>NC_091623.1:78798051-88798051 GCF_027580195.1 Bos mutus
ACTGCTAGGAATAATGAGAACTGACTGTATATACTTCAAAGGAGTGTTATGAAACTTAAATGAGATTGTGTCTGTAAAACACTGAGAGTCTGGCACAGTCTGTGTTTGATATACATTAGCTCATATTTTGTTGTTAAAGGCACAGTGGCTCTTGTGCTGAGGGCCAAATCATGGACAGGATAGTAAAGAAAGAGGGAGAAGCATCTGAGATAGACCTTTAAGATGCAAATGGAATGGGAAAAAAAGTAAGTGAAAATCGCTCAGTTGTGTCCAACCCTTTTCGACTGTATACTCTATGGAATTCTCCATGCCAGAATACTGGAGTGGGTAGGCTTTCCCTTCTCCAGGGGATCTTCCCAACTCAGGGATTGAACCCAGATCTCCCACATTGCAGGTAGATTCTTTACCAGCTGAGCCACAAGAGAAGCCCAAATGGAATGGAGGACCTTAAGTTTGTGATTAGGCAAGGACAGAGCAGCTAGGTTGGGTCAGGCCAGAGGAAGGAGAGCTATTTGGCTGGGTGTGAAGTGCTGAAGAGAGGAGATGAGGTAGTCAGGGTTGGCTGGGCTGGGCCTCAGGGCCATGCTGAGGGACTGTCCCATCCCACCAGGCCAGGCTTACTAGAGCAAGCTCTAGTTTGCAACTCTAGGTAAATATTTAGTGTCTAGAAGAATAAAGACAATAGGGAGCTAGGGGAAATGGCAGATATCCCTCATCTAAAAGGAAACTTGATAATAAAAGTCAATATATTTTAAGCATTTACCATGCACCAAAATGTGGGCTGAATGTCTCACCAGGATAAATGACTCATTTCTCCTTCTCAGCAACCTTAGGAGTTTTACCATTACCAGCCTGGTTTTACAGGTGGGGAAATTTAAGCTTGGAGAAGTCAAGTCACTGACCCAGAGCCACCCAGCCCATGAGTGATGAGGCTGAGATTCAGAAGCATTTGGGCTCTAAAGCCCTGCTCTCAATCCTTTTTTGTCCGTCAAGGGCCCTGGCCTTTGTGTGGCATGCCTGATGCCTGTGAGATACATCAAGAAGAGGAAAGGATGAGACAGGCCTGGGAAGCTGAGGAAGAAGAGCAGGTGCTGGGCCAGGCACTCAGATACAGCCCCAACCTGCCCTCAGGGAGCACACAGCTCACTATCACTCTGGGTCTGCAGCACCCACTTGCACAAGACCCGACACATAGCAGGCACCAGGTCTGAATGCCAGCCAGAAAACTCAGGGGGTAAGAGTGAAGACTGCCCAGGATCCTCCCTCCTACTCCAAGGGCCAGAGACTAACAATCTGCACACCCCCCCATGACTCATCCCTGTCCGAGGCTCTCTCTGGAGGTGGTCCCAGGCTACTTACCCACTGTGTGCTCACTCTCTGTGAGCTTATGCTTCTTGGGGCCCTTCCAAGGTGGAGTCTATGAGGGAGAGAAGAAGACAGGGAATTTTTCCAGAAAGTCATTGCCTGCTCCCGTCCCATGCTAGTCCCCAGCTTCTTCTCACAGCCCTGAAATGCAGAGATTTCCTCCAAAGGCCTGGCCTCATCTTTACTCCTCCTGTTGTCTCCTCAGTTTCCCTCTCCCCCAGAAATGCAGGCCACGTCCTCATAGCCACCAGTCTGTCTATTCTCTCTCTCCTCTACTTGGGCCTTATGGGCTTGCCTCATCTTTCCAAACAGGACTTCCAATCTCCTGTGCCAAAAGGTCATGGTCAGAGGCCAAAGCTGTGATAGGGACCCACTAGGGCCATCCCAGTATAACCCTCTTGGTTCCCACAGTCCTCACCGAAACCGTTGACTCCAGGCTCACCAGCAGGGCCCCCAGGAGCAGCAGAGCCCTCATGGCGTCTGTCTGTTGGTCCAACCACTTGACCAGGAGTCCAGATCAATAGAACTGGTCAAAGGTCCCTGAGGCCTGGGGAGCAGAGGTTGGTTGAGCTGCCCTTTTAGGCTGTTTATGGAAAATCAAGCAGAGTTTCCTTGATGAACCCCTAAGGATGGGAAAGCTGGGAGCTGGTGTGCAGGAGTAGAATAATAAGGAGTGGGACTCCCCCCATCTTTCCCAGATAGTAGAACTGGAAGCAGGAAGAGGGGTTGCCTCATTTCCGGTCCTACTGGGGATGAAGAGGGTAAGGAAATCCAAGAGAAACTCCCTACTTTGGGAATCTGAGAGTCCATGGGGAAGTATCTTGTTGTTTAGTTGCTAAGTCATGTTCGACTCTTTTGCAACCCCATGGACTGTAGCCCACCAGGCTCCCCTGTCCATGGGATACCCCAGGCAAGAATACTGGAGTGGGTTGCCATTTCCTTCTCCAATGGGGAAGTGTATTCATTTTCTATTGCTATCTAAAATTAACCACAAACTTTGCAGATTAAAATAATACCCATAGTTAGTTCACAAATCTCTGGGTCTAAAGTCCTACACTGTGTGACTCAGTTTTCTACTCAGTTTCACAAAACTGAGTTCAAGGCTGAGTTCTCTGGAGGCTCTGGGAAAAATTCCCTCCCAAGGTCATTCAGGTCATTGGCAGAATTCAGTTCTTTGCATTTGTAGAAAGTGAGGTCCCTGTTTCCTTGCAAGCCATCAGCTAGGGGCTGCCCTCAACTGCTAGAAGCTTCCTGCATTTCTTGCCATAGAGTCCCTTCAATTTCCCAAGCCAACAACAAAGAATCTCTGCCATGTTGACTCTTTCTTACCCTTTGAATTTCCTCTGTTAGGAAGAACCCTGTCCCTTTTAAGGATTCATCTGATTAGGTCAGACCCACTAAGGAAAATCTCCCTCTCTTAAGGTCAACTGATTTAGGACCTTACTTATAGTCATAGCATTCTTCTACAGAAGCCTCTAGATTAGCATTTGATTAAATAACTGGGAGAAGGTATGTTTACAACGGGATCTTGGGGGCCATCTTAGAGTTCCACCTACAAAGTAAGTAAATGACCCCATGGAAAAAAATACCAAAAATACTAAACCAAGAAGTGCTAAAATATGCAATTGGAGCACAAGGAAGGGAGGTATGTTGGGCATGTATTATTATTCCTTCCTAACAGCCATTTATTTTGGTTCAGTAAGGATACCCTGATTTTTCCTTTGAAAACTATTCCTCCTTCATCCCCTCCATGACTCTCTAGAGCTGCCCACTCTACCCTCAGTTCTAGGGCTGGGGGTATGGCCTAGGTCTGGCCAATCAGAGTATGGTATTTCTAGGCCACAGGGATTGGTTCAGGGATAAGCCATACACAAGTTTGGCCTATCGGAGTCAGCCCTGGGACTTTTCACCAGAACTTTTAGGATAAAGGTCCTTTCTTCCTCTTGGAGTCCCTAAGAATGCAATCCTGGAGATGTTGATGGCCATCTCTGTCACTGCCTGAGGAGGTCCTGCCTGAGAATGAAGCATATGTTTGACTTCTGAGCCCAGGTCATAAAGGGATCACAGTTTCAGTCTTGGTCTCATGGATCACTCACTCTGGGGGAGGCCAGCTGCCATGCTGTGAGGACACTCAAGCAGCCCTTCAGAGAGGCCCATGAGGGAAGAAAGTAAAGTCTTCAGCCAACAATCAGCACCAATTGGACAGCCATGTAGCCATGTGAATGAACACTTTTGACATGGATATTGCAGCCCCAACCAGCATCTGACCTGCAACCCTATTAGAAACCTCAAGCCAGACCACCCAGCTAAGCAGCTCCTAAATTCTTGAACCTCTAAAGTTGTGAAAATCCTAACTGATTTTTGTTGTTTTAAGCCATAAATTTTTGGATTATTTGCTACCCAGCATTTGATAACTAAAACAGGTAGAGTAATTATTGATTATTTTATTTGAGAATCTGGATCCTAAAACTAGAGATAGCCTCAAGAATTCTCAGTTACAGGTACCAATTAAAACCAATTTGAGTGGACTTCCATCGTTTTCAATCAAAGAAGTCCTGACTGATCCAAAGTAATTTCTGGGAAATGAAGTGAAGACAGAATGTAGCAAATTCTTGATTCTGATGAAAGAGAGGCAGGTCATGGAAGACTTCTTGGGACAGAAACAGCAACAGGAGGGCAGGAATAGAGGCACCACTTCAACAATTGTTTTCAAAAGTTGAAGTAATGGCTAATAAGACCATGATGAAAGTGAAGTCATGAGAGGTATAGACAAGCTCATTAAAGTGAAAGCACCTTCATCAGGTCTTGATTTCAGTTCCTGAATACAGTCTGTGATCCAGAACTGGTCCCCTACTGGCTCCTTCCATCTGATGAGAAACCAGCTCTCCCTCCAAATGGAAGGGGCCTTTTAAATACATCGTCACAAAGAATAGGGAGTTGCAGGTGGGAAAGGAGAGAAGGGCTTCCAGGCAGAGCAAGTATGACAACTTCACAGAAGCCTGGAGGTGGCACGTCAGGTGAAGAATGTGGTAAGCGCAGGCTGCTTTATATGGAATATGAGATGAGACAACCAGTCTGCTGGGACCAGAGATGGATATCCATGAGTATTTGGATGTTCAGCATCTGTTCCCCCCTCCTCTTCCTCTAGTCTGCCAGTTTCTACTTGGGGTTGTGTGTGCATATACTAAGTTGCTTCAGGTGTGTCTGACTCTTTGTGACCCCATGGACTGTAGCTCACCAGACTCCTCTGTCCATGGGATTCTCCAGACAAGAATACCGGAGTGGGTTGCCATGCCCTCCTCCAGGGAATCTTCCCAACCCAAGGACTGAACCCACATCTCTTAAATTTTCTGCACTGGCAGGCAGGTTCTTTACCACTAGTGTCATCTGGGAAGCTCATATTTGGGGTCACCCCACCCCTATTGCCATCTACTCTTCCCCAGTATATATAGGACACATTCCAACCTGGGAGGTTTATTTTCCAGCATCATGTCTTTTTTGCCTTTTCATACTGTCCACGGGGTTACCCAGGCAAGAAAACTGGAGTGGTTTGTCATTCCCTCCTCCAGTAGACCACATTTTTTCAGAACTCTTCACTATGATACATCCATCTTGGGTGGCCCTGCACAGCATGGCTCATAGCTTCATTGAGTTACACAAGCCCCTTTGCCATGACAAGCCTGTGATCCAATATGCTACTGGGGAAGAGCAGAGGGCAATTAATAATAGCTCTACAAGAATGAAGCAGCTGGGCTAAAATAGAGACGATGCTCAGTTGTGGATGTGTGAAAAGTACAGTCTGATTCTGTAAAGAACAATATTGCATATGGACCTGGAATGTTAGGTCCATGAATAGAGGCAGATTGGATGTAGTCAGGCAGATGGCAAGACTGAATGTTGACATCTTAGGAATCAGTGAACTAAAATTGACAGGAATGGTCAAATTTAATTCAGATGATCATTATATCTACTACTGTGGACACGAGTCCCTTAGAAGAAATGGAATAGCCATCATGGTCAACAAAAGAGTCTGAAGTGCCATACTTGGGTGCAATCTCAAAAACGACAGAATAATCTCAGCTCCTTTCCAAGGCAAACCATTCAACATCACAGAAATCCAAGTCTATGCCCCAACTACTGATGCTGAAGAAGCTGAAGTTGACTGGTTCTATGTAGACCTACGATACCTTGTGGATCTAACACACACTAAAAACCAAAATATATATATATATTCTTTTCATCATAGAGGATTGGAATGCAAAAGTAGGAAGTCAAGAGATACCGAGAAAAAAAGGCAAGTTTGGCCTTGGAGTACAAAATGAAACAGTGCACACTGGTCATAGCAAACACCCTCTTCCAACAACACAAGAGATGACGCTACACATGGACATGGACATCACCAGAGAATCACTGAAATCAGATTCATTATGCTCTTTGCAGCCAAAGATGGAGAAGCACTATACAGTCATGAAAAACAAGACCTGGAGCTGACTGTGAATTAGATCATGAGCTCCTTATTGCAAAATTAAGGTTTACATTAAAGAAAGTGGGGAAAACCACTAGGCCATTCAGGTAGGACCTAAATCAAATCTCTTATGATTATACAGTGGAGGTGATGAATAGATTCAAGGGATTAGATCTGCTAGACAGAGTGCCTGAAGAACTATGGATGGAAGTTCATAGTGCTGTACAAGAGGCAGTGACCAAAACCATCCCAAAGAAATAGAAAGGCAAGAAGGCTAAGTGGTTGTCTGAGAAGGCTTTACAAATAGCTGAGGAAAGAAGAGAAGCAAAAGGCAAGGGAGAAAGGGAAAGATATACCCATCTGAATGCAGAGTTCCAGAGAAGAGCAAGAAGAGATAAGAAGGCCTTCTTAAATGAACAATGCAAAGAAATAGAGGAAAACAATAGAATGGGAAAGACAGATCTCTTCAACAAAATGGGATATATCAAGGGAACATTTCATGCAAGGATGGGCACAGTAAAGGACAGAAACCACAAGGACCTAACAGAAGCAGAAGAGATTAAGATGGGGTGGCAAGAATACACAGAAGAACTATACAAGAAAGGTCTTAGTGACCCGGATAACCACAAGGGTGTGGTTACTCACCTAAAGCCAGATATCCTGGAGTGTGAAGTCAACTGAGCCTTAGGAAGCATTACCACAAACAAAGCTAGTGAAGGTGATGGGATTCCAGCTGCGCTATTTCAAGTTATAAAAGATGATGCTGTTAAAGTGCTGCACTTAATATACCAGCAAATTTGGAAAACCCAGCAGTGGTGACAGGACTGAAAAGGTCAGTTTTCATTCCAGTCCCAAAGAAGGGCAATGCCAAAGAACATTCAAACTACTGTACAATTGTGCTCATTTTACATGCTAGCAATATTATGCTCAAAATCCTTCAAGCTAGGCTAGCCTAGTACATGAACCAAGAACTTCCAGATGTACAAGCTGGGTTTTGAAGAGGCAGAGGAACCAGAGATCAAATTGCCAACATTCATTGAATCACGGAGAAAACACAGGAGTTCTAGAAAAACTCTGTTTCATTGACCATGCTAAAGCCTTTGACTGTGTGGATGACAACAAACAATGGAAAATTCTTAGAGATGAGAGTATCGACTACCTTACCTGTCTCCCGAGAAACCTATACTTGGATCAAGAAGCAATAGTTAGAACAGGACATGGAACAACGGACTGCTTCAAAATTGGGAAAGGAGTACAACAAGGCTGTATATTGTCACTCTGTTTAATTCACTTCTATGCATAGGACATCATGGGAAATGCCAGGCTGGGTGAATCACAAACTGGAATCAAGATTGCTAGAAGAAATATCAACAACCTTAGATACGCAGATGATATCACTCTAATGGCAGAAGATGAAGAGGAACTAAACAGCCTCTTGATGAAGGTGAGAGAAGAGAGCAAAAAGGCTGGCTGTCTTTAACTCAGCATTCAAAAACCTAAGATCATGACATCTGGTCCCATCACTTCATGGCAAATAGATGGGGAAACAGTGGAAACAGTGACAGATTTTATTTTCTTGGGCTCCAAAATCACTGCAGATAGTAACTGCAGCCATGAAATTAAAAGGTGCTTGTTCCTTGAAAGGAAAGCTATAACAAACCTAGACAGCATATTAAAAAGCAAAGAAATCATTTTGCCAACAAAGGTCCATATAATGAGAGCTATGTTTTTTCTTGTAGTCATGTATGAATGTGTGAACTGAACCATAAAGAAAGCTGATTGCTAAAGAATGGATATTTCCAAATTGTGGTGTTGGAGAAGACTCTTGAGAGTCACTTGGATTGCAAGATCAAACCAGTCAATCCTAAAGGAAATCAACCCTGAATATTCATTGGAAGAACTGTTGCTGAAGCTCTAACACTTTGGCCACCTGCAAGGAGCCAACTCATTGGAAAAGACCCTGCTTCTAGGTAAGATTGAAGGCAAAAGGAGATGAGGGTGGCCGAGGATGGGATGGCTAGATAGCATCACCAACTCAATGGACATTAGTTTCAGCAAACTCCAGGAGACAGTGGAGGAAAGAGGAGCCCATAGAGTTGCAAAGAGTCAGAATCCTGGGAGAGAGCACCCATTGATTGAGTTTAGGTCGTTAGTGTAGGGAGAGGGTGATCTAGTCCATTAGGCTTCCATAGTGGGAGGTGGTCACTGGAAATTACCCTTCCCTTACACAATAAGGGAGTTGTTCTTCACAACTTAGTGACTGAATAACAACAACTTCCCTATTGTGTGGGGGAAGGGTAATTTCCAGTGACCACTTCCTACTATGGAAGCCTAACGGACTACATCACCCTCTCCCTACGTTAAGGTAATCAGAGAGACCTAAACTGGGCAATGGGCTCTCACTCCCAGGATTCTGAATCCTGAACAGGCCACACAAGCAAGGATGGTGGGAAGTGCTGGGGTTGGAATCTGCCATTTCACCAACTGTACCCTGGCCAGATTGTCCCTGCTCCATGGTATAAGTCAGGATGCTTTCCAAAACCCAAGCTTAAGTAGCAAGGCAATTTAAATTTATCATTTCATATTGTAAAAAATCTAGAGTGGAGGGGTCCAGGAACAGTGCTTTCAGTAGTTTAACAATGTCATCAAGAATCCATGTTCTTGGCTGATTCACACTGTTGTGCAGCAGAAACTAACCCAACGTTGTAAAGCAATTATACTCAAAAAAAAAAAAGAACCCAAGTTCTTTTTTCTTTTGTTTACTACGGTCTTCAGCGTGCATACCTTCAAGCTGATTCCTTCATGGCCACCAAATGGCTACCACAGCTCCAAGAATCATGTCTAAACTCCAGTGAAGAAGGACCTTTCCTTCCATTAGATCATTCTTAGAAATGAGGAAAGTTTCCTCCCCAAAATTCCCAAGCAGACCTCCTCTAGTGGCTCAATGGCCACAATTGGGTTATCTGCTACTCCTAACCAATCTCTAGCAAGGGTAAGGGGTTCTCTATGACTGGCTTAGGCCAATCAACCCTGGAGCCAAGTCAGGGGCATGTAGGTCAAGTGGCCTCAGGAACAAAATTGGGACTCTGCAAAAGAGTAAGAAATAGATATTAGGTAGACAACCACGCTGAAGAAGCTGAAGTTGAACGGTTCTATGAAGACCTACAAGACCTTCTAGAGCTAACACCCAAAAAAGATGTCCTTTTCATTATAGGGGACTGGAATGCAAAAGCAGGAAGTCAAGAAACACCTGGAGTAACAGGCGAATTTGGCCTTGGAATATGGAATGAAGCAGGGCAAAGACTAATAGGGTTTTGCCAAGAAAATGCACTGGTCATAACAAACACCCTCTTCCAACAACACAGGAGAAGACTCTGCACATGGACATCACCAGATGGTCAACACCGAAATCAGATTGATTATATTCTTGGCAGCCAAAGATGGAGAAGCTCTATACAGTCAACAAAAACAAGACCAGGAGCTGACTGTGGCTCAGATCATGAACTCACTATTACCAAATTCAGACTTAAATTGAAGAAAGTAGGGAAAACCACTAAACCATTCAGGTATGACCTAAATCAAATCCCTTATGATTATACAGTGGAAGTGAGAAATAGATTTAAGGGCCTAGATCTGATAGATAGAGTGCCTGATGAACTATGGAATGAGGTTCGTGACACTGTACAGGAGACAGGGATCAAGACCATCCCCATGGAAAAGAAATGCAAAAAGCAAAGTGGCTGTCTGGGGAGGCCTTACAAATAGCTGTGAAAAGAAGAGAAGTGAAAAGCAAAGGAGAAAAGGAAAGATACAAGCATCTGAATGCAGAGTTCCAAGGAATAGCAATAGCAAGAAGAGATAAGAAAGCCTTCCTCAGTGATCAATGCAAAGAAATAGAGGAAAACAACAGAATGGGAAAGACTAGAGATCTCTTCAAGAAAATTAGAGATACCAAGGGAACATTTCATGCAAAGATGGGCTCGATAAAGGACAGAAATGGTATGAACCTAACAGAAGCAGAAGATATTAAGAAGAGGTTGCAAAAATATACAGAAGAACTGTACAAAAAAGATCTTCACGACCCAGATAATCACGATGGTGTGATCACTGACCTAGAGCCAGATATCCTAGAATGTGGAGTCAAGTGGGCCTTAGAAAGCATCACCAAGAACAAAGCTAGTGGAGGTGATGGAATTCCAGTTGAGCTATTTCAAATCCTGAAAGATGATGCTGTGAAAGTGCTGCACTCAATATGCCAGCAAATTTGGAAAACTCAGCAGTGGCCACAGGACTGGAAAAGGTCAGTTTTCATTCCAATCCCAAAGAAAGGCAATGCCAAAGAATGCTCAAACTACTGCACAGTTGCACTCATCTCACATGCTAGTAAAGTAATGCTCAAAATTCTCTAAACCAGGCTTCAGCAGTACGTGAACCATGAACTTCCTGATGTTCAAGCTGGTTTTAGAAAAGGCAGAGGAACCAGAGATCAAATTACCAACATCCGCTGGATCATGGAAAAAGCAAGAGAGTTCCAGAAAAGCATCTATTTCTGCTTTATTGACTATGCCAAAGCCTTTGACTGTGTGGATCACAATAAACTGTGGAAAATTCTGAAAGAGATGGGAATACCAGACCACCTGACCTGCCTCTTGAGAAATCTGTATGCACGTCAGGAAGCAACAATTAGGACTGGACATGGAACAACAGACTGGTTCCAAATAGGAAAAGGAGTACGTTGGGGCTGTATATTGTCACCCTGCTTATTTAACTTATATGCAGAGTACATCATGAGAAATGCTGGACTGGAAGAAACACAAGCTGGAATCAAGATTGCCAGGAGAAATATCAATAACCTCAGATATGCAGATGACACCACCCTTATGGCAGAAAGCGAAGAGGAACTCAAAAGCCTCTTGATGAAAGTGAAAGTGGAGAGTGAAAAAGTTGGCTTAAAGCTCAACATTCAGAAAACGAAGATCATGGCATCCAGTCCCATCACTTCATGGGAAATAGATGGGGAAACAGTGGAAACAGTGTCAGACTTTATTTTTGGGGGCTCCAAAATCACTGCAGATGGTGACTGCAGCCATGAAATTAAAAGACGCTTACTCCTTGGAAGGAAAGTTATGTCCAACCTAGACAGCATATTCAAAAGCAGAGACATCACTTTGCCAACAAAGGTCCGTCTAGTCAAGGCTACGGTTTTTCCTGTGGTCATGTATGGATGTGAGAGTTGGACTGTGAAGCAGGCTGAGCGCTGAAGAATTGATGCTCTTGAACTGTGGTGTTGGAGAAGACTCTTGAGAGTCCCTTGGACTGCAAGGATATCCAACCAGTCCATTCTGAAGGAGATCAGCCCTGGGATTTCTTTGGAGGGAATGATGCTGAAGCTGAAACTCCAGTAGTTTGGCCACTTCATGCGAAGAGTTGACTCACTGGAAAAGACTCTGATGCTGGGAGGGATTGGGGGCAGGAGGAGAAGGGGACAAGAGAGGATGAGATGGCTGGATGGCATCACTGAGTCGATGGACGTGAGTCTGAGTGAACTCCGGGTGTGGGTGATGGACAGGGAGGCCTGGCGTGCTGCGATTCATGGGGTCGCAAAGAGTCGGACACAACTGAGTGACTGAACTGAACTGAACTGAGACAACCACAGTTGTAATTCCTACATTCTGGTCCTCTAGTGGTCCTTTATTCCTACTTATTTCCAAGTGTATTCCTTCTAGCTGACGCTATGAACTGTTGAGGGCATTCCCATGATGTAAATTCCCTTTTGTATAAGTAGCTAGAGTCATAGTCCAATGCTTCTAGCCAGGAACTTTCACTCTCCCTTATCCCTCAAATCTAACCAGCCTTCAAGTTCTGTTCATTACACTGCCCACATATTTCTCAAAACTCTCCACTTCTCTCCATTCCTATTGCCTCTTTCTTTGACTTCCAGAAAAATCAAGGTATCAACTCTACTGAAACATAATTTGAGAACCGCTGGTGGACATCTGTCATTTCCCTTCTTTAGCATCCATTCTCCCTTTATCTAGCAAAAGCCCTCAATGTTCCTTTGGAAAGGGGCCCATTCCCCCTTCCATCAAGTGGACAGAAGAAAGCTTACCCTTTCCCTCAGCTGGAGGTGGAGTGGACATGTGATACAGGCCTGGCCAATTAGAACACTGCCTCTTTTGGAAAACTCAGGATGCTTAGATCCTTAATTCAAGGAGGAATGTTTCTCATGTTTATTCATTCTAGTTTATTTTCATTTAAAATCTTTTTTGGTTAAATTTTTTTTTAAATTTTTTGGTTAAATTTAAGCTCTTTAGAAGTTACTTTTAGTAATTGAGACACATTACTAATACTGTAGGAATTGGCAAGACCTTGATTTAAAATTTTCTTTGTACTGAGGTTTCCTTTCATATGTATTTTGTAAAATGAAACATTAAATTTTTTGTTAACTTAATTTTTTTCTTAAAATAAAGACTTTTTCACAATTAAAAAAAAGAACACTGCTTCTTTCTGTCCTCAGTGATTGGTTCAAAAGGAACAAATCAAACCAATCAAACTGACCCAAATCAAACCAATGAGAGGCAACCCCAGGATTTTTTGCTAGAATCAAGTTAGAGTCTTTCTCTTTCTATAAAAGTGGCCCTGTTGGCAGGAAGTGAGCTTAAAGCTGCTGGCAGCCATTAACATCTCAGGAACGGGCTGAGATAAAGCCCCCCATCTCAGGGGGGCTTCCTTGTTGGCTCAGTGGTAAAGAATCCACCTGCCAGTGCCAGAAACTCAGGTTCGATCCCTGATCCAGGAAGATCCCACATGCCGCAGAACAGCGAAGCTGGTACCCCACAGCTACTAAACCTGTGCTCCAGAGCCCAGGTGCCGAAGCTACAGAAGCCCACGCGCCTAGAGCCTGTGCTCTGCGACAAGAAGCCTGCACACGACTAGAGAGTAGTCCCTGCTCACCACAATTAGAGAAAAGCCCACACAGCAGCGAAGACCCAGTACAGCCCAAAATAAATAAATTAATTTTTAAAATAAATAAATAAATAAACGCTGAGTCAGAATATGGGAAAAACAAATTTTGAGTGACGCAATTTGAGACCTGAGATGCATTGACACTTGTAATCAGAACCAAGACTTGTACTTTTAAATTACTTAAATCAATACATTTCATTTTTTTTTTTTACCTTAGCCAGTTTTAGTTGCAATCAAAAACTCCTAACTGATGCAAACAGGAATTCATTCATACGTTGTTACCATCAAGTTCCTAAAACAAAAGAAAACAAAACCCCTAGTGATCAGTTCTGTAAGTCAGTACCCTAAAGAACAGAAGAACAATGACCTTGGAAGTAGGGAGTGGAGGGAAAAAACAGCAATGAACTTGAATCAGGAAAACTTCAAATCCCATCTTGGCCACTGACCCTCAGTGTGATCACTGAGTCAGGTGCTCAGCTTTTCTGAACCTTGATTGCCACAACTCTTTAGGGAGGGACTGGCACTCAGACAATCATGGCTTGTTGAGATGCTTGAATGGGGATTCATGTGAAAGGGCCAAGCCTGGCATCTGATTGGGACTCAGTCTGTAGGAGTTTACAAAGAAACTTTCCCTAGAAAGACTATAAAAAATAAACAAGAGGAAAAAAAAGAAAAAAAATTTAAAGGAAAAAAAAAAAAGGAACTTTACCATGTGGACACCTCTACCCCTACTTTAGCAGTTTCTACACACATGCCAGTTCCTCCTGAACATCTGGGTCCCTTTGGATCAGAGCAGAAAGGTACTCAGGTTTCTGTCTTCCCACAGCTGGAGCATCTACGGGATCAGAAGGGAGAAACTATCAAGTTCCTGCTCACAAGTGCTTGGATCCACACAGACACACACAGACAGCGCTTCTTCATAGCAGGGACTTGGAAGGAAGATTTCAAGAAATGGCAGAAGTGCCTATTCAAAGTCAAGTTTAGGAGGTCAGAAGGTACCCAGCCCACCATCCTTCATTCCTCCTTACTTAGTGGCATCATTTTTCTCCCAAGTGTTTAGGCTGTCACCGTGGAACCTTTGTGCAAATGGAAGCCCCTCTTTCCTCCAGATGAGTGAGGCCTGTCAGAACTTCTGTGATGATGGAAATATTCTCTAGCCATTAGTCATGTGTGGCTATTGAGCACTTGAAAACTGGCTAGTGTGACTGAGGAACTGGATTTTCAATTTTTTAGTTAATATAAATTTAAATAGCACATGTGGCCAGTGGCTACTGTATTGGACAGCACAGCTCCACAGTGTGACAAGAGGGAGAGGTCTATGAAATATTGTTGGAGAGCTACATGGGCCTAGATCAAGTTGGGCCCTAACAGGACATGCAGAACAGTTTGGGTTTTATTTATAAGTGTAATGGGAAGTGAATTAGTTATCTACTGCAGCTAATAAGAGATGACAAATTGCTCCCAAATTTAGCAACTTACATTACAAACCTTTACAGGCATACTTCACTTTATGGCACTTCAAAGATAGTGCAAATGGGGGAGGATCCACTTCCAAGTTCATTCATAAGGCTATTGACTTCATTCTTCTTGATGGTTGGCCAGAGACCTCAGTTCCCAACCATGTAGGCCTTGCCATAGGTCAGCTTACTTGAGGGTGACATTTCGTTACCTTTCGTCACTTTTACTGCTTTTGTTTTTTTCTTTTGGGGGCTGTGTTGGGTCTTTGTTGTTACATGCAGGCTTTCTCTAGTTGCCACAAGCAAGGCTACTCTTTGTTGCAGTGTGTGTGCTTATCATTGCAGTGGCTTCTCTTGTCGTGGAGCACGGCTCTAGGCAAACAGGCTTCAGTGGTTGTGGCACTCGGGCTCAATAGTTGTGTTTAGGGCTTAGTTGCTTTGTGGCATGTGGGATCTTAGTTCCCTGACCAGGGATTGAACCTGACTCCCCTACACTGCAAGGCAAATTCTTAACCACTGGATCACTAGGGAAGTCCCCTGATCTCCCTTTTTAAAAAGATCATTTTGAAAAAATAAATAAATAAAAAGATCATTTGGGCCATAGGTAGAGAATGGGTTGAAGAGTCAGATTCTGGGAATTGTGTGAGATACCTTCCCATCCTTATCCCATATCAGTCGCCAAGTCTTATTCGTCCCATCTCCATGATAGCTCTCAATCTGGTCACTTCTCTGCACCCCCTGGCCACCTCCCCAGCACAGGGTATCATTCCTCTTTCTAATGGTTCCTCTTAAAAGGACCTCCTGCCTGTCTTACTCAGGATGGTGGTGGTGGTTTAGTCACTAAGTCATGTCCGACTCTTGCAACCCCATGGACAGCAGCCCACCAGGCTCCTCTGTCCATGGGGTTTTCCAGGCAAGAATACTGGAGTGGATTGCCATTTCCTTCTCCAGGATCTTCCTAACCCAGGAAGATCCTGCATTGCAGGCAGATTCTTTACCGACTGAGCTATGAGGGAAGCCCTTACTCGTGATACATGGTTCTCAACAATGAAACCAATTCTGGGTAACTTAGGCAGACAAGGAACTGACTGGGTGCTTGTTAAAGCCACCTACCCTCCTTAAGGCCAGGCTAAATCTCCTCCCCCTCTTCTTCTACTGTCACCATAACAAACCCTCAATGGTCCTCTAATGTCTGATGTGAATCACTTGCTTTGAATTTCAAAGACCTATTTGCAAACATTGGAAACATGCTCCAGATACTAGGGACCTTGGAGAGGAAATTTTGCCTTCTCTCTAATTTCCCTAGTGGAAAGCAGGGCCTGCCTCTGCATTTTATAAGTTTCCTCCTAAAGTGGAGGGGTATTCAGATGCTGGACACCAAAATAATAGGTGTTTACAAGACAGCCTAAGCCTCTCTCTTCTGACCCTTCACCCCACCCCTAGTATGGCACACAGTAAGCAAATATGATCAAACTACTTCCTGGCTTAACACACCCTGGACAGCTCCTCACTACCCTCAAAATGAAGTCTAAACTCCTTGCCTAGCTTCCAAGGAGCTCCCTAATTCAGGCCTCTTTTGAAGGCCTGAGCGTCATTTCTTGCCCCCACCCCTCACCAAGCATACCCCAATGTGCACCTGAAACTCTAGTTCAGTGCTCTGCCCTCAGGTGCCAAATGTATAAGCCCTCACCACCTTCCTCAATAGAACTCTGAACATGTGCTGCCTCTTGCCAGAGCTCTTTCCTTCCCACATCAGTTACCTCTGAAAACTGCACATTCTAACTTAACTCTCAGGTCTCACTTGGACATGACAGCCTTCAGTGGGTGAGGTACCTGTCCTTTGTCCTACTGACCACTGGTTTTCCTTCTTTCAAGGTACTTATCTTCATTCCCAAAATATCCTAGATCCATGCATTTCCCCGCATCTCCACTGCCACCTTCTCAGTCCAAGTCATCACCCCCTGTCTCCTGGAATTCTATAGCCTCCCCACTGCTCGTTCTGCATCCATTCTTGGCCCCTTTAAAGTCTACTAGCTAGAGTAATCTTTTAAAAGGCGGTCAAAGGCTTTGAAATCTTTCAAAGGCTTCACATTTCATTTAAGAAAAACAAACTCTTCTCCATGGTTTGCAAAGCCTTCCCGGATCTACTTAAATCCCTGCTCTTTCATTTCACATCAGACTTTTGGGCTCAGAAGCTACACAGGCCTGCTTCCTGTTCCCTGAACATAGCAAACTTACTCTAGGCTCAGAGCTTTGCACTTGCTATTGCCTCTGCTTGAAACTCTGTTCCTCTAGATCTTTGTGTGGTTGGATCTGCTCAAATGTCACCCCCTGAGACCAATTCCCTTCACTATTTTGTCTTTCTTTCCTAATAGCATTTATCATTCTCTCAGACCACCCCAATTATTTGTTTACTCATAGGATTACCATCTTGATCCTCCTTCTTGCAGGTAGGCAGAGAGACTGACTATCTTGCTGGCACCACTGTATTCCCCAGCTCCTGGCTCGGTGCCTGGCACGAAGTATGTGCTCTGCATTTTTGGATGAATGAATGGATAGGAACCAGAGAAGCCTAGTTCAATCTGTCTTTGCTTTACTTGCAAGTTTGGGCAAGCCTCCGTTTCCTGGTGTGTGAAGTGAGGGTGGAGGGAGTAGGATGTTGAACTAGAAGTTGTTGATTAGCTGTAAAATTTCAACCTTGTTTTCTTCCTAGTCTTAGGCCTAAAGCCAGCCACTGGACCCCAGCTCCCCACCTGTATAATGGGTGTGAGCTCATTCCTGCGGCTTGGGGTGGTAGCGCTGCCTTATAAGGCAGCAGAGGCCGAGGGCGGGCGAAGCCGTGTGGGTGGAGAGAAATCACAACATCCGGCTGTGGGGGCAGGGCGGGGGCGCCCGCAGTGGGCAGGCTGGAGGCCAGGTCGCAACTAGGGAGGCCGCCAGCCTTCTCTAGGCCTCTCCCTGCCTCCGATGTGCGCCCTCCTGGATGGGCCGACCCAAAAGCATACAGACGGATATACAAACTTGCTTGAGGCCGGCCTGCAGAAGGCCTAGGATGCCCGACGCATCCCCTTTAAACCCTGGAGAAACCAGGGTGAACCAAAGGGACCACACCCACACCTAGTGGTCCAATCAGAGTGCAGTGCTGAGAATGACTGACCTTCGTTCATCCAATGAAATACCCGATGTCCGGGGCGTGATCCAGAGATCCCACCTCCGTTGTCCCCGAGGAGGGCTCGACCCTAATTGGCAGTTCGGTATCCTACGAAGGTGCAGAAATTCGAACGTAGGGGCTGAACCCCACCGCAAACCAACCAGGAAGAGGTGACGTTTTAGGTCCTGCCCGCCCTGTTCCTTTGAACGAATCCCTAGCTCCGGGGGCGGGGGATGATTAAGGGCTTGTCTAATGGGAAGACGGCGCGGGGAGCGCTCGCCCAGTTATTGGCCAAGTAAAGTAAACAGAAGGCGGGCCGGGGCGGGGCGTGCCGGAGCCCGGGTGGCCCCCGGGAGGGGGCGGAGAGTGAGCGGCGGGCGGCGGCGGCGGCCCGGGAGGCCCCGGAGGCCGCGGTGCGGTCACTGCGAGCCGATCCGAGCCTCGCCGATCGCCATCCGGCCCCGGCCCCCTCGCGCAGTCCTAGCCGGCGGCGCGGCCCGGCGGGCCCGGCGGCGCCGTAGCCCATGGAGCTCGAGAACATCGTAGCGAACACGGTGCTACTCAAGGCCCGGGAAGGTGAGGCTGTCGGGTGCAGAGAAAGCGGGCGCGCGGCCTCCGAGCTCGGCGGGGCGTCTCAGCCTCCCGATCCCCTAGGGCAGCTAGCTCCACGCCCCGCACCTCTCGCGGACACGAGCCCTTCCGGCCTGTGGTCCTTTTCCTCCGCACCTGCCCTCCGGGAGCCAGAGCCCAGGAAGGGGCGGGAGTCAGGCCGCCGCCCTCGCGGCGAGTAGGGTGGTGGTGGTGGTGAAGGGGGTATGAGAAGGAGACAGGAAGGAAGAGGGAAGGGTGGGACCTCAGCCCCGGGAGAGCCTCTCTGAGGCCTCTCCCAGGTGAGAGGTTAAGAAGATGCCTCAGGAAGGGGAAGGGGCAGCCAGCCTACCCCACGTGCCCGGGCCCAGATTCAACCTGGGTTGCTCCCAGCCTGGGTCGGCGCAAAGTTGGTGCAGGGTAAAAGGTTTGGAGGAATTAACCGAGGCTCTGCCGTAGCAGAGCCCACCCGAGGTGGGGAAACTGCTGGTCATTTATGCTACCCGCATGACTGCCACTGGGGACAGAGGGGAATGGGTAACAGTTTTTGCCCTCAGGACTAGTGGGGCAGATGGGCATAGAAATAACTGGAACCTGAGTTTTGAAGGAAGGGAGCATGCCAGGCTGGTAGGACTGTTAAGTGCAAGGCCTGGCAGAGGGAGCCTGTCTAGTGAACCTGGTGTTACTGAGTGCCTCATGTTACCAGACACCTGCTCTATGAGGATCCTGGGGTGCATAAGGACCAGACCCGGTCTGCCCCTCACCTGCCATTGTTCACCTCAGTAACATAATCACCGAACACCTACTCTGTACCCTGTCCTGTCCCGGGTGCTGGGGACCAGTAAAGAAGACATTTCTAGGGCAGGGAGATCAGGACTCTGCTGGGCTTTCAGGCAGGTAGAGCTATCTGCATTGCCTCTCTGACCTCTTTTACAAGTGGGAAACTGAGGCTCAGATCAGGAACTAGCCCCCAGGACCCAGCAAGACGGGTTGACTCAGGCCTAGGACACAGCATGTCCCTGGTGCAGCCTGTAGGAAACAGATGCTTTCTGGCACAGCATCTGGTGCCCCCTGCCTGCCCTATGCATGTTGACCTGGGGAGGTGCTGCCTGGAAATGGGCATGGTAGGCTGGGTCCTCAGTGCCCAGAGCTTTCTTTATCTCCTGTCCCTTATCAAGTCCTGGGGCTAGGCCTTCCTCCCAGCCTCTGGGGGCATCTGCCGATTCTGTTCTGCCTCGTCATCCAGCTAGCCGGGGAGGAGGGGAGGGGAGAGCCTGGCCAGGCCTCCCTCCCTAGGGCTGTAGCCAGTTCAGGCTTCAAGCCTGCTGAGAACACTGCCTTGCCTGGCCAGAGAATGTAGGCACCTTCTGACAGGCTTCCTTAGGCCATGGGCGAGGCATAGGAGGTTATGACCAGACTAGGACCAGTTCCTTCTTTGGAGAATCCTTACTCCAACCTGGCCCTGTCCCTCCCACCTGGGTGACTCTAAACAAGTCTCCTCTCTCTGAACTTCAGTAACTCTTTCTGTGGCATTGTTGAGGATGGGACATTGAAAACTAAAGGAAATCCCAGTTGTCACTGAGGTCTGAACCATGGTCTATAGACTGAGTGCGTTGGAATCCCTTCATGAGCTGATTGACAGCTTGGGCCTAGGCTTTTGCCCGTTTCCCAAGTGATCTGAGGCCCTGAGTGATTTGGACTGCATGTATTCAGTTGACACCTGATAGATGCTGGGCATATTTGGGTTTGGAAAAGAGCTTGGCCTGGGGTCCTAGGGAGCTGGGTTCGAATCCTCTCTCTGGGACCTCCAGGCTTTGTAATCTTGGACAAATTGATTCCCCATTTCAGGGCCTCAGCTTTCTCATAAAATTGAGCCAGGTCTGTCAGAATTGCTGTGAGGGTGAAGTGGGACAGCACTGGGGAGTGTGAACCCTCACTTAATCCTCCTTCCTTTCCCAGACCCCCAGAGACATGGGAAGGGTCCAGGCTGGGGTGGAGTGGGGAGGAGCCCCACTGACTCTGGTGGCAGTTCCAGGACAGGATATTTGCATGTGACTCTTCGCTGCTGCCTTGATGTGGCTGAGAGGAGGGGGAGGAGGAAGTAACTGGTGGGGGTAGCAGGCGGATGGAGGGTTGGGTGAGGGACTTGCGGGGGTGGGGGAGGAGTTCCCCTTCTGGGGAGGCCTTGCCGTGGGTTGAGGGTGGGGGTCTGTTGCTCACTCACAGTGGAGCAATGACTATGGGATGTGCTGGGTTCAGGCTGCGGGAGGGCTGCTACCAGGTTTCCCAATGGGGTACCGTGCAACACTTCCTCCTCTAGGCAGCTTAGATCAGGGAGCCCACTGAAGAACCTAGCCTTGCTCCTTCCCTGGAAGGCGGCCCCTCCTACACCGCCTGCCTTCAACCAGGCTAGATAGAAACAAAGCTGCATAAACCATAGGGGAAACTGAGGCCAGGCAAGGGAAAGTGGTGGCCAGAGGTTGCCACTGACTGTTGGAGCTGGGCCCCACCCGTTGCCACAGCTCTACTGAGTACTGGACACAGACTCTGTTAGTCATCTTCACAGTACTTCTGGAGGACCTGAAGTACACATGGAGAAACTGAGGTTCCTAGAGAGCAAGTTAGGGGCTTCTCTGGTAGCTCAGATAGTAAAGAATCTGCCTGCAATGCAGGAGACCTAGGTTTGATTCCTGGGTTGGGAAGATCTCCTGGAGAAGGGAATAACAACCCACTCCAGTGTTCTTGCCTAGAGAAATCCATGGACAGACCATGGGGTCACAAAGAGTCGGACACGACTGAGCGACTAACACACAAGAGAGCAAGTTACAGTCTGAAGTGTAAAGGGGTGATTCAAACCCAAATCTGTAAGATGCCAAGACTCAGGCCCCTTCCACCATGTTCAACCTCATGACCCACAGGCCACACCTGTCTAGCTCTCTAACATGTTTTATGTTTTGGCTGCAGTGGTTTTTTTTTTTTTTTTTATAATATAGGAACTGGTATTTCGTGTAACGGTCCAGATTCCCGGCTGACTTTGAAAAGTCTGAAGAGTTGGCCACACCGAGCTGGCATTCCTGCCTAGTCAGAGTCAAGCAGTCAGCTGCGGTTGTGCTGCAGCTGTCTCCGTTTGAGGGGTCCGGTTCCCACACTCCCCACCGCTCCCTGTTGTCTCCCATCTGGTCCATATTTACCGCACCTGTCTGATTCTGTAGGCATTTGAGCTGCTGCCCAGCGGCTACAGATGAGGGATCAGCTAGGTAAAATGAGGTACCAGGCCTCCTGCCACCACTTCTTTTGCATCTGATGCAGGGTCCCGTCATAGGGGCCTGGAGCCTCCCTGGTGACTCAGCTGTCCTCTGCCATCTCTCAGGCATGTCCCACACGTCCCAGGATGTCTCCCTTCTGGGCCTGGACTTAACACAGTTTCCCCCACTATCGTGTCCTTATCTTCACTTGGGAGAGAAACTCCTACCTGGTTGGAAGCAGCTGAGCCTTGGTGAAGCTAACTGGAAACCCCACCTCCCACCCCCACCCGCCCATGGCCTGGCCTCATGCCCTTCTTGGTTCTTCCATCCCTTCTTGGCTCTTCCAGCCTAGGAGCCCCTAGCAGGAGGGCCTGGGGTCCATGTGTGTCCTGAAACCCAGCAAGAGCATGTTGCATGCAGAAGGAAGGCCCAAGGGGCCTCTCAGAGTGGACTGGGCCTAGGCTGGACCCTGAAGGCCTCTGGACCACACTGAGGGTAGCAAGGAGGATGACAATGGCAGGAATCAAGAAATAGCGCCTGTTTGCTTCCACAGGTGGTGGCGGGAATCGTAAAGGCAAAAGCAAGAAATGGCGGCAGATGCTACAGTTCCCCCATATCAGCCAGTGTGAAGAGCTACGGCTCAGCCTCGGTGAGGCCTTGGTTGAGACCGCGGGGTGGGGTGGGGTGCAGAGGCGAGAGAGTCCTGGTGTGCCAGGGGAGCCTCCCCTGAGACCTTGCCTTGGGCCAGAGGGTTGTGGGGGTTTCGGGGAGCAGAGAGATGGAGGCTGCACCACCCAGCTGAGTTTCAGTTCCTGGGTCCAGGCGGGGTGGAGGGCAGACAGCACAGGACAGCAGCGGGCGGTGGGGGTAGGCGTGGGGAGGAGCCCCGCGTCAGATTTGGGGGCGGTCTGAGGGAAGCTGCAGAAGGGAGGACCAGGCCTCGGGTGAGCAGGGCTCGGAGGACAGAGCAGAATGTGCAGGGGGGGCTGGAGTCAGCTCACACACTGACTGTCTGGGGTGGTGGAACCCAGGCCTGTGCGCAGCCCTACCCAGCCTGGCCCTGGGGGTGCCCAACAAAGCCTTGACCAGCAGGGCCCAAACCCCCTCTGACGGCCTGCACGTGGGCCAGGAGTACACCATGGCTGCTTCCACCGCTGGGAAGGAGGCTTAGCCTCGAACTCACCGGAAGCCACAGCTTCCTCCCACACTTTCGCCAGGCAGGCAGCAGGTGTGGGCTGGGCCAGAGCTGGGCCGGAACCACACAGACCACACCCAGCCCCAACCATGACGTATGTACAAGTAGTGCGAACTGGAAGTCAGCAGCCGGAAGTGAGGACCCGGCTCTGGAGCCACACTCCTGCTTGTGTGATCTTGGGGCTAATCACTCAGCCTCCCTGGGCCCTGGAGTCCCAGGGCTACGATGGCAGTAACAGTGGTGTCGCCTCAGTGCTGTGGCAAGGGTTCTAAAGGAGACAGTGGCTGCCATACTGCAGGGCTGGAAGCTGTTGGCGGGGGCTCCGGGCCTAGCGGTGTGGACAGGAGTGCCTTGCCGGCAGGCTCCAAATCCAGGAATCCAGCAGCTCCCACCTCTGCCTGCAGAGCGTGACTACCACAGCCTGTGTGAGCGGCAGCCCATCGGGCGCCTGCTGTTCCGAGAGTTCTGCGCCACGAGGCCTGAGCTGACTCGCTGCATTGCCTTCCTGGACGGGGTGGTGAGTGCGGCCCAGCCCCACACCAAGGGTGGGCAGAGGTCCCGGGCCACATGTGTGTCCCGTCTCCTCACACCTGTTACTCCATCCAAACCCCAAGCCTTCTCTGCCTCCACCCCCACCCCCGCAGGCCGAGTATGAAGTGACCCCTGATGAGAAGCGGAAGGCATGTGGGCTGCGGCTCATGCAGAATTTTCTGAGCCACACGGTGAGTTAGCACTGGTGCAGGGACTAGGGTAGTGGACAGAGCTCAGTGATGGTGAGAGGAATGACCACTGCCTGTGCAGAGTGTGCCCCTGGAGCTACTCCAGGCTCACCAGGTGGCACCATGGGCAAGGAGTCCAGGTGGGTGGGCCAGGACACTGAGCCCAGCAGCTCTGCTTCACCATGCCTCAAGGAGAGCTGCAGAAAATTCAGCCACTAAGCAGGCTGTGTACCCCTGGCCACCCAGCACAAGCCCGAGATCTCTGCCCTGGGGGTGGGCAGGTCTTGCCCTGACCTGTCTGTGGCCTGTCCCCAGGGTCCTGACCTCATCCCCGAGGTCCCCCGGCAACTGGTGACGAACTGTGCCCAGCGGCTGGAGGAAGGACCCTGCAAAGACCTCTTCCAGGAGCTTACTCGGTAAACCTCTCCCTGCCCTCAGGCTGAGAACTGTGTCCTGAGGAGGGGGCTTCTGCAGACCCAGAGGGCTATGAACAGTGCAGCAGGTGGTGAGCAAACTCAGTCTCTCACCCCAGCCTTGCCCCTGCTCTGTGACCCTGATCAGGTTGCCTCCCCTCAGGTAGCATCCTGGGCTTTAGCATCGGATATCCGTCTCCCCCGCAGGTGGGCTAGCAGGAGGGTTGGCCAAGGATTCTGCCTTTCAGGCTGAGCATACACATAACAGGGGGCCTGGCCCATCGAGGGGAGAATGGGGGGTGTCAGGTGCTGACCAGAGGCTGGGCCTTCTCGACAGGTTGACCCATGAGTACCTGAGCATGGCCCCTTTTGCCGACTACCTCGACAGCATCTACTTCAACCGTTTTCTGCAGTGGAAGTGGCTGGAAAGGTGAGCTCCTTGAAGGCTGGCCCCAGATGGGCCGGGTTGAAGGGGTTCTCATGGGTCTCAGGCCCCTGCTCAGCTAGTGTTTGCTTCCCAACCCCTTGTCCACAGGCAGCCAGTGACCAAAAACACCTTCAGGCAGTACCGAGTCCTGGGCAAAGGCGGCTTTGGGGAGGTGAGTGGCCAGGCCAGAGCCCAGCAGAGTGCAGAGGTGGGGTACAGGGGACCTGACCATCCCCTTAGCCTCTCTGAGCCTATAACCCTCAGGAAGGCCGCAGCTGGTCCCCACTTGCCCCCTCTATCCTGGCTCCAGGTATGCGCCTGCCAGGTGCGGGCCACAGGCAAGATGTACGCCTGCAAGAAGCTGGAGAAGAAGCGGATCAAGAAGCGGAAAGGGGAAGCCATGGCACTCAACGAGAAGCAGATTCTGGAGAAAGTGAACAGTAGGTTTGTAGTAAGTACAGACAGGAGATCCCTCCTTTCCCCCACGGCCACACCGGCCCTCCCCACTCACTGGACTAAGACCTCTTCCCTCCCTGACCCGCCCCCTCCAGGCACCGCTACTTCTCCTGCCCTCAGAGATGCCTGGGAGGGGCGGGTTTGGGATATTGACACCTGGCCTGGGAAGCAGGATGGCCCCAGGGAGTGGCACTAAGAATAGTTTTTGGGTGGCTGGCGCTAGCCCCGCCACCGGGCATCCCACGGCCTCTGCTTCAGGGCTCATGTCCCCTTGGTCACAGGTGAGCTTGGCCTACGCCTATGAGACCAAGGATGCACTGTGCCTGGTGCTGACGCTGATGAACGGAGGCGACCTCAAGTTCCACATCTACCACATGGGCCAGGCTGGCTTCCCTGAGGCTCGGGCTGTCTTCTACGCAGCAGAGATCTGCTGTGGCCTGGAGGACCTGCACCGGGAGCGTATCGTGTACAGGTGCAGGGGCGTGGCCCTCCCGGCCAGGGGCTGCGGCTAGGCTGGGGTGAAGGCTGCAGAGGCATGTTGGTGTGCTGGCACTGTTGTGGCGGGCACAAGTCTGTCGGACCTTGGCTCGGGCTCCACGCTCACGCATGCTCACTAGGCTGCTAGGCTCAGTGTGGCTCAGAACCCAGGCTCTGGGGTCTGGTTAACCCATGTGTGAATCCTGGCCCTGTCATCCCTATGTGGCCTTGGCCAGTCAACTCCCTGCTCACAACACCATTTTTTTTCCCTGGGAAGCAAAGATTTTAATTCCTGCCTCGCAGCTTGTTGTAGAGAATGAACGAGATAATGCTGGAAAGTACACAGAACACGGCAGTGGGGAGCTCTGCTTATTATTATTAGTAATGCTTTTGGGCTTCCCTGGTAGCTCATCTGGTAAAGAATCCACCTGCAATGTGGGAGACCTGGGTTCAATCCCTGGGTTGGGAAGATCCCCTGGAGGAGGGCATGGCAACCCACTCCAGTATTCTTGCCTGGAGAATCCCATGGACAGAGGAGCCTGGCGGGCTACAGTCCATGGGGTCACAAAGAGTCAAAAATGACTGAGCGACTAAGCACACCAGGAGGGGGTGGCCCCGTTGGCTGTATGGCCAGCTGAGCAGCATCTGACCCTGCCATTCTCTCCTTACAGGGACCTAAAGCCAGAGAACATCCTACTAGATGACCATGGTGGGTGAGGGGCCCCTAGGGGCAGGGGAAGGATGGGAGAGGTGTGCCCATCTGCCTAATGGGCCTCCCTGCTTCTCCACCCACATTCAGGTCACATCCGCATCTCTGACCTGGGGCTGGCTGTGCACGTACCCGAAGGCCAGACGATCAAAGGCCGTGTGGGCACTGTGGGCTACATGGGTGAGTCTGCCTTCCCCCGACCCACCAGCCTCCTGGGTCCTCTTGCTGTCGTGTGTCCAGTCCCACCACTTCTGTTGGGAAATCTCCTGTACCTCACGGAACAGAAAGAGCTGATGTTCCTCTTTTATAGATGAGGAGACCAAGACTCAGCCAGGGCTCCACACACTGAATCCGCAGCGTTCACTCACTTGCATAGTCATTGAGGCCCTCCTACCAACTGGGCCTGAAGGTGGCTACCAGTGAAAGACAAGGGCCTCACACCTGTTTTCCATAGCCCTGGTTCCTCCACTGCCCCAACCTGCCCATGCTAGGAGTGGGAGTGCCCATCTATGGTAGGGGCCATGATGAGGCCCCAAATTCCCCTGGAGAGCACGTGACACAGTAGACAGAGCTCCAGCTGTGTGCTCCACCGTCTCCTTATTATGTGTCCAAGGGCCAGACATTCTCCTTCTCTCAGCCTCACTGTCCCTGCCTGCAGCCTGCTCCCAGGGCTGCCTTGAAGCTGAAAGGAGGCGGTAGAGGCAAAACCCCCCACCTGCCCGCTTTAGCAGGCAGTCGACACCCAGCAAATGGGTTGCCATCTTCTTTCCTCTCTTTGACATTGAAGCTAGAGGTTGCAAACTGGTAGCCACGCTGGGTCTAATTTGGCCTCCATCTGTGTTTAAATCAAATCGTTTTTCAAACAGTTTGAAGTAGTCACCAGCATTTGATAACCCAGACAGCTTCACGTTAAAAATATGATTTCTGACTTCTCTTGAAAGATCAGAAGACCTGACCCCCGACCCCCAGCCCACCCTGCAGGGCCATACCAGCTCCTCCTGGTGGGCTGTGAGCTCCCCTACTCCCCGTGGTCCCCACCAGGCTGCTGATGGTGCCTGCCTGGCACTGGCTGCTGCACTGGGTGTTTGAACTGATCCCTGGCCTTGACATGCAAGCTGGGCATTCCCAGGGCTCAATTCTGCCTCCCGCCCAATCTTAATTCCTGCTGTCCCTCCCAGCCCCAGAGGTGGTAAAAAACGAACGGTACACCTTTAGCCCAGACTGGTGGGCACTCGGCTGCCTCCTGTATGAGATGATCGCAGGCCAGTCACCCTTCCAGCAGAGGAAAAAGAAGATCAAGCGGGAGGAAGTGGAGCGGCTGGTGAAGGAGGTGCCTGAGGAGTACTCCGAGCACTTCTCCCCACAGGCCCGCTCACTCTGCACCCAGGTACGGCCGCCAGCAGGAGGCGCAACCAGCCGGGGCTGGGGCTGGGGTTACCTCTCCCAAGGGTACCCTAACCGCCACTGCCCTGATGCAGCTCCTCTGCAAGGACCCCTCCGAACGCCTGGGGTGTGGTGGGGGCGGCGCGCAAGAAGTGAAGGAGCACCCCCTCTTCAAGAAGCTGAACTTCAAGCGGCTGGGAGCTGGCATGCTGGAACCACCCTTCAAGCCTGATGTGAGTGCCACCCACTCCTGCTGAAGGCAGGGCCAAGCCCAAGCGGAGCTGGGGGCTCTTGGAACATTGATTGGGACCTGCTCAGTGCAAGCATTAGAAAACCCAAGTGGGTTAACCAACCAAACAATTCACCAGGCTCCTAAAAATGAAAGGCCTGGCTTTTGGCACACTGGATCCGGGGCTCCAGCAGTGCTGTAGGAGTTCTGTCTTCCTCCTCCTCCCCACTACCGGCTTCCCTCTTGGGCAGCTGTCCCCAGGGTATCAGGCCTTCATTCTAATGACTCAGCCACCCTGGTAGACAGAGAGTGCCTCTTTGCTCATTGCCTAATTACTCGGATGCCCCTCAGCAGCCACATCAGGACCACGTGCCCACCCGTGCCACGCAAGTGGGGAAGATTGGTCTTCCAAAGGGAAACCAAGATTCCTTGCCAGCAGGGGGAAGGGCCATTGGACTGGCCAGACATCCACTGCCCCCTGCACCTGGCAAGGCTGACCTCCTATCTGTGAGCAGAACACTCCCCTCTGCAGAATCTCACTCATTGACTGAGCTTCTCAGTGGGTCAGGCATCTGCTATCAGAAACATCCTGGAGTCATCAGATTCTCAGTGGGAGAAGTCCAACTCAAACTTAGGCCCAACGTGGGGCTTTTTGGTTCATTTAGCCAGAAAGTCCCAGAGTAGGACCAGCGTCAGTGGTTCACACCGTGTGGCCAGGACTCCACCTCTTGTCACTGCTTGTCACCTGTTGACTGTTCTCCCACTGAATTCAAGCTTCTCAGTATAAAGTCAAGGAAGCTTCTGATTGGCCAAGATTAGGTCATGTGCTTGCCCTCACCTCACATGTAAGAGGACTGAGTCCTGTGATTGACAGTTCACCAGGAACACAGGGGAAGAAGGAAGGTGATGATGGGCAGGCCAGATTGGTGGCTGTCAATCATGCATGTGATTGTTTACACATTCAACAAAGTATCTGAATGCCAGTATGTGCCAGATCTCAGAAGTCACAGAGTCAGTAGGACCTAGTCCTACCTTCATGGTCTAGTGGGAAGACATAGAAAAATAAGCCAGTAAGTGAAAAAGGCGTGGTGGAGGGGTGGGGGTATTTTTAGACAGGATGGCCTCTGAGTAGCTGTTGGATATGTATCAGTAGAAACCTAAAATATGTGAAGGAGAGAGTTGTGCCAGGATTTGGGCCATTAGCGTTCCAGGGAGAAGGAGCAGCCAGGCATCGAGGTCCTAGTCCAGGGACCAACCTTGAGAGGTGGAGCAGCAGTGGAGGCCAGTGTGGGCAGGGAAAGAGGGAATGTGGAGCAGGAGTGTTGAGGGGTGGAGACAGGTGGTGGGGCCATAGAGCTGGGAAGTGGGAGTGGGAGGCCCCTGCCTCCGTAGGACTGCGTCTTGTAGGTGGGGCTCACCAGCGCCCAGAGGTGTGGGCCTTGCCATCAGCAGTTGAACTGCAAGCCTGACTTCTGCAGCCTGCCTTAGAGCTGGCTGTCCCACTCAGCTTTACTCCAGCTTCCCTGCACATCATCTCAGTTACTCTTGAAAATCAGTGCCCTGGAGTTTAACTTTTTTAGAAGCAGATGAGAAGTGTGCTTGATGGGGATACAGTTTTTAGCCGCTTTATTGAATTCACATACCATGCAACTCACTTCTTTTAAGCATATAATTAAGTGACTTTTAGCATAAAGATGCAACCATCACCAAAATCAATTTTAGAACATTTTCATCACCCCTCCCCTCCAAACACCCCCTACTCATTAGCAGTCATTCCTCATTCCCCTTCCCCTTGGCAGCCACTAATCTGCTGTATGTCTCTCTATATTTGCCTGTTCTGGACATTTCATGTTAACGGGATTGTATAATATGTGGTGCTTTGTGACTGGCTTCTTGCAGTTTGCATGTTTTCCAGATCACCCATGTTGTAGTTCTTACTGGTCCTGCATTCCTTTTGTATGGCTTAATAATATTCCATTCTATGAATATTGCACCTTCTGTGTATTTATTCATCCATCAATGGGCATTAGGGTTGTTTTTGTTATGGGGCTGTGATGAATAATGCTATTTGAACATTAACATAGAAGTTCTTGTGGGGACATATGTTTTCATTTCTCTGGGACATATACCTAGGAATTGAACACTGGCTCATATGGTAACATGTTTAACCTTTGGGAGAACTGCTGACTTTTCTGAAAAGCAGCTGTATGATTTTACATGATGATGTTTTGACATCCTTAACAGTATGATTTAGAAAACAATGCAAAGATGAAAAAAGAAGTGGCCTTCTGGAGTGAGGTGGGCTCCTGGCAGGGGGCTGGGGGCACAGGGACTGTTGGCTGTGAAGCAGAAGGAGATGGAGTGTGCCATTGGACATCCCAGGACAGAGGGACCCATCAGCTCCAAGCCCTGCATGGGGTATCCAGCTGAAGGGGCTGAGATTCAGCCTGCTCTCCCTTTGCCAGTTGCCCCCAGACAGCTGTGTACAGGCAGGGGTGGGGGCTGCCTATTATTGATTCCATATGGCACTGTGGAGACTGATGGACTGTCATGGGTCAGCTATGCAGCCTCAACAGTCCATGAGCAGTGAGGGGTGATCCCCAGTTTAGAGGGAAACTTGGGCCTCAGAAGGGATTGTCACGCTCAGGAAGTGCATGGGGCACTTTTGTATTCGAAGTAAAGTTGATTTATAGTGTTGTGTGTTAGTTTCTGCTGTACAGCAAGGTGATTCAGATAAGATATATGTATGTGTTTATGTACATGTGTATACATACTTTTTTCAGATTCTTTCCATTGTAGTTTATTACAAGGTATTGAACATAGCTCCTCACACTATATAGTATGACTGTGTTGTTTATTTGTGTAATATATAGTCATATGTATCTGCTAATCCCAAACTCCTTATTTATCCTCTCCCCTTAAATGTCTGTGAGTCTGTTTCTGTTTTGTAAATTAAGTTCATTTGAGTCTATTTTTCTAGATTCCACATGTGATGTCACTATATTTGTGTTTGTATGACTTACTTCACTTAGTATGATGATCTGTAGTTGGTCTCCTGTGGGGTCTTCCTGTCTGACCACTGTCTATGTTCCCCCAGCCCCAGGCCATTTACTGCAAAGATGTTCTGGACATTGAACAGTTCTCAACAGTTAAGGGTGTGGAGCTAGAGCCCACTGACCAGGACTTCTACCAGAAATTTGCCACAGGCAGTGTGCCCATCCCTTGGCAGAACGAGGTGGGGACCTGCCCGGCCGGTGGCTGGTGGGGGGGTCTCAGGGTTGGGGGTGACCTCAGGGGCAGCGCTCACAGCTGCCTGTTCTGTGGCAGATGGTGGAGACCGAGTGCTTCCAGGAGCTGAACGTCTTCGGGCTGGATGGCTCAGTTCCCCCAGACCTAGACTGGAAGGGCCAGCCACCAGCACCCCCCAAAAAGGGACTGCTGCAGAGACTCTTCAGTCGCCAGGTAATCCCCAGCAGTGTCCTACCTCGGCCCCCAGCCCAGCTCCTGGGGACAGCGGGTGGGAGGCAGAGCTGGTGCCCGTATGCGGGGGAGTGGGCATCCTCCAGTTGTGTCAGCGGTGCCCAGGGTCTCTGGCCTCATTCCCGCCTGTCCCCCACCCCTGGCTGGGCTCATGGCCTCTTTTCTCTTTCCAGAGGTGAGCAGTGTGGGCTTCCCGTGGGTTGGCCTTGCTGCCCAGCCCCGGGGAGCCACAGGCAGCCCTTCCATGGCAGAGGCAAGATGTGGGCGAAAGAAGTCTGGTGCCCGCTCCCTACCCGTCCTTCCTTCCCCTCCCCTGCCGTGCCCTGCACCTGGCACCTGCAAGCAGTGAGCCTTGCTTAGCCGTCTTGTCTCCCCGTGCCCTGCATCCACCAGCCCCAGAATAGAGGGCCCTGGCAGAGCCTGGGATTCACCTGGTCCCTCTTAACTTCAGCCTGTTGCCAGCAGCCTCTGCACTGGTGTCCACACGTGTCTGGCCTGAGCTGCTGCTCTGGGCCCCTCGTGGGGAACCCCCTCCTTGGAGCACAGCCCTGATCAGCTCCTGGTCGGCCCTGGCAGGGCTGGGCCAGGCAAAGGCCCTGGTGGCTAACTGCGCGCGCTCTGCCTCTCTCCCTCCATGTCTCCCCTGCCCTGCAGGACTGCTGTGGAAACTGCAGCGACAGTGAGGAAGAGCTTCCCGCCCGCCTCGAGCTCCCCACCCGCCTCTAGCCCCCAGCCTGGGGCCCCCCTGGGCGGTTGGCGGTAGCAGCTACTGCGAACGCTGTTTACAGTTTTGCACAGTGGTCTTCCCCATTGTCCACTCAAGTTGTGGCCTGGGAGACACAGCCGGAGCTGTCCCCAGTGCCCTCTGCCCCGGAGCCCCTGGTCTGGCTGAGTGGTCAAGGCCTGGGCTGTCCCCTGGGACAAAGGTGCGTCCCTTCAGCTCTTGTCTGTGGAGCTCGGGGCTTTCTGTATTTATGTCTTTGTATGAATGTATATAGCAACCAGAACATTCTTAAGACTCACCCTGGAGCCAGCAGAGGGGCTGCTGCCGCACACTCCAGACACCTCAGGCCCAGCTTGGATAGGCAAAGCTGGGCCAGGCCAGGCCCCTGGGCCCTCAGCACTGTGCTTGCCACCGCCGACCTCTGAGTGAGACTCGTGCCTGCCGCTGCTGCCCTGGGTTTAGGCCGCCGCCTCTGGGGCCCAATACTGTCCATTCTCAGCGCCTGTCAGAGGTGGATCTGGGACCGCTGGGTCCCCTAGGCCTGTGCCAAAGTGTGACCAGAGACTGGGCTGCCCCTGGGACCCCTCATTCCACTGCCCAGGCTGTCCCAGACGGGTCTGCCTCTGCCTTCCGGCTCCCGGGACACCTTGTCCCCTGTGCTGTGTCCTGTCCTGGAGTCACCTCTTGCAGAACACCCCAGCCCAGGTCATAGGAAGGGAAGGGGTGGGGGTGTCACTGACCAACCCTCAAACATTCCAGACTCCCCTCGAAACAGACACGTGCCCAGCAATAATCCGCCCCTCCCTCTGTGTGTGTGTGTGTGTGTGTGTGTGTGTGAATGAGAGAGAGAGATAGAAGGGGGCAGGCTGAGGCTGTGTGCCTGCATCCCAACCCCAGCCCTTCCCAGACTGATGGCCCTCTTGGTCCCAGTGTTAATGGTAGTGTGGGATACAGGGCCCCAGTTTTTCCATATTTAAGGCCGATTTTTATTACTCATTTTGTCCAATGTAAGCTGCCACATGTCTCTGTGAATACAGTCCGAGCACAAACCTGGCTAGCTGCCCCTGCCTGCCTCTTTCTTGGCCCTGGTGGTCCAGGGATCTCCTTGTTTCCCTGACCCTGCTGGAAGTGGGAAGGGGTTGGAAGTGGGGCTGGTGGAGGCTGCCCTTCCACCAAGGCCTAAGGGCCTCAGGACTGATCTTGGGGTAACCTCTCCAAGCTCTGGTGGCCTTTGGGCCCCACGAGTTTCCTCAATGGGATGAGGCCTGAGGGGAAGAAGCCTTGGGTCTCCAGTAGGGTATGGGTCTGACTCCGCCTGTGCTGAAGAGGCAGGCTCAGCTGGCAGTATCCTCCAAGACCAAGGCAGCCTGGCCACCAGTTGTGGGTTTGGAGCCGCCTGTGGAGTAGGGTGGGAGCTCCTGTTGGGAACACCTGCTCAGTCTTGTCTGGACACCTCCATGATTTGCCCAGGGCCGTACACATGTATTAGAGCCATTGCTCTGCTCTGCTTCTGAACCAGGAAATGTGGCTGGGCAGAAATGCACACTGGTGATGCTGCAAGTTAGGTCATGGCAGAGGCAGATGCAGACCAGCCATGTGGGCATCAGAATTCTCTGAAGGTAGCAGTTGAGCTGGGCCTAGAAGGAGACCTGCACAGAGACAAGAGTGACACCCTATTGACCACAAGTCTGTCCCAGACTACACAAACCTGTTCCTGTAACCTCCCAATAACTCCAGCCCCTGCTATAACCACCTATAAAGGTTTGTTCCTGGCCTTTGGGCCAGGTACCCAGTGCCACAGAGGCCACATGAGCTTTGCAGTTGGACAGCTCTGGGTTCAAGGCCTGCACAGGGTAGATAGGTATTAGTGTACAGAGGCCTCAGCCCAGCTCTGGGCAGGTGTGTGAGGGTGAGTGAATGCCAGGTAGATGGGTAGGTCCATACCTCCTGATGGTGCTAGTGGTAAGGAATCTGCCTGCCAATGCGGGAGATGCTGGTTTGATTCCTGGGTCAGGAAGGTCCCCTGGAGAAGAGAATGGCAACCCACTCCAGTATTCTTGCCTGGGAAATCCCATGGACAGAGGAGCCTGGAGCGCTATGGTCCAAGGGGTTGCAGAGAGTCAGACACGTCTGAGCATGCATGCATGCAAACCTCCCACCAGACTCCCCTTAGGCTAGGTAGGCACCCAGGGAACTTCTTGGCAAGGGTTCAACCCACTTTAAAGTTCTTACCACAGTGGATCCTTGGCAGAGGAAAGTTCCAGAATTCACTTACTAACAAGTCTTCCCCAAGTTCATGTCCCCATCCAGCTCTGTTGGAAACCCAGATGGAGATGAGGCCCCCTGCTAGCTTGGAACTCAGTCTGGTAGGCAAGCAGATGGGGGAACAGTGGGACCAGTGTGATCAGCACTGTAGCAGAGATGATTCTAGAACTGCTGGGGCTAGGGCTGAGACTGAGGGCCAACACAAAGCAAGGGAGGAGGCCCCTTGTCACAGAGTTGTCCAGTTAGGACCCTCCAGGATACAGAATCATGTTCCCGGAAAAGGAGTCAGATGGGTGATCTGGAGCCTCTAGTGGGGCAACGGCTGGAGCCAAGTTCAAGGAGACTGCCATGCTGGGTTTTGAAAGCTGTGCTAGGATGTGGGGTCTCATCTGGAAGGTGGGGGAAGTCCTGAAGGATTTTAGGTGGTGGTGTTAGAGTGTCTGCCTAACATGTACAAAAGCACCCCATGTTTCCTTTGGGCAAACTCCTTAGTCTTCATGGTTCAGATGGGACTGGGCTGGCACTTGCTGTATACACATACACTTAGAGCATGTGACCCAGGGGGCACTGTCAGGGATCTTTGGTTGCAAGTGACAGCTGTCCTATAGCTAACTTAGAATGTGTTAAAATGATATGCAGGAGCTGAGAGAACCAGGACTTAGGCAGCTCATCACGTAGCACAACCCCCAGAAGCAAGATGTTACAGCCATGTTTATGTCTTTGCACTACTGAGCTTCAAGGAGTCCAAATGGCCAGGCTGGGAATCTGCCCACTGTACATCACGGGCACCTGATGGGGGTGTGGTGAGTCCCACAGTGAAATAAGGGTGCCCAAAGAAAAGGGAATGGATACTGGGTGACCAAACACATATCCCTTCGCCCGTACCTGGATTGGTTCACCTCTGTACACTTGGCCAAAACAAATCCAAAAGGAGCCTGGGGGATTGCCTGAACTACTGACGGACAGCCGGTGTTCTCAGTTCCTCTAGGGATGGATGGCTTGTGTCTAGAGCTGTGGGGTCAACCTCACCACCACATGGAGGCAGATTTACCTGAAAATGATGCAAGCAGAAGAAAGCTGAGTGGAGAGAACAGATAAATGCCTCATTGCATTGCTAGAACACCCGGAACCAATTGGGACCATAGCTTAAAATCCCCTGGACATTCCAGTTACAGGGAAAGTTACATTACACAAATAGGTCTTGAGGCTATTTGTTTTGAGGTTTTGTCACTTGCAACCCAAAATGTTCTGGCCAACATGAGTAGAGGATGTTTTTTGGAAGACCACCCTAAGTGTGGAGGAGAATTTGGACTGGAAACAAAGAACCCAATTAAGAGGCTGGGGGCCAGTCAGGATCAGACAGCCTAGGCAGTGGAGGCCCTGACTAGAGCTCCCTGAAGATGAACAGAGTCCCTGGAGGCCAGGTATACAGATCTAGCACTAGGTACTCCATGTGCTACTTCTTACTAGACATGTGGTAGTGTGTGCTGGGAACACAGTGCGGAGGGCCCTGAGCTGGGTTGTTGTTCAGTTGCTCAGTCGTGTCTGACTCTGCGACCCCGTGGACTGCAGCACGCCAGGCTTCCTTGTCCTTCATCATCTCCCTGAGTTTGCTGAAACTCACGTCCATTGAGTCAGTGATGCCATCAAGCTCTCGTCCTCTGTTGTCCCCTTGCCCTGCCTTCAATCTTTCCCAGCATCAGGGTCTTTTCCAATGAGTCGGCTCTTCACATCAGGTGGCCAAAGTATTGGAGCTTCAGCTTCAGCATCAATCCTTCCAATGAATATTCAGGCTTGATTCACTGGAAGGACTGATGTGAGTTGGGAGTGGACCATATATTTGTAAGTTAGAGGTTCAGTGGGGTGCCTGCCTGCTCCAACTCCTGCCCAATGCGTGCGGTGCCTGTCAGGATGTGACCGGGGCCAGGACATGTGTGTGCTCTCCGGGTTGAGCTGTGTGTGTGTGTGTGGCTGTGTGTGTGTCAAGGTTTTCCATCTCAGCTGCTTGTCTCAGCATACTGTGTGTTCGGCGGACGACGGCCTGCACGAAGTCTGCCAGCGTGTGCCAGGTCCGGACAGCCTGTTGCCAGTTGTGTGGCGTGGTGTCAGCATTCCCTGCGCAGGGTGAGCCTGGTGCCCTTCCTGCTGAGTCTCGGATGCGGCAGGTGGGTTTTAGGTCCTCCGCCTTTCGCTCCCGGGACAGCCTCCTCGGCAGCTAGTGACTGGGGGTGGGGGCACTCTGCTGGCTGCCGCGCGCGCGCACGCCGGACTCGGTACGCGCCGTGTACGCGCCCGTGCGCGCGCCCCGCGGCTCCAGCCCAGCGCTCGGAGCCGCCTTCGCTGCCACAGTCAGCTCCCTGGGGCCGCCGCCTCCCCCGGGTCTGGGGCTCTATCCGCGGGGCCCGCGCCGCTCGCCCTGAGCCAGGAGGACGAGCTCAAGGAGGATGCCTGGGCCCGTGAGTACCGCGGCGGCGGGCCGATCGGGTTTGGAGCGCGGGCAAAAGATGGTCCCGGGGCTGAGCCCCTCCTTGCGGGCTGCTCCGCTCCCTGGCCCAGGGTCGCCGCCTCGGACCCCCGCCTCGGCCAGCCCCTCCCCCAGCCCAAAGCGGAGGGAGGGAGGGAGGAGGGGGGGAGAGGGAGGGCGCCAGTGAGCCGAGGAGTGGGGCGCGAGCCGCCGCCGGTTCGCTTGGAAACGGTTGCCACAGCAACGGGGTTGCTCTCCCCGGCAACGAGGCTGCAGGGCGGCGACGCCCCCTCCCCCACCTCACGAGGGGCCGCATCCCAGGGGCGCAGGGAGAGGAGGACTCTCCCTCTCGCGGTGGCGGGGGGAACTTCGCCCCTCTGGCCTTGTCAGGATGTGCCTGCCTCCACAGCCGTCGAGGGTGGGGGTGGGGGGCGATCGGCCCCGTGGGCACGAGCTGGCTCCCACGTGGCTACAGTCGTTGCAGCAGGGCTCCTGGGGTGGCAGCAAACGTGGGGGCGGCCCAGCCACTGGGCCTGCCATGGGAGGAGGAGGCAAGGGTCCGGGGTCCGTACCCCCGCCACACCAACCCCCCATCCCCTCCCCGATCCCCCAACCCTACCGCACCCACCGCCAGCGAAATGGCCTGCCACGAGTTGGGTGCTTCAAAGGCGAAAGTCCCTACCAGGGTAGAGGAAAGATGCTCACCTCCCTCCTCCTCATGGCCAGAGCATGTGCCAAACGGTAGCTTGGGCTCACGGTGGGTCTCTCTGCTCCTCTTCTCAAGCCACATTCTCCAGGGAGGGGTAGGAGCAGTGTGGGCAGGAGCAAAGGACACAGCTGATCCAGGGAAGCTGAAGCCCAGGCCAAATGGGAGCACCCAGCCCATTGTCTGGATCACAAGTGTCCCTTTCTTGTCTGAGCACAAAGCCCAGACTGTGCTGGGTGGCATGCAGGTTGGCCAGCAGGCAGGCCAGCACCACATGGAGATGCCCTGTCCTCCAGGGGAGCTCCTCTGAGGGCAGAATGGCTGCTGAGTCAGAGGAAATGACCTCTGGCTCCCCTCCCAATCTCCCCTCAGTGGGCAGCTTGCTGGGGGAGAGAAAGGGCCCTCCTGCCAGCTCTCCCAGGCCTGACTCAGCAGATGCCAGCCCCGACCGCAGGCCTTGGACCCAATATCCCAGTGATCACAACCACCCTGGGGTCTCCTTTCCCATCCCGGGAGGTGTCCTGGGTATCACAGGTGACCATTAGCTAGGCATTTGAGGCAAAGATGCCCTTAGATGGGTGGTGTCCTAAGTCAGGCCTGAATCTCCCACAGGCAGAAGTGCCTTTGGAATTACTCACAGGCTCCTTTCATTCTGTTCCTGCTTTGTCGGAGACCTGTGTTGAGCGCTCTGCATCCATGATCTCCTTAGTCCTTACAACATTGTGCAAGGTAAGTTTATGATCCCCACTTTAAAGATGATGACTCCAAGGCTCAGGGAAGTGAAGTGACTTGTCCAAGGCTGAGCAACCAGTAAGTGGTGGAAATAGTTTTCCAGTGTTCGTTTCTTTGCTGGTATGGCCCCTCTCTGCTGTGGTATTGCTTCATACATCTCTTGTGACCCAGGCAGAAAAGAACTGTAGAGCCTTCTAGAAGGGCTTTCTTAACCTTCTTTCACATTCCTCCAATGAGGATATTCCCTATGTTTTAGGTCTTGGTACCCCTTTCCTTTTTCTGGCAATAGAAGCCAATAACTGCCAGGCTCCTCCAGATGCTCTATAGGACCAGCTACTGCCGGGCTGCCTCCTTCCCTCCCTCTCTCTATTAGAAGTTGAGCAGTGAGGGCTACCTCAGTCCCCTGGAAATCCCTGAGGCTCCATTCCTTGGTTTGTGGGCTCTGCGGCCTGGTCAGCTTGTAAAACCTTGGTGGTAGCAGAAGGAATTTAGCAATAATAGGCCCATGCACTGCTGGCCCCTGTGGGTGCTCAGTCTAGCTCAGGAGTTGGAAACCCAAATGGCTCCAGGGCCCAGGTGGACTAGGGCACTAATCAGCTGCAGTCTACGTCACCATGTGAGAATGTGGATTTGGAATGACCAAGTTGTCCAATTTTCAAGGTGAACCAGAAATCCAGACATTTATGTAAAAGTCTCCTGGTTTTTAAATGTTGATAACTAATCATAATATTTTTCAAAAAAATGATTATGGGTCAACAAACCATGTCCATGAACAGTGTCCAGCCTAAGTCACAAGGCTGAGACCTCTGACGCATGGGAAGGTGATGGCAGTTTTTGCTGGACTACCTCCAGGCTTGTGTACATGTGGCACCATGGCCAGTTAACACATTTGAACCTCTTAAGGCTGTAAGGTGCTGGCAGTTTCGTTTATCAAGTGCAGCTGTGTATGCTGGTCTTGAAGTATTTTCACATCCCACATCAATTCTGCTCCTCCCTTGGCACTGCCAGGCTGGTCTCATCATTTCTGTCTTATAGGTGAAGAAAATTCAGTTCAGGCATGGGAATAGCTGGGATGGGTTTACACAGCTGGGTAGAAGGAGGATTTGAACCCAGGGCTCCCTGCTCAGTGCTCTGTGTGTTCACCAGGTAGCCCCTCAAAGGAGGGTATAATCCCCTCTGCTTTCCCTCTACTCCCCTACTCCGAGCTGTAGCCACGTCCCTTGGAGGGGCAGATCTGAGAAGACACCAACCCACTAGGGCTCCCATCTCTTGTCCCATTTGCAGTTTCCCAAGCCCCGGGTTCCTGGCCTGGTGCCGAGGTTGGATCACAGAGACGCTGCCTGCAGGTGAAGGTGTCAAGCCAGTACCTTGGCCTCGCTGGGAATAAGGTTCTGGCCAGCTCCATGCCTGGCCAATGGTGGCAGCTGGGACAGTTCCTGTCACTTCTTTCTGGTTTCAGTTCATTTGTCTTGGTGTGAAAGGAGTGTAAAAATGTCACCAGTGCTTCCCTAAAATGACCTTCCTGCCAGGTTCTACAGTTCCCTGGATTTCATAAGCCCATAGGCTACGTGGGCCTGAAGTGGCCCCAGCTTCCTGCCTGTAGAGTGAGGGTGACAGCAACTCCCTCCTGCCTTGGAGAAGGAAATGGCAACCGACTCCAGTATTCTTGCCTGGAAAATCCCATGGACAGAGGAGCCTGGCGGGCTACAGTCCATGGGGTCGGTCACACAGAGTCAGACAGGACTGAAGCGACTTAGCATGCACGCATGCTACCTTTACTCCCCAAGGTGGTACAGTGGTAAAGAATCTGCCTGCCAATGCAGGAGACTCGGATTTGATCCCTGGGCCAGGAAAGATCCCCTGGAGTGGGAAATGGCAACCCACTTTAGTATTCTTGCCAGGAAAATTCTATGGACAGAGGAAAGTTCAATGGACAGAGGCTGCAGTCCATGGAGTTGCAAAGAGTCAGACACGAATGAGTGAGCACCCTCCTGCCTGAGGCAATGAATATAAAGAGGTTAGCAGGGGACTTGGCATATGCAGGGAGGGCATGCAGGACAGGTGAGTGGTCACCTTTCCTACCCCACCCTCATTCTATGCACCACACTCTCCTCCCTCTCTCCTCTGTCCGCTGGCCTGAATTCCTATTCCTTCACAGGACTAGCAGCTCTGGCCTCATGTCCAGGGCTTCCCCTTGTGACCCAGAGCCCCTTGCCTCTTTCTACCTCAGAGCCCTTGGTACACATCTTAATCTCCACATAGACTTTTCCATTTATTCATGTAGATGTATGTATCCTCAGCTTGTTTATAAACCTCCCTGTGAGGGCTGAGAGCTGGTGATAGCTTGGTTATCAGTGATGTTTTGGTGAATGGGCAGCATGTCCCAGGAATGAACTGGATGCAGACCTAGCTCTTGAGATGTTCCTTGTCAGACAGGTAAAAGACCAAACAGGTGACTGAACACCTCCAGTTACTCCTTCAACAAGTGGTTTTTGAGCTACCATATGCCAGATGATGAAGACAGATGTAGCCCTTGTGATGCACGCAGGCGACTACAGAACACTGTGATCAGTATCGCTGGGCTTCTCAGCCATCCCTGGGGCGTGAGGGAGCTGGACGCTGACATGTCCAGGGTGGTGACAGGTGAGACCAAGAGGCTGAGGAGCAAGAGCTGGGGCGAGAGCAGTGCAGCCGTGTTGCAGCTGGGTTCATAGAAGGCCTGGGGGAAACAGGCAGTGTGGAGAACGGCAGGCCAAGCAGGAGCACCGTGTGCAGAGAAACTGGTGGCGATGGTAATGGAAGCCCAGGTGAGAGAGAACAGTGGCTTGGCCAAGCCAGCAGTGACAGGGGGACAAAAGGAGGTGGACAGATGAAGACACACAACAGTGAGGGTTAAAAACAACAGGATTTGGCAGATGGTGTAAATGGAGGGCTCTTTGCGGAGATAAAAGAGCCAGCAGCAGATCTTTGGGGTCTAAGGTTAGGGTGCTGGAATTCTTTATGCAGAGGAACAGTGCGGGAGGTATGCACAGCAGTGTACCAGGCCCCAGAGACCATTAATCTGTCTGAGCAAAGTGTTCTCATCTGTCAAATGGGCAGAATGCTCCCCTAGTTTATAAGGTAACTGAGAGAAAACTCTGCAGCATCCAGCCCTGGGGCGCACACCTCTGTACCCTCAGCTCTGAAGCTGTGGGCAGCAGTGCTCATGTTTTGGGGTGTCTCTAAGCCCTTTGCCTGGATTAGCTCACTCTTCTCCACTGATGAGGAAACTGACACAACGTGGCACCCCCCCCGCCCCCCAGGCTCACTCCCATCCCCCGCTGTGCTCCCAGTGAGAGTATGGCCTAAGAAAACCCTACAATGCAATATACTCAGAAACTCCACAAAGAAATCAAGATGGAATCCTGAAAAATGTCTAAATAACCCACAAGAAGGTAAGTAAAGAGAATGAGGAGGAAACAAACAGAAAGCAAATCATAAAACAGCAGACTGAAGGATGAGCCTGGCTGAAGGCTCTGCTCCCAGCACACAGTCGGAGTTGGTATTTACTAAGGACCAGGCATGTGTCTGCAGGGGATGGAGAAGGTGAGCTGCTGTGAGCAACAGGCAGAGGGTCTGCATCTGAAGGGCTTCCCAGACCCACCAGGAGTATGCATGAGGCGTGAAGGGATAAAGGAATAACCCTTTGGAAAGGCTTTGAGAAACTTGGCTTAGGAAAAGCCCTTGGAAAAGTCTGAATGAATCTTTTGACATTTATATAGTGGGCACCTACTGTGAATTAGATGAGATGTTACTGAGCAACTCCCTCTAGACCAGGAGGGAAGCTCAGGCAGGATTCCTGCCATCTGGGCCTGCTGGACCACCAGGATGAAGCAGCAGCCCCAGAAGCATTTGTCATTGCTCCCCTCCACACTGGGCACTGGAGTCAGTGTGAGGTCAGAGGGCCAACTCGGCTGAGACTGTATGCAGACTTTCTCTCTCAGAACCACGGTGGCCAAGTCTGTAAAATTCAGCGATAGTTCTGTCACTTGGCTGGTATTTAGCTAAATAGAAGTAAAACTACCCTCCAAGGCCTGTCTACTGCATGTCAGGGCTTGTTCTATGCCTCTTCTATGATCTTACATGATCATATGTGATGATCACGTCTTACATGATCTTCAGCACCACTTCTCGCTGGGGGTCATATCCATTTGATAGACTAGAGAGGCGACAGTGGCACCTAGCGGATCTTGGGTTTGGCCTGTCTGTGCCTCTAATGCCAACGAGCTGAGCTAGACCCCTCAGGGCAGTCCCTGTCCTTTGTTCCTTATTAACCCTAGAGCTGCCATTCCACCTCTCTTTCACCCTGTAGCCTTTTCCCACTCTTGAACAGAGGGCTGGTCAGCAGAACTACTAAGTTTTGGTGAGAAGGTACAGAAAGGTGCATTTTGACTATAGGCTGGCCAGTGTGGCCAGTGTCCCCCCACAGGTACCAAATCTCCTGTACTGAGTGTTCACACATACTTATTTACATCTCACTCATCATTTAGGAGAGAGTTTTCAACACAGACTTTGGATTCAGAGTCAGGCTAAATCCTAGCTCTTCCCCTTATTAGCTGTGTGACCTCGGGCAAGTCATTTCCTTTTCTAAGCCTGTCTCATCCATCAGATGGGCATGACCCCCACAGTAGGAAGGTGGTATTGATTACATAAGATTATTCTGCATGGAAGGAGTCTAAAACGAGGCTTCACACAGCAGACAGTCCTTGGCATGTATCTCTAATTCAGCTAAACTCCATCACCTCCAGCCCCAGAAGTGCTTCTGTGACCCAGAGCTGTTCCTGCCCTGCAAGCCAAGGAGGTACCTAGTTAGTGCCAGCTTCATCAGAGCACTCCTGAAAATTCCTGTGGGCTCAGGAAAAGGAGAACAGATTTAATTAACCCCAATGACTGGCAGCATCGTGTTTTTATCTGGGCTGCGTCACCATGGCAGCCTCATGGTGGGGTTGTGAAGGGGGCGGGTGAAGCTATTGTTCCTGCCGTTATCTGTTCTGGAATGGAGGCCCAGGAGAAAGGGACTGGCACGGGCACTAAGGGGCACATGGCACAAAGCAGCCAGGGAGTCAGACAGGAGCCATCTGGGGAGAAGGGTGGGATATACTGGGCGGCCTGGCTCCCCCCCACCCCCCACCACTTGCTCTCAGACCAGTCTAAGTTTAATGTGGGGTCCTCAGCTTGGGCTCAGGCTCACTGTGACACCCAGAGCTGAATACATGTGTGCCTTGGCTGGGCATGCTGAGGATGGGGGGCGGGGAGTCCAAAGAGACCCACAAAATAGCTCAGGAGGCAGCACTCTTAACACCCCAGGCTAGGGTTTTGTGGCCAGGGTTGGATTCAAATTATGGAAACGTCACCTGCCATCCACACAGCTGCTAACTGTGTAAAATGTGTGAAACAGGAATAATTCATTACCCCAAAAGGTTACTGTATGTGAAACGCCTTGGATGTGAGGCATTCAAGAAGAGCTCATTCCTGTTCTGAGGGGGTGGTGAACAGTTGCCTGCCACTGTCCCTCCAAAGTCAGGGCTCCCCTCCTACATACCTCTTACAATGCAAGGTTCCCCTCTCAACCCTGGCTGTGGAGAGGAGGTGGACCTGGAAGTGCCCATCTGGAGTGATGTGGGCCCAGGCGGTACCGATTACTTGAGCTAGTTTTCCTACCCTCTGCAGAGAGGGAAAGGAATTGGGGGAAGGGACATGGCGGCCTGGAGCTAGAAGGGCAGGGCCAAGTCGGGCTGCGCATGGGTAGGAGGCTCGGGAAGCGGAGACCGAGATGGGATTCAGCGAGCGGAGGCGCTTAAAGGAAAGGAAAAGAGGGAACGGCCCACGCTCGGCGGCATGTTCGGCTCAGACAAAGACAAGCTGGTAGCACGCAGTAGCCACTAAGAACCGTCCGCCTGATCCCCCCTACAACAGCTGAGACAACCAGGAGGCCGCGGTGCGGGCCGGAATGTTCCAAGCTCTGGGCAGCCAGGTTTGGGAGCACGAACAAGGTCTAGGACGCCAGACGTTGCCAGGTGCGTATGCACAGGCTGAAGCTGGGCCCCGGCGGGTTGCTTGTGGGGCCTAGGAGGTGAACCACCTTTTCCCCGCCGCAAAGCAACCGCGCAGTGGCTCCCCTTCAGCGGCCTGGGTGTCTGCCTATGGTTAGACTGAAGCCCTTCCGGGGCTGGGGTACCCTGCACCCGCGAGATGCGGATGGCGAATCTCTCAGGAACACTGAAGCCGAACCCGGCCTTCGCGCGCCTCCTGCTGGCCGGCCTGGAATCACCTCGGATGGGAGGCTGCGGCGGTGGCCGCCGGGTCTCAGATACGGGAAAGCCCTACCGGGGAAACCTCGGGCGTGACGTCATCCCTGGTGACATCACCGGGCCCCCGCGGAGTGCGGGGGTTCCGCAGAGGCTTCCCCGGGATTGCGCAGGGCACCCGCGCGGGCAGGGAAGTCGTCGGGGGCTGCAGCGCGCCTTCACCGCGTCCCGTGTCTGTCCTACAGGTTCCACGCGGTCCCGGGTGAGGCCTGCCAGCGCGCCTGCCGGCGCCATGGGAAGGAACGGGCGCCGCTGCTGCTGCTGCTGCTCCCCGCCGGCGCGCGCACGACTTGAGCCCAGCTGCGGGCAGCCCCCGGCCGCGGGTCCTCGAGTGACGCTGGCGGCGTCTGGGAGCTTGGCGCGGGCCCGGGGCCACGTCGAGGAACCCATTGTCCAGTGAAGCAGCCGAGGACCCGCCGCCCGCGCCGCCGCCATGGTTATGTCCCAGGGCACCTACACGTTCCTCACGTGCTTTGCCGGTTTCTGGCTCATCTGGGGTCTGATCGTCCTACTCTGCTGCTTTTGCAGCTTCCTGCGCCGCCGCCTCAAACGGCGCCAGGAGGAGCGGCTGCGTGAGCAGAACCTGCGCGCCCTTGAGCTGGAGCCCCTTGAGCTTGAGGGCAGCCTGGCAGGGAGCCCCCCGGGCCTGGCGCCCCCGCCACCCCCTCACCGCGGCCGTCTTGAGGCGCCGGCGCACGCCCACCAGCACGTGCACGTGCACCCGCTGCTGCACCACGGGCCCGCGCAGCCACACGCGCACCCGCACGCACACCACCACGCGCTGCCGCACCGCCGCCGCCGCCGCACCTATCCGTGCCGCCCCGGCCTTGGAGCTACCCCCGCCAAGGTGAGTACCGCGTGCGCCAGGGGGCGGCCGGGCTCACTAGGGTGGTCGAGGCCTCGGCAGGGGGAGGGCTCGCTGCTGTCCCGCGGGGCTTCCACGGGACAGCCTCTCCAGCGAACCTAGGAAGAGGGAGCGGGCTGGGTCTGGGGTTGGCGGCTGGCCGAGGTTTCTGCAGGAGGCTGAGTTGGCCTCACACCCGTGGATTATTTCCCACTCCACAGCGGAATCGGACATGTCCAAGCCTCCGTGCTACGAAGAGGCGGTGATGATGGCCGAGCCGCCGCCGCCCTACAGCGAGGTGCTCACGGACACACGCGGCCTCTACCGCAAGATCGTTACGCCCTTTCTGAGCCGCCGCGACAGCGCGGAGAAACAGGAGCAGCCGCCACCCAGCTACAAGCCGCTCTTCTTGGACCGGGGTTACACGTCGGCTCTGCACCTGCCCAGTGCCCCACGGCCCGCGCCGCCCTGCCCTGCGCTCTGTCTGCAGTCGGACCGCGGCCGCAGGGTCTTCCCCAGCTGGACCGACTCAGAGCTCAGCAGCCGAGAGCCACTGGAGCACGGAGCTTGGCGCCTGCCGGTCTCCATCCCCTTGTTCGGGAGGACTACAGCCGTATAGAGGGCGCCCGGCGTCCCGAGCCCCACCCGCGGACTCCTGGCCTGATTGCGGGGCTTTTTAAATGCTTCCCTTGGACTGCGGGGGGGCGGGGGGGGGGGAGGGAGGGATTTCTTACCCCGTTTGTTACATTTTGAGGATAATAAAGGTGTGTGATCTGGTTTAGTACAAGCGGAGGGGGCACCCACTGCTTGCGGCCAAGGTTCTGGTGGCCAGGTGTGGCCGGCCTCATCGGCCCAAAACAAGCTGTAGAGCTAAAGCTGAGGTCAGCCTGCTCCAAACCTTTGGTTGGTTCCCCCAAGAGCCTCATACCCCACTTTCCTTGGGGCCTTGGTGAGGGCGCCCTCGCAGCTTTGAAGGTAGCAAGAGTTGGGAATGGGGTCGGGCAGGCGGCCCACCACGGATCAGCCCCTGGAGGCCCGGAGCAGCAGGCCTGAAGGGATCTGGATTTCTTTATTAACAGACATGAGCACGACCTGTTACAGAAGTTTGTGCTTTCCAAAAAACAGTTACTGAACGTGAAAAAGGAACCCAAGCAAAGAGGGAGGAGATGGAGAGGGGCCACCCATAGCCCTGACCTGAATCACGCCTAGGGCCTCCAGCCTGGGACCTGCCCAGCAGGAGGGGGCAGGAAAGGGCTGGGAAGCTGAGAGGCCCCAGCTAGGCCTGCTTCTCTTCCTTTGGGCCAGGTGGGGAAGCGTCAAGAGAAGGGTAGGGAGGGGTGTCCCAGGGAGCCAGAGCCCACGAGCCATTTATTGCCATGTTTTAAAATTCGTGCAAAATATCTGAAGCCCTGGACAGAGAATACAAAGTGATATTTTTTCCAAGAAACAGAAAACTAGGAAAAGAGGTGGGGGGAACATTTTCCCACCAAAACTTCCCCCCCACGCCAGGCCCCAAGCAAGGTGAGGCCTCCACCCCGGCCAGGTGAGTGAGCAGGGAGGACTAAGAGCTACAATCTGGACCGGGTGGTAAGGGGGTGGAATTTGCAACAGCGTCTCAACTACCAACGGGAGGAAAACCAGTCAACTGTACAAGTCTCCTATCAACTTTAAAAAAAAAAAAGAGAAAAGCTGTAAAAGTAGGGCCCTGTGGGTAGGGATGCGGCCAAGTCCCCAGCCAGGGCCAGAATCCAGAGTAGGTGCCAGGCGGAGCTGCTGCGAGTGCAGGCACTGTGGACCATCTGGCCAGAGACGGGGCAGGTGGGCGGCCCTGGCGAGGGCAGCCTAAGGGCAGGCACCACTGCTAGTCACCACCCTCGAAGCCCTCCTCCTCTTCCGGTACTGGGTCTGCATCCCAGCAGGTGATGTCGATTTCTATGATGTGGGGAAGGGAAGGGAGTTAGGATGGCTCAGCAGATCCATGTCTGTGTCCATCCCAAACCCAGCGAGCTGTCCCAGCTGTGTATGGGGGAAGGGCTGCCTGGCCACACTTGAACGCAGCACCCCCACCCAAATTCCTCTCCATCATCCATCCCAGCACTACCTGGAGGCTTGTTGTAGAACACAGGAGGCGGAGCCTTTGCACATAGCTCTTCTGATTGGACAAACTCCTCCTCCTGTGATTGGCTGAAGTACCCCTCACTGGCCTGCAGGAGAAAAGCTCCAAGTCACTGGGCCCCACCCAGCAGGACTAGGGCTGACCTACCAGGCCTGAGCTCGTTTCCCCAGCAACCAGTGAGTCCATCAGTGGTTGCCAGGGAAACACAGATGCCTACCCTGGGAATAAAAGCAGAGCCGGCCCATGGAGGGGAAATGAAATAGCTTCCCCCCAACAATGTGGGTCACAGAGAAAGGGGGCAGGGTACTGCTGCAAGCCTGAGGAACCAAGGGTCAGCCCTCTGCTCCAGCCCTGACTACTTCCCCTCCCATCAGGTAGCCTCAGCCCCACCTGGGTCCCCTCCTTCTGGGTGGTCTCGCCATTGGTCAGCAGGTGGGGCTCTGGTTCCAGCTCTGGCTCCAGCTTCTGATCTAGCTCTTCTAGAGCTGAGGGCAGAGTTGGAGCCTGGGGGGCAGCCAGGGGCTCCCCTCCTACTTCCTCCCCTGGGTCACAGAAGGTGGCTGGCGGCTCAGGCAGCTCATCAAAACTGAGAAGATTGGCACTGCCTTCTCCTGCTGGCAGCAGTGGCTCCTGAGCCACCTCATCCAGCAGGGGCACCTCCGCCAGCATGACTTCGGCACCTGAAGGTGGTGTGGGGGCCCGAGGCTCAGCCTGGGGTGCAGAGGCCCCTTCCCCATTGCCTGGCCAAAGGTCAATGAGGCTGGCAGCGGCAGGGGTGACGGTGTTAGCTACAGCAGTGTCAGCCACGGCAGTGTCGGTTTCAATGGCATCAGCTACTGGGCTGTCGGCTGCAGAGGCTCCAGCCATGGCAGGCTCTAGAGAGGCAGCCAGGTCTGCCTGCTCTGTAGATGCCATGAACATCAAGTCCTCCTCCATGGGGCTGCCTTGGCCCTCGGGAGGCTCCGAGGCCTGAGGGGACTCCTCCAGGGGGCCAGCCCTGGCCTGAGGGGCTGCTGCTCTGGCTTCCTTGCTGGTCTCTTCACTATCCAGGCTGAGGCTGGGCTCCTGGGTCTCTGTTGAAACAAAGACAGAGGAGACGTGTGATCAGCTCCCAGGAAAGGATGCGGGCCCTGGGCAGCCACAAGAGAGTACCCTGCTTACCCACTGAAGAGTTCAGGAAAGAAGGCCTCCACTAAGACTTCCATGAAGAGTGCCTTCTAACGCCCACTGGCCCCTGCTGCCCCTTTACCCGCAGTCTTTAAACTGCTCAGCAGCCCTGGGAGGAAGGCCCAGTCCCCACTCCAGGGAGACCCTGAGGTCCAGAGAAGGCAGGTCTGACCAGGGCTCGTCCCTGCCCCAGCCACTTTCAGGGCCATAGGGCAGCCACTTGGAGTTCCCAGTCCAGGGGCTAGGGCCCCCTCACATACCTTGGGCTGCTGGGGGTGGCGGCGGCAGTGGTGGAGGCTGTGAGGACGTGACCTCATCCAGGGCCCGCTCAATCTGCTCAGCAACAGGGGTGGAGGCCGTGCTGGAGTCAGAGGGGCTCCGGGCAGGGAGAGGGGTAGGTATCATCCTCCGGTGGCTGTCCAGGTGGCTGCCTGTAGGACAGAAAACCCCAGGCTGATCAGTGAGGGCCAAGGAGCCAGCTAGAAACAGGACTGTCCAACTTGGGGCCTGGCCAGCCCTTCCTTTCTCGAGTCTGGGTGGGGGCTGGGAGCTCCCCAGGCCCCCCAGGGGCTAGACCACAGCTCCAGACCCTGCAAGCCAGGCCCCTGGAGGGCCAGTACCCCTTCAGGGCCAGGGGAAAGAAGCAGGCAGTACCTGCTCTGGGGATAAACACCAGAGATCAGCGATCAGGGGGAGAGGCAAGGGAGCTGCTGGGAAGCGGGGCCCTCCTTACCCCCTCCCGCAGAGGCCTGGGACTGCTACCTACATGGGAGGGAGGAAGAGAGGTTTGGGGTGCGGTGACAGGTGATATAGGGAAAGGGAGTCCGTGGAGGGGAGGAAGAGGAAGAGGAGGAGGAGGAAGGCCCACTGTCCGATGCCTTTATGAAAGGGCAGTACGGACGACCTGCCAAGAGAGACAGACAGAGAGAGAGAGACAGAGGACAAGAGAGGGTCAGTCTCCCCCACCCCCATCCTGAGGCCTCACCCACCCACAGGCCAGCCCTGGTTGTCCAAGCTGCCTTCAGCCAGGGTGCACATTCAGCCAAGCTGGACCAGAGCCTCAAGCCATCAGACCACTGCCACCAGCACCAGCCACACACAGCAAAAAGCCTGACACATCATGATGTGGCCAGCCTCCCAGCATCTGGGCAGCGCATGCCCAGGAACAGCCTGTCCCACCCCTAGAGCCCTAGCACTTGAGCCAAGCACACGGAAGGGGCAAGCAGGCCAGCAGACAGGGAGCAGAAAGGTGCTTCAAGGAGTAGTGGAAGCCACACAGGGAGAACCCAGACAGGGAACCCGGAGTACAGCTCCAAGCTGCTGGATCTCAGGACAGGATGAGGCCCCACTCCCCATGCACCTACAGTTCTTCAGATAAGACAAGTTCAATCCCAGCAGGGCCACTCACTGCAGCCAGGGGGATCCCTCAGCCCCAGATGGCCTCTAGTACCACCCACTGCTCAGACCAGGCCCTGCTGGAGCCCTTCTCAGCCCTGCCACCTGGAGGCGGTGGGTGGAAGCACATGTGATGCTCGGCCTTGGCTTCTCCAGGGGGTCCTTGGGCAAGGAAGGTCCCAAAGAGGCTCAACACCAAAACCTGAGGAGTAGGGGTTGGGTAAGGGTGTGGGAGCTGGGACTACCTGGTCGGTGGTTGAAGGGTGAGGGCACATCGCAGCTGCCTGCGGAGGCCGATGCGACTCTTTCCTGCTGCTTAAAGAACTCCCGTGGATTATCAGGTCGCTGGGCAATAATGGCTGCTGCCTCCTGGGGGCACACGGATAGTCAGGCCAGGCGGGACCTGATTGAGGCAGCCGGGCCAAACTCACATGCCTGGTGCCCCCACAGTGCTCACCTCTACCTCTGATTCTGACTTCTTCATCTGGGTCTCTTCCTCCTCATCCCGCTGGTCACCCTGGAAACCAAAGGGATGGTGTTCTGAGCACCCCACCCCCACAGGAGCTCTGGGCTTTCTTACAGCCCACTTCTTTCACTACCAGAAACCACTTTCACGACCCAGTCCCACAGCACCTTCTATCTGCAAGGTCCTCAGCTACCTCATCTCCAGTCCAGTCAGACCCCTGGGCACCCAGGGCCATCCAGGAACACTCCCAGCTTTGTAGCTAACTTTTCTCGAACCTCTTAACCCAGTGTCTGGCCAACCACAGCCCCATCCGTGCAGCCTGAATCTTGGTATCATGACTGAGGCTTCACTAGTCCCCTGCCTCCTTGCTCTTTCCCTCTATTTCTTTCTCTATAGACTCTGAAAGGATCTTTCCAAAACATTAATTGCCATCACTTAAAAATCATGAATCTGCCTGCAATGCAGGAGACCTCTGTTCAATCCCTAGGTCGGGAAGATCCCCTGGAGAAGGAAATGGCAACCCCCTCCAGGAGTCTGGCCTGGAGAATTTCACGAACAAAGGAGCCTGGCCGGCTTCAGTCCGCGGGGAAGCCAACAGTCGGACACGACTGAGTAACTGTTACTCACTCACTCACTCAAAAACCAAGTTTCTTACTGAAATCAGGGTGTTCAGCTTCTTTTGAAAATGCCAGCAGCCCTGGTAACACAGGCCTGTGTGCCCCAAAGCAGCTTTCAACTAGAATTGCAGTGCAGCAGCCTCAGTTTGCCACAGTCCCCACCACTCCCTGCTACCCTTCACTTGCTGTTTTGGGGCTACAGCCCCAGGAGTAAAGATAGGTGTGGGGGTCCTTGGTTGGGCCTCCCCTCTCCCTGCCTGATCCAGCCCATCATCTCTCCCAACACTCCCCTCCTGCCCTGACTCGCGCACACCCTGTGAAATGCAGACATCAAGTCCTCAGCACAATGGAGCTGTAGGTCCTGTAACAGGCGTACAACTTCCCAACTCTGTGCCTTGGCAGAGGAAATGAATCTCTCTCCCCACGTGCCTGACCCCCACCCTGGGTCCAGCTCTTCCTGCTTCCGGCCTCAGCTTTGGCACAGCCTCCTGGGGAAGGGGCCCTTGGCCCATTCAGGTCATTTCCTTCCCTGGGCCCCCATGAGGTGTTCCAGCCATATACTGATTACACTGTGTCATAATTTCCTGCTTCTGGATCATCTCCCCACCCTCTGAGAACTTATGTGTGTGAGTGGTCAGCCTGACGTTCAGTGGTATTTGTTTCCTCAGTTGACCTAACCACACCAAAAGCCTCAAGAGGGTTGTCACCCTAACCACCACTTCTTGTCTCCCAGAATGAAGTCTAAACTCCTCCTCTGACCTCACTCTCTCCTCCCAAATTTCCAAGGGACTCCAGTCAAGCTTTTTGCCTTCCCTCAAAACATACATCCCACCAGCCTCTGCTGCTATGCCACCCCTGCCTAGTGCCACAGGATGAGGTTCCTCTGCCTCATTCAAAAAAAGGACCAGAGGCAGCTTACCACAAAAACCTTAACTACCAACAATGTGAGAAGCACGGAAACAAATCAGAGCTGGGGGTCGGAGAGACACCAACACAGTAACCGGAAAGGTCAACGGGGCTGCTGTGCTTCAGCATCTTCAGATAAATGAACTCCTAGTATCCCAGGCAAAAAGGGAACTCACATAAGGAAGGCAATTCTTATCAGAAGGGAGAAAGCGGAGTACCTCAAGTCAAAAGAAAGCATTTTACGGTTGTAAATTCCAAAGTTTCTTGTGTGAGACCTTCCTCAGGGGACCTGAAGCTGCAGGGTCACCACAGTGACCTGTTAAAATACCAACTGTCATTGTCACATGAGCCATACTTGAAGGGCCAGATGAGACTATAAAATAATGGTGTAACACTGTAAATCTTTGCCTGAAACATTGGTAATTGGTGAAGATAAGTGATCAAGTCAAAGGCTCACTAAACTATTGTTTCTACTTTTGTGTGCACGTGTATGTGAAATTTTCCGGAAGTTTTTTTTTCCAAAAGACCTTGCTCTGAATGGATAAACAAAATCTGGTATACATACACTACGGAATACTAATAGTTTTCAAAAGGAAAGACATTCTGACACAGAGATGAAGCCTGAAGATGCTATGCTAAATGAAATAAGCCAGTCATAAGTGGTCCCCTCATACGAGGTACGTAGTCACATCACAGACACAGAAAGCAGGTGCCAGGGGCTGAGAAAGGTGACAATGGGCAGTTAGTGTTTAATGGATACGAGGTTCAGTATGGGAAGATGAAGAAAATTCTGCAGATAAACAGTGGTGACAGCTGTACAAAATAAATACACTTAACGCCCTGGAACGATACATTTAAAAATGGTAAAGATGGTACCTTTTATGTTATATACCTTTTGCTGCAGTTAATTCATCAGTTAATTGTAAAAGGGCCTTGCTCATCTTGCTCTCCACCATATTTCCAACACCAGCACGTGGCAGGTGGCAAGGGTTTGTTGAATGAATGACTTTGGAGCTTACTATCCACACATTCTTTCCACCCTCTAGGGGCTATGTGAGTGGAATGATCTATGACAGCCATTAATGCCAGTGCTGCAGGACTGTCCTCCCACCTCCCTCCAGCCTCCTGTGGGTGTGACCTTGAAGTCTGCTTGAGTCCCCACGGCCCAACAGCTACCCACCACAGTCTCAGTCCAGACAACTACTGCCTACTTCCTGTCCCAAACTGTACCACGCTCAGCACTGAATGATCTTCGCTATTTCTCAAATGTTAAAATTCAATTCAAAGCGTGAAGATCTGTCTCCACTGTGGTTGTGAAAGGGTCAATCCACGATGATCCTAGGGCCATCCCAATGTTTGGAAGTTCAGCCAAGTACCCCTGGAATAAGTGCCTGCCCTAAAGGAGACACTACACATACGTGTATACAGATGTTCAGAGCATCAGCCCAGATTCTTTCAGTGGCTCTACAGCATTACTACAATGGGGACCAGGCCTCAAGTCCCATTAAATACAGGAAGCATGGCTAATCTACCTTGAGCCCCTCAAGTCCTGCTGGAAGTGGGCAGGAGAAGCCTGGTCAGTGAGGGTTTGGGTCAACGTAGATTTTCTCTTTCAGTCTAAACTTCTCCAAAGAGGTCTCTTCCCACAGCCAGGGGACAGAACCCCACATGATCAGGGGTCAGGCCCGACATGGCAGGACATCCCATGCTGATGCAGGGGTACCCTGAATGCCCAGCACTGTCCCCAAGACTCTGACTATCCCCCAAGGGGCCCAGTAATTCAGGGACCATCCCCACTTCCCAAACCAGGAAAGAGAAACCGTGGGCTAAGAACTTACAAAGATAGATTGCTCCTTCAACCGCCTCTTGGCCTCCTCAGCCTCTAAAGTCTGTTGTTTCCTCCTGGAATGAAAGGTGCAGGCAAACCCTTAGGACTGGCCGCCGTAGGGCCGCGGCCCAAGGTGGGGGTGGAGCAGGGGGCACACCTGTGTTCCTCAATCTGCTGCTCGCGCTCCCGATATCGGCGCTCCCGCTCCTCCTGCTCCTGCCGCTCCTGCTCCATCCGCTCTTGCTCAAATCTGAGTCTCTCATCCAGGGCCTTCTTCCGCTCCTCCTCTTTCCTCAGTTCTTCCTCCTTCTACAGCCCCCCGTGCCAAGGCAGTGCAGGCCCTGAGCTTGTGGCCCACCCCACCCCACTCCACCCCCATCCCTGACCCAGGCTTCTGTGAATTCAGGGGCTTTCAGTGTGGGAAGCACATGGGACGGGCCCTGCTGTTAAAGGGAGGGACTTTAGGAGAGGAGCCAGAGCAGCCCCGTGGGGTCAAGACAGGGAGGAGCCGCCCAGCCAGCAGGCCAGGGTCGGGGTCTGCACCTTGGCCTGCTCCCAGAACTGCTCGCGGTTAATCCGCTTCATCTCCACAGCCGCATCAGTCTTCTGATAGGTGGTGCCCTGCAGAGTTCAAGGGGCCCGGTGTGAGTGCAGCCCACAGGCCAAGTGCTCGGGAGCACCCCTCTGCCCCCCCACGGAACAGTGAGGACCGAGAGGGGACTGGCCAGTGGAGCACCAGGCAGGGCCAGCCCACCAGGGGCGCACACTGACCACCGGCTCGGCATTCTCGTCCTCACGGAGCCGTAGTCGGTGCAGCACAGGGCTGGAGAGCCGCGCCAGCCCATTAGAGAGCCGCTGCCCGATGGCGCCCGCGTCGATGTCTTCCACGCTACTGGCATTCACGATCACGTCGACGCCCTGCCGCAGGAAGAAGGCAGGTTCAGGCAGCCAGTCCCCGCGCCTGTCGCCAATCCCCGCAAGCCCTGACCCCACACACACCTGGAAGAACTCGGCCACCTTAGCCACGTGGCTGGCACAAGCACATTTGCGGGCATCAGGTACATCCTCACCAACCTGCAAAGTCGCAGCAAAGGGGAACAGGGAAAGGACAAGAGTTAGGGGCAGGCTGAGGCCTGGAGCTCTCTTCCCGCAGCATCAGTTAGTGGAGTGGGATGAAGTAGAACCGTTCTGGGGCCCTCAGCTCCCCTCCCCAGCCCACCAGTGCATACCCAGTTGATGAGCACGTATTTTGGCAGAGCAGCCTGGGAGTCCTTGACACTGCAGAAGCCATACATCACCCTCTGGTTCTCAAAGTGGCCGGAGAGCTCCTGCAAGCCGCCATCTGGGGGAATCAGGAGGGTTGTCAGGCCCAATCTCCTGAACCCCTCCCCCACAAAGTGCCTGGAATCCAAAGCAAGCACTCCTCTCGTGGGCTCTGCAGACACCTCGAGAGATCTACAAGCCCCAGAGTTCTGTGCTGGTGTGAAAGAGGCAGCAGGCAGGTGCGAGTTTTGCCTTTTAATTCCCCAGGACCTTGGAGAGCTTAGGATGTGTTCTTCACACATCAAGTCTCACGCGGTGCTAGCACCCACTGAGGTAAATTAAAACCTTTTTAGACTCTGAATAAAGTGGGGTGATCCAGGCCATCCCTGTCAGGCCCCTTCCCACCTAGCTGTGTGACTTTGGGGAAGTCACACTCCTTCTCTGAGGCTTTGTCTTTTCATAATCAAACAGGAAACCAGTCTCCCTCCCTCCCCACCCTAGGGATCTTAGGGATGATTGGAGGAAGGACACTTGCCAGACAAATAATGGTCTGCTGGACGCAGGCAAGCAAGCATCGAAGTGGCCTGGAGCCAGACGGGTGGGGAAGAAAACAACCCAACCGGAGGAGGGGGCGGGAGGAAGACAAAGGAATGGCTGGAATTCTTACCTCCTGATGCTGCAAGCTTGAGGTCATCTGAGCCATCCTCATAAGTGTACAGAGCCCTGGGGAGAGGGAGGGGTGGCTCGGAGAACTGTCAGGGCCCAGGCAGCCAATTTTGGGTGGAGATGGCTCTGGGGGGGTAGGAGGGACACAGAAGGGGCAGGACAGGAGGGGGGATTCCAGCCTAGCACTTAAGCCTTATCACCATGACAACAGAGCTAAGCACCATTTCAGGCTGGAACTCAGTGGGGGACAGTTTGGGACTTGATGGAGGGAGGCTTGGATCAGGTGGAAAGCAGGCAATGGGGAAGGAACTGCTGGCCAGTGGCTAGCTTCCAATAAGTCAGTGTGTTGCGTCCTCGGAGCCCTGGCCCTAGCAGCCTGCAACCCAGCCAGTGGTGTGAGATGGAGATTCCAAGGCGACGGGTTCCTTGGGTTCCTTGGTTACCGTTCCCTGGCTACAGCTCCTCATCCCCCATTGGTGGTTGCCAGGAACCTACCTGGCGCGTGCCTCGGTACCCACTGCCCCTCCCCCCACAGCAAGGGGGGAGGGGCAGGGAGAGAGAACCTGGTGCTGTTCAGCTCTGGGCATCCCCCTGGTAACCACGGCAACCCAGCAATTGGCACGCGACTGGCCCACCCAGCTGCATTCTCCGGAACACAAAGGACCCCGGGGACACACCCTCATCCTCAATCTCAGACTCTCTGAAATGGGGATGAGGTCACCATGGCCACTCTTGCCTGGACTCTGGCCTTTGGGCGGCGGCGCTTTTTTGGCCTTCCAGCCCTAGGCTGCCTCTGCCCTAGCTGAGGTTCTGGTCTCCGGGGACCGCTGGCCTTTCCTTCCCTCTCAGCTCCGGCAGAGAGCTGACCCAGCAGCCTTCCTCCTCCCTAGCTTTTTCTCCACAGGTAGGAGTGGCTCAACATCCATTTTACACAAGGGAAGAGAGAAATGTCTCCTTCCGAGGACTCACTTGGAGGAAGACCGGCTTGGGGCCAAGAAGAAAGGCCGGAGGGGCAAGGAGGCTCAGCCCCTCCCTCAAGCTCCCTTTCCCTGACTGCCGAGGCACGGTGCTAGGAGGGGGGGGGGGAGGAGACCAGCAAGATGCAGAAGAGAAGAGCTAGGAGACAGGCAAAAACGGAAGACAAGGGAAGGGAGGGACGTGAAGGGATGGAGAGAAAATGAAGGCGCGGGGAGGGAAAGGGGTGGGAAGGAAAGAGGGAGGAGAGAAGAGAGGGGGAGGGAGGTGGGAGGTGGAGGAGGGCGGAAGGAGCGCCTGGTCCAGGCCCAGCCCCATGAGGTCAGCACAAGTCACTGCCAAATGGGCCCCAGCCCCTCCCAGCTTCTCAGGATCTCTTCCCTCCTAAAAGGGACACAGGTGGGCTGTGGGGCCAGAAACTCCCCATCCAACTGTTGCCTGGGCCCCAACCCTGGCAGCTGCCTTCTCCACACAGCTGTCCCACCACCTGTCTGGCTGCCCTAAGCTGCCACTGCGAACAAAAGGCCCTCAGAGAAGGAGGATCTGCCCCTTTGCATCCCGCAGCTGGGAAACTGAGGCAGGACTCCACGACTCGTTCCCAGACACTGCACTAGCCATCAAGTCACACTTCCCCGGCCTGACTTGTCAGACTCTCCCAGGCTCTCTGTGGCTCTTCCCAAGAACACCCCTTCCATTCTTTACTCCTTGTCTACCCACCTTCAGTCACCTTTCTGTGCTGCAGCCCTGGCCCTTACCTGGTGAAAACCATAGCTAAGTTCAAAGATTTCAGCAGGCCTTCATCCCTGAGCTCCACCCCACCTGCCTTTCCAGCCAGACCTCCATATCCATACCATACACTTGGATCACACTGGATGGGTCCCTGATGTCCAGCACAGTTCTGGGCATTTCCCACCCTGGAGCCTTTGCATGAGTCTCCCTTCACAGGAAGGCCAGACCTGCTTCTCCATCCCATGCCCACCCTTGACTGAAATCCCTCAGGGACCCAATGCCAGCTCCCCAGGAAGCCTTGCCCTGCACTGCACCTCCCTCCCCAGGATGCTTACCACACCCCAGCAAGGATGGGAAGAGGCACCTAAAGCTGCCTGGGATCTCACTAGATCTGTGCTTCTCAAACTCATTTGAGGTGACCTGAACTTTGGGGGGGTTGGAGCTGATGAAACCGAAAGGGGGTGGGGGGCAGGACTCTACACCTCCAACCCCTGGAGATAGACACCGTTCCAAACCGTAAGCTTCATGAAGATGGGACACTTAACTCAGACTTTCAAGACAGCACAGAGCAGCTCTAGTTGGTATTTGCCATCTAGCAACCATCTCAGCCAGAGAAAGTAGACTGGGGTGAGTGGGAGATGGAATGTAGCAGATCCAGGAAGATTCTGGGTTGAGCTGAGGATGGGGCTGCAGGGCAGGTGGATTCCTCAGGACAATTACACTCTCAGGATATTAGAACTGGAAGGGCCTTGAGCATCGGGGTATGGTTGAGCCCAACTCCCTCTCCTGCTTGTCAACAGGAGCAGGGACTCGTGTGGTGATACAGTGAGTCAGGTCACATCCAGGGTAACACCAGTTCTTCTCACTACACAATCTGACTTCCATGGTCCCCTGCTCCCAGCATCAGGCAGCAGTCTATTCCAGAGTAAGTCACCTGGGTGTGACCTCCCCGACCCTTACTCCCTACTCAGAGGAGGGCAGTGCCAAGCCCCCTTTGCCCAGATGGTGATTTTATCCAAGACACCCTCCTCCAGCCTCAGTGCAGGGTCTGCTCCTGAGTCTGGAGACCCCACTGTACCCTGGCTCTGTGCTGGGTGCTAGGGGCCCTCATGTCCTTGATGATTCTCACATTCTTTCTACCAAATGTTTATCTGGGCCCTTGGGAGTGAGCAAATGTGTGTATGTGCGAGGGTGCGTGTGTACATCTGTGAGTGTCCCACACACAACCCAGATCGGGGCGGGGGGTGGGGGGTGACGCACGCCAGTGATGAATAATAACTCGCTTGAGCCACATGGATGCTGCTGGGTGGTGGGAGCCCAGGCCTCCGCTGAGCAGGATGCGGGCCAGCAGTGGTTGTGGGAGCTCTGCTTTTTGGAAGGTGGGGGGAAATGGGGTGGTGATAGGCAGCAACCCCAGACTGAAGAGCATTCTGAGGTGGGTTGTGCCTCTCCCCAGGCACGGCCCAGATCCCAAGGCCAGCTCCTCCACCAGGCCAAGCCAGCCACTTGCCCTCAACTCATCCCATGATCTCAGCCCCCTGGGACAGGGCTGGGACAGAGGGTGGGCTGCCTGCCTGCTTAGCCCATCTTGGCCTCGCCTGTGACTGACCCGCAGGACACGAGAGCTTGCTTGTCTCCCTCGTCCATCCCTCCAGGCCTGGCCGCCCGCCAGTGCTGCAGTACTGTGGCATGGATGCCTGGCCATCTTGTCCCCTCCTCCAGCCCCCAGGTCAGTGTCTTCCCAGCATGAGGGTGAGGCCAGCCCAAGTGTGGTCCCTCAGATCTTCCTTCACTTTGTGTTTCCTGCTTGCCAAGGGGAGAAAAGGCCTAGGGAAGAGAATGGGCACTTGCCCCAGGAGAAGAGTATTCCGGGGAGATGATGGTTCCTGAATGGGGCAGTGTGGAACCCCTTGGCTTTTCCCCCACTCTGGGGACTCCAGCCCCAGAGCAGGTGGTCCGTCCCCACCCACCACCTAGGGGGAGACAACAGCTGGGGAGGGGAGAGAGGGCAGCCCAGCTCCTCCAACCCCACTGGGCCACCAGGCCAGGGGCTCCGTGGATCTCCTCCCCCACCTCATTCTTCTCAGAAAACTCCCTCCACTCTTTCCACAATGGTCCGCCTGGGGGATCCCTCCCAGGGACCCCACTTGGCACTCTAGGCAGGCAGTTCAGTTCCTCTGGCACGTCCCAGCCTGGGTGCCTAGTCCCTGCAACCCTCTTCGCCTTGGGGAGAAGACTTAGCCCTGCCTCCTCGACCCCCGAGGGGAACAGGAGGCACTTGGCGGCGGTGGCCGTGTGGCAGTGAACGTCTTTCCATCACACCCCAACTCCAAGAGGCCCCCCGGTGGGCGGGGCGCCCCGGCCCCCAGCCCGCTCCGTTCCGCTCCTCCCCCGCCCTAGCTTTTCCTTTGTGCGGTGGCCGGCTGGGCTGGGCCGGGTAGACAGCTCTGGCTCTGCCGGTTCGGTCCCCGCCCGCTCGAAGGTGTCGAAGGTGCCCTTGGCCTCCCGGTGCACACCTGTCCCCCGCCGGGGCCCAAGGCGAAGAGGAGGGGGTGGAGGAGCAGTTCTGCAAGGCCAGGAAGCCCCAGGCCACACATCTGGACCCTGCGTCTCTCAAGCCTGCGTCCAGCCACCAGCGTCCCCACCGCGCGGCTGGGGCCGCCTCCGGGTGCTCGGGGACCGCGGGTGCCCCGCCTGGCCCGGCCCGGCCCCTCCCCCGGCGCGCACAAAGGCAGCTCCTCCCTGGCCCTCGCGGGCCGCTGCAGCATTTCGGGGTCTCCTCCTCCCTCCCGGCTACGGGGCGGCGGGGCCGGGTGGAAACAAAGGCGCGGCGGCGGCGGCGGCGGCGGCGCGGGGACAAAGGGGCTGAGAGGCGGGGGCGGGGGGCTCACCAGTCGGCCGCGCTCTCCTCCCGAATCACTTCTTCGTACGCCGCCAGCAGCTCCAGGCGGTGGCCACTGAAGCTCACGCCGGCCATGCTGCGGGCCGGACCGAGGCCGAACGGACAGACGCACGGACGGACGGACGGAGAAGGAGGGAGGGAAAGACCGAGTCGCCGCGCCGCCGCCTCGGAGCCTCTGCAGCGTTGCGAGCCGAGCGAGCCAGCGGCCGGGGGAGGGGAGCCGGCCGGCGGGGGGCGGGGGGCGCTGGCTCCGCCCGGCTCGCTCCCTCTGCGCGCTCGGTCCTAGCGCCGCCCCGGCCCGGCCCAGGGGGAGGCCCGCCCCCCCTTCCCGGCCTGCCCCGGGGCGCCCTCACGCCCTCGCCCCCAGCCCCTGCGCGCCGCGCCCAGGCGGGTCGACCACTCGGCACCCGGGGGCCGTTCTTCCCACGTCCCAGTTCTCCCCTGTGGGGTCCCCAGCCACAAACCTTAGGACCTCCGTTCCCGCCCCCCGCCTTGATCCCCCTCTCCCCATCCCCACCTCACCAAGCCCTATCCAGGCCCAACTTCAGCCCTCTTCTTTCCAACTCCCTGTCCCAATCGAAAATCCATTCCATTCCAATCCGGCCCAGCCCCACTCTGTCTTTCATTGATCTCCCTCCACCCCAGCCTCACCCCCATCCCTGGTCCATCCCAACCTCCATCCCCAACCCCTGGCCCATCTGTAGCCCATCCTCATTTCTTTTTTTTTTTTTTTCCATCCTCATTTCTTTCTCCTCCCAGCAGCAGCCCCACTCCCAACCGTACGCTTGGCGCAAACCCCTAGCCATTCGTCAGACCCCATCCCTAGCTGCACCTTCCTTATTCCAGCCTGTGCTGGTCTTATTCTGATCTTTGTTTCAACCACACCCCTCCACCCCTGCCTCCTAGACCACTCTCGGCTTCCTACTCCGACATTCCCAACCTCTAACTCATCTCCGCCCCACTGTATACTGAGCACCCCTCCCCACCAGCTGCCCCCTGAGCCCTCTTAAGTGAGGCCAGCCTAGGAAATCCTTTGCCTTCTCTCCCAAGCCTCAGGTCTCCCAGAGGAATCCCAAGTAGAGTTCCGGAAGCAGCATCTAACCCCAGACTCCCAGGGCAGGACTTCTCCAAGGACGCTCTGGGGCCAGTCCCCTGGCACCTTTAGTTCCCAAAGCTCTGAACCCAGAAAACACTGGGGCCTCAGAGGAGTCTCTTGCAGGGAAGTGGTACCACTGCCAGGGCCTCCTGGAGCAACTCTGCTCCTGTCTAAGCTGAGCTCCTGAAACCCTCTGCAGCTCTCAGAAGCCTTGATCACCACCTGCAAAACCTCCCACCCCTGTCTTCCCAGAGGCGGTGGCAGAACCTGAGCAGACTTTTTCTGGTCCAATCTGGGAGGTGGTGGGGCTGGGCCTCCAAATTCTGAGCTGCGTAACCAACCAGCTGGACCAAGAAGAGGAAAGAAGTATGCACACTGATCTCCAGCAGTGGATCCCAGCACTTTAGAGTACGAAGAACCCCTTAAAACTCAAAAGATTCCACAGGCCCCCGCCTAGGGAATTCTCAGCACTATGCCCCTGGACCCCTGGTCCTGTCAGTTTCTCCAGGGCCCCTACTTGGAGCAAGTCCCCAGCAGAATCCGTGGGATTCTAGGGAGAGAGGAAGACTCCACAGCGGGACTGAAGGGTGCCTGGGAAGGGTAGGTCGAGGGATCTCAGGCCTCAGCCCCTTCCTGCTTCCTTTGACTTTTCCCAGCTTTCATTTCCCCATCCCAAAGCCCCCACGCCAGCCTCCTGCTCAGTTTCACATCCAAAACACAGAAGCCCTGCCTGCACCTGCGGGCTCTCTTTCTCAAATTCCTGCCTCCCCCAGCCACCTACAAATTGTAGCCACACCCACTCTTACCTCTTTGCCATCTATATTTTTAAATAAACTTTTAATTTTAGAACAGCTTGAAATTCACAGAAAAATTACAAAGATAGTACAGAGAGTCCCCATATGCCCCATGCCCAGTTTTCTCTATTTTCAGAGGAGCAACGAGGTTCCCTGCTCATATTCCCTGGAGCCCACCCTTCACCCCTTCGCATCATCATATCCTATAATTTACCTGTACTCTGCCTCCTTCCCGCATGGTCTCTGGCACTGCTCTGGCTGAGGTCACCAGGGACCCCTAAATTGCCAAATTCAGTGGCCCCGTTGTAGTCCTCAGTTTCCTCAACCAGTGGGAACAGGGTGACTAATGATCACTCCCTCCTCTGCAAAGCCCTGAAACCCACATGCTCAGCCATGGTGGGTGGGTGCTGGGTGCCTCCTTGGAAGCTCTCCCACCAGGCTTTTGTGTCTGCCACTCCCAGCACTGATCACCCTTCAAGTCTCCCTCCCCAAGATCCTGAGCTTGTCCCCTCTCCCAGCTGCTCCCGCTGCCCCCTCCAGCATTGGGAGGCTTGTCCAATGGCTTCTCAAGTCCCCAGAGTGGAAAGCTAAGAAAGAAGGAGGATTCACATCCCGAGGCTGGTCATTTGCTGTGTGACCTTGAGTAAAATGCTTTCCCTAAATTTCCTCTTTGATAACGTGTTGTGAGGATAAAATGTGAGAGTGAAGGCTTAGAAAGCAAAAACCCCTTCCCCTTCCTCCTTGCAGCCCTACCCTCCCACACCCACCTTCGTGCAGCCCCACCCTCCCACGCCCATCTTCCTGCTCTGTGCTCCCCCACACCTCTCAGATAAGGCTTCAAGACTGACATGTAGGTTTCAGGGCTTTTTCAGCATCTGGAGCCTTCTCTGCCCTCACCTTGCCTCTGCAGATTCCTACCAAGCATACCTTCAGAAGTTTTGCCCTAATCATTACAATGCTCCCATCACTTTTCAGATCTTGCCTCTGGCATGGGCCCAGCCACTTTCACCACTTAGCTCTGCTCCTGAGTTGCACAGACCTTGCTTCAGTGTGAGTTTAGACTGTTCTGCTTGACCTTTCTTGTCTCGCTGTAAAATGGGGATGATAATGATGGTATCCACATCATAGGGTTTGTTGAGGATTTAAGAAAAAAGTATCTGAAAGCATTTAAAACGGCAGCTGCACATAGTAGGTGCTATTGACATGTTGGCTATCATTACTATTTCACAAATGGGAGAACCAAGGCTCAAAGAGGGGCAGCGACTCACCCTGTGAGGCACAGAGTGACAAAGTCCTTACCGAAACCTGTCTGTCCTGCATCCCTTCAGCACAGCACGCACTCTCCCTGCTTCTCCTTCTAGCACCCCTATTTCTACATCCAGGGGCTAGCCTGGCCTGGAATTTGGTCAGAAGTAGTTCCTAAGGCTACAGCTGTGGGGCCAAGGGAAGGAGTCTGGGGCGCAGGGATCCTGAGTGTGCAGAGCGAGATGTCTGCCCAGCACAGTGGACATCCATGGTCAGCCATCCCTGCCTACCTTCCAGTTGATTTTTCCAATGCAGGCTCCAGAGAACAGCATGTGATTCAGGCCAGTGGGTCAGAACCAGTGGCTGCTTCAGAAGTGGACACATGATCCCATTAAGTCCAATGGGTATCAGCCCTGGGACTTTTTGCTGGAACCATCAAGAGTCTCTGGTGGGCTGCTGAGCTGGCAGGATGTGGGACTAGCGCTGGCTGAGGGGCATTTTTGCTGATAATGGGATGAGCTGCTTGAGACTAAAGCCAGAACTGAGAAAAGGAGGAGGGCAGGGACTCAGACTCCTGAAAACATCCTGACGTCCATGGGTACTGGATCCTGCTGTGTCTGAAGCCATTGACCTTTTCAGTTAAATGAGATAAATTATCCCTGTTTTTTCTTAAACTAGTTTGAATTGCAGCTGAGAGTCCTTCCTAGTTGACCCATCTCCAAGTAATAGTCATTTTTGTCAGTGGCAAGAGACAAGGGTAAAAACAAAGTTGACCTTCTAGTGCCCCCAGGTCCTGGTCCTGGGACCTTCTTGGCTATTCAGGGCTGGTCCCAGCCTCCTGAGTTCTCTGCAGGTTCCCAGAAAGCTGCCTCTTGCCCCACCAGAAGCCCCCGGAACCCCCTACCTTGCCCCACTTTCCCAGCTGGGGAAGAACTCTTCCCCCAGTCTCAGGTTTGGCTTTGGATTCAGGACAACTCAGGCCTGAATCCTAGCCTCCGTGGCCGCTCCATGGGGCTAGGCCCCCTAGTCCCTCGCCTCAGCTCCCTTCCTGTAGCAGGACCTTGTGTGCCTTGTGTGTGTTCCAAGGCCCACGTGGGGCCCAGCACAGAGAAGCAGCACCAGAATCGAGACTCGTCAGTCCTTGCCTGTATACCCTATTCTCCACCGCCTGTCTCCCTGCTGATTTCAAATGAGTGCAAGCCGCTCAGAACTGGAAAAAGCCCCTCCCTGGCCTGCTGTCTCTCCAGTTGCCCACTCAGCCCCCTGCCAAGGGCTCTGCCCCCTCGGTTGGGGGGACTGCACACTCCCAGGGCGCTAATGGCCTCCCGTGACTGGTACAAAGCCATTTCCCAGTACCCTTGGCCTCCACCTGTATAGCCTTGCACCTGAAACTTGAGAACACAGTGATCCCTGCAGCTCTGTGCTGGAGAGGGGTGGGGAGCTGGGAGGTGCAGTGGGAAGCAGCTCCGCCTTTAATCTGGGAAGCTCGGACTAGACCTGGGCTGCTGGGTAGCTCCGGAGAGGTCACTTTCCCTTTCTGAGCCTCAGGTCCCTCCTCTGAAACATGCCTTGAATGACATCTCTTTTAAGCATGTTTTAATGATTAAATGACATCTAAGTGATTTCTCTGGTTCCAGCAGAGAGGTAGCTGTTCAGAGCAAGTGCCCCATGCTCATTTTGACTTCCATCTAAAAAGCTCTGCTTTCCTGAGATTCAGTCCCCAGCTCTCTGCTCTTCCCTTTACTCTCCCCTTACATCTGCCCTCCAGATTCTTCAACCACCTCCCCCTGGCAGGAGCCTTCAAGCTGCCTCCTCCACCCTTCCTGGCAGCTCAGCTGACCACAGCTGCTTAAGGTTCTCAGGGCCCACCACAGGCAAGCCTTTTAAGACAGCTGTCCACACTCTCTCATCGACTCACTCTCTACACCCTCCCCTTCTTCCTCCAAACCTGGCACTGGCCCCAGCTCTCAGCAAAACTGATCCGGCAAACGTCACCTTGTTGCAAAATGCCATGGGGACTCCTCGGCCTTATCTGCCTGGCTGACACTTCTGGAAACACTCCTGCCCACCCGGGCTTCCCTGCCCCAAACTCCCTCCCTCCAGAGGCTGTGGTCCTCCACTTCTGGCGGCTCCTTCTGCTTTCTCTGCCCTGCCCTGTGATGTTGCTGCTGCTTCCCCATCTCTCATGTCTTCTCTAGGCTGGGGCCCTGGCCATCTTCACACTGGATTTGGCCCACGGTATATATATATATTTTTAATAAGATTTTTAAAAATCTATCTTAGTTGCCAGCACTGAAAAACTAAATTTCACATAAAAGTGTCAGTCTCTGGATGTTGTTGGTAAACTGGCAGGTCTGGCCACAGTTCAGCATTCCCACACGGCTGCCCCCAGAAGGCTCCCCACAGACCAGCACTTAACCATCCGCCCCTGTGCTCTTGCTGGCTTGTATCCATGGAAACCAAGGATGGACTGGGAGGTCTTCATGGTTCAAGAGAAGAGGGAGAGAGTACACTTCCTTGTGGAAGTGAGAGATACTCTTCACTGAATATGCCAGCAATGTCTATGTTGAAAGAAAACCACATCCTACCCGCTTTGCTCCTCATGTGACCTGCCGGGGCCCCTCTCTGTGATAATGGTTGAATATCTGCGATGACTGCCCTGAACTCACTCCCAAATTTAATCCAAGGTGTATCTAGACTTGAATCTTCAGCTGCTTCCTGGATTTGTCTAAATGTCTTGTAGGCACCTCATTCAGTTGTTCAACAAACATTCATTGGGCACCCACTGTGTTCTAGGCACTGTTTTAGACTCTGTAAGATATCATGACGGAGAAGGCGATGGCACCCCACTCCAGTACTCTTGCCTGGAAAATCCCATGGATGGAGGAGCCTGGTAGGCTGCAGTCCAGGGGGTCATGAAGAGTCAGACACGACTGAGCGACTTCACTTTCACTTTTCACTTTCATGCATTGGAGAAAGAAATGGCAACCCACTCCAGTGTTCTTGCCTGGAGAATCCCAGGGACGGGGTAGCCTGGTGGGCTGCCATCTATGGGGTCGCACAGAGTCAGACACGACTGAAGCAACTTAGCAGCAGCAAAAGCAGCAAGATATCATGAAAGTGACATGCAAAGTCCTGCACTCCTGCTCCAGGGGTCCTTGAGAAGACACAACATAGAGGCCCTGCTCTTCTCTTAAAGGGAACAGGCCCAAGTACCTGTTGAGAACGCCAACAACTTCAGATGTGCTATAAAGTTCCTCATGCCAGCCAGCCCTGGAGGACAGGTGGCTATGGGGGCACCATGTTCTCCTGGTCTAGTTTGGGGCCTCTCCTCAGTCCCTCTCCAGTTCAAGCCTGGAATAGAAGGAATGACAGTCCCCTTGGGGTAGTGGAGGGCACCAATGGGATGCAAGAGGCCCGGGGGAAAGATGGGGCCACCTCCAGAGCCTCCAGGTTTGGAGGCAGCAGGCAGAGGTGAGCTCTGCAGGGGCATCCCTGGAGCGTGGTGCTCAGCACTAGCCAGTCTCAGGATGGTGTGCCCAGCTTCAGGCCTGGTTGCTGGCCTGGCTCGTGGCTCAGGGGCAGTGCCACTCTGGTCAGGTCTCCTAAGCTTTCGTTTATGAGACTAAGTGCAGAAACCCCCCAGGGTTGCTGCATGAGACAATGGGAGGAATGACTGGTATACTCCGGGTGTTTCTCTTCTCATCCCCCACGTCTCTACTCCAGGCCTGGGACCAGTCGCTGCCACGTGGCTTGTTGCTCCTTCCTTCCCCTGAGCCCTGCCCCTCCTCCCAGGCTCTCTCCTTCTGCTTACCCTGCTCATGGCTCCCAGAAGCTCTTTCTACAACACAGATCTGAACATTCTGTGCCTGGCTCTCCCCACCGTGCCCTCAGGAAGCAGTCCCAGCTCCTCATCCTGGCACTTCCAGGCATGCTGGCATTTCCAGGACTGGGGGACTGCCTTCTCCAGCCCCCTTTCTTTGCCTGCAGCATAGGATGGCAGCAGCCCCTCTGGACCCTCACTTGGGTGTACCATTTTCCACATTACACCCCTGAGGATGCCCTCCAACTCCTCTTCTCTGACTGCCAAGCCAAGCCAGACCAGGCACCTCCAACTTCTGTGGGTCCTGGGCCCAACACGTGAGATTCCCCTTTGCCTCCTCCTGCTGACCATGAGTCCTCCCTGTCCCCATCACGGGTCCACCAGGACAGTCAGCCCTGGAGAATTTAATCTCCACCCTGCTACAGGCCTCAGATCACATCTTTCTTGATGCACGGGGCAAGCACACACCAGACACAGCTGGAGACAGATTTATTGTAGCACTGGACGTGAGCAGGGGCCGGTGTGGCCAGCACCAGTGTGCGAAGGTGGTGGAGGGAGTAGGGGAGGTGAAGGGGGTGGGGCCCGGGGGACCCCAGGCTCAGGCCAGGAGTCGGGGTCAGGGCAACTTTTGCTAGCCCTACCCAGAAATCTGGAGTGATGGTTCCAGAATCAGCAAACCCCTCAGGTTGGGTAGGCTGGGGTGGGCAGCAGTAGGTGGGAGGGGCTCACACATGGGAGAAGGCATGGCTCTTGCAAAGGGGCTTGTCCTTCTTGGAGTAGAAAGTCTTTCCTTCCAGGTTGATCTGACATATCTGGGAACGGCCAAGGTGCAGTTACGAGGGGTGGGGGTAGCAGGAGAGGGCCCTTCCCAACCTCTTAGGAATCCCAGAGGCAGGGGTGGGAGGGAGGCAGGTGAAGAACACAGGGCTCTGGGGACAGGGCCTGGGTCTGAAGAGGGGTACTCACTGCGCACACAAAGCATGTGTCATGCCAGCTAAAGCCCAGTGCCTCCAGGAAGCGGTCCCCAGCATCGATCTTGAAGTCACAGCCTCGGCATTTTGTGCCAAACATCTTCTCATAGTCTGGAGACGCAGAGAGAAGCAAAGTGGCGGGGGGACTTGGGTTCCCCCCTGCCCACAGCCCGCCCTCTCAGCCGTCCCAGCCATACCTGGCTCGCAGTAGGGGGCCCCCTCCTCCATATAGAAGGCCCTGTTCCGAATGGGCGCCTTGCAGGCCGCGCAGGTGAAGCAATGCACGTGCCAGGTCGTCTTCAGGGCGTGCATGACCTCCTGAGAGGAAGCAACAGGCGCTTGGCAGCTTGGCACCTCCTCTCCAGAGCCCGGGACAGAAGCAGGCTGGCTGGGGCCCCCTTTCTTTCCAGATAAATGTTTGATCTGCACACCCACTGCTCCCACTTTCTCTCTCCAACCCCAAGGCATCCCTGGGGACATCCACTGTGCTGTGCTGTGCTTAGTCACTCAGTTGTGTCCAACTCTTTGCGACTACATGGACTGTAGCCCACCAGGCTCCTCTGTCCATGGGATTCTCCAGGCAAGAATATTGGAGTGGGTTGCCATGCCCTCCTCCAGGGGATCTTCCCGACCCAGGGATCAAACCTAGGTCTCCCTCATTGCAGGCGGATTCTTTACCATCTGAGCCACCAGGGAAGCCCATGAATACTGGAGTGGGCAGCCTATCTCTTCTCCAGGTGATCTTCCCAACCCAGGAATGGAACTGGGATCTCCTGCATTGCAGGAGGAGTCTTTGCCAGCTGAGCTACCAACTGGTGGCTGTTCACTAGGCTACATCTGAAGTTCTGCTCCTAATCTCCACACACTCCCCCTTGCACATTCCCACAGCGTGTCTCAGTGGATGGTGACTCCATCTGCACGGGCCAAATTCCTTGCTATGTCCCTTATTTCCGGTCCACACCAAAATCCGGCTGGGCTCTCCTTCAAAATACATCCAGATACTGGCCACTTCTCACAGCCTCCCTGATGTGGAATGTGAGCCTTAGGAACCTTTGACCTGTATGAGTGCACAAAACTGGCTTCTGTGCTCCTTCCTCTGCCCCTGACAGCCTGATATCAACCTGTGCTCGGCCAGCTTCTCCTCTGCTTGAAACCCTGCCTAGTCCACACTGCTCTGAGCAAAGGGCAAAGCCCGGGGAAAGGCCCAGAGGCCAGCAAGACTGACTTCCGTCCCTCTGCTCCCGCCACGTGGCCTCCTGTCCATGGTTGATGCACCGGGCATACCATCTTAGGGCTTCCCACCAGCTGCCCCCTCTACCTGGACTGCTTCGCCCAGATATCTGCTAGGCTCAGCCCTTACCCTCTTCAAGATTTTGCCCAAAGGTCACTTTCTCCTTAAGGCCCACGCTGACACGATCAGCTCATATGCCAACCCCCTTTCCCAAGGCCATGCTTCCAGTAGCTTGAACCCTGCATTTCTTCCCGTACTAACATGTGTGTGTGTTAGCCACTCAGTCATGTCTGACTCTTTGCAACCCCATGGACTGTAGCCCGCCAGGCTCCTCTGTCCATGGAATTCTCCAGGCAAGGATACTGGAGTGGGTTGACATTCCCTTCTCCAGGGGATCTCCCTGACCCATGCGAACCTGGGTCTCTGCACTGCAGGCGGATTCTTTACCATCTGAACCATTAGGGAAGCCCCCCATACTAGTATGCCACCAGGTAATTTACCTCTTGCGTCTCTTGCTTATTGTCTGCTCTCTATCGCCTTCTTCCCGATCTAGTATGAGGTCCCAGAGGGCATGAACTATTCACGTTTCTGTTAGCTGGTATATCCCAATAGTGCCTGGCCCATGGGTAGGCATCATGAGTGCTTGTGAGCTAAGTTAACCTGCTCTACTGGAGGCCTGACAGAGCAGAGGACACAGGTGGGCTGAGCTCTCCCTGGGGCCAACCAGGTGAGCAGCACTCATGCCTGGAGCAGGCAGAAGGCAGTGTGGAGCCCTAAGGGATGTCAGATCGTAGGTTCAGCCAGATCTTAGCTGGGTGGCTTGCCCAACAGCTTTACCTCCTCATGACACTTGGCTCCTTCACTGTTGAACTGGGAACCTGATCCCAGCTTTGCCGGGTTGCCGTAAGGATGGTCCCACATCTGAGGCCAGGGGTCCCAGACCCAGTGCCTGCCAAGGCTAGGTGGCAGACACAGTGGGGCAAGGCGGGGACTGTGTCATGGGAGAGCACGTGTTGCGTGTGCAGGGCGGGGTGCTGACCGCTTCATTCAGGAATGCCTATAAGGCTCAGGTTGAAATCCAGGTGTTAAAGTCAAATCCAATTTTTCAAAATTGGCTGTTACTTCAAAAATGAAACGGAGGCTTCTCTGGTTAGGAGCCTGCCTGCCAATGCAGAGGACACGAGTTCGATCCCTGGTCCAGGAAGATCCCATACGCCGAGGGACAACCAAAACTGTGCACCACAGCTACTGAGCCCTCAGGCTGCAACCACTGAAGCCTGCGTGTCCTAGAGCCCGTGTGCCACCACAGGAGAAGAACTGCAACAAGAGACCACAGCGAGAGAGCAGCCCCCACTCGCCGCAACTAGAGAAAGCCCGTGCACAGCAACGAAGACCCAGAGCAGCCAAAAATAAATAAAAACAAGTCTTGAAAAAAAGACTTCCCTGGTGGTCCAGTGGTTAAGAATCCACCTGCCAATGCAGGAGACACAGGTTCAATCCCTGGTCAGGGAAACTTCCACATGCTGCAGAGGTAGCCAGACCCATATGCCGCCAACTACTGAGACTGTGCCCCAGGGCCCATGCTCTGCAGCAAGAGAAACATAGTGAGAGGCCCATGCACCTCAACGAAGAGTAGCCCCTGCTTACAGCAACTGGAGAAGGCTCTCGTGCCGCAACGAAGACCCAGCAGAGCCAAAAACAAATAAACAAATAAATTTTAAATAGAAACCATTTAAAAAAATAATAATAAGTAAAGAAACAGTGTGGACAAAGCAAGACATAAGTATGGGGCACCCCTGGCTCTCAGCTGGCTTGTCCGTTGCCCACTATAGAAACTGTCAAGGGAATTCCCTGGTGGCCCAGTTGTTAGGATTCACTGCTCACTGCTGAAGGTGCAGGTTCAATCCGTGGTTGGGGAACTAAAATCCCACAAGGTGTGTGGCACAGTCCCCCAAAAATCTGTCATTTCTCACATATACCTCACGACCAGCCTGGCCAGGAAGTTACTGCCACTCCCATTTTAGCAAGGTCCAGAGAAAGTGATCTGTCCCAGATGAGGGCTGGGGGAAGGAACTTGGCTGTGGGCCAACAGGACAGGGTCTCGGCAGGAGCATGGGGAGCCCTGAGCTGGGCCCAGTGGGCATGTGGACAGGGAGGCAGGTATCTGAGCCAGTTCTCCATATCCACCTTATGCCCAAAGCTTCCTACATCTGTCTGCCCCTCCCGTCCCATCACCCTAACCCCGGCCTAGCGGTTCCGTTCCCCTCCTCGAGTTGTCTCCCCCTGTCCCAGGGGAAGCGCGATGAGGCACATCTGACCTCAGCAGTCCCCAGCTCCGGAACCCCTACCGTGGCCCCTGCCCTCAATTCCACCTTGTCTCACACCCTCCCCGGGCGTTGCCTTGTGACACAAGCTGTTCCCTCTGCTTGGAACATTCTCTCCTGACCCTCGTCCAAGCTAATTCCTACTGATGATTAAGTTCAGCTTAGAGGCCGCTTCCATTCACTCCTTAAGGTGTTAAGTGACCACTTTCTATACATGTGTTAGTGTGTTAGTCTCTCGGTCATGTCCGACTCTGTGCGACCCCATGGACTGTAGCCTGCCAGGCTCCTCTGTCCATAGAATTCTCCAGGCAAGAATACTGGAGTGGGTTGTCATGGCCTCCTCCAGGGAATCTTCCTGACCCAGGGATCAAACCCAGGTCTCACGCATTGCATGTAGACTCTTTACCAACTGAGCCACCAGGGAAGCCCTTCCTATATATGAGGTACAGCATTACACATGAGCAAAAGAGCCCTGGTCCCAGCCCATGAATTTCACACTGGAGAAGAGATGGGACAAAAGGATTGGAGGGCAGTAGCAAACAGTGGGGAGCCTGGCCAGGTGGGAGGGTGGGTATCAGGGAAAGTGCCCCTGAGGAAGTGTTATTTGAATCCCAGATGAGAAGGAATGAGGTAAAGAGAGTGCTAATGAGTATTTCTATCAGAGTACAGCCCATGCAAAGGCCCGCGGTGAAGGAAACATTGCATTGAAAAGATGGAGCTGCCTGTGTCGCTGAAGCCCCAGAGTGACGGGGGCTGGTGGTGAGTAGCAAGGCTTGACAACAGTCTTCCAGAGGGTCCCCAGACTAGGACACGTCCCCTCTAATGTGTCCATCCCATCCCCCAGAGTTCCCCTCCAAGTCTGCTGAATCAACCAGATGGTCCTGTGTTTCCCCATGCTCTGAGCTCTAAGAGCCTGAAGCCCATGGTAAAGTGAGACAGTTAGGTTCCTGCCCATCACCCCGCACACACTCCTCACTGACCCCGCTAGAAGGTGTGATCTGTCAGCCCCCTCGCAGCCCCTGCAAGAGGGGAAGCTGAGTACCCCTGGGCCATATGTGGAACCACTGGGCTGGGGCAGGAGCAAGGCTTGCCACCTTATTCTGGGCATACTCTAGGACCCAGGAGCTAGTCAGGCTCTGTGAGCCTTGCCTCGGTATCTGCAGCCTGGGCATTAACTTTGTCCACCTAGAACTGGGGCAGGGCAGGACGAGAGTGCGATGTAATGTAGGCGGGGCTGTCAGTGAACAGAACGTAAGGGCCTTGATCTGTGGGAAGCAAATCCAGATGCCAGCTTAAGAAAGGTCCTGGGGGGACTTCCCTGGTGGTCCAGGGGTTAAGAGTCTGTCTGCCAATGCAGGGGATACTGGTTCAATCCCTGCTCAGGGAAGATCCCACATGCCATGGGCCAACTAAGCCCGTGTGCCACAACTAGTGAGCCTGTGCTCCACAACAAGAGGAGCCACCTCAATGGGAAGCTCATACACCGCAACCAGAGAGTAGCCCCCGCTTGCTGCAAATAGAGAAAAGCCTGCACAGCAATGAAGACCTAGTGCAGCCACAAATGAATCAATAAATAAAATTTAAAAAAGAAAAGTCCTGGGTTCCAGCCCATTCTGATAGAACAGTCCAACACAGGATCGATTAGGCTGGTGGGGAAATGACTGTAATCTTGGGCAAAATTTCCTCATCTGTAAGATGAGAATAATCAAACTGACTTCATAGTATAATTGTGAAGCTGGATGCCCACACATAGAAAGTGACCCACAACACAAAACTGTGATAATATCCTTTCTCCCCTTCTAGTCTACTGATGGAATCCTCACTTTTTGCTGGGCACATAGCTGTACCAAAGAGACATTTCCCAGCCTCCCTTGCAGCTCAGTAATGTCATGTGACTGAGTTCCGGGCTATGGGATGGAAGCAGAAGGGCTGGATGGCACCCACAGCCCAATCCAAAAGGAAATCAGTCCTGAATATTCATTGGAAGGACTGATGCTGAAGCTGAAACTCCAATACTTTGGCCACCTGATGTGAAGAGCTGACTCATTTGAAAAGACCCTGATGCTGGGAAAGATTGAAGCCAGGAGGAGAAGGGGATGACAGAGGATGAGATGGTTGGATGGCATCAGCGACTTGATGGACACGGGTTTGAGCAAGCTCCGGGAGTTGAAGGACAGCTCCCTGTCCTTCTCTGGCATGCTGTAGTCTATGGAGTCACGAAGAGTTAGACACGACTGAGCGACTGAATTGAACTTATCTTCTAAAGATGGCTCCCAAGAACCTTCCACTCCTTCCTTTTCCAATTTCTTGCTGAGAAAAGAAGTGAAGCGAAAGGCAAAGGAGAAAAATATACCCAACTGAATGCAGAGTTCCAAATAGCAGGAAGAGATAAGAATGTCTTCTTAAGTGAATAATGCAAAGAAATAGAGGAAAACAATAGAATGGGAAAGACTAGAAATCTCTTCAAGAAAATTAAGAGATACCAAGGGAATATTTCATGTGAAGATGGGCTCAATAAAGGACAGAAATGGCAAGGACCTAACAGAAGCAGAAGAGATTAAGAAGAGATGGCAAGAATACACAAACTGTACAAAAAAGGTTTTAATGACTTGGATAACCATGATGGTGTGGTCACTTACCTAGAGGCAGGCATTCTGGAGTATAGTCAAGTAGGCCTTAGGAAGCATTACTATGCACAAAGCTAATGGAGGTAATGGAATTCCAGCTGAGCTATTTCAAATCCTAAAAGATGATGCTATTGAAGTGCTGCACTCAATATGTCAGCAAATTTGGGAAATGCAGCAGTGACCAGAGGACTGGAAAAGGTCAGTTTTCATTCCAATCTCAAAGAAGGGCAATGCCAAAGAATGTTCAAACTACCACATAATTGTGCTCATTTCACATGCTAGCAAGACAATGCTCAAAATCCTTCAAGCTAGGCTTCAACAGTATGTGAACCAAGAACTTCCAGATGTACAAGGTGGATTTAGAAAAGTAGAGGAACCAGTGATCAAATTGCCAATATCTGTTGGATCATAGAAAAAGCAAGAAAATTCCAGAAAGACATCTACTGCTTCATTGACTAAAGCCTTTGACTGTGAATCACAACAAACTGTGGAAAATTCTCAAAGAGATGGGAAATACCAGACCACCTGACCTGCCTGCTGAGAAATCTGTATGCAGGTCAAGAAGCAACATTTAGAACCATACATGGAACAATGGACTGGCTCAAAATTAGGAAAGGAGTATGTTAAGGTTGTATATTGTCACCCTGCTTATTTAACTTATATGCAGAGTACATGATGCAAAATACTGGACTGGATAAACCACAAGCCGAAATCAAGCTTGCTGGGAGAAATATCAACAACTTGAGATATACAGATGATACCACCCTAATGGCAGAAAGCAAGGAGGAATTAAAGAGCCTCTTGATGAAGGAGAAAGAGGAAAGTGAAAAAGCTGGCTTAAAACTCAACATTCAAAAAACTAAGATCATGGCATGTGGTCCCATCATTTCATGGCAAATAGACTGGGAAAAAATGGAAACAGTGAGAGACTTTATTTCCCTGGCTCCAGAATTACTGTGGACAGGGACTGCAGCCAGGTGCTTGTTAAAAGACAGATGCTTGTTCCTTGGTAGAAAAGCTATGATGAACCTAGACAGCATATTAAAAAGCAGAGACATCACTTTCCCGACAAAGGTCTGTATAATCAAAGCTATAGTTTTCCAGTAGTCATGTTCAGGTGTAAGAGTTAGACCATAAAGAAGGCTAAATGCTAAAGAAAGATGCTTTTGAACTGTAGTGCTGGAGAAGATTCTTGAGAATCCCCTGGACAGCAAGGAGATCAAACCAGTCAATCCTAAAGGAAATCAACCTTGAATATTCATTGGAAGGACTGATGCTAAGGCTGAAGCTCCAATACTCTGGCCACCTGATATGAAGAGGTGACTCACTGGAAAAGACCTCGATGCTCAGAAAGATTGAAGGCAGGAAGAGAAGCAGACAACAGAGGATGAGATGGTTGGATGGCATCACCAACTCAATGAACATGAGTCTGAGCAAACTCTGGGAGATAGTGAAGGATAGGAAAACCTGGTGTGCTGTAGTCCGTGGGGTCATAAAGAGTTTGACACTACTGAGCAACTGAATAGGAAGCCGATTGCAGCATGGAAATTTTGCCTGAAGCTCAAGAGGTATCTTGGACTATGAATGGTAAGTAAGTCAATGCTAAGATGTCGGAGAAACAAGATACAGGAGCCTGGATCTGCCTGCATGTCCCAAACTGCCCACCTCTCGACTTCCTTAGGTGAGAAACAGCTGTCATTATTTTTTCTGTCACTCGTGGTCAAGGCAATTATCACTAATATGACCATTACTACGGAGCTCTCTGGGCTTCCCAGGTGGTGCTAGTAGTAAAGAACCCTCCTCCCAATGCAGGAGATGTAGGACATGCAGTTTCAGTCCCTGGGTTGGGAAAATCCCCTGCAGGAGGGGATGGCCATCCACTTCAGTATTCTTGCCTGGAGAGTCTCCATGGACAGAGGAGCCTGGTGGGCTACAGCCCATAGGGTCACAGAGTCAGACACGACTGAAGCGACTTAGCACACATTCATGCACAGAGCTCTCTGGCCACATCTGGAAGCTCTGCCCATGGATCCAAAAGTAGGGAGTGCTGGAAGTCCGCAGCGCTTGTTGCTGCTCTGGTTTGGCCCCCATGCTCTGCAGCCTTGGGCAGTTTCTGCCTCTCTCTGCACTTCAGTTTCCACACAGGCACAGCTGAAACCTCCCTCAATTTGTCACCCTGCCTGTTACGCTCTTCTTTCCTTAGGCTGCTCACCCTCAACATGCTTGGAGTCCCCTTCCTCTGTGTGAGTTCCTGGGGGCAGGACCATGCCTGTCTCTTCACAGGGTATTCCCAATGTGGGGCACACTGTCCACAATGAATGGGAGATGGTAGATAGGGCATCACTCGTGCCCATAACATGTGCTGACCCAAGTCCCAAGCCCAGCTCCAGGTGGCAGCTAGGTTGCCCTGCAGGAGACCAGGCCAGGCTCTGCTGCATATTTAAACTCAGTAGAAAGAACAGGATTTTTTTTAACACTAGATTTTTAATATATATATTATTTATTTGGCTGCATGGGGTCTTAGTTGTGGCACAGGAGATCTAGTTCCCTGACCAGAAATCGAACCCAGGCCCCTTGCATTGGGAGCACAGAATCTTAGCCACTGGACCACCAGGGTATTACCAAGAATAAGATTTTGAATCACAAGTTTTTGAACCTAAATTTCTGCCTTTGCAAATCAATAGTTCCGTGTCCTTCAAGCCTATCTTTAGAGACTCCGTTTTTCATACGCATTCGAATTCAGGGCAGCAGACTGCATTAGCCTCTCAAAAGCCAGTCACAACCCCCTTTTGCCTTCCTCTCTTATAGAGAACAGTAGCTAAAATACTGGATTTGCCAGCTTTCCTCACTCGCCCAGGTGCTCATACAATAACAATTCCAACAACTGAGATAAAGATGCAAGTTCCTGGTTTTTCTTCCAGAGTCAAAAGGCAAAACCTTATTAAAAGAAGATGCCTGCTCCTTCCCTCTTCTTCCCACCTGCAACAAGAATGTGAGCCTGGGGCTTGAGCAGTCATCTGGCAACCATGATACAATAAGCTTGAGGACAAAGGCCTACAGGCTAAGGATTTCAGAACTAAAACACAGGAAAAGCCAAAAGCCATCCATGAGCTGTTCTACCCCTGGCATTCTTGCAATTGAAGTAAATATTACCCCTTCTGTTTCAATCTCTATACTGGAGTTTTTTCTATTACTGAAGCTGAATGCAATCCTAACACAGTAGCCATCTCTTGTTTCGGCCTGACTAGCACTTACCTCCTCTCTTGGGGTAATGTCACCTAGGTTTTATTTTCAAGGAACCAGTCCGGTGGTTCAGGCAAGGCCACCAGACCCCGTTCCAGAGGTGGGTATCACCCAGGCCTGACCAACTAGAGTCACAGGGCTTGATTCAGAGATGGGCATGTGAAGCAAGCCAGGCCAATGAGCATCAGCACTGGGACTTGATGCATCAGCTGGCACAGAGGTGCTTTCTTTCTCTCTGCGGTGCTAACCTGGGGAGATGTAACCCTGAAGCCACTGATGTAGCAGCATCTTTGCCACTTTCTATGGAAAAGCATGCTGGGAACAAAGCCAACACAGATGAAACCAGAGGCAAGTGGAAGAAAGACTCCTGACGACCTGGATCTGCATTCACCTGGGCCAGATGTTAGCAACCCTCAGCCTTTCTGACTACTGGCGCCAAATCTCTCCTGCTTGAGCCCTTTAGAGTTAGGATTTAGGTCACCTGTTCAGACAATCCTGGCTAATGTAAAGTAAGGTTGATATAGTAGCCCGATTGTGAGGCTGGTAAGGTTCCAACGGGGTCCCAGCCCAGGAGCTGCTCAGCACTCCTCAATGCTGAAGAGTCAGGCTTGCCTTCCTAGTCCCCCGCCAGCTGCCAGCCCCACTCACGCCAGTGATCTTCTTCTTGCACTTGGCACAACTGGGTGCATAGCGCACATCGTAGCAGGGTGGGCAGAAGATGGCCCCCTTCTCCTCGAAGAAGCCACCCTCTTCCAGAACCTTCCCACACTGGCTGCACACAAACTCCTCAGGGTGGTATGCACGGCCCAGCGCCACCAGGTAGCGGCCCCTGCAGGGGAAAGCGAGGGCAATGAGCAGGAGTGGGTGCAAATGAAGTTGGGGTTCATGGCCAACTCCCCATAGTGTTTACCCCACACCCATTATGAAACCTTGACGAGAACATTCATTCTCTTCATTTCCAAACAGGGAAGCTGCTGCTGCTGCTGCTAAGTCGCTTCAGTCGTGTCCGACTCTGTGCAACCCCATAGACTGCAGCCCACCAGGCTCCCCCATCCCCGACTCTGTGCAACCCCATAGACTGCAGCCCACCAGGCTCCCCCATCCCACTCCAGGCAAGAACACTGGAGTGGGTTGCCATTTTCTCCTCCAATGCATCAAAATGAAAAGTGAAAGTGAAGTCGCTCAGTCATGTCTGACTCTTAGCAACCCCATGGACTGCAGCCCACCAGGCTCCTCTGTCCATGGGATTTTCCAGGCAAGAGTACTGGAGTGCGGTGCCATGGCCTTCTCCAAAAAGGGAAGAGACAGGCTTGAATGTTGACTTGCCTAAGATCAAACAGCAAGACAAAGGTTTCTATTGTGGGACTTCCCTGGTGGTGCAATGGTTAACAATTTGCCTCCCAAGGCAGGGGACACGGGTTCAATCCCTAGTTGGGGAACTAACATCCCACATGCCTCAGGGCAACTGAGCCCGTGTACCACAACTAGAGAGCCCATGCATTGTGACTAAGATTCCATGTGCTGCAACTAAGATCAGATGCAGCCAAATAAATATTTTAAAAAGCTGCACTGTTTTGATGACAGGAGGTGAGGGAGAAGAGTAGTGTCAGAAAAGGGAGGACGGGGACACTGGGTGAGGACTGCTGACATGAGCCTAATAAGTTGAACCCAAGGGGTTGGTGTCCTGGGGGACAGGAGGCCTGGAGTACCTGTGAGCCCTGAAGACCAGTGGGCACTTGAGCTGAGCCTGGTGCCCACTCTGTTCCGCTGGCCTGTTCCATCTAGGCTGGAGAGGGACCCGGCCATCCCAGATAAATGGGGATGTCTGAACGAGGGGTTGCTTTCCAGAGCTTAAGAGCTGACAGGAGTTGAGAGCAAGGCAGCGCCTCGGATGAGAACTAGGAAGGTTCTGGGGCCTGACACAGATCCGATTCTGGGGGCTGTGGGACTCGGCTGGGCCCTGGGGAGCAGTGCAGACGGGGAGGAACTTAAAAGGCTTAGCAGAGAGAGACCAAGTGAGCAGGAAGGAGAAAGGCAGAGGGGCTGGGAGCAGGGAGGCCATTCCTAGCCCAGAGAGCAGCGAGTCTAGGGCTGCAGCTTGGCTATGTCGTTGGCACCCCCTCCATTTTACCAGGGCAAATGTTGGAGAGAGGCTGAGCAGGGGGCAGCTGAGATGAGTAGGGAGATAGACGGGAGGAGCAGCAGTCAAAGACACCAGGGCTGGAGTTCCGGTTCAGGAAAAGACCAGGGTAGGAAGGAACGGGGCCACCCACCGGATGACCTTGTGGCACTGGTGGCACACGGGAGTCTTGCCGTTGCTGCCACCGCCCCCGCCATGGCCCCCTCCAGCGGCGGCCTGCACGATGGAGGTGCGGTTCTGCATAGGCGTGGGTGTGGCTGGCTGGGTGTGCCGGGTCAGCACCGTGCTGGTCTTGTCTGGGGCGTAGCGCTCAGCAAATGCAGGGTCCACAGCCCAGGGTGGGCGGCTCGTGGGACTGGGGGTGGTAGGGCCTGCCAAGGCCAGGAAAAGTGGCTCCATGGGGGTACCCGGGGACACCACAGGACAGTGGGGAGAGCCCGGGGCAGCTTGGAGGGGCCCGCCCCCCATGCCTCTGGAGGTTACCCACCCTTCCCCAAGTCCACGCGCTCTCACCAGGCCAGGGTTCCTGGGGTGTAGCTGAGGCTGGGGTTGGGGCTTCCGTCCTGGGCACCTGGCTGTAAGATCTGTCATTCAAGGCCCTGCACAGCCGAGGCTCCTGGCATGGCCCCACCCCCCAACCTTGGTCCTGCTGGCCCCATGAGAGATGCCTGGGTGCATGACAGAGAGGATCCAGGTCCCCCCAGGGCATGGATGGGTAGGGCAATTTCTCCTGGCCAGGTTCCAGCTGGCTGGTCTGTCGCACAGGGCTGGGAGGTGAAGCAGGGCTCTCGCTTCTGGGGCTGCTCGTGAGGGTCCTTCTGATGGCAGGGGCCCCTTTTGGTGGGTACCCCCACCCACTGAGACCCATACTGGCAGGGCCCACACTGGATCTGAACCATCTAACACCCCTGACCCCAAATGCAAACCAAGTCCACAAAGATAAGAGAACAGAGGCAGAGAAAGCAGGGCTGAGAATGTTTATTTTCATGCCCAAAAAGCCAGCACAGACCTGGCAGACAGCAGTACCACAGGGCAAAGAGTGAAGGCAGCAGTGTCAGATGGAGCCAGGCCCTGTGCCAGGAGGGCAGCTGGGGCCAGGCCAGCAGGAGGCTCAGTCCAGGGGCAGAAAAGGGATGGGTGAGGCAGGCAGAAGCTGGAGGCGCCAAGGGGAGGTGCCCTGGGGCGGAGGAACAGCAAGAAAGAGGCAGAGAGGGCAGCCGGCCGGCGAGGACCAGGCTACGACTGCACGTTGAGCACATGGGCAGAGCGCTGGTGGTGCCAGTCCCGGAGGCGGGTGTAGCGTGGGCTCTGCAGCTCCAGGACATACTTTTCCCTGAGGGGCAGAGAGAGAAGGAGGAGGAAGTGGAAGGAAGGAGAGACGGAAGGGAGGCAGGGAGGGAGGACCAGAGGAAGGAAGGAGAAAGGATGAACCTGGCTAGGGATGGCCAGGAGCAGACAGGGCTGGAATGGGAGAGGCCGGAGATGAGAAGGAGGGGCTGCAGCATGTCCTGTTACCTTGATTTCTTCAGGTGCTCCTCATCCGGGTCTTGCACTGAGAGGGCAGAGGCAGACTTTGACCAAGAGCAGACAGAAGGCCACCCCAGCCCTGAGCCCTGGTAGAGGGTGCCAGAGCCAGGCTCCAGCTAAGCCCGGGTCTGGGCTGGGGACCAGGAGCAGAGTCCGCCCTTCCCTGGGCTGGCACTTACTGAACTCGGTGCCCGTGAGGTGGGCGAGGATGCGGAAGGAACGGGACTGGCCTGTCCCAGGCCTCGGCCGCCAGTCCTCTGTGTCCTCCATCAGCCGCTGCTTGCTGGCATCTGGGACCAGCGGTCGGAGCGGCTGTCTGTGGGGAGGGTGTGGCTCAGAACCTCATGCTGGGGTGGGCAGCAGGGGCGACCCCTCCCCGGACTTGATACAGGTGGGCTAGAGTGATGGGAGGACGGCAGGGCAAAGCTAGGGCCCTGCTGGGTGAGGGGTGGGGCAGGGAAGTGAGAGGGGAGGAGGGCAACCAAGGTGAAAGGAGGGCAGCCAGAGTGGGGAGGGGCCACCACCCAGAGTGCCAAAAGGAAGGAAGAGAGGGACAGGCAGAGGGGGCTCACTGACTTGTCAGGGGTCTGCACCTGTGAAGGAAATAAGACAGATGGACAGATAAAGGCACAAAGAGATAGACAAGGGGAGGAAGAAAGATGGCAAGGGGTCAGAATAGGCAGGGGGAAGGCTGCACTGAGTGTCTGGGCTCAGTCGGCCATCATCAAATCCCAACCCCAGGCTACCACCGAGGAGGGGTCGGCGCGCTGCCTTGCTCCCAGCCCCCAGGAGGGCCGGCCCAAGGCAGGAGCCACACCCTCGGTGGGGCCCTGTGCCTGCAGTACCCGCCCCAGCCACCAGGGGTCGCTGTCGCACGGTTCCGGCCAGGCTGGGGCGCAGCACAGGCAGAGCAGCAGCGGGCAGCCGGCGGGCGTGCGGTGGTGGAGACATGGCGTGGACGGGCAGGACAGACATACCCATTCTGCTGCGGGGCGCTGTCTGCGGGCGGGTTCGCCCCGAAGGGTCGGGCCGTCTTGTTGAGGGAGGCGCTGGGTGCAAAGGTGTACCGCGGGGGGTCCGCGGCAGGGGCCAGGGCCTGGGCAGAGACAGAGCGGGGAGGGCGGGCAGGACGGGAGGCGGCAGGGGATCTGGCCAGAGTGGGGCGTCCCCTGGCACGAAGAGGCCAGCGGTGCTCCAGCCCTACCCCCACACATCTGGCCTGAGGCTCCGGGAGGGGCGACTCAAGTTTCAAGGGGCCCATTTGGGAGCAATGATCTCAGCCCACGCAGTCCGAGGGCGGGTGGGCTAGTGCAGCTTGCAGCACAGGCCGGCCGGAGAGAGGGAAGGAGGCAGGCAGGCAGACGGATGGACCAACAGGCAGACATGCATGGTGCTCTGACCGTGCGGCAGTCCCTGGCCCAACTCCCAGTTCCCAGACTCCCCAGCTCTGGCGTCCACCCTCTACTCCCGGCCAGGGATGGGGGAGGGGGGGCGGCGGGTACCAAGGCTGCACCAGGGAGGGCAGGTGAGCCTGGATGTCCAGTCCCACCCCGCCTGCTGCCCACATATCCCAAGACCATCCCCTACCTTCTGCGGTTTGCTCTGAGCAGGCTGAGCCCTAGAAGAGAAGGGGAAGTGGTGATGATGGGCCACGCCCAAGGGCACGCCCACCTGCCGGGGCTGCTCAGCTCAGGCTTACCTGCTGAGGCTAAGGCTAAGGCGCTCCCCGCAGGCACGGATCTTGTTCTGGGCTTCGATGTGTGTGAGGCCCCCCGCGTTCTCTCCATCAATACTCAGTACCCAGTCACCCACGGCCACGCCAGCCTGTGCAGCTTTACCTCCAGGGGTGAGCTATGGAGAGATGGAGGGTCATGAAGGGCCAAGACTCTGCAGACCAAACTCAGGCAAACAGCAGCCAACCCTGCCCTTCCTCAGCTGCCCCGCTCGCAGAACCCAGGGGTCTCTTCATTCAATGTGTTTCTGGACTACTGTTGAATACTAAAGCCATCTGGGAGGGGGTGGGGCTCCCTTGAGCTTCACCATCACCTCAAACACTCCGCTTATACATTCATTCACCTCCAGGGACCCTCCTCACGTTTCAGAAGCTGCTGACATCAACACATAGCCACCTTCAGGCTAAAACCCAAGTGTCTCAGCTCCGACCAAAGCTTTTGAGGCCCCTGCTGGCCTCTTGCCCAGGCCATTCCACCCACCAGACCTGCCCTCTGGCCTGTGCATGTGGGCATGAAATGTGCATGTATGCTTGTGGCATATGCATGAGCTGAAACCATGAAGATGACTTCTGGGAAGTGGGGGGCTTTGGCGAAAACAGAGAGGAATGGGCTGCCTAGGGTGTGAGAGAATCCAATTACTTATGAAGACCTCAAGTGCAGAAAGAATTGTTCTCAAGGTTAGGAAGCACCAGTTTTATGGCCCAGGGTGGGGTATCTCCCAGGGTATGGATACAGGTGACCCTGAAGAACCCAACTGGGCCCTCCCAGCCCTCTAGCCTAGTGGCAACAACACAGGCAGAAGTAGCACTGCTGTTGGTAAGTCTAAGCCCGCAGGTCTGCCTGGCCATCTGGCAACGCGCTTGGCCTTGAGCTGGCTTGTGCGGAAGTACTGGGGGGTAGAACCACACTTCACAAGTTGGGGAGGTTTGCGGAGTACAGGCTGCCTGTGACCCCATAAGGCTCCTCGGTGGGCCGACACTCAGAATCTGAGTTCAGGCGGTAAGAGGTTCCAGAGAGGTGGCAGAGGGGTCAGACCCAGAGACTGATGGCACTAGGGCAAGAAGGGAGAGCTTGGTTTGATGGCTCTACCTCATGCTTCAGAAGTTAGAAGGGTAAGACAGCTGGGTGGCCTTTTCTTTACTTGCTAAGTACTAACAGCAGTTTACATTTATCGAGTACCTAGTATTACCACATACTGAATCCTCCAAAAACCCTGTGGAGGAGAGCCTGGGAATATACCTATTTTATACATGGGAAAACAGAGAGGTTAAGTAACTTGCTTCTAGTTGCCTAGCTAGCAACTCAAGAGGCAGGCTCAGGCTCCACCCTATTAAGGCACCTCTGTTGAGAAAAGTAAAGTGAAAGTGTTAGTCCCTCAGTTGTGTCTGACTCTTTTGTTAACCCGTGGACTGTAGCTTCTCTGTCCATGAAATTCTGCAGGCAAGAATACTGGAGTGGGTTGTCATTTCCTTCTCCAGGAGGTCTTCCCAACCCAGGGATCGAACCCAGGTCTCCTGCATTGCAGGCGGATTCTTTACCATCTGAGCCACCAGGGAATTGTTGAGAGCTGGGGCTCAGAGGTCAGCCCTCTGAATGGAAAGATTCTCTGACCCTCAAGCTGGCTTTGGGGCTTGGATCCCCTATCTTACCTCTAGTTCAATTCAACCCCTTATAATGGGCATGGGTGAGTGATGCCCTTGAGGGGAAGTGACTTACTCAAGGTCACAGTGAGTCAGTAGAAGGGAAATCTGGTCTGGCCACTCCCTACCCACACAGCTCGCTCCGGGGAAGTGTGGGCTAAGCCCATGGAGGTGGGAGTCTCAGGTTGAGCTGGAGCTGTTGGCTCCCAGAGAGGGGATGGGGAACTGGCAACTACTTCCTTCTCTGGGATGAGGACAGGAGGACACAGGAGGGACAGAGGAGTGGTCAGAGGTGGAGACAGAAGCAGAAGAGACCTGGGGATGGGGGGTGGGGTGTGTCTGCAGAGAAAAGCAAGGAGGCCCAAGGGACCAAGGAGAGGAAAAGCCAGGGGGCTGGACACTACACGGAGTAGGGGGTGAGTCAGCCTGAGGGCTCCACTGAGCAGCCCAACCCCCAAGTCCCAGACGTTACCTCATCTCCCAGGCCTGGGCCTCCAGCCAGCCCTAGCCCCTCCCTCTCCTCCTCCATGCTAGGGTCAGGAGAGAGGGAGGGGGCCCAACCCAGCTCTGCAAAGACCACCCTCACTCCCACCCACCAGGGCCTAGGTCCAACTCCAGGGCTGGGCTCAGCCAGTGACCCCACCCACATGCTGGGGCTGCTGACAACAGAGCCCGAGCTCAGAGTGCCCCCAACAGGCCACATCTGAAAGTCCATCCCTTAGGCTGCTTTGTTGGCCATCCCCACCAATGAAGAAACTGAGGCTCAGAGGTCAGCCAAGCTCCCAGCCACACTGACCAGCACTTTCTCAGGAAGCAGAGTATAGGATGAGTTCCCAGGGCTGGCAAGGCTTGAGTATTCTGTACAGGCTGGGTGTAAATAGTAGGGACACCAGTGCCCTTAGCTACCTTGCTGGCAGAGCAGCTTCCAGGAAATCCCACGGAAGGGTCCCTGGGAACAGTGAATGCCTGCAGGTCCTGGCCACCAAGCCCAACTACAACAGACTCTACCTTGGGGCCCCCTCAAGCTGGGCTCTCTAGGCCCCTCCAGGCTGTGCCTGCCCTGGGCTTCATGCCAATAGCTGCCCACCAGGAGCCTGGATGGGCCTCTCTGGACAAGCGGATATGGGGACAGGAAGTCCCCACCCACTCCTGACCCCCAGACTACAGTCAAGAGACACCAACCCAAGGGCTGGCCTCACCCTCTCAGGGCAGGCACTTTGTTCTCTGTGTCCCACAACTGATCCCACAGTCATAGCCACAGCCTGGTGATCGGCTGAGGGGCCCACTGATGGGGTTCAGGGTTCCAGGCCTAGGCCAGCCTTCTTTAGTTCTGCAGACTCCAGCCACCAGTTGGCTATCCCAGCATGGGGCTGCATTCTTGGGCTTATAAGGCAATCCCCCTGCCACAGGGAGGAGCCAGCCTCCAGCTCCACCCTCACCAGGACAGGCTCTCGGGAGTTGAAGTCAGAGCCCTAGGGACCCAAAGACCACTGCATCCTGAATGGAACCAGTGAATGGGATAAAAGTCCTCACCTGGGCTGGAGAGAAGCACCTTATTCACCCACAAAAACTGCAGGCCATCCCTGTGTTTGAAGCCCCATGCCTGCTTTGCCATGGAACTGATGAAAGAGTTCCTTCAATGAGTCTTGAGTTATCTCATTTGAATAAACAGGGTGGTAGTTGCTATTCCTTAGGTGGCAATGAGGATGAAGTGAGCTCCTGTAGTCAGAGTGCCCTCCGAGGGGCCTAGCACCAAACATTGCTCCTCAAGCAGTTTATAGACACTTCTTGGAGACCGCAGGCTCACCTCCTGAAGAATGGGCACACTCCTGAGCCTAGAAGGTGCAGTGTAGTGCTGTGGAAGTCTGAGGGCTTCTTTCCCAGTATCTACCAAGTTGGGAGTCCTTGTGGCAAATGCCCACAGCTCTGGACCTGGACACCTCCTGGTCTATGACCTCGGCTCATTCCTGCTCAGACTCCTCCTGCCACCCACTGGAGATCTGAGTACCCAGGGACCCCCAGGGGAACCCTTCCCTCAACCTAGGCTCACCCGGGAGATGGAGAGGGGTACATTGAAGTCCTTGCCCCCCTGCAGCCGGAAGCCCCAAGGTGCTGGCCCCTCCAGCACCACCTTGAAGGAATCCATAGTGCTGCTCCTGAGAGGAGAGAAAAGGTGAGTGATGCACGGTGGGTGCACAGGCAGTCCCAACTCTGGACACCAGCCTTGGACTAGTGCCAGGCAAGCACTGGCAGACGTTGAGCACACCCAGGGGGAGGGTAGGCAGGCACCCTGTTAGGTAGGGCTGGGCTGGTAGCTGGCAGACTGACTTTGGAAAGACAGGGGCAACCCCCCTTCCCCAAAGGACTGGGGCGGGGGGGTGAAGGGAGCCCGCATCCAGTGTTAAGGTTCCTCTCACCCAGGAGTGGACAGCAGGACTACTTTGGCATGACTTCCTTCCCAGCCAGTCTTGAGTCTTGGTCTGGACAGCAATGCCAGTCCAGGGCCGGCGCTCCTCTCCCCCGCCCCCAGGTCCCCACAGGCAGGCCTCGGCTGGAGCCTGCTCGGACTATATAAGGCGTGTAAACTGACACTGTTCGGAGAGAACACGGGGGCTTGGGCCGCGAGGGGGAGGGGTGCGGAGGGAGGCGGCTGGAGCGAATCCTAGCCATTCCAAGCCCAGTCGAAGCTACTGAGAGCCAGGGCAGGACCCCTGGGAGCGCTGGGTTCTGGGCGGGGGCGCGGCCCCTGGGGGAATGGTGGGGGCTGGGACTCCAAAGCATGGCCAGGAAGAGGATTTATCCTGCAGCCCAGTGGGGTGGTGCCTCCCACACAGGACTGCTACCATCCCAACGTGACTCAGTTTCCCCCTGGGCCCCCGCCTGGGCCCCAAGCACTGGCCGAGTCCCAGGCGCAGGAAGCGGCACAGGCGCCAATCAGCCCCGCCGCTGCCGGCTTCGCCGCAGGAAGGCGGGGGCGGGGGTAGGGGCGACGGCCCTTCGGAGGAACTGCAGAGCTGGTTACGACCCCCAGCCCCCTCTGGGGTCCCCATTAGGCCTCTGCCCCCCGCCTGGTCCGGCCCGAGATGCCCCGCGCTGTCCCAAGTACCTCCTGGGCCCCACCGGGGCGCTGCTCCGCGGCGGGCTCCAAAGAGCCGCGTTGGGATCCGCCGCCCGAGTTCTGACCCCGCCCCCGCGGCTGCCATCCGCTTTGAGCCCGCGTAGTGGGGCGGAGCCAGATGCCCCGCCCCCTTCAAAAGTCGCGGTCGCCGGGCAATGGGAAGCCCTACCCAATCCTTCCGCCCCACCCAATCATCAGGTCCCATCTAGCTTTGGGCTCTAAGACACAGCCCTCCTTGGTCCCGTCGGTGGGGCGGGGCCTGGACGGAGTCTGGGCGGGGTCTCGGCTGCTGGACACCTAGTCTGCGAGCCTAACACTCCGCTTTCCTGGCCCTTTGCGCCTCCAGCTGGCGGAGGGAAAAGAAGGTCTACTTGGGAACCAGACAGATCTGGATCTGAATCGTCTGTGAACCTTAGTTTCCAACTCGGAAAAATGGGATAATACTACTCGCTTCACAGGGCCGTCGTGAAGATAGGCACAGTTTGCCGTAAGGCACATCCATCGGCGGCTCCAGAATTTCTAAATCGGACGGATTTGGTGGAGAGTTGGTGGCGGGGGGTGGGGAACCTCGAGGTGGGCTTAGTTGAGGAGGACAAGGGGGAGCATGAAGTTAAGTTTGCAGAACATTCCACCGAAGGCAGAAAATGACAGCCGACACAGGTGTAGGGACCCTTGGCTCTGGCCCCAATCGTTACTCAATCCTGACCTATTCCTACCGCCGACCCCTCGCAGTCAGCGGCCAGCAGCCCAGCGTCCCCACCTAAGTGCCGACTATCCTGATGGGCTATGTCCTGCTACCCGCTCCAGAATCGGCAGCGCCTCCAATAAGGGTGTCAGAGCCCCCACTTTGACCCAGTGCTCAGCCCAGGCGGCTAGCTCAGGCAGCGGGGGAAATTGAGCAAGGACCCAGGTTTGCGAGTGAGTGAACAAATGTCCACGCCTCAGGGCATGGCCAATGCTATTCTCCCCTCTCCACTATTATCATATTTCATCCTCTTCTGCATCATTTCCTTCACTACATAAACTGATGTATGAGTTCTCATCTTTAAAGAAATTTTCTCTTGATCTCATATCACTTTTCAGCAATCTCTCTTTTATTCTACTTTCCTTGAGGGTAAAATTCCTTGGAGTTATTTATTACCCTTCCTCCCCGTTTTTCCTCCCATTCTCTCCTGAACCCATTCAGTCAAGCTCTTGTCCCCACCAGTCCTCTGAATTAATTCCCTCTTCAAAAGGTCTCTAATTATTTCCAGGTTGTTCAATCAGTGATGATTTCTCAGCTTTCCTCTTTCCCTACCTAGAAACAGCTCTGGTCAGGGTACACTCCCTCTTCCCCGTGGCTTCATCCTGTCCCACTGACTGCTTCTTCTGCACCATCCTGCCTCCTGCCCTACTGAATTCTCCTTCTCCACCTCCTTTTGCAGCTCCTCATTTGCTTTCCAACATGGTCATCAGCTCTTTCCTCTCTACATTCACTCTCTGGGACCCCATTCTGTTCTGTGACTATCAATAATACCTATATGCCAAGGACTCCCAACTTATATGTCCGGATCTGGCCTTCCCCAACAAATCCAGACTCCAGTATCCAACAGTCCGTCAAACCTAGGATGTCTATTTCAAATCATCATTGTCGTTGTTCAGTTGCTCAATCGTGTCCAACTCTTTGTGACCCTATGGACTACAGCACACCAGGCTTCTCTGTCCTTCACCATCTCCCAAAGTTTGCTCAAACTCATGTCCATTGAGTCGGTGATGCCATCCAGCCATCTCATCCTCTGTCGTCCCCTTCTCCTCCTGCCTTCAATCTTTCCCAGTATCAGGGTTTTTTGTAATGAGTCAGCTCTTCTCATCAGGTGGCCAAAGTATTGGAGCTTCAGCATCAGTCAATTTAAACTTGCAATTTCTCCACCTCCCTAACTCCTTCCTCACTTTGGTAAAGTAAAAAAAAAAAAAAGAAAATTAAAAGAGCAGCATTATTCATCTGCCTGGTCCAGTAAAAATTATGACGTTTTCCTTCCTTTATTTTCTGTCTCATACTTTAGATTCTGCAAATTCCACCTTCAGAATTTCTTCCACATTTGGCTTCCATGTATGTCCCTGCCACTTCTCTCATGTCTGGACATTTTAACAGTCTCCTAATAGAGCTCTCTGCTACTACTCTTACCCAGTCCAGAGTTCTTTCACTGCAGCAGCCAAAGTCCCTCTAAAGCAGCTGCTGCTGCTGCTCCTGCCAAGTCGTTACAGTTGTGTCTGACGCTGTGTGACCCCATAGACGGCAACCCACCAGGCTCCCCCATTTCTGGGATTCTCCAGGCAAGAACACTGGAGTGGGTTGCCATTTTCTTCTCCAATGCATGAAAGTGAAAAGTGAAAGTGAAGCCGCTCAGTCGTCCGACTCTTAGCAACCCCATGGACTGCAGCCTACCAAGCTCCTCCTATGGGATTTTCCAGGCAAGAGTACTGGAGTGGGTTGCCATTCCCTAAAGCAGAGATCACATCAAATCACCCTCAGCTTTTAGTATTCCAGTGGGCTGGTATCACACTGGAAAGTAAAGTGTTTCAGATGTACATGACACTAATAAACTGCATCCACCAAGACACAATAAACTGGGTCCCTCACCTCCTCATTCACTCCATCCACTCCAGTCACTTGGCCTCCTGAGTGTTCCTCCATCACAGCAAAGGTATTCCTGCCTCAGAGCCTTTGTGTTTGCGACTCCTTCTGCTGAAACACTTTCTGCCAGATATTAAAACAACAGGCTCTCTCACTGTGCTCAGGTCTCTGCTCAGATGTTGCCTCCTTTCTTGATCATCCTATCTAAAACAGCAGCCCCTGACACCTCACCCGCATGATGCACTAGTTCCTTATCCTGCCTTACTTTTTCCCTATAGCACTTACCACCATTTGACATTATATTAAGTGTTTGTTTCTTCATTGCCCTTTGTCTGCATTAGAAAGTCAGTCCTCTGAGAACAGGGTCTTGTCTGTTTTGTTCACCGTCTCCCCAGTGACTGCACACAGCGGATATGAATAAACAGATGAAGGAAGGATTGAGAAAGTGAAACAGTAAATGAAGAAAGGAAGAAGTGGCAGCCTGGGGCTCCAGGCAGCCCTCCAACAGGGAGAGCCAGGGATCCCATTCCTTGGGCTCCTGCAGGGCTCAGACCTAGATGGAGCCACCAGAGCTCCCTGCACAGGCAGCCGCTGGGTAGGGGGGAACTGGCCGTGGGCTAGGCCACAGTGCCCCCTGGTGGTCAGGATACCTGTAGCTCCAGGGCCAGGTCCCTAGGCGTTTCCAAAGACTTTCTCTTCTACTTTCTGATTGGAACCTCATAAAAATTGCCATGAAACAAAAAGGTTTAGATTTGTAATAAAAAAAGCATGCCAAAACAACAAGAACATACTGTATAACACAGAAATTTATATTCAATATCTTGTAATAACCCATAATGGAAAAGAATTTGAAAAAGAACATATATATGTATGCATACATATATATACATACATGTATATATATATCGGAGAAGGCAATGGCACCCCACTCCAGTACTCTTGCCTGGAAAATCCCATGGACGGAGAAGCCTGGTGGGCTGCAGGCCATGGGGTCGCTAAGAGTCGGGCACGAAGGAGTGACTTCACTTTCACGCATTGGAGAAGGAAATGGCAACCTACTCCAGTATTCTTGCATGGAGAGTCCCAGGGACAGAGGAGCCTAATGGACTGCCGTCTGCGGGGTCGCACAGAGTCGGACACGACTGAAGCGACTTAGCATATATATATATAACTGAATCACTTTGCTGTATATTTGAAACATTATAAATCAAATCAACTACTCAATTTAAAAATGAATATACACTGAAAATAAATTTAAAAAGAACATTCAATTGCTTAAAATAGAAAGAAAAACCATTCTATAAATTGTGTTGGAACAATTGGTTATTGTCTAAAAAAAACAAGGGTCCACCTCATGCCATATATAAAAATATATCACATATAGATTAAAATCTACTTTTACAGGACTTCACTAGTGGTCCAGTAGCTAAAACTCCTCGCTCCCAATGCAGGGGGCCTGGTTTGATCCCTGGTCAGGGAACTAGATCCCACATGCTACAACTAAAAACCAGTGCCATCAAATAAAGAAGTAAAAATAAAGATTTGGAAAAATCAAGTAAAATCTACTTTTACAAGTAAAATTATAAAAGTATTAGAAGACAGTTTTTATTTTTTTTATTTTTATTTTTTATTTTTTGACAGTTTTTAAAAGAAGCATGCCAGACCAAGGACCCAGCATCCTGGATCCCAGTTCTGGCCAAGATCTTGACTCTCTGGGTAACCTCAAGTGTGTCCTGGCATTCTGTGAGGTGGCAGGAGCTGACCTGCCACTGTGGGGCCAAGAGGTCATTGCTGAAGGTACCCTGACTCCTCCTAGCCTCAGCTTGCTCTGTTGCAAGCAGCCTGATCAATCATGGGAAGCTTTTGCCTGTCAGGAGGATCATCTGTAAGTAGGGCTGAAATGTGTCTCTCGGTGTTTCCAACATTTTTCTGGGTTTTGTCCTGTGTGGCTACAAACACCATGGGATAGCACAGAATGCACCTCCCCACAGCCTCCCTTCACACACTACATTTGGAGATGCCTTTAGACACCTAGAACTCTCATGTGCAGTTGGAATCTTAAATATGGATCTCAGGGGCAAGATTTACAGGTCATCAATATTTAGATGGCCTGTGAGATCTGGAGACCACCTTGACTCACTTAGGACTGTGGTTCTCAGCCTTGGGTGCATACTACAATTATCTGGGGAGCTGAAAAAGTGGTGCCCAAGGCCTGCCTTGACAGATGAAATTTGAAACCATGGGTGTGGGCCTAGGCATCGGCATTTTAAAAAGGCTCTACTCCAAGCTTCAACAGTAATTGAACCGAGAACTTCCAGATGTACAAGCTGGATTTAGAAAAGGCAGAGGAGTCAAAGATCAAATCGCCAACATCTGTTGGATCATAGAAAAAGCTAGAGAATTCCAGAAAAAGATCTACTTCTGTTTCATTGACTATGCTAAACCCTTTGACTGTGTAGATCACAACAAACTGTGGAAAATTCCTAAAGAGATGGGAATACCAGACCACCTTACCTGCCTCCTGAGAAACCTGTATGCAGGTCAAGAAGCAACAGTAGAACCAGACATGGAACAATGGACTAGTTCCAAATTAGGAAAGGAGTACGTCAATGCTGTATATTGTCACCCTGCTTATTCAACTTATATGCAGAGTACATCATGCAAAATGCCAGGCTGGATGAAACACAAGCTGGAATCAAGATTGCTGGGAGAAAACTGACAAATAACCTCAGATGTGAAGATGACATCACCCCTATGGCAGAAAGCAGGAACTAAAGAGCCTCTTGATGAAAGTGAAATAGAGTGAAAAAGTTGGCTTAAAACTCAACGTTCAAAAAGTGAAGATCATGGCATCCGGTCCCATCACTTCATGGCAAATAGATGGGGAAACAATGGAAACAGTGATAGAGTTTATTTTCTTGGGCTCCAAAATCACTGCAGATGGTGACTGCAGTCATGAAATTAAAAGACGCTTGTTCCTTGGAAGAAAAGCTATGACCAACCTAAACAGCATAATTAAAAGCAGAGACATGACTTTGCCAACAGAGATCTGTATAGTCAAAGCTATGGTTTTCCCAGTAGTTATGTACAGGTGTGGAAGCTGGACCATACAGAAGGCTGAGCGCCAAAGAATTGATGCCTTTAAACCGTGGTGTTGTAGAAGACTCTTGAGAGTCCTTTGGACAGTAAGGAGATCAAACCAGTCAATCCTAAAGGAAATCAATCCTGAATTTGCACTGAAAGGGCTGATGCTGATGCTGAAATTCCAATCCTTTGGCCACCTGACGTGAAGAGCCAACTTGACTGCAGGAGACCCTGATGCTGGGAAAGATTGAGGGCAGGAGGAGAAGGGGTCGATAGAGGATGAGATGGCTGGATGGCATCACCGACTCAATGGACATGAGTTTGAGCAAACTTTGGGAGGCGGTGAAAGACAGGGAAGCCTGGTGTGCTGCAGTCCACGGGGTCGCAAAAAATCAGACATGACTGAGCAACTGAACAACAGGTGATTACGTATGCAGCTAGGGTTGAATACACTGTGTCTGATGCCAAAGTCCCGCACAGAACTCAGGCAGGGAAGGTGACAGAAGAGTCTGGGAAGAAGAGACTTGTGAGGAGGAGGAAAACCAAGTGAAGACCACATTCCAAGAAGGGGTGTGGAGTGCTGCTGAGAAGTAAGGAGAGTCTAGATCACAAAGAGAGTCCAGGTTGCTTTTGTTTGGGGGAAAAAGGAGGTTGGTGACCCTAATAAGAGTGATGGAATGGAGTTGTGGAGACCACCAGGAGATTGGATTTGGTTGAAAGGAGAATGGGAGGTGAGAAAGTGGAAATGAGAGTAATCAACAACTCTTTTGAGGAATTTCTCTGTGAAGAGGAAGAGAGAAATGGGGGAGTGGCTGAAGGAGAACGAGAGGTCGAGGGGAGGTTTGTTTTAAAGAAACTATAGAGCATATTTATGTGTGGCTGGAAATGATGATGATGATGATGGAATTAACAGGTCAAGGAGAGAGGGTAGAGCTCTGTTTGCCAAGCCATGGGGAAATGAGAGGAGACGGGAGCAGACACTCTTCTGTTGTAGGGCAGGAGGGAGACTGGTGCAGATATAGCTGCTCTTGTAGATGAAGCAGTGGGAGGTCAAGGATGCTCACTTCTGTTGGCTACCACTTCCCAAGTAGAAATGTGAGAATGGTCAGGGATGGAGAGAAGAAGCTATGAGAGCCTTGGGGAGGAGAAAAGCAGCCACTGTGGCATGCAGGATCTCTGGGCAGCATGGACAGCCTATCTATTTGAGGTTTGAGATCACATCGTTAAAGAGAACGCAGTCAGCCTGGTTATGGTAATTTCTCATATGGTGGCACAGAGAATTGGGTTTACCTGAGGCTGGGAACTTTGCCCCAAAAACAGGATGGAAGGAGAGGGGAGCAGAAGGCAGAATCCAAGTAGGGCAAGGATGGGATTATGGACTGGAGTAGTGCAGATAATGGGAGAAAGCAATGGCACCCCACTCCAGTACTCTTGCCTGGAAAATCCTATGGATGGAGGAGCCTGGTAGGCTGCAGTCCATGGGGTCTCTAAGAGTCAGATACGACTGAGCGACTTCTCTTTCACTTTTCACTTTCATGCATTGGAGAAGGAAATGGCAACCCACTCCAGTGTTCTTGCCTGGAGAGTCCCAGGGACGGGGTAGCCTGGTGGGCTGCCGTCTATGGGGTCATGCAGAGTCGGACACGACTGAAGCGACTTAGCAGTAGCAGCAGCAGTGCAGATAATGAGAAAAGGGTCAGTGCAGGTCAGTGAGAATGGAGAGCAGCCACATAGGCAACACTAGAGGAAGTGGGCTGGAAGGAGAGGAGGTAGCCAGTGGCAGACACTTGAAATAAGACAGTGTCACTGTGAAGTGACAATGGAGCGTCACCATCATAAAGATGAAGTTTGGGATGTGTCAAAGGTGTGAGCAGCTGAGGTGGTGCTGAGGTCAAGGGACCAGGAGGCTGGATCTTTGGGGGCATTGATGCTTGTATGCATGGAGACCCAGGGATGGTGACAGGAGCAGCAGTAAGGAGAGGACAGTAAGGCAGCCAATGAAGTCTTCGAGAGACTCCTTATCTCCTTCTGGAATGTGGACTCCTTGAAAACAGGACTGTGGCTGTCATGAACACGGCCATGGGTCCTCAGAGCCTGGCACAAAATAGGCATTGGTAAGACTCGAATGAATGCATGTCTGGTGTATAATTTGATCTTTATGCTTCACGGCTAAAGAAGAGACTGAGGCCAGGGACTCCCCAGGAGTGTCTGTGCATTTTTGAGTTTCAGCGGAGACTGTTTTGGGTGTGCACATCTTTGAAGTCCCTGCCCCCTGCCCCTCCCCCACTCCTCCTCAGCTCAGGCTTTCTGGTCCCTCAAAATCAGCCTCCACACAGCTTTCCCTGGTCTGACTGTGTTCCTCCACTGAGGATGAGACCCAGCTCCTTGTAGGATGATCAGACCTCTCATGCGTGGCCAACTCAACCTCAAACCCCTAGGAACCCTCTGGTTCATGCTCTTCCCTCGCTCTCTGCAACCACCATGCCTACCTTCAGCCTGGAAAGCTCCAGGGCTCACTGCCAGTCTGGTGAAGCCCTGCCTCCCCTTTACGCTCAATTCAGAGGGTACATCACCCATCAGCAAGCCTTATTTCTCCCTCTGCCCTACTACTGTCTGAGTCACTTCCACCGCACAGGACCACATGGAGCCATAATTATCTGTATTCCACTTGCCTGCTCCAGTGGACTTGAACCTAAGGGTGGCAGAGGTCGGCGCTGGGTCACATATGTCCCTGGAACCCAGCACAGGGCACTGGTGTTTGTTGCAACCCGTGTTTGAGGATCTGTGTGGACCTGGGCATACCACTGCCGGGACCCTTGCTGTCCTTAGTCGCTCAGTCATGTATGACTCTTTTTGACCCCATGAACTGTAGCCGCCAGGCTCCTCTGTCCATGGGATTCTCCATGCAAGGATACTGGAGTGGGTAGCCATGCCCTCCTCCAGGGGATCTTCCCGACCCAGGGATGGAACCCAGGAATCCGGCATTGCAGGTGGATTCTTTACCATCTGAGCCACCAGGGAAGCCCTTAGGGAGGAGATAGCACTGTGGGCCAGGAGGCTGGACAGAGAGGAGAACTAAAAAGGCTTTATTGCCAGCAAATCTGTACACTATACACGGGGGTCGGGTGGGGGGCCTCCCCAGGCCTCCTACCTTGTCACTCCAGGCTAGAGTGAGTGTGAGGATTGCGTCCCCAGATGTCGGTTGTCCCCCCTGCCCTCTTGTCCCAGGGAGAGTGCCCTCCTCTCCTCGGGCGGCCACACCAAGTGGTTCAGGGCCGGTCGCAGGGGGCCGGGCCCTTCTTCCGCTCTCGGCTCAGAAATGTCACCAGCTTGGCCTTGAAGCCTGAGTGCGCACCCGGGCGGCCAGACCCCGAGGCCTCGTCGCCGTTATCCGCCAGCTCCAGCTCCAGCAACCGCCGGTACTGGGCCTCCAGGCTGCTGTCGTGGGCCGCGCCGGGCCAGCCCAGGTCCTGGCTGTTGTGGTAGATGGGGCTGTCCGGGGGGTTGCCGCCGCCCGGGCCCTCTTCCACCAGCTTCCGGCAGCCGGCGTCGGGCGCGCACAAGTTCTCGTACAGGTGTTCGGCGGCGGCGTTCGGGGGCACGCTGGCCCGCTTGCACACGGACGCGTAGAGCACTGCCGGCGGCTCCTCGGAGACCGCGGGGCCCAGCAGCGGCGGCAGACTCTGTGGCCCGGGCTCGGCCGCGCGCATCTTCCGCGAGCCGGGCGCCTCGGGCCGCGGGGGCCCCTCCCGCAGCTCGCCTGGAGGCTCCAGCGAGGGCAGCGAGGTGGCCCGCGGCAGAGGGCAGGGCCGGGGCCCCGGGAGCCGCTCCCGCTGGCGGGCGATGGCGGCGGCCAAGGCCCCGCACAGGTCGCGGGCACGGGCGCTGCTGAAGGCGAAGAGGCCCTCGCCCGAGTCGCAGCGGCGGCCGGCTTCAAAGGAGAACACGCCCTGGGCAGGGGGCGGTACGAGGAGTCAGCGGTTTCAGGAATCGCGCGCCACCCGCCACCCTTCCCTGCGGGACCAGCGGGGCGGCGACCCAGCACCTCACCTTGTCGGAGCCGAACTTTCGCAGGAAGCAGTAGGGCCAGGTGTAGAGCGCCTGCGGATTGGCCGGTTCGCTCAGCTGGATAGCGTCCTGGCCCAGCCGCAGGAGGTAGGGCCCCTTCAGCTGGCAGCGGGTGGCTGCCTCCGTCCTCTGCACCACCACCGGGAACTCGCCCACTGCAAGCACCGGCCGTGAGGGCCACAAGCACAGACTCCCTGGGTGGGGTCCCAGAAAGCTTCCCGCCCCGGGTGTGCTGGGGCTAAGGCTGCCTCTGTAATCTCTGCAACTTACCTTCCTGCCAGGAAGAGTAGATGGAGTTCTCCTCCATGGGGACCAGGCTCCTCTGCCGAGCCTCTGCCTCCCCAGATCCTGAGGAACTCTCCCCTGTGCCCTAGGGAATGGGACAAGGCCAGAGGTTAGTGTCTCTCCTCCCCATTCCCATATCCTTTCCCTGGGGTCTGTGACAAGCAAGGGCACCCAGCGACCTGAGTGCCAGTCCCAGTTCCACCTGTGACACAGTGCAAGGCCCTGGGCACCACTCTGAGCCTATTTCCCCACCGGCTGCCCCTTTTAGGGTGCTGAGAGCTGTAAAGCAAGGGCACATGAGAAGATGTCCTCCATCGCCCCTGAGGTTGGCCAGAGCCTGGGCCAGTCTGTCTGTGTCCCTGTGATACCTTGGAGCAGTAAAGGGGTGGGAGCTTCAAGGGTGGGATCCACGAGTGAATGGCCACTCTTCCTCCCATCTTTGACCTCTTTCTCCATCTTCCCCAACATTCTTCAGGCTCTGACCCTGAGCATCTCCATCATGACCACCTTGGCCCATGAAACCACGTGCCATGCCATGCTAAGTCACTTCAGTGTCCGGCTCTTTGTGACTCTATGGACCATAGCCCGCCAGGCTCCTCTGTTCATGGGATTCTCCAGGCAAGAATACTAGAGCAGGGTTTCCGTGCCCTCCTTTGTGGATATTCCCAACCCAGGGATTGAACCCAGGTCTTCTGCATTGCAGGTGGATTCTCTACCATCGGAGCCACCAGGGAAGCCCCAGGATACCATGTTGCTAAGTCACCTCAGTCGTGTCAGACTCTGTGCAACCCCATAGACAGCAGCCCACCAGGCTCCCCCATCCCTGGGATTCTCCAGGTAAGAACACTGGAGTGGGTTGCCATTTCCTTCTCCAATGCAGGAAAGTGAAAAGTGAAAGTGAAGTCGCTCCGTCGTGTCCAACTCTTCACGACCCCATGGACTGCAGCCCACCAGGCTCCTCTGCCCATGGGATTTTCCAGGCAAGAGTACTGGAGTGGGGTGCCATTGCCTTCTCCATAGCCAGGGTCAAATGCAATGGCTTCCCACTGGTCTCTTGCTCCTGTTTATTTACCTGTTTTTTTTTTTTTTTTAAATCAAAAGAATTGTAAAATACACAACATAAAACTGACCATTTTAACCATTTTAAAGTGGATGGGAAAAAAAAATAAAGTGGATGGAGATGTAATTCAGAACTTTTTCATCACTCCAAATGGAAATCCTGTACCCATTAAGTCTTTACTTTCTATTCCCTCCTCTCCTCAGCCCTGGCAACCAGTAAGCTGCTTTCTGTAACTATGGATTTGTCTATTCTGGGTACTTCATGTAAATGGAATCACACAGTGTGTGGCCTTTAGTGTCTAGCTGTTCTGACTTCGCATGTTTCCAATGTCCACCCACGTTGTATCATGTATCAGTGCTTCATTCTTTTTTAAGTCATGTTCTGTTGTATGGATAGACTACATTCAGTTTATCCATTCATCCGTTGATGGACATGTGGGTTGTTTGCATCTTTGGGCTACTGTGAACAACGCTGCACTAAAGATTCTCATGCAAGTTTTGTTTGAACACCTGTTTCAGTTCTCTTGGGTCTACGCCTAGGAGGAGAATTGCTAGGTCATATGTTAACTTTGTTTAATTTTTGAGGAACTGCCACTCATTTCCTTTTGGCCCATCAGAGACCCTGCAAAGCTTTAAAACACTCAGTTTCTGGGTCCAACTCCCCAGAGGCTTCTCCTCTTGAGCAAAATAAAAGCCCAGACTCCACAAGTGGCCCAAGGCAGGTTCAGGTGGCTCCCACCAAGTTCTCCACCGTCGCCTCCTCCTGGGTCCCCTCTCCCTCCTTAGCCTGTGGCCACAATGGCCTTTCTGCTCCTTGAACATCAAGCTTTTCCCTGCCTCAGGGCCCTTGCCCATGCTGCTCCCTCTTTTCAGGAGCCTTCTCAGACTGGTATTGAGGACACTCTTTCCTCAGATCTTTGCCTGGTGGGTTATTTGTCCTCTCCTGAGAAGCCTTCCTGGACCCTCCTGTCTAACATCCCCCCACTCACTCATGGTCCCACTCAGCCTCTCATATTCTCCATAGCATTCATGGCTATCTGAGATTTGCTCTGCGGGCTTCTGGCCTGTATCCCAGGCTTCTAGGTGCTTGCTGAGTGATGGGATGTGAATGAGCATGGAGATGAACAAGGTGTGGGTGAAATGGTCTCCCCAGCCCGCCCCTGGATGCCTTCCCCACCTGCCCTGTGCTCACCGGGAAGGCCAGCTGACAGATGGGGCCCATCCATGCCTGGCGGTGCTCTGCGGCCAGCAGGTGGCTTCGCTCCGTGGTGGTGAGCAGGAAGGCACCAGTGTCCCGGGGGCAGCTCTCACCATCAGCCGGTAGCACAGACACACAGTCAGCCAGGCGAATGATCCGCCGTTCTCCTCGCCGGCCAGGCCCCGCAGACCTGTCACCTGCTGGCCCCAGGCCACCATCCCGGACCTCCCAGCTCTCTAGCCGGGCCACGCCCGAGGGGCCTCCTGCATAGAGTAGACCCCATACCTTCCGCCAGCATTTCTGCAGGAGATAAAAATGGGGGAGATGACCCTCAAGTGGCAGTTCCCAACCTGCATCTCAACCCCACACAAGCCATTCAGCCAGTGCTCCTGGCCACCCAGGGTGGCCTCCGCCTCCCCACTCTTCAGGCCATGTGAAAGTGAAGTGTTGTCCAGTCGTGTCCGACTCTTTGTGACCCCATGGACTGTAGCCAGACAGGCTCTTCTGGCCATGGGATTTTCCAGGCAAGAATACTGGAGTGGGTTACCATTTCCTTCTCCAGGGGATCTTCCTGGCCTAGGGGTTGAACCCGGTCTCCTGCACTGTAGGCAGATTCCTTACTGTCTGAGCAGCTTTTTTACCGTCTGAGCCACCAGGGAAGCCCAGGATGCCTTGCCAGAGCTGGCCTGGCAAGGGGGACAGTCTGTACTTGGAGTCAGTCAGCCCTGGGTTCACATCTACCCCCACACTTTCCCAACTGTGATCCCCATAAGCACTAGTATCTTCGTCTCTCAAAGGTCATGAGGGGGGACTTCCCTGGTGGTCCAGTGGCTAGGACTCCATGCTCCCAGTGCAGGGGCCTGGGAACTGGATCCCACATGCGGCAAGTAAAACATCCTGCACGCCGCCCCTGAGACCCAGCATGGCCAAGTAAATAATAAAAAAAAAATACTTAAAAAACAAAAGGTTGTGAGAACGCACGAGGCTGGGGCTTCTACTGGGTAATATCTAGTGGCTACAGCAGACCACCTGCCAGCCCTGCTTTGTCGGTACCCCCACCGCCTGCAAAGAAAAGGTCACTTAGGCCATGGGGCAAGGGGTGGGGTGGGAGGGAGGCCTCTGTCTCATGATGGCAAGGAAGGAAACATGCAAATAATTCCGAGCAAAGGAAACAGACGGTTTATCTGCCTGGGCAGCAGCTGCGGCTGAGCTATGAGTGTGCAGGGCCCGCAACCTCAGGACAGGGCTGGGAAGAGCCGAGCCCTCTTCAGCAGGATGGAGCTCCCCTTTTAGGGGCTCCTCCAGCTCAGCCTCCAGCCCTCTCAGGGGCCACAGTGCCACTAGTAGATGGGATGGAAGGCTTTTGGATTAGCCAGCCCCTCACCTCTGCTCTGCCTCAAGGGTGGCATTACCGGCTCCCCGCTCTTGGCTTCCCACCTGTAAATGAGGCAGGTCTCGCTGAGGCTGAACTTCTCCACACCCAGGTTGGATTCCCCACCCTGACGCCTACCCTCTTTTTCCCAATCCTAGCGGCCTGTCCGAGTCTGGGGCAGAGGCCCACCACCTGTCCTAGGCGGCCGCCGGGCAGCTAGGGTCCCCACCTTGCCGAACTTGACGTGCTGCTGGTAGAGGATGCCGTCCTTGACGGGGGTCTCCAGAGGCTCCATGGCCGCGGTCGGGCCCCAGGGCCGACACTCCGAGGACCTGCGGAGACTGATGACGGGCAGGAGGGGAACTCCTCACACTTCCCCTTCTGGCCACTTCCCCCTCCCTCTGTCCAGAGAGGCAGCTGCAGGCCTGGGGGAGGGGAGCCCTGCCTACCGTAAAGGAGCTAGAATGGGGTGGGGAGGGTTCCAGGTACCCCACTAGGGCCAGGCAGGGGCCTCAGACTACCTGAGGGCAGATGATCCCTGCCTGTCCCGGTCAGCTGGGTGTGAGCCTCTGACCGCAGACTGGCTCCTGAGTCATGCGCTCCGACCCCTCCCCCATCCTGGGGCAGTTGTGTACCTTGGGGCCTGGCATGCCCACAGCCTGGTCCCCACCCCAGGACCTTACTCTAGCCAGATGGGCAAACTCCTTGCTTTCCCATTCAAGAGTCCTAGTTGGTCGGCCTGCCTTTATGCTGGAAAACAGTTCTAACAGTCACTTGGTCCTTTCCATTTCACAGCTCCTGTCTATTGCCAGCCTTGGCATCTTCCCACTGAACCATGGCCCTACCTGGGCCCATTCGGCCCTTTCTGCCATCCCCAAACAACCCATCCCTCCCCTTCCTAAATGCTGCCTGGCTCCCAGTGCCCTCAGGTCTAGCTTGGACTCCTGGGCCCAGCACTCGAGGAGTATTCTCTCCTCCACCTCCCCACGCCTGGTCCCTTCAGGGCGCCTCTCACCGTGCTCCTCAGGGCACTGGGCCTTCTCCCTCTGGCCTTCTTCCTCCAGGAGGCCTCCTTTGACCACCCCACGCTATCTTGAGAGCACAAAGGCCCCTGCCCTCATGGCACGGCCCCAGCCACGTGAGAGGGTGGCACGCCCCTGCCGAGTTCCCTGGAGATCTCACATGCTTTTTTTTTTTTAAGCTTTGCTTCTTGCTGGGGCACTTTCTAAGCCTTGCCTTGCTGGAGGCCAGGTATCTGAGCTCTGCATATGAATCTGAATTCTGGAGACAGCCTTGTGTCATTTATCCTGTGCCACTTCTAGGAAGGAATAGCCCAAATACTGTTTGGGGGTCACATGTGGGTTGTATAGCTTCTCAGGCAGGAAATCTAGGGCCTCATTCACCTGGCTTTGTGCCCATTATGGCCCAAGCAGCCCCAGACACCATGTCCTTTGCATTCTCATTGCCATTTCACCGATGAGGAAATCAAGACTCAGAAACATTAAGTAACTTGCCCAAGGCCACACACCAAGTGGCAAACAGGGCTCGAGCAACCGCTGTCCCCCTGGGATAAGCGCGTGGCCTGCGCATGGAGTGTCTGGCGCAGAGGAGCTGCCTGCCACCAGGGCTCTTTTTCTATCTACCCCTAGCAAGATGCTGAAATCCTGGCCCCTTTGCTAGCAGTCCCGTGACCGCAGCCTGCATTTATTCATGGCTGATCTGTCTGTCCCACTCACTTGTGAACTTCCCAGAGGGCATCTGTCTGGCTCACCTGGGTCCTGAGCCCAGCACATAGCTGGGTCAGTGGGTGCATGTGGCCTGGGTGGCAGTCCTACGGCATTTGCTGCCCACTTGGCAAACAGCAGAGGCCTCCCTACTGGGAGCCTGCATGGGCAGGGGGCCTGAGACAGGACGTCTCCAAAGGGCCTTAGAAGGCCCGGGGAACTTTACACACTGACAGGAAGAGGGAGGCTGGGGCAGGGCTGGAGGTTATAACAGCCAACCAGAAAGACCAGAAACCCCAATCAACCATTTCCCTTTGGTCTATCAGGGTGGTCCTTTTCTGAGTCACAATAGAGGAAATTTACCCTAAGCCTCCACAGGAGGCCCCAGGCAATCAGCTCCTTCCACAGCTCAGTACCAGCAGGTTTTGGCAGTGGTTGTGGGAGATACCAAGGTCCCACCTCAGAGGGGCGCTGGCGGTCAGAGGGTGAGGCCTGCCCAGGGAGCACGGGGCAGACAAGGTGAAACACAGAGGCTGAGACCAGAAAGGCTTGTGCTTTAATGGCAGCTAGGCTAAAGGGGAGCAAAAATAGTAATTCTGGGGGGCATGGGGAGCAGGCAGCCAGGTCCAGCCTGGCCCAACCCAGGCCAGCTGAGCCGAGCTTGCGGTCTTCTTGTCCATGGGGCGGGGGTGTGTGTGTGGTGGGGAGCGGTGGTAGTGGCTGGAGCTCCAGGGACAGAGGCCCCTCGTGGAGAAGGAGGGGTGGCAGCCAGCTCAGAAGTCCATGGAGCTGTGGGCCAGGTAGTCCTTGCGGCCGATGTTGCTAACCTGCTTCGTCTGCATGGCTTCGAGCTTGGGGCAGTCGGTGATCCGATGGCCCAAGCCCCCACAGAAGGCACAGCCACGCTCTCCTGTGGGAATGGGGTACCGGGGTAGGGAGGGTCAGCATGATTACGGGGCCAGCCTCCATACCCCAGACCCTGGGCACCCCCATCAGACCCCCAGTCCACCAAGGGGCAGCATGCACTTGTTCCGTGGTGTGCTCGACTGCCCCCACCAGACTAGGGTCCTTCCATCCCACATCACCTCCGATCTCCAGCATGGACTCGTCCCCACAGTGCAGGACTTGCAGGACCGGTGGAACCTTCTGCTTGGCCTCCAGCAGCAGGGCTTTGAGATCCATCAGCACTGACTCATCTGTGGGGATAGTGGGGAGTCTTCAGGTCCAACCCTGGGCCCTGCAGCCAGAACCTGAGTGGTCACAGGTGGAGGGCCCAGGAGACGGCCTTGGTGGCAGACTCACCACAGGCCTTGTTGATGAAGGTAGTGGCGATGCCCGTGTTTCCTGAGCGCCCAGTTCGGCCAATACGGTGCACTGCAGAGACAGGGAATAGGGCATGTGGCCCCCTCTCCAGGGCCTGGGGCTGAGCCCTCAACCCCGGCCTCCCAAATACCCCACCGTAGTTCTCGATCTCCTCAGGCATGTCATAATTGATGACGTGCTGGATGGCAGGGAAGTCCAAGCCCTTGGAGGCTACATCCGTGGCCACAAGGACATCCTTCTTGCCCTCCCGGAATGCCTCGATAGCCTTGGTCCGTTCCTCCTGGTCTGGAAAGGGTCAGGCAGGAACTGTTAGAGTGACAGCAATGGTCTGGGGAGGAGTGGCAGGCTGTCCAGGTAGGGGAAGGGATAAGATGAGGGGCTGCTACGGGGATGGGGTCCGTGCCTAGAACATGCCACCCTGACCTTTGCCCCCATGGATGGCAACAGCCTCCACTCCCTTGAGCAGCAAGTACTCATGGATGGCGTCCACATCTGCTTTCTTCTCTGCAAAGATGAGCACCTGTCCAGAAAAAGCCAACTCTGGTCACAGGGACTGACTCCTGGGTGCCCCCTGTGACACTCCCCCTGCATGTTGCCCCCCGGCCAGCCTGGCTGGCAGCACTCACGGGCGGCGGTGTCTTCTGCAGGCACTCAAGCAAGTACACCATCTTAGCTTCCTCCTTCACGTATTCCACTTCCTGCCACCACCGGGATCAGGTCAGGTGGTCCTGAGAACAGGCTCACCAGCCCTGGCCCTGCCACAGAGAATGGGTCCCCAGGCCTGGCTGGGAGGTGACCAGAAGCCTCTTGCCAAGCGCGGGGCACTATAAGAAGGCTTCCTGCTAAGGGCCAAAGCTGTGAATGAAACCCCCGCAGCCCACCCTGCTCTGATCAGTTCCCGGGAGCCTTGGAAGACCCCAGCCTCCCAGGTGAGACTGCCTAGCAGGTACCTGGATGACATCCAGGCTGGCGGCCCCGGCACGCCCCACGTTGATCGTGACAGGCTTTACCAGGGCGCTCTTGGCAAAGTTCTGAATCTTCTTAGGCATGGTGGCGCTGAAGAGGAGGGTCTGTCGCTGGCCCTGAGGAAGAAGCGGACATGCGGGGGCTGGGGAGGCTGAGTGGCTGGGACAGTGGGTGGGCTTCAGGGCCCTTCAGAGTTGAATGTGGTGTGTGTGGAGGGGGGGACGAGGCGGGAACGTCCCGGCCAGGTGGGGAAGGGCACCTTGAAGTAGGAAAAGATGGTGCGGATGTCGCCCTCGAAGCCCATGTCGATCATGCGGTCAGCCTCGTCCAGGGCCAGGTAACGACAGATGTCCAGGCTGACCATCTTCTTCTGCAGCAGATCCATGAGGCGCCCAGGGGTGGCCACCATCATATGCACACCGCTGGGGACCAAGGGCAGACACTGAGGGCTGAGCCACCTGCTCGACCTTACCTAGGGGCCGGCAGCCCGCCCTGTTCTGCCTTCCAGTCTCCTTCCTGTTTCTCCTCGCCTGTCCTTCCTTGTCACTGCCACCACCTTGCTCTCCGAACAGAACAATGCTCTCCTGGCGAGCACTGTAGCCTTCTCTGCTAGACCCCAGCCATATGGTCACCTCTGCCTCACACACCCGTCCCCTGATCACTCCTCTGCCCCTAAGAGGGCTGACCTGAATCTTCAGATAGTTTCAGCTTGTGCTTCCACAGGTCCCTTTGTAGGCCTCAATGGGATCAGCTTCCTGGTACACTGAACCCATCTTTTCCACGTTTGCATCCTCCCTAACTAGCAATGCCTATGAAACAGGGACTGGGTTTGGCCTGTCTGTAACCCTGGACATGTAGTGATGTGATGTCTGTCAGGAACTGCACTGTGTAGAAAGGGCACAGGCCCAGCCACATCCTAGAGCCTCAGCCTCCTTGATAGATCACACTGGACAACCCTGATCGTCCTGGACACCCCAGGCCCTCCACCTCTCTGCCTTCTGCCTGGAATGCCCTGACTCCTTGACCTCCCAGATGCCCCTGTTCTATCTGCTGTGGTCCCAGAGTACTTTAGCACCTTCCTCTGTCCCAACCCACCTCCCCATTAGACTGGGGGCTCCTTGAGGGCTGAGCCCATGAGCGGCCTCTGCAAGGCTCTGCTGAGTAGCTAAAGCAAAGGGTCTCTTGGCTTGTCAAGGGGTTCTGAGGAAGCCCATGGGGCAGGGTCACTTGGACTCACTGTCGGATGGTCTCCATCTGCTCTTTGACGGACATGCCCCCGATGCAGAGGGCGCAGCGCAGGAGTGGTGAGCTGTCTTCCTGCAGCAGGCGGCAGTAGTACTCCAGGATGCCATGGGTCTGTCGGGCCAGCTCCCGCTGCAGGTACAGGGGCAGTGGCTGGCACCAGAAAGTGGCTCCCTCCCTCGTGTACCCTGCCCTCTAGGCCAGCCTCTCTTACCGAAGGGCAGATAATGAGTCCATAGGGCCCTTCACGCTTAGAGAAAGGTAACCTTTTCTCTTGTTCGAGGCAGAACATGATGACGGGCAAAGTGAACACCAGTGTCTTGCCTGAGCCGGTAAAGGCTATGCCTATCATGTCGCGGCCAGAGAGACTGGTGAGAGAAGAGAGGCTGGAGGGTCAGGCTCCATGGAAAACAAAGACTGCTTCTCATCTGGTGGCTGCTCCTCCCCAGGACTGTCAGCTTCACACTCACATGGTGGGGATTCCCTGGATCTGAATGGGTGTTGGGTGGTGGATGCCCTTCTTCTTCAGGCCTCTCAGGATGGCTACAGAAAACAGCCTGGCTTCATTTTTGTGTTTCACAGGATACGAGACACAGGCCCCTAACGCCTGTAAAACTGGCACTATGCCCCTCACGTTACAAACGACGATCTCAGACAGACAAAAAGACAGACACACAAACTTGTCCAAGGCTTCTAGGCTAAGTGGAGGCAGGATTCACACCCAGTTCTGTTTAAAGCCATCATTACTTGCCCTCCAAAGCTCCCTAATGGCAGAGGTTACAAAATATGAACAGCTCAGGGACTGAAAAAGAAGCATAAAGACAAATTCCTCCTTCTCCACTGATTAGACCTGATGCAGAAGCTTCTGGACTTCGGTGGGGGCCTAGGATGCAACCTCACAGACGTTTCACTATCAAAATGTGGTGCATGTTTCATGATCACAATGTGGTACTGCAGACTTCCCTGGGGGCACAGTGGATAAAAACCTGCCTGCCGATGCAGGGGACGCGGGTTCGACCCCTGGTGTGGGAAGATTTCCACATGCTGTGGAACAACTAAAACCTGTGTGCCACAACCAATGAAGCCCGCACACCGCAACTTCTGAGCCCGTGTGCTGCAACTACTGAAGCCTGAGTGCCTAGAGCCTATGCTCCACAACAGAAGCCTGTGCACCGCAACAAAGTGTAGCCCCTGCTAGCTCCAACTAGAGAAAGCCCGTGCACAGGAACAAAAGACCCAGCACAGCCTGTACGCATATAATGTGCTGGTGCTTCCAGCTCCCAGGTACCTGCAGGAAATTTCATTTCCTTGAAGCTCTTAATGGGCGGTGGGATGCCATCGCCTTCCACCAAGATGTGGTACTTCTTCCGGACACGTTCATGCCGCTCTTCAGACATACTCAGGACGTAACGGGGTGGTGTCCAACTGTGGGTGGGTGACAAGGGTCAAGCTAGCACCTGGGCACACCTGGCTTTGGGGTGTCCCTTCCAGTCTCAGCCACCTATCATCCCAAGTAAGAGGAACCAACTGCAGACAGAAAAGACGTACCTGGTTTTGATTGGATCATCGTATGTGATTCCCTTAGCCATCTCCTTCACTGACATCAAAGCTGAGAAAACAGATATGGCTCAAGGCTGGCTCCTGCTTCCCAGAGGCCAGGTCCCTTGAAATGGAACATGCCTAGGGTTGAGGGAGGAGGCTCAGTTCACCTCCTCTCTGCCCTGGCTACAGCCATACCTCGACCTTCGGCCACACTCTCCAGGATCTTCTCCTCTTCCTTCAGCTGCTTCTCTTTGGCAGACTCCTTGCGGGCTGACAAAAGAAGCAGAAGGTGTCAGAGAGACACCAAAGCAGTGCGCCACACTGAGCCTCCGGCCTGCTGCCCAGCCCACCTTCAGCCTTCTCTTTGAGATGCTGGTGCTGATCCAAGAGGCTGACGTTGGACTGAGGACCCAATGGGATGTCGTCCTCATCTCCTCGGGGCTCGCTGCCGCTGTCCTGCTGTTCCTCTTCCGCAGCTCCCTTGCGTCTTCGCTGCAGCAGCTTCTGGAGCTGAGGTTCCACCAGTGCCCCTCAGAGCCAAGCCCAACGCAAGTGGGGCATCGGGCCCGGGGGCCTACGTCAGGATCCTGGCTTTTGGGAGAGGGTCCTGTGCTCGGAGGCGCAGAGCTGCCCCACTCCTCAGATGACATTGCCAGTTCCTCGTCTGCCTGGGGACCACGCTCCCGCGTACTGACACCTCACCCCGCGGACCCGGGGCCACCCCCATCGCATCGCTAAACCCCCATCTCCTGCCCTCATTCTTCTCGCGACCCACGGCCCTCACCAGCAGTTGCCGGCGCTGTCGCAACGGCACGTAAGGCACGTAGTCCTCGTCGTCCTCATCCTCTGCCTCAGAGCGGCTTCCTGTGGCAGTCGCCTCGTCGGTGCGAGCCCGCTGCAGACACACACGAGTCAGACCCGGACCCCTGGCCTTTACCTTCGCTCTCCAGCCGCGCGGACTCCAACCTCTCTCCCACCTTCCGCTCAGGTTCCGATTCCGCCATCCTTGCTGCACGCATGAGCACCACAGTAAAACCCCGCCCCACCTATGATGAGACCCAATCAGATGTAAGGAAGCGGACGTCGGCACCTAGCAACGACCTCTGAGGGCCGGATCGCGCAGAAGGACAAATTTTCTCCTGAGCGTCTGTCTTGCGGTACGGTGTCTCCGCCCACTGTAGGTGGCTACGCAACTGTTGCCGGGGCTGAGGGCGAAAGCGTCAGGCAAAGCATTGTGTGACTCTGCAGGATTTCGAGCACGCGCTAAAAGCTCAGACCGAGCCGGGTAAAAGCGTGGAAACCGCCGTTCCCGAAGAGGGCGGGCTTCTGGCTGCCCAGCCTCGCCCAAGGAGTGACGTCACTCGGCACGCCCCCGCTAGTGGACACTGCGCCCTCTCGTGGCCGGGGAGCTCAGAGACCAGGCTAGCTGGGATCCCGACCCGGACTCTATCCAGCCCCTATTAACCCGCACCGGCCAAGGCAGGCAGGGCAGGATGGGGCTTGCAGAGTAAGCTGACTGGTGAGAATACTGCTGGTGTTATCTTTGTGAAACACCTATGTTCAGAGTGGCGAGATAAACAAAATGATGACTGTGGTTTTAAACTGAAGGCCTGTATATGTACGCAAATGATTATTATTGTAAATGCCATAATAGAGCTGAGAGAGTAACTGGGGAACCAAAGAAGACTTCGAGGAGACCTGGATCTGAAGTTATAGGGAAGTGAGGAATCGCAGAGCTGCTGGGAGGGCAGGAGAGGGAGAGGCTTCCTGACAGAGGGTCTAGCAGGAGTCAAGTTCTGGCAATGCCTTAGTTTCTCAGTGAACAAAGATGTGGCCTGTGTAGGATAGGGTAGTCAGAGTTAAGGCTGGAAAGGTAGACCCAGAGTGTGCAGGGCTGTCAGGATAATTTCAACTTTTAAAGAGGATAGGTTAGTGCTGTTCTTTTCTTCCTTTGTATGTTAAGAGTGTGGACTGGACATTGTGCAGTGTGAAAGTGTTAGCCGCTCAGTCATATCCACCTCATTTGCAGTAGGGTTGGCTGTAGCCCTCCACGCTCCACTGTCCGTGTAATTCTCCAGGTGTGAATACTGGAGTGGGTTGCCATTTTCTTTGGGGAACTTCCGACCTAGGGATTGAAGCCGGGTCTCCTGTATTACAGGCAGATTCTTTACCATATAAGCCACCAGGGAAGCCCAAAGAGATTAGGTGGAGAGAGAGAGATAACTGGTCTTGAGTTTAAGAACTGTCCTAAGACACACAAAGTACCACTTTTGGAAGTAGCATAAAGGCAGGGAAATGGCAACACACTCCCGTATTCTTGCCTGGAGAATTTCATGGACAGAGGAACCTGTCTATGGAGTCGCAGAGTTGGACACCACTGAGCAACTTACACACACACAGGGCAAACTGTAAAAGTGGCTTCTCAGCTGGAATGTGAAGGATAAGGTGGTATTCGTAAGAAAGTGTTATTTTGAAGAGGGAAACAAGTGAGTAAAAGTCAGGAGCCCTGAGGGTGCCAGACCTAGCTGGTCTGTGTTCTGTTTGGAGAGCACTGTTCTGTTTGGAGACTGAGGTCATCAGGTGTGGCTGGAGTGTGCCAGAGGCAGGCGCCAGACTTGAACAACCCTGAACACCATTCATAGAGCTCTTTTTCTGTAAGAAAGGGCTTCTCTGATAGCTCAGGTGGTAAAGAATCTACCTGCAATGCAGGAGACCCTGGTTCAATTCCTGAGTTGGGAAGATCCTCTGGAGGATAGGCTACCCACTCCAGTATCCTTGGGTTTCCTTGTGGTTTAGCTGGTAAAGAATCTGCCTGCAATGTGGGAGACCTGGGTTCAATCCCTGGGTGGGTTCAATCCCCTGGAGGAGGGCATAGCAACCCACTCTGGTATACAGTCCATGGGGTCACAGAGTCAGACATGGCTGAGTGACTTTCACTTTCTGTGGGTAAAGTGGCTGCTTGATCAGATCTGCAACTCTGCAGATGAAGCAGAATTTTTCATAGTTGTGACAATTCAGTTGCAGAGCAGGATCCGTGTAAAAGTTGAAGGCGAGAAACACAGGTAATAAATATACAAAGAAAGGCTTCACAGAAAAGTGGCCGCACTTCCTTGAGGACTGGCCAAGGGACCAAGAATTGTGAGCCTGTGGTCAGTGCTGTTTCACCTCTTTGGAAGAAGTGGTACTGCTAGCCCAGTGTGTGTGTGTGTGTATGTTGCAGGGTAGGGAAGGGTTCAACCTGGTGGGGAAGGAGGGAGTGGCTTTGGATCCTGGTCCCAACACTCCACGAAGACCTGTTGGTGAAGGTGTAGCTGCTGCCACTGTCACTCCCCACATGAGCACAAGCTAAGAGCTGTTCTAGTAGAGAAAATGACATTGGAGGTGAGGATTTGGGACAAAAGTGTGTGTGAGCATTTCTGGCAAAACTATTATATTAAAATCTGAATTCACAAACAAGGTAAGACCCGTGGTGGGGAGCGGGGGATGAGGTAGTTTGCTTTACACAAGAGTTCATTCTTAACACTCAGGTACTTTGGCTACACATCCATGCCCATTGTAAACTCAGATCTAACTTATAAAACTCCACCTTTACTTTTACCTCACCTTTCCCTGACAGCTTCAATCATCCAGGCTATAGGTATACACACAATCCACAAGGCCTCAAGACTTCCTGATGGTTTCTCACATTAGCTGTGCAGAGTCCAAGTCCCACCCCTCCAACTCGCCCATCTTGGAGGGAAGGAAACTAAGCCACAGTGTGGGGAAGGGGTTGCTAAGGGTTTCCATACTTATTAACAGGAGGAGGGGGCACAGATGCTACCGTCATACAGACCTATGCTTTAATCGTGTGTGTGTGTGCGTGTGCGCACGCTGTCATGTCTGATTCTTTGAGACCCGATGGACTATAGCCCACCAGGCTCCTCTATCCATGGAATTTTCCAGTTATAGAATACTGGATCATGTTGATGTTTGACAGAAAACAACAAAAGTCTGTAAAGCAATTATCCTTCGATTAAAAATAAAAGAACACTGGAGCAGGTTGCCACTTCCTACTCCAGGGATCTTCCTGACCCAGCGATCGAACCTGAGTCTCTTGCATCTCCTGCATCAGCAGGCCGAGTCTTTACCACTGCACCACCTGGGATCTTAGTTGGCCAAACTGAGCTCAGTAGTCTCTTTGCTGTCTTGGCTTTAATTCCTCATCCATAAAATGGGCTAATAGTTCTGCTTAGCACTGCTGACAGAATTAAGTGGAATTGATGCCAACCTCTTGCGGTAGCACGCGCTCAGGAAAGTTAATGACTAAGGCAGACTACAATGTCTCTGAGTACATCCTTCACCCTCATGCCCCACCCGGATGAGTAAACCTTCAATCAACACACCGACTCTGTGTCCAAATGTTGCTTTATCTTTCGGCAGGAAAGATTTTTCACAGTATCAAAAGTAAAGAATTGAAAAACAAGTAAAACAAAAACAAAAAACCAAACACAAAAAGAGCAGTGTTGGGCCAGCAGTACCATCAGCCCCCAAGCCCACAGGCCAGCCCAGCCTCCGGGCTCTGAGTGTGGAGGCTGCGTAGCACCAGGAAGCGGCTCTGCGGAGGTCCTGAGGGGCCCCAGCACGAACAGCATCTATTCAGCTTTTGGTTGGTCCAGGATGGTGGAGTGGGGAGTGGGGTCTTGGGCAGGTAGGTGGGGATGTGACGGAGAAAACTGTAGACCTTCGGCTGGCAGTTGGGGTCTCAGGACACCCTTAAGCTGGTCTGGCAGGGGCTGAGAAAACAGAAGAGTATGGCCACATGGTGAGAAACGGCCCCAAAGCAGCCTCCCTGTGCTGGCTCCGAGTCTCCACGGGTCCCCATGGAGGCAGGAACAGCTGCCTGCTATTTCTGTCCACTGGGCTGAAAACACTGAACAGACTTTCCCCATCACCTCCAGCAGAGGACGAAGGTTAAGACAGAACCCCCGCCCCACTGAACATCATCCTGAATCTCAAGGAATGAGGACAACACTTGAGGAACCCAGTCCCCCTGCTGTAGGCCAGGGTGGAGGAAGAGCCCAGCCTCTCCCATTGACCGTGGAGACGTCACCTATCTCTCAAGAATCCCACCTCGGCTCCAGATGCCTGGCCCAGGCTGGGTCTCCAGCCTGCACAGGCAGTGCTCTCACACACTCAGGGCTCACAGTCAAGGCTACGAGAAGGGTGGAGAAGGTCAAAGGAGGGCATTTATTGGGGAGCACCCCCGTCTTGAGAAAGAGATCAGTCAAGAGGGAGTGAGAGAAGATGGCTGGATGAGGCTTCCTACATGACAGGGGCACTGGGCTGGGAAAGGCAGTGTGACTTGTTTTCTCTGAAAAGGGGCAACAGATGAAGGTGCCTGGGGTTCTGGTAGCTCCTGGCTCCTGTGGAGGTGGTGAAGAAAGGCAGGATGGCACCCTGACCCTGGCAGAAGCTCCTGGGGGGCGTGGACATACTATGACAAAGGATCAGGGAGCCCAGGCCCACAGAGCAGAGGAGCTGAGGCGGGTCTGAGGACTATCCTGACTCTGGGTTAGTACAAACGTGACTAGCCTACAGGGAGCCCAGCCCTGGGCTGCCTGGGAAGCAGAGGCTAGTGTCAAGGGTGGGGGGGATCCTGACTCAAAAGGGGACTCAGGGACTCAGTCAAGGGTCCAAGAAGTCTGCTGCCCTGGCACTGGGGAAAGGAGAAAGGGACAAGAGAGGACGTCCTCCTGAGGGGTGAGCTCAGCCCACCTGCCCCAGCTCCCTACTGCCTTAAAGGCAGCTGTATGCTCACCAGCCTGAGAGGCCCGGCACTGGGCACGCATCTTAGGGTGAACTATGGCTCTGTACAGCCATTAAGCCCCAAGGCCTGCCAGCCAGCCAGTCTTCTCTTCTGCCCTGGGGGTTCCCAGCCCCACTGCCTTCTCAGTTTTCTGTTTTTAGCCTAGAACAACATCTGATATGTCAATATTTCAGATAAGACCACCTGTGCAGGTGGCTGGGAGGGGAGGCCAGAGCCCAGCTAGGGGCCAGGCTCTTCTTCCAGGAGGGAGCTTCAGTACCGGTTTCCTTATGGAACCCATCCTGTTTGAGGAAGAGGGCCCACCTAGCCTCTATGCCTAAATGACCTCCAAGGCCTTGGTCTAGCGGGACTGCCCTCCCACTGTTCTCTTGGGGCTGGGTCCGTTTTGCACGGCTTCAGCTGGGAAGCACCTTGTTAGCCTGCATAGAGGAGCCAGACCAGGCCAATGAGATTCAATCCTGAGGCCGATAATGTCAAGGGTGGGGGCAACCCTCTAAGGCCCATGGCCCCCTGGGCACTTTGGGAGGCGGCTGGTGAGGGAAGTTAAGAGGCCTGGCAGGGACACCCCAGGGGATGGCAGTGCTGGAAGGGCCCTTCAGGAACAAGGACAGGAGGGCTCTCAGGAGAGGAGATGGGGCTGGCAAAGCACCTAGTCCAACTCCCTGTGCCCCAGGGCGTGAAATGGCCTGGCAGTGGCACAAAACGTGGCAGAGCATGGGAAGAAGGGGTGCACGAAACACTCGAGGGGTCTTGATACCTCACTGAGCTGTGCTGGGAGTGGTTTTCTTGAGGCTGAAGTTGGTCCAATTCACAGCAACTTTCTGACGCGTCTGCTTTGCAGAATCCAGACAGAACCTGTCGGGTTTGGGAGATGCCCAGGCAGGGGGTGGGGTGGGGGCACAATCAAGAGGTTCTCTCTTCTCCCCACTGGACCTGCTTCCAGACCTGCGAGCCCTGGCCACTAAGGAAACCAGGTCAGCTCTGTACAACCCCTCGGACTCCCAGGTGTCTGGGTCTAACAGTATGGGGCTGCCCGATGAGATGCCCACATGCCTAAGGGGTAGTGTGTGAAGAGTGACCTGCCTTAGCATACAGCCGGCCTCCTCACCCTGGATTTTACTCTAGCTAAACTGGGATGTCTTCTGTTCCTCCCAGGATGATGTATTTCTCCTGCCCTCAAACCCTTTTCATTTTATCTGGCCCACTCATTCCTATTCCTCAGGTTTCAGTCTGGTTACCACCTCTTTGGGGAGGGCTGCCCTGGCCACCCCATCCTTCAGCTTGGCCACTCCTAGGCCCTAGCCCCATGCCTTTAACTCCTCTAATAGCTCTTATCACTGGACTGTATGTATATGGCTCTCTCCCCCTACCTAGATAAGACTCTGCCCCCAAAACTCAACCCAGGCAAGAACAAAGAAATGCACGTGAATAAAACTGGAGAAAGCCCTCGTTCTTGGGAACTGACATCCCTCCTGCTCCCAGTTCCTTACACCTTCCCAGATGATCCATCCTGGCTACCTGTGTCCCTACCTGGGGCAGGAGTCCACCATGAGTGGGAGAGCAGGCAGCCTCACACCTACCTCTTGAAGTACTCCACCTCCCGGTCAGTCTCATCCATCTCCACCCCATCCATGTCCTTGGGCAGGAACACATCGTCTAGGAAGACATAGCCAGGAGGGCTCAGTGCTCACAGCAGCCTCTGGGTCATGCTCCTGGGGCAATGCTGCTCACATGTAAGGACTGCCCTCCACCCCATGGCCTGGCTGGGTGGGGGTCGATCAGTCAGTCAGTTCCTGGTGCACTCACCCAAGGAGGAGGCTGACTTCTCCTGCTTGTTGCGGCTCCGGCGGCTGCGGCCCTTGCCCTGTTGCAAGCTCTGCGGCCTTGCTGGGCCTGGGGGCTGTACAGACTCCTGCTCCAGAGGCCGTGCCTTGGCTTCACCTGGCCAGTTTCGCCAGGAGTTGCCCTTCTCCTTGTCAGCTTTGGGGCTGTCAGCCCAGGCTGGTCCTGGTCGAGTCCCCTGGCTCCCTTCTCCAGCTTCAGCACAGCTGTCCACTCTGGGAGGCTCTGGGGCCTTGCTTGGCTGCTTGGGGCTAGGGGTCTGGCCCTTGGCACTGGGAGTCTCAAGGCAGGCTGGGGACTGGGAAGCTGGGCTCACCTCACTCTTCTTGGCCTGATTACCCTGTCTCTTGCCCTTCCGTGGCTTCCCACCTGAGGCCACAGGCTCAGGCAGCTCCTGCTTGCAACCAGGGGCCCCCTTTATGCTTGGTTCCTCAGAGCTAGGGTTACCTGGCTTGGGTGTCTTGACCCAGATCATCCGGGAAAGGTTGGGCACGGTGTTGAGTCTCCTCACTAGCCCATTCTCAGGGATGATACCAGGAGGGGGGCCCTTCACCTCTGTCCATGGTGGGTGGGGACTTCTCATTTCTGCCCATGGTGGGGCTGGCTCTCCTGGAGCTTGCAACATATGGTTCTGAGGGGAGCCCAAAGTCAAAGGGGACAGGTCAAGGTTAATGTCAGGCCTTTGCTCTGAGGAGCCACTGGGGTTTGAGGGGGCTAGACTCTGAGGTTTTGGCTCAGTGGCCCCTTCCTTAGAGAAGCCATTGCTGTCCACGCTGAGCTCACACATACTGAAGCTGGCACAGATGGAGTCCTTGACAGTGTTCTTGATCTCCTGCAGACGGCTGTTCAGAAAGCTGTTGACCCGATCCAGCTCCCGATCGGGCCACCCCAAAAGACTCTCCCTGGCAGGCCTCAGCTCCCGGCTTCCAGAAACACTACGATTTGCTTGCTTCAGAGCTTCTGCTGCCAACTGGGCCTTCTCTTTTTCCTGCCAAGACAAGAGGCAGTTTCAGCAGAGGCTTGGCAGCTGCCAGGCACAGTGTGACACCTGACACGTCTGCCTTCAGCCCAGCTTTCCCACTAACTGGCTAGAAGCAGGGCATGGCGATCCTGGCCTGCTCACCCTACAGTAACAAGGATGAAATGCAATCTGACAGGTACATGTCGTGGCGATGGAGGCAGTTACACTAACAGAGGGTAGGGTTTTTACAGCTTGTTCATCCAGGGCCCTAGAATCAGTCCTAGGGCCTAAAAAAGTTATAGGATCTCAAAAGGGATAGGATCTCCCTCCCAGGGATAAGCTTAAGCAATTCACTCACTTGCTGAGTCTCAGTGGACTCATCTGCAAAATGGGGACAGTAATTCTGGAGTGAAGTCCAAAGTGGGGATACGTGTAAGGAAGATTGCTACTATGGAGGCATTCTCTCCAATTCTGCAGGTGGCAGGAGAAAAAAAGCCATGACAACATGTAGGTCTTTCAAGAAGATAGATGTGGGGCTGTGAGATACCATGGTAGATCACACTGTTCTGGGTGGCTGGGAAATGTGTGTGCCCTCCTGAGGCTGCCTATGGGTACTATTGGAGAGGGCCAAGTTCCCATAGGAAGGCTACTCACTGCTTAGTTGGCCTCAAGGAATCAAGGGCACACCTAAAGCATGCCCAGTGGCAGACAAGGGGCCCCACAGCAAGAGGTAAAAGCAGCCCCTTTGCCCAGGTGAGGACCAGGAGGCTGAGGGAGGCTGGACTCTGCCACTCAGCATTGACAGTCAGATCGGGAGACTGAAAGCAAGTCTGTGGGCTCTGAGTCACCCCACCCCTAATCTGTGGCACCAGCTCTGCCCAACCTCAAGGCACCAGCAGGCTGAGGGGGCCTTTAGAGGGAGACAGGAGACAGTTTTCAAAAGCCAATGGGAATGAGGTGGTAGTGATGTGCTAGGGGCCAGATGACTTCATTTGGGAATGGAGGGGGAGGAACAGGAAAAGTTGTGTGAGAAGAGGGCTTGCCACCACAATGTCAACTTAAGGAGGGTGACTCTCTGCCCCAGGGGGCATACATTTATCCTCTCATCTTTTTAACAGGCTGGTTCTGTAGCTGACTAGGACCACAACTGTGGAACGTTGGACAAATCACTTATTCTCCCTGAACCTTACGATCTCCATTTATAAATTTGGGAGAAAAACAACCAACCTATTTATGTCACAGGGTCACCATCAGGACACCTCAGTGGGGGTGTGTCCCCTTCTCTGGGCAATAATCAGGCTGTAAGCCGTGGAGTTCAAGGCTACAGGCAAAGCTCTGAGGTCATGGCGATGGACAAAGAACTGGAAGGCCCTTTACTTTGCTCTTCTGTGCCAGAACAGCTCTGCTTTCATTTGTTAGGAATTGAGGGCTTGAGGACAATTTCAATTGCAGAAAAGACTTTTGCTGCTATACAAGTGTGAAACGACTGGTGTAGAGGGAATGATGCGGAATCATGTATAAGTTTGTAATCAGAGAAGGAAAAAGCATGGAACCACACATTTTTGCTATGTACCAAAAGCCTGGTACCTTCCCACGTTGCCTCATTCAATCCCCACAACTACCCTTGCTGTGTGATTATCCTCAGTTTATAGATGAGGAAACTCGACTTTGGAAAGAGTTAAGGAACTGATCCAAGATTACATGCTAGTTAAGTGGTGAGTCAGGAAAGCATACCCAGGGGTGATCTTCAGAAGTTCTCACGTTTTTCAGTATCATTTGACAATCATTTCTTGACCTGTGACCTTACATGAGGCACTGGGCTGGACTCTGGGCACTCTCTGTTCACTGACTTGAGTCTGCTGGGGGAGATGGACGTGCGAACAGGCTGTTTAATTCTGAGAGACAGTGTGAAAAGTAACAGGGGGAAAAAGCACAGGGTGCTCTGGGGACCCAGACTGGGCCATCAGGAGGTGCTTCCCAGAGGAGGCAATATCTCACTGAGCACTGAAGGGTAAGTGGGATTATCCTGGGACGTGTAAGACAAACATATTCTAGATAAAAAGTAGAAGAAAGGCTGGGAAATGGGAACACGCAGAATATTTAGGGAATGCAAATACTTAGAAGGCAGCTGGAGCACAGGTTTCTTTTGGGTGGAGTAGGGTGGGCTGGAAGGCCACAGGGGCAGACTGAGAGATGAAGCTGGCAAGCTAAGCAGGGGCTAGATCCTTAAGAGTCCCACAGGCCATATTTTATCCTAGATTTGAGCCTATGGGCAACGTTCAGTCACTGAAGGTTTTTTAAACAGTGCCAGTAGGGTAGAAAGAAGTGGATGGTGTGAGCTACTGGAGGGGGTCACATGGCCAGGACTGTTCGGTGACGGGTCGGGGAGAGAACGAGATGAGTCATGAAAACATTATCAACCATCACTACTGTTTCTGCAGCAACTACTCTGTTCCCTCTGCCCAACCTTTCTGTGCATCACTCCATTTCATTCTCACAAAAGCCTTGAATTTTAGGTTCTACCATTATTCTCATTTTATGGAGGAAGAAACTGAGGCTTAGAGGTTAAGTGATTTGCCCAAGGTCATACAGCAAGTATGGCAGAGCCGGGTTTCAAACTGGTCCAATTGCAAGGCCTGCTGCTCTCCATCACCATGATGTGGTCCTCCCCAGATGGCATCTGGGGTTCTGGTTGAGGCAACTAGGTGAATGGTGGTGCTATTAACTAGACAGACAACGGAGAAGGCAAAGTGGGCTCTTTCGGAGAAAGGTGACAAGCTCAGTTTGGGATACGCTGAGTTTGGGTACCTGTAGAATGTCCGTGAGGAGGTACCCACCAGGGTAGGATATGTCACTGTGAAGTGCAGGGAGAAACAGGGAGACATAATGACCTGGGAGGAAACACTATCCAGATGGCTCTCTCCCAGGGAGCTGTCTTTAAGGGGGAGGGCCAGGCAGAGGAAGACTTGCTCACAAAGGCGACAGGACAGAGGGCAGAGAGGAAGTGAGAAATGTAGAAAACATGGCCTCCCCTTTCCCTTTCCCTGCCCCAACTTGAATGAGGTTGGAGGGGTCAAACAAAACAGAGTTTGAAAAAGAGAATAAAGTTGAGATATACCTAGAAGGAAAGAAGATGGAACAGGAGAAAATGATTTGGCAACAAAGAAGTCACTAGTGGCTCTATGGAGGAGTGGAGGTAGAAGACAATTTGCAGTGAGCTGACAGGAGTAAATGCAGATGACGTTTTTGTGTGATGAGGAAAGAGACCGGGGTGGTTAAGAGAGGCTGTACGCTCAAAGGACAGTTTGCTTTCAAAAAACAGAGTACTGGGCACAGTGAGAGGCTGAAGCCACACAGCAGGAAGTGGTATTAGGCTGAGGAGGCAAGAAGGACAGCACAGGCTTTTGGTAGGAAAAGGGTTAACTCTTCCTTCATGCAAGAAGAACTCTGTAGGACAGTGCCTCTCCACTGGCTTTGAATCCTTGTTGAAACAGGAAGTGAGTTATCTGCCAAAAAGTAAGGTGGGGGTGGGGAGAGGCTGGCAGCTGGAGCAGAATGGAGGTCTACTGAGAGGCTGGGGTGAATGGAAGTGATGAGGATTTAGAAGACTAGAGAACAGCAAAGTGGGGGCTCAGGCAGGTGGGAGACTACTTGGCCAGGGTGCCAAAGACAGATTCAATCTAGCACCTCAAGGTGTAGGAGATAGGCAGGCTGGGGCTGAACCCAGGACTGTGGTTTTTCTAAGTGGGCATAATGGAAGGACAATGAGGAGCTGAGAGGACTGGTAGGAGAGTGAATGAATGATACTCAACGGATCTCAACTGGCCTGAGAAAGGAAGACAGGTGACAGACAGTCTTCTGGGGATGAAGAGGAGTGGTGGTGAGAGGTTACAGATGACAGGCCCAGGGTCGGTTTCAAAGGAGCGAGGGTTAGGACACTGAAGAGTCATGGCTGGAAATGGTACGAGGGAACAGAAAAATACCCAGCTTCGTCTGTCTCCCCAGGTGGGTAGTGGGTGGATGTCTTTCGTGGTGGAAGCTGTGTTTTTGGTGGATTGTAGCTAAGTCTGGGAGGTGACGGAGGGGTACTGTGGAGGAGGCTGATGTATAAACAGATAATGACCATGATCACTAGTTACAGGACATCAGAACTGCCTACTCTGTGTTGTATCCTGGCCTCTAGACTGGGTGGGGCAGATGGGAGCTATGCAGGCAGTTTCTGAACTGTGAATAGAGAATGATAAATGGCAGACTAGAGAGATGTGCGAGATGCAGCCACAGCACAGTGGATGTTACCTGAGGAAGACTGCGAAGGAGGAAACATCTGAACTGGGCTTGGGAGGAGGTTTTTAGAAGGGAAAGGAGAGGGCAGAGGTGAAGGAGAAAGGATATCCAGGCAGAAATTCATGAAAAACATACCAGGCCTGGGAACTGTGAAGTGTGTTCCCTGGGACCTAACCGGGAACCCACAGCCTTGGGAGGCCAGGAAAGGCCAGAGAGACCACTTCTGCCAACTGCACACTTCTGGCCAGGCAGTGCTGGCAAGGAGACAGCAAATGCCGACCATTTTCTGAAGGCAGTGGAAAGACCCTTTGGTTTACTACTTCAGGGTGCAGGGAAGGGGTCCTGGTTTGTCCTTTGAGCTGGAAAAAGATGGAGAAGCACTGCTGTTTTCCAGAGCACCAGGGCTGTTTGACCACCCAGGACCTGGAGCTAGCTGACTGTCAAACCCATTCTCTTCAGCTGCTGAGCTCCTGAGTGTGGCACTGTGCAGACACAGCTGGGGGCAGGCAGGCTAAGAGGTAATGAGGTGGCAGGGGACGAGTCATCAAGCTCTGCTGCTCGCCTGGCGGCAAGGCTGCCCGGGAACAGGTCCCCTGGTTCTGTCCTCAGCCTTCTGGGAGGAGTTCACTCAGTCCTTAGGATGGGTCATTCCCATGGTTTCAATTACATCTCCATGCCAGCAACTCCCAGCCCCACATCGCCATCTCCACTTGGACCTCTGAGAATCTCTGAGTCACTGTGCCCCAACTGAATTCCGTCTTCTGCCAATTCCACCTGTGCTCAGTAAAGCATGCCATCCTGCCAGCCACCCTGGCAAACACCTAGGAGGTACCCTGACTCTATCATCTCCTTGACCTGAAATCAAGAGATCGCCTGCCTCCTCTGAAAACTCCAGCTCTCCTGCTCTAGGCCCACTATTGATCACCTCTCCCCTGGCTCTTGGGTCTCTGGCCTGGAGGATCACTCCTTCAGGCTACCTTCCACATTGCTACACAGTCACCTTGGGAAGTCCATCTGGTGAGTGCATTGTGTGATTAAAGCCCTTGGGTGAACCCCCCTCAGCTGTAGGATCAAGTCAGAGCTCTTGAGCAATACCATTCCTCACTTCTGCTATCTGCCTGCCTTCTCCTGGGTGTGAGCTCTGGCTTCAAAAACTGCTGTGGATGTGCTCTGCCTGCTGCCAGGAGGGTCCTCCTGATTAATGTGTACTCACTCTCTACAACTCAGCTCTCCAGGCAGCCTGGTGATCTAGCCATTTCCAGTGCCTCAGGCAGGATGGGGACTTCCCCCATCCCAGCACTTGTTGCACAGTAATATGCTTGTCCAGTGTTGTTTCTCCACTGGACTGAGCTTTTCCAGGGTAAGAAGCTAACTGCATCATATTTGGCTCCAAGCATCTGCAGAAGTGTTTGCTGAATGAACATATGACTGACTGAAGCAAGTCCTAAGCTTTGAGGAAGCCAGCAAGTGGCTTCTGACGCCAGGATTTGTTTTTCCTCCAATCACTGGACCCCTGGCTCCCTTACCCCGATGCCTCCCAAACTCATTCAGACCTTCTCAGAGAAAAAAGCCCTGCCAAGGCCTTTGGCAGCCAGCACTATTCATGCCCGAGAAGTCCTGGGGGTTGGGGGTGAGGGAGTCCTCGGGGGAAAAGAGGTGGTAGAGCTGGGCTCCCCCCACACCCACCTTCTTTTTCAGCTTGTGCCGGGCCCGCTTGGCAGCCCTGGCGCTGTTGGGGACTTTGGGCTCCGTGCTGTTGATGAATTCCAGCAGCTCATCCACATCTCGATGATCCACGGCGGGCTCCCCAGGGATCCCGCCCAGGGCGCCCCCCTTCATGGGCAGCTCCTCTTTGCGCCTGGTCAGCCTTGAGCGAAGCTTCTCTCGGATCTCGGTATAATTCCGACTCGTCGGGGCAGCGGGTGGCTGGGGGAGGGGAGGTGCTGACGTTACACCCTGGGCCTGGGAAGCCCGGAGCACTCCCACCCGCGGGCACCAAGCATGTGGTGAGAAGTAAGACAACTGTTCTTTCTACCACAGCCACAGAGGCCAAATGGCTTCGCCCTCAGCCAGGCTCGGAGCCAAGGCAGCGGTGGGCGGAGTGGGAGGTATGCAGCAGTGTTGCGAGCACACTGACTTGGGAGCCAGGAAAGCAGGTTTGAGCCCAGGCTTCGTCACTCGGAAGCTGTATGACCTTGGGCAGGTTCACTGAGTCTTTGTGAGCCTCAATTTTGTCATCTCTAAAATGAGGATAACAACTTCTAGCTCAAAGGCGACCAGCAACATAACTGCTTGAATTTCTTCTGTCCTCAACTGCTCTCCCCTAGCCAGAAGCCCTTTCCTCTTCACCTTATGAGACTTCTGAACTGCTTTCTCCCCGTCCAGAGACAGCCTGTACTCTGCTATGAGCCTCCTTCCTGGCGCCATCTGTGCTCACGGCCTGTCCCCTGCCTGGCTCCCACACTGGGGACTGAGAGTCTTGGCTTCCACTCTGCCTTCATCACGCACAAGCCTTCACTTCTCTGTGATTATGCACATTATGTATACATACTCATCAGAATCATAGCTTTCCTCTGCCACTTCCTTTCTTTTTGCCTAAGGAAAAAATGTCAATCTTAAGAGAAACCACGAGAAGAGCAAAGGTAGCAAACTTGAAAAATCTCTACCTCATCCATATGCCGTGAGGATCTAGCAAGCAGGTGCTGGTGAGGACTCACAGGGTCCAAGCACAATTATTAGCTCCAAGAGCAAGTGGGGCCCTGGGAAGAGCAAGGTACTCCCCTGGCTCCCCTCGGCTGGCCCCCAGCCTGCTCTGGCCTGGGAAGGCTCACTCACCGCATTGTGGCCGAAGAACTCACAGTAGCAGCAGTCACAGAACTTCCCATCTCGCTGGTGGGTGGAGGACGAGGTGCAGGAGCTACGCTCCGAGCTGCTGTCCTCTTCCTCGCCCAGCCCCTCGTCTGCCTCGCACGGCTGGGGAAGCTGGCACGTCAGGCCACTGTGGGTAAACTTGTGCCCCTTGCACCCAGGGTCCCTGCTGAATTGGGAGAAAAGACAGGCCCAAAGGTGAGGAAAGGCAGGGCAGGAGCACGCTGTGAGGAGCCTGGGGAGCAGCCCCACCATCGCCTTCATCTGCCTCATCCCACAAAGACCAAGGCAGGCAAACAGAATGAGCCCCTTTTAAGAACAAGGCAAACACCCCCGCTGTTCCTCAGGGCCCCCCCCAGTGGCACTGTTCTGGAAAGGTTCCCCGTGCTTCCCCTCCCCAAGTCTACCACATGAGCCTTCTGGACTCTGAGGTGCCAAGTATACCTCTATCACACACTATAGTGACGGTCTATTTACCCATCTGTCTTCCAGACCAAAGTGTGCATTCCCTGAAGATATGGACTATGCCACTTTTTTTTTTTTTATGCCACTTCTGTTTTTGGGTCCCAGTGTGTACACAAGCCTATCCACAGTAAGTGCTCAGGAAGTAGGTGTCTGAACAGATTAGTGGGCTGATGGTTCCTTGGAACATCCAAAGGAGGCCGACGTCCTTTCCTTCTCTACGGTTCCCCCCACCCTGACACTGTGGGTTTGTTTTTGGCCATACCATGTGGCTTCTGGGATATTAGTTTCCTGACCAGGGATTGAATCCGGGCCCCTGACAGTGGATATGACAGTGGACCATGCTCAAAGGTCCTTCTGATTGAGATCGCACCACTGCACAGAGCTGCCTTAGCCATGTCTTGAGGTTAGGAGAGCAAATGTACCTTGTGGGCCATATTTTGAGCTACTGTTTGTGCCAGGTATTGTACACAGCAAATCATTTCTAACAATCCCCAAATCCTGCAAAACAGGTTTTGCCATCCCCACGCTGCAACAGAAGAGACCAAGGCTCAGGGTGCTTCACCGTTTTGCCCAAGGAGCAGCTAGGACTCACCCTCCCACTGCACTGCTCTGCTCTGCTCTGCCTCTGGACTTCAGCAAGCATCTTGTAATATGGACTAATTTCCCAGGGTAAGGAAAGGTCTGAAAGGTCCCAGAATTCGTGCTAGAAGAGTCAGAGTCCTGGGTTGGCCATCAGCAGTGGGAATGCTCCAGGGCTGATGCCAAAGGGTGCCAGGAGGAAGGGTGGGACAAGAACAGCCAAGGAGGTTCCCTGGGGCAGGAATCATTATCAAAGTGCTCAGAGGACTTTCCTGGTGGCCCAGTGGTTAAGACTTCCCACTTCCACTACAGGGGGCATGGATTCAATCCCAGGTTGGGAACTAAGATCCTGCATATTGGGTGGTGCAAAATAAAAAGGTGCTTAGAGAAGCTTAACCCCAACTGACCATTATTCATCTACTGTATTAGCAGTTAAAAATTCCTAGTGCTTTAATACTGGTGGTTACATCAATTTGGAGACCCCTTTGGAAAGCAATTTTTCAATATGTATTAAGAGCCTTTCTCAATAAAATAAAAGCAAAAAATCCCTCATATCATTTAAACTGAGAACTTTTTTCACTGACAGATCTATTCCAAGGAGAAAAATCCAAAAGAGTGAAAAGCTTTAGGCAAAGATGTTATTTATGTTAAAATGCTATATGCCATGCTGGGATGACCTAAATGTTCAGCAACTGGAGAACAGCAAAGAATTTCCCAGCCTTTAAAGCTGAGGTTCAGAAGCCATGTAGGAACCTAACAGCACTAAGTGAAACCGGACAACGAAAAACCACACAGACACCACCACTACCACACGGGAAAGCTACTCAAGAGAAAACTGCCAGGAGTGCTGTATCGGGGTGGTGGGGTTTTAGAGGCAAATAGAAACACATCATCAACACACATCTGATTTATAAAAGACAGATCTTCTCCAAAGAACTGTATCTTTCAAATATATATTAAAACAAACTTTTTCAGTACTTAAGAGTTAATTCTAGGAATCTACTTTAAGGACAGAACTCCTGACATTTGAGTGTAAGGATGCTTATTACAGTCTACAAAAAAATCTACAAATGCCTGAATATCCAGGAATAGGGTAATGATAAAATAAATTATGCCACAGCTGTACAATAAAACATGTGCCCACTGAAAAAGCTTTTGAAGAATTTTAACTAGGGAAATGATGATGGTATAATGTTAAAAAGTAACCACACAAAAATAATACAGAATGTGGACCTCATTTTGTTATGGATATATAGAAACGTCAAAAAAAGAAAACATATTGTGGTGTTAAAGTTTATCTTTAGGTTGCCAGGAATTTTTTTCTTCTTTCATGTATTTAAAATTTTCATACATTTATAAATTTTCCCAAGTTTAAAAAAAATTAACATATTCCTTTCATATCTGGAAAGACTATAGAAAAAACATAAACAGAGTATACCCTTTAATTTCCACCCCAAAGTTTTCCCCAAACTCTTAAGTTCAAGTCGTCAGGGAGTTTGCTCTTTGTGCCACTCACCTGTGAGTGCTAGGGAGCTGCTGAGAGCTGGGTGGTGGGAGGAGGGGCCCGCTGCAGTGCCCGCTGCAGTGACCACTACAGGGGTGGCTGCAACCCGAGAATGGAGGAGGCATCTTCAGGAGCGGCATGCTGGTGGAGGGAAGGTGGGGGCTCTGACATGGCCCTGGGGTGTGGGGGGCAGCAGCCACGGCAACAGGGCATTCTGAAACCTGGGCAGGGAAATGCACTGCTGGGGTGGTGGGCAGCAGGTGCGGGTGGGGTGGTGAGCCAAAGGATCCGGGGTGAGATGGGATCAGCGGCGCTGGTTGGGGGTGGTGGCCGGTGGGGCTGTTAGGTGGAGCAGTGAGGTCTGAGTGCCGGTGGTGCTCCGAGATGGGGAAAACCTCACCTGTGGGCGGATGGGGGAGAGAGGTGTCAGAGTGGGAGCCCAGATCCTGGGAAGGAGGCCCAAGGGCTCACTGCTACAGCAGCCTGCTTACTGTAACCAGAGGCAACATGCCTAGGCACAGTCTCTCAGCATGGTAGACCCATGAGCTTTTGGAAAAGCCTAGCGGTACCTTAGGTTGGAGAGATTTCTCTGCAGGCAGCAGCTGGACAGGCTGAAGATGGCCAGGCCTGAGGGAGAAGGCACCAGGAAGGCCAGTCCCATGCAAGGTCATAAAACTTTTTCTGGGCATTAACAGGGGTTGTATGTTCTATCTTTGAGTGCTTCTCTAGGACCTGTCTGACAAGGCTCTGCTTCTGGGCCATGTGCATCAAGGCAGCTAGGATATGCCAGACTTTTGGGCGGCCCCAAATTTCAGAGGACAAGTGGGAAAGCACTTTGACGACTCTCTCTGGCTCATGCACCAAAATAACTGGAATTATGTATCGCTCCACTCACAATTCTGGGGGTAGCACCCCTTTGAAGAACTCAGGTCCTCCATTTAAAAGTAGACAGTAATTCATATTTAGAAAGTACAGCAATAACTCAAGATTTTTTCTTTGGGTTGCTAAGCATTATCCCAGGGTCTAAAAAAGGCTTACACAGCTGCATAACTGGCTAATAATCAATGCAGCTCACACTGCCAATCTCGTGTGGACGCAAGTGCAGTGCTTTTATAAAAGCACCCATCCCTTGGATGGAGAAGAGGAGATACTCAGGCCCTCTGTGCTGCTGCAGCAGTCAGGTGACCTGAGTTCTAATTCCGTAAAGGCCCTTGCAGACTTCACTTTCTCTTCAGCCAATGCTTACCAGGTCCCCTCTTGGATCCAATGGGAACAATTATCAGAGCCAATGCCAGCAGTATTTTTCGAGTTCAGAATCTTGGGGAAAGGATTCCTACCAAGATAGTCAAGGGCTAGATTCCCTACTTGGCTTCCACCAGAACAGCTCCACTTTTATTTATTTTAATAACCTATCTGATTTGTTTGAACAAAATGGTTATGAAAACACAACTCTCTCCATTTATGGAGAGAGCTCTCTTTGAGCTTGGAGACTCACCAGGGATTGTAGGAGGGCTCCCGAGTGAGCCACCTGGCATGGCCCCACTGGAGTGCGGGGAGTTCCAGAGGCCCGAGAGCTTATGTGCTGACAGGAACGAACTAGGATCCCAGTCCCCTGAGTTCCCATGGCAGGAGGAGGACGAGGAAGAGGACGATGAAGAGGAGGACGAAGAGGAATGAGAATCACCCCCACAAGACTGTGATTTGCAGGATGTGTGTGACAAGGAGATCTGGGGAAGAAAAAGGCTCATGGTAAAACAGTAAACATCAGGGCTGGCCCTCTGCTGCCTTGGCTTCCCCAGGGGCACCTCCCACCAACTGTGGGAATGGCCCAGTTCCCACAACTCCAGGTGCAAGGGCAAACATGGGCCAGGCCTTTGCCAAGAGGGGCTGCAGTGCTCCCTGTGAAGTGAAGTATGTGGATGTGATGAGAGATTCTGGTAGTGGCAGAGACTGCCTGTCAGCTGTGGCCTTTGGGGAGTCCTGAGAGCTGCCAAGGAGAGGAAAAAGGTCTTTAAGTCAGGAGTCCTGAAGCTGAACTGATTCTGGGTTAGAGAGAGGGACTGAGGGGAATGAAAAATGAGGAGTCTGACCTCTGTGATTCAGGAGATGGCAGTTAGATGGGGCATCTTGGAAGCCTTCTAACAGAGGCATTGCAGACCCTCAAACTGACCTTTGCCTTCCATGTCATACCGGTTGGTTTTTGAGCTGCCACAGAGCTGAAGGCAGCACAGTCACAGGGAGGGTCAGGATCTCGATCTACCAGTGCCTCCAAGCCGGCCATCACACGGTGCACTGTCCTTGGGGGCTGGTGGGCTGCCTGAAACCTCTCTTTTCTTCCCCCAAATGTGGGCCACAAGCTGCTAATGCTGTATGGTGCAGCCTCTTTGGCACCTGGGCGAAAGTGCTGCCTGAGGACAGCCACCTGAGCACAAGGCAGCCACAGCTCAACAGCCTGACTTCTCTGGGCAGGCAGCACTCCTGCATTCAGGGACCCCTTCTCAGCGGTTACCTACCGCCACTGCATGTTCTCGACCTGTCTGCCTTTCATCTTCCTCCATGCTCTTTCGGCAACTCTGGCAGACCCACAGAGGCATCTCGCCTAGGAGATTCTTGACGAGCTTTGGCATGAAGTCAGGGGGCAGCTTCTCACCCTGCAACACCAGTCCGTTCTGGGAAGGGCCTTCTTCCCAGCCTTTGCGTTCCCGGTGACACAGCAGGCAGCAAGTCTGCACAGACTGGCTGGTGGTAGGGGGAACCTGTCCAACAGACAGAAACAGGGTTTCCCAGAAGGGGAAAGGTTCTGCTTAGAAACAATATTAACAATACTGATGATATCACTTATTATGTGCCAGGCACTGGGTTAGGCACTTTATTTACCCAATTTTAGTTCTGGTAAACAGCTCTGCAAACTGTGTTATTATTCTCATCTTTTTTTTTTTTTTTGAAAAGAAGAAACATTTCAAGAAGAAGTCAAATAAGTTGCCCAAGGTTATAGAGGGAGTGAGTGGTTGAACCCTATAGAATTTGAACCCCAGTGAGGATGACTCCAAAGCTCATGCTCAAATGCCCTAGTGCCCCAAAGTCTCCAGATCCTGAAGGTTAATGAGTCGGCCCTTCCTGCTGTGGCATGTCTGGGAGAGGTCACAATTCTTGGGCTGTCTGTGAAGTCTACAGACCAATCCTCACCTGAAAGGAAAAAAAATGCTTTCAGTTAACGCAGTTTGGGAGACCATGTGGGATTCCCAAAGAGCTGCACAATTCCATTAGGATCACAGGAGCATTCTGGAAGAGCCAAAGAGTATCAACTCAGCTGAAAACCGAGCTGGAGGGTAAGGCAGATCCAGGGGCTTCTGAGAAGCAGGGAGGTGTGGTGAAAAACCCCTGGGCTTTAGGTGTCAGACTGACATGAATTCTAATCCCTCCCTGACCACAAATGAGCTGGGTGACCTTGAGCAAGTTATTTAACTTCTGATTTCCTACCTACTGCGCAGAGCTGTTATGAGGGGGGGTGCATAAACAAGGAAAGTGCCTAGCCCTGTGCATGCCCATAGTACAGTCCCAGTATACAGTCATCATTATTTTTCCTTTTTCCTTCTAGGACAAAGCTGACCTAGAAATATAAGTCTATAGGTTTTCTGTCACACTGAGGGAGTGGCTTGAGAGACTGATTGTGTCTAATGACCCCATTAATGGCTTTCCTATATCCTGCAACTTTGCATTGTAGTCCCTTCTCACTCTGACAATCATGTCACTTTCTTTGGCCAACGAATGTCAGCAAACATGCTGCCAGCATGAGCTTGAAAAGTGTGTATGCATTTCTACTTGCTCCCTTGCATGGCTGGACTTGCTCGCTCCTGCACCTCTGCCATGCCACATAAGCATGACCAGGCTAGCTGCTGGAGGGATGTGAGAGACCTGTGGGGAAAACTGAGTCTTCCCAGCTGACTGGCCGGTAGATCAGATACATGAGTATAGCTGAGATCAGCCAAGTATGCCCCAATCAGCAGAAACACCCAGTCAACCAAGAGACTCATGACAAATAATAAATGGTATTGTCTTAAGCCACTAAGTTTTGGGGTGGTTTGTTGCACATAATAGTTAACTGATATACCTTCCAAACTTACCCACCACTAGGCAAAACATATTTGCAGAGGCCTAAGCAAAGGAATAATACAAGTATCACTTTCATCCTACCAATAAAATAAATGGCATCATCTTTTTCAAATAAAATCACCTTCTCACAATAAGTTGGCATCAGGGTATCCTTAAATTTGTAATGTTACAATTACACTGACCTGGGTCCCTGGTTTCTAGAAAAAGAAAGGAAACAGTAGTACCAGAAGCATGTGTGTTTGAGCCTGTGTGTGTGTGCTCAGTCGCCCAGTCATGTCCGACTCTTTGCGACCCTGTGGACTGAAGCCCACCAGGCTCCTCTGTCCATGGAATTTTCCAGGCAAGAATACTGGAGTGGGTTGCCATTTCTTCCTCTAGGAGATCTTCCTGACCCAGGGACTGAACCACGTCTCTTGGGTCTCCTGCATCTCCTGCACTGACTGGCAGGGAGATTCTTTACCACTAGCGCCACCAGTAGCACACTGAAACATGTGGGGAATTACAAGGACCTTGGGAACAAATATCAGAGAGAAAGAAAAAGAAATCTTACATATGGAACTCGTGTGAGATGCTGCCTAAAGTCTGTGCCAAGGGGACAGTCCAGTGAGCAAGTCAGCTGCTTAGTGGCAGCTACAAAAGAAAACTGCATTCTAGAACCCATTTGTGGTGAGTATCTCATGGTAAGGGTGGAAGGCTGATAGAGAAGTTAAGGTAAAGGAGGCCTTTCTGAGACATGCACCCAGGAAACTTTCCATAGCTACAAGATGCCATAGTATTAATAACTCCAGGAGGAGGAGGTGAGCAAAGTGACTGTATTTTTTAGGCAAACACCAGGATGTGCAATTTTACTACAATGGAGCTTCATTTTCCAGTGTTAGGTTTGAGTTATTACAGAAGATGAAAATCTTGGGTGAGTAAAATAATTCTTGAAATTTTTAATGTGGCCTGTAAAGTACAGTATATATGGTTTTATAGGAACAACCAAGAACGCAAATGTACAATGTAAATGACAATGTGTAGCGTTATTTGCTGTTTTCTTTTAAAAGTGAAACAATTCTTATAAGGTAAATATGTGACCTGTGTGACTGTACTTGATCCTAAAGTACTTGTGGGAGGTGCTGGAGTATAGAAGAAACAATACTGGCTTTGGAATTAATCTTGGGCCTCCACCACTTACCAACTGTATAATGTTGGGCAAGTTCTACTTATTCTGTGCCTCCCCATCTATAAAATGGGATTAAGTTCTGACTTGTAGAGTTGGCTGTGAGCACTGTGATAAAGCACCTAGTCCACTGTCAGGCATATATGCTACTCAACATATGGCACTAATTATGAACATGATGGGAGCAATAGGAAAAAATATTTAAAATCAGGACTAGGGTTGAAAACATAGACTGTCCAGTCACTGTATTTTATGAGAATGCAAGAGTCTCTCATATGTAATGAACTGAAGGTGACATTCAGGCATCTTAACCTCTGTCCTCACTCCACTATGTAATTCCTTAAGTTCCCCAAATACTCCTTGTGCTCTCCTATGTCACATCTTTGCTAAAGGGGATCCTCTGCCTAAACCCCTCTTTCTCCCCACATTTACCAATAGGTAGATGAGCAGGGCTTAAATAAAGCCCAGCCTAGATCTAATCTCACCCAAGCTTTCCTAGAGATTCCCTCTTACAATTCACCTCTCTTTCCCATTTCCATACCCCCACAGCACACTGGGCCTTGGTGACAAGATTTGTGCCTTCTACTACACTTATTTACCTGTATCTTCTGTCCCTTCTACTAGGTTGTGCTCCTAGAGGGCAACTACCAGGTCTGATTCTTGTCTGGATCCCTCATGGTACACCACAGGGCATAGGCTCAGTTGGGCATGTGGTGGCTAAGTCAGATTTGTTAAGTATCCCCATGGCAATACAGCTGGCAGGCAGTTTGGTGAGACACTGCTTGAAATTGTTGTTTCCCATAGTAAAAGGCCGTCTTCCCACCCTGGACCTCCAACCAAATGGTTCCAGTCGCAAGTGTGGAAGAGGGGAAGATTGTTGGAAGACTGTATTCCTCAAGGATTACAAGACTGCTTATTCATGGAAATAATGTGACTTTCCCTAGAGCTGAAATGGTACACATGATAAATAAGATTAGCCATCAAAGGAAGTCAATTTACAGGGCAGGCTGTCTTTCTAGTTAAAGGAAGAAACACAAGGCCTGGGAAGCTAATTAAGTACAAACTAAAGCAGGGATGATACCATCTATGTTGCATAAGGTTGCCCAGAGGATTAAGTGACATTAGAGATGCAAAGCACTTAGCTCAGAGGATCTATACAGGAGATGCTCAATCTACTATCTAGGCTCCTGGGCTGGTCTTTTTTTTTTGGTCTGTTCTTAGTAAGTCTACACTGGAAACTAGCTTATCTACTGTCCTGAGTTTGGTATATTAGATTCTTTCTTTCTAGGCCCAGGAAGTTTTAGGGGGCCACCCTCAAAGTTGTCTTAACTCTAAGCCTTGGTGCCTACCTCTGGGTAAAATTCCCAATGGAGCCTGTGGACTGTTCTCTCTCATATTTTCATCTCTATTTTAATTGCCAGAGGGTACTGAGAATCCCAAGCCCTGGAGATATTATATACAGTTAATACTGTCAAATTTTTGCTTTGGCAGAAAAACTCTTGGTTTATAGTTTCTTTGACTGCAATCTCCTGCTACTTTCCAAATTCTTGGAAATCGTGACCTTGTATGCCCTGTAGTCAATTCAGGCTTTCAACTAGCTGCTCTCAAGCTGTACTTTTTAGCAGCTAGCACAATTTTACAGTAATCTCACATGAAGAACATGATCAATACATGTTTATCGAATGAATGAAAATTCCAACCATGTTTCTTCATCAGAAAGGCTGTTGGAACTGATTCTTCAACCCAGAGACCCTGGGCAACAACTAATTATTCCTTCTTATCTCAGGTTAAATTCATAGCCTCTCCAGATTCCAGTCTAGCCTTAGGTAAAAGATGGAGGAGCGAAAGGAAAGGTTGTAGAAGTTCTCTAAATTTGGGATCTGCTAAAAAAGCTCCAAGATAATTCTGCTTCGTTCTGTGGGCAAATGTCAAATCTCTGGACGTGGGGAGTTACTCACACAAGGTATCTGTGCTATAGGCATATCCCCAGAGCTCTCAAGGAGCCAGGACCCTAGACGGTGGCCACTCCCAGCCCAGGGGGCTGGCATGCACACCCAGTAAAACTAGTACCTGTGCCCTCATCTGACCAGGCCCGAGACTTTTCTGTTTTTGTCTGAGAAGTATTATGCTAGGACTTTCTAGTTTTTCCTGGGGAAAAAAGAGATAAAGTCAAAGGAAGGGAAAGCCAATTTTTCAGGGAGCATTTTTACTTCAAAGAATGACTGACAAACTATGGTTATTCAAACTTGGGTATTGGTAGACATTTTCTCAGAAAATGAACAAAACAAGCCTATCATCTCCAAGGAAAACTATTTTGTTTCTGTGGTCAATGATAAAAATTCAAGTTTTAGGTGAAAATTAGAATTTTGAAAAAGCTGCATCCACAACCATGAGCTTGACAGCTTCCTAATACTTAAGAATTTACGATGAAATTGATGGTGATATTAACAAATGTTATTTTTTGATACTATAAAATGAAACAGGAAAATATCTGCAAGATCTATATAACTCAGTGAACCTATTTTTCCAAATGATCAAAGCATGATACCACAGAGTCATGCACTGGTATAAAGTCCACCCAAAGGGTTAGATGAACCAACAGATTTTAACATAAATGAGTATAAAGACTTTATTGATATGTTCTCAGATTCCATATTGCGAAGAATACCAACAATCATCTGAAAAGGCTATCAAAATACCTTTCTCTTTTCCAACTATGTACCTGTGTGAAGTTAAATTTTTTTAAAAACATAATTCCATCAAAATAATGTACTGCCAACAGACTGAATACAGAAGCACATGTGTGTGCACGTACTCAGCTGTGTCTGACACTTTGCGATCCCATGGACTGTAGCCCACCAGGCTTTTCTAGCCATGGAATTTTCCAGGCAAGAAATACTGGAGTGGGTTGCTGTTTCCTTCTCCAGGGGATCTTCCTGATCAGGGACTGAACCCACGTCCCTTGTGTCTCCTGCATTAGCAAGTGGATTCTTTACTACAGGCACCACCTGGGAAGCCCCAGAAGCATGTAAAAGAATCTAAACTTTTCCTATTAAGATAGACATAAATTTGCAAAAGTGAAAACAAGACCATTTTTCTCACTTTTTGGGAAAATTGTTATCTCTAATTTAAAAATCGTTATTTACGTTAATATGATAGATCTAATACTGTTATTCTGAAACGAGTGACCAAATATTTTTAAACTTTCTCAACTTTAATACTTAATTTGGTAAATTTCAATAGTTTAACCAACAAAAGCTCTTCTGTGTCCTCAAAAATTTTTAGAAATGTAGAAGGTTCCCAAGACCAAACCCTTTGAGAAGAGCTGATGTAAAATATCTAACAGCACCTGTCAGCCAGTGGGTGTGCTATAAGCAACAGTGACTATTAACAACCATATAGCAGTTCATGGTATATCTGAAGAGCTGTTTGGGGTCATGAGAAAATTTTGCACGACAGCCTTTCTGGCCACAGTTTGGGAATTACATGTCACTAGGCCAGATGGCTATCAAGGACCGCTCTTGAAGCTGGATCTAATTTCCAAAACCAAACCTGCTCTCATTTCTTTTATGGGTTCCTTTTATTCCCAAGAGTTAGTATATGTTTATAGAGGATTCCCCCAAGACACAGTGCTGTATCTACCCAGGAGCCCTGTGACAGTTTCTAAATTCTATTCAGAAATGGCCCAACTCCAAAAGCCTCCTTGTCACCGAGGCAGGCAGACAACAACAGTTAAAATTCCCTTCCAAAAGCAGAGAAAGTGATTAGTTCCCCAGCCTAGAAAAACTTAGCGCAGTCATTACCACTCACTCTTCCATTCACCCACTCATTCCCTCATTCAACAAACATCCTCAGATCCTCTACCTGGTGCCAACCATTGTGCTAGGTGCTAGGAAACAAGAGTTCCTGCCTTAAGAACACATGCGTAAAACCAGGCAGGTTCATGCACAGGGTTGTCAATGCTCCCAAACTCCCAGGATGCCTCATATTCATTTTGGATAATCAGGCAGGAACACATATTAAAATAATATACAATTATAATCAGTAAACAAAATAATAAATATAAATTAAAAACAACCAATTAGGACATGGGGATTCTCTCCTTAAGGTTAAGCTTATATTGTGCCTTCTCCCATATCTATCCATTGAAGATATTGGATATTCAATCTTCTATCTATTGAAGATTTCTTTCCTTTACCTCCTCTTTCCTACCTTGGTCTCTTGTCATCTCTAGGCTCCTTTTTGGTGGAGCTTGCTACTCTCACTATGATACCTTTTGGCCCGTGGCATTCATAACGTGGCCCCAGCTGATCTCTCCATATTCCATTTCCATGCTTAACACCCTGAGCCATAGGTTCTATTTGTACTATTCCTCAGATACACCGTGCCCTATCAAACCTCAGCTTTGCTCCTCAGGAAATTCCTGCTCATCCTCTAAGATCTTGGTCAAAGGTTGATGAAGCTTTTGCTGGACCAGGCTAAGCAGAATTCTTTTAGTACAGCGTCTATCGCATTGTGCCATAGACACATATCCTCTGCCCACTCCCAAACCCCTGTAGAATGGGAGCTCTTTGGGGGCAGGGAGTGGACCCTGGCCATTTAAATGAGTCCAGGAACTAGGCTTGGCTTGGACCTGGCACATAGCAGGCATTCACTGAATAAATACATGATGTTTAAGCCATCTGGCTTATGTCTCAGCTGCTCTACACAAAGGACAGGAACTAAAACATAGCCCAACTAGCCCAACATACTATGCTGAAAAGGCATGGCTGCGTCACTCCAGGTCACTAATGGGAAGGCATCAGGGCTAAGAATCTCAGACCATTCTAATGCTGGCCATCAGAGGTATAGTTAATTCTTAGGGAGCCAATACAACTACACCTCCATGCCCTGAGCTTTCACCCAAACTCCCACTCAGGCTGTTGGCTCAGGTCCTTCCAGGAGACAGGACAGTAGTTTCACAACATAAAGTCAGTTTGTGGAGAATTCTCTCCGGCTGTACAGGCTGAGTCAAGGATAGAGCAGTGAGTCTCTCTGACCCCAGTGGCCCTCTACCTGCAAAGGCTAGTTCACCTGTTGAACCTGTTTCCTGGGTGCAATCAGTCATGGGAAGGCCTAAGCTCCTGCTTATTTACCTGGAATCTCAGGCAAACCTTATTACCGACTACTCTGTAATGGCAACAGAGTTCTCATGGATGAAGAGAATGACCTTTGAAGACAGACTGTTGAGTTCAAATCCAAGTTTTGCCATTTTCAGTATGATCTTGGATTATTACTGAATTTCTTTGAGCCTCAATTTCCTCATTTATGAAATGAGAATAAAACCATACTTCACAGAGTCGTGAGGACAGAAGGAAATAAATTATGTAAAGTACCTGGCCTGGGCCTGGCACACAGTAGGTGCTCAATACCCGTTAGTTTCTTTCCTCTTCTGTCCTGGAAGAAATGACAGGGAAACTTACTAAGTGAGACTTGCCCAATCCAAAGTTATTACTTGAAGCACAGGACAGAAGACTAGACAGATGACCTTCAAGGTCTCTTTAACCCCCCCAGTCCATGTTCTCTGGCTACAACTTCGTAATAAGAACCTTCAATATTTCTAGGCCCTTCTTTCTGCCTTAATTTCTCTATATCTATTCACTTCAGAATGGCGGGGGAAACCACAAAGGGAGCTGGATAGCTAAGAGTCTTGGGGAGGGAATAAAGGAGAGGTGGCCTATAGGACAGCACCATGTTCATCCATCTTGCACTTGGAAGGATGAGGGTGGGAACATGGGCACAGAACTGAAAGGTGCAAACACAGGGTCCTTCCGAGGACACAAGCATTCTTCTCCTCAGTTCTTTTCTGCTCTGCATATTCCACCACGAAGAACCAAGAACCACTCCTTTCCACAATATTCATTCCCTTTCCCCAATTCATCAAATGTATCTTCACTCACACTGTCCTCTTTGCCTCTTCCTATTGAGGCTCAGTTTGGGTATTATATTCCCTTAAGTCTACAGGCAAAATAAACTGTGCTTTGCTCTGTGTTAGGGGATGCCCTAACACTTTTTTTACATGTCTCCTAAACAGAGGTTATCACGTGTACTCCGATTGTCAAAATCTGTCTTCTCCATAGCACTGTGAGCTTTTCAAGGGCAGGGCCTGTATCCCATGAGTCACTGCATCCCAATTGTTCAGCAGAGATGGCAGCACATGTTTTGATACACAAAGAAAGATTAGCAGTTGGAGAATATGGACAAATGGCAAACTGGAAAAAGTTTGCTTTTTCTTTAAAAACTAAGGCTGCTTCTTCTTCTGCTTAGGGAAAAGCTCTTTCTCCAGGAAGCTCCATTCTTTAAAGAATACTCTAGGCCTCCATAGAGATCCCCATGGCATGCTCAGTTAAACAGTTCCCAGACCCAGCCACATATCAGAAATCATCTGAGGCAATTTAAGAACAGGTTCCTGGGCTCCAGACCCAGAGACTCTAGGTCTGGGATAGGGTCTAGCAAAGCACAGGGGATCTGATCATTAGTTAGGTTGGGGTGAGAGAGAGGTAGAATCAAGCAATCACAGTTGCTTCTTCTACTGAAAATTACTTCCTCCCACGCTCTCATTCACTTTGCCACATCTTTTGTTGACTCCTCATAGCCTATAGATTAAAGCCCAAACCTACTAAACTCTCCAGTCAGACTTCTCGCCACTCTCCATGAGTTGGGCAGTTCTGGACTCTGGGTCTTTGTCTACACTGCTTGCTTTGCCTAGACGCTTTGTCTCACCTTCTCTGGAGGACCTTCTACTTGACCTCGAAGCCTCAGCTCCAAGAAGCCTTTCTAGGCTATCACATCTGTGCATCCTCAAAACAAAGCACTATACTAATCATAGCTACTACATGTGTTCAGTGCTTGACATGCAGTGCCTGCTGAACCCTAGTTTGAGTCCAGTATCACTGTCATTTTATACACAGAAAACCAAACAAAAGGCTGAAAACACTTCTAAAGGTGTGTACCAGGATCTAGAATTTGACTCAACTTAGAGGAAGTGATGCTCCTCTAGCTTAACTGTAATTATTACATATATGTTCTTTAGACCAGGAGCCCCTGTGGGGAGAGACCATGTCTGATTCACTTCTATATTACCAGCTAGCCCAGGACCCAGCACAGACCAGGAGTCTATTAGTGTTGGTAGAATAAGTGAACAGCAGGTTAGGTGAGAGGAAGGCTGGGCATAGTGCGTGTGTAACGGGCCTGAATGAATGAGTGAATGCCAGCCTGGCCTAGCAGTGCAGGCACTAAGAATAAGGTGCCAGAAACCTAACGTTTCTTTTAACAGCCACTCATTGAACACATAAGAACCATGTGCAATAAATACTCCAGAAATGAATTAAAAACATAGCCCAAGCTCACAAAATTCTAGGCTTAGTAAGTGAAGGTATTAGGATATTAATTGTACATCTAACATATATTAAACTTAATAGTTCTGGGAAATTTTAAGGAAATTTAAAATTTTAGGAAGTATGTTTTAATCTTCAAAGGTCTTTTGGCATTTCTACATAGTGAAGCTCTATTGGTTTACAAAGGACCAGAGGTGACAGGGATCTCTACTCAGCATTATTTCCTCCTACCTGCATTTAAAATGGCTAGGTGGGCAGTAGAGGGATTATCTCGTTCATCTGTGTGCTCTGAATAAAGGCCTTGGCACAGAGGTTGTTAATACCTGCTGAGTGGATTCAATATAATGAGATGATTTTAATAAAGATACTGTCATCTGCTCCTGTCCCATGAGGGAGTAGGTTTAACTCTGAGCAGTGGTGGAGCCAGGTCTCTAGAGTTCCTCTAAACTAGGCTGGGCAAAGTCCCACGGGAAGCTGCAGAGGAGAGACAGGAAGGACAGGATGCGCTCAACCCCCACCAACGCCAGTTTATAGTCCAGCGAGTCTCCTGGGGGTTTACTGAGTGAGTGTGCACCTGGACTGCAAGCTGAGTGGCCCAAGAGAACTAGAAACAGCCAGCAGAGCCGGCAGGTGAGAACACACAGGCTTTGGATGGCCAAATGGCTCCTGCCACATGCCATATCCAATTCTAGCTCTGGCATGAGGAGCACTAGATGCTATGCAGGCTGCTCCACATTCTCTTGTGAAGCTGCGTAAGCCTTAAAGACGGGAAGAAACATGCCTGGAGTAACAAAGCCAGGAGACTGAGCAGGAAGCTCACCCCAAGTCTGTAAGATTCAATACTATGTCTCTCTGCCTCCTTCAACTGCTTTGTAATTCGTCCCCCACTCCCGCCACCTTCACCAAGAAGGCTATAACTATTTTAGTCTTCTCGTGGGGAAAACAAACAAACGAGGATTTGGGTTTTTAGTGAATGCATCAATGTTGTTTAGGGGCCTAAACAATTAGAAGAAAGGGCTTTTGGGATTCCAATTAAGTTCAAGGTCTTGCATTTAAATATGAAAATAAGCAAAGGAGATTGGATGGAACCAGAGAGGCCTATGAGCCTTAACTCAGAGAAAGCAATGCTCTTCTAGCCTTACCATGACTACTATATACATGTTCTCTCGACCAAATGAGCCCCTTGTGAGGAGGGTCCACAGTTGATTCACTTCTGTATACCAGCTAGCCCAGGGCCTGGCACAGATCAGGTGTCCTTCATATGATGAAGAGGGCAGACACTTCCCGGAGACTGCAGATGACTAACTTCTGGAAACGTGGGCCTAGCAGTACCAGATTTTTAGCAGCAGATGGCACAAATCCAGTTTTGTGGGAAATTGATTTTTAAAAATACTGGCTCAAATGAAAACAAAAAAAGAAACAAAACATGTGACTTGGGGCATTAAACCCTGTGTGTAGACTGAAAGTGATCCCATTCTCCAGCTTTGGCTTCAGTGTGGCATTCGACACTGACTTTCACCTTACTCACCCACTCTAAGTGCTTGAGACAGGGGGCTAAGTGGTGGTGGGAGCCAGAGGTCCTCGCCAAAGGTACGCCTGCGGGCAGAGCAAGCACTGACCCCAATTCTTTCAGCAGGAGCTTTTCACCAAGGCACAAAGCTCTGCTTCTGGCACCCAGAACCCCCTTCCCCAGCAAAAACAGGGCTCAGTCAGAAGTTTGTTCGTTTGTTTCACCTATTTCAGCTAGAGTTAAAAAAATAGTCTTGCTAAATACCCCACAGTACATAAGAAGGTACTTTATGGGGTGGTGGTAGGTGTACCTATAGTAGGAGTTATTTGAGTAAATGTTTAGTTTCTCTGAGTCTCTGTTTCTTTGTCTGAAAAATGGGATTAATAGTATTTATATCTTCATTCACTAGAATTTATCAATCACCAGGCTTAGTGGTACAATAGTGACTGACTTGGTTCCTACACTTTAAAGAGTTTACAAAGCAAAAGCAGACTAATAATTATATCAATGGTTAACTCATCACATTCCCGCTAAATGCTGAGGAGAACACAGGGGTGCCAAGAAGGTATTTAAAATGCCTAGCGTGAATAAATGAATTAACTGAAAGGTTAAGCAGTGGAACAGGTAGGAATCTATCATGTTAAAACTGTGACCTAAATAAAAACCAAATGGTTATGCCATCAACCAAACTTTCTGGCCATGAATACTATAGGCTGGTTAAGTGGCAGGGGACCCTGAATGGTAAACAAGAGAAGACAACAGCTCCCTGACCCTCCCTTCCCCTACCTTCCTCTTCTGGAGAACAGCACTCCCAGGGGCCCAGAGAAGGCTAGAGGGGGAAACAGCTTCAGGGTGGGAAGTTAAACTAGGCAAGGGTGGGGTCCAACTTGAGTTCTCAACTTGAGGAGTCCTTTGGAAACAGTCTCAGCCCAGGGTAGGGGATGGGGATGAAGTGGGGGCTTCTCACACTCAGTAAGTGGTGACATCTTCATTAATTAAAAATCTTACTATGATCTGAGACACAAAGGAGACAGTATAAAAACTGGGTTACAGTAATTTCAGGTTCTCAACGGATTCATTCTCTCTCATTCACCTAATTATTCCTACTCTGTGTCAGCAAGGCCCAGGGCTACGTGTGGAGGGCTGGGGACAGACAGCATGATTTGTGCCCCTGCGGAGTTCACAGTTCAGTGGGGGGAACAGACACATCAACAGACTATGTCATTGTAGAATGGGGAGTGCTATCAGAGAAGAGCACGGGGGCTTTGGGACAGAGGGGCACCTCACACAGCTGGGGAGGTCAGGAAAGGTTTTCTGGGAATGGTACCCCAAACAGCGTCCCCACTCACATGCACAATTCCAGAGATTCTACTAGAAGGCTGTCAAGAGCCATGCCTTCTGGCTGCACCAGCCTCCCAGAGTCCCCTGCTGCCCGATGCAGTGTCTGCAGAGCCAAACGCATCTTCCGCCACGCCTCATCCTCATCCGGCGCTGCATCCGACCCTCCAAGACTCCTGCAGGAGCCTGCCTTCCTCGGCAGACTCATCCAAAAAACCAACTCAAAACTCTTTTGTCAGAGCAAGCTTAGGGCGAGCCACCCAGCCCCAGGTGCCACAACCCTCCCAGAGCAACTGTGGCTCATGCCACCCCAGCTTCGCAGTGAACACTGGCAGGGTACCTCCTATTATCTCCTTTGCTCAAAAGAAAGTGACCTTCTTCCAGGTGGCAAGCTGGAAGCCTTGGAGAGTCCTCCTACTGCTCACTTTCAGCAGGACTCGCCAAACCCAGGGATCTGAGGGTTTGGGTGGGCTGCCTCGTGGGTCAGGGGTATAGTGGGGAGAAAGAGCAGGCTTTGCTGGGTTTCCAACTCAGCACAGAAGCCCCACCAAATAAGTCTTCTAGGCAGCCTGGCTGTCTGCTTCAACTGCTCAGCTGGGCAAGGCGGGGCGGGGTTGGGGGGGACGCCCTGGAGACAGATGCTGGGGGCACAGCTGCTGAGAGAGCAGCGAGGGGAAGGGGTGGAGCTGCTCCCGAGGGGGTGGAGAGGAACAGGCTGCAGCCTTCCAGGGCCCACAGCCCCGACGTGGCCTGTGGGTGGGTGGGGAGCAGGTGGGCCCAGGGAAGGTGAAGGGCACAGAGCTAAGCTGTGGCCTTAAAACTGGAGAGCCGTCCTAGTGGGTGTGCGGCCAGAATGTATCCCGGAGGCGGCGGGAGAGGGCAGAGAGGCTGGTCTCACTCAGAACCGGACGGGCCGTGCCTCGGCTTTGGACCAAAGGGTCCAGGCTCACTCCCGCCTTGGGGGAGAAAGCCTCAGCTCTGGCCCTCAGGGTTAAGGTTCTGGTCCCAGCCGGGAATGGTCCATCCCCAAGCCCGTCCCAGCCCCACTCCGGGGAGGTGAAAGAACCCGAGCAGGCAGACTGGCTTCGCTCGCTCCTACCTGGGGACCAGGCGCCAGCTTGGGCTCGTCCTCCTCCCTGGGGTCGTCGCGGTAGGGCTCCGCCGGCGCCTCCGGGGGCCCTGCACCCGCTCCCGCTTCCAGGCTCGGCGGCGGTGGGGGCTCCGGCGCCTGGGGCTTCTGCGGCCCCGTGGCCCGCGCCCGCTCGCGCCGGCCCGCGCCGCCGCTCGGCCTGCTCCGCCTCCGAGTCATGCTGCTTCTCGCGCCGCTCCCTTGCTCCACTCTCGCCGCCGCCGCCGCTCCCCACACAGGACAACAGCCAATATGGCGGCGCCCGGCTCCCCCTCCACCGCTGCCAGCAGGTCAGAGGGCACACGGAGTCCGCGCCGCCGCACTAGCCCCCGAGGCCGCCTGCGCCATTTTGCATAAGGTCACTACCCGGAGTTCTGCGGGAGAGTAAATCTGGTGAGGAAACGCCCTCCTCATTTCGGGATTCCGCGGATGAGACCTGCGCCAGGAGCGGGTGTGCGCTGTAGTAACCGTGCTGCACGGCCCTGTGCGCTTCAAAACTGGCTGTTAAATGGATGAGTGAATGTTAGTAATATTAGTAATTTCTGTAGTGCTCCGCTACTTTCACAGCCGTGACTCGACTTCTCGTACCTACACGACCTGGCAGGTGCGATAGCTCCTATTTTGCAGCGGTGAAAGCGGGGGCTACAAAAGGTGAAACGGTTGCTCAGCATCAGCCAGCCAGAACTCATGGGCTTGTGGACAGCCTGAGCTGAATGGGACGAAGGGATTGTTTAGATCCTTATTTTCAGTGTATGGTCCACGGGGAGTCCAGCGTTTGGTGCTTAGGACAGGGAGACTCAGCTCTTCAGTCTAGTGGGAAGAGTGGACACTGAAATACACAATTACAACAAGTGTGATAAAGATGAGATGACTGGGGCACATACTAGGTCAGTGTTTCCAAAAAAGTATATGTGTGTGTGAGAGGGTTCTGAGTGATACACAACGGAACATTAAAAAAGTGTAATGATTATGTATTTAATTGTTTAAAATGGGATGTTTAGTCTTTTTTGAATATGTGACATGCGCATAGAACAAATTTTTAAAAAACAGTTTTGAGTGCAACTTGTCTCATGCAAGGGTCAGTGGTATCCTGAAACCTTATGGTTGGTTATATGTAGAGTTGCTGTTGCTCCATCAAGGGCACAGTTTTGACATTGGCCGGACTTAAGGAGTAAGGGCTAAATGGAAGGCCCTGGAGCTCTCCCTAACTACCGAATGAAAAAATAATACTTCATCTCGTTATAGGGATACCGTCAAAGATTTGAAAGATTCAGGGTGATTCCCATTATATCAACATTAACTCTTCAGTATGGCCAGAACAGAAGATAGATGGCGTTTTCTCTCCATTTATTTATTTTCGTTGTGGTAAAATATGTGCAACATAAAACTTACCATGTTAACCATTTGTAAGTGTACAGTTCATTTGTATTAAATATACTCAAATTGTTGTGCAGCCATCACCACCATCCATCTCCAAAACTTTTCTTGCTAAACTGAAACTCCATACTCATTAAATAAGGTCCCATTCTCCTATCCTTACAGCCCCTGGCAACCAGCATTCTACTTTAAAGAAACACAAAAAAACCTTCCCCTTTTCCCTACACCGCAGCCTCTGGTAACCATTGTTCTACTCTCTTTTTAATGAGTTTAGCTTTTTAAAAAAATATTTATTTATTTATTTGGCTGTGCTGGGTCTTTGCTGCTGTGCAAGCTTCTCATTGCAGTGGCTTCTCTTGTTCCAGAGCACCGGTCTTCTCCGGCACACAGACTTCAGTAGTTGCAACTCTTGGACTCTAGAGCAGGCTCAGTCGTGGTGGCACACGGGCTTAGTTGCTCTGAGGCATGTGGGATCTTCGAAGACCAGGGATTTAACCCATGACTCCTGCATTAGCAGGCAGATTCTTTACTACTGAGCCACCAGGGAAGCCCTATGAATTTAGCTTTTTTTCAAAAAAAGTTTTCCACATGTAAGTGAGATCATGCAGTGTTTGTCTTTTTGTGACTGGCTTGTTTCATTTAAAATGCCTTTCAAATTTCATACATGTGCAAATGACAGAATTCTCTTCTTTTTTTAAGGCCAAATAATTTTCTTTTATATTTAGTATATATACTTTTGTGTATATTCTTATATATATACTCATACATATATAGTATATACTTATATATTCCTTTATATATATACAGATATCTGTCTATATCACATTTTCTTTATCCATTCATACTTCAACAGAGAAGATAGATGGTCTTAAAAAATGATCGAGCATTATGATAAACTCATTCTGGTAGGGAACCCAACTGAAGGACTTTTTCAGAGTGGTCATTCTTGGAGCAGACCAGCACAGTTGTTGGCCCACAATGATAGGTCAGGTTAGTGCTTTTTATTCTCTACCAAAGCTCGGGAATAATTTGTATTCCTCTAGCAGGAGCAGCAATAGACCTTTACTGTCTCGCTTCACGGGTGTGTCACTGTCTGGATACACTCAGCTTACAGGAATTTTTGACCAGATCACCATTCCAGGGGATATCAGGCTAATGTACTGTGATACTGATGACAGTATCCAGATGGAGCTTGAGAACAGGAAGTGGCGGATACCCTAGATGATTTGGTAAGCACACAAATGTGTGCCAGAGGGCAGATAACAAATCCCACAAATACATAGGGGTCTGTCTACTCAGTGAACTGTCTAGGGTTCTGGGGTGTATTGCAATATTCTGCACCAAATAAAGGACAAGTTGCTGAACACCACACTCCTGACCACTAAGAAAGAGGTATACTGCTTTGTGGACTTATTTAGACTTTAGACTTCAATATAAAATATACCAAATTTAGGTATATTATTTTTACCTAATACTGGATCACTTGAAAACTATCAACTTTAAGGGGGACCATACAAGGAGAGATGGTTTTCTTACTGGATCAGGGTGTAGGGTAGATGGTCCTGCCTTTGGCCTTTTATGTTCGGGCATTGGATTTTGGAACAAAATTATGACCTCTTGCAACAGTTATTTTCCTTTTGAGAAACATCTGCATTACTCCAGGAGTCTGCTGAAATTGGATGCCTGATCATGGCACAGCAGGTGATCACATGACCTGAGCTACTGTGGTATCTGATCTACCTAGATATAGAACTAGGGATGACCAGGCCTTACTCCTTCATGAAGAGGACGTGACATATATGGCTGGGATCCCACAGGCCTTAAAGGCACAAGTAGGTTGCCTGAGCAAGTTGTTTCCTCTTCTGCAACTGATGTTCTACTCCGAGAGAGTTGTTTGTGATGGATTGATTAAGGAAGAAGAACCTAAAGCCTTGTTTATAAATGGCTTTGCACATTATGTTGGCTCCTGCTGAAAGTGGATTGCTAGGGTCTTCTAGTCTTCCTCCTACAAGGCCTGAGGGACCTAGAAAAGGGAAGTGTGCCCAGAGGCCCCAAAGTGAAGATGCACTGATTCCTGGCCATTAGTTAATGGTATGGTCTGTTGGTCAGGGACTTGAAAGGAACCAGACTAAAGGCTTAGTGATGAGAAGTTTTGAGGAAGATAAATGTGGATAAACTGCCCAGAATGGCTTCAGAGCCTAGGGTTATTTGTGTTCCAGATGAATAGTCACCAAAGGGTCTTACTACAGAAGAACTTCTTAGCAGCTTGGTGGGCAGTTTGGCTCCTTCCCTAGCCATATCAGGACTTGCTCGATGGGTTTATGAGAAAACTGGCAGAGTATTATGAAATGCTCCCTCCCTCAGCTGACCTACCCTCAGTGCTGAGCCCAATTTGCAAGCCTTGGGGGACCAGCCTGAGCCCCCAGGCAGAACCTTACTTTGAGGGAACCAGCTTGCTATCTCCTGGCAGGGAGCTTACATTAGACTCTGTTTTAGTCAGTGTTGGCTAACTTCTGTAACAACCGACTCCAACATGTCAGAGGTTTAATACCATAATAGCTTAGTTCTTGTTCATGTCACAGTCCAATGCTGGATGAAGGGGACTTTGCTTCAGGCTGTCGTTCAGGGGTCCACTCTCTCTGTCTTGTTGGTCTCTCCATTCAATGAGAGGATGGGAAAGAAGGTAGAGCAAGGGTTGCATGGGCTGTTTTTATGAGCAATACCCATTAATGACTATACATCACTTTCACTCATTCTGTTGGGGAGATTTCAGCTACATGGTTCCACCTAACTGTCATCTTTCCCTCCCACTCCTTCCCTCTCTCCAGGCAACCACTGATCTGTCTCTATGAGTGTTTTGCATTTTCATGTAGCATGCACTTTGTTTTGTTTGACCTCTTTCCCTCAGCATAATTATTTTGCAAATTATTCATGTCGTAGCATGTAACCTTCTTAATACTCATTCCTTCTTAATACTTAAGAAGCTCATTCCTTCTTAATACTAAGTAGTATTCCACTGTATGGAAGTACCACAGTTTGTTTATTCATTCAACATCGATGAATAGTCATGACAGATCTTTCTCATACATTGAATTAACTTATTATACTGCTCTGAGAACTGAAGGAAAAAAGTTTTTCTTCCTTTTTTTTTTTTGACTGCACAATATGGCATATGGGAATCTTCCCCAGCCAGGGATCAAACCTGCATCCTTTGCATTGGGAGCACAGAGTCTAAAGGGAAACAGCAAATCAGCCAAGATGCTAGTGGTTAGGCTCTCTCACCCCACGCCCCCTCGCTCTCGCCCCGTGTTTTGTAAATAATGATTATGCAACAGCTGAGATCACTTATAACACTGCGCATGTGGCTCACACTTCCTTGGCCACGAGCTACTTTTGTTCTGTGCTGCTGCTGCTGCTGCTAAGTCGCTTCAGTTGTGTCCGACTCTGTGCAACCCCATAGACAGCAGCCCACAAGGCTCCTCTGTCCCTGAGATTCTCCAGGCAAGAACACTGGACTGGGTTGCCATTTCCTTCTCCAATGCATGAAAGTGAAAAGTAAAAGTAAAGTCGCTCAGTCGTTACCGACTCTTCGCTACCCCATGGACTGCAGTCTACCAGGCTCTTCCGTCCATGGGATTTTCCAGGCAAGAATACTGGAGTGGGTTGCCATTGCCTTCTCCACTTTTGTTCTGTAAGCATACATAAATTCCACCTGAAAAAGCCCTTGCAGCTACCTTATGGCTGTGTTATGGTGGTAAGGCTGTGTTATGGCTGTGTCCACTGGGTCAACCATGAGAAGGGAGAATACAGCATGTCTGCTGCTGCTACGGCTGCTGTGCCAATCTGGAGAGAGTAAACATGTCTGCAGTTTCTATGTCTCCTTGAGTTTTCTTCCAGCTTTCCCACTCATGCTTTACCTACCATGGGTTCAACAAACAGTGTACACAGTGAGATACAGCAAGACAATTGGCATAGTCGGCAGGATTGGAGAGACAGAGTCTTAATCGCTGGACCACCAGGGAAATCCCAGGAAGAAAATATTTTTAAAGCAAGTATTCAGGATACTAAAATCACATCTTTTGCAACTGCTTAAAGTTATATATATATATTTACATGCTAACTTAAGAATGTGTGAGAGCAGAGCCAGCTTCTTGGAGGTGTAACCTGCACAGTCACTCAAGACCTCTAATTCAGAAGGGCTCTGAGCTTGGCTTAACAGTCTGCCATCACTTCTTGAATTGCTTCCTATCCCCTCCTCTCCACCCCCAGCCACATTGCACAGCACGTGGGATCTCAGTTCTCTGACCAGGGGTGGATCCAGGGCTTCTGGCAGTGGAAGCACAGAGTTGTAAGTAACCACTAGACTACCAGGGAAGTCCTTTGAAGTTCCTAATAACGTTTGAGCAAGGGGCCCACATTCTCATTTTGTTCTAGGTACTCCAGTTTTTGTAGCTAGTCCTGTGTGAAAGGGTGTGTAGTTTTAAAAACTGTTTTTGGGGAGCGGGAAGCAAGCGGGAAGCGAAAGTTTGCAGGCCACTGACCTCAACCATCAAGTCTGTAAGAGCTTGGACTTTCGAAACACAAAATCTGGATGGTTTATATGTTCTCCTACTTTCCACTTTCCAATAAAGTAGTACTTTATTCCTACTTCAAGGCAACAGTTACAGAACCAGCTGCTTGAGTGGAGAGGAGGAAAGGGGAAACGATAAGGGTGATGCCAACCAGATTACCATCTCAGCATAGTGTCCCGTCTGCACAGGTGAGATTGGGCATCATGGGCCTCACACAGGTGTGTGCTTCAGGCAGCCCCACTGCAGTTCCTGAGCCCCATCCAGCTTGCCACCCTCATTCTGGGGCTGTATTCTGGGAGGAATTTGTCAGATCAGGGTGCCTTCCTCTCCTTGAGTCCTGGAGTTGGGCCTTGCCCACCTAAGGAATTTATTAACCCTTTTGAGGGAGGTAACTAATTCTCCTTTCTTTTCCTTCAATCCTCCTCCCTCTACACTTGAGAAGTGCCTTTTTACTCTTGGGCAGGAAGGCCTGGGACAAACCCTTCCCACCGCCCAAGAGGAAGAGAGGTTTAGAGAAAAGGACTTAAGGCTGAGAGGACAAGAAATGGGATCCAGTGGGAAATAATCTCGAATACCAGGGTGAGGACTGGACCTTCTGTGAGGGTAGTGGAGCTTAAGCACAGGGAAAGAATAAAACAGGAAGCTCCAGATGAGATACTCATGGAGGCAGAGCATTTGAGAATTTGCCCTGACCTCTTCCAGGCCCTATGGACTAACTTAAGTGACTATTGTGCAGAAGTCTGAATGGGGCAATTTTCGGATACTTTTTCTAGGAAGTAAATAGTAAATTGCTAGTAAATACATTGCTTTATTAGAGTAACCAGTAATGGCTCCTGATCATTAAATAACTGGGCAAGAGCAGTAGAACCTATGTTACAGGCTGTGAGAAAAGAACATCAAAGGAAGGAAGGAAAAGTTTGCAGACAGAATTGAAGACCTGAATTTGCCTGGGGCATTTGAGAGACAGGTATCTCAGAGGGGACAGAGACTTCTTCCCCACCACTGCATCATACATCAGACCTCCAAGTCTTGTTGATTCTGCCTCCAAAATATTTACTGCAGCAAGGAGGAAACTCTGTTCATAAATTCACCTGTGCAAGAAATATAATTATGGACTTCCCTGGTAGTCCAGTGGTTAAGAATCCACCTGCCAATTCAGGGAATATGGGTTTGATCCCTGGTCTGGGAACTAAGATCCAACATGCCATGAGGCAACTGAGCCTTTACCACTCAAGGGCCTGTGCTGCCTTAGGGCCAGTGCTGGGCAACAAGAGGAGCTGCTGCAATGAGAAGCCCACGTGCCACGACAAGAGAGTTGCCCCCACTCATGATAACTAGAGAAAGCCTATACACAGCCAACAAAGACCCAGCATAGCCCAAAGAAGGTAATTAAAGTTTTCTATAACTCAATTTCTGCTTTGAACTCCCATTCTGCTGGAGTGGCAAAAACTAAGCTCCGCTAATTGAGGGTTTTACCCTTTCCCTGGGGTTGTGTTTAAGACCCTGGAGCCTTATCTAGTACTCAGTTGTGAGTGAGAGAGAGAGTGTGTGTGCGTGCATGGTTGCAGGTTGAACCTAGTTCTCCAGGGCATCTATTCACACAGGTGCTCATGGTGGTGTCATTGGTCCCCATTGGCTGCTTGTTCCCACTCACATGTCTGTTAAGGACCTGTCAATTACAAACTCGGGCTTGCCAACAAACTGTGGAAAATTCTTAAAGATATGGGAAAACCAGACCACCTTACCTGCCTCCTGCGAAGCCTGTATGCAGGTCCAGAAGCAACAGTTAGAACTGGACATGGAACAACAGACTAGTTTAAAACTGGGAAAGGAGTACGTCAAGGCTGTAATATTGTCATCCTGCTTATTTAACTTATATGCAGAGTCCATCATGTGAAATGCCCGGCTGGATGAAGCACAAACTGCAATCAAGATTGCCGGGAGAAATATCAATACCTTCAGATATGCAGATGATACCACCCTTATGGCAGAAAACGAAGAGGAACGAAAGAGCCTCCTGATGAAAGTGAAAGAGGAGAGTGAAAAAGCTGGCTTAAAACTAAACATTCTAAAAACTAAGATCATGGCATCTGGTCCCATCACTTCATGGCAAATAAATGTGGAAACAGGGATGGGCTTTATTTTCTTGGTTTCCAAAATCACTGCAGATGGTGACTGCAGCCATGAAATTAAAAGACAATTGCTCCTTGGAAGAAAAGCTATGACAAACCTTCAGCATATTAAAAAGCAGACACATCACTTTGCTGACAAAGGTCCATATAGTCAAAGCGGCGATGGCACCCCACTCCAGTACTCTTGCCTGGAAAATCCCATGGATGGAGGAGCCTGGTGGGCTGCAGTCCATAGGGTAGCGAAGAGTCGGACACGACTGAGCGACTTCACTTTCACTTTTCACTTTCATGCATTGGAGAAGGAAATGGCAACCCACTCCAGTGTTCTTGCCTGGAGAATCCCAGGGACAGGGGAGCCTGGTGGGCTGCCGTCTATGGGGTTGCACAGAGTTGGACACGACTGAAGTGCCTTAGCAACAAGCAACAATGGTTTTTCCAGTAGTCATGAATGGACATAAGAGTTGGACCATAAAGAAAGCTGAACGTTGAAGAATTGATACTTTTTAACTGTAGAGTTGGAGAATACTCTTGAGAATCCCTTGGACTACAAGGAGATTAAACCAGTCAATCCTAAAGGAAATCAACCCTGAATATTCATAGGAAGGACTGATGCTGAGGCTGAAGCTCCGATACTTTGGCCACCTGATGCAAAGAGCTGACTCATTAGAAAAGACCCTGATGCTGGGAAAATTGAAGACAGGAAGAGAAGGGGAAGACAGAGATGGTTGGATGGCATCACCGACTCAATGGACATGAGTTTGAGCAAGCTCTGGGAGATGATGAAGGACTGGGAAGCCTGGTGTGCTGCAGTCCATTGGGTCACAAAGAGTCGGACACTGAGTGACTGAACAACAAGGGCATTTACCATCTGCCTCTGCAGAGACTGAACCTTGTGCTGCTGCAGCTGTTGACCTTCAGCACCCCCTAAAGGAAATTCAGGATGGAGAGTGAGGCACTCTGTGCTCCAGGGAAACTGGTGGAACAGGTCTTTGGATAGTTAGATATTTTCAGGAACGGATTTCATGATCCCATTCTTTGTATCTCCTCAAAAGGCAGAGGAACCAGAGATCAAATTGCCAATATCTGCTGGATCATGGAAAAAGCAAGACAGTTCCAGAAAAACATCTACTTTTGCTTTATTGACTACGCCAAAGCCTTTGACTGTGTGGATCACAGTCTTTCTTAGTAATTTACCTAAGAAGGAAGCTCACCTTGCTAAGGAAGCATTAATTTTCTTGCAGATGACAAAACTGTCTCCTTGAAGGAAAGAATATTCTTCCTGGAAATGTAATACTGCCCTTTTGGAAGCCATAGCCCTAGAGCATCACATAACGGGTGTTTGACATTTCCTGGGCCGAGCTCATCTATAGAACTCGCTTCACTGGGAAATATTAGGTCTCCCATGAGGATTCTTCCAACTTCCACTTGATTTTCTTTGATTTAAAAGGATCACTCAGATGAGAGAGCATCTGTGTGTTTCCAATTTGTCCTATTGAAAAATAATTTGTTTATTCATTAGGCCTTTGTTAGCACTCCATGTCATAGCTTGACTTGGTGATGGGGGAAATTTTAGAAGAAAAAGATACTGTTCTTGGCTGAGGAGCTCTTGGTTTAGAAAAGAGAGCACAGAGAGACAAGGCCACTGAGTGCAGTGTGATAGGGGCTGACATTCAGAACACTTGTTGATGTGGGAGTTCAGAGAGTCTGGGAAGATTTTATGAGGGAGAGAATTTCAAAGTGAGCCTTCAAGGGTGTGTGGGCTTCCTTAGTGGTTCAGATGGTAAAGAATCTGCCTGCCATGCAGCAGACTCAGGTTTGATCCCTGGGTTGGGAAGATCCCCTGGAGAAGGGAATGGATACCCACTCCAGTATTTTTGCCTGGAGAATTCCATGGACAGAGGAACTTGGCAGGCTACAGTCCATGGGGTTGCAAAGAGTTGGACATGACTGAGCAACTAACACTTTCACTTTTCACTTTCAAGGGTGTGTAGGATTTTTGTCATATTGGGTGGAGGCTGGATAACTCTTCGGTCAGAGGGAATTACTACTGAAAAAGTTTGAAAGGGTGTTCAAAGTTTGAAAGGGTATTTGATGTTTCTTGAATAATATAGTGAGAAGCCCCACGAAGTCTGAGCATGGAGATGAGAATGGTCTTGCAAGAAGAGGCGTGTACTTTCTTCTACTGTTTATGGTGAGTGACTGAAGGGTGTGAGTCTAGCTGGCAGGTAGTATGAGAGTACAGGGTTTGAAATGAGGCTGTGGATTGGGAGGTACTGTGGTGGAATTGATCCTTGTCTAGTTTGTTGCTGTCATTTCATCAGGGAGTGCAAACTCAACATTTGGAGGCTTGGGCTCTAATTCTTTTTGAGCCCCAAACTCCCCATGAACTGCAACGGGCGCTTGTATTTGAAAGTTAAGAGCAGTCTCTGCTTATTTGCATAGACTTTTACAAGGAAACAACAGCTACCCTCTCCCAGGTGCCTTTTTTTTTTTTGAGTTATAATTTTGGAGCAAAAAATATTCAAGGAATATCTGTATACATGTATGTAAAAATTAAAACACTTTATTGTGAAATGCAACATATATAGATAAGAATATAGAAAAGGTATATTTTCAGTTGAAAGAGGAAATAGTAGAGTGAATAGCCACATACTCATCTCTCAGGTTGGGAAATAGACTGTTACCAGAACCATAACTACTCTTCCGTTTGTCCTTCCCCACAAACCACTCAAGGTCCCTAACCTCCTCCTGGCCTCACTTATGTATGTCCTCCTTGCTTTTCTTTGTGGCTTAACTCCTTACTTATGTACTCCTAAAGAATGCATTGTACAGCCTTGAAAACCAGAGGAACCAGAGATCAAACTGCCAACATCCACTGGATCATCAAAAAAGCAAGAGAGTTCCAGAAAAACATCTACTTCTACTTTATTGATTATGCCAAAGCTTTGACTGTGTGGATCACAACAAACTGTGGAAAATTCTTAAAGACACGGGACTATCAGACCACCTGACTTGCCTCCTGAGAAAGCTGTATGCAGGTCAAGAAGCAACAGTTAGGACTGGACATGGAACAGCAGACTGGTTTCAAATCGGGAAAGGAGTACATCAAGGGTGTATATTGTCACCCTATTTATTTAACTTATATGCTGAGTACAGTATGAGAAATGCTGGACTGGATGAGGCACAAGCTGGAATCAAGATTGCTGGGAGAAATATCAATAACCTCAGATATGCAGATAACACCACCCTTATGTCAGAAAGCAAAGAAGAACTAAAGAGCCTCTTGAAAGTGAAAGAGAAGAGTGAAAAAGTTAGCTTAAAGCTCTACAGTCAGAAAAGTAAGACCATGGCATCCGGTCCCATCTCTTCATGGCAAATAGATGGGGAGACAGTGGAAACAGTGACAGACTTTATTTTGGGGGGCTCCAAAATCACTGCTGATGGTGACTGCAGCCATGAAATTAAAAGACGCTTGCTCCTTGGAAGAAAAGTTATGACCAATCTAGGTCTCTGCTTTTAATAGAGATATTAAAAAGCAGAGATATTACTTTGCCAACAAGGGTCCGTCTAGTCAAGGCTATGGTTTTTCCAGTGGTCATGTATGGATGTGAGAGCTGGACTGTAAAGAAAACTGAGTGCTGAAGAATTGATGCTTTTGAACTGTGACGTTGGAGAAGACTCCTGAGAGTCCCTTGGACTGCAAGGAGATCCAACCAGTCCATCCTAAAGGAAATCATCCTGAATATTCATTGGAAGGACTGATGCTGAAGCTGAAACTCCAATACTTTGACCACCTGATGTGAAGAACTGACTCATTGGAAAATACCCTGATCCTGGGAAAGATTGAAGGCGGGAGAAGAAGGGGATGACAGATGATGAAAATGGTTGGATGGCATCACCGACTTGATGGACATGAGTTTGAGTAAACTCCGGGAGTTGGTGATGGACAAGGAGGCCTGGTGTGCTGCAGTCCATGGGATTGCAAACAGTCAGACATGACTGAGCGACTGAACTGAACCGAGCTGAACTGAAACCCATCTGTGGAAGGAAAGGGCAGTATAGACACTGTTTGTTGAAGCCCCAGAGGATAGACTGAACAGAGGTTCTGAGGCATACCCTTGGCTTCAGTTTCCTTAAGAGTCTCTGAGGCCCTCCTCAGGGAAGTTGGTGGGCAAGATCATGAGTGGAATTTCCCAGAGACAGAAATCCCAGCTGGGAAATCCCACAGCTCTCTGGAGTTTGCAGGAGCTGCACATCTGGCAGCAATGAGATAGGAGGAAGGGACTGTTTCTATGTGGTGGGCTGAGCATCCTCCACTGATGCAAGCAGCACAGCATGGAAAAGAGCCGGAATGCTTCCTATGTAAACAAGTACAGTTGAGACTCATGACCAGCTCAGCAGGCTGCATGTCTTCCAGTTATAAAGGTGGTGCAATGGGAGAGGGCACCCAGGGGTTCTCTTTCAACGTTCTATTGGGGATTTCCATAACTTCTCTCCTTGTTGGATCTTCTGGTTCTTCTCATCCATCTCTTCCCCTTTCTTGTTTATCTCTTTTGTTTTTGTGGAGAATGTCGTGGTAACCTTTCAAGGAAAGGTACTTCGGAGTCAATTTATCAGACTTTGCATGCCTGAAAATATTCCTGTTCAACCTTCCCACTTGATTACTGAAGTGTTGAAAATGTTAGTTGCTCAGTCATGTCTGACTCTTTCCGACCTCGTGGTCTGTCCATGGAATTCTCCAGGCAAGAATACTGGAGTGGGTTGCCATTTCCTTCTCCAGGGGATCTTCCTAATCCAAGAATTCGACCCAGTTCTCTTGCATTGCAGGCAGATTCTTTACCATCTGAGCTACCAGGGAAGTCTAGTTACTTGGTTACTGGTTTATCTTGAATATGAAATTCTAGGATGGGAATAATTTTCTTTAAATATTTTGAAATGATTACTCTCTTGTCCACTTGCCTCCAGAGTGGTTGTTGATAAATCTAAAGCCATTGGAATTCTTGATCTTTCTGTGTGTCTTGTTTTTTTTCCTCTTTTCTAGCCTTTGGAATCTTCTATTTGTCCTCAATGTTCTGGAATTTCACAGTAACTTTCCTTGTTGTGGGTCTATAGGTTTTTTCAAGGGTTCTTTCAACATTTAAAAGTCAAGGTCTTCAGTTTTGGCAACATTTCTAAAATTATTATTTTCGGGGATCATTGACTATTTCTCCCCCTCCATTTTCTCATTTAGATGATTGAACTCCTAGAGAATTTCTCTTATTTTCCCCATCTTTTCCATCCCTTTTCTTTGCCCTCCTTGTTGGGAGAGTTTCTCAAATTACCCTCCAACTCTTACTTTACATATTTTCCACTTACGCTGCCAGATTTTAAATTTCCAAGACCTATTTTTGTGTTCTTCTGAATCTTCATTCCTTCCTTCCTTTTTTCTTCCATCCCTCTCTCCCTCCTTTCCTTCCATCCTTCTTTTTAAAAAATAGCATTGTTACCATTTTAAGGATATTTAATTTTTTAAAAAGATTTCAATGATAGTTTTTTTAATCTTAATTTAAAAATTTACATGCGGTAGTATTCACTATTTGGGGTGTGTAATTTGAAGGTTTTTTTTTTTTAAGTCTTTATTGAATTTATTACAATATTGCTTCTGTCTTATGTTTTGGTGTTTTGGCCGGGAGGCATGTGAGATCTTAGCTCCCTGACTGGGGATGGAACCTGCACCCCCTGCATTGGAAGGCGAAGTCTTAACCACTGGACCACCAGGGAAGTCCCCTGAAGAGTTTTAACACATAAATAAAATATTCTCCCTGTATAGTATGTTTCCTCCAGATTGCTTTTTTTCTCTTGTTTAAGTGTGTTCAACATTTTTCTCAGATGTCTAGCAATTTATGACTCCCTGCTCATAATTAAGAATGGGGACTAACCAGGGACTTTGAGAACATGGTGGGCCTTGCCAACTGGGAAGTTCACAGTGGGTATGACATGAGCCAATTTTTGGGGGTCAGATTCCCCGTGAGGAGCCCTCTAGGCTCCTGCCTTCGTGTTTATATGTTTTTGGTATTGCCACCCTATCTTATTCCTTTAAATATATTCTTTATTGTTTATTAGCTTAAGATAGTATCTAGTTACTATTGTGTTGGGAAAGCTGAGAAAATCAGTATATTAGTACTATCTGTTACTATTTCTGCTTCTCCTTTCCCGACTCTACTGAAGACAATTTCTTCGATTATTTCTAAGTCTATTTCCTGGAACCAAAATTGCTGCAGTTGTTTGTCTCAGTTGTACATGTGAATGCATTTAGCACTCACTTTGTTGCCGTCGCTGCTAGTTTTTCTGTTCATCTTTGGCTGAAAATGGTCTTTTAAGAACAGAGCTTTTCCAGCTTTTATGTTCTTAAGATTCACCTGGAAATCCTAAGACTCAGGTTCAGTAGGTCTGAGAGATGTTCTTCACTTGTTTCTTTATTTTTCCACTTTCTTTCTTTTTTCCCCTGCAGTATAGACTCTTCGCCTGTTCATTTTGTGGTTGACTTCTTAGATGAGCTGTTTTCATCAGGATGGTGTTGGGGAGGGCCTGGGGTATTTGCATTATTTCATGGGACATCTCATAAGACAAGTGCATGTGACTGAGGCTGCTGACCTTTCGTCTTCTGAGCTGACCAAGAATGGTAGCTGCCAGGCCACTGTCTCCCCTTGAGCCCTTTCTGCTCCCCATGTCGCTGAGGCAGCCATTTGCCAGGTCCTTCATGTAACCTGCTCTCTCTCTGAGCACCTTCTCCTTCTACTTTACTGTATCCAATGTTCTTCTTTTGTCCCAACCCCCACCCCAGGTAGGCCGCTCCGCTGCATGGGTCAGTCCCACACTGGCCCTGCTATAAAGGTCTCCCTGGATGGCCCACTGTTCTCTGCCCTCAGCAATTTTTCTCAGTTATTTTAGAGTTTGGAGTTCGAGGTTTTCCTCATTTAATCAAAGACAGAAAACTGCTGTTTCTCATTTTCTTTGCTGCTTTTGATGGGTTTGGGAGAAAGAGGCAGATAGGAAGTCGATGAATAATTTCTTATATGTAATTTCAATAAAAGAATGAGCCAAAGTAAATGCTTGGGAGAAAGTAATGAAGATTAGCACACCCTTGGAGAAGGCAATGGCACCCCACTCCAGTATTCTTGCCTGGAAAATCCCAAGGAGCCTGGTGGGCTGCAGTCCATGGGGTCGCTAGAGTCGGACACGACTGAGTGACTTCACTTTCACTTTTCACTTTTCACTTTCCTGCATTGGAGAAGGAAATGGCAACCCACTCCAGTGTTCTTGCCTGGAGAATCCCAGGGACGGGGGAGCCTGGTGGGCTGCTGTCTATGGGGTCGCACAGAGTCGGACACTACTGAAGTGACTTAGCAGCAGCACACCCTTCCTTACTATAAAATGCAGGCAAACTCGAATACATATAAATTTCTGTATTCAGCTCAAAATCTTTACAGAGGTATCCCCCACACACCCACTCTTATGACAGTAAAAATAAATGTCTTGATGCCTCTAAAACCAAATTTCAACTGTATTCTATAGCTCATATTTCAAGCCAAACTATGCCAAACATCGTTCTGCATTTGGAGAAAAGTCAGCCATCTCCATAACTTGGTAGCAAACAGTTATCTTACAGAAAGGCAGAAATACTACTTTACATAAAGGAGCAACGGGTGTAAAACACTTGTCACAGTGTTTGCTCCTATCTGAAATCAACATTGGGCTATTCTCTCTGCCTCATCTCCTTCTCAATTATAAGTAGGGTGATACTGTTGTGGGAGGAATGGAGCTCTTCATCAGGACTGGGCCCTTAGTCACTGGGACACTCATCTCCCACCTGGTGCTGCTGTTGTTGGCCCCTGCAGGTCTGTGTCTAATTGCCTGTGGCCTGGGCCCCTCTCTCTGGAGCACTATGACCTTGGGGGGCCCAAAGTTCTTTGAGAGGCTGCTCAGTTCAGTTCAGTTCAGTCGCTCAGTCGTGTCCGACTCTTTGCAACCCCATGAGTTGCAGCACACCAGGCCTCCCTGGCCATCACCAACTCCCGGAGTTCACAAACTCATGTCCATTGAGTCGGCGATGCCATCCAACCATCTCATCCTCTGTCGTCCCCTTCTCCTCCTGCCCCTAATCCCTCCCAGCATCAGGGTCTTTTCCAATGAGTCAACTCTTCGAATGAGGTGGCCAAAGTATTGGAGTTTCAGCTTCAGCATCAGTCCTTCCAATGAACACCAGGACTGATCTCCTTTAGAATGGACTGGTTGTATCTCCTTGCAGTCCAAGGGACTCTCAAGAGTCTTCTCCAACACCACAGTTCAAAAGCATCAATTCTTCGGCACTCAGCTTTCTTCACAGTCCAACTCTCACATCCATACATGACCACAGGAAAAACCATAGCCTTGACTAGATGGACCTTTGTTGGCAAAGTAATATCTCTGCTTTTGAATATGCTATCTAGGTTGGCCATAAATTTCCTTCCAAGGAGTAAGCGTCTTTTAATTTCATGGCTGCAGTCACCATCTGCAGTGATTTTGGAGCCCAGAAAAATAAAGTCTGACACTGTTTCCACTGTTTAGAGGCTGGTAATGTTACGAGTCCAAGGTCATCTGTTCGCTGCACAACAGGCCAATGAATCCAAGACACAAGGGGTTGGGGCAAGAAAGAGACAATTCGGGGAGCTGGCTGACCAAGACGATGGCAGGCTAAAGTGAAGTGAAAGTCATTCAGTCATCTCTGACTCTTTGCGACCCCATGGACTGTAGCCTGCCAGGTTCCTCTGCCCATGGAATTCTCCAGGTGAGAATACTGGAGTGGGTAACCGTTCTGTTCTCCACAAGATCTTCCCAACCCAGGAACTGAACCGAGGTCTCCCACATTGCTGGCAAATTCTTTACCATCTGAGCCACCAGGGAAGCTCCAAAATAACCATCTTATGGGGGCTGGATGCCAGGTTCTTTATAGATCAGAGATGACAGGGAGGTGAGGAAGCGAAGTAAAAAGGCCATTAATCTTGTAAACATCTAGAATGGCAAGCCTCAGGCAGGGGCTGTGTTCATTTCTTCCTTCCTGCCACAGGTGGACAGGATTCTGAACAAAGGCACTTTAGTTAAGAGTCCGGCTGCTGCTGCTGCTGCTGCCGCTAAGTTGCTTCAGTCATGTCCGACTCTGTGCGACCCCATAGATGGCAGCCCATGAGCCACCCCCATCTCTGGGATCCTTCAGGTAAGAACACTGGAGTGGGTTGCCATTTCCTTCTCCAATGCATAAAAGTGAAAAGTGAAAGTGAAGACACTCAGTCGTGTCCGATTCTTAGTGACCCCATGGACTGCAGCCTACCAGGCTCCTCCATCCATGGCAAGAGTACTGGAGTGGGGTGCCATTGCCTTCTCCGAAGAGTCAGGCAGAGGGGCAGAATTCTCTGAGGCAAACCATTCTGTATGATTATAATAACAAAAGCAACGAAAAGCAAGTCAAAGAAACAGTTCCAACACGTCAGAATTGGCTTCTGTGCAACAATAATACCTGAAGTCACAATGCCCAGGGTTCTCAGCCTTGTGCTTTCCAGTTCAGCAAAGCCAGTTCTCCAGGCCATCTGGTCTGTGTCACCACTCTGGTGTTCACCTACCTGCACCTGTGGAACAGCTACTACTGTCCTCACGGCAGCCTTTTCACAGCCTCCTCCTGCCCCCAGCTTCACTGTATCCTGGCTCCCCTCCCCTCTTGCCCCTCATTCTCCCTTAGCCTGAGCCTCTTGGTGCGGAGCTTCCATCAGAGTGTCCCAGTGCTGCTGTCCCACCGTGCAACTCTGCCATGCTGCCCTGTTGCAATCCTGTTTGGGCTTATCACCACTCACCATCACTTTGGAAGTTCTAGGGCTGTGGCTTTTAGCTTCTGCTCTATGCCTGGGAAATTTCCAGGCCCACTCTACAGTGAAGGGTTACTTCCGTGCCTCCTCTGAGTGCCCAGAGCACACCAGTCACCCCCAAATATGGCACTGACTCCTGGATATAGTTCTGTTTATGCGACTGTCTCTCCAAGCCCCCAGAAGCTCTTCACCTAAGAGACAGTCTTAGTCATCTGTACCCCATTGTCAAAGTTAGGGGCAGCTTCTTGTTCAGCGCTAGTCTGTTTTAATAATAAACAAAAGACTGGAGGGTAGGGACATAGAAAAAGAAGCACAGGTTCTGCTCTCCTCTCCTGCAGTTCATCGTGCCTTTTCTCCAGGCTAGAAGCCTTTCTCCATCTGCCCGTCCCACTTCCTTGCTTCTCCTTCCTCCCTCCATAACCCTCAACTTCCAGGACAAGTCCTCCAGGCCTGCTTCCAGTTCTACTTTTCCTTTCTGTTTAGGGATGGAGACTGGAGGCCTGCATGGCCTGTGGCAGGTAGAGGGCAGGTACCCTCTGAGCTGGGCAGGGTGTTCTTGCCTCCCTCAGCGCTTAGGCGGGTCTGGGAGGCTTAGGTGAGATTAGTTAAGGGTGCCTTGGTGCTGAGCCCTGAGCCTTGCTCTGCAGCCTTCAGCAAAGGATCTGATTATTGACTCAAGGCAGGTACCTGCTGCACGGAGGAAGCCTCAGGTGGGCAGGGATGAGGCTCTTGAGATAGTGAGGTGTCTTGCCTGTCCTTTGTTGAGAGGCTCTTTGGGGCCCAACGAGGAAGGAGGCCAAGCAAGGGCCTGGGAAGAGCTGGAGAAGGAGCATTGGGAGCCTGGGTTGGGATTCTCTCTATGCAGGGGTTCATGACTGCCTGCTGTCAGTTCTTCCAGTCTCAAAGTCACAGACAGAGGAAGGAGAATATCTGGGAATTTTCCTGGAACTGGAAAAGAGTGGGTGGTGGTCGAAGAGTTGTGTTTAATCAGGTCTGATTCATTTATCCCTGAAAACATACACAAGTAAAGAAATATAACAGTGGACTTGCTGTAGCCGCGCGTTCTGGGAAACAAACTCACTCAGAAGGACAATGCAGATAATGGAGTGCAGTTTATTACACCGGCGGCCCCAGGGTAGAGTTTCCTCTTAGCCAAGGACCCCGACCAGTTTTTGTGAAAACCTTATATACCCTAAGTGTACATGCACAAACCCACCTTCCCAAATTCCCTGACAATCAAGTTAACCCATGATTCATATGCCTTATAGGGAAGGCAATGGCAACCCACTCCAGTACTCTTGTCTGGGAAATCCCATGGACGGAGGAGTCTGGTAGGTAGAGTCGGACACGATTGAGCAACTTCACTTTCACTTTTCACTTTCATGCTCTGGAGAAGGAAATGGCAACCCACTCCAGTATTTTTGCTTGGAGAATCCGAGGAACAGAGGAGCCTGGTGGGCTACCGTCTATGGGGTCGCACAGAGTCGGACACGACTGATGCGACTTAGCAGCAGCAGCAGCATATGCCTTAAGCCTAGGTAGTTAACAGTGGACAATTATCAATAGGCTTGTGAGCATAATAGAACGTATGATTCTACTCAGTTACACAGATAATTAGGGTATTCTTTTAGCAATGGAGAGCCCTGGGGCTCTTCGTTCCGGGGGCCTGGTTTTCCAGTTGGTGTGTCGCTTCCATAGATACTGGGCATATAGTTCAAAGTCCACAGTCTGGCCTAAGACAGAGTCCTGCTTTCAAGATAGAACCTGTTTTGTTTCCTCCTTCAGACTCACATGTACCCATTCTCTAGATTGAATAATTACTAAGATTGTGCTGTATTTACTCTGTCACTTTTTTTTTGCTGAAGTATTTTAAGGCGAATCTCAGACATTTTTGTCATTTTACCTCTAAATACCTTGGTATGTCAAAAATATGACCGTTCCTTTCATACCATAGTGCCATTATCATACTTAACAAAATTAACAATGGTTCTTTGGTATCAACTAATATTAGTTCGTAGTTGAATCTCTTTGGTGTATTTTTGCTATTGTTTGGTATGTAAAGCCCAACATTTGGTTGCGATATCTCTTAAGTCTGTTTTGATGGACAGTGCTCTCCCTTTTATCCTGGGTCAGTGACCACTGTTGCTGACACTGAGTGTCCTGTACAGCCATGACACTGTCCATGGCTCTCAATCTGGTTGTCTGTATAGTTGATGGCTTTGCTGCCCTGCCCAGATTCTCTTTACTGGCACACCCAACTTTTGGCTACAGGGCTACAGTGAATGTGGGATGCTAAGGGCTCACAGCGGCCTTCTACTCAAGGGAACTGCTTCTGGAAATTGGTCAACCTGAGCTCACTCTCCTCATGGCTCACAGACAACGACTGACAGGGGTACCGAAGCCTGGGCTTCCTAGATAGCTCAGTGGTACAGAACCCACCTGCCAGTGCAGGAGACATGGGTTCTATTCCTCAATCAGGAAGATCCCTTGGAGAAGGAAACAGCAACCCATTCCAGTGTTTTAGCATGGGAAGTCCCATGGACAGAGGAGCCTGGCGGGCTACAGTCCATGGGTTTGCAAAAGAGCTGGAAAGGACTTAGTGACAAAATAAGAGCAACAACTGAAACCTAACTTGCGGACCTGAGGTGGGACAGTACTGTAGTGGTGCTCATGTTCTAGAGCTTTCCAGGGGACTAGGCAGAGCCTTGGCTTCAGATGAAAGCACTTCTGCTTTTTCTAAAAGTTAATTTATTTTAACTGGAGGATAATTACAACATTGTGGTGGTTTTTGCCATACATTGACGTGAACCAGCCATGGGTACACAAGTGTGCCTCCATCCTGAAGCCCCTCCCACCTCCCTCTCCACCCCATCCCTCTGGGTTGTCCCAGAGCACCAGCTTTCAGTGCCCCGCTTCATACATCGAACTTGCACTGGTCATCTATTTTACATATAGTAATATACATGTTTCAGTGCTATTCCCTCAAATCATCCCACCCTCGCCTTCTCCCGCATAGACCAAATCTGTTCTTTATATCTGTGTCTCTTTTGCTGCCTTGCATATAGGATCATCATTAACATCTTTCTAAATCCCATATATATACATTAATATATTGTATTGGTGTTTCTTTTTCTGACTTACTTCACTCTGTATAATAGACTCCAGTTTCATTCACCTCATTAGAATTGACTCAAATGTGTCCCTTTTCTTAGCTGAGTAATATTCCGTTGTGTGTATGTACCTCAACTTCCTTATCCATTAGTCTGCCGATGGACATCTAGGTTGCTTCCATGTCCCAGCTATTGTAAACAGTGCTGCAATGAACACTGAGGTACATGAGTCTCTTTCAATTCTGGTTTCTTTTGTTGAAAGCACTCATTTTCTTAGCTTCTTCCCCTGTTCTTCTCTGCCTCCCTCACTTCCCTGCAGGTTTCTTTTGAGAGCACTTGCTCTCAAAAAGAGAATCCTAGGGTCAAACTCTGCTCCTGAGAGACCTATTTTCTTCCTTAGAGTGTGATTTAACTTTTACTTTGATTTCTTGAATACCTACAAATGGAAATGCCCTCTAGAAGCCTAATTAGAGCCAGGTTTGACTCTTTATAGCAAGATAACCTCATCAGAAGTCTGGTCAGCATATTGGAACCTGGAGGCATAGGGAATCAATGAGTTCAGTCTGATCCCTCCATTGTGAAGTTACCCGTCAATCTCTCAACCAAATGCTTCATCCATCGATTATTCCCTTACTCAGTTACTGCAGTAGGGGTGGCAAGGAGGTTACTTTTCTAATTCTTTTTCTAACATCCTTTCTTCCACATTTATTACCTGCAACATTTCTATAGGGAAGAACTTTCCTTTATCAATGAAAGCTATTTGGTTGCCCTGGAATGCAATTTATTCAGGAAAGGTTAATTTCTTTCCTGATGATTACCAATGCTCAGTAAAGAGGTGATGCCCTTTGTTTCCCAGTTCTATTACCATTATTACTCAAGTCATTGTGTATTCCAGTATCATAAAAATGTGTAGGTTTTTAAAGATTGAGATAAAATTCATATAACATAAAAGTAACCATTTTAAACTTTTAAAAGTATGTAATTCAAAGCTTTTTAGTATATTCACAAAATTGTGCAACCATCATCACTATCTAACTCTACAACATTTTATTACCTAAAAGCAACCCCACCCATTAAACTGTCAGTCCTCATGACTCCTCAGCCTCAGCCCCTGGAAACCATTAATCTACTTCCTGTTTCTATGGATTTGCTATTCTGGACATTTCAGATAAACGGAATCATACAATATGTGGCCTTTTGTGTCTGGCTTCTTTCCCTTGGCTTAATGTTTTCAAATTTCATCCATGTGTTAGCATGTGTCAGTTCTTCATTATTATTCATTCACTACTGACTAATAGCACATGGTACAGATATTTCACATTTTGTTTATCCATTAATCAGGTGATGGATATTTGGGTTGTTTCCTTTTTTTTTTTTTTTTGCTATTAGGAATAATGCTGCTATGAACATTGAGATACAAGATTTTGTGTGAACATGTCTTTTAAATTGTCTAGAAGTAGAATTTTTGGCCATATGGTAACTCTATGTTACCTTTTTAAGATGTTTTCCACAGCCTCTGTTCTGTTTACATTTTCACCAGCAATGTGTGAGGGTTCCAGTTTCTCCACACCTTCATCAACATTTGTTGCTTTACCATTTAAAAAATTATAGCCACTCTGATGAGCGTGAAGTGGTATCTCATGTGGTTATGATTTGCATGTCCCTAATGCATCTGGTCCCATCACTTCACGGGAAATAGATGGGGAAACAGTGGAAACAGTGTCAGACTTTATTTTTTGGGGCTCCAAAATCACTGCAGATGGTGACTGCAGCCATGAAATTAAAAGACGCTTACTCCTTGGAAGGAAAGTTATGACCAACCTGGATAGCATATTCAAAAGCAGAGACATTGCCAACAAAGGTCCATCTAGTCAAGGCTATGGTTTTTCCAGTGGTCATGTAGGATGTGAGAGTTGGACTGTGAAGAAAGCTGAGCACCGAAGAATTGATGCTTTTGAACTGTGGTGTTGGCGAAGACTCTTGAGAGTCCCTTGGACTGCAAGGAGATCCAACTAGTCCATTCTAGGAGATCAGCCCTGGGTATTCTTTGGAAGGACTGATGCTAAAGCTGAAATGCCAATACTTTGGCCACCTCATGCGAAGAGTTGACTCATTGGAAAAGACTCTGATGCTGGGAGGGATTGGGGGCAGGAGGAGAAGGGGACGACAGAGGATGAGAAGGCTGGATGGCATCACCGACTCGATGGACATGAGTTTGAGTGAACTCCGGGAGTTGGTGATAGACAGGGAGGCCTGGCGTGCTGCGATTCATGGGGTCGCAAAGAGTCGGACACGACTGAGCGACTAAACTGAACTGAACTGAATGCTAATAATATTGGACATCGTTTCATATGCTTATTGGCTACTGTATAATCTTTGGAGAAATTTCTACTGAAATCTTTTGCCCATTTTAATTTTTATTGGATTGTTTGTTCTTTGTTGTGGAGTTGTAAGAATTCTTTATAAGTTCTATCCAGACTAGACGCCAGGCTGTCTTGATGGTATCCTTTGATGTATAAAAGGTGAAACCACTGCCAACCCCACTTATTGAGATATGTTGACAGATAACATTGTGTAATATTGTATAAGTTTAAAATGCAAGTGTGATGATTTTATATATATATATGTTATGAAATGGTAACCATATTACAGTTAATTAACACATTCATCACCTCATATACCTATCATTTTTTTGTGTGTGCTTGTTTGTGTATAGTAAGAACATTTAAGGGTCTATTCTCTTAGCAAATTTCAAGTATACAATATAGTATTGTAAATTATTGTCACCATGCTATACATTAGATCCCCAGAACTTATTCTTCTTCTAATTGCAAATTTGTATCATTTGACCAACATGTCAAATCTCCTCATTCCACAATCTCTGGTTAATCCCTGTTTCAATAAGTTCAGTGTTTTTCGATTCCACATTTTAGTAAGGTCATATAGTATTTGTCTTTCTCTTTATGACTTAATTCACTTAGCATAATACCTCAAGTTCATCCATGTTGTTGCAAATGACAGAATTCCTTTATTTTTTATGACTAAACAGTATTTGTGTGTCAATCCATCTAGTGTTAGTTGCTCAGGCATGTCCGACTCTTTGCAACCCCATGGACAGGCTCCTGTGTCCATGGAATTCTCCAGGCAAGAATTCTGGAGTGGGTTGCCATTTCCTCCTGCAGGGGATCTTTCCAACCCAGGGATTGAACCCTGGTCTCCAACATTGCAGGCAGACTCTTTACTGACTGAGCCACCAGTGTCAGTCCATATCACCTTCTTTATCCATTCATCTGGAGACTGACACTTAAGATTGTTTCCATGTGTTTGATATTGTGAATAATGCTGTAGTGTACATGGAGGGTGTGTGTGTGGATATCTTTACAAGATGGTAATTCTATTCCCTTTAAATATATATCCAAAGGTGGAATTGCTGGATCATATGGTAGTTCTATTTTTAATTTTTTGAGGAACCTCGATACTGTTTCAAATAGTGACTGTACCAGTTTACATTCCCACCAACAGCGCATAAGGATCCCTTTTCTCCACATCCTCGGCAACACTTGTTATCTTTTATCTTTTTAATTGTAGTCATTCTAACGGGTGTGAGGTAATATCTCATGGTTTTGATTTTCATTTCCATGATAATTAGTGATGTTGAGCATCTTTTCATGTATCTGTTGGCTTCAAAAAATGTCTTTTCAGGTCCTCTGCCTATTTTTAAATCCAATTTTTATTGAGTTGTTTGAATTTATTATATTTTTATATTAATTCCTTATCAGATGCATGACTTACAAATAATTTCTCCCATTCCATGAATTGCTTTTTCATTTTGTTGATTGGTTCTCTTGCTGTGCAGGAGATTTTTAGTTTTATGTACTCCTACTTACTCATTTTGTTTCTATTGTATGTGCTTTTGATGTGATATTTAAAAAAAAAATGTTAAGACCAATGTCAAGAAGTTTTTCCTTCTAGGAGTGTTAAGTTTCAGGTCTTATGTTTAAATCTTTAATCCATTTCAAGTTACTTTTTCTGAATGGTATAAAGCAGTGTTGCAATTTCATTCTTCTGCTGGTGACTGTCCAGTTTTTCTGTCATTATTTATTGAAAAGACAGCTTTTTTCCCATTGAGTATTCCTGGCTCTCCTGTCAAATATTAGATGAATATATACGTGACGGTGTGTTTCTGAGTTACGTTCCACTGGTCGATGAGAGTACCATACTGTTTTGATTACTATAGCTTTGTAGCTATAGTTTCAAACCAGGATGTGTGATACGTCTAGCTTTGTCCTTCTTTCTAAGAATTGCTTTGATTATTCAGTCTTTTGTAGTTCCATACAAATTTTAGGATTTTTTCCCCCATTTCTGTGATGTCTTTGGAATTTTGATAGATGTTGTATTGAATCTATAAATGCCTTTGGGTAGTATGAAAATTTTAACAAAATTAATTTTTCTGATCCATGAACTTGGGGAAGTTTTCCATTTATTTGTGTCTTCTTCAATTTCTTTCATCAGTCTTATAGTTTTTGGTGTACAGATATTTTACCTTCTTGGATAAATTTACTCCTAAATATTTTATTTTATTGTGAATGGGATTGTTTTCTTTATTTCTTTTTAGATATTTCACTGTTAGTGTATAGAAAGACAACTGATTTCTGTATGTGAACTTTGTATCCTGAAATTGTACTAAATCATCAATTAGTTCTAACAGTTTGTGTGCATGTGTGAGAAATCTTTAGCATTTATATATACATATATATACACACACACATACATATATATACATACACACACACACATATATATGTGTGTGTGTGTGTATGTATATATATGATTGTATCAGGGCTCCCCTCATGGCTCAGATGGTAAAGAATTTGCCTGCAATGCAGGAGACCTGGTTTCGATCCCTGGGTCAGGAAGATCTCCTGGAGAAGGGCATGGCAACCCACTCCAGTATTCTTGCCTAGAGAATCCCATGGACAGAGGAGCCTGACAGGCTACAGTCCGTGGGGTTCAAAGAGTTGGACTTGACTGAGCAATGAGCATGCATGCATGCATGATGATGTCATTTGCAAACAAAGATGATTTTACTCCTTCCTTTTCAGCGTGGATGCCTTTTCTTTTTCTTGCCTAATTGCTCTGGCTAAGACTTCCGGTACTATGTTGAACAAGAGTAGTGAGAGTGTGTGTGCTGAGTTGCTTCAGTCATGTCCTACTCTTTGTGACCCTATGGACTGTAGCCTGCCAGGCTCCTCTGCTCATGGGATTCCCCAAGCAAGAATACTGGAGTAGGTTGTCATTTCCTTTTCCAGGTAAGTGGGGCACCCTTGTCTTATTCCTGATCATAGAGGAAAAGCTTTCAGCCTGTGACCACTGAGTGTGATGTTGGCCCTGGGCTCCTCCTATAGAGACTTTATTATGTTGAGATATGTTTCTTCTATACCTAATTTATTGAGTTTTTTTTAAATTGAGAGTTTTTAATCATGAAAGAATGTTATATTTTGTAAAATTTTTCTGCATCTATTGAGGTAATCATATGATTTTTACCTTTCATCCTTAATGTGGTGTATCATATTTATTGATTTGCATATGATGAACCATCCTTGCATCCCCCACTTGAACTTGATGCATGATCCTTTTAATGAGCTGTTGCATTCAATTTTTAAGTTTTTTGGGGGGGGAATTTTTTCATCTATATTCATGAAAGATATTGGTTTATAGTTTTCTTGTAGTGTCCTTATCTGACTTTGGTATGAGGGTAATGCTGGCCTCATAAAATGAATTTGGAAGTGTTCTCTCCTCTTCCTTTTCAATTTATTAGAAGAATATGGAAGGACTGATATCAACTCTTCCCTAAATGTTTGGTAGAATTTGCCAGGGAAACATCTCGTCCTGAGCTTTACTTTGTTAGGAGAATTTTGATTCTGATTCACTCTCCTTATTTGTGGTATCATTCTGTTCAGATTTTCTACTTTCATAAGATTCTATCTTGGTAGGCTATATGTTTCTAGGTGTTTAACCATTTCTTCTAGATTGTCCAGTTTTTAACATATAATTGTTCATAGTAGCCTCCATCCTCTGTATTTCTGTGGTATCAGCTGTAATGTCTCTTCTTTCATTATATTACTGATTTCATTTATTTTTATCTTCTCTTCTTAGTTCAGCTAAAGCTTTGTTAATTTTGTTCATCTTTTAAAAACAAACAGCTTGATCTTTTTATTGTTCTGGTCTCTATTTCATCTCTGATCTCTGTTATTTTCTAACTTCTGCTAACTTTGGGCTTAGTTTTTTCTTTTTCTAGATCCTTGAGGTGTAAAGCTAGGTGGTTTATTTGAGATTTTTCTTTTTTTTACATATAGGTGTTTGTCACTATAGACCTCCCTCCTAGAAATGTTTTTGTTGATTCTGTAAGTTTCAGTATACTGTTTTTCCATTTTAGTTTATTTCAAGATTTTTTTTACAATTTCCCTTTTGTTTTCTTCTTTAATTCATTGGTTGTTCAGGAGTGTGTTGTTTCATTTTTACATATCTGTTAATTTTCCAGCTTTCCTCCTATTATTGATTTGTAGTTTCATTTCATTGTAAGCTCCAAGGAAAAAGATACTTGGTATTATTTCTTTTCTTTTTTTTTTTTATATCACTAAGACTTGTTCTGTGGCCTATCCTGATCTATCTTGGAGAAGGTTGCATGTGCACTTGAGAAGAACATGTATTCTCTTCTGTTGGGTAGAATGTTCTGTATATGTCTCTTAGGTTCATATGGTCTAGAGTGTAGTTCAAGTCCAATATTTCCTTGTTGATTTTCTGTCTAGATGATCTATCCATCATTGAAAGTAGGATATTGAAGTCCCCTACTTTTATTGTATTGTTGTCTATCTCTCCCTTCAGATCTATCAGTGGTTGCTTAATATATTTGGGTGCTTCAGTGATGGATGCATATACACTTATTGTTGTTATATGTTCTTGATGAATTGACACCTTTACCATTATGTAATGACATTCTTCATCTTTTGTTACAGTTTTTGTTTTAAAGTATATTTTGTATTATATATCTACTTCTCTCTTTTCATTTCCACTTGCAAAGAGTATCTTTTTCCATTGCTTGCCTTTGAACCTATGTATGTCCTTAAAGCTGATATGAATCTCCTATAGGCAGCATGTATTTGAGTCTTGTTCTTTTTATCCATTAGCTGCTCTATGCCTTTTGATTGGAGAATTTAACCCTAATGTCATCTTATTGTTTTCTAAATGTTTTGTTGTTCCCTTATTCCTCTCTTGCTGGCTTTCTTTGTGAATTAAATTTTATACTGATATGCTTTGATTTCCTTACACTTACCTTTCATATATCTACTATAGATTTTGCTTTGTGGTTACCATTAGCATTACATAAAACATCTTATAGATGTTACAGTCTATTTTATGCTGCTGCTGCTGCTGCTGCTAAGTCGCTTCAGTCGTGTCTGACTCTGTGCGACCCCACAGATGGCAGCCGACCAGGCTCCTCCGTCCCTGGGATTCTCCAGGCAAGAACACTGGAGTGGGTTGCCATTTCCTTCTCCAATGCATGAAAGTGAAAAGTGAAAGTGAAGTCTCTCAGTCGTTTATGCTGATAATAACTTAAATCATATATAAAAATTCTACTCTATTTATTTTTCTCCCCTCCTTTTATGTTTTTGATGTCATAATTTAAATGTTTTAATACTGCATATTCATTAATAAGTTATTATAGCTACAGTTATTTTAATTTTTTGTCCTTTAACCTGTAAAGTGGTGACTATATCACCATATTATACTATTAGAGTATTCTGAGTTTGACTATGTACTTAAAAAAAAAAATTTGGCTGTACTGTGCACCATGTGGGAGTTTAGTTCCCTGACCAGAGATCAGAACCACACCGCCTGCACTGGAAGTGCAGTCTTAACCTCTGACCACCAGGGAGATCCCATGACTATATACTTGTCTTTATCAGTATGTTGTACATTTTCATGTTGCTAATTAGTCTCCTTTCATTTTACTTGAAGAACTCATCTCAGCATTTCTTGCAAGACAGGTCTAGTGGTGATAAACTCCCTCAGCTTTGTCTGGGAAAGTCTTTCCCTCTTCTTCATCTCTGAAGGACAACTTTGCCATATTGAGTATTCTCATTTGGCAGTTTCATCCTTCCAGCCCTTTGAGAATATCACCTCTCTCTCTCCTGACCTGCTTGGTTTCTACTGAGAAATCCTCTGATAGTCTTATGAGGATTCCTTTATAAGTTACAAGCTTTTTTTTTTACACCTTTTAATATTTTTTGTCTAAAAAAAAAAGTTGACTGTTGACAATTTTACTGTAATATGTCCTGGAGAAGATCTCATTAAATTGTTTGGCAACCTATGAGCTTCATGAACCTGGATAGCCAAATCTCTCTCCAGATTTAGGGAGTTCTTAGCCATTATTTTTTTTAGGTAAGTTTTCTGCTCTGCCCCCACCTTCTCATACTGAGATTTCAATAATTTGCAGGTTGTTTCTTTCTATATTATCCCATGGATGACACATGTTTTCTTCACTCTTTTATGTTATTTTTTCTTTGTTTCCTTTGACTGGATAATTTCAAAGGTCTTGTCTTCTAATTCCAGATCCTGTCTTCCGGATCCATTCTGATGTTGATATTCTCTACTGCACTTTTCATTTCACTCATTTGTATTCTTTGTATTGAATTTAGGTTTGGTTCTTTTGTATGATTTCTCTTTGTTAAAGTTCTCATTTTGTTTGTGCATCATTTTCCTGATTTGTTCAGTTATCTTTCTATGTTTTCTTGCAGCTCATTGAGCTTCCTTAAAACAATTATTTTGAATTCTTTATCAGGTAAATTGTAGGTCTTCATGCCTTTGGTATCAGTTACCAGATTATTGGAATCCTTTGGTGGTATGCTTTGTCCTTGAATTTTCATATTCCTTGAAGTTTAATGATGCTGTCTTCACCTTTGAAGTAGCAGTCACTTCCTCCAGTCTTTATGCATTGACTTGGGGAGAGAAATACCTTCTGTCAGCCCTGTTGGGAATTCTGAGGTTTCCTCAGACCTACTATGGATATGCCTAGTCCATAGGGAACATTCCTTGTTCCCTCTTGTGCAGAAATCTTAAGCTTCTCTCCATCCTGCAGGGCACCAGACCAGAGGCTGACAGACTCCCTTTTGCTTTTTGAAGGGTAGAGCTAAAGCTCAAGTTTGTGATCTTTCCCTGACCAGCAGATTTAGGCCAGCTTTCTACACATGCCCACCGTTTTCTGCCTGAGCCTATTCTCATCACCATCAGGAGTGCATGCAGGGAGGTAAGACAGGGTGGAGGTGTGTAGATGAGGCACATGGAGCATTGGCAGTACCTGTAAGCCCCTTGAGTGTGTCCTCAGCAGCTTGTGGGTAGACTTCTAAATGGAGTTCATGACATTCAGTAGGATCCATGTCCCTTTAATGTCCTCTGAGAATCCTATCTGCTCTCTCCCAGCCTCTTTCCACCCCTAGTCATGGAGCTCACAACTCAATACTCTGGATGGAACAAGAGAGAAATAGCTTCTTTGGCACAATCCCACAGTGCTGGGGAAGTTAGGTGCTCATTCACACACTCTTACTTTACCCTGCAGGAGAAATCACTGGCCAAGAAAATAATTCCTTAGCAATGAGGTGTGTCAGTTTGGAGGACAAGTGATGCAGGTACAGTCAAACTGTTCCTCTTAGCTTCTCCAGTGTGTTCAAATGTATATTTTTCTGCTCCAACTATGTGCTGGAATTTCTCTTCTGGAAACCTACTTCCACAAAACCTCATATCTATGAGTGATTGTCTAAGACAGTGTTCTTCAGGGAGAGAGGCCCACTCCTTCCTCATAATCTTTATCACGCCTCCTGGATATGTATAACTGTCATTTTCTCACATTTATGTCAAGTGTTACAAAACAGCTCCAAGTTCCTTCATCCAACCAGAATGCCTATCCAATATATCCCAAAATTTATATTACAGAAACTGTGATACTGTTACTGTTGTCAAATAATTTGGAAAAAAAAATAACCAAAAAAAGATAAACAATATATTTTCAGGTCACCCATCGGCAGCCTCTGATAACAGCCTACTTCTAGTTGTCTAACTTGCAGTAAGTATATTCCCTCTTCATGGATCACTGCCCTGTTGTGGCAAAGGGGCTTGCATAACTCAATGAATCTATGAGCCATGCCGTGCAGGGCCACTCAAGACAGACAGGTCATAGTGGAGTGTTCTGACAAAATGTGATCCACTGGAGAAGGGAATGGCAAACCACTCCTGTCTATTTGTCGTGAAAACCCCATGAACTTCAGAAAAAGGCAAAAAGATATGACACTGAAAGATGAGCCCCCAAGGTTGGAAGGTGTCCCATATGTAATGGGGAAGAGCAGAAGACAACCACTAATAGTTCCAAAAAGAACGAAGCAGCTGGGCCAAAAAGGAAATGACGCTCAGTTGTGGGTGTCTGGTGATGAAGGAAAAACCCAATGCTGAAAAGAACAGTATTGCATAGGAACCTGGAATGTTAGGTCCACAAATCAAGGTAAATTGGATGTGGTCAAGCAGGAAATGGCAAGAGTAAACATTGACATCTTAGGAATCAGTGAATTAAAATGGATGGGAATGGGTGAATTTAATTCAGATGACCATTATATCTACTACTGTGGACAAGAATCATGTAGAAGAAATGGAGTAGCCCTCATAATCAACAGAAGAGTCAGAAATGCAGTTCTTGGGTACAACATCAAAAATGACAGAGTGATTTCTGTTTGTTTCCAAGGCAAACCATTCAACATCACAGTAATCCAAGTCTATGCCCCAACCACCAAAGCTGAAGAAGCTGAAGTTGATCAATTCTATGAAGACCTACAAGACCTCCTAGAACTAACCAAAAAAAAAGATATCCTATTCATCAATGGAATTGGAATGCAAAAATAGGAAGTCAAGAGATACCTGGTGTAATAGACAAATTTGGCCTTGGAATACAAAATGAAGCAGGGCAAAAGTTAGCAGAATTCTGCCAAGAGAATGCACTGGTCATAGCATAACACCCTTTTTCAACAACATAAGAGATGACTTTACACATAGACATCACCAAATGGACAATTCTAAAATCAGATTCTTTGTAGCTGAAGATGGAAAAGTTGTATACAGTCAGCGAAAGCAAGATCTGAAATTGACTGTGGCTCAGACCATGAGTTCCTTATAGCAGAATTCAGGCTTAAACTAACAAAAGTGGGGAAAACCACTAGGCCAGTCAGGTATGACTTAAATTAAATCCCCTATGAATATACAGTGGAGGTGACAAATAGATTCAAGGGATTAGCTCTAGTAAACAGAGTGCCTGAAGGACAATGACAGAGGTTCATAATATTTATTGTACAGGAGGCAGTGAACAAAATCATCCCAAAGGAAAAGAAATGCAAAAGTGGTTGTCTGAGGAGGCTTTAGAAATAGCTGAGGAAAGAGGAGAAGTGAAAAGCAAGGGAGAAAGAGAAAGGTACACTCAACTAAATGCAGAGTTCCAGAGAATATCAAGGAAAGATGAGAAGGCCTTCTTCAATGAACAATGCAAAAAAATACAGGAAAACAACAGAAGGGGAAAGACTAGCAATCTCTTCAAAAAAACTGGAAATGTCAAAGGAATATTTCATCCAAAGATGGGCACAATAAAGGACAGAAATGGTAAAGACATAATTGAAGCAGAAGAGATAAAGAAGAGAGGGCAAGAATACTCAGAAGAACTATACGAAAAAGATCTTAATGACCCAGATAATCCTGATGTGGGCACTCACCCAGAGTCAGACATCCTGGAATGAGAAGTCAAGTGGGCCTTACGAAGCACTGCTGCCAAAAAAGCTAGTGGAGGAGATGGAATTCCACAGAGCTCTTTCAAATCCTAAAAGATGAAGCTATCAAAGTACTGCATTCAATATGTCAGCAAATTTGGAAAATCCAGCAGTGGCCACAGGGCTGGAAAGGGTCAATCTTCATCCCAATTCCCAAGAAAGGCAGTATTAAAGAATGTTCAAACTACTGTAAAATTGTACTCATCTCCCATGCTAGTAAGGTTATGCTCAAAATCTTTCAAGCTAGGCTTCAGCAGTACGTGAACTGAGAGCTTCCAGATGTTCAAGCTGAGTTTAGAAAAGGCAGAGGAACCTCAGAGATCAAATTGCCAACATCTGCTGGATCAGAGAAAGCAAGGGAGTTCCAGAAAAATATCTACTTCTGTTTCATTTACTAGCTAAAGCCTTTGACTGTGTGGATCATAACAAATTGTGGAAAACTCTTAAAGAAATGGGAATACCAGACCACTTTTACCTGCATCCTGAGAAACCTGTTGTCAGGTCAAGAAGCAACAATTAGAACCTTACATGGAACAACTGACTGGTTCAAAATTGAGAAAGGAGTACAACAAGGCTGTATATTGTCACCCTGTTTATTTAACTTATATGCAGAGTACATCACGTGAAATGCTAGGCTAGATGAGTTACAAGCTGGAATCAAGATTGCCAGGAGAAATATCAGCAACCTCAGATATGCAGATGATACCACCTTATAGCAGAAAGCAAAGAAGAACTAAAGAACCTCTTGATGAAGGTGAAAGAGGAAAGTGAAAAAGCAGGCTTAAAACTCAGTCTTAAAAAAACTAAGCTCATAGCATCCGGTCCCATCACTTCAAGGCAAATAGAAGGGGGAAAGGTGGAAGCATTGACAGATTTCCTCTTCTTGGGCTCTAAAATCACTGTGGATGGTGACTGCAATTAAGAAATTAGAAGACAGTTGCTTCTGGGCAGGAAAGCTACAACAAACCTAGACAGTATATTAAAAAGCAAAGACATCATTTTGCCAACAAAGGTCCATATAGTCAAGGCTATGGTCTTTCCAGTAGTCACGTATGGATGCGAAAGCTGGACCATAAAGAAGGCTGAGCACCGAAGAATTGATGTTTTCGAATTGTGGTGCTGGGGAAGACTCTTGAGAGTCCTTTGGATAGCAAGGACATCAAACCAGTCAATCTTAAAGGAAATCAACCCTGAATACTCATTGGAAGGACTGATGCTGAAGCTCCAATATTTTTGCCACCTGATGCAAACAGCCGACTCGTTGGAAAAGACCCTGACACTGGGAAAGATTGAGGACAGGAGGATAAGGGGGTGACAGAGGATGAGATGGTTGGATGGCATCACCGACTCAATGGACATGAATTTGAGCAAGCTCCAGAAGATGGTGAGGGCTAGGGTAGCCTGGTGTGCTGCAGTCCACTGTGTCGCAAAGAGTTGGACAAGACTTGGTGACGGAACAGAAAAGTATATTCACTTTCATCTGTTGTTTGATCTAACTTTCTTCCTGTTTTCACCATGCTACACTTATCTTCCCGATTCCTTTCTTTTTCAAAGTCTCTGTCTTACAGTGTTATATATTCATGGGTAGTGGATTATATGTTAAATTATATTGAAATCCTTTATACATTTGCATCTTTATAGGCTCCATTGCCCCAAACTGAAATTTCTTCCCTACTCTTCCCATATTCAAACCATTTATCTTTCAATGTTTTCCTTATGTACTGTTTCCTTTATAAAGATCTTGGCATCCCTCTTCCTATTCATCCATCCATCTACCCAGGTCTCACCCCATACTGAATTCTGAGAGCTCTGAGTACCCCATTTGTTAGATCACCTAGAATCTTATCATATGTGCATGTCTTGCTCTCTGTTGTGGGTTGAATGGTGACGCCACAGAAAGTGTGCCTATGTCCTAATCCCTGGACCCTGTGAATATGAGCTTATATGGAAAAAAATTCTTTGCTGATATAATTAATTCAAGGACCTTGAAATGAGATCATCCTGGGTTACCTTGGTAGGTCATAAATCAAATGACAAATGTCCTTACAAGACACAGAACAGGAGACACAAGAGGAGGAGATGAAGGCACACACAAGCTAAGGAATGCCTAGAGCTACCTGTAGCTGGAAAAGGATGAAGGAGTCCCTTCAAGAGCCTTTGGAAGGAGTGTAGCCCTGCTGACACCTTGATTCTGTACTTCTGGCCTCTAGAACTGTGAGATAATAGACTTTTGTTGGTGGTGGTAATTTGCTAAGGCAGCCACAAGAAACTAGAAATTCAAATGACCAGCTCTTACCTCTTTGTATGGGATCTTTCCTCTACCTGGAGAAAAGTAGCCAGAACAGAGAAGCCGAAACAGAAAAAAAGGACACCAAGAACTGAGTTGAATTCGCCTCATTTCAGAATGACCCATCCCTTCCTAGCTGGCTCTCTTCTCTAAATCAGGGACATGTGCCATTTCCTCCAGAGAGTGACTGTGGCGTTTTCATGTGGAAATGGGTGGGGAGGCTGACACGAAGAAACCCCCTTCTACTGTGTGTGCAGCTCTTCCATGTGCTCACTCACTGTTGCTGTTTTGTGATTTGTTTCTCTACCGAAGTGACAGAATAAGGTCTCACCTATGTGGGGAGAGGACAGAGTCCCTCTGAAAAGTGTGTGGTCATTCTAGGGTTAATCATGAGGAAGAGGCAAGTCCTAGACATGAAATCATAATTTGGAAAGCAAGCTGCAGGCAGCTTCTCTGGAGTTGGGATTTTGATATAGCGGCCTCCTTTCAGTTTCCCCAAATAGCCATGTTCTTTTTTGTTTTAGGCTTCTGTATTTGCTATTCTCTCTAGCCAGAACATTCTTTCCCCAGTTAACGTCTATCCTGAGTCTGAGTTCTGAAAAGCACCCTTCTATGACTAACTAGATTAGACCAGGATCCTTGAAATATTGCCCTTAGCCCAATGCCCTCTTCCTCAGAAGCATATGTCACCGTTACATCTTGTTCAATGTCCTGACTCATTTGGTGTTATACTGCAGGCTCCATGGGCAAGAATGTCCCCATCTAGGTCACTTTCCTTACCCTGCAGCAGAGAGTAGAGCCCCCTCCCCATCCCCACCCCCACCAACTTCAGATGAGGGAAGTGAGGCTAAGGTCACATTCTATGGTTAGAGGTTATTCTCCAGTGGTCCCTGCCCCCAGCCTTCAGTTAAGCCTCATTCATATTTTCTGAGGCCAACTGTGGCCAGACGCACAAGTGAGCAACACCCCTGAGGCTTGTAGTCACCCTCAGGATTATCCCAGGGGTGGGTGAGTCTCTGTCAGGGGCCAGGGCTATCACAGCCGCCCCTCTCCATGGGGAGTCTCTCTTATTAATACTCCTGGCCTTGACAATTTGGACGTGAATTTATTGAAATGCCAACCAGCGAATTTCCTTATAACAGAAAATGTCAAATTCACATGAGAGACGACTACAGTCCAATAGGGCCACCAGCATAGGACTTGGTAAAATGTAGACTAGATCAGGCAGAAGCAATGGGGGGCATCTATACCTATGTGCCAGGGCTTCCCAGGTGGTGCCAGTGGTAAACAACCTGCCTGCCAGTGCAGATAGACGTAAGAGACGTGGGTTCTGTCCGTGGGTCAGAAATGTCCCCTGGAGGAGGACATGACAACACACTCCAGTATTCTTGCCTGGAGAATCCCCATGGACAGAAGAGCCTGGCAGGCTGCAGTCCATAGGGTTGCAAAGAGTTGGACATGACTGAAGCGACTTAGCACGAACTCATGCATACCTGTGTGCACTTGTGAAGGTTGAGTTACGGGAGATGCTGAATGTAATGGAAACAAGTGACTTGGAACTTCAGGCATCTCCTGAAAAGATAAGCCAATGGAATCACAGAGAGATAGAGGTCAACTGAAAAAAAGCAGGACCACAGAGGGGCATATCAGATTCCTCGAAGAACTCAGCAGTCCAAGTAATTGGAATAAGGTAGCACGTGAGCCTGACTAGAGCCCAGAGAGAGAAGGTGCAATGGGCACACAATTACCACCAGCATTCAGGTTACCCAAAAGAGGGGCCCAAGTTGGACTTTTCTAGAAAAGGTTCCACATGTTGCTAATGCTTCTGGGATAAAAGCATTTTTCACCTCATCCACTTTGGGATCAATCTCCCACCAAAGCCTCACATGTTAAACATCTGATTGGCCACATAGAAAGAATTGTAGCATAGGAGGCAATAAATGTTTAGCTCAGAAAATTGGACAGTTATAATTTATATTCACTCCTATTTTCTCCATCTTGGGATAGTTCACTCATCCTAATTAACATGGGAGTGGGGATAACACTCACCACCCTCCTGCTCAGCCAGCAGGTCCTCCCACCCTCGTGTCTCCAGCTGGAAATTCATTCTCTCCCAAATCCCAGCTGAGAAAACCAGTTGAAAGAGGTCCTCTCTCCCGCTGCGAGTTAACAAGGAAAGCCCTCAGGGTTGGAAAGGATGGGAGAAGTCAGGAGACAGACCAGGCCAGACCACTTCCCATCATTTAGCAGCAGGGGATTGACTGGAGGCCAGGCCTCTGGTCTCTGAGGCTGATTTACACCAACTTCTTGGCTTTAAAGAAGCTCTTGAGGTGCTGCATCTGCCAGATGCCGGTGGCCACAAGGATAAGGGTCTGCAGGATGGACCACCACAGCACCCTCTGATTGGTGCTCTCACTGGTCTGTCGGAAGTGCTCCTCTCGACGCTGTGAGAAGGGGAGAAGGAGTAAGGCATGTTGCTAGAACAGAACTGACCTCCAGGGGAAAAGCTGAAAGAGCCACTCCCTGGGAGGTTACACGTCTGCTGTCCCAACTGGGCCCAGCCCAGCCCCTCACCCTCTGGTATTCCTGCTCCTTCTGGATCTTCTCCACCTGCTCCACCAGCCGCTGTATGCGCAGATGCAGCAGGGTCAGCTTGTCATTGGCTGCAAGTTCCGTATGATCATTGGTGTGTTCACCCAACTGCATGTCCAAGTGAATGGCCTGAGGAGCAGAGAAGCCAAGGTTTGGAGGTCAGGGAGCACCTGCAGGAAACCCAGCTTCCACACACTAGGCTGGGCCTGACTGAACTGAGCAGTTCATTTCTTCACACTCAGTGATGTGGGAACAGCCCTGCTCCAGGTGCCAAAATCCCAGATCAAGGCCCTGCTTGCATGGAGTTCCAAGTCCAAAAGACAGAAGGGACAGAACAAAATGTGCAGAGAAACAAAGGTGTGACTCAGTGTTTGAGACAGCCAGCTTCTAGGAGATCTGTGTCAGTGGGAGGTAGTAATGAAGAGCCTGGGAGCATTCAGCTGGCAGACAGCTCTGAATCTCACATTAGAAGCTTGGGCTTCATTCTAGAGATGGCAGGGGACCTAGGGATGATTTTAAGTCCAAGTGATTCCCTCCTGGGTTCCCTCTCATTCGTCAGGACCTGTTCTCTGTAGGCTTACTTCATGGAAAGCCCAGCCCTCATCAAGAGGCACCACCTACAGAACCCTCGTCACCCCAGGGACTGAGACATTGAGGACTGGTGACGTTCCCCTCCATACTCACCAGTTTGCCATCATAGAAGAGGGCGAACCGGATGGACTTGAGGTGAAGGCAGACCTCATGCTCTCCTGGAGACTGGGAGGTGAAGGTGAAGCTGCCCCGAGGGCCATACTGACGGGCCAGCAGATTCTAGCAGAAACAGCTTCTGGTGAGCACAGAGAAACGGACCAGAAACCTGCTTCTAGGAGAGGAACTCTGGGGGTATCCCAGGTTCTGACCCTCACTGGCCAGACCAGGAAGGAGGATGTGAGAGAAAAGGCATCGGTCCGGGTTCAAAAATCTCAGATCCCAGAACTGTCAATACACAGTAACTCTACAGTTTGCAAAGAGTGTGGCCTTCCTTGAGCCCTCCTGCCTGTGAGGAGATGGTCCCTCGTCTAAGAAACGGAGGGCTAGGGAGGACGAGGCATTGACGCTGGAGACCGCGGAGGGCGGGGGAGGGGGGGCGGGTGAAGGGGCGGGGCTGCAGGGAGTTAAGGCCTGCCTCACCTTGTTCTCAGGGTCCTTCACAAACACGAACAAATTGATCCACTGCGGGGAGGGCTGGTACTTTTCCATAGCAGGGTCGTACAGTTCGGTCTTATAGTTACCTAATGGAGAGGCAGCCTGGATGCATCTTCATCCACAGTCGTGACCAAGAGCCCACCACGGACTTTTGGTCACAGGGGTGGTGGTGGGCGGAGGAACAGGAAGATCGGGTCTGATTGTGGGGCCTGACCACAGCCCTCTGCCTCTCTCTTCCCTTCTCCAACCCTGCTTTTCTGCTGTTACCCGGATCTGGATCAGTCTTGCCTCCTCTGTGTCCCCAACCCCTGCACAGGCAATGGAGAGGGTACTTTGACCACACAGCTGTCCGCCTGTTTCCCATCCGTGCCCATCCGTGCCCTCCCTGGGCCCTGAGCTGATCCCGCGGGCCCCATCTTCCATTCCCTCTGAGGGCTCTGGGTATGGGTAGGGCAAGGCCGGGACTGGCGGCGCGCGCGCACCTATGACCACGGTGCCATCGGGGATCTCCTGAATGAAGCACTTCTCCTCCAGCTCACGGACCTCGAGGTAGAACGCGGCCCCGCCGCCCGCCAGCGCCAGCAGCTGCCACAGCAGCAGCGGCAGGGCCAATCCGGCTGCCCTCGCTCGGCCCCATCCCAGCCCGGGACCGGCGCGGGGCCCAGGGCCTCGTGTCCCGCAGGCCCCCGCCACTTTCCCAGGCGAGCCCGAGGGTCTCTGCGTCCCGCCTGCGGAGACTGCAAACTAGCGTACAGACTACAAATCCCAGGAGCGCTTGCGCGGCCCCGCCCCAGGCGCGTTCCCGCGAACCTGCGTTGCGAAATGGCCACACGAGCTCCCAGCCTGCCACTGAGGCGCTCTAGAACGCTTTCCTTGCCTTACCTCGCTTAATGCTCTCAGAGATCCAAGGAAGCAGGTACTCTTAGCGCCATCTTGTTGATGTGGTAACTGAGCCGCAGAGAGAGGAAGGAAGGGGATTGCCCTCTGAAACTTGCAGAGCAGTTGCCAGAGATGGGTGACTGGTCCTAAACTTCAAGGAGGTTAGAAGTGATGGTAGACGGAATGTTGAGACAGATGAGAACTGCATACAAGCCCCATGCAATTCAGAGGCTGAGATAGTAGTTCAGGAAAGGGAGGGAGAAATGTCCCTTTTATGGAAGGGTAAGTTTGACTCAGGGCTTCGCAGGTGGAGCAGTGGTAAAGAATCTGCCTGCCAATGCAGAAGAGGGAAGAGACACAGATTCAATCTCTGGGTCGGGAAGATCCCCTGGAGGAGGGCGTGGCAACCCATTCCAGTATTCTAGCCTGGAGAATCCCACGGAGAGGAGCCTGGTGGGCTACAGTCCATAGGGTCGCAAAGAATCTGACACGACTGAAGCGACTTAGCAAACACGCAAGTTTGACTCAAGCTCTGAAAAATGGGTAAATCTCCCTGAGCAGCGAGGGAGCAAGAACCACTTAGGTGGAAAGACCTAGAATTACCTAGGAGCAGTAGACAGTTAAGGTACTAGAAAGTTTATGGGAGGGAGGAGGTAAATTGGGCCAAATCACTGAGGGGGCAGAAGCTGCCAGGCCCACTTGCACAGGTGGGACCCTTCATCCAGTGGGACCAAAAGAAGAGATTGTGGGTGAGCCTGGAGAGTGAAAGAAGGCATCAGGAATGCAACTGGAAAAGGCAAGGGAATATACAACTGAAAGGTGTGGGAGAATGGGGCCAACATGACAGGATAGGGATCCAGGAATAGCAAATCTCAAGAATTCCAAAGCTCACAGTGCCCTGAGTAGGCAGTGTAGACCCAAGTGTCAATATAAAGCAGTAATCTATCCAGGTGGTGGGATGAAGTCCTCCACCATCTCGTACTTGGTAATAATACATACTCATTGGTTTATTCAGCAATATAAAATAATGATGAAAAAAAATAATGATGATGAAAATAATAATATTCTTTTATTCTTCTGTGCCAGCCACTGTTTTAAGCACTTTTAAGTGTATTAACTAAATTAATATTTTTAAAACTTTATAAGGTAGACTCTAATGGGATTCCAATTTAACAGATGGAGAAGCAGTGGCAAAGAAAAGTTGAGTAATACTTGCCCAAGTTCATCCAGCTGATAAGCGGCAGACATTTGCTCACACAAGCTCTGGGCAAGACCTTACGATGCATATTGGATGAAAAGATGAATAAAACCTGTCTCCTTCCCTCTAATAGCCCACTGAAAAGCAAAGGATCAATGTCAATACAGTATTTTAAGATTAATGATATGTTTCAGTTCAGTTCAGTCGCTCAGTCGTGTCTGACTCTTTGCGGCCCCATGAATCGCAGCACGCCAGGCCTCCCTGTCCATCAACTCCCGGAGTTCACCCAGACTCATGTCCATTGAGTCAGTGATGCCATCCAGCCATCTCATCCTCTGTCGTCCCCTTCTCCTCCTGCCCCCAATCCCTCCCAGCATCAGAGTCTTTTCCAATGAGTCAACTCTTCGCATGAGGTGGCCAAAGTACTGGAGTTTCAGCTTTAGCATCAGTCCTTCCAAAGAAATCCCAGGGCTGATCTCCTTCAGAATGGACTGGTTGGATCTCCTTGCAGTCCAAGGGACTCTCAAGAGCCTTCTCCAACATCACAGTTCAAAAGCATCAATTCTTGGCGCTCAGCCTTCACAGTCCAACTCTCACATCCATACATGACCACAGGAAAAACCATAGCCTTGACTAGACGGACCTTTGTTGGCAAAGTAATGTCTCTGCTTTTGAATATGCTATCTAGGTTGGTCATAACTTTCCTTCCAAGGAGTAAGCGTCTTAATTTCATGGCTGCAGTCACCATCCACAGTGATTTTGGAGCCCAGAAAAATAAAGTCTGACACTGTTTCCACTGTTTCCCCATCTATTTCCCATGAAGTGATGGGACGGATGCCATGATCTTCGTTTTCTGAATGTTGAGCTTTAAGCCAACTTTTTCACTCTCCACTTTCACTTTCATCAGGAGGCTTTTTAGTTCCTCTTCACTTTCTGCCATAAGGGTGGTGTCATCTGCATATCTGAGGTTCTTGATATTTCTCCTGGCAATCTTGATTCCAGCTGTGCTTCTTCCAGCTCAGGGTTTCTCATGATGTACTCTGCATATAAGTTAAATAAGCAGGGTGACAATATACAGCCTTGACGTACTCCTTTTCCTATTTGGAACCAGTCTGTTGTTCCATGTCCAGTTCTAACTGTTGCTTCCTGACCTGCATACAAATTTCTCAAGAGGCAGGTCAGGTGGTCTGGTATTCCCATCTCTTTCAGAATTTTCCACAATTTATTGTGAGTTACCACAAATTGTCCCCTCGCTTTCGCAATGTGGCCTGTTGATAATTCCAGGGGAAAGTTTTTGTTCCTTCATTGGGAATGGTCTTTAACAAAAATGGCAGATGCAAGTGTTAACAAAGGCAAACACTTTAGAAAGGTCAATTAAAACAACAACTGAAAAGCATTAGTTGGATTTGGAAACTAGTTGTTCACAAAGGGCATTCACCAGGAGCTGGGAGCGGGGATGATTATGACTTAGGGTTTGGGAGACTGAGTGAGCTGCTGTCCATGGTCCTGAATCGTGATTGCCCGTACCACTGTCTGCATTAGACTGGTTTGGTTTTGGTTTTTGTTGTTGTTAATATAAAATTTCCAATCCCTCATGAACCAATGCTTTTGTAAAACAAAATTTTAAAAAATGAAACATTATGTGCTTGGATATCACATCAATGTTAAATTTTTACAAAAGTTTCTAAACACTCAATTTCTGTACTTTATCTCTTTGAAGATCTATAACTAATGCTAATGGACCAACACTAGTCCACAGTGAGTAGTACTGTTTCATAGCCAGTGGTCAGACTGCCCACAGAAATCTTCTAAAGGGACAAAAGTGTAAAATTATTAGGGGCTGCACGACTGAGCGACTTCACTTTCACTTTTCACTTTCATGCATTGGAGAAGGAAATGACAACCCACTCCAGTGTTCTTGCCTGGAGAATCCCAGGGACAGGGGAGCCTGGTGGGCTGCCATCTATGGGGTCTCACAGAGTCGGACACGACTGAAGTGACTTAGCAGCAGCAGCAGCAGAGACATGCATGTAAGGAGACAGCACACCAGCAAAGATTTTGAAGTCAAGAATTCAGATGTTGGAAATGGTGAGGTGATTTCCAAGTGGCAAAAGTATTGTTTTGATGATAAAATCTGTTTTTAAATGATGACAGGATTGAGAATATGAGAGCAGTGAGGGATTCTCCCACTTGACAGTAATCTCATTCCACACTGCCAAGACCACTGAACCTGGGTGTCATTTGTGAGATTCAAAGGAGATATTGGGGGAACTACATCTACTTGCCCTATTTGGGGTTCCCCCAAGATCTAGTCTCTGCAGGCCTCTACTACATGCTGTGCCCTTTTTAAGGGATGTCCCAAACCCCCATTGCTGCCTTCTTTTCCACTTGCCTAATTCCTGTTCACCCTTTCAAGTCTCAAGTGCAGCGACACTTTCTTAGGTGTTTCTAATCCTGGGTTCCTTGGGGCCTTGTATTAACCATTGAATTACAGTTGTCCATTCACACTCAAGCCCCTTGGGGCTGATGGCTATAAGGGATAAAGACAGGTTTCTGCCACAAATTTATCTCTGTGCTTACCAAAGCCTAGCGAAAATCCAGGAACAGCATGATTGTGTGATGGATGTTTGGTTAGAGAAAGGGAAGAGAGATGAAGGAAAGAAAGAATAAAAGTATGGAGAGAAAGGAAGGGGAATAGAAAGAGGAAAAAGAGAAATTGGAGAGATAAAGAGAGAAGGGAAAGGATGAAGGGGGAAGAAGAAAGAAAGGATGGAGGAGGTGGGAGAGAAAGAAGGAAGAAGAGCAATGGTGAGTCATAAGCACTGGAAAAGCCAAAATCTCCATATCTGATGCCTGGCCTTTCTTGTGATGTCCCCTCCTCATTATTCCCGTTAAGCATCTCAAGCTGAGGATGGTGTGGGTGGAGGCTTATCAGGGTCACAATGTCCTGCAGCTAAAATTGGAGCTTCCATGAGCAATTCTGCTCTGGTGCTGGGTGGATTCTGTTGGTTTGCTGGTGACCTCCACTTCATCCCCAGGATACCACAGTGCCACTGTCCCTTCTTATGGTCCATTGGCCTCTACATTCTTCTTCCTCTCTGGCCTGTAGGAAAACAGTCTTTGTGACCATCTCCACAAAGGAATTTCCTATGCATTTTCTTTCCCTGTGCTTTCTGTCCCAGAACACCTAGGCACTGAAGGGTGTGTATGTGCTGAATCCAGGGACATCAAGAACAGTATCACTCTGGATCTGGAATCAACTACACTTCTTGATTCAGATACCCCCTGCTCCCAGGCTGACATTGATTCCTCTGACAGAATTCTTCTACTCCTGGTGAGTTTTCTCACTGTCTTCCTTTCTAGTCCATCTTTCCTTCAAGGCAGTCCATCTCACAGGGATGTGTCTGGCTTGGTCCTCCTTCCTGCACTGCAGGGGTTCCCATAATGAGGGCAAATCAAAGGGAGTGGCTGGTCTGTGTCTCAGTCCCTGAGAATCAGGAAGCCATTGATTCCAGGACTCAGAGGACAACTAGGGATAGTGTGGCCAAAAACAATATACTTAAGTAACACACATAAGTTCCTGCTCTACTCCAGCCAAAATGTCATTATACTTTCCCAAAGTTAAATGTTTGCAGCATCCTCAAAGTTCTCCACCATCTTCCAAACATCTTTTCTGGATGATTAAAAAAATGCACAGACTTGGCTGAGGTACCAGGACTTCTCTCTGGGCTCTGTTTTAAACAAGGGCAAATCCTCTCCCCTCATGCCTGAGGCTGTATAAATGAACCTGGACATGGGATGCAGCTTTCTCAGACATCGTCTACTGCTCATAACCCTTTCTGTCAAGTTCTCTAACTGGTAACCACTCCTGCCCTTGACTGAAGACTTCCTCTCCAGTCTTTCATACAAATGGGAACCCCTATTCTTTAGGTTCAAAGGTCATTCATTGTCTATAATGAGATAGAGCCCAGGGGAAAGGTGGAGGGAGGAGAGAGGAGGAGGATGGCAAAAGCAGACAGTGACACTTCCTTCTTCCAATTTCTCCCCCTTTCCTCTCCTCTATTTTCTCCTCTCTCTCCCATAGCACTTCCCACCTCTCTCTTCTGTTTTTAAAATGTAGGTTTTACTATTATTTAGGCATGGTGAGGCCTAAAGGTAGGAGATGACTGCTATTGAAAAGATAGTTTGGGGACTTCCCTGGAAGTCCAGTGGTTAAGACTCCGTGCTTCCTCTGTAGGGGATGAGGGTTCAATTCCTGATTGGGGAACTAAGATCCCTCATAGAGCTTGGTGTGGCCAAAAAAAAAAAAAAAAAAAAAGAAAAAGAAGGATGACAGAAAGAAAGAAAAGATGGTTTATTACTCACAATTCTCAAGAGGACTGGTTACACCACATCATGCAGGGCCACCAGGGTTGGGCAGGAGGCAGGAGTGAGGGGAAATCATGGGTAAAAGCTTTTATTGTGGTTTCCATGGGAAGGAGTGGGTGATTGGTTAGTTTGAATAATTTCAGCAGTGTCTGTGGTGTTTTGGCTTTCATTGGTTGTCTGGCATCTGACCATGGGGTGATTAGGGCAGGAGAAATACTAATTTGGCACATGAGAGTTCAATAAAGATGGTGGTTGAGGGTGGGTGGTGGTGGTGGTGATATGGGCTTTGGATTGGTTCTTTTGCATCTGAAAGATACCCTCTGAGTGGAGTTCTTTGCTATTTCTAAGAACTGGCTCACTCTGGGAAGGGCAATGAGGGGCTAGATGCCAGAGCACCAGGACCACAGAAAATAAGAAAATAAAGTTAATACACTCTCAACCAGAGTCTTCACCATTGGGTCTCCAAAAGGTCATGGCAGCATTCTCATTCCAGCTACACTGAAGGCTTTACAAACCAGGAGATGGAGGACAGAGTGGAAAGGCAAGAGTAGAAAGGTGGGTCACAGTCCTGTCTTCTCTTGGACTGGAGTGGAGCAGATTGGGGCTGAGGTTAAGAGGAAAGTAAGACAATTGGGTTTCTGCTGCTGCCACTGCCAGAATACTGTTATACCAAACCTGGTAAGTCCCAGTTATACCCAATCTGGTAAGCCCCAATCATGTTTCTAGCTGTGAATAACAAGTTCAAATGACCTAACGTGGGTTCTGGTTTCCATCCTTCTCCATCCCCATCCTTAAAACTAGGATTAAGGATTCTGGACTAGCTTTCATTAGTTGATTATATGAGCTTGTACCTTGCTTCCTTCTCTGGCGCTCAGATTTTCCTGCCCTTGGGCTGATCCAGATGAGGGCTCAGCCACTGTGCTGCTTGCTGGTCCATGTTGCAGAACTCTCTGCCTCTCAGGAGCTTGTGTCAATCACTCCATCCTACAGTCCCAAGTGTGTAGATACTTGTTGGTTGAATAGGCACTGCCACCACTGGAGAGGAGAAAGGGAACCCCAGGACTGCTCCCTGAGTGTGGGAAAGGTGGCACTGGTGTTTCCTGAGAAGCAAACACCTCCTCCTGGGGGAGTTTCTGTCTTAAGAATAGTTGGATGGAATTAAAGTGAAATAAGTTCTTCAGTTACCATTAACACTGATTGATGTTATTTGATCTCTAGTTTCCCTGTTCCCTTGAATGTATGTCAAGAATAAACTCCATACTTGTGTCCCAGATCTCTCTTTCTCTCTCTCACACACACACATTGGATATACCTATTTTTTTAAAAAAAAATGTATGTGGTGGAACTGGGTCTTAGTTGCAGCATGAAGGATTTTTATCTTTGTTGCAGCATACGGGATCTTTAGTCTTAGCTTGTGAACACTTAGTTGTGGCAAGTGGGATCTATTTCCCTGCCCAGGGATTGAACTTTGCATTGGTAAGATCCCCTGGAGGAGGGCATGACAAACCACTCTAGTATTTTTGCCTGGAGAATCCCTTGGACAGAGGAGCGTGGCAGGCTACAGTCCATAGAGGTGCACAGAGTCAAATACAGCTGAACTGACTTATCGTGCATGCATGCATGGGAGCATGGAGTCTTAACCACTGGACTAGCAGGGAAGTCCTTGGATATACATAATTGAACATTCATATTCTCCTACTGCTGCCTTTACTTTCCCTGTATTATTTAATCCCTCATGAACGTTTTCCTTGTTACTGTTCAGATTCCCATCTCTGAGTGTTCTCCAAGCTGTAGCCCTGGATTTAGGAAACCTGTTTGGGACATGAAGCCTATCTTCTGCTTTGACTATGTCAATGCTCAGTGGGGAAGATTTCCAGCAAGACTGATAAATGTCTGGATAGAAACTGTTTTCTTTTTCTACACTGCTACAGAAACAGAATGTGCCAAGAGTTGTCTACTTCTTGATAGTCCAATTCTTAATGTGAAGACTCTGACTTAAAGAACTCAGAGGAAACCAATGGAACATACCATAGAGTGTGTCAGACTAAAAACACAGAGCCCGGTGACAGAATAGCTTGGGAAATATGACACGTGTGTGAGATGTAGAGATATCTCTTTCCTCAACTCTCAAGAAACTTCCTGTAATAGTGCATTAGCAAAACTGAAATTTTAAATTTAACCATGGTAAAAGATTGAAAGATTTCCTTCTAGAATCAGAAACAAGGCAAAATATCTATTCTCACCACCTTATTCAGCAGCACATCAGAAGCTGTAACAGCTGCGATAAGGCTGAAAGAAGAAATGAAAAGCATGCAGATCGGAAAGGAAGAAATAAAACTATCCCTATTTGTAGATGACTTGATTGTACAGATGGAAAATCTCAAGGAATCTACAAAAAAGTCCTAGAACTAACAAATGAGTTTAGCAATTTGCAAAATATAAGAGCAACACAAAGAAATCAAGCACATTGCTATGTATTAATAAACATAAAGAAGCCAAAATTTAAAATGTAATACCATTTACAATCATGCCAAAGGAAATTGCTCAGATAAGATCTAAACAAACCATGTACAGGATCTGTTTGCCAAAAGTTACAAAATCCTGATGATAGAAATCAAAGAAGACCCAAATAAATGTAGAAACATACTATATTTGTGTACCGGAACACTCAGCATAGTAAAGATGGCAATTCTTTCCAAATTAATATTCAGGTTTAACATGTTAATATTAATTAACGTGTTCTTTCCAAATTAATATTCAGGTTAACACGTTTACCTATTAATATCTCCTGAAGAAGGAAATGGCAACCCACTCCAGTATTCTTGCCTGGGAAATACCATGGACAGAGGAGCCCAGCAGGCTGCAGTCCATGGGGTTGTAAAGAGTAGGACGCGACTTATCAGCTAAAGAAAAACAACAATCAAGATGATAGTAATAAAGGCTATGTGGTATTGGTAGAAAGATAGACAAATAGCTCAATGGGACAGAACAGAGAACCCGGAAATAGACCAACAGAAGCCATTCTGATTTTTTACACAGATACAAAGCGGTTCGATAGAAGAAAGGTATCATTTTTTAAAGGACTTTATTTTTTAATGCAGTTTTAGGTTCACAGCAAAATTGAACCAAAAGCACAGAAAGTTCCTTGCCCAGAGCATGCACAGCCTCCCCACTGTTAACATCCTGCACAAAAGTAGTGCGTTTGCTATAATCAACTAAAGTACATCGACACACCATTACCACTCACAGTCTATAGTTTACATTAGGTGTTACTATTGGGATTATGCATTCTATGATTTTTGGACAAATGTATGATGACATGTATCCATCATTATAGTATCACACAGAATAGACTCAATGCCCTAAGAATTCTCTGTCTTCTGCCTATTTATCCCTCCTCCACCCCTCACCTCACTCCTAGCAACCATTGATCTTTTTTCTTTCTTTTTTTAAAAAATATTTATTTATTTGGCTGTGATGGTTCTTAGTTGCAGCATGTGGGATCTAGCTTCCTGACCAGGGATTGAACCCAGATCCCCTGAGTTAGGGGCACAGAGTCTTAGCCACTGGACCACCAGGGAAGTCCACAACCACTGATCTTTTTATTGTCTCCAGTTTTCCCTTTTCCAGTGATAGTTTATGGTGAACGATGTCAGATTCGTGATCTCCGAAGAAGATTTAACTTCAGGACCAGGGACCAGGCTTGATCACTCAAGAGCTTTTGTGTAACAGAGTTTTATTAAAGTATGAAAAGGGACAGAGAAAGCTTCTGACATAGACATCAGAAGGGGGGTGAGAGTGCCATCTTGCTAGTCTTAGCAAGGCCCTAGATGCTTTTATCAGACCCACTCCCACAACATACATCTTAAGACAACAGGATTACTCTGAAGGTTCTTCTTAAGGAGAAACATATCCTCGAGCAAGATACATTGTTGTTGCATAATCCTTAATAAGACTAAGGAATGTAGGAAAAAAGTTTGTCCTTTCCTCCTTCTTGAGAACTCCAGACCTCTATCTCCCCCTTGAGAGCCCCAGACCTCTCTCTCCTCAGGGACACCAGACTTATGATTAACCTTCCTAGGAATTGACTCTCTCACCAGAATGGCAAATGGTTAGCATCATTTCCCTAGTGGCTCAGACGGTAAAGCGTCTGCCTACAATGCGGGAGACCTGGGTTCTATCCCTGGGTTGGGAAGATCCCCGGGAGAAGGAAATGGCACCCCACTCCAGTACTCTTGCTTGGAAAATCCCATGGGCAGAGGAGCCTGGTAGGCTACAGTCCACAGGGTTGCAAAGATGGGAATACCAGACCACCTGACCTGCCTCTTGAGAAATTTGTATGCAGGTCAGGAAGCAACAGTTAGAACTGGACATGGAACAACAGACTGGTTCCAAATAGGAAAAGGAGTACGTCAAGGCTGTATATTGTCACCTTGCTTATTTAACTTCTATGCAGAGTACATCATGAGAAATGCTGGGCTGGAAGAAGCACAAGCTGGAATCAAGATTGCGGGGAGAAATATCAATAACCTCAGATAAGCAGATGACACCACCCTTATGGCAGAAAGTGAAGAGGAACTAAAAAGCCTCTTGATGAAGTTGAAAGAGGAGATTGAAAAAGTTGGCTTAAAACTCAACAGTTAGAAAACGAAGATCATGACATCTGGTCCCATCACTTCATGGGAAACAGATGGGGAAACAGTGGAAACAGTGTCAGACTTTATTTTTTGGGGCTCCAAAATCACTGCAGATGGTGACTTCCATGAAATTTAAAGACGCTTACTCCTTGGAAGAAAAGTTATGACCAACCTAGATAGCATATTCAAAAGCAGAGACATTACTTTGCCAACAAAGGTTCGTCTAGTCAAGGCTATGGTTTTTCCTGTGGTCATGTATGGATGTGAGAGTTGGACTGTGAAGAAAGCTGAGCGCCAAAGAATTGATGCTTTTGAACTATGGTGTTGGAGAAGACTCTTGAGAGTCCCTTGGACTGCAAGGAGATCCAACCAGTCCATTCTGAAGGATATCAGGCCTGGGATTTCTTTGGAAGGAATGATGCTAAAGCTGAAACTCCAGTACTTTGGACACCTCATGAGAAGAGTTGACTCATTGGAAAAGACTCTGATGCTGGGAGGGATTAGGGGGCAGGAGGAGAAGGGGACGACAGAGGATGAGATGGCTGGATGGCATCACTGACTCAATGGACATGAGTCTGAGTGAACTCTGGGAGTTGGTGATGGACAGGGAGGACTGGTGTGCTGCAATTCATGGGGTCGCAAAGAGTCGGACACGACTGAGCAACTGAACTGAACTGAACTGAACTGAGTGACTTCACTTCACTTCTAGCATCATACAGTATGAGGCCTTTTCAGTTTGCCTTCTTTCACTTAGTAATATACACTTTTGGTCCTTCATGTCTTTTCATGGCTTGATATCTCATGTTCTCTTAGTGCTAAGTAATACTCTATTGGCTGCATGTACCACATTTCATCCATTTTCTACTAAAGGACATCTTGGTTGCTTCCGGGTTTGGGCAATTATGAATAAAACCACTATAAATGTCAGTGTGCATGTTTTGTGTGGACTTAAGTTTCAACTCCTTTGAGTAAATACCAAGGTACATCACTGCTGGATCATATGGTAAGAGTATTTTAGTTTTGTAAGACACTGCCAAACTGAGTTCCAAAGTGGCTGTATCACTTTGCATTCCCATCAGCAATGACTGAGAGTTCATGCTGTACAACATCCTCATCTGTGTGTGATGCTGTCGTCTTCTAGATTTTGGCTGCTCTGAGAGGTGTATGTAAGATCTCCCTTTAGCTCAGTTGGTAAAGAATCCACTTGCAATGAAGGAGACCTGGGTTTGATCCCTGGGTTGGGAGGATTCCCCTCGAGAAGGGAAAGTCTACCCACTCCGCTATTCTGGCCTGGAGAATTCCATAGAGCATATAGTCCATGCGGTCACAAAGAGTCAGACGCAACTGAGTGACTTTCACTTTCAGAGGTGTATGGTGCTATCTGATTTATTTCACTGGTGTTTTAATTTGAAATTACTTAATGACTTATAACAATGATTATGTTTTCATGTGCTTATTTGCCGATGTCTTCTTTGTCAAAATGTCTGTCCAGGTCTTTTGCCCATTTTTAATTTGGATGGCTCATTTTCTTATTGTTGAATTTCAAGAGTTCTGTGTATATTTTGGGTAGCAGCCCTTTCTCAGATGTCTTTTGTAAACATTTTCTCCCAATATATGGCTTGACTTTTATTCTCTTCAAGATAGCCTTTTCACCAAGTGATGCTACAGAAATTTGCCATCCTTAGACAAAAACTAAAAATATAAAAAAGAAAGAAAAGAGAAAAATGTTAACAGAATTCAACTAATTAACAGAATTTAATTAATTTAATTTAATTTCATTTTATTATTGTTAACAGAATGAAAAGATAAGCTACAAAGTGACAGAAAATATTCATAAGCCATGTATTTGACAAAAGTCTATTATATAGAATATATGTAAAGAACTTCCATCACTCAAAAGTAAAATTCAAATAGAAAGTTGGCAAAGACATGAAGAGACATCTAATTAAAGAAGATATAGAGATACAAATAATTGCATGGAAAGATGTTCAACGTCAGCCATTAGGAAAATGCAAATTAAAACCACAGTGGAGTTGAAACAGCATTTCTCAGATGGGACTCAATGTAAGCTCCTTGCAATTCTTTTGCGTATATACCTAGAAGTGGAGTTGCTGGATCATATGGTAATTTTATTTAAAAATTTTTTTTTTGTATTCCCATCAACAGTGCCCAAGGGTTCCAATTTCTCTACATTCTTGCCAACACTTATTTTTTATTTTGGGGGATGGAGGTACTATCTCATTGTAGTTTTGATTTGCATTTCCCTAGTAGCTAATTATGTTGAGAATCTTTTCATATGCTTATTGACTATTTGTATATCTTTTTGGAGAAATGTCTATTCAAGTCCTTTACCTATTTTTGAATTGAGTTTGTTTTTTTGTTTGTTGTTGAGTTTTAGGAGTTCTCTGTATATTCTAGATATTAATCCTTTATCTAATGTATGATTTGCAAATGTTTTCTCCCATTCTGTGGGTTGCCTTTTTACTTTGTTGATACTGTCTTTTGATCCACGTTAAAAATTTTTTTCATAAAGTCCAGGTTGTCTATTTTGTCTTTTGTTTCTTGTGTCTTTGGTATCATATTCAAAAAACAACTGCCAAATCCAATGTCATGAAGCTTTGGCCGTATGTTTTCTTCTAAGGGTTTTTATAGTTTTAGGCCTTATATATAAGTCTTGAGTCCATTTTGAGTTTGTTTTGTATATGGTGGTAATAATGAAACTTCATTCTTTTGCATGTAGATACTGAATTTCCCCACCATGTTTTGAAAAGACTGTCTTTTCCCTATTGATTGGTCTTGGCACCCTTGTTGAAAATAACTTGACCGTTTATGTGAGGGCTTATTTCTGCACTCTCTAGTCTGTTCCATTAACCTATCTGTCTGTAATTTATGCCAGTACCACACTGTTTTGATTAATGTAGTAAGTTTTGAAATCAAGAACTTCATTCTTCTTTTTCAAGATTGTTTTGCCTATTTTGTGTTCCTTGATATTCTATGTGAATTTTTAGGATGGGTGCAAAAAAAAGTCACTGGGATTTTGATAGAGATTGTGTTAATCTGTAGTTTGCTTTGGGTAGTACTGACATCATAAATTATTAATTTTTCCAATCCAAAGACACATAGGGTGTCTTTCTATTTATTTATGTCTTCTACAATTTCTTCTAGAAATTTTTTGTAGTTTTCATTGTATAAGTTTTTCAACTCTTTGAATAAGTTAATTCCTAAATTTTTTTGTACTGTTGTAAATGGTATTTAAAAATTAACTTTTTTTTCAGCTTGCCTATGGGAAAAGAAATGCAACTGGTATTTTGTCTTGACTTTGTATCCTGCTGTTTTGCCGAATTTGTTCATTATGTCTAATGGGTTTGTGTGTGTGTGTGTGTTTGAAATCTTTAGGATTTCTACACAGACCATATTATCTGTGAACAAAGATAATTTTACTTTTTCATTCTCAATTTAGATTACTTTTATTTTTTCTTGTGTAATTGTTTTGTCTAAGTCTTCTAGCACTATGTGAATAAGAAGTGGCAAAAGTGGACATCTTTGTATTGTTCCTAACCTTAGAAGAAAAATTTTCAGTTTGTCACCATGAGTATGATGTTCATTGTGGATTTTCACATGTGGCTTTTCTTATATTGAGGTAGTTTCTTTCTATGCCTAGTTTCTTGTTTGCTTTTATCATGAATGGGTATTAAATTTTGTCAAATGCTTTTTCTTCAGCAATTGAGGTGATAATGTGCTTTTCTTTTTTCTCTTAATATGGTGCATTACACTGATGAATTTTTGTATGTTTAACCATCTTTGCATTCCAGGGATAAATCTCACTTGATTATGGTGTAAAATCCTTTTAATATGCTGCTGAATTTGGTCTGCTAGTATTTTGTTGAAGATTTTTGCATCAATTTTCATAAGGAATATTGGTCTGTTGTTTCTTTTCTTGTAGTGTTTTTGCCTGGCTTTAGTATCAGAGTAATGCTGATTTACCCTGAATGAAAGAATTAGAAATGAATTAGAAAATGTTCCCACTTTAATTTTTTTGAACAGTTTAGTGTTGGTTCTTCTTTAAACGTTCGGTAGAATTCACCAGTGAAGCTATCAGCTGATGGCTTTTTTTTCCTGTTGGGAGATTTTTAGATTACTGATTCACTCTCCTTTCTTATGTTTCTTTGTAGTTTAGTCTTGGTAGGTTTTGAGTTTCTAGGAATTTGTCTGTTTCAACTAGATTATCCAATTTGTTGGCATGCAGTTACTTAGAGTGCGTGTGTGCTAAGTCGCTTCTGTCATGTCTGACTCTTTTCGACCCTATGGACTGTAGCCCTCCAGGTTCCTCTGTCCATGGGGATTCTCCAGGCAAGAAGACTGGAGTAGGTTGCCATGCTCTCTTCCAAGGGATCTTCCCAACCCAGGGATTGAACCTGCACCTCTTATGGGTCCTGCATTGGCAAGTGGGTTCGTTATCATTAATGTCACCTGGGAAGCTCTTACTTATAGTTCAGTTCAGTTCAGTCGCTCAGTCGTGTCCGACTCTTTGCAACCCCATGAATTGCAGCATGCCAGGCCTCCCTGTCCATCACCAACTCCCGGAGTTCACCCAAACTCATGTCCATCGAGTCGGTGATGCCATCGTAATAATTTTTATGTCTCTAGAATTGTCCTCACTTTCATTTCTGATATTAGTCTTGTGAGTATTTTTTTAACCCATCTAGTTAAAGATTTGTCAATTTTCTGTTCCTTATTTTATTTATCTCTGCTCCAATCTATACTTTTCTTCATTCTGCTAGTTTGGGGTTTAGTTTGTTCTTCTTTTACTAGTTCTTTAAGTTGTAAAATGAGGTTGTTGATTTGAGATCTTATTTATTAACATAAGCATTTATAGCTACAAATGTGCCCCTTAGCACTGCTTTCTCTGTGTCCAATAAGTTTTGGTACGTTGTGTTTTTGTTGTCAGTCATCTCTAAGTGTATTCTTAGAAATACCTTGTGATTTCTTCTTGATTTGTTGTTTAAAAAGAAAAAAGTTTATAATTAAAATCATACCATCCCCTTTACTAGACAGTAAGTACCATATGGCCAGAGAACATGTCTATTTTTGAGTCACCAACATATATCTAATACCAAACATAGGACTTGGCACAAAATAGGTGCTCACATCATTAAATAAATGAATAGCTCTAATCACACACAAATCTATTGTTTAATTTCCACAAACTTGTGATTTTTTCCAGTTTTCCTTCTGATAATGATTTTTAACTTCATCCCACTGTTGTCAAAGAACATACTTTGTATTCTGTCTAGTTTTTAAAATCTATTATGACACTTTAATCTCAATATATGCCTAATGTTTTCTCTATTCTGAGAAATGTTCCATGTGCACTTGAGAAGAATGTGTATTCTGTTATTGTTAGCTAGAGTGTTTTGTATGTCTATTTTTTTTTGGTATGTCTATTAAATCTGGTTGGCTCATTGGGTTGTTCAAGTTCTCTGTTTCCTTACTTGTCTTCTGTTTTTTTTTTTTTTTTTTTTATCCATTATTTAGAATTGGCAGCTCCCCTGGTAGCTCAGTTGGTAAAGAATATGCCTGCAATGCAGGAGACCCAGTTTCAATCCCTGGGTAGGGAAAATCCCCTGGAGAAGGAAATGGCAAACCACTCCAGTATTCTTGCCTGGAAAATCCCATAGACAGAGGAACCTGGTGGGCTATAGTCCATGGGGTCACAAGGGTCAAACATGACTTAGTAACTAAACCACCAACCATTGAGAGTTAGGTATTAAAGACTCCAGCTATAATTGTAGAACAGTCTAGTTTTCCTTTCAGTTCTGTCCATTTTTTTAAAAAATTTTTATTTTTTGGCCAAGCAGAATGTGGAATCTGGTTTCCCAACCAGGGATTGAAACTTCGCCCCCTGCATTGGAAGTCTTAACCACTAGACTGACAAAGTCACCAATTCTGTCAATTTTTGCTTCAGAATTTTGATGATCAGTTATTAGGTATGTAAATATTTATAATCATTTTATCTTCTTGCTATATTGAAACTTTTATTAATATATAATTGAACCTTTTATTAATATATAATATATAACCTTTTATTAATATATCGCATATTATATAGTAATATAATGTTTGTTTCTTGTACTTTTTTAAACTTAAAATCTATTTTGTTTGATACTAGTTTAGCCACTCTTGCTCTGTCCTGGTAACTATTTGCATGGACTATCCTTTTCAGTTCTTTCACTTTCAAATCTGTTTCTGTCATTGTAGCTAAAACGAGTCTCTTGGGAATTCTCTGGCAGTCCAGTGGTTAATCAGCTGGTAAAGAATCCTCCTGCAGTGCAGGAGACCCCAGTTCGATTCCTGGGTCGGGAAGGTCCCCTGGAGAAGGGATAGGCTACCCACTCCAGTATTCTTGGGCTTTCCTGGTGGCTCAGATGGTAAAGAATCTGCCTGCAATGTGGGCGACCTAGGTTTGATACCTGGGTTGGGAAAAGTCCCTGGAGAAGGGAAAGGCTATCCACTCCAGTATTCAGGCCTGGAGAATCCCCATGGACAGAGGTGCCTGACGGGCTACAGTCCATGGGGTTTCAAAAAGTCGGACACAACTGAACGACTAAGTACAGCACACCAGTGGTTAGGACTTGGCGCTTTCACTGCCATGGGTCAGGGTTCAATCCTGGTAGGGAAACCAAGCTCCCACAAACCCTGTGGTGTGGCCAAAAATAATAATAATAAAATATTCTCTTGAGTTAGGTAGTGGCAGGGGAGACACAGGTGGGCCCCACCAGGCCGGTTGAAGGAACAGAGGGCAAGCAAAATCCTGTACCGCTGCCCCAGCCCAGCCTCCCTCAGTTTGGACCTGCCAGTGGTGGGGACCCTGGTTCCTCAGCACACCAAGCTCCAGCAGCCCCAGAGCCTGTCCTCAGTTCTTCCAAAGCCCCAGTGCCAACCCAGACTCTTGGCAAAGACAGTTGGTAGAACTCAACAAAAATCAGTGGAAGGCTTTTCAGCAGGTTTGATAGATGACCATGATCTCGGGAAACCCTTACTATTGTTCTTCCTAAAATAAAATTCATTATAGAAATCTGGAGCCCAAATGTTGATAAAAGTGGTGAAACATACATTGCTATTCTTCACAAGCCTGAAAAAGATAAATATGGCTATGAAAAACCTGAGGAACGCTGGCTGCCTATTCCCACTGTGGAAACCATCATGATTAGTGTCATTTCTGTGCTGGTAGACCTAATGGAGACCCATCTGCTAATACTGATGCTGTGAAAGAACGAAGACAGAAATGGTGAATTAAAATGGAATGTTGGGGGACTTTCCTGGTGGTCCAGTGGGCTAACACTCCATGCTTTCACTTCAGGAGGCCCGGGTTTGATCCCGGTCAGAGAACTAGATCCCGCGTGCCACAACTAAGACCTGAAACAGTAAAATGAATTAGTTAAAAGAAAAGGAAAGGTGCCTGCTGTGTAAGGAAAAGCCAAGAGACTGCTTTTGAGTGACATTTATTCAACAGCTGTAACTTCACTTATTTCAGGGACTCCAGTTGAGAAACATGGCACTATTTTCCTTGCACTCTACCCACCTATTGCTGGACTTCTGTTGTAACAAGTTGGCAAATAACAGCTAGAACTGGGCTGCAATAAAACATGCCAGTATCAATGTTGACAAGAGCTTAAAAAGTGCCAACTTACAGATAATTATGCATTTCGAATTCTATGAACTGCTTTAACCTTCAAGAAGAATTGTAAAGAACTGTACATAGTATAATGTGATCCAGATAGTATACATGTGTTTATGTACATCCACAAATATACCTTGTACCAGATAATGTTTTCTTGTAGTAGAATAAGAATCACGTAAATTCTGAAAGATTTTAGCAGGTTTTCTTTCCCTATTGTTTTTTTTATCAGTTTTAAAAGATTCCTTAAAGCAAGTCAGATGAAAAGCAATTAGAACTAAAAATTTCCATTTAATTTCCTTTTTTAAAAATGTATGGGAGTATTTATTTACATATTTCTTGAGGCAAATCATCTACAGTAGTAACTTGAAAAGAGTTCTAGAAGAATTGTGGAATGTCTATTTATAAATGCATTGGACAAAGCAGTAGTTACAAAAATCTCAGCCTTGGCAGGATGATGGATCAGGCAGATAAATAATTATTTCCATATCTATAATTAAAGCACATATTTTTGAATGTTTCCATCTTCAGTTCAGTTCAGTCACTCAGTCGTGTGCGACTCTTTGTGCGACCCCATGGACTACAGCAGGCTCACTGTCTATCAGCAACTCCCAGAGTTTACTCAAACTCATGTCCATCGAGTTGGTGATGCCATCCAACCATCTCATCCTCTGTCGTTCCCTTCTCCCGCCTTCAATCTTTCCCAGCTTCAGGGGCTTTTCCAGTGAGTCAGTTCTTCGCATCAGGTAGCCAAAGTATTGAAGTTTCAGCTTCAGCATCAGTCCTTCCAATGAACACCAGGACTGATTTCCTTTAGAATGGACTGGTTGGATCTCCTTGCAGTTCAAGGGACTCACAAGAGTCTTTTCCAACATCACAGTTCGAAAGCATCAATTCTTCAGCTCTCAGGTTTCTGTATAGTCCAACTCTCACATCCATACATGACCACTGGAAAAACCATAGCCTTGACTAGACGGACCTTTGTTGGCAAAGTAATGTCTCTGCTTTTTAACATGCTGTCTATGTTGGTCATTACTTTTCTTGCAAGGAGCAAGCGTCTTTTAATTTCATGGCTGCAGTCACCATCTGCATTGATTTTTGAGCCCCAAATCACTTAAACATCTTAACATAATATGTTTCCGTCTTTTTTTTTTTTTCTCATTAAGCTTTTTTTAATGGGTCTCAAATTCTGTGACAGATTTTTGGTCAAGTTGTTTTCATTAAAAAGTACTGATTTTAAAAACTAATAACTTAAACTGCCACACACAAAACATATGGTCCACAAAAACATTCTCCTTTCCTTCTGAAGGTTTTACGATGCATTGTTATCATTAACCAGTCTTTTACTATTAAACTTAAATGGCCAATTGAGACAAACAGTTCTGAGACCGTTCTTCCACCACTGATTAAGACTGGGGTGGCAGGTATTGGGGATAATATTCATTTAGCCTTCTGAGCTTTCTGGGCAGACTTGGTGACCTTGCCAGCTCCAGCTTCCTTCTTGTCCACTGCTTTGATGACACCCACAGCGACTGTCTGTCTCATGTCACATACAGCAAAATGGCCCAGGGGAGGATAATCAGAGATGCTCTCGACACACATGGGCTTGCCAGGAACCATATCAACGATGGCAGCGTCACCAGATTTCAAGAATTTAGGGCCATCTTCCAGCTTTTTCCCAGAACAATGATCAATCTTCTTCAGCTCAGCAAAGTTGCAAGCAATGTGAGCTGGGTGACAATCCAGCACAGGTGCATGTCCAGCACTGATTTGGCCTGGATGGTTCAAAACAATCACCTGAGCTGTGAAGCCAGCAGCTTCCATGGGTGGATCATTTTTGCTGTCACCAGCCACATTGCCATGACGGACATCTTTGACAGACACGTTCTTGACACTGAAGCCCACATTGTCCCCAGGAAGGGCTTCACTCAATGCTTCATGGTGCATTTTTACAGACTTCACTTCAGTTGTTACATTGACTGGAGCAAAGGTGACCACCATGCCAGGTTTGAGAACACCAGTCTCCACTCGACCCACAGGGACAGTACCAATACCACCAATTTTATAGACATCCTGGAGAGACAAACGCAAGGGTTTGTCAGTTGGGCGAGTTGGTGGCAGGATGCAATCCAGAGCTTCAAGCAGGGTGGTTCCACTGGCATTGCCGTCCTTACGGGTGACTTCCCGTCCCTTGAACCATGGCATGTTAGCACTTGGCTCCAGCATGTTGTCACCATTCCAGCCAGAAATTGGCACAAATGCTACTGTGTCGGGGTTGTAGCCGATTTTCTTAATGTAGGTGCTGACTTCCTTAACAATTTCCTCGTATCTCTTCTGGCTATAGGGTGGCTCAGTGGAATCCATTTTGTTAACGCCAACAATTAGTTGTTGCACACCCAGGGTGTAAGCCAGAAGGGCATGCTCATGGGTCTGCTCGTGCTTGGAGATACTGGCTTCAAATTCACCAACACCAGCAGCAACAATCAGGAGAGCACAGTCAGCCTGGGATGTGCCTGTAATCATGTTTTTGATGAAGTCTCTGTGTCCTGGGGCATCAATGATGGTAACATAGTACTTGCTGGTCTCAAATTTCCACAGGGAGATATCAATGGTGATACCACGCTCACGTTCAGCTTTAACTTTGTCCAAGACCCAGGCATATTTGAAGGAGCCCTTTCCCATCTCGGCAGCCTCCTTCTCGAACGTTTCAATTGTTCTCTTGTCGATCCCGCCACATTTGTAGATCAGATGGCCAGTCGTGGTAGACTTCCCTGAATCTACGTGCCCAATGACGATGTTCATGTGGGTCTTCTCCTTTCCCATTTTGGCTTAGGTTTAACGGTGGTTTTCACAACACCTGTGTCCTGGCGGCAAACCCATTGCGAAAAGGGTGTTTCCATCTTAAACATAATAAAAATCCAAACATGTGGACCAATCACTGCTATGAAGCATCATTGTCACGGTTTTACCCACAATTCTCTCAGTCAGGCACTGACTCAAAGGAGCTGGAGTTACTTTCTCCCAATTGCATATTGATTTATGTAGATTTCTCAGGACTTCTTTCTGAACATTAATCAATGCTGTTTCTTACATTTGGTGTATAGACTAGAGATAGTCATTTGTAAAGTGTTACAATACTACCTACTCCAAGTTACCTACTAGTAGGTGGGATGAAAAAAACTATTTCACAAATTAATGCAAAAAGCCCTAACAATTCTATTTTGGTTTATAGTATCTCAATTTTAGGAGTAATATTATCAACTTCTCGATTACCTGTACAAATGGATGGGAAAAAACCATAGGTCTATAAATTACAGTGAGTAATCAAAAAACTTTTCAAGTGCATTCATCTGATTGTTTTCCAGAATATCTATGTTTTGTTATATAATAAATATTTTCAAACAAAATCAACATGTATTAATGTCCTTAAACCATCCAGGCTTCATTAAACTCTTTTCACTTACTAAACTTTTGTATCTTCTTTGTTTTGACACACTTTCCTTGCTCTTCTCTTCTGTATGTCAGGAAGTTTTCAAATCATTTAGTTCAAATACTGAACTACTCAATAAGCAGCTACTTGATTTTTTTTCTTTTTCTGTATGCACCACCTGGCATGTAGGATTTTCGTTTCCCGACCAGGATCAAACCCGTCCCCTGCAGTGGGAGCCCGGAGTCCCAACTGCTGAGCCACCAGGGAAGTCACAACTACTGATCTTTAAGGATGACTTCGGAGGAGTGGTCCTCACCAGGTGCTTTATCCCTGTTGTTTATTTGCGCCCATCTCTTGGATTGGACATAGTAATAACAGTTTTCGTTGTTGAGCGCTCTTTTCAGTCATTATCCCCAAGAACAAAGAAGAGTTGGTTCTAAATTCAATTCAGATTTAAAATTATTAAAATTTACCCCAAACAATACAAAATTTGGTTTTATTTTTGCCCTTCAGTTACCCAATGTGAAGTCTGGATAAATAAAGAATGCACAACTATAGCTTTCTATTTAACTTCTATTTTTGCTATTTAAAATGCTGTTTACCCTCAAACCCTTCTCCTTCTTCATATTCCTTTGCCTCTATTCTATACTTGAGATTTTTTTCTCACCTATTGTAAAAGAAATTGTGATGTCTATTTTCATACAATTTGATTTTGGAATTTTGTCACCTGATGTAGTGAGTTCTTCCAAAATAAAGTTTTTTTCCAATAAAATTTTAAAAAGTAAAATGAAATGAAATGATCCTCTTGCAAATAGCATATAGTTGGTTGTGTTTTTTACCCATCCTGCAAATCTTTGTCTTGACTGGAGAGTTTAATCTATTTACATTTAATAAATTATATTTAAAATAATTACTTATCAGGAGGGATTTACTTCTGCATTTTGCAATTTTTTTCTATTTCCCTTATAGCTCTTTGTTCCTCATTTCTTGTGTTTACTTCTTTTGCATAACTTTGTGTAGTGAAACATTAAAATTCCTTTCTCATTTCTTTTTGGGTACATTCTTTTTTTTTTTGCCATACCTTGCCATACACGGGATCTTAATTCCCCAATGAGGGACTGAGGCTGTGTCTTATGCAGTGGAAGCGTGGCATCTTAACCACTGGACTGCCAGCAAAGTCTCTTGTGTATATTCTTTAGCTCTTTTCTTTGTGGTTACCATGGAGATTATATTTAACATCCTAAAGTTATCACATTCTAATTTGAATTTATACCAGCTTACCTTCAATAACATATAAAAACTCTGCTCCTTTAACAGCTCTGTTCTCACCCCTTTCAGTTGTTTATTACAAAATTTTATCTTTATACATTGTAATGGTTATTTTTTTTACTATAAAAAGAAACTAACAGTTGGTGCATGCAGTAAGCTGAATAAATCTCCAAAATTATGCTGAGTGAAAAAAGCCAGTCTCAGAAAGTTACATACTGTATGATTCCATTTATATAACATTCTTGAAATGACAAAGTTATAGAAATGGAAAACAGATTAGTGGTTGTCTGAAGTAAGAGGGAGTTAGGGGTTGGGTAAGAGGGTAGGGAAGTGGGTGTGGCTATAACAGGACAACATGAAATATCCTTGTGGTGAGAGAACTACTGTTTCTGGACTGTATCAATGTCAATATCCTAGTTGTAATATTGTGTTATACTTTGCCAAGAGGTGATGGGACCAGATGCCATGATCTTAGTTTTCTGAATGTTGGCATTTTAAGCCAACTTTTTCACTTTCCTCTTTCACTTTCATCAAGAGGCTCTTTAGTTCTTCTTCACTTTCTGCCACAAGGGTGGTGTCATCTGCATATCTGAGGTTATTGATATTTCTCCCAGCAGTCTTGATTCCAGCTTGTGCTTCATCTGGCCTGGAATTTCACATGATGTACTCTGCATATAAGTTAAATAAGCAGGGTGACAATATACAGCCTTGATGTACTCCTTTCCCAATTTGGAATCAGTCTGTTGTTCCATGTCCAGTTGTAACTGTTGTTTCTTGACCTGCATACAGATTTCTCAGGAGGCAGGTCAGGTGGTCTGGTATTCCCATCCCTTTAAGAACTGTCCACGGTTTGTTGTGATCCACACAGTCAAAGACTTTGACATAGTCAATAAAGCAGAATAAATGTTTTTCTGGAACTCTCTTGCTTTTTCGATGATCTAATGGATGTTGGCAATTTGATTTCTGGTTCTTCTGCCTTTTCTAAATCCAGCTTGAACATCTGGAAGTTCATGGTTCATGTACTGCTGAAGCCTGGCTTGGAGAATTTTGAGCATTACTTTGCTAGCATGTGAGATGGGTGCAATTGTGTGGTAGTTTGAACATTCTTTGGCATTGCCTTTCTTTGGGATTGGAATAAAAACTGACCTTTTCCAGTCCTGTGGCCATTGCTGAGTTTTCCAAATTTGCTGGCATATTGAATACAGCACTTTCACAGCATCATCTTTTAGGATTTGAAATAGCTCAACTGGAATTCCATCACCTACACTAACTTTGTTTGTAGTTATGCTTCCTAAGGTCCACTTGACTTCACATTCCAGGATGTCTAGCTTTAGGTGAGTGATCACACCATCATGGTTATCTGGGTCGTGAAGATCTTTCCTGTATATTTCTTCTGTGTACTCTTGCCACCTCTTCTTCTGCTTCTGTTCTGTTAGGTCCATCTTCTGCTTCTGTTAGGTCCGTACCATTTCTGGAGTTTATTGTGCCCATCTTTGCATGAAATGTTCCCTTGGTATCTCTGATTTCCTTGAGGAAATCTCTAGTCTTCCCCATCCTATTGTTTTCTTCTATTTCTTTGCATTGATCACTGAGGAAGGCTTTCTTATCTCTCCTTGCTATTCTTTGGAACTCTGCATTCAAATGGGTATATATTTCCTTTTCTCCTTTGCCTTTAGCTTCTCTTCTTTTCTCAGCTATTTGTAAGGCCTCCTCAGACAACCATTTTGCATTTCTTTTTCTTGGGGATGGTCTTAATCACTGCCTCTTGTACAATGTCACAAACCTCCATCCATAGTTCTTCAGGGACTCTGTCTATCAGATCTAACCCCTTGAATCTATTTGTCACTTCCACTGTATAATCGTAAGGGATTTGATTTAGGTCATACCTGAATGGTCTAGTGGTTTTCCTTACTTTCTTCAATTTAAGTCTGAATTTGGCAATAAGGAGTTCATGATCTGAGCCACAGTAAGCTCCCGGTCTTGCTTTTGCTGCCTGTACAGAGCTTCCCATCTTTGGCTGCCAAGAGTATAATCAATCTGATTTCGGTATTGACCATCTGGTGATGTCCATGTGTAGAGTCATCTCTTGTGTTGTTGGAAGAGGGTGTTTGCTATGACCAATGTGTTCTCTTGTCAAAACTCTGTTAGCCTTTAACCTGCTTCGTTTTGTACTCCAAGGTCAAATTTGCCTACTACTCCAGGTATTTCTTGACTTCCTACTTTTGCATTCCAGTCCCCTATAATGAAAAGGACATCTTTTGGGGGTGCTAGTTCTAGAAGGTCTTGTAGGTTTTCATAGAGCCATTCAACTTCTTCAGCATTACTTGTCAGGGCATAGACTTGGATTACTGTGATACTGAATGGTTTGCCTTGGAAACGAGCTGAAATCATTCTGTTGTTTTTGAGATTGCATCCAAATACTGCATTTCAGACTCTTTTGTTGACTATGATGGCTACTCCATTTCTTCTAAGGGATTCTTGCCCACAGTTCAGTTCAGTCGCTCAGTCATGTCCCACTCTTTGCAACCCCATGGACTACAGCATGCCAGGCCTCCCTGTCCATCACCAACTCCAGAGTTTACCCAAACTCATAACCATTGAGTTGGTGACCATCTCATCCTCTGTCCCCTTCTCTTCCCACCCTGAATCTGTCCCAGCATCAGGGTTTTTTCCAATGAGTCAGTTCTTTGCATCAGGTGGCCAAAGTATTCTTGCCCACAGTAGTAGATATAATTGTCATCCGAGTTAAATTCACCCATTCCAGTCCATTTTAGTTCACTGATTCCTAAAATGTCGATGTTCTCTCTTGCCATCTCCTGTTTGACCACTTCCAATTTGCTTTGATTCATGGACCTAACATTCCAGGTTCCTATGCAGTATTGCTCTTTACAGCATCTACCTTGCTTCTATCACCAGTCACATCCACAACTGGGTGTTTTTGCTTTGGCTCCTTCCCTTCATTCTTTCTGGAGTTATTTCTCCACTGATCTCCAGTAGCATATTGGGCACCTACTTTCCTGGGGAGTTCATCTTTCAGTGTTCTATCTTTTTGCCTATTCATACTGTTCATGGGGTTCCCATGGCAAGAATACTGAAGTGGTTTGCCATTCCCTTCTCCAGTGGACCACATTTTGTCAGAACCCTCCACCATGACCTGTCCACCCTGGGTGGCCTTAGATGGCATGGCTCATAGTTTCATTGAGTTAGACAAGGCTGTGGTCCATGTAATCAGTTTGGTTAATTTTCTGTGATTGTGGTTTTCAGCCTGTCTGCCCTCTGAGGGACAAGGATAAGAGGTTTATGGAAGCTTCCTGATGGGAACTTATAGCAAATGTTGATACCCCAGTGAAAGCGAGTCACTCAGTCGTGTTAGACTTCTTGTGACCCCCCCCATAGAATATACGCGTCCATGGAATATATGTATCAATGGACCATAGAGTCCATGGAATTCTCCAGGCCAGAACACTGGAGTGGGTAGCCTATCCCTTTTCCAACAGATCTTCCTGACCCAGGAATCGAACTAGGGTCTCTTGCACTGCAGGCGGATTCTTTACCAACTGAGCTACCAGGGAAGATTGGCATGTCTCTAAAAAGCTTAACTTTAAAAATACCTGAAAGTATTACCATAAAATGTTATCATTTGTTAATTCTGTAATTATCTGTTAATTCTGAGTGGTGGTTACAACAGCAGTAATATAGCATGTAGTTAAAACAGCACAAAGGAAAACACAAGCAGAAGCAAGCCCAGAGCGGCAGATCCTACTTCCCAGGGAAGTCAAGCATCCTAGGTTAGGCTCCTGTCCCTTATCATAATTCGCTTGCCGACTCAAAGTACGTTAGTTTCATCATCTGCAGAGCAAAACAAACTGATAATCAACACCAGTCACTGGGCGGCGATGAGAGTTAAAGGGGAAAAAAATCCAATTCTGCAGCTCTAATTTGGCCCTAGATAGGAGCGGCGCCCCAATCAGGTACTGCCGCGCCGCGGCCTCGGAGCATCTGGGACTTGTAGTCCACCCGGCGGAACTCGCTGTCCCGGCAGCTCCCGCGGCGGCGGCTGGGCTACGTGGCGAGGCAGGCTGCGCCTGCGCGGGCAGGTGGGGGCAAGATGGCTGCTGAGCGGAGCTTGTGGGTCGTCGGGCTCTGCCCTGGGTCCCGGTTGGGTAGGGTCGTTCGGGTCCTCCTCCTATTGCTGTGGTTTGCGGCCCGCGGAGGCGCGCTGTACTTCCACATTGGGGAGACGGAAAAAAAGTGCTTTATTGAGGAGATTCCGGACGAGACCATGGTTATAGGTACGGGGGAAGGGAGAGAGTTTTCAACAAGACCGCGGTCTTGGGGTGGGGGTGGGGGGAGTGCGGGAGAGTCATGTCTTCAGAGCCGGGGGCAGGCTGCCTCGCAGTGCCCTGGCCACCGTGGACCCGGCGCCACCTTGCGCTCCTCAGACTGGTCTCGCCCCGCTTCCCTCCAGGAAACTACCGGACGCAGCTGTATGACAAGCAGCGAGAGGAGTACCAGCCGGCCACCCCTGGGCTTGGCATGTTCGTGGAGGTTAAAGACCCAGAAGATAAAGTGAGTCGGCTCCGCTGAGCCCCGCACCCCCAACCCCGCTTTGCACTTGGGCGCCAGATCAAGCAGACATTGGTACTTCCCCTCATAGTTTCCGCATCTGCTAAACTGGTAAAAAAAAGAAAAAGAAAAAAAAAAACCGTTGGTACTGTGGGAAGAACCTGCGTTTTCACTCCAGTCTAACCTTGGGCTGTTTCAGTGCTAGCTGCTTCTGTCAACTTGTTACTGATATCAGTGTGACTTCGCCAAGTCAGTTGCTTTCCCTGAGCCATTTTTTCTAGGTCTGTGAAATAGAAATTCATCCATCTTACAGATGTGATGGGTGGATTAATTGTGGTGCTGGAAACCAAAGAGTTTTGTTGACTCTAAAGCTGTGGCATATAGACTTTAGGATATCAGGGAACAGGGTATTTTCCAAAAAGAAAGAGCAGCTTTTAATTTGACGAATAAGGATATTAAACCATATCCCAAACCAACTAAACAAAACCGTTTAGCTGTCAACCTTTCACTTAGAAGAATCAGTGAAAGAGTTGAAAGGGCATGAGTTATGAATAAAGTAAAGAGCTTTCCAAGAGTGGCCACATGCCAAGTTCATGTCAATCCCTTTCTCCAGATAGCTCAAAGGCAAGTTTTTGGCAACTGCTGCTAACAACATTGGAACTTTTAGTGTTGTGGGGTGTCTCTGCTTGTCAACTTTTAAGGTACTTAGAGCCAGTGTTCTTGCCTGGAAAATCCCAGGGACGGGGGAGCCTGGTGGGCTTCCGTCAATGGGGTCGCACAGAGTCGGACACGACTGAAGCGTCTTACCAGCAGCAGCAACAGTAGAGCCTTAAGCACCATTCAGCCTGCTCAGACGGTAAAACGTCTGTCTACAATGCGGGAGACCCCGGTTCGATCCCTGGGTTGGGAAGATCCCCTGGAGAAGGAAATGGCAATCCACTCCAGGACTATTGCCTGGAAAATCCCATGGACAGAGGAGCCTGGTAGGCTACAGTTCATGGGGTCGCAAAGGGTCGGACACGACTGAGCAACTTCACTCAATGCTCATTGAAGTCTCTGCTCTCCAGGTTATCCTGGCCCGGCAGTATGGCTCTGAAGGCAGATTCACCTTCACCTCGCATACCCCTGGTGAGCATCAGATCTGTCTTCACTCCAATTCCACCAAGTTCTCTCTCTTTGCTGGAGGCATGCTGGTAAGTGGACCCATGTTGGATTCTTTCAACCTATAGCTCATCAAGACTGGGAACTGGTGGTACTGTAGGTGACTGTCAGATTTTGTGTCTCTTAATACAACTGGGTTTCCAGTGAACATTAAGGGGGTGGTTGCAGAGCTTTCTGTATATGCTTTGGTGAGAGCATCAGCCAAGGCTTATTCTTGCCTTTGGGCCTAGAGCCCCATAGGGCCAGACACTGAGGAGGCCTCAGTCAGTGTTGGCTAAATGAACAAATGAAGAAAGGTGGGAGGACCAGCTATTAGGCACTGGCAGGAAGACAGAGCAGGGCTACCTGATTCTCCCAACCTTCCTTATCTTGTCTGTCTCCAGAGAGTTCACCTGGACATCCAGGTAGGTGAACATGCCAACGACTATGCAGAAATTGCTGCCAAAGACAAGTTGAGTGAGCTGCAGCTACGAGTGCGACAGCTGGTCGAGCAAGTGGAGCAGATCCAGAAAGAGCAGAACTACCAGCGGGTGAGTGGCTGGGCAGGAGCAGTGGGCCTCTTCCCAGAGGCTGCCCACTGGCTTAGCCAGGAGTTGCACATCAGATTCATTATAAATCCAAGGGACTTCTGTGTCTGTGCTGCACTGCCAGCCTAAAACGTGGGATGGGTGTTACTAACTCTACTTTGTAATTGAGAAGACAGTCTCTTAAGAGGCTGTCGTTGTCTTATTAGGAGCCACACAGAGTGACAGAGCAGGAATTGATACCAACACCTTGGGTGTTCTTTCCATGGTTCTCAGTGCCCCCAGGATTAGGGGTTTCAAACTCACTTGTGTCCCAGAGCCAGGCCTGTACCACGAATGGATCTGTGACCGTAAGGACTGGTAGAATAGCAACCTATCTAAACGGGAACAGCTGCTGTTGTCAGCTGAAGACAGCATTGCAGAATTGCTCACCCAGGGTTTTAAGAGATACTTAGGGGTCCAGGTTTTTGTTTTTTTTTACGTAAAAAATTCTGAGTTTTAAATGTTGTCTAAACATTGTGTGAGCCTATAAAATACATGTGTGGGCTCAATTCAGCCCCTGGACCACCAGTTTGCAACCTGTGCACACAGTATGCAAGGAGCAGTTTGGGAGACCCAGGCAGAGGGCTCAAGCAAATCCATTTCTGAGTGTCCCAGGACAGGTCTGTCTGATAGAGTAATGCCACAGTCACTTTACCACTCCTCCAGGCATCACGGGAGGACCAGGTGAGGGCTTTACCTGACAGATGAGCCAATGGACCTGGGAGAAATGAGTGGGTTACCCAGGGGCATATGGCTGGTGAGGATGAAGACAATTCATTCCCAGGCGGGGTGGTTTTTTTCAGACACTTGGAACCTGGGCAAAGTTAGTTGGTCCTGGGGCATCCTCTGGAGAGGGAACCCAGTGGTTCTAGTGGCCCCAGATGAGGCTCAGCCAACTCAGGCTTCTCTTCTGTTTTCCCTTCCCACAGTGGCGAGAGGAACGCTTCCGGCAGACCAGCGAGAGCACCAACCAAAGGGTGCTGTGGTGGTCCATCCTGCAGACCCTCATCCTTGTAGCCATCGGTGTCTGGCAGATGAGACACCTCAAGAGTTTCTTTGAAGCCAAGAAGCTGGTGTAGCCATCCCAGGCTTCCCAGCCCAGCCTTCCTCCCTGGCTGGGGAAGAAAGGACCTCCTGGACTGACTTCTCTCTGGCAGGAGGACTGGTTTCCAGCCATGGGTATTTGGAGGGGAGAGGGGCCACAGCCCAAGCCGAGGGCAGCAGCTTGGCTGGCTAATGTGAGCAGGTGGTTGGGTAAATGCCTGCCCCCTCCCCTGGGCCCTTTGCAGTAATCTGGTGAAGCCACCGGGAGCCCTACTGACACCTCAGAATCACAGTGTTACTGATCAGGGATGTGAGCCTGTTATCTGGGGTGACTGGGGGGAGGGGAGCGGGTGGGCAAGCCAGTCTTCCTTGTGTCTTCCTTTGCTAACTTGGAACTTTGACCAGGTTGGGGCATAGCTGTGATTCCCTGCCACCCAGGAAACCTCACTATTCCCTCCTTGGGCCTAGACCCAGCCTGCTGATCCAGGGTTTGTGTCAGTTGAGGGTGGGGTATAGGGAGTTGCAATGTGGGAAAGTAGCCCTGAGGTTGACCCCAGGTTCTTCACGTGGTTGTTCTTTTGGGGACTGAAGAAACTGGGGTCAGGCCAAGCAGAGGCCTTGGTGCTGGTTGGGGATGGGGCCTGCAGAGTCTTAGTTACTGATTTCATTTTCAATAAGTCTAGGTTTGTTACATTGGTTTCCCAATAAAAAAAAAAAAATTGACTTCTTGTCCAGTGTAAAGTTACTCTTCTGCCAGTGGGCATAGCACTGTAGGGTGCTTGAGGGAATGTCAAGCTTTTCCAGTGGGCAAAGCACTTAACATTTTAAGACGAGTACCCACCTGTGGACTTCATTCCTTTCATCCTCTCCAATCTTCTAGTGGCAGTGGGTGGTGGTCTTGCCCAAAATCATGCAACAAGTAAGTTGTGCAGTTGGTGCTAAAATCCATACCATTTCTTCTGTGCATTTGCCATCTCACCAACCTTTCCAAAGCAGGTGGACAGAATTGTTCTGGTGCTTCAAAAAAGTGCCTAGTTAGTGAAGGTAGTATGCACTGATCAGAGGACTGCAACACGTGTGGAAGAACAGGAAGCCCTGGGCTGGGGGCAAGAGGAAGGTACTGATGGGCTTAACCAACAGCACGGAATCTCAACAAGGACTTGGAAGGAGAGGAAGGATTCTGATAAAAGAAGGGGGACGGGGTGATTGAAGGGAACAGAGGCAAACAGCTGGTGTGGAGATAGACGAGCATTGTTTCAGCTAGAGTTGAGGGGGCAATGAGAAAGCTGGAAAGGAAAGTTGGTTAGTATTAGAAAGTTGAATCCCAGGTAAGAGATTTGGACATTGCCAAGTGTTCAACAGAGTTTTGAGTATTAGAATCCTATGAAAATAAATACAAGGGAGGTTAATTTCCTCGTGGCTCAGTCATAAAGAATCCTGCCAATGAGGGAGACCTGAGTTCACTCCCTTGGCCAGGCAAATCCCCTGGAGAAGGAAACGGCACCCACTTCCTGCCTGGGAAATCCCTGGCAGGATACAGTCCATGGGTTTGCAGAATCAGACATGATTTAGCGACTAAACGACAACAATCTATGTAATGAGACAGTGGGAAGGCAAGTTTGGGGACTACTTGAACTGCTAGGAGACTAGTCTGAACACACACTGCCACATAGACCTCCACATTTAGGGAGAAAACAATTAAGAACAGCTTTAAATGACAGAAAAACTGTGACGATAGTTAACTTCATTACTAACATTATTCAGTAGTATGGTATATTTGTTAAAATGAATTAACCAGTAGGGCTGTGCTCAGTCGTTTCAGTCATATATGAAGGACCCTGAGCCCCCCTGCCGGGGATTTCCCAGGCAAGAATACTGGAGTGGGTTGCCATTTCCTTCTCCAGGGTGAACCAATAGGGATAGTCCCTGCTTTATGCAGATTTCCTTAGCTGTTACCTTGTGTCTTTTTTGTTCCGAGAGCTCATGTAGGAGATATCATTATTACATTTAGTTGTCTTTCTCCTTGGGCCCTTCTTGGCTGTGACCGTTTTTCAGATTTTCCTTGTTTATTGACTTCACAGTTTTCAGGAATATTGGTCAGGAATTTTGTAGAATTTCTCTGAATTGCAATTGCTCTGATGTTTTTCACATGATTAGACTGGGGTCCTGGGTTTTTGAAAGAGCACAGAAAGTGTCATTCTCATCCCATCATATTAAGGGTACTAATTATCAACATGACTGGATATTACAGTTTAGTTAAGGGGCTTCCCTGTGGCTCATTGGTGAAGAATTTGCCTGTCAATACAAGCAACATGGGTTCAATCCCTGATCTGGGAAGATTCCACTTGCCAAGGAGCAACTAAGCCCACGTGCCACAAATATTGAGCCTGTACTCTAGGGCCTGGGAGCCCCAACTACTGAAGCCCGAGTGCCCTAGAGCCTGTGCTCAGAACAAGAGAGGCCACTGCAATGAGAAACCTGCACAACACAGCGAGAGAGTAGCTCCTGCTTATTACAGCAACCAGATAAAAGGTCAAGCAACAATGAAGGCCCAACATGATAAAAAAATAAAATTATTTAAAACATTATTAATTTGGAATTTTACATGAAATCTGATTTCTTGAGGTAGATCTGATACTAGAGGGGCTTCATTCTGAGATGACAACAATTGGCTGGATTGAAGAGTCTCCTTAAGGTGAGCTTGTGCTTTCCAGGCCAGTCCCATCTCCCAGTTTCCATCATTGGCCTTACCTGACTGGTCTCTGCAGGGGTCACCCTTGCCTTTGTCATCAGCTAAATCAAGGCTGGATTTGTCAAGGTTTTAGTATAAGGTACGGTAACCTGGGAGAGCTCAGCAGGAAGGGACCAGTGGGTTTGTAGGCTGGGTTAAAGGGAGAAAGGGGGTTGCTGGGAGTGATTAATTTCCTACACATAGTGAAGTCCTCTCGAACCAGTAGTTGAGATCATAGACTGTGCAACCAAACTACCTGGGCTTATATTTTGAACTACCTCTTCGTGCCTTAGTTCACTCGTTAAAGATGGCATATGTACAATACACATAAAGACAGAGATAGCAGTAGTAAAGAATTTGGAAAAATGACTGGCACATGGTAAGAACTCAGTGGATGTTATTAGCTATTTATTAGAAATCTTAAAGTTTGCCTGGAAGAACAGAGGAGATCAAGTCTAGTAACTTTCCCATTCTCATTTCCTAGGTGGAAAGCTGGCCCAGGCAGGGGCTAAATTCCCACTGTTGAAAGGCCAATATGGGAAGTCAATTTTACTCTCTTCTTCAGTTCTCAACTCAGCTCCAGAAATACTCCTCCCCTGGATGACAGCTGTTATTTATATAGCACTGATGATTGTGTCCATCACTGTACCAAGTGTGTGCATTTCTCCTTTAATCCTCACAGCAACCATATATATTAGGAACCATTTATATACTCAGGTGAGGAAACATAAGCAGATTGTCTTGCCCTAAAACACAACCAAACTAGGAGAGTCAGGTTTCAAATCCAGCCAATCTGTCTTTAATACCAGTCTCCAAACTACTACTTGGGGTAGTAGGCTGAACTTAAGACAGCCTTGAGCTTGGCCCTGCCCACGTCCAAGCTTGTTGCGGACAAAGAATGCACTTGGGGTGACGGCAGGACTACTCAGACGCGCTCCCTGTCTTCCCCTGGGAAGAGGAGGAAGATGCAGATTATCCCAGAGCGCTGGCTTGGAAATCTGGAGTTTAAATTCAGTCCCAGCCCGTTGACTTGAGTGTTCTCCGGGGCCTCAACCTCTCGAGACCTACAGCGGTCCCCGGAAGGAAGTTAGCAGTTCAGGCGGTTGCGCGTTCACGTCTTCCTTCGGACGCGGAACCTTTGACACCACAGCTTCGGGGAGCAGACGGCGTAGACGGAGCAACGGAACCAACGGACCAAGGGGCGGGGCGGACGGGCTTAGGCGGGGCGGGAGGCGGAGGCGCCGCGTAGGCCAGGGAGGCCGGGCTGGCCCGGCTTGGGAGCTCTGTACCCATGTGCCGCCGCCTCCCCCAACGATGTTCCCCTCCCGGAGGAAAGCGGCGCAACTGCCCTGGGAGGACGGCAGGTGAGCTCGGCGGCCGGCCCGGTCCCCGTCCTCCCCGGGTGCAAGTTCTTTCCGGGCCACCGCGAGGAATCTAGGAGCCCGAGGCCGTTGTGACTCCGTCTCTACGGGGCTCTCTGAGGGTCTGTGTTTCTCCTTGGGGTCTCTCTATTTGGGTTTCTGTTTCTATTTGCGTCTTTGGCTCTACCAGTCTCCGTCACTCAGCAGGTCTGTATTTCTGCTTTGATTTCCCTTTGTGAGTTTCTGTCCCTCTGTGCGAGTCTCTCTCGTTACGAGTCTTTGTGTTTTTCCACTGACTTCAATTTTTATGCGGGTCTTAGAGTCCGTTGACCTTTCTCAGTGGATCTCTTGTCTGTCCCTGGTTTCAGAAGGTCTGTATTTCGTTTCTCTGGTCTCTACCCCCCGCCCCCCCATTACATGCCTGCAGTCTCAGACCCTACACTTATGCTTCCCCATTCTTTGCTGAGCCCCCAGAAGAATACACCAGACAGAAGCTCTGTGCTCTGCCTTGCTGGCCACTGCCTGGCTGGGACTGAGTTCTCCTCAGACTTAACATTAGTTCATTTCCGGTGCAGCTGTACTTGAATGTGGCCTGCCCCATGTGTTAGGTGTGGGCTTGACCCAGAACTTAGTGGTTGTCACTAAAGCAGAATGGGGATGAGCTGTTTGGCCATTAAGGTTGGAAGGGACGCCCGGACTTCAGTCTTGAGGTGTACCCTCAGGCCTTCTCAGAACACATGGTAGTGGATCTAGCCTGGTGAATGACACCTCTTCCCTGTATGTCTGTTAAGTTTGCCCAAAGGTGCCTAAAGACTTTGGAATATAGTAGGCACAACTCTTTATCTTTGGGAATTTTTCAGACTTGCTGTTGAAGTAAGAAGACAGGAATATAGTAGAAAGCCTAGACAGGATTTAGTCCTGGACCGGAATCCTCTTTAATAGCTATGTGACCAGAGCCAACTTAATCTTCCTTCTCAGCTCTTCCATCTCTGAAACAGGGATCATAATATCTGTTCTGCAGGTCTATATGAAGATATAAAGGAGATCACACATATATAAAAGTCTTGACACTATGCTTGGCACAGAGAAGGTGCCAATTATCTTCCAGTTACTTTTGCAGTTTGGAGGTGCTGTAATCAGAGCAGCTGAGTATTCAAACCTGTGTCACTAAGGTTTGTGTGAGGAAAGAAAGGAAAGGTTATGGAGAATTTCCATTTCCTAATTTATTCCTAAGAATTTTAGAAAGACAGCCATATTCCACAAAACTTTACTGGTATTACTTCATGCTTTTGACACAGGGGTACAAAGATCCATGCAACGCATGCATACTGAGGTAGCAATTAAGAGTGTTGGCTCTGGAAACAGCCTGTCTGGGTTTGAATCACCCTCTTATTAGCTTTGGACACATACTGATGAAGGAGACAAAACCTCATCTGGTCTGCCTCCTCACCGCCAGAAACAGGGTGGCCTGGGCCTGGTAGCTGCTGAGACTGCAGATCTGGAGTTTGCCACCAGGTGGCACCAGGAGCAATTGTCAGTGTTCACTGTCCTGAGGAATTGGGATTCAGCTCTGAATTCAGTTGTTCAGTGATTTGGGCCCTAGCAGCACAGGAAGAGAGTGTCAGTGGGAATGTGATCCTAGTAGGAAGGGAACGCTGGACCAAGGGGACAGAAGGTGAAAGTGCGTGGAGTGCCCAATCCATGCCACACCCCTGGATAATGGTCACTGCTTCTTCTCCCGAAGGTGGGATATTTCCTCATGTCCATCTCCCCGGTCTCTACCCCACCCCCAGCAAGAGCCCAGAGGGAGAATCTATAGAGGTTCCAGCCTTTCCAGGCCAATAGCAGGATTGGCCTCTGCTCCTCCCCAGCGGAAACCCCCACCACATGACACTGGGGGGTAAGTCAGAAGTCCTGCAAGGTTGTCTTGCCACGCTCTCTCTCTGCTGTGTGTGGGACCTGGGCCTGGCCTCAGGGTTGCTTCCAGTTGGCAGTTGTGCCTCTGGAGAGAGAAAGGAGTTGGTCTGGCTTTAGTGTGTGACAAGCATGCCCTGAATGCTTGATCCCTTCCTGTAACTCAATTAGCAAGCCCTCTGCTGTATGACTTGTGCTAAGTACACAGCTCTGAATCTGATTACCTGTGAAGAAGACAGGCAGGGACACAGGTGATTTCAGAACTCTTAAATGCTTCAAGGAGGGCAATACCAGATACTCCAGGAACACAAAGGAGGGAGTACGTATTTCAGTCTGTTGTGTATGTGGACGTAGGGGTGACAGTGCTGGCCATGACATTGGAGTTTGGCCTTGGAGGATCAAGGGGTGCTTCCAGGCAGATGAAATAAGGAAAGCCATTTTAGGCAGCAGCAGCAGACTCTGTGAGGGCTAGAGCAGGAAGGAATATGGCGAGTGGAGAAACTGAACTGCTCAGTGTGTAGCCCTGGGTGAGTGGCAGGAGCAACTGGAGATGGGGCCAGGTTACAGAGGGGTCTGACTGTCAGATCACGGAGTTTGCCCATTATCTTGTAAACAGGAAGATCATCCATGAGATTTGAAGGGGTCTGAACAGGGCAAGGACCAGGTGAGACTTGAACTAAAAGATAGGCAGTGTGTGAGGGAAGAACAAAGGGTACTTAGGAGGTAGAATCTATATGCTGTGGTAGCTAATTGATAATTCTCAAGAGGTTATAAAGTAAATTGCTTTGCTGATTATTTCAGAAGACAGGAAGCTGCGATTTTCTTGGATTCCTTAGTTCCTTCACTGCCCTCAGGAACTTCCAGAGAGAGGGGCAAAGAAACCAGATGAATTCCATCCATTTATTTTTTTTTCCCAGCACTACCCCAGAGTGTAAGATACTCTGCTGTTCTTCCAGCTTCTGAAAGGTGCCTGGGTGCTGTTCCCAGCCCTCAGCTTTCTTTCCCTCTTCTGTTTCTCATCTTTTGTCACATGAGCTGCCCTGGACTGAAGCTTTGAGATGCATTCTGTGAACTGCCTTTGTTGGTTTGGGCTTCACATTGGTTTGGGGACAGACCTGATCTACCCAGAGTGAACAGTGGTCTTTTCACTGGAGCTGAAACAGTGAAACAGCTTCCCTCTTTGGGGGAGCTTTCTGGTCTCAGAAGTAGGATGAAGCCAAGCTTTCTGATGAGGGTGAATTTGCAGAGGAACAGGTAGAAGGCAGTCCGTGGGGTCTCTAAGGTGGGCTTCTGCCTTTGGCTCTGGACATGAGATGTTGTCTTGGGGAGGGGCAAGTTCAAGGGACAAGGAGTCTCTTCCCTGCCCTCGAGCAGCTCCCGGTCTGATCTGGACTCAGGCACAGAAAGTAAGAGAGCATCGAGCAAGTGGGGCAGCTCCAAGACCTGCGAGTGTTTGGAGGGCCTCCTGGAGGTGGGGTGGCTCAGGCTGAACCTAGAGCTGGAAGCAGGATTCTGATGCATGGTAGCAGCACAAACAAAAGCACTAAAGTTGCTTCTGCACTAATTCCCAAGTGCTTGGGGCCGACCAGTCACATGTGCCTTACTTATGGGAAGCCAGAGAAGGGTGTGTTACAGGACCTTGGCTCACCTTGCCCTTCTGACCTGCTCCTTGTTCTTGTCCCAGGTCCAGGTTGATTCCCAGTGGCCTCCCCCGGAAATGTTCCGTCTTCCACCTCTTTGTTGCCTGTCTCTTACTGGGCTTCCTCTCCCTGCTATGGCTGCAGCTCAGCTGCTCTGGGGACGTAGCCCGGACAGCCAGGGGACAAGGACAGGAGACCCCAGGCCCATTGCGGGCCTGCCCGCCAGAGCCACCTCGTGAGCACTGGGAAGAAGATGAGTCATGGGGCCCCCACCGCCTGGCAGTGTTGGTGCCCTTTCGAGAACGCTTTGAGGAGCTCCTGGTCTTTGTGCCCCACATGCACCGCTTCCTGAGCAAGAAGAAGATCCAGCACCACATCTATGTGCTCAACCAGGTGGATCATTTCAGGTAGGGACCACCTCCAAGCTGCAGCCGCTCACCTGGGCCTCACCTTGCCCTGGTCTCTCCCTTGCCTGCTCCCTTTCCCGGCAGCAGTCCAGTACCAGGCAGCCCAGGCCTGTGAAAGGCCACCTGGGGCAGCAGCAGAAGGGTGGGAGGTGCTCGACCCCTCTCACTGGGTGTGGTGGGAACTTTCGGGGAGGGTTTGGGACTGGAGAGGCCCCGGATCTGGTTTCCATTTTACAAAGGTCCCTGTGGCTGCTATTTGTGCACTAGGCAATACCAGGACAAGAAGGGGACTGAGAGAGCTGTTGGGCAGGCGTTGCCCTCGTTGCCATCGTGGCAGACACGGTGGAGAGAAGCAATGTGGAGGAAGGGCAGGCAGGGCTTGCTGGTGGATTAGTTGCAGTGATTAGGGAAAGAGAAGGGTCAAGGGCAAGGCTTTAAGGTTGTTCAAAATCTGGCATTAACTTAAAATCCTTGCCCTCACCAAAAACTGCTCCCCTCCATGATCACAATCCATGCATTGCACAGCCCACTCCCACCTCCTTTTCCTCCAGCTCACTCCCACTGGGGAACATACTCCAGCAGTTCTTGGAATCCGCCAGGTCCTTTAGTCCACGATCCTCCCAGTGTTCTCTGCCTTCCTCCTGACCTGACCTCTACTTTCTCCTGACCTGACTTGACTACAGCTGAATCCCTGATTTCCCACCTGCCCTCTTCCTCATTTTAGGAGATGGAAACTCCACACTCCCAGCTGCTCAGGCCAGAAGGTGCTGGGGTCGTCCTACACTCCTGCTCTCTCACACAACATGTCTAGTCCACCAGCAAAGTGTGTCTAGCATCTGCCCTCCTATCATCCCACTGCTACCTGAGTTAAGGCATCATCAGTTCATGCCTGAATTATTGTAGCAGCCTCCTAACCTGTCTCCCTGCTTCCACCCCTCACCTTCCAGGCTCTTCTTATCATACCAGCTAGAGTGATCCTGGTAAACACTGAGCCACTGCACATGATGCCTTCACTCTTAGCCCTTCAGTGGCTCGCCATCTCATGCAGGGTCAAAGCCCATGTCCTTCAGGGACCTGTCACCCTCTGACCTCATTCCCTAAAACCTCACTCACTCTGCTTGACCACACTGCTGACTGCTCCAGCCTGCAGCCTTGGGGGTCATTTCCCCCTCTGCTCGGACTCCCATTCCCGTGATTTCCACGGGGCTCATTCCCTCAGGCCTTCAGGTTTCTGCTCACATATCACTCTGTTACGCTGGCTCTCCCTGACCACCTCATCTAAAGGGGCAGCCCTTACCCGCCAGTGTGTTTTATTCTTCTCACATTGCTTTACTATTCTTCTCAACAGTTACCACTCACTGGCTTGTTGCATGTTTACTCAAGTTGTTTTTGGTTTTTTGTCTTATTAGAATGTCAGCTCCTTGAGGGCAGGGCTTTGATTTCTCACTGCTGTATCTCCCGTGCTCTGAACAGTTTCTGGGACATAGTAGGTGCTTGGTAAACATTCATTAGATGAGTGGAGGAGCAGCTGGGCAGCCCTGTAGTGAAGTTGGCATCGAGCTGGAGGGCAGCATGGGTACTGGGCTCTCACATAGAGGCTGGGGGAGAGCAAGCTTGCTGCCCCCTGCCCAGCTTTGGCACCCTGCACAGGTTCAACCGGGCAGCACTCATCAACGCGGGCTTCCTGGAAAGCGGCAACAGCACAGACTACATTGCCATGCACGACGTGGACCTGCTCCCTCTCAATGAGGAGCTGGACTATGGCTTCCCAGAGGCTGGGCCCTTCCACGTGGCCTCCCCAGAGCTCCACCCGCTCTACCACTACAAGACCTACGTTGGTGGCATCCTGCTGCTTTCCAAGCAGCACTACCAGCTGGTGAGGCCTGGCATGCCTGCTCTGCTCAGAGCCAGGCAACACCTACCTGGATGGGGGCTGTGGCCAGAGGAGTGGCAGTTCTGGGGCCCAGTAGATGGAAGATCCTTCCTAGGGCCAGCGGGGGAGCCCAGGGCTAGCTAGAGGCATGAGAGAGGAGCAGGACCAAGCAATCCAGTTAGGGAGGGTTTCTGCCTCAGTAGCAGAACCCCTCATGTGAACTAGCTTCAGAAGCCCTGTTCTTTGCTTCTCAAAATGGAAAAGTCTGCTCAGCCTATCAGACAGTTATCACCAGGACATCATTTCAGTTTCCATCTCTCAGCTCTGCCTTCTCTAGACTGGATTTACTTTCAGACATTCGGGATGCAACATAGTGGTTGTAGCTGCAACCTGCATCTGTCTAGGCCCAAGTCCAGTGGAAAATGGAGCTCCCTTTTCCAGCAGCCCAGACAGCAGTCCCACAGCTGCACCACGCTGGCTCTTGATTGGCCTGCCTTGAGTCATGGCTAATCCATGAATCAGTCACTGTGGTAGGGGTGGGAGTGGGATGGTGGGGTGGGAAGAACTGTGTGGCTTAGACCCCCATCTCTTGCTCCTCTGTTTAATCTGTGGCTGAAGCCAGCTTAATGTAAATGAAGCCTGAAATCATGGCAAAAATAAATGTCTGCCATCTGACTTCAGACACTGTCTCTTTCTTCCATACAGAGGAAGAGACAAGGGCAGAGAGACCCTCAGGAGAAATGGGAGTAGGGGACCAGGCAGAAATAGAGCAGGAACTGGCACTGTGTCCATCATCAGCTCTTAGAGGTCCCCTCCCAGCAGTCAGACATTTTTGAGAAACTGTTCGTCTCACACAAATCCAAGGCCCCATTAGAACAGGCAAAGGAACCTGGGGTATGCTGACTGTTCCCCACTGGTACCACAGAGGTGGTAAGAACCAAAAGCATCTGAGTGTTCATTCATAGCTTTGGGGGAGGAGGAGGAAAGGCCCTACTTGGGACCCCAAGTAGGAGACCAAAGAGCATCCCTGGGAGGATGGGGCAAGTGACACTGCCTGTCTTTGCGTCAGTGCAACGGGATGTCCAACCGCTTCTGGGGCTGGGGCCGAGAAGATGACGAGTTCTACCGGCGCATCAAAGGAGCTGGGCTCCAGGTAATGCTCCCCCCACCCCTCAACCCGCCACTTCTTCGGCCATCATGGCAGTCCTGAGGTTCCTGTCTGCCCTCAGATGAAGTTCCTGGGGCTGGGAGATGGCACCCCTGGTTCCAATCCCAGCCCTGCCACCGACTAGTGCACCTCTCTTAAAGAATTGGAATACAGGCCCCTGCCTGTGGGCTGTTACCTAGTGGTGAGGACCTCCAGGAGAGGCAGCCTGATCCAGCTTCCTTTGGCCTCCTTAGCTTTTCCGCCCTTCGGGTATCACAACTGGGTACAAGACATTCCGCCACCTGCACGACCCAGCCTGGAGAAAGAGAGACCAGAAGCGCATCGCGGCTCAAAAACAGGTGATGGCTGATCTCTTGATCAGGGTGGACAGGTGCTGGCCGGTCCCTTGATCCGGGGTGGACAGGTGCTGGCCAGTCCCTTGATCAGGGTAGGTGTGTGGTATATAGGGAACCAGCGGGCCCAAGCTTTTCACCAAGTTCTCATTGTGCCCACATGGTCCCATCCTCCCCTGCTTGGCCCAGGTCATTGTGGGCATTCTGCTTGGGCACAGGGCCTTCTTCTGGTGGCTGCCATGGCCCCTGGGCCTTGTGGGTCAGCCAAGACATCAGAGGCCATTTAGGCTATGTGTGTCAGGTGGGGTGGGGACAAGACTCAACCGAAGGTGCCAGAATCCCAGGCAGACCTGGGACACGGGAGTCCACATCTCTCAAATAGCCTCTTCTCTCGGCGCCAGATTAGTTGAACTAGAAAACACTTGCTCTCCTGCTGATGGGGATGTGCAGCCATGGGCAGGAGACTTCCTGTCTCTGAGCTTCCCTTTCCCCTCTGTGGGGATCATAGGACCTCTGATGACGAGATCATGGGGGTCAGTGGACAGCTGGCACCTACAAAACCCTGAGTTTTCTCCCCACTTCCTTTTCCCCACTTGCTTCTCAGGAGCAGTTCAAGGTGGACCGGGAGGGAGGCCTGAGCACTGTGAAGTACCGTGTGGATTCCCGTACAGCCCTGTCTGTGGGCGGGGCCCCCTGCACTGTGCTCAACATCCTGCTGGACTGTGACAAGGCCGCCACCCCATGGTGCACATTCAGCTGAAGTGGCTGGACAGTAAGGGAGCTTGTGCCTATCGGCCACGCTGCTACTCAAGCCCAGGCCCAGCTCCAGTAGGACATGGAGTGGCCTGAAGCAGTGGCCAGCCAGCCACATGTTTGCAGCAACCTGGCTCCCAAAGGCAGGCTTGAGCCAGGACAGGACACAAACAGCGTGCCTGGATGCTACCAGCAATAAACAGTGATGGAGAGAGGCTGGGACATGGCTCCCAACTGGACTCTCCACCCTGCCTTACTGCTTGCCCTGCCCTGCCCTGCCCTCCTTTGTATGCTGAGATCTGCAAGTTCCTCCCTTTGGACTGCCTCATGCAGAGATACAGTTTAGAAGCCAGGCCACTGGTGTGGGTGGCCAGGGCCATCAGGAGGGTTAAAACTGCAGAGAGCAGGGTGCAAGCCCTACAAAGGGAGCAGCTGAGACCAGCTCCGGCTGGTTGTCAGCATGCAGGAATGTGGGCCTAGTGTTGCCAGATCTGATTTTTCAAAAGAAACTAGAATTCTGGATTCTTGAGTGAAATTGGTTAATTTTTTTTAATTGGTTAATTTTTAAATGATAGCAACTAATTCAAACTTTAAAAAAGTATGGCAGGCCAAACCTGCGGCTGAGGGGGAAGGGAATGGGGCAAAAAAAGACATTTTTCTTAGTTAAAAGCTGGCAAGGAGTTGGGGCAGGGCTGGGGACGATGAGGCCACGGGAAGCTCAGGTGGGAGAGAAGCCCAAGGCAAAAGGCCCCTGTTCCCTCCCTCAGCCCAAGGGGTGCTTCATCCTGTCTCACTAAAATGGACAGAAGTAGATCACACGACTGGAGTGAGGGTAGTCAGGCTACATTGCAGAGACTCACTCGGTCATCGCTTGGGAAGGGAAGACCATGTTCCTGAGGTGGGAGGAAGATGAGAAGTAGAATCCCTGGAGTGTTCCCACAGTGTGAGGAGAGATTACTGATGGTCATCAAAAGCAACAGACAAGGAGAGGAGCCAAGGGAGATGGTGGAACCATTTGGAGGGAAGCCCAGGGCCAATGAGAGAGGGACATGAGGGACCCTGAAAGGTAAATTACTCCTTCAAGGCATTTGACTACAGAAGATTTGGGGCAGAAGTTGGAAGAGACTGGGATCAGTTAAGATTAGTTTAACAATAAACAGGACACCTGAAGTGCCAGAGGAAAGATTGAGGTCCCCAAATACAGCAGGGTAGATTCAGAATCTCTGCTCCAAAAATGCTCCTCCTCCAACGGTGGTCTTCGGGTTATTTTGTGCAGTTGTGTGGGTCGTGCACTGTACAACCTGAGCATAAACCAAGAGATTTAAGCAAAGAGGAGTGGAGGGAGTGAAGAACTTCAGGTTCCATGTAACTGGTGAGGCCTATAAGAGAGGGTCCTTGGGATTCTAAATTGACCTCACCCAGCAATTCAGCTTCACTTACTACAGTGAAGGGCAAACAGATCTTGATGACAGTGCGAGGGTAGTCAAGGGACTTTCTCGACTTGCGGCCCAGGGGAGGGGAATGGTGCACTTTCTGTATGCTGGTCTCCTGGACAACCCTGACTGTGTCATCTTGGACTTAAGTAACACGAAGCCTTTTGGAGTTGGTGGGAGTAGGTATGACTGCCCCCAGCTCTATACTCACCTGGCAGGTAAGAAGACAAAAAAAGATGGGGGACTCCTTCCTTTCCACCTGCCCTGAGAGGTGGGATGAGCAGGAGAAAAGCAGGATCAGCCAGCTCAGCCTGGGCTGGCTGCATCTCTAACCCTGCACTCCCACACTCAGGACCACCACTGCCACCTCCACGATCCAGACAGCAGAAGGCATCCCAGGCCAGGCCTGATGCGGCTCTAATCTTCAGCCCACCCTTACTCCCCATCTCGGGCCTCCCCTAAACCTTTCTGGGAGAGCGGGAGAAGGCTAAGAGGTGGTCAGTAATGAGAAGAAGCAGAGAGCTCTTCCACCGCCTCAGCACCTTGGCAGCTCCTCTCAAGTGGAACAGGTGCCCCAGCCTTGCTGGTCAGTATGTGACTGATGTGAACCCAGGATGTAGGAGCACCTAGCACGTGCTTCGCCAGTGGTTCTGTGATGACAGCCGGCACTTGTTGAGCATTCTCACGTACAAAATTTAGTACACGGGGTTATTTCACGTAGGTCTTCACCTAAGAGCTAGGCCCTGTTTTATTAACCTGTTTTATAGACGAGGATGGTGGAGCACAGGGAAGTAAGAAACTTGCCCAGGGTTGCAAGGCTGGTAAGTAGTGGAGCTTGGGATTTGGATCCCTGGAACCTGTCCTCTGGGCAGGAAAAAAACTGGAGAAAATCTAGGTGATTTTGCTTTGGCAGTGAATTTTTAAATAGAATACCAAAAATATGATCCGTGAAAGAAATAGTTGATGTTAGACTTTTATTAAAACTTAAAACTGCTCTGTGAAAGCAACTGTTAAGAGAATGAAAAGACAAGCCATAAACTAGAAAAAAATTTTGTAAAACATACCTGATAAAGGACTTGTACCCAAAATATACAATGAGTTTTAAAAGTCAACAGTAAGATAAAAACCCAAGTGAAAAACAGGCAAAAGATCTGAAGAGGCACTTCATCAACAAAGATATACAAATGGCAAATAAGCATATGAAAAGATGCTCAACATAATTTGTCACTAGAGGATTGCAAGTTTAAAACAACAATGAAACACTAATACATACCTGTTAGAATGCCTAAAACCCCAAAACTATCAAATGCTGGTGAGAATGTGGAGCAATGGGAAACATTCTCACTGTTGCAGGTGAGAAAGCAAAATAATACTCACTTTGGAAGACGGTATGGTAGTTTCACACAAAGCTGAGCATAATCTTACCATATCAGTCAGCTCACTGCTAGGTACTTTCCCAACTGACTGAAAATTTGTGCCCTCACAAAAACCTACATGTGAACGTTCTATGGCAGATTTGTTTGTAATCACTAAGTACAAGAAGTGACCAAGATTTCCTTCAATATGTGGATGGATTAAAAAAACTAGTGGCACATTTATACAATGGAGTATTACGCAGCACTAAAAAGAAATGAGCTACCAAGTCACAGAAAGACATGGAAGAACCACAAATGTGGCTGAGTGGAAGAAACCAGTCTAGAATAGGTATATAGAGAATTCGCTAGTGGTCCAGTGGTTAGGACTCTGGGCTTCCACTGCAGGGGGCATAGATGTGATTTCTGATTGGGGAACTAAGATCCTACAAGCCCTTTTGTGGCACAATCAAAAAGTGAGCCTTAATGTATGCAAATTTAAAAAAAAAATTTAGGAGGTAAGAGGATCACAGGAAGGAATGCACGCTATGGCAAGAAAGTCAAACTGCCTTACATTACAAAACAGCCTCACTGAAGAGGATATGGGAGAAGGTGCTGGCCTAAGTAACGCTGGAAAGTATGCAATCTGTAAGACTAAAGTCAAGAAGTGCATGTGTGCAGGATCCTCTAGTAGTTTCCCATAGGGATATGGTATGCTTGCTAAGTCGCTTCAGTCATGTCTTGACTCTGTTATCCTATGGACTGTAGCCCACCAGGCTCCTCTGTCCATGGGATTTGCCAGGCAAGAATACTGGAGAGTGGGTTGCCATGCTATCCTCCAGGGAATCTTCCCAACTCAGATCAAACCTGTGTCTCTTACATCTCCTCCATTGTCAGGTGGGTTCTTTACCACTAGTGCCGCCTGAGAAGCCCTGGGGGTTTGGGGTATGGTATAACAATTCTGCACATTATGATTGAAGAATTAAGTGAATGGATGGTGGGAGCCAGTTTTCTTACGATGGAGTAGGAATTTTTTAGCAAAGAGCAAAAAGCTAGAATGATTCATGTGGTGATGGATTAGAGTTGAATAAATCGGTATGAATTTGCATTAAACTTAATTATACATAGAAATATTTATAGATATGTGTATACACAGGTATCACACGTGTGTATTTCCTTGTTGTGTCAGCTGAGAGGACCTGGAAGCAATGGCACTCCAGTAGCAAAGAGCACACAACCAGTGCTCACATCATGGTTTCGTTCTCCAGTGGAAGCAACCATGGCTGCTGGGATAAATGGTTGAGTCAAAGGCTAGGGTGGAAAGCCTACAAGATGAGCCTGGAGCATCTTTTAGTTCCAGAGAGTAAGGAAATGTGTTTTTAGAATTGATGGGGGTGAGTGGTTGCTTCCCTGGTGATCCATTGGTTAAGATTTCCCCTTCCAGTGGAGGGGGTGCAGCTTCAGTCCCTCGTCAGGGAGCGAAGAACCCACATGCCTCGTGGCCAAAAAACCAAAACGTAAAACAGAAGCAATGTTGTAACAAATTCAATAAAGACTTCATAAATGGCCCACATAAAAATTCTAAAGTAAAAAATTTTTTTTTAAATTCAGGGTATTGTCAAAGGAACACAGGAGCCAACTTGGCACACTGGGACAACTGAAGCCAAAAAACACAAAGGAGGATGGGGTTATGACCCAGTGTATAAAATAAATATACTGATAAATGGGAGAAGAGAGAAGCATCTTATGCAGAATTACTCCAGATGATTTACACAGGTGCTCTGCCCTCAAGGATAGGGAGCACGACTACCCATTGTTTAAGCTGTCGACTGCTGATAGTGACTTCCTTCCAGAGAGTACAGTGTGGAAAGGTGTGTGGGGGGGGAGAGTAACTTTAGAATGGAAAAACATGACAAACACTACCCCAGCCAGGTGATCAAGGACACCACCGACAGTGATAAGTGATCTTGATCGTATTACCCTTGATATGTTGTAATGAAAATGATACTTTATGTCAGTGGTCTTCCTTCCCCAAATCCAGAATCCGAGTCTAGTCATAAGAAAATCAGCGGGACTTCCCTCGTGGTCCAGTAGTTGGAAATCTGCCTGCCAATGGAGGGCACACAGGTTTGATCCCTGGTCCAGTAAGATTCCGCATGCCACAGAGCGACTAGGCCCGTGTGGCACAATTGCTGAAACCCAAACGCTCTAGAACCTGTGCTCTGCAACAAGAGAAGGCACCGCAAGGAGAAGCCCGCACACCACAACCAGAGAGTAGCCCTGAGCTTGCCGCAACTAGAGAAAGCCCACAAAAGCACGAAAGAGCACGAAAGACCCAGCACAGCCAAAAAGAAAGTAAGCAAGAAAGAAGTAACCAACACATAGCTGATGTATTTTTTTAAAAAAATTTAAAATAGCAAATTCCAATAGAGTGTATCTTAGAAAACACCTGAACAGTGCTTCTCAAATTTGTTGAGGTCATCACATACAAGAAAAGTTGGAGAAACTGTCGCAACCAAGGGGAGCCTAAGAAACATGACTATAAATGTAATATGGTATCTTCAATGAGATCTTGGAGCAGGAAGAGGACATTAGGTAAAAACAAATCTGAATAAAATACAGTTTTAGTTAAAAATAATGTATTAGTATTGGTTCAGTAATTGCAGTGTAATAAATGTACCATGCTAATTGAAGTTGTTGATACTAGGTGCAGGTAGATGGGCACGCGATATCTTTGCAATTTTTCTGTAAATCTAAAAATGTTCTTTAAAATAGTCTTTTTTCAAAAAAGGGGAAATAAAGGTTATGTGGGGGGAGCCAAGAGGAGGCAGCTTTTGAAAAGCTGGAGTCTAAGTAGCCCTGGTTCATGGAGGTTGAGCAGGGGTAGTTTCGAAGGCACGTGCTTTCCTCCTACTGGTTTCCTCTACTTGCCTGTCTAGCCCTCAGTTCCAGCCCAGGTTCTGTGACTCTAGAGTTCAAACAGAGAGGCTTCAGGCTGGGGCAGGAGATGTTTGGCAGTATCTAAAGATATTTTTGGAGAAGGCAATGGCATCCCACTCCAGTACTCTTGCCTGCAAAATCCCACAGACGGAGGAGCCTGGTAGGCTGTAGTCCACGGGGTCGCGAAGAGTCGGACACGACTGAAGCGACTCAGCAGCAGCAGCAGCAAAGATATTTTTGGTTGTCGCAACTGAGATGATAACAGGCATGCAGTTGGTAAGAGGCCATCAATGTTATCCAAATCCTACAGGACAACCCCACCCCCAACAAATAATTATCCAGCCTCAAGTTCTATAAGAGATGGGAATACCAGACCAGCTTACCTGTCTCCTGAGAAACCTGTATGCAGGACAAAAAGCAACAGTTAGAACTGGACATGGAACAATGGACTGGTTCAAAATTGGGAAAAGGGTACGTCAAGGCTGTATATTGTCACCCTGCTTATTTAATTTATATGCAGAGTACATCTTGTGAAATGCTGGACTGGATGAATCCCAAGCTAGAATCAAGCTTGCCAAGAGAAATAACAACCTCAGATATCCAGATGATGCTGCCCTAATGGCAGAAAGTGAAGAGGAACTAAAGAGCCTCTTGATGAAAGTGAAAGAGGAGAGTGAAAAAGCTGGCTTAAAACTCAACATTCAAAAAAACAAAGATCCCATCACTTCATGGCAAATAGATGAGGAAACAGTGACAGACTTTATTTTCTTGGGCTGCAAAATCACTGCAAATGGTGACTGCCGCCATGAAATTAAAAGATGCTTGCTCCTTGGAAGAAAAGCCATGAGAAACCTAGACAGTGTATTAAAAATCAGAGACATCACTTTGCCAACAAAGGTCCGTCTAGTCAAAGCTATGGTTTTTGGTAGTCCTGTATGGATGCTGGGCTTAGTGCAGGTACTTCCAAATCAGAGGGATCCTCCCTGGCCTGAGGGTGGAAGGGACAGTCAAAGAGAGACTAAGTCAAAGAGAGACTATCGTTTTTTTCCCCCATTTAAGTGAGACTATCTAATTGGATTACTCACATGGGTGATGTTTGGTTTCAGAATTTCAGGACGAAGTACAGGAGGCTTCTAGGAAGAAGCTGCAGCAGGAGAGCCCAGAAGCTTCAGACAAGACACAAAGCAAGGAGTACTGGGGGCCAGCGGAAATGGCTGCCCTGTGGACACTGACAGAGCATCCAAAGGCTACAGGACAGGACTACTCCACTTTGAGAAGAAATCTTATTACTTTGGGTCTGGAGCAGGGCCAGTACCAGTCCTCCTGGAGGTTGAGGACTCTTTAGGAAGAGCAGCCAGGCAAGTTTGAGATGGCAGAATCCCCCAGAATCCACAAACCATAGAGATGAGATGGTGGGTCTATTCTTAAGTATTTGTTGGGTTTGTTACTTTCACTAGAGAGCCAGTTGCCAGCTGCAGGGACTCCCTGAGGCCACGTCACAAGTCCCATCTCCTCAGGCCATGGCTGTGAGAGAGCAGGTCTCCTTTGCACCCAGAAGTAGGTTGGAGGCTTAGCCTTGGATTGAACTGGTTCTTCTGGACCTTCCTATGCTCTTCTGGGAAACTTTCCATCCAGCATGCAATTCAGGTGCGTAGTGGAGTTTGATGGCAGAAGAGGAAAAGGAACCATATGAGATACTGTGGTCAGCCCTGACATTGAGTGTATCAGGTGTAATAACCAGGTGTAATGTCTGGGTTAAACCAGAGAAACAGAACTAGTAGGAGATATATTATTTATATATATGTGAAATTGACTCATGTAATTCTGGAGGCAGGCAAGTCCCAAGATCTGAAGAGTGAGTCATCAAGCTGGAGACCCAGGAGAGCTGATGTTTTTATTTTGTTCTGAGTTCAAAGGCCTGAGAACCAGCAAGCCAGTGTTGGAGTTCCAGTCCAAAGGCTGGCAGGCTCAAGACACAGGAAGAGCCAGTGTTGCAGTTCAAGTCTGCAGGCAGGAAAAAACAGGTGTCCCAATTCAAAAGCAGCCAAGCAAGAAGAATTCTCCCTTACTAGGGGGAGAACTTTCTGTTAGATTCAGGCCTTCAACTGATTGGATGCGGTTCACCCATATCAGGGAGCACAATCTGCTTGATCAGTCTGCTGCTGCTGCTGCTAAGTCACTTCAGTCATGTCCGACTGTGTGACCACATAGATGGCAGCCCACCAGGCTCCCCTCTCCCTGGGATTCTCCAGGCAAGAATACTGGAGTGGGTTGCCATTTCCTTCTCCAATGCATGCATGCATGCTAAGTCGCTTCAGTTGTGTCCGACTCTGCGACCCTATGGACAGCAGCCCACCAGGCTCTCCTGTCCATGGGATTCTCCAGGCAAGAATACAGGAGTAGGTTGCCATTTCCTTCTCCCACTTGATCAGTCTACCAATATAAATATTAATCTCATCTAAAAACACTCTCACAAACACAACCAGAATGATGTTTGACCAGAATGTCTGAGCTCCCTATGGCCTAGATCAGATCAATCCATAAAATTAACTGTCACTTTAGGATTCCTGAGCTACCAGCTCTGCCAGGGAACTGGTGGATCTAGTAAGGCAAGGTGCCTTGTCCACCTCATTGGACCTCACCCTACTCATCAGCAATCTCTCTTCCTGAGCAGACCTAAAAGGAAATACAAAGTTTCTCTGCATTTTTGACTCTGGCAGCCATGGAATTGCACTTTGCTCAAACTCCTACTATCAGAGTCCTTAACTGGCTGAGGGCCCCAGCTGCCACACTTAAAATCCATCATATGCTTTACTGAGAGCACCCCTCCTGTGGGTTGCTCTAGTCCTCCACCCAGAAAGGACTCCTTTTTTGGCACCCAAACATCTCTCTCCATCTCACTTGTGGTCAGACTTTCGTGGAAATATGACAACTCTCCCTACCTCTTCTGGCTCCCTCCCTATTTCAGGGGTTTCCCCCAATAAGATAATTGTGCAGTTAATCATCTCTTAGTATCCACTTGTCCAAGGATCTAGACTGACACACTGACTTCTCCTCCTTCAAAGAGGCAGCGTTATCTAGAAAGAGCACACATTTCAGAGTCAGACAGACCTGGACTGCAACCTGAACTCCCCCCACTTACCTGCTGTGTATCATCTTATTTGAGTCACAGTGTCTCTGAACTTCAGTTTGGCCAGAGTTGTTGAATGATTAAATAAAACGTTAAAAGATAAGAAACTTGAAATCCAAATTTCTTTCTATAATTTAATATCTTAGTCTATTTGGGCTGCAATAACAAAAAGATCATAAATTTTTTGTTGTTCATTCGCTAAGTTCTGTCCGACTTCTTGTGACCCCATGGACTGCAGCACCCTGGGCTTCCCTGTCCTTTACTGTCTCCCGGAGTTTGCTCAAACTCATGTTCATTGAGTCAGTGATGCCATCCAACCATTTCATGCTCTCTCACCCTCTTCTCCTCCTGCCCTCAATTTTCCCCAGCATCAGGGTCTTTTCCAAGCAGTCGGCTCTTCCCATCAGGTTTCCAAAGTATTGGAGCTTCAGCTTTAGCATCAGTCCTTCCAGTGAATATACAGGGTTGATGTCCTTTAGGATTGACTGGTTTGATCTCCTTGCTGTCCAAGGGACTCTCAAGAATCTTCTCCAGCACCACAGTTCAAAAGCATCAATTCTTCAGCACTCAGTCTTCTTTATGGTCCATCTCTCACATCCGTACATCACTACTGGAAAAACCATAGCTTTGATTAGACGGACCTTTGTTGGCAAAGTGATGTCTTTGAGTTTTAATACGCTGTCTAGGTTTCTCATGGCTTTTCTTCCAAGGAGCAAGCATCTTTTAATTTCATGGTGGCAGTCACCATTTGCACTGATTTTGGAGCCCAAGAAAATAAAAGTCTGTCACTGTTTCCTCATCTATTTGCGATGAAATGATGGGATCTTCATTTTCTGAATGATGAGTTTTAAGCCAGGTTTTTCACTCTCCTCTTTCACTTTCATCAAGTGGCTCTTTAGTTCCTCTTTACTTTCTGCCATTAGGGTGGTATCATCTGCATATCTGAGGTTGTTGATATTTCTCTTGGCAAGCTTGATTCTAGCTTGGGATTCATCCAGCCTGGCATTTCACATGATGTACTCTGCATATAAGTTAAATAAGCAGGGTGACAATATACAGTCTTGATGTACTCTTTTCCCAATTTTGAACCAGTCCATTGTTCCATGTCCAGTTCTAACTTTTGCTTCTTGACCTGCAAACAGGTTTCTCAGGAGAAAGGTGAGGTGGTCTGGCATTACCATCTCTTTAAGAATTTTTCACAGTTTGCTGTGATCCTTGCAGTCAAAAGCTTTAGTACATAGTAAAGCTTAACCAACAAACATTTGTTTCTCACAGTTCTAGAGGCTAGAAAGATCAAGGTGCCAGCAGATTTGTTGTCTGGTGAGGGTCCTCTTCCTGGTTCATAGGTTGTTATCTTCTGGCTGTGCCCTCACGTGTCAGAGGGACAAGGGAGCTCTCTGGGCCCTCTTTTATATGGGCACTAATCCCATTATTCAGGGTTCCACTCTCATGACCTAATCACCTCCCAAAGGCCGCCATCTCCTAATGCCATCACATTGGGGGTTATGATTTCAATATACGAATTTTGGAGGAGGGGGACACAAACATTCAGCCTATAGCACTGAGCTACAGGTGTTGTACTACTACTGTCAATTTTGATAAATGCACCATGGTTATGTAAGATATTGACCTTGGAGGGAGGTGGGCAAGGGGTCTGTAGAAACTTTCTATAATATCTTTATAATTTTCCTATAAACATAAAATATTCCCAAAGGGAAAAAAATTAAAGAGGTTACAAATGAGTGATGTAGTAGTTGCTCAATAAGTGACAGAATCCTGACAGCACTGAGAACTGCCTCTGCTACTGCATCTGCCCGAGCCATGGCCCCTCACCCACAAATCAGGTTTGGTGTGGACTCCCCAAGCTGTGATATTGGAAAGAGAGAGGTATCATTTTATTTAATAGAAAGGTCACTATTTGGTTGTCTGATAGTTCAGCACTGAGTATTTGCTCACCGAGGAAGGGAGGAAGAAGTTTGTCCTTGATAACTATCCCCAGTGTCCCTGCATCACAGAGGCCTCCCTGACTCCTATTCTAGAGTTCACAGGCATGCGTCTGGACGAATACGGGGAAGTCCTGTTTATTGTCTCTCCCCTGCCCCCATCCCTCTAGAACATCGTCCTCCTGGGCTCAGAGCTGAGGTGTCACTATTATAGCCTCAGTGCCCAGGACGGTGCCTGCTGCCTTGTAGTTTTTATGGAATTGAAGTCCCCTGGTGTGGGTTCCAGCCCCCAAGTTCAGCCACTGTTTTGGGGCCTCCTCTGCCCTGCAGGCTGGTGTCTTGTTCACCTATCCTGCCCTGAAGACCTAGCGCCACCCTTCCCCCATACCTGGGCTCCATCTTTGTTCACTGGCTCTTTCCACCTGTCTGCCAGCAGCCTGCCATGCTCCCTGCCAGCCTTAATTCTGCTTCATTTAAGCTCATTTGTACAATTTCCTTTTAAAGAACTCCTCTGAAGAGCAGCACCTGTTCTGGGAGGCCCAGCTCCCTTTTCCTAATCAGCCCAGAGCCTTGTAGAGGAGGTACCCCTGACATGGCAGTTTTCTCCCCTCTGGGAACTAGCTGGAGCAGAGCCCAGTTTGCAGGCCCAACAGCAGGTATTTCCTGGGAAGCCTCTGCCAGGACAGTAGCAAGCCTGAAGAGACTCAGAGATGCTCAGTTCCTGCCGGGCTTGGGGTCGGTAGACATTCTGTGAAAATTCTGAATTTAAGAAGACGGAAGGCCAAAGTGCTATAGGAGCTGACCCGCCTCCTGAGGCGAATTTTCCCCCCTCACAGCTACGACGCACCCTGTGTCCTCACTGCGGGGCTTTAGACCTCAGACTGCCCTGAGGGCTACAACCCAGGATGAGGGTCTGTTCTACTCGGGAAATTGGAGTGAGAAGGAAGTTTGGGAGAGGTGTCCTTGCCCCAGGGAATATTTTCATTTCACCCTGACAGCTGGCAAAACCAGAAGGCCTCATCGACATAAATTTTTGCCCAACCAGAACTACCCTTTCTGTGCACTGTTCTAGAATCTCATCTCAGCATGAGGAGACCAGACTCTGCTAAGCACATTTTCACATCCTCCTCTCACTTTTGTGCTGCAGAAAACTCATTAGCACATTTAATTCCTCTTAGTTTTCACAGAAATGAAACCAAAGAGGGAAGTGGGGGAGGCAGAAACAGAAGGGCCCAGGAGACTCACCTCGAAGAGGAGAAATTCCTGGGAATGGGTCAGCCGGGGTCATAGGACGAACTCTGGCCTCAGCTAGATGAGGTCTGAGTCCCATCTCCACCATTAATTCACTGCAACCACAGGCAAGTGGCTGAATCTCTTGGAGCCTTGGTTTGCACATTTCTAAAGTAGAACTTTTAATACCTGGCTGCTGAGAATAAACGAGATAACATCAGTATCTGGTATAGTACATGGTATTTGATACATAAGGAGTACCCAATAAATAGTAGCTTTCATTACCATTGAAAGGCTTCAAAACAGTGAATGAGGTCACCTTTATCTTTTTTTTAAATTATGTGACTCTATATGAAATGTCCGGAATAGGTAAATCTATAGAGACAGAAAGTCGTGGCCAGCAACAGTGGGGAGAGGGAATGGAGGGTGATTGCTGACGGATATAGTTTCTTTTGGGGATGATGAAAATGTTGTAAATCTGATTGTAGTGAATATATCGTAACTCTGTGGATATACTTAAAAGCCATTGAATTATATCCATTAAATGGGTGAACTACTTTGGCCACTTGATGCGAAGGACTGACTCATTTGAAAAGACCCTGGTGCTGGGAAAGATTGAAGGCAGGAGGAGAAGGGAACGATAGAGTATGAGATGGTTGGATGGCATCGCTAACCCGACGGACATGAGTTTGAGCAAGCTCCGGGAGTTGATGATGGACAGGGAAGCCTGGCGTGCTGCAGTCCATGGGGTCTCAAAGAGTCGGGCATGACTGAGCGACTGAACTGAACTGATGTGATGGGTGAAATATATCTCAATAAATCTATTACAAACATGCATTTGGATGACACATTAGAGTGATGAAAGACAAAATATTAGAACTTTTAAAGTAAACTTTTTGCTTTCTTTTTGGATTGGAGACCACTTTTATCTTACCTCAGAGAGTGTCACATTACCTCATTATGTCAACAATTCTAACCTAAAAGTCTACTGGATCTCTCTGAGGATCTGGAGGACCTCACAGATAGGCCTTGTAGAGAAATACAGGCCATTTCCACAACTACACAAGAGGGACTTGGCCTCAGACCTTGAACTCACTGACTTTTTTTAAAGACAAAATTTCTAGTATTTATCTATTTTGGGCTGCATTGGGTTTTAGTTGCAATATGTGGGCTTCTCACTATTTGTGGTGTTCAGGCTTGGCTGCCCCGTGGCATGTGGGATATTAGTTTCCTGATCAAGGATTGAACTCATGTCTCCTGAATTGCAAGGCAGATTCTTAACCACTGGACCATCAGGGAAATCAGGAACTCACTGACTTTTTAAACTAAATGCTATTAGCTAGACTGTCCTCCATATAACATTTGTATTGGTCTAGATTAAAAAGCAAAACAAAAGCAAACCCTCCACAACAACAAAGAAAAAAATGTGTGTTTTCAGGGCTCTGAGAATGTGGCACAGAGAACTGGGGCTGTGTTCCAACCTTATAGGTTTCAGGGTGTGTCTCCTCCTGTGTAGTCTCTATCTGGGAGTTGACATGGAGGTGGCTTTCTAGTGCAAAGGAAAGTTGATGGCAAGAGTTGAACACAAGAAAAATGTAGGGCTTAGAATTAAGTATTGCATTAAGAAAGTAAACTGTCTAAGGAGAATGATTTAGAACACATTCTAGATTCCCAAACTAGAGCCATGATCCTCACCCTGGCCACCCACTAGAATCACCTGTGGAGCACTAAAAATGATGGGGCCTGGGTCCACCTCCAGGGCTTCTGATTGAGTTGGTTGGCATAGTACCTGGGTCACCAGGATTTAAAATCTCCCCAGGTAATACCAGTGAGCAGCCATAGTTGAGAATCCCAGGTCTAGAGTGTTCTAGGCCTCAGTTTCTTTGGTCCAGGAACAAATTTACAAAGGATTGTAGTAGGTGGGACAGGGCAAGATGATCTTCCTCCTCTACGGGAATAGTGCACATTTCAGAAGACAGGTTAATTGTGTGTGAAACAGCAGGACCCTAATGATCCTTACCCCCCATGTCTTCTGCCTGCCTGTTGTCTGTGGACAACTTTAATCAAAGAATAAGTTTAATTACTGCAAGGAGATCCAACCAGTCCATTCTGAAGGAGATCAGCCCTGGGATTTCTTTGGAAGGAATGATGCTAAAGCTGAAACTCCAGTATTTTGGCCACCTCATGCGAAGAGTTGACTCACTGGAAAAGACTCTGATGCTGGGAGGGATTGGGGGCAAGAAGAGAAGGGGAGGACAGAGGATGAGATGGCTGGATGGCATCACCAACTCAATGGACATGAGTCTGAGTGAACTCCAGGAGTTGGTGATGGACAGGGAGGCCTGGCGTGCTGCGATTCATGGGGTCGCAAGGAGTCGGACAGGACTGAGCGACTGAACTGAACTGAAGTTTAATTAAAGAAGTGAGAAATGTGGAAACAAAGGAAAATTAGAGAAGTGAGAAATGTGGAAACAAAGGAGACTAAATAATAATAATGCAGTCATTAAGCATAGTCAAGGACCTTTAGTTCTTTCTCAAGGGCTGTAGATAATATTCTGAGCCACATCATGTGAGCTGTCTTATAGATACCAAAACCCCAGGTGGAGAAGTTAGCTATATGATGACCAGACTGTACCCAGGACTTGAGCTGCCACAATTCTGAGAATTGACTGCAAAGAAATGGGAACAAGTGGACTCTGGAACTGAAGATTAACTGTCCCTAAAACAATCAAGAGATGCTGGTCAGACCACTGGTGACCAATTTGAAGACGACTGTTAGAGATGATTGTGCTGTTTCTGCATGTGACGCCCTCCCGCCTCCCCCATCTTTCTATAAAAGCTCTCACCCCTGCTTGTCAGGGGTGGTGAATCAGCCTTTGGACAGATGTCTGCCATCCTTTCCCCCCAGTTGCCAATATCTGAAATAAAGCAAACTTTCCTTTCCACCAACCTGGCCTGTTTATTGGCTTTGGGGCGGCAAGCAGCCAGACCCTCCCACACACACCTTTTGGTAACATGTGTATAAGGGCCAGTCTTTACCGAGGAATGGAAGTGATCAAGTTTAGTTAAAGTAGGAAATGTCATGGCTCCAGACAAAAAGCCTAAACAGTGAAGGCAAGACTGGTAGCAATCGTGGAGGGCCATGTCATAGCTTAATGGCTTTCATGCCCCACTGTACATCCAGAGGGTGCCCTGGAGAAGGGGACCCCAGGGAGGAAGGGAGTAGGCTGGAGGGGCACCGGGCAGCGTGTTCTCCTGGACTGCTTTGTTGCCCTGGTCTCAGAAAAGCTCCAGTCCTGGGCTTCCCTCTCCCTTGAACACTTTAGGGCCTTTTTAGGAGATGGGATCACTCCCCTCACCAACTCTGGGGGTTCCATGGGAGTTGGCAGGGCAAGGGAAGGAGGGAAGGTTAGTTTGGACTTTGAAATGCGGGTGAGCTGTCTGGCAGAAGTCATCAGGGTGTCTTGGAATGTTACTTGGGTGGGATGCTGGAAGTCCAAGAAGTTCTTCTTTGGTGTTCCAGTATTTCTTTCAGAATCCTCTATGATGCTGACTGGTTAAAAAAAAAAAAAAAAGAAAAATATTCAAGTCAGAAGTCAGTGGATTGGACTACAACAAAGATCTCATACAAGCTCAAGAAATGATCAGTAGTCAGATCCGGCCAATGCACTAAGAGCTAATAATTTGGATTGAAGGGGGCCACAGAGACAGGCTGATTTGTTTCCAGTTACTCTTTTCTACTGTGACAAGTGAAGAAAAAAATGAGCAGCAACAGCTGCAACTCATAGAAGTCAAAGATGGTAGATTAAAATGGCCTTCTCAAAGGATAGATGTGTGAGTGCATGTCCAACTCTTTGTGACTCAATGGACTGTGTCCTGCCAGGCTCCTCTGTCCGTGGGATTCTCCAGGCAAGAATAGTGGAGTGGGTAGCCTTTACCTTCTCCAGGGGATCTTCCCACCCAGTGATCAAAACCTGCATCTCCTGTGTATCTCCTGCATTGCAGGTGGATTCTTAGCCACTGGGCCACCAGGGAAGCCCCCAAAGGACAGGTGGTAATCTCCAAATTGCCGACAGTTAATGAAAGGGGGGCTGCTTTACGGTGCTGAGAATGAGTGGAAAAGGTTCCACAGATTGTTGGCACAGAACATGTAGAATAAATTTTGGCCCTGAATCCAAAATGAGTCTTCTCTCTCAACTGTAATATTAAAAAGAAGAAATTTTCATTATAGTGTTTGGTTTGTATTTACTTCCTGTGGAAGCTTCTACTGAGGTTATCAACCATTCTGGGGGAAATGATTGTGGACATAATGATCATTACAATGATCACTACACTTATTTTTTTAAGTAAGGAAGTGCTTCTATTGCTTAGAAAATCTCAAACATTCTGGACTGAATTCTTAAAATGTATGTCAGTATGCTCTCATAAAACACATAAAGTGAGACACTTATGTAATTAAAAAAATTTAGTAGCCACATTGAAAAATATATAAAGGCACAGTTGAAACTCATTTTCATAATATGTCTTACATAACTTGGGATGTCCAAGATACAGCATTTCAGTATAAATCAATGTATACATTTTCACTAATGCAGTATTGGAAATGACACATATACCCAGCACATGCACCACAACACAACAATACCTAATAGGATGCAATGCTAAGGAGAAATGTAGTCCTACCAAAACAGTACACTGCTTCAGTTTTTAAATTAACATTAAAAATTCACTGCAGTTTGTGAAGATAGATTCTGAGCAGCCACCTTTTGGTCATCAGTATATAATGAGCTTCCCAGGTGGTGCTTGTGTGTGGGTGATCAGTCACTAAATCGTGTCCAGCTCTTTGCGGCCCTATGGACTGTGGCCCGCCAGGCTCCTCAGTCTATAAGATTTTCCAGGCAAGAATACTGGAGTGGGTTGCCATTTCCTTTTCCAGGAGTCTTCCTGACCCAGGGATCAATCCCACGTCTCCTGCTTTGCAGGTGGATTCTTCACCTGCTGAGCCATGGCACAGTAGTAAGGAATCTGCCTGCCAATGCAGGAGGTGCAAGAGATTTGGGTTCGATCCCTGGGTTGGGAAGATGCTTTGGAGAAGGCAATGGCAAGACACTTCAGTATTCTTGCTTGGAAAATCCCACAGACAGAGGATCCTGGTGGGCCACAGTCCATGGAGTCACAAAGAGTCGGACACAACTGAGCAAACACTTAAGAGATATAGTGAGCACTTTGACTAAGGATTTGTGTATTTGGATAAAACTACCAGAGAATTGCTTGAGAACCTAGCAAATGGACCACAGTCCTGAAAATCCCTAGGCTGTTAAGGGGAGGATATATCTGAAAAGCCACCAAGTATCTGAAGGATGTCATTTTACAACCAAGATTACTTTACCCTCAAGGATCTCATTCAAAATTGATGGAGAAATCAAAAGCTTTACAGACAAGCAAAACTAAGAGAATTTAGCGCCACCAAACCAGATTTACAACAAATGTTAAAGGGACATCTATAGGCGGGAAATATAAGAGAAGGAAAAGACCTACAAAAACAAACCCAAAACAATTAAGAAAATGTCAATAATATCAGTAATTACTTAAAGTCAATGGATTAAATGCTCCAACCAAAAGACACAGATTGGCTGAATAGATACAAACACAAGACCCATATATATGCTGTCTACAAGAGACCCACTTCAGACCTAGACACGCATATCCTCTCACAAAGTGAGAGGATGGAAAAGTATATTCCATGCAAGTGGAAATCAAAAGAAAGCCAGAGTGACAATTTGCATATCAGACAGAATAGATGTTAAAACAAAAAATATTACAAGAGACAAGGAAGGATATTACATAATGATCAAGGGATCAATCCAAGAGGAAGACATAACAATTGTGAATATTTTATGTACCCAACATAGAGGCACCTCAATACATAAGGCAAACACTAACAGACATAAAAGGGGAAATTGATGGCAACGTAATAATAGTAGGGGACTTTAACACCCCACTTATACCAATGGACAGATCATCAAAACAGAAAATTAATAAGTAACACAAGCCTTAAATGACACACTAGACCAGGTATATCTAATTGATATTTTCAGGATATTCTAACCAAATGCATAAGAATACACTTTCTTCTCAAGTATACATGGAACATTTTCCAGGATTTGGGTCACAAATCAAGCCTCAGTAAATGTAAGAAAATTGAAATCATATCATGCATCTTTTCTGACCACAGTGCTATAAGATGATATCAATTACAGGAAAAAGACTATAAAAAACACAAACACATGGAGATTAAACAGTATGTTTCTAAAACACACGCAAATTACTGAAGAAATCAAAACGGAAATAAAAAAATTCCTAGAAACAAATGACTATGAAAACACGGTAACCCAAAACCTATGGGATTCAGCGAAAGTGGTTCTAAGAGGGAAGTTTCAGATCAGATCGACTCTTTGCGACCCCATGAATCGCAGCACGCCAGGCCTCCTTGTCCATCACCAACTCCCGGAGTTCACTCAGACTCACATCCATCGAGTCAGTGATGCCATCCAGCCATCTCATCCTCTGTCGTCCCCTTCTCCTCTTGCCCCCAATCCCTCCCAGCATCAGAGTCTTTTCCAATGAGTCAACTCTTTGCAAAAGAGTACTGGCCAAAGTACTGGAGTTTCAGCTTCAGCATCATTCCTTTCAAAGAAATCCCAGGGCTGATCTCCTTCAGAATGGACTGGTTGGATCTCCTTGCAGTCCAAGGGACTCTCAAGAGTCTTCTCCAACACCACAGTTCAAAAGCATCAATTCTTTGGCGCTCAGCCTTCTTCACAGTCCAACTCTCACATCCATACATGACCACAGGAAAAACCATAGCCTTGACTAGACGGACCTTTGTTGGCAAAGTAATGTCTCTGCTTTTGAATATGCTATCTAGGTTGGTCATAACTTTCCTTCCAAGGAGTAAGCGTCTTTTAATTTCATGGCTGCAGTCACGATCTGCAGCGATTTTGGAGCCCAAAAAAATAAAGTCTGACACTGTTTCCACTGTTTCCCCATCTATTTCCCATGAAGTGGTGGGACCGCATGCCATGATCTTCGTTTTCTGAATGTTGAGCTTTAAGCCAACTTTTTCACTCTCCTCTTTCACTTTCATCAAGAGGCTTTTGAGTTCCTCTTCACTTTCTGCCATAAGGGTGGTGTCATCTGCATATCTGAGGTTATTGATATTTCTCCCGGCAATCTTGATTTCAGCTTGTGCTTCTTCCAGTCCAGCGTTTCTCATGATGTACTCTGCATAGAAGTTAAATAAGCAGGGTGACAATATACAGCCTTGACGTACTCCTTTTCTTATTTGGAACCAGTCTGTTGTTCCATGTCCAGTTCTAACTGTTGCTTCCTGACCTGCATATAGGTTTCTCAAGAGGCAGATCAGGTGGTCTGGTATTCCCATCTCTTTCAGAATTTTCTACAGTTTATTGTGATCCACACAGTCAAAGGCTTTGGCGTAATCAATATAACAGAAATAGATTTTTTCTGGATCTCTCTTGCTTTTTCCATGATCCAGCGGATGTTGGCAATAGGACATAATTCACTAAGCAAGATACAAAAAGTGAAAACTGCAAAGGGAAAGTTTGATAAATTTGGCTATATTAATATCAGAAATACCTAATTCATCAAAAGGTGCCATATGTGTTCATGTTCTTCTTTTTCTCCTTCTTTCCACTTCCTCCCATCCCCTCTGTCCCTTCCTTTTCTGAAACACTCAGTACTAAAAGGTTAGGTGATGACAAGTCAGTTATTTTGCCACGTTAGAGGGTGAAGGGAGAACAAGGGTGGCTCAAAGGAGGCATCAGAGTCCACGTGGCATGGAGGCATCTGCACAGGAGATGTATCAGAGGCCAGAGAGCACAGGCAGGGAAGCAGCACAGGCGCAGCAGCCTGGAATAGGGTGTTAGAGCACAAAGGAGGTGGGGAAGGCATCCGGGCAGGATGCGCATCCTTTTAAATACACAGATATGCGTATGAATATATATGCTGTCCATGATTTGTTTCAAAATAACACAGGAGGTAAAGGAAATAGATGTATGTCGAGGCAGGATGAGCCAAGGGTGGGAAATTTGGTGAGTCTTGATGATGGGTACACTGGGCTGTATTTGTTTACGTTTTTGTACGTCCAAAATTCTCCATAAAAAGCATTTTTCAGTGTAAACACACACACCAAAATGAAAATGAAGAGATAAGCTTCAAATCTGTAGAAGAACTGTGCTATGCATATAAGTGATGCAGGATTTGAATCTATAACGCAGGACTTCCCTGGCGGTCCAGTGGTTAAGACTCAGATACCTGAATGCAAGGGGCCTGGGTTCAATCCCAGGTCAGGGAACTAGACTCCACATGCAACTAAGACTGGGCACAGCATACATAAATGAATGAATGAATAAAATATATATATATATATATCTTTAAAAAAGAAACTATAACATATATTTAAAGGAAACAAAGCCCTCCATGTCAACAATAGACAAATAATCTGCTTCCTGGAGAAGGAAATATAAAGACCAAAAAATCTGAAAGAATTTCTGACCCATAGTAGTCAGAAAAATGCACATCAAAAGCAGAGTTAGGGACTTCCCTGGTGGTCTAGTGGCTAAGACTCTGTCTTTCCAATGCAGGGTGCCTGGGTTCAACTCCTGGTCAGAGAACTAGATTCCACATGCCACAACAAAGACTTGGAGCAGTCAAATAAATAGAAAAGAAAAAACCACAATTAGATACTAGTTTATCTTTATCAGTTTGACACAAATTAAAAGCTGTGTTGCTAAGTCTCAAGCACTGCTTGTAGGAGTGTAAATTCATCAATTGTTCTGGCACCATTTAGCCAAGTATAAACTCTTATACGCGTGCACCAGAGCATGGGAGTAAGAAGACTGAAGGTAAACTTGCCTGTAATTTAAAAAAACCAAAACAAAAACTGGAAGTAAGCCAATGTCTGATGGAGCAATGGATTAGTAACTGCGATACACAATGAGATGGCATTAGCAGTGCAAATGTACTATTTACAGCAACATGAATGAATCCTGCAAACATAAGGTTGAGTGAAAAAGGCAAATCAGAAAAATACAAAACATAAAACAATACGTTTTGAAAAGTTCAAAAACAAGCAAAACTAAACTATATATTCGGGCTTCCCTGGTGGCTCAGTGGTAAAGAATATGCCAATGCAGGAGACACAGGTTCAATCCCTGGTCTGGGAAGATCCCACATGCTGTGGAGCAACTAAGCCCATGCAACACAACTGCTGAGCCTGCGCTCTCGCGCCCGGGAACCACAACTCCTGGGCACACGTGCTGCGGCTACTGAAGCCCGGGTGCTCTAGAGCCTACGCTCTGCAACAGGAGGAGCCAGCACAATGGGAAGCCACAGCTACAGTAGCCCTTGCTCCCCACAACTAGAGGAAAACTCCACACAGCAAGGAAGACCCAGCAAAATAAACAAGTGAAATTATATAAAAAAGAAAAAAACAAAACACACACACACACAAAGAAAAAACAATATGGTCTTTAACAACACACATACATACATATGTGGTAAAATATAAAGGAAAGCAAGGACTGATAAAAATTCAAGACAGGTTTACCATGGTGGGTGAGGAGGGAGGAGCTTCATGATACTCTTAGAGCTCCATTTCTTTTTTAAATTTATTTTTAATTGGAGGGTAATTGCTTTACAATATTGTGTTGGTTTCTTGCCATATGTCAACATGAATCAGCCATAGGTATACATGTGTCTCCTCCCTCTTGAACTTCCCTCCTGAGTTCCATTTCTTAAGCTGGATGTTGGGCACATAAGGGCTCATTTTATTATCTTTATACCTTATATACACATTTAATCATATACATGTTTTGTACTGATGAAATATATAATCTTCTAATACAAATTTTAATCAAAACAGAAATAAGACTATTGATATCTATAGTAGTTATAAGAAATGCAGACACTTCTGTCAATGCTGTGTGAGAGCCAGGGTAAGCACACATGCAATTTATGCCTTTGGTCTCAGCATCCTCGTATGCACCCTCTTTTTGCTCTCGAAAGTTTTGCTGATGGGATCTATTAAAAAAAGGATCCTGTGCTCTCAGTGATGGCTGCTGCCACCACTGCTTGTCCCAAGATGAACAGAAATGAACAACAAGCTTAGCTAGGACACTACCAATTTTTACTACTTAAAGGGAAGCAAAATGAATCAAGTGAATTCAAATATTTGAATGGTGAACATTAAAACATAGAATTAACTATAAACAAATCTTTACTCACCTTCTTTCTAGATAGACAAGAAATACTTACATAAAGATGATCAAAAAAATTTGCACTTTGACCTGAACCAAGTATCTTGTATGGTAGTGGGAGAGCTAAATGTGACAAATGACTTAGTTGTCTGGTTACATTAATTTTTAAAAAACTCTTTGGAAACACTTTAAATATTAAAATAATAAAATTATTTAAAATAATATTAACATAATAAAATACTTTTTAAAAAAGAAAGAGACCTAAGAGACCCATCCACCAAATGTGAAATGTGGATTTCAGGTGGATCCTTTGGTGGTGGCTCAGAGAGTAAAGAATCCACCTGCAATGTGGGAGACCCAAGTTCGATCCCTGGGTTGGGAAGATCCCCTGGAGAAGGGAATGGCAACCCAATCCAGTATTCCTGTCTGGAGAATTCCATGGAGAGGAGCTTGGCGGGCTACATTCCATGGGGTTGCAAAGAGTTGGACACAACTGAGAGACTACCCGTTTCTTTCACTTCTGAACTGAACCAATCAACTATAAAAATATATTCTTTATAAAATGAGGAAAATGTGAGTAGGGATTGGGTATTAAAAGATACCAAGGTATGATAATGGAACTGTGCTTGGATTTAAAAAACAACTCTTACCCTTTAGAGATGAAACCTAAAATGTCTGGAGAAGATGTTATAATAGCTAGAATTTGCTGTGAAATAATCCAGTGGTGGGAGTGGAAAGGGAGGGATAAAGATGAAATAAAAGTGGTCATGAGAGGCTCACTGTACCTGACTGGTAGGTACAAGGGTACCTTGTTCTCTTTGTCCTTCTCATGCCTGTGCGAAATTTTCCATGGGAGAAGGGAAAGATGGGAGAGGAAGAGGGAGGGAAAAAGTAGGAAGTGAGATCCTCTGAACAATGCCTTGTATCTCTCAGAGCAAGAGCCCAGCTCGGTGGATGGTTTCTGCTGCCCTCCTGCAGGAGATAACATCACTGGCCAGAGACCCTCAGAGGCGGACGGCCTTGCGCACTATGCCGTTTCATTCTTCTGTTGGGGCCATACCTACACAGAGGGCTGCTGTATCAGAATGCGTGGTCTGAGCAGGCCCAGGTATCCAACCCTCGTGGGTTTCACAACTTTGGCCCTTCTCAGTCCCAGGAAGCCATGCACAAGAAGTGAGCCACTTTCCTTTTTTTAACCTCCTGAAATACCATGGCAGTTCTGAGTTTAGTTGGCCTTGGCCTGCAGTGCCTTGAAGCAGGATTCTGGTACCAGAGCCTAAAGCCAGGTACCCCAGAGACTAAAGTCAGGCCAAGAGCACTGAATACTAGCCACCAGACCAGCAGAGCCAGTGGCCAGTGATGAGGCACAGGCCCACCGGCTTTGTAGAAATGAATCCCCACACAAAAATGGAAAGTAGCGAAACAGGTAAAGTGTTTATTAGGAGGGAAAAGGGTACGTGTGGGTAGACACATGCGTGGGCTCAGAGCAAGAGTCATGCCCTTGTGGCGGTTTGAATCACTTAGATGGAGCATTTCTTCCGGGTTTCCTCTGGTCAGTCATCTTGCTTTGCTTGAATCTGAGTCCATAACTGGTTTATCTCCCTCCCCTATGTGTGCGCACATCTCTTAGCCAAGATGGATTCTAGTGAAGAGGCCTGTGGGCAGGTTGACATTACCTACTACGGGACGGCACCCCTCCATTTTGGCTCCCAAGGAGCCTCATGTGTAATCAGGAAAGTCTCTTTGACCTCGAGAATGAGAAATATGTGGTCTCTCTTTCATCTGGCACAGCTCCTCTTCCGCTCCTGCTATCATCTTTATCTTGGAGTATCTCTGTCCACAGTGGACAGTCTAGCTCCTCAGCCTGGAGCCCATCTATCTCCTGCCTCAGATCCTCTTGAAAGACACCCAACATTTTCACTACACTCCTTCTGGCACAGCCTGATAGCCCCTGAGAAGGAGTTCAGATTTAACAACAAGAGCCTGGCACACCCCATGCTGGCTCTTGGCCTCTGCCTCCTCCTGGGAAGGGGAAAGACATAGTGTGGACTGGGTAGGGATAATCTTTGCTGATTAATTCCTGTTCACCCCCTGTTCTACTTGCCCCAACCAATATAGACAAGGAGACATCTCACTACAGAAGTGCCATGATAAAAGTTAAGAGGGTGGGTCTCTGCACTATAAGCAAGAGAGACTCCAGGTGCTGAATGGAGGCTGTTCATTCCCATTCCCAGCAAGAGCTCGTCATTCATCCACCGGTTTTTACCGCCCCCTTGTGGTCATTTGCTTCCTCTAGACAATCCCGGTTTCCCAGGTGGCGCTAGTGGTAAAGAACCTGCCTGCCAATGCAGGAGACGTAAGAGATGCTGGTTCAATCCCTTGGTCGGGAAGATCCCCTGGAGGAGGAAATGGCAACCCACTCCAGTATTCTTGCCTGGGAAATCCCACAGACAGAGGAGCCTGGCGGGCTGCAGTCTTGCAGCCGCAGAGTCGGACATGACTGAAGCAATTTAGCATGCAGTCCTGAAACCTTGAAATACGCGTTTCCACCCCACTGATGAGTCAATCCCCTGCAAACCTTGCATTGGGTTTATCTTCATTAAGGGACAGATATTTCGCTCAGTAGTGAGAAAACTTTCTTCCAAAGCAAATAAGAACATGAGGGTCTTCCAGACAATTTCTCCTTTTTTTTTTTTTGACCTTGCCCTGCAGTTTCTGGGATCTTAGTTCCCTGACTAAGGATTGAACCTGGGTCCATGGCAGTGAACGTACCAAGTCTTAACTGGACTGCCAGGGAATTCCCTCTTTGCTTTTTAAAACCTTTACTGGTTGAAAAATTTTAAAACAAAAATTGGGGAGAAAGAAACTTGATGAGGATTTCCCTGGTGGGTCAGGTGGTTAAGAATCCACCTGCGAATGCAGGGGATATGGGTTTGATCCCTGGTCTGGGAAGATCCCACATGCCACAGAGTAACTAAGCCTGTGCACCACAACTCTTGAGCCTGTGCTCTAGAGCCCAGGAACCACAACTACTGAGCCCACGTGCTGCAATTACTGAAGCCCATGGGCCTAGAGCCTGTGCTCGGCAACAAGAGTTCAGTTCAGTAAGTTCAGTTAAGAGAAGCTGGTGCACCGCAATGAAGCATAGCCCCCACTCGCTGCAACTACAGAAAGCCCACGCATAGCAACGAAGACCCAGCAAAGCCTAATAAATAAATAAGAAACTTCATGAGATGGCTATAGGGAAAGGGGATCAGGAAAGTATTCCCTGCCTCTATGTGGGTGAAGGAAGCTCGGTAATTCCTGTAAAAAATGATGCCCCTCCAGATGAAACCATGTAACTCAGATTGGGACTTGAAGACACGATCTTTTTAACTGAGATCACATCTAGTCTTAGGACTTAATGAAGCTCAATTTCTTGATGTCTCATTGCAGACAGAATTGAGTGGGAGACAAAGTGACAGGTAAGAAGTGGATTTATTTAGAGAGAAACACACTCCACAGAATGTGGGCCATCTCAGAAGGTGAAAGGTCTCAGGGTAGGGAGTTGGCAAGTTTTTATAGGAATGGGTAATTTCATAGGCTTATGAGTGGGAGGTGTATTCCAGCTATTTTGGGGAAGGAGTGGAGATTTCCAGAAATTGGTCCACCATCCACTTTTTGATCTTTCCTGGTAGGTCACTGTCGTGGTGGTGTGTCAATTAGCTTGCTGATATGTTACAATGAGCATATGATGAGGCTCAAGATATGGTGGAAGTTAACTGCCATTTTGGACCTATTTGGTTCTAATCAGTTTATGTTGTGTTCTCAGGCTATGTCATTTTTTTAAAGTTTGTGCCCTGCCCCGCTCCCTCCTGTTTCATTTCCCCCTCAGAGACTTTACTTTCATATTCTTATGGGAAGTGGCCCTTGATAGTCTGTCTTCTGTGACTGCTTCAAGGCTGAGTAGGGGTGTTGACTCTGCCTGTCAGGGAGTAGAAATCTCTGGATGCCTGATCTAGGGGCCTCAGGAGAGGACAGCTCCTTGTTTTAAGTCAGTATGGGCTGGAAATCCTTGTACAGCCATCATGTTGATGTGGAACTGTTGTAACTGCTTCCATAGCTTTTTCTATGAATCTCCTTGATAATGAAGCCCTTCTTGTAAAAGCATCCAAGTACAAAAATAATTATCTATAAATAACAAAAGACTTACCAAGCAAGGTTAAACATCTAATTACAGTCTATAAAGAAATTTAGTTACAATAACTAGAACTACAAATGATTACATTTAATTCAACTTATCAAATAATTCTAGCTAAATATTTCTCTGAGAGGCCTCAGGGGCCACCTAAAGCATCCCAAAATTAGCTGGAAATCAAAAGAATTTTAAAATTTTATATATGAGAAGTTCTGAAACATTTAGTCAAGTAAGATCATAGATCACCTACAATACTTATTTTCCAACCAAAGTTACCAGAGCTCTCAAAAGTAAATACAAATCACGTAAAGGCAAACACACACACACAATCTATTGTCAAAAGCAGCATTTCGGGAATATTTTGGAGGGAAAAACTAAATCCAGTCTTTTCCTAGCCCATTAGGAACAAAACCCATTCACCCAACTAGATTTAATGAAATCTTAGAAAATCCTGATCATGGATAACTCTTTTCAGTATTTTTTTATTCCTCACACCTTATTTTACTGAAAACATATATGTTACTTTCATTAAAAGTTTTTTCCACGTTGAGTTACTTTTCTTACTAACAAATCTGCAATAGATATAATAAAGTCTTATTTGAACTCTCGAAAAAGCAAGAGAGTTCCAGAAAAATATCTATTTCTGCTTTATTGACTATGCCAAAGCCTTTGACTGTGTGGATCACAATAAACTGTGGAAAATTCTTCAAGAGATGGGAATACCAGACCACCTGACCTGCCTCTTGAGAAACGTATATGCAGGTCAGGAAGCAACAGTCAGAACTGAACATGGAACAACAGACTGGTTCCAAATAGGAAAAGGAGTTCATCAAGGCTGTATATTGTCACCCTGCTTATTTAACTTCTATGCAGAGTACATCATGAGAAACGCTGGACTGGAAGAAGCACAAGCTGGAATCAAGATTGCCAGGAGAAATATCAATAACCTCAGATATGAGATAACACCACCCTTATGGCAGAAAGTGAAGAGGAACTCAAAAGCCTCTTGATGAAAGTGAAAGTGGAGAGTGAAAAAGTTGGCTTAAAGCTCAACATTCAGAAAACGAAGATCATGGCATCCGGTCCCATCACTTCATGGGAAATAGATGGGGAAACAGTGGAAACAGTGCCAGACTTTATTTTTTTGGGCTCCAAAATCACTGCAGATGGTGACTGCAGCCATGAAATTAAAAGACTCTTACTCCTTGGAAGAAAAGTTATGACCAATCTAGATAGCATATTGAAAAGCAGAGACATTACTTTGCCAACAAAGGTCCGTCTAGTCAAGGCTATGGTTTTTCCTGTGGTCATGTATGGATGTGAGAGTTGGACTGTGAAGAAAGCTGAGGGCCAAGAATTGATGCTTTTGAACTGTGGTGTTGGAGAAGATTCTTGAGAGTCCTTGGACTGCAAGGAGATCCAACCAGTCAATCCCAAAGGAAATCAGTCCTGAATATTCTTTGGAAGGACTGATGCTAAAGCTGAAACTCAATACTTTGGCCACCTGATGCTAAGAACTGACTCATTGGAAAAGACCCTGATGCTGGGAAAGATTGAAGGCAGGAGGAGAAGGGGACAACAGAGGATGAGATGGTTGGATGGTATCACCTACTTGAGATACATGAGTTTGAGCAAGCTCTGGGAGTTGGTGATGGACAGGGAAGTCTAGCGTGCTGCAGTCCATAGAGCACAGAACAAAGAGCCACTGAACTGAACTGAAACCTAGGTACAACAGAAGTACCTAAGTCATCTTAAATATCAGATATCAGTTTGAAACTGAAAGTGTTAGTCACTCATTGTGTCCAACTCTTTGTGACCCCATGGGGTTGAGGTATAGCCCGCCAGGCTCCTCTGTCTACAGAATTCTCCAGACAAGAATACAGGAGTGGGCTGCCATTCCCTTCTCCAGGGGATCTTCCTGACCCAGGGATCAAACCTGGGTCTCCCACATTGCAGGCAGTTTCTTTACTGTCTGAGCCACTAGGGAAGTCCTATCAGTTTAGTACTGAATATTTTTCAGATGACATGAACTTGAAATTCATTTTGGCAGATTATTTTCTATCTCTGAGTATTTATATAAGCACTTAATTTCCTTTAAGTCAATTAGAATTCTTTTTGTTTTTTGCTTAAATATATTTTATTGAAGTATAGTTGACTTAACAATGTTTTAGGTGCACAGAAAGGTGATTCAGTTATACATATACACATGTTATTATTCAGATTATTTGCCATTATAGGTTATTATGAGATACTGACTACAGTTCCCTGTGCTATACAGTAAGCCTTTGTTGCTTGTTGCACATCTATTTTTAATTAGAAATCTAGCAGTCTATTCATACTAAATTAAATTAGAAATTTTTTTAATTAGAAATTTTACTTAGAAATCTAGCACTCTATTCATATTACTAAAAATTATAGTTAGGCAGAAGTTCATAATTTTTCTGAAATACATACATAGTATTTATATCTTGACCTTTTAGAACTAACACCCAAAAAAGATGTCCTTTTCATTATAGGGGACTGGAATGCAAAAGTAGGAAGTCAAGAAACACCTGGAGTAACAGGCAAATTTGGCCTTGGAAGACTAATAGAGTTTTTTGCCAAGAAAATGCACTGGTCATAACAAACACCCTCTTCAACAACACAAGAGAAGACTCTATACATGGACATCACCAGATGGTCAACACCAAAATCAGATTGATTATATTCTTTGCAGCCAAAGATGGAGAAGCTCTACACAGTCAGCAAAAACAAGACCGAGCTGACTGTGGCTCAGACCATGAACTCCTTATTGCCAAATTCAGACTTAAATTGAAGAAAGTAGGGAAAACCACTAGACCATTCAGGTATGTGACCTAAATCAAATCCCTTATGATTATACAGTGGAAGTGAGAAATAGATTTAAGGGCCTAGATCTGATAGATGGAGTGCCTGATGAATTATGGAATGAGGTTCATGACATTGTACAGGAGACAGGGATCAAGACCATCCCCTGGAAAAGAAATGCAAAAAGCAAAATGGCTGTCTGGGAGGCCTTACAAATAGCTGTGAAAAGAAGAGAAGCAAAAAGCAAAGGAGAAAAGGAAAGATATAAACATCTGAATGCAGAGTTCCAAAGAATAGCAAGAAGAGATAAGAAAGCCTTCTTCAGTGATCAATGCAAAGAAATAGAGGAAAACAACAGAATGGGAAAGACTAGGATCTCTTCAAGAAAATCAGAGATACCAAAGGAACATTTCATGCAAAAAGATGGGCTCAATAAAGGACAGAAATGGTATGGACCTAACAGAAGCAGAAGATATTAAGAAGAGATGGCAAGAATACACAGAAGAACTATACAAAAAGATCTTCATGACCCAGATAATCACAATGGTGTGATCACTCACCTAGAGCCAGACATCCTGGAATGTGAAGTCAAGTGGGCCTTAGAAAGCATCACTATGAACAAAGCTAGTGGAGGTGATGGAATTCCAGTTGAGCTATTCCAAATCCTGAAAGATGATGCTGTGAAAGTGCTGCACTCAATATGCCAGCAAATTTGGAAAACTCAGCAGTGGCCACAGGACTGGAAAAGGTCAGTTTTCATTCCAATCCCAAAGAAAGGCAATGCCAAAGAATGCTCAAACTACCGCACAATTGCACTCATCTCACATGCTAGTAAAGTAATGCTCAAAATTCTCCAAGCCAGGCTTCAGCAATACGTGAACCGTGAACTTCCAGGAGTTCAAGCTGGTTTTAGAAAAGGCAGAGGAACCAGAGATCAAATTGCCAACAGCCGCTGGATCATCAAAAAAGCAAGAGAGTTCCAGAAAAGCATCTATTCCTGCTTTATTGACTATGCCAAAGCCTTTGACTGTGTGGATCACAATAAACTGTGGAAAATTCTGAAAGAGACGGGAATACCAGATCACCTGACCTGCCTCTTGAGAAATTTGTATGCAGGTCAGGAAGCAACAGTTAGAACTGGACATGGAACAACAGACTGGTTCCAAATAGGAAAAGGAGTTCATCAAGGCTGTATATTGTCACCCTGCTTATTTAACTTCTATGCAGAGTACATCATGAGAAACGCTGGACTGGAAGAAGCACAAGCTGGAATCAAGATTGCCAGGAGAAATATCAATAACCTCAGATATGAGATAACACCACCCTTATGGCAGAAAGTGAAGAGGAACTCAAAAGCTCTTGATGAAAGTGAAAGTGGAGAGTAAAAAAAAGTTGGCTTAAAGCTCAACATTCAGAAAACGAAGATCATGGCATCCGGTCCCATCACTTCATGGGAAATAGATGGGGAAACAGTGGAAACAGTGCCAGACTTTATTTTTTTGGGCTCCAAAATCACTGCAGATGGTGACTGCAGCCATGAAATTAAAAGACTCTTACTCCTTGGAAGAAAAGTTATGACCAATCTAGATAGCATATTGAAAAGCAGAGACATTACTTTGCCAACAAAGGTCCGTCTAGTCAAGGCTATGGTTTTTCCTGTGGTCATGTATGGATGTGAGAGTTGGACTGTGAAGAAAGCTGAGGGCCGAAGAATTGATGCTTTTGAACTGTGGTGTTGGAGAAGATTCTTGAGAGTCCCTTGGACTGCAAGGAGATCCAACCAGTCAATCCCAAAGGAAATCAGTCCTGAATATTCTTTGGAAGGACTGATGCTAAAGCTGAAACTCCAATACTTTGGCCACCTGATGCTAAGAACTGACTCATTGGAAAAGACCCTGATGCTGGGAAAGATTGAAGGCAGGAGGAGAAGGGGACAACAGAGGATGAGATGGTTGGATGGTATCACCTACTTGAGATACATGAGTTTGAGCAAGCTCTGGGAGTTGGTGATGGACAGGGAAGTCTAGCGTGCTGCAGTCCATAGAGCATAGAACAAAGAGCCACTGAACTGAACTGAAACCTAGGTACAACAGAAGTACCTAAGTCATCTTAAATATCAGATATCAGTTTGAAACTGAAAGTGTTAGTCACTCATTGTGTCCAACTCTTTGTGACCCCATGGGGTTGAGGTATAGCCCGCCAGGCTCCTCTGTCTACAGAATTCTCCAGACAAGAATACAGGAGTGGGCTGCCATTCCCTTCTCCAGGGGATCTTCCTGACCCAGGATCAAACCTGGGTCTCCCACATTGCAGGCAGTTTCTTTACTGTCTGAGCCACTAGGAAGTCCTATCAGTTTAGTACTGAATATTTTTCAGATGACATGAACTTGAAATTCATTTTGGCAGATTATTTTCTATCTCTGAGTATTTATATAAGCACTTAATTTCCTTTAAGTCAATTAGAATTCTTTTTGTTTTTTGCTTAAATATATTTTATTGAAGTATAGTTGACTTAACAATGTTTTAGGTGCACGAAAGGTGATTCAGTTATACATATACATGTTATTATTCAGATTATTTGCCATTATAGGTTATTATGAGATACTGACTACAGTTCCTGTGCTATACAGTAAGCCTTTGTTGCTTGTTGCACATCTATTTTTAATTAGAAATCTAGCAGTCTATTCATACTAAATTAAATTAGAAATTTTTTAATTAGAAATTTTACTTAGAAATCTAGCACTCTATTCATATTACTAAAAATTATAGTTAGGCAGAAGTTCATAATTTTTCTGAAATACATACATAGTATTTATATCTTGACCTTTTAGAACTAACACCCAAAAAAGATGTCCTTTTCATTATAGGGGACTGGAATGCAAAAGTAGGAAGTCAAGAAACACCTGGAGTAACAGGCAAATTTGGCCTTGGAAGACTAATAGAGTTTTGCCAAGAAAATGCACTGGTCATAACAAACACCCTCTTCGAACAACACAAGAGAAGACTCTATACATGGACATCACCAGATGGTCAACACCGAAATCAGATTGATTATATTCTTTGCAGCCAAAGATGGAGAAGCTCTACACAGTCAGCAAAAACAAGACCGGGAGCTGACTGTGGCTCAGACCATGAACTCCTTATTGCCAAATTCAGACTTAAATTGAAGAAAGTAGGGAAAACCACTAGACCATTCAGGTATGACCTAAATCAAATCCCTTATGATTATACAGTGGAAGTGAGAAATAGATTTAAGGGCCTAGATCTGATAGATGGAGTGCCTGATGAATTATGGAATGAGGTTCATGACATTGTACAGGAGACAGGGATCAAGACCATCCCCTGGAAAAGAAATGCAAAAAAGCAAAATGGCTGTCTGGGGAGGCCTTACAAATAGCTGTGAAAAGAAGAGAAGCAAAAAGCAAAGGAGAAAAGGAAAGATATAAACATCTGAATGCAGAGTTCCAAAGAATAGCAAGAAGAGATAAGAAAGCCTTCTTCAGTGATCAATGCAAAGAAATAGAGGAAAACAACAGAATGGGAAAGACTAGGGATCTCTTCAAGAAAATCAGAGATACCAAAGGAACATTTCATGCAAAGATGGGCTCAATAAAGGACAGAAATGGTATGGACCTAACAGAAGCAGAAGATATTAAGAAGAGATGGCAAGAATACACAGAAGAACTATACAAAAAAGATCTTCATGACCCAGATAATCACAATGGTGTGATCACTCACCTAGAGCCAGACATCCTGGAATGTGAAGTCAAGTGGGCCTTAGAAAGCATCACTATGAACAAAGCTAGTGGAGGTGATGGAATTCCAGTTGAGCTATTCCAAATCCTGAAAGATGATGCTGTGAAAGTGCTGCACTCAATATGCCAGCAAATTTGGCAAACTCAGCAGTGGCCACAGGACTGGAAAAGGTCAGTTTTCATTCCAATCCCAAAGAAAGGCAATGCCAAAGAATGCTCAAACTACCGCACAATTGCACTCATCTCACATGCTAGTAAAGTAATGCTCAAAATTCTCAAGCCAGGCTTCAGCAATACGTGAACCGTGAACTTCCAGGTGTTCAAGCTGGTTTTAGAAAAGGCAGAGGAACCAGAGATCAAATTGCCAACAGCCGCTGGATCATCAAAAAAGCAAGAGAGTTCCAGAAAAGCATCTATTCCTGCTTTATTGACTATGCCAAAGCCTTTGACTGTGTGGATCACAATAAACTGTGGAAAATTCTGAAAGAGACGGGAATACCAGATCACCTGATCTGCCTCTTGAGAAATTTGTATGCAGGTCAGGAAGCAACAGTTAGAACTGGACATGGAACAACAGACTGGTTCCAAATAGGAAAAGGAGTTCATCAAGGCTGTATATTGTCACCCTGTTTATTTAACTTCTATGCAGAGTACATCATGAGAAACGCTGGACTGGAAGAAGCACAAGCTGGAATCAAGATTGCCAGGAGAAATATCAATAACCTCAGATATGAGATAACACCACCCTTATGGCAGAAAGTGAAGAGGAACTCAAAAGCCTCTTGATGAAAGTGAAAGTGGAGAGTAAAAAAAAGTTGGCTTAAAGCTCAACATTCAGAAAACGAAGATCATGGCATCCGGTCCCATCACTTCATGGGAAATAGATGGGGAAACAGTGGAAACAGTGCCAGACTTTATTTTTTTGGGCTCCAAAATCACTGCAGATGGTGACTGCAGCCATGAAATTAAAAGACTCTTACCCTTGGAAGAAAAGTTATGACCAATCTAGATAGCATATTGAAAAGCAGAGACATTACTTTGCCAACAAAGGTCCGCTCTAGTCAAGGCTATGGTTTTTCCTGTGGTCATGTATGGATGTGAGAGTTGGACTGTGAAGAAAGCTGAGGGTCAAGAATTGATGCTTTTGAACTGTGGTGTTGGAGAAGATTCTTGAGAGTCCCTTGACTGCAAGGAGATCCAACCAGTCAATCCCAAAGGAAATCAGTCCTGAATATTCTTTGGAAGGACTGATGCTAAAGCTGAAACTCCAATACTTTGGCCACCTGATGCTAAGAACTGACTCATTGGAAAAGACCCTGATGCTGGGAAAGATTGAAGGCAGGAGGAGAAGGGGACAACAGAGGATGAGACGGTTGGATGGTATCACCTACTTGAGATACATGAGTTTGAGCAAGCTCTGGGAGTTGGTGATGGACAGGGAAGTCTAGCGTGCTGCAGTCCATAGAGCATAGAACAAAGAGCCACTGAACTGAACTGAAACCTAGGTACAACAGAAGTACCTAAGTCATCTTAAATATCGGATATCAGTTTGAAACTGAAAGTGTTAGTCACTCATTGTGTCCAACTCTTTGTGACCCCATGGGGTTGAGGTATAGCCCGCCAGGCTCCTCTGTCTACAGAATTCTCCAGACAAGAATACAGGAGTGGGCTGCCATTCCCTTCTCCAGGGGATCTTCCTGACCCAGGGATCAAACCTGGGTCTCCCACATTGCAGGCAGTTTCTTTACTGTCTGAGCCACTAGGGAAGTCCTATCAGTTTAGTACTGAATATTTTTCAGATGACATGAACTTGAAATTCATTTTGGCAGATTATTTTCTATCTCTGAGTATTTATATAAGCACTTAATTTCCTTTAAGTCAATTAGAATTCTTTTGTTTTTTGCTTAAATATATTTTATTGAAGTATAGTTGACTTAACAATGTTTTAGGTGCAATCAAAAGGTGATTCAGTTATACATATACACATGTTATTATTCAGATTATTTGCCATTATAGGTTATTATGAGATACTGACTACAGTTCCCTGTGCTATACAGTAAGCCTTTGTTGCTTGTTGCACATCTATTTTTAATTAGAAATCTAGCAGTCTATTCATACTAAATTAAATTAGAAATTTTTTAATTAGAAATTTTACTTAGAAATCTAGCACTCTATTCATATTACTAAAAAATTATAGTTAGGCAGAAGTTCATAATTTTTCTGAAATACATACATAGTATTTATATCTTGACCTTTAGAACTAACACCCAAAAAAAGATGTCCTTTTCATTATAGGGGACTGGAATGCAAAAGTAGGAAGTCAAGAAACACCTGGAGTAACAGGCAAATTTGGCCTTGGAAGACTAATAGAGTTTTGCCAAGAAAATGCACTGGTCATAACAAACACCCTCTTCGAACAACACAAGAGAAGACTCTATACATGGACATCACCAGATGGTCAACACCAAATCAGATTGATTATATTCTTTGCAGCCAAAGATGGAGAAGCTCTACACAGTCAGCAAAAACAAGACCGAGCTGACTGTGGCTCAGACCATGAACTCCTTATTGCCAAATTCAGACTTAAATTGAAGAAAGTAGGGAAACCACTAGACCATTCAGGTATGACCTAAATCAAATCCCTTATGATTATACAGTGGAAGTGAGAAATAGATTTAAGGGCCTAGATCTGATAGATGGAGTGCCTGATGAATTATGGAATGAGGTTCATGACATTGTACAGGAGACAGGGATCAAGACCATCCCCTGGAAAAGAAATGCAAAAAAGCAAAATGGCTGTCTGGGGAGGCCTTACAAATAGCTGTGAAAAGAAGAGAAGCAAAAAAGCAAAGGAGAAAAGGAAAGATATAAACATCTGAATGCAGAGTTCCAAAGAATAGCAAGAAGAGATAAGAAAGCCTTCTTCAGTGATCAATGCAAAGAAATAGAGGAAAACAACAGAATGGGAAAGACTAGGGATCTCTTCAAGAAAATCAGAGATACCAAAGGAACATTTCATGCAAAGATGGGCTCAATAAAGGACAGAAATGGTATGGACCTAACAGAAGCAGAAGATATTAAGAAGAGATGGCAAGAATACACAGAAGAACTATACAAAAAAGATCTTCATGACCCAGATAATCACAATGGTGTGATCACTCACCTAGAGCCAGACATCCTGGAATGTGAAGTCAAGTGGGCCTTAGAAAGCATCACTATGAACAAAGCTAGTGGAGGTGATGGAATTCCAGTTGAGCTATTCCAAATCCTGAAAGATGATGCTGTGAAAGTGCTGCACTCAATATGCCAGCAAATTTGGCAAACTCAGCAGTGGCCACAGGACTGGAAAAGGTCAGTTTTCATTCCAATCCCAAAGAAAGGCAATGCCAAAGAATGCTCAAACTACCGCACAATTGCACTCATCTCACATGCTAGTAAAGTAATGCTCAAAATTCTCCAAGCCAGGCTTCAGCAATACGTGAACCGTGAACTTCCAGGTGTTCAAGCTGGTTTTAGAAAAGGCAGAGGAACCAGAGATCAAATTGCCAACAGCCGCTGGATCATCAAAAAAGCAAGAGAGTTCCAGAAAAGCATCTATTCCTGCTTTATTGACTATGCCAAAGCCTTTGACTGTGTGGATCACAATAAACTGTGGAAAATTCTGAAAGAGACGGGAATACCAGATCACCTGATCTGCCTCTTGAGAAATTTGTATGCAGGTCAGGAAGCAACAGTTAGAACTGGACATGGAACAACAGACTGGTTCCAAATAGGAAAAGGAGTTCGTCAAGGCTGTATATTGTCACCCTGTTTATTTAACTTATACGCAGAGTACATCATGAGAAACGCTGGACTGGAAGAAGCACAACTGGAATCAAGATTGCCAGGAGAAATATCAATAACCTCAGATATGCAGATGACACCACCCTTATGGCAGAAAGTGAAGAGGAACTCAAAAGCCTCTTGATGAAAGTGAAAGTGGAGAGTGAAAAAGTTGGCTTAAAGCTCAACATTCAGAAAACGAAGATCATGGCATCTGGTCCCATCACTTCATGGGAAATAGATGGGGAAACAGTGGAAACAGTGCCAGACTTTATTTTTTGGGCTCCAAAATCACTGCAGATGGTGACTGCAGCCATGAAATTAAAAGACTCTTACTCCTTGGAAGAAAAGTTATGACCAATCTAGATAGCATATTGAAAAGCAGAGACATTACTTTGCCAACAAAGGTCCGTCTAGTCAAGGCTATGGTTTTTCCTGTGGTCATGTATGGATGTGAGAGTTGGACTGTGAAGAAGGCTGAGCGCTGAAGAATTGATGCTCTTGAACTGTGGTGTTGGAGAAGACTCTTGAGAGTCCCTTGGACTGCAAGGAGATCCAACCAGTCCATTCTGAAGGAGATCAGCCCTGGGATTTCTTTGGAGGGAATGATGCTAAAGCTGAAACTCCAGTACTTTGGCCACCTCATGCGAAGAGTTGACTCATTGGAAAAGACTCTGATGCTGGGAGGGATTGGGGGCAGGAGGAGAAGGGGACGACAGAGGATGAGATGGCTGGATGGCATCACTGACTCGATGGACGTGAGTCTGAGTGAACTCCGGGAGTTGGTGATGGACAGGGAGGCCTGGCATGCTGCGATTCATGGGGTCACAAAGAGTCGGACACGACTGAGCGACTGATCTGATCTGATACAACAACTTTTCTACTATGCTTGATAGAGGCTTGAGAAAGACCATCCAAAAAAAAAAAAAAAGGTGGAGAAATTAGAAAACATAAACTAAATGAAATGGGAGCACTGAATATGAAATAGAAAAAGTGAAACAAACTAGATAAAAGTAAAAGATAATCATATAGTCCAGTTGCTTTTAAACATGGCTGCTCATTAGAAACATATCTGAAACTTTGGAGAAAAAAAGCAATATCTGAGCATTTGTACTTTTCAAAAAATTCCAAGATAATTCTGATATTCATCTGGATTTTAAAAATACAGGTTTTTCTACTAAATGGCAGTTTTGGTAATAAAGAATTCTATTATTTTCCATTGACCAATCATAATATAATGGTGTTAAGCGAGTAATAGTTACATAATCCCAATAGTGAAAGATGTTTATCAGTTTTCACAATCAATAGCCAGACAAAAAATAAAAGATAATTACAATTGCAAGTCATAATGGAAACATGATTAACAATGATATAAAATAATTACATGCAGTTGGGGAGGTCAAGCAGAGTGATGTGGTAAGTGGAAGTGCATGCACGCACATGTTTTCATCATCCAGCCAGTCTGTGTATTTTGGTTGGTGCATTTAATCCATTTGTATTTAAGGTTATTATTGATATGTATGATCCTATTACCATTTTCTAAATTGGTTTGGGATTATTTTCTGTAGGTCTTTTCCTTCTCTTGTGTTTCCTGCCTAGAGAAATTCCTTTAGCATTTGTTGTAAAGCTGGTTTGGTGGTGCTGAATTCCCTTAACTTTTGCTTGTCTGGAAAGCTCTTGATTTCTCATCAAATCTGAAGGAGAGGTAGAGTGTTCTTGGTTGTAGGTTCTTCCCTTTCATCACTTTAAATATATCATGCCACTCCCTTCTGGTTTGTAGAGTTTCTGTTGAGAAATCAGCAGATAGTCTGATGGGAGATCACTTGTATGCTATTTGTTGTTTTTCCCTCGTTGCTTTTAATGTTTTATCTTTGTCTTTAATTTTTGTCAGTTTGATTACTATGTGTCTCAGTGTGTTCCTCCTTGGGTTATCCTGCCTGGGACTCTGTGCTTCCTGGACTTGGTTGACTATTTCCATTTCCATGTTATGGAAGTTTTCAGGTATTAGCTCTTCAAATATCTTCTCGGGTTCTTTCACTCTCTCTTCTCCTTCTGGGACCCCTATAATGCTAATGTTAGTGCCTTTAATGTTGTCCCAGAGGTCTCTTAGACTGTCTTCACTTCTCTTCATTCTTTTTTCTATATTCTGTTCTGTGGCAGTGATTTCCACCATTCTGTCCTCCAGGTCATTTATCTGTGCTTCTGTCTCAGTTACTGTGCTATTGATTCCTTCTAGTGTATTATACGGGCTTCCCTTGTAGCTCAGTCAGTAAAGAATCTGCCTGCAATGCAGGAGACCTGGGTTCTCCTGGAGAAGGAAATGGCAACCCACTCCAGTATTCTTGCCTAGAGAATCCCATGGACAGAGGAGCTGGGTAGGTTCCCAGTCCGTGGGGTCACAAGAGTCAGAAATAACTTAGCGACTAAACCACCACCTCCAGTGTATTATACATCTCTGTTTGTTAGTTCAATTCTTCTAGGTGTTTGGTAGCCTTTTCTTGCATCTTCTCCATTGTTTTCCTGAGATCCTGGATCATCTTCACTATCATTTTTCTGAACTCTTTTTTTCTGGAAGTTTGCCTATCTCCACTTCATTTAGTTGCTTTTCTGGGGTTTTATCTTGTCCCTTCATATGGGATATAACTTTCTGGTTTCTCATCATGATTGAATTTCTGTAATACATTTTTGTTTAGGACTGTGGGACTGTGCTTCTTCTTGCTTCTTCTATCTGCCCTCTGATGGATGAGGCTAGGAGCCTTGTGTAAGCTTCCTGATGGGAGGGACTGGCATGGGAAAAACTTGGTCTTGCTCTGGTGGGCAAGACCTTGCTCAGTAAATCTTTAACCTAATTATCTGCTGATGGGTGGGGTTGCACTCCCTCCCTGGTAGTTGTTTGGCCTGAGGTGACCCAGCCCTGGGGTGTACAGGCTCTATACTAGGGTTAATGGTGAACTCCAAGAGGGCTTATTCCAAAGGGAACCTTCCCGACCTGATGCTGCCAGTGCTCCCATCCCTGTGGTGAGCCCCTGCTGACCCACACCTCCACAGGAGACCCTCCAACACAAGTTGGTAGTTTTGGTTCAATTGCCTATAGGGTCATTGAGCCTTTTCTCTGGCTCTTGGTACATACAAGATTTTGCTTGTGCCCTCCAAGACTGAGTCTCTGTTTCCACTAGTCCTGTGGATGTCCTGTAATCAAATCCTGCTGGCTTTCAAGGCCAGATTCCCTGGGTATTCCCAGTTCCTTGGTCAGATCCTCCAGCTGGGAAGCCTGATGTGTGGTTCAGAACCTTCACAAAAGTGGAATTTCTTTGGTATTATTCTTCTTCAGTTTGTGGGTCACCCACCAGGAGGGTATGGGATTTGATTTTATTCTATTTTAGGCCCCTCCTACCATCTCGCTTTGGCTTCTTCTTTGTCTTTGGACATAGGGTATCCTTTTTTGGTGAGTTCCAGCGTCCTCCTGTCAATGGTTATTCAATAGCTAGTTGTAATTTTGGTGTTCTTGCAGGAGGAGATGAGTCATGTCTTTCTACTTCACCATCTTGAACCAGAACGATTGAGTTCTTTTACCAATTAATTTTTGCCAACACTATTCAACTACAACACATATACAGATACATAGGAACACACAAATACTGTGGCCTCATAGCTCCCATTTCAAAATTTCAGCCCTGAGTCAGGTACAGCAATGTAAAACTTATTAGTTCAGAGGCTGGATTAAAATTGGATTTTTGGCAGATGGAAAAAATCAAGCTCACTTGACTAGATGGATAAACTCTTTACTAATGTTTGCAGAAAAGACACTTAGGATTTCTATTTATCCTTGACAAGTCAAGTTCTAAATTATTTATCCTCTTCAAAATTTGCACTTTAGAAAGAAGGCAGAGATAAGGTTCCTGATAAGACCAGAAAGGACATTTGCATTTCAAAGGTACAGGCAAGTTTCTTTGCAGTTCAGTTTAGCTCATTTCAGTCACTCTGTTGTGTAGGACTCTTTGCGACCCCATGAATTACAGCACACCACGCTTCCCTGTCCATCACCAACTCCTGGAGCTTACACAAACTTATATCCATTGAGTCGGTGATGCCATCCAACCATCTCATCCTCTGTTGTCCCCTTCTCCTCCTGCCTTCAATCTTTCCCAGCATCAGGGTCTTTTCCAGTGAGTCAGTTTTTCACATCAGGTGGCCAAAGTATTGGAGCTTCAGCTTCAGTATCAGTCTTTCCAATGGATATTCAGGACTGATTTCCTTTAGGATTGACTGGTTTGTTTCCCCTTTGTTTAATATTTACAAGCCTCTTAAGATAAACAGGGAAGGTTTGGGGAATGGTAAAAGGATTGGTGGGCTTTGGATTATTTAAGGAGCCACACCTCTGGTCCTATAAAGACTAGATTTGAGAAAAAAAAAAAAGACTAGATTTGAAAAACAAGGACAGTTTTTTTTTTTTTTCAAAAATTTTTTTCTTTTTCAAAGAATTGCATGGCTACCGGAATGATATTCAAGGGCTGACATACCTATTTACCTGTGTTGGAATGTTTTACTTTTCCTCATTTAGTTTAGGGCAGAAGGACTCCCTGAAAAATTCTTGAAAGTGAAAGTTGCTCAGTCAGGTCCAGCTGTTTGTGACCCCATGGACTATACAGTCTATGGAATTCTCCAGGCCAGAATACTAGAGTGGGTAGCCTTTCCCTTCTCCAGGGGATTTCCCCAACCCAGGGATCAAACCCAGATGATCCACATTGCAGGCAGATTCTTTAACAGCTGAGCCACAAGGGAAGCCCAAATATCAGTTATGACTAATTTAGCTGGACCAGCAGCCTCCCATTTTGGTAATCAAGTTACAAACATTTTTGAGGATTTTTCCCAGGTATAAAAAATTTGTACCTTATATTTAGACACTCCAGAACACTTTTAACTTAGTAATCCTTGGCTGGATTTCTTTAGCCAAGCCAGGAACCTCCATATTCCACATTCCAGGGTCTACTAAGGCTTTTTATTTTAGCTTCAGTTTTATCTGTTCCTTTTCCTTTTCTGTAGGGCTGCCCTGGCGGCTCAGCTGGTAAAGAATCCACCTTCAATGCAGGAGACCTGGGTTCTATCCCTGGGTTGGGAAGATTCCCTGGAGAAGGGAAAGGCTACCCACTCCAGTATTCTGGCCTGGAGAATTCCATGGACCATATAGTCCATGGGATTGCAGAGAGTTGGACATGACTGAGCAACTTTCACTTTCACTTCACTTTCTCTTTCTGTTAGGACCATTTGGTGATGAGGGTGGTTCCCTTGCCCCTCAAGAAACAGAGTGGCCCCTAACTTAGTCTCTTCCCATTAAAGGCGAAACAGGAGGGAAGGGGGTAAGGCACAACTTTTGAAAGAATGACATAGCCTGAAGATACAACCGATTAGAATCAAATGGGTCCAAGATGGCAGACAAGTCAACTTCTGACTAGACCCTGATCCTCAATCAGCAAGCTAAAGGACACACCCAGAGGCACCATGACAGTTCTAAGATTGACCAAAAAGTAAGTGGTGGTCCAATTCCTGGAAATCTCCACCCCTTCCCCCAAATAGTTGGAATAATCCTTCCACTTGTCTTTGTTGTTCAGTTGCTCAGTCATATCCGACTCTTTGTGTCCCCATGGACTGCAGCACACCAGATTTATGCTGGCCTACTCATTAGCCTATGAAATTACCCAGCCCATAAAAGCTAACCACACCACATTTTGAGGCAGCACTTGCCCTCGCAATGACCCACACTCTTGTCTGTGGAGTGTTTCTCTCTGAATAAATCCACTTCTTACCTATCACTTTGTCTCTCACTGAATTCTTTCTGTAATGAGACATCAAGAACCTAAGCTTCATTAGGTCCTGAAACCAGGTCTATGATCTTAGTTGGAAGACTGAGTTTTGGCTGGGTTGGATTTCCACACATATGGGTTCAAGTCACAAGCAGTTTGCTCAAACTCATGTCCATTGAGTCAGTGATGCCATTCAACCATCTCATCCTCTGTCACCCCCTTCTCTTCTTGCCCTCAATCTTTCCCAGTATCAGGGTCTTTTCCAATGAGTTGGCTCTTCATATCAGGTGGCAAAAGTATTGGAGCTCCAGCATCAGTCCTTCCAATGAATGTTCAGGGTTGATTTCCTTTAGGATTGATTGGTTTGATTTTTCAGTCTAAGTGACTCTCAAGAGTTTTCTCCACCACAATTCGAAACCATCAGGTCTTCAGCTCTCAGCCTTCTTTATGGTCCAACTCTCACATCACATGCATACATGACTACTGGAAAAACCATAGCTTTGACTATACAGACCTTTGTTGGCAAAGTGATGTCTCTGCTTCGTTGGTTTCAGACCGTGAATTTTAAATCATAACTAGGCTCAAACACAGCTTTATTAATCAAAATAGAAACTATTCCAATCAACACATTTTTGCTAATGAGAAATAAGTTTGTTTATTCCTGTAGCATAAAACTCCAGGCTTCAGGATTCAACAAACTCTTGGAAAGCATTTTCTGCATCCTGCTAGTTGTAGACGGAGAAGACACTGGCAACTCACTCCAGTTTTCTTGCCTGGAGAATCCCAGGGACGGAGGAGCCTGGTGGGCTGCCGTCTATGGGGTCGCACAGAGTTGGATATGACTGACGCAACTTAGCAGCAGCAGCAGCAGCTGGTTGTGGAAGAGTTTTCCCTGCAAAAAGTTGTCAAGATGCTTGAAGAAGTGGTAGTCAGTTGGTGAGAGATCAGGTGAATATGACAGATGAGGCAAAACTTCATAGCCCAATTTGTTCAACTTTTGAAGCGAAGCATTGGTTGTGTGATGTGCAGTTGGGCATTGTCATGGAGAAGAATTGGGCCCTTTCTGTTGATCAGTGCTGGTTGCAGATGTTGCAGTTTTTGGTACATCTCATCAATTTGCTGAGCATACTTCTTAGATGTAATGGTTATGCTGGGATTCAGAAAGCTGTAATGGATTAGACAGGCAGCAGATCACCAATCAGTGACCATGATCCTTTTTTTTTGGTGCAAAGTTTGGCTTTGGGAAGTGCTTTGGAGCATCTTCTCGGTCCAACCACTGAGCTGATTGTGCAAATTTACTTCTTGTTTCAATGTCACAATCCCATTGAGAAATGGTTCATTGTTGTTGCATAAAATAAGAGATGACACTTCAAAATGATGATTTTTTTTTTGATCTGTGGTCAGCTCATTAGGCCTTCACTTATCAAGCTTTTTCACCTTTCCAATTTGCTTCAAATGCCAAAAAACCGTAGAATGGTCGACGTTGAGTTCTTTGGCATCTTTTTGTGTAGTTGTAACAGGATCAGCTTCAATGATCATCTTAGTTGGTCACTGTCAACTTCCAATGGCCAGCCACTGTGCTCCTCATCTTCAAGGCTCTTGTCTCCTTTCAGAACTTCTTGGGCCACCACTGCACTGTATATTTCATTAGCAGTTCCTGGGCCAAATGCATTGTTGCTGTTGTGAGTTGTCTCCTCTGCTTTATGACCCATTTTTGAACTTGAACTTAAAAAATCACTCAAATTTGCATCTTGTCTAACATTATTCCTATAGTCTAAAATAAACATAAAATAAACAGCAAGTAATGTCGTTAGCAAAAAAACATAAAGCAAGAAATATGAATTAAAATGATGCATAATATAACCACACTTACTTAAGAATGCATTCCAGGGGAGATTTAAAGATGGCGGACGAGGAGGTGGACGTGGAGTACATCTCTCTCCACGGATACGTCAGGAACACACCTTCAGACACAGAAGTGCATGCAGAGCACCAGCTGAGAGAAGACAGGAGTGCCTGACCAGTGGAAAAGAATATATAGAACCACACAAAACCCGGTAGGATGAAGAAACTAAGGAGAAAAACAGGACTGTTAGTAGACTGGACCTGCCCTTGGCGGGTGGGGGAACTGAAGCAGGGGTCTGATCCCCCTGTCAGGGCAACTGTCTGAGTCAGAGGAGAAACACTTAAGGCTGAGAGTGAAACAACTGATCTGTGGCAGCCTAAATGGAATGAGAATCAGACAGTCCTTGCCACAGCCATACATACCCTGGACAGGGATGAGGGTCCCCTGGAAGGTGCAGTGGCTAGGAGCTGGAGTTTAGCAATTGAGGCGCAATCCCAGGGTGAGGGCTGTTGTTGACTGCAGAGAGACGGATTGAAGGGATGTGAGGGAGGAGATTGTGGTGGGAAATGTCTGTGAAGGAAAGCGGGCAGGGATGGAAGCAAGGGGATACTGTTGAGTCATGCATAGGGGTGGAGCCATCACTGAAGCCTCTCTCGCCCCAAATGCCAGGATCAGCAGCTGAACAATAGAGAGGCTGGCCCATCAAACGTCAGACACACTGGACTACAGAGCTGGACCCCACCCAGGGTGCCCCTTTAAGTGCCTGATGAGCCGATCTAGAGTAGGACCCCAGCCAGGGGAGCCCCTCTATGTGCCTGATGTGCTGAACAACAGAGAAGGATCCCAGGCAAGGGAGCCCTCTAAGTGCCTAAACAGGTGGAACTATGGAGAAAGACTGGCCAAAGAGGCCTTCTGATCGCCAGCTAAAGAAGCCTCGAAAAAAGACTCTGAGAGGACCATAACTCCTGTGGCAGAGGCAGTCTGTGTAGTCTGTGTCCCTGCACACTTGGTGCCACCAGGGTCCTCGCAAGACAGGCAGCTGCACCACCTTCATGCTCTACTCTCACAGGGGCAGAGCTTCCACAGGCCAAAAAAAAAATTCTTGCATCTATGCACGCAGGGTCACTTCAGTCGTGTCCAACTCTTTCTGACCCTGTAGACTGCGGCCTGCCAGGCTTCTCTGTCAGGGGGATTCTCCAGGCAGGAACACTGGAGAACATTGGCCAATACTGGTTGCCATACCCTTCTAGAGCACTGTATTTCCTGCTGCCCTAGCCGCCAACTCCCTTGAGTACCTGGTGTTGCCAGAACCCCTGCAACCCAAGCAACTGCACCACTTCCACACCTGGCCCTCACAGGGCCAAACCCAAGTCCTCCAGGGCAGCCTCAGAAGCAAACCCCAGTGGACAACCCACACACAGAGGTGGAAATAAAACCACAACTGAAACCCAGGGGCTGTGTGGCTAAGGACAAAGACCCCAAACCTTCCCAACAGCTGCACAAGCTGCAGATTAAATCCACAGGATCAACTAGGCAGACTCTGTGCTATGGAATATATAAAAGGCCATTGAGAGCTCCCACAAAAGAAAAGGCACTCGCTATGACAGCTATGGACGTTGGAAGCAAGAACACACAGGAGTAGGACCAGAATAGAATCTGAGCTGCCCCCACAACAGGTCCAGAGATCAGCACAGTGTTGGAAGGCATCCTAGGGAGGTGAGGTGGACTGTGACTCCCAGCGAGGGAAAGGACTCTGACAGCAGTGACTCAAGAAAAACATTTATTATTCCTATGTTTTGACTTGTTCTCTAGATTCTTCTGGATTTTTTTTCTTTTTTTCCCCCTCCCAGCCCCCGTTGTAGTTGTCAATTTTATTGGCACTATGAAATATAATTAAGTTTTTGAGGTTTTTTTTCCTTGTCATGTTTTGTATTGTTGTTATAAACCTCTGCCTCTATGTTGGACTTTGAAGTTCTGTGAGTTTACCTTTTTTTTTTTTTTTTTTTTAAACCTATTATTATTTTTTTCTACATTTATTCCTTTGTTTGCTTTTCCTACTGATATTTTCCCCTTGCAGGTAATCTTTAATGTATATAAATTTTCTTTATATACCTCTATTTAACCTTGCATATCTATTCTTTCTTTCCTTTCCTCTCAACATATTTGTTAGTTTTATTTTCATTGCTTTATTGCACAATTGGCACCTTGCTTTAGTTTTGTTTTCCAGTTTGTACTTTAGTTAGTTTTGTTCTTAACTGGTAGATATAATTTTTGGTTTCTTTTGTTCTCCAAGTCAATCTGTTGTACTTTATTTTTGTTGGACTGTTTTGACTTTGCTTATGGGTGTATATGAATATGTGTATACTCAATTATTTTAATTATTATTTGCCTGATTCTGTAACCTCCATTTGTCTGGGGTTCATCTTTGGTTTCTCACTTTTGGGTATTTGTTTTAAGCTCATTTAATGCCATACAAACCACTTGTGGAATCTTCGTTCCTGACCAGAGATTAAGCTCTGAGCCTTTGGAGTGGGAGCACTGACTCCAAGACCCTAGACTTCCAAAGAACTAACCTTGCTGCTGCTGCTAAGTCGCTTCAGTTGTGTCCGACTCTGTGCAACCCCATAGATGGCCGCCCACCAGGCTTCCCCGTCCCTGGGATTCTCCAGGCAAGAACACTGGAGTGGGTTGCCATTTCCTTCTCCAATGCATGAAAGTGAAAAGTGAAAGTGAAGTCGCTCAGTTGTGTCCGACTCTAGCGACCCCATGGACTGCAGCCCACCAGGCTCCTCCGTCCATGGGATTTTCCAGGCAAAAGTACTGGAGTGGGGTGCCATTGCCTTCTCCAGAACTAACCTTAGGGAGTATCAAATAGTGAGAACTCACACAAAGGAAATCACTTGAATACAAGACCTGGCATCAGGCAACTACCAGTAGCACCCTGTGCAGGATGCCTTATCTAAACAACAAGCAAAACAAAAATACAAACCCAATCATCAGCAGACAGGATTACCACCTCACTCAGGCTTGCCAATCAGAGGAAAAAACAAACAAAAAACTCCACACAAATCTCACCCTATATGAAGTTTACACAAACTACTGGACCAAACTTAGGAGGGCAAAAACTAAAAGGAAGAATTCAACCTTGAAGCCTGGGAAAAGGAGACCTCAAATACAATAAGTTTAAAAAAAAATAATGAAAAGGTGGAGAAATACTACACAAATGAAGGAACAAATTAGAAACACAGATGTCCAAATATATAAAGAGGAAATAGGCAAATTACCTGAAAAAGAATTCAGAATAATGATAGTAAAGATCATCAAAAACCTTGAAAACAAAATGGAGAAAATGCAAGAATCAATTAACAAAGACCTAGAAGAATTAAAGAATAAACATACACGGACAAACAACACAATTACTGAAATTAAAAATACTCTGAAAGGAATCAATAGCAGAATATCTGAAGCAGAAGAACGAATCAGTGAGCTGGAAGATAAAATGGTAGAAATAACTTTTGAAGAGCAGAATAAAGTAAAAAGAATGAAAAGAACTGAGGATAGTCTCAGGGACCTCTGGGACATATCAAACACACCAACACTTGAATTATAGGGGCCCCAGAAGAGGAAGATAAAAAGAAAGGGTATGAGAAATTTTTTGAAGAGATTATAGTTGAAAATTTCCCCAACATGGAAAAGAAAATAATCAATCAAATCCAAGAGGCACAAAGAGTCCCATACAGGATAAACATAAGGAGAAACACGCCAAGACACATACTAATCAAACTAATAAAGACTAAACACAGAGAAAGAATATTAAAAGCAGCAAGGGAAAAGCAACAAGTAACATACAAGGGAAACCCCATACGTTTAACAGCTAATTTTTCAGCAGAAACTCTGCACGCCAGAAGGGAATGGCAGGATATATTTAAGGTGCTGAAAAGGAAAAATCTACAACCAAGATTACTGTACCCAACGAGGATCTCATTCACAATTGATGGAGAAATAAAAAGCTTTTCAGACAAGCAGAAGTTAAGAGAATTCTGTACCACAAAAGCAGCTTTACAACAAATGTTAAAGGCACTTATATAGTCAAGAAATACAAGAGAAGGAAAAAGATCTACAAAAGCAACCCCAAACAATTAAGAAAATGGCAAAAGGAACATATATATATCAATACTTACTTTAAATGTAAATGGATTAAATGATCCAACCAAAAGGCACAGACTGGCTAAATGGATACAAAATCAAGACCCATTTATATGCTGTCTACAAGAAACCCACTTCAGACCTAAAGACACATACAGACTGAAAGTGAGAGGTTGGAAAAGTATATTCCATGCAAATGGAAAGCAAAAGAAAGCTGGAGTAGCAATCCTCATATCAGACAAAATAGACTTTAAAGTAAAGAATATTTTAAGAGATAAGGAAGGACACTACATAATGATCAAAGGATCAATCCAAGAGGAAGACATAACAATTATAGATATCTATGAGAGTCGGACACGACTGAGCGACTGATCTGATCTGATGCATCAAACATAGGAGCACCTCAATAGACATAAAAGGAGAAATTGACAGGAACATAATAATAGTAGGAGACTTTAATACCCCACTTACAGCAATGGACAGATCATCAAAACAGAAAAATTAATAAGGAAACACAAGGTCTTAAATGATACATTAGATGAGATGGGTCTCATTGATATCTTCAGGACATTCCATACAAATGCAGAAGACACCTTCTTCTCAAGTGCACATGGAACATTCTCCAGGATAGACCACATCTTGGGTCACAAATCAAACCTCAGTAAATTTAATAAAATTGATATTGTATCAAGCATCTTCTCCAAGCACAATGCTAAGAGACTAGATATCAACTACAAGAAAAAAACTGTAAGAAACACAAACACATGGAGATTAAACAATGAGTTTCTAAATAACCAACAGGTTACTGAAGAAATAAAAAGGGAAATAAAAAAATTTCTAGAAACAAATGACAATGAAAACACGACAACTATGGTTGCAGCAAAAGCAGTTCTAAGAGGGAAGTTTATGGCAATACAATCCTACCTCAAGAAACAAGAAAAACATCAGACAATCTAACTTTATACCTAAAACAACAGGAAAAAGAACAAAAAAAACCCCAAAATTATTAGAAGGAAAGAAATCATAAAGGTGCTCATAGAAAGAAATGAAAGAAACAGTAGTAAAGATTAATAAAACTAAAAACTGGTTCTTTGAGAAGATAACAAAATTGACAAACCTTTAGCCAGACTCATCATGAAAAAAAGAGAGAAGAATCAAATCAACAAAATTAGAAATGAAAAAGGAGAGGTTACAACAGACAATGCAGAAATACACAGGATTATAAGAGACTATTATGAACAACAATATGGCAATAAAATGGATAACCTGGAAGAAATGGACAGATTCTTAGAAAAGTACAATCTTCCCAGAATGAACCAGGAAGAAATAGAAATTATGAACAACCCAATTACAAGCCCTGAAATTGAAGCTGTGATCAAAAAATCTCCCAAAAAACAAAATTCCAGGGCCAGATCACTTCACAGGAGAATTCTATCAAACTTTTAGAGAAAACCTAATGCCTAATCCTTCTAAAACTCTTTCAAAAAATTTCAGAGAAAGGAACACTTCCAAACTCATTCTGCAAGGCCACCATCACCCTGATCCAAAACCAGACAAAGACAACACAAAAAAAGAAAACTAAAAGGCCAATATCACTGATGAACATAGATGCAAAAATTCTCAACAAAATTTTAGCAAACAGAATTCAGCAACACATCAAATAGCTCATACACCATGATCAAGTTGGGTTTATTCCAGGGATATAAGGATTCTTCGATATATACAAATCAATCAATGTGATATATCATACTAACAAATTGAAAGATAAAAACCACATGACAATCTCAATAGATGCAGAAAAAGCCTTCGACAAAATTCAGCACCCATTTATGATTAAAACTCTTCAAAAAATGGGCATAGAAGGAACCTACCTCAACATAGCAAAGGCCATATATGATAAGCCAATACGTGAACTATGAACTTCCAGATATTCAAGCTAGTTTTAGAAAAGGCAGAGGAACCAGAGATCAAATTGCCAACAGCCGCTGGATCATCGAAAAAGCAAGAGAGTTCCAGAAAAACATCTAATTTTGCTTTACTGACTATGCCAAAGCCTTTGACTGTGTGGATCACAATAAACTGTGGAAAATTCTGAAAGAGATGGGAATACCAGGCCACCTGACCTGCCTCTTGAGAAACCTGTATGCAGGTCAGGAAGCAACAGTTAGAACTGGACATGGAACAACAGACTGGTTCCAAATAGGAAAAGGAGTACGTCAAGGCTGTATATTGTCACCCTGCTTATTTAACTTCTATGCAGAGTACATCATGAGAAACGCTGGGCTGGAGGAAGCACAAGCTGGAATCAAGATTGCCAGGAGAAATATCAATAACCTCAGAAATGCAGATGATACCATCCTTATGGCAGAAAGTGAAGAAGAACTAAAGAGCCTCGTGATGAAAGTGAAAGAGGAGAGTGAAAAAGTTGGCTTAAAGCTCAACATTCAGAAAATGAAGATCATGGCATCTGGTCCCATCACTTTATGGCAAATAGATGGGGAAACAGTGGAAACAATGGCTGACTTTATTTTTTTGGGCTCCAAAATCACTGCAGATGGTGACTGCAACCATGAAATGAAAAGACGCTTACTCCTTGGAAGGAAAGTTATGACCAACCTAGACAGCATATTAAAAAGCAGAGACATTACTTTGCCAACAAAGGTCCGTCTAGTCAAGGCTATGGTTTTTCCAGTGGTCATGTATGGATGTGAGAGCTGGACTATAAAGAAAGCTGAGCACCGAAGAATTGATGCTTTTGAACTGTGGTGTTGGAGAAGACTCTTGAGAGTCCCTTGGACTGCAAGGAGATCCAACCAGTCCATCCTAAAGGAGATCAGTCCTGGGTGTTCATTGGAAGGACTGATGTTGAAGTTGAAACTCCAATACTTTGGCCACCTAATGCAAAGAGCTGACTCATCTGAAAAGACCTTGATGCTGGGAAAGTTTGAGGGCAGGAGGAGAAGGGGACGACAGAGGATGAGATGGTTGGATGGCATCACCGACTCAATGGACATGGGTTTGGGTGGACTCTGGGAGTTGGGGATGGACAGAGAGGCCTGGTGTGCTGCTGTTCATGGGGTCACAAAGAGTCAGACACGACTGAGTGACTGAACTGAACTGAACTGAACTAAAACATTATTCTCAATGGTGAAAAACTGAAACCATTCCCCCTAAGATCAGGAATAAGACAAGGGTGTCCACTTTCACCACTATTATTCAACATAGTTCTGGAAGTCCTAGCTATAGCAATCAGAGAAGAAAAAAGAAATAAAAGGAATCCAGATTGGAAAAGAAATAAAGCTCTCACTGTTTGCAGATGACATGATACTGTACATAGAAAACCCTAAATATAGTATCAGAAAATCACTAGAGCTAATCAGTGAATTCAGCAAAGTTGCAGGATACAAAATCAATACACAGAAATCACTTGCATTTCTATATACTAACAATGGAAAATCAGAAAGAGAAATTAAGGAATCAATCCCATTCACCACTGCAACAAAAAGAATTAAATATCTAGGAATAAACTTACCTAAGGAGACAAAAGAACTGTACACAGAAAATTATAAGACACTAATGAAAGAAATCAAAGATGCCGTAAACAGATGGAGAGCTATTCCATGTCCCTGGGTAGGAAGAATCAATATTGTGGAAATGATTATATTACCAAACACAATCTATAGATTCAGTGTGATCCCTATCAAATTACCAATGACATTTTTCACAGAACTAGAACAAAAAATTTCACAGTTCATATGGAAACACAAAACCCCGAATAGCCAAAGCAGTCTGAGAAAGAAGAATGGAGCTAGAGGAATAAACCTTCCTGACTTCAGATTATACTACAAAACTACAGTCATCAAGACAGTATGGTACAGGCACAAGAACAGAAATATAGACCAATGGAACAAGACAGAAAGCCCAGAAATAAACCCATGTACCTATGGGTACCTTATTTTTGACAAAGGAGGTAAGAATATACAATGGGGCAAAGACAGCCTTTTCAATAAATGGTGCTGGGAAAACTAGACAGCTACATGTAAAAGAATGAAATTAGAGCACTTCCTAACACCATACACAAAGATAAACTCAAAATGGATTAAAGACCTAAATGTAAGACCAGAAACTATAAAACTATAAAACTCTTAGAGGAAAACATAGGCAGAATACTCAATGACATAAATCAAAGCAAGATCTTCTATGACCCACCTCCTAGAGTAATGGAAATAAAAGCAAAAGTAAACAAGTGGGACCTGATTAAACTTAAAAGCTTTTGCACAGCAAAGGAAATTATAAGCAAGGTGAAAAGACAACCCTCAGAATGGGAGAAAACAATAGCAAATGAAACAACTGACAAAGGATTAATTTCCAAAATATACAAGTAGCTCATACAACTCAATACCAGAAAAACAAATAACCCAATCAAAAAGTGGGAAAAAGACCTAAACAGACATTTCTCCAAAGAAGACATACAGATGGTTAATACACACATAAAAAGATGCTCAATATTGCTCATTGTTAGAGAAATGCAAATCAAAACTACAATGAGATATCACCTCACATTGGTCAGAATGGCCATCATCAAAAAGTCTACAAACAATAAATACTGGAGAGGGTGTGGAAAAAAGGGAACACTCTTGCACTGTTGGTGGGAATGTAAATTGATACAGCCACTATGGAAGATAGTATGGAGATTCCTTAAAAAACTAAGAATAAAACCACCATACGACCCAGCACTCCCACTCCTAGGCATTTCCCACCCTGAGGAAAACAAAATTGAAAAAGACACATGTATTCCATTGTTCATTGCAGCACTATTTACAATAGCTAGAACATGAAAGCAACCTAGATATCCATCGATAAATGAATGGATAAAGTTGTGGTACATATACACAATGGAATATTACTCAGCTTTAAAAAGGAACGCCTTTGAGTCAGTTCTAATGAGGTAGATGAACCCAGAACCTATTATACAGAGTGAAGTAAGTCAGAAAGAGAAAGATAAATATAGTATTCTCATGCATATATACGGAATCTAGAAGAATGGTACTGAAGAATTTATTTACAGGGCAGCAATGGAAAAACAGACATAGAGAATAGACTTATGGACATGGGGAGAGGGGAGGAGAGGGTGAGATGTATGGAAAGAGAAACATGGAAACTTACATTATCATGTGTAAAATCAATGGCTGACGGGAATTTGCTGTATGGCTCAGGAAACTCAAAGAGGGGCTCTGTGTAAACCTGGAGAGGTGGGATGGGAAGGGAAATGGGAGGGGGGTTCAGGAGGGAGGGGATATATGTATACCTATGGCTGATTTACATTGAGGTTTGACAGAAAAACAACAAAATTCTGTAAAGCAATTATCCTTCAATAAAAAATAAATAAACTTTAAAAAATAACATATTCCAATATCAAACGGCAAATTTCAATGATTCAAAACCACAATTACTTTTGCACCAACCTAAATAATACACACAAGAGGGTGTTGGGGAGACAAGAGCTCCGCAAATATTGTCCTGCAGGGGGTGCTTTCCACTCAGGCACCTGCAACCGCCTTGGGGGTGGAGGTGGGGTAGGCGCTGTTTTCACAACCTGAGGCAACCCTAGATGCTATGTCATTTGGTGTGCATCCACTTATTAAAACGTTTGCTTTGCTGTAAACAGTCCTAGAGAGCTCAAGCAAATAACATTCCTTTAAAATCACAAGATAATATCTACCCAGATATCGGTATCCTACACAGATAGAGAACCCTTTCAGAGACACCACCCCCAATTCCTCCTTTCAACAAGCCTCCCAAGCAAAGATCAGGGTTCTGGTCACTTCTTTTTAGTCTTAGAAAATGTCCCATTATTGGATTTAAAGTTACATAAGCGAGTGTGGTTGGTTATATGTAATTGGCTGTAATTTCTATCTGCTTTCTGTTTAAGGTTTGCTTCTTTAAAAAAATGTTTTTTTCTGTTTAACTTTGCTTTTTGAATATGTAAAATATTTTCATGATTAAGAAATCAAAACTATATAAAAACATTAGGCAAGCACTGATCAAAACTGCCTGCCCTGGCCAGGCCTATAGTAACCACCTGCATGAGTTATCTTAGGAGGTCGGATGCGGAACTACCAAACTACCACTAACTGGAAGAATTCAGGGACGGTCAGAAGGAGGGAGGAAGAAACGAGAGGAGATGTCAGTCCTTATGTCCTACCAACCTCCCAGAATTCTCGCTGAAATCCATCTTGGTTGAGTAATACACACATCTCCAGGAAGGACCCTGAGTAGGAACGATTGGTCAGAGACAACCTGGAAACTAACCCCATTACCATAAAACCTGAGACTGCAAGCCACACAGCAGAGCAGTTCTCCTCGGTTCCGTTACCCTCCTCCTCTCCATCCATATGTCTTGTCTTGGTAAAGTCTCTTGCTTTGTCAGCCCGTGTGTCTCCTCAGACAATTCATTTCCAAGTGTTGGACAAGAGTCCACTCAAGGCCCCTTCCTGCAACAAATGGCAACTCAAGTGGGACCTCTTCTTTGTTATGACTGACATCCTGACCACTCAGGGTGCTTGGGGACCAGTTCGCCTGCTGACGGACTAGGCCCAGCAGCCACAACTGGGATCCTTTTGTCTCTGTTCTTCTTACACAGACAGCAGGCCAGAGTGACGTGACTGGGTAAGGAACAAGAGACTTTGTTGATCTCTTTCCCCTTCTTCCCTCTCCCTTTGCTCTTTTCAACCCCTCCTATCCTATCCTTTTTTCTTCTATTCTGGTTCCGGACACAGGAGTCTGGTTGAAGGGCCTCAGCCTGATCTGAGGGTTGGAGCCTGATCTCTTCCAGAGGGCAGAAAACTTGAATTCCCGTCTAGTGTTTGGCACCTGGTTTCTAGTTTCTGGTTGGGCCAACTTCCTGTCCTCCTTTTCTGGAAGCCCAGGGAAAAGTTCCATAATGCCTGAGCATCTGCAGGCAGCAGGAGACATCTGTAAAGCCACCCTTTGGCCCCTTGTCCTTCCCCTCTTAGTTAACCTGGCCTCCTTTCCTTCCTTTGAAATCTTTGAAGACCCGAGATATTTCAATTTACTCTGTCAGTGTTTGGATCTAAAGTCCTGTGACCATGGAAGTAGAAGATTTTCTTAGAGACTGCAATCTTGTCTTTAAGGGAGTGTGATTAGGATAGCTTTGCCTATTTGTTTTATACTTTGTGTTCTGTGCTATGACTTGTGATGACCATTCTGCCTTGTGATATGGGAAATTCTGGTTCTGTTCTGCATGTGCCACCAGGAAGGACCCCAAGTCAAAACATCTGGCCAGAGACAACCTGGAAACTAACCCCAACACCATAAAACCCAAGACTGTGAGTCACGTGGCAGAGCAGTGCTCCTGGGTTCACTTACCCTGCTGCTCTCTCCCAGGCACTCTTTCACAATAAAGTCTCTTGTCAACATGCGTGTCTTCTCAGACCATTCATTTCCAAGTGTTAGACAAGAGCCCACTCTCAGGCCCTGAAAGGGGTCCCCCTTCCTGTAACAAAAAGGTGAACTCAGAGAAGTATATGCTCCTTTGATTCTGCACCCTGATTCCAACATGTGGGTTTTTTTTTTTTCCCCCCACATCACCATGCAATTGACAAAAGAAATGCTCACATATTGAGGTATGAGGAAGTCATGCTGGCTTATACATGAGTTAACTTGAATTTTATGCTAACTGGAACAACCTGTTTGTGGCTTATCAAACATACATTGTACATCTGCTTTAACTATTAAAGAAAGGGGCACATTGACCAGAAATAAAGAATTGTTCATGTTAAAAATAAAGATTAAATGCCTCCCGTTCTGGGACGTCAATTCTGGTATGCCTTCAACGCTAAGACTCCCTTTCCAGATGCTAAGGCCATACTGACTTCTTGTGTATGTGCTGGTCCGGCTTTTTAAAAAACCTTGAAAAATGTACCCCTGACTTATTTAGTGTTCTTTCTGAGAAGATGTAAAGCTGCACTGAAGAAGGTATCAGTTCACGGACTTTCTTCTGATTGGTTGGTGATGAGGTAACAAGGTGATGTTTCCAGAATCTTCATCATCAATCTTCTGGTTCCAACCAGTCTGGGGTCAGCAGATGGTCCCATCCTTCCACCTGGGTGTGTGTGTGTGGGTGGGTGTTGGTGGTGGTCTTAGTTTCTGCAGAACAGTCAAAGATATGTGTCAGTTTGTTATGTATATCCTTTGAAGAGGAGCTAGGACTATGCTTTGGGGCTGAACAGTTGTTTTAGCTATGTTTACTTTTCTTGTTTGACAGTTTTTCCTTTGTTTCTGCATTCTCTCACTTCCCTAATTAGTAACTGTTTGAGTCTGTTCTTTGGAACTCAGGGAAACCTAAGGAGACCAAAGCCTTTTTCTACAAATAAGAAACAGAGGAACAGAGTGATTTTTGTACCCTGGAGGGTCCTGCTTAGTTTTGATCCTACCTTTTCTTTGATCCTACTCAACCCTGAAGGAAGTGATACCCTGCAGGTCCCAGTGGGGCTCCTGGGCACAAGGTCTTTCTGTATCCCCCATTTCTTTGATTATAGGAAACAGTTTTCATTCAGCCTTCATGACCTTCCCTGAGTTCCAATGAGCAGATTCAAGCAGTTTTTAATTAGGGAAGGGACGGAATGGGAGACCAGGGACAAACAGTCAAGAGCAGCCTTTGGGCAAGGTCCTGTTTCCCCATCAATGGATACATAATATCTTTGAGCTATTTTGCAGATACTGAAACCCCCTCCAGGTGGGAGAAGTTAATGATTAATGATGTTATGCTGCCCACAAGTATGTGGACCCCAGACAGTTGGACCTGAAAGTTGATGATGTTGACTCCCACTTATCTCACCACCAGCCCATCAGAAGAATGTTCACGAGCTGATCACACCCTACTTTTACTATAAAACTTGTCACTATCTTCCTCAAGTTGGGACACTTGGTCTTGAGGGCATTAGCCTGCTATGTCCCCCTTTGCCAGGCAAAGCAGTAAAGCTATCCTTTTCTACTTCACCCAAAACTCTGTCTCTGAGATTTGATTTGGCATCAGTGCACAGAGAAGTTGAGCTTTCACTATCAGAATCAGGGGTGGGACAAGAATGGGAATCAAGTTTTGGAGAGAAAAGTTAATCATAAACTCAGCAGGAGAATTTGGTTTTGGAGGTGCTTGGTTTCACTTCTGGCTATATCAGAGAGTCCCAAGATCCTCTCCTTGGGTTTGATTATGGCTCACAGAACTCAGAAAAAACATTTATTAGGTTTGAAAAGGATTTAACTCAGGAACAGCCAGATAGAAGAGATGCACAGAGCAAAGTATGGGGAAGGAGCTTGGGGCTTTCACACTGTCTCTGAGCAGGACACTGTCCCCAGTCTCCAAGTGTTCACCAGCCCAGGAGCTCTCCAAACTCTACCCTTCTGGGTTTTATGGAGGCTTCACTATTAAGGCATGATGGATGAAATCACTGACCAGTGCAACTGATTGAACCTCCAATCCCTCTCCCCCTTCCAGAGATCAGGGGGTGAGACTGAAAGTGTGAGACTGAAAGTTCCAAGCCTCTAATCACCTGGTTGATTCTCCAGGCAAACAGTCCTCATCCTTTTGTTGTTGTTTTTCAGTCGCTCAGTCATGTAAGACTCTTTGTGACCCCATGGCCTGCAGTACTCCAGGCTTCCCTGTCCTTCATTATCTCCCAGAGTTTGCTCAAAGTCACGTCCATTGAGTCGGTGATGCCATCCAACCATCTTGTCCTCTGTCATCCCCTTCTCCTACTGCCCTCAATCTTTCCCAGCATCAGGGTCTTTTCCAGTGAGTCCACTCTTTGCATCAGGTGGCCAAAGTATTGGAGTTTCAGCTTCAGCATCAGTCCTTCCAGTGAATATTTAGGGTTGATTTCATTTAGGAATCACTGGTTTGATCTCCTTGCAGTCCAAGGGACTCTCAAGAGTCTTCTCCAACACCACAGTCCTCATTTTTAAGTGGGTCCAAAAGTCACCTCATTAACATAATTAAAGACACCTTAGGTTGCTCTTATCACTGAGGAAATTTCAAGGGTTTTCCAAGGAGCTCTGTGCCGGAAGCAAGAAGACTAAATATATATTTATCATTTTTAAATCACAACATCACAGCTCCCTTTCCCGTTTAGGAAGTACATTTACAGCAGCTGTCTCCAGGAGCCCCCCACACCAGGCATTCCACCCCCTACCCTGTCCCTCTTGGACAGAGCCTGACTGTCCAGGTTCCCATCAGGGCATCAGGTGGCCTCAGCAGGCAGGGTCCCTGGAGGTCATCCAACATGCCTCTCTTACGGATCCAACAGGTCTGACCCAAAGACTTTCATGCTGCACCACAGAAAACATACGATCCTGCCTCTCCTGCCACTCAACTGCATCTTAAATTCCCCACTTCTCCCAGCAGCAGCAGCAGCCGCTGCATTCAGGCTTCCAGACCAGCCACACAGGAACCAGTTTAGCTCTTCCCTCTCCCTCACCTTGGCATCCAGCCTATGGGCACAGAATCTAGCCCTGAAGGGCTGAAGAAACCATGAAGGGCATGCGATTCAGCTGCCCACACAACACTTGGATTCCCTCTGAACGGCCGGGGCCAAACTGTTGCCCAGGCTCAGCCTGATCCACCTCCACACCAGGGAGTTGGTCACTTCCGGACATTGCCCGTTACATCTTGAAACAGTTATGATGTTGAAAAGCAGCCTTAGGTTGAGCTGAAAATTGCCTCCCCGTGCTTCCCACAGATAGGTTTTCACTGTTCCCAATTTTTTTCTGGGTTGTCACAGGACAGACTTCCCTCCTCTGTCTGTATCTTAGTCCTTTGAGCATTAAGGCTATCATCACGACTCCAGAGGGTAAACATCCCCCATCACTCCAGCTAGTCTTCCTATTACATATTTCAAGTCACTAACTGGTCTGGCCTCTCCTCCAGACATGCTCCAGTTTATCCAAATCAGGTGTTGCAGACAGTGCTTATGGGCACCAAAAGCCAGTGACATCAGTGGGTGCGATGGGTGGAGCACAATAGGGAGTGGTGGCGACTGCAGCAAAGAGAGTGGCTGCCCTGGTTACTGGAAACAACCATTTCCGTTTCAGCCAGTTGTCACCACTCAGAAGTGCGGCCCCAGTTTTGCCAGATCTCTCAATTTCCAAGAGAAATAGGAAATCTGGATTTGTATTTGAAATGTCCTGATTTTTTAAAATTGGTAATTAATTAAAACAAAATACTGTACGTGTCAATACTGTGCAGGCAAAACAAAAACCCATGGGCACCAGTATGCAATTTCTGTCTGTAGTTGCTAAGTCATGTCTAACACTTTTGCAACACCATGGACTGTAGCCCGTGAGGCTCTTCTGTCCATGGGATTTCCCAGGCAAGAATCCTGGGAAATCCCTGGGAGTGGGTTGCCATTTCCTTCTCTAGGGAATCTTCCTGACCTGGGGATTGAAACTGTGTCTCCTGCATTGGCAGGCAGTTTCTTTACCATTGCACCACCAGGGAAGGCCAATGTTTGGTCTACAGGCATCTAAAAATGTGCCACCTAAAACTGCATGTGACACTCAGAGGTGGCTGCTGACCTATCCCATCCACCCTTCCTTGGGAAAGCATTCTCCCTCTTTCTCAATGTCTACTATTTCAACATCCCTCATCAGGACTGGGTCTGTAGTATCCTGACCAGCAGCCATCTCTACCTCTCCTGTGTCCTCCTCATCACTGTGGAGGGCATGCCCATCACCCCGGTCCCTGTCCTAGGCCCTACTGTGGCCAGACCTCAATCAGGCAGGTCTGCTTTCTTCTGGAGAGCAGACAGGCCATATTAACAAGCTCCCTCAGCCTCCCCTCCTCTTCTGATAGAAGTCTGCTCTCTTCTGTCCAATCCTCCACACCTTTTTTACTCAAGCCAGGCCTCCCTCCAAGAATGCCTTCCTCCTCCGCCACCCACAGGCTTACCACTTCCTAAGGCCTTTCCTGGCAGTGTGAGCCCTTATCTGCCTCTTATACTTTGCCACATCTGTAATATGGGGAGAATGACAGACCCAATGCAAAGAGCGTTTGAGGAATAAATGAGTGACATGTGTTACCTGCTTGGAGCAGTACCGGGCACACAGGAAGCATTCAATGAACACAAACTGTGACTATTAATACCCACTTAGCACTGAATCCATAGGGGCTTTCCTGGTGGTTCAGACGGTAAGGAATTTGCATGCAATGCAGGAGACTCGGGTTCACCCCCTGGGTCAGGAAGATCCCCTGGAGAAGGAAATGGCTACCCACTCAAGTATTCTTCCCTGGAGAATCAATGGACAGAAGAGCCTGGAGGGCTACAGTCCAGACGATTGCAAAGAGTTGGACATAACTGAGCAAGTTAAGCCTAGCACTGAATCCACAGGCTGTCTTGTGCCTTTTCACATTTGCTACTCACATCTTTCTACCTAAATGATGAAAGAAGCCTGGACGTGCACACTGGCAAACCTGGGACTGAATTCCATCTCTCCCACGTTTTGCCCTGGTGAAGTCACACAGCCTCTCTTGCCTCTGTCTCTGCATCTGTGAAATGGAGCTAATGGCTCCTACGTCTCAGGATTGTGATAAGGATCAGATGAGGCAATGTCTGCAAATGCTCTAAGTAAACTGGGAAGAAACACTGTAAGGATGACCAGTTTTTGGAGGAGGAAATCCCAGACCAGCCACAATACTGCTAGAGTGAAGGGCAGGTGGTCCCATCTTTGGGTAGACCTAGAAAATTCTTTTGCTGAAAGTTCAACAAATGGTTCTTGAGCAGCCACTCTGGGCCAGACACCGTGCAGAGTTACTGCAAATGTGAGGGCCCAACCATCGGAGTAAAGCGATAAGTCACCTTAGAGGTGGTCTCACCAGCCCTTCACTCAGTCCCCGCTCTCTATGCAGACCCTCACCTGGGACCCTGTATTCCCACACCTCCTGACTTCTCTTCCAGGACTCGCCCACTCCTGTTGGTCCTCTCACTGCTGCCAGAGTAACCTTTGTGCAACACATCCATTCATTCACTCATTCATGCATTATTTATTCAGTAATGACCAGCCTTCTGAAAAGTGAAACAGACCAGAATCCCTGCCCCTCATGGGTTTCACATTCTAATAACTCTAGTAAATCATTACCTAATTTATTTGCTTTAAAAGCTCATTGGTCTTCAATTACTTATGCTAGAGTCAAATCTTGAGCTTGGTTTTTGAGCTCACATCTGGCTCCACTCCCTCCCAGCACCTCCCCACTTCGACAGGAAGGTGTTCCGAAGGGCTCCAGATGGGCCACCCCCTTAGACTTAGTTTCCTGAGTTTCCTGGTGGTTTCTTCAGGCTGGAAAATTCCTCTTTCAAGTTAGAAGCCGCTGAATGTTTCATCTGTAGGAGGATCTGTTCTCAGCCCTGCCCGTGAGCCCATCACACTCACCTGGGAGCTCTCGAAGGTCATTTTTCTTTTGTTTCCCTGGCATCTACAGAGTGGATGCTTAACCATGGGGATGTGTGTGTGTGTGTGTACTGAGAAAGAAGCCTGTAATGAACATAAATGGTTTCCTAGATGGCCAGAGAAGAAAAGCAGAGAGCACCCTTTAAAGCAGAGATGACACAAAGTCTCAGGGAGGCTGTCCCTGTGGCCTGGGCCTGGATGAATGAGCAGGATGTGACCACAGGAAGGAGGACCACCTGTTAGGCAGAGAGATGCAGGCACAGTGTGGCCACAATTATGGGATATGCTAAGGAGCCAACCATGGGGAGAAGAAGGTAAGAAAAGGAATGGACAGAGAAAGAAGGTGGGATAGAGGACATGTCCCCTGAGTTGGAAAAGTCTTGAATGTCAAGCTGAGGTACCTGACCTTAGCAGGCCAGTGGTTAAAAGCTGAGGTGGAACAAGGGCAGGTTAAGGAGATGAATGTGGCCCAGAAGACTCGGGGGATGTGCAGACTAGGGCCTTTCTAAAATGGAAAGGCACTCTTAGCTCCCTGTGATGGAGCCAAAGTTTGAAATCTGGGCTCAGGCTGCTGTAGTCACCTTTAAAAAAAAGAGAAGCCAGAAATCCAGTCTTTATAGTGAAACGTTCTGATGGAAAACACCACCACCACCACCACCAAACCTGTTTATGGGTTTTGAGTTTGCAGTCTCTGGGGCAGAATTTTAGGTGGCAAGATCAGAGATGTGTGTTGGCCTTGTAAGCTGGAGACTGGTGTGGAACAAGGCCCAGGGAGGGGCAGGAGTAGAAGCAGCTGCAGAGGATTGGAGGGGGCTACAGTAGTTCAGGTGGGCTTGAGTCAGGGGTGAGGATGGAAAGGAGAGGAGAGCTGGGCCAGGGCTAAGGCTGTCAGACAAAACACTGAAACCCCCAGTTAAATTTCAATGTTTCAGAGTAACAAATTATTTTTTTCATATTAAAAAGTGGTATAACAGATAACTCACTGTTTACCTGAATTTCCAATTTGCCTAGGAGTGCTGTGTTTTATTCGCTAGACCTGGTCATCTTGCAGATTATGGGCTATGGAACTGAGAGCACTAGATGAAGAACTAACCATCGTGGGGAGTGTCCCAGGTGGCTCAGGGCAGGGCAGCAGCACCTAGGGGCCGGCCTGGTGAGGACAGCTCAGCCTTATGAACGCAGACCCGCGCCACCAGCCTGGATCAAAGAGCAGGTAGAATCCCGGAGGCGCGCGCTCCTGCTTCCTTGCTTCAGTCCAGTCTCTGCAGGCTGACCCTCAGGCTGGGCTCAGGAACAGTCAGGAGATCCGAAGCCCCTGGAGTTGAGGAACAGGCAGACCCCGTCCTCCCAGGGGCCTCTCCCTGCAGCACAACAAAGCACTCCCCGCCCCACGTCTTTCCATCAGGTCAGCTGAGCGGGGTTCCCTATCACTGAGACTCTCCACGATTACCGCACCTCCCCAACCCGCTGCTCTGGCGGGCAGGGCAGCGCATGCGCACCTGGGTGCAGCCAGACCCGGGCGGGACCTGCTCCTCGCTGAACCCAGTGGACAGGTGGAGTCCGCGCCAGCTTTCTCTCTCTCTCTCTCTCTCTCTGCGTGCGGGTCTTGCCGGCTCCTCATCCTCCTGGACCTGCTTTCACATCTGGTAGTCCCACCAGCCTTGACTTTGAACCCAGTTCTCTCTCCAGAGGATCTGAACCTCAGAGCTTCAGTAATATGCAGAGAGTGACAGGAGGGCATTTTTCACCTTCCCTGTTTAAACCCCAAGGGTATTCTGATCTGTTGTACCCTGCATCCTCTCCCCGCCCCCCTCATCCTCCATCTCTCCCTCCCCGTCTCTTTCTGCCCCCACTCTGTCCTTTCTCCTGTTTTCTTTCCCTCTCTCCCCATGTCCTGATATTCCTCAACTATTCTGTTATCTTGCTCTCCATTTCTCTCGATCACATAACTGCTCAAAAATTTCTCCTGGATTCCCTAAGAAACAGAGACAAACTATCACTTGTCCACTGAATGCTGTGCTTTGCTTAGTCCATCAGTCGTGTCCGACTCTTTGGGACCTCAGGGACTGTAGCCCGCCAAGCTCCTCTGTCCATGGGATTCTCCAGGCAAGAATACTGGAGTGGGTTGCCTTGCCCTCCTCCTGGGGATCTTCCCAACCCAGGGATTGAAGCCAGGTCTTCTGCTTTGCAGGCAGATTCTTTACCTACTGAACTACCAGGGAAGCCCCTTCCACTGAATACCACCAAATAAAACTGACAGCAGCTGAACCTGCACTGGCAAAATGTTTGGCTTTAAAAGGTTGAAAAATTCAAATCTTCTTGACAGAACTTAGCTGCAAAACCTGATCCAGAAGTCTGGACTTCACAGAAATAACAGTTGCAAGAGGAAATGCAAACTGACTCATGGAGAAACTGATTTTATTTTTAAATTAAATTGAATAAAGTTAAATTGAAAAGCAGTGATAAAATAATTTTTGAAAAATAAACTTTAAATGCAAAAAATAAACAGTTTGTGCTGTATTTAAACTTTTTCAGCAAAATTATTTGCTTTAATACAATTTGTTAAAAAAAAATGTTTTATCAACCCAAGAAAAAATCAATGTTGGCAAAAATTATATTTAAAATATTTCCATTAAAGAAAACCACAGGATCAAAGGTCAAAGTCTTTCTGTTGAAGACTTGCAATTTTATATATCACTGCCTGAACTCCAGACCCAAATATGCAGTTGCCCATGGAACATTCGGGTCAAGGCAATGGCACCCCACTCCAGTACTGTTGCCCGGGGAATCCCATGGATGGAGGAGCCTGGTGGGCTGCAGTCCACGGGGTCGCTAGGAGTTGGACACGACTGAGCGACTTCACTTTCACTTTCCACTTTCATGCATCGGAGAAGGAAGTGGCAACCCACTCCAGTGTCCTTGCCTGGAGAATCCCATGGACGGAGTAGCCTGGTAGGCTGCAGTCCATGGGGTCACACAGAGTCGGACACAACTGAAGAGACTTAGCAGTAGCAGCAGCATGAAACATTCTCTCTCGGACAGCCCAAAGCCTCATCAAATATATATACCCAAAACCAAACTGCTGATCTGTTCCCAAATTGTTCTTCCTCTCAGACAACTATCTCTGAGACTGGGAATCTATTACCCATTCAGTTAATCATGCCAAACACAATAAAAAACGAAGTCCATCATGTCAACATCCAAAGTAGCTCTCAAAATCTGTCCTCTTTCCAGCTCTACTCCCAATATCCTGTCGAAGCCTACAGCATCTTCCACATAGATGAACATAACTAGCCTCCCCAAAACCACTCTTGTACTCTCTGATGTATCCTCCACACTGGTAGTTTAATAGTTTAAAAGGCAACCAGGGGAATTTCCTGGCAGTCCAGTGGTTAGGACTGAGCACTTTTGCTGCTGGGATGGGGTTCAATCCCTGATTGGAAGACTAAGATCCTGCAAGTCTTGCAGCAAGGCCAAAAAAAGAGAGAAGCAAACCAGGACATTTCTTACAGTAAAGGCAGTCTAGATATTTTGGACACGACCTCCTGCTGAAGACAGCTAAAAGAGCTGGTCAAATGTTCATAAAATTCACACACACACCTTTTTTGGGGGGGGGTGGGGAAACACAGTATGGCTTGCAGGATCTTAGTTCCCTGACCAGGGATAGATCCCTGGCCCCAGGCAGTGAAAGCCCGGAATCCTAACACTAGACAGCCATGGAATTCACACACACACACTCACTCTTAAAAGCATCGAGGAGCTAACAAGATAGTGAGGAACTGCTGTGCCAAGGTCCTGGAGAGGACAGGATTCCAAAGAGGTGATCCTGATACTTGATGCTATGGTTGTCCTCAAAAACTTTTGCCAAGTGCAAAGAAATGGCTGAGAGGCCAAGCTCACTTCTAGTGGCCTTGCATGGCTGGAGACAAAAATCAGAGTCAGGGGGCTTCCCTGGTGGCTCAGTGGTAAAGAATCCGACTGTCAAGGGAGACAAGTGTTTGATCCCTGGTCCAGGAAGATCCCACATGCTTTGGAGTAACTAAGCCCATGCATCACAACTATTGAGCCTGTGCTCCAGAGTTGGCAAGCCACAATTACTGAAGCCTGCATGTCCTAGAGCCCATACTCTGCAACAAAAGAAGCCACTGCATTGAGAAGCCCATTCACCACCACTAGAGAGTAGCTCTGCTGCTCACTGAAACTAGAGAAAAGACTGCACAGCAATGAGGACCCAGCATATAAAATAAAATAACATAAAATAAAAAATCAGTCAGGGGCCTACCAAGGGTGGTGGACTGACAAATCAGCTCAACATTGGGCTCAGCCCCAAAGAACTGCACCCCAGAAGTAAAAATGAACTGAAAGCAAAACTGCCCTTCCCTGAATGGTAGTCAACCTCTGAGTCATGCAGGTGCCCCAGAAAACATCATGCCCTAAGTGTGAACTAACATGATCTCAGTTTGCTAATCCCTCCAGGCACCTGGCAAGAGCAACAGAAAATTCTCCTTGGTGAATAACAAAATCACCTCATATCAAATTATTCTCTACAAATAATTTCACAAACACAATATTCAACATACAAAAATAACCAGACACAGAAGGAAGTAAGATCCCTTGAGCAAAACCCTTTGGAAATAATAATCAACAGAAACAGAGCCAGAGGGACTCCAGACTATAAAACAAATTACATTTACTATGTTTAAGAAATTAAATACTAAAATTGGAAATTTCAGCAAGGAACTAGGAACTCCATAAAATTATATAGCATATGCAAAAACAGAATAAATAAAAACTCAAAGTTCAAATTATAAACTGAATGGATGGTTTAACAGCAGATTTGACATGACTGAAGAGTGCATTGCTGAACAGGAAGGTTGGTCAGAAGAAATGAACCAGAAAGAAGTATGGAAAGACAAAAGGATGGAAAATACAGAAGCTAAGAAAGTTATAATAAGATCTGACATATTTCTAATTGCAGTTCCAGAAGGAAAGAAGAAAGAGAGACCAGAACAGAGACAATATTCAAAAGATGGGTTGAGAATATTCCAGAACGGATAGAAGATATTAATCTACAGATTTGAGAACTCAAATGGATCCCATCAGAGTAAATAAAAAGAAATCCATGCCTCGATCCATCATAGTGAAACTGTAGAATACCAAAGAGAAAAATGGTAAACACATCCAGAGGAAAATAGGTAATAATGCTGGTTATTTACTTCTTGTCTCTCAGGTCTTAACCCACCCTTCCATAACAAGCTCTGTGATGTTAGGGGCGAGGGTTTGAAAGCCATATTTCCCAGGCCCCCTTGCCAGCTGACTTTCTATTCAGTTCTGCCAATGGGAGGCACTAAAAGGAGATTTACGTGGGAGAAAGGGATTCCTTCCTGTCCACTTCACTTTAGGAGCCTCCAGCTCCTTTCAATGCTCCCAGCATAAGTCATACAAAACCCCCTCCCAGGTAATAGCGCTAGCCAGCAGGGCCCTTCCTATGGTCGATCCAGCCCAGCTGCAGGTCCTTCTTCGAGCCTCTAGGTCCTGCTACCCTGCCTCTTCCCTTTTATCCTTCTAGGCCAAGGGACGGCAGCTGCTTCCTGTAATTACTAATATCTGGGTAAACTCAGCATCCTCTTTTGCTCTTGCTGCCTTCAAAAATATGTGTAAACAACTCATCTTGTATATTATATCCCTTTTGTTTGAAAAAACTAACATAATTTATATTTTCCTGGGTGTACCTAAAGCGTACCGTAGTGAAGAGGAACTAAAGAGCCTCTTGATGAAGGTGGAAGAGGAGAGTGAAAAAACTGGCTTGAAACTCAACATTAAAAAAACTAAGATCATGGTGTCTGGTCCCACCACTTCCTGGCAAATAGATGCAGAAAAACATGGAAACAGTGGCAGATTTTATTTTCTTGGACTCCAAAATCACTGTAGACGGTGACTTCAGTCATAAAATTAAAAGACGCTTGCTTCTTGGAAGAAAAGCTATGACAAACATAGACAGCATACTAAAAAGCAGAGACATTACTTTGTTGACCAAGGTCTGTATAGTCAAAGCTATGGTTTTTCCAGTAGTCATGTACAGATGTGAGAGTTTTCATTTTTGCTGTTGAAGAACCAGACATAGTTGAATTCTGTGAATCAGTCAGGTTTTGCTAGAGTATGCTGTGGTAACAAACAGCCCCTGAATATCTTTGGTTTCTGACAACAAAGGTTTATTTCTAGCTTTCTTTTCATGTGCTGCATGAGTTGGCTGCAGCTCCTGCCTGAGACATGCTAATCTCCTAGCAGAGGGAAAAAGAACCATGGCAAAATCACGTGATGGTTTGTAAAACTTCTACTGAGAAGTAGTGGTCTTTTAATTTCGTGTCTGCAGTCACTGTCGGCAGCAAAAGCTTTACAAACCATAAAGAAGGCTGACCGCTGAAGAACGTATGCTTTCAAAGTGTGGTGTTGGAGAAGACTCTTGAGAGTCCCTTGGACTGTAAGGAAATCAAACTAGTCAATCATAAAGGAAATCAACCCTGAATATTCACTGGAAGGACTGATGCTGAAGCTGAAGCTTCAGTACTTTGGCCACCTGATGCCAAGAGCTGACTCACTATAAAAGACCCTGATGCTGGGAAAAATTGAAGACAGGAGGAGAAGGGGGCGACAGAAGATGAGATGATTGGATGGCACCACTGACTCAATGGACATGAATTTGAACAAGCTCAGGGTGATGGTGAAGGACAGGGAAGCCTGGTGTGTTGCAGTCCATGGGGTCACAAAGAGTCAGACATGACTTAGTGGCTGAACAACAACAACACACCTAAGTGCTACAGAACTCTTCAAAGGAGCCACAGTGTGATAGCACTATTGTTCCCAATTAGTCACCCCTCAGGATCCACAGGGCATTGATTGGTTCTAGGATGCTCAATTCCCTTATGCGAAACGGTGTCGTATTTGCATATAACCTACAAACATCCTCCCATATACTTTAAATCATTTCTAGATTATTTATAGTACTTAACACAATGTAAATGAAAATAAATAGTTCAGTTCAGTTCAGTTGCTCAGTCGTGTCCGACTCTTCGACAACATGAATCGCAGCACGCCAGGCCTCCCTGTCCATCACCAACTCCCGGAGTTCATTCAAACTCATGTCCATTGAGTCGGTGATGCCATCCAGCCATCTCATCCTCTGTCATCCCCTTCTCCTCCTGCCCCCAATCCCTCCCAGCATCAGGGTCTTTTCCAATGAGTCAACTCTTCACATGAGGTGGCCAAGCATTGGAGTTTCAGCTTTAGCATCAGTCCTTCCCATGAAAACCCAGGCTGAGTACAAAGCAGATTCAAGTTTGGCTTGTGGAACTTCCGGGAATTTTTTCAAATATTTTTGATTGAAATATCATGATTGGTTGAATCCACAGATGCAAAATCCTTGGATATGGAAGGCCAATTGTATTTGCCACCAATCTTCATGGGAGGCTAATATTTTTCCAACCTATTGTCAGGCTTTGGCCAATAACATGTGTGGGTAAGTGAGATCTACCACCACTTCTCAGCAAAAGCTTTACAAACCATCACAGGATTTTGCCATGGTTCTTTTCCCTCTGCTAGGAGACTAGCATGTCTCAGCCAGGAACTGCAGCCAACTCATGCAGCACATGGAAAGAAAGCCAGAAACAAACCTTTGTTGTTGCAAACCAAGGAGACTCAGGGGCTGTTTGTTACTGCAGCATACTCTAGCAAAACCTGACTGATTCACAAAATTCAACTGTATCTGGTTCCTCAAGAGCAAAAATGGAACTGCATGGTTGAACAATAGCATCGATGTACTAAGAGAAAGTTAGTGCCAACTTGGAATTCTATACACAGAGACATTATCCTTTAAGGAGAAATGCTAAATAAACACACTGTCACAAAAAACTGAGAGAATATGCCACCAGGAGACCATAATACATTAAAGGAATTCTAAAGGCTGTTTTGCAGAGAGAAGGAAAATTATCTGATATGGCAGATCATGGATGCAGGAAGGAATGGACAAAAACCATGTTATATACGTGGGTCAATCGAGCTAAAGATTGGCTGCATGCAAGAACAATAATAAAGGCTTTAAAGTTATACAGACAACAGTATCTCAGAAATCAAAGGGTAGTGACTGGAATTTAAGTTTTGTAAGATCTTAGCACCAGAGAGGAAATACGCTGATATCTTGGCCCCTGATGTGTGCCGAGATGGCACACATCTCGGTAGTTCTCTTTCCCATGCTGCCCAGCCTCAGACAAACACAAGTTGAGGGTATTCTATGATACCAGTGCTCTTCAGAGAATGAAGTCATGAAAGATAAGGTAAGACTGAAGAAATGTCAGAGTGGAGGGGACTAAGAAGACATGACAACTAAAGGCCTTGTGGGGTGCTGGGCTAGATCCTGAACCAGACAGGGGGCGTTAGGAGAAAAACTGGTTGAATGCAAATAAAGTCCACAAATTACAGTACTGAACCACTGTTAACTTCTCAGTTGTCATCACTGTGCTTGGTTATGGTTGATATTAACATGGGTGGAGGCTAAGTCAAGGGTATAAGAAAACTCTATTATTTTTGTAATTTTTCTCTAAGACCAAAACTATTTCAAAATTAAATCTGAAAAAAAGTCACCCAGAAACACTGAGTGTTAACATTTCCGGTGTATTTTCTGCCTGTTCCTTATCTTGCACGGGGTGATGTTCTATGCTTCATATAAGTAAGATGATGTCAGACACATGATTTTATTCTACACCAGGTTTTCAGAGATGTTACCACATTTAAGTCTTACAACAGGCATCATCACTCTCATTTTACAAATAAAGAAATCAAGGTCTAGAACAGGTTAAAGGTCGTATAGCTAATAAAGGCACAGACTGAAGGTTGAGCACAGGTTTCCTAATGCTAAATTCCAGAATTGCACTAAAACCTGATTCTTGAGGAGTATGTTCATCTACTCGTTTACACATGTGTTCAACCACATCCTGCACCTCCTGGAGGTGGAGACAGAGTCTAGGAGACCATGATCCCACCATTAAACTGCTTCCCCGCTAAAGGTTTTATGCCTGCAGCCCAGGGCCTCCAGTCACACAGCTTGTCCTATGACTGGGTAGGACAAGGTGACATGTCCCTTCAAGAAAGGACTCATTGCCCAGCTGCAAGGAGTGTGCCTGGATGACAGAGCCCCGCTATCAGCATCTTCTGAGTCCAGCTAGGCTTTCAGATGGAGGTCACACTCTTCTCTGGAAGCCAGCATGGTGGTGGTAGAAGGACCTTATACTTATCAGATGAGGGATCCTCCAACCGGCAGTTAGGTCTGGAGCCCCTCGCCGGACAGAGTTGTTGGAGTCTGTCTTGCCTCGTGGTGCCCTCTACCCAATCCTGCTCCCTTTTCTTTCAAAGATGTTCCCCCAATAAACTCTCTCCTTCTGCCTTTCTATCTCAGCATCTGCTGCCCAGATGGATGGACCTGCAACAAACCGTTCAGTACGTTTGTGGACCTTCCCACTGGCTCCTGTGGGTAAACTAACCCAGGGACAAAGGATGAGGTGGTGTTTGTCACCGTCAGCCTGGTAAGCCCCCTGAAACCGACGCTGTGTGCAGAGTTCGGGACTGGCCCCATCTTCCTGATGTCCATGCCCACACACAATCCTGTGCCCATCCTGCCGTCAGACCTGACAGGGATATCACCAACTCCTGCTTGAATGACCTTGAGGATCACGTGAAGATCTGTATGTGGCCTGGATTTCAGAGGAGGTGGAGCAGTGGGTGGAGAATGTCTTCCCTGGGGAGGTTTGGTTGGAGGGTGGGGACGGGCCAGGCAGGCAAGGGTGTGCGTCAGCCTGTCTGGCTCTCCTGGGTGGGGCCAGATGAATGTTTGGGTTTGGGCAGCAGCCGACACAAGCCTCTTAGCCTGAGTCAAGCCTGCTGTGAGCTGGGGATGGAAGCCAGATAGGCTGTGTCGGGCATATCTACTCGGTGGGCTGAGGAAGGGGACAAAGCAGGGGACTGAGCAGAAGACACAGGGGAGAGGGCTGACTTCCAGACTTCCAAGGCATGTGGTCTTCCACGTGCCAGGGCCTGGGGCATGGATAAATGGAAGGGCAGATGAGGTGCCCACAGGGTGGATATGTGAGCGAGAGGACCAGGGCGGCCAGGTAGCCGAGCTCCCCAAGACCAGGACCTAAGGGGTCAGGCCTGTGGCTCCCACTCACTGTAGGAAGCATCCTTGTCTCGGCACTCCAGCCTGCTCCTGAGCACGTCAGCCATCTTTTAGACACATGCAGGGGTCCTACAGGTGACCTCAAGGTCTTTCCCCCAGCCCTCTTTAGAGAGCAAGAGAGAGGAATGAGCTTCCTCGTTCTCTCTCAGGAAAGCAGTGTCAGTGAGCAGGTCACCCTGGCGGTGGTAGAGGGCAAAGAAGAGGCCACCAGATGGCCCCACCTGGCAGACCCTGAGGAGTCCGAACCCTTCATACCTGTGAAATTACTCAGCCTAGAATAAATGCATATTATAATTTCAAATGCTTGTCGACACTGAGATATTGACGGATGAAATACCATGTCTGGAATTTGCTTTAAAATAACCTGGAGTGGAGGAGGAGCTGAGTGCGTGGGGGAGGGTTTATATAGAGATGAATAAAATCAGATGATGGGGTGATGGGCACCCGAGAAGTTTTTTACTCTTCTCTTTACCTTTGTGCGTGTTGGGAAATGTCCATGATTAAGCTTTGATAGTAATCTAGGTAAATCTTTGTTTACCCCTTAGGTCCCTTAATAGCACCTTTTAGTGAACACTGGAATATGTGAATTCAAGTTCACTTCAGTGTAGTTTTTTTCTGTTAAAAAATTTCTAATTGTGGTAAAATACACGTCACACAATTTACCATCTTCAAGTGTGCAGGTCAGTATTGTGCTGTGCTTAGTCACCCAGTCATGTCCAACTCTTTGAGACTCCATGGACTGCAGCCCACCAGGCTCCTCTGTCCATGGGAATTCTCCAGGCAAGAATCCTGCAGTGGGTTGCCATGCCCTCCTCCAGGGGATCGTCCCAACCCACGGACTGAACCCAGGTCTCCTGCACTGCAGATGGATTCTTTACCGCCTGAGCCACCTATTGGGCTCCCAATCTCCCCAACCCTTTCATCTTGCCATAGACTTCCCAGATTTCTCTCAATCTTCCCTCACCCCCACACCCAGCCTCCGCTACTGCCCACTGCCCATAAGTCACTACAGCCAAGGACCAGAGCCCAGGTATCGCTGGTTTCAGGGCAGGTTCCCTGCTACACCTTGGTTGGCAGCTGGGCTCAGCCTGGCTGTGGGGCCAGTGGGCTGGCCAGGTGGCCTGGACTTCTGGGTGACTTTCACAATGCAGTCCTGCTGGCTCCTGAAGAGCTGAGCTCTCTGCCCCTGGGCAGGCGACTGAACAAGTTCAGGCAGCTCCCAGCTTCCCCCTCCACCTGCACCTGAGGTTGCCCTGGGTCACGGTCACCAGAGGAGGCTGGTCACAGAAACGGTAGCAGAGGTGGACTCAGGCTCCTCCCCAGCACGGTGACTCAAGGAGGGCAGTCCAGATCCCAGGAGTCCACTTTCATCCCAGGGTGTGGTGTGTGGGAGGCTGAGCGGGGTCCTTCTGCCTCTACCCTGACAGCCACAATGCCCCAGCTGTGACACAGCTCTTGGGTTTAGAATACTCTTGGAGCTGGCAGCAGCTAGAGTGGGCACCAGGAGTTACCTGTTAGCCTGCTCTTGCCATGGTCTGAAATTCTTAGTTGCTGCCTCTCTGGGAACGCCCAGTGCTTCTCCCTCTTCCTTCCTCCTTCAGGCTAGGGCCTGGCCCCAGAGGATGAGAAGGGACAAAAGAGGACAAGGAGTGAAGAACAGGTGGGGGACACACTGCTCTCAAGTCCCTGTATGTGCCAGTTCCTTCCCATGGCTGAAGCCCATGACCTGTTCTGCCTGTTGACAAATGAAGAAATGAAGGCTCAGAGAGGTCACCAGGAAGCTTTAGACTGGGGATTACAGCCAGGGCCACCTTTCTTCATCCTCCTCCTCCTGGTTAGAAAGCAGTCATGAAGAGGCTTTTTTTGCAGGTGGTGGGTTGGAGCTGAGCACAGTCAACCATCAGGTTTGGGGAGGCACCGGGGATGTGGACTAGGGGCTCAGAACTCATCAGATGCCTCCAGCCAAATGAACCACAGGCGCCAATGCACTGCATCAAGTGCTGCCCCAGTGGCAGAGAATGGGGGAGCAGTTTTGCCTTGGGGGTAAGAGGAGGGGCCATGGGCATGGTGGGTGCCTTAAGTGGATTCTCCCAACAACAAACACAGACGAGGACACGGACGTGGTCCCCAGGGCAGAGGTGGGGGAGGCAGGGGCCAGAGCTGGGCCTGGAGGAGCTATGGGACTAGTCCTGAAGATGGGATGCCATCTCTCAAAAAGAGGATGGTAGAGACAGAATGCGTAGGCTGGAAAGTGCCCTCCCGGGCAGAGTGGGCAAAGGCCAAGGGTAGGCAGCAGGGAGCCCAAGCAGGCTGATGCAACAATCAAGGAGAAAAGTGATGAGGGCAGAGGTGGCAGCCAGAGAGAAAGCAAAAACCCCAGGTCTCCATGGGTGGCTCCAGGGTTTCACTTGGAAGTAGCATGGATGCATGTACCACCCAGCCCAGAGAAAATGACCCAAGACAACATGAGTGCACGCTAGGTGGGAGTCCAGCCGCCTCAAGACAGACTCTGTGGCAAGCATTTTGACCTTCTGATCAACTTTCCCCGTAAGGAGTAGGAAAAGGACAAACTGACATTTACGGATGCCTATTATTTGCCAGATACGGTGGTGGGCACATGCTTCACAGATGATACTTCATTTAATCCTCCCAGCCAAATAATGATCCCCCTTTTGAGATAAGAAAACCAAGGTGTAGAGAAAGAAATGAAATTGTCCAAGGCCAGCCAATTCAGGAAGCGGGTGCATCCAGGGAGCTTCTTTCCATTCCCCTGGCCCCAGGCCCTCAGTGCCTCGCCCCTTGGCATCTGGGCAGTGTGTAGCTTCTGAGTCAACTCCACAGGGATGCCAAATCTGGGGGCAGGTGCCCAGGCAAGGGTGTCTGCCTGGTGAGCCCAGGAGAGTGAGCAAAGTTCACTGCATTCAACCCCCACCCCTGCCCAGTCTGGCCTCTCCCATGCTGTCCAGGTAAGCATGTGGAGGGGGACAGAGGCCTGGTTTCTGCTCAGCCCTCCTTTTTTTTTTTTTTTTCATTTGCTGAGGCTGCTGGCATTTATTGTTTATTATTGAAGCCACATCAACTCTATGATACACAAATTTGACTAAATGTGGTGGTTGTTGTGTCTGAGAATGTGATAATCCATGGAATGTACAGGAGAAAGAAGGTGGAAAGGCAAACACAATGAGTAGAATATTTTACAAAACTGAAGGTGACCCCAGTTAGGTTAAAATACAGAAGAACATCAAATTAACAAAAAGAATTTCACTTTTGTGCTGTATTTCAAGGATATTTTCAACTTTCAAATTTAACTTGTTTTTGAAGTATAGCTTTACTGAAATATAACTCACATACCATTTAATTAATTCATTTAAATGTATAATTTAGTGATTTCTAGTGGGGTTGTCACCTCAATCAATTTTAGAATATTTTCATCATCAAAAAAAGAAACCTCATGACTGTTAGCAGTAACTGCCCATTTCTCCCAAACTCCCAGCCCTAGGAAACCATTAATCAACTTTCCATTGATTTGCCTATTCTAGACATTTTATATAAATGGAATCATATAATATGCAGCCTTTTGAGACTGGTCTCTTTCACTCAGCTTAGTGGTTTTAACATTTATTCATGTTGTAATAGATATCAGTACTCCATTCCTTTTTACAGTCAAATAATATTTATAGCTATAAATTTCCCTCTAAGTACTGTTTTAGCTGCATCCAATAAACTTTTGTCATTTTAATTCATCTCAATGTATATTCTGATTTCCTTTGTGATTCTTCTTTGACCCATTGATTACATAGAAGTGTTCTGCTTAATTTGCACATATTTGTGAATTTCCCAAATTAATTTTGTTGTTGATATCTAATTTCATTCCATTGCCAGAGAACATAACTTGTATGATTTCAGTCCTTTTAAACTTATTGAGGCTTGTCGTATGGCCTAGCACATGGCCTATCCTGGAGAATACTCAATGTGCACTTGAGAAAGACACCTTCTTCTGCTTTTGGTCGGAATGTTAGGTTTAGAATGCTTGGGTTAGTATTGTTCAAGTCTTATATTTCCTTGTTATCTTCTGACTAGCTGTTTTATCCACTATGGAAAGTGGGGTATTGAAATCTCCAACTATTATTCAACTTTCTATTTCTCAGTTCAATTATATGCATTTTTGCTTCATGTAATTTGGGGCTATATTATTATATTCCCTACTTTTGAAGAATCAGTATCCTCAGATTTTCCAACATATCCTTGTCTAAATTATTTTATAATTTTATTTATTTTTATTTTTGACTCTGCTGGGTCTTCGTTGCTACATGGGATTTTCTCTAGTTGTAGGGAGCAGGGGCTGCTTGGTGCACAGAGTTCTCACTGCAGGGTCTTCTCCTGTTGTGGAGCACGGGCTCTAGAATATGTGGGCTGCAGTAGTTGTGGTGCCTGTGCTCAGCAGCTGCAGTTCCTGGGCGCTACAGCACAGGCTCAGTAGTGTGGTGCATGGGCTTTGTTGCTCTGCAGCACGTGGGATCTTCCTGGATCAGGGATCAAACCCGTATCTCCTGCACTGGCAGGCGAATTCTTTACCACTGAGCCACCAGGGAAGCCCTCCATGTCTAAGTTTTTATGAGGTAATTTTCAGGAAGCTTTATATGAGAAACTGAGATAACTGTTTTTAAGAATCCATGCCTAGGGACTTCCCTAGTGATCCAAGGGCTAAGACTTTGCACTCCCAAAACAAGGGGGCCGGGTTTGATCCCTGGTCAGGGAACTAGATCTCACATGCCACAGCAGAGACCTAGCACAGCCAAATATTAAATAAATAATAAAATTACATTTGACTATTAAACAATAGTCAAAATTAAGTTGATTTGCTTTTTTATAATACAAATATAACAGAAACAGTCCATTACTTTATAGAAAGTGTTAGTCACTCAGTCGTGTCTGATTCTTTGTGATCCCATGGATTGTAGCCCGCCAGGCTCCTCTGTCCATCAAATTTTCCAGACAAGAATACTCGAGTGGTTTGTCATTTCCTTCTCCAGGGGATTTTCCTGACCCAGGGATCGAACCTGGGTCTCCCTCATTGCAGGCAGATTCTTTACCATTCTTTACCATCTGAGCCACCAAGGAATGAAAGCTTTATACAGTGAATACACTATTGCTAATATTAATTCTAATATATTTAAAAGGAAAATATTTTAACTATTTTTCAGTTTCCAAAAACCATTAAAAATTATAGAAATGAAGTATATTAATCTATAAGGATCTGCTATCTTATAATGAATATATAATTCAGGAATAATGAATTATAATTCATCCTAATTTACTTATTAGAGTAGATAATACCCCAAGGTGTATCTTCTTGGATTTCATTGTATTATCTTGTATTTCATTCACTTGGAATGAAATAACACTTTGCCAGCCCACCTTCTTAAAGACCTCAGAAAGGTAGATCAGAGGTTAAAGGCCAAGGCGACAGAGGTAAGAATAAGAGGCAGCCTGCATGGAGGGAAGGAGACTAGTTGAACTGTTAGGCGGCTAGACTTCCAGCTTTCATGTCCAGCTCAGGAACTAGCTCTGAAACATATTTTGGGGGAGTAAGTCACGTGCCTTCTCTGGACCTTAGTTTTTCCATCAGAGGTGGCTGGACTGAGGTCACCCAAAGGGTTCAGTGTCATGCTCTCTGGTTAATGCCCTAAGGGAAGAAGGCCTTCTTCAATGAACAGTGCAAAGAAGTAGAGGAAAACAATAGAATGGGAAAGACTGGAAATCTCTTCAAGAAAATTGGAGAGATGACAGGAATATTTCATGCAAGGATAGGCATGATAAAGGACAGAAACGGTAAGGACCTAACAGTGGTAGAAAAGGTGGCAAGAATACACAGAAAAACTATATAAAAAAGGTCTTAATGTCCAGGATACCCATGATGGTGTGGTCACTCACCTAGAGCCTGACATCCTGGAGTGTGAAGTCAAGTGGGTCTTAGAAAGCATTACTACAAGCAAAGCTAGTGGAAGTGATGGAATTCCAGGTGAGTTAGTTAAAATCCTAAAAGATGATGCTGTTAACGTGCTGTACTCAATACGTCAGCAAATTTGGAAAACTCAGCAGTGGCCACAGAACTGGAAAATGTCAGTTTTAATTCCAATCCCAAAGAAGGGTAGTACCAAAGAATGTTCAAACTACTAGACAATTGCCTTCATTTCCCACGTTAGTAAGGTTATGTTCAAAATCCTTCAAGCTAGACTTCAGTAGTACGTGAACCAAGAACTTCCAGATGTACAAGCTGGGTTTAGAAAAGACAGAGGAACCAAAGATCAAATTGCCAACATCCACTGGCTCATAGAAAAAGCAAAGGAATTCCCCCCCAAAAATCTACTTCTGCTTCATTAACTATGTGAAAGCCTTTCATTGTATGGATCACAACAAACTCTGGAAAATTCTTAAAGAGATGGGAATACCAGACTACCTTACTTGTCTCCTGAGAAACTTGTATGCAAGTCAAGAAGTAACAGTTAGGACTGGACATGGAAAAACTGACTGGTTTAAAATGGGGAAAGGGGTATGACAAGATTGTATACTGACACCCTGCTTATTTAACTTCTATGCAGAGTACATCACACGAAATGCCAAGCTGGATGAATCACAATCGGGAATCAAGACTGCTGGGAGAAAAAGACAGAACAAGAAAAGGTTTCTGGGAAAAATATCAACTACCTCAGATATGAAGATAATACTACTTTAACGGCAGAACGTGAAGAGAAACTAAAGAGCCTCTTGATGAGGGTGAAAGAGAGTGAAAAAGCTGGCTTGAAACTCAAAAACTAAGATCATGGCATCTGGTCCCATCATTTCATGGCAAATAGAAGGGGGAAAAGTAGAAGCAGTGACAGATTTCATTTTCTTGTGCTTCAAAATCACCGCGGATGGTGACTGCAGCCATGAAATTAAAAGATGTTTGCTCCTTGGAAGGAAAGCTATGACAAACCTAGACAGTATATTAAAAAGCAAAGACATCATTTTGCCAACAAAAGTCCATATAGTCAATGCTATGGTTTTCCCAGTAGTCATGTACAGATGTGAGAGTTCGACTGAGCACCGAAGAACTGATGCTTTAGAACTGTAGTGCTGGAGAAGTCCCTTGGGAGTCCCTTGGACAGCAATGAGATCAAACCAGTCAATCCTAAAGGAAATCAACCCTGAATATTCATTGGAAGGACTGATGCTGAATCTGAAGCCCCAATATTTTGGCCACCTGATGCTGAGAGCCAACTCACTGGAAAAGACCCTGACGGTGGGAAAGACTGAAGGCAAAAGGACAAGAGGGCATGATAATGTTAGATAGCATCACCAATTCAGTGGACATGAATTTGAGCAAACTCCAGGAGATGGTGAAGGACAGGGAAGCCTGGCATGCTGCAGTCCGTAGGCTTGCAAAGAGTTGCACATGACTTAGCAACTCAACAACTATTAAGCTTCTGAATATGCATGGGAAGATGTGAGGGTGAATGGATGTGGAGGAGAAGGAGGAGGCAATTTCTGGATTAGTGCTGAAGGCAGCTGGTCCCCTCAGCCTCGCACTCCCCATCCAGGTGACATGGACATAATCAAAGGGCTCCAAAAAGCCAGGCAGGAAGGAACATCTGCCAGGCCAGCTCCTCAACTTCTGAGGGGAAGTGATGGGGTGCTCTTAGCAGTATAGAGACCAGAGCCTGTGCAGGAGATTGGGACCAGTAGCCAAGTCCAGGCTAGAGGGGGCCACAGACCTGAGCTCTGTTTCTGTTCATGACAACTCTGCTCGAGAGATGGAGTCAGGCTGTTCTCTACTCCTGCCCCAATCCACTGCACTCTGCATCGTGGTGCCCAGCAGCCAAGGGTCCGCCAGTCTCCCACCACCAGCTGTTGTCTCTGGTTGCAGCCACTTCCTTGGTATTCCATTCAGAGGGGCCACTCTCTGGCCCCTCTCTCCTCCCTGACCTGTTTTTATATCTCTGGGCTCTAGAATATCATCTGATTTCTTTCCTTCCTCCTGGGATGTTCTAAGATATTGAACACCCTCCCCCTCCTACCTCCCTCTGGCTGGGAAAAAACAGACTGGGGGTTAGGGGGCTGGTCAGAAGACTTTGGATTAGTCACCATTGATCCCTTCCCTCTCCTCCTCACGGAATTTCTCGCCAAGACAAGTCAATTCTCTCAGACCATCTCATGAATATCCTTCCTCTCTTTCTCTCCTCACTGCCCTTTCCCTCCGTAGCCCTGTTTCTATTCCCTAACACTCCTCTAATCCATCCTGCCTTCCTCAATCACTTCACAGGGCCTGTGTACTTTCCCCGAAGCCCAGCTTGGTCCTCCCACTCCCCTCTCTCAACACCTCCGAGGCTCCCGTCATCTGGCCTTTCTGAGTCTGCTCAAATGTGCCACCTGTGCTCCGTCCCTCCCACTGACCTTTCCTACCCCAGGGCTCTGGGTTCACTAGTAAGCTTTCTGGGTTCACTAGTAAGATGAAGGCTCTGCCTTCACCGACCATGCGCTGCTTTCTCCAGCCATAGGCTCTCGTTCCATCATAAGCACCTTCCTCCACGGAAATGCCTTCCATCCTTCAAGTACCATCTCAAAAGCCACTTCCCAACGAGGCCTTCTTTCAGGTCCCCCCCAAAGGTAAAGTGTGTACTTGTGCTAAAGCTTCATATGTAACGCTATCGGACTAGGGGCTCCCCAAGAGCTGATACCCCAAATACTTATTAATGAGTTTTTTTAATTAGACAAGTCCTCCGAATTCTAGTACTTCCATTGTTAGAACACTGGTAAGGACAGCATCGGAGAAGGCAATGGCACCCCACTCCAGTACTCTTGCCTGGAAAATCCCATGGATGGAGGAGCCTGGAAGGCTGCAGTCCATGGGGTCACTGAGAGTCGGACACAACTGAGCGACTTCACTTTCACTTTTCACTTTCATGCATTGGAGAAGGAAATGGCAACCCACTCCAGTGTTCTTGCCTGGAGAATCCCAGGGACGGGGGAGCCTGGTGGGCTGCCGTCTTTGGGGTCACACAGAGTCGGACACGACTGAAGTGACTTAGCAGCAGCAGCAGCAGCAAGGACAGCATAGAAGACAGGGGTTGCAAACTGGTGGCCTGTGGGCCAAATCTGATTCAAGGGTAACATGATGTCTTTTTGTTTGTTTGTTTATTTATTTATTTTTGGCTGCACTGGGTCTTTGTTGCTTTGCGCGGGCTTTCTTTAATTGTGGGGAGCGGGGGCTACTCTCTAGCTGCGGTAGGATGGCTTCTCATTACGGTGGCTTCTCTCGTTGCGGAACACAGGCTCTTGCAGCACGTGGGCTCAGGAGTTTTAACGTGTGGGCTCTAGAGCCCAGACTCAGTAGTTGTGGTATGGGGGGTTAGCTGCTCCGTGGCATGTGGAATCTTTCCAAACCAGGGATCGAATTCATGTCCCCTGCATTGGCAGGCAGATTCTTATCCACTGTGCCACCAGGGAAGTCCTGATGTCTCTCTTTTTTTTTAATTGAGGTAAAATTCACATCATATAAAACAAACCCTTTTAAATTGTGCAACCACCATTTCTATGTGTTTCCGAAACATTTTCCTCATTGCAAAAGGAAACCCCACATCCATTGTCGACTTAAAAAATATAGTCATAACCTGAAAGTGGAAAGTTGTTTTATTTGGTGGGAATGTTTAGGACTTCAAGCCCAGAGGATGGCATCTCAAGTAACCTTGAAAGAACTGTTCCAAGGAGGCAGGGGAAGGAGTCAGGTTATACAGAAGTTTGCAATAAAGGGAGAAGGTAGCCTTAACATCAAAGATTATTGTTAATTAAGGAAAACTAGATATCTCAAGTTAAAGAATCTAGCCCTTTTCTATGTATAGGAAGATGCAAGCTCTGGGCTCACTGAAATCTTTCCTTTCATACACATCTCAGCTATCTGGGGTCAGCATCTTGCTTCTTGTTTTTTTTTTTTACATCCTTAGTTCCTTGTCCACTGCTGGGAGTGACATAGGGAATGACGGCAGCTGACAGCTGCTGGATTGCAGGCACTGTTCTCCCTTTTGGGCCCCTCCAAGCTCAGAAATTCACTTTTGGAGGCCTTGAAATCGCTGACACCCTTATTTACTGATATGGCAGGAATCAATCCATTTTACACCATCAAGCCGTCACTCTTCATTCTTCCCTCCCCACAGCATCTAGACCTAATCTTCCTTCTGCTGGATTTATCTGCTTCATATAAGTGGAATTATACCACATGCAGTCTTTAGTGTCTGGTTCGGCAAAACTGGCGGATCATCCAAATTGTCCTTTTATGGTTGAATAATATTCCATCTATGGACATACCACATTTTGTGTGTTCATTTATCTGTCGATGGGCAATTGGGTTGTTTCCAGCTTTGGGCTATTGTGGCTAGTCTTGCCACAAACACCCATGCACTAGTGTCTGTTTGAATTCCTGTTTTCAATTCTTCAGAGTATATATCTAGGAGTGGAATTGCTGGATCATACCTCACTATATATTTATAACCTTTTTTGGAAGATGTGGTGTTTTCATATTTGAATCTGAATGCCTATAGGTGTCCATCTCTGTCTCCGTTTCCATCTCTTCTATGTCTTACACCTGCCAGTCTGACTCACACTATTTGCCTGGCCCCTGAAGACATCTGCAGACAGTGACTGTAGCCATGAAATTAAAAGATGCTTGCTCCTTGGAAGGAAAGCTATGATCAATCTAGACAGCATATTAAAAAGCAGAGACATCACTTTGCCAACAAAGATCCGTCTAGTCAGAGCTATAGTTTTTTCATGTATGGATGTGAGAGTCGGGCTATAAAGAAAGCTCAGCGGGGAAGCATTGATGCTTCTGAACTGTGTTATTGGAGAAGACTCTTGACAGTCCCCTGGACTGCAAGGAGATCCAACCAGTCTATCGTAAAGGAAATTAATCTTGAATATTCCTTGGAAGGACGGACGCTGCAGCTGAAACTCCCCATACTTTGGCCACCCGATGAGAAGAACTGACTCACTAGAAAAGACCCTGATGCTTGGAAAGATTGAAGGTGGGAGGAGAAGGGGACGACAGAGGATGAGATGGTTGGATGGCATCACCGACTCGATGGACATGAGTTTGAGTAAGCTCGGGGAGTTGGTGATGGACAAGGAAGCCCGGCATGCTGCAGTCCATGGGGTCGCAAAGAGTCGGACACGACTGAGCGACTGAACTGATCTGAATTTGCTCCCCTTAGAAGTCTTTGGTACCAAAAACTCCCACAAAAACATAGCGCCCAATTCAACTGCTAAGGAGCCCGAGATCTTGGGCAAATCTCTCCACACCTCTCGGAGTACTACTTTGCTCAGCCTCGCCAGGGAATAATGCTGCTTACCTAAGGGGAGGCGGCAAGAATCAGGGAGATGATGGACGGAATGCGCCTCTTCGGAAGCTGTCGAGTTCTGGAAACCGAGACAGACGGGCTAGGCTAGAAGAGGAGGAGGCGGCGGAGGAGCGGGGCGGGCTGGACGCCCTCTGGGAGCATAGGCCGCACTTCGTGTTGTAGACCGGCCCGGGTCCGAGCCCGCGCGCCTGGGCGTCCGCGGCACAGAGCGCAACCGGCAGGGGGCTCGGGCGCCACCGCCTCGCGACGTCTCGGCGGGCTAGCCTAGGCTGGAGTCGCGAGCCCGGGCGGGGCTCAGGTTGGCACGCGGTGGGCGGGGGTGGCCCCCGTCCCCGCCCCCCACATCCGGGGGCCCGGGCCGGGCTGTGGGTCGGCCGCGCGCCGGTGAGTCAGGCCGGGTTTTCCCTCCGCCTCTGGGGCAGGATAGCGAGCGCGGCCGAACGCGTTCCTCCCTCGCCAATCCGGCTCCGGAGCCCGCCCGCCCGCGTTTTCCCGGCGCCTGTCGCCTGGCCGCTCCAGCCTGGTTCGCAGTCTCGGCCGGAGCTGGCGCCCTGGAGGAAGGGTTCAAATCCGCGCGCAAGGGAGCTGCAGCGCGCGAGGGGTGCGGATGGGCGCCAGGATGGTGAGTAGGGCGCACCGTGGGGCTGGAGCCGCGGCCCGGGGCTGGACTCGGGGGGTGGGGCTGGCCGCCGCCAAGGTCTAGCTTTCCCGGCGACCTTGGCCAAGCCCCCAGCCCTACGCGGGCGAGGTTCCCGTCTGAGAAGTGGGCAGGGGTGGCAAGGTGAGGTGTGCGCCCAGCTACCCCTTACTTCCAGACATCGAAGCACCGAGGTGCGGGATCGGGGACCGTCCGCGGGCAGGGAAGCTGTGCTGAAAGGGCAGGCGACAGGTTACGTTCTCCTTAACCCATGCAAAACGTGCTTTCCTTGGAGGAGTTCCTGGGACCCCTGAACCACCACTGGGGTGGGGCAGGTGCCCTTGGCGCGGGAGTCTGACCTCGGCTTCCGCGCCCACAGCCCATCCGTTCGGGGTAAGTCTTAGAAGCCTGGGAGAGACATCCCCTCCCAACCCTCAGGTAGCTTGGGGACCTCCCCCAGTTCTGGGGGAGCCCTCGCCTCTGCCACATCCTTCCGTGGAGATGCCAACCTCCACCTTCCCTAAGAGACGGCTTCCTGCCCTCTCCTGCCCCCTCCGGGATACCACCTTCCTCCACTATATGAGCCCTGTATATAGCTTGCTGTCAGGGGTCCCGTGAAGAGCGGACGCTCCCAGATCCTGAGCACCATCCCAGTCTGGCCACAACCTTCGGCCAAAGTGAGGGCCCGTCTGGAGCCGGGCGGAAATCGGGGCCGTGACTGCGTCCGGAAAAAAGGACCGGGACCTGTCATCTCCGACGCGGCAATCCCCCACCCCCCCCCCCCCCGCCGCCCCGCCTCCCCTCCCGCCTCCCCTCCCGCCTCCACGAGCAGACCGGGTCTCTCCTGGCTTGCACCGGGGGCTCAGCCTGTCCCGCGGCCGTGGTGCTCTGTCCCTGAACGGCCCAGGGAAGGAGAGAGGCAGGAGGCCGTCCTGGAACCGGTGATCTGCTTCCTCCCAGAGCCCTCCTGGGCAGGGCTCCTCTCCTGCCGACTGGCTGTGTGTGGGTGTGAATGTGCCAGACTGAATGAGTGCGGCCAGTCTGCTCAGGCCACCGCCTATGGAACTAGCAGCTTCCAGGGCTCACAGTGCCCATGCAGCGGTGTTTCCACTATTTCTACCTGACCCAGGGGCAGGCAGTGGATATTCCAGGCTGAGGGGACTGGGATCCAAACCAACCTGGTTGCAGGTACCCTTGGGAGAAGCAGGTGTGGAGAGCTGAGCAGACATAATCCACAGCAGTGTGGGAGCCCAGGGAGGGCAGCTGGTAACCCCTGGCTGGGACAGCCTGGGGCAGAAGAGGGGGTCTTGCCTGGGGAGTTGGGATTGCTGGTCATGTGGAATCACAGGCAGCTCACTTCTTTTTGGACTTCAGTTTACCTAGCTGTAGGATGGGGTAAGTGCAACTACTGTTTTACCTGCCTCCACGAAGCTGTCTCGGAGATCAGATGATGAAATGAAAGGGCTGATAAAAACTGTAGAGCGCAAGTGACTTAGTGATACTAAGAATCACTCCAGCAGGACTCTGCCTCTTCATGAGTTGAAATGGGGCTACAGAATGCCAGCCTCTCCCATCTCCTCCCTGGGCCCCTCTTACCCACTGCCCCCTCTTTTGGAGCTGGGACATTCCAGTCTCATTCCTCAGGGGCAGCTGCAGTCACTCCCCTCAGCAAAGCTGATCCTCCAGCAGGTGGTGGGACCCTCCCTGGGGCTAGGACTCACGAGGGGCTAAAGGCAGTCAAGGCCAGACTGGGAGCTTCCTACCCTAGTGCTTTGGGCACACTCCAGAAGAGATGCACAGTGGGGTCAGGGCAGGCTTCTAAATGTAGAGAGCCTATGGACTTTTTCCTGTGCAGCTGAACATGACCTTAGGCACCTTATTTTACCTCCTGGGCCTCAGTTTTCTCCTCGGAAGTAGGGGATGACACTCTTCCTCTCCCATGTGTGTTGTGAGCATGTGCCAGGCCCAGCATCAGGCTGACCCAACGAGGCACCCACTAAGGGACACCAGGATGCCTCCCTGAGTGTCCTGTCTTTTTCTGCTTCATGGCCAGGACCGTATCCCAGCCCCATTCTCCAGTCTCCACCAAGAGTTGGTCTAGAGAGATGCTCCCAGTGTCCAGGCTGTCTGATCTTGCAGTAGATGGAGGGGAAGGTGGAAACAGGAGTAAAGGGACCTTGTTGGGACCAACTAGGCCTGTGCAGAATAGGGCCTACGTGACTAGCTGAAAGCTTGCTGGCAGAGCAGTGGGGTGGTGGCGGTGAGGTTCTGCTCTGTGCAGAGCTCTGGGCCCCAGGCACGTCATGAATTCTGGGTAGAGAAGCCCAGGCACTTGGAGGAGGAGGCCCTGTTTTCCCCAGTGGGGCTGCAAGGCACTTGCTGTCTCTCCCTCCCTCCTCCCCCTCCACATCCTCTCCTGCACAGCTGCCCTGGGCCAGTCCCTGGGCTTCCAAGCAACGGGAAGGAATGTGTGTATTGGGGGATGTGGGGAAGGCAGGGGAGGTGGATGGAGTCTTTTAGGAAAAAGGACCGTCCCCAGATTGAGACCTGGGCAGGGTAGAGCCTCCTGAAAGCCAGGGCCCTTGGCCCAAGGGGGAGGAGCTAATAATACAGCCTGAGAAGTTATCTAGGAGGGGTGGAGAGAGGAGGGGGGAGAGTGGGGGCCTTAGATAAAGACAAAGGGAAGGGCTGTTGCTGCCCCTTCATGTAGCTCCGGAATTAGTTCAAATTGCTCAACTCAAGTGTGAAGAAAAGCTGATCCCATGCCCTCCTTTGCCACACACACACACACACACACGCGCTCCATCTAGCAGCCTCGGGGCTAGGAAGGACAGCTGGGTATTTGTGTGTGGAAGGTGCTCAGTGCAGTGCGGATGACCTTGAGTGTGTGTGAGCCTCGCTGCGTCCTCTCACAGAGAAGCTTCTGGGCCACTGGTGGTGCCGACTGGACTGCAGTATGCGTGTTTCGGCCCATGACTGCTTCTCCCCTGGACCTGGGACCCTTTGTGGAGGGTATGGGGTGTTGATTATTGCTCCCTGAGACAGGAAATGAGGCTGTGGCCAGGGGAACGTGAAGCAGTGTGTGTTTGGGATTGAGTGGGCATGTTTAGCTCCCCTTGCCACCATCCCTGCCCCCAGGCTCTCACCAGGCTTGCAGCTCAGGAGCCCTTTCACCTCCCTGTCCCTGTGCTGGCTGTCACCGGCAACCCAATAGGAAAGCAGAAAAAAGTAGAGTCTTTCCCATTTGGGGGAAACTGAGGCATGGTCAAGGGAGGTGTCCCATGGAGAGATAATGTAAGGGTGGGCTGGAGACCAGATTCTCTGCTGTCTACCTCCCCAAGAAGCAGTGACAGGAGTTCGGTGGGCTTGTCTGTTGCTTGGTGGGCTTGTCATGGTGAAGGGGTGTCAGAGTGGGAGGCAGGATGCTTCGATTCCAACTCTTGGGTTGTGGGTGACATTGTTGGTTCCCACTAGACATTTCGAGTCATTGTACTGTAATCACAGGCCAGCATCTCACTCTGACCAGCTCTGTGACCTTGGGCAGGCCACTTCACCTTTTGGAGCCCCATTGCCCTTACCTAAAAAACACAGACAGTTAACCATGTGCCAGGACTCTGTGAGACCCCTACGCAGGGCTGCATCACTGTAGGTGCCCAGCACCTGTCATCCCTTATCTGGATGACTCCCCTAACCTTGTGTGGCTTGTGGCACCCCCAAAGAGGTTGAGCTGTCTGGGGACTGGAAAGGGAAGCTTGGGAAGGTTTCTTTTGCCCAGGGTAAGGTTGAGGACCGCAGGGTGTAGGGGCAGGGCTGTGCCTTCCACCCATCTCCCTCCCTCCTCACAGAGAGCTTTGTCTTCTATAAACACAAAACCTGGAAATGGTTGAGGAAGATGGAACCTCCTAACCATTGTTTGGTGTGGGAGTCTGTGTCCCGGAAGCATATTGGATTGGGGCAGTTGGGGTGGGGCACATCGGACTTGTAGCTGCATTGTGCCTGCTGGGTGTCTGTTCAGGAATGGGAATAGCTGGGTAGGAAGCAGAGAAAGGGGCTTCTCTGGTAGCTCAGCTGGTAAAGAATCCATCTGCAATGCAGGAGACCCTGGTTCGATTCCTGGGTCGGGAAGATCCTCTGGAGAGGATACCCACTCCAGTATTCTTGGGCTTCCCTGGTGGCTCAGATGGTAAAGAATCCGCCTGCAATTCAGGAGACCCCGGTACGATCCCTGGGTTGGGAAGATTCCCTGGAGGAGGGCATGACAACCCACTCCAATAGTCTTGGCTGAAGAATCCTGGGACAAAGGAGCCTGGAGGCTACAGTCCATGGGGTCGCAAAGAGTCGGACATGACTGAGTGACTAAGCATAGCACACAGGCAGAGAAGGTGGCATTCGTTCATTTGCCAACTCCTTTCTGAGCACTTACTGTGTGCCAAGGACTGGGATGGACACAGGGGATCCAGCGGGGCACTGGGGATAGGTCCTGCCTTCCACAGTGTGGTCCCAGCACAGGTGGGAGGCAATCCATAGCCCCGTCACTTGGGCACTCCCCGGTGGTGTTAGTGTGTCTACCAACTAAGCTCAGCTTCAGCTAGCCCGTGTTGACACTGGCTGTGGGCCAGGCCCTGGACTGGGCATTCTATCCTCTAATCTTAGCCAGTCCTCCCAGCATCCATGAGTGATAAGAGTTGACATAGTCATCATCCAGATGGGGAAGCCAGGGTCCACACACTGATTGGTTCCACACATTGGGTCAGGACTGGGGCCCTGATGCCTGGCAGTGGGCTTTGAAGTGGCAGCATATTAGAGGGGCTGGCAGGGGCTCTGGCTGCCCCGTCTCCCTGCCTCCTACCACTGCTCCAACATGAACACCTGTTCCGGAAACTGTGGCCATTGTTCCTGCCATCCTTCCGTCCCCTGGGCCCTTCCTGTTTGTATCCGTCCTGCTGGAGCCCCTAGCCCCACCCGTGCCAGGCGCTTCCCTTGGGAAAACTCTGAACCTCTGCAGGAAGAGGGGTTGAATGAAGTTTTTTTCCCCCTCCCAAGGGAAGAAGAAGGATTGGAGCTTCTGAGGCCACTGGTCTTGGTGCCCTGTGCCCTCCGCCCACCCACCACGTTGGGTACCTGGCAGGAGAATGAACAAAGTTAGAGTCAGAGATGGATTCTGCCAGCCCAGTCCTGGGAGGGGCCCCTATCCTGCTGCTTCAGGTCCTGGTCCCCCTGTGACCCCAGTCACACACTGGCCCCTCGTCAGAACTAGGGCACTAGACAGGTAGCCTTGGGACTTCTCCTACTTTCTCTAGGAGTCCTGTTCCGGATTCTCTCTGGAACCCACATCGGCCACTCCTGGGTGGGCTGGGGTGGGGGAGCTGACACAGAGATCAAGCACCTGCTTCTAGGGCATCTGGGGAGTTGGGCAGCAAGTGCGTACCTGCCCCTAATGGAGCCTCCCAACCCCCAGAAGCAGCCGCCTGTGCCCTGGTGAAACTTCATGGCCACAGCCCCAGGCCCTGCTGGCATTGCCATGGGCAGCGTGGGCAGCCTGTTGGAACGGCAGGACTTTTCCCCTGAAGAGCTACGGGCTGCACTCGCAGGATCTCGGGGCTCCCGCCAGCCTGATGGGCTCCTCCGGAAAGGCTTGGGCCAGCGCGAGCTCCTCAGCTACCTGCACCTTCCCAAGAAGGATGGCAAGACCACCAAGCGGGCCCCTCGGAATGAGCCTGCCGACTATGCCACCCTCTACTACCAGGAACACCCTCGGGCTGGTGACTTCAGCAAGACCTCGCTGCCTGAACGGGGGCGTTTTGACAAGGTGTGCCTCGGCTCCTCCCCTCCCTACTGTGGCAGGGTGGGGAGGGGGGCTCTCCTTGAAGACCCCGAGGCTGGGATAGGACATGGAAGTCTTGCTGTGGGCTGGCCTGGTGACATGTACCCTTGTTCTCAAAGGGGATTCCCAGGGGCTTCGGGAGGGAGCACCAGAGAGCAGTCAGCCCAGAGCCTCATCCCTGGCCTCTCTTTCTGGCAGTGTCGCATTCGCCCATCAGTATTCAAGCCGGCCTCGGGCACCGGGAAAGGCTTCCTGTCCATGCAGAGCCTGGCGGCCCACAAGGGCCAGAAGCTGTGGCGCAGCAATGGCAGCCTGCACACGCTGGCCTGCCACCCGCCCCTGAGCCCCGGGCCCCGGGCCAGCCAGGCCCAGGCCCGTGCCCAGCTGCTGCATGCCCTCAGCCTGGATGAGGGCAGCCCTGAGCCCGAGCCCAGTCTGTCTGATTCCTCCAGCGGGGGCAGCTTTGGTCGCAGTCCCAGCACTGGCCCCGGCCCGTTCAGCTCCTCCCTGGGCCACATTAACCATCTTGGGGGCTCCCTGGACCGGGCCTCACGGGGTTCCAAGGAGGTTGGGCCACTGGCTCTGCTGAACTGCCTGCCCGAACCACCGCCCCCCTACGAATTCTCCTGCCCCACCGCCGAGGACATGGGGACTGTGGTGCCGGACACCTGTGAGGAGCTCAAGAGGGGCCTGGGTGAGGAGGATGGCGCCAATCCCTTCACACAGGTGAGAGCAGCTGTTGCCTGGGCCACCTGTTCTGTCCCCTGGCATTAGCGTACAGGGCAGACAGAGGGTCGCCCGCCAGCTCTCCTGCAAGGCTCCAGGTATACGAGGGTAAGGAAGAGAGAGATGAGTTTGCTTCTTTCCCCAAGCCCCACATGACATGGGGATTGGTGGCCCTTGCAGGAAGTTGTGAGGGAGGGAGACTCCCTGGGAGGGCTGCGTGCTGGGGACACTTCACCACCAGAGGATACATCCTGGGTTGGGGCACATGTGTGCCCAAAGCATTGCACCCTGGACCCTGTGGTGTTGAGACAGAGGATATCAGAAGCAGCTGGAGCGTTGGAGGAGCGGGCCAGCCATACAAGTGCAGGCAGTTGGTATCCAGGGGGGCAGGGCGGTGTGTGGATCTTGGGCCATGGCAAGTGCTCTTTCCCCTGGGCAGGTGCTGGAAGAGCGCCAGCGGCTGTGGCTGGCTGAGCTGAAGCGCCTCTACCTGGAGCGACTGCACGAGGTTACCCAGAAGGCCGAGCGTAGTGAGCGCAACCTCCAGCTGCAGCTGTTCATGGCCCAGCAGGATCAGCGGCGCCTGCGCAAGGAGCTGCGAGCACAGCAGGGCCTGGTCCCGGAGCCCCGGCCACCAGGCAGCCTCCCAGAGACCGATCCTAGTGCGCGAGCAGAGGAGGAAGCCCGCTGGGAGGTAAGAGACCAAACATTCAGAGACTCCTGCCCCCACTGCTGTCGTGCCATCCTCTGCCTGCCCTCCGACCGGTCCCCCCTTACCCTTCTTTCCTTGGCTCTTGCCCGTCCCTGTCCCCCTTCAGGTGTGCCAGAAAACAGCAGAGATCAGCCTCCTGAAGCAGCAGCTGCGGGAAGCCCAGGCGGAACTGGCTCAGAAGCTAGCTGAGATCTTCAGCCTGAAGACACAACTTCGGGGCAGCCGGGCACAAGCCCAGGCCCAGGATGCAGAGCTGGCCCGGCTGCGAGAGGCCGTGCGGAGCCTGCAGGAGCAGGCCCCTCGGGAGGAGGCCCCAGGCAGCTGTGAGACCGATGACTGCAAGAGCAGGGGGCTGCTGGGGGAGGCGGGAGGCGGTGAGGCCAGAGATGGGGCTGAGCAGTTGCGGGCCGAGCTCCTGCAGGAGCGGCTCCGAGGCCAGGAGCAGGCGCTGCGCTTTGAGCAGGAGCGGCGGACGTGGCAGGAGGAAAAGGAGCGGGTGCTGCGCTACCAGCGGGAGATCCAGGGCGGCTACATGGACATGTATCGCCGCAACCAGGTGTTGGAACAGGAGCTGCGGGCGCTGCGGGAGCCCCCCGCGCCCTGGAGCCCTCGGCTTGAGTCCTCCAAGATCTGAGGCCCTTGGAGCAAGCTGACAGCAGAAGCACTGTCAGAAGATGGCTTGGATAAGCCCACCCTGAGATGGCCAGCCCCTTCCGTACATTGGTCTGGGGTGGAAGCTGCTGAGACCAGCCAGGGATGGAGAGGCTGGCCGAGAGGAGGGATCCAGTGGGGCTGTGGGCTGGATGGGGTACCAGTAGCAGGAGGAGCCAGGGCAAGGTCCCCCCTGGCTGAGGAGTCTTCCAGGCAGAGCCCAGCCCTGGAGTAGGTGTGACCCAGGAAAGGAGGTTTGGAAGTGAAGAGCCCTGTGAAGCAAAAAGGGCCAGTGTGAGGAGGGGAGGCTGGAATGGGAACTTTGGCCTCCCCAGAATAAAATCACATTTTCTATGAGGAATTACCAGGTGATAACGTCAGGCCTGTCCCTGGCCTGAGTGCAGAGGACTGTGGAGGGTCCGGTTTGGGGGTGTTGGCCTGGACTGTAGCTCCACCATGTCCATGATCGGCAGGCAGGGTGTACCCTGCACCTCTGTGTGCAGCTGCTGGACAGGCACGTTGGGGAGTGGAGGAATCCTTGCTCTGGCACCACAAAGTTTCTTAGCTGCTATGTGAGCTGAAATTCCTTTCTTTAGCATCAGTGAGATTTTAATAGGGAACAATGCCAGGGAACCCAAGAAAACAAAGGGGCAAGACAATCAAGGCATTGCTAGAATATGAAATGTCCTCTTGGTAAAAAGTCTGGGCTCCTGGGTCCCAGGCCAGGCTGGATGTGGGGCCAGCCTAAAACAGCTTCTGCTGGAGAGCCTTAAGCCTCCAGTAGTCTGCCCCTCCCAGAACTTGCCTCCCACCTTTCTCTCTGGCTTGTGTACCCCTATCTCCATTGGGATGAGGGCCTGGAAAGATGCAGGAAATAAGGCAGAGAAAGCTCGATAAAGGGCTGGAACTGCAGCAGAGAATGTGGACATTTCCCCGTAGGCGTGGGGGGCCATGGGGTATTGGGCAGGAGTGTGATCTGATTTGTATTCTGGAAAGCTCTGTCCTGGGAGGAAGCACCCCTGTGCCTGGCCCTGCATTGCCTGATCTTTGCTCTTAGCCAAGGCTTGCTGGTCCTTGGCCCCTAAAACCCACTCCCATCCTCTCTGGACCCTTGCTCCCTCCTGGTGGGTTACCTAGAGCACAGAACCAGTCGGGCTGTGCAAGTGGCATCTCCCTAGCCCTTGCTGTGAAGCTGGGAGTCCTTACGGATGCGTTAGTGTATATGCTGCCACACGTGGAGCACTTCCTCTCTGCCTGGTGCTGCATTAGGCTGTCAGGATCTGGGGGCTCAGGGTCGGATGAGACGTGCTTCCTGCTGCAGGGGAATCAATACACAGACGTCTCCCTCCCAGGTTGCCTGGTGGGGCAGGGGCCACCTCTGATCTCCGCAGACACTCCCAGTTTGCTCCCTTTGGCTGTGCTCTGCTCCTTCCCTGGCCACACCCGGCAGCCCCCTCAGGTGGGCCCTGATGGTGGAGTGGTGTGCAGGGGATGGATGCAGCTGTGGAGTGTAAGCCAGTGGGCTCCGCCCTTTTAGGGAGGAGAGTGGGGTGTGTATGTTGTCTGCCGTGGGGATAATGTGTTTATGTCTGTGTGAGTGGCAGGTGTGAACAGTAGAGATGTGCTGTGGGTGGTGGGTGTGTCTAAGGGGGTGTGTTTGGGCCTTCTGGGTTGGGGCTTCTCCCTCTGTTCCATTCTTTCCCACCCTTCTCAGCCCCTTTTAGTCCTGGCCAGGCTTGACTAGAGCTTGTAGCCAGGTCAGATCCCTGGGCCTTGCTGAGAGCTATCTGGGCTCAGCCCTGAGCCAGGTCCTCTGCCTGGGAAGGGAAAGTAGGGACACCTGGGTTAGGCAGGTCTATTCTTCACAGGCCTTGATACTCATTTTACACACCCCACCCAATCAAGCTTTGTGGGTCAATGGTTCCTCGAAGGGCCCTCCAGAGCTCAGTGCTAGCCTGAAGCCTGGCTCACCCCATGGGCTGGAGCTGGTCAGGCTGGATACCCATGTGGTCCACAGTGGCTGGGGTCTACTTTTTGGTGTCCCAGCTCTGCAGAAGAGCTCCCCACCCAGCAATTAGGGAGCTGGGCCGGCCAGTACAGCCAGCAGGGAGTGGGTGGGCGGTACCAAAACTTGGCAGCTGTGCCAGAAACCAAGGCCAGGCCCAAATGTAGGGGGAGGGTGCAAGAGAGCTGAAGCTGGGGCGTCTCAGAGGGAACCAGATCCTGTTAGCTCATCGCTGCCAGGAAAACCAGTTCCCTGTCCCCAAGCCGGCTGGGCAGCTCTGGGGCCAGCTGATCACAGGTGCCACTGTAGTGGTTACACCTTGGGGCAGCCCCTCCATCCTGCCCCCAGTGGATCTCTCAGCGCCCCAGCTGTCCTCCGACCCCCTCCCCCAGCAGACTAGGCCCAAGAGCTGATTCTTTCCAGAACTGAGACTAGCTCCCTGCCTTTGGTCCCTCTTGTTCTCAACTCGATAGTGTGTGTCCTCCAGTGGCTCCTTGGGTCCCTTAGCCTATCACTTGAGGCTTCTGACAGTCTTGCCTCCAGGGTCACTGATGGTGGTACCCCTCCTAATCCCAACAGCCCTCTGGGCCCTTGTTCTCCAGGCAGACTCCCCCCGACCATGATGCTCAGATTTTCCCTCCTTAGGGAAGCCTTCCCTGAACTCACACTCTGCCCAGGCAATTCCTTGCTCCCTATGCCCGCAGCCCCTGTTTCCCTCCACCAGCTCTGTCTGTTCCTTTGGAATGGTCAGTTTGCCTCTGTTTTCCACTGGGCTGTGGACATGGCTGGAGCAGGGCCACATCTTCTGTTTTCATCCCCAGAGCCTGCTGGTTCCAGCCCAGAAAGCAATGGGGGCGGGGGGGCTTTGGAGTCGAGAGACTAGACCCCTTCCCTGACTGGCATGGGTTCAAGCTAGAGGTGGTAGGGGGAGGCGGCAAAGGCTCAAATGCCAAGCGTTCATTCACCTTTTGTGCCACCTGGTCAAACCAGGTCTGTGCCAAGCACCACCATTCACTGCACAGTGAAGCATTGAGTGCCTCCTTCGGGGAGGAAGCTGAGGTGGTCAAGGCCTTTGCCCCTATGGTCGTTTCCAGCGGGTGAGGGAAGGAGACAACACATACGGGTCCATAGTAGTGACTGGGCCAGAAGAGTGCCAGCATTTCAGAGGTGGGGACAGCAAAGGCACCTGCACAGTGGTGAGCAAGCCAGCAGAGCACGCAGAAGGCAGAGGGAGTCCATCTGGGGGACTGAGAGTAGATTTCTTTGAAACTGGTTGGCTGTGGGTATTAGGGAAACATTTCCCAAAGAGGGTATAGACCCTACAGTGACTATTCAGATTGCAATAATCCACCATTCTAGTAGGTGGGGGCTTAGCCGTCTATATTGGGTTCAGAAAAAAATAACGTGCTATTTCTTGTAGAAAAAAACAAAAAATATGAAATAATGCAGCAAAAACAAAAAGTGAAATATGTTATGAGAGGTGAAGTTTGAACGACAGGAGTTCAGAGGAGAACTGGCTCACTTATCACTCCAGGTGGTGGGGTGGGGCGAGGGGACAAAGGTTGACCAAACTCTGGGCAGGCACTTCCAAGCTTTCTGACTGCACCTTCTGACTGTGTGCTTCCTTGTGCAGCCAGTTCTAGCAAGAATCCTGCTAAGTTAGGTTAGCCAGAGTCTCCCATCTTCTATGTCTGAACACCCTCCGTATTCTAATCCGGTTCCTCCACCTGCAGCATCTCCCACATTATGTCTGGTCACTCTGGCCTGCCTTCATTGAGAATTCTCTGCAGTCATTTAGCCAGTTCCCCCTGCCCCCTGAGGTTTCCTCTTAGTAATTTTTCATCCACTGACTTCCACCCTGCACCTTGGCCATGAAATATACTTTTCCTTGTATTTGGAATTGAGGCCACTCTCTGACCCTTACATAAAATCCCATTCCAGTAGCCTCCACTGAATAAAGTCTTCCTTACCACTCTAACACACGTCATGGCAATTTTTTTTTTTTTCTTTAACAGAGGCAAGCTTCCCTGAGGAGGAGAAGTTGCTGCGGGTGGGGTAGGATATTTCCTGTGGAGTAGAGTGGGATGAGGGCATTCCAGGGTGGGCCTGGATTTCGTCTTGGGAAGTGTGGGGCAGGTCTGCAGAGGGTCTTGTCTGGAAAGGGATGAGAGGAGGCAAGACAGATACTGGGCAGCCCGGCAAGCTGGCACAGAACTTCACGTCCTGTGACTGTGGGTGGATCCCTCAGGCAGCCAAGGGACAGGGCCAGAATTGGGACCAACTTTGTGTGTGTATGACCTGTGCAGTCACCAAGGCCTCACACTCAGAAGGGCCCTAGGCTTGGCGCAGTGCTCTACTGTCACAATCTGGGACTTAATGATGTTTGAACAAGGGGCGTCACATTTTCATTTTGTTCTGGGGCCTGCAAATGACACAGCTGCTTCTGGCCTGAACCAAAGCTTTGCAAGGAAGGGCAGGGACAGGGAGAAACAGGAGACTGGTTGGGAGCCACCTGAAGGGTGGAAGGAAGAACAGGGCCTGAGCAGGCAACTTGAGCTCCATAGGCTGAGCCCTGATGCTCCCAGGTTCTGCAGAGAGCAGGCAGTGGCGATCCCACCTGCTGTTGCCCCCTATCCCATCAGCTATCAGGGGATGGTTCATCTTTTTCTAGCCTGGCGTTCCTGGACACACTCTGGGAGGCATGGAAGACTGTGTTTTCAGGACAGAATTCCAAGGCTTGTTCTGTCAAGGACCAACCTTTCTTTCTTCCTAAAGATTTATCTGGTGTGCTTTTTGTGTAGTGGTCTCCCTGCTCCCTGCCATTTTAAAAGTATAATTTATATAGAGAAAAATTCAATGTTTTGACAATACAGAATTGTACAACCAGCCCTAAGCCAAGATACAATATGGTTTCATCATCCTCCCAAATTCCACCGCCCCCCTCCCCGTCCCTCTATCCTTCTGTTCCACCCTCAGGCAACCAGTGATCCGCTTTCTCAATAACATTGTGTTTGTGTGTGTGTGTGTGTGAGCAGTGTTTAATCCCGATTTCAAAGTAGTGAGTAAAACAATATGCAAGGGTGAGTGCATGCTCAGTCTCTTCAAACTCTTTATGACCCCACCAGGCTCCTCTGTCCATGGGATTCTCCAGGCAAGAATACTGGAGTGGGTTGCCATGTCCTCCTCCAGGGGATCTTCCTGACCAGGGATCAAACCCGCATTTCCTGTGTCTCTTGCATTACAGGTGGATTCTTTACCCACTGAGCCACCTGGGAAGCCCCAAACAATATGACATTGGTGTAAAAATAAAACTATACCTCAGTGGAAAGAATGAAGAACTAGAAATAGACTTCATTTTGAAGAAAAACCTTGGTATTATGGTAATGGGCTTCCAAAATGAGAAGGGAGGGCAGGATTATTTTATAAGCAGTTCTGGGATAACTAGACAGAACTGTGGGGAAAAATAAGTCATACTTTGCACCATCCCCTGCAAAATAAAATAGAATTACATTTTAAAAATAAAATCCTAGGAAACTAGCAAAAGGTGAAGCAGACTGTTAATGAGTTAGTGGAGAACAGCTAAGTTTTTCTGCTTTGAAGCAGCCACACTCCAATAAAACGAAATGAAATAAAATCACACAGTCCCAATGAGGAAAGGCTGACAAAATTAGCTAGGTAAGAAAACATGTTGTGCCCTGAAAAGTGACAAAACCATCATGACAGGTGAAGGAGCATGACATGTGAGCTGGGCATTCTGAGTTTTGCTCACACCCAAGTGTGGCTGAGAAGCAGGTTCCTCCAAAGTGGGGAAGCCTGGGGCATGTGTTTGCGAAAGCCTGTGAGGTCCTGCTGGAGTGAACTCAGCTTCAGATCAGTGGCCCCAGGCAAGGTTCACTCAACCCTCCGACCCCCACAACTCCCACCTGGGCCAGGACCACCCAGACTCCCGGTGCAGACAAGCTTCTCTGGGATGCTCAGACAACTCTGTAGGTTCCTGGAGGGGCTGTTGACCGCCCTCTTCCCTGCAAGTTTCATCAGGTTTGAAGCCGAGGTTTCCTCATTCATAAACAGAGGATACTGGCTACTTTAGACTATTTCTGAGCATCTCCAGTGTTCCAAGCACAGGATGTTGGGGATACAACAGCGAATGATACCAAGTGCTGGCCCCAATGGAGCTTTTATTCTGAAAGGAAGGGTGGGGAGAGTTAGGGGCAGGAAACCAGAATAAACAAATAAACGCTCAAGACAATTTAAAAGTCAAAGATTATAAAGAAAACAGGACTGGATTGTGCAAGAGCTATACAGAAAACAAACCAAGATTGTGCAAGGTGTTCTGTTGGGATGGGGAAGAGGTACTGGCCCTAAAAGGAAGCAGGAAGAGACCTTTTCGGGATGTTTCTATTCCAAGTCCCCGAAGCCGTTGGAGGGGGTGGGGCGGGAGGGGCTTCTCTACCCCTTCCCTGCAAAGCAAGTGTGCCTGGGAGGATTGTGAATTCAGTCCTTAGGGTCACCGCCTACTCTCTCCTCCTTCGTCTTACCCTTCCGCCTCAGGGCGGTTGTGCAACCCGTGTCTCTTCTCCATTCTGCAAAGAGAGCGACCAATCGAGGGCAGCAGAGCAGGGCTGAGTACCTCACAGCTGAATATAATTGCCCAGTGTCAGGCGCCATCGCGGGAAAGCCTAACTGTTGGACCTTACGTGCACTGTATTGTGTGCTATTGTCTTTACTTTGAATGAGAGTGGAGGGCGAGGAGCTGGGGCGGCACAGTCGTTTCTGGTCTAGAGCTTCTTACTGCTGAGCCGCCCCGCGTAGCCTTGCTGGCCAGCGAGTGGGTTGCTCCGACTCCTTCCCGCACACGTGGAAAGTCGGGGCCCAGCCGGCGGCGTCGGCGGCTGGGGCCCCTTCCCCTCGGGCTGCCCAGGGGAGCCCCGTCACAGCCGCAGCAAACATCTAAGGTGCAATTTCTAGCCGCCGCCCGGATCCTGTGGCCGACTTCACTCTTAGTGCGCGGAAGGGGGAGGCTCGGCCACCCCTCCGCGAAGCCGTGAGTGGGCGAGTCCGGAGCGGCTGAGCAACTGCCGTGGCTTCCGGTTCCGTTGACAGCTGCACCGAAAACCAGAGACCCGGCTGCAGGAGCAGGTGAGAGCCCGCTGGCCTCCCGCCTGGGAGGTGCGGCTCAAGGGCGTGGCGCGGTGGGCGGTTGCTCCGGCAGGCTCCCAGTCCCAGGCTCTCCTTCCAAGCTTCGGGACTAAGCACCCTTCTCCAGTCCTCCCTCGGGTTTGTTTTCTCCGCAGATCTCGGCCCGGGCAGGGAGTTGGACCCTTGCATTCTCAGAGAAATTTGAGAAGCCGCCCCTACTGGGGAAGTCGCTCGAACCGACACGTCCCATCCAATCGCGACCCGGCCGAGTTGGAGGTAACCTGTCATAGGGAGATGATCTGGGAGAAGTGTTCTAGGCAGTGGGAAAAACCCGGAGGTGGAAATAAGCTGATGTTCTAGAAACAGAAAACTAGTGTGATTGGAATATGGCCATTGAGAGGGACAGTGGTAGGAGATGAGGTTGGAGAGGTGGTTTGGAGTCACAGAGAACCTTGTAGACCATAAAAACAAGGGTGGTTTTTAAGTATGTGTAAATCTATTTTTTTTTTTTTTTAATTCTGTATCTTTTTGTTGTGCTGGGCTTTTGTTGCTGCTCATGGGCTTCCTCTAGTTGGAGCAAGCAGAGGCTACTTTTCATTGTGGTGCACAGGTTTCTCATTGCAAAGACTTCTCTTGTAGAGCCTGAGCTCTAGGCATGCAGGCTTCATTAGTTGGGGCACACAGGCTCAGTTGTGGCACATGGGCTTCAGTTGCTCCACAGCATGTGGAATCTTCCCAGACCAGGGAACCCTGCATTGGCAGGTGGATTCTTATCCACTGTACGTACCCCTAGGAAAGCACACTCTATTGGGTTTTAAGCAGAGGAGTGATGTATAAGGTGAAGAATGGATAGAGGTGGGGGGTGTAAAAGGTTAAGTGTTGGGCCAGCAGAGGCTGTTCAGTTCTGTGTCAAGCAAAGGGGACTTTCTGTGATTTGCACAAACTTCTCTCCTTACCTGCTCACCCCAGAAGGTGCCCCTCTTGTGTTAGGATACTGAAGACTGAGGACAAGACCCCTGTGCACACGCCTTGGTGGGGATTTCATTATTTCACTCATGTCTCTTCCTGCCCAACCAGGACAAGTTTGAGTTCCGGTCCCCTGATTAGGAAGTGCATGTACCCACTGTGGACCAGGCCATAGGCCTGGGGAGAGAAGATGAGATTGGACTCCATCCCTGAGCAGCTCACAGTCTAGTGTGGGGAGACAGACATGTGAATGGGCAGTTACTGCGCTGAAGTGCTGAGAACTCAGATGTCTGTGGTATGGGGCACCCTTGATAGAGGTTTGGTTTGTGAAGCAGGGGAGGAGGCAGGGAGATTTCATTGAGGGCTTCATGGGGGAGCTGATGATTAAATGTCATCTTGTGTTCTTGCAGAGAACACTCTAGACATAGGAAGAGTGGCACTCTAGACGTAGGAACAGCTCATGCAGAGGAAGTGAGTGAATGTACAATTACAAAGGCCTTCTGTGTCAAACCATGGCAGTGATGAGTAAAGGGTGACAGGATCTGATGTGTTGTTTTGGGGTGATCACCCTGGTAGATAATTTCTGTCCATGTGAGACCTTGGGGAGGAGGGCTTAGGGCAATGGAAGTGAAATTCCCTGGATTAATCCTGAAGACAGACTCCCACTCATCCATCCTTGTTCTGGTGAAGATGACCAACTGTGACTAAGACAAAGTGGCTTACCCTGGACACACTGAATTGGCCTCTTGGGCTTTTCAGATGGAATACCTGCAGGCAGTTCTATTTTCCCATCTCGTTCATTAAAAATTTTTTCTTGAGGTAATCACACTTGTCAGTTCATGGTACGTTAACTGGTCCACACAAGCCATTTTTCTCCTTGGTATTTGTTTACATATTTCCCTTTTATCCCTATTCCTCCCACCATTCCCTTCACCTCCGCCCCGACTGCAGAAAGCCACTCTCTTATGTGTTTGGTATATACCCTTTTATTTGCGTGTGTCCTTGGTTGTATACCTATATTTTAAAAGTGCATAAATGGTATTCTGCCTGGACTTAATTTTGTTTCTTTTTTTCCTTCAGTACCATGTTTTGGGATCTTACTGATGTTGCTGTGGTTTCTCAGTGCTACCCCACGTTCCACAGATGCATCTCCCAGATTTTACTTCCTTGACTTACAACTTCCTCTAGGCTCCTGAGTTGTCTCAAGCTCCCTGCCACAACACCCAGCACTGGGATAAAAATTCCATCTCCTTCCTCAGCTTTTTAATTCAGTTTCAAGTTGCTGACTTGGGCTTCCCTTTAATAATCCTGGAGAAGGAAATGGCAACCCACTCCAGTATTCTGGCCTGGAGAATCCCATGGAGGGAGGAGCCTGGTAGGCTACAATCCACGGGTCGCAAAGAGTCGGACACAACTGAGCTACTTAACTAACTTTAATAATCCTGGTATTAGTTGATGTCTGACAGGGTCATACTCTTTGACATTGGTGAGGTCCTAAGCTTTCTTGAGCTGTGTTTATTTTTGGTAAATTGTGATTCTGGTTCCCAGACACTTTTGGCAAATACTCTTTTGTACTGCCATCTTTCCTAGTTGATCATCTCATAGGCTGTGAGGTTACTTTCCTGTTTCTTGTCATCATGAATCGTTGCTGTATACTCATTCCAACCACAAATATTGGCTGTGTTCCTTTCCTGGTGAGATGGTGGCCTGTTAAGCTGGTCCAGAGGACTGTGATGCAGAGTGCTTCAGAGAGGGGCTCTGGAGCCAGACTGCCCAGCTTTAGTTCGAGACCCTCTACTTTGCAGCAATGTGACCTTGAGCAGTTTACTTAATCTGAATTTCATTTTGTGTTCTGTAAAGTGGGTCTCATAATTGTGCCTGCCTCATAGTGCAGTTGTAAGAATTAAGTAAATTAGTTAATTATGCCAAGTCATTAGAGTAGTTCCTATCACATAATAAGCCCCTATGAAATATTAACTATTAATAGTAATAATTATAGTATATTATTTCCAACAGGTATCCCTGTTATATTTCGCTTGTAATGGTTCATATCCAGTTATAGGGTATTTCTTCAGGGAGCATGAAAAGGGGGGCATGTTTTCTAGACACGGTGATGAACAAATTCTAGTGTGATAGTGTCAGCCATATGGAGGGAGGACATGAATACCTCTCAAGGCCCTGCGTACCACTTCTCCATCACTCATCACCCGTTTGATAAGGAGACACTGGCTTCAGGTTCAGCTGAGGTGATGGGGCCAGAACTAACAGTGCTGGTGGGAATGGAAGAGGGTCTGGTAAAACTGGGAGAATCCCAATGGTCACTTTGGACACAGAACTCTGTGGTGTTACTCCGTACCCTTCTTTGAGAGAGAGAACAACTGGCTAGATCTGATCATTTGACAGGTGCATTTGATAGAACCCTCTCACTTTTTGGGGAGAGCTTCCCTGGTGGCCCAGACAGTAAAGAATCTGCCTGCAATGTGAGAGACCTGGGTTCAATCCCTGGGTTGGGAAGATCCCCTGGAAAAGGGAACGGCTACCCACTCCAGTATTCTGGCCTGGAGAATTCCGTGGACAGAGGGGCCTGGCAGGCTGCAGTCCATGGGGTTGCAAAGAGTTGAACACAACTGAATGACTTTCACTTTAAATCCTGTAGATGGAGGGATGAGGAGTGAAATCAACTCTGTCACTAACATTTTAAGGATTGTCTGTGTGTTCAGTGTCACAGGCTGCTCTGAAAGGGAAGGGAGCAGTGGCCCAGTGTTGAAGGGCTTTAGCAGTGGGACCTCAGTGGGAGGAAAGGTAGAACAAGAAAAGGCAACTCTCTTTCAGTGGTATAATGAGAAGGAAAGTTGTGTTACAATAAGAGATTTTCTAGTCTAGTGGGGGAGGCAGGCCCTCAAACAGATCATTACCCAGTGATCAAAACTGAAATAGAAGGATGCCAAGTGGGAGTGGAGAGAGCCAGGTGGGAGCAGGCTAGGGATAGTTGCAGAAGATGACCTCTGATGGCCCATTTTCTCCAGTAGTTGAGGAGGTGAAGGGTGATAGAGAGCATACCAAGGTGTGGAGCTGTGATGGAGTATAGATAGTATTGCCTACTGAGGGCTCTGCAAGGCCTGCTCTCCATTTTAATTAAAAAAAGAGATGAAGGGAATCCCCTGGTGGTACAGTGGTTAAGACTTCATGATTCCAGTACAGGGGTCATGGGTTTGATCCCTGGTCAGGGAACTAAGATCCCTGCATGCTGGGATCAGCCAAAAAAAAGGAAGAGAGATGGATGAAGATTCTGATGAAGAGTTGAAAACAATGAACACAGGAGTAATTTTCTTAACATGATTCAGAAGACCCCTGTTCTGTCTCCCTTCACCCTCCAGTGGGCACCCTGGCTGGGGGTTTTGGAAGCTGTGTACGTATATGTTAGGCTGGGAATTTCTAAGCATTGAAATATGATATGGAAATGGTAAGGTGGGATCTGGAAGCCCTCTTCACTGCCCCTCTGACCCAGGTGGGGGCCTGACACAGTGGCTGCTATGGAGCAGTGTGCAAGTGTGGAGAGAGAGGTGGACAAGGTCCTGCAGAAGTTCCTGACCTATGGGCAGCACTGTGAACAGAGCCTGGAGGAGCTGCTGCACTATGTGGGCCAGCTACGGGCTGAGCTGGCCAGCACAGGTGGGTATCCCCTCATGAGAGTCCCACATCTGCCTCCCTAGGGGCCTAGGAGACCCCAAGGCTGCTTGATGACAGAGTTCTGGAAGGATGGTGGTTAGGGCATTGATAACATGGGTCCTTAGGACTCTTCAACAGGGGACAATGCAAGTCTCTGAACTATTTCAGAAAACTCAACAGAAATTGTTAATTTACCTGAGATCATTTACGTTTTCAATTTACTTTTCTATTTTGAATGTTTAAGACATTTTAAGATGTTTTCAAATTTACAGAAAAGTTCTAAGAACACTACAAAGTAAGCTGCAGATATTATACAGCTAAGTATGACCTAAGGTCAAGGGCATTCTCTTACGTAAGTTCAGTGTAATTATTAAAATCAAGAAGTTAAACAAGCCACTGACTAGTTTCTGGGAGGCAGGAGTAGAAGGTCTGCCAGTTGATGGTAATGGCAGGTGAGGAAATTAATGAGGACTATCCAGTAGAAATTCATGAATATTTATCAACCTTTGAGAATTCCATTGGTGGTGTGGATGAGATGCTGAAGAACAAGATGTCTGTTTCTAGAAATGAGATGTTGTAGAAGTTGGACCCACTTGAACAGGTAAAAGTGGATTTAGTTTCTGGCTTACACGTTAAATTCAGTGTTTGGGGTTTATTTGGCAACTCATGGAGTCAGTCGTAAGGAACATCCAGTAAAGCAGGAATTGGAGAGAATCAGAGTGTACATGAACAGAGTCAAAGAAATAACAGGCAAGAAAAAGGCTAGCAAGTTGGACAGCGGTGCAGCTTCAAGATTTGTAAAAAAATACCCTCTGGGATCCAAAACCTAATAATGCATACAAAGTTCCCAATAGAGGAAAAAGTAAAAATTAACCTTTCGGTTTTGATGTACACATATTAAAAAGTACATAATTTTTATTGTTTTCCACAAAATAGATGATGATTATGTGGTATTGTAAGGTTTAAATGTATCCTTTATTGAATTCATGTATAAAACTTTGCATTTTAAATTTGTAATGCTTAATAGTTTTTTCCTCAGTAAGATTGTTACCTTTATTGGTTTTCTTATAGAACACTATGAGGTTTTTAACATTGTGGTATATATATATTTTTGAACTTTTATTTTGTATTGGGGTATAGCCGATTAACAGTGCTGCGACAGTTTCCTGTGCGCACTGAAGGGCGCAGCCATTCATGTGCACGTATCCATTCTCCCCAGGGCTCCCCTCCCGTCCAGGCTGCCACGTGGTACTGAGCAGAGTTCCATGTGCTGTACCGTAGGTCCTTGTTGGTTATGCTTTTTAAATATAGCAATGTATACATGTGTACCCCAAACAACATTGTGGTATATTTTGTATTTATAGTTCACTGTCTCTTGATCAGACTTATTTTATTAGGTCACTCTTTCAAGTGTCATTTTATAAGCAATTATGAAATTTAAGTTAAATGTTCTTTGTAAACATTTGTCTGTTTTTGATGAATAATGATTTTATGAAGTATGCTTAAGTTATAAATACATCTGTTTTCACTATATAGTTTTCACTATCTAGTATTAAGAAAGAAAGAATGAAATGTCCATTTTTTTCTGTGCAGTGATTTCATTGTGCTTTCACGATTTGCGGAAGTAATGCTTTTTGTGATATTTGAAGTATGAAAAGCAGGCATGGGAGAGAATCAGAGTGTACATGAACTTGAAGGTTATTCTTCAAGTCACGGCAGTTTGCACTTGTTTAGTCACTCAGTCGTGTTCGACCCTTTGCGACAACATGGACTGTGGCCCACCAGCCTCCTCTGTCCATGGAATTTTCCAGGCAAGGTTACTGGAGTGGGTTGCCATTTCCTTCTCCAACTTGGCCGCTGTGTCCCATTTAAAATAAAATATATTCTTGTTAAATTTAAATGGGAAATGAGGTTGTACATCGATGGCTGAATTTGACGTAATGGCTATACCCTATCAGTAAAGCTGTAAATGTGTGGGATGTGTTCTTTAGTTTTCTCTTTTGAGTAAATTTTCCCTTGAAATCAGGAAGGTAGGTTTTAGAAATCCTTAGAAATGGAGGGATTCATGAGTTTTTGGTCCTTATACATAGTGCCCATAATTCTTTTGGCCTCACTTTTTCAGATTTCTTCTTGTTTCTGAGGCTACAGCAAGTATGTACAATTATTTTGGAACAACTTTGTATGTTATATAATGCCACTACTTAAGCAGAGGAGAACTCCAAAGGAGAGTGCCTTGTGTTTATATTCTGATTTATTGTTCTGCAATATTTGTTACAGAGGATTCTAAATATTAAAACTGTTTTAATATCTAACTAAGCCCATGAATTTTAATTATATACCATTAATGCTTTCAGTCTTTTTTTTTTTAACTTATTTATTTGGCTGCACTGGGTCTTAGTTTCAGCTTGTAGGACCTTTTTAGTTGTGGCATGTGGAATCTGGTTCCCTGACCAGGGATCAAACCCACACCCCCTGCATTAGGAGCTCAGTCTTAGCCACGGGACCACTAGGGAAGCCCCAATGCTTTCAGTCTTTGAGTTCACATCATTATGTATAGGAATGCCAAGGACAGTGAAGTACTTTAATTTTTGAAAAAGAAGTGTTAAATTTTCCCATGTGATTAATTCTCCATAAGTAACCTGGAATAAATGGATTTCTTGGTTTATGGTAGCAGATATGGGAAATGGTCTTCAATGTAATGAATTTTGTAAAGTGTATCGAACTCTTTCTGTGGCACATGAAAAGGAAGACACAGAAAGACAGATGCAGATAGATGCATCTGATAGATGCAGAAAGTCTTCTGATGCAGATGTCAGACAGTTTTTGAAGTAGAACATTCATAGTTATTGCACTCCTTTTTTCACCTTCATCCCCTCTAAATTGTAGTTTTTAAAAAAGTAACTTCTTTATGAGAGAAGTAAATGTTAAGATAAAAAATTAAGTGAATATAGCTAATGAATATAGCTCATATTTCAATTTGCCATTACCCAGTAATTTTCATAAAGCATTTTATTTCCCTGTCCAGGCTCTGATCTAAGATCAAGCACTGCACGTAGTTTCTTGTGTCTAATCTTTAGTTTTTTAGTCTGGGATATTTCTACCACGTGCTTTTGTCTTTCAGGACATTGACATTTTGGGAACATTAAGGTCAGTGATTTTGCAGAATGTCTCTTGATTTGAATTTGTTTGCTCTTTCCTCATCTTTTTTTTTTTTTTTTTTTTTGCATTTTGGGCAGGATTACTTCAGAACTGATGTGTTTCTCAGTGCATCACATCAGGAGGTACAAGGTATCAGCTTGTTCCATTATGGGTGATGTTAACTTTGATCACTTGGTTAAGATGGTGTCTGCCAGGTTCCTACACCCTAATAATGTTAATATTTCTGTCTGTAGAGTTAATAAGTAATTTGTGGGGAGATACTTTGAGACTATATACATTTGCTGTGCTTCTTCAGACTCTGCCTCATTGGTTTTCTCATCCCTTGACAATTCTTGCCTGAACAAATCATTACAGAGTTAGCTTCAACATAAGTGGTTTTTCCTGCTCTATCATTTCCTATACACTTGTTAGTAGGCATTTAATATAAGAAAGAAGCTTGCCCATCTTCCTTAAGTTCATGCTCATAAATTCTTATTTTATTCAATGGGTTACAATCCATTACTGTTACTATCAAGTTGTCTAAGATTTGACAAGAGGTAACCCCTATTTCCTATGTCCTTTTTTTTTGGATTGAGCTATAACTCACATTAAAATTTACCCTTTTAAAGTATACAATCTAGTGGATTTTAGTATATTTCCAGAATCATACATTCATTACTACTAATTAGAGAACATTTTCATCTCTCTCAAAAGAATCCCCCACCCATTAATAATCACTCTGTCAGGTTGGTTTATCTCTCTTCCTCAGTTCTTGTCTGTCACAATAAAAATTTGGAACAATGAACTAAAAGGTTTAAAACAACAAACAAGTTAAGAGCTCAGTTCAGCTCAAGCAGATAGATCTTTTATAAGACACTCACAAGACATGGAAGCAGGCCGACCCCAAAGGAGTTGTCCTCCCCTTGCCTCTTGGCTTCCTGTCGCCTCCTATTGGTTATGCCCTGTGCAGAATAGGGCTTACACCCACCAATAATCAACGAAAGGGAATGCAAATGGGCATATGCTCAAGGCCGATTGACAATTGGAAGTTCTATAACAGCAGGCCCTGGTGTTTATGACTTCCCATAATTCAGTCTGTTATAATCATATATACATATATATATATATATACATTATAATAATATATATATATATACATTATTATAATATATATATAGGGCTTCCTGATAGTTCAGTTGGTAAAGAATCAGCCTGTGATGCAGGAGACCCCGGTTCGATTCCCGGGTCAGGAAAATCCACTGGAGAAGGGATAGGCTACCCACTCCAGTATTCTTGGGCTTCCCTTGTGGCTCAGCTGGTAAAGAATCTGCCTGCAATGAGGGAGACCTGGGTTCAATCCCTGGGTTGGGAAGATCCTTCAGCGTACGCTCAAGGCCGGTTGACGATTACAAGTTATATAAAAGCAGGCTCTGTTGTTTATGTCTTCCCATAACTCACTCTGATAATAATCATATATACATACATACATATATATATGTTATAATCATATATATATATATATATGTATAGACAGACTATTTATGAACCCTAAATGGGCTCCTAGCTACCTAAGGTTACTTGGAGAAGCCCCTGTGGTTAGTTTATATCCACTGTGTGCCTGGGATGCATGCGCAGGAGTTGGAAACGTCTCTGTGGTTATTTTTGTGGCACATCTGTGAGCTCTCCTGGGTGTATCTGGGATGGAGTTTAGAGATCAGCTTGCATCCCTTTCAGCCAGGCCTCCCCTGGTTGCCCATGTTTAACTTCCTACCTTATAATTCCATTTCTGCTTCTCCAGCCCCTGGCAACCACTAACCTGCTTTCTGTGGACTGTTCTGGATACTTCATATAAATGGAATCATGTAATATATGACCTTTTATATTCTTTCACTTAGTGTGTTTTCAAGGTTCATCCCTATTGTGCCATGAATCATTGCTTCATTCTTTTTTATGTGCTGGGTCATATGGTAACTCTGTGTTCAACTTTTTGAAGAGCTGGCACACTGTTTTCCAAAGTAACTGCAACTTTTTGTATTCCCACCAACGATGTATGAGAGTTCCAGTTTTCCCACATCCTCACCCATACTTGTTTTTACCTGTTTTGTTTTTGGTTATAGCCATCCTAGTAGGAGTAGGCCCAGCCGCCACCTCCTGTTTGTATTTGTCAGGACTCATTCAGGTAAATGTGACAGAAACCTAGCTCAGACTAGCTTAATTAAACAAACACAAAGTGGGGGGTTGGGCTGCTGGGTTTATAGTCTCAAGTAACTGAAAGGTCCAGCCCAGTTGGATCTGGGTGCTCACATGACGCCTTCAGTCTACACTGACTTCATTTTCAGAGCAGTGCTCTCTGGAGGTGGCCCTGGTGCTCCAGCAGTTGCAGGAGTGCACATTTTGTTTGTTTAGCAAGCTGGCAGAATGCATTTCTCTTCCAGAGCTTCTGGTCTCGGAGCTGAGACACTCCCTGGTCCTCATGGGTCATGTTATCTTCCCTGGGTCATATTTTCCTCCCTGAACCCAGAGGCTACCATCTAAAGAAGGGGCAGAGATGCTGGCTGGAAGAAGGCGCCTGGCTGCTCTTCTCTATTCCAAGCCCCACACGCTTTTGGTAGTTCATGTGGTTCACCCCGCCATGCGGGTGGAAAGCACTGTATTGTGAGACAGAAACGTCCTTGTGCTTCCCTGATGGACCCTGCCTGCCTGGTGTCCTCTGGGTTAGAGGCATTAATGTGTGGATAATACTTCATGATTCAAAGCCTTCCCACGCGGTGTCTCCCTTGAGATATTAAGGAACCTTCCAGCGTGGTGGTGAGGAGCCAGGGCTTCAGATCTGTCACTGCTGTGAGCTCTGGCAAGTTACTGCCTCAGCTTCCTCAGCTGGAGTATAGGCTACTAACAGTGCCATTGCACATAATGGTAGTGAGGATTAAATGAGCTAAAACCAAGTACTTACCACAGTAAGTGCCAGAACAGCTTCATTTCACAGCAGCCTCCAAGGCCAGTGCTATCACCTGTTTTATAGATGAGGAAATGAAGACTCCAGGCAATGAACTGGCTTGTTCCACTTGGCTAATTGCAAGTCATACAGTTAAAGAGTGGCGGGACCCAGAATAGGAGCTGAGTCTTTCACTCTGGAGTTTAGGGCTGCTTCCCAGGCCTCCCTGCTGGCATTTAGAATAGGGAGGCCGAGACAAGGTCTGCTCCTCTGTGTCCGAGTCCTGACTCATTACCATTGTTTCTCTGCAGCCGTCCAGGGAACCCCTCTCTCAGCTACCCTCTCCCTGGTTATGTCACAGTGCTGCCGGAAGATAAAAGACACCGTGCAGAAACTGGCTTCGGACCACAAGGACATTCACAGCAGTGTTTCCCGAGTGGGCAAAGCCATTGACAGGGTGAGCGTGTGGGCAGCTCCAGACCGGGGGCGGGAATACCTGTGGCCGGTGTGTGTGTAGCAGGGCTCCTCGGGAGGCCAGTGTGAGAAGTGCAGGCCTGAGTCACAGGGCAATGTCTCTCGTCCTCATCAGAACTTTGACTCTGAGATTTGCGGTGTGGTCTCTGACGCGGTGTGGGACTCGCGGGAGAAGCAGCAGCAAACCCTGCAGATGGCCATCTTGGAGCACTTGTATCAGCAGGGCATGCTCAGTGTCGCTGAGGAGCTGTGTCAGGTAACGGGCTCACTGGGGAGGTGCTGGGACCTGCCTGTTCTGCTTTCTGCTTGGTAGCGTTCTTTACATTAGGACCCCATTGTTTTTTTATATCCAGACAGGTCAGTTTATTTACATGACTCAGACATGTGTGTCAGGGGAACACCTGTTCTCAGAGACCCGTCTCCAGTGGACAGTTGGCCTGGCAGGGCATCCTCGCCTCTGGACTGCACATGGGGAGTCCAAGGTTTCCGTCAAGACTGTGCCTTTACCTTGTTTCCACTGATGCAGTCTTTCCTTAAATGAGTTCATCTCCATTTTGAAAATTGCATTTAGTTTATTAAAACGAAAAACAACAAAAATAGTTCATCCATTGCTCCCACCCCCTACCCTCCTCTTCTTTTAAGCACCAATCTGTTCTTTGTATTTATGAGCTTGGTGTTCTCAAAAACTTTTAAATTCCACATGTAAGTGAGATTATACAGTAGCTGTCTTTGTCTGGCACATTTCATTTAGCATAATGCTCCCATCCATGTTATCACAAATGACAGGATTTCCCCACTTTTTTTAATGGCTGAATGCGTGCGTGCTCAGTTGCCCAGTCGTGTCTGACTCTTTGCAGCCCCGTGGACTGTAGCCCACCAGGCTTCCCTGTGCGTGGGATTTTCCAGGCAAGAATACTGGAGTGGGTTGCCATTTCTTACTCTAGGGGATTTTCTGACCCAGGGATTGAACCCAAGTGTCTTATGTCTCCTGCATTGGCAGGCGGGTTCTTTACCACCAGTGCCATCTGAGAAGCAATATTTCATATATATATACATATATATATTTAGATAGTGAAGAATCTGCCTGCAATGCAAGAGACCTGGGTTTGATGCCTGGGAAGGGAATGGCTACCCACTCCAGTATTCTCTTCTGGAGAATTCCATGGACAGAGGAGCCATGGACACAAGGACAGTGGGATACAGTTGATTGGGTTGCAGAGTCGGACATGACTGACTGACTATGTGTGTGTATATATATATATATATACCCCCCCCATTTTATCTATTCATCCATAAATGGACACTTAGGTTGCTTCCTTATCTTGGCAATATATTTATATATTGTAAATAATGCTGCAGTGAATAAGGGGGGAGCGGTACAGATATCTTTTCAAGTTAGTGCTTTCATTTTCTTTGGGAAAATACCCAGAAGTGGGATTGCCAGATCATATGGTAGCCATATTCTCATTTTCTGAGGAACTTCCGTACTGTTATCTGTAGTGGCTGCACCAGTTTACATGCCCACCAGAGGTGCATGAGGGTCCCCTTTCTCCACACGCTTGCCAGCACTTATTTCTTGTCTTTTCGATAACAACCATTCTGACAGGAGTGAGGTGATGACTCACTGTGGTGTTGATTTGCATTGCCCTGATGATTAATGAGGTAGGGCATCTTTTCATGTGCCTGTTGGCCATTTTGATGTCTTCTTTGAAAAAATGTCTCTTCAGATATTCTCTCCATTTTTTATAAGAATTTTTTTTTTTTTTGCTATTGAGTTTTTATATATTTTGGATATTAGTTCCTTAGGTAACACGATCTGCAGATATTTTTTCCTATCCTGTTGCCTTTTCATTTTGTTGATGGTTTCCTCTACTGTTTGATGTAGTCCTGCTTGTTTGTTTTGCTTTTGTTACTCTTAAAATACATTTATTTTAGAAATCAGTGCCCCTGCCATAAATGGAAGGTAGCTACAAAATATATACAATAGAAAGTGAAATTATTAATTTCTAGCTGGATTTGGGTGTCCGCCAGAGTTCTCAGTGCCTGATAATACTTTTCTTAAAAGGGAAGACTAGTAAAATGACCAAGTTGTACTTGTCAGGTGTTAAACGACACCCTGGCAGTGAACGTAAAGGATGCTTTCCCTTAATGTAATTAGGGGGATTGAAAAAGAGTAATTTTCTCTCCATGCTACTCAGTGTGGGTCTCCAGTACCACAGCAGATGGGGTGGGGTTTGCAGTCTGTCCTCTGGGAGGCCAGCATGTGGCACTCAGCCTCCCAAAACTTGAACTGGGAAAAGAGGGAGTCCAAGGGACTGGCAAGAGACCATGGCCCCTCTCTGGCTTGTCTTTGGTGGATGAGGTTTTACTAGGTGTGGAGCAGAGAAGTTTGGAAACACAGTCCTCCAGTGGTAGATGGCTCTCTCTCCCTCTAGGAATCAACACTGAATGTGGACTTGGATTTCAAGCAGCCTTTCCTGGAGTTGAATCGTATCCTGGAAGCTCTGCATGAACAAGACCTGGGGCCAGCACTGGAGTACGTTGGCCTTTGGGTGGTCCCACAGGGGACAGGGCTTGTCTGCTCTTCACGTCACCCAGCATACTTGACACACCTCCAGCCCTGTCTCACGGGCCTCACATAAGATTTTGGAGGCCCTGCCAAGCCCCCTTCTCTTGCCTTTCTAGCTCCCACTCAGCTGGCCTCTTTCTTCCCAGGTGGGCTGTCTCCCACAGGCAGCGCCTGCTGGAGCTCAATAGCTCCCTGGAGTTCAAGCTGCACCGACTGCAGTTCATCCGTCTCCTGGCAGGTGGCCCTGAGAAGCAGCTGGAGGCCCTCAGCTACGCCCGGCACTTCCAGCCCTTTGCTCACGTGCACCAGCGGGGTACGTGCCTGGGTGCTGGGGTGGCCCCTACAACATGCATTCCCTTATGCTGCACTGCCTCACATGCTATATGGCATGCCCCCTCCCCCCGAAAAAAGATTAGCTAGTACTGGAGCAGAGGGACAAGAGCCTGAGACCCGCTCCTTGACGCGGCTGGAACGATGGGGAAGAAACTGAAACCCTTCCCTACATCATGCTTGCCACAGAAGCAGCCCTGAAACCTTACTTCCTCACTGGATTTTAGGGGAAACTGGCTTTGCCAGAGGGCATTTTAATCCTCGATTGGCCAGGTCATGGGCCTGGGAGCCATGGGGCACAGCCTGCTCCCCATACTGCCTCTCAGCCCTGCCACCCGAGGGCTGGAGGCAGAGCCTGGAGAAAGGCTGCCTCCTTGCACCCTGATTCCCCTTTGCCTTGTAGAGATCCAGGTGATGATGGGCAGTCTGGTGTACCTGCAGCTGGGTTTGGAGAAGTCACCCTACTGCCATCTCCTGGACAACAGCCATTGGGCCGAGATCTGTGAGACCTTTACCCGTGACGCTTGTTCCCTGTTGGGCCTTTCTGTGGAGTCACCCCTCAGTGTCAGGTATCGTCAGCCTTGTGGGCAGTACAAGGGGGCGGGCTGAGGGAAACCCAACTTGTCAAGGCCCTGCCCTGTCCAGAGATGGTGTTCAGTGCCTTCACAGACCTAAACTGGCTGCTCAGTCACTCTTCTAGGTAGGAATTACCTTTCATTCTAGTACCCCTTTCATTCAGGTGGTGCTCATGGTAAAAACCTGCCTGCTATGCAGGAAACATAAGGGTAGGCAGTCCCCGGGTAGGCAAGATCCCTTGGAGGAAGAAATGGCAACCCGCTCCAGTATTCTTGCCTGGAGATTCTCATGGACAAAGGAGCCTGGTGGGCTACAGTCCATGGGGTCACAAAGAGTCGGACGTGGCTGAAGTGACTCAACACACACTACAGTTGGAGAACAGATTTAGAGTTGTGGCCTGGGGTCACCACAAGGTCAGTGGCAGAGTCAGGGTTCCCATTTTGTAAGGTCTCTTGAATGAAGTCCGTGCCTCCTGCACCTCACCTCTGGGTAATCACAGGACCCTCTGACAGCCTGGCCTTCTGGCCACCTCATGTCTCAAACACCACCTCCCTCAGGGAGACTGAGCAGCTGAGTCACAGGTGCTGAGAGCTTTCACTTGGAAGGCTCCTTTACAGTCATATTCTCCTCATGGCTTCAAACCAACCGAAGAGTTACAGGTACTGTTACCCTCATTTTACAGGAAGAAACAGAGGCTCCTAAGGCCTCATAGGGAATGAAGGTCACCTGGACCTGACCCCACATGTACACTTGTGGTGTATGTACATACAGTGATGTATTTTATTTAGGCTGGCTGTGGAACCAGGCATGGGGCGCATTTGCCTGCCTGGTCGCGATAGGCTCCATCCTCGTTTCTTCCCATGGACTCTGGTTGCAGAACAGTCTTCCCCAGCACGAACACAGGCACCTTAGGATGGTTCTGTTTGCACACCTGCTCTGTGTATTGCAGGGGTTTGGCACCCCAGGCTCCAGTCAGTTGGTTCACCATCCCCACCCCAATCCTAGTGAAAACCGAATCTACTTTTTCCCATTTCTAAGTGCCCTGGTTGATGACCAGCTATAGAGGTGCACTGTGATGACAGAATGGGGTACACAGGCAGGATGAGGCCCTTCCAAACATTAGTGTCCCTGTCACACCAAGGACGTATCAGTGGATAAACAGGTATCTGTCCCCTGGATGTTCCTTTTGTCCAAATTTTGGGGTGCACTAGAATGACTTTCTAGAGTTAAGACATAGAACCACATATGTGGCTTTACGCGTAACCTGAGAGATTTTTAAGGACTGGTTTGATCAAGTGCCACTTTGAAACCCTGTGCTGAGTCATGTACTGACAGTGTGCTGGGCCTTTTGTCTGTCTGCTGGGCTCTTGGTCAGGCTGGTCTCTCCAGCCCCTGCTCTCTGTTCTGCAGCTTCGCCTCTGGCTGTGTGGCGCTGCCTGTGCTGATGAATATCAAAGCTGTGATGGAGCAGAGGCAGTGCTCTGGGGTCTGGAGTCACAAGGACGAGCTGCCGGTGAGGCCCAGCAGGGGGAGGTATGAGGGAGCACTGGGGAGGACAGCGCCACAGGAAGGGGGGCTCACCCCACTGTTGGCCTCCCCAGATTGAGATTGAACTCGGCATGAAGTGCTGGTACCACTCAGTGTTCGCGTGCCCCATCCTCCGCCAGCAGACGTCGGATTCCAACCCTCCCATCAAGCTCATCTGTGGCCATGTCATCTCCCGAGATGCACTCAACAAGCTCATTAATGGAGGAAAGTAAGTTCCTGGGGTTCTGTTCCACCTTAGGTTGATTCTTCTGCTGGCTGGCCACCTGAGACATTCTTGGTTCTTCTCCCTTTATAGGCTGAAGTGTCCCTACTGTCCCATGGAGCAGAACCCAGCAGATGGGAAACGCATCATATTCTGATTCCTGCTGGGGAGGAACTTTGTTGCAAGAGGTCTTTCACCCACAAGCCTTGGTCTGTCTTGGTGGGGATGGTTGGCTTCCGTGAACTGTGGTTCATTTCAGAGCACCTGGCTGAGGAGTGCCACCACCAGCAGGGCCGGCCCTCTGGCAGAGGCCAAGGAGGGAGATGAGACATCCTACAGCAGGCAGCTGGCTTCCTGACGAACGGCAGGGAAACTCTGGCGTCTTGCACTCCTGCTCTGCCTCCTGCTCTTTATATTTGCTGTTGACTGGTGGCAACTGACAGAATAGCAAAGGACTTGGTGGGCACAGCAGATGTCTTCCATCCCTGCCCTCAGCCAGATCTCTTCCTGCTACACCAAGGCTTGTGTCCCCTCCTCCCACTGTACAGCCTCACAGCTCTATGTGTCAGTTCCCCACTGTAGTCCGGGATAGAACTGAATGCCATTGTTTTATAACTTTGAGCAAATATATTCACAGGCCTTCTCCTTACTTTGCCTGCCTTTAGCTTCACTGGCAAAGAATTACCGAGATGTAATTACCTGTGCCCACCGTGCACAGGTGCTGGGTCTGCCGGTTGGGAGCATGGCAGCCACAGAGTGTAGTTGGAAAGAACCCAACCTGCATGTGATTGGGAGAAAACGCTAGGAGATGGCAAACCCTGGGCAAGATGCTTTTACATATACATAATTGTATTACCTCCTCGTTAGAAACGGGTGTGAAGGGATATAGAAAGATGAAATGACTTGCCCAGAAGGGCTCACAGCTTATCAAGAAGAGAGCCTGGAGTTTAAACCAGTTCCAACCCTCAAGCTCAAGGTCCTTCCAGTTTATTGCAGGGTGCCTGAAGCTTGGCTGCTGTGTGTACTGAGTCTGCGCTGGGCCTCTGAGAGCAGGAAGGCACTGTAAGTCTAAAATGTTTGAAGAGATGAGGTTACTGGGGCCATAATGGCAAAGTAGGAGAGATGGCCTGGGATTCTGCATTAGCTTCAAATACCTACTTAAAATTTACCGTGTGGGCAGGTAAATTGCGTCCATCAGCTTCCCAGTGGCATTTAAGGCTCTTGGGGGAAAAAGCAAAGAGGAATGGGGGTGTCCCCAACATAGGAACTACAGGCTCTATGAAGTGGGTTCTGGACTCAGCTGGCTTGCCCTGCAGCTCCCAGCTACTCTAGAAGTAGAGTGGAAAGCTTAGGGTGGGAGCAGGGTCCGTTCTCAGCTTGAGTCCAGCACTGACCCTGGTGGGCAAGCATTCACACCAAGCATTATACGGAGGTTACTTCTGCTCTTTCCTCCCCACCAACAACTTGGCCCCACCAGTAGTTGCTGCTTAAAAAAAAACACCCGCAGACTCACCACATTTTAGTTTTAGGATTTACTTCCCCCACATCACATTCTTGGAACTGTCTTCACTGAAGCTCAACAGGAAACAGGCTCTGTCAGAGAAGATGCTGGCTCTGCCGTTGTGAAGTAGCTGTTGGAGCTGCTTGGGAAGAATACTGCCTCGGGACCACAGAGATGTCTGAATGTGGGGAGCAGGAGGGCAGCCAACTGGCCTGCCACCAAGCCACTGTTTTTAGAGCAGGTGCCCAGTTGTGCCTAAGTCCTTCACATGGGCGGGGGCAGGGCTTGCACCTCCTCCAGGCACTCGTCATAGGCCTCCTGGTATTCCTCGTGGGGCTTGACCATTATCACGCAGGTGGGGCGCTTAGAGCCAGCGGCTGCACCCAGGTCCTGCAGAGAAGGAAAAAAGCTGTTTGGAACAAAGGCCACACAACCTGTGCACCAAGGAGTCACGAACTGATGATCCACCAGCCTAATCCAGCCCACAGACATGTGCTAGTCAGTCAGTGTTAACATTTTGAATTGGTTGCCACCATCTAAACTCAGCAGACTTTCAAGTGTGGTCCAGCAACACTGGGCCTACAGTTCCATATGGCAGTTGTGAAAGGGCTCCAGCTCAGTAGGGGCTGTCCCCTTAAGCAGGGCCTATGCTTTCCAGGGCCCTGCTATTCTCCACCCCTTGGAGCCCAGACCTGGCCTCTGTTATATAAGGGTAAGGACAGCTGCAGGTCCCTAGAACATCCCTTCTGAACACTGCACCCACCTAACAGGACTGACACATTCAAGTTCACCTTCTGTTTCATTCCCATAGTCCCATTTTACAAGGAAGTAGAAGTACAGAGAGGTGACTTATCGGCATTCCCTCATCTGGGAAGCAGCAGAGCCAAGAATCCATCCAGGCCTGTCTTTAGCTCCAAAGCTCATGCTGTTTGCCACTATGGCCTGCTGCCACCAACCTGATCCCAGACCCTCTTCTGTGCTGACCAAGATCAGGGGCTCAGGGGCTCCTTACCGTCTTAGAGGGGATATAGACATATGGCAAATTCCGGTCTTCACACATAACTGGGAGATGGCAGTATACCTCAATGGGTAACGTGTCTCCTGCCAAAACCATAATCCTGAAATAAGAGAAACCACTGTCATTCCCAGCTTGCTGGTTCCCTTTTCATCCATAAGGGAGGCCACTGAGCTGGGCCTTGGGGGCTACAGAGATGGGTAAACTGGCCCCTGCCCTCAAGGAGCCCCATCATGTATGTCTCCCAAACTTAAGAAATGCATTCAGATTTGTTTGGTGAGTGCATTCCTCTGGGGAGGTGATCTCTGTTGCCTGGCAACAAGTAAATGCCACCAAGTGTGACAAAAGGTACTGTACCAGGACAGATGAAGTATGAGAGATGCCAAGGAGTAACAGCTCAGCTCTCCTTGGACAATCAAGAAAGGAATCAGGAAGCAACACTTGAGAGGAAAGCTGAATGATGAACATCTGTCAGGCAGCCCACGGAGGGGCTTTGTTGCTGCCAGTCACTAAGTCATGTCCTACTCTTTGTGACCCCATGGACTGTAGCCTGCCGGGCTCCTCTGTCCATGGCATTTTTCCAGGCAAGAATACTGGAGTGGGTTGCTATATCCTTCTCCAGGGGAATCTTCCCAGATCAAGGATCGAACCTGCATCTCCTGCCTTAGCAGGCAGATTCTTTACCACTGAACTACGAGGGAAGCCCATAGAGGGGCGGGGGGCAGGGAAAGCATTTAAGGTTGAGAGAATCAGAAAGATACCAGATACACAGGGGATGGGTGTTGTCGGGAGCCAGGGATGGCTTTGGAATCCAGAATGGGGAGATGAGGCTGACAAGAAGGCTAGAAAAACTAGTCACATATAAGGGTCTTGAGTGTTTCAAGGCTCATTCCTAAGAGTGATAGGGAACTAAGAAAAGCTTGCCAGAGAATCTATAGCTGTTCTAGCTGGCAAGATGATGGGGTTCTGCGACAAGGGCCTCAGGAGCCCTGATGACAGAAGGAAAGAGTCTGTTCTAGGGGAGCAGAAAACACAAGGAAAACTCCTGGGTTCAAAGCATTACTTTGAACTAACTAGCAGGCTCCTAGTTTTCCTTTGGCTCATAGACTGTCCTCCTATATATGCTCCGCTTCCTTTGAGTAGCCTTTTATTGTTTTTGGCCGTGCTGTGCAGATTGTGGGATATTAGTTCCCCAACCAAGGGTGGAACCCTGGCCCGCTTGCAGTGGAAGCATGGAGTCCTAACTGCTGGACTGCCAAGAAATTCCTGAGAAGCCTTTCAACGCTGGTATTCCTACAGCCTGGTCTTTCTGCTCTGTCAGTACGTTCTCTCAGCTGACCCCATCTGTAACCAAGGCTTCAAGTGCCAACTCTATATTGACAACTCCCAAATCTGTTCTCTCCAACCCAACCCTCTCCCAAACTGAACACCCATATAGCCACCTGCCTATCTGACAGTTCTGCTAGGGAGAGGGTTTCCATATTTAAAAGGCACCTTGAAAACTTGTCTAAAACCAGACTCGTGATCTTATACAAATCTGGCTCCCTCACTGTTCACTGTCTTAGTGAACGGGCCCTCTGTCCATCTGCCTGGAGCCCACACCTCCTCACTCTGTATGCAAAAGTCCTCTCATCCATCCACTTTAATTCTCTCCATCTCTGCCATCAATAACCCAATCAAAATTGCTCTCATCTCTTCTGCACCAGAGTAGCCACCTATCTCAATTTCTCCATCTATTCTTACACCTCTGATCTTTTCCAAAGTTGCCAGAAAAACCTTCTAAAGGTGTAAACATAATTATGTCACCCCTCACTTTAACACTCATTGGCTTCCAAAACTCCTGAGTACAAAAACTAAACTTACAATGGCTTATAGAGTCCCATGAGAAAGTAGCACTTCTATCCACTACTACCCTCTCCTGCCCTGGAATCTACTTTCTTCTGGCAGAATGCCCCCCAAACCCGGAAGCCACAAACTAATCCTATATCTTCAGACCTCAGCTACCCACCTAGGTCAGACTCCATAGAGCACCAAATCCTCCCAGCATTATTTAGCTCTTGAGCACCTACAATGTACCAGGCACTTCTGAAAATAAAGCAGTGAAAGGCTTTATTCTGTTCTCAAAGAGCTTGCTTTCTGGCCTGAGTGAGAGGGACAAGGAATAAAAATGCAAATAATTTTCAGATCCTGAAAAATGCCAAAAAAGAAAGCTGTAGGATAATGAAGTCATTCTCACTGCACCCTGTACTTTTCCTTCATGCTTACCCATGACAACTTGTAATTTTGTGTGTATTTGATTACTGCCATTGTCTCCCCATAGCACAGTGCCTGAAAAACAGTAGACACTTGGTAAATAGTCGCTAAGTGAATGAAGCTGGGATCAATCCTAAGTAAGTTGGCTTATACAATTTGGTTCCCCTGGAATTCACCTTCCCCAAGATGTCCCTTTGAGCTCTTGTAAGTGGTATCGACATCTGTACGGAAGGGAATGTATCTTCTGCATACGACCCAAGTCAGAGCACGTTAACCAACTACCTGTTAAGTAGCAGGACACCATCCCCGAAATCCGGCGGAGGGTAGGGGGGATTCTTACCCTTTCTCGCCTTTGTTGATAAATTTCTGAACCTCCTTCACCCCGCGCCGAATCTGCTTCTGCTTCACGGCTGCAACGACAGAACAATCAGTCGGGGGGGCCTCGGCCTGCCACCCGCGTCCCGCCCCGGCTCGGCGTGCACCGCACCTTTCTTGATGCATTTGTAGAGCTTCCGCGTGAGACGGCGAGAAGCCAGAGGCTGCGCGATGGGGTTCAGATTCACCAGCAGTTCATGGTAAGTGCGCTCCCCGCAGCACGCGTCCGCCTGAGCCTCCGGCCCGTCCGGATCTGCCTTTATTTTGGTCATGGCAGCGACTGTGGCAACCTACCACTCAAGGAACAAGTCCACGCGGCCGGCACTTCAGAAATCACTTCCGGGTCATGCTACTCTGCGGGAAGAGGCAGTAAGACATAGCCAATTAGGAAACAGGGAGCTCCGAGGGGTGGAGTCTTGGCAGTAGGGGCGGGGCCACCCCCTCAATGCAGGCGGGGCGGAAGCGGTTTAGGACACGAGTTGGCATGCAATCTGTGAATTTGGGCAAACTCCGGGAGATAGTGAAAGGCAGAGGAGCCTAGCGTGCTACAGTCCATTGAGTCGCAAAGAATAGCACACAACTTCGCGACTAAACAACGGAGGGCCTATGAGGCGAGGGGCGAAGGCCGGAGGGAGGTGGGCCCTGGAGGAGGCGAAGAGGGACTAGGATCCGGGCTTGGGTTTGGGTGAGAGTTCAGCGTCACAGGTGTTGGCGGTGCGAGGAGGAAGCTGTACCGGTATGGGCGTGACCGCATCTAAGTGGACGGGAGCCTTGCTCAAAGGGCGGGGTCTGCGACCAGGGTTGTGGAATGGGAAGTCTTAGGTGTGATTCCAAACCTCCTTAGAATCTGATCCCTCACTTGGGCAGTTCCGATCCCCATCTGGTGCCAGGTCCTGAGTTGGTCCTGGGTGCTGTACCCTAGGTGCCAAGGTTAAGGTAAAGCCTGGCACTGCTTGCGATTTCTTCGTTCTAGCATGGTTCTCACACACTGCTTTCTCTTTACTGGCGAGGGATGGAGCCATTCACTCACTAAGCGCCTCGGTCTAGACCGCTTTTCTTCGGAGAACTCGGTACCACCCTTTCCGCAGGTATCTGCTCAGCTAGCTGTTAATCACGGGAGAGATTCTCCTGACCAACGTACCTAAAATTAAAGTTCTCTGCCTACCTCCCGCCGGCATCCTCTAACCCTCTTGTTTTCTTCGTAGTTCCCGCCGCCGCCTGGCGTCACACCCACAAAGGGCAATGACGGAGACCGCTGGTGGGAGCTGAGAGGGAAGACAATGTGAACACGGGCTGAGACTTGAGGGTGGGGAAGTGCACTGAGTAGGCGGCGCGTTTGCAGTTAACTCTAGAGGATTAATTGGGCTACCCTGGTGGCTCAGATGGTAAAGAATCTGCAGGCAATGAGAGAGACCCGGGTTAGATCCCTGGGTTGGGAAGATCCCGTGAAGGAAATAGCAACCCACTCCACTCCAATATTCTTGCCTGGAGAATCCCATGGACAAAGGAGCCTGGAGGGCTACAGTCCATGGAGATCGCAAAGAGGGACACGACTGAGCGACTAACACACACATACAGTGCTGGGGAGGTGAGCAGGCCTAGACTGGGGTGGATCTTGTACCTCTAACACTTCTTGTACTCTGTCTTGGAACGTTGGATGAATATTTGTTGTTATTTAGTCGCTAAGTCGTGTCTGACTCTTTTGTGACCCCATGGATGTAGCCCACCAGGCTTCTCTGTCCATGGGATTTCCCAGGCAAGAATACTGGAGTGAATTGCCATTTCCTTCTCTAGGGAATCTTCCCAATCCAGAGATCAAACAGGTGTCTCCTGTATTGGCAGGCAGATTCTTTACCACTGAGCCACCAGGGAAGCGAATCATTGCTATACATCAGTTGCCTTTGATTATGTGGTGGTAGGCGGGCCATTTTTGTGGTAGTGGAACAGGCCATAAAGTGGAACTTTAAAAGTCTGCAGGTGGCCTTGACAGCAGGGGACAGTTACGCCAACTGAAAACCTGAACTTTTAACCTTGAAACCAAGTGCAGCCATTACATAAAAATACAAATACTCTTGTTTTCAGACGTTAAACTTTTTATTTTGTATTGGGATACAGCTGGTTAAAAATGTTGTGGTAGTTTCAGGTGAACAGGGAAGGAACTCAGCCATACATATACATGAATCCATTCTCCCCTAAACACCCGCTCCCATGCAGGCTGGCACATAACATTGAACAGAGTTCCTTGTGCTATACAATAGGTCCTTGTTGGTTATCCATTTTAAATATAGTAGTGTGTACCTGACCTTCCCCAAATCCCTAACTATCCCTTCCTTCTGGCAACAATAAGTCATGTTGAGTTTGTGACTGTCTTTCTGTTTTGTAAGTTCATTTGTATAATTTCTTTTTTGAATCCACATATAAGGGATGTCATGTGATATTTCTCCTTTTCTGTCTGACTTATTTCACTCGGTATTACACTCTTTTGGTCCATCCATGTTGCTACAAATGGCATTATGTCATTCTTTTTAATGGCTGAGTAATATTCCATCATATATATTATCATACCTTCTTTATCCATTCCTCTGTTGATGGACATTTAGGTTGCTTCCAAGTCTTGGCTATTGTAAACAGTGCTGTAATGAACACTAGAGTGCTGGGAGCCGGTGAAACATTCCACTCGTGACAAAGGTCATGAGGAAGGAGGCTCGGCATATGCAAAGGCGGGATCGAGCCTCGGGAGTCTCCCCGGATATTCTCGAGCATCTTCCCCCCAAAAACCAGAGTCTGCCTACTTTATTGCTTTGTGCTCTCACCTCTGACTTTACTGGGGGCTGTCCCCCACCACCATCTTGCTCTCTCTGTCAAAGAGTTAACTTACAGCTCCAATTAATAAAGTTCCTGGGCAATTAGGAGTGTTTAAATCCATACCCCTCAGATGGCTCTCTAACTCGCCTGAAAAGTTTACCCGGACTCCTGCAGCTATGCATACGATTGTTTACAGTCTCCCAGCCTCGAGAGGCGCAGGAAGCTTAAGATATTCAAATAGCTTAGAGCCTCTCAGAGAATTAGAAACTGTCAGAATAAACTAGTAAAAGATTTCATTGATGAGCCAATGCTTGTTGCCAAGTTTTCACATTCCCTGAATTGTATCCTTGAATATGTATTAATTAATATAGTTGGTATGTAGAAAAAATAAGTAGTGGCCTTGGTGTTAGTAACTTTAGACCCTTAAGGTAATAAATTCTTTCCTTTGTTGTAAACCCATTACACATCCGCCCTATAGGAATGCAATTTTATCTTCAGAAGATGGCGCCAAACCTTAAAATAATTACTCTTAGAGAAAATAAGTCTTTGTTGATAAGTCCTTGTCAAGAGTCATAAAATGTTAGTAGGCCTTCTGGCCAGAAGATGATGTAAATCACCTAAACCATTTGTATACGATAAATTTGCAGGAAAGAAACCCTGGTTTTTGATAAGGATCTAAAACTGCTGACTTTGCATCCCCTATTATCCTCTATGTGTAACTTAGGGTATATAAGCCCCTGTTGAAAATAAAGCTACGGGCCTTGCTCACCAACGCTTGGTCTCCCCATGTCATTCTTCCCTTTAACTTCCAGCTGAGTCTCCATCTGGAGCGCGGAACCCACCATGCTTACTAATTATGCCTGGGCTTCTCAGACCCACTCGAGAAGGTGTCTAGGGTGGGGCACCTTCCGCTATTCGAGAGGGCGCCTGCAGCCTACGTAAGTGGTGCAAACTTCTTGTCTTGAAGTTTTATTGGTCTCCCGCGTAAACCAAGCTACTCAGCCTCTTTTCTTCACTGAATTTTCCTACTGAGCTATCCTCATTCTATTACTCTTTATATCTCTGATAAATAAATAAATAGTTGCCGACGCCGTCTCCCCTTCGAATACCCTGGATCAGTCGGGGCTGGACCTCGGCACTGGAGTGCATGTATCCTTCCAAATCGTGTTTTGTTTTCCAGATATATGCCCACGAGTGGGATTGCAGAGTCATAGGATAACTCTGTTTTTAGTTTTTTAAGGAACCTCCATCCTGTTCTCCATAGTGGCTGTACCAATTTACATTCCCACCAACAGTGTAGGAGGGTTCCCTTCTTGCCACACCCTTTCCAGCATTTGTTGTTTGTGGATTTTTTGATGATAGCCATTCTGACCAGTATGAGGTGATGTCTCTTTGTAGTTTTGATTTGCATTTCTCTAATAACTAGCAATGCTGAACATCTTTTCATGTGCCTATTGGCCATCTGTATATCCTCTTTGGAGAAATGTCTATTCAGGTCTTCTGCCCATTTTTTGAATAGGTTGTTTGTTTATGCTGTTAAGTGTCATAAGCTATTTGTAAATTTTGGAGACTAATCCCTTATCAGTCACGTCATTTGCAAATATTTTTCTCCCAGTCTTTGAATTGTCTTTTCATTTTGTTTATTGTTTCCTTTACTGTGCAAAAGCTTTTGAGTTTAAGTAGGTTCCATTTGTTTATTTTTGTTTTTATTTCCATTATTCAGAGAGATGAATCAAAAAAGATGTTGCTGTGATTTTTATGAGAAAGTGTTCTGCCTATGTTTTCCTCTGGAAGTTTTATAGTGTCTGGTCTCACATTTAGGTCTTTAATCCATTTTGAGTTTATTTTTGTGAGTAGAGTTAAAGAATGATCTAATTTCATTTTTTTTTTTTTTACAGGTGGCTGTCCAGTTTTCCCAGCACAATTTGTTGAAGAGACTGTCTTTCCAACATTGTGTAGTCTTACCTCATTTGTCATAGATTAATTGACCATAGGTGCTTGGGCTTATTTCTGGGTTTTCTATACTGTTCCATTGATGTATGTTTCTATTTTTGTGCCAGTATGTACTGTTTTGATGACTGTAGCTTTGTAATATAGTCTGAAGTCACAGAGCCTGATTCCTCCAGCTCTGTTTTTCTTTTTAAAGATTGCTTTGGCTATTTGAAATCTTGAGTCTCCATGCATTTTAAATATTGAAATTTTTAATTCTAGTTCTGCAAAAAAAATGCCATTGGTAATTTGATAGGTGTTACATTGAATCTGTAGATTGCCTATCTTTCTGAAACTATTCCAAAAAGTTACAGAGGAAGGAAGCTTCAAAACTCATTTTGTGAGGCCACCATCACTCTAAAAAACCAGACAAAGATATCACACACACAAAAAGAAAATTACAGGCTAATATCACTGATGAATATAGATGCAAATAGTCCTCAGCAAAATATTAGCAATCTGTATCCAACAATACATTAAAAAAATCATACAAAGTGTCAGCTTTTTGAGTCATAAGACAATGAAATGCCAAGAATAAATCTGTCATTAGTAAACCTCTCTGATGATCAAGAGGGATTCATCCCAGGGATGCAAGGACTTTTCAACATCTGCAAATCAATGTGATACACCACATCAACATATTGAAGAATAAAAACCATATGATCATCTCAATAGATGCAGAAAAACCTTTTGACAAAATTCAAAATTCAGCATCTATTTATGATTAAAAAAAAAAAAAACTCTCCAGAAAGTGGGCATAGATGGTACACATCTCAGCATAATAAAGGCCATATATGACAAACCTACAGCTAGCATCATACTCAGTGGTAAAAAGCTGAAAGCATTCCCTCTAAGATCAGGGATAAGACAAGGATGTCCATTCTCACCACTTTATTCAACATAGTTTTGAAAGTCCTAGCTACAGCAATCAGAGAAAAAGAAGAAAGGGAACCCAAATTGGAAAAGAAGAAATTAAACTGTCAATGTTTGCGGATGACATGATACTATACATAGAAGATCCTAAAGATACTACCAGAAAAATACTAGGACTCGGCAATGAATTTGGCAAAGTCACAGGTTACAAAATTAACACATGGAAATCTGTTGCATTTCTATACACTTAACAACAAAAGATCAGAAAGAGAAATTCAAGAAGCAACTCCATTTACCATCACATAAAAAAAGAATCTAGGAATGAACCTACCTAAGGAGACAAAAGACCTGTACTCTGAACACTACAAGCTGCTGAAGAAAGAAATCAAGACATAAACAGATGGAAAGGTGTACCATGTTTGTGGATTGAAAGAATCAATATTAAAAAAATGACTACACTATCTAGTTTTCTTGCCTGGAGAATCCCAGGGACGGGGGAGCCTGGTGGGCTTCCGTCTATGGGGTCGCACAGAGTCGGACATGACTGAAGCGACTTAGCAGCAGCAGCAGCAGCAGCATCCCAAAACAAGTAGCTTTTTGAAACAGTATTTTAATAGGAAAAGTAGGATGTAATCCATTCTAACCTTAGACCCCCCAAAATTTCACAAATAGAAAAATATATCAATTGAGCAATGAAAATGGTTATATAAGCAACAAAATATAATTTGAAAATAAAGTTTGTATGCACAATGTAACCAAAAATTGATCTTTCAAATGTTTTTACTGTGTAATTTCTTGAGTAAAGATAACCTGTCCTGAGCTTTAGGACTGGTGGCTACTGTCAGATTTGCCTTTATGTCTACCACTTTGCTACAGCATTTCTCACCCCAAACCCTCCCCTGCCTTCCTCCCCCTAGGTCTTGCAGTAGAAGTTCTGGCCCTTCTTGGGGAGCCCTCCCCAAATGGCACATGAGACCATGAGAGCAGCGCTCCTCTGAGCACACAGCTGGCTGGGCTTCCCAGGTGGTTTTCTATTCCTCTTTCAAGCTTGTTGGTTGGGTGACAATATATCAGGGTTGCAAAGGGGAAAGGTGTTCCCAGATGTGTGCACTGGGCATGATTAACTCTACAGAGAATTTCATCCCCACGAAACCCAATTCAAGCAATTGTGCTTGACTCACCTCACCAAGGTCTCAGGGATGAAGACCTCTCAGTTTTTATGTGGAAAGAGGAAGGAATTAAAAATGCATGTGCCAAGCACATTACATGCAATAGCTCACAAAGAATACTTTTATTATTCACAATTTCCTTAGGTTCATAACGGTAATAGCTTCATGCAGCTCACACAAAGCTGAGTTTGAATCCTGTCCACTAGTGTCCAAACTCATGCTTTGCTCATCTCCATGTTAGTGATGAAACATGGCTGGATAATGAAAGTGTGGGCATCTTGGCTTGACTAGGTCACAAGTGTCAGCTTTTTGAGCTCTAAGACAATAAAATGCCAAGAACAAATCTGTCCTCAGTAAACAACTCTGTATATTTCTAACAGCAGTCTGGAGCTCTGTGCTAGAATTAAGGTGGTTTGTGTGACTTCACTGATTTTTTGTGAATGGCCACTCATGTGCACTTGAAGTAGGGTAAAATGGGTGAGGACATAACTGCTAATGGGTAGTCAGGCCATCAGGATTCTAATGGCAAAAGACTTTGGGCAAGTCATTTTAACCTCTCTGGGCTTCAGTGCCTCATCCAGAAAATGAGAAAGTTAGACCTTGATGGACTAAAGGTCCGTTCTTTTAAAAAACTTGGGAGGATGATTTTTTTCAGCTGGAGACGTGGGACTTCCGTGGTGGTCCAGTGGCTAAAATGCTGTGTTCCCAATGCAGAGGGCCTGCATTTGGGGCTCTGGGTTCGATTCCTGGTTGGGGAAGTAAGATCCCACATGCTGCAGCTAGAACAAACGAAAAAAGATCCTGCATGCTGCAACTACAACCTGGTGCAGCCAGATAAATAAATATTTTTTTAATAAATTGAGACATAATTCCCGTATCATACAATTCACCCATCTACAGTGTACAATTCAGTGGCTTCAAAAGCAGAGACATTACTTTGCCAACAAAGGTCCATCTAGTCAAGGCTATGGTTTTTCCTGTGGTCATGTATGGATGTGAGAGTTGGACTGTGAAGAAAGCTGAGCGCCGAAGAATTGATGCTTTTGAACTGTGGTGTTGGAGAAGACTCTTGAGAGTCCCTTGGACTGCAGGAGATCCAACCAGTCCATTCTGAAGGAGATCAGCCCTGGGATTTCTTTGGAAGGACTGATGCTGAAGCTGAAACTCCAGTACTTTGGCCACCTCATGCGAAGAGTTGACTCATTGGAAAAGACTCTGATGCCGGGAGGGACTGGGGGCAAGAGGAGAAGGGGACGACAGAGGATGAGATGGCTGGATGGCATCGCTGACTCGATGGACGTGAGTCTGAGTGAACTCCAGGAGTTGGTGATGGACAGGGAGGCCTGGCGTGCTGTGATTCATGGGGTCGCATAGAGTCAGACACGACTGAGAGACTGAACTGAACTGAACTGAGTGTATTCACTGAGTTATGCAGCTATCATCAAAATTAATTAGAACATTTTCATTAACTTCAAAGAGAGCCCCTGCACACTTTAGCTATCACATCTCACCCCCTTATCCTCCCTGGACCTAAGTAACCACTAATCTATGCTTTGTCTCTATACATGTCCCTGTTCTAGACATTACACAGACATGGAATCATAAAATATGTGGCCTCTTGTGTCTGGCTCCTTTCACTTAGCATGTTTTCAAGGTTTGTCTATGTTGTAGCATGTGTCAGTGTCCCGTTATTAAATATTAAATACAACATTCCATTGGATGGATAGACTACATTTTATCCATTTATACGTTGATGGACAGGGTTGTTACCACCTTTTGGCTGTTGTGCTACTGTGGACATATATGTACAAGTTTTCATGTGGGCATATGTTTTTGATTCTTCTCTTGGGTATGCACCTAGAAATAGAATTGCCGTGTCAGTGATAACTCTAACTTTTGGGGGAACTGCCTGGCTGTTTTCCAAAGTAGCTATACCATTTCACATTTCTATCAGCAGTGTGTAAGAGTTCCAGTTTCTCCTCATTCTCCTCAATACTTGCTGTGATCTGACTTTTTCATTATAGTGATCCAAGTGTGTATGAAGCAATATCTCATTGTGGTTTTTCATTTGTGTTTTCCTGATGACTAATGATGCTGAACAATTTTTCATGTGCTTAATGGTTGTTTGCATACCTTTGGGAAAATGTTGACTCTTTTCCATATTTCAGCCTGGAAATTTGGGGCGCACAGCTTCTGGCCTAAAATCTGAACTTCATATTTCAGCACAGAAACTTGGGGCACAGATAAAAATATGGGAAACACATCTTCAGAGTTCACACCTTTTGAATAGTTTTTGAAAAAAAAAATCAGAACTTTTATGTATCAGTTGATGGTACTTATTATAAATGGCAACCCACTCCAGTGTTCTTGCCTGGAGAATCCCAGGGACGGGGGAGCCTGGTGGGCTGCCGTCTATGGGGTCGCACAGAGTTGGACACGACTAAAGCAACTTAGCAGCAGCAGCAGCATTATCAGAACATGGGCCTGGTAAAATGTGACTTTTGCATGGCTTTCTTGTCTGTATTTATCTTGCTCGTAGGTTCATTGGCCTCCTTTGACTAATCAGTTGTTTTTGAAGCAAAGATTGAAATGGTAAATCTAGTTTGTGTGATTTTTAATAATCTCATCCAAAGTAATTTCTCAATTGTTTTTTCTATTGTATAAAATTTCCCATTTTCATTTTCTTCCCTTTTTCTTGTTTTCTTTTGTGTTTGTAGCTATATATCCCATTTTTTTGTAATTGAAGTACATTTGATTAACCTATTTGTGTTGCGATACAACATAGTAATGCAATATTTTTATGGAATCAACTTTATTTAAATATTACCAAACTGTGAGCTGTTTGTTAGTTTTGGAGATGAATGGCTTGTGGGTATCTTGGTTTGCAAATACTTCTTTGCATTCTGGGTTGCCTTCTTCATTCGTTAAGATTTCCTTTTTTGGGCACCTGCTTTGAAATTGAAGTAGATCACATTTTCCTGGTTTTGGTTTATTTCTCATTGCTCTAGGAGATGGATTCCAAAAGACCTTGCAATGATGTCATCCAAATCCAAAAAGATGTAGTTTATATCATCATGTCTCCTTCCTATGTTTTCCTTAAGACTTTCATAGAATCCCTCCTGACCTTTAGATATTAATGACTTGGAGTTAATTTCATGTATGGGGTTAGAGAGTGTTTTAACCTCATTCTCATTTTCTTTATTTTAATAAGCCTCGCATGATGCGTCATAGTGTCTCTTACCAGTGTGTATTCCCAGCATCAGGGGAGGATTATTCCCTTTTCTCCATGTCTCCATCAGTTAGTGTTTGTCAAGTTTCTGACAATGGCCGTTCTGAATACTGAGGTGATTCCTTCCTGTGGTTTTGATTTGCATTTCTAACATTTAGTGAAATTGACCTCTTTTCATGTGATTTCTTTTCAAAGATGAGTTCATGTTACCTCTCGATTCAGCTTCCTATAACTCGGCCCTGTTTTAAATTCTTTTCTGACAACCACCTCTAGGACGTTTGTTGAGATCAGCTGTTTTTGACTTAGAGACCCTTTGGCCTTGAGAATGCTCAATGCCCATCAACACAGATTTTCAAGCTGTTGTTACCGAAAATGGCCATGAGACAGCAGCATTATTCAGCCCCACACATTCCCTACCCCCACCGCCTCCATCGTTTTTGTGTGATTTTATATGGGAATAGAGGTGATTTCTGATTTTATGTGTGTTTCAGGTGTACAGGAGCTTGATTCATTAATGTATGACCATTTATCTATTTCCTTTCAGGTTCTTGTTCTCATCTAGGTGATTACGGTGTGATCAGTAAACTTCCACCTGCTATTCAGTAGGTCGTTTTAGATCATCTATTGGATATATATGTGTGTGTCTACATTAATTCAAATCTCTTAACTTACTTCACCTGTACCTAGAGCTTGAGGGCTCCTGCAGAGGGCAAGAGGCATTCCAGGAACATCGTGGGGTCACACTGCCTGTCACATCCTCCCAGGACCCTGAGCCCCAAAAACAACCCAGCCTTGGGACCCTAGCCTGCCCAGTCTCCAGAGATGTGATACCAGCCAAGGTAACCATGGGATGAAGGGAATAGAGTTAGGATATGTTTCTATATTTATTGTGTTTATTCACTTGTTTGAACTTTGAATTACAAGGCAGTGGTTTTTTTTTTTTTTTTTCAGTCACTTACTTTAGTCACACATAGATGTGTATATGTTATATTTCAGGGACTGTCCCTGTATAGATTATTACAGAAAGTGGAGTATCACTCCTAGTGTTACTCAGGAGGTCCTTGTGGCTTATTTTCTAAATAGTGTGTGCACACGTTAGTCAAGTAGCTCATTTCTATGTGTGCAACACCTTTCTTCTCTGCTAATAGTGAGTGAGAAGAGTTTCTTCTAAGTCTGTGAACTGTTTATCTTGGCTCAAAGAGCTCCTACGTATCCATTTTTAGATTCCACCTGGAAGTGACATCATATTCTATCACTTGCTACGATCATCTCTACCTTCTTGCCTGTGCCGGAACATGGCATTTTTCACTCTTCCTTACGGCTGATTCATATACCGTTGTGTATATAGAATCCATTTCCTTTATTCATTTCTGTGTCCTTGTACACTTAGGTTGCAGCGGTGTTTTTCCTTTGGACACTAGTCCCGCAGGGATGGCATGGGTACCCTTGTCCTCGAAAATGTTTCTTTTCCCTGACTGTGTGCCCAGGCACATGATTGCTGTTTCTTCAGGCACCTCCGTGTTTTGTTTTCTAAACATCCTCCATACTCTTCTCTCTAGTGGATGAACCAATGGAGATTTTTAGTAATCCCATCCAAATTAATTTCTTGATGGGAGTTTCTATTCCTAAACTTTTCCCACTTTTATTTTGCTAACCTTCATTATTGATTATTTCTTGTGTTTGTAGCTATCTATCCACTCTTTCTTTTTCAACTGAGGTACGGTTGATTCACATTACTCTGTTTGCTTTGGGATACAACATAGTGATTCAATATTTTAATGGAATATATACCATTTAAAGATATTTCAAAATCATGGTTATATTTCTCTCTGTGGCATACTAATCCTATTATTTTTCTTACATTATACATAGTGATTTTTATCTCTTAATTTCTACTTCAATCTGGCAACACCCACAACAGAATCCCCACAGGCATCCATTAGTTTCTGGATTTGTGAGTCTTTCTGCTTCATAGGTAGGTGCATTTGAGTCTTATTTTAGATGGAAATTAAATGTGATTTCCTATGGCAGTTTTCTCTGTGTTTCTGACAACCTTGCCTTATGAGAATATGTAAATACATTTTCCTGAAAAGAGTATGACTTTTAGGAATAGTATAATGTCAAATGGATTTTTTCCCAGCTTTCAGCCCACAGAGTTTCTGGCCCGAAATATGAACTTGTCCATATAGCAGCCTGTAAACGTGGGGCACAGAGCTTCCCAAGGAGCACATCTTGTCCTCCATCTTTCAGCCCTGAAACTTGGGGTGCACAGCTTCTGGCCTGAAATATGAACTCTTTTCTGTGTAATATGAAATATGAACTCTTTTTCCATTTAAAATTAAGGATGAGTTTTTAATTGACTTTTTATTTGTCAAGCTAGATGCTTACTCTAGGAGCTGAAGTTCAATTAGAAGTTCAGTTGCCTTAATGGCAATTAGTGTCTCCCCAGAAGTGAAGCCTGAGATTTTGGAACAGAGACTAAGGAGAGAGGGACTATCAAGCGGGATTCCAGAGGATGGAGGCTTCCTCATACACAACTGCTTAGGACACACCTGACTCAGTGTAAAGCTGAGAGCTTAGAAAAATCAGGTTGACACTTCAGAATGCTACGTTTCTTTAAGGTTAGGATTTTGGCTTTGGAATTTAAAATGTAGCATTGTGATGATATTTATGTTAAAAACATTATCAGATAGTACAGAAGAGTATAAAGCAAAAGTTAAACATCCTTCTCCCCTAACACCTATCCCCTTATTTAAATGTTCTCCAGAGATATTCACTATTAAATTTGTGTATGTATATATGCAAATATATACCATGTATTTGTTTACATACATTAAATTATATAATACATTGTTCTGACAATTTGTTTCCACTTCTCAATATATCTTGGGAAATTTTTCTATTTTCATCATAGATAAAGATATGTCATTCTTTTAATACATTGCCGTATCATGTTGTGTATTTAACCAACCATTACTGAAAGACTTTAGCTTGTTGTTAGTGTTTTTACAATTTTGAATAAGTTTGCAATGGATCTTGTGCTCTATCTTTGGAACTTTTTTAAGTCTCTTCGAGGATAAATCCATAACTTTTACGTTTTGATGGATGCAGTGTGGTTCAACTGTCTTCTAAAGAGGTGTGGTTTAAAGTTGTCCTAATAGTGTCTCTTTTGGAAGACTGGGTTTTTGCAAACATTTTTTTTTTTTCCAGAGGGATGAGCACTGGTGATGATTTAATAGGGAGAAATAGTGTCTATTTTCATTTACATTTCTTTAGTTCAGAAAGAGACTGATATCTTATATTTTTATAGGTCATTTATGTTTCTTTTCTGTGAACTTTCTGTTCTTTTCTGGTCCAGTTTTTCTACAGAATTGTCTCTTAGTGCTTTAGAAAAGCTTTTTGTATTTTAAGGAAATTTTCTAGTGCTTTTGTGGTTTTACTGTTTACAGGAAAATTTTTGATCATCGGTTTTACTGTGTGAGGAACAAGGCAGGACTCCAGCTTTGCTTTCTTCCAGATGGCTTGCCATTGTCCTGATGCCATTTATTGAATTCTTTCTCTTTCTATCCATTCATTTAAAATGCCTTTGTGATATACCAGATTCTAATATGTGTTCAGGTCTATTTCCAGCCTCTCTATTCTTCTCTAGTATTAAGTTACTTTGATGGCTATACTGCTTGTTTTTTAGAAATCTGTTTGTTATTACGAAGAAGGCGATGGCACCCAACTCCAGTACTCTTGCCTGGAAAATCCCATGGATGGAGGAGCCTGGTGGGCTGCAGTCCATGGGGTCGCTAGAGTCGGACACGACTGAGCGACTTCACTTTCACTTTTCACTTTCATGCATTGGAGAAGGAAATGGCAACCCACTCCAGTGTTCTTGCCTATTAATCTATTTTATACAGTTTTGGCAGTTTACCAATTAAGTCAGGTCTAGGGCAGGGAAAAGCAGGTTATATGAAGAAAAATAAGTGGGAGTCAAACAGATCATGATTTGATCCCAGAAATGTACTTTGTCAGCTGTTTAGCCATGAACAAATTCTTCAACTTTACTATGCTTCAGTTATGTTCACCTTTAAAATAGAATGAGGGTTGAGATGAGATGCTGCCAGGAAAGTACCTCCTGGTGCTCTTCGGCACGTGCTGGATATCAGGCTGTTGCCTTCTGGGCCACCAGGCACTGCCAGGGCCTGAGCAGGGGTGAGACATGTGCAAGATCAAGGGGATGTGTGCCCCCTACCCCCAGTCCTCTGAGTGCGGTTATTCCCTACCAAGTTGGCCCTGAGTCCGTTACTACAGACTGCCCAGCCCTCTCCCTTGATCTGTTCTTCAGAGAGATAACTGTCCCTGAAGGGTGGCCAAGATGTGTGTGGGTGGCGTGTGGATAGAGCATGAGCGTTTGCCTTGGGGTGTCCTCATATGTGCATGTGGGTCCCTCACTATACAGAACAGAGTGGGACGGGTGGAAATAGCAAAGGAGGGACTGGAACTCCATCTATACTCTTGCCCTGAATCCTTCCCATATGAAGGTTGGGCCTGCTTCCTCTCCTTTTCCTCATGATGATAGACTGGGGTCGGGTGGGGAGGAGATGTAGTCACATGTTCAGTAAGCAGATCCTGGGGACTGGCTGGGTGTATTCGTTTCCAAGGGGTGCACTAATAAAGTACTGCAAACTGGGAGGGCTTAAAACAACACAAATTTATTGTCTTACAATCCTGGAGGCTGGAAGTCCAAAATCAAGACATCCACAGGGCTGTGCTTTTTCTACAGGTTCTGGGGAGAATCTCTTCTCTGCCTTTCTCTAAGCTTTTGGTGTCGCTGCCTTCCCTGGTGTTCCTCGGCTTGGAGACACAGCGTTCTAATCTCTGCCTCTGTCGTCACAGGCATTTTCCTCTTTTATAATAACACCAGCCCTATTGTATTAGGGCCCACCCTAAAGAGCTCATCTTTACTTGATTACCTCTGTAAAACCCTCTTTCCAAATAAGGTTATGTACATAGGTACCAGGGCTAGCAGTTGAATAGATCATTTGGGGGACACAGCTTAACCTGTAACACTGGTAACACTGCCTCTTAGTGGGGTTAGGGTTAGGGCTAATGGAAGGCATCAGCACTTCTCTCCCTCTCCTCTTGCTTTTCCAGCCAGTGACCTGGGGTGGGCAGTAGCATGTGGCTTTGATTTCTGACAGAGATAAAAGTAGTGGGGAGGATGATATTTTTAGAAATCCAAGGGGCCCTAGGGACCACCTCATCTGGACATTCAACAGATGGGAGCTGAGGCAGTCCAGCAAGATGCTTGGTGTTCTGGTCGGGCTCTTTGTGCCGATGCAGCTGCCATGGGCCATGGACTGTGACTCCAGCTGGTGGTGGAGAGAGGAAGAGCGTGGCTGCTGAGTCCATTGTCAGCCCTGGATCCCCAGTTGCAGCCTGAGCCAAATGCTACTAAGGACCACTAACACCTGCTGAAAGCCCATGCTTTTCCCAGATGAAATTTCTTCTGGGGCTGCCGGGAAGGAGGAGGAGGCGGTGGGTGCCAAGGCTACCACTGTTGATGTCTGACTTCCATTCACACCATCCTGAAGCCTGTGGGTGCCACTTGAGGCAAGTTTCCTCTGCAGTGTTCCTGCCACACCCCCCAACCCCCGAAGACTCCCCTAGGCTGCAGCTCTCACCACCTGCTTCATCTGTGATCCTGTTCCACTGGCTTTGCATGTTTTCAAAAATCAGAGAAATTTCTCCTCTGTTGGAGACTCTGCTGTTTTCTTTGCTATTTTGATAGAAGCTGGTGGTGTGTTGATGTGTGTGTGTGTGTTTCTGTGTACAAGTCCGTGCATGTAAAACCTGCCCTGTCTTCACAGTGCCATCCTGCCTCCCACTGCTTAATAAGATCCTTGAGCTAGATGGGCCCAGAAAATCTCATCCACTCCCCTTGGCTTCTTTGGAATCAACACTGGCATGCCTGCCAGACTTCATGCCATGGAATGAGCTCTGGTCCTTAAATAGCTGATCCCAACTGAGATTCCAGCTGCAATTTACAGGTAGGACTCAGGATGCCAGCATAGGCACCCATGGGCTAGAGCTGAGTGGCTGGAGTTTTTGCTGCCAGCACTTTCTGCAGAGTTAACAAACCATCAGGAGTAGAGGATGCTGAGGAGGTTTGCATGTCCACCATTTGCCTATCAGACTCTCCATTCATTCCAAAAAATGTACTGAGCATTTGGTAAGTACCAGGCATTGGAGGAAGTGCTAGTGAGCTGGAGAAAGTCCTTGCCTTCCCAGAGGCTCCATATGAACTCCACTACTGTGTTCCATGATGTGGAGCATCAGGAACTCTAAGAGTGTTGAACTGGAACCTAGAAAGGGATCTGGGAAAAAGCCCCTTCTTACTGAGATTTATGGAATGGGTGGGGGTGGTGCTGGCAAAGCCTGGAGGTATGGAAAGGGGAGGGCAGGGATGAAGACAGGCTGGTGGGCCCACTAACTCTTAACACAGCCATATTTACTGTTGGGGTCCCTCTGTCTCACAGCACTTAAAGCTCCAGGAGGGCAGAGACTGTCTGTGGATCTGGCATGTGGCAGGGAGTCAGTGCTTAGAAAACATTTGAATGAATGAACTTTACAGAATTTTCTTTAGATCTTGATGCTACTGGGGACTAGAGTTTGAGTGGAGGCTAACCTGGTTAGTTTTATGCTTTTTGGAAGATCGTTTAGGCAACTGTGGGAAAACAGGAGAATGGACAGTATGTCTGAGGAGCTTCCTCTGCTCGTGACTGAAAGGGAATAAGATTTGAACCTGGTACCTGAAGATGGAGGAGGCCACCTGGAAGGAACAAAGAGCAGCCGCAAAGGGCTGAGAAGGATCCCTGGCCAACAGGAAATGAGGATCCCAGTCCTGCAACCACAAGGAACTGAAATCTGCCAACAGCAGTAACGAACTAGGAAGAGGATCCCAAATGCCAGATCACAGCAGTTGGAAACTTTGATTTCACCCTTGTAAGCACTGCTCAAAGAACCCAATCATGCCATCCTGGACTTCTAACCTGCAGACCTGGGAGAGAATGAAAGGATAAGGCACTAAGTGGTCATGAAGTGAAAGTCGCTCAGTCATGTCTGACTCTTTGTGGCCACGTGGACGATACAGTCCATGGAATTCTGCAGGCCAGAATACTGAAGTGGGTAGCCTTTCCCTTCTCCAGAGTATCTTCTCAAACCAGGGATCAAACCCAGGTCTCCTGCATTGTAGGTGGATTCTTTACCAGGTGAGCCACAAGGGAAACCCAAGTGGTCATATGTTACAACAACAATAGGAAATGAATACACCAACTGCTGGTTACATTCACACATGTGAAGGGGCAGGTCAGGACAAGCCAGCAGAGAAAAGAGGCCCAGGAGGACTTGGAGTTGATGATAATCACCCCTACCTCATCAGGTTGTGGAAAGGATCGAATGCACAGAAAGTAAGTGGATAAACGTTGGCCACTGGAGGTGTGGCTGGGACTGGACCTGGGTCCTAGATGTAGGTGGAGATCTGGGAGTTGCAGGAGAAGGGCTGCTGCTTCCAGACACCAAGCCTATCTCAGTCGTTGATTCCATGAGATAGGATGGAGAGAGCAGGTGACATTGTCACTGCCCAAGCTCTGCTGCATCCCCTGTGCTTGGGGTCTGTCAAATGGGCTGGTCCCAGTCCTCTCTGCCCGGGCTCACACCTCCTCTCCTTTGAGTTTACACCCACCCTCTAGAGCAGTGAGGAATTACCGAGATTGGTTGTGGCTGTCTCTGGTTTATGAGCTTTTTATTGCTGTGCTCTGCTGATAGCTGGTTTCTTACTTTGCCTTTGGAGGGGGGCATGGAGGTCATGGTCTTATTACTAGAATGTGAAAACTGGAAGCATCTTTGGGACTTATCTATTCCCTCTCCTTCAGTAACAGAGGCTTGATGAGGCTTGAGGAGGAAGGGACTTTCCCCAGACCACAGCGCAAACCAGGGGCCAGGCTTCCCTTCCTCCCTCGGTCAGTCTTTAGCTGGGCTTGGAGAGAGGTGGGATTCAGGGAGCAGCAGGTGGTCCCCTTCCTAGCCCCGTGCTTCTTTTCCTCAGCCCCCAGTGTCACTGAGGAGGAACAGAAACCCGACCATACTCAGTTTCTGTCCAGGCTTTCCTTTTCTATGTGTGGATGGAGAAATCTATTTTTTTCTTTCTTCACGGGAGGAGGGAAGACAGGCTGAAGTGGAGCAGACTGGGGAAGAAACTGGGTTAAGAGTGTTTGGGGCTTGATAGGGAGACCTTTGGAGAAGGAAATGGCAACCCACTCCAGTGTTCTTGCCTGGAGAATCCCAGGGACAGGGGAGCCTCGTGGGCTGACGTCTATGGGGTCACACAGAGTCGGACACGACTGAAGCGACTTAGCAGCAGGGAGACCTTGGGTGTCAGAGTCCTTTTGATTTAGATGAGGAGTCAGCAAATGTTTCTGTTAAAGCTCTGCAGGCTACACAATCTCTGTTGCAAGTGTTCAACTCTGCTGTCAGAGGATGAAAGCAGCATGGACAGTATGTAAACAAATGGATGTAGAGTTTAGAATAAAACTTTATTTATGAAAAAAAAGACAGTGGGCTACATTTGGTTTATGGGCTGTAGCCACTGTAGTTCCTTGATTTGGATGATGATGGTGGTGGCGGCTTCTCCCATCCTCACCTCCTCATTACCATCCATAACTCCATGACTTGGAGCCCAATATTGGAAGGTTTTAGATGCCTAAATCACTTGCTGGCGACACAAAGCCATTAAAATATTTTTTTTTAAATAGAAATATTATTGTTTTCAGTTTTTAAAAAATTTGAATAAGTAATGTATTCACATGGTTCAAAATTTTACCCAAAAGGTATATAGTGAAAAGTGTCCCTCCCAGCCCTATTTCAGTTACCCATTTCACTAACCAAAAGCAACCAATGAGACCCATTTCCTACTTCAGCTTCTATAGATAGTCCATACCTTATCTATATACAAGTGCTTGTCCCCTTTTTATAGAAATGATAGCATGCTATGCATAGCATTTTGCATCTTGCTTTTTTCAGTAGGAGATTGTTCCTATTACATTTTGGTATTTTTTTCAGGATAGCATTAGCAGATTATTTCATCAAATGTTTACAAGAGGTTGACATCTTCCTAATGTTGAATCTTCCTATTTGCTCAGATCTTTTGAGTGCTCAGTATTTCAAATTTTCTTCATCTTTATCTTGTTAAGTGTATTCCTAGGTGTTTTAGATCCTTCTTTTATATCTTTGAGTGTTGTTGGCATATACAAAAGCCACCATATTGACTTCTTTTGTAGTTTGGAATAGTGTCCTGGGTTTTGGGTTTTCTATGTTTTCATATTATCTGCAGATGAGGATGGTTTTATCTCCTCTTTTCCTGTTTTTATACCTCTAGTTTCTTACTCTTGTCCAACTGCTTTTGTTGTACCTCCAAAAAAGGTTAAATAATGAACAGAAGAAGACAACTTGTGTTTCTTCTCACTTTAATGAAAGTGTTTCTGGAAGATGATTGTTTGGGGTGTTTTTTTTTTAATAAATATTTACCTTATTCTATCAACATTTTTATCAAGAATGTTTACTAAAAATATGTTGAATTTTATCAATTGCCTTGTTAACATGTATTGATAAGACTTCTTTCTTATTTTGTCTATTAACATGGTACTATATATTAACAGAGTTCCTAATATTAAATCATCCTTGTCTTTTTGGAGTAAACCTTCCTTGTATATTGTTAATGTGCTGTCAGAGCGTGTTTGCTTATGAAGTGAAATGTGGAAATGAAAGTGTTAGTTGTTCAGTCATGTCTGACTCTTTGCGACCCCTGGAGGGACTGTAGCCCTCCAGCCTCCCCTGTCCATGGAACTCTCCTGGCAAGAATACTGGAGTGGGTAGACATTCCCTTCTTCAGGGGATCTTCTCGACCCAGGGATCAAACCCAAGTCTCCTGTGTTGCAGGCGAATTCTTTATCGTCTAAGCCTTACTAGCATTCTTCCATCACTACTCATAACTGATCTCAGACTGTGGTTCTCTTGAATTGATTGTGTCAAACCTGATGCTTGAGATGACCAAGCAGAGATATGGAAGAGGCTGTGGGACCTGTGTGTCTGGAACTCATGGAAGAGGGCTGGATAGAGAGATTTGTCGGAGAAGGCAATGGCACCCCACTCCAGTACTCTTGCCTGGAAAATCCCATGGACAGAGGAGGCTGGTAGGCTGCAGTCCATGGGGTCGAGAAGAGTCAGACATAACTGAGCGACTTCACTTTCACGTTTCACTTTCATGCATTGGAGAAGGAAATGGCAACCCACTCCAGTGTTCTTGCCTGGAGAATCCCAGGGACGGCGGAGCCTGGTGGGCTGCCATCTATGGGGTCGCACAGAGTCAGACACGACTGACACGACTTAGCAGCAGCAACAGCAGCAGAGAGATTTGTGAGTCATTTGCATATAGGTGTTATTTTGTGTCAAGAGATTGAACGAATCTCTGAGATCCAGGAACTGAGTAGAGAGGGACAAAGAAGGGAAGAGGATTGAGCCTTGGGGTGCTTCAGCAGTTTGAGATTCAGCCTCTGCCAGGGAACCAGCAAAAGAAGTGGAAAATTATTTGGCAATAAAGAGGAATGAGGTACTGACACACAGTATCATATGGATGAACATTGAAAAGATTATGCTAAATGAAAGAGGCCGGATGCAAAAAGCCACATATTATATGATTCCATTTATAGAAAATGTCCAGAATATGTAAATCGATAGAGACAGAAAGTAGATTAGTGGTTGTGGGGGCCAGGGGAGAGTGAGGATGGTAAGGGTAAAGGGTTAAAGGGTAAGGATAAGGGTAAAGGGTGAAGACCAGTAAAGCGTTTCTTTTCTAGGTGATGAAAGCGTGGTAACCTGAGAATATAGTGACCATTGCCCCACTCTGTGAATATGTTAAAACCACTGAATTGTATACCGTAAGTGGATGGACTTTATGATATGTAATTATATCTCAATAAAAAATGTTGGGAAAAAATGAAACTGAGAGGTGGCTAGCAGGAAGGAAAATCTGGTGATTGGCATGAGGAAGCTGATTCCATCGTGGGTCAAGGCCCAAAGCTCCACCAGTGGGAGGCTAGTTCTCACCTTTTTGGCCAAATGGAGCAACATTAATTGGGGCCAAGAGTACTTGTTGGCAATAAGTTCAATTCTAGGCCATCGTTCTGCATTGCTGGAAGGAGTTCTGACCTACCAATTAAAGGGAAGGTCAATTTTAGAAGAAGCACTTCCCTAGCAGGAAACGATTTATTGGCAGGATGTGACAAAGGAAGACTGGTGGGCCCTGAGCTAGAGCCTAGACTAGCCTAACATAAGCTGGTGACCAGACTGACATTGGCTGGGGAGAGAGCGTGACTGGAGCTGGTTCTAGAAAAGCAGAAGCCGTTAAGACTGGGCAAGATTGGTAACGGTGTCCCTGGGAGGAGGAGGCTCTGTTGAAAAAGGGAGCAGCCAGGATTATTTTTGATGAGATTTTTGTCATGGAGCTAGAGGGGAAAGGAAGGACATGGCCCTGGAAATCCGGTCCCATGTCTCACTAGGCCAGTCTAAAGTATTTGTTGAGACCCTTGTGTGTGCCAAGGGCTGGCTTGGATTGGGCCCGGAATTGGTCCTCACCTGGAAGAACCACAGCTGTGTGCAAGCCAGATCACCTCTCAGGCATGGCGGAAGTCAAGTCCGCAGAGGGGCAGAGCTGTGAGCCAAAGGGCACTGCTGGGGCTTCAGGGGTGTTATCTTGGAGGAAACAGAATTTGGTGAGAGAGAAGGAAGCTCTTCTAGGTAGACAGAAGTTTGTGCCACCAGAATGATTCAAAAGCCAGCAAAATGGGGCTTTTGCCAGTGGAGGTAGAGACTGCTGAGGATGCTGGGAGAAGGGGACGGGTACAGTTGTCACCTGGTTGAGGTACTGAGTGAGGTGGGGGGGGGCTTGGTAGACAGGTGTTGTGCCTGGAGATGTGAAGACTGGAAACTGGAAGAGACTGGAGGACCGGGAACAAGTGAATGAGCAACCTGCTCTGTGGCTGGCGATGGGTTTGTTTCCACCCTCTTCACACCCACTTGAGTGCTGACTTGATTTTCAAGAAGAAAATGGAGGCCCCCAAAGGGGAAATGACTTGTTCTAAATCCCAGAGTTGGGATGCAGGGGAGCTGGGATTTGAGCTGGGCCTTTTGATTTCAAAGCCAGATCTGTAGCTCCTGTATTGGAGTCTAGGGAGTAGGAGAATGGCCTAGGATAGAACTGGGCAAGCATTTCCCTGTACAGGATCAGATAGTAAATATTTTCTGCTGTGTGGGCCAAGAGGAAAATTGAGAGGGTATTATGTAGGTAAGTAAAAATGTAAGAAGAGATGAAGCATATTTCCATACATTTTTATTGACAGAATTTAAAACATTACTTATAAATACTAACTTTGGGTTTCATAGAATTTGTGTCATGAAGTATTATTCTTTTGATTTTTTTCATTCATTTAAAAATATTAAAAAATCACTCTGAGAATTCTCTGGTGGTCCAGTGCTTAGAACTCTGTAATTCCATTGCAGGGGACCTAGGTTCTATCCCTGGTCAGGGAACTAAGATTCCACAAGATTCGAGATGTGCCTCCCACCCACCAAAAATCACTTTTTGTTCAAGAGTCATACAAAATCAGACAGTAAGCCAGCCGGATCTAGGCTGTGGGCCTTGGTTTGCCAACCCCTGGTCTAGATCTGTGCTGTCTAGCACAGTGGCCCCTGGCCCCGTGTGGCTACTGAACACCTGAAAAGCTTGTAGTCTGGACTAAGATGCACTGTGAGTGTAAATACACACTGGATTTCAGGCAATCTAAAAAACAAGCAAAATATCTCAATGCTTTTCTATGTTGATTACATACTGAAATTATAATATTTTGTGTAGATTAGTCTACATTAAATCTATTATTAAAAATTAGTTTCACTTCTTTCTTTTTTTACTATTTTACTAATTTTGTAATAGTCTTTTAATGTGGCTAGTAGAAAATGTTAAATTGTCCATGCTTTTGCATTTGTGGTGTGCATCATACTTCTGTAGTGTAGTGCTGCTCAAGGAATGAGACTGGGGAGTGGAGGGTGAGATGGCCCCTCCGTCCACTTGTGTTGAGGGAAGTGAGAGGAGGCATTCAGGAGTAGTGTGTGGGGCCGCGTGGGCACATGGTTTTCATTAAGGAGAGGTGGAAGGCCAGGGTGAAATGGATATGCAAACCAAGGAGGCTTCTGCAGGCCTAGGTTGGCAGTGGTCAGGGGGCTGCAGTGGGATTGGGCAGTGGGATTGAGTTGTTCAGGGGGCAGCCATGAGAAGTTGGAGGGCAAGACAGCTTCTGAGATGCAAGAGTTTCCTGAGCAGTCAGCCAGGTGAGGGAGTGTGGAATGAGGACCGTGCCTTGAGAAGCTTCCATCCCTCAGATCCCCTGGATCAGGAGACAGTATGCGCTTATCTTCTGTTCTGAGCCTAGATGGTGCCCCCTGCTTGGAGAAGTGCTTTGGCCAGTTCACTGGCAGAATGTGGAAACAGAATGTTAAGTGTCAGCATCTACCCCCCAAATTCTTGCTTTTCACATCAGGAGAGTCTCATGGCTAGAGATCATTCCTCTTTCCTCAGCACCCTCTGCCCAGCATTGGCAGTCCTGCCTGTGCTGGCCTTGTGCTGGGAGCAGGCATGACTGTCAGAGCCATGGCTCCATGCACTCGGTGGTCGCACCCAGGAGCTAGCTTTGCCATGACCTCTGGGAGGAGAAGAGGGTGGGAGGTGCCAAGGAGATGGTACCCGTGTATGCATTCCTGTTTCTTAGCTTGTAGGAGACAGGTGGGGTTTCTCTTTTCATAGCTGTGGTCTCTTACACTCAGCACTTGAAGTGACAGGATGAAATCCTCAGCATGCCTCTGGTCTCTTGTTTCCCAAGCGCTCGGAGCTTGGGAGGGTGCTAGAGGAGCTGAGAGAACACGGCACATGGAGGCCTGGCTTCTAGGCCTGATGTCACTGGACATACTACTCCCTGCTATAGACTGAATGTTTGTGCTCCCCACCAAATTCATATCTTGAAATCCTAACACTGCCCCTCTGCCCCTCCCTGAGGTGATGGTGTTAAGAGGTAGGGCCTGGGAGGTGATTAGGTCATGAGGGTAGAACTATCTAGAATGGGATTAATGCCCTTATAAAAGAGACCCCATAGGGCTCTCTTATCCCTTCTGCCAGTTGAGAAAGGACTAAGAGGGAGAAGACAGCCATCTGAGAGCCAGGAAGTGGGTTTTGCCAGACATCCAGTCTGTTGGTGCTTCATCTTGGACTTCTCAGCCTCCAGAACCATGAGAAATAAATTTCTGTTATTTATAGGTCATGTAGTCTATTGTTCTTCAGTTGCTCAGTTGTGTCCAACTCTTTGCAATCCCATGGACTGCAGCACACCAGGCTTCCCTGTCCTTCTCCATAACCTGGAGCTTGCTCAAACTCATGTCCATTGAGCCGATGATGCCACTCAACCATCTCATCCTCTGTTGTCCCCTTCTCCTGCCTTCAATCTTTCCCAGCATCAGGGTTTTTCCCAACGAGTCAGCTCTTTGCATTAGGTGGCCCAAGTATTCGAGCTTCAGCTTCAGCATCAGTCCTTCCAGTGAATATTTAGGGTTGATTTCATTTTGACTGGTTTGATTTCCTTGTAGTCCAAGGGACTCTCAAGAATCTTCTCCAACACCACAGTTCAAAAGCATCAGCTCTTTGGTGCTCAGCCTTCTTTATGGTCTAATTCTCACATCCATACATGACTACTGGAAAAACCATAGCTTTGACTATATGGCCTTTTGTTGGCAAAGTGCTATCTCTGCTTTTTAATACACTGTCTAGGTTTGTCATAGATTTTCTTTCAAAGAGCAAGTGCCTTTTAATTGCATGGCTATAGTCACCATCCACAGTGATTTTGGAAACCAAGAAAATAAACTCTTTCACTGTTTCCATTGTTTCCCCATCTATTGGCCATGAAGTTATGGGACCGGATGCCGTGATTTTCATTTTTTGAATGTTGAGTTTAAGCCAGCTTTTTCACTTTCCTATTTCACCTTCATCAAGAGGCTCTTTAGTTCTTCACTTTCTGCCATTAGGGTAGTGTCATCTGCATGTCTGAGATTATTGCTATTTCTCTCGGCAATCTTGATTCCAGCTTGTGCTTCATCCAGCCCAGCATTTCACATGATATACTCTGCATATAAGTTAAATAAGCAGGGTGACAATATACAGCCTTGATGTACTCCTTTCCCAATTTTGAACCAGTTTGCTATAGCAGCTTGAATGGACTAAGAGACTCTCCCTTCCCTGACCTTTGGTTTTCTTCCCTGGTAATGAATGGACTTCATCTTTGAAATGGGTCATCTCTTGATCCTTTCCTGGCCATTAGGGACTAATGTACTAGAAGAAATGGACAAATAGACTATGCTGCTGGAGGCAGGCATAGGAAGGAAGCGAGTGGGTCATCACCTGTGGTGGGATGGTTTTCTCCTTGAGAGGGGCAGACAGTGCTCGCCCTCTGCCTTTCTTGTCAGGCCTGGCATTCAAGGCCCTCCACCTGGTGGTTCTGGTCCAACTTTCCATCCTTACTTCCCATCTCACCCCTATGCATGGAGTCAGGATTGTAGCCACATACCCTCCTTAATGTCTCTCATCACCCCCTCCTTTCATGGACCATTGCCATCTCAGAACTCACTGACTTCCTGTTTCCTGTAGATAAATGAAACCCTTTGTCATGGCTTGTAAAACTGCCCAGTCTCAACTCCTCTCTGTCATGTAGGGCTACTTGCAGCTCTCTAAAGAGTCTGCTTTCTTGGATGCTGAGCCTTTGCTCAGTTGGTCTCCTCTGCCTTGCACCCCTTCTCCCCGATCCCTGTCTGAAGAACCCCCATTCAGTCTCCATGGCACAGCCCAGCAAATGCTCCTGTGAAAATCCTTGTCCTTCCTGCCCACTTCCCGGGCTCGGTTCATGTCTCTCCTGTGTGTCCCTGTCCTCCTGTGCTTCCCTGACTCGGTGTTCATCTTACTACGTAGAAAGTAGACTTGCTCCCAGGACAAGGGCAGGGGTGGCCTCTGATAGTTGGGGCACTTGGTGACGGTCCCTGAAAGGCGGGCTGACTGAGGGAAAGCTTTCCTCTGGTCTCCGTTCCCCGTCACTAACATGCAGTTGTTGAAGCCTAGTGTGAAAAACTGGGCACCCATTCTGTCCTTGCCTTCCCTGTACGAGTACCTCGGCTTATTTCTCAGTGCCCTTTGCAGTAACACAAGGCCACAAGCAGAGTTCCAGCCAATGGAGAGTGAGTGAGAGCCACGTGTGCCACTTCCAGGCCTGGGCCATCAAGCCTCACACCTGTTCCTCTCTGTGTGTTTCCTTCTGCCGGCTGCTTGCGATGACAAGGCCTGAGGGGCTGGTGGAGCCATAACATGGAAGGGGCATGGGTCCCTTAATGACCCTGTGGAAGAGAGCCGCTTCTCTATTTTGAATACCACCTGGGACTGTTATCTGTAAGAAAATCTTTCATGGCTTTTAGATATATTTGGTACACAGGGTATCCTGCCCTGACTGATATTCTCATAGTGCAAACCTTCGTGAAGGTGACAGTCAAAAAGCCACATTGGGGTCTCAGTGATGGATTGGATAGGGGAGGAGTGGGGAAAGGGGCATCAAGGCTGGTCCAGCCAGGTTCTTGGCCTGCACAGGTGGGTGGCAGAGGCATTCTTTGCAGCCAAGAGCAATGGCAGAGGGTCTGGGCTCAGGGGAACAGACATGCTGAAATGGAGGGGCCTTGGGGACATTTCAGGAGAGATGCTGAGAGATAGTGACTCACACAGGTTTTCAGTTCAAAAAACAGATCTGTCCTGAGGGGCACGTTGATGGCAGTTGAAGCCCGAGCTGTTAGTAAATGAATGAATATATGAATTGTTATGTAATCAGATACTACAGTTCAAATGGAGAGACCCCTGGGGCCACCCTGACTAGTGGCAGGGATAAACCACACACACACAAAAGCCTCCAAGGCTGCTCTGATGAGTAGCTGTTGTTGCCTTTCAGAGGGGAGATGGGTGTTTCCTGGTTTCATAGGTTTTCCCTGACCTGGTCAGCAGCACTGTGTCCTGAATCCATCCCTGTCCAACGGTCTGTGCCCAGAATACTGTAAAAACTGAGACTCTAGCCATGGGGGCCTCGATTTAGGGCCACAAGATGGAAGGGATTATGGGTCCTTTTCTTACAGGTAACAGTCCCAGGTGGTATTCAGGCTAGAGAAGCGGTGTTCTTCCACAGGGTCATTTAGTGACCCACGTCCCTTCTACCTTATGGCTCTAAATAGTAGTAGTCTTAGAAGCTACACAGGAGATCTGTGACATGAAGCCAGGCTGGGCCCCTCTGCACGCTGTAGCCACTGAATGCAGCCTTGTGAGCTCAGCGGAGATTGGGAGGGTTAGGTCTGTACGTGAACCACATATTCCATTAAGGTCTGATTCCAGAAGGGTGTCCTAGGCGATTCTGATTGGTCTCTGCTAGGCAGAGGCTGCCTCTGAGACTCAAACTAGGCACAGGTAGCTGTTGCAAGAATGTGATCTTAGCAGGTGGGGGATACTGGCTAGAAGAGCTTCTCCAGGTCTCCCACTTCTGTTTTGAGGATTCGATTGTGATGGGGAGCTCCTCAAGTGAAGGAGTTGTCCCTGAGAGCTAGTATTATTATTGTCAGCAGTCCTAGCACTAACAATGACAGTTATACCTACTGGCACTATACTAAACTCTTGGTGGACAGTTCCTGATCCCTGCAGGAGTGCTGAGAGGCAGGTGTTGTCATCCCTGTTTTACAGATGAAGAAGCTGAGTTTCATGGAGGCCTAGCTAGGGATTGGCACCCCTAATGGTTTCAGTTGATGAGATGAGTTTAGACGGCCCAGGAGCAAGACACTGGGCCCTTGTAGGGGCTGGAATGAGCTGGACAGCACCTGCACCTGCTCCACCTGCTGAGGGGCAGTATGACTCAGCTCCAGCTGAGCGTGAACATGTGAGACTGTGGTCCAGTGTGACTTCATCTAAAAATTTTCCAAAGTACCTGGAAATGTAACATTTTGTAGAAATATGCTTTATAAATGTTGGCAAATATATATATTTTTTACAATATTCAAGACATTATATAGGCAAGCAAACACATCTGACAGATTCAGCCCATTAGGAATCCATGTGTCAGTTTGGGTTAGGAGACTCTTTTATTCATTCTGCAAGTATTGTAGTGCCCACTGCAGGTGTCCAGGTGAAGGAGACAGCCCTGGTGTAGGATCTCATTGAGCTCATGGTCAGTGTCAGTACCGTGTGGTCTGTGTTCTGAGAGGCTCCCTTCCTTGGGGCCTGAGAGAGAACCTTCTGGAGGAAGCTGAATTCTGATGTATGTTGGATTAATCAGTTAGGGCTTCTATAACAAAGCCCTACCAGCTGAGGGGTGTATCAACAATAGAAATTTATTGTCTCACAGTTCTGGAGTCTAGAAGATCAAAATCCAGGTGTTGGCAGAGCCACACTTGCTCTGAAGGCTCTAGGGGGGAATCTGCTCCATGCCTCTCTCCTAGCTTCTGGTGCTGCTAGTAATTCTTGGTATCCCTTTGTGTTATGGACTGAATGTTTGTGTTCCTCCAAATTCATATGCTGAGATCCTAATTCCCATTGTGATTATATTTGGAAGTGGGGCCTTTGGGAGGCAATTAGGTTTAGATGAGGTCACGAGGTGGGGGTCCTCATGATGTAAGTAGTGCCCTTTTAAGAAGAGGTATGAGAGAGCTTGCTTCTCTCTGTGCTTTCTGCTATGTGAAGATACAGGAAGAAGATAGCCATTTGCAAACTAGGAAGCAGGTCCTCGTCAGACATCTTGATCTTGGACTTCTCAGCTTCTAGAACCGTGAGAAATTAGTTTGTTGTTTAAGGCACCCAGGCCATAGTATTTTGTTATAGCAGCCAAACTGACCAAGGCACCTACTTTGTAGACTTATCACTCCAGTCTCTGCCTCCGTCGTCACACAGTGTTTTCCTTGTGTCTGCTTTTGTGTCTTCTCATAAGGCACCAGTCTTATTGAATTAAGGGGCCACCTACTTCAGTCTGACCTCATCTTAACTGGATTACATCTCCAAAACCCTAGTTCCAAATAAGGTCACAGGCACAGGTACCACAGGTTGGGAATTGAACAGATCTTTCGTGGTGATACAATTCAATCCAAAACAGATATGCAGGGTAGGCAGGTGAAATCTGTGGAAGAGTATTTCAGGTAGAGGGAACAGCATGTGGAAAGACACGAATGCAGGTGAGTTCCAGGAAATAAAAGAAATCAGCACGGCTAGCATGAAGAGCTAAGCATGAGATGTGACTGGGGTGGCTCCAGCCATGTGGAATGGTCAGGTGTGACTAGGCTGCAATTAGAGATCTCACTGGTTTGACCCAGTACAGGTTCATTTCTTACATCAAGTCTGACGTGGGTGAAACAGCTCTTCTCCAAAATGTAGCTCTGCCATGCAGAACACATGGTGTCCAGGAAAAAGGAGATCTGGGGGAGGTGCCCAACTGACAGGAGGTGTCTCAACTGACTCTTCTACTCAAGATGAAGAGAGGTTGGAGGGAGGAGGGCAAGGATTTCTGTGAGCCTCAGCTGTCTCTCTTACCCCTATGCAGGGTTAAGACTTCATCCTTAGAGTACTAGGGAGTCAGCCAGAGTTTTCATGCAGAGTGTGACAAGATCTGACTTGTGTTTTAGGAAGTCTTCTCCAGCTGGAGCCAGAGTCAGCGCAAAAGCAAAGGAGCTGAAGCCCATGGAGCTGTGGTGAAGGAAGTGGCCCATATGGGAGTCAGCCACAACAGTCAACATATTTGCAATTAACTTTTGCAGTTTCCACTTTGTAGGCCCAGACCCAATAAATAAATAGAAAAATTCATGTAATTTAAACAACTTTCAAAATTCATTTTGTGTCTATCCTCTCTATTCTACGCTGTTGTTACTGGGCTCCTTGCTGATTTGAGAACCTCATTGATTTAGAAGATGCCCTTAAGTCTGTAATTCAGACCAAATAACAAGAGTTCCTTGTGTCAAAGGGACTTCCTGCTGGTTCCAAACAGCCTGGTGACCTGCCTTTGTCAGAAGCACTCTTGAGTACAAATTGTGTATTGAGACTGACCCCCATTTGTCTGCAGTTCTTTATAAAGTATGTTTCCTTTGAGCCTCAAAATCACTTAATCTGAGATCTAATTTAGACCAAAGAACTCAGAAGCTCAGAGCCCCCTTGTCCTACAGTAGTCAGGAGCACTGGAAACAATGTACAGTTGGAAGTGTTGACTTTGTGGCTAAGATTTTAGCTGTGTGATTTCAGTGTTTTTGTGTCTAAACTATGGATAATTGCACACAAAGTTATTTTGAAGCTCTAAAAAAACAAGGTCGGTGAAGGTATTTTGCAAACTGTGAAGCACCATCCAACTGTTGTCATCCTTCAGACTTGACATGTCATTGAAAGCATTTCCCAAATTGTGCTAATGGAATCCAACTGGACAAGAGCAGATTTCCCTAGTGGTTCAGATGGTAAAGAATCCGCCTGCAATGTGGGAGACCAGGGTTTGATCCCTGGGTTGGGAAGATGCCCTAGAGAAGGAACTGGCAACCCACTCCAGTATTCTTGCCTGGAAAATCCCATGGACAGAGAAGCCTGGTGGGCTACAGTTCATGGGTCTGCAGTCAGACACAACTGAATGACTGACACACACATGCCCTCAGTGGTTATGTCCTGCAGCTACACTTGACCTTGATTACCTGAATTTTCTTCGTTGCTTGGTCAGTTGTGCCCATCATTGCCTGTGGCCAAAAACCCTGGTTCTTATTTCTGTAGGTGAGCAAAGACTGGGGTGGAGAGTTTGTTAGGGACTTCCTTGCAAGCTTTACCACCAAGGTTTTATGGAGTGACCAAGGTTTTATAGAGAGATGTGAATCTAGCCTGAAAGTGAAATGGTCAGGTGAGCCTTGGGATGAACCAGTGGCATTTGCTCACTTGGGGGTGGGTGTCCCAGCTCTAGGTGGTTGATACCTTGGGGGAGATGCAGCATTGTGTGGCTAAACCTTAAGGTTTTTTGAAATTTATTTTTTTCCAAATGTGAAATTGTGACATTTTATTCTTATGGCAACTTCACTGGGCTTCCCTGGTGCCTCCCATGGTAAAGAGTCTGCCAGCAGTGCAGGAGACCTGTGTTCGATCCCTGGGTTGGGAAGATCCCCTGGAGAAAGGAATTGCTACCCACTCCAGTATTCTTGCCTGGAGAATTCCATGGACAGAGGAGACTGTAGCAACTATAGCCAGGCTCTTTGGGACCATCGGGTTGCTGGACACGACTGAGCAGGTTGGCTTAGGGAGTGAGCCTCAGACCAGAGCCCTGGGCTTCTCATTTATAAACTGATTGTCAACTTCCATAGGGTTGTTAAGAGACCAGATGAGAAAACAGAATGCCCAGCCCACCACACTGGGCCCGGCCACAGGATTCCAGCGGGAGATGTCAGCTACTTGTGTTCTGCTGTTATCTGGCAACCCCCGAGCTTCAGAAGTTTTAATCCTTCATTTGGTATTTCTCACCCATATGGTTAAAAGGGATCATGACTATACAGGCCTTTCAAGCTTGGTCAAGAAGATAAATAAGTATTAAGTATTTTGTATATTAGAAAAAGAGAACTATTCTTCCTTTCCCCAAAACTGCATGATTTCAAGGAAATGGTGTAGTCTTCTTAAAAACAGATTTCAGCAAAAAATAAACGAATTGAAGATATTAAGTAATCAAAAGTAAAAAGGTGATGCTAATCGTCAAGGTGGTGCCAAGCGACCTAAGAATGGGGAACACCGCAGTCCCACCGTTTCTCCCGCGTGGAGCACCATTGGCCACCCGGCGAACTCCGCCCCCTCCTCGCTTCTCGCTTCGCGGGGGAGGCGGCAGAAGGGGCTGGAGCGAGTGGCTTTGACGGCACCAAGGTCAAGAGGGAAGGCGGGTTCCGTCCCAATTTCTTGGGGTTTGGAGGACACTATGCGCCCAATCTCCGAAGGCCGGGTTCTGCACTTCCAGCCGGGCGACCTTGGTTTCCGAGACTTCCTGGAGTCCAGTTTCCTCTTTTGGGAAATGGAATGGCCGAGGCTGACAGTGCTGGTTTAGGGCGCACGGGGACCAGGGTCTACGGCCTCAGAAGGCGAAGGGTCAGGCTTGCGCCTCTCCGGTGCTGGGCTCAAACCACCGGCCGCTCGGGACAGGACCGTCTAGCCACCAAACCCGGCGACCCTCCGCAAGGCCCCGGCTCGCGCGGATTCTAAAATGAGGACAAAGCCCGCCCGGATCTACCGTGCGCGCGCCGCTGCGGCCAATGGGAAGCCGGCACGGGGCTGAGTGACAGACAGGCGAAGCCAATGAGCATGCACCTTGTTGCGAGGTGGCCTTGGCTCCGGCATTATAAAGAGCGCCACGAGTCGGCATTGTCAGGCGGCGGCACCGCGCGGCCGGGGCGAGCTTTGGAGTCGGTGGGTTCTTGTGGCTGCGGAGGCGGAATAGGCGAGCGTGAGGTCGCAGCGGCTCCGTCGGTAGACGGGGGAGAGGCCCGGCAGCGCGAGCGTGAGCGCGGCCGAGCCCGCGGTGCCTTCTCGGCGGGTGGGGACGAGCGGGCCCCGCGGCGTCATCGGCGGCGAGGTGAGCAGCCGGGCCCGCGGGCGGGAGCCTGGGCGGGAGTGGCGCCGGCCTGACGCGCCGTGGCTGCTCGTTGCAGGAGCCGCGCGCCTCGGCCTAGCATGTCGGAAGCGGGTGAAGAGCAGCCCATGGAGACGACGGGAGCCACTGAGAACGGACATGAGGCTGCCCCCGAAGGCGAGTCGCCGGCCGGAACTGGTACCGGCGTTGCGGCGGGCGCTGGAGGCGGGAGCGCGGCGCCCCAGGCCGGCAACCAGAACGGCGCCGAGGGCGACCAGATCAACGCCAGCAAGAATGAGGAGGACGCGGGGTAAGTGCTGCTGCGGGCCGACGGGGGCGCCGCCTTTGTTCCGGGGCCGCCTTTTGTTGGCGCCACGCGGCGGGGGGAGGGGCGGGCGGCCGGGGCCTGCTGGCGGCCCGCAGACCGGCAACTCCGCGCCGCCCGCTTACGCCGCGCGCTGGAGTTTGCAAGAGTTTGTTGGGTCGACTTTAGCGCCGCCCCGGGGCCGCTGGCGCGGGGATCTGCGGCAGGCGGCCCGGAAGGGGAGTGAGCTCGGAGCCGGGGCCTGGCGGGTCGCGCTGCCTAGGCTGCGTGGGCGGAGTTGGCGCGCACCCGGGCCTCCCTCCTCCGGCTCCTGCTGAGGGCGGAGTCCTGGTCTGAACTCTGACTCGGCCCCGGAAGCCTCGAGTTCCTTGAAGTGATCGGAGGTGGCAGGGGCCGTAGTGTTTTGATACGTAGTTGTTAGACAAATTAGATTTCTTCCGGTTGTGAGACCTCAAGTCCTAGCTGTCCGGTCAGGTTGTGCTTTCTTTCCTCAACCGGCTTAGGGTACGGAGTCACCTGAGGCTTTATTAGGGTCAAGGTTGAGTTTGGAAGGGTAGGGGAGACTCGTTAACATATTCCAAAGGTAGACCGCTGATCCGAATGGTGGCTTTATTTATAATCCTTTCAGTGAGAGTTTTGTCAGGGTCTATCCTTCCAAAATCACAGGTTGGTTATAAGACTTGTTGCCATGTGTTTCACCCATTTCAGAAAAATGTTCGTTGGTGGCCTGAGCTGGGATACCAGCAAAAAGGATCTAAAAGATTATTTTACCAAATTTGGAGAGGTCGTTGATTGTACAATAAAAATGGATCCCAACACTGGCCGGTCAAGAGGGTTTGGATTTATCCTCTTCAAAGATGCAGCCAGTGTGGAGAAGGTAAGCTGGGTAGTTCACAATTAGGAGTCTCACTCAGTGTATTCCAAGATACCATTCTTAGATCATGATTGGCTTATGTGTTTTGCACAGTTGAATGCTTTGGGAAGAGCAGAGAAGTTGAGAATTTATCCTATCCTTTTCCAAGGGATTAAAAGTAGAGATTAAATGGAGGAGTGAGTATGGGCTGGGGTGATACAGGAAGGTTTGTAGTGGACCATTTATTTATTATCTTGTGCCTATTCTGGACCTTGCTAAAGCAAACATTTCATTGAGAAGATTAGAAGAGAGCCCACAGTTCCTAGGAGATAGGCATTACTTTAACCTCATTTTGCAAAAAACAGAAGGTTAAGTAGAAGAGATCATATAACCAGTAAAGGGTGGTTTGTGAGTATTCCAGCCCTAGCAGCCTAATTTTAGCCTGTACTTTAAGTTTATGGGACTGGCTGGGCAAGAAGAGGGGTGCAGGGCATGGTCAAAAGTCTTGGGGGTGGGTTGAGGATAGATTTATAAGTGTTTAGGTAAACCAGGTGAAGTTTGGAGATTGGGTTGGGAAGTCAGGTTGGGGGTAGAGTTTAGAGGGGATGAAGCAATTTTGTGTGCCTGTGTTGGGAGTCTTATGGCTGAGAGATAAGGTCCTGGTCTCGGGTCATACTGCTGAGTTAGAACCCAACTCTCTTCTGTTGGAACAGGTTCTAGACCAGAAGGAGCACAGGCTGGATGGCCGTGTCATTGACCCCAAAAAAGCCATGGCCATGAAGAAAGACCCAGTAAAGAAAATTTTTGTAGGGGGTCTGAATCCTGAAGCCACTGAGGAGAAGATAAGGGAGTACTTCGGCGAGTTTGGGGAGGTGAGTGTGTGGCCCCCACAGTGGTCTGCCAGCTGCAGTGATGTTGCCTTCTTACTGGTCCTTGACACCTTGGCTGACTGGAACTTTTTTCCACTGTGGTGTTTGTGGGCCTTTTCCTATGAGTTCCCTATAGGCTCTGAGGTAGAGTCTTGAGCTTTGCCTGTATTTGCAGATTGAAGCCATTGAGCTTCCAATGGATCCAAAGTCGAACAAAAGACGAGGCTTTGTTTTCATCACCTTTAAAGAAGAAGAACCTGTGAAGAAAGTGCTGGAGAAAAAGTTCCACACCATCAGTGGAAGTAAGGTAAGGTGTCCTCAGCTGTGTGTGCACTTAGCCTTCTGCTGAACCACCTCCAAGAGTTCTCCAGGGTGGACCTTACTGTTTTTGTGCAGTGTCTGCTATCCTGATAGGGACAAGTGGTCCTGTCCTTCAGCGCTCCTAGGCTGGCAGGACAGGACGTGAGAGAGGCAGGAGAATACTGGAGGATGGGGCCCCTCTGGGATGGGTAGTGTGCATAGTCGTCTCTTCAGTTTCTGAAGAGAAATGAAGCTAGAGGGCAAGGTGTTCTGGATCTAGAATGCAGTGTGTATACTCAGGAGATTTTAAAATTGCCGCTTAGTGATTTCTGTGGTGAAGTCTCCTGCTTATGGACGTTGTTGCAGAGCTTTTCTCTTATCTGTTTCCAGCCACAGCCACCTCTCTTCATTTCCATCCCCTTTGGTCGCTGGCTAAATTAACCCCTAGTCCAAAGATCCTTTCCAAAGAGCTCCCAGGGTCCTGGCCACCTTAAATCCAAGGCCAGTTTTGACTTCAAAGGAGCAGAGTCCTTTGCAGTGAGGGGCACCTCTTTCTCCTGAACTCTGGACAAGAGAAAGGGTAGGTAGTTCATGCTTTAAGTGGTGGCTGAGGCAGTTGGGAGTTGAGGGTGTGACCCTCTGGCAGGGTGTGGTAGGCTTTGCCTGAGCAGGAGTGGCAGCCAGATAAGGTGGGACAGGTAGGGTGGGGCTCCTGAAAGTCTCAGTCCTGGCTGGGAATTTGGAAAGCTTGGGATTGGGCCCTTAAATTTTATGTAAGAGAGAGAGGATCATAGGGGGCTGTTGGGTGAGAGCCATTGTTACCCTAGAGGACACTGACATGTGCCATATGTGAAACGGGCATGAAGTGCCCGTTTTGTGGTGCTGTTAGTCAAACTGCTGATGGTTGGTTGTGAAATAAGTGTAATTTAGGTGGTTATATTCAGCAGTTTTAACCTAGTAGGATAGAAAACATGAGATTGCATCACTTGGTGGGGGTAATCTGCCAATTTTTGACTATGCTTGGATGAGGATGTCTTATAGAATGGTTTATAGACGTCTTATAGAATTGGTCTTAATGGGAGACCAATGTTATTGAAGTTTATTTTAAAAATACACTTAAAAGCAGGAGGACAGGAAAGTCCATGGCGTTTCCACCCACAGTAGGCAAGAGTTTTGAGCAAAAAGGAAACCGACTCTTATGCCCTAGCAGGGGAGATACACCTGGCCCATCCCAATAGTCGATCAGTGTTGGAGGAGGAAGGAGCAGCGGGATGGCCTTAAGGAATGCTGTCCTGAGCCCCAATGGCTTTTTTCCTGTTAGAGGTCAGGGTTGCCACCTCAATAGTGTATTTGAGTGGAATGTTTTATTTCTTCTTGGGGTGGGGGGGAGGGGTGGGAAGGAACCTGCTTTCTCTAAAATCCCTTAACCTGGGAAAGCCTTCTCTGACTTCCTTGCCCAAGGTGGTGTCTTGCTACACTGGACTGGCACTGGCCCGCCTGTCCCTCTCCTCCCACTTGTTAAGGTATAGAGTGGCCAAGGGTGACGATTAGCAGACCTATGGGTGTGTCTCTTTGTTTTTCAAGCAGTCTGGGAAAATGTTTGAGCAAAAAAGGCCAGTGTGACTCTTGGTCTGAGTTTTAGTTGAAGTTCTGAGCTAGTCCCAGTATGGTTTCCTACTCCAGCATGTCTTGAGCAGATAAGATCTACCACCTTAATGCTTGTCATTGAAGGCTTTTGTGTACACTCCCTGTTTAAGGCTTGTCCCACTGGCATGACCCACTGTTCTTTTGACTTTCAGTGTGAAATCAAGGTGGCTCAGCCCAAAGAGGTTTATCAACAGCAGCAGTATGGCTCTGGGGGCCGTGGGAATCGCAATCGAGGGAACCGAGGCAGTGGGGGCGGCGGTGGAAGTGGAGGTGAGTAGAACCCAGTTGAAGACGGGTCCTATTTCCCTGCCTGCATGGAGCTTCTATGTTTGTCTTGGGGGTTCTCTGGTGCTCGTTGCAGCAGGGTGGGCGCGGTCAGGAATGGCTCCTGAGTCGATGCTTTGCTGCTGCTTGGATTGGAAGAGCCCATCTTTCTCATGTGGCCTGGGGCCCCAGGGCAGAGGGGGCCTCTGCATCACACTCCAAGTTTTGAGGGGGCAAGGTGGGAGTGTTCTTGGCTCTGTGGCTGTCCTGAGACTTGGTACACCCGTGGGTGGGCGGGCTGAAGGATAGGGCAATGCTGTGCCAGGCGCTTATCCTCCATCCATCCCAGGCCCCTCTGACTCCAAAGCCTGAACTCCATCCTTTTTAAGGCCAAGCTGCCAGGGAGGGTGGGGGTGATCAGTGGGTGATTTGAATGAAAGTGAGCTGCCTTGGTTGCCCCAGTGAAGTCAGTTTTCTGGCCTGGCCTTCTTAGCTCTAGCTTGGGTCTCTCAGGCCCTCTACACCAGGACAGCAGCCCCTTGGCTTTTCTGAGTTGCCATAGTAACCTCGCCACCCAAAGGGCAGGATTTCCTCCATCCTAGCTCCTGCGTGTGCTAAATGGTCCATGGGCCCCTGTGCCCTGCTCCCCCCACAGGTCAGAGTCAGAGTTGGAATCAGGGCTACGGCAGCTACTGGAACCAGGGCTACGGCTACCAGCAGGGCTACGGGCCCGGCTATGGCGGCTACGACTACTCGCCCTATGGCTATTACGGCTACGGCCCCGGCTACGACTACAGTAAGTAGGAGAGAGGGAGGCCCCCATCCACTCACCCACCCCGGGAGGCAGGAAAGACAGGGCAGGGGCCATTGGCAGCAGGGGCTTTGGAGTCGGACAGGCTGGGCTTTTGTCTGAGAGTGGATTTTGAGCTTTTGGGTTTCAGGAAGGTGGGGTGATATCCTACCAACAGAGTTGTTGGTTCTGGTGAGGATGCATATCAAGCGCCTGGCACAGGGGTAAATGTTCAGCAAGTTGTAGCTACTTTCATTGTTGTTCTTGTCCCTAGGTCAGGGTAGTACAAATTACGGGAAGAGCCAGCGACGCGGTGGCCATCAGAATAACTACAAGCCATACTGAGGCTTCAGCAGGATGACTGACCACACACGCTTTGTTTGGATATCGAGTGAACACAATTATGTACCAAATTTAACTTGGCAAACTTTCTATGGCCTGTCCCATGTGCATCTTATTTAAAATTTCCCCCCTGGAAATCACTCTCCTGTTTAATATTTCCAGAGCTCTAGTTGTTTAGGCAGCGTGTGGTTTCTCAAGAGGCCAGAGCGGCATTATGGGCTGATTTTTATTACTGGGTTACCCAGAACCAGATTGGAGGGTCTGCTTCCTGCTGCCGCTCTGCAGCCTGGACCTGTGGACCCTGGTTGTAAAGAGTAAATTGTATCTTAGAAAACCAGTGTCACCTTTTTTTCACCTTTTAGTTTTATATTATTTGTGTCATACATTTCCTATAATGGAAGTGTTAATTTTACTGTACTTTTTGGTACCTTTCGGGAATCTAATGTATTGTAAGGTATTTTACACGTGTCCTGATTTTGCCACGACCTGGATATTGAAGCTATCCAAGCTTTTGAAATAAAAATTTAAAAACCCCCAAGCCTGGGTGAGTGTGGGGTACACTGTGAAGGGGGGCGGGTGCTCCAGAGCTCCAGTATCCTCCACGACCTCCTAAGGCATCCTGTCAGGCATAACCACACACTGTCTTCATCTTTGGTTAGTTTCCTTTAATGACTTGGCCCTGCTTAGGACTTGGCGCAGCTTTAAAGAAAGTGGAGTGGCAGAGGTTGGAGGCAGTTGTTCAAGGAGGTGAAGACAGTACAGTGAGGATTACACCTTCAATGGGGACGCTGGCCCAGGCCAGTTGGAGTCTGGAGCACCCTGGAACACCTGTCTTGACTTGCCATTGAAAATGGGATTCTATCCCAGCGAAGTTGTGAAACCTAAAGACAAGAGGGGATACACAAAGGACCAGCTGGATCTGGGCAACAGTGTCCCTCCTGGTTGTCATGTAACAGCCCCATCTGGTAGTGGTATTTGCTGGCTTGGCTGGAGTGCCAAGTCTAGTGACCTGAGACCTAAGATAGCTGGTTTTAAGATGCAGCACTTGTCTGGGGCCAGGGTGGATAAAGCCTCGCAAAAGTTCTGTATTTTATAGAGGAACTGGCTGGGGAAGGAAATAGCTATCAAATGCAAACTTAAGGACTCAAGATTTTCAGGGGTGAGGGATGTGGAGCTCGAGGCACCCAGAGCCTCCCAGTGTTGAAATTAACCTGTGGGAAAGGTCCACCACTTGGAATAAACATACGAGCTGCTGATGGATGGTAAGGAAGCCAATTCTGGGTCTTCTGGGAACAAGAAGCAAGGCCACTTACCTAGAGAAAGATACCTCTCAGCAGGGCTGCCTCAGGAGTGGAGCCTCAGGGTCTCACAACTTCTCACTTTCGCTTCCATGTCTGAAAAATACCACAGGACCACTCAAAATGGTCCACCTTCAAAAATACATTCCCTTCTCCCAGCAGGTCCTGTTCCACCTCCAGATGTGTCTACTAGGGAGACCTGGGGGCAGTACAGTAGAAAGTAATCTGGTCAGGGGTGGTGGGGTGGTTGTCGCTGGGCTGTAGGGGAGTCTACAGGGGAGACCCTGACTTTCCTAAATGATTAGCAGTGTGGAAAGGGATTTTGCGTTGAATCTGTCCTGAATGCGTATCTCATTTTAGCCACTTAGCAACTGAAAAACAAAGCTGCTGCCACCTGTCTCAGGGAAGCTATGAGGGTATAAGAAGCTATAAGATATAATGGAAATCTCCCACTGTAGTTCTGACAGGCCCAGCCCTGCTTTCCCTTGTCCTGCATGCTACACTGGTGCCTGCTCAGGGCTCCCGAGTTTTGGGGGCACAGGCAGGAACAGGCCTCCACTTCAACTTCAGCTCCCACTCCTTGCACTGCTCAGAGGACGCCTGGCTCAGCTGTCAGACCCCTGTCCCTGGGCATACTGGGAGGCTGTGGCTCCAGGCTCACCTGTCAGGATGGCGTCTAGCTTTGCTACCACGTGTCGTGCGTTGTCCAAGCTGAAACACATCGGGGGCTTAAACTTCAGGACATTCCTCCCAGGCCCGTCGGTGCTCAACAAAATGTAGTTCTCCTTAAGCCTGTGAAGGTAGGACACAGCAGGGCCTGCTGTCCACTGGCCAAGGGCACTTCATACAGATCTTCCAGACTTTTCTCAGCCTGGTATTGGCAGCCATACTGCTCTCAGAACCCACCACAAGCCACTTCCCACCAAAATAACAACACTGGCCAACCCCTACCCAGATTCCTGCCCAACTTTATGGCCCAGCATCAAAGACAAGCATAGCACCCCATGTGAGGTGCCCTGGCCCTGAGGCTGCTGCCACCCCTCCCCGCCCCCAGAGCAGGGGTCTTGCTCCATCCATTCCTAGAGGCCCAGCATAAGCCAAACAGAATGGCCACAGGGCTACAATGTGGATGTCAAGGTTCCCTGTGTTTTCCATTTTGATGTATGGTTTATGTCATGTGTGGTTTACTTTTCCTTATAGGAAGGGTCCAGCATTCACAAATAGAACAGTGCAGTGAATTCATGTAGCCTAGCTTCAGTAACTCCTGCCACCCCCTTCTCTACCCTGCCCCCAGATTATCTTGTAACTCCAGACTGGACTATCCAGTTTTCATTTCCAGTTCTTTTTGGAAGATGACTTTACTCTCTTCAGCATTATCATTGGTACCTAGTAATAACTTTTAATAGTCCACATTTATACTTTTAACCCAGGAAGGTATTTTGGCCTCTCAGAGAAGGGGTCTGATGTGACTGTATTTACATTCTCTGACCCCCTGCTCTCATTTTTTAAATTTACTACTTTTATGTAAGTCTTGTCAGGAACAGTGTCCTCAGCCTGCCTCTAGCTCCCTTATCCCATCCCGGTCTTCCTGGCACTGACAACAGCCATGCTAGGAAGCCCAGGTTCTGACTTCAAATCCAGCTCTGGCTCCTAGCAGGGTTGTTTCACTCAACTGGAGAAACTACACGGGGCTCGGGCGGGGGGGGCAGAGAGGGGTGGTTGCAAGATGGAGGCAGTCAGGCTTGGCTGAAGAGCTGGCTCCCTCTTTCCCAGAGGTCATTCTCAATTCCTGAGTCCTGAGGCTCCCTGCGAGAACTGGTGGGCAAGCTGGTGGATGTGCTTCAGCAGAAAGGAGGCAGGGGCTGGGCGGCCATGCAGGAGGGGTCAACGTCCAAAACCATGTGGAGAGGTTTTTACATCAATACAGTTTGTGTGATTCAAAACAAGGATGCACATTTTACAACTTGAGTAAGAATACACATCAAACACTAGATGGGTTTTCCAAGGTGGGGGAAGTGGGTAGGAGTGAAGAATGGAAGAAAAAAGGGAATACCTAAACAAGAAGGGGAAGGGTCCTGGGGCTCAAGTGGACATGCAAGCCAGGGCTGGGATGAGGGCTGAGTCTTGAGATGCCGAGTCCTCAGACACCCCCCCAGATGAGGAGCAGGAGTCTATCTGAAAACCTCTAGGAACAGGGAGTCTGCTGCCATAGTCCCAGCTGTGGCTCTGGAGAAGCTGCTTCTCAGGCAGCCCGGGGCTGTGAAATGCAGGCTTGTGGTTGCCTGTGTCTGAGCTCCAGCAGCTTTGGTATTGTCTTGTTTGAAGTGGCTGCTCAGGCTGGGAATGACCTGCACTCTGTGGGCCCAGCATGTCTGGGGGCGTGGGTCAAAAAGGAGAGGCAAGCGGGGAGCTCTTTCCCAGTCAGAGCAGTAGACACTACAAATGCAACTTGTTTCAAGAAAAAAATACCTGGACACCACGTAGTCAGCCTCTTCGGTTGCTGGCATTCTTGTGGCCTCATCTTTGATCAGATCCACACCAATGAATAGCCCAACACCCCTGGAGCAGAAGGTGACATTGCAGGAGACAAGGCTTGAGGGATCGAGGTCCTTGCTTTCACCCTCTGCTTGGGTGTCAGCCAGTCCCCTGTCAGAAAGCTGACCAGGGCTCACACTTCTACCTCCCAGGGAGGCTGAGAGTTGTAGGAACCCTCAGAGGGTGGTCAGTTCCAGGAACTAAATGTGATAGGGAGGAACCCTCAGTGTAGACAGAGTAAAGTCTGATTCTGGCTTCACCACCCCACCTCCCGCCAGGTGCCATCTTGGGCAACAGCACCTATAGGTGCTTCAGTTCCTCCTCTGTGGAGATAAGTTGCCACCATGCCAGGTGGGAGTGACAAGGTGAATGAAGGAACCATACCAGGCCCCTGGCAGATAATGACTACTGTTTTTAGCCTCACCTGATGTCCCCAAGAATGGGATGTTTGGCTTTCTGCTGTCCAAGGAGCTCCATCAGGAAGCTGCCCACACAGGCTGCGTGAGCCTGCAGCTGCTCCTTCTCCAAGACATCCAGGACGGCCAGCCCCACAGCACAGGACACTGGGCTGCCCCCAAACTGAGCCAGGGGACAAAGGGCAGTTCAGGTGCCCAGCAGAGTGGGCCATGCCCCAGGGAGCGTGAGGGGCAGCAGAACTGCCACACACATTCCAAAGGCAGGTGAGGATAGGCATGAACCAATGACTCAAGTGTTCTGGGCAGCAGATGGGGTTCTCTTGAGGCTCCCATGGATCATCCCCGCCTTTCCAGGTACTACTGGAGATGCATTAGCAGGGATCCAGTAAGAAAGCCAGGGATGCAGAAGGATCCCCAGGAAGATGCAAAAATCAGAAGAGAGGGTGTTCTGGGCATTCCCAAAGAGCTGGTTTTTGTCAAAAGGCTTCTGGATCCCATCTTGTGGACTGGACCCAGACCCACTTCATTGTACCACCCATCACCTCTTTCAAGGAGAGTCAAGAGCAACATGCCAGAGCCACACCCAGGAAAAGTCACTCTGTATAGTTTTAGCTCACAGCTTTACTGGCTGAGCTCAAGGTAGATTTTAGGGCGCAGAGCACAAGCTGGCTGCCTGTGAGCCAAATGGAGCCTGAGGATTCATTTTGTTTGGCTTGTGTGGCATAATTAAAGGTTTTGAATTAGGTATTAATGTCTTAAAAGAAGGGACTTCACATAAAAATATGTTATGTCTGACTTAAACCTAGCCTATCTGGCTAGGGGACCTCCTACAGACCATCTTTTTTTTTTTTTTTTAAAGTGTATCTTAGAACCTTTACTGAGGTATAGTATACATACCCAGGTGGTGCTACTGGTAAAGGACCCACCTGCCAATGCAGGAGACATAAGATCCCTGAGTTAGGGAGATCCCCCGGAGGAGGGCCCGGCAATGCACTCCAGTATTCTTGCCTGGAGAATTCCATGAACAGAAGGGCCTGGTGGGCTATAGTCCATAGGGTTGCAAAGAGTCGGACATGACTGAAGCAACTTAGCACACACATACAATAAACTGCATATATTTCAAGTGTATATAGTTCAGTGTGACTTGACAAATCTATGCTTAGTTGCTCAGTTGTGTCCGACTCATATGACAAATGTATATACTTGTAGAAACTCCACTAGCATGAAGATATCAAACATTTCCACCATTCCCCAAACTTCCTTATGCCCCCCTCCACTACGGCCCAGGTAACCACTGGCCTGCTTTCTCACCACAGCTTTGCCTTTTCTGGAATGTTATATGAATAGAATCACAAAATATGAACACTTTTGTGCTTAGCTTTTGCTCAATGTTTTTAAAAACTTATCCATAATATGTGTATTGGTAGATGGTTCATTTTATGGCTGTATAGTATTCCGTTGTATAGACATACTACAATTTGTTTATCCAAATTCCTATTGATAGACTCAGCTTATTTTGATTTCTGTCTATTTATGAATAAAACTGTTATCAATTTATAATAAAGTCTTTTTGTTAACATATGGTTTCATTTCTCTTAGGTAAATACCTAGGAATGGAACTGCTAGACTGCTTGATAAATGTACATTTAACTTTATAAAAAATGTGAAACTTTTCCCAAGTGGTTGTGTACCATATTACACTTGTACCATGAGGCTATGAAATCCCAGGAACTCCACATCCTCAAAAACATTTGGAATTGTGGCATTTTAATTGCAGCTATTCTAATGGTTATGTAGTGGTATGCTGTAGACCATCAATCTCATACCTGAGATCATAAAAACCTTCCTAGGTGATTCTGCTATGAGGCAGCTTTCTGATAATGTCACAACAAATTATATGTGGAATGGACACAGGGGATGAATTGAGGTTACTAATTGTATATTATTACCAACTGTGAACTCATTACAAGGTGGGATGTTCTACTCATAGTATCATTGGTTTTTTTTTTTTTTTATGTGGACAATTTTAAAGTCTTTATTGAATTTTTTACAGTATTGCTTCTGTTTTATGTTTTGGTTTTCTGGCCTAGGAGCATGTGGAATCTTAGCTCCCTGACCAGAGATCAAGCCCATGCATTGGAAGGTGAAGTCTTAAGCACCAGACTGCCAGCGAAGTCCCTACCCACAGCATCTTTGGTTTAGAATTGTGGCCTGGTCAACATGCTGAACTAGCATAACAGATAGGTCTTTTTCCCAAGATCACCACAGGGGAACAATAGAAGGAAAATGAAAAAACCCCTGGGCTTTTCCCTGGGCATTTAGAAAGCCATGCAGATGTGTAGGGATACGTTCACATCCCATGCTATGTGCATGTTCAGGAAGCCTGGGAAAGCTCTAAGCTCTCACCACCAGCTAACTTGAGGGTTCACAGAAGAAGGAAATAAAGGCTAAGGCAGAGTTGTCAACTGCTTGGCTGAGTGCTGAAGGCATGTGCCAACACACACATAGGGCCCCTTGTCAAAGACTGACACAACTCTTGGTTTCAGCAATGTAAGGAGATGTCTATCTAGTCATTAGATGATCACAAATCTAACCAAGCAGAGACTACAGTGGTCACGCATGACAACACAGACTTTACAGAACTAGTTTAGAAAAGGCAATATACAAACAACAACAAACCATGAGGAGGAAAAATGATTTCTACATTGCTGCTGCTAAGTAGCTTCAGTCTTGTCCGACTCTGTGCAACCCCATAGACGGTAGCCCACCAGGCTCCCCTGTCCCTGGGATTCTCCAGGCAAGAACACTGGAGTGGGGTGCCATTTCCTTCTCCAATGCATGAAAGTGAAAAGTGAAAGTGAAGTCGCTCAGTTGTGTCCGACTCTTCACGACCCCATGGCCTGCAGCCTACCAGGCTCCTCCATCCATGGGATTTTCCAGGCAAGAGTACTGGAGTGGGGTGCCATTGCCTTCTCCAGGTTTCTATATTACATTATTTTAAATATCTAATTTTCAACAGAAAATTGTGAATCATGAAAGCATGGTCCATATATGGGGCAGTGGTAGTGGTGGGGCAGGTAGAATCAATAGAAACTGTTCTAGAGGAAGCTCAATGATGGCCTCATTAGACAAAGACTTTTTCTTTTTTAGACAAAGACTTTAAATCAGATGTTATAAATATGCTTAAACACTAGAGGAAATCGTATCTAAAGAACTAAAACGCTAAACACGAATATAGTGTCCTGCCAAATTTGGAATATCAATAAACTGAATTTATAAAAAAGTCAATAGAAAAGCATAGTAACTGAAATGAAAAACTCACTAAGAGGTCAACAGCAGATGTGATCAGGCAGATGAAAGAATCAGTAAACTTGAAGATATGTCAGGTTTGAAAATCAGAAAGAAAAAAGAATGACAAGAAAATGAACAGAGCCTCAGAGACCCGTGGGACACAAACATTCCAATATACGCAAAGGAGAATCCCAGAAGGAGAGGAGAGAGAGAAAGGAGCAAAAAGAATATTTGAAGAAACAATGGTAAAAAACTTACTAAATTTGACTAAAAACCCCCCCAAAAACTGAACCCCAACAACTATTTAAACATCCAAGGAACTCAATGAACTCCAGGTAGAATATTCCATACCTAGACACAACATAACCAAACTACTGAAAGACAAAAGCAAAGAGGGTGGGTGAAATGGGTTATAAAACACATAAATCACGGGGATGTAATGTACGGCATGGTGACTATAGTTAACAATACTGGGGACCTTCCTGGCAGTCTAGTGGTTAAGACTCTGCACTTTCACTGCAAGGGGCACAGGTTTGATCCCTGGTTGGGGAACTAAGATCACACATGCCCGTGGTGTGGCCAAAACAAGCAAACAGGCAGACAAATAAGTAATACTGTACTGTATACTTGAAAGCTGCTAAGAGAACAGACCTTAAAAGTTCTCATTACAAGGCAAAAACACTAACTTTTTTGGTGAGGGATGTCAAGTAGACTTACTGTGGTTATCATCTTGCAACATACACAAATGTTGAATCATATGGTACACCTGAAACTAATATGATGTTCTATGTTAATTACACCTCAGAAAAAGAATATTGAAATTATTGAGAAGCAACTCATTTCGTACAAGAGATCCTCAGCAAGATTAATAGCTGATTCCTCACCATTGTTTTTTAGTCGCAAAGTCATGTCCCACTCTTTTGTGACTCCATGCACTGTAGCCCATCAGGTTCCTCTGTCCATGGGATTTCTCAGGCAAGAATACTGGAGTGGCTTGCCATTTCCTTCTCCAGAGGATCTCAACCCAGGGATCAAACTTGCGTCTCCTGCATTGGCAAGCAGATTCTTTACCACCAAGCTACCAGGGAAGCCCTTTGGAAACCCTAAAACTCAGAAGTCAGTGGGATGACCTATTCAAAGTGATGAAAGAAAAATACTGTCAGTCCAGAATTTTATATAAAGTAAAAGTATCCATCAAATGTAAAGGAGATGGGAATTCCCTGGCGGTCCCATGGTTAGGAGTCCACGTTCTCACTGCCAAGGGCCTGAGTTCAATCCCTGTAGGGAAAGTAACAGTCTACATCCCGCAAGCCACATGGTGTGGGAAAAAAATTTCAAAAAAGATAAAGGAGAAACTAAGATAATTCTAGATAAGCAAAAAACTGAAAAAATTTGTCAGCAGCAGATCTACTTTACATGAAATACTAACAGTATTTCTTCAGTGAAAGGACATCAGACAGTAACTCAAATCCACAAGTAGGTTGAAAGTGAGAGAGTGAATGTATGCCATGCTAACAGAAACCAAGAGTGGGGGTGGCTATTGTAATATCCGACATAAAAGACTTGCAAGGTTAAAAATGCTATTAGCAACATAGAAAAACATTTTATAATGATAAAAGAGTTATGTACTTAACAATAGAGCCCCCAAATACATAAAAACTGAACTGAAAGGAGAAATATAGAACTCAACAAAAATAGTTGGGAGTTCAGTCTCTCATTTTCAATAATAAACTAGACAGAAGATGAACCAGGAAATAAGCCTGAACAACACTATAAGCCAATTAGATTTAACGGATATTTACAGAACACTCCACTTCAAAAAAGCAGCATAAATACTCTTCTCAAGTGCACATGGAACATTCTCCACGACAGACTATATATATTAGGCCATAAAACAAGTGTTGATATATTTTAAAAGTCTGAAATCCTAGAATGTATCTTTTCTCACCACAGCAGAATAAAACTAGAAACAAAGAACAATGAAAAACTAAAAAATATGTAGAAATTAACTGAAACAATGGGTCAAAGAAGTCATAAAGAAGATTAGGACATATTTAGAGATAAAGGAAAACACAACATATCTAAACTCATGGGATGCAATAAAAGTACTGCTTACAGAAAACTTGGTATCTGTAAATACTTTTGTTAAAAAAACTCAAATGAATACTTTCACTTTAAGAAAATATAAAAGAGAAGAGCAAACTAAACCCAAAGCAAAAAGAAAGAAAATCATAAAGCTATATAGTGGAAATAAACAGAAATACAGAAAAACACAAAAAAAAACCCACCAAAAAACCAAAAACTGATTCCTTGAGAAAATCAACAAAATTGACAGAGATCAGTTAGACTGACCAAGATAAAAATGAGTCAAATTATGAAGATCAGGAATGAAAGAGGATATATCACTGCCAATCTTATACAGGTAAAAAGGAGTATAGGGAATAATATGAACATATGTCAACAAGCTAGATAACTTCGATGAAACAGACAAATTCCCAGAAAGATAAAGAGTATTAACACTGCTTTGAGAAGAGATAGAAAATCTGAACAGACCTGAAGCGAGTAAAAGCAACTAATCAGTAATTTAAAAAAAACCCACAAAGCAACTGGTGAATTCTACCAAAATGTTTAAAGAATTACCACCAATCTTTCAGAAAGTCTTCCAGAAGACAGAAGAGGCATGACCACTTCCTGCCTCATTTTTTGAAATCAGTGTTACTCTGATACCAAAACCAGACGAAGATATCCCAAGAAAACTATAGATCAATATCTCTTAAGAACTAGATATAAAATCCTCCAAAAATATAAGAACAAACTGAATCTGGCAACATATAAAAAGGATTATACACCATGATCATGTGGGCTTAATCTCAGGAATGTAAATATTAACCATATTAATAGGATGAAGGACAAAAAAAATCACCGATCATTACAATAAATGAAGAAAGAGAATTTGACAAAACCCAACAGCTTTTCCAGATTTCCCTGGTGGTGCAGGGGTTAAGAATTTGCCCTCCACAACGGGGCATGGGTTTGGTTCCTGGTTGGGGAACTAAGGTCTCACATGCAGCGGGGCAACTAAGCGTGCGTGCCCCAACTACTAAGCCTGTATGCTCTGCAGCCTGCACTCTGCAGCTAGAGAGAAGCCTGGCCCTAGAAAAGCCTGTGGGTCACAACCAAGACCCAATAGAGCACAACAAACAAACAACAGCCTTTCATTATAAAGCTCTCAACAAATTAGGAAAAAAATTCTTCTTCAACCTGATAAAATGCTTCTAGGAAAAACTCACAGCTGATATTATACCCAATGGTGAAAGACTGAACGTATCTCCCTAAGATTAGGAACAAGACAAGATGTCTACCCTTGCTATTTCTAGTCAACATTACACTGGAGAGTCTAGGGCAGTTAGGCAAGAAAAAGAAATTAAAGGCATTCAGAATGGAAAGGTACAAGTAAAGTATTTCTATTCACAGGTGACATGACTTTGTACATAGAAAATTCTAAAGAATCTGTAAAAAACTAGTAGAGCTAATAAATGCATTCAGTAAGGTTGCATGATACAAGATTGATATCCAAAAATCATCTATATTTCTATATACCATAAATGAAGAATCTTAAAGTAAGATGAAGAAAACAATTCCATTTATTAAGCCATGAAAAATAATATAATACTTGCTGCTGCTACTGCTAAGTCGCTTCAGTCGTGTCCGACTCTGTGCGACCCCATAGACGGCAGCCCACCAGGCTCTCCCGTCCCTGGGATTCTCCAGGCAAGAACACTGGAGTGGGTTGCCATTTCCTCCTCCAATGCATGAAAGTGAAAAGTAAAAGTGAAGTCACTCAGTTGTGTCCGACTCAGCGACCCCATGGACTGCAGCCTACCAGGTTCATCCATCCATGGGATTTTCCAGGCAAGAGTACTGGAGTGGGGTGCCATTGCCTTCTCAATATAATACTTAGGAGTAAATTTAATAAAAGTAGTTCAAGACTTTTACAGGGAGTTCCCTGCAATCCAGTGGTTAAGACGCCATGCTTCCACTACAGGGGGTGCAGGTTTGATATCAGGTCAGGGAACTAAGATCCTGCATGCTGTGTAGTGCAGCCAAAATTTTTTTTTCATCATTTTATGAAGAAAATTATGAACATCATTGAAAAAAATCAAAGACCTACATAATTGGGCAGATATGTTTACAGATTAGAAGACTTAATACTGCTGCTGCTGCTGCTAAGTCACATCAGTCGTGTCCGACTCTGTGCGACCCCATAGACGGCAGCCCACCAGGCTCCCCCGTCCCTGGGATTCTCCAGGCAAGAACACTGGAGTGGGTTGCCATTTCCTTCTCCAATGCATGAAAGTGAAAAGTGAAAGTGAAGTCGCTCAGTCGTGTCTGACTCTTAGCGACCCCATGGACTGTAGCCTACCAGGCTCCTCCGTCCGTGGGATTTCCCAGGCAAGAGTACTGGAGTGGGGTGCCATTGCCTTCTCCGTTAATACTGCTAAGATGGCAATACTCTCCAAATTGATCTACAGCTTCAATGCAATCGCTTATCAAACTCCAAGCTGCTTTTTTGATGGAAACTGACAGGCTGATTCTGAAAATTCACAATGAAATGCAAGGGACCCAGAACAGACAAAACAATCTTCAAAAAGAAGAACAAAGACTGGAGGACTGACAGTTCTTGATTTTAAAACATACTACAAAGTATAGTAGTCTAGACTGTGTGCAACTGGCAAGAGGATAGATATACAGATCAATAGAACAGAACTGAAAGTTTATAAAGAAACCATTAAATCCATATATTTATGATTGATTGATTCCTGACAAGGGTGCTAAGACCACTTAATGGGGTAAGATATAACAAAGAATAGTCTTTTCAGCAAAAAGGTATTGGGAGAACTGGATGCCAAGTCGAGTAACTCCAGCTTATACCATCTGAAAATTAGCTAAAAGTGGATCTAAGACCTAAATATAAGAACTAAAACTAGAGAATTCTTAGAGGAAAACACAGGTGTAAATCCTCCTGATCTTTGATTAGGTAATGGTTTGTTAGCTATGACTCCAAAGTACAAGCAACCAGAGAAAAAATAAACTGGACTTCATCAAAATTAAAAACTTTTGTGCTTCAAAAGAAGACAACTCAAAGGGAGAAAAATTTTATGTTTGATAAGAATCTAGTATTTAGGATACATAAAGAACTCTTAAAACTCAGCAAAAAAAATAAAAATAAAAAAAGACAAGTAACCCAATTAAAAAATGTGCAAAGGATATATTATTTCAAAAATATATATATATGTCATATATATTGGAATCTCCTTCATGAATCACATCCTTGTCATGGCAAAGAGGCTTGTGTAACTCAATAAAGCTATGCCCCACACCTTGTAAGGCCACCCAAGACAGATGGGTCATAGTGAACAGTTCTGACAAAACGTGGTCCACTGGAGGAGAAAATGGCAATCCACTCCAGTATTCTTGCCATGAGAACCTCATGAACAGTATGAAAAGGCAAAAAGATATGACACTGGAAGATGAGGCCCCCAGGCTGGAAGGTGTCCAATATGCTACTGGGGAAGAGCAGAGGGCAATTACTAATAGTTCCAGAAAGAGTGAAGCAGCTGCGCCAAAGTGGAAACGACATTCAGTCGTGGATGTTTCTGGTGGTGAAAGTAGTCTGATGCTATAAAGAATGATATTGTATAGGAACCTGGAATGTTAGGTCCATGAATCAAGGTAAATTGGACATGGTCAAGCAGGAGATGGGAAGAATGAATGTTGACATCTCAGCAATCAGTGAACTAAAATGGATGAGAATGGGCAAATTTAATTCAGATGACCATTATATCTACTATTATGGGCAAGAATCCCTTAGAAGAAACAGAGTAGCCCTCATAGTCAACCAAAGAGTCTGAAATGCAGTACTTGAGTGTAATCTCAAAAACAAGAGAATGATCCTGGTTTGTTTCCAAGGCAAATCATTCAACATCACAGTAATCCAAGTCTGTGCCCAACCACTGATGCCAAAGAGGTTGACCAGTTGACCTACAACAGCTTCTAGCACTAACACCAAAAAAAGATGTACTTTTCATCATAAGAGATTGGAATGCTAAAGTAGGAAGTCAAGAGATACCTGGAATAACAGGAAAGTTTGGCCTTGGAGTACCAAATGAAGCTGGGCAAAGGCTAACAGAGTTTTGTCAAAAGAACATGCTGGTCATAGGAAACACCCTTTTTGAACAACCCAAGAGATGACTCAGTCTCTGAAATCAGACTGATTATGTTCTTTGCAGCCAAAGATGGAGAAGCTCTATACAGTCAGCAAAAACAAGACCTGAAGCTAACTGTAGCTCAGATCATCAGCTCCTTATTGCAAAATTCAGGTTTAAGTTGAAGAATGTGGGGAAAACCACTAGGCCATTCAGGTATGACCTAAAAAAAATCCCTTATGATTATACAGTAGAGGTAATGAATAGGTTCAAGGGATTAGATCTGGTAGACAGAGTGCCTGAAGAACTATGGATGGAGGTTTGTAACACTGTACAGGAGGCAGTAACCAAAACCATTCCAAGAAAAAGAAATGCAAGAAGGCAAAGTGGTTGACTGAGGAGGCTTTGCACATAGCTGAGGAAAGAGAAACGAAAGGCAAGGGAAAAAGGGAAAGATACACCCAACTGAATGCAGAGTTGCAGAGAATAGCAAGGAGAGATAAGAAGGCCTTCTTAAATGAACAATGCAAAGAAGCAGAGGACAACAATAGAATGGGAAAGACTAGAGATCTCTCCAAGAAAACTGGAGACATCAAGGGAACATTCACGCAAGGACAGGCATGATAAAGGACAGAAACAGTAAGGATCTAACAGAAGCAGACAAGATTAAGAAGAGGTGGCAAGAATATACAGAAGAACTGTATAAAAAAGGTCTTAATGGCCCAGATAATCATGATGGTGTGGTCACTCACCTAGAGCTGGACATTTTGGAGTGTGAAGTCAAGTGGGCCTTAGGAATACTACCATGAGAAAAGCTAGTGGAGGTGACAGAACTCCAGCTGAGCTATTTCAAATCCTAAAAGACAAAGTTGTTCAAGTGCTGCATTCAATATGTCAGCAAATTTGGAAAACTCAGCAGTGGCCACAGGACTGGAAAAGGTCACTTTTCATTCTAATCCCAAAGAAAGGCAATGCAAAAGAATGTTCAAATTACTAAACAACTGTGCTCATTTCACATGCTAGCAAACTTATGCTCAGAATCCTTTAGGCTAGGCTTCAGCAATATGTGAACCGAGAACTTCCAGATGTACAAGCTGGGTTTCAAAGAGACAGAAGAACCAGAGATCAAACTGCCTATATTTGTTGGATCACAGAGAAAGCAAGGGAATTCCAGAAAAACATCTACTTTTGTTTCATTGACTACTCTAAAACCTTTGACTGTGTAGACCACAGCAAACTGGAAAATTCTTAAAGAAATAGGATATCAGAGCACTTTACTTGTCACCTGAGAAACCTGTATACAGGTCAAGAAGAAACAATTAAAGCCAGACATGGAACAACAGACTGGTTCAAAATTAGGAAAGGAATACATCAAGGCTGTATGTTGTCACCGCATTTATTTAACTTATATGCAGAGTACATCAAGAGAAATGCTGGGTTGGATAAATCACAAGCTGGAATCAAGACTGCCAGGGGAAATACCAACAATCTCAGATATGAAGATGATACCACTCTAATTGGATAAAGTGAAGAGGAACTAAACAACCTCTTGATGAGGGTGAAAAAGGAGAGTGAAAAAGCTGGCTTGAAACTCAGCATTTAAAAAACTAAGATCATGGCATGTGGTCCCATCACTTCATGGCAATAGAAGGGGAAAAAGTGGAAGCAGTGACAGATTTATTTTCTTGAGCTCCAAAATCACTGCAGACTGTGACCACAGCCATGAAATGAAATGATACTTGCTCCTTGGAAGGACAGCTATGACAAACCTGGACAGCATATTAAAAACCACAGACATCACTTGGCTGACAAAGATCTGTAGCAAAGCTATGGTTTTTCCAGTAGTCATATATGGCTGTGAGACTTGGGACCATAAAGAAGGCTGAGTGCTAAGGAACTGATGCTTCTGAATTGTGGTGCTGAAGAAGACTCTTGAGAGTCCTCTGGACTGCAAGGAGATCAAACCAGTCAATCCTAAAGGAAATCAACCCTGAATACTCATTGGAAAGACTGATGCTGAAACTGAAGCTCCAATATTTTAGACACCTCATGTGAAGAGTCTACTCACTGGAAAAGACCCGATGCTGGGAAAGATAGTAGGCCAAAGGAAAAGTGGGTGGTAGAGAATGAGGCGGTTAGGTGGCATTACCAACTCAATGGAAATGAATTTGAGCAAACTCTGGGACAGAGTAGAGGACAGAAGAGACTGGCATGCTGCAGCCCTTGGGGTCACAAAGAGTTGGACACAACTTAGCAACTGAACAAGAACAACAACATATTGGAATATATATGTCATATACATTGGAGTGTGTGTGTGTGTGTGTGTGTGTGTGTGTGTGTGTGTGTGTGTGTATGGCCAATAGGCACATAAGAAGATTCTCAACACCACTGGCCATCAGGTAAATGCAAATCACATTAATATACCACTTCACACTCACTAGTATGGCTATGATAAAAGATAGAAAATAAATGCTGAAGAGTATATGAAAAAACCGGAACCCTCATAAATTGCATGTAAAGTGGTATAGCTGCTTGGAAAAAGTCTATCATTCCTTGGAAAGTTAAACTTAGAGTTGCCATGTGACCCAGCAATTTCATTCATAGGTATATGCTCCAAAGAGTTGAAAACGTATGTCAATACCAAAACATCCTGAATGGTCAACTGCAGTATTACTCATAATAACCAAGGAAGGGAAATAGTTAAAATGTTAACTGAAGAAGAGATAAATGAAACATGATATGCTCATACAATGAAACATTATTCATTCAAAAAAAGGAATGAAGAACTGATTCATGCTATGACAATGGATGGACCTTGAAAATATTGTGCTATTGACAGAAAAAGTCACATATTGTGTGACTCCACTTATGTGAAATGTCAAGAACAGGCAAATCTACGGAGACAGAAAGAAAGTTAGTGATTGCCAGGACTTACAGAGAGAAGGCAATGGGGAGTGACTGCTAATGGGTATGGGGATGCTTTGGGGGGTGATTGAAAATGTATAATAACGAAAACTAAGACAGTGGTAATGCCTGTACAATGGACTTCCCTGGTAGCTCAGCTGGTCAAGAATCTGTCTGCAATGCAGGAGACCTCAGTTTGATTCCTGGGTTGGGAAGATGCCCTGGAGAAGGGAATGGCTACCCACTCCAGTATTCTTGCCTGGAGAATTCCATGGACAGAGGAGCCTGGAGGGCTACAGTCCATGGGGTTGCAAAGAGTTAGACGTCAGTGACTAACACTTTCACTACTTTCATACAAGTACTGAACCATTATGTTGTACACCTGAAACAAATGTCAATTATAACTCAGTCAAGAAAAAGATTCAATTCCCAATGAACACACAAAAACAAAAATACACATATACTGGGAATTTCCTGGCAGTCCAGTGGTTAGGGCTCTGTGCTCTCACTGCTAATGGCACAGGTTCAATGCTTGGTAGGGGGACCAAGATCCCTCAAGCCAAGTGGCATGACACCTCCTAAAAATACACACACACACTTAATAGCTTCATAATATCTGAAGTAAAAATTAATAGTATTATGAGAAAAAGTTGATCATTTTTCATCATAGTGTGATATTTAAATAATCCTTATTAATAGATTAAGTAGAAAAAAAAATCCAGCAAGAATATAAAAGATTCAAACAACATAATTAACAAGTGTGACCCAAGAGATATTCAGAGAGTCTGGCAAACAACATTTAGAGAACCCACAATTTCCTAAGGACATGTAGAACAATCAAATACCAAATCACCTCACCATATTTTACAGAAAAAGTATCAAAAGAAAAAGTGGTACTAAGTCAGAAGTTAATAAAAAGATTTGAAAAAACTAGAATGATAATGCAATGGTTCTCACTTTTGGTCTTAGAACCTTTTATACTCCCCCAAATTTGTGAGGAATCTGAAAAGGTTTTGTTTATATGGGTTATATCTATTAATACTGATGAAAAAATAATTACATTTACCAAAAAATTAGTGAGTAGCAGTGAGTTTGTTTGCACAGAAGCTACCATGGTGCTTCCTGGTCTGGAGGTTTTACTCACCGTGTTGAAGTACTCAACGCCGGTGGCTTCAAATGCCCTTGCCACAGCCTGTGTTGTGGCCACGCAGGCTACAGGGTGGCCATTGCCTATGGACTTGCCCATGGTGACAATGTCGGGGACGAAGTCTTCCCCCTGCAGCTGGAAGGCCCAGAAGTGCTTGCCTACTCGGCCAAAGCCCACTTGAATCTCGTCTGCAACAAAGACCCCTCCGGCCCTGCGGATGTGCCTGTGGCAGAGGACACACAGCTGATGGGAGACTGTGGTGAGAGGGAGCAAACCAGGAGCTGAGATGTCCTGGGACTCTGAATCCTGGTGTTGCCAAAAGTAAGGTGGGGTCCTGAGGCAGGTATCTGGCCTTTTGGGAGCCACTATTTCTTCAGGGACTTTGACAACTCTGGCAAATAGGCCAGGCTGAAGTTGGAATTCGGAAGCAAGGCTGGCAGACCCCACCCTCAGGCAGCCTCTCCCACCTACTCACCCTGCCACTTCTGGGAAGTAGCCAGCAGGGGGAATGATCTGCCCTCCCACACTGGGCAGAGATTCCGCAAAGAACGCTGCAATCTGTGGAGGAGAAGGGAGTGGCACTGTGGTGGGGCTGAGTGGCAAGCTGGTGCATCCTGCTGATGCTGGCTCAGTGCTGGCTCCAAACATGAGTTACTGTTATCACCGTGCCCCCACTTTGGGCTCCACATCGTTATCTGAATATTTGCGATGTGGTTTTTTCAGGCCTCAAATCAATGCTTACCACCTGGAAGTAAGACCCCCTGTACTTAGTGTGTTCCAGATGAAATTCACTGACTTCTCCACCATAAACCTCTTCCTTCCCTCCCCCCATATGGTGAATCCCATTCCTCCTAATTAGGACAGAAATCTGGCCCCATCCTTGATCCAGCCTCCTCCTTCACCCATCAGCTGGCACAGCTTCTGACTCTTATCCCTGTAACATCTTTGTACCCGCCTTTCCCCTCCTGGGCAGATCTGCTAGTTTCCGCCTTGCCCTCCTGCAGCTGCTCTCTAACTGGACATCTCTTCCAGGCCATCCTTCACTGGCCACCAGGGTAATGCCTCAACCCAGACACTGAGCTCATCATTGGCCTATTTAAAACCCATCACTGACCCTTTTGCTTACGGCAATGACTTCCAAACTCTGCTCTGCCTTGGAGCTGTTTCAGAGGCTACTGCTGGGATAAAGAAAGGACCAGTGGGGTGGGAAACTGGTTACCCACCCATGCTAAACTTCAGAGTAATCTCTTACTAAATCTTCTTGATTTAATACAAGTAGGTGCAGAGCATCTGAAATGCCTAAGCCAAGCTTCCCAGCTCTGATTCTGCCAACGTTTTTGGCTAGTCTTTTCTGTATATCCTGTGTTCAGTTGCCATTCTTTCAGCAAAGTCTTCTAGAGAGCCTTCACACCAATTGCTAGCTGCCTCCCTTCTACTGTTGCTGTGGCTGCTGCTCTTCCAGGGTAAGACAATCTCTCGTTTCCCCACTGCTCAGGCCAACAGGGCCTTTGCAGGGCACCATGTCAGACTGACACCATTCAAGTGCATCCCCTGGTCCCATTATCTTCTCTCTTAAAACTCTGTAAAGGTCCCGCATAGCCTCTGGCCCCTCAGCTAGAAGGGCACTTGCAGTCCTCTAACCTACAGTCCCGCCTGCCTCTCTAGGTTTATCTTCTGCCTGCACAGCCTGACTCTGCAGTCACATGGTTTCTGCACAGGCCACTGGGCTGTTGAAGATGCCTTTCCTTGTCTACTTCTTACCTTGCCTTGAGTGGCTACTGCCTCCTTACCTTCTATTACTAAAATTAGTCAGTACCCGCTTCTCCCCCGACAGGCCCACCTTCACACTCACACCAGTCTAGCCTGGACCCCTGGACTCCAGCAATGTCCAGGATATATCTCTACCTAAACTCTCAATTGAACAATTAACCCCCCTCCTAGATTCCCAAAGGGCAGGCCCTGGTTCCAATTTCTCTCAGGGTCCCAAGATCCAGTCCAGGGCAAGCAACATTTGCACCTTGCTGGACCAGTCCTGCATGGATGTGGTTACCTTCCTGCCCTTCTCCTGTGCGCTGCTGACCACACGTTTCACCTCACTGGCGTAGGCCACAGCTGGATTGGGGTGGTCTTCCCGGTAGGGGCCCCGGTAGGTATCTGGGAGAGGTGCCTGTGGGGAGGGACAGTGCCACGTCATCCAGGCTGGGGTGCAAGCACCGACCTGTTGCCCACTTGAGCAGCGCATACCACGTGGACCCACTCCTTCTGCCCATCCAGGTCCCGGAACTTGTAGGGGCTGATGTCAATCAGGGAGCTCAGATGACCGTGATAAGCACTGGGGAGGAGAAAGGAGAGGGGACTTAGGCTTGTACTTCCTGGCCTGGCCTTGACAACTGTCCATCCATCTCAGGAAACAGTCAGGCAAGACCAAGCTTTCTGACACAGCCCCCAAGTCCTGGGGCCAGGAATGAGCACAGGTCTTGGAGTCAGTAAGCCTTCCTACAAGGCCACTCATTAGCTATGTAATGGTGGCTAACTGTTAAAGTCTTTGGGTTCAGTTCTCTCCGCTGTAAAGTTGGGGCAGGGTGCTCTTTCTCTCTTGTGGTTGTGATTTTAATGTGATAATGCTCTAACCCTGTGCCTGGGTCTTGCACATAGCAGATACTCAATAGACTGGGAGTTACAGTTTTAATACCTAAAATGTGGGACCAATTCTCACCACCTTATAAAGCATTCTCTGCTTCCCAGAAGCTGCCATAACGGAAGAGATGCCGAGGGAAAGAGACACTGGGTATCCGCATGGGGGTGTCTTTGTGGCCAGGTCCTCGTGATCCTCTGTGGGCCCAGGCCTCTCATCTTTCCTGCCCAAGGCACCTAAAGTCAGAGCCTCATTGATTCCCAATAAGCGGCAGGCCCGTGCTTCTGGAAATGGCACTTACTGATCTAATACCACCACATCCCAGTGTCCTGTGTACTGGCGTGCCAGCCTCAGGGCCAGGTCGTTGGCTTCTGACCTATGACAGAAAAGGTGAATACTTCTTGAGCAGCTGTTCAGGGCTTTCCCTCCTGGATAACTGCTTCCTACAGAGAAACCTGGAGGGGAATGGAGGAACCCTTCTAGCAGCAAGAAGATTCTTAGGACACCATTTGTTAGTCATTCACTTATTCATTCAATAAATATGTATCAAATGCCTTCAATGTGCTAGGAGCTGGGGGCAAAAATATTAAGAAAACAGGCAGGCCCTGGCCCTCCTGGAACTTACGTTCTAGTATGTGTCATGGAAGCCCAAAAACGAAGACAGAACGATCATTTGGTAAGTGCTACAATGGACACAGGGCGTCAAGAACTAGAAGGGGCTCTACCTTTGATAAGGGGTGTTAGGGGCTTGAATCATGTCCCCCAAAATTCATGTGTTGAAGCCCTAACTCCTAATATCTCAGAATGTGATTGTATTTGGAGACAGGGCCTTTCAAGAGGCGATTAACTTAATATGAGGCCATCTGTGTGGCCCTAAACCAGTATGACTGGTGTCTTTAAAAGAAGACATTTGGACACACAGAGAGACATCAAGGATTGTGCATGATTGGAAACATGGCTTTTTTCCAATCATGTGAAGACAGCGAGAAGGTTGCCACCTGCAATCAAGGAGAGAGGCCTCAAAGAAACCAAACCTGCCAGCACCTGGATCTTGGATTATGACTTCCAGAACTATGAGACAATGCATTTCTCTTTAAGCCACCTTGTCCGCAGTGTTTTGCTATGGCAGCCAGAGCTGACTAAGGCCATACCTGTAGAGTCTTGAGGTTAAAGTTCTTATGCAGAGTGAGCAGCACACAAAGACCTTGTGAAGGAAAAGAGCTCAGAAAACCACAAGACGACAAAGAAGGCCAGGAGAAGCCTGAGAGAGGACGTGGGGAAGACAGGTAGGGCTGCAGAAGGAGCCTGGGTTTTCTTCTTAGTGCCAGATGAAGCCACTGTAAAGTTTTAATCAGAGAAGGGACATGATTCAGCTCCCATATGAGGAGGAAGCCTCTCTGTGTATCCAATGGAGTAGAAAGCAATTCAGGTGCCAGTGAGAACTAGAAGAAGGACACAAAGATGAGAGCAGGTGGTGGCCATGTAGATGGAGAGAGACGGAATGCAGTTAGGAGACAACGTGCAGACAGAAGGGACAGGCTTAATGCAGGACTGGAAGGAGGGCACACTGCTAACTTCAGCAGAGGTGCACATGCCTCTGTCATTTGCCAGGAGAGGTGGGGGGGTGGTGGTGGTGGTGAGGGACAGCGGCCTTCTTGGGAAGGTCTGGGGCAGCTGCCTGGGAATGTCAGGAAGAGCCAATGCCACAGTCCCATGCCAGGTGTTAGCGAAGTTGGTTAACTCTTGTGTCTGTCGGACAGGTGATGTTACACACGTTCCAGAGTCAAGTGGGTGGTTAGAACCTCGAGGCAGAAACACACCGGGAACATCTGGGTCTAAGATACAAATGTGGGAGTCAGCAGCATGTGGACAATATATAATACACAGGAATGGATGAGATCAGGAAGGGAGAGGGGCTCAGAGAAGATCAGCCCTGAGGAATGGAAGGGGAGGAATTGGCAAAGGAGACAGAGGAGTGGCCAGAAGCTGGCAGAAAAGCAGAAGCATGAAATGTTCTGGAAGCAAGACCAGAAAGCATTTCCAGAGAGTGGTAACTATCACTATTACTGAGAGACATGGGAGGACAAGGGCAGCAGAGACCAGGTCTCCCCACTCCTATGCCTCATTATCCTCTGTATTCTTCTCTCCAGGGCACACTGGGTTGGTCCTGTGCACATGCCTTCACCTGCCATTTCGGCCGCAACCGCTACTCCCAGCGTAGCATCTCCTGTCACCCAGTCACTAAACTGGTGCCTGATGGTGTCCATTCTTGGTCTCCTCCAGTGCTGGTGACATCACTTACCTGATTAAAGCCCTCTGATGGCTTCCAAATGCTCTTGGGATAAACAAGTACCTTACTTGACTAAAGAAGCCCTGAGTGATGGGCCCTGGCTCCCTCCCCAGTGTCTTCTCCCACACTCTGCCCTCCCTCAAGGGCTGTCTTTCAGTTCAACTGTGCTGGGGTGCAAATACTCGTCCTGCCACAAGGCCTTTGCACAGGCTGTTCTGTGTGATGACCAATCTTGACAAGAATACTGCAAATGGAGTTGGCAGCAACCTTTTTTCCTCCTCATCCAGCTAGCCCCTAGTCAGTGCTTAGCCTAACATCACTTCTTCAGGGAAGTCTTCCCCAACCCTCTCAGAAGAGGCCAGGCCCTGCCCCCCCACGGCTTCTATGCCTCACTATTCTCTGTACTTTTCCTCTAGACCAAGACTCCTCTTTGTTATTTTGTACTTCTTTAAAGAATTTTGGATGTTTCTGTTCCTTATGGAGCTGGGATTTTGACTGTAGCTCCCAGCACCATGCCCCTATAGTCTTAAAGCAGACAAAGGTACATATTACCTTGGTAAGCCCCAACAACAATCCTACAAGGGAGGTAATGGCACCCCTTACAAAGAGAACAGGAAACTGGTTCTGACAGAGAAGCAGCAGGGCCTACAGCTGGGAAGCCTGAGTGCCCAGCACACTGAGGGCTGCCTCTCTCCAAACTCAGTCGGTTACACTATGCTTTGCCCATGTGAGCAAACTGCTGCCTCATCCTTTTACTGGGGGCTGGCCATACCGTAGTGCACTTACCCAGAATTCAGGAAATAAAACACACAGAGCTTCTCTGGCAGGGTCTCTGACAGCCTCTGCGCGTAATCCACAATGTTGTCATGCAGGTATCGGCTGTTGGTGTTGAGCACCTGGTTCTGTTCGTGTGCTGCTTGGACCACGAGAGGGTGGCAGTGCCCAACTGCAAGAGGGCCACCTCTATCATACGGCTGGCTCCAATCAGCCAATCCCTCCAGGCCTCCCCCAGCCCCAATCTGTAAACCCAACTAGAGGAGATGCAGTTATGATGGGAGAAGTACAGAGCAAAGAAGGGAGTCTGAAGACAGAGGTGCCAGTCTTGAAAGAAAGCCCTAGAAAGGAGTCCCTGAGATTCTGGCAGAAGGCAAAGTTTTCTGGCAGAAACCTGATCTAGAAGACCCATGTTATTAAGTAAGCTTCTTGAGGCCTTGTTCTTGACAAAGATGGGGGGGTGGGATTTTGGGGATGAAGATGGCATTGGGGTGTCTCCAGTTAGAGAGGCTGGAGGTAATGACTGCCAACAGCCAAGGATTATAACCAGAGAATGAAGATGACTGGCAGCTGGCCAAGTGTCAGGCACACTCAAAGCAAGTTACATGAACTAACTCCTCCAAACATCTGGAGGTGTGTACCTAGTATCATCATGTCCATTCTGCAAATGAGCAATCTGAACAGAGACTGAAGCTTGCCCAAGACCACAGAGGGAGTAAGTGGAGGACAGGGATATGAACCCAGGAAGCCTGAAACTAAAGCCCCTGCTTTCAGCTCTACTAACTTCCAATTTCCCTACTGGGTCACTGGACTCCCTTTCCTTCCACCAGCTCTGGTGGCCTCATCTGGTTAACTGAATTCCTACTTAAGTTTCCTCGTCCAAGACCTGAGATGGTTACCAGGGCTAAAGCCTTGCTGCGACTGCCAGGGCCTGGCCAGGGTCCTGTTGGGTTGCTGATCATGGCTAGGCTGACTGCTGTTCTCTGAGCTCACCATCAGTTCCAAGTGGAACTGAACCGCTAGACTTACGTGTTTGACTCCTGCTGGTTTAGCACAGCTTTAGTGGTGTTAAGTCACTCAGTCATGCCTGAATCTTTGTGACCCCGTGGACTGTGGCCCACCAGGCTCCTCCGTCCATGGGATTTCCCAGGCAAGGATACTGGAGTAGGTTGCTATTTCCTCTTTCAGGGGATCCTCCCGACCCAGGGATTGAACCCGGGTCTCCTGCACTGCAAACAGACTTTTTACCATCTGGGCCACCAGGTAAGCATTTTAGCACAGCTAGTGTTTGGATGTTTCCACAGTTTTCATAAAAAGACTGGGCCTCCTCTGCACATGGATGCTGGCTAAGTTGAACCTGAGTTCCCTGCACCTCTCTGCAACCTGAAGATTACCCCTGAACTAGGTTCTGTCTTGGCATCCTCTCCTGCCCCATCCTGAAGTATGATACTGACCGTGAGCCACATTGTTGATGCAATCGATGTATTCTGCCCCCTGTTCATCATACATGTACTGCCCTTGGCCCCGGACAATCTTAATAGGATCCTCAGGAAAAAAGAGTCTGCAGGAATTGCTGTAGGGACAGGCAACAAATGGACAGCCATGTCTGAAGATCTGAAGGAAGAAATCCACCCATCACAGGCCTCCCCCAACATCTTCCCAGTTTTTGGAAAGGACAAAAGCTTGAAGTGCAAGGTGTTGTGTCCCTGACTCCAGTTCCCCCACTCCACAGGTGGCTGGAAAGGTGAAGGATGGGTTAAGAAGTTGCTAAAACTTAAATTGTTTAAGTCATTTGAAGACTATGTGGCTTCAACATATCTGAATGAATGTGCCCAGAGTCCCTTGGGTCCTGGAAAAAGGTGGCTGCTCCAGACCCACGGGCTCCCTAGGGCAGTGTCTCTTTGCTGAGAGTGTGAAAAGGGCTGGCTCTCGGCCCTAACGGTCCTTGCTTGCCAAGCCTGCTGCCCTGCTGGGGGCCAGGCCCAAGCTTTACCCCAAGGCTGCCTCACGCTCCACGTCCCACCAAGAGCCCCTCAGACACAGGTCAAGGGTAGACTTTCTCTAAGGCTGCCTGTGAGCCGACTTCCCCCCACCCCGACCTTTCGTCTGGACTTTTAATCCCTTCCTGGGTCACTGTCTGGCCGGCCCCAGGTCCGGAGAGCGGGCCACCACTGGGGGAGGTCTTCCCAGACGCCCGGCTGCAGCTGCGAGGGTGGATAAGACGCTGCGGGGGAGGCGCAGGAAGCGACCGCCTGCCACAGGCTGAATGCCGCAGGGTCTCAGGGGCCGTAGGCTCGGGAGCTGGACGAGACCCGGCGGAGCTGAGGTCTGCAGGCTCCGCGCCGGACGTGCGTACGTCGTACGCGCCGCCCCCACGCCGCTGTCTCTGTACCTGAGCAGCCGCCGCCTCAGGGCCAGAGTCGCGGCCTTCCCACGCTGATCAGCCGCCATAGCGCTCGCGGGCAGTCGCTCGGAAACGCTGGGCTGAGCTGAGCGTCCGGGCTCCGCCCAAGGCCACGCCCCAGCAGCGGGCCCCGCCCATCGCAAAGCGCGACTCCGGGCTCCTGTTTGCTCCGCGGCCCCGCCCCCAGGTGGTCTATTAGGAGTTTGTTCCTTAATTAATTTGGCTAGAGTCTGGTGGGTTCCTCACCCCAGAGAAGTTCCATAGACAGTGCCGAGCGGAAGCCGGGTTTGTGCTCGCCTTGCCTAGTGCTGCCCCAGGTCTGGTTTCCGGACAAATCACCAAATCACTGACCTCGCCCTCCCGACCTCTGTGGTTTCCTTCCTCGGGAAGTGTACCCTGGTGATCCCGCCGCTGCTTCTGCACCCGACGGGGCTCTGAGCTTCGGGAGGCTTCACCTGGAGCCTCAGGCTCAGTCCCTGAGTTGCCTTCCCCCCCGCGCCCCCCCCTCCCCGAGCGTAAAATGGGATGCGCCGTAAGCTTTCCCTGGGAACGTGTGGCAGGCACCCGGCATAGTTCGGGTCTCAAGGCAGGGGAAGTCCATGAGCAGCGGAAAGAGCACCACTGCACAGTCCTGTGAAGGAGCAGCAGAAAGGGCAGAAGGAGAGCGCAAGGCCACTTGCTGGGACTTGCTGAGGAGGTCCTGGGCGTGACCTCTGGGACTCCTGCTGGAATGCACGCAGGGTGAACCCGAGCTATAGAACCACTATGAGAATCTTACAGTGTTTAGGAAGAGAGGTAGAAGGTCTCCTGAGCCTTATCCACGGCCAGGAGACGGAGGCTCAGACAGGGAAACGGCTTGTTCTTTTTTTTTTTTATATCAATAATTATTTTATTTTTTAGCTTTACAATATTGTATTGGTTTTGCCATATATCAACATGAATCCGCCACAGGTATACACGTAAAAATATGGAACGCTTCACGAATTTGCATGTCATCCTTGCGCAGGGGCCATGCTAATCTTCTCTGTATCGTTCCAGTTTTTAGTATATGTGCTGCCGAAGCGAGCACCGGCTTGTTCTTAAACACATAGCAAGAGTGAAGCCAAGACTGGACTCCCAACTCCAGGGAGTGAGAGGAGAACGCCCCTAAGGGACTGGAAAGCAGCATACAGAGAGAGAGCCCCTCCTGGAACTTTCTGCCCTGGGGAACACTAGAACCAGGGCGGGAGGCTGCAGCCTGAGCTTGGTGGCCTGAGCAGGCTGGAGAAAGGGGAGACTCCTGCTGTCCTTCTTGTCACCTCTTCATGAGTCTCAGCCCTCTGCTTCACCCCCTCATTTCTGATTTCTTCATCTCTTCTCCCAGACTTAAGGCTTTTTTTTTTTTTTTTTTGGCTGAACTTTTTGGCTGAACTGTGCAGCTTGTGGGATCTTAGTTGCCCAACCAGAGATTGAACTTGGGTCCTGGCAGTGGAAGCTCTGAGTCCTAACCACTGGACTGCCAAGGAATTCCCACTTAAGGCATTTATTAAAGAATATTTGGAGTTTCTTTATTGTCGTAACATATACACATAACAAAATTTACCATTTTAACATTTAAAAAATATTTTATTTTTGGCTGTGTCGGGTCTTAGTTGCAGCACACAGGCTTTCTAGTTGAGGCGTGAGGGCTTAGTTGCCCTGTGGCATGCAGGATCTTAGCTCTCCCACCAGGGATCTAACCCACATCTCTTGTGGTGGAAGGTGGATTCTAACCATTGGGCCACCAGGAAGTCCCCATTTTAACATTTTTAAGTGTACAAGTTCAAGGGCATTAACGGCATACACTCAGGTGCGTCCAATACCACCATCCATCTCCAGAACTTTTTCATCTTCACACACAGAATGAAGTTTCTTACTTTTAAATGTAAAGCTGAATAAAACTTTAGGTATGATTCTTGAAAAAAAAATTCCTCACAAATTAACCAAGAAAGTTTGCTTCTGGCCTGTAGTTTTTTTCTGAGGGCCAAGCCCCCCTCCCTGCATGTGAAATGTGGTCACTGATTTTCTCAATGGATCTGGTCCTCTTCCTTGGTAGAGAGACCCATAGCTGTCTGTACATCGTGCAATTCCAGCTTTGTATATGTAATGGGTATGCTTGTGGATTTCCCAGGTGGTGCTAGTGGTAAAGAAGACAGGAGACATAAAAGAAGTGGGTTCGATCCCTGGGTCGGGAAGATTTCCCTGGAAGAGGGCATGACAACATACTCCAGTGTTCTTCCCTGGAGAGTCCCATGGACAGAGGAGCCTGGTGGGCTACAGTCCATGGGGTCGCAGAGACACGACTGAAGCAACTTAGCAGGTAGGCAGGTGTGTGCTAGTGTGTATGTGTTTGTGTGGCAGAGGGAGTCTGAGAGTCCTGTGAGGGGCCTATCTTTGGCCCTGTCTTGAGCCCAAACATAAGCCTGTCTTGTGACTCAGGACAGCTCAGAGAAGTCAGGTTACCTCAGGAACTTTTCCAGCTTTGAGGTAGAGGGTGAGAAGGCCACAGTCAGGCCCAGCTCACATCTCACCCACTCCTGGGATGTCCAGAGTCAGGAGGGTGGAAGTCAGACCAGGATTGGCCATTTCCTGGGCTGAAAGTATCTACAAGAGGGGCAGGACAACACCAGGAAGCCTCCCCTCTTCCTGCTCAGAAAAGCCCACTCTTTTCTTCCTCTGGCCCCATGCTAAGCACTCCTGTGTCCATTCTCTCATGTCTGACCTTTGAGGTGGCATTGGAGGTCAGTGGGGCAGGGGAAGAGAGGAAGTAGCTGAGTCAAGATTTGAAGCTAGGGCATGTTGTTTCTCAACGCAGGCAGCATTGGCATTCTCACTGAGATGGTTCATCACTGGGCAGGACTGTCCCATGCATATCAGATGTTTGATGTGCCTGGCCCTATCCACTAATGCCAGGAGTGTCCCCTAATCATTGTGGTAACCAAAAGCAAACCATGCATTTCCAGTAGTATTCTAGGGATCAGGAGGACGGAGACCGGAGTAAGCCCACTCCTCTCTGGCCTCAGCTTCATCTGCAAAAGGGGGAAGTCATCTTTGTGACTAGTTTACATGCTATGGCACACAGTGGGGCTCCACAAATGTGTTCTTTCGCTTCTGGAAGGGGTAGTTTGAGGCACAGCTGCCCTTCTTGGCAGGGGAACACGAGGTCCCCAGGCTTGAAGGCTCAGTTTTGAGGCAGGGTGCTCCCCGTGTCTCTGCTGGGACCGCAGCAAGTCAATCACTCTTGCATAGTCTGTTGCCCCTACCCCAAGCTCTTGAGGACTCTGCAGACTCTCAATTTTGAAGTTTGCAAAACCTGAGAATATACAGCACAAGGCCAGAAGAGGGCAGCAATGGACCATGAATGGCCCTGTCCCGGCCAAAGGAGCAGGAAAGACCCCTTCCTCTCCCCCACCCCAACCCCCACACCCAGGTATCTGGGGAAGGAGGAACATGTGGCTTCTACCCTCATGAGGTTCTGCCCATCCAGCATCACAGTGCTCCCCATAGACTCCATGCTCTGCCAAATAATTTTGGAAAGACAAACTGGAGGACATCCAAGAACCTCAGTTTGATGCCCCAAGCCTGCTACCATGTCCTGACTGTGCATCCCTGGGCAGGGGACTAACTCCTTGGAACCCCACTTTCCCCACATGTAAGGCAGAAATAATGATACCAACCACATACGCCCTTTACAGGTTGGTGAGGGGATCCAGTGAGTTACCTGGGTGGTGTGCTGTGCTGTGTTTAATCTCTTAGTCGTGTCCAACTCTTTGCGACCCATGGACTGTAGCCAGCCAGGCTTCTCTGTCCATGGGGATTCTCCAGGAAAGAATACTGGAGTGGGTTGCCATGTTCTCCTCCAGGGGATCTTCCCAATCCAGGGATCAAACCCAGGTCTCCTGCATTGCAGGCGGATTTTTTTACCGTCTGAGCCACCAGGGAAGCCCAAGAATACTGGAGTGATGACTGACGGGACGTGTGCAGTGATGCTGGAGCTCCAAAGGATGCCTGGATGTCCAGTGGTCTCCGCCAGTCATCACAGACCCCCTGTGTTTTCCTTCATTTTCATGTTACTGACTTCCCTGGTGGCCCACACGACTGGCTGAGCAGCACGGCCTGCCATTTATTCCCAGCAACGGAGGGGAAAAGGGGCAGAGATTCGACCTGCTCCTTCTCCTGAGCCAGCATGTGGCTGGACCTGTTTTGTTAGTTAGGAGGCCACATGGTGGGGCCTGGGGGTACTGCTCATACTATGGCCTCCTTAGGCCTCAGTTCTTGGAGGGAGAAGGCTGGGATACCATCACGGCAGGCCCCGTCATGTGCCTGGTTTTGCCACCTGAGAAATGGGCACACTTGCTGGTCCCCTCTCTCAGGATTAAGGATCAACTGGGATGTAGAATTTTCTAAGATGGCTGAAACAAGATCTCCTTTCCCACATTTAAAATATGCTGCTGCTGCTGCTAAGTCGCTTCAGTCGTGTCCGACTCAGTGCGACCACATAGATGGCAGCCCACCAGGCTACCCCGTCCCTGGGATTCTCCAGGCAAGGATACCGGAGTGGGTTGCCATTTCCTTCTCCAATGCAGGAAAGTGAAAAGTGAAAGTGAAGTCATGGACAATTTTCCCTTGAGTTAGGGTGAACCTCTAATTCTGGCAGGAAGTAATACCATATGAGTTCTGAGGCTTGGTTGTAAAAGGTGACACAGATTCCATCTGGCCCACCTGGGACATTCACCCTGGGAATCCAACAGCCTTATGGTGAGGAAGCCCAGACCACACAGAGAGGTGTGCTGGCCATCAGAGGCCAGGCAATATCAACTGCTGGATGTGGGAAAGCTTGAGTGACAGCCACTGAACTGAGTCCATTACTCCCAGAACTATAAGACAGAAATAGAAAGGATCTTTTTTTTTTTTTTTTTTTCCTGGTTTGTTTGTTTGTTTTTGGCCATGCCACGTGACTTACGGGATCTTAGGTCCCCAACCAGGAATTGAACCCAAGCCCCAGCAGTGAAAGTGCCAAGTCCTCACCACTGGACCACCAGGTAATTCCCAAGGATCATTGTCTTAAGGCAACAGATTTTGGGGTGATTTGTTATGCAGTAGTCATGGCTCATCAGATCAGAGAACACACAGGGGCTCAGTGACATGGGTGACTGGACAGAGGGCTCAGCTGGTATGTTAGCTGGGCTAGGCCTTGAGTCTGTGTTTCCCTAACTCCAAACCTCATCTTTGCCTTGAGCCTGAAATACTTATTCTGGTTTCTGGAGGTGGCTCTGGCCCAGGGAGAGTTCTCTTATCCCTCCCCACACAGCAATGACCAAGCTGAAACCTCACCTAGGGATGGGCCTAGGGCCAGTCTGCAAGTACAGACATACCCAGACCCGCATTTGTGATTTATTACACACAACAATATCCATCTACACAGAGAGGGGAGGCAAGTAGTTGGTCTGGAGCTGGTGGCTGGGGCCCCTTGTCAGAAGCGGGGAACCTTTTCTCAGAGCATCATTGTCTGAGGGCACAGGCCACCTACTCAGACAGGCATGGAAGCAGCCCCGAGGCTCTTTTCATTTGCATAGCTCCCTCAGAGGACTCATTTTTGGGAGGCTGGCCAGAGTTCCCTTGGGTGGGGAGACTTGGGGCCATCGAGGCCCAAACTCTGAGCTGGCGGTCCATCTCCTCAGGCTGGCAGTCCCATCACGTCCCTCATGTGGTGGGGGTGTGGTGAAAAGCAGGAAACAGACATTCCAGCCTGGGACCTCCACGCTCGAGGCTCACAGGGCTCCCTGCTGCTGGGTCCACGTGGTAGTGATCACAGAGCCTGGCCTTCACTCCTGGCCAGAGGACACTGGTTTTCACAGCAGGCAGGCTGGTTCCTGAGGCCTACAGCACTCGATGGGAGCTCTGCCCGCTTAGCTTGCTTCCCACAGCTCCAGCTATGAGTGCTGGGTGGAAGTCCCATCCTGCCCTGGTGAACCCAGGGCCCAAGGGGACCCAGAGCGGTGGGTAGCTGGCTGTGGCTGAGTGCAGAGGCCAGAGAGGCCAAGATCAGTTGTGTTTGCTATTCATGCCACAAGCCTTCGTGGATGGCATGGCCCGGAGCTCCAGAGCTTCAGAGGGCAGGCTCTTGCAGGGCAGCGGAGCAGCCGGAGTTTCTGCTCTCAGGTGACCGAAAGCCCAACCTGGCCTCTCTGCAGCCTCTCCTGAGCCAGGCAAGTTACTTTCATCTCCTTCCTGGAAAGCCAAGCCCCGAGGGAGCCCTGCAGGTACACAGTGCCCCCAGGGGGCCTGTCTGCTTTCCTGCCAGCTTCACACACTGATTGTCCTGGGGCTGGGCTGGGCACACTCTCTGATGTTAAAAGGCCACAAGTATTGGTGTTGCATCCCGTGAAAATAGATCAATATATTACTGTTTTGTTTTCACAAAAATTAAAAATGTCCACATGGATCTATACAGGTTGTGAACTGCGTGCTCAGGATCACTAGAAAAGGAGGGAAAGACTGAGGGTGAGGAGGGAACTGGGGGGCCCAGAAGCCCTGTTTCTGATCTGGGTATCCCTGTCCTGCCTATTTCCTTGGGAAGAGGTATGGCCCCCCAGTCCTCTCATCCTAACCTCCTGAATTCCACCTTCTCTTGGGGTGGGGGAGGGACAGTATGAACAAAGTCTCAGGGGCTGATAGCTTTGCCCTGGCTGGGCCAGGGCTTGAGTGAGCCCTGTATGACCAAGAGGGTGGTTTGCTCACAACCAGGATCACAGCCCTGGGTCTTGGGCCACACGATGGGAGAGTCAAATCTAGGGTTACTTGGGGAGACCCGGCTGTTCCATCACGATGTAGGGAGCGGCAGGCACTCAGCCCCAGGGTTCCCTTGGCTCTCCCACTCCTCCTAGCCTGCCTTGGAGACTCTTCCCTGAAAGTTACCTTATGCCAGCAGCCAGGCACAGGCAGTCCATCGGGGCCCTGGAAAGGAAGAAGGTTTCAGTGACAAGGAGGCAGGGCTGGTCAGCAGCTCCCTGTGCTCCACACACTCCTGCCCCAGGAGGAGCTAGCTGCAGCCCAGGGAGCTGCCACCTGAGGCCAGGGCCTGAATGCCTGCCCTGTCCACCAGGGTAGTCAGGTCATGGAACACGACAGCCACCCTCGGTGCTTGTTCTAAGCATGCCCCCATGGGCTTTGCTGGGACACGAGTAGCTGTGGGCGGAACCAGGACACCACGGAGTATAGGGCATTGTGCTAGATATCCCCAGGCCAGGAGCAGGCCTGGCCCTGGTCCCACCGAGCACCTGTGTGTCTTTCTGTCTGGCAGCTGTGATGAAGGTTCTGGTAGCTCACCCTGTGGTCTTGAGAGCTTTCAGACACATGTCCAAGAATATCTGAAGGACAGTCCAGGAAATGGGATTCCCTTTTGGCCTGTCCTGGTCCCTGTGTTTGGATCTGAGTAGCAGACAGGATGGGCTGAGGTCAGTGTGGACACTGGGCCAGGGTGGGGAGGTGTGTGTGTGTGATGGGGTTGGAGTGGGGATAGTCTGGAGCCATCAGACACAAGCAGGGAGGTGGGTTTCCTCAGGCGGCCTGGTGGTGGGGAGCTGGTGATGGACCAAGGCTGACCCGCCAGTCAGCCTAGCGTCCCTGGTGGATGCCATAGTGGATGACACTTCACTCTGTTCTGAAGCACACAGCAAGACCATGGACACGGGGGAGCATGCCCCCTACCCCCAGCACTCTCATGCACCCCTGGGGGCTGAGGCTGGGGCCCAAGGGGAAGTGGGGAGGAGGGACAGAATGGAAGGGAAGGCAGGGCAGGGCAGCGGGCACAGGCAGCACAGAACGCCCAGCACAGCAGAGCACACAGCACACAGCAGGCCAGGCTGCATACCGCAGGGCAGGGTCCACCGCCCCTGGCCAGGCCCCTGGACCCTGGCGCCCCTCGCCTGCCTCTGCATCTAAGATTCTCCTGTTTCAGAGACAAAGGCTTGATGACTTGGAGGGAAGTCTTGAGCAGGGCCTGGGGCTTGGGGCCGGGCCACCCTGTCCCCCTGCTGTCCCTGGTCCTTGTAGTGCATGCTTGCCTCCCCGCTGCTCTTCCTGTTTTTTCCCATTGCCTCCTCCAAGCCATCTGGAGGTAGGGATTAGAACCCCTGTTGCATGGATAAGGAGACTAAGGAGCAGAGGGCTAAGTGACCCATTTGACGTCAGAAGATTGGACTTTGGGGTCCCTGGCCCTGCCCCTCTGGAAGGGGATACACAACATGGTTTCTCCCCCACCACAGCCCTGGCAGAGATGGGGGGATGTGAGTAACTGGTGAGTTTCAATATGGAAACTCAGTTATTTTTCCTGTCTTTTCTGAGTTCCACTGGAAGAGTTTGACATGTAAACCTTCCCTGCCTTCTAGAAGGAGAGGACTGAACTTTGGTTATTTCAGGTATCAGGTCTGTCTGGTGGGCCACAAGAAGCTGTGGTAAAAAAGCAGGAAAGGAGAAAGGCTGTGAGGGGAAAGGGCTTTGGGACACGCGGAGGAGATGCAAGGGGTGAATGTGCAGCTATGCAGACCAGCAAAAGCCTCCTCTGGGACAGGACAGACCCTCAGAGAGGTAAAGGTGGTTTCATCTCCCTTTAGGTCCAAAGAAGCTGAGTAGAGGAACAAACAGACTCCGTCCCTGACCGGGCTTCCATCTTCTAGACGGAGTGGGTCCCTGCGCCTTGCCCATGGAGGGGTTATGACCAGAGTGAGAGGAGCCTTGGTGATGGTAGAGATTAGAGGGTAACCCCAGCAGTGTGGACACCCCAGGGCAGGGCACCTGGGGCCTCTGGGACTTGCAACTGAGCTCCGAGGGCTGCAAAGACTTGGGTTTGGGCTCCCTTGTCTCACCAACACGTACCACAGGACACGGCTGGTCCAGGCCTGGGGGTCCCGGCTCGCCCTTCTGGCCTTTCATTCCTTTCCGACCCGGGACACCGCGATCCCCCTGGGCAAGAAGGAAGATGGGGTGTGATGGTGGCTGCCAGGCCCAGGGCACCTCCAATGTCCCTCACAGAGATGGGCCTGGGGCCGGCAGCCCCCTGCCCTGCTGCCCACAGACAGCCTTCCTCCCCGCACCCACCCCGCCTTCTCTCTGCTTTCTTCCTGACCCCCATGTCCTTTCCTCTCCACCTGCTCCCTCCTTCTCTTTGCTTGCCTCCCTCCTTCTCTCCTCCTACCCTTCACGTTCTCTCCACCTTCCCCACCTTCTCTCCACGCTCGCTCCGGTCTCCTTTTTCTCCTCGAGGTCCAGGGAAACCCTGTCAAAAAGATTAAAGGTTAAACCTGACAATGAAGTTTGAGGTGTGCTCTGGTTATCTCTTCATCTCTCTACCTCTCCCACCCACCTCTGCCCCTTCCCTCTGCACATATCCATGTTACAAGCTGGACCATCCCTGGCTTCTAGGGGACACAGATGCTGGGTATGAGGATGATGCAGAGAAAAGCTTGCATTCAGGACACTGGCACGGCTTCCTCCAAAGTAGAACACCACTGCTGTTTCTGGGTGGAAGCCCTCAGGCAGAACTGCTAGCAAAGAGCTTTGTCTCATGTCAAGTCAGGTGCAGCAGACACTGGCCCAGGCTTGGCTGGGGGCTGAGACATAGCAAACCCATGGAAGTTATATCACCGTCTTCAGCAGACCAAGAAATGATGCTCTCTGTTCTCTGCACTTGGCTGAAACTCTTATGCATCCACCTACCCATCCATCCATTTGTTCATCTGTCCATCTTCCCAGTCAACATTTGTAAGCATCCACTAGGAATTGGGCTTTGGGCTGAATGCTGAGGGCAGAAAACCAGATTTGCTGAATTCCCTCTTAGGTGGCACTAGTGGTAAAGAACCCGTCTGCTAATACAGGAGACATAAGAGAATGGGTTCGATCCCTGGGTTGGGAAGATCCCCTGGAGAAGGGCATGGCAACCTATTCCAGTATGCTTGCCTAGAGAAGCCCATGGACAGAGGAGCCTGGTGGGCTATAGTCCCTGGGGTTGCAAATAGTCAGACACGACTGAAGTGACTTAGCATGCACACTCTTATATTTATTATGCTGTTTATTTTCTGTATCTTCTGATATATTGATATCATCAAAATCTTGCTGGCTGGGGAGAGGCTGCCTCTCCTAGAGGTAGCCAACCCTTAGATATAGCAAAGAGCTAGGCAGGGAGCATGCCTTTCAGATGTAAACCAACCAATCCTGGAACAACCTCCTCTACCTAACTCACACACCAAGTCAATATTTTCCCTGCCCCAAATCATCCCAGGGCCAGGTAGCAGGCAACTAGAGACCATGCTTAGAGCCCAAAGCCTGCCAGGATTCTTCAAACTAGCCAATCCTAGACTGTTGACTCTGCTCTGCCTCACTTTCCCCAGAGAAATGCCAGTAAAATCCCTGCCCTAGGTTTCTCCCCCACTCCTTTCTGCCTGCCAACCAAACCTACTGCGTCTCCATGTGGTTCCATGTGGGGCACGCCCTTTCCTTGAGAACTGTAAGTAATAAGTTCTTCTTTCAAAGGCCTGTGTCATCACTAAGTCGCTTCCATAAGTTAGAACCCCACAGGTACAAAGGTACAGAGTCTAACGTGACAGGCAGTGGGGTGCAGAAGATAATGATCAATACTCATAGTGATAGAGATCTGAACCAGACACCATGGCGTGCCAGGAAGAGGGGCTCTTCTGTCCAGGTGTGAGGTGTGAAATGGGGAGCAGACTCCCCATTTCAGCTGGGCCCATTGGAGTGGGTTGACTTTTTACTTTGGCCTCACCATATGGCATGTGAGATCTTAGTTCCCTGACCAGGGATCAGGATCAAACCCCTGCCCCCTGATTGAAGTCTTAACCACTGGACCACAGTGGCCACAGTATTGGGGGCATAGAGTCCCTTCTGCTCCACCACCACTACCTCTCTGGGTCCACAGCCTGAGCTGGATTCAGTAGTGTCTTCTTCTCCTGGAACATTAGTGGAACCCTCCAGTCAGAAACTCAGCCTAGAGTTCTTCCTCTTCCTGTGTGTAGGGTGACACTTTCTCCCTGAAGTTTAGGGTAGGCACCAGAGTCGTTGCAGCCTACCTGCATCTGGTCACCATTTCCCTTGCAATAGCTATCTGATTTTCCTGGGAGCCACTCTCCCTTTTCACAATTCACCAACTCCACCCCCAGATCCAGGATGGAACATTATGAGCAGGTCTGGCCAGTTAGGGAACTGCATTCTTATGGCCGAGTGACATTTCAGCATTGGCCCAGCTGGGGCCAATGAGAGTTGATGAGACTTTTTCTCAAAGAGTAACGAGTGAGGCAAATGCCTTTCTCCAGGATTTGGACTTAGAGGGATGCAAGTTTGGAGTTCTTGGCTCCATCTCATCACCATGTGGAAATTGGAATGATTCAAGAGGAAGAAGAGACAAGAGAGGGTGAGAGGTTGGCTTGTGTTGACATACTTGAGCCCCGGATCTATGTGTCACACATATGGAGTTTTCAGTTATGAGTCAGTTTAAACCAGTTTAACTTGTGTTTCCCATCTCTTGCAACCAAAAGATACCTGATCCAATCAACATTGGATTAATAATTCTCTTCTCCTTCCTGCAGTACTGCCATAGCTGAAGCCTTATCATCTCTCACCAGGATATTGCAACATGCTCCTCATTGGTCTTCCTACCTCCCTACTCCAATGGATCCACTCTCCATCCTCGATCATCCTCCATCCGTCATCTGTCAAGCTATCATCCATCCATCCACCATCCATCTTTTGCTTGTATCCATCACTCATTTACATACCATCCACCCATCCTTCCTCTACCCATCCCTCCACCCACCCATCCTTTGTACCGTATCCATCATCCACCATCCACTCAACCACCCATCTATCTATCAAGAAAGCACCTACTCTGGGCTGTGTGTTGGGTTTGCACTGTGGACAGGGGTGGAACCAGCCAGTTGTAGTCTAGCCATGGGGAATGGGGACACATCCAAGCCATCCAGAGGGCAGCATGAGGGCAAAAGTTACAAACGGGAGAGACCCAGCCACAGTGGATGGTGAGCTACTTACATCTAGTCCTGGCTCCCCGGGTCTGCCCTGAGAAGAGACAAAGAGGAGATGTGAGGAGGCTGAGAAGGAGGTGTTGAATTGTCCACAGAACCTGGACTCTGGCCCTAGGGACCAGTGAAGCGCAGGGGTTGAGCCCCCAGGACTGAGTGATACCATAGTTGGGGGACATTAAAGGAAGGTGGTTACCTTCTCTCCTTTGGTTCCTGGCAGCCCAATAAGGCCTGGTGGACCAGCTGGCCCCTGGGTGGAAAAGGAATGTGTCAAGAGTCATGACAATTACAGAAATTAGCCCCTCTGAGGATGAACAAGGCTCATGACACTCACAGGTAGGCCGGTGGGTCCTCTCTCACCCGACGAGCCCTTCTCTCCCTTTGCTCCATCCAAGCCCTGGAAGCAAAGGGGAGACACCAGTTAAGGGGGCCAGACACATGGCAGAATAGGAAAGCCTGGGGCCTGACCGGGGACCGAGGTGTGCGGGGCAGAGGGACAGACTCCAGGCTCTGACAAGCCTAGCCCTGGCTTCCTTCTTGTGCAAATATCAGAATGTGGGTGTGCATGTTTTATCCTTTCTTACACATGGGCTTTTTCACTAATCCTGGAAGGTGGGTTATAGTCACACCCATTTCACAGAAGAGGAAACAGAGGTACAGAGAAGGGCAGGGACAGGCCCACTTGCACAGCCAGGAAGTGGCAGGGCTGAGCAGCCACTGGGTTTCTGAGTCCCCGTCTTGGACCTCATCCCTGACAGCAGCTGCTTATTCTAAACATCATCTGGGGAGGCCTCGGAATAAAACAGAACCAGAAGCTGCACATCTGCTCAAGCTACATATTCGGCCCCACTCAGCTCTAGGATTCCATGACTCTGAGGCCCCGCTTGGCCTCTGAGCTGGGGATGCGGAGATGTGGTCTCCCCCAGGGTAAACGAGGGAGATGCAGTCAGGCCAGCTGGCCTCCCTGGGCGAGGGGACACGGGCAGACCACACTCACAGTTTTAATTGGAGAGCAGAGAACATGACGTTACGTAATATACACCAAAGCCAGGACTTTGTGTCCAGGCTGTGGGCAGTTGAGAGACAGATGTGTGCTTGAGGGGAGAAGAGGGGAGGGGGCAAGGAACGGAGAGGCTGAGTGTGGGTCGGGGAGTACCAGCTCTGAGGACGCTGGCAGGGGCTTGGGAATGGCCAGGCCATGGGAAGATGCAGGGCTGGTCCGGGGCCGACTGTGGGGCTCTCACTTTGCCTGCTAGCAAGAATTTGCAGAACCAACCAGGCTGTGAACCTGCAGCAAGTAGGGGCCAGGGTTCCCATCCATGCTTCAGAACTCACCTTGGGACCCTGCATCCCCTGAAGGCCCTGGAGGAGGAGGAGAAAGCCCCAGATTAGAAAGGCCATGAGGCTAGGTCTAGACCTCCTGGCCAGGCCCTCTTGCAGCGGCCACAAAGGCTTCCAGGCCACTCATTGGCCCTGTGGCTTCCCAAGCCCAGACTTGGGCTCTGCTTGGCTTGCCTGATGTGTCTCCTCCCCGCTGGGGTACCTTGTTGTCCTCTGGGCCTAAGCCCATCACCCTCTCCACATCCCAGCTGCTTCAAGCCAAACTTTCTTACCATGGGGCCTGGGGGACCAGGAGGGCCTGGGGGCCCTGGCTCTGCTATGATCTGGGCCTAGGAAGGGTCAGAGGTGGATTAGTTGCCCATTGCCCCACCACCCCTCACTTACCCACACTTGAGCTCATCGGACATTGAAGGAGCACTCCCTGGGTGCTGGGCACTGCGCTCCACACTGCCCCCAAGAGGCACTGCCGGGTGGGAGGCCCAGTGCTGGCCTTTGGGTTCAAAGATGGCCTGAGGCTCGCCCCCCCCCCCCCCGGCCCCCTGCCCTGAGCTTGGTCAGGCCAGGTGGCCCTGTGTCCCAAGGCTCAGGGCCCCAGCCAGCCCCCAGCAGAGACCGTCAGCAGTGCCCTTACCAGGCTCTCCTGTAGCTTGTCAGATGCAGACTCTCCCTTCTCTCCCTTGGGGCCGTTGGCACCCTGCGGGACAGGATGGCCCTGAGCCCTTTCTGTCTATCACCAAAATTGCCACCCACGGGGCTCAGCACCTCCCCTTCCTTCCTCCGTCAAGCAGTGCATCTTCAGTAGCTTTCCCTAAATCAGTGGGTATTCAGAGAGCATCTTAACAGCAGTATAAGTTGTTTCCTGTGGGGCAGCCAGGGGCTCTAGGAGCAAAGACCTGGGGTTCAAATCCTGGCACCAGCTCTCTAGCCGAGTGAGCCTCATGGATGGACAATGGATGTGGTGGCAGCTCTTCGCGTCTGGCCACTCATGACAAAAGCAATGATTAAAATGGCGATGACAGTGGGTCCCTATTCTCAGCCCTGCCCATGTGTCCCTTTGTGGGAGGGGAGGTTATCACTCCCATTTTAGAGCGGAGGAAACTGAGGCCCAGGGAGGTTAGGTCACTTGTGCTGGGTTCCAGAGTCAGTGAGATGGAGCAGCATGCAGACTTGGGCTGTCAGAACTCCCCGTCTAGTCATCTGCCATTAGGCGGGGCCTCCTTATTTCACCTTAAGGAGGCCTCTCGATGTAAGTGGTAGGTCTGTCTGCAGGGGAGGAAGTGCGGGCTCAGAGTCAGGGCATCCCAGTGCTTCCCTTCAAAGGCCCAGTGGGCTGGGGCTGAGACTGGGCTGAGACTAGGACCGCAGAGTCCCAGCCCCTGGCAGCCACCGTGCGGGGCCTGCATTCACCTTGGGACCCTCACATGGGGCAAGTAGCAGGGGGGCTTACCCAGCCACCTACCGGGAGGCCTGACAAGCCCATTTCTCCTGCTTCCCCTTTGGGTCCTGTTGGTCCGGCTTCTCCTGGGTCTCCTTTCTGTCCTTTGGGACCCTGAAAATCACAGAACAAGATACAGCAGGCACTTTCCCTCCCCCTATGCAGAGCTTATTCTAAGGCAGGCCAGACCCTCCCTTCTTCCTTGTGGGTCTTCTCCTCCAGACCAAGTGATGAAGGAACAGAGGGGCCTGGCTGGCAACACAGAAGGGGCAGTCCCCGCCTGTCTTACTGCAAGCAGGGCTGCAGGGTGGGGCAGGGGGCAGAGCAAGTGGGAATGGGTAGCTACTGAGGGGTGCATATGGGGTCAGGGCCAACCCTGTGCTCACATCTCAGGAGCCAATGGTGAGAGCCCCCAACCCCATATACAACCAACCATCCCTCGGTCACCCAACCAGCTGCTGCAGTCCTTCATTCGACTGATTGTATAACGTCCACTCTGAGTCACACACTAGGGACCCAGTGCTAAAGGCACATCCGTGAATGTTAAGTGATACCTGTGGACACTGTGGTGTCTACGCAGGATCATACACATGCGTGTATACTTACACTGATACTAATAATGACAGTGAGATGACTCTTTGCTATTACATGCCAGGCACTACTCTCGAGTGTGTTCCGTGTGCCGTTATTTAGCCCTCAGCCCTTTTACCATCTTCAGGAACTGAGGGACCGAGGAACCGAGGCTGCCAGAAAGCGAGTAGCTTGCCTGAGGTCTATGGGCAGAACTGGGATTTGGCTCCAGAGCAAATGTTCTGTTTTCTAGAACTCTGCACGCACACGTGTACACACACACACACACACTCAGCCTGATACAGCATCAGGCACAGCATCACCAAGGAATTGAAAGGCCCAGAGACCTTCTCTCCGTCGATTCCAGGAGCACCAGGCAATCCGAGTTCGCCCTGGAAGGGAACAGACAGCAAGGTGGGGGTTATGGTGCCCTGGCCCCTGGCAGGGATTTGTGGCCAGGCTGCCCACTCTGACCAGCACACTGGCCCTGGGTTGGGTCCCTGAGGTTGGGCCTTCAGGAAGAAGCTCACTGCGTGCCTAGCAGTGCCTCCTCCACTTCCTCAGCCCTGTGGACAGGTGCGGCCGTGGCTGTGGTAGGTGGAGGCTGAGGGTCCAGGCCACAGAGCCCAGGGATGATGGCTGGGATCAGATCCTGCCTGATTTTAAAGTCTTGGGCTCCTTCTTCTGAGCCAAGTGGGCAGGTGTGAACGATACGCACAGGCCATAGGAACGGCTCTGTAATCTACAGGACTTTGTAACATCATGAGGGGCCCATTTATGGATTATATGTGTGAATGAGGCATCGCAGGGAGAAGCCAGGGCCAGGAAGAAGGCATCCCGCTTGGTTAGGAAGGAGCAGGGCCACCTCCTCTGAACTCTAGAGGCCAGGCCAAGGTGCCAGGAGAGAAGCAGAGGCAGAGAGGAGACCCTGGAGGTGGCCCTGGAGACAGAGACCCAGGGGACCACACAGTTACGTCTGCACTGACCTTGGCTCCGGGGATCCCTGGTGGCCCTGGGGGCCCCTGTGGCCCAGGAGGACCCTGTGTGTGAAAGTCAAGGGGTCAGTGTTTAGGTGGGGCCTGCCCATCACTGCCCACCCACCTCTCCATCTTGAGGCCGTAGACCATATAGCCCCCTCCCCACCTAGCCAGGTCAGGCCTGTGTTTTGGGGGAGGCCTGGCAGCTGGTACCAGGTATCGGGTAAGACAGCACAGTGTCTACCCCTCTCCCCTCAGTATACGTTTCATCACAATACGCTTCTGCTCAATCCCATGACAGCTCTGCACTGCCTCTAGAAGCAAACGTAAAACCAACCCCTGCTGGCACTCAAAGCCAGCCCCAAACTGTATCCCCAGCAGAGGCCCAGCACTGTGGCCTCTGCCTCTCCTGTGACCTCTGGTGCTGTCCGCTGCTCCCGGGCATCCCTTGGTTTCACGGGGAGGGGACAGTATATTGACTCCCGAGCTCCCGTCCCTGCCCAGCCTTCCCTCAGGCCACCTGCCCACCTCAGGCCACCTGCCCCCACCCCTGCTCAGGCCCCGTCACAAAGGCTGCTGTCACTCAGCCCCGAGTCCAGCAAGTCCCAGGCCTCTTCCCTTCATCTCCTCTCCCCTACCTGCCCCCTCCTTTTTAAAGACTGAGGCATAGTTGATATACAATATTATATATGACATACAATAGTATATACTATTATAATCACTATAATATAGTGCTTCAAATCACTGTCCAAGGATATACGCGTTTATAGTTATTATAAAATATTGGTTATATTCCCCCTGTGTTGTTCAATATATCCTCATAGCTTATTTTATACATAATAGCTTGTATCTCTTTACCCCTTACCCCTATCATCCCTTCTCCCTTCCCTCTCCCCACTGGTCATCACCAGTTTGTTCTCCATATCTGTGCATCCGCTTATTTTTTTTTGTTGTTATGTTCACTAGTTTGTTGTATTTTTTTAGATTTCACATATAAGTGATATCATATAGTATTTGTCTTTGTCTGATTTATTTCACTTGGCACAATACTCTCCAAATCCATCCATACTGCTGCAAATGGCATTTTAATGGCTGAGTATATTCCACTGTGTGCGTGTGTGTGTGTGTGTGTCTGTGTGTGTGTGTGTGTGTGTGTGTACACATCTTTATCCATTCATCTGTTGATGGACACTAAGGTTGCTTCCATATCTTGCAACCTGCCCCTTCCTGTCGGTGCCTCCATTGAGATGCCCTGGTCTTACTCCCTTCTCCATTCCAGCCACCCTCCTCCAGATTCAGGCCCAGCACCTGCTTTCCCGGTGGCCTCTCTGCCTTGAGTGACTCCACCTTCCACACCATTCCCCAGCTAGCCTGCCCCTCAGTATGTGTTTTTCGACTTCACCCCTCTGTGTCTGCCCAACAAATCCAGTCATCGTCCCTGCCTGGCATCCACAATCCACCTCCCCGCTTCTCTGCTCCCACAGAGCTTCTCCTTGAGGCTCTGGAGCAGCCATGTACAGGCGCAGCCCTGGGCCATGCCACACGACTCCACGCCACGCAGGCCTGGGGTGGGCACCGTTACCATCAGCTCATGTGTCCCTGAGGCTTGTGGGAGACAACTGAAATTGAAGCTGGGGTGGGACTCGGTGCTGACACCCAGTCTTTGCGGATCACCTCTCCCCACCCCAGCTCCTCTCCCGGTGCCTCTGAGCAGCTGGCCCCCAGCCCTTCTCTCCAGTTGGTGATGGGTCCTGGGCTTGCCCAGCATTGGGACAGGGCTGAGGCCGCACAACTCCCGAGTCACTCGAGCAAGCTTTGCCACGCTCTTCTTTCTCACCCAATGGTTGTTAGGAGATCAGCCTTCCAGCCCCTGGTTCCTAGAAAGGCCCCGAGAGGCCCTGCCTCTTTCTTCTCAAGGGTGACCTGCCCTTTTTTGCCTCAGCCTCTGAGGAGCTCAGGGCCACATGGGCCCATTTACAGTGGCTCTCTCAGCATCGTGTGGGACTCCACATAGTACTGATTTCCATATTAGGTACCTGGTGACGTTACCTAATATGTGTTAAGTCTGTGTTAAGCTACCCCTGGTGCCTCGTGTAAAAAAGTGTGCAAAGTGAGTGGATATTCCCTCAGGAAAGGAACGCTAGGGGTCCACCAGGAACGCTACCTTAAGGGCGTCCAAGATCCTGCCATCGTAGTCAATTACCACTGTGTCTCCTTGTTCACCCTTGAGGCCGGGGGGACCCTGAGGCAGGAAGAAGAGGAAGAATTTCAGGGAGGAGCATCGTGGGCATTTTTGTTTCACCCCGAGAACCTAGTAACTGGGGCTGCACACAGGCCTGTGACCTGTGGGCCAGCTCTCTCAGCTGGACACTGGGTGGCCCCCAGCACGGTGTCTTCTCGAATTCTCTCAGGAACTGGCCCCTGGCTCACTGAGTGAGCACTCTGGGGGCCAGGCAGGGGGTTACACGAGGGAGAGGGGAGGCCTGGGGCCAACTGAGGAAAACGCCTCCACCTCACAGGAGGTGCCTGTGATCCACCTTCACGTGAGAACCGAAGCCCGCTGAGGCTCATCCTTGAGAGAAAATGGAGAGCCTGACTTTGATGTGAAGTTCTTCAGATTTTTAAATGTTAGCAAACAAAAACACCAAACCCTCCAAAACACTGTGCAGGCCAACTACAGGCCTGCCAGCTGGAGGCTGCCCTCGCACCGCAGTTTCTTAACCTCGGGGGGAGGCTGCACGCACCAGGTGCTGACACTCCCCTTCACTCCTGGTTCTGAGTCCACACCCACCCACGCACACGTCCACACGTATGTGTCTGCACACGCACTCGTCGACACAGGTACAGACGTGTGCCCTACTGCTGGCCTCACCTTTCCCCTCGGAACCTCCCCTCCCCTCTGGACTCCTCTGCTAGAGCAGCAGGGGGTGTGAGCACTTTGCTCAGGCTTGCGGCCAGCTGCACCAGAGGAGAGACCCGGCCAGGGCCTCATTTGCCAGCTGCCTCCACAGTCATGGCCTCTATGGAACTGGAAGGTGTACACTGAACTGCCACGCTCAGTGCTTAATCCAATTCCCTGGCCATCCGCACCAGCAGGCTGCCAGCTTAGACCTCTGTCTTGGAGGAGGGAGGCAGCCTGTGGGAGCGTGGGGGGGGGATGTGATTGCTTGAGATCACAGGGCCAAGAACAAGGTGCTGATAGGGGCTCATCACAAAAGATCTGGGACCAGTTGCGGTGGTTGTGCTCTGGCGACAGGGGTGAACTGTGAAGTGGGGCTGGGCGGAAGGCAAGGCCCCCATACGTCATGCAGGATAATGCCATCCGTGACATATTGAAATCTATGTTGAATGTGCCAAGGAAAAGAGTCTAGGAGGGCAGACTCTTGCCTGGGGAGGAGGAGAAGAGGGAGGAGGATGGGACTCTCCTTTTCACATCCATAATTGAACATTTAACCCAAAGCATGTATTAAGAATTAAAAAGCAAAAAAAAAAAAAAAACCCACTAATGAAATATTAGTATTAAAATAAAAAGACTCCAAGTTCTCAGAGCTCCACTGTTCCTCTGGGGTGTCTGGGGGACAGGGGCTTTGGAAGGAATGAGGTCCCTGGATCTCACTGGTGTGGCTGGGGTGGGGGGACTGCTTACCCGCTGCCCCGTGGCTCCATCAGTGCCTGGGTGGCCGGGCTCCCCCTGTGGAGACACATGGCTGCAGCCAGGTGTGTATGGCTGAAGCCAAAATTCCCCCGCCCCCTCCAGTTGCCTCTTCTCCAAAGAGCACAGGGCCGAATGGATGTGACTGGCATCTCCCAAGTTGAGGGAGGAACTGTGGGACCTTCCTCTGACCCCTTGTTGTGTAGACAAGATGGGCCACTGAGGCCCAGGGGCCCAAGGCTACAAGGTGAAGGCCTTGTCACTACTTGAGACCACCTGCCACCTGACTCCAGGCCAGCCTCTGATTGCCAGGGCCCAGACCCTTGGGCCAGGGACCTTCTGGACTCCCAGCTTAAAAGGGCAGATTGCAGATGAAACCAGTCTCCCCCAGGATGGGCCTTCGGAAACCAGAGCAGCTCACATTATGTCACCTTGGGCCCCTGGGCTCTGTCTGTGCCATTCTCTACCTGCGGCCCCTTTGCTCCCTGACTGGCCCTGCAACAGAGGTGTCTGCTGTGGAGCCTCCAGGCTTTGCGGGCTTCCAGAGGAGGTCCTGAGAAACTGCCTGAGCCCACCCGGGGTGGGGGTGGTGAGTTCAGTACAGCCCCAAGGACTCAGGCCCAGGCCTCCTTCTGGTTTGGTTGGAGAAGCTCAGGGGCTCAGTCAGGTTAGAGGAAGCCTGGCCAGGATTTGGTTGTTGTCTTAAGGGGATGAGGGACCAAGGAACACAGCCAGTTCCTGGCTTGGGGGAAGGGCAGAGTGGGGCCACCTGAAATGGGAGCCAGAGGACTTGAGGGTGTAAGGGGAGGCCAGTGGCCTGGATGATTTGCTAGGCCTGTTGGTGAGTGGGACCCTGGCCTTCCTGCTGGCCTCCCTCTGGCCTGCCCTGGTCATCAGCCCATGTGCCTGTGATGTAAAAGGGTTGGGTAGGAGCTTCACCAGGCAGGTGGGAACTGGGGAGATGGGAGGCAGGGGGACCACAGGAGGAAGGATGTGTACCTACCTTGGGCCCTGGGGGTCCAGAGAGCCCTGGTTGGCCTGGTATCCCGTCATCCCCCTGAAGAGAGAACAGTGGAGGCTGCAGCCTTCAGACTTGCGTGCACTGGCTGGGTCCTCTGGCTGTCAGCTGGCCATCCCCTCTCTGCATTTCCTAGCACACTAGTCCACTCCTGGTAGCAGCATTGATCACACTGGGTCAGGGCAGTTCTCCCTCCCCTCCTTGTCCCTCTAGGGCAGGGGTGGGGTAAGACCCACTTCCGTCCCCTGTCCCCACTAGCCCAGAACACAGCTCAGTAGGTATGTGCAAAAGGAATGGATTGGCTGAAGGAGAGGTAATTCATTCCCTCTGTGAACAAACATCTCTGAGCACCCTCTGCAGGCCAGGCAGACAAGATCCCTGCTCAGTGGGTCAGAAGAGACCAAGGGCCAGGAAATATCCAGATAAATTCACAGCCTCATGCTGGGTAGTGGATATGCCCGGAAGAGAATATAAAGGAATGGTGGGATAGAGAGGGACTCAGGGAGAGTGTGGGCTTCAGTAGGTGGCTGGGGATGGCACTTTGGGGGAGGGCACAGCTTTGCTGAGTCCAGTATGAGGAGGAGGAGGCCCAGCCATGGGAAACAATGGGGGAAGATCAATCTGGGTCAGTGGTTCCCAAACTGGAGGGCACATTAGCACCACTGGGGGCTGCTTGAACAGAGCATGCCCACCTCTAGTGTCTCTGACTCAGTGCCTTTGGGCCCCAAACACGTGGGTCTAATGAGACCCAATGATGCTGATAATACTGCTGGTCCAGGATCACACTTTGAGAACCAGTTTGACATGGGAACAAATGATCTGCCTGAGTAATTCTATGTGTTTGATGTATTTCTCTAAGAATGAGTGAATGAATGAATGAATGAATGTGATCCTGACTTCTGAGACAGGTAAGAGCAGCCACCCACAGCGAGGATTTGGGTTTGGTCCCGCTGTGCCCAGCCCCTGCTTTTATCTCCAGCCACTTCCCACATCCCTGCCAAGAAGGCCCTCCACAGGGGCCCTCCACCCCCATCTTCTTCCCAGAAACACTGGGCTTAGCCTGGTCAGAGCTACCTGGACACCAGCCTCCTCCTCCTCTGGTAGAAGTGGCTCTGATAACCTCCACCCAGCATAGCCCATAGACCCTGAGCTCCTCAGAGAGATTCTCATGGGTGATGGGGCTGATAGTCCTGGACTCCAGTCTAACCCTGAGCTGGTCCTTCCCAAGCTGAGTGATCCTGGGCAAGTCACTGCTCATGGGGGCTATAATGCCCCCAGTCTCAGAAGGAAGTTGTGAGATTAGAAGGAATGCATTGGAGGCCCTCAGCTCCCAGAAGATGCTCACTAAGGATAGCTCCTTCCCCCCACTTTCTCTCCTGCCCAGTCCAGGGGCCCTGGCTCCTTCAGGGATGACCACAGCCTGCCTTCCACCCTGGCAGGTGCTGCTTAAGGAAGGAAGAAAAGAGAGCTGACAAGCTAACGGGCTTTATTATTCAGTCCTCACAACCTGCTGTGAAGGTAAGGCAGGAAAAGTCTGTCATGACCTCATTTGACAGAGGAGTAAACTGAGGCCCAGAGAGGAGATGATGTCACTTGTTCAAGGTTATAGAACTTGGTCTTCTAACCCCACTGCTTTGGCTCCAGTGGGGGAGGAGGAGGAGAAAGGGGTCGGGTGAAGGGGCCCCCTGTGTCCAGGCCTGAGACAGGAGTGAGAGGCACTCACCTTGGGGCCTGGGGGTCCACTCGGGCCCTGGAACAAGAGAAGAAGGGGTGTTAGACATCATCCCAGAGGCTGCATCTGGGCTGTCTTTCTTAACATCCTTGTTTTATAAAGGGTGACGTCAAGTCCCAGAGGATGGCAGGGCTGTCTCTGGAACCCAGCTGAGCCATCGTATCTTGGACAGAAATCTGCATTAGATCCCAAGCTGTGATGAGTGGACTGCAGGCTCTCTCCCAGGGGTGTGGGGTTGTGAGAATTTTGCTGGGGTTGGGTCCTGGCCCATCTGCTCCCAGTGGTGGTGGGGGCAAGAGCCCAGGTATGCACCCTGGGCTGCATGCCCAGTCCCGCTGTGGGTGGGCAGGGGAGAGGAGCTTCTGGGCCTCGAACCACAGTCCTGCCTGCCCAGGCCTCTGAAATGCCCTGGATACTGACCGTTGCACCATCTTGTCCAGCTTCTCCTTTGGGACCCTGAGGAGGCATAAGAGAAGAGCACTGAGGCGGGGTGGGGTTGGGGTGTCACAGTTGCCTGAGCCTGTATCTCCTGCCAGACCCTGGGCTGGGGCTGCATGTACGTTCTCTCATGCAAGTGCACTTTTGTCCTCACCAAACCTCTGAAAAGTGGGTGTCACTGTCCTCACTTCACAGATGAGAAAGCTGAGGCTCAGGGAGTTATGTGCCCAGCACAACAAGGAATCGGTGAGCTAGTTGAGCAGTTGCCCTGATAGGGGACCCTGGAGGCAGTCTAGGGGGTGGTGCCAGCTCTGCGCTGGAGGAAGCACAGTCCAACCTGAGCCCTTGGGGGAGGGAAAGGGGTGGTACAATGAGGTCTGACCCCGCTGTTTGGGTTAGGACTAGGGGCACAACAGTGGCTTCATATAGGGAGAAAGAGAGAGAAAAAAGAGAGAGAGGGAGAAGAGGTTGGTAGAGAGGTGCAGAGACAGGGTTTCAGGGTCAGGACTGGGACTGAGATTATAACCAAGGTCAGAATCTAAATGCAGTTAGAGATTGGGGTTAAGAGTTGGGCCAGAGTCTGTAGGCGTGAGTTAGGGCTTGGATAACAGTCTGAACTGGGGGTGTGGATCTGGATTTGGAAATGAGTTTGGGGTCAGACCTGGGTTTGATTCCTGGGTCGGGAAGATCTCTGGGAGAAGGAAATGGCAACCCATTCCAGTATTCTTGGCTGGGAAATCCCATGGACAGAGGAGCCTGGCGGGCTACAGTCCGTGGGGTCACAAAGAATCTGACATGACTGAGCGACTAACACTTTCTCTTTCACTTGGGATCAAGGCCTATGTTGGGGTCAAGGACCTGGTTTGTGTTAGATTAAGGTGTGATTGGAGTAGGAGTCTGGGTTGGGGCTGGGGATAGGATAGGGTGGGGGTTGGTTGTGGGATCAGGGTTGGGAGGTTTGGTAACCACGTCCCGCGTGGTCCAGCTCCATGCCCTCTTTTACCTCTGGGCCTGGTGCTCCCCTGGGGCCATCTTTCCCAGTGTCGCCAGGAGGGCCCCGGGCCCCAGGGGGTCCTGGAGGCCCTGGAGGCCCAGCAGCTCCATCTTGCCCTGGATCTCCCTGAAAGAGATGGGGCCCAGCATGACCCTGAGGGTGGGCGGAGGGAGTTCTGGCCTCCAGAGAGAGAGATAGAGGCCTCCTCAGAGGGGTGGCCAGATGTCTTCGCCTTCCCAGCATGCGGCCGGCTCAGAGGAAAGGGCCTTGTTATTGCGCCTCTTGCTACTTCTTGGTATACAAAGGGACAGGACAGGTCCCTTGGTATATAAAGGGACATGACCTACACCTCTGCATGAGAGACCAATAGGATCTCGTACCCTCCCCCATATGCATCATTGCTCCAGCTCTCAGTGCCTGAAGCCCAGCTATGGAGTTCAGGCGAGAGATGAGACGTATTAGGTGTGGGACAAAGCACACGTGCCCAAACAGCCCCCTTCCTTTTGGAAGGGAGGGGACTGTTTGCCTCCTGAAAGACCTTCCTGGTCGCTCAGCTCTGGCTTTATTAAGTGCTAGAGGCACACTCTCAGGCATTGATCCCAGAGAAACACTGAAAATATTGAAAATTAGAAACATGTCCACACAAAAACCCATACGTGAACATTCACAGCAGCTTTATTCACAATAGCTCCTCATGAGAAACAATCCAGATGTCCTTCAATGGTGAATGGTTAACCAACTGGGGTACGTCCATATCTCGGAGCACTGCTCAGCAATAAATAAAAAACAGAACACTGACTCATGCAACAGCGTGGATGCGTCTCAAGAGATTTATGCGGAGCGAAAAAAGCCAGTCTCAAAAGATGGCTACTAGATGACTGGGCTACACGAGATTCTTGGAATGCAAATTTGCGGAGATGGAGCACCGATCAGCGGGGTTAGGGATGGGGGCTCGAAAGGAGGTAACTACAGCTATAGGTGGAGAGCAGGAGGGCTTTTTGTGTGGTGGTTGCACAAATCTCAAGAGTGATAAGATTGCATGGAAATACTCAGATGCACAAATAAGTAAAATGGGTGAAGTTGGAATAAGGTTGGTGTATTATATCAATGTCAGTTTCCTGGTTGTGGTTGTACTATAGCGATGTAAGATGTCACCATTGAGGGAAACTGGATGATGGGAACATGGGATATTATTTATTACAACTGCATGTGAAACTATAATTATCTTAAAAAAACAAAAAAGCGACAAAGGTACACACCATCTCTTTCTTGCAGCACCCAGTCTCTGACCCTTGGCTGTGTTAGTAATGGGTTAGACCTCAGGCAGCCAGAGCCCTCACCTTGTGGCATGTCCCCGAAAGGAGGAGAGACTGAAGAGCCCCTGGCACTTCCTGATGCTCTCAGGGGTGCCTTCCCAGTACTGGCTTAGGGCACAGTAATGGGGCATCCCTGGCTCACAGTGCCAGCAACTCCCAACCCACCTGTTGCCAAGAAAGGAAGAAGGCATTTGTAGATTGGGCCCCTGCTGCATGCCCAGCGCTGAGGGGTGAGGTTGTCTCACCCAATCCTGTGACCACCTGGCCAGGGCACTGCTACTTATTTAACAGATGAAGAAGCCAGGGGTTAGAGAATAACGATTTACCCAGGGTTACAGAGTAAGGAAGGGCAGGATCTCTTCTGGCTACTGAGGCAAGAGTCTCCTTTAGACAGATTTTTTTCATCTGTGGACCCCACGCTATGAGAAAACTTGCCTCTCTAGACCATGGCACATATGACATAGCTCACTTGTCTTCCCAATTAAAAAATTAACTGAAATTCTCAATGTCCACCACACAGATCTTCTGACCAGTCTGACTTAGCCAGGGTCCTGACCAAGAGACTAGAACTCCAGCCAAAAGACAATGGCTCAGAGTGGCAGTGGGAGTGATTCCTGTCTCACTTTACACTGTGTTAGGAATCACCTGCTAAACAATTCAAAGGCTCAGAGTGGGAACCACTGATATGGACTCTCCTTATCAAGGCAGAAAATGAATGTCAACACTTGAGCATGTTCTAGAGGGTGTTTAACTTCTCCTGAGTTACTTGGAATGAGGCTGGACACCCTTCTTCCCCCAGGATCGGATGGCTGAGGTCTCCCCCTAGGAACGCGGGATGAGTCGAGGGGAGCGTGCACACCAGCAGCCCAGACTTGGCCAGTCTACCTTGAGGATGCGGCGACTGTACATGTGATGGTCTCTACTTATAAAGTCCGGATTGAGCCTCGGGAAAACCATCTAGTCAGCAAATAGGTGTTTGATGAGAAAGGCAGGAGGGTGGTTTGGAAACCACCAGGCTATTTCTGGAGGCAAAACCACTTAACCCAGCCTGGAGAGAGGAAGGGCGTTGGAAGTGACGGACCACAGTGAGAGGATAACAGGGAGGAAGGCCAGGGGTCTCCAAACGGAGGAAACAGGCTCCAAGTGTCAGACATTTTTTATCTTTCTCTAAAGTGTCAGGAGGAAACAAACAAGTGTCAAATTCTTTTCCTTCTCTACACAAATTTAAAGAGAGGTTTCTCTTAAAATTCTGTGTTGCCATGATGACACCTGGCTCCACCTGAACTTAACTTTTCTCAAACCTTGAGCTAACCAAGGTGTTCTTCTTATGGAAATGTTTGTCTTCAGCTATGTTAATGAACTATATATTTACCCTAGACTCAGTCTTTCTTCAGGTTGGTTCTGCCTGGACTCAGAACCGATAAAGGCTCAACAAACCTGTATGTTTTCCTCATATATTGTTCTCCTAATCTATGTTAATGAAACTATATATTTACTTGGAAAACTGCCTTTCTTCAAGATTCATGCCAAGCGTTTTATGTCTGGGATGACTCACCTGGTGCCAATGTTATCTCAAAATGCATGTTGTGGGTGCCACTCTGAGACATCTCCTTTCTCTAATCAACAGCTCACTGATAGGTATATAACCTACTGCTAAAGGCTAGCAGGGGGGCACTCTCTCTGCCCCCTTCTGATGTTTATGTCAGAAGCTTTCTCTATCACTTTTATAGTTGAATAAAACTTTATTACACAAAAGCTCTGAGTGATCAAGCCTCGTCACTGGCCCCCGATTGAATTCTTCTCCTCCAGAGGCCAAGAATCCCTATGTCTTTCGTGGTTCATCAACAGCCTTTTAACAGTCTCCAAAGAGGGCTGCTATGCTTGATCCCATCCCTCGGGTTCTTCTGCAAAGGGACCTCACCCTCCCCCAAGAGCTGGAGTCCATTTCTTCACCCTCTTGACTTGGGTGGGTTCTGTGACTTCTGGGACCAACAGAATGCTGTGGACATGACGCTGTGTCCCTTCTGGAGGAGGCTTTTAACTGGCCTCCTGCCTCTTGGAACGCTACTCTTGGAACGGCCCTTCGTCCACCAGGCTGGGAGGGGCCTGAGCCACACAGAGATCCATGAGCGGGCATCTCCGGCTGAGCTCTCCACCAATAGCCACATGAATTGCCAAGACATGCTTTGTGGAGCCCACCCAGCAGGAGTCCTCAGTCTGCTTCAGACTCTGTTGAAGAGACCCCTGGTTTGTCAGGAGGCACTTCTGGGTACCCAGCCCAGGGGGCATGGAGGGCTAGAGGAGACTCTGACCTACTGTTCCCACTCAGCTGGGTACCCACTTTCCTGATTGCCATGAACCTTCATTTCAGGGGCTTGGGATATAGGATGTCACCCCCACTCACAGTTGGAGAAACTGAGTCTCAGAGAAGGAAGTGATTCACTTCACATCACTCGACTGGTAAGTGGCAGAATTGAACTCTGGGCTCAGGGCATCTGGCTCCAACCACAGCCTTCCTTCTTCCTGGGTGCCAGCTGCTCTCGGGAAGATCAGTCTCTAGTCTGGGCCCGGTGCCAGCCCCACTTTCTGCGTGTCTATGGTGATAAGGGTGACCAGGATGTCTGCTTGTCTGTGCAGAGAATGGAAGCTTTGGCCAAATCAAGGTGCTTGGAGCTTCTACCCGATGGCTGCTTAAGTAAAAACAGGCAGCAAGATAGACCACGGGTGGGGAGGGGGCTGTCACTCCCTTCTTTCTGTGATCAGCATAGGGATCCAGAAGAAACACTTATTACGGTATAAAACAAACCATGCGGGGTCGGGGGAGGGTCTTGCTCAGGTCTTACCTGGGGGCCAAAGTCTCCTGGTGCGCCCTAGGAACAAAAAACAGGATGATCTATCACCAGTACGTCTACTACTTCTTCACATGTGTGGAGCATTTGCTCTGCGCTCAGTGCTTACGCTACCTTATCTCCATTTCCAAGGAGGAAACTGAGGCACAGAGAGGCTAAGTAACTTGCCCAAGGTCACACAGCTAGCAGATCCAGGGCTTGGAGTCAGGCGGTCAGCTATCTATTGCTAGCCTCCAGACACAGTGGAGTAGAACCCGCGAACTTCCAAATAATGATGGATGATAACTGATTCACTGCTTGAAGTCACCAAGCTTTGGAGCAGTGTGCTATGTAGCAGTAGATGCCAAGACAACAATTTTTCTCTGGTTTCAAGAGAGAGGTCTCCCTGCCTTCATCATTTCTACGACTCAGTGGCATTAGCCAGAACTGGCATGAAGGCAACCACTCCACCTGCCAAGTGGTGCCTATTCTTTGTTCATCTACAAAGAACACTTAGTCTGTTACCTTGCGCAGTCTTCTCCATGAGAAGTTGGTTTTAATTTACAGATGGAGTAACTGAGGCCCACAGAGCTGGGCAATTTGCCAAAGATGACACAGTTGCAGTGGAGCTGGAATGCACACCTGAGGCTCCAAACACCAGATCCTGTGCCTTGCTCAGCCCTGATGGGGGACGGGAACCCTGGCTATTCTGACCTACACAGGGCACGTGGCAATGGGGGTTGTGGGTGGCGCAGCACAGCCTGGCCCTGTCCTGCTTAAGAAGTGTCTGTCGGTTCTATCACACCCAGGGCTGTTCTGGCCCCTGACTCCACTGTGGGACACACAGGTCTCCCCTCTCTCCTGCTCCCCTCCAAGGCACCTGGAGTCCCAGCCCTCCAGGAGTCTGACTGTGACATTTAGTGCCCAAATGCCAGGGAAGTCCTTCTCACAAAGAGCTACAAATATCCTGGGGCTAGCTCTCTACCATTTGTTTTCCTGGGAAGTGTTCTCCCCACGAAGAATGCCATCAACAGTGTTCAATTCCCCAGGCTTTTCTGGTACCTTCCTCTTTTCAGGATTGATAATTTTGGAAACCCATCATTTTGGATAGACTATGTTTTGAGATTTGTTACACTCTGGTGCCAGAAGAATTCAGATTCAACCCTCCAGGTACTTTAACTTGTCACACATAAGCCTTGTAACCATTTTAGGAGGTAGGCACCACTAACCCCACTTCACAGATGAAGAAACTGGGGCTCCAGGAGGGGATGTGACTTGCCCAAGGTCACATCCTGGGACTGGGGTTTGAAGGCAGGTTTCTGGCCTCCTTTTTCAGCCCGCCATATCTGGACAGCCTCCAGCATCACTTACCTTTTCCCCTTTGGGGCCCGGAAGTCCCTGGAGAAGGAATATAGAGAAAGAACATGGGTGAGTGAAGAGGACTAGGCTGACCCCCTTCTGGTTTCCCTGAGGCTCTGAGGGCAGAAAGGCCTGTGAGGCTGCGCAGAGCTGTGGGTGGCTGAGTGAAAAGACATGTGAGCCTATCAGCCTTTAGCTGCCCGTGCTGGCCCCAATGAAGCTCTGCACCTCAGTCCTCACCATGAGGAAGACAGGGCACTGGGGCAGTCACTGGCATCCTCTCTGAACAGGGGCAAGTGTGCTAGGCACTCCCCCTAGAGAACAGAGCTCTCCTTGCTCAGCCCTCACTGTGTCCAGACACCAGTGAGGAGTCATTGACTCCTGGGTCTGGAGGTGTGAGAAGGTGGAGGTGGCTTCTGGCAGGCCACGGTGGTTGCCATCACCCTCTGGCTGCAGGGAAATGTGTCTCTTTCAGTCTTGCCAAGTTATTAACACCAGGACTTCTAGGGAAGCGGGTCAAGTCACACACAAGGTACTGACTGTGGGGCTCAGAGACCCTGGGGTTGGGGCTAGGCTGCGGTGGGGCCAGTTTGGCGTTCACACTCTTGGTCAGGGGCCTTGATCACTGGGATGGATCACTCCATCCCAAATCATGTTCTCTTCAGCTAGTAATGGATTCGCTCATTCACTCTTTCAACAACTCATCTGTCTAGGTACTGGGTTCTTTCCTCCCATCCTTTAATAATGTACCCAGCATCAGTCAGCTCTCCAATCATTTGTTAATCCATTCATTTTTCACTCAGTTGTCTGCCCAACCATCACGCATTTATACATGCACAAACTCATCTACTCTTGCTTCCATCCAACTATCTGTACAGTGTTTGATTCATTACCTCACTTGACTGTCCTTCCTTCCACCCACTCATCCATCCACTCATCCGTCCATCTGTCCATCAATCTATCCATCCATCTGTCCTTCCTTTCTTCCATCCATATCCAATTATTAATTTAATTATGCTATCTCTGTGCATCTTATTTATTCTGCTAAGGACACCCATGGACCACCTCTGACCCAGGTGTTGAAAACCCTTCAACGTGATGTCCACCATCCAACTCCTGAGACTGTATGAGGGTATGCTATGTGCTGAGGGCCTGCTGGGAGGGCAGGTGTTTTGAGGGCTGACTGGACACCAGGGAGTGTTGTTCACAGTTTTTTGCATTCCCAGCATCCCTGTGGGGAGAGTTAATATGACTGTTTGACAAAAAAAGAAGTCTCATGCTTGGGAGGTGAAAAGGCCTCCACAAGGTTGCACAGTCAGTAGGGGGTGGGGCTGGATTCGAACTCAACTCTGACAGTCAAATAGCTTCTCTCCATGTTGAACCACATTCTCAGTGGCTCCTCCCTCTGGCGTCCATGGTCATTCCCAACCCCAGAGGCAGCCCCATCCCAGGACACCTACAACTGCCCTGTTATCACTTACAGGCTTTCCATCCAGACCCAGTGGCCCCTGGAAAACGAGAAAGAGAGACAGAGAGAGCACAGAGGTTATATTTCTTCTGTGTTTTATGACCCAGAGGCACTGGGTGACGAGAGACCAAAGCCTGCCCTGAGTTCATGGTCTTGGGTACATTTCACATGGACTCAGGCTGGGGGCATCTCTGTGTTGTTTGTTGCCCAGGATCCCCTCCTCCGAAAACAGAGCCCATTTCTCCTTCAAAGCCACCTGCCTCCATCACCCCACAGGATTTGGACATGTGACCACATTCTCTCCGCCAGGCTGAGTGGTTCAGGAATGAGTGTCATGCCTGAGACTCTGAATGGTGGAGCTTTAGCTTTGTGGTGTCTGCAGATGGCCAGTGACGACTGCACAGAAGCCTCCACTATCTCCCTTCACCTGTCTACACACCTGACGAAGCCTTGCTGAGCTCCACCTCCTTGTGGGGGAATAGAGGAATCCAATGGGGGTGCCATGGACTGGGTCTGCCTGGTCTTGACCAACCCTTGCCCGCTGGGCCTAGCTGTAAACAGTCAGTTTCCCTGGCTGGGTCTCCAGACTGCCCTGGCAGACAGTCATCCACCAGTTCCCCAGATGCCGTGACAATGGCTACCCGTTGGTGCCCTTGCTCAAGGCCCTCACTCCAGGAAGGAAACCAGGGCAGTTCTTAAAGCTGGTCCCCTAAGTGCTTCTGGCCACTCACTTTACATTCAAGTCAAGGGTCTGGATGTCAGGGCAATGGCCTGGGGGCAGCTGGGGTCCCAGGAGAAGGGGGAATGGGGCCATTTCAAGGGTTCAGGCCCTGGGGTCTCCTCGTGAGGTGCAATTTCAGTCCCTGCCATCTGAGCTCAGCAGGAGCTACATGAGCTGGCCTGTCTCCTCGGGCCAGCTCCTGGCCATCTTGACCTGGATCCGTATGAAAGGGCTCTTCTCTTCAGCAGTCCACTAAGAGTGGGCCTTGCCCCCATCTACCCACCACGGGCTCCGGCCCTGATAAGGCCATGTCCTTCTGGGCATCTCTACCTGAGACCCCTCACCCTGGCCTGGCCTTCCCAGCTGCCATAACACAGAGGGCCCAGTCCCATCCTGGGTCTCTTCTGGGGCTATTGGTGGCCTCTATACTCTGCCTGAATTGTAACAGAAGCCCTGTGTAAGGCAGGTGTTATCATTCCCATCTTACAGAGGAGGAAGCTAGGTCCAGTGAGGGGAAGGCATTGCCCCAGGCCAGGCAGCCAGAAGTGGGAACTGGAGCCCAGATGGCAGGGACTTCAATTCTGTGTGGACACAGAAACCTATACCACACTAAGCCCTGGCAGTGGTCTCACCTGGGCTCTGGCCACTCTCTCCCCCTCTTGTCTGCCCTTGTATTCCTCTGTTCAAACTTCCCTTGCTCTATCCCATTGCCCACTGGATCTTGCCTGTCCCTGGACCCCCAGTCACCTTGTCCAGAGTGGTTGCCACTGCAGACTCTGTGCCCAGGCCCTGAGTGTGTCTGTCCATCCTGCTGACCTGAGCCCAGACATAGTGCACACTTTGCCCCTCTTTATTCTGCATGGTTTAAAAAAGTCATAATGCAGATGGAAATTAAAAAGAGACGAAGATGCAGCTTGGAACTAAGTAACACTCTTTCCTTTTCAAGAAATAAGAAGGCGAGGATGCAGAGAAAAAGGAAGCCCTGTGTGTTACCGATGGGAATAAACCGTGCAGCCGCTAGGGAAAACAGTATGGAGGTTCCTCAAATAATAAAAAACAAAACCACCTTATGATCCGGCAATTCCACGTCAGGGTATTTATCCAAGAAAAATGAAAACAATAATTCAAAAAGATACTTGCACCTCCATTGCAGCATTTTTCACAATAATGAACAGAGAAACAACCTAAGTGTCACTGATGGATAAACTGATAAGAAGATGTGGCGCGCGCACACACACACACACACACACACACACACACACACACGAAAACACTATTCAACCATAAGAGAATGAGAGGAGCTTGCCTTTTCAACAACATGGCTGGACTGTGAAGTGCATTATGCTAAGTGAAGAAGTCAGGCAGAAAAAGACAAATACCACATGATCTCATTTATGAGTGAGTGAGTGAGTAGAAGTCACTCAGTTGTGTCTGACTCTTTGTGAACCCATGGACTATAGTCGATGGAATTCTCCAGGCCATAATGAAGGAGGAAACAGACAGAACAGGCTCCATCTTGGGCCGGACTGTGGACTTTGAGCTATATGCCTACTATCTATGGAAATGACATACCAACTGGAAAACCAGGCCCCCTGGATGGAAGAGCCCCAGGGCTCGTACCTGGACTCTGCTGCCTAAAAGAATACCCTAATTATCTGTGTAACTGAATAGAATCATAAATTCTATTATGCTTGATTCATGGGGTTGCAAAGAGTTGGACACGACTGAGCAACTGATCTGATCTGATCTGATTATGCTTATTGGGGTATGACCACAGGCCTGTTGATAATTGCCCACTGTTAACTATCTAGGCTTCAGTTCAGTTCAGTTCAGTTTAGTCACTTAGTCGTGTCAGACTCTTTGTGACCCCATGAATCACAGCACACCAGGCCTCCCTGTCCATCACCAACTCCCGGAGTTCACTCAGACTTACATCCATCGAGTCGGTGATGCCATCCAGCCATCTCATCCTCTGTTGTCCCCTTCTCCTCCTGCCCTCAATCCCTCCCAGCATCAGAGTCTTTTCCAATGAGTCAAGTCTTCGCATGAGGTGGCCAAAGTACTGGAGTTTCAGCTTTAGCATCATTCCTTCCAAAGAAATCCCAGGGCTGATCTCCTTCAGAATGGACTGGTTGGATCTCCTTGCAGTCCAAGGGACTCTCAAGAGTCTTCTCCAACACCACAGTTCAAAAGCATCAATTCTTCGGCGCTCAGCTTTCTTCACAGCCCAACTCTCACATCCATACAGGCATATGAATTACGGGTTAACTTTGATTGTATCTTTCTTTTCCTTTGTTCAGACTAGTTTCAGGGAATTTGGGGAGGTGGGTTTGAGCATGTACACTTAGGGTATATAAGGTTTTCTGAAAACCTGGTCAGGGTCCTTGGCTAAGAGGAGATTCTGCCTTGGGCCCGCCGGTGTAATAAACTGCACTCCACTATCTGCATTGTCCTTCTGAGTGAGTTTGTTTCCCAGAACACGTGGCTACAACATTTGGTGCATGGGCCGGGAAACTCCTCACTTTGAGGAGACAAGTCCCATTTGGGACTACTCCGAGGCCTTGCGGCTGGAATCTTCTAGAGGGGGTAAGATGCCTCGCCCTTTTGGAAGGATTCTGCTTCTCAGTGCCCGGACCTTCATGTTAGTAGGTAGTGGACGGCAGCAGGGGAACTGAGTGCTCAGGTGAGGAGGAACCCACCCAGCAGGGTGGAAGAGGGGGCCTGATTACCCCCCTGGGAGGGACTATAAGGGGCATGGGCCCACAGGAGCCTGGAATAGGCAAGTGGAAGCGATTGCTTGGTACACAGGTTGACGAGAGTGTTAGGGCTTGGGAAGGAAATTTGTGAAGGTCATTTAGGAGGTGGTGTCCACACCGTCTTGGGGAAAATTATTACCAAGCAATTCCCAGGGGATTTTTAGGAGAAGAAACTTGGTTTTTGTGTGCTCGTATTCTGCCCTCCCCAAGGAGGTCTCCCATCTGCTGTGACCCCCTCGGAATTGTCAGGCTAGAAGGAGGGGGATACATAAGTGAGTATGAGTTGGCTTTTCCGGAGACAGCCTGGGACGTGGGATATTTAACCCATCTGTATTTTAATCCACACCTGATCAAGCCCACCAAGGCAGAACAGACTTTAAAAGTTAAGGGAGAAACAGTCTTCAGTCACGTGGTGTTCTGGTTCGGCTGTGCTGACCGACAGGTGAAGACACGCCAATCCCCCTTCTTCCTCTGGGATCTGGCAGGTAAGGCTATTCTCACCCAATTAGGAGGGAGGCAGAATGGCAATTTAAGTGTCATTGAGCGGAAATATCAGAAGTACATAGGGTACTGAGAACTTTGTAGACAGAATGAAAAGGAAAAGTAGAAGGTCCGAGAAGGTAAGCAAGATGTGGGGGAAGTAAATCTAAGGCAAGTGTATTGGAGTGCATGATTAAAAATTTAAAGAAGGGATTTGGAGGAGACTATGGGGTGAAAATGACGCCTAACTGCCTCTGCATACTCTGTGAGGTCAAATGGATGGCCACCAGAGAACACCATGAACTTAAAAATAGTGAAAGCAGTCTATACAGTAGTCACAGGAGAGCCAGGACACCTGGATCAATATCCATATATTGACTCATGGCTAGGGTTAGCTCAAGATCTCCTACTTGGACAAGATTCTGTATTCAGAAGGGAAAGGGAAAAATATTAGTGGCACAAAAATTGACTGATGATAAAAAAGGAAATTCTACAGGATTTGGACGGGGGAGACCTGACCCCTCCCCCATACTGGATAATGACGTGCCTGCCTCTCAGTGTTCCACCAGGACCGGAGGCCGCCTTAATGCTTGATCCAGGGCCAGGTGAAGTCCTGCAGCAGCAACTGCTCTTCCACCAGCTCTCCCAGAGTTCCTAGAGCCACGGTTTCGGCAGGCTCCAATCCCAGCAATGGAGACCTCTGGTCAACTCCCCCAGAATTCTACCTCAGCTGGACCTCCTAGATTGTATCCAACTCTCCCGTAACCCCTCAAGATGAATGGAGGTTGCACAATCTCCCGGAAAGGAAACCGGACGGGCTAAACAGTCAAAAGAGAGAGTTAACTCAACAATTCCCTGAGGCCTGAGCAGAAGACAACTCACCCCCTCCCCAGGCTTGCAAAACAAGTCCCACTGGTAATAGAACTCAAACTCGGTACAATTACCTGAGCACCTGCCTTGCTAAGCCATTTACTCTTTACATGACTGAAAAGGACAAGGTGGCTACAGGAGTGTTGTCCCAGACTATGGGGACATGGGACAGACCAGTGACTTATTTCTAATCAGCTGGACAGTGTTGCCACTGGGTGGCTGGGATGCTTACGGGCAGTTGCTGCAGTTGCCTTACTGGTCTCGGAGGCAACCAAGCTGACTTTGGGCGAAGATTTGTTCGTAAAAGTCCCACATGAGGTCAACATTTTCCTGAGAGGGGACCCCCATAAATGGCTGTCGACATCCCGGATTACTCAATACCAGGGACTGTCATGTGAGAACCCCCATGTTACTACTGAGCCTTGTCAGGCCCTGAATCTGGCCACTGTCCTTCCTGTGGGAGAAGGTGGGTCCTCACATGATTGCAAGGAAATATGCCAGCAGACTTGACTTGAGAGACCAGCCAATCCTGGACCCAGATTTGGTCCTGTACACCAAGGGCACCAGCCTGGTGAAACAAGGACAACGACTGGCGGGATGTGCAGTAGTCACGGAAGAAACCATCTTGAGGCTAGCTCTCTGCCATCACACTGGTCCGCTCAACAGGCTGAACTATATGCTCTAATCCAGGCCCTCCAGCTGTCAAAAGGACAAAATCTCAGAACCGCACTGCCTGCTCACAGGTCAATGCTGCCTCTCGGCACGGACGGAAACCTCCAGGGATTCAGGTAAAAGGCACGTTGCCCTTTGAACACCTGGAAGTGGACTTTACTGAAATGAAACCTCACTGACACTACCATTACCTGCTGGTCATGGTATGTACGTTCTTGGGATGGGTAGAAGCTTTTCCTACCTGGACTGAAAGAGCATCAAAAGTAGCCCAGTGCCTGCTTAGGGAGATAGTTCCCAGATTTGGATTTCCTACCAGCATTGGATTGGACAATGGCCCGGCTTTTGTAGCTGATTTAGTATAACAAGTAAGCAAAAGATCAAGTGGAAATTACATACAGCATATAGGCCCCAGAGTTCTGGGATGGTGGAAGGAGCCAGCCGGACACTTAAAGAGACACTCTCCAAGTGGGTCATAGACACTGACTGCTCCTGGGTGGACTTGTTTTCGACGGCTCTGCTCAGACTCAGGATGACCCCACAGTCCCATGGCTCTTCTCCGTACAAAATTGTGTATAGGAGGCCCCCTCCCATAATAAAACAGGTGTCAACAAATTTGCCTCAGGTAAGGGGAGATGAGATTTCACAGCAGATGGAACAACTGGGTAATAATAAATCAGGTAACTAAGTTTGTACAAGAAAGGGTGCCATTCCCCCTTGGGGAACAGATTCACGAATTTGTGCCCAGGGATCAGGGGCAGTCATGGACTGGAAACACGACTCCTTGGCCCCATATTGGAAGGGTCCATATACTGTTGTTCTAACCAGCACTACTGCAGTTAAAGTTGCAGGTGTCACTCCCTGGATCTTCCACATGAGGGTGAAGAGAGCATACCACGCAGACCCAGAGGACACCGAGTGGACTATACAACAGGACCCCACTGATCCCCGTGAAACCAAGATCATCTTAAAGAAGAAACAGAGATGAAGCTCTACAATCAACTGCTGGTACAAGGACTTGCTGGTATCATCTTAAGACTAACCATAGTTTCAGTACAAAGAGGGACCTGTGCTATAATTAAAGTTGAATGTTGTGTATATATTCCTGATTTATCTGGCTATATATCAGCCACCCTAGATGACATGAAAGGTCAGGTAAAAGTTATGTTTGATGATAATCTTCCATTTTGGACTTCGGTCCTATTTTAGGTGAAGGGTGATGTGTGGAAAACTATATTTACCATTGTTACAGTTGCCTTGATAGTTCTGCTTTGTGGACCCTTTATTTTACAATGTTTTATGAACTTTGTAACCCAAAGGTTGATGTCGTTCTCCCAAATTGGAGGTTGGAGAGTCAGGATGCAATATATCCCTATGAATGATGCTCATACTTTGAGTTAAGAGCATCAAGAGGGGGGAATGAAGGAGGAAACAGACAGAACAGGCTCCATCTTGAAAGCAGGACTCCATCTTGGGCCGGACTGTGGACTTTGAGCTTTATGCCCAGTATCTATGGAAATGACATACCAACTGGAAAACCAGGCCCCCTGGATGGAAGAGCCCCAAGGCTCGTACCTGGACTCTCTGTTGCCTAAAAGAATACCCTAATTATCTGTGTAACCGAATAGAATCATAAATTCTATTATGCTTATAGGGATATGACCACAGGCCTGTTGATAATTGTCCACTGTTAACTACCTAGGCTTAAGGCATATGAATCATGGGTTAACTTTGATTGTATCTTTCTTTTCCTTTGTTCAGACTAGTTTCAGGGAATTTGGGGAGGTGGGTTTGAGCATGTACACTTAGGGTATATAAGGTTTTCAGAAAAACTGGTCAGGGTCATTGGCTAAGAGGAGACTCTGCCTTGGGCCCGCCGGTGTAATAAACTGCACTCCACTATCTGCATTGTCCTTCTGAGTGAGTTTGTTTCCCAGAACACGTGGCTACAACAATAATACTGGAATGGGTAGCCTTTCCCTTCTCCGGGGGATCTTCCCAACCCAGGAATCGAACCAGGGTCTCCTGCATTGCAGGTGGATTCTGTACCAACTGAGCTGTGAGTGAAACCCTCTTTTTATATGTGGAATATAACACCAAACAACAACAAAATAAATGAGCTTATAGATAGAACACACTGAAGGTTGCCAGAAGTAGGGGGGTGGGTGAAATGGAAGAAAAGGTAAAAAGGCACAACCTTCAAGTTACAAGATAAACAAGCTCTAGGGATGTAACGTACAGCAAGGATGACTCCAGTTAACAACACTGTATTGTATACTTGAAAGTTACTAAGAGGGTAGATCTCCAAAGTCTTCATTACAAGAAACAAAACAAAACAGAGACTAAGGTGTAGCTTAGAACTAAATGAAGCTCTTTTCTTCACATGCCAGGGGGCAGAACACAGCAGACCTCACTGCTAAGTCACCAGCAGCAGCTGGTGACATGAGCTGGCCTTGGAACTAGATTGCATCATGAGTTCAAGACACTCCTGATAAAGGCCAGGACACAGAGCAGGGCTTGCTTTGGACCTGACTCCCTTTCCTACATGGATCTGCCGTTGCCACAGCTCTGGGAGCCTGGTGCCACGTCCCTTCCTACAGATGAAGAAGCTGAGCCAGTGGGACTGTCCAAGGGCTTGAAATAGGCCCTACTCTCCATGGAATGCTCTCTCTCGCCGGTAGCACAGGACAGCAGGAGTGACGGATGGCTATCCAGGGAATCTGGGGAGAAGGCTCATAGGCCTTGCCTTCCTTCCAGGATTTCTGGTGCCTCTGACTCCCTGAGTGAGGAGACGAAAGGCTCTCTGGACCTTCTTTCACTTTGACCCTCTGCCAGGCCCAGTTCCAGTTGACGTGAGGCATGCAGTGCCACAGTGCCCCCCTTTTCTAGAAATGACTGTTACAGAAGGGAGCTTGGGGATGTTCCCTTGGCTTTGACCCCAGAGGGGAAAACTCAGTGCCACCAACTGTCTCTGAGAGCATTCTGAAGGCCAGACCTCAGCAGCCCCCTCCTAAGAGTGACCAGGGGCCTCTTGCCTTCCAGGCAGGATGCTACCTTCTGCCACCTCCAAGACTGTCCCAGTGGATCATTGACAGTGCAGCCTCAGTTCCCAGCTTACTAGTTTGTGAGAAACCCTCTACATGGCAGAAAACCAAGTTTTCAATCCGGGATCCTGTCTGTATTTGGGGTCACAGGGCCTTTGGCTCCTGGGACTTGATAAAGTTTGTAGTTTCAGAGTAATGGCAGAGGGGGCATGAAGAGCACCAACCTTGGAAATGCCCACGGTGAGGCTGAAGGAAAGTTACGAGTTCCTCAGGAATTCAAAGCTGGAGCTGTATGTGGAGACTCCCATGGACAGAGGAGCCTGGTGGGCTACAGTTCATCGGGTCACAAAGAGTTGGACATGAGTGAAATGACTTAGCATGCACGTGGTTAGATATGATGCCAAGAAGATTCCCTTGGCGAACATAGAATGGTGATGTGCAGATACTTAGAGACCAGAGGGTGGGGGCCTGACTTCAGGGACGGAGCTGACCCACAGCCATGGCTTTGGTCTGTGGAGGTGGCTCTGGGCTCATCTCTGATGGCACCGAGGCAGGAAGGTTATGCCCAGGCCCTTGAATTCTCTGTCTGGAGAAATAGCTAATGCTTGGAGAGGCTGCTCGGTGACCACGGGTCACTGGGAGTCACCGAGGAGGGAACTCACAGAAGGGTGGGGTGGAGGAGGAAACAGCTTGGTTTTGGAGTCAGATGGACTTGCCCAGCTTTGGGGCATGATTCTGACCCCTCTTATCTTGGGAGAGGCTGGGGCCCGGGCTGTGACCCTTAGAGGATGGGCCCTGCCCACAGTCACCCTAATACTGCTTTTACCAAACTGGTGTCCATGGAACACTGGTGTCTTGCAGGGTGTTACAGGCTTGCCTGGGGAAAGGAATTCTATGGTCAAGTAAGGAGTTGTTGTTGAGTTACCAAGTTGTGTCCAGCTCTTTGAGACTCCAGGGACTGCAGCACTCCAGGCTTCCCTGTCCCTCACTGTCTCTCGGAGTTTGCCTAAGTTCATGTCCATTGAACCGGTGATGCCATCCAACCATCTCATCCTCTGTTGCCCTCTTCTCCTGTCTTCAATCTTTTCCAGCATCAGGGTCTTTCCCAATGAGTCAACTGTTTGCTTCAGGTGGCCAAAGTATTGGAGTTTCACTTTCATTATCAGTCCTTCCAAAGAGTATTCAGAGTTGATTTCCTTTAAGATTGACTGGTTTGATCTCCTTGCTTTCCAAGGGACTCTTAAGAGTCTTATCCACAGAAGATTTTTTGAACCATAGTTCAAAAGCATCAATTCTTCAGCGTTCTGCCTTCTTTACTGTCCAATTCTCACATCCATACACAACTACTGGAAAGACCATATCCTTGAATATATGGACCTTTGTTGGCAAAGTGATTTCTTTGCTTTTTGTCATAGCTATCCTGCCAAGAAGCAATTGTCTTCTAACTTCATGATTGCAGTCACCATCCACAGTGAAGTAAGGAGCTATACCCTGTGAAATAGGTTTCTTTCCTGCAAGATTTGCCTGAGCCATCATTCTGCTTGTGGGTCTCCCAGAAGGCAATGTTCCCAGCCTCACTGGATCCCTTGTCTCAGGGCCTGGCTGAATCTTTGCAAAGCAACTGTGATGGCAGGCTGTGTGGATGAACCTGGTGTTTCCATGAGTTGGAGGGAGGTCCAAGCCTGGCTCTGAGTGCTCTGTGAGGAAGAGAAACATTCTGGGGAAGGGTAGGCCTAGTAGATGGGCTGGACCAAGTCCAGGCTGAGTGCCCCAGCTGCTGACAAGCTGGCTTTGAGCAGGAGGGGAATGTACTGGGAAGCCAAGCCATCTGGAAGAGCAGAGCCCCAGACAGGGTGATGGCAGGGCCTTGGTGGCAGGGGATCTTATCCTATCCAGACAGCCCTCCCTTCCCGGACTCTCGGCAGAGATGCTTCTCTCCCTGCATCTCCCACCAGAGGAGCAGAAGGAATGACACAGAGTGAAGGGAGGACTGGGGCCTTCCCTGGGTTCAAACCCCCTCTCTGAGCCTCAGCTCCCACAGAATGGGTGACCCTGAGGGTCATATGCCACAACACTGTGCCTGGAGTTGCTTGGTCCCTGCTGGCTCCTTCCCCTGCCTGATCAAAGCCGTGGAATTCACCAGAGGTTTTCAACGCTTTCTGCCCTCCATGAAGCTAGACAGCTATTTACAAGGCTGGGTTATGCTTTAAACCACTCCTTCCTGGTGCAGATCAGCTGAGCTCCAGGGTGATTCTGGTTGTATAGAAGCAAACAGAACCTTGCGCTGTGCTGAACCTCAGGCCGGAGGACAGAGCCCCCGTGCTGGCCCACCCCCTTGCCCCGCTCAACAACCTGAGCAGCCTGGAACCTCAGTTTCTTCATCTGTAAAATGGAGGTCATGCCTTTCTCTCAAATGACAAGTTCAACATGGGTCCCAAGATAGTCTCCTTGGTCTCCTCTTTCAGATCAACCCAAGTTGTGAGACTTACAGGCAAGCAGACACGGAGTGGAGTCTGCACTGGCCCTGGGGTGGGCAGCACTGGGGAGGGATGTTTGGGTGGCCTTCCAAGTGGCTGGCAGTGAGATGCCAGGCTGTGCCACTGCCAACATCTCTTACCTTTGTGGGTTGGCTCCCTCCCTCACCCCTTGGTTATTTCCTAAGCAGGGTTCCATGGAGCCATCTTTCAAAAAAATATTAGCAAGTATGGCAAAAGAGAGGAGGTTTCTTGGTGAAGTAAGTTTGGGCCAGGGAGTATGCCAACCCTATCACTGGAGCATCTCAATGTGGCCATGGAACAAAGCCTTGGAGGGACCCCAGGGCAAAGAAGTTGTGCAGACTGTTTCCTCTGTGTGAGGCTGGCTCTGTTCCTCTCTGTTAGCTGTGGCTCAGGCCTCCCAACTGGCGAGAGTTATCTGTTGTATGGAGCTGAATCAATACACTGGCCGTGTTTAGACAGAGACAGGAGTAAATGCTCAGACCAGCCGGGGCTGGGTGACTATCTTGCTTTCTGGTTGTAATTAATGCTGACAGCTCCTGTAGGGGAATGGAGCACCCCCCAAATGCACCAGAACAGGGCCCCTGGATGGGGGGCTTACCAGGATTATCAGTCCAGGGTCCAGTAATTATGGCCCAGATGTTGACAATTCATCAAATTACAAGGCTGTTGGGGCCCAGAGTCCCAGCCCGGGGCGTGTGCTTTCCTGTGCAAAGGCTCTCTCATTAGGGCTGTCCAGTGGGCAAGGGGGTGGATGGGCAGCGCCCTCGGGCAGGTCAGTACCATGTGGTTCTGATTTCTCAGGTCAGACTGTTTGCATACACACGGGCCACAGCACAACTGTCTGGGCTTAGCAATTTCCCAGACTTGAATTCCACTGTAGGGTAAGGGAAGAAAGAACCCCCATTCATACGTCCAGGCTGGCTGCAGCTTGTGTCTTGGTGGTGGCATGTGGCTTCTTCTGGGGAACCCCTTCCTGGGGTCTCAAGCCCTTTGTAGAGTGGTCTTTGCAGTCACCTGATACACCTAACTCGGAGAAGGCAACGGCACCCCACTCCAGTACTCTTGCCTCGAAAATCCCATGGATGGAGGAGCCTGGTAGGCTGCAGTCCATGGGGTCGCTAAGAGTTGGACACGACTGAGCGACTTCACTTTCACTTTTCACTTTCATGCATTGGAGAAGGAAATGGCAACCCACTCTAGTGTTCTTGCCTGGAGAATCCCAGGGACGGGGGAGCCTGGTGGGTTGCCGTCTATGGGGTCGCAGAGTCGGACACAACTAAAGTGACTTAGCAGCAGCAGCAGCAGCTACACCTAACTCAGAGTGAGCTATGGGGACTCCAGCTGTGGGGGAACCTAGGAGCCTGCCAAGGTCCGAGCCCTGCCCTTCACTTGCTCCTTGGCCCTCCCGTGCTGCCCTCTCTCACTCCTTGTCTGGGCAAGGGAGGGCAGGGCTGGCCTGGAGCCGGGTTTGGTTTAGTCCATGCAGTTAAAAAAAAAAAAAAAGAAGTAAAACTTACCCAAACTAGTTGCAACATTTAAAAATTGTAACGTTTCACATAAACATGTGGAGCATGGACTTTTACCGAAAAGCTGAAGATGGGTTCAGCTGGGTTCACACGCCTGGCAACGGCTGCTGGGCCCAGTGCAGTTCCCAGGGCCTCACAACTGGCCTCCCATCCTGCTGAAGTGACCTGCCAGCTCTGTCAGGGCATCTGGCTTTGTGACCCTTGGCCTAGAAAACCCATTGGTCCCTTTAGCTCTGTGATTCTGTGAGGCTGGAAAGCCAGCTGGCTTCTATTCTGGGGAGAAGACATGATCAGTGAACATGCTGTGTGCCCTGGAAGCAATTGCACGTATGTCCATTACACATCTTGGCTAGAAAAAGGGGTGCTATGCCTTTGAACAGATCCCAAAATACCTGTCTAAATTACACATTTGCCTGTTACATGATTACCCTGTCAGATATCGGGAAAAATTGTTTCAGGGTGGGGTGAAGGGGAGCGACAGGCCTGACTCCCATTGGGTGGGTGAGGATGGAAGCTGGATCCGTGAACTGAGCTTATCTGCTGAGCGCTGCCTCCAGCCTGGTGTCTCCCGCTCAGGCACGTGGGGCTGGTCTGAGGGAAGGCAATGGGATGGCAGACCAGCGGAGGCACCCATTTTGGCGGCAGCCTCTGGTGCGATGAAGATCTAGCAGGATGGATCAGAGGGTGATGGGCCCAGTGTGGCTGAAACTATACAATGGGTAGTGGCCTGCCTGGGACAGCACAGCTCAGCTGGTGGGACTGAGACACAGCATTACCAGGACACCCGGGGACAAGAGTGACTGACAGGGCTCACAGCAGACACTGAGGCCGCAGGGACCCCTGATATCCAAGGCTACACACCTGATCTGCCCTCTCGCCCTGAGCCTCAGTCTGCAGGGCCACTTGCCTGCTTCCTCCCATCCTCACTCATGTTTGAATCCCCAGCCTCTCTGAAACCCTGGGTTTTGAGGTAAGCCCTCCTTGGTTTCCATGAGTGACACAGTTGTCACCCACTGTTAACAGATTGGGCTTCCCTGGTGGTCCAGATGGTAAAGCGTCTGCCTGCAATGCAAGAGACCTGGGTTTGATCCCTGGGTTGGGAAGATTTCCTGGAAAAGGGCATGGCAACCCATCCAGTATTCTTGCCTGGAGAATTCCATAGACATAGGAGCCTGGTGGGCTACAGTCCATGGGGTTGCAAAGAGTTGCAAGAATTAACAGGTTGATTGGAATTCTTAAGAATCCAAAGATTTCATTAAAAAAACTGTATTTCCAGCTTCTCTTGAAATGTTAGAAGACGTGGTAATGATTGATCTGCTTGGGCTGAGCTACAGTGACCCCCTTAGATGGGGCATGTGCCCTTCCAGTTCAGTCGAGGCCCACTGTTCCCTCCACTCCCCTGCACCCAGCCCGTCCTCCCTGTTTCGTCACCTGGCTGGTCCCTGGAATGCATCAGTGAGCCTGCGAGCCTGCAGTTCTAGCTCTGAACCATCTCTCCGAACCACGCATACATCCAGTTCTCCACTTACCCTGGCCTCTCTCCTGGATCGGTCTCCGCCAGCCCCCATTTCTCCAATCCCCTCAGTGCCCATTCTTCCTACAGTGAAGCAGCAGGGAGTCATCCTCCTTGTTCTGCTTTTACCCTGCAGGCCTTAGAGCGAGCTGCTTAACTTCCTTGGAGCTTGTTTCCTCCTCTGTAAAGTAGGTGTGGTGTGCATGGAATGATTTCCTATAGGTGACAGTGTCTAGACTAGAGCTGGGCACCCAGGGCGTTGAATGAGTGTGACTGTAATGTGCTGGGCCAGCTTTAGTGTAAAAATCCAGGAAATGGGGCAGAGCTAAAAGACACACACACACACCTTTGCCTTCTCACCTGGAAGTCATTGACCCTAAGCATAGCCCTGTTGGGCAGGTACCGTTATTGCCTCCATTCCACCGATGAAGAAACTGAAGGTTGGCGAGGCTAGGCATAGCCAGTTTGGCCTGGGACCCAAGCCTGAATTTCCTGCTTAAACCCTGCATGCTTCCCACCTCACCATCTCCCTCTGGCTGCACCTGGTATGGCCTCACCTCCCCCCACTCAGGGCAGAGCTGCAGCTCCCCTTGGCCTGACATTCAAGGACCCCCTGTCTGCCCGCACGATACTCCTTCCAGACCCACACGTCACCTCTGAGAAGTCTTCCTCACCTTTTCCTCAGCCCACACAGCTCCTCAGTAACTGACCTACTGCACTGCCTTCCTGCCACCTCCCCTCCCCACTGTGACCCTCCCTGAGGATCCAGTGCCTCAGCCCACACAGCTCCTCAGTAACTGACCTACTGCACTGCCTTCCTGCCACCTCCCCTTCCCACTGTGACCCTCCCTGAGGATCCAGTGCCCACCAGAGGCCTGCCTCTGAAGGGTGTCTGTGACTATTTGAAGTGCCTCCTTCTCTAGATGGGCTTGCGCCATCCTGTCCCACCGAGTTTGGGTCTGAGTAGCCCAAAAAGGCTTCCCAGGTGGTACTAGTGGTAAAGAACCTGCCCACCAATGCAGGGGATCTAAGATGTGGGTTCAATCCCTGGGTCGGGAAGATCCCCCTGAAGGAGGAAATGGCAACCCACTCCAGTGTTCTTGCCTGGATCCCATGGACAGAGGAGTCTCGAAGGCTACAGTCCATGGGATTTCAAAGAGTCGGACATGACTGAAGCGACTTAGCACACACATGAGTAGAAGGACCTGCCTTGGTAGGGAGATGACCCACTGGGGCCAATCTCTCCCTAGAAGCCCCTCCTGAAGGGTGGTTATGTAGCACAGGCTTGCATACCTCCAGTGACAGGGAACTCACTGCTTCCTGGCAACCTGATGGATTTGCAAGGTTTCTGTTAAGCCTGGACTTTCCCAGGTTGGATGCTATTGCAAGTTCTCTCCACCTTGTGCTCCCTTTATAGAGGCAACTGACTTGTCAATGAAGCTGAGTGCTCCAGGCCTGCTGGCCTTGACCCTCCTCTCCTGTTCCCTCCCAGCCTGGCCTGTCTTGGGTGCACTCTCTCCCTGGACATTATCCTTGAAGTTCTCATCTGTCAGCCCCTCCTCGGCCTTCCAAACTCGGCTTACACCTCTTTTCCTTTGGATGGTGCCCTGACCTCCACCAAGCCCGGCCTGGGTCACAGACACTTGTAGCAACCTGCACCTTCTCAGCCCTGAAGTTTGATTCTCTCTCCCACTCAATCCCAGCCTCCATGAGGGGAGGGGCCCTGGATATATGTCTCACTAGTTGTATCCCAAATGTCAAACAAAGTGAGGACACAACAAATATTTGTTGAGTGAAACAATTGCCAAGTGAATTCTTCTATAAAGTTCCCTACTGGCACCAGTGCCTGGCCTGGGAGCACCAGAGGGCGCTCCTGACCTGTCAAAGGCTGTCATGGGCACCAGCTGACTCCTGCCCCTCTGGGCCACATCTTGGGTGCTGGACACTGGCTTGGGAGGGGCTCCTTCAGCCTCAAGGGCTCCCCCTGCTGGGGTTGGTGATCACCGTGGTTGAAGGAACTGTCACTCACTGAACCCAATCTGTATGTCCAGTGCTAGGGCTCTCATGGGGTCAGTTAATTGGCTCCCCAAACGCCTGAAGAGGGGTTACATGGTCTGTGGAGCCCCAAAGCCCACTCTCTCTCCACTGCATGGGCAGGACAGAGGGCCAGTCCTTGATTTCAGGAGGATACTGTGTGGACCAGCTTCATACTCCAAATAACTGCTTTCTTTCAAGTCTACTTACTTGGAAGACCTGAGTTTGCCCCAGTGGCCTAGTGCAGGTCTGAACATGCTCTTCCTGGCAATGGGGTGAGGGTGCTTCGCTGCCTGGGGGGAAAGGGAGTCAGAGACCAGCCTGGAGGGCATCACTCTGCAAAGGTGTTGTCACAGGAACACCTGCAAAGAGCCAGACAAACCTCTGCTGGCCTCCCATGGGCTACCTCTGCTGAGAGCAATCCCAGAATTAGACATGGGAAGATGGCACCATCCTTGGAGGTTTGTAATAGGAGCAGGGGGCTCCTGGGCCACTGCCTGGAAGATGCAAAATGCTTCCAAGGGTAAGTAGGGCTTCTAGAGACCAGGGGCAGGAGCAGCAGCTCAACCCTCTGTTCTTCTGGTTGCTCCACGTGTGATATTTGAGAGACATGGGCCCAAGGCATGCCCAGGTCCAGGAGCACCTGTACTGGGCTTTTGAGGGGACCCTGGGGAAGAGGAAGGGAAAGTCAGCATGGTGGCCTTTTCCCTGGGGCCCAACTGTGGTTCCCCACAGTTCCAATCTGGGGACCATTAGCAGGGGCTGCTCGGGAAATCTGCTTTCATTTGTTCTACCCAGAATCTGGAGAACTGGGGAGCAGCCCTGCAGGGGTCAGATGAAAATGAGATGTAGGATGCTGAAGTCCCAAAACAGATGAATTTGGGATGTTACAGATGAATCATTTAACTAATTACATTTTTACAATCAAAGCTGTTTTTGAACTATGAGGGTGCAAATAAGCCTATGAATGCATGGTGCCTGGTGGTCCTTTTTTTGTTCACTTGATTAATTCCAAACAGTCTAACTGAGTTATTCGTTTCAAAATTGGTCCCAGGCAGAGGCCCTGTCTCCTATTCCGAATTTCAGCACAGGGCTTGTGCTGGTCTCCTGGGGCCTAGGCTGTCTGTCGATGCTCCCCATGACTGACTCTGCATGTGATGGGCAGCTCTGCCTGCCCTTCACCCCTGGCCCAGTTAGAGGATGCTTGGGGAGCTGGCTGCTGCCAAGCATGAGGAGTTCTGGTTTTGGTCTCTCACCTGTCAGAGTCAGGCTGCAACTCCTGCCAGCCCTCTCTTCTCCAGTCTTCCCTCTTTCATTTCATCCTTACTGGGACTTGTTTCAGCCGCTTAATATTGATAGCCACCTTCTGTCTGGACCTCCCCCACACCCTGCCCCTGTCTCTGCCCTGTAGCCAGGGAGGCCTTTCCAGTATATACATCCGTCTTCATCCCTCTGGGTGAGTGGGGGCCCTTCGTTCAGCGTCATCCTCCTCTTTTCCTGCCCTTCCACAGGGTCACCGTCCACTGGCACGTGGACCACACTTTGACCCTGCATTTTCATTGTGTCCATGTTGGTGCTGCACGGAATGCCCACCTACCTCTTCCCCTGTCAAACTCCTACTCATCCCTCAAAGCAGGCCCCAACTGTCCTTCTTCTGTGAGGCCTCCCCTGTCCCAGGAGGAGTTAGCTCCTCCTTCCTCTGCGGGGTCCGGGGCCTTGTCTGGCTGCCTTACAGCCTTACCTGCTTTGCCATAAAGATCTCTGTGTGGGAAGGTCTAGAGAGCCTTCAGGGGGAAGCCAGGCCCCTCGTGCTTGCCACTGAGATCTGGCAAAGGGGTATGGCCACTCTAAGCTTCAATTTTTCCAGTCCACAAAATGGGCACAAGTCGTGGTGTCCAGGGATAGGAGGTACTCTCACTGTGAAGTGCCGCACAGATCTGATCCCTCATGTTTTCATCCAGGCCAAGTTTCACACTGCAAATGTGGACAGAAGGGCTGAGTGGATGCCTAGGGGCAGGGGTGGGGAGGGGTCAGTTATGGCTGTGGTCTCCCTGCTTCCCTCAGCTGCTCCTGGCCAGGGAAGTGGAATTAGACATTTCACCATGAGGAAGATTTCCCCCCTCTTGCCACCACCAATTTCTAATAATTGGGGCCTGTTTTGAGGGATGAGTAGGAGTTTGACAGATATATGGGTGAGGAATAGGAGAGAAGATGGGACGAAGACATTTTCTTCTTTAAGTTAGACCTTAGGTTTTCTTAGGTTTTCTAACTTAGGTTTTCTGCTTTGTTTTTTAATGGAAAGCAGGAAAGGGTCCTAATGATTTGATAACGGGGGAGGGGTGGTGGAATGGGGTGAGAATCCCAGGGCCAGATAGAAACAGGGATGAGGAGGAGAACATTCACTCTAAATATCTATTTCTCTAGGTGATGAGAGGATAAAGACCCTTCTACCAGTGCACAGACAGTCTGAGCCCTGATCTGCTGCTGTAGCCAGCTTACTGATAGGGTGGCTGGTGTGATGGAGAGTCTGCAGGCTTTGTGCTAATTCAGGCTTTGCCTGAGGGTGGGCCTGGTGTCTCAGCCAAGTCCTATCATGGACTGAGCCCAGCTTCTTCCTCTGTGCAGCAAGGTCAAGACCATCAATCTCTCAGGGTGTGAACACTGGCCAGCATGTCTCCAGCAAACACTCAGTCCATGCACTTAAAGTCCTTATAGTCCCTGGCATGTTGGAAAAGCCTCTGGGCGGGGGATGGGAGTGGACAGTCCTATAGCTCAGCAGGTAAAGAACACACCTCCCAATGCAGAAGACCCAGGAGATGCAGGTTCCATCCCTGGGTTGGGAAGATCCCCTGGAAGAGGAAATGGCAACCCCCTCCAGTATTCTTGCTGAAAAATCCTATGGACAGAGGAGCCTGGTAGGCTATAGTCCAAAGGGTCACAAACAGTTGGTCATGACTGAGCGACTAAGCACTGGAAGGAGAGAGTCTCCCAGCTCTTGTCAAGGCAGCCTGCCCCTGTGGGCAGGTGGTTTCAGTAAACACAGAGCCAAGTTTTCTTGGCCTCCTGCCTGGGTCAGCCTCTCACTGTGACCTACAAGATTCTACTCCATGCAGCCCTGGAGACCTTTCCAACTCCCCCTTATACCATTTCCTGGCACTTGCTCACTTACTCCAGCTGTACTGGCCTCACACATACTCTGGACACACGACACTTGTTCCAGTCTCGACCTGTGCACTTTTTCCTCTGCCAGGAGCATTTCCCACCACCTCCCCAAATTGTGACATCTTTTCATCATATGAGTTTCAGTTCAAATATCATCTTCCCCAAGAGCTTTCTGATTATTTAATCCACCCAGTCAGCCCTCTCATCACATTCCCTGCTTTATTCTCTGTCTAGGACATTTTATTGTTTTGTTGGTTTCTTTTCTTTGTTTCTCTCCTCATCACTGCAGGGAGGGGCCTTGTCACTCCTGTTTGGTGCTAGTCCAAAGACCCAGGAAACTGTCTGGCATAGAGACGATGGCCAGTGGTGTTTCTGATGTGGGCACGCTCCCCTATTCCAGGGACTCTGCACCACTGGCCCTCAATGGGCTTCATCATTTCTATGTGCCTCTGGTCTCACAGCTTATCACTTTCCTCATACATTCAAATACACAAATCTTAAGCTCTGGAAAATTTACTAAGTACACATTTTCAATAACTATTTAAATTGTGTTCTGAAGGTGTAAAACAAACCCAAAAGTCATTAAAGCTCAGTGTTAAGAGTCAAAAAGTCCAAATACCAAAAAAAAGAGGAAATGTGAGGATTTTGATGTTGTAAATAGGAGATGGTGAGAAGCTTTCTATGCCAAAGTCAAGGTGTAGACAGTGCTGAGCCTTGCATGAGGGACAAGTCTTTTTGTCCTAGACAGAAGCCACAGTTTGGAGAGGAAAAAGGAGAGTGTGATAAGAAACCTCCAGGAAGGCCACAGCGACCCCAGTTGTCCTTTCCTCTCTGCTGCTGCTGCTGCTGCTAAGTTGCTTCAGTCGTGTCCAACTCTGTGCGACCCCATAGACGGCAGCCCACCAGGCTCCCCTGTCCCTGGGATTCTCCAGGCAAGAACACTGGAGTGGGTTGCCATTTCCTTCTCCAATGCATGAAAGTGAAAAGTGAAAGTGAAGTCACTCAGTTGTGTCCGACTCTTAGCGACCTCATGGACTGCAGCCTACCAGGCTCCTCCATCTATGGGATTTTCCAGGCAAGAGTACTGGAGTGGGGTGCCATTGCCTTCTCCGCCCTTCCTCTCTATCCTATGGTAAGTTGGCTGTTGGCTACCCCTCCCCATAGTTCCCCAAAGACTGCAACTGGGTCTGATTCTCTTTGTGCTATCCTCATACACAACACACCTCTTGGATTTGTTGAGCAGAGCCAATTCTGCTATTTATGAGATCTCACTTTATCAACATGAATGCTGATTACTACCCCTAAATGTAAGAGTGCTGTATCAAGGGCTCCTCTGCAGGTCCCACCTTGGACTGACAACGTCCTGAGTTTAAAATTCCCCCTGTGCTGCTCATTTCATGATGTCTGCTGTCCCTGGATCAAATGAAACTTGAAAATTCTTAAATGCCTGGTCATCTCTTGAAATTCTATCCCTGCAATTCCAAGTTCTACCACCAGATGGCAGTTAGGGTTACATGCTGCTGCTGCCGCTGCTAAGTCGCTTCAGTCGTGTCCGACTCTGTGCGACCCCATAGATGGCAGCCCACCAGGCTCCCCGTCCCTGGAATTCTCCAGGCAAGAACACTGGAGTGGGTTGCCATTTCCTTCTCCAATGCATGAAAGTGAAAAGTGAAAGTGAAGTCGCTCAGTCATGTCCGACTCTTCACGACCCCATGGACTGCAGCCCACCAGGCTCCTCTGTCCATGGGACTCTCCAGGCAAGAGTACTGGAGTGGGGTGCCATTGCCAGGATTACATGAATTTTATCAAAACTAATTTCATCTGCGATTGCTTCTAATGAAAATATACCCGAAATTAAAACAAGATACATACTTACACTGACATCCATAAATTTTTACCTATAATATTAGCATAGATTTAAAAGTATAATACCCTTGATTGGCCAAGGCTTTGGGAAACAAGTAGCATTCATGTGCTGTTGATGGGAATGTAAATTAGCACAGCCTTCGGGAGGGCAATTTGACAGTACACATCAAAAGCCTTAAACATGTGCAAACCCTTTGGGCCAGCAAGTCAACTTCTAGACGTTTATTCTAAGGAGATAATTATGGAAATAAGCTTAGATTTATTCCCATCATGTTGACTACAAGAGTGAAAGATTGTCAACATAAATAACATGACTTGGAGACTGGTTAAATCAATTACATATATGGCAAAATGCTATGCAGCTATTACTTTCTATAAAAATTTCTTAATGATGTAGGTAAGTCTCATTCTATATTAAGTGAAAAAAAATAGGTCACAAAAAAGTATGTCCACTGTAATCTCATTTTTATAATAATAAAAATAAAAATAAACTTGTATACAAAAAGTATGGGAAGAACAAACACCAAAATATTGAGAGGACTTATCTGTGGGTGGTAGGATTACGGATAATTTTTTTTTTCTTTTTGTGCTTTTCTCTATTTTGGGAAGGTTTTTATAAAAATCATGCTTCTTTCGTCATCAGCAGAGAGCTATTCATGAACCCTTGCAGTAGAAAAGGACAGGCTGGTGCTTGTTTCGGCAGCACATATACTAAAATTGGAACGATACAGAGAAGATTAGCATGGCCCCTGCGCAAGGATGACACGCAAATTCGTGAAGCGTTCCATAAAAAAAAAAAAAGAAAAGAAAAGGACAGGCTGGCCTCTGTATAGGGAGACTGTGGACAAGGTGACCACAGGCCCTTTTCCGTCCACAACCTGCCCCATGTACGTACTCAGCTTCTATGCCCCTGTCCCTCTGCTGCCCCTGCCGGGTCCACATACGGACTTAGTTTCAGCTGCTCTCCTCACAGGGTGGGGAGGGGCACCCTGGATTAACCCAGAACACACAGCTGGCGCAGTCTTCACCACAGCCACCCTGCTTAACTCTTTTCTTGCTCTTACTTCCCTTTAGGAAGTGACATGTTTTTAGCACAAAGAAAAAGAAAAACCTCCCTGAGGCTGGTCCTGAAGTTTACTAAATTGCAGAAAAAAGCCCCTAAAACTTTTTCTAACACTGACAGTTCTCAGGGTTTCGGTAAAACTTTTACAACTTTGAAATGCTTATTTAACCTATTGTTGGTAGCCCGCTAGAAGGTATATAAAGCTCTGCTCAAGTTAACGACGGGGGTAATCTCCTTTACTCTCTTCTGATGTCTATGTCAGAAGCCTTTTCTGTTTCCTTTCAGTAAACCTCACTGCAAAAAAAAGAAAGAAAGAAAGAAAACTGCTCTCAAAGCCATTTACCTTTCTAAATGCTGCCAACGTGTGTTGGTGGATACATTTCCTAAGCCTGTCTTTCTTTCCATCAAGGTTGTGTGAGGTGAGGAAGATAGAGGTATTATTGAGGGCTGCCACCTGACATCCTACACTTGGGCTCTGGGTGTATTCTCCCATTTAAACCTTTAGCTCTGTCAATGTGATTTCCCCACGTTCCAAGTACCCCAGTTCGCCCAGCTGAGCCAGGACAGGACTTGGGTCAGACAGATTCAAAGCCTGTGAATACTCAGCACATGAGGTGCCTCTCGGGCGGCCAGGCCCTTCACGCTACAGAGGTCACCTTACCCCTGGGTGACCACATGGAACCGTCTGTAAGCAGAGCCCAGGCTGGGAGCTAGGGCCTCCATCAGCTGAGAGGTCCGAATTTCAGCCTAAAACACATAGACCCCTGAGCCTGCAGAATTTCCTTCCAACCTCCCCCCGCCCACATAGGTCTGCTTCCCTCCTACGAGTGGAAGCCAGGCAGGGTGTCACCTTCACCCTGAGGGCCCACTAAAGGGACAGCCTCTGAGGCCTGGAACAAGGGTGCTCAGAAGCACACAGCTGGGTGAGCTGACTGGCTCCCGGCACTGGAGGCATGAACACCATGAACTCAGAAGCAAGCAAGGCAAGCCCACCCAGGGAAGATGCCCAGATCTGTGTGGAATGGTGCATGCATGCTGAGTCACTTCAGCTTGTCCGACTCTTTGTGACCCCATGGACTGCAGCCTGCCAGGCTCCTCTGTCCATGGGATTCTTCAGGCAAGAATACTGGAATGGGTTGCCATTTCCTTCTCCAGGGGATCTTCCTGACCCAGGGATCCAACCTGCATCTCTCATGTCTCTTGTATTGGCAGGTGGGTTCTTTATCACTAGAGCCACGTGGGAAGTCAGAAGGGAGGAGTTGCATGCAAACTGGGGATGGGTGACCGCAGGAAAAGGAGCAACAAGCCCTGGGGTAACTGTGGGTGTGATACCAGCTTCTTACCCAGCCCAGTCTGCTCGGGGCTACCCAGAAACAAGAAGCCTAAGGGGCCAAGGGCACAAGGGCACAGGCTGCCAGCGCTGCCTGCAAACAGGCAGTGGGGAGGGCTTGCTGGGCTCTAACCTGCTTCCTTTCCAGAAAGCTCCCAACTTCATACCAGGTGAACACACCTCTTCTTTGGCCTCCCCATCTCAAATTCACAGACCCTATCTCTAACCTGGGCTCAGCACCAAAAACCTCGCACACTATATGCTTAGTTGCTCAGTCATGTCCAACTCTGGGACCCCATGGACAGTAGCCCGCCAGACTCCTGTTCATGGGGATTCTCCAGGCAAGAATACTGGAGTGGGTTACCATGCCTTCCTCCGGGGGATCTTCCCAATCCGGGGATCTTCCCAATCCAGGGATCAAACCCAGGTCTCCTCCATTGCAGGCAGATTCTTTACCAGCTGAGCTACCAGGGAAGCCCCAAACCCCAGGCTTAATTTCCTGGGATTCAATTCCCAGCTGCCGAATTCTGCAGGGGGACTCTGGCCCGTCACCCACAGAGCCTGCTGACCACCCCCACAGCCTGCTCCATCCTGGGAGGAAGGGCAAGGATGGTGGCAGAGGGAGTTGAGGCTCTGTGGGAGGTAGACTGGACCCTCTGGCAGCTGGTGTAGAGCTCCCTGCCCCTTACCCGGGCTAAATGACTCCCACAGTCAGCCAGCAGCCTCTCTGATGCTCACAGCCAGGGAGAAGGAACCTCTGGCTGTCATGCGCTCAGAGGAGACAGTAATAGGGGAAGAGCCACTACTCACTCCCCTGGGGCTTCCCTGGTAGCTCAGTGGTAAAGAATCTGCCTGCCAATGTAGGAGACACGGGTTCGATCCCTGGTCCGGGAAGATCCCACATGCCTCGGAGCGATTAAGCCCACTCACCACATTACTGAGTCTGTGCTCTAGACTCCGGGAACTGCAACGATTGAGCCCATGTGCAGCAGCTACTGAAACCCGCGTGCTCTAGAGCCTGTGCTCCTCAACAAGAGAGGTCACCGCAGTGAGAAGCCCACACACTTCAACAAAGAGTAGCCCCCGCTCTTTACAACTAGAGAAAAGCCCGCGAAGCAAAGAAGACCCAGCACAGCCAAAAAAAAAGTAACCCTGGAGTGTAAAAGGCAATAAGGTAATGCCAGGAGTGGTTCTGTCAGAACTGTCCAGAGCTCCTGGGCTAGTGAAGCAAGTGCGCCCAAGACATGAAGGTGAAATATTCTAGCAAAAGCTTCTAGTTCCCCAAGAGCCTGGCTGCCATGTCTGGGAATGAGAGGCCTGACTCCTTCCTCCCGCATCAGGAAAAGTTGCTGGGGAGGTGGTGGCGCCCTGACCTGCTGTGTGCTCCTGCGGGATGAAGGCGGATCGTGGCTGGCTTCACATTTCATTCTTAACCCATGCACGGCTGGGTGTTTCTAATCTGAGGGTCCAGGCTGCTTGCTGCTGGGGGAGCTGCCCTGGCCAGCCAGGAGGTTCCAAACTCCACTCCGGACTCAGAATGGACCACTCCAGACATGAGGGAAATGCCCCCTAAATTTCCACCAAGTCTTGTAGGCTAGGTTTGTGACACATTTTGTGCAGCTATCACCTCCTCTGCCTTAATTAATCCCAGCTCCAATGCTGTAAGGGAGGTTTTGAATCACCCCGGGTCACAGAGCAGGAAACTGAAGCTCACAGAGGGCCAGAGCCTTCCCCAAGGTCATCCATATACGAGACAGCAGTGTTGGAACCCATGCCCCGGTCTCCCTGATGCTTGGGGCTGGAGTGCTTTCCACAGCCTCCTTGGAAGGCAACTCCTGGAAGACTGGGGGACCCACCTTCTGCCCCTGCCTACCCCTGCCAGCCCATCCTGAGTGTGGACAGAGCTGGCGGCTAGAGAGGCCCCTGAATTTATCGACGTTTACCCTCCCTGCATCCTCCTGGCCTGAGGCACAGGACAAATGTGTCTCCTGACAGGATGGTCCTGTTGTACTTTCCTTCACCGGGCTCACCCCCTGCTCTTTCTTTATCAGGACTTCTGGATGCTGCTGTCACGGGCAGGACCCGACAGCGGCACAACCTCGTGTCACCGTGCTTCCGCTGTGGTGCTCACTCGGCTCAGGCTGGGGACGTCCATTCCAGGTATAAGCTAGCTTTTAGGTTTAACTGTAAAAGATCTGAGAAGTAATGACACCAAAGAGGCCAAATAGGAACCACCCAGTCTCCGGTTCTGGAGTGGTGACAGGACACGGGGGGCTGGGACAGAGAGTCTCCTGTTCCCTGGGAAGAGGACGACATCCAAGCCTGTTGGGGAGCACTCACTCCACGGTCAAGGACTGGACCCTGGGCTCAGGGCTGACACACTGGCTGGGAATAGCAGTGTTGGCTGGTCTCAGCATGCCCATGAGACTCTTGAAGGCTATTTGATTTGTCTGCAGGGCCGCTGGAGGGGCAGACGGTTCCTGCCAGGACGGCCTTGCAGACCCGCACATTTTGCATCTCCACAGAACTAATGCTAATCCATCCACAGAGAGACTGCGGCCACTGAGGAGCAGAGGTGCAGGAGAGGGAGGAGAGGGGTGCAGACAGTTAAATAAAGGCACAGAGGAAGAAGACTGGCTAGAGAGTAAAGGGCAAAGAGAGAGAAAAAAATAAATGGCAAATTACCGGGTAGCCATCTCGTCCCGATTGCCCCTGTGGTAATTAATATGTCGTTAATAATTAGACCTTCGGTAGAAAAACCATATGGCAACACTTAGAACTCAATCAGGGCCCCAGATCCCCCCCACCCCTGTGTCTGCAGGGTTTGCAGCAGAGGCTGCTGACAGACTCCTTCAAGGGGGAATGCAAGGCTGAAGTGGGTCTGGGGGATGGAGCACCTCGTCCCCACCTCATTGACCTGGCTGGAGGGGTCACCAGGGCACACATCACAGTGTCTTCCTCACGTCAGCCGAGGCACATGGCAAAGACCTTGTGGAGTTATAGGGGATGGCATCCTAGCTACCACGACAACGCTCCTTCACGGGCCTCACAGGTTTCCTGTCTGTTGCCCCTGGGAATGAGGTGACCCGAGGAAGACAGCCCTTGGAAGTCAGAGGTATGGGGACACGTTGATGGCTACCGGATGCTTCTCTGACCCCATGTGCTTGAAGTAGTGGCTGCCCAGACACTGGACAACACATCGGCCTCCACTTCAGGTTGCCATGGTAGCTATGGAGCCACCTTCCAGAATCCCATGGGGTCTTTGCCACGTGCAGCCTGAGAACTCTGCATTTGTTTAATTCATTTAGTCATTTTACAGCCAGGTTAAAAAACACAGACATACACACAACAAGACAAATTTGCTCCATAGCCCTCTGCGTTCCGCACTTTGGCGAGTTCACACAGGCTAGCCTCCACTTGACTCAACTGCGTAAAACTGCTCCTGGCCCATAAATCTACACATTCCGGCTTTCTTCCTCAAAGGGGTGCTGCTACATGCACCAGGACGTTCAGATTCTGAAGGGTGCGGATTGGGAAATGAATCATGGTTAAGTTGAAGTAAAAATGAAGCTGCTCATCTGAAAGGAATTCCTTCAGAAGATTAATTTTGGCTCAAGCAGACCGTCATTGTGTTTCTTGAATGAATTCATTGGGATTTATCAGGCTCTGAAAAACTGCCAAGATGAATCAAAGGCAGACTTGTCATGGGTCTTGGAGAAGGAATGGGATTTCTGGGGCTGCTGTGGATCCAGTAGCCACCCCCTCCCTCACACCCTTCTCCAACTCAGCACACTTACTGGCCAGCTGTACTCTCAAGGTCTCTGTTGCCCAACTCAGAGAGTCAAATATTTTGGCAAAGAAGGAAAACAGACCCCAGAATCTAGTGGTTAAGCCCCACTTATTCTTGACATAATTGCCTGACTCCAGAGTCCTTTCTGCCAAAGCACGTGAGATGAAAATGTTTACGCAGATCAACTGCTGCAGAAGGGTTAGGAAATACAGGCATGGTGCTTGTGCTTCTGTGCACCAAGTCAAAAAACTCGAGCCAGAGATTTTGATGAGGAGCAGCCAGGCGCATGCCAGCTCTCTTGGAAGGATAATGGTCACAGGATGCTTCACTGGGCAAGTCAAGCACATGGAATCCTGTGTTTGCATTCATCTACAAATGCCAAAAGAACATGTCCCCTGGCTGAGATTGAATTTTTTTTTTAAAGAATACACCTCTCTAATCAAATATTCTTTTCATAGAAGTGCTACACAGAGAGAAAACAAAATATCTTATCTTTCAGGAGCAGAGAACATAATCCAGGACACTTACAGGAGGACCTGCAAAACACAAGCAGAGAAGCCATAGTAAGTGTCAAAGGGAGAGAGGGTCTCCTTGCCCCGGCCAGCCCCTTCCTTGCACAGCTCCCAGTCACCCCTCCTTGCAAGGTTTTGATGCTGTCGTCAGCCCCAAAGCCAAGTGTCAGGGCAGAGGGAGCACCTCTGTCCTTGGAGGGACTGGATGGGTATGTGCGTGGTTATGACAATCCAGCAAGTTTTGGTTTGTGCATTCATGACATGAGGCTGCTGTTGCTTCCTGCTTGGGGCACACCCATGTTGGGCTTTGCCAGGCAGGGTAGGAATCAGATCTGTTCCTTCTTGAAGAATACATTTTGGAGCTCAATGGGGGTTGGTTCATTTCTGGGGAAAGGGAGATACTTGAGAAAGAAAACATTTTGGGCAGAGGGGAGAATACTCCTAACAGGCACTGGCTATGTGCTTGTGTGGCTGAGCAGATGTGTAAGGAGGTGGAGGGGGCCCATAGCCCAGCTCTGGGGTTAGTGGTGCTGAGCCTGGCTGTGTGTAGGGAAATTTGAAGGGGGCCAGTCTAGAAGCACAGGTGGCAGCTCCAGTAAGGCTGGTGCAAGCAAGCTGAGACTTGCCCCATGGAGGACACACAGGTATTCCTCACCTTAGAGTGTATACACCACATTGCACAGCCATGACTGCATTTGACCTACTCAGTAATCTTTGAGGTATGACAAACATGCCCATCGGCAGGTGACAACACAGAGGCTCAGAGCGAAAGAAGTGACTTGTCTAAGGACACATTGTTGGTTAGGGATGGAATTTATGTCTGAAGGAAGTCTCCCGATTCTCAGATCCTACACATATTCCACTAAAAGCCACAATGCTGCCAAACCAGGGACTCCTCTGCTTGTTCCTCTCCAACCCCAGACCTCAGTCTGGAGGGTGAGGCCAGAACACAGAGGCGGCCCTCGGCAGTCAGCCACCCCTACGTTTTCATGGATCAGTGTTGGGTGCAGGTAGCGGGACCAGGGGTGAGAGAGGCCACGATCTCTGACTCTCAGAATTCTCCTTGGATGGATTGATACTTGAGAAAACAACGGCACAGGAAGGAAGCACAAGAAGCTCCCAGCTCATCATGAGAGACCAGAGCCAGGCTGGGCTGACTGGGGACGGGAGGCTAGGCTGAGTCCAGAGGGTGGGGCATGGTTATCTGGCAGAGGAAGAGGGAGGGAAAAACTCCAAACACGCCAAGTCACTGAGCATCTAGGGTTCAGGTAAAGCTGAGCAGGCTGCAGGAGGGCAAGACCTGGGGAGAAGGCAAGTCAGCCAGACCACAGTGTCTTGTTTCCATGTCATCATCTGGGGGTGGGGGGCGTGATCTGAAGGACAGTGGGGGCCACTGAAGGTTTCTGCACAGAGGAGTGATTCGAGGGGATAAAAGTGGGCTTGAGGATGTGTTGCAGTCATCCCCCTGTAGGTGACAGTGGCCTGGACTTGGGGACTGGCAGAGGAGAAGAAGAAAAGTGAGTCAGATGGACTTGCCAGTGAGGACAGACAGAACTTGCTCATGGATTTAATGGTGGAGGGTGAGTGAAGAGGTGATGGGATAGAGGAAGGAGAGCGATGAGACAAAGCTCTTTCACTTCAAAAATTGATGCATGAGGTGCTAATGTCTGAGAATGTAACCTGATGGGGGGTGCGTTCTGTGCATACCCTAAATCTAGACTAGGGGCGGGGCGGGTTGTTGGCCATGTGGATGTCTGTACTGCTGGTATCTCACTTCCAGACAGCTGCCCCACTCTCTGTTTTACCAAAAAGAGGAAAGCCACCAGATGGACTTACTATCACCTTTCTGATGCCACACGCACACACCTGCCCGCACCTTCACCTGGGCCTGGCCTACTCCATGTTTGGTTAACTCTGATAGAAGACATGTCCACATGTTGAGGTGTGGGAAGTCATTCTGGCTTATTCATGAGTTAACTTGGATTTTCTGCGAACTAAAACATCCTATTTATGGCCAATCAAAATACACTTACTTCTGCTTTAATTATTAAAGAAAAGGATGCATTGATCAGAAGTAAAGACTGTTCATGTTAAAAATAAAGAGCAAATGCATCCCTTCCTGGGATGCCAATGCTGGTACTCTTTTGATAAGACAGCTTCCCAGGTGCCAAGGCCATACTGACTCACTAGGTACCTGATGATCTGTTTTATTTTTAAACCTTCAAAGAATGTATCCCTGACTTGTTTGAGGTTCTTTGTTCTTTTTTTTAAAACACAACATGATTGTATTTGAATATACAACCAAAATACAAAACACCATAGTAAACTGATGGAAATGAAATATGGTATTTCATTTGCATTGCATGAAAATAGCTAAAATCCCTAGTTATGAGTTCTTAGAAACCAGTAACAAAGACACTGATATACCAAGGAAAATGAAAAAAAAAAAAAAAACAGAAGAAAATGAAATAACAAAGCGACAAGTAAAGATTAAGCATATATGAAGATTATTGAGCTAAATTAAAACAGAATAAAAGCAATTTCTTTGTAATATCACATTGTCAAAGATTAAAAATGTAACATTTGTGCAGTTTCAGGAAACATACCCATATAAACACTGAGGGACAAGATTGATGAAGTCCCATCTATATAGTAGGGAAAAATATATTATAATTTAATTATATAATTTATAATTCTAAGTTCAAACTCAGTCCAAATTCTGAGTGTGGACTCAGAATTATAAAATTTGGGTATCCTTAGTCCTAGCAGTTTCAATTTATTGGAATTATTTCTACAAATTAGTCAGATAAATTTAATCTATATAAACCATGTTTACCACATAGAAAATTTGTAGCTAATATACATACCCCCAAAATGACATGCATATTAATTTATCAATAAATCCAAAAGGATGTGCACAAGATTTCATTAATAGTAGATAACACAGATAGAGTTGGCAGAATTAGAGGAGGAAAAAAGCCATTTAATAAGTAAAATATTACACTTCACAAATTACCATATCCTTTGAAATCTTGGAAAAGATGATTTTTTATGAATTAATTTTAAATTTCCCTGTGATAAGTTAAAAATTTAAATATATGCAGTTATAGGAGCATTGAAATGAAGCCTTGAAGTTACACCATCCTGAGCAGTGTAACAATATCTCCATCATTCAAGCTCCTGAGATATAGTCCAATGGCAGCAATAAAACAGTCAACTTGCCTGGTTACTATTCTCTCCAGTATCACCCTTTGGGTCACTTTTAAACTTGAGCCTTCTCAGCCTGTTTTTCTGATCTACTGCTGCTGCTGTTAAGTCACTTCAGTCGTGTCTGACTCTGTGTGACCCCATAGACGGCAGCCCACCAGGCTCCCCCGTCCCTGGGGTTCTCCAGGCAAGAACACTGGAGTAGGTTGCCATCTCCTTCTCAATGCGTGAAAGTGAAAAGTGAAAGTGAAGCCGCTCAGTCATGTCCGACTCTTAGCGACGCCATGGACTGCAGCCTACCAGGCTCCTCCATCCATGGGATTTTCCAGGCAAGAGAACTGGAGTGGGGTGCCATTGCCTTCTCCGTTTCTGATCTACAGGGAGTGTCTATTGCAACACACTGATGAGGATTCTCCATACTTTATGAAGACTGTCTTTGGCTTTACAGAAGATGGTGGTAGAAGCAATGACATCAGTTTTCCTAATTAGTCATCACAATCATTATCACCAAGGGGGTTCTCCTGGACCCAGAGGTGAGAGTGAAGAACATTTGGAATGAAGAATACTGCATCAGGTCTGGTGGTACCAACTGTTGAGATTAGAAACAAAGAAGACAAAAGTATCTTTTCTTGGAACTATCATCTCCCTGTGGTTTACAGATGAGATTTATACATTAAGGAACTCCAAAGGGAGAGAAATGTCCCTGATGGTGACAGATATCCTCCACCAGTTCAGTTCAGTTCAGTCGATCCGTTGTGTCTGACTCTTTGCGACCCCATGAACTGCAGCACACCAGGCCTCCCTGTCCATCACCAACTCCCGGAGTTCACCCAGACTCACGTCCATTGAGTTAGTGATGCCATCCAGCCATCTCATCCTCTGTTGTCCCCTTTTCCTCCTGCCCCCAATCCCTTCCAGCATTAGGGTCTTTTCCAATGAGTCAACTCTTCCATGAGGTGGCCAAAGTACTGAAGTTTCAGCTTTAGCATCATTCCTTCCAAAGAAATCCCAGGGCTGATCCCTTCAGAATGGACTGGTTGGATCTCCTTGCAGTCCAAGGCACTCTCAAGAGTCTTCTCCAACACCACACTTCAAAAGCATCAATTCTTCGGCACTCAGCTTTCTTCACAGTCCAACTCTCACATCCATATGTGACCACAGGAAAAACCATAGCCATGTTCGTCTCAAATCCCATCTTCTCCCTTCTTTCTGTGGATAAGCGAATACTCTTGTTTCACTGTGTATGGTTCTCTGCTGCACTAGTATCTAAGTCACAGGCTCTTCAGGATCACTCAAAAGCTGTTCGTAAGAGTCACTGGGAGTACAGAGTTGGATACAATAGCCCAACACTTCCAAGATGTCAATGCTGCTGCGGCTGCTAAGTCACTTCAGTCGTGTCTGACTCTGTGTGACCCCATAGACGGCAGCCCATCAGGCTCCCCCGTCCCTGGGATTCAATAGGTAATGATGAAGACAGGCACAAAATGGCTGTATCTTTAAAACACCCTCTGTTGTTTATATGTTGCTTTAAAAATTCTAAAGGCAGAAAATAGCAGCAGTCCCTTCTTTTCTGATCTATTAATACAGTAAAATTTTGCTATGTTTTTCCAGACAACTTTCTATTCAATAATTCGCATTTGCATTTTTAGATTGTCACGTAGCAATAGACAAATATATAAACAGTGTTTTAGTATTTTACTTACGCATGTGAAAAAATTTTTTAAAGATTACTAAAATAATCACCATTATAGTTAACACTAGTTAGTTCAGTTAGCATTACTTAACTCTATTATCGGAGAAGGCAATGGCAACCCACTCCAGTACTCTTGCCTGCAAAATCCCATGGATGGAGGAGCCTGGTAGGCTGCAGTCCATGGGGTTGCTAAGAGTTGGACACGACTGAGCGTCTTCACGTTCACTTTTTACTTTCATGCAGTGGAGAAGGAAATGGCAACCCACTCCAGTCTTCTTGCCTGGAGGATCCCAGGGACAGGGGAGCCTGGTGGGCTGCCGTCTATGGGGTCGCACAGAGTCGGACACGACTGAAGCAACTTAGCAGCAGCAGCAACTCTATTATCAGGTTAGAATAAACACATTCTTCAGGAATAGTAACCACTAATATTTCAAATAAAAAACCCCGAGGCATATGAACACACCTCAATGCATACATTTAGTTGACATTTGTACAAAAATGACAATTTAAAAAATCATCTTGGGACTTCCCTGGTAGCACAGTGGCTAAGACTCTGGGCTCCCAATGCAGAGGGCCTGGGTTCAATACCTGGGTGCAGAAGCAGAGCCCATATGCCACAACTAAGGCCCCAGTGCAATCAAATAAATAAAAATAAGTAAATATTAAAAAAAATCAACTTAAAACACCCTTCAAAATTGGAATAGCTTTTTAGTGCTTGAATAATATTCATACGAATAAGCTCTCATTACAATTGTTCTTCTAATGGAGGGTCTTCATTCTGACATGACAGAAAAGTGGGCTGAAAACCATGCTTCTCTGAGGCAGTTTCTCAGAATTATCTGGGAGGCTGGCTTCCAGGCTACTGTCCTCACTTTGGCTCAAATAAAACTCTTTTCTATTTCTTTTATAGACTGTTTATTGATTATTTTTGTGGACAACTCAGAGGAGCTGACCCACCTCCTCTTTCCTGGGACCCTGCCACCCCCATGCTCCCCCAGTCACCGTCAAGCCTGACTTTCAAGCCCATCCTTCCCCATGGATCTGAACATGAGAAACCACCCTTCACTGCACGGCCTCCTTCGTTCCTGCCCCAGCTCCTCTCTCCCTCACAGATGCACTGTGAAAGAGGGGTCTCCTCTCACTCACCTTCTGTTCACCTTGTAACCCTCCGATTTGGATTCCATTCCTACTTCTCTATCAAAATGGCATTCACCAAATTTCCAAGGACCTCCTCCAATCAATAATCCTGACAAGGATTTCTTCCTGAAGTTATCTTCTACCTCCTTCTAGAAGCACTCTCATCCTTTGGCTTCCAAGATGTCCCATCCTTTCACCTCCCTGACTGTTCAGCTGACTCAGTCTCCTCTCCCAGCCCCACATGCTGAGGCTCCTCAAGGTTCAAGTCAAGTTCAGTTCTCTGCTCATCAGTCTCCTCTCTCCATCTTCCCCAAAGAGCTCTGTCACACTCACGGCTACACTAGGTGGAAGTGTCCCAAGTGTATATCTCCAGTGCTGATCATCCCTCAAAGTCCAGGCTCCCTTTTTGAGCTGCCTGCTTGATTTCCCCTTGAATAACCCCATGATTCCTTAAACTAGAATGCATAGTCATGCTCATGATTTTCTGCCCTCACACATGCTCCTCTCCAGCTCCTGAACTCAGTGGACGTCATCCCCTCCTTCCGAGCTGGTGAGCAGGAAAATGAGGAGTCCTCCTTGACACGATCTATTTGGCACATTCCCTGTTTGTTGCTCTGGAGCTCATCCACTTGGGTCTCTCCTCAGCACCACAACCTCATCCATGTTACCAGCATCTCCTGATTGTTGCAATAGCTTCTTCACCCGTCTCCTACTTCAGTCATCCCACAGACATTCACTGAGTGCCCACCGTTCCAGACCCTCTCCTGGGAACGCGGGATACAGCAGTGAAAGTGACAAGCATCCCTGTCCTAAGGAGCATCCCTGCTAGTGAGGGGACAGCTGAGATACACTAAGCATAAACAATGGTACGTCACCTGGAAGAGGACAGTGTCATGGAAAGAGAGAGGCAGCGGGACAGGGTATTTCTCCAGGATGAGAAGTGCATGTTTGCATAATGGAAGTCATCAGCAGGAAGGGGAAGACCTGATGTGTTAGAGAAAGGGGGATTCCTGGAACGATGCCCTTGAGGAGGCAAGAGGGACTGGCACTGGCACAGCTGTGGGTGGGAGCCTGGACAGGCCATCTGTGGAATGGGCAGGGAGGGAGAACATGCAGGTGTGTGACTGTGGTGGGATTTGTGGAAGTTCTCTTCCAACTGCCCCAACTGTGCTGGTGAAGTAGGAACTGAGGCCGTGAGTCACGAGTGAGGATTAAGTGGCTGAGGGTGTGAGGGGCTTCTATGAGGTTATCAAGATCCCCAGGAGTTCACCTAGAAGTGGTGTTGGAAAGAGGACTGGAGACCCAGGAACTGAAACCCACTAGCTGTGAAAATGACGTGCCTGGGATCAGAGACAGCTTCAAATATGTAGACCTCATGTTCTCCAGTCTCCATTCAGAGGCTAGATGCAAGTCCGATCATGGCCCGTCCCTCCACTCCTCACTTTCCCATTGTTCTTAAGACAGAGGCTCAAATCCAAAGCCCTGTCCTTGCTGTGGGCTGCCCAGGCCTCTTCACCTGAGCCTGTCGAAATGTTGGCGTGAGAGCTGTTATTAATAGAAGGTGGTGGGCAGCCTAGTGGTTATTGGGACTAAGTCAAGTTGGATTCATACCGCTGCATGAATCAGGGTGAATTCCAAAAGGATCAAAGATTTACAAGCTTCAAAAAAAAAAATCATAAAAATCCTAAAGGAAAATGTGGGGAAATTTCTTTTTAACCATGGAGAGGAGCAGGCTTTCCCAAGAACAGTTCATAATTTAGAAGCTATGCCATAAAGTCAGATCCAACCATATAAAAGCAAAAATGTCTGCAAGGTACAAAGTCAAAAGCCAGAGTGGAAACATTTCCAACTCATGTCACAAAGGCTAGATAGTTCGATATAAAAGTACTCCTAAAAATCAACTCTAAAAACATCAATAATCTAACAGAAAAATGGTTAAAAGATATGAATAGAGAGAACAGAGAAAATATAGCCCTGAAGTATGCGAAACAAGAAATCTTTATTCTCAATAAAAGAAAGTTAAAGCTATATCATATCAGATGAGGAAAAGTGAAAAAATCTGACGGCTTATCATGTCAAGGGAAATGAGGACAGCCACCTCACACCTGGGTAGGGAGGATAAATCGGTACATTCTCTGCAGAGAGTGAGTTGGCAATACTAATTAAGATGTAAAATTTTTGTACCAGTTGCTACAATGATCCTCCTAGAAATCAATTCCATAGATATATCAACATATGTATAAGATGATAGGTGTATAAGAATACTCACTGCAGAACTGGTTGAGATAGTAAAGACATTAGAAACAGCACAAGTGGAATGGCTTAAAGAAATGATGGGATGCTTATGAAAGTGGGATACTAAGCAGCTTTGAAAAAGACCAAAGTAGTTCTGTATGTTCTGACATGGTATATTGTTACATTAAAAAAAAAAGGCATATAACATTATATTAATAGGTAGCCATTTATACTAAAAAAATTGGTAGACTTTTGTTTGTATAAATGTGGAACATCTCCATGTGGTCAGAAGAATTTGGTCATCAAGTTGCTTCCGAGTAGGGGAATAGTTGAGAGAACAGGAGAGGTGGGGAGAGACATCTTTTCACCACGGACTCTTTGATGCCATCGGATACACATGTGTAGCTCCCAAGTCAGACAAAGCAATAACTTTAACTTAAAAATGGCTGGATTCAGCACTTGTGTTTTTGTCTGGTCCTCCAGCTTTTGCGGCCTTTCCTCACACTCACTTCTAAGCTCCCTTCAATAAAGCTCAGACTATGATTATCATTCTGAGGGCCTGGGCGCCTGAGATAGGAGCCTGTGGCCTGGTGTAAGGTGCAGCTCAGGAGATGCAGGAGGAGCTGCAAGAGTAACCATCACTATTAACGACCTCAACAGCTCGTTGCATACTTAGAGGCTGTATTTTCTGTGTACTCTCTATTCATATCTTTGGACAATTTTTCTATTAGATTATTGATGTTTTTAGAGTTGATTTGTAAGAATACTTTTGTATCCAACTACACAGGCCAGAGACTATAAAACTCTCAGAGGAAAACATAGGCGGAACACTCTGACATTAACCGCAGCAAGATCTTTTTTGATTCATCTCCCAGAAAAATGGAAATAAGAAAAAAAATAAACAAATAGGACCTACTTAAACTCAAAATGTATGCAGGTCAGGAAGCAACAGTTAGAACTGGACGTGGAACAACAGACTGATTCCAAATAGGAAAAGAAGTACGTCAAAGCTGTATATTGTCACCCTGCTTATTTAACATATGCAGAGTACATCATGAGAAACGCTGGGCTGGAAGAAGCAGAAGCTGGAATCAAGATTGCCGGGAGAAATATCAATAACCTCAGATTGCAGATGACACCACCCTTATGGCAGAAAGTGAAGAGGAACTCAAAAGCCTCTTGATGAAAGTGAAAGAGGAGAGTGAAAAAGTTGGCTTAAAGCTCAACATTCAGAAAACTAAGATCATGGCATCTGGTCCCATCATTTCATGGGAAATAGATGGGGAAACAGTGGAAACAGTGTCAGACTTTATTTTTTTGGGCTCCAAAATCACTTACTCCTTGGAAGGAAAGTTATGACCAACCTAGATAGCATATTGAAAAGCAGAGACATTACTTTGCCAACAAAGGTCCATCTGGTCAAGGCTATGGTTTTTCCAGTGGTCATGTATGGATGTGAGAGTTGGACTGTGAAGAAAGCTGAGTGCTGAAGAAGTGATGCTTTTGAACTGTGGTGTTGGAGAAGACTCTTGAGAGTCCCTTGGACTACAAGCAGATCCAACCAGTTCATCCTAAAGGAGATCAGTCCTGGGTGTTCATTGGAAGAACTGATGTTGAAGCTGAAACTCCAAATCTTTGGCCACCTGATGCGAAGAGCTGACTTATTAGAAAAGACCCTGATGCTGGGAAAGATTGAGGGCAGGAGGAGAAGGGGATGACAGAGGATGAGATGGCTGGATGGCATCACCGACTCGATGGACGTGAGTTTGGGTAAACTCCGGGAGTTGGTGATGGACAGGGAGGCCTGGTGTGCTGCAATTCATGGGGTTGCAAAGAATTGGACATGACTGAGTGACTGAACACAACTGAACTGAAACTCAAAAGCTTTTGCACAGCAAAGGAAATAAACAAAATTAAAAGACAACACACAGGCTGGGAGAAAATATTTGAAAATGATGTGACTGACAAGGGATTAGTCTCCAGAATTTACAAACAGCTCATCATCAAAACAACCAATCCAATCAAAAATAGGCAGAAGACCTAAATAGACATTTCTCCGAAGAAGACATACAGATGGCCAATATGCACATAAAAGATGTTCAACATTTCTCTAGTTATTAGAGAAATGCAAATCAAAAATACAATGCGATATCACCTCACACTGGTCGGAAAGGCTATCATCAAAAAATCCACAAACAATAAATACTGGACAGTGTGTGGCGAGAAGGGAACCCTCCTACACTGATGGTGGGAATGTAAATTGATATAGCCACTATGGAGAACAGTATGGAGGTTCCTTCAAAACTAAAAATAGAGCTACAATATGACACTTTAGTCCCACTCCTGGGCATATATTTGGAGAAAAAACATGATCCAAAAGGGTACATGCACCCCAATGTTCATTGCAGCACTGTTTACAACAGCCAAGACATGGAAGCAACCTAGATGCCCATTGACAGAGGAATGGGTAAAGATGTGGTACATATATACAATGGAATATTACTCAGTCATTAAAAAGAATGAAATAAGGCCATTTGCAGCAACATGGATGAACCTAGAGAGTGTCATACTGAGTGAAGCAAGTCAGACAGGGAAGGAGAAATATCGTATGCCATCCCTTATATGTGGAATATAAAAAGAAATGATACAAATGAACTTACAAAACAGAAAGAGGGTCATAGACTTAGAAAATGAACCTATGGTTGCCGGGAGTGGGGTGGGGAAGGGATAGTTAGGGACCTTGGGAAGATCATATACACACTGTTACATTCAAAATGGATAACCAACAAGGACTTATTGTATAGAACATGGAACTCTGCTCAATGTTATGTGCCAGCCTGGATGGGAGTGGGGTTTAGGGGAGAACGGATACATGTGTATGTATAGCTGAGTCCCTTTGCTGTTCACCTGAGACTACCACAACATTGTTAATCTGCTATACCCCAATACAAACTAAAAATTTTAAGTTTGGAAAAAAACATAGGCAGAACACTCTCTGACATAAATCGCAGCAACATCTTTTTCAATTTATGTCTCAGAAAAATGGAAATAAAAACAAAAATAAACAAATGGGACCTACTTAAATTCAAAACCTTTTGCACAATAAAGGAAACAATAAACAAAATGAAAAGACAACCCACAGATTGGGAGAAAATATCTGCAAATGATGTGACCAAAAAGGGATTAGTCTCCAAAATGTACAAACAGCTCATAAGGTTTAACATCATCAAAATAAACAACCCAATCAAAAAACGGGCAGGAAACCTAAACAGACATTTCTCCAAAGACATACAGATGGCCAAAAGGCACATGAAAATATGTTCAATATTGCTAATGATTAAAGAATATAAAATCAAAACTATAAGGAGGTATCACCTCAGACCAGTCAGAATGGCTATGATAAAAAAAAAAATCCACAAATAATAAATGCTGGAGAGGGTGTGGAGAGAAGGGAACCTTCCCACACTGCTTGGTGGAGATGTAATTTGGTACAGCCACTATGGAGAACAGTGCGGAGGCTCCTTAAAAAACTAAAAGCTAGAGCTACTATATGATCCAGCAATCCCACTTCTGGGCATATATACAGAGAAAGCCATGGTCCAAAAGGATACATACACCCTAATATTCATAGCAGCACTGTTTACAATGGGCTTCCCTGATGGCTCAGATGGTAAAGAATCTGCCGATAGTGCAGGAGACCTGGGTTCAATCCCTGGGTTGGGAAGATCCTCTGGAGGAGGGCATGGCAACCCACTCCAGTATTCTTGTCTGGAGAATCCCCATGGACAAAGGAGCCTGGAAGGCTAGAGTCCATGGGGTCACAAAGAGTCGGACGTGACCGAGCGATTAAGCACAACACAAGACATGGAGGGAACCTAAATGTCCCTCCTCCTCAACAGAGGAATGGATAAAGAAGATGTGGATAAAATGGATAAAGAAGATATGAGACAATGCCATTTGCAGCAACATGGTTGAACCTAGAGACTGTCATATTGAGTGAAGTAAGTCAGACAGGGAAGGAGAAATATTGTATGCCATCCTTTATATGTGGAAATGATACAGATGAAGTTATCCTTAAAACAGAAATACTCACAGAGTTAGAGAACAAACTTGCTAAGTGGGAAGAATGGGGGAAGGGATGGTCAGGGAGATTGGGATCAACATGCACACACTGCTCTATTTAGGATGGATGACCAGCTGGGTCCTGCTGGGTAGCACAGGGAGCTCTGTGCAATGTTATGTGGCAGGCTGGATGGGAGGGGAGTTTGGGGGAGCATGGATACATGTATATGCATGGCTGAGTCCCTATGCTGCCCACCTGAAACTATCATCACATTGTTAATTGGCTATGCTGCTGCTGCTAAGTCGATTGAGTCGTGTCCGACTCTGTGCGACCCCATAGACAGCAGCCCACCAGGCTCCCTTGTCCCTGGGATTCTCAAGGCAAGAACACTGGAGTGGGTTGCCATATACTTTGATATAAAACAAAAGCTTAAAAATGAATTCGCTCAAAAATAAGGAAAAAAAAAAAAAAGAAAAAGTATCCATCAGTCACTTAGGGCTCCTCATGCTCTGGGAACTCCATTATCTCCTTTCCTCAGACTTCTCGTTTAACCCCTGCTGCCACTGAACTTGCACATTTTACAGGTGAATAAACTGAGGCTCAGAAAGCTTATTATGCCTTGGTCCTGGCCTGCTGGAACCCAGCATGATCCAGGCAGCCTGACTTCAAGTCTAACCAAGGGCAAACTATTTTTCCAGAAAGAGCTCTTACATTCACCGAGTGTCCCCTGAGGTCCCTGAGAGGGTGTGTGGCATGTCTGAAGTCACTTAGCTAGTGGGGAGCAGTTCAGGCCGGAAGCAGAGCTATGGGACCCCAGACCCACAGCACCTTCCACCATCCTCAGAAGAGTGGCTAGAGTGGGAATGGCAGCATTTCAGAGACACGTGCCTTCACTGGTGGGACAGGACACGTCTAGCCCAGCTGAAGTGAAGTGAAGTGAAAGTCAGTGGTGTCCGGCTCTTTGAGACCCCATGGACTATAGAGTCCATGGAATTCTCCAGGCCAGAATACTGGAGTGAGTAGCCTTTCCCTTCTCCAGAGGATCTTCTCAACCCAGAGACTGAACCCAGGTCTCCTGCATTGCAGGCAGATTCTTTACCAGCTGGAGCCACAAGGGAGATCTAAGAATACTGGAGTGGGTAGCCCGTCCCTTCTCCAGTGGATCTTCCTGACCCAGGAATCTAACCGGGCTCTCCTGCATTGCAGAAGGATTCTTTGCCATCTGACTTATCAGGGAAACCCTCTAGCCCAGCTGAGGGACTTTAGACACACCGTCACCTCTCATGAGCCCTTCTGGCAGCACATCACCAGCCACCATCACTTAGCACTGGCACTAGCATTACAACCTCATTCTTCTGGGCACCTCAGTCCCACCAACCAGCAGGCGCTGCGCGCTTAGTCGCTCAGTTGTGTCCTATTCTTTTTCAACCCCATGGACTGTAGCCCACCAGACTCCTCTGTCCACGGAATTCTCCAGGCAAGAACACTGGAGTGGGTTGCCATGAACTCCTCCAGGGAATCGTTCCCATCCAGGGACTGAACCCAGGTCTCCTGCATTGCAGGCAGATTCTTTATCATCTGAGCCACCAGGGAAACCCAGTGGGGCTTTTAAAAATGCTCACCCCTTCCCAGGGCTTCCCATTCACATGGAATAACAATACCTAGACTCTCAGGAGACCTAGACTCCTGTGTGGCCCTGCTACTTGCTCTATCAGGCTTAGCTACGCATTGGGTCTCACTTGTCTCTCTCTCAGTTCCCCAAGGGCCCAGCTCTCTTCAACCTCGGACATTCACACCTGTCTTCACAACCGCGAAACTGAAGACATCTCCTCACCTTTTGCTCTTGCTTCCATCACAGCTGCCTGCCATTTTCTTCCAAGCACTTATCACAGTCTTTACTCCTGAAATCCACTTATGCATGTTTTGTTTATTTCTGTCAGCCCCACCAGCAAGGCAGCCCCCTGAGAGCTGGGGCTCTGTGTGTCTGGCTTCCCACCACCTCCCTGAGGCCTAGAACAGGGCCTGGCAGACACAAGTACTTTGTAAATACATGCTGAATGGATGAGAGGGAAGAAGGTCAGGAGAGCCGAGCCCTCGACTTCTGACATCGTTGTATAGTCAATCATTGATATCTAAGGTTGGGAATTGTTCCATGACTCCCCAAGATATCCAAATCCAAGGATGCTCAAATCCCTTATATAAAATAGTTATAGTTGCATATAACCTACGCAATCCTCTTGTATATTTGAAAGCATTTCTAGATTACTTGTCATACCTCACACAATGTAAATACAGTGTAAATACTATGTAAATAGTTGCTGACGCACAGGAAATTCAAGTTTTGCCTTTTGTAACCTTCTGGAAATTAAAATTCTGATACGTGGTTGGTTAACTCCATGGAGGGCAAACCATACAAGATTTGTGCAGTGGCCGCCAGCAGCCTCTGGAGATGGACTTGCTGGCCAGCCAAGAGCTTGGCTTGGGCTGTCCAGGGATTTCCCTGCTTAGAAAGTGAGGCTGGCTGCAGGGTCTCCAGGAGGCCACGTGGTGGTCCAGCCAGGGCCTGGCTCCATTCGGCACACAGTTTTCAAATATTCAGGCATTGGCTGTATATGCTTTATTTGCTGTTGGGAATGTAGGAGTAATTAATAGGAGTCAGATAACATGGGAAATAAAATGGGTCTGAGGGAGCAGAGGGTTCGATGGTTTTGGAGCCTCTTTAACTGAACTGATACAGCCTGATAGGGACAGTGTTTCCCAAGTGGGGAACCAAGTGTCCTCACGCCTCAGGGTTAGAAGGGTGCAGGAGCTGCTCCTTGACAGCCAAGCAGAGGTGGGCAGAGGGCCTGGGGCCTACAATGCTTACCTACCTAGAGCTCTTAGCCCTTCTGGGGATGATCATTTCCTGAGTGTTTCCCAAAGGCTGTATTCCCGGAAAAGCAAACTGGGAAGAATTCCCACAGTCTGGCAAGTACGTGGCCTACACACTTGGAAGTGGGGCTGGCCTTAGTGCATAAGGCTGCTGGGGTCACCGTCCCTGCTCACAACACACAACGGCCCCTCTGGCCTGTGCCCGGACTACTGACTCCCACTCTGCTGACTCCCTGCTCTGCCCAACAGGTTCTGGCTCCTATCCAGGCCTCTGCCTCTTCCCACTCAGCAACTCGGGTTACAGGGCCTGGCTCTTGACTCTTGGAAGCCCACTGACCCCTGAGGAAATGACCTTCAGCCATGCTTCTTGGGTTTTTCCCAGGGGAGCAGAGTGGTCCAAGGCTTTTGAACTGAGTTTGCAGGTAGATGAAATGAGGCTTGGAGGCTGGCAAATCCAGAGCCAGTACTGAGTCAGCAAGCCAAGCGATTAGGTCAGGCCTCAGGCCCTGGATTTAAACAGGGCAATACTGCCAGGGAGTGTGGAGGCCTTAGAACCTGGCTCTCCAGCTCACGAGCTCTAGACCTTGAGCACGCGGCTGTCCTCTTGGAAGGCAAAGTCTGCTTGGGAGAAACATGGGGAGTAACAATCCTGCTTCTCTGGACTGCTACGAGGCCTGAGTAAGATATTGTGTGTGCATAAAGTGCCCAGGACAACAGTGGCTCAGAGCAGGCACCAAAGCCCAGTGCTGGCTGCAGTTACAGCGCAGCATTCTTCCTTTTTCTAACACATGTATGCATTCTGTGCAGACACACACGTAGACACACAGAAAGAAGAGAAACACAGATGGTGGTTTTCCATTGTTTGGCTCATGTTGCCGAACAAACACTGACTGCACAACAGGTTTGAAGAGGCTCGTTTTGAAATGGCACCTGAGATGGCTCTCCAGCATTTTGGCATGGAGGTTTGCTCTGGCAATCACCCTAGTCAGACTCTGTGCAGGGCAGGCAGTGGTGCTAATTAGAAGTCTAAGTGAAAAGTAAACTCATTGGATTAAAAAAAAAAAAGAAACTAGTCCTATTGAAGTGTAATTCATATACCATGAAATTCACTCTTTTAAAAGCATAAACAGGTACTTTTTGATATATTCACAGAATTGTGTAACCATCATCATTGTGTAATTTTCTTTCAGTTCAGTTCAGTTGCTCGGTTGTGTCCAACTCTTTGCGACCCCATGGACTGCAGCACGCCAGTCTTCCCTGTCCATCACCAACTCCTAGAGCTTAATCAGACTCAGGTCCATTGAGTCAGTGATGCCATCCAACCATCTCATCCTCCCTCGTCCCCTTCTCCTCCTGCCTTCAATCTTTCCCAGCATCAGGGTCTTTTCCAATGAGTTGGTTCTTCACATCAGGTGGCCAAGTATTGGGGTTTCAGCTTCAGCATCAGTCCTTCCAATGAATATTCAGGACTCAGTTCCTTTAGGATGGACTGGTTGGATCTCCTTGCAGTCCAAGGGACTCTCAAGAGTCTTCTCCAACACCACAGTTCAAAAGCATCAATTCTTCAGCGCTCAGCTTTCTTTATAGTCCAACTCTCACATCCATACATGACCACTGGAAAAACCATAGCTTTGACTAGATGGACCTTTGTTGGTAAAGTAATGACACTGCTTTTTAATATGCTGTCTAGGTTGGTCATAACTTTCCTTCCAAGGAGCAAGTGTCACTGTTTCCATTGTTTCCCCATCTATTTGCCATGAAATGATGGGACTGGATGCCATGATCTTAGTTTTCTGGATGTTGAGTTTTAAGCCAACCTTTTCACTCTCCTCTTTCACTTTCATCAAGAGGCTCTTTAGTCCTTCGCTTTCTGCCATAAAGGTGGGGTCATCTGCATATCTGAGGTTGTTGATATTTCTCCCGGCAATCTTGATTCCAGCTTGTGCTTCATCCAGCCCAGCATTTCTCATGATGTACTCTGCATATAAGTTAAATAAGCAGGATGACAATATACAGCCTTGACATACTCCTTTCCCAATTTGGAACCAGTCTGTTGTTCCATGTCCAGTTCTAACTGTTGCTTCTTGACCTGCATACAGATTTCTCAGGAGGCAGCTCAGGTAGTCTGGTATTCCCATCTCTTTAAGAATTTTCCATAGTTTGTTGTGATCCACACAGTCAAAGGCTTTGGCGTTGTCAATAAAGCAAAATTTTCTTTATCCTCCATTTAAAAAAAAAAAGAATGTGTCTTTTAAAAATAATTTTATGTATGTATGTATTTATTTTTATTTTTGGTTGCACTGGGTCTTCATTGCTGTGAGGGATTTTCTCTAGCTGCAGCAAGCAGGGGCTACTCTCTAGTTGAGGTGTGTGGGCTTCTCATCGTTGGAGCACAGGTTCTAGGGCGAATGGGGTTCAGCAGTTTTGGCTCCCAGGCTCTAGACACAGGCCCAATAGTTGTGGTGCAAAGGCTTAGTTGCTCTGTGGCAGGTGGGATCTTCCTGGATCAGGGGTCAAACCCAACTCTCCTGCATTGGCAGAATGATTCTTCCTGCTGAGCCACCAGGGAAGCTCTACCTTTCATTTTTGAAAGAGAGTTTTGCTGAACATATGGTTCTAGGTTGGTGGTTTGTATTTTTTTAGTCATTTGAATGGGTCAGATCATCCCATTGCCTTCTAGCCTCTATTATTTCTGGTGGGAAGTCAGGGTTTTTATCTTATTGAAGTTCTCTTGTATGGATGAGTCGTTTCTCTCTTGCTGCTTTCAAGACTTACTCTTTGACTTTCAGTATTTTGCTGTAATATGTCTGGGTCTGATTCTTAGATCTATAGAAAGATCTATGCTTAATATAATTTCTCAGAAGGTAGGACTTATGTGTATCAATTTGCTACTTAATTTCTGTATGTCTTATATCTTTTTTTTTTTTTGCCTGCATGATGCAGCATGTGGGATCTTAATTCTTTGGTAAGGGATCGAACCTGGGTCCTGTGTAGGGGGTGTGGGTTTGATCCCTGGTTGAGGAACTAAGATCCCAAATGCCACACAGTGCAGTCAAAAATGAAAAAAAAATTTTTATACTCTTTCATATTTATCTGTTATTTCATTGAAACTCTTTAATTCTGTGTGTGTGGATTTAAATTACTGTCTAATGTCCTTTAATTTTAGACTGAAGGAATCCCTTTAATATTTCTTGTAGAGCACACTGCTAGTGATGAATTCTCTTCATTTCTGCTTTCCTGGGCATGTCTTATTTTCTTTTTCATTTTTTAAGAACAGTTTTTCTTGTTATAGAGTTTTTTTTTTTTTTTTACTTTGTTGTTGTTGTTATAGAGTTCTTTTTTGACAATTTTTTCTTTTTTCCCATCACTTTGAATATGTCATACCAACTGCCTTATGACTTTGGTGGTTTCTAATAAGAAATCAGCTATTAATCTTATCAAGGATTCCGTTTCTGTGGTGAGTCATTGTTCTTTCACTGCTTTCAAGATTTTTTCTTTCACGTGTGTGTGGAGCAGGCACTCTTCCTTAGACAGGATCATCTCAACTGACATATCTTCAAGTTTGCTGGTTCTTCTGCCAGCCCAAATCTACTTTTGAGCCCCATTAGTGAATTAATCATTTCAGTACCGTACTTTACAGCTTCAGAATTTCTATTTTGTTCCTTTAAATACACTTTCTATCTTTTTATTGATAATCTCCATTTGGTGGTACATAATTTTAATAGTTTCTTTTCATTATTTAGACATGATTTCATTTAGTTCTTTGAACATATTTGTAATAGCCATTATAAAATCTTTGTCTAGTAAGTTCATCTGGGCTTACTCACTGATAGTTTTAACTGCTTTCCTCCCCCCCTTTTCCCCCCATTGCCACACTTTCTTATATCTTTGTGTGTTTCATAATTTTTGTTAAAAACAGTATTTCAAATAGTCAAATGTGGCCACTCTAGAAATTAGATACTCCTCCTCCTTTCCAGAGTTTGTTCTTGTTTGTTCAGGGCCTTTTCTGAGCTAAATGTGTACACATTTTCTCTGAAATGTGTACTCTTTGTCATGGCAGTTACTGGATTCTCTGCTTGGTTTTCTTAACTGTTAGCTTAGGTCAGAGGTTTTCTTTAATGCCTTGAACTGGTAGATCTCCCATTCTGTGCCAAGGGACTCTTTGTGTGTGTTGAGCATAATTTCAACACTCTATCAGGTTACAACTCTGCCTTTGCCTTCACTTTTTGCTTGAATGGAGCCTCAAGGTCAGCGAGAGGTGAGAGACTGGGGTTCTTTTAGGTCTTTCCCTACGCAGGCATGTATATTCTAGATCCCCAGGTATGTTGGAGCATTTTAAAGCTTCTTTGGACAGTTCATCCCCTTGATTTTCATTTAAGTTGCTGTGTCAGCTTCTTGTTGCTTCAACTGGTTTTGCCACTTTAGGCAGCTGCAATGTTAAACAATTGTTGCTGAGTGTTTCTGGCAAACACTCTTAGGATATGGCTTTTCCCAGTAAGTGAGCTCTGCATCAGTTACAAAAAAAAAAAAAGACAAGTCACGTGTATGGGCCTTTCCAGGGAGCTGACAGTGACAATTTTTGGAGAATGAGCATTTGAGGAGCTTCAAACTTGTTCTGCCACCTCCAGCGGCTGCTCATTTTCACAGGTACTGTGATTGTGAGGCTGTGATGGTTTTAGGGTTACCATGGGGCTGGGGAGATGAGCAAATTAAAAAGCTACAAACCTCACTGCTCTCAGCAAGGTTCAGACCTTTTTATAAAATTAACATTTCTTAGGTTGTTACCAGACATTGATTTTCAGAATTTGGAAAAGGTCATTTTCTTCCTAGCATTATTGTGGCTTCTATGGAGGAGCTGATTTTCAGAGGTCCTTACTCTACCATTCCGGCAGTGCTTCTGCTGTATTTTTAGAAAGTGTTCCTTAGGACCAGGGTGGATAGAAAACCTTAACACTAAAACTGCTGATCTAAGGCTGGCACCTGCAGAGATCTGGTGAGTGGCTCCATTTGTCTCTATAGGTTTAGCACAGCCAAGCAAAATTTGTTTTCATCCCTTTCTGCCTCCTAACCCTTTATCCTTCATTTGCCCATCAGTCCCTCTCTCTCTCTCCTCCCTTTCCTCCCTATTTCCTGTCAACAAGCATTTATTGGCCATCTCTTTAGTGCCTGGGGTCAAACTGCTCTGGGAGCCCATCTTTGGTGGAGAAGGACATGTTTGCAGAGCAGACCACCAGCACTTCAGGGAGTTCCGGGACTGAGGGAGGGATCTAGAGCTAGGGGAGCCAGGAAAGACTGATCGATCCTCATGGAGAAAGGGGAATCCCGAAGGAGAAAAAAAAATCCTGCTTAAGTTCCCTAGAAAGAGGATCCCAAGGATACTGCTGGGCTTCCTCAGCTGAGAAATAGGCTACTGGGGAGAAGAAAAAAATCCGTTCTATTATGATAAACATACAAACACACTGAAGGCCCTGTGAAGTATATTCCAGGCAAAGGCTCCCACTGAGAGCTGGAGAGGCCCCATCTCCACAGGTGGGCTGGGTCAGTTCTGTCTGCAGCAGCAGCAAGAAACCCTCTCAGCCAGATATTGTCCCACCAGGCAAACAAACAAACAAACAAAAACCTTTCTCCCTGGGGCTCAAGAAAAGCCTGGTTTGTACAGGGGAAGGACCCAAAGCCAAGAGGTGCATGTATGTGAAACTGTAGAAATAAACACGAGGCCCAGCCAAAGCTAATCAGAGAGGGACATCTGCTCTGTGCTGCTCACACCATTCTGTGATGGGCAGACCACAGGGCATCCCATGGGAAAGGGTAGTGAAGGGGAGGAGGGGCTGCCCACCCCTTGCCCAGCAGCTGACCTTAGACAAGACATTTCTCCCCGTGAAGCATCAGTTTCCTTATCTACAAAATGGGGATAATAACAAATTCGTATCTTTCGCAGAGCTCTGTGAGGATCACATGAGATGAAGGACTTGGGAGGACACAGCATGGGGTCAGGGGTCCATTGAGTCCTTGATTTTCCCTTGACTTTTAGATCAGTTATGAACTGGAGTCATAATTCTAATGAGTTTTTAAGTTGAGTAATATACTTTGTCCTAAAAAAAGTCACTATCTATTCCTCTTTTTCTTCCAAAAAGGACATCAGGAGCTTACAATAAAAGGCAATAAAATCTTTTACGAGGGCATAAATGAGAACTGAGTGATGAAGTGTGTATTTGGCAGGCAGTGGTGCGGGGGGTGCGGGGTGGGGAGTGATTACACAGAAAATCCATTGTAATCAAATACAAAATAGTCTCCAGCTTCTGGAAGTCAAAGCAAACCGAGTACCACGAAAGGCATTTCCTGCCAGTGAACTCTGGGGAGTTTATCTAGTAAGGAACTAGATTGGGTAAGCATGTAGCAAATAGTGGGGACAAGAGGCCCATGCCCAGGGCCAGGAAGAAGAATCTGAGCTTCCAGAGAACCTGCCTTGTTTCTCCCAGATTCAGTCTGCCTGGGGTCCTCCTGATGGTGGAGCATGGTTACCACCATGCTGTCCTTATGAAGTTGCCTAGGGGCTGAGCGTGTGTGCATTCATTCATTCACGGTTCTGTGCATTTCCATTCCCTGGAGGCTCCCCTGCACCAGGCTGTTAAATGCGTCTGTAGACTTGGGGTGTTGTCCCCAGCCAGAAGGATTAGATAAGACTTTTTGGAGGAGATGCTTGAGCTAGGCCAAAAGGACAAAGCATAGTGAACTTGGGGTAACAGTCCAGGTACAGGAGGAGAGATCTGGGTGGGGGAAGATATGAGCGCAGGTTCAGAGTGGGAGGACCCTGGACATAGCTGGAGGTGGGGGGCATGGGAGGAGTAGTGAGAACTGTGCTGAGACAGACTGAGGCGGACAGATGGGAGGTTTGGTGTGGGAGTGGGGAGGGAGGGATCGAGGAGGATGCCCCTTGCCTGCATAGGGAAGCAGCTGGCTGGAGGTCCCTTCCCTGCAATGGGGAGCTGGATGAGGGCAGGCTAGGGGAAGTGCTGGGTTCAGTGGGGCCAGGTTCAACCTCTGGGTCCAGAGGGGATGACTTGGCTAGAGGAAGGAAGAGGGGCGTTATCAGCATTATGGGGGTGCCAGAGCCACAGGGGTGGGAGAGAAAGAAGGCCAAGGGCAAATCCATGTAAGAGGCAAGTGGGGTCTCATAGGAAAGGTATATGAGAAGGGGTCAGAGATGCGGGAGAAAACACAGGCAAGAGTCAGCAGGGGGCCTTGGGGAACAGCCAATATGAGGCTCAGGAAGAGAGACAGCAATGCATTTGCTGTCTGCCTGTGTAGCCACCAGGAGGTCAGTGGTAACCTTTGGCCAAAATGATGTGAGTGGATTGGCAGTGAAAAGAGACTGGAGGGGCTTGGAGGAGCGGAAGGCAAGGTGGAGGAGATGGGAGCCCAACAGGGGTGTGCAGCCTCTGAGGGAAGCTTTACGGTGAGTTGGGCGAAGGGTATGAAAGAGTGCATTTTGGGTGAAAGGAAGATGGCAGGAGGGAGGCTGATGGCAAATGCAGGCGAGTCTGAAGGTTGTATGGCAGGAAAGTGAAGGGGTCTTCTCCTGGTGGCTCTGCCAAGGGAAGGACTGGCCAAGTCTGTGGAGGGATGGGGACACGGAGGAGAACCATCTTGTGTCAAGGGACCCAGGGTAGCAACCCTGGGTGGTGGAATCACCATCTATTCCCACAAAGACAGGAGGTCATTTCAGAGTGGGAGACGGGGGTAAAATTTAAAAATAAAATAAAATAAAAAAATAAATAAAATTTCTGAGGCTGATAATGAGGTTCAGGGGGTGGCCGAGGGCATAGACGGGACTGTCACTGGAACTGTGACACTGAAATGATGCCAAGAAGGCAGCACTGGGCACTGCAGCTCTGGGGACAGTGGCTGGAATTGGAGGGTGAGACAGAGACCTGGTCCTTGGTTATGGGCTGCTGCGGGGACTGGCGCCTCCAGCCAGGTTCCAGGTCAAGGGCAGACTTCCAGGTCGAGGTTTAGGAACTAAGAAAACCTGGGACTCACCGGGATCACCTCTTCTTCCGGGCTTGCCACGCCGTCCAGGGGGGCCTAGACAGAAAACAAGGATGGACTCTTTAAGATGGGAAGCCAGTGGCCTTGGGGACAGCCTGCCTGCTGCCAGCTGCCCCCAACTCACATTCATCGCAGCAGCCGGGGGGATAGCCTGCCCACCACCTTGCTGGCTGGGAGAGTGGAGAGAAGTGTGAAGAAAGCTCTGTCTCCTGTCCCTCCCTTACCCCTGCTCCTCTGGATCATCCTTATTGGTTGCATTCTCATCCCCCACTCATTCATTTAGTTATTCAATTATCTGTTTATTATTTCATTCACAAGTCCTTTCCCATTCAAAAATGTATACTGCCTAGAAACTCTTGAGGCAGGAGATTGCCACTGAGAAACTTCCGACTTACAAGAAAAATAAGGCTGAGGATGGCAGTTATCTTATGAAAGCCTGGACAAATGCTTTTTAATATTCACTAAAATAAAGCAACAGAGAGAGCACACCACATAAAGACACTGTCGTGTGTACAGGCTCAGTTGCTCAGTCGTGTCTGACTCTTGCAACCGCATGGACTGTAGCCCACCAGGCTTCTCTGTCCATGGGATTCTCCAGGCGAGAATACTGGACTGGGTTGCCATGCTTTCCTCTAGGGGTTCTTTCCAACCCAGGGATCAAACCCAGGTCTTCCTCATTGCAGGCGATTCTTTACCATCTGATGCCCTTCTCCAAAAGACACTATCATGGCATCTCAGATGCTTAAACTCAGAGATAACAGGCTCTATCCTATCCACCTACCTCCTTCCTCTGTTCATTAAACACTTTGGCACCTCCCTCCCCTTCCCCACAGCTCTAGGGAGACACCATAAAGTTCTTGTGATTTATTGCACATAATGTGCACACTGATGCATGTGCTTTTTGGTATCCAGTCTCATCCACATGGTTTTGCACTTTCCGAATCTGATGTAGACCATCCTGCCTTCTCCTTCTGCCCCTGGGCCCACATCAGCCCCCAAGACCAGAGTGACTGAGATGCTGAAGAGGGAGAGGGCTCTAGGTACCGGAACAGGCGGCAGGGCTCAGAGAACAGCTCACCTGGCCTTGGAGTGGAGGGCGGAGCTCATGCCTCCTTGCCTTCCCCTCCCTGTTTCTGTTTTCACTCCCCGTTAGTCTAACTACCTCTGGTTCTTTCTCCTGTTTTCTCAGGTGGGAGAAGGTGTGCAGAAACGAAGTCGCAGGCACTAGATTGTAATTTATACCTCTCTTCATCCTGCCCCTCACTGCGCTCCCAGCTCTGGGCCGGGCCTGGAAGCAACTTAGGAACAGCTTGTGCCATAAGCACTGTTCTTTCGTAAAAGTCAACTTTAAGGGGATTTCCCTGATGTTCCAGTGGTTAGGACTTTGCTTTCCAATACAGGGGTTTTAGGTTTGATCCCTAATGGGGGAGCTAAGATCCCACATGCCTCAGGGCCAAAAAACTAAAACATAAAACAGAAGCAATATTGTAACAAATTCAATAAACTTTAGAAATGGTCCACATTAAAAAAAAAAAAAAAACTTAAAAAAAAGCCAACTTTAAACCCCCTCAAAAATTCCTGGAACAATCACAGAGTAGAGGCAGAGACCAGCCGTGAACCAGGTCTGTGGCAGGATGGCTCACTGAGAAATTAGTGTGCCTGTGTGTGTTTCTCTTTATTGTTCTCTTCATTTTTAAGCAGGTAGTCATCCCCACTTGTGGGCTCCCTGGGTAGCTCAAATGGTAAAGAATCTGCCTGCAATGCGGGAGACCTGGGTTTGATCCCTGAGTAAGGAAGATCCCCTGGAGAAGGGCATGGCAATCCACTCTAGTATTGTGGCCTGGAGAATCCCATGGACAGGGAAGCCTGGTGAGCTACAGCCCATGGGATTGCAGAGTCAGACATGTCCGAGTGACTAACACACACACACATGACCATTTGTGCACCTGAAATGGGGGTCTGGGACAGAGCAGAATAGCAGAGGTGGCCCCAGGTCAGTGGTGCTTCCAACTTTTATTAGGGGGGATGTCCTGGATGGGGAGGACGGAGGGCTTCTGAGGAAGAGAGAGAGAAGGGACTCCTGTGGAGGGGAGGAGTTACATATTAGACTCTGAAACCTTTGCAAACCCCATGGGTGAGGTAAGAATGAATTTCATGCCAGCCTTATGGACTGGGGGCTTGAGCTTAGAAGGTTAAACAAACTTTATTTAATTTTTTTTTCTTCTTTCTTTTTTAAATTTTATTTTATTTTTAAACTTTACAATATTATATTAGTTTTGCCAAATATCGAAATGAATCCGCCACAGGTATACCTGTGTTTAAACAAACTTTAAAAAGTGAGAAACATGCTATTTCTTGCACTACTGAGTTTGTAGTTAAAAATGTTTTTATTGTGGTGCCAAACATAAAATTTAGTCTTAACCTTCTTTATGTGTATAGTATAGTAGTGCTAATTAAACACACACTGTCATGCAACAAATTTCTAGAACTTTTCAACTTCTAAAACTGAAACTCTATATCTACTGAACAACTCCCATTCTGCCCTTCCCTCCAGCCCCTGGAAACTGCCATTCTGCTTTGCGTTTGTCAGAGCTTAATGATTTCAGGTATCTCAGACAAGTGGAATCATGCAGTATTTGTCTTTTTGTAATTGGCTTCTTTCATTTAGCATAACGTCCTCAAGGTTCATCCATGTCTCAACATATGATAAGACTTTCATTCCCTTTTTTAAAAGACTTTATATATATATATATATATAAAAATAAATATATATATTTAAATTAATTAACTTCCCCTGGTGGCTCAGATGGTAAAGAATCTGTCTGCAATGTGGGAGATCTGGGTTTTATCCCTGGGTCAGGAAGATCCCCTGGAGAAGGGAATGGCAACTCACTCCAGTATTCTAGAGAATCCCATGGACAGAGGAGCCTGGTGGGCTACAGTTGGTAGGATCACAAAGAGTCAGCCACTACTAACATTTTATTAATCTTTGCCTGCGCTGAGTCTTCATTGTGTTGTGGGGGATTTCTCTAGCTGTGGTGAGTGGAGGCTACTCTTTAGCTGTGGTGTGTGGGCTTCTCATTGTGGTGGCTTCTCTTGCTGCAGAGCATGGGGCTCCAGAGCATGGGCTCAGTAGGTATGGTGCACAGGCTTAGTTACTCTGTGGCATGTGGGATCCTCCTGGAACAGGATCGAATACGTGTCCCCTGTATTGGCAGACGGAGTCTTCTCCACTGTACCACCGGGGGAGTCCTTCCTTTTTAAGGCTGAATAATGGTTGGTATAGTCAAAGCTATGGTTTTTCCAGTGGTCATGTACGGATGTGAGAGTTGGACTATAAAGAAGGCTAAGTGCCGAAGAATTGATTTTTTTGAACTGTGGTGTTGGAGAAGACTCCTGAGTGTCCCTTGGACAGCAAGGAGATCAAAGCAGTCAGTCCTAAAGGAAATCAACCCTGGGTATTCTTTGGAAGGACTAATGCTGAAGCTGAAGCCCCAGTACTTTGGCCACGTGATGTGAAGAGCTGACTTGTTGGAAAAGACCCTGATGCTGCGAAATACTGAGGGCAGGAGGTGAACGGGCCACAGAGGATGAGATGGTTGGATGACATCTTCAACTCAATGGAGATGAATTTGAGCAAACTCTGGGAAATAGTGAAAGACAGGGAAGCCTGGTGTACTGCAGTCCATGGGGTCACCAAGAGTCGGACAGGACTGAGCGACTGCACAATAGTCCGTTGTATGTGTCTGCCACATTGTCTTCATCCATTCATCTTTTTTTTTTTTTTTTTGCTGTTCTGGGTCTTCCTGTGGTACATGGGCTCTCTAACTGTCGTGTGTAGGCTCGGTTGCCCCACGGGCATATGGGATCTTAGATCTCTGACCAGAGATTGAACCCTCATCCCCTGCATTAGAAGGTGGATTTTTAAACACTGGACCACCAGGGAAGTCCTATCTTCATCCATTCATCTTTTCAGTTGATGACACTTGGGTTTCTTCTCCCTCTTGTGAACAATGCTGCAATAACATGGGTGTGCAAGTATCTCTTCAGGATTCTTTTTCAACTGGTTGGGATACATACTCACAAGTAGAATTGCTGGATCGTATGGTAATTCTATTTTTAATTTTTTGAGGAAATGCTATTCTATTTTCTATAGTGGCTACACTATTTTATATCCCCACCAACAGTGCACATGTGTTTTATTATTTCTCCACATCCTTGCCAACACTTGTTACTTTCTGTCTTTTTTTTTTTTTTTGATAGTGGCCATCCTAATGGGTATGAGGTGATATCTTGACTTGGATTTCTCTAATAATTAGTGATGTAGCATACCTGTTAGCCATTTATATATCTTCTTTGAAGAAATGTCTATTCAGATATTTTGCCCAGTTTTAAACTGAATTGTTCTTTTGTTGCTGAGCTGTAGGGGTTTTCTATTTATTTATTTTTAGTTGAAGGATAATGGCTTTAAAATGTTGTGTTGGGCTCTGCCATACATCAACATGAACTGGCCATAGGTATACATATGTTCCCTCCCTCTTGAACCTTCCTCCCTCCTCCACCCCATCCCACCCCAGTAGATTGTTACAGAGCACTGGATTGAGCTCCCTGCATCATACAGCAAATTTCCACTGGCTATTGATTTCACATATGGTAACATGTATGTTTCAATGCTACTCTCTCAAGTCTCCACCCTCTCCTTCTCCCACTGTGTCCATAAATCTGTTCTCTATGTCTCAGTCTCTATTGCTGTTTTGGGGTTCTTTATATATTCTGGATATTAACCCATTTTTAGGTATAGAGTTTGCAAATATTTTCTCCCATTCTGTAGGTTGCCTTTTGTCTCTGTTGATAATTTCCTTTGCTGTGCAGAAGTTTCTTTAAAATTTTACTTACTTATTTAATTTTATTTTTGGCTGAACTGGCTTTTTGTGGCTGTGCGTGGGCTTTCTCCAGTTGTGGTGAGCAGGGGCTACTCTACAGCTGTGGCACATGGGCTTCTTATTGTGGTGGCTTCTCTTCTCGCAGACCATGGGCTCTGGAGTGTGGGTTCAGTAGCTGTGGTGCATGGGTTTAGCTGTCCCTTGGCATGTGGAATCTTCCTAGACCAGGGATTGAACCCGTGCATTGTTCATCACGTGTCCCCTGCATTGTCATGTGAATTCTTAACCACTGGACCGCCAGGGAAGTCCCAGGAGTTTCAAAGTTTGATGTAGCCCAATTTGTTTATTTTTACCTATTTGACCATTAAGTTAATTTTAACTTTTAACCTTTTGAGCTAATTTTTATATATAGTATAAGGTAAGGGCCCACCTTCATTCTTTTGCATGTGGATATCCAGTTTTTCTCGATAGCATTTGTTGAAGAGATTATCTTTTCCCCATCGTGTAGCCTTGGCACCTTTGTTTAAAACCATCTGACCATATAAATGATGCACCCCTGAGTTTTTTTTTTTTTAAGTAAACATTCATTTATTTGTTTATTTTTGGCTGTGCTGGGTCGTAATTGACGTGCATGGACTTTCTCTAGTTGCAGTGAACGGGGGCGACTACTGTTTTATTGCAGAGCAGAGGCTCTAGGGTATACAGGCTTTAGTAGCTGCAGCTCTTGGACTCTGGAGCATGGGACTCTAAGTAGTTGTGGTATATGGGCTTAGTTGCCTCAAGGCATATGGAATCTCCCTAGACCAGGGATTGAACCTGTGTCCTCTGTAGAGGACAGACAGATTCTTTAATCACTGGACTATCAGGGAAGTCCCACCCCTGAGTTTGGAGAATAGAGATTCATGCCAGTTACACAGCCCTTGAGGCCCTTGAGTTTTCCTGATACCAGACAGAGACCTTGAGTTTCATGCTGGAATGGCTCAGGACTGTATTAACTGGCAAGGCTAAGATTCTGGCACCCCCATAACTGACAACATCTCCTCATGGCAGTGTAAACAGTGTAACCAGCTTCCAGGTCCATGATGTCAGCCAAGGCCTGAAGCACCACATTGCACATCCAACCGCCTCCAACACCTACATGTGGGTGTCTCCCCAATACCTTAGACCCCTCATGGCTAAACATACATCCTGCTCTCCTCCCAGCTCCTTTGTGGGGCTGACGGTGCCTGGGAACTTTGTGAGGCTGGTCGGTGTTTGGTCTGTTCTTTCTGGGTATCCTCTGTGCTGGGGGGTGAGTGAGGGTGTGGGAATAGGAACTCCATTGGCACACCTGGGGTCATGCTCCCCTGGCTGTACAAGGGAGGAGCCCCAGCAAACTGACCCCTGGGTTCTCTGCTCTCACCAGGCTATCGAAGGCCTGTGATTGGCCCCACAAGGCTGCTCGGCTGTCCTGGGCCTCAGACTGAGATGTGCAGCCTGGCAGGAAAGGGGCCCAAGAGTGGGAGAATAAGCCGCGCTCTTCCTGGATCTGAAAGCTAAAGCAGCACGATGGTTTTCTGATGGTCATCAGGGGTATGACTGCAAAATTCTCTGTCTGGGTAACTCAAGCCAGATGAAGAAGACATTTGTTGTTGCTGAGGGAGCTGAACTAATGGATTTTTCTGGGTGGTTCTTCTGGGTGGCATAGTTAGGCAGAAGGCCCAGTAAGGAGGATGCTCAGTGGGTAGGCAGCTGTCCAGGCATGGTGGGGTGCCCCTGCTTCCCAGGGCCTTTGAGGGAAGCTCCCAGCAGGCCTGGCGTGGGCGAGGAGCCTGGGTACTGATGAGTGCACGTGGCCTGTGGGGCTGTAGGCCTGACAGGCTGGACAGGACTCCCAACTGAAATGGCCTAAGTGAAGAAGGAGACTGAGGCGGCTGCTTGTGAACCCTCTGCAGCCAGTCCAAATCAGATCCCGGCAGCCTCTGTGTGAACAGCTCACCAATAGACAGCTGGTTGACCCTCTCTTCTGAAATTCATACTCAAACATTCAACTGCCTCCAGGATAATTCTATTGAAAGGTAACATATCCAAAGCCAAAATCATCTCCCAATTCTCCATGTGCTCCCTGACAGGGTTCCCTTCTCACCTAAGTGTAGGGATCACCAGTATCCATGGAGCCAAACCACAAATCTCGTGGAAGCTGTCTGTAGCATCCTCCTTTCCCCACACCTGAGACCTCTTCCTCACTGGCATCAGGCAAAGGCTGCCCCCACACCTAGCCTCTACCACCTGCCCTTCCTGCCATGCCTTGCTGGTCCTCCTAACAGAAGACAGTCCACTGCAGCCGGCAGTCTGCATCGTGTGCAGCCTAAGTTCCCTCCTCACTATTCCTTGGCATTCTCTTTAAAAGACTGTCAAATCCAGTGAGATCCAGGCCTTAGAAGAGATGCAAGACGACCTAATTTGATGCCCAGGGCTGCTGAGATGAGGGATACTTTTTCCTCCTCCTTTCTTCCCACAGCATGAGATGCAGGTGGCGAGGCCTGCCATGCTTGATAAATAGAGGCCCCGGGAGTGGGGAGTGCCAGAGCTGAGCCTCTTGCCGACTACTAGTCTCCCTGTCTGCTTCTTTTGCAAACAGAGAGGCCTTGCACACAAGAAGCTTGCATGGTGAAGCCTGCAGTTGTCGGGGTGGTGGTGGGGTGGAACGGCAGGAAGCACGGCCCTTCATGAATTTCTGGATTGTCAGGTGCTGAGGGCTGGTCAGGGGCAGAAGCCCTGGTTCAGCATCTACTAGGCACCACTCCGGCTACTTATTTAGCAAACATAAACTTGGAGCCCTTTGTGCTCCAGGACTCCTGTGGCTCATCCAAGGAGCTCAACTATTCCCTGCTCATCCCTCTTGTATGCCTTGTACAGAGGGGAACTCTGAGGCTAAGTGAGGCTAAAAGACTTGCCTGCCTAAGGCCACATGGGCTTCCTAAGTGGCGCTAGTGGTAAAGAATGACCTGCCAATGCAGGAGATGTAAGAGACATGAGTTCAATCCCTGGGTCGGGAAGATACTCTTGAGGAGAGCATGACAACCCACTCCAGTATTCTTGCCTGGAGAATCCCATGGACAGAAAAGCCTGGCGGGCTATAGGCCATGGGGTCACAAAAGAGTTGGACACGACTGAAGTGACTTGGCACATATGCCTGCATACAAAGCCACACAGCTAGTGCTTTGGGGAGCCCTTCATCATCAGTTTGTGATTGCTAAGGTGTAAGGGCAGTTGTGCCAGATATGTCAACCCCCCAGGCAGGCAGCCTTGACAGCGGAAGGGTGGCCACCCTGGGGTGAGCAGCAGGGCAGACGGGCCACCCCGCTGGCATCTGGGCCAGGCCTACAGCATGTTGCCCTGGGCTCCCAGGGAAAGCTGGGCCAGCTGATTGCAGCTCAGATGTTCTCCAAACAAGCAAAACCAGGCTTTTGGCCCAGCAGTGTGCCCGAGTTTTCCACCTGTTGGTTTTCCTCTGCTCCTTCCTTTCCACAGTAGGACAATGTTTCCCACTGCTGGCACAGACTCAGACACTCAGGCTGCCCTGGAAGGCACCTGGGAGTCTGTCTTGATCAACTTGTTGATGTACAGATGGAGACAATAAGGTCTTGCCCAAGAATGCTGCTGTAAGAATAGTCCCGGCTGGAGAGTCTCCAGGTGATGAAGACCAACTCGGTCTGTCCTCACCTCTGTGTGACCCACACAGCTCTGGATCAGGGGCTGGTGGTCGTGGGGACCCTGGCGTTTCACAGTGGGTGCTGCTGTGGTGGCGCCTGCAAAGCTTCTTTCCAGAGGCTTTGAGCAACAGACACCCACAGGTGACGCTGGTGCAGAAAGGGAAAAACCATGACTGACAAGAAGCTGTTTAACCTCTCTGTGCTTTGGGTTCCCAATCCACAAGGACAAAAGTTTAGGGGTGATGGCAACCACGCCTGCCTTGCAGAACTATTTAACAGATGAGTTGACAGCAGACACACCAGCGTGGGGGCACAAAAGAAGGACCTATTTGGGACTGAAAGAAATAATGCAGGGGCCTCTGGAGCATTAGCATCTGGGTATTTGATGTACCTGGATTACATGCTTCCCAAGATGCATGAAGCCTGAGACAGGGTAGCTATATTTCAGTTTAGCTCAAGTATGGGGTAGTGGGCAGGGTCTGAGTCCAGAGGCTGGCTGAACCCTCAATTACACCCTGACCTTGACCCCCAGGAGCAGGGCCAGTCTGGAGCCTTTCCACGTACCTGATTACAGTGTGTCTGCGGACCTGGGGATCAGGATGCATGGGTAGAACGGTCTGGGAACGAGATTTCTGAAACAAATCCTGAGGTTTCAGGCATAGTATGGGCTAGCGAGGGCTCTGCTTGTGACAACCATCTGCATATTAAGTAACTCCAGGGAGGACAATGTTTTTCTCAAGCACCCTTTGAGGACAAAGTGGAATCATTTCTAACCGATAAAAATCTGATCTCTGATTGGGCTAGAGAACTCATGTCACTGACCCACTTCAAAGGGGGCCTGAACCCTGACAGGCTCCAGAGCGGCCTGAGCAGTGAGGACCTGCTGGTCTCCCTCAGTCCTTCTGGGCAGCTCCTTCCGCTGAGCACGCCTCCTGCAGCAATGCCTGCCTTACTGCTGTCCTCTCACAACCCTGGGGCCCACCCGGGCCAGCCTGCCTAGGCCTCTCCCTCTCTCGCTTCCCCTGGATCCAGCGGTTACTCAGCCACACTCCCTCAGTCAGCCCCCGCTCCTCCCACCTGCAAGTCCCTAAGGGTAGGAGCTGTTGTGCAACTTATCTAATGGAATCTATACTCAGTTTTGAAAAATGCTTTAAACCCTCTCCACTCTTTCTTCTCTAAAGATTGGGAAAACTGAGGCTCAGAGAAATCAAGAAAGTTTCCCAGATGCAACAGCAAAAGGTGGAAGCAACTCAAATGCCCATCAATGTGTGAATGAATAAACAAAATTTATTACAATATATATGTGCAATGGAATTTTATTCAGTCTTAAAAAGGAACGAAATTCCTGCACATGCTGCAACATGGATGGACTTTGATGACACTATACTGAGTGAAATCAACCAATCACAAAAGGAAAAATACTGTATGATTCCACTTATGTGAGTTATCTGGAGTAGTCAAATTCAGTAGACAGAAAGAACAGTGGTTGCCAGGGGCTGGCGCGGTGTGGGGGCGGGGTCGTGAGGAGAATGGGGAATTAGTGTTTATGGGGACAGAGTTTTGGTTTGGAAGACGAAAAAAGTTCTGTAGATGGATGGTTGCCCAATGATGTGAATGTACCTTATACCATTGAATTATATACTTAAAAATGGTAAATTTTCAATTATGTGTATTTTACCACAATTAAAAAACAAAAGAAAAGAAATGCTCCCTGGGTTCTCAGCCACCAAGGGCCAGAGTGAATTGTGAACCCAGGTCAGCCTAGTGGAGACGATGGTAACGCTGCTGGCAGCACAGCTATCACGATGCCACTGAGCATCCACTGAGGCCTGGAACTGTGTGGTCATAGGCGACAGTGGTGTCCCCCAGGGTACACAGCAAGGAGGTGGCAGGTCTGTGTGACGCCGGGGCCCGTCCTCCAAACACCTCAGCTACTGTGATTAAGGCTGTCCCCGCATGTGTCCACATCCTCCGAGGTCTTCAGACCCGGTCCTCTGGCATTGGAGGCTCCTTTATCTGACCTTCTTCCCAGGACTCCAGGAAGAGAGTGGTTCTGAATCCCCTAGACATTCAGCTTGGCATTCCCTAAGATTGCCCAGGGCCCCAGGGCCATTGTGGGGGTGTAACTTGAGCATAGAAGGCAGGGGGAATTCCTGGATTTGAGCTTCTATGACCACATCATTAAAACATCTCCCCAGATCATTTTGTTTTACAAGTTTCAGATCAACCTCAGAGCTGGAAACTTCCACCATGCTCATTTCCAGCCTGGCCTCACAGGGCCCTCTGTCCTTCGGAGGATGGAGGCAGTGTATCCTGGGAATGCCTCTGGGAGGGCCTGGGGGACGCTGCACTTGGGGAGGGGACCCTGACCCTGGGAGAGGCTGGCTAGCTGGCAGGCTGCTTGGGTTCCAGAGGTAATGCTGTCCTTCAGGAATTAAAATCACAGTATCTTGCTTGGCAAGTACAGCTCACTTAAAAGGCATTTAGGTCCTACAGGCTCATCCTCCACCATCCACCACACTTGTAAGCCCAACGGCTTGTTGTAAGGTCCTGAAGCAGTTTGGAAAAGCAATGCCACAGGCTGCTGGGGTTGTAAGGCAAATGTTTGTTTGGAACTAAGATGGTTGTCCAGGTGAATGAAGACCCCTACTGCCCCAGTGATCAGACCTGGTCAGCCTGCTTGAACATCATGCCAAAGGAACAGAGGCCACCTTGGGGTGGGGGGCTGGGCCAGGGCTGGTGGATGGCCCCAAACTCACATTCCCCAAGGGCCTCAGATATGAATGCTGATGCTTCCTCCAAAAGGAGTGGACAGTTCTGGACAGACACAGCAGCCCCTCTAACTCTGTTCAAGAAAAACTAGAGACAGGTGGTACCATTTACTGAATATTTACACGTGGCACTAACCTCGATTCCATGGTACTAACTCATATTCTTCACATCTAACCTTGGAGGAAAGCTACTATTATGATCTGTATCTCATAGATGGAGAAACTGAGGCACAGAGAGATTAACTCAGCTCTGAGGTTAGACAGCTGGTGTGGATGGGGCCGAGCATTGAGATCCTGATCCCTGGCATCCCAACCCTGCCATTGGCCTCTTGCAGAAGATGCTTGTGGAAGGTGGGCAGGTAGAATGGGTCACAATTTTTATACCCAGTTCTTGGCACTTGTTATTATTATTTTTAAAAAATATACTGTGAACCACACAAAATGGAAGGGGCCCAGGGGTGGTTCTTAGAAGTCTGTGAATTAAATTCTGAAATAAAAGCCCACATACTGCCAACACTGGAGCAGACTCTGGCCTGCTTTTGGCATGGCCATCAGAAATGTCTATTGTTTCCAGGCTAGTTTCTCTCCCAAGTCAGGAGCAACTTTAATAAGGCATGTAGCTTTTTATTTTTTTCTCTCTTTTTAAAAAATTTAAATTGGAGGAGAATTGCTTTACCATGTGGTGTTGGTTTCTGCCATACATCATAATAAGGCATTTTAAATGGGATCACAGAGTCCAGACCCATTACTTAACGCTGGCAGCACACCAGACCCAAGAGCCAACTCCGGAGGATCCCCAGGGTCCCGGTGGGAGGGGACTCAGAAGATGGGGTGCAGCAGGCCTGGGGGGCGCGGCTGACACATGCTGAGCCGATGCAGGCTATATGCTGGGTGCTTTTCTGTCTCTTTAATTCTGCTGGCAACTCTGAGATGTGGGTGTAATGGGTTTGCTCACAGCAAAGAAACCGAGGCCCAAGATGAGGTGACCTGTTCAAGTCAGGGCTGGTCAGGAGCCAGGAGCTGGACCAGAGCTCTTGTTGGCACTAGCACGACACTCCTAAGTGTCTCCTTTTTGGGAAAGCTAAAGAAATGGACTGCCTCACCCAGAGGACTTGGAGAGAAGCAGAATACAAGTGGAGGGGATGAGGTGTTAGTACATGGTTTCTGGGTCAGAGCAACAGGGCTCATGGAAGGGCTTTCAGGAAAGGGCCTCTGTGCCTTACAGTGGAGATTTCAAGGGACTATTTGAAAGGGTTCTTTTAAGTGACAGATGGCTAAGTCACAACCCTTGGCTCAGGCAGCTGAAGGGAGGGCTGAGTAAACTTGCATGAAGAGTGAGAAGCCCCTCAGAGGGACAGAGAGAGACAATGGCCCATCTTTTCTCTTGGGCTCAAGGCCATGAGTACATCTCCAGGACTGGAGAGGCCCTGATTGGCCAGTTGGCTTGGACTGGAAGGGCTAAGTGGGAAGTTCCAGGAAAGGGAGAAGGACTTTCTTGAGCTCCCCAAGGGTGAAGGTAGAGTCAGGTTAACCTGAACGTGGAAAGAGCTGGTGCCCAGGCTAAGAAAGGCATGCAGAGAAACTGGCTCCTGGCTGCTGGTTCCTGTGCAGGCGGCGAGTGTATCTGAGGCATCGGCTGTGAGGGGTCAGTGCTGGGTGGTCAGCGGTGAGTGGGAGAGCCTAGGTGGTCAGCGGTGAGTGGGAGAGCCTAGGTGGTCAGCAGTGAGTGGGAGAGCCTAGCGCAGGTCTCTGGGGCTCAGTCAGACCCAGATCTGTGCTAGTGAGAATTGGCTTCTTCCCAGAGCCTGTCATCTCCTGGGATTCTGTTTCCAGTTGGAAAACAGACTCCAGAGAAGCAACACAGAAACCAGCACACCCCAAAGACACCAAATTCCTCAGTTCTTCATTCACCCCAAAGCCTTAATCACTGACACATGGGCCAGTGTATCCCCTCAAACTTAATGAAGGCCAGGATTTATTGCTTTCAGAGAATGAAAAGCTTTTATTTATTTATTTTTTAAACTTAAAAGCCATCCATGTGAGCTTTGATTTCCAAGAGAATTCCTCCTAACCTACATGTTAAAAGTCCAATCAGAAAGTTCTAGAAAAGAGCAAGTGAGGCCTTCAGAGTATGGCCAACATGCTGGTGGTCATGGACTTAGGAAGCTGGCCACTCAGCTTGTCCCACCCTGCTCTGAGGTAATTTGACTCTACGGGCCTTGGACCTAGGCCTCCCACTCCTGGGGACAGGAGAACAGAGCTCTCCTGAAGGAAGGGCATGCCAGCCCCCAGCAAGGCCTGGGGTGCTTTAACATCCACATCCAGGAAGTGAGGGCGGCAAGTGAGCAATCAAGCGACCAGCCATCCCAGTGTGCTCAGGACTAAGAAGTTTTCTGGGCCTTTCAGTTTCAAAGGTGGGACAGTCCCAGGCAAACCAGATGGTTGGTCACTTCAGCGGGCAGCCGGTGACGAGGCTCTCTACACAGTCCCATCTCCCACTGTCTCCCTTCATTCCACACCTACACCTCCTGCCACGCAGTCTTGCTTCTGCTTCTCAAGCCAGCCAGGCCTCATCCTTTCTCAAGGCCTGTGTTCCCTCTGCCTGGGGCACTCCTCATGTGGCTGGGGTATCTCTGCATGGTTGAGTCTTTGTTGAGCTTCCTGGACACCTTCACTGGTCACCATCTCTGGCATGTTTTCTGGTTTTATTTTCTTACAGTCACTTACCTTTACCTGGCTTATTTATTTCATTTCTTTTTTAGTGCTCAGGGGATGAGGAGGTTGGAACCAAGTTTTGAGTTTATAATACCCAAGGGACACCAGTTCTGGGTTCATAAACCACCAGCCATTATTTCTACAACCACCACCACCAGGATTACTGTAGTGTACATTCAGAATTTACTGTGTCCTGGGTACTGTTCTGAGCTCTGTCATGTCAATCCTCCTGTAATTTTCATAGCCACCCTACGGATGTGAGAGTTGGACTATAAAGAAAGCTTAGCACCAAAGAACTGATGCTTTTGAACTGTGGTGTTGGAGAAGACTCTTGAGAGTCCCTTGGACGGCAAGGAGATCCAACCAGTCCATCCTAAAGGAAATCAATCCTGAATATTCATTGGAAGGACTGATGCTGGAGCTGAAACTCCAATACTTTGGCCACCTGACGCTAAAACTGACTCATTTGAAAAGACCCTGATGCTGGGAAAGATTGAAGGTGGGAGGAGAAGGGGTTGACAGAGAATGAGATGGTTGAATGGTATCACTGACTCAATGGACATGAGTTTGAGTAAGCTCTAGGAGTTGGTGGTGGACAGGGAAGCCTGGTGCGCTGCAGCTCATGGGGTCGCAAAGAGTCAGACACGACTGAGTGAATGGAACTGAACCCTAAACCTCATTCTACTGAGGAGAAAACTGGACCCAGAGAGGACAAGTCACTGGCTTGAAGTCACTATCAGTGGCAAGGTCAGGACTTGACCAGGTGGTCTGGTGCCAGAGATCATGCTCTGAGCCACAGGCTATTCTGTTTCAGGATTAGATGAAGTGGGGCAGAAGCCCCTTATGAATCCTAGAGGAAGCTCGTGGAATGGCCTAAATCAAAGTTCTTACCCCCACCCCATCCCAATTCTCTGCCTGAATTCCCAGTCTCTGTGAACAGCATTACCACTTACCCAGGAGCCCTCAGGAATGTGGGCGGATCCATCCCACTCACACTTCCTGAGCCGCTGACCAGGTCTTGGCCTTGTCCTGGCATTTTATGTGTATTACTGTGAACCACACAACAACTCCATGTGGTGGGGGCTATTCTGCCAATTTTATGGCACCAAGAGGTTAAAGAACATGCGCCAGATGACAGAGTCAGAAGAGAAAGAACCAGAGTCTGCCCCTCTCTGTCCCTGCTGGGCCTGGTACCAGCATCTCTCCCTGCTCAGTGGTCACAGCCTCGTCCCTGGCTTCCTTGTTTGCTTCCATTCTCTGTCCCACAGTCAGTGCAGTCCTTCTAAGCCACAAACCTGATCATGGCGTTTCCGTTAAAGCCTTCCACAGGCTCCCCTCTGACCTTGGGCCACAGTCCCAGCTCTTTGGCCAAGGCCCTTCCAGGTTGAGCCAGACTTTGGCCTGTGCTGCCCATCTCCTACTTGTCCTCCATATATTACTCCTGGCCCAGAACACATCAAGGCCCCTGAGCTGTATGTCCTTTCTCAAATACCGGCCAGAATAATTCCTATTCATCCTTCAAGACCCAGCTAAGACATGGACCCTTCCCAGGGAAGCCTTCCTGGCTGCCGCTCTTGGGTCAGGGATATTTACTTGCTTCTGTACTTAGTGCACTGGGATGAAGCTGTCTGCCCAGCTCTCCCTCTGTCTGTCTGCTAGACTGTGAGCCTCACAAAGTGGAGGCCACATTCAATTGGCCTCGGTCCTCCAAGAGCCTGGCCCTGGCTCAGGTCAAATCCAGTTAAACTGAACTAAGGTGGATGGTCACCAGCAGCCATGCAAAAATGCTCTGGACTCTAGGGTGTCCGTCAGCAGCTTGTCTAAGGGGCTGATCTTTGCTGGGGGTTGGAAAAGGAAAAGATGTAAGTTTGTCTCTTTAATTATTGAGCACCTGTGCTTGACCCATTTTGCCCACTGGGGTAGGAAGATGCCCAGTGATGAACCAAGGGCCAGCTGCCATGGTCTTTTAGCCGGGGCTGTTGGAAATCACTTGGGGCAGATTTAGCCCTAGTAAACTGCTCTTAACCACTCTCTGGGGAGATCCTTGATCCCCCAGATAATTAGCTGCATGTGTGTGGGAGACAGGCCTGTTTTTCCCCCGAAGATTTATGAGAAGGGGGAGTATTCTCATTGACCTCCCTTTCAGGAAAGGTCTCTTTCTGGAACACTTGCCGAGTATTCCATCAACAGAACGGCACATATGCTTGCAGTAAGCCTGCTTGACATCATCACACCCGGCATATGTTTCTTGTCTCACACGCATTTTAGCACTCGCTTTGGTGACTGTATGTATTTCTGAGGGTCCCTAAACATAGCTCCGAATGAAGCACTTATAATTCATCCTTCATGAAAGCCACCACTGGTCTTTCTAAACATACTTGGAAGTGGATTCAAAGTTTATTTAGAGAAAAAAAATTTTTTAGTAGACAGAAAGAGAGTGTTTGTGAATTCTTTCTCCTAACCCCTCCCTTCTGAGACCTTGGGAACAACTCCTTTGGCTCACAGACGCTGACACCTTCAGAGGAGAATGTGGACATGTGAACACGGGCCATCTCTTTGCCCAGGCATTTCTCTAGTTCCTCCTCAGTTTATTCACCTGCTATGCTGTTTCTCCCTCCATCCCAATTTCCCTTTCTTTCCTTCTAGTCATGCGCTCATCCATATATCCTGCTGTAGGAAAACTACTTACTACATAGTTCTGAATGAATGAAAGACTTTATTCATCTAGACAATCAAATATCCACCTAAATATTTGTTCAACTATCCATCCAGCTGTTAAGTTATTAATCTCTGTTTATTTTTCCTTTTGATCCCCCATGCAGCCATCCATCCATTCAACCATCTGTCTGTCTGTCTTGCCATCCATCCAACATTAACCCACTCTGTGCCAGACTCTGGGGATACTCAAATAAATACATCTGGTTCTGTTCTTAAGCAGCTCACAAGTTTCTGGGGTATGATATGCAAACAGTCAATTATAGCACAGTGTGGGAAGTGATCTTAGATGTGCAGGTGCTGTGGGGGGCCTGGGGAAGGGGCGTGGATGCCTGAGATCAGTTCCAGTACAGAAGAGGAGATAGAGCCATCCACAGGTAGAAAACATGCTCACCTTCCCTATCTCCTAGAACTAATGGGGTGGCAACTTGGGGTGAATGGAGTCAACAGTCTCCTCAGAGCCATTCCACTTCTGCCTTGCAGATATTTCCTGTCAGAAATACACTTCTTGATGGGGCCCACTCAGATGTATTCCCTTGTGATCCCGCATTCCCATTCTGCAGAGGACAAACCAGGGCTCAGGAGGAGGGGTAGGCAGAAAGAATCGGCAGAACCTTCATATCAGAGTCTGAGGATGGGTGGTCAGCCCCTGCAGCCTGCTGCAGCCATTGGCCACTGGTTAGCCCTCAGGACAGCACCAACCTCTGGCTTATCTACTCCCACTTTGAAAGCTTCTGAGTGCTTGGGACTCAGGCCCAGTTGCTTGGGATCCGGGCTCTCTCTGTACCCCATTTGTCCCAGAGCTAACTAGAAATTCCTGGCAGGTAAGCTGTGGTCCTTCTCTGGGAAGCAGAGTGCTCAAAGGACCCCTCAAACCCTGATATTTCAGCACCTCCCTTCTCCTGGCCCCATGCCAAGGGCTGAGAACAAGGATCTTGCTTGCAGAGCAGGGACCATGCCTCTCAAACTCTAGGCTCTGGCCAAGCCTTAGGCTCTGGAACCTGCAGAGAATGGCCATGGTTCAACAAGCATTGTGGGTGCTGGACTGACCAACGTTGCCTTGCCTGGGTGAGGATGGCCGGGTGTTCCCCCCACTGGGTAAGGCAGTCCCTCTGCCCTCTCTAGATGAGTGTTTCCCCTTCATCACAGTGTCATCTTCCATGCCTCCCTTGTTCACATACCCCAATCGGCCCTGCCCGTGGTCTCTGTAATCCCTGTCAAACGGGCTCTCTCAGCCTCGCTGCTTTCAGCCATCTACAGAGGCCTCCTCATGGGCCTCTCTTTCCCCAGGCTTGTTTCTCCTATGCAATGTCTTCCCTGATTCCCGCATCCAAGGCGCCTGTCTAAATCTAGCCATGTCACTCTTAAGAGAACATCAAAGCCCATGGCCACTTCCTTAACACAGAAGTAGGATCATGAAAAGAGTTATGTGTTCAAATTCTGCTCTGTCACATACTATCCGGCTACTGCAGGTAACTCTGGGCCTCAGTTTCCCCATCTATAAAATGGGCATATTAATACCTTTCTCACAAAGCAGTTTTTGTTAGAATTATGGCTGCAATATAAAGTAAAGCTTTTCCCCAAAACAATGCCTCAGAAAGGAAGGAGTCATTTTATACTCAAGTCTTTAGAGAAGCCTTTCATTTCATGTGGTATATGCTCAATTAATTTATTAAAAAAATAGCAACAAAGTACCATTTGGTAAAAATACACAACCTAAACCATTCCTAATTAACATTAGTTCTAGAGGCTTCCCTGGTGGCTCAGATTGTAAGGAATCTGCCTGCAATGAAGGAGACCTGGGTTTGATCTCTGGGTGGGGAAGATCCTGGAGAAGGGAATGGCAACCCTCTCCAGTATTCTTGTTCGCAGTATTCATTCCAGTATCCCACAGACAGAAGATTCTGGCGGGTTTCAGTCCATGGGGTCTCAAAGAGTTGGACACAACTGAGTGACTATCACTTTCACTGTATTTCTAGATGCTTAAAGAGGTAACCCTAGGGGTCTGTTTAAAAAAAATAAAAGAATCCAGGAATTTAAGGAGGGGAGATGGAATTTATTTCTACTACTTCCAGAAACCTGAGTTCCAAGGGCAAAATAGGTCAGGAGAGGAAACACCAGCAACAATATTTAGGAAGCTGGGGAGCAGACAAATGAGAGATCACTGTCTATGCAGAAATGGGACAACCAATATTTTAAGCCAGGATTCGGGACACCTCAAAAGCAACCAAAACAAATACCCAAAGCCCAGAAACTGGAAGCACCATACAGTGATGAGCTGGAATCTAGACCAGGAGTCTCAAGCCATGGCTTACAGGCCAAATTTTGCCCACCCTCTATTTTTGTAAATAAAACTTTATTAGGACACAGCCATGTTCATTTTTTTTTTTTTTTAAAATGAACTACCTATGGCTGTTTTTATGCTACAAAGGTAGAGTTAAGTAGTTGCCATGGAGATTGTATTAGTCTCTGATCTGGACAGCTGCCATTCTTCAAACTGTGCAGAAGCTTGGGGTTTGTTTTCCAGACAGAGGAAAGAGGAAAGTCTCTAGCACATGCAGGAAGCCAGGCACAAACAAGGGAGGGTTACCATTAAGTGAAAGCTTACACATGGAGTATGGAGGCCCACATATCTCTCCTTCTCAATACAGATCCCTTCCTTTGCTGCCAGGTGGAAGGTGGGAAGGCTCTTCCTTGGGAATCTGATCAGCCCAGAAGAAAGACCCAACAAGCTCATGCTCCTGTGGAGCCATAATAAGTAGTTCCATCTGGGTCAGTGGAGCTACCAGTCAGCTGTTTAGGTTTATACTCTGAAAAACAAGTCTAAGGTACTGGACGCCTCTTACAGAGGGAAAAACAAACGGAGAAAGAAACTCAGAGGAAACTGGCTTTCAAAAACACAAAACTTAAAAATTCATAAATAATAAGCTCAGAGATAATGGTGGATATAATATACATGAAACAAGATCAGGATGCTATTAAAAAGGAATACTCAGAGAACAGAGAACATTTGCACAAAAATTCTTTCAAATTAAAAACATGATAGCAAAGATTGAAATTCCATGAGAAAGAGTTGTGACAGAAAGGTTGGGGGAAGTCATCAAGAAAGGAGAACAAGACAAACAGATGCAGATAACTGGAAAGAGGAGATAAGAAAATCAGTCCAGGAAATCATGATTTGACAAGGGACTGCCCCCTGTTTCTTTGCCCCTCAATAAAAAACAATCTTACAAAGCAAAAACAAAAACAGACACCCACCCAACCACCAAGCCAAACAAACAGAAAACTTCAGAAAGAGGGAACAGAGAAATATGGGGAAGAATTGTTTAAAAAAATTCAAGAAATTTGGTTTTCTGAGAGTCCAGCTCAGTAAAAGACAGCAGACCTTGGGTGGGGGAGGGAGGGGAAGTCAAGATAGTGGAATTGTAGGATGCAGAATTTGTCTCTCCTCACAAGTACATCAGGAATACATCTACAAACGGAACAATTCTCAGAGAAAACCGGCTGTACATTAGCAGAAGACTTCAGACACCTAAAAGGGCAAGAAAAATTCCCTCACAACAAGGTAGAAAAAAGAAAGAAAAAAAGAAAAGAGGAATCAAAAGAGGGTCCAGCAACCCTGGCAGGAAGCTGGACATGAGGAGGAGGAACCAGAGATCAAATTGCCAACATCCATAGGATCATCGAAAAAGCAAGAGAGTTCTAGAAAAACATCTACTTCTGCCTTATTGACTACACCAAAGCCTTTGACTGTGTGGATCACAACAAATTGTGGAAAATTGTTAAAGAGATGGGAATACCAGACCACCTTACCTGCCTCCTAAGAAATCTGTATGCAGGTCAAGAAGCAAGAGTTAGAACTGGACAAGGAACAACAGACTAGTCCCAAATCAGGAAAGGAGTACGTCAAGGCTGTATTTTGTCACCCTTCTTATCTAACTTACATGCAGAGTACATCATGAGAAATGCCGGGCTGGAGGAAGCACAAACTGGAATGAAGATTGCTGGGAGAAATATCAATAACCTCAGATATGCAGATGACACCACACTTACGGCAGAAAGCGAAGAAGAATTAAAGAGCCTCTTGATGAAAGTGAAAGAGGAGAGTGTTAAAGTTGGCTTAAAATTCAACATTTAGAAAACTAAGATCATGGCATCTGGTCCCATCACTTCATGGCAAATAGATGGGGAAACAATGGAAACAGTGACAGACTTTAGTTTTGGGGGCTCCCAAATCACTACAGATGGTGACTGCAGCCATGGAATTAGAAGACGCTTACTCCTTGGAAGGAAAGTTATGACCAGCCTAGATAGCATATTAAAAAGCAGAGACATAACCTTGCCAACAAAGGTCCGTCTAGTCAAAGCTATAGTTTATCCAGTAGTCATGTGTGGATGTGAGTTGGACTATAAAGAAAGCTGAGTGCCAAAGAATTGATGCTTTTGAACTGTGGTGTTGGAGAAGACTCTTGAGAGTCCCTTGGACTGCAAGGAGATCCAATCCTAAACTGCAGTCAATCCTAAAGGAACTCAGTCCTGAATACTCATTGGAAGGACTGATGCTGAAGCTGAAACTCCAATACTTTGGCCACCTGTTGTGAAGAAGTGACTCATTTGAAAAGACCCTAATACTGGGAAAGATTGAAGGCAGGAGAAGGGGACGAGAGAGGATGAGATGGTTGGATGGCATCACTGACTCGATAGACATGAGTTTGAGTAAGCTCCGGGAGTTGGTGATGGACAGAGAAGCCTGGTGTGCTGCAGTCCATGGGGTAGCAAAGAGTTGGACATGACTGAGTGACTGAATGACTGATTGACTGAACCCTGGCAGGAAGCTGGGCATGAGGAGAGGTTCCTGCACTCAGAAACCCCCACCCCTCATTTTTTTTTTTTTTTTTTTTTAACACTTAGAGTGGGTAAACTAGCTGAGGCAGAAAGGGACCTTTGGGGGATCAAAGGAGAACACAGCAGATGGTCTGTGGAAGGTACGACAAAGTATTTATCTTGCATCAAGACCTGGCTCTGCCCAACTGCCTGCAGGCTCCAGTGCTGGACATCTCAAGCCAAACAACCGACAAGGTAGGAACACAGACAGCCCTACCCATCAGCAGACAGGTTGCCTGAAGTCATACTAAGCTCAGAGATACTGCCATAAAACATACCACCTGATGCAACCCTGCTCATCAGAGAGAAAAGACAGTTTCACCCAGTAGAGTGCAGGCGCCAGTCTTTTGCAGCAAAAAGCCCACACAAGCCCTGGGACCAACCTCAACCACCAGGGGGCAGACAACAGAAGCAAGAAAAACGACGACTGTGTAGCTGGCAGAAAGGAGACCGTAAACACAAGAAATTAGACAGGAGAATCCAAAACAAGCAAACAAAACTAAGTTAAGACAGAATGAGACAACAGAGAAATATGTTACAGATGAAGGAGCAAAGTAAACCCCCCCCCCCCCGCCCCGATTCCTTCGAGTGTATCTTTCATTTCAGTTATTGTGTTGTTCATCATGGTTTGTTGGTTCTTTAGTTCTTCTACATCATTGTGTTTAATCTTTGTTAGTTTGATTAATATGTGTCTCGGCAGGTTTCTCCTTGGGTTCTTCCTGTATTTGGAAAACTCAGAAATGGCCACAGGCCTGGAAAAGTTCACTTGGGAAAGGAGTACAAGGCTGTATGTTGTAACCCTGCTTATTTAACTTCTGTGTAGAGTACATCATGTGAAATGCTGGATGAATCATAAGCTGGAATCAAGATTGCCAGGAGAAATATTAACAACCTCAGATATGCAGATGATAACACTCTTATGCCAGAAACAGAAGAGGAACTAAAGAGCCTCTTGATGAGAGTAAAAGAGAAGAGTGAAAAAGCTGGCTTGAAACTCAACATTCCAAAAACTAAGATCATGGCATCCAGTCCCACAAGCTCATGGCAAATAGAAGGGGAAAAAGTGGAAGCAGTGACAGATTTTATTTTCTTGGGCTCCAAATATCGCTGTGGATGGACTGTAGCCACAAAATTAAAAGACACAATCTTTGGAAGGAAAGCTATGACAAACCTAGACAGTATATTAAAAAGTAGAGACATCATTTTGCTGACAAAAGTCCATATAGTCAAAGCTATGATTTTCCCAGTAGTCATTTATGGATGTGAGCATTGGACCATAAAGAAGGCTGAGTGCCAAAGAATTGATGGTGTTGAATTGTGGTGCTGGAGAAGACTCTTGAGAGTCCCTTGGACTGCAAGGAGATAGAACCAGTCAGTTCTGGGGGGAGGAGCCAAGATGGTGGAGGAGTAGGACGGGGAGAACACTTTCTCCCCCACAAATTCACCAAAAGAGCATTTAAACGTCAAGTAAATTCCACAAAACAACTTCTGAATGCCGGCAGAGGACATCAGGCACCCAGAAAAGCAACCCAACTTTTCGAAAGGAGGTAGGAAAAAATATTAAAAACAAAAAAAAGAGACAAAAGAGGGAGGGACGGAGTTCCGTCCCGGGAAGGGAATCTTAAAAAGAGAGAAGTTTCCAAACACCAGGAAACCTTCTCACTGTCGAATCTGTGCCGAGCTTTGGAAGCACAGAGGGCAACATAACAGGGAGAAAAAATAAATAAACAATTAAAACTCGCAGATTGCGAGCCCTACGGTAACTCCCCCAGCAGAGAAGCAGCGCAGACGCCTGCATCCGCCATTAGCAAGCCGGGGCTGGGCAGGGAGGCGCGGCGTGGGCTGCATCGCTGAGAGTAAGAATCTGGCCTGAATACCCTGAGCGCTATCTGAGCGAAATAATTTGGGCTAGCAAACCAGACTGTGGGATATCTACCATGCGAAAAGCCAGCCCTAACCTAAGACCGCCAGGCCCAGCGCCTTGCGGAACAAAGGACTGAACAGAGATAGCCGGCTGCAGACCTTCCCCCTCCGGTGACAGGCAGCCAGAGCCGGAAGGGGGCAATCGCAGCCCCAGAGAGACATTATCTATAAAACTGTAAGCAGGCTTCTTTGCTAACTAAAACTTCTTGGGGGTCTGGACGGTCAACATCTGCCTGAGAAGGTGCGCCGGTTTTACACCCAGATAACCGAGTGGCGGGGAGGCGATAAGTCGCAGCATTGGCGCTCGCCAAACACCTCATCACCTGAGCTGCTCGGACCTGGGAAGAGCACAAAACGCAGGCCCAACTGAGTCTGCGCCTCTGAGGACTACCCGAGTGCCTGAACCTGAGCGGCTTGGACCTGGGAGGTGCATGCAGCCCAGGGCCAGCCTCGGAGTGTTCCCGGTGGAACAACCTAGAGTCCGAGCAGTGTGGACAGGGAGGCTACACGCGCCGTGAGCAGGGGCAGACCCAGGGTGGCTGAGGCACTGCGAGCCCACGCCAGTGTTATTTGTTTGCAGCATCCCTCCCTCCCTCCCCACAGCGCGACTGAACAAGTAAGCCTAAAAAAAAAAAAAAAGTGTCCTCCACCGTGCCCTTTGTGTCAGGGCGGAAACCAGATACTGAAGAGACTAGCAAACAGAAGAAGATATAACAGAGGGAAACGCCTTGGAAGCTACAGGCAATAGATTAAAACCCTGTGGTTACTACGGACTACATAGGAAGGGGCCTATAGATCTTGAGAAATATAAATCTGACCAAGGAACTAGCCAAAAATGAACTGAACCCACAACACCCACAAAAAAAAAAAAAACAAAAAAGTCCTAGATATAAATTTTTATTATTTTTATGATCATTCTTTCTTTTTTTTTAATTAAAAAAAATTTTTAAGTCCTCTATTGTTCCTTTAATTTTCACTTTTATAACCTATTACTTTGCAAAAAAAAAAAAAGACCCTATTTTTTTTCTTCTTCAGCAAACTTCATATATATATATTTTATAATTTTTTGACCTTGTTTTTTTTTTTTTTTGGTTTTGTTTTTTTCTTCTTTTCTTTAACATTGTATTTTTGAAATTCCAAACTCTACTCTAGATTTTTAATTTTCACTTTTTGGTATATGTTATCAATTTTGTACCTATAGTTTTTTTATATAATTTCTGTGACTTTTTTTTTTCTTCTTCTCTGTTTCTTTCTCTTCTTCTTTTATATAACATTGTATATCTGAAATTCCAAACTTTACTCTAGATTTTTAATTTATGCTTTTTGGTATTTGATATCAATTTTGTACCTGTATTTTCTTTATAATTTTGTGACATTGTTTGTATTTGTTTGTTTGTTTTCTCGCTTTATTTTTTTCTTCTTCTTCTTCTTTTTTTTTAACATCGTATTTTTGAAATTCCAAACTCTACTCTAGATTTTTAATTTTTGCTTTCTGGTATTAGTTATCAATTTTGTACCTGTACTTTCTTTATAATTTTCATGACCTTGTTTGTTTTTGTTTGTTCGTTTTTCTCTCTTTCTTTTCCTTCTTCTTTTCTTTAACATCGTATTTTTGAAATTCCAAACTCTACTCTAAATTTTTAATTTTTGCTTTCTGGTATTAGTTATCAATTTTGTACCTGTACTTTCTTTATAATTTTCACGACCTTGTTTGTTTTTGTTTGTTCGTTTTTCTCTCTTTTCTTTTCCTTCTTCTTTTCTTTAACATCGTATTTTTTGAAATTCCAAACTCTACTCTAGATTTTTAATTTTTGCTTTTATGTATTTGTTACCAATTTTGTACCTTTAAGGACCCAATCTTCAGGACCCATTTTTCACTAGGGAGTGAGATTACTGGCTTGACTGCTCTCTCTCCTTTGGACTCTCCTTTTTTCTCCACCAGGTCGCCTGTGTCTCCTCCCTAACCCCTCTCTACTCTACCCAACTCTGTGAATTTCTGTGTGTTCCAGACGGTGGAGAACACTTAGGAACTGATTACTGGCTGGATCTGTCTCCTCCTTTTCATTCCCCCTTTATCCTTCTGGCCACCTCTGTTACCTTCCTCCTTCTTCTCTTCTCTGTATAACCCCGTGAACATCTCTGAGTGGTCCAGTTGTGGAGTGCACATAAGGAAGTGACTACTGGCTAGCCCACTCTCTCCACTATTGATTCACCTCATCTCATTTGGGTCACCTCTAACTCCCTCCTCCCTCTTCTCTTCTCCATGTAACCCTGTGAACCTCTCTGAGTGACCCTCACTGTAGAGAAACTTTTCATCTTTAATGTAGATGTTTTATCAACGGTGCTGTATAGAAGGAGAAGTTTTGAAACTACTGTAAAAATAAGACCGATAACCGGAAGCAGGAGACTTAAGTCCAAACCCTGACTCCAGGGAACTCCTGACTCCAAGGAACATTAATTGACAGGAGCTCATCAAATGCCTCCATACCGACACTGAAACCAAGCACCACACAAGGGCCACTAAGTTCCAGGGCAAGACATACCAAGCAAATTCTCCAGCAACAAAGGAACACAGCCCTGAGCTTCAAGATACAGGCTGCCCAAAGTCACCCCAAAACTATAGACATCTCATAACTCATTACTGGACATTTCATTGCACTCCAGAGAGAAGAAATACAGCTCCACCCACCAGAACACCGACACAAGCTTCCCTAACCAGGAAACCTTGACAAGCCACCTGTACAAACCCACACACAGTGAGGAAACGCCACAATAAAGAGAACTCCACAAACTTCCAGAATACAGAAAGGACACCCCAAACTCAGCAATTTAAACAAGATGAAGAGACAGAGGAATACTCAGCAGATAAAGGAACAGGATAAATGCCCACCAAACCAAACAAAAGAGGAAGAGATAGGGAATCTACCTGATAAAGAATTCCGAATAATGATAGTGAAATTGATCCAAAATCTTGAAACTAAAATGGAATCACAGATAAATAGCCTGGAGACAAGGATTGAGAAGATGCAAGAAAGGTTTAACAAGGATCTAGAAGAAATAAAAAAGAGTCAATATATAATGAATAATGCAATAAGTGAAATTAAAAACACTCTGGAGGCAACAAATAGTAGAATAACAGAGGCAGAAGACAGGATTAGTGAATTAGAAGATAGAATGGTAGAAATAAATGAATCAGAGAGGATAAAAGAAAAACGAATTAAAAGAAATGGGGACAATCTCAGAGACCTCCAGGACAATATTAAACACTACAACATTCGAATCATAGGGGTTCCAGAAGAAGAAGACAAAAAGAAAGACCATGAGAAAATACTTGAGGAGATAATAGTGGAAAACTTCCCTAAAATGGGGAAGGAAATAATCACCCAAGTCCAAGAAACCCAGAGAGTCCCAAACAGGATAAACCCAAGGAGAAACACCCCAAGACACATATTAATCAAATTAACAAAGATCAAACACAAAGAACAAATATTAAAAGCAGCAAGGGAAAAACAACAAATAACACACAAGGGAATTCCCATAAGGATAACAGCTGATCTTTCAATAGAAACTCTTCAAGCCAGGAGGGAATGGCAAGACATACTTAAAATGATGAAAGAAAATAACCTACAGCCCAGATTATTGTACCCAGCAAGGATCTCATTCAAGTATGAAGGAGAAATCAAAAGCTTTTCAGACAAGCAAAAGCTGAGAGAATTCTGCACCACCAAACCAGCTCTCCAACAAATACTAAAGGATATTCTCTAGACAGGAAACACAAAAACGGTGTATAAACTTGAACCCAAAACAATAAAGTAAATGGCAATGGGATCATACTTTTCAGTAATTACCTTAAATGTAAATGGGTTGAATGCCCCAACCAAAAGACAAAGAATGGCTGAATGGATACAAAAACAAGACCCCTACATATGTTGTCTACAAGAGACGCACCTCAAAACAGGGGACACATACAGACTGAAAGTGAAGGGCTGGAAAAAGATTTTCCATGCAAATAGGGACCAAAAGAAAGCAGGAGTAGCAATACTCATATCAGATAAAATAGACTTTAAAACAAAGGCTGTGAAAAGAGACAAAGAAGGTCACTACATAATGATCAAAGGATCAATCCAAGAAGAAGATATAACAATTATAAATATATATGCACCCAACACGGGAGTACCACAGTACGTAAGACAAATGCTAACAAGAATGAAAGGAGAAAATAACAATAACACAATAATAGTGGGAGACTTTATTACCCCACTTACACCTATGGATAGATCAACTAAACAGAAAATTAACAAGGAAACACAAACTTTAAATGATACAATAGACCAGTTAGACCTAATTGATAGCTATAGGACATTTCATCCCAAAACAATTAATTTCACCTTTTTCTCAAGCGCACATGGAACCTTCTCCAGGATAGATCACATCCTGGGCCATAAAGCTAGCCTTGGTAAATTCAAAAAAATAGAAATCATTCCAAGCATCTTTTCTGACCACAATGCAGTAAGATTAGATCTCAATTACAGGAGAAAAACTATTAAAAATTCCAACATATGGAGGCTGAACAACACACTGCTGAATAACCAACAAATCACAGAAGAAATCAAAAAAGTAATCAAAATTTGCATAGAAACGAATGAAAATGAAAACACAACAACCCAAAACCTGTGGGACACGGTAAAAGCAGTCCTAAGGGGATAGTTCATAGCAATACAGGCACACCTCAAGAAACAAGAAAAAAGTCAAATAAATAACCTAACTCTACACCTAAAGCAACTAGAAAAGGAAGAAATGAAGAACCCCAGGGTTAGTAGAAGGAAAGAAATCTTAAAAATTAGAGCAGAAATAAATGCAAAAGAAACAAAAGAGACCATAGCAAAAATCAACAAAACCAAAAGCTGGTTCTTTGAAAGGATAAATAAAATTGACAAACCATTAGCCAGACTCATCAAGAAACAAAGGGAGAAAAATCAAATCAACAAAATTAGAAACGAAAATGGAGAGATCACAACAGACAACACAGAAATACAAAGGATCATAAGAGACTACTATCAGCAATTATATGCCAATAAAATGGACAACGTGGAAGAAATGGACAAATTCTTAGAAAAGTACAACTTTCCAAAACTGGACCAGGAAGAAATAGAAAATCTTAACAGACCCATCACAAGCATGGAAATTGAAACTGTAATCAAAAATCTTCCAGCAAACAAAAGCCCAGGTCCAGACAGCTTCACAGCTGAATTCTACCAAAAATTTAGAGAAGAGCTACACCTATCCTGCTCAAACTCTTCCAGAAAATTGCAGAGGAAGGTAAACTTCCAAACTCATTCTATGAGGCCACCATCACCCTAATACCAAAACCTGACAAAGATGCCACAAAAAAAGAAAACTACAGGCCAATATCACTGATGAACATAGATGAAAAAATCCTTAACAAAATTCTAGCAATCAGAATCCAACAACACATTAAAAAGATCATACACCATGATCAAGTGGGCTTTATCCCAGGGATGCAAGGATTCTTCAATATCCGCAAATCAATCAATGTAATACACCACATTAACAAATTGAAAAATAAAAACCATATGATTATCTCAATAGACGCAGAGAAAGCCTTTGACAAAATTCAACACCCATTTATGATAAAAACTCTCCAGAAAGCAGGAATAGAAGGAACATACCTCAACATAATAAAAGCTATATATGACAAACCCACAGCAAACATTATCCTCAATGGTGAAAAATTGAAAGCATTTCCTCTAAAGTCAGGAACAAAACAAGGGTGCCCACTTTCACCATTACTATTCAACATAGTTTTGGAAGTTTTGGCCACAGCAATCAGAGCAGAAAAAGAAATAAAAGGAATCCAAATTGGAAAAGAAGAAGTAAAACTCTCACTATTTGCAGATGACGTGATCCTCTACATAGAAAACCCTAAAGATTCCACCAGAAAATTACTAGAAATAATCAATGACTATAGTAAATTTGCAGGATATAAAATCAACACACAGAAATCCCTTGCATTCCTATACACTAATAATGAGAAAACAGAAAGAGAAATTAAGGAAACAATTCCATTCACCATTGCAACGGAAAGAATAAAATACTTAGGAATATATCTACCTAAAGAAACTAAAGACCTGTATATAGAAAACTATAAAACAGTGGTGAAAGAAATCAAAGAGGACACTAATAGATGGAGAAATATATCATGTTCATGGATTGGAAGAATCAATATAGTGAAAATGAGTATACTACCCAAAGCAATTTATAGATTCAACGCAATCCCTATCAAGCTACCAACAGTATTCTTCACAGAGCTAGAACAAATAATTTCACAATTTGTATGGAAATACAAAAAACCTCGAATAGCCAAAGCGATCTTGAGAAAGAAGAATGGAACTGGAGGAATCAACCTACCTGACTTCAGGCTCTACTACAAAGCCACAGTTATCAAGACAGTATGGTACTGGCACAAAGACAGAAATATTGATCAATGGAATAAAATAGAAAGCCCAGAGATAAATCCACGCACATATGGACACCTTATCTTTGACAAAGGAGGCAAGAATATACAATGGATTAAAGATTAAAGACAATCTCTTTAACAAGTGGTGCTGGGAAATCTGGTCAACCACTTGTAAAAGAATGAAACTGGACCACTTTCTAACACCATACACAAAAATAAACTCAAAATGGATTAAAGATCTAAACGTAAGACCAGAAACTATAAAACTCCTAGAGGAGAACATAGGCAAAACACTCTCCGACATACATCACAGCAGGATCCTCTATGACCCACCTCCCAGAATATTGGAAATAAAAGCAAAAATAAACAAATGGGACCTAATTAACCTTAAAAGCTTCTGCACATCAAAGGAAACTATTAGCAAGGTGAAAAGACAGCCTTCAGAATGGGAGAAAATAATAGCAAATGAAGCAACCGACAAACAACTAATCTCAAAAATATACAAGCAACTCCTACAGCTCGACTCCAGAAAAATAAACGACCCAATCAAAAAATGGCCAAAGAACTAAATAGACATTTCTCCAAAGAAGACATACAGATGGCTAACAAACACATGAAAAGATGCTCAACATCACTCATTATCAGAGAAATGCAAATCAAAACCACTATGAGGTACCATTTCACACCAGTCAGAATGGCTGCGATCCAAAAGTCTACAAATAATAAATGCTGGAGAGGGTGTGGAGAAAAGGGAACCCTCTTACACTGTTGGTGGGAATGCAAACTAGTACAGCCACTATGGAGAACAGTGTGGAGATTCCTTAAAAAACTGGAAATAGAACTGCCTTATGATCCAGCAACCCCACTGCTGGGCATACACACTGAGGAAACCAGAAGGGAAAGAGACACGTGTACCCCAATGTTCATCGCAGCACTGTTTATAATAGCCAAGACATGGAAGCAACCTAGATGTCCATCAGCAGATGAATGGATAAGAAAGCTGTGGTACATATACACAATGGAGTATTACTCAGCCATTAAAAAGAGTACATTTGAATCAGTTCTAATGAGGTGGATGAAACTGGAGCCTATTATACAGAGTGAAGTAAGCCAGAAGGAAAAACATAAATACAGTATACTAACGCATATATATGGAATTTAGAAAGATGGTAACAATAACCCAGTGTACGAGACAGCAAAAGAGACACTGATGTATAGAACAGTCTTATGGACTCTGTGGGAGAGGGAGAGGGTGGGAAGATTTGGGAGAATGGCAATGAAACATGTAAAATATCATGTAGGAAGCGAGTTGCCAGTCCAGGTTCGATGCACGATGCTGGATGCTTGGGGCTGGTGCACTGGGACGGCCCAGAGGGATGGTATGGGGAGGGAGGAGGGAGGAGGGTTCGGGATGGGGAACACATGTATACCTGTGGTGGATTCATTTTGATATTTGGCAAAACTAATACAATTATGTAAAGTTTAAAAATAAAATAAAATTAGAAAAAAAAAAAAAAAAAGAACCAGTCAGTTCTATCTTCCTTGATTCAAGGAAATCAACTCTGAATATTCACTGGAAGGACTGAAGCTGAAGCTGAAGCTGAAGCTACAATACTTGGCCCCTTGATGCAAAGAGCTGATTCTTTGGAAAAGACCCTGATGCTGGGAAAGACTGAAGGCAAAAAGAGAAGGGGGTGGCAGAGGATGAGATAGTTAGATAGCATCACTGACTCAGTGGCCATGAATTTGAGCAAACTCCTGGAGACAGTGAAGGACAGGAGAGCCTGGTATGCTGCAGTCTATGGGGTCACAAAGCATCAGACATGACTTAGCAATGGAACAACAGAACAACAAAAAAGGTATTTCTCTAGATGGGAAACACAAGAGAAGCAAAGGATGTACAAAAACAAACCCCAAGCAATTAACAAAATGGTAATAGGAACATACATATGAATAATTACCTTAAATATAAATGGGTTAAGTGTTCCATCCAAAAGACACAGACTGGCTGATACCAAAACAAGACCCTATAGATGCTGTCTATACGAGACCCATTTCACACCTAGGGACACATACAGATTGAAAGTGAGGGTATGGAAAAAAAGATATTTCATGTGACTGGAAATCAACCAGAGTAGCAATACTCATATGGGACAAAATGGACTTTAAGATAAAGATAATTAAAAGATAATTACTGGAGATAAGGCTCAATAATAATGAGCAAGGGATCAATCCAGGAAGAAGATATACCAACTGTAGATATTCATGCACCAAAAATAGGAGCACATCACTACAAAAGGCAAATGTTAACAGCCATAAATGGGGAAATTGAAAGTAACACAATAATAGTGGGGACTTTAACACTTCACTTACACCAATAGATAGATCATCCAGACAGAAAATTAATAAGAAAACACAAACCTTAAATGACATGTTAGACCAGATAGACTTAATTGATATTTATAGGACATTCTATCCAAAAGCAGCAGAAGACACTTTCTTCTTAAGTGCACATGGAACATTCTCCAGAACAGATCACATCTTGGGTCACAAATCAAGTCTTGGTAAATTTAAGAAAACTAAAACCATATCAAGCATCTTTTCCAACCACAATGCTATGAGATTAGAAATCAATAACAGGGAAAAAAAAACCTGTAAAAAATACAAACACATATAGGCTAAACAATATGCTACTAAATAAGCAAGAGATCACTGAAGAAATCAAAGAGGAAATAAAAAAATACCTAGAAACAAATGACAACAAAAACATGACGACTCAAAAACCTATGGGATGCAGAAAATTAGTTCTATGAGCAATTTATTGCAATACAATCCTACCTCAAGAAATGGGAAAAACATCAAATAACCTAATCTTACACCTAAAGCAACTAGAGAAAGAAGAACAAGCAAGCTAGAGAAAGAAGTCAGTAGAAGGAAAGAAATCATAAATATCAGAGCAGAAATAAATGAAATAGAAACAAAGAAAACAATAGTAAGGGTCAGTGAAACTAAAAGCTGGTTCTTTGAGAAGATAGACAAAATAGTTAAACGATTAGCCAGACTCATCAAGAAGAAAAGGGTGAGGACTCAAATCAAAAAATTGTAAATGAAAAATAGGAAGTTACAACAGACACCGCAGAATACAAAGGATCATAAGAGACTACTATAAGCAACTATATGCCAATAAAATGGAAAACCTGGAAGAAATGGAAAAATTCTTAGAAAAGTACAAACTTCCAAGACTAAACCAGGAAGAAATAGAAAATATGAACTGACCAATCACAAGCAATGAAATTAAAACTGTGATTAGAAATCTTCCAATAAACAAATGTCCAAGACCAGATTGATGGCTTCACAGGTGAATTTTATCAAATATGTAGAGAAGAGCTAACACTTATCCTTCTCAAACTCTTCAAAAAATTGCAGAGGGAGGAACACTCCCAAATGCATTCTAAGAGGCCATCATCACCCTGATACCAAAACCAGACAAAGAAATCACAAAAAAGGAAAATTACAGGCCAATATCATTGATGAACATAGATGCAAAAATCATCAACAAAATAGTAGTAAACAGAATTCAACAACAAATTAAAAGGATCATACACCATGATCAAGTGGGTTTATCCTAGGGATGCAAGGATTCTTTAATATACAGAAATCAATCAATGTGGTATACCATATTAACAAACTGAAGAATAAAAACTGTGTGATAAATCTCAATAGATGCAGGAAAAAGCTTCTGGCAAACTTCAACATCAATTTACGATAAAAACTCTCCAGACAATGGGGACAGAAGAAACCTACCTCAACATAATAAAAACTATGTATACCAATGGAACAAGACAGACAGCCCAGAGATAAACCCACACACTTATGGGTACTTTATTTTTAATAAACAAGGCAAGAATATACAATGGGGCAAAGATACCCTTTTCAATAAGTGGTGCTTGGAAAAACTGGACAGCTACATGTTAAAGAATGAAATTAGAACACTTCCTAACACCATACACAAAGATAAACTCAAAATGGATTGAAGACCTAAATGTAAGACCAGAAACAATAAAACTCTTAGAGGAAAACATAGGCAGAACACTCGATGACATAAATCAAAGCAAGATCCTCTATGACCCACCTCCTAGATAATGAAAATAAAAACAAAAATAAACAAATGGGACCTAATTAAACTTAAAAGCTTTTGCACAGCAAAGGAAACAAACAAGGTAAAAAGACAATCTTCAGAATGGGAGAAAATAATAGCAAAGGAAACACTGACAAAGAATTAATTTCTAAAACATATAAGCAGCTCATACAATTCTACACCAGAAAAACAAAAAACAAACAACCCAATCAAAAAGTGGGAAAAAGACCTAAACAGACATTTCTTCAAAGAAGACACAACGGATGGTTAACAAACACATGAAAAGATGCAACATCGCTCATAATTAGAGAAATGCAAATCAAAACTACAATGAGATACCACCTCATACCAGTCAGAATGGCCATCATCAAAAAGTCTAGAAACAATAAATGCTGAACAGGGTGTGGAGAAAAGGGAACTCTCTTGCATCGCTGGTGGGAAGGTAAATTGATACAGACACTATGGAAGATGGTATGAAGATTCCTTAAAAAATGTATGGAACAGTCTTATGGACTCTGTGGGAGAGGGAGAGGGTGGGAAGATTTGGGAGAATGGCATTGAAACATGTGAAACGTCATGTATGAAACGAGATGCCAGTCCAGGTTCAATGCACGATGCTGGATGCTTGGGGCTGGTGCACTGGGACGACCCAGAGGGATGGTGTGGAGAGGGAGGAGGGAGGAGGGTTCAGGATGGGGAACACATGTATACTAATTAAATAATTTTCTATTAAAGAAAAAAAAAAAAAGAAAAAAAAAAACCCATCATATGGCCCAGCAATCCCACTACTAGGCATATCCCCGAAGAAACCAAAACTGAAAAAGACACATGTATCCCATTGTTCATTACAGCATTATTTACAACAGATAGAACTTGAAAGCAACCTAGAGGTCCATTGACAGATATGGATAAAGAAGCTGTGGTACATACACACAATGGAATATTACCATAAAAAGGAACACATTTGAGTCAGTTCTAATGAGGTTGATGAACCTAGAGCCTATTATACAGAATGAAGTAAGACAGAAAGAGAAACGTAAATATCGTATACTAACACATATATGGAATCTAGAAAGATGGTACTGGTGAATTTATTTGAAGGGTAGCAACAGAAAAACAGACATAGAGAACAGACTTATGGACATGGGGAGAAGGGAGGAGAGGGTGAGGTGTATGGAGAGAGTAACATGGAAACTTACATTACCATATGTAAAATAGATAGCCAATGGGAATTTGCTGTATGACTCAGGGAACTCAAACACGGGCTCTGTAACAACCTAGAGGGGTGGGATGGATGGGGAGGGAGATAGGAGGGAAGTTCAGGAGGGAGGGGACATATGTACACCTATGACTGATTCTTGTTGATGGTTGACCGAAAACAACAAAATTCTGTAAAGTAATTATCCTTCAATTAAAAAATAAATAAATTAGAACCATACAAAAAAGGTATATATAAAAAACCCACAGCAAACATCATTCTGGATAGTGGAAAATTGAAAGCATTTCCTCTAAGATCAGGAACAAAACAAGGGTGTCCACTTTGCCACTATTATTCAGCATAGTTTTGGAAGTTCTAGCCATGGCAATCAGAGAAGAAAAAGAAATCTGAGTTAGAAAAGCAGAAGTAAAACTGTCCCTGTTTGCACATGACATGATATTATACATAGAAAATACTAAAGATTCCACCAGGACACTACTAGAACTAATCAATGAATTTATTAAAGTTGCAGGTTATGAAATTAATACACAGAAATCTCTTGCATTCCTATACACTAACAACAAAAGATCAGAAAGAGAAATTAAGGAAACAGTCCCATTTACTATTGGATCAAAAAGAATGAAATACTGAGGAATAAACCCATCTAAAGAGACAAAGGGCTTCCCTGCTGGTTCAGATGGTAAAGAATCTGCCTGCAAAGCAGGAGGCCTGAGTTGGATCCCTGGGTTGGGAAGATCCCTTGGAGAAGGGAATGGCTACTCAGTTTAGTATTCTTGCCTGGAGAATTCCATGGACAGAGGAGCCTGGTGGGCTACAGTCCACGGTGTTGCAAAGACATGGACACAACTGAGCGATTAACACTCATTTTTTTTTTTTTCAAGGAGACAAAAGATTTGTATACAGAAAACTATAAGATAATGTTCCTGGATTGGAAGAAGCAATATTGTGAAAATGGCTATTCCACCCAAAGCAATCTACAAATTCAGTGCAATCCCTATTGAATTACCAACGGCATTTTCCAAAGAATTAGGACTAAGCATTTTTACAAGTTGTATGGAAACACAAAAGACTCTGAATAGCCAAAGCAATCTTAAAAAATAACAGAGCTGGAGGGATTAGGCTTCCTGACTTCAGACTCTACTACAAAGCTACAGTAATCAAGACTGTATAGTACTGACACAAAAACAGAAATATAGATCATTGGAATAGAATAGAAAGCCCAGAAATAAACCCACCTATGGTCACCTAATCTATGACAAATGAAGCAAGAGTATACAGTGGAGAAAAGACAGCCGCTTCAATAAATGGTGCTGGGGAAACTGGACAGCTACCTGTAAAAGGATGAAATTAGAACACTTCCTAACACCATACACAAAAATAAACTCAAAACTGATTAACGACTTAAATGTAAGGCCAGACTTTTAGAGGAAAACCTTCTTTTACATATATCATAGCAGAATCCTTTTTGACTGACCTCCTATACTAATGAAAATAAAAACAAAAATAAACAAATGGGACCTATAAACCTTTTGCATAGCAAAGGAAACCTTAAAAAGACAAACCTCAGAATGCAAGAAAATAATTGCAAACAAAGCAACTGATAAGGGAATAATCTCCAATATATATAAATAGCTCATGTAGCTCTCTCTCTCTATATATATATATATGTACCCAAATAACCCAATCAAAAAATGGGCGGAAGACCTAAGTAGTCATTTTTCCAAAGAAGACCTACAGATGGCCAAGAAACACATGAAAAGATGATCAACATCACTAATTATTACAGAAATGTAAATCAAAACTGCAATGAGGTATCACCTCGCACCAGTCAGAATGGCCATTATCAAAAAATCCACAAACAATAAATGCTGGAGAGGGTGTGGAAAAAGGGAACACTTTTACACTCTTGGTGTAAATTGTTATAGCCACTACGGAGAATAGTTTGGAGGCTCCTTAAAAAACTAAAAATAGAACTATCATATGACCCAGCAATCCCACTCTTGGGCGTATACCCTGAAAAAATCATAACTCTGAAAGATGCATGTACTCCTGTGTTTACTGCAGCACTATTTACAATAGCCAGGACATGGCATGCATGCTCAGTGGTGTCTGTCTGACTCTTTGTGACCCAAGGACTGTAGCCTGCCAGGCTCCTCTGTCCATGGGATTCTCCAAGCAAAAATACTGGAGTGGGTTGCTATTGCCTACTCCAGGGGATCTTCTCAACCCAGGGATCAAACGCGAGTCTCCTGTAGCTGCTGCATTGATGGGTGGATTCTTTATCCCTGAGCCACCTGGGAAGCCCAGCCAGGACATGGAAGCAACCTAAGTGTTCATCAGCAGAGAAATGGATAAAAAGATGTGGTACCTATATACAGTGGACTAATACTCCAGCCATAAAAAGGAACAAAATCGTGCCATTTGTAGAGATGTACATGGACCTAGAGATACTGTCACACAGAGTGAAGTAAAACAGAAAGAGAAAAACGAATATTGCATATTAATGCATATATGGAGAATCTAGGAAAATGATATAGATGATCGTATTTGCAGAGCAGAAATAGAAACACAGACATAGAGAACAAACGTATGGATACAGGGGCAGGGGAAGGGGAGGGTGGGATGAATTGGGAGATTGGGACTGACATATATACACTATTGATATGATGTATAAAATAGATAACTAATGAGAACCTACTGTATAGCGTAGGGAACTCTACTCAATGCTCTGTGGTGACCTAAATGGGAAGGAATTCCAAAAAAGGGGGTATATGTAAACATATAGCTGATTCACTCTGCTGTATAGCAGAAACTCTAGTGGCAAAAAGTGAAGAGGAACTCAAGAGCCTCTTGTTGAGGGTGAAAGAAGAGCATGAAAAAGCTGGCTTAAAACTCAGCGTTCAAAAAATTAAGATCATGGCATCTGGTCCCATCACTTCATGGCAAATAGAAGGGGAAAAAGTGGAGGCAGTGACAGAGTTTATTTTCTTGGGCTCCAAAATCACTGTGGACAGTGACTGCGGCCATGAATTGAAAGGATGCTTGCTCTTTGGAAGGAAAGCTATGACAAACCTAGACAGTGTATTAAAAAGCAGAGACATCACTTTGCCGACAAAGGTCCATACAGTCAAAGCTATGGTTTTTCCAATAGTCATGTAAGATGTGTGAGTTGGACCATAAAGAAGGCTGAGTGCTGAAGAATTGATAATTTTGAATTGTGCTTTTGAGAGTCCCTTGGACTGCAAGGAGATCAAACCTGTCAATCTTAAAGGAATCAATCCTGAATATTCATTGGAAGGACTGATGCTGAAGCTGAAGCTCCAAAACGTTGGCCACCTGATGTGAAGAGCCAGTTCACTGGAAAAGACCCTGATGCTGGGAAAGACTGAAGGCAGGAGGAGAAGGGGGCATGGTGAGATGATTAAATAGCATCACTGACTCCAACACAACATTGTAAAACAATTATAGTCCAATAAAATTATTAATAATAAAAAAGAAAATAGACCTTGCTAAGGTACTTCATCTTGAAATTTCAAAACTCTGAGGTTCAACAGATGATTCTGAAAGCGCCCAGAGAGAAATAGCAGGTTTCACACAAAGGACTGAAAAAGCAGGAAGACTTTGGATTTCTAATAGATAATACCTAAAACTGAAATATCAAGAAGTTGCAGAATATTCATGTTATTTAGAGAAAGGTGATAATTACCAACAGAACCCCACTATTGGCCAGGTGCTATGCCAGGAAGTGGGCATAAAATGGAAATAAGATAGCACAGTCTCTACCATCATTAGGATAGTAAGGCAGACAAGCACTGGTCAAATAATGTATAAAATTACAAACTGGTAAGTGCTCTGAGAAGACTCTTGACAGTCCCTTGGACTGCAAGGAGATTGAACCAGTCAATCCTAAAGGAAATAAACCCTGAATATTCACTGGAAGGACTGATGCTGAAGCTGAAGCTCCAATACTTTGGCCACCTGATATGAAGAGCAGACTGATTGGAAAAGACCCTGATGCTGGGAAAGATTGAGGGCAGGAGAAGGGGACAACAGAGGATGAGATGATTGGATGGTATCACCAACTCAATGGACATGAGTTTGAGCAAACTCAGGGAGATAGTGAAGGACAGGGAAGCCTGGTGTGCTGCAGTCCATGGGGTCACAAAGAGTCGGACACAAGTTAGCTATTGAACAAAAATTGCTATGCAGGAAAAGTACAGGGACCTCTTACAGTATGTGATAAGAGAACATGATCTGGTCTGGAAGGTCTGGGCTTCTTTGAGAAACCTATGCTTGAGATAAGGTCAGAGAGATGCTCAGAGCTGACAGGGCAGAGTGGAGAATATTTCAGGCTGGAGGAACAGCAGGTACAGAGGGTCTGCAGTGAGAGGAGGTAATAGGGCCTCAACTCTGCACCCCCATTGGAATCACCTTAAGAGATCTTATGACAGATGGCTGGGTCTCACCCTCAGAATCTCTGATTTAGTAAGTTTGAGAATTTGAAATTCTAAAAATTCCCAGGTGATATTGATGCTGTTGTTCCAAAACCGGAGTTTGAGAAGCACTGATATAAATATCTGCAGAGCCCAATCAGAAGGAATTTGTATTTTATTCTTCAGGCTAGTGGTTCTCAAATTTGAGAATCATCTGGGCACTGGCTGAACTTACAAACTTCCAGGTGCCCACCCATCGTGGGCTGTGCAGGGCCTGATAATGAGTATTGACTTGGATGCTGATGTTCAGAGGCCACTAGAGGGCTGGGAGCAGGGTGATGGGCAGGCACCTCCTGCAGCAAAGCAGTGGGTAGAGGATGGGGCCTCACTAACCCTGGTAAGAGACTCAGTTGAAAAGAGCAGGATGGTTTTGCAAGGCGGAAAGGCAGGTCTGAAGATGGCTTGAGGACAACAAGAGCCAAAAGAGTGTGTAGGAGCCTGGGTCCTGGATCAGGTTTCAGCTCCCCAGCCAACAAGCACCGTCAGCCTTTTTGTCAGTAGGAAAGCCCTCCTCCAGGTGGCCAATTTCAGGTTTCAAGTGTCAGCTGGATTTTCTGTTCCTAGTCTCCTCAAACCTGCCTGAAAGTTCACTGCCAAGTTGATTTCTAAATTTTGTGAAATAAATTTATTCCCAAGTGAAAACTACTCTATCCGATTTCTTCTGTGGATGACTCAGCCAAGATGGAAATCTGCTGTGTCTGACTTTAGAATCCGTCAGAGTCAGCTTCCATTTCTAAGACAACTGAACGAAGCCTCAATTCCAACTGAATCTCAACAGATGGAGTGAGCCAGCCTTGGCCTCTCCAGGCTTTAGGCTCCTCCCGACAGCAAGGAGGGAGCAACAGCAGACCCTGCAAAGGACCCAAGCCTCCCCAGTTCCCTATTATCCTTTCCTGCTATTTCGTGGCCATGAAAAGAGCCACAAAAGTCCAAAAAGGCGCCACATGAGGCCTTCAACCCTGAGTCACGCCTGCCCGCCTGAGACCTTCCCTGTCCCTTTCAGTCTCAGTCCACTCACATCTGGACACAGGATGAGGCTCAAATGGGGCTTGGCTTCCCTGGTAGCTTGAATGGTAAAGAATCTGCTTGCAATGTAGGAGACCCTAAGTTTGATCCCTGGGTCAGAAGATCCCCTGGAGGAGGGCATGGCAACCCACTTCAGTATTTTTGCCTGGAGAATCCCATGGACAGAGGAGCCTGGGCTACAGTCCCTAGGGTTGCAAAGAATCGGACATGACTGAACAATTAACACTTTTGAGGCTCAAATGAAACGCTGCCCACATGGCTGCCCATGTGACATGGTGAGTTTCAGGAACTGGAGGCCTGTGCAATTCCTCCTGCTGGTTAGTCCCAGGAAGGCAAGTGTTTGATGGGAGATATGGTTCCTGCAAGCATTGCAGAGACTCTGGGACCCAAGTACAGCTGTCCTCTTTCAGCAGGGCCTGCGGGAGAAGGGCCGAGGGACTCCTGCCTTCCTGCCCATTTTTAAAGGCCCACCTCTTGTTTATGAAGCATCGGCCTCTTCCACCCCCTGCTAAATAGTGTATTTCTGTGAGCTTTGATCTTCTATTTCTTCAATCCGCAGAGCCACCTTGTGCAGTGTTATTCACGCCTTTTGTGTCACTTAGGGCACGTCCTTCTCTGACTCAAGTGCCCCAAGTCCTCCTCTGCACTGGGGTCAAAATCTGCCACCTTGCCTTGGCCTAAGCACATTGTCAGATCTGTCTGGTGGTCACCACATCTTTGACCTCATTTTAAATCCCCCTACCCCAATTAACCACACAGAACTTCTTTCTGCTAGAATGTAAGTTCCTCCACAGGACAGATCTTGTCTCTCTTATTTCTAGTGCTTGGCATAGAGTTCAGAAATATTAGTTGTGTGAACGAAATGAGAAAATGGAGGCCTGCAGAGAAGTGACTTGCCCCACATCACAAGCTGACGGAGGCCTATCAGGCCTGGACACAGATCTGGTACTGGCTTGGCCAGCTTGGGGTAACTCTGTGTGGCCAAGTACTCTGATGAATGTTTCCTGGTCAAAAGAACCTTGTGGAAGGCAGAAATGCTGCTTCTGGGCTTATCTTGCAGAGATAGTGGTTGTAGAACAAAGTGTAGCAGTTGTGGGTGGAGACTTTGAAGCCAAGAAACCTGGACTGACTCCTAGCTCTGCTACTCACCAGCTGAGTGGCCCTGGGTAGGTCACCTATTCTCCCTGAGGTTCAGTTTCCCAGTCTGTAAACCTGGGATTACACGGCATCTACCTTCTCAACTTGTGAAGCTTGTGCAAGACCTGGAGTACTGAACACTGAGCACAGGCCTGGCGCTTGGTGATTTGCAGTGAAAGTGAAAATGTTGCTCTGCCTGCCAGGGGCTGAGATGTGGAGCTCACAACCCAGGCCATGTGCCCCCAGGGCTCTATAAGCGGCCTGCAGGGAATCAGCGTCCTCTGGAGCAGGTGATGGTGCCACCATATTGGGCAGCGTCATCAGCGGAGGGCTCTGAGGACAGAGACAGCTGCCAGCAGGAAGGCATGGTGGGCACAAATGCCACAGGCTCAGAAGTGTGGACAAATACACTTGGGTTTGCAATTTCAGACATTTGCATGGTTTTTCATCTTTTAATCTCATCTGTTATCAGCTGCTAGGAAGAGCAGAGCCAGACTCCAAGCTGTCAGAATCTTTCTCTGAATCCAAGAAGAGAACAAAGAGTTCTGAGAGGGTGACACAGCTGCCTGACTGGCAGGGGCAGGGCTAGGCTGGAAGAAGGCACGTGAAAGCCAGGCAAAGGCACTTGGCCAGGAGGGTGGGCACAGCTGCCAGGAGGCTAACCAGTTGGCCTGCCAGGGACCACCCTGGGCTCTGGAATGTCAGAAGGCTGGAAGGAGTCATCTCTTTGAAGAGTGCCTTTGTGTTTGGGAACTCGGGAGCCAAAGTGGTGTGAAGTTCCAAGACCACTTCAGGATGCAAGAGGGTGGGTTGGCTAGGTCCCAGTTGGGTGACCTCCCAGATACCAAAGGTACCCCCTTCCCCAGAGCCTGGAGTGGTCAGTGGTCATTTGTGGCTGCTCTAAACCTTCTGGTCACCTCCTCACATTTAGATGCTTTCCCAGAACATAAACCCAACTTTCCAACATTGATCGGAAACTTCTCTGCTTTCTTAGGGCTAAGGATAGGTGAGATCTACATTCTAAGCTCAGATCCACTTGACTCAGAGCTGAGTTAGGTGCAGATGGAAGCAAGGCTCAGGGCTTCCAATCTACAGGTAGAAGTAGTGTGATTCTAAGGCAGCAGCCTTGAGGAAGCTTCCTGATCTGCTGGGGGTGCTCCTGGTAGGCCGGTTCAGAGATGTGATGCAGGGAGCCATTCTCAAAAGCTCCTCCACCTAGGGCTTTGTATCCCTTAATAAATCTTTTTCCTTTCTTCTTAAATTAGCTGGGAGTGGATTCTGTTGTCTGCAACCATGAATCCTGACAAACTCCTCCAAGGACTCCCTGGCAGAGTTTTAAAATCTTCTGCCTACAGGCATAAGCAGGTTATACAGATTAAATAGAACTCATGTAGCAAATATCACAAGGCTGCCATTTTGGTCTATGTTTGATTTTTGACAGTGATATGATTCAAAGAAGGCTTTCTTTACTACGAGAAAAGAGAGTGCAAGCTGCAGAGTAAGTGGGGACTGACAGTCAGCTGCAGGACCAGAGCTCAATAAGGATAGTGGGGACTAGGGCACACTGGAGAAAGTATACTCTGAGGGGGCAGCTACTAGGTAGTTACAGCAGACTGTTTCTAGATCCTTCCATTTTCTAAGAGAAGGGTGGAATCAGGATGTCCCATATCTTTAATCATTTTGCAAACATAATGAGGGTCAAAAACAAAAAAACCACAGAAACAACACCTTTCAATCTGAGTTTGGCCTGTGGTTGCCCCTTTGTGACCATAGGATCAAGCTCCAGCTCTTTATTACGGCATTTGACACATACCAACCTCATTTCCTCCCACCCACTCCTTTCCGCCCTCCCCCACAGCTGCATGGACAGACCCCTTACCCTATGCCTCATTTCTTTCCTTATTCTCCCACCTGGCAAATCACCTACATATCCTCTAAGATCATCCCAATGATCAATCCTTTGTGAAATGTATTCCCATCTATTGAATCCCAGATGTTCAGTCTTGGGGCTCCCACAGTTCCCTCTATGTCCTTTCATCCTGAAGTTTCTCACTCCATGAGACTCACCAGGGCCTCTGTGTCCCCAGCCAAGTGCCAGGAGCTTGTCCACCTTTAGAGAAAGCCTGTGTGGTCCCCTAAGGAGGTGGGCTGATTCTCAGGTCTCAGGCAGTGTCCATCCTAGTGGAATGGGGTGTGTGGGGTTTAGCTGGCCTCACTGTCCAATGAGTGAGCCCCTGGCCAGCCCTCCTCCCACAGCTTGGAATCATACGTGTACTTTCAGGAGAGAGTTTCCCTTTCTCCTCTGGGGAGGAGCTGGGCAAGCACATGGCCTGTGCCTGTCTTCCACCCCATGCCTTCAGGCCACAGTATGGGTGGCCTTGTTCCATCCCTGCCTCCCTCTCTAACTGCAGATTTGCCTTCCTCCTGTCCTCCTGAGTGGGGTGGCGATGCATTTCAGTTCACCCAACTCTAACTAGGTTCACCTCATAGTTATGAAGCTCCAGCTTTTTGCCTGGCAGAGTGCAGGGTGCACCCATATCTCAGGGAAGCCTCACGATGATGCCTGATGTTGGTCTCATGCCTGTTTTACAGAAGCCCAGGCTCAGAGTGGTGAAGTGACCTACCTAAGGTATGTGCCTGACCATGGCCCTGATGCCTGTCCTGCCCTCTTTCCAAGAGAAATGATTCTTGGCTGTGGGGCCAGAGGACTGGGCCACCTTTCCACATCTCCTGTCCTGAACAGAGTCAAGTTCCTGGGAGCATGTCCAGCTCAGCATTTCATGGGATGTGGTTCCATGATTGCCCCCTGAACACGAGAGCCTCTACTGGGGAGCACTACATACATGGCACCCTTGGAGCGCTTTTCCTGTGTTTAGCTTTCTTTTGAAGGTGGGAAATCTGAAGGGGGCAGGGGGAACTGCCCTAGAAAAACACTACCGGCCCTTGACCTTAACCTTCCTCTGCACTTGGACAACAATGAGCCTCACGGATGACAGGAACCAAGCATCTACGGCAGTGCTGGTATTTCATATGTTGTCTCCTGTGGCCTTTCAAACTCTTAGGAGGTGCAGATACTATCAGTAATTTATTATTCATTTTCAGATAAGGTGATGGAGCCCAAAGACAAGGCTGTCTTGAAGTCATACACATAGTAAGAGATGGCGCTGGGACTCCCAATCAGGGCAGGGGACTTCCTTCCCCACACCCTGGGCCTGGGTCAGCCTGGGCACAGTCCCAATTTTCTTCAAGGCAAAAACTGTTTCCTCAGTAGATGGAGATGGTGGCCCCTAAGGCAAGAGGACTTGGCTGGTGGGAAGGCTCTGTGCCAGACCCAGAGCTGGTCATGACTAAAGACAGATGGAGCAAGACGAGAAGGCAAGGTTTCTGATTGCTGAAGGCCAGCCACTGTGCACCAACCAAAAGGGGCTTTCGGAAGCAAAAAGTTTTCTAATTAAAAGGTTGGATTTCACAGGAATGCCACATTTTGAACCTCTTACCCATTCAGACCTTTGAATAAAATTCATAATTATTTTGAAGAGATAATGTAATTTCCAAATCACAACTGTGCTGTTAGACTTAAAGTGATGGAAGAACTCTCTGCTGCCCCTCGGTGACTAGGAATTCTGTGGGGGCAGAGTGGAGGTTTCATCCAGTGCCTGGGGGGGCAGAGTGGAGGTTTCATCCAGTGCCTGGGGGGGCAGAGTGGAGGTTTCATCCAGTGCCTGGGGGCAGAGTGGAGGTTTCATCCAGTGCCTGGGGGCAGAGTGGAGGTTTCATCCAGTGCCTGGGGAGCAGAGTGGAGGTTTCATCCAGTGCCTGCCTGGGGCAGAGTGGAGGTTTCATCCAGTGCCTGGGGGCAGAGTGGAGGTTTCATCCAGTGCCTGGGGGCAGAGTGGAGGTTTCATCCAGTGCCTGGGGGCAGAGTGGAGGTTTCATCCAGTGCCTGGGGGGGCAGAGTGGAGGTTTCATCCAGTGCCTGGGGGGCAGAGTGGAGGTTTCATCCAGTGCCTGGGGGGCAGAGTGGAGGTTTCATCCAGTGCCTGGGGGCAGAGTGGAGGTTTCATCCAGTGCCTGGGGGGGCAGAGTGGAGGTTTCATCCAGTGCCTGGGGGGGCAGAGTGGAGGTTTCATCCAGTGCCTGGGGGGGCAGAGTGGAGGTTTCATCCAGTGCCTGGGGGAGCAGAGTGGAGGTTTCATCCAGTGCCTGGGGGAGCAGAGTGGAGGTTTCATCCAGTGCCTGGGGGGGCAGAGTGGAGGTTTCATCCAGTGCCTGGGGGAGAATGTTCCGCTTGAGCCGATGTGAGGACCAAGGAAGACAAAAATAAAGGCGGCAGCTGCTGATCCTGACTCCTGCTTATTGCCTGAACTGGATATTCTTGGGCACACACTGGTTATTCCCTCCTGAACCTCTGAGCCAGGACAAATGGTATGGTCTATATTTAATGTATGGAGGCCCTCATGCTAGAATTTGCCAATGCTTCCAGCCATATATGAAACGGCAGCTTCAGTATCTCTCTAGAGGGAAGAAGTAAGCTCAAAGAGGAATTTCTGCTCAGCCTGTTGTCAGTACAGACTGACAAATCAGGAGGGAGGGTCTGCAAGAAGCACAGAGGACTTAGAATCAATGTTTGGACACTGTGATAATTTGCAAAGTTATTGCAAAATGCTAGTTTGCTCATCATATATGAGCTATAATTAATCCACCATGTCTTTGCAAAGAATTCCAAATGATTCAGGGTGTGCAACTAACTTTGACCTATTGCGAATTTCTTAGGTGGCCATGCCTGGTGACTGGTTTCGAGCTCTGTGTTGCCCTATATGAGCTGGTAGGCTAACGAGGGAAAAAGCCCCCTGTGACATGAGTAGGATAAACAGAGAGGCAGAGTCTTGGTGCTCTGTGGAGGGGAAGGTGAAGCCAGGACTTGATACAGGCTGTGTTTTAGTCTGTTTGAACTGTTATAAGAAAGATGTCATAGATTAGGTGGCTCATAAACAACAGAAATTTGTTTCTCATGGTCTGGAAGCTGGGAAGTTCAAGACCAAGGTGCCAGCAGATTTCGAGATCCTCCTTCCTGGTTTACAGACACAGTCTTCCGCTGTGTCTTCACAGGGCAGACAGAATGGGTGAGGAAGCTCTCTGCTGCTGCTGCTAAGTCGCTTCAGTCGTGTCCGACTCTGTGCAACCCCGTCCCTGGGATTCTCCAGGCAAGAATACTGGAGTGGGTTGCCATTTCCTTCTCCAATGCATGAAAGTGAAAAGTGAAAGTGAAGTCGCTCAGTCGTGTCCGACTTTTAGTGACCCCATGGACTGCAGCCTACCAGGCTCCTCCTCCATGGGATTTTCCAGGCAAGAGTATTGGAGTAGGTTGCCATTGCCTTCTCCGAGGAAGCTCTCTAGGCTCTCCTATAAGGGCACTAATCCCACTTATGAGGGCTCCACCCTCACCACCTAATTGCCTCTCAAAGGCCCCATGTTCTAATACCATTACTTTGGAGGTTAGAATTTCAACATATGAATTTTGAGGGGACACAATACATTCAGCCAATAGCAGGTTAGAATGTACACTAGGTGTTCAGTAACATCTAAGTAATCCAGCTGTTCCTTAAAAAGTTAAACATAGAGTAACCATAAAACCCAGCAATTTCATTCCTAGGCATATAGACCAAATAACTGAAAACTAGCATGTTCAAGCATGCTGGCTGCAATGGACTGCTTGGCAGAAGCGCACCAGCTGCGACGAACCTCGCAGAAGCGTGGCGGAGAGGAGCTACCCCATGTCCGAGGTCAGGGGCGGTGGCTGAGAGGAGCTACCCCATGTCTGAGGCCAGGGGCAGCGGCCGGGAGGAGCTAGCCCACGTCCAAGGAGCGGTGGCTGCGCGGGCGCAGGAGGGCCGAGAGGAGCTACTCCACGTTCAAGGTCAGGAGGGGGCGGCGGTGAGGAGATACCCCTCATCCAAGGTAAGCAGCAGTGGCTGCGCTTTGCTGGAGCAGCCGTGAAGAGATACCCCACGCCCAAGGTAAGAGAAACCCAAGTAAGACGGTAGGTGTTGCAAGAGGGCATCAGAGGGCAGACACACTGAAACCATAATCACAGAAAACTAGTCAATCTAATCACACTAGGACCACAGCCTTGTCTAACTCAATGAAACTAAGCCATGCCCGTGGGGCCACCCAAGACGGGAGGGTCATAGTTGAGAGGTCTGAAAGAATGTGGTCCACTGGAGAAGGGAATGGAAAACCACTTAAGTATTCTTGCCTTGAGAACCCCATGAACAGTATGAAAAGGCAAAATGATAGGATCCTGAAAAAGGAACTCCCCAGGTCAGTAGGTACCCAATATGCTACTAGAGATCAGTGGAGAAATAACTCCAGAAAGAATGAAGGGACGGAGCCAAAGCAAAAACAATACCCAGTTGTGGACGTGACTGGTGATAGAAGCAAGGTCCGATGCTGTAAAGAGCAATATTGCATAGGAACCTGGAATGTCAGGTCCATGAATCAAGGCAAATTGGAAGTGGTCAAACAGGAGATGGCAAGAGTGAATGTCGACATTCTAGGAATCAGCGAACTGAAATGGACTGGAATGGGTGAATTTAACTCAGATGACCATTATATCTACTACTGAGGGCAGGAATCCCTTAGAAGAAATGGAGTGGCCATCATGGTCAACAAAAGAGTCCAAAATGCAGTACTTGGATGAAATCTCAAAAATGACAGAATGATCTCTGTTCATTTCCAAGGCAAACCATTCAATATCACAGTAATCCAAGTCTATGCCCCAACCAGTAATGCTGAAGAAGCTGAACTTGAATGGTTCTATGAAGACCTACAAGACCTTTTAGCACTAACACCCAAAAAAGATGTCCTTTTCATAATAGGGGACTGGAATGCAAAAGTAGGAAGTCAGGAAACACCTGGAGGAACAGGCAAATTTGACCTTGGAATACGGAATGAAGCAGGGCAAAGGCCAATAGAGTTTTGCCAAGAGAACACACTGGTCATAGCAAACACCCTCTTCCAACAACACAAGAAAAGACTCTACACATGGACATCACCAGATGGTCAACACCAAAACAGATTGATTATATTCTTTGCAGCCAAAGATGGAGAAGCTCTATACAGTCAACAAAAACAAGACCAGGAGCTGACTGTGGCTCAGATCATGAACTCCTTATTGCCAAATTGAGACTTAAATTGAAGAAAGTAGGGAAAACCACTAGACCATTCAGGTATGTATAATAATATACATATTATAATCCCTTATGATTTGTATATATAATGTATAATATGTATATATAATATATAATATGTATAATTTGAATATATAATGTATAATAATGTATAATCCCTTACAATTATACAGTGGAAGTGAGAAATAGATTTAAGGGACTAGATCTGATAGATAGATGAACTATGGACTGAGGTTCGTGACATTGTACAGGAGACAGGGATCAAGACCATCCCAATGGAAAAGAAATGCAAAAAAGCAAAATGGCTGTCTGGGGAGGCCTTACAAATAAATAGCTGTGAAAAGAAGAGAAGCAAAAAGCAAAGAAAAGGAAAGATATAAGCATCTGAATGCAGAGTTCTAAAGAATAGCAGGAGATAAGAAAGCCTTCTTCAGCAGTCAATGCAAAGAAATAGAGGAAAACAACAGAATGGGAAAGACTAGAGATCTCTTCAAGAAAATCAGAGATACCAAAGGAACATTTCATGCAAAGATGGGCTCGATAAAGGACAGAAATGGTATGGACCTAACAGAAGCAGAAGATATTAAGAAGAGATGGCAAGAATACACAGAAGAACTGTACAAAAAAGATCTTCAGGACCCAGATAATCACGATGGTGTGATTACTGACCTAGAGCCAGACATCCTGGAATGTGAAGTCAAGTGGGCCTTAGAAAGCATCACTATGAACAAAGCTAGTGGAGGTGATGGAATTCCAGTTGAGCTATTTCAAACCTGCAAGATGATGGTGTGAAAGTGCCACACTCAATATGCCAGCAAATTTGGAGAACTCAGCAGTGGCCACAGGACTGGAAAAGGTCAGTTTTCATTCCAATCCCAAAGAAAGGCAATGCCAAAGAATGCTCAAACTACCACACAATTGCACTCATCTCACACGCTAGTAAAGTAATGCTCAGAATTCTCCAAGCCAGGTTTCAGCAATACGTGAACCATGAACTTCCAAATGTTCAAGCTGGTTTTAGAAAAGGCAGAGGAACCAGAGATCAAATTGCCAACATCCTCTGGATCATCGAAAAAGCAAGAGAGTTCCAGAAAAACATCTATTTCTGCTTTATTGACTATGCCAAAGCCTTTGACTGTGTGGATCACAATAAACTGTGGAAAATTCTGAAAGAGGTGGGAATACCAGACCACTTGACCTGCCTCTTGAGAAACCTATATGCAGGTCAGGAAGCAACACTTAGAACTGGACATGGAACAACAGACTGGTTCCAAACAGGAAAAGGAGTACGTCAAGGCTGTATATTGTCACCCTGCTTATTTAACTTCTATGCAGAGTACATCATGAGAAACACTGGGCTGCAAGAAGCACAAGCTGGAATTAAGATTGCCGGGAGAAATATCAATAACCTCAGATATACAGATGACACCACCCTTATGGCAAAAAGTGAAGAGGTACTAAAAAGCCTCTTGATGAAAGTGAAAGAGGAGAGTGAAAAACTTGGCTTAAAGCTCAACATTCAGAAAACTAAGATCATGGCATCTGGTCCCATCACTTCACGGGAAATAGATGGGGAAACAGTGGAAATAGTGTCAGACTTTATTATTTTGGGCTCCAAAATCACTGCAGTGGTGACTGCAGCCATGAAATTAAAAGACGCTTACTCCTTGGAAGAAAAGTTATGACCAACCTAGATAGCATATTAAAAACCGGAGACATTACTTTGCCAACAAAGGTCCGTCTAGTCAAGGCTATGGTTTTTCCAGTGGTCATTATGGATGTGAGAGTTGGACTGTGAAGAAAGCTGAGCGCCGAAGAATTGATGCTTTTGAACTGTGGTGTTGGAGAAGACTCTTGAGAGTCCCATGGATTGCAAGGAGATCCAACCAGTCATTCTAAAGGAGATCAGCCCTGGGTGTTCTTTGGAAGAAGTGATGCTGAAGCTGAAACTCCAGTACTTTGGCCACCTCGTGTGAAGAGTTGACTCATTGGAAAAGACTCTGATGCTAGAAGGGATTGGGGGCAGGAGGAAAAGGGGACGACAAAGGATGAGATGGCTGGACGGCATCACCGACTCGATGGACGTGAGTTTGAGTGAACTCTGGGAATTGGTGATGGACAGGGAGGCCTGGCGTGCTGCAATTCATGGGGTTGCAGAGTCGGACACGACTGAGCGACTGATCTGATCTGAACTGAGCATGTTCATAGCAGTATTATTCACAATAGCCAAAAGGTGAAAACAATCCAAATGTCCATCAATGGATGAATGGATAAGATATTGCAAAACCACATTGGGATATTATTCAGCTATAGGAATGAAGTATGGATACAAAGTACATCATGGATAAACCTTGAAAAGAAATTGCTGAAGCCAGACACAAACGGCCACATATTGTATGATTTCCCTTACATGAAATATCCAGAATAGGCAAATCTAAAGATGGAAAGTAGATTAGTATTGGCCAGAGACTGGGGATGGGGGGTGAGGACTGACTGTTAACAGGTATAGGGTTTCCTTTTGGAGTGCTGAAATGTTTTTGAACTGAATAGGAATGATAGTTACAGGACATTGATTTTACTAAATCCTACGAATTATTCAGTTAAACTGGCTGATTCTGTGTTAGGTGAATTTCACTTTAACGGTTAAAAAGAGAGAATCTAGCTAATAGTTCATCTTGCTTCTGGCAGTACAGCCTCTGTTTCATCTCTAATGATGCTTTTAAAAATAAACCAGAATTAGACGGGGAGAGGTGGGGAACTGGTTAGGGTAAGAGGGCAGAAGGGGAAAAAAGCAAAGTCAAAACAAGTGCAGCTTTGGTGCAGCTGGTTTTCCAATCCCTCTGTTTTCCTGAGGGATGGTTTTCACTTGTAAAGAATAAAAATGCTCCTCCAGCAAAGCCAGTGGCTCAAACAGCAGATACAGGAATCACTCAAATCTCTTCCTTCTGTGCCGGTCCACAGGGGAGCTCGATTTTCCAGGGAGGGAGGCTCAGAGAACATCACCAACTTGCTGGGTGCAGCTTGTGGGGGTCTGCCCTTGTCAGAGGGGTCTGAGTGTGGAGAGATGGGTGTGTGGGGAAAAGGGCTCCCTGACCATCTGACTCCCTGCCAGCCCCCAGAAGAGTGTTTTGTATGTGAACAGGTTTCTCCCATTTTTTCAAACTGGAAGCAGCCTCTAATGGCAAAGTCCAGACATCACCTCTCTCCATTTTTAAAATTAGTTCCATAAAATGAAGTGAATTCAAACATGTGAGACCTTTCCACAAGCTGGGCTGGCTGCCAGGCTCTCCAAGCTCCAGAATGAGAGGGAGTGGAGTTGCCTCCTTCCAGATCCATGAGTCTCCGCTCTCAGGTATGTGGGCTCTGTAGGGTGGGAGTGGCACTGTGGTGTGGGGGTATTCTGGGGTAGGGGGCACTGCAGGGCTATCCGCAGCCCAAGAATTGGAGGTGCCTTCTCTGAGCAGAGGGGGCCTGCTTCACCAACCTGCTTCCTCTGGGGACAAAAGCATCATTCACTGTTGACCATTAGCTTTCTGTGATGAAAAGAGGTTCATGGGGTCATGGAAGGGTCAAAATAATGACAATGATAATTAGGGTACCTGGTATTCATTGAGAAGTTATGACATGGTGGGCATCATGCTAGGTGCTTTGTGTGGATCACTGCATGCAGGCTTTGAGACAACTCCCAGAAGTAGGAATCATTACCCCCTGTTATCATTGAGGAAACTGAGGGTTGGGGAGGCTGAATGAAGTACTCAGGTCCTGTACCTTGGGCTCAAACTCCCCAGGTGTGTGGTCCAGGGGTGTGTCTGGCTATTCCAGATAGAGGTGAGTAGGGGAGGGATGGGGTTCCACCCAGGCAGTCTCTCTCCAGGGGCCATGCTCTTATCTATGACTTTCTACACCCTGAACCCTCAGTGCTCCCAAAGCTTCTTTGCACCCCACCCTGGAGGCAGCCGGATAGTACAGAGAACACAGAGGAGAAAGTCAGACTCACTCCAGAGGTCAGTGAAACCTCAGCTGGTCACTCCGAGCTGAATTTCTATGACACTGGGAGGTGCAGGGAGATAAGAAAGGTGAATTCAGCATCCAGATATGCCTCGGACACAGAGGCGCTGTCCTCCCACCTCCAGCCTGTGCAACTCACACCAAGGGCGGGCTTCCCTGAATGGCGAAGTGCAGTGGCCTAGGTCCAGAGGTAGCGAGTCAGGCCGAACCAGCCAGGGCTGAAATCCTCTTGGAAAGCCTGAGGAAGATGTACTGCTTGAAGCAGCATTCAACTCCTTAAGGAGACAGAGCAGCAGCCTTGCTCCCCTCAGAGCTGATGAAACAGTCACTTGTGTCTAGTGGAAACCGTGCATTTAAACCCTAGATGATCCCTAGGGATCATACAGAATGAACCCAACCACCCCTCGCAAAGGCTGCGAATTGACAGGCAAAGCCACAACCCTAGTTCTGCATCTCTAGGAGATGTGTGTTCTTAACCCTCTGCCGTGCTGGAAGCCTTCTTCTAGCCCTGCCCCATCTAATAGCATCCTTCCCTCTACACCATGGCTCCCAGAATTGAGTCCTCAGGACAAGCTTCACAGGGGAGCAGAATAACCCTCCTCCTTGTTGAAGGTATTACGCCCCTGTTAATACAATCTCAGGTCCTACCCTGACACATAGGCAGTCAACGCCATGATGAGTTTCTCACCCAAGCCTTGAGGCTGCCCTCTCCGGGCCTCAGCTCACACATATGTAAAGTGTGCACAGGTCTACCCTGTTTCTGTCCAGCTGATCTGGTATGGAGGTAAGAATGGGAAGGTGCAGGCTGTGTGAATGATATCCCTGGCTCGGTGTCCCTGGCTGTGCAGTGGACAGCATTCTCACTGATTCACAGCCAACTAGGGATGTTTGGGGATAGACAAGAGATGTATGATTTAAATACCAAAGCTTCACTTATGCATTGGAGTCAACATAAGCTGGGGACATAAGTCTGCCTGCTCCTTAGTAGGCCTTGTGTGGGGTGAAGTGTGTGTTCCAGCGGAGGTCCTGAGTTTGGTGGCTAAGGACTTTCTAGTACTCAAGGGCTCCTGAATGCAAGTTCAAGCTGTTCTTTTTTTTTTTTTTTTTAAGTTTTATCATTTTTACCCCCAGCACTGGAGCTAACACTTGGCTCTGTAGAGTTTTGGAGAGAGGTGCATTCTAGCTTCTTATGGGTAACCCGAGGGTTTTTCAGAAGAATTTGGACTATGCATAATTTTTGCCTTCTGTAATGACTTTAGAACAAAGATCCCACCTAAAACATGACTTTGTAACAATGACTTATTTTGTACCTGCCCCCTGGGAAAGCAGCGGTCATATATTTTGGTTACCCATATCTCTAGGGCACAGTCTAGTCACTGGGATGTCTCAGGAGAAGGCCTGGCTGCATGGATGCATGATGAATGGATAGGTGGGGAAGATGGGATTCGAGCTTGAGGCGAGGATGGGCCTGGTTGAGAATTAGGACATCTCTCTGACCAGCATCACCAAAATGCACCCACAGGAGAATAATAGACAGTTTTCCAAAAGGTGTGTGTCAGAACAGCCTTATTGGTATCTCTAGAGCGGAAGTAATACAAAAGGTAATGAAAGCTGGTCATCTGGGCAGTTAACTTTCACTCCCATTTTTGCCTTGGAGGCAGGAATAAGCCCACTCAATACATCCAACTCCAGCAATAAGTCAGCTTTTGGCTGCACTCGGGGTTGCTCCCCCTCCCCTTCCCCATTCTCTAGGTCATAGCTTCTCAAACCCTCCTGGGGATCTTGTTATAACACAGGTCTAGGGCAGAGATCTGGGGCAAGGCTGCAGATTCTCCTAGGAGGAGCTGATGTGCGTGGGCAAGAGCACAGGGACTGTCTACCAAGGTTCCTGGCCTGACAAATAGGATGGTATAATTGTGAGTCTCACCCAGGTGAATGGAGTGAGTCTGGTCTCCAGCACAGAGGTGGACAGGCCCAGCTTTTCCTACATGATGTTCCCATATTCTGTTTAAAAAGTCAGATCATCACTGTTGTTTTTGTGGAAAAGGACTGTGAAATAAAGCACCCAGAGTTAATGTGCACTGATCAGTGGAGCTGAGATAAAAGTCCGGATTCAAGTCACACTAGACCTCTCACCAACCACACCTACCAGCTCTTTTCCTTCATTCTGATGACAAGGAAGCTATGTCCCTTGTGCTGAGACACTTGGGTTGTGCTCCCCCAAGCCACATGGATGGTGCGCAGGGCCGACCCCATCTCTCTACTCCTTGTTCCGTGCCCTCTGTGCTGATCTTTACAGACAGGACAGAAGACAGTTCCTGCTTCCCCCTGAAAACAGCCCTTATCTATCCTGAGTTGAGATCTCCTGTGGGCCCTGCAGTTGCTCAAGGACCACTGACCCCTCTCCCAGGCTCCTGTTCGAATCAGTGCTGCAGAGCACTTACGAGCCTCTGCCTTCCTGTGCCACAGAGCGCACATTTTGTTTTCAAAATCTACACGTAAACACAGACAGCTGACAAAGACAAGTTTTTCCATGCAAAGTTGTGCCTTGGGCACCAGATTCTTGGTGGTGGAGGCTGGGGGAGATCAGGAGTATCGATGCTGGGTCCCCATGTGTGGCTTGCCTGAGTGACCACAGGCCAATCCCTCTCCATCTGAACTCCTGAGTGGTCTGGGTCTCTGTTATCCCCCGATGTCATCTGCCAGCATTTTCTTCCTCTCTCACTCACCTCTAGCCCAGTAGTTTCTGTGCTGCTCTTCCAAACAAGGCACCATCTCCGACCTCATGATCTCTGCACTCAGTGTTGCTGCTGCCTGGAATATTTTCCTTCTAGACGGCCACCTGGTAAATTCCGTCACTTCTTCCACTTCTTTTCTCAAATGTCACTCTTCTCATTGAAAGCTGTCCCATCTTCCTCACTCTGCCACCCCAACACTCCAGGCTGTCCTTTCTTTCTTTTTTTTTTTAATAACACACCAACTTTCTAGCATATTGAAACCTTCTTTACTGCCTACCTTCCCTAAAAGAATACTGCAAGGATTGCTATCTGTTTTGTTACTATTTCCCCAGGGCTCAGACCTGTGCCGAGCATACAAAAGGCACCTAATCAGTATTTGTTAACAATACAGGCCTGATATAGAAGGAACCTACTTCAACATAATAAAGGCCGTAGGTGACAACCCACAGCAAACATTATTCTTAACAGTGAAAAACTGAAAGCATTTCCTTTAAGATCAAGAAGAAGACAAGGGTGCTCGCCATTATTATTCAACATAGTTTTGGAAGTCCTAGTCACAGCAAGCAGAGAAGAAAAAGAAATAAAAAGAATCTAGATTAGAAAAGAGGAAGTGAAACTCTCACTGTTTGCAGATGACATGATAATAAACACAAAAAACCCTAAAGATGCCACCAGAAAATTACTAGAGCTAATCAGTGAACAGTAAAGTTGCAGGCTATAAAATTAATACACAGAAATCCCTGGCACTCCTATATACTAACAATGAAAAATCAGAGAGAAGTTAATGAAACAATCCCATTCACCATTGCAACAAAAAGAGTAAAATACCCAGGCATAAACCTACCTAAAGAGACAAAAGACCTGTACGCAGAAAACTGTAAGACACTGATGAAAGAAATCAAAGATGACACAAGCAGATGAGAATCAATATTGTGAAAATGACTATACTACCCAAAGGAATCTACAGATTCAATGCAATCCCTATTATACCACCAATGGTATTTTTCACAGAACTAGAACAAAAAATTTCATAATTTGCATGGAAACACAAAAGACCTGAAATAGCCAAAGCAATCTTGAGAAAGAAAAATGGAGCTGGAGGAATCAACCTTTCTGACTTCAGACTATACTACAAAGCTACAGTCCTCAAGACAGTATGGTTCTGGCACTAAAACAGAAATATAGACCAATGGGACAAGATAGAAAGTTCAGAGATAAACCCACGTACCCATGGGCATCTTATCTTTGACAAATGAGGCAAGAATATACAATGGAGAAAAGACAGCCTCTTCACTAAGTGGTGCTGGGAAAACTGGACAGTTATATATAAAAAATGAAACTAGAACACTTCTTAACATCATACACAAAATAAACTCAAAATAGATAAAATACTTAAATGTAAGACCAGAAACTATAAAGCTCTTAGAAGAAAGCATAGGCTGTACACTATTTGACATATATCACAGCAAGGTCTTCTTTGACTTACCTCCTAAAGTAATGGAAATAAAAACAAAAATAAATGGGACTTAATTTAACTTAAAAGTTTTTGCACAGCAAAGGAAACAATAAACAGAATGAAAAGACAATCCTCAGAATGGAAGAAAATGATTGCAAAGGAAACAGCTGACAAAGGATTAATCTCCATACGACTCAACAATCCCACTTCTGGGCATATACCCTGAGAAAACCATAATTGAAAGAGACACATGTAACCCATGTTCGTTGCAGCACTATTTACAATAGCTGGGACATGGAAGCAACCTATTCATAGATGTCCATCTACAGATGAATGAATAAAGAAATTGTGGTACATATACACAAAAGAATATCACTCAGCCATAAAAAAGAACACATTTGAGTCAGTCCTAATGAGGGGGAGGAACCTAGAGCCTGTTATACAGAGTGAAGTAAATTAGAAAGAGAAAACAAATATCATATGTTAATGCATATATATGGAATCTAGGAAGATGGTACTGATAAACCTGTTTGCAGGGAAGGAATGAAGACACAGACATAGAAAACAGATGGATGAACTGAGAGAGTAGCATGGAAACATATATGTTATCATATGTAAAATAGATAGTCAGTGGAAATCTGCTGTGTGATGCAGGGAGTTACAATCAGGGGCTCTGTGAAAACCTAGAGGGGTGGGATGGGGTGGGAGGTGGCAAGGAGGTTCAGGAGGGAGGGGACACATGTATACTTATGGATGATTCTTGTTGATGTATGGCAGAGACCAACACAATACTGTAAAGCGATTATTCTCCAATTAAAAACAAGTAAACTGAAAAAAAAAGAAACAAAAACCAATACTGGCCTATGATGCCCACATGGTTGCCCTCTGGGAGTTGAGGTTTGTAAGCCAGATATATGAGCCAGAGGGTGTGAGGTGCCCCACACAACACATGTGGTGTGGTGCCAAGTATGTTCAACATGAGCAGCTGATCTGGGACAGAAAAGGTCTGGGGAGGGGGTGGTAGTTCCCACATTAAAAGTTTAATACTATCTATTTTAATGTGCAGTTTCACTGCATTGTGTCTTCACTTGCAAAAGCTTGGGTAGAGTAAGCAGACAAGCCAGCAGGTAGCCTCAGATGCTCCAGCCAGTGGGACATGGGCAATGCAGCATCACTCAACCTAGAGCAGCAATCACTGCCTCTGCCCAGGGCACTTGCAGACATGGAAGGAGGCCTGCATGCCCTGCCAGGCTGAATGGACCTGGGTCGGCATGACCAGGAATGCGGCAGGGACGCATGTCATCCTGGGAGGCCACCTGCTCACCAGTGGGGACAAGGATGGTGAGACCAGGAGAAACAGGCTCAGGGAGGCAAATATTGGAGAGGTTGTGTGGCCCAAGGAGAAGGGTCCTTGCTGCTAGAGATTTCACAAAGTGAGCTGTAACCTGGTCAGAGGGTACTCCTCATCCCAGACCTGCCACAGAGCTCCAGGTGAGAGACACTGCTCTCTTGCAATGTCCCTTCATTTTGGGTCATAGGGGAACAGAATGATACCCAGCAGCCTTCAGCAGAAGCAGTTCAGCAACTCTGACAGTCCCCTGTCAATCAAAGAGCTCTGCTGATGGAGTCAGAGATAGAGGTACTTCCCCATCACTGCCCATGTCCAGTTGTGTGACCTTAGACAGGCCCTCACCTCCAGTGCTGTGTTCTCTTTGTCTGCAAAGCAGGACCTACTATGAGAGGCTCATGAGAGTGCTAATGAGTAAACCCCCACACAGAGCCTGCACAGGGCGAGGATGGACCAGGCTCTTGGGAACATTTATTTATTTTAAAAAGAGAAGATGGCTGTGATACACCAACATTTCTCAACCTTTTCTTTTGCAAGCCCTTCTTTCTATTTATAGGTACTCTTATTAAATAAAAAATCAATTTTTATTAATATATAATAGACCACCAATAGTAGCTGTAGGAGGAAATGATTAAAACAGAGGGGAAGTAATAGAGATAGAGTTCCAGAATTAAAAATGAAAGCGCTCGAATCGCAAAAGTCCACAGAACACTAAATAGAGTTAAGAAAAAATTTATGCTTCAACTCGTGGCAGTCTCCACAAACTGGAGACTATTAGAGATAGAGAGAGGCCTACACACAGACGCTTTCCCATAGCAGCATTGCCTGCAAGATGATAAAGGAGCAATGGTTTTGGGAATCAACGTGAGTATCAAAGCTCTAAGTACTGAACTTTGAACCTGGGAATTTTAGATCTAGTCAAACTGGCATCTGAGTGTGAGGCAATGACCAGGGCAGTCTCAAACACAGAAGGCCTTAGATGGTCTGCCACACAAAGGCCCTTGTGGGAAAACATCCTGGAGGAAGAACTCAGACAAGAGAAGAGACAAACCCAAGGAATGTGACTAAGGAGTGGTCAGATTCCCAAGACTGCTGGTCCCCCCACCCTATGACCTAATTAGCTAAGACCAAAAAAGAAAATAGAGGAATAACAACATGATGGGAATTAGGTGGAGGGGACATCGAAGACATGAGTGTACAGGAAAGTTTTTGCCTTGACAGAGAGGCACATATGGATTACAATTTTTATTTAGAAAAAAGAAAGGATTAACAAAGAAGCATAGAAAAAGCAGAGGCAAGCTGAAACCATAAACTTCTCAGTAAAAATGGGAGATGGCTGATTGGATAAAATACAAAATCCAGCTAAGGGTTTTACAAGACAGACAGTTAAGCCATAAACTGAAGTAATGAAGAGGAGAAGGGGATGGATGGGGTAGATCTGAAATTCATTGGAGCTGGATTTGGTCCGTGGGAGTTCATTATGCTATTCCTGTCTACTTTTGCAAACATTTGAGTTTTTCCATTACAAATGCTTTTTTTAAAAAAGCATGTTTTTGACCAAGATTTGTCTCTTCTCCAAAAGTTCAAGACAACTATGAGTTGCTTTTATTTGCCCTGTGTCATTGCTTGAGCTTTCAGAAATGGTTAAATAGAAATGAACTTGGAGGAATTGGTTTTATTGGGTAATGATATAGCATTGCATCTGGAAATGCCCCAAATTTCTACTTAGACAGATCATTGTAAATTGGCAGGGGTGTTTTGTGTGTTTAAACTGTGTATACAAATTGACCTTTTAAAATGAAACACAAATATATATACATTTTAATATCATACATTTACGCATATGTCTGTGTGTGTACCCTCACACGCTCCCCCAAATCTGAATCTTGGGACCATTAATTAGAATGCTAATAATGTTTGCCTCTAGATGGTAAAATCACACAAGGGTCCTTTTTATTATTCTCCTTCCCCTCCAAAAGATCATGTGTCCCAAGTTGCGTTTACATAGTAAGTTAACTTGTTTTCCCATCATTATTAATCAGAGTCATTTGCAGCGGCCAGTCAGAGCCTCTGATGGCTTCAGATAGGCAGACTCCCACATCGGGCTGATAGAACTCTGGCAGAAAGCCAAGAAACATAGTGTTGGGTTGGCTTGAGAGCTGCTTCCTTGTAAGGCAAGGTTTTCATCAGTTTTTGAAATAGCAAAATTCATCGGTGGATCCCATTGTGACCTTCAGGGACCTGAGCAGTGGGTCTTATCCACATCCCCTGTCACTCCTCACGGTCTTCACTGTTCACTGAGGGCACTGTGGAGCGGCGTGGCCTCAGAGGACTTTCTGTGATGACGGGCGCGTTTGCCAGACTGCCCCATGTGGAAGCCAAAAGCCACATGTGGGCTACTGAGCACCTGAACTGTGGCCAACTCAGCTAAAGAGCTATATGTTAAATTTCATTGAACTTTAATTAAAGTAGCCATGGATGAGACTTGAAGACATTAAGCTAAGTGAAAGAAACCAGGCATAAAAGGCCACACACTGCATGATTCCATCTATATGAAATGTCCAGAATAGGACTCTGGATTTACAAAGACAGAAACATGGTTGCTGGGAGTCATAGGAAGGGGGGTTGGAAGTGGCTGCTAGGGTTTCTATTTGTGCTGATGGACATGTTCTAGAATCAGAGACTGGAGATGGTAGCAAGCATTGTAAATACACTGAAACCCACCTAATCGTAACACTGTAAAATGGCGAATTTTATGTTGTGTGAATTATATCTCATTTTTAAAAATATGGCTTCTTGGCTTCTGGGCTGAGCTCTCTGCCCTGGGAGAGGAGGGTGGGAGAAGGTCTGCAGGCTCCCCTTCCAGGCCCAGCCCTTGTGGATGCTTGCTGGCTCCCACACTCCTAAGCTTAATTGAGGAAGGGCTTCCTAGAGATCCCAGGACCTGCTGGCCACCTGCCCTAAACCCAGCCTTTCGTATCTCTGACCCCTAGTCAGGCACTGCATAGGGCTTGACGGTGAGGGGAGGGACCATGGGGCCACCGACTCCTGGTGGGAGGGAGGCCCAACTCCACGCTGCAGCTCTCCTCACTGCACAGGGTCAGCCCCTCCACCCCCGTGGCGTCACCAGTAGGACAGGCTGACCCCCAATCCTACCTGGATCCAAGTGGGAGTGGGGGTGAGCATGGTGCAAAAGTGCTGCACTGAACACATAGAAGGCGGCATTGTTTCTGGTGTCTCGTCAGGCAAAGTCTGGAAGGGATTCTTGGTAGGAGCTCTGATGAGGGTTTACCAAATTCTCAGCACAGCAAGGGCCAGGGTGATTGATGTGGAGAAAAACATTTTTACCAGCCCCCTTCATCTGGTTTGTATTAAGAGATTTCCATGCTTGGCTTTTTTTTTTTTTTTTTTCCCCAAGGTAAAAATCCATGATGAGTTGGGAACAGAGAAACAGCAGAGGGGACAGGCAGTTGGGTGGTGGTGGGGCCGGGGGGAGCTGGGGGCAACCAGACCAAAAGACAGGCTGAGGTGGAGGAAAGTCTCTCACTCTTTAGGACTGTGCTGTGCTTAGTCGCACAGTCATGTCTGACTCTTTGTGACCCCATGGACTGTAGTCCACCAGGCTTCTCTGTCCATGGGATTCTCCAGGCAGGAATACTGGAGTGGGCTGTCATGCCCTTCCTCCAGGAGATCTTCCCAATCCCAGAATCGAACCCAGGTCTCCCGCATTGCAGGTGGATTCTTTACCAGCTGAGCTAGTGGGAGACAAAGGCCCAGTAGGCAGATAACCAGTGGTGATGGAAATGCTGGGACTGGCTTCCTTTCTCACTTTATTAAGGTCATGATGGAACTGGAAGCAAAAAAAGAAAGTGGTCCCTAGCAGCCCTTATCACCCCAGCCTCTCACCCCATGCCTGGTCTGCCATTTCCTCTATCTCTCTCGCCCTTATTTTTCTCCCCAGCACCATTGGCATCAGATGTCACTAGAGGCTGTTTTTTTGATTTCAGTCTCCCTGCTGAAGCAGGCAAGCCCCACAGGGATGCAGGACTGTTGACTGCATGCATGAATGAATGAGTGACCGAGTCCTTCTCCTGCCTTTCCAGCCCCAACCTGGACACTCGGTTCCTCCTCTTTGGTTGGGGTGTCTCACTAGTGGGTGTGGCTTGGTGGAGACAGCCCCTTGCAGTGGCCCTGATGGGGTTAAGCCTCCACTTCTCCCTGGGTTTTTCTCTCTTTCAGAGCTGGAGAGAGTGTAAGTTGGGAAAGGCCTCCAGAACCCAGTGAAGCATGCACACACAGGGACCTGGTTCTAAGCTTGTTTCTTGGCCTTCTTGGTCCTCAGGCTCTCTGATCCTCCTCTCCAGGCACCTCTGTGATCAGGTTAGCAGAGCTAACCTAAGCACTCCATAAGCAGAGCTGGATGAACCCCAAGAGACTAGGTCTGGGACCCACTATTCCCCTGCCTAGAATGACCATGAGAACTGTCCCACTTATCTGGCTTTTACTCATGCCTCAGGGAAGAGTGCTCATGTCACCTCCTCCAGGAAGCCTTCCTGGTCCTGCCCCTCTGTTCCTCCTTGTTCCTGGACCGACCTTGCTCTGAAGCCTATTTCTCCATCTCAGTCCTTGGTGCTTGGGTATCACTGGCTCCCCCAGTGAGAGCTCCTGGGAGCTCAGAATCATTACAGTATCTGGCACATAGCAAGTGCTCACAGAAGGTTTGTTGGTCTGATGTGTGAAAGAGGAGTGTGGTCAGCACAGCGCCCTAGCACCCAGCACGGGGTGGGATGGAACAGGGAGAAAACATGACTGGATGTAGAGAGGGAGAACTGGGTGGGCCACCTGCCATCCCTTTCTCCCTTGGCCTGTGCATAGCCTGCCGTCTGGCTGTGTGACTGTGACCATGGGTGGCTCATATCTTGTCTGAGGGCACCTGCCCAGGGCTCAGGCCTTTCCTCCAGCACTCAAGCTGTTCTCCTTGGCCATGGGCTCAGTTGTGTCCACCCTGCATTTTTAAAAAACACAGGAGTGGCCACAGTAGCCACTTCCACGATCACACCAGAGGGGCCGGAGCCTCCTCTCCAGATTGCGACAAAGCCAGCTGGGGCTGTCCTCTGGGGTGCCAAGAGGACCCAAGGGGCTTCGGCACTCCATCCCCTGTCTGAAGTTTGGTGCAGAAGTGACCTCTTGCCACACCAGGCTGGAGTCTCGGTAACCAGCTGCCTATGTGGTGTCGGATCACTCAGTAACAAACCAAGAGAGAGCCACACAGCCGGCTGCAGAGGTGGGGCAAGGAGTCTGACTCCAGGTAAAGAAGGAGGGGAGGAGAAACAAAGTGCGATAAGGACTGAGGAAGGACAGCGCTCAGCTCTGGTGCCAACAGCTAATCAGCAGTTTAAGACGAAGGGGAAGAACTACGATTTCTGCCATCAGTGAAGAGAGTTTTTAAATGAGCAATAACTCTGTATACAGTGCAGGTGGTCTGACAGCAGGCACAGCCTGAGCGTCCACTTTGCGCCAGCCTCTGGAATGCTGGAGATATCTCAGCAGGCCTCTGTTCAGGGAACTTAGCTCAATGGAAAGCCATTCCAGATGGGACAAGTGGTGCTCAGAAGGACGTGCATGGGGCTCTCAAGATGGGTAGCCTGGGGCCTGACCAGGTCTCGGGGGTCAGGAAGACTGCGTAGGGTTTGGACGAGGAGAGGATATGTAGGTGAGGGATACATGTAGGAACCCAAAGCAGGGGAGCTTATGGTCTGAGGGTGCACCTGAGAGAAAGTGGTGTGTTCACAGTGTAGGGGAGGCATGAGGCTGGCAGCACAGTCAGGAGCCAGACTTGGGCTCACTATGGGGACCGTGGATTTTATCTCAGTGGGGGAGATGCTGATTTCATGATGCTCAGCCTGTGGGCTGGATTTTGTGTCCCAGGATGTTACGGAAAAAATTGTGTCCCCTACTCCATCTCCCAATTCATATTAAGGTTCAAAATGTTAGTCACTGAGCCATGCCTGACTCTTTGCGACCCTGTGGACTGTAACCCACCAGGCTCCTCTGTCCATGGGATTCTTCAGGCAAGAATATCGGAGTGGGTTCCCATTTCCTACCTCAGGGGATTTTTCTGACCCAGGGATCAAACCCTGGTCTCCTGCATTACAGGCAGATTCTTTACCTACTGAGCCACCAGGGAAGCCCAAATTAAGGTTACTGGAGGTCATAAAGGTGGGACCCTAATCTGATAAAACTGGTGTGCATATAAAAAGGGACAGAGATAACACAACTCTCTCTCTTTCTCCATCACACGAGGACCCAGTAAGAAGGTGCTCTCAGCAGGCCCCAACTCTGATGACGTCTTGTTCTTGGATTTCTAGCCTCTAGAATGTGAAAAAATAAATTTCTGCGTTTAAGCCCTCAGCCTGTGGTATTTGGGAATGGCAGCCTGAGCAGACTGATAACGTGGGCCCTAAGTTAGATACTTTCACCCACGCTTTCCCTCTCACTTTCCAGGCAGCTCATCATCTTCACCGTCCTTGCTCTGAGCAAGGAAGCCAAAGGACTTTGACGACTCGATCAAGTTTGCAGAGCTAGGAGCACAGCTGTAAAAACACCATCTTGCTTTGGGTATTTTCTTTCTTAAATGAAAAGAGAGTGGCTACCTTTTCAATTAGCAAGATGGAAATGCTATTATTCAAATTTAACAAATAAAAGTAGACATCAGCTAATGACACAACAAGTTATGCTAAAGAGACTGAAGATGAAGGGGGGAGGGGATGAGACAAAACCCTAATGGCCTCAAGTATTTAGAATGATTATTCTTAAAATGTGTATAATGAATACTAATTCAATATCAAGAAGGGTTTTAATTAAAGGTAAAACATGGATGCACAGCTCTTTCAAACTTCTGTCTTCAATACAGTATGAAGATAAACCTCTTCACTTTCTCTTCCAGAAAGAGAGGAAGGGAGCATCCTTCCTCTAAGGATGAGAAGGAGCTAAGAGAGAAGGAGCATGGAGTTTCTTGTGGCCCAACAGACAATCTATGCTAAAATCTTTTAAAGACTATTTTATTCTTCTTCTTTTAAATTTATGTATTTTTAATTGAAGGATAATTGTTTTAAGACATGTATATGTTTGGCATTTCTTTCTTTCTTTTTTTTTTTGAGCCACAGGCTGCCCAGCAGGCATCAGGATAAGACAAACACTCACTAGTGCAGCCTACTGAGGAAGGTCTCCCTTTGAACATTCGAGCATGTCTCCTTGTCCATCATCCCTGCACTGAATATTTTGAGAGGAAAATAAACGAAGATGTTTCCCATTAAGAAAAAGAGCAGCGAGGCCCTCTCCTAAACAACTGAAAGAAGGAATACAGGACAGTCTCTTTGGAAAGTAATTTGGCAATATGTTTCAAAATCTAAAATGCATATACTCTTTGATCTAGCAATTCTACTTTTAGGAATGCCTCCTCAGATACTCCACATGTGCACCAAAGTATGAGGTAGAAGGGGATTCACAGCAGCATCACATTTAATAAGAAAAGATTGGAAGCAAGCCATACGCCCAATAACAGAAGAATGGTGAAGTAAATTGTGACATGCTCATACAATGAAACTCCATGTAGCCTTTAAAAAGAATGAAGTGAAATGAAGCCATAGAAGTACTAAAAGGAGCCATAAATTTCTTTTATCTTCTCTAATTTGAGAAGACTCTTGCATAAGACACAAACTTTAGAAGCCATACAAGAGAAAGCTGATAAATTTGACTACATTAAATTTTTTTTTGCATGACCCAAAAGGAAAATGAAAAAACAAACACAAAGAAATAGTATAAAACTGAGAAAATATTTCCAACTCATATGAAAATTTCCTTAATGCTAATCAATAAGATGAACAACTCAACAGAAAAATGGGCCCAGGATAGGATCAGGCCATTCACTGAGAATGAAACAGAAGTTTCTCTGAAACATATGAAAAAAATGCTCAACCTTAGTCAAAGAGAATTTCAAAATAAAACTCTATTGGGATGTAGTTTGTCATCTCTTAGAATGACATACAGTGAAATAGCAGCAGACTGGTAGGGCCTGGAGAAGCATTGAGAAAGAAGGGGGTGGGTGTTGAAGCACTCTCTGCAAAACATTTTAATCCAGCAATCCCACTTCTAGGAATTAATTGCTCAAATATAGTCACCAGCATGCACACCGGTGGATGCAGGCATTCAAAAGAATGAGGAAGTTCTGTGGGTTCAAGATGGTGGAGTAGAAGGATGGTCACTCAGGTCCTCCTGTGAGAGCACCAAAATCCCAACTAGCTGTTAAACAACCATCAACAGGAGGACCTGAAACCTATCAAAAAAAGATACCCCACATCCAAAGACAAAGAAGAAGCCACAGTGAGATGGTAGTGTAACAGGAGGGAAAGGGGCAGGGCACAACTTTTGAAAGAATGACATAGCCCAAGGACATGACATAAGCTGACTAGAATCAAATGGGACCAAGATGGCAGATAAGACTAGACCTTGATCTTCAATCAGCAAGTGAAATGACACACCCAGAGGTGCCATTACAGTTCCAAAGCACTGTCCAAAGACCAAGGAGTGGGCGGTGGCCCAAATCCTGGAAATCTCCATCCCTTCCAAACAGGGCTTCCCTGATAGCTCAGTTGGTAAAGAATCTGCCTGCAATTCAGGAGACTGTGGTTCAATTCCTGGGTTAGGAAGATCTGCTGGAGAAGGGATAGGCTACCCACTCCAGTATTCTTGGGCTTCCCTTGTGGCTCAGCTGGTAAAGAATCTACCTGCAATGCAGGAGACCTGGCTTCGATTCCTGGGTTGGGAACATCCCCTGGAGAAGGGAAAGGCTACCCACTCCACTATTCTGGCCTGGAGAATTCCATGGACCATATAGTCTATGGGGTCACAAAGAGTTGGACATAACTGAGCGATTTTCACTGTCGCTTTCACTCCCCAAAATAGTTGGAGTAATTCTCCCACTCATTAGCGTATGAAATTACCCAGCCTATAAAAACTAACCATGCTACATTTTGCAGACGCACTTGCCCTCTGGGATGGCCCACACTCTGTGGAGTGTGCTTCTTTCTGAATCTGAATAAATCCACTTCTTACCTATCACTTTGTCTCTCACTAAATTTTTTCTGCAATGAGACATCAAGAACATGAGCTTCACTAGGTCATGAAACCAGGTACCATGGGTTTTGGCTGGGTTTCAGCCCCAGCCACGTGGGTTCAAGTTCCAAGCAGGGTTTTGGCTGGGTTTGAGTCTCAGCCACATGGGTTCAAGTCCCAATCTGTGGTAAATGGTTTCAGTAGGAGGGACACAATCACAATAAAATCAAATCCCATAACCGCTGGGTGGGTGACCCACAAATGGAAACAATAATACCAAAGAAGTTCTCCCATTGTTGTGAAAGTTTGGAACCCCATAATCAGGCTTCCCAGCCTGGGAGCTGGACAAAGGGACTGGAAATCCCCAGGGAATCTGACCTTCAAGGCCAGAATTTGATTACAAGATTTCCACAGGACTGGGGGAACAGACTCCAGTCTTGGAGGGCATGATGGGGGGTTGGCAGCAGCTGTCTGGGAACATCCCCTTTGGCATAAACCCTCTTGGAAGTCGTCATTAACCAGACCATAGAGCCCTTGGAGTTCCCTGGTGGCTCAGACGGTAAAGCGTCTGTCTACAATGCGGGAGACCTGGGTTCAATCCCTGGGTCAGGAAGATCTCCTGGAGAAGGAAATGGCAACTCATTCCAGTACTCTTGCCTGGAAAATCCCATGGACAGAGGAGCCTGGTAGGCTACAGTCCATGGGGTCGCAAAGAATCGGACATGACTGAGCGACTTCACTCACTTCACTCAGAGCCCTTGTAGACCAGAGGGCTGGGTTGCCTCAGGCCAAAAAACTACCAGGGAGGGAGGCATCCATCAGCAGATAATTGGATTAAAATTTTAGTGAGCAAGGCCCTGCCCACCAGAGGAAGACCCAGTTTTCCCCACCACCAGTCCCTCTCATCAGGAAGCTTACACAAGCCTCTTAGCTTCCTCCATTAGAGGGCAGACAGAAGAAGCAAAAAGAACCACAATCTCACAGTGAATAAAACAAAACCATGTTACAGAAAGTTAATCAGCATTAAAAAGCACAGAGTTACATCCCAGATGAAGGAACAAGATAAAATCCCAGAAAAACAACTAAATGAAGTGGAGATAGGCAACTTTCCAGAAAAAGAATTCAGAATAATGATAGTAAATATGATTAAGCATCTCGGAAACAGAATGGAGGCAAAGACTGAGTAGATTGCAAGAAATGTTTACCAAAGATCTACAAGAACTAAGGAACAAACAAACAGAGATGAATAATACACTAGAAGAAATCCATAGCAGAATAATTGATGCAGAAGCATGGATAAATGACTTGGAGGACAGAATAGTGGAAATCACGGCCACAGAATAGAGTATAGAAAAAAGAATGAAAAGAACTGAAGACAGCCTAAGAGACCTCTGGGACATTAAATGCGCAAATATTCACATTATTGGCGTCCCAGAAGGAGAATAGAGAGACAGAAAGGACCTGAGAAAATATTTGAAGACATAAAAAGCTGAAAACTTCCCTAACATGCCTGCATGCTCAGTTGTCTGACTCTTTGAGACCCTATGGGCCACAGCCTGCCAGGCTGGAATGGGTTGTGATTTCCTCCTCCAGGGGATCTTCCTGTTCCAGGGATTGAACCCACATGTCTTGAGTCTCTTGCATTTGCAGGCTGATTCTTTACCCACTGAACCACCTGGGAAGGTCACTGAGCCATCCCTAACATGGGACAGGAAATAGTCAACCAAGAATGAGGGAGCTCTGTCTAAGAGACAAAAACATCTCAGATTTTCTATTAAGTAGAAACAAGGGACAAAACAATGTGTGTTTTGTTATTACCACTGAGTTAAAAAAAACCTGGAAAAGGCTGTGTTTACACATGTGTTTGTTTAGATGGGTCAAAAACACCCTTAACAGGATACACAAGAAATGACTAGGGGAGGGTTGCTACAGGACAGAGGTACAAGGACTTTCCTCCCTGAATACCTTTCTATACCACTGGAATCTTGAATTATAAATATCTTGCCTACTAAAATTACTACAATAAAATCAAAAGAATGAGGCAGATTTATATGTTCTGATAAGGGATGTTTCCAACTTACCTTGAAGTATTAATAGCAAGGTACCCGAACATACCACAACACGGATAAACTTTGAAAACACGCTGGATGAAAGGAGCAGCACAAAACTCCACACATTGTATGATTATGTTTATGTGAAGTGTCCAGAACTAGCAAATCTGTAGAGATAGAAAGTGGATTAGTGGTTTCCTAAAGCTGGGGGTGGGCAGTGACTACTAATGGATCCGGGCCTTCTTTTTGGGGTGATGAAAAGTTCTAAAATTGATTGTGGTTATGTGTTGCACAATTGTGTGAATAGACTAAAAACCATCAGCTTTGAGTTGATGGTACATTTTGAGTGGATTATGTCTTAATAAAGCCATTTTTTAAAAAGGTCAGGTGCAGAACAGTGTGTAAAGCATACACAGCTTTTCTGAAAGAGGGGCATTTTTCTGTGTGGTTTGGTGTGCATGTAGGAAATACATGAGTGGGTGATCCTGCAGCAGAGAAGGCGGCCACTTTCCACAGGCTATGTGAGCCCCACTGAGCCTAGAGACTGACTGCAGTGATACGAGCCATGGAGGGAAAGTGTGCCCATTTAAGGTTCCAAATGATGAGGACCTTTTCCAGGACTGTTAAAGATGGGGCTCTACTTGCTGTCCCAAGCATGGTACAGTGTGTAGTCTAGAGTTGCAGGCCTCCCCCTCTAGGCCCCTGCAATAAAGCTGATAATAACTGGATACAGACAACAGAAGGTCAGGAAGGTTAGATGACTTTGCTCAAGTCACACCAAAAAGTCAATTCTGACCCAGCACACAACACAAATCTACAGACTCAGAGCTCAAGTGTTCATTCCACTGAAGCCGCCCTTCAAGTTTGCAGACATTCACAGGATGCAGAGGAGCAATTCAGTAACAAGTACATGCCCTGCTCCTTCAGGTACAGGCCCTGACATGGAGAGCACCAGAAAGAGAATCGGGCTACCTGCCTCCCATCAAAGCGTGCGTGAGCCATGGTCCTCACCATCGTCTTCTTCCTCCCTCCCCATCATCACCCTCATCTTCCCCACTTCCCTCCACCTCCTGCAACACGAGCAGTGGCAGCTAAAACTCCCCAGTGATTACTACAGGCCTGACACTTGGTACCCACTGCCTTGTTTAATCTTCAGGAAGTTCACCTCCAAGCCTTCATGACAAGTCTTGGGAACATCTCACACAGAGCCCAGTGTTTCCAATCCAAGCCTCCACTTTAAGATATTAGGGAGAAGCTGTGTGAGTCAGGACTTCTGGGAGAATGGCGAGGAAGTCAGTGATCTCAGGCAGCAAGGACCTTCATGGCCATCTAGTGTCAACCTCCCATTAAGCAGAAAGTGTGTCCATCCATCCAACATTTATTTAGTATCTATTATGTTTTCAGGCTTCCCTTGTGGCTCAGATGGTAAAGAAACTGTCTGCAGTTCAAGAGACGTGTGTTCGATCTCTGGGTCAGGAAGATCCCCTGGAGAAAGGAATGGCAACCCACTTCAGTGTTTCTGCCTGAAGAATTCCAAGGACAGAGGAGCTTTTGCGTCCATGGCGTTGCAAAGAGTCGGACATGACTGAGCAACTAACACAAACACACATGTTGTCAAACAGCAGACTTCGTGCCAGAGATACAATTCAGAATTGGCCCCATTAATGAGGCCAGTTTAATGGAGTCTAACACAACTTCCTTTCCATCATGGCTCTTCAGCCTATTTTTGCTTACTTCTTATGCTGGGGAACTCATCACCTGGCTAGAAATCACATCCCATCTAATGGAACATTTGGACTATTTGCTCCCTTCATTTTCTAGTTGAGGAAACAGAGGTCTAGGAAGAGAAATGACATGGCTGAGCTCACACTGCACACCAGGTCAGAGCTGGACACCTGCCTTAAGGCTGTTTCCTTCAGCTTAGAGCTCTCTGAGAGAGTGGTGTATTGCCTTCAGGGTCTGTTTGAGATACTCAAGAAGTTTACTTTGCTGACCCAAACTTCTGTTTAGCCTTTCAAACACACAGGGTACTGATGGCTGACTGTTTAAGTCCAAAGTCAGACAAAACCAATTTCTCTTTTTGTTAAAAACAATTTTTTAAAAAAGATGTTTCTTTTTGTCTTCTTATGGAGAAAGGTCTGTAGTAGAGCAGGAACTCATCTCCTTCACCTTGTGATCTCAGACTCCAGAACTGTCCCCCTCTATGGACTGGCTACAGAGCAGGAGAAAGTGTGTGGGCTTCCAGCCTCAGGTTCCAGTGCTGGCTAAGCCCCAGTCCTCTGTCCACCTAGCCTCTCTGAGCCTCCATTTCCAAACCAGGATACTTTAAAAAAATTTATTTTAAAAAATTATTTTAATTGGAGGATAATTACTTTACAATATTGTGAAGCTTTTTGCCATACATGAACATGAATCGGCTACAGGTATACATGTGTCCCCCCATCCTGAACCCCCTCCCACCTTCCTCCCCACCCTATCCCTCTGGGTTGTCCCAGAGCACTGGCTTTGGGTGCCCTGTTTCATGCATGGAACTTGCACTGGTCATCTATTTTACATATGGTGATGTACATGTTTCAGTGCTATTCTCTCAAATCATTCCACCCTTGCCTTCTCCAAAAGTCTGTTCTTTACATCTGTATCTCCTTTGCTGTACTGCATGTAGGATCGTTGGTACTGTCCTTTTGAATTTCATATATATGTGTTAATGTACACTATTTGTCTTTCTCTTTCTGACTTCCTTCACTCTGTAGCCACCTCATTAGAACTGACTAAAAAAAAAAAAAATCCTTTTTGTGGCTAAGTAATATTCCACTGTGTGTATGTACCATGACTTCCTTATCCATTCATCTGCCAATGGACATCTAGGTTGCTTCCATGTCCTAGCTACTGTAAACGGTGCTGCGATGAACATTGGGGTATGTGTGTCTCTTTCAGTTCTGGCCAAACCGGGATACTTGTGCTTGCTTCTTCAGCTAAGCTGAGATATTGTGTATAAAAAACAATCTAGGCTTCCCTGGTGGCTCAGTGGTGAATAATCAGCCTGCCAGTGCAGGGGACTCGGGTTTGATCCCCGATCCAGGAAAATCCCACTTGCTACAGAGCAGCTAAGCCCATGAGCCGCAACTACTGAGCCCACATGCTGCAGCTGAAGCCCACGTGTTCTAGAGCCTATGCTCCGCAACAAGAGAAGCCACTGCAATGAGAAGCCTGCGCACCACGACTGGAGAGTAGCCCCTGGTCGCTGTAACTACAGAAAAGCCTGCACAGCAACAGAGACCCAGCCCAGCCAAAAATAAATAAAATAATTTAAAAAACTAGCATTGAACTTGACACTAGTAAGTGCTTGATAAAACTGAGGTTGGGTTTGTTAATTTAAAAAAAAAATGCTTTGAATCAAATTATTGTCTGAATGAAGGAAATGATTTAATTCCCTTTACAAGACACTGCCCATTCCCTTCTGCTATTCCAGTCCCTAATTGCATTAAGCTCGAGTTCCCTCCCTGGTTGGGAGGTCTGCCTGCCTAGAAATCCACTCTCTGAAATCCCGGGTGACATGTCTCCTCTGATGTGACCTTCCCTTCTACTTCCTCATCTGGCCCGGCCTGGCTCCTGGAAGAACGCCTCGTCTATGCTTTTATGAAAGACTGACCACTTCTGAGCTTGGAGAGGGCAGAAGCAGGCCTGCGCCCCCAGGTGCTGGGGAGTGTGGCTGCAGCACTGCAATGCAGCCTCGTCTCTGAGAGCATTTACAATGAAATGAGGTTAGGCAGGGTCAGGCCAGGGAGAGATGGTCGTCTTGCTGGGAATACCACACTCTGAGGAACCGTGTGCCTTTGAGGTTTTAACCGTCTGCTGAGGAAACTCTTTCGTGAGTTCTTTAAAGGGATACATATTTTGGAACTTTCTCTGAATGATACCACAAGGGCAGGCACCCTTCAGAGGTTGCCCTTGACTTTAGACTAGAGTTATGCTAATGGTGAATATTCCCCCCAGTTTCAAAATGTTAGCCCCCAACATAAAAGAATCTACCCATCTGCTGAAATTCTTAGTTTTTATTTTGCTAAATCCCATGTCAAGTTTAAAATATGTGAATGTGTGTCTGTTGAAACATGACACATCCATGTCAAACTTAATATATGTGTAAAAACCCACACACATATAAAAGAGCTACCTGTATAATATATTTTAAAATGCTTCTTTATAAAATTCCAGTGAAAAAAAATTTTTAAATAAAGGGAGAAAATAATTTATGATTTCATTATCTTTACATGACTATGTTTAAAATTCACTGTGTTTTGTTCCAGGAGAAAGGTCATATTGTTCTTATAAAGACTTCTGATTTGGTCTGGGAGACTGAAGGGTGATCTATAGGGAGAGATGGTGCACAGGGTGTAGCTGTGTGCAGGTGGAGAAACGTGGCTTTTCTAGGTCAGACCTGGCTTTGATGCTGGCACTGAAGTAATTATTAGTGTGACCTTGGGTAACCACTTAACCTCTGTAAGCCTCAGCGTCTACCAGTGGCTCAGCTGATTTCTGGGGAGAACATGGAACAGGGCTAGAATGCTTCCCAGAAATGAAGCTCTTTCCTCAAGAAGTGGAGGGAGAGGGAGCAGGGGAGCCGGATGGAGGAAGAGGTGGGCTGTGGAGAAGGATTTCAGGGATCAGGGGTGGGGTTAAGGGTGAAGTTATGGAAGCAGAAAAGCCTTTTGTGAGACTGTGGCCTCCTGTGAGACGTGAAGGCATACCTTCAAGGCACAGGGCTATGGTGACAGCTCCAGTTCCACAGTTCTCTTTGGTGGGCCCCATAAGCTTCCCAGATATCCTGAGATGCCAGCCCTCTGACATGCAAACCACAACTCCCTGAGAGCCCATCCTGCCAGAAAGAAAGAAAGTGAAGTCACTCAGTCGTGTCTGACTCTTTGTGACCCCATGGACTGTAGCCCACCAGACTCCTCTGTCCATGGGATTCTCCAGGCAAGAATGCTGGAGTGGGTTGCCATTTCCTTCTTCAGGGGATCTTCCTGACCCAGGGATCAAACCCGTGTCTCCCACATTGCAGGCAGACGCTTTACCATCTGTGCCACAAGGGAAGCCCCCATCCTGCCAGAAATGGCCTCAAATTCTTTGTTAGACCAAGAGTAGGGATTTCTGGTTAGGAAATGTCAATCATTGCGAATTTCATGGAAGGTGGAACAAGAATAGAAACTGCTAAATTATTTTTAAGGAAATATACATTTATTTGGGGCTACCCTGGTGGCTCAGGGATGAATCTGCCTGTAATGCAGGAGACTCAGGTTTAATCTCTGGGTGGGGAAGATCCTCTGGAGGAGGAAATGGCAACCCACTCCAGTATTCTTGCCTGGAGAATCCCATGGACAGAGGATCCTGGCTGGTTACAGTTCATGGGGTCCTAAAGAGTCCAAGACAACTGAGCGACTAACACTACTGGTGTACATTTCTTTAACAGGTTGCAAAATCTTCGTCAGTGGGGACAGGTCAGTTTAAAGTGCTGGCAGTTACGAAGGGATGAGGAACACACAGATTCTCCCATCTGTGAAAACATGCCCTCCTGTGGAGCCTGGTTGGGCCTCACTTAGGAGGGCTGAGGTCCTGCATGGAGTGAGCTCGGGCAGAGGCTACATACTGCCAGGCAAAGAGCGTGAGGAAAGAGCCTACAAAATCTGAATCCCTCACACAGTGTGCTAGCTGTATAACTCCAGGTAAGCACCTCTCTGAGCTTCAGTTTTCCGACCCTAAAAACGGGCATAATGATAATACCTACCTAGCTGGGTTGTCGAGAGAATCAAATGAGAAACATATTAGAAGTTGGCACTCAGTGCCTGATCCATGGAGCTGTTCAGGAAATGGTGTCCTTGTCATACTGAGGGTAGGTGTTTCCATTGACTGCTGTGTTTCTGCAGTGAAATCCTTTGGGGAACCAGTAACCTCAAAGCGCCACAGATGTTAGGTCCGTGGGCTGGAAACTGGCCACCAGAGCAAATATGATGAGAGAGAAAACACGCATTTGGGGGCTTGAGCAAGAACAAGCTCTATGGTCTTTACCAGGCCAACAAGCTGGTCAAGGACAATAGAATGAGTTTCTGACATTCAGCTTCAGAGTCCGTAAACAAGACTGGCACTGAACTCTCCAGGACATAATTTGGTCCCATTTTTGCCATATCCAAGCAAAGGCTGCTGGGAGCTTCTGTGAGAGACTGTTCTAGATCTTTCATCATTCTTCTGCTATCTGTACCATCTTTTTTACTTTATTTTTTAAACTATGTTTTCTTATTTAAGCAAATATATTTGAAAATGAAATTCTGTCTCTTCCACAAAAGGAAAACCAGTCTTCCATGCCATAAAATGGTTACAGTTAAAAAAAAACAAAACCAAAAAAAACAATGAAACTACACAGTGCAACAAATTTTAGCCAAAACCCTTGCCTGAAAGCACTTAGCCCGAAGTCTGTTCTCTTTGCAAAAAGGGAGAGTAACAAGTGTTAAAGGGATGTTAAAGATACAGCTAGACCAAATTGACCAAACTCTTGGGCCAACTGAAAGGACTGAAAGATTTGAAGAAGGGCTTTCTGATACAGAGTTGGTGCCTTTGATACTGAATTAATAATGCTCTTGTGCCCCTGCTCAGCAAAACTTGCCCTGAAAATGCCCTGATATAAACCAGGGCACACATGGCCCATGTGTGCATGCTCAGTCGCTTCAGTTGTGTCCGACTCTTTGTGACCCCATGGACTGTAGCCCACGAGACTCCTCTGTCCATGGGAATTCTCCAGGCAAGAATACTGGAGTGGCTGCCATGCCCTCCTTCAGGGGATCTTCCCAACCCAGGGATAGAACCGGTATCTCTTACGTCTCCTGTATCGGCAGGTGATTTCTTTACCACTAGCACCACCTGGGGAGGAGGCAATGGCGCCCCACTCCGGTACTCTTGCCTGGAGAATCCCATGGACAGAGGAGCCTGGTGGGCTGCAGTCCATGGGGTCGCTGAGTTGGACACGACTGAGCGAGTTCACTTTCACTTTTCACTTTCATGCATTGGAGAAGGAAATGGCAACCCACTCCAGTGTTCTTGCCTGGAGAATCTCAGAGACGGGGGAGCCTGGTGGGCTGCAGTCCATGGGGTCGCTGAGTTGGACACGACTGAGCGACTTCACTTTCACTTTTCACTTTCATGCATTGGAGAAGGAAATGGCAACCCACTCCAGTGTTCTTGCTTGGAGAATCTCAGAGACGGGGGAGCCTGGTGGGCTGCTGTCTATGGGGTCGCACAGAGTCGGACACGACTCAAGTGACTTAGCAGCAGCAGTAGCAGCAGCACCACCTGGGAAGCCCAGGTGGCGCTAGTGGGCTACAGTCCATGGGGTTGCAAAGAGCTGGTTGCAAAGAGTGACTGAGTGAATAAGCACAGCACATGGCCTGAGGGATGTATAAACAAATGCCCCTGGATTCTCATTCATCCCACATCTCCTTGCCACTCCTCTACAGGTTCTGTCTCCCTCCTCTCAGGCTCTTCTCCCCACCTCCGCCCTCAACCCAAACCTTGGTCCCTCATCCTTGTCTCCCTCAAACACCTGCCTGCAAGGGGTATTTCTTCCTGCAGCCTCTCCTGGAAATTCCATGCTGAGCATTCCTGTTTCTGCTATCTCTCCAACCTGCTCCTCTCCCTGTTCCGAGGGTCACCCATTCTGTGCGGGACCTTCATCCTCTTCAGGCACATGGTCACCTCTAAGACAGATGCTTTCACATATGTATGTTCACACCTATGCACAAGCTCTTACTGTCCCCTTCTATAGATGAGGAAAGTGAGGTCCAGAGAGACTAGCTGACAGGTATGGGTCCCACAGTTGGCTGACAGCCAGGCAAGTGCCATATCCTGACTCCCACCCTCCCTCTGAAGTCTTCCCACCACATCACTCTGGACCTCTCTTTGCAAACCACAAGCTGAAATAACACAGAGGGCCACAGGCATTGCCTAGAAAATACTGAGTGGGAGATAAAGGAGTTTTGATATTTATACAAAGGTTTCTCTCTTCCTCCCTTAGGATGTGAGGCCATTATTACTGGCAGTGAGGAAGCTCCTAGGTCCAGCTTCTTCTGGTTGACACACTGCAGGTTTGCAGGGACATGTGGTAGGAAGCATGCCTGAGTGCCCCTTCTACAACTGACAGCCAGGAGGCTCAGGGCAAGCCTTCAGAGCCAATCCTCCTGAGCCAATCCTCCTGTCCCTGACTGGGGGCCAGTAGGTGGAAACACACTTGTCTCTTTTCTATCCAGAGACTAAGGGAATGAAGGGAACCTGAATTTGGAGACAGATGGATAAAGGCTTGAATCCCAGCTTAAAGATCGACCTAAGGACAGAAAGAGGATAGGAAGCCTCAATGATGGGGCCCCAGCCTGGAGGTAAACTTGAGGTGGGAGTACCCACTGAACCCTGAGCCCACAGAATCCAGGTTAAGCCATGGATAACCTCACATAGGGGGTGCCTGGTCTGACTTTCTCTCTCTTCTTTTGCCTTTAGCACCTCTATTTTCCTTGGAGAACCATCCCTCTTCCCTCCTTTCAGTTCAGTGGGTTTGGTAAATCTTGACCCCTGACGTGTACTCTGGCTTCTGGTATGTAACTTTGGCTTGGTCTATCAGCACACTCTTGTCTTTCTGGCTGCAATGATTGACTCAGAGATGGACATGCCACCAAGGAGACTTAGTCTTGGGACTTCTGCTGTTGGGAAAGAGAGGTTCTCTTTGGTTGAGATACAAGAAAGGAGTGAGGAGTGAGCTTTGAGGGCCCCACTTTCTGAAGAAGAAGCCAGCACACAGCAAATAGACCCAAGCACTGGAGACAAGGGCATTCTGATGTCACCAGGGGAGCACCCAGACCCAAGCTACTGAAGTCAAATCAGTGATTCATATTTTTTTTCTCTCTTGGCATAAACCAGTTTGAGTCAGATTTTTTGTGACAGGCCACAAAACACATCCTAATAGGTAAGTGGAGTTTTAGGGGGACCCACACGGCACAACTGTCTCACGTTAATAAAAAAAAACCTACCATTATGATACAAACCATTATGTTCAAACTATTGTACAATTGCACTCATCTCTAGCAAAGTAATGCTCACACTAGCAAAGTAATGCTCAAAGTTCTCCAAGCTAGGCTTCAACAGTACATGAACTGAGAACTTCCAGATGTTCAAGATGGATTTAGAAAAGGCAGAGGAACCAGAGATCAAATTGCCAACATTTGCTGGATCGTATAAAAAGGTAGAGAATTCCAGAAAAACATCTTCTGCTTCATTGACTGTGCTAAAGCCTTTGACTGTGTGGATCACAATAAACTATGGAAAATTCTTAAAGAGATGAGAATACCAGACCATCATACTTGCCTCCTGAGAAACCTATATGCAGGTCAATAAGCAATAATTAGAACTGGACATGGAACAACAGACTGGTTCCAAATTGGGAAAGGAGTATGTCAAGGCTATATATTGTCACCCTGCTTATTTAACTTCTATGCAGAGTACATCATGAGAAATGCTGGGCTGGAGGAAGCACAAGCTGTAATCAAGATTGGCAGGAGAAATATCAGTAACTTCAGATATGCATATGACCACCCTTATGGCAGAAAGTGAAGAGGAACTAAAGAGCCTCTTAATGAAAGTGAAAGAGAAGAGTGGGAAAGTTGGCTTAAAACTCAACATTCAGAAAACTAAGATCATGGCATCTGGTCCCATCACTTCATGGCAAATAGATGGGGAAACAATGGAAATAGTGGCAGACTTTATTTTCTTGGGCTCCAAAATCACTGAAGATGGTGACTGCAGCCATGAAATTAAAAGAAACTTGCTGCTTAGAAGAAAAGCTATGACCAACCTAGACAGCATATTAAAAAGCAGAGACATTACTTTGCCAACAAAGGTCCGTCTAGTCAAGGCTATGGTTTTTCCAGTCGTCATGTATGGATGTGAGAGTTGGGCCATAAGGAAAGCTGAACACAGAAGAATTGATGTTTTGAGCTGTGGTGTTGGAAAAACTCTTGAGAGTCCTTTGGCCTGCAAGGAGATCAAACCAGCCAATCTTAAAGGAAATCAGTCCTGAATATTCACTGGAAGGACTGATGCTGAAGCTGAAGCTCTAATACTTTGGCCACCTGATGTGAAGAACTGACTCTTTAGAAAAGACTCTGATCCTGGGAAAGATTGAAGGCAGGAGGAGAAGGGGGCATCAGAAGATGAGATGGTTGGATGGCATCATCGACTTGATGGACACGATTTTGAGCAAGCTCCGGGAGCTGGTGATGGTCAGTGAAGCCTGGCATGCTAAAGTCCATGGGGTCACAAAGAGTCGGACATGACTGAACTGAACTACCATTTATAGTTTATAGTTTATCAAGGCTTTAGTAAATTTTAATTCTGTCCTCTGCTATAGTTACTATCATCCTCCTGTCATCTGCAAATGTGGTCACTGGACACATTTTATGTTTCCAAGTTATCAAAAACCATGAACAAGCTAGGCCTAAGTATGAATCTATAGTCCAAAAGAAAACTGCCTCCTGGTTGACAGTGGCCCACTCATTCATTCATTCATTCAGTGCTTATTGAGTCCTCTTATGGCAACTCATGATCTGATTAGACTGCTGTGACTATTAACCAACCAGCTGCACTCCTAGCTTGACTCTAGTCTGAATGACTAATTCTCAGACAAAAAGACTGGGCATTTTGTCAACCCATCTGAAGTCCAAAGGCACCAGAAATTAAACACTCCCCTGACCAGAGGTCATGCAGAGGACCAGCTCGGTGAACAGCTTGTACCTGGTGGGCACTGAGGCTCACTGTCCACTGGTCACAGGGCTCATGGGCCCTTTCCTTCCTCCTCTGCTTGAGATAGCAGGCCCAGGTCCCTGTCTGGCTCAGCCACCTGGGGTTTCTAGAAATCCCTCTTCTGAAAACAGGACAGTTCTGATGTTACATCCTGTCCTCTATTCTTCCTTAAAGCCAAGGCCATATTTCTGCAATCACAATGGCAAGTTCTTTCTGTGCTCTAGGCACAATTCACTGGATCTAGAGACTCAAATTAATGCAATGAGACCCAGCAAATGCTTTTTGCATCTGACTTGTGACAGAACTTCTTAAAACCGCCCCCCTCACTCTCTCTACCTGGAGTGGAAGCAGAAACACAGGACCCGAGCCATCATTTGCACTCACTGCTGCCTGTTAAAATCACATCGTGGTGTTCTGGCCACATGTCTGGCTCCCCTTTCTTCTCCTTATGCTGAACAGACTTTAAAAAGCCAAGTGTGCTCTTCTGTACATTTTTGCCATCCCTGGGCCTGTTTTTTTCTGGGCCCTGGCCCTGCTCCTCTTCCTCCTGTCTACACACACACACCCTTTCTAAGTCTGAGAAGTAAGTTCATGCATCCTCCATCCCATAGGAGAAGCTCTTTTTTTTTCCTTCAAACATCTTGACATCGACTTTCCTAATTTGCAGGGTATGAATCTTTTGGTTTGTGGGACAGCAGCTCCAGGTCCCCAGGATGGTGAGCTAATGGTAGAGGAAGCTCACAAGGGCGCCCCCTGTGTGGAGAGACCACAGCCTTGCCCCTGAAATGCAAGGGCCCCTTCACCTGGTAGTGCTGAGGGTCAGGGTGGTTCCTCATAATCTATGTCTCCTTCATCCAGCCCCTCCATCTCCAACACTGAGAAACGCTAGATTATGGTTCTAGAAGGGGGAGCCTTGGAAACCACCCAGTCCAGGGGTGGCACCTTAACTGGCAGCATCACCTGGAGGGCTTTTCCTGTCTCCATCCCAGAGACTGAGCCGTCAGCTTTGGGGTGGATCTCAGGCACTTGTATCTATAAAAAGAACCCCCAGGTGCTAAGATTCTGCTGATGAGCCTCATTGGGAGCCCCCACAGGGTAGTTGGCACCTGGCACAGGGCACCAACTGCTAGGGTTCCAGGGTAAGCTCATAGAGCGTGCCCAGGTGCCCAGCCTAGTATTTCCATTACCTTATGCTGACTAAGGGGTTGGGAGCCTGAGCTAGGGGCTGCTTTACTTTCACAACCCTTGTAAATACAGCCTGGGCTTATTAAGCAACAGGGACCATCCAGTCAGGCCAATAAACATATGTATAAACAGATAAATCAATGAAGCAATAAACAGTAGGGGCCATAATGATCTTTTTACAATTTCTCTTTGGGGGTGGGCTTTGCAACTTTACTGTGTTGTTGTTTCAATAAGCAAAATTGTTTTCTTGGGACTTCATCCAAGATCCAGCCCCAGCTGCTCACAGGAAACCCTGTGCAAGCAGACGGTGTGGGAGAAGGAGGCTATACTTTGATGTGCAGTATGGGGGCATCCTGGGGGCATGAAGGCCTTCCTGAGGCCCAGGCTCCACCATCTCTGGCTTAGCTTCCCACTGGCCTCCTTCTTCCCCTCATACTCACACGGTGCCTTCCTCTTTAACCAAGCCCTCCTGTGTCCTCTTGACCACATATATGCCTCTTGTGCTGTGCTGTGCTTAGTCACTCAGCCATGTCTAAGCACGTGTCTTAGACTCTTAGTCGTATCTAAGAGTCATGTCCGACTCTTTTCGGGACCCCCATGGATGGCAGCCCACCAGCCTCCTCTGTCCATGGGGATTCTCCAGGCAAGAATACTGGAGTGGGTTGCCATGCCCTTCTCCAGGGGATGTTCCTGACCCAGGGATTGAACCCAGGTCTCTCACATTGCAGGCTCTTTACCATCTGAACAGTACCCAGGTCTTCGGCATTTCAGCCTCTGTACTGTCTGAACCACCAGGGAAGCCCAAGAATACTACCTACCCTTCTCCAGGGGATCTTCCCAACCCAGGAACTGAACCAAGTCTCAGAATCTGCATTGCAGGCAGATTCTTTACCAGTTGAGCTACAGGGAAGCCCATACATGTCTCTTGGGAGGTATTAAGGACTTTCGTGGGCCCACCTAACTACTTCTCAGACTTTACCACATGACCTGAGTTCAGCCCACTGGGGTATTTGGTGATCTTTTCCCTCCTTGACAGCAATAGACCCTTCTGTTTGCTGACCCTTTCTCTTCCTTATTCTCTGAGCCCAGCTCTGACACCACCTTCTCCCCTACCATCAGTGTGTAGATGAGGGTAGACTCATCTTCCCTGTGAGTCCCCACAACAGAGCTGGGTCTGATTTATCTCTTCCTTCCCAGCTGGGCCCAGATGGTCACTCAGGAGCTCTGCTGGCTACAGGGGCTGCTCCTAACCCAGCCCAACTGTCTGGAGAAGAGGGAAGTTCCTGCCTGTGCCCAGGGTTCCGTTTGCACCTTGTGATGGACTGATATGCCCTCCTCCATCCTCTGAGGCATGCTGCTGCTGCTGCTAAGTCACTTCAGTCGTGTCCGACTCTGTGTGACCCCATAGACGGCAGCCCACCAGGCTCCCCCGTCCCTGGGATTCTCCAGGCAAGAACACCGGAGTGGGTTGCCATTTCCTTCTCCAATGCATGAAAGTGAAAAGTGAAAGTGAAGTCGCTCAGTCGTATCTGACTCTTAGCGACCCCATGGACTGCAGCCCACCAGGCTCCTCCATCCATGGGATACTCCAGGCAAGAGTACTGGAGTGGGGTCTCATTCAGCTGCATCCAGCTCCCATACCTCTGCTGGCCCTCCTCCTCGTCTACTGAGCTGGCCCCACTTGGCCCCATCTTTTGTCACATATTCTTTTGTCCACAGCCTGCTCTGTACCCGCAACCATCTGAACCCCTCAACCATTTTCCACCCTGCCCTCAGGAAAGGGCTTTCAGAGCGCCCTCCTCAAAAACTCATCATTGCAACTGGAACAAGTGCCCATAACTCTCTAGCTGACCCCCAACCACTTCAGCTTCACCTAGAACTGAATAGCATCCTGCTCCGATCCACAGTGTGGCCACTCAGAGCTGCTCCCACCTTCCTGGAAGCATTTCCCTCCTCCTTGCTTGTCCCTGTACTTGTCAACATCATATCTATTGTTTAGGCCCAGAGCAGAAATCATCCCTTTCATAAAGACTTTTCTGGCTCTCTCCTCCAACCAGGGAGCAGATCTCACCCTCCTCCACAGCCCAGGAGATCCAATTTGCATCCATACTTTGCGTGCCAGCCTTCCTGGCCACACAGCTGGGCCATGCTTTCCAGACCAGAAAGCATCTCATCCAGTTCTGGAATGGAATGGGCATTTGGCGACTGTTTGTTGAAACTGAATTTTACACAGTGTGTGTTTAAGACCCTTCTCAGAATAGGTTTTAGTCTGACTGTTGTGCATATGTGCGTGTTAAGTCACTTCAGTCATGTCTGACTCTTTGTGACCCAAAGGATTGCAGCCCGCCAGGCTCTTCTGTCCATGGGATTTGCCAGGCAAGAATACTGGAGTGGGTTTCTACGCCCTCCACCAGGGGATCTTCCTGACCCAGGGATCAAACCTGCGTCTCCTGCATTGCAGGCAGATTGTTTTACCGCTGAGCCACCAGGGAAGCCCAGTCTGACTGTTAAACTGGCCATTTGCTATTAGACAAAATTCAGTTGTGGTCAGGTCAAATTTTTTCCTATGGCCAAATCATTATCCGAGGGTACCGCTGTAATATAAATCAGCACTATCTCCATCTGCTTGGAAACAACCGATGGCATTGGCTCCAAGTTGCTTGATGATGTCCAGATGTGGGCTGCTGCACTGAAGTGCATTTTCTGTAATTGAGCTGACAGGAGCTCCAAGTCTCACAGGGGTGCTTGGCCTTGAGCAGGTCACCCCTCTGTGTGCCTTGTTTCTCCTCTGTAGCAGGGAGGGGGCATGGCAGGCTTATCAGCCAGTTCACAGAAAACATGAACTGACCTCCATTTTCCTGAAGCAGTCTATATTTTGAAATCAAGTTTTCTGTACACGCATATTGAGCTCTGAGCCCACTGTAGATGAGGTGTGCTCCTTTGTGGGCTAGCACACCTGGTCTCACCACCACATTGAAGGGAGGAGACCCAGAGCTGGACATGAGATCTTGCTGTATAATACAAGCTGGAAGCCCCCAAGTGCTGGGGGCCCAGCAGGCTCCAGAGGACTCATCCTATTCTGGTTCTGAACAAATGCAGGCTATCATCACACGACCATGTCTTTCCTTTCTTTTGCCTTATGCAAATGCACCCTCTTCCCACTTTGAGGGACTTCTGGCTCCCCAATTCAGAAGGCATTCTAGGGCACCTGCAGGTAGAGATACACCTGAATGCTAGTCTTCAGGGACTCAGGGCTTCTCAGGGGTACACTCACCACCCTCCTGGGGCCCCAGCTGACCTGGACACTGCAGGGAGTGAGACAGACGAGAGCCAGGTGCTCCCAGCCCTGAGGAGCTCAGGGCCAGGCCAGGTGGCGGGCTGTGCATGTAGGAGAACTGCTCTAAGAGAGATGCCACAACGTGCCAAGGAAATCCATGGGTCAGCGGGCTTTGGTTTTGCACAGAGGGGCTCAGGGAAGGCTTTATCCCTGAAGAAGACAATACTGGAGCAGGGCTTTGGGAGTGAGAAGGTCTTAGATTTGCTGAGAGGGTAAGCAAAGAACAGCCATAGAGACAATTTGAGACAAGATATGGAAGCAGGTGGGGCTTCCCTGGTGGCTCAGTGGTAAAGAATCTGCCTGCAATGCAGGAGACACAGGAAATGCCAGTTTGATCCCTCGGTTGGGAAGGTCCTCTGGAGGAGGAGATGGCTAGCCACTTCAGTATTCTTGCCTGGAAAATCCCATGGACAGAGGTGCGTGGTGGGCTTCAGTTGGTGGGATTGCAATGAGCTGGACACAACTGAGCCCACTCGCACACGGAAGCAGGTAAGCCTGGATCAACTCATTTTTGTCTATAACTTGTGGTGTGAGAAAGGCAGAATGGGAAATCAAATGTACCTGGCCAGGATAGCAGGTAAAGGAGGTGGAATCCCACAGGCTGGGCAGAGAGGGTCTAGTGTTTTGTGCAGGGGAGCAGCAGGACCAGGCGGGGCCGTCAGAAGCCATACTCCTCTGAAGGAGCGCAACCAGCAAGCATCACGGAGGTGATGAAGTTACTCCAGGGAGACCTGGTGCATTTGGCATCACTCCAAGGGATGTATGGCTGTTTATTTGGATACTAGATTCTTTTTTTATTGTTCCTGGGCTGTAAGGTCATGAACATGCTTTTCCTCTGATGTGGCCTTGCCTGCTAACAGATTCCTGCTGGCAGACACATGTTTCCCCCGGCACACAGGGACTGCTCTTCACTGCAGTAAACCCAGGCCGGTCCAACCTGAGATACGGAGTGGTAATACAGATGGGTGGGAGTGGGGAGAAGAAAAGGAAACGAAGGACTGCTCATGTGCTGTGGCTCTTTAAGGATTACCCTTTTGAGACATGGGTCCCAATTTACAGAGTGAAGTCGATATGGAAACCCAGCCGTTGAAACCATTTACAACACATATAGCATAAAAACCAGCCAGCAACCTATCACAGCTAGTCCTAGCTCTGAGGCCAGAGCCAAACTGATGCCAAGTGTCCCTACAGTAGGATCCTATATCAACATCCCTGTGATGAACACAATGACCCTTGGGCACAGCTCTCATCAGTTGGTCAGTGCTGAGCTAAAGGAATCATGAAGGGCGCATGGGAAAATCTGCTAAAAAAGACACCCCCATCACCACCACCCACTTCCCCCCTGCCCCACAGGAGTGTGCAGAGTCAGGCTGTAGACCCTGAGCATGATTTTTTTCTCTTCATGTTTAAAGTCTCAAAGGAAATGCTCTGTGCAGACTTGATGAGGAGGAGTCAGAACCTGAAACACACATCCGAGAGTCTGTACTTCCTTATCCTAAGTGGGTTCAAGCAGCATCGCCAGCCAGCAGCCCCCAAACCAAGACAGGTGCCACATCTCCTGTTTACAGGTTGAGATGGGCAAAATGATGTGCCCAAGTTTGCATCACTGGTCCATTTATGCTAAGACCTTTATATTCAGGGATGCTGAGCAGGGAGGACAGGTGAAAGAGACATGAGTTGTGGGCCTTATTTTTCTAACTGCAGGTGGGTCTCCAGGGATTCAGCTCCCCAGGCTCCTTGGCTGAGCTCGGTGACATCAGCCTGACTGGGCTGACACTGGTGGGCCAGGACTCGAGTAGCCCAAGCCTCCTATTGAGGCACCATCCCTGGCTTTCGGGATGGGCTGACCCTGGCATCCGGGTTGGACTCAGTGCTTGGCTGGACTCAGTGCTCTGTTATCCACTTGCCTCTCAAGGGAGAGCCCAAATTCCAGGGTCCCGTTTGGGTGGTCGATTTCCTACCAAAGTGGAAACATCTTCCCTGCCTCTCATCTCTGAGCCCACCATCTCCCGGTCCCTAGCTGAACCTCTAATGTCCTCTCCACACAAAGCCAGCTCCCACTTTACCCCAGCACACCATGGAGTTTCATACAATTATGTCCAACTGTGAATCTGAGCCAGAAAATGCTTCTAAGTGTTAATTTTATAGCTATTGTTAACCAGGGTTAAATTCTTCTGATTTAGCTTAAACTCTAGAATAATTGTTTTGAAGATCTAATATGTTGGTTAAGAAGGATTTGGGGAAAAAAAACAAACATAAATTTGACCAACTTGACACTGGGAAATCCAGTAAAATTTTTAGATTAGAAGTTGCGCAGTGATAGCCCACAGACATATTTTTGTCTGGCCTGCAGAGAGTTTTAAAAACATGTGAATTCATTGCCCAGAGTTAAAAGGCAATTTTGCATACAGCTCAGGATTTCTGGTTCCTCTTTAAGAAATAAGTTGATGAGGCAGCAGAGGCTAACCCTGTGAGGATGGGGACTGACTCAGGGGGGTGAAGGTGGGTACTGGGGAGGAGGGGGTGGCCCCACCAGGCCCAGGAAGCATTGAGGGAGAGTGTGGCTCACGAGAGAAGTAGCGCTGAACATTTCAAGTTCCCAGCACAGACCTGACTTGGCTGCGAGCCCTGGTGTAATTTACAGACTTGGCAGGAGAGCTATTTCCTCCAGTTTTCTGTTTCTAATTAAAGCTTTTAGGCAAAGGGTTTAGTTGCTGATTCTGGTGCCAGAGTTAGCCCTGGCCTTATTAAACAGAAATATACAGCCAAGAGGAAATGAAGGAGGAAGGACAAATGATGCCAAAGGGGGAAAATGTGACTAAGAAACCAGAGCAGCATCTACAGGAGTAAAATATCAGGGGTGAGTTTGGTGGGGGGCGGGCTGGTGGAGAGAGGATGGGATGGGAAGCAGGAGCTACAAGGACTGCAAGGAACTTCGGATTTCTTAGGGGAACTGAAGACTACCGTAGCAGCAAGAAATCAACCTCCTGGGAAAGAAATGAAGGCTTAAAAGATCCTCGAAACTACTTCTGTCTCAATTGGAACACCAGGGCTACAGCTCATCAGCTGGCTTTGTACTCTCTGGCACCCCTCCCCCCAACAACCCCGGGGGTGGGGATGGGGTGGGTTGGGCATCTCTCCTAGTCTTGGTTTTCTCAGCTATAAAATGAGCACAGCAACAACTAGACAGGGGATGCTATGGGCATGAGATGAATGCGTGGGGTTGCTGTGGGGATGAGATGGGAGCATGCTGTGAAAGCCTGCCTGCACCTGAGCAGTAGGACTCAGGCCATTTCTCAGGGGCGGGACCCTCGCTGCGCACCTGGGCATGGTAGGCCTGGGTCTGCGAGTCCCAACACAACTACCACCAGCTGGAGGTAGCCCTGTAGGTATTAAGCTCCATAGTTTGGTCATAGGAGATCAATCTAGACAAAATCCATTTTAAGGCACAATCCCCACAAATACTTCTTACCTGGTTCTGCTGGGGGCCCTCCCACAGGATGGGTGAGTACTAAAGTCACCACCTGGGGTAAGGGAAGAGGCATGGCCTGCTCAGGGGCTGATCTGTTGCTCAGGTAGGAGTGAATCCTCTCCTTCTTGCCTTCACTCACTCCAGGGACTACGGAAGCACTTTGGGGCAGGAGGGTGGTTAGAACACCAGCGCTAGATACCATCTGTCTTGATTTTCTGTTGGTTGCATACAGAGGGGTTAGCTTAGGTTGGATTTGCAGTATGAGTCCTCCATATGCCAAATCAATTCAAGTGCAGTCGCTAAGTCATGCCAGACTCTTTGTGATCCCATGGACGGTAGCGTGCCAGGTTCCTCTGTCCATGGGGATTCTCCAGGCAAGAATACTGGAGTGGGTTGCCATTCCCTTCTGCAGGGGATCTTCCCAATCCAGAGATTGAACCCAGGTCTCCCACATTGCAGGCAGATTCTTTACCACATAAGCCACCAGGGTAGCCCTTATGCCATATGCCAGCAGGTCTTCAAATAATTTGTTCACTTAACTTTAATCAAGTGGACCCTGGAGGCTATAATTTTTCAGCACACACTGGCTTCTACCAGAACTGAAATATGTGATCTAAAGATATTCTGCTGAAGTGGAGGACAGACTAGTAAGGGCTGTAAGGGGGAGGTGGCAAGGGTCTTGCCTCCTGATCACCTGAACCAGACCTCTGCTCTTCCCGGTCTCTGCACAGCCCTCTGCTCCTGCAGTGTTCTTCCTGTCACCTCTCTCCACTTGACACACTTCTATTCGCCTTTCCAGGCCCACTTCCACTATCACCCCTTTCTTCCTTGATATCTCATCGTCCCTCAGGCTTTCCTGCATTCCTGTGCCAGGGCACCTATGGAGTTACCCTGTGGACAGCAGTTCATGACATGTCTCCCACTGCTCTGTGAGGTTTCTGGGCATGGCCAGAACCAGGCCTCCTGGGTTTACACCCAGCTCTGCCCGCTGTGACTGCTCTACGCCTCAGTGTCCTCATCTGGCAGGTGGGGCTGGGAGAAGCATCTCCTTGCAGGGCTGGGTGAGTGTAGGCACTGAACGTGTCGACAGCCTCTGGCCTTAGCAAGCCCTGAAAACCTGTTAGCTGAACCCACAGTGGGCACCACCCCCACCCCTAGAGTGGCTAGAACCAAGACGTCAGACAATAACAAGCATTGGTGGCTTGCGGATAAATGGATGACACACCCTGTTGGTGGGAATGTATGTTCCATGACCCGCTTGCCTTCCTCAATCTGCTCTTTTCCATAGCACACGTCATCTTCTAAAATACTATGCAATGTACTCATTCTAGTGCTTATTTATTGTCTGCATGAGCTTCCCTGGTGGCTCAGATGGTAAAGAATCTGCCTGCCATGTGGGCGACCTGGGTTCAATCCCTGGGTCAGGAAGATCCCCTGGAGAAGGGAATGGCTACCTGCTCCAGTATTCTTGCCTGGAAAATTCCATGGACAGAGGAGCCTGGAGGGCTACAGTCCATGAGGGTCGCAAAGAGTTGGACACGACTGAGTGACTACATTTTCACTTTCCTGCTAAATGGGAGCTCCACCAGGTCAGGGATTTTTATTTGTTTTGTTAATTTATGTATCCTCTTGCTGTATTGGCAGGCACTTGATAAACATTTGTTGAAAAGCAGAGAATTTTGTCTTCACAACATCTCTGAGAAGTAGGTTTTATTATTCCCACTTCTCAGATGAGGAAACAAAGGCTGGAAGAGGTGAAATAACCTCCCTAGGGCCCCCCTCAATCCCACCCCCCCAGCTGGCAAAGGGAGTTGGGGAGGGGTCCAGGGCTGCCTGTGCCAGGACTGACCCCCCTCTATGTTGCAGAGGTGCCACGACTCCTAAAAGCAGAGACCAGGGGACAGCAGCTGCTCTTTATGAAACAGGCATTGAGTTAGATGCTTTCATTACCCCTTCACTACTTTGAAGTGATTCTGCATGTTTGCCCTTTTATTTCCACTTAATAGAAAGGAGATGGAGGCTCAGAAAGGTTGTGGGACTTGCCCAAGGCCCTGTGGCTAGGGAATGTTTATTTATAGAAAGGGGTTTGGAGCCTTCTAGATGCAACTGAGCTCCTCCCCTCCTCCCAATGTATAAGTCACGTCCTGTTTACTTCCACAAGATAAGCACCCGTGGATGAAAAGAGTGCTCAGGAAGCTACATTAGGACTTCCCAGGATGGGGAGTGGTCGGGGAACATCAACAGGCAGCCTCTCAGGACATCCTCAAAGCAAGCCCCACCACTTCTACCTTCCCTGTAGAAGCCATCACGCTGTGGAAAGGGCCCTTGCTCCCTCTGGCAGGCCAAGAGTTGCAGTAACCTGATTAATCAGTCCTCGGATGGGGGTCACTCGAGGGGGGATGGCTCAAGGACATACTCAACCGTCCCAAAGCCTATTTTATGGGATCTGGAAAGGAGCTGCACAGGACTGATGGCAAGACACAGGCGCCTTCACAGGGTAACGTCTGCGTCAGCATCGGGCAGGGCAGGGCGATGCTGTGTCGGTCCTACGGTAGAGCCACTACCACTGTAACATGAATAAACAGCGTCCCGTAACGGGCTACTGTTTTATACCCGCCAGACTCAACACTTGGCCCGGCCAGTACACAGGGAGCACGTCCCTCCGTGCTTCTAGCATGGAGGGGATGGACCTCATGGTGTTTAAGACGCCAAATTCTGTCCTGCCCCATCTCCAAACGAGTTACCCCATAGCTACTGAGAATGAACCCCAAAGCACCCACTGGGCAGCCTTGAAGTCAGTTTAACCAAACTTGCTCAAGGCAAGTCACAGTGAAGCCAGAAATCCCCGTTCTTAGATTCTCTCCTCTCCTTCACCTGAAACCCACCATCTGGGCCTAGGATTCTACCACCTTACTTCCTGGAGTACATTTCCACAACTCACCCCACCTCCACAGTGGTTTCACATTCTCCAAGGCCAGGCCACCAATCTCCTGGCTACAACAGTCTCCATGCTGTTCATCTTCCACTGGCAGCACATCCCACCCTGTGATGCGAGAGAGACTCAGATGGATGGAGTGCAGGCAGGCAGAACAGGAGGAAGGGCAGCCAGAGCTGAGGAAATCATCTATGCAAAGGCGGAGAGGAGAGGGGGCTTCCCAGGTGGCACAGTGGTAAAGAATCTGCTTGTCAATGTAGGAGACGCAGGAGACACTGGTTCAATCCCTGGGACAGGAAGATCTCTGGAGGAGGTCTTTTATGGGGTCGCACAGAGTCGGACATGACTGAGCGACTGAGCACCCTGCAGAGAGGAGAGGACGGTTCTAGTGGATGGTGAGCGATGATGTGCATGTAGCAGGAGTTCCAGGACCATCACACGGGGCCAGAGAAGACACTGGAGAGGCAGGCTAGGGTCGAGTGAGAAGGGCTTTACCCAGTATCCTCAATGTTAACCCTTCAAGGGGTTAACTAATTCCATGGAGCATCCCCTCTCCCAGAATGCGTTCATGTGTCCAAACAGCCGGTCTGCCCCAATTTCAGGGTATTCATCCGCCCCCTGAATGGTGCTGTTGCTGCCCCATGGTGAGCAGGTCTCATCAAGAAGGAAAAGACCACCCTTGTCCCTGTGCCTGAGAAGCATGTGGAAGATGACTGAGCGGAGGCAGAGCACAAGAAGTAGGGGTTTGGGAAACACGCTGTGATAAGGCAAAGGTCTTTGGTAAATTCCTGCCAGATCCAAGTGGTAAGAACAGTGCCAAAGAGTGGGTTAAAGCTGATATTAATGGCAATCCAGGAAGGAAAAGGCAGTTATAGAGATGGAGAAGTCCCTGTGTAGAAGATGCTGCTGCTGCTGCTGCTAAGTCACTTCAGTCATGTCCAACTCTGTGCAACCTCATAGACAGCAGCCCACCAGGCTCCCCCGTCCCTGGGATTCTCCAGGCAAGAACACTGGAGTGGGTTGCCATTTCCTTCTCCAACGCATGAAAGTGAAAAGTGAAAGTGAAGTCGCTCAGTCGTGTCTGACTCTTAGTGACCCCATGGACCACAGCCTTCCAGGCTCCTCCGTCCATGGGATTTTCCAGGCAAGAGTACTGGAGTGGGGTGCCATCGCCTTCTCTGTATAGAAGATGAGAATAAGCAAATCTTTCTTGGAGTGGGGTGGGGCTGGGAGAGGGCCTGCAGTAGCTGTCCTCCCCAGCTCCCACACTGCACTCCCCTCACTGCCAGCTCCCAGAGGCCGGGAGAACAGAGACCGTGAGACCAAGGAGCAGGAGGTGAGTGGGACCCCGTCTCAGCCGTTTGCCCAACAAGGGACTCCGTGCCAAAGCCCACACCCCTTGTCCTACTTTGAGTCCCAGAAGCTCTAAGCAGAGAAACTATCTTCAATTGCAAATTGATCTAGAGGTAAGTCTGACTTTATGTGAGGCTGTTTAAAGACTTACTTTATTCCACTTTGGGGGCATATTTATTCATTTCATTGAAGAAATGTTAACTTATCTGGTTACGGGGGCTGCTTTGCACATGTCCGACATTACCTTCTATTGTAGAATGGTTTTGAATTCTGACACATCAAGTCCCAAGGGGTGAGATAACAGATTGTGAACTGTACTAGGGTAAGTCTGATTAAATTACTGTACATCTGTCTGGCAGTCAAAAACAAAACACAGAAAGATCTCAAAGACATAGAGGTAAGTTTAAAAAAAATAATTCAATTGTGTAACAAAAAATTGCAAAGTTATCTAGTAAGCTAGGCACTTTTCTAAGCACTGACATTAGAAAAGTGAAAAAAGTGGAAAACTACTAAATAAAGCTCTCTACATGCACTGTGCACACATGTGTATATAAATGTATAGGAAAAGGCCTGCATTGTTCCCACACAAATCTGGTAATAGTGGAACCTGAGGGGACAGAGATCACGGAAGCATAAAGCACTCAATGCCAAAGTGTACTGAATAAAATGTATATATGTATATATTTATGGGTTCAGTTCAGTTCAGTCGCTCAGTCATGTCCGACTCTTTGCGACCCCATGAGTCGCAGCACGCCAGGCCTACCTCTCCATCACCAACTCCCAGAGTTCACTCAGACTCACATCCATCGAGTCAGTGATGCCATCCAGCCATGTCATCCTCTGTCGTCCCCTTCTCCTCCTGCCCCCAATCCCTCCCAGCATCAGAGTCTTTTCCAATGAGTCAACTCTTCGCATGAGGTGGCCAAAGTACTGGAATTTCAGCTTTAGCATCATTCCCTCCAAAGAAATCCCAGGGCTGATCCACTTCAGAATGGACTGGTTGGATCTCCTTGCAGTCCAAGGGACTCTCAAGAGTCTTCTCCAACACCACACTTCAAAAGCATCAATTCTTTGGCGCTCAGCCTTCTTCACAGTCCAACTCTCACATCCATACATGACCACAGGAAAAAACATAGCCTTGACTAGACGGACTTTTGTTGGCAAAGTAATGTCTCTGCTTTTCAGTATGCTATCTAGGTTGGTCATAACTTTCCTTCCAAGGAGTAAGCGTCTTTTAATCTCATGGCTGCAGTCACCATCTGCAGTGATTTTGGAGCGCCAAAAAATAAGTCTGACACTGTTTCCACTGTTTCCCCATCTATTTGCCATGAAGTGATGGGACTGGATGCCATGATCTTCGTTTTCTGAATGTTGAGCTTTAAGCCAACTTTTTCACTCTCCACTTTCACTTTCATCAAGAGGCTTTTTGTGTATAAAATATAAAATAATATGTATATGTGTGCATGCATGCTCAGTCATGACTAACTTTTTGTGACTCCATGGACTGTAGTCCACCAGCCTCCTCTGTCCATGGGATTCTCCAAGCAAGAAAACTGGAGTGGGTTGCCAGGCCATCCTCCAGGGAATCTTCCTGACTTAGGGATCAAACCCTCATCTCCTGCATTGCAGGTGGATTCTTTACCCACTGAGCCATTGGGAGAGTAAATGTGAATATATTTATATAAATATATTCGTGTACATTATATATCTATATATTATATATATAGTACATATTGTATACATTTGGTATTTTATATATTCAATATACATATTAAAGTGCTATAAACTGAATTTGTGTCCCTCCCAGATTTATGTGCTGCTCCTAACCCTGCTGCTATGCTGTGCTTAGTTGCTCAGTCATGTCCAACTCAGACTCTTTGTGACCCCAGGGACTATAGCCTGCCAGGCTCCTCTGTCCATGGGATGCTCCAGGCAACAATACTGGAGTGGGTTTCTATTTGCTAGTCCAGTGGACCACTTTTTGTCAGAGCTCTTCACTATGACCTGTCCATCTTGGATCACCCTGCATGGCATGGCTCATAGCTTCATTGAGTTACACAAGCCCCTTTACCACGACAAGGCTGTGATTCATGAAGGAGAAGAAATAGCAAGTGGCTTTCACAGGCTCCTTTCAACTCCAGGGGGAAGATAGTAAAGTCAACAGTCAGCTCTCGCTAGGACTTAGGGAAGTATGGAGGCTGTGTGAGGTGGGAGCTGTCAGCTCACTCTGTCTCCACCTCCACTAGCTCCACTCCCTGCAGGCTCCCCCGGCTGCCCCCAGAAAGACATGGTGAAGGCCCTCCTATTGGGAAATTAGCACCTAAAGGGGCATATGAAGGGAGTGGCTGGATTAATAATTACCTGGAAAGTTCCTTATACTGCCCAGAAAGTGCAATGGCCATGGTATTACATCTCTCCAGCACTAACCAAAAGAAGGGTGCCCTGGCCTGGATTGCTTTGATTAAATTGGCATATTCTCTCCTATGAAGAAACCAGGGACTTCCTGAGAGCAGCAGTCTTGACCCTGACTCTCCTCATGACATGGTCTGACCAACATAGAAATGCCTATTTTGGGGCTTCACACTACCCTGGAGTCTTTCTGGAGAGCATGGTTCTGGCACAGTACTTGTGGGACTGCGATTTCTAAAGTGAGAGGCTGAAGCCCAGAGAGATTGGGCTATCTGCTCAAAGTCACACAGCTCGCAGGGACAGAGCCACAGCATCAAATGTGTGGGGCCAGAGAGCACCCTGGCTCCTGATCAAAGGCACCTATATTGTCTAGAGGGAAAGTCAGGTTATTAGGGTGGGGATGAAAAGCTCAGGAAAAAAAAAAAAGGTCAACTTCCAGGTTTGTTTTCAAATTGGTTCGTTTGGGAATCCTGTAGAGGCCTCAAATTTATGTCATAACAGTAGAACGAGGGTAAAGTTGGGAATTCATCTTCTCCCTCCTCCTCACACGATAGGGACTAACAGAGCAGGGGGTTGGGGAGGACCTGACCCTGAGGAGGTGGGGGCCTCTGGGGAGGCAGGGGCACAGATGCTCCACTGGTGACTACAGGAAGGGGGCCTGTGGGGGAGGGGCTTTGCCAGCATTCTCTGGGCTTCACTGAGCTCAAGGGAACTACCCCCATCCAAAGTACCAGTGTGTTCTTAAGCCACAGGAGTGTGGAAACCAGAGCCCAGACCCAGGGACTCAAGTGGGACTGCAGATGGAGAAGTCCAGCCTGGCTTCTACTGTGTGACCACACTCTTCCCACTGACCGCACCACCCACCTCCCGCCACACACAAAAGCTCCCCTGACCCGCAGCCACTCCAGGCCAGCTGTGATTTAGGAAAGCCTTACTCCTCTACTGGTTGGGAAGTAAAGTGAATCTAGTCAACAATTAGGGTCTGCAAGGAGTAGGGGGAGGGAAGCTGAAGGCGGGGAGATAGAGGCACCCCTAAGTGCAGATCTGGGAAGTAGTGAGTGAGAGCAGACAGCTGGCCTCAATCTCTGGCCTGGCCCCTGAGAAACTGGCAGGAGCAGGGAGGGTCTCTGTCATCAGGACCACTGGCCTCTGGTGCAGGGTTCTCAGACTTGGGACGTGTCAGCAGCGTCACCTGGCAGACTTGTTCACACACACATTGCTCCTCCCTCAACCCGACCCCCACCTCCAAGCTAGGTCTGGATGGAGCCTGATAATTTCCATTTCTAATTTTTGGAACCTTCCCAGGCAGTGGTGCTGCTGCCACTGGCCTGAGGACCACACTTTGAGAACTACTGCTCTAGAATTCCATGGACAGAGAAACCTGGCAGGCTACAGTCCATAGGGTCGCACAGAGTCAGACATGACTAAAGCGACTTAGCATGCACGCATGCTCTAGGACTGATGCTCTACTCCAGCTGGAACCAGCTTGTCCCACAGGGACTGGTCATGCTTCACCCCTGTCCCATCCGATTAGAATTTCCCGAACAAGGGCCCAGCCCTAACCTCATTTTTGTCCGTGTCAGTAAACCCAGGACAAAGTCACACAGAGGGTTCAAGCCTGGTTTGTTCCCCAGCTTCAGCTGCTCTCTGCTGTCTCTGCAGGCCTAAGACTCTGCATGGGCTGGGGGCTACCTTGTCCTCCAGGGACTCTGTCAGTCCCAGAAAAACTTTCCTGTTCTTTCTTGGGAGGTGGGCTGGGGATTTCAGAAGTTCTCACTCAGCTGTGACCTTGGGCCCCAGGACTTTCTGTGGAAACCTGGGCCTTCAGCCTGGAGGTAGAACAAGGCTTTCTCCTCATAGCTTGGGTGAGGGTGAGTGGCCACATGAATTTATCCCTGACTTCTCGAGGAAGGATTCAGTAGGGTCTTTCACATCTCTTGGTTGCTCTTCTGGGTCAGAGGAGAGGTCAGTTTGGACCACTCTCAGGCTGAGGCATGCTGCACATGTGATGTGGGGGACAACCCCCAAACTGTTGGCACATTGGAACCATGAATTAAAGGCCTCAATGGTAGGAGACACCGGGACCAACCTCATTTCAGTGTTGATGTCTTACCCATCAGCCATGTGATCTTGGACAATTTTTAATTTCTTTGTACTTTAGTTTTCTCATCGTACAATGGAGAGCATTATGGGACCTACCTGGTAGGGTTCCCTGAGGTTAAATGAAATCATCTGTGTAAATCCATTTTTTGTTGTTGTGTAGTCCACTAAGTTGTGTCTGACTCTTTTGTGACCCTGTGGACTGTAGTCCACCAGGCTGGATTTCTCAGGCAAGAAGACTCAAGTGGCTTGCCATTTCCTTCTCCAGGGGATCTTCCCGACCCAGGGATCGAACCCACGTCTCCTGTATTGGCAGGCGGATTCTACCACTGAGCCACCAGGGAAGCCCTGTAAATCCATTTATGGCTTCATAAACTGTTATCATTGAAAAATAAACCAAGAACAAAAAACACCGTAGATGAATGATCATTGCAGCATTACTCACAAGAGCCAAGAAGTAGAAATAACCCAATGTCTCTCAACTGATGAGCGGACAAACAAAATGTGGTCTGTTCATCCAGTAGACTATTATTCGGCTATAAAAAGGAATGAGGTATTGATTCAGGCTACACCATGGATGAACCTCCAAAACATTATGCTAGGCGAAAGGAGACAGACACAAAGGGTCATGTATTGTATGAACCCATTTATATTAAATGTCCAGAATAGATAAATCCATAGAGACAGAGGCGGAGCAGTGGCCCCCCGGGGGCTGGGGGGTAGGGGTGGGCATGGGAAGTGAGAGCTGGATTTCCCTTCAAGGAGATGAAAAAGGTCTGGAACAACATAGTGGCGATGGTTGTACAACTCTGTGAATGTATTAAATGCCACTTTAAGATGTCCCCAGGGGAAGATCTCACCTCTCCGCAGATGCTCCTCATTTCTAAAAGGGAGTGATTTGTAAAACAAGGCTGACCAGTGAGAAGACCCAGAGGCCAGGGTTGAGAGGGAGGTGTTTTTTAAGAAATAACAGTCATTACTAGTGACAAGAGGGGTGTCAACTTGGACACAGCAAACACACCGAGCTCATGACTGCAGACCTACCATGTTAACCACTTCATGTGGCTTCAAACTCAGCCCCCTTACCACCTCCACCTGGCCTGGCTGTTTTCACATAAAACAACTTTCATGAGCTCTTGGCTCCTCCATCTTGACATGAGATGAAGCCTCAGGAAATCCTAGAGATGTTTGTCCAGGTCATAAACAAGGCCACAGCTTTTCAAAGACCAATTTCTCCTCTCTTGGTCCCCTGAGCCCTCAGCCTTATGGAGGCCACATGGACGGCTCTGAGCCCCAAATGACACCAGGATGACTGACGTGTCCACCTCATCCTCTGACAGGGGTTCCACCCCTAGAGACTAATGCAGGTTCTGACAGGGGTGGGACCTCTGGGACGGTCTGCTGGTAGCTGGACATGTGCCCATAGCTTGGCAACAACTGGTCGAGGTGGGGTGGGGGTCGTCCCTGGAGACCTTCACAGCAGCAGCTCCTGTTTCACCCACGACCTTATGAAGTGTGGGTCTCACTCTCCCAAGGGTCTCCCTACCCAAGAACTGGGTGGGAGGTGGTGGGGGACCCATCTGCACTGCTGATGCCTCCCTTCCCTGGAGCATGGATGCTTCAGGTCTTGGTGACCTAGAGAGGGCAAGAAGTTCAGGGTGGGAAGCAGACCCCCCACATTATCAAACATCATCCCTCTGCCCATGCCCACGCGTCTTCCTGTCAATAGGCTGGAAGCAAATGATCAAAAATAGAAATATTTGCTAGTTCTGCCTCAGTTACTCATCTGAGGGGCATAAGTCCCAGGCTTTTGGGGTTCCAGGAGGCTTGCCTGCCTCCACCTTGATGGTGGTCACAGAGTCTGGATGGCCACATTCTTCCTGCCCTTCTGAGAGCAGTATGGGCCCATTCCACAGCATTCCCACTAGGAAGTTACTCTTGGGCCATTCCTCTGAAGCTTTCCACAGATGGGTGGTCTGCTATCTGTGGACTCTACCTAAAGAATCTGCTGTAACTTCTTGGTTCACACCTGTGTTCCCAGAGTAAACTGATGGAGGGAACAGCAAACCCAATGTGACCACTTCCCAGAGGCCAGAGCCTGGCCCACCACACCCGCCTTCAATGGTATGGATGATAAAACTGGGAATGCAGGCTCAGAATGCCTGCATCAGCTGCCAAGATTTTTAAGAGATGTACTCAGTCCATTTCAGCCTGGATTGCATATAATATCTTATCAATTTCCCCTACATTCACAATAAGCCTGACTTTTCTTGGGAAATGAAAATCCATGTGTCCTGACCATCTAGTATCAAAGCAAGACACACAAAATTTACAACTTCATAGCTACATTAATGACAGCTGGAAAAATGAAAGCTTGCGTGGGTGGGTATGTAACACTGCATTTGTACCCAACCAGGGCTTTTTGTATATGTGAATTTTTTTTTAATATTATTATTAAAAAGGCAATATATTATTCCAGGAAATTTTAAGAATAAGACCTACCCACAATCCTATCAACCTAGCATAAATATGTCCATTTTTGGACATCTGTTTCCAGCCTGTTGACATGAAGACCTGTGGGCATGCGTGGAGGAATGATGTTTGATAAACTGGGGATCTGATTCCTGTCCTGAAATTCCTGCCTTCACAGTTCACTGAGGCCTGAGGCGCCCATGCCCCAGAGAAGGAAAGCATCAGTGGGGCAGAAGACTGTGCCATCTCCCCCTACTCCTGAGCCATCAGAAGACTCTGGGAGGAAACCATGGGCTCCAGGAGAAGGAGGGGCTGTGGGTGGGGAGAGCCCAGGAGACAGTGAGACCCACAGTCCATACGACTGTGAATGAGGCAGCCTTGTTTTTGTTTGTTTTAATGTTTTAAAATTAATTATTTTAATTGGAGAATAATTACTTTACAATACTGTGATGGTTTTTGCCATACATCAACTTGAATTGGCATGTGTCCCCCCCATCCTGAACCCTTTCCCACCTCCCTCTCCACCCTATCCCTCTGGGTTGTCCCAGAGCACTGGCTTTGGGTCCCCTGCTTCATGAATGGAACTTGCACTGGTCATCTGTTTTACATATGGTAATGTACATGTTTCAATGCTATTCTCTCAAATTGCCCCACCTTTGCCTTCTCCCACTGAGTCCAAAAGTCTGTTCTTTACATCTGTGTCTCCTTTGCTGTCCTGCATGTAGGATCGTGCTTTTTTGTTTTTTGTTTTTAATTTGTACTGTATGCACTACAGTGTGCACACCACCAAAAATTTAAGTTTATTAAAAAAAATTTTTTTTGAGACAGGCTTCTTTTGCATAACATTTAACACCTCCATACTTCCCCTTATAATTTACTTGGCCATTCCCCCTTATCAGACATCTAAGTGACTTTCATTATTACACCATCAAAATGTGCCCATGCAACCTTGGTTTTGCCCTTAAACTTCAGCTCTGGTGCTCATCTCTGCTCAGGACCTCCTGCTGCCAAGGCTTCCACATTATCCTGATTCCTCCGCTTATTGTGGAGGCTTCCCCTTTCCCTTTCTGGAGCTGGCATCACCCTAGTTCCTCTTTTCTCTTTGGTTTTATCCAGCTTGATACTGATAGTCACAACCATCCCATCCAAAAACCTTTAATGGCTCCCCATAGACAGCCTCCTGGACAAAAGCCACACTCCTTAGTCTGGTTATCAAGCCCCCAACTCCCTGGGCCCAGACTCCCCAAATCATCTTTCACATAACCTTCACATTTCAAGCTCTGGTCAAACCAAACCACTCACAGCCCCCTAGACACTGTGCTCATCTAAGTTTGCATGCATTTGTACACCCAGACTCCTCCACCTCGAACACCCCTACCAAAGCCTGCCCACCCACATTCCTACTTCTCTCCTCAAATCTCAGCTCCAGCATCAGCCCTGCTCTGCCTCTTGCCCATGATCTCCCCCGGTGGGATCAGGAATCGTCTGCCATGTCTCAGTGCCCTGTGCACACGGTCCTGTCGTGCAGCGCCTCACATGGACTGTATTTTGAGGCTTACTCATCAGACTCCCTTCCTGGACCAAGAACTCCCAGAGGCCCATCACTGTTCTTTTATCCCAAACACAAATACAAAGATCAGGCCAAATGTCACACTCAGTAAACACATGGTGAATGACTGAATGGGGGAGTGAGTCTGAGTTCTCCCTGCCGACCATGTGGAACCATCCCAGCCCTGTGGCATTCCAGCTGAGTGTCCTGCCCTTCTCTCTGCCTGCTTTCACACCCAGGGAAGAAAGCAGATCTGTGGAGACCCTTGGAAGCCTCGTAGAAACAGAAACATAGAAACCAATGAGCTGTAAGCAAACTGCCTTTGGGGATTTCAGAGCCAGAGCAGCATTGACAAAAATTGCCATGATTAAGAACAGAAAACATTAAATGGGAACAGAATAATGTAGAGAGCCTCCTCGTGGTCTCACCCACCCCCACCCACCCACACCTTTACTCTGTGCACTCCCACCCTCCCATCAAACCCACTCTCTGCGTGGTACAAACTTCTATGAGGCAGCTTGTGAGTATCTGTAAGTTATAGCTGAATATTCCATTCCCTGTCTCAAAGGCTCACATGTTCCCTGGCTTGATAAATATCTTATGGACAATTATTCCTGAAACATGAGTCTCCTGCCAACAACCATGTCTAGTTAAAATGCAAGAAGTATTTTTAGTGTTTTGATAATCCCATGGGAAGTTCAGTTCTCCACTCCAAGAATTTAAGGGCTCGAGTGGGCACCCTTGTCTCGTTCCTGATCTTAGAGGAAATGCTTTCAGTTTTTCATTGTTGAGAATAAAGTTTGCTCTGGGCTTATCATATATGGGTTTATTATTTTGAGGTATGTTCTTTCTAAGTCTACTTTCTGGAGAGTTTTTTTAAAAAATCATAAATGGGTGTTGAATTTTGTCAAAAGCTTTTGATGCATCTATTGAGATGATCATATGATTTTTATCTTTCAATTTGTTAATATGGTATATCACATCACCAGTATTATTCAACATAGTTTTGGGAGTCCTAGCCACAGCAATCAGAGAAGAAAAAGACGTAAAAAAGAATCCAGATTGGAAAAGAAGAAGTAAAACTCTCATTGTTTGCAGATGACATGATACTATATATAGAAAACCTTAAAGATGCCAGCAGAAAATTACTAGAGCTAATTAATGAGTATAGTAAAATCGCAGGATATAAAATTAACAGAAATTGCTTGCATCCCTATATACTACCAATGAAAAATCAGATAGAGAGGTTAAGAAAACAATCCCATTCACCACTGCAACAAAAGAAATTTAAAATGTCTGGGAATAAACCCATCTAAGGAGACAAGAGACCTGTATGTAGAAAACTGTAAGACACAGATGAAAGAGATCAAAGACAACACAAACAGATGGAGACACATAGCATGTTCTTGGGCTGGCAGAATCAATATTGCAAAAACGACTATACTGCTCAAAGCAATCTACAGATTCAATGCAATCCCTATTAACTACCAAAGTTTTCACAGAACTAGAACAACAAATTTCACAATTTATATCAAAACACAAAAGACCCCAAATAGCCTAAACAATCTTGAGAAAGAAAAATGGAGCTGGAGGAATCAACCTTTCTGACTTCAGACTATACTACAAGGCTACAGTCATCGAGACAGTATGGTACTGGCACAAAAACAGAAATACAGACCAATGGAACAAGATAGAAAGTTCAGAGATAAACCCACACACCTATAGGCACCGTATTTATTGATAAATGAGGCAAGAATATACAATGGAGAAAAGACAGCCTCTTTGATAAGTGGTGCTGGGAAAACTGAAGAGCAACATGTAAAAGAATGAAACTAGAACACTTCCTAACACAATACACAAAAATAAACTCAAAATGGATTAAAGACCTAAACGTAAAGCCAGAAACTATAAAACTTTTAGAGGAAAACACAGGCAGTATACTCTTTGACATAAATGACAGCAAGATCCTCTTTGACTCAGCTCCTGGAGTAATGGAAATAAAAGCAAAAATAAACTAATGGGACCTAATTAAACTTAAATGCTTTTGCACAGCTAAGGAAACAATACACAAGATGAAAAGACAACCCTCAGAATAGGAGAAAATAATTGCAAATGAAACAACTGACAAAGAATTAATCTCCAAAGTGTATAAGCAGCTCATACAGCTCAATATCAGAAAAACAAACAACCCAATCAAAAAATAGGCAGAAGACCTAAACAAATATTTCTCCAAAGAAGACATACAGATGGCTAATAAACACATGAAAAGATGCTCAACATTGCTCATTATTAGAGAAATGCAATTAAAACTACAATAAGGTATCACCTCACACCAGTCAGAATGGTCATCATCAAAAAAGTCTACAAACAATAAATGCTGGAGAGGATGTGGAGAAAAGGTTGCATTGCTGGTGGGAATGTAAATTGATACAGCTACTATGGAGAACAATATGGAGATTCCTTAAAAAACTAGGAATAAAACCATCATGTGTACATGCATGTGTGCTAAGTCACTTCAGTCATGTTCAATTCTTTGTGACGCTATGGACTGTAGCCCTCTTTCCATGGGATTCTCCAGGCAAGAATACTAGAGTGGGTTGCCATACCCTTCTCCAGGGATCTTCCTAACCCAGGGATCGAACCGACATCTCCCCATCTTCTGCACTGGCAGGTGGGTTCTTTACCACTAGCACCACCTGAGAAGCTTCTAAAACTATCATATGACCCAACAATCCCACGACTGGGCATGTACCCTGAGAAAACCATAATTGAAAAAGACATGTATACCCCAATATTTGGCTTCCCAGGTGGTGTTAGTTGTAAAGAACCCCCTTGCGAATGCAGGAGACTGAAGCATTGTGGGCTTGATCCCTGAGGATGGCATGCAACCCACTCCAGTATTTGTGCCTGGAGAATCCCATGCACAGAGGAGCCTGGCATGCTACAATCCATAGGGTTGCAGAGAGTCAGATATGATGAAAGTGACTTAGCACACATGCAACCCAATATTCATAGCAGTACTATTTACAATTGCTAGGACATGAAAGCAACCTAGATGTCCATTAACAGATGAATGGATAAAGAAGATGTGGAACATATATACAATGGACTATTACTCAGCCATAAAAAAGAACAAATCTGAGCCAGTTCTAGTGAAATGGACGAACCTAAAGCCTGTTATACAGAGTGAAGTAATTCAGAAACAGAAAAATAAATATAGTATATTAACCTATGAGTTCCAGAAAAACATCTCTTTCTGCTTTATTGACTATGCCAAAGCCTTTGACTTTATTGTGTGTGGATCACAATAAACTATGGAAAATTCTGAAAGAGATGGGAATACCAGACCACCTGATCTGCCTCTTGAGAAACCTATATGCAGGTCAGGAAGCAACAGTTAGAACCGGACATGGAACATACTGGTTCCAAATAGGAAAAGGAGTACGTCAAGGCTGTATATTATCACCCTGCTTATTTAACTTATATGCAGAGTACATCATGAGAAATGCTGGGCTGGAAGAAGCACAAGCTGGAATCAAGATTGCCGGGAGAAATATCAATAACCTCAGATATGCAGATGACACCATGCTTATGGCAGAAAGTGAAGAGGAACTCAAAAGCCTCTTGATGAAAGTGAAAGAGGAGTGTGAAAAAGTTGGCTTAAAGCTCAACGTTCAGAAAACGAAGATCATGGCATCTGGTCCCATCACTTCATGGGAAATAGATGGGGAAACAGTGGAAACAGTGTCAGACTTCATTTTTCTGGGCTCCAAAATCACTACAGATGGTGACTGCAGCCATGATATTAAAAGATGCTTACTCCTTGGAAGGAAAGCTATGACCAACCTAGATAGCATATTTAAAAGCAGAGACATTACTTTGCCAACAAAGGTCCGTCTAGTCAAGGCTATGGTTTTTCCAGTGGTCATGTATGGATGTGAGAGTTGGACTGTGAAGAAAGCTGAGAACTGAAGAATTGATGCTTTTGAACTGTGGTGTTGGAGAAGACTCTTGAGAGTCCCTTGGACTGCGAGGAGGTCCAACTGGTCCAACCAATCCATCCTAAAGGATATCAGTCCTGGGTGTTCATTGGAAGGACTGATGCTAAAGCTGAAACTCCAGTACTTTGGCCACCTCATGTGAAGAGTTGACTCATTGGAAAAGACCTTGATGCTGGGAAGGATTGGGGGTAGGAGGAGAAGGGGACGACAGAGGATGACATGGCTGGATGGTATCACCAACTCAATGGGCATGAGTTTGGGTGAACTCTGGGAGTTGGTGATGGACAGGGAGGCCTGGCATGCTGTGATTCATGGGTTCACAAAGAGTCAGATACGACTGAGTGACTGAACTGAACTGAACTGACGGGGTTTCTGGGAAAATGGTGGGTGACTACTAATAGGTGTGGGCTTTCGTTTCAAGTTGATGCTAAGTTGCTTCAATCATGTCTGACTCTTTGTGACCCCATGGACTGTAGCCCGCCAGGCTCCTCTGTGCATGGGATTCTCTAGGCAAGAATACTGGAGTGAATTGCCAAGCCCTCTTCCAGGGGATTTTCCCTCTAGTTGATGAGCTGTTCTAAAACTTTTTGTGGTGAAGGATGCATAACTCTGTGAATATACTAAAAACCACTAAAGTGTATACTTTCAGTGGTAAAGTGTATACTTTCAGTGGTAAATTGTATCAGATCAGATCAGATCAGTTGCTCAGTCATGTCCGACTCTTTGTGACCCCATGAATCGCAGCATGCCAGGCCTCCCTCTCCATCACCAACTCCTGGAGTTCACTCAGACTCACCTCTATCGAGTCGGTGATGCCATCCAGCCATCTCATCCTCTGTTGTCCCCTTCTCCTCCTGCCCCCAATCCCTCCCAGCATCAGAGTCTTTTCCAATGAGTCAACTCTTCGCATGAAGTGGCCAAAGTACTGGAGTTTCAGCTTTAGCATCATACCTTCCAAAGAAATCCCAGGGCTGATCTCCTTCAGAATGGACTGGTTGGATCTCCTTGCAGTCCAAGGGACTCTCAAGAGTCTTCTCCAACACCACACTTCAAAAGCATCAATTCTTCGGTGCTCAGCCTTCTTCACAGTCCAACTCTCCCATCCATACATGACCACAGGAAAAACCATAGCCTTGACTAGATGGACTTTTGTTGGCAAAGTAATGTCTCTGCTTTTGAATATGCTATCTAGGTTGGTCATAACTTTCCTTCCAAGGAGTAAGCGTCTTTTAATTTCATGGCTGCAGTCACCATCTGTAGTGATTTTGGAGCCCAGAAAAATAAAGTCTGACATTGTTTCCACTGGTTCCCCATCTATTTCCCATGAAGTGATGGGACTGGATGCCATGATCTTCGTTTTCTGAATGTTGAGCTTTAAGCCAACTTTTTCACCCTCCACTTTAACTTTCATCAAGAGACTTTTTAGTTCCTCTTCACTTTCTGCCATAAGGGTGGTGTCATCTGCATATCTGAGGTTATTGATATTTCTCCCAGAAATCTTGATTCCAGCTTGTGCTTCTTCCAGTCCAGCGTTTCTCATGATGTACTCTGCATAGAAGTTAAATAAGCAGGGTGACAATATACAGCCTTGACGAACTCCTTTTCCTACTTGGAACCAGTCTGTTGTTCCATGTCCAGTTCTAACTGTTGCTTCCTGACCTGCATACAAATTTCTCAAGAGGCAGATCAGGTGGTCTGGTATTCCCATCTCTTTCAGAGTTTTCCACAGTTTATTGTGATCCACACAGTCAAAGGCTTTGGCATAGTCAATAAAGCAGAAATAGATGTTTTTCTGGAACTCTCTTGCTTTTTCCATGATCCAGCGGATGTTGGCAATTTGATCTCTGGTTCCTCTGCCTTTTCTAAAACCAGCTTGAACATCAGGAAGTTCACGGTTCACGTATTGCTGAAGCCGGGCTTGGAGAATTTTGAGCACTACTTTACTAGCGTGTGAGATGAGTGCAATTGTGCGGTAGTTTGAGCATTCTTTGGCATTGCCTTTCTTTGGGATTGGAATGAAAACTGATCTTTTCCAGTCCTGTGGCCACTGCTGAGTTTTCCAAATTTGCTGGCATATTGACTGCAGCACTTTCACAGCATCATCTTTCAGGATTTGGAATAGCTCAACTGGAATTCCATCACCTCCACTAGCTTTGTTTGTAGTGACGTAAATTGTATAGTAAGTAAAATAAATTTCTATAAGGTTGTCACACGACAAAACCTACCTGAAACACTAGGCCAGCATGGAGATGGCATCATGCTCTGCCCCTCAGGAGTCTCAAGGCACATTCATCTTCTATCTTTCCAACAGCAAACCTACTGCATTTCCATCCTTCTTCTAAAATGTGAAAGAAACTGCATCTATGGGGCACATCTTACAGCAAACAAACAAACCCCCAGAAAGGACTGCTCACAGGCAGAGGCCATTGATGATTGTCAGAACATAAACAATTTCTAATATAGGCTGAAGCACAAAGGAATGGAGACTACATGTTCTCTGCCTTCTCACTGTGATACATGAGCATAGGATGACGGAGCACGGGTCAGACAGCAGAGCTGATACTAGGACTGTCAGAGCAGTTCTGGCTTGCCTTCCTGAAAAAAGTGGGGAGAAGCCAAATCACCTCTGTCCCTGATCCCCATGCATTTAAGAAGCAGATCACCTACTTCTCCCACTTGTCCCTGGAACCAGATCACTCAACCCATAAGAGGATGACTGCCAAGATGTGGCCCCAGGCAGGACTAAGGAACCACTGTCCCCATGAGAGGGGGGTGATCCATGGGGATCTGCCTATCTGTATTGAGGTCCTGTGCCTGATCATTTGGCTTTTCATTTATTTCAGGAAGGCTATCCTGGACCTAGAAAATTTTTTGAAGAAGGTTTCCTGCTGCAAATAAGTAAGGTTTGGAGAAAAAGTTGTATCTGGAGAGCTTCAGTCTCAGAGAAATAAAGTGATACCGATTTGGCAGTGGAAGCATCAGTTCAGTTCAGTCACTCAGTTGTGTCTGACTCTTTGCGACCCCACAGACTGCAGCACGCCAGGCCTCCCTGTCCATCACCAACTCCCAGAGCTTACTCAAACTCATGTCCATTGAGTCAGTGATGCCATCCAACCATCTCATCCTCTGTTGTCCCCTTCTCCTCCTACCTTCAATTTTTCCCAGCAGTTCTTTGCATTACGTGGCCAAAGTTTTGGAGTTTCAGCTTCAGTGGTGGTGGTTTAGTTGCGAAGTCGTGTCTGACTCTTGCAATCCCATGGACTGTAGCCTGCCAGGCTCCTCTGTCCATGGGATTCTCCAGGTGAGAATACTAGAGTGGGTTGCCATTTCCTTCTCCAGAGGATCTTCCTGACCCAGGAACTGAACCCAGGTCTCCTGCGTTGCAGGCAGACTCTTTACCAACTGAGCTATGAGGGAAGTTCTAATGGAAGCATGGCCTGGCTCAAAGCAGTGTGGCCTAAGCACACTCTAGATCAGAAGTCAAGATAGCTCCTAACAGGGAATAACACAGCTGATAAACAGCTGCATGGAGAAGTTGTCAATAAGCACGGGAGCCCAGGGTGAGCTGGTGCAAAGTGAACTGGACCACAGCGGGGCAAAGAGTGTGCACACCCAGGATAGCAGCATGCCAGGGCATTCTCACCTGCTGCCATCTCAGCCCAACAGTAGCTCCCAGGACAGGTCACCCACCTGCAGCTTTTTATATTTGCATCTGCGTGTTAGTGAGCCACCTCTCACACACAGCTGCATGGATGGTTCAGTAGAAGATGCCATCTCTGATGAAGAAGCCCCAGAGAACAACCATGTGTTCACGCAAGAAAGGAAAGGCAGATGTGGATTAAGTGAGTGCCAGCAGTGTCTGAACACAAGAAAACCACTTCTGGAGAGTCTGGGCACCATGCTGCAAGTGTGACAGTCCCCCACCCCACCCCCACCTCATCCTGGTAGGCCATCCAGAAGGTTTTCCAGTGCCTTGCCCTCCATCCTCTCGTGACATGGGATGCTTGAAATCATCTGCTGAGGCATCTGTGTTTTACAGAGGAAATCAAGGCTCAGAGAGGAGAGGAGCCTGAGCACCCACCCACAGTAGGCATGTGATGGAAAATAGCTCAAATTCACGGTCCTCTGATTCAAACCATATTGTTCAATGACTTGTTGGATGTGCATAAAACATTTGGCTCAAAAGAAGTCCGGGCACCAATCGATGATGAAGTGCGATGTATGGGGAAGTGAATTGATAACAACTATCAATTAAGACTTTCTTCCTTTTTTCAACCACTGTCTCCTGGGTGCTGAGGAGTGGGGAGGACCCATCACCCTGCCCACTATGGTCAGTGAGGAAGGAGGGACAGGACATAACCCCTTTGTTCCAAGGCAGCAGGTGCATGGTATGGCCACAGCTCATTAACACTTGGAGTGAAAGACATTCAGGTCTTGGAAGGCAGGAGTGGGGGCTCCAAGGGTGGACAGAGACAGGGTAGGATCTGCTTGAGGACAAGGATATCCCCAGGGCTGAGACAAGCAGGGAAGTGGCCCAAGCCTTCTGATGCCCGCAAGAGTCTACAACCATTACCTGGCCATGTCTTCTGAACTGTGAGGCTTGGAGATGCCCAGAGACAGGCCCTGTGCAGGGTTCACCCTGCACCCTGTGCTTAGCTCAGGGCTGGCACAGAACAGGCTCCTGGCACATGCTGCTAAATCAACCTCTTATAGCAAATCTGTACTCTGTTGCATGCTGCTCTCCCCCTGGGAAGGCCAAGGCTGGCTTCTACTCAACCTGTCCTAGCTCCAGTTCCCAAAGATGTCCAGCTAATAAAACTGTATTTAAAGGACTGGTTTATATTATACCCCAAGAAATTAATTCATTTCCAAAGCCTTGGTGTGCTGTTCTGAATGTGGTGTCCAGGTTGTTCAAGGCCACATGGACACATGTGGCCTGAAGGGTCACGTCTTTAGGGAAACCAGAAATGAGCCTGAGCTAGAGTTTCTTGCTCAAAGGTCAGCTCCCGTTTCCTGCGCCCATCTTGACAAGAAGAGGGGAGTGTTGGCAGCATTACCCTCTCAGGCTACAACCTGGAGAGATAAAGTCACTCCCTGAATTACAAGCTGCACAGCAGCAGGGCTGCAATCTCAAGCCCCTGGGTGCTGGGCAAGGGCTGAGCGAGTCAGCAGGACTGAAGCCCACGAGGCTGCGCTGAGCTCTCAGCTCCACCTCCCAGGCTCCCCCGCGAGGCTCTCTCCCCTTGTGCCGCAGGCACTAGGGTCTCCTGCTCAATGTGGCTTGGCGTGGATTTCAAAGAACAAGGACAGCTGAGCATCTGGGGTTTCTCTGGTGTTCACTGAGCGAACAGCCCGTGGGGCCACCTGTCACATGGGTGGAGGCTTTTTGAGACCAGCCTGCCCTGCCCCAGCCAGCTGCGCACTCAGGCGCCAGGGAGTGGGCGGAGCTTCTGCAGCACACGGCCAGGCCGGCAGGACCACCCAGGGACTCAAGACCCAGTTCAACACAGGGTTTGGCCATTCACAGAACATGACCCTGGGCAGATCAAGGACTATCTCTGAATCTCAGTTTTCACGTGAAGAGTGACAAGCCAAGGAAAGCTAAAGATTGCTAGCAACTACTAGAAGCTAGGAAGAGGCCAGGGAGGATTCTTCCCAGGAGCCTTTGGAGGGAGCATGGCCCTGCCTATAGCTTGATTTCAGACTTCTAGTCTCAAGAGTGGAGAAGACACCTTTTTGCTGTTTTGAGCCACCAAGTTTGTGGTACTTTGTTGTGGCAGTACTGAGAAAGGAATACCTACAAAAATACCTATAGGGACTTTGCAGGTATGATTAAATTAAATATCATGAACTCATGATCCACCAATATATGCTGGATTATCCAAGTGGACCCAATGTAATTACAAGGGTCCTTATGAGAAGGAAGCAGGTCAGAAAGGAGAAGGTGATGTGAGGACAGAGCCGAGACTGAGGTGATGAAGCCATAGGCCAAGGAATGCAGGCTGCTTCTAAAATAAATTCTCCTCTAAAGCCCCCAGAAAGAACTAGTCCCGCTGACACCTTGATTTTAACCCCTCAAGACCTGTTTTTGATGTCTAACCCTTTAGAGCTGCAAAAGAATAAATTTGCCTTGTTTTAAGCCATCAAGTTTACGGCAATTTTGTTTCAGCAGCTCAAGGAAATGATCACAGTTAAGTCACTTGACAGTACTGGTGTACACTGGAGGCTACTGACTTACCCTGATAGGTCTAAACCAGGCTAAATTGCTTCACCTCTTCGCATGGTTTGTTAAGAAGTACAGACTCCTAGACTGTATTACAAAGCTACAGTCATCACAATAGCATGGTACTGGCACAAAAACAGACCCATAGACCCATGGAACAGCACAGAGAGCCCAGAGATAAACCCACACACTTATGGCTAATTAATCATGACAAAAGAGGCAAGAATATACCATGAGGAAAGACAGTCTCTTTAATATGTGTTGGGTAAACTGAACAGCTAAATATAAAAGGATGAAATTAGAACATTTTCTTATGACATATACAAAAATAAACTCAAAATGGATTAAAGACCTAAATGTAAGAACTCCAGGCCAGAATAATGGAGTGGGTAGCCTTTCCCTTCTCCAGGGGATCTTCCCAACCCAGGAATCGAACTCAAGTCTCCAGCATTGCAGGCAGATTCTTTACCAGCAAGGGAAACCACAAGGGAAACCCTTGTGGGGGGTTTCGTATAAAAGAATGAAATTAGAACATCTTCTTATAGCATATACAAAAATAAACTCAAAATGGATTAAAGACCTAAATGTAAGAATGGAAACCATAAAACCGCCTAGAAGAGAACATAGGTGCAACATTCTTTGATATAAATTGAACAGTATTTTTTTGGATCTGTCTCCTATGGCATAGGAAACAAAAGCAAAAATGAACAAATTGGATCTAATTAAACTTAAAAGCTTTGCAAGGCAAAGGAAATCATCAACCAAATGGAAAGACAACCCACTGAGTGGGAGAAAATACTGCAAATGATATGACTGATTAAGGGATTAATATCCAAATTACATAAATAGCTCATACAAAATATTTTTAAAAAATGGATTAAAAATGGATAGAAGATCTGAACAGATATTTTTCCAAAGAAGACATACAGATGGCCAACAGGCACATGAAAAGATGCTCCACATTGCTAATCATCAAAGAAATGCAAATAAAAACCACAATATCATCTCATACCTGTTAGAATGACAATCATCAAAGAGACCACAAATGACAAATTTGGGGAGGATGTGGAAGAAACGGGAACCCTTCCATACTGCTGGTAGGAATGTAATTTGACACAGCCACTGTGGAAAAGTGTGAAGGTTCCTTAAAAACTAAAAATAGAACTACCATATGATCCAGCAATTTCACTCCTGATTATATAGCAGAAAAAAATAAAAACCCTAGTTCAAAAAGATACATGCACCCCAATGTTCATAGCAGCATTATTTACAATAGATTTGGAAGCAATCTAAGTATCCAACAGACGCATGGATAAAGAAGATGTGGTATATGAAATACTAATTTCTAATTTATTTTGGAATATTGGGAATATTACTCAGCTATAAAAAGAATGAAATCTTGCCATTTGCAACAACATGGATGGGCCTGGAGGGTATTATCCTAGTGAAATAAGTCAGACAGAGAAAGATAAATACTGTATGTTATCACTTACATGTGGAATCTAAAAAATAAAACAACTAGTGAATATAACAAAAAAGAAACAGACTCACAGATATAGAAAGCAAGCTAGTGGTAACCAGTAGGGAGAGGGAAGGGGGAGGGGCAAGATAGGGATGGAGGATTAAAAGGTACAAACTACTATGTGTAAAATAAATAAGCTACAAGGATATACTGTATAGCACAGGGGATACAGCCAATATTTTATAATAACTATAAATGGAGTATAACCTTTAAAAATTGTGAATCAATTATGTTGTACACTTGAAACTTACGTAATACTGAAAAATCTACTATACCTTTTTAAGAGTATTTTTAATTAATTTATTGTAATTGGAGAATAATTACAGTATTCTGATGGTTTTTTCAATACATCAACATGAGTTGGCCATAGGTATACATGTGTCCCTCCCATCATGAACCCCACCCCACCTCCCTCTCTGGGTTGTCCCTGAGCACTGGCTTTGGGTGCCCTGCTTCACACTGAGCTTGCACTGGTCATCTACTTTACATATGGTAATGTACATGTTTCAATGGGATATTACTCTGCTATAAAGAGGAACACATTTGAGTCAGTTCTAATGAGATGGCTGAACCTGGAGCCTATTATACAGAATGAAATAAATCAGAAAGAGAAAGACAAATACTGTACATTAACACACATATATATGGAATTTAGAAAGATGATATTGATGATCCTACATTGAGGGCGGCACTGGAGACACAGATGTTTGGACTCAATGGGAGAAGGTGAGGGTGGGATGATTTGTGAGAATAGCATTGAAACACGTATATTATCAACTATACCTTAATTTAAGAAAAAGAAAAAAAGAAAACAAGAAATACAGACTCCTAAGCCCCACCCCAGACAGGCTGAAGGACAACCTTTAGGAGAGGTGTCCAGGAACCTGCGTTTTACCGGCTCCTGGTGACTCTGATGTTCACATAGGTATGGGCACCCTAGGCTGGAGACCACAACACCCCATGGGGGAAGAGGGGACCCACTGACCCTTTTTGCTCTAGCCCCTGGGACCCTGGGAAAGATTTTAAGGCTCAAATGCTAAAGCTATTCATGGGCACAAAATATGAATATTTTTACTTCTCCCTGTTTTCATTTTAATTGAATAAATATTCTGCATTTTGTCCTGGGCACAAGGAGTCTGGTGAAAGAGGAAGATGTCCTTCAAGGACAGTGGTGACAACCAGGCCTGTGGGAACCACAGGAAGGAAGAATCAACCGTGCCAGGGTGGGCAGGGAGGGTTCATGGAGGAAGAGATCCTTGGTGGGGGGATCTGGAAGGAGGAGAAGACTGTCAAGGGAGTCAAGGGGGAGGGCATTTAAGGAGAGGGGGACGTGTGAATTAAACCACTGAGATGTGAACCAGCATAGGCCAAATGGGGAAACAGTAAGGAACAGGACTGGCCAAGTTGGGCAGCTTGTGGAGGCCTTGTGGGCTGTGCTAGGAGCTTGGACGTGCCTTGGGGCCTCACTGAAGGGGTCTTGGAGGATTGAGATTGGGCAGGGGTATAAGGAGCTAAAGGCTACAATGGATCAGATTTATGTTGCAGGAGAAAAAAACATTCTCAGGCACTGTACAGGTCCTCACATGACCATCCAATATCTGTGGCTTCACAGAGAGAAGCCAAGATACCACAATACAGGAACAGTGAGAATGGTGCAGATCACTTATAAGCTCATCCCCTGTCAGGCACACCTGCCTGGTAGCACCAGCTCCTGGGCCCACTCATTCTGTCCCTGTCTTTGCTAGGCTGTGTCTGGGCAATCTCTATTTGTTGTAAATGTACCTGCTGTTTGAAGTGGTTATCTGTGACTGTAAATCATACGATGTAAATACATTGCAAAAGGAATTGCAAACCTCGTTAAAAGGTGCAGACTTTCATGGAGTTGATGACCATGACGTTGGAGGACTGCTGGGATCACACGTCCACAGACAGGGCTGGCTCTGGACAAGTCAGCCGGGTAATGACTGAAGCAGAGAAGCAAGCCAAAGAAAAGGACACGGTGGCTGTTTCAAAAGAGGGAGATTCAGGTAAAAAGAAGATCGAGAAAGACTGATGGGAAAACTGATTATAGCAGCCCTTGAAGACTGATTTGGGAATGAGTCTCTTTATTGACATGCTGCGACATTCAACTGCAAAAAAACTTACTGTGCTTTCATGTAACTTTTTTGGTAAAACTCAACCAAAAAGAACAAATTTTTTTCTCATTGAAAAATTCTCAAAGAGTTGAAATTATAATTTCAACATAAATATGAGATATTATAAAAATAAGTTTATTTCAGCTTTCTATTTCACTCTTTTCTATGGAAATAAAAAGCCTTTTTCTGGGCCCCAGTGTCCTTACATAATAGGATCTCCTGAGCGTGCCTTTTTATGCAGATCTGTCTCTCTTTAGACCATGCTCTCAGGGCAGGGAGTAATCTTTTCATCTTTACTCCTGGGTCCCACGCAGCCTGGAATATAGTGGACATTCCTGCAAGGTCTGTTAAGCAGATGAATGAAAAAGAAATGGAGAAACAATTGCATTTCTGTGTCACTCTCAGATGTTTGCTCAGGATCTGAAGAAGTGGGCTTGCAAGGTCCCTGCAGGGTGGCATGCGGGCTCTGGTGCTTGTGGATTTAATGAAGTGCTGTGTTGGGCTGAGAGACTTTGAAGAGGAAGGGAAGTCCTTGTGCAAGTGATGGACACACACGAGGCACAAGCAGGTGGACACGTTCCCTGTTATGTGCATGGATACCGCCTCCAAACAGACCCTGACAAAGTGCTTCTCATGAGGAAAATCATGAAAGGAAAGTGACCACAGGGAGTGTGGTCAGTTTCCCTACTGCCTAACGGAGGAGCTGTGGCTGTGAGTGGTCAGTACAGAGCAAAGAGGCTGGGAGTTAAAGGAAGGGCCAGGACTCTGGGAGAGAGAAGGAGAAAAAGACAAAGACAGAGAATCCTAAAGACATTAATTATCTACTGGATCTAGCCATGACTGAAGCTAGCCCAGCCTGGGCCTTTAAGTTTCATGAGTCAGCACTTAATCTCTGTTTTGTTGAAGCCAGCCTCTCTCACTTGTAATTGAACTCTCTCTTTTATCTGATCTCTGGGAACACAGGGAGCAGCGGACAGCAGGCTGAACACAGTGGCCTGGGGGACAAAACCCCAGCCTTTGCCTTGGGAAAGGTCCAGGAGGCTCATGGAAAGCCCCTAAAACATGGGCTGTTTTCCTAGTTTTAAAAAAACAAATCCAAACAAAAGTCAGAGATGGTTTTTAAAACTAGAGCGTCAAAAGGAGGCAGATGTGAAGGGCGGCTGTATAAACATACTTATCTAAAAAATGATAGTGAAACATCCAGGGCCACCAGATTTCAGAACTGGCCTCCAGGGGAAAACTTACTGGTGTGATTTTTATCAAAATGATACTAAGACACATTGTTCTCATCTCTTCCTGCTCAGCTGTCTCAGGATCTACCCCTAGGGTTCCACGCCCATCCCTGGGGTTCAGGGGACACATGTTCCTAGTGCTGTGCCAATGCACAGGTGGAGTTACTAAATGTTTGTTTGCTGAATGAACCAGCATGAAGAGCCAGAGCTCAGCTGGCAGGACTCTGGTCTTTTTTAAAATTTAATTTTAAATTTACATGGAGTAAAATTCATTCTTTTGGTGTACAGTTCTCTTGACTAATGAATAGTCACATGACCACAATGACAATAAAGGCACAGAATAGCTCTACCATCCCCCCAATTCCCTTATCCTACCCTACCTCTCGCCCTTAATCCCTGGCAATTACCAATGTGTTCTCTGTCCCTAGGTTTTTGTTTTTTTTTTAAAAACTGGTAAAATATTTATAACATAGAACTTACCATTTTAGCTGTTTTTAAGTGTATAATTCAATGGCATTAAGTATATTCATAATGCTGTGTAACCATTACTACAGCCTATTTCCAGAACATTTTCATCAACCCACCCAGAAATTCTGTTCCTATTAAACAATAATTCCTCATTCCTACCCTTCAGCTTCTGGCAACCACCAGGAACTGTCTCTATGAATTTGACTCTTCTAGGAACTTTATATAAGTAGAATCATACAGTTCAGTTCAGTTGCTCAGTCTTGTCTGACACCACGACCCCACTGACTGCAGCACACCAGGGTTCCCTGTCCATCACCAACTCCTGGACCTTGCTCAAACTCATGTCCATTGAGTTGGTGATGCCATCCAACCATCTCATCCTCTGTCATCCCCTCTCCTCTTGTCTTCAATCTTTCCCAGCAGTAAGGTCTTTTCCAATGAGTTAGTTCTTCTCATCAGGTGGCCAAAGTTTTGGAGTTTCAACTTTAGCATCAGTCCTTCCAATGAATATTTAGGATTGATTTCCTTTAGGATTGACTGGTTTGATCTCCTTGCAGTCCAAGGACTCTCAAAAGTCTTTTCCAACACCACAGTTCAAAAGCATCGATTCTGTTTAAGTCCCTACTTTCAATTACTGTCCCTACCATCTGCCTTTTATAGAATGTCATAAAAATGGAAGCATACAGGATGTAGTCTGTAGGATTTTATTTTTTAAACATTTATTTATTTTTAAATTGAATGATAATTGCTTTACAGAATTGTGTGTGTTGGTTTCTGCTTAATATCAACATAGGTATACACATGTCCCCTTCCTCTTGAGCCTCCCGCCCTCTTCCCTCCCCATCCAACCCCTCTACATTGTTACAGAGCCCTGGTTTGAGTTCCCTGAGTCATACAGCAAATTCCCATTGGCTATCTATTATACATTTGGTAATGTCAGTTTCCATGTTACTCTCTCCATACATTCCACCCTCTCCTTCCTGAGTGCAGCAGCTTCCTTATTTTAGCATACTGTATTTGAGATTAGCCATACTGTTGCATTAGAACAGTTAGAACTGGACATGGAACAACAGACTGGTTCCAAATAGGAAAAGGAGTATGTCAAGGCTGTATATTGTTACTGTGCTTATTTAACTTATATGCAGAGTACATCATGAGAAATGCTGGGCTGGAGGAAGCACAACTGGAATCAAGATTGCCGGGAGAAATATCAATAACCTCAGATATGTAGATGACACCACCCTTATGGCAGAAAGTGAAGAGGAACTAAAGAGCCTCTTGATGAAAGTGAAAGAGGAGAGTGAAAAAGTTGGCTTAAAGCTCAACATTCAGAAAACGAAGATCATGGCATCCGGTCCCATCACTTCATGGCAAATAGATGGAAGAACAGTGGAAACAGTGTCAGACTTTATTTTTCTGGGCTCCAAAATCACTGCAGATGGTGACTGCAGCCATGAAATTAAAAGATGTTTACTCCTTGGAAGAAAAGTTATGACCAACCTAGACAGCGTGTTAAAAAGCAGAGACATTACTTTGCCAACAAAGGTCCATCTAGTCAAGGCTATGGTTTTTCCTGTGGTCATGATGTGAGATGCCCACTGTGATGCCACAGTGGTCATGATGCCCACTGTGGTATGGATGTGAGAGTTGGACTGTGAAGAAAGCTGAGTGCTGAAGAATTGATGCTTTTGAACTGTGGTGTTGGAGAAGATTCTTGAGAGTCCCTTAGATTGCAAGGAGATCCAACCAGTCCATCCTAAAGGAAATCAGTCCTAAATACTCATTGGAAGGACTGATGCTGAAGCTGAAACTCCAATACTTTGGCCATGTGATGCGAATAACTGACTCATTAGAAAAGACCCTAATGTTGGGAAAGTTTGAAGGTAGGAAGAGATGGTTTGATGGCATCACCGAGTCGATGGACATGAGTTTGAGTAAACTCTGGGAGTTGGTGATGGACAGGGAAGCCTGGCGTGCTGCAGTCCATGGGGTCAGAAAGAGTCGGACACGACTGAGCGACTGAACTAAACTGATATTGTTGCATGTACCAATAGTGTGTTCCTTTTTTATTGCTGGATGAGATTCCATTATATGGATATACCACATAAAACTGTTTTTCCAGTTTTCATTTGAGGGGCATTTGGGTCATTTCTAATTTTGGATGATTATGAGTAACATGCTACAAATGTTTTCATACAGATTTCTGTGTGAACATAAACTTTTATTCTTCTTGGGTAAATACTTAAGTGTGGGATTGTGGAGTCATATGAGAAGTGGATGTTTATCTTTGTGAGACACTGCCTTCCAAAACTCTTTTCCAAAGTAGCTGAACTATTTTGCATCCCCAAAATATTATGCATCCCCACTGGCAGTCTATGAGAGTTCTAGGTGGTCCACATCCTTGCTAAACTTGCAATTGTCAGTCGCCTTTGTTTTTTAAATCCATTCAGTTCAGTTCAGTTCAGTCGCTCAGTCGTGTCCGACTCTTCGCGACCCCATGAATGGCAGCACACCAGGCCTCCCTGTCCATCACCAACTCCCGGAGTTCACTCAAACTCACGTCCATTGAGTCGGTGATGCCATCCAGTCATCTCATCCTCTGTCGTCCCCTTCTCCTCCTGCCCTCAATCCCTCCCAGCATCAGAGTCTTTTCCAATGAGTCAACTCTTCGCATGAGGTGGCCAAAGTACTGGAGTTTCAGCTTTAGCATCAGTCCTTCCAAAGAACACCCAGGACCGATCTCCTTCCGAATGGACTGGTTGGATCTCCTTGCAGTCCAAGGGACTCTCAAGAGTCTTCTCCAATACCACACTTCAAAAGCATCAATTCTTCAGCACTCAGCTTTCTTCACAGTCCAACTCTCACATCCATAATGACCACTGGAAAAACCATAGCCTTGACTAGAGAGACCTTTGTTGGCAAAGTAATGTCTCTGCTTTTGAATATGCTATCTAGGTTGGTCATAACTTTCCTTCCAAGGAGTAAGCGTCTTTTAATTTCATGGCTGCAATTACCATCTGCAGTGATTTTGGAGCCCAGAAAAATAAAGTCTGATACTGTTTCCACTGGTTCCCCATCTATTTCCCATGAAGTGATGGGACCAGATGCTATGATCTTCGTTTTCTGAATGTTGAGCTTTAAGCCAACTTTTTCACTCTCCTCTTTTACTTTCATCAAGAGGCTTTTTAGTTCCTCTTCACTTTCTGCCAGAAGGGTGGTGCCATCTGCATATCTGAGGTTATTGATATTTCTCCTGGAAAGTATCCACTAATTGCCAGTCCTAAGTAATAGAATAATTACAATAGTAGGAAGTGAGTGAATGAATGAAAACTATAACTTAGATCTTCTATAAATCAGAGACACATCAAACTTTTACTGTGTGCCAGACATGGTCTTCACAGCTTTTTAAGTATTATCTCACTTAATCCTTATGTTACCCTCAACATAGTGAGGAGGACACTTAAGCCCAGAGTGGAGAAGTCACTTGCCCAAGGTCCTTCAGCTAGTAATGGCTGAGTCACACTGAACCCAGGCTCCAACCCACCACATCATGTGCTTCCCTCATACACAGATGGGTGCTATCAAATATAGCTTCTCCCTCCTCCCCTTGGAGAGTTTAAATGCATTGTCCCCATTTGCAACATCCCTTTGAGAGCAGGATTATCCTTCCCATTTTATAGGTGAGGTTCACTCACCAGTGAGAGGCACAGGCCCTGGAGTCTGGGTCATCTGTGTCCAGAGGCCCAACAGCTTTCCACAGCACGCCATGTTCACAGTGCGCAAACTGTTACTTTCAGACACAAGGCCTGAGCATCAGGTATGCCCACTGAAAACAAAAGCCAAGACAGAGAAGCCTTAGGGCCCTAGTGGTCCCTCTGATTCCTGGCTGGGATGCCTCTGAAATGTGCAGTCATTGTTTGAAGATCCTTCCCTGTGCCAACTTTGCCCAACATCTGCAACATTGTCTAGGAAAGACAATGTGAGGGCGAGGGAAAGAAAAGAACAAACGCTTCTGTGAAAAAATGCACAGATCTGAAGGTGCCTTTTAGCCTTTTGGGGCAACTCAGAAAGTGACAGATGTGGGAAGCTGCCATTGAGGCTTTGAAACCACAGGCTCATGCTACTTCTCACAATGAAAGTCTCAAAGAACAAGAGAATTTCCTAAACGGAAATTCAGAGGGTCTTTTTTTGCCTTTGGTGAGATTCCAGGAGACCGAAAGGCAAAGACAGAGGCTCAGATTGGGGTGTCCGTACCCTGTGTCTCCTCATGGCCCTCTACTCACCTTGCCACCATTCTCTTGCTGAGCAGTCAGAACTGGAAGATATAGCAGTCATTCACTGAGAGCCTACTGTGTGCCAAGCAAGGTCCACCTCTAGTTTGGGGTTCTCTCCCAGATGCCCCCTGGGATATCATGCCCATCAGAAGGAGTGGCCATACTGCTGGGTGTCGGCACCTTCGTAATGAGCTAGATCATAATGATCACCATCATCATTCATTCATTTATTCCACTTAACAATGAAGGTCCATGGTCCAGTAAGGAACATGGAGGTGACTGCAGTGTGGGCAGTGAGTAGAGATGGGCACCAGGTCTGTGGTGGCCCCAGGAGAGAGAAATCAGCTTTGGGAGATATGGTACACTTCATGGAAGAAGAGACTCTTCAGCTTTGTCTGTGAGGAGGAAGGGTTTGCCAGGAAAAAAAGGTCATTTCAGGTAGAAAGAACAATATATACAAAATCACTGAGGTATGAAATAACAAGAATTCTTTGGGGAAATACAAGTCATTCTTCAGCAATATGTGAATCATGAACTTCCAGATGTTCAAGCTGGTTTTAGAAAAGGCAGAGGAACCAGAGATCAAATTGCCAACATCTGCTGGATCCTGGAAAAAGCAAGAGAGGTCCAGAAAAACATCTATTTCTGCTTTATTGACTATGCCAAAGCCTTTGACTGTGTGGATCACAATAAACTGTGGAAAATTCTGAAAGAGATGGGAATACCAGACTACCTGATCTGCCTCTTGAGAAAGTTGTATGCAGGTCAGGAAGGAACAGTTAGAACTGGACATGGAACAACAGACTGGTTCCAAAGGCTGTATATTGTCACCCTGCTTATTTAACTTATATGCAGAGTACATCATGAGAAACGCTGGACTGGAAGAAACACAAGCTGGAATCAAGATTTCTGGGAGAAATATCAATAACCTCAGATATGCAGATGACACCACCCTTATGGCAGAAAGTGAAGAGGAACTAAAAAGTCTCTTGATGAAAGTTAAAGTGGAGAGTGAAGAAGTTGGCTTAAAGCTCAACATTCAGAAAACGAAGATCATGGCATCCGGTCCCATCACTTCATGGGAAATAGATGGGGAAACAGTGGAAACAGTGTCAGACTTTATTTTTGGGGGCTCCAAAATCACTGCAGATGGTGACTGCAGCCATGAAATTAAAAGACGCTTACTCCTTGGAAGGAAAGCTATGACCAACCTAGATAGCATATTCAGAAGCAGAGACATTACTTTGCCAACAAAGGTACGTATAGTCAAGGCTATGGTTTTTCCTGTGGTCATGTATGGATGTGAGAGTTGGACTGTGAAGAAGGCTGAGTGCCAAGAATTGATGCTTTTGAAGTGTGGTGTTGGAGAAGACTCTTGAGAGTCCCTTGGACTGCAAGGAGATCCAACCAGTCCATTCTGAAGGAGATCAGCCCTGAGATTTCTTTGGAAGGAATGATGCTAAAGCTGAAACTCCAGTACTTTGGCCACCTCATGCGAAGAGTTGACTCTTTGGAAAAGACTCTGATGCTGGGAGGGATTGGGGGCAGGAGGAGAAGGGGACAACAGAGGATGAGATGGCTGGATGGCATCACTGACTCGATGGACGTGAGTCTGAGTGAACTACGGGAGTTGGTGATGGACAGGGAGGCCTGGCGTGCTGTGAATCATGGGGCGCAAACAGTTGGACACGACTGAGCGACTGATCTGATCTGATCTGATTTATAGCGGGAGTATGGGGTAAAGGAAGGGCCATGAAGTGAGCCCAGACTGGCCCCTCCATTGGCTCCTGTGATCCCTGATCCCTACTGCACACAGTAAGCACTTAATAAATTCATGCTACAAGGGACATGGAGATCACTGAGAACGAGACCCTTTGCTTCCTCTGTCCCGCAGAGAGGCAGATGCTCACATGACACTGAAGGCGGGAGGCTCTCGGGGCTCACATGCTCACCTGGGCCCACACCCTCTGCATTCCCCTGTGGGCACCGGCTGTAACTCTCTCCTCCTTGTCCTACTCAGGAAAACACAGAAGGACAAGGTGGGTGTGAGAATGAGGCCGCTACGCTGCTACCCTTGATTTTGCTTTCATTTAGAAAAGAAGAGAAAGTCATTCACAAAGCCTGGTCCTTTCACTATTTACTGATACCACGTTGCCCACAGTGCTCCTGCACCACGTGCCTCTGTCTCAGGGGTCCCGCTCTGAGCTCAACACTCTAGCATCCCTGAGAGCCTGTCTTGACCTCCCTCACAGGCACTGCAGGCCACCAGCAGCCCTGGGGCCAGAAGGGCTTGTATGGCCTGCAGCATATTCGGTTCTGTGTTTGTTCTGGAAAATCATGATGGATGAATCATACCCATACTCTGAAGCCACCTGCACCCTGATGTTTCTGCTGCTTGGTTTTGTGAATCAGTAAATTCCCCCTTTTACTCAAGCTAGTTTAAGTTGTTATATGTTCTAAGACTTCTGGTTAATACAGGTCTATTCTTGTTTAGATTATTCTCTAAACACACTGCGATTCAATTTTTGTATTTTGTCTCTGAACCAATAGTTATTTAAGAGAGTGTTTTAAAATCTCCAGATGGCAAAGTTTTTGTATGTTTAAACACTTTTGTTATTCATGCCTGGCTTATTACATTCTGATAAGAATAGAAATAGATGAGTCCTTTCCCCTGTGATATTAAAAAAAAAGTATCACAAACTACAGTCCAATATGCTGCCACACCTAATGCTGAAACACTCAAAGCACCCCCATTAAAGGGAGGAACCAGGCAAGGATACTCCACCTCCACTTTTACTGAACAGCTTTCTAGAAGGCCACAGGAAAGGAAGCAATGCTATGTTGGAGTGGATCATGAAAAATATAATTATTTACACATGGTTATGATTTGATACCTCAGGTACATGAGAACAAACTAAAAACCACTAGAAATAATGAGAGAATATAGTGAAGTAGATGAATATATGTTTAATACATAAAAATGAATGGCAGAGAAAGACAAATCTTATGATATCACTTATATGTGAAATACAAAAAGAAAAGATACAAATGAACTTATCTACAAAACAGAAATAGACTCATAGACATAGAAAATAAGCTTATGGTTACCAAAGGGAAAGGCAGGGCTAGGGATAAATTAGGAGGTTGGGATTAATTACAGTACTATTACACATTACTGTATATAAAACAGATAACCAGTGAGGACCTATTGTATAGCACAGCGAACTACATTCAGTATCTTAAAATAACTCATATGGGAAAATAATCTAAAAAAAATATATATATATATATAAATAGATATACATATATATTTTATATATATGTAAAACTGAACCACTGTGCTATACACCAGAAACTAACATGACACTGTAAATCAACCATACTTCATAAAAATAAATAGAATATATTGAAAAAATGAATGGCATTCCCACATACAAATAATAGCCAGTTAGAAGGCATAATGGAAAAGTGTTCCATTTATATAATAGCTACAAGAAAAGGATAAAACACCATAGACTAAACTCAAGAAGTCAAAGGATCTATAGGAAGAAACCTAAAATGACTCTACTGAGGGATATTGAGAATGCAAGCATGATGGAAAGCATTCTTGGACCTTAGAGAGATAAACAGATACTCAACACTGAAAGATGCTTATGCTCCTTAAATTAATCTATAAAATTGATGAGATACCAGCAACCATATCTGTAATCTTACTTTGTAACTTAAAATAATACCAGGGTTCGTCTGGAGAAAACACATAAAATAGCTTTGATAATTCTGAAAAAGATGAGTAATGAGTCAACAGTAGCCCAACACGAAATGTAAAGCATGTTAAGTGTGAGAGCATGCTAAGTGGCTTTACTTGTGTCCGACTCTTTGTGACCCCATGGACTGTAGCTCGCCAGGCTCCTCTGTCCAAGGGATTTTCCAGGCAAGAATATTGGAGTGGGTTACCACGCCCTCTTCTGGGGGATCTTCCCGACCCAGGGATCAAACCCATGTCCCTTACATCTCCTGCACTGGCAGGTGAGTTCTTTATCACTAGTGCCACCTGGGGAGCCCTGTTGTTGTGTAAGCTCTATGCTATTGCTTTATTATGGGGGTTGGGGGTGGGGATTGCCTCTTTAGTTTATCTAGGCTCTGTTTCCACCAACAGACAATGTGTGTTCTCAGGAACTCCTTAGATCCCATCCTATTCCACTCGTATTTGTGACAGCTTTTCTATGTCTGCTCTGAGCCTGGAGTTCAAACTGGGGTAACTAGGAGGACACTGAACATACTGGGCCTGGGCTGGGTAATGGGGAGACACCCAGTTGTACTGAGATAGGGGGTCCTGGGCCTTCGGCTGCCACACTGATATCTCTGTGGATTTTATGTGTAGACACAGCCCTTCTGTGCTGGGCCAGCATCACGTGACTTTGGCTACTTCCATAGCCACAGCACTGCTATCAGATGAGCATCTACCATGTGATTTATCTACGGGAGTGTGAGCTCTCTGAGGGCAGGAACTATGCTCTGCAGCATCACCACCCAGGAAGGGGCCTGGGAGAGTGCTCAGGCTCTGGCATTAAGTACTAACTATCCCTGGGTCGGGAAGATCCCTTGGAGAAGGGAATGAGTGGCAACTCACTCCAGTATTCTTGCCTGGAGAATCCCATGGACAGAGGAGCATGGTGGGTTACAACCCATGGGGCTGCAGAGTCAGACATGACTGAACAAATAACACACACACACACACACACTCTTAAAAAAAAAGAAGAACTAGACAATTTTCCTTCTCACTTCCTGCTTCCTCAAATGGCAGGTAAATGTCTATATGGAAACAGGGAATCAGAAAAACAGAACCCCCTGTTTTGGATCCACTTAGCAGAGACCCCCAACACAGCTAAGGCAGCTGCAATCCATAGCCCATGACCCTGCCTGAAGACAAGCAATATCACTGAGCCCACCCAGGTGGCATGGTGCGTGAGGGGTGGGTCAGGCTTCTGGAATCCAAAATTCAGGTGTGGCTGATTTGTTTCTTGGCTCCCAAGAAAACATGAAGGCTGGTGGTTGAAGAGTCTGTCCACTTTCTCTGCTCCTCCACAGGGAGCAGAGCTACTCGGATTCAGCCTCTGAACCTCTTGGAAGGAGTTAAAATCCAGTCACTGATGCTGACATCTGCTTGGTACAGTTATACACACTTTTCCCTCATTGAGGTCCTCATTTAGTTGGTTACATGGTATGTAGGTCAGGGTGGGGAGCATGAGCTTGCCTTACAGGGTGAGTGATGTGGTTTGTGCTGGCAGTGGGGGGCTGAAGACCCTGAATCCGTGGGGCTGAACCAGTTGCTATTGTTTAGTTGCTCAGTCATGTCCAGCTCTTTGCGACCCCATGGACTGCAGCATGGACCAGGCTTCCCTGTCCTTCACCATCTCCCAGAGTTTGCTCAAACTCATGTCCATTGAGTCAGTGATGCCATCCAACCATCTCATCCTCTGTCATCCCCTTCTCCTCCTGCCTGCAATCTTTCCCAGCATCAGAGTCTTTTCCAATGAGTAGGCTCTCTGCATCAGGTGACCAGAGTATTGGCGCTTCAACATCAGTCCTTCCAATGAATATTCGGGGTTCCAAATGAGGTGCATGTCTACAAGCAGCCACGTGTCCCACAGACTCAAGAGTTCAGGCTGCAGGCTTACTCAGCTCTGCTCACCCAGGGCCAATCCCTTCTGGAGCACCACTTACCCTGCCTTCCTACTCCTTCCACGAGGCACCTGCTCTGTTTAGATCTCACCTCCACAAACATCTCTACTCTCAGCTGAAGTCTCCACAGCCAGGAGGATGCACATTCCTCTCAGACACACTGCAAACAAATCCACTGCTTGCATGAGGTGTGTTCACTGCTGCTGGGAATGTCTTGGGGGTAAAAATTCAAAGATAGTTTCGTTGTGAACCCATCTCTGTCTCCACAAAGAGAGGGTGGCCTTGTGGGTGGTCAGTGAGGTGGCCAGTTAGCAGACGCCATGATGCCACATCTGTGCCAAAACTTCTGAGGGACAATTAGACTGTGCGCTCCTCAAAGGCAGGACTGCAAGAGGGGGCCCTGCTGCAGAGATGAGGGTGCTAGACAGGGCCAGAGTGAAATTTCAGGGAGTGGGGTATGTCACAGCCAACAGGTGAGTGAAAGGGTGGCAAGAGATCAGGGTATACCAGGGTCCCTCAGCCGTGGACTGTGAATAGAGGTTCAGAGGCAATTTGCCAGGTCATGAAATTCTCAAGCATCAGGTACCTTGATGCCATTCTCCCCACTCAGTCTAAACCCTCCCATTTGCTCATTCATGCATTCATTCACTCACTGAATATAAACTGTTGTTGTTCAGTCGCTTAGTGGTGTCCGGACTCTTTGCGCCCCGTGGACTACAGCACACCAGGTTTCCCTGCCCTTCACCATCTCCCAAACATGAGTTTGAGCAAACTATAAACTGAGCACATACTATTTGCCAAGCACTGATGCGGGGAAGAGAATGAGCACCCTCGTCCTTGAGAGCGTTATAGTCTTAAAGACAAGCAAAGGAACAGACCCTTCGCACCCAGCTGGCCTCACTCACCCAGCGCCCCCCCCGCACCCCCCCTCCCCCCGGGTGGCTGAGGAGCTGGGCTGCAGCGGGCGGAGTCGCTTTGCTTCCATCCACTGGCTGTCTGCTGGCAGTCAGCGCCTGTCTCCTCCTTTGTGCCTGGATCAGATCTGCCTTAGGGAAGACCACTAAGGTGGCAGTGCTGATGGTCTGCCTGAGCAGTGGGTGCAGGAAGGAGCTGTTGCCTAGACAGGATAATGTAGTCAGTTTAGAGAGAGGTGGGTACTCAGGTACTCAGGAGGTACAATAAACAATAATGCTGTCCATTTTTAAAGCTCTCAATCTTCACAGCTAGTAGTAATAGTATCATTCCCATTTTACAGTTGAGAAAACTTGAGGTTCAGAGAGATTAACTTGTTCAGAGTCACAAGGGCTTCCCTGGTAGCTCAGCTGGTAATGAATCTGCTGGCAATGTAAGAGACCTGGGTTTGATCCCTGGGTTGGGAAGATCCCCTGGAGAAGGGAAAGGCTACCCACTTCAGTATTGGGGCCTGGAGAATTCCATAGACTGTACAGTCCATGGGGTATCAGAGAGTTGGACATGACTGAGCGAATTTCACTTTCTGAGTTACACAGGTGGAGCAGGTGATTAATGGGATCTGGAGTATAAGTTGCTGAGGAGGACCCACTATGTGGATGGGAGGGAGCTCACTGCACAGGCGGAGGGGCGATGGTGAGAAGAGGCTGCTGATGTCCAGGTCCATCATCAGCTGACCCATGACCCCAGCTCTGGCCTCATATTCATTTCCTATCCCTCCGGGAGGTGTGAATCTTCCCCACCAGAGTAGTTTTAGGCAGGAAGGGATTTCATGTGGTCAAGCACCAGCATGAAGCCTGCTGACAAACAGTGCTTGTTGAATGAATCATTCCTACGACCGTATCAGTAACACTGGTCTTGAAACAAGACTTGAGCTTATTAGAATGTGGGGAAGGAAGGCAGAATGATTCCTCCTCTTCTGAACATGCACATGTGCATGTACACATGTGCATAAGACATGCACGCACACCAACAGCCTAAATACAATCATACCCATGGCACCTGTACACCAGTATGTGTGTGCATGCTCAGTCACATCTGACTCTTTGTGACCCTATGGACCATAGCCCACCAGGCTCCTGAACACTGGAGTGGGTTGCCATGCCCTCCTCCAGGGGATCTTCCTGACCCAGGGATCGAACTTGCATCTCATTTCTCCTGCATTGGCAGGTGGGTTCTTTACCACTAGAGCCACCTGGGAAGCCCATAAGAGAGTGCAGGCAGACACAAATACACGCATGCACACAACACAAAAGACACAGACATACACACGCACAACCTAACTATGAGGGCTTGATCTTACTGACTGTGGCCTTTGGATTAATGCTGAGAAATTCTGCCTCCTTGCTTTGAATACCTTTTAGTTACTGTCGATATTTTTATGGGTTTCCCTGGTGGCTCAGTCGGTAAAGAATCTGCCTGCAATGCAGGAGACCCAGCTTCGATCCCTGGGTCAGGAAGATCCCCTAGAGAAGGAAATGGATACCCACTCCAGTATTCTTGCCTGGAGAATCCCACGGACTGAGGAGCTTGGTGGGTTACAGTTCACAGGGTCGCAAACAATCAAGACACAGCCGAGTGACTAGCACTTTCAAACCAGGCACACAACTTTCTGGATTCTTCATCTGGGAGAAAACCACAGCACTGCTCCCTCATTCCACCCTACATTCCCCCAGTGAGATATCCTTATACAGCAGAAAACCATGGGGTCTGTATCAGAGGGAAATCGAACCCTCAGTGATAAAGGGACATTTGAAAGGATGCCCAGAAACACCAGCATCTGATTAGATGGTTTTTATAGGGAGTTAGGCCCCTGCCCCTTTGCTGCCCCCCTCATCCAGGCCAAGAAGACTGTGTTCATTAGCGGAACAGATGTGGCTTTTCTCTCCCCTAAGGATAAAGATAACAAACTACCCACAGAAACAAGGACATTCTGAACCTGGGCTGCAGCAACAACATCTGACTGGGGCCCAAAGAAAATGGCATTTTCCCCTTGCAGTTCAATTAACAAACATTTATTCAGGGCCTGTTATTTATTTGGCTTCATGTTTCAGTCTTGGGCTTCTCTGTCAAGGCTGCTCCCTAATACTAGAATCAGCGCTGGGGAAGCAGCCTTAGGCTGCCAGCAAGTAGGACTGCAGGAAGTCAGTCCTGTGTGGAGGACCCAGCATCTGGAGGGCCTGGCCCACATGTCCTCACTGGGTTAAAGTCTTAGCTCTGTCAGTCAGGAAGCTGTGTGACTCAGTTAAGTTACTTAACTTCTCTGGGTCTTTATGTCATACTTTGAAAGCTGTGAACAATGATAGCATGTACTCAGAGGGTTGTGACGACTAAATGGGACAGAACACGTGAGGTACAAGGGTCTTATGCATTTAGTAAGGGTTGGCTGTTATTATTACTAACATCATGATAATTAGTATCAAGTTAGCTCAGTTTTCTTGTCTGAGCTCCAGTCTCAGTTTTCTTGTCCTGTTAAAGTTCCTCCATGGACTAGCACCCTTACCTAAATTTTTGCCCTCCTGGTCAGACTCTGACCTTGTTGCCCCTTTAGTGAGAGACTGGAATTAGCCCCGTGTGCATTTCAGCCCTACGCCTCAGCCTTGTCTGTGTGCCTGACTCCAGTTTGAGTGGTGCTTGACCCTGGTTGCCTGGTCCGGCCTGCTGCCCCTAGGCAGGGCCTCCGACCTCAACCCTTAACTCTACTTAAACCCACTGCGGCTGGGGTACTGGTCAGCTGGCTAGCTCTTTAGCCAGTCCTCCAGCCCTACAAAGACTCACTTTAATGCTGATTCTAACCTCATCTCCCACTCAGGCCCTCTGAAGGCAGTAGGATGGAGATGAGAAAATCAGAGAAAGAATCTGAAAACAAGCCTCAGACACATTTATCAGTCTTTTCTTATCTGAGGCAGCCAGGCCCTAAATCCTTGGTCAGAGATAGGAAACCACATGGCTTCAGTTTTAGCAGGACTGTAGAGACCTAAGTGAAGTTGCTCAGTTATGTCTGACTCTTTGCGAGTCCATGGACTGTAGCCCACCAGGCTCCTCAGTCCATGGGATTCTCCAGGCAAGAGTACTGGAGTGGGTTGCCATTTCCTTCTCCAGGGGATCTTCCTGATCCAGGGATCAAACCTGGGTCTCCCGCATTGCAGGCAGATGCTTTACCGTCTGAGCCACAGGGAAGCCCCATAGAGACCTAGGTATTCTGCAAAGACTAGATCATGAAACTGCAGATTTATACCCTGCCTCTTCTCTCTAGGATGTAAGCCCAGGAAAGCAAGGACCCCATTGCCTTATTTACTACTTAGTGGTCAGAATGATGTCTGACCCATAGTAGATGCTCAAGAAAATGTAAAATGACAGAAGAGAATACAGTTGTCCCCCACACTGCGTGATCTTTGACTCCTTCCATCCAGGTCTCGGCATTAGTTTTTAAGGTGAGTGGCAATGCCTGTGGTGTCCGACTTGGCCAAGGCCACACCATGGGTCACTGCCCTAGGACAAGGGGAGACCAGCAGAGCTGAGTGAGGCAAGTTTCCAACCATTCAATACCAAGGCTGAAGTCACTGATTCGCTGTTGTTGTTCGGTCACTCAGTCATGTTCGACTCTTTGTGACCCCATGGACTGCAGCATGCCAGGTATCCTTGTCCTTCACCACCTCCCAGAGCTTGCTCAAACTCATGTCCACTGAGTCGCTGATGCCATCCAGCCATCTCATCCTCTGTTGTCCCCTTTTCCTGCCTACAATCTTTCCCAGCATCAGGGTCTTTTCCAATGAGTCGGCTCTTCACATCAGGTGGCCAGAGTATGCTTGAGTCTCAGTATCAGACCCTCCGATGAATATTCAGGACTGATTCCCTTTATGACTGACTGGTTTCATCTCCTTGCAGGCCAAGGACTCTCAAGAGTCTTCTCCACACCACAGTTCAAAAGCATCAATTCTTCAGCACTCAGCTTTCTTTATGGTCCAACTCTCACACCCATACATGACTCGTGGAAAAACCATAGCTTTGACTAGACAGACCTTTGTTGGAAAAGTTAATGTCTCTGCTTTTTAATATGCTGTCTAGGTTTATCATATCTTTTCTTCCAAGGAGCCAGGCTTTTAAGTTCATGGCTGCAGTCACCATCTGCTGTGATTTTGGAGCCCAAGAAAATAAAGTCTGTCACTGTTTCATTGTTTCCCCATCTATTTGCCATGAAGTGATGGGACCAGATGCCATCATCTTTGTTTTTTGAATGCTGAGTTTTAAGCTAGTTTTTTCACTCTCCTCCCTCACCTTCATCTAGAGGCTCTTTAGTTCCTCTTTGCTTTCTGCCATAAGGGTGGTGTCATCTGCATATCTGAGGTTATTGATATTTCTCCTGGCAATCTTGATTCCAGCTTGTGCTTCATCCAGCCTGGCATTTTGCATGATGTACTCTGCATATAAGTTATATAAACAAGGTGACAATATATAGCCTTGCTGTACCCCTTTCCCAATTTGGAACCAGTCTGTTGTTCCATGTCCAGTTCTAACTGTTGCTTCTTGACCTGCATACAGGTTTTGAAGGAGGCAGGTAAGGTGGTCTGGTGTTCTCATCTCTTTAAGTCATTGATCCTAACACATAAATAATTACTGAAAATCTGTTCTGTGCCAGGCACTGTGCTAGGCACCATTAACCTGAGTTATCTCTTTAATCTACGAGGTAGGTATTATTATTACTATCATTTTTTAGGTTGAGAAGGAAGGTACCAGGAGATGAGCAACAGGCCAAGAACAGGGCTGTAAATTGCAGAGCTAGACTTGAACCCAGGCAGTGGGACCCAGATGCAGCACTGCCTCTGGTACTCTGCTGCCTCCCTCAATGCACCAGCCAGATCCCCGGGGTTGGAGGGTCTCAGCCCTTTCTCCCTGCCTTGCTTGCAGACTCAGCAAAGGGCTCAACAAAGAGTCCAGTTGTCAGCAAGGCTGAGGGTATGTCCCAGTCCATCACTTACAGCCCCTCTACTGGAGGGGAATAATGGCATGTTTCTCAGTTTCCTTCTCTGTGAAACAGGGATAATAAAGCACTTCTGTGGGGCTGTCCCAGGCGGCGCTAGTGGTGAAGTACCTGCCTGCCAATTCAGAGGCATAAGAGATGTGAGTTCGATCCCTGGGTTGGGAGGATCCCCTGGAGAAGGGCATGGCCACCCACTCCAGTGTTCTTGCCTGGAGAATCCCATGGACAGATGAGCCTGGTGGGCTACAGTCCATGGGGTTGCAAGACTCGGACACGACTGAAGTGACAGCATGTATGGATGTATGGATATGGGGCTGTTGCAGATTAAACAAGAAGCACAGAGCTTCGTACAGAACAGGTCCTAATCCCTTCTTCCCTGCTGTGACATGTTCCTTCCTGTTTGGCTACAGCACAAGGGGAACGTGGGCTCTGGGCCTCAAAAGGGCAAAGAACGTCCCCCAAAATGGGAAACACTGGGCTCCTCTGGGGGTTGTCGTGCCCCTGTGGGGAGGGCTGAACTCAGAGGGCCCTTGCTGTTTTCACTTTATTTGTAGGACATGAAACAGAATTCCAGTCTCAAGGAAAAACCCCCATGGAAGCAGAAATAAAAACAGAATTCCCCTCCCCCAGAGGGCGGTCACAGACTCCCAACCCAGGAGATGATAACTAGTGTTCTTTGCTTGCTGGGAAGCTGAAAGCACTATCTGCTGAATAAGTAGTTTAGGCTGAGAAAAAGGTTCCGTGAGTGTTAAAAATTTCCAGAGTGTTCAGTAACAACAGTCATGATCTTACAGATACTGCTTGACTAATGAGTATGTTCCATGAGGAAAATGTTTTTCTGTAGAAGAATAAACATGTTGGAGAGTCGGCTGAATGGACATTGGAAGGGTCTGGATTTCCAAGCCTTTACTAGCTGTGTGGTCTTGCTTAGATCACTCAGTCTTTCTGAGCTTTGTTTCCTTCTCTGTAAAATGCAGATAGTTATATCTGCTCTGGGGGCTGAATTTGATGATGAATTAAAGTCTCAGCCTGAGGTGACCCCTCCTCTGGTGTCACACACTTCTGCAAAGGCCCCACCAGCTGCCCTTGGTTGGTAGGATGTGAGTCTCGCTGCATTAGCGGGACAGACTAGGGGAAAGTCTGAAGCTGAGGACAGTGGAGAGACAGCACAAAGATGGTGCAGGGGCCGCCAGGGGCTCGTCTCGAGCAGACAGCTCCTTGTGGGTGACCGTGGACTCACCCCTTCCCTCCAGGCCTCAGTCTCTCTTGTACAATAAGGACCTGGGCTTGATCTCAGGGCTCTCCACGCTCCCCAGTCCTAAGTTTGTATAAAAAGCTAGCTAACGCCATCCCCACGTCTCCATCCAGATTTAGAAGCATACAGCATTTGTATAACATGTGAGCTGCTGGTGCTCCAAGGGGGGATAGTTCCCAACTCTGTGAAGAACAATGCTGTCTGAAGGGACTGTCAAACACTAGACATCTTCCAGGTACAAAGGTCTCCCCTCCCCCACGGAATCATTACTTCCCAGCTGCACTTGCTCCAAAGCGGTATCAACGTTCGCTAAAAACAAGAGAAAAGAACAAAAACAAAAACAAACAAACAACAACAAAAAAACAGGCTTGAGAGCAACAGACTCCTAAGCCACTAGAGGCAAAAATCAAGTTGGAGAAGACATTCAGTTCTGGGAACCTAGGGGCAGAATAACCAGCAGGCAGTGGCCACATGGACCATTCAGAGGCCGGCTGTGCCCAAGCGTGGCCCACCTGGTAGGCACACCAAGTCACAGCTCCTGGGAGGTGGCTGAACAGGACCTGTTAACACCCCCTGCAAATCCTGCTAACTCATCCCTGACAAGCTTGTGTCTTGTCATCACCCTAATGGTTACCGAGATGCTGGGAATATGGACATTCTGCATTTCTATGTGTGTTTGCTCTTTGTGCTTCAGCCCTTACCTGAGTATGTCATCATGACATGAAATAGCACTTGTAGTATTTATAATTAAATGATGATTCTATATAAAATGCAACCATAAACACATGCCAAGCCCTAGCATGTTCCCTCCCTTCATTTGGCCCTCACTCTAGTACAGTGATCCTGAAGGGACATTTACTGTCCTTATTGTACCACAAAGAGACTGAGGCAGTGAAGGCGGCCAGCAGGGTGGGCACCTGGCTCTGTGTCTCACAATCATGCTCAGGATATTAAGGTCAGGATGCTCGTTCCTTCCAAGCAGAGATGTCCGTGAACTGCAGAGACTGAGATTCAGGGAAGTGTATAGCTGGGGCTCCCACCCTCCTGATCTAGTAGATGATTAGGAGGGCTGAGGACCAAGAGGTGGGAAAAGCCCATTTTACTTGAGGACACTGAGGCTTGGCCGGAGAAGGCAATGGCAACCCACTCCAGTGTTCTTGCCTGGAGAATGCCAGGGACGGCGGGGCCTGGTGGGCTGCCGTTTATGGGGTCGCACAGAGTCGGACACGACTGAAGTGACTTAGCAGCAGCAGCAGCAGTGAGGCTTGGCAGAGCTCAGTGACTTCCTTAACCCATCACACAACTAAATATCAGAAACTACAGCCTTCTCCTGTCTATAGCAGTGATGACATCATAGTTGGAGGAATTTCCTGCTCACTCCCTGCCGCAAGGTGGTGGCCTGGAACTAAATCATGCAGCCTCACTGGCGGGCAAACAAACGTTAGTTCCAGCATCGTGCATTCATTGATTCGCTCACAGCGGCTTCCCCTGTGTTACATGCCAAAGCGATTCTACAATCCTCTCCAAGACAAAGGCTATGAAAGTGCTTGTTAAAGCAGCTTCACTGCACTGAGCAGGAAATGCCCTGTGAATCTAGAATCTGGCCCGCTCGCCCATGCTGAGTGCTTGTTCCACTGGACACAGACAGAACAGCAAGGCTTCAGGGAAAACCCTTTGATCCGGGTCCCAGTTGTGTTGTCTGCTTTGTCACTGCCTTGGAAGAGGCAGTACACATCAATTGGAGGGAGAACATTGAATGTTCTTCTCTGGAGTCAGTGTTAGGGCCAGGACAAGACTCCAATAACTCTCAGAACTGGACTATCTGGGTGGTTGTAGTCACTTGGTGTTCTACAGGTCAGGATTAAGGGTCCTTGAGTTTCTTCCTTAAAATAACAATTCCTCAGTTAAATCTGAGTGGTCATAGTTATGGCTCTGGTTCTAATACTGCCAGCTAGATGCATGTTATGTATCCTCTGAGTTTCAGACACGACATCTGTAAAACACAGATTGTAATCTCTTCCCCCGTCCATGCTCCCAGGTCATCTCGAGGATTCAATAAGAACTCAGGCATAAAAATGTACAGTGCGAAGGCTTCAGAAAACAGCCTAAGGTACCCCTCTCATTTGAGGAAACCAAAGAAGAGTCCTGCCTTTACTTCCTTCTCAGGAAGTAGTGTCAGGGTAGGAAGAAGCAGAAATGGAAACCAACAGGGGAGGTGTGAGTCTGTCTTCGTGTATGTGTGCTAAGTCACTTCAGTCATGTCTGACTCTTTTCGACCCCATGGACCGCAGCCTGCCAAGCCCCTCTGTCCATGGGATTCTCCAAGCAAGAATACTGGAGTGAGTTGCCATAACCTTCTCTGGAGTCTATCTTTACTTACTACTTACTTGCCTTGGGGCCCCTTCTTCTTTCTAATCCTCAGTTTCTTCCTTTGTAGAGTAGGGATTCCAATGAATTTCTGGCAGGATCATTGAGAAAACCAGGAGAGAAAAATATGAAGCTATCTGTAAAGTTAAAGCACTGTGCAAAGGAGTACTCTTTTCCAGTCTTACTGCTTGCCTCAATTTCCTCATTTGCAAGATAGCGATATTCACATTGACACCACAGGCTGTTTTGAGATGGATGAAAATCAAATGATATGACAGCTGTGGAAACAGCTAGCATGTGTCTGGCATGCAGTGGGTGCTCAATTAATGTAGAGTGTGGGTCTGTAGGCAGCCTTGGAGGAGCTGAGATGAAACACACTGAATTATGGGGTGGGGGGGTCATTTGCAATTTTAAAAAACACAGGAGCCACCATCAGTGCCTGCCTCCAATTACTGGTTTGTTATCTGGCCTCAGCTTTTATTTGGAAAGCTGCTTTGATATCAGCTAGTTGGGAAAGCATGAGACATTTCTGTCCTGAAAGCACAGTGGCACAGTGGTCACAGGTGACAGAGTGCAAGAAACCAGCTTCCCCCACCTACTTCTGTTTCCCTGAATACACCCCCAGGGAGGCCCCACAGTTCAGGGGCAGGAACTCCTTTCTCTATTCTTTCCAGAGCATGGGGGTACAGCTAGGGGGAGCTCCCATTCCTGGCTCTTCCCTCATTGCCACTGTAGAACTCATGGTTAGTGTGGTCAAGAATGGCAGCAGAAGCTTCAGGAATCAGTTGTTTTAAATAAATAGTTGTCCCAGGGGGGCTTCCCAGGTGGCGCTAGTGGTAAAGAATCTGCCCACCAATGTCCAAGACTTAAGAGATGCAGGTTTGATCCCTGGGTTGGGAAGATCCCCTGGAGAAGGAATGGCAACCCACTCCAATATTCTTGCATGGAGAATCCCATGGACAGAGGAGCTTGGAGAGGTATGGTTCAGAAGTTTGCAAAGAGTTGGACATGACTGATGTGACTTCAGGCAAGGTGGTGGAAAAGTAGGTGGATGTGGAGTATATCTCTCCCCACAAATACATCAAGAATACATGTACAGATACAACAGCTCTCACAGAACACCGGCTGAATACTGGCAGAAGTCCCTGACCACTGGAAAGGATTATATGAATCTATGCACAATTGGGTAGGATGAGAGAAGGAAGGAAGGAAGAGGAGGAAAGCCAGCAGGACCAGACCTGTGCCCAGGTGTTGGGGAGGTGGAGGAGGGGAGAGATTCCTGCATCTGATGTAATTGGTTGGGATGGAAGGGAAGCATCTGAGGCTGTTGGAGGGTGAGGCAGGTGATCTGTGACAGTCTGAATAGAGTGAGAACCACACAGACAATCTGTGCCAAGGTCCTACATACCCTGGATAGTGATATGTGTCCACTGGTGTGCAAGGTAGCTGGCAGCTGGAGCGTGGAGACTGGAGAGCAATTCTGGGGAAAGACTGCTGTTGACTGCAGGAGAGGGGTCAAGGGAACAGGAGTGAGGAAATTTGCAGCAGGGAATGCCTTTGGAGGAAAACTCAGCAGCCAAGGAAGCGGGAGTGGTGGACCCACCACTGTAGCCTTTCTCTCCCCACGTGCTGGGACTGGCAGATACATAATAGAGAAGGACCAGCCAGGGTGGCCCTTTGAGTGCCAGCTGCCAGAGGCTAGAAAAGACTCCTAACAGAGCCATGTTTCCTGGCTCATGGCCACCGGCTTCCCTGTGTACCTTGTGCCACCAGCGTCCCCATGATCCAAGCAGCCCTGCCACCTCCATGTCCCGTCCTTACTGAGGCAGACCCACGTCCTCCAGGGCAGGCTCAAGAGCAGACTCCTGTGGACAGCCCCCACACAGAGGTGGGAAAAAACCACAGTGAAGCTCCCGGGTCAGAGCAACTAAGGAAGAGGATCGAAAATCTTTCCATCAGCTGCACAAGCTGCAGATTAAACCCTCATGATCAACTTGGTAGGCTCTGTGTCTACGGAATGTATAAAAGGACAGTCAATGTACCCACAAGAGAAAGCACTTCAGCTCTGGAAGTTGTGGACATGGGAGGTAAGCACATGCAGGAGTAGGGCAGGATCAGAGTCTGAGCTGTCCCTACAGCAGGGTGACACCACCCTCCCGAGCACTGGAGCGCCTCCGAGGCAGTTGGAGGTGCACGATGGCTCACAATGGGGGAAGGACACTGACAGCTGATACTGCAGGAATCTATTTGCTATTATTTTTTATGTTTTGATTTGTTCTGTTGTTGGTTCTGTTTTTTCCTTTTCTCTTTGTTTCTCGGTTGTTGTAGTTATTGTATTTATTATCATAAATTTCTATTTAGGCATTGGGGATTTTTTAATCACACTTTTAAACTTTTTATATATTTCTATTAATACTTCTATTTGACTTTCTGCTGTTTTGTGTTTTTTATCCTTTGTTTTGTTTTGTTTTAATTTTTGGTTCTTTTTTGTTGTTTTTCAATATATGTAGATCTTTTTTATGTACTTCTATTTTAACGTTGCTTTTCTAACTTTTCCACCATTTTTGTTTGTTCTGTTTTCATTGCTTTATTCCTCAGTTAGCAGTCTGCTTTGGTGTTGTTTTCTGTTTTAGTTTTGCTTTAATTGGTTGATATCATTTTTTGGTTTCTTTTGTTCGCTGGGTCACTCTCTTGTACTTTGTTTTCTTTAGTCTGTTTTGGTTTCTTTAGTGTGTTTGTATGAATGTGTATGCATGCTCCTTTGTTTTGGTTCTGTTTGTTTGATTTGCTTTTACCATTTGTCTGGGTTTCATTTTTTTGCGTGTGTATGTGTGTGTTTGTTTTAAATCCTCCTTATTGCCATGACAAATGGCTTCAGAGGGCGGGTCTTGGTTCCCCAACCAGAAGTTGGGCCTGAACCTCTGGAATGGGAGCACAGAGTCCAGATGCTAGACCACCAGAGAACTCCTGACCCCGGGAGAGTATTAATCAATGCGACCTCCCACAAAGGCACCCATCCAACTCCAAGACCCAGCATCACCCAACTGTCTGCAGCACCCAGTGCTGGATACATCACCCAACAACACGCCAGACAGGAACACAAACCCGGCCATCTGCAGTCAGGCTGCCCACAGACACCACAAAGCACACCACCTTACATGGCCTTGCCCACCAGAAGGGAAAAAAACCCACCTTCTCCCACCAGAATGCAGGCACAAGTCCCTCCCAACATGAAGCCTACACAAGTCACAAGAAGATCAACCTCACCCACTGGGGGCAGAGACCAGAAGCAAGAACTGCAACCCTACAGCCTGGTGAAAGGAGACCTCAAACACAGTAAGTTAGACAAAAGGAAATGTCAGAGAACTATCGTGCAGACAAAGGAACAAGGTAAAACCCACAAGACCAAGTACACAAAGAGAAAATAGGCAAACTACCTGAAAGAGAATTCAGGGTAATGATATTAAAAATGATCCCAAATCTTGAAAATAGGAAGGGGAAAATGCAAACTTCATTTAAAACATTTAACAAGGACCTAGAAGAAATACAGAATGAACAAGCAGTGACAAAGAACACAATTACTGAAATTAAAAATACTCTAGAAGAAATCAATAGCAGAATAACTGAGGTAGAAGATGGATAATTGAGCTGGAAGATAAATGCTGAAGAGTAGAATAAAGAAAAAAGAACTAAAAGAATTGAAGCCAGTCTCAGAGACCTCTGGGACCATATTAAATGCACCAATTTTCGAATTAATGTGATGCACCATATTAACAAATTGAAAGATAGAAACTACATGATATACTCAATAGATGCAGACAATCTTTTGACAAAATTCAGCACTCATTTATGATATTAAAAAACCCAAAACCTCTCCAGAAAATGGGCACAGAAGGAACCTATCTCAACATAATAAAGGCCATTTACAGCAAATTCACAGCAAACATTATTCTCAATGGTAAAGACTGAAAGCATCTCCTCTGAGATCAGGAATAAGACAAAGTGCCCATACTCACCACTATTATTCAACATACTTTGGAAGTCCTAGCCATGGCAATCAGAGAAGAAAAAGAAATAAAAGGAATCCAGTTTGGAACAGAAGAAATAAAACCTCACTGTTTGCAGATAATCCTGTACATAGAAAACCCTAAAGATATCACCAGAAAATTTCTAGAGCTAATCAATGAATTCAGTAAAGTTGCAGGATAGAAAATTAATAAACAGAAATCCCTTGCATTCCTATACAGTAACAATGAAAAATCAGAAAGTGAAATTAAGAAAATAAATCCATTCACCATTGCAACAAAAAGAATAAAATATCTAGAATAAACCTATCTAAGGAGACAAAAGACCTGTATGCAGAAAACAATAAGACACCAATGAAAGAAATCAAAGACAACACATTAGATGGAACGATATACCATGTTCTTGGATTTGAAGAGTCAATATTGGGAAAATGACTATTATACCCAAAGCAACTGACAGATTCAGTGCAATCCCTATCAAATAACCAATGGCATTTTTCACAGAATTAGAACAAAACATTTTATAATTTGTATGGAAACACAAAAGACTGACTAGCCAAAGCAATCTTGAGAAAGAAAAACAGAGCTGGAGGAATCAACCTTCCTGACTTCAGACTATACTATAAAACTACAATAATCAAGTCAGTATGGCACTTGCAGAAAAACAGAAATATAAATCAATGGAACAAGAAAGAAAGCCCAGAAATAAACCCACACACCTACAGGCACCTTTTCTTTGACAAAGGAGGCAAGAATATACAATGGAGAGAAAAGACAGCCTCTTTAGTAAGTGGTGCTGGGAAAAGTAGACAGTTATGTATAAAAGAATGAAATTAGAACACTTCCTAACACCATACACAAAAATAAACTCAAAATGGATTAAAGACCTAAATATAAGGCCAGAAACTATAAACCTCTTAGAGGAAAACACAGGCAGAACACTCTTGACATAAATCACAGCAAGATCCTCTTTGACCATCTCTAGAATAATGGAAATAAACAAATGCAACCTAATTAAACTTAAAAGATTTTGCACAGCAAAGGAAACAATAAACAAGATGAAAAGATAACCTTCAAATGTGATAAAATAATTGCAAATGAAACAACTGACAAAGGATTAATCTCCAAACTGTATAAGCAGCTCATACAGCTCAATATCAGAAAAGCAAGCAACCCAATCAAAAAATGGTTGGAAGACCTAAAGGGACATTTCTCCAAAGAAGACGTAAGGTGGATGAACCCAGAACCTGTTATACGGAGTGAAGTAATTCAAAAAGAGAAAAATAAATATCATATATTAACACACACATATATATTTGTGTATATATATACATATATATATATATGGAATCTAGAAAAATGGTTACTGATGAACCTACTTGCAGGGCAAGAATAGAGATGCAGATTTAGAGAATGGACTTGTGGCCATAGCTGGGGAAGAAGGGGGTGGAACAAATCAAGAGTGTAGCACTGACATGTATACACTGCCGTGTGTAAGTTAGATAGCTAGTGAGAAGCTGCTGTGTGACGCAGGGAGCACAGCCCTGTGCTCTGTGATGACCTAGAGGGGTGGGATGGGGGTTGGGGTGGCTGTGAGGGAGGCTCAAGAGGGAGGGAAAAATATGTATGCTTATGGCTGATTCATGTTGTTATATGGCAGAAGTAACACAACATTGTAAAGCAATTACCTTCCAACTAAAAATATAGATATTAATTAAAAGTTATCCTTATAAACAATGATATTAGACCATTATCCTTCCTTTGGAAAATGGAAAAGAGAAAAATTCACTTTCAAGTCCATTGACCCAACAGAACTCTTGGTGCTTTCCCTTCTAGTCTATGATCTCATGCACATAACTCCTGGAGTTTTCATTGGAACTCGTGGCTTTCCGTGGCCTGTGTTGTTTGCTACATTATCTGGTGACTCACATTTTCCCACATTGTGTCCTCATCTTCATAAATACTGTTTTTAATAGCTTCCCTGTGAGAAATGCCTGGGCCATGGTGTTCTCATGTGCCTACCCTATGAACACTCTGTTGATCACTGACCTGGCTTGCATTTCCTGTCACACTCAGTGCTGAAATCAGGGCATAGATCCTGGTCTTGCTCGGACACATCTCTTACTTTTGCCCACTGTCAAAAGTGGTCAGCATGTGACTCTGTCCATTTCTCTACTGGGCAGGATCTAAAACAACCATTTAGACTGTCAGACAAGCTACAAACTGGGAGAAAATATTTGCAAGACACATCGGATAAAACACTGTCACCAGACTTCCCCGGTGGCACAGCAGATAAGAATCTACCTGCAGGGGACACTGGCTTGATCCCTGGTCCAAGAAGATTCCACATGCTGCCAAGCAACTAAGCTTGTGTGCCAAAGCTACTAAGCTCGCATGCTGCAACTCCTAGAGCCTGTGATCTGCAACAGGAGAAGCCACTGAAATGAGAAGCCCATGCACTGCAAGGAAGAACAGACCCCACTTACCGAAACTAGAGGAAGCCCAAGCAAAAGCAATGACGACCGAGTGAAGACAAAAAAAAATTAAGACTGTTACCCCAAATCTACAAACCCCTCTTAAAACTCAACAGTAAGAAAACAAAGAATCCAGTTAAAAGATGGGTTAAGATCTTAACTGGAGAAGGATATGGCAACCCATTCCAGTATTCTTGCCTGTAAAATCTCACGGGCAGAGGAGCCTGGTGGGCTACGTTTCGAAGGGTCGCAGAGTCGAACACGACTGACTAAGCAAGCAGGCAAAGACCTTAATAGACACTTCAAGGAAGATACACAAAATGACAAATAAGCACACAAAAAGATGTTCCACATCATATATCAGCAGGGAAATGCAAATTAAAATGAGAAATCATTGCACACCTATTAGAATGGCTGAAATCCAGACCACTGACAACACTGAGCTAACATTTACACGGTCACCCTTGCTGTAGGCTGGGAGCTGAACATCCCAAAGTCCCACTGTACCAGTAACCACACAGGTGAGTCTGTTCCAAGATCTTCCTGTGGCCTCCTCGAGCCCTGTTTCCTCTGGAGTTTGCCCCAGAACCACTGAGACCAAAGACAGGAAGTGGCACCCTGCACAGTGCAATCAAGTCCCGTTGTGCTAGGTGGATGAGGGGCCAGCATGGAGGGAGGTCCCTACCCGTGTTTTCACTAAATGATTTGCATCCTCTAGGTGCCCCATGGAGTCGTGCCATTGAGTTCATTTTTCTGGTAAACAGACTAAAAAGTAAAAGTGTTAGTGGCTTGGTGGTGTCCGACTTTTTGTCACCCTATAGACTGTAGCCTGCCAGGCTACTCTGTCCCAGGGAATTCTCCAGGCAAGAATACTGGAGTGGGTTGTCATTTCCTACTCCAGGGGCTCTTCCCAACTCAAGGACTGAACCTGGGTCTCCCGCATTGCAGGTAGATTCTTTACCATCTGAACTACCAGGGAAGCCCAGAAAAGAGACTAAGGGGCCGGGGTAGTTGGATCACTACCTGGATCACTCCAGGTAGTGATCTGCATCACAACTGATTAATAAGACGACTGATTAATAACAGAACTGAACTCAGACATTGTGACTCCAATCCAGGACCCTTTCCTCTTGACCCCATCATGGGAGAGAGGGAGGTACTGTCCTCATCAGAACCAGACATCGCGGCAAGCAAGGCTGAAGGCCCTGCAGCCTCAAGGCTCAGAGGAATGATTTTGGTGAGGAGGGGAAGGGTCATTGCACACCTTTCAGGAAGGCACAACCAGCTCTTCAAGTGAACAAGGCTGAGCTGGCAAAGTGACCAAGTCTTCCACTCCCGGCTCCTTGAGGCATTGCTGGGAGGGAGGCCTCTGACTGCCCAACTCAACTTTCAACCAAGCTAGAAGGTGCCTGGGCAGCTGCCAAGGCTGGCCACCTCTGCCAAAAGCTGAGGGAACCTGCGCTGGCTCTTTTGCTTTTTAAATTGAAAGAGGAAGAATGTTAAGAAGCCATCCTCAACCAAAAACATTCAAAATACTTTTAAAAATCTCAACCATGACTTTCCTGGTGGCTCAGTGGTAAAAAATCCGCCTGCCAATGCAGTAGACACAGGTTTGATCCCTGATCCAGGAAGATCCCACAAAGCACGGAGCAATGAAACCCGTGTGCCACAACTATTGAGTCTGTGCTCTAGAGCCTGGGAGCCCCAACTACTGAGGCCCATGCACCCTAGAGTCTGCGCTCTGCAACAAGAGAAGCCACTGCAAAAAGAAGCCCGTGCCCCACAATCAGAGAGTAGCTCCCACTTGCCACAACTAGAGAAAAGCCAGCATAGCCAGAAATAAAGAAATGAAATTATAAAACAAAAAAACACGTTAACCAGTCGGACACTGTGGGACCAGGATGAGATGAGTCTCCTAAGACTGCATGTTCCTCATTATTTTTCCAAAACATAAAGCAATTAAACCTAATTACATGGAGCAATAATATAAAAGCTGAACACAAAGCTGGACCTACAGCTGAAAACCACAGCCTGGCCTACTGGATGGTTTCTCGAGGCTGGCAGCAGGCCTTGACCCAGGACAGCAGCTATTTCTCCTGATCTCCTTATGTCAGCACTCAGATTGTGTGTGAGGGCTGAGCTGGGCTGAGGACAGGCTGTCTCTTGTTCCTCCAGGACACTGTCACTCTCTGTGCCTGCAGCAGTTCACTTCAGTGCCTCATTTTTGTTCCTGAACAAGGGCCAGCATCTGGACTTTAACCCCTCTGGTGCCAAGATGGGGGCCGTGGAAGCAGGAGCCAGGAGCCCATCAGCTCCAGGCCTCAGGTGTTCTGGTGAGGGAGGGGGTTGCTGCTGCACCTGCATCGCTGCCCAACCAACTCCTTTCCCACATCCAGGGGTCTTGAGGGCCAGCATGTACATGCAGCAGCCCTTTGGTTGGCTTCCTGAGACCCTCTGCACCCTACTCCCACACAGGCCAGCATCCTTCTCACTGGTATTTGTTGAGGTACACAACCTTGCTCCCTGGCTGTGGTGTGGGATGGAGACTGAGAGGAACAAGCAAATATGCAGGAGCATTGGCCTGGACCAGACACCTGCCAATTACAGCCTTGGGAGGTGGGTACCATCCCCACTCTAGAGATGGTGGGGAGTGGGTAGATGGGTGGGTCTAAGCCCCTCCAGCAAGGCATAGTGTGTGTGTGTGTGTGTGTGTGCACGCATGTGTGTGTGTGTGTTAGTTGCTCAGTTGTGTCTGACTCTTTGTGACCCCATGGATTGTAGCCCACCAGGCTCCTTTGTCCATGGGATTTTCCAGGCAAGAATACTGGAGTGGGTTGCCATTTCCTTCTCCAGGGGATCTTCTCAACCTAGAGATCGAACCTGGGTCTCCCATACTGCAGGCAGATACTTTACCGTCTGAGCCACCAGGGAAGATAAGGAAGGCATAGTGATGCATGTCAGAAAACAAAGGGCAGCCGGGTGACCAGGTCTGCCTGCCTTAGGCCCACACTCCTGCCACCACACCACAGCTCCCCATTTCAACACCCCAAGATTACAGTGCCTTGCCTCTCCTTTCCTCTCTTTTCCTTTGCTCCCTTGATCTGTTGTTGTCGTTCATTCATATTGGACTTTTTGCAGTTCCATGAACTGTAGCCTGCCAGGCTCCTCTGTCCATGGGATTTCCCAGGTAAGAATACTGGAGTTGGTTGCTATTTCCTTTTCCAGGGGATCTTCCTGACCCAGGAATTGAACCTGTGTCTCTAGAATTGTCAGGCAGATTCTTTATCACTGAGCCACCAGGGAGGCCCCCCTTGATCTGAGCTTCACAGTAATCCAGGCCCAGGGGGTACTCATGCTAGGGGTGACCCAGAGTTCCTATCTAAGGCTCCATCTTCTTGGTGAGGCCATATGGTCTCTTGCCTGGACCCTGCAAAGACCCCTAACTGTCTCCGCCAGCATATTTCCAAACTGATGACAGAAGGATTTTTTGAGCTTGCGGCCCTGACCTTGTCCCTTCCCCCCTACTCTATCTGCCATGGCTCCCCAGGGCTCCTTCTGGGGGCTAAGTGTCTCAGCCTCTTGTGAGAGGGTTTCACTGGGTGGGGTGGTTCTACTTCTTCCTTGTGGCCCGTGGCCTGGCTCTAACCCTACTACCCGCTTGGCCCTTCCAAGGCGCAGCAAGAGCTCAGGGTCAGTCTGTCCCCACTGGCCATGCCCTTCCTTCTGCTGGTATTGCCCTTCCACATTCCTTGTCCAGGTAGAGGCTATAGAGTCAGCTTTCATACCTTGTGCCCTCTCCTAGGTGTTGTTCAGTCAGGGAGGTCTGCCAGAGGTCAGGCTTCTCCACAGAAAGGTTGGACCTCTACCCAGAAAGACATGTGTGCAATGGTTTGCCACCATGCTGAATTTTAAGAGTGTTAAATACTTATAGGTAGAACAGTCACTTTGAATCCTGAAGCCTGAATGTAGGTTGCTTAATCCAAAGTGTACTGCATTATCTCAACTGTACATTCATATCTTACCTCCTGAGAGCTTGTGTCTTAATTCTCCTCCTGCTGGGAATAAGCAATTACACCCCATGAGGAATTTCTTTTTTGCAAGCAGTTAACAAAGACTCACAGGTGATCTCCCCATGGGCCAAAGTTTCATGACCTCCACCCACTGGAATTCTGCCACTTGTTGCCAAGAATTCCAGAAGTGGGTTCTGATTTCCCAAGGATGTGAATGGTTGTTCCTTGGAAAGGACAAAGTGGGCCCTGGGAAGATGAGGGAAAGAAGAGTAGTTTTGTTTTCTCAAAAGGTGAACTTGGGAGTTCCGTGATGGTCCAGTGGTTAGGACTCCAAGCTTCCAATGCCGGGCCCCAGTTCAATCCCTGGTCCAAGAACTCAGACCCTGAAAGCTTCACTGTGTGGCCAATAGATAAATAAATAATTTTTAGAAGTTTAAAAAGGTAAACTTTATTCCTGGGAGCTGTCAACCCCCTGACTTGTCCACCTTGTAGGAAAGGTCCATGCGTGTACACATGTAATAAACACACACACATGTGAGTGTACAGGGAATACTGGGGCTCATTCTCAACCACCAGGTAGGCTGTTGAGAAAGGAAACCGACAGAATTTACACGATTCCTTTAAATGGCAACTTGGGAACTAGGGCATTCTGATTAAATGAGAACAAGGTTATCTGCTTGGTCAAGTCAAAACAATTCATGTTCCCTGACTGTCTGCTCTGTGCCAGGCTGTGAGATTCAGGTTGCAGCTCATGCACACATGAGCCACAAGTATGCTTATAAGAAGGGAGCAAAAAGAGGTTAGACTTGGAAGAGGAGAAGGCGATATGACCACAGAACAGAGACTGAACTAATGTGGTCACAAGCCAGGAATGCTGGTGGCCACCAGAAGCTATGAGAAACAAGGAACAGATCCTCCCTTGCAGAAGGAATCAGTTCTTCTGACCCTTGATTGTAGCCTTGTAAGACTCATTTTGAACGTCTGGCCTCCATAACTTTAAGAGAATAAATGTATGATGTTTGAAGCCACCAAGTCTGTGGTAATTCATTACAGCAACCACAGAAAACTAATACAGACCCTTCTTGAATTGCTGCAAGTTGCCAGCCATGAAAACATCTCACTTTGAGAAGGATTATATCAAAGTTGTCTGTGATAACCTCAGCTAAGTAAAATAAACATGGGATGGGGAAAACAATCTTTTACCTAAACTTTCTCTGGGTAGAAAACAGAAATCAATCAGGAGTCCACAAGAAATAAGAAATGATTTACAAATTCTGATTAGAAACATAAAAAGTTAAAAGTCCTGCTGAAAAAGAAAGGGGTTTTACTAATGTGCTTTTAAGGTCATGAAATAAAGAACTGGCATTTCTTTGAGTGTTTAGGACTCTGGCTGCCATTAATCACTGTTGATACGTTCAAAGCAACTTCTAGAACACTCTCCTTTTATTTTGAAGGCTTCAGAACAAAGTTCTGATACTTATGTAGACAGGATCTAACGAAGAAAAGAGCAACCCAGTACAGGTTTTTACAACAGAGGGAACACAATGCAGGGAGCCAGTTACACAGATGTTGGAGAAGTTGAGAAGCCAAAGAGATGACATTTAAAATAACCCAAAGTTTACAGCAGGAAGCTACTAGCACCCCTAAGTGAGAGTGACAAATGAGAGGGGCCTGTGTTACTGGAGCCCAGGGACTGAGGTCGCCAACAAAAGCTGGAGCTGCAGCAGGCAATGTAGCCCATGGCAGGGAGGCAGGCAGGCAGGCAGTTTCTCTCTTCTCCCATTCTCTAACCTTCCTTCTGCACTCTCTTTGGCCAATCCTAGCAGGAATTCAGGAGATCCCAGAGGCAGGGGAACACAGTCTTCAGGGCTCAGTTGTTCTATGATCAGAGCAGAGAAGGAACAGTCTGACTGTAAACAGGCACAGTCATGTACTGACTCTCAAACACCCAGAGCTGGGTCCATAGATTTGGACCCAGTGATGCCTATGTCATCCTCCCACTAAAGAGATTCATTCTGGGAAGGAGGAACACTGGGCAGAAGCAGAAGGAAGAAGACAGCAGGCAAATCCTATAGACAGGGACAGCAAGTGCTTCTGTCCCACCGGCAGACCTGAGGCCTGAGCAACTCTTGGCTGTGTGCACCTAGCTTCTCTCCTGCTCTGCCAGCTCTGTCCCAGGCACAGACTCCCATTGCAGCTATTCAGTTGCTCTGTTTAGGGCCCTTACCCTCCTTGCACTGGTTGCTAGTGTCCCTCAGAGCTCCCCTCACCTGCATCAGCCAACTCAAATCTTAAGGACCATCATCCTCCAACCCCAACTAGGGCCCTGAACTGCTGAGACCATCAAAACTTAAGCTTACTGGTTTTTTTTACTGAGAGGTTTTTGCCCTTCTGACACCAAAACTACGTGTCTTTTCCAATTCTTCTCTAACTTTCCAACATCAATTGGGTGTACTACAATTCAACTCAATTAAATTCAGACACGAACTTGAACTGCAGTTAGCACACAGACCCCACAGGTTCAAAGGCTCTCTTCCACAAGACTGCCCCAACTTCAGACGCCAGTCATAAGTACTGGGCCACCCATACTTCTGACTGACTGGCTATAAACTGGGGATCCCCATGACCCACCCTCAAGCATTGATGATTTGCTAGAGTGGCTTACAGAACTCAGGAAGCCACTTTCTTTATGTTCACTGGTTTACCATAAGGGGTCTGGATGAACAGTCAGATGAAGAGGTTATATATATGGAAGGGTCTGGGAAGGCCTGAGTGCAGGAGCTTCTGTCCCATATAGTTGGGGTGTACCACTCTCCTGGCACATAGATATGTCACCAATCCAGAGGCTCTCTGAACCTGAAACCACCTTGGTTTGTAGTTTAGGTTTCATTACAGAGGCCAGATTGATCAAGTTGACTGCACACAACTTCCGCCCCCCTCTCCCTTCCCCAGAGGTGAAGGAAGTGCTAAATTGAAATTCCAAACCTGTAATCCTGGTTTGGTCTTTGTAGCTACCAGATTCCATCCCAAAGCTAGGGAAGGGCCCCCTCATCCACCAGTCATCTTATTAGCATACAAAAGACGTGTATGTGTGTGTGTGTGTGTGTGCATGCGTGTGTGTGTGCACACATTAATCACTCAGTCGTGTCTGACTCTTTGTGACCCCACATACTGTAGCCCGCCAGGCTTCTCTGTCCATGGGATTCTCCAGGCAAGAATACTGGAGTGGATTGCCATTCCCTTCTCCAGGGGATCTTCCAACCTAGGGATTGAACCCTGGTCTCCTGCATTGCTGGCAGATTCTTTACCGTTTGAGCTATGGGGAAGTCCCACAAAAGACTTTTAACACTGCATATGCCAAGGGTTTTAAGAGCTGTGTACCAGGAACCAGGGACAAAGACCGACTACTTATTTTTCATATACCATACTCTCCCTCTCTTAACCCTTTGTTATGGGCTGAACTGTGTTGCCCCAAATTCATACAGTGATAGTCCCATCCCTTAGAACTTCAGAATTTGACTGTATTTGGAGATAGGGCCAGTCAAGAGGCAATCAGTTAAAATGAGGTTATTAAGGTGGTCCTTCATCCAATGACTGTTGTCCTTATAAGAAGTGGAGATCAGGACACAGAGAATCACAGAGGGAACACCATGTGAAATCACAGGGAGAAGGTGGCCATCTTCAGGCAAAGAGAGAGGCCTCAGAAGGAACTGAACCTGCTAACACCTTGATCTCGGATGCCTAGCCTCTAGAACTGTGATGTAATAAATTTACGTTGTTTGAGCCACCCAGTCTGTGCTATTTTGTAATGGCAGCCCGAGTATACAAATACATACTCCCAACACCCCCAGGACGTAGGTAATATTATTATCTCTGCTTTGAAAGTGAAAAGAAAGTGTTAGTTGCTCAGTTGTGTCCGACTCTTTGCGACCCCCTGGACTGTAGCCTGCCAGGCTCCTCTGTCCATGGGATTCTCCTGGCAAGAATACTGGAATGTCTTGCCATTCCTTTCTCCAGGGGATCTTCCCAACCAGTGATCAAACCCAGGTGTCCCTCATTGCAGACGGATTCTTTACTGTCTGAGCCACCAGGGAAGCTTTACAGATGGGGAAATCAAGGTTGACAGAGGCTAAGTAGTGTGCCCAAGGTCAAGCACTCACACTCAAAGCTGCATCACAGGAAAGCGGTGGAACACGATCTGCCTACTCTGCTGCTTTTCCGGCACCTCCTCATCACACTCTCAGTGGCCCCAGGTGGCTCCTCTCTAGACAGATGCTGTGGCCACATGTGGTCCCAGCAAGACAGACCCTGCAGTGGGGTTGGGAGAAATGACTGGACCGGACTTGGAACATGTGGTGGCTGTGTGACTGGTGGGAATGGAACTTCACTCCTCATCTGTAAAATGGTGAGGCTGGCCAAGGGCAGCAGAGGCTGCCAAGCCCAGAGACCAGCCTGGGCTGAGCCTCAGCCCAGAGTAAGTGCTCCCTCTGGGGGGACCCCAGTCTGGTGACCTCACCTTGTCCATCATGTGGGCAATTCTGGGCAGGGGACTTCGGTGATGGTGCTGTTGAAGGAGAACTGTGCTCCTGGAGAAACCGGGCACCTTTCCCACACGTCCATTTCACAGCCCAGGAAACTGAGGCCCGGGCTGATGGTGGAGAGAGGATATAATTTTCTCAGGACCACAGATTTAGAATTTAATAGAGGTGGAATCAAACCCAGTCTGAATTCGAAGCTCCAAACCCTTCCTGAAAGGCTATGATTCCCTTCTGAACCGCAGAGTGCCCTGCCCGACCTGTCACATCTATCTCTGCGCCCAAAGTAAGGCTCACACAGGGCACCCCACAACTGACCCTGCAGCTGGCTCTGTGGACCCCAAGTTTCGCAGAGCCTCTGAGGTTGAGGGAGGGGGTGGGTAGCCACCAATCCAGACTCTGAATGGTGCCGGAATCAGGGGCCGCTAGCCCAGCAGGATGAGCAATAATCTTTTCATCTCCTCTTGGCTTCTGGAGATTTGTGTCTCTCTGGGGAAATTACTTTGGGGTCGCAGAGAAATTCCTTTGACAGCTAATAAACTTTCTCTTTCTGGAACCAGATCCTGCAGCTTTGGACCCCTGGGGGAGGTGTGTATTATATTTTTTTCTTTTCCGTTTTAATCAGCAGATGAAGTGGAAAGTGGTAAGGGCAAGAGATTGGAGCTGAATTACCTCCTTGGCCAAAGTTCACTCTGAATTGGTCATTTGCGTACATGGAACCCAGGGAACAGAGGGTCTCCACTGGGACGAGAAGTGACCTTCAACTGTATGTGAGATGGTTCAGGAGTCCCAAGTTCAACCCTCAACTCAGCAAAGCTAAACCTGGAGCTGAGCCCAGAGCTGGGCACACAGAAAGGCAGCTGAGGCCCCTGATTTTAACTACAGGCTTATGGTGACTGACACGTGGGATTCCAGTTCTGGCTCTGCCTTGTGACCAGGGTGCAGGGATTTCAGCTCTCTAAGACTCAGTTTCCTCATCTCTAGGACTGGACAATAATAGGACCTATCGCCTAAGCCCTAGCATTCCAGAATTTCTCATTAGGAAAAGTATAGGGAAGGGAGGCAATCTGGTTTCATGGGGGTGAGGTGGGAGCTGTTTTTGAAGTCTCAGTTGCACGCCAGGGCACTGTTTTTACTTAGATGGTATGTTTTGGGGGCGGCCATAGAAAAGGCTCCCCTTAGCCTCCTGCAACTTCCTGGCCTTGCTTCAGAGGAATGAATCAGATCTTGTATGAGAATCGCTTAGCACAATGTCTGCCACCTAGTTTGAAATATGCTGACTGTCATTCTTTTCATTGTTGTATTTGTTAATAATAGGATACTGGGTAGGTTCACAAAACAGCGGGAGAGGCAGCCATACAGGCCATTATGACAGCATCACAGTGTGCCAAGCATTATGAGAGGGCAGAGATAATCAGTTTAATTCTTCCTGGGCATCCAGGGTTGACTTCACAGAGCTGGTAACATTTTAACTGAGCCTCAGTGGACACACCAGGGCTCAGGGCAGGGCATTCAGAGGTTGGCAAGAGTTGAAAGAGAGGGCACGAAGAGCATCCAGCAAAGAAAGCGAGGTGAGGAAGCCAGTGGCCTTGAATGCCATCTCAGGAGGGGGATTCTGAGTCCCAGACTCACATGCCTGGTGTTTAGCTGTGTTGACAGTGTGGAGAGACAGAGATAGAGGCAGGGCGATAAGTTGGGAGTCTGCCAGTGATGCCTGAGGCCTAGGCTGAGGCAGGGAGACTGAGAAGACAGAAGACCCGGGGGATCAGGGTGGTTGGAAGGGCAGAAAGAGCAGAGGCAGAGGGGCAGACTGGGTGGTGATGCTGTGTTTCATAGAGAGAATGCACAGAACACCATCTCTGCTGAAAATCACCTGGAAATGCCCCTTTTGCTTTCCCCAAATTGTACCATAATCAATGTTTCACCAGGAATGCCTCAGAACAAAAGCACCAGGATGGTGGATGAGCTGCTGCTTTTCTCATGGTGTCACTGTGTGGCCTCTGGTGACACAGTTAAGCCATCCATACTGAGCTAAGAGGGTGGGAACCCAGAGATGAGCCCTGCTCACCTCACAGTGTACCTGTATAGGGCACAGAACTAACAGCTAACGTTGATCAGGTGCCTAACTGTCTGGAAACTGTGCTAAACTCCTGATGGGTTCCATTCATTTAATATTAGAGGGGAGATACCCCCATTTTGCAAAGGAAGTGTATACCTTGTCAGTCAAAGCTGCACAGCGGAAGGTAGTGGAGTCAGGGTCAGTCTAGCCTATGCAATTGACAGAATACTCTCGGAGCCTCATCGCATGAAAACTCCTTTCTTCCCACCTGTCTGCCCCCAAGGATCACAGAGCTCTGAAGTGATAGAAAGGGTACTTGAACTTGGGATGTTTGTCTCCAGGTACAGTGTTCCTTGAGACAGTACAATCGCCTCCACCTCAGTGGACCACACTCTTGCTCTTTCACCTCATTCCTGGTAGGAGGTGGGGTGGTGGTGTGGTCATAATCACCTTCTGACTTTTTATGCTCTACCTTGGATGAAACAGGCCTGGGCAGAGGGGAGAGGTGAGGAAAGAAGCACAGTGACCAGAGCTGGAGGGTACCAGCAGCTGGCCCTTATCTATGTCAACCTGGATCCAGTACAAGCCCCACCCGTGAGCCTTCCTAGTGGGGAGTGAAAGTGTTGGTAGGGTGGGGGCGGCGGGCAGTCCCTGATTAGGGAACCCAGCCTCTGAGCCTATAGCCCTGGTGCTGCTCTGAGTTCCAAGGGAACAGGCCCTGAGGATGCCACTGTCCCACTTGGGGCCCCCTAGCGGAGACCCTGTGCTCTCCATGACTCATCAGCCCCTCTGAGGCCAGCCTCAGGATCATTTCCATTGTTCCAGATGCAGAAATCAAGAAACTGACCTAGACCTGAGGTCACTGAGAAACTGGACCCTGGCAGAGGGAAAACGGTGGCGTAGGCCTCTGCTTACGCCTGGGGGAACTAGTCTATGTGCTCACTATAGGCTTAGAAGTCCCTGATGGCCACAGCGAATGAAAACCGAAGTTGACCTAAAATGGACCCAAGGCTTCTGGTCAGGCCTCAAAAAACCTTAGCCGATGTGTCATAATCCCAGGGCCGAAAACAAGCAGAGGCAAGGCTCCTCTGTGGCACTTGCCTCCCCCTGAGACTCTGCTCTGGACCACACCAAGGGATTAAGGGATTAAGTTTGAAGATTGCAAATAGTACCTAGAAAACTTAATATGCAGGGCATTTGGTAAAACAACCCAACTTTAAAAAATAAAACCAGCCTCTTTATTAAGTTACTGCTGCAAGAGTTAAAAGATACTTGAGTTTCATGGGTAGAAATGCACAAGTACCAAACACCTGGAGGAACTAAAAGGTACAAGCCATCATTTTTGTTTATTTAATTTACTGTCTCAAAATACTTAGGCCAGAAAAGTATGCATAAATGAGCTTTCCATTACGATCTGGGATCCTGGCAAAATAAACTGTTTTACCTATAGTTACTCAGTTCATCGTAAGTGTCTGATGTGTGTTTATGTATACATGTGCTGTGTAGACCACAGAGTAGGCAACACATAGCTAATATGCTGGTTCCTTACCCACAAACATCTTTAAATTCTTTTGGTATCTGTATGTGTAAATATTATATGTAAACCAGATGGATTTACAGAACATGTACACTGGAATCCAATTTTATTTTTTTGATAACATGTACTATAAGATTGCTTTGGAAAAATGATCTGTGCATTTCAAAAAAAAAAAGATTTCTTGATCTACTTCTGAAATCCAAGAGAATCAAGAACACACATAGGAAATGCTGGCATTGGAAGCATCTGCTCAAAATTGACTCTTGGTTCCAAACAAGCTGCCTCTAACAGTGGTTCTCAAACTTGGCCTCACAATATGATCACCTGTGGAGATTTTTTAAGTTCTGGCGGTCACTCTTTGCCAATGATACCAAAAGTTCTGGATAAGACCCAGGCATCTGCAGCTTGTCAAACTCCCCAGGGGTTAACAGCACGTGTACCAGAGTTGGTGAACTTGCCTGGAGGGTGGTGCTCACTCAGGTCCACACTGCACTCACCTGGGATCTTTAAACCTTTCTATGTCCTGGCTGCACCCATATGATCACCAGGACCAGTCAGCAGATTTTAGAGTTTCCCAGGTGATTCAGATGGAATCCAGGGCTGGAAACCACTTCCTTCAGAGGATTTGTGAACAGTCCTGAGGGACATGACTGCTGAGCCCAACTTACTTGATGGAACCTGAGATGGGCCCGGGGCTTCAGCACCATCGCTTCAGTCTGGTTGCAAGTTTTGCTTTCAGGTCATCGCCTTCTCTGTCCCTCTTCTTAACTGTGTGCCATGGAGCCAGCAGGAGAAGTGCTCTGTGGCTCCCGTCCTTTTGACTCCTGGCCCCAGCAGGTGCGTCTCTCTTCTCTAAGCACCCAAAGCCTTAGTTTGAGCCCACGTCCTTGATTCCTCCCTTTGCCTCTGCCTCAGCCCCCTCCCTCTCCCTCCCAGTTAACCCCCACCCTGCAGCTGGAGCAATCTCTTTAGATGCAACCCCCATCCTGTCTCTTCTCTGCTCACAACCCCCAGCAGACATGGAGACTTTTGGAACCCTTGGATGTTGCTGATGGGAATGTGAAATGGTGCAGCCGCTGCAGAAGCCACTGTGGCAACAATTCAACTCCTAGGATTGCCCCAGAGAAATGAAAACAAATGTCTGGATGCAAAGGCTCACAGTGCCCCAAACTGGAAGCAATCCAAACGTCCATCAATTGGCCGATGGATAAACTGTGGTATATCCAATCAGTGGAATGCTAATACATGCAACAACACAGATAAACCTCAGAAACATGATGTCATGGGAAAGAAGTCAGACATAAAACATCATGTAATGTATGAATTTGTATGAAATTTCTAGAAAAGATAGATCTATAGAGACAAAAAGCAGATCAGTGGTGCCTGGGGTTGGAGGTAGGATTGGGGATTGACTAGAAATGGGAACAAGGGAAATTTCTGGACTGATGGAAAGGTCTTAAAACTGGATCATGGAGGTGGTTGCACAGCTGTATAAATTTACTAAAAATCAAGAACCTGTACACTTAGAATGGGTGAATTTTACAATGTATAAATGATACTTCAAATAAAACTTTTAAAAAATCTTCTGATGGCTTACACAGGATAGTGAAGGAACTCCTTGCCTGGCATGCTGAGCCTCCCACTATATGTTCCTTTCCAGGACAACTCCCAGGTGCCCACGTCCTGTGGAATGCTTACCTTTCTTCAGTCACAGACATGGCCCCTGGGTCGGGAATTTCTTATTTCCATAGCCACCTCCTCACCCTGGAAAACTCCTTATCCTTCAGGACTCAGAGCAAATAACACTCATTTGCAAAGTCTACATCACCCTTACCTATCATCAAAATATTATTTGCTTACACATTAATCTTTCCCATTATGGCAGTGCTTTTATTTTTTATTTTTATTAAAAATTAAAGACAATTTTTTGCCACACCACATGGCATGTGGGTCTTAGTTTCCCACACCCCCTGCATCTGAAGCACGGAGTCTTAACTACTGGGCCACCAGCGAAGTCCCACAGCAATGCTTTTAAAACTTAGGCTAATGGGTTGTGAAATCAACTTCGTGTGGTACAACCAGCATTAAAAAAAAAAAGAAACAGAATAAAAATTAGAACGCACTGTAAGTAGTATTGTTTCACTGTAAGTAGTATTGTGAAACTATTGTTTCACCTTTTCTGTATGTGGACTACATGGCTTTTCCATACTCTGTGTTGATGTTTAAAAAGCCCGAAAAACGCTTAATTAGACAGGGAGTTCCTTGAGGGCAGGCATTGTGCTATGTCTTTATGTATTCCCTTCTTCAGCACAGGGAATGGAACCCAAAAGTCACCCAATATAGTGTCTGCTCAGCGAAAGAGTGGTTTCATGTGAATGTAAAAATCCCCCCAAAACTCAATTATATACCCATTTGTGTCTTATATTTTTTCCATGACCACAGCCCACATAGGGATTTTAAAAATTTGTTTGTTGGCTCACAGTCCACCTTCTCCTACAGTTAGATTGGCAGCAAGTTAGGCAAGAAGTTCAAATAATCACTGTAAGTCTGAGTTATAAGACTGACTATAATTTTCAAGTACACTTTTGACAGTTAAGATATACAACATAAAAATAAAAATGTAATAGCAATAATTCAGACCTAAAATGCCAGGCAACACTGGCTACCGAATTTGCAGAGTCTGGTGCAAAACAAAAATTTGGATCCCCTCATTCATGAGTCTTAAAAATTCAATGACAACAGAGCATTACACCAAAGAGGGGGCCCTCTGAGTGCAGGGTCACAGGGTCTCACTCATGAAGGCTGGCTCTGACCCCAGCTCACAAAGACCTCATAAGACCTGGGGTGAGGGGGAGTTTATAAGTGCTTCCTCTTGGTCTTAACGGTGTGGGGCACAGAAGATCTCATTTAACTCCTGATGTATACAGGTTTCAAAAATGCTTTAGAAACAAACCAAAAAATGGCCAAGGAACCTCTAACTGATAACACAGGGCTGGCAGATTCAGCATTACCACAAAGTCTTCTTCCCTGTCTTCAGGTTTAACATGTGGCACTGTTTGCCCAGATTTCAGGAGTCAACCTGCCCCAATGTGTGGCAGTGACAAAGGAAACCCATCAAATGTTTGACAGGGGCCCCAAATCATCCATAACAGAAGGATTTGGACTTCACAAAAGAAACTGGACTTTGTAGCCAGAGCGTGACTGGGCAGAGGGTCCATCAATAAGCCCATGCCTCAGTTTCTCTGTCCTGAATCCCCATATGTTTGCCAGGTCTTTGACTTTCAACCTGACCACCACCCTCCACCCGACCTACTGGCCTGTCTTTGGGGTCATCCAACTGATGGCAAGTCCTGCAGCCTCATCCATCCACCCAGGTTGGCTCTCGGGGATTCTCCAGGCAAGAATACTGGAGTGGGTTGCCATGTCCTCCTCCAGGAGATCTTCTCAGCCTGGGGATTGAACCTGGGTCTCCTGCATTGCAAGTAGATTCTTTACCATCTGAGCCACCAGGGAAGCCCAAGAATACTGGAGTGGGTAGCCTATCCCTTCTCTACCCCTTCTTGGAGGGAACTTCCTCCAAGAATCAAATCAGGGTCTTCTGCATTGAAGGCAGATTCTTTACCAGCTGAGCTACCAGGGTAGCCCCTTGTAGTGATTAAACCTTGTTTAAAGCAGCAGAAAGCTGCTCTTTAAATAGAAGGCATCTTGCAGAGGCCCAGTCTATAAAAGAATCAGAGTGGAACAGCTCTGGCTGTTACTGGGCACAGGGAACCTAGGCCTGACTTCCTGCATCCCTTTCATTACCCAGCCCACAATCTCACCAAACCTTCCCTTGTCTCCAGGCCAGTGATATTTCCAGCACCCCAGGCTGCCTCTCTGTTTCCTCTTAGTTGCCGGGAATTTCTGGCTCTGAAAGATTTGAAGCAGGTTGTGCATCTGTGTGGTCCCAGTGCAGTCCCATCTGTGCCACTGCACTCACTCAGGCCTGTGTGGCCTGCAGTCCTCAGTTAGAGAAAGCTCATCCGCATGTCTGCACCCCAACCCACCTACAATGTTTCCCTGAAACCCATTAGAGGCACAGAAATGGTACCCATGCGAAAATACTTACCACGTGCCATTTTGGTTTGAGGTAGCAAATGAACCCCACATTTAAAGGGAGCTGAACTTGAGAGGCTTGAGCATGCTACCAAACTCAGTGCTGAATCCCCTTCCTAAGGAAGGTGATTCAACACCAGACATGTAGGGGCCAATGCCCTGTGGCCACCTGCCTTCTCTTTGTTCAGATTCTGGTCAGAGTTTTAAAAAATTAAAACACAATAAAAACTTTTGACTGTACAATTCTATGAATTTTAAGACATGCATTGATTCTTGCAATTCTTGTAAGTAATTGCTGCTACTTATAGGATAAAGGGGGGCTTACCTGGTGGCTCAGACGGTAAAGAGTCTGCCTGCAGTGTGGGAGACCAGGGTTCGATCCCTTGGTTGGGAAGACCCCCTGGAGAAGGAAATGGCAACCCACTCTAGTATTCTTGCCTGGAAAACCCCATGGGTGGAGGAGCCTGGCAGGCTACAGGCAATAGGGTCGCAAAGAGTTGGACACGACTGAGCGACTTCACTATAGGATAAAGGAGAGCTTCCCAGGTGGCTCAGTGGTAAAGAATCTGCCTGCAATGCAGGAGACCTGAGTTCGATCCCTGGGTCAGAAAGATCCCCCTGGAGAAGGGAATGGCTACCACTCTAGTATTCTTGCCTGGAGAATTCCATGGATAGAGGAGCGTGGTGTGCTACAGTTCATGGGGTTGCAGTGTTGGACATGACTGAATGACTAACACATAGGAGAAAGGACAATCATTTCCATCAAAACCCCAAAATTCCTTCATGCAATTCCTTTGCAGTCAGACCACCCCTTCCCCCTAACTTCTGGTGACCACTGATCTGTTCCCTATTACTACTGTTTTGCCTTTTCCAGGATGTGACATATTAATAAATAAAATCATACAGTATATAACCTTTTGAAACTGGTTTCCTTCGCTTAGTATATAGTATATTTAAGATTAATCCAAGTTATTACATGCATTAATAGTTTGTTCTTTTTCATTGCTGAGTAATATACCATTATATGAATGTACAATTTTTTTTTAATCCATTCACCCACTGAGGGACATTTGAGTTTTTTCCCAATTTTGGTGATTATAGATAATGCTATTGTACATATTCATATGTAGGATTTTGTGTAAGCATATGTTTTCATTTCTTTGGGATAAATGCCCGGGAGTAGTATTGCTAAGTCATTTGCCAAGAATAAGTTTACCTTCCTAAGAAACTGCCAACTGTTTCCAGAGGGTTTCAACCATTTTCATTCTCATTAGCAAAGCAGGAGAGTTCTAGGTGCTGCACATCCTCATCCACTTGGCATTGTTGGTATTTTTCTAGCTACTCTAATAGGTGTATAGTGGTATTTGCTGCTGCTGCTGCTGCTAAGTCGCTTCAGTCGTGTCCGACTCTGTTCTTCCCCATAGACAGCAGCCCACCAGGCTCCCCCATCCCTGGGATTCTCCAGGCAAGAACACTGGAGTGGCTTGCCATTTCCTTCTCCAGTGCAAGAAAGTGAAAAGTGAAAGGGAAGTCGCTCAGTCGTGTCTGACTCTTTGTGACCCCATGGATTGCAGCCTACCAGGCTCCTCTGTCCATGAGATTTTCCAGGCAAGAGTACTGGAGTGGGGTGCCACTGTGGTCTTAATTTGCATTTTCCTTATGACTTATGAGGTCAAGCATCTTTCCATGGGTTTATTTGTCTTCCATATAACTTTTGCTTATTTATTTATTGACTACTCCATGAAGGCTTGTGGGATTTTAGTTCCCCAACCAGAGATTGAACCCAGGCCCTCAGCAGTGAGAGCTGAGTCTCAACCACTGGACTTCCAGGGATTAACAACTTTTGCCTATTTTTAATCAGGTTCTTTGGTCTCTTATTGTTGAATTTTGAAAGTACTTTGTATAGTCTGGATACAACTCCTTTGTTCATTATATGATTTGGAGGTATTTTCTCCCAGTGTTTGGGCTGTCTTCTCATTCTATTTAGGAAGTTCTTTGCAAAACAAAGAGCTTCCCTGGTGGCTCAGCTGGTAAGGAATCTGCCTGCAGTGCAGGAGACTGGGTTTGATTCCTGGGTTGGGAAGATCCCCTGGAGAAGGGAAAGGCTATCCACTCCAGTATTCTTGCCTGGAGAATTCCATGGACTGTATAGTCCAGGGGGTCGCCAAGAGTCAGACACGACTGAGCAACTTGCACTTTCACAGAACAGAAGTTTTACATTTGGCTTATGTTCAACTTACCATTTTTTAAAAAAATGGACTGCACTTTTGTCATTTCTAAGAGCTCTCTGCCTAATCTAAGATTTCTCTTATGGTTTCTTCTAAGAGTTTTAAGTTTTACGCTCTGTATTTATACCTCTGATCCATTTTGATTTAATATTTGGATATGGTCTGAGGTTTAGGATGGGAGGCATTTTTTTTTGCATATGTAAATCCAACTATTCCAGAACCACGGTTGAAACCACTGTCCTTTCTTCAAAGAATTGCCTTTGTCCTTTTGTCAAAAATTAGTTGACTCTATTTGCCAGAGTCTATCTCTGGGCTCTCTATGCTGTTCCATTGATCAATGTGACTATCCTTTTGCCAATATTACCTTGTCATGATTGGTTTCCTCCAAATTTGTCCTTTTTCAAAATTGTTTTCACTATTCTATTCCTTTGCCTTCCCATATGAATTTTAGAATAAAATTTTTGATATCTATAAGGAAGCTTGCTTGGATTTTGAGTGGGATTACATTATATCTATAGATCAATTGGGAGAGAATTGACAGTGAATACTGAATCTTTCAGTTCATGAATCAGGTATGTCTCCCCATTTATTTAGTCTTTCTTTGACTTATTTCATCAACATTTTATAGTTTTCAGCAGATATTTTGTTATATTTATGTCTAAAATAGGAGGGAGTATTGTAAATGGGCTGCATGTTAAATTTCAGTTTCCAATTTTTTTTTTTTAGTGTTTACTTTATATCCCATAATACAGCTCATTTATTAGTTCCAAGAGCTTTTTATTGATAGTTCTTTGGATTTTCTGTGTAACCAATCATGTCTTATATGAGTATAGATAAATTTATTTCTTCCTTTCCAACTTTAATGCTTTCCATTACTCTTTCTTACTTTATTGCACCTGCTAGGGCTTTCAGTACAATAACGAATAGGAACACTCTCTCTCTGATTATGGGAGAAAGCATTCAACTTTCACCATGTGGTATGATGTTAGCTGCAGATTTTGGTAGATGCTCTTTATCAATCATCCTAGCCCCTGACCCCTAACCCTGGAGACCACTGATCCATCATTACAAGTTTTGCCTTTTCCAGAATGTCATGCAAATGGAATAACAGCTTTTGAGATCTACCTCAGGTTAAAGGCATTTCTTTCCATTTCTGAGAGTCTCTTTCTACTTCTCTTCTAGTTTGTTAAGAATTTTTATTGTGAATGAATATTGAACTTTATAAAATTCTGTTTCTGCATCTATTGATATAATTGTGATTTTTCTTATTTAGTTGTTAACATAGTGGATTTCATTGATTGATTTTAGCACACTGAACCAGTCTTACATGGCCAGAAATTTTTAAGCACAGCATCTATTACTTTCTACCATGTAATAAAGTTGTTCAAATGTGTGCTATCTCCCCATGAGGGTTTGGGCTTCATTTTATTCAATCAACTCAGGTGTTTTGAATGCCCACTAAATTCCAGGCACCACTCGTTAAGTTCATATACATCATCTTATCTAATTTTCACAACAGCATGAGAGAGTAGATATTATTATTCTCATTTTACAGTCAAGAAAACTAGAGGGTGGAAAAATTAAGAGGCTTATCTTACTCCCACCTAGGTCTCCTAACTTCATATCCAGTATTCCCCCTGCTTCAGTAGCAGCCTCTAATTTATCTTTTAACCCACACCAAGTTCAGCATGGTGATGGCACACAGCAAAAGGCCAACACCGAATCAGCAAACAAATGATCTTGCCTCTCTGCCTGTGCACCAGTTGTAAAAAACTCCTCTTGCCAGGTTGCAGCATAGTCACGGGCTGGCTGATACATCATCCAGGAAAATTACTACTAAAACTAACTTCCAGTGACCGAGCCCCAGAACAAGAACATGAGAGTAGCAAGTTTTTTACCTATTGGGTTTCAAAGAAAAGAGCAACTCCACTCAGAGGCTTCATCATTTATCTCTACTCTTGATGCTGAGGAAGGAGGATATACAGCTAGAGATGGCTGGGTGGGTTGCAGAGTGAACAAACCCAGCAGACACAAAACTCCTGAAGCCAGACAGTGGTGAGTCCTAGAAGTGCTGTGCATCCTTAAGGGCAAAATCATTACAAACTAGCCATGTCTTGTTTCTCAACAGTGAGATGAATGTCATGGGCATAGGATAAGCAGAATGTCCCTTATTTGTCACATCTAGACTGATGATGAATTAAGTCAGGTGAAACAGCCTTTCATGATACCCATGTATACTAGATATATAAGGTACCTTCTGAAAAAGACTGCCAACCAAGTTCAAACATCTACCCAACAACCATATCTCCTTCCCACCTTCTTCAGCAGCTGAATTCAATTTAGTCAGAGAGGACATGGAGATGTTTCAATTTCATGAACGTTGGTCTCCACTCTGGGTCCCAGGCCCACATGTCTCTTGCTTTGAACTGGAGATACCAGCACCAGCCAAGTATGGCTGCTTCTCAGAGACAAACCGCAAATGACACTTTATCTCCTTTAATCCTCACATGATGTAGGTACTCTCCTGTTATAGATGGAGAATTAAGCAGAAAGAGTTTAAATAATTTGCCTTACATCCAGTAAACTGTCCTGTCTTACTGCCTCATCTTATTTGCCTCTTATTAAAATAAGAGAGAGAGACATGGAGGTAAAATGTATTACCTACACAAATTCAAAATAGAAATTTCAGGAAAGAACATAGGAAAATAAGTATGAAAGAAATTGAGTTTTAAGCTCAAAAAGTCTCATTGAGTATCAGGAAATTAATAAGAAGAGATCTATCTGATATTTTCAGAAAAGTATTGAATTGATATTTCTCCATATCTGAACATACTATATTTTTTATAGGTGGCCATATATTAAGTTACAATATAGCTCCAATATCAGAAAGGATGTAGGCTGACCATTAGGCTCTACAACTAAAAGTAAACAGTGAAAGTTTAAATGTAAAAAGAGTTTATAATTGAAAGAAAACCTATTAAAATGCTTAGGTCCAAAAGAAAATCAAAGCTTCAGTTGCACATAAATAAACCATATATTTTTGGAAAGCCCATTTAAGAATAAACAGAGCAAAATCACTATACTTAACAGTGAAAGTTAGAGGTATGAGAGACAGGAAAATGTAGAATACCACATACAACTCAAAAAACATTTTTTAAAATTCTTTTTTATTGAAGTATAACTGAATTACAATGCTGTGTTAATTACAACTGTACAGCAAAGTGACTTAGTGATACTTATATATATGTACATTCTTTTTCATATTCTTTTCCACTATGGTTTATCACAGGATACTAAATATAGCTCCCTGTGCTATACAGCAGGACGTTGTTGTTTATCCATCCTTTATACAACACCTTGCATCTGCGAATTCCAAACTCCCAGTCCAACCCTCTCCCAATCCAACTCCCTCCCCTTGGCAACCACCAGTCTATTTTCTATGTCCCTGATTCTGTTTCTGTTCCATAGATAGGTTCCTTTGTGTCATATTTTACACTCCACATATAAGTGATACCATGTGATATTTGTCTTTCTCTTTCTGATTTACTTCACTTAGTATGATAATCTCTAGTTTTATCCATGTTGCTGCAAATGGCATTATTCCATTATTTTTTATGGCTGAGTGAAGTTTCGTTGTATATATGTACCACATCTTCTTTATCCATCTCATCTGTCAGTGGGCATCTAGGTTGTTTCCATATCTTGGCTATGATGAATAGTGCTGCTATGAACACAGGGGTGCATATATCTTTTTGAATTACAGTTTTGTCTGGATGTGGGATTGCTGGATCATATGGTAATTCTATTTTTAGTTTTCTGAGGAACCTCCATACTGTTTTCCACTGTGGTGGCACCAACTTACATTCCCATCAACATTCCCTTTTCTCCATACCCTCTCCAGCATTTAAAAAACATTTTTTAAAATAAAAATAAGTATTATGAAAATTGACCAGTCTGGGGATCAACTACAGTTTTAAGCATGTTGCTTGAGCCATTTAAGGAATCAGTTCAGTTCAGTTCAGTTGCTCAGTTGTGTCTGACTCTTTGCGACCCCACGAACCACAGAATGCCAGGCCTCCCTATCCATCACCAGCTCCCAGAGCTTACCCAAACCCATGTCCATTGAGTGGACATTGGTCGGTGATGCCATCCAACCATCTCATCCTCTGTCATCCCCTTCTCCTCCTGCCCTCAATCTTTCCCAGCATCAGGGTCTTTTCAAATGAGTCAGCTCTGCACATCAGGTGGCCATAGTATTGGAGTTTCAGCTTCAACATCAGTCCCTCCAATGAACACCCAGAACTGATCTCCTTTAGAATGTACTGGTTGGATCTCCTTGCAGTCAAAGGGACTCTCAAGAGTCTTCTCCAACACCACAGTTCAAAAGCATCAATTCTTAGGCGCTCAGCTTTCTTTATAGTCAAACTCTCACATCCATACATGACCACAGGAAAAACCATAGCCTTGACCTTTGTTGGCAAAGTAATGTCTCTGCTTTTTAATATGCTGTCTAGGTTGGTCATAACTTTCCTTCCAAGAAGCAAGCATCTTTTAATTGTCTATTTAAGGAATAGACAATTTTAAATTACCCTAACCATTTTTACATCTTAAGAAATATAGAAATCTTCCCAGTTTTATTTACTAGCTACTGTCATCCTTCATACTTTGGGTAAATATTGACCAAGTGTCTATCATGTGAAAGACACCTGGCGAGGCAGAGGTTTTAGGGTGAACTAAAGACAGAAATTGCACTCATCTCACATGCTAGTAAAGTAATGCTCAAAATTCTCCAAGCCAGGCTTCAGCAATATGTGAACCGTGAACTTCCTGATGTTCAAGCTGGTTTTAGAAAAGGCAGAGGAACCAGAGATCAAATTGCCAACATCTGCTGGATCATGGAAAAAGCAAGAGAGTTCCAGAAAAGCATCTATTTCTGCTTTATTGACTATGCCAAAGCCTTTGACTGGGTGAATCACAAAAACTGTGGAAAATTCTGAAAGAGATGAGAACACCAGACCACTTAATCTGCCTCTTGAGAACTTTGTATGCAGGTCAGGAAGCAACACTTAGAACTGGACATGGAACAACAGACTGGTTCCAAGTAGGAAAAGGAGTGCGTCAAGGCTGTATATTGTCACACTGCTTATTTAACTTATATGCAGAGTACATCATGAGAAACGCTGGACTGGAAGAAGCACAAGCTGGAATCAAGATTGCCGGGAGAAATATCAATAACCTCAGATATGCAGATGACACCACCCTTATGGCAGAAAGTAAAGAGGAACTAAAAAGCCTCTTGATGAAGGTGAAAGAGGAGAGTGAAAAAGTTGGCTTAAAGCTCAACATTCAGAAAACGAAGATCATGGCATCCGGTTCCATCACTTCATGGGAAATAGAGGGTGAAACAGTGGAAACAGTGTCAGACTTTATTTTGGGGGGCTCCAAAATCACTGCAGATGGTGACTGCAGCCATGAAATTAAAAGACGCTTACTCCTTGGAAGGAAAGTTATGTCCAACCTAGATAGCATATTCAGAAGCAGGGACATTACTTTGCCAACAAAGGTTCATCTAGTCAAGGCTATGGTTTTTCCTGTGGTCATGTATGGATGTGAGAGTTGGACTGTGAAGAAGGCTGAGCGCTGAAGAATTGATGCTTTTGAAGTGTGGTGTTGGAGAAGACTCTTGAGAGTCCCTTGGACTGCAAGGAGATCCAACCAGTCCATTCTGAAGGAGATCAGCCCTGGGATTTCTTTGGAAGGACTGATGCTAAAGCTGAAACTCCAGTACTTTGGCTACCTCATGCGAAGAGTTGACTCATTGGAAAAGACTCTGATGCTGGGAGGGATTAGGGGCAGGAGGAGAAGGGGACGACAGAGGATGAGATGGCTGGATGGCATCACTGACTCGATGGATGTGAGTCTGAGTGAACTCCGGGAGTTGGTGATGGAGAGGGAGGCCTGGCGTGCTGCAATTCATGGGGTCGCAAAGAGTCGGACACGACTGAGCGACTGATCTGATCTGATGTGAAAGACAGAAATGGCACCTACCATCATGATACCAAAAGTCCATGGGAAAAGCAAGACTAAACCAAAAGTCATATCATAATTAATGACAACACACTTGTTGTCGTTCAGTCTCTCAGTTGTGTCTGACTCTTTGCAACCCCATGGACTGTAACATACCAGGCTACCCCTTCCCAAGACCCCAGGAGGAGCCAGCTGGGCTCCACATCAATAATTAGTTACAACAGAGGTCACTGCTATCAAGAAACTTCAAAGAACTACAAAAGAGAATAACCAGAGGCAACCTAACTACTATATGTAGGTTGATGATTTAGGTAAAGCTCCCCAACAGATGAGTCATACTTAACTAGGTGACATGCAACAAGAAGAGATGTGGAAGGTGGAGGGAAGAGCATGGCAAAGGCCCTGGGCAGTAAAGAGTTTTATGGGCCTGAGGAGACCTCAAGTTGAAACAGGAGGGAAATGGGTAGGGCACAACCTTTAAAAGAATGGTAGAACCACTATGCATAAAACACAACTGATTACACCCAAGATGGTGGAAGATTAGACTTCCAGCAGACTTTGAGCCTTATTATAAGCTAATTTTAATACATTAGCAAGCTAAATGACATCCCATAGGCACCATGACAGTTTTGAGGCTAACTATTAAAGGCCAAAAAGTGTGTGGTAGCCCAAATCCTGGAAATCCTGTCCCTTCTCCAAAATAACTAGAATAATCGTTCCATGTATTAGCCTATGAAATTACTGAGCTCATAAAAACTAACCACCCCATATTTTAGGGCTGCTTTCACCTTTTGAGATGGGCCACATTCTGCTTATGGAGCAGATGAACTGGGTATACACATGCAAAAGAATGAAGCTGAACTCTTACCTCACATATGCACGCTTCAGTCATGTCTGACTCTTTGTGATCCCATGGACTGCAGCCTGCCAGGCTCCTCTGTCCACGGGATTTCCCAGGCAAGAATACTAAAGTGGGTTGTCACTTCCTTCTCCACCCTTACCTCACACCATATGCAAAAATTAACTCAAAAAGATCAAAGATTTAAATTTAAGAGCTCAATTTAGCAGTAAACAGAGAGGATTTTTTTAAACCTTGGATTTGGCAAAGGTTTCTTTTTATCTTTTCTTGTTTTTTTGAAGGAATGTGCAGTGTTTATTGTAAGGCACCAGACAAGGAGGCCTGGAGAAGGCAATGGCACCCCACTCCAGTACTCTTGCCTGGAAAATCCCATGGATGGAGGAGCCTGGTGGGCTGCAGTCCTTGGGGTTGCGAAGAGTTGGACACGACTAAACGACTTCACTTTCCCTTTTCACTTTCATGCACTGGAGAAGGAAATGGCAGCCCACTCCGGTGTTCTTGCTTGGAGAATCCCAGGGATGGCAGAGCCTGGTGGGCTGCTGTCTATGGGGTCGCACAGAGTCGGACACGACTGACACGACTTAGCAGCAGCAGCAGCAGCAGACAAGGAGGCCAGGGCAGCTAATGTTCAAAAAACCCAAACTCTCTGATCATTTGCAGGGAATGATTTTTATAGGCAAAATCTGAGGTGAGGTCTGCAGGGTGTGTGACCTTCCTCTGATTGGTTAGTAGGGAGATAACAGGAATCTCAATCATCAGCCTGTGGGACCAAATAGTCTGGGATCCAAGTGCTTGTGCTCAGCCTGAAGTTAACCATATTCCACCTAAGTGGGGGCCTTAGGTCCTGTAGAAGAACTCAGAAATTTGTATCAGACTGTTATGTATATCCCTCAAGGAGGAACCAGGACCCTTCCCATCATCGCACCATTGTTTTTTGACTGCCTTTTCATTGTTTCTGCATTCCCTCACTCCTCTAAACAGTAACTGTTTGAATCTGGCAGTGGTTTTTTAAATATGACATCAAAAGAATAAGTAACCAATGGGGAAAAATAGATGAATTGGACTTCATCAAAATTAAGAACTGTTTGCATCAAAGGATACTCTCAAGAGAGTGAAAACACAACCCACAGAATGAGAGAGAATATTTGTAAATCATATGTCTTGTAAGAGTGTAGTATTCAGAATGTATAAAAAACTTGCACAACTCAACAAAAAGAAAAAATAACCCAATTAAAAGACAAGCAAAGAATTCGATTATCTCCAAAGAAGATATACAGATTGTCAAAAACACATGAAAAACTGCTCAACATTATTAGTCATCAGTGAAATATGAATCCAAAGAATGAGAATATCACTTCATAACCACTGCTGCTGCTGCTAAGTCGCTTCAGTCGTGTCCGACTCTGTGCGACCCCATAGACATCTGGCAGCCCACCAGGCTCCCCCGTCCCTGGGATTCTCCAGGCAAGAACACTGGAATAGGGTGCCATTTCCTTCTCCAGTGCATGGAAGTGAAAACTGAAAGTGAAGTCGCTCAGTTGTGTCCAACTCTCAGCGACCCCATGGACTGCAGCCTACCAGGCTCCTCAGTCCATGGGATTTTGCAGGCAAGAGTACTGGAGTGGGGTGCCATTGCCTTCTCCAAGGGTGACCATAATTTTTTTTTAAAGGAAAATAGTAAGTGTTGGAAAAGATGTAGAGTCAACTGGAACATTCATACACACATTGATGGTAGGAATGTAAAATGATTCCGCTGCTTTGAAAAACAGTTTGGCAGTTCCTCAATAAGCTAAATATAAAATTACCATATGACTCAGCAACTCCATTCTTTCATCAAAAACAGGTCCATTGTTTGAAAACAGATACTCAAGCAAATATTTGTACACAAATGTCCACAACAGCTTTGTCACAATAGTCAAAAAGTAGAATTAACCCAAACATTCACTGATGGATGAATGGATAAAGAAAATGTGATATATGCATACAATGAGATGTTATTCAGCCATAAAAGAATGAGGTCCAGATATATGCTCTAACATGGATGAATCTTGCGAACATTATGCTAAATAATAAGCTAGTCACACAAGACTATGTACTGTATGGTTCCATTTATATGAACTGTCCAGAGTGGGTCAGATCCACAGGGACAAAGAGCAGATGAGTGGTTACAGAGGCTGGAGGTAGGGGAGAATGGGAAGTGACTGCTTCATAAGCATGCAATCTCCATTTGGGGTATTAAAGTTCTGGAACTAGATAATGGTGATGGTTGCACAATTTTGTGAATATACTTAATGTCACTGAATCATACATTTTAAAACAGTTACAGTGGTAGCTTTTGTGTGTATTTCACTTCAATAATAATATTTTAAAAGCCAATTAAGCAACTTACACTTCTGATTATAAAACTTAACAAATAGACATTTTATGTAAAAAAGTCAATGTGGCTGTTAGGACAATGGGCGGGGCAGAAGCCTAAGTGGAAGTGGGGAGCCCAGGGAAGTGCAGTGGGAAATGAGGGGACAGATAGCTTTGTGAAATGCGGGAGATATGATGATTCTGGATTCCTGGCAAATGGGGGAGGGAGGAGGATGATTAGAGATATCAGATTCCGTTCTGACACCCAAACTTTATAGCTATATGGATCAGTGTCACTTACTAGTGGCACCTAATGTCCTAAATGAAACATCGAATATCCAATTTAAACACAGACTAAAAGAATAATACATGGTGTCCAAATCTTATTTATTCTAGAATTGTAAGGATGCAATTTCAATATGAAAGCAATCCTTTCTTTTCTCACTGATCTGAACTATTTTACTCTAATGATTAAAGTGAAAGTTGAAAGTGTTACTTGCTAAGTCACGTCTGACTCTGCAACCTCATGGACTGTAGCCCTGCCAGTCCGTGGAATTCTCTGGGCAAGAATACTGGAGTGGGTAGCCATTCCCTTCTCCAGGGGATTTTTCCAACCCAGGGATCGAATCCAGGTCTCCTACATTGCGGGTAGATTCTTTACCATCTGATCCATCAGGGAAGCCCCACTCTTAATGATATGCTATACTAAATTATACTAAATTCTATGTTCTTGAGTTTCTGAAATTTCTAATGTTTCATTGATTTAACTGTTCTTACACTGATTACACACTTTCATTTTCATTATTATATCTTTATATTTTACTATCTGATAACCTAAAATCCCTCCTTTTGAAACTTCCTTTTAAAATTTTCTTGGCTGTTCTTAAAATATTTATTCTCCTAGATAAAATTTAGACTCATTTTGTCAAATTTCCAAAATATCTCATTAAGATTGACAGAAATCATACGAAATGTACATATTAATTTGAAAAGACTTGACATTTAAAGTAACCAGCTAGTGATCTGTATGACATTACCATTTGGAACTCCTCACTACCTATCTGGAGAAGAAATGATTATAATCCACATTCAGCAACTGGCTAGATGAAGTATAGAGAGTTTAAAGATTTAAGTGTAAAAAATTAAACCTTTGAAGTACTAGAAGAAAATATTTGTGACGTTGAGAGGCAAAAGACCTTTCCAGGATATGATAATAAACATAGGTGTCATGAAGAACAAGATTTAGAATTAAAAAAAAAAAAACCACAAATAAACAAAGAAGTCAAACCAGAATAAATAAAATTGGAAGGTGGTTTAAAAATTGAAAATTAATTTGCAAAATAAGAAAGAGTTAAAACATCTAGTGGAAAATTTAAGAAAGTAACAAATAAACAATTCCAAAGGAAGTACAACTGTCCAATAAACACATGAAAAAGTCTTTGCCTCTTTAATTACATGAATTCCAAGTCAAACAAGACAGGTTTTTACCTGAAAGTTTTCCAGTGTATATCTTTGTTAACATTGTAATAAATATCCAGTGCAGAAGACAGGAGTTAGAGAGAGTACTTACGAACAAGAGTCATTTTTTCCATTTTTTTAAAAATTATTTTTTAATTAATGGAAAAGTGCTTTACAATTTTGTGTTTTTTTCTGCTGTACAACACAAATCAGTCATAATTATATATTTATAAATATATATTATATATATACAGTCCTTCCCTCCTGAACCTCCTCCTCCCCCCATCCCACCCCTCTAGGTCATCACAGGCTGGGCTTCCTGTGTTATTCAGCAACTTCCCACTATCTGTTTTACATATGACAGTGTGTATATGTCAATGGTACTTTCTTAATTCGTCCCACCCTCAGCTTCCACAACTGTGTCCACAAGTCCATTCTCTACTATTTTTTTCTAGATTTCACATATATGCATGAATATATGATACTTGCTTTTCTCTTTCTGACTTACTTCACTTTGTATAAGAGGCTCTAGGTTCATCCACCTCACTGCAACTGACTCAAATTTGTTCCTTCTTATGGCCGAGTAATATTCCATTGTACAAATGCCCACAACTCCTTTATTTATTCATTTGTTTAAAATGTGCAAAGATTTAGTTATAAACATTGTCATACAATATTATTTAAGATAGCAGAAAATTGAAAATAATATACATTTCCAAAAATGGGGGAAAATGTGTGAAAACAATATTTAATGTTCTAAAAAGTTAACATAGCATAAAACTGTTATGTGGAAAATATTTCTAGTCAATGTAAAAAAAGGGAAATGAAAAGAAAGAATGAAAGCAAAAGAAATTATATATACATTTGCTTGACACTTCAGATAGAATACAGACCATAATATTACCAGTGTTTATGGTTCACTGAGGGCAAAATTATAGTTGAGTTTAGTTTTCTTTTGGCTTTTCTCATTTTATACAACTATGTATTACTTTTTCCAATAAGAATAAAACAAAATTTTTCCGTGGATAATTTTAGCTTTTTTTTTTTTTACAACAACATTCAGAAAGATCATGATACTCATAGGTATTAAAAGTTTTTCAAACACTGTTTATGGCATTACAAATTGGTGTACAACTTCTGAACATCAATTCTGCAATATTAGAAACTTCATTTCCTTTGAACTTGTGAATCTATCCCAAAGAAATAATTCAAAATACTGAAACGGTTATGCATACGCAAGTGAAAATGTTCACTGTAGTGTTATTTGTAAATATGAAAAATTAGAAGCCCAGCAAAGTATCTCATAATAGGAGAGTTATAAAATAAGAGATGATACATCTAGAGAACTGGCTAGAATTTTTTGGAAAAGCCTTTGGAACCCATTGAGATAAAAGGCTGTTTATAAACTATAATTAAAATTATAAGAATAATTATGCTTATGATTAAAAAATACTAGAAATAAGGACTTCCTTGGTGGTCCAGTGGTTAAGACTCTGCTTCCAATATAGGAGGGTGTGGGTTTGATCCCTGGCTGGGGAACTAAGATCCTACATGTCACAGTGTGGTTTAAATAAATAAATAAAATACTACAAGGAAATGTTATAAAAGTTGATAATAGCTGTTACGATGTAGTATTATACATGATTATTTCTTACTTTGTTCTGTTTTCCAAATGTAGTCATATTACTTTTATTCTTTTTAAAAAACAGTTTATTGAAGAGAAGAAAAAGAAGAGGTAAGTTAGGTGGCAAGATATAAAATGTAATGGAAGCAGGAGAATGTGAAGGGTCTGAAGTAAGGTAGGGATGGTGCTGATTAGCCTGGTGGGGACCCTTGAAATGCAGGGTTAAAGGGACTGACCCAGGTTTTTAGCTGGGGCAATGAGCAGATGGTGATGCCTTAAACCTGAAAAGAGGACATGGTTTAAATGTCAGGTTCTCAAGAGGCTGATCCTGCCTGCCTTGCATCCAGCACTGTTTTCCCACATGTCTACCACTGGGAGATGGTCATGGGAAGAGGAGGAGGACCTGGGCCAGCCTGAATCCTGTGATTCTTTGAAAGCAATCAATTCTTACCTTCTGGCCCAGGCTCTGATATGAGGTTTCTGGCTCAGAGTCGGTACAGATTGAACAGTGATGACTATGTCTTTCAAGCTTAGTGAATAAAGCTGTTTTATACACTTGGATGCAAAAATCACTTTTTTTCCCTTTGAGAGGAAAGCATTAAAAATAATGCTTATTAAAGTCAACTCAGACAGGATAATTACAGGCACAACTGTCCCAGCCTAAATACAGCTTTCAAACTGGAAAGATGCCGTACCTCCCCCACTCCTCCCCATCTTTTTACTTACTACTTTTCCTCATTAGAGAAGTGGTCTGAGAGACAGGGAAGGTTTTGTCGTCTGGTCTTAATAAGAAGATTGATACATAAAGCACTCTCTTCTACAACTCCTGAGATAAAAGCATTGGCATATGATCACATCCAGAGCTGTTAAGCAAATGATGTGAACTGAGGTTCTTCGTTTGTTTCCAAATGATCCTTTCATTAGAATCAGTCTAGTTGTCATCAATCAACATGTACAGGCATCTACTATATGTCTGGCACTGTCCATGTACTGAGATGGTAGCAAAAACAATCAGAGTTCAACCTCTACCAACAGTGTCTACCACATCTTAGCAAATATCAAGACAGCTGAGCACCTTCCTGGTGGTTCAGTGGTAAAGAATCCACCTGCCAATGCAGGAGACATGGGTTTGATCCCTGGTCCAGGAAGATCCCACATGCTGTGGAGCAACTAAGCTGGCGAGCCACAACTATTGAGCCTGTGCTCTAGATCCCGGGAGCTGCAACTACTGAAGCCCTGGTGCCCTAAAGCCTGTGCTCTGCAACAAGAGGAGCCACCGCAATGAGAAGCCTGTGCACCACAGCTAGAGAGTAGCTTCTGCTCTCTGCAACAAGAGAAAGCCCTACACAGCGATGAAGACCCAGCACAACCAAAGAAACCAAACAAAGTTTATTTTAAAAAAAGATGCTGAGTCTAGGTTTTGCCTCATCACCATAAGATCCACTTACCATGAAAAGGCAACGTCCCATAGCAAGTCCCAGAGAACAAGCAAGGCTGATTTGGATATGGTAGTTATATACCTTCATGACACTACAGTCAAATAAGGCATGATACCAGATCCTGAGCCTCTCTGCACCTGTAACCGCCCCTCTACCACACACACACACCAAAGTAGGTCACAAATGGGCTCAGACACAGGGATATCTGGTGGTATGTGGGAAGTGTCATTTTCATACACCAAGTATGGCTTCAATTGCTAGTTGTCCCCGATGTTATTTTAGAAAGACATAAACCCTATATTTCCCAGTTTCCCTTGCAGTTAGGAGTGGCCATGTGATTAGTTTATGGCCAATAGCATGTGAGCAGAAGTCATGTGAACGGTTCCCCGAGTACGAGACAGCAAAAGAGACACCGATATATAGAACAGTCTTATGGACTCTGTGGGAGAGGGAGAGGGAGGGAAGATTTGGGAGAATGGCATGGAAACATGTATAATATCATGTATGAAACGAGTCGCCAGTCCAGGTTTGATGCACGATACTGGATGCTTGGGGCTGGTGCACTGGGACGACCCAGAGGGACGGTATGGGGAGGGAGGAGGGAGGAGGGTTCAGGATGGGGAACACATGTATACCTGTGGCGGATTCATTTCGATATTTGGCAAAACTAATACAATATTGTAAAGTTTAAAAAAAAAGGTGTGTGCACCCTGCCTTCTCTTTCTCACTTCCTGAAGGCTGAGTGATCAGGCAGTGATGAGAGCTGCAGCAGTCTTCTGGGACCATGGGATGGCACCATGTGTTGAGAATGGTAGAGTCACAGCACACTGAGAACCTGGGTGTGTGATACCTTGGTGCCACTATACCACTGTTTGTATTGTTACACAAGCAGAAAACACATTTTCCTAACTATAGTATATCGGAGAAGGCAATGGCACCCCACTCCAGTACTCGTGCCTGGAAAATCCCATGGATGGAGGAGCCTGGTAGGCTGCAGTCCATGGGGTCGCTAAGACTCGGATATGACTGAGAGACTTCACTTTCATGCATTGGAGAAGGAAATGGCAACCCACTCCAGTATTCTTGCCCAGAGAATCCCAGGGACGGGAGAGCCTGGTGGGCCGCCATCTATGGGGTTGCACAGAGTTGGACACGACTGAAGTGACTTAACAGCAGCAGCAGCAACTATAGTATATAGGTGTCTATGTAGAAAACGAAGATCATGGCATCTGGTCCCATCACTTCATGGAAAATAGATGGGGAAACAGTGGAAACAGTGTCAGACTATTTTTTTGGGCTCCAAAATCACTGCAGATGGTGACTGCAGCCATGAAATTAAAAGATGCTTACTCCTTGGAAGGAAAGTTATGACCAACCTATATAGCATACTGAAAAGCAGAGACATTACTTTGCCAACAAAGGTTCATCTAGTCAAGGCTATGGTTTTTCCTGTGGTCATGTATGGATGTGAGAGTTGGACTGTGAAGAAGGATGAATGCCGAAGAATTGATGCTTTTGAACTGTGGTGTTGGAGAAGACTCTTGAGAGTCCCTTGGACTGCAAGGAGATCCAACCAGTCCATTCTGAAGGAGATCAGCCCTGGGATTTCTTTGGAAGGAATGATGCTAAAGCTGAAACTCCAGTACTTTGGCCACCTCATGCGAAGACTTGACTCATTGGAAAAGACTCTGATGCTGGGAGGGATTGGGGGCAGGAGGAGAAGGGGACAACAGAGGATGAGATGGCTGGATGGCATCACTGACTCGATGGACGTGAGTCTGAGTGAACTCCGGGAGCTGGTAATGGAGAGGGAGGCCTGGTATGCTGCGATTCATGGGGTCGCAAAGAGTCGGACATGACTGAGCGACTGAACTGAACTGAACTGATGTTATAGCAGCCTGATCTATATCTTTAACACACCAAGGATGACTTAAATTAACAGATGTATTAACAATAATAGCCACCATTGTTGTATATAAGCCATGTGCCGTGCAGTGTGCTAGATGCTCTCAGTATATATGATCTCATCTGATCTTTCACAATAACTCTATTAAGTAGTTATTATCAGCCCTATTTTATAGATTAGGAAACTGAGGCCCAATGAGGTGGACAAGACTGCAATGAACTGTTGACAGAGCCATGGCTTGAACTCAAGTGTTTAAACTTTCGATTTTGGGCTCTTCCTATTACCCTGTGCTGGGTACTTACCTGCTCTAAATGAGTTATTTTTTCTCTCTACCAGGTTATTTTTAAGAGCATACCACTTCGAAGTCAAAATTTCTGAGCCACAAATAGTATAAGGAATTATAGATCTCTATTTGATTAAAGCTAAATCCTATCAGAACTGAAATTTCAACTTCTACATTGACTTCATTTTCAAACCAAGGTTTTATATTAAAAAGAAGAGAAAAGGGAAACCTTTAAATCTATTGAATAGCTATTTCTGTTTTAAGAACTGGTGTTTTCAAAATACACTCTCCCAAAGGAGAAACATAAGTTCATGTAATTCCCAAATTCCAATTTTCTTGTTAAATCAGTATGCTATGCTATGCTATGCTAAGTCACTTCAGTTGTGTCCGACTCTGTGTGACTCCATAGACAGTAGCCTACCAGGCTCCCCCATCCCTGGGATTCTCCAGGCAAGAACACTGGAGTGGGTTGCCATTTCCTTCTCCAATGCATGAAAGTGGAAAGTGAAAGTGAAGTCGCTCAGTCATGTCTGACTCTTAGCGACCCCATGCAGCCCACCAGGCTCCTCCCTCCATGGGATTTTCCAGGCAAGAGTACTGGAGTGGGGTGCCATTGCCTTCTCCGTATAATTCTTATCTATTTTCCATCACTATCCAAGGTTTAGCTCAAAACTCTTTGATTCTCAATATAATTGCTTATTTAAAATCCCAAGAGAATCAGAAACAATGAAAGAATCTAGTGTTATGGTGACATAGAAATTTAATATAAATAGCTTTCCCATATTAAAATAACCAAGTTAGAAGAGATAATTATAGAAAAGATCTTAATTCTATTTTATTTTATCCTATCCTATCCTATTTGAAAATACAAGATACCTAGGGATAGATTTAATAAGAAATTTACAATATGTACATGAAGAATCTTAAATCTTCTAAGAGATACAAAAGAAGACTTGAACCACTGCAGAAGCCTCACGGACAGAGGAGCCTGGCAGGCTATGGCCCATGGGGTTGCAAAGAGTCAGACAATACTGAGCAACTAAGCACATCAGCACAGTCCCATCATATATTAAAATGTATAATAAAATTATGATAATTAAATCTAGCATTGACCCATGAATAGAAAGATCAATGGAATACAATAAAAAATCTAAAAAATAGAGTTGATAAAATGGACTATAATTTTCCCCTTGTTACTATCTGTGCAGGATAAATTTCAAGACCCACAGTGGGTGCCTGAAACCTAGGATGGTACGAAACTGTGTATCCGTATTTTTCCCTATATATGCATATCTACAATGAAGTTTACTTTATGAATTAGGCATAATAAAAAGCTAACAACAATAACATAATAAAATAGAACAGTTACAACAATTACTGTAATTAAAGTTATGTAAATATGGTCTCTTTCTCTCCCAAAATGTCTTCATGTACAAATTTAATGCCTTTTCCATCTTAAACACCTTAAATGCCTTGTCCTTTTAACAGACACAGCGGTCGTAACTTCTGTAGTCTGAGGTGTGAAAGCAAAACTAGCACAAATTTTTTTTTCTTCTTCACAATTTCATGGATAAAAGATTCATTCTTACTGTAGATCTTAGCAATCTCAGCATACAATCATATATTTTTTGCTTTCCTTCTTATATTGAGAAGTTTTCACCTTTCACTTAAAGGAAATACTTTATAACTATTCTTTGGTATATCTAAATTACCAGCATCACAACTCTTGTACTTTGGGGCCATTACTAAGTAAAATAAGGGTTAGTTGAACGCAAGCACTGTGATACTGAGATCTGATCTGATAAGTGGCTACTGAGTGACAACAGGTGGGATATGCTGGACAGAAGGATGATTCATGTCCTGGGTAGGATAGAATGGGACAGTGTAAGATTTCATCATGCTGTTCACAACAGCACACAACATAAAACTTATGAATTGCTTATTTGTGGAAGTTTCCATTTAATATTTCAGACTTTGGTAGTCATCAGGTAACTGAAAACATGTAAAGAGAACCTGGGGATAAAGTAGGATGACTGTTTATAAAAATAAGAATGTTTGCAGACCAAAACACTAACATAAGCAAAATCAAAAGAATAATGACACACACAAAAGAAATATATTCAATTCATTTAACAAAGAGCTTATTTCCCTCATCCACAAAGACCTCCCACAAATTGTTGGGAAAAAGCCCAATAATCTAATAGAAACAAAAGCTACAATGACACAATTTACAGAAAGGAAATGATGTTCACTTCCACCCAAAATAAGAGTGCTGCAAATTAAAACTTCCCTGAGATACTGTTTTTTACTCTTGAGAATGGCCCAGACCCATAGCACACTGATAACACACTGAAGCAAGGCTAAAACCAGGAGTGTAAAATGGTGCACCCTTGATAATAGGCAATTTGTTAACATCCAGCAAGATTAGTAATGTGTGTGTGTCCTTGACCCCTGATATCTACTAGACTTACTCAGATGCATGTATTATGAATGGGAAATGATGGATACATGAATTTATTCCATGGTATTTTTTGTAAAAGCAAGCAAGCAGACACACTTAAACATCTATAAACAGGGTTCTGGCTAAAGTAAGTAGGGCACATCCATGCCAAGGAATACTATACAGCTAGAAAACAGAATGAGGATGCTCTTTACATACTAGTAGAGAAATATCTCCAATATTGTTAAATGTATTGTTAAATGAAGGAAACGTGCAGAGCAGCATGAGCTATGTACAAAATCGGGGAAAGAGATACATACTAATATATGCTTTTCTATGTGTAAAATATCTCTGGAGGCATATACAATAAAACTAAAGCACCAGTGTTCTGTGGGGAAGATAACTGCCCATCTGGACAACACTATACACAGTACATCCTACATACCTCAACATTTTTTGACCTACTAAATTTTTTCAGCCATTAAAAAACAAACATACTGTAGCACTTCTCTTCTTATCTCACTGAACCACTCACTTTCTGGGTACTTTCTATGTACATGGTACTGTTATGAGTGCTATGGGGTGACTGCAATGTGGATCTGGAATCTTTTTCCAATTCTGTTTGTTAATTGCAATATTTATCCTCAAGCACCCAAGTTCTAGTTGGATGTAAAATCTGCCCCTTAATTAAAAATTTTCAACTTTGATAGAATCCCAGAGCACAAAGCTAAGAGGATTCTTAAGAGTGGTCCACAATATATCTATTAGAGACCAGTTCATTTTTTCAATCAACCAGTTTGCCATGATGAAGACAAAAGTTCAGCCTCAAGATGCTGCTGCTGACTGATTTTATTCTCATTTCATAGATAATGAAACTGAGGCACAGTGAAGGGATTCTATCAAAGTTGAAAAATTTTAATTAAGGGGCAGATTTTATGTCCAACTAGAACTTGGGTGCTTGAGGATGAATATTGCAATTAACAAACAGAATTGGAAAAAGATTCCAGATCCACATTGCAGTCACCCCATAGCACTCATAACAGTACCATGTACATAGAAAGTACCCAGAAAGTGCGTGGTTCAGCGAGACTTCCTCTGGTAGTGTCATGTCAGGAGAAGGCAATGGCACCCACTCCAGTACTCTTGCCTGGAAAATCCCATGGAGGGAGGAGCCTGGTGGGCTGCATGGGGTCGCTAAGAGTCAGACATGACTGAGAGACTTCACTTTCACTTTCCACTTTCATGCACTGGAGAAGGCAATGGCAACCCACTCCAGTGTTCTTGCCTGGAGAATCCCAGGGATGGGGGAGCCTGGTGGGCTGCCATCTATGGGGTCGCACAGAGTCAGACACGACTGAAGTGACTTAGCAGCAGCAGTAGCAGCAGCGTCATGTCAGAGTAGGGATTTAGATCCAGGGAGTCTGTATTGTTTCTCACCATGATTCCGTACTGAGGCTCGAAGTCAATTCTGTGTCATGTGTGTGTTGAACGAAACATATTAAAATAAAAGAAAAAATCACCCCCAGTATTTCAGGAGCTTCTGTTTAGGAACGGGGGTGTAGTTGCTATTTGTGCCCAGGTAAAAATAGAATAAAGTCACTTCATAGAGTTCAAGTATCACACTCTCAGAATAAGGAGACATTTCTTTTTGCCTTTGCAAGCTTTCTTTCTCTCGTCACAAAATGGAGCATAGTAATTATTACATTCAGACTCAACATTTGGGTAGTTAAGTAGCAGCCCTGAAAAGTGATCACAGATGAAGTTGAAAGGGCTTTTTTTTTTTTACACACAGCCCTCCCCACTCCGTCTCCTCTCCCCCCACCCCATCCCACCTCAAATACTGGGTTAACAAACTCAGGCAATGTTTGAGAAGTACTGACATGAAATTAAAACGCTCATGATAGTACTTCATTCAAACCAGTTTCTAAATTTAAAAGCCTATAAAAAGCAGCTCAGATCAAAAAGTGAACAAAATGACCACTTTCTTTATGATTATCAAATGTACTAATAACCGAGCCCATAGGCCTGCACACTGTCAGCTGAGACACGTGTGTGACAGCCGGATCCCCACAGCCCCCCAGCAATGGCAAAGGGGCAGAGGCACTCAGCTGAGTGTAGCCAGGAAGAAGTGGAGAGCTGGCCTTTGGGCGAGACACTTAACGTCTGCAGGCCTCGGTGTCCTCATCTGTAAAATGGAGATAATAATACCCTGTTTACAGAATGGTGAGGCTCACATGAGCAAACTTGCTAAGGACTAAGAAGCTGGCTCCCAGCAGGGACTCAGCATCAGAATTCCCTTCTTCCCAACGCACAGGATAACTACAGAACACATCTTCCCTCCTATGAAGGCAGGAATCACTCCGGTCTCTGCTTCTGTCATCGAGAGGCATCCTCCCTGTGTCTGTCATCTCTCTTATTAGAAGGACATCAGCCATAGTGGACTAAAGGTCCACCTACTCCATTATGACCTCATCTTAACCAATTACAGTACATCGACAATGGCTCTATTTCCAAATAAGTTCACATTCTGAAGCAGTGAGGGTTAGGACTTTAAGAAATCTGTTGGGGATACACAATCCAGACTGAGCAATCCTTTATTGAGTTCATCGATGTAAGGGAGACAAAGAAGACCAAGCGCTTGCTCTAGACCTTTTCTGCTCAGCATCTCTTTGGGGAAAAGAGAGTCTGGCACAGAGTGATGCTGGGAGTGGCCAGATGATGCTTACTCTGTGTATAAGGATCAGCCTCAACTTTGGCAGATCCAATAGGGTGTGAATCTCAGGAGCACCACATACACCCTGTCTGACCAAGAGTAAGTCATTTACCAACATGAGCCTCAGTTCCTCCTATGTGAAAAGAATAATATCACTTCACTACCTGGATAAACACCGACACATATACATGCCCAGAGCATGTAGTCCATTTTTTCTCAAGTAGCAAGAGTGCAGAAACTTAGAGCCATAAATTCTATCTTGGTAAAAGGCACCATGATTTACCCCGTTGACCAAATGGGAGACTAAGGGATAATCCTAGATTCCCTTCTGCTCCAGTCTTTACACCCAAGCACAATGTCATCCCCCTCCTTATTATCTCTTTAAGGTACTTCCTCTGTGTCATTCCAGCCTAGCATCTTTCTCCTGGAAAGCTGTGGCACCTCCTACCCATGCCCCACATAGTGTCAGATCAGAGGAGCCATGGGAAACACAGACCCCAACACATCACTCCCTTGTCCGAAACTCACCTCAGTTCAGCACACCCATCAGAAGAAAGCCCAAACCCCATTTAAAGCCATTCCAATCAGTTTGTCATTGGTATAACTTGACAAAAATAATTTCATGTGTATTTAAAAGGATAAATAGACAAGAATTGGCTAAGGTGTTTTGAAGAAGAAAAATAACAAGAAAGTGATATGAACTGTTAAGGAATATTACATAGCCACAGGAATTAAAACAAATTGGAAGGGGTACATATTTTGGGAAAAAGGTGTTCATGTACCAAATAATTTCTTGTATAATTCAAGAGAAAAACAGGCTGCTCAGCAAACAGTTTTGAGATAACTAGTTATTGGGAATATCCTCAAGTTAGATCTTCTCACATTGTGTACCATAATAAATTATAGATTTAAAAAGTAGTTAAGAATAAAAATAAATAAGACTTCTATATTTCCCATAAGTTATTTTTTTCAGGTGCAGAGACCACACCTTCTTTATTTCCTTTTTTAAAAATTAAAAAAAAAATTTACTGGGATATAATTGCTTTACAATAGTGTGCTAGTTTCTGCTGTATAATGAAGTGACTCATCCACAGGCATACATATATTATCCCCTCCTTCTTGGGCCTCCCTCGCATCCCACCCTGTCCTTTATAGTAAACAAGTATTCCTTTTAAAATAAGAGGAAAGAAACAATACAGATGGAAAAATACATGAAGTATTACACAAACTTGAAGGAAATAAAGGTAAATATTTAACTAATATCAGGAGGGACTCTCTAAGTATAAAAGCAGTGGAAGAAACAGATCAACAAATTTGGTTACTTAAAATTTTTAAATTTTATAACATCAACCCTCCCTGTAAAATTGAAAGTCAAATGCCAAGTGGGAAGAACATTTGTAACAAACAGCAAAGGATAGTTGTCCTTAAGATATTAAAAATTCCTTGCAAATTGGGACTTCCCTGGACGGAGGTCCAGTGGTTGACCCTGTGCTTCCTTTGCAGGGGCGAGGGTTCAGTCCCTGGCCGGGGAACGAAGGTACCACATGCCATGCAGTGTGGTCTGCCCCACCCCCGCCCCTAAAGTTGCAAATCAATAGGGAAAAAAACACTTAAAACGGACTTCTCACCCCAAAGACAATTCAAAATAGAACTATAACTGTGCAATAAATATATGACTGATAATAGTAAAAAAAAAAACCATTAACCACAAGGTACCCTGTTTTTGATCTGTTTGGTAAATAATGATAACATTAATTACTAATAGTAATGAAAACTGTTGATCAGGATGCAGGGATGCAGGTTCTTCCAAGCACAGATGGTTTTGAAAAAGGCTCTGGGAATTATGTGGCCAGGGAAGTAGAGGGCAGGGCAGGGGGCGCTTAGACATGCCCACTACCCCTGACTGTCTCATGTCACTCCTTAAAGTCTGGCCTAAAGAACTGATTAGAAATAAAAGACAACGGCAAGGATGTTTATCACAGCATTCTTAATAGTAGCAAACATGTGAAGGTAAGCCTTATGTCCACAAGGAGAGAAATTTCTGCATCAAATATGGACTACCATGCCCCCGTCAGAAAGATTTTCCTTAAGGTCCAAAAGAAATGCTAAAAAATGTGTTTAGTAATCCTATTGTTGAAGGCAGTGTAACACTATTATTCTGAGACTGTTCTATGTGTACGTACTGTATGCATATTTGTATGTGTATCATAGGATAAACGAGTGAATTTGGTGTGTGTTGTTGAGAGGCAGGTTTTTCAGCATAAGAAAAAGATCATATTAAAGAAATAAACAAACAAAACCAAAATAAATGAACAAGCCAAACCAAACAAAAACAAACAACGTAGATACAGAGAACAGAGTAGTGGCTACCACAGGGTAAGGGAAGGAGGAGAGCAAAATGGGTAGAGATCACTTGTATGGTGACACTACTGACTGAATTTTTGGTGGTGAGCACACTGTAGTGTATGCAGAAGTAGAAATATAATGCACAACAAAATTTATGTAATGTTGTAAATCAATGTTACCTCAATAAAAAATAAATAAATACAAACCTTTAGCCCTGAATTTAAACTGGAATTAGCAACATGTGCTCAGGGTACATTTTATCTTAGAAACAGATAAACATTTTCTAGTTCTTTCCACTGACAAGGCCTAAAAATAAATGACTAACCAATAGCTACTCACAACACCCAGATTATGATCTTTATATATTTCCTAATTAAAGGAATATATAAGATGAGTCTGGACATGGTCACAGTAAGAGCAAATAAACTATGAGAAACTACAAGGGTCATAACAAAAGGACTCATGACTCAACTTGAAGAGGTTCCCACTGACTAAAGATGGGGCCCCATCAGGCATCAATAAAAATAACTGCAATGAATTAAAATACACCAAATATGCTTGAGTGCATGTGGTCATCCTGGACTAAAAATAAAATTCAGTGGTCACCATTGGAGGGCGCTAGGGAACCAAATCACTATTATGAAAACTGGTAAACAACTGGAAAAAAATAAAACATCCTGCTGTTCTTAAGTGAACTCTACCACAGTGTAATCAAACAGTTTATCTTCATAGAAGTATTCTGGATAATAAAGAAAGAAAAATAGCAGAATTAGAATATTACCATTTTACACGTCCCTAATAAAATAATGGATCTAGGCAATAATCACCAGTGACTGTTCATATCACAAAAGAAACACATTCACCCAATGCTTCTTGGTGGGAGCACACATCACCACTTAGTAACTATTCTTACCCAAAACCAAACCTGAATCCTATCAAGCCTCTAGATCTACTCATCAATTTACAGGAAATACAGGGGCAAAGGAACATTTTAAATGATACTGCAGGAATACAATCATCAAAATCCTGACAGTGGGAAACTCTACAGGACAAATGACCAATTCCTTCAATAATAAATTGAAAGGAATAAATGAAAGAGAAGGCAGATCCTATAGACTAAAAGAAACTTAGACTCATCAACCAATCACAATCAGATCAGGTCAGATCAGTCGCTCAATCATGTCCGACTCTTTGAGACCCCATGAATTGCAGCACGCCAGGCCTCCCTGTCCATTACCAACTCCCGGAGTTCACTCAGACTCACGTCCATCGAGTCAGTGATGCCATCCAGCCATCTCATCCTCTGTCGTCCCCTTCTCCTCTTGCCCCCAATCCCTCCCAGCATCAGAGTCTTTTCCAATGAGTCAACTCTTCGCATGAGGTGGCCAAAGTACTGGAGTTTCAGCTTTAGTATCATTCCTTCCAAAGAAATCCCAGGGCAGATCTCCTTCAGAATGGACTGGTTGGATCTCCTTGCAGTCCAAGGGACTCTCAAGAGTCTTCTCCAACACCACACTTCAAAAGCATCAATTCTTCGGCACTCAGCCTTCTTCACAGTCCAACTCTCACATCCATACATGACCACAGGAAAAATCATAGCCTTGACTAGACGAACCTTTGTTGGCAAAGTAATGTCTCTGCTTTTGAATATGCTATCTAGGTTGGTCATAACTTTCCTTCCAAGGAGTAAGCGTCTTTTAATTTCATGGCTGCAGTCACCATCTGCAGTGATTCTGGAGCCCCAAAAAATAAAGTCTGACACAGTTTCCACTGTTTCCCCATCTATTTCCCATGAAGTGATGGGACCGGATGCCATGATCTTCGTTTTCTGAATGTTGAGCTTTAAGCCAACTTTTTCACTCTCCACTTTCACTTTCATCAAGAGGCTTTTGAGTTTCTCTTCACTTTCTGCCATAAGGGTGGTGTCATCTGCATATCTGAGGTTATTGATATTTCTCCCGGCAATCTTGATTCCAGCTTATGTTTCTTTCACTCCAGCGTTTCTCATGATGTACTCTGCATATTAAGTTAAATAAACAGGGTGACAATATACAGCCTTGACGAACTCCTTTTCCTATTTGGAACCAGTCTGTTGTTCCATGTCCAGTTCTAACTGTTGCTTCCTTTCCTGCATACAAATTTCTCAAGAGACATATCAGGTGGTCTGGTATTCCATCTATTTCAGAATTTTCCACAGTTTATTGTGATCCACCCAGTCAAAGGCTTTGGCATAGTCAATAAAGCAGAAATAGATGTTTTTCTGGAACTCTCTTGCTTTTTCCATGATCCAGTGGATGTTGGCAATTTGATCTCTGGTTCCTCTGCCTTTTCTAAAACCAGCTTGAACATCAGGAAGTTCACGGTTCACATATTGCTGAAGCCTGGCTTAGATAATTTTGAGCATTACTTTACTAGCGTGTGAGATGAGTGCAATTGTGTGGTAATTTGAGCATTCTTTAGCATTGCCTTTCTTTGGGATTGGAATGAAAACTGACCTTTTCCAGTCCTGTGGCCACTGCTGAGTTTTCCAAATTTGCTGGCATATTGAGTGCAGCACTTTCACAGCATCATCTTTCAGGATTTGGAATAGCTCAACTGGAATTCTATCACCTCCACTAGCTTTGTTCGTAGTGATGCTTTCTAAGGCCCACTTGACTTCACATTCCAGGATGTCTGGCTCTAGGTCAGTAATCACACCATCGTGATTATCTGGGTCGTGAAGATCTTTTTTGTACAGTTCTTCTGTGTATTCTTGCTATCTCTTCTTAATATCTTCTGCTTCTGTTAGGTCCATACCATTTCTGTCCTTTATCGAGCCCATCTTTGCATGAAATGTTCCTTTGGTATCTCTGATTTTCTTGAAGAGATCTCTAGTCTTTCCCATTCTGTTGTTTTCCTCTATTTCTTTCATTGATCGCTGAAGAAGGCTTTCTTATCTCTTCTTGCTGTTCTTTGGAACTCTGCATTCAGATGTTTATATCTTTCCTTTTCTCCTTTGCTTTTCGCTTCTCTTCTTTTCACAGCTATTTGTAAGGCCTCCCCAGACAGCCATTTTGCTTTTTTGCATTTCTTTTCCATGGGGATGGTCTTGATCCCTGTCTTCTGTACAATGTCACAAACCTCATTCCATAGTTCATCAGGCACTCTGTCTATCAGATCTAGGCCCTTAAATCTATTTCTCACTTCCACTGTATAATCATAAGGGATTTGATTTAGGTCCAATCACAATAGATGAACCTTATTTGGATCCTGAGTCAGATTATTAAAAAACTATGAAACAATTGTGGAAACCTGAACACCAACTGGATATTTAATTGGTTTTAAGCACTTTTAACATAAGAAATTTTTAGGTATACTGAATAGTATTTTGGTTCTTTTTTTTAAAAAATGGCCTTGACTTTTACATATTTATACCAAGATACCCAGAAAATGAATGATGTGATGCCTGCAATTTGCTTCCAAACATCCCAAGCGGTTCATAGGTCTAGATGAATTAAGACGGATTATGATTTGATGATTGCTGAAACCTGCTGATTGGCACCTGGGGGTTCATACTAGTTTCTCTACATATAGAAAATGTTTGAAATTTTCGAAAATAAAAGATTTAAGAAACATTTTAAATGAGATTTTTCTCAAAACGATTTAGTGACATGGAGAACTGTTCATGACATAGCAATGATGGAAGAAGCCACAGAACTAGTAGTGCTGTGACACACGAAGAATTCGGGAGCAGGAAGAAGAAAGTCTAATACAAAGTTAATAACAAGTCTTCTCTCTTTATAGCGATGTAATGGGTGGTTTTCACTTCCTCATATTTTCAGTTTTCTGCAGTCAGGAGGCCTTCCTTTATAATTATAGAAATATATTTTTAAAAGCATTTACCTTGGAATTTATCCGGGAAAGCAAATTTATTATGTTCATAGGGTGTTTATTTCTTCTTTGGCCTAACCAATCCCAACAGTCTCTGAAACTGCCATGAACCAGAGATTTTTTTCTGTGCAGAGAGAGAATCCCAGACTTAATAACATAAACATTGTACAGCAGACCTCATACAGAAGTACCTTTCTCAGGCTGAGAAGGTTTTACAGAGCCCACAATTTTTTACATCAAGGGAAAACTAACCAAGCAGAAAAAAATCCTTTGCAAAGATGAGCACAGCAGTGCCCCTCCCAGTAGGGGAGAGCTGGCCCCAGCCCAGGGCCCAGCAGGGGCCTGCAGCCCTCAGGGAAGAACAGCACCAGGCGGTAGGTCCATGCTAACACGCACAAAACCTGTAAGGGAAAGTTCTGTTCAGTGAAAAAAACCAATTCTAATAACCTGCTAATTCCAAGGAGAAAATATAATATAAGGCATCAGAAGAGGCTCTGTGAGAGGGTGACACAGTAAAGGATGTTCATTGTGTGTGGCCAGTCTCCCCACTTTAAGATTCAAAATGTTGTGAAAGCCTCGTTTCCAAAATGCTCTGCCATCTAGTCTAACAAATATCTACCCCCTACCTAGCTGCCTTGTGTTCCAATGGAACTAGACATATCCATAAAACCCATTTTCTTTTTCTTGCCTTATACTTGCTCGCCTGGGAAAAACAAATGTATATATTTTTTGTCCTTCACATTTTAAAAAAGGTCTTATCAGCTTTACCAATCATGTATGTTTAGGACCTATGGGGGAAGAAAAGTAAATCCCAGACCTTGCTGGTATGTTTGCAGTCCACTGGCACCGGAAAGACAGATACACAAGAGCTCCTGGAATCCTTCCCTCTATTTTGTGATATTTGGGTTTTGGGGGCCTGTGGGTGGGACATCTCAGTTCATACCAGCACTTTTTTTTTTTTTTAAACTTAAGGAAATAAACAGGAGAAATTCTCATGGGAAAGTCCAGATGGCATCACCTTTAAGAGAGGCCTTCTTTAACGAAGGCTGGCAAGCAGAAACAAGCCACTTCACCCTCTTGGCAGCAGGGCCAGGTACCTTCTGTGTGACTGTGCAGGGATGGGAACTGGCTGCAGCCCAGCACTGAATTCCTGGTGCTGCCTTGCCCCTAGGGGGAGGTCACTTTCCCTGACATTACAGCCAAAAGGACCCTCCAGAGAGGTGCAGTGTATGTTTTCAGGCTGGTCACTGTTGAGAAATGGGCAGGCCATCTCCTGGTCACCTCTCCTGACTGTAATGGCTTTACCCCACAAGGGGCAGAGAACAGGGTCTGGGTGGAAGGGGCCAAGGGGCAAGCCACAACTCTGTGCCTCTTGCTTTCCCCAGCCGGGCTCTAGCAGACACTGGGCCTGGATTCCACCCAGGGAAGGGCTGCTTGGTGGTAAGGTGAATGAGTACTGCTCTCTGGAAAAACAGAACCAACTTTTACTAGCTTGGACAACTGTGGGAATGCTTTGGGACATTTTAAACTATTTCTCTACTTTGGAGACACCTGAGTAGCCGACTTGCAAATGTTTATACAGAGGTGCCCCATCCAGAAATTCCTTCAAGCTCGGGCAATTTGCTTCCCCTCTTTGGGCCACGGCTTCCCTTTCTGTAACTTGAGGAAGACAATGGTATTTTCCTCATAGAGAGTTTGTGAGAGGAAGCAATAAGGATATGAGTGTGAAGCAGTCTCAGCAACCACCACACTGTGAGGTCTCAATAAGCACTAGGGATATTTGTTGTAGTTTTTTTTTTTTTTCCCTATTCAGAATAACAGGAATGTAAACTAGAAAACACAGATAGAATTCTAAACCAGTCAAGACAGGACTTCAGGAAAAACCTGAGGGGGAGATATGGACAAGATATATTTGAAAGAAACTGCTCAGTTCGGTGCTTTGTGATGACCTAGAGCAGCGGGAAGCTCAACAGGGAGGGGATACATTTACACTTATCGGTGATTCACGTTGTTGAATAGCGGAAACTAACACAATATTGTAATGCAATTATCCTCCAGTTAAAAAAGAAAGAAAAAGCTGCTCCAAAAGTTCCTGCCTAAGCAATCAGACACAGTCCTACAAATTGACTTTTGAATGGGTGAGTTTGTTCAACACTGTATTCTTAGCACCTAGCATAGCTCCGGGAACATAGTAGGCGCTTATTCAACATTATGGAAGGAATTATGATAAAAGCAGTCATCTATCCAACACTTGTTCTCTGCCATGCATGGTAAACATTTCCACATAATTTAACTCTCCTTTTATTACTACCATTTCACAGATGGCAGTGGGTCTCCAGGAGGTTAAGTCAGAGGTTTCCCCCCTAGCAATCAGGTCCAATCCCCAGCAAAGCTTTTAAACAAAAGCAGCTGAGGCATTTACCCGGGTCAGTAATGAAAATTCAACATTCTTCTGTCATTGATATAACTTACAGGGAGTTTTTCATATTGATTCCTTTTATCTTTGCATTTGAGGGTAAGATAAACCTGTATGCATTTAACTTATTTCAGCTATTTAAAGAAATAGAGAACAAAAGAGAAGAATCTGTATTAAATCAGGCACAATAAGAGGAAACATGTTTAACAAAATATTATGTTAAGAACTTTAGGTTTCTATAAATCATGCCCATCAAGCTCTGAAATCCCTAAATTACTATTGTTGTGCTATTCAATATCCCCCATCCACAACAACTGATGAAAACACAAAACCAAGCCAAACACAGAGTTGGAAACGTTTTTAACTCAATTTTGACTCTGCCTTACTGGAACAACAAAAACAAAAATCAAAACCTTGCAGGATTTAACAAATTTAACTACAAATTACACATCAGATCCTTTCAACAATTAAATGCTTATATAAAAAGAATGGTTCCCAAATCAAATTTCCCAGATTTCTCATTAACAAACGTCCCCGTGGATCCCTCTTCGTAACTAAAGCCAAAATGGAAATTGGTGTGAAAATTAGTGAACATTTATGAACAGCAGACAACTGCAGAAAAAGGAGAGAAGAAGGAAGGAGCATTTGCTATTTATTTGGAATAACTAGCAAAGCAGAACCAGCTGAAGGCTGGTCCCATGTACCTTGCCCAAATGCTAGGGAGGATGAAATGTTCAAAAGGCCGAGCAAGTGGATGGTTAGGTGCAATTTCATGCCTCACTGCACAGCTAAATAAAGGGAAATATTTTTTTAAGTGTAATTGAACTGTAGCTGCTCTGATGGGCTGTTTTGCTGTGGGGACTCCAGTGATTTTGAGAGCCACACACCTTTTAGTCACGACAAAGATTTTTTTTACAGCAGGTAATATGTGAGGGAAAGACAGATTTCTTTCTGTACCACGGGAGAAGAAACAAACATTCTGAATTCTAAGTGTTTTTAAAAACTCTGCTTTTCATTAAATGTGTACAAATGAGTTCATTTTCTCACAGAGCCCAAGATGTCCATGGATTTGGCTTTCTTTTCTTGAGCTGTTGCCGGAGGCTGAGTAAAGCTGTTATTGTGTTTGGAAAGAGGCAGCAGAAACAAGAAGGGAAAAAAGTAAGGAAAAGAGGGGGCAGAATAATGCTAATGACCATGTACTGAGAGCTTGCTGCTGCCTGCACTGTTCTCAGTGCTTTGCAAACATTCCCTGAGACAGTGCGCTCTGAGGTTAGTTTCTCTGTTTTACAGATGAAGAAACAGGTAAGAGAAGAAATGAACTCCTATGTGTGTGTTAGTCGCTCAGTCATGTCTGACTTTTTGCGACCCCATGGACTGTAGCCCTCCAGGCTTCTCTGTCCATCGGGATTCTCTAGGCAAGAATACTGGAGTGGGTAACCATTCCCTTCTCTACAGGATGAACTCCTATAAGGCTGCACAGCTAGAGTGAGCAGTGAGTGAGCACTTGCCCAGAGATGCTTCCCAAATGCGCACAGCTACCCCCAACCCCTACTGTCGTGTAAACACAGAGGGTCTGGATGAGAACAGACATTTCGTTTATAAACAAGGAAGAGCTCAAACATCTGGTCCTTCCTGTGCAGCCTTGGACACTGTGCAGGTACGGGCCCTTTGGCCTGCCTGGGCCACGTGCATAAATACCAGGAGGCCTCCCTCTTTGGGAAACCAGCCTGGTTATGGAGAGGTCAGGGAGAGAAGCACGTCTCTAGTTGCACAGGGTTTCCAACAATTGGCCTGGGCAAGGGTGCAGGCTGAGGAGCTGAAAGTGACACCCGGTCTAAGGGCACTGATTAACAAATCATGTTCAAGTATCCCCCCACCTTCTATTGTGGGAACATATGCATAACATAAAATTGACCATCTTAACCATTTTAAGTGCGCAGCTCAGTGGCACTGGGTACATTTACAACCCTCACCACCATCCATCTCCAGAACCTTTTCATCATCCCAAAGTGAAACTCCTTAAGCAATAACTCCCTTTTGCCCCTCCCCTAGGCCGTGGGAACCACCATTCTATTTTGTGTCCCTATGAGTTTGACAACTCCAGGTACTTCATATAAGTGGGATTATATGATATCAGTTTTTTTGTGACTGGTTTATTTCACTTAACATGCTGTCCTGTAGGTTCATCTGTGTTGTAGAACGTGTTAGAATTTCCTTCTTTTTAAGGCTGAATGATATTCCATTGTGGGCTTCCCTGATGGCTCAGCAGTAAAGAATCTGCCTGCAATGCAGGAAATGCAGGAGACATGGGTTTGATCCCTGGGTTGGGAAGATCCATAGAGGAGGCAATGGCAACCCACTCTAGTATTCTTGCCTGGGAAATTCCATGGACAGAGGAGCCTAGCAGGCTACAGTCCATGGGGTCGCAAAGAGTCAGACACGACTGAGCACACACACACAATCCTCCATTGTGTGTACAGACCGTATTTTGTTTATCCATTCATCTACCGAGGAACACTGGGTTGCTTCTTTGTTCATGTATCCTTTTTAGAAATAGTATCTTCTCCTCAGTGTAATGTGTGATTACAGCACATCACTATTTACAAGGCACTGTCCCTCCTGGGCTACATGTGAAGGCTTTGGTTATCACTCAGCCTTAACTGTGGAAAAGTGGGAGTACCAGCTGTGCTGCTAGAGCCGCCCACTTACTAAAGGGCATAGCAAATGGAATTTTTAAGGGAAATCTCCCATATTTTTAAACTGTTACTTCCAATGCTTTAAAACACCATGTCCGGTAGATCCCCCATGTGACCAAGGCATTATAGCAACTCCATGCAGCAAGTTTTATAGACAAGGAAGCATAGCTCAGAGAGGTTAAGAGAACAGACCAGGGTCACACAGCAGCACCAGTACATGAGGAAAAGTCTTCAGCTCTAAGCTCAGTCTCCTTCCAAAACACCATGTGTTGCATTTCCCCTGTGAAAATGCTTCATAAACGACAACGTGGGCCACATATTTAATGCATTATTGTTAACATGAGTGAAGAAGTGACTCTGAATAGAGAACTAAATGTTAACTAGATTTGGAAAGCATATCCAAAGCCCGGACACAGGTCGTATGGAGTACATCTGACCTCCTGGTGGCAAAAGAAAACATCGCTTCTTTCCAATAGCCAGGACATGGAAATGCCCATCAATATGAGGAATGGACAAAGAAGATGTGGTGCATATATATAATGGAATATTACTTAGCCATAAAAAAGAACAAAATAACACCATTTGCAGCAACAGGGATGGTCCTAGAGATCGTCATGCTGAGTGAAACGTCAGACACAGAAACACAAATATCATGTGATATAGCTTATATTTTGAATCTAAAAATAGGGGACAAATGAACTTATTTACAAAACAGAAGTACAGTCATGGATGTAGAAAACAAACTTATGCTTACCAGGGGATAAGAAACAGGGAGAGAATAAATTGTGAGACTGGGATTGACATAAATACAATGTGCTCAGTCACTCAGTTGTGTCCGACTCTTTGTGACCTCATGGACTGTAGCCTGCCAGGCTCCTCTATCCACGGAATTCTCCAGGCAAGAATACTGGAGTGGGTTGCCATTTCCTCCTTCAGGGGACCTTCCTGACCCAGGGATTGAACCCAAGTCTCTTGGGTCTCTGCCTGCATCGGCAGGTGGATTCTTTACCAATAATGCCACCTGGAAAGCCCATATATATACATTACTCTGTATAAAACAGATAACTAATAAAGAACCTACTGTACAGCACAGGGAACTCGGCTCAATATTCTGTAATGGTCTATATGGGAAAGAAACTTTAAAAAAAAAAAAGGGTGAATATATGTATATGCATAACTGATTCACTTAGCTTTCCACCTGAAACTAACACAACATTGTAAATCAACTACACTCCAATAAAAATTAAACGAAAATACTACTTCCACCTTCACGACCTTGCACAATGTGTACCTTGAATCCATCAGGAAACAAGCATTGCCTTCTGTTAATTAGGACCCTGACAGGCGGCAGGCTTCTGAGGAGACTGGCCTTCAGAAATCCTGCTGAGAGCTCTGGGACTCACACGATTCAGGGCCTGGGAACACCAGGCTCTCATTAATCCTTGGGGCCCAGGGGCCAGAAATTCTCCAGCTTGACCCCACTTCCTAAAACCCCAGATGATAGGGCTCTTCTCGTGCAAGAAGGGGTTAAACAATGCATCTGTTTTCTCTCTTAAAAGGTCAGGAACCCAGGCACAGGTTTAAAAGCATTCTTCACACAGCTACAGATAACCCCCGACACCCGGCTCCTAGCAGGCCTGCTGTGCAGCAGGGCTGAGCCCGGCCTGTGGGTACAGCTCCCACACTGTCCACCTGGGGCTGGAGAAGAGGCCTGGTTTGGCCTGGGTGCGCCTTCTGGACCCTGTAGAACCCTCACAGGTTCTGAGCCCCTTAATGCTGGGGACACAGCCTTGAACAAAAACGCAGGGAGTCTTGCCCTCCTGGAGTCTGCATTCTCACAGGAAATGGGTGGAAGAGGGCAATGTGATAACATCGAACATTTATCTAGGGAGTGTTATGAGGGATTTGGAGTGCTGAAAGTAGGGAGACCTGTGATAGTAAATATATTTTTAAAGCCACTTTTTGTAGATATAAATGGCATACAAAAAGCTGTGCATATTTAACGTGTAAATTTGATTTTGGAGGTGAGCATACGTAGGGCTTCCCTGGTGGCTCAGACGGTAAAGAATCTGCCTTCAGTGTAGGAGACTCAGGTTCGATCCCTGGGTCGGGAAGATCCCCTAGAGAAGGGAATGGCAACCCACTTCAGTATTCTTGCCTGGAGAATCTCTATGGATAGAGGAGCCTGGTGGGCTACAGTCCCTGGGGCCGCAAAGAGTCAGAAACGAGTCAGACACGACTGAGCGACTATCAGTTAAACATCTGTGAAACCACCACAACTATGCCAAAAGAAGATGCAACACCTCCAAAAGTCTCCTCTTGCTCTCTTTATTATTATTAATGTGTGAGAGATAAGAACACTAAACACAAGATCTACCTACTTAGCACAATTACAGTATACCACATGGTACTGTGAGCTACAGGCACTGTGTGGGGTGGTAGAGCTCCAGAACTTACTTACCTTGCATAACTGTAACTTCACACTTTTTGGCCATCACCTCCTCATTCCCCCTCCTTCTAGCCCCTGCCAACCACTCTGTGCTTTGATGAGTTTGACTATTTTAGATTCCTGATACAAATGGGATCACGTAGGATTTGTCCCCCTGTGTGATATTAAATTTAACAAGGGGACCATCATGACCTTGGAAACTCAGTCCAGCTTCCTGATCAACTCCAGACAGACCTTCATGTGCAATGCACACTTCAAAAAACAAAACGCCAGAATATCTTGGAGAAAGGCTCTTACAAGTCCATACCAACTCACTTCTCAGGCCTCCCAGTTGCTCCACTGTGGGCCCCATGTCAATAAAAGATGAAACTCATCTGCCTTCCAAGCGATGAGCTTCAAGCCATGAAGTCACTACCATCATCAACTGTCCCCAAGGGCTGCCTGGCCCTCCTTCTAAACTCCTCTCCACCTCTTCCCTTGCTTTGCCTGTGTCCACATTTCTAAAATAGAACTTGAATGGCTTCCCTGGTGGCTCAAATGGTAAAGAGTCTCCCTGTAATGCAGAAGACCTGGGTTCAATCCCAGATTGGGAAGATGCCCTGGAGAAGGGAATGGCAGCCCACTCCAGTATTCTTGCCTAGAGAATTCTATGGACAGAGGAGCCTGGACGGCTATAGTCCGTGGGGTTGCAAAGAGTCGGATATGACTGAGCAACTAAATAGAATATAAATAGGACACGTGGGCTGCTATGGAGGTGAGATGAGCGGACACATCAGTATGCTGGTTGTTAGTGGGAGGAGGAGCAGTTGTTGCAGTAGTTTGCTTTTTAAAGCTGAGTTTTTTTCTTTTTCTATAGCTTCCACAAAAGAAAGAGCTGACCTTTCTTTGTGTGATCACTCTGAGCATCCCAGTACTTTCCAACACAGCTGCGGAAAACCAAGACTGGCCTGGGTATGCCAGGCTTCGTGCTTTCCAGGGGCTTCTGGCGTGATGAGGCCACACCCTTCTCCCTGGCCCAGATGTCAGGGACCCCTTGTTCTGGATCCTGCCACAGTCCAAGGGCACTTTGCTCTTTCCTGGGTCCTTGCAGCTGGAAGCAGTGACCCTGCACCCACTGCCTCTTGGCCACGCTGGAAAAAGTCAGAGCCACCATTATTGTTCATTTGGAACTGAGTGTGTGTCTATATGGAGTCCATAACATTTTCTGCTACCTGAGAGGGGCCATCAGAGCAACCGTAACTCCACTAGCCAAGGCCAGGTATGGTGCAGCCTTGTTGGAAGGTTAGCTGATAACACAGGCTGAGGCCGGGGAGCAAGATGAACAAGGGTTGGAATCAGAGGAAGGCAGAGTGGGTCCCTTTTCTAGCTGCACGACAGTGCAGCAAGCTAGCCTCAGCTTTCCCAGCTGTAAAATGGGAATAACATTCCCTCCATCAGGGGCTTATTCGGAAGAAAAATTTAAAAATACATGCAAAATATATCTATAAAACAGAAAATGGCATAGGAACATACACTACTCTTGTTACTACAAGATTAAGTTGAAGAAGTGCATTAAAAGGTAAGTTGAGACATGAGGACTAAAGGACTAAAGTAATGCTGATTTGGAGACTGAGTTGGAGTCCTTTCTGTGAGTTTCAGTTACCTCACTCTCACAGGGAACTCTTTGTTCCCGTCCTAAACTGATGTCTTTAGAGTCACGAACAGGGATTTCTGTTGCCTGGACCAAGAGAGTCTTTGGGAAAAAGAGAGAAGTCTGGGAATGCTGATCTCACCTTATAGGAACAGGGTCTGACAGGTCCCTGCTCCTATAAGGAGACCCTTTCACCTGTCAGCCGAGAGTCTTGAAGTGACAAACACTCTCACATGTCTGCTCTGGGCTGGCTCTGAGCCAGAGGCTGGGGACCCCGTGATGGCCCCGCCGTGTTCCCTGTCTTAGGCAGTGTGTTCTTTACACCTGCAAAGACTCATGTTCCATATAGTGTGGCATGTGCCATGAACATCAGCTGCTGTTTGGGCTGTCTTGTTTGTGGGGGGGGGGCGGGGTGGGAGGGTGGGACATCAGGGAAAACTACAGAGGGAAGAGGTTACCTTTGAGCAAGCACTGGGAGGAGATGTAGAAACTCCCTAGGGTGCACCCCGCTCTGCAACCCCCCATTCCTGCCAGAGTCACAAGCTTCTTCTATTACTGATTTAATATTTCTCTTTAAATTGATACATGTTTTTTTTCTTTTCCACTCAAAGCTATTTTAAAAGTAAATGTTATATACTACAGTAAATAGAAAACCAGTTCCATTTGCCAAAAATAGAGAGAAACCCTAAAAGTAAATACAAGGAAAGGAAGTGATTAAATTATAACCAGACACTGTAGCTTGCTGGAGTCTCAGAGTCTGAGGCCTACGCTTTTCATTTGGGACAAAGGGGAACCGGTGAAAGTTTGAGAGGTGTCAAGGACACACCAGCACCAACATGAGACTTTCTCCTCAACATCCACTAGAAAGAACCAGAACAGGGCAACATTCTCCAAAGTAAGATGATGTTACCTGATACCGCGTGTGTGCATCCCATCACATCCTGTCCTGGGAGTGCACAACCCTCGCTTTGGGAGAAGTTGCTGTAGCTGGCAAAGGTGGGGGCCTACAGGGGTGGCTGTGTTTGGGGAGGAAATGGACAGAGTTCAGGGGGTGAGGGGGAAACTGGTGCAGATGATGGTGAGTGCAAGAATACCAAAGACAACCGTAACTCCCCTTTACTGAAGGCTTCCTGGGGGTCAGGCACTGCCCTCAGGACTTGAGAACATCATCTCGCTTTAATCCTTTCCTGGTCTCAACAGCGAGAGACAAGGTGGGAGAGGAGTATATTATCTGACTGTGAGAGACCTTGTAGTTCTTGGCCTCAAGCTTCAAAGACTGTTTCCCACGCTGCCCCCCTCCTCTGTGAAAGCCTCCAAAACTGTCCTTGCTCTTGATTCACTTCACGCATCATACCCCTACCACCATTGACCCGCTGAGTTGGGCAGCCGGGGTGGCCAGCAGGACCAGGTGAGGCGGAGATGCTGACTATGGGGCTGGGCGCAGAGGTAAGAGCTCATCAGCACCAATGCTCAACCTCCCTCAGGCCTCCTCTGCCTGGGAGGCCGCTCAGAGGGAAGGGCAGCGGTGGTGGAGCCGACAGTACCCATTCAAGGTGTGCCTGGGGACAGGACCTGATGTTTAATTTATAAATTCCCAACTTAAAAAACATTGTTATCATGGTAAACTATACTGAACATAAAATTTACCATTCTAACCATTATTAAGCACAATTTGATGATGTTAAATATATTTACATTGTTGGGCAACTATCACCAGCATCTTGAATCTTTTCATTTTGCAAAACTGAAATTCTGTCCCCATTAAACAATAACTCCCCTTTCTCTCTCCACTCCCACCCCTGGCAACCTCATTCTACTTTCTGTCTCTATTAATTTGACTACTCCAGGGACCTCATGTAAGTGGACTCATACAATGCTTGCCCTTTTGTGACCAGCTTATTTAACTTAATGTAAGGAGATCCAACCAGTCCATTCTGAAGGAGATCAGCCCTGGGATTTCTTTGGAAGGAATGATGCTAAAGCTGAAACTCCAGTACTTTGGCCACCTCATGCGAAGAGTTGACTCATTGGAAAAGACTCTGATGCTGGGAGGGCTTGGGGGCAGGAGGAAAAGGGGACGATAGAGGATGAGATGGCTGGATGGCATCACTGATTCGATGGACGTGAGTCTGAGTGAACTCTGGGAGTTGGTGATGGACAGGGAGGCCTGGTGTGCTGCGGATTCATGGGGTCACAAAGAGTCGGACATGATTGAGCAACTGAACTGAACTGAATGTCTTCAAGGTTTATCCATGTTGTGGCATGTGCTGAAATTGCCTTCATGTTTTAAGGTTAAGTATTTTATATTGTATGAATAGATCACCTTTTGCTTACCCACTCATCCCTCGATGGACACTTGGATTGTTTCCACCTTTTGGCTGTTGTGAATAATGCTGCTGTGAACACGGGTGTACAATCATCTGTTTGAGTTCCTGCTTTCAAGTCCTTTGAGTGTATGCCCAGAAGTGAATACATTCTCAGCTTAAACATGATCAGAAAGGCCCTTGTTATCTTTGGGACGCTGCTCAGGAGTAGGCTCCCTCCATTCTGTCCATCCCTTTTTGATCCCAGCGTAGTCTGCCTGGGCAGTATTCACATCCTTTCTCTGAGATCTTGTTTTATAAGCCCCATCACATTCTACACATTTAATACATGCTATACATACATTCTGAAAGAGCATCAGTTCCAGAAATAGGAGACGGGGCACTCGGTACTCCAGATCCTGGAGAAAGGCTCCAGTTAGCTACATGCCTCTGGGGGAGCAGAGTGTGAGGCAGGTAGCTGGGACTCACGATTGTGTCTGTCAGCATCTCTAATAGACGTGGAGTATCTTGTCATCTGCTGTCCTCTTCAGAGAGCCCCTCCTTGTCAACACAGCAGTCAAGCAGTGTCCTAGCCACACTGGTGGAAACTGGTGATAAGCAGACTGGGTCATGCAGGAGAGGGCATGTTCCCTCCTGAGAGTCCTAGTATGGACAGGACCTTCCAGCCCTAAAACCAGGGATGGGCCACTAGCATTTCGTCCTGCCAGCCCCTTATGCAGAGGTCCAGATGGGGCTTTCAGCACACTAACATGGTTTTAATTTATTTTTCTTAGGCATCTCTTCTCACTGGCCTTTCTGATAGGGATCACCATAATAAAGACCATTCATTTAAAAATGTTCCCCTCCCCCCGCCCCCCCCCCCCGCCGGCCTTGCCAGTTTGTCTAATAGGGCAAGTGGTTACCCCAGGCAGCTGAACCACTTTGAAACTTACCCTTCACATTCCAAAGACTTCAACCCCTCCACTTCAAGAGCCTGGAGGTTTGGCGTTGGACATCTGCCTGACAAACACACAGCAGCTGTCAGGCCACACTCATAAATTAACAGGGATCTTGGTTGATCAGGGCTTCCCAGGTGGTGCTAGTGGTAAAGAACCTGCCTGCCAATGTAGGGGATATAAAAGGTACGGGTTTGATCCCTGGGTGGCGAAGATCCCCCAGAAGAGGGCATGGTAACCCACTCCAGTATTCTTGCCTGGAGAATCCCATGGACAGAGGATCCTGGTGGGCTACAGTCCATGAGCTTGCAATGAGTCGGACACGACTGAAGTGACTTAACACGCACGCATACTTGGGTGATCAACATCCGGCTCAGCCCTTCCTCAGTCCTCTCTTCGGAACCGTAGCTTGCTTTGAGCTGACATCTAGGCTTTGACAATCCTTCCTCCTCTGGCACAGCTATTTTGGACCTCTTGGCTCTCACCTAGCCTCACCCTCTCTGCTTCTGCATCCTTCTTTAGCCAGGAGCCAGTGTTCACGGGCCAGCCAAGAGGGCTAGGGCTCCTGTGATTTTGGATCCCTGCAAAGCCAGCCCACTGATTAGTACTGTCTTCCTGACTCTAGAGCCTGCCTAGAAGAATCATGCAAAACCACAGAGCTGGGCAACCCCACCCCTACACCCCACCCTGTGCCCAGGCCATCAAGGCTCCAGCTTCCCGCCCAGAGCCAGAATCCAGAAGTCAGAGCAACGCCCAGAGTATGGAACAGCAGGGGATGCCAGGGGAAAGATGGGGAGGGTCTAAATCTAAGCTCATTGATAGACCAGAAGGGAAAAAAGAACATGGAGAAGCAAGACAGGGAGGGGGATAGACACCTCAATGTGGATCAAAGACAAGGTCTGGCTCATGCTACAGAACCACCCCACTTGGCAGAAAATCCAAAAATGTTCCCAGTGTTCCTGGGTACCTACTGCCTGGAATCATCTGGATTCTCACAGAATTCTCACTGAAAGAAAATAGTTCTTCCCTCAGAACACTGGACCTAGACACCCCTGTTCTAAGGAGCTGAACTTCTGCTCTGGGACTTCCTGGAGCAGCTGCCCAATCCAAAAACCCTTCTAGGAGAAGCCAGTCTGAGGTCTGCAGTCAATGCCTGGGAAAGCCCAGGAGCCCCTCCTCACACCCCCATCCATTCCCATCTGCACCATGCTGCAGCTGTCCCCACATCTTCCTTCCACATAGACTTACTTATATGTTTTTGATATTTTATCATGCTGTGACATCTGATGCTTTGCTGACTTGGGCCAGACTACCCCTCTCAGTGTTTGCTAATTCCCAAAGACAGCAACCAGCCTGCCTCCAGCATGCTTTTCATATGCAAACCAGCCAATCTAAAGGCCATACCTGTTACCACCTCTTTTATAGGCTCACACACCAAGCCAATATTTCCCCTGCTCTAAATCACCTCCGGAGAAGGCAATGGCACCCCACTCCAGTACTCTTGCCTGGAAAATCCCATGGACAGAGGAGCCTGGTAGGCTGCAGTCCATGCTAAGGGTTGGACACGACTGAGCGACTTCACTTTCACTTTTCACTTTCATGCATTGGAGCAGGAAATGGCAACCCACTCCAGTGTTCTTGCCTGGAGAATCCCAGGGATGGGGGAGCCTGATGGGCTGCTGTCTATGGGGTCGCACAGAGTTGGACACGACTGAAGTGACTTAGCAGCAGCAAATCACCTCAGGGCCAGGTACTAGAGAGCCAGGATCATCCCTTTAGCCCAGAGCCTGCCAAAATTATTAGGCAATCTTAAACTTACTCAGCTTGCCTACCCTGGGCACTAACCTAAGGAAGTTTCATTCAATCAATAGTTCTTGGGTGGGGCCCGGGAATTTTTCCTAAATGCTTCATAGATATTTCTGATACACAGCCAGATATGGGATATACATTACAAATTCTAAGATATTTGTCAATATTAATAACAGTAGCAGCAGTAATAGCTACCATTCACAGAGCAGGTGCTTGTAATGTATAACTCCTAATTTCCACCACAGCCCTTATGCTATGCTATGCTAAGTCACTTCAGTTGTGTCCAACTCTGTGCGACCCCATAGACAGCAGCCCATCAGGCTCCCCCGTCCCTGGGATTCTCCAGGCAAGAACACTGGAGTGGGTTGCCATTTCCTTCTCCAATGCATGGAAGTGAAAAGTGAAAGTAAAGTCGCTCAGTTGTGTCCGACTCTTAGCGACCCCATGGACTGCAGCCTACCAGACTCCTCCGTCCATGGGATTTTCCAGGCAGGAGTACTGGAGTAGGGTGCCATTGCCTTCTCCGACAGCCCTTATAGTAAAGTGTTATTCTCACTTTATATAGATGGAAAAAATAAGGCTCAGGGTGCTTAAATAACTCATTTGAGGGCACATAGCTTGTCAGTGGGGGAGCTGTGATTTCGAGTCTGACACAAAAACTGGTACTGTTTTTCCTGTTCTTTCTGACATTCACCTCTGAACAATCAAGCCTGCAACTGATTAAAAATACCCTTGCACGTCCCAAAACCTCACTGAGTGGCCCTCTCATGACCCTTACACTGTTATTCAGCATCCCTTATGGGGTTTTGTTTTATAATTGTTTTAAAAAATAAGTGCCTTGAGAGCTTTAAAAGAAAGATGCTGAACAGCCACACAAGGTTATTTATTCATTTTGCATTTAAATAACTTCATTTCCCTTAATGAGATCTAATCACTTTTATTTCACTAGCACTTAAAGAAATGATGCTCAGCTTTGATGTGTAGGCACCAGCCCCATCTTACCCCCAGCCAAAGGAAACCGGACCTCAGCAAAAGGACTGGAGTCAGTTCCAGTCAAGAACATGAACTTGCTTTGATAAATTCTTCAGAACTCGGCTTCAGCAAATCCTCAAACCCTGAAATTACATGTGAGATTTTACATGAATGGGTACTTTTGTCTAAGGCCTTAGCTTTCATCAGATTTTCAAAGGAGTCCCCTCAAAAGTCAGAATTTTGTTTTAATTTCTTTCCTAATTAACTTTAAGAGTTACTCTTCCTTTTTCTTATTTTCAATGAAGGTAGGACCTGCTCTAAAAGCAGGCAGTGAAATTTAGTTTATAAGATGTTATGGTAATATTACAGTAGACTACATAAAAAATAAATTCTAAATGGTTCTATTCCTTTATCTTATTCATAATAAATTATTGTTTTATTGGATTTCATGTCTGAGGTTTTTATTGAAAATATTCTTTTTCTTAAAGATTCAGTATCTTCTCTTCCCCTGTGAGAAGTAAAAAATAAAATATTCATATTGAAACAGATCAGTGGAACTTGCCACTGATCTTTCTTAATCTTTCTAACTGGAGAAGAATGTGGCATAGAGAGGATTTATATCATAGACACTATTTTTTTTTAACTAAATAAGTATTCATCAGTTCACTCAGCACATTTTTATTAAGTTCTGATTTAGGTCTAGGGGGATTCCACTGGGACAAAAGAAAGCCAACTGCTCCCAAGAAACTACATGCCAGTGGGGAATATAGGCTATAAACTATAAACCATAAACTAGATAGATAGATAGAAAATAATGATGAGCACTATATTAGTATACTGTGGCTGCTGTAACAGATACTCGCAATTTGATGGCTAAAATAACAGAAATTTATTGTCTCAGAGCTCTGGAGGCCAGAAGCTAAAATCATGGTGTCAGTAGGGCCTTCTAAAAGCCCTAGAGGAGAATCATTCCTTGCCTCTCTCCTAGTTTCTGGTGGTTGCCAGCAATCCTTGGCATTCCTTGACTTGTAAATGCACCATTTCAATCTCTGCCTCACTTGTCACATGGTGTATTCCCCATGTGCTTGTGTGTTTAAAATTCCCTCCTTTTGTATGGACACCAGTTATAAGGTTAGGGCCTGCTGCTAAGTCACGTCAGTCGTGTCCGACTCTGTGCGACCCCATAGACGGCAGCCTACCAGGCTCCCCTAATCCAATCCAGCATGACCTCATAACTTGCTTACATCCACAAAGATCCTATTTCCAAACAAGGACACATTCTCAACTAGGGCTCCAACATATCTCTGTAGGGGGGGATACAAATTCTTTTAATTGGAGGATAATTGCTTTACAATGTTGTATTGGTTTCTATCATACAACAACATGCGAGTGTATGTGCTAAGTCGCTTCAGTTGTTTCTGACTTTGTGATCCTATGGTCTGAACTGCCAAGCTTGTCTGTCCATAGGATTCTCCAGGCAAGAATACTAGAGTGGGTTGCCATGCCCTCCTCCAGGGGATCTTCCTAACCCAGGGATCGATCTGCATCTCCTGCAGCTCCAGCAGTGCAGGCGGATTCTTTACCACTGAGCCACCAAGAAAGCCCACAACAACGTGAATCAGATATAAATATGCATATATTCCCTCCCTCTTGAGCCTCTGTCCCCCTTCTCTAGGTTGTCACAGAGCACCAGGCTGAGCTGCCTATGTTATGCAGCAACTTCCCACTAACTATCTATTTTACATATGGTAGTATATATATTTCAATGCTGCTCTCTCAGTTCATCCCACCCTCTCCTTCCCTTGCTGTGTCCATGTACCCTGATGTTCACTGCAGCACTATTGACAACAGCCAGGACATGGAAGCAACCTGGATGTCCATCGACAGATGAATGGATAAAGAAGTGGTGGTACATATTTATAATGGAATATTACCCAGCCAGAAAAGGGATTGAATTTGAGTCAGTCAAACTGAGGTGGACAAACCTAGAGCCTGTTACACAAAGTGAAGTAAGAAAGAGAAAAACTATCATATACTAACACATATATATGGGGAATACAGTTTATCCTACAACAAGTGTCATGAAAAAGGTCAACTGACTATGTGGGAGACAGAGAGTGATGGGCACTGGCATGTTGGGGAAGGTCTCTTGAAGGAAGTGAAAGAATGAGCCAGAAGACATCTGGGGCCTTGAGGCAGAGACACCCAATTAACTTGCATTCCTGACTCTCAGAAACTGTGAGATAACAAATGTTTGTGGTTTAAGCCATTAAAGTTTTGTGGTAATTTGTCTGCATCAACAGATAACTAACACGGTCACCCTGCAGCAGCCTTTCCTGTTGTATTACTTTTCTATTGCTGAAAAACAAATTACCACACACTTGACAACATAAAACTTTAACTCACAGTTTCTGCAGATCATTTTTTTTTCTTTTTTTCTTTATTTATTTTTAATTGAAAGATAATTGCTTTACAGTATCGCACTGGTTTCTACCAAACATCAACATGAATTAACCATAGGTTTAGCCATGTCCCCTCCCACTTCAACATCCCTCCCACCTGCCTCCCCATCCCACCCTTCTAGGTTCTTACAGAGCACTGGTTTGAGTTCTCTGAGTCATACAGCAAATTCCCATTGGCTATCTATTTTACATATGGAAATATATGTTTCCATGCACTTTCTCCATACCTCCCACCCTCTCCTTCTCCCCACCATAGCTGTGTCCATAAGTCTGGTTCTCAATGTCTGTGCCTCCCTTGCTGCTCTCTGCCGGTCATTAATATGGGCAGATCTGCAAGCTCTGGGAGGGTTGAAATCACAGTGCTGGTAGGGGTATGTTCCTTTTTGGAGCTTGAGGGCCTCTTTCAAGTTCATGCTGATGTTGGCAGATATCAGTTCCTTGAAGTTGTAGGGTAGAGATCCTCATTTGTCATTTGCTGTTGGCCAGGATCCACTCCTGTTGCTAGAGGCCACTCACAGTTCCTAGCCATGTGGCCCCCTCCAAAGGTCTCTCTTACTTCAAATCCCCTGACTTCTGTCTCTGACTTCTAGATCCAAATTGAAGAAGTCTGTGATTAGGTCAGATGCACTCAGATAATCTCCCTTTTGATTAATTCAAACTCAGTTTATTAGTAACTTTTATCACATCTGCAATAGTCCTTTGCCATCTTAATGTAGCATAATCCCAGGAGTAATATCCCATCATACTTACAGTTTCTGCCCACACTCAATGCAAAGGATAAAGAGCTTTACACCAGAGGTGGGACTCTTGCGGCTATTTTAGGATTCTTCCTGCCACACCCATATTCCACTCCCAATACAGTAACTACCAGTAAATTGCAAAAATTCTTTGTTTGTGCCTGGTGTGCACCTGTCAACAAGGTGAGCAGGGCTGCCTCTTTGCCACCGACTTAGCAAGAATAAAGGCAGAGGGGCAGGGCCCATGTGGTTGTGCCAGCCATTCTGGAGTCTTAGTATGTACAACATCTAAACCTCTTCTCAATGCTGGCATTATTAATTTCTCTGTTAAACAGATTAGGAAACTACAGTTCGAATGACTTAAATTATTTCTCTAAGGTCCTAAATACCAAGATAGGACCAGGATTTGCACTCAAGGTATCAAAAAGTCCTCTGTATCATTTTTCTTCAGGCCAGAATACTGGAATGGGTAGCCTATCCCTTCTTCAGAGGATCTTCCCAACCCAGGGATTGAACCCAGGTCTCCTACATTTCAAGCGGATTCTTTACCATCTGAGCCACCAGGAAAGCCCAGAAATGGCAAACCACTCCAGTATTCTTGCCTGGAAAATATCATGGACAGAGGAGCCTGGTGGGCTACAGTACATGGGATTGCAAGAGTTAGACACGACTTAGCGACTAAACCACCAATCAAAAAGTCAGGATTCTAGTTCTAGCTTTATTACTTTCTACCTGTGTCACCCAACTCCTCTGAGGCTCAGTTTGCCCTTTCATATAGCAGGCTTCCCTGGTGGCTCAGACAATAAAGAATCTGCCTGTAACGTGGGAGACCTGGGTTCGATCCCTGAGTTAGGAAGATCCCCTGGAGAAGGGAATGGCAACCCACTCCAGTATTTTGGCCTGGAGTAATTCCATGGACAGAGGAACCTGGCAGGCTACAGTCCATGGGGTTGCAAAGAGTTGGGCACAACTGAGTGACTTTCATTTGCTATAGTGGAGTTAACAGAATATCTGTGCCTCTTTCCTATCAGGACTAGTGTTTGGATTCTCTAAGCAATAATTCTCTAAGCAACTGCACCTTCTAAACAGCAAAGGCCAAAAAAGGCTGAGCGACTGTGGCTGTTGACATTACTTTTAAGCACTTTTACTTTCATTTACTGGAAGAAATTGTTTTCTAGGCAACCCAAAGGTTCAGAAAACAGCCAAACCATGAAGTCATCTTTGATCATAAAGCTCTGAGCAGGAGAAACAGAGACTGGGGCTTAAGGAGAGGCATCAATTCTTTGGCAGAAGCAGAATGGCTGGGCAAGCTCAAAGCAAACACAAATGAGTAGAATCTTCCAGTGTTACCAGTACCCATGCAGGGCACTGAGTCACCCATGTAACCCAGCAATCCATCTTGCCTGCAAACAAATGACTTGTTTAAATGAAAAGCAGACAGTGTAAGCAGAACTGTTCTCAAAGGAGTATCTCTTATGCTCCTCATTAGGCGCCACTGGGTCTTTTAGACAATTTGGCCTCAAAAGGAAGGGTGGTAAATCACTGTGCATGTTGCCTAATTGGGAAGCAAAGACCCTGAAGGACATGTATCATCTGAAGGCTCCTCTAGGAAATGCAAAACAGCTTGAACCCTCTTCAAGTGAAAACATGTATGTTTACAACTATCAACATATTCCTCCTCCCTTCTATCTCTTCCCAAGAGAACATAAAATATGGTGGAGAAAAATGTTTTGAAGTACAACAAGACAAGAAATTTGCTTTACACAGTAGGACTGTTATGGATATTGATTCTAATGAGTGAAGCTTGCCACGCTGAAGCTCATGGCAGGACTCTGAGACAGGAATGATCATTCCCATTTCACAGATGAGGAAACTGAGGCCCAGAGAGAACTAAACACAAGAAGGTAGGTGACAATTACCAGAGGAGCAACCTCATTTTGGCTGGGAGGCCTCAGAGTGAGGACATAGTTGGGCACACAGGGCATATGGGGCTGAAGAGAAGAGGCTCTAGTCATGGGGAGAGTTGGTGGGAAAGCAGCTAGGGCTGGAATCTGGAAGGGTTCAACCCAGTAGGGCCCGATGGTGCCTTGGGCACCCTGGCAGGCCCCACTGAACCACACTGGGGCATTAAAGATGAAAGCTCTTTCTGAGCTCTGTTCAGGAAGTGTACATGTGAGATGGGAAGATACCAGGGTTTAGCCAGAAGAACCAATGGTTGCCAAGTGCCTGAGGGGGTCAGGAGAATTTAGTGACGGTTTGGGACATGATGGAAGCAAACCAGGATTATTCTGGGCTAACTGGAACAACTGTTCCCCTGGGCTATGTGTCTGACTACTGTAGGAGGAATGGCTTCCAGATTCAGAACAATAGCTGTTGTTTCTTATATAATCTACATGCTATTTATTTATTATCTGTTTTTTCCTAGCTCTGGTCCCTTTTACTTGGAAGTTGCTCTTTCTTTCTAGTATCTTCCATACCAGCATCAAGTCCCACTGCATGGCGAGTATCTGGGTGGGATCCCCTAGCATGGGTCCCATCTGGGTGGCAAATATTTCCTGTGCCAATCCCCTCCCTTCCTATGTCCATAGAGAGACTGTCTGGGAGAATCAAATAAATATTTTTAATTAATATTTGGGAAGGAGAGCCAAGGCCAGTCGTTTTATCTTTAAAGCTAGATATACTTGGGTTGAAAGAGAAATAGCTGCAAAAGAAGGTAACATGACCCTTTGAAGACATCAGGGCCTTCCATTTGTCCCCTTGATGTGGAGAAGACACTGTCCAAGCCCTCCCCCCACCGCCCCCGCCCCACACACAGAACAAGAGCACAGAGATGCCAGGGTCCCAAAAATGCAAGCTGGCACAGAGACTCTGACAGAATTTCTGGACGAGGACACCATTCTGGGCATCAAAATGCCACTGGTCTTTCAAGAGGGACCACTCTTCAAAACACTGGGCTTCCTTGTAAACCTGGTTTTCCCAGGCCATGGTAGGGGAACTTTAGCTGTCCATGATCTTCACCAGGATAATAATGATCACCCCAATAAGGATGACAGGGATGGCACTGTTGATGACAACAGTCAGTCTGCACTGAATACTTTAACAGCATGTCCAGGTCCTTCATGTGCTTTATTTAGGTGAAGCAAGTACTCATTATCCCTATTTTATAACTGAAGAAATGGAGGTTCATAGACATAAAACCACCTGCCCAAGGTCAAACAGGTATTGGGGATGGGTGCCAGGACCTGAGCACAGGTTGTTTTATCCCAAGCCCCTGCTCCTAACCACAGACATACACACCTCTAGCGAGCTTCTGGCTCCCCTTTCTTCTTGGTTCCCCTACAGGCAGCCTCACTTGTCCTATCAATGGGGACACCAGTTTACCCCATGGCCATCTCCCCCCAACACACAACATACAACAGGTATTTTCATACAACATACAATAGGTATGTTTCATACAACATAAAACAGGTGTCTTCAACTCACAGGCCTTCCCCTGTGGCTCAGCTGGTAAAGAATCTGCATGCAATGTGGGAGACCTGGGTTCAATTCCTGGGTTGGGAAGATCCCCTGGAGAAGGGAAAGGCTACCTACTCAAGTATTCTGGCCTGGAGAATTCCATGGACTGTATAGTCCATGGGGTTGCAAAGAGTCGGACATGACTGAACGACGTTCACTTTCACTTTCAACTCTTTATTATACTACAGGAAGAATTCTGGCTCCTTCAGGCCAGAGGATGTGGAACCAGTTCCCAGGAAGTGTCCAGAGGGAGTCTGATGATATATCGTTTGGGAAAAGTAGAGAAATCTGAACTTGGGTTGAAATTATATGATATTCAGGATTCATGTTAATTTTAGGTATAATAATGGTATTGTGGTTATAAGGGGGAAAAGTTCCAATCCTTGAGAAATGCACAATGAAGTACCTGCAAGTGAAATATAAGGTGTCTGGGATTTGCTTAAAATACTCCAGAAAAAAACAGGTAGAGATGATAGATGAAGCCAGATCAAACTGATGATAATTGTTGAAGCTGGAGGGGTGGGTTGATCAGGGGATTGTAAGATTATTCTCTAAACCAAATTAAACGGTATTTACTGGTTCGATATCTGGGTCAGGAAGATCTGCTGGAGAAGGAATAGTCTACCCACTCCAGTATTCTCAGGCTTCCCTTGTAGCTCAGCTGGTAAAGAATCTGCCTGCAATGCAGGAGACCTGGGTTTGATCCCTGGGTCGGGAAGATCCTCTGGAGAAGGGAAAGGCTGCCTACTCCATATTCTGGCCTGGAGAATTCCAGGGACTATACAGTTCATGGGGTCGCAGAGAGTCGGACATGACTGAGCGACTTTCACTTTCACTACCTCAGATGGGGCAGGTTCCAGAACGAGTCCTGTTGTCCTGGGTCCACCGGCCACCCCAGGGCCCTCACTGTAGTTTCCCCAGGAGGCTGAGGGAATGCTCAACCAGCTGGACCCTGGCCCACAGCCCAGTTTCCAAAGCTCCTGAACTGGATATACTCCACTCCATCCCAAGACCCCTGCCACACCACTGCAACTCATTTAAAAACACCGGTCTGTGAACACTCTTCAGGGATTTTCAGTCTCCTGCTTTGAATGACACGTCTTTGTACTGCAATGCAATCAGCAGCAGGGTCTCAGTTATTTTGTGTTCAACAAATGCATTCAAATGCAAAAGGTAATTTCACAGTGGAAATTCCCAAGGTAAAAGTCAAAGTTTCTATTTATCACAGATAACATCCTGGTGTCTAGTTAACCATGATGTGAATGTGTAACTCCATCTTGTATAAGATGCCAGGGATATTCATAAACATTCTTAATATCAAAAGTGCATGTGGCCACTATACAAAAATTAATCAATACAGATCAAAAACACCTAAGCATAGGAGTTAAAAGTATAAAACTCTTAGAAGAATATATAGGAAATTTTTCATGACATTGGGTTTGGTAATGATTTCTTGGATATGACATCAACAGCAGAGGCAACAAAGGAAAAAATAACCAGATTTCATCAAAATGAAAAATTTCTGTGCACCAGAGGACACAATCAATACAGTGAAAAGACAAACTTATTAAAGAAAATATTTGCAAATAATATATTTGATAAGTGATTAATATCCACAATGTGTAAAGAACCCCTAAAACTTAACATAACAAGAAACACAAGGAAAAATGCACAAGACCTGAATAGGCATTTCTCCCAGGAAGATATACAAATATTCTGTTAGGCACATGAAATGATGCTCAAAATCATTAGTCACTAGTGAAATGCAAATCAAAATCACAATGAGATACCATGTCACACTTGTTAGTGTGGCTATGATTTTTTTGTTTAAAAAAGGAAAATAACAAGTATTGGTATAGATATGGGGAAATCAGAACTGCTGGGAATGTAAAAAGCAATGCAGCCACTGTGGAAAATAGTTTGGCAGTTCCTCAAAAAGTTAAATGTGCATGTGACCGCTATAGAATTACCACATGACCCAGAAATTCCATTCTTAGCTAAATACCAAAGGAAACAGGGACTCAAAACAGATACATTTACACCAATGTTCACGGCAGCATTATTCACAATAGTCAAAAGATGGAAACAATTTCAACAGATGAATGGATAAATAAAATGTTGTTTATACGTGTTGTTTTAGTCCATTTAGGATGCTATATCAACATCGCTTAGTTCATTCTGACTGGCTTATAATTAGCAGAAATTTACTGCTAAGAGTTCTAGATCAAGGTGCTTACATGGTCAGGTTCTGGTGAAAGTCCTCCTTGTGTAGACTGCTGACTTCTTATATCCTCATATGGTAGAAGAGGAGAGAGAGAGCTCTAACCTCTTTTATGAGAGCACTAATCCCATTCACGAGGGCTCTGCCCTCATGAACTAATCACCTCCCCAAAGCCCCACTTCCAATACTATCACCTTGGGGATTGGGATTTCAACATATGAATTTTAGGAGGACACAAAGATTCAATTTATAGTACATAGAATGGGATATTATATAGCCATAAAAAGGAATGAAATTTTGATACAATATGGATGAACTTTGAAGACATTATGCTAATGTGCTTACAAAATAAGCCAGATACAAAAAGACAAATATTGTATGATTCCACTTACATGAAGTACACAGACTAGTCAAATTCAGAGACACAGAGAGTAGAATAGTGGTTGTCAGGGCCTGGGAGAGAATGAGGAAGCTATTCTTTAGTGGATTCAGAGTTTCAGTTGGGGAACATGAGAAAGTTCTAGACATGGATAGTGGTGATAAGTTGCACAATGTGCATGTACTTGATGCCACTGAACTGTACACTTAAAAATGGTTAAAAAGGTAAATTTTATGTCATGTACATGTGTGCATGCGTGCTGAGTCACATCAGTTGTAACCGACTCTGCACAACCCTATGGACTGTAGCCCACGAGGTTCCTGTATCCATGTGATTCTCCAGGCCTTCCTCCAGAGGATATTCCTCACCTAGGAATCCACATCTCTTAGGTCTCTTGCATGTTATGTACATTCTACCACAACACAAAAAATAGGGTCAATAAACAGGTCACTAATAACCATTTTGGCACATTGGTCTCTTGCATGTTATGTACATTCTACCATACACACAAAAAATAGGGCCAATAAACAGGTCACTAATAACCATTTTGGCACATTGGTAAGGCTTGTAAAGTATCAATTCTGAGCTATTAAGACACTTAGAGTTAAGCATTTACATGCAATTTTACACAATTCTCCTTCAAAATGTATTATTGGGGAGACAATTTTATAGGAATTTATTAGAAAAGGTATTAACTGTCCCATGAAACAGAAATTTTTTTTTAATAAGAAGACTCTCCAAAGGATGGGACCTTGTACTTGGACAGCATCCCCAGTTGAGATGCTACTGAAATTCAGCTCCAAGGAACAAGGGGCTGCACAGGAATAAACTATCTTAAGACAAGGAACTTGTAGATTCTCTGTTCATATCTCCCCTTCTTGTAGCTTGACTGACTACCACTTAAAGTGGAAAGACACATGTGAAAAAATAAGTATGAGGTCCGGTTTTCAAAAATCATATAGCTTTTTATATGTTTAAATATTTACATGGTTCCAAAGTCAAATCTAAAACCCACAAGGCATATTCAGAAAAGTTTAGCTTTTATCCCTATGCATACAGATCCCTCCCTTGCTTGTTTTGTTTTATTTTCCTCTGATTTTGTTTTGGTTTGGGTGTCTCTTTCCAATATTAGGTTCAGTTTGATTTGTTTGTGGGTTTCAATTCCAACTTGACCATCTTTACTTCACAAAGTGGTAAGCAGCATTGAGCAACGGGGCTTGCCTTTAAAAGGAAACTTTTATACTGTAGTCAGTATGTGCACAAAAGGAAAAAGATTACAGACTCAACAATGCCCACTTGCTTCCTTGTATTACAGAACACTTTATATCCTGGCACCAATCCTGTGCTAGGTAAGAGATTTTCAAAGGGAGCTTGTTTTCATTCTGTTTACTATAATGAAAACTATACTAAAGCAAAGCAAAAACACCAAAGGAATAGGGCTTTATCTAAGGAACAAGGACCAGTTCTCACTCAAGGTCAGCTCCGAATTCCTCTCTGTGAAGTCCTTCCTAACTTAGGCAGAGCTTCTTGCCTCCCATCCCATGGACATTTTGCAGGAGACTACTAATAATGACCATGTGACATTATGGCTGCTTATATGTCTAGCTTTTCAAAGTCCAAGCATCAGGGGGCCAGAAATGATGCTTTATTTCTTTTCAATGGATAATAGAATGTATTTGTAAGGAGTCTGTAATAAATGGGGTATCTTTAAGATGTCAAACATTGACCCCATGGATCCACAGCCCTTAGCAAAGTAAGAACAGTGAGCAACCAATTGTTGTTGTTCAGTCACTCAGTGGTGTCTGACATTCTGTGACCCAATGGACTGCAGCAAGCCAGGCTTCCCTGTCCTTTGCTATCTCCTTTGCTCAAACTCATGTCCATTGTTTTGGTGATGTCATCCAACCATCTCATCCTCTATTGCCCTCTTCTCCTCTTGCCCTCAATCTTTCCCAGCATCAGGCTCTTTTCCAATGAGTCGGCTCAAATGAACATCCAATAGACATGTGTAAATAAATGAAATGGATGAAGAGGACTTTGGCAGGTGATACAGAATTTACCATATGCCTCTGGGAATTGGACCTTCAAAATACTTTTAAACTATATAAAAATGTATTCCTAAAATTCCAACAATATTATATTGGTTGCTACTGTTTGTTGTTCAGTTGCTAAGTCATGTCCGACTCTTTACGACCCCATGGACTGCAGCATGCCAGGCTTCCCTGTACTTCACTATGTCCTGGAGTTTGCTCAAGCTAATGCCCATTGAGTTGGCTCTTCATATTAGGTGGCCAAAGTATTGGGCTTCAGCTTCAATGTCAGTCTTTCCAATGAATATTCAGCATTGATTTCCTTTAGGATTGATGGTTTGATCTCCTTGCAGTCCAAGGGACTCTCAAGAGTCTCCTTAGCACCACAGTTCAAAAGCATAAAGTCTTTAGTGCTCAGTCTTCTTTATGGTCCAACTCTCCATCTGTACATGACTACTAGAAAAATCATGGCTTTGATTATATGGCAAAGTGATGTCTCTACTTTTTAATATGCTGTCTAGGTTTGTCATAACTTTCCTTCCAAGGAGCAAGCATCTTTTAATTTCATGGCTGCAGTCACTGTCTGCAGTGATTTTGGAGCCCTTTAAGAAAACAAAGTCTGTTAGTGTTTCCATTCTTTCCCCATCTATTAGCCACGAAGTGATGGGACCAGATGCCATGATCTTCGTTTTTTGAATGTTGAGCTTTAAGCCAGTTTTTTCACTCTCTTCTTTCATCCTCATCAAGAGGCTCTTTAGCTTCTCTCCACTTTCTGTCATTAGAGTGGTATCATCTGCATATGTGAGGTTGTTGATATATCTCTGGGCAGCTTGATTCCAGCTCTGATTCATCCAGCCTGGCATTTCACATCATGTACTCTGCATATAAGTTAAATAAGCAGGGTGACAATATACAGTCTTGCTGTACTTCTTTCCCAATTTTGAACCAGTCCATTGTTTCATGTCCAGTTCTAACTGTTGCTTCTTGACCTGCATACAGGTTTCTCAGGAGGTAGGTAAGGTGGTCTGGTATTCCTATCTTTTAAAGAATTTTCCATAGTTCGTTGTGATCCATAGTCAAAAGCTTTAGCATAGTCAATGAAGCAGAAGTAGATGTTATTCTGGAATTCTCTTGCAAAAAAAAATTCTCTGGAATTTTTCTATGATCCAACAGATGTTGGTAATTTGATCTCTGGTTCCAGCTTGTCCATCTGGAAGTTCTTGATTCACATAGTGCTGAAGCCTAGCTTGAGGATTTTGAGCATTACCTTGTGGCATATGAGATGAGTGCAATTGTACAGTAGTTTGGACATTTTTTGTCTTTGCCCTTGTTTGGGATTAGAATGAAAAATGACTTTTTCCAGTCCTGGCCACTGCCAAGTTTTCCAAATTTGCTGACATATTGAACGCAGCATTTTCACAGCATCATCTTTTAGGATTTTAAATTCTAAAAATTTAAATTTGAAATCCTAGGCTGAAATTTCATCACTTCCACCAGCTTTGATCATAGTAATGCTTCCTAACGTCCATTTGACTTCACACTCCAGGATTCTGGCTCTAGGTGAGTGACCACACTATTGTGGTTATCTTAGTTATTCAAACACTTTTTGTATAGCTCTTCTGTGTATTCTTGCCAGCTCTTCTTAACATCTTCTGCTTCTGTTAGGTCCATACCATTTCTGTCCTTTATTATACCCAACTTTAAATGAAATGTTCCCTTGATACCTTCAGTTTTCTTGAAGAGATCTCTAGTCTTTCCCATTCTATTGCTTTCCTCTATTTCTTTACACTGTTCATTTAAGAAGGCCATCTTATCTCTCCTTGCTATTCTCTGAAACTCTGCATTCAGTTGGGTATATATTTCCCTTTCTCCTTTGCCTTTTGCATCTCCTCTTTTCTCAGCTATTTGTAAAGCCTCCTTAGACAACCACTCTGTCTTTTTGCATTTCTTTTTCTTTGGGATGATTTTGCTCACTGCCTTCTGTACAGTGTTATAAACCTTCATCCATAGTTCTTCAGGCACTCTGTCTATCCAATCTATTCCCTTGAATCTATTTATCACCTCCACTGTATAATTATATGGGATTTGATTTAGGTCATACCTGAATGGTCTAGTGGTTTTCCCTACTTTCTTCAATTTAAACTTGAATTTTGCAATAAAGAGTTCATGATAAAGAGTTCATGATCTGAGCCACAGTCATCTCTAGGTCTTGTTTTTGCTGAATGTATAGACCTTCTCCATCTTTGTCTGCAAAGAATATTATCAGTCTGATTTCGGTATTGACCATCTGGTGATATCCATGTGTAGAGTTGTCTCTTGTGTTGTTAGAAAAGAGTGTTTGATATGGCCAGCGTGTTCTCTTGACAAAACCTGGTTAGCCTTTGCCCTGCTTCATTTTGTACTCCAAGGCCAAACTTGCCTTTTATTCCCAGGTATCTCCTGACTTCCTACTTCTGCATTCCAATCCCCTATGATGAAAAGGGTATCTTTTTTTTGGTGTTAATTCTAACAGGTCTTGTAGGTCTTCATAGAACCAGTCAACTTTGGCCTATTTGGCATCAGTGGTTAGGGCATAGACTTGGATTACTGTGATGGTGAATGGTGGTTTGCCTTGGAAACGAATTGAGATCATTCTGTCATTTTTGAGGTTGCATTCAATACTGCATTTTAGACTCTTCTGCTGACTATGAGGGCTGCTCCATTTCTTCTAAGGGATTCTTGCCCACAGTAGTACATATGGTGGTCATCTGAATTAAATTCACCCATTTCTGTCCATTTTAATTCACTGGTTCCTAAAATATCATTGTTCAATCTTGCCATCTCCTGCTTGACTACATCCAATTTACCTTGATTCATGGACCCAACATTCCAGGTTCCTATGCAATACTGCTGTTTAGCATCAAACTTAACTTTCACCATCTGACACATCTGCAACTGAACATCATTTTCACTTTGGCCCAGCTGCTTGGGGCTATTAGTAATTGCCCTCAGCTCTTTCCCAGTAGCATATTGGATACCTTCTGACTTGGGATGCTCATTTTCCAGTGTTGTATTTTTTGTCTTTTCTTACCTGTTCATGGGGTTTTCCAGTGGTTTGCCATTTCCTCCTTCAGTGGACCACATTTTATCACAACTCTTCACTGTGATCCTGTCCATCTTGGGTGGCCCAGCATGGCATGGCTTATATTAACAGCTTGATTGAATTACTCAAGCACCTTCGCCACCACATTGCTATGATCCATGAAGGGAGCCTATGAAATTACCCAGACCCTAAAAACTAACCATACCATATTTCAGTGCCTCTCACCTTCTGGGATGGCCCATACTCTGCCTGTGGAGTGTGTTCTTCTCTAAATAAATCCACTTCTTACCTATCACTTTGTCTCTCACTGAATTCTTTCTGCAATGAGACCATTAAGAACCTAAGCTTCATTGAGTCCTGAGACCCTGTGTGTCCTATCAATTTAAAAATTAGCTTAAGTCCCAATCTGAGTTGCAGGATCTCAGAGACAGAGTTTTGAGTGAAGTAGAAAAGGATAGCTTTATTACTTTGCCAGGCAAAGGGGGAAACAGTGAAACCAAGTGGGGCCCTGTGAGGTTCCTGGGTATGGAGGCCAATTTTTTATCCCCTGTTTTCTTGTAGGCAATACTCCAGCCTCCACAACCTTCCCTGAGTTCAAAGGGCAGATTCAAACAGTTGCTAATCAAGAGAGAAGCAGTTAAGAAACCACTTGAGGCAAGATTAAAAGGACTAGAGAAGCTCATCAAGATCAGGGAACGCTGGGTCTTCCCTGGTAGTCCAGTGGCTAAAACGCCATGCTCCCAAAGCAGGGGGCCTGGGTTTAATCCCTGGTCAGAGAACTAGGTTCCACATGCTGCAACTAAAGATCCAGCATGCTGCAACGAAGACCGAAGATCCTGTGTGCCGCAACTGAGATCCGGCATAGGCAAAATAATAATAATAATAAATAAAAATAATAATAAATATTAAAAAAAAAAAAGGATTAGGAGATCCTGAGACTCTGTACACACCCTAATCTTGTCAGTAATCTCACTTTGGGGAAGTATTGTTATAAAACTCCTTATCAAATCTTCCCGGGTTGGGGACACATAGTTTCTCAAGGCAGGAGCCCTCTGTGTCCCCCTCTGCCTGGCAAAGTAATAAAGCTACCCTTTTCTACTTACTCAAAACTCTGTTTCTGAGATTCAGTTCAGCATCAGTGTACAGGATGCTGAGCTTTTGGCATCAAGACTATGAAGAATTAACAGAAATTGTAGGGGGGAATGTAGCTTCTATACATGAAAAATATAATGGTTGTAATAAAAAAATTCAATAGATATGTTAAAGATACTTTTGAAGAGAGAATTAATACATTGGAATACATACAAAATACATCACCAAGAATGCAACAGAGTAAGACAGGTTTTGAGTACAAATGAGAAATTAAGAGATATGAAGAACAGAATGAATCCTCAAAAGGAAGAATAGAAAAAATGGAGATGAGAAAATATTTTTAAAAGATAATATCTATGAATTTCCTAGGGTCAAATAGGAAAAGAAAAATCCACAACTCTAGGATAGAAAACATATTCCAAGACAAATAAAAAGAAATCCACACCAAGGTACACTGAAACCACACAACACCAAAGGCAAAGAGAAGATCTCAAAAGTATCCGCATAGCAAAGGCAATTCACTTTTAAAAGAATGACTAATATAGCGACAGTAGAAAAAATTTTCAACACAAACATTGGAAGCCAGCCAGTGAAATATCTTCAAAGTGTTAAAAAAGATGGTCTAAAATTGTGTGTTCAGTAAAAATATCAAGCCATATACTTAAAGTGTGTGCATCTTACTACTTATTAAGTTTACTTTGATTTAAAAAATGAGAAGCACAGTAGTAGAGTGTACATATTATAGACTGATAGAAAGGAAACATATAAAAAAGAGAATATAGACAACAAAACAAATAATGTAACAAAAGATAAGAAGTAAAAAAGTCTAGAAAAAGGGAAACAATTAGAAAACTTTTAAGAAGATCAAAGAAACAAGTCCAATTATATAAAAAATCACTATGTAAGTAGACAAAACTCATTAGTTAAAAGAAACAGATAGATAGTTGGATAATAAAAAAATCCAACTAATTAATATGTTCTGTTTATAAGAGACATGCTGAAAGCATAAGGACATGGAAACATTCAAAGCAAAAAACTGAGAAAACATATATTGCCTAAAACATAAGGACATGGAAATATTAAAAGCAAAAAACTGGGAACAGATATATTTGACAAATACTAACAAAACAAAAATGAAACGCTTCAAAACAAAAATCAACACTCTCAGAGAGATAAGAAAAATGTCCACAAAACAGGGACAAGATGCTATTTTTAAAACTGGAGAATAAAGAGAGCTCTTTCTATGGAAAGGGGAAAAAAGAATAACTTTGTAAGTGGGTAAGCCAGACACATTGCCTCAAACAAATAATCAAGATTAACAGTGAGAAGTTATATCTATTGATATAATGTGATGAGGATGGAATGTTACCTCTTTGGTCTTCCTTCTAAAAATCCATAACCCAAGTCCAACCATTAGGAAAACAAACAAATCCGAGTTGAGGGACATACTATAAAATACATGACCATTACTCTTCAAAACTTTCAAAGTCATCAAAATTAGGAAAGTCTAAGAAACTGTCACAGATGAGAGGAGCCTAAGGTGACGTGACAGCCGAATATAATACAGCAGCGGTCCCCAACCTTTTTGGCACCAGGGACCAGTTTCATGAAAGACAGTTTTCCCATGGACCGGTTGGGGAGGATGGTTTCAGGATGATTCAAACACATTACATTTATTGTGCACTTTATTTCTATTATTACTACATTGTGATATATAATGAAATAAGTATACAACTAACCATAATGCAGAATCAGTGGGAGCCCTGAGCTTGTTTTCCTCCAACTAGACTGTCCCATTTGGGGTTGATGGGAAGACAGTGACACCCAAAGTGTGTTGTTTATGTCCAGTCTACTCCGTAATCTCATAATCTCATTTTGGTTACTGTCACTGCTTCACAAAGACAGTATTTTGGAAATAGAAGCAGGCTTTTCAGTGCTTTTTGGCAATCTCAGGATATTCCACGTTGACTGTACTCCAGAACGTAGGGAGATTTGAAGTTGTGTCAGACATACTTTTAAGGCCACTGTCATTTGCAATCTCAAGCAGTTGAGCCTGTTCTAGCATGGACAAAGTCAATTCACCTGGCTTATTCACAAACGGGTTGCGGATCCATTCCTTTCCAGTTTGGGTGTCTTTTGTGGTTGGCAAGTAATGCTCAAACTCTTTTGAAAGCTTAGATAGGTGATCATGCACCAGCTAGGAAAAGAATGCCGTGACTCAGTCTCTTTCAAAATCTCTGCTAATGCTTGAGACACGTCAAAAATCCCAAAGTTCGTTCACAGCCCCATCACTCCAGTTTGCCTTTGAATGCAGCCACTTTATTTGCTGACTTGAACATAGTTGTCATTCTCCTCTGAAATGACAGACTGAGTGTCCTGAGGGGGTTGAATATGTCACAGAAGTAAGCAAGTTCTGTGACGCACTCTGTGTCGCTGAAACGTGCTGCTAGTGGTGACTTTTTCTAAAAGAAATCTCTGGAGTGGCTCTTATAACTCAAAAACTCTGGCTAGTGATCTACTTTAGAAAGCCATCTTACTTCTGTGTATAAGAGGAGACGTGTGTGCTCTGCGTCCATCTCACAGAGCTGAGAGAACAGACGTGAGTTAAGGGCATGGACACTATTGTGGTTGAGAATTTTAATTACATCCTGCAAAACGTTGTTAAGTTCAGGTGGCATTTTTTTTTTTTTACTAGCCAACATTTATGGATGACATAATGTGTAGACTGACATTCAGAAGTGATCTCTTTTTTTAAATTGGAGGATAATTGTTTTACAAAGGTGTCTCCTTCATACCTCAATCAGTCACAATTATACATATATATGCCTTCCTTCTTGAGCCTCCCTCCCCACTGCCCACCCCTGCCCCATTCCACCCATCCAGGTCATCATAGAGTGCCAGGCTGGGCCCCCTGTGTTATATAGCTGCTTCCCATTAGTTATCTACTTTAAAAATGATAGTATATATATATATATATATATATATGTCAATGCTACTTTCTCAATTTGTCAGGAAGAGAAAAACAAATATCATATATTAACAGAGAAGCAATGTCTTTGACCTCAGTAGTCCAGTCATGGTAGCTGCTCTGTCCATGTAAATACAACACAGAATGACCAGCTCAGTTTTCCTGATATGTAATCATTCAATGACTTGAACAGTTCTGCAACTGTGGTGTTGGTTGGCAATAAAAGTGCACATAACGTATCCTCATGCACAGCCTCTTGAAAAATAGATCACACAAAAATAAGCACTGTTGCTTTGCTGTCAACTCTGGTAGACTTGTTAACCTGGATTGTGTACCACGGTGACTCATTAATCCTAACAACTGTGCCTCAACATCCTCTGCTATTTCAACAATTTATCTAGTTATGGTGCTAGCCGAAAGAGGAACACATGCCACCTTTTGAACTGCAGTCTCTCCTAAAAGTTCATGACAAATTCTAAGAAGCAGACAGGATCAACTCTTCACCAATAGGAAAGGGCTTTTTAGCATTAGCAATGAGGTTAGCCATTAAGAACAATGCTCTCAGTGCATACATATTTGATGAAGTAGTGGTCTTCAATAACTGCTCAGTTCTTCATGGTTTTTTTCTTTTGAAAAACTCTAAAGGCTTGTCTTTTAATGCAAGGTGCTTGGTCTCCATGTGGTGAAGCAATTTGAAGGTCTCATTGCTGGTTGCCACATAATATACAAAACTGGCATGGAGAAGAATGTGAATCATCTGTTGCAGTGAAGCCACAGTTTAAGCAGGAGTCAGTATTTTCTTTTCAATGCAGCTTTCTTTTTGTTGGCAGTCTTGGGGAGTCTTCTGCTGTCTCACTGGGTCTTACCCCCTTTTCAAAGAAGCTCCCGGTGACATTTATTTCTTACTCATTTTGTCTAGGGTTAACCTGTGGGCTTACCAGTACTGTGACTGAGACAAGTGCATGGTGCGGGACAGAGGCACAGATAGAAGAGGTAAGTAAAATAATGGGTGGAACTTGCATGGACCAAAATAAGTGTCAGATTCTGACACCTGTGCACCTATACCAGATGCCCGTACAATTGAAGTACATCAACTCACTTGCCACTACAAAGCCTGCCACTGGATGCAGCTTAATTGCCACTTGCCACGCACTGACCAGGTTTTGATATGAGTCTGCAAGTGACTGATTTATAATGGTTTCTGTGCAATCAAACCTCTCTGCTAAGGATAATCTGTATTTGCAGCCACTCCCTAGTGCTAGCATCATCTCCTCAGCTTTACCTCAGGTCACCAGGCATTAAATTCTCATTAGGAGCATGCAACCTAGATCCCTCACATGTGCAGTTCACAGTAGAGTTCCCACTCCTAAGAGAATCTAATCCCACCGCTGACCTGACAGGAGGTGGAGCTCAGGTGTAATGCGAGTGATGGGAAGTGGCTGTAAATACAGATGAAACTTTGCTCAGTAACCTACCGCTCACCTCCTGCTGTGTGGCCTGGTTCCTAATAAGTACCGGTCCTTGGTCTAGGGGTTGCAGACCCCTGTAATATGGTATCCTGCATGGGATCCTATAACAGAAAAAGGACATTAGGTAAAACCTAAGGAAATGTGAATAAAGTTTGGAATTTAATTAACAATAATGTGTCAGTATTGGTTCATTAAGTGAACAAATGTACCACTGTAATGTAAGATGTTAAAATAGCGGAAACTATGTGTGGGGTATATGGGAACTCTCTGTACTATCTTTGCAATTTTTCTATAAGCTAAAATCTATTCAAAAATTAAACTGTTTATAACAAAAAGAGCTTTTTAAAATTAAAAGCATAAATAGAATTAAAACAAATGAACTAGGGCACTACCTAACACCAGACACAAAAATAAACTCAAAATGGATTAAAGACCTAAATGTAAGAGGATATAAAACTCTTAGAGGAAAACACTCTTTGATTAATCTCCAAAATATACAAGCATCTTGTGGAGCTCAATATCAGAAAACCAAATAATCCAATCAAAAAATGGGCAGAAGATCCAAGTAGACATCTCTCCAAAAAAGATATACACATGGCTAAGAGGCACATGAAAAGATGCTCAACATCACTATTTATCAGAGAAATGCAAATCAAAACTAAAACGAGGTATCACTTCACACTGGCCAGAATGGCCATTATCAAAAAATCTACAACAACAAATGCTGGAGAAGGTGTGGAGAAAAGGGAACCTTCTTACACTGTTGGTGGGAATGTCAATTGGTAGAGCCATTATGGAGAACAGTATGGAGATTCCTTTAAAAACTAGGAATAAAACTACCATATGACCCAGCAATCCCACTACTGTGCATATACCCTGAGAAAATCATACCTCAAAAAGGCATATGCACCCCAATGTTCATAGCAGCACTATTTACAATAGCTGGGACATAGAAGATGCCTAGATGTCATCAACAGATGAATGGATAAAGAAGATACGGTACAATGGAATATTATTCAGCCATAAAAAGGAATGACATCGAGTCAGTTGATGTGGATGAACCTAGAGCCTGTCATACAGAGTGAAATGAGTCAGAAAAAGAAAAACAAGTACCCTATGTTATTGCATATATATGGAATCTAGAAAAATGGTACTGATGAGCCTATTTGCAGGGCAGGAATAGAGGTGTGGATGTAGAGAAGGGACTTGTGGACACAGCAGGAGAGGGAGGGGGACAAATTGAGAGTAGCACTGACACATATATACACTACCACGTGTAAGACAGATAGTGAAAAGCTGCTGTATAGCACAGGGAGGTCAGCTTAGTGCTCTCTGATGACCTAGATGGGTGGAATGGGGGGAAGGAGGGAGGCTCAAGAGGGGGAAACATGTATACATATGGCTGATTCACAACACTGTACAGCAGAAACTAACAATATTGTAAAGAAATTATATTCCAGTAAAAGTTTTTTTTAAAGACATTTAAATTGACAATAAAAAAAATCATTAAAAGTGTTGAAAGATAGAGTTAACATCCTAGAAAATAAAGCAAAAATAAAAAGATATTGAAAGTAGAATAGTAAAAGATAAGCAACTTAGAAGGCAGTCTAACATCCAAATAATAAGAGTTCAAGAAAAAAAAAGAAAGAGAGAGAGAAACAAGGGGAAGGGGAAGTCATCCTCTAAATTAAAATAAAATCCCAGAACCACAGAATACAAATTTCCAATCCACTAAGTACCCAGCATAATAAGTCCTTTTAGAACACTGAGGAAAGAGAGAAAACCACGCAGGTTTAAATTTCTCAACAACACTGAAAGCAAGAAGGTATGGAGTGATTCATTCAAAATTCTGAAGGCATATGCTTTCTAATCTAGAATTCTATACCCAAATTACCCACGAAATGTCAAAATAAAATAATATTTGCAGACATAAGAGATGTCAAATATTTTTGCTTATTTTAAAAATGAAGGTTAATCTCCACCAAAAGAAGAGGGTAAATTAAGAAAGATATAGACATGAGATACAGAAAATAGAAAATGTAATATAGAAAAAAATAAGTAACTCTCCAAATTAAAGACAAAGCATCTGGGATAATGAGAGTTACCAAATATAAAGGGCAATCAGTCCAGATTGGAACAGTGTTATGAGACGTGTCCATCGCTATGCTTCTCACCACCATACCACTATTTAACCTGATGAGACTCCTGGAGGATATGCTCCACCAAAGCAACGAAATAAGAAGAAAAAGAAAAAGACATGATATCCAAAGAATAAGACAAAAAGGGAATGCCACTGGATAACACTGTGGGAAGAATTAGCAGTAAACACACACACAAACGAAGCAAACACAAACCCCAAGCAAATATTAACTTCAGGCAAAACAAAAAGAAACTAGAACACATTCTGAACAATAAACAATACTGGAACAGATTTAATAACATTAAATATTGATTTAAGTGAAAATTATATAAAAGTACATAGAAAGATGTTCAATATCATTAGTCATTAGGGAAATGCAAACTAAAATAACAATGGGATATCACGATACCACTGTTAGAATGGCTAAAATGAGAAAAGAGTGGAGCAAATGGAATTTGCATACACTGCTGGTAGAAACGTACAACTTTGGAAAACAGTTTTGTAGTTTCTTAAAAAGTTAATCATATTTCTTTTATATGACTAGCTGTTCTACTCCAAGATACTTATACCTTACAGAAAGGAAAGCATATTCCACACAAAGGCTTGTGTACAAATGTTCACAGCATTTGAAACAGTCTCAGAATAGGAAAAAACTAAATGGCCATCAACAAGTGGATGGATAAACAAAGTGTGTTACAGACATACAATAGAATAGTACTCATCAATAAAAAAAAGAACTTTTGACATTATAAAAAGATAATTATACTGAATGCAAGAAACCAAACCAAACAAAAATAGTATGGACTGTATGGCTACATTTATATAAAAACCTCATAAATTCATTCTAATTTAGAGTAAAAGAAAGCCAATCAGAAATTGGCTAGGGCTAGAGGAAAGATGGGAAGGTAGAGGGAGAAAGGATTATAAAGGGGCAGGAAAAAACTTCTGGAGTGATGGATATGTTCATTTTCTTCATTGTGGAGATGGTTTCACAGTGTTCATGTATATATATCAAAACTTATTCAAATGTACACTTTAAATATGCTTTCTTTATTGTACATCAATTTATACTTCAATGAGGCTGTTTAGAAACATGAAATTGGGTCCTTACCCCAAAACATACATATATCAAAATCAATTCCAGGTGGATTAAGACTTTAAATGAGAAATAAAAACATTAAAAAGTTTATAAGGCACTATGAAAGATTATCTTTCTAAATTTGGGATAAGTGCTATTTCTTAAACAAGAAACAAAATACTAACCTAAAAACAACAAAGATAGAAAAGATTGATAAGTGAAATTACAGTGAAATCAAGGACATCTGACAAAACAGATGCCAATAGCATCATAAAGAAATGTTTTAAAAAGCCCACAAACTGAGAAAATATTTTCAATATACAAGGGATGTCAAACTCCTCAACTAAGAATCAGTATTCAGAATACATAAAGAACTCTTACAAGTTAATAAGGATTCTATTTCTAGGAAGATGGAGTGGATATGGTTTTTACTATTTCTTCCACAAAGAACAACAAAAAGCCCTGGGCCTTATATATAAAACAGTTCTAGAGAAAACACAAGAAGTCTCTAACAATGAAAAGAAGAAGGAAGACCAGTGAGGTATCTTGAGACCCAAGGAACGACATGGTGGTGAGTTTTCTTTTTGTCTCATAGATCCCCAGACTTGGAACTGGAGGTGCCAGCAATTTGGAAACACCAAGGGGCACAGGTCAAAAGAGCCTCAAATAGAAACCTGCTCTCTGCAGCCAAAGGACCAGGAAAAGGGCAAGACTTCTAGATAACTCCTCTCTACTTCAGCCAAACCACACAGGAAAAACTGACTCTACTCTTACTGCTGCCATTCTGCTGTTGAGGGCTGAGAGCAGAGCCTAGATTCAAGCCTCAAAAGGCTATGTATAAGGATGCACTGACACCACTGCTGGGGTGGAGGCAGAGAAGGCCAAGAAGGGAATCAGGACATTCACCTGAACAGATCAGTAACGAGCCCCACCAGGGGTACTGTTGGAACCCACATTGGGTATTGGAACTCCCACTGAGCCCAGCAGTCACAGGGAGACCCTTGGAGGGTCAAGAGAGGCAGAGAAGGGGGTGTCTGTCTTCGGCCTTTACTCCCCTTCCCCTGCCCGGGCGGTGTCAGAGAAAGTCAGCTAAAAGAAGTGTAAAAGGAATCAAGGATTATAAAACAACCTGATGGGAAAATGGGCAAAAATACATGAAGAGAAAAGAAAATGCATGCGTGTTCAGTTGCTCTGGTCGCGTCCGACTCTTTGTGACCTCATGGACTGTAGTTCGCCAGGCTCCTCTGTCCATGGGTTCCTCCAGGCAAGAATACTGGAGTGGGCTGCCATTCCCTCCTCCAGGGGACCTTCCTGACCCAGGAATTGAACCAGTGTCTCCTGTATCTCCTACATTGCAGGCAGATTTTTACCCCTGAGCCACCAGGAAAGCCAAGAAAAGAGAATACCTATTTTAAATACCTATTTTATAGAAAATAGCATCTATTTCATTAGGCTGTTTTATGATTAAATTATGTGTTTGCTTAAAATAGTCTCTCTTACATTTTCTTTAGAATTGTTTAATATATAAGGCTTTTTGTTGTTCTTTGGAAGTTGTAAGCAAGCGGTGGTATTGTTGCTATTTCACAGGAAATGGCACACGCGTGCTCAAAAAATATGAAAAAATGATCAACACCGTTAGTAATCAGAAAAGTGCTAATTAAAACCATCACAAGACAATAATTCACACACACTGTATACACTATATGACCAAAAAATTAAAAGTCTACAGGAACTCTTATTCATTGCTAGTACAGGATCGCTGACCACATCCACTTTGGAAAACAACTTGAAATTATCTTGAAAAGTTGAACATTTCACAGTTGATGATCTAGCAACTCTACTTCTAGGTGAAGTCTAAAGAAATTCTCACACATGTGCCAACAGATGTGCAGGGATGTTCCCAGCAACATGGTCCACAGTAACAAAAGAAAGTCTGCGGAAATGTTTCCTGTTTAAACAATGCTGAGGAGACATAGCTATTGTATATCTAGTACTGGAGGCAAAAAATGCTATGAGGTTAATAAAACTGCAGTGTTTAAGTAATAGAATATTCTTACTGTTGGAAAACAAATATACACTGAAGTATTTAGGAGTGACATAATGTGATAGTCTCAAATGGATCCCCCCAAAACTGTGTGTGTGTGTGTTGGGAGTGGGGAGAGGTAAGGAGAAAGAGAATGAGATCAGATGATAAAGAAAACAGGGTAAAATGTTAATGATAGGTAAATCAAGGGTACAGGCTAATGGTGTTCTTTGCACTTGTTTTACTTTCTTGGATTTTCTGGAAATGTGAAATTTCCAAAATAAGGAGTTCAGAAGAAGAAGGGAACAGGGAATGGTAAAATTCAGGATAACAACTGCCTGAGGTAGGCTGGGCAGGAATGGACTAGGTTAGAGGGATTTTTTTTTCTGATTTTTGGACAGATTTTTTCCTGATTTTTGGAGTCGGAATGGCCAGAGTTGCTCCTTTGTGCTCTGACTCTTGATGTAGAAAACAGGTTCTCAGGTGTTCATTATATTATCATGCTTTATAATTATGCTTTATAATGCAGGCACTGTCATGCAGTCAAATACTATAGTTGAAAAGATAAAAAAATAAAACATCTCATCTCAGGAAAGACATTTCAGGATGATACTGACTGGAGTGCTGAATATATACTTGATACCTAGAATCTTTTCATTGGAAGGATAAAATGATTCATATTTTTCTTTATGTATTCTACAACTTCCCATCCTATCCCTCCCTTCAGATAGTTTTGGGTTGGAGCAGGAAGAGTAAAAGTGTAAGAGAAACTGCTAAGTTGGACAGACAGGTCAGTATACTACTCTTGAGTTTTAAAATAATTTATAAAAATCTCCCTTTGGTGAAAGGACCAACTGTTGGGTCTGGGACGCAGTAGGTCCACATGACCACCCACAGTGGTGTGGGTCAGGAGCGCTGACCTGTACTCCAGTAGGCTACCCGTGGTGGGGCAGCTCCCAGGAGCAGCAGGGACACAGGAGCTGGGGAGGATGGGGACAGCACTGGGCAGGGTCCATGCGGAGAGAAGCGTTGCCTCCCAGATGGAGCAAAAGGTACAGGGTTAGGGGGTGCGGGCATAGGCAATAGGCTGGAATCTCAGTGGGTGGCAGTGACAGCTGCAGTAGGAGAGGTGGACTGGGGCGGGGGTGGGAAAAGGAGGAGCTGCAGTCCCTGTCCTGGAGGTGCTGGAGCAAAGCTCAGAAACTCAGATGGGGGCCAGGCCAGTCGTCTGCTGAGTGAGGCAAAGGCGTCCAGGGTGTGGGGCTGAAACGCCTTGTCTACGTTACACGCGTGCGTCAACACGCACTGAGCTGGCTGTAGGATCTATGGCCGATCAAGGGGGGCTCCATCCAGCGATGTGTGACTAAGCAGGAATGGCCTAGAGTTGACAGATTTTTTCTGATTTTTGGAATTAGAATGGCCAGAGTTGCTCTGATTTTTCAAGGGAAACTGAATATTATGTGAGATCTACAGATTTATAAGTGCTGGCTCAAAGCTTTCTAAAACAAGAAGCAGGCCTCATAAATACGTGATGGCCACCATTTGGTGACCTCCTTACTAAGTTTATTCACTTTCTGGGGCTGTCATAACAAAGTACCACTGACTGGGTGGTTTAAACAACAAAAAGTGTCTTCTCTCAGAGTCCTGGAGGCTGGAAGTCCAAGATCACCCTGTTAGCAGGGGTGGGTCCTTCTGGGAGTTGACTCTATCCTGTGCTTCCCTCCCAGCTTCTGGTGGTCAGCTGCAGTGTTTGGCACTTCTTGGCTTGTAGATAAGTCACCTCGATCTCTGCCTTCACCTTCACATGATGTTCTCCCTGTGTGTGTGTGTGTGTGTGTGTGTGTGTGTGTGAGTCCAGATTTCTCCCCTTTTATAAGGACATAGGCATACAGGATAAGGGCCCACCCTAATGACCTCATCTTGATCGCCTACAAAGGCCCTATTTCTAAATAAGTTCCCATTTATGGGTCTGAGGATTAAGATTTCAACACGTTAATCCCAAAGGAGGACACAGGTCAACATATAACATTAGGGTAATCATCAGATGATCTAAGCAGTGACTGAGGCCCAGGAGTGTCATGATACAACCAGAGCGGGGCTCAGGGTGGGGCCAGGACTCAGGGATGGGGTGTCCAATCATTGGCATGAGATCCATAGAAGGATCTGTGCCAGATTGAGTCTGCCAACAAGGGTATGGGAGAGAAGAATACAAGAGACCAGGAAGCCTGGCAGGCTGTGACCCTATACTAAGTCTCCACGGTGCTGAGGAACCACAGGTAAGCCAGCCCATCAAATCCATGGCTGCCAGGGCCTTCAGACCCTGGATGAGACTTCTGATGGGACATACCCATCAGCACTGCACCCAGAGCCTATGAAGCACCTGTGAAGCCAGATTTGAGAAGTCGGATTGAACAAGTAAATAAACAAAGAAAGATAAAGAAAACAGCAACAATTCCATGACCAGGTCTGAATTACCCTGCCACTCCTCAGAGCGGAAGCCTGTCCTGGCAGTCAAGGCTCAGCTTGGGTGTGTTTCCAGCCCTTGGTGAGGGTGGTTTCCAGCCTCCTCAAATGACTGACAGCTCTTTGAGGCCACAGGTTCCTGGGTGCCCCACACCACTGCAGCCCGCACACATGAGGAGCAGCTGGTGCCCATATTCAGGGGACTTGATCAGGAAGTCCAAGGGACCCACGGCATGTCCTCCAAACAGACTTTAGAGCCACAGAAACCATGGAAATGTTCACTCCCGTCCATCCAGTGAACCTTGGCCCAAACAATCATGAATGATGATAAATGCCTAGGCCTGTGGGAGAAACGGAGGCTCAGCTGGAAGCAAGGTCTGACTCCAGGAGGCCTTGTCTAGGGCTGCAGCTGCTCCTGAAGACATTACCACAATTACTTACGAATACAGAAAGTACTTCATACTGCTGTTTCTAAATCTTATTATGACAACAAGACTTTACTTAATTTCCAAGATTTTGTGTTTGTATCCCTTCTCTTACAACAAAAGCCTTGTTCCCCAAGACTTTAATATAATTACTTAAGGTTAACATATGTATATTTGTATATATAACAGCTTCAAAAAACAATACCATTTTTTATTACCAACAGCAAGACATGGAATGCAGGTTTTGTGTACGTGTTTGTGGTTCTTTTTGTCTCTTTGTCCTACTGGTAATACACAAATCACTGTGTTTCGAAGTCACTTGAAACAATTCTCTGTGAAGTTATGCTATCAGGATCATTTGTTTCAATGTGTTTTTGATGTTAAGAGATGGTTTTCATTCTCTTTTGTTTCATTTAGTTTTTAGTTATGTAAAATGTTTACATGGCTCCAAAGCCAACTTATGAAGCATCATACCTTGCTTGGTTTGTAAAACTGGGTTGTTCTTCTATTGCTTCTATTTCAAAATATAAGCAAATATGTATATATGTGTATGTATGTGTGTGTGTGTGGACGTGAGTCTCAGTGAACTCCGGGAGTTGGTGATGGACAGGGAGGCCTGGCGTGCTGCGATTCATGGGGTCGCAAAGAGTCGGACACGACTGAGCGACTGATCTGATCTGATCTGATACATGCTTATATATATGTATATATGTGTGTGTGTGTGTGTGTGTGTGTGCTGGACTGTGTGTGTGTCACTCAGTCATGTCCAACTCATTGCAACCCAATGGACCGTAGCCCCGCCCCAGGCTCCTCTGTCCATGGGGATTCTCCAGGCAAGAATATGGGTGTGGGTTGCCATGCCCTCCTCCAGGTGATTTTCCCAAACCAGGGATCGAACCCAGGTCTCCCATAATGTAGGCAGATTCTTTACCATCTGAGCCACCAGGGAAACCCAAGAATACTGGGATGGGTAGCCTATCCCTTCTCTTCCCGACCCAGGAATCAAACCAAGGTCTCCTGCATTGCAGACGAATTCTTTATAAAGTGAGCTACCAGGGAAGCCCACATACATATTTATCTCCCTTTTGCTCATATGAAAGGCAACATACTATATACACAGTTCTGCTAAGTCACTTCAGTCGTGTCCGACTCTGTGCAATCCCATAGATGGCAGCCAATCAGGCTCCCCCGTCCCCGGGATTCTCCAGGCAAGAACACTGGAGTGGGTTGCCATTTCCTTCTCCAATGCATGAAAGTAAAAAGTGAAAGTGAAGTTGCTCAGCCGTGTCCGACCCTCAGCGACCCCATGGACTGCAGCCTTCTAGGCTCCTCCATCCATGGGATTTTCCAAGCAAGAGTACTGGAGTGGGGTGCCATTGCCTTCTCTGATACACAGTTCTATATCCTGTCTTTTCCTGGTCAGTTAGAAACGTATCCTGACAATAACTTCACAGTGATTCAGACCCTCCTCATCACCTCTCACAGCTCCACACTATACCACTATGCCACAGTTTGTCCAATCAGTTCCATCTGGGTGAATTCTTGGGAGATTCTCCACCTTCAGCTTTGCAAACAGTGCTGCAAATCATAGCCTTGTTCATGTATGACTTCATTCTTTTTAAAAGGCTCCATTTTGAACCCTCTGTCTCTCATCAGTGAGAGGGTCACTTAATATTCCAAACCTCAGACTCCTCATCTGTAAAATGGGAATAATAATAGTATCTAGCTCACGGTTCAAAATAAGTTAACATGATTTAAAATACCCAGCACAGAGCCTAGCACATAGTGAACAGTCAATAAATGTTTGCTGCTGCTGTTGTTCTATTCTTTTTAATTACTTTTAATTACTTTTAGCCCAGGGCTTTAAAAGTTCACTGTCTGGAAGGAGATAGAGAAATGTAAATTTTTAGCTGTCTAATGCATTGAGTGCTACCAGAGGTATAAGAACAAGTGTTACTGGATCACAGTGGAGAGGCTTACTAGCTATGCTTGGAGATCAGACAGGCTGTCCATGATAGCTGGTTTGCCCATCCTACCCACCCCTTTCCTATGGAAACCACAACCCAGGCTTCCTTTCTCAACATAAGAAGTTGCAACAACCCCTGTCCCCCAGGTTAGCACATGACCCAGGCCTGACCTCCCAGGGTCTAAATGACTGACTTGAGAATAGGCACAAGACCCAGCACAACCAATGAGGGTGTCCTGGAGCTCACCAGGAACTAGAAAAGAGGCTCTCTCAGTTTCCACCAGAATGTCAATCTCATTGAATGTATGCCTGGAACCGCCAGGGGCCAACACATGGCAAGGGAAGAAATCAGAGCTAACAGGTGGAGAAGGACAGATTCGCAACATTGTCTCTTGGACACTGGGGATTTCAGTTAAGTGGGCTGAAAGAAAGTCCTTTTCTGACTAGGCAAGTTTAAATTGGGTTCTCATTTACATTAAGCATGCCAGATAGACAAAGGAGGCCTGATGCCTGAGGCTAGTTACTAGAGGGATAAGAAAAGACTTTCCAGGAGAGAGAAAATCATGCGGGAAGGTCCTAAGGAAATGTAGCTTTAACTAAAGAAAGGTCATCTGTGGGCTGACATCCATCATCAGAACAAACCCAACCTCCAAACTAGAACGCTGAGTTCTAGATCTTGAGGAAGGGCTGGGAATCTCACTTGGACAATTGTCAGCCAGGTGATGTCAGAAATCAGATAACAGCATGCAAATGAGTTGGTGGTGCTATCGGAGCCTCTCCAGATGCAAGTTGGGGAACACTGTCCATGACCATCAGAGTCTGCAAGATGTCCTCACAGGCAATGCTCCATTGCCAAGTGCAGCCTTAACCAGCATTTATTTGCATTTTTTCCTGAGGCCTCCACTTACCTCCACAGTCCTGCCTGTTACATTGTCACTTTGGTTTCTGAAGTCCAAGAATACTGGAGTGGTTCTCCAGCAGATCTTCCTGACCCAGGAATCAAACAGGGGTCTCCTGCATTGTAGGCATATTCTTTACCAACTGAGCTATCAGGGAAGCCCATAAAGCCTTTTCTTTTGCTTCACTGACTATCCTAAAGCCTTTGACTGTGTGTGCAGTGAGTCGCTCAGTCATGTCCGATTCTTGCAACCCCATAGACTGTAGTCTTCCAGGCTCCTCTGTCCATGGGATTCTCCAAGCAAGAATACTGGAGTGGGTTGCCATTTCCTTCTCCAGGAGAATCTTCCCAACCCAGGGATCGAACCTGGGTCTCCTGCATTGCAGGCAAACTCTTTACCCACTGAGCTACGAGCGAAGCTTTTTACTCTTAACTATAGTGCAATATCAAAACCAAGAAGTTGACACTGATGCACTGTGTGTGTACACTTCTTTTTTATCACAGATGTGGATTGGTGTTGCTATCACTGCACTTTTAAAATACAGAAATGTTTCGTCATCATAAGGATCTTCCTCATGCTACCCCTCTACAACAGTAAGTGTGCTGCTGCTGCTGCTAAGTCGCTTCAGTCATGTCCGACTCTGTGTGACCCCATAGATGGCAGCCCACCAGGCCCTGCCGTCCCTGGGATTCTCCAGGCAAGAACACTGGAGTGGGTTGCCATTTCCTTCTCCAATGCATGAAAGTGAAGAGTGAAAGTGAAGTCGCTCAGTCGTGTCTGACTCTCAGCGACCCCATGGACTGCAGCCTACCAGGCTCCTCCGTCCATGGGATTTTCCAGGCAAGAGTACTGGAGTGGGGTGCCATTGCTTTCTCCCACAGTAAGTGTAGATTGGTCTATTTCTCCTTTCAGCTCTTAGTTTTTGCTTCACAAAAACTAGCTCTAGTCTTCGGAGAATACATATTCAGGATTTTTGTCTCTTTTTGGTGGATAAACCCTTTTATCATTATATAATGTCTCTCTTTGTCTCTGATAATTTCCTTTGGAACTTAATCTAATATTAATATAGTTAATGCTTTCTTTTCATCAATGTTTACATGACATATGTTTTCCCATCCTTTTGCTTTCAACCTACCTATCCTCATATATTTTAAGAGAATTTATGTAGGTAGCTTAGAGTTGGATCATACTTTTTTTTAATCCACTCTGATAATCTCTTTTAGTTGGTGTATTTATAATATTAACATTTATATTTAATGTAATTACTTATGTTAGGGCTTAAGTGTGTACTTTTAATTTTAATTGCTCTGTTTTACTTTTCCTGTCTTCTTTTGGGTTATGTGAACACCTTTTTGAAATTACATTTTGATATATGTCTACTGGTTTTGATATATCAATTTGTATAGCTTTTTTAGTGGTTGTTCTAGGTATGACATCATACAAACATAACTTATCACAGTTATCATTTAACCAGTTTGATGACATATAGATAGAAACCTTACATCCTGTTAAGTTCTTTTACCCTCCTCCACTTATAATTACCTTAACTATTTCCTCTACATACATTTAAAACCACATCAAACAGTGTAGTATTTTTGTTTCAACTATCACACTTAGAAAATACAACAGGAGAAGAAAGATATTTTTACTCATTCTGTTGGTCTTCTTTCCTGATGTTCCAAGATTCCTTCTTTTAATATTTCCTTTCTTTCCTTTAAGAAATTTTCCTTTAGTTATACATTTAGGGTAGGTCTGCTGGTGACAAATTCTTAGTTTTCGTTTAATCTGAGAACATCTTGATTCCCCTTCACAGGTTAAAACAATGCTTTTATTTCAGCAATTGAAAATTATTATGCCACCTCCTTCTAGCCTCCATGGTTTCTGATGAGAAATATACTGTCATTCAAATTGTATTCTTCCTTTAGGTAAGGTGTTGCTTCTCCCTGGTTGTTTTCAAGATTGTTTCTCTATGAGATTTCAGAAATTTGACTTGTGTCTTGGTGTGGGTTTCTATGGGTTTATCCTATTTGGGATTTGCTTAGTTCCTTGAAACTGTGGGTTTATGTCTTTTGCCAAATTTGGAAGTTTTCAGGCATTACTTCTTTGAGTACTTTTCAACTTGCCCTCTTTCCCTTCTCCTTCAGGGACTCCAAAAACACAAACGATAGCTCTTCTGTGGTGATTTCACGAGTCCCTAAAGCTCTGTTCACTTTCGTTTTGTTTTGCTCTCTTGTCTCTGATGTTTAGATTGTGTATTTTCTATTACTCTATCTCCCTGTTCACTGATTCTTTCTTCTGTTATCCCCATCCTGCCGTTGATACCATCTACTGAGTTTTATATTTTGGTTTCTGAATTCTCAGTTCTAAACTCTCCATTTTGTTTTTCTTTATCTCTTCTATTTTTTTTTTTGAAACTGTATTTTTTTCCTTTGTTTCAAGCACAACTGCTCACTGAAGCATTTTTATGATGGCTGCTTTAGTAGTCATTGCAGATAATTCTAACATCTCTGCCATCTTGATACTTGTGAGCGTTGATTGCCTTTTTCTATTCAGGTTATAATTTTCCTGGTTTTGTTCTGCTGCTGCTGCTGCTAAGTTGTTTCAGCCATGTCCGACTCTGTGCGACCCCATAGACGGCAGCCCACCAGGTTCCTCCGTCTCTGGGATTCTCCAGGCAAGAATACTGGACTGGGTTGCCATTTCCTTCTCCAATGCATACATGCACGCTAAGTTGCTTCAGTCATGTCTGACTCTATGCAACCCCATGGACAGCAGCCCACCAGGCTCCTCCGTCCACAGGACTCTCCAGGCAAAAACAGTGCAGTGGGTTGCCATTTCCTGCTCCATTGTTATGATGAATCATTGCTAATTGAAAACAATATATTTTGAGTATTATATTATGAGATTTTGTGTAAATCTTACATAGAATTATGAGATTCTATGTAAAACATTCTACATGAATTAGATATGTAAATCTTCTGTTTCAGTTGACTCCTCTGATAGCACCTAGCAGAACAGATACCTTTTCATTACTGACAGGAGGGAGTAGACTCCAGGTTCCTCACCTGCCCTCTGTTGAGACCTGAAGTGGGGATAGTCTCCTTGGTACTTATGGGTTGGGAGTGGGAGTTTCATCTCTCCATTCAGCCTCTACTGATCCCATTCTGGCTGGGTGGGGCTTCTCCTCAGGGAGCCTCCACTGACATCATTTGGCTGGAATCCAGCAGTTATTATCTAAACTTTTCTCTCTTGGAAGGCTTCGACTTTCCTCTTCCTCTGGCTAGTAGAAGTAGGCTTTTATTGGGAGTTCCCCATTGTCATTTACTGTGTCCTGAGGTCCCATCTTCTCTCCACCATACCAGTCGTCTTATGTTAGTTTCTTATTTAATGTCCATGGCTTTTAGTTATTCTTAGCAGGAAGAATAGGAAAAAGTATCTCTCCTTCATCTTTCTATAAGTGAAAGTTACTTGGAGCAGTTAAAATGTTTCACAGAACAGTCTCACAGACACAGAACGGACTTGTGGTTGCCAAGGGGGAAGTAGGAAGGGGAGGGATAGATTGGGAGTTTGGGATTGGCAGATACAAACTATTATATACAAAATGGATAAACAACAAGATCCTACTGTATAGCACAGGAAACTATATTCAGTATCCTGTAATAAACCATAATGGAAAAGGATATAAAAAAATATATATCTGAGTCACTTTGCTTATATCAGAAAAAACACATCACTGTAAATCAACTATCAGAGAAGGCAATGGCACCCCACTTGACTATATATCAATAAAAAATAAATAAATAAATAAATAAATAATGTTTCAAATGTCAAAGTGTAGCCAAAATAAAATAGTCACAGTGCCTGATGCAAATACTTTAATACCTTTGATGGCAGTGAAGGTGCTAATAAAAGTCATGGATATAGTGCTGGAATGATCTGAAAGGACACTAATTTGACTTTGGGCAAACTGCTTTGGCTGTCAAAAGCTCAGTGTTCCTTCTGGAAAATAAATACCAAACTATTTATTATGTAAAAGTGTCATGAGGAGAAAGTGAGATAAAAGTCTGTCAAGTACATGGCATTGAGAACATATGCTATAAATAACTTCTTTATTTTTCTTAATCAGTTCCAACATTACATCCTAATATTTCCTAAATAAATCCTGAGTTCTAGCTCAAATTGTTTATAATCCTGTTGCAGTTGGATTCAGTTTCTCCATCTTTAAAAGAAAAGGATTGGTGTAGATCACTGGTGCTCAATGGATGGGCTGTAGCAGTCCCTGGGAGCTTGTGAATAATGCAGAATCTGACACCATGCTCAACCTACTTGTTATTGAGTCGAAGGTCACTCTGCTAGTTGCATGACATGCCAGCAAATCTGAGAGACGAGGTGTTGAGACAATGAATACAACTTTATTTGGAAAGCTGATTGACTGAGAAAATGGCAGACTAGTGTCTGAAAATAACTATCTTTCCAGTTCAGGATACCAGGTTCTTTTATAGAACAGAGAGGAGGAGGAGGTGAGGAAGTCAAGTAAAAAGGTCATAAATATTGCACATATCTCCTGGAATGGCTAGCCTTGGGGAGGAGATATGCTAATTTCTTCTTTTCAGCAACCATTCACAGGTTAGTAGGGTCAGATTATCTCTCTGAGAGCTGAACAAAGGCACTTTCACCTAACATTCAGGCAGAGGGGCAGGGTTCTTTGAGGAAGGTCCATTATGAATGATTATAATAAGAAAAACAAAGAAAACCAAAGGTTAAAGTCAAAAAAACAGACCCAACATGGAGTCAATATTGGCCCTTCCCTGTAACATACTGAATCAGAACCTGCATTTTAACAAGACCCTCAGGTGAGTATGGCTGAAGAGAGTTTGAAAAGTGGCGCCTGGGTGACCTTTAAGACCACTGTCAGCCCGGACCTTACATACCTTGAACTTTTCCACCTTCAGACGACTGCTGAAATGCTCTGACCTTTCTACTCTGGCCACATGATACTAACCATTATTTAAGGTACAGCACAATCCCACCATGCCCCCACTCCATCCCAAGCATAATGTTTTCTTTGATCATTACAACCTGAACTACTCTCTAAATGTCTTGAATGACCCATCTCTAGATCATTAGCAAGATGATTTATCATCTGCTTAGTGACAGCTTGCCTGTTTTCTTCTTGAGCCACTCTTTAAACAATGTATCATGTATTCTTACTGAACTTTCTTATTGAACTGAATATCTTTTCAGAAACTGAGGATGTAGACAGCTCCTGGAAAGCTCCTAGAGAGCAAAGACCATGACTACCACATGCTTTACTGTTCATCATCTGGTTCCCTACACAAGGAGAGACTCAAATACATAATCATTTTCACCAAGAATGTGCTCTAAGTACAGCTTTCAAGTCCTTACAATTAGTAATCAGAATATGCTATAGTTATCAATATTTAAAATGAGCATAAATAAGCCTATATTTTGTTCTGAGATATTAAAAAGGAAACTTAAAAAAAAAAAAAAAACAACACCCAATGGTGAAGAGATTGTGCTACGACTGGTACTCACACACTACAATGTAAACTGTAGTTTACAATGACACAATCTTTTTAGAAAACATATTGGCAATATATATTATGGACCAAAATGATGTTTTCAGAAAATCCACTCCTTTATTTTAATAAAGCAAAAGCAAGAGTTTATTTGTAAGAGAGCAAAAAATGAGAGCAAAACTTGCACATGATATAAAAGTCAAACATTAGAGAATTGGTATATCTCCATTTGATGAACTACCATGGAGCCATTTGAAATAATTAGGGAGGCTGTATTCAAACATAGGGAAATGTTTACTCAATATTAGGTAAGAAAATTGGAATAGAAAATAACATATGCTATTGATTATAACTAATATATGCAAATAAGAATGAAAAAGGAAGGAACAAAAAATTAGAAATGGTATTTTAAGGTGGTGAGAATGGGTTTAATTTCCTGTACTTATTTTTTTCCAAAATTTTTCATTTTGGCAACTTTTCATTAAATAAAAACATGAGCTTCTTATAGTGACAGAAAGATTCACTTAGGAATAGATCAAAGCTCAAATTTTCTTCATAGGTTCATCCACAATGCCATTATGTGGAATCTGACAGTGATGTGACATTAGAATTAATAACCAAAGCCTCAGCATCAAGAAGTTCTCAGTAGCTAAAGAGCAAAAGATCTCAAGGCTGAAAATTACCATCTTGAAAGAGGTTAATTCATAACCTGTAGCTGTGAACTGTCATTCATTCTTCCCTCAATCCCCACTAAAATAAGACTCTATTTGCATACTGCTAGTGAAATGTATACTCATTAAAGGATGAAAAGCTTTAAAAAAAGTTTTTAGCCCATGTACCAACCACTTCACTCACAGGGAGCCCCAGTTCACTTCCCTCATATGCTGATAGTAGTGGTAAGTCCTGGGGCCCAGTTATCCAGTCTGGTGACCCACTGTCCCCTGACCTACAGTGACCCCAATCTATATGCTCCCTGAGAGGTTCCTGAGCCTCTTCTCTGAGCCTATAATGGGGATGTTTATGCTTTCCTCATAGGGAGAAATTAAATGAGGGAGAAAAGTTTTGAAGGTTCCTGGGATAGGGCAATGATGAATATATGTTATCATTGGTGCATTGGTTCAAGATGGCAGAGTAGAAAGACATGTGCACATCTTCTATGACAGACCAGAAACTGCAATTTGCTGTTGAACTACCACCAACAGGAGGATGCTGGAACTCACCAAAGATGTGCCACAGCCAAATACAAAGGAGAAACCACAATGAGATGGTAGGAGGGGGTACAGTCACAATAAAATCAAATCCCGTACTCCCTGGGTGGGTGACCCACAGACAGGAGAACAATAATACCAGAGAAGTTCTCCCAGTGTTGTAAAGGTTCTGAGTCGCACATCAGGCTTGCCAGCTGGGGATCCAGCAAAGGGGGACTAGGAATTCCCAAGGCATCTGACTTTGAAGGCCAGCAGGATTTGACTGCAGGAGTGCCACAGGATAGGAGGAAACAGAGACTCCACTCTTAGAGGGCACACAAAAAATCTTATATCAGGGCCTAGGGGGAAGGAGAAGTGACCTCTAAGAGACTGAACCAAACCTACCTGCTAGTGTTGGCAGGTCCCTGCAGAGGGCTGGAGTGGCAGTGGCTCATTGCAGGGTCAAGGGCAGTCCCAGAAGTTCTGGGATGTGTCCATTGGCATGAGCCCTACAGGAGGATGTCATTAGCCTTGTCATAGAGCCTGTAAACTCCAGGGCTGGGTCACCTCAGGTCAAACAACTAACAGGGAGGGAGCGCAGCCCCACTATTAGAAGACAATCAGATTAAAGTTTTATTAAGCACAGCCTTGCCCACCAGAGGAAGACCCAGTTTTTCTGACCACCAGTCCTTCCAGCAGAAAGCTTATACAAGCCTCTTAGATAGCCTCTTCCACGAGAGGGCAGACAGAAAAAGCGAGAAGAACTACAATCCAGCAGCCACCTGTACAAAAACCACAATCACAGAAAGTTAAACACAATGAAAAGGCAAAGGATTACATCCTCAATGAAGGAACAAGATAAAACCCCAGAAAAACAACTAAATGAAGTGGAGACAGGCAACCTTCCAGAAAAAGAATTCAGAATAATGGTAGTGAAGACTATCCATGATCTTGGAAAAAGAATGGAAAAGATGTGAGAAATGTTTCCCAAGGACCTAGAAGAACTAAATGACAAACAAACAGAGATGAAAAATACACTAGGAGGAATAACTAACAGAATAACTGAGACAGAAGAACAGATAAGTGACCTGGGAGACAGATGGAAATCACTGCCACAAAGCAGAATATAGAAAAAGAATGAAAAGAAATGAAAGTCGCCTAAGAGACCTCTGGGATAACATTAAACACACCGACATTAAACACACTCATTCCCAATATGGGGCCCCAGAAGAAGAGAGAAAGTACTCAAGAAAATATTTGAAGAAATAATAATTGAAACCTTCCCAGCATGGGAAAGGAAACAGTCAACCAAGTCCAGGAAGCACAGAGAGTTCCAGGCAGGATAAACCTAAGGAGGAACACATCGAGAGGCATGGTAATCAAACTGACAAAAATTAAAGACAAAAATAAACTATTAAAAGCAACAAGGGAAAAATGACAAATAACATACAAGCAAACTCCCATAAGGTTACCAGCTGATTTCTTAACAGAAACTACATGTCAGAAGGGAATGGCATGATACATTTAAAGTCATGAAAGGGAAGAACCTACAACCAAGAATACTCTACCCAGCAACTCTTATTCAGATTTGATGAGAAATCAAAAGCTTTATAGGTAAGCAAAAGTTAAAAGAGATTCAGCACCACTAAACCAGCTTTATAACAAATGCTAAAGGAACTTCTTTAGGCAGGAAACATAAGAGAAAGAAAAGGCCTACAAAAATAAGCCCAAAACAAATAAGAAAATGGTAATAGGATCATTACCTTCAGATCAGATCATTCGCTCAGTGGTGTCCGACTCTTTGCAACCCCATGAATCGCAGCACGCCAGGCCTCCCTGTCCATCACCAACTCCCGGAGTTCACTCAGACTCACGTCCATCGAGTCAGTGGTGCCATCCAGCCATCTCATCCTCTGTTGTCCCCTTCTCCTCCTGCCCCCAATCCCTCCCAGCATGAGGGTCTTTTCCAATGAATCAACTCTTCGCATGAGGTGGCCAAAGTACTGGAGTTTCAGCTTTAGCATCATTCCTTCCAAAGAAATCCCAGGGCTGATCTACTTCAGAATGGACTGGTTGGATCTCCTTGCAGCCCAAGGGACTCTCAAGAGTCTTCTCCAACACCACAGTTCAAAAGCATCAATTCTTCCCTAATAGGATCATTTACAGGTCAAGAAGCAACAGTTAGAACCAGACATGGACCAATGGACTGGTTCAAAATTTGGAAAGGAGTAAGTCAAGGCTGTATATTGTCACTCTGCTTATTTAACTTATATGCAGAGTACATCATGTGAAATGCCAGGCTGGATGAAACACAAGATGGAATCAAGACTGCTGGGAGAAATCTCACTAACAATTAGAGAAATGCAAATCAAAACTACAGTGAGATCACCTCACACCAGTCAGAATGGCCATCATCAAAAAATCTACAAACAATAAATGCTAGAGAGGGTGTGCAGAGAAGGGAACCCTCCTGCACTAATGGTGGGAATGTAAATTGGTACAGCCACTATGGAGAACAATATGGAGGTTCTTCAAAAAACTAAATACAGTGCTACCATATGACCCTGCAATCCCACTCTTGGGCACATATCCAGAGAAAACTATGGTCTGAAAGATATATGCACCCCAACATTCACTGAAGCAGTGTTTACAGCCAAGATTTAGAAGCAACCTAAATATCCACAGGGCTTCCCTGATAGCTCAGTTGGTAAAGAATCCATCTGCAATGCAGGGTTGGGAAGATCTGCTGGGGAAGGGATAGGCTACCCATTCCAGTATTCTTGGGCTTCCCTTGTGGCTCAGCTGGTAAAGAATCCACCTGCAATGTGGGAGACCTGGATTCTATCCCTGGGTTGGGAAGATCTTCTGGAGAAGGTAAAGGCTACCCACTGCAGTATTCTGGCCTAGAGAATTCCATGGACTGTATAGTCCATGGGGTTGCAAAGAGTCAGACTTGACAGAGCAACTTTCACTTTCATTTTAAATGTCCACAAACAGAGGACTGGAGAAAGAAGATGTGATTCATATATACATGGGAATATTACTCAGCCTTACAAAGAATGAAATAATGCCATTTGCAGCAACATGGATGGACCTAGCGAGTGTCATACTAAATGAAGTAAGTCAAACAGAAAAGGAGAAATATTGTGTGATATCCCTTATATGTGGAATCTAAAAAGAAATGAAAATAAGTTCATTTATAAATAGCTAATCGATTAGCTATTTACTCAACAAACACCTGGTACAAAGAGCTGACACACAGGAAAAGACCCTGATGCTGGGAAAGATTGAGGGCAGGAGGAGAGGGGGTTGACAGAGGATAAGATGGTTGGATGGCATCACCAAATCAATGGGCAAGTTTGAGCAAACTCTGGGAGATAGTGAAGGACAGGGAAGCCTGGTGTGCTGCACTCCATGGGGTCACAAAGAGTCAGACATGACTCAGTGACTGAACAACAACAACAAACACTGGCACCTTCTACGCACTGGACACTTTCCTAAGCACTGGGGACACAGCAGTAGACAAGAAAGACCTCTAAAAGACCACTAAAAGCAGACACAGACTCACAGATGGATACAGAATGAACTTATGGTTGTCAGGGGGAAGGATGTGGGGAAGGGATAGTTAGGGAGTTTGGGATGGACATGTACACACCACTATATTTGAATGGATAACTAACTAAGATCTACTGTATTGCACCTGGAACTCTGCTCAATGCTATGTGGCAGCCTGGATGGGAGAGGAGTTTGGGGGACAATGGATACATGTATACGTATGGCTGAATCCCTTTGCTGTTCACCTGAAACTATCACAACATTGCTAACTGGCTACATTCCAATACAAAATAAAAAGTTTTTAAAAATATGTTATCTCAGACATTGATTATATCCTATCAATTTTTTAATTTTTATTTTTTAAAATTATTTAAGTATGATAACATATTTACAGGAGACTTGGAAAATGCAGAACAAGGTTACATATATATTCCACTATATATTACAACTATTTTTTAAGTAGATAAATTAAGATTTTTAGTTGGAGTTTCAATAGCAAACTCAAAAATTAATAGAATGAATATATAGAGAAGCAGAAGGATATAATAGACCTGAAAAGCACTGTGAACCAATTCAACATAATTAAGACTTATACAATTTTCACACAACAGTAGGATACAAATTCTATTCAAGTTCCCATAAACTAGGAGACATTGGAATATACCCAGGGATATAAAACAAGATGCAAAAATTTCATGGTTAAGAAGTTTTGAAAATATGCAGAGTCTGTTCTCTTATCACTGCAGAATTATGTTAGAAGGCAATATCAAAAGATATTTGAAAATAACCCACATATTTTCAAATGCAATGTGACATTTAACAAGAGAGATCTTCAACTTAGCCACTGAAAGTCTCAATAAAATTAGACTGAAAAAAACAGAGGGTGACTTCAGAGAAAAAAGCATTTAAGTGAGAAATTAGTATCAAAATTAGAAATATAAGAGACACTTAAACAAAATCCCATGTTTATGGAAGTTAAATGTCCACTTTAAATGATGGGTCTATTTAAGAAGAAAATTAGAAAATATTTGTAATAGAAAAAACGAAAAGACAATTTACCAGAATTTGTTGCATGCAGCTGAAGCTGCTCAAGGCAATTAAATACAATATGGAGTCTTGAATAAGATATAAAAACAAGTAATGGACACTAGCATAAAATTTTGTGCAATTTGAACAAAATCTGTACTTTAGTTAATACTGTCAGGTCAGTTCAGTCACTCAGTCATGTCCAGCTCTTTGTGACCCCGGACTGCAGCACGCCAGGCTTCCCTGTCCATCACCAACTTCCAGAGCTTACTCAAATTCATGTCCATTGAGTCAGTGATGCCATCCAACCATCTTATCCTCTGTTATCCCCTTCTCCTCCCGCCTTCAATCTTTCACAGCATCAGGGTCTTTCCCAGTGACTCAGTTCTTTGCATCAGGTGGCCGAAGTATTGGAGTTTCAGCTTCAGCATCAGTCTTTCAATGAATATTCAGGACTGATTTCCTTCAGGATTGACTAGTTGGATCTCCTTGCAGTCACTTGTTAATTTCCTGATTTTTTTTAATAACAGTATTTCATTATATTCTCAGAATTGGATTAGAAGTTTCAAACCTCATTCAAATTTTTTTAAATCACTAAGATAATAAATTTTCTAGGCTTTTAGTAGTAATACATGCCAAAATACATGAAACTACATCAAGTTTAGAGTGAATATAAATTAGAAATCTAACATTCTATTCATATTAAGTCAACAAGTGGAATCAAAATGTCATAATTTTTTTTAGGTAGGCAAAAATTCATAAATTTTCTTAAATATATATATTTTATTATACATTCTCTCTATACACACACACACACACACACACACACACACATATATATATAAAAAGTGAAACTGTTAGTCACTCAGTTGTGTTTGACTCATTGCGACCCCCTGGACTGAAGCCCTCCAGGCTCCTCTGTCTGGAATTCTCTAGGCAAGAATACAGGGGTGGGTAGCCATTCCCTTCTCCAGGGGATCTTTTCAACCCAGGGATGGAACCTGGATCTCCTTCATTGCAGGCAGATTCTTTACCATCTGAGTCACCACAGAAGTCTTATATATATACACACACATACACACATACACATATATATGTATAGAAAAGATTTTCTACTATGGTTGATGAAGGCTTGAGAAACAACAATAATAAAAAGAGACAGAGAAATTGGAAAACATAAACTAAATGAAATGGAGGACTGAATATGAAATAAAAAAGGGAAACAAACTAGATAAAAGTAAAAGATCATCATATAGTCCAGTTGATTTTAAATTAAACATGGTTGTTCATTAGAAACATATCTGGATAAAAACAGCAATACCTGGGCATTTGTATTTTTCAAAAAATTCCAAGATAATTTTTATGCATCTGGATTTTAAAAAGTGACTGCAAGTTTTTCTATTAAATGATAGTTTTAGTAATATAGAATTCTATTATTTTCTGTTGACTAATTATGATACAATGTTATTAAGTGAATAATAGTTTCATAATCACAATAGTTGAACCATAAAGAAGGCTGAGCACCAAAAAATTGGTGCTTTTGAACTGTGGTGTTGGAGAAGACTCTTGAGAGTCCTTTGGACTGAAAGGAAATCAAACCAGTCCATCCTAAACGAAATCAGTCATGAATATTCATTGGAAGAACTGATGCTGAAGCTGAAGCTCCAATACTTTGGCCACCTGATGCGAAGAGCCAACTCACTGGAAAAGACCCTGATGCTGGGAAAGATTGAAGGCAGAAGGAGAAGGGGACAACAGAGGATGAGATAGTTGGATGGCATCACTGACTCGATGGACATGAGTTTGAGCAAATTCCGGGAGATGGTGAAGGACAGGGAAGCCTGGCATGCTGCAGTCCATGGGGTCACAAAGAGTGAGACACAACTGAGTGATTGAACAACAACAATCACAATCATAAAAGATGTTTATCAGTTTTCACAGTCAATAACCAGATAAAAAAATAAAAGATAATTACAATTGCAAGCCATAATGGAAACATGATTTAACTAACAATGTAATTACATACCAGAGAAGGCAATGGCACCCCACTCCAGTACTCTTGCCTGGAAAATCCCATGGATGGAGGAGCCTGGTAGGCTGCAATCCATGGGGTCGCTAAGAGTTGGACATAACTGAGCGACTTCACTTTCACTGTTCACTTTCATGCATTGGAGAAGGAAATGGCAACCCACTCTAGTGTTCTTGCCTGGAGAATCCCAGGGACGGGGAAGCCTGGTGGGCTGCCGTCTATGGCGTCACAGAGTCAGACACGACTGAAGTGACTTAGCAGCAGCAGCATAATTACATACAATTTGGGAGGTTAAGTAGAGTGCTGTGGTAAGTGGAAGTACATACATGCACATGTTCTCATCCACCCAGCCAGTCTATATCTTTTGGTTGGTGCATTTAATCCATTTATGCTTAAGGTAGTTATTGATATGTATGATCCTATTACCAGTTCTTAATTGTTTGGGGTTTATTTTTGTAGGTCTTTTCCTTCTATTGTGTTTCCTACCTACTGCAGAGACATTCCTTTAGTATTTATTGTAAAGCTGGTTTGGTGGTGCCGAATTCTTTTAACTTTTGCTTATCTGGAAAACTTGATTTCTGAAGTCTAAACGGAAGTCTTGCTGGGTAGAGTACTCTTGGTTGTAGGTTCTTCCCTTTCAACACTTTAAATATATGGTGTCATTCCCTCTGGCTTGTAGTGTTTCTGTTGAGAAATCAGCTGATAACCTTATGGGAATTCCCTTGTATGTCATCTGTCATTCGTCCCTTGTTGCTTTTAATATTTTATCTTTGTCTTTAGTTTTCATCATTTTGATTAGTATGTGTCTCAGTATGTTTCTCCTTGGGTTTATCCTGCCTGGGACTCTGTGCTTCCTGAACTTGGTTGACTATTTCCTTTCCCATGCTGGGAAAGTTTTCAACTATTATTTCTTCAAATATTTTCTCAGATCCTTTCTCCTTCTCTTCTCCTTCTGGGACCCTTATAATGTGAACATTGGTGTATTTAAGGATGTCCCAGAGGTCTCTTAGGTTGTCTTCATTTTTATCATTCTTTTTTCTATATTCTCTTCTGCAGCACTGATTTCCACCGTTCTGTCCTCCATGTCACTTATCTGTTCTTCTGCCTCAGTTATTTTGCTATTGAGTCCTTCTAGTGTGTTGTTCTGGAGAAGGCAATGGCACCCTACTCCAGTACTCTTGCCTGGAAAATCTCATGGATGGAGGAGCCTGGTAGGCTGCAGTCCATGGGGTCGCTAGGAGTTGGACACGACTGAGCGACTTCACTTTCACTTTTCACTTTCATGCATTGGAGAAGGAAATGGTAACCCACTCCAGTGTTCTTGCCTGGAGAATCCCAGGGATGGGGGAGCCTCGTGGGCTGCCATTTCTGGGGTCGCACAGAGTAGAACACGACTGAAGCGACTTAGCAGCAGTGTGTTCATCTCTTTTTGTTTTTTAGTTCTTCTGGGTCTTTGGAAAACATTTCTTGCATCTCCTCCATTCTTTTTCCAAGATCCTATATCATCTTCAATAGGAACCTGGAATGTCAGGTCCATGAATCAAGGCAAATTGGAAATGGTCAAACAAGAGATGGCAAGAGTGAATGTCGACATTCTAGGAATCAGTGAACTGAAATGGACTGGGATGGGTGAATTTAACTCAGATGACCATTATATGTACTACTGCGGGCAGGAATCCCTCAGAAGAAATGGAGTAGCCATCATGGTCAACAAAAGAGTCCGAAATGCAGTACTTGGATGTAATCTCAAAAACGACAGAATGATCTCTGTTTGTTTCCAAGGCAAACCATTTAATATCACAGTAATCCAAGTCTATGCCCCAACCAGTAATGCTGAAGAAGCTGAAGTTGAACGGTTCTATGAAGACCTACAAGACCTTTTAGAACTAACACCCAAAAAAGATGTCCTTTTCATTATAGGGGACTGGAATGCAAAAGTAGGAAGTCAGGAAATGCCTGGAGTAACAGGCAAATTTGGCCTTGGAATACGGAATGAAGCAGGGCAAAGGTTAATAGAGTTTTGCCAAAAAATTGCACTGGTCATAACAGACACCCTCTTCCAACAACACAAGAGAAGACTCTACACATGGACATCACCAGATGGTCAACACCAAAATCAGATTGATTATATTCTTTGCAGCTGAAGATGGAGAAGCTCTATACAGTCAGCAAAAACAAGACCAGGAGCTGACTGTGGCTCAGATCATGAACTCCTTATTGCCAAATTTAGACTGAAATTGAAGAAAGTAGGGAAACCACTAGACCATTCAGGTATGACCTAAATCAAATCCCTTATGATTATACAGTGGAAGTGAGAAATAGATTTAAGGGCCTAGATCTGATAGACAGAGTGCCTGATGAACTATGGAATGAGGTTCATGACATTGTACAGGAGACAGGGATCAAGACCATCCCCATGGAAAAGAAATGCAAAAAAGCAAAATGGCTGTCTGGGGAGGCCTTACAAATAGCTGTGAAAAGAAGAGAAGCGAAAAGCAAAGGAGAAAAGGAAAGATATAAACATCTGAATGCAGAGTTTCAAAGAATAGCAAGAAGAGATAAGAAAGCCTTCTTCAGCGATCAATGCAAAGAAATAGAGGAAAACAACAGAATGGGAAAGACTAGAGATCTCTTCAAGAAAACTAGAGATACCAAGGGAACATTTAATGCACAGATGGGCTCGATAAAGGACAGAAATGGTATGGACCTAACAGAAGCAGAAGATATTAAGAAGAGATGGCAAGAATACACAGAAGAACTGTAGAAAAAAGATCTCCACGACCCAGATAATCACGATGGTGTGATCACTGACCTAGAGCCAGACATCCTGGAATGTGAAGTCAAGTGGGCCTTAGAAAGCATCACTACGAACAAAGCTAGTGGAGGTGATGGAATTCCAGTTGAGCTATTCCAAATCCTGAAAGATGATGGTGTGAAAGTGCTGCACTCAATATGCCAGCAAATTTGGAGAACTCAGCAGTGGCCACAGGACTGGAAAAGGTCAGTTTTCATTCCAATCCCAAAGAAAGGCAATGCCAAAGAATGCTCAAACTACCACACAATTGCACTCATCTCACACGCTAGTAAAGTAATGCTGAAAATTCTCCAAGCCAGGCTTCAGCAATATGTGAACCATGAACTTCCTGACGTTCAAGCTGGTTTTAGAAAAGGCAGAGGAACCAGAGATCAAATTGCCAACATCCGCTGGATCATGGAAAAAGCAAGAGAGTTCCAGAAAAACATCTATTTCTGCTTTATTGACTACGCCAAAGCCTTTGACTGGGTGGATCACAATAAACTGTGGAAAATTCTGAAAGAGATGGGAATACCAGAACACCTGATCTGCCTCTTGAGAAATTTGTATTCAGGTCAGGAAGCAACAGTTAGAACTGGACATGGAACAACAGACTGGTTCCAAATAGGAAAAGGAGTACATCAAGGCTGTGTATTGTCACCCTGTTTATTTAACTTATATGCAGAGTACATCATGAGAAATGCTGGACTGGAAGAAACACAAGCTGGAATCAAGATTGCCGGGAGAAATATCAGTAACCTCAGATATGCAGATGACACCACCCTTATGGCAGAAAGTGAAGAGGAACTCAAAAGCCTCCTGATGAAGGTGAAAGTGGAGAGTGAAAAAGTTGGCTTAAAGCTCAACATTCAGAAAACGAAGATCATGGCATCTGGTCCCATCACTTCATGGAAAATAGATGGGGAAACAGTGTCAGACTTTATTTTTCTGGGCTCCAAAATCACTGAAGATGGTGACTGCAGCCATGAAATTAAAAGATGCTTATTCCTTGGAAGGAAAGTTATGACCAACCTGGATAGCATATTAAAAAGCAGAGACATTACTTTGCCAACAAAGGTTCGTCTAGTCAAGGCTATGGTTTTTCCTGTGGTCATGTATGGATGTGAGGGTTGGACTGTGAAGAAGGCTGAGTGCCGAAGAATTGATTCTTTTGAACTGTGGTGTTGGAGAAGACTCTCGAGAGTCCCTTGGACTGCAAGGAGATCCAAGCAGTCCATTCTGAAGGAGATCAGCCCTGGGATTTCTTTGGAAGGAATGATGCTAAAGCTGAAACTCCAGTACTTTGGCCACCTCATGCTAAGAGTTGACTCATTGGAAAAGACTCTGATGCTGGGAGGGATTGGGGCAGGAGGAGAAAAGGGATGACAGAGGATGAGATGGCTGGATGGCATCACTGACTCGATGGACATGAGTCTGAGTGAACTCCGGGAGTTGGTGATGGACAGGGAGGCCTGGCGTGCTGTGATTCATGGGGTCGCAAAGAGTCGGACACGACTGAGCAACGGATCTGATCTGATCATTATTCTGAATTCTTTTTCTGGAAGGTTGCCTATTTCCATTTCATTTAGTTGTTTTTCTGGGGTTTTATCTTGTTCTTCATTGGGGATGTAATCCTTTGCCTTTTCATTGTGTTTAACTTTCTGTGATTGTGGTTTTTCTACTGGTGGCTGCTGGATTGTAGTTCTTCTTGCTTCTTCTGTCTGCCCTCTGGTGGAAGAGACAATCTAAGAGGCTTGTATAAGCTTTCTGCTGGAAGGACTGGTGGTCAGAAAAACTGGGTCTTCCTCTGGTGGGCAAGGCCATGCTCAGTAAAACTTTAATCCAATTTTCTGCCAGTAGGTGGGGCTGTGTTCCCTCCCTCTTAGTTGTTTGGCTTGAGGTGACCCAGCCTTGGGGTCTGCGGGCTCTATGGTAGGGTTAATGGTGACCTCCAAGAGGACTTAGGCCAAGGGGCCCCTACCAGCACAACTGCTACCAGTGCCCCTGTACCCATGGCAAGCCACTGCCAACCCACACCTTCACAGGAGACCCTCCAACACTAGCAGGTGGGGCTGGCTCAGTCTCTTGTGGGGTCACTGCTCCTTTCCCCTGGGTCTTGGCATTTGTTTGTGCCCTCCAAGAATGGAGTCTCTGTTTCCCCTAGTCTTGTAAAAGTCCTGCAATCAAATCCCACCGGACTTCAAAGTCAGGTTCCCTGGGGATTCCCAGTCCCTTTGCCAGATCCCCAGGCTGGGAAGCCTAACATGAGGCTCAGAACCTTCACAACAATGGGAGAACATCTTTAGTATTATTGTTCTCCAGATTGTGGATCACCCACCCAGAAGGTATGGGATTTGATTTTATCATATTTATGTCCTTTCTCTCATCTCATTGTGGCTTCCTCTTTGTCTTTGGACGTGGGGTATCTTTTTTTTATGGGTTCCAGTGTCCCCCTGTCAATGATTGTTCAACAGCTAGTTAATTTTGGTGCTCTTGCAAGAGAAGATGAGCACACGTCCTTCCACTCTGACCTATCCTATCAATTTTTAAAACAAAAATAAATTTAAATTGATGTCATTCATTGATCAATGAGGATGGACACTTATATATCCTCTCTCTGCTAAGTTGCTTCAGTCGTGTCCAACTCTGTGCAACCCCATAGATGGCAGCCCACCAGGCTGTATATCCTAGTGGGAGTCTATACTGACATGACCAGTGATAACTCAGTTTAGAAATACAATGTGTAGCAGCAGCTATAAAAATTGGCATATCATTTGACCCAGCAAATCCATTTGGGGGAATCTGTCAAAAGGGATTTAGATAGAAGAGCAAATGTGAATATATAAAAATATTCAGGTATTAGTTATAAACAGGAAACTGGAAAAAGCCAAAGTGTTCAATGGTAGAAGACTGGTATATAAATTTTCACACAGGCTTGCAATGGAATCTTACTCAGCAATAATAAATCTGTAGAAGTATACTTAATCACATAAAGATATACTCATGGAATACTGAGCTATTAATATTTAAGCAATAATATCTACTGTAAGATTCTGCTTTGTGAGGAAAGACTACATATCTAGATAAAGATATGCATGTACCATGCATAGGATATCCAATTGGAGAAAGAGAATATTATTTATGGACTTTTCTTAACCCAGTACTTTCTGGGTATAAATGGTGAATTAACATGTCTCCTATCCCTTGGAGGAGAGACCTATGCACAAAGATTGGCAGGGGAAAGGGATCAACAGAAAGACCCCTGGAACATGCCATTATGCACCAGAGATGTAGCAGTCTGGCCTAGACTCTAAAATGAACTGTTGGTGTGTGTGTGTGGCAGGGTAGGGGGCGGGGGGGCAATCCCTCACATTGTGTTTCAGCTCAGAGAGGATGAGAAGCCTTGTGACTGGAAAGGAGCAAAGGGGTTATTCTCAGCTCTGCTGCAGCTGCAAAACCCCAAGGAGATGCCTCCTTCTCCCCTTCACCACAGCTCCAGCAGGCTGTGGGGCTTCTGCTGGGACAGCTGAGCACTCACTGAATACCTGCATCTAGATCTGATGGGACTAACATTGACCTGTGCCTGCTCTGTTCATGTCATGATCACATGAGTACATGAATTTTCTCATCCATTCCCCTCATCCTTGATTCATGTTTCCCTCCATATAGCTGGTCGAAGGCAGATCTGGGTTAGTACTTGGAGCTCAGTGCTCACTTCTCTGCACCACATCAAGTGTAAAGAGGATGGAAAAAGAGTACACTGTGCTTCAGGAGTTCAAGCTGGAGAGGGACACCCAAGAGGGACAGAGAGAAAGAAAGAAGACAAGATGCCAGTGTGTAGTAAACTCCCTCATTTCAGAGGGCAAGATGGGCATAGGTTAACCATTGAGAATGGTAGCATGTGACAGGACCCGAGGGAGACTGACGACTGTGGTGGCAACAATAACAACAGCAACATGTTGTTGGTTTACTGTGATGCCAGGCACTGCATTAAGCACTGAACCTCTATTAACTCTTTTAAATTTCGCAGTACTCTTAGGTATCCCTATCCAATAAAGAATCTGAAGCACAGAGCTTAAGAAACCTAACCAAGACCACACAGCTGGAACGTGATAGAGCCATGATTCCAACCCAAATAGTCTCCGCCTGCCCCTATCTGGCTTAAAACAACACAAACTAATTACTCTAAGAGTTCTGTAGGTCAGAAGTCAAGTACAGGTCTCATCAGACTAAACCCAAGATGTCAGAAAGCTATGTTCCCTCCTGGAGGCTCTAGAGGAGAATCTCCTTTCTGATCATTCGGGTTGTTGGCAAAATTGAGTTCCCGTGGGTATAGAACTGAGGTCCTACAGTTCTTTCTTCCTGGATCTGAAACGAGGGTGGATCCCAGCTTCCAGAGGCTGCTACATTCCTTGGCTCAGGGCCTCCTTCCTCCATTTTCAAAGTCAGCACCAGCAGTGGAGTCCTTTTCACAGTGTGCATCTCTGACTTACCTTTCTCAATTGTCTTCCATTTTTTTGCAAAAGTTATTCTTGTAAATCGAGGTAACAATATATATAACATAAAATTTTAACAAGTTTAAAGTGTACAGTTCAGTAGCATTCATATTGTTGTGAAACCATCACCACTACCCATCTCCAGAATTCTTTTCATCTTGCAAAAGTGAAACTCTATACTCAAACAGTAACTCGTATTTTTTCCTTCCCCAGTTTCTCGCAGCCAGCATTCTACATTTTTTCTCAAAGAATATGACTACTCTAGGAACCTCATATAAAAGGAATCACACAGTATTTGTCCTTCTGTGACTGGCTTATTTCACTCAACATAGTGTACTCGAGGTTGATCACATTGTGGCATGTGTCAGAACTTTCTTGAAAGCTGAATAATATTCCATTGCATATCCATTCATCCACACATGGACACTTGGGTTGCTTTCAGCCTTAGGCTATTGTGCAAAATACTGCTCTGAACACCAGGGTACAATATCTCTTCATGTCTCTGCTTTCAATCCTTTGTGGGTATGTGGAACTGCCAGAAGTGGAATTACTGGATCATATGGTAGTTGTGTTTTTCATTTTTTGAAGAACCTCCATACTGCTTTCTGGAGCAGCTGCACCATTTTACATTCTGAATGCAGATCTTCTTAATGCACAGCCTATGCCTTTAATTTCATGCTGTCTGAGTAAGGGTGGTCTGGATACAATAACCTAGGGATAAAGATGCAGAGGTAGAGGAAGCAAGTATGTTTGGAGGGCAGGGCGGAGCCCATCCTGGCTGGCCCAGAGGCTCCAGAGGTGCGCCAGGCTGAGATCTATCGACTTGACGCTGAAGAAACAAGGAGGCACTGACGGTTCTGAGGAAAGGAAGAAGCTCTGAAGGCAGGGTTTCATTGGGAAGACTATTCTGGTGACAGCACATGGCTTAGATTGAGAAGTTGAAAGCTGGCATGAAACAAACCCTGTAGCCTATGGTTCTCTTTGAGGAGCCTAGAGATTTTTTTTTTAACATACGTCCATTAGTTCATCTAATGATCCATTGATCCCAAATCCACCATCACACACAGTGCCACATCCTGAGCCCACAAGGCCTGAGGCCACAACATGAATCGACCTGGGACTCAGCCCAACGGGGAGGCTGACACAGCAGCCTGCTACTTCCAGCAACATACAAAGGGGATACTTTGGGAATTCAAAGTGTGGGCCAACACAGAAAATCCACATTTGTCACTGTATGGGAGGAAAAACTGTATGGGAGAAAATCCGCATTTGACATGTATGGGAGGAAAAACATCACATTCTAGGGACTGGTCACATTTTCCCCGCTTCAGAATCCCAGTTCTTTACAGGGCACAAGGTTATTCTCACCCACAAATGCATAAAACTGGCTATAAATTCAACTATAACTTAGGATTTTCAGAGCATGGCTTAATAATTAGGGACAAAGCTGAGTAAAAGGACCAATTTCCATTTGTGTTTTCTGCCAAGGTTCTAATTTTTAGAGTTATTTCCCCCCAGAGTCCAAAGAAAATAAAATCATTTTCTTTGAGCAAAACTTCTCCATGCAGAAGAAAGTTGCTGCCTATTCTAATGGATACCCGAGAGCCATGTGCTGCTCAAGCTTCTTGGAGCAGCTGAGCTGCAGATGTGGAGGAGGACCGGCCAGGCTCAGCTCCCAGCCAGCCCTCCTGGGCACATCTGCTACAGGGGACTTTCCTCTGGAAGCCACATTGCTCATGGCCTCTTCCACTCCTCTATGTGCCCCACAGCAGCCCCCAGTTTCTAGCCTCCAGGCACAAACAGGCTCCTTCTGCAGCTTGCCTACCTGGGTGGGGATGGGACCACGCTCAAGTGAATACCTGCTGTGACCCTGCTAGGCAGGGTCAGCCCAGGAGCAGCTCTGGTCCAGAATCAGTGCTTTGCTTTTCAGGGGTGGGGAGCCCTAAGCAGCCAGAGTAGGAGGCGGTGGTGAAGGAAGGCACACCAGGCCCACAAATCATCCACAGCCCTTGAACACCCAGAATCCATTCTCCTCATACATTCAGCTCCAGTCTCCTCAACTTCGTGACTCTTCCTCATTCTGAGGCATTCAGCACACCTCCCCCTTCATCAAGGAAACAGAAGCCACAGGGGCAGCATTCTCAGTCTCCCAACCCCCACCTGTGCTTCCTCCTGGTCTTGATCCCCACCTCCTCCTACCTCTTCAGGGTCCTCGATACTGTACTCGCTTCAACCCTTTGGTCTCCCATGCTCTCCTGGGTGCTCTGCTGTCCACCAGGCTAACACCGCCTCCCTCGTGAGCGCCTCCCAGCACCCCACGCCCCTCCCAGGTGCTGCCCATTAGTCTCACCTCTTCCCCTCCTCTGTACCTCCCACCCAGTCCTCAGTTCACTGCTCCCAGTATAACCCACCAAGTTCTAAAATGATCTCTCTGTTGCTGAACCCAGCGGTCACATTTTGGAGCTTGGTGCCACCCTGCTTCTGTCTGCTGCCTCCTTTCTTCCTCTATCTTTCCCTTCATCTGGATGGGTTCCTCAGGCTACGTGACAAGCCCTCTCCTCTTCTCTCTCTGTAGAGCCCTCTTGAGAGATCTCACCTCATCCCTGATTTTTTTTACTGTCAATCCAGAGCCTGAGAAATAGATCCTGGGCACCTCCATTGTGATGTTCCACCTGGACAAGCTTTTCTCCGCCCAACCTGTTCCAACTTCCTGTTCCTTACAGCCACCCAGACAAGCAACCCAAGAGCTTGCCCATGCTCCTCCCTCCCGCTCCTCTCACAGCTAATGAAGCCCAGGCCCCAAGCAATTCTACTCCTAAGCACCAGGAGAAGAATCAGCTACTATCTACTCTTCTCACCCCATACTCCTGAGCAGCTTCCCAGCTCACCCACCAGCTGCTGCCCAAGGTCTGGGTCCTCAAATCCATCCTCACCCAACTAGAATGCCAAAGAGCTCAATGCATCCCCGACTGACAACTCCCATGGGTCTCCCTAGCTTCTAGGATAAGTTCAAACCTCCTGAACGTGGTACAAGCACTAAATAATCTAAATGCCGATTAACCCTCTTTCTAGTCTCATTCCTTTCAAGCATCACTGCTCCTGCCTGTCTTTTTGTCCCCACCTACCCCAACCTTCATATATACAAACTCCACTTTCTAACCATATTGACTGAACTCATATCCTTGAACACTCTGGTTTAGAGAAGACTTTTATGGTCTTCTTTCCCAATTCCTACTTATGCCTTCTTAATGTAGGCGTCACTTCCCTTCAAAAGTGCCCTGACACCTCAGGCCTGGATTGAGTGTCCCTCCAGTCTTCCCTAAATGTTCCGTAAGGTCAGGGACATGCCTATCTTGCCCTCCAGGTGTCTCTACACTTCAAACGTATGCCAGTGCTAAATATTAGCATTAAGTAAAAGAATGAGGGATTATGATGTGCTGGGTAACTGAAGAGGTGGGTTTTCCTGTGCACAAGGCTGAAACATCCTGGCTGTGCACCTGTAAAGAGTCCATTACTGTGCACAGATGAGCCTCCAGGCAGGGCTCTAGTGGCGTGTCCCCTCATCAATGCTTATGACTTAGGGAGGCCGTGATGGCAAGCAGTTGAGCCTGGGGCCAGGACCCACATGGGACAGAGATTCCAGCTGATGAAGAGCTTCAGCAACACACCCACTGTCCCATCTATCCATCTAACCCCCCAGTCAAAGAACTAGAGAAGTGCAGCAGGGCATGGCAGGATGTACAGTCGTTTCTTCCTGGGGAAAGGTAAGCCCTTTAAATCAATCTTATTCCACTACTGCCCATCTTATTCTTATGTCTAGAATAAGTGCTTAATAGACATCTGCGGTATGAATGAATGAGCAGATGAAAGCAAATCTGCACCCCTCGCCAGTGGGAAAGGAGTGACAAATGTCAACATCTCAGAATCAAAGACTCAGTGGGAAGGGTGAGAAGCTCCCTGAGGCCTGTCCGTACATGGGTCTGGAAGGAGCAACAGGCTCATGTGCCCACCACTTACAGCAATAAGCAATGTGCAGGAAGGATGCCAACCAGTGGTTTACCTCAACTAACAAGAGAGTCTGTTAAGTCCAACACCAAGCCTGTCAACCAGGTTCCTTTCTCTCCCTCTCTCCCAGAGGCACAGGCTCTCAGCAACAGCAGCCCCTTCTTTTGAACAGCATGTTACAGTCTACAGATCCTTTATCATCTTCACCAACCCCCTCAACCCTTAGTTTTCAGATGAAGGGATGGCAAGTTCAGGGGCAGAATGTGTTGGAACAAAGCCCCGGTCTCAGGCTGGGGCGGACTGAGAAGCGAGGCAGCAAATCCAGTTCTAGGATATGCATGCAGTATTATCCAGGTAGAAGACAATAGGCAGTAGCCAGGGCTGTGATGAACTAGAGGTCAGTGCTTTACACAGGGCTACATAGCTCTGGTCAGCACTTGCAATATCGCAAATTGGGCCCTAGGCCAGCCTGGTCCTGCAGTTTTTCCAAGAGTAGCCAGGAATCAGGATTTTAAAATAAAGTTTCTTGACCTTTTTAAAATTTATTTTTAATTGGAGGATAATTGCTTTACAATGTTGTGTTGGTTTCTGTCATACATTAGTTGGATCCATCCTCTATTGAAGTATGTTTATCTCATTGGTTATTGGTACTATCCACTGCTATATCCAAGAACCTAGAACAGGAGCTAGCATCTATCAGGCCTACTACAAATATTATCTAGATGGATGGATGGATAAGTAGATAGATGGATTGATGAGTGAAGAGATAAATGGATAGATGATTGGTTGTACAGATAGAGGAGTGGGTGGATGGGTAGATGCATAAATGGATGGATTCATGGATGGGTGGATAGATAGATAATGGGAAAAGAGGGAGAAAGGGAAAGGGAGAGAACCGATGTGTCAAGGACTTGTTGACTTGGATAGTCCTTGACTTTGCTACCAGATCAGAGAGCTCAGTGAGGTAGCTGGTCTTTGGTTCCCCAATTGCAGTGCAAATAGATATATTAGTTACTCAGAGGGCTCTCCCAAACTCCCCCAACACCTCCCTAACAGCAAGATTCATGTGACTCCTACATATTCTCCTTCATCACTAAGAGTTGATAAAGGATACTCTAAGGCCAAAGGAAAAATCTGGGTCATTTTGGACCAGGGCTTGAGGTTCTGTTGATGCATTTGGGAAGAACGCACCTTTGTCACATCTCTAAGTGTGAAAAAAATGGCATGATCCAATTTATCTCCATGGTTAACGAAAGAGAACAGACAGGATGGGAATATGTGGATTTAGGAGTGAGGAAGGTTCTGTTCAGTTCAGTCACTCAGTCGTGTCCGACTCTGCGACCCCATGGACTGCAGCATGCCAGGCTTCTCTGTCCATCACCAACTCCCAGAGCTTGCTCAAAATCATGTCCATTGAGTCAGTGATGCCATCCAACCATCTCATCCTCTATTTTCCCCTTCTCCCTCTGCCTTAAATCTATCCCAGCATCAGGGTCTTTTCCAATAAGTTGGCTTTTTGCATCAGGTGACCAAAGTATTGGAACTTCAGCATCTGTCCTTCCAATGAATATTCAGGACTGATTTCCTTTAGGATGGACTGGTTGGATCTCCTTGCTGTCCAAAGGACTCTCAAAAGTTCGCCAACACCACAGTTCAAAAGTACTAACTCTTCAGCGCTCAGCTTTCTTTATGGTCCAGCTCTCACATCCATACATGGCTGCTGGAAAAACCATAGCTTTGACTAGATGGACCTTTGTCGGTAAAGTAATGTCTCTGCTTTTTAATATGCTGTCTAGGTTTGTCACAGCATTTCTTCCAAGGAGCAAGGGTCTTTTAATTTCATGGCTTCAGTCACCATCTGTAGTGGTTTTGGACCCCAAGAAAATAAAGTCTGTCACTGTTTCTACTTTTTCCCCATCTATTTGCCATGAAGTGATGGGACTGGATGCCATGATCTTACTTTTTTGAATGTTGAGTTTTAAACCAACTTTTTCACTCTCCTCCTTCACTTTCATCAAGAGGCTCTTTAGTTCCTCTTAATTTTCTGCCATAAGGGTGGTGTCATCTCCATATCTGAGGTTATTGATATTTCTCCCGGCAATCTTGATTCCAGCTTGTGCTTCATCCAGTCCAGCATTTTGCATGAGGTATTCTTCATAGAAGTTAAATAAGCAAGGTGACAAAATACAACCTTGACATACTCCTTTCCCAGTTTGGAACCAATCCATTGTTTCATGTCTGGTTCTAACTATTGCTTCTTGACCTGCCTGCAGATTTCTCAGGAGGCAAGTCAGGTGGTCTGGTATTCCCATATCTTTAAGAATGTTCCATAGTTTGTTGTGGTCCACATAGCCAAAGGCTTTAGCACAGTCAATGAAGCAGATGTAGATGTTTTCCTGGAATTCTCTTGCCTTTTCTATGATCCAGTGGATGTTGGCAATTTAATCTCTGGTTCCTCTGCCTTTTCTAAATTCAGTTTGAACATCTGGAAGTTCCTGGTTCATGTACTGTTGAAGCCTAGCTTGGAGAATTTTGAGCATTACTTTGCTAGTCTGTGAGATGAGTGCATTTGTGCAGTAGTTTGAACATTCTTTGGCATTGCCCTTCTTTGGTATTGGAATGAAAATTGACCTTTTCCAGTCCTGTGGCCACTGCTGAGTTTTCCAAATCTGCAGGCATATTGAGTGTACCACTTTAACAGCAGGGAGTGAGGGGAACCAGGGTTCAAAGTTCAGCTCAGCCAGCCACTAGCTACATGACCTTAAGAAGTCCCTTATCGTCTCTGGGTTTCAGTGTTTTCGTCTTCAAAATGGGGTGATAACATCTACTTCATACTTTGTGAGGATTAAATGAGATGGCACTATGTGCACAGAGACTAGTTTATAAAAGACAATCAGCAAATATTAGTTCCATTTTATGCTATACAACAGTCCAAGTGGTTTTATGAATGAAGACTTTATAGTAATAAAATGTTGATAGTAAATTTACTCCCCATAACTGTTTAAGACCAAAACTTAAGAATGATGAGGTTCAAATGTTCATTGATTGATGAATGCATATACAAAATGTGGTATATACATAGGATGGAAAATTATTCTGTCATAAAAAGGAATGAAGTACTGATTCATTCTCAAACATGTCTGAACCTTGGAAACACTAAGTGAAAAAAGCTAGACGCAAAAGGCCATTTATGTGAAACACAGAGACTAGGCAAATTCATAGAGAAAGTAGATCTGAAGTTATACCAGGACCTGGGGTGGAGGGAAATGGAGAGTTATTGCTAAACAGTTACAAAGACTCTGTTTGGAGTAATGAGAAAGTTTTGGGAATAAAAAGTGGTGATGGCTTCACACCATTATAATTAATGCTGCTGAATTGTAGACCTTAAAATTGTTAAAGTGAAAAATGTGTTTTACTACAGTAAAAGAATTTTTAAAAAAGAATCAGAAATTTTGGCAAGTAACAATTTTCCTACTTTGCTTATAAAAAAGAAAAGAGTTACATGGCTTCCTGTTTTATAAACATTAAAAACTCTCAGAGTTAACTAGATGAAGGTGTCTTTTGCCTTTTGAGACCTAAAATGTGTTTTCAGTTATGAAATGAAATTTGGAAGCATGACCTGGATATTTTCTTTCTGTAATTTGGGATCAAGAGAGAAGAGAAAGAGAAAAAGTAACTCGGCAAGTTACTGCCTTTGGAAGATAATCAAACATGGAATAGGTTTCTCATCACAAATTAAGATGTATTTATCTAGCCCACATGAATTCCAGTTGGACATAGTGTAACAGGGACAGCAGTTTGGTCGCAGTAGTCTACCCCAAAACCAAGAGAGCCCTCGCCTTCTTCACCAGGTGTCTGAGAGATGGTTTGAAGGCTGAACAAATCCTAACCTCAGTCATCCAGCAGGGAACACTGGGACACTCCTAGCCATCTGAGGCCATGAGCTGTGTCCAGGAGTCTTTTGAGAAAGAATGTACCCAAAGGGAGGTGATGAGTTAATATTTGAGGACAAGGGGGCAGTGCTGGAGAGCAGGATGGGGTCTCTGATGACATCGCCGACACCACAAGGCATAATCCAGGCAGGCACTAAGCACCGAGACGTGCGCACGTCCAGGGACAAGGGTCAGTTCACAGGGACCACTGATTACTCCTGCCAAATGGCATCCTTCCTCTTATTTTGCAGTCTCTGCCCCCACCCCTACTCTCTCCTGAGAATAAGAAGGTCCACCTTGAACCCTTGGACACCAGTACATTACAATCCTGGCACAGTTTCCTTAATGAGCTGTGAACCCCTGCCCTATATTAAACATCCTTAGGACAGCTTCCTATCTAGGTCCAGACATGAATTTGAAACAACTGCATGGTGTGGACAAGTTCCCAGCAATCTATGTGACCCAGAGCTGAAGATGTGTCCCTGGAAATGGCCTGAGAAGAGCAGCTCCAAAGCTCTGTTCCTGTTTAACCATGGATGGAAATTCTCATCTTCTGTGTCCATGGAAGCATGAGGGTGGTGCTTTTATAACATTCTCTTTCATTTGCTGCCATGCTTTATCAGTGCATGTAATTATTTCCATTACTGAACCAACAGCTCATGTGAAATATGCACGAGCATACCCAGAAAAAAAAAACAAAACAAAATGAGACCCTGAATGATGAATAATGGGAAGGAAACTTTTCTCAATGTGGTCAACACACGTTCCAGATTCCGATGCTGCTGGGACTGAGCCACAACAGGACACTGTGCTGTTACTGAGAATGAGACAATTTCTGGTACATGGGCTCTGAACACGGCTTTCATTCACTGTATTATCGATTTCCTGAGAACCTCTCCTGCTTTCCTCTCTATGACCATTTCTTTGCATGACCCCAACAAGGACCTCAAAACGCAACTACTCATGGAAGTGAGCATCAATACGGAAACTGATTGTGTGTCATATGGCTGGGATCTCTGCAGAACAATTTTTTTTAGTAGGGTAGTATATCAGTCAGGACTTTTATCGTCAAAGGTCAGAATAGGATCAAATTAACTTTAAAAACAAAGAACACATTGCTTCTTTTTAACAGAAAAAAAATCAACAAAGATTTAGGTACAGCAGGATCCAGGTGCTCCAGTGACTTCAACAGGACTTTCCTTCCCAATCTCTCGGCTCTAGTTTCTTTGTGTTGGCTTTGTCTATGGCAGGCATGTGGGTGTGCTATCCATACTGTGGCCCCCTGTGGCTCCAGGACTGCATTCTACCATCAATGCAACCTCAGTGGGAAAAGACACTCTATGCCAAAGTGTGTAGGAAAAGTCTGAAATCTGCCTCTTTGGGGGTAAGTGGGTCATGTGCTAATTACCAGATGGTGGGGTCAGCCTACCCTCAAGCCATAGCCTGGGACTAAAGAAGGGTGTTTGCCCCAGGAAAACCAGGATTCTCTCACCATAAGAAATGGGGACAGATGTGGTGCTGCCCAGCACAGGCAAACATCAACATGATCGTTGGCCTTGACCTGACCAGCTCCCAGCCCCTACCAGACTTCTCTTCACAAGATGGGGCTACCTAACCATATCTGCTGTCCATACCTGCTGATCCTTCTGCAGACCTGCCTACTTTCTAGACCTTCCTAGCCTAGGGCATGTAGCTATGGGCTGGCTCTGGTCCAGCCATCTATGCTGAGGCTTCCTCCATATCATGAAATAGGGTTTTCTTTTCTCATAGAATTTCCTTGTCTAGAGTCCTACAAGTTGTGTGGCTCAGCAACTAACTGACCATTCATGCATTCATTCACTCACTCCTCATATTTGGTTGATGTTTGTGAGTCCAGCACTCTGCTAGGCATCATTTTCATATACACTGCCTGTTCAATCTATAAATCAGAGGTGGCTTCCTGGAGGAGGTGAGCTTGGGAGAACCTAGAGGAGAAGGGGTAGAGGGTAGATTCAGGGCTGGGGGAGGGGAAAGAAAGGTACCCAGATGGGTGTGGGCATTGGAGTCAACATCTGTGGGTTTTGCCTTCCCAGTGTCCCTCTCATTGTTTTACTAGCATCCCAAGTGCCTCTGGAAAGCCAACCCCTTGCCGCACTCAGCACACATGGGTGTAGGTGGTACTGATGCTATCCCTGACTCCAGGGTGGGCATATGACCCAGACCTGACCAAGCAAATCTCCACATTCTCTCAACTACAGTAACAAATCTGGGGAACACACATCTGTGGCTAGACCAGGGGAAGTCCTTTGCATCACTGGGGCAGAACAGCTGGTACAATGTGGGAGCTGGCAGGGGCTGTTTCCACCCTCACAGGAGTAGAGACCACCTAAGAATGAACCAACAAGGGAACACAGAGCAGAAAGACAGGCAAACCCACCAGAAGGATGTCAGCTGCTCCTGAAACCAGAATTCCCTAGAACTCCCAACACTTCTGTTGATGCTTAAGCCAGTTTTAGCTATGTTCCCATCAATTGCGATAAAAGGAGTCCTGAGGCAAGCATGGAGCTTTGGGGGACAGTGAGGGACCAGCTGGTGAGTCTTCAATGGGGTGCTTCCATTGCTGAGCTTGGGGGACTTTGATACAGGGGTGTCAGTCTGGCCACAAAGGGCTTGAACCCCAAAATGTAGGCTCAGATTCAGAGCTGCTGTCCAGTGCTCCTTCAGCCACATGCCTCAGCTGCCTAGATGCCTGGTGGATAAATGGCTGCTGTGAGCGTTCAAGAAAGATTCCATTCTGCTGTTCCCCGGACTCTGCTTATTATATTAAATAATGTGTAAAATCATCAGTCATCCTCACATTGCTGTCACCCAGAAAACTGGCCCTGTTCATCTGAGTTCCCCAGCGTGCAGAGACTGCTTGGGACACTGAGGACCAGGCAGAGAGGGAGGCACTGGGTCCAGAAGCTGAGCCATGCCAAGGGCCTCTAGAGTTGCAGGGTCAAAGCCAAATTGGAAAAGGTGGGGGTGTTGGTCATCAGAGGTGCAGCCAGAGGGGTGTGGACAGCAGGGTCAGGGGACAGGGGGCAAGAACAGTGTGGAGGGGAGGTGTGTGGGCAAGATGAGCAACAGCAGCCAGGAGGAAGCCCCAGCACTGATCTGAATGCCACTCACCCTGAGATGTGTCTCTCGGCATCAGTCTCTCCCATCCTCCTGGCTCCCATTATAAGGAGCAGCCGTGGCCCTCTCCATGGGTCCAACTCCTGAGATAAGTATCCGACCCCTCCTCTCCTGTTCCTGGGTGCCTGCCAGCTCCAAAAGGCCCCTAGGGCACACCCCTACCTTCTACAAGAACAGCTCCTGCTTGCTTCTATTTCCAGGAGGCGCCTGGCCTGGATGGATGGTATGTAACCAACCTAACACTGGGCACATCACTGGGTACAAACTGTCCTCATTCTTTGGTGACCAACTGGGCTGAGGTGAGGGAGGGGTTGCCCGGTCTCTGAAGAGCTGAGACAGCTGTGTGTCCTCAGTAGGCTGCAACCCGCTTTAGGGCACGCTCTGAGGTCTCTCCTGGGACCAGCTGCCTGCTAGCTGCAAGCTGTTGCTCAGAGCCCCTGCTCGGCCTCTCGGGCAGCCTGGACACTGAGACCTCAAGAAGGTCCATACAGCAAGCCTGGGACAGCTGAAGGAAGCTTGGTCCCAGTCAAATGTAGCCTCTCACTCCTCAGATAAACAGTCCAAAATGGCAAGTGCCAAAACTAAACATTTTTTAGGAGTTCTTGGACATTAAATAGCTCCCCACATTCACACCACACACACACACACACACACACACAGAGATGATTTAAGTGTAAATAAATCAGAAACATCTGGACACTTTTTTCCTTAAAATACAAGTGAATTTTCCATTCAGGAGGAAAAGTCTATGACATATTTAGAGTCTCAGCAAACACAACAGCTTTCAGCTAAGACATCCAGTCATCTCAGAGGGCAATGCATGATCTGTCTGGCATCCTCATCCAGCTGTCACTTACCCAGAGCTTTAATTCCCACTCTGGGCCTTCTTCTATCAGCTTGCCTACCACTTAGAAACTCTTGTCCCTTACTCGTGATAAGTCCTGACTTACATATTAGCCCTTTGAAAAATTCTTCCCCTACATAATGAATACAGAGAAATCCCTTGCAAATCTGTATGTGAACAAGGAAAAAATCAGAAAGAGAAATTAAGGAAACAATCCCTTTCACCAGTGCAACAAAAAGAATAAAATGCCTAGAAATAAACCTGCCTAAAGAGAAAAAAGATCTGTATGCAGAAAACTATAGGCCACTGATGAAAGAAATCAAAGATGACATAAACAGATAGAGAGATATACCATCTTCTTGGATTGAAAGAATCAATATTGTGAAAATGACTATACTACCCAAAGCAATCTACAGATTCAATGCAATCCCAATCAAACGACCAATGGCATTTTTCACAGAATAAGAACAACAAATTTCAAAATTTGTATGGAAACACAAAAGACCCTGTATAGCCAAAGCAATCTTGAGAAAGAAAAATGGAGCTGGAAGAATAAACCTTCTTGACTTTATACTATACTACAAAGCTACAGTCACCAAGACAGTATGATACTGGCACAAAAACAGAAATATAGATCAATGTAACAAGATAGAAAGCCCAGAGGTAAACCTATGTACCAACGGGTACCTAATCAGAGGCAAGAATATATGATAGAGAAAAGATAGCCTCTTCAATAAGTGGTTCTGGGAAAACTGGACATTTATATGAAAAAGAATGAACTTAAAACACTTCTTAATACCATACACAAAGATTAAACTCAAAACGGATTAAAGACCTAAATGTAAGGTCAGAAATATAAAACTTTTAGAGGAAAACATAGGCAGAATATTCTTTGACCCACCTCCTAGAGTAATGGAAATAAAAGCAAAAATAAATAAATGAGACCTAATTAAACTTAAAAGCATTTTCAAAGCAAAGGAAACTATAACAAGATGAAAAGACAACCCTCAGAATGGGAGAAAATAACTGCAAATGAAATAACTGACAAAGGATTAATTTCCAAAATATAGAAGCAGCTCATGCAGCTTAATATCAGAAAAACAAATAGCCCAATCAAAAAATGGGCAGAAGACCTAAATAGATATTTCACCAAAAAAGACATACAGGTTGCCAATAAACACATGAAAAGATGCTCAATAATGCTCATTAATAGAGAAATGTAAATCAGAACTACAGTGAGATATCGCCTCACACCAATCAGAATGGCTATCATCAAAAAATCTACAAACAATAAATGCTGGAGAGAATGTGGAGAAAAGGGAACCCTTTTGCATTTTTGGTGGGAATGTAAAGTGATACAGCTATGATGGAGAACAGTATGGAGATTCCTTAAAAAACTAGGAATAAAATTGCCATGTGACCCAGCAATCCCACTACCAGGCATATACCCTGAGAAAACCATAGTTCAAAAAGACACATATACCCCAATGTTCACTGCAGCACTATTTCCATGTCCTTACAACAGGACATGGAAACAAGCTAGATGTCCATTGACAGATGAATGGATAAAGAAAATCTGGTACGTACATATAATGTATATTCAGCCATAAAAATGAATGAATTTGAGTCCGTTGAACTGAGGTGGATGAACCTAGAACCTGTTAAACAGAGTGAAGTCAGAAAGAGAAACACAACACATATAAACGGAATCTAGAAAAATGGTACTGATGAACCTATCTGCAGGGCAGGAATAGAGATGCAGACAGAGAGAACAGGCTTATGGACACAGCGGGGGAAGGAGAGGGTAGGACGAATTGAGAGAATAGCATTGAAAATATATTTTATCACATGTAAAACAGATAGCTAGTGGGAAGTTGCTGTATAACACAGACTGCTCAGCCCAGTGCTCTGTGACGACCAGGTGGGATGGGAGAAGTGGGTGGGAGGGAGGTTCAAGAGGGAGGGGATATATGTATCCCTATGGCTGATTCGGGCTTCCCAGGTGGTGCTAGTGGTTAAGAACCTGCTTGCAAAAGCAGGAGACATAAGGGATGTGGGTCTGATCCCTGGGTTGGGAAGATCCCCTGGAGGAGGAAATGGCAATCCACTTTAGTGTTCTTGCCTGGGAAATCCCAAGGACAGAGGAGCCTGGTGGGCTATAGTCCATAGGGTTGCAAAGAGTTGGACATGAGTGAAGTGACTTAATATGCACGCACGTATGGCTGATTCATGTTGTTGTACAGCAGAAACCAACACAATATTGTAAAGCAATCTTCTTCCAAATAAAAAAATTTTTTAAATTCTTCATCAACTAAAGCCACACTCATGATTATTCACTCACCCTCCTCACCAATTTAATGCACTCCCTGTGGAGGTTTCTGTATTAAGTCTCAACTCTCCCACTTTGGAGTTACAACATCCTCACTTTTCTCCCTTCCCTACCTTATCCTAGTTGGGTTGGGTAGGAGCAACCCAACCTCACACTTGTCACAAGGATGGGCACACATCTCTGGCCTGGTCTTCACCTCCTGGCCACAGTGACTGGTTCCAAGATGAGTAGCAACTTGTATTAGCTAAATAAGTCAATCCTATGGAAAAGAGGTACTCTAGGTCCACTGGGATTTATGAGCCTGGAACTGTTGGCAGCTGTCTTGCCAACACTTAGGGTGTAGTAGTTTTATCTATGGCCACATAACAACATGACCCCAAACTTAGTATCCTAATACAGTGTTTATTATTTCTCATGATTCTCTGGGCTGAGATGAGCAGTTTTGTTACCACAGTGACAGCTGAGGTCACTGATGTGGCTGCATTCAGTTGAGAGCCTGTCTGAGATGGCCAGAATGTCTGTGATGGCCTCATCCTCCAAGGTCTCTTTCCAAGTGGCCTTTCATCCTTCAATAGTCTAGCCTAGAGCTTCTTCACAGCTAGGTGACTAGGTTCCAAGAAGGCCAGCCCCAGTGTGCAAGCAGTTAATCAAGCTTCTACTTGTACCACACCGGCTAACGTCCAATTGGCCAAAACAAACTGCATATCCAAGTTCGGACTGAGTGTTGGAGGGGGCTACACATAGCATGAATATTAGGAAACTTGGTTCACTGGAAGCCACCAGAGTAATTGTCTAATACACAGGTTAGACAATTAGAGGAAAGGTTTTTAATGTCATCACTGTAGTCCTGGGAGCCATATATGCCTGAAGTCAGAGATCTACTCTAGTCTCTCCAGGTACACAAACCCAAAACAAACAAACAAAACTCTTGTTTTTGTTGTTTAACTACAATTCTGAGTCAGGTTTCTGCCACTGACCAATACTGTAACTCATGCCACCTCTAGTAGACACTGGGGACACAGACTGAAAGAAGATATAGCTGACTTACCTACATGGAGGAGTCCCTAGAGGTCTGTCACCCCAACAAAACTACAGATTTGCAAGGGATGGGGCTAGCTCTTAGGCCTGAGTGCTGGGCACTTAAGAAATGGTCAGTGAAAGTGAGCTGATGAACTGTTATCATACTATTCGCTTTCAAATGCTGCTGAATAAGTATTCTCAAGACTTCTGTTTCCAGGAGTCAACTGGGGCTGGTCTTTTTGGAACTCTCCAAATGAACCAGATATCATTCACTTTTAAGACTGAGGAAGGTCCCAGTCTTGGTCCCAATGGGGTCAGGCCAGGGCTTTTCAAAGTGGTCCAAGACTAGCAAAAGCTTTTGAGAGTTTACCTGCCATCCTTGTGCTGAGAAACATTCTCTTGTCTTCTAGAATAGTGAGAGTCAGCACAAAAAAAAAAAAAAAAAGAATATTGAATTTGAAACCTACAGGTGCATGATGGTTTTAAACCTGTAGACTTCTGTCTACGTCTACATCTCTTGAACAGGGGTTGGCCTTAGTGACTTACCTCTAAAGAAGAGAATGCAGAAGTGATTTTTCATGACTTTCCAGGCCAGTTAGAAAAAGCCACTCAAACACAACAACCCAAAACCTGTGGGACACTGTAAAAGCAGTGCTAAGGGGAAGGATCATAGCAATGCAGGCGTACCTCAAGAAACAAGAAAAAAGTCAAATAAATAACCTAACTCTATACCTAAAGCAACTAGAAATGGAAGAAATGAAGAACCCCAGGAAAGAAAGAAAGAAAAGAAGAAAGAAAGAAAGAAAGAAGGAAAGAAATCTTAAAAATTAGGGCTGAAATAAATGCAAAAGAAACAAAAGAGACCATGGCAAAAATCAACAAAGCCAAAAGCTGGTTCTTTGAGACGATAAATAAAATTGACAAACCACTAGCCAGACTCATCAAGAAACAAAGGGAGAAAAATCACATCAATAAAATTAGAAATGAAAATGGAGAGATCACAACAGACAACACAGAATACAAAGGATCAGAAGAGACTACTATCAGCAATTATATGCCAATAAAATGGACAACTTGGAAGAAATGGACAAATTCTTAGAACTAAGTACAACTTTCCAAAACTGAACCAGGAAGAAATAGAAAATCTTAACAGACCCATAACAAGCACAGAAATTGAAACTGTAATCAGAAGTCTTCCAGCAAACAAAAGCCCAGGACCAGATGGTTTCACAGCTGAATTCTACCAAAAATTTAGAGAAGAGCTAACACCTATCCTACTCAAACTCTTTCAGAAAATTGCAGAGGAAGGTAAACTTCCAAACTCATTCTATGAAGCCACCATCACCCTAATACCAAAACCTGACAAAGATGCCACAAAAAAAGAAAACTACAGGCCAATATCACTGAAGAACATAGATGCAAAAATCCTTAACAAAATTCTAGCAATCAGAATCCAACAACAAATTAAAAAGATTATACACCATGACCAAGTGGGCTTTATCCCAGGGATGTAAGGATTCTTCAATATCCACAAATCAATCAATGTAATACACCACATTAACAAATTGAAAAATAAAACCATATGATTATCTCAATAGATACAGAGAAAGCCTTTGACAAAATTCAACATTAATTTATGATAAAAACTCTCCAGAAAGCAGAAATAGAAGGAACATACCTCAACATAATAAAAGCTATATATGACAAACCCACAGCAAACGTTATCCTCAATGGCAGAAAACTGAAGGCATTTCCCCTAAAGTCGGGAACAAGACAAGGGTGCCCACTTTCACAGCTACTATTCAACATAGTTTTGGAAGTTTTGGCCACAGCAATCAGAGCAGAAAATAAATAAATAAATAAAAGGAATCCAAATTGGAAAAGAAGAAGTAAAACTCTCACTATTTGCAGATGACATGATCCTCTATATAGAAAATCCTAAAGACTCCACCAGAAAATTACTGGAGCTAATCAATGAATATAGTAAAGTTGCAGGATAGAAAATCAACACATAGAAATCCCTTGCATTCCTATACACTAATAATGAGAAAATAGAAAGAGAAATTAAGGAAACAATTCCATTCACCATTGCAACGGAAAGAATAAAATACTTAGGAATACATCTACCTAAAGAAACTAAAGACCTATATATAGAAAATTGTAAAACACTGGGGAAAGAAATCAAAGAGGACACTAAGAGATGGAGAAATATACCGTGTTCATGGATCAGAAGAATCAATATAGTGAAAATGAGTATACTACCCAAAGCAATCTATAGATTCAATGCAATCCCTATCGGTATTTTTCACAGAGCTAGAACAAATAATTTCACAATTTGTATGGAAATAACAAAAAACTTCGAATAGCCAAAGCAAACTTGAGAAAGAAGAATGGAACTGGAGGAATCAACCTATCTGACTTCAGGCTCTACTACGAAGCCACAGTCATCAAGACAGTATGGTACGGGCACAAAGACAGAAATATAGATCAATGGAACAAAATAGAAAGCCCAGAGATAAATCCACACACCTATGGACACCTTATCTTTGACAAAGAAGGCAAGAATATACAATGGAGAAAAGACAATCTTTTAACAAGTGGTGCTGGGAAAACTGGTCAACCACTTCTAAAAGAATGAAACTAGAACACTTTCTAACACCATACACAAAAATAAATTCAAAATGGATTAAAGATCTAAACATAAGACCAGAAACTATAAAACTCCTAGAGGAGAACATAGGCAAAACACTCTCCGACATAAATCACAGCAGGATCTTCTATGACCCACCTCCCAGAATATTGGAAATAAGAGCAAAAATAAACAAATGGGACCTAATTAAAAGCTTCTGCACAACAAAGGAAACTCTAAGCAAGGTGAAAAGACAGCCTTCAGAATGGGAGAAAATAATAGCAAATGAAGCAACTGACAAAGAACTAATCTCAAAAATATACAAGCAACTCCTACAGCTCAATTCCAGGAAAATAAACGACCCAATCAAAAAATGGGCTAAAGAACTAAACAGACATTTCTCCAAAGAAGACATACTGATGGCTAACAAACACATGAAAAGATGCTCAACATCACTCATTATCAGAGAAATGCAAATCAAAACCACAATTAGATGCCATTTCACACCCATCAGAATGGCTGCTATACAAAAGTCTACAAGCAATAAATGCTGGAGAGGGTGTGGAGAAAAGGGAACCCTCTTACACTGTTGGTGGGAATGCAAACTAGTACAGCCACTATGGAGAAGAATGTGGAGATTCCTTAAAAAACTGGAAATAGAACTGCCATATGACCCAGTAATCCCACTGCTGGGCATACACACTGAGGAAACTAGAATTGAAAGAGACACGTGTACCCCAATGTTCATCGCAGCACTGTTTATAATAGCCAGGACATGGAAGCAACTTAGATGTCCATCAGATGAATGGATAAGAAAGCTGTGGTATATATATCAATGGAGTATTTCTCAGCCATTAAAAAGAATACATTTGAATCAGTTCTAATGAGGTGGATGCAACTGGAGCCTATTATACAGAGCAAAGTAAGCCCGAAAGAAAAACACCAATACAGTATACTAATGCATATATATGGAATTTAGAAAGATGGTAATGATAACCCTGTATGTGAGACAGCAAAAGAGACACAGATGTATAGAACAGTCTTTTGGACTCTGTGGGAGAGGGAGAGGGTGGATGATTTGGTAGAATGGCATTGAAACATGTATAATATCACATATGAAACAAATCGCCAGTCCAGATTTGATGCATGATACAGGATGCTCAGGGCTGGTGCACTGGGATGACCCAGAGGGATGGTATGGGGAGGGAGGTGGGAGGGGGTTCAGGATGGGGAACACGTGTACACCTGTGGCGGATTCATGTTGATGTATGGCAAAAACCAATACAATATTGTGAAGTAATTAGCCTCCAATTAAAATAAATAAATTTATATTGAAAAATAATAATAATAAAAATAAAAACAGGAGCCATATGAAAAAAAAGAAAAAGCCACTCAGCCTCTCTTGGCTTCTTTCTCAGGACACTCATCCTTAGAACCCAGTGACCATGTGGTGACGAAGCCAAGCAGCCACTTGGAAGGCCAGGAGCAGGTGATCTGGCAAAGCTCCAGCTGAGGTCCCAGACAATGCCCAGCACCCCTGACAGACACCTCCCCACCAGCACTGAGAGAAGCAGAGGTCAACTGTCCTTGCTGAGCCCTACCTAAACTGAAGATTCATGAGCAAAATAGACATTTTAAGCTAAAAGGTTTTGAGGTGGCTTATAAAAAGCCACAGATAGATAACTGGAACAAGATGGAAGAGACTTTAGAGGTAATATCATTCAACTTGTCCATCTTATGGGTGGGAAAAAGTCCAGAAGATGAAAGTGACCAGAAGACCCAAAGTGACCAGATTAGGACATGGGCCCAGATCTCTGGATTGCAGGTAGAGTGCCCTTTGCACTATCAGCCCAGGGCTGACACAACACTCATTCCAACTCCTCTCCGTGCAAATGAAGGCCTGCCACTAAGGATGGAGGGATGGAGAGATAAAACGAGCCTGGGTTCCGGAAACATCCCTGAGCAGCCACACTAGCCCTGGACTATCTACCTCCGGAATTATCATACAAAGAAAATAAATCCTCATGCATTTAAGTGGGGATTTCTGTTATCTGCAGCCAAATGCATGCCTAACTGATAACATTGGCTTTCAAACTACACTGGATTGAAAATTCCTACTGTGGTGTTTCCAACTTATTTTGCTACTGTTGCCAAAAACTCTGTAACTGAGCTGTAAGTCAAGGGGTCAAGTAGAGAGAGCTCCCTACTACCCTACTTGCTGCCAGAAATGCTCATCTATTCACAGCAAGCTGGCCCTCACTCACCCTCAGCCTTCTAAGCTGACCCAAGCCTTTCCTGGCATTCTACACACTTCCTCTGGCCAGAGAAGGATTTAAAAAAAAAAAAAAAAGCTGCCTGGTGCTTTTCTCAGTCATGCAGTCATTGAGCTACGACACCAGACTGACCCTGGGCTGCCAAAGCCCTCAGAAATGTGACTAGACAGATTACACAGACTCGAACTAACAACCAGAATGGGGAGGCTAGAGAGAGACCCCCAGTGCAAGTTCTGCCCCAGTCAGGGCCTGAAATCACCCCATGCAGAATTGAAAAGCTGAGAGTTTTGACTGGGGGTTTTACAGCAGGCACATTTTTGGCTGAAGCTATTTACCTGGCTGTGATTTAATATTATCTCTTTAAAAATAATCAGTCATTAACAGGAAACTCCAATGTCTGGAGCCCTGGGAGATGGCTTACTTTGTGACTGCCTTAATCTGAAAAACATGGGAATGGAAAGGTTCCTTTTTAGGAGCAGCCTTACAGAGATGGAGAAGCAAGAGCACCTTGTGCCACATGCAATCAGCTAACAGGGCCTCCAAGGTGTTCTGAGAAAAAAGCTCTGGAAACACAAACTCAAGCTGATCTCAGACAAGTCTAAGCTTCTCAGGCTGCAGCTTACAAAGTTGCACCTGTCACTTCACTTGAGTCATATGGTGACTCCCATAAGAGTGGTCTGGCTATTACTGCCCCCATTTTACAGATGGGAAAACTGAGGCTCAAGGCATTGCAGGGACTTGCCCAGGGCCACACACAAGTGAGTAGGTATTGTGGGCTGAATGTTTGTGTCTCCCCCAAATTCATATGTTGAAGCCCTAACCTTCAATGGGATGGTATACAGACGTGGAGCCTTTGGGAGGTGATTACGTTTAGATGAGTTCAAGAGGGTGGGACCCTCATTATGGGATTAGTGCCCTTAAAAGAAGAGGAAGAAATTGAACTCTCTCTCTCTTTCCACCATGTGAGCACATAGCAAGGCAGCTGTCCGCAAGCCAGGATGAGGGTCTTCCCCAGAACTCGACCATACTGGTACCCTGATTTTGGACTTTCAGAACTGTGAGAAATAGATTTATGTTTTTTTAAGCCACCCAGTCTATGGTACCTTGTCACTGCAGCCTGAGCAGACCAAGACAATGAGGTAACAGGCTAGAAGACTCTCTGGCACTCTCTCACTTACCCCTGCATCACTGGAGCAAATCACTTACCCACTCTAAGACTAATTTTTCCTGCCTGTAGACGGGGAAATGCCCACCTTACTAGGAGTTGTAAGGGTAAATGAGATCATGACTGAAGGAAAGTTACACAGCTCAAAATAACCTGGAGTTAAAACTCCCCTCTGGATCCTCCCCACCATTTTATGCAAAACAAAGAACTCTCACCCAAAGGAAAAAATGGACATAATATATATGCCCAGCTCCCATCCAGTGCCAGTCTCTGGCCAATCTCCAAAATTCCTTGCCCTAGCCGTTTAAGAGATAACTAACCTGAACAACCTTGGAGAAGAACAGGCCCCCTTAAGACAGTAGCTTTCCACATATATGCCTATATATACTTACTCTTTTCTTGGGTTAGTGCAGCAGCTCACTAATCTGACTGCTGCCCCTTCTTGCCACATTAAAGGTGATCTGTTCGTGTAAAGGCTGGTCTCATTCATTTCCCGAACCTTGCCTTCTCTAACTCCCTTATCCTACAGTGACTATCATGGTGATTGAAGAACTAAGAGGCTCAGAGCCCATAAAAATAAAACATTTTTTTGTTGTGGTATGAAAATATACGTAATGGGAAACTTACTATTTTTAAGTGTATACTTCAGGGGCATTGCATACATTTACACTGTTATGTAACCATCACCACCATCCATCTTCAGAACTCTTTCATCATCCCAAACTGAAACTCTGTAACCATTAAGCTGGGGGTCCCCAACCTCTGGGATCTAATGCCTGATGATCTGAGGTACAGCTGTGGTATAATAATAATAGAAATAAAGTGCGCAATAAATGCAATGTGCTTGAATCATCCTGAAACCACACCCTCCACCTCGGTCCATGGACAAACTATCCTCCATGAAACTGGCCCTTGGTGCCAAAAAGGTTGGGGACTGCTGCATTAAACAACTTGCCATTTTCCCTCCTCCTCCCCCGTGCCAGCCCTTGGAACCCAACATTCTACTCTCTGCCTCTATAACTTTGCCTGCTCTAGGGACCTCACATAGGTGGAATCATAGTATTTGTCCTATTGTGGCTGGCTTACCTTATTAATGTCCTCCAGGCTCATCCATACGGTAGCACACATCAGAATTTCCTTCCTCTTTAACTCAAATACTATTGTATCACATGTATATGCTACATTTTGTTTATCCATTTATCTGTTTTTACAATTTATCATCCTCACTCACGCAGAGGAACTGAGATGAGGAGCTCCCCTTCCTCCTCACAAATGAATCCCAGACAGCTTGTTCTTGTTCTTCTGATTGTAGCCTCAGCCCATCATTCCCACAGAAACATACATGGACAAGCAGGTGTGCCACTCACCTGTGGTAGAGGGCCAGCTGTGTTTTTTATTCTAACTTCCAGTTTGTCGGGGACCAATAGTCAGAACTGGAGAAGGCAATGGCACCCCACTCCAGTACTCTTGCCTGGAAAATCCCATGGGCGGAGGAGCCTGGTAGGCTGTAGTCCATGGGGTCGCGAAGAGTCGGATACGACTGAGTGACTTCCTTTTCACTTTTAACTTTCATGCATTGGAGAAGGAAATGGCAACCCACTCCAGTGTTCTTGCCTGGAGAATCCCAGGGACGGGGAGCCTGGTGGGCTGCTGTCTATAGGGTCGCACAGAGTCGGACACGACTGAAGCAACTTAGCAGCAATACTCAGATCACGAACTCCTTATTGCCAAATTCAGACTTAAATTGCAGAAAGTAGGGAAAACCACTAGGGAAACCACTAGGGAAAACCATATCATTCAGGTGTGACCTAAATCAAATCCCTTATGATTATACAGTGGAAGTGAGAAATACATTCAAGGGATTAGATCTGATAGACAGAGTGCCTGAAGAACTACAGACAGAGCTTTGTGACACTGTACAGGAGGCAGGGATCAAGACCATCACCGAGAAAAAGAAATGCAAAAAGACAAAATGGTTGTCTGAGGGGGCCTTACAAATAGCTGTGAAAAGAAGAGAAATGAAAGGCAAAGGAGAAAAGGAAAGATGTGCCCATTTGAATGCAGAGTTCCAAAGAACAGCAAGGAGAGATAAGAAAGCCTTCCTCAGTGACCAATGCAAAGAAATAGAGGAAAACAATAGAATAGGAAAGACTAGAGATCCCTTCAAGAAAATTAGAGATACCAAGGGAACATTTCATGCAAAGATGGGCTCGATAAAGGACAGAATGGTATGGACCTAACAGAAGCAGAAGATATTAAGAAGAGGTGGCAAGAATACACAGAAGAACTATACAAAAAAGATCTTCATGACCCAGATAATCACAATGGTATGATAACTCACCTAGAGCCAAATATCCTGGAATGTGAACTCAAGTGGGCCTTAGGAAGCATCACCACAAACAAAGATAGTGGAGGTGATGGAATTCCAGCTGAGCTATTTCAAATTTTAAAAGATGATGCTATGAAAGTGCTGCATTCATTATGCCAGCAAATTTGGAAAACTCAGCAGTGGTCACAGGATGGGAAAAGGTCAATTTTCATTCCAACCCCAAAGAAAGGAAATGCCAAAGTATGCTCAAACTACCACACAATTGCACTCATCTCACATGCTAGCAAAGTAATGCTCAAAATTCTCCAACCAAGCTGCAACAGTACATGAACCATAAAATTCCAGATGTTCAAGCTGGATTTAGAAAAGGCAGAGGAACCGAGATCAAATTGCCAACATCTGCTGGATCATTGAAAAAAGCAAGAGAGTTCCAGAAAAACATCTACTTCTGCTTTATTGACTATGCCAAAGCCTTTGACTGTGTGGATCACAACAAATTGTCGAAAATTCTTCAAGAGACAGGAATACCAGACCACCTGACCTGCTTCTTGAGAAATCTATATGCAGGTCAGGAAGCAACAGTTGGAACTGGACATGGAACAACACACTGGTTCCAAATAGGAAAAGGAGTACGTCAAGGCTGTATATTGTCACCCTGCTTATTTAACTTATATGCAGAGTACATCATGAGAAACGCTGGGCTGGATGAAGCACAAGCTGGAATCAAGATTGCCGGGAGAAATATCAATAACCTCAGGTATGCAAATGACACCACTCTTACGGCAGAAAGTGAAGAACTAAAGAGCTTCTTGATGAAAGTGAAAGAGAAGAGTGAAAAGGTTGGCTTAAAACTCAACATTCAGAAAGCTAAGATCATGGCATCTGGTCCCATCACTTCATGGGAAATAGACGGGGAAACAGTGGAAACAGTGACAGACTATTTTTTTTGTGCTCCAAAATCATTGCAGATGGTGACTGCAGCCATGAAATTAAAAGACACTTGTTTCTTGGAAGAAAAGTTATGACCAATCTAGACAGCATATTTAAAAGCAGAGACATTACTTTGCCAACAAAGGTCTGTTTACTGAAAGCTATTGCCATTCCAGTAGTCATGTATGGATGTGAGAGTTTGACTATAAAGAAAGCTGAGCACTGAAGAATTGATGCTTTTGAACTGTAGTGGTGGAGAAGACTTGAGAATCCCTTGGACAGCAAGGACGTCCAACCAGTCTATCCTAAACAAAATCAGTCCTGAATATTCATTGGAAGCACTGATGCTGAAGCTGAAATTCCAGTACTTTGGCCACCTGATGGGAAGAACTGACTCATTTGAAAAGACCCTGATGCTGGGAAAGATTGAAGGCGGGAGGAGAAGGGGACAACAAAGGATGAGATGGTTGGATGGCATCACCGACTCAATGGACATGAATTTGAGTAACCTCTGGGAGTTGGTGATGGACATGGAGGCCTGGTGTGCTGAGTGTATAGGGTCGTAAAGAGTCGGACATGACTGAGTGACTGAACACTTCTGTGAAATACAATAAAATGATGTACAAAATAAAAATTTAAAAACCAAACCCATAAAAGTATTGGCCATTTTTTACATTTTTAGATTCAACAGACATAAATTACTGGTTAAAAGACAATAAAAGTTTCCAAACATTCTTAATTTCTATCCAAATCTTGTTACAGATCTGTAACAAACATTTCAAAGGCTGGCACCCATCCACAAACCACATTTTGAGTAACACTGCCTGAAGCACTGATTAACAGCAAAAATGAAAACATCTAAATGACCATAAGTAATGTAGTTGCTAAATATACTTTGGTATCTCCATATTATGGTTTAGCAATAAAATATAATGAAGCACATGAGTCACCAGTTCCACTCCTAAGTATATAACCAAGAGAAACGAAAACATATGTACCCACAAAATCTTGTTCACAAATGTTCATACCAGTTTTATTCACAGTAGCCAAACAGTGGCAATCCAAAGTCCATTGGTGGATGAATGGATAAACAAAATGCAGTATATCCATACAATGGAGTATTACTCACCCATAAAAAGTAACAAAGTACTGACACATGCCACTGTATAAACCTGGAAATCATTATGCAAAGTGAAAGAAGCCAGACATAAAAGGCCACATTTATATGAAATCCCTAAAATAGGCAAATAGAGAGAGAGAGTAAGTAGATGAGAGGTTGCCAGGGGCTAGGACTGATAGAGGGATTAGAACATGATGGCTAAAGGGAACTGGATCTCCAAGTGGAGTAATGCTCCAAAAGTGATTCTAAAAATGATTGTGGTGATATTTGCACAATTCTGTGCATATACTAAAAAGATCACTGAATTGTACACTTTAAATACACAAATCATACAATATATAAATTATATCTTGATAAACTTGTTATTAAAAATGAAGCAGAGGATTTCCCTGGTGGTTCAGCGGTTAAGAATCCCCCTTGCTCTGCAGGGGATGCAGATTTGATCCCTGGTTGGGGAACTAAGATCCCACAGGCCACAGGAGCAACCGAGCCCACACACCACAACTACTGAGCCTGCCTGACACACCAAAGACCCTGTGTGCCGCAACTAAGATCCAATGCAGCCAAAGAAATAAATATATATTTTTATAAAGTATGTTCTTTTAAAAAAATAAAGCAGAGTCCTATAGCTATTAAAACAATTTAATTAAATTATTTAAAACCTAAAGAAAATCCTAGGTCTGGATTTTTCACTAGTAATTTCTTCTAAACATTGAAAAGAGAAGCAACACTAAATCTTACACAAATTCTTTCAGGTAATACAGTAACATTTCCTAACTCATTTTATGAGACCAGCATAACCTTGATAGCCAAACCTGACAACCTGAAAGGAAAATCACAGACCATCTCTCTATGAAGACAGATGCAAAAATCTCTAAACAAAATGTTGAATCCAGCAACATATTAAAATAATAAAGCCCATCTAAGTGGGATTTATTCTGGGAATGCAAAGGTAGTTAACATTCTAAAATCAATCACTGTAATTCAGTGTTTTGACAGAAAATAGAGAGAAAATATCATAAGATCATCTCTTGAATATAGAAATACCACTTGACATGTCTTAATATCCAACCATAACCTTTAAAAAATAACCTCTCAGCAAACTAAGAGAATTTCTTTGATTTGATCAATATCTACAAAAACCTAAAGCAACGGTCATACTTAATTCTTCTTCTGATTTCAGTTATAAAACCAGGATGCCTGCAATGGAATTGGTAATAATTCTCTTCAGCACACTGAAGGTCCTAGCCAAAGCAATGAGTAAAGTAAATAAAGATATAAGAATAGGAAAAAAATAAAATTCTACTTACTGATGACATAATAGAAAATACACAGAAAATCTAAAAGAGCATTAAACTATTAGCGTTAAAAACTGAAGTGGCAAGAACACTGAAAACAAGGGAACATGAAAAGCAAATTTTAAAACATTATTTTTAAAATAGCATCTAGAAAAACCAGTAAATTCCTAGGAATAAAGAAAATAAAATATGTACAAGAACTCTATACTAAAAACTTGAAAATACTGTCAAATAAAATTAAAGATCAAATACACAGAACAATACACCATGTTCATAAATTGAAGGCCTTGGTATTGTGAAGATGTCATTTCTTTCTAAATTATTATCAAGATTCAATGAATCTCATTCAAAGCTACAGCAGGGTTGGGGTTTGTATTGTCATTGTTTTAATACCAAGTTGCAAACAGGTTGTAAAACTTGTATGAAAATGCAAAGGCCTAAAAATAACAAATGCTGAAGCTGAAGCTCCAATACTTTGGTCACCTGATGCAAAGAGCAGACTCATTGGAAAAGACCCCGACGTTGGGAAAGATTGAAGGCAGAAGGAGAAGGGGACAACAGAGGATGAGATGATTGGATGGCATCACTGATTCAATGGACATGAGTTTGAGCAAACTCTGGGAGATAGTGATGGACAGGAAAGCCTGGCATGATACAGTCCATGCGGTCACAAAGAGTGAGACACGACTTAGCAACTGAACAACAAGCACAGCAAAGGCAGTTCTGCAAAAAATACCACATGATACCAACAGCGAAGCTCTGGTAATTAAAATAAGGTGATAATTACTCATGGATAGACAAATAGGAGAATGGAACAGAAAAGGCAGTTTAGACCCAGACATGAACAGCCACCAGGATGGCTGAAACAAAACAGAAAATGCCAAGTGTTGGTGAGGATGTAGTGGTTGTTGCTGTTCAGTCACTCACCTGGAATTCTGGAATTCTCATACACGCCTGGCAGAACTATCACCTTCTTTGGAAAATGACAAGGAACTAGTTACTAAAATGTAACATAACTAAAATGTAACAAAATGTATACTTTATCCCCAGCGATGCCACCATAAGATATAAACGCAACAGAAATGCATACATATGTTCCCCAAAACACATACACGATTGCTCAAAACGGCACTGCTCATAATAGCCCCAAACTGGAAACAAACGCAAATGCCCAACAATAATACAATGAATAAATAAATGAGTAATCCACCGCTACATGCAGCAACATAGATAAACCTCATAACGCTCAACTAAAGACACAAAATAATCTACAGCGTGTGATTCTATCCACATAAAATTCAAAAGCAGGCAAAGCTAGTCTATTATGTGAGAAACAGGTAGCTGGGAGTCTCTGGAGAACAGGTCATGTTTGTGGATCTGGACACAGATGTGTTTTGGCTGTGGAAATTCATCAGGCTCCGGACTTAGGCCATGTGCTCGTGCCTGTAGTAACTTCTATTTGACAAAAAGCTAAAACAAATAATGAGGCAGACCCCAGACGTACAGACATGTTGATGTCATAGTGACAAAAGCTCTTAATGCTTGCAGGGACAGAATATTAAATGTGATTGGATTCACCGCCTTTCTAGCACCTCCCGCAGAAGCTCCTGTGCTTGCCCGCTTGTGAGCATAGCTTCAGATGAACTGACCAGGAAAAACAACAGAAAGGCCAGGAGCAGCGGGAGACACACAGAGAGACTTTTACACAGGAAAGAGTGAAAACGATTGGTGTGAAAGGAAATGTGGAAAAAGGCCAGGAAGGCAGAGGGAGGGGGGAAGAAAAGATCAGAGCTCGGGGGAAGAGTGGAAGGAGTGGGCTGAGAACCACGGCAGGCACCTCGAGTCTCGTTCTGGTGTTTGTTTGAATGGGTCTCCATGAAGAGTGGTCTGTGGATCCCTGGAGCCCATTCAGGCTGGCCCAATAGGGACCGGTACCCTCATAATGTGAAGTTAAAAAATTTACAGAATACCTCACGTTATTTTATTTCTGTAAGAATTTAAATGTATGTTATTTGTTGAAGCACAGAAAAAGGTCTGCAGAATGCAAACTAAACTGGTCAAACACATACATCTAGGGCTTGGGATGGGATAGGGTAGTGAGGTGGGGGTAGGAGAGAGACTTTTCTGGGGGAGGGAGAGAATAGGACACTTTTAAGAAGGTAGCTTGCTTGTAGTCGCTTGAAGTGAGCGACTTCACTTTCACTTTTCCCTTTCATGCGTTGGAGAAGGAAATGGCAACCCACTCCAGTCTTCTTGTCTGGAGAATCCCAGGGATGGCGGAGCCTGGTGGGCTGCCATCTATGGGGTCGCACAGAGTCGGACACGACTGAAGTGACTTAGCAGCTAGCAGCAGCAGCTTGCTTGTATAATAAGAATTTTTTAAAAATAAAAGAAGCCTAGAAGGGAGCCTCTGTGGGGAAGTGGGGACCTTCAGGAAGAAGAAAATGGTATGTTCTAGGAAGGAAATGAGCCTTTCTCAATAATCCTAAGGAAGGACCTGGGACCAACTGAGTTGTTCCTCAGAGGATTCTGGCTAGAGGATCTGGAACCTTCCCACAGCCAGCCCTGGGGGCTCAGAGTCCCTGCCCCACAGACACCGGGCAGGAACACCAGGGTTCACGCATCGCTCTTCTACTTCTCCACCACTCCCTTACCCCTCTCTCACCTCAAATCTACCCTGCTTTCCCTACCGTCTCCCTCCTGAGTTTATCACCTCACCCCCATGCCCCCACCCTTTCCACACATATACCTTCCTGCTCTTTTCTACATACCACCCCCAGCAGTGAAGGGTGAGTGCCCAAGGTAGCAGAACTAGACCCTCACAGACCCTCGACCTCCGGCTCCTGATGGAGCTCCTGGATCCCAAGGGGGTGGCGGGGGCGGGGTGTGGGGGCAAGAGGAGAGGGTGTGCACTTTAGGGAGCAAACAGGCACGGGGCAGCCTGAAGGCACTACCTTGACCTCGTAGACATTAAGCCCAAGTTCTGCCTTGGGGGTCATGTAGGGGAGGGGCAGGTCACTCTTGGGCAGCTGCTCCTGGCCTTTCTCAGAGGCAGTCCCTGTCCTCTTAGAGCCTCCCGCCCTTCCACACACAGAGAGAAAGTATCGAGATCCATGGCTAGATCACGCCCCCTTCCCACAGGGCACTGTGAGCTCACCGTCATAGCTAATAAATCCGCTGCTCCCAGGCACAGTTGACCCTTCTGCAAGCACCTGGGCCAACACGGTCCGTCTTTACCCCAACCCCTGGGGCAGGCAGTGCCAAGATGGGGGTGACACCCAGGGGTAAAGTCACCATCCAGTCCTTCTGAGGGTGGTACAGCCCCTTCTCTGCTCTGCCTACAGGTCATCCACCACCCCCACCCACCCAGGGACACATATGGTCTCATCTCTGCATTTTAAAAGTACATTTTTCACAACGCCCCATGAAAAAAGGAGTGTGCACTTCCGATGGGGGAGCCAGCCCTTCCTTAACACCATCTTTTGTTTTCTGGGCTGCTCCTTAGAGTCCTCATTTCCTTCAGAGTCTCAGCCTCCAGTGCTTTGAAGCCCTTCCTGTGCTCTCCTGCTAGTGGGCCACACAGGCTACTTCTAAAGAAACGACCAGACAACACGCACCTCAAGCTTGATCACGTTGTGAAAATCACAACCTTGTGAGGAAGGCAGCTTGGCTGCCTTCATCCTATTTCTAAAGCAGGACTAAACAAAAATGAAAAAGAACAGTGGAGCAGGGAAGAAGAGGATCGGGAAGGAAACCTCAGGGCCACCCAAGAGAAAAAGACTTTACCAAGACACCTGCTGACAATCTACAAGGCAACAGAAGGAATCCCAAGTACAAGGGCTCCTGGAGCAGCCAGGAGTTGTTCTTCCTCCGTCTTCAAGCAGAAGGTTTGCTGGAGGATTCTGACACTAAATGAACCAAGAATCTAAGCAAAAATGTCTTTCTTTTCTGTGGAGGAAGCAACCAAAGGAAAGAGCTGGCTTTACTTACTAAATACCCCCTGCCCTGTAATAATGGTCTGTGTCTGACTCTCATCCCCTGGGCACCACAGACCACTTTCCATAAGGATAAATGAACAGACATTACGAGATGCCTAGGATATGCCAAACACTTCCACATAAACTTGTCTCAGTATATCCTCAGCACAAACCCCTGAGGTACATAATATTTTCCCATCTTACACACAACGAGATGGAGAGTTTAAAGAATCAGATCACTTACCTGAGTTCACAAAGCCAGTGGGTGGCCACAGATGACATTCATAGCCAAGGCTACCTGTATCAAACCCAGACTCCCCTCCCCTACGCTGTGCAGCACCCTGGCACCTGTAGGGGAGGTGCTCTTACCTCTCAACCCTGATCTGGAAGCCCCAGGTAGAGGGCTGGACACAGGAGTCAGGGCTGCCCAGGAGGGCTCTCTATTGCGAGACCCTGAACCTCAGGCAGAGTGATAAACCAAAAAAACAGTTGATACAGACACATCCAAGACACCTCTTACTCCCCAGGGTACTGCCCCTCTGCTCCCGCTGGCTGGATTCCCAGAGCTGCCCTGCATCCTGTGCTTTCCCAGCCTCCTTCCTCAGCATACATTTCATTTCTGTGAGCTCCTGCACTTCTTCCTATACTTTCTTTTTGGATCTAAATCTGTTTGTGTTGATTTCTGTTGCTACTGATCAGAGAACACGATCTCATTCACCACCCATCCAGCCTCCTTCCCCCATCTCTAGTCCCCAGAACAATGCAGACCCTACAAAGCTGGTTATTTACCCTCCGAAGCTGCCTATCCCATGGTTGGTCAGGCCTGGGGGCTCACTCCAGGGCTCAGCCCCCGAGACAAGTTTATAAAGGGACAGAAATGATGATGCAAGCAGCAGAGTGGGACACAGCGAGCCGAACTAAGAGACCAGGGAAAGAGGGACATTTCCATGTGTTTCAGCCACAGCTAATCCTATTTGTACAGTTCAGCAAGGGCAGTTCTTTCTGTCCATGCCACCCACTTCAATCAGTCCCACCAGGATGGCAGGTAAGCTGAGGCCAACCAGTGCCAGGTTCATGGCAAAGCATGCCTGCATTACCTCCAGAAGGCTGTGTATGTCCGAGCTTTAGGATGGTACATGGGGGTGGGGTGGGGTTCCAAGCTAGGTGAAGCCGCAAGAGGGAAAGGGGAGAGGCTCAGTGGCCAAAGGACAGAGAAGAAATTCAGGGAGACATACGTGTTCAGAGGCTAGGCCTTCCAACCTCGGGAGGAGGCTGGGAATGACTGAGTCTACACAGTTTCCAAAGCTTGCTCTATTTAGGCAATCTGGGGATTGGAACAGAATGTACAAGAAACGTTAGCTGCAAATGGTTAAGAAGGCTTCTCAGGGAGATTCTCAAACTCTTTCCCTGTAGGGAATAGATTTCTGACACAGAAAGCAAGTACCCAAGTCAAGCTGGCAGGACCGGATCTGACTCAGGGGTAAGGGACACTGGCCAGCACCTAACCAAATTGCAAATAACTTTAATCACCCAATCATTGGCCCCTGGGGCCAACTCAGAACTCAGCAGAGCACCCTGGCTAGAACTAAGTCTAAGATAAGCAAGAAAAAAAGTCACGTGGTGAAAGCATGAGAAAAACTGAAAGAGAGTCAGGATAAAGTCTAAAAATAAGAAGGGGGTGGACATCCCATCAATGGGCTTCCCCACAGGCATTGAGAAGCTGCCCTTATAGGATCGCCTGGTTCCTGGACAGTGAGGAATTCAAGAAGGATATTGTTGGCTGTGGCAGCTTTATTTATAAATTTTTATTACCCCTTCTCTGTAACAGTTCTCTAACAGACTTGTCACTGTCACTCCACAAATCACCTAAATGTATTTATAATATGAGCTAAATTTTGTGTGTTCCCATAGTAAAAGCTGCGTTTGGCCTTCCTCCCCTCCCCCACCCCCATCTAACACTCAGTGGAAGATCTATTATGATCCTGGGGGTAGCAGGAGTGAGGGGAAGATGGAATATAACACCTGCCTTTTAGAGTTTCACAGGCTGGGGCAGCAGTGGTGACAGGTAGTGAAGCAACTCCAACTACAATATGGAATTGTTGGAGGGGGTCCCCAGAGTACAGTCAGATTACTGAGGAGGGGGCAATTAATTCTGCTTAGAAGATGAAGGTTCTCAGAAGAGGGAAGATCAAAGCTGGTCCATGAGGAATGAATATGGATTCTTCCAGTAAAAAGCTAGGACGGGAGACATTTTTTAAGCAAAGGAACGACATGCAGGTTCCAAGTGAATGGCATGATTGAGAGACACATTCCATAGGCTTAGGAAAGTGATACAATTTGAGAGATGGGTCTAGAAAGGGAAGCAAGAATCGTATTGACAAATGCCAAGGTACAGAATGCATGCTGCTGCTGCTGCTAAATTGCTTCAGTCGTGTCCGACTCTGTGCGACCCCATAGACGGCAGCCCACCAGGCTCCCTGTCCCTGGGATTCTCCAGGCAAGCACACTGGAGTGGGTTGCCATTTCCTTCTCCAATGCATGAAAGTGAAAAGTGAAAGTGAAGTCGCGCAGTCGTGTCCAACTCTTCACAACCCCATGGACTGCAGCCTTCCAGGCTCCTCCGTCCATGGGATTTTCCAGGCAAGAGTACTGGAGTGGGGTGCCACTGCCTTCTCCTATGAAATGCATACTTGATCCCAAATGCATGGGAAGCAGGATAAGTGAACTGATTGGCTAGAGAGAAGAGGAAGAATGCACCGGGCCTAGATATGTGACCAAACATTATTCTGGGTGTTTCCCCATGAGGATAGTTTTGGATGAGATAAACATTCAAACAAGTGGACTTAGAGTAAAGCAGGTTGCCCTCCATAATATGAGTGGGCCTCATTCGACCAGTTGAAGGTCTGAATAAAACAAAAAGAGAGAATTCTCAAAGAAGAGAGAATCCTTAGGATTCTAACTGGAACATGGGCTCTCCTGAGCCTCCAGCTTGCTAACCTACCCTAGAGATTTTGGACTTGCCAACCTCTATAATCATATAAACCAGTTACTTAAAATAAGTCTCTCTGCAGACACAGAGAACACACTTGTGAACACGGGCTGCGGGGAGGAAGCAGAGGTGGGACGAATGGAAAGAGGCGCATAGAAATATATACACTACACTATATAAAACAGATAGCCAATGGGAATTTGCTGTATGACTCAGGGAACTCAAACCAGGGCTCTGTAACAACCTAGAGGGGTGAGAAGGAATGGGAGGGGGGAGGGAGGGGCAAGAGGGAGGGGACATATGTATACCTATGGCTGACTAATGTTGATGTATGGCAGAAACCAACACAATATTGTAGAGCAATTATCCTTCAATTAAAAATAAATTTTAAAAAAAGTCTCTTTACATAGGTAGGTAGGTGGGCAGGCCAGTAAACAGATAGATAGATATACATATCCTATTGGTTCTGTTTCCCAGGAGAACACTGACTAACACAGTAAGGAACAAAGACATCTTCCAGACTTCAGGCTAAGACAACACTGCAGCCCAGGCCATCTTCACATGAATCCATGTGTGTTCAGAGTCAGCACACTGTGACACATGCCCACTCAAAGTGAGGCCCTGTGCCGCTGCCTCCACCTTTGCTGCGTCATTTAATCCAAGAGCTGACTGTGTATCTCCTCTACGATGGCCACTAGTCACATCAAAATGAACAGATCTGAACAGAGTCCTCATTCTGTTCACCCCTTTTAAAGCAAATGGCACCACTGAGTTGCCCAAAAATTTTGGGTGTCATCCAAAAGCTAGGAGTCACCCAATCACTCCTCCTTACTCAGTCCACCTCTAAGTCCTCTCAGTGTAGTCTCCAAAATCCACACCAACTCCATCTGTGTCTTTCCATCACCTCCACCATGCCCTCATCTGGTCTGGACAACTGCAATAACTTCCCTAGAGTTTCCCCACTTCCTCTGCTCCTACTTTCCTCTCAGGCATGCCTCCAAGACATTCTCCCCTCTGTATCAGCCTGAGCTTTTCAAAACATAAACTGGACAATGTCACCTCTCTATTTCAACCCAGCAATGATTTCCCACTGCTTTTTGGATGAAATATACACTCTCTGAGGCCAAGAGGGTCAAACTCATCTACTGCATACTCATCACGCCCATCCCTGCCTGCTTCAAACACTGACCCCTCCCTACCCCCAGAAGACACCCCAAACTTTGGGCTACCTAAGAACCAAATCACTGTTCTTAGGGCCTTGGGATATCTTCCCAAGATATGCCTAGCTTCTTCTCCTTATGCAGATCTTATCATCAATATTCCCTCCTCAGAGAGGCCTCCCTGACCTCCCTTTCTAAAGTAGAAAATCTCAACACCAGCCCCACCTGCATCCTCTACTAAAGCACGTGGTCCATGCCTCCATAGCTCTCATCACAATTCAGAATTATCTCATTTATCTGTAAGTTTATCTGTTTTATTTGTCTGTCTCCTCCACCCCATCCATGACACTTGGAATGTAAATTTTATGTGGCACAGACCTTGTCTTGTTCACCACTGTGTCCTCAAAATCTAACATGGTAAATACATTTTAATGAATAATAAATAAAATAACAAATAACTACCTTCTAACTTTAGGATTATGGTATCAATACGAAAGAGTGGCTAATTGAAGCACAGAGAGGTTAAATAACATGCCCAAGGTCATTCAGCACTAAATGGCAGATCCAGGACTCAACTCCAAGTCTGTTTTACACCAGAAGATGAACTGTCCATCACTCCCCATGGGTGTCTATAATAACCAGTGTCTATGCACACTTTTCTGCTTTAATAGATCCTTTAGTAATACAATATTTATTAAATACAAACACCTCTGGTGCACCTGTGATATTCCAGGTATCTTGCTGTGTGGACCATGGACATTAAATAAGACAGGGGCTGTTTCCCCAGGAGGCTTCCCTGGTAGCTCAACCAGTAAAGAATCTGCCTGCAATGCAGGAGACCTCAGTTCAAGTCCTGGGTCGGGAAGATCCGCTGGAGAAGGGATAGGCTACCCACTCCAGTATTCTTAGGCTTACCTGGTGGCTCAGCTGGTAAGAATCCACCCGCAATGCAGGAGACCTGAGTTCAATCCCTGGGTCGAGGAGACAACCGCAGCACACGATGAGGTAGGCAGGATGGGTGTGACCCAGTAACACATTTGGACAGGCCTGTGACTAGCCCAGGGCCAGAAACAAACTGTTTTTGCTTTTTGAATGAATACCTTTCAGCTGTTTTGCTTTTTGTTCCTGATTATGCTGGTAACGGATGCTCAAATCTAATCACTCAATGATCGTCACTGTTCACACTGTGATATTATCCTCAGTTTTCTCCCCATTCTTGAAATACTGTGGGTATCTTTCCCCTATAAAGGGCTATGAATGTTATTCTCCACATTCTTGCTACCGTAAGTGATGCTCTGATAAACATCACTGTCACCCAAGTACAATGGTCAGTGTATATACTGAAATTAGAAGTGTAAATGCTTGGGAAAAGTTTGTGCTTTTAAAAATGCTGTTTATGTGCCAAACTGTCCTCCAGAAAGATTGAAACAAATAAACATTATCAATCTGATCAGTGAAAACTAACATCTCATTTTACTATATATTTCCTCAATTATTCATGAGCAGAATACGTTCTGCAGAAGCATTCACTGAAGGAAAGTGCCAGCATTTGTAATTTTCCTACTAGGAACTCCCTACTCATATCCTTTGTCCATTTTTCCACTAAGATACTTGGCTTTTCCTTATTCTTTTGCAAAAGTGCTTTATAGTTCATGAATATTAGCAATGTGCTTGCTATATGCGCTGAATTTTTTTCAGCTTACATTTATCTTTAAACTTTAAGGTGGAATCTTCTTTCTGTTTAAGAAAATTTAAATTTAAATCTTCTTTCAGAAAATTTAAGCTTTTAAGCTTAAAACATTAAAGAAAACATGTATTCTATAGCAGAATTTTTCAACATTGGAACCACTGACATTCGGGTGGGATAATTCTTTGTGTTGGGGGCTCTCCAGTACATTGTAGAATGTTTAGCAGCCTTCCTGTCCTCTACCCACTAGATGCCAGTAGCACCCTTCAAGTTGAGACAAATAAAAAAATGTCTCTAAACATTGTCAAAATCCTCCAAAGGCTAAGTCATCCCTGGCTGAAAACTGCTGCTTTGTGGTTTCTGACTTCAGTACCGTGCTTATAAAGTCTAGTTCACTTCACAGCTTTTACAAGTGACCCATTGTATTTTTGTCTTGCCCTCCATGGTTTTATTTTTCACAGTTAAGTCTTCAGTCCATGTGGAATATACTTTGGCATAAGAAGAGAACTAAGAAACGAAATATTATGACTGCATCGAACTCACCCCTGGGAAAAGGCAGTCCCGCCATGTGTGTAGCTCTTGATAGGCGAGACATTTAATAATCCCAATGTACAAAGTTATATGACACCTCACAGAGTGAAGAGTCACACCTGTCATCCAACAGTTGGCATGGAGTTGGCCAAGATGGCCAAGACACTTGCAGGCTCATCTTCCCACAGCTTCAGCAAGTCTCTACTGGGTTTAAATAAGACGTGTTCAATAAATGTTGGTCGAATGGGACTATTTTAGGAATATGTTTGCTAGTGGCTATTTTACCACTTACATAATCAACATCACCTGAAATCAACAACACACCACTCAGTTCTGGAGTCTGGAAAATTCTCAACCATCTTCCGTTTTAGTAGGAAAAGAACACCAGAGTGAAAGGTTAACTCTGTATTTCACTGTCCTTGGTTTGAGTTTTGTGTACTTTCTAATATATTTTTTAAAACATTAATTATCCTTTAAAAAAAATCCTATTAGATTTCTATAGAATTTAATGAATATAGTGGGCTCCCTCTAGTGGTCATAGAAAATCTTCAAATCCCAATGGTCATTACATGGCTAAACCTCAAGACCTTTATTTATAGGACACAGTATATTTTATAATTAATAGGTTCAGAGTGGCTAGACAATGCCTTAAGAGAAGACTTCTAATTATTTTCTTCCATCCATCAGTGGATCTACAAATTGGTTTCATAAGATCACTGTCTAAAACTATGGTTATCATCTTCCCTTCTAAATCCCTCTTTGGGGATTTCCTGTTTCTGTTCAGGATATCTCCCTCCCCCGGGCTTGAAGCTTTGGGTATCTTTGTTCCCTCCAGTGCCCATCCATCCTGTTTGTGAGCTCTGTCCACCACATGGCCCAGTGCCTCTCACAGCTGTTCCCTGCCATCAACTCTCATGGCCCTCATTCAAGTTCTCATGACCTCTCCTCCAGGGGAGTCATTCAGCAGATACTTATCATCCCTCTTTCATACTCCAGCATTGTCCTAGGCTCGGGATGCGTTGGGCAGCAAGACAAGACCAGCCTCATCCTGAGCACCCTCTCGGTGGGTGATGAGATCCAGCTCATCCACCATGCTGTTTCTATAGTCCTCCTCTTAAAGCTGGACTCTCCTGACACACCTTCAACCGTCTCCCATGGAATGAAACCCACATCCCTCCAAAATCAAGACCCACCCTCACCGCCCTCCAACCAAACAGAGTTCCCTGACACTCCCAGAGCTCAGCCTCTGCTCAGGCTGCCAGACCTTGTGGAATGTGTCCCCAATCCTAGATGGCTAAGATGCCAACAAGTTTTCAAAACCCTGCCCAACTGTCATCTATCCCCCAGGTCTCCTTGATCGGAGGTGATCTCTCCCTTCTTTTAATTTCTCTGGGACTTTTTTCCTCTAACAACTGGGTCTGCAAGTCCTGTAACAATCTCAGTCAATATCACCCATAGGACAAACACAAAATTGGGGGTAGAGAGAGATGAATGAACGAACAAATGAATGAATTCTCCAGGGAATTCTGGCGGGATAAAAAAAATCAGACACACAAATTATTTTCTTCAACTTTGTACAGTGTGAATAGTGGGATAAACTGCCATTAAGTTACTTAGTTTTACCATAAACACAAGTCAATGAGGATTTAACAAATTAAAAAAAAGTATCATTTTTAGAAGTCTATAAATAAGAAATAACTCAAAGGGGATAGCAAGTTTTTGCTTCAAAGTACAGTAAGCAATGGTGACCCACTCCACGACTCTTGCCTGGAAAATCCCACGGACGGGGGAGCCTGGTGGGCTGCGGTCCATGGGGTGGCTAAGAGTCAGACACGACTGAGCGACTTCACTTTCACTTTTCACTTTCATGCTTTGGAGAAGGAAATGGCAACCCACTCCAGTGTTCTTGGCTGAAGAATCCCAGGGACGGGGGAGCCTGGTGGGCTGCCGTCTATGGGGTTGCACAGAGTCGGACATGACTGAAGCGACTTAGCAGCAGCAGCAGCACAGTAAGCAAGTTCCTAAACCAACTAATACAGTAAACAGGCTGAACAGAGTAACTCTGACCATTTATGTTCCACCGTGTGACATTTGCCATAGAATGTATCAGGTTTTGTATCACTTCCCCATTGAACTTCATGCTCTCCTAAGCAGTTTCATTCCTCTGCTCAAACTTCCAAGCATTTTCACAGACCAGCCAATTTCTAACTCTGATTAATCTGCTTATTAATTTCTGGAAAGTCACCCTACACTTGCAAGCGCAGTGCCTGTCATTTGGAAACCACATGCCAATGCCATACCTCTGGGATATGATGCAAGGACACAAAAAGGCACAAAAAGGAAATGAAAACTATTAACTGTTTTTCTGAAAAGTTCCTAATACTCTCCAGGGCAGGTTGAGCCCAGTTAAAACCAGTGCAAACTGGACGGAGCTCCATGTTTGGCACGACGAGGTCTTCCATACGCCATCAGTGGCTGACAAGAGTTCGTGGGCCACAGGTTTTCTTTTCCTTTCCAGTTCCCTACTTCTGGGCTCTGTCACTAGCATTTTCTCACCACGTCCCAGAAGAACATGCCAAGAAAGTCTGCCAGGCCTTTGTTGTTTCCTCTAGAATATTTCCAGCCAACTGCCAACCCTGAATCGCCTTCTCCCTATCTTTCAGCCCTGACTGACACAGGTGAAAATCAGGAAGGTAAGAGGCTGCGCACGGTGGATCTGGCCTGGCCTGGGGGTAAGGGATCTGGGTTCCTAACCACCAACTCACTTTCAGGAAGCAGTGCCAGGCCCTGTTACAAACTCTCTACAAGCTCATTCAGTCCTGCATGAATCCATGAGGTAGGTACTATTAGAAACCCCACTTCACAGAATGAAAAACTGAAGCAACAGAGTCATGGAGTTGGTAAGGGACAGAGAATTTGAATCAGGCAGTCTGGGTCCAAAATTCAACTGTTTGATCACAGAGCCGCACTGTCTGTTGGACCAGTTCAACAGAGGGACAAGACTTAGTGCTTGAAGTAGAGGCAAATCTCTTGTCAAGCCCGGGGTCCCTGCTGAGGAGCTCCTGGACACGTCTGGCCAGCTGCCCCCAGGAGCAGGACTAATGTGGTTATATATTACTTGTGTCCACCCAGCTACACCCCTTTTCTCTTTTTCTGACAACAGCACCCTAATTCTCCTTGAGGTAACCACCCTTTCCCACTCAGCCCACATGATTCTGCTAGTGTCAACCCTCCCCCACACCAGCCTGCCCTCAGGTCAAAGAATGGTCACATGACCCACACCTGGCCAATCAATGTGTCCCATTCTCCAGGCACAGCAATTAGTTCAGGGAGAGGCATCTGCCCCAAGCCAGCAAATCAGGATCAACTCTGGGACTTCTTTCTTTAATCATGGTAAAACATAGACAAAGTTTAAATAATTATTTTAACCACTTAAAAGTATACAATTTCATGGCATTTAATGCATTCACAGTGTTGTATAACCATCACCACTATCCATTTTCCACAACTTTTCCATCTTTCCAAATGTAAACTCCATACCCAGCAACAAATGCATGCCAAGTCACTTCAGTCGTGTCCAACTCTTTGTGACCCCATGAACTATATAGCCCACCAGCTCCTCTGTCCATAGGATTCTCCAGGTAAGAACACTGGAGTGGGTTGCCTTGCCTTGCCCTCCTCCAGCAGTGAACCTGCCACTCTTTCATCTCCTGCATTGGCAGGTGTGGGTTCTTTACCACTGTTGCCAGCTGGGAAGCCCAGTCAGCAACAATAACTCCCTGTATTAGTCTGCTTGGGCTATCAAAACTAAGTACCACGGTTTGGGTGACTTAAACAACAGAAATCTATTTTCTCACAATTCTGAAATTTATAAGTCATAGATCAAGGAGTCAGCATGGTTGGTTTCTGCTGAGGCTTCTCTCCTTGGCTTGTAGATGGCCATCTTCTCCCTGACTTCACATCATCTTCCTTCTGTGTGTCTGTGCCCCAATCTCTTCTTACAAGGACACCAGTCCTAGTGGATGAGGGCCCACCCTAATGGCCACACTTTATCTTATCTGCTCCTTTAAAGACCTCCATCTCAAATACAGTCATATTTTAAGAGGTACTATTGCAGGGGGGGTTGGGGGCAGGTAAGTACTTGAACATATGAATTTGGGGAGGATACAATTCAGCCCATAACACCCCCCATTCCTCAATGCTGCCATCTTTGAGAATGGGGAATGCTCTACCTGCTGGGGTTGCTCAGAAGGTCTGATCTACTGCTGGGGCCATTAGTGGCCACCTTCTCACCCCAAGGAGATGGTGTCTGAAAATGACACAGGGAAGAACTGAGAGATGGAGAGAAACCCCTGAACCCAGATATACCTGACCTCTACTCTATCTCTAACCTCTCCATTCCAGTTGTATGAGCTAATATGTTTCCTCTTTGTTTCTTTGTTTTAACATAATTAAAAGAGCTAGTTAACGCAAGGAGCTTTAACACCAGAATGGTCCATATGTCCAGGAGGTGCAGGCCGTATCTACACGGCAGCTGTTCAAGTGGCAGAGTCTAGAGTCAAATCCAGGCCTCTCAGGCTCTAGGGTGCCAGTCCTGACCCATCCCTTGGGATGCTCACGTGTTCACAGCACAGTGGGGACCAGGTGGTGCCCGAGTCTCCCACAGAGGCGACTCTGGGGTCACCCCCTGCCATTGCCCTTCCTGCAACATTCCAGAATTCCAAAAGCCCAAACAGACTGAGGGCTCCTGTCCTTTCAGCACAGTGACCTAAAGCCCTGCAGCAATTCCTCCCTTGTGATGACTTTCAGTACAGAGCAAGAGGAAGGCAGGGGACAGGGCAAGACAACAGGCATCCTTTTCACCAACACTTCCTTGAAAGACAGTCTGTAAGAACACAGGATGGGAAACAATTCAAATGTCCTTGGGGTGGGAGGACTGGCCTGGTACCTCATAGGACTGCCCCAAAGCCTGACAGGATTCCTCATTTAACCCAAAATGAGGCAGCATTGCTCTCTGATCCATGGACTGATTCAGATCATCTCAGAGGGAAACTGCAAACTGAGAAGGCAACCCAGGGACAACATATTTGTGTAAAACCAAGAGGGGAGCTACTCACTGAAATGGATCTAAATGACCTCAAAAACTGAGCTGTCCAACTCTATAGCAACCAGCCACACATGGCAACTTAAGATTAAACAAACTTTTGTAAAATTTAAGTACAGTCAATTTACAGTGTTGTGCTAATCTCTATTGTATAGCAAAGTGACTCAGTCACACACACATATACATTCTTTTTTTATATTCTTTCCCATTAGGGTTTATTTATAATGATATACATTAAGACCTTGTTTATCCATTCTAAAACAAAAATTATAAATTCAGTTCGTCACTTATAGTAGCCACATTTCAGGTGTTTGATAGCCCCACGTGGCTAGCAGTAGCTGCTCTATTAGCAGAGAGAAAGAACATTTCCATCATCACAGAAAGTTCTGTTGGAAAGGACTGCTCAAAAGGACCTCAGCAAGTGGGTAAAGGGCCCCTGGAAAGGGGAGCAGGAGAAACAGGGCAGAAAAGGGGAGGGGAATTATGTTTTACATGTAATCTTTTGTAGTACTTGTAATACACATATTATTTTCCTATTCAAAAATAAACATTTTAAAACTTTAAACACATTTTAAAACATTTAAGTACATAGTAACATAAGAAAAGAAGATACTGGAATCCCCAGGGACACGGGTAAGCCACATGAATCTACAGCCTGGAGCTCTCTGCTGAAGGAAGAGAAGTCTCTTCTGGGGCAGGTGTATGAGAAACAGCAACACCAGGGGGCTCCTAGGTGGCAGCCCCACACACCTGATTCACACCTGGTGGTGCAGGAAGCTCCTATGTCCCTTACATTTTGATCATCTCAGCAACTTCATAATTAGAGTGATTAATAGTCCCATTTATTTTAGTTTCCTGAGGCTGCCACAACCAATGACCACAAATGAGGTGACTTAACATGACAGAAACCTATTCTCTCACGATTCTGGAGGTCAGAAGTCCAAAATCAAGGTGTTGGCAGGGCTAGCTCCTTCCGAAAGCTCTTAGGGAGAATTGTGTCCATGCCTCTCTCCCGTTTTTGTGGCTGCTGACAATCCTGGGTTTTCCTGGGCTTGCAGAAGCATCACTCTGGCCTCTGCCTCCATCTTCCCATGGACTTCTCCTTTGGGTGTTTCCGTGTCTCAAATCGCTTAAACCTCTGTGTCTTATATAAGAACGCTCGTCATTGGTTTGGGGGCCTACTCTAAATCCTGGATGACCTCATCTCAAGATCCTTAATTATGTCTGCAATGACCCTATTTCCATGTAAGGTCACATTTACAAGGATCAGGGGTTAGGACTGGGACGTATCTTCTGGGGGGACACAATTCAACCTCAGCTATATTGTTTTATAGACAAAGAGTTCAAGGGCCTCTCACTTGCCTGAGGTCACAAGGCTAGTTCAGAGCACAGTTCAGCCACTCATCCCACCACTGACTCCAGTAAGAGAAGAATCTTGACCTTCCAGCCCAAAGCCTACCCTCCTTTCAGCCTCAGAGCTCCCCGAGCACCCACTTCACAATGGGCAATACACACAGAAGAGCCGCCCCCTTCTCTGGCCTGGCTTATCTGCCTGCTGCATCCTAGGATCTGACAAAAGACTACACTGTCCCCTGGGCCGTGGGAAGAAACGGGGCCCGGGGGATCCGTGGGCATCTCAAATGAGATGGGGATCCGAGTTACAGAGGGTGGTCTCCGTGTCTAGACGCCAAATTCTGGAGGGCAGATCAAAGCCAGAGAGAAAGGGAATGAGTTAAGGCTTCTGGTATTGGAGGAAAAGGTCTTTGTGCTTCTTATGGCAGAGGCGAATGTGCTAGCCTATGGGGTTTCACACTGATAAAAGGTTCTAGTCTGAAGGGCTCAGATCAATCCTCCAGCTCAAGATGACAGGAGAGAAAAAGCAGATGTGGACATGGGTGTGCACTGCAGCCTGACACAGGCCTTGACGCCACACCCCCTGGGCTATGCTGGCCTCACCTGCCAGGATGGCCTGGGTACAGCCACAAGCCCCTCAGACAATGAACGACAGCATGGTGATGCCCAGAGAGGAGGGCAGGTCACCATGGTCTGACCAGCTTTCAGCCTCCATGCTCATACAAGAGACCTTCTTGGTGGGTCAGGAGTCCCTGGGGGAAGACAGGACACAAGACTGCCTCCAGGTCCTGGCCTTTGACCTGTATTTCCTCCACAACGTCAAAAAAGCCTGCAAAGCCCACTCCAGTACTGGAATCATTTACTGATACAAACAGTGGGTGGCTGGCCAAGATTTGGACCTGGTTTGCATATATTTGGGAGCTCCATGTCCCCTCACTGCCTTCCTTCTCCCTCTCCATCTATCATCTGTATCGATGATTTTCAAACTTTCAGTCAGCAACCCACAGCAAGGAACCCATTTCACACTGGCAACTGCAAATATAAATAGCTGAAACAAAAACCTCAGTATTTTTACTCCAGTCTCTGCTAGTTCAAAATTTCAGAACACTGGCTACAACCCACAAAACTGATTTTAAGTCTCATAAATGCATTGAGACTCCCAGGTTTGTTTGTTTGTTTTTGGCCACACCGCTCAGCTTGTGGGCTTTTAGTTCCCCAACCAGGGATTGAACCTAGGCCCTCAGCAGTAAGAGTGCTGAGTCCTAACCACTGGATCACCAGGGAATTCCCAGTGACTCCTAGTTTTTAAAAATCTCATCTACATAATTCACATGATTTTACATCCATACAATACTCAGAAAGAACAGGGAAGGAACAAAGGGATTATTTTATACATTTTGCAGATCAGCCAGAAATTCATTGATGGAACTGAAATTTTTTCCCCCATTGAATTGCAACTTCTGACTTTCCGATCTGCTCATGATGTCATTACTTATCATGTCCTTTTCCGTCCTATTAAAATCTTAGAAAGAAAGTGAAAGTGAAGTCACTCAGTGGTGTCCAACTCTTTGAGACCCCATGGACTGTAGCTTGACAGACTCCTCTGTCCATGGGATTTTCCAGGCAAGAATACTGGAGTGGATTGCCATTTCCTTCTCAGAGTTCCTATCAAAGGCTAGCTCAAGCTCAACTCCCACTGGGTCCCCAGAGGCTGAATTTCCACAGCACAGGTCCACCTTTGTACAAATCTCAGGGCATCTCCCAACCTGGAGATAATAACCATAGGTAAGCTTAGTTTCTGGACCAGGTGAAATGGCTTCAAATTGCTAGGTGAAATGCCAGGCAATTTGTCTAATGGAAGGCACGATAGCAAGGAATAGGGCACCTGGGTTCAGCTCCTGTGTTCTCTCACCTTGTCTGGCATAGTGAGATGTCTGGGAAATGTTATGATTTTTCACTCACTCACTGGTATTATACACTGTTCTATAAGAGGATAAGTTTAAGCCCTGAACACAGTGGGGCTGAGACTATACCCTAAATTCTCAATCATAATATGTGCAGAGCTCTAATAAGGACAACCAGAAGACCTAATATGGATCAGGATTTGAGTCACACGGACTAGGAACCAACAAATCCTCATTTCTAGTTACAGCCATCCTGGTCTATACCACCAAAATCCAAGAAACATGATTATTTGAACAAATCAGACCATATTTACAGCCCCTTTCCTCTTCCTCTACCATTATTCCCTCTATCTTCCCCCTTATGTTTGAAACAGAGTTAAGAACACAATGTTAACACTGTGTGGATGGTTCATGCTTGTTTCTCCATCTTTTTTTTTCTCCATCTTTAAAAAGGGATGGCTGCTACTTTCCTAGCATTTGAGCCTTTATTATTAGTCATCTCAAAGAGTTTTTAGCTCCTCCACCAATACCACTGCCCTTATTTAACCAAGTCAGTTAATTTTGCCTGAATATGTATGACACACCTACCGCCGAAGATGTAGGAAGAAAGGATGATCCACAAGATACCATAGATAGCCTGAAACCTGAGATGATTCTCTTGACCATGGCTTTGGCAGTTTTGAGCAGACAGAAGAGAGAAGGCCAGGTCTCTAGAAGTCAGGAGCCATCAAGGATTGAACATCCACTTACCTGGGGGGCAGACACAGTCTGTCGGTGCTTCTCGAACTGTCCGGATCTTGACTGGTCCCTCCAACTTCTGAATCAGGAAGAAACGGGGGGAAAATAAGGATGAGTGTCGGATGACATGGGGTAGAAGTGGAAAAATCAGCAAAAGCCAATATGTGAAAGATCTACAGTGTTGGTGCTGGTGCTCTCAAGAACAGTTTTTAAAGGATCATTAAATTCTATAGGCAGGTTTAGACTGGGAGAAGAAACAGAAATAAACACTAAGCAATTACTTGGGAGTCCTTGAATAGAAAGTGGCAGGTTTCTGCTTTGTAATTTTTCAAATATAAATCCGGGAATGACAAAGGGACCTGCAGTCCCTGTTATGAAGACAGGAGGGCAGAGCAGAGGGAGGCCAGGTAGGGCCAATCAAAACTTACAAGAGTTTTGTAAGTAAGAGTTTTATAGTTTCTGGTCTTACATCAAGTCTTAATCTAAATTAATCAGTCTTAATCCACTTTTAGTGTATCTTTATGTATGGTGTTAGGAAATGTTCTAATTTCATTCTTTTACACAAAGCTGTCTAGTTCTCCCAGCACCACTCCTGAAGAGGCTATCTTTTCTGCATTGTATATTCTTGTCTCCTTTGTCAAAGATAAGGTACCCACAGGTGTACAGATTTATCTCTGGACTTTCTGTCTTGTTCCATTGGCCTATATTTTTGCTTTTGTGTTAATACCATACTATCTTGATGACTGTAGCTTTGTAGTATAGTCTGAAGTCAGGAAGGTTGATTCCTCCAGCCCCATTCTTCTTTCTCAAGATTGCTTTGGCAATTCAGAGTCTTTGTGTTTCCATACTAACTGTGAAATTTGTTATTATAGTTCTGTGAAAAATGCCATTGGTAATATGATAGGGATTGCACTGAATCTGTAGATTGCATTTAGTAGTAGAGTCATTTTCAATATTGATTCTTGATGGAAATGTAAATTGATATAGCCACTATGGAAGACCATATGAAGACTCCTTTAAAAAGTAGGAACAAAACTACCATATGACCCAGCAATCCCACTACTAGGCATATATCCTGAGGAAACTAAAATTGAAAAAGACACATGTACCCCAATGTTCATTGCAGCACTGTTTACAATAGCTAGGATATGGAAACAACCTAGATGTCCATCAACAGATGAATGGATAAAGAAGCTATGATACATATATACAATGGAATATTACCCAGCCATTAAAGGGAACACATCTGAGTCAGTTCTAATGAGATGGATGAACCTATAGCCTATTATACAGGGTGAAGTAGGTCAGAAAAAGAAAAACAAATATCATATATTAATGCATATATATGAAATCTAGAAAGATAGTACTGATGAACCTATTTTCAGGGTAGCAGTGGAAATGCAAACATAGAGAACAAACTTATGCATGTGGGAAGTGGGGAGGAAGGAGAGGGTGGGATGAACGGAGAGAATATGGAAACATATGCACTACCCTATGTAAAAGAGATAGCCAATGGGAATCTGCTGTATGACTCAAGGAACTCAAACCAGGGCTCTGTAACACCCTGCTGCTGCTGCTGCTGCTAAGTCACTTCAGTTGTGTCTGACTCTGTGCGACCCCATAGATGGCAGCCCACCAGGCTCCTCTGTCCCTGGGATTCTCCAGGCAAGAATACTGGAGTTGGTTGCCATTTCCTTCTCCAATGCATGAAAGTGAAAAGTGAAAGTGAAGTCACTCAGTTGTGCCCGACTCTTAGCGACCCCATGGACTGCAGCCCACCAGGCTCCTCCATCCATGGGATTTTCCAGACAAGAGTACTGGAGTGGGTTGCCATTGCCTTCTCTGCTGTAACACCCTAGAAGGGTGGAAAGGGGGTGGGAGGGAGTTTCATGAGTGAGGGGACATTTTTGTACCCATGACTGATTCATGTTGCTTTATGGCAGAAACCAATACAATATTGTAAAGCAATTATCCTTCAATTAAAAATAAATAAATGTTTAAAAAGCTTACTCCTAATAGCTATCCCTGATCCAGAGACCACCCCCATTGAACCTCAAGGAACCCCAAAGCCCCCTTGGCTGCAGCCCCTCTAGCCCATAGGCTTCAGACCCACTGGCTTAGGCTTAATGCAACCTGATGATATTTTCCTTCTTTCTTACCTTGGCCTAGGAAATCTGGTTTAGTACAATTTAACAAGAATCTCTACACATGCCCAGCCCTGTGCTAGATTTGGCTGAAGGGAAAAGAATTACCATAGACAGGTAGTCAAAAGGCCCAGCTCTGCTACTATGACAACTCACAGTACAGCCCTGGCATTATCATCACCTGATGTGAGGACTGAATTATTGTCCCTGCTTCACAGGCGACACAAGCTTGGAAAAATTAAGAAATTAATCCCCAATCCCATATCTGGATTTAGGGGAGTGAAGCAATTGACCCATAATCCCAAAACTAGCCAAGACTTGAGTCTTGACAAGAATATACAAAGTATTAACCTTTTTCTTGGGGAAAAAACAAAACAAAACAACTTTCTAAACATAAAGCAAAGCAAATCCCAAATGTGTTAACTTGAGTTAAAAATGCATACCACCACTAAAAGGGTTACTGAAGGTTCAAACCTTAAAATGTAATTTTTCTCAACAATAAAAATTTAAAAATGCAAGTACAAAGACCTGGAAAATAGCACAGCAAGCAAATGAAAATGTAATTTTTAAATCACTGTTTTAGAGGAAGTAAGAAAGGCACTCTCAGTTTTGAGCCCTTGACCACCAAGCCTGGAAATTTCATACTAGACGGGGCTAACAGGGAATTCCCTGAAAGTCCAGTGGTTAGCACTCTTCACTTTCACTGCTGAGGGCCTGGGTTCAATCCTTGGTCAGGGAACTAAGATGCTGCAAGCCATGTGGCCACAGCCATCAATCAATCAATAAATGGGGCTGAACAGCCCAGCACCAGGAGCCTGAGATAAAAACCATAATCAGGGTAGGCTCTGGTCCCTACAAAGCACTTTTCAAGTTCCACCTCCACTCCAACCTACTAGCCTCATCCTCACTTTCCAGATGGGCCACAAAGACTGAGATTGAAAAGAGCTGGAGTTAAGGTCAAGGTTTTAGAGAACTGGAGGATGTACGATTATGAACCCTGTGATAGAGGTGTTTGTGAAGGCAGTACCACGACAACTTCTCTATCCTCCCCATACCTTTTGAAGTGCCATCCCCTCCCTCCCTCCCACCAACCAAAGGCCTTGGCTGGCCTCTTGGCCCCAGGTTCTCAGCTCCAGACTCCCACCTGTCACTCACTCCTGGTCAAACCTGAGGCCCTCTGCCTAGAACTGCCCACCTGGCTCAGAACCACCCTGAGAGCAGCCTGGGGTGGCAGAGAACCTAAAGAAGTCTCCCCACAGCTGTCACGGTCTCCTACCAGGTAAGTGACAGCAGCAGCAGCAGATACCTCTCTCACCCCCACCTCACCCTGTGCCCTGGACTCTGAAGCATCCCAGCCATGCCCATCCTCACTGAACTGGAATGCCACAGAAGCTGCCCTGATGCAGGCACAAGATCAGGACCTCAGAACTCACTTTCCCCTCATTGTACTTGCAGGTACTATTACAGATTTCAAAATTTACTTGGATAAATAATCCAGCCTTTTAGTTTAAGCCAGTCTAATTTGAACCAGAAGCTCTCATCTGTTTTTATCATTTCTAGAAAGACTAGAAGCTACACTCTTTTTTTCTTTTTTTTTCAGTAACAAAAGCATTTATTTACTGATTTTTTTGATTTTTTTTACGTAACAAAAGCATTTAATGCTAAAAAACAATTCACTTTCAACAAGTGCCATCACATCTGGGCAGCTCCCCGACGACGGGAAGGGGACTTTATCAAATGCTGATAGGAAACACAATTACTTTTAAGCTACTCTTATCTTCAAACAAAAACTAAACAGAAACCTATTGAAGAAAGGGGAAAAAATGTATTGTTAAGGCTAGTAGATGGGATCACAAATAACTGATTGAGTTTTTGTTTCGTTATTTATTCTAACTCCTTCTGTGCATTTGTTTTGCTGGATTAGATGGTGAATCTGCAAAATTTTATCTCTTAGTCCTCTACTCTTTCCCCATTTTAGAGTCCCTAACTCTGGAGTTGAAACAACCTGACTAGGAACATAAAAGTGAAATGTCTGTATTAGAAACTCAATCCCATAATCTTTATTTCAATGCCTTTTCTTTAAATTCCTGAGAAAATCTTTTGTGTCCTGGTTTGTAAAAATGACTCAAAAGCCTCAACTTTTTATACGTACCCCAGCATCTGCAAACAATATGGTCTTGGTTTTACATATGCAAACAAGTCCTAATTCCAAAAGTAAATAAAGAATGAATTTCTGAGAAAAGACTCAAGACTTTGGGAGTTCCTTCCAAAAGAACTGAGGAGAACTTAGAGTTGGAGGAAGGGGTGGCGAGAGCTGGGAGAAAACTAATCGGGGAAAATCATGGTTTCCAAATTTTCAGATGATAAAATTTATCAGTGATCTATTGAAGCATTAGTCTCAAACACTTCATCAGTTATTTGATCACATCCCTCAACAGCTGCCTTTTGATGAAATAAAGATTAATATACAAAAAGGATTATATTATGTTTCTGCAAAATGCTACAAAGAAAGCCACAAAGGCATTCCTATCCTTTGACAGAAAATTCCTACTCTAGGAAATATATCCCAAGGAAATTAATCATTAGGAGTAAAAAAATTATATTCATGATTTGTTGCACTGCAAAACAGTGGGTATATTTTAGTGAAGGATGATGAATCCCCTTCATGAAACACATATCTTCATGAAAAATCATTATGAAAACTATGTAGCAACACAGAAAAATGTTTATGATACAATAAATAATGTTTACATCTGTGTAAAAATGTAGCCATGGAATGGCAGCAACTACCAAAACATCTACCCACTTGGGTATATGGATAATGGTGATTTACTTTTTAAAAAGTTTTTTCCACACTGTAATATCTTCTCAGTGGAAAAAAAAAAATCCTGGGGAGGAGAAAAGCCAAAATGAAGCCCTAAAATTTCCTTGCCTAGGGCAATTTTTGAGTGACAGACATGATTCTGTCTTCTCAGGAAGCCCTAATTTCAGGATCAACCCTGATAAATCACACAGGCACCACAAACACCAGAGGAAGGCTTGCAGAAGATCAAAGCCCTGCTATAGTCACATCCTCTCTGCCTTCCTTCCAACCCCTGTAGGGAAGGGCCCATGGGTACATTCTTATAACCACCAGCAACTCAAGAGAGCAGCATATCCTGGTCTCTTTAACAGTCTTTTTTAACATCCCACCATGGTCATGATAATTTTGGTGATGATAAGGGTAACAAATATAAAGTATTATTACTACCAAGTTTACTGATTACTTATTATGTGCCAGGCACTGTGCCAACAACTGTTATCCTACTGAGCCCACCCAAGAACCCCATGAAGCTAGGACAAGCTTTAGACTCATTTACAGATGAGAAAACTGAGAAAACTCAGGGGAATGTAAGCATCAGGACTGGACTTGAACCCTGGTATCGACTAACTTCAATCACAAAATAAGACAACCTCTGTTTACAAGCACTTTTCATGTCTAATAAAAAAGAGTTGCTGTAAAAAATCCAAGCCATACAAAATGACAGAGACAGAAATTAGGTCAATAGTTGCCAAAGACTGAGGGAGCGGGAGGAATGAAGCACAAAAAGACTCATGGAGGAGCTGTGAGGTGAGAGAACTGTTCTGTATGGTGCTGGGATGATGGATATACTCCATGCATTTGTCAAAACTATTGGACCATACATCACAAAGAGGAAACTTTAATGGATACAAATTTTTAAAAAATCAACTAGGATGTTGAAAAAGTCCAGGATGGAATGTAGCCTGAGACAAATTAATGTAACTATATTAAAATTACACGATATAACCTCACTGAAAGTAGTTGGGAAAAACGTGCAGCTGACCTGAGTCACTTTGCAAAATAGTGTTTCAATTGAAAACTGTGGGCTGAAGACCAAAGGAACTGCCCATAAAGGCAATACTCTGGTAGGTATAATTGTTTCACACAGGGGTACAGGCTGGCAATTTTGAAATTACTATGCATATATATTGGGGTTGAGCAAATAAGTAGATAAACTATGGGTAATGAGAGTCAGGTTTCTCACTGTCTGAGAAAGAAGTTATAAATAAGCAAAGGGGGAAAGCTAAAATGAACAGTGTGGTGCTGGATTGGTCAGAGACATCACTATGAGGTCATGCTTACGTTATATACACAGACAGATGCATAGAGAAATAATTACAGTTATGTGAATATAAAAGAGTACACAGGTACTCTTTGTGCCTTTGCTGTTTGCAGAGAAGACCTACAACTAATGGCACCCTAGTAGCAATAAGCACATTCAGCACCCAGATCTTGGTTTCTAAATACCATTCTCCAAGGGAAAGAACCATGACTCCTTGGAGAAATGACTGCTTCTAGAGCCAGGGCAGGAAAAATATAAGAGAAGCATGGAGTATCTTATAGTATCAAAAAATAAGGAAATGCTTTAAGGTGGGGAGGGCAGGTACATCAAAGAAACAAAACAAAGTGAAAGAATTCAGAATGGCCAAAGCTGGAACAGTGTAAGCAACAAAATAAAGGATGTAGTACTGAATTAAAATCCAAATAACAAATTAAATACCTATGAGTCCATATTGATATAAATGATTGGGTAAATAAATAAACAAATAGGGGAAAGAGACAAATCTTTCTTACAGAAGAATTCTAAGTAATATATGTAGATACTTCTGTCTCCAGGAGGTAGAGCTAAATTCCCCTCTCCTTGAGTATGGCTTGGACTTAGGAACTTACTTCCAAAATGTAGAGTAGGAAAACAGTAAGTTTATAATGGAGAAATCTAGCATATACCGCTTTACTCAAGTGATCAAGGTTAATGTCAACAGTGATACGTCATGTTGACATCATAGACCACTGACATGATGTCGTGACAGTGGCAATCCACCCAATTGGTATTTTCCCCAAATACTCAGAACTCAGTCTAATGAGAAGCATCACACTAGTCCAAATTGAGCAACATTCTACACAATACCTAACCAATATGCCTTCAAATTGTCAAAGTCATAAAAAGCAAGAAACAACTGATCAGGTGTCATAGATTGGAAAAGATAAGACAACTAAATGCAATGTGGTCTCCTGGATAGGGTCCTGGAATAGGAGAAGAAGATTAGAGGAAAAACTGGCTAGAAGACCTAAATGCAGTCTGTGGTTCACTTAAAAAATGGGTACAGGTCCTTGGTGGTCCAGTGGTTAAGGCTTCATCTTACAATACAGGAGGTGCAGGTTGGCTCCCTGGTTGGGGAGCTAAGATTCTAAGATCCCACATGCCTCAGGGCCAAAAACCAGAATGTTAACAATAGAAGCAATATTGTAACAAATTCAATAAAGACTTTTTAAAAAATGGGTAGCAGAATTACAGTCACTAGCAACTGATTATCGGAGAAGGCAATGGCACCCCACTCCAGTACTCTTGCCTGGAAAATCCCATGGGCGGAGGAGCCTGGTAGGCTGTAGTCCATGGGGTCTCGAAGAGTTGGATACGACTAAGCAACTTCACTTTCACTTTTCACTTTCATGCATTGGAGAAGGAAATGGCAACCCACTCCAGTGTTCTTGCCTGGAGAATCCCAGGGATGGGGGAGCCTGGTGGGCTGCCATCTATGGGGTCGCACAAAGTCAGACACAACTGAAGCGACTTAGCAGCAGCAGCCACCGATTGTGGCTCAGCTGGTTAAGAACCCACCTGCAATGTGGGAGACCTGGGTTCAATCCTGGGTTGGGAAGATCCCCTGGAGAAGGGAAAGGCTACCCACTCCAGTATTCTGGCCTGGAGAATCCCATGGGCTGTATAGTCCATGGGATCACAAAGAGTAGGACACAACTGAGTAACTTTCAGTCATCACTGATTAAGATATAACTTTGCTATTTTCTATAACAGATTATTCTTTTTTAAAAATTAAAACAAAACTCACATAGCATAAAGTTAACCATTTTAAAGTGAAAAATTAAGTGGCCTTTAGGGAATTCATAATGTTGGGCAGCCACCTCTTTTATGGAGTTCCATCAAGTTTCAACATATTACCATTACTCCAAAAGGAAATCCTGTACCCATCAAGCAGTAGCTTCCCTTTCCTCCCTCCTCTCAGTCACCAATCTGCTTTCTATCTCTATGGATTGACCTAATTTTGATATTTCACAGAAATAGAATGACACAACATGTGACCTCTTGTGTCTGGCTTCTTTCACTTACCAAAACGTTTTTGAGATTCATTCACTTTGTATCATGTGTCAGTACTTTGTTCCTTTATAGCTTAATAGTACTATAGTACTACATTTTGGTAGTATACATAGTATACATACCACAGTTTGTTTATCCATATATTCTGTGATGATCATGTGGGCTGTTTCCACCTTCTGGCTATTGTCAGAAGTGCTGCTATGAACATAAGTGTACGTGTATGTACTGTTTGAATACTTTAAAATTCTTTTGGGTGTATATCTAGGAGTGGAATTGCTGGGTCATATTGGGCTTCCCTACTAGCTCAGATGGTAAAGAATCCATCTGCCTGCAATGCAGGAGACCCACGTTTGATCCCTGGGTCAGGAAGATCCCCTGGAGAAGGAAATGGCAACCCACTCCAGTACTCTTGCCTGGAAAATTCATGGATGGAGGAGCCTGGTGGGCTACAGTCCATGGGATCGCAAAGAGTCGGACATGACTGTGTGACTAACTTTCACTTTCATAGTAATTCCATATTTAACAATTTGAAGACCCACTAAAATTTTCCACAGTGGCTGAACCAATTAACATTCCCACCAGCAGTGTATGAAGATCCATTCTCACTAACAGATCCTAATGGATGTGAAATGGTATCTCATTATGGGTTTGACTTGCATTTCCCTAATGACTAATGATGCTGAGCACCTTTCCATGTGCTTGCTGACTATCTGCATATCTTGTTTGAAGAAATGTCTGTTCAAGCCGCTTGTCCATTTTTAAAATTGGGTTGTTTGTCTATTGTTGAGCTATAAGAGTTCTTTACATGCTGCTGCTACTGCTGCTAAGTCGCTTCAGTCGTGTCCGACTCTGTGCGACACCATAGACGGCAGCCCACCAGGCTCCCCCGTCCCTGGGATTTTCCAGGCAAGAGTACTGGAGTGGGGTGCCATTGCCTTCTCCGAGTTCTTTACATATTTGGATACTATATCCTCATCATATATATGGTTTGAAAATATATTCTCATATAATAGACCCATTCTTGATCAGAATTCTAACTATCTCCAACTGAACCACAATATGAGAGTGTGAAAAGCACCCTGAAAACTGGAGGTGATGGGAGAGGTCCATGGCTTCATGCTGGCCTTCACATGAGTCTTTTGTTTTTCACATTAGTTTTTATTGAGATCTTTCTAGATGAATAGTAGGTTATTGTTACTCATGAATTTGACCTGGTTCTTTTTAGTTAGTAGCAATCATATTCATTTTCCATTGTTGCATAACAAATTTCCACCAAATTAGAAGTTTTTAAAAACAACAAAAATTTGCTATCTTAATAGTTTATGAGATCAGAAGTCTAGACACAGATGAACTTGGTTCTCTGCTCAGGGTCTCAAAAGGCTAAAATCAATGTGGGGTGCTTCTGCACCTCTGGGTCCTCTTTCAAGTTCATGTGGTTCCTTGTGGTCTGAGGCCTCCAGTCCTTGCTAACTGCTGGCTAGGGGCTGCTGCCAGTTCCTTGCCATGTGGTCCTGTCCACAAACCCTCTCATGCTTCAAGGAAGGTCCAATCTTTTTTAAGGACTCACCTAATTAAATTAACTCAGACCTACCAAGGATAAACTTTTAAATTAACCCAGTTAACTGATTAGTAACTCAATCATAGGTTGAGTAACTCAGTCTTATCATCATAATCACAGGTTCTGCCTATACTCATGGGGAGGGAATTATACAAAGTATGTACAACCAGGAATGGTAACCTTAGGAGCAATCTTAGAATTCTGCCTTCCAGAGTATTGCATCACATTTAATTTTTTACTTTTGACAAATGTACTATGGTTATGTGGGATTTCCAAGTAGTGCTAGTCGTAAAGAACCCACCAGCCAATGGAGGAGACATGAGAGATGTGGGTTCAGTCTCTGGGTTTGGAAGATCCCCTGGAGGAGGGCATGGCAACCCACTCCAGTATTCTTGTCTGGAGAATCCCATGGACAGAGGAGCCTGGTGGGCTACAGTCCATAGGGTTGCAGAGTTGGACATGACTAAAATGACTTAGCATGCATGCACTATGGTTATGCACACATGTACAATGTTTCTGGTGGTGGTTTAGTCGCAAAGTTGCGTCCAACTCTTGTGATCCTGTGGACTATAGCCTGCCATGTTCCTCTGTCCATGGGATTCTCCAGGCAAGAATACTGGAGTGGGTTGCCATTTCCTTCTCCAGGGGATCTTCCCAACCCAGGAATTGAAGCCGGGTCTCCTTCATTGCAGGCAGATGACCAGCTGAGCTATGAGGGAAGCCCACAATGTTTCTACATACATCTAAAATTATTCTAAAAAATCTTTAAAGCTATATCACGGCTTTCTACTTCTAGGCAAGATGGAGTAGGAATGATTAGTCTTACCCTCCTGCCTAAAACAATGTCAAAAATCCAAACAACAACAATAAAAAAAATCCCACAAACAAAATATATGAAGCAATGGTTTTGAAGATATTGAGATAAAGCAAGGAAGGAGAATGATCCTCAAAGACACAGAAAAAAAAAACTACTCTGGATTCCTGCCTGGAAAGAGTTTTCTAGGTTGTGGCACAAGAAGAAGAGATACAGGTGGAACCTTGCAGCTAGGAGTCCAGGGATACCAAGGTAGCTAGAGTTTGCAGAACAAAGGGCCTGGTAGGTGAGAGCTGCACACAGGAACCATGGAAGCCGTCCAGCATCTTCACTGGGTATTCAGCAGAGGGCACATGTGTGTGAAGAGACAATCTGAGGCAAGGAAAGGGTTAGAGGGAACAGTGCCCAGGTCTCACGCGGGGCTGGGAAGAGCACAGGTTACGACACTGAGCAGGGGACCAAGAAGGGTCCTGTCTCAGGGGTAGGGGATAACCAGCTCTACACTAAATATAGCTCTCATTCCACCTAATGGATCTTAAAAACAAAACCCCCAAAGATTAAACTATTTCCAAGTAACAACTATGACCTAACAAAGCTCATGAATATTGATAGAAAAATAAAAATATCCAGCACCTAGAAAGGTAAAACTCATAACATCTGGCATATAATAAGAAATTATCAGCAGGAAAAATAGGCCCCATAATGAGAAAAAATCAGTTAATTGAGAATGACCCACAACTGCCACAGCACACAAAGACCTTAAAACAAGGATTGGAACTGTGTGGTCTATGTTCAAAAGGTTAAGTAGAGACATCAAAGATATTAAACAACCTAAACTGAAATTCTAGAGATGAGCACTATGATGTCTGAGATGGAAAACAGGACAGAAAGATTAGTGGAGGATTAAACATTGCAGAGGAAAAGATTAGTAAAACAGTAATAGAAACTATCCAAAATGAACACAGAGAGAAAGAATTATTTTAAAAAGAAAGTATGGCAGTGAGCTTTGGGATTCAAGTGGCCTTATATGTGTGTAATTGGAGTTCCACAAAGGAGAGGAGCAAAAAGCATCTGAAGAAGAAATGGCCAAGAACTTTTTCAAATTTTGATGAAAACTATAAACTCACAGATTCAAGACTCTTAATGAAACTTAGGCAAAATAGACATGAAGGAAACTACACCAAGGCATAACATAATTGAATTGCTTAAAACCAGGGATAAAAAGAAAGTCTTAAAAGCACCCCCCCAAAATAGAGACATACTATATGAACAAATGAAACTTGCATATACTGCTGATGGGAATGTAAAATAATAAGATGGTCTTGAACAAGAGTTTGTCAGTTTCTTAAAAAGTTAATCACATATCTATCAGACAATAAACCATTCTACTCCAAGGTATTTATACCCAAGAGAAATGAAAGTATATTCCATACAAAGACTTGTCCATGAATGTCCATAGCTGCTTTATTTGTAATAGCCTCCAACTGAAATAATCCAAATATCCACTCACATGTGAAAGGACTAAAAAACTGTGGTTCAGTTCACTTCAGTCGCTCAGTCGTGTCCGACTCTTTGCGACCCCATGAACTGCAGCACACCAGGCCTCCCTGTCCATCACCAACTCCTGGAGTCCACCCAAACCCATGTCCATTGAGTCACTGATGCCATCCAACCATCTCATCCTCTGTCGTCCCCTTCTCCTCCTGCCCTCAATCTTTCCCAGCATCAAGGTCTTTTCAAATGAGTCAGGTCTTTGCATCAGGTGTCCAAAGTATTGGAGTTTCAGCTTCAACATCAGTCCTTCCAATGAACACCCAGGACTGATCTCCTTTAGGATGGACAAATCCATATAATAACAGTAACAGAAAAGAATGAACTAACAATGTATGCAAAAGTATCCAAGAAAGAGTCAATAATTATATTGAGTGAAAGAAACCAGATTCCTCTCCCCACCCCCAAAGAATGCATACTGTGTGATTCCATTCATATAAAAATCTTACAAAAAGGAAAACTGATCAATTGTGAAAAGAAATCAGCAATACCTGGGTGGCAGGTGGGAAAGAATGGAAGGGAGAGAATTCAAGGAAGAAAGAGGAAAAGTTTTGAGGGTCATGGGCTTGGGCGTGTTCACTATCTTGACTGTGGAGATGATCTCACAGGTGTACACGTGTCAAAATGTAGCAAATTATACATTTCAAATATATGGAGTTCACTATATGTCACATATAACCTAACAAAAGCCAGAGGACAAGGATGCCCAGGGCCTTGGCCCCCGAGGGCTTGGCTGGCTGGCGGGGCAGGAATCCTGGGCTCAGGAGGTATCCATTCACCATCCTGAGCCTCAGCTTCTACCACGGTGCCAGGTAAACATCCCGGCAGAGCCAGGTAAAGACAATGAGAACATCTAGCCCAACCCAGGCATTTGGCAGGAGCTCAGAAACTTTTCTCTAAAGAATGTGAATTTAATGGGTGACTTCCATTGGCATGCTGAATGACTCTTATAAACCACATCGGCAAACATTTCCTTAAGGGTCCTTGTTCAGTCCCAAAATACGTAAGTAAGTGTGTTTTGAAAGGTGTGGTCTGCAAACAAAATGCAAGTCTCCAGTAATCGTTAATTCATGTTCCCGTTCATTATTTTTCAAAGACACACACATCACTTGCCATCAGAACCCCTCTTCTAAGGTTCATTGTACCAGCGTGACAGAAAGAAATCCCACCAACTATATGAGCTCTGTGAGGGGGATGAACAATTTCCATCATGGCTTTGTTTTTTCTTTTTTCTTTTTAGCCACACTGCGTGCCTTGTGGGGTCTTTAGTTCCCCAACCAAGGAATGAACCCGGGCCCTTGGCAATGAGAATGCAGAGTCCTAGCCACTGATCAGATCAGATCAGATCAGTCGCTCAGTCATGTCCGACTCTTTGTGTCCCCATGAATCGAAGCCACTGAACTGCCAGGGAATTCCCTCCATCATGGCTTCTGACACGTTGAAGAGAGCACTCAGGCTGCTCCCATGTGGGGCCTCCAAGCCTTCTCCACACCACAGCCCAGCTGCCATGTCAGGCCTGCTTTAATCCCCACATGGGGTTCCACCTGTTCTTGCTGACCCCTGCCCTCTTGATCCTGTCCTCAGTGAACATCTGGCATTTCTTGATGTGAAGGTCTAATTAGATGGTGGTGGGTTGAATCGTGGCCCCTGCCAAAATTCATGTGTTGCAGTCCTAACCCCCAGTCCTTGAGTGTGTCTGCATTTGTGATGGGGTTTTTAAATAGATAATTAAGTTAAAATGAGGTTATTGGATCAGGTGGTCCCTGATCCAATATGACTGGTGTCCTCTTAAGGAGAGGAGATTCAGACACATATACACACAGAAGGAAGACCATGTGAGGACCAGGGAGAAGACGGCCATCCAAGGAGAGAGGCCTCAGGAAGAACCAACCTGCTGACACGTGGATCTCAGACTTCTAGCCTTTAGGATGATGAGAAAAGAAACATCTGTTGTTTCAGCCACCTGACTGTGGTAATTTGTTAGGGCAGCACCAGTACACTAAAACAGATGGGGTGCCCTCACTTACCCCTGCCCCACCCGACTCCACTTCCCCACTATCCCCAAGTGCACTGAAGTGAGAGGAGGCAGGGATAGGCTGAAAGGACTTTGACTGCCAGGCAGATTGAGATGTTTTCACCGTATGAGCTCGCAGGTGATGAGAGGCACTGAGGGTTGATGTGGGTGAGGGGAGGGAGACACCTTTGAGAATATTTAAGAAGAGGAATGGGAAGAATGATCAGTAGCCATGGACTCAGGGAGCACTAATTAAACAAAAGCCCAGGAAGACAGCAGCAGCAGAACCTGGATTGGCTGGGCTGAGTGATACTATGGTGCTTCTTCCAGCTCAACTCATTCACGGCCACTCCTAAGGTGTGAGCTTCATCACAGGAGCTGGAAGGAGGAGGAGGAATTGTCCCCAGGAAGGATGTGACACTGATGTTAGCAATCCTGGCAGCCCTGTGGCTAGGATTAGCCACGCGGGGAGTAGGTAAGGAGGGCAGTGCTGGCCCCTCACCACCCAGGGAAGTCCGGGGAAGGGGCCTTACTCCATGCTCATAGAAATGTAGTGAAGCAGACACCATCACCCTTTTTCCAGAGGAGGAAGCTGAGGCTTGGAAAAGTTGACTAATTTGTCCCAGGACACTGTGGTCAGTTTAGAGGCAGCTCCAGGCTCAAACCCAGGTCTCCCAGCTCTGAAGCAATGGCTTGAGTTGTGCCAGGCTTCCAGGTGGGACAACTTCTGTGGGGAGGCAAGGGGTTAAGTTGGTCTCGCCTTTCCCACTTCCTTCCTAGCTCCTGTGTGCATATATGTAGGAAAAAAGCAAGTTAGCCAAGATGGCGTGGTCATGCTCTCTCGCCCCATGTGTTCTTGCTCTTGCCCATGTTTTGTGAATAATGATTATGTAACAGCTGAGATGACTTACAGCGCTGCATGTGTGATATGAGATACTTGCTTGGCCACAGGCTACTTTTGTTCTGTAAGCATATATAAGTTCCACCTGGAAAGCCCTGAGGACGTTATTTTAGGAGAGGTTATGTTACGAGAGGTCATGTTATGTCTGCTGCTATACCTGCTTTGCCAGCCCAGAGAAAATAAACATGGCTGCAATTCCTATGGCTCTTCGAGTTTTCTTCCAGCTTCCCTGTTCTCACCTTGCCTACCCTTGGTTTATCGAACAGGGGGCACAGTGAAATATAGCAAGACAACTGGCATAGTAGGCATGATCAGCGAGACAAAATAACATCTGCATATGTGTATACACACGCTCATACATACCCCCACACATGCACACACTCACATTTACGTACATACTTAGACACATGTGTACTCACATGTATATACACACAGGCAGCATGCTCACATGTGTGCACACTTGCTCATACACACATACACACCCATACGCATGCACACTCTCAGGTTCTCCCAGTCTTTGCACTGGCTCCCCCTCACACACACACTCTATTCCCAGTGCTGTGTGAACTTGTCCTTCATTCATCTGAACCAAAAGATGGGTGTGAACACAAGATGCTAACAGCCCATACATCACACAAAAAGGCACAGTTAAGTAAATGGACAGACCCTGGTTTTTGTGTGATGATCCTCCTTGGAGGCCCAAGTTAAGTATTGATAGATTTTATTTAAATTGTCTTCTGAAAACACCAGAATTTTTTCTAACTACTTTATGATTTATTTCACAACGTAAAGTTGGAAGCAAATTCTGTTTTAAAAGTTCACGTTACCTATTGGAAGGTACTCCCGCGTCCCCGATTTTGTGGCTACATCAGAAAAACAAGGTTTTCTCATTTACCAATATGAATCGAAACAGGTATGTGTGAGGCCTCTTAACTCATTAGTTTAACCATGAGCATTTGGAGTACTTGTGCCATACTGCATATTCATGAAAGCAGACCAACTTATTAATTAAAGCAAACTTATTGGGTGTTTGAGAGCCCTTTCACAATGAAAATCCATCTAATAATTTTCATGAATAATTATATTTTTATTGTGATCAAAACTGAAATTTTTAATTTAAATGGAAAAATCTCATTTTGCTCAAATGAGAGACTGAAAAAAAATGGAGCAATGAAACTAATGCAGTCTGCTTTTCTTCAACAACCAAGTCACATTTCACATCACTGACTCAGAGACTGGACATGTTGATACCTTTTTCTCTTCTGTGTGTCCTTAACAGGATGGCAGAACCCCAGTGGTAAAAAGATCTTAAGATCGTGCTTGTAACCACAGGACCTCCTGTCCAATTAGCAGACAAAGACATTCCTTCTGGATTCAGTCAAAGAAAGTATTCCAACAAAAAGAGCCATTTTCAGGATGTATACGATGTGTTGAGCTCTTCAGACATATCAACTGGTTTAATCCCCACAGAAACCTTATGAGGCAAATACAGTAATCCGCATTTAGTAGATGAGCAAACTGAGGTTTGGAAAAACAACCATTTACCCAAATCTGCACATCTGGGAAGGCATCCCTGGTGGCTCAGTGGTAAGGTATCTGCCTGCCAAAGCAGGAGACGCAGGTTTGATCCTTGGGTCAGGAAGACTCCCGGGAGAAGGACATGGCAACCCATTCCAATATTTTTGCATGGGAAATCCCATGGACAGAGGAGCCTGATGGGCTACAGTCCGTGGGGTTGCAAAAGAATTGGATACAACTCAGCGGCTAAACAACAACACAGCTGGGAAATGGCAGAACTCAGATGGGAACCCAGTTCTGCTTAAAGCTAAAGTATTCCCTGCTGCTCTACACATCAAACCCCTGCAGAGGATGGCCACAATGACAGGAAAAGCTAAGGTATCGTTTCCCCGGGGGGCTGATGTGAGACTGCACAAAGGGACTCAGGTCATCCAGACTTCGGTGTACACTGCTGCCCCCACCTGGGGCTGGTCGCTGCCCCTCTGGGAGAGTGAAGCCTGTCTAGCAGGGGTTGGGATGGGGCTGTTAAGAAATACCACAAGAACAAATATGTGAACCTCTGTCCACGGTGTACACCGGAAGGCCCTTAACCATTTCCCCTGTAGCCTCCAGGAGTACACAGACATGCCTTTTTTAAAAACTATATCTGCAAGGAATTCTCTTGCAGTCCAGTGGTTAGGACTCTGAGCTTTCATCACTGATGGTCTGGGTTTGATCCCTGGTCAGGGAACTAAGATCCCACAAGTCACGCAGTATGGCCAAAAATAAATAATGTGTGCTTAGTCACTCAGTTACGTCCGACTCTTTGCAATCCCATGGACTATAGCCCACCAGGCTTCTCTGTTCATGGGATTCTCCAGGCAAGAATACTGGAGTGGGTTGCCATGCCCTCCTCCAGGGAATCTTCCCGACCCAGGGATCAAACCTAGGTCTTCCGCATTGCAGGTGATTCTTTACCATCTGAGCCAAAACAAATAGTAAGATAAAGTAAAATCTGTAAACTTATTTTTTTTCTCCCAATGGTTGGTGCTTAGTATTGAAATAGTTTCCAGATATGATGAAGGGCTGCTTTCTAAATGCCTGTGTCAACAGTTAAAGATTAATCCTGATCCTACACATGGAGAAAATCAACTGGAGAAGAGCTGGAGGTTGTGTGTGGCCTATGGAGAAGTTTACCAAACACTGTTACATTTGTTCACAGAATTAGAAATTGCATCGCAGAGGGAGTGCAGGCTCTGCAAAACACTGCTTAAGGAGGATTCTGCGCCAAATCAACAAATGAGCCTAATTCTGAAATGAAATCTTCAGAGTTCTTCCAAATCTTATTTTCAGACTTCTTTATCATTTGCTTTTTGCTTTTGCTTTCAACAACAACAGACCTAACTGACGTAAAATAAAAGCTCAACCGAAAGAAAGATTGAATCCACTTTTCCCATCATAAAACTTGAAGCCTAATTTAACAATTTGATTTAAATTTGATACATCAAAATCATTTGATTTAACAGTTTGGGAATTCCGCAGGAGGATAAACATGTATGTCACGGACAAACTTAAATGTTCCAAAATCAAGACAAAATACAAAGCCCTAAAAATGATCCTCTTTAGGCAGTTGCTCTACATCATAAAAAATAATAGAAGTAAGAAGCCTTCCCCACAAAACCGTCAGCTGTACTGTACCAACAAAGGTGTGGACTGGCCTAGATGTCGTGTTAATAGAGGGATGCAGATTCCACCTATGAAATCCTGTGTGGCCATGAAATACGACCACAAGGACTGCACAGCACTTGGAAAAACGTTTTTGATAAAAAGGTTGAAATACACAGAGGCAAGGTGTAAATAGTGTGCACACTTAGAGATATATGAATCTGTACATCCAAACAAAGGCTGGAGAAAATCATGCAAAAGGTTACATAGTCCTTGTTTTAGGGTGGTGGGATCATCAATAACATTAGCCATGTTAGACTAGCATACATCTTGGTTATTTAAATTTAAAGAAAAAAGGAGGAAGGGGAAGGGTTGCCAAGCAGGCATGCTAATTCCCAACACTGGGTATAACACCCTAAAGGAGGATGAGTTGAGAAGCTCCTGAGCAAAGAGAAAAGGGTTTGAAAGAACTCTTATCTCCCACCAACACCTAACAATGCCTAGTAGGGGGTCAGGAGTCAGAATTACAAGGGAAAAGGGGGAAATGTATAGAAATCTGTGGTGAAAGAGAAGGCTCCCTGAAGGTACAGGATTATACCAAAGCTCTGTGGGGCCTTGACACTTAAGAACAGTGAGATCCAAGGCTCAGAGTTCACCCTGGGCTGCACAGAATATTCTGTCCAGCCCTCCCTTCTCTCCCTGAATCACCATGGCCCCTCCCCACAGGTTGAGCAGTGCTCTTAGCCCCACCTCATGTGTAGAGAACTGAGGTTCTGGAGCCGCCTGGGCTACACTGCCAGCAGGTGGTAGAGGCTGCTATAAACTGAATGCTTGTGCCCCTCACTCCCTGCAATTCATGTGTTGAAACCTAATCCCCAATATGATGGTATTAGGAGATGGGGGCTTTGAGAGGGGGTTAGGACATGGGAGTGGAACCCTTACAAATGGAATTAGTATACTTATAGAAGAGACACCAGCATCCCAGGTTGCTCTGTGGTAAAGAATCAGCCTGCCAACACAGAAGATGCAGCTTCCATTCCTGAGTCAGGAAGATCCCCTGGAATAGGAAACGGCAACCCACTGCAGTATTCTTGCCTGGAGAATCCCATGGACAGAGGAAACTGGCAGGCTACAGTCTATGGGGTCACAGAGTCAGACACAACTTATTGACTGAAAAACAACAAAAAAAAGAGACCCTAGAGAGCTCCCTCAACCTTTCTGTCTGCCCTATGAGGACAGAGCGAGAAGACAGCTATCTATGAACCAGGAAGCAGGTCCTCACCAGACATCAAACCTGCTGATACCTTGATTCTGGACTTCCTAGCCTCCGCAACTGTGAGAAATAAGTATCTGTTGTTTAAGCCATCCAATTTTGTAACAGCAGCTTGAACAGATGAAAGACAGTGGACTTCTGAGTTCTTGTCCAGAGTACCTCCTCTTCAGTCTCAGGCCCCTCAAGGCCACCTTTACCCACAGCACCAGGCAAAGCTGAGCAACCTCCTGGCCTCACTGCTCCAGGTCACCGAGACTCAGGCACCCCAACACTCCTCAGCCAGGCCAGAGAGCAGCCTCCTTCCTCACAAGTACACTCCTATGGGGAGAACACTCCCTGGGAAGCGGATGGAAGTGGGCTGAGGAAGGTGGGCCCTGGGAGCAGGTGGTCCTGACTGCCCTCGGCTGGACATGAAACTCATACAAAGGGTGGAGAAGACACACCCTCCCTTATCACTCCTCCTGCCAAAGACTTCTGCTGCCCTGAGAGAGCCTAAGCCTGGCCTGTGTGCCCAGAACAGGTCATGGCCTTCCTCTCAGTGACATTTCTCCCTTGTAAAACAAGGACAATAACTTCTGTCTTCCAAAACTCATGATGCTGTTGTGGGGAAGTTTTAAGATTTAAAGTTATCCTATAACTTGTTAAGCTCACATTTTGTGAGCATACTATATTCAGAGAAATACAGATTTTGATACAACTACAGATAAACCCCAATTTATCAATATACATAAACACCTACAAAACAAGTATCTACCAACCTACAGCCTATCCCATTTGATCAAAAATCTTTTAGCTGGATGTCAAGTAATTGAGGAAGGATTTCTCCAGTATGTGGCTCCAGCTTGTCGCCCAAGCCCCTCTCCTGTTATTCCTTGGATGATCATCTACTTGATTTGACTGGCCCCATGTCTTCTTCCTCCTCTTCTAATAACAACACTCCAAATTGCCCTTTAGGGGCCATCCTCCACTCCCAGTCCTTTCAGCTCCAGTGGGGTACACACAGATCTGCACAGGTGCACAATCCATCCCCCCACCCCCAGACCCCATGACTGGAGAGGCTGCCTGGCTCATCTCAGTGACTGGTTGAGGCAAACCATATTGACCACTGGAATGATTCAGGGGAACTATTGGGAAAGAGAAACTCTAACATGGAGGGTATGGACTTGGAGCTGCTGGCAGCTGCTCTGCCATTTCATGGGAAGAGTAAGGGGATCTTTGACAGATACAGAGCCAACACAAAGAAACACAAAATCAAGGCACCTCTAACTGTGCCTTATTGGAGAAGGAAATGGCAACCCACTCCAGTGTTCTTGCCTGGAGAATCCCAGGGACGAGGGAGCCTGGTGGGCTGCCATCTATGGGGTCGCACAGAGTCGGACACGACTGAAGCGACCTAGCAGCAGCAGCAGCAGCAACTGTGCCTGAGCAGACATTTCCCCGGACATTTCAGTTACTCAAGCCAGTGAATTCCCTTTTTAATTAAGCCAGTGAGAGTCGGGGTCCTGTCACAGTGCTATTTGATAGAATAAGGATCCAAAGACAACTAGAAAGGTGGAACCTAATGAGATGATGCTCAACAAAGGTAAAGAAACATCCTGCTCTGGGGACCATGATTGTAACTGTACACACTTTAGAAGGGGATTTGGAGGTCATGGTGAGATATGGATGTTGTAAAAAACCAAGGGGGCCTATAGTTGGGGCTGGGGTGAGGAGGGGAAGCAGAGCTGTCTGGGCACACCTGACGGGTACAAGGCGCCACATACGGATTCAGGTTTACTGATCTCCTCGGTCCTCAGAGCAGCTAGGACAGGCCCCCTCTGGCCCGAGGCACCTCTTCCACTCACTGCACGGTAACGTGCAAGTGTCATCATTTTTGTGTGTGCCGTGATGTGGGAAGAGTTGGAAAGCAGGATCCTAGAGTGCCATCCCCAGCCACTCCAGCCAGTCATTTTGGGATCAGAACAGGAGGCGCTTAAGGGCTCAAGATCACAAACTACAAAGGATTGTGCCAGAGAGAATCCCAAATGATCAACCTTGTCTTTGACTATGGCTAGAGGCAGAGCTGGAGAGCAGGACCTTGAAGGAAACAGAAATTTCGCAGCTGGAGAGTGTTCCCAAAGTGTGCAGCAGTGAAGAGGATATGGAGAACTGAGGCACCAGTTTGATGATTCTCCCCTCCCCTACCCCCACTCTTATCCTCCTAGTGGGGCAACATTCTAGGGCACCCACCTGCCACTGTTAGTCGCTCCCTAATAGCCATTCCTAGGCTCCGTTCCACACAAAGCTACAATTTTCTTCCACTGGCAACATGCCCAGACTCAGAGAATGTACCGAACTCGGCCAAAGTCTCCTGTGGCAACCCCATTATCTTTGACAGGTCCCGATTCTGGCTGGTGGCTATAAGGAAATTTCCCTGACTCAAATAAAGGAGAAAGCCTCTCGAGAAGATGGCTTTTTCTCGCCCTCTTCCCTTCTACCTTGGCTATTCTTCCCTTCTACCTTGGCTATTCCTTGGCTACACATGCTTGGGGCTGCAGCAGCCATCTTACGGCCATGAGAATGGCAGATAATAACCTGGAACCCAGTCATGGCCAAGTCATGGAACTGACCCAAGGTCTGCAGCCTGCCTTTCAGGCTTCTCTGGTTATGTAAGCGAATTCAACAACTGTATTGTTTAAGGGATCGCACTTGGGTATTTTGGTGGAAGTGAAAGTCGCTCAGTCGTGTCCAACTCTTTTCGACCCCCATGGACTATACAGTCCATGGAATTCTCCAGGCCAGAATACTGTAGTGGGTAGTCTTTCCCTTCTCCAGGGGATCTTCCCGAACCAGGGATCGAACCCAGGTCTCCCACATTGCAGGTGGATTCTTTACCAGCTGAGCCACAAGGGTATTCTGGTACTTGCCATCAAAAGGCTTACTGACCAACACTTTACATTACCTAATTCGCTCGTCACTGCATAGGTAGTTGTGGCCATCATATTAGGAAAGAGGAAGTTGGAGCTCAGGAAGTTGAAGAGGTTAGATGCCAAGACTAGTAAATTGTGGGACTTAAATCTCATTTATCATCTACCCTTCTCTACCTGCTGGTATAAATTCATTCAGCTTACAGATCCCCAACTTCAGGAGTGATGCTATAAATCTTTAAAACCAATGCACAGAAGTCCAATTCAACAATTTCAAAATACTTTGTGAAAGGAATACCCTGACAATTGGCTTGTTCTAAACATGCTGCTGGTATTATAAAGCTCTCCTAAACTGTTGCAAAAAGAAAATAAAAAATAAAGTGGAGAAATAAAGTGAACATGCCAGGAAGTAAGTGGAAAGAAGCTTTTTTTTGGTTTGGAAACCAGGAAATGTCAAGGAAACAAATGTAGCTATGATTTATACATGGTTTCCAGTTGACCCATGGGATTTAAAAATTGGCATTTTTAAGTGTATACCACAGAGCAATCCTGACAAGTGATAAGCTGCCACAGAGGCCAAAAAAGCTCCATTTGATTCTAGGTTTTATGCTAACTTATACATATATATATAAGTTATATATATATATATATATATATATATATATATATATATAGTTGATGGTAGTGAAGGAAAGGGCTTGAATTTTACCATGAATCTTTGGGTTTTTCTTATCTTCAAACTGATTGGTCTGGACAAGGGAAGACCAATAGCCAACAACAAATCCATTGTAAGCTGGAAATAGTTTCCTTTAATACTAAATGTTTCTTTAATCCTTGCATTAAAATTTTTACTGTGGTATAGCTGTTTTACTCTAAAATTTAAGCTTTTGTAATACTTTAACTTAGATATAACTAATGGGGGCGGGTTTGATTACTGAGGCAAGCTATTTAAAGCACTTAAAAAGCATCATATCAGATGCTTGTTTTGCATTTATATTTTGGGGTCATACTGAAGATTGTTAAGGACTCTTGCTCCAAAGTCTTGTTTATTTTCTGAAAACCATTTATTTCATACCATGGGAAGGGTCTTTAATAATCATGAGTTATCATGAATATTCTTTTTTGTAGCTTCTGTATTTATGTTATCAGGCACATCAATCAGTCCCAAAGAAGTTATTTCAGGGTTCCGTTCCCAAGGGAACAAAGACAGTGGGTTCCATGTTAACAGTGCCTTTTGTAGGCTTATTTTTATTTTTCTGACATGAAAGTTGTGTATAGTTGGCAAGGATTTCTCTTCTTTGAAAACAAGCTTGTTGGTAAAAGGACAAGCTGCAGGCACCATCACATACACAACCACTTCAGCACAGGCTGAAAGGATGCTTCCTGAGAACAATTAGAACTGAAAAACATGTTCAAGTACAAATGTGCTTTCTTTAAGAGATTTTTCAGTTCATCATTTATTTGTCTTTGATATTGAATAGTTTTTTTAAAGTTATATTCAGATCTATTTAAAACCAATTACCAACTCCCACTACTGCACTTCTCACAGTCCCCTCATTTCAGCCAGGGGCTCTCAGGGTCACTGTCCAGGCTGTATACATTTCCCATCCAGCGACATCTGTGAGAAGAATGGCTAGAAGGAACAGCCTGGTGCCCTGGGAAAGAGATGCCTTTTCACAGGGACACGCAAACAGCCAGAAGCTCAGCCATGACTGCACTCGTAGTATGGCATCTCAGATGCTCCAAGTAGAGACTCCTCCACATCAAGTCTGGTTAGCTGAGATGTGTCCTATGCTAAAGGTATAGCCTGCAGAATGGAACAGCAAATTTCAAGTGAAAATCCCAGGATTTGACATTTTCCTTCACCTTACTACTGAAGAAGAGAAAAGAGGGTAGTGGTGGAGAGAGAGGTGGAATACTCTGCCTAGTAACTCCTTGGAAGCAGGATGAAGCAACTGCAATCTCTCCTATGATCTACGTAGTTCAGGCCTTAATCCACACTTCTCAGTGGTGGCTGCTTTCCTAGGACCCTCCTCCCTGTTGGAATGGACACAATTTGCAAGTTCCTCATAAAAAGTTTTACCGGGATTTCTGATGTACTCAATCAAACTTAATAGTTTATTTTTTTCTAAGTAAGAGGGGCCCCCTATTCAAAAGAACAGCCATGATTATTGCACTAACAGGTAGAAATTGTACTAGCCTTCCATAAATCAGTTCAACACCCTAGTCTCTAAGGATTTGCCAAAAGATAATGGGCTGCAACTATGAAACCAACACCAGGTGTTGCCAGCAGTGCTCCAGAAAGATTTCTGAAGTCTACAGGCACTTTCAGGAGGAACGTAGAAAATCATTTCATGAAGCAGCAATTTTGCCCAAAACCAAGCTAGAAGAGATGTAATACTGGCTTAAAATGACTAAGAAATAGGTATGGTGATCAAGAAGGCATGCTGTAGTCTTCTCCCGCTCTCTTTAAAGAACTCAAATCAACTCAACAATGGATACACAGCTCATTACTAAAGATCACAGACAGCACAATTCAGGGGACTCCACAGTAACAAGCCTACCCTTCCTCTCCCCTACCTTGAAACTCTATAGTGCTTTTCACACTATAGTTAAGGATGTCCTTTGAAGGCTTCCCTGAGAGTCCCTTGGACTGCAAGGAGATCCAACCAGTCCATTCTGAAGGAGATCAGCCCTGGGATTTCTTTGGAAGGAATGATGCTGAAGCTGAAACTCCAGTACTTTGGCCACCTCATGTGAAGAGTTGACTCACTGGAAAAGACTCTGATGCTGGGAGGGATTGGGGGCAGGAGGAGAAGGGGACGACAGAAGATGAGATGACTGGATGGCATCACTGACTCAATGGAAGTGAGTCTGAGTGAACTCTGGGAGTTGGTGATGGACAGGGAGGCCTGGTGTGCTGCAATTCATGGGGTCGCAAAGAGTTGGACACGACTGAGCGAATGAACTGAACTGGTGGCTCAGATGGTAAAGAATCTGCCTGCAGTGCGGGAGACCAGGGTTCGATCCCTGGGTGGCAAAGATGCCCTGGAGAAGGACATGGCAACCCACTCCAGTATTCTTGACTGGGAACTCTCAAGGACAGAGGAGCCTAGCAAGCTACAGTCCATGGGGTCGCCAAGAGTGGGACAGGGCTGAGTGACTAACACTTTGGGGAGTATGCTGGGGATCTCCGGTTAAACGCCTTTCCTAGGAAGTAGAGGATGGCTCAGGCCAGGGAGCACAGCACAGCACAGCCAGGGGTATGCTGGCCAGTCTACCACCACCATTCTGTTGGAAAGTACCCCGCTGCACAGAAGGTGGAGGTTTTGATCAACATGATGGCCACAAGTTTGAAGTCCCAAATGTGGCTTCTGCTTTGAAGATGTATAACAGCAACCTTAACAGAAGTGTCACAGAATCTCATATGACACTTCTAGCAAGGAAACTCAAGATCTGCTGTGTCCACAATACCCAGGTGGCATCGCCCAGATGGAGTCAACACAAACTAGAATCTGGGTTTTCCGGCCCTGTTTTTTCTTCCCCTCATCTTCCCAAGCTGATGCTGGCATCCCCAAAAGTCTCCATCGCACTGAGTGCGCAAGGAGCACAAGGAGCCCTAGGCACAGCATAGCACCCCCAAGATGGAGCTGCTCCGAAACACTTTCCTGACGGGTCAGAGGGTGGACAGGGCAGGCTGAATTGACCATGTCCCTCCAAGGACCCTGGCCCGGGTCTGACAGACGTTTCCCGCCACCAGGAAACCTCTGGTCTGCTGGAGACCCCACACTCTGCAAGTATATCAGCATTGGGGACAGCAGCTGCTACCAGTGACAAGAGTCATCAGACCCCTCCCGAAAGAGCTCCTTCATTATCCTGGCACAGGTAAGAAGGCAGGCGCTTAAACGCAGGCGGGAAGCCACCGGTCCAAGCGCGCACACCCGTGGAAACTCGCCCCTAGATCTGTTACTTCAAAGTCCGCAGTCTTTCCTCTTCCTCCCGCTGCTCGTCCCCGAAACAGTACAAGCTTGTTTTTCCCGCAAGCCGACCCTGAGGCTGGGGCGGGAACTGTAGGACCGATCGCTCGGCCGCCTGCACCCCAGCCTCCACCGCCTCCGACCCCTCCCCGTGCAGCCTGCCGGGACGCACTCGGGCGCTCACCGCTGGCGGGCGACCCCTCCCCAGCGCCACGGCTCCCGGCGCACGGGCACTCCCCGCTCCGCACGCTGCCCCTTACCTCACGCAGCAGGCGCTCCAGCCGCGGCTCGGCCCAGGCGGCCAAGGCGTCGGGAGTCCCCGCGCGCAACAGCAGCTCCCGCTCTCCCTCGAGGGCCGCCACCCGGCCCTGTAGCGCGGCCGCCTGGACGGCCAGCAGCAGGCAGGCGACCGCCGAGCTCGCGGAGAGCAGCAGGCACAGCGCGCTCACCGCCCAGGCCCGCGCTCCAGTCGCGGGGCTCACGGGTCCGCCGCCGCCGCCAGCTGCGTCTCCGTTCCGCTTGTCCTCGTAGGCGCGCCGGCCTGGACTCATGGCGCGCTCGTCGAGCATGAGCTCTCGGAGCCGGCGGTGCACAGAGCCCCGGGACGCGGGCTGAGCTTGTGGGAGCGGTCGGGAGAACCCGAGGCACGAGGTCGGCCGGGCGCGGGGCTCGGCCTCTGGGCAGCTGCTGGACTGCGGCGCACACCCCCTTCCCCGCTGCCAGCTCCTCCACAGCGGCCACTTTGGGCTGTTTCCTCTATGCAAATAGACCCTGCCAGAAAAGGAGCCGGGACCCACCCAGGGGAGGAGCGGCCCCGGCGGCCCGGCGCGGCGAGGGGGCGGGGGCGGGAAGGAAGCCGGCTCCTCCGAGGAGCCCCCGAGCGCGCCCGGCGAGCCCAGAGCGTTCAGCACTCACCTCTGCCCTTACCTGCTGTCGGCGTCGGGCTGCACCCACTGCCGCTCCCGCACCCCTGCGACTCCCCAGCCCGAGTTCCAGCTTCAAAATCCCAAGAGGTCTGAGGTGCACCCAGAGGCTGAGAGCGCCTTCTGCAGCCCACCGCTGGCTGCGGCATCACTCATTTCTTGGGAAGATTCCCCTAAACTTGTGAATTAACCTTTCTGACACTTTTTTTAAGGGTTCAAAACTTCAAACCGTAGGGCCAACTTAGTGAATCGTTTCTGGATGGTGCCCTAGCGCCGTTTGGTGGCGGAAAGGGACCTCTTGTGTATTCACACAGACGCAGTTAATCGGGATTGCGCCTGGCAGAGGAGTGAGAATCTTTAATACTCTCACCATTTATTATGTGCCAGACAATTGTAATAAGTTTTACAATTACTGACCTAGGTAAAGGCTTTCCTTTGAGAAAATTGAGACTTTTAACAAGTGCAAAAGATAGGGGGAAAGAACTCCCTCCAACTTTTGATGAGCTGATAGCTTCATTCTGTAATGGAAGCACAAGAAAGTGTTAAGTCACTCAGTCCTGTCCGACTCTGCGGTCCCACGGACTGGTAGCCCGCCAGGTTCCTCTGTCCATGGAATTCTCCAGGCAAGAATACTGGGGTGGGTTGCCATGTCCTTCTCCAGGGGTTCTTCCCAACCCAGGGATTAAACCTGGGTCTCCAGCGTTGCTGGCAGATTCTTTACCATCTGAGCCATCAGTGAAGCCCAGTGGAAACACAATATGGCCAAAAATAATCATCTAGTATGTACCACATTTAAGCTATACTGTGATTCTGTATATTCTTTAACACGTGGTTAAAGTAGGAAAACCTGAGTGATAATCAAGAGGCTGGAACAGTCTTTTTTAAGAAAGGGGGGCAAGACTGAAGTCAGGCGCATTCTCTGCTGGCTCAAATTCCTACTTGGCATGTTATATCCTAAAATTGGTCCTACATAGTCTCCCACTAACTCTGGTAATACTCAAATAAAAACAACAGACTAACTTGGATCTTTGTAATGTGGGCAAATCCGCAGTGGTTTTTGAGGGAAAAAAAAAAAGACCTGTTATATCTTCCTGCTCCCTCTCTGGGTATCTTCAGATTTATAAGCTTCTTTGGACACATTACAAGGCTCTTAAAACTGCTGAGGACCTTCAGCTGACATGTTCCTCCTTACTCCCTTAACTTGGAGGAGAAACGTACCTCTGAGACTGGAGTAAAACGGAAATGGTTGGCATCTCACCCCTGCAACTTCATAGCTGTGACCTTAGGTGACTTGGGGTTACAGTTGAGTGGTTAGACAGAGAAGGACTTATTAAAACCTAGTGTATGACCAATAAATAGCCTGAAAAGTATTTGCTTAGCAAACTGGATTGTCTTCTTTGAAAAGAGGTCAACACCATATTATAAGTTGACACTTCGTTCTTGCTACAAACACGTAGGCAAATTGCCCATCAGCTGCATGTATTGTTCACTATATTCCAGAAGCTTCTGTATATCAAAAAAGCCAAGCTCATTGATTTCTTTGGCCTTTGTCCTTGCCTACTGCCTCACTATCTGGAATACCCTGCTCTCGGATCTTTGAGCAAGCTCCTCCTTTAGGTTAAGGTCCTCAGGTCCTTAAACCTTACTGTCTCTGAAAGACCTACCCAGATTGTCCAATCTAAGGAAGCTTCACTGACAGTCTTCAGAAGGATTACTCAGGGGAATCATTTATCACTGTTTGAAGTTACCTCTTTATTAACAAGACAAAGTTACCCCTTTGTCTTGTTCGCCACTGTTTTCTCAAAGAACAGTGCAGGATCTGGCAAATATTTGCCAAGTGAATTAAGGAAAGGTGAAAATACGTTTACTGTCTATACATCATTTTAAAAGGCAAGGAAGAAAATACTCTATCTTACGTCAGTTAGGGCCCTGGAAGGAAGAGATAGTATTCAGATTGAAGATAGTTTGATTGTAGAGACTGTGAAGCCGACAGGGGATGTGGAAGAAGCATTCTGGAGTATAAACAGTGGGAGGCAATGACTATTTCTCGCTGAAATGAGAAGAGGGAACTGTTGTTGGAATCCTGTGAATGCTCAGAGCTAAACAAAGGTTGGCTCAAAAGGAGCTGTGTCATTTGACAGGTCTGCAAAACCAAGGCTTGGAAGATAAGAAGCTGGGAGATAATCTCTCCTCTTACTCTCTGATCTGCTGGGCCTCCCAGTGATCAAACCTATTGGGCAGGGGAGCCCAGATGATGCGGTAACAAAGAGGTCAGCCTCCTAAGGGCAAAGAGCTGAGTCAGAGTGGTGGAGGGAAGATCTAGGGGATGGGAATCCACTGCATTCCCTAACATGCATATAGATTACCAAGGTCAGTCTAGCTACTCTTGCCTCTGAAATGGCTAACCTGTCAGCGATAGGCACTAATCCTCAGAGAGACCAACTGGCTGCTGCTGCTGCTGCTAAGTCACTTCAGTCTTGTCCGACTCTGTGCGACCCCATAGACGGCAGCCCACCAGGCTCCCCCGTCCCTGGGATTCTCCAGGCAAGAACACTGGAGTGGGTTGCCATTTCCTTCTCCAATGCATGAAAGTGAAAAGTGAAAGTCAAGTCACTCAGTCGTGTCCAACTCTTAGCGACCCCATGGACTGCAGCCTTCCAGGCTCCTCTGTCCATGGGATTTTCCAGGCAAGAGTACTGGAGTGGGGTGCTATTGCCTTCTCCGGACCAACTGGCTACTTGGTGGCAAATCAACTACTTTGGACTCCCTTCATCCCAGAAGGGCCAGCAATTTGTTCCTCACAGGGATGGACAGCTGTTCTAGGTAAGGGCTTGTGTTCCCTGTTTGCAGAGCCTCAGCCTGCACTACTATATATATAGACTCCGCAATCCACAGGTATCCTATATAAACATAGCATCCAACCAGGAAACCCACTTTACAGCAAAGTAAGTGTGGGAGTGAGCCCATGACCACAGAACCCACTGGTTATATTATATATTACATCCTGCACCAGCCAGAAGCAGCCAGCCTCACAGAACACTGGAACTACCTTTTGACGGCACAACTGAAGCACCAACTCATAGTATTCAGAGTCAATACACTAAAAGACTGCACTGCCATTTTTCAGAATGTGGAATATGCATTAAATGAGGGACCTCTAATGATGCTTCTTTCCCAATAAAATGTGGGTCTAGGAACCAAAGGGTAGAAGCAAGAGTAGCCCCATTCACTGTTACTCCCCATGACCAGTGGTGGTGGTGGGGTTACCCTTGCTGTCCTCACCAAGCTGGGCCCTACAGGGTTGAAGATCCTACTTCCACTTCTCCAGAGCGTTACACTTGCCAGAGCCCACAGCAAGAGTCCATTCAACTATAAGCTATGGCTGCCCCCCAGGGCACTTTGAACTCTGTGTCCAGGGACCTGAACACAGGGGTAACTGACCCTCATCAGCAGGGAGAGGAGGGCCATTTTAGTACAGTGGGGGACGTGAGGACTATGGCAGGGACCTGCTAGCACTTCTTTGCCCATCACAATTGCAGTAAGTGCAGCAGTCCCAGCCTGGTGATTGTCAAGGGTCCAGATGCTTCAGGACAAAAGGGATTAACTATTAAACTAACTATTTTATTAAAAAGGGATTACTTAGGTCAGATAGGGTTGATAACCACAACAGAAAATTGTAAATAATATCAATAATGTAGAGATTCAAATATGTTCAAAACGCTCTGTTTAAGAAGGCTCCTCTGTCCATGGGATTCTCCGGGCATGAATACTGGAGTGGGTTGCTGTGCCCTTTTCCAGGGGATATTCCCAACCCAGGAATCGAACCAGAACTTCTTGGGTCTTCTGCATTGGCAGGTGGGTTCTTTACCACTAGCACCACCTGGGAAGATGTTTAAGAAGGCTGCTGCTGCTAAGTCACTGCAGTCGTGTCCGACTCTGTGCAACCCCATAGATGGCAGCCCACCAGGCTCCCCCGTCCCTGGGATTCTCCAGGCAAGAACACTGGAGTGGGTTGCCATTTCCTTCTCCAATGCATGAAAGTGAAAAGTGAAAGTGAAATCTTTCAGTCCTGTCTGACTCAGTGACCCCATGGACTGCAGCCTACCAGGCTCCTCCATCCATGGGATTTTCCAGGCAAGAGTACTGGAGTGGGGTGCCATTGCCTTCTCCGAGTACTTAATCATTTTTTTAAATTTTCCAACAAAAATGGCTTAGCTTAAGCTTTAAGGCTTAAAGGGGTAAACTTCAATTACTTAAGGAAATTGTTACCTAGAAAAGGCAGCACGACATTATGGGAAAAGCACCAGCGTCTTGGTGTATAATGCCTTATAATGCCTACATTCCAGTTCTGGCTCCACTAATAGCTCATAGCCACTTACTGTTTCAGACCCTCAATTTTCTAGTTTGTAAAATGGATATACCAACCAGGACTAAATTTGCTCTATCTGAAACTAGAAAACTAGAGAAACTGTATGAAATGGCAGTTTTCAAGATACTGGACAGTAATCACAATGAAGGACAGTGATCCTTGGGAGATGGGGGGGAAAATGAAGTGAGCCCAAGGACTGTCCCAGTTTACTCTCTGGAGAGATGTTTCCAGGTGACAGTGCAGGGAGGGGGAGTTAGGCACAGCCACCCTAAGGTGAAGGACCTACAAGTCCAAAGAGGCTGAGGCAGTTAGAATTTGCAGGGTAAAGGACTGGAGAGCAGAGCTGCAGACAGAGAGAGAACTCTCCATCTGAGATCATGACATTTGTGAAGAAACTACCTGGGCCAGGACAGAACCACTAAGAAGGATGAGACTCTAATTAGAGAGGAAGCAAAGCCTACAGCTCACACTGGCCAGGAACAGCTCTTCTTCCCACCAACCAGCATGGAAAAGCTGACAATTCAGAGGGCAATGGGTAAAGTACACTAAAGATTTTGCATCAATAGTGGGGATAAACTAGCCTTAGACTAAACGCTGCTCTGGTCCTGTCTAACAGAACTTAAACCATAAACCTGAAAGGATCAAAATGATTCAAGTAATTTAATCATGTTGCATAATAAAGCTCAAGTAAATATAAAAATACCCAGTATCCAAGAAGGTAAAACAAAAAGCCACAATCACCAGGCACACAAATAAGCAGAAAATATGACCCATGATATGATAAAAAGCAATGCAAACTCAGAAAAGACGGTAGCAAGGATATTAAAAGTTATATCAGGATTCCATATGTTCAAGGAAATAAGAGGAGAGATTGAACACATTTAGGAGACACAAAAGATTTTTGTTAAAAGATGTAATTGAGAGATTAAAATGACAACACTTGACATGAAAAATAAACTGAATGGGATTAAAGGCAGAGCAGACACTGCAGAAGATTAATGAACTTGAAACTATAACAATAGAAACTATCCAAAATGAAACAGAGGAAAAAGATTGAAAAATGAAAAAAAAAAAAAAGAACATCTATTGTCTCTTTAGAAGATAATAGAAGGCTTAAGGCAAAATGGGATTATTTGGAAGGAATGATGCTAAAGCAGTACTTTGGCCACCTCATGCGAAGAGTTGACTCATTGGAAAAGACTCTGATGCTGGGAGGGATTGGGGGCAGGACGAGAAGGGGATGACAGAGGATCCATACGGCAAATGTCGCATGGCGGAACATAAATGGTCAGAGTTACTCTGTTCAGCCTGTTTACTGTATTAGTTGGTTTAGGAACTTGCTTACTGTGCTGCTGCTGCTGCTAAGTCGCTTCAGTCATGTCCGACTCTGTGCGACCCCATAGACGGCAGCCCACCAGGCTCCCCCGTCCCTGGGATTCTCCAGGCAAGCACACTGGAGTGGGTTGCCATTTCCTTCTCCAATGCATGAAAGTGAAAAGTGAAAGTCAAGTCACTCAGTCGTGTCCGACTCTTCGAGACCCCATGGATCGCAGCCTACCAGGCTCCTCCGCCCATGGGATTTTCCAGGTAAAAGTACTGGAGTGGGGTGCCATTGCCTTCTCCCACTCATTACATATAACTGCTGTTAATAGAATCCAGGCCATGAGGTGCTTGCCTCAAAGGATATTTAGGGTGGTTTCAGCTCTTTATAATTCAGTTCAGTCGCTCAGTCGTGTCCGACTCTTTGCGACCCCATGAATCGCAGCACACCAGGCCTCCGTGTCCATCACCAACTCCCGGAGTTCACTCAGACTCATGTCCATCAAGTCAGTGATGCCATCCAGCCATCTCATCCTCTGTCATCCCCTTCTCGTCCTGCCCCCAATCCCTCCCAGCAACAGAGTCTTTTCCAATGAGTCAACTCTTCGCATCAGGTAGCCAAAGTACTGGAATTTCAGCTTTAGCATCATTCCCTTCAAAGAAATCCCAGGGCTGATCTCCTTCAGAATGGACTGGTTGGATCTACTTGCAGTCCAAGGGACTCTCAAGAGTCTTCTCCAACACCACAGTTCAAAAGCATCAATTCTTCCGCACTCAGCCTTCTTCACAGTCCAACTCTCACATGCATACATGACCACTGGAAAAACCATAGCCTTTACTAAACAGACCTTGGTTGGCAAATATGCTTTTGAATATGCTATCTAGGTTGGTCATAACTTTCCTTCCAAGGAGTAAGCGTCTTTTAATTTCACGGCTGCAATCACCATCTGCAGTGATTTTGGAGCCCCAAATAATAAAGTCTGACACCGTTTCCACAGTTTCCCCATCTATTTCCCATGAAGTGATGGGACCAGATGCCATGATCTTCGTTTTCTGAATGTTGAGCTTTAAGCCAACTTTTTCACTCTCCTCTTTCACCTTCAACATTAAAGTCTTTAATTATATATAACTTCTCTCCAGAACTACATTTAAAAACAAACTGAATCCAGGTAAGGAGTGAATGTAAGAAAATGTATCTGAATAGTAGACATTCTTGATTGGTTGAAAATTTTTTTCTTTGAAAATTCTATTCCCCCTTCAATGTCAATGGAATGTCACAGTAAAAACTACTATACTAAGGAGTCAGAAGCAGAATTCTTGATAGCTTTGTCTAACCTGGTGCCATAAAGAGGAACAACCAATATTATTGGGGATTTTTTTTTTTTTAATGAAGTAACCTGGGTTAAAGCATTTATAGAAAACAAAGTACATAATTGCTATTTACTAGTGAGACTACTAAAAGCCAGGTAATCTAGATGTTTTTAATCACTCTATAACATAGATATTACCCCCAAATAATTCCAAGTAAGGAAGTACAATTACTTTAAAGTAACTTAGGGGTCTCTTGAAAATGGCAGAGAAGTAAGACATGGTCACCTTCCTCCCCACAAATACATCAGAAATACATCTGCAAGTGGAACAAGTCCTACAGAACACCTACTGAACTCTGGCTGAAGACCTCAGACTTCCAAAAAGGCAAGCTCATGTCCTCATAACAAGATAGGAAGGAATTGGGACAAGATTTGTGCTTTTGGGAAGGAGCTGTGAAGGAGGAAAATTTTCCCCACTAGGAAGCCCCCCTCATTGGCAGGGACAGTGGAGAGCTTTGGAGACTGTAGCAACAGGTATGCAGAAGGCAAAGCAGAGAGAATTCTGCAAAGAGATGAGTGCCAACCAGCATCCCCACAGCCTATGCTTTGCCTTTTTCTAGTTTGCTTTCTGCATTTGATTTGCTCTTGGTTTTGTGTTTTTACCAGTTTTTAGTTTTGTTTTCATTTATGGGTTTGTTTGTTGATTTGATTGCTCTTTTTTGTTGCCTCTTTTTTTTTTTTTTTTGTGAGTGTGAAAGTGCCTTTCTTTATGTGTTTTTGTATGTTTAGTTTTGCTTTCACCATTTGTCAGAGTTTTGTCTGTTTCTTGTTTGTTGGTTGGTTTTGTTCTTTTTTTTCCTCTCCTTCTGTGCCACATTGCTTGTGGGGTCTTGATGCTCCAGCTAGGGGTTGGGCCAGAGCCACTGAGTTGGGAGACCTGAGTCCAGGGTTTTGAACCACCAGAGAACTCCAGACCTCTTGGAATATTTGTAAGCGCTCTCCCAGAAGCTTCCATCACTACACTAAGACCTGGCTCCACCAAATGGCCAACAAGCGCCAGTGCTGGATGATTCATGCCAAACAACTAGCAAAACAGTAACACAAACCCACCCATTAGCAGACAAGCTGCCTAAAGCCATACTAGGTTCATAGACAGCAAAAACACACTACTGGATGCAGCACTGATCATCAGAGGGATAAGATTCAGCTCCACCCACCACAACAGAGGCACAGTCCCACCACCAGGAAGTCTACAGAAGGCAATGGTACAAGCACACCCACGGGGGGCAGACACAACGAGAAGAACTATAACCCTGCAGCCTGCAGAAATGAGACCCCAAACAAAATGAGTAGAAAAATATGCAGCAGATGAAGGAACAGGGTAAAACCTAACAACCCCAAACAAATAAGGGGAAATAGACGGTCTATCTGAAAAAGTATTCAGAGTAATGATAGTAAAGATGATCCCAAATATCAGAAATAGAATGGAGGCAGAGATAAAGAAAATGGAGGCCCTGATCAAGAAGATACAACAAATTTTTAACAAAGACCTTAAAAAACTAAAGAACAAACGATCAGCAATGAACACAATAACTGAAATTAAAAAATACACTAGAGGCATACACTAGCAAAATAACTGAGGCAGAAATACACTAGAAAAATACACTAGCAGAATAACTGAGGCAGAAGAAGGGATAAGAATGGTGGAAATAAGCAGAGCAGAATAAAGGGACAAAAATGAAAAGAAATGAAAACACTCTTAGAGACCTCTGGGACAACAGTAAGCACACCAACATTCAAATAATAGGGATCCCAGGAGAAGAAAAGAAAAAGTATATTAGAAAATATTTGAGGAGACCATAGATGAAAACTTCCCTACCATGGGAACAGAAATACCCATCCAAGTCCAGGAAGTCCAGAGAGTCTCACATAGGATAAACCCAAGGAGAAACACGCCAAGACACGTATTATCAAACTAACAAAAATTAAACACAAAGGAAAAATATTAAAAGCAGCAAGGGGAAAGCAACAAATAACTTACAAGGGACTCCTCATAAGGTTATCAGCTGATTTTTCAAAAGAAACTCTGCAGGCCAGAAGGGAGAGGCAGGATATATTTAAAGTGATGAAACAAAAAAACCTACTACCAAGATTACTCTACCCAGCAAGGATATCATTCAGATTCGACTGAGAAATTAAAAGCTTTACAGACAAGCAAAAGTTAACAGAATTTAGTACCACCAAACCAGCTTTACAACAAATGTTAAAGGAACTTCTCTAGGCAGGAAATACAAGGTAAGGAAAAGACCTACAAAAACAAACCTAAAACAATAAGTAAATGATAACAGGATAATAGATATCAGTATGCATGTATGCATGCTAAGTCTCTTCATTCGTGGCCGCATCTTTGCGACCCTATGGACTGTAGCCTATCAGTTTCCTCTGACCATGGGATTCTCCAGGCAAGAATAATGGAGTGGGTTGCCATGCCCTCCTGCAGGGGATCATCCCAACCTTGAGATCAAACCTGCATCTTTTCCATCTCCAGCATTGGCAGGCGGATTCTTTACTGCCAGTGACATCTAGGAAGCTCTAATACATATCAATAATTACCTTAAATGAAAACGGATTAATGCTCCAACCAAAAGACACAGACTGGCTGAATGGATGTGAAACAAGAACCATATATATGCTGTCTAGAAGAGATCCACTTCACATCTAGGGATACACACAGACTAAAAGTGAGGGGCAAGAAAAAGATTCCATGCAAATAGAAATCAAAAGAAAGATAAGAGTAGCAATACCCCTATCAGTTAAAATAGACCTTAAAATAAAGACTGTTACAAGAGACACATGATCACTTGGTACACAGCACCAGGTAATTCAGTGAAACTATGAGCTATTCCTTGCAGGGCTACCCAAGATGGACAGGACATGGTGAAGAGTTCTGACAAAATGTGGTCCACTGGAGAAGGGAATGGCAAACCACTTCAGTATTCTTACCTCGAGGACCCCATGAACGGTATGAAAAGGCAAAAAGATTTGACAATGGAAGATGAGCCCCAAAGGTAGGTAGGTGTCCAATATACTACAGGGAAAGAAGAGCAGAGAAATAACTCTAGAAAGAATGAAGAGAATGAGCCAATGCGGAAACGGTGCCCAGTTGTGATTGTCTGGTGGTGAAAGTCTGATGCAGTAAAAAACGATATTGCGTAAGACCTGAAGTGTTATGTTAGGTCCATGAATCAAGGTAAATTGGATGTAGTCAAACAGGAAATGGCAAGACTGAATATCGACACTTTAGGAATCAGTGAACTAAAATGAATGGGAATGGGTGAATTTAATTTAGATGATTATATTTACTACTGTGGCAAAGAATCCCTTTGCCATGGAAATGGAGTAGCTGCCATAGTCAACAAGAGTCCAAAATGCAGTACTTGGGTGCAGTCTCAAAAATGACAGAATGATCTCAATTCATTTCCAATGCACATCATTCAACATCACAGTAATCCAAGTCTATATACCCCAGCCACTAATGCCAAAGAAGCTGAAGTTGAATGATTCTATGAAACCTACAAGACCTTCTAGAATTAACACCAAAAAAAAGATGTCCTTTACATCATAGGGGATTGGAATGCAAAAGTAGGAAGTTAAGAGATACCTGGGGTAACAGGTAAGTTTGGCCTTGGAATACTTAAGAAGCAGGGTGAAGGCTAACAGTTTTGCTAAAAGAACACAGTAATCACAGCAAACACGCTCTTCTAACAACACAAGAGATGACTCTATACATGGACAGTAACAGATGGTCAACACCAAAATCAGATTGATTATATTCTTTGCAGTTGAAGATGGAGAAGCTCTGCACAGTCAGCAAAAACAAGACGTGGAGATGACTGTGACTCAGGTCATGAGCTCCTATTGCAAAATTCAGACTTAAATTGAAGAAAGTAGGGAAAACCACTTGGAGAAGGCAGTGGCACCCCACTCCAGTACTCTTGCCTGGAAAATCCCATGGACAGAGGAGCCTGGTAGGCTGCAGTCCATGGGGTCGCTAAGAGTCCGACACGACAGAGTGACTTCACTTTTCACTTTCATGCATTGGAGAAGGAAATGGCAACCCACTCCAGTGTTCTTGCCTGGAGAATCCCAGGGACAGAGGAGCCTGGTGGGCTGCTGTCTATGGGATTGCACAGAGTCAGACACGACTGAAGTGACTTAGCAGCAGCAGCAGGGAAAACCACTAGGCCATTCAGGTCCTAAGTAAAATTCCTTATGATGATACAGTGGAAGTGGCAAAAATATTCAAGGGATTAGATCTGATAGACTGCCTGAAGAACTATGGACAGAGATTGGTAACAATGTACAGGAGGTGGTGACCAGAACTATCCCAAAGAAAAATGAAAAATGAAAAATAGATGTCTGAGGAAGCCTTACACATAGCTGAGAAGAAAAGAGAAGCAAAAAGCAAAGGAGAAAGGAAAAGATATACCCAGCTGAATGCAGAGTTCCAAAGAATGGCAGGGAGAGATAAGAAAGCCTTCCTAAGTAAACAATGCAAAGACATAGAACGGGAAAACCGAGAGACTGCTTCAAAAAAAAAAAAAAAATTAGAGATACCAAGAGAGCATCTCATACAAAGATGGGCACAACAAAAGAGAGAAATGGCAAGGACCTAACAGAAGAAGAGATTAACAATGGGTGGCAAGATTATACAGTTCAGTTCTGTCGCTCAGTCGAGTCCGACTCTTTGCGACCCCATGAATCACAGCACGCCAGGCCTCCCTGTCTATCACCAACTCCCAGAGTTCACTCAGACTCATGTCCATCGAGTCAGTGATGCCATCCAGACATCTCATCCTCTGTCATCCCCTTCTCCTCCTGCCCCCAATCCCTCCCAGCATCAGGGTCTTTTCCAATGAGTCAACTCTTCGCATGAGGTGGTCAAAGTACTGGAATTTCAGCTTTAGCATCATTCCTTCCAAAGAAATCCCAGGGCTGATCTCCTTCAGAATGGACTGGTTGGATCTCCTTGCAATCCAAGGGACTCTCAAGAGTCTTCTCCAACACCACAGTTCAAAAGCATCAATTCTTTGGCGCTCAGCCTTCTTCACAGTCCAACTCTCACATGCATACATGACCAATGGAAAAACCATAGCCTTAACTAGATGAACCTTTGTTGGCAAAGTAATGTCTCTTCTTTTGAGTAGGCCATCTAGGTTGGTCATAACTTTCCTTCCAAGGAGTAAGCGTCTTTTAATTTCATGGCTGCAGTCACCATCTGCAGTGACTTTGGAGCCCAGAAAAATAAAGTCTGACACTGTTTCCCCATCTATTTCCCATGAAGTGATGGGACCGGATGCCATGATCTTCCTTTTCTGAATGTTGAGCTTTAAGCCAACTTTTTCACTCTCCACTTTCACTTTCATCAAGAGGCTTTTGAGTTCCTCTTCACTTTCTGCCACAAGGGTGGTGTCATCTGCGTACCTGAGATTATTGATATTTCTCCCAGCAATCTTGATTCCAGCTTGTGCTGGAATCCAGCGTTTCTCATGATGTACTCTAAGTTAAATAAGCAGGGTGACAATATACAGCCTTGACGTACTCCTTTTCCTATCTGGAACCAGTCTGTTGTTTCATGCCCAGTTCTAACTGTTGATTCCTGACCTGCATACAAATTTCTCAAGAGGCAGGTCAGGTGGTCTGGTATTCCCATCTCTTTCAGAATTTTCCACAGTTTATTGTGATCCACACAGTCAAAGGCTTTGGCATAGTCAATAAAGCAGAAATAGATGTTTTTCTGGAACTCTCTTGCTTTTTCCATGATCCAGCAGATGTTGACAATTTGATCTCTGATTCCTCTGCCTTTTCTAAAACCAGCTTGAACATCAGGAAGTTCACGGTTCACATATTGCTGAAGCCTGGCTTGGAGAATTTTGAGCATTACTTTACTAGCGTGTGAGATGAGTGCAATTGTGCGGTAGTTTGAGCATTCTTTGGCATTGCCTTTCTTTGGGATTGGAATGAAAACTGACCTTTTCCAGTCCTGTGGCCACTACTGAGTTTTCCAAATGTGCTGGCATATTGAGTGCAGCACTTTCACACCATCATCTTTCAGGATTTGAAAGAGCGCCACTGGAATTCCATCACCTCCACTAGCTTTGTTCGTAGTGATGCTTTCTAAGGCCCACTTGACTTCACATTCCAGGATGTCTGGCTCTAGGTCAGTGATCACACCATTGTGATTATCTGGGTCGTGAAGATCTTTTTTTGTACAGTTCTTCTGTGTATTCTTGCCATCTCTTCTTAATATCTTCTGCTTCTGTTAGGTCCATACCATATCTGTCCTTTATCGAGCCCATCTTTGCATGAAATGTTCCCTTGGCTATCTCTAATTTTCTTGAAGAGATCTCTAATCTTTCCCATTCTGTTGTTTCCCTGTTTCTTTGCATTGATCACTGAAGAAGGCTTTCTTATCTCTTCCTGCTATTTTTTGGAACTCTGCATTCAGATGCTTATATCTTTCCTTTTCTCCTTTGCTTTTCGCTTTTCTTCTTTTCACAGCTATTTGTAAGGCCTCCTCAGACAGCCATTTTGCTTTTTTGCATTTCTTTTCCATGGGGATGGTCTTGATCCCTGTCTCCTGTACAATGTCACAAACCTCAGTCCATAGTTCACCAGGCACTCTATCAGACCTAGTTCCTTAAATCTATTTCTCACTACCACTGTATAATCATAAGGGATTTGATTTAGGTCATACCTGAATGGTCTAGTGGTTTTCCCTACTTTCTTCAATTTCAGTCTGAATTTGGCAATACGGAGTTCATGATCTGAGCCACAGTCAGCTCCTGGTCTTGTTTTTGTTGACTGTATAGAGCGTCTCCATCTTTGGCTGCAAAGAATATAATCAATCTGATTTCGGTGTTGACCATCTGGTGATGTCCATGTGTAGTGTCTTCTCTTGTGTTGTTGGAAGAGGGTGTTTGCTATGACCAGTGCATATTCTTGGCAAAACTCTATTAGTCTTTGCCCTGCTTCATTCCGTTTTCCAAGGCCAAATTTGCCTGTCACTTCAGGTGTTTCTTGACTTCTTCCTTTTGCATTCCAGTCCCCTATAATGAAAAGGACATCTTTTTGGGGTGTTAGTTCTAAAAGGTCTTGTAGGTCTTCACAGAACCGTTCAACTTCAGCTTCTTCAGTGTTACTGGTTGGGGCATAGACTTGGATTACTGTGATATTGAATGGTTTGCCGTACAGAACCATACAAAAAAGGTCTTAATGACCCAGATAACCATGATGGTGTGATCACTCACCTAGAGCCAGACATGCTGGAGTGAGAAAACAAGTGGGCCATAAGAATCATCACTAGAACAAAGATAGTGGAGGTGATGGAATTCCAGCTAAGCTATTTAAAATCCTAAAAGATGATGCTGTTAAAGTGCTGCAATCAATATGCCAGCAGATTGGGAAACTCAGCAATGACCACAGGACTTGAAAAGCTGTTTTCATTCAATCCCAAAGAAGGGCAATGCCAAAGAATGTTCAAACTATCATACAGTTGTGTTCACTTCACATGCTGCCAAAGTAATGCTCAAAATCCTTCAGGTAGACTTCAGCAGTATGTGAACCGAGAACTTCAGATGTACAAACTGGGTTTAGAAAAGACAGAGGAACCACAGGTCAAACTGCCAACACCTGTATCATAGAAAAGGCAAGGGAATTTCAGAAAAACATATACATCTGCTTCATTGACCATGCTAAAGCCTTGCACTGTGTGGATCACAAAAGCTGAGGAAACTTCTTATAGGCATGGGAATACCAGACCACTTTACCTATCATCTGAGAAGCTTATATGCATGCCAACAAGCAACAGTTAGAACCGGACATGGAACAACGGATGGTTCCAAAATTAGGAAAGGAGTATGTCAAAGCTGTATATTGTCACTCTATTTAACTTAAATGCAGAGTATGGGCAGTGGAGAGGCCAGGGCGCCTCTGTCCTGGACAGCATATCGCCCCAGGGTGGCCAGTGGCAGTAGTGACGGCAGGGAGCCGTCCACTCCTGGTAATCGTCCAACATCAGCTCGACTTCCTGGAACCCCTTCCCGTGACTCCAGCAGGGCCTCTGCCTCAGCCCCTGAGCAGCATGGTGATCAACATCCAACAGCTGGTGAAGGTTTACACACTCAACAAGGACCAGCAGTGGGACAATCAGGGTGCCAGACATATCATCCAGCTATGTGGAGCAGCTGAAGGGCATGTCCCTGCTAGTCAGGGCCTGACAAAATGTGGTCCACTGGAGAATGGAATAGCAAACCACTTCAAGATTCCTACTATGTAGTCAAACAGGAAATGGCAAGACTGAATATCGACACTTTAGGAATCAGTGAACTAAAATGAATGGGAATGGGTGAATTTAATTGATGATTATATTTACTACTGTGGCAAAGAATCCCTTTGCCATGGAAATGGAGTAGCTGCCATAGTCAACAAGAGTCCAAATGCAGTACTTGGGTGCAGTCTCAAAAATGACAGAATGATCTCAATTCATTTCCAATGCACATCATTCAACATCACAGTAATCCAAGTCTATATACCCCAGCCACTAATGCCAAAGAAGCTGAAGTTGAATGATTCTATGAAACCTACAAGACCTTCTAGAATTAACACCAAAAAAGATGTCCTTTACATCATAGGATTGGAATGCAAAAGTAGGAAGTTAAGAGATACCTGGGGTAACAGGTAAGTTTGGCCTTGGAATACTTAAGAAGCAGGGTGAAGGCTAACAGTTTTGCTAAAGAACACAGTAATCACAGCAAACACGCTCTTCTAACAACACAAGAGATGACTCTATACATGGACAGTAACAGATGGTCAACACCAAAATCAGATTGATTATATTCTTTGCAGTTGAAGATGGAGAAGCTCTGCACAGTCAGCAAAAACAAGACCTGGAGATGACTGTGACTCAGGTCATGAGCTCCTATTGCAAAATTCAGACTTAAATTGAAGAAAGTAGGGAAAACCACTTGGAGAAGGCAGTGGCACCCCACTCCAGTACTCTTGCCTGGAAAATCCCATGGACAGAGAAGCCTGGTAGGCTGCAGTCCATGGGGTCGCTAAGAGTCCGACACGACAGAGTGACTTCACTTTTCACTTTCATGCATTGGAGAAGGAAATGGCAACCCACTCCAGTGTTCTTGCCTGGAGAATCCCAGGGACAGAGGAGCCTGGTGGGCTGCTGTCTATGGGATTGCACAGAGTCAGACACGACTGAAGTGACTTAGCAGCAGCAGCAGGGAAAACCACTAGGCCATTCAGGTCCTAAGTAAAATTCCTTATGATGATACAGTGGAAGTGGCAAAAATATTCAAGGGATTAGATCTGATAGACTGCCTGAAGAACTATGGACAGAGATTGGTAACAATGTACAGGAGGTGGTGACCAGAACTATCCCAAAGAAAAATGAAAAATGAAAAATAGATGTCTGAGGAAGCCTTACACATAGCTGAGAAGAAAAGAGAAGCAAAAAGCAAAGGAGAAAGGAAAAGATATACCCAGCTGAATGCAGAGTTCCAAAGAATGGCAGGGAGAGATAAGAAAGCCTTCCTAAGTAAACAATGCAAAGACATAGAACGGGAAAACCGAGAGACTGCTTCAAAAAAAAAAAAAAGAGAGATACCAAGAGAGCATCTCATACAAAGATGGGCACAACAAAAGAGAGAAATGGCAAGGACCTAACAGAAGAAGAGATTAACAATGGGTGGCAAGATTATACAGTTCAGTTCTGTCGCTCAGTCGAGTCCGACTCTTTGCGACCCCATGAATCACAGCACGCCAGGCCTCCCTGTCTATCACCAACTCCCAGAGTTCACTCAGACTCATGTCCATCGAGTCAGTGATGCCATCCAGACATCTCATCCTCTGTCATCCCCTTCTCCTCCTGCCCCCAATCCCTCCCAGCATCAGGGTCTTTTCCAATGAGTCAACTCTTCGCATGAGGTGGTCAAAGTACTGGAATTTCAGCTTTAGCATCATTCCTTCCAAAGAAATCCCAGGGCTGATCTCCTTCAGAATGGACTGGTTGGATCTCCTTGCAATCCAAGGGACTCTCAAGAGTCTTCTCCAACACCACAGTTCAAAAGCATCAATTCTTTGGCGCTCAGCCTTCTTCACAGTCCAACTCTCACATGCATACATGACCAATGGAAAAACCATAGCCTTAACTAGATGAACCTTTGTTGGCAAAGTAATGTCTCTTCTTTTGAGTAGGCCATCTAGGTTGGTCATAACTTTCCTTCCAAGGAGTAAGCGTCTTTTAATTTCATGGCTGCAGTCACCATCTGCAGTGACTTTGGAGCCCAGAAAAATAAAGTCTGACACTGTTTCCCCATCTATTTCCCATGAAGTGATGGGACCGGATGCCATGATCTTCCTTTTCTGAATGTTGAGCTTTAAGCCAACTTTTTCACTCTCCACTTTCACTTTCATCAAGAGGCTTTTGAGTTCCTCTTCACTTTCTGCGACAAGGGTGGTGTCATCTGCGTACCTGAGATTATTGATATTTCTCCCGGCAATCTTGATTCCAGCTTGTGCTGGAATCCAGCGTTTCTCATGATGTACTCTAAGTTAAATAAGCAGGGTGACAATATACAGCCTTGACGTACTCCTTTTCCTATCTGGAACCAGTCTGTTGTTTCATGCCCAGTTCTAACTGTTGATTCCTGACCTGCATACAAATTTCTCAAGAGGCAGGTCAGGTGGTCTGGTATTCCCATCTCTTTCAGAATTTTCCACAGTTTATTGTGATCCACACAGTCAAAGGCTTTGGCATAGTCAATAAAGCAGAAATAGATGTTTTTCTGGAACTCTCTTGCTTTTTCCATGATCCAGCAGATGTTGACAATTTGATCTCTGATTCCTCTGCCTTTTCTAAAACCAGCTTGAACATCAGGAAGTTCACGGTTCACATATTGCTGAAGCCTGGCTTGGAGAATTTTGAGCATTACTTTACTAGCGTGTGAGATGAGTGCAATTGTGCGGTAGTTTGAGCATTCTTTGGCATTGCCTTTCTTTGGGATTGGAATGAAAACTGACCTTTTCCAGTCCTGTGGCCACTACTGAGTTTTCCAAATGTGCTGGCATATTGAGTGCAGCACTTTCACACCATCATCTTTCAGGATTTGAAAGAGCGCCACTGGAATTCCATCACCTCCACTAGCTTTGTTCGTAGTGATGCTTTCTAAGGCCCACTTGACTTCACATTCCAGGATGTCTGGCTCTAGGTCAGTGATCACACCATTGTGATTATCTGGGTCGTGAAGATCTTTTTTGTACAGTTCTTCTGTGTATTCTTGCCATCTCTTCTTAATATCTTCTGCTTCTGTTAGGTCCATACCATATCTGTCCTTTATCGAGCCCATCTTTGCATGAAATGTTCCCTTGGCTATCTCTAATTTTCTTGAAGAGATCTCTAATCTTTCCCATTCTGTTGTTTCCCTGTTTCTTTGCATTGATCACTGAAGAAGGCTTTCTTATCTCTTCCTGCTATTTTTTGGAACTCTGCATTCAGATGCTTATATCTTTCCTTTTCTCCTTTGCTTTTCGCTTTTCTTCTTTTCACAGCTATTTGTAAGGCCTCCTCAGACAGCCATTTTGCTTTTTGCATTTCTTTTCCATGGGGATGGTCTTGATCCCTGTCTCCTGTACAATGTCACAAACCTCAGTCCATAGTTCACCAGGCACTCTATCAGACCTAGTTCCTTAAATCTATTTCTCACTACCACTGTATAATCATAAGGGATTTGATTTAGGTCATACCTGAATGGTCTAGTGGTTTTCCCTACTTTCTTCAATTTCAGTCTGAATTTGGCAATACGGAGTTCATGATCTGAGCCACAGTCAGCTCCTGGTCTTGTTTTTGTTGACTGTATAGAGCGTCTCCATCTTTGGCTGCAAAGAATATAATCAATCTGATTTGGTGTTGACCATCTGGTGATGTCCATGTGTAGTGTCTTCTCTTGTGTTGTTGGAAGAGGGTGTTTGCTATGACCAGTGCATATTCTTGGCAAAACTCTATTAGTCTTTGCCCTGCTTCATTCCGTTTTCCAAGGCCAAATTTGCCTGTCACTTCAGGTGTTTCTTGACTTCTTCCTTTTTGCATTCCAGTCCCCTATAATGAAAAGGACATCTTTTTGGGGTGTTAGTTCTAAAAGGTCTTGTAGGTCTTCACAGAACCGTTCAACTTCAGCTTCTTCAGTGTTACTGGTTGGGGCATAGACTTGGATTACTGTGATATTGAATGGTTTGCCGTACAGAACCATACAAAAAAGGTCTTAATGACCCAGATAACCATGATGGTGTGATCACTCACCTAGAGCCAGACATGCTGGAGTGAGAAAACAAGTGGGCCATAAGAATCATCACTAGAACAAAGATAGTGGAGGTGATGGAATTCCAGCTAAGCTATTTAAAATCCTAAAAGATGATGCTGTTAAAGTGCTGCAATCAATATGCCAGCAGATTGGGAAACTCAGCAATGACCACAGGACTTGAAAAGCTGTTTTCATTCCAATCCCAAAGAAGGGCAATGCCAAAGAATGTTCAAACTATCATACAGTTGTGTTCACTTCACATGCTGCCAAAGTAATGCTCAAAATCCTTCAGGGTAGACTTCAGCAGTATGTGAACCGAGAACTTCCAGATGTACAAACTGGGTTTAGAAAAGACAGAGGAACCACAGGTCAAACTGCCAACACCTGTATCATAGAAAAGGCAAGGGAATTTCAGAAAAACATATACATCTGCTTCATTGACCATGCTAAAGCCTTGCACTGTGTGGATCACAAAAAGCTGAGGAAACTTCTTATAGGCATGGGAATACCAGACCACTTTACCTATCATCTGAGAAGCTTATATGCATGCCAACAAGCAACAGTTAGAACCGGACATGGAACAACGGATGGTTCCAAAATTAGGAAAGGAGTATGTCAAAGCTGTATATTGTCACTCTATTTAACTTAAATGCAGAGTATGGGCAGTGGAGAGGCCAGGGCGCCCTCTGTCCTGGACAGCATATCGGCCCCAGGGTGGCCAGTGGCAGTAGTGACGGCAGGGAGCCGTCCACTCCTGGTAATCGTCCAACATCAGCTCGACTTCCCTGGAACCCCTTCCCCGTGACTCCAGCAGGGCCTCTGCCTCAGCCCCTGAGCAGCATGGTGATCAACATCCAACAGCTGGTGAAGGTTTACACACTCAACAAGGACCAGCAGTGGGACAATCAGGGTGCCAGACATATCATCCAGCTATGTGGAGCAGCTGAAGGGCATGTCCCTGCTAGTCAGGGCCTGACAAAATGTGGTCCACTGGAGAATGGAATAGCAAACCACTTCAAGATTCCTACTTTGAGAACCCCATGAACACTATGAAAAGGCAAAAAGATATGACACTGAAAGATGAGCACCCCAGGTCAGTAGGTGTCCAATATACTACTGGGGAAGAGTGGAGGGCAATTACTAATATCTCCAGAATGAAGAGGATGAGCCAAAGCGGAAACAACACCCAGCTGTGGATGTTGTCTGGTCGTGAAGGTAAAGTCCGATGAAATAAGGAACAATTTGGCTTAGGAACCTGAAATGTTATTGGACGTGGTTAAACAGGAGATGGCGAGACTGAGCATTGAAATTTTAGAAATCAGAGAACTAAATTGATGGGAATGGGTGAATTTAATTCAGATGACCACAGTACCTAACTCTCTAGGCAAGACCTCAGAAAATAAGCAGTAGCACATTTAACACTGGAAATAAAATATTTCCCTGCACATTTAACGCCGTTTGATGTTAATGAGATTTCTAGAAATACTAAATTATGAGACATCAAATCATTAGGGAAAATGCTATTAACAAAAGATGCATATTTATACACTGGCCATTCTCTAAACCTCTCCCACTAGTCCTGACGCTCCCAACACTTTCAAATAAAAACCTGGTGCTTTCAGAAAATGAGTTCAGAAGTACAGGGAAAAAGGCAAGAGTAGGAACCTGGTAATCCACCTTCTAATACTGGGAACGGGGGATCTCTGGTCATGGAACTGTTGGGTTGGTGCAAAGTAATTGCGGTTTTGCATTGTTGATCTTTGATACTGAAATACATTCTTAAATATGGTTATGCTATACATCATTTTAATGTGCATTCCTCGCTTTATGGTTTTCTAATGACAATATTTGCTGTTTATATTTAGACTAGGGAGATAATGTTAGACAAAAAGGAAAATTAAGCAATTGTCTTATTCAAGTTCAAAATAGGTCATAAAACAGCAGACAACTCGCCAACATCATTTGCAAAGACAATAACCTTGATGATGAGGAGTGCAGTGGCCAGCCATTGCAAGTTGACAATGACCAACTGATAGCAATCAGCAAAGCTGATGCTCAAAGTTGATTCTCAATTACATGAGAAGCTGTCAAAGAACTCAAACTCAACCATTCTGTGGTTGTTCACATCTGAACAAATTGGAAAGGTGAAAAAACCCAAGTGGGTGCCTTGCAAGCTGACCAAAAGTCAAAAAAATTCTTATCATTTGCAACAAAGGACCATTTCTCATTTGTATTGTTATGTGCAATGAAAAGTGGATTTTATACACCCAACAAATGGCGATGACCAGCTCAGTAGTTGGGGCTGAGAAGCTCCAAAACACTTCCCAAAGCCAAACTTGCACCAAAAAATGGTCATGGTCACTGGTGCTCTGGTGTCCATTTGACCCAGTACAGCTTTCTGAATCCCGGTGAAACCATTATACCTGAGAAGCACACTAAGCAAATCAACGAGAGGCACTGAAAAATGCAATGCCTGCAGCAGGTACTGGTCAACAGGTCCAGTTCTTCTCCATGACAACACCCGACTGCACATCGCATAACCAACACTTTCAAAAAGTTAAATAATTGGGCTACCAAGTTTGCCTCACCCACCACATTCACCTGACCTCTTGCCAAATGACTTAAGCATCTCAACAGCTTTCTGCAGGGAAAATGTTTTCCAAAAATTTACTGAATCCCAAAGCATGTATTTTTACTTTATAGGAATAAACAAACATTTCTTGTTGGTAAAAACATGTTGATAATAATGGTTTATATTTTGATTAATAATGATGTTTGAACCTAGTTAATAAGATTTACAATTCATGATCTGAAACTCTGATTTTGAACCAACCTAGTAAGATCTCACATGTGTGTGGCTCCGTCACTATGTCTGACTCTGTGACCTCATGGACTGTAGTCCACCAGGCTCCTCCATCCATAGGATTTTCCAGGCAAGAATACTGGAGTGGGTTGCCATTTCCTCCTCAAGTGGATCTTTCCAACCCAGGGACTGAACTTTCATCTCCTGCATTGGCAGATGGATTCTTTACCACTGAGCTACCTCGGCAGCAATACCCCACATGCTGCACCACAAAAAAGACTCAGCAAAGCCGAAAAAAAAAAAAAAAAAAACTGTGTTTCCAGAAGACAGGAAAAATTAGTAGACACTCATGTGATGGAGTACCTTAACTTTTTCTACGTAATTCACTGAAGTTTCACCTTAACTCCAAAACTTCTACGAATTAGGCCTAGACACTAGCAAGTACCCTTTAGTAAAGAATGCAAACGTTTTTCAGAAAGGAAATGGATTAGCAATCATTATTAGTAAGAAATAATGTGATTTTTTCCCCCCTCCCTCCTATATCCTGGTATCAGATAAATAAATTTGAGTTTCTGATAGGGGAGAGTGTAAACATTAATTTGGGAACTCGGAAGTACTTGTAGGGAAAGGTTGGATGCTTAGGTAGTTCAGGGGCACTAGCAGTATGGAAATAGGAAATTAAAAGAATGGCTGACTCCTTAATCTCTGTAACTGTGTTCAGGAAAAACCTTTTCATCAAATGCGCCTTTAAAAAACCTTATTACATATAACATAGTTGAATTACACGTGGACTGCATCAGGGGCCTTAACATAATTTATGCAGTGATGCTTTGCCAAAATTTATTTCAGCTCTTTAAAATTTCTAGCCAACTTCAGGAATGTATCTTTACTGTATGTGCAAATGCTGCCAGTGGATTCCATACAGAAACCCACCTTGGTTTCACTATTTGTCATACTAAAACTTACATGCACTTTATGTTCAAAAGCAATAAAACTCAAGTCTTTGGTAAGGCACTTCAAAAATGGGGATACCTTTAACAAAAAACCTGTATCCGGATAATCAATCATGAATTCTACAACAAAAATTATTTTTACCTTGCAGACTGATCAACGGCTTTTTTTTTTTTTTAAACTAACATTTACCATTATCGTTTTTAGTGTGAAATTGGTAATAATAAGGAAAAATACCTTCAGGCAAACAAAAAGGTCATGTTAGCTAGGGTCTGAAAACTGCAGTTTTCTTATCCAAGTGTTTTCCATTCAAATCATGTTTTTTTTTTCCCAATAAAGATTAACATAAATATAAGCTGCTTAATAATAACCTTAAAGTCTCATAGGCTGAGGTTCAAGTATTTATACTTCAAATGATAAGGAAATAGATACTAGCAATTTCAACACCTGAAGATTTGGCATTAAAAACCTCAGTAATCAGAACTTCTATTCCTATGTTTGTGATATAAATAGCCATTGGAAAATAGGGCTTTCCAAGCTAACTTCTCATTTAATCTTAAATGAAGGGTGTATGTGGTTTCCTTAACCTATCACGATGCACAAGTTGATGTCTTTCCATGCTACTTACCACCACTGACATCACCCAAGGAAACAGAACACAGTACTTAAAATTTAATGAAATTTCAACAGCAAACATTTCCTATGGGATCTGGTTTCTAATATCTTCCTACTGAGAGTTAATAATACTTATTACCTGTTCAACAACTACAGAAAAAAAAATTAAAAGTGTGAGGTATAGTCATTTAAGAATGAAGTAGTCAAGATTTTCTTTTACTCAAAAAAAAAAAAAAAAAAAAAAAAAAATCACTTCAAAGAGTCAACTTTCATGTACAAAACACAAGATCAATCACAATTATCACTGGACACAAAGGATATTCCAAAGGTTTTTAAAAATGGTAATTAATCTCAAAAAAGAAAAATTTTAGCTTTTATATTTCATTCATTATCAAGACCATGTTTGCTTAATAAGATAATTATGCTATTGATACAAAACATACAGTATTTACACTTAAATGTACAAAATAATTTAATGTTTACAAAAATATTAGAATGTTGAGCTGACTGACACAGTCTTAAGTAATCTCTTCTAGAGAAGTATAGTAAGACCACTGATTTCCATTTCATTTCTTTTTTAATAAGTCAAAGAAAGGATGCTGCAATGCTTCATCCAAAGTAATTCTTTTCACTGGATCATATTCTAACATTCTTCGAACTAGGTCAAACAGTTTCTCATGTTCTTCATCATGACAAAGCATAAATTCCTGAGGAGAAAAATGATGTTAAAGAAGGACATTAAAAAATAGTTAAAAAGTTAAAAAAAAAAATTTAATTCTTTTTTTTTTCTTACCTTCAATGGTTTGCAGCGTCTCCTAACATATCTACCAGCAGAACTATGTTCATCCCAATCTAGCTGATTATGATGAAAATACTTGCGTTTTCTACAGGAAAGAGAAGTCTTGGTTAGTTTAAAAAAAGATTCACATGCTTACCCTGCCCTTACCAGAGAACAGGGGTAACAGACAGAACCCTGAACCATAAGCAGCTCTCTCTATATACATAAGCACACAATTTCTAAATATCTCAACAATAATTATTTATCAGATATCTTAAACTATATCTTTCTTAATCTTGTACCCTATAAGGTTTTAGTATCCCACCTAAGTTGTTTCCAAATACCACATGTGTAACAATGCCAGCTTTAAAACCAGGTTCCTATAACCATTTGTGTAAATTCTGATGTCATTAGATGTGGAATGAGGCTGAAAATCTTTAACAATTCTATGGGTGACTTGTGATAAAGCTATGTTTTGAAACCTCTTATATAATATCTTATCCAAAGACATAGAGCTAGTTAGCAAAAGTGTGGAATTCAAACTAAGACTGATATGATTCCAAATCAAGGTCTTTTTACTACTCCATGTATTATTTTTGTATTGACCTAGGAAAACATTTATGCAAAGGTTAGCCTGAGTATAAAAACACCATTTTATTTACTAGATCACAAAGTAAACACTGCATTACTTTTCAAAAAACTTGACTTCATGAAAAAAAAATCCACAAACAAAGATGGATTTTCTGTAGTTTGAATACAGGCCACTGTATGCACCCAAGGGCTTTAATCTTAAGAAACATACCTTGTTTTCTGAATCATGTGTGTTGGTATGGGTCCTAATATTCGTTCCATCATTGCCAGGTGCTCTTTACTATCATGAGTCTAAAAAAAAGTAGGAAAAAGAAACTTAGCACGTTCCATTTCTGTACATGCAATAAAGGGAAACAAAACAGTGCTTCTGTAAAAGGACCAGGTTAGACAATTATACAATTCATATTACACTCCATTTCAGAGGACTATAACTGCATGAGCTGTATTATCTAATACAAGCCCAGTAAAACTGAAGTCTTTCTGAATTGGATCAGTAAGGGCTGTATAGCAGATGGTGAATAGGTTTTTAAAATGTATTTTATTGACATAGAGTTGATTTACAAACTCTGAATAATTTGTTTAATGTAAAACTGAACAGTTTTTCCTTATTTATTTGTATTTATTGCAGTGTCTAAGATGCCTGGGGAAGATTACCAAAAATCTGTCTCATTTTATCAGCTGCTTAACTAACCTCCATTTACTGAATGGATAGCAACCCTGTAACACTTCCTAATCCTAGATAATAAAAATACAATCCCAGTAATTCTTACAACCCAGAGCTAAGTATGTGGGAACATGACTTTCAAGATACTAGCTCAATAGTATATAGTTCGTAAATGAGGAAACTTGAGCTGTGAATCCAAGTGAAAAAGTTTTATTCTTAAATTACATAGTAACAGAGTTTTGGCTAAAGTAGAATAAACTGTTAAACTGACAGCTGAAATAATACACTCCTTGAGCAGAGGCTGGCAATTTTTCTATAAAAGACCAGATAGCAAATATTTTAGGCTTGGATGGTCACAAATGGTCTTTATCACATATTCTTTTTCATTGTTTAAAGCAGGCATCAGGCAGGATACAGTTTGCCAACCTCTGGAGAGCAGTCTGTGAGCAATGCTTTTTAAACCCATTAACTACTGTGCCTAGCACACTGCTTTCAAAATGATATTCTTAATTCATGACAGGAATAAATAATACAAGCTCCATATCTTCACAAAGCACCTTAGCTGAAGACATTTTGGAGGGTAGAATCCAAATATAAACCGAATCTCAAACCAAAGTTAATAATCCATGCTTAAGATCCCAGTGATTTATAATTGTAAAACCATTTGAAAAAATTTTTATGTGTCAGAATGAAGAAAGCATGCACTGTGCTCAGCTTTTTCCTTGGCCCTACAGCTTACTACCACAAAGTCAGATACCACCTCCTAGGAGTGATGCAATAGCGACTTTCTAGATATCACTTTAATCTAGAGTACTTTTAACAAGCTCGCTACAGATCAGACAAAAGCATGAAGTGCCTCATAGCAGTAAACACATGTATTCTGCAACAGCCACCTAAATGACTTTTAATTCATCGCAGCTTCCTCCTCATCCTGCACTGTCATAACCTCAAATCAACCTTGACAGAATTAGCCAGGAACTCCCTAACAGCCCTCACCCTGCCCAGAACATACTTTGATCATATTACAACCCTATTTCAAGTTCTTCAATGTTACACCACTTGAAGCTTTCAAGAGTTTGAGCTTTCAGATATTAAGTAAAATTATGAGGAAAAAATGTGGAGACCTAAATAACATTTTCACCCTTTTACTTTGCCAAGTAAGGGCTTTTATCTTTTTAAAAATAACTATTATCTCATAAAAGGGACATTTTAATACTAAAAAAACACCAAAAAACAAAACCACCAAACAACAAAAAACAAAGAGGGATAATTTCTACTTGAAAGCCAGAATGGCAACTCTACAAAATCGTTTTCATTTTAGACCAGTCTGTATCTGGAAACCACTGACTTGTAGGATCAGCGAAGAACTAACTCATTGGAAAAGACCCTGATGCTGGGAAAGATTGGAGGCAGGAGAAGGGGACGACAGAGGATGAGATGGTTGAATTTTATCACTGACTCAATAGACATGTATTTGAATAAGCTTTAGGAGGGCAGGGAAGCTTGGCACACTGCAGTCCATGGGGTTGCAGAGTTGGACATGACTGAGGGACTGAACTGAACTGACTTGTAGGGTAAAACAAATATCTTTCTATGGCAAACAAGTACACTACAAGTGTCAGTACTTGCCTATTGACACTATTTTTCTATGTATCCAAAACACTTGATAGCACTATTCATTCTTCCTCAACTAGAGTACCTTTCTGTATGCCTGTTGCATTTATGAACACAATTTCTTCTTCCTGATATGGCCATCACACACTCTCTAGCTTTATGACAAACTCCTACTCCTCCTCATAGCATGGACTAAACTCTCTACTCCTCAGTGATGCCTTCTCTAAGGAAACTTAACTGTTCCGTTTCTGGGTTTCCACCACACTTTTTACATTGTTCCATTTTAACAAATAGCACATTATACTCTTCACAGTTCTTGCATTATCTATCTTGTGTATGACTTTCTTGAGGACAGAGATATTGTCTTCATTTTTGTACACATAGTGCTTAGAAATGTGCCTAACATGTCACAGATGCTTAATACAACGTACTGTTTCTGAATTCTTTTAAAAAACAAGTGCAACATAACCGGAACTGAATGAAAACTGACCACAGATACACTAATTTAAATTTATGAAAGCATGTCACACACACAAAAAATGGATCACATTCACATGAACCATGTTTTTCGTATTCAATAGGAACCATATGTTTAAAATCTCCAATCACATGCAGAGTGAATTATGACCATTCACTCAGAGTAGTATTTCATTCCATTATGGTTTTAGAGGATGACTACTTTGCATATGCAAATTTTAATCTTAAGAATACTGACACACAATGGCAACTTTTCAAAACAGAAACCAAAACTTCAACAGGCCTTTAACATTTAAAGCTCACTATAGAGCCGTGCAACTAGAGGAACCCCTGCTCACCATAACTAGAGAAAGCCTGTACATAGAGCAATGAAAACCCAGTGCAGCCGAAAATACATACATACATACATAAAGCAAAGAATTAGTAAATAACATTTAGTAAATACATACCTGAAAGACTGTGAAACCAAGGTAATATTCAATAAGAATGCAACCTATGCTCCAAACATCACAAGGCTGAGACCAACCTAAAGCTATTTAAAAACAAAACCAAGCATTTTATTATGTAACAATTTAACTGTTAATACACTAAATCTTTTCCTGTGTGGGTGCTCTCTTTATACAGCCCATTTAGAAGAATGATAGTAAATCCACAGCTTACGTTTTTAGTTTTATATCAAACATTATTCAGTATCCTTTGAGTCCTCCATATCCTTATATCAAATTATAGTATTTTAACCTAGGGGAAGAGGCTTTTTATGTAAAACAAGAGACACTAGCAAATGTTTCATAGTCTTTTAATTGCTTGTGCAAAGAGGAACTCTGTTATATCCAGTTCATGGCTGTTCTATGAAACTTTACATTTTATTAATGCAAATACAGATCAACAATTATCCTCAGAATGTAATTACTAACCCCCTATCAATTATCAGCTTGGTATCTGCGTTTCTAGTTTCCATTAAAAGAAATACTGTACTACATAAATTATGTAGGAATTATAATAGATATTACAAATATTCTAAGCACCCATGAGCGGAATTACACAGTCATTTAAAAGTCCACACAGAGGTATCTCTATATGTACTTTCAGATTGTCTATACATGATCTATATTATACTTTCTCCTTCAGAACCCTCAACAGTAGTAGTATTCAAAAAAGAAAAAGACACCTAGCCTTAAGTCTGTATTTAATTAGAAAGAAAAGAGGAAACCACACAGATGTTTTCATCTTTCAAAGTTTAAGTATTTAATACAATAATGTACAAAAAACCTACTTTAAAAAACATTTCAATTTCTTCCAGTAATATCACTGAATTTAAAGACAAAGAAACGATATATGCAAGGTATGATTCAGTTATTTTTGTTAACCCTTACAGGGCGTATCATTTGAACAAATGGAAGATGGAGCCTGTTTCTACTTACAGTAACAGTAACACATGAAAATTTTGCAAATGATTAAGAGCTTGGACCTAAGATGAAAGTTTTCTTTTGCAACCACTCCCTTCTCCCAGTCCAGCTTTCTAGCAAATGACTGTAACCTTCTGTAGCATACCACTGTACATCATCTCATTCTGTTATGGGTTAGCTCTAACACTCTTTGGAATTTCACGTCATTCAGTTTTACTGGAATTTCCCAACTTCTGTTTATTACCAACACCCAAGATGTAAGATCAACCGTCTTCCTCTTACATCTTCCTCTTCAATCTAATTCTGCCTTTATCTTCAGGAGTAACACTTCACACAAACACATAATGAATGCTTCTAATCTTTCCATCTCTTCATTTCTTCTCCTAAAGACCAAGAATGCCAGTTTCGGATTTATAACAGCTGTTTACAGCCTGGCCACCCATGGGACTGTATCAATACCAAGAATCACTATATCTTACCCAACCTAGAAAAAGGCCATTAATTGAGTGTAAGATACACTGCCGTTTTACATACCAATAACAAAGAAAGAAATGCCAATTGTTTCGTGTTCTCCCACAATGTTAAAATGTGGGCAAAAATCTGCTTCTTAAAATTGATAAAACACAGCAAGTTATCTTTTATTTTTTTGGCTGCACTGCACAGCATGGGCACAGCATGCAAGATCTTAAGTTTCCTACACCCACTGCAGTAGAAGAGCAGAATCTTAACCACTTAACTGCTGGGGATGTTCCAACAAGTTTCTCTCTTTTTAAGCTATGAAAATACCTCTCCACCCACATTTCTTTCCACACTATTCTCTCTTACCTTCCTTGCACCCTTCAGTCCTCAACCATGAACATACTTTCTAAACTACTGCAACAGAAGCAGATTCTTTCAGACCACACTAAGCAGAAATCCTAGTAACATCAACCTCAAAGACAAGCTCTAAACCTGCACTGTCCTATGAGGTAGCCACTAACTACACATCGCTATTTAAATCTAAAATTTAAATTAACTGGCCACACTGCAAGTACACAGTAGTCTACTTACGGCTACTAATGGCTACCATATTGGACAGTGCAGATGTAACACTTCTATCATCATGGCAAGTTCTACTGGCTAGTTCTATAAAATATTCTTAATTTCCTTACCCTTTTACCAATCCTCTACTCTAGATAAACACATCATTAGTTTGATTTCATACTCCTATTCTGAACTACCAGTCTTCTTGGACAAAAAGGTAAAAAGTGGAAAAGACTGATTCCATGAAAATGTTTTTTACTATCCAACCTCAGTTGAAACTTACATTCAGCCAAGTATTATGGTTATTCCATTTAACTATTATATCTCCCAGTGTCACCTGATCTGATTTTTCCCCGCTGTTTCCAAGCCCCTCAAAGTCGTCTCTGACTTCCCAGCTCTATCAACACGACCTGGTGACTAACATAAATTTTGAGGCACAAGATGCTCTTTCCCTAAGCTCCCTCTTATCATCCACCCTGCACACAGATGTATGCCCACTAGATCTTCAGCATTTTCATTACCACCAAGCTCTAGTGATGAGACAAAAATAGGTGTTCCCATCATTTCAAAAACCACACTATGATGTCATTAAGCCAACAGAACTTGTTCTCTTATGATCACGTAAGACTGACGTGTTCAAAAATAACGACCACTTGGAATATCTTTACAGATGGTATATTATTCCCACTCAGGAAAAATAATTATAGCAATGACCAGACAGCTTTTATGGAAACAGAAAACATTTTCTGTACACTACTAAGAAAATCATAGCTATCCACCCACTACCTGGCCCCCACAATAGAAACTGTAGAGAACAAAAATATCTTTTCCAATTAAAGTATCAGGAAGTCTGGTGTCTACTGACCCAAAATGACCTCTGGAGCTCTGTAATGCCGTGTAGATACCAAAGTACTATGATGTTCATCATCGTATGTTGCACTTCCAAAGTCAACAACTTTGATATCTGTGTTTTTCAGTGTGCGTTCATCACGTTTCTAGAAAACAGTTGAGTAAACACAAAGTTCAATATATAAAATACTTTACAGCACTATTCCAAAAGGCTTGCCCGTGAATTGCCTTTTTGATTTTCAATATAACCCCTTGAGAAAGGCAAAGGATTACCCTTTTTGGGTTAAACACCAGGATATAATAAGTCTTAGAGGTAAAATTTCTCATCCAAGCATCGTATCAAGCTAAATTAATTTTAAAGATAACTACCGAAATTAACACAAGTCTTTAACTTACCATTTTAGAATTATATTTGACTACATAGTCAGACTTCACAAATAAAATATTTTCAGGCTTCAGATCTGTATGGGTTAATTTATTATGATGCAAAACTACAAAAGAACAAAAAGACATTATTAGTTTCACTCACAAATTTAATCTATATTGCGGGAAGGGAGGAGTGGTGATAGACGTAGGAATCAAAAGCAATTTCATCTTGTAATATGTGCAGTTTTAGCGACAATGCTTTGATATGTTACTTATATAATAAAAACTTTATTGGTATTTAAAAATTTAAGAAAGTGTACTTACAATTTATTGACTGGCAGATCTGATATGCCATTTGCCTGATGTGGTCAATTTGAAATGGCAGAAAGCTATTTTCTTTAATGAAATCATAGGTACTAAGTCCCAAGAGTTCGAATACAATACAAACATGACCATGATGATCAAACCATTCTAGCATCTGGACACATCGGCTAAAACAGATCAAAATAAAAATGATTCAGTTTATAGAACTCTGATTATTTCATGTAACGTGATGGATCACAGTTCCAAGTTTATACTTACAAAACACTATTGGGATCAGTACTATTTAAATGCTCTAATACTTGGATTTCTGAACGAGCTGCTTCACGATATCGTCCCACGTTTTTTACAATTTTCACTGCTACATGTATGCCATCCCTTAAAAACAAAATGAAAATGATAAATGTACAGGAGGTGGTTGAAGACATGTGTCCTAAAATAATCTTTCAGGGCATGTTATAGCAGCTCCTTATTAATGTTTTTTTTTTTAAAGCATTTTAACAAAATTCACTTTACATGGAGTGATGATTCTCTTAATACCTGTGAATGCTAATATTTGTTTCCAAAAGTTTAAATTTACTGAGATTTTTCCCCCCCCTTTTAGAGGAGGATAAAAATATAAACCTTGAACAGAATATACTACTGCTGAAAGCATTTGGTCATTCACTAAGAGAGACTGATAAGAGACTGACTGTGACAGACGGTACACAGGTATTAGTGATTAAAAAGGCTTGTCCTATGTATCTCAGTTTAATGGAAAAGACAGACACAAACAACTTATCATAAAGGTTACAAGTGCTTGATATGGAGTAGACAGAAGAAAGAACCTATTGATTGGGGTTAGGGGAGTTTAGACATCTTCAGAAAGGAGGAGACACACAACTGAGCCCTGAAAGACAACTAACTGTCAATTCATTAGATTTGGGAGAAAATTCCAGCAAAGGAAACACCATCATTAAGTCATGAAGCCGAAACAATGTTTAGTTCATTCAGGGATGCCAACAGGTAGAAACAGCTACAATCTAGGGCAGTGTGCTTTAGACTGGGCGTCCATGTGCACATGTGTGCTAGGCTGCTTTAGTCGTGTCCAACTCTTTGTGACCCTATGGACCGTAGCCCATCAAGTTCCTCTGTCCACGGGATTCTCCAGGCAAGAATACTAGAATGGGTTGCCATGCTCTTACAGGGGATCTTCCGGACCCAGAGACTGAACCAGGTCTCCTGCACTGCAGGCAGATTCTTTACCAACTGAGCCACCAAGGAATACTTCCTACAAAGTATAGAGGGAAGTGATGGTCAAGTGGTTAAGACACAGGCTTTTACTGCCATGGGTTCAGGTATGATCACTGATGATGAACTGAGATCTTGCAAGCCATGTGAGGAGGCCACCTCCACGCCCCCGCAAAGATACAGCTCTGAATGATTTTGAGGAAAAAGGTTTCCAAATCTGCAACTTCCTTTTGTCCTCTTTCCTAAAGCTGACCTTTTTGAAGACAAGCCAGCATTCAAACCTGTTTTCTTCACTATAGCCTTTTCATGTTAGAAAAGAAAACCTCATGGATGTGAAGATTAGTATGGCAAGGTATGTGCCCTAGGATGTCAAAAAAAAAAAATCTTTGAGGCAAACAAATTTTTCTAGTGGCTGGATAGCAAATCTTTCCAATTCGCTTAAGAAGGCCCTAATGAAGTTATAGGCTGGTAAATCATTCAAAAATTATTTTGATGATTATAAAATCTATGATGCATATATCTCAAGGCTTAAAAGAATCACTATAGGTAGCATGGAAACATATACACTACCATATGTAAAACAGATAGCCAGTGGGAATTTGCTGTATGATTCAGGGAATTCAAACCGGGGTCTCTGTGACAATCTAGAAGGGTGGGATGGGGAGGGAAGTTCAAGAGGGAGAAGACATTATGTATACTTATGGCTGATCCATGTTGATGTATGGAAGAAACCGACACAACATTGTAATGCAATTATCCTTCAATTAAAAATAAATGGATTTAAAAAAGAATTACTATAAAACTGCTATGACAAAACTTCTTGTCTCATCTGTTTAATTGTACAGCCAAGTTTTCTAAGGGCTAATATAGCTATAAAAATGAAAGATGGGTAACAGTGTTAGTTAATGCTACTGTAGTAACCATGCGTGGTGAGTGCTTAGCTGTGTCTGACTCTTTGCAACCCCATGGACTATAGCCCGCCAGGCTCCTCTGTCCATAGGACTTTCCAGGCAAGGATACTGGAGTGGGTTGCCATTTCCTCCTCCAGGGGATCTTCCCCTCCCAAGGATCAAACCCAGGTCTCCTGTATTGCAGGCAGATTCTTTACCATTGAGCCACCTTGTGAAACCCATTTTAGGTCTAGTATGAAAATCTGTAACAGATCTTTGTGTACTTGATCAAATTGAGTACTATTAACTGGAGTGTCTCAAATACTCAAGTCTTGGAATCTCAAGATATTTTAAGAAAATTTTAATGGGACAACTAGTGAAATCTGAATCTAACCTGTAAATTAGTAGACAAAATTTGAAAATACACATAATATGCAAATATAGAGAATGAAAGAGTAAATACTATAAAATGTTAACATTTGTGGAATCTGGGTGAAGAATACATAGGAATTCTTTGGATTATTTTAGCAACCTTGATAAGTCAAAGTGGGGTTTCCCCAATAGCTTAGATGGTAAAGAATTGGTCTGCAATGCAGGAGACTTGGGTTCGATCCCTGTGTTGGGAAGATCCTCTGGAGAAGGGAATGGCTACCCACCCCAGTATTCCTGGCCTGGAGAATTCCATGGACAGAGGAGCCCGGCAGGTTACACTCCATGGGGTCACAAACAGTTGGACACAACTGAATGACTAACACTTTCACTAAGTCAAAGTATTTCAAAATATCTTAAAATGTTACTTTATGTTCACATTTTTGTGGTAGAGAGAAAAGGGTGATAAAACAAGACATTCAGGAAAATGTTCTTTATGAAAAGTGGAGTAAAAATAAGTTCAAGGAAAAACCATTTCTAAGTAGTCAAGAAAAGTTTGTTCCTGGATGACAGGAAGCATGAAGCTATTGTACTTACATTCCCCCAAACATAAGGATACATGTTTACTAAAAAAAATCAACACTTAAAATAATCTGGAAATTATACCCTCAGTTATTTTATGATGAGAAAGTTAGATGTCAATTTAAAAATGTGCACTTTTCACTCAACAGTTTTACAAGTTTCACTTACAAAAAAACTTGCAACCACAGAATACATATTCTAGAGCAAAACATGAAAAATGAAGCAGAAAGGATATCAAGTAACAAAAAGGTTATTATAACTCAATCTGAACTTTATTCTGTAGGCTTTAAGTAATTTCTTCATAGTTTAAGAAGCTGACCCTAATGTGCAAATAATATCTTTTGGAAATAAAGGTTTTTGAACCAAGATTAGCCATGCTTTATTGTCTCTGCAGTTCAGAAGTAGGGTAAAGCACTCCAAATCTTTTTTAGAAAGTTAAGGGCCTACGTTCTGAGAAACTCCTCACTGGAACACTCACTTTAATTTCAATTGACTCCATCTGATAAGAATGTTCAACATTCCTGATCAAAATTCACATTCATAAGTAAATAAATCATACACAGTTAAAAGAAATTTTGAATACTTATACCTCCCAGGAAACACAGTTAACCAGTTAAATTCAATTTTATCCAAATTATGGATCCTTCCCTACCAAAAATATTAGAATATTCAAAAAAGAAAAAACAAACTTACATGTCATGATCAATGCATTCTACAACTTTGCCAAAGGCCCCTTCACCCAAAGTATCCACGATTTCATCTAAAGTGAGGGGGGGAGAAAGAAGTATAAGTACCTGAGCACAAATTATCAGTTATTCAAACAATGAAAGCTTAAGTGTGGAATATTTTCAAATGATCTCTATCAAAGCATAACTAAGGTTTCAGCACTCAAAATTATTTTATTTTCAGCTGTTACAAAAACAATTCAGACAGAGCTATCTTTCTTGCTCTAATCTCAAATTCCACTGATTATTTTGGAACTTTAGTAGAGTAGAAATATTTAAACTCTATAGAAAAGAAGAAATACAAAAGAACAACAAACAAACCCACGAAAAACAAAACAAAAAAGCAATGAAGAGTTCTTTAGCCCCCCGCTGACAAACTATTCTTAAAAAGATTATTCTGTCTGCAAAGTTTAAAAAGTGTTGAAAAATATTCTATACATCTTGCTCTTAGAACGTCTCCACTTTGACAGATCAGGTGACCCTCCTCATCATCCTCTATACTCCTGGATCTTTTCCTTCGGTGGCTCTTCTGGAACGGCAAGTGGGCAGCACCAAGATCGTCCAGCCAATCAATATATCAGAGTGAATTCAGGGCAGAATACGCAATTCATTCAGCGGGGAGATATTCAGGCATTCAGATAAGCACCAGGCCACGAACAGTTGGCAGGAGCAATTTCAAATTCAGTCCCCAGAAATTCACAGGGCACAGTTTATGTTACAGAAGAAAAACATGGCAAGGAACAGATTTTCAGATAAGATACTTAAAGTGGCAATAGAAAAAAAACAACACAATTGTCTCTTTAAAATATTGACTTAATTGAAGTCTGAAATTTAAAGAATGCAAATGTCATGATCTATAATCTCTTGTTATAAAATAGCATATGCTGTGAGTTGGGATGTCTAGTTTGTCAGAAAAATGTTTTGAAATGTCAATATTAGTTCAACAAATTTATTATTTAGCAATATTTTTAAACATACACGATTAAAATATAAGGGGACAATAAAGGCTAGTTAATTTCAATGTTCAATGCTAGTTCTATTGAAGAAAACTTGGGAAGGAAAATAATTAACTCAGTTTACTTATCAAACAAGTGAAGATATGTGAATTAAAAAAAAGAACAGGCTTTTTGGACATTTAACTTCCCATTCGGCACCCACTTTCAGAACTCCAACCTAACTAATTGGAACAATGATGCACTGTGTTATGGGACTGTGTTATATTCAGGATTAAATATCCACCAGTGCAACGTTCTATATTTGTTTCCAAGTATTGGGAAATAGGTTTCTTTTAGAAAAAAAGTTTGAGATGAAAGAAAAGATGGGTGCCTTTACTTTTCATAAGATTGTTATAAAGCATAAAAATATTTTTAATATTAAAATGATGAAACTCATGATCTGGTCTACAGAAAATGAGTAAATGTAGGTAAATGAGGGCTAACTAATATCAACAAATACAGATTAGTTGTAAGAATTTTGATACTTCCTTTAAGGATTCAAGTAATTTAAAGACAATTACATTCATACAGTATTATAAACTTTTCCAAACTTATTGGCCCAATAAGAGCTTTTACACACAAGTAAGTATCCACCCAAAATAAAAACAAAATGAATCATACCGAATGTGACTGATGACTTGAACAGTGTCTATTACGCTTCCTTTTAGGACTGCTTCTCCTGCTTCGGACTGAAGATTTACTGCAGTGGATTCGAAAACTGCTTTCAACGTCTCTGTGATAATGTCTAGGAACATATCTTTCGCAGTAGTCATTTCTGTATTCATCAATGTATCTCCGGTCCCGATAATCTCTCTCATTCAAGGACCTTGCTTCTAAATAATGACTGAAAACACATTAAAGTATTAAAAATTACACTCTTCATTCTAGAATAATATGGTTAAAAATAAAACATTCTCTCAAGTACTCCTGGTTTAAACAGCTAACTCAATAAAAGAAAAAAGTACAAACTGATGGGTCAATTTATACTTAACTCATAAAACTTAAAATAATTTTACTTTAACCAACAAGTAAATGTGTTCATATATTTCTACTAATATATACTACTATCAAGAAATAAAGTTTGAGTCAAATCATTCAACATATTCAGTGCTTACTTAAGAGTCCCTTTATTTTCTGATCAAAGTTAAGACCAAAGAAAATTCACAAAACTGCTCTTCTGAAATTCATCAGTCTTAGGATATACCCATCTGTAACTAAGCTCTCTTCCTTTTTTCAGAACTATACACAATACGAGACAGGGAAAAAAGGATTCCTTTCTTAATGTAAGTGAATTTTAGATTTCTCTGGCACAGAGAATTCTCTCAAGAAAGCTGAATCAGAGCTAAAAGGAATCAAATGTATTTCAGCACTTTCATTTTATAGATGGCTAAACCAAGATCCCTAGAAGGAAAATGATTTGCTATGGTTGAAGAGCACATTCTAAATTCTACTGTGTGTGCCAGCTTTACACCTCATCTATCCCATCTTCTCTCTTTATTTCGAGCTTCCTATATCCTCTGAGAAATAGACAACACAGTTTTTGAAGGCTGCTTCATGTGCCAAAGATATCTAAAATACATTCGTCCTAAATGGGAAAAAGATCTTGTAATTGCTTGCCTAGGATTACTCAACCCCCTGCTTCCCTGTGCATTTTGAGTTTCCTGTCATTCCTGTGTGAGAAATAAACAAGAATTCAGGGAAAATAGCATCGCCTGGTACCAGAGTGCTTAACTTCTGAATCTACATATCCCTTTGAAAATCTGATAAAAGATATGGACCCTGTCCCATAAGAAATGCAAAAATGCATAAACAAAACTTGGTGAGAAATTTCAGAGGCCATGGACCTCAGGAAGCAAATGGATTTCAGTTAAGCAGCCTTGATCTGATGGAAAGAAAAAGACACACATTCAATTGGCCCAGTTTCCCGTCCCCCTCTCTACCTGGGATGAGAGTCCTCTTCAACAGAGTGTGAAGCTTCAAGAGGGATGCACATGGAGCACTGAGGGAGAGAGGGGACACCTGCCCAGTCAGACACATCAGCTAAAATAATCCTAATAAGCAATGGAGTGACAGATGTTGACTAGATTGCCCTCACCAATAGGTTTCTTTTCCCCAGAATATGCTGTCATTCTTTTTCACAAAGGAGCTAAATGGTTTAGGCAGAAGTAAAGGAGAAGCATCTCTAAAACTCCTACTCAACAGGGCTGGCATCAAATCCAGGCTGGGGAGATGCAGAAACCCCTTTTCCCCTTTCTCCAGTGTCAGCCTTAAGTTCTAGCCACTGGAAAAACAACTCAGGATGTTAGGGCAAGACTTTAGGTCTATCAGTTGCTTGGAACCATATGGGATCGACATCAAGCTAGACATTACTATACTCTGAAGGGCACCTGTTTAATCCTGTAAGGCATCCTTCCCATAAAAAGCCAAAATTTATCAGAAAAAAACTAACACTATCTTTAGCTGGACTGGTGCATGAGATTAGAGATGCTGATAACCATAATCTTCAGAATAACACACACCAGGGTGAAGTAATACCATGAGAATAAACTAAAAAGCTGAGGACTTCTTCAACCTGTAACAACCAAAGCTTAGAGATTACATAAACAAAATCTACAGAATTATAAAGGCTACATGGACAGAGTGAACAGGATGAACAGATTGATTTTATTTCTAAAAATATTCACTAATCACCCAGTGAATATTTCACAATAGTTCTTCAAAATAGCCAAGACTAACGAGGCTATGCTCATTCCTTTTTATTTCCACACAGGTCCTGTGGGAGATAAAAAATATATATGAGGCAAAAATCTCTGCCAACAAATTAATGACTCAACAATGCAGGAAATGCCAAAAGCCTATATATGAGTGCTTAGGGTCACAGAGGGGAAAAAAATCTCAAAATGCTTAAAACGGTCATGGAAAATCTCATGAAAAAGAGAAGAGTTGCATCTTAAAGGGAAATCAGACTTTGGACAAAGTAAAAAGTAGAAATGAGGGGAGAAAAATGGCATATTACCATCTTACATTTATAGAGCACTTTAACCACAGTGGCTCAGAGATGAGTTTGTCTACATATACTTAGGAAATAATTTCAGCAAGAGCAATTTTCAAATAGGGATGCATAAGCAAATAAGCTGCAAACAGATCATCCAGAATCTTGCATGCCAGCCTGAAGAGCTTAAAACAGTGTTTCTCAGAGGATGGTTTGTTTATTAACAATATCAAAATACTGAATTATTTAAAATGAAGATCCCTGGCCTCAGGTGAGGCTCACTGAATAATCTGATAATATGCATTTTTAACATACCTCCAAGGTGATCCTATTCACACTACAGTTTGAGAATCACTTGTGTAAGGCTTGATACTCTTAGGTTACAGGGACTTTCCTGGCAGCTCAGCAATAAAGAATCCCTCTGCCAATGCAGGAGACACAGGTTCCATCCCCACGTTGGGAAGAACCCCTGGAGAAGGAAATGGCAACCCCTCCGGTATTCCTGCCTGGGAAATACCATGGACAGAGGGGCCTGGAGGGCTGCAGTCAGAAGACTGCAGACACAATTTAGCCACTAAACAACGACAGCTCTATGTTACAGGAAGACATTTAAGGATACAAAATGAGTGTTCATAGCTACATCAGTTTTCCTATGCAGAATTAACCGATCAAGCCTGTAGAAAATGGGCAATTCACAGGCTACTTACGAATCAGGAAAATACAGACACTTCACAATATATGTGAAAAAAGGTACAATAACTCATATACAATAAAACTGCTTATATATCAGTAAGGAAAATACACTTTAATAGAAAAAAAGGCTAAGAATACAAAAATAATGTTCAAAATGAACTACAATTAAAAAAAATAATGTTCAAGTGGTAAGTAAATATATGACGGAGGACAAACTCAACAGAAATTTAAAAATTCAAATGATAACAAAGCACTATTCTTGGCATTTCAAAATAACCAAGACTGATGAGAGAATGAAGGAGCAAGTTGTAGGGAATATAACTTGGTACAAACTTTCTGGAAAAATACATGAATATGTAGCAAGAGTCTTCTAAGAGTTCACACTCTGAACTATCCTGTCTCTTCTTAGAATCTATTTCCAAGAAACATGAGAGGCAAAGATTTGCATACATAGGTATTTTTTAAAATAATCAGAAATAATTTTATATCCAAATAATGGGGGATTAGCATCCTATCAAGATTACCTTTATACGTTTCTGTATTTTTCATTTTTTCCAGTAATTTTATTAAAAAACACTCTTGTAAAGTTTTGAATCTTAAAAAGACTATTAGACTACTCCAGATTATGGAGAGAAATTACCACCAGACATCTCTGGTGCCAAGAAGAAACTATTAGTCTAGTGGTTATTGGACAATCATGTTTATACAGTTAATTATTACATAAATGAACTGTTCATCAATCATACCAGTTCTTTTTTACCTACATAATGCATAATAAACTTATGAATAATTAGTATTATGACATTATGCCTTACAGAGTATTTTGTATTTATTTTAATATAGGATACAGATATTCTCTATAGTACTGGGATACAGATATTTTCTATAGTACATTAATTTAGCTCAGGTCATTGAAATCCTGGCAGAGATTCTCTTTTCTCTTCATACAATGTAAAGAATGATTAGTCTGCATTGATTACCAATAAGCTTACTGTTCTGCAGAACAAGTCTGTTTTAGCATGGAAAAGGAAAAAAATTACATACTGTTTTTTAAAGTAACCCCAGCTGGCTAATTTAGAAAGCAATCTGGCAAACAGTCCCAATGGAACATCTGCACAAAACAAGGAGAAAACATAGAACCAACAAAAACAAATGAGAAAGGGAAATTCATGGAGGACAAAATGAAAGAAACTACTCACCTAGGCTTTGTTTAATCATTTAGGAACTTTACAAAATTCCTCCAATTCTACATAAATGTATTACCTCCAAATTTTACACTGGTAAAAATACACTAAAACAGGACACATGCCATTTGGTATTTTTATTGCGGCCCTTCCCTAAATTACTGGCTACTGCCTACGCAAAGGAATGGTTCTTAAAACAGCCAAGCTTCGAAAAATTCCAAATATATTTACTGGTCTTATCTACAATACAGCATAAGCAACTAATCCCCAAAGCATGTTAACATTCTCACAGGGCACACTATTTTTCTAATCTGGGTAACTCTCCCCACCCGTCATTCTCTCTCATTTGTGGAGCCCTAAATAAGTGCCCAATGTACACATCTGCCTAGTATTCACATACAAATTGAAGGCACCTGCTGGTCCTTTAATCACTCACTTCACTTGTGTGTGTCCTATCACCACTTTTGTGTCTCGTTTCACACAACTACGTTACTGGCAGCAAGACTCGGTCAACTATCTCCCATAGGTCCTAAATGGATTCATGAGGGTAGGCACTCTCTTCTACTCACAGTAATGTCTAGCATATAACAGGCACTCAGGAAATCTTTTCTGAATGAGTATTTGTTGACGGATTTATAAAAACAATTTGACAGATGAAAGCTATACAAGCTAATGGCAAATCATTTAAACTATTTGTGTTAAAATGGTAGTAGTTCAAGACTAATTTACCAATCAGACTCTTTAAACTGGTGATGTGGTTTACAATATCTGTTCTCTTGCGTACTGCTGTGGGATCTCCTCTTCCGTTTGTGACTTCCACTGTAGCTTTCATGTCCCCAGCTTTCTCTGCTATCCCAATCAGGGCAGTGAGTTCTTTTGGAATGCCGCATCTGTTAATGGAAATGAAAAGTGAGTTGTGGAATCAGATGGCTTGTTTACTAAATACAGTACTTTACATTAATATTGATTAAATACAAAAACACCCAAGACATGGGGTCGCAGAGGTTCTAAAATGTTTGTAGGTAATGTTTCCCAAGGCATGGGGGCACTACCCCACTGGTATGTCAGATGATTGATTCTAAGTGGCACACAGATCCTGGTACTAAATAACAATGTGAGACCTTAATACTTTCTTTTTCAATTCTTCTGGATAAATTCTCAGTTCGGTGCTTGTCTTCAACTAACATTCGCTAACTGCTATTTTAAAAATAAAGAGTCAGGATTCAGGCTTAGAGTCTTTTCTCTTGTGTCTCCCATCTTGGCAGGTGGATGCTTTACCACTGCGACATCTGGGAAGCTTTCTTACCATTTTCCTATGGTAAATTGCTACTAACCTCTTAAATTATTGCTATTATCAAACTGTAGGTTATTGATGTTAACTGTAAAGGTGAGCTAGTTTAAAACAAGTATCATGCATCTTTGGCAAAACATTGTAACACAAATAACTGAAGTCAGAGAAATACTTAGGGATACTAATACAGGAGATGATTTTGTTTTAAAGGTAAAGAGCCACTAATGCAGATCCTTTTTCTCAAACACTCAAGAGTTCTATTCTCTAAATCTTGAGAATGACTCTCAGCTTTGAATAGAACTCGGGGTGTGAATAGAACACAGTATTCAACTGAGAACCTGAAGAGCAATAAAAATTTTTATGAACTCATTTCTTCTAACCACAAGTTTATTTTCAGATCATCCTACAGCCTTCTTAAAATTAAACCTATCTGTTGTAGATCTCGCGTGACTAAGAAAATGAATGTGTAAGGATGCGTATGGTCACACTGAAATCAGACAGCAACCTACAAACTTCATTAGGTTTTTCAGGATCTGTATTCTAACAAGTCATCCCTATCTGCCTCTCCACATCTTAGCTCTTTCACAAAGCAGATTTGTTTTTAACAGATGTCCAAACTCTGTTGAAGGCCGTGAGTTTCACAACCCAGCAAGGAGCTGAAAAAGGTAAACTGGAGCAAAGCCAGCTTAGTTAACCTCCTTCAGTTTGACCAAATGACTCAGTAACAAGCAAATGAATTCAAGTAACACAACTTAAATGATTTCAAATGGTTTAAGAAAGATTTTGAAATGAGGCATCTCCTGGGAGGTATTTCCTAATATAGGTAAAATATAGGTAAAATGCCATCAGAGCCTGAAGCCACTAATATTCAGATCTTTTAACTCACTTCTCTTGCTGATTCTAACGCTATGCCCATCACACATACTTCTGATATGTAGCTTCTCTTTTAGCTTGCTTCAAAAAAGGAAGACAAAAAAAAAAAAAAACAACAACAAAAAAAGGAAGACAAGGCACTGGTTAAGTCCAACAAACTCTACAACTCTAGTTAGGGTTCTCACTGGAAATTGGTATGTGAGCATTTGGATTTGACCTATGACATATTCATAGGTCATCTGAATATGGGAAACTGAAATAAACCACACTACAAATTAAGGAGCAAAAAAGACCATCAGAAAAGCCATAAAAAGAACTGTATTTTTAGTGGAATTCTTCTGACCCTTTGATTACCCCAATTGTATTTTAATCACATAGGAACTTTAAAACTGCTTAGTTTAAAAAAAAAAAAACTGCTTAGTTAAGCATTCTTAAATCATACCAAGCAAAATCCCATCTGATGATTGATGCTTATTATTATGACTAATACACATAGTTTTTGCAAAACATGTCTGCTGCAGCTTTTTTCCTTCTACTGTCAGCCAGTCATAACTGGCTCACCTGTGAACAAAACATAATTCTTATATAACCAGTTATCAATGTGAAAATATTAAAATAAGAGACTTGGGAGACCCAAAGTTTTTTATTTCTCTAGCCAAGTTCACTACTTTCATTTTAATTCGTCTGTTAGGAAGCCCTCCTTCACTACTCTTCAGAAATATTTCCTCAGGAGGCCAAGAAAAGAATCCCAGACCCAGGTTACACAAATTAAGTTCCTTCACATACAAAACAAAAAAACAAAAACAAAAACCCACCCCCTAGAATTATTGCATTACCTCTACTTAATAAAGAACTCTACATGTTAGAATCATTAGACATCTTCCAATAAAAACACCAAATACAAAAAACATCAGATATGCTTATATCCCTCTTGGAAACCTGATTCTCTACTGCCTTTAACACTCTATTTTACCCAACAAATTTACATCTATATATATGGCTTTAAAATATCTATAAAGGTTAAAGTTATGATTAGATGGCTCCAAGAGGGACGTAACTGGTAACAAAAAGCCTGAAGGTGTATGTATGGAACACAAGCATATAAAGATAGCTATAAAATGAGATCAGGAGATTGACCCGGTCAGTTTGGACTGCTGTTTGCAAAGGACAGGATAAGCATACTACGGTTGCTTAAGTAATCAAGGACAATGTGATTCAAAAGCAACAGAAATGCAAATCTGCTGCAATAATGACACGCTCCACTTTAAAAAGTTTGCACAATGGCTGAGTCTCTCCTATTTACATCTCATAAGCACGAGCTAAATTCCACCGCCTGGACTCGCAGACTTGCAGTTCCTCGGACGCCCAGTCCACAGTCCCAGCCTATCCGCCAGGGCACCTGGCCAGGGCCTTTGGCGCACTCAAGAGATTTGACCCCGGAAAATCCCCGAACGCTACCAACAGCTGAGGCCAGGCACCCACGGAAGGCTTGACCTAGGAGTATACTTGCTCCAGGCGGTTCTAGAAGGGTTCCTGACAGGTACTCACTCTGACCGGCGGGACGAAGCACGGCCTAAGCAGCCATGATGCGAGAGGCCTGGGTGCTCTGAAAAAACCTAGCGGCTGAGCCGAGGCCTTTTATCCCTAAGATTTTAAATCTACTATGACGCCTGGGCAACTTTAGGTTTTAAATGTCACAAGCAGAGCTGTGTCCCAAACGCACCCCGGTCGCCGAGGCCCCGAATCCCGTCGTTTTTCCGACACCTGGCTTCGAGACTTACAAAACCGGGAAGCCGCCCAGCCCAGAGCACACTGCCCGAAGCCTTACCTCTGCAAAAACAAAAGGCCCTTTGGCCGCGAATTGTCGGCAAACCGCCGTCTTCTCTCTCCAGTAGCTGCGACAAACACCCTACAAAATGGCGGCCGCGCCGTCTCCCTACAACCCCCCGGCAGCCTCTAGCACCGCCCACACCAGGCGAACGCGCCTGCGTAACAGAGCTCCCGCGCTCCCTCTCCACCCCTAAGGGGCGGGTTCCACGTGACGTCAGGAATGGCCCCGCCCTCCACCACGCAGTTGTCCCCGCGGAGCAGTCACTGCCCCGAGACGTGCTTTGGTTGAGGCTGCGCCCTAGATTGTTTTCGTTCTGGGAGCACCTGGGTCAAACTGGGCGGAAACGCCCTAAACTTGTGGCGCCTGTCTGCAGCTATGGGAGGGATTATTCTGAATGCAGCACCTCTCAGCAGAGCCAACGAAGGCTCCGTTTCCTGCTCTTCCGCCCAAGTGGGCTGCACCATGGCACTTTGGCTGCCTGCCTTCCGCCTACCGGAGGACCTCAGTTCAGTTCAGTCGCTGAGTCGTGTTTGACTCTTTGCGACCCCATGAACCACAGCACGCCAGGCCTCCCTGTCCATCATCAACTCCCGAAGTTTACTCAAACTCATATCCATTGAGTTGGTGATGGAATCCAACCATCTCATCCTCTGTCGTCCCTTTCTCCTCCCGCCCTCGATCCCTCAACTCAGGCACAATCATCACGCAAGAGACAAGCCCCAAACCAGGTCCAGACTGGTGCTGGGGATAGTGTAATTGAGCCTGCTTGCAACTTCCTGTCTAAAAATGGATTCCGATAATTAAGAGGAGAGCCTAGGAAACAAGCTCAGAGGTACATATCTTTTTAAGGCCTATGCTCCTGAGAAAAACTAGCAACAAAAAGAGAAGTTTTTGTTGAGACTCCTTACCTGTCTCCTGAGCAGATTTGGTAGCTAAAGTTTCCCTAACAAAGTTTTTCCTATTATTTACCCCTGTGGGTTTTATTCAAAGTATGAAAGTGAAATTGCTCAGTCGTGTCAGACTCTTTGCGACCCCATGGACTGTAGCCCACTAGGCTTCTCCATCCATGGAATTTTCTAGGCAAGAGTACTGGAGTGGGTTGCTATTTCCTTCTCCAGGAGTTCTTCCTGACCCAGGGATCGAACCCGGGTCTCCAAGCAGAATAATATATGAGAGCTAATGAGCCCAGTTAAAATAAGGTATTTCATAGTTGTAAGAATCCCTGGACAGTTTCCTTGTGAGCTGTAAGTAAGAAAAGAGGGTCAAAATTTAAGCCCTGGGGAGCACTTACGGGGCAAGAAAAAAGCCTGAAAATGAATGATCAGAAGGAGAGGAGAACCAAGAGTTTGGTGTCAGAGTAAAGTAGTAAGGACGGGTAAGGATATGTGTGCTCCTTAAGTTAAGTGGTGTCTGACTCTTTGCAACTCCGTGGACTGTAGCCTGCCAGAGTCCTCTGTCCATGGGGTTTTCCAGGCAAGAGTACTGGAGTGGGTTGCCATTTCCTACTCCAGTATTCATTAGAAGGACTGAAGATGAAGCTTCAGTACTTTGGCTGCCTGATTGGAAAAGCCAGCTTATTGGGAAAGACCCTGATGCTGGGAAGGATTGAAGCCAAAAGGATAAGGGGGTGGCAGAGGATGAGATTGTTAGATAGCATCACCGACTCAATGGACATGAAATAGAGCAAACTCCAGGAGATAGTGAAGGAGAGGGGAGTCTGGCATGTTGCAGTCCACAGGGTCACAAAGAGTCAGACACAACTTAGTGACTGAACAACAACTCCAGGGGCTCTTCCCAATCCAGGGATCAAACTCCTGTCTCTTGCATCTTCTGCATTGGCAGGCAGATTTTTTTTTTTTTACCACCAGCACCACTTGGGAAGCCCAGGAAGCCCAGAGTAAGGGAGAGAAGGGGTTAAATGCGAAAAAGACTGACAGTGACAGATGCTAGAAAAGTGGCAGGAAGGGTTGGTGCTGAAAAGTGTCAGGATTTTGTGTTCTGACAAACAGATGAATAAAAGAGAAAGTCAGAAATCAAATTTGAGAAGGCAGAGTTGGGACTGTTGTGGGCTTAAACCAAATAGAATGAGTTTGTACCTTGTTGGGTGAAAGGAGGGCACTGCCATTTCATGATCTAATATCATAGAAAACGTGCCACCCACTTTGGATAAACTGAATTGTTATGGCGATTGTATCCCATGTCAAGAAGTGAAGAAGTGAAGTTGAAAAGATAATTGGAAAATTGGAAGTGAAAATTTGCTATCCTGTAGAATGAAACAGACAACTTTATTCTCCTCACCTGGAATAGCCACCATTTCTGCGTTTACAATTTTAAATCTTAGCCATCCTTCGATGTGTGTCTCTAAGATGCTGTCCCCGACTGCATTAGTTCCCACTCATCTCCCTCTTCTTGACTACTCCAGTTAGAGATGAAGCCCTCAAACAGTTGGCCAAGGCACACTGGTGTGCCTGGAGCCACCAATATACGCTGACCAATTTTGCCCATAGACTGAAATGTATTGGTTCTACAACTGATTATACTTACTGTTTCAAGAACATGTATCAGTTAGGATGCTTAGCTGAGTAGACTGGGCCATCTTGCAAGGTAAAGTCAGACTCAGCTTGAGGCATACAGAGACATAAATTAAGCTGGCACCAAAGAAAACTTATCATTTTTGCTGGAGCATGAAAGATCTTTGTCTCATGAGGATCAGGAAAGTGGTCAGGAAAGTGCACAGTTTTGCTCAAACAGCAATATAAACTTAAAAGACAGCCAAGTGGGAAGGACACCTACAGAGGGATAAATAGACCTCACAAAACATTACCCAGTAGCAGAGTCTGCTTTGTAGTTGTTGCTTTCTTGTTTTAGTGTCATTTTGAGTATTTAAATTTGTGTGCCACTTAAATATTAAGGTCTAATATTTGAAAGTGTGTTGTGATCAGGAGGAGGCTAAGAATGTCCCATGAGTAGCATTTCTCTTATTACATGTATGGTGCTCCTAGTTACTCTCTGCAGCTTATGTGCTTTGAATAGAGACAAAAACCTAATTCATATTATTTTTGGTGTCTTAGTGGCTACAACTAAGTACATATTTGCAGGTTGCTTATGAAAGCTGCTTTTGATTGTTTTGCTCAATTAAGTTGAATTAAAATTTGAAATTTACTCCCCAAATTCCTCTGCTAGTTGGCTTAATAATCTCATTTGACATCTTAACTCTTTCTATTAAGTCAATTACCTGGAAAGTGAACACCTTGAGTCAGAGGATTTAATGAAACAAATCTGTCTAAATTTCTCGGAATCTACTACTAACACCAAGGTGTCCCTGGGGGCTTGGTGGTAAAGAATCTGCATGCTAATACAGGAGACACAGGTTAATTCCTGGGTTGGAAAGATCCCCTGGAGAAGGAAATGGCAACCTGCTCCAGTATTTTCGCCTGGGAAATCCCATGAACAGAGGCCTTTGGTGGGCTACAGTCCACGGGGTCACAAAAGAGTCGGTCATGATTTGGCGACTAAATACCAATGACTACTAACACCAGAAAAAACTGTCTAATCTGGTATCTTCATCTCAGTACAAGAACAAGTATGTCTTAAGAAAACCTTAAGGTAAGCCATATGTAAAGAAAATCTTAGTTTTGAAGACCAAACAGAGGAAAGTTCTTATTATGTATTCTAGCATATATATTCTACAGGTTTAACTTCAGACATAGGAAAAGCAGAGTTCTAGAGTAAAAGTCATCTCTGAAAGCAGAGTTCCAGAGTAAAAGTCTGTATTGTTATGTAAATTAAGTTTAACAAAAGCTTGTCATTTTTATGGAGAAACCTTTTCAAAGGTATAAAGCTTTACGGGTTTATAATTTCTAAGTTGTTAGTACTGATAATTTATATTTAATTATATGTTTTTGTGTGCTTTTAGCTATCAGTTTATACTCATTTATGTGCTAACCACTTGGTATACATGATATCATTTAATAACCTTAATAGCTCTATAAAGTGATCTTTGGTTACGGACTTGCATTCACAATTATCAAGTACCAGAACCAAGGTTCAATCTCAGGCTTTACTTGCTCCAAAGCTCTTGTGTTTAACCCATTCTACTGACTGCTTCAAATCATATAGCAAACTATTGATACATAGCGACTTACTTTACTTAGCCATTAGGGAAAACTGGCTGAGTCCATCTTTCAGTAAGACCAAAGGAGTTTGCCTTAAAAAAATACCACTTTTCAAGATGATATATCATCGAAGGCTCCTCATGATGAAACAATGAGTCAGTTTATCACCAGCACATCAAGGTCATCAAAGATCTCAGGGTGCCATATTCACTGTTCAGCAGCAGGTCACAAAGGGTCTCCCATGCAGCCCATGCTGCCGAAGATGGATAACATCCCAGGTTTTTCCAATATTTTCTGAGATTGGTTATGAGGATGTTCACACAGCACACTGTGAAGCAGGATCCAGCCCCATAGAACACTGCCAGAAACATCTCCTGATACGCAATGCACTTTGCAGCATGTATATGAGGTGTGGAGTGGAAGAGTGCCAGAATGATTTAATTCGGAGGTTGTGTTAGGAATAGTGTAGACTGATCTTTCCAATCTTATTGTCAGTTTTCACTACTTCTATATGAAAGGGCTTTGGACCTGGGTTAGTAAATTAGTTTGTCAACACATGCTACCAATAGTCTCAGCTGTCAACTATCCAGGGAAACCATTGAAGGGCAAACATATTTACCTACATTCTAAACTTCTTAAGAATATTGTAGAATCCTATATAAGTATATGAAAACGTGTAATACATATATTTGTCTCCAAATCTTCTGGGTTTACCTTTTATTTTAGTGTGTGAGTATCAAGTTCATATTTTATGTAATTGTAGGAAGTATAATATCCTTCAGAGTATTCTGATGATTTCTAGAGAGGGCGTTAACTTCTCTGGAGCTTCCTGTCACCTCTCTAAATTCCCATTCCTGGCTCTATCCCTCAGTTCCTGTATACTATATTATCTGCAGTAGCTATCCTTGCTTCATAACATTTTGTACCAAGTATTGACACAGACCTCTTCTCCTTGGTTTTCTAAAGACTATGTAGCTTTTATGAGGAATAGGCTTAAAATTTTGAGGATACTTGGGTAGGTACAGGGTAGAAACAAAAAGAACTTACCTTTTAGTAGCAGAATTCACAGTTCTGAAGGTGCCAATCATTTCTCATCACAGATAATTTCTTATTGGCTTTTACCTCCTTAGGACTCAACCGGCCAAGTTCCTTAGGATCATCCTCACATTTTCTCTCAAGAGTGTTCTCCCTTTTTCTAGTCATTCTTTCTGCCTTCATTCATTCATAAAATATTTATTGGGCGCCGACTTATACCAAACACTGTCCTAGGTGCTGAGGATGCAAAAAGCAAACAGGACAAAGTACATGCCTTTTTAGAGTTCAGGTTCCAGTGGGGAAAGAAAAAAAAGGAAATAAATATTTCAAAACTTTATATATCTTATGAAGAAAACAAACTAGAAACCAAAAGAACATCTGAGAAGGGCTGGCTAGACGTAGGATGGTAAGAGAAGTGTTCTTGGCAGATGTGACAGTTAGTTTAGGGCTAAAGAAGAGAAGAAGCTGGTCATGTGAAGATGAGACAGAACTCCACTGGAAGTCTCATTTAACCCCATATGGACATGTATGTGAAGATATTTTGACATTTTTTGATAGGAAGAAAAAATTGGCAACAATGTAGATGTCCATTACTAGGGGAATAGATAAGTAAAATGGATGTGTACTGTGTATTAGTTAAAAGCAGTGAACTTGATTTACAAATAGACCTAAAAACTTAATGTTGAGTGAAGAAGAAAATGTGATTTATAACACGATCTCATTTAGGCAGATTTTTAAAAACACCAACCACACGATATATTTTCAAGGATACATATATATTTAAATAAAGATTTGAGAGCAGATTGGAAGGGCACTGTGTTAAATACACTAGAGATGTGCTTCTCAGAATTCTGATCTTTAGAGTAGAAGACCGTTTAGGTTATGCACTCAATTTACTCTGTAGCTTTGTTGCCTTTAAAATTAGATCCTGTGTCTAATTTTCAACACAATCTTCCCTGTGGCTACAGGAGGCAACTGACTCTATAGTGTACCTTAAGCTGACAGCTGGCTGACCTGATCTTGTCGTTTTCCTTTTTTAAAGCTTTTAAAACAGCTAACCAAAGGCATTGTGTGTGTGGTAGTCACTCAGTCGTGTCTGACTCTGTGATTTTTTGGAAGGTAGCCCACTAGGCTCCTCTGTCCATAGAATTCTCCAGGCAAGAATACTGGAGTGGGTAGTCATTTTCCTTCTCCCTGGATCTTTCTGACCCAGGGATTAATCCCAGGTCCCTGGCATTGCAGGCAGATTCTTTACTCTCTGAGCCACCAGGGAAGCCCAAGGCAGACAACTCAATAATTCTTATAATTGCTATTGCCCCTATACTATTCAAGTGCTTCCTGCTACTGCATAAGCTAGTGTTTGACCTCTATTTGAATCTCATCCGAATTCACCACCAGTGAGAGTTCTTTCCTAGATCCAAGGGCTGTGTTCTTTATTCTATTTCACCACCTTGTCTTTCTAGGAAGGAATGATAAGGGACATCTTTGCTTTATTCCTGTTTATAAAGCAACAAAGTTCCACAGTTTTACTTGTTTCATGTTGTAACTTTTCGTTGCAATATATTGTGGAAAAATGTCCAATAAATACCAATAAATACTTGTATATAACCAATCCTCATTGTTTGTGGGGATTCTGCATTTACAAATTTAGCTACTCATTAAAATTTATTTGTTTTTATTGTTCAGTTGCTCAGTCATGTCTGACTCTTTGCAATCCCATGGATTGCAGTGTGGCAGGCTTCCCTGTCCTTCAGTATCTCTGGGAGTTTGCTCAAACTCATGTCCATTGAGTCAATGATGCCATCCAACCAGCTCATCCTCTGTCACCCCCTTCTCCTCCTGCCCCCAATTCCTCCCAGCATCAGAGTCTTTTCCAGTGAGTCAACTCTTCGCTTGAGGTGGCCAAAGTATTGGAGTTTCAGCTTTAGCATCAGTCCTTCCAAAGAACACCCAGGACTGATCTCCTTTAGGATGGACTGGTTGGATCTCCTTGCAGTCCAAGGGACTCTCAAGAGTCTTCTCCAACACCACAGTTCAAAAGCATCAATTCTTTGGCGCTCAGCTTTCTGCACAGTCCAACTCTCACATCCATACATGACCACTGGAAAAACCATAGCCTTGACTAGACAGACCTTTGTTGGCAAAGTAATGTCTCTGCTTTTCAATATGCTTTCTAGGTTGGTCATAACTTTTCTTCCAAGGAGTAAGCATCTTTTAATTTCATGGCTGCAGTCACCATCTGCAGTGATTTTGGAGCCCCAAAAAATAAAGTCTGACACTGCTTCCACTATTTCCCCATCTATTTCCCATGAAGTGATGGGACCAGATGCCGAAACAATGTGCAAAAAAATGTTAACATAGCAGGCCTGAAGCTGCTCTTTTCAGAAAGACCTACTTTCACCTTGGCTCTTGGCTGGCATCTGAGACCTTGGCACTTGACCTATTCTCCTCACAATTTTTTTTCTTGGAAATTTTAAGCTATATAATTTTTTAAATTTTATTTACTTTAATTGGAGGATAGTTACTTTACAGTATTGTAATGGTTTTTGCTATACATCAGCATGAATCAGTTACAGGCATACATGTGTCCCTTCCCTCTTGAACAGCCCTCTCATCTCCCTCTCCACCCCATGCTCCAGGTTGTCACACAGCACCAGCTTTGGGTTCTGTAGGTCATATGTCAGACTCCCCCTGGCTATCTATTTTACATGTGGTAATACATCTGCTTCAATGCTATTCTCTCAAATCATCCCACCCTCTCCTTCTCCCACTGTGTCCAAAAGTCTATTCTTTATGCCTGTGTCTTCTTTGCAGTCCTGCATGTTGGATCATAAGTACCATCTTTCTAGATTCCACATATATGCATTAACATATGATATTTGTGTTTCTCTTTCTGACTTACTTCACTCTGTGTAATAGGCTCTAGGTTCATCCACCTCCTTAGAACTGACTCAAATGCATTGATTTTTATAGCTAAGTAATACCCCATTGTATATATGCACCACAACTTCCTTATCCATTCATCTGCCGATGGACATCTAGGTTGCTTCCATGTCCTGGCTATTGTAAATAGCGCTGCAATGAACACTGTGGTACATGTGTACAGTGTAATAGGGTTACTTTTTCTCCACTCCCTCTCCAGCATTTATTGTTTGTTGACTTTTTGATGATGGCCATTCTGACCAGTGTAAGATGATACCTCATTGCGATTTTGATTTGCATTTTTCTAATAATGTTGAGCATCTTTCCATGTGTTTATTAGCCATCTGTATGTCTTCTTTGGAGAGATGTTGTTTAGGTCTTCTGCCCACTTTTTGATTAGGTTGTTTGTTTTTCTGGTATTGAGCTGCTTATATATTTTGGAGATTAAGTCTTTGTCAGTTGTTTCATTTGCTATTATTTTCTCCCATTCTGAGAGTTGTCTTCTCACCTTTCTCATAGTTTCCTTAGTTGTGCAAAAGTTTTTAAGTTTAATTAGGTCCCATATGTTTATTTTTAAATGTCTTTAGGAGGTGGATCATAGAGGATATTGCTTTAATTACTTTAATTACTTTAAGGAGGTGGATCATAGAGGATATTGCTGTGATTTATGTCAGAGAGTGTTCTGCCTATGTTTTCCTCTAAGAGTTTTATAGTTTCTGGTCTTACATTTAGATCTTGAATCCATTGTGTGTGGTGTCACAAAGGGTTCTAAATTCATTCTTTTCCATGTAGCTGTCCAGTTTTCACAGCACCTCTTGTTGAAGAGACTGTCAAAACAGTATAGTACTGGCACAAAACCAAATACAGATTGATGGAACAGGATAGAAAGCTCAGAAATAAATCCATGCTCTATGGCCAATTAAACTAGGACAGGAAGGTAAGACTACACAATATTGGAGATAGTCTCTTCAACAAATGGTGCTGGGAAAACTGAACAGCTACATGTAACAACTGAAATTAGATCATTCTTTAACAGCTTACACAAAAATAAGGTTAAAATAGATTAAAGACTTATATGTGAGATGGGACACTATAAAACTCCTAGAGGAAAACATAGGCACAACACTCACTGACGTAGTTTGCAGCAATATGCTTTCCAATCTTTCTTCCAGAATAATGGAAATAAAAACAAAAATAAACGAATAGGACCTACTTAAACTCAAAAGCTTTTGCACAACAAAGGAAACTAAACAAAATGAAAAAACAACCCACAGACTGGAAGAAAATAATTGCAAATGATGTGACTAGAAACAGTGACAGATTTTATTTTCTTGGGCTCCAAAATCACTGCAGATGGTGACTGCAGCCATTAAATTCTTTAAAAGACACTTACTCCTTGGAAGAAAAGCTATGACGAACCTAGACAGCATATCAAAAAGCAGAGACATTACTTTGTCAACAAAGGTCCATCTAGTCAAAGCTATGTTTTTTCCAGTGGTCACGTATGGATGTGAGAGTTGGACCATAAATAAAGCTGAGTGCTGAAGAATTGATGCTTTTGAACTGTGGTGTTGGAGAAGACTCTTGAGAGTCCCTTGGACTGCAAGGACATCCAACCAGTCCATTCTGAAGGAGATCAGCCCTGTGATTTCTTTGGAAAGAATGATGCTAAAGCTGAAACTCCAGTACTTTGGCCACCTCATGCGAAGAGTTGACTCATTGGAAAAGACTCTGATGCTGGGAGGAATTGGGGGAGGAGGAGAAGGGGACGAGGAGAAGAGGATGAGATGGCTGGATGGCATCACTGACTCGATGGACGTGAGTCTGAGTGAACTCCGGGAGTTGGTGATAGACAGGGAGGCCTGGCGTGCTGTGATTCATGGGGTCGCAAAGAGTTGGACACGACTGAAGAGTGACTGAAGAGGACACTGAAGAGGACACGCAAAGAGTGACTGAAGAGGACACTGAAGAGGACACGCAAAGAGTGACTGAACTGAACTGAACCAACTGATCTGACTCCAAAATTTACAAACAGCTTATAAGACTTAACATCATGAAAACAAACAACCCAATGAAAAAATGGGTGGAAAACCTAAATAGACATTTCTCCAAAGAAGCCATAGAGAAGGCCAAAGTCACATGAAAAGATCCTCAGCATCACTAATTATTAGAGAAATGCAAATCAAAACTACAATGAGATATCACCTCACACCAGTCAAAATGGATGTCATCAAAAAATCCACAAACAATAAATCCTGGGAATGTGTGGAGAGAAGCGAACCCTCCTACGCTGTTGGTGGGAATGTAAATTGTTATACTGTAATATTATTAATATTCAGACATGAAAAGATTAAAATAATGCCATTTGCAGCAACATGGATGCCCCTAGAGATTGTCATACTGAGTGAAGTAAGTCAGACAGAGCAAGACAAATATCATGTGATACTGTTTATATGTGGAATCTAAAATATGTTAAAAGAACTTATTTACAAAACAGAAATAGAGTCACAGATGTAGAAACAAACTTTTGGTTACCGAGGGTGGAGGGGAGGGGTAATTTGGGAAACTGGGATTGAAAAATACACACTACATTACATAAAATAGATAACTAATAAGGACCTAGTGTATAGCACAGAGAACCCTACTCAATACTCTGTAATGACCTATATGGGAAAAGAATCTAAAAAATAAATGGATATATGTATAAATGACTCACTTTGCTGTATGCCTGAAACTAACACAACTTTGTAAATCAACTACATGTGTGCTAAGTCACTTCAGTCGTGTCCAACTCTTTGAGACCCTATGGACTGTAGCCCACCAGGCTCCTCTGTCCATGGGATTCTCCAGGCAAGAATACTGGAATGGGTTGCCATTTCTTCCTCCAGGGCATCTTCCTGACCACACTCCAATAAAAAATTTTAAAAACAAACAAGTTGACCCCCCAAAACTTTCTTTTTAGAGAACATTCAAGGACAGAGGATGTTATATGCTTAGATCCTGAAGTGGGATGAAGATGCCCTGTTGATGTATAGGAAGAAATCTAGAGACAAAAGTGCGATGAAGATTAAAAAAATTATAGTCTTGTCTTATTTTTTCCCTGAAATTAGTAAAAAAAAAAAAAGGACAAGTAAATTCTTTCCCCAAATTCAATGGTTATTTTGGGGGTGACAACCTTCTTCCTATGAGGTATAATATACAAATTTTAAAAAGTTGACAGCATTTGCCTTAGTTCAAAAGTAAAATACTTTGGTCCCAACAAAACAAGAGTGAATTGATCAATAGAAGCATATCCAGAGAAGACACTGTTGACCAATTTGGACAAGGGCCTAATAGATCAGTTATAAATATGCTCTTTCCTTTGTACAGGATAGTTAGAGGAAATTATGAGCATAAATCAGGTGCTCCTGAGCACATTCTAAAAGCTGGGACACATTAACTCCTCTGACTGGTTTCTGGGGGGAATGTGGGGTGACAGATGCCCTTGACCTCTGGGTCATTATGCAAACAGAGCATCGTGGTATTCCACTGAGACTCCTAGAGACTTCTATGCTCTCTCACAGTGTGATGTTGTTGCTAGCATCCTGTGGCAGATGGGGGATGGGGAGAGGATGAACGAGGGTTAGGGTCACTCCATCCCAGGAAGCCCCCTGCTCTTAGATGAAAATTCCAGTGGCAGCTCCTAGAGTCCTTGATGAGTTTGGGTCTGCTTCTTCTGCCTGGTCTCTGGAGAGCCACTGGAGGACTTGGCACCTTTGGGACATCTGGAGCCCCTGGGCATCTTCTTCAGGGCACAATGAGTAAGTCCCATGGGGAAGGGCCACTGAGCCCAGGTTGGAGTGCTACAATCACATCTTGATATGATGCCAGTGACTACACCTGCCTATGTCTGGGGAGGCCTTACAAATAGCTGTGAAAAGAAGAGAAGAGAAAAGCAAAGGAGAAAAGGAAAGATATAAACATCTGAATGCAGAGTTCCAAAGAATAGCAAGAAGAGACAAGAAAACCTTCTTCAGCGATCAATGCAAAGAAATAGAGGAAAACAACAAAATGGGAAAGACTAGGGATCTCTTCAAGAAAATCAGAGATACCAAAGGAACATTTCATGCAAAGATGAGCTCGATAAAGGACAGAAATGGTATGGACCTAACAGAAGCAGAAGATATTAAGAAGAGATTGCAAGAATACACAGAAGAACTGTACAAAAAAGATCTTCACGACCCAGATAATCACGATGGTGTGATCACTGACCTAGAGTCAGACATCCTGGAATGTGAAGTCAAGTGGGCCTTAGGAAGCATCACTATGAACAAAGCTAGTGGAGGTGATAGAATTCCAGTTGAGCTATTCCAAATCCTGAAAGATGATGCTGTGAAAGTGATGCACTCAATATGCCAGCAAATTTGGAAAACTCAGCAGTGGCCACAGGACTGGAAAAGGTCAGTTTTCATTCCAATCCCAAAGAAAGGCAATGCCAAAGAATGCTCAAACTACCGCACAATTGCACTCATCTCACACACTAGTAAAGTAATGCTCAAAATTCTCCAAGCCAGGCTTCAGCAATATGTGAACCATGAACTTCCTGATGTTCAAGCTGGTTTTAGAAAAGGCAGAGGAACCAGAGATCAAATTGCCAACATCTGCTGGATCATGGAAAAAGCAAGAGAGTTCCAGAAAAGCATCTATTTCTGCTTTATTGACTATGCCAAAGCCTTTGACTGTGTGGATCACAATAAACTGTGGAAAATTCTGAAAGATGTGGGAATGCCAGACCACCTGATCTGCCTCTTGAGAAATTTGTATGCAGGCCAGGAATCAACAGTTAGAACTGGACATGGAACAACAGAATAGAGTACCTATTAGTTTAAAAAAAAAACCTACCAATAAGGTCTGTTTTATTGTGGAATATAATTGATGCTTTTGAACTGTGGTGTTGGAGAAGACTCTTGAGAGTCCCTTGGACTGCAAGGAGATCCAACCAGTCCATTCTGAAGGAGATCAGCCCTGGGATTTCTCTGGAGGGAATGATGCTAAAGCTGAAACTCCAGTACTTTGGCCACCTGATGCGAAGAGTTGACTCATTGGAAAAGACTCTGATGCTGGGAGGGACTGGGGGCAGGAGGAGAAGGGGACGACAGAGGATGAGATGGCTGGATGGCATCACTGACTCGATGGACGGGAGTCTGGGTGAACTCCGGGAGTTGGTGATGGACAGGGAGGCCTGGCGTGCTGCGATTTATGGGGTCGCAAAGAGTCGGACACGACTGAGCAACTGACCTGATCTGACACCTGCCTAAGTGGCCTACCAACATGTCCTTAGTACACAACCAAGGGTCTGGCAGAGCCCCATGCATCACCTGGGGTTTCCCAAACAAGCCCAAAGGTCTTGACCTTCTTGAAGGATATTTCACCTTAAGGGCTACTGAATGGAGCCCTAAGTTGGCCACACAGTCAAGTGAGTTCTCACAAAACTCATAATCTCCTCCTAGAAAGCAATATTGGGCAAGGGATGCAATTCTCATATTTTTTGCCTTGTATTTTTATTATTAGAGAAGTGAAAATAAAGTGATGTGTGTGTGCATGTGTGCATGTGTGCATGTGTGTGGAATAATAGTAAAAGTTGCTTAAGATGAAGACTTGTGAAAGTAGTGTCTGCACAGAGGAGAAATGCTTTCTTTCTGATAATTATCTCCTAGGACATGTGCAGAAAGTGATGAAAGAGACACAGAGATAATAACATATATCTATGTTATATTGTCAAAGAAACTGTGAAGGAAGAAACACCTGCTGCAAATTTGCCAGGAGGAACAGGAGGCTTGTTGTTGTTGCTCAGTTGCTGAGTCTTGTCCGATTCTTTGAGACCTCATGGACTGCAGCACACCATGCTTCCCTCTCTCTCACCATCTCCCAGGAGTTTGCCCAAGTTCATGTCCCTTGAATCGGTGATGCCATCCAACCATCTCATCCTCTGATGCCATCTTTTCCTTCTGCCTTCAATCTTTCCCAGCATCAGGGTTTTTTCCAGTGAGTTGGCACTTCACATCAGGTGGCCAAAGTATTGGAGCTTCATCTTCAGCATCAGTCCTTCTGAAAAGTATTCAGGGTTGATTTTCTTTAAGATTGACTGGTTTGATCTCCTTATTGCCCAAGGGACTGTCAAGAATCTTCTCTAGCACCACAGTTCGAAAGCATCAATTCGTTGACGCTCTGCTTTCTTTATGGTCCAGCTCTCATATCTGTATATGACTACTGGAAAGACCATAGCCTTGACTATATGGACCTTTGTCAGCAAAGCGATGTCTTTGCTTTTTAATACACTGTCTGGGTTTGTCATAGCTTTCCTTCCAGGAAGCAATGGTCTTTAATTTCATGGCTGCAGTCACTATTCCACAGTGATTTTAGAGCCCAAGAAGAGGAAATCTGTCATTGCTTCCACCATTTCCCCTTTTATTTGCTATGAAGTGATGGGACCAGATGCCATGATCTTAGTTTTTTGAATGTTGAATTTTAAGCCAGCTTTTTCCACTCTCCTCCTTCACCCTCATCAAGAGGTTCTTTAGTTCCTATATGGGGGTCAAGAAGCAACAGTCAGAACCTTGTATAGAACAACTGACTGGTTCAGGATTGAGAAGACCTGCTGCTGCTAAGTTGCTTCAGTTGTGTCCAACTCTGTGCAACCCCATAGACAGCAGCCCACCAGGCTCCCCATCCCTGGGATTCTCCAGGCAAGAACACTGGAGTGGGTTGCCATTTCCTTCTCCAATGCATGAAAGTGAAAAGTGAAAGTGAAGTCGCTCAGTCGTGTCCAACTCTTAGCGACCCCATGGACTGCAGCCTTCCAGGCTCCTCCATCCATGGGATTTTCCAGGCAAGAGTATGGAGTGGGTCCCCATTGCCTTCTCCGCAGAAGACCTAGTATTGCTCAATCAAAAGATAATGCCTGTAAAAATTAACACAGTAATCTCAACTGTTGACAAATGGAGCCAGGAGGCCAGAAGGGGGAGCTCTAACACGCTACAACCATAGTGGAACGTGAAAGACTTTCTTCTCTTGCCTACAAGGGCTCAGTCAATGAAAGATGGTTACAGATGCTGGGAGGGATTGGGAGCAGGAGGAGAAGGGGACGACAGAGGATGAGATGACTGGATGGCATCACTGACTCGATGGACGGGAGTTTGAGTGAACTCCGGGAGTTGGTGATGGACAGGGAGGCCTGGCATGCTGCAATTCATGGGGTCGCAAAGAGTCGGACATAACTGAGCAACTAAACTGAACAGTGCAATCAATGAGAAGCTACTATAGTTTGAACTCTTTCCTTCACACCCCCCCCCCCCCATAAATAAGTTATCTCTTTATTTCAAAAGATTGTATGTGGCTTGCCATGGTTGCTGATGCCAAATTGCAGTTCTTTGATGATCATGAACAAACTCATTTTTGCTGGAGAAATAACTGTCAGTCTATTTAATGTCAGCATTTTTGGCCCGCATAGGGATCCAGAGAAGACCTCCAACAACTGGAAGGTGGGTGCTCAAAGAGGTGTGATACCAACACTGAGCTCACTGATCCTTGATGCTTTTCTTAGGGACCCTGGGATTTGAAGGTTAAGTCTTTCTCCTGGATCTGAGTTGCCCTCTTTGCTTTGCAGATCTCCAGGTTTTATTCATGATCTATATTAAGGTTTTGTCCTTTCTGATTAAAGCCTTGTTTATCTTCAAATACTTGTTTGGCATATTGACCTGACTTGAAATCAAGCTGTTCCAACTGGAATTCCCTCACTTTCAGCTTGATTCCTTTTGGAACAGGGACTCTTCTATTAGATCTGTGCCGTTAAGCATTCAGCCTGAGTCTTTCAGGACTGGGCTGTGCCCTTGAAACGGGCTGGTGTTAATGCCTTCAGGGTTTTTGAGCTGTTAGGGCTTTTTGTAAATTGTCCTTCTACTCTAGAGAAAAACTTCTGGGAAATAGGATCCCAGTTACCTAAATATTTTGAAGGAGCATTTGCCCCTGCCCCCCTCAACCACAGGGACCCTGGATTTTATGTTAAAAAACTGTGGTCCTTCCTCATGTGCATTTCTACGTGGACCTGAGGCAGGAGATAGATGGGCTCCAGGCCAGACATTTACAACTAGCCTCCTGTTCATATTTCTTAAGGCAGAGTATAGATGGACTCCAGATAAGAAGTTTACAGCCAGCCTCCTGTTTATATTTCAAGATAGAAATAACAACAAGAAGAGGGTAAATAGCTGGACTTTGTCTCCTGTGGACACTTTAAGGTAAGAATAATGACAGGGACAGAGAGGGATTAAGCACTGCCTGGGTAAAAGATCAAGAGGTCACATATTTCTCATCGTTGGGGTCAGGGAGACCTTGACTGCGCATGTGCAGAAAGGTTCTGTGGGGTCAAAAAGGGACGGGGCGCCAAACCATAATAAGTTTTACTAACTTTCCAAAGACCCTTGTGCGAAAATCCATCTTGGCTAAAGGATGTGCATGCACGGAGGGAAGGGGCCTGAGTCAAAGAACAAAGCAGGTTGATTGGGCAGAGAAAAACAAAACATGGAAGATTGCCCTCTTACAAATGATTTAAACTTCCCTGGAGAAAAGGGAATGCTCTTGCACTGTTGGTGGGAATGTAAATTGATACAGCCACTATGGAAGAGGTATGGAGATTCCTTAAAAAACTAGGAATAAAACCACCATATGACCCAGCAATCCCACTCCTAGGCATATACCCTTTGAGGAAACCAAAATTGAAAGAGACGTATGTATCCCATTGTTCACTGCAGCACTATTTACAATAGCTAGAACATGGAAGCAACCTAGATGTCCATCGACAGATGAATGGATAAAGAAGTTGTGGTACATATACACAATGGAATATTACTCAGCCACAAAAAGAAACACCTTTGAGTCAGTTCTAATGAGATGGATGAACCTAGAATCTATTATACGGAGTGAAGTAAGTCAGAAAGAGAAAGATAAATATCATATTCTAATGCGTATATACAGAATCTTAAAAATGGTACTGAAGAATCTGTTTACAGGGCAGCAGTGGAGAAACAGACATAAAGAATAGACTTATGGACATGGGGAGAGGGGAGGAGAGGGTGAGATGTATGGGCAGAGTAATATGGAAACTTACATTACCATATGTAAAATAGATAGCCAACAGGAATTTGCTGTATGGCTCAGGAAACTCAGACAGGAGCTCTGTATCAACCTAGAGGGATGGGATGGGGAGGGAGATGGGAGGGAGGTTCAAAAGGGAGGGGATATATGTATACCTATGGCTGACTCATACTAAGGTTTGACAGAAAACAAAAAAATTCTGTAAAGTAGTTATCATTCAATAAAAAAATAAAAAGAAAAAAAGTGCATCTTTTATTGATAGCATATAGTTGAATATGGCTTTTATATGTAGTCTGACATTCTTTGCTGTTTAGTTGAAATAAATATTTCATTTACATTAAAAAAAGAAAAATGATGTCTTAGCATACTGAGAATATTTATAAAGAAACAAAAAACAGCAATAGAGTGTCACTTTTTCCTCCCACCTCCAGCCTTAAACAATCACTAATCCACTTTCTGTCTCTACGGATTTGCTGTATTTAACATTTCATATAAATGGAATCATATAATATTGGCTTTTTTTGGACTAGTTTCTTTCACTTAGTGTAATGTCTTCAAGGTTCATCCATACTGCAGTGTTCACCCCTTTATGTCTTTTATGAGTGAACAATATATAATGTATGGATAGATCACATTTTGTTTACCCATCGTTTAAGCTGCTGTAGTCCACTTTTTGCTGGTTCCACTTTCACCATCTCTGGACCAAGATCAATGTCTCCTGTTCTCTGTCTTATTCACTGCCATCCACACCTCTCAGATCTGCTTAAAATGCCAACTCTTCTCAATGGTATCCTTGACAAAACACCTACTGCTGCTGCTGCTGCTAAGTCGCTTCAGTCGTGTCTGACTCTGTGCGACCCCATAGACGGCAACCCACCAGGCTCCCCTATACCTGGGATTCTCCAGGCAAGAACACTGGAGTGGGTTGCCATTTCCTTCTCCAATGCATAAAAGTGAAAGTGAAGTCGCTCAGTCATGTCCGACTCTTCGCGACCCCATGGACTGCAGCTTACCAGGCTCCTCTGTCCATGGGATTTTCCAGGCAAGAGTACAGGAGTGGGTTGCCATTGCCTTCCCCAACAAAATACCTGTTAGGGACCCTTAAAGCTGGCATCTTCTTTCACCTAGATGGCAACTCCCTGTGGCAATCTAGCTGACTGTCAAGTTGAACACATGCTTTGTGGCATCAACAACTATAAAACAATTAGAGTGGAAGGGCTTCCCTGGTGGCTCAGACTGTAAAGAATCTGCCGGCAGTGCAGGAGATCTGAGTTCAATCCCTGGGTTGGGAGATCCCCTGGAGGATGGCATGGCAACCCATTCCAGTATTCTTCCCTGGAGAATCCCCACAGACAGAGGAGCCTGGCAGGCTACAGTCCATGGGTTCACAAAATGTCAGACACGACTGAGCGACTAAGCACAGCACATTAGAGTGGCAATCCAGGGCAGATGGCATGCATGGTCTCCAGTGCTTCCTCTTTGTATAAGCTGAAGTATGCAGGGCCCTCTAGAACCCATCATCTATCCTTTCAGTTTCTCAGCAGCTGAGCCTCTATCTTATGTTTTAGGAGTTTCCCCACTTTATGGTCTTGGGAAGAAATAACACAGTCTTCCCAGAAAATAACAGATGCTTCCATTTGCAGCCTCCTCACTGCACTTCTGGAATAAGATATACTCATGCAGACTCTGAATCTGGACATAGAAACAAGAAACTTGAAATTGAGCAACAGCTAATAGAATCTACCTCAGTGGGGCTCTGAGCTCAATTTCCTGTCCTCCTCAATGCTACAGGAGAGATGAAAACAAACAAACCACAACCCTCTATTGCACACAGCTAAGAACCTGACATGACAGAGCCTTGTGTTTGTCTTGGAAGGGGCAAATGACCCAGTGTAGGGTGGTGATCAGGGGTTCTAAAATTGCCTTTCTGCAAAAGAAGATTTTTAAGATCAACTGAGGCAAACAAATGATTAAAGAAAGATAAAACAGCTCCTGAAGACTCACGTTCTTCTTCCCCAGCCTCTTTGTCTCAGGCTCTGCCTCTAGCACTGTCTTGCTCCCCTCTTCTGGGGACTTGTGCTCAGACCCTGCCTCCAGGGTCACCTTTTCCCTTCCCCCTTTATACTGCCTATTCCTCCTCTGTACCCTCAGTTTCCCCACACTAATTTTCTCACTGAACTTCCCTTTCCCCCTGAAGCTCTCCTCATCCCATTTTCTTCTGAATCCCTCAGAACCTGTCCCTTTGAATTAAGTAAGCCTTCTGAGAATCCAGAGGTTAAACTCTTAAATTTTTATATTCTTTGGACTAAAACTGAACTGTAAGCATTATTCAAAGTGTTTCTCAAAGTAAACAAAGATCCTTGCAGATTTGCTAAGGAATTTAATATATCAGTCTTACCAATCTTGTTTCTTTGATCTATATCAGTTAGATCATAAGCTTGTTGATGAAGGCTGTTTCTAGCATTGAAAGAAAATTTCTGATTGGGAAAGTCCTGAAAGGTCTAGAATTAGAACTAGGAGAGCAACCTTCTAACTTATACCATCAGGCCCAAGAAATCCCTAGATGACTTCATTGGGCAATTCCTAGCACTTTTCCAAAGCTTAATGATTGGACTAAAGGAACAAAACTCATGCTTACTTACAAACATCTGATTAATCTGTTCATCACTATTATAATCAACTTCAGGTTATTTTAAAGAAAAGTCTGGTCTTCTTTCAGATGTTGATCCCACTCATGTAGATTTAACTCTGATTATTAATGGTCTGAACAAGGATCTAGTAAAAAGGAACAGGGTGTAATGGGAAACTGTCCACTCCAGATTTAGTTAATCTGATAAACCAGCTCTCTCACACTCTGGATGAGTCACCTAAAAGGAAAACTGCCAAAATTCTTAATCTTAAATTTCAGCAGATAAAATTTCCTAAAAGAAACAAAAAACTTCCTAGCTTCTGTTATTAGTGCAAAGAGGACACTGGAAAAGAGATTGTTAACAGACTCAAGCACTTCAGTCACCATCAGCCCTCTAAGTGGGCTTTCCAACTTCTTCCCAATTCCCAGTTGTGGGGCTCCAAGGAACTGTAGGGGCTTTTCTCAATCCTCCCTCTTCGTCAGCTTGGAGAACCAGTCCTCCAGATTTGAGATGGATCTCTTCTAGTCCATCTGAGCCACTCTTGATGCTCAACCCCACTACTAGAAAGCAGTCCCTGCCTTGAGTTCAAATAATGGGGATCTCTAATGAGATTCATAAGAGATTCTTGTCTGTGAACTGATTCCTTTTTGTTTGGGCCCTTTGAGAGACAACACTCTTTTCTCCTTAGTTCCTCTGTCCCCTTTCATATATTACACTGATAATTCTTCTTAAAGTAGTATCATGCTGAAATTGCTTTCTTCTGAAAAGGGAAAATAATTCTGGAATTTGACAGTAGTCATCAAAGCAGCCAACCAGATGACTTAAGTGACTCTTTGACATCTTTTTTTTTTTTTTTAAGTTTGCAAATTCTTTATATTTCCAGCTATTGAGACAACATTTCTGAGTTGAGGTTACCTCTAGCAGCAAAACCAGAGCCAGCTATTAAGCAGCCAGAATGCTACAGTATACACGACCATTTATTTTTAGCATGTTCTTTGTTCTCCTCTTCCAGAAGCTGCAGACATCTATTTAATTTATCTGTAGTCATAATCAAGCTGTATCTACAACTGTCATGTCTCCTGAAGTTCCTTCAATCATTGCATATATATTTGAAAAGCCATACATGGAGTCAGTTCTAACCAGCTGGCCATTTTGGTGAACAACATTTTCATTCATAGAGAGCTTTATTTTTAGCCTGCCAAGTGCATGGATTTTTTCATTTTGAGGGGATGGAGGAGGTCCTTCTAAATCCAGAAAATCTAGTGGTCTTTCACTTAGGGTAAGTACAGGAGGTGGTGTTTTTAGTGCCATAGGCTTAAAGGGAGTTGACTGTGTACGGTCTGGTCTTGAAATCTGCTGGTCTTGAAAATGGAATGTTCATTATTTCCTGCTACAATTCTCTCTGGAAGCTGCATAATCACACTAGCATTTGAAACTCCTTCTTGGAATCCTTGTTCCAGGTCAGCATTTGTTGGTGTTATCTTTCATTTTTCCAGGACCCTCACTTACTGACCTTTGGTGTATTACATTTCCTACTGAATTTGACTAATTTCTGCCATCTTAGCAGCAGTAGGAGAAGGAAATGCTGCCCCACTTACTAAATGTATACCAACGACTGCTTGTTTTCTGGCATTATCTGCTTCTTAGCTTCATATTAAATCCTTTAACTTGCCTCAATATGCATGTGCTGGACTAAGAGCCACTTCTGTCCCCTTGGGTCCACTGGAGGGTCCCCAGCAAGGGCCACCACCCACTGGCTCTCCTTTTTGACATCTTTTATCAGCTCGGTCTCTGAGCTGATTCTGGAAACACTGATCATTTATCTTTATTAAATCAACTACTACCTTCCCATCACTTCATGGGAAATAGATGGGGAAACACTGGAAACAGTGTCAGACTTTATTTTTTTGGGCTCCAAAATCACTGCAGATGGTGACTGCAGCCATGAAATTAAAAGATGCTTACTCCTTGGAAGGAAAGTTATGACCAACCGAGATAGCATATTCAAAAGCAGAGACATTACTTTGCCAACAAAGGTCTGTCTAGTCAAGGCTATGGTTTTTCTGTGGTCATGTATGGATGTGAGAGTTGGACTGTGAAGAAGGCTGAGCGCCAAAGAATTGATGCTTTTGAACTGTGGTGTTGGAGAAGACTCTTGAGAGTCCCTTGGAGTGCAAGGAGATCCAACCAGTCCATTTTGAAGGAGATCAGCCCTGGGATTTCTTTGGAAGGGCTGATGTTGATGCTGAAACTCCAATACTTTGGCCACCTCATGCGAAGAGTTGACTCATTGGAAAAGACTCTGATGCTGGGAGGAACCGGGGGCAGGAGGAGAAGGGGCCAACAGACGATGAGATGGCTGGATGGCATCACTGACTAGATGGACGTGAATTTGAGTGAACTTTGGGAGTTGGTGATGGACAGGGAGGCCTGGCGTGCTGTGATTCATGGGGTCGCAAAGAGTCGGACACGACTGAGCAACTGAACTGAACTAAACTGAACCTTCCTTATAGACAAAATTGCCAATTGATATCGACAAGATTCACAGTGTACTATCCACTGATTCAAATAGATCCCTCAAAACCTCTCCCCAGAACTAATCCATATCCTATAAGTAAAGAATCCTTTCATGGCATAAAGCCCATGCTGCTGCTGCTGCTGCTAAATCGCTTCAGTCGTGTCCGACTCTGTGCGACCCCATAGACGGCAGCCCACCAGGCTCCCCTGTCCCTGAGATTCTCCAGGCAAAAACACTGGAGTGGGTTGCCATTTCTTTCTCAAATGCATGCAAGTGAAAATGAAAGTGAAGTCACTCAGTCGTGTCTGACCCCATAGACGGCAGCCTGCCAGGCTCCTCCATCCATGGGATTTTCCAGGCAAGAGTACTGGAGTGGGTTGCCATTGCCTTGATAGGACATTAGAAGTCTCAAAAGACCCATTTCTTGGAATAGTTCCTGTAATATCCCTATTTTACTAATGAGAAAACCTGAGGGCTGAGGGTGGAGGCTTGCTGAGGACCTCAGAACAATAAACAATGTTGTTAACCTGCCACACCCTGTTGTTATTAACCCTCATACTTTACTAACATCCATTCCCACTGGATGTAAATGTTCCACTGTAATTCAATTTATGCAGTGCATTTTTTAGTATTTCAGTTGATGGACTACTGTGTATCATTTTTGCCTTTACGTTGGAATAAAACCAGTTCACCTGGACAGTAATCCCTCAGGGTTTTACTGAGAGTTCTTATTTCTCACAAATCCTCAAAGCTGATCTAGATAATATATAGTTCCCAGAAATTCTACTTTGTTGCAATATGTGGATGATTTGCTTTTTTGCTGTCCTCAGGCCTCTTCACAGGAAGACAGCATCCACTTGCTAAAGCTTTTAGCATTAAAGGGACACGAGGTTGTCAAGGAAAATTGTAGTTTGCCCAAACCCAGGTTTGATATTTAGGGCATCTGATATCAGAACAAGAGTTATACCTAGTTTCAGATAGGTTTTATGGTGTCTTTAAGTGTCCCCAAACGCCAAACATTAATTTCAAGGTTTTCTCAGATTAGTCAGCTTTTGCTGAAAATGTATTCCAAGTTTCTCTCATACAGACAAACTTCTGTATGTTTTGTAGCTTATTATTTTGGAATGTTGTAAATGCATCATGGCTTACTTCTAGCTGAAGTAAAATTTAAAATGGCCCTTATGTTTAGGTGTTATTAGATGCAATACTTTTACCTGCCAGTTTAGCTCTTAAGATTTCACGGCATTCTAAACTTAATGCTCTAGAAGCTAAGGGAAATTTATCTTATTGACATTTCCACAAGGAATGCTTCTCTTAAAGGCACCAATAGCAGCTGAACCTCTGTCATGGTCCAAAAGGGTATTTCCCCAAATGATAACTTAGGTAAACTGGCCCGGAGAAGTTCAACAATTCGCCTCAGGAAAGGAAAAACAAGATTGGAAATCCAGTAATTGTTTTGATAAAAAGAGAATGCTCTAATCAGCCCAGTGCTCTGTGATGTTCTGAGGGGCTGGGGGCGGGGGGGAGCATGGGAGAGAAGCTCAGGAGGGAGGGGATATATGTATACTTATGGCTGATTCATATTGTTGTATGGCAGAAACCACCACAATATTGTAAAACAATTATTCTTTGATTAAAAATTAATTAAAAAAAAAAAGAGAGAACACTCTGGTTTGGACCAAACAACAACCCAGTCTTAACTGGAAACTTTAAAATTCCTACCCTAACTGGACCTGCACATCATCAGGTGACCTGAAAGTAAAGATTTCCCAGAATTGAAGGAGACCATGTTTGAGTTCTACTTCTTTTGCTGTTTGGGGGACTTGCCTGTGATTTGCCATGCTTGCAGACTGAATTGTAATTCTCTGTTGAATAAACCCAATTTTTCTGGTGAAATAACTGGCAGTCTATTTGTTTTCAGTCCATACAATTCAGTGACATTTAGTACAACCACTTTTGTGCAACCCTCACCATTACTTAGCTTCAGAACATTTTCATCATCCCCCAAAGAAAATCTTGTACCCATTAAGCAGTCACTCCCCATTCATCTGTTCTCCAGACCTTGGAAACCAGTAATTTACTGTCTCTTGGCTTGCCTATTCTGGATATTTTGCATAAATGGAGTCATACAATGCATAACCTTTGTGTCTGACTTCTTTCACTTAACATAATGTTTACAAGGTTCATCCATGTTTTGGCATGTATCTACATTTTATTCCTTTTTATTGCTGAATAATATTTCACTGTATGGATATACTACATTTTATTTATCCACTCACTGATGATAGATACTTGAGTTGTTTCCATCTTTTGGCTATTGTGAACAGTGCTTCTTTGAACAGTTGTGAACAGGTTTTTGTGTGAACAATTGTTTTCAGTTCTCTTGGGTATACACCTAGGAGTTGAATTTCTTGGTCTATGGTAATTCTGTATTTAACATCACAAAACTGTTTTCAACAGCAGCAGCACCGTTTAACAGTTTCATCATTCACGCACAAGGGTTCAATTTCTTCATGTCCTTACCAACATCTGTTATTAAAAAATAGCCATGTGGTATTTTTGGATTTATTATATCACATAATGGATCTGATATATCTCATTGTGGTTTTGACTTGCATTTCTTGCATTATAATTAATGATGTTGAACATCTTTTCATTTGGTTATTGGCTGTTTGTATATTTTCTTTAGGGAAATGTCTATTCGATTACTTTTCCCCCCTTTTAATTGCACTGTGTTTTTTTTATTGAATTGTGTTGCATCATGAACTTTTAAAAAAGTTTCAGACTTGAGGCTTTTAGAAAATATTTGCAAATATCATGTTCCATTCTATGAGATGTCCTTTTAATTCTCTTGCTAGTGTCTTTCAATACACAGAAGTCTTAATTTCAATAATGTTCAATTTATTGACATTTTCTTTGTTTGCTTGTATTTTGTGTCATATCTAAGAAAATGTTGCCTAATTCGAGGTCACGCAGATTTTCACCTATGTTTTTTTCTAAGAATTTTATAGTTTTTAAAAATAGTTTTAGCACTTACATTAGGTTTTGATTCATTCAGAATTAATTTTTGCATGTGTTGTGAAGTAGGTGTCCAGAATCATTTTTTTTTCTTTTGCATGTGGATATCCAGTAGTTTCAGCATTAGCCATTGATGAAACTATTTTCCCCACTGAAACAATCTTTTTACTCTTGTAAAAATCAATTTTGCAATTTTTTTTTTGGTAGACTCTCAATTTGATTCCATTAAACTATACATTTTTCTACATGCCAATACCACACTGTTTTGATTACTGTAGCTTTGTAGTAGGTTTTGAACCTGGGAAATGTTCTTCTAGATGTGTTCTTCTTCCAGATTGTTTCCACTGTGTGGGATCCCTTGCAATTGCATATGAATTTTAGGATCTGCTTTTCCACTTCTGCAGAAAGGCTATTGGAATTTTGATAATGATTGCATTGAATTTGTAGATCATTTTGGTAGCATTGTTATTTTCACAATATTATGTTTTCCAGTTCATGAATATCAAATGTTCTTTCCATTTATTTACATCTAGGTCTTCTTTAATATATTTCAACAATGCTTTGTAGTTTTCAGTGTATAAGTCTTGGACTTACTTGGCTAAATTTTTCCTTAAATACATTATCCTTTTTGATCCTATTGTACATGAATTTTCCTTTTACATTTTCTATTACTTGCATGTAGAAATAAAACTGATTTTTACATGCTGGTCTTGTATCCTGAAACACTGTAAACTCATTTAAAAGTTCTAATCGATTTTTGATGGTTGTTTGGATTTCTATATATAGAGTCATGTCATTTGAAAATTGAGAAAATTCTTGCTTTCTAGTTTAAATGCCTTTTATTTCTTTTCCTTGCCTAATTTCTCTGACTACAACTTCCAGTACAGTCTTGAATAAAAGTGGCAAAATCAAGCATCCTTGTTTGTTCCTAATCTTAGGGGGAAAGCTGTCAGTTTTTCATCCTTCAATATGAGATTAGCTGTGGATTTTTCATTAATGTACTTTATCATGTTAAGGAAATTTCCTTCTATTCCTGGTTTGCTCAGTAATTTTATCATGAAAATTTACTGAATTTTGTGAAATGTTTTTCCTGCATCAAGATGGTTGTGTGTGTGTGTGTTTTGCCTTCATTCTACTAGTGCAGTGCATTATATTGATTGATTTTCTTATGTTATACATATCCTCATTTTCTGGGATAAATCCCACACAGTCATAGTTTTTTATACCAGATTTATGTTAACTTGGCTAGGAGTTGGGCAGCCATAGGTGCCAGAGTCTTCAAATTCCTCTAGTATCCTTGTCTTTGTCTCCACTATTGATAAAACACTAAACACTCCTGAAGTGAAAGTGAAAGTCGCTCAGCTGTGTCCAGCTCTGTGACACCATGGACTATACAGTCCATGGAATTCTCCAGGCCAGAATACTGGAGTGGGTAGCCTTTCCCTTCTCCAGGGGATCTTCCCAACCCAGGGATCGAACCCAGGTCTCCTACATTGCAAGCAGAACACTCCTCAAGGAGAGTCTGTATCTTGTAGCTCTTTCTGCTGTAATCCAGAGTTGCTGGTGTGGTGGCAAGTTCTGGGGTGGGAGTCAGGGTGTGGTGGAGTCTATAATTTTCCAATTAAATCTCAGTCTTTGTGGGACTATCTAGGACAAATATTTATCCAGTGGTACAGCTTTCTCCCAAGTTCCTTGCTCTGTACTCCCTCCTCTGATTGCAGCATTCCTAATCTTTTTCCTTGAATACACCCCCACCCCCCAACTTCATGTTTATTTTTTTCCCCTCCTTAGTGAGACAGGAAGGTTAGATGGGGCTAAATTTAGTAGGAGGAATGTCCTTATCTCAGCTAGCATAAGACTCTGGTAAACTCTTTCCCCCAGGAGAGTAGACATTTTTGGTGAACTCTAGATGTGTTTCACAATGGTTATCCTTCATCTCTTAAAGCATTGAGGGAATATTTCTCAGGTCTCCACCACACAAATCCATTGGAGTTTCTGAATCTAATGGCAGTGGAAATGTGGGTGACCCCCTAAGACTGTAGCCTCCAAGGAATTTCTCACTCTCAAGACAGTCCACATTCAACCTTTGGCAATTTATCAAAATGAGCATTTAATATTTCTAACATTTTGTGGTTCCTGTAGTTTCTGTTCCAGGTAAGCAGATCTGTATTTCTCTGGAATACAGGTATGCCTGTCGCACCAGATTTTGCATACCAGTGTTGCAATTTGCCCAGCAATCTCAGTTCTCAGGAATATAAAAGGAAAGTCATTGATTTTCAGCCTGTCCAACGTATTCTTGTTGTAAGGATGTGAGTGATCACTTTCAAGCTGTTCACCACATAGAAGCTAAATCAGGAAGTCCAAACAAGTTTTTGAATGCTAGAAATTTGAAGATTATAAAATGCAAACAAAGTCACAAAAATTCTTTAACTCCTTAAATGTTTAAATGCTCAAGTAATGCAACAATTTCACAATAATTAATCTGGGGTCAGTAGAATGTCAGATGTCTGTGCAGAATTATGCAAAAGTGCAGAATTGTGTGCAGGATAGCCAAGACCTTGCATAGAATCCACTACACTTTGATTCATAAATTGTTTGCACTCCTGCATAAACACCAAAATTTGCATTTTGTATTATCTCTATGAAAAGCAGTACACTTCTCATTAAGTGAGCAGCAGCCTTCTAAGCAAGCCTTTTTCATGAGAAAAACATACAAGGAAAGGGAATTTTTTTTCTGATATTGTAATTACCTGCACCTTGGGCTATGTTTTAAAAAGATGAGGTATTTTAGATCTTTAATAATCTCTGTAATAGTAAATAGAGCTATTACATTTTTTATTATTGTAGCATTTCATCCTGGCACTTAAAATTTGCTTTCAATTTTAGAATCAGAAAACACTCCTGGTATGTTTGACCAGTTATCTGTGCTGAAAAGGTTGATCATGATGATACACAATGCGGACAATCTTACAACTTCTGCTGTGATTATTTTCATCTGAATTTAATTAGAAAATGTATTTTTTTTTTTAATAGCTGAGGAACCACATATCTCTTAGGTTTAGCTGTTAATAGATACTGGTTTATAACTGACTTTCTATCATTTTTTGTATTGAATGAACAGTTTCATACTGCAAAAAAAGTTTCAAAAGGACTTTTCCCTCATTTAATGGATAACCAATGCTCTGAAAGTTAATCACAAATCTACATTTGCATTCAAGATTCAAATACACAAATAAAAAATAGATCTTAGCAAACACCACAGAAATTGAAAATATTGAATTTGATAGTCTCATAGCATCATTAATGTATTTGTCACTCATGAAGCTAAATTTATAATAGTAAATTGGGGTTAAACTGTTGAAGTGGTTGCAACCTAACAATAAACTGAACTTTGGTATGTGCTGCAGAAAAAATGAACTTCATGTATGGCTGCAAAGGAGAGCTGTATCTGCAAGGAACAACCTCTACAATGAAAGCCACAGCTGATCTTATACAAGGTTTTGGGAAGCTTGGTTCAAGGATTGGTGGATTTTCAGAAGCAGGAGTGTTTATGGAATGACGGTCTTTCAATTATGTTAGTGTGATCACTAGAATAAAGCTGTTATTGACTGGCATACTTTCAGAAATATAGTTACTGAACTGAGGCATTTGCTGATTGACTTGTTTACAGGCATGGGATGGTAAATGATAGGCTGACTTTCAGAAGCTGGAGTCTCATTAACTTGCTAACTGTCAGATGCAGGGGTCACTGCTGCTGATTTTTAGAGGATGTCTACTAATCCAAAGTAATCTCTAACTAATGGTGATTACTTGCTTACAACTTGAGACTATGACCAACAAAAGTCTTTTCTTTAACATGGAAAAGAAGACTTTCAATTCTCAGTTACCTTCTCCCACCCTACCCACCGGGCTTCCCTGGTGGCTCAGACAGTAAAGAATCTGCCTGCCATGTGGGAGACCTGGGTTTGATCCCTGGGCTGGGAAGACCCCTGAAGGACGGCATGGCAATCCACTCCAGTATTCTTGTCTGGAGAATCTCCAGGACAGAGAAGCCCGGTGGACTACAATCCATGGGGTCACAAAGAGTCAGATGTGACTAAGTTTAGCACATACCCCACCCTCACCCCGCAACCCTCCAACTTTGGTCTTTTCTCAGCCAAAAATATAGGAGAGACTATAAAGAATTGTTCAGATCTCTGTGGAGGTACAATTTCCAGCTAGCATTGCTATTTAAGTAATTTAAGTGCCAATTATTGAAACAGAAATACAGCTCTAACTGCTCAATTTTCATTATTGGGAAAAAAATTCAACCAATTACATTAATGGAGACTTAAAGAAAATCAACACAAGATGCAGTTCAAAATCAGTCCATATAAGACATATTCACTATATATAGGATACCTGTCAAACTTACTGGCCATCTTAGCTTTCTTCTCACCCACCAACCTCATTTATTTGCTTCTGAACACCATCTTATTTGTTCTAATATATTGTATCCTATTCTCCAAATGTGCTGTTCCTGTTTCAGTTTGGACTTTCATTCATCTATCACTTGAATTATAGCTCAGATTTTTAGGCATCAGTCTACACAGTTTGAATAAATCCTAGATACATTCTCTACAGACTGTTGCCAAAACAATGTCCCTTGCTTAACATCTTTAACTATCAATTTCAGGATAAAATCTAAACTTCCTTGCATGGCAAACAGGGCTTATTATCTTGCCTTCTACTCAAACTTTAACATCTGCCATTCTCTTGATCAGTAGTTTTATACTTGAATTTCCACAGAGATGTCACAGTATTCCCCACCTCTACCTTTCCTCTTATTTGGAAGGCTTATCTCTACCTCTGGAGAGTTCTTATTCTTTCAAAACCTGACTCAGGATCATTGCTTCTGGAAAACTTTCTCTGATGTAATCAGGCTTCCTTCAGTTCAGTTCAGTCACTCAGTTGTGTCTGACTCTTTGCAACCCCATGAATCACAGCACACCAGGCCTCCCTGTCCATCACCAACTCCCGGAGTTTACTCAAACTCATGTCCAGAGTCAGTGATGCCATCCAGCCATCTCATCCTCTGTCGTCCCTTTCTCCTCCTGCCCCCAATCCCTCCCAACATCAGAGTCTTTTCCAATGAGTCAACTCTTCGCATGAGGTGGCCAAAGTATTGGAGTTTCAGCTTTAGCATCAGTCCTTCCAATGAACACCCAGGACTGATCTCCTTTAGAATGGACTGGTTGGATCTCCTTGCAGTCCAAAGGACTCTCAAGAGTCTTCTCCAACACCACAGTTCAAAAGCATCAATTCTTCAGCGCTCAGCTTTCCTCACAGTCCAACTCTCACATCCATACATGACCACTGGAAAAACCATAGCCTTGACTAGACAGACCTTTGTTGGCAAAGTAATGCCTCTGCTTTATAATATGCTATCTAGATTGGTCATAACTTTCCTTCCAAGGAGTAAGGTCTTTTAATTTCATGGCTGCAATCACCATCTGCAGTGCTTTTGGAGCCCCCCAAAATAGTCTGACACCATTTCGCCATCTATTTGCCATGAAGTGATGGGACCAGATGCCATGATCTTAGTTTTCTGAATGTTGAGCTTTAAGTCAACTTTTTCACTCTCTTCTTTCACTTTCAAGAGGCTTTTTAGTTCCTCTTCACTTTCTGCCACAAGGGTGATGTCATCTGCATATCTCAGGTTATTGATACTTCTCCCAGCAATCTTGATGCCAGCCTGTGCTTCTTCCAGCCCAGCGTTTTTCATCATGTACTCTGCATATAAGTTAAATAAGCAGGGTGACAATATACAGCCTTGATGTACTCCTTTTCCTATTTGGAACCAGTCTGTTGTTCCATGTTCAGTTCTAACTGTTGCTTCCTGACCTGCATATGCATATAGGTTTCTCAAGAGGCAGGTCAGGTGGTCTGGTATTCCCATCTCTTTCAGCATTTTCCACAGTTTATTGTGATCAGGTTTCCTTAGTTAGGTTCAATCTCTTTCTTCATGTCCAAATTGCTACAATGTTCTTGCACTGCAAAATATTTTCACAATCTATTTGCCTGTTAAAACAACCACACTTGTATACTGACATAATTTGCTTTACTCATCTGATAGTCCCTCAACTCTATTCCCTTTACTTCTTTCATAGCTTCTTAAAGGCCTGTGACTTTTTTCTTAAAGTTTCCAGTGTGCAATACAGTACCTGCCCCAAGGCTAGGAGAAAAACAAACCATTGAGTTGTTTATAATTGTTCCTTTTGTTTTCCTGAAATTGTTTTGACACTAAAGAACACCAAGAAAGAAAAACATACTCTATTTCATGATGTGATCAATGTACCTTTCAACATTTTGGCACATATGCTAGATTCATTAAACTACTTTTGACAGCCCCTTCTGGTGTGAAATTAGAATCTATATTATTAAATACATATATATTAAACATTTAATAACTTTCAATATTGTATTAAATACTTTATATAGCTTTGAAAACTGCTTATTTTTCCATTTAATATCCCTAAGATGGCAGCTCACAGTATTTAACAAGTATACTTTCATAATAAATTAATTCAGAGCAAAAAAAGTAAAAATTCTGAGTAGAAAATTTGCAATTTATAGCAATTACTAGAAGAACAAAGGAAGAAGAGAACATACTTTTATTTCTATTTTTAAATGAAATCCATGCACAAAGTTTGACAGCAAGTCAGGAAGAGGACAAACCCCAGAAATTGAGAGGTAGTTTACAGTTCATTTTTATCTTTTATTTGGTCCTTTTTTCTAAAAATGTATAATTTCTTTTATCACATCTGTTATATGCTATTACAATGTCAGTTATTTTAAAAAGCATTAACATTTATTTCAATGGGAAATCGAGTGCACATCTCCCCTCATCACCCAGATGCATGTAACAATTACATATGACAAGTAGACTATACTGCTGTAGAGAGAAAACAATTAATTTACAAATGCCCAAAGTCAATGTCTCCAGTCAGGGATTCTTCATTTTAGGTTATTACAAACTGTCTGACAGGTTTCCTCATTATGCATTTCATAGGTTTGTCCTTAGACTTGATAATGAGGACTAAACTACAGAAAGGCTTTTCATATCCATTACATTTATTATATCACTCTCATGTATTCTGGTGAGCTTTGGTTTCAGAAACATGCAAATCTACTTCCTAGGGGTTCTCTTCAATATGAATTTTATAATGATTAGTAAGAGATGACCTGTGATTGAAAAGTTTCCCGCATGTATTACATTCATAGGGTTTCTCTCCAGTATGAATTCTCTGATGGGCAATACGTGATGAGCTTTGTCTAAAAGTTTTCCCACATGTATTACATTTGAAGGGTTTCTCTCCTGTATGAATCCGCCTATGTTGAATAAGAGCTGAACTTTGGCCAAAAGATATCCCACAGTCTTCACATCGATATGGTTTCTCTCCAGTGTGAATTCTCTGATGATTACTAAGGGATGAGTTACATCTGAATGTTTTTCCACACTCATTGCATTTATAGGGTCTTTCTCCAGTGTGCATTCTTTGATGTTGAATGAGAGCTGAACTTTGTCTGAAGGCTTTCCCACACACTTTACATTTACATGGTTTCTCTCCAGTATGAATTCTTTCATGAATAATAAGTGTTGAGTGGGAACTTAAGGCTTTACCACATTCATTACAATTATAAAACTTCTCACCAGTATGAATTATTCGGTGTCTATTAAGTCGTGAAATAGAAGTGAAGCCTTTTCCACATTCATTACATCTGTAAGGCTTTTCTCCAGTGTGAATTCTTTCATGTTGAATAAGAGATGCACTCTGACTGAAGGCTCTCCCACACTCACTACATTTAAAAGGTTTCTCTCCTGTGTGAATTCTCTGATGATAACGAAGGGATGAACTAGACTTAAAGGTATTACCACATTCATTACATAAGTAGGACTTTTTTCTGGAATGAATTCTCTGACATCCAGGAAGGGATGTACTGCAACTAGATGCCTTCCTACCTGGATTATATTTATAGGGGTTTTCTCCAGCATGGATTTTTTGATGTATAAAAAGGCCTGATCTTCTGCTGAAGGATTTACCACATTCTTTACACCTATAGGATTTCTCCACAGTATGTGTTCTTAAGTGTTTATAAAGGGATGTACTGAGAGTGAAGGCTTTCCCACATTCTTTACATATATAGGGTTTCTCTCCAGTATGAGTTATTTGATGTTGAATAAGTGCTGAACTTTGGTTAAAGGCTTTTGAACAGTCTTTACATTTAAATAATTTCTCTCCACTGTGGTTTTTCTCATGTTTACGAAGCGACGAAGTATTTATGAAAGTTTTCTCACACATACTACATTTATAACGTTTCCCAGCTGTGTTGGTTTTTTGTTGATTAAATAAACTGAAATTTTGTTTGAAGCTGTTTCCTTGTATTTCACATTTTGGTGGGGCTTTCTCTCTTGGGATCACCTGCTGCCTAAAAAAGACTGACTTTGGGCACAAGTTTTGCCCAAATTGAGTATTTTTATGTTTTCTCTCTATAGTGAGGATTTTCCTGTGAGTGACTGAAACTATCTGTACACTTTCTTTTTTCTCCTGCTTTTTCTCTAATCTGCCTTCATATCTGCAGGGTTTTTCTGATTTGAAGTCCCAGGGTCCACTCCTTTTGGATCTTTTCATTATCAGTTCCTGAAATGAACGATCTTGTGTTTGAGTTGACTTTGTGGTTTTATAACTGTTCTTCCATCCTGGAGAGGAAAGAAAAAACTGAAAATGTTTCATGTGATACAGCATTTGGCTACTAAATGTATAGACTGAATACTGATGGTATTCAAATAAGGTCTCAATATCTGGCCAAAAGATAATAAGAAAAACTTAGGAGTTTTAATTAAGCAGTACAGAGAAATAAGCCAACACAAGCTGAGAACAAGAGGGAGGAGAAAATACTAAACAAACCCATTTAAAGAGTGTGAGTGTAAGAGTGACCAGGAGAATCAGTTAATGGGAAAATGGAGAAGGATTAAAAGGGGAGCCATAAATTGGAAAAGGCAGTCTGGGATCAGAGTCCAAAGCCCATGACAGAATTTTAAATTATCTTCACGAGATTTCTCTTACTTGTATAATCATTCATAATCTGGAAAGTCTTCATCCCTTTTCCCTCATGCCAAATTCCTTTGTATCAATCAGAGTCCATTCAAAAGTTAACTGAGTGTTTTTAATTGTTTTGTAGAAAATAATAATATTTATTGTTAATTGGAGGATAACTGCTTTACAATAGTGTTGGCTTCTGCCATACAACAACATGAATCAGCCATAAGTATCCACATGTCCCCTCCCTCTTGAACTCCTTCCCCAACTCCCACCCCATCCCACTCCTCTAGGTTGTCAGAACACCAGGTTGAGCTCCCTGTGCCTATAGCAACTTCCCACTGGCTATTTTACACATGGTAATCTACATACGTTAATGCTACTCTCTCAATTTGTCCCACCTCCTCCTTCCCCTGCTGTGTACAAAGTCTGTTCTCCATGTCTGCATCTCTCTTCTTGCCTTAAAAATAGGTTCAATAGTACCATTTCTCTAGATACCATATATATATTATTAATATATATTAATGCACCAATGCATAAGTATACTTTATTATTATATTAATATTAATAATATATTGATTGATAATTATAAAATATAATTAATATCAATATATTAATACACATTAATATATTATATGTAACATACAATGTATCAATATATAACATATATTAATACATATTAATATATGTTAATTACTGTATATTAATATGCTATATATTTATTTATATTTATAATTATATTGATATTAATAATATATTAATAACTAAATGTGTCAATATATTAATATACATTATTATTAATATATATTAACACATTATAATGCATATATATATATGCATTAATATATTAAATTTATTTTTCCCTTCAGATTTATTTCATTCTGTATTATAGGCTCTAGGTTCATCCACCTCATAAGAACAGACTCAAATGCATCCCTTTTATGGCTGAGCAGTATTTCATTATGTATATGTACCACAACTTCTTTATCCATTCATTTGTCGATGGACATCTAGGTTGCTTCCATGTCTGAGCTACTGTAAATAGTGAACATGGGGTACTGTGAGTTTACAGTCCCTTCCTCTTATTATAGGCACTCACCATGGCACTAAAATATATATATATATATATTCTATACATGTAATTATACTTATCTATCTACCTATATCTAAATATATTTCACTTTCCTTTTCTATCCTAAGTATTCTTTGCAAGCAGATTAGCATTCTCTTTTAACCTACAGATCCTCCTAATGGCATCTGAATTATATACAAAATGTTTTATTAATCTTCCTCAACAAGTTATATATAAATTTTTGAACAATGTCAAATAGTTTCAATAACTTATATATTAATTTCACACACACACACACGATTCAAACACTTGTAGCAGTTGCCTCCAGGATAGTACATTATACAAGTAATGAGAGGGTTTCAGAGCCACTTCAAACAGGAAGGAATTAGATCAATCTACTGAGGTAACAACAGGTAGGCATGAAACTAAAGGTTGCAAGATAGAAAAGTAACCTTGCTAATGATTCAAGCAAGAGAGGCTATGCAAGCAACATACAAAAGAGTTAAAGATCAAATATAAAAAAGGTAAAAAGGGCTAACATGATAACATGGTAAAGAACAGAATTAAGTTAAATAAATTTTAATTGGGTAAGGATCAATTAATTGAATATTAAATTTTGCCAGGGGAACAGGTATACATAGAGTTATTTATTTTCTCCTGGGTTAGAGTAACCATTTCAAGGGTTCCTCTGCATCTTACTGTATTTTGACATTTCTACTTGACATTCACAATCTGTGTACAGATTGTCTCTGCTTGGTGAACATAATATAGTCTGCTTTTCTCTTTTCTTCTACCAGAGTTAACTTCTCAGTTTCCTTCATGGGTAACTTCTATTCCCCCTTTAAAAATTGCTTTCTCTAGAGTTTGGGATTTTTTTCCCTTCACTCTACACATTCTCTTTGACTAATTTTATATGCACCCATCTTTACTATTTCTTTTCCTCTTTTCCAAGGCACTGGTATTTGCCATGCAGAGCAAGTGAGAATAACACTCATTAAAAAACAACAACTAAGTATCAATAAATCATTCATTCAATTAGGGACCACATCTTCTGGAGAAGCCCACAGTGTGTATTTAGTGTAATAATAGCTTCTTTTCACTTAGCCAATCACAAAATCTTTCTGCTGTTTCAAAATCTCTCTCATGTTTCCTATTTACTGTTATGGAAAGAAGAGTTTTTTTTTTTTTTTTTTTTTTCTGTTCATACCCTCCAAGTTCCTTGTCCATCTAAATCTTGCTAAATATCAACTTTCAATAAGATTATTTGGGTAGAAGAGTGGGAGGCAGTCATAAAACTAGAGTACTTTCCTGTTGGTTGCAGGCTACATGTGCTGGGGAAAAGACAGAAAGATTCCAAAATTGTGGACTGTCATTTATAATGTAAAGTTAGAGACCCTGCCTTAGTTAGAGACCTAGACTTCCCTGGTGGCTCAGACGGTAAAGCGTCTGCCTACAATGTGGGAGACCTGAGTTCAATCCCTGGGTTGGGAAGATCTCCTGGAGAGGGAAATGGCAGACCACTCCAGTACTCTTGCCTGGAAAATCCCATGGACGGAGGAGCCTGGTAGGCTATAGTCCATGGGGTCGCGAAGAGTTGGACATGACTGAGCGACTTCACTTTCACCTTTACATAGGTCTGTATGTAAAGACTGCTGTTTTATGACCAACAAGTTTACTAGAGCTCTTGAGCACTGGACTCGGGTACCTAAATGGTACTCTGCTTCTCACGCTTTAATGTTTCTACCATAGTATCCTAATTCTGGTGGCTAAGTGGTAAAGAGTCCACCTGCCAATACAGGAGATGTGGGTTCGATCCCTGGGTTGGGAAGATCCTCTGGAGAACGAAATGGCAACGCACTTCAGTTATTCTTGCCTGGGAAATCCCTTGGACAGAGGATCCTGGCAGGCTGCAGTGCTTGGGGGTCACAAAAGAGTTGGACACAATTGGTCAACTTAACAACAACCAACACCACTTCTAGACTTCAGTCAGTTCAGTTGCTCAGTCATGTCCAACTCTTTGCGACTTCATGGACTGCAGCACGCCAGGTTACCCTGTCCATCACCAACTCCTGGAGCTTGCTCAAACTCATGTCCATCGAATTGGTGATGTCATCCACCTGTCTCATCCTCTGTCGTCCCCTTCTCCTCCTGCCTTCAATCTTGCCCAGCATCAGGGTCTTTTCTAATGAGTCAGCTCTTCACATCAGGTGGCCAAAGTATTGGAGTTTCAGCTTTCGCATCAGTCCTTCCAATGAATATTCAAGGTTGATTTTCTTCAGGATAGATTGGTTGGATCTCCTTGCTTTCCAAGGGATTCTCAAGAGTCTTCTCCAACACCACAGTTCAAAAGCGTTGATTCTTTGGCACTCAGCTTTATAGTCCAACTCTCACACCCATACATGACTACTGGAAAAACCTTAGCTTTGACTAGACAGACCTTTGTCAGCAAAAGTCTCCGCTTTTTAATATGCTATCTAGGTTGGTCACAGCTTTTCCTTGAAGAAGCAAGCATCTTTTAATTTCTTGGCTGCAGTCACCATCTGCAGTGGTTTTGGAGCCCCCCAAAATGAAGTCTCTCACTGTTTCGATTGTTTCCCCATCTATTTGCCATGAAGTGATGGGACTGGATGCCATGATCTTAGTTTTTAGAATGCTGAGTTTTAAGCCAAATTTTTCATTCTCCTCTTTCACTTTCATTCTTCTTCACTTTCTGCCATAAGGGTGGTGTCATCTGTTTATCTGAGGTTATTGATATTTCTCCTGGCAATCTTGACTCCAGATTGTGCTTCATCCAGCCCAGCATTTTGCATGATGTACTCTGCATATAAGTTAAATAAGCAGGGTGACAATATACAGCCTTGACGTACTCCTTTCCCAATTTGGAACCAGTCCATTGTTTCATGTCTGGTTCTAACTGTTGACCTGCATCTTGACCTGCATACAGATTTCTCATGAGGCAGGTAAGGTGGTCTGGTATTCCCATCTCTTGAAGAATTTTCCACAGTTTGTTGTGATCTACACAGTCAAAGGCTTTGATGTAGTAAATAAAGAAGTAGATGTTTCTCCTGGAACTCTCTTGCTTTTTCGATGATCCAGTGGATGTTGACAATTTGATCTCTTGTTCCTCTGTCTTTTCTAAAATCCAGCTTGAACATCTGGAAGTTCATGGTTCACATACTGTTGAAGCCTGGCTTGGAGAATTTTGAGCATTACTTTGCTGGCACGTGAGATGAGTGTAATTGTGTGGTAGTGTGAACATTCTTTGGCATTGCCATTCTTAGGGATTGGAATGAAAACTGCCCTTTTCCAGTCCTGTGGCCACTGCTGAGTTTTCCATATTTGTTGGCACTGCTGAGTTTTCTGCATTTGCTGGCATATTGAGTGCAGCACTTTCACAGCATCATCTTTTAGGATTTGAAATAGCTCAACTGGGATTCCATCACATCCACTAGCTTTGTTTGTAGTAATGCTTCCTAAGGCCAACTTGAGTTCACATTCCAGGATGTCTGGCTCTAGGTGAGTGATTATAGCATCATGGTTATCTGGGTCATGAAGATTTTTTTGTATAGTCTTGCTCTCTGCCAATTCAGTCTCCACACTGTAACAGAGTAATCTTTCTAAAATTCACATTTTACCATGCTACAAACTTCCTTAAGATCCTCCAACTTATCTTCAACTTATAAGGTACACAGTACTTAACATGGTGAACAAAGTTTGTCATGATCTAACCTTTGCTCAGCTTGGAACTCATCTCCTTTCCCTGGCTTCTTGCCAGGTATGCTGAACTACATGCAATTTCCGGAGCCCTACATTTTTGTTTTTTTGTGTGTGTGTGTGTGTTATCTTTGCATATGCTGGAGACATCTTTTCCATTCCCAAATACTTAGTAAGTGCCTACTATGGGCCAGGTAAAGTTCTAGGGAATGTAGAGAATGTGATGACTAAGAATTTCAGTCTTTAAGGAGCTTATACCTTGGTTTTGTGTTTTGTGTTGTGTGTGTGTGTGCAGGGGGAAGGTGTGACAAATAATAAGTAAATAAATGACAACCATATGGATGTGTGAAGCACGAGCTTCCTAGGCAAAGCAAACAGCAAATATCAAAGTGTGGTGACTTCTGAGACACAGCAAAGAGGCTGTGTGGCTACTAGAGTGCATTGAGCATGAGAGAAAATGGTAAATAATATTGAAGCAATAGGTAGAGGCAAGTCATATAAGGCCTAACAGGTGATGTAAGGACTCTGGAATTTTATCCTGTGTATGCTGGGAAGTCACAGGCCATTACATCCTCACTTAAGTTGGCTACTGTGTAGAGAACAGTGTTGACACACAAGTAGAAGCAGGGAACAGGGAAGATCACGAGGTTCCTGTAGTTAAGTAGGTGAGAAAGAAGGGAGAGTTATGTGGTGACTGCATTCTTATCACCTACTAACGGAACTGGAATTGCTAGTTGACTGTGTGTGTTAAGAACTAAAAAGTTAACCCTGATTGTGCCAAGATGGAGACTATCTGGGATTTAATAACTACTTTTCATGGAACAGGAATAAAGCCCCACTGGAGTGCACAGCGGAGAAGGCAATGGCACCCCACTCCAGTACTCTTGCCTGGAAAATCCCATGGACAGAGGAGCCTGGTAGGCTGCAGTCCATGGGATCGCTAAGAGTCGAACATGACTGAGTGCCTTCACTTTCACTTTTTACTTTCATGCATTGGAGAAGGAAATGGCAACCCACTCCAGTGTTCTTGCCTGGAGAGTCCTATGGACGGGGGAGCCTGGTGGGCTGCCGTCTATGGGGTCGCACAGAGTTGGACACGACTGAAGCGACTTAGCAGTAGGAGGAGTGCACAGAAGAAACACTGGGAGAAACATCAAGTATAGAAACACTTTTGAAAAGCTTTGTTTAAAGGAGAATAGAAAAACAGATTTGGGCAGTTTTAATTTTTTAATGGAAGTAATTACAGCTACAAGGTTCCATACCAATAACGGGAAACTCATTTCACTCTACTTCAAGTGCCAATACCTTAGTCCAAAATTTATGTTTCCTGCTGAAGGGGACATGAGTCCTGGATTGTGGACATCCTAACTGTTCTTTATGATCTGTTTAAAGTTTCTGGTTAAGTCTACAGATGTGTCTCCTTAAGTGCAGTTCAACTTCTGCTCTTCTCAAGAGTCAAGCCTAGGCCTGAGCTATGTCATAAACGAGGCTATAACTTAGGTCAGAAGTTTAGAGACCAGGTGATTTTGCCAATGACTACCACCCCAACTAAAACCTGTCATTAGGTCTAGATTCTTTTCCCTTGGTGCTTATGAATCTCTGTGCATCTCTCTTCAATCTTCTCTTCCCACATGATTTCATCCACTCCCACACCTCCGATGTCAATGACTATACTGACTCTCAAAACACTTTAGAGAGTTATTTCCAGTTGCCTGCTAGATTTTCCATTTGTGCATTTTTCTTCAAATTCAGTTTGTCCAAATCTGAAACCAGTGCATTCCTTTCAAACTTTTCTTTCTGTGCTTCCTAGGTCTGAATTATATCATAACCTCCTCAGCTCCTTTGCCATAAATTCTTAGTTTCATCTCAGAACCTTCTCTCTCCTGCATTCCATGTCTAGTCAGTCATCAAATTCCCTTAAGTTGTATCACTAAGATATTTCTAACAACCATCATTAATACATCCAAGTTCAGGACCTTCTTACTCTATAGTGACTATTGCTATTGACCTTCAATTTAATCCTTTGATCTGTTTTTCACCTTTCCAGTATTACTTTCTACCAAATTTAACCTTCTTACTATATAGAACTCTTACTTCAAAAAGCATTGATTGTACTTTATTTAACTCATTCTTCAAATTTTTAAAAAGCACCTACAATATGTTAGGCTCTATCCTAGGTACATGATCCACAAGACATTTCAGATCTGGTAATGAAAAGAAACAGTTAACTTCTTGAAGGAGTTCACTGTTTTGCATTAGAGACAAAAAAGGAGTAGGCAATCACATTGCAATGTGATAATTTATACAACAAAAACACAAGACAGAAATGGATTCAAATGTGAGCTTAGAACAGCATCCAAACTACCCTCAGATAGTAGTGAGTGCAAGCAGGGAAGGCATACAGGTGTGGTCAAAAGTTTGGGGAAGAAATGTCTAAAATGGGATTTTAAAGGCTTAGCCATAGGTTAGATGGATGGGGTAGTGTGAAGGCTAAAGGCAGCATTAAAATCTTTGAACCCAAGTCAACTTTCCAGACCTATATCCTTCCCCACCTTATTCTACAGGTGTTCAGATTCAAAATTATTCCTATAAAAATGTCACATGCATTTGAAGTCTCAAGACTTTTCACAGTCAGAGAACTGAGGGAGCTATTTGCTGAGAATTAAACATAATACCACAATGGGGATAGAACTACACATCTGAAAATGTATTCCATAATGCTTATTTGTTCATGAAAAAGAGAAATGCTGTTTTAAAAATTTTGTTGTTTGTAATTCTAATTTTTAAAGCTTTGTATTACAGAAAATGTTCAACACATACAAAAGTAGAGTGAATTGTACAATGAATGACCAAGCCAGCATCGACAATTACTAATGCTGTTACATTCATTACCTTTTTATAGGTAGAATCGTATCACCAAAAAGATGTGTTGAAGTCCTAATTTCCAGTAACTCAGAATATGACCTTATTTGGTAAGAGTAACTTCACAGATTCAATCAAGTTAAGATGAGATGATTAGTGTGGGATCTAATATGACTGGTGTCTTTATAATAGGAAAATTTGGACACAGGCAAGCACAGAAAGATCATGTCAAGATACCCCTGGAAACACCAAATAACAACAGAAGCATAGACTGGAGTGATGCAGCTGCAACCCACCACGAGAAGGTAGGGAGAGGCAAGGAAGGACCCTATCCAGAGTTTCACAGAAAGCATAGTCCCACAAAACTGTGAGACAATAAATTTCTGTTGCTTAAAGCCACACAATCGTGGTACTTTGTTGGAACCGGCTGAGAAAGCCAAAAAGTTCACTCAGGTTTTTCTGTAAGATGTTATGGAAAAGCTCAAATGAACTTTTTGGCCAACCCAATATAACTCCCTTACATCTCTTCCATTAGAGTATGCTAAAGTATGCTAATGCCCTATTATATCACTTCATCAATATTTCAGAACACATTTCTCAAAGATAGGAATTCCACTTGTAAACACAACCACATACTTTTACTATATCCACCAAAATCAACATAACTGTTTGAAGTTATTTTTGCCTGTAAGATAGTAAATGTTCTTTGCTCAAATCCAATGTGCTTCTCAGGGGTGGTTAAAACATCAATAAACAATTCTTGGATACCAACTGGGTGTCCTACAATTCAACTCTAACATTATCTATAATACCTAGTATGCATGCTCAGTCATATCCAACTCTTTGTGACCCCAAGGGCTGTAACCCAGCAGGCTCCTCTCTGTCCATGGAATTTCCCAGGCAGGAATGCTGGAGTGAGTTGCCATTTCCTACTAAAACCTAGAGATAGTATCATAGCCCACAGGTTATGGGCTCAGTTCTATAAGACTTCCCCCTGCCTCCTTCAGACATCTGTCACAAGCCCAGGTTATCATCTGTACTTCTGACCAATTGGCTATAAATCAAAGGTTCCCACAACCCCTTTCTTAGGTTTGATTAATTTGCGATAGTGGCTCATAACTCACTTTTGCTTACTAGATCACCAGTTAATTATAAGGATATACCTTGAGAAGAACCAGATGGAACAGATGTATAGGGCAATGTATGGGGAAAGGGCAGGGAATTTCTATGCCCTCCCCAAGTGAATCACTCTCCCCAAATCTCCACATGTTCAGCAACTCAGGAGCTTTCTGAATCTGTCCTTTTGGGGTTTTATGGAGGCTTCATTACATGGGCATGATTAATTAAATCATTGGCCACTGGCAACCAGTTCAACCTCCAGGCCCCCTCCCCTCCCTGGTGTGAACTAAAAGTTTCAACCCTTTCATCACATGACTGGTCCTGGAAACCAAATCCCATTCTAAGGTAGGGTCCAAGAGAAACATCATTAACATAACAAAGACAACTTTGGGACTCTTATCACCTAGGATTTCCCACAGTTTTAAGAACTGTACCCAGGTTCGGGGTAAAGAATCCTCCTGCCAATGCAGAAGACGCAGGCTTGATCCCTGGGTCGGCAAGATCCCGTGGAGTAGGAAAAGGTAACCCACTCTAGTATTCTTGCCTGGAAAATTCCATGGACAGAGGAGTCTGGTGGGCTGCAGTCCATGAGGTTTCAGACACACTGAGCACTCATGCACCAAATATATATTTTTTATTATAAATCATAACACTGATATAAACCACTACGGATCTTTATTTAAACTGCTGTGATTTAAAGGCAATTGAGATAATTCTTCTCTATGTGACTAAACCAACGACATGATATACTATTAGAGTCATTTGTTTCATTTTGCTTTTAATATTTATGGAACACTTTTTCCAGTTTTATTTAATTCTATCCTTATTCTCTTAATCTTTTTTGTTTTTCTTCTTTCACCTTACAGGTAACCTTTTTTATTGATACATGTGTGCATGCTAAGTAACTTCAGTCATGTCTGACTCTTTGCAACCCTATGAACTGTAGCTCATCAGGCTCCTCTGTCCATAGGATTCTCCAGGCAAGAATACTGGAGTGGGTTGCCATGCCTTCCTCCAGGGGATCTTCCCAACCCAGGGATGGAATTTGTGTCTCCTGCACTGGCAGCTGGGTTCTTTATTGATCTGCTTTTATCTTTTTTTTTTTTTTTTTTTAATACAAGCAAATACACACTTTTTCTTTTTTGGTATCTCCTCTTTTCTTTGCTATCTATGTTTTTCCTCACTTAGTAATATTATCATTCCACAATGGAATTTATAGATATCTCCCCTCATTCCTTTTCACAGTTGCAAAGAATTTCTTGGTGAGAATGTACCCAGTTTATTCAAGCAGATTTCTTTGATGGATAGTTGGATTAACTGGGTTAACATTACCCAAAGCCACACACAATCAAAATCACCTCTTCTGCCTAGAAGAGAGCCAGCCAAGACCACAGAACTACTCCTTAGAGTGAGAAAGCCCTCTATGAACTGACATGCAAAGAGCTTCAATATATACCAAGTGAAAGGGGTAGAATAATGTATGCTGTATAATATAATTGGAGTGGACAAAGGAAAAAAAGAAATATGTATGTATATTTCCATATAAGAGCTCTGCCAGCTGCTGCTGCTACCTCCTCATCACGTCTCACCTTCTATAGTATCCTCCATGTGTTCATTTCCTCATGCACCTCTCATGGGCTCATTTTTGGCTTCTGTTCTTACCACCACTCTCTTTAAGGCAACAATGACCTCCATGTGAAAAAAGCAAGACGTGCTCTTCAGTCCTCACCTAACTCACGTTTCAGCAGCAGCCGAGAGTGACTCCTCCTTTGCACTGAGAAGTTCTTTGCCTAAGCCACAGTAGGCAGCTGCCGGAGTTCTTGGCCTGAGCTCGCCTCCACATTCTCCTCATGGTCCACCAGCCTCAGTTTCCTTTGCAGCTTTTCAGTCTCCTTTGTGCACTCCTTTTCCTCTACCTGATCTTTAACCCTTGGAGTTCCACAGGGTTGAGTCCTAGGCCCCCAATTCTTTTCACTCTGTACCCTTTGCACAGGCCAGGTTCATTTACAGACATATTCTAGGCAAGACTTCTCTATTCTCCATACCTAATTATACAACATCCTACTCAAAACAGCGATTAGATGTCTCAAAGACAGCTCAAATTCAACAGGCCTAAAACTGAATTTATGACTATTCCCTCCTTCCAACCTGTATAACCTATAAATGGCACCAGTTCTGAATCAAAACTTTCAAAGGCATCCTTCATACTTCTCCCTCAGTTAATCGATTACCAAGACTTGTTTCTTCTAACATCTAAATAAGTCTCAAATTCATTTAATTTTCCCCACCTCTACTGATACCATCCTTTATGAGCCTTGACTTCAATGACACTAGACTCCTGAGTTTCCTTCTATAGTACACCTTATTTTTATCATCCCTACAGGTTCATTTCTCTCTACCTAGCCATGAAATGCCAGAGTTTCTCTAGATTGAGTCCTATTCTCTTTCTTGCTCTTGCTGTACCCTGAATCCACTCTACAGGTTAACTCAAACTCAAGCATTGCTTCAATTATCTTTTAGTGACCGAGTCTTCACATTTAATGCTCAGTGTATATTATGAGGGATGGAACTCTAAATCTACTAGGCTATTTAACATCTTCACTTGAATAGCTGGATCAACCAAAAGATGATTCAATTTAATTCATCTAAAACCACATTTATACTAACCCCCAAATCTGATCTCCTAGCACCACTATCTCAGTGAATGATATCACTGTCCATCCCAGAATAGGCCACAAACCAAGCGAAGCATCCTTGACAACTCCATCTCTTCTATCTTCCATATCCGATCCATCTCTAAGTCCTGCTGCTTTTATCTACCAAATACCTCTGAAATTGGTTCCCTTTTTTCCTAGCTCTGTCACCACTACCTAACGAAGTTATTCATGGATTCACTAACTGGGAGCTGACTCTAACCAAGCACTACTTTAAGTACTGAGGAGATGGGAACAAATAAACAGACAATCCAGCATAAGGGAACTTACAATCCAGCATAAGGGAACTTACAGTCCAGAGTAAGAGCAGATAATACATAAATATGTACTGTTTTGCAGTGAGGAGTACTCAGAGAAAATAAAGTATGGTGAAGGAAAAAAGAATGTGGAGGATAAAAGACCATGTTCAGATGAGCTGTGACTAATTGATAAAGTGCAAACTGAGCAGAAACCTATATAGTACAAGGAAGTGAGTCATACGGGCTCCTGGCTGCCAGGAAGAAAAATGGTCCAGGAGAGGAAAAAGCAAGTGCAGAGGCCCTGACGTGGGAGCCTGTTTGGCCTGCCTGACAAACTACAAAGAGACCAGGGTGGTTAGAGTTCTCCAATACAGGGCAGAGAGGAAAGAGATGAAGGTGAAAAGGCAGCCAGAACCAGACCACAGAGGCCTCTGAGGGCCATGCTGGGGGCTTTATATTGTGTTCTATGTGACAGAAGCCACAAGAGGCTTGGGCATGACAGTAAGATAACCTGATCTACATTTTAAATAAACCATTCTAGCAGCTACAAGGAAAAAAGATATTGGTGGCAGGAGGTGAGGGCAGGGGACAAGCACAAGACTAACTTAAACATATTAAACACACTTTCACCTTGTAAGGAATCCACTGTTTAAAACCACTGCATGCTCTTTAATTAGATTGCTGCTATATCCTCTACAGCACTTCTCTGCAAATTAGAAAAAGACCTCTCCTCTCTGTGCAGATGCAGCCCCAACAAATCTCAGCAAGTTGAAGGCAGCCCACAAATGACTGCTCAGCTGACCATCTGGCCAGGTTCAATCTGCCCTGAATTCTTGCATAAATACAACAAAGGAAGAGAAAAAAAACAAAGAAAAGCACTTTCTCATTGGAGGGAATTGTTTACCCAGATCATCATTGGGTTTTTAAATTTTCGAATTAAAGAATATTTTTACATTGGGTGTAAACCAAACTCATGAGATGTTCAAGTTGATTTAATCACATTATTCCTGTATGTGTGTGTATATATATATACCACTGCATGCTACAGCAACAATCTAATGAGACTGCTCCCTGAAAGGAAAGCTATGACAAATCTAGACAATGTAGCCCATATAGTCAAAGCTACAGTTTTTCCAGTGGTCATGTATGGATGTGAGAGTTGGACCATAAAGAAGGCTGAGTGCCAAAGAATCGATGCTTTCAAACTGTGGTGGTGGAGAAAACTCTTGAGAGTCCCTTGGACAGCAAGGAGATCAAACTAGTCAATCCTAAAGGAAATCAACTCTGAATATTCACTGGAAGGACCAATACTGAAGCTGAAGCTCCAATACTTTGGCCACCTGATGCAAAGAGCCGACTTAATGGAAAAGACCCTGATGCTGGGAAAGATTGAAGGCATAGGAGAAGGCGATGGCAGAGGATGAGATGGTTGGATGGCATCACTGACTCAATGGACATGAGTTTGAACAAACTCTGGGAGATAGTGGAGGACAGAGGAGCCTGGCATGCTGCAGACCATGAAGTCAAAGAGTCAGACACGACTGAGTGGCTAAACAACTATTATACACACATACACACATATACATAATATTTCAGAAAACTGATTATAGACTTTGGACTCATTTCTTAAGGAAGAGACTCAGATGAGATGTGTACCTTTTGAGCCATTCCCTCCTATCTCTCAATATAAAACATATGGATCCAAGGATGACAGTTTGTTTTCCCTTTTTGTTTGTTTTTCCTATTTATGAATAGTTTTGAAGTGAAAATAATATTTTAAAAAACATATTTGCAGGCAACTAGAGATCCTAGGCAGAGAAGGCAATGGCACCCCACTCCAGTACTCTTGCCTGGAAAATCCCATGGATGGAGGAGCCTGGAAGGCTGCAGTCCATGGGGTTGCTGAGGGTCGGAGACGATTGAGCGACTTCACTTTCACTTTTCACTTTCATGCACTGGAGAAGGAAATGGCAACCCACTCCAGTGTTCTTGCCTAGAGAATCCCAGGGACGGAGGAGCCTGGTGGGCTGCCGTCTATGGGGTTGCACAGAGTCGGACACGACTGAAGTGACTTAGCAGCAGCAGCAGCAGCAGAGATCCTAGGAGTCCTACCTTGGAAGCATAAGCTTTTCTGTCACTGGTTGTTCAAAGGGTTGGTTTTTGGCTTTGGTTTAGAGTTAATAATCGAAGTGCTTCCAAGAACATCCAGGTCCTTAACCTGAGCTCACAGGGAAGTGAGTTCCTCTTGGAAGGAAATTGTTCCGAGGGTACTTTAGCCGAGGAAGATGGGGGATTCACCAGGGGTGCAGGAGGGACACGACACATGCCAGCACTCCCAGGACACCCCATCTGACTGTCACCTTTGACCAAAGAGAGGAAGTTCATTGCATCAAGAGAAACGCACACACTGGTTGGCTCTGACGTCTTTACTCCCTCCAGACACCCACTCAGAGTTTTCCTCCAACATCCCAAACCTGAGAAGGACTCCAGATCTCTGCTAGGTGGCCTTGGGGTCTCTCTGGACAGCTTTGGACTCCAGTCATACTTTCTATTCAGTTTAATCCAACTAATACTTCACTCAGGAAGGGGGACTCCTCATGGATCAGAGTCTCCTGAGGTGAAGGGAAAGGGAACAATTCTTCCTTTTCTTCCTCTGATCTTTCATGCCAGACTCGGCCCACACCTCACAGTGGGACTGATATCCTTCCTAACTCTTCACTGGTTCCTTGCTGCCTGAATTCTCTGTTTACTCTGTGGTGGTCTCCAGGAATTCCCACAAAATTAGTGTATTTCTCCCAAATGACAGTTATAAGATATAAACAGAGACAAGTGTGGTTTCCAGCTCAAAAGATCTCACCTTGTACAATCTCACTTTAGGAAGAAAGTGTTCTAAAGGTGTGTGGGCTTTAGGGATGGATATAGCCTGTCCTGCAGTCCATCTGCTGGTGACTTCTTCTCAGGCTCAATCACAGATTCTTCCTTCTTAACCCATCTCATAAACACTGAGGTTTCCTAAGACTCTTGTCTGCTCCTCTATTCCTTTACCTGCACAGTTAAAGACTTCAAATGCCACCTTTGCACTGACGCCTCCCTGACCTCCCTGTTCAGTTCCAACCCATAAATTCTTTTACAGCTGTTTACCGGTAACCTGTACCTGTATTTTGCTCACATCTCAAATGAAACCCATCCCATACCAAACTTGTCCTATACCGTTAAAAAAGGGGCCCCTATTTTTTCCTCCTGAACCCACTGCATGTGCCTTCTAGGTAATGTCTTGCCTACATTATGCAATAATCTCCAGAAGGTTCCCACCTCTAGTTTTTCCTCACTTCAAATCTAAGCCCAACAATGTTTCTGAAGTGACCATTCTTATTAAATTCAAATTACAAAATAAGGACTTAATATATTCTCTGTGAAAATTTTAATTATATTACATGTAAATAAAGTCGTTTTTCATCATGTCCATTCTCAATCCTAATCCAAATGGAACTAGTTACCAGGTTAGGTGTCCCCTGACTTTTCTCTCAGGACTTAGACACCTAGTATGCATACAGACAAACATACATGTAAGTTTCTCTAGACATAAATGGTGACATGTCATAATCATGCTCCATGATGCGCTTTTTAGTCCCTTACATGCCTTGGAGCTCTGCCTCCACCAGTGCTCTTGCTTTATGACTGTGGTGTTATCTGCCAGTGTAGGTGTGCTCAGCGTCTTTAGGTATGATTTTACCGAAGGTTATCTATAGTGTCTCAGACTGAGGCCATTTTTTCTAGAATATGAAGGACTATATAATTCTTCAGTTTAAAATCCTTGAATTTTTTCCAGTCAACCATGGACAGCTCCCATCCCTAAGAACTGAACCAAAGCGCTTCATAGTGTGGCCCCCACCTGGCTTTCTAATCTATTTCCTTCCTCATCTCTTTCTTTTCCCATGATCCTGGGCTTCAGTCAGAATGAATCTGCTGCAGTTCCTTCAATACACTAAGCTTGCTGAATGAATACTTAAAAATGCGGCTCTCCTCTGAAACAACAGGAAAGAATAAGAAAAAAGATCCTGAGAGATTCACCTGTGAAGTATCAGAGAAACAGAGGAAGCTTGCAAGTGGGGGCCTTGGCATCCCTTCTCTACCACTTCTTGAGCACTGAGAAGCCAGAAAAACTTCCCTGACCAACATCTTCAAGTCACACACCCACTCATTTACCAGACTGCTGCCTGCAGAGATTCCCCACCCACTCACCTAGAGAGGAGCCTCCAGGGCTTTCTTTCTCTACCTTCCAGGGATCTTCTCCTTGCTGCAACAGGGAGATCACTTTGGGTTTGGGAAATAGGTGTCCTGCTCATAGAGCAAAAAAGAAAACAAAAAGACTTGATTTTGCCTTGATGCAAAGAAGAATCTGAAATCTGAGTAGAAAACTCAAAGGATGATACAAAGAACTTCTGTGGGGTGTTTGGGTTGTGACCCACGATGTGAGGGCGTATGTTAGGGCAAAGGCAAGGGACAACGCAACATTTAGTTGTATGTCAGTGAGGCATGATACTTGTACAGCCTTGATTAATAGGGAAAACAGTTTTCTATACAAGAGGGAATATGCATATACTCTTAAATGCATTGTTATACATACAGACTAAATTAACATTTGTAACAGGTATCTATGGAAAGGATTATGTATCAAGAAGCTTGTCTAAAATGAGAAAACACTATCTGACCCCTTTGAAAGATGGCAGCGGTCAGCAAACTATGGGTCTCATATGCCAAATCTAGACTACCATCTGTTTATGTATGGCTCTTGAGCAAAGAATGGTTGAAAAAAAAAGAATATGTTAGAGAGACCATATATGGCCCACAAAATCTAAAATACTTACTCCCTGGCCCTTTAAAGAAAAAGTTTGCTGACCCCTGTAAAAGAGAATTGAGAAAAGCAAGTGTTGGGTCAAAGAAGAGGGTTGAGGGATGCTCTGCTAAGAGATGAGCAAACACATCAAAGCTCAGTCTCAGAGGGAAAACAAGGGAAGTGCCTACAATGAGGGAATTTCTAATGTGCAGCTCTGTAGACTGTCCCATCCAAGGGGCAATTCCATGCCTGTGAGGGGGAAAAAGTTTTTCGGATTTATTTATGGAGATCCAATTTGTACAGTGCTAAGGCAAAACAAAACAAAACAAACAAAAAAAAACCTCAGATAAAGTTTTTAAATGACCCAGGGCTTTTATCCAGGGAATCAGGTACTGAGGTATCCAGATTTCTGAATTCTGTATCTACAGGGGAAATTTCCTTACCCAAGGAGACAAGATTATTATAGTTCTCCAGCATCACATCTTGGTACAAGTTTCTCTGAGGAGGAGCCAGCTTTCTCCACTCATCCCGTGTAAAGAGCACAGCCACATCTTCGAACGTCACTGACACCTGTAGAGACAAGCCATCCCAGCTCAGCCAGGACCACCCATCACACAGGGTGAAAAAGGTGGCAGTGGGTAGTAGATGGGCTACCATGAAATGCTTCTATACTATTCTGGGTTGTAAAACTTCCAGATCATTTGTTTAATGAACAATTGACTTGTGACAAATATATACTGAGTAGCATGAAGTATGAACCAGGCCCTGTTAACCACTACAAAAGATGTGTGGAGGTATTAATGCCATTAGTTGGAGTGTCAATTAGAATAATCTTTCTGATGGCAATTTGATAACACACATTACAAGCTTTAAAATGTGCATATTCTTTAATGCTCCAATTACTGTATTTGTTTGATAACGAACAGTGAACAAAAATGTACATAAAAGGATGTTTATCATCGTCCTAATAACAGCAAAGAAATGGAAACAGAAATAATCACTGAGAGGGATTAGTTTACATAACTTAAGGCACTATCTTTGTGCTCCCTGAAACTTGAAGACAGTAACAATGGAAAGTAAAACAGCTATCATTTATTGAAAGCTTTTTTCAGGCCAAGTACTATTCTTAGAGCTTTATATTAATCTTTAGTATAAACCTTTATTTTGTCTTCACAGCAACCCTATGAAACTGTCTCCATTTTACACATGAGAAAGCAAAGGAGAAATTTACCCAAGTCACACAGTTGGTATGAAGGAAACATCACTCTCTTGCAAGTCTCTTCGACTCTAAATACAGTACTATTTCACTTTTGACACCAGATGTGGGGGGTTTTCCATACACCAAGCAATTGTGCAACACCAGCTGGGTGTCTTACAAGGATACTCAATTCTGACACTGAGGATAGTGTCAGATCCACAGGTTAAAGGGTCAGTACCACAACACTGGCCCCTCTTCAGTGTCAATCACAAGTCCAGGTTGTTACCTGTGTTTCTGACTGACTGGCTATAAATTGGAGGTTTCCACAACCCTCTCCTAAGGTTTGATTAATTTGCCAGAGTGGCTCACAGAACTCAGGAAAACATTTATTTACTAATTACTGGTTTATGATAAAAAGAATGTAACTCAGGAACTGGCAGATGAAAGAGATGTACAGGGAGGGGGTGCACCATGGATTTGCCATTCTCTCTGACTCTTTAAATGTTCAACAACCTGGGAGAACTCTGAACCCTTTTGGATTTTCATGAAGGTTCATTACATAGGCATGAGTGATTAAATAATTGACCATTAACAACTGATTCAACTTTCATCTCCTAGGGTGGTGGTGGGTATAGGGGGCAGGACTGAAAGTTCCAACCCTTTAATCGAGGTTCCCTGGCAATTAGTCCCCATCTTTAGGTGGGGTCCAAAAGTCACCTCATTAACTCTGGTGTGAATGAAAGGGCTTGTTATGAATAACAAAGTACATCCATTTTGCCTTCATTGCTCTGAAGTAATTTCAGGGATAAAAATCATTTATTACTAATCCCTTAGGAAATCACAAGGGTTTTGGAAATTATTTGCCAGAAACAAGGACAAAGACCAAATATATACTTCATATTATAAGTCACAATATCACAGCTGGTCAGTGGTAGAGATAGAATTCCAATCCAGGGAACATCCAAGGCTTCATACTTAACCACTCTGCAAAACTTCTTCTCAACGCCTATCTAACAGGGTTAAGAAATAAATGAGATAATCCATACAGTGAAGATAAACAGTATTGATGTAACGCAACAATGTGAATGTATTTAATGTCAATGAATTATATACTCAAAAATGGTTAAAGTGGTAAATTTAATCTTATGTATATATTATCACAATGAAAAATTAAAAGAGATTAGATCTGGTAGACAGTGCCTGAAGAACTATGGACGGAGGTTCATAACATTGTACAGGAGGTGGCGACTAAAACCATCCCCAAGAAAAAGAAATGCAAGAAGGCAAAGTGGTTGTCTGAGGAGGCCTTACAAATCTGAGAAAAGAAGTGAAAGGCAAAGGAGAAAGGGAAAAATATACCCAACTGAATGCAGAAGTCCAGAGAACAGCAAGGAGAGAAAAGAAAGTCTTCTTAAGTGAACAATGCAAAGAAAAGAAAAATACACACATACATATGTACATAAATAAATAATGAATAAATAAAGGTACATAGAAAATTATTCTGAAGGCTGCATACCAAAGGAATGACCATTATTTTGTCCAGGGGATGTTGGGGTAAGAGTGATTTTACTTTCTTTTTTATATATGTATTTTTTATTTTCTGAATTTTTAAACATTAACATCCAGTGCCATATAATAAGATAATTTATTGGCACAGGGGAGGGATACAAGAAATGATCTTTGCCCTCAAAAGAAATAACAATCCAATTGGCAGACAGGAAAAATGCATGAATAATTTGAGCAATGAAAGAAAAAAGTGTTGCTAGACAAGACTACATACCATTTCCTAGTTTAATCCTCATTTTAGAGATGAGGAACATAAGATCCAGGGCACATACTTTATCCAGGGCAGAGACAAGACAGTAACTGAAGTTTTCTTTTAACCCAGCACTTGGTGGGTATATTCTCTCTCTGGTCTTAAATGTCCTGTCACTGAGTTTTATACACAAGTCCATGTAGTACTGATGTACAGGCAGCAGGTGAGGTTAGGGAGAAAGGTCATACAGGACTTCTACACTGGGACAGAGAAGATTTGGGGCAAGAGAGCAGCTTGGCTCTGCTGGAATGGAATGTGAAAGCCTTAGAAGAAAGCAACCCCAATGTGCAAAGGCAGGTCCTAGCCATAGGCGCAGAAGATCAACCACCACATTTCATGGGTCCAGAAAATATACAATATCCCATTGCAGACAGCTCGGGTAACTTGGGGGTTAGGCTTGCCCTGTGTTCTGAAAAGAGGTACAAGAGGAATGACTGGACAATAACCAACATGAACTTAGAACCTGGGTTTGATTTCAGATTACCTGACTTTGTTGAGCCTCAGTGGCAAGTGTAAAATGGGGGTAATAACTTCTACTTTGCTATAACAGTGAGAATAAAGCTAAAGCCCTTGGGATATTCCCTAGCAACATTACCTATTATGGTTAGATGAGGAAGGACACTGTACAGGCATTTCTATCTACCAACAATAATAGTATCACATATTATATTAATATCATTCAGCCACCACAGCCATCACATGCTGCTGCTGCTGCTGAGTCACTTCAGTTGTGTCCGACTCTGTGTGACCCTATAGACGGCAGCCCACCAGGCTCCTCCATCCATGGGATTTTCCAGGCAAGAGTACTGGAGTTGGGTGCCATTGCCTTCTCCCAACCATCACATACTGAACATCTATTATGTACCTGGCCCTGATCAAAACTTTTTCTACACACTAACTCCCAGGATCCTGTCATCTATGCTAGGAGGTAGGTATGGTTGTTGTTTTCTTTTCACAGGTGAAGAAACTGAGGCACATTAACAGCAACAGAAAAGATGGGCACAAACCTGGCCATACAGCTCAAAAGAACCACTCAGTAATCACTGTATACCCTGCTCTCCACTACTAATATCCTATGGAACTCTCACTGCTGCTTCCTGAGGAGTCTTCTCTCTACTCTTGGAGTCAAGAGACTACTCTATCTATGTCCCCTCCAACATGGTTATCCTTTATTTGCACACTGGCTCACCTGGATGGGGTCCCACTCTCATTTTCACAGCATAAAGATGAAAATGGCAGGTCAAGATCAGTTTTCAAGACAGTGATGGAAACAAGCTGCATGATCCAGAAAGTTAAGAAGGAGAAAAAACTAAAAACTACGGACTGGGCAAAGCCTTGGAAAGTATCATGAGGATTCTCAGGGGTGGAAAGAAAAAGAAAAAGAAAACCATTCTGGCCAAGGGTAGGGAGGGGGACATGAATGAGCAAAGGGAGTATATCAGAAAGGAACTCTGTCAAGAGTGTATGTTTGTTTGTTCTGATCCCAAGTGGTATAAGACATGTGGTATCTTACTTCTCAAACCAGTAATCATATAGTAAATTGAGGTTAATGACTAAAAGAGCACCTATTAGGGAAAAAAAAAAAAAAGAGAAACACTAGACATGGATGCAGAGAAGGCAATGGCACCCCACTCCAGTACTCTTGCCTGGAAAATCCCATGGACGGAGAAGCTTAGTAGGCTCTAGTCCATGGGTTCACTAAGAGTCAGGCACGACTGAGTGACTTCACTTTCACTTTTCACTTTCATGCATTGGAGAAGGAAATGGCAACCTACTCCAGTATTTTTGCCTGGAGAATCCCAGGGACAGAGGAGTCTAGTGGGCTGCTGTCTATAGGGCTGCACAGAGTCGGACACGACTGAAGTGACTTAGTGTCAGCAGCAGACATGGATGGGGATGGGTGGGGTGGGGAGGGGAAGGCAAATATTCTTTGCAGAACCCATCATCCACCATAGTGGACCAGTTGTAAGAATTCTTTCAAGAGAAAAGGACTTGAGCTCCAAATCCTGGCGAAAACTGTATTGGGTAGAGAATTTTACTTTGAGGGTTAAAAACCCCACCTGTCCCTAAGACTTGAGATGACAATGAACTCACCTGAGACCTTGCTTCCCTCTGTTCAGTAGCCATATCTTCTTTCTGGGCAGTGTCCCCTGAGGATGGGTGAAGTCTCCAGAAGCCAGATCTGAGGGAAGACAAAGCGAGCCAGGAGGAAGCCCCTTCTGTTTTCCACCCCTCTGAATCAGCAGCTCTGAATCATTTACACTCCCTGAGAATGATGCCAAGTGTCCACAGAGAAGGAAGTCAGAAGCAGCCAGGGGTAGCAGGACCAGACAGAGGAGCTGGGTCATCCTGTTCCAGGCCCAGCTCTTTCCCTGGCTCAGTGAAAAACGTCCTAGGACTCAATCAGCAGCAGCAGCAACTCCTTGAGCCTCACGAAGTGCCAGGCACTACCTGCATTACTGAGCACGGTTGACACTGTCAGCTCCCATTTTACAGATCAGGAAACTGAGGGCAGAGTGGGAGCAACTTGCCAGGGAGGCTGGCATCTGCTCTAAACTCCGTGCGTGCATATGTGACAACTTTTCTGCATTTCGAGTCTTCCCACCCAACTCGTCCTCCTCCTTGCAAGGAAATAATTTCCAGATTTTTAGAGAAAACTGCTTTGGAAAGGGAAAGTATCAGTACTCCTATGGCGGAGGAGGCTGCTGTCTTGAGAAACGAGGTACAGACAACCAGAGACCTGGATTCCAGTCCTGATTCTGCCACTGGGGGAAGCCGGCGATTCACTTCTCAGGCAAAACAAGCCTGTCACTAGGGAGCGCTGCGGCGATGGTAGGGGAAGGAAATTATTTTCTCACGTTCACTGCCGGCCCAGAGCAATTCAAACGCCGGAAGGAGCCGGGCAGGTAGCGCGAGGGGAACCTATCTGGAGGAAGCAGGAGGACGGCTGAGCCCGGCCAAAAGGGAGGAAGTGTCCGACTTCTGGCGTTCAGGGCACGTCTGTGGGAGGCGGTGGCGTCAGGAGGACAGAGCCCGGATGCCCGGCCCTCGGCCCGCTGGCGCCCACAAAGGCCCAGCTTGCTCCTGCTGGGCCTGTGTCCCGCGCCCCGACGCATCCTCCCGAGGCCGGGTCTTCCCTCCCGCATCCCGCCGACCCTCCGCCGCTCACCTCTCCCAGGCCTCTGGGGTTCCGTGGGCTGCAGGCGGGAGGCTCCGGAACTGCCACAGCCTGACAGCAGCTTGGAGTTTGGACTCGCCCGAGGTGCTGCCTAGGCCAACCTCAGGTCGGGTGGCTGCTCACGCCAGCTGCAAAAGCTGGGCACCCCAAGTAGGTACAGGAGGGGCGGGGCAGGGACTGTCGCTATACCCCTCTGGGAAATGTAGTTCACGTGAGAACCCAAGGATTCTGGGACGTGTAGTTCGCTGAGCTTGTCCGCGAGGAGAGGGCTCGTTGAGCTCCTTACTCGCACAAACCCAGACCCCTGTTCGTCGTCGCGCTTTGTGGGCTGCTGACTCCTGGGTTCCCAGTTCTACCGCGAGGAAACGGACGTTCATCGAGGACAGTGTCTTGTAGCTCTGCATCTGTGTAAATGATAGGTCAAGTAGACCACCTATTTCCCCTAAGGTCTTTCAACAAAATTAGCTGTAAGGGAATTAATGTCTAGGCTACAATTTCCATTGTTCTCCTGAGCGAGGACGGTCCTCTTCTCTTTTAATTCTCTTCAAATAGCCCTCTTCCCAGTCACCAGAGGACTCTTAAAATTATGCAGTGCCCAATGGTGTTAAACTCTCTGGAGTACCACAATCTAGGAATACTGAAATGAGTCTTTTCTAGGAAGACTTCTTCCCTGATTACTGAAAGACCCTACATATGGGACTTCCCTGTCTTCAGTCATGTTTCTCTTAAAAATGGGGTTTACAGGCCCTAAGCGGGAGAAGGTGATGGCACCCCACTCCAGTACTCTTGCCTGGAAAATCCCATGGACGGGGGAGCCTGTTGGGCTGCGGTCCATGGGGTCGCTAAGAGTCGGACATGACTGAGCGACTTCACTTTCACTTTTCACTTTCATGCATTGGAGAAGGAAATGGCACCCCACTCCAGTGTTCTTGCCTGGAGAATCCCAGGGACGGGGGAGCCATCTATGGGGTCACACAGAGTCGGACAGGACTGAAGTGACTCAGCAGCAGCAGCAGGCCCTAAGCAGGCTCTGGAACTAGATACTTATGTGCCAGTTGTGGTAATTTAATAGTGCCTTCTCATCTAGTCGGGGCTTCCCTGATAGCTCAGTTGGTAAAGAATCCGCCTGCAATTCAGGAGACCCTGGTTCAATTCCTAGGTCAGGAAGATCCACTGGAGAAGGGATAGACCACCCACTCCAGTATTCTTGGGCTTCTCTTGTGGCTCAGCTGGTAAAGAGTCCACCTGCAATGTGGGAAACCTGGGTTTGATCCCCGGGTTGGGAAGATCTTCTGGAGAAGGGAAAGGCTACCCACTCCAGTGTTCTGGCCTGGAGAACTCCATGGAGTCACAAAGAGTCGGACACGACTGAGCGACTTTCACTTCACTTCACTTCTCATCTAGTCAACAAACTGTCTAATAATGCACTGCTTTTAAGAAAGAATGTATGGTGAGAACAAAGCGATGAGGGCTCTGATAAAGACAATATTGAATGGTTAAAATGGCACATACCCACTTTTTTTTTTTTTAAAGCAAGCATTGTTCTTCTGCAAGAGATGATGTGAAAAATATTTCTAAATGGATGCCAACCAGAGAACCATAATGAGCTTACTCATTGAAGTCAACTTTGTCTTCAGCTCTGCTCAGTATTCATCTACAGGAGAGGATGTTAAATGCCAGACCTGTCTTTTTTTTATAACACCCACCAAACTGTAAACTCAATTGTGACATAGTTTACCCGGAGATTCCATGGACAGAGGAGCCTGGAAGGCTACAGTCCATGGGGTCGCAAAGAGTCTGTAGAGTACATCATGAGAAATGCTGGGCCGGATGAAGCGTAAGCTGGAATCAAGATTGCTGGGAGAAATATCAATAACCTCAGATACACAGATGACGCTATGCTTATGGCAGAAAGTGAAGAGGAACTAAAGAGCCTCTTTATGAAAGTGGAAGAAGAGAGTGAAAAAGATGGCTTAAAACTCAACATTCAAAAAACTAAGATCATGATATCCAGTGCCATCACTCCATGGCAAATAGATGGAGAAACAATGAAAACACTGACAGACTTTATTTTCTTGGGCTCCAAAATCACTGCAGATGGTGACTACAGCCATGAAATTAAAAGACGCTTGCTTCTTGGAAGAAAAGCTAGGACCAACCTAGACAGCATATTAAAAAGCAGAGACATTTCTTTGCCAACGAAGGTCCATCTAGTCAAAGCTATCGTTTTTTCAGTAGTCATGTATGGATATGAGAGTTGGACTATAAAGAAAGCTGAGCACCAAAGAATAGATGCTTTTGAACTGTGGTGTTGGAGAAGACTCTTGAGAGTCCCTTGGACAGCAAGGAGATCCAACCAGTCCATCCTAAAGGGACTGAGTCCTGAATATTCATTGGAAGGACTGATGCTGAAGCTGAAACTCCAATACTTTGGCCACCTGATGTGAAGAACTGACTCCTTGGAAAAGACCCTGATGCTGGGAAAGATTCAAGGCAGGAGGAGAAGGGGGCAACAGAGGATGAGATGGCTGGGGCGACAGAGGATGAGATGGCTGGTTGGCATCACTGACTTGATGGACCTGGGTTTGAGCAAGTTCCGGGAGTTGGTGGTGCACAGGGAAGCCTGAGTGCTGCAGTTAAGTCGCCAAGAGTCAGACTCAACTGAATGACTGAACTGAACTGAACTTACCAGGAGAGGGCATCAGATGCCGCAAGTTAAGGCTTCAGTCCCACAAAACTTTCCCACACTCCTAGGCCCACCCCCAATTCAGACACTAATCTCAAGTTTAGGTTGTTATTTGTGGCTCTAACATACTGGCTATAAATCAGAAGTTTCTTCGCCCCCTCCTCCAATTTGATTAATTTACTAGAGCAGCTCACAGAATTTGGGAGAGCATTTTACTTACTAATCAGTTTATTATAAAAGGGTATTAATCAGTAACAGCCCAATGGGAGAGATTCATAGGGCAGGGTATGGGGAAAGGATGCAGAGCTTTCTTGCTCTCTCTGAGGACCACTCTTCCAGCACCTCCACAGATTCACTCTCTGAACCCTAGGTCATTTTGAAATTTTATAGAGCTTTCATTACATAGGCATGATTGATTGAATCATTGGTCATTGGTGATTGAACTCAATCTCCAGCCCCTCTTCCCTCCCCTGAGAATGGGGTGGGGCTACTTTCAACCCTCTAATAACGTTTGGTCTCTGGCAGTTAGCCCCCATCCTTAGGTGTTTTCCAGAAATTACCTCATTAACATAAAGTCTGCTGCTGTTTAGGTACTCAGTTGTGTCTGACTCTTTACAACCCCATGGACTATAGCCCACCAGGCTCCTCTGTCCATGGGATTTTCCAGGCAAGAATACTGGAGTGGGTTAACCATTTCCTTCTCTAGGGGATCTTCCTAACCCAGGGGTCAAACCTGGGTGTCCCACATTGCAGGCAGATTCTTTATCATCTGAACCACCAGAGAAGCACCAGAACATAAGATCTGGTGTGGTTGAAAACGAGGCGTTATGAATATCAAAAGACACATTTATCACTCTTTGTTGTCATTGTTGTTTAGTCACTCAGTCGTGTCTGACTCTTTTCCACCCCATGGAGTGCAGCACACCAGGCTCCCCTGTCCTTCACTATCTCCCGAAGTTTGCTCAACTCATGTCTGTTGAGTCAGTGATGCCATTCAACCATTTCATCCTCTCTCACCCCCTTCTCCTCCTGCCTTCAATCTTTCCCGGTATCATGGTCTTTTCCAGTGAGTCAGCTCTTCACATTAGGTGGCCAAAGTATTGGAGCTTCAGCTTTATCATCAGTCCTTCCAATGAATATTCAGGGTTGATTTCCTTTAGGATTGATGGGTTGGATCTCTTTGCAGTCCAAGGGACTCTGAAAGGTCTTCTCCAACACCACTTTTAATTTCATGGCTGGAGTCACTGTCCACAGTATGAGGAGTAGAAGGGACGTGTGCTCATCTTCTCTGCAAGAACACCAAAATCACAACTAGCTACTGAACAATTGTTACTTTGTCCAAGCTCGCTCTGCTTGCTGCATGACAGGCCACTGAATCTGAGAGAGGAGGTGTTGAGACAAGGAAAATGACTTTAATTGGGGAGCTGGCAGACTGAGAAGATGGCAGGCTAGCAGCTCAAAATAACCATCTTATTGGGGTCTGGATACCAGGTTCCTTTATAGATCAGAGAGAAAGAAGCAATGAGGAACTAAAATCAAAAGGCGGAATAGAGAGGGAGAGGCAATGGGGAAGTAAACCGAAAGGGTCTTCAGTCTTCCAAAACATCTCCAGGGGAATGTCCAGCCTTTGGAAGGGGTGTGTTAATCTCTTCTATTCACAGGTGGTCAGGGACAAACTATCTCCATGAGCTGTACAAAGGCACTTTAGTTTACAGTCAAGCAGAGAGGCAGGGGCCTCCAGGCAAGCCATTGAGTATGACTATAATAATAAAAGCAGTGAAAAGCAAGTCAAAGAAACAGTTTCCAACATGGAGTCAGAATTGGCTTCCTCCCTGCAATACAACCATTGACAAGAGGATGTTGGAACCCACTGAAAAAAAGACACTCCATGTCCAAGGACAAAGGAGAAGCCAAAATGAGACTGTAGGAGGGGTACAGTCCTGTTAAAATCAAACCTCATGCCTGCCAGACTCTTGGAGGCACAAACAAAACCTTGTGCACACCAGGATCCTGGGAAAGGAGAGGTAACCCTACAAGAAATTGAACCAGACCTGCCTGTGAGTGTTTGAGGGTATGCTTCGGAGGCATGGGTCAGCAGTGGCCTGCTGTGGGGACAGAGGCACTGACAGCAGCAGTCCTGGGAGGTGTGGTGTTGTGGCATAACTCCTCTTGGAGGAGGTCATCATTAGCCCTACGATACAGCCACAGGCAGATGATCCACAAACTGGAGAACAGTTATACCAAAGAGGTTCTTGCACTGCTGGTAAAGGTCTAGGCCCCACAACAGACTTCCCAATCTGGGGATCTGGGAAAGAAACTGGGAATCCCCAGGGAATCTGACTTTGAAGTTCAGCAGAATTTGATTATCACTTAGGAAATCCCAAGGGTTTTGGGAAACTGGAAGAAGATCATCATCATATATACATATATATATATATAAATATATATATACTTGTTTTATAAATCACAATATCACAAACTAGCCAAAGCAGCAACTTTCAGCAGTTCTGTTAATGATGCTTCTTAGTTTATCTATTCTCTTTTTTAACTGCAGATTTTTAAGTGTACATTTTCATAGATGTTGATAAATTTGTTTGACCCCAAGTAAAACATAGAACATTCTCATCATCCCAGGAAGTTCCTTCAAACTACTTCCCACTCAGAACGACCCACCCAGAAGCAAACACTGCTCTGATATCTTTTGCTGTAAATTAGTCTTGCCCGTTCTAAAACTTCATATAAATGGAACCATGTGGTATATACTTTTTGTGTCTCATTTTTTCCCTCAACATGATATTTATGAAATTCTTTTGTATTAATTTTATTTAATTAATTTGAATTTAATTCTTTTGTATAATTTTTTCTGTGTATTGATATTTCTTTTTATTACTGTATAATATTTTATGGCACAAATGTACAATGTTTATTCATTCATCTGTTGATGGACATTTGGATTGTTCTCAGATTGTGGTGCTGGAGAAGACTCTTGAAAGTCCCTTGGACTGCAGGGAGATCAAACCAGTCAATCCTAAAGGAAATCAACCTTGAATATTCATTGGAAGGATTTATGCTGAAACTGAAGTTCTAATACTTTGGCCCCCTGAAGCAAAGGGCTGACTCACTGGAAAAGACCCTGATGCTGGGCAAGATTGAAGGGAGTGGCAGAAGATGAGATGGTTCACCACTGACTCAGTGGACATAAATTTGAGCAAACTCTGGGACATAGTGGAGGACAGAGGAGCCTGGCAAGATATAGCCCTTGTGTTCACAAAGAGTCAGACACAACTGAGTGACTAAACAGCAACAATAACAAGATATTATGAATAAAGCTTCCACAAACATTGGTTCACAGATATTTTGGTGGGCATTCATTTATTTCTCTTGAGTAAATACCTAAGACCAGAACAACTGATTGTGGGGTAGGGGTATTACTGTGCTTGGGCTGCCATAACAAAATACCGCAGACTGAGTGGTTTAAAAAATAGAAATTTATTTCTTACAGTTCTGGAGGCTACAAAGTCCTGGGGAGTTCTGATCTGAGAAGTCTAAGATTGAGGCATTAGCATGGTGGATTTATTCTGAGGCCTCTTCTCTTAGCTTGAAGGCTGTTGCCACATGACCTCTTCTTTGTGAGTGTAGGAAAGAGAGCAAGCTGTTTAGTGTCTTTTCTTATAAAAGCCCTAATCCCATCAGGAGGGCCCCCCCCCCTCATGACTTCATCTAAGCCCTAATTACTTTCCAAAGGCTTCATCTTCAAATACCATCGCCATCTCATTGGGGTTAGGACTTCAACATATGAATTTGGGAGGGACATAGACATTCAGTACATAACAATAGAGAATGTTTAACTTTAAAACAAACTATTAAATATTTTTCCAAAAGTGATTGTATCATTTTATACATGCAGGAGCAATGTAGGAGAGTTCCACTTGTCCGACAAGTTCACCAATGCTTGATACTGTCATCTCTTTCATTTTTGCCTCTTTATTGAGTATTCGTGGCATCTCATTGTACTTTTAATTTGCATTTCCCTGAAAACTTATGATTTGAGCCCTTTTTCAGGTGTGCATGGGCCATTTTTATATGTTCTTTTGTGAAATGTCTGCTCAAGTCTCTTTAAAGTCACAATCACAGTTTTCAAGGCCTTTGTGAAATATGATTTATTTGGTACCAAAGGATACAAGCAGGCCTGAGGGGAGATAGGAATTGCAGTGATGTGCAATGCCCTCCATTACAGCTATTTTTCTTATTTTCCCAGCCATAAATTAAATTTTATTAAACCTCTAGATGCTGTATAAATGTAAACTGTCCCTTAGTCTTTTGATCACATTAACTTAATTTAGCTGCTCTTAAACTTCCCCTGGTAAATTTAATTGTGTCAATGATTCTGTAGGTAGGGAATTCCTTTGAAAGGCCTGGCTGAATTGTTTCAAACTCAGATTGATAAAAATTTGTATCAAAACTTATCAACTCAGTTCAGTTATTTCATGCTGTTAAGAAATTTATCCTGAGCAGAGATTCTACATTCTCATTATATGCTGTGTTCATCATTGCTCAGTTGTGTACCTGAGCACAGCTCTGTGTCTACAGATGACCCCAGTTGGCAGCACACTGCTCATTCTATCAGTAGACTTCAGGGGTCACACTGCACATCATCCTTGGTTCCAATCCTTGCATCATCTTAAAAATTTTTCTATATAAGGTTTAATTATTGAACTGCCTAATACATAACAACATATATCTGTAATCAGTACTGTATATCATTATACCTATTGTTGTTGTTCAGTTGCTCAGTCCTATCTGGCTCTTTGTGACCCCATGGACTGCAGCATGCCAGGCTTCCCTGTCCTTCACCATCTCCTGGAGCTTGCTCAAACTCATGTCCATTTAGTCGCTGATGCCATCCAACCATCTCATCCTCTGTCATCCCCTCTCCTCCTGCCTTCAATCTTTCCCAGCATCAGGGTCTTTTCAAATGAGTTGGCTCTCGGCATCAGGTGGCCAAAGTACTGGAGCTTCAGCTTCAGCATCAGTCCTTCCAATAGATTTTCAGGGTGGATTTTCTTTAGGATTGTATGGTTTGATCTCCTTGAAGTCCAAGGGACTCTCCAGAGTCTTCTTCAACACCACAGTTTGAAAGCATCAATTCTTTGGCATTCAGCCTTCTTTATGGTCCAACTCTCACATCCATACATGACTACTGGAAAAACCATAGCTTTGAGTAGACAGACCTTTGTTTGCAAAGTGATACCTCTGCTTTTTAATATGCTGTCTAGATTTTTCATAGCTTTTCTTCCAAAGAGAAAGTGTCTTAATTTCATGGCTGCAGTCACCATCCACAGTGATTTTGGAGCCTAAGAAAATAAAGTCTCTCACTGTTTCCATTGTTTCCCTATCTTTTTGCCATGAAGTGATGGAACTGGATGCCATGATCTTAGTTTTTTTGAACGTTGAGTTTTAAGCGAGTTTTTCCACCTTTTCTCTTTCACTTTCATCAAGAGGCTCTTTAGTTCCTCTTTGCTTTTTGCCTTATACCTATACCAGTTAATAACTTTGAAATACAAATCTAATCTTGTCCTACTGTTATTCAGTCACCCAGTTATGTCTGACTCTTCATGACCCCATGGACTGCAGCACACCAGGCCTCTCTGTCCCTCACCATCTCCCAAAGTTTGCCCAAGTTCATGTCCATTGCATTGGTGATGCCATCCAGCCATCTTATTCTCTGACACCCTCTTTGCCTCCTGCCCTCAGGCTTTCCCAGCATCAGGGACTTTTCGAGTGAGTCAGCTGTTCGCATAGATGACCAAAATACTGGAGCTTCAGCAAAAATTATTGGTTGACTTAGGTGCACATATTTTGAAACATTTACAATTGATCAAGTTATGGCAAGTAACCCACACTTTTTCTGTTCTCATTCATGTTATTGATGACATTACATTAATACCTTCTTTCATTTCTTAGCTCAGCAGTACACTGGCCCAAGAAATGTGACTTGGTGGTGCAATATCAACAAACAATTCTAGTCTTAAATCACTTCTAGTAACCTATGAGTGGCAGTATTTCAACCTAGGCTACCTTTGTTTGATACAAGAATAATATTTTGAAGAGGAAAAATTCATAAAGTCTGAGTTCCCTTCATTAACAAAAATCAAGTAGTGATAACTTGTTTAGCAAACATCAAGTAGCAGCAAACTGTGGCATGTTAACCTCTTGGTACCCCAGCATATATTTTGTAAAGATTTCAAGATACCCTTTACAGATTTCCTCCTGTGCCCAAAGCAGTATGCTCATAAGGCATGTGATTCTGTGTGTTCTAAGGGCCTCCAGACACCAGGTAAAAATGAGCCCACATAGAAGGACAAATCTGAGAAACAGTCTCTTGGCTGAAGTGAGCATTCTCTATCCCAACAGGAAAAGGTGGAAAATTATGATTAGTAAATGTATGCATACATCTTAACATACAGAAAATTTAGATGTATCTTCTATCCAAGAATATATAGTTACGGTTTAGTTCAGTTCAGTCACTCAGTAGTGTTCGACTCTGCGACTCCATGAATTGCAGCACACCAGGCCTCCCTGTCCATCACCAACTCCCGGAGTTCATTCAAACTCATGTCCATTGAGTCGGTGATGCCATCCAGCCATCTCATCCTCTGTCGTCCTCTTCTCCTCCTGCCCCCAATCCCTCCCAGCATCAGGCTCTTTTCCAGTGAGTCAACTCTTTGCACGAGGTGGCCAAAGTATTGGAGTTTCAGCTTCAGGATCAGTCCTTCCAACGAACACCCAGGACTGATCTACTTTAGGATGGACTGGTTGGATCTCCTTGCAGTCCAAGGGACTCTAAGAGTCTTCTCCAACACCACAGTTCAAAAGCATCAATTCTTCGGTGCTCAGCTTTCTTCACAGTCCAACTCTCACATCCATACATGACCACAGGAAAAACCATAGCCTTGACTAGACAGACCTTTGTTGGCAAAGTAATGTCTCTGCTTTTGAATATGCTATCTAGGTTGGTCATAACCTTCCGTCCAAGGAGTAAGCGTCTTTTAATTTCATGGCTGCAGTCACCATCTTCAGTGATTTTGGAGCCCCCCAAAAATAAAGTCTGACACAGTTTCCTATGAAGTGATGGGACCAGATGCCATGATTTTAGTTTTCTGAATCTTGAGCTTTACGCCAACTTTTTCACTCTCCTCTTTCACTTTCATCAAGAGGCTCTTTAGTTCTTCTTACCTTTCTGCCATAGGGTGGTGTCATCTGCATATCTGAGGTTATTGATGTTTCTCCCGGCAATCTTGATTCCAGCTTGTGGTTCTTCCAGCCCAGCGTTTCTCATGATGTACTCTGCATAGAAGTTATAAGCAGGGTGACAATATACAGCCTTGCTTATATTGTAAAGTGAGCCATTGACAACCAATTTATTTATTAAATAATTAAGTGACTTTTTAATCAAAATAATTTTTAGTATCATGATATTTTTATAGGAAAATTTCTAGCAAATAATAGTATAACATTATTTAACACACCAAACACCATGTTAATTGACAGAGTTAGCAGTATCATTTTCATCCTTCAGCAAGTGTCTCTTTTAGGTATCTCAAACTCAGTATTTAAAAAAAATTTTTTTTCTTTATTGAAGGATAATTGCTTTATAGAATTTTGTTGTTTTCTGTAAAACCTCATCATGAATCAACCATAGGTATACATATATCCCCTCCTTTTTGTAATCCCCTCCTGTCTCCCTCTCCATCCCACCCCTCTAGGTTGATACAGAGCCCCTGTTTGAGTTTCCTGAGCCATACAGCAAATTCCTTTTGGCTATCTATTTTACATACGGTAGTGTAAGATTTCATGTTACTCTTTCCATACATCTGATACTCCCCTCCCTTCTCCCCATGTACATGAGTCTATTCTCTATGTTTGTTTCTCCACTGCTGCCATGCAAATAAATTCTTCAGTTCCATTTTTCTAGATTCCATATATGTGCATTAGAATATGATATTTATCTTTCTCTTTCTGACTCACTTCACACTGTATAATAGGTTCTAGGTTCATCGACCTCATCAGAACTGACACAAATGTGTTCCTTTTTATGGCTGAGTAATATTCCATTGTGTATACATACCACAACTTCTTTATCCATTCATCTGTTGATGGACATCTAGGTTGCTTCCATGTTCTAGCTATTGTAAATACCACTGCAATGAACAATGGGATACATGTGTCTTTTTCAATTTTGGTTTCCTCATGGTATATGACTAGGAGTGGGATTGCTGGGTCATATGGTGGTTTTATTCCTAGTTTTTTAAGGAATCTCCATACTGTCTTCCATAGTGGCTGTATCAATTTACATTTCCACCAACAGTGCAAGAAGGTTCCCTTTTCTTCACATCCTCTCCAGCATTTATCATTTGTAGACATTTTGATGATGGCCATTCTTACTGGTGTGAGGTGATATATCATTGTAGCTTTGATTTGCATTTCTCTAGTAATGAGTGATGTTCAGAATCTTTTCATGTGTTTATTAGCCATCTGTAGGTCTTCATTGGAGAACTGTCTGTTTAGGTCTTCTGCCCAGTTTTTGATTGGGTTGTTTGTTTTTCTGGAATTGAGTTGTATGAGCTGCTTGTATATTTTGGAAATTAATCCTTTGTCAGTTGTTTCACTTGCTATTATTTTTTTTCCCATTCTGAGGGTTATCTTTTCCTTTGCTGTGCAAAAGTTTTTAAGTTTAATCAGGTCCCACTTGTTTACTTTTGTTTTTATTTCCATTACTCCAGGAGGTGGGTCATAGAGGGTTTTGCTTTGATTTCTGTCATCTAGTGTTCTGCGTATGTTTTCCTCTAGGAGTTTTATAGTTTCTGGTCTTACATTTAGGTCCTTAATCTACTTTGAGTTTATCTTTGTGTATGGTGTTAGGAAGTGTTCTAATTTCATTCTTTTACACATAGCTGTCCAGTTTTCCCAGCACCATTTACTGAAGAGGCTGTCTTTTCCCCACTGTATATTCTTGCCTCCTTTGTCAAAAATAAGGTACCCATAGGTGAATGGGTTTATTTCTTGGCTTTCTATCTTGTTCCATTGGTCTATATTTCTGTTTTTGTGCCAGTACCATGCTGCCTTGATGACTGTAGCTTTGTAGTAAAATCTGAAGTTAGGAAGTTTGATTCCTCCAGCTCCATTCTTCTTTCTCAAGACTGCTTTGGCTATTCTGCATCTTTTGTGTTTCCATATGAATTGTGAAATTTTTTTTCTAGTTCTGTGAAAATGCCATTGGTAATTTGACAGGGATTGCATTGACTCTGTAGATTGCATTTGGTAGTATAGTCATTTTCACAATATTTATTCTTCCTACCCAGGGACATGGAATATCTATCCATCTGTTTATGTTATCTTTGATTTCTTTCATCAGTGTCTTATAATTTTCTATGTACAGTTCTTTTGTCTCCTTAGGTAAGTTTAAGTGAGTGAAAGTCACTTAGTCGTGTCCAACTGTTTGTGACCCCATGGACTATACAGTCGATGGAATTCTCCAGGCCATAATACTGGAGTGGGTAGCCATTACCTTCTCCCAGGGATCTTCCCAACCCAGGGATCAAACCCAGGTCTCCTGCATTGCAGGCAGATTCTTTACCAACTGAGCTATCAGGGAAGCCATATTCCTAGGTATTTAATTAGTTTTGTTGCAATGGTGAATAGGATTGATTCTTTAATTTCTCTTTCTGATTTTTCATTGTTAGTATATAGAAATGCAAGTGATTTCTGTGTATTGATTTTGTATCCTGAAACTTTGCTAAATTCATTGATTAGCTCTAGTAATTTTCTGATACTATTTTTAGGGTTTTCTATGTACAGTATTGTGTCACCTGCAAACAGTGAGAGCTTTATTTCTTTTCTGATCTGGATTCTTTTATTTCTTTTTCTTCTCTGATTGCTGTAGCTAGAACTTTCAGAACTATGTTGAATAACAGTGGTGAATGTGGACAGCCTTGTCTTGTTCCTGATCTTAGGGGGAATGCTTTTAGTATTTCACCATTGAGAATAATGTTTGTGGTAGGCTTATCATATATGGCCTTTACTATGTTGAAGTAGGTTCCTTCTATGCCCATTGGAAGGAAAGTTATGACCAACCTAGACAGTGTGTTAAAAAGCAGAGACATTACTTTGCCAACAAAGGTCCGTCTAGTCAAGGCTATGGTTTTTCCAGTGGTCATGTATGGATATGAGAGTTGGACTGTGAAGAAAGCTGAGCGCTGAAGAATTGATGCTTTTGAACTGTGGTGTTGGAGATGACTCTTGAGAGTCCCTTGGACTGCAAGGAGATCCAACCAGTCCATTCTGAAGGAGATTAACCCTGGAATTTCTTTGGAAGGAATTATGCTAAAGCTGAAACTTCAGTACTTTGGCCACCTCATGTGAAGGGTTGACTCATTGGAAAAGACTCTGATGCTGTGAGGGATTAGGGGCAGGAGGAGAAGGGGATGACAGAGGATGAGATGGCTGGATGGCATCACCGACTTGATGGACATGAGTTTGGGTGAACTCTGGGGGTTTGTGATGGACAGGGAGGCCTGGCGTGCTGCGATTCATGGGGTCTTAAAGAGTCGGACACGACTGAGCGACTGAACTGAACTGAACTGAATCAGAAATGGGTGCTGAATTTTGTCAAAGGCTTTTTCTGCATCTATTGAGATTATCATATGGTTTTTATCTTACAATTTGTTAATATGATGTATCACTTGGATTGATTTACATATATTGAAGAATCCTTGCATTCCTGGAATAAATCCAGCTTGATCATGGTGTGTGAGCTTTCTGATGTGTTGCTGAATTCTGTTTGCTAAAATTTTGTTGAGGATTTTTGCATCTATGTCCATCAGTGATATTGGCCTGTAGTTTTCTGTGTTGTATTTGGTTTTGGTATCAGGGTGATGGTGGCCTCGTAGAATGAGTTTGGAAGTGTTCCTTCCTCTGCAATTTTTTGAAAGAATTTTAGGAGAGGCATTAGCTCTACTCTAAGTGTTTGACAGAGTTCTCCTGTGAAGCCATCTGGTCCTGGGTTTTTGTTTTTTGGGAGATTTTTGATCACAGTTTCAATTTCAGAGCTTGTAATTGGGTTTGTCCATAATTTCCATTTTTTCCTGGTTCAGTCTTGTAAGATTGAACTTTTCTAAGAATCTGTCCATTTCTTCCAGGTTATCCATTTTATGGCCATACAGTTGTTCATAAGAGTCTCTTATAATTCTTTGTATTTCTGCATTATCTGTTGTAACCTCTCCTTTTTTATTTCTAATTTTGTTGACTTGATTCTTCTCTCTTTTTTCTTGATGAGTCTGGCTAAAGGTTTGTCTATTTTATCTTCTCAAAGTAACAGCTTTTAGTTTTATTAGCCTTTACTATTGTTTCTTTCATTTCTTTGTCATTTATTTCTGCTCAGATCTTTATGATTTATTTCCTTCTACTAATTTTGGCGTTTTTGTTGTTGTTGTTCTTCATTTTCTAGTTGTTTTAGGTGTAAAGTTAGGTTGTTTTTCTTGTTTCTTGAGGTACGATTGTATTGCTATAAACTCCCCTTTTTGAACTGCTTTTGCTGCATCCCATAGGTTTTGTGTTGTTGTGTTTTCATTGTCATTTGTTTCTAGAAATTTTTTGATTTCCCTTTTGATTTCTTCAGTAACCTGTTGGTTATTTATAAATGTGTTGTTTAATCTCCATGTGTTGTATTTCTTACAGTTTTTATTTTCTTGTAACTGATACCTAGTCTCATAACATTGTGGTAGGAGAAGATGCTTGATATGATTTCAATTTTCTTAAATGTACTGAGGTTTGATTTGTGACCCAAGATTTGGTCTATCCTGGAGAATTTTCCATGTGCACTTGAGAAGAAGGTGTATTCTTCTGCATTTGGATGGAATGTCCTGAAGATATCAATGAGATCCATCTCATCTAATGTATCATTTTTAAGACTTGTGTTTCCTTATTAATTTTCTGTTTTGATGATCTGTCCATTTGTGTGAGTGGGGTGTTAAAGTCTCCTACTATTATTGTGTTACTGTCAATTTCCCTTTTTATGTCTGTTAGTGCTTGTCTTATGTATTAAGGTGCTCCTATGTTGGGTGCATAGATATTTACAATTTTGTGTCTTCCTCTTGGATTGATCCCTTGATCATTATGTAGTGTCCTTCCTTATCTCTTGGAATCTTTTTATTTTAAGGCCTATTTTGTCTGATATGAGGATTGCTACTCCAGCTTTATTTTGCTTCCCATTTGCATAGAATGTATTTTTTCCATCCTCTCACTTTCAGTCTATATGTGTCTTTAGGTCTAAAGTGGGCTTCTTGCAAACAGCATATATATGGATCTTGTTTTTGTATCCATTCAACCAGTCTGTGTCTTTTGGTTGGAGCATTTAATCCATTTACATTTAAAGTAATTATTGATATATATATATATATATATATATATATATATATATATATATATATTCCTATTGACATTTTCTTAATTGTTTGGGGTTAATTTTGTAGATCTTTTTCCTTCTCTTGTATTTCTTGACTATATAAGCCCCTTTAACATTTGTTGTAAAGCTGGTTTGGTGGTGCTGAATTCTCTTAACTTTTGCTTGTCTGAGAAGCTTTTTATTTCTCCATCAATTTTGAATGAGATCCTTGCCGGGTACAATAATCTTGGTTGTAGATTTTTCCCTTTCAGTACTTTAAATATGTCCTGCTGTTCCCTTCTGGCCTGCAGAGTTTCTGCTGAAAGATCAGCTGTTAAGTGTAAGGTTCCCTTGTATGTTACTTGTTGCTTCTCCCTTGCTGCTTTTAGTATTCTTTGTTTTTGTTTAGTCTTTGTTAGTTTCATTAGTATGTGTCTTGGCATGTTTCTCCTTGGGTTTATCCTGTATGGGACTTTTTGTGTCTCTTGGACTTGATTGACTATTTCCTTTTCCATGTGGGTGAAATTTTCAACTATAATCTCTTCAAAAATTTTCTCATAGTGTTGGTGCATTTGATATTGTCCTAGAGGTCTCTGAGACTATCCTCAGTTCTTTTCATTCTTTTTACTTTATTCTGCTCTTCTGAAGTTATTTCCACCATTTTATCTTCCAGCTCACTGATTCATTCTTCTGCTTCAGATTTTTACTATTGATTCCTTCTGGAGTATTTTTAATTTCAATAATTGTGTTGTTTGTCTCTGTATGTTTATTCTTTAATTCTTCTAGGTCTTTGTTAATTGATTCTTGCATTTTATCTGTTTTGTTTCCAAGGTTTTTAATCATCTTTACTCTCATTATTCTGAATTCTTCTCCCGGTAGTTTGCCTATTTCTTCTTCATTTAATTGGACTTCTGTGTTTCTAGTTTGTTCCTTCATTTGTGTAGTATTTCTCTGCATTTTCTTTTAACTTATTGTGTTTGAGGTCTCCTTTTCCCAGGGTTCAAGGTTGAATTCTTTCTTCCTTTTGATTTCTGCCCTCCTCAGGTGGATCCAGTGGTTTGTGTAAGCTTCATATAGGGTGAGATTTGTGCTGAGTTTTTGTTTGTTTTTCCTCTGATGGACAAGGCTAAGTGAAGTGGCAATCCCTCCTGCTGATGACTGGGTTTGTATTTTTTGCTTTGTTTGTTGTTTAGAGCAGGTGTCCTGCACAGGGTGCTACTGGCCTTTGGGTGATGCCAAGTGTTGTATTCAAGTGGCTTCCTTTGTGTGAATTCTCAGTACTTGATACTCCCTAGGGTTAGTTCTCTGGTAGTCTAGGGTCTTGGAGTCAGTGCTCCCACTCCAAAGGCTCAGGGCTTGATCTCTTTAAGCAGTAGACAAAGTGGATTTTGGTGCTGTGTTTCTTTTGTTTTGTTTTCTGTCTCAAACTTAGTATGTTTTAAATTGGATATTTCATCTTCTTATCCAAACCAACATTTTTGTTTTGTTTTGTTTTTTTAGTTAGTATTAGTGTTAGTTTATGGCACCCCACTCCAGTAGGAGGAGCCTGGTAGGCTGCAGTCCATGGGGTTGCTAAGAGTCGGACAGGACTGAGCGACTTCACTTTCACTTTTCACTTTCATGCATTGGAGAAGGAAATGGCAACCCACTCCAGTGTTCTTGCCTGGAGAATCCCAGGACACGGGAGCCTGGTGGGCTGCCATCTATGGGGTCGCACAGAGTCAGACAAGACTGAAGCAACCTGGCGGCAGCAGCAGCAGCAGTGTTAGTTTTACCAATGTTTTTAATAGATTTTGTTTGTTTGCTTTAGATCAGTATTAGTTTCACAGCAAAATGCCTCTCTGGGAGGGAGTTGTGAAAGAGGAAAGGTTTCCACATACTGAGAAGTCCCCTCACTGGTGAGAATAAGGAATGGAGGGGGAGTTTTGGAGCCTCAGAGAAGAGCACAGAAACAAGTGTGCAGAAGGCAAAGCAGAGAGAGATCTGCACAAAGAGTCAGTGCCAACCAACACTCACTACTCTGAGACACTGGTCTGCTGGCTCACTGCGCTGGGTGGGGACTGGATACTGAGGCTTGGGCTTTGGAGCTCAAACCCTGGGAGTGGACTGGGGTTAGGTACAAGAAGACAGCCTGAGGGAGCTAGGGTGTGTGCACCACAACTGAGGGAGTATGGGGAGAAGCCTGGGCCTGGACAGGGAGACAAGGGACCATTGAGGGACACTCAAGCAGGGGGTGGGCCTGCCATAGGAGCTGCTTTCTCCAGTTGCTCTCAGGTGGCAGGGCATGCCCACATGTGCTTCAGGGGCAGGTGCCAGTCATGGCTGCAATCTTAGCTCCAGAGGTGGATGTGGATCACTGCCAGTGCCACTACCAAGGCTCCTATGAGTGTTGCAGGCCACTGCCTCATCTTTCTGGGAGCCAACACGGCCTGTCACTGCTGCCAAGGGCCCTGGAACCTGGTGCCAACCACATGCGATCTGCCACTGCTATCACTGCTGCTGCAAAGTGACCTATGCCTGGGAGCCAGCCTCATCCCCTGCCCTTCCTGGGAATCTGTACAAGCTGTAGGCCTTCATACCTGCATGCCCCCTATTGAGGGGATATCAGCCAGCACGTGCTGAGGCAAGACAGAGCAAGCATCCAAACCAAAAACAGCCCTCATCCCCCAAAAATATTAAACCCACACCAGCCACACAGGGATGCTCTCACTTATAAATAGCCCTCCAAGACTGCAGTAGATAGTTGTTTCTCCTAAACTCACATAATAAGAGAAATACAAACAAAATGAAGAAGAAGAGGATGCACTCTTAGTCAAAAGACCAAGAAAATTCCCCTGAGCAATGAAACAGAACTCTTCAGTCTAACAAACACTGAGTCCTAAAGAGAGGTAATGAAAATACTGAAGAAATTAAGAAAGGTTATTAAAAATGCAGATTACTGTAAAAAAGGAACCAGAAACTCTAAGAGGGAGCCAAAAAAATTAGAAAATCCATTTTCCAAGATGAAAACTGAGCTCAAGGCAATGAATAGCAGAATTAACAATGCAGAAGAAAGGATAAGTGACCTGGAAGATAGACTAATGGAAATTACCTAATCAAAGAAGCAGAGAACCAAATTTAAAAAAAGAAAAAATGAAAGCAATGTAAGAGACCGATGGGATAATATAAAGCAAGCCAATTAAGCATAATAGGAATTCCAAGAGGAGAAGAAAGAGAAAAGGTATTGAAAATATATTTAAAGAATTTATGGCTAAAAGTTTCCCAGACCTAAAGAAGGAAAATATCCAGATACAGGAAGCACATAGGGTCCCAAACAAGATGAACCCAAAAAGACTTACACCAGGATGCATTATGTGTAATAAAAGTAACTAACTATTAAAGAAAGAATTCTAAAGGCAGCAAGAGAAAGTTAAAGAGTTAATTACAAGGGAACCCCTGTAAGACTATCAGCTAATTTCTCTACAAAACACTACAGGCCATAGTTCAGTTCAGTTGCTCAGTCGTGTTCGACTCTTTGCGACTCCATGAACCACAGCACACCAGGCCTCCCTGTCCATCACCAACTCCCGGAGTTCACTCAAACTCATGTCCATCGAGTCAGTGATGCCATCCAGCCATCTCATCCTCTGTCATCCCCTTCTCCTCCTGCCCTCAATCTTTCCCAGCATCAGGGTCTTTTCCAATGAATCAGCTCTTCACATGAGGTGGCCAAAGTATTGGAATTTCAGCTTCAACATCAGCCCTTCCAATGAACACCCAGGACTGATCTACTTTAGGATGGACTGGTTGGATCTCCTTGCAGTCCAAGGGACTCTCAAGAGTCTTCTCCAACACCACAGTTCAAAAGCATCAATTCTTCGGTGCTCAGCTTTCTTTATAGTCCAACTCTCACATCCATACGTGACCACTGGAAAAACCATAGCCTTGTCTAGACTGACCTTTGTTGGCAAAGTAATGTCTCTGCTTTTTAATATGCTATCTAGGTTGGTCATAACTCTCCTTCCAAGGAGTAAGCGTCTTTTAATTTCATGGCTGCAGTCACCATCTGTAGTGATTTTGGAGCCCCAAAAATAAAGTCTGACACTGTTTCTACTCTTTCCCCATCTATTTCCCATGAAGTGATGGGACCAAATACCATGATCTTAGTTTTCTGAATGTTGAGCTTTAAGCCAACTTTTTCACTCTCCTCTTTCACTTTCATCAAGAGGCTCTTTAGTTCTTCTTCACTTTCTGCCATAAGGGTGGTGTCATCTGCATATCTGAGGTTATTGATATTTCTCCCTGCAATCTTGATTCCAGCTTGTGCTTCATCCAACCCATCATTTCTCATGATGTACTCTGCATATAAGTTAAATAAGCAGGGTGACAATATATAGCCTTGATGTACTCTTATTTGGAACCAGTCTGTTGTTCCATGTCCAGTTCTAACTGTTTCTTCTTGACCTGCATACAGGTTGCTCAAGAGGCAGGTCAGGTGGTCTGGTATTCCCATCTCTTTCAGAATTTTCGACAGTTTATTGTGATCCACACAGTCAAAGGCTTTGGCATAGTCAATAAAGCAGAAGTAGATGTTTTTCTGGAACTCTCTTGCTTTTTCAATTCAAAATGGCTCCCAGACATGGTGTTGCAATGATTTCTATTGTTCCTAAGTGCAGGAAGGCCATGATGTGTTTAATGGAGAAAATAATCTTTGTTCAGGCACCAAGTACAGTGCTATTGGCTATCAGTTCAATGTTAATGAATTTACAATATATATATATTAAGTAAGGTATCTTTAAGCACAAACACACATACAACAAGGTTATGTATTGATTGGTTGACCAATAACAGTGTGAGCAGAGGTTCACAGGAACCTATTTCTCCCAATAGCAGTGGTTCAGTATTCACTGATTAAGTGTTTATCATGACTTCATTGAATATAACTACCTCACATAGAGAGAATTGATTGTATTATTATCCCTAGATGATAAAGCTGAGGTGCAGAGATATAAGGAATTAGCCTAGCCTGGGATCACATAGCTAGTAAATAGTATAGCTTATATTAGAACTTGGGGCAGTCTGGCTCCAGAACCTGTATTCTTCCCCACCACACCATCCTGCCTCTTGTATGGTGAGAGTATCCTGGGTATCAGTCTTCCTTGAAGGTCAGGGTTGGAAGTAGAAAACAGGATGCCCTGGAAAACCAACTCTTCTCAGCATCCCAGCCTCTTTAGAGATAATAGTATTCTGGGTTGTTAAGTCAAACCTGTAATGTCTCAATGTCCTTGGGAAACAGGGTAGTAGCATTTCTTTGTAACATCTGAGTGTCCTGGGATCATCAGGCTGCTCTGGATGGCTAACCTGAGTTCCCTTATAAGATTAGGGTCTCTTGAAGCAGCAAGAGTATGGGAATTCAGTGTCTGCTTGTGGGTCCAAGTTGGCTACAAGAGACTTTTTGCCATGGGGCTCAGGCTTCTCTAGGAGGTCATAGTATATTCTGGGGTTGAGGGAGAAGTTTCACATCTTGGACCACTGCTTCTTGACTCTCATGTTGTTATGAGTTGAATGTTTGTGTCTCCTCTCAGTTCAGTTCAGTTCAATTGCTCAGTTGTGTCTGACTCTTTGCAACCACATGGACTCTCTGTCCATCACCAACTCCTGGAGTTTACTCAAACTCATGTTCATTATGTCAGTAATGCCATCCAACCGTCTCATCCTCTGTTGTCCCCTTCTCCCCCAGCCTTCAGTCTTTTCCAGCATCAGGGTATTTTCCAAGGAGTCAGTTCTTCACATCAGGTGGCCAAAGTATTGGAGTTTCAGCTTCAGCATCAGTCCTTCCAATGAACATCCAGGACTGAATTCCTTTAGGATGGACTGGTTGGATCTCCTTACAGTCCAAAGGACTCTCAAGAGTCTTCTCCAACATCATAGTTCAAAAGCATCAATTCTTTGGTGCTCAGCTTTCTTTATAGTCCAACTCTCACTTCCATACATGACTACTGGAAAAACCATAGATTTGAGTATACAGACCTCTGTTGGCAAAGTAATGGCTCTGCTTTTTAATATGCTGTCTGTGTTGGTCATAACTTTACTTCCAAGGAGCAAACGTCTTTTAATTTCATGGCTACAGTCACCATTTGCAGTGATTTTGGAGCCCCCCAAAATAAAGTCTCTCACTGTTTCCATTGTTTCCCCATCTATTTGCCATGATATGATGGGACCAGATGCCGTGATCTTAGCTTTCTGAATGTTGAGTTTTAAGTCAACATTTTTACTCTCCTCTTTCACTTTCATCAAGAGGCCCTTAAGTTCTTCTCCACTTTCTGCCATAATGGTGGTATCATCTGCATATCTAAGGTTATTGATATTTCTCCCAGCAATCAGCTCATATATTAAAACCCTAAACCTAATATGGTGCAATGATATTTGGAGGTGGGCCTATGGGAGATGATTAGGGTTGAGAGAGATCATGAGGGTGAGACCACAAGATGAGATTAGTATCTTTTTAAGAAGAAGAAGAGAAACCAGGGCTGAGTTTTCCATCTTGTGAAGGCAGAAGGTGGCTGTCTGCAATCCAGGAAAAGGGCTCTCAGGACCTGAATCAGCTAGCACCTTAGTCTTGGATTTCTCAGACTCTGGAAATGTGAGAAATGGAAATCTATTGTTTTAACCACCCATCCTTTGGTATTTTGTTATGGCAGCCAGAGCTAATGAAGACAAGTGTATAGTCCTCCTGGGGATCTTGTTACAGTGAAGATTCTGATTCAGTAGGACTCAAGTGGGGTTCCCAAATTTGCATTTCTAACAAGCTTTCATGTGCTGCTTATTATTCTGATCCATGGATCATATTGTAATCTTAAGAATCCTAGAAGATTACCATGCTTTCTGAATTGAATTGTACTTTTAAAGGATATGCTTGAAGGATTAGCATGACCTTGGGGATTCTATGGGTACAGTGTGTTCCAAGACTAATAAAGTATTCTCATGGATTCAGTCTATACTGAGATTTCAAAACTTCATGGCGGGTGACAGGGATTATCTCCTAGTAGAGGTGAAATGTTCTAGGTTTCAGTGTGTCCTAGAGAACCCAGAGTCCAAGGATACTGGGTTGTCTTTAAAGAGTCAGAATGTCCTAGGGACGTCAGAATGTACTTCCTGGAGCTAAGTAATCTCAAGAAGCAGACTATTGCAGGTGTCAGAGTGTCTTGACTGCTCAGGGACGCTCGGTGTGTCAGGGTGTCCTTGAAGAATCAGAATGTCTGTCCTCTGCAGAGTTTTGGGGTCTGGGAGAATCAGGATGTACCTGGAATTCAGACGCTCTTCAGGGTCAGGGTACTCTGAAGTTCTGCACAACCTTGGAAGTTCAGGGAGTCCTGCAGGGTTCTGGATGAATAAGGAGGTGACATTTGGGAAAGGAAAGCAGAGAATACTTGAGAACTATGCTTGGCCAGAAGACTCATCCTATGCTTTATGTTGTTCTGAGAGGGTGTCCAGAGTATTCTGAGAATCAAGATATGGGAGCGGTGGCTGCGCGGGCACAGGAGGGCCTAGAGGAGCTATCCCACGTTGAGGGTCAGGAAGGGTGGTGGTGAGGAGATACCCCTCGTCCAAGGTAAGGAACAGCGGCTGCGCTTTGCTGGAGCAGCCGTGATGAGATACCCCACGTCCAAGGTAAAAGAAACCCAAGTAAGACGGTAGGTGTTGCAAGAGGGCATCAGAGGGCAGACACACTGAAACCATAATCACAGAAAACAGTCAATCTAATCACACTGGGACCACAGCTTTGTCTAACTCAATGAAATTAAGCCACGCCTGTGGGGCCACCCAAGACGGGCTGGTCATGGTGGAGAGGTCTGACAGAATGTGGTCCACTGGAGAAGGGAATGGCAAACCATTTCAGTATTCTTGCCTTGAGAACCCCATGAACTGTATGAAAAGGCAAAATGATAGGATCCTGAAAGAGGAACTCCCCAGGCCAGTAGGGGCCCAATATGCTACTGGAGATCAGTGGAGAAATAACTCCAGAAAGAATGAAGGGATGGAGCCAAAGCAAAAAGAATACCCAGCTGTATATGTGACTGGTGATAGAAGCAAGGTCTGATGCTGTAAAGAGCAATATTGCATAGGAACCTGGAATGTCAGGTCCATGAATCAAGGCAAATTGGAAATGGTCAAACAAGAGATGGCAAGAGTGAACGTCGACATTCTAGGAATCAGCAAACTCAAATGGACTGGAATGGGTGAATTTAAGTCAGATGATCATTATATCTACTACTGTGGGCAGGAATCCCTTAGAAGAAATGGAGTAGCCATCATGGTCAACAAAAGAGTCCGAAATGCAGTACTTGGATGCAAGCTCAAAAACAACAGAATGATCTCCATTCGTTTCCAAGACAAACCATTCAGTATCACAGTAATCCAAGTCTATGCCCCAACCAGTAACGCTGAAGAAGCTGAAGTTGAACGGTTCTATGAAGACCTACAAGACCTTTTAGAACTAACACCCAAAAAAGATGTCCTCTTCATTATAGGAGACTGGAATGCAAAAGTAGGAAGTCAAAAAACACCTGGAGTAACAGGCAAATTTGGCCTTGGAATACGGAATGAAGCACGGCCAAGACTAAGAGAGTTTTGCCAAGAAAATGCATTGGTCATAACAAACACCCTCTTCCAACAAGGCAAGAGAAGACTCTACACATGGACATCACCAGATGGTCAACACCAAAATCAGATTGATTATATTCTTTGCAGCCAAAGGTGGAGAAGCTCAATACAGTCAGCAAAAACAAGACCAGGAGCTGACTGTAGCTCAGATCATGAACTCCTTATTGCCAAATTCAGACTGAAATTGAAGAAAGTAGGGAAAACCACTAGACCATTCAGGTATGACCTAAATCAAATCCCTTATGATTATACAGTGGAAGTGAGAAATAGATTTAAGGGACTAGATCTGATAGAGTGCCTGATGAACTATGGACAAAGGTTTGTGACATTGTACAAGAGACAGGGATCAAGACCATCCCCATGGAAAAGAAATGCAAAAAAGAAAAATGGCTGTCTGAGGAAGCCTTACAAATAGCTGTGAAAAGAGGAGAAGTGAAAAGCAAAGGAAAAAAGGAAAGATATAAGCATCTGAATGCAGAGTTCCAAAGAATAGCAAGAAGAGATAAGAAAGCCTTCCTCAGCAATCAATGCAAAGAAATAGAGGAAAACAACAGAATGGGAAAGACTAGAGATCTCTTCAAGAAAATTAGAGATACCAAGGAAACATTTCATGCAAAGATGGGCTCGATAAAGGACAGAAATGGTGTGGACCTAACAGAAGCAGAAGATATTAAGAAGAGGTGGCAGGAATACACAGAAGAACTGTACAAAAAAGATCTTCACTACCCAGATAATCACGATGGTGTGATCACTCACCTAGAGCCAGACATCCTGGAATGTGAAGTCAAGTGGGCCTTAGAAAGCATCACTACGAACAAAGCTAGTGGAGGTGATGGAATTCCAGTCCAGCTATTTCAAATCCTGAAGATGATGCTGTGAAAGTGCTGCACTCAATATGCCAGCAAATTTGGCAAACTCAGCAGTGGCCACAGGACTGGAAAAGGTCAGTTTTCATTCCGATCCCAAAGAAAGGCAATGCCAAAGAATGCTCAAGTTACCACAAAATTGCACTCATCTCACACACTTGTAAAGTAATGCTCAAAATTCTCCAAGCCAAGCTTCTGCAATACATGAACTGTGAACTTCCAGATGTTCAAGCTGGTTTTAGAAAAGGCAGAGGAACCAGAGACCAAATTGCCAACATCCACTGGATCATCGAAAAAGCAAGAGAGTTCCAGAAAAACATCTATTTCTGCTTTATTGACTATGCCAAAGCCTTTGACTGTGTGGATCACAATAAACTGTGGAAAATTCTGAAAGAGATAGGAATACCAGACCACCTGACCTGCCTCTTGAGGAATCTGTATGCAGGTCAGGAAGCAAGAGTTAGAACTGGACATGGAACAACAGACTGGTTCCAAATAGGAAAAGGAGTACGTCAAGGCTGTATATTGTCACCCTACTTATTTAATTTATATGCAGAGTACATCATGAGAAACGCTGGGCTGGAAGAAGCACAAGCTGAAATCAAGATTGCCGGAAGAAATATCAATAACCTCAGATATGCAGATGACATCACCCTTATGACAGAAAGTGAAGAGGAACTAAAAAGCCTCTTGATGAAGGTGAAAGTGGAGAGTGAAAAGTTGACTTAAAGCTCAACATTCAGAAAACTAAGATCATGGCATCTGGTCCCATCACTTCATGGGAAATAAATGGGGAAACAGTTGAAACAGTGTCAGACTTTATATTTTTGGGCTCCAAAATCACTACAGATGGTGACTGCAGCCATGAAATTAAAAGACGCTTACTCCTTGGAAGAAAAGTTATGACCAGCCTAGACAGCATATTGAAAAGCAGAGACATTACTTTGCCAACAAAGGTTCGTCTAGTCAAGGCTATGGTTTTTCCAGTGGTCATGTATGGTTGTGAGAGTTGGCCTGTGAAGAAAGCTGAGCGCCAAAGAATTGATGCTTTTGAACTGTGGTGTTGGAGAAGACTCTTGAGAGTCCCTTGGACTGCAAGGAGATCCAACCAGTCCATTCTGAAGGAGATCAGCCCTGGGATTTCTTTGGAAGGAATGATGCTAAAGCTGAAACTCCAGTACTTTGGCCACCTCATGCGAAGAGTTGACTCATTGGACAAGACTCTGATGCTGGGAGGGATTGGGGGCAGGAGGAGAAGGGGATGACAGAGGATGAGATGGCTGGATGGCATCACTGACTCGATGGACGTGTGTCTGAGTGAACTCCGGGAGTTGGTGATGGACAAGGAGGCCTGGCGTGCTGCGATTCATGGGGTCGCAAAGAATCGGACAGGAATGAGTGACTGAACTGAGCTGAGGAGGGATCAGAATGTACTTGCATGTTTTAGCTTTTTAGTTTTCTAGAAAGAAGTCTTTGGGAATCACCTGCATAATGAGATACCAGGCAGGCCCTACTCCTGGCCCCCATTTGTACCCCCTCTCCCTTCTCATGATGGGGTTCTGAGGAGGGGTCTCAGGCATAATGCATTTTCTCCTCCTTCCCCTGTCTGCTCCCAGGAGGGGATTTAAAAGGACAAAAGAATTTGGCCTTCTGGGAATATGAGCTCTTGGCCCCAGTCCCTGGACCCTCCAACAGAGCACCTTCTCTCATCCGGCTTGTGATCCTCCCTTGATGATGGGGGCTCTGGTGACCAGGCAGTGATTGGATGGGCCCACAGGGGTGAGGAGGAGGTCACTCCTCCAAGGCTCAGGGAGAATAGAGGTAGTGTGGGATTGCAAACTGGGAAAGTAGGCAGCTGAGAGCAAAGGGAGAGAACGGCAACCCAGAGAGAAGGGGTAGGGAGAGAAAAATGGAGACTAAAACAGAGGAAAAAGAGTGAGGGCAAGACAGCCAGAAGGAGAGCATACTTAAGCGAGAGAATGGAAAATTAGAAACAAAAGTTAGAAAAAAGGAGAGAGGGAGGAAGACAGAGATATCTATCTATATCTATATTTATATTTACCTAGGGAGAGAGATTCAGAGAGGTATAAATAGAGGGAGAACAATCAAGATACCAGGCATAGAGGGGAACAGAAACTTAGAAAGACTGATCCAAAATCAGAGACTTAGGACACGGGACTGGACTGTCTTTGGTCTCTTTAGTGAGCCATGGACACAGAAGGGAGCAGTGAGCAGGGTAAGCAAACGAAGGAGCAAGTTTGCAGCAGCCTGTGGCCCGAGGGCTACCCAGCCGCTGAGACTGTGACCTCCTCAGTGGGTGAGTGAATCTTTGGGTGGTGTTCCTGAGGAAGCAGCCGGTGTGTGGGCACCATGGGGCAACTGTTTGCCATGAGAAAGATGAAGAGGAGAAATAGAAAACCAGAATCCTAGAATGTTAAAAATAAGGGAACCTTAGAAGGCACGGGGTGGTACAACTTGTCTGCTTTACAGAGTCGGGTCACTGAGGCCCTGCCCTGAGGAGGGGGCAGAGTCAGAGCTGAAATCTGTCTCCTCACTCCTGACCTCAGAGTTCACCGACTGCATAGCCTTCTCTGAGGAAGAGAGCTGGAGGGACCAGAGCTTTGGATCTGAGTAGAGTAAGGGGCCGAGGTGGACACTGAGCACCAGGTGGGGACACCTCCTGGGTCCCCATGGGGATGGGATCTTCACTCCAGACGTGTTTTTTTCTGTGTGAGCCTTCCAGGTGTTTCCTTTTGCTCCTGTTCTCTCTTCCCTGACTGGCTCTCAGACTAATTAGTGTGGGGGCTTAGTAAGCCTGGAGGGAGAAGAGGCAAGCCTTTCCCACGAGCTCAGGTTCCTGCAGCCTGGTGGCCGGGCCAGGACTGGGATAGGGGAGAAGATGAAATGCATGCATGGGGAGGGTGCATCTGAGCAGAAGAGGGAGGGATGTTCCATCTTCCCAAGTGAAGGGTATAGGATGGGAACAATATAAAGTTTTAAGTTGCATATGAGCCATGAGAGCAGGGAGCAAGTAATAGGGGTCTTAGAGACCTGGGCAATTTGTTACCGTGTCAGAGTGAACATAAGGTACATAGGGTAAGATCAGGAAGGTGGTATGTATGCTTAGAGAGGTGGAAGGCTGTTGAGGAGCATGCCTTACATGGGGACCCATCTGGGGGAATGTAATAGGTAGTGGGCATATGGGTGCAGAAGTGAGACAGAAAGAGCGTGAATGTCCAGGACAAATGAATCTGAGGTGTGGACCTCATCTGGAGATGGCAGCCTGAGTTAGGGGACTGAGAAGCAAAGTGGAGCCAAGGCTGAGCTAAATTCAGCTGGTTCTGAAAGCTGAAGAATTTCTGGCTGGGGCAGAGTGTATGAGCAACACATTGGGCCCGAGTACACTCTGGGGATTCCAGCATATGGTCTGGGATGGATGGATGGGTCTCTGAGGCAGCAACCTCTCCCTCCCCTCTTCTCCTCAGATATGAACACTCAGCCCTATCGGAACCTCTCTGGTGTAAGAGTGGGGAGACCAAAGCTTTCCCTGCAAGGAGTACAGAGGGGTCGGCCACACTCCCGGCGCCGTCACCGCACCACCTTCAGTCCAGCGCAGTTGGAACAGCTGGAGTCAGCTTTTGGGAGGAACCAGTACCCTGACATTTGGGCACGAGAAAGTCTCGCTCAGGACACAGGCCTCAGTGAGGCCAGAATCCAGGTGATGGCCCAGAATTCCGTGCCTCCACCCCCCAGGAAGAAATGCAGATTCAGTGCCTGGGAACTACTGGGGCATAAATTCTCAGGGCATTATAACCCTAACCCAAACCTTCACCAGAACAGAGTCTTATCCAACAGTCAAGGTAACCTCATCTGTACCAGGAATGTCACTTGAGTTTAACCCTGACACTAACCTAATCTAACTTAAATTCCAACATCAACCCCCAGTATCGACCCCCAACCTTAATAGTGATCTGAACCACAGAATTTCAGGCCTAACTATTTCTACACATATGTAACCTTGTCTCTAACCATGGCCTTGAAACTTGATCAGCCTGATACACCCTTATTTCTAACCATATCTTGTGTGTGTGTGTGTGTTAGTTGCTCAGCTGTATCTGACTCTTTGCAATCCCATGGACTGTAGCCCATCCATGGAATTCTCCAGGTAAGAATACTGGAGTGGGTTGCCATTTCCTTCTCCAGGGGATCTTCTTGACCCAAAGATTGAACCCAGGTCTTCTGCAATGCAGGCAGATCCTTTACCATCTGAGCCACGAGGGAAACCATATCTTAGGAATCTTAATCTTAGAATAAACTATACTCTAAAGCCAATCTGGTCTATGACAATTAAACTCATCCATAGTCTTAAACTCTAATAACCCTAGAGGAAGTTTCCCATTCTCTGGGGAAGGGAAATGTCATTTTGTCATGTTTATCTCTTTCCTGTTGGAAGTTGACATTTATTACTCACCTAAAATTGAAGCAGGGCAAATTTAGACATGGACTGGAGGAATGGTGTGGTCTTACTTTGTCACTGGGCCTGGCTCAGTTATGCCTTTTGCAAGAGCTTTGCCTCCTCTAGGGATGTGGGGGAATTTTATGCCCTGTACCTTCAGTCTTCCAGGAGAGAGTATGCATGTGATAATGCCACCTATTTGAGAGAGAGGCTCTGATGTGGCTCTTCTTCCCCCTCTTCAGGTCTGGTTCCAGAACCGCAGAGCTAAGCAGAGGAAGCAAGAGCGGTCACTGCTCCAGCCACTGGCCCACCTGTCTCCTGCCACCTTCTCTGGTTTCTTGCCTGAGCCCCCTTCTTGTCCCTACTCGTACCCAACACCACCTCCCCCAATGACCTGCTTCCCTCACCCCTACAACCACGCTCTTCCATCTCAGCCCTCCACAGGTAGTTCCTTTGCTCGACCCTACCAGTCTGAAGACTGGTACCCCAACTTGCACCCAACCCCTGCTGGTCATCTGGCCTGCCCTCCACCCCCACCCATGCTTCCCCTCAGCCTTGAGCCACCAAAGTCCTGGAACTAAAGTAAACAAGTACTGATAAGGTAATTTCCCAGTCTGTGACCCTCACAAAACAGAGAAAACTGGGTGATTTCCTTTCCTTCTAAGGGTGAAGTAAAAATATGGTGAGGGGTAGCACAGAAATTGGGAATGTAGAAATGGGAGATTATGATGAAGTCTCACTGAGGTGACTGAGTAAATTTAAGGAGGTGAAACTACTGGAAGATGTAGGGAAAAACCCCAGTGTAGGTGACTGGTGGAAGGGTGGAATTGAGGGAAGCAATGGTTGCTGCTGATGAATGGAAATGGTTGTAGGGTATAGAACTTTGTGGGTTTCATTCATTGAGATCACAGCTGAGAACCTTTATCCCTGTTGTTTCTAGCTGATTTCAGTCAGGCATTTGATGTGTAAGTCTACTTATACATTCCTTCCCCATCACCACCACCCAAATCTGTCATTAACTTTTGTTCATTCTATTCTGAAAATCCTGGAGAAGGGAAGGGCAACCCACTTCAGTATTCTTGCCTGGAGAAGCCCATTGATAGAGGAGCCTCGTGGGCTACAGTCCATGGGGTTGCAAAGAGTCAGACATGACTGAAGGGACTTAGCAAGCACACATTCTGAAAATAGCTCCTGAATTTATTCCTCTCCTTTCTATTCCAGCAGACACTTTGCTTTTACTGGCCCACATTTTCTAATTAATCCTCCTTCTTGGTTCCCTTAGGTCCAGTCTTTCCCACTTCCAACAGGCCGTGCACGTCTGATAACATAAGAATAGCTCTCCAATGTGTTATAAACAATAAATAAATAATAACTGATAAAACACATACTCAGCCTGTAAGAATCTTCAATGTTACTTTCAACCTAACTTTTAAGTCAACTGCATGTGGTTTTGTTATTGAGCAAAGGCTCCTGTGGCACAGAAAGCCAAACTCTGACGGTGAATGTTTACAGCACAGTAAGGTTTTATCGCAGGGCTCCAAGCAAGGGAATGGGAGGCAAGTCAGATCCACTCCCACTTGGTCTTTGAGTTGGGGGTGTTTTTAAAGGAGAAGAACAAATAAGTTGAGATTAATCATCATCTTGTGACATTTCTGTGACATCTCTTAATCATAGTTGTGGAAATAAGAATATCTCTAGTTTATGATTCTCTAGTCAGGTGGTCCATGCCTGGGGCATCTGTGAGCTTATCCTACTCTGGAGAAACAAACCTGAGTTTGTGTGTTAATAGTAATACCTACAGCAGCAATTTTAGTTGTCTGATTCTGATTGATTAGTGTTCGTTTGACACAGGATTGAGGTCAGAATAAAAGTGAATACAGTTTTGAATAGAGAGATTAATCACAAACTCACAAAAAGGAACTCAGTTTTAGAGAGGCTCAGTTTCAGAGAAGGAACAGTTTGATTAAGGGAAAACTTTTCCATTCGCAAACCATGAGTCTTGTGGCTCATAAGAGGTCATTCCCGGTGAAGTACCTCAGTCTGAGCTCTCCCAACAGAAACATGGTGTGGTATAGTTTGTGATGTCATTTATATAACTTATTGCTTATAAGGTACTTATTTTACTCATAACTTATTTAAATGTAGGCCTACCTCACTTACTGGTAGGTCCATAGAAGAATTCTGAGTAAACAAGCCTCTAGGGATTTTGTTTACAGTTTTTTATATGTATTCATATTACATAAAAAATGTCAAAACCTCTGTGAGGGACAATTCCATTTCCATGTAATTATCCCCTTGGGCCAGACTGCCTTCCAGAAAGATAATACTGGTTTGCATGCCTCTCAAAATATCAGTATCAGTATCAAAAATGATTGACATTGATCATTTTGGAAAATGTATTCCCTGAGAGTGACGTTTCCTTGCTGGTTAGTTTTTTCAGTTTTCATTAATCAATTGCTAGTGAAAGTTGAAGATAGTTTCATGTTTATTGACAATTTACTTTTTTTTCTCTTCTGCCTTGCTTCTCTGAGTTATTTGTATAATTGGGTATTGATCTAGTCATCTTTTATTAGTGTTTCAGGAACCACAGGTGAGAGATCGCCCCTTCTTTTTTCTGGATTCACCCATATTTTCCTCATTATCTGGATCAAAATATTATGCCTTGAATCATCTTAAATTTATTTTAGTTTGTGCAGTAAAATAGTCATCTAATTTCCCCTCAATCAGCTAACTGGTTTTTCCCAAAATAATTTATTTAACAGTTTAACACTGGTTTGTAAAAACATTTTCCCACATACTAAGTTCTCATATCGACAGTTGTAGATGCCTAATTCTTTTCCACCAAGTAGCTTCTCTATTCTGGTATCAGTTACATAGAGTCTTAATTATCAAACATTGTAAGGATTATTGATATCTCTAAAATGTTAAATTTCCTTATTCAAATACAAGGTGACTCTGGTCATTTTTTTCCAGCCTTTTCTTATGTTCCTCAGGAAACTTCTGGATATTTTTTCATAAAACAAATCTTTTTATTTACTTATTTATTTTTAACTGAAGGATAATTGCTTTAAAATGTTGTGTTGGGCTCTGCCAGACATCAACGTGAACCAGCCATAGGTATGCATATGTTCCTTCCCTCTTAAACCTCCCTCCCACCTCCTACCCCACCACACCCCTCTAGTTTGTCACAGACACAGATTGATCTCCCTGTGTTATACAGCAACTTCCCATCACCTATCTATTTTACGTATGGTAATTTATATATTTCAAAGCTAGTCTCTCAATTTGTCCCACTCTCTTTCCCTATCTGTGTCCGTAAGTCTGTTCTCTATGTCTGAGTCTCTATTCTTGCCCTGCAAATAGTTTCATCAGTACCATTTTTCTGGATTCCATATATGATAAAAACATCTTAATAGGAGTTTTATAACTTACAAAAGTTAAGTATGCTGGTTGTAACAGTCAACTCAAAAGATTTATATATATATATATATATATATATATATATATGACATATATTATATATGTGAATATATATTACCTTGAATATATATTTATATATATTAACTGGATTAATCACAAAACTTCATGTTAAGCAAACTCAACTCAACATGAGATAAACAACATTAGTAGTGTGTATCTGTCCAAAATTTAATTTACTCATAGAAAAATATATAGGTATGCACACACTAATTTTTTCCTTTTTAAAAATAAAAATGAGATCCTACCATAAGTGGATATAGACATAAAAACATCTTTCAAGTGGATCACATAGATTTTACTGTTTTCATTCCATTAACTGGCAGTTTTATGAGCCACTTAACCATTCACCTGTCATTTGAGACTCACAGTTGATTTGATACTTTGTTTTGTTTTACCACCACAAATGTCACTGCAGTTGTCTTATTAAAAGATAATTCTCAGAAAAAGGTAAAATCATGACTTTCATAGATATGAAAATTTTATTTAACTCATTGTTAATAAGGCAAAGAATGATAAAGATGCATCCCCACCCCCATGGAAACATGGATACAATTAAGTATTTGTCCAGCCTGACTGTTGCTGGCTTTTCATGACTTTAAAATAAATTGTGATCAAATAATAGTAAAAAAAAAAAAAAAAAGAATGATAAAGATGTCAAAGCCAATTCATAGGACAAAGAACAAACATATTTATAGATAAGAAATAGTGAAATCAATGTGTAAATGGAGGCAAAATTGTCTCCTGGTTGAGGAGGGAAGTCAACTGACCCTCTAGGGAATGGGATTTATGCATATGTCTATAAGACAACATTCAAAAAACTAAGATCATAGCACCTGGTCCCATTACTTCATGGAAAATAAATGGGGAAACAATGGAAACAGTGACAGACTTTATTTTCTTGGGCTCCAAAATCACCGCAGATTGTGACTGCAGCCATGAAATTAAAAGATGCTTGCTCCTTGGAAGAAGAGCATACCAAAAAGCAGAGACCTTACTTTACTGACAAAGGTCCATCTGGTCAAAGCTATGGTTTTTTCCAGTGGTCATGTATGGACGTGAGAGTTGGACTATAAAGAAAGCTGAGCGCCGAAGAATTGATGCTTTTGAACTGTGATGTTGGAGAAGACTCTTGAGAGTCCCTTGGAGATCCAACCAGTCCATCCTAAAGGAAATCAGTCCTGAATATTCATTGGAAGGACTGATGCTGAAGCTGAAACTCCAATACTTTGGCCACCTGATGCAAAGAACTGACTCATTTGAAAAGACCCTGATGCTGGGAAAGATTGAAGGTGGGAGGTTAAGGGGCTGACAGAGGATGAGATAGTTGGATGGCATCACTGACTTGATGGACATGAGTTTGAGCAAGCTCTGGGAATTGATGGTGGACAGAGAAGCCTGGTGTGCTGCAGTCCATGGGGTCACAGGGTCAGACACGACTGAGCAACTGAACTGAACTGAACTAAACTGAAGGTTTTAAAATCTATTCTTGGTTCTGTACTCCAGAGTTGGTTCTCTCGGTAGCTTTCCAGGATCATACAAGCATTGGCATGTACCTGGGGTCCCCCCTCACCTTTCGCCTCCTGCTGGTTGTGAAATGAAATATTTTTGTGAAATGAAATATTTTCTGCTATACCAATAAACAAGCCATGCCACAGCCATCAGGGATTCCAGACTTCCAAATGTAAACTTCTGAGCCCAGGTGAAACAATACCAGCTGACAGCCATCAGCCAGGGCTGAGGACCTGGGGTAGAGTGTGAGAAAGCACAGGAGGCAGCCAACTGCCACATCCACTATCCCTTATGGTAAATGAGGAATTAAGGATGGGAACAGTCAAAAAGCAGGCTTTGGTTCCAGATAGCTGACATACATATGAAAGAAATGATTTCAGTAAGCCTGGACACTTTCATCTTCCCATACATTGTTCAGTCGTTTAGTTGTGTCCAACTCTTTGCGACTGCAGCATGCCAGGCTTCTCTGTCCTTCACCATCTTCCGGAGCTTACTCAAACTCACATCCATTGAATTGGTGATGCCATCCAAACATCTCGTCCTCTGTCGTCCCCTTATCCACCCGCCCTCAATCTTTCCCAGCATCAGGGTCTTTCCTAATAAGTCGGCACTTTGCATCATGTAGCCAAAGTATTGGAGCTTCAGCTTCAGCATCAGAGTGCTAAATTCCTTAACACGAGAGATCTGGTTTTGTTAATGAGTCCAAGTTTGCTCTGCTTGCCCCAGGATATACCAATAAATCCAAGGGACAAGATGTTGAGATAAAGAAGGCACTTTATTCTGGGAACTGGTTGACTGAGAAGATGGCAGGCTAGTGGCTCAAAATTAAGCTCAAAAAACCCATCTTGTTGGGGCCTGGATGCCAGGTTCTTTTATGGATCGGAGATACAGGAGGTGAGAAAACAAAGTAAAGACCATTCAGTTCTTGCAAGTATCTTCTACAGCTGCAGCCTCAGAAGGGGGATGTGTTAGTTTCACTTCCTTCGTTGGTGGGCTGAGTTGAACAGGCATGCTCAGTTGCGTCTGACTCTTTGAGACCCCATGGACTGCAGCCTGCCAGACTCCTCTGTCCATGGGATTTTCCAGGCAAGAATACTGGAGTGGGTTGCCATTTCCTTCTCCAGGGGATCTTCCCAACCCAGGGACTGAACCCATATCTCCTGTGTCTCCTGCATTGGCAGGTGGATTTTTCTTTTTTCTCATTAAACTTTTTTTTTAATGGGTCTCAAATTCTGTGACATATTTTTGGTCAAGTTGTTTTCTTTAGAAAGTACTGATTTTAAAAACCAATAACTTAACTTAAATTGCCACACACAAAACATACGGTCCACAAAACATTCTCCTTTCCTTCTGAAGTAAGATGCATTGTTGTAATTAACCAGTCTTTTACTATTAAACTTAAATGGCCAATTGAGACAAACAGTTATGAGACTGTTCTTTCACCATTGATTAAGACTGGGGTGGCAGGTATTGGGGATAATACTCATTTAACCTTCTGAGCTTTCTGGACAGACTTGGTGACTTTGCCAGCTCCACCTACCTTCTTGTCCACTGCTTTGATGACACCCACAGCGACCATCTCTCATGTCAAGCACAGCAAAACAGCCCTTGAGAGGATAGTTAGAGAAGGTCTTGACACACATGGGCTTTCCAGGAACCATATCAACAATGGCAGCAATACCAGATTTCAAGAATTTAGGGCCACCTTCCAGCTTTTTCCCAGAGTGACGATCAATCTTCTCCTTCAGCTCAGCAAACTTGCAAGCAATGTGAGCTGGGTGACAATCCAGCACAGGTGCATGTCCAGCACTGATTTGGCCTGGATGGTTCAAAACAATCACCTGAGCTGTGAAGCCAGCTGCTTCCACTGGTGGGTCCTTTTTCCTGTCACCAGCCACATTGTCACGACGAACATCTTTGACAGACTCGTTCTTGACATTGAAGCCCACATTGTCCCCAGGAAGGGCTTCACTCAGTGCTTCATGGTGCATTTCTACAGACTTCACTTCAGTAGTTACACTGACTGGAGCATAGGTGACCACCATGCCAGGTTTGAGAACACCAGTCTCCATTCGACCCACAGGGACAGTACCAATACCACCAATTTTATAGACATCCTGGAGAGGCAAACGCAAGGGTTTGTCAGTTGGGTGAGTTGGTGGCAGGATGCAATCCAGAGCTTCAAGCAGGGTGCTTCCACTGGCATTGCTGTCCTTACAGGTAAATTTCCATCCCTTGAACCACAGCATGTTAGCACTTGGCTGCAGCATGTTATCACCATTCCAGCCAGAAATTGGCACAAATGTTATTGTGTCAGAGTTGTAGCCAATTTTCTTAATGTAGGTGCTGACTTCCTTAACAATTTCTTTGTATCTCTTCTGGCTCCGTGGAATCCATTTTATTAACTCCAACAATTAGTTGTTTCACACCCAGGGTGTAAGCCAGAAGGGCATGCTCACGGGTCTGCTCATTCTTGGAGATGCTGGCTTCAAATTCACCAACACCAGCAGCAACAATCAGGACAGCACAGTCAGCCTGGGATGTGCCTGTAATCATGTTTTTGATGAAGTCTCTGTGTCCTGGGGCATCAAAGATGGTAACATGGTACTTGCCAGTCTCAAATTTCCACAGGGAGTATCAGTGGTGATACCACTCTCATGCTCAGCTTACAGTTTCTCCAAGACCCAGGCATACTTGAAGAACCCTTTCCCAACTCAGCAGCCTCCTTCTCGAATGTTTCAATTGTTCTCTTGTCGATCCAGCCACATTTGTAGATCAGATGGCCAGTCGTGGTAGACTTCCCTGAATCTACTTGTCCAATGACAATCATATTGATGTGGGTCTTTTCCTTTCCCATTTTCTCTTAGGTTTAATGGTGGTTTTTACAACACCTGTGTCCTGGTGGCAAACCCATTGCGAAAAAGCTGGTAGGTGGATTCTTTACCACAGAGTCACCTCAGAGGCCCCAGGTAGGCAGGGTCAGGCTATCTCCCTGAGGCAGGCCATTTTGTATGCCTATAATAACAAAAGCAACAAGATAAGGGATAAAATCACAGAAGCAAATCCAGGATGAATTCAAAACCTTTCCTGGTTATAGTTTTTCTTAATTAATCTTTTAATATTCAGATTACCTGCCCCTTGTTGCAAACTTCTATATAACCTGGCTCCTTTCCTCCCACCATACCCACCCTCCCCTCCGCAACCGCCCCCAACAGAGAAACAGTTCTCTCCAGGTCACCTGAGTTGCTGTGTCTTGGGCTTGAAGTCCTCAGGATTCCCACTGAATAAACCTCTCAACTTTTCGGCCCCTTATATTTTTTCAGTGGACAGGGTGAGCTGGCAGACTGATGGTCAAGTTCTCTGCTCTTCACCCCTGCCTTCCCTAGGCCTCTCAGCCTCCTGCCCACTGCCCCACCCACTAACCCACTACAAGAGAGAGAAGAGGAGCCAGGGAAGGAAGGCAGAGGGTATTTCTGCACCACTGACCCCCTCCACCCTCAGCCTCTCTGAGTACAGAGACTGAACTGAGGGGCTGAGGCTGGCTAGGTTAACAAGGCATCTCAGTGTCCCTGCTGGTCTTAGAAAGCCCAGGAGGCAAGACAAGGCATACCTCAACTCTTCACATTCCTCTGTCCTTCCTTCCTGGGAAGACTGTAATCTTCCTGGCAGAAGATTGCAATCTTTGCCCCAGTTAGGGTTAAAAAAAATAGAAAAGAAAAGGAACAAAAACTGTTTTTCAAGCAGCAACATCCCCTCCCTTATCCCCATCAACCAAAGGGGAAAAGAAGCCAGTTGAGGGTAAAGACATCATGAATTTGTCTTTTCATTGGGAAATCTAAATTCCTGGCTTTTCAGGAAGATTCATTCCTAGCAGGCTTCAAATACAAGTTCAGAAAGCCAAATGACATGAGCCTGAAATGGGCTTCCCAGCTGGTGCTAGTGGAAAAAAAAAAAAAAAAAAAAAACCCGCCTGCCAATGCAGGAGACATAAGAGACTTGGGTTCTGTCCCTGGGTGGGGAAGATCCCCTGGAGGAGGGCATGGTAACCCACTCCAGTACTCTTGCATGGAGAATCCCATGGACAGAGGAGCCTGGCAAGGTATAGTCAACAAGGTTGCAAAGAGCTGGACATGACTAAAGCCACTTGGCACACAGCATAGAGGTAGAGGGTAGGAGCTCTGGGGTAGCGAAGCAGAGCTCAGGGCTCCTGGTGATGAAGCCAATTAGGGTGCTCCAGTTCACTACTGAAGACTGCTGGACTGGACCATGGAGCTCATGGGATACTCTAAGAGGGCTGGGAAGCGCAGTCCCAGAGAGCCTTCTGGTCTGGACTGGGAACGTGTGGGCCGAGCATGGTGATGTAATAAAGCAACCAGGTCTAAGAAAGCAGAGGAGTTAAAGCGTTCAGCTTATGTGAGAAATTATCCAGATTGGCTGGACCCTGCAGGGGGCCTCCCTCCCAGACACCTGGGGACTTCAGTGTTGGGCCACTTCTAGCTCTATCAGCCTCAGCTCTCTGGGAGAGCTCAAGCAATGTGTTTCTAAGTGCTCCAGACACTTCTTGGTCCCAAGATCTAGCTTGGCTGTCTGCCCAATGCAAACGATACCAGATGCCTTCAGGTTGCAGGACCAGGTCTCCAAGTTCTGAGCTTGTAGACTTAAGGGTCTTGAGAAGTCCCTCCCTGCACATCTTCAGTTTTTCCTCCAAACCTAGGGGTTCTGGTTCCCAAGATTGGGAAGAGAACATGTGAAGACCCCATCCACTGCCTGCCTGGCATCTCTTGTTGTTTACTCTGGTGTCTCTTTTCTTGTTCAATTACTCAGTCATGTCTGACTCTTTGCCACCCCATGGATTGAAGCATGCCAGTGTTCCCTGTCCTTCACCATCTCCTGGAGTTTGTTCAAACCTATCTACTGAGTTACTAATGCCATCCAACCATCTCATCCTCTGTCATCCCCTTCTCCTTCTGCCTTCAGTCTTTCCCAGCATCAAGGTCTTTTCCAGTGAGTCAGCTCTCACCAGATGGGCAAAGTATTAGAGCTTCAGCTTCAGCATCAGTCCTTCCAATGCATATTCAGGATTGATTTCCTTTAGGATTGACGGGTTTGATCTCCTTGCAGTCCAAGGGACTCTCAAGAGTCTTCTCCAGCACCACAGTTTGAAGGCATCAATTCTTTGACACTCAGCCTATAAAAAAGGTCCAGCTCTCACATCTGTACACGACTACTGGAAAAACCATAGCTTTGACTAAATGGACCTTTGTCAGCAAAGTAATGTCTCTGCTTTTTAATACACTGTCTAGGTTTGTCATTGCTTTTCTTCCAAGGAGCAAGAGTCTTTCAATTTCATGGCTAAAATTGTTGCAGGGAGGAAGCCAGTTCTGGCTCTGTTGCAAACTGTTCCTTTGACTTGCTTTTCATCGCTCTTGTTACTATAATCATACTCAGTGGCTTGTCTGGAGGACTCTACTTTTCTGCTTGACTGTAAAGTAAAATGCCTTTGTTCAGCTCATGGAGAGATAGTTTGTCCCTGCCCACCTGGGAACAGGAGAGATTAATATACCCCTTCCAAAGGCTGGCCATTCTCTTAGAGATGTTTTGGAAGACTGAAGACCCTTTCACTTTACTTCCCCACTGCCTCTTCCTCTCTCTTCTGCCTTTTGACTTTAGTTCCTCATTGCTGCTTTCTCTCTGGCATAAAAGAACCTGGCATCCAGACCCGATAAGATGGTTATTTTGAGGCACTAACCTGCCATCTTCTCAGTCTGCTAGCTTCCTGATTAAAGTCATTTTCCTTGCCTCAACACCTTGTCTCTTCGATTCACTGGCCTGTCTTGCTGTGAGTAGAGTGAGCCTGGAGTCAACAACATAGTCACCATCCACAGTGATTTTGGGGCCCAAGAAATAAAGTCTGTTACTGTTGCCATTCTTTCCCCATCTATTTGTCTTGAAATGATGGGACTGGATGCCATGATCTTCGTTTTCTGAATGTTGAGTTTCAAGCCAGCTTTTTCACTCTCCTCTTTCACCTTCATCAAGAGTCTCTTTAGTTCCTCTTTGCTTTCTGCCATAAGAGTGGTGTCATCTGCATATCAGAGGTTATTGATATTTCTCCCAGCAGTCTTGATTCCAGCTTGTGCTGTCTCTACCTAGACACACTCTCCTGTATGAGAGACTTCTCCAGTTCACTCACATTCCTAGACTGCACATCTAGGTGCAGTCTCCACCATCCACCAGTGCAAACAGCGTACTCTTTCATTCAACGTCTCCGTCTTTTGGCTCCGCTGCACTTCAGAGGATAACATCTAGGAATAGCTCTTGCAGACTCAGGAAGCAAGATCAGTGCCATTCGGGTAGGGAATCATGGTACAGGGGACCTAGGTATGAGATCTAAGGGAGAAGGAGCCAGGGATCAAGATGACAAGCACCATGGACCCCAAGAGCTTCTCACCTAGTAGAGACAGGAGCAGTTGGATGAGGACCAAAGAGGGCCCTCAAAGCATTGGGTCCAGAGTAGGGGTCCCCATGCCAGGCTCTAAGACTGTACTGGGTGGATTTTCCACACAGGGGCTCCTCCTAGCCAAATCTTCCCACTATTTGTCAGGTTTGTTTTCTTCCATCAAATCTCCTGTAATTAAAATGCTCACTCTTTTCTACACTAGAAACAAAAGCTGAACCCAAAGTCCAGGTAACAAGAGCAGCTCTAAGACTCTATCTCTTTTGAATTTTGTCAGTTAGCTTAAGGATTTTCCAAATTCCTTCTTCAGAAATTGTTGCTGGCCAAAATCTTGACCTTCTCTGCCTACTGAAGCTGAATGAAAAAATATGGAGACAAAGTTTGGAGGAAACAGAAAGGTGGTTTTAATTCTCAGCTGGCAGAGAGGGGAACACAGTAGGCTCTTGCCTCAAGAACTGTGGCTCCCTACCCCCGCCTTCATGAGGAGTCTAAGGGCTTATATAAGGCAAGAGCTTGCAGTAGGGAGTCTGTGATGGGGAATAAAGGTGATAGGATCTTGATTTCTTCCTCTTGCATTGTTTCAAAGACAGTCATAAACTGGCATCAGTAACCGAGTAATTGAGTGTGGCCATTTGGTAGCTTTGAGGCCTTATTTCTGATATGTAACTACAAGGGGAAGGGTGTTGTAAACACCAGATAGGGGATGTATTTAGCATAGAGCACCCCACTCCAGTACTCTTGCCTGGAAAATCCCATGGGCTGAGGAGCCTGGTAGGCTGCAGTCCATGGGGTCGCTGGGAGTCGGACACGACTGAGCGACTTCACTTTCACTTTTCACTTTCATGCATTGGAGGAGGAAATGGCAACCCACTCCAGTGTTCTTGTCTGGAGAATCCCAGGGACCGGGGAGCCTGGTGGGCTGCCGTCTATGGGGTCACACAGAATCGGACATGACTGACGTGACTTAGTAGCAGCAAAGGGAAAAATGTGAATTGTAGCTCCTGCAGAGTTAAGGGGCAGAAAAGCAAGCTTAGTTACAGACTTTCAGAGTTAGGAGTAGGTAAGTAAAAAACTAGGAATGTTCAGGCATGCTTACCATTCTCTTTATCTTCTTTGTTCTCAGGAAAGGGAAAAACTCCCTCCTCTTTTTCCCTTTTCACTGCAGCAAATCCCCCGCTGTCAGTGTACTCCCTCCATATCAATGGAGGAAGGGAACTGGGTGCTGTTCTTACCTGGCTGAGGACAAAACTTCAGTTTTTCTTTGTTTGACAATCACCAGCTGTTCATCCCAGTGGCCCATCTATCTCCTACTTCAAGTATTCCTTGAGAGACGTGAACCCCAAGAAATTTTAATTGAGGTTATGAAGGACAGATGGACAGTCTTCTGCTCGTAGACTCTACTTAGTTAGGGTCACAGAGCTTTCACCTTGTTTTATTAAGGAGCCCCAGGGTGACTTTTGTGGTTATTCCTGCAGGATCTGTTCAGAGGAATAACTGTAATCTTTTGGGGGCATGGGTTTTCTTTCTGCATCATAATTATCTTGATGTAAATCTGTTGTCATCTGAGGGAGATAAAACTTAACAGATATTTTTTTTAAAAAACAGAGATTATAAATCAGTAAAAGAGTTATTGTAACTAGAGGTCAAAGAGAGAATAAGAACCAAGTTATGTTTGGTGACAATTTTGATTGTGGTCCAGGCAGGGTCAGTGCTTGGGTCATCCTCTCCAAAGGAATGGACTAGAAGTAATTAAACGAATGGCAACCTGAACATTAATAGACAAAATAGAAAAAGTTAAACCTAAGATTTAAGCCTGAATCTTAATTTAGGTTTAACACTTGGAGGAGACTTGTAGCCAGGTAGCCAGTTATCTAGGTTTGTCTAAGTAGGTCTTAACCCTTAATGTGGCTATTGGTCATTATGCATTTTTTCCCCAACATATGATCCAGAGCAATTTCATTGTCAAAATATATAACAGTTACAAGAAAAGACCTTTAGAAAATAAGGTTGTATTCAATAGAAACTCTTCAAGCCAGGAGGGAATGGCAAGACATACTTAAAGTGATGAAAGAAAACAACCTACAGCCCAGATTATTGTACCCAGCAAGGATCTCATTCAAATATGAAGGAGAAATCAAAAGCTTCTCAGACAAGCAAAAGCTGAGAGAATTCAGCACCACCAAACCAGCTCTCCAACAAATACTAAACGATATTCTCTAGACAGGTAACACAAAAATGGTGTATAAACTCGAACCCAAAACAATAAAGTAAATGGCAACGGGATCATACTTATTAGTAATTACCTTAAACATAAATGGGTTGAATGCCCCAACCAAAAGACAAAGACTGGCTGAATGGATACAAAAACAAGACCCCTACATATGTTGTCTACAAGAGACCCACCTCAAAACAGGGGACACATACAGACTGAAAGTGAAGGGCTGGAAAAAGATTTTCCATGCAAATTGGGACCAAAAGAAAGCAGGAGTCACAATACTGTATCAGATAAATTAGACTTTAAAACAAAGGCTGTGAAAAGAGACAAAGAAGGTCACTACATAATGATCAAAGGATCAATCCAAGAAGAAGATATAACAATTATAAATATATATCCACCCAACATGGGAGCACCGCAGTATGTAAGACAAATCCTAACAAGTATGAAAGGAGAAATTAACAATAACACAATAATAGTGGGAGACTTTAATACCCCACTCACACTTATGGATAGATCAACTAAACAGAAAATTAACAAGGAAAAAAAAAAATGTATCTATAAAGTTCACTAAAGCAAAGAAAAAAAAGAAAAAGAAAATAAGGTTGTAGTCACCTGCTGATGGCAGATTTTGTTTTTAGAATGTCTGATGGCATCTTAAGTCTGACACAGCTCAGAAAACTCAATACAAGTTTTGAGTTTTCAATACAAGTCTGAAATCACACCATAGTGTCACCTATTTATTTTCACAGCTACTGTATTTTGACTTTAATTGTAGTTTTTCCTTAATAGCCAAAGCAACTGTCCCTGTCAACAATGTTAGCGTTTCTCTAGGTATGAGAAGATGCAAGAATCAGGGCTCATAAAAATCTCCTGAAAGTGTCTAGTTATCTGAAGACCTCTTCAGGCAGTTTTTCCAGAGCACAGAGTGCCACATTCCTAGTTTCCACCATGAATTCCTTTCAGGGAGTGTTGAATGTGAGCAGCTTCAGTGGCCATGATTTAAACTTTGTAAAGATATTGGCAAGTGCCAATTTCTAATTGGCAGAGCCCCTTCAAGGTCATGAATCTGACCTTGGTTTGGGGGCATTACATGACCATTTTGTCCCATGGTGCCAGAAATGGTCATTCCCAGGTCTTGTGAAGATTAAATGACAGGCCATTCAATGTGCTGTTACTAGACTAGGCCATAAAAGAGTATTCAAAATTCTTTGGACTACTTGTACTTACTGGTCTCTTGTGGTCCAGGAAGATATTCCCTTTTGTTGTTTCTTCTCATATCTAGAGTTACATTGTTACAATCATTGATCTCATATGAATTGTATACTATCATTTTATCAGTGGCCCAGTCACACACTTGGTAACCTAAGGGGCAACACTTTATGAAACAGGCAATATACGAAACAATGTAGCTAGCAGTAATAGTAAAGTCATAAGTAAGAACTTAAGAACTTCCATTAGGTGTAGCCCAGTATATGCCAGTATATACCTAAGTTATCTGACTCAGTTTGTTCTATACCAATTCTTATTTCTTAGGGAAACTGTATATTGGTATTGTCCATAAGGCACCCACACTATTTTCTAGTGTTTAGTTCAGTTAGTTCAGTTGCTCAGTCGTGTCCGACTCTTTGCGACCCCATGAATTGCAGCACACCAGGCCTCCCTGTCCATCACCAACTCCCAGAGTTCACTCAGACTCACTTCCATCGAGTCAGTGATGCCATCCAGCTATCTCATCCTCTGTCGTCCCCTTCTCCTCCTGCCCCCAATCCCTCCCTGCATCAGAGTCTTTTCCAATGAGTCAGCTCTTCGCATGAGGTGGCCAAAGTACTGGAGTTTCAGCTTCAGCATCATTCCTTCCAAAGAAATCCCAGGGCTGATCTTCAGAATGGACTGGTTGGATCTCCTTGCAGTCCAAGGGACTCTCAAGAGTCTTCTCCAACACCACAGTTCAAAAGCATCAATTCTTCGGCGCTCAGCTTTCTTCACAGTCCAACTCTCACATCCATACATGACCACTGGAAAAACCATAGCCTTGACTAGACGGACCTTTGTTGGCAAAGTAATGTCTCTGCTTTTTAATATGCTATCTAGATTGGTCATAACTTTCCTTCCAAGGAGTAAGCGTCTTTTAATTTCATGGCTGCAGTCACCATCTGCAGTGATTTTGGAGCCCCCCAGAATAAAGTCTGACATTGTTTCCACTCTTTCCCATGAAGTGATGAAACAAGATGCCATGATCTTCATTTTCTGAAGGTTGAGCTTTAAGCCAACTTTTTCACTCTCCTCTTTCACTTTCATCAAGAGGCTTTTTAATTCCATGTCCAGTTCTAACTGTTGCTTCCTGACCTGCATACAAATTTCTCAAGAGGAAGGTCAGGTGGTCTGGTATTCCCATCTCTTTCAGAATTTCCCACAGTTTATTGTGATCCACACAGTCAAGGGCTTTGGCATAGTCAATAAAGCAGAAATAGATGTTTTTCTGGAACTCTCTTGCTTTTTCCATGATCCAGCGGATGTTGGCAATTTGATCTCTGGTTCCTCTGCCTTTTCTAAAACCAGCTTGAACATCTGGAAGTTCACGGTTCATGTATTGCTGAAGCCTGGCTTGGAGAATTTTGAGCATTACTTAACTAGTGTGTGAGATGAGTGCAATTGTGTGGTAATTTGAGCATTCTTTGGCATTGCCTTTCTTTGGGATTGGAATGAAAATGGGCCTTTTCCAGTCCTGTGGCCACTGCTGAGTTTTCCAAATTTGCTGGCATATTGAGTGCAGCACTTTCACAGCATCATCTTTCAGGATTTGGAATAGCTCAACTGGAATTCCATAACCTCCACTAGTTTGTTCGTAGTGATGCTTGCTAAGGCCAACTTGACTTCACATTCCAGGATGTCTGGCTCTAGGTCAGTGATCACACCATCGTGATTATCTTGGTCGTGAAGATCTTTTTTGTACAGTTCTTCTGTGTATTCTTGCCACCTCTTCTTAATATCTTCTGCTTCTGTTAGGTCCACACCATTTCTGTCCTTTATCGAGCCCATCTTTGCATGAAATGTTCCCTTGGTATCTCTAATTTTCTTGAAGAGATCTCTAGTCTTTCCCATTCTGTTATTTTCCTCTCTTTCTTTACATTGATCACTGAGGAAGGCTTTCTTATCTCTCCTTGCTATTCTTTGGAACTCTGCATTCAAATGGGTATATCTTTCCTTTTCTCCTTTGCTTTTTGGTTCCCGTCTTTTCACAGCTATTTGTAAGGCTTCCTTAGACAGCCATCTTGCTTTTTTGCATTTCTTTTTCTTGAAGATGGTCTTGATTCCTGTCTCCTGTACAATGTCATGAACCTACATCCATAGTTCATCAGGCACTCTATCAGATCTAGTCCCTTAAATCCATTTCTCACATCCACTGTATAGTCATAAGGGATTTAGTGGTTTTCTCCACTTTCTTCAATTTCAGTCTGAATTTGGCAATAAGGAGTTCATGATCCCAGCCACAGTCAGCTCCCGGTCTTATTTTTGCTGACTGCATACAGCTTCTCCATCTTTGGCTGCAAAGAATATAATCAATCTGATTTCAGTGTCGACCATCTGGTGATGTCCATGTGTAGAGAATTAATCAATGACCATCTTTAGATTCCAGGAATAAATCTCATTTGGTTATTTTTCACAATCCATTTAATGTGCTGCTGCATTCAGCTAGCTAGTATGTGCTGAAGATATTTCTATTATTACTCATGAGTATATCCATCTATTGTTTTATTTTTTTATATTGTTTTCTTCTGACTTTGGTAGAAGAGTAATACTGGCCTCATGTAATGAGTTAGAGAGAGTCCCTTCTCTTCAATTTTTGAGAAGCATTTGAGAATCATGATTATTAACTAATTTTTTTGTTTAGTAGAATGCAACAGTGGCACAAGGCTGTTCTTTATTGGAATTTTTGGATTACTGATTCAATCGTCTTACTAATTATAGGTCTATTCAGATTTTCTATTTCTTCTTGATTCAGTCTTGGATGGAATATTTTAAGAATTTGTTCCTTTTGTCTGGATTATCTAATCTGCTGATGTGCAATTGTATGTAGTGTTCTCTTTGAATTCTTTGTTTCTATTATTTCAGCAGTAATGCTCACAATATTCATTTCTTATTTTGAGTAGTTGAATCTTCTGTCTTTTTTCTTAGCAATGTATTTAAAGTTTTGTCATTCTTGTGGATCTTTGCAAAGAACCGTTTGTTGATTTTTTTTTTTTTTTTTTTAAGAATTAAAAGAAAACCCTGGGACGGCGCCCCGGCCGCGCAGGCCCCCGCCGCGTCTCGGGGCGCCCGCCTCCCGCCGAGCTGCTCGCCCGCCGCCCCGGCCTCCCGGCCTCCGTCTCGCCCGGCCCTCCGCCCGTTTGTTGATTTTTTATATTGTTTTTCTCTCCTCTATTTTATTTATCTCCTAGTCAAGGCTATGGTTTTTCCAGTGGTCATGTATGGATGTGAGAGTTGGACTGTGAAGAAAGCTGAGTGCTGAAGAATTGATGCTTTTGAGCTGTGGTATTGGAGAAGACTCTTGACAGTCCCTTGGACTGCAAGGAGATCCAACCAGTCCATCCAAATGGAGATCAGTCCTGGGTGTTCATTGGAAGGACTGATGTTGAAACTGAAACTCCAATACTTTGCCCACCTCATGCCAAGAGTTGACTCATTGGAAAAGACTCTGATGCTGGGAGGGATTGGGGGCAGGAGGAGAAGGGGACAACAGAGGATAAGATGGCTGGATGGCATACCGACTCGCTGGACATGAGTTTGGGTAAACTCCGGGAGTTGGTGATGGACAGGGAGGCCTGGCGTGCTGCAATTCATGGGGTCGCAAAGAGTTGGACATGACTGAGCGACTGAACTGAACTGAACTGAATCACTACAATAAATCAAGTTAGCAGTTATTACCATACATGGTTACATTTTTTTCACATGATGAGAATTTGCAAGATTCCCTCTCCTGGCTACATTAAAGTATAAGGTACAATTATGTTAATTATAGTCCCATGTTGTACATCATATCCCCATGAATTATTCATTTTATAACTGAAATTTGTACTTTTTTGACAATATTCATCCATGTTTGCTCAATCTCTACATCCTGGCTCAGGCGACAATCTGTTCTGTAACTCCATATGCTTGGGGTTTTTGTTTTTTTTTTCCATTTGACCAAATAGTGAGATCATATAGTACATATCTTTTTCTCTCTGACATATTTCACTTGTTTAATGCCCTAAAATTCACCCATTTTGTTGTAAGTGGTAAGATATTCATTCTTTCTCATGGCTGAATGATATTCAGTTTCTTTATCTTTTTAGTTCCACATAAATTTTAGAATTATTTGTTCTAGTTCTGTGAATGTCATGAGCATTTTGATAAGGATTGAAAGACTTTATATTATTAAAGTGTCAAAAAACCTAAAGAATATCTAGATATAATGCAATCCCTATCAAAGTATCCAGTATGTTTTTCACAGAACTAGGGAAAATAATCTTAAAATTCATATAGAATCACAAAAGAATGAATTGATGAAGCAATCCTGAGAAAAAAGAATAAAGCTGGGGTTATCACCCTTCCTGACTAGACTACAACAAAGCTACAGAAATCTAAAAGCATGGTACTGACCCAACAAATCTGATACATATCAGTGGAACAGAATAAAGAGTCCAGAAATAAACCAACACATCTATACTCAATTAAAGACAAAGGAGATAATAAAATACAATTTTTTCAACAAACGGTGCTGGGAAAACGGGACAGTGACATGTAAAAATATAAGATTAAAATATTCCCTCAAACCATATACAAAAACAAACTCATAATAGCTTAAAGTTCTAAAGGTAAGACCACACACACACACACACACACACAACACTAGAAGAGAACATAAGCATAATATTCTTTGACATCAGTTCAGTTCAGTTCAGTTGCTCAGTCATGTCCGACTCTTTGCAACCCCATGGACTGCAGCACTCCAGGCCTCCCTGTCCATCACCAACTCCCAGAGTTTACCCAAACTCATGTCCATTGAGTTGGTGATGCCATCTCATCCTCAGTCGTTCCCTTCTCCTACTACCTTCAATCTTTCCCAGCATCAGGGTCTTTTCAAATGAGTCAGTTCTTTGCATCAGGTGGCCAAAGTATCAGAGCTTCAACTTCAACATCAGTCCTTTCAATGAACACTCAGGACTGATCTCCTTTAGGATGGACTGGTTGGATCTCCTTGCAGTCCAAGGGACTCTCAAGAGTCTTCTCCAGCACTACAGTTCAAAATCATCAGTTCTTTGGTGCTCAGCTTTCATTATAGTCCAACTCTCATATCCATACATGATTACTGGAAAAACCATAGCCTTGATTAGACGGACCTTTGCAAAGTAATGTCTCTACTTTCCTTTGAAGATCTTCCTTCTAATGCTTAAAAAATGAAAAAAACAAAAATTAATAACTAGGGCCTAAATAAACTTAAAAGCACTTTTATAGAAAAGGAAACCATTGACAAACTGAAAAGATAATCAAGTGAATGGGTGAAAATCTTTGCAAATACTGTGACCAATAAGGAGTTAATATTCAAAATATATAAACAGCTCATACATCTTAATATTTAAAAAAACCTGATTGAAAAATGGGCAGAACACCTGAGTATTTTCCCAGAGAAGAGATACAGATGACTATCAGGCACATAAAGAAATGCACAACATCACTAATTATTAGAGAAATGCAAATTAAAATAATAACAAGTCAGTCAAAATTTCTGAAGAAATAAAAATAAAGATTATTTAAAGAGTACTATAAAATGGAAAATTTCCTAGAGCTGAATAAATACACATGTTTGCAAAAATCAGATCCTCAGTGAGACTTGCGATTCTTCAGTCCTACTGTGGAAGTTGAAATATGTATGTCTTGAATCCTTTATTTCAAATTATCTATTTAAATGAAATATTTCACTCTATTAAGATATCGAGTTTCATTAACATTTATTGATTTCTCTGTGTAGATTTCCTACTTGCAGAAATTAATTCACATCCACAGATGAAAAATAGCTGTATATTGCTAATTACATAGGGAGATAAGAATAGGTTTTAAAGAATAATTTATCCTTAAATAGCATTCAGTTCAGTTCAGTCGATCAGTCATGTCCGACTCTTTGCCACCCCATGAAGTGCAGAATGCCAGGCCTTCCTGTCCATCACCAACACCTGGAGTCCACCCAAACCTATGTCCATTGAGTCGGTGATGCCATCTAACCATTTCAGCCTCTGTTGTCCCCTTCTCCTCCTGCCCTCAATCTTTCCCAGCATCAGGGTCTTTTCAAATGAGTCAGCTCTTCGCATCAGGTGGCCAAAGTGTTCGAGTTTCAGCTTCAACATCGGTCCTTCCAATGAACACCCAGGACTGATCTCCTTTAGGATGGACTGGTTGGATCTCCTTGCACTCTAAGGGACTCTCAAGAGTCTTCTCCAATTCCACAGTTCAAAAGCATCAATTCTTCGGCGCTCAGCTTTCTTCACAGTCCAACTCTCACATCCATACATGACCACTGGAAAAACCATAGCCTTGACTAGAAGGACCTTTGTTGACAAAGTAATGTCTCTGCTTTTTAACATGCTGTCTAGGTTGGTCATAACTTTCCTTCCAAGGAGTAAATGTCTTTTAATTTCATGGCTGCGGGGGCGGGTGCGAAAAAAAAAAAAAAAAAAAAAAAATTTCATGGCTGCGGTCACCATCTGTAGTGATTTTGGAGCCCCCCAAAATAAAGTCAGCCCCTGTTTCCACTGTTTCCCCATCTATTTGCCATGAAGTGATAGAACTGGATGCCATGATCTTCGGTTTCTGAATGTTGAGCTTTAAGCCAACTTTTTCACTATCCTCTTTCACTTTCATCAAGAGGCTCTTCAGTTCTTCACTTTCTGCCATAAGGGTGGTGTCATCTGCATATCTAAGGTTATTGATATTTCTCCCTGCAATCTTGATTCCAGCTTGTGCCTCCTCCAGCCCAGCATTTCTCATGATGTACTCTGCATAAAAGTTAAATAAGCAGGGTGACAATATACAGCCTGGACATACTCCTTTTCCTTTTTGGAACCAGTCTGTTTTTCCATGTCCAGTTCTAACTGTTGCTTCCTGACCTGCATACAGGTTTCTCAAGAGGCAGGTCCGGTGGTCTGGTATTCCCATCTATTTCAGAATTTTCCACAGTTTATTGTGATCCACACAGTCAAAGGCTTTGGCATAGTCAACAAAGCAGAAATAGATGTTTTTCTGGAACTCTCTTGCTTTTTCGATGATCCAGCAATGTGAGGGGTCAAATGTATGTCCCTGAGTACAACACAGACTAGATCAGTGGATTCTCAAGTATCTTCTTCCATGTGTGATTCCTGGGAGGAGATGTCCCTGAAAGATCCCAGCTCCCTGTCCTGGTGGCAGGACAATGCTGGACTTTCTGTCCCTGTGGTCCTCTGATGTCACACTGAGCTAAGTAAATGCATACCTGGGACTTAGTCACAGCTGCTCTTAATTAATACACCGATTCTATTACATCAGTGGAATTTCCCTATTTATAGATAAGGAACAAGAGGCCTAAAAGAGTCATTTCCTGTCTGGAAGGAAATTTTCAAAAAATATGTGTAGCATCTTCCCACTAGCTATCTATTTTACACATGGTAGTGTATACATGTCAGTGCTACATTCACAATTTGCCCCACCATCTCCTACCCCCACTGTGTCCACAAGTCCATTCTCTATGTCTGCATCTTTATTCCTTCCCTGCAGATAGGTTCATCAATATCATTTCTTAAGTCCCATGTATATGTGCTAATATACGATATTTGTTTTTGTCTTTGTGAGTTACTTAATTCTATATAACAAGATCTAAGCTCATCCACCTCACTACAATTGACTCAAATTTGTTCCTTTTTGGGCTGAGTAGTATTCCATTGTATACATGTACCTATTTTGTTATCCATTCCTCTGTTGATGAACATTTCAATGTGTATGTGTTCAGTTGCTTATTCATGTCTGATTCTTTGTGACCCCAAAGACTGTAGCCATCAGACTCCTCTGACTATGGAACCTTTCAGGCAAGAATACTGGAGTGTGGTTGCCATTTCCTACTCCAGGGGATCTTCCCAACCAAGGAATTGAACCCACGTCTCTTTTATCTCCTGTATTGGCAGGTTAATTGTTTACCACTGTGCCGCCTGGGAAGCACGTTGATGGACATTTAGGTTACTTTTAAGTCCTGGTTATTGCAAACAATGCTGCAATGAACATTGGGATGCAAATATCTTTTTGAAAAATGGTTTTCTTCAGATAAATGAATGGGATTTATAAATGGGAATCCCATGAATGGGATTGCTGGGTCATACAATACTTCTATTTTTAGCTTTTCAGGTGACCTTCACACAGTTCACATTGGCTATACAAATTTATATTCCCACCAATGGTATAGCAAGGTTTCATTTTCTCCACACCCTCTCTATCATTTATTGTTTGTAGATTTTTTTTTGATGATAGCCATTCCATCCAGTGTGAGGTGATATCTCATTGTAGCTTTGATTTGTATTTCTCTAATAATTAGTGATGTTGAGCATTTTTTCACATGCTTTTTGGCCATCTGTTTGTCTTCATTGCAGAAGACATGTGAGACATTGCATTGTCTATTTACGTCTTCTGACAATTTTTTGATTGGATTCTTTTTTAATTGAGCTGCATATGCTCTTTGTATATTTTGGAGATTAATCCCTTGTAAACTGCTTTGTGCATAAATATTTTCTCCCATTCTGAGCCTTGCTGTTTTGTTTTCTTTATGATTTCCTTTGATGTGCAGAAGTTTTAAAGTTTAATTAGATCCTATTTATTTTTGTTTTTATTTTCATTACTCTAGAAGATGAATCTAAAAAGATCTTATTGTGATTTATGTCAGAGAGTGTTCTGCCTATGGTTCCCTCTAAGATTTTTTATAGTATCTGGCCTTACATTTAAATATTTAATCTATCTATAGTTTGTTTTTGTGTATGGTGTTAGTTGGTGGTGGTTTAGTCGCTAAGTCATGTTTGACTCCTGTGATCCCATGGACTGTAGCCCACTAGGTTCCTCTATCTATGGGATTCTCCAGGCAAGAATACTGGAGCTGGTTGCCATTTCCTTCTCCAGGGGATCTTCTAGGCCCAGGGATTGAACACAGGTCTCCTGCATTGCAGGCAGATTCTTTACCACTGAGCCATCTAGAAAGCCATATTTCCAGTATCTACCTTCAAAATAAGAATGCTTGGGGTGTCAAGGTAATGTTTCTAATTATACATGTGGATGTCCAGTTTTCCCAGCACCACTTTTTGAAGGGACCACCTTTTCTCCATTGTATATTCTTGCTTCCTTTTTCATAGATTACTAGAAGCGCCTGGTTCAGGCTTTAAATCCCATTTCATTGATCTGTATTTCTGTTTTGTGATACCACCATACTCTTTTGATTACTGTAGCTTTATAGTCTACTCTGAAATCAGAGAATCCAATTCCTCCAGCTACTTTTTTTCTTTTTTTTTCTCTTTTCTTTTGAAATAAAAAGAGTGTATAGGAATCCAAGATATTGCATCGCCACACTGATTGATAAACTCTAGTCATTTTCTAGTAGCATAGTATTATGGCATCTGTTTTACTTCTTCCTTTCCATATCTCTTTTTTTCCTTATTGAGCCTGGCTGAAGGCTTGTCAATTTTGGTTATCCTTTATGAAAATCAAGCTCTCGATTTTATTGATCTTTTCGATTTTTGGTCTGTATTTCATTTAGTTTCTACCACTATTTCCTTCTACTGACTCTGAGCTTTCTTTGTTCTACTTTTCCTAATTCTTTTGGATGGTAACTTAGGTGATTTATATGAGAATATCCTTATTCCTTGAGGTACACTTGTGTTGGTATTAAAATCACTCTTATAGGTTTTTGCTGTATCCCCCGTATTTTGGAAATTTGTGCTCTCATTTTCTTTTTTGGGGGGGGAATATTTCCTGATTTCCTCTTTGATTTCTTCGTTTTCTCATTAGGTTTTTAATTATATGCTTTTTAGTTGCCATAGGTTTGTATTTTTCTCATTTTGTTTCCTATAGTTGCTTTCTGGTTTCATACCACTGTGCTCCAAACATGCATGATGCAGCTTCTATACTTGTAAGTTTGAGAAGACTTGTTACCTGGGCTATCATGTGATCTACCCTGGAGTATACTCCACAAGCACTATAAAAAGTGTGGTTTTTAAAAAATTTAATGTTCTTTATGTATTTATTAAGTACAGCTCTTCTAATGTCATTTAAGACCACTGTTTCCTTAGTGATTTTTTTGGTCTAGATGATTAGTCCATTGATGAAGATGAGTTGTTAACATTTCCTGTTGTTCTTGTATTATTGCTAATGTTTCCCTTCATATAAGTGAATATTTACTTTATCCTTTAGTTTCTCTTATCTTAGGTATACAAAGCAAAAGTCACTCACTCTTTGCAACCCCATGGACTTTACAGTCCATGGAATTCTCCAAGCCAGAATACTGGAGTGGGTAACCTTTCCCTTCTCCAGGGGATCTTCCCAGCCCAAGGATCAAACCCAGGTCTCATGCATTGCAGGCAGATTCTTCACCAGCTGAGCCACAAGGGAAGCTCTAGGTATATATATGTTAGCAAATATTTTTAGTATGTACTCTTCTTGTGTTGATTCCTTTCACATTATGTAATACACTTTGTCTTATGCAATAAAGACAAATTTTCTTTGAAGTCTATTTTTTCTGGTATGAATATTGCAACCCCCCTTTCTTATAAAGTTCACATGCATAAAATACCTTTCCATTCCCTTACATTCATTATTTGTGAAAATTTAGTCTGATGTTAGTCTCTTATATGCAGTATATAGATATGTGTGCGAAGTTGCTCAGTCATATCTGACTCTTTGTGACCCCATGGACTATATGTAGCCTGCCAGGCTCCTCTGACAGTGGAATTTTTCAGGCAAGAATACTGGAGTGGGTTGCCACTTCCCCTTCTAGGTGATCTTCTCAACCTAGGGATTGACCTTGCATCTTCCACATTTCCTGTATTGGCAGGCAGTTTCTTTACTACTGCACCACCTGGGAACCCCACTCAGCTACCTTATGTCTCTTTATTGAATCATTTATTCCACTGGCACTTAAAGTAATTATTGATATGTATGTAGTTACTGAAATTTCATTACTCATTTTCCAGTTTTTATGGTTCTTCTAAAATCATTCAGGATAATAAATGTCATTTGAGAAAAATTATCTTTAATTAACCCATGTTGTACCACAAAATTAATCAAAATTTCCAAGTTTTTCTTCTCCAAGGCTGGGAAAAACTTTGTGAAAGTAGGAAAATGCACAAATAAAAATGGAAAAGTAGGGAAATGGACAAAAGAAAATGAACAAAAAAATCAGCAGATAGAGGGGGAAACTTAAAATAGCGAGTATACAAATTGTCTAAAGTGTTCAAATCAAAGAAATGGAAATTTTAAGAAACTAATACAAACAGCAAGTTCAACACCCAGAATCTGATCAAACAATAGGGATTCCTTGTTTTAAGGTTTTGAGTCATTCTTCAAGGATGATTCTTCAGATCCAGAACAATTTTCCTTTTTATGACTGCCATCTGAAAGAATCTTTTCAGAGCACTCTTTATGTCTTTATTTCTTAGACTGTAGATGAAGGGGTTCAGCATGGGTGTGACCACAGTGTACATCACTGAGGCTGTTGCACTTGAATGTGAGCTGTGGGTACCAGTAGAACTAAGGTACACTCCTAGGCTTGAACAATAATATAAGAAGACAACTGAGAGGTGCGATACACAGGTGGAAAATGCTTTATATTTCCCCTGAGGTGATGAGATTCTATGTATAGAGAATAGTATCTTAGAGTAAGAATAAAGAATACCAGCCAGGGGGCCACCACCCAACAACACTGATGTAAAATACATAAAAACATCATTAAGAAAAGTGTCACAACAGGCAAGTAGTACAACCTGTTTGATTTCACAAAAAAAGTGGGGGATTTCTAAGTCTGTACAGAAGGACAGCTGTAAGACCAGTAAGCTTTCTAACAAGGAAAACAGGGCACTAATGATCCAGCACAGCAGCACCAGCAGTCCACAGAGTCGGGGGTTCATGATGGCCGTGTAGTGCAGGGGGTGGCAGATGGCCAGGAAGCGGTCATAGGCCATCACAGTCAAAAGAAAATCATCCAGTGCTGCAAACTGCATGTAAAAATACATCTGGGCGATGCACCCTCCATAGGATATAACTTTGCTCTGGATCTGTATATTTATTAGCATCTTTAGGATTGTCGTGGTAGTGAAACAGATGTCAACAAAGGACAAGTTGGAGATGAAGAAGTACATGGGAGTGTGAAGACGGGAGTCTGAAATGACAGCCAGGATGATGAGCAGATTTCCAAACAAAGTGATCAGATACATGGAGAGGAACATTCCAAATATGAACGGTTGCAGTTCTGGTTCCACTGATAAACCCTGAAGAAGAAATCCTGAATTTTGTGTATCATTTCCTGGTACCATGTGCTGGTGTTGATGACTAAGAATAAAAAATACATATATAATTTTGCACAAATAAGTATTATTATTTAAAATGCTACAATGTATATTTTAAACCATATATATATAAAGTAAATATATATAAAACATTTAATAGATGTTTTACAACATCTCTGACTAGGAATTCTGTTAGAGAGAGAGGAAATATACAGACTTGTTGGAAAGTCTGTACAGACTGAGTAGGAAATATACAGACTGAGTAGGAAAAGTTATCTAAAGTGCTCAGGTAGTCCTATATAGATGGTTATATGGAGAAAATTTTCAGACTTTCTCCCAAGGAATCATGCATTAAACAGTTGTAATGAGAAATATTTTATGCATTTGAGGAACATATGGTGAGTACTGGCCATTTTCTAGGCATAAGATTGTGAGAAACAAAAGCCAAATGATATAATGACAGTGAAAAAATGTCATGTGACATAGTGACATATGTGAAGATAGAAAAACCGGTATAAAAACAGTGGATGAGGGTGTTATTTATTACTGAGAATTCAGGAAGACTTAAAAATGATGAAGACAAAGTTATAAAGCTAATGATAGTTATTAATATATATGCATCTAAAACAGAAGAACTGACATGTATAAGGCGGTTTTTGAGATCTAAATGGAGAAAGCTGACAGCAACACAAGAAGAGTAGTGGATTTTAACACCCTGCTTACATAGCGAATAGATCATTGAAACATAAAGTCAACAGGAAATAGTAGCCTTATATGAAATATTGGGTCGGAAGGACACATTCTTCTTAAGTGCAAATGGACCTTTCTCAAGAGTAGACCATGTACTGGGAAACAATACAAGTCTTAATAAATTTAGAAGATTAACATTATATCAAGCATTTTCTGATCACAATGGTATGAAACTATAAGACAACTATAAGAAAAAGTTGGACAAATCATAAATATATGCATGTCAAACAATGTGCTACTTAACGATTGGAATATTACAAACCAAAGGAGTCATAAAATTTATGTATACAAATAAAAATGAATGTATGACATACTTACACCATTGTGATAAAACAAACTTAGTAATAAGAGAGAATTGTATAGTAATCCTTATCTACCACAAGAAACAAGAAAGATCTAAACAAACAATCTAACTTTATATCTAAAAGAATATAGAAAAGGAGCAAAGAGCCAAAAGTTAGTAAAAGAAAGAACATAAGAAAAATCAAAGCAGAAATAAATTCTTCCAAAAAATTAAAAGAGAGAAGACCATCCTTATGAATTTTGTGAGGCCAACCTTATCCTGATACCAAAACCAGACCATGACAACAAGGAAAACAAGCAAATTATAGCCCACTATTTCTGATAAATGTAGAACAAAAAGTCTCAACAAAATACTAGCAACTGAATAAAAAAATACCTTAAAAGGACCACACACCATTATTAAGTGGGATTTGTTCCTGGGATGCAAGGATGGTCTAACATCTGAAAAGTAGTCAACATGAAAATCCATAATAAACTAATGAAGAATAAATACCATATATAACAATATGGATGTTATAATGCAAACACAGAAGATCTTGCAGAACACCAGCTGAGAATGGGCATGAGTACCTGACCACCAGAAAAGAATACATAGTACCACCCAAAATTTGGTAGGACAAAGTAAATGGGAGAAAAAGAGGAGAGTGAGCAGAACTGCATCTGCACCTGGGGGCTGGGGGAACTGAACCAGGGGGTCAGATCCCCACATTGCGGCAATGGTTTGGGAAGGAGGAGAAACACTTGAGGCTGTTGGAGAGTGAAACAGCTGATCTGTGACAGTCTGCATGGAATGAGAATCACACAGACCATCCTTGTTGCAGCCATATTTACCTCAGACAGGGACGCAAGTCCCTTAGAAAGCACAGCTGTTGGAGCTGGAGTGTAGAGATCCGAGAGCAACCCCAGGGAGAGGTCTGCTATTGACTGCAGGATAGATGGCCCAGCGGGATGTAAGGAAGGAGATCACAGTGGGAAGTGCCTGTGGAGGAAAATCCAGCAGCCATGAAGGCAAAGTGATACTGCTGAGTCATGTGTAGGGGGTGGAGCCATCACTGTAGCCTCTTTCTCCCCATAGGGCCAGGACCAGCAGCTGAACAATAGAGAAAGACCCCAGAGAGGCTGGCCCGTTAAGAGCCTGATGCACTGAGCAAAAGACAAGGCCCCAGGAGGAGGGGATTTTAAGTGCCTCATGCACCAAACAGCAGAGAAGGACCCCAGCCAGAGAAGGACGCTTTAAGTCCCTGAATGGGCCGAGCAACAGAGAAGGATCAGCCAAAGAGGCCCTCTGATTTCCAGCTGCCAGAGGCTAGAAAAATCCTCTGATAGGGCCATAGCTCCTGTGGCTGAGGGAGTTGGTATCCCTGCACACTTAGTGTTGCCAGGGTCCCTGTGATCCAAGCAGCTGCAACACCTCCACTCTTGGGGCAGAGCTGCCAAAGGCTAGGGGGAAAAAAACAACAACACCCTAATAGTGCCATATCTCCTTGCCAATGTGCCTTGACAAAGCCACCTGTGCCTTTACTCACCTGGCATTGATAGGGTCTCCATGATACAAACAACCATCCCTCTATGCTTGATCTCTACTGGGACAGAAATTCCAGAGGCTAGAAAAACCCTAAGAGCACTGTAATTCCTGCTGCCCTAGCTGCTGGCTCCTCTGAGTACTTGGTGCTGCCAGGGCTTCGGCAATCCCAGCAGCTGTGCCACCTCCACGCCTGGTCCTCGCAGGGGCAGACCCAGGTCCAGCAGGGCAGCCTCAGAAGCAAACCCTGTGGAAAACTCACATGCAGAGGTGAAGATAAAATGGCAATTGAAACCCAGGGGCAGTGTGGCTGAGCAAGATGACCCAAAATCTTCCCACCAGCTGTATAAGCTGCAGATTCAATTGACACAATCAACTAAGCAGACTGTGTCTATGGAATACATAAAAGGACAATGACAGTTTCCACAAAAGAAAATGCACTAGCTCTGGCAGCTGTGAACATTGTAGGCAAGAACACACAGGCGTAAAACCAGATTAGAGTCTGAGCTGCCCCCACACTGGTCCAGAGACCAGCCCAGTATTGGAGGGCAATTGAGGGAGATGAGGTGGACTGTGATTCTCAGCAAGGGAAAGGATGGTGACAACTGCTGCTGCTGCTCAGTCACTTCAGTTGTGTCCGACTCTGTGCAACCCCATAGACGGCAGTCCACCAGGCTCCCCCATTCCTGGTATTCTCCAGGCAAGAACACTGAGATTCAAGAAAAACATCTATTATTATATTTTGACTTGCTCTGTAGTTGCTACTGGTGTTTTCTTTTTTTTTTTCATTTTTTTCTGTTGCTGTAGTTGTTTATTTTATTAGTACTATTAAAGCTATTTAAGCTTTTGAGAATTTTTTTAATCACACTTTTTATTTCTTTTGTATACTTCTGCCTCTATCTGGGCCTTTTGCAGTTCTATGGGGTTTTTATTTTTAAATTTTTAAATATTTAAAATTTATGATGATTATTCTATATTTATTCTTTTGTGTGCTTTTATTATTGTTCTTTTCCCACTGAAGTTATTCCTTAATATATATACATTTTCTTTATCTACCTCTATTTAACTTTGCTTTTCTAGTCTTTCTTTTTTTCCTTTTCTTTCTTTTTCACACGATGTTGGTTAGTTTTTGTTTTCATTGCTTTATTCCCCAGTTGGCACCTGCTTTGGTTTTGTTTTCCAGTTTGTCCTTTAGTTAGTTTTGTTTTTAACTGGTTGATATCAATTTTGGTTTCCTTTGTTTGCCAAGTCAATCTGTTGTACTTATTATTTTTTGAACTGTCTGGTTTTGTTTATGTGTGTAAATGTGTGTGTATATTCCATTATTTTTGTTATTATTTGCCTGAGTTAGTATTTGCCATTTGTCCAGGGGTTCTTTTGTTTCTTGTTTTTGTTTTGGTGTGTTTGTTTTAATTCCCTTTAATGCCATAAAAACCCACCTGTTGAATCCCCATTCCATGGCCAGAAATCAGGCCCTGAGTTTTTGGAGTGAGAGGACTGACTCCAAGACCCTAGACTGCCAGAGAACTCCTAATCCCAGGGAGTATTAATTAGTGAGAATTCCCACAAAGACCTCCACCTGTATACAAGAACCAGCATTACCCAACTGCCACCAGGACTCTCTGCAGGGTGCCTCACCCAAACAACAAACAAAATAAAAACACAAACCCAATCATCAGCAGACAGGACGACCACCCCACACAGCCCTGCCCCTCAGGTGGGGAAAACAAAACAAAACACAACACAACAACAACTCACCTCCTCCCACCAGAACACAAGCACAAGTCACACCCAACACAAAGCCTACACAAACCAAGGGACCAACCTTATCCACCAAGGGCAGAAATCAAAAGGAAGAAGGAGTTCAGCCTTAAAGCCTGGGATAGAAGTGAAGTGAAGTGAAGTGAAGTCGCTCAGTTGTGTCCAACTCTTTGCGACCTGGTGGACTGTAGCCCACCAGGCTCCTTGGTCCATGGGATTTTCAAGGCATGAATACTGGAGTGGGTTGTCATTTCTTTCTCCAGGGGATCTTCCCGACCCAGGGATTGAACCCAGGTCTCCCACATTGTAGGCAGACGCTTTACCGTCTGAGCTGCCAGGGAAGCCCAAAATAAGGAGACCTCAAACACAATTTTTTTTTGAAAAGAAAAAAAAAAAAAGGCAGAAAAATATAGTGCAAATGAAGGAAAAAGCTAGAAACCCACAAGACCAAATAAACAAAGAGGAAATAGGGAAGCTACCTGAAAAATAATTCAGAATAATGATAGTAAGGATGATCCAAAACCTTTAAAATAGAATGGAGAAAATGCGAGGATCAATTAACACATTTAACAAAGACCTAGAAGAAATAAACAGACAGAAAACACAGTTACTGAAATTGAAAATACTCTGGAAAAGATCAATAGCAGAATATCTGAGGCAGAAGAACAGATAAGTGAGCTGGAAGATATAGAATGGTGGAAATAACTGCCAAAGAGCAGAATAAAGGAAAATGAATGAAGAGAACTGTGGATAGTCTCAGGGACCTCTGGGACAATATTAAATGCACCAACATTTGAATTACAGGAGTTCAGAAGAAGAAGAGAAAAAGAAAGGGTCTGAGAAAATTTTTGAAGTGACTATAGTCAAAAATATCCCAAATATGGGAAAGGAAATAGTCAATCAAGTCCAAGAAGCATAGAAAATCCCATACAAGATAAACCCAAGGAGGAATATTGCCAAGACACATACTAATCAAACTAACAAAGACTAAACACAAAGAAAGAATATTAAAAGCAGCAAGGGAAAAGCAACAAGTAACATACAAGGGAAACCCTGTATGATTAACGGCTTATCTTTCAGCAGAAATTCTGCTGGCTGGCCAAAAGAGAATGAAAAAATATACTTAAAGTACAGAAAGGGAAAAATCTACAACCAAGATTACTGTACCTGGCAAGGATCTCATTCATAATTGATGAAGAAATCAAAAACTTTACAGACAAGAAAAAGTTAAGAGAATTTAGTACCACCAAACCAGCTTTACAACAAATGTAAAAGGGACTTATATAGACAGGATTCACAAGAGAAGGAAAGACCTACAAAGATAAACCCCAAACAATTAAGAAAATGACAATAAAAACATTACTTTAAATGTAAATGAATTAAATGTCCCAACCAAAAGACAAAGACTGGCTGAATGGATATAAACACAAGAACATATGACATGTACTATCTACAAGAGACCCACTTCAGACTCAGAGACACATACAGACTGAATGTGAGAGGATGAAAGAAGATATTCCATGCAAATGGAAATCAAAAGAAAGCTGGAATAGCAATCTTCATATCAGACAAAACAGACCTTAAAGTAAATAATATTACAAGAGATAAGGAAGGACACTGCATAATGATCAAGCTATCAGTCCAAGAGGAAGACATAGCAATTATAAATATTTATGCACCCAACATAGGAGCACCTCAATATATAAGACTAACACTAACAGACCTAAAAGGAGAAATTGAAAGTAACACAATAATAGTAGCGGATTTTAACACCTCACTTACATCAATGAATAGATCATCAAAACAGAAAATAAGGAAACACAAGCCTTAAATGGCACATTAGACCAGATGAATCTAATTGATATCGTCTGGACATATCACCCAAATGCAGAAGAATACACTTTCTTTTCAAGTGCACATGGAACATTCTCCAGGATAGACCACATCTTGGGTCATAAATCAAACCTCAGTAAATTTAAGAAAACTGAAATTGTATCAAACATCTTTTTTGACCACAACACTATAAGACTAGGTATCAATTATAGAGGAAAAAACTGTAAGAAACACAAACACATGGAGGTTAAACAATATGTTTCTAAATAATGAACAGGTAACTAAAAAATCAAAAGGGAAAAAAATCCTAGAAACAAAATAACAATGAAAACACAACTCAAATCCTATGGGATGCAGCTAAGTCAGTTCTAAGAGGGAAGTTTATAGCAATACAATCCTGTTTCAAGAAACAAGAAATGCATATATATGGAATTTAGAAAGATGGTAGCGATAACCCTGTATGCAAGACAGCAAAATAGGCACAGATGTATAGAACAGTCTTTTGGGCTCTGTGGGAGAGGGAGAGGGTGGGATGATTTGGGAGAATGGCATTGAAACATGTATAATATCATATAAGAAACTAATCGCCAGTCCAGGTTTGATGCAGGACACAGGATGCTTGGGACTGGAGCACTGGGATGACCCAGAGGGATGGTATGGGGAGGAAGGTGGGAGGGGGGTTCAGGATGGGGAACACGTGTACACCCGTGGTGGATTCATGTTGATGTATGGCAAAACCAATACAATATTGTAAAGTAATTAGCCTCCAATTAAAATAAATAAATTTAAATTAAAAAAAGGAAACAAGAAAAACATTGAATGGATAACCTAACTTTACATCTAAACCAGCTAGAAAAAGAGGAACAAAAAAATCCCAAAGTTAACAGATGTAAAGAAATCATAAAGATTAGAGGAGAAATAAAAGAAAAAGAAATGAAGGAAACAACAGTAACAATGAATAAAACTAAAAGCTGGTTCTTTGAGAAGATAAAGAAACTTGACAAAACTTTAGCCAGACTCATCAAGAAAAAAAGAGAAGAATCAAATCAATAAAATTAGAAATAAAAAAGCTGAGGCTACAACAGACAACACAGAAATACAAAGAAAAGACTATCATAAAAGACTATTATGAACAACTATATGCCAATAAATTGAACAACCTGGAAGAAATGGACAGATTTTTAGAAAAGTTTAATCTTCCAAGACTAAACCAGGAAGAAATAGAAATTGTGAACAAGCCAATTGCAAGCAGTGAAATAAAAACTGTGATGAAAAAAATCTCTCCCAAAAAAACAAAAGCCCAGGGCCAGATGGCTTCACAGATGAATTCTATCAAACATTTAGAGAAGAGCTAATGCCTGTCCTTGTAAAACTCTTTTAAGAAATTGCAGAGAAAGGAACACTTCCAAACTCATTATATGAGGCCACCACACTGTAATACCAAAACTGACAAAGATAACACAGAAAAAGAAAATTACGGGCCAATATCACTGATGAACATAGATGCAAAAATCCTCGACAAATTTCTAGCAAATAGAATTCAACAAGACATTAAGATCATACACCATGATCAAGTCTGATTTATCCCAAGGATTCAATGATTTTTCAATATATGCAAATCAATGTGATACACCATATGAAAAAACTGAAAGATAAAAAGCCATATGATAATCTCAATAGGTATAGAAAAAGCTGTCTGTAAAATTCAGCACTCAGTTCAGTTCCGTTCAGTCTCTCAGTCGTGTCCGACTCTTAGCGACCCCATGAAACGCAGCATGTCAGGCCTCCCTGTCCATTACCAACTCCCAGAGTCCACCCAAACCCATGTCCATCGAGTTGGTGATGCCATCCAACCACCTCATCCTCTGTCGTCCCCTTCTCCTCCTGCCCTCAGTCTTTCCCAGCATCAGGGTCTTTTCAAATGAGTCAGCTCTTTGCATCAGGTGGCCAAAGTATTGGGGTTTCAGCTTCAACATCAGTCCTTCCAATGAACATCCAGTACTGATCTCCTTTAGGATGGACTGGTTGGATCTCCTTGCAGTCCAAGGGACTCTCAACAGTCTTCCCCAACACCACAGTTCAAAAGCATCAATTCTTCAGCGCTCTGCTTTCTTTATAGTCCAACTCTCACATCCATACGTGACCACTGGAAAAACCATAGCCTTGACTAGCCAGACCTTTGTTGACAAAGTAATGTCTCTGCTTTTTAATATGCTGTCTAGGTTGGTCATAACTTTTCTTCCAAGGAGTAAGCGTCTTTTAATTTCATGGCTGCAGTCACCATCTGCAGTGATTTTGGAGCCCCAAAAAATAAAGTCTGACACTGTTTCCACTGTTTCCCTATCTATTTGCCATGAAGTGATGGACCAGATGCCATGATCTTAGTTTTCTGAACGTTGAGCTTTAAGCCAACTTTTTCACTCTCCTTTTTCACTTTCATCAAGAGGCTCTTTAGTTCTTCTTCACTTTCTGCCATAAGGGTGGTGTCATCTGCGTATCTGAGGTTATTGATATTTCTCCCGGCAATCTTCATTGCAGCTTGTGCTTCTTTCAGCCCAGTGTTTCTCATGATGTACTCTGCATATCAGTTAAATAAGCAGGGTGATAATATACAGCCTTGATGTACTCCTTTTCCTATTTGGAACCAGTCTGTTGTTTCATGTCCATTTCTAACTGTTGCTTCCTGATCTGTGTACAGGTTTCTCAAGGGGCAGGGTATTCCCATCTCTTTCAGAATTTTCCACAGTTTATTGTGATGCACACAGTCAAAGGCTTTGGCATAGTCAATAAAGTAGAAATAGATGTTTTTCTGGAACTCTCTTGCTTTTTCCATGATCCAGTGGATGTTGGCAATTTGATCTTTGGTTCCTCTGCCTTTTCTAAAACCAGCTTGAACATCTGGAAGTTCACAGTTCACGTATTGCTGAAGCCTGGCTTGGAGAATTTTGAGCATTACTTACTAGCATGTGAGATGAATGCAATTGTGTGGTAGTTTATGATAAAAAAAAACTCTTCAAAAATGGGCATAGAAGGAACCTACCTCAACATAATAAAAAGGCCATATAGGACAAATCCACAGAACATTATTCTCAATGGTGAAAAACTAAAAGCATTTCCTCTAAGATCAGGAACAAGACAAGAGTGCCCACTCTCACCACTATTATTCAACATAGCTTTGGAAATCTTGGCAAGGTAATCAGAGAAGAAAAAGGAATAAAAGGAATTCAGAATGGAAAAGAAGTAAAACTCTCACTGTTTGCAGATGACATGATACTATACATAGAAAACCCTAAATATACTGTCAGAAAATTACTAGAGCTAATCAGTGAATTTAGCAAATTTGGAGAATACAAATCAACACACAGAAATCACTTGCATTCCTGTACACTAACAATGAAAAATGAGAAAGAGAAATTAAGGAATCAATCTCATTCACCATTGCAATAAAAAGAATAAAATATCTAGGAATAAACCTAAGGAGACAAAAGAGCTTTTTACAGAAAACTATAACACACTGATGAAAGAAATCAAAGAAGACATCAGCAAATGGAGAGATATGCCATATTCCTAGGTTGGAAGAATCTATATTGTGAAATGACTACCAAATGCAATCTACAGATTCAGTGTGGTCCGTATCAAATTACCAATGGCATTTTTCACAGAACTAGAGCAAAAAGTCTCACAATACATATGAAAACACAAAAGACCCAGAATAGCCATAGCAATCTTGAGAAAGAAGAGTGGAGCTTGAAGAATCAACCATCCAGATTTCAGACTATGCTACAAAGTTACAGTCATCAAGACAGTATGGTGCTGCGCAAAAACAGAGATATAGACCAGTGGAACAAGATAGAAATTCCAGAGATAAACCTCCACACCTGTGGGTACCTTATATTTGACAAAGGAGGAAGGAACATACAATGGGACAAAGATAATCTCTTTGATAAGTGCTGCTGGGATAACTGGACAGTTGCATGTAAAAGAATGAAATTAGAACACTTCTTAGTACCACACACAAATGTAAACTAAAAAGGGATTAAAGACCTAAATATATAACCAGAAACTATAAAATTCTTAAAAGAAAACATAGGCAGAACACTCAATGACATAAATCAAAGCAAGATCCTCTATGACCCACCTCCTAAAGTAATGGAAATAAAAACAAAAATAAACAAGTGGGACCTAACTAAACTTAAAAGCTTTGCACAGCAAAGAAAATTATAAACAAGGTGAAAAGACAACCCCCAGAGTTAGAGAAAATAATAGCAAATGAAACAATTGACAAAGGATTAATTTTCAAAATATACAAGCAGCTCATACAAATCAATACCAGAAAAACAAACAATCCAATTAAAATTGGGAAAAGGACCTAAACAGACATTTCTCCAAAGAAGACATACAGATGGCTAATAAACATATGAAAAGATGCTCAATATCAGGCTATTTATTAGATAAATGAAAGTCAAAACAACAAGATATCACCTCACACCTGTTTGGAATGGCCATCCTCAAAAAATCTACAAACAATAAATGCTGGAGAGGGTGTGGAGAAAAGGGAGCCCTTTTGTACAGTTGGTGGGAATGTAAATTGATGCAGCCAATATGGACGATTCCTTTAAAAACTTGGAATGTAACTACCCTATGGCCCAGCAATCCCTGAGGCATATACCCTGAGGAAACCAAAATTGAGAAAAAAATGCCTGTACCCCCATGTTCATTGCAGCACTATTAACAATAGCTAGGACATAGAAGCAACCTAGATGTCCACTGACAGATGAATGGATAAAGAAGCTGTGGTACATGTACACAATGGAATGTCACTCAGCCATAAAAAGAAATGTATTTGAGTCAGTTCTAATGAGGTGAATGAACCTAGAGCCTATTATACAGAGTGAAGTAAGTCAGAAAGAGAAAGCAAGTATATACTAATGCATATATATGGAATCGGTAATGGTACTGATGAAATTATTTGTAGGGGGGGCAATAGAGACACAGGTATAAAGAACAGTTTTATGGACATGATGGGGAAGGAAAGACAGGGTTGGACATATGAAGAGATTAACACAGAAACATACATTACCATACATAAAATAGATAACCAATGAAAATTTGCTGCATGACACAGGGAACTCAAACTGGGGCTCTGCAATAACCTGGATGGGTGGGATGGGTAGAGAGGAGGGAGGTTCAAAAGGAGGGGACATAGATATACCTATGGCTGGTTCATGTTGACGCTTGGCAGAAACCAACACAATGCTATGAAGCAATTATCCTTCAATTTAAAATAAATAAATAAGACAGGAAAAAAGAATGTGGCATGTATCTACAATGGAATACTGCATGGCTAAAATAAAAGAAGAAATCTTAACATTTTTGACAAATGTCCATGTGGACTTGGAGGTTATGATGGAAGGAAATAAGTCAAATGCAAAAAGACAAACACCCTATGATTTTAGTCATGTGTGGTATATAAGAAAGAAAAAAACATTAAATAAACAAACAAACCAAATTCACATAAAAAGAAACATAGAGAAATAGAATAGTTACAAGAGGAGAGAGGAGAGGGGATATAAATTTGATAAACAGGGACAGCTATGTGGTTATGGTTGGCAACTAACATTTTGGTGGTAAATATGCTGTATAACTCAAAATAAAATATTGTACATGAATACTTCATAATGTGATAAAACAATATCATTTCAATTTAAAAATTACGTAGAAATAGCAAGCAATACCAACTGATTGAAGATTGAAGGCAGGAGGAGAAGGGGACAACAGAGGATGAGATGGATGGATGGCATCATTGACTCGATGGACATGAGTTTGAGTAAGCTTCAGGAGTTGGTGATGGACAGGGAAGCCTGGTGTGCTGCAGTCCACGGGGTTGCAAAGAGTCAGGCATGACTGAGCGACTGAACTGAACTGAACTGACGAAATGATAATTCTCTCAAGGACATATAAACATGAAGATCCATACTTACATGCCCATTTTATGACTAGTATTTAAGGAAACATAAAAAAAAATTAAATGGAGAGTAAGAGGAGAGATCTATACATCAGGGATAAAATAATCTAGAATACTAAGGTAATTTTGCGAGATTATGATGAGATAGACTCTTTTCTGGTTCTGGCAGCATTGCAAACTCAGTTTGGAACTATTACCAAACCGTATGCCCTTAATGCCCAAAATACCTAATAAAAGAAGGGGAATAAAACCTCACAGCTTATTATCTAGAGAAACAAATAATATTTTAGAATGTTATGACATTTTACTGATTAAACTTTCCATTAAATAAATGCTATTAGAAAATAAACTCTCAATTCACAACAGAAAATATATAAAATATAACATCCAGTGAACATTTTTAAAGATGAAAACATGAAAGATGTTAAAATGGTATTATGTGCAAAATTTTGGGCATCAGAAAACTGAATTTTGAATTTTGAATCTACCACATACTAGTTGCTTGTCCATAGAGAGCCAACTGAACCATTGTAAGTGCTAATATTCTCTTTTATTTATTCATTTTTAAGCCTATAGAAATCAGTATTCCCAAGTGGTCTCCCATCATCCAAGTACTAACCAGTCCTGACCCCGCTTAGCTTCTGAGATCAGAGGAGATCAGGTGCATTTTGGATGGTATTGCTGTAGACTGCTGCTGCTGCTGCTAAGTCGCTTCAGTTGTGTCCGACTCTGTGCGACCCCATAGATGGCAGCCCACCAGGCTCCCTTGTCCCTGGGATTCTCCAGGCAAGAACACTGGAGTGGGTCACCATTTCCTTCTCCAATGCATGAAAGTGAAAAGGGAAAGTGAAGTCTCTCAGTCGAGTCCGACTCTTCACGACCCCATGGACTGCAGCCCACCAAGCTCCTCCATCCATGGGATTTTCCAGGCAAGAGTACTGGAGTGGGGTGCCATTTCCTTCTCCATTGCTGTAGACTAATTTCCTTTAAATAGTAAACAGAGTAGTATCCATTGTCTGGAGGTGCTTGACAGATTTATTCAATGTATGTAAAAATCTCAGAAAAGTTCCTTTCTGGTATTAAACGAAAGGTTATCACTGTTGCTGAGATGTGCCTGATTTTTTTCTTCTACCCTTCAAATGTCACCATTGCTTCCCCCTTCTAAATAGTGAAATAATTGTAAAGCTTGTTAGCATAACACTTTTTCATATTAAGCACAATTTTTTTCCCATATGAATAATAAACATGTGAGACAACCATGAATTCTTTGTCTTGGGAACTGATGTTGCAAACTAATATCCATCTGTCTTAGTCTGAGTCTTTCTAATAAACACACAAATATGACTCAAATTCATCCTATCTTTAACATTTAAAAAATGCCTTCGGTTCACTGCACAAGTCTCCAAACTTAATACTCTAGTTTACCACTCCCCTTAACTGTAAATTTCCTGAGATATGTTTTAATTTTACTGGAACCAGTTTATGCTTCCATTCCTTTTTCATTCTCATTAACTAAACTTCATTCCCTACCAATTAGTTATAATAGTGATCCTTGTGCTGTGCTGTACTGGGCTTAGCTGCTCAGTCATGTTTGACTCTTTGTGACCCTATGGAGTGCAGCCCACCAGGCTCCTCTGTCCAGGGGGCTTCTCCAGGCAAGAATAGTGGAGTGGGTTGCCATGCCCTCCTCCAGGGGATCTTCCTGACCCAGGGATCGAACCCAGGTCTCCCGCACTGCAGGCGGATTCTTTACCATCTGAGCCACCAAGGAAACCCTGTGATCCTTGTATTCACAGAAATGACAACCCACTCCAGTATTCTTGCCTAGAGAATCCCATGGATGGAGGAGCCTGGTGGGCTACAGTCCCCAGGGTTGCAAAGAGTTGGACATGACTGAGTGACTTCCCTTTCACTAGTGATCCTTGTATTTCTGAGTTCAAAAGACATGTTTCTTTTTGGCATATTAAATACATTAACTGTAGATTAATTAGCCTATCTAGCAAAAAACAGTCTCTAATCTCATGGCTAGGGTTGTTTGGTTCTCAGGTAACCTTAGGTTAAAGTTTTTAAGTTCGTTTCTCTCTGCACCTTTCTTCACATATCTACTGAGTTCTCAGATATACCTGGATACTGCCTCTAACAGGAGAATCTCTGTGTGGACGTCTGAAATTCTCTCTGGGTGTTTGATGATGGAGACTGAAGTTCTGTTCCCAAACAGGCCAGTGGGAAGGAGTAAAATATTGGTTTGTGAGCCACAAAAAGGACTCCAAATGCAGCAACCGCCTTTGCAGTACCGGGAGCAGGGATTCACACAATGTGGGGCTGTAGTGGAAGTAGTTATAGCTCCCTAGGCTGCTCATTAGGCACTGTTGGCATTGTTATTCCCACCTCTGAGCACGCAAATTCCCTGTGGGAACACTGGTCTGAACACAAAGAAAATGATTCCTGTTGATTCTCTCTTCCCAGGAGAGCAGATTAGAAGTCAGGTGAATCCAGTCTTTATTCTTCCTTCTCCATGCCTTCTCTTGCCTTCCACAGGTCTCACCTCCTTACATCTTATCCAAATCTTGAGTTAATGTTTCTTCCAAATCTGACACTGATTACCCGTATTTACTAGGTCCCATGGACTTCCAAAATACTGACTTGTGACAGGAATATCTCCCAATATCTCTAGAAAATTAGTATTCCTCTCCTCAACAAGAAACCCATGCATACATAAATTAACCAAATGCAAAACAGCCAGTTGGTTTAAACAACACAGCAAAAAACTCTTATCTTTTTAATAAATGGAAAAATTGGGAATAAAAACACTATGATCTCACTATATAAAAGGAAAGTACTCCTATATACAATTTACAATGGAGAAAGTATGTATCTGACAAATCCATAAATACATTCAGCTTCACAGATAACAAAATAATTGGAAAGTAGACATTGTTACCTTGAATCTTTTCATATACCACATAATTTCCTTTCATGTGAACACCTACACTGAGATGTGTATCTTGAGAGGTGTGTCTCAAGAAATGCTGTTGCAAGAGTATATTTTCAAGCATTCTTTGGTCTGGGTTTTCCTTATTAACGTGTAAGTATGCGCCAGTCATATATATATCACCTTAAAACTGAAAAATCTTATCACTTCACTGTGTATCTCTCCTTAGCTAATAAGGATATTTCTTTATTCCAGTTAATTGCAAAGGTCCTGAACTTATGTTCTACTTTTACTGGAATCACTTCAACCCTCCCACTATCTCTTCTAATCTAGCTTCCATTTAATTTTCAACACTGACTCTGCAATGCTGAGTAAAATATTGAGTTCTCTTTGGACATCATAAATAAATACATCAGTTAATATGTGAGGCAAGCAAGCAAACAACCACAGTAATTCTCAGTAATTCTCAGTTTAATCAGGAATGACTCTCAAGTGACCTCAGGTAAATATTCTTGGATTTCATTCAGCCCTACTCCTACAGTGTCCATGGGTTCTCAGACCCACCTGGTTTTGATAGGTCTCCATACAATCTCCAGGAGAAAACACAAATTCCTCCCTGAATAGTTGATAGTGGAGATTGAAATCTTTCCCCGGAAAGAAGGAAGGAGTTTTGACTCAACTGGTCCTTGAGTCAGGCTTAGAACCCCAAAAGAAACAACAGTGTCTCATCCAGTCCAATCTCAGCAGAGGAGAATTTATCTCCTTATATCTGTCTATTTGACAATTTCTCTCTTACTCCAACTTACAAGTACATGCTTTCCTTGAGTGACAGTGTATGGATGGCAAGGAAATTTTCCTTATTGATTTTCTGTTCCCGAGACCAGTTCAGATGTAAAGTCAATTCCGTTTTTGTTACTCCTTCTCTATGAACTCTCCATTCATTTATAGGTCTAACTCCCAGTATCCATCACATCTCCATCATCCATTTTCTTTGGATATATACCCAGAAGCATTATGCAGGATCATATAGCAGTGCTATTTTTTAATGTTCTGTGGAACATCATACTCATTCACATAGTGACTGTACTAATTTTGCTTCCCATCAGTAGTGCACAAGGCTTCACTTTTCTCCACATCATCACCAACAATATTTATCTCCTCTTTTTTATAAGAGCCATTTGAAAAGATGTAAAGTGATATCTCATAGTGATTTTAATTTGTATTTATCTAACAGTCAGCAAAGTTGAGATCTTTTCATGTTCCTATTGTCACATGTATGTCATTTTTTGGAATATGTCTATTCAGATCTTCTTTTTTAATTGGATTGCATTTTTCTATTGAGTTGCAGTATTTCCTGATATATTTTGAATATTCATTCATTATCAGATATAAGGTTTAAAAATCTTTTCTTCTATTGTCAGTTGACTCCTCATTTAGTTGTTTCTTTTGCTGTGCATAATGCAGCTGATTTTGTAGGTTAACTTTGTGTCCAAATTTTAATTTGTTTAGTATTTCTAGCAGTTCTTTTTGGTGGAGTATTTAGGTATTTATATATAAGATGATATCATCTTCAATCAGAGACAATTTTATTCCTTCCTTTTGGTTTCAGATAGTTTTTAATTCTTTTTCTTGTCCGGTTGAGCTACCTAGGACTTGTAGTACTATGCTGAAGTGGAGTAGTGGGAGTACTAACCTTGTTTTATTCTTCATCTTAGAGAGAGAATTTTGAACCTTTTGCTGTTGAGTATGATGTTAAGTATGACTTGTCATATATGGTCTTTGTTATTTTGAGGTATAATCCGTCTATATCAAATTTATTGAGAATTTGTATCATGACAGGAAGCTAAATTTGCCAGAAGTTTTTTTTTTTTTCTGCATACATTAAGCTTATCATGTTTGTTTTTATCTTATCTTTTATTTTGTCTCTTAGTTGTTTCAATGTGGTGTATCTTGTTTTGATAATGTATGTATCTATGTTAATTAGGGATATTAGCTTGTCATTTTTTCCCCCCTGTATTATCTTTATCTGGCTTTGATATAAGGGTAACGCTGGCCTTGTAAAATAAATTTGGGAGTGTTTCCTCCACTTATTTAATAGAATTTGAGAATTGATGTTAATTGTTCTTTAAATTTTTGGTAGAATTCACCAGTGAAGTCGTTGGGTCCTTAATTTTGTTGTTGTTGTTGAGAAGTTTAGGTCACTGATTCATTTTCTTTACTCTTTATTTGTTGGTTCAGATATTTCATTTCTTCACAATTTAGTCTGCATGCAAAGCGCTTCTACAGCAAGCCTGTCAAAGATACAGTGTGCACTCTCTGGTGGTGTCCAGAGGTGAAGGTGCTTCTGGAGTCCTTGAGAGGGAAGGCTTGGAGCTTCAAGAAGTGGTTGGCCTGGTTCTTGGTTCCCTGGGGTCTGGTACAGTGCCTGAACCACAAGGAGCAGGCTCTGGATCTTGGAATCACTGACGTAGTCTTGGCACCTGAGTCTGTGGTGATGAACAGACCACGTGGTTGTGTGGCTGTGCATAGATTCTTGGTACAGATTGTGTCATCCAGGTGCCAGGGACTCATGTGAAGGATTTGACATCTCAGGAGGAGGAGGCTGGCCTTGTCCTAGTGAAGGCAAGCTCTTTAGTTCAAGGGAGTTTGCCTAAGGCTAGGGAGCTAAAGGAAATCAGTCCTGGGTGTTCTTTGGAAGGAATGATGCTAAAGCTGAAACTCCAGTACTTTGGCCACCTCATGCGAAGAGTTGACTCATTGGAAAAGACTCTGATGCTGGGAGGGATTGGGGGCAGGAGGAGAAGGGGACGACAGAAGATGAGATGGCTGGATGGCATCACCAACTTGATAGATGTGAGTTTGAGTGAAGCCTGGGAGTTGGTGATGGACAGGGAGGCCTGGTGTACTGCAATTCATGGGATCACAAAGAGTTGGACACAACTGAGCGACTGAACTGAAATGAAATGAGGGAGCTATATGCTGTGTTGGCACCATGCCAAGTCTGAAAGTTAGATCTCAGGGGCAAGGCTACTTGGCTGGGCCACAAGCCTGTATCTTCAGGAGCCTGCATGGACTGTGTCTGCAGGAGCCTGTGTGGATGCTGAGACCATATGCTCCAGCTGGGTGTTGGGGTGAGCCAGGGTGCAATGACTTGTCTGAGACCTAGACTTATGGGAGTTAGCTGGGCACTAGTATGTGCCTGGAACTGGAGTTTGAGGTGAGTTCAGGTGCTCACTTCACTCTTCTATTCCCACTTGGAGGTTCCTCTCTCCATACTGAGATGCCTAGACTTGAGGTATGTGTGACAGCAGTAATGTGACATTGTCCTTCCTACCTTAATCAGTGCATCTTAAAAAAATTATTTTGCTTCATCAAAGTGCTGTAATGTCTCATTTGGAATCCCTTGTTTCTGTGAAGATATTTTGGTAGATGGATAGTTCTTCTTATTTGATGTTTCTTAGAGGAGGCAGACATGGAAATTTCTATACTGCCATCTTATTAATCCCTCTACTTCCTCTATTGCTTGTGCATTTTTAATATATTCAACTTATTACCTGTTATAGTCTGAAAAAAATAGTTAAAAAAAGAAAATCTCTAATGATGCATGACTCAGGGTCAGACCTAGAGTACAGGTAGCTGAGTCACCCTGAATAAATGTGGGTGATATGTCTTCTAACCGGGAAGAAAGAAAAGCATTATAATGACTATAGGAGCAGTGGAATAAATTAAGGCAATTTACATTTGATAAACTCATTTTCTCCTGTAAACTATATTAACCTAGATATAGAAAAGACCCTGATGCTGGGAAAGACTGAAGGCAGGAGAAGGGGATGACAGAGGATGAGATGGTTGGATGGTATCACTGACTGAATGGACATGAGTTTGAGCAAGCTCCAGGAGTTTGTGGGCTTTCCTGATAGCTCAGTTGGTAAAGAATCTGCTTGCAATGCAGGAGACCCTGTTTAGATTCTTGGGTTGGGAAGAGTCCCTGGAGAAGGGATAGGCTACCGACACAAGTATTCTTGGGCTTCCCTGGTGGCTCAGCTGGTAAAGAATCCACCTGCAGTGAGAGAGACCAGGGTTTGATCCTTGGGTTGGGAAGATCCCCTGGAGAAGGGAAAGGCTACCCACTCCAATATTCTGGTCTGGAGAATTCCATGGACTGTATAGTCCATGGGGTTGCAAAGAGTCAGACACGACTGAATAACTTTCACTTTCACTTCACTTTTACTTCGGGTAGTTTGTAATGGACAGGGAAGCCTAGTGTTCTGCAGTCCATGGGATCGAAAGAGTCAGACATGACTGAATGACTGAACTCAACTGAGAAATGAATGAACTGTCTACAGTTTAGTTTAAAATACAAAAGCACTACAGCCAGCTACTGGACCATGGACGAGCCTTAGAAACATATAGAGAGACTGACAGCTAATTACAGACTCATGAAAAACCTAGTAAAACTTGAAACAACTCCAAAACATACCATCTCATTTGATAATAAATGCATTATATTTTACCATTTTGTTGTAGGATAACTGGTTATGCAGCCTGCTAGCAAATGTAATAATCAAAGTGAATGATACTGAGGGCAAAGCTAATAATCTACTGCTTCTTATTTTTCACCATGTTTTTTTTTCCACACATGTTCTGAGATTTGAAGAAAGCATTTCTGATTACTGTCTTATCCAAGTAGTTTTTTTTCCACACAACTATATTAAAAAGTGACTTCACTGATGTTCCTTTCCTAAATTCAGGAAAGTTTGCAAGGACATATGTGTTTGTGTACAAACATTGCCGAACCTGAATCTTAGGTCTAAGCAGGAAGTCATGTTCTTATGAATCAGTTTTGATCTTGCAAATGGAAGAAATTCATTTGTATATGGAAAATATATAGTGGATGATGTTGTCCATTCACTGCTCTTTTTGTTTATGACAACATTTAGAATTGATGAGATGTTTCATTAAGACCAATGGAAAAAGTCATAGTTATAGGCTCACCTTGAGTTTTCAAGTAGGAAGAGTAAGATAATTCAATAATAAAACATAAAGCAGATTAATCAATCCTTCACTTCAGTGAGTAGGTCCCCTTAAACATTGACACTAGTATTCCAGACTGCAATGAGTAGATGCACAGCTTGAAAACAAATGTCATAAATAATAATACAAAGTATATTTTAAAAGTTACTTTATTATATTCAAGGTCATTTCTGACTTGAAGGTGATATTAAGTAAATGTGTGTTTAAGTCAATTTGTGTTGTAATTTGTGTTTCTGTGTAGACTACACTGGCAGATCAGATCAGATCAGATCAGTAGCTCAGTCGTGTCCAACTCTTTGCAACCCCATGAATCGCAGCACGCCAGGCCTCCCTGTCCATCACCAACTCCGGGAGTTCACTCAGACTCGTGTCCATCGAGTCAGTGATGCCATCCAGCCATCTCATCCTTTGCAATAATCAGCTTTGCCAGTGACTATGGTAGGTAATGTGGACATAGAGGCTGATAAGAAAACAAAATCCTAATTAGGAAAATAAACCCAATGACTTGTTGTAAAACACACTTGTATTTTAAAGTCTATAATATCAGGAATACCAGTTAAAGATCTGATATATGAGGAATGTTGGACACAGAAGTGAAAAGCTATGATCTCAGATTTTTCTCTCCTATAATCTTACAAAGATGGCTTAGCTTCCATGTTTGTCATGTCTTTCCTTTGGCGTGATATCTGATAATTCTTTTTTTAGTAAAACTAAAGACATATTACATGGGGTGATATTAGTCATTTGAGAAGAAACTGTTCTTAGTAAATCCAAGTAGTTGTATGAGTAAATGGGAATTTGGGAATGTCCAATTTTTAATATCAAAAGTTTGGGAATATTTTAGAAAAAAAGAGGGGAAAGCTGTTGGATATCTGAGAGAGAAGATAGCCTAATAAAATGAGTAACTAAATTACATAGAATAGCTGAAAAAATGAAAAGTCTAGAAAATTAACAAAAGCAAATTCTACTTTCACAATCTGATTAAAGAATCACAACTACTGACTGAAGCTTTGATCCCTTAAGCCATGGGCACCTCTCCAGACCCAGAACCATTGGCCTTTTAAGACTTTCCATCACGAAGAATCTCTTCATAGCCCCCTTTATGTCTTTGTTCCTCAGACTATAGATGAAGGGGTTCAGCATGGGTGTGACTACGGTGTACATCACTGAGGCTGTCGCACTTGACTGTGAGCCATGGGTAGCAGCAGAGCTAAGGTACACTCCTAGGCTTGTACAAAAAAATAAGGAGACAATTAAGAGGTGAGATGCACATGTAGTAAATGCTTTATACTTCCCTTGAGATGATGACATTCCATGTATAGAGGAAACTATCTTAGAGTAAGAGTAAAGGATACCAGCCAGGGGACCACCACCCCACAGGACACTTGCAAAATACATCACCATGTTATTAAGAAATGTGTCAGAACAGGCAAGTTGGATTATTTGACTGAGGTCACAAAAAAAGTGGGGGATTTTCACATCTGTGCAAAAGGAAAGCTGCAACAACATTAAACTTTGTAACAAGGAATTCAACATACACACTACCCAGGACACCAGAACCAGCAGTACACAGAGCCGGGGGTTCATAATGACTGTGTAATACAGGGGGTGGCAGATGGCCACAAACCGGTCATAGGCCATTACAGTCAAGAGAAAGATGTCCAATACTGCAGAGAGTATGAAAAAGTAAATTTGTGTGATGCAACCTTCATAGGTTATAACTTTGCTCTGAGTTTTGATGTTCCACAGCATCTTTGGGATGGTGGTAGAGGTGAAGCAGATGTCTACAAAGGACAGATTGGAGAGGAAGAAGTACATGGGGGTGTGGAGATGGGAGTCTGAGCTGACAAGCAGGATGATGACCAGGTTTCCAAACACAGTGATCAGGTACATGGAGAGGAAAAGCCCAAATATGAGGGGCTGCAGTTCTGGTTCCTCTGAAAATCCCAGAAGGAGAAATTCTGAAATTTGTGTATCATTATGTGGTTCCATGTGGTTGAAGTGACTTCCAGGAAAGAAGGAAACAATATTACTAATATTCACACAAACTTTTATTACATAAATTACTTGTATCTACACAAAAAAGATCTTCATGAACCAGATAACCATAATGGTGTGATCACTCACCTAGAGCCAGACATTCTGGAATGCAAAGTCAAGTGGGCCTTCGGGAGCATCACTACGAACAAAGCTAGTGGAGGTGATGGAATTCCAGTTGAGCTATTTCAAATCCTAAGAGATGATGCTGTGAAAGTGCTGCACTCAATATGCCAGCAAACTTGGAAAACTCAGCAGTGGCCACAGGAATGGAAAAGGTCAGTTTTTCATTCCAATCCCAAAGAAAGGCAATGCTGAAGAATGATCAAACTACCACACAATTGCACTCATCTCACATACTAGCAAAGTAATGCTCAAAATTCTCCAAGCCAGGCCTCAACAGTACGTGAACCATGAACTTTCAGATGTTCAAGCTGGATTTAGAAAGGGCAGAGGAACCAGAGATTAAGTTGCCAACATCCGTTGGATCATAGAAAAAGTAAGAGAATTACAGAAAAACATCTATTTCTGCTTTATTGACTACACCAAAACCTTTGACTGTGGATCACAGCAAACTGGAAAATTCTGAAAGAGATGGGAATACAAGACCACCTGAGCTGCCTCCTGAGAAATCTGTATGCAAGTCAAGAAGCAATAGTTAGAACTGGACATGGAACAACAGACTGGTTCCAAATAGGAAAAGGAGTACATCAAGGCTGTATATTGCCACCCTGCTTATTTAACTTCTATGTGGAGTACATCATGTGAAATGCCAGGCTGGATGAAGCACAAGCTGGAATCAAGATTGCTGGGAGAAATATCAATAACCTCAGATATGCAGATGACACCACCCTCATGGCAGAAAGTGAAGAGGAACTAAAGAGCCTCTTGATGAAAGTGAAAGAAGAGAGTGGAAAAAGTTGGCTTAAAACCCAGTATTCAAAACCAAGATCATAGCATCCGGTCCCATCACTTCAGGGCAAATAGATGGGGAAACAATGGAAATAGTGACAAACTTTAATTTTAGGGGCTCCAAAATCACTGCAGATGGTGACTGCAGCCATGAAATTAAAAGACACTTGCTCCTTGAAAGAAAGTTATGACCAACCTAGACAACATATTAAAAAGCAGAGACATTACTTGGCCAACAAAGGACCATCTAGTCAAAGCTATGATTCTTCCAGTGGTCATGTATGGATTTGAGAGTTGGACTATAAAGAAAGCTGAGCGCCAAAGAATTGATGCTTTTGAACTGTGGTGTTGGAGAAGACTCTTGAGAGTCCCTTGGACTGCAAGGAGATCCAACCAGTCCATCCTAAAAGAAATCAGTTCTGAATATTAACTGGAAGGACTGATGCTGAAGCTGAAACTCCGATACTTTGGCCATGTGATGAGAAGAACTGATTTATTAGAAAAGACCCTGATGCTGGGAAAGATTGAAGGCTGGAGGAGAAGGGGCTGATAGAGGATAAGATGGTTGGATGGCATCACCAACACAATGGACATGAGTTTGAGTAAGCTCCAGGAGTTGATGATGGCACTCTATGGGGTCATTAAGAGCCAGACACAACTGAGCAACTGAACTGATTGACTGACAGTATTCCATAAACAATTAAAATGTTACAGTTGTTTTGTAGTCAAGAAAATTGTTTTAATATTTTGCGTATGGATCTGCTTTTTTTTATGGCATTTTCTCTGCCTCCTTGGACATTGACTTTTTGTTCCTCTGTTTCACCCCTAAAAGGTCATGTATTTTGTAGTTTTAATGAGAAATTCTTCATGTATTTCAGGGATGTGAATTGAAATCTGACCATGTTTAACTTATTGTCTAGGCAATAGCTCAGTGTGCTGAAAGGCGAAAATCCCTACATTTCAATGATGGAGAAAAATGGACAAAAATTGTTTAAACAAATGATAAAGTTGTGTGTGTGCCCAGTTGTGTCTGACTCTTTGCGACCACACTGACTGCAGCCCATCAGGCTCCTCTTTCCTTGGAATTCTCCAGACAAGAATACTGGAGTGGCTTGCCATTCCCTTCTTCAAGGGATTTTCCCAACTCAGGAATCAAACCCAGGTCTCCTGCACTGCAGGCAGATTCTTTACCACTTGAGCTACCTGGGAAGCCTGAGCCACCTGGTAGTGGTAAGCAAATAAGAAAAGTATATACCATTTCAGATGGGATGGGTGTTATGAAGAAAGGGAAAGCAGTGAACATGAGTGAGTGAATAGTACAGTTAATTTTTATGGGTATTTATGCAAGACCTGAAAACAAGATGATATTTGAAAAGTGACTTCAAGTAAGGGAAGGAGGGAGATGAAAATTTATGTGTGTGTGTGTGTGTGTGCTTGGCAGAGGGAATGCCCAGGACTCAAATAAATAAAATCAGAAATAAGAGATGTTATAACTGATACCAGAGAAATACAAAGGATTATAAAAGACCATTATGAACAATTATATGTGAACAAATTGGACAATCTAGAAAAAAGAAGATAAATTTTTAGAAAAATGTAATTTACCAAAACTAAATCATTATGAAAGGAAAAATCTGAAGAGATCAGTTACTAGTAAGGAGATTGAATCAGTGAAAAATAATCTCCCAACAAAAAATTTTTTCAGGAAAAAATGGCTTTACTGGCGAATTCTATCACATATTAAAAATAATTAATATGAATCTTCACAAAGTATTCAAAAATAGGTGAGGCGAAAACTCTTCCAAACTTACTTTATGAGGCCAGCTTTTCCTAATACCAAAGCCAGACAAGAGCTCCACAAGAAAATTACAGACCAATATCCCTGATCAAGATAGATGCAAAAATCCTCAATAAAATATTATCAAACCTAATTCAAGAACACATAAAAAGGACCATATATCATAATCAAATGGGACTTATTTTAGGGATGCAAGCATATTTCAATATCTGTGACTCAATCAATGTGACAAACTACATTAATAAAGTGAAGATTAAAATCATATGCTCATATCAATTGATACAGAAAGAGCATTTGACAAAATTCAACATCCCTTTATTATAAAAACTCTTAACAAATTGGGTAAAGAAAGAACAAACCTCAACATAATACAGGCCATATATTTTAATACCACAGCTAATGCCATATTTGATGAAGGAAAATAGAAAGCATTTCTTTTATGATGATCAAGAACAAGAAAAGCAAGGGTGTCCACTCTCACCACTTAAAAAATTCCTGGTAAGAACTGTTTATTTTTCTAGTTTCATTGAAAAATAATTGACATACATCACTGAATAAGTTTAAGGTGCACAACATGAAGATTTAGTTTACATGTATTGTGAACTGGGGTTTTCCTCGTGGTTAACTGGTAAAAAAATCCACTTGCCAATAACCTCTCATATCTGGAAGTTTGTGTCTTTTGACAACCTTTCATTTTCCCCAGCCTAAACTCTATACTTCTGAAAACAAAAAGTCTATTTTCTTTTTCTATGTTTTTTTCAATTTTTCACATTTCCATGTATGAGTGATATCATACAGTATTTGTCTTCTCTCTTTGACTTCTTTCACTTAGCATAATTCTTTCACTTAGCATAATAACTTTATGGTCCATTCATGCTGCCATAAATCATTAAATTTCATAGTTTTTTATGACTAAGTGGCATTCCATTGTATACATGCATTTCAAACTCTTTATTCATTCATCCATCCATAGACACTCCGATTGTTTTCCATGTCTTGGCTATTATAAATAATGGTGCTATGAACATAAGGGTGTAGATATATTCTAAGAGATTGTTTTTGTTTCCTTAGATATTTTCCCAGAATTAGAGCTGCTGGATCAAATATTATTTCTATTTTTAATATTTTGAGGGTCCTCCATACTGGTTCCCATAGTATTGTGCTTGTTAGAATTCACAGTCTCACTAAAGGTGCACAAGTGTTCCCTTTAATCCACGAACAAGCTAACATTTTTAAACTATACTTTCTTGAAGATGACCATTCAAAAAAATGTGAGGTGCTATCTCTGAGTTTTAATTTCCCTAATGATTAGTGATGTTGAACATTTTTTGTGTACTTGTTAGAGTTTTATATATCTTCCTTGGAAAAATGTCTAATCAAGTCCTTTGCCCATTTTTGTTTTGTTAAAACACAATCTTTTGTTTTTTGACATAATTTAAAAGGCAAAAAACAAAGGAAGAGTACTTTTGTTTACAGTTTCTTATTAAGAACAGATTAAAAAATCCAACAAAACTTGATATTCCAACAGAGAAAACCAAATTCTAATATTGCATCAGTTTACTTTTGATTACATTAAACCTTATGATTATCAACATTCTGGATTCATGTCAATGTATGGCAAAACCAATACAATATCTTAAAGTAATTAGCCTCCAATTAAAATAAATAAATTTATATTAAAAATAAATTTTAAAATGTAGGCAGTACATTCTTAAAAAATAAAATAAATAAAACTAAGTATACTTTAATCTTAGCCAACTTGAAAAAGCATAATGTTCTCCCCCAAGATTTCCTTTCCAAATTCCTCTACAATTTTGTCCTGGTTTTCCTTTTTCCCATTCTCAAATAACCAATTTTAATTCATGACAAAATTTTGTCCTATTTTTCCATCAAAAATATATCTCCATTCCTCATAACTTTTTAAAATTAAATTTATTTATTCATTTTAAAATGAAACAAAGATGAATATTTTTAATGATAAAAGGTACAATTCACAAAGAAGATAGACATCATAAACCATTAGACACCTAACAACAACAACAAAAAAGATAAATAAAGCAAAAATTAGAAGAAATGCAAGGGAAAAGAAAAAAATACATCATCATAGTGAGACATACTCACATTTCTCTGAGAATATTTTATAAAGTACAGAAAAAATAAGAACAGGAGTATCTTGAATGATGTCATTAATAATTTAAATATAATAGATTTCTATTTCTATTTATCTTATATCCTACACAAATATTTTTAAAATTTTGTGTCTCATACATTGAGGTGGTGGCCGGGGGGACCAACCCCACGTCCAAGGAGCCGTGGCTGCGTGGGCGCAGGAGGGCCTAGAGGAGCTATCCCACGTTGAAGGTCAGGAAGGGTGGCGGTGAGGAGATACCCCTAGTCCAAGGTAAGGAGCAGCAGCTGCGTTTTGCTGTAGCAGCCGTGAAGAGTATACCCCATGCCCAAGTTAAGAGAAACCCAAGTAAGACGGTAGGTGTTACAAGAGGGCATCAGAGGGCAGACACACTGAAACCATACTCACAGAAAACTAGTCAATCTAATCACACTAGGACCACAGCTTTGTCTAACTCAGTGAAACTAAGCCATGCCCGTGGGGCCACCCAAGATGGGTGGGTCATGGTGGAGAGATCTAACAGAATGTGGTCCACTGGAGAAGGGAATGGCAAACCACTTCAGTACTCTTGCCTTGAGAACCCCATGAACAGTATGAAATGGCAAAATGATAGGATACTGAAAGAGGAACTCCCCAGGTCAGTAGGTGCCCAATATGCAACTGGAGATCAGTGGAGAAATAACTCCAGAAAGAATGAAGGGATGGAGCCAAAGCAAAAACAATACCCAGCTGTGGATGTGACTGGTGATAGAAGCAAGGTCTGATGCTGTAAAGAGCAATATTGCATAGGAACCTGGAATGTCAGGTCCATGAATTAAGGCAAATTGGAAGTGGTCAAACAGGAGATGGCAAGAGTGAATGTCGACATTCTAGGAATCAGCGAACTGAAATGGACTGGAATGGGTGAATTTAACTCAGATGACCATTATATCTACTACTGAGGGCAGGAATCCCTCAGAAGAAATGGAGTAGCCATCATGGTCAACAAAAGAGTCCGAAATGCAGTACTTCGATGCAATCTCAAAAACGACAGAATGATTTCTGTTCGTTTCCAAGGCAAACCATTCAATATCACAGTAATCCAAGTCTATGCCCCAACCAGTAACGCTGAAGAAGCTGAAGTTGAACGGTTCTATGAAGACCTACAAGACCTTTTAGAACTAACACCCAAAAAAGATGTCCTTTTCATTATAAAATTCTAGGTGTCACCAAAAACTGTTAAACATAAATGAATTCAACCAAATGCAGAACAGAAAATCAGTTGCAAACCTCCTGCATTTCTATACATTGACCACAAACTATCAAAATAGAAATTAAGAAATAATCCCTTTTACAGTTGCATCAAAAAAATAAAACACCTAAGAATAAATTTAACTGGGGAGCGATAAGACTTGTACTCTGAAAAGTATAAGACATTGATGAAAGAAATTGAAGAAGACACAAATAAATGGAAAGACATACCCTGCTTATAATTGAAATAATGAATATTATTAAACATTTTGTTACCCAAAATAACCTTCTTATTTAATACAATTCTCATCAATGGATGAATGAATAAAGAAGGTATGTCTTTCAAATTTGGCCATAAAAAGTAATGAAATATTGCTTTTTGTGATAGCATGGATGGACCTTGACTGTTTTATGTTAAGTGAAAAGGTTAGACAGAGAAAGACAGACACTGCATAATATCACTTACATGTGGAATCTAAAATAACAAAAAAATCCCAGACCAAACAAACAAACAGAAAACATAATGATAGAAACAGAAAAAATATTGGTGGTCTCCAGAGAAGACTGAGGAGCAAAGTGGGTAAGGGAGTTAAAAGGTGCAAACTTCCAGCTATATAAAATAGTTCATTGGGATGTAATGAACAGCAAAGTTTATCATAGTGGTGTATCTCAAATTCATATTTACTTTTTGGAACTCTCTGGATGTTTTTGGGCTATTTCTAACCTGTAGTTGGATGAATCCACAGATGTAGAACCCAAAGATACAGAGAGCCAAATGTACTAACATAGGAGTACAAAATACGTCAGAGGAATGTTTCCACATTCTAACATTGAGACCCATTAGGTTTCAGACTCTGGTTTCTAAGAATTCAATAGAATGGAGTAAAAAACTCAGTGAATATCATACATAGTAAGTGAAAGTGATAGTTACTCAGTTGTGTCCGACTTTTTGTGACCCCATGAACTGCAGCCCACTAGGTTCCTCTGTTCGTGGAATTCTCCAGGCAAGAATACTGGAGTGGGTTGCCATTTCCTTCTCCAGGGGATCTTCCCTTCCCCGGGATTCAACCTGGTTTCCTGCATTGCAGGCAGACTCTTTACCAACTGAGCTATCAGGGAAGACATAGTAAAGCTCATGCAAAATTGTTTCATGGTGCTTTGTTCAGTTGTGTGTGAGTGTACATGTATATGCTTGTGTTTTATTCTTCAACGTTTTTGCAAATGTGCATCCTGGATCATGGGCTTTCTAGGTAGTGCTCACTTGCGAAGCCCAGTGGTAAAGAACCTGCCTTCCAATACAGGAGATGTAAGAGACACTGCTTTGATCCCTGGGTTGGGAAGATTCCCTGGAGAAGGGCATGGCAACCCACCCCAGTATTCTTGCCTGGAGAATCCCATGGATAGAGGAGCCTGGCGGGCTATGGTCCATAGGTCGCAAAGAGTTGGACACGACTGAAGTGACTTAGCACACACGCATTCTGGATCACAAAATAAACGCATGGATTTGATACATAGTTGAAAACATCTAGAATCCACTGCAGTAAAGGCAAGAATAGCTTAAAAGGGAAGTCCTGCTAATGAGGAGGAAGCAGCTTGAATGAAAAGCCCGACAGAGGAGCCTGGCTGCAGAGAGAACAGGTAGCAGTGTGGGTGCTGAAATCACCTCACTCTCAAGAAACAACAGTCTGAACTTTTATTGCTTCAGTTGCCTCACCATGGGATCTGCCTCATTCTCCTCATCTAACTGTGATTCCTATATCTATCCATGCTTGCTGGTGCTGCTGCTAAGTCACTTCAGTCGTGTCCGACTCTGTGCGACCCCATAGACGGCAGCCCACCAGGCTCCCCTGTCCCTGGGATTCTCCAGGCAAGAACACTGGAATGGGTTGCCATTTCCTTCTCCAATGCATGCTTATTTGACCACAAATTTTTTAAAGTATTGTGCAATAGCAGATGTGCTGGCCTTTCTTTCATTTTTCCTTGTGACATTATTTTCTGTGTTATTACTGAACTTTGGCTTTGATCTCTTGTTATTTCTTATGGGTAAACTCTAGATCTGGTTCTGTTCCTTGTCCAACATGCAGAGGCTTCTCTACATCATGCACCTCCTACACAGACCATGAAAATTTATCTTTTTAAACATGATTTATCTCTGAGGAAAGTATATCACATTCATTCATTTAGATTATTGTAATAGGCCTTTTCCATTATGATTTAAGATCCAAAGGAACAGGGGCTTCATATTTTGTTCTATTTTGTGTTTTCAAAGTATGTGCATTTATACAGAAAAAATATTAAAGAAATAAAAATCCATAAAATAAAAACAATTGTAAGGAAAATACAACCAGGAAAAGACTAATGGTTTCACACAATTGTATTAAATGATATTTAATAAAAATCTTAGGACTGACTTATGGAATAATGTATAAAATAAAATTTTAATCACATCACATGGGTCTCTAATTAAAGATTATAATGGCAAAGACCTGTAGATAAGAAAAATAGATATAAAGGTACAATTTTTGCAAAGCAGAAGAAACAGTATATAAAGTTATACTTCCTATTAGTAAAACGATAAGCAATTCCAGTATGCTTATGAAAAAAAAAGCAGTAGTTATCTGAATGCAAAAGAATGTCTTCCATAAGAGGGGAGAGATGATTGCTATCGTGAAAACATCTAATCACAAAAGTCAAAAAGCTACTAATATGGAAAAACCAATGTGAAATAAGAATATAACATGTATAGTGGTTGTTATTACTACAAAGGATATAGAAAAAGTTTCCCTATATGAAATGTAATATGGGAGAATATGACATGATTGACTAATAGAACTGATTAAACAAAACATATATATTTTCACACATTACCCCCAATACATAATGTGTATGCGTGTATATATATATATATATAAGAATTGATGTCAAATAGCAAAGTTAGTGGAAAATATTTTTTTTCTTTGGATGTGGAATAAAAAACAGTATTTAAAAACTCAGACTCTTGTATATAAACTGGGCAAATGACTTTCACATTCCATTTGCCATAGAGAATGTAAATGTGTAGTAACAACCCCTTCTCCAAAATGCAGACTTGCTAGTAATGAAATTACTGCAAAGGACAAGTATTTAATATTCCTCTTCAGATTTATTAAATATGTCTTTTCATATGAATGCACAGCATGAGAGAAGATACTCTGAAATAGATTCTCATAAACTGCTGTTGCAGTAATATCTACCTTTTTGGTCTGGATCTTTTAAGTGAATACAGAATATGCTTAAATACACCCCAACTTAGAAACTAAAAAATAATAGTCATAATTTGCTGCATAGTCTTCTACATATGTTACACTTTCTTCCTTCTCTGAACAGTAGAATTCATATATGTTTTAATTTTATTGGAACTATTTTATCTTACTTATTTACATGGTCATTGAATTGGACCTCCATTCCCATCACTTGTCAGCTTGCATTGTAGAGTCAGACACATCCTTATTAACATATTAAATAAATCAGTTACATATTATTAGTTAATCATGAGTACAAAAACAGTAATTGCTCATCTCTGGGCTAGACTGATTAGGCTCTCATTTGACTTTAGATAAATGTTCTCAAGTTCCCTTTTCTCTGAATCTTATGGAGCACTTCCTGTGTTCTCAGACTTACCTAGATGGGGTTTCTGAGAGGCAGGTTGCTTGTGAAAGTTGAACTAATTCTTGGATTGTTGATGATGAAGACTGAAGCTCTGTCACCAGACAAGACTGCAGAGTATTAAAGCACTGAATCCTGATCCAGACTTAGGAAGCAAATATCATGTCTTCTCCAGCTTAGGGATGCAAACACTAAGGGAATGCAACAAAGGAGACATTAATAACTCTCTATGCCTGCTCATTAAGCACATTTTATTCCAGTTACTACAACTTCTAAGTACCTGTTTTCCCTCTGGGCCTCTGGAAAAGGGTCACTTTTTCCAAATGATTCTCTGATCCCAAGAGGTCAGGTTAGAGGTCAAGTGAATCCAGTTTTTATTACTGCTTGTCTTTGTTTTTCAAATCTAACCATGAAGACCTTATCTCAACCCTTAAGTGATGTTTTCTCCAAAGAATGAGACTAAGGAACCTATCAGGACTAAATCTCTTAGATCCTTAAAAGACTAATTTGTGGTTGGTACACAGCCTTTTTAGCTTCAGAAAATTATTCTTCCCTTTTCAACAAGAGGGAGAACTGTGTTCATCTGATATTTAATCTTGGCATCGCATTCAATGGCTTCCTAACACATTTGTTCAAAAAACTAGGGATTTCATACCTAATCACAAGTTAAGAGCCATCGTTTAGTCACTAACTATAAGGTATTTCTTAATTATAAAAATATATGCAGACCTTTTAATGCTATTTAACCTGAGCTTTGTGTCTTACAGGCATTGCCTGACATAACTTTTAGAAAAGTTTATGCTATGAAGTAGTATTATAACATTATGAACACTGTCCCACATTGCAATAACGTGTTTAAGGGAATTTAATGATCCACCTAAAGGTTCAAACCGAGTAAGCAAAGGGCCTTAATTGGAATTCTGTCTGGATACTTCCATTTTTCAAGCTGTAGGCCATGTGTGTGTGTGCTAAGTTGTGTCAGTTGTGTCCAACTCTTTGCGACCCTATGGACTTTAGCCCCCGGGCTCCTCTATCCCTGGGATTCTCCAAGCAAGAATATTGGAGTGAGTTGCCATGCCCTCCTCCAGGGGATCTTCCTGACCCAGGGATTGAACCCACGTCTTTTGTCTCCTGCATTGGCAGGCGGGCTCTTTACCACTAGCACCACCTGGGAAGCCCAAGCTGCAGGCCAGTGTTCTCAGTCAGAGATTATGTTGCCGCTGGGGATATGCAGCAGTGTTTGAAGGAATGCTGCTGAACACCATCAATACCTAATACAAAGAACTATCTGGCCCCAACTGTCCACATGAGGAGGTGAGAAAACCAGAATTTGTTCAATTTCAACATGCACAGGTAACACCCATGGTTGTAGTTGTAATGCAGGTTCTGAATCATCAGGACCTGGAGGGCCCAGTTATTCTGAAAATCAAAAGAATCTTTTGGGTGATGCTGATGCTACAGGTCTTAATCTGTGGACTCCTTTTTGAGTAGCAAGGCTGTGGACCTGTGCAAGTCAGGGGTAGGTAGTTTTAGATCTTCTGAGTGAAAATTCAAGTTTGCATATCATTTTTAATTCATTCATTTCTGAGAATTGTATAACTTCATTATTCAACCAGACAAGGACACCACAAAAAAGGAAATGACAGATCAATTGCACCAATGAAAATAAATGCAAAAATCCTCAACAAAATACTAGTGAAACAAATTCAACAACATGTTAAAAGAATTATACATCATGGCCAACTGAGATTTACCTCAGAGATACAAGGATGGTTAAATATCCACAGAATGAAAAATGTGATATTTCTAGTTAACAAAGGGAAGAATAAAAATCATAGGATCATCTGAATAGATGCAGAAAAACTTATGAAAAACTAAACATTTATAATGAAAACGCTCAACAAAGTAGGTATAAAACACCTCACATAATGAAAGCCATATATAATAAAACCATAGCCAACATTATACTCAGTGTTAAAAACTGAAACCATGTACCCTCGACAGGGATGTGAGGCCATCACAAAGAATGGTGGCTGGTAGCTGGAGCTTGGTGACTGGAGTGCAAACATAGGGCTAGAACTATTGTTGACTGCAGGAGACAGCCCAAGGGAATGGGAGGGAGGAAGTCCATGGCAGTGAGTGCCTTCGGAAGAAAGCCAAGCAGCCTTGGAGGCAGGGTGCTACGGCTGTGTCATGCACAGGGTGTGGAGCTTTCGGGTGTTTATTTGTTTTATTTTTTTGGCTTTATTCCTTAGGTAGAATTCTACTTTGGTCTTATTTTCTGTTCTGCATTTTCGTTTTCTTTTAATTGGTTGATTAATTTCTTAGTTTCCTTTTCTTGCCAGGTCTCTCTCTTGGACTTTGTTTCCATTGGTCTGTTTTGGTTTTGTTAATGTTTGTGTAAGAGAAGACTCTACACATGGACATCACCAGATGGTCAACACCTAAATCAGATTGATTATATTCTTTGCAGCCAAAAATGGAGACGCTCTATACAGTCAACAAAAACAAGACAAGTAGTTGACTGTGGCTCAGATCATGAACTCCTTATTGCCAAATTCAGACTGAAATTGAAGAAAGCAGGGAAAACCACTAGACCATTCAGGTATGACCTAAATCAAATTCCTTATGATTATACAGAGGAAGTGAGAAATAGATTTAAGGGACTAGATCTGACAGATAGAGTGCCTGATGAATTATGGAGGGAGGTTCGTGACATTGTTCAGGAGACAGGGATCAAGACCATCCCCATGGAAAAGAAATGCAAAAAAACAAAATGGCTGTCTGAGGAGGCCTTACAAATAGCTGTGAAAAGAAGAGAAGTGAAAAGCAAAGGAGAAAAGAAAGATATAAGCATCTGAATGCAGAGTTCCAAAGAATAGCAAGAATAGACAAGAAAGCCTTCCTCAGCGATCAATGCAAAGAAATAGAGGAAAACAACAGAATGGGAAAGACTAGAGATCTCTTCAAGAAAATTAGAGATACCAAGGGAATATTTCATGCAAAGATGAACTCCATAAAGGACAGAAATGGGATGGACCTAACAGAAGCAGAAGATATTAAGAAGAGGTGGCAAGAATACACAGAAGAACTGTACAAAAAAGATCTTCACGACCAAGATAATCACGATGGTGTGATCACTGACCTAGAGCCAGACATCCTGGAATGTGAAGTCAAGTGGGCCTTAGAAAGCATCACTACGAACAAAGCTAGTGGAGGTGATGGAATTCCAATTGAGCTATTTCAAATCTTGAAAGATGATTCTGTGAAAGTGCTGCACTCAATACGCCAGCAAATTTGGAAAACTCAGCAGTGGCCACAGGAATGGAAAAGGTCAGTTTTCATTCCAATCCCAAAGAAAGGCAATGCCAAAGACTGCTCAAACTACTGCGCAATTGCACTCATCTCACACGCTAGTAAAGTAATGCTCAAAATTCTCCAAGCCAGGCTTCAGCAATATGTGAACCGTGAACTTCCAGATGTTCAAGCTGGTTTTAGAAAAGGCAGAGGAACCAGAGACCAAATTGCCAACATCCGCTGGATCATCAAAAAAGCAAGAGAGTTCCAGAAAAACATGTATTTCTGCTTTATTGACTATGACAAAGCCTTTGACTGTGTGGATCACAATAAACTGTGGAAAATTCTGAAAGAGATGGGAATACCAGACCACCTGAGCTGCCTCTTGAGAAACCTATAGGCAGGTCAGGAAGCAACAGTTAGAACTGGACATGGAACAACAGACTGGTTCCAAATAGGAAAAGGAGTACGTCAAGGCTGTATATTGTCACCCTGCTTATTTAACTTCTATGCAGAGTACATCATGAGAAATGCTGGCCTGGATGAAGCACAAGCTGGAATCAAGATTGCCAGGAGAAATATCAATAACCTCAGATATGCAGATGACATCACCCTTATCAGTTCAGTTTAGTCACTCAGTTGTGTCCGACTCTTTGAGACCCCATGAATGATCTGGCATGCCAGACTTCCCTGTCCATCACCAACTCCCGGAGTCCACCCAAACCCATGTCCATTGAGTCGGTGATGCCATCCAACCATCTCATCCTCTCTCATCCCCTTCTCCTTCTTCCATCAATCTTTCCCAGAATCAGGGTCTTTTCCAATGAGTCAGTTCTTCCCATCAGGTGGCCAAAGTATTGGAGTTTCAGCATCAACATCAGCCCTTCCAATGAACACCCAGGACTGATCTACTTTAGGATAGACTGGTTGGATCTCCTTGCAGTCCAAGGGACTCTCAAGAGTCTTCTCCAACACCACAGTTCAAAAGCATCAATTCTTCGGTGCTCAGCTTTCTTTATAGTCCAACTCTCACATCCATACATGACCACTGGAAAAACCATAACCTTGACTAGACGGAGCTTTGTTGGCAAAGTAATGTCTTTGTTTTTCAATATGCTATCTAGGTTGGTCATAACTTTCCTTCCAAGAAGTAAGCGTCTTTTAATTTTATGGCTGCAATCACCATCTGCAGTGATTTTGGAGCCCCCAAAATAAAGTCTGTTACTGTTTCCACTGTTTCCCCATCTATTTCCCATGAAGTGATGGGGTCATATGCCATGATCTTCGTTTTCTGAATGTTGAGTTTTAAGCCAACTTTTTCACTCTCCTCTTTCACTTTCATCAAGAAGCTCTTTAGTTCTTCTTCACTTTCTGCCATAAGGGTGGTGTCATCTGCATATCTGAGGTTATTGATATTTTCCCAGCAATCTTGATTCCAGCTTGTGCTTCATCCAGCCTGGCATTTCTCCTGATGTTTTCTGCATATAAGTTAAATAAGCAGGGTGATAATATACAACCTTGATGTACTCCTTCCTGATTTGGAACCAGTCTGTTGTTCCACATCCAGTTCTAACTGTTGCTTCTTGACCTGCATAGAGATTTCTCAGGAGGCAGTCAAGTGGTTTGGTATCCCCATCTCTTGGAGAATTTTCTACAGTTTGTTGTGATCCACACAGTCAAAGGCTTTGGCATAGTCAATAACACAGAAATGCATGTTTTTCTGGAACTCTCTTGCTTTTTTGTCAGTCCAACAGATGTTGGCAATTTGATGTCTGGTTCCTCTGACTTTTCTAAATCCAGCTTGAACATCTAGACGTTCACGGTTCACATATTGCTGAAACCTGGCTTGGAGAATTTTGAGCGTTACTTTACTAGCGTGTGAGATGAGTGCAATTGTGAGGTAGTTTGAGCATTCTTTGGCATTGCCTTTCTTTGGGACTGGAATGAAAACTGACCTTTTCCAGCCCTGTGGCCATTGCTGAGTTTTCCAAATTTGCTGGCATATTGAGTGCAGCACTTTCACAGCATCATCTTTCAAGATTTGAAATAGCTCAACTGGAATTCCATTTTGTTCATAGTGATACTTCCTAAGGCCCACTTGATTTCACATTCCAGGATGTCTGGCTCTAGGTGCGTGATCACACCATCGTGATTATCTGGGTCATGAGATCTTTTTTGTATAGCTCTTCTATGTATTCTTGCCACCTCTTCTTAATATCTTCTGCTTCTGTTAGGTCCATACTATTTCTGTCCTTTATTGTGCCCATCTTTGCATGAAATATTCCCTTGGTATCTCTGATTTTCTTGAAGAGATCTCTAGTCTTTCCCATTTGAATGTTTTCCTCTATTCCTTTGCACTGATCACTGAGGAAGGCTTTCTTATCTCTCCTTGCTATTCTTTGGAACTCTGCATTCAAATGGGTATATCTTTCCTTTTCTCCTTTGCCTTTCACTTCTCTTCTTTTCACAGCTATTTGTAAGGCCTCCTCAGACAGCCATTTTGCCTTTTGCATTTCTTTTTCTTGGGGATAGTCTGATCACTGCCTCCTGTACAATGTCATGAGTCTCCATCCATAGCTCTTCAGGCACTTTGTCTATCAGGTCTAATCCCTTGAATCTATTTGTCCCTGCTGTACCTAAATAGAAATTTCCATAAATGCCAAAAAATAAAAAACTCACACCTCAGAATTATCCCGTTGTTCTGTAAATGAACTCTCTTGTGGGTTGGAGCCAGCCTTTAATGTTCAGTTTACAGCTCTCGTCTAGCTTTCACCTCCTGCTTGAGTGAGGCCAGGAGGTCAACTAGAAATGATAGCATAGTGTCTTCTCAGGGCATATTTCTGATTATGAGTCAAGTGCTTCACATGACATTCTAGATTTCATAAAATATTAGGGAGCTTTTAAAAATATTTATTATCCAAAACAACTCTTTTTCAGACTTTCTCCAAATGCCTTAGAGTTTTTGTGTATTTTCCCCCAACTGTTATCTCTGACCCCAGGCAGCAGCTAACACATTTACTGGTATATATTTTCAACAAACATTGCTCAGGTTGTCAGCTCAGCCTTAGAGAAGTTCAAAGACAGGTGAAATAAAGTAAGTCTTAGATCAGTCCTTTAGAGAGCCATCAGTTAGGTCAAAACAAAGAAACGTTATTTGCGAGAATAATGTTCATATTGCTCCTTCTAGTGCTAGAAACCTGGACGAAGATTGTGTGGTGTCATTTAAAAGTTCTCTTTTGAGGTGGACAGTCAAGACTGGTGCCCGAGTAAATTAAAACGTGAAGCTATATAACAAAGTTCAGCCATGTTTTATTCCTTAAGCATTCCCCTTTGTTGCAAGCTTTTCTTTGGATGCCATAATTCTAAAAAAGTTAATTCTGATAAAATTTTGCCAGTTCTTTAAAGATATTCTTAGAAGTGCAGACGTTTGGAGTTCACTACTTTGCCATTTTGTGGACATCTGGTCCTTATCTTTCAAACAACTAGTGTTTAAGCTTTCAATACTCATGGCAGAAGAATCCTAAATGTATCAGAATCCCATCTTTAGAAATCTTCTTGAAAAGGCCACTTATTTTTCTGAGAGCCAACACTAAATGAAGCTGGTATTGTATATTAAGTATTATTGTTAATAAGCACAATCAGAATATTATGACCTTAATTTTTATAAACACATTTGCTTTAAATTTATATTAAAAGGTAATTAAAATATGAACTTTATTTGATCTCACTAATTTATTTTCTTTAATCAACAACTCAATTAAATGTATTTTTCTCTGGTGTATGAAGATAGAAGTTCTTACATATACTGTATAGAAGAGTTGTGGAGTCACAGTTCCAGATAAATTCATTACCCAGGAAAATATATTGAGTTGTTAATCATTATTAGTTTTCTCAAACTTGAAACTGAGTTCATAGTTCATGCTTCATGATGATTTGCAGGTTTTGTAATAGGAATTGTTATGGATAAAAATAATTAATTTTCCAGGGTGAATGTAGAATATCAGGTAGATCCTGTTTCTATTTTACCAAGATCATTATCAGTTCAGTTCAGTTCAGTCGCTCAGTCATGTCCGACTCTTTGCGACCCCATGAATTGCAGCATGCCAGGCCTCCCTGTCCACCACCATCTCCCGGAGTTCACTCAAACTCACGTCCATCAAGTCAGTGATGCCATCCAGCCATCTCATCCTCTGTCATCCCCTTCTCCTCCTGCCCCCAATCCCTCTCAGCATCAGAGTCTTTTCCAATGAGTCAACTCTTCGCATGAGATGGCCAAAGTACTGGAGTTTCAGCTTCAGCATCATTCCTTCCAAAGAAATCCCAGGGCTGATCTCCTTCACAATGGACTGGTTGGATCTCCTTGCAGTCTGAGGGACTCTCAAGAGTCTTCCCCAATACCACAATTCAAAAGCATCAATTCTTCGGTGCTCAAGGATCAAAAAGACTGAATGTGACCTGAATAAGCAAAGAAAAAAAAATTTTTTTTTAATTTAGTGGGGTTTGGGGCTATCTTCTATTGGGAGAGGGTGAACCAAATTTCTATATGACATCAAAAATAGGCTAATTATTTCATGAAAGGAGACTTCAGTAGACTTTTCAGTCTCATTTCATTCTAGGTACATGGAAGATTGTGTTTGAAAGACCACTTGCTTTTGGAAAGGACATGTGGCTTCTTCTGAACAATGGTATCACCTACGAGTCAAAGATAAGCAGAATGTCTAAGATTCTTATCTGCTTATTATCTCCTTCAATGGAAAAATAAGAAGGCCTGGGTTTCAGATGGCATACCAAGGAGGCTGTGGTGTCTCCATCATCTTTGCCCTGTCTGAATTGTGAAATAAAGTTTCCTTCCTATTGTCTGCCAGATGTCATATAAACTCTGGAAGGAAATAAATCTTATATTATTAAGCTCTTAATGTTGGATTAAATTTATTGTCATAGTATTACCTGGAATATACTGAAGATTACAAAGACCCATGATCTTGGATCTTCTAAAAAATATTATTCCAGAACAAAATTCTCCTAATCTAATGCTGTTATGTTTTGAAGTACTGTCTACCACTTGCTGCTTGTCAGATCGGACCCTGGAAGTAGATCTTGAGATGGAGAGTTCCAGGTAGAAATTTTATGTGTGGGTTCACCAAAGATATACACTGGGAATGGAGCAAGGCAGAAGTGCAAAGGTAGAAATCATGAACCACAAGACATTGCAACAATGATTCAGCCAGTGCTCAGGATTCTCTGGAGCTGGAGTGGTTCTTCATGTTGTCTCAAATTGAGACTAGGCAACCAGGCTTTTTATTCCCATATCCGCCAAACACTGTCTTTTGGCTGTGCCCTTGTAGGGTCCTGTCCATTGGTGAGCTAGTTCATTACGCTGTGTGTATTTCCTATAATGAAAAGAGCTGTAAGCTGTCATCAGTCAATATTCCCTATAGGATGGATGTTGGATGTAGAATGTAGCTGTAGCTGTAGCTGTAGCTGTAGGATGGATGTCTTGGCCCTAAGCATGAATCTAGGCTTCAAAATAGGGACAGTACTTCTCCTTCACCTGCCTTCTTCTTCTGAACCCAGAGAATAACCTCACAATCTGAGGAAGTCTCTGGGATGTGTTTACAGCTTCCATGAGATGCATGTACATAGATTTCATTGTTCCATTGATTTCATGAGAAGGAAAGGCTGGGAGATGAATGGAATATCTCTCACCAGAACTCAGGCCCACTCACCCGTGGGACTGTAAAGCGCCAGAAGCGTTCCAGTCTCAGCTGAAAATGCTGAGACTGTTCCTATAAAAGCAGCCACAGATTTTCTCTGTCTCTGGCAGTTGTAGTTAGGGACAGTCTAATTCTCACCAGACAGCCAAAACAGGACAGTTTCCAAAGTCTTGTGGTCACTTTCAAAGGCATTGTAGAGATCATAACCCAAGGTCAGACTGGGGAGTAGATGAGGATTCTTATTGATCTCCTCAATGGCAAAACGGAAAGGCCAGAACATATTGGTAGGTCTTTAAGCACTGCATAAACAGAGAACATTAGTAGATAGAATGGTCAAGTAGTGCATGGATATACCATATGTCTAGCCAAGGGATTTTAGCTCAGGTTTTTCATTCAGAGATTCTCCTATCTTGCCATTTCCACATGGTGTGACTAAAGCACCAGGGGGTCTGGAAGACACCGGCGTGGCTCTCTTTTTCTGAGGTGGTAAATTGAAAACAGCCTACCAAGAAAGGTTTGTAGGGCACTGAGTTAGGTGAACTGGTATTTAGCTGAATGATATGGTTGTCAAGGGACAGGTTTTTTTTTTTTTTTTTTTTTTTTTTTTTTTTAAGTGGTTCATTGAGATAGCAAGATATTCTCCTCTAGGTATGTGAGTATAAGGCGCAAAAACTATCTCATAAGCCAGCTTGAAAAGATTTAGTTGAGTCTCAAATGTCATCTTCTCTTTATTAAAGTTGAAAGCCAAGAGGCAAGCATTCCTGCTTCTCCATACTTGGGATACTTTAGAGCACCTGACTTACCAGTTCCTAAAATTTTTCTAGGATTACTTTCTGACAGCATAACCACCTGAGGCATTTCAAGGGACTTTCACTATTATTTTCTATTCTCATTAGTCAGTTTTTATGTAGCTAATTTTGTTAAGTTATATTTCCTTCAAAAATGTACATTTCACCCATACAAGTGTAAATGAAAATGTACTTTCATAAATGTAAGCACATTTAAAATTTTCCACACCATCACTGAATGAATGTCAGAATAGACACTGGGCATAAATATTTGTCCAATCTATGACAGTGGGTTCATATAATTATTACATAACAAATACTACAAGTAGAAAAAGAAAAGGGCAACACCTCAGTAAAAATATATTTGAATACAAAAGCTATGACAGTATACAGTGCTTACCACCTACAGTGATCTAAAGCCATCAGGCAACAATCCTGAGCCTCTAATCTGCAAATAGGTGCGAGTAAAATGATGGCCTTATGTTTGTATCTCTGACTGATACAAATTCTGAATGTCCGGTTTGGCAAGAACTAAAGATAAAAAGATGATCCTACTCTCTGCTGGCTGCATTGTGAAGTGGTAGTTTCCCAGCAGGTATCATACCTGTCAGTGTATTCACTATATCAAATGCTGTAGCAGTGTGCATGTGTCTAAATCCAACAACATATAATGATCAAAATTAGAGAAATGTTCCAAGCTTGTTAACAATAATCATTACTTATTTGTTGTTACATAAAATTAATGATAATTGTTGAATAAATATTCCTTATCTATAAGAAAGAACATTTGCAGACATTAAATAAGAATGTATGCATCTACTTATATTAAATTATGTTCCTGATCAATTGTTTCATAAGAGAAGTAGTTCATAGGATGAAGTTGACAGTATATACCTAGGTAGTAACCCACAGAGTTTAGGAAAACCTTCCAGAACTGGACAATCACAAGATGCTTGCAGCACTTGTGCCCAGTATGGAGATGTCCAGAATGATCTCTGGCTGCAGTGCAGAAAGATGTGTGTATTGTCTGGCCTCCAGCGTCATGACATTACTAAAGACTCTCACTCCTCCTCCCATTAATCTTTTGGACCAAACAGATTCTCTCTTTCCTCACAGACTGCCTGAGATCAGAGAGGCTCCTTCATCTTCTGATAGTTACGTCCTGTCACCCTAACCCTTGTGGAGGGCAAACAATTAGTAGCTTCCAGCAAACTCAAGAATGTAAACCCATGAAATAATTTGCACAAAAGTTTCCATTTCATACTTTGGCAAAAGATACATAGAATAACCAAGAGGAATGCAAATATGAAATTAGACATCTAGAAGGGACAAAATTGGGCCTGTGAGATTCTCAAACACATAAGAGAAACCAAGACTGAAAATCTAACCACAAAATTCAGCAGCCCTCCAGCGCAAGGGCATCTGCTCAAATGACTAGTGTTAAGGAATTCCAAAAAAGACTACTAAGGAAAAAAAGTGCACAGGTTCTAAACTTCTCATTCTTCTGAAGATATAGGCATGCTGATGAATGTTGCGGCCAAAAGAACTAAGGAGGTAGAGGGAAAATTTTTGGTGCAATTGGCAAAGGACTCCTATTCCCTTTTTACTGATGCTGCAGATGAGAAATCCTAGGACCTCTAACTTAGGCTGGCAGAAGGTAAGTGTTCTTACCAAGTTAACCTCTTAGATCTCTACCTTCAGAGTCCAGTGGAAGTGAAAGTGGTGAGAATCTTTTGTTTCTCTTTCTAAATTTAGACTAGCAATATAAATGTATATGGAACTTTCTCCTTTAACAAAGCAACTCTGTTAAAGTTTTGACCAATGAATGATCTTAATTTTTATTGATCCTTTCCTCCATTTCCATCAGTAGCCTAATACCCCATTATTAGCTATGCAGAGTGAAGAATTATATGTACAATAGACTCCCTCTTTCACCAGGGTGTACTTATTTCACTTCCTCATCCCGGAACACTCCAATCTTGCCAATAAAGAAGGTACATTTAGCTCAGACAAAAAGAAAATCTATGGATTTGTACAGGACTTGGGAGCCATAAAATCATAATATCATCACCCTTAAGTCTTTAACACAGCCATTTATTCTTACCCCAGTATCTGCTGATGCAGCCTGGTTAACAAAAATTGACCTTTGACCTTTGCTTATTTTTATTTTCCATGCCATTGCACCCTGAGTTAGAATTTGTTTTTGCATTTACATTTAAAGATAGTTAATATAAACTCACACACCTCAGTGATATTAGAAGTCTCCCTCAGTATCTTCCCAAATCCTCAAAGCTGACTTAGATTCTATAGCCTTTACCCAAAGCTCTACACTTGGCTAGTATGTTGATGACCATTTGCTTAGTAATCAGAATAAGCAGAGAACTCATAGACTCATTTTATTCTAAAGGCACTAGCTAAACAAAGTCATAAAGCCTCTAGATAAATGCTTCAATGGGTACAATCAACTGTTACATACTTAGAACATGAGATATCTCTGGGCATTCAAAAGTTCACTCTAAAATGTCTCGAGTCAATTTTGTCCATTCTTCTCCCCAATGAGAAAAAAAAAAAAAGTTACATATATTTTTAAGGACAGCTGGATACCACAACCAATAGATGCCTAATTTTTGGTCCTTGCTAAGGATCTGTATTTCTTCTTCCCAGATACAAGTCAAGAGCTTATTTCTTGGTCTTTAGAGGCATCAATATCTTTTGAAGCACTGAATTTGGCTCTTGCACATCTCTGTTTCTTGGCTTACCTAATTTTAACAAATATTTTCATCTGCCATGAAAATAATGATTTTGCTGCAGGCATTCTAGGAAAACTTTTGGCTCTCAGATATGTCCTATAGACTATTTCTCCTGCAAATTAGAGCCTATGGCATTGGGTATGACACCATGTTGCATGCTGTTGCCACAGCTGCCACCTTGATTGACAAAACTAGTGTCTAACATTAGGCTCCTCCATTCATCTTTGTGTTCCCCATGCCTTGTCCACTATCTTACAAGTTCATAGAATGCAGCACCTCTCTACATGGTGACAGATCACCTAGAAACAGGCTCCTTGTTCCAACCACTCCATCATCTTACATCATTGTAACGCTTCAAATCCAGCTACTTTACTACCCCTCTCTGATGATGGAGAGCCCCACTTCATGATTGCTTTGCAATTATAGAAATGGCCTCAGAGTCAAGAAAGGATCTCTCAGACATCCCTTTAAATCACCCAGACTCATTTCTGGTCCGTGTTGACTCCCATAAATGAATTTTCTGGGGAAACATAGCAAATGGTTACGCCATAGTTGTTCCACAGGAAACACTTGAAGCATTCTCTTTACTAACTATAAAACCAGCCTAAACTGTTCAATTCATAGCTCATAGAGGTTTCACATTAGTAAAAGGGAAAACTGCCCTTACTGAGAGCTCTGGGATACCTGATCCTAGACTCCAGGAACAAGCTCTGTTTGTCAGTTTTGCAACACTAACCCCAGGATCTGGTTTCTTCCTGTCAGTGGGTGGGCAAGATCTCCAGAGTTTTCAGGATCCTGGCTACACCCACCACTATGCTCTGGGCCCTTTAGGATTCTGCAACCAGCCACCTCATGACCAGGTCTCCTAAACAGCAGCAGGAGACAGGGCCTGCCAACCAACCAGACTAGGGGCCAACAAAGCCTACCTTACTGCCCATATAGTCAGCCAGTCACAAAAGAAGGACACATGCAGTCCTCTTAAGGGGAGTCCCTAGAAAAGATTAGTTGGTAAGGAATCTGGCTGCAAAACAGGAGACCTTGGTTTGATTCCTGGGTTGGGAAGATCTGCTGGGGAAGGGATAGGCTACCCAATTCCAGTATTCTTGGGCTTCCCTTGTGGCTCAGCTGGTAAAGAATCTGCCCACAATGCGGGAAACCTGGGTTTGATCCCTGAGTTGGGAAGATCTTCTGGAGATGGGAAAGGCTACCCACTCCAATATTCTGGCCTGGAGAATTCTATGCACTGTATAGTTTGTGGGGTCGCAAAGAATCAGACACAACTGAGTGACTTTCACTAGAATATAGAGAATGGGTGACAAGAGCAGAAAGCATTGCTAGGATGCCTAGGATTTCTATAGAGAACTACTTCTCCCAGGTCAAGAAATACAACTCACATAAATCTAGAAACAGCAACTGGGACAAAATGAGGGGACAGAGGAATACATTCCATACAAAGGAATAAGACAAAACCCTGGAAGAACTAAGTGAAGTGGAGATAGACAATCTAGTTGACAAAGAGTTCATAGTAATGATCTTAAAGATTATCAAAGAACTCAGGAGGAGAATGAATGCACAGAGCAAGAAGTTAGAATGTTTTAACAGAGTTAGAAAATATAAAGAAAAACAAAAATGAAGAATACAATAACTGAAATGAAAAATACACTAGAAGGGACCAACAGTAGACTAATTGATATAGAAAAACAGATCACTGGGCTGAAAGGCAGAGTAGTGGAAATAATTGATACTGAATTTAAAAAAATAAAGGATGGAAAGCAATAAAGGCAACTTAAGAGGCCTCTGGGACAACATCAGTGCGAGTGCAAGTGCAGTAGTATTCACATCATATGGGTCCCAGAAGGAGAAGAGAAACAGAAAGCGCACAATAAAATAATTGAAGAGGCAATAACTGAAAATGTTCCTAACCTGGGAAAGGTTAGTCATCCAAGTCCAGGAAGCTCAGAGAGTCCCATACAGGATTAACCCAAAGAGGAACACACCAAGACACATTGTAATTAAAATGACAAAAATTAAAGATAGAGTATTAAAAGCAGCAAGGGAAAAGCAACAAATAATATACACAGGAACTCCAATAAGGATCTCAGCTCATTTTTCAGCAGAAATTCTGCAGGCCAGAAGGAAGTGGCATGATACATGAGAGAAAAAGAAAAGCCTACAATCAAAATACTTTACACAGCAAAGCTCTCATTCAGATTTGAGGGAAAATCAAAAGCTTTACAGGCAAGTAAAAGTGAACAGAATTCAACACCACAAAACCAGCTTTACCACAAATGCTAAAGAAACTTCTCTAGATGGAAAAAAGGCCCCAATTGGAAACAAGAAAATTATGGAATGAAAAATCTCATCAGAAGAGGCAAACATACAGCAAAGATAGGAAATCATCCACACACAAAGATATCAGGGAAGTTTAAAAACAAAAGTAGTAAAATCACCTGTATCTACAATAAGCAGTTAAGCAATATACAAAACAATTGGATGTAAAATATGATATCAAAAGCAGTCATCAAAGAAGGAAGGCAAGTACAACTGCATGGTACTTAAATGTATTTGAAATTAAGAGATCAGCAACTTAATCAGGTGTATATATATGAAGGAAATGGTAATTCATCCCAGCACTCTTGCCTGAAAAATCCTATGGACAGAAGAGCCTGGCTGGCTACAGTTCATGGGGTTGCAAAAGAGTTGGACATGACTTGGTGATTTAACAGAAAATAGTACATTTCCCAACCTTGGAGAAGTGACCTTTTATAGAACTTGTCCTATGCACCCTAGAAATGCACTCCCCTCTGATCATTAAAGCTATTTGCTCTAGGGATGCCCCCAACGTGGGCTGCATGGGCCCTTCTATTGTGGCAGACTGACTACTATGGATGGTCTGTAGGTGTGGCTGATCCCTCTGGCCCACTTGGTTGCTAGGCCCTCTTTGTGTGGGAGCTACCAACCACTGCTAGGGCCTGGTCATGAGGTGGCTGCCTGCAGAACCCTAAAGATTGCCAGGGCTAGTTATTAACCACTGGTGGGCAGAGCTAGGTTCTGGGGTGAGTAGTAACAGAGCCAGTGGTCTCAGATCTAGAGTCAGTCTGCTAGTGGTCAGGGCCAGCCCCTTATATGGCTGGCTGTGGGGTTCATGGTGTTCCAAAGTTGGTGTTGACCTGCTGGTGAGTGGACCTGGATCCAAGGGCAGCTACCTGAAGTGTCCAAGATGTCTTGGAGTTGGCATCAGCTTGCTGGTTGATGGAACCACATCCTAGGGCCTTTGACTGTAGGGCCCTTGGGGACCCAGAACTGGTGTCAGCCCACTGGTGAGCAGGACAAGTTCCTGACATGGCTGCCTACAGAATCTAGAGTGTCTCAAACTTGTCCAGCCAACTTTACACCACATTTTTTTATTCATCCATCTGTCTACGGACACTTAGATGGTTTCCATGTCTAGGCTATTGTGAACAATGCTGGAATGAATGTAAGGGTGCAGATATCTCTTTGAAAAGTGATTTGGTTTTCCTTTGAATGTATTTTCAGAAGTGGGATTACTGGATCAAATGGATTTTGAGGGCATCATGCTAAGTGAAATAAGTGAGACAGAAAAAGACAAATATAGAGAAAGACAAATCTCGTTTATATGTGGAATCTTTTTTAAAAAAACTCATAGAGAAAGAAATCAAATTTGTGCTTCTAGAGGCAAATGAAGGGTGTGGGAGAACTGAATGAACATTGTGTGAGGGTATGAACTTCCACTTACAGAACAAATTCTGAGGATGTGACGTACAACATAATGACTGCAGTTAGCATTGCTATATAGTATAGTTGAAAGCTGTTGGGTATATCCTAAAAGTTGTCATTACAAGGAAAATTTTTTTCTTTTCCTTTGTCTATATGAGATAATGGATGTTAACTAAATATATTATGACAATTGTTTTGTAATGCATATAAGTTAAGTCATTATGCTATACACCTTAAATTTGTACAGTGTTATATGTGAATACCCCAGTAAAATCAAAAGAAGAAAAAAGAATTGTCCCTCTTTAGTCCCAGTCTTCAAGTTAAAATATTAATATAACTAAGAAAAAGCCCTGGATTTGGCTATAATAAAGGAAGTGTCATAGCTCAGACCTTTCACATTAACCACACAAAGAGCTAGAAAAGGACATAAAAATCTTCAAAAATTCATAGGAGTATTTGATATGGGTAAGGACTCCATGCCCCAAATGCATCTCCTAGCTCTTTACTATTCTTCTGACTCAGATCATGGTTCATGAGGCACATTTGAGCATTGAGATGCAAGAAAAAGTTTAAGGAGAAAGGATTATCCATCCTCTTGTGCATATAAAAGAATGGAGACTGGACGAAGATAAACATGACCAGTGCTGAACATTACCTATGGTCTTTTCCTGCTGTTCAGTCTCCTGGTGTCACATCAAGTCTCTGAAGGATCACCCTCACCCCAGCACATGTATGCATCACACAGGCTCATCTCTCCACCCAAAACACACACACACAAACACGCACACACTCACTACTACCTCCCTGAGGATAGCAGTATTCTCTTTTGATGTTGGTTCTGAGGTGGGTGTGTCTGGTCCTTCCTTTCTGCAGTTAAAGCACCTTCCCAACATGAAGTATCTCCTTAGTAAGCACTCAAATCATTGAGGAATTTCCTATTAATATTAGTTAAAGGTAATACCAGTAAAACCAATGAAATTTAAAAAGATATAACAGGTTATAAAGTCCAGAAATGTTTTTTAAATCTGTAGTAACAGTTTTTCCTGGTATTTACTGAAATATATCTAAGTTCTTATAGTTTCTCCTTTATTTTTACATCAATCAATGTAATACACCACATTAACAAATTGAAAAACAAATTGAAAAACAAAAACCATATGATTATCTCAATAGATGCAGAGAAAGCCTTTGACAAAATTCAACACCCATTTATGATAAAAACTCTCCAGAAAGCAGGAATAGAAGGAACATACCTCAACATAATAAAAGCTATATATGACAAACCCCACAGCAAACATTATCCTCAATGGTGAAAAATTGAAAGCATTTCCTCTAAAGTCAGGAACAAAACAAGGGTGCCCACTTTCACCATTACTATTCAACATAGTTTTGGAAGTTTTGGCTACAGCAATCAGAGCAGAAAAAGAAATAAAAGGAATCCAAATTGGAAAAGAAGAAGTAAAACTCTCACTATTTGCAGATGACATGATCCTCTACATAGAAAACCCTAAAGACTCCACCAGAAAATTACTAGAGCTAATCAATGATTATAGTAAAGTTGCAGGATATAAAATCAACACACAGAAATCCCTTGCATTCCTATACACTAATAATGAGAAAACAGAAAGAGAAATTAAGGAAACAATTCCATTCACCATTGCAACGAAGAGAATAAAATACTTAGGAATATATCTACCTAAAGAAACTAAAGACCTATATATAGAAAACTATAAAACACTGGTGAAAGAAATCAAAGAGGACACTAATAGATGGAGAAATATACCATGTTCATGGATTGGAAGAATCAATATAGTGAAAATGAGTATACTACCCAAAGCAATTTATAGATTCAAAGCAATCCCTATCAAGCTACCAACAGTATTCTTCACAGAGCTAAATCACCTTTAATTTTTTACTTGAGAGCCAATCCTATACAGTCTTTTCTCTCTCAAGTCTCCCTTTCTTTTCAACAGATAAGCCCTCATTTTAAGTATTTCACGCAACATTATTTCCAACTCAAAACTCCACTTTGAAGGTTTAGCAGGCTAAGGACAAATGGCAAAATTTCTAATTGCATCCCTTTGGGCTCTAAAAGGAAGCTTCCCTGGTGACTCAGTGGTAAAGAATTCCCCTGACAAGCAAGAGACCTGTGTTCGATCCCTGGATTGGAAAGATCCCCAGGAGAAGGAAACAGCTACCCACTCAAGTATTCTTGCCTGGGAAATCCCAAGGACTGGCAGGAACCTGGCAGGCTGAAGTCCATGAGGTCACAAAGAATCAGACAAAGGAGACAGTGCCAAGCTGTTACTATTCTGTTTCTCTCAGGGGGACTCACCTCTGACTTCCTCTCTTGGATAGGTGAGGGAAACTTTGAATCACTCAGTGACTCTGGCGTGGCTACTGGGATGCATGCCCTCTGATGATCAATTAGCCACTGCCATGGATAAGAAGATCTAAGGAGACCCAAAGGTGTAGGTTCCTATGGAGATAGCATTTGCCTCCAGTAGGAACTGACTTGCAAACACAATGGCTGTATGTACCCAACTGTTTCAGTGGCCTCTTAAACATGTATACCTGTGGCCAATTCATGTCGATGTCTGGCAAAAAAAATATCACAATATTGTAAAGTAATTATTCTCCAATTAAAATAAATTAATCTTCACAAATTACTTTAATGATATGTTCCCCTCAATACAATTGAGAGGCTATTTTTCTGCATTTCAACTGAAAGAATAACACATTGTCCAAAAATAAGTTTATTAAATTTTGCACTGATGATTCAAATAATACTTTTTTCTCTATTAAGTTAATTCATATGTTTGAAGAGTTTGAACCTTGATTTACTAGGAACTCACATGCTCAACATTTAAGGGGAAAACTATTCATTCCACAAAGATTGTTGGTTAGTTTCTTGAGCTACTTAAGTAGTGGATAAGTTGATAGGATTTAATTAATTAATTTAAAAAATTTAAAAGATGCAACAGTACACTTTCTATTTTTTTTAAAAGCAGAATTGGTAAGATGTAGTAACAAAGGTTGGATTTAGGATGACATAAACCTGGACCTCAGGCTCACTGAACCTGGAAAAGTTACTTAAAACTTTGAAACTTCAGTTTAATCATCAATAGGGAAAATGACAAAACTTTCATAAGGCTGTTGTAAAGATTAATGACAATTTATTCAAAATGTTTTTAAAATAGCAAACAAATATTAGTTGTTGTTACTGGAATAAAACAAGATTAACCCAACGTGAAAATCACTGAGACTTACTGTAAAAGATTATCAACAATGATATCTGCCTTTGACATGGAAGCATCATTTCAGTATGTGGATTGGAAAGACAGTACTGGAATTTCAAGCGTCCACTGCTTTCCCCCCTTGCCCTAGAGTCTTTTGACCTGCCCACCACTGCCTACCGCAGAAATCTCTCTCTCTCTTTTTTTTCTTTCACTTCTGCTCTTTCTTCTTTTCCTATATCACTTTCTCATTATTTTTATACTCATTTCGTCTCTATTCTTCTCTTTCATGGAAAAGACCTTGTCCATGACCCAAATCAGCATGATAAGTCTGTTAGTACAGCTGATGAGATGCTGATCCTTCCCATTACTCAGTGATGTCCTAATAATTTTGTCTTTTCTTCAAATACGTTAATTATATTCATGTCTGAGACTATATATGCTCCATGAAGAACTTCTGTTCATGATCTCTATTTGTGCCAAGTTTCATAGACTGGTAACCACCAAAGGAGATCTTAGAAATGGTCCTGCAATATGAAAGTGAAGTGAAAGTGAAGGTCGCTCAGTTGTGTCCAACTCTTTGAGACCCCATGGACTATACAGTCCATGGAATTGTCCAGGCCAGAATACTGGAATGAGTAGCCTTCCCCTTCTCCAGGGGATCTTCCAAACCCAGGGATAAAACCCAGGTCTCCCACATTGCAGGCGGATTCTTTACCAGCTGAGCCACAAGTGAAGCCCAAGAGATATGAGGGCCATGGTTAAGTAGAAGAACAGGGGTGAATTCATGTCTTCTCCCTGTGAGGACGGTGCCGTCTATATTGTACCACATGGGAATCACTGACTTTGGAAAACTTGCTGTCATCCCAATCAAGTCTTCTCTCACAGATTTGCTGAGAACCCTGCCCACTCTCCATAAGTAGACACAGTATACCTTTTTTCCAACTTCATTCCTTTGGAAAGTTCTGATACGAATCAACACTTACTCTCTTTTGCATAATAATAGACACTGAACTAGAAAGAGTCATAAGAAATACCCACTTCCAACTGCCAAACAAGGAACGCAGTAAAACTCTGGCCTATAAAGAACTATTTTCTAATGACTAATTCCCCTCCTGACTCATTGGAAAAGACCCTGATGCTGGGAAAGATTGAGGGCAGGAGGAGAAGGGAACAACAGAGGATGAGATGGTTGGATGGTATCACCGACTCAATGGACATGGGTTTGCATGGACTCCGGGAGTTGGTGATGGACAGGGAGGCCTGGTGTGCTGCGGTTCATGGGGTTGCAAAGAGTCAGACACAACTGAGCGACTGAACTGAACTGAACTCCCCTCCAGGGATCAGATGGGCTCCAAGGTGTGAGAGCTACGACAGATGACTGTATTATTCCTCCTTTTCTCTCCTACACTGAGTATCTGCCTCTCCCTAGTACCTTCCTCACAGCCCCCTTCACATCCTTGTTCCTTAGGGTATAAATTAGAGGATTGAGCATAGGGGTAACTATGGTATAAAAAAGGGCTACAAACTTTCCCTCACTCTCAGAATAACTGTGCATGGGTTGGAGGTACGTATAGATGGCTGAGCCATAAAAAAGGGAAACCACCAAGAGATGGGACCCACAAGTCCCAAAAGCCTTTCTTCTCCCAGCCACTGACCTGACTTTCAGCACTGTCTGAACAATGTATACATAGGAGCCTAGAATTAGTAGTGCAGGAACAACCAAGATTATGGCTCGAGCCACAAACATCTTGGTCTCTGTCCCTTCTGTGTCTTCACAAGCCAGCTTCAGGAGAACAGTCATCTCACAGAAGAAGTGATTCAGGAGATGGAGACCACAGAGAGGCATAGCCATCATGAGGCCTGTCTGAACCAGAGAGTTCATGCAGCCTCCTACCCAGGAGGCAATAGCCAGTGTCTGGCAGAGGTGGGGGTGCATAATGGCTGTGTAGTGGAGTGGATGACAGACAGCAGCATAGCGGTCAAAGGCCATCACCACCAGGAGCACACATTCAGTGGAGCCTAGGGCAAGGGAGCTGAAGAGCTGGACCACACACCCTTCATAGCTGATGGTCCGGTCAAGTCCGTGAAGGTTGATCAGAAGCTGGGGCACAGTGCTGGTGGTATAGCAGAGGTCCAGGAAGGAAAGATGTCTAAGAAAGAAGTACATGGGCGTGTGCAATTGACGTTCCAGGAGGGAAAGAGTGATGATGGTGGTGTTACCGAAGATAGTTAAGGAGTAGAAAACTAAAATAAAGACAAAAAGGATGGGCTCCAGTTGAGACCAATCTGAGAAGCCCATTAAAATGAAGCCTTCTCTAAAACTTGTGTTGAAACTTCCCATTTTTGCCTGTTCAAATAGCAGAAGACAATGTAATGACTCTTATGAAGAAGGATTTAAAAATTATTTCACAATTTTCCCTAGATAATCCTAACTCATGCATTGTGTTATCTGTTTTGCTATTCAGCTCCATTCTGTCCAGTCTTCTCCTACTTTGAGAGTGAAGATTACTAGATTAAGAATGATGTGACTTTCATTTGAACTCCAGTCCTGTTATGTGCTTCCTCTATGATTTCAGCCAGGCCACTCAATCCTCGGGACCTGATGTTTCCTTGTCTGAAAGCAGAGACAATCTGTTGAAAAGAATCAAGAAAAGTGTAGATCCATCCTTTTGGGGAAAAAAAAAATAGCAACAAGTATGCTTCTTGTGATGAGTTACGATGCCTAGAATAATTTCCCCCTTCTCCAACCGATAAATATATCCATCAAATCCCCATAACATAAATATAAATAAAATTTTAATTGGTCAAAAAATGACAATGCGTGTAAGGTACAGACTTCTCCCATCTTCCTATTTACTGTTGATCATGTTTCCTTTTGGAAACTCCGTCACTGGCTTCCATAAATACACATCCTCCTCCTTGTCAACTCAGTGTATTCTCCTTTGATGGTGCCTCTTCTTTCAATAAGGTCTTAAATAGTATCATTCCCTGGAAACTTTACCTGGCTGTCTCCTCACCCTATACACTCTTTCTGGTGATCCCATTCATGGCTTCAGTTACCAATAATGACTTCCAAGTATTGGTTTGCAGCCAAGACTGCTCTTCAGAACTTCAAAATCAAGTATCTCTTCTTTGTGAACATTTCTACTCAGATAATCCACAGGCATCTCAAGGTTAGCATGTTCAAGTCTCATATCTCCCCTCCAAATATGCTTCTGTTGCTTTCCCTTACTCGGTAAGTGATAGCCTCTTCCTCCTAAAAAATTTTTGTGGTTATCTCAGATCTCTCCTCACCCCATCCTAAAATTGATTGCTCAATATGTCCTATTGAAGCTATAGCCTAAATATCTTTCACTTCTTTCTCCTTTTCATCTTGTGTTTTCAATGACTTGATTGATGGCTCAATATTCCCATAATATTCCAAAATATCTTGTTTAGAGACTATTTATGAATCAACTCCTAACACTATTGTCAGAATGACTTTCTTAAATTGCAAATAAGATCGTGTCTCTTCACTGCTCAGAATTCTTGAATCATGCTGCTCTTTAGTATCAGGGGACTATCCAAATGCCTTAGAATACTCTACATAATTCTTTCTGATCAACTATGTTTTTCAAATGATCACCATAGTCTAGTGCAATAGACCTGAAAGTCCATAGTCAGGTTCCTACAGATCAGCTCTATCACCAACCCACTGTGCCTGTGCTACCTGTTCTGGAAATTTTACTTCTGTGAGTCTCAACCTACTTAGCTTTAAATAGAGAAAATAACTTTATTTCATAGGATTTGATTGGTATTAAATGGTATGATACATTCTGTGAGCTGCAAAGAATATTCCATACACATTTTTAACACTTGTTCTCAACCACTAACTTTTAAGTTTTATGAAACTAGCTTTGCTTTTGTTCACCATTTTGCCTCCATCTCTTGGTGAAGTTCCTGGTGAATAAAAGGTTTTTGATAACTGTTGTTAAATGAATGAACGAATGTATTTCCAAAGTTTGCATCATACTTGGTGAACATAAATGTTCCAGAAATATATGTTGCCTGTGCAACACAAAAGAATTAACTCATCTGCGATATGGCAAAGGTTTAACAATTCCTGCTTTGTCATCATTTAGTGCAAAGGTTTTTAACCCTTCTGCAGTGTATTTCGTCAAGGATTTCTATGATGGCAGAGAGATAAATATATTTTCAATTGAGTAAAAGTTTTAAAACACAAGTAACATGATGTATGATAAAACCATAATTCAAAGGGATCTCACAATGATGAAACAAGGAGCTCTAAACCAATAGATAAGATAATAAGATAGTATTGAACTTAGCTTCAAAACCTTAAACAAATGTTGAATGGAGGAGATTAAATGTGACAGCTGTTCACTAAAAAGGTAGAAAACAAAGATGATGTAGGAGTATTCTGATTGAAAACAATGCAAGCCAACAGAGCCCACTTGATTGCTGAATTTTACCAAATGTGAGCTCAGACTAGATAAAAACCCAGTCTAGACTTTGGCCTTTCTAGCTTGGAAGGAGATCTAAAAGTCATTTCCACAAATGTCCTTGCACCATTTGATGCATGACTGCCATAGTATCTCAGACCCAGAACTTTTTTTAATGAAGCTCCTGCCTCATTTCCTCACATATGGTCTTTTGCTTTTTTATTCCCTCCTATCAGTTCCTTACTCCCATCTCTACGTGTCTCGGATTTCTTGATATGTCATGTCAACTATTTTCTTACTAATATCCTTAATTTATTATCTCTTTGACCCATGCACCCAATTTTGGAAGAATGCAATTCTCTATAGACTAAACTCAGGCTAATAAATTCTGCTAAAAAGAATAATTCAAATGCCCATCTCAATGCTACTAAAAATTTGCAGCCTTTCTAATGCACCATTAACATCTCTCTCTCTCTACTATCTCTTCCCCAATAGAAATGACATCTGATCAAGCCTCTCTAATTTAAAAAGCCTCTTTTCACCCTGTGTCCCCTTCTAGTTACTGCCCTCTTTTCTCTTCCTTCATAGATAAGTTTATTAAAAGAGTTGTCTATGTTCAATGTTTCAATAACCCCCTTCCCATTTATCCTTCAACCCACTGCAATAGGGGTTTTATCCTCACAAGTCTTTATGAGAAAATTCAGGGACATTGACAGTTCTTATCTTTGTCTCAGCATTTTATGTGTTGACTACTGTCTCCTTCTATATGAGAATTCTGCCCTTGCTTTCCTGGATGTCTTTCTATCTTCTCTGCCCATTCCTTAATCTCTGCGGTATAATCCTATTTTTCTGTGCATTTCTTACGTGTTGGCATTCCTTCTCAAGGTCCCACCCAAGACCTCCTTTTTTTTACCACTTTGCAGATGGTTCCTGGAAAATGCTATTCATTCCAGGCTTGAATCAATGGTAATAACACCCAAGTATATCTCTCAATCCCCTGATCTCTATTCTGAACTTCAAACTGCTTTAGTCCTTCTTCTTGCTGCGAATCTTCCCTTGGATATCCCCTAAGCACTTAGAACTCAGCAATGTCTAATACTGAATTCATCATAAGAATAAAACTGGTTCTTATCCTGTGTGTCCCATCTCAGGAATGGGCGCTACCAAGCTACATAGCTTGCCAAACTAGAAAAGTAGTCATCAGCCTCTATACCCTCATGTTGGATTCAGATCACAGCTTAGATTTCAGTTCTTCTAAGAGAGCAGTTCTCAACCAGGCCAGTTTTACCCCTCAGGGGAAATTTTTAGTTGATACAATTGGCATCTAGTAGATCAAGACCAAAGATGCTGCTAAATGTCCTATGATGCACAGGTCATCAACACACACACACACACACACACACACACACACACACACCCCCCGTAAAGTGTTGTACCTTCTCATATACAATTTATCACATTCAACTTCAGTTTCTGATTTAATCATTCCTCTATCCCATCACATTAGAGCTTACAGAGGTCACAGCTCTATCTATCTTGTTCACAATTACAGTTTTAATACCTCGAGCAGTGATGAGCACATAAGTCCGCAGTAATTAAATCCCTGATGCCTGCAGGCATTCACTTGTACCATATTTAATAGGTACTTAAAAAGACCTGAAGTTGGATGGGAAACACATGTACACCCATGATGAATTCAAGTCAATGTATGGCAAAACCAATACAACATTGTAAAGTAAAGTAAAGTAAAATAAATAAATAAATAGAAAAAAAAAAAAAGACCTGAAGTCTTGTTGCAGTTTCAGCCTTACTTAAAAAGTGAGATGCAGTAGTTCTGTTTTCTTGGGATCCAGTACATTTTATCTGAAATCTGACATGACGAGAGAAATAATCATTGTTTACATAGCCTCCAAATCAAAGTTTTTATATCCTTACTTCATCCTGTTAACCTTCCTCTGACCAGCCGTGGCCTTGGCACCTGCCTGACCTCGGCACCTGCCTGACCTCTTGTGAGCTGCCTTCCTAAGGGGATATTTCCTGCTTCCTAACCCTTAGAGCCTTGCTGAGAATAAGCTGATTTCCCAGAACTACAGCATACGTGTCACCTCAAGTATCACATTAAATCTTTCACTAGGCTAATGCCAGTGAACCCCTTTATTTAGCACAGCTCATCATACATTGGTCACATATTTACCACTCAGGAACCAGTTAAACATTCCCATCCCTCATAGAGCTTCACTTCTCCACTCACTCTAGTCTCAGTGGCTGGGATCTGTTTCATGCTCAAATCTGGTTGGTACTTATGAAAAGAAAAAGTATACTTACTCACAAACTCCTGGGAGTCTTTTCCATCTTTCAATAACAGTAACAAGTTATTCCTCACACTGACCTAAGGTTGGGCCCCTGGTAGATCCCACACATTACTCCTAGTCTTACATCTCAAAACCCAGGTGGGCTTGACCATAATGCAAGCCCTGTTCTGTTCAAACTGAGTCATGGATTGGGCATCACAGAGCCTTCATGCGAAAAGGCCCAGTGTGTACAACTGAGGATAGGGAAAGTCTCATTAGGGGAGCCCACAGAGCAAACACAATCCTTCCAACTGACAATCCTCTAAATGTTGAAGAAATAATCATGATATGCACACTTTTCTGGATTCCATGTTCCTCAAGTGAAGGTGATAGCTTCCAAATATCCATTTCCTTTCATATTTCCCAAATCTATCATTCCAGTAAAAGAAGAAAATGATATTAGGCTGATTTAACTAGTTCCTAAAAACATGTGTTTTCATCCCATCCATATCTAGGTTTTAACAAATGACCCTTGTGCAACTTCACATTTAAATAAAAGTACAGTACCCAATACTCTGATGGACAGGGAGGCCTAGCGTGCTGCGATTCATGGGTCGCAAAGAGTCGGACACGACTGAGCGACTGAACTGAACCCAATACTCTGCCCTGGCCAGATATAATTTTGAGTGTTTTGCAAGCTCATGGCAATCAACTGGGATTAAAACCTTGACAAAATACATAGAACCTAAGGGCAGTAAAATCAATTAGGCACTGAAAATATCCTGCATGAGAAACAGAGGTTTTAATTGTGTTTTTCAGATTAGGAAAGAGTTCACTTAAAGACAAACATGATAGCATGTATACATGTTCAAAGATCTATCATATGGAAAAGGTATTGAATTTGCTTTGTACTCCTCCAAAGGCAGAAGTATAACCAACTGGTGAAACTTACACTGTGGCTGTGACTGTGCCTGAGAGTGTGGCTCAATAGAAAGAAAAGCTTGGGGGAAAAAATGAAGCAGTCTAAAAATACCCTGCCTGGAAATGTAGTGATTTTCTTGTCACTTGAAAGCTTCCTCATTCAGAGGCTGAAAGTTGACATTTCAGGATGTTGTAAAAATGTTCCTGCACTAACTGGAGGATTGGGCTAGATGATCTGACCCAGATGATCTAACCCAGTTCTGATTTATATTTTTCTAATCTTAAATTGTGTTTAAATTTTTTTTACTCTTATTCTTAATTTCCTGGGCACACACAAGGCATTTTGATATCTGCATATGAGACTGTTGATTTTCTACAGTACATATATCAAATTTTACGTTTATCTTTGTATTTGTGTCTATGTGTACATGCCTCTGTGTGTGTGCATTATCTCTATAAATAACAGACTTCTTGAGAACAGAAATTATATTTATAGTTTTTATTCAACAGCATGCAGTAATATATCCTTAATGCCAATACACTAATTTAGCAATGTTATCTGACTACAGTGGAGCCAGATTCAAACCAGAAAAGTTAATCTTCTATTCTAGGCAAAAAAAAAAAAAGAGAGAGAGAGAGAGAAAGAGATCCCACAAATTCCTTCCTAACCTTCATTGTTAGAATATCCATCCTTAAATATGAACCTAATCTGATTTCATTTCCTCCTATTATACCTGCATAATAGCTCTCTTGTTCATTTTTGGAAGATTAAATTATCAAACCTTACTAGATACTAAAACATCCTTCTATGCCTTCTCCATCCCATAGTCTCACTTGGCCATTCTCTTATCCTGACCCCACTACTCTCACACACAAATCCCATCTCCTCCCACAAGTCTGTGCAGTGATCTTCAAGACTCTTTTATTAAATACTCAATAATAACCCACCGATATTTTCTATTATAAGGTCAGAAAACCATAGTGAGAGTCCAGTCTGCTTAATTCACATTCAAAGGTTGAATTAACAAACTGCTTTTTTCAACTCTGTTTCCCTACACAGAACACTGTCTCCAAATAGGAGGGATTCCGTCTTGTTGTCTACTCCTCCAAGAAGACTTTCTTGATTTCTTTTCAACAACTCTGACCATGCCTCTATACTTTGTCTCCTTCCTCTGATGTACACCGTTTACTTTACATATTATAGCCATTGATATTATAGAATTTGAGTATTAGGAGGGACTTCAAAATTATTTTAAGCCAAACCTTATACTTTATATAAAGAAACTGAAAGCCTTATCATTGTTCAGTGATTTCCCTAAGTTTATGCAATTATAAGAGATGCATGTGAAATTATTTTACCTGCTGTGTGTTGTGGGTGAGTAGGTAAAGAAGTAAAGATTCTATCAGTGATAAAATAAGTTTTTAAATGAATTTAATACCTCTATATCCTCAAATCCAGGACCCAACACAATGGAACTCAATACTAATTGCCTAATGGAATATTTCCAGAGTTATATGAATTTTAATTGCAAAGCCAAAGGAACTCAGTACTCACCCAGAGATCTAGGAAAGACAAATACTGCATTTACTTCTCTCAGTTCTTTGGATTCTAAGGTGATAAGAGACACATTTAAGATTGGTGGCATCTAGAGATGTCTGAAGAAGATGCGTTCCACTTTGATCCTAACTCCGTCTGTGGGATGGAGGGCTTAGGTCAGAGTCCCTTTCCTGGAGAACTGATTGTATATGTTTCCTCCCTGAGCAGGGCACATATGCCAGGAGCTGGGAATACCCTCCCACTGTATCCCACTTGCTTACCCTAAGCAACTCAGACCAGGAGGGAGCTGGTGTATTATCAGACCATCTCCTGACTGCAAGGCTGAGTGCACCAGTTCTGTCCTATGGGCACTGCCAAGTTCTCCTTAGAGCAATGAAGAGAGAATTGTTACCAGGTGAGACCTTGGAGACGTTTGGGGCCCAATGTGGCAATTATGATCAACTCACTGGTGCTTCATGATCTGCCTTGAAATTTTCAATTCTCTGTATCCCTCTTACACTGCTCCAGCCAAGCTGATATACTAAGTGTCCTCAGATTATACCTTCTCACTTGGCTCATGCTACTTGGATTCTTCATACTTCTATCTTGACCCAAATGCTACCTGCCCCTCACCACTCAGACTAAGTTCCATGTCTCACTTGAAGTTTACTGTGTTCATAACATATCCCACATCTTTTCCTCCCTTGGACTCCTCAAAGAATGCTCACATATTCTCATTTATGCACATCATTCATCCAATTAAATATTAATTTCCTTAACAACAAGTTTATTGTTTTACATTTCTCTCTCATACACAATATTTAAAGTATTGGTACTTAGCTTCTTATATTCTGCTTTAATACACAAAATTTTAAAATAAAATGTATTCATTTATTAATTCATTCAAAAAATATTAAGCAATTAACCCTGTTCTAGATACTGTGGTAAATAAGAAATTCAACAATGAAAATTATTTGTGTTTATTTAAGGCATCATAACATAATGTAGAGAAAATTTCTCTGCCATGACTAGCTTCGGGATCTTGAAATGCTTTCCTATAGAAAGTAGCATGGTCATTGCCAGGTGGGAGTGGGCAGAAATGGATGAATGTTGTCAAAGAGTACAAATTTCTCAGTATAAGACGAATAAGTTGTGGGAACCTAGTGTGTGGCAATGGCACCCCACTCCAGAACTCTTGCCTGGAAAATCCCATGGATGGAGGAGCCTGGTAGGCTGCAGTCCATGGGATCGCTAAGAGTCAGACACGACTGAGCAACTTCACTTTCACTTTTCACTTTCATGCATTGGAGAAGGAAATGGCAACCCACTCCAGTGTTCTTGCCTGGAGAATCCCAGGGACAGGAGAGTCTGGCGGGCTGCTGTCTATGGGGTTGCACAGATTCGGATACGACTAAAGCAACTTAGAAGCAGCAGCAGCAGCAGCAGTGTGCAGCATGTTGACTATAGTTAACAATACTATATCACACACTTGAAAGTTGCTAAGAGAATAGATATTAACAATTCTCACTACCCACATAAAAATGGTAACTACATATGGTGATAGATGTGTTAACTAACCTTATTGTGGTAATCATTCCACAATATATATGTTTATCGAATTATCAGAAATGGCAACCCACTCCAGTATTCTTGCCTGGAGAATCCCATGGACGGATGAGCCTGGTGGGCTGCCATCTATGGGGTCGCACAGAGTCGGACACGACTGAAGCGACTTAGCAGCAGCAGCAGCAGCAGCCCCCCTTTCTGACCCCTAAGAAGCTTTCTTGCTCATGTGCAGACAGGAAAGTCTTCCATGACCTCAGGAAGAGGTAAGAGGTTATCTCTTTACTTCACTAGATGTCAGCTTTCACCACTAGCTTTGTCCTTGGAGTGTCTGGGTGAGAACAAAACTTAAAATCTACTGTACTTGACAAACACCGGCTGTCCAGCCCAGGGACCCAGAACCCTACTACCTCAGAACCACGTGTCTGTGCCATGTCTGAACCACGTATCTGTGCCATGTAGAACTGTCGGGGGTATGGATTGAGGATGGAAGTCTATCTCTTTGGACAATAAAAGGAAGCAATTTAGCAAGGAATGGTAAGTCAGACTACTTGTTTCAGGTGAGGTGTCGCCTAAGACTTTGATAAAATCCCCAGGTAGGTGGCTCTGGGGCTCAGGTCTGCCATTCAGAAACTCAGCTTTCCTGATTCATTCATGTCTAAAGAATCAATTCAACAAAATCCCCTAGAGACGGTGTACAATAAATAAAAATCCCACTACCTCACAATTCACCCTACTGTCAGCAGAGGGCGCGCCTTCTCTATGAAGACAATTCAAATTAAAAACCTGCTTCAGGACAGTTAATAGATGAACCTTATTTTCTTTTTATTTTACTGTATTTTACAAGAGTTATACAATGAGCAAATATTACTTACATGATTAGAAAAAATGTGGGACTTCCCTGATGGTCTAGTGGTTAAAATTCTTTGCTTCAACTGCAAGAACTTTCTCTCAAATGGTATAGAAAGTTTTATATGTCTGTCATATGACAAAACACTACTTGTCGTACCATCTCAGAGGACTATGTCTTCTTGGTACTAGTAATTCAACTCCTCTATGGGTTTGAAATTTTTCATAATAAAAACTTGGGGCATATTTTAAACATAAAATGGAAAAAAAAAAAAAAGTTTGGGGATGAAAACAAGACAAGTATCAGGTACTACTGTTGCTTAACAAATTGCCCCAAAAACTTAGCATCATAAAACAACCACTTTGCTTACAATGGGTCATAAATTCAGGAAGGGTTTGTCTGGGCGGTTGTCACTTGGGGTGTCCCGTGCAGTTGCAGGTAGGTGTCAGCAGGGCAGCAGACACCTAAAGGCTTCCAGACCGGTTATGCAAAGTGACTGACTCACATGGTTGAAGCCTTTCCAGCAAAGCAGTTTAGGGGTCATCAGACTTCTTACATGGCAGCCCCACACAGCTCAAGGATCAGAGTGTGTGCAGGCCAGAAAGTGAAGCAGAAGCCAAGTCCCCTTTCATGACCTGGGACCTCATTCCCACCCACTGCATAGCTTCCTATAGGCTAAGGTGGCTGGTCCCACGTGGTAAGAGAAATTTAGCTGAACATAAGGTTGCCACTCCACTTCCCTGGCTCCCTTGCAAATACGGGAACTAGACCAAGTTCTGGTGAGTGGGTAATGAGGAAAGAAGACATGTACAAATTCTAGGTTTCATTCTAAAAAGAAAGAGGGTTGCCTTCCCCTTCTCTTTTCCTCCTTTCTAGCTGGAGCCAGGGCACCATCTCTGGGAGCTGGGAACCATGTGTTGAAGATGGTAAAAAACGACGAAATGGAAGACTGAGCTCTTGTTGGGTGTGAGTCTGCTGTGGCAGCCTCAAAGACCACCCACCTGAACTTCTGAGTGGATGAGAAATAAAACATATTATTTCGCCCATCATCAGATCGTGTTGGGTGTCTCTGAGCGACCAGACTGATACCTTAAAGGCAAAGGTCCTCTGCTTTCAATACAAGTGCATCTCCTGGAAGGGACACACAGATCCCTGTGAAACAGAGTAGGACCATGTGGGGCCTTTCTGGGAGCAGATCCCCACCCCCCGCCTACTACCACCCCTCATTGTAAGAAAACTCTAGCTTCCTAGGCCTTCCCTGAGTTCCAAATAGTAAATTTAATCAGAGAAGTGGTCCCTGGTGGCTCAGGGGTAAAGAATCTACCTGCAATGCAGGAGACGGGGATTCAGTCCCTGGGTTGGGAAGATCCTCTGGAGAAGCAAATGGCGACTCACTCCAGTATTCTTGCCTGGGATATCTCATGGGCAGAGGAGCCTGGTGGGCTACATCCATGGGGTTCCAAAAGCGTTGGACATGACTTAGTGACTAAACAACAACAACAACAGAAAATGCAGAAACAATGGAAAGCAGTTAAGCAAGATTCCGTGCCTCAAGACAGGCGATGGGGGGACTTCCGTGGTAGTCCAGTAGCTTAGATTTCACACTCCCAATGTAGGGAGCTCAGGTTTGATCCCTGGTCATGTTACTGAGTCCAAGCTCACTCTGCTCATTGCATGGTGGGCCAATAAATCTGAGAGACAAGGTGTTGAGGCAAGGAAGAGACTTTAATCAGAGACCCGGCAGATGGAGAACATGACAGGCTAGTGCCTTAAAATAACCATCTTATGGGGTCTGAATGCCAGATTATTTTATAGATCAGAGATAGGGGAGGTGAGGAAGCAAAGTAAAAAGGCCATTAATTTTGCAAACATCTCCTAGAGTGGCAAATCTCAGGCAGGGGATATGTTAAGTTCTTCCTTCCTGCCATCCACAGGTGGACAGGGTTCTGAACAAAGGCCCTTTAGTTAAATAGTCAGGCAGAGGGGCAGGATTCTCTGAGGTGGGCCGTTATGTGTGATTATAATAAAAGCAATGAAAGGCAAGTCAAAGAAATAGTTCCAACATGGAGTCAGAATTGGCTTCCTTCCTGCAACAGTCAGGGAACTAGATTCCAATGCTGCAACTAAAGAGTTTGCCTACCACAACTAAAGATCCCTCACGCCACAGTAAAGATGGAAGAGCCTTCGTGCTGCAGCCAAGACCCAGTGCAGCCAGAAAAACGTGTGCTCAGTCATTCAGTTGTGTCCAGCTTTTTGCGACGCCATGGACTGTAGTCCACCACATGCCTCTATCCGTGGGACTGTCCAGGCAAGAATACTGAAGTGGGCTGCCATTGCCTTCTCCAGGGGATCTTCCTGATTCAGAGACTGCAGGTGAATTCTTTACTGCTAAGCCACTGGGGAAGCCTAGACAAATGAATAAAATAAATATTTTTCAGAATGCTTAATAAATAGGAAAAAAAAGATGACACAGAAGTAGTCAAATATACTTTTTTCAAAAGACAGGAAATGTGGTGCATGTTTCCACATCAGGAAGGGCCCTAACCTTTGCCTCTAGATGGAGGGGTGTGGGAGAACTGACAGAAACTCAAGGCCCCAACTGGGCTGGAGGCAAACCACTTATCTCTAAGGAAATCCTTTCAGGAAGCCTGAAACTCCAAGTGTTTGTTAAAGATATTTAAGGAAAAGAGTAAATGATCATAATTATGGTGAAGGTGAGTATGTGACATGGTTATAAAACAATATATAGGATATATATAAATGTTTAACTTATATAAAGCTAAATAAATATTTATGTAACTTTATGACTTTATAGATGATTTATCTATTTATCTACATATATGAGAAAGAAGTCTGACAGTAAATAGAGATGGGGGGTGGTAGATTGTAAGTGTGAATGTTTTATTATTTGCTTTCTGATTTCTAAAATGAACATGTTTTGCTTTTGTAATATGAAAAAAAGTGTTAATGAATGATACTTTTCACTTTAAAAGGTTATTGTAAAACACACACACTCACACACACACACAACAAATTAGAGGTCACTGTAGCTAACCATCTAAGAGTCCCCACCTTTCCCCCACCAGCTTCTACTGGCCCCAACCCCCATCCTCAACTCCTCTGCTTGCAGCCCATCCCTGGTTGCCTACCACACCCCCAGCTGCAACCCCCAGCCTTGGTCTAGTTTTGAACAAACCCTAATGTACCAAACAGAGGTTCTGGGGAACCCTGGTCAGAGACTGTACCCAACACATTTGTGTATGCTGGGGGTAACTGAGCCCATGAATGAGATCCCACCAGGATGACCCAGATAAGAGGATGAAGGCTGAGAAACTTCTGGAGTGGAGGGAAGGCGGAAATAGCAGTGGTTGAAGAGAATGGCAGGAAGTGGAAGAGGAAGAGCTGTGGGTCACTGGCAGAGGCTGAAACGCTGAAGCCAAGGCAGAGGAGTAGTGGGCTGGCCCAAGCCGCTTCCGGGCCCACAAACACTGCAGGTCCCCACGAGGCCACCTGTGGGCCGCTGTACCCTGCACATCTCACAGACAAACCCTCCACCCTCGGGAACTGCAAGCACCATACCAGTCAGTCACCGAGGTTCCAGTGAGGGCCTGAGGTAGGAGGTGGGTGGGTCCCAGGGCTGGACAGTGGGTGTTTGTCAAGCAGAGTAAAATTGAAGCTTTGTTTTCAAAGGACAAAGTTAATGGCAGGAGCTGAGCCCTGTTGGAATAAAGAGATAAGACGACGATTTCTGGGGTCAAGGAAACCCTCCTGACTGCATGTGCAGAGGAATGCTCCTCGGGGTTCAAAAAGGAGGGGGTGCCACCCCATAATAGGTAGCGCTAAAACTCCCACAGGCCTCTGCACCGGAGTCCATCTTGGCAAAAACTTGCATATGCATATTGGGGAGAGACCTAGAACAGATCAGGAGTGAGAAAAGAAATGAGATAATTGGCCAAAAGTAAACAAAGACCTGGAAGAACTGCCCTATACAGATGATTTAACCATCTCTTTACTGTTCTCCTCCTCATTAGGGAGGGTGGGCTTTCTCTCCACGTGTGTATTTCTGCCTTGCTTCTGTCTTATTTAAATTAACTGTTTCTCTGTGTGCTCTCTCACACATTATATTGTGTCTCTAATAATAAACTTTACACTTGTTTTTACAGTTCTTGCCTCCTTGAGAAATTCATTTTTCAAATGGGGCAAGAGCCAGGGGAACTTTGCTTCTAGCTTCTAGCCATTCTCCCACATACTCTCTGGTGGTCTGGTAGCTAGGATTTCTGACTTTTCACCCAGGCTACCCAAATTCAATTCCTAGGTTGGGAACTAAGATTCTACTTCAAATCGCTGCTGTGTGCTGTCTCCGGAGATCAGGCCCATCTCACCTGGGAGCCATGTTGAGCTGGGTGAGTTCAATACCCAGCTCTTGTCAGCTCCTGAATTATCTTTAATCTCTGGACTCAAGGTTAGCATAGCTCTGCAGGTTTAATTACACCGTGCTTTTTCCATTTGGTACTTCCGCTTGCTTTGTTATCCACAGGAGGATCACGGTTTGAGGGAGTGGCAGCCAGGCACACACGAATCGCTTGACCTCTCTGGGGACCCACATCAAAAGAAAGACAAACAGAATACAGAGACACCTGAAAGTGCTCCTCACTTGAGGAGAAACCAGCCTGAATCTTCTGTCTCCTCCTCTGCAATCTCTCTGGGATGGCTGCCTTCCCACCCCCTCTTGCTATTTGACCTGGCAGCCCAGCCCCATCTACCACCCAGGGGCTTGAGGGAGAGGAGACCAGAGTACAAGGAAGGCTGAGATGGCCTTGGAGGAAATGAGGTAAAAGATAGAAAGGGGATGGTCCTGATTAAGTTCAGTTCAGTCACTCAGTCGTGTCCGACTCTTTGTGACCCCATGGACTGTAGCACGCCAGGCCTCCCTGTCCATCACCAACTCCCAGAGTTTACTCAAACTCATGTCCATTGAGTCGGTGATGCCATCCAACCATCTCATCCTCTGTCATCCCCTTCTCCTCCCGCATTCAATTTTTCCCAGCATCAGGGTCTTTTCCAATGAGTTGGCTGTTCGCATCACGTGGCCAAAGTATTGGAGTTTCAGCAGTCTTTCCAATGAATATTCAGAGTTGATTTCCTTTAGGATTTAGTGGTTTGATCTCCTTGTGTAACAGGAGAGAAAAGGGCAGGGCACAACTTTTGAAAGAATGACATAGCCCAAGCACACAACATAAACTGATTAGAATCAAATGGGACCAAGATGGCAGACAAGACTAGACCTTGATCCTAAATCAGCAAGTGAAATGACACACCTAGAGGTGCCATGACAGTTCCAAGTCACTATCAAAAGACCATGGTGTGGGCGGTGGCCCAAATCCTGGAAACTTCTGCCCCTTCCCAAAAATAGTTGGAATAATCATCCCACTCATTAGCATATGAAATTACCCAGCTTATAAAAACTAACCAAGCTACATTTCACTGTTGCACTCGCCCTGTGCAATGGCCCACACTCTGTGGGGTGTGTTTTTATCTGTATCTGAATACAACCACTTCTTACCTATCACTTTGTCTCTCACTGAATTCTTTCTATGATGAGACATCAAGAACCTGAGCTTCATTAGGTCCTGAAACCAGGTACTGTGGGTTTTGGCTGGGTTTGAGTCCCAACTATGTGGGTTCAAGGCCCAACCAGGGTTTTGGCTGGGTTCGAGTCCCAGCCATGTGGGTTCAAGTCCCAATCTGTGGTAAACAGTTTCACTTGGAGTCCAAGGGACTCGCAAGAGTCTTTTCCAGCACCACAACTCAAATGCATCAATTCTTAGGTGCTCAGCCTTCTTTATGGTCCAACTCTCACATCCATACATGACTACTGGAAAAACCATAGCTTTGAATATATGGACCTTTGTCACCAAAGTGATGTCTCAGTTTTTTATACTCTGTCTTGGGCTGTCCTCTTGAAGAAAGTGAAAGAGGAGAGTGAAAAAACTGGCTTAAAACTCAACATTCAAAAAATGAAGATCATGGCATCCAGTCCCATCACTTCATGACAAATAGATGAGGAAACAATGGAAATGGTGAAAGACTTTTATTTACTTGGGTTCCAAAATCATGGCAGATGGTGACTGCGGCTATGAAATTAAAAGATGCTTGCTCCTTGGAAGAAGCTATGATCAACCTAGACAGCACATTAAAAAGCAGAAACATTACTTTGCCAACAAAGGTCCATCTAGTCAAAGCTATGGTTTTTCCAGTAGTCGTGTATGGATGTGAGATTTGAACCATAAAGAAATTTGAAGAATTGATGCTTTTGAACTGTGATGTTGGAAAAGACTCTTGAGAGTCTCTTGGACTGCAAGGAGATCAAAGCAGTCAATCCTAAAGGAAATCACCCTCAGTATTCATTGGAAGGACTGATGCTGAAGCTGAAACTACAATACTTTGGCCACCTGATGCGAAGAACTGACTCAACGGAAAGGGCCCTGATGCTGGGAAAGATTGAAGGCAGGAGAAGGGGATGACAGGATGAGATGGTTGAATGGCATCACTGACTCAATGGACATGAATCTGAGTAAACCCTGGGAGTTGGTGATGGACAGGGAAGCTTGGCATGCTGCAGTCCAAGCGGTCTCAAAGAGTCAGACACAACTGAGTGACTGAATTGAACTGAACTAGGTCTGTCAGAATGTGGTCCACTGGAGAAGGGAATGGTAAACCACTTCAGTATTCTTGCCTTGAGAACCCCATGAACAGTATGAAAAGGCAAAATGATAGGATACTGAAAGAGGAACTCCCCAGGTCAGTAAGTGCCCAATATGCTACTGGAGATCAGTGGAGAAATAACTCCAGAAAGAATGAAGGGATGGAGCCAAAGCAAAAACAATACCCAGTTGTGGATGTGACTGGTGATAGAAGCAAGGTCCGACGCTGTAAAGAGCAATATTGCATAGGAACCTGAAATGTTAGGTTCACAAATCAAGGCAAATTAGAAGTGGTCAAACAGGAGATGGCAAGAGTGAACGTCGACATTCTAGGAATCAGCGAACTTAAATGGACTGGAATGGGTGAATTTAACTAGATGACCATTATATCTACTACTGTGGGCAGGAATCCCTCAGAAGAAATGGAGTAGCCATCATGGTCAACAAAAGAGTCCGAAATGCAGTACTTGGATGCAGTCTCAAAAATGACAGAATGATCTATGTTCGTTTCCAAGGCAAACCATTCAATATTACAGTAATCCAAGTCTATGCCCCCAACAAGTAATGCTGAAGAAGCTGAAGTTGAACAATTCTATGAAGACCTACAAGACCTTTTAGAACTAACACCCAAAAAAAAGATGTCCTTTTCATTATAGAGGACTGGAATGCAAAAGTAGAAAGTCAAGAAACACCTGGAGTAACATGCAAATTTGGCCTTGGAGTATGGAATGAAGCAGAGCAAAGGCTAATAAAGTTTTGCCAAGAGAACGCACTGGTCATAGCAAACACCCTCTTCCAACAACACAAGAGAAGACTCTACACATGGACATCACCAGATGGTCAACACCGAAATCAGATTGATTATATTCTTTGCAGCCAAGGATGAAAAAGCTGTATACAGACAGCGAAAACAAGACCAGGAGCTGACTGTGGCTCAGATCATGAACTCCTTATTGCCAAATTCAGAATGAAATTAAAGAAAGTATGGAAACCACTAGACCGTTCAGGTATGACATAAATCAAATCCCTTATTATACAATGGAAGTGAGAAATAGATTTAAGGAACTAGATCTGATAGACAGAGTGCCTGATGAACTATGGACAGAGAGAGGTTCATGACATTGTACAGGAAACAGGGATCAAGACCATCCCCACGGATAAGAAATGCAAAAAAGCAAAATGGCTGTCTGAGGAGGCCTTACAAATAGCTGTGAAAAGAAGAGAAGCAAAAAGCAAAGGAGAAAAGGAAAGATATAAGCATCTGAATGCAGAGTTCCAAAGAATAGCAAGGAGAGATAAGAAGGCCTCTCACATGAACAATGCAAAGAAATAGAGGGAAACAACAGAATGGGAAAGACTAGAGATCTCTTCAAGAAAATTAAAGGGGCGGTCCTAAGGTGGCAGAGGAATAGGACGGGGAGACCACTTTCTCCCCCACAAATTCATCAAAAGAACATTTGAACGCTGAGTAAATTCCACAAAACAACTTCTGAATGCCGGCAGAGGACATCAGGCACCCAGAAAAGTAGCCCATTGTCTTCGAAAGAGGGTAGGAAAAAATATAAAAGACAAAAAGAGAGACAAAAGAGGTAGGGACGGAGATGAGTCTTAAAAAAGAAAGAAGTTTCCAAACACCAGGAAACACTCTCACTGGCGAGTCTGTGGAGAGCCTTGGAATCTCAGAGGGCAACATAACAGGGAGGAAAAATAAATAAGTAATTAAAACCCACATATTACGTGCCCAATGGTAACTCCCAGTAGAGAAGCAGTGCAGAGGCCTGCATCCGCCACTAGCAAGTGGGGGCTGGGCAGGGAGACGCGGGCTGCATTGCTTAGAGTAAGGACCAGGCCTGAATGCCCCGAGGGCAATCTGAGGGAAATAACTTGAGATAGCAAACCAGACTGTGGGATAGCTATCCCTTGAAAAGCCCTAACCTAAGACACCTCCAGGCCCGCTCACAGAACAAAGGACTGAGCAGAGCTAGTGGGCTGCGGGCTGGCCCATCCCCCACTGGAGACAAGCAGGAGAGGGCAGCCAGAGCCAGAAGGGGGCAATCGCAGCCCCAGAGAGGCATCATCTACCAAACAGCAATCAGGCTTTGTTGCTAACCAAGACTTCTTGGGATTCTGGACGGTCGACATCCACCAGGAGGGTCACAGTCAGAGATCAGCTCCCCAGAAGAGACACATGGCACACCTGAGAAGGTGCACCGGTTGTACACCTAGAAAACCGAGCGGCAGGGACAGGGGAGGTGATAAGTCGCAGCGACCGTGCTCACCAAACACCCGGTCACCTGAGCTGCTCTGACCTGGGAAGGGCACAAAACGCAGGCCCAACCGAGTCTGCGCCTGTGAGGAGTACCCTAGTACCTGAACCTGAGCGGCTTAGACCTGGGAAGTGCATACAACCCAGGGCCGGCCTCAGGCAGTCCCCAGCAGAGCAACCTAGAGCCTAAGCAGTGTAGACAAGGAATGCACACACGCCGAGAGCAGGGGCAAGCCCAGTGTGGCCGAGACACTGTGAGCACACGCCAGTGTTATTTGTTTGCAGTGTTCCTCCCTGCCCATAGCACAACTGAACAAGTGAGCCTAAAAAAGTGTCCTCCACCACCCCCATGTGTCAGGGCGGAAATTAGACACTGAAGATACCTGCAAACAGAAGAAGCTAAAACAGAGGGAACCGCCTTGGAAATGACAGGTGGAATAGATTAAAACCCTGTAGTTAGCATTGACTACATAGGAAGGGGCCTATAGATCTTGAGAAGTATAAGCTGGATCAAGGAAGTATCTGAAAATGAACTGACCCCACATTGTCCAAAACAACACCAGAGAAAGTCCTAGATATATTTTTACTATTTTCATTCTTTAAATTAAAAACAATTTTAAGTCCTCTATTACGCCTTTAATTTTCATTTTTATCACCTACTATTGCTTTGCAAAAAAAAAAAAGACCCTATTTTTTAAAGCAAACTTCATATATATATGTTTTATAATTTTTGTGACTTTCTTTTTTCTTTAATATTGTATTTTTGAGAATCCAACCTCTACTCTAGATTTTTAATTTTTGCTTTTTGGTATTTGTTATCAATTTTGTAGCTTTAAGAAGCAAATCTTCAGTACCCATTTTTACTTGGGATCGAGATTAGTGGCTTGACCTCTCTCTCCCCCTTTGGACTCTCCTTTTTCTCCACCAAGTCACCTCTATCTCCTCCTTCCACCTTCTCTTCTCTACCCAACTCTGTGAATCTCTGTGTGTTCCAGACTGTGGAGAACACTTAGGGAACTGATTACTGGCTGGATCTGTCTCTCTCCTTTTGATTCTCTCCTTTATCCTACTGGCCACCTCTGTCTCCTTCCTCCCTCTTTTCTTCTCTGTGTAACTCTGTGAACATCTCTGATGGATCCAGACTGTGGAGAGCACATAGGGAAGTGATTACTGGCTAGCTTGCTCTCTCCTCTTTTGATTCCCTCTCTTCTCCTCCTGGTCACCTCTATCTCCCTCCTCCCTTTTCTCTTCTCCATATAACTCTGTGAACCTCTATGGGTGTCCCTCACTGTGGAGAAACTTTTCATCTCTAACCTAGATGTTTATCATTGGTGCTGTATAGATGGAGAAGTCTTGAGGCTACTGTAAGAATAAGACTGAAAACCAGAAGCAGGAGGCTTAAGTCCAAATCCTGAGAACACCAGAGGACTCCTGACTCCAGGAAACATTAATCGATAGGAGCTCATCAAATGCCTCCATACCTACACTGAAACCAAGCACCACCCAAGGGCCAACAAGTTCCAGAGCAAGACATACCACGCAAATTGTCCAGCAACACAGGAACATATCTCTGAACTTCAATATACAGGCTGCCCAAAGTCACTCCAAACCCACTGACACCTCATAACTCATTACTGGACACTTCATTGCACTCCAGAGAGAAGAAATCCAGCTCCACCCACCAGAACACTGACACAGGCTTCCCTAACCAGGAAACCTTGACAAGGCACCCATCCAACCCCACCCACAGCAAAGAAACTCCACAATAAAGAGAACTCTACAAACTGCCAGAATACGGAAAGGCCACCCCAAACACAGCAATATAAACAAGATGAAAAGGCAGAGAAATACCCAGTAGGTAAAGGAACAGGATAAATGCCCACCAAACCAAACAAAAGAGGAAGAGATAGGGAATCTACCTGATAAAGAATTCTGAATAATTATGAATAGTGAAAATGATCCAAAATCTTGAAAACAAATTGGAGTTACAGATAAATAGCCTGGAGAAAAGGATCAAGAAGATGCAAGAAAGGTTTAACAAGGACCTAGAAGAAATAAAAAAGAGTCAATATATAATGAATAATGCAAAAAATGAGATAAAAAACACTCTGGAGGGAACCAACAGTAGAATAACAAAGGCAGAAGATAGGATAAGTGAGGTAGAAGATAGAATGGTGGAAATAAATGAAAAAGGGAAAAAGAAAAACGAATTAAAAGAAATGAGGACAATCTCAGAGACCCCTGCTTCTGCTGCTGCTGCAGCTAAGTCAATTCAGTCATGTCCGACTCTGTGCGACCCCATAGACAGCAGCCCACCAGGCTTCCCCATCCCTGTGATTCTCCAGGCAAGAACACTGGAGTGGGTTGCCATTTTCTTCTCCAATGCATGAAAGTGAAAAGTGAAAGTGAAGTTGCTCAGTCGTGTCCGACTCTGTGTGACCCCATGGACTGCCGCCTACCAGGCTCCTCCATCCATGGGATTTTCCAAGCAAGAGTACTAGAGTGGGATGCCATTGCCTTCTCCGCAGAGACCCTGGGACAATGTTAAATGCCCCAACATTCGAATCATAGGAGTCCCAGAAGAAGAAGACAAAAAGAAAGACCATGAGAAAATACTTGAGGAGATAATAGTTGAAAACGTCCCTAAAATGGGGAAGGAAATAATCACCCAAGTCCAAGAAACCCAGAGAGTCCCAAACAGGATAAACCCAAGGCGAAGCACCCAACATATATTAATCAAATTAACAAAGATCAAACACAATGAACAAATATTAAAAGCAGCAAGGGAAAAACACAAGGGGATTCCAATAAGGATAACAGCTGATATTTCAATAGAAACTCTTCAGGCCAGGAGGGAATGGCAGGACATACTTAAAATGATGAAAGAAAATAACCTACAGCCCAGATTACTGTACCCAGGAAGGATCTCATTCAAATATGAAGGAGAAATCAAAAGCTTTACAGACAAGCAAAAGCTGAGAGAATTCAGCACCACCAAACCAGCTCTCTAACAAATGCTAAAGGATCTTCTCTAGACAGGAAACACAGAAAGGGTGTATAAACTAAATACTAAATTAAATTTTAAATATACTAAATAAAGTAAATGGCAACGGGATCATACTTATAAATAATTACCTTAAATATAAATGTGTTGAATGCCCCAACCAAAAGACAAAGACTGGCTGAATGGATACAGAAACAAGACCCCTATATATGCTGTCTACAAGAGACCCACCTCGAAACAAGGGACACATACAGACTGAAAGTGAAGGGCTGGAAAAAGATATTCCATGCAAATAGAGACTAAAAGAAAGCAGGAGTAGCAATACTCATATCAGATAAAATAGACTTTAAAACAAAGGCTGTGAAAAGAGACAAAGAAGGACATTATATAATGATCAAAGGATCAATCCAAGAAGGAGATAGAACAATTATAAATATCTATGCACCCAACACAGGATCACCACAATATGTAAGACAAATGCTAACAAGTATGAAAGGGGAATTAACAGTAACACAATAATAGTGGGAGACTTTAATACCCCACTCACACCTATGGATAGATAAATCAAACAGAAAATTAACAAGGAAACACAAACTTTAAATGATACAATAGACTAGTTATACCTAATTCATATCTATAGGACATTTCACTCCAAAACAATGAATTTCACCTTTTTCTCCAGCACACACAGAGCCTTCTCCAGGATAGATCACATCCTGGGCTATAAATCTAGCATTGGTAAATTCAAAAAAATTGAAATCATTCCAAGCATCTTGTCTGACCACAATGCAGTAAGATTAGATCTCAATTACAGGAAAAAAACTTTTAAAAATTCCAACATATGGAGGCTGAACAACACGCTGCTAAATAACCAACAAATCACAGAAGAAATCAAAATATGCATAGAAACGAGTGAAAATGAAAGCACAACAACCCAAAACCTGTGGGACACTGGAAAAGCAGTGCTAAGGGGAAGGTTCATAGCAATACAGGCATACCTCAAGAAACGAGAAAAAAGTCAAATAAATAACCTAACTCTACACCTAAAGCAACTAGAAAAGGAAGAAATGAAGAACCCCAGGGTTAGTAGAAGGAAAGAAATCTTAAAAATTAGGGCAGAAATAAATGCAAAAGAAACAAAAGAGACCATAGCAAAAATCAACAAAGCCAAAAGCTGGTTCTTTGAGAAGATAAACAAAATGGACAAACCATTAGCCAGACTCATCAAGAAACAAGGGGAGAAAAATCAGATCAATAAAATTAGAAATGAAAATAGATCACAACAGACATCACAGAAATACAAAGGATCAGAAGAGACTACTATCACCAACTATATGCCAAAAAATAGACAACTTGGTAGAAATGGACAAATTCTTAGAAAAGTACAACTTTCCAAAACTGAACCAGGAAGAAATAGAAAATCTTAACAGACCCATCACAAGCACAGAAATTGAAACTGTAATCAGAAATCTTCCAGCAAACAAAAGCCCAGGTCCAGACGGCTTCACAGCTGAATTCTACCAAAAATTTAGAGAAGGGCTAACACCTATCCTACTCAAACTCTTCCAGAAAATTGCAGAGGAAGGTAAACTTTCAAACTCATTCTCTGAGGCCATCATCACCCTAATACCAAAACCTGACAAAGATGCCACAGAAAAAGAAAACTACAGGCCAGTATCACTGATGAACATAGATGCAAAAATCCTTAACAAAATTCTAGCAATCAGAATCCAACAACACATTAAAAAGATTATACGTCATGACCAAGTGGGCTTTATCCCAGGGATGCAAGGATTCTTCAATATCCACAAATCAATCAAGGTAATACACCACATTAAGAAACTGAAAAATAAAAACCGTATGCTTATCTCAATAGATGCAGAGAAAACCTTTGACAAAATTCAACATCCATTTATGATAAAAACCCTCCAGAAAGCAGGAATAGAAAGAACATATCTCAACATAATAAAAGCTATATATGACAAACCCACAGCAAGCATTATCCTCAATGGTGAAAAATTGAAGGCATTTCCCTAAAGTCAGGAACAACACAAGGGTGCCCACTCTCACCACTACTATTCAACATAGTTTTGGAAGTTTTAGCCACAGAAATCAGAGCAGAAAAATAAATAAAAGGAATCCAAATTGGAAAAGAAGAAGTAAAACTCTCACTGTTTGCAGATGACATGATCCTCTACATAGAAAACCCTAAAGACTCCACCAGAAAATTACTAGAGCCAATCAATGAATATAGTAAAGTTGCAGGATATAAAATCAACACACAGAAATCCCTTGCATTCCTATACACTAATAATGAGAAAATAGAAAGAGGAATTAAGGAAACAATTCCATTCATCATTGCAATGAAAAGAATGAAATACTTAGGAACATATCTACCTAAAGAAACTAAAGACCTATATATAGAAAGCTATAAAACACTGGTGAAAGAAATCAAAGAGGACACTAATAGATGGAGAAATATACCGTGTTCATGGATCAGAAGAATCAATATAGTGAAATGGAGTATACTACCCAAAGCAATCTATAGATTCAATGCAATCCCTATCAAGCTACCAACGGTATTTTTCACAGAGCTAGAACAAATAATTTCACAATTTGTATGGAAATACAAAAAACCTCGAATAACCAAAGCAATCTTGAGAAAGAAGAATGGAACTGGAGGAATCAACCTGCCTGACTTCAGGCTCTACTCCAAAGCCACAGTCATCAAGACAGTATGGTACTGGCACAAAGACAGAAATATAGATCAATGGAACAAAATAGAAAGCCCAGAGATAAACCCACACACCTATGGACACCTTATCTTTGACAAAGGAGGCAAGAATATACAACGGATTAAAGACAATCTCTTTAACAAGTGGTGCTGGGAAAACTGGTCAACCACTTGTGAAAGAATGAAACTAGAACACTTTCTAACACCATACACAAAAATAAACTCAAAATAGATTAAAGATCTGAACATAAGACCAGAAACTATAAAACTCCTAGAGGAGAACATAGGCAAAACACTCTCTGACATAAATCACAGCAGGATCCTCTATACCCACCTCCCAGAATATTGGAAATGAAAGCAAAATAAACAAATGGGACCTAATTAAAATTATAAGCTTCTGCACAACAAAGGAAACTATAAGCAAGATGAAATGACAGCCTTCGGAATGGGAGAAAATAATAGCAAATGAAGCAATTGACAAAGAATTATTCTCAAAAATATACAAGCAGCTCCTGCAGCTCAATTCCAGAAAAATAAATGACCCAATCAAAAAATGGGCCAAAGAACTAAACAGACATTTCTCCAAAGGAGATATAAAGATGGCTAACAAACACATGAAAAGATGCTCAACATCACTCATTATCAGAGAAATGCAAATCAAAACCACAATGAGGTACCAATTGACACCAGTCAGAATGGCTGCTATCGAAAAGTCTACAAGCAATAAATGCTGGAGAGGGTGTGGAGAAAAGGGAACCCTCTTACACTGTTGGTGGGAATGCAAACTAGTACAGCCACTATGGAGAACAGTGTGGAGATTCCTTAAAAAACTGGAAATAGAACTGCCATACGACCCAGCAATCCCACTGATGGGCATACACACCAAGGAAACCAGAATTGAAAGAGACACATGTACCCCAATGTTCATCGCAGCACTGTTTACAATAGCCAGGACATGGAAGCAACTAGATGTCCATCAGCAGATGAATGGATAAGAAAGCTGTGGTACATATATACAATGGAGTATTACTCAGCCATTAAAAAGAATACATTTGAATCAGTTCTAATGAGGTGGATGAAACTGGAGCCTATTATACAGAGTGAAGTAAGCCAGAAAGAAAACCACCAATACAGTATAATAATACATATATATGGAATTTAGAAAGATGGTAACAATAAACCTGTATGCGAGACAGCAAAAGAGACACAGATATATACAACAGTCTTTTGGACTCTGTGGGAGAGGGCGAGGGTGGGATGATTTGGGAGAATGGCATTGAAACACGTATATTATCATACGTGAAATGAATCACCAGTCCAGGTTTGATGTATGATACAGGATGCTTGGGGCTGGTGCACTAGGATGATCCAGAGGGATGGGAAGGGGAGGGAAGTGGGAGGGGGGTTCAGGATGGGGAACACATGTACACCCGTGGCAGATTCATGTCAATATATGAAAAAACCAATACAATATTGTAAAATAATTAGCCTCCAATTAAAATGAATAAATTTATATTAAAAAGAAAATTACAGATACCAAGGAACATTTCATGCCAAGATGGGCTCGATAAAGGACAGAAGTGGTATGGACCTAACAGAAGCAGAAGATATTAAGAAGAGGTAGCAAGAATACACAGAAGAACTGTACAATAAAGATCTTCATGTCCCAGATAATCACAATGGTGTAATCACTCACCTAGAGCCAGACATCCTGGAATGTGAAGTCAAGTGGGCCTTAGTAAGCATCACTACGAACAAAGCTAGTGGAGGTGATGGAATTCCAGTTGAGCTATTTCAAATCCTGAAAGATGATGCTGTGAAAGTGCTGCACTCAATATGCCAGCAAATTTGGAAAACTCAGCAGTGGCCACAGGACTGGAAAAGGTCAGTTTTCATTCCAATCCCAAAGAAAGGCAATGCCAAAGAATGCTCAAACTACCACACAATTGCACTTACCTCACACGCTAGTAAAGTAATGCTCAAAATTCTCCAAGCCAGGCTTTAGCAACATGTGAACCATGAACTTCCAGATGTTCAAGCTGGTTTTAGAAAAGGCAGAGGAACCAGAGATCAAATTGCCAACATCCTCTGGATCATCAAAAAAGCAAAAGAGTTCCAGAAAAATATCTATTTCTGCTTTATTGACTATGCCAAAGCCTTTGACTGTGTGGATCACAATGAACTGTGGAAAATTCTTCAAGAGATGGGAATACCAGGCCACCTGACCTGCCTCTTGAGAAATCTATATGCAGGTCAGGAGGCAACAGTTAGAACTGGACATGGAACAACAGACTGGTTCCAAATAAGAAAAGGATTACGTCAAGGCTGTATATTGTCACCCTGCTTATTTAACTTCTATGCAGAGTACATCATGAGAAACACTGGGCTGGAAGAAGCACAAGCTGGAATCAAGATTGCTGGGAGAAATATCAGTAACCTCAGATATGCAGATGACACCACCCTTATGGCAGAAAGTGAAGAGGAACTCAAAAGCCTCTTAATGAAAGTGAAAGAGGAATTAAAAAGCCTATTGATGAAGGTGAAAGAGGGGGGTGAAAAAGTTGGCTTAAAGCTCAACATTCAGAAAACGAAGATCATGGCATCTGGTCCCATCACTTAATGGGAAATAGATGGGGAAACAGTGGAAACAGTGTCAGATTTATTTTTGGGGGCTCCAAAATCACTGCAGATGGTGACGGCAGCCATGAAATTAAAAGACGCTTACTCCTTGGAAGGAAAGTTATGACCAACCTAGACAGCATATTAAAAAGCAGAGATGTTACTTTGCCAACAAAGGTCCATCTACTCAAGGCTATGGTTTTTCCCGTGGTCATGTATGGATGTGAGAGTTGTACTGTGAAGAAAGCTGAGTGCCGAAGAATTGATGCTTTTGAACTGTGGTGTTGGGGAAGACTCTTGAGAATCCCTTGGACTGCCAGGAGATACAACCAGTTCATCCTAAAGGAGATCTGTCCTGGGTGTTCATTGGAAGGACTGATGCTGAAGCTAAAACTCCAATACTTGGCCACCTAATGCGAAGAGTTGACTAATGAAAGACCCTGATGCCGGGGAGGGGGCGGGGGCGGGTACTGGGAGGCAGGAGGAGAAGGGGACGACAGAGGACGAGATGGTTGGATGGTTCACAGACTTAATGGACATGAGTTTGGGTAAACTCTGGGAGTTGGTGATGGACAGGGAGGCCTGGCGTGTTGCAACTCATGGGGTCACAAAGAGTTGGACACGACTGAGCGACTGAACTGAACTGAACTGAACTGAAGGTCTGTCGTTACTTAAAGGAGAAAACATCTTTTAATTTCACTAAACATGGGTTCCATCCACAACTAGGTGTGTGGCCTTGGCCAAAGGAACGTCTCTGTGCCATTTCCCCACCTGTAAAATCAGAGCATTAATTACCACCCATGATCTTTTTGAGGATTAAATGAGTTAGTTTTAATTGTGGAACACTAAAAATAATGCACTTGGTAAGGAAGTGTTAATTTAGTGCCAAGACCAAAGTACACCTTGCCTTGTTGTGTCAGGTGAGATAGACAGCCTTGCAAATCATGGACAACAACCATGTCCCTAACCTAGAACAACATTAAATAATCCATCTAAGAGGATGTTGGAAGACAAAACTAGCTCTGCAAGAATCTAAAAGGTTAAAATGAATGTCTGAACACTGGTTCCCTTCAGTTCAGTTCAGTTCAGTCTCTCAGTTGTGTCCAACTCTTTGCAACTCCATGGACTGCAGCACGCCAGGCTTCCCTGTCCATCACCAACTCCTGGAGTTGACTCAAACTCATGTCCATTGAGTTGGTGATGCTATCCAACCATCTCATCCTCTCTCGTCCCCTTCTCCTGCCCTCAATCTTTCCCAGCATCAGGGTCTTTTCAAATGAGTCAGCTCTTTGCGTCAGATGGCCAAGTATTGGAGTTTCAGCTTCAACATCCCTTAGCACAGAGGAAATTCCTGAGCCCAGTAGGGAGGCCAGAGTTGCTCCCTCAGTGACCTGGTTACACGGCTTCTCCACAGCTCATCCATCTGGTGTGACGCTTGAAGGTGGTTACTGTCAACAAAGTCACCTAGCCCAGGGTTTTCAAACCCACTAACGAAATCAAGTTGATAGGTCACAAGCAGTATCAGAAAAAAAAAAAAAAAAAGCGGATAACAGAAACTCTCAGGAATCCTTTCAGGCAAAGTTTGCCATTTAAGTGTGGGTGTTCTGGGTGGCAGTGTAAAAGCCATTCTCACGCTTCATGTGCTACTGCCAGATTTGATCCAGCTGTCAGCTCTACATCTTGGAGCTCAGGGACAGTGCCGGAGGATGCCTAGGAAATGGTGCCTGGGCCAGCAGAGGGCGCGCACACAATGTACCCACTGCAGGAGACGAGGCCCACGTTCTCTCAGGCCTTGAGGGGCCATAGCCTACCTCTATAGAGATTAGCAGTAGGGGAGTTAAGCCTTAGGTCCTCTCCACCGCCAAGCCTGGCCTTTCGTGCCCAGGCCCCTCCTCAGCTCTCCTATGCCTTTTCCCCCCAACTCCATGCTCTTACCTTCCTGTCAGCTGCTTTTCCTCCTCCAAAGGATCTACTTCCTCTCTGTGCAGCCCCTTCCTTCAGTCCTCATTCTTTTCCTTTCTTCCTCCACCCTTCACCTCCCTTTTCCACTCCCACCTCCTTTTCCAGGACACATAAACACACAGTTTTTCAGACAAGTCAGCCTTTATTTTTGAAAATAATTCTGTAGCTTAAACTTTCCTCCATGAACTGAGGTCAGGCAAGAGACAAAAACACACACATTGCTCTCCAACCCATCTGCATCCTGATCTGTGTACCCGGGGATGTTTGGGAGAGAAGGGAGGGAGGTTGGGTCGAATGGTCTTGGCTGCTGTACCTCACACTGAGAGGGCCTCCAAAAGCCAGGCTAGCATGAACTGTCCTAGAGCAACAGGGAAAGGACTGGTTTTTGGAAAGGACTGGATGGAGAGGAGAGAGGGGCAGTCTGTTTCTTAGAGGAAGAATGAGGGAGGGGTGCCCCAGCATCCAAGTCTTTCTCCCCACCACAGTGGATGAGCTGGGGGAACATTCTGCTTTTCCCCTTCACCATTTCATCTTAGAATCATGAACTGCTGGGCTGCATAGAAAGAAGAGCTGAGAGGAGGTCAGAGATGAAAGAGAGGGGAAGAAGAGAAATACAGGCAGGAGGCAGTAAACCCTGACAACCTAACAGCTCTATCTGGACCCTGACGGTGATGAAACCCCTTTGGTTAGTCTCATTCCGGCACAGATACATCCCCTTCTCACATAATACAGCCCCCTACCCCTACTCCAATTGGGAGAAAGCGGAGATGGTCGGGGACAGGTACAGGAGGAGGGCTCATACTCTGGCTAGAAGAGCCAGGAGAAAAGAGGGAAAAGAGGCCCGATCAAGAGAACTAAAGTTGCCAACCTCTCCACCGATGTCCTAGGAGAAAACCTGGAATGTGGATGTGTGTGGCCATGATAAGCTCAAGTCCCTCCTACCACACAGTGGTTTCTTGTTTAATAACTCCCCCAACATATCCCAGAAAGAGTCCCCTGATTTGACCCCCTCACCTTATCATCTGTGCACCTGAATGCCACTCGGAAAAAAAAAAAAAAAAAAAAAAAGATAAATGGACCCAAGAGAGAAACACAGAGAGGACGATGAAGCCCAGAGACTGCAGTCCCATCTTAGGCCATGAGATGGCAAGGAGGGGGCCCACGATGGACACGCAGGTGCTGCTAATTCCAGCTAGGATCATAACCATCCCAGGTCTGGGGTGGGGCCAGGTGGACACGGCGGCCCCGGTACAGGAAGCTGACGATGCCCCGGTAGCCGGCCCTGGGGACACCAGACTTGAGGTCATCCATGACTCCCAGGGCCTTGGCAAAGGCCTTGAAGCTGTCCCTGCTCGTGTACTGCACTCGCACCTCCTGCAGCTCGCTCCGCTCACTGGTCCTCACTTTCTCTACCTGCAGCAGGGGAGCACCATAGACACGTGCAAGGAAATCCCTGTCATAAGTCTCCTGTCGCAGGTACGACAGGTCCAGCTGGGTGAAGGGCACGAAGTGCTGGTTCAGCTTGATAAACTTGAGGTGCTGGTCAAAGAACTGCCCGTGGCTCACACCTTTGCGGCCAAAGGTCATTGTTCTGGAGATTTCGGGCCGCACGCAGGCCCGGCCCTGCCGCTGCTCTGGCCGGCGCATCCAGTCATCCCAAAAGGCCTTGGGCCACTTGGGCTCCAGCTCAGCCCAAAGCTCAGCCAACAGCAGCCAGCCCAGGCCAGGGAAAAAGTCTGTGCGGTAGAGCAGTTCGGGCTTGCTGGAGTCCACCATCTGCTCCTTGCCATTGTCGTTCCAGGCAGACACACACCAGAGGGAGGGGTCGGCTCTCAGCAGCGGGTAAGTGGCCTGAAAGTACTCGAAGAAGTCTGGAGCCACCTCCAGATCATCCTCTACCACCACGGCTGCTGGGAACTTGAACTCGTGAAAGACCTGGCCCAGTGCCCAGCGGTAGTGCCGAGCAATCTTGTAGTAGCCCTGGAACTTTCGGTGGTCGGGTGGCACTGCAATGGTGCTCAGGTCAGGCTGCCGGATGTGCATGACAGCACTGCCGTAGGAGGCGATAACCTGGGCTGTCTCCTCATGCCCGCAGTCCTGGCTGACAATGATGGGAAAGTGCTCAGCAGAAGGCCGGTAATTCAGCAGCTTGTCCAGGCAGCGCCGAACAGTGCTGCGGTCACAGGCGATGACCAGGATGGGGATTACAGCTGGTGGAGTGGTCACAGGCACTCGTGGCGGGACGGGCGGGGCCACGGTGGGTACCCTCCACCGCTGGCTCCACCTAGCATGGTGCTCCCTGATCTGCTGCAACAGGCCCCGCTGCCGCTCCAACTCCACCTCGGCGTCCTGGGCCAGGCGGATCACCTCGCGGGTGAGGCTGGCGGGGTCATCATCAAGAGCACTGTCTGAGGGTAGCCTGCCAGGCGCTGGGCGTGTCCAAAAGAAGAGGAGCAGCAGGGCGTTCCAGGCCACAAAGAGGATGGCACCCCACAGCACAAGCCCTGCAGACTGCTTCTTCAGCATCCTGGCCCCCGCAGGGGAGGCGGGAAGGGTAGGGCTCAAGGCTGCCCTCAGCTTGCCTGGCTCACACCCCCGCGGTTCTAGGGATGCTTCCTCTGGGCTCCAGGATTAGGAAGCAGCCATGCACCTGAGAAGAGGAGAAAAACAACCATCATCACAAGGCACGGGCCTGCTCTAGAGTAGAAGAAGGGGGTGGGGGGCAGAAACAGATGAAAAATTCAGGACAAGGAAGGCCAGGAGATTAACTCCAGACCTCTCTTAGAAAAGAGCTACCCATTCCCTAATTCGGAGGGTCAATCTGTATGGAAGAACAGGATTAGGATAGCATGCTCCCCGACTCCAAAATGGTTTATGAATCCTCTGAAAAGAAATGTGGGGTTTTTTTTACAGGGGGGAGTGGGGGAGCAGGATATGTAGAGAATGATATTGGTGGAAGACAGGAAGCAAAGGAACCCCACCCACCCCTTCTCTACCTGACAGACTTTGTTTACCATCTTCCATCCAGAGCTTAGGAGAGATGGGGGGTAAGACCATCTGCCTCCCGTTCCTCAAATCAAACTGCCCAAAGATTACTGACTTTAAAATTCTTAGTATCACACTTCAGGACTAAAGCCAGAACCTTACCTAATAAGGAAGCACCAGAGGCATTCCCATGAAGGTCAGGGACCAGATCTACATGACTGTTTAACATTCTGTTGGAGGGATCAGCCAATGCAATTCGACTGCAGAATACAATTACAGGCAGAAGTACAAATGTGCTGATGCTATGAGACTATGACTAGAAAACTCTAAGAGAAACAATGGTAAGTCCAACCCAAACAATCAAAAACTTGAGTCAGGTAGTGGTAGATAAAAATTAATGTGCAAATATCAGTAGCCTTCATATCCACAAACAATAACTCATTAAATAAACAATAAATGAGAAAACCTTATGTATAATAGCTATGAAATGATATGAAATGTATGCAATGATGATACACTATTCAGGAATAAACAAGAAATATGCAAAAACCTACCGGAACTTATAATTCCTGAAAAGACAAAAGACAACTTAAATATCCCTTGTTCTTGGTTAGGACACCTCAGCTTCATCAAAAATCTCAATAAAAATAGTTTTTGTACACTAGTCAAACATGCATTAGAGAAGGAAATGGCAACCCACTCCAGTGTGCTTGCCTGGAGAATCCCAGGGACGGGGGAGCCTGGTGGGCTGCGGTCTATGGGGTCGCACAGAGTCGGACACGACTGAAGCGACTTAGCAGCAGCAGTAGCAGTCAAACTGGCACTGAAGTTCAAACAGAACATCTAGGAAAATGATGAAAATGAACAAGCTGTGAAGAGGGACTAGCCCTACCAGATATACTACACATTACAAAGCCTCTATAATTAAAAGTGTGTTATGCTGATCAGATCAAAACAGTCAATCCTAAAGGAAACCAACCCTGAATAGTCACTGGTGCTAAAGCTGAAACTCCAATACTTTTTCCACCTGATGCAAAAAGCCAAGTCACTGGAAAAGATCCTGACGCTGGGAAAGACAGAAGTCAGGAGGAGAAGGGGATGACAGGATGAGACAGATGGTTGGATGGCATCACCAACTCAATGGACATGAGTTTGAGCAAGCTATGGGAGATGGTGAAGGACAGGGACGCCTAACGTGCTGCAGTCCATGGGGGTCGCAAAGAGTCGGACACAACTGAATGAATGAACAACAGCAATGTGGTGCTGATATGTAAACAAACAGATCATTCAAGGAATGGAAATTAAACAGATCATGCAAAGGAATAGAATTTCAACTACAGAAACAGACCCAAATACATGTAGATATCTAATATATGATAAAGAGGATTATTAGAATTACTGGGGCAAAAAAAAAAAAATGGTCTTATTAATTGTGTTATAACAACTACACAGGTATTTTCGAACAACAACAAGATCTGTATACAAGAATAAATTTCAAGTGGACTAGATATTTAAGTAGAAAACTAAAAACACACAAGTGCTAAAAGATTTATGTCAATTCCTCTATAGCTTAGCAGAGGGAAAGACTTTCTAAATATGCTTTAAAATACAGATGCAGTGATAAATAAAATACTTTTGCATGGCTAAAAATACCATGTGTGCTCAGTTGCTAAATTGTGTCTGACTCTTTTCGACCCCATGGACTGTAGCCCACCAGGCTCCTCTATCCATGGAATTTTCCAGGCAAGAATACTGGAGTGGGTTGCCATTTCCTTCTCCAAAAACACCATAAGCCAAGTCAAAAGAAGATTAACAAACTGGAAGAGAATATTTGAAACACACATCACAAATAAAAAGCCAATACCCTAACTGACAAAGAGCTTCTTAAAAACTGAAGGGAAAAAAAGCCAAAAATTCCCTGTCTAAAACACTAGCATAACTCACACAAAAAAGTACTAAAATGGCCCATAGATGTATGAAAAGGTGTTCAATTTCACTTATGATAAGAAAAATTCTAATTAAAACTATACTAAGGTAACATTTCTCACCCATCAGACTAGCAAAAATCAAAAATTTGTCTGATTCTCATAATAGAATCAGTTTAAGAATAGAAGTTCTAATTTTGATGATTTCTAATTTTCAGGTTTTTTTTTTTTAATGAATCATGTTTTTGGTGTTGTATTTAAGAAATCTTTGTTAAAGTCACAGAGATTTTTTTCCCCTATGTTTTCTTTTTTATGTTTTACAGTTTAAAGTTTTACATTTACATTTATGATTCATTTTGAATTAGTTTTCCTATATGGTGTGAGATAAGGAACTGAAGCCCTTTTAGAGTAGTTTGGCAGTTTGTCAAAATGCTAAACAGAGATACCATATGACCCAGTAAGTCCACTCCTACATATACACCCAAGAGAAATGAAAACAAATGTCTATACAAAAACCAATATAGAATGTTTGAGGGCACTTTGCCAAAAAGTGGAAACAACCCAAACACCCATCAGCATTGGAATACTGTGGCTTATCCACGGAATGGAATAATATTCAGCAAGTAAAATGAAACATAAAAAATAAATAAAATGAATGAAACAAACTACTGATACATACAACACATAGACAAATCTCAAGATAATGTTGCAACATATGAAGGAATACATATAGATCAGTGTCTGCCTGGCAGTGAGACCATCAGGGGAGTATTTCAAAGGGACACTAGGAAACTTTGTGGGGGTGATAGTTTCATGGGCTGAATACAGATGAACAAAGTTCTGAAAATGCACACTTTAGATACCTAAGGCTTACTGTATATCATTTATACCTCAATAAAACTTTTAAAAAAGATATTATCACATCAAATGACAAAATTGAATATAGACAGTAGATCAAAATATCAGTGTTGACTAGGTGATAACCACACTGTGGTTATATAAAAGAATATCCCAATTCTTATATAATACATGATGAAGTAATTAGGTATAGAGAGCCATGGTAGATGCAATTTCTCAAATGGTTCAGAACAAAAATATCAAGTATAAATATGAAGAGAAAATGGAGCAAAATGTTAATAGGTGGATCTGAGTAAAGGGAATATGAGAATCCTTACACCATTTTTATTCTTGCAACTTTTTTATATTTTGAAGTTATTTTCAAATACAATCAAACAGGGACATAGCCCACAGCTCTGACTAGCTTCGTCCAATATGGCCCCAGCTGGACACATCAGAAGAACTGGGGACAATCTATTTGTCCTGAACTCTTCAACCATTCCACAGTCTGCAATGACACGACCTGCTCTCTGCCAGGCTCTGGGAAGGGACTGGGACACACAGCCAACAAGAAAAAGGCATGGTTCTGCCAGGCCCCTCACTCTACCAGACCTCATTACTTAAAGGATCTACCACACCCTTCAATGCCAGGACAGCTGCCATTCTTGATCATGCAACTTTAACCCTGGCATTCCTGCCTCTGGTCTCAACACTTCACACCCAAAAGTTGCAGGTCTGCACCCTCTTGTGCTGGCTGCTCTGCCAGCTACCCTCTGCCTCACAGCCCAGTTCACTAAGCTAACCAAAATCTCAGGTCCCAGATTTCGTCTCTGTGCTCCTGGGCTCTCAAGCAGGCCGATCCAGTATCCAAGGATCAAAGGGCAGATCTTTAAGAGTCTCTACAGGGAATGGATCCTGTCCCTCCTCTGAGACCCCTCCAGCTCCTGCACCACCACCTCCTATCTTCCTTCCAGAAACCATCCACACTCCCTACTCCATAGCACCAGTCTTCTTAGAAGCCTCTGTTTTATTGTGTCATTAAATTTCCATTTTATCAGTGCTCATTCACCAATCAGGGTTTCCCAGAACAGAAACACACACAGATTCCCAGTTTTTCCTTCCTCTGCCTGACGATGTGGTCAATGTTGGAATCCCTAACCCTTGATGTCCTGCCTCCCAACTGACTGGGTAGGAAAAGACTTCAGGCAGAAGGATAGGGGAAAGAAAAGAGAAACTGAACTCCAGCAGCTCAAGTGTTGGCTTCAGGGCTGGAGGAGCAGGCCTATCTCAGACTTATCAATGAGCCACCTCAGGCCAAGAGGCTCTCAGAGTGGTGGCAAAACCCCAAGGGACCGTATGGTCTCCAACCTCACTCTTCTCCTGACATTAGAACTAGGCGGCCCACACCCACTACCCCAGGCCTAGAAGACCTCCCCACCACCCTTCTAAGCCAGGCAGATCAAACCAATCTTCTCAGTCCCTCTGCAGACTGTATCCTTAGCAAGTCTATAAACCTTGTAAATGGCTAGACAGCCCATAGCAAACAGCTGCCCCAGGCCACCAGGCCTCCAACTTAGCGCTCAGGCCTTTGTTCTCACTCCACAACCCTTTCCTTTAAATTCTCAAACAGAACTTGCTTCTCTTGCCATCCGGGTACTGGGACATAACTATTCCCAGGCCCACCCCTTTTCCACACAGACTCCCCCACAGTCCCAGTGCCATTTCCTACTACTTCTCCCCTTATTCTCCAGGGCATGATCTTCTACTTCGTCTAGAAGTTAGTGGTGTGTGAATGCACTCTCCAGCAGATGGCTGTGCCCATGGGATGAGACAGTCCAGCTTTTGACCAACAGAGCCCATGCACTCATCCAGGAAGCACTGCTGCTCTAAGTCCTACCGTTTGGAGGGTATGGCAGTAACAAGAGCAAGTCAAACATCCCAGGGCAATGCTTGGGCATCACCCTGAGTTTTTTCAAATTGCTGAGACTCAATTTTCTCGCCTCTAAGACGGAAATGGTAGTAGAATACCTCATTGGGTTGCTTTGAGGATTGGGTGAGATAATTCACATTAAGTGTTTAGAACAGTGCCTGGCATATGACAGGGTAAGTGCTAGCCCATCACTTGTCTGTCTCCTCTCTTGGTGCTTCTCTCTGCACCATTCTACTAGATTCCTTCCAGGGTCCAAACATCCAAGCCTGCCTCAGGGCCTTTGCATGTGCCTGTATGCTTGGTCTGTTCTTCCCTCTCTCCTTCACCTAGTGGGTTCTGACTCACATCTCACTGGACACCTTCCCAGATACCGTCGGCCCCTGTGAGGTCTACCTCCCCTTCACAACCATCAGCACCAGCACAAACCTGTGCTCAGAATCTGTCAAGTCCCCTCAGCTACATGCTACTTGAGGTAGACCAGCTCCCCCAGTGCTGCCAAGCTGCTATGCTAGGATCTTCAACATTCAGGAGATTTGCCTGTAACAAAAAAGTGACTTTCATGTGTATGTCACACACCTACAATCACTTAATTGTAATTCCCAAGTCCAAAAAGTGTTGAAAAACAGAAGTTTTCCACACTTGTTTGGCATAACCTCATTTGGAGAAATCTAATCTAATGTGAGGCTACTATAGCCTTTATATATCCCTTCATATATTTTGCTACAGAAATAAACATGCTGGACTATGGTATGCTGCTCCAGATCTTAGACTGTATCATAAATGTACCAGGTCATCTTTTTTAATCCAAAAATTTCTAAATTCTGAAACATATCCAGCCCCAAGAATTTCAGAATTATGAAAGTGGAAGAGAAAGTTATTCTTTCACTGCCATCATCCCATTTTCAAGATTTCAAACCCTTTAATCTGACTAGGTTTCTCAGCTGGACCACCTATCACTAACTTTGCTTCCCTTTAGCAACCTTCCCAATAGCAACAGAGCATCCTTCTTAAAGTACACACCTGGTCACAACACTCACCTGCCTTAAAAACTATACTGCCACTACCCACAGAATAAAATGCAAAATCATTATTATGACACACAGGGCCTTCACAACAAACTGACTCAAACATCCCTTTCAATCTCACCTCCAACCACTAACTCCATGAACTGCATACTCTGGCCTCGACAGGCTACTTACCTCCCCCAGTAAGTATGCTTTCTACACTGTTGTCTCTGCTCTGGCTGGTCCTGCATGCTGAAATCATCTAAAGCCCCATCAACAAGCACTATACCTCCTAAGAACCCAGTTTGGGTGATACTTCCTTAACATTCAGGCAGACTCAGGCTTTCCACACTATACTTCCACCATACTCTCTCCACACCTCCTGCCTTCCCTTTCCACACTGTAATAGAATCTGTGGCTGTACTTACCTGACTCTCACCTTACTCCTTAGAAGAAAAGGCTCTATGACCTCTAAACCTATTACAATGCTTGGCACATGTATGAAGTTCAAGTAGTTAGATGGAGGACATTATTAACTAAATTGGAGAGAAAGACCAAATTAGAAGCCTAACAGTGAAGGATTACATTTTTCAAAGTTGATTACAAAACATCCCATTCTACATGCTCTTCTTACAAAGTGACAATGACACGCCTCCCTCCAGAGCTTGGGGGTTGGGGGGGCCGGCGGGGATAGCAGGTGGGGTCAGTGTTCCCTCTCTCTGTGCTGTGACTACAGAGGAAGTGATGATTATGTGACTTCTTAAGACTAGTTTATGAAAGTCAACACAGTTCCTACTTGATGCTCCTGAGATGCCTATTGTTGGAACCCAGCCACCAAGGTAAGAGGAAGCCCAGCCACATGGACTAGATACCTTCCAAGTATTCTGGCTGACAACCACAGCTAAGGTCAGCTGACAGTCAGCCACAGATAGTAGACATGACAGGAAGCCTTCCAAATGATTCCAGCCCCAGCCACATCCAACTGCAACTACATGAAAGACCAGAAGCAAAATGACATAGCTGAGACGGGAATAAAATAATTCTGCTGTTTTAAGCCACTAGGTTTTAGGGTGATTTGTTATGTAGCAATGAGTATCTGAAATGATGAGTGAAGCAGAATCTAAGTAGCCTTGATACAAAGGGCAAGTGTTCCTTCTGCCGTCTGTCCACAAGAGTCCAAATTTTGAGGTCCTGCCCCTATACATACTCCTTTATTAGATATTTACTGATGAATAATAAAAAATACCGAATGGCTTAAAACAAGAGCAATCATTTATTCTCTCTTGGTTTCTACAAGTAAGGAATTTGGACGCTGGGGCACAAAGATGACCTGCCTCTGCACCATCAGGTCTGCAACTTCAGCTAGAAGACTCCTCTAAAGGCTTAGTTTCTCATGTGTCGGCAGAATGATGTTGGCGTTGGCTGAGATGTCAGCTGGAGTCACCTCCATGTGGTCTCTCCACATGGCATAGACTTCCTCTGAGCATGAGGCTGAACTCCAAAAAGTGACTGTCTGAAGGAAGAGCGCAAGTCAAATAAAACTGCATCCTTTTCAGGATCCAACCTTGCATCACTTCTGACATATTCACTGGTCAGGGGCATCCTGAGTACCGCCTACATTCAAGGAAAAAGAAACACAGCCACCACAGCCAGGTGGCAGGAGGGCAGTGTCCTATGGTAACAACTGGAGAATGTGATGTTTAAGGTTGTGGCCATTTGGGAAAATACAATCGGACACACCTTCCTTTTCTAAAATAGAACAGTCCTTAACCTTGACCTGAATACCTGATGTTTTGTTATCAATGACATTTGCCTGCAAAGCACAAACTCAAACTTAAACTATGTTTTGCCAGAGTTTTCACTGCTTCTTCAGGGAAGTGACACAGCTGGTCCATACCACCAAGTACAAAGACCAAGTACACTGTGGTGGGAATGAGGAATGAGCCTTTTTAGTGAATAAGATCCTCAATCAAAAACCAGAAGGCTCTGGGCAGGTCCCACCAACTCCTGTAAGTCTCAGTTTTTTCTTCTGAAGAACTGCCTCGGAGCTGTAAGAACCCTTTCTAACACTCTGATTCCTATAGTATTCTCTAGCCAGTCCTCTCTCTATGGCAAAAAAATTAAAAAAGGTGTTTTTTTAAACAGCAAGAGAACACCAGATAGTCAAAAATGAGCAAAAATGGAGAAGTCTTAGTTTTTAGAAAGCATGGAAATGAATGTTGACAGAACTTCCCTTCTATCTCTGTCTTGCTTAGCATGTTAAAAAGCACCGCCTAAAAAAACCGAGAAAGTATAGACACGCCAAAAATAATGGAGACTCAATTGAATTACTTTTTGTTCATTATCAGGCCTCCTCTAATAATGTATCCTCCTGTATCTTGTACCAGGCTCCATAATTTCAAAAGGATGGAAGAACTGAAAGGGAGTCAGAGAAGATACACTAAATAATTCAAGGACTTAAGAGAATAAGACCTAGAGAGAAGGGATACAGGTTATTCATCCTGGAAAAGGCTAACGGGATATATGATGCTAGTGCAGGAAAAAAGCACAAAGCCTTGGGAAACCAAGTAACCCTGAGTAGTCACTTGGGCCTTCGTTCCTGCATTTGTACAGGGAGAGGCTTGATGTGGATCATCTCCAAGGTCTCTGGGTTCTAATGACAAAAAGAACAGTACTAACTTCCTCAATGTCCCAAACAGGAAAAGAGTTTAACCTGTCACATAGCCACTGAGGTTAAACTCACTACATTGCTTTCTAATCTGAGAGAAGGACAGGGTGGGGAATCCAAGAGAGCTCAATAGTCTCGGAATCGGAATCGAGGCAGACGTGGGGTGGGGCGGCGGGTGTAAGCATCTAAGAGAAGAGGCTACATGGTCTGAAAAGTATTATAAACGACAGAAGAGAAAGCTGGGCAATCTTAGCCAGTTGATGTTCGTAAAGCAGAGACTAATTAAATACATCACAGGGGCAAAGGTTAACCAAGGTAGAGCCTTTTACCCCGGGGCTCACTGTCCTGAGGAGACACTGACTAGCTGGCCCCAGCCCTTCTGCTCGGGAGTTTATAAGATGGGGGCCCTGTACGTCTCAGGGCCCCCTACTTCACACACATTAGCAAACAAGTAGGAGCAAATTTTCTTGACAATTTACTTATTCCCACATTGAGTCAATTCTTCCTCAGAGCTGTTGAGAAAGAACCCCTAATAACTTTTGGAAAGGACTCTGGGGTGGAGTCTGAGGAAAAGCCACCTCGGATTCCTCTCCCCAACCCTCTCCAGCAACACCAGCTCCTCCAAGCCCCGCACCCAAGTCGGCCGGAGGATGTTTCACAACCGCCCCCCTCCTCGCAGAGCCCGCCCTCTCTCCAACAGCTGGAGGCCCGGGATTCCGCAAACGGAACGCAAGAGTTCCACTTCCCGGCTCAGGAGCGGCGCGCGGCCGTGACCCCGGGTGGCCCGGGCCAATATCCTCTTGCTGGGGCTCTCAGGCACCGAGGCTGGCGGGGGACACAGAGGGACTGGAAAGCGGCAGCCTCTCAAGTCGGGACCCGAGTCCCGAAGCGCCCTCTCCCCTCCGGCGGGGCCTCCTTCAGTCAGACCTCGATCCCCTTCCGGGAACAAACCCCAGAACTGACGGATGCCGACGTTCCCTGGCTCCCACTTACCAGGTCCTTCCAACTTCCCGGCCCTGAACTTGGCCCGCCCCGAAGCGTGGGGAGCGAGCCGGGTGCCCCGGCGCGTTCAAGGCGCTCGCGCGGCTGCCGGCGCCTTCCGCCCGGCCGGCCCTTCTCGCTGCGCGCCGGGCCGGATAGCCGGGCGGGCAACGTGGCCCTTCCCCGGGGAGGGCGGAGCGGGGCGGGGCGGGCCGAGGGGCGGAGCTGTCTGCCTCAACTCTTCCAGGGCCCCTTCTCCCCAGGTCGTCTCCAATGCCCGATCTCTCAGAACGACTCGAGGTCTGGACCACCCCAAGTTTTCCGGGGTCCCCAACTTCGGGAGATGTAGTGGAGATAACTGTTACTATTGGGCCCTTCGCTGCTCACAATCGCAACTCCACGGGTCAATACCCATCAAACCAATTACGCTTAATCCACTCCAGTCCAGACTTCTCGCGTCTCCCAGCCCAGACCCAGTCACACAGTGCAGAATCTCGTGGAGCTTAGGGGAACAGCCCTGCCAGGGGTAGGCCGAGCAGCTTACCTCAGCAGTGTGTTTACCAAACCCAAAGCCAAGAATCTGGGGGCCTGCTCCCCCAACCGCTGGCTTCCGGAAGGGAGGAGTCCAGGGCATCACAGAGGCTACAGCTTACAGGGAAGTGAGAACAAGAACCAGGGTGCCAAAAAGAAGCCAGGGAGGAAACACTTGCAGTCAAAATCGAGAAAGAGCAAGCTGGCTTCCCTCACCCACCCTTGCTTTTGTTTTTTCTTTCGGGGTAGATAATGCTGTTAGTTGGAAGTAAAAGAGTAGAAACAGACAGACCTTTCCCTAGGGGAGAACCATTAGACCCAAAGAGGAAATTAAGGCCTCAAGCAGGCTTTGGGGTTGACCTGTGAAAGGGGGTAGGGGGAACCCTGGAAAAGCGTAGATATCTGTATCTGACCCTAAGAAGTGAAGGAGGGACGCTAAGAACTACTGGTTACTCGTGCAGATAACTTTCCTGAGAAGGACTGGGTCCAGAGCCAGGGCTGCCATGTGATCAGGACACACTGTTCTGGCACCAGCACCTGCCCCCATCCACTTCCCTCCCCTGTGTTTCAGAGCACAGAGCAGTCTGGAACTTCCTGGTGTGTGGTTACTGACATCACTCACTAACTTGTTTCTAAGTGAAACTAGGAATTGTGTGGCGGTTTAAAGAAACAAAGGCAGGACATGACCTAAAATTCCCTGCATGGGGGTAAGGAGCTAAAACAAAATTGCAGTGGCCTTTACATGCACCTACAACCTACCCCACCCCCAGCCTCTCCTTTAACCCTAGCAGCTCTGCAGAATATACACTGTCGTCTCACTCTACAGATGTATATTCTGAGGCTCAAGCTAAGTCCCAATTTGCTGAAGGTCACAAGACCTAATGAGGGTCATGGCTAGGTTTTAGACCCAGGCAGTCCTACTTCCAAGATGGCACTCATTCCCTCTTCTCATGCAGCCTTGAGTGTTTGAGATAGCTGTGTGTCCAGCATGACAAGCACATAGTGGGGCAGCAGGGAAATCCTGCAGTTGGAGCCTGGTCCTAAAGGAGAAGAGTGAAAGAAGAGCTGACGCCTCAGTGATGCTGGACTCTGTGTGTGTCCAGGGTCTCCAGTTTAGTTGATTGTGTGGACTGTGGCAAGCGATGGGAGTCCACACTTATGGGCCAGTCAGCAGCAAATGTTTCTGTATCTCTGCCCTCTCTCTAAGCTTTTCCCCATGAGGGGTACATGGGATTATAATACTAATACTCCATATCAAAGCAAGAGGGAAAACCATAGTTTCCTAAAATTGGGAAAAGTTGGGAAACACTGTGGATCCAAGATAAGCTAAGATCACTATCCCAGGACAAAGGCCAGAGTAGAATGCTGAAAGGTGAGGAAACCAATTATCCCAGAATATGTCAGATTCCCATCTCTACCAATCCTCCTTCTCTATCTAAGGCTGTTCAGTGGGAAAGAGGAAAGATAACTGTGTACCAAAACTCATGCCCCATCACTATAACCCTCTGTTTAAATTTCAAGTCTTAGAGAAGATCTAAGAGTAGAAATTCCCTGACTGTCCCAAAACAAAGGACCTGGTTAGAGAGGCAGGATGAGCTGAATTCTTGGATGGAAGCAAAAGAAAACATTTGTTCTGAGAGGCAAGAAGCCAGGGTGATGAGTGCCAAATTGACCTGGGAAGAGGCCCTGGGCTCCTGATGGATGTTTCATGGAGAAGGGTTATAGGGTAAGAAGGGCAGAAACAAGGAGCCAAGTGCCTGAATTCTGGGGATGAAACTGGGATTGGATTCTGTGAAAATGGAAGAATAGGAAGTTCTGGTCCTAGCCACTACTCCCAAAAAAGGAGAGGACAGATAAGAAGGAAGTGAAAATTGTCCCAGGAAACTGCCCTCCCATAAACAATGCCCAAGATATCCTGAATTTTTGTATAATTTGCAAAGAATTCATGCTCTGAACATAAGACAGATCTTAGCTTGAAACCATAAGTAGAAATAAAAGCAAAGTTTTAAATCAACGATGTATCTATTTTTCCCCTTACTTCCTCCCAATATCTCTACTCCCCTCGACAACACAGAAACTCAGCTCACCAAAATCAAAGAAAAGAGAAAAGATTAACACAACAACCACTGAGCAATGTCTATTAAATGGAACTTTGGGTTAGTCACCGACGATTCCTTTTGGAAAAAAGAAGGGTATAAATAAATTCAGTTACAACATACACACAACATGTGGTTTATTGGTCCTGGCTAAGTGGCTGAACACCCAATGAGTGCTGTGCCCTGGCATCATGGTGCCCCTTTGAGAAGGCTAATGGCTGTGTCCAGAGGACTGTCTTGTCAAAGGGTCAGGCTGAGGGAAGGACTACTGCTTTTGCTGGAAACAATAGGGGAGAGGAATTCTGGCTCACTCTAAGAAGGAAGCATCTTACCAGGAGGCTGTCTGACAGGGCCCTTGAGTTCTCCTCCCTGGAGGTTTGCAGCAGAATCCTGACGGCCCTTGTCAGGTCAGATACTATAGAAGAAGCAAAGAACTGGGCAGGCGATCACAGCATCTGCCACTTCACACTTAGGCAAGCCCTGCCTGCTCAGGGCTTCTGTAGCTTCCCCTCACGCATCATACTGGGAGAATAATCCCTGCTCTGTTCTCCTCACAACAATGTGGTGACGAAAAACTGACACAACACAACAGCCTGGACACTTCACATAATGTAAGCACTGTACAAATACAGCACGACTCTGTGGTACTTCAAGTGCTTCGAAGCACTCACAGGCCTCCTAGGCAGGATGAGGGCCTGGGACCACATATCCCTGAGGGATCACTGTGATCCTAGTGTCTAAGCAAAGAATAGCACCAGGAATTTGCTGGGCAAAGCTAGGGGAGGTGACAGGAAATCCACCTAGTCTGCCTGCCCAGCCCTCAGGCCACTGGGGGCCTCACAGACTCCTGTGGAAAAGAAGGAAGGGAAAAAGAAAGAAACCAAGTCATAAACACACGATTTTCAGCTTGCAAATGCCCACTGAATATGAGGCCCAGGTGTTACACAGCAGTGAGAGGCAAAGAGATGCTAGAAGCAAGCTTCCTACCCCTTGCCCAGTCCACTGTATCCTATCAAAATTTCCATCACCTCTCCTTTCTGCTGTTGTTGTCACTCAGAAAAGCAGGCATCCTGGCATAGGTAAATTGTAATTCAAGGAAGGAACAGTAGGTAAGAAGGTAAGATGAACAGCTTCTGCTTTAAGTGGGAATAGAGCCTGTGAAAATATAGAAGGCTAAACAATGGCAGTCTGAAAAACACTGTCACTTCAAAGAGCAGGACAGAAGACCAGGATATGGCATAGAAAAGAAAGGCCCAGTGCTCATTCCAAGAAATGGAGCTCCATCTCCTAACAGACACTTGGTCCTTGAGACTTACACTTCTCTCCACCTCTCTTTGGTCTGCTACCCAGAAGCACACATGCCCAGCTGACCGGAGAGCTCGGAGAGCCAACAAGAATCCCTCAATCTGAGCTCTCTTTGAACCCATGCACCTTTGCCACCACTTCATGATAGCAGGTATTGGCTAGTAGCAACAGGATGAGACAAATTCAGGACAGACTCTTAATTAAGCACAAATAAGACTTTTGCCAGAACACTAATTCAATAAATGAACAGAACTCCTAATTCAGTTTTTCTCTATGCAACTAAACAAGCATATCAAACAATAACAATGTTACTCTGCTACATGTACATGGCCCTGGATACTCCTGAAAAATCAATCATTTCATTTGTTCCTTGGAAACAACCTGTGAGGGACTTGGAAAGTTAGTTATCCCCATTTTGCAAGTGAAGAGCTCATGGCATAGCTTAACTGACATTATCTAGGGGTGTTCACTAAGAAAGGCAGAGCTAGGACACAAATCCTGATTCCCAAACCTGTGTTCAGTTCCTCTGCTCTTACAGTGAGGTTTCACGGCCTACATTTCCTTAAAGGGGAAGGAGGAGAGGCAACTTAGGAGGTATTCCAGACCATCTGCTACCTGCCCCCACCCAAGGTAGCTCTATTTAGTTAGTTCTCCAAAACACAGCAGCCTGCCTCAGCCTGGATAATCCATTCCAGAGTTGTACTTAGCCCAAACTGACTTGGAATCCTATTACCCCAGTGTGGAAAAGGCCTTTACAAGTAATCTAATACAACCTCCCTTCAGAGGCCTAAAGTCTTTTTATGTTCTCCATGGTCTAACCTCACAACTGACATTGCTCACAACTGCTTTCAAGGTACTCTGTCTGGGTAAGGAGATACTGGGAACAAGCCTGCACTCTGAGAGGGAAGGAGAAGTGAAGTTTTCTGTGTACCCATCAGGGTAAGAGTTCTCATCAGGGCATTTTCTGAATGGCAGTGTCCCGGACTCGCCCTACTCAACACTATCTGCACAGGAGCAGCAAGACACCAAGTGGGAAATGAGACAGGAACCTTACCTTTCTTCTCTCAGCTGCTCCCCTGAAGATCATCAAACCCCCATCCAGTACTCCATTTCCAAAACTGAGAATCCCAGATCAGAAACACCGAAGTGCAGCTTCTCTCCTCTGGTCCAGGTCCAAAGTCCATGGCTAAGTGGACTCTGAATGGGAGGAGTCTGGGGGGGAAGGAGTATGTCCAGGTCCCTCCCCCCCCTGCAGGCTTCAGTGTCCCTCCCAGAGGTCTATTACATCCCTTCATTCAGCTGGTTTATTATGCCCAAAGTCTGGTGATAGGCAGATCCCAGGTACTATCCCATCTCCTGTTCAGGGAAGGAAAGTCATCCACTGTGAGGGCTGGAGAGTCCGTCTTCTGTTGAAGCTCATGAGAGGAAACAGGCCTTAGAACCGGCATGGCCCTTGAAGCTGATTTCTGTGTTAACCTGAAGAATATTTAATCATGACACTCTCTAATCTATTATATACTCAAAGGAATCCCTAATACTTCCTACCTAAATGAGATTATCATCAAAAACCCTTCCTTAAACACTCCACAAGGTTATTCAAAGTACCTACCTCACTCACAATTCCACCCCAAACAGTCACCTCAACAATATGTATACAAATATGACTCAAGGTAAAGGAAAGACAGCACCTAATCCCACCATAGAAAAGTAACCAAAACCACTGCTGTGTGGAGACTGTCTTCTAAGAAATACAGAAAAGAACATTCTCCTCCTGTTCTCGTTTGTGCCACACACTAATCGTCCTACATCTCCCAAGCTTCTTAGGGTGTGCAGTGTTTTAATCGGCCAACTCTCCCAGTCTGAATTAAATCCATACCAGACCTAGATGCTGGCACCTTCTACAAGCATTCTTTGACCCCTTCCCTTCACTGGCACCCCCCGCCCCTTCCAAAATTGTGCCAAAGATGTAATGCCCAATCTTCGTCAAACTCCTTCCTGAGGCGACTCCCGAGAGCACTTTCCTGAAATGCTAGAGGCCCGAATGCTACCACCAACAGCCCCAGTGATGTTCCAATTTTTTCAATCCAGTGGCCCACCCCGGCCGCCCCTTCCCTTCTAAGTTTATTCCTACACACACACACACACACACACACACACACACACACACACACACACACGCACGCGCCTTTCCTTCCTGTAGGGGCGTGGCGTCCACAAGAACGACCCCCCCCACCCCCCCAGCCAAGAATTTGACTCCTCCCACCCTTCTCCCTGGAACCCCTTGCTCTGTGTTCACTGGGAAAGAGGGTAACAACGCGACCCTCTCTAGACTCTGACCCCCACACCCCTCTGCGGCCCAGACGACCCTCGCCCTATCTGCGCTGGTTCTTTACCTGGGTCCCGCCCACCCAAACTCGGCAGGTATCCGCAGCCCGCCCCTGGTCGAACTCCAGGCCCCAGGCTGGGTCCCCACTACCGGCCCAGGCCCCACCCCTCGACCCCCGGCGCCCGGCCCTCCCCTCGCACTCCTTTCCCCCTCCCACCATCTACCGCAGCCACTTCCGCTCGTCCTCCGGAAGTGGGTCCGCGGCAACTGCCACCTCCCGTCATCCCGCCTTATCGCCCCCCGCCTATCACCATCGCCACCAAGGGAGCACGGAACGTGACTCTGCAGGACTTGAGGTTGTTCTGCAGTTACTATTCACAGAACTGGAGAAGAGGTGTGGGCAGGACAGAGTGCGGGTGAGAAAGGACATGGGGACAAGAGTAAAGGCTGGGCAAGAAGGGGCGGGGCGGTGTGGCGGAAAGCCGGAGCTCGCGTCACGTCGAGCCGCGCGGGAAGAAGAGCGCATGCGCATGACACCTCGGCCGGGTGAAGTTTGGTGCTTGGACAGCTTCGCCAGGCCGGACTTGGGCGGGAAGGGGGCGGAGCGAGAGCCCGGAAGTGGGGGCGGAGTCGGCCAGGGGCAGTCTCGCCAGGCCCCCACGGTTTTACTGTCACAACAACATGCCTCTTTGGGGTTCTGAAGAAGGCCTAAGCTGGCCCACTCTCTGGATTCGAGTCCTGGTGAGAAGCAATTCTGGAAGCACCAAGGCCTGTGTTCACCCGTTCCTACGCTGAGAGCTCTGTAGCAGTACTAGAAGAAAGCTGTTTTGTTTATTGCTCACTTTTCTCGCTGCATCTCTAACGGAGGCAGGACCTTCCTTGGGTCTACTCATACAGTAAGCTCTACTCCCCCTCCCACCCCCAGGACAACTCTGTTCTACACGCATTGTGCGAAGCCCTTGTCAAGTATCAGTGTTAGTACGCACAAGTCTGAACCATGGTTACCGTTCTCTGAACAGCACAGAAGTTTTGCAGAGGTTAGATGGCTAGAAAGTGATAGGGGCTGATAGCGAACCTTCCAGTCTGTGACACTGACCTGTGTTGCCACTATCGTGTGCAAACAGTCTCCTCTTGAACCTTTCCACACCTTCAAACATTAGACTTCCAGTTTCCAAAATTGCCCTGGTTGATTTTTCTCTAAATGTATTGGTCAGACCTGTTCTTGACTTAAAACTGCATGCAAAAGCAGCTACTACTAATTTTTGTTCATATGTCGTCTACTTAATGACATGTTCTAGAATTTTGCCAGGGCTGTGCAACCTTTGTTTTTTTCCCCTTTTATTGAAAACTGGAACTTAGTCTGTAGTCTTCTGGAATATCTTCTTTGATACTGAACTGCTAAAATCCTTGGAATTTTCATATGTGATAAGAGTACTAGGAGGCTCTTTTGTTATAATATTTGACCTTTGACCTTAGTTCCTGCCACAAGGCCACAAAAACCCTTGGCATTTCCTGGGTGATAGGAATGTCATTTCTTCTAATGAGCAACTTTGTGTGGGCTCCTAGACAGCTTCTGAATGGGAGCTGATCATTGGAAAGATCAAGCTACGATTAGAAAGTTGGAATTTTTTAGCATCTCCCTCCTGCACCTTTCCTTGTGGGAAGGCTTCCCTTGTGGCTCAGCTGGTAAAGAATCCACCTGCAATGCCGGAGATCTGGATTTGATCCCCTGGAGAAGGGAAAGGCTACCCACTCCAGTATTCTGGCATAGAGAATTCCATGGACTATAGTCCATACTGTTGCAAAGAGTTGGACACTACTGAGTGACTTTGATTTCGTTCTCATGCCACCCCCTACCCTTGACATTGTATTGAGATGAGAGAAGGGTTGAAAATGGAGCTAATGATAAATCATGCTTAGGTGATGAAGCATCCTTTAAAATTCCAACAAAATGGGGGTTCAGAGAGCTTCCAGGTTGGTGAACACATCCACAAACTGGGAGGATGCAACACCCTCAACTCAGGAAGACAGAAGCTCCTGTGCTTGGGACCTGCCCCCTCCATGCCTTTCCCCTTCCCCCACCCCCATATCCCCACCCCAGGCCTTGACCTCTGTATATCATCTGGCATTCATCTATATCCTTTAATAAACTAATAAACATGGATAAGTGTTTCCCAGAGTTCTGTGAGTTGGTCTAGCAAATTACTGAATCCTCCGGGTATGAAGTCACAGGAACCTCCAGGTAGAACAGAAGTTAGGAGTAACTTGGTGACTTACTACTTGTAATTGGCATCTGAAGCAGAGTCAGTCTCATGGTACTGGTCCCTAACCTGTGTTTTCTGATGTTATTTCAGATTGTGTCAGAATTGAGTTAAATTGTAGGACAACCAGCTGGTATCCCAGAGAACTGCTTGGTGGGAGAAAACGCCCATGCATTTGGTGGCAGAGGTAAAGTATTCTGTATGAGTAGTAATGAAGACATGTAGGAAAAAGACTGCGTTTTTTAGTACATACGTTAATCTGACTTGCTGTTAACATCAGACTGAATCCAATAGGAACTACTAATTTTAGGCAATCATATGTCATCCATTTAATGACATGTTCTAGGATCTCGCCAAGATTATGGAAAGATTTACAGCCTCTGTTTCCCACCCCACCCCACCCCACCACCCTTTTGAAAATTGTAACCTAGGTTCCAGTTTCCTGGAATATCTTCTACCCACACAGTTCCTCCAGAATATTAGCAGTGACCAAGTTGCATATTTACAGTACTGGGAATGTAATAGTTACTAAGTCAGGAGTCTTGAAATGATTTTTTTATTTGGAAAGATGTCATAATATTAGAGGAGAAGGCACCCCACTCCAGTACTCTTGCTTGGAAAATCCCTTGGACGGAGGAGCCTGGTGGTCTGCAGTCCACGGGGTCGCTGAGAGTCGGACACGACTGAGCGACTTCACTTTCACTTTTCACTTTCCTGCATTGGAGAAGGAAATGGCAACCCACTCCAGTGTTCTTGCCTGGAGTATCCCAGGGACGGGGAAGCCTGGTGGGCTCCCATCTATGGGGTCACACAGAGTCGGACACGACTGAAGTGACTTAGCAGTAGCAGCATAATATTAGAAACAGTCTTAAGACAAAATTTATATTGCTGTCAACCTCACATAATACAGTTCTACAGATAACTTCCTGATACTTTCACAACCCCAAATTTACTCCACTCAGCTGGCTTTCTTATTGGAATTAATGGTAACACCACTTCATTTGTTCAGGCCATAATGCTGAGAGCCATCCTCATACTCCTCTCTTACAACCCCTGTCAATCTGTCTGAAAATCCTCTTGGCTCTATCTTCAAACCGTGTCTCAGGTTCAATACCTCGGTATTCTCACAGCCACCTTCATCCCACACCTGGACAACCCAGGTCCCTCTATCCTTACTTCCCTCCTCCGGTAGCCTGGTCTTCACACAGCAGTCAGAGTGATCCTGGCATTTTTCTGCTTAAAACCCCACAGTGTATCCCCAGTTCAATTGGAATAAAAAGCCAGTCCTTTCAGTAGACTACAGAGCCCAATACCAACTGGCCTGCTTACTCCTAATGGGCTTTGCTCACTCTGTCTCAGCCACACTACCTTCATTGCTATTCCTTGGGGAATATTTCTAGTGCAAAAGCTCTAGCTGTTCTCTCTGCTTATCAGTTCATCAGTCAGTTCAGTTGCTCAGTCATATCTGACTCTTTGCAACCCCATGGACTGAAGCATGCTAGGCTTCCCTATTCATCACCAACTCCTGGAGCTTGCTCAAACTCATGTCCATCAAGTCAGTGATGCCATCCAACCATTTCATCCTCTGTCAGCCACTTCTCCTCTTGCCTTCAAATTTTCCCAGCATCAGGGTCTTTTCCAGTGAGTCAGTTCTTCACATCAGGTGGCCAAAACATTGGAGCGTCAGCATCAGTCCTTCCAATGAATATTCAGGTCTGATTTCCTTTAAGATTGACTGATTTGATCTCCTTGTAGTCAAAGAGACTTGCAAGAATCTTCTCTAACACCACAGTTCAAAAGCATCAATTCTTCAGTGTTCAGCTTTCTTTATGATTCAGTTCTCACATCCATGCATGACTACTGGAAAAATCATAGCTTTGGCTAGACAGACCATTGTTGGCAAAGTAATGTCTCTGCTTTTTGATATGCTGTCTATGTTTGACATAGCTTTTCTTCCAAGGAGGAAGTGTCTTTTAATTTCATGGCTGCACTCACCATCTGCAGTGATTTTGGAGCCCAAGAAAATAAAGTCTGTCACTGTTTTCCATTGTTTCCCCATCTATTTGCCATGAAGTGATGGAACTGGATGCCATGATCTTTGTTTTTTTTTTTTAATGTTGAGTTTTAAGCCAACTTTTTCACCCCCTTCTCACTTTCATCAAGAGATTCTTCAGTTCCTCTTCACTTTCTGCCATAAGAGTGGTATCATCTGCATATCTGAGGTTACTGATATTTCTCCTGGCAATCTTGATTCCTGCTTGTGCTTCATCCAGCCCAGCATTTTGCATGATGTACTCTGCATGGAAGTTAAATAAGCAGGGTGACAATATACCGCCTTGACATACTCCTTTCCCAATTTGGAACCAGTCCATTGTTCCATGTCCAGTTCTAACTGTTGCTTCTTGACCTGCATACAGATTTCTCAAGAGGTAGGTAAAGTGGTCAGGTATTCCCATCTCTTGAAGAATTTTCCACAGTTTGTTGTGATCCACACAGTTAAAGGCTTTGGTATAGTCAATAAAGCAGAAGTAAATGTTATTCTGGAACTCTCGCTTTTTATATGATCCAACAGATGTTGCAATTTGATCTATCTGCTTATAAAGCTCCTATTCTGGATATTTTCATTACTCAGATATTTCCTCAAATGTCACCTTCTCAGTGAGGCCTTCCCTGACCAACCTATTTAAACCCTGGCCCTTACCACAGCATTGCCAGTATCCCTTTGTTGTTGTTCAGTCGCTCAGTCGTGTATGAGTCTTTGCAGCCCATCAACTGCAGCCTGTCAGGCTTCCCTGTCCTTCACCATCTCCTGGAGCTTGCTCAAACTCATGTCCATTGAGTCAGTGATGCCATCCAACCATCGCATCTTCTGTCGTCCCCTTCTCCTCCTGCCTTCAATCTTTCCCAGCATCAAGGTCTTTTCTAATGAGTTGGCTCTTTGAATCAGGTGGCCAAAGTACTGGAGCTTCAGCTTCAACATCAGTCCATCCAAATGAATATTCAGGATTGATTTCCTTTAGGATTGACTGGTTTGATCTCCTTGCAGTCCAAGGGATTCTTAAAGAGTCTTCTCCCAACACTACAGTTACTCTCCCTCACTCTGCTCCATTTTTTCAGTAGCACTTATCAACTCCTTCCATATTTATTATGCTTTACTACTTCCTATCTGCCTCTGCCTGCTTGAATGTCAGTTCCCTGAGAGGAGGCATGTTTGGCTGTTTGGTTCCTTGCTATATCCCAAGTGCCTGGACAAGGGTATGCTCAGCACTTAGTAGGTGCTCAGTAAACATTTGTGAAATGAATGAATGAATGAACTTGAACAATTATTTTCATGATGGAGTATTGTTATCTGGGCCTTTCTTACCTGCAGATACATGAACATAGTGGTAAGCATACTATGCGTATTTTGTATATGATATTTTTATCATCATACCATAAATACTATCATGTTTCTAAATATTTTCAGAATTACAACCACTTTTTCTTTTTAAATGTACTTAAACTTTTTGCATGCTTGTTATTATTTTTCAGACAATAGACTTGTTCAAAGGAAAAGTTAATTATTTCCCACCTCCACTTATCCTGCTGAAAGGAACCACTTTCAAATTTAGTGGATATCTTTCCAAATATTTTCTCTATACATACATATAAATATGTAACATGTACAGATTTCACAGTTCAAAGACAAGTATGTAACTTTATTTTCTGTAACACAAGCCAGTTTCTATTTTAGGCCTCACTTACTCTGATAGCAGAAAAACCAAGTGTAGTTAACTCAGAATAAATGTTCACACTTCATGATTTGCTTATGTATTAATGATCAGTTATGGTTTAATTCAGGCTTAATCCACCTGCAATGTGGGAGACCTGGGTTTGATCCCTGGATTGGCAAGATCCCCTGAAGGAGGGCATGGCAACCCACTCCAGTATTCTTGCCTGGAGAATCCCCATGGACAGAGGAGCTTGGCAGGCTGCAGTCCATGGGGTTGCAAAGAAACGGACCCAACTGAACGACTAAGCACAGCACAGCATGGTTTAATTCTAGTGAACTTGTTCTTTTCTCCTTTCACCTTTATATAATTACCAAGTTTTTTAAAGTTATTATAAAAGTATATATTCATTGCAGAAAAATTTTGTTGTTGTTCAGCTGCTAACAACAGCTGTCTGCCTCTTTGAGACCCCGTGAACTGCAGTATGCCAGGCTTCTCTGTCCTTCACTATCTCCCTGAATTTGCTCAAACTAATGTCTGTTGAATCAGTGATGCCACCTCCTCTGCTGCCCGCTTCTCTTGTCCTCAGTTTTTCCCAGCATCAGGGTCTTCCCCAGTGAGTCAGCTCTTTGTATCTGCTGGTCAAAGCACTGGAGCTTCAGTTTCAGCATCAGTCCTTCAATGAATATTCATGGTTGATTTCCTTTAGGATGGACTAGTTTGATCTCCTTGCAGTCCAAGGGACTCTCAAGAGTCTTCTCCAACACCACAGTTCGAAAGCATCACTTCTCTGGTGCTCAGCCTTCTTTATGGTCCAACTCTCATGTCCATGCATGAGTCCTGGAAAAACCATAGTTTTGACTGTATGGATTTTTGTTGGCCAAGCGATTCTCTGCTTTTTAATACACTGTCTAGGTTTGTTAATAGCTATTTTTCCAAGGAGTAAGCATCTTAAAATAGTAAGTCACAAATAAGCAAAATAAAAACCATATGTAAAGCCAGCAGCCAGAAATAATCAATTTGTTCTGTTCATATATATGCATATTTGAGTTCCTATTATAATTAGCTTTTATTGTTTTATATATTGCAAACATTTTTTCATGTCAGAAAATACACTTGCATGGCATTTTTAATGACTGTGTGGTCTCCCATTGTATAAATGTACCATAATTATTTTACCTGATTTTGTACATTTGGTTTGTTTCCAGCTTTTCATTTTTGTGGAATTACTTGTAGATGAATCTCTGTGCACATCCCTAATTATTTCCTCAGGATAAAACCCTTGGAACAGTTGTTAAAAGGTTGTGCTCACTGTTGAAGGCTTTTGATGGTGTTGTCAGTAGACCTACCAAATGGAGTCACTGCTTTCACTCCAGCAGGCAGAAGGATCCTTTTCTTCACATTGTGCCAACACCATCTTAAAAGTCTTCCACACTACCTTGTTTTTCGATGTTTTCTTGAATGTTTTCACAAGTATATTTTTTTCCAACATAATATTTTTCAGGTGATAATTATTTGGGATTCATTTTAGAAATTAGATCCTCTTTTATAATTTAATAGACTCCTCCTTATCTTATCAAGTATTCTTTGTATTGATTTTGGTCCAAAGCCCTATAGGGACAAAAGTCAGTTTGTATATTTGCTATTTGTGACATGTTCTTTTATTCTGGAATATATTGTAAAACTCTGACCCATAAAGAAATGGCCATATTCGTTTTCTCCTCTTATCTTATTTTACCTCTTAGCAACTTGTAAGACACTGGACTGTGCACCTCTTCTTCCAACACTATTCCCCTTTAATTCCCTTGCCACCACTCTCTCCTGGGTGCCCTCCTCCCTCTCTGACTACTCCTTCTCAACCTTCCTAACCAGCTTCTTCCTCTTCCCTTTTATTCTGTACCCAACACTTTCTGTTTATGTAATGCTGTTACCGAACTTAGGTCTGGATCCTCGTTGTCCAAAAATTATTACTCAAGAAAGAGAAAAATGTTTGTAAAAGGAAAGTTGCTTTTAATCAGAGTGCTGGCAATCTGAGGAGACAGTGAATTCAGTTTCCCTGCAAAGCTATCTCTGAAGATTCTGCTTGGCCATGATAGTTTGTAAAGGGGAAAAAAGGAAATAATCTCAGTTAATCATTGAAATAGGGGCACAGAGTTGTTTCAGTTCCCGACATAAAGAAAGCTGAGAGCCAAAGAATTGATGCTTTTGAACTGTGGTGTTAGAGAAGACTCTTGAGAGTCCCTTGGACTGCAAGAAGATCCAACCTGTCAGTCCTAAAGGAAATCAGTCCTGAATATTCATTGGAAAGACTGATGCTGAAGCTGAAGCTCTAATACTTTGGCCACCTGATGCAAAGAAATGACTCAGTGGAAAAGACCTTGATGCTGGGAACGATTGAAGGCAGGAGGAGAAGGGGATGACAGAGGATGCGATGGTTGGATGGCATCACTGACTCGATGGACATGGGTTTGAGCAAGCTTTGGGAGTTGGTGATGGACAGGAAAACCTGGCATGCTGCAGTACATGGGGTCGCAAAGAGTTGGACACGACTGAACGACTGAACTGAACCGAACTGAATCCTGTTATCCTAAGATGTAAATTATGGGAATGGGTCTGGTAAGACCTTTACAACCTTGAGACATTCTTTTGATTTACTGTAATAACCAATTTAAAAAGCATATAGCTCTCTTGTTAAGACTAGCAAGGGGGGCTGTCTCCATTCCCCCTTCTGATGTCTATGTCAGAAGCTTTCTCTGTCCCTTTTTCTCTTTAATAAAACTCTGCTACACAAAAGCTCTTAAGTGATCAAGCCAGGTCCCTGGTCCCAAAGCTAAATCATCTTCTTCAGAGATCACAAATCCCACATTGTTCAGCATAAGCTATCAATGTCAAGACAAAAGGAACCTCTCAGGAGAGTTCTTTCCTGCCAGAAGCTGCTTTCAATCCCAGTATGAGTCACTTGGCTTCCATTATCAACTCCACAAATAAGCCCCCAGGCCTCTTCTCCTCATCCTCCAGGCCCATATATCCAGCTACATACTTGGACATCTCAACTGGGTCCCCTCACAGACAGCTCTAATGCACGTGTCCAAAACTGACTCACAGTATTCCTCCCAGCTCCTCTCCCAGCATTCCCCTTCTCAGTGAGTAGCTCCATCATCCCATGAAATACTTGTGCCAGAATTCCAAGTCCTTCACAAAGTTTCCACCTCTAATCAATAAACACACTCCTCAAGGTTCATCTCCCAATTACTTCATGCTGCGCTTCTCTCTGTCTTTTCCCAACCTGGGCCAGTTGTTACAGCTCATACCCTAACCATAGGGATTGGGTCACAAAGGACTTGAGCTTGGCCAGCCAGTTCCTTCCTGGAATTTACCGAACTAGGAGAAGGTTTCTGTCAGATAGCAAACCACGAGCACAAATGAAAATAGTTTCAGCTTTTCTATTTAAAGGACGAAAGTCTTGGAGGACACTTGCTCAAGATTTGTGGGCCTTGCTCAACCTTTTGACCTTCTGACATGAGTTGATGCTCAAACTATGTGCAATATATATAGTAAGTGCTCAGTAAATGTTGGTTACTATTCTTATGATTAATTCTGAAAAGTTTCAGTCTAGTACTTTTTGTTTGTTTCATTTGTTCTATTCCCATCTTAGGAATACCAGTTTTGTATATGTTGGGACTCATTTGACTACTTCCACTTCCCTCATTTTCTGGTCTTTGTTTCTTTGCCATTTGTCATGTTTTTTGAATAGTTTTTTGTGCATGCATGCATGCTTGCTCAGTTGTGTCCAGCTCTTTGCAATCATGTGAACTGTAGCCCACCAGGCTCCTCTGTCCAAGGAATTTTCCAAGCAAGAATACTGGGAGTGGGTTACCATTTCTTCCTGTAGGGAATCTTCCTGACCCAGGGTTCAAACCAGCATCTCCTGCATTGGCAAGCGGATTCTTTACCACTGAGCTACCTGGGAAGCCCCTAGTTTTTTTAGTTATACTTATTTTATTTTTGATGTTTCTAATGTTCCCAGGCAAATATCAGGTTAATACAGTTAAGTTCCCCCAATTTTCCTTAAATTTAAAATAAAATTCTAACAGTGCATACTTGGTTTTATTTTTTCATTCTTCCAAAATGTATGATTTAGTGGTTTTCAGTATACTTGATACAGTTACACAACCATCACCACTTATCCAAAACACTTTCATCACCCTTGAAAGAAACTGCATGTCCATTAGCAGTCACTCTCCTTTCCTGCCTCCCTCACCCCTATGAACCATTGATTTACTATACATCCCTATCAGCCTGTTCTGAACATTTCATATGAATATCATCAGACGTGTCTGCTTCTTAGCGTAGTTTTTAAGATTTCATCCATGTTATAGTATGTATTAGCACTTCATTCCTTTTTGTGGCTGAATAACTTTTCACTGTATATATGTTGTTTATTCATTCATCAGTTGATAGATATTAAGTTGTTTCCACTCTATAGTATCTGTTTTTGCCATTGTAATATAAGGAATACATAAAAGGAGACTGGACTGCAGCCTCCACATAAAAGCCTACAGAATCCTCAGATGAAGAAAGGTATTTGGGAGAAATTTGTGTTTTCTGGGGAACAGTGGATGTGGGCCAGTGCCCCCCTAGATTTGGGGAAATCCCAATTTTAAATGATCTGTTAACCCTGTTCTTGTTATGCACATAATCATTACACCATGTATCTTCTGTGTCAGATGGAGACAGTCCTGACCATGGGCATGTTCTGACTTTGTCCTGTCTTCTCACTCACTCAGTCCTTGGCCTGGTTGGTATTCATTCCTGAAATACCCTCCACCTGTAAGTCTCTCTTCATGTGGGTTTTCTTAATCATTATACTATTTTCTAAAATCTGCTCCCATTAGCACTTCCAGGAGGTGAGGGTGGACTTTTCTAGAACACTGAAGACAGATAACCCCTACTCCCTTTTTTATGTCCCTTGTGGCTAAAAATAAATAACTAAAAATTGGGTGTGGGGGCCTGGAGTTATACTGCAAATATGGGGCTAAAGAGGATGTGACTAGCCCAGACATCTCCGTAGCTGATGTGTAAAGCTGAAGACTGTGTAGTGTGCCATAGGGAATTCAAGTGAAACCCAGAATATTAAGCAGAGACTTAGGATGAAGGTGGGGTGGTAGATGGAGGACACTTGGGAATTTCAGTTTAATCATGGGATGAAAGCTATTTAAGTACACTTAAAATCATAGCACTGCCTTGCTTTGTTTCACAGTGAAGGATGCACTTACTGCCTTGTGTCTGGTCTTTCCTTATTTAATCCTAGTATTATTTTAATTATATTACTTTGGAGCATTTCTCCCCAACTAGATTATGAGCTTCTTACAAGAAGAGACCCTGCTTACCTCATAATACTCATGTTTCTGAATTTGTTCAATGCAGCGAACATTTACCTGCCAGCTCAGATTCTGGCTCCTCTGATTTCTGTGGACTTGGGAGATTCGGTTTCCTTTTCCAAGGCTCAGGTCGTGAAATCTGCCTTTCATTCTTGGCAAGGCATTCATGAGGATCAAGTGAAACCAAGGCTATGGGAACCCTTTTAGAACTGAAAAGAGCTATGTAAGTATCTGTGGTATTTAGAAGTTTCCAGATAGCAATCAGTATGCCAGGGTGCTAGTCGTTTTGAGCTTTCAGGGGAGGACCCCTTAATGCCCTTTCCATCTGAGAACTGAGAAAGCCCTGAGCATCCCCTCCTTTAGGAAGCTGCTCCCATTTCTCACCTGGCCTCTCCCTTTTCAGGACTCTCAGAGTGTGATCATGCCACAGAGAAATCCAGTCTGCTTTTAAACACCTTTCTTTAACCATATTATAAGTTCTGATTGTCACTAGATCGGTTGGTTGGTTTTCAAATCTGTGAATTTGCATTTAAACCAGCAGCATTCTTAAGTCAGTATTCCTTTAGACCAGCTCCATCAGAAAGGGTTTTCCAGTTACCTAGTGAATATTTGAACCTTCAGATACTGATGCCAGGAAGCTGAGGTTTTCCTGTAGGGCCTCCACTAGTGGGGAGTGGTGCAGAGAGGGGAGGAGAGGGAGAAGGGCAGTCAAAGGAGAACAGTCTGAAACAGAGATGTCTTTTGCCTTCAGGATGTATCAGGTCACAGGAGAGAGGAGACTGGTTATCAAGAAAGAACAAAAAAACTTACAAGTAAAACACTGAAGACAATGCAGGAGTACAAGAAGTATGTAAAATTAATTTGGAGTATTTCCTGAAGGTAGGTTTGAAGGGAACCAGGAGAGAGGAATCCCTGGTTTAGGGGTCATATCCTTCTCTACTTGAAGTAGAAACTAGCTCAAATAGGAATATTTCTAATCTTTATCATCTAAACTGAGCCTGGTGCCAGGAGCTTGGATGCTGATCCTGATTGCAGTGACCAGGTTTCACACATCCCAATCAAACCCTTTAAAGCATCTCCTCATGTAGGAGCAGTTGAGAAGTACTTTTGGGGAAAACAATTTTAACGAATACCTCCAAAGCAAAACTATAACCTCATCATAATTCCTTTATTTCTTTTGAAATGGGTTTTAAACCAGAATAACTATTTCTAATTGTTAGAAATATTTTAAATAATTGTCAGTAATAATCTTTACTAATCATGAAAAGAGAAACACATACATTGGTCTTTTTCAAAGTACCATTTCTGATCTTCTGCTCGGTATGTGAGTTGCTGTTTTCCACCTTATTTTGTGGTAAAGGTGTGGTACTCATGTTCCCCACCCCCATGCCCCCCAAACCAGTACCAGACTCCCCTAGAACAGTGGAAGAACAGAAGTTAAAGGCAACCCTAACCCCAGCAGACACTCATCAGGTATCACCTGGAAGCCGTTCAAGGCAAAACCCAAAAACGTTTAAGGGACCCCTAGCTTCTTGGAGGTAATAATCCATTCTGCCTACTGCCTCCCAGTTATTTCACCGCTATATGACAGTCACCTCTGCATTGTATCACGCACTGATTTCATTCCTGGTAACTGTTGAAGGACTGACCTTTTCAGATGATTGGCGCTTCTAAATAGATCCATTTGAGGTCATGTCTGGGGGAATATTAAGCTTGCATTCTCACATGCCTTCTTGAGTGGGTGAAAAACAATTGGAATTTCTGTACAGAATTGGGTGTGATGTATGAAATGGATCCTGTTACTCAGCTGCAACCCAGAGTGAGGCAAATATCTCAAGAAAAACATTTGATATGCATTTTTCTGGGCTTTGTCAATACCTGAAAACAAGAGGCAGTTTCTTCCAAGGAAGAGATCATGGATGGTTGGTCTGAGGAACACAGAGATTCCAGATTGATTTCCCCTCCCTCAGCTTGGGGTGCCACATCTTCCTTATCCACCCACCAAAGTCCTCAGAAGTCTTCTGTTACTAGCTCAAATGCCTCTTCCTCCTTGAAACCTCAGTCACTGTCAGCACTGATTTGTCTTTCCCTTGGAATTCATTGTGGTACAGTTATCCCTAGTGTTACTCCTTTCCTCATCTCTCAGTTTCACCTCACCCCCAGCAGTATCTTGAGAGACCCCAGTGGAGTATGAACAGCTGCAGGATGCAGCAGATGTGAGCAGCCACAGAGGAAATCGAAGTCTCAGTGAAATCCTATATGGAAACCCAGGCAAGCTGTGAAATCGAAATTAAGAAAGGTAGAAAAAAAATGTAAAATGTTGAAGATTTAGCCTGATAAATTTTGAGCAAAAGAAGAAAGAAACATGATATAGTGGATAAGGCAGAACTTTGGGCTCAAATCTGAGTGAAGTTTACAAAGTCCACTCAACCAGATCCCTAGAGGAGAGATAGAGCCAAGAAAATGTTAGAAACTTGGTTGTAGATTTTACAAGATTGAACCAAGAGGGCCAAGTCTGTGGGGTAATGGAAAATAGAGTAGGCACTCCAAGAATAATACATTGTTTTCTCATTTAAAAAGTAAGGAAGCACAATCTGAAAAGTATGGGAAAGTGCAAGTTTAGGCCTGCGTTGAGAGATGCCATGGCATATCATTATGCCTTGAGTTCAGCTGCCACCTCCGCCACAAAGTTCTGTGCCCATGGGCAATTCTTTAACCTCTCGATGCCTAAGTTCCTCTACCTGCCAAATGGGAAATGATAATGGCCACCTCATGGTATTCTTGTAAAGACTGGAGGAGTTGCCAACAATGGTGCCTGGTACATAGTGAGTACTATGTTATTTTATTACACATGAAATTTGGAAGTTCTCCTTGGTGATTTATTTGGAATCAATAAACTTTAGGAATAACCTTATCAAATTTTTCATAAATGATGAAACACAGTGTCATTATGTGACCTTTATAAGCCATTTGAATTGCATTTTATTATCCACCAGTCTCTTTAGGACATTTTTAAATGACTTCATGTATTTAAATCTTGTCTTCCAGTATGACTCTTGAATGCAGGAAGTTCTGTCTTAACCTTATGTGACACAATGTGAGGCACATATATCAGAGCTTACTAATACCTGTTAGTTCCTTTAAAATGCAAACTTTCAAATGTATCCCAATGACAGTCATTTACACATTAGCAATAAGTTTCTTTCTTTGTAAGTATTTATTTGGCTGTTAGTTGTGGCACTCAGGATCTTCAGTCTTCCTGTGGCATGCAAACTCAGCTGTGGCATGTAGGATCTAGTTCCCAGGCTGGGGATCAAACCCAGGACGCCTGCGTTGGGAGCATGAAGTCTTAGTGAAGCCACTGGATCACCAGGGAAGTCCCAGCTTCTTTCTTTTTTAATGCCATCTTGGAAAACCCAGATGTCCCTGGTAGAAAGGTCTGGATAAGTAAGTGTTAACAAAGGGAGAGAAGACCCCAGAAGGAAATGTGGCTGCGGCAGCAGATCTTGCTGGGTCTCGATAGAGGAAATAAAATGTGTTTACTGAAAAGTTTTATGAAAACAAAACAGAAGGTATAACAAGGACCATGACTCATACTTTTCAACTGCCCCCTCTGTCCAGCTATGGCAGGCTCCTTTTCATGTGTTTTTCCGCAGATGTTGGGCCCCTGTCCTCAGGCTCACAGCCCATTGAAGAAACTGGTCAGCAGCTTCGAAAAACAACCCAGGGCATGGAAGAAGGCCCTGCAGGGCCCCAGAGCTCAGAACTTGACCTGAAGCTTTGACCAGGAGGTAACATTTGTCCTTCCTATTAACCAAATGTAAGGGAACTGTTGGAACAGCAAGGACACAGGAGGATCGAATCATTTCACTAAACTCCATTTGTGAGCCGTTTCAAATTTACCGATTTCCTGCTGGGGCAGTGGGAGAGGGAAAATGAGAAGAAAAACCAAGTCCAGTGGTCTTAATTCTGAGGGCCTACATGGGGCAGAGAATATGCTTTGATGGAAAGGCAAGACTTTTCTCTGGGATATGTAGAATTGGAGGCAAGGGGAGGCAGGAGGGAGGTTGGGAATGTAGGCTCTGGAGGAGGGAAGTAGGAAGTGAGTTCTGTCCTCCCAGTGGGCTTTCCCTCCCCAAGCAGATCACTAGCACAGACGGGAGTGACTATTAGGAGAGATGGGGGTTCCGTTCAAAAGCTGGATGGGCTGGTGACTGTCCCTTTGCCACAGAGCTAGAGTGGCAGTGCAGCATGCATCCCAGAGGTCTGGCATGCCAAGCTCCAGGAGGACCCCAAGGTCAAGTGGACAGAGCAGGAACAGGGTTTGTGCCATCTTGCCAATCTACTGCCCTGTCTGAGAGGGTGCTCTCCAGATGAGGTCCATCAGGGGCCTGTGGGGTGTATAGCCAGCAATGAAAACTGAGGGGAGCAGAAGGAGGCTGAGCCAGATGTTCCCCCTTCTTCCCAGCAACGATGCCCACATCCTGTCCAGCCTACATCCATCCATCAGATGTAGGAACTTCAAAGTAGAGACAGGGTGTACAGCCAGTTGAGTTGCCAGATAAAACACAGGACACCCAATTAAATTTGAACTTCAGACAAACAAGGAATAATTGTTATTGCATGAGACATACACTAAAAAAAGACTATTCCTTGTTTATCTGAAATTAAAATCTTACTGGCTGTCCTGATTTTTTTAAATTGTTTTGCTAAATCTGGTATTTCTATTAACAGGACAACATGCTAAATGAATCTCAACATTTTTGAGGATGGTATTAAAGTAATAGGGTCTTGTCATGTCTGGGCAGTTGTAGGAACTTCCAGAAGTGGTGCTGAGTTCTCCAGGCTCTGGGATTTTGTTACTGACTCCCAGGTGACAGTTTCTTTTCCAAGCACTTGGCCCCTCTTCCCTCTGGGAGCTATGAGAGAAAAGAAAAAAGAAATATACTATACAAGCTGATTTGATGGGCCAGCCAAAGGAACTGGCAGTAACTCAGGGGTTTCAAACTGTGGGTCACAACTCCTGCAGGTTGTGAACCCAGGTCGTGCCAGCATGAGTAGGGGATAGGGTGGATTAGGGAAGGGGATCAGAGTGTACAGCCTGTATTTTTTTTTCAACTGCTCTCCCTTTTTAATCAATTTTACACAATGATATTGTACATGAGTAATCACAGTAAGAGACAGGATGGGTTTCCTATACACATACAAGACGTACAAGCTCATTCACTGAGGCTTTTAGAAGGTTTTATCAGTACAAAACTTGTTAATACAGGTGAAGCCCAAGAATACAGTAGACATGACAGAACATCAACTCAGCAGAGGTGAATTCTTAAGGCGTTTGTCTCCTGCCCACACTGTCTGCCATGAACCAAGTATAGAGGACTTTCTCTCTCGGGTATTTAACCTTTGATGAGCACAGGCCTGTGGGACATGCAGCTTCACAGTGACCCCACAGCTCAACCACACCAACCTTGACACAAGCAAAGGATATCTTCCTTTCTCCAAGTATTCTCAAGAGTAAAAAAGCTATTCCTGGTCACCCTACTCCTTTGGGTAACCTACATTCTAAAATATATGATTATTAATCTGGTAACATTCTCAAGCATTTTTGGCAAGATATCTCAAATATCTCATCACTGTTCATCTACTCACTAAAAATTCTTTGAGCTTCATAAAGATTGTTTCTGATTTTCCCCTCAAAGTATGACAATTACATACAGAATAAATGTGCTAGAGTTAACAGAACTAAACAGAGGGCAGACTTTTCCTTACAAAATAAAGCAGTAATGGAGATATAAGAGAATAGTCTAGTATACACATTAATGGAGGAAGCTGAGTCCACTAATGATTCTGTCACTTCTACCCAATCCACTAACAGTTCTGAGCGAGTGTGTTTCTACTTTCCTTTTTCACACCCAATCTCATTAGCCACAGGAACTGTTAAAAGTTCACAATGTTGACCTTCACTTGGCCCATGGAATTCCCATGATACGCAATGGGGAAACTGCCCACCAGCCCTCACAGTCAGCTACTGCTTCCCATGGCCAGAGCTAGACCTCATCACTGCCTGGGATGGGTTTTAGTTCTCTCACTTACATACCTCAGGAACATAGAGGTTCAAAGACTACATTAAACAAAGGCTTGCAGGACACATTAGGGAAAGAAAAACCCATGCATCACATCCACATCTATTTTCCATCCTTCACAAAGCCTAACCCTCTTACAACAAAACAGGCTTTTGTAAGCAGGTTTTTAAAAAGATAAAGCAGGAGAAATCAGTAACTGGCTGTGATTTGACCTAAAGTAGAGAAAGAAAACAAAATGTTTGCTAGATTTTAAAAATGACAATTTTACAAAGACAATCTTCAATCTGTAATTTTATTACTTAACTGTCTCTAGAAGCAGAGTATTAATACAAAATAAAAACTGATTTTTTCATTAGACAATTCCACAAAATTTCAATAAACATTTAACATTCATTATTTTAGTAAATTTTATGTAATAATCCGTGACTACCGAAGGTTTCCTATGTGTGATTTTATACTTTTGCACAATCCTTCATATAAACTAGGTACTGGGAGGAAGTGTGGTAAGAAACAGCCAAAGGACAGCTGTTCCTCTTTCCTGAAAGTAAAATCAAATTACTATCTATCTCACACCCACCACTGCCATGCACACAGTTGTTAGTTGCTGAGTCGTGTCTGACTCAGTGACCCAGTGGACTATAGCCTGCCAGACTCCTCTGTCCACGGGATTTCCCTGACAAGAATATTGGAGTGGGTTGCCATTTCCTTCTCTACTGCTTGTATTTTATCTCAAAAAAATCCTGTATCTCTGAGTTATTGTGTGTATACATGACTAACAATATTTCTTACTGTAGTCAGGGTCCAAAATGTTTGAAAGACACTAATGATGATGTTGAGGCTTGCAGGACATTATTGTGAAAACTATTGGATCAACAGCCAGGATGAGTTGGTTTCACACCCATGGGTTAGGGTAAGCTTTGCCTTGTTCTGGAGAAATCACCCTCTGGAACCATCTTATCTTTTCATGGAATCTTCAGTCCCTGCATATAAATGGCCAATGCTTAATTTAAATCATTTAAAGTTCCCAGGTTTGTTCATTTTGTTTACTGTACTGTAATAACTTATTAAAAACTTACATGGAATTGAACATTGTTGCACCTGGTCTTAGGCATTAAATATGTTATAATGTGGGACTAAAGGCATTGTCCAAATGGCCATAGTGGGTTTTCTTAATTTATTTTTTTATTGAAGGATAATTGCTTTACAGAAAACCATAGTGGTTTTAACATTTGCTTTATTTCCTCCTCTAAAGGAAAGGTTTTTCACTGAAAAATCCATGGAGATTACTTGGGATAATTCCCCAAAGCTACCCTAAATGGTTTTGACAGAGTCATAATTTCTCTCATGCAAAGAATATATGATGCTTTTACTTAGAAAGTGGAAGAAGAAATGTTTGCAGTTGTACTTTGAATTTTTAAAAAATTCCTATAACAATTAGCTCTTGATTCAGAAATTATAAATAAAGCTATTTTATCATCCAGTGTCACTGAAACATTTTGTCCTGTGATGTTTTAGTTTTTATTGTTCTTAGAGATTTAATTTTTATCTTGCCCTGTTTGTCGGAAATAGCTTATAAATATTAAGTCTAAATACTTATTGTCCTGTACCAATTGCTCCAACCTCTGTTTCTTCAAATTTTGTATTTATATATGAATGAAGTGGATTTGCCATGCTTTTTCAGTAGGGAGATACTGTTTGGCCATGGAATGTACAGGCTTTGGAGGCAGATACACCAGGATATGAAACTAATTCTGACACACAGTACACTGTGACACACAACACACTATGATTTTGAAAGGCACATAACGCCTTAGAGCCTCAACATCCTTAAATGTAAGATGGGGGGGAAGTACCTAACTGGAAGAGCTATTGTGGAGTTTATATGAAAGAATAAAGACTGGCATGGGGAAGATAATGCTATATACTCACCAAAGTCCATTTGTGTTTCCTCTTTATGAACTTGACAGTACGTTTTAAACCTCCCTTTAATTAGTTTGGGGCTATGTGACTGGGTTATGGTGTGGGCTATTTCTAGGCCTGGCTACCTAACCTGCTCCCATAGAGCACACATGTTTTAGATCGTGTGGCTGCAAGACGAAGACTGCTCAACTCACATAAGACTGTGTAAGCAAGAAATCAACCTTTCTTTGATTCTTTCTTCCTGGTAGCTCAGCTGGAAAAGAATCTGCCTGCAATGTAGAAGACCCTAGTTTGATTCCTGGGTCGGGAAGATCCCCTGGAGAAGGGATAGGCTACCCACTTCAGTATTCTTGGGCTTCCCTGGTGGCTCAGACAGTAAGAATCTACCTGCAATGAGGGAGACCTAGGTTCGATCCCTGGGTTGGGAAAATCCCCTGGAGAAGGGAACAGCTACCTACTCCAGTATTCTAGCCTAGAGAATTCCAAATTCCATGGACTCTACAGTTAATGGGGTCACAAAGAGTCAGATATGACTGAGTGATTCTTTCAGTTTTTATTCTTTAAGGCCATTAAGATTTTGAGTTTGTTGCTACAACATTGACTAGCCAACTCTGACCAGTGGGGCTTCTCAGGTGGCACTAGTGGTAAAGAACCTGCATCCCAATGTAGGAGGATGTAAGAGACTTGGGTTTGATCCCTGGGTTGGGAAGATCTCCTAGACGAGGACATGGCAACCCATTTCAGCATTCTTGCCTGGAGAATCCCATGGCTAGAGGAGCCTGGCAAACTACAATCCATAGGGTCACAAAGAGTCGGACATGATTGAAGTGATTTAGCATGCATGCAAACACTAAACAATGCATTTGAGATACTAAGTGTATTTTTCTTAAATGTAGGTAGATGTAGGTACTTGGATATAGAAACTTAGATACAGATAGAAAACAGTAAATTTTAGCATTTAAGGTATCTATGAACCTTAAAGTATAGTATGAGTCCTTTGATATATATTAAGAGTAAAAAAGAAGACAGAGTATATACCATGTCACATTTTGTGTAAGAAAGAAGGGAAAATCAAGATATACATATGTATTTGCTTATTTTTGCCCCCCCCCAAAAGAAAGTATAGGAAAAGAGAAAACAGAAACTGATAAAAATGATTACCTATAAGGGGTAGATTGGAACAGAGTGGAGATAGTGTTCATGGGAGTGAGACTTCTCTGACTAAATATGTTTATACAGTGTTGATTTTTGAGCCATAAAGTTTATGTATTCAGAAATAAGAGTAAATCATAAAAGGAAAATGCCCTAAAGTTGGACCTTAAAAGAAACACATGGCCCAACTCTAAATAAAATTGGTCATTCAACCAGCAATGAAAAAGAAGCTTATTTGGGATAAACTAAACACTCTTCCAGCTGAGCTATTTCAAATCCTGAAAGATGATGCTGTGAAAGTGCTGCACTCAATATGCCAGCAAATTTGGAAAACTCAGCAGTGGCCACAGGACTGGAAAAGGTCAGTTTTCATTCCAATCCCAAAGGCAATGCCAAAGAATGCTCAAACTACCACACAATTGCACTCATCTCACACGCTAGTAAAGTAATGCTCAAAATTCTCCAAGCCAGGCTTCAGCAATATGTGAACCGTGAACTTCCTGATGTTCAAGCTGGTTTTAGAAAAGGCAGAGGAACCAGAGATCAAATTGCCAACATCCACTGGATCATGGAAAAAGCAAGAGGGTGCCAGAAAAACATCTATCTCTGCTTTATTGACTATGCCAACTCTGTGTGGATCAGAATAAACTGTGGAAAATTCTCAATGAGATGGGAATACCAGACCACCTGACCTGCCTCTTGAGAAATCTCTATGCAGGTCAGGAAACAACAGTTAGAACTGGACATGGAACAATAGACTGGTTCCAAATAGGAAAAGGAGTACATCAAGGCTGTATATTGTCACCTGGCTTATTTAACTTATATGCAGAGTACATCATGAGAAACGCTGGACTGGAAGAAACACAAGCTGGAATCAAGATTGCCGGGAGAAATATCAATAACCTCAGATATGCAGATGACACCACCCTTATGGCAGAAAGTGAAGAGGAACTCAAAAGCCTCTTGATGAAAGTGGAGAGTGAAAAAGTTGGCTTAAAGCTCAACATTCAGAAAACGGAGATCATGGCATCCGGTCCCATCACTTCATGGGAAATAGATGGGGAAACAGTGGAAACAGTGTCAGACTTTATTTTGGGGGGCTCCAAAATCACTGCAGATGGTGACTGCAGCCAGGAAATTAAAAGACACTTACTCCTTGGAAGGAAAGTTATGACCAACCTAGATAGCGTATTCAAAAGCAGAGATATTACTTTGCCAACAAAGGTCTGTCTAGTCAAGGCTATGGTTTTTCCTGTGGTCATGTATGGATGTGAGAGTTGGACTGTGAAGAAGGCTGAGCACCGAAGAATTGATGCTTTTGAACTGTGGTGTTGGAGAAGACTCTTGAGAGTCCCTTGGACTGCAAGGAGATCCAACCAGTCCATTCTGAAGGAGATCAGCCCTGGGATTTCTTTGGAAGGAATGATGCTCAAGCTGAAAGTCCAGTACTTTGGCCACCTCATGCAAAGAGTTGACTCATTGGAAAAGACTCTGATGCTGGGAGGGATTGGAGGCAGGAGGAGAAGGGGATGACAGAGGATGAGATGGTTGGATGGGATCACTGACTCGATGGACGTGAGTTTGAATGAACTCTGGGAGTTAGTGATGGACAGGGAGGCCTGGCATGCTGCAATTCATGGGGTTGCAAAGAGTTGGACACGACTGAGCAACTGAACTGATCTGAACTGAAACACTCTTATTCTGACTGCACATACATTTTATTGGAAAAGAGGAATGTCCAGTATAAGAGGGGAAAAATAAAGGAGAATTTAAGAAAAACACTGCTAAATACCAATAACAATATAAACTCATATAATTCATATTCCACCTCCTTGCTCTCCATACATATACATATGAAATAGTTGTGCTCCTGAAGGATCCTAAAAATTATATTCTAGTGACAATGAGCCTACCTAGTCCCCTTATTTTGCATTTCCCAATAAAATAACTGCCACAGGCAAGGATAATCAAATGGTACTACAATCACTACAGGAAAGGTAGTTGGGCAATAGGTTATTCCCACAGGGGCGGAGTACCACTTCACAGATCATTACTAATTTCAAAGGGAAAGTTGTTCCTTTGATACCCGATGCAATGTATGCCCCCACACACATATGCATGTGGCCTTGCCTGTCCCTGGGGACCCACTTGCCCAGACTGCTGGGTAAAGTGGCCCAGTGACAGTTGTAAAGCTCCAGCCTCCACCTTGTCACCTCACCTCCTACGACAGATGTCCCTGCTTTGACATGGCTGTCATTACACCTACCAGAGTCAAAGCTGCAGCAGCTCCCATGCCTGGGTCCAAAGCAGTGGGACCCATGGAGGCCCTGGTTTTTCCAGTAGCTGCCCAGAGGCACCTGGTAACACAGCCGAGACGTACAAATGCATCAACACCCCATAGGAGTGTTGATTCCCCAGATGAGTCCTCCAGGATGTGATGGTGTCACGCAGCAACTCCAAAGATGTCCCACATGACAAAGTGACAAGCAGGCCACTTGTGAAGTCATTGGCAGCTCAGCAATAAATCACTTTTTATTTGTTTCCCTCCTTTTCTGCCTCAATTCTTACCCTTCCCTTTTTTTGCTCCCATGAGATTGTACTCATTATAAAACACTAGCATGTAAACTTTGCCTCAGTCTTTGTTCCCAGGCAGGTGCTTCTCTGTGGAGGTATGGCAGTCACCATCTCCACCCAGTCACCATTAGGGTCACCAGTAGTGGAAAAACCCAACATATGGACCTCTTCATAAAATGAATGAAGATGAACCTTCATGAGGTGGAACTCTTCAGAATGCTCTGAAGCATTCTTGCAAACAATGTTTAACCCCAAACGAATCAAGCTTCCAGATCTAATTTCCATTTTAAGGGCAACATAGGCTTCCCTGGTGGCTCAGATGGTAAAGAGTCTGACTACAATGCGGGAGACCTGGGTTTGATCCCTGGGTTTGATCCCTGGGTTGGGAAGATCCCCTGGAGAAGGAAATGGCAACCCACTCCAGTATTCTTGCCTGGAAAATCCCATGGACAGAGGAGCCTGGTAGGCTATAGTCCATGGGGTCGCAAAGAGTGGGACACAACTGAGCAACTTAACTTTCTTTTCTAGGCTTAAAAGTTAAAGAACACCATCAGGAAGAAAGCAGACACATTAAGAATGTACAACTCTATAAATCCCCTGGCCTGGACTCTTCAACAGTCAATGTTGTAAGTCAAAACCAAACAGAAGTTAAGATGGGGGAGATTTTCCAGGTTAACCTCCAGAAAGACTTCACAAACCTTGATTAGATCGTGGGGGAAACTGCATAGAAATCTTCAGGGGACAATTTAAAAAATTTAAAGTGTGGAAAATTCTTCAAGAGATGGGAATACCAGACCACCTGATCTGCCTCTTGAGAAATCTGTATGCAGGTCAGGAAGCAACAGTTAGAACTGGGCATGGAACAACAGACTGGTCCAAATAGGAAAAGGAGTCAAGGCTGTATATCGTCACTCTGTTTATTTAACTTATATGCAGAGTACATCATGAGAAACGCTGGACTGGAAGAAACACAAGCTGGAATCAAGATTGCCAGGAGAAATATCAATAACCTCAGATATGCAGATGGCAGAAAGTGAAGAGGAACTCAAAAGCCTCTTGATGAAGGTGAAAGTGGAGAGTGAAAAAGTTGGCTTAAAGCTCAACATTCAGAAAATGAAGATCATGGCATCCCGTCCCACCACTTCATGGGAAATAGATGGGGAAACAGTGGAAACAGTGTCAGACTTTATTTTGGGGGGCTCCAAAATCACTACAGATGGTGACTGCAGCCATGAAATTAAAAGACACTTACTCCTTGGAAGGAAAGTTATGACCAACCTAGATAGCATATTCAAAAGCAGAGACATTACTTTGCCAACAAAGGTCTGTCTAGTCAAGGCTATGGTTTTTCCTGTGGTCATGTATGGATGTGAGAGTTGGACTGTGAAGAAGGCTGAGTGCCAAAGAATTGATGCTTTTGAACTGTGGTGTTGGAAAAGACCCTTGAGAGTCCCTTGGAGTGCAAGGAGATCCAACCAGTCCATTCTGAAGGAGATCAGCCCTGGGATTTCTTTGGAAGGAATGATGCTCAAGCTGAAAGTCCAGTACTTTGGCCACCTCATGCAAAGAGTTGACTCATTGGAAAAGACTCTGATGCTGGGAGGGATTGGGGGCAGGAGGAGAAGGGGAGCGACAGAGGATGAGATGGCTGGATGGCATCACTGACTCGATGGACGTGAGTCTGAGTGAACTCTGGGAGTTGGTGATGGACAGGGAGGCCTGGCGTGCTGCGATGCACGGGGTCGCAAAGAGTCAGACACGACTGCGTGACTGATCTGATCTGATCTGGATATTAGTTGTGATTGTAGAATGATTATTACTTTTCTTAGGTGTGATAGTGGCATTGTGTTTATATAGGTAATTGTCTTTATTTAGAGATTCATGCTGAAATATTTAAGGATCATGATGTCATATTGACAACTTAGTTTCAAAATTTATGTATGTCAGTGTATGTGTGGTGGGGGCAGGGAAGAGAGAGCAAATGTAAAATATTAACCATTCTGTTTAGAGGGAAGGCCTTCGTGGTTCTTTCAACATAAAATGTTTTAAAATTTTCACAATAAAACTTAAAGTGTTTTTAAATTGTCAGAAAAAAATCTAGGTAAAATTCAGGATACATTCATACTTGAAGAAATGTTTTAAACTGTTTTTTATTTTCCTCAATTGGTCTCCAAAAGGCAGTCAATACTTTATCAGGGATTAATTCACTTCCCTCAAAATGTATGTGAAAGTAGCTCAGTCGTGTCCAACTCTTTGGACCCCATGGCCTATAGAGTCCATGGAATTCTCCAGGCCAGAATACTGGAGTGGGTAGCCTTTCCCTTCTACAGGGGATCTGCCTAACCCAGGGATCAAACCCAGGTCTCCACATTGTGGGTGGATTCTTTACCAGATAAGCCATAGGGAAACCCAAGAAAACTGGAGTGTGTAGCCTATCCCTTCTCCAGTGGATCTTCCCAACCCAGGAATCGAACTGGGGTCTCCTGCATTTAAGGCAGATTCTTTACCAATTAAGCTATCAGGGAAGCCCTTCAAAATATGTGTTCACTCCCAAATTGCTGTGCTTTCAAAAGTTATTTAGTTCTAGCAGGTGTCTAGCAATTTCCCACGTAGAAAGAATTTGATACCATTGTTGTACATCTAAATTCTTGTTGACAAAGAAGAATTTGTCAAACCAGCAAGTAGCACAGAGAGTCTCTTCCTTTGAAAATCTTTTTGGTGTGCAAACTGAATATTCAGGCACTGAGGCACCATGGAGAAAATGTTTTTTTTAGAAGTAAATTTTGATTAATCTGGTCGAGGCATCAGTTATCTTTCCCATGCATTACAAATCTTGTTTAGGATTCAGATAGGAATGGCTTCATTCTCTATAGCTGTATTAGCAACAGGTAGACACTAAACAGGAGAAGGCGATGGCACCCCACTCCAGTCCTGTTGCCTGGAAAATCCCATGGATGGAGGAGTCTGGTAGGCTGCAGTCCATGGGGTCACAAAGAGTCCGACACGACTGAGCGACTTCATTTTCACTTTCACTTTCCACTTTCATGCATTGGAGAAGGAAATGGCAACCCACTCCAGTGTTCTTCCCTGGAGAATCCCGGGGACAGGGGAGCCTGGTGGGCTGCCATCTATGGGGTTGCACAGAGTCGGACACAACTGAAGCGACTTAGCAGCAGCAGACACTAAATAACTTTTAAATATGATAATATACAGTTATTTCAGGCTTCTATTACTAAAACTACTTCCTGACTCATGGGGAAAACTTTCCAAGCTTGTTGTTGTTGTTGTAGCTATTTTAATTGATTTTCAGAGAGTTTTCTATTATTATCATTCCTCTAACCCACAGCTTGCACTTTATTCCCCAGATGCCTCCATTCCAAACACAGTTGCTACTCCCATACCCCCTTCTGCTCTCATCAAGGTGACTGGCTCCAGGTCAGCTGATCTTCAGCGCTTCCAACCAAGACAGTGCCAGGAAGCCATGCACCCTTACATTATATTCGTGCTAACTAAACTGGCTTGACAATGCTCTGGACTCATAAAGGAGTCCCCCACAGGTTGGGTTATCTCTGCTTTATCCAGGAAGGGGCCCTTCTTATACCCATAGAATGCTTGTAGTATACGAATGTGCATTTTCCCCTACTGAACAGCAGAACTCCTCACTTAAGGCTGAGTCCATAGCCACTGCATTAGGTTTCTGCTGCATTAATGCTGCATAGCAAGTGACCAAAAATCTCAAAAAAAAAGCCATTGATGTTTCTTTCAGGCCAGCAAAGGCAGCTCTGCTTTAGGCTATGCACTGGTTTAGGGCTGCTCCACTTGTCTCTTGTTCTCTGGACCAATGGCTACTTGGGCAGGCTCTTCTCCATGTAGGGTGGCAGCTGTGTTGGTAGGGTGAGCAGAAACACATGGCCTTGGCTTAGAACTAACATACTGTCGCTTCTGCCACATATCGCCCTGGTTGATTTTGGGATCCATATGGATCCCAAAATCAATGGGATAGGGAAGTACTCTCCATCCTGGTGAAACTTGCTAAGGGCAGGGAGAAGAGGAAGAATTGCAGGCAGATAATTCAGTTGACCTCAGTCTTCTTTGCAGCTTGGCGCATCCTTGCAACTAAGTTATGGCCAGTGGGATGTGAGGGGGAGCAATGTGTACAACCTTCAGGCCTTGCCCTTGTAAGGATTAGGCATGCCCTGTCTTCCCCCTGCCCATTACCTGGAGGGCATGGTGGGATTGCAGCAGTCACCCAGCCCAGAGGCAGATGGCACAGTTGTCCTTCCAGTCCTACCTCTGGACTGTTACACATATGTCATTTACACTGCTGGATTTTTGCCCCCCTGTTATGGCATCTTAGAACCATAGTTATTTAGTACACTATCCATTCATTCAACAAGTATCTACTGAGTGTCTTCTCTGTGCCAAGCATTGTGCTAAGGCTTGGAGGAAGTAACAATCAGCAAAAATAAGAAAGAGACTAATGTATGTTGCCTCCTTCAGAGTAATCCCTGAAGGTGGTGGGAAAGAGTTCAGAGCAGCATACAGCAGTAAATCAGCTTCCTTTACTATCTCTGGTTCTTTTCAGTTGCAGTCTGCTGCTGCTGCTGCTGCTAAGTCACTTCAGTCGTGTCTGACTCTGCGACTCCATAGACGGCAGCCCACCAGGGTCCCCTGTCCCTGGGATTCTCCAGGCAGGAACACTGGAGTGGGTTGCCATTTCCTTCTCCAATGCATGAAAGTGAAAAGTGAAAGTGAAGATGCTCTGTCGTGTCCGACCCTTAGCGACCCCATGGACTGCAGCCTACCAGGCTCCTCCGTCCATGGGATTTTCCAGGCAAGAGTACTGGAGTGGGTTGCCATTGCTGTCTACTACCATTCATTTCTGAGAACACTGTTTTCTTCCCTCCATTTTATAATTCTCTCTCCTCCTCATATTAGTTGGGCTTTTCCAGAGAGACAGAATAAAGAAGATGTGTCTGTCTGTCTGTCTACCTATCTTCTTAGAGAGAAGAAGAACAGGAGGAGAAAGGAGAACAGTAAGGGAAAGAAGGAAGAGGAGGGGGCAGTGGGAGGAGGAAGAAGAGGAGGGAAGAGGAGAAAAGGAAAGGGAGTGAGAGATTGATTTTTAAGGAATTGGCTCATGTAGTTTTGGAGGTTGGCCAGTCCAGAATCAGCAGGGTGGGCCAGCAGGCTGGAGAGCTGCAGAGAAAAGTTGCAGTTTGAGTCCAAAGGCTCATAACTGGCACAGCTCCTTCTAGCTCAGAGGAGGTTAGTCTTTCTGTTCTCTGTAGGCCTTCAACTGATTGGACAAGACCACTCATATTATGGAGGGCAATGTGCTTTACTCAAAGTCAATCCATTTAAATGTAAACCTCATCCAAAAGACTAACAGAAACATCCAAAATAATGTTTAACCAGATATCTGGAGACCATGGCTCAACCAAGCTGACACATGAAATTAAACACATCTTCCAAGGCCAGTTTTTAACACTTTATGGTGGTGGTTTAGTCATTAAGTCGTGTCTGACTCTTGCGACCCCATGGACTGTAGTAGCCTGCCAGGCTTCTCTGTCCATGGGATTCTCCAGGCAAGAATACTGGAGTGGGTTGCCATTTCCTTCTCCACAGTTCAGTGGTTAGGATTCCACAATCTCAACGCAGGGGGCAGGGGTTTGAACCCTGGTTGACAAGATCCCACGTGCTACGTGGCATAGCCAAAAAAATAAAAAAACATCAGTAAAAATACTGATATGTAGTGTTCAGTGAAGCTTTTTTTCAAGTTGAAAACTGAATAATTGCCACCATTTGTCAGGCACAAGTCTAGTCATGTCCAACTCTTTGTGACCCCGTGGACTGCAGCACACCAGGCTTCCCTGTCCATCATCAGCTCCTGCAGCTTGCTCAAACTCATGTCCATCGTGTTGGTGATGCCATTTCCTCCTGCCTTCAATCTTTCCCAGAACCAGGGTCTTTTCTAATGAGTCAGATCTTCACATCAGATAGCCAAAGAATTGGAGCTTCAGTCCATGGGGTCGCAAAGAGTCGGACACGACTGAGCAACTCACACACACACACAACCACTGAACTGCCAGGGAAGTCCCTTACTGATGCTTTTTATGCAGGTGACTCTCCACCCTTTTCATTCTCCTTCAACAAGAAGAAAATTTCCTACTGGTTCTTATGTGGCTTCACCATTTCCTGGCGCTTGAGTTGCCAGCAGTCAGCTGTGTCTTGGATGCTTTGCCTTCCTACTTTTCCATGAGCCATCACTGATAACCCATGGAATGGCACATGTTTGAACAACTTACTTAGGCACTCCAGAGAAAAACCAAGGCAAAAGAAGTGAGAAAGAGTAATAAGAATAAAGAAAAGGTGAAAGCTAGCAGGAAATGATGGGAGGAGGAAAAGAAACAGAAATCATATTTTCTATTGATTTGCTTTATGTTCCTGTGTCAGTTCATAAATTCGCATCTGGCTAATTGGACAAACCAGTATTTTCTGAATACTCTCAGCCAGCCAGGCTACAGATTCCTCCATTGGGGTGGAACTGAGAAAGCTTTAAAAGCAGGCAAAAGCCATATGGGGACATGTGTCATAAGCAAAATGGTCTTCCATGAGTGAGTGCTGCCGACGGCTTGAAGTAGATAATGCAGAGGTTATCAAACAGTGCTCCTTTAAGACTTGGTTTTCTAGTTAGGCAACTGTCTAAGTCACCATACAAAAAGATCCCAAATGCATTGGCTTTAACAAAATAGGTCTCTATTTCTCTTTTAGATAATAGCACAGAGTTCGGCAGGTGGACAGTACAGAACAATAGTTGAACTGCTCCACAGGTCATAGGGTGCCAAGGTTGGAAGGTTGGCATTGTCATCATCAAAACAAGGTATCCACTCATGGATCCAGGATGTCACTTCAGTGCCACTCCAGTTGTCCCCTTTCCAAGCCAGGTGGAAGGGGCAGAAGAAGCAGAGGACTAAGAGCTGGGTTTTTTTGTTGTTTTTTTTTAAGGACATCACCTGAAAGTTTCTCCTTTACTTCTGCTCATATTCCTTTGTTCAGAGGCTTGAAGGGAAGCTGGGCACATGCCCTGCCAAAACCTGTTGGGAGGGGTCGGATTACTAAATGGAAGAAGGCAAGACTGGATCCTCTGAATAGCTTGTAGTCTTTGCCCTAGCTAGTTCTTTGGAGGTGATTTGAATCCCTCATGAGAGTCTGATCCAGCGGGCAACACCCCAATTTTCCATTCTCTACCTGAGAAGCTCCACTTTCCACCTTATTTGAGGTTTCCATCTAGATTTCTGAGAAATAAGTTTTTTTTGCTTAAAAAGAGAAGCTCAAATCAGTGAGGTGACTCAGTCAAAAGCACTTGTTACACCTTGGAGTCATACCTGAACCCCTAGCCATGGCCATTCTGGTACAAGGGGAGCCTGAGGTGAGGGGCGGTGGTACTGTCCAGAGCCAGGCCTCCTCACATAAGAAGTTCATCTGCTTTCCCACCCTCCCCTCACCAAGTCCCTCTTCCACACTCATACCTAATAGTTCTCAATCTCAGGAGAAAATATTTGGCCTCGTCATCTGGCATGAAGATGGTATTTGTCATGTCTACCTGACAAAACATGGCTGTCCCCACCCCAGTTTCTGGACTTTCCTCAAGTCAAGTTCTGATCAGTGGTATATATCTTGAGCCAAGTGTGCCTGTCACATCATGCTCCTTCAAAAAGCTCCTGTTGACTGGAACACAGATCAGATGGCTGGACTAGGGAAGTCTCTTTGGCCCATGGGAAGGAAGCAGCACAAGAGAAGGCTGAGTAACAAGATAATGGGAGCCTGAGTCCCTGATGATTGCAGAGCCACCATAGCAGCCCTGGGCTACTGTTTCCAACTTTCATCTTGTCTAAGCTGCCTTCATTTAGGGTCTCACTTAAAGCATCAATCATCATCCTAATGGTGGTGATGTGGGTGTGGGTGGAATACTACTTTCCAGCTGTCAAAGATAAAGCTAGACACTAATTAAAACTAGTGCTTTAATTAGAATAGATTTTATTCGATAACTGTTGCAATAGGGAAGAAGGTCCAGTGTGAACTAAACTCTAATTCAATTATATAAACCTGAGTCTTTTAAAGGGAGAATGAGAGAGTAGGGAGGAGGAAATGAGGAGTTGGGAGCAGAGTCAGGGAAATAGAAATAAAAAAATGTGATTGACACATTGGGATTTGCTAACTGACATTTATAGAAGTGAGGCTCCTACCCTCCTACAGAGACTGGGAGACAGGGATCCTATCTTCAAATGTTGACTGGAACAAACAGAACATTCCTTTGAGTTTTCCCAGGCAGGAACTTCAGTGGGCTGGAGTAGTCATCCTAGGGGACGTGGCCTTCAGCTGTTAAAATCTATGCTAGTGTTTGTTTACATCTCTAAATGCAGGACATGGGTGGAGTTGTTCTTTGCCAAGAGCTCTCTGTAGTGCTCACAGTCCACCCCACTCCAATGTCTGGGATCTTTGTGAGGCAGCCTAGGATAGCTTGGCCCTTAGGACCACAAGAGAATGAATCAGATTCAGGACTTTCTGGCTAGCAACCCTGCACACACAGGCCCTCTCCTCTGCAGGAGACAGGGTGGCTAGGGTGAAAAAACCATTGCAAAATAAGCCAGAAGAAGAGGAACCACAGTTGTCATCCAACTTTTTGGTTTCTTTGATGTTTTTATAAGTTACAATAGGCCTTTAGTCAAAATCTGAGTCCCCCTGCTTCCTAGAGCCATACAGCAGGGAGCAGGGTGGTCCAGGTCACACTTCTGGCAACTCCAGAGCAGTGGCAAGGATTGGGGTCTGAGCTAGGACCTTGGAGACACCCTCCACACACCCATCCTCCATGCCTCACCTTGCTCCCTAACAACTCCTCTCCTTACCCCACCTCTAGCTCCTAACTTCCACCTTGCACCCCATCCCCAGAGCATTCTCCTGTTTCACACATGTACTTGACCCATTATCATGTGTGTGCCTTCCAAATTCAGTCTTTTTCCAGCTGTGTGTCTATCTCCCTCCTCCTTTGCTTGGCTAATGCCTACTTAGCCTCAGGCCTCAGCCCTCAGCTGTCAGCTTGAACACTGCCTCTTCATTTTATCTTTCCGAACTTCTAAACCAGGTCAGTCTCCACTCCCTTCTACCTCCAGATTTCTAGGAAGGAAGTACAAGGAGGCAGACAAAAAGAGAAGTAGCTTCAGGGTAAAAAAGTGAAGGTGAAAGTGTTAGTTACTCATTCGTGTCCAACTCTTTGGGACCCCCCAGCCAGACTGTAGCCTCCCAAACACCTCTGTCCATGGAATTTTCCAGGCAGAAATACTGGAGTGTGTAGCCATTCCCTTCTCCAGGGGATCTTCCTGACCCAGGGATTGAACCTGGGTCTCCTGCATTGCAGGAGATTCTTTACCATCTGAGCCGCCAGGGAAGCTTCAGGGTACAACAGAGTAAAAGAAAGCTGACTCAGCACTGAGGTAAAAGCCAGCATGTTTAAAAGGGGAAGCTAAGGAGCTAGTGGCAAGAGCACTTGAGACGGTGAGGAGGGCAGCAGAGCTGAAGAAGGGGATCTGGTTTAGAAAAGGCAACAAGAAAGGAAAGGAAGTATGCTCAAAGAGACAATAGCAACAACAAAAAGCAGGATCACAGGTCTTAGTAGTGTACCTCCTCTGTAACTATTATACATTTAGAGGGGAGAGGTGAAAAATTGTGGTTGGCTGTTTCAGATGACCTCAGTCTTCTTAGGGAAATAGGAACTTAGGTCTTATGAAAAATGGGCATGGGAATAAAATCAAGATATATTCTCATTTGTTAGGGCAGTATTAGGACTAAGAGCTATAACAGGTAGACTCAAAATGCAATGGCTCTACAGTATAGTCTCTAGGCCATAGAAATTTATTTCTTGCACCCACCCTTAGCAGTCCAGGATGGGTGTTTGGATCAGTGGGCAGTTCCCTTCCTTGGTGATCATTTAGGCACACAGGCTCTGCCATTCTCTAAGGTCTAGAGAAAATGAGAGGAACATGCAGAGCAGGCAAAGGAGGTTCTCACAGATGTGGCATGGAAGGAACACACACATTTCTGCTCACATCCCTTTGGAGGGACATTGATCATGTGCTGTCAACCAACTGTAAAAAGGACTAGAAGATGTTATGCTAGCTGTGTGCTCACAGGAGAGAACAGAGTTTGATAGACAGCTAGTGGTTTTCACCACTGTGGTAGGCAGAAAAATGGACCCCAAAGATGTCCACATCTTAATTTCTAGAACCTGTGAATATGTTACCTCATGTGGTAAAAGGGATTTTGAAGATATTTAGGATCTTGAAATGAGGTAGTTATTCTGCAGATTCCCCTGTGAGTGAAAGTGAAGTTGCTCGGTCATGTCCGACTCTTTACGACCCCATGGACTGTAGCTTACCACACTCCTCCATCCATGGGATTTTCCAGGCAAGAGTACTGGAGTGGGTTGCCATTTCCTTTTCCAGAGCATCTTCCCAACCCAAGGATCGAAACCGGGTCTCCCACATTGTAGGCAGACACTTTACTGTCTGAGCCACTAGCCCGCGGGGCATAAATCAAAGAAGGAGGCAGGAGAGTCAGTCAGTATCAGAGGGATGCAGCGTAGGAAGACTAGCATGGCCACCGTTGACTTTGAAGATGGAAGGGGACCATGAACTAAGAAATTTGGGGGCCCTGTAGAAGCTAGGGAAAAAAAAAATGGGTTCTTCTCTAAAGCCTCCAGAAAAAAATGCAACTCCTGCTGACACCTTGATTTTAGCCCAATGACGCTCATTTCAAATTCTTGATCTCCAGAACTCTAAGATAGTATGTTTATATCATTTTAAACCACCAAATTATGGTGATTTCTGCAGCAAGAAGAAACTAAGACAACCACATGTGGTAATTTCTTTTTAAAAAATTACTTATTAGTGGTGTGAAGCATTATGTTAAAATTTAAGAAGACAAGACTATGTGTTGACTTTCCACTTCTTGCAGAAGCCTATTGACTGCCTTATTAACTCTCAGGGATTAGTTAGGGCTGGAGGACTTTAACACGGAGAGGTTCCAGAACAGCAGTTCTCAAAATGGGATCCCCAGACCAACATAATCTGTCTAAGAACTTGTAGAAATGGAAATCCTCAGCCATCTCAGCCTTACTAAATCACAGAATCTGGGGTCTAGCAGTCTGTGTTTAACAAGCCCTCTGGGGCCCAGCAGGCTGTGTTCAGTTTGAGACACTTGCTCAAGTTTGAGAACCACTATTCTAGGACTAAGGGACTATTCTAGATTGAAGGAAACTAAAAAGCAAAAATGAATTAACAAGGCGTGATTATAAGCTGGATCTTTTTGTTCCAAAGGACATTATTGGAACAATTAAAGAAATCTGGATGGAGTCAGAGAATTCATAGTAATGCATCAGTATTAACTTTATGATTTTGATGGTTGTGGGGTGGTGATAAAAGTAGTCCTTGCTTATAGGAAATATACACTAAAAATATTCAGATATAATGAGGTGCTTCACTTGTAACTTGTGGCTTGTAACTTCACTTCACTAGTAACTTTTGAATTTGTGAATTCTCAAATGATTCAAGGGGGGAAGTTTTAAACTCTACTTTCCATTTTTCTTTGGGGCTATTTCAAGATTTTTAGAAGTTTTTTTAAAAAAAAAATACAACAACCCAGCATGATATCATTTTTCAAATATCAGCTTGGCAGGCATAAAAAATGTGGTGACGGTATAGGGAAACAGTTTCACACACCATTGTTGGAATTATATGTTGTAATATTTGGAGAGGGCAATTTTACAATATCTATCAAAAACTTAAAAGCAAAATTTGTCTCAGAAATTGTGCTGAGGGTAAAGAAATACATTTTATTGCAAATGTATAAGGAAATGTATTTATATTAGAAAAAGACTGGAAACAAATGAAATACTTATCATTAGGTGATTGGTTAAATAAATTATGGTATAACATAGGCAATGAGTTACGTGGCTTTAGACCACAACTTCTGTAGGTCTTGAACCAACTTCCCTTTTGCAGTGTAACAGTCAGGTTCCAATCAGGAACATATAAAACACTCTAAGTATTTGGATGGAGGGAATCTAATGTAAGGGACTGGTGACATACTCAGGGATCAGCATTAGAGAAAGCTGGTACAGATACAGCTTTTAAAATAACAATGCTCAAGGACATAAAAGACAAATTTGAGAATTTGGCATGTTATAAGAAAGGAGGCAGATGGAAATTCTATAACTTAAAAATAGAATATACACATAAAAGCATATTACACAGTGAATTGGAAGGTAAGTTATATCCAGAATGAAGCCAGGTACGAAGTAAGGGGACAAAGAGATGGGAACAAGAGATTAAGAGGCATAAGTGATACAATGAGAAGGTCTAACATACCTTTAGTTGGAGTCCCAGAAGGAAATTAGAAAGAGAATGGTATAGAACTAATATTTGAGCACACAATAGCTGAAAATTTACCAAAACTAAAGATACATATCTACCAATTTAACAGCCCAAAGAATCCCAAGGAGGATTACTTACTAAAAAAAAAAAAAAAGTCCATATCTATACATATCATAGTAAAACTGGGATAAACAAAAGACAGAGAAAAAAATCTTAAGCCATTAACAAAAGAATATATTAAACAGATAGATGAACAGTTGACTGCTCACCAGCTGACTTCTCATCGAGTCAGAAACTGGTGGCTTGGTGCCTGCAGTGTGACAAGAGAATTTCATGCTCAGCCTAGAATTCTGTTTCTAGAAAAAAATGTTTCTTAAAAATGAAGGTGGAAACTGAAAATATCACAACATCATTAATCAGCTATATATACATATTTATCGCTCAGTCATGTCTTACTCCTTGTGACCCCTTGGACTGTAGTCTGCCAGGCTCCCCTGTCTATGGAATTCTCCAGGCAAGAATACTGGGTGTAGGTTGCCATTCCCTTCTCCAGGCGATCTTCCCAACCTAAGGATCAAACCTGGGTCTCCCCTATTTCAGGCAGATTTTTTTTACTGTCTGAGCCGCTAGGGAAGCCCAATACTCTGATATCAAATAAAAAGTTTAAGGGAAAGGAAGAATGAAGGTAGAATAACAGGACAGCATGTTTTAAATGATGTTTTTCAAACACAAGGAAAATGACCTCACAGGAAAGTGAGGGAGGGAGAGAAGACTGAAGAGCAATATGAAAGTAATTAAAATAGTAAATATGTGGATAAATGTAAATAAACATTTGATGTAGAAAATAATAATAATGTGTTTTTATTACATATGTATATACATTTGCATATACATAATTAATATTCACAAAATAATAGCATATAAGACAGGAGATAAATAGTTAAAGTATTTAAGATCCTTTCATTATCTAGGAAGAAGATAAAACTAGGCTTTCATAAGTCAAGAATGGATCGTTTATTTCCTTGCCCATTAAAAGAAAAGCACAAACTTCCAAATCAAAAGAAGGAAATAGAATAATTCTAATCTAATCTGAAAGAAAGTAAGAAAAGAGATAACAGAATTTAAATCAGGTGGGATAAATAATAAGCAGTGTGGGGCTTCCCTGGTGGCTCAGTAGTAAAGAATCCACCTGCCAAACAGGAGACTGGTTGGATCCCTGATCTGGAAAAATCCCACATGCCATGGAGCAACTAAGTCCATGTGCCACGACTATTGAACCTGTGCTCTAGAGTCCAGGAGTTGCAACTACCAAAGCCCATGCACTCCAGAGCCCATGCACCGCAACACAAAAAGTCACTATAAGCAGAAGCCTGTGCACTGCAATGAAGAGTAGCCCCTGTCACTGCAACTAGAGAAAAGCCCACACAGCAACAAAGACCCAACACAGCCAAAAATAAAATAAATACATGAATAAAACTATTTAAAAGATAATAAGCAGTGAATAAAATTGAAACCCAAACATATCAGAAATTATATATTAAAGACCTAATACCCATTATAAAAAAGTTATCACACTGATTTAAAACAACAACTATATGCTATTTCCAAGAGGCACATTTAAAACAAGGATACAGAGGAAATTCTCTGGTGGTCCAGTGAAAGTCCACTGGACTCAGCACTTTCACTGCCATGGCTGAGGGTTCAGTCCCGAGCCACAAGTGGCACAGAGTGGCCTAACCACTCCCTCCAAACAAACAAAATACCCAAGGATACAGAAAAGGTTGGAAGTGAAAGGATGGGAAGAGTTATGCTCAGTTCAGTTCAGTTCAGTCGCTTAGTCGTGTCCGACTATTTGCGACCCCATGAATCTCAGCACGCCAGGCCTCCCTGTCCATCACCAACTCCCAGAGTTCACTCAGATTCATGTCCATCGAGTCGGTGATGCCATCCAGCCATCTCATCCTCTGTCATCCCCTTCTCCTCCTGCCCACAATCCCTCCCAGCATCAGAGTCTTTTCCAATGAGTCAACTCTTCGCATGAGGTGGCCAAAGTACTGGAGTTTCAGCTTTAGCATCATTCCTTCCAAAGAACACCCAGGGCTGATCTCCTTTAGAATGGACTGGTTGGATCTCCTTGCAGTCCAAGGGACTCTCAAGAGTCTTCTCCAACACCACAGTTCAGAAGCATCAATTCTTCAGCACTCAGCTTTCTTCACAGTCCACCTCTCACATGCATACGTGACCACTGGAAAAACCATAGCCTTGACTAGACAGACCTTTGTTGGTAAAGTAATGTCTCTGCTTTTCAATATGCTATCTACGTTGGTCATAACTTTTCTTCCAAGGAGTAAGAGTCTTTTAATTTCATGGCTGCAGTCACCATCTGCAGTGATTTTGGAGCCCAAAAATATAAAGTCTGACACTGTTTCCTTATCTATTTCCAATGAAGTGATGGGACCAGATGCCATGATCTTCGTTTTCTGAATGTTGAGCTTTATGCCAACTTTTTCACTCTCCACTTTCACTTTCATCAAGAGGCTTTTTAATTCCTCTTCCCTTTCTGCCATAAGGATGGTGTCATCTGCATATCTGAGGTTATTGATATTTCTCCCAGCAATCTTGATTCCAGCTTGTGCTTCTTCCAGCCCAGTGTTTCTCATGATGTACTCTGCAAATAAGTTAAAAACAGTATACGGCCTTGATGTACTCCTTTTCCTATTTGGAACCAGTCTATTGTTCCATGTCCAGTTCTAACTGTTGCCTCCTGACCTGCATATAGGATTCTCAAGAGGCAGGTCAGGTGGTGTGGTATTCCCATCTCTTTCAGAATTTCCCACAGTTTATTGTGATCTACACAGTCAAAGGTTTTGGCGTAGTCAATAAAGCAGAAATAGATGTTTTTCTGGAACTCTCTTACTTTTTTGATGATCCAGCAGATGTTGGCAATTTGATCTCTGGTTCCTCTCCCTTTCCTAAAACCAGCTTGAACATCTGGAAGTTCACGGTTCACATATTGCTGAAGCCTGGCTTGGATAATTTTGTACATTACTTTACTAGCATGTGAGATGAGTGCAATTGTGCAGTAGTTTGAGCATTCTTTGGCATTGCCTTTCTTTGGGATTGGCATGAAAACTGACCTTTTCCAGTCCTGTGGCCACTGCTGAGTTTTCCAAATTTGCTGGCATATTGAGTGCAGCACTTTCACAGCATCATCTTTCAGGATTTGAAATTAGCTCAACTGGAATTCCATCACCTCCACTAGCTTTGTTCGTAGTGATGCTTGCTAAGGCCCACTTGACTTCACATTCCAGGATGTCTGGCTCTAGGTGAATGATCACACCATCGTAATTATCTGGGTCATGAAGATCTTTTTTGTACAGTTTTTCTGTGTATTCTTGCCACCTCTTCTTAATATCTTCTGCTTCTGTTAGGTCCATACCATTTCTGTCCTTTATCGAGCCCATCTTGGCATGAAATGTTCCCTTGGTATCTCTAATTTTCTTGAAGAGATCTCTAGTCTTTCCCATTGTGTTGTTTCCCTCTATTTCTTTGCATTGATTGCAATAATAAAAAAAAAGCTGATGTTACTAATACCAGAAAGAAAAAAAAAAGTAAGCCAAAGGCATTACTATAGATAGAGTTTTACTTCTCTAAGTAAGGAAGATGTAGCAAGTCTGTAATTGCATGTACCTAATGGCATGGCCTCAAATATATTATGCAAAACCCACATAACTAAGTAGAAATAGATAACTCAACAATTATCTCATTAATTGATAGGACAAGTGGATAAAAATTCATAAGGAGTAGAGAAGATTTGAACAATACATTACAAAATTGATCTAATGTCTTTATCTAGGTGACTGCATCCAGAGTCTGCAGAACACATGTTCTTTTCCAGTGCTTGTGGAATCTTCATTAAGGTCAAACACACACTGGGCCATAAGCAAATCTCTACAAACATAAAAGGATAGCAACCATATACAGTATGATTTCTAACCAAAATGCAATAACAAATTATAACTAGGAATTTCCTGTATGTTTCAAAATTTAAACATGCACTTCCAAATAACCTAGGTTATCTGTTATAATTATCTGTGTTTTGTTCTTTCTTATCATACCAGAAGTCTACCAGAAGAGAATTTTAATTCTCTTTTCAAAGTACCAACCTTGACTTTTGATCCTCTCTGTTGTGTTACAGTTTCATTGATTTTTACTCTCATCTTCTTTATCTCCTTTAACTTTTAAAAATAAGACAGATCATTAATCAACTTAACAATACTGTTTATGTGAAGTTTTATAAAATACAAAGTGCTTTCTCATTAATCCTCAAAGCAACTTTGTGAGTTGGGTCTTTTCCTTCATTTTTACAGATGGGAAAATTATAGATAATTATCACATTCACCAGAATACTGACCCCAGATCAGAGGAACTTCTCCTGCCATTCCAGGGCCTCCTTTTATTCTCTGAAGTCTTCAGGAACACTTAACCAAAACAGCCATGGTTAAGATAGTAGAAGCTTAGCTCTCACCAATCCTTCCTTCAGTAGTCTCCAGCATGCCTATTACCAAGAAAACAGAGGGATGGGGAGGGAGTCGGGAGAAAACTGTGTACAGCATGAGTGGGCAGGCTGCCTAGCCAAAGAAGCAAGTGTGAAGCAGCCCTTGATCAACCCAACACTCTGGGTCACTGGACTAGAGCTGGAGGCTCTTCTTGTTGACCACTTTTCCAGGGGAAAAAAAAAAAATTTGCTTAGAAACAATGGATTGCTTGCTTAGAAGCAAATACCACAGAGTAAACATATCCAAAAAAATATTTCTTCTCAAATCTTGTGTGGGGTGGTCCTTGGGGGATTTTCTTGGCTTGAAGATGGGGCTGTATTCCATTGCCTGAGTGTCTGTCTAGATGTATGAATCCTTGGACAGGGGCCACCACACTGTCAGACTTATTTCCCACACCCTTCTACGAATGCTTCTCATTCCAAGCACATTTCTAAGGGCTCTAATAACACTAACCTCCTCAACCCTCATTATAACCTCTGATGTTGTTACCATTATTATCCCAACAAGAGGTAGATGAGGACACATGAGCAAAGAAAACAGGAGGTTTAGTTACTTGCTTAGTCATCTGGGAATAAGTGAGAGTCCTTACTTGAACCCCAGCTTCATGGCGGAGAGACTGCTCTTGGCTACTACTCTGTGTTGCCTCTCTGCGTGGGATTCACACAAACTCCTTCCTGAGCATAACTGATACTATTCACAGCCTGAGAAGAACTGCCAGGAACACTCAATGGAAAGAAAAATGGAGTTAAATATTCTGACTTCCTTCTGCACGTCTCCAGTCAAGGCCCTCAGCTGAGGTTGGGGAAGAGGCATGGAGAGACTTCCCAGGCCAGGGAATTCCCTAGGAAACCTTAAGGTCCTGATGCAGACAGACTGCAGGTCCCTACTGTCTGTCCTCAGCTGGTTGATCCTTAGGTGACCATTTCTCATTTTTTAATCTCATGAGGGAAAATTTCCCTTGCATTTCATGACTGCTGGTCAGTACTTTTTACCTATAGTGTCTCTGTACATAAACCCTGATGAAATTATTTTTCAGGCTTTTGCTTTCAGACAAATTAGCTAGAAATAGAGTGTACTCCTATGGAAAGCTTTTTCAAACTCAGTGTTTATTAAGGTTTTGCTTCTATTGCTTCTCTCTCCACTCACTCCTTCTATGAGTTCCATAAGGACTGAACTCACTTCAGAATCTTTCCCATACTCCTCCCAACTGTGAGACCTTTAGTAAGTTTTGTTTCTTACCCCCTAGGAATTTTCTCAGTTCAAATAAAATTTCTAATTTATTGGCACAAAACTGTGATATAATATCTTATTGTTTTAATGTCTGTAGCATTTGTAACACAAAACTTTAGAAATCTGCTGAGACTTCAAGAGAATTTATTTACACTGTTGTAACAGGGAAAGATTTAAAGGGAATCTCTCCCCAAACATGAGGAATGAGAGAGGTCTTATAGGGCAAAGAAACAAAAGCAGCACTGAATACTGCAGTTTTGGTGGGTTTTGTAAGGTAGGTATTGTGATCTTTTTTTTTTTTTAGGTATTGCAATCTTACAGAAATGAGTTGTGCTTCTTTCTGATCTGGCTCATCGTGACTGTTACATTCCTGTTCTCAGAACTGTTGAGTCAGGAATTTAGGAGTGAGCTATTCTCAGAATAGCAGAGAGCAAGGTCAGTGTATGTTCAGAGAAAAAAAATTTACAGTTCTCTGTATTCTCCCTTTTTATCCCTGACTTTGCTTATTCAGGCTTTCTCTTTTTTTTCTTGATCAGTCTCACCAGAGGTTTGTCAGTTTTATTAATCTCTTCCAAAACACACAGACATTTGGCTCTAGTCTCTATGCTGCTGCTGCTGCTAAGTCACTTCAGTCATGTCTGACTCTGTGCAACCCCATAGACGGCAGCCCACCAGGCTCCCCCATCCCTGGGATTCTCCAGACAAGAGCACTGGAGTGGGTTGCCATTTCCTTCTCCAATGCATGAGAGTGAAAAATGAAAGTGAAGTCACTCAGTCGTGTCCGATCCTCAGCGACCCCATGGACTGCAGCCTACCAGGCTCCTCCGTCCATGGGATTTTCCAGGCAAGAGTACTGGAGTGGGGTGCCATTGCCTTCTCCGCTGGTCTCTATAATGTTTTTCTATTTTGTTAGTTTCTGCTCTTTATTACTTCCTGGTAACTTCCATTAGGATTTGATTTTCTTTTTGAAGTGTTGCTTAGGTGATTAATTACCAGGTTTTCTGATTGTCTGAAATATCTTTTAAGCTATAAATTTCTAAGCACTGTCTAAGCAATATCTCTCTGGTTTTGATATGTAGTATTTTCATTTTCAGTTGAAAATACTTTCTTCTTTGAACTGTGATTTTAAAATGTTTATGCAAATTTCTGAATAGACATGCTTTATACATTTTTTTTATTAATTTCTAATTTCAGTTATTTAAATTTTGTTCAGATTTACTTTCTGGTCCAGCATATTTGTCAAGCCCCCTACCCCAGGTTTACCAAAGTGTAATTGACGCATAACATTGTGTAGGTATTTTTGAAAATATTTCATGTGTTCTTGACAAAAAATATGCATCCTTGATACACTGGTGCAGTGTCCCATACATATGCATTAGAATGCTTTTAACCTTATTGTTTAAATCTGTATCTTTACCAATTTTTAGTCTGTGTGTCCTATTAATTAGAGAGGTAAAAAAAATCATAACTGTGGATTTTATATTTTTTTCTTTGTGTTCTGAATACTTTTAAGGTAGATACTAACTTATAACTGTTCTATCTTTTCAGTGTTTTTTCTTTCCGGAACGTTTTGTCTTAATGTAACAACTCCCTTTATCTCTAAGAATGGTTTGTGCCTTGAAGTCCCTGCCCCATCTAAAATTAGTAGAGCTACATCAGTTTTATGGAGAAGGCAATGGCACCCCACTCCAGTACTCTTGCCTGGAAAATCCCATGGGCAGAGAATCCTGGTAGGCTGCAGTCCATGGGGTCGCTAAGAGTTGGACACTACTAAGCGAATTCACTTTCACTTTTCACTTTCATGCACTGGAGAAAGAAATGGCAACCAACTCCAGTGTTCTTGCCTGGAGAATCCCAGGGACAGGGGAGTCTGGTGGGCTGCTGTCTATGGGGTTGCACAGAGTCGGACATTACTGAAGTGACTTAGCAGCAGCAGCAGCACATCAGTTTTATGTTGGCTTCATATAACTTCTTTCCATTCTTTTACTTTCAAACTTAGTGTTCTTATATTTGAGTCTCTTGTAAGTAGTAATATAGTGGGATTTTGTACTTTTGCCCTGTGTGCTAAGGTCTGTGTGTGTTCCCCCAGAATTCGCAGGTTGGAATGCTAATGCCCAATGTAATGGTGTTAGGAGGTGGGTGCCTTTGAAGGTGATTAGCTCATCAGGGTTGGGCCCTCATGAATAGGATTGGTGCTCTTATAAAAGACACCCCACAAGATTCCCTAATCCCTTTCTGCCATGTGAGGATACAAGAAGTCTATAACCCTGAAGAAAGCCTGCACCCAATCACTCTGGACTTCCAGCCTCCAGAATTAAGAAATATTAATACATTTTTTGTTATTTATAAGCCACCTAGCATGTGGTATTTTGCTGTAGCAGCCCAAACTAAGACACTCCCTGACAATCTTTGTCATTTAGTGAAATTAAATTATGTGTAAATATTGTGGGGTTTTTTTGGCTTAAGATTTACCATCTTTTTTGGTCTCACCCCTCTCTTTTTAATTTACATTTTTAATTAAACATTTTTCTACTAGTATTGAATTTATATGTTCTATTTTTTATGATTCCTCTAGATTTTACAATATTAATGAGAGTACCCAAAACCTTCACCCTAATACTTCAATCCATTTTACTCTCTTGTGATTTACATATCACTGTTTTCTGGTATTTTACGTCTATCTTAACAACTGTAGATTTTTATTGTTTGGTATAAAACTGTTACATTTTATACACATTTTGCTCTTCATTCCTTTTCACATCTAAAAGTCCAATCTGAGATCAGTTTCCTTCTATAGTACATTCTTTAAAATTTCCTTTAGTAAGGGTCAGCAGGGGATGAATGAAACAAAATTGTCTTATGTGCTTATTTTGTTCTCATTCATAAAAAGTATCACTGGGTACAAAATTCTAATTTGACAGTTATTTTCTACCATTATACTGACATTTTCATTCTACTCATTTGGATTCTGTTGTTGCTGTTTGTTCCTTTGAAGGTAATTTTTAAATCTTTGTTAATTTTTTTCTTGATTTCCTGCAGTTACACTATGATGCATGTAGATATGATTTGATAAATTTATCCTAATTTGTATTCTTTGGGCTTTAAATCTATAGACTTATTTTTCATCAGTTCTGGAATATCCTCAGCCTAATTACTTTTGCCTTTCTTCCATCTTTGCCTTTTAAGACTGTGATTAAATATAAACTTTCCAGTGAGACCTTCCCATTTTTCTGTGTTTTCCCATATTCCTCTATCTCCATGGTGCATTCTGGATAAAACTTCAATCATATCATCCAGCTCACCAATTCTTATCCCCCCTATTTCACCATCTGTTGCCAAATACTTCTTTAAATATTTTAAACAGTTGTTCTCACAAACATACCCATTAATTCTAATGTGAAGTCTACGTGGGTCCGTTCTTTTCTGCTGGTTTTCAGTCATGCTTTTCCCTTGTGCCTGATTATTATTTCTGATTATTACCCCTGAAAAATTGTTACCTGAGGTCTAGATTGAAGGAGTCCTCTTCCAATGAAGTTCTGTTTGCTTCTGGCTGTTTACCTGGGTTGTAAGGGTTGGTCAAGGACCACAATCTGTCAGGGATGTTCTTTTTCTTCTACTGCTGTGCTTGGCAATAAAAGTACCCTGGGGGTGGGGAGGGGGATGGGTCTAGATTTGGTTTATCTGGTCCAGAGGGTGTAGCACTCTGGTAACCTAACCTAACTTTGGAAGTCACCTATAAGATTCATCACCCTGGGTAAGCCTGGCCCTATCATCTTTCTATTTCTCTCACTTTTTGTGGCTGGTGAAGTGGGGCCTAACTCTCCTATAGCATCAGCACAGTCTGGGGCCTAAGCCGCTTTGGTGTTAATCTCTGATGACAAGACCCCATCTTAAAACAGTTCTGCGTGTTTAAACTGTAGTCTTTTCAGACTCCAGGCTCTTTTAAGGGGAAGGGAGGGCATGCCATCTGCATTTTTAAAAACGTTTTTAGGGACTTCCCTGGTGGTCTAGTGGTTAAGGATCCACCCTGCCATGCAGAGGATGTGGCTTCGATCCCTGGTCAGGGAACTAAGATCCCACAAGCTGCAGAGCAACTAATCCTGCTCACTGCAACTACTGAGCCAATATACTCCAGAATTCGCATGCTGCAAGGAAAGATCCTGCATGATACAGCAGAGATCCACTTGCTACAAACAGAACCAGAGGCAGCTAAATATTTTAAAAATATATTTTTTTGTAAGAAATTACTTTTCAGTGTTTTTTTCTGGGAAACTGATCCAAATAACCTAGATGGCCTTCACCAGAAACAAAGTACTGTCTCACCTTTGATATCATTTTCCCTTTTCTAGCCTTTGACACTTTCCAGTTCAGATTTTTCAAATTATACTTTATTTCTATCCTTCTAGTGCTTGGCCATGACATTTTACCATTTTAAACAGCATCTTGACCACCCTGTCAAATAATCCAAGCACTTAACCCACTTTCATACAGATGTTCCAGCCTCCAATTTACTTACTATTGTCCAAATTTCATTTTTTAGCCTTGAGAATTAGACATGGCACTTTTAAAAAATACAGTGTTTCAATTTACCTACATGTTGGCAATTTTTTCTTCTTGGATATCAGATGTTCTTTGGGAGAAGTGGGGGTTAGTGGTCCCTAAACTAGCTCAAGTCCTGATGTGGGCTTAAGTAGATGCAGCTGCATCAACTTGTTGGATCTGTTCTACACAGTCTGCCTGTTATGGCTGGAGACCCAAAGACTCCCTCCTCTTCCAGAATCAGTCCAAGGAGTACATATCTGGTCCTAGGTAGACTGTGGCTCATTCTCCACATGCCTGAGTGAACAGTTTGTAGCAGGAGCACATTGGTGCTCAGTAGGCTGGGGCATTCAGAATCCCCACTCGTGTATTACATGTCTTCTCCCTTGTTATTTAACCCATGTCTCTTTTGAAAGTAGGTGATGCATTAGGTCCACATGAACTCACGTAGGAGTGTGTGTGTGTGTGTATGTGTGAGGGGGTTGGGAACTTCAGGCCACAGGCACACCAACAGCCCTGGCCACCTTAAGTGACCTGATCAAACAGAGCTGGCCCTATATCCAGCAAATGAAAGATTGGTAGATGCTCAGTGACTACTGGGAATCAATACTCCATGGCCTCTTTCCTTTCTGCCACTGTACACCAGACCTCCAAGGACTGGCCCCCTCTGGACAATGCAGGCATTTCCAATGCTGCTTCTGACCAGGCCATCCTATTTCCCATTCTCTTAAATAAAAGACCCAATTCAATATCCTGCTCAGACGTCACTAGTGCCTCATTTCCCAGTAGGTGGAGATCACTTTCCTCGCAAAGCCCAAGGTTTAGTTCAGCATCCATTAGGGTGGTTTTGCTGTGGCCACTGTCCTCTATCTACTGCTGCCTAGCACATGAAACAATGGATGTGTCTAGCAGATCCTTAACAAGTATTTGCTGAATAAACTAATCCAAGTCTATGGACAGGGTCAGGTTTGTCAGTGCTGCAGGTAGAGGACAAAAACCAAGTGTGGTTGTGACATTCCAAAGTGGAAATGAGTGACAGAAATGCTCTTTCCTTCTCCCTTTTCTACCACCATCCCTCCCTCCCACCACCATCAAAACTTACCTTGTTTGGAAGCAAGTAGAAGAAATACTTCTAAACAGAGGCATGGAAACTATGTGTATAAAAACAGGAATCCTAGAGAGAACCAAGAAACTGACTAAACACTGTCCTCTTGTAAAGAGTGGAGTTTGGAGCCAGAAAGACTTGACTTAGAATTTGGCCTCTACTGATAAGCCCCACCAGGAAAATTCCTGGGCAGGTTACTTAATTCTCAAGACTCACTTTTCATTCTTTGAGTTACCTAATTAATAGTCTTATATATGTGTGCTAAGTTGCTTCAGTCATGTCCAGCTCTTTGCAACCCTACAGAATGTAGCCCACCCTGCTCCTCTGTCCATGGGATTCTCTAGGCAAGAATACTGGAGTGGGTTGCCATGCCCTCCTCCAGGGGATCTTCCGAGGGATCAAACCCATGTCTCCTGCATTGGCAGGTGGGTTCTTTATGACCAATGCCATCTGGGAAGTCTCCAATCTTACATATAGTTAACACAGTCTATTTTATGACTGACCATTCATTTGCCCAACCTATCCACTCCTAGTGGTTATTATCCAGCCCCAGTATGAGGATCAATCCAATCTTCACTTCTGGTAGAGGTACCACATAATTTCTCATGAAAGCTGAGCTACTAGCCCTGAGGGATGAGTCCCCTGCTGCCCTCCTTGGCCTGCATCTGGTATAACTTACCCCACAAAGACAAGACACACAAATGGCTCTCTGTGTGTTCTTCCACCTAAAGTATGTCACAGCCTGTTTACTTTTGAAGAATTCCTTTATTGGAGTTTCACCTTACCTTGCCACAACTATCTGGCTCTTCATGGCTGAGAGTGAGCCCTGAACAGAAATTCATAACATTTTACAACAGACAATAAACACATGTAGTGCATGGAATCTTTACAATAACACAAACAATCAAACATTTAACAGGATTGTTAAGAAGCAGGAATTTTCTCCTATCCCCTAATAACAGGTAGCTACTTAGCTTTTCAGGTCCTGCAATGAAATGCCCTCCTGCTCAGAATTCCTATTCATAGGAATCCCTGAATCAATTCTTTCTGCATGTTGAGGATGTGTTCCATTAGTTATTAAATGTGCTAAATTTCTGTCCATGGTAGAACCCTTCATTTGTAGCATAATGTGTGTGTGATATTTTCACTTATCACACATTCATGATTCATTAAGGGTGTTTATTTGAAAATTTTTTAAGTTTCATCCATTCAATAGTGTATATCACATTACAACAGTATAGTCCATTCAACTTGAATTTATTTGAGTGACTTTCTCCTATTTTCTGTAAGATTTATAAGTCTATACTTTTTACATTTCCTACAATGAAATCCACATTTTCACAAGTTGCCATCACTCCCCCAAATCAGTTATATCAAAGTTATTCTTCATGACCACTACTATATTAATTTATATTCCCTGAAGCCTGTTTCCTTTCCCTGAATTAGCCTATTGGAGGTCCTTCTTGGATCTTGTCCACTGACCAACAGATAACTGGAATTCAAAGCTATTCCTGAATTTCCTACATTTCTACTCAGACAATTTACCCATATATGAACTTTCTGTTGGTGACTATGTGACTTCTAAATGAAGTCTTTTTCTCATCTGTATTTCTTAAGTCCAGAAATGTCTACTTATTTTGAAGGCTTTTTTCATACTCCATCACTTTGATGGGTTTTATTCCCAGCATGAACTAAATATTTTATATTCCATAAGGGCTCACCTACTTCAACACTGGGACCTTCCTTGCTGGCTATGACTGAAAATCACAGAGAAAAGAAATTACTCATGGTTTCATTTATACTGAGTAAATTATAAGCCATGAACAAGGACCTCAAATACTCTTTATAAAGTTTTTCTTCCATTTGCATTCCCTGATACTTGGTAAACTCTGCCTCCTACAGAGACATGCTCATCCTGGTCCCATCCAGAGCATTCCCTCCCTCATGAGTTCTCTTCTGTGATGTGCCACTATGACTTCCCATATTTGTCACACTTAAATATTCCCCTCCAGTATGGATTCTTTTATGCTTGGTGAGATTTGATCTGATATTGAAAGCCTTCCCACACTCGTTACATTGGTATAGCTTCTTTCCAGTGTGGATCCTTTTGTGTTGGTCAAGGACTGATCTATAATTGAAGGATTTCCCACACTCACAATTATAGGGCTGCTGCCCGCTATGGACACTTTTATGGTTGATAAGACTCGAGTGTGAGATGTATGCTTTCCCACACTCATCACATCCATAGGGTTTCTCACCTGTGTGTATCCTTTTATGTACTGTGAGGCCTGAGCTGTTCCTGAATGCCTTCCCACAGCCATCACATACATAGGGTTTTTCCCCCGTATGAATCCTCTTGTGTTGGGAAAGGAGTGAGCTATAACTGAAAGACTTCCCACATTCAACACATTTGAAGGGTTTCTCCCCAAGATGGACTCTTTTATGGCTTATAAGAGTTCTGTTTGAGAAAAAAGCTTTCCCACATTCATCACATGTGTAGGGGGTCTTGCCAGGGTGGGTACTTTTATGGTTGATAAGGCTTGAGTGTGAGATGTAGGCTTTTCCACACACATCACATTTATAGGGCTTCTCACCAGTATGAATTCTTTTATGCACTTTAAGGCTCGAGTTGTTTCTGAAGACCTTTTCACATCTGTCACATTCATAAGGTTTCTCTCTAGTGTGGACCCTTCTGTGTTGAGAAAGAAGTGAGGTGTAGTTAAAAGATTTCTCACACACATCGCATTTGTAGGGCTTCTCCCCAAGATGAATTTTTTTGTGATTTATAAGGGTTCGGTATGTGATAAAGGCTTTCTCACACTCATCACACTTATAGGGCTTTTCCCCAGGGTGTACACTTTTATGATTTATAAGGCTTGAAAGTGAGATGTAGGCCTTCCCACATTCTTCACATTTGTAAGGTCTCTCCCCAGTGTGGATTCGTTTATGGACTTTAAGGCCTGAATTATTTCTGAAGGCTTTTCCACACTCATCACACCCAAAGGGTTTCTCCCTTGTATGAATCCTTTTATGTTGTTCAAGGGCAGAGCTGTAATTGAAGGATTTTTCACAATAACTACATTTATAGGGCTTCTCCCCAAGATGGATTCCTTTGTGGTTTTTAAGGCTAGAGCGTGAGATATAGGCTTTTCCACACACATCACACTTATATGGTTTTTCCCCAGTATGGAGTCGCCTGTGGACTTTGAGTCCTGAATTGTTTCTGAAAGTTTTTCCACAGACATCACATACATAAGGTCTCTCTCCAGTGTGAATTGTTCTGTGTTGAAGAAGAAGTGAGTTATAGCTGAATGATTTTCCACACTCCTTACATTCATGGGCTTTCTTCCCAGGGTGAATGCTTTTATGGACTGCCAGGCCTGAGCTATAGCTGAATGCTTTGCCACAGACATCACATTTGTAAGGTTTCTCTCCTGTGTGGATCCTTTTATGCACAATAAGGCCTGAACTATTCCTGAAAGCCTTCCCACATTCATCACATTCATAAGGTTTCTCTCCAGTGTGGATAACTTTATGTTGAATGAGGAGAGAACTATAATTAAATGATTTTTCACATTCATCACATTTATAAGGTTTATCTCCAAAGTGGATGCTTTTATGATTTAGAAGTGTTCTGCAGGTAATGAAGGCCTTCCCACACTCATCACATTCATAGGGTTTCTCCCCTGTATGAATCCTTTTGTGGACTCTAAGGCCAGAGCTATTACTGAAGGTTTTCCCACAGATGTCACATTCATAGGGCTTCTCACCTGTGTGGATCCTTTTGTGGACTCTAAGGCCAGAGCTGTTCCTGAAGGCCTTCCCACACTCACCACACTCATAGGGCTTCTCCCCAGTGTGAATTCTCTTATGCTGATCCAAAACTGAGCTATAATTGAAGGATTTTCCACACTCATCACACTTACAGTTCTTTTCTCCAGAATGGGTGCTTTTGTGGTTTATAAGGCTGGAATAGGACATGTAGGCTTTCCCACATTCCTCACACTTGTACGGCTTCTCCCCAGTATGGATCCTCTTGTGGACTCGAAGGCTTGAGCTGCTCCGGAAAGTCCCTCCACAGTCATCGCACTCATAGCGTTTTTCACCAGTGTGCATAATTTTATGTTGAACAAGTCGGGAATTATATTTGAAGGATTTCCCACAGTCATCACATTTATGTGATTTCTTAACAGCACTGGCTTTTTGCTGTAGACTGGGATGAGAGTTTCCATTAATGCTCTCCACACATTTGACTTGTTCACTGTTTTTCTGTTCTATAGGGACAGTCTGGTGTGTAACATATTTTGAGCTCAGATGTAAGCTTTTCTCAGATGCCTCATCTTCCTGTTCTGTCTTTATATTTGCTGTATTCCTGGCTTTGCCAATCTTTTCCCTGAAGCCACTTTTGTCTTCCTTCATTCTTTTTCCCTCAGGCTTGTCCATCTGATTTTCTACCTTGCTATCCCAATCACAAGTTTCACCAACCTTAGACTCCTGCATATGATCCTTGTGAAGACCTTCCACTTTTGGCCACACAGATTCTGCATTTCGAATATTTTCATACTTTTCAGTTGATTCCTCATCCTCAGTGCCCCTCGTCTTCAAATGTGACACTAAACCAAGAAAATGAAAATGATACCTTCACTTTAGAAAAACTGAAGGAATTAATATCCAAATTCACTCATTTACTCCACAAATGTTTACTGACCACATATGGTGTGATAGGTACCATTTTTAATGGCTAGGGATACAATCATGGACATGCCGACATTTCTGCCCCTGTGGAATAATGTTAAAATGCTAAAGCCCTGGGTTGCCAATGGAACAGGGATGTTTTCTATTCCTGCATAATAGCTTACCATGATGGCAAGTTGAAATGGATTGGAGTGATGCACAGAATCAAGGGCAACATTGACCATTTGTTGAAAAATGCCACCTAGTCTCTGAAAAGCAAACAGAGGGTTGAACGAGTCTCTGAAGAACAGGAGACAGAAAGATTAATAAGACAAAAGCTAAGAAGTCATAATCAGCAGAGGGTTGGCAAAACTAAAGGAGAAATCAGTACATGAGTGGAGGTAATGGGGAGTTGGTTATGAAATCATGAGGACAGTCATGTCAGAGATGAGAAAGAAAACAAGCTGCAGATGCCTGTTGTTGGTATAGCCTCCTGGATTTCCTCTCCAAGAAAACATTGACCCTGGAGAGTGGTTTAGTCAGGGAAGAACTCTACATGGAAGAACACATTCTGGCTTGCCAGGCAGATTCATTCATTCCCACTTTATGAACAGGCTAACTGCAGTCAGAGCATATCAAAGATCAGAAGCTAAAATACAAACTGTCAAGCAAAGGAAATGATACTGCCTAGGCATAAATACCTAGCTGTATGAGCCCCAAAAAAGCTACTTAAGCTCTTTATGCCAGTTTCCTCATCTGTAAAATGAGGGCAATAGAACTGATGTATTAAATAACATACATAAGGTATGGAGAACACTGTCAGTCACTTGGTTAATTGCCAGTCACGTGCTATATGCTATAGCACCTAATTCATTATTTAATCAAGATCAGGTTATTGGATCAGGGTTGGAACCCGGGGATAAACCACAGGACTCAGGAAAGACAAACTCTTTCTCAAAGCAGATTTTAAGGCCCAGGCAATGACTCCTTATTCCCTTGAAGGCACTCTACACACAGCTGGCACTCTGTCAGCACGCACCTGCTAGAAGGCTGACTCTTGAGAACAGAAGCAACAGTTCTAACTTAGTTGTCTCCCAACCTTAGACAATTAGACATTTGTAATTAGACATAGTTAAAATTCAGACCTCCCTCTTACCTGGGCATCAGACCCCCACCTTGGTCAGTACTCTGTAATTCTACTTAGAAACTCTATGTGAACATGTGATAAGAAAGCAGAGGCAATAAAAGAAAAGTAAGATATATACTCTGGAGTGGACACATATAAACACCTGCACTCATGATCCAATTTATGCTTACAGGAGTGAATAATGTACTCTGAATTAACATTTATAGAACAGGAGGAGCTAGGAACTCAGAATATCACCAGGAAGCTAAAATAAAGAATCACTTGGTAGACATTTAAAAAAATGAAGATGAAAAGGTAGTTCATCTGAGAAGGCTTCACAAAATGACTATTAAGTAATATCAGGTAAGAGATCATTAGAAGTCACTGAAGAATGGTGGCACAACTGTAGTTCCATGCTCCCTTTCTTTACAACCTTGGGCAGAGCAGTCATGCCATTTAAAATGTGAGGGCTACTGAGTGGTCACTGGAAATCCAGACCATCAATAGCAACACACCTTTTATCTGTGCTCTGAATCCTGCTCCTATCACATGAGGGACACTGCTCCACCCATTCCCTTTGATCTGGGGCCCTCCACCTCTACTCACCCTCAGCTCTGAGAAGAGAAAGATGTTCAACTTTCTACAACACAAAATCAAATCCCCTGAAATTGCCAGGGAAACACAAAATTTGTCAGGGTGGAAAAAGAGAAAAAGAAAAACTGTAAGGCAGGAGAACTACTCATACTATTTAAATATTCCAAAGGCTGTTATAACTAAAATAGTGTGGTGAAAAGTGAAAGTGTTAGTTGCTCAGTTGTGTCTGACTCTTTGCAAGCCCATGAACTGTAGCCCACCAAGCTTTTCTGTCCACAGAATTCTCTAGGCAAGGATACTGGAGTGGGTAGCCATTCCCTTCTCCAGGGGATCTTCCTGACTAAGGGATCAAACCTGGGTCTGCTGCATTGCAGATGGATTCTCTACTGTCTGAACCAAACAGCCAAACAGGGAAGCCCAAACAGTGTGGTACTGGTATATAAAAAAACAGAATAGAATAAAAATCCAGAATAGTTCCAATTATACACAGAATCAAGTATACGATAAAGGTGGTATTTCAAATTAATGAAGCAAAAATGGTCTCTTTAATAGTGTTGGAAGTAGATCCATTCTTTACATCATTCACAGGAATAAACTCTAAATGTAAGTGAAGTGAAGTGAAAGTTGTTCAGTCATGTCCAACTCTCTGCGACCCCATGGACTATACAGTCCATGGAATTCTCCAGGCCAGAAAACTGGAGTGGGTAGCCTATCCCTTTTCCAGGGGATCTTCTCAACCCAGGGATCAAACCCAGGTCTCCTGCATTGCACGCAGATTCTTTACCAGCTAAGCCACAAGGGAAGCCCAAGAATACTGGAGTGGGTAGCCAATCCCTTCTCCAGACGATCTTCCTGACCCGCAAATCAAACTAGGGTCTCCAGCATTGTAGGCAGATTCTTCACCAACTGAGCTATCAGGGAAGCCCTCTCCAAATGTAGCAGAACTCTAAATATTAAAAAGTGACACTAAAAAAAATAAAAAGTGACACCAGAAGAAAACATGGGTGAATGCCTCTATAACCTGAGTACAGAAGAAGTTTTTTATGACCCAGATGCAATAAAAGATTAACAAAGCTGATTACATAGAAATAAAAGTAAACTTGCATGGCAAAAAATACCATTAGCAAAACCCAAAAAAAATAAATGACAAAGTAGAAGAAAATATCTGCAACATATATATAAAGGCTAATATCTCTAATATACAATGTTTTAAAGTTAAAGAGACTAAAAATCCTACAGAAAATGAGTAAAGAACATGAACAAACAATTCATATAAAGAAATACTAAAGTGGTCCTTAAACATGTTTTCAATTTCACTCATAATAAGAGAAATGCAAATGAGAACTATACTAAGATCCCCTTTCTCACATGTTAGATTGGCAAATATTCAAAAGCTTAAAAATATACTCTTTGGGTGAGGCTGTGGAGATAGTCTCATACATTACTGAGAATGCAAATTGGCATAACCTCTGTTGAAGGAAATTTGCCAATACCTACACAACTATGTATGCATTATACTCCAATCCAGAAATCCCATCTAGGAATTTACACTGAAGATACACTTCCAACAATACAAAAGCATATGTGCACGAAGTTATTCATTGTAGCATTATTTTTAATTACAAAATCTAGAAAATCATCTACATGTCCAAGCATAGAAAACTGGTGTATATGGCACATATACACAATGGAGTACTAAAAAGAAGAGGAACATTTCTATAGATTGTTAGGGAGCAATTTCCAGGATATGCTGTAAAGCAAAAGAGAGCATATATGCTACATCTTATGTAAGAAGGAAAATAAAAAATAACAAGCATATAACTGTTATCTTTTTAGTAATGAGAAAATCCACAAAACAGTGAAGGCTGTTTCCTATAAGGTATAGAGTCAGGGAACAGAACAGAAGAGAGAGGGGAAAGAAACACTCTGATTACAGCTTTCTGTATAGCTTTTACTCATGGAAGCATGATAATGTTTTGCAGATTCAAAAAATAAAATGACATCAATAAGACTGGGAAAGGGGGAAAGCCATTAAACTATAAAGTGAATGGGAACCAATGAACTCATTTGTGTTTTACATGAATATGGTAAATATAAGACCTAAACAAAAAAAAAGGAAGAACTAACGCATGTCACTTGGGTACATAATATGTAACTTTGTAACACATACTCTCAGTTTGGGGAAGGCTGGAGTGAGCAGTGGGAAAGAGCTGCAAACAACTTAACTAGTTTGGGAAGGTTTGTTTCCTGTAGTGTTATAGGCAAAGCAATTCAGAAACAGTTTTAGATCTATTACTAGACTGAGTAAATGTGTTGATTTAGTTGGGAGCCAGAGCTCTCCTAGAGGAAGAAGGAACATAATAATATGGAATAGGAGAAGACAAGAAAGACCCTGTGGGGACAAATCAGAGGTATTACTGTGAACTTATGATTTCTAAATTATATACAAATGTGCACATTATATAAATGTACATTCATATGTATGTATATTTGTATGTGGTGGTGGTGGTGTAGTCAATAAGTCATATCTGACTCTTGAGACCCCATGGACTGTAGCCCACCAGGTTCTTCTGCCCATGGGATTTTCCAGGCAAGGATACTGGAGTGGGTTGCCATTTCTTTCTCCAATATTTGTATGTATATGTGTGTAAATGTACATATATTCGCTAGTTTTGTTTGCTGAAAAGCTAAGAATCAAAAATATCTGAGTTAATGAGCACAATACAGCACCTTGTTCTTGGACTCTACTACCATTATCTACTAAAATGAACCTGGAGGATTCCAGGCTGGGGCCAGGATAGGTATAAGATGAGCTGAGACATCGTTATGACAGCAAATAAAAAAATGCTCAACAATGACAAAAAGATGATGTGGGCATATGACAAGACCACAAGAGCCAGCTTCAACACTGAATTTACGCTTCATAGCCATTACATCAAGAATTATAAACCACTGTAAATAGAATTACATGAGTTCATACAGGTACAAATGGGAGAAAGGGAGGCCTCCTGTTTAGAGGAGAATGCCAGGGCTGGTTGGTAAATGTGGAGGGAATAGAGTTGGAAGAAAAAAAAAAATCAGCATTCTGCAACTATCAGAGTAAAGACTGGATCAGGGGAGAATTATCAAGGGATTCTAAGTCTAGGGGAATTCTCACGAGAAGCAGTATATATGCAAGGTCTTAAAATACTCCTTCACAGACTGCAAAGGAAAAAATAGTAATCACATAGTGAAGAGATTAAACCATGGCTTGGCTGGTCATCTTAAATTAGTATCACCAATGGGGGCAGATAAACATCATGTGACTCTAGAAGTGACACCCTGAGAAGGACACATCACCTACAGAATGTATTACCTGAACTGAAAAATAAATATCAGGCAGATCAAATAAATCCCAAAAAAGAACATTCTACTAAAAGGTATTTATATTTTTCAAAAGTATCATTGTCATAAAATACAAAAGCTACAGAAATGCTTCACATTAAAGCAGGCTGAAGAGATTTGACCACTAAATTCAATACGTGCTATCAACTGGATCTGTACTGCAGGTAAAGGCTGTTATAAAAAATAACTGTGTCAACAGATGGAACTGGAATATGTATGGTAAGTCAGGCAAAAGTCATTAATAACTTTAAGTTTACTGAAGCTGACAACTGCAATGTAGTTATGCAAGAGAATATCCCTATAAATACATACTGAAGTGTTATGGATAAAGGGCCGTGATGTGTAAGTAACCCTCAAATGGTTTAGAAAAATAGATAGATATGCATGAAACAGTAAGAGAAAGAAGATAAAATGAAGTAAAAAGTTAACCACAGGTGAATGAATAAAGGGTATTTTTTTCACTATTTTTTATGTTTTAAATTTATTTATATTAAAAATGTGATAATTATTAGGATTTTTTATTATCTTTTAAAAATTTTTATTGGAATACAGCTGATTTAAAATGTTGTTTCTGCTGCATTATTATTGAAAATTTTCTGTATATGGGAAATTATTCCCAATAAAAAGTTTGTGTGTGTGTGTGCGCGCTCACTCGTGTCTGACTCTTTGTGACTCCATAGACAACAGCCTGCCAGGCTTCTCTGTCTATGGAATTTTTCCAGGTAAGAATACTGGATTGGGTTGCCATTTCTTCTCCAGGGGATCTTCCCAATGAAAAAAATGTTAAAGTGTAAATTTAAAATTGTCTCAACTATTCCTTCCCCTTCAGATACTGCTTTTGCCATCCTGCCTCCTGTCCACAGTTGCATATTGAAAAAGTGGTCTTCAAGTCCCATCTCCCCACATGCCACATCTATTCAATCTGATTTATTCCACTCAGGCCATGCTGCATTAGCTTCTTCAGGACCAGGTGCTGACTCCTGAGTTTGCTGACCCTTGGATGTTCTGGCCCCCTGTTCCATCTGAAACCTTTCCTCTTCTGACTCTACATAATCTTCCTAGGCAGTCCCATCTATATGTGTGGCTCCTATAAGCTGTCTTGCAGAGCCTCATCTCTGGCCCAGACCCCTTCTTCAATTATAGTCTCATATCCACCCATCTTTTCTTCTGAATAAATCAGAAGTGGGCTCTCCCCTTTCCCTCACCACTCCACATCCAAAAGACCATTTAAGACCACCTATACAGTTCTCAACCCCAACTCCATTCCCACTGCCAAGAATATAGTTTAAGCCCTCCTAAATTCCCTTCCAAACTTCTGCCATAGTCTCCCTACCTTCATTCTTAACCCTGTGCAATTTTTCTTCCAACACTATCAAGAATTTTGTAAAATGCACATGTGAGCCCTCCCCAATAAGTGTTTAAAGGCTATCTAGTGTGGTACTTGTGGAGAAGGCAATGACACCCCACTCCAGTACTCTTGCCTGGAAAATCCCATGGATGGAGGAGCCTGGTGGGCTGCAGTCCACGGGGTCACTAAGAGTCGGACACGACTGAGCGACTTCACTTTCACTTTTCACTTCCATGCATTGGAGAAGGAAATGGCAATCCACTCCAGTGTTCTTGCCTGGAGAATCCCAGGGACGGGAGAGCCTGGTGGGCTGCCGACTATGGGGTCGCACAGAGTTGGACACGACTGAAGTGAAGCAGCAGCAGCAGTAGTGTGGTGCTTGAAGCCTTCTGCATCTCACCAGCTGGAGCAACTTGCTGGGGCCATACTAATTCACCCCTTGCTGACACCACACTTAGAATCCTTGGCCCAGATGGTTGGACCCTTTCCCCTCTGATAGGCTAATTCTCAATTCCCTTCATGTCCTCTGGGATTCCTTGTTTGATTGGCTGTGGCCTGGCCTGGTCTGTGTGAAATTGTAAGTACTTCACTGTTTACACCTCTGGCCTAGGCAGACTCCAGGAGTCTCCCTGTTCTAGCCCTGCTTAACCTCCTCTGTTTGGGGAGAAGCAGATTTTCCTATCATCTGATGTAGTCCACCCAGTCCTCTTAATGACTGAAATCAAAACAGGGCAATATACATGTGCATCTTCACTGAAAGCAGATGGTCAGCAATGGAATTCGTATTATGAATTGACTAAAGAAAATTGATGACTAAGAAAAGGTCAGTCAAAAACACAAGCAGAAAAGCTCAAAAACATAATGATAGTACTAGGAGACTTGCAAACTAGTAGAAGAGTCTAGCAGGAATATAACCAACATATGATAATAATGGCAGACAAAAAGCATGGATGAGGGAAGAAGGGGAAGGGACATACTCTGCTTCAAAGAACTAAGAAAAGTTTCAGGAAGAAAGGGCTAGTTCCAGCAGACAGAAGAGCAGATGCAAAGGGTTGGTGTTCACCATGCCCTGGACATATGAAACACACGATGGCAGGCACAACTGCATAGGTGGGCAAAAATAAGGGCTGCAGCAGGGTCTGCCCATCATACTAAGGAGTCCAGGCTTGATTCAGAGGAGTTTTAGGTGGAGTGGAAAACTCAGATATGCATTTTGGAAGATCACTTATTCTATCAAATCAGGAGGTTAAAGGGGCTAGATAGGAAACATTTTAGGCTTTGTGGGGCACATACAATTCTATCACTTGTTTTTCTTTTTGGCTTGCTTTTAAGCATTTCTTTTAAAATGTAAAAACCATTCTCTGCTTGCAGACCATATAAAAACAGATCAGAGATCCAGAAGTCTGCCAATTCCTGCTAGACAAAATCAAGGAATCAGAATTAATTTAGGATGGTGTGAGATAATGGCATTTTGGCTACATTTGAAGTGTTTTTTGTTTTTTGTTTTTTTAAAGACTATGCTAGGTGAAATGCCATAATGTCTGGAATTTCCTTTAAAATACTTCAACAAAGAAAAATAAAACGGGAAAAAGGAAAAAAATATAGCAGAATCCTAATAATTGTTGAATCTGAATGATGGATATACCAAGTTCATTATACTATTCTACTTTCCTATTATGTTTACACTTTTTCATAATATAAAATTAAAAGAAAGATTACTCATTCTAGTTGCAATGGGAGAATGGATTGAGGAGGAGAGAGAACTGAGTACTAGAGTCTGGAAGATTATTATAATCCAATCAATACTGATGTGGTGGCTAGCTCATGTGTCCCCTATGACACAAGAAAGGAATCACTTCAAAATCACAATTCCTACACAGAAAGAGGGCCAGATGGGTTTAATTTCTTAAAAGTTCTCAAGGCTAAAAGGGAACTCCTCTCTAATCAGTTCTCAACAGAGAGAAAACTAGTTCTATCCATATAGCCTACTTATATAAGTTAAAAGTTTAAGCAATAGTAAGACATCCACTCCTTCTAAATTACATAGGACCCACAACATCTGGGCACTTCTGTGCTTCACATTATTCATGTTCTACCACCAATGCCTGGAAAAGCTCATGCAGAGAGTAAGAATCTGTCCTTAATTTTTGCTATCCCTGCCCAGTAAAGTCAGGAGCCACTTCTCAAGAGATTAGACAACTCAGAAGAGAGGAATTGTGGCTTACTCTGGCTGAAAATTCCTGCCTTAACAACAGACTTCAACAAGCAACAGGTACAACACATCTGCAGCTACTGAGGATTTTCAGAGTACCAACCATATTCCACAAATCAATCTACCATCTAGATTCTGTGTCTTAAGTTGTTGGATATTATACTGGACTTGAAAGTGACCAAAAAAAGAAAGAAAAAGAGAAAATAAGAGCGAATATGAGCACAAAATGCTTACAGTCTCGGAAGAAGTGAAAGGATAGGACAAATGAAAGATGAGACTAAGGAGTGTGTGAGAAAAGTGTTATGCAGATGGGAAGAAAGTATGGTTTCTGCTTTAGTTATTGCATTTAGTTTGTAAGTATTGGAATTGTAGATGGTTAACAAAAGTTGGTTCTACTGCTTAATCCTTATGATTAAGGGTGATTATTTCCTTAAAGTAAAAAATGAAATAGATCATTCTCATACCTAGTAATGGGGAAGAAAATCCTAGTCATCCTAAGGAATAAGGTAAGCAAAGGAGATTTTGAAAGGGGGACTGAGAGATTTTCTGAAGCTAAAGGGGCAAGACTGGCTTGAAGAGTGTCATTAATAGACAGTTGTTTGGGCTACTGTAAGGCTAAGTATCATAAACACAAGTATCAGGAGAGAAAAGCTACTTGGTTTAATTTGTTCTTCAAACACTGTATGACATGTCAATCCCTTCTTTAAAAATTCTTGCTCAGATATGCCCTGGGACAAAGTCACTGGGTGTTCCGTAGTTTGAAGTTAACAAAGAAACTGGAAACAACCCAAATGGCCTTACTAGATCTTATAAAATGATGGTACATCCAAAACATCCAAAGCCACAGGACTGGAAAAGGTCAGTTTTCATTCCAATCCCAAAGAAAGGCAATGACAAAGAATGTTCAAACTACCGCACAACTGCACTCATTTCACATGCTAGCAAAGTAATGTTCAAAATCCTCAAAGTTAGACTTCAACAGTGCGTGAACTGAGAACTTCCGGATGTTCAAGCTCGATTTAAAAAAGGCAGAGGAACCAGAGATCAAACTGCCAACATCTATTAGATCATAGAAAAAGGGAATTCCAGAAAAACATCTACTTCTGCTTCACTATGCTATGTGCCTTTGACTATGCTAAAGCCTTTGACTGTGTGGATCACAACAAACTGTGGAAAATTCTTCAAGAGATGGGAAAAGCAGACCACCTGACCTGCCTCCTGAGAATTCTGTATGCAGGTCAAGAAGCAAGTTAGAACCGGACATGGAACAAAGGACTGGTTCAAAAATGGGAAAGGAACATGTCACGGCTGTATATTGTCACCCTGTTTATTTAACTTTATGCAGAGTACATCATGTGAAATACTGGACTAGAAAAACCAGAAGCTGGAATCAAGATTGCTGGGAAACATACCAATAATCTCAGATATGCAGATGACACCACCCTTATGGCAGAAAGTAAAGAGGAACTGAAGAGTCTCTTGATGAAAGTTAAAGAGGAGAGTGAAAAAGCTGGCTTAAAACTCAACATTCAAAAAACAAAGATCATGGCATCCAGTCCCATCACTTCATGGCAAATAGATGGGAAAACAATGGAAACAGTGACGCACTTCATTTTGGGGGCTCCAAAATCACTGCAGATGGTGACTGCAGCCATGATGATTGGCTCCTTGGAAGAAAAACTATGAGAAACCTAGACAGCATACTAAAAAGCAGAGACATTACTTTGCTTACGAAGGTACGTCTAGTCAAAGCTATGGTTTTTCCAGTAGTCATGTGTGGATGTGAGAGTTGGATCATGAAGGCTGAATGCAGAAGAACTGCTACTTTTGAACCGTGGTGTTGAAGAAAACTCTTAAGAATCCCTTGCACTTCGAGGAGATCAAACCAGTCAATCCTAAAGGAAATCAGTCCTGAATATTCATTGGAAGGACTGATGCTGAAGCTCTAATACTTTGGCCACCTGATGGAAAGAGCCAACTCATTAAAAAAGACCCTGATACTGGGGAAGATTGAAGGCAGGAGGAGAAGAGGATGACAGAGGATGAGACGGTTGGATGGCATCACTGATTCAATGGCCATAAGTTTGAGCATGCTCCAGAGATGGTGAAGGATAGGGAAGCCTGGCGTGCTGCAGTCCATGGGGTCACAAAGAGTCAGACAAGAGTGAGTGACTGAACAACAACAAAAACATTCAAACAATGGCCATGCCACTCCTATACTGCAGTGCTGTATTTAAAGAAAGAAAGAAAGAAAGAAAAAAGCTTTGTGTTCTGATGACCTCTAACACAGATTAAGTAAAAGAAGCAAGGTGCAGAATTTTGAACAGTACCTTACCACCTGTGTGAAAAAAGGAGGGACTAAGTACATTCAAATTTGCCAATATGTTTGCATAAAGAAACTGGATACACTCAAATTATCTATCAAATGTGGTTGGTTTTCTAAAGGGATTGGGCCTAGAAAGATGGCTGAACAGAGGGAGATCTTTTCATTGATATCTTTTCACATTTTTAATATCTGAACCATATGAATACATTACATAGTCAAAAACTTATTTAAGGAAATATCCTCCTGCTTTCAAAAAGGAAACACTCCTGTGGCCTCCTAATCCAAACGTCTTGGAGCAGCACAGCCAGCCCCAGCCTTCCATTCCTCTTTCACATCCCCACGCCTGGATTCCCTAGAAGCCTCCTCGACCTATTTCTCCCTACCTAGTCAATTCCCTCTCATTGTGAGAGTCAGCAACAAACAGCCTCTTCCCCGGATCTCTCGTCTGTACAAAAAGTGAACTCTCCTAGGGCGAAGGCCAGGCAGCGCCTCCCAGCGATTCGATCAACACCTGCGGCAGTAGTCTCTCAACATAACGGCCCCACCAAACAAAACAAAAAAGGTGTGGGGCGGGGAGGTCAAATAACATGACCCCTCGGGATCCTTCCAAAGCTCGTATTCACGCTCAAATCCCAGGGACAAACTTAACTGCCACGGGCGCAGAACTGGGGGCTTTCTTTAAAGCGCTGATTTTCTGGGTTCCCCTTTCGCCCGAGACAGCAGCGAAGAGCTGAGAAACACGGGTATGGGGGCCCCAGCCCTTCTCCACACACCTGGCAGCCCCAACCCAGCCCTGGCCCGCTCGGACAGCCGAAGTTGGGGCCCACAAGGAACCCGGTATGTTCCAGGGGTGGACCCTACACCTCTAGGCCGACCCGAGGTCTTCCCTCCCCTCTACTTCCCCAATGCGCTTCCTAAGGTGTGTGTAGGGAGAGGGCGCGCTTCCTCCCCGACCCCTCCCAAGATCCGAGGAATAGCCGAGACCCGGCCAAGAAGGCAAGGGCGTGGCAAGCTAGGGCCGAGGGCGGGAGCGCGGGCGGCCTCGGACTCACGTACTGGTTGTGGCGGCGCCGCGGGAGCCCGGCCGCCGGCGGGACAAAAGCGCGGACGGCCCGGCCGGAAAAACCCAGGCCCGCTCTGGGGCACTTCCGAGTCCTCTCTACGAGGCTGGAGGACTGACTCGATGATAGCGCCTTTTTTGCTGGCACGTGACCAGTGGCACTCTGCGAAGGCATCCGCGGCTAGAGAGCACTTGTTCCTTTACAGTTATATATATATATATATATATATATATATATATATATATAACATATATTTATAACATATATATATTTAATTTATAAATTAATGTGAAGTGCTCATCGTGGCGCGCGTTGGGGACGAACCCACGAAGATTACAGTTTTCTAGGACTTTTAACTTGCGGCGTAGGGCGGACAATATAAAGCAAACGTCTGACTCGGTAGAAAAAACACCTAAGAACCTATGTACTTGAAGCTAAGTCGGTTCAAGTACACAGGGGGTACTTAACGTACCTCGGGGAGGGACGAGGGAGGGCGGAGGAGCACAAGGGGACTTAGGAGCCCGACTATGTTCGAGGGGCTGGCGCGGTGGCCGGAGTGCTCCTACCCACAGAGACCCGCAGAGAAGCGCTACTGGCTGGGCAGCCCTGAATCAAACCTGATCCCAACCCTTCAGTGGCTCAAGCCGGGCAGTGACCCCTGATGTCGGCTCCTGAAACCCCAGCTTGAGATGACTGGAAAGCGATGCTTTCTTTTTGCAGTAACATCTAAATACCTTAAGTAATTACAAAATTCGTTTTGGAGGCCACATTGTGAATACTGATACACACAAAACTGCTTTCCGTTCTTTAAGAGGCATCTGTAGGACTCTAGACAACTGACGACTTGATACTATTCATCCACTTTAAACGATCAGAAATTTTACATCTTTTTGGTTTTTCTCCTCGAACTTGTATTTTTATGTCCCTCACAGTTTTTATCCTAATCTAAAATATTTTCATTCTAAGTACATCATTGAATTCGATCCTATTGTAAAAAGTTTTATGCAAGTTTTATTGTTCACCCTGTTGTGCATTTCTGTAACAAAATTAGAAATTTACAACTTTTTCTCGTGCTAAGTATTTTCTGGATTATTAAAGTATACATATTGCAAAATACTACTATCAATTCTTAGACAAAAAGTGAAATGCTTTTTTTGTCTGTGCTCCATTTTCTTTTCTGCCTGGGCTTTTCTTTAGTTGCAGGGAGCCAGGGCTACTCTCTAGTTGCAGTCCTGGGTTTTCTCATTTCGGTGTCTTCCCTTGTGGAGAATGGGCTCTAAGGAGAGGGGGCTTTAGTAGCTGGTGGTGCGTGGGTCCAGGCTCCAGAGCACAGACTCAATAGTTGTGGCACATGGACTTAGTTGCTCCCTGGCATGTGGGATCTTCTCAGACCAGGGATTGAACCATATCTCCTATGTTGGCAGGCAAATTCTTACCACTGAGCCACCAGAGAAACCCTACGATGGATTTTTAAACAATTCAATGATATAGGAAAATTAATTGGATGGATTTTACGTATCTAGAGTTGTTATGGGAGACTAGTTTCTTGCCTTTGGAAGAAAAAGTTCAGCGATGAGATAACGAGGTCAAGAAAGCAAAGCAGGGATTTAAGCCATAGAGTGGCAGGCTTTTGCAACCCCATGGTCTGTAGTCCACCAGGTTCCTCTGTCCATGAAATTCTCCAGGCAAGAATACTGGAGAATGGATAGCCATTCCCTTCATCCAGGGGATCTTCCCAACACAAGGATCAACCCCCAGTCTCCTGCGTTGCAGGCAGATACTTCACCACCTGAGCCAAAGCAGACTTAGGTGAGTATCTGCCGAGTTTCTTTAGTAAGCTCGTGATATGGAGTGGCAAAATGAATGGACAGAATATTCATTGGGGAGGAAGGGGTTTGGGGTCATATTTCCTAATTTTCATCACAGCTCCATCTTCCAGAGGGGAAGGAGGGATTTTTGTCCTTATTTAGCCTTGATCAGAACTCACTCCAGTATTCTTGCCTGGAGAATCCCATGGACAGAGGAGTCTGGCAGGCCACAGTCCACAGGGTCCCAAAGAGCTGGACATGACTGAAGCAATTTCATATGCATGCACGCACAAGCCTTGATCAGAAGTGTCATGGCATAGGTGCATGGCGGGAACTTCTTACCTGTAAGGCTAATTTTATTGTAATGAAGGCATAATGAGAAACAGGTTATATTTGGACCCCAGAGATTCCCAGCTTTATCTGCTTACACTTATCACCCCAGAATGTGTGGTTTCCTGTCAGTCTGGAGGTTCTTGCTTTTCTTTGTTTGCCCAAGAACCCTCATTGTTTACAGGATGCGTGGCTTCCTACCATTTGGCCGATATCCCTCCTTTCTCTGCTCATTTCTAGATATCTGCCTGTTCTAACAGAGTAAGAAAATGTTTGGCATAATTTCTATACCTCTTAACATTTTTTATAGATGTGAGTAAATAGAAGGAATAGAAGGGGTTTCCTTGAAGCAATTGGTTTTTGATCCATTTGGCACCATACTAGTATGAGATTTGCTTGCTCATAGAAGAGACCAGGCAGCTTCAAACCCTAGGGAGGAACAGAGTCCCAGGACTTTCTCAGGTCTTGTGGTTTTAGGCAAAAACACACACATGTGTTGAGAATTGGGATTTTTGAGCTTCCCTGAAAAGTAGCCAAGAACAGGGGTCCCCAACCCCTGGGCTCATGGACCATTAGTGGTCCATGGCCTGTTAGGAACTGGGTCTCACAGCAGGAGGTGAGCAGTGGGAGAGCAAGCAGAGCTTCATCTGTATTTACAGCTGCTCCCCATTGCTCACATTAGAAAGACAAAAGATATAGTGCTGATGTTGCCCAGAATTCACCTTTTAGGGGTCATCTGCCCCTTTGGAGTAGTTCAACTGCAGATTAATGTCAAGCTATGCCCAAAGGGGCTGGCTTCCAATTACACTTTTAATCATTAAATTTGGTTACAAAATTTAAAAATAAAACTCCTTCTCCCACTATGACATAATGTCATCTCATTATGTGAAATTGGAAAAGAGAAAAATTAGGAAAAGCAATCACTTTTAATCTTGTTACCTAGTGACAATCACTGTTAATCACATATTAGTAAAGTTCTTTTTCTTTCTATTGCCACTTTTCAGATATTTTTCAGATAGTTATAAATGTTCTATATCTACAAGTTTTAGATAGTGCTTTTTACAGATAATTTTGAAAGTGAAAGTCACTCAGTCGTGCCCGACTCTTTGCAACCCCATGGACTATATAGCCCATGGAATTCTCCAGGTCAGAGTACTGGAGTGGATAGTTGTTCCCTTCTCCAGGGTATTTTCCCAACCCAGGGATCAAACCCAGGTCTCCTGGATTGCAGGCAAACTGTTTACCAGCCAAGCCACCAGGGAAGCCCACAAATGATTTTATGTATTATCATTTCCATGTTGTTATTCTTTGTGATACTCTGAAAATGTAGTTCCTCAGTTGTCTCTGACTCTTTGTGACTCCATGGACTGTAGCCCTCCAGGCTCTTCTGTCCATGGGATTCTCAGACAAGAATACTGGAGTGGGTAGCCATTTCCTTCTCCCAGGGAACTTCCCAACCCAGGGATCGAACCTGGATCACCTGCATTGCAGGCACATTCTTTACCATCTGAGCCACCAGGGAAGCCCCTTGAACTATAATCTCCTCAACTTTTCTGTTGTTAATAATTTATGTTCTTACTAAGCCTCCTTTTGGAGAAGGCAATGGCACCCCACTCCAGTACTCTTGCTTGGAAAATCCCTTGGATGGAGGAGCCTGGTGGGCTGCAGTCCATGGGGTCGCTAAGAGTTGGACACGACTGAGCGACTTCATGTTCACTTTTCACTTTCATGCATTGGAGAAGGAAATGGCAACCCACTCCAGTGTTCTTGCCTGAAGAATCCCAGGGATGGGGGAGCCTGGTGGGCTGCCGTCTATGGGGTCGCACAGAGTCGGACACGACTGAAGCGACTTAGCAACAGCAGCAGCAGCAACAAGCCTCCTTTAAAAAAATAAGTCAGTGTTACAATACATAGTAGTGTGCAATTTTCTATCTTTTGGCAATAGTTGGCAAGAACAGTCAAGAAACATAGGAAGCAATCAGAGAAGAGAACCAGAGAAACATGTCAGCTCTCCTACCATCATTTCCCACTGCAGCTGGATAAAGAAAAGCAAAATATAAACGCTGGAAAGCAGGGGTATAATTATCTTATTTGTGGATAAAAAGATTTCACTTTTGGAAATCCCTAGAGATTCAGCTAAAAAAAAAACTAAACTAGAATAAATAGTAAAAGAATTCTGTAAGGGGTGTGATTCCAAATTAACATACATAAACCAATAGTTTTCTTATATACAAACTAGAATTAGAATAGTGGAAAGATTTTATACTTACAATAGAAACAAATACTCAGGACAAATACCCAGAAATTAATAAGATACATGCAAGACCCTATGTGAAGAATAGTTACATTGCTTCAGGGGTCACAAAAGATTAACTCACTTTATGGAAAGATTCTCCAAAGCACAGTTCACTGGTGTAGATTCAGCATCAGAACAATGTTATTTCTACTGCTGCTGTTGCTAAGTCGCTTTAGTCGTGTCCGACTCTGTGCGACCCCATAGACGGCAGCCCACCAGGCTCCCCCGTCCCTGGGATTCTCCAGGAAAGAACACTGGAGTGGGTTGCCATTTCCTTCTCCAATACATGAAAGTGAAAAGTGAAAGTGAAGTCGCTCAGTCGTGTCCAACTCTTAGCGACCCCATGGACTGCAGCCCACCAGGCTCCTCTGTCCATGGGATTTTCCAGGCAAGAGTACTGGAGTGGGGTGCCATTGCCTTCTCCGAATGTTATTTCTAAATTTATGTTATTTAAATTTATTTGTAACTAATAATCCCAATTAAAAATAGCAATAAAATTTTCTTCAGCAACACACAATTGATTCTAAAGTCCATGTGAAAAAATGAACAAGCTCTTACTTGTTTCTAACTAGGAAATGCCTGAAAAAAAAGTGATGAGCGAACACTATTATATTAATAATTAAACTGGTGTAATTATGAGACATAAAGTCTAAAAGTAGACATAAAGAGTCATGGGTATTTAGTATCTGACAAAGGTTTCACTTCAAATCTATGGGGAAAACGTGGTGTGGGGACAACTGTCAAGTATTAGATAAGTTTGGATTCAAACCACTGCTTTATATCAGGATAAACTCCAGACGCATCGAAGACTTAAATGTGAAACATGCCCACACTAACCCTCACCACCATTGCTGCTATCACCTCCGTAAGAAAGAACCACAGGACATTTCTTAGATTATACTGGAATGGAGCAATTCCAGTATGAGCAATTCTCTGTTGTTTAACACAAAACCCAGAAACCATTAAAGTGAAGTGATCGATTCACTTCACTTTACACAAAATACACAAAAACATTTTATTTTAAAATGACCATGAGAACAATGAAAAATCAAATAGCTAACTGGGAAAAGTATTTGCATCATATATCACAAAGGGTAAATTTCCCTGATACACAGAAAACTCCTCCAAAACTGGTAAGAAAGATCAACAATCTGATAGAGAAATGGGTTCACAGGAAAGTATAGACAAGTGATTCATAATAACAAACGCAAACCTAAACTGCATAGAGATACTATTTTTCTCTTATCAGAATGGCAAAGATCCAAAATTTTAAACAAAAATATTTTTTTAAATTCTGCATTTCGATGTTATAAGAGTATTTCCTTCATTGTTATTTGGCTGTGCTGAGTCTTCATTGCTATGCCTGGGCTTTCTCTAGTGGGAGCAGGTGGGGCTACTGTGTACTTGTGAGGCATGGGCTTCTCACTGCAGTGGCTTCTCTTGTTGCAGAACATGAGCTCTAGAACACGGGCTCTAGAGCACAGGCTCAGTAGTTGGGGGCACATGGGCTTGGTTACTCTGAGGCATGTGGAATCTTCCCGGATCAGGGATCAAAATCATGTCCCCTAACCACTGGAACACCAGGAAAGTCCCAAAGATTCAAAATTTTGGTAACACACTGTGATGATGGAAATGGGGGAAGCAGCCCTTCTCCTGAATGTCGGAGGGAATGCAGACTCTCCCAAGTCCCGGGAAGGCACTTGGCAGTATGGATCCGCACACATGCATCTTTTTTATTCTTTTAACTAAACTATAGCTCATGTACAACACTGTATGTCACAGGTGTACAATATAGTGATTCACAATTGGTCTCCCAGGTGATGCCAGTGGCAAAGAGCCTGCCTGCCAATGCAGGAGATGCGAGAGTCATGGGTTTGATCCCTGGCTGAAGAAAATTCCCTGGAGGAGGACATAGAAACCCACTCTAGTATTCTTGCCTGAAGAATCCCATAGACAGAGGAGTCTGGTGGGCTGTGGTCCACAGGGTCGTGAAGAGTTGGACACAACTGAAGCGACTTAGCATGCACGCTTGCATATTCCATTTTCAGTCATTATAAAATATTGACTATATTCCCTGTGCTATACAATATATTCTGTAGCTCTTTAAAATATATATATATATAATAGGTTGTAGCTCCAATCCTCCACCCATATTTTGCTCTTCCCCTTTTCTTCTCCCACTGGTAACCACTGGTTTGTTCTCAGTTTGTGTAAGTCTGTTTGTTTTTTTTGTTGTTGTTCTTATATTCACTAGTTTGTTTTACTTTTTAGATTCCACATATAAGTGATATCATACAGTATTATACATCCTTTGCCTTGGCAGTTTTGGTCTAGAAATTCACCATGCTAGAGTAGTGAACAGTGTGTGCAAAAGGCATTCACTGCAGCATTTTTAAAAGTAAGAGATTGAAGAAAGGCCTTAAAAGTCCAAAGTAGGAAAGTGATTAAATAAATTGTTGTATGTCCACATGTACTAGTTTGCTAGGGCTGCCATAACAAAGACCACAAACTGAGAGCCTTGAACAACAGAAATCTATTGTCTCAACAATTCTGGAGGCTAGAAGTCCAAGATCAATGTCAGCAAAAAGGTTGGTTCCTTCGAAGATCTGTGAAAGAATCTTTTCCATGTGTCTCACCTAGCTTCTCATGGTTTGCTGGTAAATATTTGGTGTTCCTTGGCTTGTAGACACATCACTCCTTCTCTGCCTTCATCAGAACACAGCTGTTTCCATACTGAATCTATTGCTTTAGCTCTAACCCTTGTGCTTCTGGTGGCTCAGACCGTAAAGAATCTGCCTGCAATGCTGGAGACCTGGGTTCAATCCCTGGGTTGGGAAGATTCCCTGGAGAAGGGAATGGCTACCCACTCCAGTGTTCTTGCCTGGAAAATTCCATGGACAGAGAACACCTCCATGAGGTTGCAAAGAGTCGGACACAACTGAGCAACTTTCATTCTTAGTCATGCTGGCTCTGCACCTTTTGTAAAAGAATGTTGCCTATAGCCTGAAACAGACAGGATAGCCCATTCTCAAGGCTCTGACCTTTAAAGGTATAACACTTTTCCATTCAGAAAGTTTCAGAACAGAGGATAAGGTTTGTCTTATTGGAGATTTATAGGAACATTGTGAGCAGACCTACTTGGACAGGTACAAGAGCAAAGGATTCCACCACCAAGAAGTCTGCAACAATCAGCCACACTCCATCCTTTTAGTATAAAGGAAGTCTGAAATCTCTAAGATGGTCCTTTGGGACACTAGTCCACCCACTCTTGGTCTGATGGCTTTTCAAATAAAGTCCTTATTCCTTGCCCCCACAACTCATCTCTCAATTTATCGGCATGTCATACAGTGAGCAGTATGAGCTTGGACTTGGTAACACCCATTCCAATATGACTCCATCTTAACTATGTCTGCAATGACCCTATTTCCAAATAACATACAATCTATATTGATATGTAATTATCATCCAGAGGCCATAGTTTAATTTAGGGTCCATTCTTGGTGGTTTACATTCTGTACATGCTAAGTCACTTCAGTTGTGTCCGACTCCTTGGAACCCTATGGACAGGGGTAGCCTGTCAGGCTCCTCTGTCCATGGGATTCTCTAAGCAAGAGTGCTGGAGTGGGTTGCCATGCCCTCTGCCAGGGAATCTTCCCAACCCAAGGATCAAACACCTATCTCTTATGAGTCCTGCTTTGGGAGGCAGGTTCTTTAACACTAGTGCCACCTGGGAAACCCTCTACAATATATCCTTGTAGCTTATTTTATACATAATAGTTCATAGCTTTTAATCCCCTATCCTTATACTGTCTCTTCCCCATTCTCCTTCCCCACTAGTAACCACTAGTTTGTTCCCTATATCTGTGAGTCTCTTTTTTTGTTATAGTCACTAGTTTGCTTTCTTTTTTAGATTCTACATGTAAGCGATATCATATAGTATTTGTCTTTCTCTGTCTGACTTAATTCACTTAGCTTAATATCCTCCAAGTCTATCCATGTCATTGCAAATGGCAAAATTTTATTCGTTTTTATGGCTGAGTAGCATTCCATTTGGATAAGGAAATGGCAACCCACTCCAGTATTCTTGACTAGAGAATCCCATGGACAGAGGAGCCTGGTGGGCTGCTGTCCATAGGGTCACACAGAGTTTGACACGACTGAAGCGACTTAGCAGCAGCAGCAGCAGCAGCATTCTACTAGGCTTCCCTGGAGATTCCTCGGTAAAGACTCTGCCTGCAATGCAGGAGACCAGGATTCGATCCCTGGGTTGGGAAGATCCCCTGGAGGAGGTCATGGCAACTCACTCTAGTACTCTTGCCTAGAGAATCCCATGGACAGAGGAGCCTGGAAGGCTGCAGTCCATAGGGTCTCACTGAGTTGGTCACAACTGAAGCAATTAAGCAGCAGCAGCAGCATTCCATTATTATTATATGTCCCATTTTCTTTATCCCTGAATGAAATTTGAATTGGTATACTGAGTAGAGCAGGTTTCCCTCCCTGATTTGGGTGGGTCTCATCCAGTTAGTTGAAAGCCTGAATAGAATGAAAAAGCTTACCCTCCTCCACATAAGAGAGAATTCTCCCTGTCTGATGGCCTTCAAACTAGGATGTCAGTTTTTTTCCTGCTTTTGGACCGAAAGTAAAACAGTGGCTCTCCTTGGGTCTTGAGCATGCTGATTCACCCTGACTATCTTAAAAGTTGACAGCCTCCATAACTGTGAAAGCCAATTCCTCATAATAACCTAATCTCTCTTTCTCTCTCCTGCTATTGTTTCTAGTTTTCTGGAAGACTCTAAAACAAGGGGTGAGCCCAAGTCTCCATCTATGCCACTGGTCTGCTTCACCAGTCCTGAAGTTGATCTGCATCACCATCACCATCACCATGAAACATGACAAAATAAACGTTTTTGTTGTTCAAACCATTTAGTCACAGTCCAACTCTCACATCCATACATGACCACTGGAAAAACCATAGCCTTGACTAGATGGACCTTTGTTGGTGAAGTCTCTGCTTTTTAATATGCTATGTAGGTTGGTCATAACTTTCCTTCCAAGGAGTAAGCGTCTTTTAACTTCATGGCTGCAATCACCATCTGCAGTGATTTTGGAGCCTAAAAAAAAATAAAGTCTGACACTGTTTCCACTGTTTCCCCATCTATTTCCCATGAAGTGATGGGACCAGATGCCATGATCTTCGTTTTCTGAATGTTGAACTTTACGCCAACTTTTTCACTCTCCACTTTTACTTTAATCAAGAGGCTTTTTAATTCCTCTTCCCTTTCTGCCATAAGGGTGGTGTCATCTGCATATCTGAGGTTATTGATATTTCTCCCAGCAAACTTGATTCCAGCTTGTGCTTCTTCCAGCCCAGCGTTTCTCATGATGCACTCTGCACACAAGTTAAATAAGCAGGGTGACAGTATACAGCCTTGACATACTCCTTTTCCTATTTGGAACCAGTCTGTGGTTCCATGTCCAGTTCTAACTGTTGATCTTGACCTGCATATAGGTTTCTCAAGAGGCAGGTCAGGTGGTCTGGTATTCCGATCTCTTTCAGAATTTTCCACAGTTTATTGTGATCCACACAGTCAAAGGCTTGGCAGAGTCGATAAAGCAGAAATAGATGTTTTTCTGGAACTCTCTTGCTTTTTCGATGATCCAGAGGATGTTGGCAATCTGGTTCCTCTCCCTTTTCTAAAACCAGCTTGAACATCTGGAAGTTCACAGTTCACGTATTGCTGAAGCCTGGCTTGGAGAATTTTGGGCATTACTTTACTAGCGTGTGAGATGAGTGCAATTGTGCGGTAGTTTGAGCGTTCTTTGGCATTGCCTTTCTTTGGGATTGGAATGAAAACTGACCTTTTCCAGTCCTGTGGCCACTGCTGAGTTTTCCAAATTTGCTGGCATATTGAGTGCAGCACTTTCACAGCATCATCGTTCAGGATTTGAAATAGCTCAACTGGAATTCCATCACCTCCACTAGCTTTGTTCGTAGTGATGCTTTCTAAGGCCCACTTGACTTCAACCTAGACAGCATATTAAAAAGCAGAGACATTACTTTGCCAACAAAGGTCCATCTAGTCAAGGCTATGGTTTTCCCAGTAGTCATGTATGGATGTGAGAGTTGGACTGTGAAGAAAGCTGAGTGCCAAAGAATTGATGCTTTTGAACTGTGGTGTTGGAGATGACTCTTGAGAGTCCCTTGGACTGCAAGGAGATCCAACCAGTCCATTCTAAAAGAGATCAGTCCTGGGTGTTCTTTGGAAGGACTGATGCTAAAGCTGAAACTCCTATATTTTGGCCACCTCATGCAAAGAGTTGACTCGTTGGAAAAGACTCTGATGCTGGGAGGGATTGGGGGCAGGAGGAGAAGGAGACGACAGAGGATGAGATGGCTGGATGGCATCACTGACTCTATGGACGTGAGTCTGGGTGAACTCTGGGAGTTGGTGATGGACAGGGAGGCCTGGCATGCTGCAATTCATGGGGTCAAAAAGAGTCGGACACGACTGAGCAACTGAACTGAACTGAACTGATGCTTAATAATGAATGTCAATATTTTATCTTATAAATAATCTATTTAATGAATATCTGTTAATTTAATTTGGCATAAGTCTAAGGTTGCAAGTTACAATAGAGATTTTGGAAACTACTTTTAAGTAAGCATTTTATAAAATGTAATTATAGTTGAAATAAAACTTGTCAGAATAATAACTCAATTGGTTAAAATAAAATTTATAGTTTATATAATCTTCTACATCTAGTAAGTAGGTCTTCTACATCTAATAAGCTTATTAGTCAACTCAAGTATAATAAAAATGTATGACTATTACATTTAAATCTAACAATTAAGACATACTTTTAAGAAATTAAACTTATTGTATAATATCAAACTAGTCTTATTTATCAAAGATTAACCTAAATCAAGTGAACTTGATAAATATTTCTAAATTTCTGGGAGTTTTAGAAGTATTTAATTTCTGTAAGCACTCATTTTTATCTAAGCCAATTCAAATAGACTTTCTTTAAAGGATCTTATAATATTAAGTTGGTAATACCATCTGTTAATACAATCTGTAGAGGCCAGGGGAGGCGGCCGGGAGGAGCAACCCCATGTCCAAGGAGCGGTGGCTGAGCGGGCGCAGGAGGGCCTAGAGGAGCTATTCCACGATCAAGGTCAGGAGGGGCAGCAGTGAGGAGATACCCCTCGTCCAAGGTAAGGAACAGCGGCTGTGCTTTGCTGGAGCAGCTGTGAAGAGATACCCCACGTCCAAGGTAAGAGAAACCCAAGTAAGATGGTAGGCGTTGCAAGAGGGCATCAGAGGGCACACACTGAAACCATAATCACAGAAAACTAGTCAATCTAATCACACTAGGACCACAGCCTTGTCTAACTCAATGAAACTAAGCCATGCCCTTGGGGCCACCCAAGATGGGCGGGTCATGGTGGAGAGGTCTGACAGAATGTGGTCCACCGGAGAAGGGAATGACAAACCACTTCAGTATTCTTGCCTTGAGAACCCCATGAACAGTATGAAAAGGCAAAATGATAGGATACTGAAAGAGGAACTCCCCAGGTCAGCAGGTGCCCAATATGCTACTGGAGATCAGTGGAGAAATAACTCCAGAAAGAATGAAGGGATGAAGCCAAAGCAAAAACAATACCCAGCTGTGGATGTGACTGGTGATAGAAGCAAGGTCTGATGCTGTAAAGAGCAATATTGCATAGGAACCTGGAATGTCAGGTCCATGAATCAAGGCAAATTGGAAGTGGTCAAACAGGAGATGGCAAAAGTGAACATTGACATTCTAGGAATCAGCAAACTAAAGTGGACTGGAATGGGTGAATTTAACTAGATGACCATTATATCTACTACTGTGGGCAGGAATCCCTTAGAAGAAATGGAGTAGCCATCATGGTCAACAAAAGAGTCCGAAATGCAGTACTTGGATGCAATCTCAAAAACCACAGAATGATCTCTGTTCATTTCCAAAGCAAACCATTCAATATCACAGTAATCCAAGTCTATGCCCCAACCAGTAACGCTGAAGAAGCTGAAGTTAAACAGTTCTATGAAGACCTACAAGACCTTTTACAACTAACACCCAAAAAAAGATGTCCTTTTCATTATAGGGAACTGGAATGCAAAAGTAGGAAGTCAAGAAACACCTGGAGTAACAGGCAAATTTGGCCTTGGAATACGGAATGAAGCAGGGCAAAGACTAATAGAGTTTTGCCAAGAAAATACACTGGTCATAGCAAACACCCTCTTCCAACAACACAAGAGAAGACTGTACACATGGACATCACCAGATGGTCAACACCTAAATCAGATTGATTATATACTTTGCAGCCAAAGTTGGAGAAGCTCTATACAGTCAGCAAAAACAAGACCAGGAGCTGACTGTGGCTCAGATCATGAACTCCTTATTGCCAAATTCAGACTGAAATTGAAGAAAGTAGGGAAAACCACTAGACCATTCAGGTATGACCTAAATCAAATCCCTTATGATTATACAGTGGAAGTGAGAAATAGATTTAAGGGACTAGATCTGATAGAGAGTGCTTGATGAACTATGGATGGAGGTTTGTGACATTGTACAGGAGACAGGGATCAAGACCATCCCCATGGAAAAGAAATCCAAAAAAGCAAAATGGCTGTCTGAGGAGGCCTTAAAAATAGCTGTGAAAAGAAGAGAAGCGAAAGGCAAAGGAGAAAAGGAAAGATATAAGCATCTGAATGCAGAGTTCCAAAAAATAGCAAGAAGAGATAAGAAAGCCTTCCTCAGTGATCAATGCAAACAAATAGAGGAAAACAACAGAATGGGAAAGACTAGAGATCTCTTCAAGAAAATTAGAGATACCAAGGGAACATTTCATGCAAAGATGGGCTCTATAAAGGACAGAAATGGGATGGACCTAACAGAAGCAGAAGATATTAAGAAAAGGTGGCAGGAATACACAGAAGAACTATACAAAAAAGCTCTTCATGACCAAGATAATCACAATGGTGTGATCACTGACCTAGAGCCAGACATCCTGGAATGTGAAGTCAAGTGGGCCTTAGCAAGCTTCACCACGAACAAAGCTAGTGGAAGTGATGGAATTCCAGTTGAGCTATTTCAAATCCTGAACGATGATGCTGTGAAAGTGCTGCACTCAATATGCCAGCAAATTTGGAAAACTCAGCAGTGGCCACAGGACTGGAAAAGGTCAGTTTTCATTCCAATCCCAAAGAAAGGCAATGCCAAAGAACGCTCAAACTACCACACAATTGCACTCATCTCACGCGCTAGTAAATAATGCTCAAAATTCTCCAAGCCAGGCTTCAGCAATACGTGAACTGTGAACTTCCAGATGTTCAAGCTGGTTTTAGAAAAGGGAGAGGAACCAGAGATCAAATTGTGAACATCTGCTGGATCATTGAAAAAGCAAGAGAGTTCCAGAAAAACATCTATTTCTGCTTTATCGACTATGCCAAGGCTTTGACTGTGTGGATCACAATAAACTGTGGAAAATTCTGAAAGAGATCGGAATACCAGACCACCTGACCTGCCTCTTGAGAAACCTGTATGCAGGTCAAGATCAACAGTTAAAACTGGACATGGAACCACAGACTGGTTCCAAATAGGAAAAGGAGTATGTCAAGGCTGTATACTGTCACCCTGCTTATTTAACTTGTATGCAGAGTGCATCATGAGAAACGCTGGGCTGGAAGAAGCACAAGCTGGAATCAAGTTTGCTGGGAGAAATATCAATAACCTCAGATATGCAGATGACACCACCCTTATGGCAGAAAGGGAAGAGGAATTAAAAAGCCTCTTGATTAAAGTAAAAGTGGAGAGTGAAAAAGTTGGCATAAAGTTCAACATTCAGAAAACGAAGATCATGGCATCTGGTCCCATCACTTCATGGGAAATAGATGGGGAAACAGTGGAAACAGTGTCAGACTTTATTTTTTTGGGCTCCAAAATCACTGCAGATGGTGATTGCAGCCATGAAGTTAAAAGACGCTTACTCCTTAGAGGAAAAATTATGACCAACTTAAGATAGCATATTGAAAAGCAGAGACATTACTTTGCCACCAAAGTCTGTCTAGTCAAGGCTATGGTTTTTCCAGTGGTCGTGTATGGATGTGAGAGTTGGACTGTGAAGAAAGCTGAGCACCGAAGAATTGATACTTTTGAACTGTGGTGTTGGAGCAGACTCCTCAGAGTCCCTTGGACTGCAAGGAGATCCAACCAGTCCATTCTGAAGGAGATCAGCCCTGGGATTTCTTTGCAAGGAATGATGCTAAAGCTGAAACTCCAGTACTTTGGCCACCTCATGCAAAGTGTTGACTCATTGGAAAAGACTCTGCTGCTGGGAGGGATTGGGGGCAGGAGGAGAAGGGGACGACAGAGGATGAGATGGCTGGATGGCATCACTGACTCGATGGACGTGAGTCTCAGTGAACTCCGGGGGTTGGTGATGGACAGGGAGGCCTGGTTTCTTGTGATTCATGGGGTCGCAAAGAGTCGGACACGACTGAGAGACTGAACTGAACTGAACTGAATACCATCTGCAGGGAGGAAAATACCACGTATACACAACATTCATGCATAAATATACAGACAGATGCAAATAGGAATCTTATGGCTTCCATTCTAAAATTTTAGCTGTGAGTCAGGCATGACAATGATATAAAATTCAGAATTTTATGTAAGAGTTGGTGCTGCTCACTTTATATTTTTATCAGAACTGTGTTCATGGCAGATGGAACACGTTAAAGTTACCTGCTCAATATGGGGACTAAAACGTTTTGCCATATTTCTCAAGGGAGACTTTTAAGATTTTATTTTGCCCTGATATATAATCTTGCAGAGGCTGTGGGCTAAATTTGGAGTGAGGGACTGAGGAGACAGTAAATAGCAATCTGGCTATGTTCAAATCCTGTATAAATGGATAAAATATTTGGTTTGTTCCAATTAGTTCTTTTTACTTTTTCAGCCTCAGGTAGCTTTTTGGGTCCGTGGTCTCTTGAGAACCTCTGGTAGGGGAGCAGGGCCTAAAGTTTGACACACCACAGGAAAGTGAGAGGCTGGAGTGGGAAGGAAAGGTCTAGTGGGTGAAGGGAGGAATACAGGAGGTAGGAGTTTGAATGGAAACCAATCAAAAGATTTAAAGGAGCCAAAAGGAAAACTTAAGGTGATAGAAGGATGGAGGAGTAAAGGGGAAAGGAAAGGATACATCTCAGATGAGATGGTTTGGGGGGGATATTAAGTTTCCCAAAGAAGCCACTGAATTTCAAATTGTCTTTAGTAAAGTCAGTCCACAGGAAAGGACATGAACAGAATGAATGTCACTGTGGTGAAGCATATAGGCTGCGAGAGCTTGAAAAGATGGAATTTCAGCTGGCTGAAAATCTCCCAAGTTCTTAACTGGTGGTTCATTTCAGTTCAGTTCAGTCGCTCAGTCGTGTCCGACTCTTTGCGACCCCATGAATTGCAGCATGCCAGGCCTCCCTGTCCATCACCAACTCCCAGAGTTTACTCAAACTCATGTTCATCGAGTCAGTGATGCCATCCAGCCATCTCATCCTCTGTCGTCCCCTTCTCCTCCTGCCCCCAATCCCTCCCAGCATCAGAGTCTTTTCCAATGAGTCAACTCTTTGCATGAGGTGGCCAAAGTACTGGAGTTTCAGCTTTAGCATCAGTCCTTCCAAAGAACACCCAGGGCTGATCTCCTTTAGAATGGACTGGTTGGATCTCCTTGCAGTCCAAGGGACTCTCAAGAGTCTTCTCCAACACCACAGTTCAAAAGCATCAATTCTTCGGCACTCAGCTTTCCTCACAGTCCAACTCTCACATCCATGCATGACCACTGGAAAAAACAAGCCTTGACTAGACGGACCTTTGTTGGCAAAGTAATGTCTCTGCTTTTGAGTATGCTATGTAGGTTGGTCATAACTTTCCTTCCAAGGAGTAAGCGTCTTTTAATTTCATGGCTGCAGTCACCATCTGCAGTGATTTTGGAGCCCCCAAAATAAAGTCTGACACTGTTTCTACTGTTTCGCCATCTATTCCCCATGAAGTGATGGGACCAGATGCCATAATCTTCATTTTCTGAATGTTGAGCTTTAGGCCAACTTTTTCACTCTCCTCTTTAGTTTTCAAACAAAGAAACCTGCTTTAACCCAGGCTCCCTGTCTTATAAACAGAGAAGTCTGGGACTCTAACCTGATCTCTTTTGACTGGGATTCTGACTCAGCTTGTAAAGTATATTCAGAATCTTACGTCAAAATTTATCATTATCAACTTCAACAGACTTCTTCTTTTTTTTTTTTTTTTTTTTTGAGCCCTGGATCAGGAGTTGGACTCACCAATGGATTCCCAATCAGTAAGTCAGGAGTGAAGACAAAGACTTCAAAACTGTGCACCTGGGGTCCTGAGTGAGTGGTCCAGTAGTCAAATGATGTATCTGATTCTTTCCAAGTTGTGACACCAGATAATTGTCAAAGATAAAACTGGGTCCTAGGTAAGATGATAAACAGGTGTTATTGATTAATACATTATTGAAATAGGGAAGAGTCCAGGGTAAACTGAGTTCAACTATGACTTGAGCAGAGGTGACTGGGTGTTTGAAAGGGAGGATGAGGGAGTAGGCAGTGAGGTAAGCAGGGGATTAAGCAGAGTCAGTGTTCACTGAACCACTGTTTACTATACCCAAGACATGGAAGCAACCTAAATGTCTATTGACAGATGAATGGATAAAGAAGATGTGGTACATATGTACAATGGAATACTACTCAGCCATTAAAAAGAATGAAATGAAGACATCTGTAGCAGCGTGGATGGACCTAGAGATTATCAACTAAGTGAAGTAAGCCAGACAAAGAAAGGCAAATATCATGATATCACTTACATGTGGAATCTAAAAAAAAATACAAATGAGCCTATTTACAAATAGAAACAGACTCATAGACTTAGAGAATGAGCTTTTGGTTACCAGTGAGGAAAGATGAAGGTGGGGATAGATTGGGAGTTTGGGACTGAAATATATACACTGCTATATTTAAAATAGATAACCAACAAGGACCTACTGAATAGCACTGGGAATTCAGTTCAACATTCTATAGTAACCTAAATATGAAAAGAATTTGAAAAAGAATAGATATGTGTATGTTGTTGTTGTTTAGTTACTGAGTTGTGTCTGATTCTTGGGACCTCATGGACTGTAGTCCACCAGGCTCCTTTGTCCATGGGATTTCCCAGGCAAGAATACTGGAGTGGGTTGCCATTTCCTTTTCTAGGGGATCTTCTTGACCCAGGGATTAAACCTGCTTCTCTTGCATTGGCAGGCAGTTCTTTACCACTGAGCCACCAGGGAAGCCCAGATACATGTATATGCAAAACGGAATCACTGCTGTATACTTGAAATGAACACAACATTGTTAATCAACTATACTCCAATATAAAATAAAAATTTAAATAAAGAAAAATGGAAATTTACAAGAATTTACACTTGTGGAAACTGGCTCCTACCCTTCTATATAGACTAGGAGACCAGGATACTATCTTCAAGTGTTGACTGGCAGTAAACTGTTTTTTTAGCCTTGAGTTTTTTCAGGCAGGAGCTGTAACAGGGGCTAGGTCATCCCAGGGACACAGCCTTGAGTTGTTAGAAATGATGCTCAAGTTTGTTCAAGGCTCTTAGGTTGGGTGTTAGATGGAATCATTTGTGCTGGGAGACTACAAGGTTGAAGACTAGTTAAGAATAGGGCTCAGAAGAACCTGAGTTTGGTCAAGGAGTCTGTCAGAATTTCATATGAATAAGAGAAAAAGTTAATGCTCACGTAGTGTGGTAGTCAGATTTGGAATACGAGTGCTAATGAACATCTTGCCCCCCTAAATCCTAATTGCTTTTCTTAATAGATATGGAAAGCAAAACAGCCAAACACAGAGGTCATAGATATAACTGCAGGCCACAGGAGCTGTTAGTCAAGCTCAGGATGGTGTCAGAGTCAAACCACTGCAGACCTAGGCAAGTGGAAGCTTAGGGACCTTGTCTCCTGGGGGCATCCTTCTGAACTTTCTCACCTTAGGACGGTGATTAGGATCAGGTTGTAGGGCTTAAATCAAGCCAGACTGATGCACTGTGCCTAGCGATACAGACATGGTTCTTGATGAACTTCAAGAAGAGGAGGCAGGACTTGTTTTGAAATATGGACTGAGTTCAGGGGACCAGAGGAATCAGAGGATCTAGGAACACTTTGGTGAGTGGCAGAGGTGAGGGTTGGTTCTCTATGGGTTCCAAAGGGAGTAGGAAATATAAAGCCAAGAACTGAGAAGGCTATGGGGGTGAGTTGGGTTAAGAGATTGTTATCTAGAAACAAAATGGTCAGCTCAGGGGACAGTGTTGAAGGAGAGGTCAAAAATGCATCCCTTAGGAGGAAAGGAGAGAGAGAGAGAGAGCCAGAGAGAAGCCTGTTACACGACACACACCCCCACACTCTTCACACATAAAGGTATTTGTGTGTGTGTGTGTGTGTGTGTGTGTAGTAAAAAGGGGGGGGTTGGAGAGAGATTGATTTTGTAAACTTCTATGTGGTTTATTCTCTATTTATTTGGCCAATAAACTGAGTCGCTCACAGGTAAAACCTAACTTCATACCCCAGATTTGGTTGGAACTAAGAAGTTCCTTTGTATATTGAAGTAATTCAGGCTCATGTTTAAAGATTAAAATTGAACAAACAAACAAAAAAACAATACTTTAACCTCCCTCCCTTCTTCATCCTTTCCCTTGTCATCCCAGTCTAGTTGCCAGAAGGAGAACTCAGTGACTTTGGGGTTTGGTTTGCCTGTAGTTACTTCCTTATGTGTAAATTTTATCACCAGTCCCTGTCTATTGCCCCTCTGGTCAGAGGGCTCATGATTAAGTCATTTATACTACGCTCTACCTCCTCACCACTCTTCCCCCATGACTGTTACAGGCTCATTTTCTCCCATATATATGTACATCTACATTTTTGAACAATCATTTTTCAACTAAGGAAGTGAAAGAAGATCTTCAGGAATGAAGGAGATCAGAGAAATTATTCTATCAAAGGACATTTATGGAAATAAAATACTGGAGGGTATTTCAAGCAAAATGAACCCAAGGAAAGATAAAGTAGATGAGATATGTAACATAAGGAAGAGTGGTGTGCAGCAAAATTGCCAAAAGTAATGAGTGTTATTTTAACTGTGGCTAATGTAGTGATTTTTAATGTAATTTTTAGAAAATAGTTCTTAACATAGAAGAAGGACAAAATGTATTTAAAAACATCTGAAACGAAACTTCCAGATTATTTCAATTAACCTTGGGAGTTTGGAGGGGGATGAGTAGAAAGAAAGGGAAGAGAAGTAAAAACATGTTCAATATTTTGTCTCATTGAGAAGTGACCAGCACTTCTAGACACACTGAGGAAAAAAAAATACTCTCTTATATTTTTAAGAGTAATTACAAATAGAAATAGGTTACAGAACTTTAAAACCACTAGAGGGAGCACAAAGAAAGAAAATTGTACAACCTGACTGTTAGGAAACAAATATGCAAGAAGAAATTGTTTCATAGGAACATAAAATAACAAGACAAGAGTAAAAGTCAAAGCAAATCAGTGAGCACAATAAATGTGACAAATTAAGTTCTCCTATTAAAATAAAGAGATTTTGTCATGTGGGAAATATTTTACCCATTGTTTGTGTTCTAACTTTATTTATAGTATCATTCATCTTCAGTTCAGTTCAGTTCAGTCGCTCAGTCGTGTCCGACTCTTTGCGACCCCATGAATCGCAGCACGCCAGGCCTCCCTGTCCATCACCAGCTCCCGGAGTTCACCCAGACTCACGTCCATCGAGTCAGTGATGCCATCCAGCCATCTCATCCTCTGTCGTCCCCTTCTCCTCCTGCCCCCAATCCCTCCCAGCAGCAGAGTCTTTTCCAATGAGTCAACTCTTCGCATGAGGTGGCCAGAGTACTGGAGTTTTCAGCTTTAGCATCATTCCTTCCAAAGAAATCCCAGGGCTGACCTCCTTCAGAATGAACTGGTTGGATCTCCTTGCAGTCCAAGAGACTCTCAAGAGTCTTCTCCAACACCACAGTTCAAAAGCATCAATTCTTTGGCGCTCAGCCTTCTTCACAGTCCAACTCTCACATCCATACATGACCACAGGAAAAACCATAGCCTTGACTAGATGAACCTTTGTTGGCAAAGTAATGTCTCTGCTTTTGAACATGCTATCTCGGTTGGTCATAACTCTCCTTCCAAGGAGTAAGCGTCTTTTAATTTCATGGCTACAGTCACCATCTGCAGTGATTTTGGAGCCCCCCCAAATAAATCTGACACTGTTTCCACAGTTTCCCCATCTATTTCCCATGAAGTGATGGGACCGGATGCCATGATCTTCATTTTCTGAATGTTGAGCTTTAAGCCAACTTTTTCACTCTTCTCTTTCACTTTCATCAACAGTAGTGAAATAAAGTATACATGCTCCAATCAATAATGAATCCTTGGTTGCACAAGTGTTTCCATATGACCCTGAAAGGATATGTTGCCACATTTTATGCCTTATTTAGAAATTTTAAATATTTTAAAAAATGGTTTCCATCTAACATAACAAACAGATACTATTTGTATGTCCAAGGAGCCAGGAGAGAGTGTAGATGACACAGTGGAATCCACCTTATGCCGGGGAAGGAAGCACTGGTTTGACGCCCATGAGCGTGGAGCATCCTTAAATAACAGCCTAATCACTTTTTTCTATTAAAATCTCTTCATGTAACTCAATCTCTGTCAAATCCTATTTAAAAAAGGATTTGACAGGCTGCTTAAAAAAAAAAACATAATCGAAGCACACTGGTCAAAGCGTGCCCTCTTTTCCCTTTATGTGAACCCTTTATGTGTTCTCAAACAGGGCCTGCATTAGCTGATGGCTTCTTTACAACCAATTCTTACTCTCCATGATTCTGCTCATTATAAGAGGATATTGGCTAATTCTTTACTAGACAGGGATTCCTTTAAGGCTGGAGTGTCCAATGAGGATGCCTTTGGGCCACACTCCTAAAGTCACTCCAGAAATGCCTGTTGACCTTGGAGAATTCAGGGTGGTTGAGTAGTGGAAGGGTGTGTGAGGCCCTTGTAGCCCTTTATGTCCCCCAGGACCTAGCTTAAAATGAATGCCTGAGCTGGTAGTGTGTTTCTCCTTCTCTCTCAACACAAGTGTGCACTTCACCATTTGTGTGACAAAAGCACAATGGTAGGCGCCCTGCCAGCTGACAAGCACAGGACTTTCAGTCTAAGTTTCTTGGAAAACAACAAAAGAAGGTATGTAATAGGAGAGTTCAGGGAGCCATGCTATGGGCTGGGGGAAGGTTGCTGAGAAATTAGCAAATTTTCTGCCTCTGAGCAGTGCAGAGCAAAACCCATCTCCTTTAATAACTGTCTTCTCTTCTGTGGATCAGGTCATGTGATTGGCTAGCATCTTTTGTGAGGAAGAATTACTGCTGGTACCCAAGGGTCAAGGAGACCTGGCTGCTGAAAAGCAGGAGCCAGAATTGTAGAGGAAAAAAAAAAAATAGTTACATAAAGACATTTGTAAATGTGGCCCCATGAGACATTTATACAAGTTTAAACTATATGAGGCAACTTAAAAAATGAGAAGAAAGTATGTATACAGAGGTAAGAGGAAATTCATTCATGAAGGCATTGGAAGAAGAAATTTTGAGCAGAAACTTGGGGAAAGAGATTAGCAGAGAGAAGAGGTGGGTGGGATGCTGGGAGAAAATGCATGGGGGCGGAGGTAACCACCATGGGTGCTTGGCTGGTAGAGATTAGGGGCCAAGAATGAACAGAAAGAAGACTGGAAAAGCTAGAATGAACAGTGAGAGGTAGGGAGAAAGAGGACACAAGTTCCTCCATGGACTCTGAAGATGAGGGAAAGCTGTATATATTTTCAAACTCAGTATAGAAGGGGACTTCCCCTCTCCCCTACATTTACATCTGTTCTCACAAGTTTATCTTAAGCTGTTCTTATTGCCATTTCTTCTGCTGTCTTTCCTTTTTTTTTTTTTTTTGCAGAAGAATTAACCGATCTACTTGTGAATTTGGCATGACTTTTTGTTCCATCTTCCCATGTTGTATGTGAGAATGGCCTTTATGCTGGGGGTGTTCTCAGGCTCCCCCACCCATGAATCCTCTCAGACAACCTCATGGCGAGGTTGGTATACACCAAGGAGAATTGGCCAAAGTGACCCAATGGAATAGCTGTAAAGATGAGTTCCTCACTGACCAAAGGCAGCTGAGTTCAGTTCAGTCACTCAGTCGTGTCTGACTCTTTGCAACCCCATGGACTGCAGCATGCCAGGCTTCCCTGTCCATCACCTGGAGCTTGCTCAGACAAATGCAGCTGAGGCCCCTTCCCTTTTCACTTGCAGCTCCCCAGGAGTCCAGAGCTCATCCTCTTTTTAAACACAGGCATGTATGCATTTCTTGAGGCTTTAGAATGAGATGCTCAGGTGCAGCTGGTAGGAGGGGGCACAGGGTCCTGTCCCTGCTGGAGGATGCACCCGGAAGTGCAGGAAGTGGCAGCTGGGGGTCTCCATCCCACTGTGTCCAGCTGTGCTGTGTCCAGAAGTCACAGAAGTGAGCTCTGTATGCTGCCTTTGGATTCCTGCTGTGACATTCTCACCTCTCCCCAGGTGGTGTGTAGGACCTCAGGGAAAGACCAATAAAAATCTCAGGATTAACCTTTCCAAATAGTCCCTCAAACAATCACCATTTTTCTTCCCATCCTGAATCACTTCAGGTCCTTTGAATGTCCGATTGACTCTTGGCTGCCAACTAGGACAATGTTCCACTTCCTTCTGTAGAATAAAAGGTCCTTTGCAATTTGGTCCCATCTATTTTTCTTTCCAGGACTGCCTTCAACTGGTGATTTTTGTAAACTCTCATGGCAAGCCCATAACCTATTCCTGCCCCATACATGCTAACAGCCTCCCTCCACTCAGTGCTTTTACCCTTCCCTTTGTCTCCATCATTTCCCTGATCCTGTTCTTTATTCAGTGTCAATTTTAGGTTAAATCTGTCCCTGGGCCCTCCTCTGTCTCCCCAACCCTCCGGGACTGGGACCCACCATTTGAGCTCACTACTCAGCTCCCTTTGCTGTCCTGGGATGTCTCTATGGGGTGCATGCACCAGCCTGCCTCAATATGGAGCATCACCATCAGGTTGGGGCTCTGAAGTTCATTGTTTTCATTTCCATCCACTAACCCAGAACCCCAGCATCTGCACAGGCCCCTCCCTAAACATCAGGCATTTCTTTCTGGGAGTCCTCCATGTGCTTGAATTCCCCTGTACCACAGCTCTGACTTGTCCCCTAGGAATGATGTCAGGGTGGGGGTAATAGCTGGTTAGGCTGGCACCTTGGTCCATTGTGCTTCATTCCCACTAACACCAAAGTGGCACAGTGGCATATGGAAAAATGGGGTAAGGGTGGGATAGTCATTGTTTCTCCTCTTTTTGAGCTTTGCTCCATTAGAGGAGTCCCAGCACAACACCCTGCTGCATTTCCAAGTTGTATGTGAACAGCTATTGCAGGTTTTACTCATGGCCAAGTTCCAAGATTATTTTTCTTACTGTCCTTAACCCTGTGGAGGTAAGAGTTGAGCACCAGAGTTAAGAGTTGAGCACCAGACCTTTCCTAATCCTCAGTGGATATTCCTGTCCAGTCTCTATATGTTTTGCTATGATGGTGAAGAGAAAGGGGCAGGCATGGCCATCCTGCCTCCCTGGAACCCCAGAGATCCTGGGCAGCCAGCTGGAGCGTCTTCTCCCTGCTCTGAGCTTCTGTAGTTTGCAGTCCCTACAAAACTCCCAGATACCTTTACCCTACTTCTAAGACCTTAGTGGGGGCACTTTCCATGGAAATTCAATTCAGGCAGGATGTGACAGAGACTTCCTCGTTTTGTTCTATCTATCTTGGTTTTTATAACAAGGGGCTGAGCAAGCAGCATGTATCTTAATGTGGAAGGTGAGTGAATAATTCTGTCACAGAAGAGCTGGTCCCCTTCTATTGTGTCAGCTCGTGTCTACAGGACCTTAGCATCTGGAGCCAGAATACTTCGTGATTGTCTGCCTTGCAGGGAACTTGAGATCACCTGTCATTTTGGACCCTTTGCTGCTATCTGCCAGGTATGTGACTCAATCCTGTCTAAACCTCCACCTTTCAGAAATGGGACACAGAAAATGAGGGCTGAGGAGATAGCACAGCATGGGTTGGTACCATCTTATCAGCTGAACCTGGCTGCAGGATAAGGATGTCAGTGTGACCGAGGGGAGATGCCTGTTCTGGCAGTTCCACCTGAATAGGAAGGATTCAGACACATCCCATTTCCCCCTCAAGCCATATGAAACCTCATTGAAGATCTCTCCTTGGGGCGATTCATCTCCCTTAGAGACCAGGGGTGTAAATACTCTTGTGGACCTATTGAAATAAAACCAAAGCAAGCCAGGGAGCATTAACTAACAGTTTGCGGAGGGCAAAGCATTGCCGTGGGTGCTGAAAGAGGAGAGGGTGCAAATGTGCCAAAGTCCTACCCCTGGGGGCTTAAGGCTTAGGACACAGGGAATGAGAGAGGGGCAAAGCACACACAGCCCAAGCCTACAAAACAGCAAAAGCAAAGTAAAATAATATTCAAAGAGAAACTCAAGAGTTGAAGGACTGGAAATCAAGAAAACATAAATGTTGTTCAGGAGTTGGACATGCAGGAGGAGAAAACTGGAGTGAAGTTGGAGTGTGGCCAGGGAAAAAATGAGAAGGAACACAGAAAGAAGAGGAAAGATAAACTTGGGTGGAGGGTAGCAGCATTTCTTTGGCATTGGTGTGCACGACCCTTATATCTCCCTGTGTCTTCAAAGGCTCCCTGGAGAGCAGGGAGCATGTTCCCCACCAGCAGAGCTTAACTCTAACCTGGGACCCCCTTTTGGGCCATCCTTCCCCTCCCTGGGTCTTCCATCTTCCTCAAATCTGCAACGTGTCCAGTCTCTCACCTTTCCCCAGCAAAACCTCACCATCAGAAAAGGAAGCTAAAATCCATTTCCACTGTGATGTGAATAGCTGAGATCAGAAGGGGTTTCCTCTCAGAGGGGTAAGGATCAGAGTGTTTCAACTGCTGAGGGAGGTTGGAAAAGGCAAACTTCTGGCAGCAAATGGGGAGGAATATGCTCTTTAGAACAGGAAGGGAGCATTCAGTTCAGTTCAGTTCAGTCACTCAGTTGTATCCAACTCTTTGAGACCCCATGAATCTCAGCACGCCAGACCTCCCTGTCCATCACCAACTCCTGGAGTTCACCCAGACTCACGTCCATCGAATCAGTGATGCCATCCAGCCATCTCATCCTCTGTCATCCCCTTCTCCTCTTGCCCCCAGTCCCTCCCAGCATCAGAGTCTTTTCCAATGAGTCAACTCTTTGCATGAGGTGGCCAAAGTACTGGACTTTCAGCTTTAGCATCATTCCTTCCAAAGAAATCCCAGGGCTGATCTCCTTCAGAATGGACTGGTTGGATCTCCTTGCAGTCCAAGGGACTCTCAAGAGTCTTCTCCAACACCACAGTTCAAAAGCATCAATTCTTTGGCACTCAGCTTTCTTCACAGTCCAACTCACATCCATACATGACCACTGGAAAAGCTATAGCCTTGACTAGATGAACCTTTGTTGGCAAAGTAACGTCTCTGCTTTTCAATATGCTATCTCAGCCCCTCTATTTTCCCTTCAAGAATTCACCAGACGGCTTCCCTCCAATTAAAGGCTTTAAAATCAGCTCCTTCGTGTTGGAAGCAAAAGTACTATGGAGCATGACCTCCTGCTGGAGAAGATGCTGTTGACAAGGTCTGAGGGAAACACTCATTTTAAGCTGTTTTATCACAAGTGGATTTGTTTATATTCATTTATTGGTTGGTTAGTCTTGCGGCTGACATCTGGGGACTCAAGCCACTTCTTCAATTGCCGTGACATGCTGTCAGGGCGAGTGCTGCAGTCTGTGACGAGGTGGTCCCTAACAGGGGTCGTGAATTGGGGGACAGGAGAACTGAGGTGCCCTTGACACGACACTGCTGGTGAGGAAGCTGTGTCCAGAGAAGTGCAGAGCTTGGGAGGAACTCCCCCAACTCCACCACCTTCCAGCCATGTGTGCAGGGCAAGTCACTTAGCCTCTCTCTGCTTCAGTTTCCTTGTCTGTACCTTGGTCCTATAATAATAGTAATAATACTTCTGATATAGGAAAGTTCTGGGTAGATAGTAAGCACTCAATTCATATTAGTTTTTATTATTGTGGACATATGCATGTATGTATGTGTGTTTATGACCTCTTCCACCTGCAGCCTCAGTGACTGAAATCGCAAGAGTGTATCACAACAGAGAACTGCAGTCCTGATAGTAATTCCGGGGTCTTGAACACACAGACTGACTGATAGATGGCAGCTTCCTCCTTCCCCAGGAATATGGGACCTTGAATACTGATCCTGCTGTGAGGTGCCCCTTCCCCCAGCTGCAGGCCCATCTAATGCCCTGTTGCTGCCTTGGGAACACTTAAGTTGTTCCTAGCACAAGTCTTGACTAATTCCTCACAGTCTGGCCAGTCCATATGGATCCATAAACACCCTCTGAGCTCCTCTTGTTTTGGAAGGCCTTAGCTGGTGCTGATGTATCCTTAGAGCTTCACACTCATAGGGCTCTGTGTCCTTTGCTCCCAGTTGGTGGGCCTGTCGCAGACACATTCCTGCTGTCAGCCAAAAGGGTGAAAGGCTAGACTGCCCAGCCTGAGCCTGGGCTCTGGCCCAGGGCCTCTGTTCTGCTGGTTATTGTGTGATCATATTCTAATAGCTGCTGGCTATCAAAACAGCCAGGCCCCCTTGAAAGGGGACTCCAGTCTCCTTCCTTAGGGGCCCCTTTTGATGCATGAATGAAGCCTCCCCAACTTAGCCTCTGCTTTCCATGAGGCAAGGCCCCTGACCCACTGACTCAAAGGCCATTGCCCCTCCCTCTGGCAGTGGTCCTGTCAGCCCAGGTCCTTCCAGCACAGAGGTCATTCATGTTGCCTGCCTTCCATCAACTTACCTACACACTTCCTCAGACCATCTTTTGCTACATGACCAACAGTTTTAAAGTCTTTCACATACTGTTAGCTTTTTTTTTCATTGTCAACTATTTTATTCTAAGGATTTTGACAGTTTAGGTAAATTAATCAATTGAAAGAGGAGGAAAAAAAAATATGACTACCTGAATAGTTGCAGAAAAATAATTTACTAAAAGCTAATACATTTTTCTCTCAGCTTTATGAAGTATGATTGACAAATAAAAATGGTATGTATTATTTATTTTTTTAAACATATTTATTTACTTGGCTGTGTTGGGTCTTAGTTGCGGCATACAGGATCTCTAGTTGTGGCACGTGAACTCTTAGTGGCAGCGTGTGGGCTCTAGTCCCCTGACCAGGGATTGAACCTGGGCCCCCTGCATTGGCAGTGGGAAATCCTATATATAGGATCACCAGGGAAGCCCCCCAAATTGTATATATTTGTACCATATGATATCTTGATAAACACATTCATTGTGAAATAATAATCACAACCAAACTAATTAACATATCTACCATCTCACATAGTTATCTTTTTTGTTTGTTGTGAGAACACTAAAACTTTAATCTTAGCAAAATTTAAGTATACAATACAGTATTATTAACTATGATCCCATTCTATACGTTAGATCTTCAGAACTTATGCATCTTGTAACTGAAAGCTTGTACCGTTTGACCAACATGTACCACATTCCCCCATCCTCTTCCCCTGCTAACTGTCATTCAACTCTTGCAATTCAACTTTTTTTACTGTAAGCTTTCATATGTAGGATGGATACACAAAGTCTTACTGTATAGCATAGAGAACTATATTCAATATCCTATGATAAACCATAATGAAAATATTTTTAAAAAAGAAAGTGGATCGAACTTGGGTCTCCTGCATTTCAGGCAGATTCTTTACCGTCTGAGCCACCAGGGAAGTCTCTATAACCCAAACTGTGTGTGTGTTAGTCACTCAGTTGTGTCCGACTCTGTGATCTCAGGGACTGTAGCCCACGAGGTTTCTCTGTCCTTGGAATTCTCCAGGCAAGAATACTGGTGTGGGTAGCCATTCCTTTCTCCAGGGGATCTTCCCAACCCAGGGATCAAACCCAGGTCTCCTACATTGCAGGCAGATTCTTTACCATTTGAACAACCAGGGAAGCCCAACACAAACCATAATGGAAATAAATATTAAAAAAAGAATAAATCACTTTACTGTACAGCAGTAATTAAGACATTGTAAATCAACCACACAATAAAAAAAGAACTAAAGTCCTTCATGTAAACCCTGCTGGTGATATTACTGATGGTGTGGCTGGGGCTCTGTAGCCACAGGACCCCAGGAACAGGTGCCATCTCGCAGGTCTGTGGGAAAAGGCAAACCAAATAGTAGAGTGGGGTGGCAGACAGAGGGAGAGGGGAGACTGGGGAAGCTGGAGAGTAGAAACTGCCATGGGCCTTTCTGCTCTGGGATGCTATGATGGAGTGAAAGGAGAGGGATGTAGCCTCTAGAAGAAGATGGGGAGAAGAAAGCAGTTGGAGGCAGAGGGAGGAGCTGATTTTTCTTTAAAGAGCATCCATCTCACTTTGAAGGCTTAACAACCCTCTGAGCTGGATTGGTTTCTTCTATTGTTCAAGTGAAAAAATTAATGTTCAACAAGTTACATAGTCTGCATAAAGTCCCACAACTAAATAGAGGAGAAATGTGGGGAGGCTTGTATATTTCCCAAGATGAATTGGCTGCCCAGGCTCACTGATTCTCATATTACATTACCACAGCTCCTCAAGGGGCATCAGGAGTGAAGAGGGAACAGCCCTTGCTTGCACTGGGGCTGGGTCTCTGGGGCCACAGATGGGTTTGGGGAGGGATCGATGAGACAGCCCCATCACTGTGGTCTTAAAGATGTTATTAACTCAGTGACAGTCATCAACTGACCTCCTGGGAACTCCACCTGAGGTCTCAGGGCTGGAAAAAGGTGTCCTAGGTGTGGCTGGAGTTAAAAGGCAGCCAGGCGTGCATGCCACTTAGGAAAGTGCACTGTGTTTGTTCCTCTGTTTTGTGGACCTGATGTTCCAGGTCAAAGGGAATCAGGAACAGGTTTGGGCAGAGAAAAGGAAAACGCATCTGGGAGTTCTTATAGATTTCCCTTTGTTTGGGCCAAGTCACTGAAACCTAACTCAGCTCCCACACAATGCATGGCTCTATTCCTGGCCCTAAACAATGTGAAGCTCAGAAGCTGCTTCCTCTGGGACCCTTTGGCCCTGTCCTGTTAAAGGACTGTGAGTCCAAGCAAGGGTCAACCCCACCACAAGCAATGCTGCCTGTTAAAATTAGAAGCAACTCTCACATCTGGCTATGACTGAAAGAAGCCAGGCCCTGGAGCTTGCAAGTCCCCCCCAAAAAAAGACTTGAGGCAATAACAGATGTCAGGCCTGATACATGGAGTTCTAACTCTACTGCATCACTCCAGTATGTCTTTATCCCTCTGCAGGTGGCCCCCACTTCTGTGGAAAAGTGATGGATTTTTCAGTCTTCCTGAACTCCTACCAGCGAGGACGTCTGCCCAGCAGTCTCTTCTTCCTCACTCACCTGCTCCTTCTCCTCCAGCCCAGGGTGCTGTGCTCAGGTAACATGTCTAAACTATATCCCAGACAGCCAGGACCTCAGCGAGCACATCAGCTTCTGCCCACCCCTTCTGCAGGTTATTCCAGGACTGAGATCTTGCAGCCTTTTACTAGGCTGTCTCAGGGGCTACAAAATAAGCCCTCCATCCCAGTTATTAAAGAGTCACTGACCCTGAGCACCATCCAGCCCCACAGTGCTTCTCCACCATCCCTTCAGGGCCCCCCTATCCCCAACAACTCCACAGCTCACAAACATGGCAGAAGGCATAGTGGGAGGGTGCCAGGAAAGTCTTATTGATCTATACTTAGGCTGAACCAGTTGGAAAATATTTTTAACTCCTCTGCTGCGATATAAGCCATAGCTTTTGAAGAACACAAAGGATCCTGGTCATACCATCTCTCATGAAAGAAGCAACTAACAGAGAATGTAAACTAATTATGCAAATAGAATTCCCCAACTCCCTGAGCTGGAAACCAGGGATGCTGAAGTGATTGACAAAGAACAGCCCAAATCCTCAGTCTGTTCAAGGACGGTGAACAGACATGATATACATGACTGTCCAGCTGTGTGACCAGAGCTGCAAGAGAAATGTACCCAAAGACCTGGGATCACAGCTAAGAGACCAATTTGTTTTTTCCAGAAAGCCAAGAAGGGCCATGACAGGAGGTACTGTATGAGTAGAACCTTGCAAGAGACAGTCTGAGGCAGGGTACGCCCAGGAAAAGAGCCAGGCATCAGGCATGGGAGCAGTGACAGCTGGAGAGAACCTGAAGAGGGAAGCTGGTAGGAGCACTGTCAAGGCAATAGGCAACAAGGGGTCTCATATGGAGAGAAGAAAGGTGCTCCCATGCTATATGGGCCAAGTGAAGGATGGGAGGAATTCATAAAGGAAGAATTGGGGGTGGGATTAAGCCGAGATTTGAAAGAAGGAAAGGAGGAACACAGAAGCCAGAAAAAAATGAATGAAGGCATGCAGGGTGGAAAGGCACTGCAGAAGGAACAGCGACTCTCATGGAAATTGCAGAAAACAGGGAGTAAAGCAGCCAGTGGAGACATCACTGCAGAGGACAATCAAATGAAAGATCCAGATGAATAAAAATCTCAACAGCAGGATTTGATTTTAGATAGGAAAACCCATGAGGCAAGAAGCACCCCTCCCAGATTATTTTAATATTCTTTGGTATTATAGAAGCTGTGCGTGTACATTATAAAATATTAGAAAATAAAAAAAGCAAAATAGGAAAACAAAAGCAAAAATAAGAAAACATCTATTCACACCATGCAGAAATGATCACCATCAGTAATTTGGTCTTTCTTCTTTCAGATCTTTTATTCTGCACATTTATGCAAATATGTCAATTTTTATTCACGTAAGAGGATAGTGTACTTTTTTTTTTTTTGCCAAAGATTCCATTTAATTTAATGCCCTGGCCATATTGACACAACCATCCCCTGAATAATATTGGCAGCTGATTGGTTCAAACCAGCTACCAGTACCCCACCACACATTTGTATCTGGTGGAGAGTAAAAAAGTTGGCTTAAAGCTCAACATTCAGAAAACGAAGATCATGGCATCCGGTCCCATCACTTCATGGGAAATAGATGGGGAAACAGTGTCAGACTTTATTTTTGGGGGCTCCAAAATCACTGCAGATGGTGACTGCGGCCATGAAATTAAAAGACGCTTATTCCTTGGAAAGAAAGTTATGACCAACCTAGATAGCATATTCAAAAGCAGAGACATTACTTTGCCAACAAAGGTTCGTGTAGTCAAGGCTATGGTTTTTCCTGTGGTCATGTATGGATGTGAGAGTTGGACTGTGAAGAAGGCTGAGCGCCGAAGAATTGATGCTTTTGAACTGTGGTGTTGGAGAAGACTCTTGAGAGTCTCTTGGACTGCAAGGAGATCCAACCAGTTCATTCTGAAAGAGGTCAGCCCTGGGATTTTTTTGGAAGGAATGATGCTAAAGCTGAAACTCCAGTACTTTGGCCACCTCATGCGAAGAGTTGACTCATTGGAAAAGACTGATGCTGGGAGGGATTGGGGGCAGGAGGAGAAGGGGATGACAGAGGATGAGATGGCTGGATGGCATCACTGACTCAATGGACGTGAGTCTGGGTGAACTCCGGGAGTTGGTGATGGACAGGGAGGCCTGGTGTGCTGCGATTCATGGAGTCTCAAAGAGTCGGACACGACTGAGTGACTGAACTGAACTGAACTGAACTGTAATGTGTCTTGTGTAGTTTTTAACATGGCGCATCCAGCGATTTCATGACAATTACTTGTTCAAGAAACAGGATTGGTTGTACTGTAGAGTGTTTCACCTTTGTCATTTGAATAGTTCACTGTGGATTTCTGAGCTGTAAAAACAAACAAACAAACAAATAAACATTTTTGAGGCATTAAATTACATGGAATCTTTGGCAAAAAAAAAAACCAACCCACAAAACATATGTACACTATCTTATTTGAGGAAAGTTAATCTGGGCCATTGTCTGGGATCTTGTCCTAGAGGAGATCAGGGTGGTAGGCCATGAGGAACCCATTCTGGCACATGTCGGGGATGAAGTGGAATTCTCCTGCCACCTGTCACCATACCGGGACGCCCAGCACATGGAGATCCTCTGGTTCTGGAGCCAGGCCTCGAACGTGGTGCACCTGTACCGGGAGCAGCAGGAGTTCTATGGCTGGCAGATGAAGCAGTTCCAGAACAGGACCCAACTCATCAGGGATGATATCATAGATGGCAGTGTGACTCTGCGGCTCCACCGCATGGTCCCCGCCGATCAGGGTCTGTATGGGTGCCGCTTCCTCTCCAGCGACTTCACTGGGGAGGCGACCTGGGAGCTGGAGGTAGCAGGTGAGTGATCTGGTCAATCCCCAACACAGAGGGAAGAAGGATCCATTTGGAAAGAGCTCAAGAGAAGATAGATTGAAAAGCACAGAGAAAGGGAAAATTCCTCTAATTAAAAAAAAAAAAAAGAATATTAAAAAAATTCATTAGGAAATGAACCCCCAAAATGCACACAAAATGGCCCTTGAACAAAGGAAAAGACAATTATTTTACTCACAGTGAGAAGAAGGCAAATTAAAACTACAGAGAGGTAATTTTTTCCTATCAGACTGACAAACATTCAATAGTTGGACTACACACTCTTGTTGGAGGAAGCAGGACCCTTCTTACTGTGCAGGTGGAATTCAAAGTCCTGAGCTTCAGGGTAGGGGGATTTGGCAATAGCTAACTGGACTTCCTTTGTATCTGCCTTTGAACAGCAATTCCACCTCTGGGAGTTGACCCTGGATATATACCTCCCACAACTCCAACTGAAAGAAAGGCGTTTGTATAAATTTACATTGTTCAGCAGTGTTGCTGCTGTTCAGTCCCTAAAGTCATGTCTAACTCTTTGCGAACACATGGCCTACAGCACATCAGGCTCCTCTGTCCTCAAATTCATGTCCATTGATTCACTGATGCCATCTAACCATCTCATCCTGTACCACCCCCTTCTCCTCCTGCCTTCAATCTTTCCTGGCATCAGGGTCTTTTCCAATAAGTCGGCTCCTTACATCAGGTGGCCAAAGTATTGGAGCTTTAGCTTCAGCTTCAGTCCTTCCAATGAGTACTTAGGGTTGATGGAAACTCCCTAAATGTCCAAGCATAGGTGCTGAGTAAGGTCTATATCAAGCTATGTAGCTTAAAAAAAAAAAAAAAAAAAGGAAGAAATTGAGGACAAGTGCTAAGCTGATGTGGAGTGATTTCTAGGGTGTTTTTAAGAGAAAAAAGCAAGATGCAAAAGAAGCTCTATAGCATATTAATTTTTGTGTAAGAAAGAAGAAACATGGCACAAAAGAAGCACAGGAAGCTAATGAAATTGGTTACTTAAAGGAGAGGGAGCAGTGAGATGCAAAGGATGGAGAAAAGCCTGGGGCTTTTTTGATCTACCTTTTTTTATAGTATTGATGTTTAAACCATATTAATGTTTTGCATATTCAAAATATAAAGCTAGTTTACTTGGGTAGAGAGATTTTTAAAAGTATGCATAACAAAGATATTTTAGTTCTGGTGGGATTCAAGAGATAGAGAAGACAATCTATTGAAATTTTGGATGGGATTACTCTTCAACCAAGGGGATGGTCCCTTGCATTATATGGCTAAATACCAGCAGCCTTTCCCTATTTAAAAATGCCCTTCAGAGGTAGTGCTGTCCCCACATGCCATCTACAGTTTAGCCTGTCATTTATAATCCATGGTGGGCTGCAAGCCCACATATGTTGAGTAGTCACAGTCACCATGCCTTATGGTGACTGCAAATGGTGAATGGTGACATGAACTTCATGTACATCTGGGAAGGAGCCTGATCTTTCCTACTCTTCCTGCCTCTCCCAGGACTGGGCTCAGACCCTCATATCTCCATTGAGGGCTTCAAGGAGGGAGGCATTCAGCTAAGGTGCCACTCCAATGGTTGGTACCCCAAGCCACAGGCTCAGTGGAGAGACCATCATGGACGATGCCTGCCCCCGGAGACTGAAAACATCACTGAGGATGTCCAAGGCCTATTCAGTCTGGAAACGTCTGTGGTCGTCCAAGAGGGGGCCCACAGCAACGTGTCCTGCTCCATCCAGAACCACCTCCTAGGCCAAAAGAAAGAGTTTGTGGTCCACATAGCAGGTCAGTGGGTGCCAGCTCACCCTCATCTTCTTAGCCTTTAAGTTCTCCATGTCCATTATCCCTATGTGTGTGTGTGCTCAGTCACTTCAATCGCGTTTGACTCTTTACAACCCCATGGACTATAGCCTGCCAGGCTCTTCTGTCCCTGGGATTCTCCAGCAAGAATACTGGAGTGGGTTGCCATGTCCTCCTCCAGGCCATTATCCCCAAAACCATCTATTAGGACACAAGGGCTCTGGAGCTTGGTTGTGTACAGGGCAGGCTGAACTTGACACCTGAAGCCATAATATTTAAAACCTACTAAGAGTACAGTAATTGGGGGAGGTTCCAGAAAGCCAATATTATTAGACAGCATCATAAGAACCCACGTGTTCCTAATTTTATCCCTCAAACAATATTTATTGAGCACTCACAATGTTCCCCAAACCCCTGCCCTCAGGTGCACATTCCATGGGGGAAACAGATACACAAAAGAGTAAATTATAGCACATGTTCGAAGGTATTAGGTGATACAGAGAAACATGAAGCAGGGAATAGTGCTAAGTATGGTGGGTTGTATATATATACATGGATTTTAAAGTGGTGAATCAGGAAAGAAGACTGTTAGGCAATGAGTTGAAAGTGAGGCCATTATCTAGCATCAAAGTTTTGTTATGAGGCCCCCACTGATGGGTTTAATGTTCATAGGGATATATATGTGTGTGATACATAGTTCACCCAAAATTCACCTGGTAATTGGGTAACTTGTAACATCTGTGTTAGCTAATTGCTTTTATGCAAAGGAGAAAGATATCTCTTATCTCAATGACAAGCATGTAGCTACAACTTGGAGCCAGGTGCCTAAGGGAACCTCCCAGGAGGCCTGGAGATAGGAGTGCTTTCTTCTTGATGTTTCCATTTCAAAGAAATGGCTCTGAGCTCCTTAAGAAAATCATTCCTCCATTGTAAAGCTGGAAGGTCCTTATATAACTTTCAGAAACATTTATATACATCTTGAAGGAATGTGCATGCTAAGTCACTTCAGTCGTGTCCAATTCCTTTTGACCCCATGAACTGTAGTCTGCTGGGCTTCTCTGTCCATGGATTTTCCAAGCGAGAATACTGGAATGGGTTGCCATTTCCTCCTCCAGGAGATCTTCTCGACCCAGGGACTGAAGCCAGGTCTCTTGCATCTCCCGCACTGGCAGTCAGGTTCTTTTTTTTTTTAACCAGTTGTTTTTTTTTTTTTTTAAAAATTATTTATTTATTTTAATTGGGGGATAATCACTTTACAATATTGTGATGTTTTTGCCACACATCAACATGAATCAGCCACAGGTATACGTGTCCGCCCCATCCTGAACCCCCTCCCACCTCCCTCCCACCCTATCCCTCTGGTTGTCCCAGAGCACCAGCATTGGATGCCCTGCTTCATGCATTGAACTTGTACTGGTCATCTATTTTACATATGGTAATGTGCATGTTTCGGTGCTATTCTCTCAAATTCCACCCTTGCCTTTTCCCACTGAGTCCAAAAGTTTGTTCTTTACATCTGTGTCTCCTGCATGTAGGATCACCAGTACCATCTTTGTAAATTTCATATGTATGCATTGATATACAGTATTTGTTTTTTGACTTAACTTCACTCTGTATAATAGGCTCCAGGTTCATCCACCTCATTAGAACCAACTCAAATGCATTCCTTTTTATAGCTGAGTAATGTGCGTTTGAGTGAACTCTGGGAGTTGGTGATGGACAGGGAGGCCTGGTGTGCTGCAATTCATGGGGTCGCAAAGAGTCAGACACGATTGAGCGACTGAACTGAACTGAACTAAACTGAATATTCCATTGTGTACATGTACCACAACTTCTATATGCATTCATTTACTGATGGACATCTAGGTTGCTTCCATGTCCTAGCTATTGTAAACAATGCTGCAGTGAACGCGTGCAGGGTACGTGTGTCTCTTTCAATTCTGGTTTCCTCAGGGTGTATGCCCAGTAGTGGGATTGCTGGGTCATATGGCAGTTCTATTCCCGTTTTTTTTTAAGGAATCTTCACACTGTTCTCCATAGTGACGGTACCAGTTTGCATTCCCACCAACAGTGCAAGAGGGTTCCCTTTTCTCCACACCCTCTCCAGCATATATTGCTTGCAGACTTTTTGATGATGGCCATTCTGACTGGTGTGAGATGATACCTCATCGTGGTTTTGATTTGGGTTTCTCTAACAATGAGTGATGTTGAGCATCTTTTCATGTGTTTATTAGTTATTGGTATGTCTTTGGAGAAATGTCTGTTTAGGTCTTTTGCCCACTTTTTGATTGGGTTGTTCGTTTTTCTGGTATTGAGATGCATGAGCTGCTTGTATAGTTTGGAGATTAATTATTTGTCAGTTATTTCATTTGTTATTATTTTCTCCCATTCTGAGGGTTATCTTTTCACCTTGCTTATAGTTTCCTTCTTTGTGCAAAAGCTTTTAGGTTTAATTAGGTCCCGTTTGTTTATTTTTGTTTTTATTTCCATTACTGTGGGAGATGGGTCATAGAGGATCTTGCTGTGATTTATGTCAGAGAGCGTTAGCAGTTGAGTTCTTTGCCACTAGTGCCACCTGAGAAGCACTTGAAGGGACAGAGAAATAATTTATAAATTTTCTAAAGGAAACAGTCTAAGAGAAGGGGAAGGGGAATCTCGCTCGCTTTTTTGCACAAACCTTTAAATTTGTGTTTAACCTTGACAAAGGGTGTTGGTCACATGGATTTCTGCAAGGAGACCATTTAGGTAGAGGGAACAGCAAGTGCAAAGGTCCTGAGGTGGAAATGTGCATAGCTATTGGAGGAGCTGGAAAGATGCAGGAAAGGCTGGAACAGAGAGCCAGATGTAGATCACAGGTCATCAAAGCATAGGACTCTGAGCTCTCAAAAACCATCTGTGGAGAAGGACCGGTCCTTTGTGGCTCAATACTTTTACCAAATAATAAAAACACACTGCTAAAAAAAGAAAATTAAAAACCAACCAAAACTACACATTATGTTAAGTGAAATAAAGACAAACACAAAAGGACAAATATTGTATGATTCTATTTATATGAGGTACCCAGCATCATCAATTCATAGAGAGGAAAAGCAGAATAGAAGTTACCAGAGGCTGGGGTGGGAAGATTGGGGAGTTAGTGTTTAATGGGTACAGACTCTCAGTTTGGGACAATTAAAAAAAGTTCTGCTGGTGTTGGTTGCACAATCATGTTGGTGTACTTTTTTTTTTTTTTTTTTTTTTAATCTTTTTGGCCATGCCACAATGGCTTGCAGGATCTTGGTTCCTCAACCAGGGATTGAACTCAGTGGACTGCCAGGGAATTTCCAGTGTTAATGTACTTATGCTACTGAGCTATAAACTTAAAATGGTTAAGATAGTAAATTTTGTGTTGTTTATTTTACTACAATAAAAAAGAAAAAATTAAAGACCATTGAGATAAAAGCACCAATTTCATTATCTTCAACAGACATAAAATTATTCTATCAAATTTCCACAAGAGTTTCTAGAGGATTGCTCTGTTTTGCATGTATTTCTTTACTGTCTGGCCACTGTCTCTATAAGCTCTGCACCACACTCTGCTTCTGGGCAGATCCTCCTTAGGATGTCTGGAGTGGGAAGAGGGGAACTGTCAGTCAGCCCTACATGGCTTTGCTAACAATTCTTGCAAAGGTGTGATGAGAAGTAGAAGCCAGGTGTTTGCACGAAGGGCAATATGACACATGGATTCATCAGAGCAATCAGTTCAGTTCAGTTTAGTCACTCAGTCGTGTCCAACTTTTTTTGACCCCATGGACTGCAGTATGCCAGGCTTCCCTGTCCATCACCAACTCCCAGAGCTTACTCAGACTCATGTCCACCAAGTCAGGGATGCCTTCCAACCATATCATCCTCTGTTGTCCCCTTCTGCTCCCTTCAATCTTTCCCAGCATCAGGGTCTTTTCCAGTGAGTCAGTTCTTTGCATCAGATGGCCAAAGTATTGGAGTTTCAACTTCAGCATCAGTCCTTCCAATGAATATTCAAGTCTGATTTCCCTTAGGATGGACTGGTTGGATCTCTTTGCAGTCCAAGGGACTCTCAAGAGTCTTCTTCAACACAACAGTTGAAGCATCAATTCTTCAGTGCTCAGCTTTCTTTATAGTCCAACTCTCACATTCATAATGACTACTGGAAAAACCATAGCCTTGACTAGATGGACCTTTGTTAGCAAAGTAATGTCTCTGCTTTTTAATATGCTATCTAGGTTGGTCATAACTTTTCTTCCAAGGAGCAAGTGTCTTTTAATTTCATGGCTGCAGTCACCATCTGCAGTGACTTTGGAGTCCAAAATGATAAAGTCTTTCACTGTTTCCATTGTTTCCCCATCCATTTGCCATGAAATGATGGGACTAGATGCCATGATCTTCGTTTTCTGAATGTTGAGTTTTAAGCCACCTGTTTCACTCTCCTCTTTCACTTTCATCAAGAGGTTCTTCAGTTCCTCTTCGCTTTCTGCCATAAGGGTGATGTCATCTGCATATCTGAGGTTATTGATATTTCTCCCGGCAATCTTGATTCCAGCCTGTGCTTCTTCCAGCCCGGCGTTTCTCATGATGTACTCTGCATATAAGTTAAATAAGCAGGGTGACAATATACAGCTTTGACATACTCCTTTCCCAATTTGGAACCAGTCTGTTCCATGTCCAGTTCTAACTGTTGCTTCTTGACCTGCATACAGATTTCTGAAGAGGCAGGTCAGGTGGTCTGGTATTCCCATCTCTTGAAGAATTTTCCATAATTTGTCAGAGCAATAGGTAGCAATTATTCACTGGGTTTCAGATATAAACACCTTGATTTCTAATTTTCTTAGATGTAAAGCAAGAGTGAGAAGAAGTAGAGGGAGGTCAGGGCTGTGGTCACATAAGTTCTAAGATGAAGGACTGGGCAGAGCCCATCAGCTCCTTCCTTTTACATCCCTCAGTTTGCAGTATTTTCCCCTCTGTGCTGAGCAAGTTCAAGTTTCTGCTCTTCCTCAGATGCTACTTCTCCTGAGCACCATGCAATAGCTTTCATGCCCATTTTACAGATGGCTGTGGTGGGGCCTGGGCTTCCCAGGTGGCTCAGTGGGAAAAGAATCTGCCTGCAATGCAGGAGACACATGAAATGTGGGTTCAATCGCTAGATACAAAGATCCCCTGGAGGAGGGCATGGCAACCCACTCCAATATTCTTGCCTGGAGAATCCCATGGACAGAAGAGCCTGGTGGGCTACAGGTGATGGGGTTACAAAGAGTTGAACACATGACTGAAGCAACTAAGCATGCACACACACACGGTAGGGCCCAGAAAGGGCCAACCAGTTGCTAGAAAGATTTTCTGGCATACAGTGTCTGGACCAGTCTTCTCACTTAGTGTTTAGTGATGAGTGGTTGTTTTCCAGATGTGTTTTTACCTGGAACCTCTCCCTGGAAGAGAGCTTTCCTTGGGACTCTGGTGGGTCTGCCGCTCCTTCTGGCTCTCCTCATGATGCTCGTGCTGTATTTCTTTCGGAAGCAACGGAAGTCCCAAGGTACCAGGCAGTCAGGGGGCTGCCCTCCTGGAATTGGCTTTGCCCAGGAGAAAAGTGGTGGAGGCGGCCGTGGTGGTGGGGTGGGGAAGGCCATTGCTGAAGGGCTATCTTGCCAGGCGGCAAGGCGGGAATGGGACCCAGAAAACAGGCAGAGGAGTGCACGCACTGACCTCTGCTCCCCTTTTCTTCCTTTCAGAAAAGCTGAAGAAGCAGGCAGAGAGAGACAAAGGTAAGCGGGAGGAAAGACGGGCTTTTCACTCACATCTCTGAGTAACAGAAGTCTGGGCACTGGGTCAAGAAGACAAGTAGGGCACATGGGGTTAGGGGAGTTTGGGAGGGGGCAGAGAGGGATTGCGGCAGACGTTTACTTTCACTTCTCTCGCCTTGGAGCCTGTTCCTCCCCCATGTCCAGCTCAAACTGGCTCTCCAGAGCATGTGGGTTCCAAGTCTGTGCACTTTGGAGAAGCAAGCCCTCAGTGATGGATGGAAATTTTTCTCTATTCTTTGTTTTTTTCTCCAGGGAAACTCACAGTGGAGCTGGGTAAGTTCTGGGTGCCATGCTCATTGTGCTGGCTGTGGGCTAGGGGGGTAACCCATGGCAGAAGCAAGGGTTCAGTGATTTTAGGCCCCCTTTGGAGAGCACTGAATCACAGTGATCTAATTCTATATCCAGCCTGCTGCACATCCTGCCTTTCCCCTCCCAAATGGACGTGTGCACACCTGCCAAGGAAGTATGACTTAAGATTTTCTGGATAGATTTTGCCAGGCCCTCTCCTGCAAATTATATGATTCAGTTACAGTTCCACGGTTAAAGGTCTCCTCCTTCTGGTTCATCTTCCTAGGATAGCCTTCTTTTTTAAAGCAAATGTCACCGAGAAAGAAGGTATCTGTAATTTGCACCAAAGTGAAAGTAATTTATCAAATCCACTTTTCTCCCCAGGGAGATTCAGCACCTTGAAACCATGTTGGGGGAGGAGGAAAGAGTGAATTCAAAGGATGAGGGGATGGAGGAGAAGGCCACAATGGGTAGGGGAAGACCTTGAGAACCACTTTGTCTGCTCCAGAAAAACACCAGACAAAATAGTGAAGTAGAAGCTTGTCTTGCAGTCTACCTAGTCATGCAGGGAAAATAAACAAAAGGCAGTTGACCAAACAACAGCAAAACAGCACGATAAATCATTAACACCATAGTCTGAACTAGTGTATATTATTGCCTTTCCTACTCTTAACTTTTAAAAGATGGCATAGAGAACTCAGAAGAATGCATTTCTAGTGGCAAAATATCAGTCTTGGTATCTGGCCAGGGGAAATAATTGAGTGTGATATCCACCTGGTTTTTAAAATAATGTAACCAGTAAGTGACCTTGAGGTTCGTGCAGGATGTGCCCAGTGCCTGGACTTACCCAGGACTTCCTCCCTAGGAAGAGCTTGCAGTTTCAGGGCAAAGGTTTTCCCTTCCCAGCCCTGTGCAGATTTCTGCCGTAGAGCAAAGAATAGGATGAGGAGTAAGAAGCTTGCAGATGGGTGATGCAGCACCTAAAACAGGATTGGAATGAGTAATAGTTTAAGACTATGAAACGTCTCAGCGACCTAACTGCCTTGCAAAGGTGGTTTCACTCATCCAAAGGCTGATATTTTCTCTGTGGGTTCTGCTTACAGGGAAGCTTCAAGTAGAGCTGGGTAAGTGACTCTCCCCCACCCAGAACTATCTCTTCTTGTCTACCTTGTAGCACCTGGTTATCTGTAAATGTTCTTCTGATCTCCCAAGCAGGTATGATAGCCAGATTGGAACCCTGCTGGCTGTGTGGGTGGCAGGAGAAAGGGGAGTGGAGCAGGGGTGGGTGCAAAATTTGATGTGTGAACAAGAAGGCTGAAGGGACTTTGTTCTAATTCTGCTTTTCCTTGGCTACTTCAGACTGGAGAAGGGCCGAAGGCCAGGCTGGTGAGTGAATCCCATGTTTCTCCCACTGTCCACTTTATGCCTCAGCATCCTAGTCACCTGCTCTAACCAACTATGCTTCATTCTGATTTATTCCATTGCTGCACATATGTATTAATCTATGTCACTCAGTATAGGTTATGTTTGACTTTGACTTTTATATTTATGTTTACATTGTCCTGAGGTGGAGAAGGCAATGGCACCCCACTCCAGTACTCTTGCCTGGAAAATCCCATGGATGGAGGAGCCTGGTGGGCTGCAGTCTATGGGGTTGCCAGGAGTCGGATATGACTGAGCAACTTCACTTTCACTTTTCACTTTCATGCATTGGAAAAAGAAATGGCAACCCACTCCAGTGTTCTTGCCTGGAAATCCCAGGGATGGGGGAGCCTGGTGGGCTGCCGTCTATGGGGTCACACAGAGTCGGACACGACTGAAGTGACTTAGCAGCAGCAGCAGAGGTGTAAGCATACAGTAAATCATTGGTGCCAATCCTGGTTGCACATCAGAATCACCTAGATTCCTCGTGCCTGCCCTCAAAAACTCTCACCTGTGGTTCTGGAATGGGCATGTTACCTTACATGTAAATATTTGTCCCTGTACCTTCTTCGATTTCCCCAGTAATGTGTATCTTTATTTTGTATGTATTCTTGAAAGAGGTGAAATTTCTGTTTTGTGCGCATACACTGTAGTTACTGTAAAGATATTTACAGTCTCATGCTGTTCCTTGCTTTTCTCACTCATCACTGTGCTTTAACATCCATCCCTGCTGCCACATGTAAATCTAGTCTGTATCCTCTTGCTGCAGAGCACTCCATTTGAGTCAGCCATCCTCCTGGAGTAGACATCCAGCCTTCTAACTCCATATCACTACAGACCACTAGTGCTGAATAAATTGTTTTCTAGCCCTGTGTGGAGATTTCTCTAAGAGGAGAAGTGCTGGCCCACTAGGGATAAAGGGATTCCTGAAAGTAGCACCATCATCCCATGCCAGCAGTGCATGGAAGCTCCATGAGCCCACATCCCGTGTGAGCCAGCTTTCTAAGCTTGCCAGTCAGTGGAGATGAGTAATTATTCTTTGGGTTTGCACTCATCTGAGCATCTCTTTACATGCTAGCTGGCTTTTGGGCTTCCTCTTCTGAAAATTGCCAGTTCATGTCCTTTGCCTATTTTCCATATGTTGTTGCTATCTTTTTCTTGTTGATTCACAGGACAGGGCTGGTGTCAGTGCTGGGGAATGGAGCCTTTGGGCTTGAAGGCATCCTTCATGCAATATTATTATTATATAATATATATGATAATAATCTCTCATTGTTATTACACATTGTGAATTCCTTCTTCTCTTCTGTCATCTGCTATTAGCTTTGTCCAATGGTGCCCCTTATTGAAAAGAATTAGTTCTGATAAAATATAATCTATCACACTTTTACTTTATGGTTTGTGTCTTTTAACTTTTGTTGAAGATCTTCTTCACATTTAGGTCACAAATATAGTCTCCTACGTTTTCTTCTATTCACTTTATATGTTATGTGTAAGTCTTTTTATCCATCTAAAATTCACCTTTTTATGTGGTGTTAGACAAGAATGCAGTGATTTTTCTCATATAAAGAGTTAGCTTTCCCAGTGCTACTTACTACACACGATCTGTGACTTACCCATCGATGTGGACATCACCTTTAGTGCATACTCAGTTGCCATGTCTTGATGGGTCTGCCTCTTGGTCACCTATCACCTTGGCTTTTAAAGTACCTGAAAGTACAAGTTCTCCTCCATTTCCCCTTCCTTTTTAAAGTTTGTGGACCTTTTTAAAATATAAATTTTAGGATAAATTTATGAAGTTCCCCCAAAACATCCAAAAGTAGTTTTAGCTGGGATTGGTTTGAATTTACAGCTAAATTTAGGGAGGATTGACCCAACCAGTCCATTCTGAAGGAGATCAGCCCTGAGATTTCTTTGGAAGGAATGATGCTAAAGCTGAAACTCCAGTACTTTGGCCACCTCATGCGAAGAGTTGACTCATTGGAAAAGACTCTGATGCTGGGAGGGATTGGGGGCAAGAGGAGAAGGGGACAACAGAGGATGAGATGGCTGGATGGCATCACTGACTCGATGGACGTGATTCTCAGTGAACTCCGGGAGTTGGTGATGGACAGGGAGGCCTGGCGTGCTGCGATTCGTGGGGTCGCAAAGAGTCGGACACGACTGAGTGACTGATCTGATCTGATCTGACATCTGTATAGATTTGAGTTATTCTATGCAACAGCTGTAGATTTGTGAAGTTCTACTGGTTATTCTGATGCAAAATCATGGTTGAAAGGCCCTGCTATAAATTTATGGAGCTCTGAAGACATCTTCTACTGCTTCTGCATTTTGTGACTTTGGTGCTCTCTTCTATAATATAGGAAGAGATAAAACAAAACAGAAATCCACACAGTAAGAAAGAGAGCAAGTCAGGGTGTCCAGAGGATGTCTTAGGACAGGAGCCAAGCTCAGCTGGGCCTCCTGGGGACTAAGCCAGTCAGAAATAGAGGCTTTGTTTCCATCCTTCAAGGCATCCCAACTGCCTATATTGGTTCTCTTTGCTCACATACTCTAGCATCCCACTATCCAGCACCACCTCAGCCTGTACAAGCTTTGGCATAAGCCAGCACTGGTACCAGCCTCCCTGCCCAATCCCAAATTCCTGGGAAGATGCCATGGTGGACCCAGGCTAGTCTGGGTCCAAATAAGTTATCATGGTGGAAATGAGATTATTCAGTTTACAGGCATCCTTCATGCATCTTGAGGCTCCCTCAAGGTTCTGGAGTTACTGACTCAGATCTCTGAGTCCCTTTTTCTTCTCTGTTTGGTTTCAGAGTGGAGAGCAGCTCAACGACATGCAGGTAACTGAAGCCAAGGAACTGTATCTTGTGAATTAAGTTGGCTGGATCTTAATCAGAAGGGAGGTATCCAGAACTGAGATTAGAAGAAGGATCTGTCCAGCAGCCATGGATGGAGCCTGCATACAAACTCATAAGCTCACTTGCACACACATGCAGTATGACACATATGCCTGCACACATACATGCTCATATGCACAAATGTGATTGCACTTACACATGCACACATTTGTGTGCACTCTGACGCTCCCACATGCATATAACTTTCTGGGTTTTACTAGATTTGTATCCATCTGGCAGAACTTCCCACATTATCTGACAGAGGGATCCTTGGGGTCCCTGTCCATCAAATGAGTGTGATTTGGGGGGTGGTGGGAATGGCTTGCTGGAGTGCAGGATACTGGACTAGATGATCTCTGGGGTCCCCTTCAGTTTTAAAATCCTAACATTGCTGTACAACAGAGGCCCAGAGCTCACTGGTGATCTCAAGGTCACACTGAGTGATGAGAGCAGCCAGGAAGAACCAGTCCTAAGCTCCTTCCTATTGACTGTGCGTGTGTGCTAAGTCACTTCGTGTAGGACTCTTTGCCACCCTATAGGCTGTAGCTGGTCAGACTCCTCTGTCCATGGGATTCTCCAGGCAAGAATACTGGAGTGGATTGCCACGCCCTCCTCCAGGGGATCTTCCCGACCCAGGGATCAACCCCTCTCGCTTATGTCTCGGGCATTGGCAGACGGGTTCTTTACCACCATCGTTACCTGGGGAGCCCTCTTGCAGCCCAGGTCTTGGGGAAAGTGAGCCCGCCTCCATCCCCACAAACCTCCCTCATTTGCTATCTGTGCTCTGTATGGCATCATGGAATTCAAGAGTCTTCCGGTTAAGGAAGGAAATGAATTCCTCTTATCACTTTCAAAAGCTAGGGAGTGACTTCCATGCCTCTTCAGTCCCAGGGTGGTGGTAGGAGGGGCTTCAGGAGAGGGGTAACTATTCCACCGATTGCTCCATCTGGAGAACTAGAGGTTTGCCTATCAGGGGAGGGGACAGGGATGTCGGTGGGGGCAGAACCGTCCCTGGCGGGCACTGACCCTGTGCCTTTGCGCAGTGGATGTGACCCTGGATCCTGGCTCCGCCCACCCCAGCCTGGAGGTTTCCGAGGATGGCAAAAGCGTGTCCTCACTCAGGACTGCGCCGGGGTCAGAGAACCCTCAGTGGTTGTCTGAGCAGACGTGCGTCCTGAGCCGGGAGCGCTTCTCCACTGGCCGCCACTACTGGGAGGTGCACGTGGGCCGCCGCAGCCGCTGGTTCCTCGGTGTGTGTCTGGCAGCGGTGCCTAGGGCAGGGCATGCTCGCATGAGCCCGGCGACTGGCTACTGGGTGATGGGGCTGTGGAACAGCTGTGAGTACTTCGTCCTAGACCAGCACCGCGTCCCGCTCAGCGTGCGCGTGCCACCGCGCTGCGTGGGCATCTTTCTGGATATTGAGGCTGGAAAGCTGTCCTTCTTCAACGTATCCGACGGCTCCCACATTTTCACCTTCACCGACACCTTCCCGGGGATGCTCTGCGCATATTTCAGGCCTAGAGCCCACGATGGCAGCGAACACCCAGATCCGCTCACCATCTGCCCATTACCAGTTGGTGAGAAACACGTCCTCGAAGAGGAGGACAGTGACGCCTGGTTACAACCCTATGAGTCCTCAAACACTGACCTGGGCCTGTAGTGAAGTGCTTTCGTGGCCACTGGACTGGGTCCTGGGCGGCTTCCTGAATACCCAGCTGGCGCTATGCTCTCCTGCTTCCTGTAAAGCCAACAGATACACTAACCCCACTGTCTGCCACAGAATGCCGGCAAAGGCTAAAAGGCTCAGTGTAGCAGAAAGGGGGCAAAGAGAGACCTTTGCCTATGTAGATGTGAACGTGTACATGTATGAATATGATTTTTTCCTTCTTTTTTTTTTTTTTAAAGAAAGACAATTCCAAAGCTTATCTGTGTGTGTTGTAGGATTGAGCAGATGAATAAACATATGTTCATGTTGCTAGGAGTCACAGTGTTCACTGTGAAGACATGAAAGAAACTGGAATGGGGGAAAAACGAGGAGAAAATTTATCAGATAAGATTAGGAGTATCAGTTAATTTCTGTATTTTAATATTTTTGCATGTATTTTCTAGCTCTACAAAGGTCTGGAAACAATGACACTTCATAAGCAATAAGTTCACCTAAGGCTCAGATGCTAGTTTTCACTGCCAATTAGTACCAAAATGAACTTGGAGAAGTGGTGAAAGTAGAGAACATCTTTTGCTTTTATGTACAAGAATGCTCAAAAACGGATGGGAACATAGCAAAAAGACACTGGAACTAGGTGAAAGGGGCTCCATTGAGTCCAATTATAGGACAATTTGAACATTAAAATGAATAATGACAAGAATTGCCCAACAAGAGGTCAATTCACTAAGTGTGCTGAGAGGTTTCTTTAGCCAGAAACAAGAGATACAAAAAGAAAAAGAAAAGCTCACAAAACAAACAAAATATAAAAACATAAAACAAGACATAAGGGAAAGGAGAGAATGAAAGAATAATTGTAAACTCAAGGTTTTTACTATGAAATAGATGCATATTGTTGATAGACAGATGTGATATAGCTCCTAGCTCTGTCTACACTGAGGGCTTAGAAACAACAAAACCCCTGTACCAATGAGCACATCTAGCACTGAGATCTTAGTTTTTAGTTACTATTTACTACCGAAAGGAACCGAGGCTCCTTGGAGAAATGATGCACTTCAGGGCTGGGGCAGGGAAAATACATGGTGAGGTTCTGATCTACACTAGGAAATATTTATTTGGTTTCTGACATAGATTTTAGAACAAAGCTCTTAAACCCTTGAAATTTTCTAAAATATAAGAGTCGTAAGGATGTCTTTGGATATTCATAACAAGCCCTTTTAACCACACCTGAGTTTATATTACTGAGGTAATTTTTAGAAAGCCAGTAAGGATGGGGCTGGTTGCCATGGGAACCACATGTGTGACCAGAGGGTAGGGGTAGCCCTACCCTACCCACCTACCTCAAAGAGGGAAAAGTGGCTGGAGATTGAGTTCAACCACCAAGGGCCAATGATTTAACCAGTCATGCCTATGTGATGAAACCTTTCCATAAAACCCCGAAAGGACTTGGTTCAGAGAGCTTTCAGGTTGGTGAACACTGGAGATGAAGGGAGAGGTGCTCAGAGAGATCAAGGAAGAAGCTCTGTACCCCTCCCACATACCTTTTTCTATGCATCTATTCTACTTGGTTCCTGAGCTATATCACTTTATAATAAATCTGTAATCTAGTTAGTAAACTCTTCCTGACTTCTGTGAGCTGCTCTGGTAAATTAATGGAACTCAAGGTAGGGGTCTTGGGAATCTCCAATTTATAGTGAGTGGGTCAGAAGCACAGGCAACCTGGATTTGTAATTGGTATTGAAAGAGAGAGGGAAGTCTTGCAGGACTGAGCCCTTAACCTGTGGGATCTGACCCTATCTCTCGGGCTTCCCAGGTGCTGCTAGTGATAAAGAACCAGTCTGCCAATGCAGGAGATGTTAGAGATGCGGATTCAATCCCTGGGTCAGGAAGATTGCCTGGAGGAGGGCATGGCAGTCCACTCCAATATTCTTGCCTGGAGAATCCCATGGACAGAGGAGCCTGGTGGGCTACAGTCTATAGGGTCACAAAGAGTTGGACATGACTGAAGCGACTTAGCATGCACACTCTAGGTGGATAGTGCCAGAACTGAGTTAATAGATTGGGAGTGTTGAAATAAACATGTAGCAGAATGTGGAGAAGGTGATGGCACCCCACTCCAGTACTCTTGCCTGGAAAATCCCATGGATGGAGGAGCCTGATAGGCTGCAGTCCATGGGGTCGCTAGGAGTCGGACACGACTGAGCAACTTCACTTTCACTTTTCACTTTCATGCATTGGAGAAGGAAATGGCAACCCACTCCAGTGTTCTTGCCTGGAGAATCCCAGGGACGGGGGAGCCTGGTGGGCTGCCGTCTATGGGGTCACGCAGAGTCAGACACAACTGAAGCGACTTAGCAGCAGCAGCAGCAGCAGCAGCAGCAGCAGCAGCAGAATGAGTCTATCTTTTACCAGAATGCAAGAAGTCCTCAAACAATAGAGGTGGAAATGTCAACTGGGCAGAAAAGCCAGTTTGGAGGGACTCCCATTAGCCAAATTTGAACATCAAAGTAATTAATAGGAGTTATAGATTGAGAAAAAAGGAATCCAAGAATATGTGTATCTTTACTGATATACATAAATAAATGAACAAATAAATGGGGGAGAAGGGAAAGTTTTACCAATCACCCCCACCTCCTTCCAGTCTATGCCCAGTGACCCTCTGTCAAGTTTCTAAAACTAGGACCTGGTACATTCAGTTCTCCCCACTGTTCACATTTTCCATGCAGCTATTCCTCAAACCTGGGAAAGGATGAAAACAACACCTATGTATGGGTCCCAATCCAGTGTACAAAGCACACCTGTGATGTGAGGCTTACCCTACCTGAGGTGGCCTCTGTGGTTAACTCACAGAGACTGGCAGAGCTGAGCGCACCTAGACTTTGATGGCAACACACAAGTCATCCTTGTCTCCACAGGAATCTTTTGTGGAAAGACAAAGATTCCCATGGATTGGGCACATTTTTGGTGGGCTTATATATTGGTACAGCTACTTTGAGGTCAACTTTGATAACATCAACCCATGTGGAGGACACCACACCTCTGTCCCCCACACCATTCACATCTCCTCTGAGCCAGGCCACAGTGATGCAGGAGGCAGGACCAGGAGCTCTGTGTGGCTTTGGGCAAGCAGTGAATCTGCCTGGAACTCAGTTTTCCCAACTGTAAAATGGGGCCAGTCATCATGCTCTGCTGTCCCTATAGGACTGGTGAGAGGCTCTGAGGGGGCCAGTGTAAATCCCTGTAGAGGAGAGAGGTGCTGGGAGGTGGTGTCACAGTTTACCTCCCACACAAGACTCAGCAGCCCTCGCTGAGCCCCCTTGCCTGAGCTGGCCCCACCTGAACTTCCATATTCATTAAACATGGTCTCATTACATGAAAAAAATTTTTCTAAACATGAACATCCTCTGACAAGCAATTCCACATCCAGGAATCTGTTCTACAGAAATATTTACACCTAATGATGCAAGAGGATGCTCACTGCAGCAGTGAAAACAGAGGTTTGGAGCCATGTACTTGCTACTAGGAGAACAGATAAATATGGCTTATTCATACTGTGGGGTACCACGGTGCTATAAATTTTTATGGTGCACATATATATTTACAGGGAACATATATTGCTTCTGTAATTTAAAAAAAAGTTGATGAGTCTTTTCCTTCTGCCTCATCTCAATCAGAAAAAAGTCACAAGAAAATATTTTTTTGTTTTTTTTTTGTTTTTTGAAAATATTTTTTAAATGTATAATTGAATCCATCTGGTTGAAGAGTCAACACCATGGGGTAGTAACGTGACATGTTGTCATGTCTGTTACAGTTTTCAAATCACTGCCTTTGACTTCCTCTATGAAATCCTTCCTTATTGTTCCTCAGTAGCATCTTGAACAGAGCCCATCCTATTCATACAGCTTTACTTATACTGTTTAGTTTGCAAACTCTGACCTTGTATCCAATTCTGACCCCAGCAGGTTGGGGGCCTAATGTGGGGAGGGGGTCATTCTGCCTCTGAAAACTTCCTGTTGCTCCACTCTCACAGGCTCTTGCCTCAGTGCTGAGGCAAGAAGAGGAGACAAGAGAAATGGTGCAGCCACAACCTCTCTGAATCCTCCCTATTCCTCAGTTCCTCCAGCTTTGGCTGAGTCCTAATCTCTGCTCCATCCTGTTTATGCCAGGACAGCCCAATACTCCTTTGATTCTGGATCCCTTCACTTGGCAGACAGCATGCTTAGGAAGGATGCAGTAAAGTGATTTAATTTTGGGTAGCTTCCCAGATGTTCTTTTGACCCATAGTAAATTCATATGTGTGTGCATATTGAGTGCAGACTGGGCATGCTGTTTTCAGGGACCACATCTCCCTGTTTCCTCTTCCTCTGGGTGGATCAAACAAGATGCTATCCTCTCAAACAAGATGCTAAGCTCTTCCTGCAGTCATCACCGAAAATTGCATGATTCTTTGAGGGTTGGATTAGGGGAGTGGCAAGTATTCCACCAGAGAGGGTTATTGCCTCTCACTATATGCATTCAAACACCCAAAACCTTGGTGACTCCCTCCCCAGTTTCCTTCCCATCCTCTATCCCCCAAAGGAAATGATCCTTTTAAAGCTATAAATAAATAAATACCTTATTTCATACATTTCTTTTATTTACAGTTTATTGTCAACATGCATTTGTTACATGAAGTGAGAACTTATGAATAATCAAAGTATAATTATGCAGATTCAAAATAGATATTCAACACAAAAAATACAACCATAAAAACAGGTTAACTCATGCACACATAGCAGCATAGATACAGCAGGTATTTCAAAGGACAGCAAGTGCTTGCTTTTTCATTTGAAGATGGCGGCCATATCATACACTCAAATGCCTCAGTTTATCAGTGCCTGAGAGCCAAAATTCACTTGTAAAAATGTTTTTCACATTGACACTGTTGTAAAAGATATGTTTTCCAGAATTAAGCCTCCTCTCAGGCTTCTTGCCAGTTTCTAACACCTAAAAACTGATACAGAAAGTATTATAAACGTAACTACACTGATTCTTAAAGGTTAAAAAAGTATCTCTCAAAATAATTTAAAAGAATTGCAAACAGTAATGCCGGTGCTCTCCCAGATTTACTCCAGCATGAGCGTCTCTCTCTGGTTCTACTTCTGCAGCCTTCACCACACTGCCATCACTCTGCTTGCTTCCTTCCCTGGTTCTTCTACTGGTAGCTCCACCCTGGCTCCAGGCAGCTTTGTATCTTCTAACCATGCCTGCTCCCAAAGTCTTGGTCTGAAGCTCAGTCCCACATGGGCCAAGACTCAGGACACTCCCAACACTGATGAGGCTTGGGGGGCTCCTCCTCCAGCCAACAGACCCCTCTATACTGGTTGCCACAGTTCACATCAGGGTGAGCAACTCTTACCATCACCTTCTTTCCCAGGAACAATTTGGAGAAGATTTTGTAGACAAAGTTCCAAAACCACATTATTGCTGGCATTCCTGTGTATGTCACTGCTGCTGTGTCCCTGGATGTTCTCTAGACGTTCCCTGGAGGGGGCCTTTGGAAAAGAGCAGTCAGCAAGAGACCTGGGAGAACCCTAGGACTGAGAAACAGAGATGCAGCTGGTGAGCTGGGCAGCACGGGGTACTGGCTGGAGTCTTTGTGGGTCCTGAATCTGGATGTAGGACATAAACCCCACACAAGATGGGGCCCGCCTGTAATCTGTCTTCTACTAATCTGGAAGCCCACAACCTTATTGGAAGGCCAGGTACAGACCACCATTCTAGCTGTCACCTGTTGCTCTCAGTAGGTCAAAAGTAAGTGTAAGTAAGTGTTAGTCGCTCAATCGTGCCCGACTCTTTGAGACCCCATGGAATGTAACCCACCAGGATACTCTGTCCATGGAATTCTCCAGGCAAGAATGCCTGGAATGGGTTGCCATGTCCTTCTCCAGGGGATCTTTCCAACCCAGGGATCGAACCCGGGTCTCCCGCACTGCAGGCAGATTCTTTACTGACTGAGCTACACGGGCAAGGGAGCATTAAAAAAAAAAAAAAAAATCAGTGAAAGGAAATGAGTCATTTAAATGGAATTAGGTCCCTCTGTTGGCAGCCAGGGTAGGGAACCTCAGACACAGTAACCTAGACTTCAGATTTCTTCTCTGCAATATAAAAAGCTTAGAAGCATGATTCTCATTCTTACAATAAGAATAACTGAAAACACTGAAAAAATATCTCAGATCTGTCAGAGTATTGAAGTCACAAGGCAAACTGTTACCCTGAAAACTAGAGAGATAGGCAGATACAGAAAATCACAGCTTCTAGGTAAAACTGCACAACTCAGAGGAGATTCACACCTAACCAAAACTGTTTTTTAGATAAGACCGCTCATCTGGTATCAGTTTACTCAAGCTCAGGTTCTTTACATCTCAATGCAGAAGTAATTCAGTGAGATAAAATGATAGGTAAGTAGATTTATTTAGAGACACACACATTACATAGACAGAATGCAGTCCATCTCAAAAGATGAGAGTGGCCCAGAAAAAAGAGGTGGTTAGTTTTTATGAATTGGGTAATTTCATAGGCTAATAAATGGGAGGATTATTCCAACTGTCTTGGAGAAGGGGTGGAGATTTCCAGAAATTGGGCCTTTCTGACCTTTTATGGTCTGCCTCAGAATTGTCATGGTTCCTATAAGTGTATCTTTTAGTATATGCTAATGTACTACAATAAGTGTATAATGAGGCTTGAGGTCTACTGGAAGTCTAAGCTTCTACCATCTTAGATCTAGTTAGTTCTAAACAGTTAATGTATCCTCAACAGTTCTGTCATTCTTTAAGGTCTGTGCCCTGATCCCTTCCCTCTTGTTTCACAGGGAGTCCAAGTGGAGAGTATAGGAACACAAACTGTAATTAACCAACTGCTAAAGACAGAGGAGGAGGGCATGGTAACCCACTCCAGTAGATAGAGACAGAAGTGGAATAGTTTGAGAGTTTAAAACTCAAGGGGACAGCAGTTTTAGTTACTCCATCCACTTTCTTGGGGCTTCCCTGGTGGCTCAGAGGTTAAAGCGTCTGCCTTCAATGTGGGAGACCCAGGTTCGATCTCTGGGTCGGGAAGATCCCCTGGAGAAGGAAATGGTAACCCACTCCAGTATTCTTGCCTGGAGAATCCCATGGACGGAGAAGCGTGGTAGGCTACAGTCCACGGGGTCGCTAAGAGTCGGACACGACTGAGCGACTTCACCTTCACCTTCATCCACTTTCTTGAGTTTTACCTTCAGGATCCCCACTAAGTTCTCACTGTGAGGACTGGAGGAAAATTCTCTCACGCTTCCAGCAGGAACAGTGTAAAAGCAACCATTTTGAAATCTTCCAGGGCACTCAGTTCTTCTTCCAATTCTATGTAACAAAGGCCAGGTTTTAAGGAAAACTACTTTTTCTGACCTGGGGAAGGGCAATTAGCCACTCCAGCCCCCTCTAGCCTTCCTATCATATAGAAGTAAGGAAGGGGGAAGCTGAGAAGTACTTGTGAAGATTATATTCCTGGGGCCCAGACCCATAGGAATACTGAGACATAATCATAACACTACAGAATGTTCTGTCTTCCCAACACCTTCTTCCAACACAGCCACAGAATCCCTGCATAATGACAGAGATTAAAGTTGGAAAGAAAATGAAAGGCTCATACTCTTAATAAAGGACTTTGCTAGGAGAAAACAAAAACAAGGACACTAGAGGAAACTGATATCTTGGACAGCTACAGCTAAACCAAACAGCAAACCCAGTGTAACTCCCAGCCTGGTCAACATATACCATCACACTAAAGCCAGTTTACCTAGTTCCTGTTACCTAATATATCACGTTGAGTTTAAGAAAATTTACAAAGCTAAAAACAAGAAAAAAATAGTCTGAAGAGAAATAGAAAATAACAGAACCAAATTCAGATATGGAAATTATTTTGGAATGATTGGACTAGGAATTTAAAATAACTATGATTGCTATGCTAAAGATTCTAATGGAAAATGTGGACCACATTGCAAATACAATTGATAATGCATATAGGGAGACTGAAACTCTGAGAAGGAATCAAAAAGAATTGCTAGCAATCTAAAACAGTATTACAGAATTCAGAATGCCGCCTATTGAATACAAGAAATATTTGCAAATCATGTATCTGGTAAGGAGTTTTAATCCAAAAAAATAGAAAGAATCCATACAACTCAGTAACAAAAAACTAAACAATACAATTTTAAAGTGCAAAAAGGATCTGAATATACATTTTCCAAAGAATACATGCAAATAGGTAACAGATATATGAAAAGATGTTTGACATCAATAATAAGGAAATGCCAATCAAAACCACAATGAGATATCACCTCATACCTGTCAGAATGGCTATAATCAAAAATATAAAAAATAACAAATATTGGTAAAGATGTGACGAAAAGGGAGTCCCTGTGCCTTGTTAGTGGAAATGTAAATTGGTGCAACCACTATGGAAAACAATCTGGTGGGTCCTCAAAAAATTAAAAATAGAGCTACCATATGATTCAGCAATTCCACTTCTGGTGTATTTATCCAAAGGAAATGAGAAGACTAACTCAAAAATATCTTTACAACCCCATCCCTATTCACTGCACTATTATTTACAATAGCCAAGATATGAAAACAACCTGTCCATTGATGAATGAATGAATTAAAAAAGTGCTATATCTACACAATAGAATATTATCCAGTCATAAAAAAATAAGGTAATCCTGCCATTTGTGACACCATGTATGGACTTTGAGTGCATTAAGCTAAGTAAAATAAGTCAGAGAGAGGAATACTGTATGATCTCACTTATATGTGAAATATATTTTTTTAAAAGGTAAAAGAAAGGAAAAGGTAGCCTAGATTTGGGGAAAGTAGGTTTCCAGAAAGGAGAGCTAGGACCTGTGGCCCCACACTCATGAAGTTATTAGCTCCAGAACCATGAAGGGAGAGAGTCACAGTAGAATTCCTAGAGAAATATGTCAGTGATCCTAATTGACAAGAGAAGGAATGAAGAACACTAGAGACCCATGTGGCAGGCCAAAGACCTCTGCAAAATCATGTAGGATAAACAGGCATGGAGTGCCACTGGCCATGCACAAGACCTCAGAGACAGGCACAGATGGACCAGGACTCAGGCCACTGTCGTCCTACTTTCAGAAAACTGGAAGCTTCACCTGCAGCAGGTGCCTGATGAATCTATCCATCGATAGATCTGACTGTGGAGCTCAAAGCTCAGAGGATGTCAGGCCCTATGCTGAAGGGTTGAGGATCCAATGTGGGTCTTGTGGCCTAGCAGGAAGTGAAGGCATTGACCACTTATATGCAGCAGAACCATGTGCACTAGGAACTGGGAAACTGAGAAGCCAAGTGAGTGCATGATGGATTCTACCTGAGCAGGGGTAGGGGTGGGGACAAGGATGATCTCTGAAAGGAAGAGAGGCCTGAAAGATGTCTCATCAAGGCCTAGGAGAAAAGGCTAGGGTGGGTTGTCATTTCCTTCTCCAGGGGATCTTCCTGACCCCAGGGATCAAACCCGCGTCTCCTGAGTCTCCTGCATTAACAGATAGATTCTTTTACCACTGCACCACCTGGGAAGCCCAGGAGAAAAGGCTAGAGAGAAGGAAATGTCCAGTCCATGCCACTGAACCAAGGGAGCCCCCAAGAACCTGAAGATTACAGCAGAGTTGGAGTAAGATAAGTGACTGGAAGAGATGTAGGGGCAGGATGGAGAGGCCTTCAGTTCAGTTCACTCAGTCATGTCCAAGTCTTTGCAACCCCATGAACCACAGCATGCCATGCCTCCCTGTCCTCACCAACTCCCGAAGTCCACCCAAACCCATGTCCACTGTTTCGGCGACACCATCCAACCATCTCAGCCTCTGTCATCCCCTTCTCCTGCCCTCAATCTTTCCCAGCATCGGGGTCTTTTCAAATGAGTCAGCTCTCCGCATCAGGTGGCCAAAGTATTAGATTTCAGCTTCAACATCAGTCCCTCCAATGATCACCCAAGGATTGATTTCCTTCAGGATGGACTGGTTGTATCTCCTTGCAGTCCAAGGGACTCTCAAGTGTCTTCCCCAACACCACAGTTCAAAAGCATCAATTCTTTGGCACTCAGCTTTCTTTATAGTACAACTCTCACATCCAGACATGACTACTGGAAAAACCATAGCCTTGACTAGACAAACCTTTGTTGGCAAAGTAATGTCTCTGCTTTTTAATATGCTGTCTAGGTTGGTCATAACTTTCCTTCCAAGGAGTAAGTGTCTTTTAATTTCATGGCTGCAACCACCATCTGCAGTGATTTTGGAGCCCAGAAAAATAAAGTCAGCCACTGTTTTCCCATATATTTGCCATGAAGTGATGGGACCAGATACTGTGATCTTAGTTTTCTGAATGTTGAGTTTTAAGCCAATTTTTTCACTCTCCCCTCTTTCACTTTCATCAAGAAGCTCTTTAGTTCTTCTTCACTTTCTGCCATAAGAGTTGTATCATCTGCATATCTGAGGTTATTGATATTTCTCCTTGATTCCAGCTTGTGCTTCATCCAGCCCAGCATTTCTCATGATATACTCTGTATATAAGTTAAACAAGCAGGATGACAATATACAGCCTTGACGTACTCCTTTTCCTATTTGGAACCAGTCTGTTGTTCCATGTCCAGTTCTAACTGTTGCTTCCATACCTGCATACAGGTTTCTCAAGAGGCAGGTCAGGTGGTCTGGTATTCCCATCTCTTTCAGAACTTCCCACAGTTTATTGTGATCTACACAGTCAAAGGCTTTGGCATAGTCAATAAAGCAAAAGTAGATGTTTTTCTGGAACGCTCTTGCTTTTTCAATGATCCAGTGGATGTTGGCAATTTGATCTCCGGTTCCTCTGCCTTTTCTGAATCCAGGTTGAACATCTGGAAGTTCACAGTTCACATATAGCTGAAGCCTGGCTTGGAGAATTTTGAGCATTACTTTACTAGCATGTGAGATGAGTGCAATTGTGCAGTAGTTTGAGTATTCTTTGGCATTGCCTTTCTTTGGGATTGGCATGAAAACTGACCTTTTCCAGTCCTGTGGCCACTGCTGAGTTTTCCAAATTTGCTGGCATATTGAGTGCAGCACTTTCACAACATTATCTTTTAGGATTTGAAATAGCTCAACTGGAATTCCATCACCTCCACTAGCATTGTTCATAGTGATGCTTCTTAAGGCCCACTTGACTTCACATTCCAGGATGTCTGGCTCTAGGTGAGAGTGAGTGATCACACTTTTGTGATTATCTGGGTCATGAAGATCTTTTTTGTACAGTTCTTCTGTGTATTCTTGCCACCACTTTTTAATATGTTCTGCTCCTGTTAGGTCCATCCCATTTCTGTCCTTTATTGAGCCCATCTTTGTATGAAATGTTCCCTTAGCATCTCTAATTTCCTTGAAGAGATCTCTAGTCTTTCCCATTCTATTGTTTTCCTCTATTTCTTTGCACTGATCGCTGAGGAAGGCTTTCTTATCTCTCCTTGCTATTCTTTGGGACTCTGCATTCAAATGTCTATATCTTTCCTTTTCTCCTTTGCCTTTCGACTCTCTTCTTTTCACAGCTATGGACGGAGGTTGTGACATTGTACAGGAGAGGCCTTGGGGACACAAGAAGATAGCTAGGTGTTCCCCAAGAGGTAATAGAAGACCATGGCAGATAGGTCACACCCACAATGAAAATCAGATTGTCACTTTTAAGTATTCTTTCCAGGTTCAGAAGCTAGAAAATGAAAAGTGAGAGTAGGTCACAGAGATAAAAAACAAACTTATGGTTATCAAAGGGGAAAGGTGGGAGGGATAAATTAAAAGTTTGGGATTAACATATACACACTACTATATATAACACAGGTAACTAATAAGGACCTACTGTATAGCACAAGGAACTATATCCAAAATTTTGTAATAACCTATAAGGGAAAGGAATCTGAAAAAGAATATCAATACATGTGTATAACTGAATCACTGTGCTGCATAACTGAAAATAACACAGCATTGTAAATTAACTATACCTCAGAAAAATTTTTTTAAAGTCAGGGTAGGCTCTTGCACTGTTGGAGGGAATATAAATGATAGAGCCACCATGGAAGACAGTATGGAGTTTCCCTTAAAGACTAGGAATAAAACTATCATGTGTGTGTGCTAAGTTGCTTCAGTCCTATCTGGTTCTTTGTGACCCTTTGGACTGTAGCCCACCAGGCTCCTCTGTCCATGAGATTCTGGGAAGAATTCTGGAGTGGGTTGCCATGCCCTCCTCTAGGGATCTTCCCAACCCAGGAATAAAACCCATTTCTCTTATATCTCCTTAACTGGCAGGTGGGTTCTTCACCACCAGCATCGGTTCTAATGAGGTGGATGAACCTAGAGCCTATTAAACAGAGGGAAGTAAGTCAGAAAGAGAAATATAAATATTGTATATTAACACATATATATGGAATCTAGAAAGATGGTACTTATGAATTAATTTTCAGGGCAGCAATGGAGAAACTGTGGAAAATTCTTAAAGAGATGGGAATACCAGACCACCTGACCTACCTCCTGAGAAATCTGTATGCAGGTGAAGAAGCAACAGTTAGAACTGGACATGGAACAACAGACTGGTTCCAAATAGGAAAAGGAGTACGTCAAGGCTGTATATTGTCACCCTGCTTATTTAACTTCTATGCAGAGTACATCATGAGAAATGCTGGCCTGGATGAAGCACAAGCTGGAATCAAGATTGCCGGGAGAAATATCAATAACCTCAGATATGCAGATGATACCACCCTTATGGCAGAAAGTGAAGAACTAAAGAGCTTCTTGATGAAAGTGAAAGAGGAGAGTGAAAAAGTTGGCTTAAAGCTCAACATTCAGAAAACGAAGATCATGGCATCCAGTCCCATCACTTCATGGCAAATAGATGGGGAAACAATGGAAACAGCGACAAACTTTATCTTTTGGGGCTCCAAAATCACTGCAGATGGTGACTGCAGCCATGAAATTAAAAGATGCTTGCTCCTTGGGAGAAAAGTTATGACCAACCTAGACAGCATATTAAAAAGCAGAGACATCAATTTGCCAACAAAGATCTGTCTAGTCAAAGCTATGGTTTTTCCAGTAGTCATGTATGGATGTGAGAGTTGGACTACAAAGAAAGCTGAGCACTGAAGAACTGATGCTTTTGAACTGTGGTGTTGGAGAAGACTCTTGAGTCTCTTGGACTGCAAGGAGATCCAGCCAGTCCATCCCAAAGGAAATCAGTCCTGAATATTCATTGGAAGGACTGATGCTGAAGCTGAAGCTCCAATACTTTGGCTACCTGATGCAAAGAGTTGACTCATTGGAAAAGACCCTGATGCTGGGAAAGATTGAAGGCGGGAGGAGAAGGGGTAGACAGAGGATGAGCTGGTTGGATGGCATCACCGACTAAATGGACATGAATTTGAGTAAACTCCGGGAATTGGTGGTCGACAGGGAGACCTGGTGGGCTGCAGTCCATGGGGTCACAAAGAGTCAGACACGACTGAGCAACTGAGCGATTGGACTGAACTGCATGGAGAAACAGACACAGAGAACAGAATTATGGACATGGGGAAGGGAGAAGGGAAAGGGTGAGGTGTGTGGAGAGAGTAACATGGAAACTTATGTTACCATGTGTAAACTAGATAGCCAATGGGAATTTGCTGTATGACTCAGGGAACTCAAACAGGGGCTCTTTGACAATCTAGAGTGGTGGGATGGGGAGGGAGATTTGGGAGAGAGGGGACATGGGTGTACCTGTGGCTGATTCTTGTTGATATATGACAGAAAACAATAAAACTATGTAAAGCAATAATCCTTCAGTTAAAAAATAAACAAATTTTTAAAATATATATTAATAAGTTAAAAACAAGTGATGCATTTGAGTCAGTTCTAATGAGGTGGATAAACCTAGAGTCTATATTATAGAGTGAAGTCAGTCAGAAAGAGAAAAACAAATATCGTATATTAACACATATATATGGGATCTAGAAAGATGGTACTGATGAGCCTATCTGCAGGGAAGCAATGGGGACACAGACATAGAGAGCAGACTTATGGACATAGGCAGTGGGGAGGAAGGCTCTAGGGTGGGATGAATGGAGAGAGTAGCATGGAAACACATACACTACCATATGTAAAATAGAGAGCCAAAGGAATTTGTTATATGACTCAGGGAATCCTGATGGCTCGGATGGTAAAGAATCTGCCTGCAACATAAGTGGCTCGGGTTCCATCCCTGGGTTTGGAAGATCCCCTGGAGAAGGACATGGCAACCTACTCCAGCATTCTTGCCTGGAGAATTCCATGGACAGAGTATCCTGGTGGGTTACATTCCATGGAGTCACAAAGAGTTGGACATGACTGAGCAACTAACACATTTCACTTTTCAGAAAACTCAAACTGGAGCTCTGTAACAACCTATAAGGGTGGGATGGGGTGGGAAGTGAGAGGGAGATTCAAGAAGGAAAGGGCATAAGTATACCTATGGCTGATTCATGTTGATGTATGGCAGAAACAAACACAGTGTGTGCTTAGTCACTCAGTCATGTCTGACTCTTTGCGACCCCATGGACTGTAGCCTGCCAGGCTCCTCTGTCCATAGGGATTCTCCAGGCAAGAATACTGGAGTGGGTTGCCATGCCCTCCTCCAGGGGATCTTCCCAACCCAGGCCTTGAACCCAGGTCTTCTGCATTTCAGGTGTATTCTTTATAATCTGAGCCACCAGGGAGGCCCAACAAAGTATTGTAAAACAATTATCATTCAATTAAGAATAAATAAACTAAAAAAATGAAGGTAGGAGGACAGGGCAGGAGATGAGTTCTCAGGTATAGGCAAAAGGGAGTGGTGGCTTGGAAGAATGGTGAGACTAACCAGGACATCTAAGAAGCACTTCAAACATAACCTGAGGACAAATGAGCTTTGATGTCCCACCCTCTCCCAACCAGCTTGCTCCTTGCCCTTGCATCTCATGCATGCTCATTCACTCAGTGGTGTCTGACTCTTTTCAACTCCATGGACTGTAACCCACCAGGCTCCTCTGTCCATGGAATTTTCCAGGCAAGAATGCTGGAGTGAGTTACCACTTCCAACTCCAGGGGATCCTCCCTACCCAAGGATCGAATCTGCATCTCTTGCATCCCTTGCATTAGCAGGTGGATTCTTTATCACTGCACTATCTGGGAAGCCCTCCCTGCCCTTGCTAACTCACTTCACTTCTTCCCGTTGCTCAAGATCTTGGTGCCATCTATAACTCTTATTTGTCATATTTCAGCCTAGCCTGCCCACAAATTCTATCAGCTTTACTGGCCCAATAACCCCAGAATTGCACCACTTCTTATCATGTGGTCTGAGACATCTTCATTGGCACCTGGAATGTGGCAGTAGCTCCCCTTAGCCTCCCGGTTTGCCTTAGGACTTATCTGTTTTGACAAGCTATCCCCTCTCAGGCTGCTGAAATACAGTGCTGAGCCCACTGTCTGACCCTCCCCTGCAGCCTCTAGAATAAAGTAGGATCACCATCACTTCCTTCCAAAACCATCCAGAATGTGCTCTGGCTAGAGCAGCCAGACTTACATTGAGGAGCTTTCTGTTTTGTTTGGGGAACAGTGAGGCCTGTCACCTAGCTCAAGTAGAGACTGTATATCAAAGCTTACCCTGGCCACTGTTTTGCCATCTTCCAACCACCCTGGAGATTTCAGGTGCTTTTTGGCTGTGTGGACCCTTGGACTGAATCCTATCACATCCTATCTCCAACTTGAACCATTTTCACAAGGAATTCTGCTTCTGCTCTTGAGAGAAGCATCCTGCCCCATCCTAGTTGTGGCCACTCACATTTTACTTGAGGCTCAGCAGCTCCTCCAGACTGTGGAAGTGGATGGGGCTTCTGGAAATTTTGATCCAGAGGGACCCTGAGCCACTGTGGATCAACCAGTTACAAATATAGCAGCCTGTGCTTCTCCAGCAGCCCTCTCTCCCTGCATCTTCTACAAGACTCCGTGAGAGACTATGTAGGGAGACAGCAATTGGCCAGGTGGTGGTGGTAAAACTCTTTTGCCCCACTCCACTCGTGTCCTACAGCTGGGATCATTTGTAGTGCTGAGCATGCACATCGTGGTGTGATATATATAAGCAGTACCTGAAACACTCTTGGAGAGGTGAGTCAAGGTGGTGTCATTGTTTGTGTCAGCCGTTAGAGTAAAGCATGTCTGCCTTGCTGCTGTGAGTAATGTTTGCAGTTCCTACTGCTCCTCGCACCTTCTTTCAGCTTCCCAGCTGGAGTCTTGCCTACCCTGGGTTCAGCAAACAATGAGATACAGCAAGATAAACCATATCAGGTGTTTGCTGTTGGTGTGGGTGTAAAGAGGAGCCCAGATCAGAGCTCACTAAGGGCCAGGCACTGCAGACCAAAGATTAATATTGCTCTCAAGAAGGCCAGGCTACAAAGAGACAGCTGGAAAGTCACAAATCAGTAGGCAAGGCCCCAAGACAGATGAAATGAGGAACAGTCAGGATGGGCAAATCCTCAGAAGCCCCATTAGCATGCAGTGCTGGAACTAGTCTTTACCATTTAGGGTGCTTCAAAACTTCCCTGGGGCTTTCATAAATACAGATCCATGAGTCCCAGCCCGAAATACTCTTATTCAGGAGTCAGGAGAACTCACAGGTTTAATGGGTTCAGGGTGATTCTGACTTAGGTGGATCTATTTTAGAAGCCTGGAGACTCAGACTGCTGTGGGGAGGGGAGCAATGGGCTGATGGTCATCAGCCAGGGAAGGTTACCAGGGAAGGTTTGGAGCCCCAGTATATTTCCTAGCAGTTCTGGTGGGTCTGGATATGCAGTGTACAAGTAGTATAGATGGGGAAGGAAAAGTGAGGCTAAAAGGCAGTTGTGCTCAACAGATGTCCCAAGATGCATGTAAAAGGAAAACACTATCCTAAGTGTTCTCTAGGAGTGAAGGTCCTGGTACCTTCCAGAGGAGACTCAGTGACACCTGATCTTTCAATCACTTCTCCAGAACAGATTAATTCTTCCTTCATGCCCCTCCTTCTTGGAATCTAACAGTCCAGTGCTCAGCTTTCATCAACTCCGCATTGGCACCATCTTCCCAACTGCAGCACAAACATGAGGCTCGCTGTCTTCCAAATTCAATCCTGCCTCACCCTTAGAACCACCAGCTGCTGCTCTTTGAGCTACAAGAAAGACTCACACAGGATATGAATCTTGGAGATATTAATTTTTTTTAAACTGCATGGAGAGTTTCAGAACAAGGAATAGAAAAATCTCACCCAGACCAGGTGAGGTCAAAACATGCTGGTGGTTAAGACCCCACATTTCCATTGCAGGGGCCACAGGTTCAATGCCTGCTCTGGGAACTAAGATCCCACATGCCCCATGGTGCAGCCAAAATAAAACAATAACTTGCTGGACGTCAGACTCCAAGGATGGTACCTTACTCCTCTCATCCCCACCTCCACTACTCTATTGATGATTTTTCTTCTAGATGGGGACAAAGTGGAAACAGTGACAGATTTTATTTTCTTGGGCTCCAAAATCACCACAGACCATGACTGTGGCTGTGAAATTAAAAGATGCTTGCTTCTTGGAAGAAAAGCTATGACAAACCTAGACAGCATGTTAAAACTCAGAGATATTACTTTGCCAACAAAGGTCTGTATAGTCAAAGCTATGGTTTTTCCAGCAGTCATGTACAGACATGAGAGCTGGACCATAAATAAGGCTGAGCACTGAAGAACTGATGCTTTTGAATTGTGGTGTTGGAGAAGACTCAAGAGTTCCTTGGACAGCAAGTTGATCAAATCAGTTAATCCTAAAGGAAATCAACCCTGAATATTTATTGGAGGGATTGATGCGGAAGCTGAAGCTCCAGTACCTTGGCCACCTGATGTGAAGAGCCATTTCATTGGAAAAGACCCTGATGCTGGGAAAGATTAAGGGCAGGAGGAGAAGGGGGCAGCAGAAGATGAGATAGTTGGATGGATTCACTGACTCATGTTCATTGAGCATGAGTCTGAGCAAGCCCCGGAAGATAGTGAAGGACGGGGAAGCCTGGTATGCTGTTGTCCATGGGGTCACAAAGAGTTGGACATGACTTAGCAACTGAACAAAAACAAAGAAACAGTTGGGAAGGATGTCCACTGCTTCTGCTAGATTGCAGGCAGAACATGGAGCCACAAAGTAGAAAGTAAGATTAAAGGGTGGAGGAAACTGAGGTCACTGACAGTCCAAATTGCTAATGGACTGGAAATGCAAGATGAAAGACAAGTGCTAGTTACATGGATGCCAGGAGAGAGCAGAACACAGGTACTTACTTAGGGAAGAAAGTAGAATGGCGGGCACTGAGTGCAGGGCTGGAGGAGATGGGAGGAGCTGGAGGCAAAGACTGGTCCGGAGAGCTAGGGAGAGGACAGAAGGTGGATGAACTTAGTCTTGTACCTTCCTTAGCATTTACTAGAAGTAAGGGGACTTCCCTGGTAATGCATTGGTTAAGACCCTGTGCACCCAATGCAGAGAATGTGGGTTTGATTCCTGGTCAGGGAACTAAGATCCCACATGCTGTACAGCAACTAACCTTGCAAGTTCTGAAGCCTGGGTGCCACAACTAGAGAATCCGTGCACCACAATAAAAGATCCCGCTTGATGCAATGAAGATCTCATGTGCTGCAACTAAGACCTGAGGAAGCAGAGTAAAAAAAAAAAAAAAAAAAAGAATGAAAGTTAAGCTTACTCTGCCAGCTAAAGAACAGTGACCAGCTGAGGTGCTTGCTGAAGCAAAGGGAATACAGGATGGGTAGTAGAAAGTAGTGATAAATGCCAGCTACAACCACACAATTGGTCACAGAAATGAGGACTAAAATTGTTACAAGTATTTCCTTATTTTGTTATACATGTTTGTGTTATATATACATAAATTAGCAAATATCTTTTATTTCCTTTCTTCTTTTCTTCTTCTCTTATCTTAACCCTCTTAAGATAAGCCATATTGACTTTGTGTCAGTACTTCAGTATTTCTAGGGCTTCCCAGGTGGCACTAGTAATAAAGAACCTGCCTGCCAATGCAGGAAAGATTTAAGAGATGTGGGTTCAATCCCTGGGTCGGGAAGATCCCCTGGAGGAGGGCATGGCAACCCACTGCAGTATTCTTGCCTGCAGAATCCCATGGACCGAGGATCCTGGAGGGCAATGGTTCATAATGTGGCAAAGAGTTGGACATGATTGAAGCAACTTCAGTTCAGTTCAGTCGCTCAGTCGTGTCCGACTCTTTGCGACCCCATGAATTGCAGCACGCCAGGCCTCCCTGTCCATCACCATCTCCCGGAGTTCACTCGAACTCGCATCCATCGGGTCAGTGATGCCATCCAGCCATCTCATCCTCTGTCGTCCCCTTTTCCTCCTGCCCCCAATCCCTCCCAGCATCAGAGTCTTTTCCAATGAGTCAACTCTTCGCATCCTGCTGGGTCCTTCAAGGATTTCCAATAACATTTCTGTCATTTGGAGCCTCCCTAAAATCCAAAATGCATTTGCTTCTTTAAGAATTTAGCAATGATTAATTAAACCATATAAAACTTTAAGGGCCATATCATCTGACCAACTTTCATTCCCATGAAATTCTGTATTTAAGGTTTGTTTCCTAAGACTACCCTTTGTTCCTTCTCATAAGTTTTAGTAACCAACTGGTTTTGCTTTGATAGTTTATAGTCTAAACTTATTTGACCAGTGTAAAAGGAAGGATACGCAGATTATAGCTATAACTCACACACAGATTTCAATCTATAAAAAGTTTAAAAATGTAACCAGACTTTTAAAAATTTTAGTACAAGATATTCAATGGCTATTATATCTCCCAAATAATGATCTGGCTCAGTCAAGAAATGACATTCTTGAGGGAAAAAAAATAGTGTACTTAGTTTATGTGTACTCTTTTTTTTTCTTTAGGGAGAGTACTCATGTTTTCCTAGGCTTTTTTATTTGTTTGCTTGTTTTGAATGTTATTCAGTCTCTAAGCTCTTGTTTTCTCAGTCAACAATCTGATTAGAGCCAGGCAATGTCTGTCCCAGAAAGATAAGAAATCTGCCTAGCAGAAAATTAAGGAATCTTAGTTCCAAGTGAGGCTGTTTTACTCACTGACGTAGTGAATTAGAGGAAATAAATTGGAAGTGAGAGGACAAATGGAGATTTCTAAATGTGTTTTCCCATCATTATGGCTATTAATAGAATGCTTGCTTTTTCCAAAAAATTACTGGGTAATATTTGTGCTGTGATACATATCCATAATGACTAAAGGCATTGTAGAGGTAGAAAAACAGAAGCTTATAATAATCGGAAAAAATCATAATAAAAACATTTATCAAAGAAGTCATTGAAAGATATCTTTCTTCAATGTTCTAAACAAAGAAAAACATTTTGCAGATAAAAGAAAGTTAAGTCACTCAGTCGTGTCTGACTGTTTGCGACCCCATGGACCGTAACTTACCAGGCTCCTCTCTCAATGGGATTTTCCAGGCAAGAGTACTGGAGCTGGTTGCCATTTCCTTCTCCAGGGGATCTTCCCAACCCAGCGAACGAACTGGGTCTCCCGCATTTCAGGCAGACGTTTCACCATCTGAGCCACAAGGGAAGCCAAAATAAGTATGCTAGAATAAGTATTCTAGAAGCTAGAATAAGTATGCTAAACATCCTCTACTGCTTCTCCTAGCTAAAAATACTAGTGAGACCAGAAGTTACACTATTTTGATGGAATAAATAGCATAGTTGTTCTATAATCTCTTCCCTAATTTCTTTGGGAATGAAAGCCTATGGAGAGAACAGAGCTGGTACTACCTAGTCATTGGTAAACTTTTCTAAAGAAAGGGTAAGCCTTTTGTAAGCTCCTTTGTCTTCCCTGGTGGCTCAGATGGTGAAGAGTCTGTCTGCAATGCAGGAGACCCGGGTTTGATTCCTGGGTTGGGAAGATCCCCTGGAGAAGGAAATGGCAGCCCACTCCAGTATTCTTGCCTGGAAAATCCCATGGACGGCGGAGCCTGGTAGGCTACTGTCCATGGGGTCTCAAAAGTAAACTTTTGAAGCAACTTAGCACAAGCAAAAAAATGTAAGGGGTGGTGAATGGGGTTTTTCCCTTGGGATTTAGCACTTTTCCTTTCTCCAGACATCCCACACCCTAAGGCAGCAGAAAGCTAGTGAGAGACAACTGAGACAGCATGGCCATGGGAGGCACTCAACTTCTAAGTGAAGAGTGAAAGGGGCTTACTGAGTAGAAGGCACTGGGGCAGGCTTTGCATGGGGGCTGAACCAAGCACTTCTGAAGCAGTGCTTCTCTAAACATGAGTGTCTCACCTGCACTACCACCTCCCTGCAGGTTTTTGGACAAATGACTTCCTGATCCTACACTTGATGTACTCAGAATCTCTGAAGGTAGACCTCCAAATCTGCTCCATCAGCAAGCAACCTGGGTGACTTTTAAACAGTCAACTTGAAAAGATCCATTGATTGAGATTTCCCAGGCAGTCCAGTGGTTAAGAATCTGTGCTTCCACTGCAGGTTCTATCCCTGGTGGGGAAACTAAGATCCCACATGCTGTGCAGTGTGGCCAAACCACCCCCCACAAAACAAAAAACCAATTAAAGAAAAAAATTAAAAAATTAAACCCCAAAAAACAAAAAGATTTCTCTAGTCTGTTTACAGTGTGTTCTGGGAAGAGAGCTTCCCTGGTGGCTCAGATGGTAAAGTGTCTGCCTGCAATGCAGGAGACCAGGGTTCGATTCCTGGTCAGGAAAATCCCCTGGAGAAGGAAATGGCAACCCACTCCAGTACCCTTGCCTGGAAAATCCCATGGACGGAGGAGCCTCATAGGCTACAGTCCATGGGGTTGCAAAGAGTCTGACACGACTGAGCGACTTCACTTCACTTCTGGGCAGAGAGGTCTACACTGTACTCTGCTGCTATCTTAGTTGATTTAGTGAGTCATTTCAGTTTGCTCACCCTGCTGTGGGATTTGAAGGGGATGGGGAAGAGGTCATTGCAAGCAATGGTTCCAAACTTTAGCTGTGTGTCAGAATCACATGGATATCTTTTATTTATTTTGTATTGAACTGAAGATTTACAATACTGGATCAGTTTGAGGTGTACAGCTTTGGACTCTTCTGCATTATAGGTTATTACAAGATACTGACTTATGATATATAGTTCTGTGTGCTATACAGTAAACCCTTGTTATTTATTTTATATATAGTAGTGTGTATCTATTAATCCCATAATCCTAATTTATCCCTCCCCTTTCCCTTTTGGAAACTATGAGTTTGCTTTCTATTTCTGTGAGTCTGTTGTTTTGTAAAATAAGTTGACTTGTATTATATTTTTTAGCTTCCACATATAAGTGATGTGATATATATTTGTCTTTCTCTTCCTGACTTACTTCACTAAGTATGATAATTTCTAGGCCCATCCCTATTGCTGCAAATGGCAATATTTTCATTCTGTTTTTTGACTGAGTAATATCCCATTGTATGTATATATACCACATCTTCTTTATCCATCACATGAATGACATAAATATCTTTTACAAGTTGCTTTGGCCATAACCCAGAGCAATTAAAGTCAAAAGTTCCCATTTGAGATCCAGATATCCCTGATAGCTCAGTTGGTGAGGAATCCACCTGCAATGCAAAAGATTTCAGTTCAATTCCTGAGTCAGGAAGATCCCCTGGAGAAAGGAAAGGCTACCTTCTCCAGTATTCTGGCCAGAGAATTCCATGGACTGTATAGTCCATGGGGTCACAAAGAGTCAGACACAACTGAAAGACTTCACTAAAAGCATTGAGAAGGAAATGGCAACCCACTCCAATGTTTTTGCCTGGAGAATCCCAGGGACGGGGGAGCCTGGTGGGCTGGTGGGCTGCCGTCTATGGGGTTGCACAGAGTCGGACACAACTGAATCGACTTAGCAGCAGCAGCAGTGACTGTAATGGGCAACCAAATAGGAGCACCATTGCACAGAAAGAAGGGACCTTAACCCTTTTTCTACCACGTATGCCCTCTCAAAATGTTTGAGATACATTGAAAATACATAGTATTGGGACTTCCCTGGTAGTTCAATAGTTAAGACTCTGTGCTCCCAATGCAATGGGCATAAGACTGATCCCTGATTAAGGAACTAAGATCCTGCATGCCACATGATACACCCTCCGTATACAAAGGAAAGCTATTATACTAATGCATGGTTATCAAAAATTAAAACAGATTTTATTTAGGTGGGCCATTTTTGAATGTCAAAATGGTCTTAAACCCGTTAGTAATTCCATGTGATTCAGCCAAATAGTAACACATACTTGTTGTTTAGTTGCTAAGCCATGTCTGATTCTTTTGCGACCCCATGGACTGTAGCCCTCCAAGCTCCTCTGTCAATGGGATTTCCCAGGCAGGCAAGAATACTGGAGTGGGTTTCCATTTCTTCTCCAGGAGATTTTCCCAACCAAGGGATTAAGCCCACATCTCTTGCATTGGCAGGCAGATTCTTTACCATTGAGTCACCAGGGAAGCCCAATATGCACTTACTAGATAGTAAATTAATAGTAGATATAATAGTAAGCATAATAAATGACATAATTTCAAAGAAGTAACAAACACTATTTCAAGGTGTCTGCAACAATTGCAAGTAATCTGTAAATGGCTGTGATTTCTGTTGGTGATTTGAATACTACTATGATTCATAATTTCCAGAGAGCAGAGGCATCTGCTGGGAGCTTATTACGAACACAAACCCCGGATGGGCTGTATCTCTGGGGTCCATCAGAGCAGCAGCCAGCTCCATTCCCTCTTCATCTCCAGGTAAAAGAATTAGTTCTTCAACCAGAAATAATTTGATAAGTGGAAAGATATCTCAAATTAAAAATAATAATCAATAAAGATTCTAGTTTTTCATCTTTTGGGGCCATTTCTATTTCTCCCATGAATTTCTGTCCACATTCCTGTCAAAATGTTATGTCTCTCTTTAGTAGCTCTTTATATATTAGAGATGTTAATTGATCTTTCTTTTGGTCAAAAATTAACAAAATTTACCAATTTGTCATTTATCTGTTTGCTTTATACATGGGTGTCTTTGATAAACAGATATTATATTCAAAGATCAATCTTTGCAATTTCTTTAGAAAGACCTTTACCTTGTCAGTTCAAGGTGAACATATACCTTGGTTTACATGCTTACTTTCAACTCCTTACTCTTTATTTTGAAATAGAAGTAAAGAGGTTTGTTTATTTTCTAAATAGTAAACAAATTATTTTAATATTCACTATGGTGAGAAGAAATGCAAAAAAAGCAAAATGGCTGTCTGGGGAGGCCTTACAAATAGCTGTGAAAAGAGAAGCGAAAGGCAAAGGAGAAAAGGAAAGATATAAGCATCTGAATGCAGAGTTCCAAAGAATAGCAAGAAGAGATAAGAAAGCCTTCCTCAGCGATCAATGCAAAGAAATAGAGGAAAACAACAGAATGGGAAAGACTAGAGATCTCTTCAAGAAAATTAGAGATACCAAGGGAACATTTCATGCAAAGATGGGCACAATACAGGACAGAAATGGTATGGACCTAACAGAAGCAGAAGATATTAAGAAGAGGTGGCAAGAATACACAGAGGAACTGTACAAAAAAGATCTTCATGACCCAGATAATTACGATGGTGTGATCATTCACCTAGAGCCAGACATCCTGGAATGTGAAGTCAAGTGGGCCTTAGCAAGCATCACTACGAACAAAGCTAGTGGAGGTGATGGAATTCCAGTTGAGCTATTTCAAATCCTGAAAGATGATGCTGTGAAAGTGCTGCACTTAATATGTCAGCAAATTTGGAGAACTCAGTAGTGGCCACAGGACTGGAAAAGGTCAGTTTTTATTCCAATCCCAGAGAATGGCAATGCCAAAGAATGCTCAAACTACCGCACAATTGCACTCATCTTACATGCTAGTAAAGTAGTGCTCAAAATTCTCCAAGCCAGGCTTCAGCAGTACGTGAACCGTGAACTTCCAGATGCTCAAGCTGGTTTTAGAAAAAGAAGAGGAACCAGAGACCAAATTGGCAACATCTGCTGGATCACTGAAAAAGCAAGAGACTTCTAGAAAAACATCTATTTCTGCTTTATTGACTATGCCAAAGCCTTTGACTGTGTGGATCACAATGAACTGTGGAAAATTCTGAAAGAGATGGGAATACCAGACCACCTGACCTGCCTCTTGAGAAATTTGTATGCAGGTCAGGAAGCAACAGTTAGAACTGGACATGGAAGAACAGACTGGTTCCAAATAGGAAAAGGAGTTCGTCAAGGCTGTATATTGTCACCCTGCTTATTTAACTTCTATGCAGAGTACATCATGTGAAACGCTGGGCTGGAAGAAGCACAAGCTGGAATCCAGATTGTGGGAAGAAATATCTATAACCTCAGATATGACCACCCTTATGGCAGAAAGTAAAGAGGAATTAAAAAGCCTCTTGATGAAGGTGAAAGAGGAGAGTGAAAAAATTGGCTTAAAACTCAACATTCAGAAAATGAAGATCATGGCATCTGGTCCCATCACTTCATGTGAAACAGATGGGGAAACAGTGGAAACAGTGTCAGACTTTATTTTGGGGGGCTCCAAAATCACTGCAGATGGTGATTGCAGCCATGAAATTAAAAGATGCTTACTTCTTGGAAGAAAAGTTATGACCAACCTAGACAGCATTTTGAAAAGCAGAGACATTACTTTGCCAAAGAAGGTCTGTCTAGTCAAGGCTATGGTTTTTCCAGTGGTCATGTATGGATGTGAGAGTTGGACTGTGAAGAAGGCTGAGCGCCGAAGAATTGATGCTTTTGAACTGTGGTGTTGGAGAAGACTCTTGAGAGTCCTTTGGACTGCAAGGAGATCCAACCAGTCCATTCTGAAGGAGATCAGCCCTGGGATTTTTTTGGAAGGAATGATGCTAAAGCTGAAACTCCAGTACTTTGGCCACCTCATGCGAAGAGTTGACTCATTGGAAAAGACTCTGATGCTGGGAGGGATTGGGGGCAGGAGGAGAAGGGGATGACAGAGGATGAGATGGCTGGATGGCATCACTGACTCAATGGACGTGAGTCTGGGTGAACTCCGGGAGTTGGTGATGGACAGGGAGGCCTGGCGTGCTGCGATTCATGGGGTCGCAAAGAGTCGGACACGACTGAGCAACTGAACTGAACTGAACTGATGGTGAGAAATACCAGGAAAGATAAAAGCAGCCTCTGACAACTTGAAACTGACCTGACACCATCAGTCAACTTAGGACTAGACCTTGATGTTCTTCTGTTGAACATAAACACAGAACATATAAACACAGAACATCAACATCAGACAAAGCCATCTGATACTGAAATAAAGGAAGAAAAAAGCAAGATACTTATACCGACCTTCTAGGACACCCATCCCTCCAACCTCCCACCCCAACCCAAACACACACACACACACACACACACACACTTCAACACTTGTGCTGACAAAATCTGTTACAGCAAGCCTAGAGGAAGCAGGGTCCACTTGTTGTTCTGTCTGTCCCAGGACCCTGCTCACCTTACTCTCAGGGCCTCTGGAAGTTCAACCTTTGGTACTGATGTCTTACCTTGACCAGAGAGAATGGGGCTGTACTTCAAGCTTCCAATCCAGCATGTAAGGGTCTTAGAAGTCATCACTCCATCCCAACAAATGAAAAAGCAGAACAAACTGAAAAATCAACAATTCTTCTTAGATCTATCAGAGAAGTGAGGTTGTTACTGAAAGCTCAGCATCTCTGTACTCTGGTGATGAATCAAATCCCAGGGAAAGAGTTTTGGGTGAAGCAGAAAAGGATAGCTTTATTGCTTTGCCAGGCTTAGAGAGACACACTGAGCTTCTGCATTGAAAAACTACATGTCTCAACTCCAGAGAACTTGATGAAGATTTTATAATAGTAGGTCAGAGGTGGGGTCTCTGACAAGATTAGGGCGTGAGCAGGGCTTTCACTACTTAGTCTCATCTCAGGTCTCCTAATCTTGATGAGCTTCTCTAGTCCCTTTAATCTTGTTTCAGGTGATTTCTTGACTCAGTCACTCAGTCTGACTCTTTGCGACCCCATGAACTGCAGCCAGGCTTCCCTGTCCATCACCAACACCCAGAGCCTACCCAAACTCATGTCCATTGAGTCGGTGAGGCCATCCAACCGCCTCATCCTCTGTCATCCCCTTCTCCTCCTGCCCTCAATCTTACCCAGCATCAGAGTCTTTTCAAATGAGTGAGCTCTTCGCATCAGGTGGCCAAAGAACTGGAGTTTCAGCTTCAACATCAGTCCTTCCAAAGATTACCCAGAGTCTTCTCCAACACCACAATTCAAAAGCATCAATTCTTTGGTGCTCAGCTTTCTTTATAGTTCAACTCTCACATCCATACATGACTACTGGAAAAACTGTAGCCTTGATTAGATGGATATTTGTTGGCAAAGTAATGTCTTCGTTTTTCAATATGCTGTCTGGGTTGGTCATAACTTTCCTTTCAAAAAGTAAGTGTCTTTTAATTTCATGGCTGCAATCACCATCTGCAGTGATTTTGGAGCCCAGAAAAATAAAGTCAGCCACTGTTTTCACTGTTTCCCCATCTATTTCCCATGAAGGGATGGGACCAGATGCCATGATCTTAGTTTTCTGAATGTATAGCTTTAAGCCAACTTTTTCACTCTCCTTTTTCACTTTCATCAAGAAGCTCTTTAGTTCTTCTTCCTTTCTGCCATAAGGGTGGTATCATCTGCATATCTGAGGTTATCGATATTTCTCCCAGTAATCTTGATTCCAGCTTGTGCTTCCTCCAGCCCAGCATTTCTCATGATGTACTCTGCATAGAAGTTAAATAAGCAGGGTGACAATATACAGCCTTTATGTACTCCTTTTCCTATTTGGAACTAGTCTGTTGTTCCATGTCCAGTTCTAACTGTTGCTTCCATACCTGCATACAGGTTTCTCAAGAGGCAGGTCAGGTGGTCTGGCATTCCCATCTCTTTCAGAATTTTCCACGGTTTATTGTGATCCACACAGTCAAAGGCTTTGGCATAGTCAATAAAGCAGAAACAGATGTTTTTCTGGAACTCTCTTGCTTTTTTGATGATCCAGTGGAAGTTAGCAATTTGATCTCTGGTTCCTCTGCCTTTTCTAAAACCAGCGTGAACATCTGAAAGATAATGGTTCGTGTATTGCTAAAGCCTGGCTTGGAGAATTTTGAGCATTACTTTACTGGTGTGTGAGATGAGTGCAATTGTGTGGTAGTTTGGGTATTCTTTGGCATTGCCTTTCTTTGGGATTGGAATGAAAAGTGACCTTTTCCAGTCCTGTGTACAGTGCTGAGTTCTCCAAATTTGCTGACATATTGAGTGTAGCACTTTCACAGTATCATCTTTTAGGATTTGAAATAGCTCAACTGGGATTCCATCACCTCCACCAGCTTTGTTCATAGTGATACTTGCTAAGGCCCACTTGACGTCACATTCCAGGATGTCTGGCTCTAGGTCAGTGATCACACCATCGTGATTAACTGGGTCATGAAGATCTTTTTTGTACAGTTCTTCTGTGTATTCTTGCCACCTCTTCTTAATATCTTCTGTTTCTGTCAAGTCCATACCATTTTTGTCCTTTATTGAGCTCATCTTTGCCTGAAATTTTCCCTTGGTATCTCTATTTTTCTTGAAGAGATCTCTAATCTTTCCCATTCTATTGTTTTCCTCTATTTCTTTGCACTGATCGCTGAGGAAGGCTTTCTTATCTCTCCTTGCTATTCTTTGGGACTTTGCATTCAAATGGCTATATCTTTCCTTCTCTTCTTTTCACAGCTATTTGTAAGGCCTCCTCAGACAGCCATTTTTCTTTTTTGCATTTCTAGAGGGCCTGATGAACTATGGACAGAGGTTCGTGACATTGTACAGGAGACAGGGATCAAGACCATCTCCAAGAAAAAGAAATGCAAAAAAGAAAAATGGCTGTCTGAGGAGGCCTTACAAATAGCTGTGAAAAGAAGAGAAGTGAAAAGCAAAGGAGAAAAGGAAAGATATAGCCATTTGAATGCAGAGTTCCAAAGAATAGCAAGGAGAGATAAGAAAGCCTTCCTCTGTGATCAGTGCAAAGAAATAGAAATCTGAATTTGGCAATAAGGAGTTCATTATCTGAGCCACAGTCAGCTCCTGGTCTAGTTTTTGCTGACCGTATAGAGCTTCTCCATCTTTGGCTGCAAAGAATATAATCAATCTGATTTCTAGAGGGCCTGATGAACTATGGACAGAGGTTCGTGACATTGTACAGGAGACAGGGATCAAGACCTAGAAATCAGATTGATTATATTCAGATTTAAATTGAAGAAAGTGGGGAGAATCACTAAACCATTCAGGTATGACCTAAATCAAATCCCTTATGACTGTACAGTGGAAGTGAGAAATAGATTTAAGGGACTAGATTTCTTTATAGCTCTTCCCTTATTAGCAACAATTTGAATCCCTTTGGAACTCAGGGAAGGTTATAATGGCTGGAGTCTTGCCTACAAGAAATGGAGGACAGAAAGGCTTCCATTTCTGGGAGCCCCATAGGTCCCTGCTCGGCTTCAAAGTCCCAGGGCAAACCACTGCCCCTCCTCCCCCCACAACTGGAGAGACAGGCAGATTCAGAGAATTACAACTTAAGTTGAAAACCTCCTCACAGATAGAAACCTTCTTAGGCACTAGTGGTAGGGCAGGAAATCCTGAGCTGTAATTGACAAATTGCTGGGGGCTCAGTGTCATCAATCAAGTCTGGAAATTAAAAACTCCAGGGGCTCTAGTCATTGGTGGTCCCCACACTTGTGTGAGTTTTATCCTTAGGAGCTCTACCAGATTCTCACATTGAAAATCCAAGAAAAAGTAGTTAGACTGAAATACACTGTAGCAGTCTGTTGTTCACAAGGCTCCTCTGTGATAGCTTATGGTTAACGATGTTGGATTCAAGATTTCCGAAGAAGATTTAGCTTCTGGACCAGGAATCAGGCTTGATCACTCAAGAGCTTTTGTATAGCAGAGTTTTATTAAAGTAAGGGACAGAGAACGCTTCTGATATAGACATCAAAAGGGGGACAGAGAGTGTACCACTTGCTAATCTTAGCAAGGGAGCTATATACTTTTTAAATTGGCTATTACAATAAATCAAAAGAATGTCTCAAAGTTGTAAAGATCTTACTAGACCCACTCTGCATTTACATTTTAAGATGACAGGATTAGAACTAACAATAGATCTTACCAGACCCACTCCCATAATATACATTTTAAGATGACAGGATTAGTCTGAAGGTTCTCAAGAAGGAGAAACATGTCCTCAAGCAGGATACATTGTTGTTATATACAGAGTTTAAGAAAAAACATATCCTTGAGCAAGATGAGATGTTTTGTTGTGCAATCATCAGCTCTGGGCTTAAAGAAAAAAGTTTGTCCTTTTCTCCCCCTTGAGAACTCCAGACCCTTATCTCCTCTTCGAGAGCCCCAGACCCCTCTCTCCTTCTCGGGGACCCCAGACTTCTTATCAGCCTACTTAGGAATTGACTCTCTCACCTGAAGAAAAACTTTACCACAGCCTCACCAACCTAGGAGAAGGGAACTACCCAATCCTATCCCTCTGGCCATCCAGTTTCATCTAAGTGTGGGAAAAGCACTGAGAAGCACTAGTAAAATACACAGCCCAAGGGCACAGGCTCTCTAAAATACTAGGACTTAATCATAGGATTATAAAATGCTTCTCCTCCCCAACTCTTTAACAGCAGTTCCTTTTACCCAGTATATCATGTGTGACTTTCAACAAAAATTTTCAAGGTGTACCAAAATGTAAAATAGACAGTTTGAAGAGAGACAGCAAGGACCAGAACCAGACTCAGATATGGCAGGGACATTGGAATTTTCAGAGCAATTTGAAGCAGCTATGATCAAAATGCTATGACTTCCCTGGTGGTCTGGTGATTAAGACTCTACACTGCCAATGCAGGGAGCCCAGATTGGATCCCTGATCAGGGAACTATATCCCACAAGCCACAACTAAGACCTGGAGTAGCTAAATAAATATATAAATAAAGTATGCTAAGGACTCTAATGGAAAAAGTAGACATGTGAGAGCAAGCAGATGAGTAATGTGTGAGCAGAGAGATGGAAATTCTAAGAATTAAAAACAAATACCAGAGTTCAAAAATGCTAGCAGAAAGGAAGAATGCCTTTGATCTGCTGCTGCTGCTGCTGCTGCTAAGTCGCTTCAGTCGTGTGCGACTCTGTGCGACCCCATAGACGGCAGCCCACCAGGCTCCCCCATCCCTGGGATTCTCCAGGCTTTGATCAGCAGTCCCCAGCTTTTTGGTACTAGGGATGGTTACATGGAGGACAGTTTTCCCATGCACAATGGGAGAGGGATGGTTTAAAAGCACACATCTAGATTCCTTGCATGCACAGTTCATAGTGTGATCACACTCCTATTGAAGGAGGAAAAAGACAGAGCTGGACTCCATCTTAGGCCAGGCTGTGAACATTAGGCTACATGCATGGTCACCTTCCCAATGGACTCTGAACTTTGTGCCCGGTATCTATAGAAACGGCATACCAATGGAAAACCAGAACCCCTGGAGCCTCAGGACTTGTACTTGGACTCTCCGTCTAAAAGAATATGCTAATTATCTCTGTAACAGAACAAAGTCATAAATTCCATTATGTTTATCGGGATATGACCACAGGCCTATTGATAAATGTCCACTGTTTAACTATCTAGGCTTATGACGCGTGAATCATGGGTTAACTTTGATCATATCTCTCTTTTACCTTGTCCAGACTAGTTTCAAGGAATTTGGGGAGATGGGTTTGAGCAAGTACACTTGGGGTATATAAGGTTGTCACAAAAACTTGTCGGGGTCCTTGGCTAAGAGGAGACCCTACCTTGGGCCCGCTGGTGTAATAAACTGCACTCCACTATCTGCATTGTCCTTCTGAGTGAGTTTGGTTCCTGGAACGCATGGCTACAACACTATGAGAATCTAATACTGCCACTGATCTGACAGGAGGCAGAGCTCAGGTGGTAGTGGGAGAGATAGGGAGTGGCTGCAAATACAGATGAAGCTTTACTTGCTTACCCACTGCTTACCTCCTACTATGCAACCCAGTTCCTAACAGGCTATGGACCGGTACTGGTACATGGCCCGAGGGGTGGGGACCCCTGACTTTGATGGTCTCATTACTAGACTACATACAGCTGAGGAAAGAATCTCTGCTCTTCAGGATATGACAATATTACTGAGTCCAGGCTCACTCTGCTTGCCACACAAGTCAATAGATCAGAGGTGAGGAGTTGAGGCAAGGAATATGACTTTATTTGGAAAGCTGGATCACCAAGATGGCAGACTAATGTCTCAAAATAGCTATCTTATAAGGGTCTGGATTCCAGTTTCTTTCACAGAACAGAGAGAGGGGAGGTGAGAAGTAAAGTAAAAAGGCCATTTACCTTGCTAAATAGGAGGGGATATATTAATTTCTATTCTGCCACCTTTCACAGGTTGGCTTGGTCAGATTCTCTCCAACAAAGGCACTTCAGTTGAACAGTCAGGTAGAGGGGCAGGGTTCCCTGAGGCAGGCCATTATGTATGATTATAATAACAAAAAGCAATGAAAAACAAAGATTAAAGCCAAAGAAACAGATCCAACATGGAGCCAGAGTTGGCTCTTCCCTGCAAAAACAATAGAAACAACTGAAAAGTAAACAAAAAAGAGAGATTAAAAAGAAAACAGACTATCTAAGAATTGTGAGATAATGAAAGAAGGTGTAACATACTCATAATGGAAACACAAAGAGAAGAAACACAAGAAACAATTGAAGCAATTAAGGCCAAGAATTTCCCCAAATTAAAAGCTCTGTATAGTCAAAGCAATGGTTTTTCCAGTAATCATGTATAAATGTGAGAGTTGGACCATAAAAAAGACTGAACACCAAAGAACTGATGCTTTCAAACTGCAGTGTTGGAGAAGACTCTTGAGAGTCATTTGGATTACAAGGAGATCAAACCAGTTAATCCTAAAGGAAATCAACCCTGAATAGTCATTTGAAGGACTATTGCTGAAGCTCTAATACTTTGGTCACCTGATTCAAAGAGTCGACAAAATGGAAAAGACCCTGATGCTGGAAAAGACTGAAGACAAAAGGTGAATGGGGTGGCAGAGGAGGAGATGGTTAGATAGCAACATCAACTCCATGGACATGCATTTGACCAAACTCTAGGAGATAGTGAGGGACAGAGCAGCCTGTTGTGCTGTAGTCCATGGGGTCACAAAGTGTCAGAAATGACTTAGCAACTGAACAACAATCAAAACAGGCAGAGATCAAGGAAGTTAAGGGAATACCAAGCAGGTGTCAACTACAAATTGGTGCTTGTCAAGAGTTTGCCATCTGCCTCTACAGAGATTGAATCCTGTGCTGTTGCAGCTATTGACCTTCGACATGCCCTCAAGGCAGTTCAGGATGGTGAATGAGGCATTCTGTGCTCCAAGGAATGTGTGAAACAGGTCTTTAGATATAAGTTTTCAGGAACTGACTTCAAGATCTCAATCCTTGCATTCCCTAATATCTAGAAAAGCACTAAATCCCTTCATGGTGACATCAGCTCCTCCTGACTAGCAGAAAACCTTTTGCAAAATGAGTGCTTGATGGCATTGTACTCACTCTTCACCAAAATCTATTTTTTTTATTGACCTTCCCCTATTACCTGTTTGGAGCAGTCTCTCAGAGCTATCTGAGGCGCTGTCTTCCAGGCTGAAGTCCTCATTTTGGCCCAAATAAAATTTAACTTACAACTCTCACATTGTGCATCTTTTTAGTCAATACAGGGAAAACGCTTCCAAACCCACACATATGGATACCACATTCAACTGCAAAAAGAAATAAATAAACAAACAAATGAATAACTTTTTAAAAATCAAAGAGATAATGGGACCCAGTATTCTACTTGGAAAACATGAAGGAAATAAGATGAGGGATGTGTAGAAACCAAATTCTTACCGCTGTACTGTCTTGTCAGTTCTCTACAGTTAAGACTGAGGTGAAACCAGACAACAAGTATTAAGAAGTTTCCCCCTGATCCCTGGTACCTGGAAACCACCCGATACTTTAATCTCCACATAATCACCCATAAATAAACACCTAAGACTCTTTGTCCAAAAGAATATCACCCTTCAGTGAAGCTGCAGTCTCAGTTCCAGTAGAGGTCAGCAGAGGTGGAAGAGGTGGAAGCGCCCAGGCACTCACACATGGACAAAGCTCAGGGCCCCAGGGAGGAGGAGGCAGGGACCCCAACCTGGGTCTCCACCCCCATCTCTGCCTTCCAGACTGAGTCAGAGGGCACCTCCTGCTGGAGAATTGCCCAGCCTGCCCTACGCCTGGCCCTGGTAGATGGAGATGTGTTTACTTGCTTTAGTATGGCTGCCTGCCCAGGGAACCAACTGGTCTGCCAGGTACACTGCATCTTTAGCCCCAGACAGGGGTCACAGCCTTGTCATAGCAAAGGCACTTGTATAACTCAATGAAGCTATGAGTCATGCCATGTAAGGCCACCCAAAATGGATGGATCACAGTAAACAATTCTCTGGCAAATCATGGTCCACTGGAGGAGGGAGTGGCAAACTACTCCAATATTCTTGGCTGGATAGCCCCGTGGACAGTATGAAAACGCAAAAATATATGATGCTGGAAGATGAGCCCCCCAGGTCAGAAGGTGTCCACTATGCTACCGGGGAAGAGCAGAGGGCAATTACTAATAGCTCCAGAGAGAATGAAGCAGCTGGGCCAAAGCAGAAAAGATGCTCAGTTGTGGATGTGTCTGGTGGTGAAAGTAAAGTCTGATGCTGTAAAGAACAATATTACATAGGAAACTGGAATATTAGGTCCATGAATCAAGATAAACTGGATGTGGTGAAATAGCAGATGGCAAGATTGAACATTGACATCTTATAGGAATCAGTGAAATAAAAAGGACAGGAATGGGAGAATTTAATTCAGATGACTGTTAAATCTACTACTGTGGACAAGAATCCCTTAGAAGAAATGGAGTAGCCCTTACAGACAATGAAGTCTAAAATGCAGTGCTTGGGTGCAGTCTGAAAAACAATAGAATGATCTTTGTTTCCAAGGCAAACCCTTCAACATCACATTAATCGAACTATTCCCCAACCACTGATGCCAAAGAAGCTGAAGTTGACTGGTTCTATGAAGAAAAAGATGTCCTTTTCATCATAGGAGATTGAAAGGTAAAGTAGGAAGTCAAGAGATATCTGGAATAACAGGCAAGTTTGGCCTTGGAGTGAAGAATGAAGCAGGGCAAAGACTAAAAGAGTTCTGTTTAAAGAACACACTGGTTATAGCAAACACTCTTTTTCAACAACTCAAGAGACAACTCTACACATGGACATCAGCAAATGGTCAATATCAAAATCAGATTGATTATATTCTTTACAGCCAGAGATGGAGAAATTCTATACAGTCAGTAAAAACAAAACCTGGAGCTGACTGTGGCTTAGATCACGAGCTCCTTATTGCAAAATTCAGACTCAAATTGAAGAAAGTAGAGAAAACCACCAGGCCATTCAGGTGTGACCTGAATCAGATCTCTTATGATTATACAGTAGAAGTGATGAATAGATTCAAGAGATTAGATCTGGTAGACAGAGTGCCTGAAGAACTATGGGCAGAGATTCATAACATTATACAGTAGGTGGTGACCAAAACTATCTCCAAGAAAAAGAAATGCAAAAAGGTAAAATGGTTGTCTGAGGAGGCCTCACAAATAGCTGAGGAAAGAAGAGAAGTGAAAGACAAGGGAGAAAGGGAAAGATATATCCAACTGAATACGGAGTTCCAGAGAATAGCAAGGGGAGATATGAAGGCCTTCTTAAATGAACAATGCAAAGAAATAGAGGAAAACAATAGGATGGGAAAGACTAGAGATCTCTTCAGGAAAATTGGAAATATCAAGGTAATATTCCATGCAAGGATGGGCATGATAAAGGACAGAAATGGTAGGGACTTAATAGAAGCAGAAGACATTAAGAAAAGATAGCAAGAATACCCAGAAGAACTATACAAAAAAGGTCTTAATGACCTGGAAAACCATGATGGTGTGGTCACTCACCTAAAGCCAGACATCCTGGAGTGTGAAGTCAAGTGGACCTTAGGAAGAATTACTTTGAACAAAGCTAGTGGAGGTGATGGAATCCCAGCTGAGGTTTTTAAAATCCTGAAACATGATGCTGTTAAAGTGCTTCATTTGATATGTCAGCAAATTTGGAAAAACAGCAATGGCCACAGAACTAAAACAGCAATGGCCACAGAACTGGAAAGATCTGTTTTCATTCCAATCCCAAAGAAGGGCAATGACAAAGAATGTTCAAACTACTGAACAGTTGAGTTCATTTCACATGCTAGCAAGGTTATGCTCAAAATCCTAGGCTTTAGCAATGCCTGAATGGAGAACTTCCAGATGTATAAGCTGAGTTTCAAAGAGGCAGAGCAGCCAGAGATCAAATTGCCATTTGTTGGATCATGAAAAAAGCAAGGGAGTTCCAGGAAAACATCAACTTCTGCTTCATTGATGACACTAAAGCCTTTGACTGTGTGGATCACAACAAACTGTGGAAAATTCTTAAAGAGTTGGGAATACCAGACCACCTGACCTGTCTCCTGAGAAATCTGTATGTGGGTTAAGAAGCATCAGTTATAACATTACATGGAACAAATGACTGGTTCCAAATTGGGAAATGAGTACAACACAGTATATTGTCACCCTGCTTATTTAACTTCTATGCGAAATCCTGGCCTGGATAAAGCACAAGCTGGAGTCAAGATTGTCAGGAGAAATATCAACAACCTCAGATATGCAAATGATACCACTTTAATGGCTGAAACTGAAGAGGAACTAAAGAGTGTTTTGATGAGGGTGAAAGAGAAGAGTGAAAAAGCTGGCTTAAAGCTCAACATTCAAAAAACTAAGATCATGGTACCCAGTCTCATCACTTAATGGCAAATAGGAGGGGAAAAAGTGGAAGCAGTGACAAATTTTATTTTATTGGGCTCCAAAGTCATTGCAGATGGTGACTGCAGCCATGAAATTAAAAGACATTTCCTCCTTGGAAGAAAAGCTATGACAAAACTAGACAGCATACTAAAATGTAGAGACATTACTTAGCCAACAAAGGTCTGTATAGTCAAAGCTATGGTTTTTCCAGTAGTCATGTAAGAATGTGAGAGTTGGATCATAGAGAAAGTTGAGTGCTGAAAAGTTCGTGCAATTGAACTGTGGTGCTGGAGAAGACTCTTGAGAGTCCCTTGGACAGCAAGGAGATTCAACCAGTGGATCCTAAAGGAAATCAACCCTGAATAATCATTAGAAGGACTGTTGCTAGAGCCATAATACTTTGGTCAGTAGATCCCCAAATAACCTGACTGCAAGGAACCTTTGTGTCTTTTTTTCGTCTGCAGTGTTATACTGACAGACAGACTATAAAAATGTTCTGGCTGTTTTTGATATTTGATACTTTGGCATATTTAATGTACAATTTCAAGAAGGCACAAAACTCTTTACATTGCCTACTAACATAAGATAGACTGAAATGGAGTTTGTATTATAATAAGTAACTAGTAGTTAGTGCCAGAAAACATTGGACTTTACAGGTAACTATGATGTTACAGATAATAAGAAATAACATTGTCCAGGTTGCTCAGCTCCTACCTGTCAGACTCTACCTCTAACCTATGTACCACATTTCAGTGGACAGTGAGTTCTAAATTGGTTCTCACTCCTTGCTCACTTTCAGCATGCAGATCAGAAGAAAGACTGTCCCTGGCAATTCTGGGGAAAAGGTAAAAATGTATTTATGAGACTTCACTGCATGGAAACAGGAGTGTTCATGGAGGAAAGACTCATTGTGAAACGGATAACTACCATGTTTCCTTGACATCTTCCATCCAAACGCTTTCAGATTACTCAGCTCGTAGCTTCACCCCAACCAGACTGAAGGGGCTGATGAGTACAGAGGAGGATGTGCCACAAGAGAGTCTGAGCTTGCAGAAGGAGCAGAACAAGAGAGGAAGCCTCAGAAGGGTGGGCATGTCTACACTCTCCATGTCCCCAGGACCTTCTTAAAGGCCCTCATTACCTCCCTGTTCCTCAGGCTGTAAATGAGTGGGTTGAGCATTGGAGCAACGATGGTGTAGAAGGTGGAGATGGCTCTGTCTTCTGCTGGCGTCCTAGCAGAAGCTTTCTGCATGTAGTTAAATAGGCCACCCCCGTAGTAAAGACCCACCACAGTCAGGTGCGAGGAGCAAGTAGTCAGAGCCTTCTGTTTCCCCTCAGTGGAGGGCATGTTAATCACAGCCATGAGGATCCGGGCATAGGAAGCCACAACGACCCCCAGGGGCAGCAGCATCATGACTACACAGCAAGCATAGATGAGGTCCTGAAAAAGCGAGGTGTCTGCACAGGAGAGCCGCAACAGGGTGGGGACCTCACAGAAGAAGTGGTCCACCTGGAGAGAGCCACAGTAGGGGAAGCTGAAGACCATGCCCACATAAATTACACTGTCAGTCACTCCAACCATCCAGGATGCAAAGGCCATCAGGCAGCAGGCCTTCCAGTTCATGAGCACAGGGTACCGCAGGGGGTGACACACGGCCACATACCTGTCATAGGCCATGACTGCCAGGAGGGAGCACTCAGCACTTCCTACCATGACCACTAAGAAGACCTGAGTGGCACAGCCACCCCGAGAGATGAACTTACTTCCTGAGAGGAAGTTGGCTGCCATCTTGGGCACCACTGTGCCCATCATGGTGAGGTCCATGATGGAGACCTGACTAAGAAAAAAGTACATGGGAGTGTGCAGGTGCCTGTCAGCTTGTATGAGCAGGAGGAAGAGGATGTTGCCAGTCAGAGAAGCAGCAGAGGCCAGAAGGACAAGGGAAAATAGGAAGAAGTCATATGGTGAGTAGCTGAACAGACCCAAAAGGATGAAATCTGACAGGGAGGTATGGTTCCATACATCCATGGCCTTGAGCCTAAGAAAAAAATAAATGAGCAAACATAAGAACAAAATGACTAACCTGGCATCTCCATTGTACAAGGAAAATAACCTCCTCTGGTTTCTTTTAAAGGACAGTGCTCAACCCTCTGTCTTAACCCCATCCTTTCCTCCTACAGTGAAAATCTATCTCCTCCCCAGGATTTGAGCTTATTTCTCTTGATAGACTAGGAAGCAGGCCCCAGAGGGGGAAGGTCAGAGAATGCAAGGGAGACAGAGAAGGACTTTTAATTAGCAAGTGAATACCTAAAGATTTAGGGAAAGAGAATATAGATTTACGAAGATATAGGGGAATAAAATTTGTCCCAAAATGTCACTTTGGCATTTAGATTATATCAAGCTGAAAACAATCAAGACCTAAAAGACTAAAGAAGAAGCTTTAACCTTCCCCCTAAGTTCCTAAAAGACTCGTCCCAGAATAGATCTATCATCAGATAGATCTGCAAAGAACATGGACTTAGAGTATATGTGTGGGGGAAACTATGGGCAGAGTTTACTCTGTCCCAGCATGGCCCAGCAAACATTTATTTACCAAATTTTGGTTTTTCATCCCCATGTCCGTTGCCTTCTTCCCCTTTGAAGTCCCAAACTATTACCCTCAACATCCTACTTTGTCTTGAAAGCTGAAGATGGTATTTAAAATGAGGGTTTTAGCCCTTTTGGTGAGTTACTCAGGTTTCCTGAGTCTCTCTCAGGTATGCATGTACTTAAACCTTTATTTGATTTTCTCCTGTGGATCTGTCTCATGTCAATTTAGTTCCTAGACCAGGCAAAACTAGACAGGTGGAAGAAAATTTCTTCTTCTCTGATTTGGAGAAGTGAGTACTGGGGATAGAGAGAAAGAGAGAAGGGTGTGGGAAAGGGGTGACAGCTATAAATATAATTTATATTTATAAACTGAAAATAAAGGGATAGATTCCTATCCTCACTTTACTTAGCAATTACTTAGAAAATGTATACTTGTAACTTCCTCATCTCTCTGAAATGTATGTAAACATTTTAAAAGTAGAATAAGAATGTTTTCCCAAGAACCTAGAACCCATTTCTTGGAAACATAATTGTCAAAACAGATAGAGTCCTTACCTCCCAGGCTCTGCAGGCAGGCAGGATGCTAACTTCAGCAGGCACCTTACTCCAAGCTGCAGAACTCTCTCTTGTCATAACATGTGAGAACTTGGTATTTCCTTTGGATGAAGACAAGTGACAAACACAGAGAGTCACACCAATTACCAGGTGAATCTAGAATGAACTCCATGTGACAAATGGTGCTGTCAATTCCTCTTCCTTGAGGACTATTGTTTATCTTGAGAGCATGCAAGTAATGAGTAGTCACTGCCTGGCTGTACAAAGGGTTCATATTCCTCTGTCTTTGCAAGCTCTTAGCTGATTACCTGTAACACACAGCAAATTCTGATTTAATGTTTATTCAAAAATAAAACTGCTTTCTGGGCTTCCCTGATGGCTCAGTGGTAAAGAATCTTCCATCCCTAGCCTGGGAAGATCCCACATATTGCGGAGCAACTAAGTCCTTGTGTCACAACTATAGAGCCTGGGAACCACAACTACTGAATCCCACATGCCCGTTGTGGAGTATGCTCCACAACAAAAGCACCCACATGCCCTAGGGACCATGCTCCACAACAAAAGCAGCCATTTCTGTAAGAAGTCTGAGCACCTCAATGATAGATTGTCCCCCACTCGCCACAACTGCAACAAAGCCTGAGCAGCAACAAAGATCCAGCACAGCCAAAAAAAAAAAAAACAAAACAAACTGTTTTCTTTCTCTTCTACCTTTGTGGATAGGTTTTAAGAATGGGGAAGAGACTGACTTGGCTTTTAATTATATTTTCCCAACACAGCAGGCACTGCAACAGAGTCGTGACACAACAGTGTCATGTCAAGTACACAAGAGAACCTCAGAAATGCCTCTCTGGAAGTATGCCAAGCCTTCGCCCTACTCCATTACTTGAACTGTGGGGTGTGTGCAGGCAGGGACTTAGACATGACTATCTCTCAGTTGTCCATCAGTCTCCTTAGTGCCTAAACTCAGTTGACTCTAAACTGGTTAGAACAAATAGCTGTTCTAAGAGTCAGTGACACTCACTGAATTTACCAAGGAAGAAACAGTCAGTGCTCAAACCACAAGGGGTGGGTCTCCAGGGCTGCCTTTCTGGAGTGTGCTGCTTCTGTCCTGTTTGATGTCACAATTGCAATTCAAGCATTCCCTCTAATAAAATCTGGAAAGACTGTCAAAGAGAGACAAAGACTGTCAAAACAGTTTCCATGAGGAAGATAATTATGAATAGAAAAGATAGGAAGAATGAGATTCCTGGAGTCCGGCGGTCATGACTTGGGTCATGCTTATGTCTGTCTCTAAGACATTAAAGAGAATGTTTTCAAAAATGTGCACATCTTGGTTCTACTGCAGGGATTATAGGTCCTGGGTCTGGATAGGGTCTCATCATATGATTTTTTTGAAAGATCCCCAGGTAATTCTAATGAAATATACGTTTACACGCTGGTATAGGTCAATGTGCCTGCGCAATGCCATTTTCATCTTAGCAGAGATGAGATAAATGTCTAGAATCAGGAGATCACGGCAGGAGACAAGGAAATCCTATGACATAGTGAGTTACAGAGATATACCAGCCAAGAGAGCCAGAGAATAGCTCAAGGAGGTAGATTCCTGATGAGCACAAGCAGGAATGAAGCATAGCCGTGGACACCAGCCTGATGGGGGCACACTTGGGGCAATGACACAACAGGTCTGTCTTCCTACTTTGGAACTGAGTCCAGAGACTGGAGAACAGTAAGCAATGATAGCAATTTTGCTCAAGAAGACTAAGAATACCATCTTTCAAGTCTCTGACTTTGGCAACAAGGAAGTATCTTGGTATCCAGCCTGACACTCTATAGACTGAATCCAGAAGTCAGATCCACTTCTTCCCCTTCCCAGTCCCCTTTAGTCCCTCATCTATTTGGTCTTCCCTCACCCCCTTCAGCACTTACCAGACCCATTCAGTTCCCCAGAGTTCACCTTCTACTCCACCCAGTGGAGTATAGCAGAGATGGGTCAGACCTAAGAAGTATGCAAAGATCTCAGAACAATGCATGAACAAGTTGTCATCTGAGTACACAGAGTCTCCTCCAACTCCACAGCTCTAACTAAAAATTTTACAATTAACCATCTAAGATATTCTTCTCCTTCTTACAAAATTGATGAGCTCACATCCCAGGTTTATACCTTTAGTTGGAGAGCAGATATCTTGAGAGACCCAATTCAGTACATAATGACCCCAGGGAATGGACAGAAACTACCTCAAGGAAGAAGCCAGAATTAATGAAATGGCTATAGGACAAAATTTATTCCCCATAACCCTGGATCAGAAAATACCCCAGAGTCCCACCTAAACAAAGGGAGGAGGCACACATGAGACATCCCTTGACACATCCACCTATGCTTCCCTCGGGGTTCTTCACCCTCATATCACCCATAGGGGCTGGGAGACAATGTGATCACCAAAGAATATCAGAGCAAATGTCCAGCTCCATTCTGAGAATTTAATCATGAATGATGAGAAGTAGAGCTTAGTTAGTTCTGCAAATCTTGTATTCAACTGATGTCCTATAATTTTTCTACTCAATTATTTGTTGTTCATTCAACAAATAATTATTGAGCATTGTGGATTTAAATAAGGACCAGCCAAACAAGAAAAGTAAAAGCTACTTATTCAGAGTTCGGTACAGCAAGGAAATCAGTCCTGATCACTTGCATTTTGGCAGACTCTATGGAAGGCACTCTACCTTTCTGAGTTCTTCACTGACTTTTGTAATAAAAGACCAAGAGAAAAAGAAACAGACAAGAAAAAAAATTATTACCATGAATGTATGCAGATCTTCCCAGGTGGTGCAGTGGTAAAGAACCTGCCTGCTAATGTAGGAGTGGCAGGAGACGGGTTCAGTCCCAGGGTTGGGAAGATCCCCTGGAGGAGGGCATGGTAACCCACTCCAATATTCTTGCCTGAGAATTCCATGGACAGAGGAGCCTGGAGAGCTACAGTCCATGCGGTCACAGTCGGACATGACTAAGCATGACATGTATGACTAAGCATACATGTATGCATAACTAATGGATACACAGGAGATAACCCAGGAAGGTGCATAACTCTGAGATGACTTAGCATTCAGGTTTAAACACCATCTTAATTGCAAAAGGGGAGAGAGGATATAGGCCAATTAAGGGAAAATACATGATTTTTAGGAAAGATAAATGGGACTTAGAAGGGTAGACAGGAGATATGATAGTTTCTGAGAAAGTTCATCTGGATGTGGTGTCACTTCTAGTGTCTTTTCCCATGATGAGAGTCAATTTTTCATTTGTGTTAAAAACTCCTAGGGAAGGGATTAATGACAACTACACTTGTTTTGGAGGATATGTTTACAGACTCATAACAGGAGTTTGGAGAAGGCTTCTTCCTACCTTCACTGTGTTTCAAGTTCCTTTCACTCAAAATAATCATTACAGAAAAGTGGAATATTTGGGAGTATTGTATTATCTTCCCCTCCAAGACAAATAGTAGACAGATAAATAATTAACAGAAGAAAGAAAGATCTTCCTGGATTGTCACCTCCCAGCATGGAATTCTCCAGGCAAGAATATGAACGGTCTCCATATTCATAAATTTGGACTATGAACCGAAGTTCAGCAATAGTATTGCAGCAATATTAAATTTCCTGCTAATTGGCAGAAAGGATGGAGCCAGAAAACAGAGTGCTCTCAATCATGGGTTAGCCAGTGTTTTGATAGAGAAAATTGTAAATTTGTTATATTACACCTGAATTGATACATCATTAAATCAGATAGTAAACTGTGGAAGATGCATATTGTAAATATTACAACAGCCACTTAAAACTAAAAATGAAAGAAAGTGGTATACCTAAAAGGTGAGGGGGGAAAATGGAATGCCAATTTTGATTAATCCAAAAGAATGTCAATAGAAGAAATCATTTTTGTAAATGAATAACAGGTGATAGAAGTGGAAAACAAGGAGAAGCATGTTAGATTTCAATTCAACCAGAGCAATAACTACAATAAATATAAATGAACTAAACATTTCAATGGAAATGAATATTTAGCCAGAGATTTAAAAAATAAAAAGAGCCTATGATATGGTACTTTTTATAAGCAACTCACTTTAAAACTAAAGAATAAATAAGAAAGTGAAAGAATAGAGAAAGATATACCTTACAAACAATAATCATGAGAAACCTGGTGAAATTATATTAACATCATGAAGGCACAAGAAAAGGAAATCAGCAGTAACAAAAATATTCATCTCGTAATTATATACAATTAATTGTAATTACAGATGTCAATCAAAAAGACTTGCATAATTTACTCCCACCACAACACCTAGGTGTCAATAGAGGCTGTGGAGAAACTGTATTTCCATACCCACCTGTCACTAATGAGGTGGTAACCCCACTTTTATCCAGTGGAACAGTCTTAGAGGAGACCTACAAAAATTAAAGCCTGAAAACCACAGCCTTCTGCTAAGCTGCTGCTAAGTCACTTCAGTCATGTCCAACTCTGTGTGACCCCATAGATGGCAGCCCACCAGGCTCCCCCGTCCCTGGGATTCTCCAGGCAAGAACACTGGAGTGGGTTGCCATTGCCTTCTCCAATGCATGAAAGTGAAAGTGAAATCACTCAGTCATGCCCAACTGTTAGCAACCCCATGGACTGCAGCCCACCAGGCTCCTCCATCCATGGGATTTGCCAGGCAAGAGTACTGGAATGGGGTGCCATTGCCTTCTCTGGAAAACCACAGCCTTAAAATATCCCAAATGTCCAAGTTATGATCAAATATCATTGATGATATCAAAAATCCAGGAAAAACTCTATGAAAAGGCAACAGATGCCAAAATTGAAATGATGGATATGTCAAAATGCATGAAAGATCTTAAAGCAACTATTACAAAAATGCCTTCATAGGCAACTAAAATACATTCAAGACAAATAAAAAAGAGACGATCTCAACAAAGAAATAGAAGATAAAATGAAAAACAAATGAAAAATTTTAGAACTCAGAGTAAAATATCTGAAACTTAAAACCCAATGGTTGTACTAAAGAACAAAAAGGAGAAGACAAAGAAAAGAATCAGTGAATTTGAAGATAATACAAGAGGGAGTACCTAATGTGAACAATATAAAGAAGATTGACTAAGAAAAGACAAACAGAGCCTCAGGACATGTCCGAACTGTAGCAAAAGATCTAGCAATCATGTGATCAAAGTTCCAGAAAGTAGATGAAAGAGGGTGGAGCTGAAAAAGTATGCAAATGAAATAATGGCTGAAAATTCACTCTATGTGGCAAAGAAATAAATGAATAACCTAGAGCTTTAAGAAGTTGCAAAAACCTCTAACAAGATAAACCCAAAGCAATCCAAGTAATGACATCATAGCCAGACTTCTGAAAATTAAACAGAATGAAAATTAATTAATGTAGTGAGTGAGAAAGGACATATTACATACAGTGGAACAAATCTTTTGACAGCAGATTTCTTATAGGAAACAGTAATGGACAGAAGGAAGAGACACAACAGTATTTAAGTCCTAAAAGAAAATAATTGTCATTTGATATCTTTTGAAAATATATTTTAGTAAAGAAAAAGAAAATGAAATAATTTAAGAAAACTAAGAGAATCTGTTGGGAGAAAATCTACTCTAAAAAAATGACTTAAAGAATTTTTCTAAACAGAATACAAATGATAAAGTAAGGATTCTTGGAAAAAAATAAAGAACAAAAATATGAGAAATATTTTAGTTTTCTAAATTATGTTTGAAGGATGAAGAAAATATTACATTGTCTAATGTGGTTCTCAATAAATATAGAAAATACTTTAGAAAATTAAATTAAAAATGCATTGGATAAAGGGACATAAAGGGAAATAAATTTTCTAACTTACTCATATGAATAAAATGTTAATATTGGTAGATTTTGAAAAGCTATGTGTATGGTTCAATATCTAGAGGAGTTGCTAAAAAAAACAGTTACACAGAGATACAATAAAAAACACTTAAGGTAAATAAGGATGAAATACTGTAAGAAAAGACTCATCAATATGCTGCTTATAAGAGACTAACTTCCGAAGTAAGAGCACACAGACTGAAATTTAAGTGATGGAAAAGAATAGTCTATGCAAACCAAAACAAATAAAGAAGCTATGTAGCTACTTGCTGCTTCTGCTGCTGCTGCTGCTGCTGCTGCTGCTGCTGCAAAGTCGCTTCAGTCATGTCCGACTCTGTGCGACCCCACAGACGGCAGCCCACCAGGCTCCCCCGTCCCTGGGATTCTCCAGGAAAGAACACTGGAGTGGGTTGCCATTTCCTTTTCCAATGCATGAAAGTGAAAAGTGAAAGGGAAGTCGCTCAGTCGTGTCTGACTCTCAGCGACCCCATGGACTGCAGTCCACCAGGCTCCTCCATCCGTGGCAGTTTCCAGGCAAGAATACTGAGGTGGGGTGCCATTGCCTTCTCCCATGAACCGGTTTAGTACCCAGTTAATAGGAGCCACAGTGCTGCCGAAAGCCCGCAGCAATGAAAACCTGGACAGAATTGATATGTCTTAGGACGGTATCATCAAACTGAATCGAAAGGAAGGAAAGAGGCAGAATTTCCTGAGATTAAATAGAAGACTTCAGCAAAGTGGTGCCAGGCAATTCAGAATGAGAGTAAGATGGGCTATTCAATAGAATTCTGGTTTTGGTAAGAATAGTCTGAGCCGTAGAAGAAGAGTGACGCCTGGGAATAGACGTCCTTATGGAGTTATCACTGGCCTTGCATCTAGGAAACCAACTGGAATTCGAAAGGGAATTAGTCCTATGAATCGACCACCTTTAAGTGGCAAGAATACAGAATGATATTTTCCAACATTAAAAAGGAAGGCAAATCTGAGACTAAATGAATACTGCAGGCATAACCAGTTGCAGCTCTCAAGAGACCTAACCAGTTAAATAGAAAAAATTACATTCCAGCCGGTTTTACCAGGAGTGGAAATAAATTAAGTCATCAGAAAGACACGAATCAGGGAGCTTTTCTTTTCAGAAGAGGCCTGAAGGTTCAGGCCCAGTTGAACTCAGAACAACTGCTAGACGATGTAGTAGCAAAGAGAACTCATCAACAGAGAACTTCTACCACAAACGGAGGAATTTTGACTGTATCCATTGATAATCCAGGAGCAGCTCAGTGCCCAGTAACTCAGAAACCACGATCCACTCGTATTGCTGTGCCTTCATTCTTGACAAAACGGGATCAATCTGATGTAAAGAAAGTTCCTAAAGGTGTCACCCTACAATTTGAAATAAACAGTGTTGGAAAAAGACGGGGATGACTTTGAATGAGTGATTTGGGATCCTGAAGGAACAGAGAGCCATTTTCAACAAAGGAGGTAGCCGCTTTGTAACTGTGGGATAGATCCCATGTCAAAGGAACTTTTGAATGATGACTCTTAAAAATTTAATTCCTTGAAGAGTTCACAGAAATTCAAGAAACTTTATTTCAAAATATTCACAAGGCTAAATAACTCATTTTTATTTTTGAAGTATTTTCTAAACATGTATAAATAATGCCCTGAAAGAATAACAGGAAATATACCTATATGTTCTTAAAGATTTCATAGTTGGTCCAGACAGAACAAATCTCTGTTTGACTTTTTTGATTCCTCATGTAGCAGAAAGAAGGTGGAAAGACAGAAATTGATTATTTTATGATAGTGGTATTTAGGATCTCATCACCTTTGCCCATTTTTTACACCTTGCCATGGCAAATCTTGGTCTTCAAGATTTGAAGTAGGTCCCTTTGTTGCTGTCACTTATACTTTAAAGCTGTTCGTGTAATAACTGCAGTTGTCTTTTCTTCATTAGGGATATAAAAATTATTAGAATTTCAGTTTGGTGGTTTAAGAGTTATGGGGATATTTGGAACTTAGTTCATTTTTCAAATAACATTAGGTTACTCCTCCAGAGTTGTAAATCTTTAATGCTGAACTTTTTAAAACAAGAAATGTGACTTCAGGCATTAGTCTCAGTTTAAAATGTGATGTTTGCAACAACCCAAAGCCTATGGGACACTGTAAAAGCAGTGCTAAGGGGAAGGTTCATAGCAATACAGGCTTACCTCAAGAAACAAGAAAAAAGTCAAATAAATAACCTAACTCTATACCTAAGTGAAGTGAAGTGAAGTTGCTCAGTCGTGTCTGACTCTTTGCGACCCCATGGACTGCAGCCCACCAGTCTCCTCCGTCCATGGGATTTTCCAGGCAAGAGTACTGGAGTGGGTTGCCATTTCCTTCTCCAGGGGACCTTCCTGACCCAGGGATTGAACCCAGGTCTCCCACATTGTAGCCAGATGCTTTTACTGTCTGAGCCACCAGGGAAGTCCGCTCTACACCTAAAGCGACTAGTAAAGGAAGAAGTGAAGAACACCAGGGCTAGTAGAAGGAAGGAAATTATTAAAAAATTAGGGCAGAAATAAAGCAAAAGAAACAAAAGAGACCATAGCAAAAATCAACAAAGCTAAAAGCTGGTTCTTTGAGAAGATAAAAAAAATTGACAAACCATTAGCCAGACTCATCAAGAAACAAAAAATCAAATCAACAAATTTAGAAATGAAAATGGAGAAATCACAACAGACAACACAGAAATACAAAGGATCAAAAGAGACTACTATCAGCAACTATATGCCAATAAAATGGACAACTTGGAAGAAATGGACAATTCTTAGAAAAGTATAACTTTTCAAAACTGAACCAGGAAGAAATAGAAAATCTTAACAGACACATCACAAGCACAGAAATTGAAACTGTAATCAGAAATCTTCCAGCAAACAAAAGCCCAGGACCAAACAGCTTCACAGCTGAATTCTACCAAAAATTTAGAGAAGAACTAACACCTATCCTACTCAAACTCTTCTGGAAAATTGTAGAGGAAGGTAAACTTCCAAACTCATTCTATGAGGCCACCATCACCCTAATACCAAAACCAGACAAAGATGCCACACACAAAAAAGAAAACTACAGGCCAGTATCACTGATGAACATAGACGCAAAAATCCTTAACAAAATACTAGCAAACAGAATCCAACAACATATTAAAAAGATCATACATCATGACCAAGTGGGCTTTATCCCAGGGATGCAAGGATTCTTTAATACCCACAAATCAATTAAGGTAATATACAACATTAACAAATTGAAAGATAAAACCCATATGATTATCTAAATAGATGCAGAGAAAGCTTTGACAAAATTCAACATCCATTTATGATAAAAACCCTCCAGAAAACAGGAATAGAAGGAACATACCTCAACATAATAAAAGCTATATATGGCAAACCCACAGCAAACATTATCCTCAATGGTGAAAAACTGAAAGCATTTCCCCTAAAGTCAGGAACAAGACAAGGGTGCCCACTCACCACTATTATTCAACATAGTTTTGGAAGTTTTAGCCACAGCAATCAGAGAATAAAAATAAATAAAAGGAATCCATATTGGAAAAGAAGAAGTAAAACTCTCACTGTTTGTAGATGACATGATCCTTTATGTAGAACCCCTAAAGACTCCACCAGAAAATTACTAGAGCTAATCAATGGATATAGTAAAGTTGCAGAATATAAAATTAACACACAGACATTCCAATACACAAACAATGAGAAAACAGAAACAGAAATTAAGGAAACAATCCCATTCACCATTGCAACGAAAAGAATAAAATACAAATAAATTGGTTTTTCCTGTGGTCATGTATGGATGTGAGAGTTGGACTGTGAAAAAGGCTGAGCGCTGAAGAATTGATGCTTTTGAACTGTGGTGTTGGAGAAGGCTCTTGAGAGTCCCTTGGACTGCAAGGAGATCCAACCATTCTGAAGGAGATCAGCCCTGGGATTTCTTTGGAAGGAATGATGCTAAAGCTGAAACTCCAGTACTTTGGCCACCTCACGCGAAGAGTTGACTCATTGGAAAAGACTCTGATGCTGGGAGGATTGGGGGCAGGATGAGAAGGGGACGACAGAGGATGAGATGGCTGGATGGCATCACTGACTCGATGGACGTGAGTCTGAGTGAACTCCGGGAGTTGGTGATGGACAGGGAGGCCTGGCGTGCTGTGATTCATGGGGTCGCAAAGAGTCGGACACGACTGAGCGACTGAACTGAACTGAAAGAAACAAAAGCCTATATATAGAAAGCTATAAAACAGTGATGAAAGAAATCAAAGAGGACACAAATAAATGGAGAAATATACCATGTTCATGGATTGGAAAAATCAATATAATGAAAATGCATATACTACCTAAAGCAATCTATAGATTCAATGCAATTCCTATAAAACTACCAATGGTATTTTTCACAGAACTAGAACAAATAATTTCACAATTTGTGTGGAAATACAAAAAAACCTCTAAACGCCAAAGCAATCTTGAGGAAGAAGAATGGACCTGGAGGAATCAACCTGCCTGACTTCAGGCTATACTACAAAGCTTTAGTCATCAAGACAGTATGGTACTGGCACAAAGACAGAAATATAGATCAATGGAACAAAATAGAAATCCCAGAGATAAATCCACACACCTATGGACACCTTATCTTTAACAAAGGAGGCAAGAATATACAATGGAGAAAAGACAATGTCTGTAACAAGTGGTGCTGGGAAAACTGGTCAACCACTTGTAAAAGAATGAAACTAGAACACTTTCTAACACCATACACAAAAATAAACTCAAAATGGATTAAAGATCTAAACATAAGACCAGAAACTATAAAACTCCTAAAGGAGAACATAGGCAAAACACTCCCTGACATAAATCACAGCAGGATCCTCTATGAACCACCTCCTGGAGTGATGGAAATAAAAGCAAAAATAAACAAATGGGGCCTAATTAAACTTAAAAGCTTCTGCACAATGAAGGAAACTATAAGCAATGTGAAAAGACAGCCTTCAGAATGGGAGAAAATAATAGTAAACTAAGCAACTGACAAAGAATTAATCTCAAAAATACACAAGCAACTCTTGCAGTTCAATTCCAGAAAAATAAATGACCCAATCAAAAAATGGGCCAAAGAACTAAACAGATATTTCTCCAAAGAAGACGTACAGATGGCTAACAAACACATGAAAAATTGCTCAACATCACTCATTATCAGAGAAATGCAAATCAAAGCCACAATGAGGTACCATCTCATGCCGGTCAGAATGGCTGCTATCCAAAAGTCTACAAACAATAAATGCTGGAGAGGGTGTGGAGAAATTAAGGAAACCCTCTTACACTGTTGGTGGTGATGCAAACTAGTACAGCCACTATGGAGAACAGTGTGGAGATCCCTTAAAAAACTGGAAATAGAACTGCCTTATGATCCAGCAATCCCACTGCTGGGTATACACACTGAGGAAACCAGAATTGAAAGAGACACGTGTACCCCAATGTTCACCGCTGCACTGTTTATAATAGCCAGGTCATGGAAGCAACCTAGATGTCCATCGACAGATGAATGGATAAGAAAGCAGTGGTACATATACACAATGGAGTATTACTCAGCCATTAAAAAGAATCCATTTGAATCAGTTCTAATGAGGTGCATGAAACTGGAGCCTATTATACAGAGTGAAGTAAGTCAGAACCAAAAATACCAATACAGTATAGTAACGCATATATATTGAATTTAGAAAGATGGTAACGATGACCTTATATGCAAGACAGCAAAAGAAATACAGATGTATAGAACAGTCTTTTGCACTCTGTGGGACAAGGCGAGGGTGGGATGATTTGAGAGACTAGCATTGAAACATGTATATTACCATATGTGAAACAGATTGCCAGTCCAGGTTCGATGCATGAGACAAGGTCCTCAGGGCTGGTGCACTGGGATGACCCTGAAGGATATGATGAGAAGGAAGGTGGAAGGGGGGGTTCAGGATGGGGAACACATGTACACCTGTGGCAGATTCATGTCAACGTATGCCACAACCCACTACAATATTGTAAAGTAATTTAGCCTCCAATTAAAATAAATTAATTAAAAATAAAATAAAATGTGGTGTTTGAAGGCTATAAATGGGTGTTTACAAAGTTATCTGATAGAGCCTAATTGGAAGAAAGTCCAGAGTAAAAATCTGGTCATTTGTGTGGAGAGAAAATAGCAGGTGGAAGATGGTAGCTGAGGTGAAGACTTTAACACCTAGGTCATAGGTGTACTGTTTGAATTTAGTGTAGTTTTGATTCTAGTGTGGCCAAAGAATTCTTCAGATGATACTTAGAATAATTATAATTAAAATGGATTGAGTCCCTTAGGTGTTTTGATGGGAAAATTAGCCCTAACGTCCTAGACTTCTTATTTGAAAAAATTAAATTTTAAGTTTACTAAATTAAACAGTATGCTGCTGCTGCTGCTAAGTCGCTTCAGTCGTGTCCGACTCTGTGCGACCCCACAGATGGCAGCCCACCAGGCTCCTCTGTCCCTGGGATTCTCCAGGAAAGACCACTGGAGTGGGTTGCCATTTCCTTCTCCAATGCATGAAAGGGAAAAGGGAAAGTGACACGACTCTTAGCGACCCCATGGCCTGCAACCTACTAGACTCCTCCGTCCATGGGATTTTCCAGGCAAACGTACTGGAGTGGGGTGCCAGTGCCTTGTCTAATTAAACAGTATACAACTCTAAAATATGTATATGTCACAAGGTAAAAAGTGCAAAATGATAATAGTTAACATTATTATAACCTTGTTTTGTACCTTTGCTTCTTATTTCTTGTGTAAAGTTCAGGCATTTATGGTGAGAAAAGAGTTCTCACGCTCACACTCTGGAGGGCTAGGAGGAGTTAATTTGTTGTGCCAAGCTAGTGCTAAAAGTCCTCAGATAGTTTTAAATTTTAAGTTATGGTATAAAGGCAGCAAAATGCAACAAAATGCAGCAAAATATTCAAACTACACTTTACGAGTTTGGTCATTTTGAAGCTTAATTTTTGTAGGTGTTAGTTTTCTTGCAGTGTGTTGTGCTGATTTTCCCTGTTAAAACACAAAATATTGTTATGGCTCCCGCCTGCATTGCAGGGTATACTAGACTTCATTGTTGTCTCTCATGGTCCTTCAGTTACTTGGTTTATGCTAGGCACGGAAAGCTATCAATAACGGTTTCATGCTTATACCAAAGAATTAAATCTGATCCTTAATATCTGGTATTTTGCTTGTAAGTCTACTGATAAGGGATTATTGGAAGCCAGTCATACAATTTGAAAGTAAACTCTAGTCTCTCTGTAGGTCAAGGACTCACTGCAAAACATTTTTGCAAGTATGAATGCTTAGATTTGATTCATGAACAATACATTTTAGACTGGTTTAGAATTATTGATAACTTATTTTAAAGCAAAGGAAAAACAACTGAGCACGAGTTTTCTATCTTTAGAGCAGTTTGTGAAAATATGGTAAAAAGATGTTTTCATTTTCTTGTTCTTTTATTTTTTATTTTGTTTGGTTTGTTTTTCTTTATTGGAGTTTAACACTTCATTTTTTATAGTTTGAGTTATAGTTGAGATATAATTCAACTATAGTTTATAGTTGAGGCGTAACTGACATAGAATAATTTGATGAGGCCTTGACATACATAGACTCCTGTAAAACCATCACCACAGGTAATAGTGAACAAGTTCATTATCCCCCAAATGCTGTTTCCTCTTGAGTCTTTATTGTCCTTCATTCCAGTCCTTCATGCCCCTATCCAATTGTTTCAGCATCATTTGTTAAAAAGATTATTCTTTTCCCTAATGCATTGCTTGGGCATCCTTGGAGAGATAGAGAAGGAGAGAGAGACTATTTATTTCTGGGCTGTATTGTGTATCAATGATAATTTGTCTGTCTTTATGCCAATAGTACACTTCTTGTTCGCTGTAGCTTTATTAAAAATTTTGAAATCAGGTAATATAAGTCACCCAGCTTTGTTCTTTTCCAGAGTTGTTCAGGTGTGATAATAATTCCTTTGCCTTTCCATGTAAATTTAAAATGAAGTTTATCATTTCTACCCAAAATGCTGGTGAAACTTTGATTGGATTGCCCTGAAGCTACAGATTAGTCTGGGGTATCTGCTATCTTCATAATATTGAGTCCTCCAATCAGGGAGCACAATATGCTTATTTTTCAAGTCTTTCTTAATTCCTGTCAGCAACATTTTGTAGTTGTCAGTGTACAAGTCTTGCATGTTTTCTGTCAAATTATCTGCTATTATATCACATTCTATGCTGTAATAAATGGTGCTTTTTAGTTCAAGTTTTGTATGTTCCTAGTATATGGAAATCCAGTTGATTTTTGTGTATTGATCTTTTGTCTTGCAATGTTGCTAAACTCATGTTAGAGTAGCTTTTTTTGTAAATTCCATAGGTTTTCTACATAGATGGTGATGTCATCTGGGACTAAAGTGTTTGCCCTTTCTTTTTCATTCTTTTTATGTTGTGTTTCTTCATATTGCCTGGTTGCACTGCCCAGAATCACAGATGTAATGTTGAATACAAGTGGTGAAAGTGAACATTCTTGGCTTATTCCTGATCTTGGAGGAAGCTGTCAGATTTTCCCCATTAACTATGATATGTTAGCTATAGGTTTTTCATAAATGTCCTTAATCAGGAGGAAGTTGCTTTCTGTTTCTAGTTTGCTAAGTTTTTATCAAGCACACATGCTTGAATTTTGTCAAATGCATTTTCTGCATCTACTGAGATGATTATTTGTTTTTACTTTGTTTTGTTTTTATTTTTTTTAATTTTATTTTATTTTTAAACTTTACAATATTGTATTAGTTTTGCCAAATATCGAAATGAATCTGCCACAGGTATACCTGTGTTCCCCATCCTGAACCCTCCTCCCTCCTCCCTCCCCATACCCTCCCTCTGGGTCGTCCCAGTGCACCAGCCCCAAGCATCCAGTATCGTGCATCGAACCTGGACTGGCGACTCATTTCATACATGATATTATACATGTTTCAATGCTATTCTCCCAAATCTCCACCCTCTCCCTCTCCCACAGAGTCCATAAGACTGATCTATACATCAGTGTCTCTTTTGCTGTCTCATATACAGGGTTATTGTTACCATCTTTCTAAATTCCATATATATGCGTTAGTATACTGTATTGGTGTTTTTCTTTCTGGCTTACTTCACTCTGTATAATAGGTTCCAGTTTCATCCATCTCATTAGAACTGATTCAAATGTATTCTTTTTAATGGCTGAGTAATACTCCATTGTGTATATGTACCACTGCTTTCTTATCCATTCATTTTCTTCCATGTCCTGGCTATTATAAACAGTGCTGCGATGAACAATGGGGTACACGTGTCTCTTTCAATTCTGGTTTCCTCAGTGTGTATACCCAGCAGTGGGATTGCTGGATCATAAGGCAGTTCTATTTTCAGTTTTTTAAGGAATCTCCACACTGTTCTCCATAGTGGCTGTACTAGTTTGCATTCCCACCAACAGTGTAAGAGAGTTCCCTTTTCTCCACAGCCTCTCCAGCATTTATTGCTTGTAGACTTTTGGATCACAGCCATTCTGACTGGCGTGAAATGGTACCTCATAGTGGTTTTGATTTGCATTTCTCTGATAATGAGTGATGTTGAGCATCTTTTCATGTGTTTGTTAGCCATCTGTATGTCTTCTTTGGAGAAATGTCTATTTAGATCTTTGGCCCATTTTTTGATTGGGTCATTTATTTTTCTGGAGTTGAGCTGTAGGAGTTGCTTGTATATTTTTGAGATTAGTTGTTTGTCAGTTGCTTCATTTGCTATTATTTTCTCCCATTCTGAAGGCTGCCTTTTCACCTTGCTAATAGTTTCCTTTGTTGTGCAGAAGCTTTTAAGTTTAATTAGGTCCCATTTGTTTATTTTTGCTTTTATTTCCAATATTCTGGGAGATGGGTCATAGAGGATCCTGCTGTGATGTATGTCAGAGAGTGTTTTGCCTATGTTCTCCTCTAGGAGTTTTATAGTTTCTGGTCTTACATTGAGATCTTTAATCCATTTTGAGTTTATTTTGTGTATGGTGTTAGAAAATGTTCTAGTTTCATTCTTTTACAAGTGGTTGACCAGATTTCCCAGCACCACTTGTTAAAGAGATTGTCTTTAATCCATTGGATATTCTTGCCTCCTTTGTCAAAGATAAGGTGTCCATATGTGCGTGGGTTTATCTCTGGGCTTTCTATTTTGTTCCATTGATCAATATTTCTGTCTTTGTGCCAGTACCATACTGTCTTGATAACTATGGCTTTGTAATAGAGCCTGAAGTCAGGTAGGTTGATTCCTCCAGTTCCATTCTTCTTTCTCAAGATAGCTTTGGCTATTCGAGGTTTTTTGTATTTCCATACAAATTGTGAAATTATTTGTTCTAGCTCTGTGAAGAATACTGTTGGTAGCTTGATAGGGATTGCATTGAATCTATAAATTGCTTTGGGTAGTATACTCATTTTCACTATATTGATTCTTCCAATCCATGAACATGGTATATTTCTCCATCTATTAGTGTCCTCTTTGATTTCTTTCACCAGTGTTTTATAGTTTTCTATGTATAGGTCTTTAGTTTCTTTAGGTAGATATATTCCTAAGTATTTTATTCTTTCCGTTGCAATGGTGAATGGAATTGTTTCCTTAATTTTTCTTTCTGTTTTCTCATTATTAGTGTATAGGAATGCAAGGGATTTCTGTGTGTTGATTTTATATCCTGCAACTTTACTATAGTCATTGATTAGTTCTAGTAATTTTCTGGTGGAGTCTTTAGGGTTTTCTATGTAGAGGATCATGTCATCTGCAAATAGTGAGAGTTTTACTTCTCCTTTTGGATTCCTTTTCAATTTGGATTCCTTTTATTTCTTTTTCTGCTCTGATTGCTGTGGTCAAAACCTCCAAAACTATGTTGAATAGTAATGGTGAAGGTGGGCACCCTTGTCTTGTTCCTGACTTCAGAGGAAATGCTTTCAATTTTTCACCATTGAGGGTAATGTTTGCTGTGGGTTTGTCATATATAGCTTTTATTATGTTGAGGTATGTTCCTTCTATTCCTACTTTCTGGAGAGTTTTTATCATAAATGGATGTTGAATTTTGTCAAAGGCTTTCTCTGCATCTATTGAGATAATCATATGGTTTTTATTTTTCAATTTGTTAATGTGGTGTATTACACTGATTGATTTGCGGATATTGAAGAATCCTTGCATCCCTGGGATAAAGCCCACTTGGTCATGGTGTATGATCTTTTTAATGTGTTGTTGGATTCTGATTGCTAGAATTTTGTTAAGGATTTTTGCATCCATGTTCATCAGTGATATTGGCCTGTAGTTTTCTTTTTCTGGGGCATCTTTGTCTGGTTTTGGTATTAGGCTGATGGTGGCCTCATAGAATGAGTTTGGAAGTTTACCTTCCTCTGCAATTTTCTGGAAGAGTTTGAGCAGGATAGGTATTAGCTCTTCTCTAAATTTTTGGTAGAATTCAGCTGTGAAGCCATCTGGACCTGGGCTTTTGTTTGCCGGAAGATTTTTGATTACAGTTTCAATTTCTGTGCTTGTGATGTGTCTGTTAAGATTTTCTATTTCTTCCTGGTCCAGTTTTGGAAAGTTGTACTTTTCTAAGAATTTGTCCATTTCTTCCACGTTGTCCATTTTATTGGCATATAATTGTTGATAGTAGTCTCTTATGATCCTTTGTATTTCTGTGTTGTCTCTTGTGATCTCTCCATTTTCATTTCTAATTTTATTGATTTGATTTTTCTCCCTTTGTTTCTTGATGAGTCTGGCTAATGGTGTGTCAATTTTATTTATCCTTTCAAAGAACCAGCTTTTAGCTTTGTTGATTTTTGCTATGGTCTCTTTTGTTTCTTTTGCATTTATTTCTGCCCTAATTTTTAGTATTTCTTTCCTTCTACTAACCCTGGGGTTCTTCATTTCTGCCTTTTCTAGTTGTTTTAGGTGTAGGGTTAGGTTATTTATTTGATTTTTTTCTTGTTTCTTGAGGTATGCCTGTATTGCTATGAACTTTCCCCTTAGGACTGCTTTTAAAGTGTCCCACAGGTTTTGGGTTGTTGTGTTTTCATTTTCATTAGTTTCTATGCAAATTTTGATTTCTTTTTTGATTTGTTCTGTGATTTGTTGGTTATTCAGCAGTGTGTTGTTCAGCCTCCATATGTTGGAATTTTTAATAGTTTTTCTCCTGTAATTGAGATCTAATCTTACTGCATCGTGGTCAGAAAAGATGCTTGGAATGATTTCTATTTTTTTGAATTTTCCAGGGCTAGATTTATGGCCCAGGATGTGATCTATCCTAGAGAAGGTTCCATGTGCGCTTGAGAAAAAGGTGAAATTCATTGATTTGAGATGAAATGTCCTATAGATATCAATTAGGTCTAACTGGTCTATTGTATCGTTTAAAGTTTGTGTTTCCTTGTTAATTTTCTGTTTAGTTGATCTATCCATAGGTGTGAGTGGGGTATTAAAGTCTCCCACTATTATTGTGTTATTGTTAATTTCTCCTTTCATACTTGTTAGCATTTGTCTTACATATTGTGGTGCTCCCGTGTTGGGTGCATATATATTTATAATTGTTATATCTTCTTCTTGGATTGATCCTTTCATCATTATGTAGTGACCATCTTTGTCTCTTTTCACAGCCCAAAGTCTATTTTATCTGATATAAGTATTGCTACTCCTGCTTTCTTTTGGTCCCTATTTGCATGGAAAATCTTTTTCCAGCCCTTCACTTTCAGTCTGTATGTGTGCCCTGTTTTGAGGTGGGTCTCTTGTAGACAATATATGTAGGGGTCTTGTTTTTGTATCCATTCAGCCAGTCTTTGTCTTTTGGTTGGGGCATTCAACCCATTTACGTTTAAGGTAATTACTGATAAGTATGATCCCATTGCCATTTACTTTATTGTTTTGGGTTCGAGTTTATACACCGTTTTTGTGTTTCCTGTCTAGAGAATATCCTTTAGTATTTGTTGGAGAGCTGGTTTGGTGGTGCTGAATTCTCTCAGCTTTTGCTTGTCTGAGAAGCTTTTGATTTCTCCTTCATACTTGAATGAGATCCTTTCTAGGTACAATAATCTGGGCTGTAGGTTATTTTCTTTCATCACTTTAAGTATGTCTTGCCATTCCTCCTGGCTTGAAGAGTTTCTATTGAAAGATCAGCTGTTATCCTTATGGGAATTCCTTGTGTGTTATTTGTTGTTTTTCCCTTGCTGCTTTTAATATTTGTTCTTTGTATTTGATCTTTGTTAATTTGATTAATATGTGTCTTGGGGTGTTTTGCCTTGGGTTTATCCTGTTTGGGACTCTCTGGGTTTCTTGGACTTGGTGATTATTTCCTTCCCCATTTTAGGAAGTTTTCAACTATTATCTCTTCAAGTACTTTCTCATGGTCTTTCTTTTGTCTTCTTCTTCTGGGACCCCTATGATTGAATGTTGTAGCGTTTAATATTGTCCTGGAGGTCTCTGAGATTGTCCTCATTTCTTTTAATTCGTTTTTCTTTTATCCTCTCTGATTCATTTATTTCTACCATTCTATCTTCTAATTCACTAATCCTATCTTCTGCCTCTGTTATTCTACTATTTGTTGCCTCCAGAGTGTTTTTAATTTCATTTATTGCATTATTCATTATATATTGACTCTCTTTTATTTCTTTTAGGTCCTTATTAAACCTTTCTTGCATCTTCTCAATCTTTGTCTCCAAGCTATTTATCTGTGATTCCATTTTGATTTCAAGATTTTGGATCAATTTCACTCTCATTATTCGGAATTCTTTATCAGGTAGATTCCCTATCTCTTCCTCTTTTGTTTGGTTTGGTGTGCATTTATCCTGTTCCTTTATCTGCTGGGTATTCCTCTGTCTCTTCATCTTGTTTAAATTGCTGAGTTTGGGGTGTCCTTTTTGTATTCTGGCAGTTTGTGGAGTTCTCTTTATTGTGGCTTTTTCTCGCTCTGTGTGGGTTTGTACAGGAGGCTTGTCAAGGTTTCTTGGTTAGGGAAGCTTGTGTCGGTGTTCTGGTGGGTGGAGCTGTATTTCTTCTCTCTGGAGTGCAATGAAATGTCCAGTAATGAGTTATGGGATGTCTATGGTTTTGGGGTGACTTTGGGCTGCCTGTTTCTTGGAGTTCAGGGCTGTGTTCCTTGCTGCTGGAGAATTTGCTTGGTATGTCTTGCCCTGAAACTTGTTTCACCCAGAGAGGTTTACAGCATTATATGGAGAAGAGAAGAGTGAGGAGGGAGTTAGAGGCGACCCGAATGAGATGAGGTGGAATCAACAGAGGAGAGAGTGGGCTATTCAGTAATCTCTTCCTTATGTGCACTCCACAACTGGCCCGCTCAGAGTTGTTCAGAGTTATACAGAGAAGAGAAGAAGGAGGAAGGTGACAGAGGTGGCCAGGAGGATAAATGGGGGGAATGAAAAGGAGGGAGACAGATCCAGCCAGTAATCAGTTCCCTAAGTGTTCTCCACCGTCTGGAACACACAGAAATTCACAGAGTTGGGTAGAGTAGAGAGGGATTAGGGAGGAGACACAGGCGACCTGGTGGAGAAAAAGGAGTCCAAAGGAAGAGAGAGCAGTTAAGCCAGTAATCTCGCTCCCTAGTGAAAAATGGGTACTGATATTGGGTTCTTAAAGGTACAAAATTGGTAACAAATACATAAAAGCAAAAATTAAAAATCTAGAGTAGAGTTTGGAATTACAAAAATACGATGTTAAAGAAAAGAAGAAGGAAAAGAAAGAGAAAAAATGAACAAACAAAAACAAACAAGGTCGTGAAAATTATAAAGAAAATATAGGTACAAACTTGATAATACCAAAAAGCAAAAGGTAAAAATCTAGAGTTTGGAATTTCAAAAATACAATGTTAAAAAAAGAAGAAGAAAAAGAAAGAGAGAGAAAAAAAAAAACAAGAACAAACAAAGTCATATAAATTATAAAAAAAAAAAATACAGGTACAAAATTGATAACAAATACCAAAAAGCATAAATTAAAAATCTAGAGTAGAGTTTGGAATTTCAGATATACAATGTTATTTAAAAGAAGAAGAGAAAGAAACAGAGAAAAAGAAAAAGAAAAACAAAAGGTCACAGAAATTATAAAACAAAACAAAATAAAACTATAGGTACAAAATTGATAACAAATACCAAAAAGCTAAAATTAAAAATCTAGAGTAGAGTTTGGAATTTCAAAAATACAATGTTAAAGAAAAAAAGAAGGAAAAAAAAAAAAAAAATTATAAAATATATATATATATGAAGTTTGCTTTAAAAAAATAGGGTCTTTTTTTTTTTGCAAAAGTAATCGGTTATAAAAGTGGAAATTAAAGAAATAATAGAGGACTTAAAAATTTTTTTTTAATTAAAAAAAATTAAAAAATAAAAAAAGAAAGAAAGAAAGAATGATCGTACAAATAGTAAAAATATATCTAGGACTTTCTCCAGTTTTGTTGTGAGTATTTTGGGTTCAGTTCACTTTTGGCTAGTTCCTTGGTCTGACTTATATTTCTCAAGATCTATAGGCTCCTTCCTGTGTAGTTGGTAGTAACCACAGGGTTTTAATCTATTGCCTGTAGCTTCCAAGGCAGTTCCCTCTGTTATAGCTTCTTCTGTTTGCTGGTCTCTTCAGTGTCTGGTTTCTTCAGTGTCTGGTTTCTGCCCTGACACAAAAGGGACGGTGGAGGACACTTTTTTTTTGTTGTTGTTCACTTGTTCAGTTGCGCTGAGGGGAGGTAGGGAGGGATGCTGCAAACAAATAACACTGGCGTGTGTTCGCAGTGCCTCAGCCACACTGGGTCTGCCCCCAGTTCACGGTGCGTGTAGCCTCTCTGCCCACACTGCTCAGGCTCTAGGTTGCTCCGCCGGGAACCATCCATGGCCGGCCCTGGGTTGCCTGTACTTCCCAGGTCCAAGCCGCTCAGGTTCAGGCACTCAGGTAGTCCTCAGAGACGCAGACTCTCGGTTGGGCCTACTGTTTTGTGCCCTTCCCAGATCCGAGCAGCTCAGGTGATGAGGTGTTTGGCGCGCGCGATTGCTGTGACTTATCACTTCCCCGCAGCTCGGTTATCTAGGTGTCCACCGGCACACCTTCTCAGGCAGATGTTGACCGTCCAGCCCCCAAGAAGTTTTAGTTAGCAAAGAAGCCTGCTTACAGTTTTATAGATAATGTCTCTCTGGGGCTGTGATTGTCCCCTTCCGGCCCTGGCTGCCTATCACCAGAGGGGGATGGTCTGCCGCCGGCTATCTCTGTTCAGTCCTTTGTTCCGTGCGTGGGCCTGGCGGTGTCATAGGTTATGGCTGGCTTTTTGCGTGGTAGATATCCCACAGTCTGGTTTGCTAGCCCAAATTATTTCACTCAGATAGCGCTCGGGGTATTCAGGCCAGATTCTTGCGATGCAGCCCGCGCCGTGCCTCCCTGCCCAGCCCCCGCTTGCTAATGGCAGATGCAGGCGTCTGTGCTGCTTCTCCGCTGGGGGAGTTACCGTAGGGCTTGCAATGTGTGGGTTTTAATTGTTTGTTTATTTTTCCTCCCTGTTATGTCGCCCTCTGTGCTTCCAAGGCTCGGCACAGATTCGGCAGTGAGAAGGTTTCCTGGTGTTTGGAAACTTCTCTCTTTTTAAGACTCCCTTCCCAGGACGGAACTCTGTCCCTCCCTCTTTTGTCCCTTTTTTTTGTCTTTTATATTTTTTCCTACCTCCTTTCGAAGACTTGGGTTGCTTTTCTGGGTGCCTGATGTCCTCTGCCAGCATTCAGAAGTTGTTTTGTGGAATTTACTTGGTGTTTAAATGTTCTTTTGATGAATTCGTGGGGGAGAAAGTGTTCTCCCCGTCCTACTCCTCTGCCATCTTAGCTCCTCCTCTCTTGTTTTGTTTTTAAAATCTATAAAAATGGTGAGTTGCATGTATTGGGTTTTGACCATTATACTAACTTTAATTCCTGGGAAAATCTTGACATGGTCATGATGCATTTGACTATGTATTGCCAGATTCAAACTGCTAACATTTTTTTTAATTGGAGGCTAATTACTTTACAATATTGTATTGGTTTTGCCATACATCAACATGAATCTGCCACGGGTGTACACGTGTTCCCCATCCTGAACCCCCCTCCCACCTCCCTCCCCATACCATCCCTCTGGGTCATCCCAGTGCACCAGCCCCAAGCATCCTGTATCCTGTATTGAATCTGGACGGGCGATTCGTTTCTTATATGATAATATACATGTTTCAATGCCATTCTCCCAAATCATTCCCGCCCCCCAACAGAGTCCAAAAGACTGTTCTGCACATCTGTGTCTCTTTTGCTGTCTCGCATTCAAGGTTATCATTACCATCTTTCTAAATTCTATATATATGCATTAGTATACTGTATTGGTGTTTTTCTTTCTGGCTTACTTCTTTTAAATATTATTGTACAGAGCTATTATTAATGCCTTATTTTTAAATCTTAAAAATCCCTTCAAATATTGATATTAAGTTCATCAAACAAAATGTCTTTGGTATTTTAAATTTTTGCTCTTCATGCATCTGTAATTTCATTTCCTTTTTAAATATAAAATCTGGCCTTTGTTACAAAAAAAAAAAAAAAAACCTCTGAGCAAACAAAAGTCCAAAACCAAAATTCAAAGAATTAATATCAAAGTTCTCAAACTCTTACAAAAAACAGAAGAGAAGGGGATGCTTTCAACTTATTTTACAAAGTCAGCCTTACCTTGATACAAAACCCGACAAAGATGGCGAAAGGAAAGAAAATGAAACATCAATACCACCAGTGCACTTAGATGTAAAAATTCTCAATAAAATATTGGTGAACCAAATTTAACAATACATGACAAGGATCATACACCATGATGAATTGGGATTTATTCCAGGGATGCAAGGGTGGCTCCACATTCAGAAGTAAATCGAGGCAATATATCACATTAACAAAATTAAGCGTGAAAATCACATGGTTACCTCTGTGGATACAGAAAGAGCATTTGACAAAATTCAACATCTATTTATGATTTAAAAAAAACAACTTTCAACAGTGAGTATAGATGTCATGTAACTCAATGTAATAGAGACCATATACAGCAAGCTTACAGGGAATATCATACTCAACTGTGAAAAAATAAGAGCTTTTCCTCTAAGATCAGGAACAAGACAAGAATGCCCACTCTTGCCACTTTTATACTACATAGAATTGGAAATCCTAGCTAAAGCACTTAGGCAAGAAAAAGAAATAAATGTAATCCAAATGGAAAAGAAGAAAAATGATCACTATTTGCAAATAACATATATTAGATTAAAAAACTCTCCAGATTTTGTTCACCAAAAATATCTATTAACTAACCAACAAATTCAGTAAAGTTGCAGGATACAAAATCAATATATGAAAATCTGTTGCATACACAAGTAATGAACTATCAAAATTAAGAAAACTCTTTCATTTACAAATGCCTCAAAAATAATAAAAATAGTCTAGGAATAAATTTAATCAAATATATAAAAGACCTATACAATGAAGAGTATAAGATGTTGATGAGAGACATTGAACAAGACACAAATAAATAGAAAATATTCCCTGCTCATAGATGAGTAAAATTAAAATTGTTTAAATGTCCATACTGCTAAAAGCAATCTTCAAATTCAGTGAAAACTCTATCAAAATTCCAATGGCATTTTCACAGAAATAGAACAATCTTAAAATTTGTAAAGAATCACAAAAGATCCCAAGTAACCAAAGCAATCTTGAGAAGAAAGAACAAACCTGGAGACATCACACTCCTTTATTTCACACTATATTAGCAAGATATAAAATAACCAAAACACTATGGTACTGGCATAAAAACAGACATATGATAAAAGGGAATAAAACTGACCAGAAATAAATCCATGAATACATGGTCAGTTAAGTTTTGATCCAATTAAACTTCAAACCAAATATTTACTGAATAATATTTTGAGCAAAAAAACACAAAGGGGAAAAGTTCCTCAATATAGGCTGTTGGAAAAATTGAACAATCACATGCAATAGAATAAAACTGAGCCATTATCATAGATCATACACAAAAATTACCTGAAAATGAATTAAAGAGTTGAATGTGAGACCTGATATACTAAAACTCCTAGAATAAAGCATTTAGAAGCTCCTTGAAATTGTCTTAGCAATCTTTTTTTTTTTTTTTTTTTTTGCATCTGACACTAAAAACAAAGGCAACAATAGCAAAAATAAACAAGTGGGACTCCACAAACTAAAAAGCTCTTGCACAATAAAAGACATTATCAACAAAATGAAAGGACAACCTACTGAAAGGGAAGAATATCTGAAAATCGCGTACTGGATAAGGGATTAATATCCAAATTATATAAAGAATTCACACAACTCAATAGTAATAACACCCAAATAGACCAATTAAAATATAGGCAAAAAGATATGAAGAGATTGTTATTCCAAAGAAGATACAGAGATGGCAACCAGCACATGAAAAGATTCTTAATATAACTAATCATCAGGGAAATGCAAGTCAAAATCAACTCACACCTGTCGATATGGCTGTTAAAACAGAAAAAATAAGTGTTGGCAAGGATGTAGAGAAAAGGAAACACTTGTGCACTGTTAGTGGAAATGTAAATTGATGTAGCCACTATGAAAAACAGTATGGAGATTCCTCAAAAAATTTAAAGTAGAGCTACTTTATGATCCAGCAACTCTATGTTTAGGTATTTATCCAAAGAAAATGAAAACACTAACTCAAAAAGATATCTAAACCCCCTGCTCATTGCAACATTACTTGTAACAGCCAAGATGTGAAAACAACCTAATAGCTCATTATTGGATAAATGGATAAAGAAAATGTGAAATGTGTACACACACATACACACACACAATTGAATATTATTCTGCTATAAAAAAGAGAAAATCTTGCCATGTGTGAGAACATGGATGGACCTTGAGGACATTATGATAAATGAAATGAGTCAGACAGTGAATGACAAATACTTTATTATCTCATTTATATGTGGAATCTAAAAAAGAGCAAAATCAAATTCATAGATACAGTGTATAGATTGGTGGTTGTCAGAGGTGAAAGTTGAAGGGCTGGAAAAATGGATGAAGAGGGTCAAAACATACAGTCTTTCAACTATAAAATAAATCTGTCTTGGGATGTAAGGTACAGCATGGTTAACATTGAATATAGTTAATTATATTACCATATTGCATATTTGAAAGTTGTTAAGAAAGTAGATCTTAAAGTTCTTACCAGGGGGAAAAAGTTTTGTAATTACATGGTGTCCTATGTTAGCTATGATTATTGTAGTGATTATTTTGCAATAAACACAAATATCAGATCACTATGTTGTACACCTGAAAATAATATAATGTGGTAATGACATTTATATCTCTAAAAAATGAAATATGAAAAACACTTTCCAAAACAAAAAAACTCTAAATTTTAAGTATATCATATTCAAATTGCAAACAATCAAAGATAAAGAGATAATGGGGTTCTGACTTCTACTTGAAAAAGATAAAGGAAATAAAATGGGGAAAGGAAAGCACCAAAATTCATACAACTCTTATTGTTCTGATCATTAGTTATCTTCCACAAAGACAGAAATCACATCAGACCATTCTTACAGTTCTACTGTAAGCTAGAAAGTTCTCTTGGTTTGACCTTCAAAATGTACCCAGACTAACTATACTCAATATGCTGTAATAACCTATAATGGAAAAGTGTCTGAAAAAGAATGTATATGTATATAGATAGATAGATAGATAGATATAGATATAGATAGATAGATATACTTCTCTGAGTCACTTTGCTGTATACATGAAACTAACACAACATTGTAAATTAACTATACTTCAATTTTTTTAAAAAATGAAAAAAAAAGTACCCAGAACCTGCTCACTTCTGCTACAGTCTGCATTTTTTTCCATCATGATCCAAGTGTCATCATTTCTCACTTGAATTACTATAGGATTTTTGGGTGGATCACACAGAGAGCCAGGTTGGTTTTCTTTTTTCTAACAGAGGGTGCAGATCATAACTCCTCGTTACTCAAAACCCTATTTCTTCACATAGCCTACCAAACCTTATGAGATGTGGGCCCTGTTTTCTAGCCAGCTCTCCCTCAGCCTATCCCTGGCTCGCTTTGCTCTAGAACACTGGCCTCAGCCATTGCTCAGTCATCCCTTCTGCCTAGAACATTTTGTATCAGTAGCCAGACCCTAAACTCTCCCAGGGCCGGGCTATGCTCTTTCCTTCACCACTGTGTGTGCACTCCACCCACCCCCATAGGTTGCCAAAACCCCACAGACTCTAAGGATATGAGTGCAAGTCTCTTGGAAGCAGTGTGTTTGAAAAGAGATTTTTGGTCCAGTGTGTCCAGGGAGCTATTTGTAGAAGACATGACTCAAGAGATTATTTCCCAAATCCCTCCAGAGCTCTTGAACTAAAAACCGGATAGAAGCCAGTTTCTGCCAGGGTTTTATCCTCACACCTCATTTCTCTCCCAACTGAGTTAGCAGATAGATGGGCCCAGGGGTTGAGCTGTGGGAGTTTGTCAAACTGAAATTTTATTTTTCTTAGACACTCCAAGCACAACGTTAATGTCGGGATCTGAACTGTGCTGGAGTAAAGAGATAAGAGGACCACATCTCTCATTCCTGAGGTCAAGGAAGTCTCCTCAGCTACACATGTGCAAAAAGACTCCCAAGGAGGGAGGCATCATCCCATAATATGTGTTGTCATACTCCTTTTAGCCTTTGCACAGAAATCCAGCTTAGCAAAAAGATGCACGTGAATATCAGGGAGGGTCCTAAGGAAGTTCAGATGTGGAAAAAAGAAGTGAGATGTTTGGCCAGAGGAGAACAAAGACCCAGAAGGTCTGTTCCTAGATAAATGACTAGCCACCTCTTTACTGTGCTCCTCCTCATTAGGGAAGATGCCCATTCCCTTTCTCTCCAGGTGTGTATTTCTGCCTTGCCTCTGTCTTAAATAAATAAACTGCTTCTCTCTGTGCTCTCCCACCTGTTGTGTTGTGCTAATAATACTACACTTTGTACTTGTTTTTACAGTTTTTACCTCCATGAAATATTCTTGCTTTCAAATGGGGCAAGATCCAGAGCAACTTTGCTTCTAGCCTCTTTACCCTGGTGGATTAGCATCTAGGATTTCTGGTTTTCATCTAGACTACTTAGGTTCAATTCCTGGGCAGGGAACTAAGGTCCTGCTTCAGAATTGCTAATTGCCATCTCTCTGAGATCAGAACCTTGGTGTTGATGAGAAAGAATCAACCTGACCCCCCTCCCCAAAAAGGAATGACACACTTGTAATCTCTTTACCATTCATGGTGTTATTCTTAGAGGAAGACTATGAAGAAGTTCTAGTCTTTACATACCAATTCTTGTATATAATGTGCAATTTCAAGAAGGCACAAGTCTCTTTCCATTGTTTAATAAAAGAAACATGTCAGACTTACTTTATTGGTGCAGATGATAATGTGAAGCCCAGAGAATGGAATATCCTTGTCCAAGGTCACACAGTTCCTACAAGTAAGACTCCATCTCTGACCTTTATCACATTTCAGTGAGCGATGAATTCTGAATTGGTTCTCCTTCTGCACTTTTAACATGAGTTCAGAAGAAAGACTGTCCCTAGCAATTCTGGGGAAATGGTAAGTAATATATATCTATGGGTCTTCATAAGATGAAAATAGAGGTGCTCGTGGAGGAAAGATTCATTGTGAAACTAATGACATCTCTGTTTTCTTGACATCTTCCATTCAATGCTTTCAGATTGCTCAGATCATAGCTTCATCCTAGCCAGGCAGAGGGTTCAATTTGTTCAAAGGAGGAAAACAAGCCACAAAAGAATCTGAGCTTATAGAGGAAGGAGAAGAACAAGAGAGGAAGCCCCAGAAGGGTGGGCATGTCTACACTCTCTATCTCCCCTGCATCTTCCACATCTTCTTGAAGGCCCTCATTATCTCCTTGTTCCTCAGGCTGTAAATGAGTGGGTTGAGCATTGGGGTGAGGATGGTATAGAAGATGGAGGTGGCTCGGTCCCCCACTGGAGTCCTAGTGGAGGCTGTCTGCATGTAGCTAAATATGGCTCCCCCATAGTAAAGACCCACCACAGCCAGGTGGGAGGAGCACGTGGACAGAGCCTTCTGTTTCCCCTCAGTGGACGTCATGCTAATAACAGCCATGAGGATCCGGGCATAGGAAGCCACAACGACCCCCAGGGGCAGCAGCAGCATGATCACACAGCAAGCATAGATGAGGTCCTCAAAGAGGGATGTGTCTGCACAAGAGAGATGCAGCACGGCGGGGACCTCACAGAAGAACTGGTCCACCTGGAGAGAGCCACAGTAGGGGAAGCTGAAGACCATCCCTACATCAATCACACTGTCAGCCACTCCACCCATCCAGGATGCCAAGGACATCAGACAGCAGGCCTTCCAGTTCATGAGCACAGGGTACCGCAGGGGGTGACACACGGCCACATACCTGTCATAGGCCATGACTGCCAGGAGGAAGCACTCAGCTCCTCCTACCATGACCACTAAGAAGACCTGAGTGGCACAGCCACCCCGAGAGATGAACTTACTTCCCGAGAGGAAGTTGGCTGCCATCTTGGGCACCACTGCACCCATTATGGTCAGGTCCATGATGGAGACCTGACTAAGAAAAAAGTACATGGGAGTGTGCAGGCGCCTGTCAGCCTGGGTGAGCAGGAGGAAGAGGATGTTGCCAGCCAGGGCTGTAGCAGAGGCCAGAAGGACAAGGGAAAATAGGAAGAAGTCATATGGTGAATAGCTGAACAGACCCAAAAGGATGAAGTCTGATAGCGAGGTGTGGTTCCAGATGTCCATGGCCTTGACCCTGAGGGAAAAATAAATGAGTAAACATCAAAACGAAACAACTTACCTGGCATCTCCATCATATACGTATACTGTCTCCTGTATCTTCTAGAGGACAGTAGCCAGCTCTCTGTCTTATCCCTGTCCTTTCCCTCTGCAATGAAATCCTTTTCCTCTCATTTGTCCTCGATGGTTACCAAACAAGATTTGATCCTTATTTGTCTAGAAAACTAGTCAGTACGCCCCCAGAGAAAGGGGCCTAAATAATGCAAAGGGAGAGAGAGAAGGGGTTTTAGGATAAATAGCTATAGGTTTAGGAAAAGTGGATACAGATTTAAGACTATGAGAGTATTGGAGTTTTCAATAAAGAGTAGGAGGAGGAAAAGTGTATAACAGATGTAAGAATAAATGCTATTAAAAATATAAGGCTTTAATTTTCCCTTCCCCCATTTTCTTAGAGCATTTACTTTAGAGAAATTTGTAAGTTATTTGACTCTGAAATGTACACAGTTTAAAAGTGAAATAACCTTCTAGCCAGCATTCAGACCCAGTAGTGTCTTTCTCAAAAACTTGAGCCTCCAATTAAAATAAATTAATTAATTAAAAAAACCTTGAGATCCATATCTTTTCATTCCAATCATCCAGGAAGATAGAGCCCCTACTTCCCCAGCTCTGTAGGAGGGCAGGACCCTAACTTCAGCAGGCACCTTGCTCCAAGTGGCAGAATTCTCTCTTGTCGTAGAATGAGAGAAGTTTGTTTTCCTTTGAATAAAGCCACTTAACCAACACAGTCACTCCAATTACCAGGTGAATCTAGAATGAACTCTGTGTGCCAAATGGTGCTGTCAAGTCTCTTATTTGAGAACTGGTTACTGTTTATCCTGAGAGCATGAATATAATGGATTATCCTTGCCTGGATGTAGAAAAGAGTGATATTCTTCTGTCTTTGCATTCACTTAGCAGATCACCAATAATGCACATCATATTCTGGTTTAATGTTTATTCAAAACTAAAGCTGTTTTCTTTCTCTTATACCTTTTTGGAGAGGTTTTCAGGGTAGGGAGGAGATTTAGTTTTTGTTATATTTCTAGAGTCAGAAAATTGTGGCAGTGGGGAGAGAAATCCCAGGACATAGTGAATTGCACAATCATGCCAGCCCCTGGTGGCTCACATGATAAAGAATTTGCCTGCAATGCAGGAGACTTGGGTTTGAACCCTGGGTCAGGAAGATCTCCTGGATGAGTGCCTGACAACCCACTCCAGTATTCTTACCTGGAGAATCCCTATGCACAGAGAAGCCTGGCAGGCTGCAGTCCATGGGGTCACAAAGAGTGGGAGATGACTGTGCAACTAAGCACAGCCAGCCAAGGGAGCCAGTGTAAGCTCGGGTAGGTAGATTCCGTGATCAGCACAGGCAGGGACACTGCAGTGATGCAGACACATGTGTGGCAGAGGCACAACAGATCTGTCTGCCCACTTTGTCTCAGTTCAGAGGCTGGAGAACAGATGATCAATGATAAAAATTTTCCCCAAGAAAACTAGGATTATCATATTTTGGTCTCTGATGCTGATAACATTTGTCACTTGACAGCAAGGAAGTATCTCTATGTCCAGACTGACACTATAATCTGAAGCCTGAAGTGAAACTAACTTCACATTTCTCAGTCACTTTGAGTCCCTTATCTGTCAGGTTTTCCCTCACCTGCTTCAGAACCTACCACCCCTATTCCTTTCCCCACAGTTCATCTTTTACTCTACCTATAAATCTCAACAGAAACAAGTTAAACCCAAGCAATATGCAAAGATTTAGTCCTCAGGGCAATGCATGAGCAAGTGGTGACCTGAGAAATCCCCTCACAGACTCTCCTCCAACTCTATGGCTCCAAATAAAAATTTGTAGAACTAACCATTCAAGATGTTCTTCTGCTGCTTACAAAATCGATGAGCTCATGTCCCAGGTTTCTATCTCTAGTTGCAGAGCAGATATCCTGGGAGACCCAACTGAGCTCATAATGACCCCAGGGAATAGATAGAACCTCCACCCCAAAGAAGAAGCCAAAATTAATGACATGGCCTCAGGATAAAGTTAATTCCCCATAGCCCTGGCTCTGAAAAGCACCCCAGACTCCCTTCTAAGCAAAGGAAGGACCCATCCCTTGACATGTCCACCTACACTTCCCTCAGGACTCTTAACCCTCACTTCACCCATGGGAGCTAGGAGAGAATGTGATCACCACTGAGTATCAGAGGGAATATCTAGCTGCATTCTGGAAGTTTGGTCATGGATGATGAAGTGGTCCCTGGTCAGTTAACCTATGAAACTTGTACTCAAGTGATGTCCTATACCTTTATGGACTTGATTGTTGGTTTTGGTTTCCATTCAAGAAGCTATATTTGTGCACTATGCAATGAAACAAAGAGCAGCCCATGAGGGAAGCAAAGGGTCTTTCTTCAGAGCTTTCGATAGCAAAAGGGTCAGCCACTGTTACTTGCATTTTGGCAGAGACACAAAGGCAGGCAGAGGAGTGGGAAAGCTTTGGAAAAAGAGAAGCTCCACATGTGCCCTGATTGGAGAATATCGGTGTGGTGAATCTGTTGGCAGACTCATCAAGAGCACCATTATTGGTAGGGTACATATTTGGCTTTTTTTGGTTGGCCTTAACTTGGAAGTGGGGCAAAAAATTAGGGAAGTTGTCAGTTATTAAACGAGCCTTAGACATTTGGGGCCTATTTTTACAGAAGTGATTGTTAAGCTTCCTATATTGTTACCCAAGTGAACACTCTATCTTCTACAAGACTGACTTATAAAAGACTGCCTTAGTGGCTGGACTGTTTATGATTGACAAGAGGGTTGATTTCCTTGGCAAGTTCTTGCAGTTTGTGGGTCAGAGTTCTTTTTATATATGGTCCATTGTCTGTGTATTCAATCTCTCAGCAGCTATAAATGTGAATATCACATTGCTGCATTGTAATATGAAAACTGCTAAGAGAGAGTTCTAAGAGTTCTCATCACAAGGAAAAAAAATTTGTAATTATATGAGATGATAACTAAAGTTAATTAAATTTTGTGATAATCTCATAATATATTTACATCAAATCATTATGCTGTACACTTGAAACTTATACAGTGCTATATGTCAGTTATATCTCACTAAAACTGGGAGGAAAAAAGAACACTCACCATAAAGAAGGTTCTAAAAATGCTGGAAAAAAAAGGAAGAAAAAAAAGAAAAGTGTGGGTATATACAATGGGTTACAATTCATCCATTAAAAAATAAGAAATCCTGCCATGTGCAACAATACAGATGAATTTTGAAAGCATTCTGCTAAGTGAAATAAAACAGACAGAGAAAGACAAATACTCCATGATCTCACTTATATGTAGAATCTAAAAACAAAAACAAAACCCCTCATAGAAACAGTTTCTGATTGCCAGCTGGGAGGTGGTGGGTAGGGGACATGATGAATCATCATTCAGATCACAGTCATCTGCATATCTGAGGTTATTGATATTTCTCCCGGCAATTCATTCAGCTGCTTCAGTTGTGTCCAACTCAGGAAGTAAGGATTTCCATTGAGTCAGTGATGCCATCCAGCCATCTCATCCTCTGTCGTCCCCTTCTCATCCTGCCCCCAATCCCTCCCAGCATCAGAGTCTTTTCCAATGAGTCAACTCTTCGCATGAGGTGGCCAAAGTACTGGAGTTTCAGCTTTAGCATCATTCCCTCCAAAGAAATCCCAGGGCTGATCTCCTTCAGAATGGACTGGTTGGATCTCCTTGCAGTCCAAGGGACTCTCAAGAGTCTTCTCCAACACCACAGTTCAAAAGCATCAATTCTTTGGCGCTCAGCCTTCTTCACAGTCCAACTCTCACATCCATACATGACCACAGGAAAAACCATAGCCTTGACTACAAGAACCTTTGTTGGCAAAGTAATGTCTCTGCTTTTAAATATGCTATCTAGGTTGGTCATAACTTTCCTTCCAAGGAGTAAGCGTCTTTTAATTTCGTGGCTGCCGTCACCATCTGCAGTGATTTTGGAGCCCCCCAAAATAAAGTCTGACACTGTTTCCACTGTTTCCCCATTTATTTCCCATGAAGTGGTGGGACCGAATGCCATGATCTTCGTTTTCTGAATGTTGAGCTTTAAGCCAACTTTTTCACTCTCCACTTTCACTTTTGTCAAGAGGCTTTTTAGTTCCTCTCCCCTTTCTGCCATAAGGGTGGTGTCATCTGCATATCTGAGGTTATTGATATTTCTCCCGGCAATCTTGATTCCAGTTTGTGTTTCTTCCAGTCCAGCGTTTCTCATGATGTGCTCTGCTAATAAGTTAAATAAACAGGGTGACAATATACAGCCTTGACGAACTCCTTTTCCTATTTGGAACCAGTCTGTTCTTCCATGTCCAGTTCTAACTGTTGCTTCCTGGCCTGCGTATAAATTTCTCAAGAGGCAGATCAGGTGGTCTGGTATTCCCATCTCTTTCAGAATTTTCCACAGTTTATTGTGATCCACACAGTCAAAGGCTTTGGCATAGTCAATAAAGCAGAAATAGATGTTTTTATGGAACTCTCTTGCTTTTTCTATGATCCAGTGGATGTTGGCAATTTGATCTCTGGTTCCTCTGCCTTTTCTAAAACCAGCTTGAACATCAGGAAGTTCACGGTTCACATATTGCTGAAGCCTGGCTTGGAGAATTTTGAGCATTACTTCACTAGTGTGTGAGATGAGTGCAATTGTGTGGTAGTTTGAGCATTCTTTGGCATTGCCTTTCTTTGGGATTGGAATGAAAACTGACTTTTACAGTCCTGTGGCCACTGCTGAGTTTTCCAAATTTGCTGGCATATTGAGTGCAGCACTTTCACAGCATCATCTTTCAGGATTTGGAATAGCTCAAGTGGAATTCCATCACCTCCACTAGCTTTGTTCGTAGTGATGCTTTCTAAGGCCCACTTGACTTCACATTCCACGATGTCTGGCTCTAGGTGAGTGATTACACCATCGTGATTATCTAGGTCGTGAAGATCTTTTTTGTACAGTTCTTCTGTGTATTCTTGCCACCTCTTCTTAATATCTTCTGCTTCTGTTAGGTCCATACCATTTCTGCCTTTATTGAGCTCATCTTTGCATGAAATGTTCCTTTGGTATCTCTGATTTTCTTGAAGAGATCCCTAGTCTTTCCCATTCTGTTGTTTTCCTCTATTTCTTTGCATTGATCGCTGAAGAAGGCTTTCTTATCTCTTCTTGCTATTCTTTGGAACTCTGCATTCAGATGTTTATATCTTTCCTTTTCTCCTTTGCTTTTCACTTCTCTTCTTTTCACAGCTATTTGTAAGCCCTCCCCAGACAGCCATTTTGCTTTTTTGCATTTCTTTTCTGCGGTAATGGTCTTGATCCCTGTCTCCTGTACAATATCACGAACCTCATTCCATAGTTCATCAGGCACTCTATCAGACCTAGTCCCTTAAATCTATTTCTCACTTCCACTGTATAATCATAAGGAATTTGATTTAGGTCATACCTGAATGGTTTAGTGGTTTTCCCTACTTTCTTCAATTTAAGTCTGAATTTGGCCATAAGGAGTTCATGGTCTGAGCCACAGTCAGCTCCTGGTCTTTTTTTGCTGACTGTATAGAGCTTCTCCATCTTTGGCTGCAAAGAATATAATCAGTCTGATTTCGGTGTTGACCATCTGGTGATGTCATGTATAGAGTCTTCTCTTGTGTTGTTGGAAGAGGGTGTTTGTTATGATCAGTGCATTTTCTTGGCAAAACTGCCCTGCTTCATTCCGTATTCCAAGGCCAAATTTGCCTGTTACTCCAGGTGTTTCTTGACTTCCTACTTTTGCATTCCAGTCCCCTATAGTGAAAAGGACATCTTTTCCAAAAGGTCTTGTAGGTCTTCATAGAACCGTTCAACTTCAGCTTCTTCAGCGTTACTGGTTGGGGCATAGACTTGGATTACTGTGATATTGAATGGTTTGTCTTGGAAACAAACAGAGATGATTCTGTTGTTTTTGAGATTGCATCCAAGTACTGCATTTCAGACTCTTTTGTTGACCATGATGGCCACTCCATTTCTTCTGAGGAATTCCTGCCCGCAGTAGTAGATATAATGGTCATCTGAGTTAAATTCACCCATTCCAGTCCATTTCAGTTCGCTGATTCCTAGATTCACTCTTGGAATTCACTCCTAGATTCATTCCTGATTCACTCTTGCCATCTCTTGTTTGACCACTTCCAATTTGCCTTGATTCATGAACCTGACATTCCAGGTTCCTATGCAATATTGCTCTTTATAGCATCGGACCTTGCTTCTATCACCAGTCACATCCACAGCTGGGTATTGTTTTTGTTTTGGCTCCATCCCTTCATTCTTTCTGGAGTTATTTCTCCACTGATCTCCAGTAGCATATTGGGCACCTACTGACCTGGGAAGTTTCTCTTTCAGTATCCTATCATTTTGCCTTTTCATACTGTTCATGGGGTTCTCATGGCAAGAATACCAAAGTGGTTTGCCATTCCCTTCTCCAGTGGACCACATTCTGTCAAATCTCTATAGCTTATCAATCCCTGGGCTTCCCAGGTGGCACTAATGGTAAAGAACCCATCTGCCAATGCAGGTAGACGTAAGAGACACGGGTTCAGTCCTTTGTTCAGGAAGATCCCCCGGAGGAGGGCAGGATACCCCACTCCAGTATTCTTACCTGAAAAATCCCTTGTATAGAGGAACCTGGTGGGTTACAGTCCATAGGGTCGCAAAGAGGCACAACTAAAGCGACTTTGCACACATTCACTTACCTTATCAGAGACATAAGGAAGTTACAATTATACTTCTTCTAAGTAATTGCTAAGGAAAGAGGGAGGTAGGAGTCTTTTCCTTTGTTTTCAAGTTGGTTTGTCCTTACATCTATTCCCCCCTTTCCCACCTCCTCTCTCTTTCTCTCTCTTCACACCCAAGACTCACTGCTGCTGCTGCTGCTAAGTCGCTTCAGTCGTGTCCGACTCTGTGCGACCCCATAGATGGCAGCCTATCAGGCTCCACCATCCCTGGGATTCTTCAGGCAAGAACAGTGGAGCGGGTTGCCATTTCCTTCTCCAGTGCATGAAAGTGAAAGTGAAGTCGCTCAGTCATGTCCGACTCTTCGCGACCCCATGGACTGCAGTCTACCAGGCTCCTCCGTCCATGGGATTTTCCAGGCAAGAGTACTGGAGTGGGGTGCCATTGCCTTCTCCGCGAGACTCATTAGAGGAAGAAATTTTCCTCTACTTGTCTAGGTTTTCAGGATGGTCTAAGAATTAAATTCACCTGATAAACATTTACTGGAGAAAATCAAACACAGGTTTAATAACTTTCGTATGTGGGAGAGACCCAAGAAAAGTGATTAACTCACCAAAAGGACAAAAGTGAAAATGAAAGTCCCTCAGTCCGACTCTTTGCGACCCTGTGGAAAGGACCTCACCTTAAATACTCTCTTGGCTTTCAATACAAAAGAGGATGTTGGCGATCGTGGTTTGTGACTATTTACATGGTGATGAAAAAGCAAATGTTTGGTAAATAAATGTTTGCTGGGCTATGCAGCGACAATGGGAAACTGAGTGACCTCTGATGTCTAGGCCCTCCCTAGAGTCTGCTCTCACACACAGGTACACTGAGTCCATGTTCTTTGCAGATTTCTCTTTTGGTACTCTTTTAAATTCTTTTAGGTACTTGGGGTGAAAGTCAGTTTCTTCTTTAGTCTTTTGGGCCTTGATTATTTTCAGCTCTAAGTAAATCCATATGCTAAGGAGAAATTTGGGGGTGACAAATTTTATTTTCCATATCTTTTAAAATGTATATTCCCTTTGCCTAAATCTACAGCTATTCACCTGTTATTTAAAGCTCCTCTCTCTCCCTTTCATTCTCTGACTCTCCTCCTCTGAGGGCCTGCTTCTTAGTCTTTCAAGAGAAATAAGATCAAATCCTGCTTGATAATCACTGATGTCAACTGAGACGAAATGAATTTTCATGGCAGGAGGAAAGGATGGGGCTATATCAGAGATCTGAGGTAGAAATGGAAGATGGTTATTTTCCTTATGTGATGGAGTTGTCTGGTAAGTTATATTGTTTTTATGCTTGCTTTTTCTTCCCTCAGGGTCAATGCCATGAACATCTAGAATGACACCTCCCTATCAGAATTTATCCTTTTGGGTCTGTTCAGCTACTCACCATATGACTTCTTCCTTTCCCCCTTGTCCTTCTGGCCTCTGCTACTGCCCTGGCTGGCAACATCCTCTTCCTCCTGCTCACTCAGGCTGACAGGCCACTGCACACCCCCATGTACTTTTTTTTCAGCCAGCTCTCTATCATGGACCTGACCATGATGGGTACAGTGGTGCCCAAGATGGCAGCCAACTTCATCTCAGGAAGTAACTTCATGTGTCAGGGCGGCTGTGCTACTCAGGTCTTCTAAATGGTCAGTGCTTCTTCCTGGCAGTCATAGCCTATGACAGGTACATGGCTGTGTGTCACACCCTGCGATAGGTACCCTGTGCCCATGAAATGGAAGATTTGCTATCTGATAGCCTGGCATCCTGGGTGAGTGGAGTAACTGATTAACGCGGGCATGGTCTTCAGCTTCCCCTACTGTGGCTCTCTCAGATGGACCACTTCTTCTGTGAGTTTTCCACCCTGCTGCATCTCTCTTGTGCAGACACATCCCTCTTTGAGGACCTCATCTATGCTTGCTGTGTGGTCATGCTGCTGCTGCCCCTGGGGGTCATTGTGGCTTCCTATGCCTGGGTCCTCACTGCTGTGATTAACATGACCTCCACTGAGGGGGAAACAGAAGGCTCTGACCACAGCTTCTTTCACCCAGCTCTGGTGCCCTTACCCTGGGGGAGCCATCTTTAGGTGCATGCAGAAAGCCTCTGCTGGGACATCAGTGGGAGAATGAGCCACCTTCATCTTCTATACCATCTTTACCCCGATGCTCAACCCACTTATTTACAGACTGAGTAACATGGAGGTAATGAGAGCCCGGAAGAAAGTTCTAGGGATATGGAGAATGTAGTCATGTCCACCCTTCTGGGGTTTCCTCTCTTGATTTTGTCTTTCCTCTGCAATCTCAAGTCTTCTTGTGGCTCAGACTTCCTCCTCAGTACAAATTGGGCCCTTGTGCCTAGTTGGGGTGAGGCTATGAGCTGAGCAATCTGAAAATATTTGGATACAAGAGGTCAGTGTAACAGATGATAAGTGATCAGTATCACAATGAATCTTTCCTCCATTGAGCACCACTCTCCATGCAATAAAGGACTGTAGATATATTATTTACCTTTTCCCCAGGTTTGCTAGGGAAAGTCTGTCTTCTGAACTGCATGTTAAAAGTAAGCAAGGAGTAGATAGAGATTCAAAACTCATTGTTCACTGAAATGAGGTGCAAAGATCAGAGGTGGCCTGAGATGTAGAAACTGTGCAACTTGGACAAAGTTACTTCATTCTCTGGGCTTCACTTTATCATCTGCATCAACATTGTTGTCATTCATTTGCTCAGTTGCGTCTGACTCTGCAACCCCATAGTCCACAGCACGCCAGGTTTCCCTGTCCTACACTATCTCCCAGAGTTTGTTTAAACTCATGTCCATTGAGTCAATGTGCAATCCAACCATCTCATCCTCTGTCACCCCCTTTTCCTCCTTCTCTCTATCTTTCCCAGCTTCAGGGCACCATATATAGTGAAATCGCTCAGTCATGTCTGACTCTTTGTGATCCCATGGACTGTAGCCTATCAGGCTCCTCTGTCCATGGGATTTTCCAGGCAATAGTACTGGAGTAGATTGCCATTTCCTTCTCCAGGGAATCTTCCCAACCCAGGGGTTGAACCCAGGTCTCCCACATTGTAGACACATGCTTTACTGTCTGAGCCACCAGTACCATAGCTACTAGTAAAGTAAGTCCAATATTTCATGGCACTAACACTAATTGGGATTTCCCTGGTGGCTTAGATGTTAAAGAATATGCCTGCAATGTGGGAGACCGGGTTCGGTTCCTGGGTGGGGAAGATCCCCTGGAGAATGGAATGGCTACCTAATCCAGTATTCTTGCCTGGAGAAATCCATGGACAGAGGAGCTTAGTGTAACACAAACTCAAGTTCAATGTTTCTGATGGTGTTAAGCAATATGATGAGATTTGTCCTTTCTTGAAATTGTACTTTAAATATAAGTATCAATGTGTAAAATATCAAAGAAAAACAGCTATAACTTCTTTTTAGTCTTCTTACATGAAAAATACCTTGGGAAGTTCAGAGATTGCAAATTTGTCATTCCATGCTAGTAGGAATTTGAGGGAAGATTGATTCTTTATCACTGATACCATGTTTAGAAGGGAAATAAGGTATGAGGAGAAAACTTCAGCAAGAACTGGCTTCTATCATGTTTCTATCACAAGAACTCTGGAGAGATTTGTGAAATAATCTCTTAAGCCATGCCTTCTACAAACATGTCCCTGAATAGAGTCTACCAAAAAATCCCCCCTCAATCATTCCATTTTCACTACTCCCAAGAGACCTGCACTCATATCCTGAGAGCCTAGGGCTTTTGGGCACCAAGTTGGTGTGTACACACAGTAGTGAAGGAGGGGGCACAGTCCAGTCCTGGGAGAGTTTGAAGCCTAGATACTGATGCAAAGTGTTCCAGGCAGAGGGGACAGCTGAGCAAAGGCTGAGGACGGTGTTCTAAAGCAGAGAGCACCAGGGAGAGTCTGAGGGAGAGCTGGCCAGAAAGCACAGCCCACATCTCGTACAGCCTGATAGATATTTGGAAACGTAGAGCTTTGAGTAGAGAGGAGGTATGATCTGCCCCTTTTTTATAAAATTACCCTGTACCCTGTAGAGTCCACCACAAGGCTCCCATAGTCATTAAGATGAGATGGCATCTTGGCATCTTGGCAAGAGATCATGGCACTTCAACTGTGGTGGAAATTTAAGATAGCAGAAGTAGACAAGTTCTGGGTACTTGTCTTTGGTCTTTTTTAAAAAATTAAGTATAGTTAATTTATAAAGATGTGTTAGTTTCAAGTGTACAGCAAAATGATCCTATATATGCATTTGTGTGTTCATACATAGCATATATATATATATACCCTATGCTATACAGTATTCTGGGTACATTTAGAAGGTTAAGTCAGCTTATTAATTAATGTTTTTAGCTCATGGTTTTAGCAAGGATAAAATGAGTAACTTCATTTAACATACTGTGCACTATGAGCTCTTTGTTAGTTCTTTCTATTAAAAATGCATATATATTTTAATAATCAACAATTCCTTTAAAAGTGATGGGCAATTTTGTGCCATTTAAAGGAAGCAAGTTTTCAGGTGGTTCTTTATAATGTCAATGAGTTTTTGGGTAGATGTATTATAGACCAACATGTGTGCTGCCCAACATTTCATTCTGCAACCTCCCTAGTGTCCAAGGGGACTTGGTCCTGGTCACTCCTTCCTCCCACTTCTCACAGACACAAGTTTCTAGTTGTACTAGACCATCCCCACACCACATCTCCTCCCTCTCCCTTATGGGCTCCATTGGAAGCTATGAGTAGGTGGGCATCATCACACACCCCTAGCCCAGGATCAGACCTCCTGTGCACCTGCAGGGACGATGAACCAGGTGGACAGGCAGTGCTGATGACATGAGAGCTGTCTGCCTTGTTGAAGTCAAACAATCGTACCTTCACCACCAGCCCCAGGTGAAGGGACAGTTCTCCAGCAGAAGGACCCTCTTGCCTGGAGGGGTTGATCATTGCGGGGATCAGCCCTGGGGCTGATCATGACCACCTCCTCCATAAACCAGGGTTTCACCCAGTGTGTGGGGTTCTGGGGCCTTGACCTCTGCTGTCCTCAGCTTAAGTGAGGCTTACCTTAGCCAAAAGGTGCAAGTTCCACAGGTGAAGAGGTTTCTGTATAGATCTTCCTCTATTTACCATGCAGTTAAGTATGGATAAATATACTCTAGTTGAAAATAGTATAAATTGAAAATGCATTTAATACATCAGAACTACATGTCACTGCCCAGTACTGTAAGAGAGTTTTGTACCTTATATCACAAGCTAGATTCAAGATTGCCAGGAGAAATATCAATAACCTCAGGTATGCAGGTGACACCACCCTCATGGCAGAAAGTGAAGAAGAACTAAAGAGCCTCTTGATGAAAGTGAAAGAGGAGAGTGAAAAAGTTGGCTTAAAACTCAACATTCAGAAAACTAAGATGATGGCATTTGGTCCCATCACTTCATGGAAAATAGATGGGGAAGCAATGGAAACAGTGACAGATTTTATTTTGCAAAAATCACTGCAGATGATGAGTGCAGCCATGAAATTAAAAGACGCTTACTCCTTGGAAGGAAAGTTATGACCGACCTAGACAGCATATTAAAAAGCAGAAACATTACTTTGCCAACAACAGTCCATCTAGTCAAAGCTATGGTTTTTCCACTAGTCATGTATGGATGTGAGAGTTGGACTATAAGGAAAGCTGAGCGCTGGAGAACTGATGCTTTTGAACTGCTTTTGAACTGTTAGAGAAGACTCTTGAGAGTCCCTTGGACTGCAAGGAGGTCCAACCAGTCCATCCTAAAGGAAATCAGTCCTGAATATTCATTGGGAAGACTGATGCTGAAGCTGAAACTCCAATACTTGGGCCACCTGATGCGAAGAACTGACTCATTTGAAAAGTCCCTGATGCTGGGAAAGATTGAAGGCGGGAAGAGAAGGGGACAACAGGGGATGAGGTGGTGGGATGGCATCACCGACTCAATGGACATGAATTTGTGTAGACTCCAGGAGTTGGTGATGTACAGGGAGGGTTGCATGCTGCAGTCCATGGGGTTGCAAATAGTTGAACACGACTGAGAGACTGAACTGAACTGAACTGAACTGATCATTATCCTGGGAAAATTACAAAATTCAAAGTTTGAACAGTTTCTACTGAAGGCATATTACTTTCATACCATTGTAAAGTTGAACCATTTTAAATCTCACTACTGTAAGTTGGAAGGGCTTCCCTGGTGGCTCAGTGGTAAGGAACCCACCTGCCAATGCAGAAGTCATGGGTTGGATTCCTGGGTCAGGAAGATCCCTGGAGAAGGAAATAGAAACCCACTCCAGGATTCTTGCCTGGGAAATCTCATGAACAGAAGAGCCTGGTGGCATCCATGGGGTCACAAAGAGTTGGACATGACTTGGCAACTAAACAACAATAAACTGTAAGTTGGGAACATCTTTGCTTATCTATAGACAACTAGATGGACATGAATGTATCAAGTGATTTCCAGGTGTCAAGTCCCACATGAAACTCCAAAATAGTACTACTCTGATGTCACTTATGTCTTTGTGGGAGAAAATTGATGATCAAAGCTGTAGGAATGGTATGAATATCGATGCCTCCATTTTCCTTTTTTCTTTTGCCTTTTTCTTCAATAATGAAGTCTCAATCTCATTATCTGTTTATCTTTGATTTTCTTTCAGTTTCTTTCAGTTTGAATATGATATGCCTAAAGTTTAGGACTTGTTTTGGTGTGTTTTGGGCATTCATTTTTTTATTGAGGCATAATTGACATATCACATTATATTAGTTTCAGATGTACAACATAATGATTTAATATTTGTGTTTATTGCAAAACAATCACCACAATAAGTATAGTTAACATGGATTACCATACATAATTTCAATTTTTCTCTTCTGATGTGAACTTTAAGATCTACTCTCTTAGAAATTTCAAATATGCCATAAAGTATTATTAACTATAGTCATTATTAACCATGCTGTACATTACATTCCCAAAGATATATTTATTTTATATGTTGTACCTTTTGATCCTCCTGAAACATTTTGCCAACCTTTCCAAATCGCCTCTGGCAACAACCAGTCTCTACACTTTATCTGTGACTATATTTTTTCTCTTTTTTTAGATTCCACATATAAATGAGATCATCCAGTATTTGTCATTCTCTGTCTGACTCATTTCACTTAGTGTAATGCCCTCAAGGTTCATCCATGTTGTCACAAATAACAAAATCTTCATCTTTCTTCTGGCTGAATAACATTCCGTGTTATTTACATATGTATAACATTCCGTTATATGTATATATGTGTAAATATTTAAATAACATGGAATGTTATTTACATATATATGTAATGATATTCAGCCAGTGTGGAATGACATTAATACCAATTTTATAACATCAGATCAGATCAGTCGCTCAGTCGTGTCCAACTCTTTGTGACACCATGAATCGCAGCACGCCAGGCCTCCCTGTCCATCACCAACTCCCGGAGTTCACTCAGACTCACGTCCATCGAGTCAATGATGCCATCCAGCCATCTCATCCTCTGTCGTCCCCTTCTCCTCTTGCCCCCAATCCCTCCCAGCATCAGAGTCTTTTCCAATGAGTCAACTCTAAGCATGAGGTGGCCAAAGTACTGGAGTTTCAGCTTTAGCATCATTCCTTCCAAAGAAATCCCAGGGCTGATCTCCTTCATAATGGACTGGTTGGATCTCCTTGCAGTCCAAGGGACTCTCAAGAGTCTTCTCCAACACCACAGTTCAAAAGCATCAATTCTTCGGCGCTATATATATAAATAACATGTGTACATATATATGTATATATACATATCATATTTGCTTTATCCAGTCATCCATTGGTGAACTCAGGCTGTTTGCACATCTTGGCCATTATAAATAATGTTGCAGTGAAGAAGGTGTGTAGATATCTTTTTGAGTTAGTGTTTTCATTTTCCTTGGATAAATACTCAGAAGTTGAGTTGGTGGATCATAATGTCATTCCACTTTTAATTTTTTGAGGAACTCTGTACTGTTTTCATAGTGGCTGCATCCTCTACATTTCCACCAACAGTACATGAGGGTTCCCTTTTCTCCACATCGTTGCCAACACTTGGTATTTCTTGCTTCCTTTTTAACAACCATACCAACGGGTGTGAGGTGATAGCTCATTGTGATTTCAATTTGCATCGTGATTTAATTTGGTGATTAGAAATATTGAGAACCTTTTCATGTGCTGGTTGCCATCTCTATGTCTTCTCTGGAAAAATATCTCTTCATATCCTTTTGCCCATATTTTAAATGGTCTCTTTGGGATTTACTGCTATTGAGTTATATGAATTCTTTATATAATTTGGGTATTAATCCCCTATCTAATATGTAATTTGAAGATATCCCTCCCATTCATTAGACTGTTTTTTCTATTTGTTTATGGTTTTTCTTGCTGTGCAAAATGTTTTTAGCTTGATGGAGTCCCACTTATTTATTCTTGCTATTCTTTGTTTTTAGTGTCACATTCAAAATGTGATTTCCAAGACTAATGTCAAGGATCTGCTTCGCCATGTTTTATTCTAGGAGTCTTGTGCTTTCACATCTCCCATTTAACTCTTTAATCTACTTTGAGGTAATTTTTGTGTATGCTGTAAGATAATGGTTCAGGTTCATACTATTACATGTGGTTTTCCAATTATTCCCACGGCATTTATTTTTTTTTTTACTTTTTGGTCATGCCGCATGGCACGTGGGATCTCAGTTCCCCAACAAGAGATGGAACCTGCACTCCTTTCATTTGAATAGGCGAGTATTAACCACTGGACTGCCAGGGAAGTCTCCCCAACAGTGTTTATTGAAGGGACTACCTTTTACATCTTTGTTTTCTTGGTTCAAAATATTATCTTATAAACAATTTTTTGAATCTATTAAGATAATCATTGATTTTATTCTTCATTTTATTAAGATGACATATTACCTTGATTTACTTGTAGATGTGGCACAATCTGTGCAACCCTAGAATAAATCTCAGTTGATCATTGCGTATGATCTTTTAAGTGTATTGTTCCATTCAATTTTAAATACTTTGTTAAGTATTTTTTTCATCTATATTTATTTATTAGGGCTATTGGCATGCCATTTTCTTTTCTTGTGGCATCTTTGCCTGGTTTTGGTAGCAGGGTGACACTGATCTTATAAGTAAATTGAAAGTGTCCCCTCCTCTTTTGTTTTTTGGAAGAGTTTGAGAAGGTTTGGTATTAATTCTTTTTTGAATGTTTGGTTCCAGACTGCTTTTGCTCAGAGATTTTGATTATAGTGATATTATATTGATTCAATCTCCTTACTAATAATGAGTCTATTCAGATTTTCTTTTTTTCATGTTTTAGCCTTGATTATATGTTTCTGGAAATTTATTCAGTTTCTCTGGGTTGTCAAATCAATTTGTTTATAATTGTTCACACTCTTCTGGTACTCCATATTTCTGTAGTGTCATAGTACTGTGTTTGTTTCCTTTCAGACTTTATTTGAGCATTCTGTTTTTACATTGGTGTGTCTAGGTAAAGGTTTTTCCATTTAGTTTGTCTATTTATAGAACCAGTTCTTGGTGTCATTGTTTTTCTATTGTCTTTTTAACTCTATATAATTTATTTCAGCTCTATTCATTATATTTTCTTCAGTATATTGTATTTTTGGCTCATTTGTTCTTTTTCTACTTACTTGAGTTATAAAGTGAGATTGTTTATATGTGATTTTTCCTGTTTTCTTTTAAATGTAGACATTTATTGCTATGAACTTTCCTCTTAGAATTCCTTTTGTTGCATTCCATAAATTTTGGTTGTTGTGTCTCTTTTTATTTTTCTTTCATGGTATTGTTGACGATTCTTTTGATTTTTTTCAGGTGTTTTTTTTTTAATATAAATTTATTTATTTTAATTGGAGGCTAATTACTTTACAATATTGTATTGGTTTTGCCATACATCAACATGAATCTGCCACGGGTATACACGTGTTCCCCATCCTGAACCCCCCTCCCACATCCCTCCCCGTACCATCCCTCTGGGTCATCCCAGTGCATCAGCCCCAAGCATCCTGTATCATGCATTGAACCTGCAGTGGCGATTCGTTTCATATATGATATTATACATGTTTCAGTGCCATTCTCCCAAATCATCCCACCCTCGCCCTCTCCCACAGAGTCCAAAAGACTGTTCTATACATCTGTGTCTCTTTTGCTGTCTCGCATACAGGTTTATTGTTACCATCTTTCTAAATTCCATATATATGCATTAGTATACTGTATTGGTGTTTTTCTTTCTGACTTACTTCACTCTATATAATCGGCTCCAGTTTCATCCACCTCATTAGAACTGATTCAAATGTATTCTTTTTAATGGCTGAGTAATACTCCATTGTGTATATGTACCACAGCTTTCTTATCCATTCATCTGCTGATGGACATCTAGGTTGCTTCCATGTCCTGGCTATTATAAACAGAGCTGCGATGAACATTGGGGTACACGTGTCTCTTTCCCTTCTGGTTTCCTCAGTGTGTATGCCCAGTAGTGGGATTGCTGGGTCATAAGGCAGTTCTACTTCCAGTCTTTTAAGGAATCTCCACACTGTTCTCCATAGTGGCTGTACTAGTTTGCATTCCCTTCAACAGTGTAAGAGGGTTCCCTTTTCTCCACAGCCTCTCCAGCATTTATGGCTTGTAGACTTTTGGATAGCAGCCATTCTGACTGGCATGAAATGGTACCTCATTGTGGTTTTGATTTGCATTTCTCTGATAGCTTTCATCCTTCTTTATGGTCCTACTTTCTCATCTGTACGATTACTGGAAAAACCATAGCTTTAAATATATGGACTTTTGTCAGCAAAGTGATGTCTCTGATTTTTAATACACTGTCTAAGTTTGTCATAGCTTTTCTTCCAAGAAGCAAGTGACCTGTTTAGCAAACTCTAAGTTACTGTCATTGCTGAGTTTAAATGCATCACAAATCAAGTTTCCCAGAAGCAAAGTGAGATAGACTTTGCATGCAGAAACTTTATTGGAGAATCTTCTCAGTATGAAGACCTATAAAATGGAAAGTTAGCTAAGGAAGCAAAACTGGATACAGAGAGAAGTGGTCTATGATGCCTATGTGTAGTGCACTGGAGTTGGGGAACTCTGGGGAGCTCTGGAGTTGGATGGGCCATCAGAGTCAAGCTGAGGCAAGGTAGTCAAGCCTTTGTAATCCTCCATTGACCTCTCCAGGCATCCTCCACTATCCCAAGGAGAAGCAAGGCCTAGGGCAAGATGTCTCTTCTGAACTATGGGCAATTGCTTGAGAAGAACACAGCTGAAAGCTTCCACCTGTCAACTCTTTCAACAACCATGGAATGAAGGATGTGTGTCTTCTATTCTTGTAACTCTGTCAGCCCAACTTTTTGTCCAAATTGTCACACTCACCATGGACATGATAGATTGAGCTCATGTCTAAATTTGACTAACCTTAATCAGAGAATGACTTTTATTTTTAGTATGGCACATTCATATCTCTTCCAATGAAACTACAGTTGGTTGGGTCAGATTTCCTGGCCCCAGAGCACATCTCCAGGTGCTAAAACCAACCTAGTTCTGCCCAACACCACAAGAACACCTCCCCAGAAGTTTCTTGAGAGCACCAGCCACTTCCTTGTTCCTCAGGCTGTAGATAAGTGGGTTGAGCATAGGGGTAATCATGGTATAGAAGGCAGAGACCGCCTTGTCCTGCTTGGAGGAATGATAGGCCTGAGGCCGCATGTAGGTGATCATGGCAGCCCCGTAGAAGAGAGACACAGCTGCCATGTGAGAGGAACAGGTAGCAAAGGCCTTCTGCCGACCTTCAGCAGAACGCATGTGGAGCACAGTTATCAGGATCCTCAGATATGAGGCAGAGATGACAGAGAAGGGCAGGAGCAGCATGAGGACACAGCACACATAGATCATAGTCTCATAGAGGGAGGTGTCAGCACAGGCCAACTTGAGCACAGCAGGGACCTCACAGAAGAAGTGGTCAATCTCTTGGGAGCCACAGTAAGGGAATCGTAGTGTAAAGACAGCCTGGATCAGCCCATCCACGAGGCCAAAGAGCCAAGACCCTGCCACCATGAGCCAGCAGACACGGCGGCTCATGACCACCGAGTACCTCAGTGGGTTGCTGATGGCCACATAGCGATCATAGGCCATGAAAGCCAGCAGGAAGCACTCATCCCCCAGGAGGGTGAGGAAGAAGAGGATCTGGAGCCCACAGCCTGTGAAGGAGATGGAACCATGGCCCAGGAGATAGTCGATGGCCATCCGTGGTACAATGGTGGAGATGAGCATGAGGTCCATGAGTGACAGCCAGCTGAGAAAGAAGTACATGGGGCTGTGGAGACGGGAGTCAGTGTTGATGAGGAGGATCATAAGCCCATTGCCAGAGAGGGCCACCAGAAACATGGCCATGATGATGGAGAAGAGGAAGAGGTGCAGTGGTGAGTGTGTGAAGAGGCCCAGGAGGATGAAGTGGGAGATGAGAGTCTGGTTTCCCAACAAAGCCATTGTTCCTTCAGAGGGACGTGCCATAGAGAGGACTGGGATCTGGAAGCAGGAGGTTTGTGTTCAGTGCCATAATATGAAATCATTGCAAATTTTTCCAATATGTTGCCCTCTTTATATGTTATTTGATTTAGAATAAAAGAAAAAATATCCTAACAGAAATGCAGGATACTTCTGTTGCCTTTACTTTTAAATCTTTCTGCACACAATTGAGAAGCCTGTCTTAACCATTATTATTAAAGTAAACACTGCTTCTACTTCTGCTAGGATTGGTCTGTACTCCAACCCACAGATGCTGCTTCTATAGAGTTCTGGGCAGGCCTCACTAAAGGATTTCTTTTTCTCCAGAAAAGACCTAAAGCAGCAAAGACATTAACAACTGTGTGAACTGAGCATTTTTATGACCTTTATGAATCTCAATTTTCTTATCTTAAATTGGGATAACAACTATCTTTGAAGTGATAGTAAAGGTTGAAGATGACAGCATAAGCAGTGTCTTGTAGCACAGAAATATTACTGATATTACTTGATCATTTCTCATGTGCCAAGCACCATGATGAGCACTCTATAATCATATGTAATCCTCATAACTACTAAAAATTATCATTTGCCCCATTTGTGAAATGGGGAAAGTGAACGAGTGGGGATTAAAAATTTTTATAATCAACATTAGATGAGATATAGGAAGGTAAACATGAAACATGAATAAGAATTTATAGGAAAAAAAGTATGTAGAAGATGGAACCTTAAAAAAACTTTTTAAATACACCTCAGACTACACAGTTCTACTTATAAGAATTCATCTTACAAAAACATTTACACATATATGAAATGTTGTGTTGACAACAGGATTTGGTGTAGATTTGTTTATAGTGGAAGAAAGATCACAAAAGATCTAAATTTCTATCAATAGAGGAAAAATTGAATAAACAATGGAATAATAAACTGTAAAAAAGAAGCAAAATGAGTTTGCTTTTTATGTGTTTATATAGAATTCTCCCCAAATAATATTGTTCTGTGAAAAAGGTACATGATAGAGCAGTTTATGAGCTATATTACATACTATATAATTACATGCCATAATTATATGTTATATATACCTATAGAAATTATGCCTTATGTTTTATAATCATATAATTATTCTATATTATACATCATATATCATGGAATACAACATAATATTACATTTTACTGATACGTATTAAAAAAGAAATGAGTATGTGTCTGTATATATTTATATCTATAAACTTAGTGTAAAATCTCTGGAATTAAACATAAGAGCTAGTAATGCTGCTTACCTCAGAGGAAAGAATCAGAAGAAGATTGCTGAGACCTAAGTTAGGGGCTTCCAAGGTGGCACTAGTGGTAAAGAACCTGCCTGCCAACGCAAGAGACTATAAGAGATGCAGGTTCAATCCCTGGGTTGGGAAGATCCCCTGGAAGCAGGCACAGCAAACCACTTCAGTATTCTTGCCTGGAGAATCCCATGGTTAGAGAAGCCTGGTGGGCTACAGTCCACAGGTTGTAGAGTCTGATGTGACTGAAGCAACTTGGCATGCCCACAAGTTAGGAAAAGAATCTTTATGGTATATGATTTTTACCTCTTAAATTTTACTCTTTGTGAGACAATATATACTTTTTAGGAGAAGGAAAGGGCAATCCACTCCAGTATTCTTGCCTGGAGAATCCCAGGGACAGGGGAGCCTGGTGGGCTGCCATCTCTGGGGTCACACAGAGTCGAACACAACTGAAGCGACTTAGCAGCAGCAGCATATACTTTTTAAAATACATAAATATAATATTGAGATGATAACCAACAACATTTGTCATGGAAATCGATCAAGTGATAACCAACATTCATTCATAACATGTTGTAGATGCTTAATAGATCTGGACATCTTACTGGACGAAGAACCAAAAAATTTTCAAGAGTAAAGCAATGTTTTACAGACCAGAGTAAAAAGTGAAACTGGCTCTTTAATTATCAGAATATATAAAGTCTGATACTGGTGAAGTAACAGGACAATTGACAAAAGTAACAAAAAAGAAGTGCGGGATCAGGCACATATGTGTGAAAATTTTAAATTGGATTAAAATGCTATAGTTTAATTTCTGTGAGTAAAGAATATTCAATAAATGATTTAGGGCAATTTTTCACCTGTTTGAAAAATCTTTAAAAATTAGGTCCATAATTGTACCTCTCAGTAAAACAAATTCCTGGAAGCTTAAAGATTTAAAGTGAGAAATTTATAATATGATTGGAAGAAATATGGGAGAATGTGTCTGTGCCCTTGTGGTAGGATTGGTCTCATTAATTACAGCAAAAGGAATGAGCAAAATCTATAAACTATTATATATAATGATAAAAATCTATAATATAATATATTACCAAATACATATCCTTTTCATATTCAAACCATTTAAACAATACCCACAAGTCAATAAGAAAAACAATGAATATGATGAGCAGTAATTCTCAGCAAATAGACTGCAAATAGCATCAATAAAATGACTTTATTTCACAAGTAACTAGAGAAACTCAAATTAAAAGAGAGATACACTTTTACATATCAGGGTGGTATAAAGCTTGGTAATGCTAAGTGTGGGGAGACAAGAAAATGAGAAATAAGTACATGTAATGTGCTGAAGGACACAGAATATAACAGTGGTTACTTCTGGAGAAAGGATTAAGACTGGGTAAGGATGGTGGTCAAAGAAGACTCTAGTTAAACCTGTGATGTTTGAATTTTTAATAATAAGAACATGTTCTTATGAAACTATCTCAAAAAACTGCAGAGGAATGAACACTTCTGAATTCATTCTGTGAGGCCATCATCAGCCTGATACCAAAACTAGACAAACATATCACAAAAAGAAAAAAATTACAGGCCAATATCTCTGATGAATACAGATGCAAAAATCCTCAGTAAAACACTCACAAACCAAATGCAACAATGCATTAAAAGGCTCATACACCATCATCAAGTGGCTTTTACCCCATGGATGCAAGGATTTTTCAATATTTTCAAATCAATCAGTGCAACACACCACATTAACAAATTGAAGAATAAAAATCACATGATCATCTCAATAGATACAGAAAAAAATTTAGTTAAAATTCAGCATCCATTTATGATAAAACTCTTTGGAAAGTGGGCATAGAGGGAAAATATTTCAACATAATAAAGGCCATAAATGACAAACACAACTAACATCATAATCAACGGTGAAAAACTGAAAGAATTTCCTTTGATCTGGAACAAGACAAGGATGTCCACTCTCATCACTTTTACTTAACATAGTTTTGAATGCTCTACCATATCAACCAGAAGAGAAAAATAAATAAAAGGAATCTAAATTCAGAAAGAAGTAAAACTGTTTACAGGTGACATGATGTTATACACAGGAAATTCTAAAGATACTACCAGAAAACTAGTGGAGCTCATCAGTGAACTCAGTAAAGTTGCTGGATACAAAATTAATATACAGAAATATGTTGTATTTCTCTATACTAACAATGAAACATCATCAAGAGAAATTAAGGAAACAATCTCATTTATCATCACCTGTAAAAATGAAGTATCTAAGAATAAACTTACATAAGGTGGCAAAAGACCTGTACTGCAAAACCTATAAGACACTGATGAAAGACAGCACAAACAGATGGAAAGATACACCATGTTCTTGTATTGGAAGCGTTGCTATTATTAAAATGACTACACTACCCAAGGCCATCCATAGATTCAATGCAATCTCTGTAAAATTACAGTGGCATTTTCCACAGAAGTAGAACTAGAAAAGTTTTTTAAAATTTGTATGAAAATACTAAGACCCCAAACAGCCAAAACAATCTTGAGAAAGAAGAATGAGGCTGGAGGAATTGTGCTTCCTGACTTCAGACTATACTACAAAACTACAATAATCAAAGCACTATGGTACTGGCACAAAAGCAGAAGTCTAGATCAATGGAACAGGATAGAAAGCCCAAAAATATGCCTATGCACTTCCAGTCAATTAATCTATGACAGAGGAAGCAAGACTCTATGATGAAGAAAAGATAGCCTCTTCAACAAATGATGCAGGGAAAACTGGAAGTCACATGTGACTTTATGAATGTTCTAATGAAGTTAGAACATTCTTTAACATTGTATGCAAATAATAAGCTCAAGTGGATTAAAGATGTAACTTTGAGACCAGACAGTACAAAACAGAGGAAAATATAAGCAAAACACTCTTTGACATCAATTGCAGAAATATTTTTTGGCTGTGTCTCCTATAGTAATGGAAATAAAAACAAAAATAAACAAATAGGACCTAATTAAAGTTAAAAGCTTTTACAAAGCAAAGGAAATCATAAGTAAAAAGACACTCTGAAGGTTTCAGAATGGGAGAAAATATTTGCAAATGATGTGACAAATAAGGGATTAATTTCTAAAATAAGGAAACAGCTCATACAGCTCATTATATACATAAAAAAAATTCAAAAAGTGGGCAGAAGACCTAAATATACAGTTCTCCAAAGAAGACATACAGATGGATGATAAGCATCTGCAGAGGTGATCAATATTGCTAATTATTAGAGAAATGCAAATCAAAACTACAGTGAGGTATCATTTCACAGCAGTCAGAATGAATGACCATTACTAAAAAGTCTACAAATAATAAGTGCCAGAGACGATGTGGAGAAAATGAACCCTCCTATGCTGTTGTTGGGAATGTAATTGCTGCAGCCACTATGAAGAATGATATGGAGGTTCCTTGAAATATTAAAAATAGAGTTACCATATGACCCAGCAATTCCATTCCTGGGCATATATCTGGAGAAAACCACAATTCATCTGGATATATGCACCCTGATGTTCATTGCAGCACCATTTGCAATTGCCAAGACATGGAAGTAACCTAAATGTCCACTGACAGAAGAATGGATAAAAATATTTGGTATATATATATGTATATATACAATGGAATATTAGCCATAAAAACAAATGAAATAATGCCTTTTACAGCAACACGGATGGACCTAGAGATTATCTACTAAGTGAAGTATGCCAAAGACAAACATCATATGATATCACTTGCATGTGAAATTGAAAAAAATAATATAAATGAACTTATTTCCAAAACAGAAATAGACTCACAAACATAGAAAACAAACTTATGTTTATCAGAGGGGATAGTGATGGGGGTGGTGTGTGTGTGATATATGAGGAATTAACATATACAAACTACTATGTATAAAAGAGATGAACAAGGACCTACTGTATGGCACATCTTGTAAAAACCTATGATGGAAAGGAATCTGGAAAAAAATAAATATATATACATATAGCTAAATCACTTAACTGTATACATGACGCTAATATGACATTATAAATTAACCATACTTCAATATTTAAATGGTCAAAAAATGGAAAAAAAAGACAATAAAATATCTTTAGATGAATGTTTCAAACAGAGTCCTTGTGACATGTAATTAAGTAATGAAGCTCAGATGTTTAGAATTTTGTATTGAATTAGAGGTAGGCAAAATGACTTCACCAGGCCTGCACAAAGAAAAGTGACGAGGAAATCATGTAGATAGAATGACTAATGAATTTACTCTTATTTTAAATCATGACATTATGTCTTGAAAAGAGGTTTTTAAAAAGGTTTGTAGTCATTGCTTTTTTTGAATAATGTTATTGATTCTAAGACCTGTAACAATTCTCAAATTTTAGTGCTCATAAAAATTATTTCTGATGCTGATTAGAACAGCAGGTTTCTTTTGCCCCATCTAAGAGCTATTAAATAAGGAATCTTAAGTTTATGCAGAGTGAAGTTTTGAGATAAGCTGGCAGAAAGTATCCCCCCTACACGTCCCCCATTTTTTTCTTATTATTGAACTTGCCTTTACTAAATCTCTAACTGGAGTCAAGTCACCTTCCATTTCTGTCTTTTTTATCTCTCAAATTTTATTGAGATAAAATTGACAAATAAAATTTTATATATTTAGATGTGAAAAAAAACAGTAAGAACATGTTCATATATTCCTTAAATTTTTAAGTGAAGATTGTCATAAGCAGGTAATTGATGCACCTGGAACACCCTTTTTCTTTTGCTTGTTTTGTAACATAACATTATAAAACACATCCAAGGAATTAGCAATTAGGAAAATTTTAAAGTAATAAATTAGTATTTTAACATGTTTTTATAGAAAAAGTAATCAATCAGATACTATTCTCAATGTCACTTACCTCTGGGGTGTTGTGGTGGATCTCTTTGTTGTCACAGCTACCTGGCCACACACATCAGTCATAGCATACGTGACCAAATTAACAATCCCATCCCAGGCAACGACTGGGACTATAGTCCTCATAGAACATAGAGCAATGGCACTGATGCAAGCAAAGTGTGAGAGAAAGAAGATGAGGGATTAGAAAGGAGAAGGATGAAGAGAAGCACTAACAACAGACCAAGAAATCAAGGGAGAGATGAAAGGAGTAATGGGAAAATGTCAAGGAAAATGAGACTTGATAAAACAGAAAAAAAAAAATGAGAGAATGTGTTGGAATATAAAAAATTATTCTTCCCCTGATGAGACAGAGAAGGCAGAGAACACAGACATAGTGGGAAAAGGGAACACAGATGCTGAGAGAGAAGGATCAGGGGAAAGCCAATGGCACAGACGGGAGAAGGCACAGAAAGAGGAGTGCCTGAGTGCAGAGGGCAGCCAGGCAGAGGCACAGAGCTCTCCCATAACCAATGCAACAGTAAGTTCTCTGAGTTCTGCGACTCTGGGGGTTGTGAGAGCCCAGTGTCTGACTCTGCCTACCCTTCTAGGAGGAGCTATGGAGCAGACTGCATTATCTGCAACCTCTTTTGGCTTCTGTGGTCAACTTTGCCCTCTTTGGTGTCTTGTCATACTTGCCCTGAGGCCTCCCCCAAGCACCGGAGGCAGTAGTTTTCAGTCTGGACAGAAACCATGTAAAGACCTGATGCTTCCCAGCTTCCTCTTCCATCACTGGAACATTCTGTGCTTATGTTTAAGAGCCTGGCTTCTTCCAGGTGAGCAGGTGTCCATAGAGCCTGTAAGGCCAAGCTCAGCAGATCCAGACATTCTAGACCTCCTTGTTGAGAACCAGACTTCATCTCCATCTCTATATGCCTAAATCAATTCAAGTTCTTGCTGGACAGAGCCTGTACTTGTATCCATACCATCTCATCTGCCTGGAATGCCTTCCCTGATCCTTCATTCATTCAATAGATATTTAATGAGCATTCACTATGTGCCTGGTAATGTGCTAAGTGCCGAGAATAAAGGGAATAAGCAGATACACTTTCCTTCTGGGAGATGACCTCTCCTCCCATCCCTGAAACCCTGACTCTTCCATCAAGTTTCTTCTCCTCAGTAATTTCTCCTCTTTCCTATATCACTTGTCTGGAATCAATAAGATACTGATTACAAGTAATGCCCTGTTGACCAACAGAACATCAAAGGTTCCTAATACAGGGATTTATGAACCTCCAAACTGTATGTACAATCTGGTGTTTATGTGAACAGTCATGGACAGAAAATTCAGTTTTCTTATATTCCTTTAAAAAGTAAAGACTTTGCTTTTATTTCTGAATTGAAGTTATTTATCTGGTGGAGGTACTTACACTTTCAAAAATGGATTTCCTCAATCTTTTATTATGTTTACTGAGCATAAAGCCCATAAGTGTGGTCCCTGTGTGTATTGCTTATATTACCTATTCACACCTGAGAACATTTAGCATCGGGAAAGGTGGCAGCCGGACAAGTACCATGAGTTCAACTTTCCTGTCCTTAAAGGTGCCAGAGAAGAAATTCTCAACTTTGGGATGAATCAGGAGAAGTTTCCTGGAACCCAGGAAGTGATTTTTGATTCTCAAGAATAATTGGAATACCTCAGACTGAGCAGAGGCCAAATATTTCAGGCAGAAGGAAGAGACAGAGCTTGAGGCAGAAAAGAGAAAGCAAAAATTGATGGAGGAGGCAAGTTGAGTCCCTTGACTGAGCAGGGGTCCACACAGGGAGACTGTGGAGGGAATCTGCTCATGAATGCCGTACTTAGGAGATGGAACTTTATATTGATACATCACTGAGTCATGGTTAAGAAATAGGATCTGGCCAATTATTAGTTTGGGGCAACTGCTCGCTGAGCCTTTCATCTCATCTGCAAAGTGAGGACAAGAATAATCACCTTCCAGGGTGGTTATGAAGATTGAGTTTATGTGTTCAAAAGCACCAGACATTTGCCTGATTCACACAGAAAACACATAACAAGTGGTGGGCATTGTTGGTGCCCACAAGTTGGTGGGCTGTTGAGCAAAGGAGCAGATTATGCCTGTTCACTGGATGGCAGAGAGACAGGAAGACAGGAGAAGAGAAGAAGCTACTAATAATCAGTTTGATGGTCCAGGCTGGAGACAGCTCTGGGGTGTGTTACCTGGGACAGGTTCCTTAATCATTCTGTTGCCCACTTTTATCATCCAATCTGGCAGTGAAAATAAAATAGGATAATGTATGTGAAGTCTCTACTCCATTGCCTGGTTCATTGTGAGTACCCAACACACCGCGACAGCTATAATCATGTCTCCAATTTCATCACTTATTGTTCCCTGGACAAAGATGAAGTGTAAAGAAGGAAAGTCTTTTTTCTTTTTTTTTAAGTGCATGGCAGTGCTGGGAAAAGGCCACAAAAGCTTGTCTTCAAGAATTGGAAACATAAGCACAAACAGTAGATAAGCATGAGAACCTTTCAAAACCTAACAACCAGGTATCAGAAACACTGTCCCAGTACCTTGAAGGGGCCAGTTTCAGGTAGTCTAGCCATTGTTGCACCTCTTTAGACTTGAAAAGACAAATCGTGCACACTCTCCCTATAACCTGTGATGAGATCCTATGGAAGTAAATTTCTTTTTCTGGGTCTCAGTCTCACACCTGTAAAATGACAGGTTGGATGCAGCAACGCTCAGCTCCTTCCTAGTTCTACCCATGGATTAGAGAATTAGGAGAAAAAATACTTCAAAACAAAATCTGACCACACAAGAGTCTTCTACCTTAAGAGAAATAGTAAGTAGGAGAATGGCAAGGATAGTTGTGCATTGAAAAAAACATCTTAAGCGTTTCATAGTGGAGAGGTGAAGTATCAGTACAAGATGCAGAGAAGAGCCAGACCTGAAACTATATAATCAATGACATGAGGAAGGCCTGGAGAATCATGAGGCAGGTTCCACTGGGAGCCCTGTGTCCTGGGTGAACAGATTCCACACCCCAGGGAGGGCTGCTGTGATCAGTCAGTCGGGTCTGCAACAAAGTTCCTCTTAGTGCAGAGAAAACTGCATATTTCCATCTTCTTAAAGGAAATAGGGCTGAAAGAAGCAGAAGGGAACCATTAAACACAGAGAAGAGAAATTTCCAGGGGAAAGAAAGGCTTATTTGATCAGAACTCTTCTAGAATTTCCTTCTATCTTGCTTGTGAAAGTAGCAGTTGACCAAGATGCCTGGGGCACTCGCCATCCAATCAGAGAAAACATTCAATGCTTCCCACCAGGACTGTCTGAAGAAATTCAATAAGACTCATTAAAATGAAAATAGAATAGCTCAAAAAAGAAACCCAGAAAATCCTGGGAGAGAGAGATTCATACTCAAACACTGGCAGAATCTTTAGAAGTTAAGAAAAGTCTTCCAGAAACAAAAATCAGAGCACAGAGAGGCCATATAGCCCTCATCCAAAAGGAGAAGAGTGGCAGAGGGCTGCACCAGGACGAGACAGGCCGCTAGCTGGGAGCCAGCACACAGCCTCTCATCTGTGAAAGAGCCCCTTACTGGGCCAGATTCAGCATCTAGCTCAGGGGTCTTATTCCTTGTCACTTCTCACCGCCACAGTTTTCTCCCTTCTGCTGTGACGAAGGAAAGTTACTTCTGTTCTTACAAGTCCTCAGAGAACCCTTCTCTGCCACATCTCTGTCCCCAGTCTGTTGCAATTAAACCTCTTGGGAAAGGAAGACTCTTGCAAAGTTCTCTGCTCACCAATAAACAAACTCTTTCCCAGGGGTACGTGGAGAAGAAACTGGGGAGAGATTCTCTGGGTCAGTCCAGGAAAAAGTGTGTCTCCCTGGGCTTAAAACTCGAACAAGAAATGTTGGCTTTTGCTCTGGGTTATGGCTCACAATATGAATGCCCAATAAATACTGTATGTAGGTGAAGACAACAGGGTATCTTCCAGAGTCTTCCAGACTGTTGCCCCTCTGATTTCGTTTACCTCCTCCTGTTACCTAGGCTATGAGACATTCCCATCCAAGATGACACTGATGCTTCTAAACTCAGAACTCAGTTCCACTGGAATTCAATGAAGTCCTAAAGAGGTCAAAGATTCAACAAACACTTTGCTAGGACAAAGGTCACCTGTCCCTGAACTGACCACTGTTTGCCCACTTTTCCATCAACTCACACCCAGCTGAACTTCTGTCAGACTAAGAAATTTAAAGGTATAGCACAGACACTTGACCTTAAAGTCAGACAGAGCTGGGTGTCAATATTTTTAGACTTCAGTCTAGGCAAAGGACCCATCTGAACACCAGTTTTCTCATCTTTAAAATGGGAATAATGATTTTCACTATAATGTGTTTGTTGTGAGGCTGAAATTGAAAAGATAACTGAAGTCATCTCCCCATTACAATTTCTAAGAATTATAGTTACTAGTATGACTTCCCTCCATTCTCTCTAAAGCCCCCAAAACAGAGACAAATACAGACTTTACAAAAATAGTTTATAAAGCTTATTAAGCAAATAACAAAGCCACAAGGGAAAAAAATGTTGAGGAGAGAAAAGAATCTATTTCCCAGAGTTATCACTTTATAATATTCAAAATATCCAGTTTTCAATGCAAAATCACAAAGCATGAAGAAAACAAGAGGGTAAGATCTACTCACAGAACAACTGAACAGAAGTTGTCCTTGAGAAAGCACAGATATTTGACATATCAGAAAGGACTTTAAATCAGCTGACTTAAATATTCTGAAAGAGCTAAAGGAAACCATGGACAACGAGCTACAGAAACTAGAAGAACAGTTCATGAATAAATAGAAAATATCAATAAGCAGATACAAATTATAAAATGAAATAAATAGAACTTCTGAAGCTGAGAAATGAAAAACTCACTAGGGGTATCAGTAGCAGATTTTAAAAGGCAGAAGCAGAAGACAAATCAGAGAATCTGATGATAGATCAATTTAGATTATCAGGTCTAAGAACAAAAATTTTTTTAAATGACAAAAAAAAAAAAGAGCCTAAGAGATCTGTGTTATATAATCAAATATAGCAACATAGGCATTTGGAAATTCAAGAAAGAGAAGAGACAAAGACGCAGTAAGAATATTTAAAGAAGTAATTGTTGAGAACTGTTCAAGTTTGATAAACACATGAAAAAACACATGTAGGAAGTTCAATGAACTCCAAGCAGCACAAACACAATAGAGATACTTATACATTATAATGAAATTGTTGGAAGCCAAAGACAAGGAGAGAATCTTGAAAGCAACAAAAGAGAAACAACTCATCATGCACATGAGCTCAATGAGATTAACAACAAATTTCTCAGAAACCCTGAGACCATAAGGAAGTACCCTGACCACTTAAACCACTGAAATTAAAAAAAAAAAAAAAATCAACAAAGAATTCTATATTGAAACATACATACTACCATATGTAAAATAGTTATCCAGTGGGTATTTGCTGTAAGATACAGAGAACCCAAAGCTGGTGCTCTGTGATAACCTAGAGCAGTGGGATGGGCAGGGAGATAGGAAGGAGGTTTAAGAGGGAGGGGACATATGTATACCTATGGCTGATTCATGTTGATGTATGGCAGAAACCATCACAATATTGTAAAGTAATTATCTTCCAATAAAAATATTTTTAAAAAAGTCCACAGCTAATATCATGCATAAGGCTGAAAGGCTGAAAAATTTCCTTCTAAGATGAAGAAAAATACAAAGATGCCAGTTTTCATCACATCTGTTCAACACGGTACTAGATTTAAATATATATATTTTTGACTTTTGAAAAAAAAAAAAATTTTATATCAGGCTAAATTACTCTTCAAATAAAGGAGAAATAATATATTTTTAGCTACACAAAAGCCTTTAGATTACATTATTAGTAGACAAGAAATGTTAAAAGATGTTATTTGGGCTAAAAGGAAAGGTCGCTAGATAGGAATTTGAAGTCATATGAGAAATAGAGAATTCTGGCAAAAGTAACATAAGTATAAAAACTAGTATTACTGTATTTTTGATTTTCAACTTTCCTAAATTATTGAAGATGGCGCCGAAGGTGAAGAAGAAAACCCCTGCTCCTCCTAAAGCTGAAGCCAAAGCAAAGGCTTTGAAGGCCAAGAAAGCAGTGTTGAAAGGTGTCCACAGCCACAAAAAAAAGAAGATCCGGACGAAGCCCACCTTCCGGTGGCCCAAAACACTGCGGCTCAGGAGGCAGCCCAAATATCTTCGGAAGAGCGCCCCAGGAGGAACAAACTTGACCGCTATGCCGTCATCAAACTCCCCTCACCACCGCGTCAGCCATGAAGAAAACAGAAGACAACAACACACTGGTATTCATTGTGGATGTCAAGGCCAACAAGCACCAAACTAAACAGGCTGTGGGGAAGCTCTATGACATTGAGGAGGCTAAGGTCAATACTCTGATCAGGCCTGATGGAGAGAAGAAGGCGTATGTTCGACTGGCTCCTGACTGTGATGCTTTGGATGTTGCCAACAAAATTGGGATCATCTAAACTGAGTCCAGCTGGCTAATTCCAAATATAAAAGTTTTCACTATGAAAAAATAAAATAAAATATAAGTATATTAAGGGAAAATTATAAACCTGTGCTAAACAGTGTGTAAAGATGTAATACTTGTGACAACAGCAAAATAAAGAGAGACAGAGCAATGTAGGAGGCAAGGTTTTATATATAATAAAAACAAAGTTACAATAAATCAAACTAGATTATTGTAAATTTAAGATATGAATTGTAATTCCTATGGCATTTGAGAAATAAATTTATGTACAATATACACAAAAGGAAACAAGGAGAGAATCAAAACAGTACACTAAAAAAAACTAAATTATATACAAAAGACAGTAATGGAAGAAATGAGAAACTAAACATCTGTAAGACATATAGAAAATAAATATCAAAATGGCAGAAGTAAGTCTGTCCACATCAGTAATTACTTTAAATTTCAATGAATTAAACTCTCTTATTTAAAGCAAATATTGGCAGAATAAAACATGATCCAACTATGCTATCTTTAAGAGATTCACTTAGATTCAAAGACATAGATTAAAATTTTTTAATGGAAAAATAACATTCCATGCAAATTTATCAAGAAAAAACTGGAGTGGAAATACTGATATCAGAACAGTATAGTTTAAAAAAAACTATTACAGAGGAGAAGGTGAAGATGTTGGAATAAGAGGAAAGAGAACCCCAATGAAAATATCAAAAATACATCTACATGTGGAACTGTTCTCACTGAAAAGTAACTGGAGACTGGCAGAAAGAATTCTGCACAACCAAGGTTGTAAGATGATCCACAGAAAAACAGGTAGGAAGGGAAGAGAATCAGTCCAATCTGGCCTGTGAACCTGGACGGGGACTTAGAGGAAAAGGGAGATTACAGAGTGGAGATCCTCCTGTGGTAGTGAGATTCGAACCAGATTTGGGTGTACCAGCCCTGAGCACCGACAGAGGGAAGATGAGCCCCTTTGGTGGCTTGGAGGGCCAGTGGGACTAATAGGAAGTCTGTGGGAAGTTTGGGCTTGGCTCAGGAGGAGTGCACATGCTCCCTAAGCAGGGCAGAGAAGGCAGATGGACAACTGCATGAGTGGCTGGCCAACTTCCCATGACTGCTCTAGTGGGCTGCCCTGCCAAGTGAACACACCAGCTCTGCTTGGAAGCGCAGATATGAGACACAGAGGAGGCTCAGACCCTAAGTGGCATCTGAGCAGAACAGGGGTAGCCATTACCAGCACTTACATAGGCAGCTCAGCAGCAGCAGCTCTGGTCTCTCCTAGCAACCATACCACCACAGCTTGTGCCCCTACTTATACCAAGAGTCCATACAGGCCTCACGTACTTGGAGGAGCAGCTCAACACCAGGGCAGGAGTAGCAGAGTCCAAGGGAAGAGCCAGCTGTGAGAGACAAATGAGGCTCAGACCCAAAATGCTGTGTGAACAAGGTAGGGGCAGCGAATACAGGTGCTTACTCCAGCAGGGCATCAGAAGCACTCATATCTCTGACCCCAGATGGACTATCACAGCCCATGCTCCAGACAACATCAGCTACTCTGGCCTCAGCACTACTAACCTCTGGGGAAAGGATTCTGCGCTGGGAGGGTTGAGAGCACCACTAAAAAGAAATGAAGCCAGCTTAGGCCCAGCCTTCAGAGTTTCTGCTGTAGCAACTTCATACCTGCCTCCAACCCTGATAGGGAAGTGACAACCACTGAGAAGATGGGAAGCTCTGAAACACACCTAGCTCAGGCCCTGGCCCCATGATCTCCATACCAGCCTCCTACCAAGACGAAAACTGCCTGAGGAAAAATGTGAATTCTGTTCCTGTCGAATCCAGCTCTCCTACCAAAGTCATGGGGCATACTGCATAGGGATGCTCCCACACAAGGACATCACTTCAAGATTGCAATAGGTAACTGTTTTACCTAATTTCATAGAAACAAAGAAAGTGATGCAAAAGGAGAAGATGGTATTTTTCAACTACAAGAGAAAGAGAGGAGAGAGATCAAGATGGCAAAATAGAAGGATGTGGATGGGAGGCAGGAGGGAGGCTCCAGAGGGAGGGGATAAATATATAATTATGGCAGAGAAGGCAGATTGACAACTGCATGAGTGGCTGGCCAATTTCTCATGACTACTCCAGTGGGCTGCCCTGCCAAGTGAACACTCCAGCTCTGCTTGGAAGCTCAGATATGAGACACAGAGGAGGCACATTATTGTATGGCAGAAACCAACACATCATTGTAAAGCAATTATTCTCCAATTAAAAAAAAGAAGGATGTGGAGTCCAACTCCTCCCACAAATGCATAAATTACATCTATGTGTGGGACAATTCACAGAGTACCCACTGAACACTGGCAGAAGGTCTCATACAACCAAAATTGCAAGAAAGGTAACCATGTACTGGATGGGATTAAAGGGAATCTAGATGAAGCTTGTGAAGGGGGGCTTTGAAAGAAGAAAGGATCCTTCACCCTAGGAACCCCCTTCACTGGCTAGAAGTTCAGCTAGAACAGATAGGGAGTTTCAGAGGCTCAGAGGACAGTGTAGCAGCTGGCTTGTGGCAGATAGAACATACGGCACCAGTGTAGACGGTCCTGGCCACCTTGCTGCACTACTCAGCTCAAGAGTGTGGTCCTGGCCACAACTGCGGATGTGCTCTGATCTACCATAGAAGCCTCACTGTTAACATGTACATGAAGAGAGGTGCAGGGTCCCATCATATCAGCCTCATTCCCAGTGTGCTCACAGCAAGCATGGCTCTGCCTCTACAAGCTCTGGGAATGCACCTGCAGATTTCCCTCCTTCAGAGGCAGGGCTTAAATCTGAGCCATGTTTTGGCAGCCATGCAACTTTGATGGATTTATGCTGCCAGCAGCTTTGTAAGCTAGGCACTTGCAGAACCTCCAAGCAGGAGCTCCTGTGGCTGGAGCCGATCTGACATTAGCAGTGGTGAGTTTTGTATGTGCGTGCATGTAGAGGTTGGGGCAGGCATCTGGGCTGACTCTATAGCTCCTATGGCAAGTCCATATGCAAGAATATTTTCCTGGTGCCTAACTTTGGCAGATCACCGGTGACTTTGTAGACACAGCACCTAAGGAACACGCAGGCTGCTTGCCAGCATTCCCGTGGTTGAGATGGGACTGAGGGCAGTGGCAACAACAGTATGCTTGTGAGCACACACGAAATGTGACAGGCAATGCCGTAGGGTGAACCATCTGGTGGGTAGCTCCTGCAGAGCAGTATTCCATGGCTCTTCTCTCAGTTAAAGTGCTCAAGTCCCACCTACCTTACATTGCACCTTAGAACTGGATCAAGGAGCTTCTACTCCAACAACTGGGGGGTAGATCCAACCCCAACAGGGCTGTGACAACCACAGAGCAAAGAGGAAGCCCCACTCAACACCCAGTGTAGGGGCCAATCTCCATGTCAGTCACAACCCTATCAAAAGGATGCTCCTGGAGAAGGGAATGGCAACCTACTCCTGTATAGTTGCCTGGAGAATCCTGTGGATAGAGAAGCCTGGCGGGCTACAGTCAATGTGATCACAAAGAATCCAACATGACTGAAACAACTGAGTATGCATGCCTGGCATTAAGAGGATGAAGGCCTGCACGCACTGAGGAAAGACAGATAGGCATCCATACTAAAAAACAGCCCTCACACCAAAAATTTTAGACTAACACAGGCTACACATGGTTGATCCCACATAAAAACAATCCTTTAAGGCCAGAGTAGATAACTGTTTCTCCTAAATTCAAAGAGTCAGAGAAATACAAGTAAAATAAAGAAGCAGAGGAGCCATTCCAGATTAAAAGAATAAGAGAATTCCCTTGAAAGAACAAAAACTGAAACAGACCTCTCCAGTCTACTAGACCCTGAGCTCAAAAAGGAGGTAATAAAAATACTAAAGACATTAAGAAAGGTTATCAATAACAAACAACAAGAAACTATAAATTATACGCAATGGAGTATTACTCAGCCATTAAAAAAATACATTTGAATCAGTTCTAATGAGGTGGATGAAGGGAGTGAGTGAAGTTGCTCAGTCGTGTCTGACTCTTTGTGACCCCATGGACTATAGCCTACCAGGCTCCTCCGTCCATGCGATTTTCCAGGCAGGAGTACTGGAGTGTGTTGCCATTTCCCTCTCCAGGGCATCTTCCTGACCCAAAGATCAAACCCGGGTCTCCCGCATTGCAGGCAGACTCTTTACCATCTAAGCCACCAGGGAATCAGAGGTGGATGAAACTGGAGCCTATTATACGGAGTGAAGTAAGCCAGAAAGAAAAACACCAATACAGTATATGAACGCACATATATGGAATTTAGAAAGATGGTAACAATAAACCTGTATGTGAGACAGCAAAAGAGACACAGATGTATAGAACAGTCTTTTGGACTCTGTGGGGGGTGGGGGGGGATGATTTGGGAGAATAGGATTGAAACATGTATATTATCATATGTGAAACGAATCACCAGTCCAGGTTCGATGCATGATACAGGGTGCTTGGGACTGGTGCACTGGGATGACCCAGAGGGATGGGATGGGGAGGGAGGTGGGAGAGGGGTTCAGGATGGAGAACACATGTACACCTGTGGCAGATTCATGTCAATATATGGCAAAACCAATGCAATATTGTAAAGTAATTAGCCTCCAATTAAAATAAATAAATTTATATTAAAAATAAATAAATAAATTAAAATTAAAATTAAAAAAAGGAGCCAATCAAAATTAGAAAACTGGTGTTTCCCTAGTGGTTTGGTGGTTAAGACTCTGTGCTTCCAATGTAGAGGGTGCAGGTTCAATCCCTGGCCAGGAAACTAAGATCCCACATACTATGAAGTATGTGGCCCCCTCCAAAAAAAATTAGAAAACTAGTTTTCTGGATGAAAGCTACGCTAAAGGCAATAAATAGTAAATTACATAACACAGAGGAAAATTAAGTCATCTGGAAGATTGATTAATGGAAATCACCTAACCAGAACAGTAGATAGAAAGACAAATTAAAAAAAAAGAAGATGAAGAAAGCAACATAGGAGATCTGTGGGATAACATAAAGCAAGTCAATCTACACATAATAGGTATCCCAGAAAGAGAAGAAAGAGAACAGGATTGAAACTGCATTTGAAGAAATTATGGTTGAAAACTTCCCAAACCTAAAGAATGAATCAGATACTCAGGTACAAGAAAAATGGAGGATCTCAAACAAGGTGAACCCAAACAGACCCACACCAAAACATTCTAATTGAAATGGCAAAAGTTAAAGAGGATTCTGATGGTAGCAAGAGAAAAACAAGAGTTAGTTACAAGGGAACCCCACCAAAACTATAAGCTGATTTCTCTACAGAAACCTTGCAGACCAGAAAGAAGTGGCAAAATATACTCAAAGTTCTGAAAGGGAAATACCTACAACCTAGGATACTCTACCCAGCAAGATTACCATTTAGCTAGGATACTCTACCTGGCAAGATTACCATTTAGAACAGGAGAGATAAAGAATTTCCCAGGCAAGCAAAAATTAAAAGAATACACCAATATAAACCTATCCTTAAAGAAATATTGAAAGATCTTCTCTAAATAAGAAATTAGCAAGAATCTATAGGAAAGGAAAAAAATCACATTAAGAAAGAAAATTGTTTAAATAAGCTAGTACATAGATTTTTAAAAATCAAAAATGGAAAGCAATTGTAACTATAATGAACAGCAAAAGGATAACCATGAAGATGTAAAAGAGTACATAAAAAATTTTAAATGTGGAAAAGGAGAGTAAAAAAACATAGATTATGTTTTAGAATGTGTTTGAGTTTATACAGACTACCTGCATAAAGCAAGTAGATATAATAGTGAGTTAACATACTTGAAAACCAGAATAACCACAAGTCAAAAACATATGATAGGATCACAAAAACCAAAGAGAACTCAAGCAAAAACAAAAGAAAGACATCAAACCACAAAAGAAAAAAAAGGAGAAATACAAAATCAACTGGAAAACAAGATTTAAAATGGCAATAAATACATATTTATCCATAATTACCTTAAATGTCAATGGACTAAACCCTCCAATCAAAAGACATAGGGTGGCAAATTGGACAATGAAACAAAAGCTTACAAAATGCTTTTACAATAAGAGGCCCACTTTAGGGTGAAGGACACATTTGGATTGAAAGTAAGAGGATGAAAAAAGATATTTCATGCAAACAGATATGACAAGAAAGTGGGGTTAGCAATACTCATCAGACAAAATAGACTTTAAAACAAAGGCCATAAAGAATGATAAACAAGGACACCATATACTAAAAAAAAAAAAAAAAAGGCTCAATACAAAAAGAGGATATTATACTCATTAACATATATGCACCTAATAAAGGAGCACCTAAATACATAAAACAAGCACTAGCAGACATAGAGTAAGAAACTGACAGGAACACAATAATAGCAGGAGATTTTAACAGCCCACTGACATCAATGAACAGACCTTCCAGACAGAAAATCAATAAGGCAATAGAGATCCTAAATGAAATAATACAACACATGGAGACTAAACAAAATGCTACTAAAAATATCAATGGGTAAATGATGAAATCAAAGAGGAAATTTTAAAATATCTTCAGACAAATGACAACGAAAACACAAATCTACAAAATCTATTAGATGCAGCAAAAACAGTTCTAAGTAGGAAATTCCTAGCAATACAGGCCTTCCTGAAAAAAGAAACATCTTAAATGAACAACCTAAATTACCACCGAAAAGAATTAGAAAAAGAACAAACAAAGCCCAAACTTAACAGAAGGAAAGACATAATGAAGATCATAGAGGAAATAAATAGAGATTTTAAAACTATAAAAATCAATAAAGCCAAGAAGTAGTATTTTGAAAGGGTAAACAATATCAGCAAACCTCTGGCCAGGCTCCCCAAAAGAAAAGAGAGAGGACTCAAACACAATAAGAAACAAAAAAGGAAAAATAAAAACTTATACTTTAGAAAGTTAGAAATACCATGAGAACACTATGAACAATTATATGCCATCAAATTGGACAACGTAGAAGAAATAGGCAAGTATCTGGAAACATTGTTGCTGCTCAGTCAGTATGTCTGATTCTTTGTGACTCCATGGACTGTAGCACACCAGGCTTCTCTGTCCACTCCTTCCCAAAGTTCGCTCAAATTCATGTCCATTGAGTCAGTGATGACATCCAACCATCTCATCCTCTCTTGCCTCCTTCTCCTCCTGCCCTCAATCTTGGCCAGCATCAGAGTCTTTTCCAGTGAATCAGCTGTTTGCATCAGGTGGCCAAAGCATTGGAGCTTCAGCTTCAGCATCAATCCTTCCAATAAATATTCAGGGTTGATTTCCTTTAGGATTGACTGGTTTGATCTCCTTGCTGTCTGAGGGACTCTCAAGAGTCTTCTCTAGCACCACAGTTCAAAAGCATCCATTCTTTGGCACTCAGCAGCCAGATATGTGTACCCCATCCACACTGATAAGTCATGAAATTCAGGCAGCACACCAAGGAGAACCATGAACTTGGGCAGTCTCCTCAGCCTTCTGTAATTCTTGAAGGGACACAGCTAAGAGTGGTCTCATGCCCAGTCTCCCAGCAGCTGAGGGATTAAGGGTCTGTGTCTTCTGTACTATGTAACCATAGAGGCTCGGACTTCCTCCCACATTGCCCATACTCAGCATGGATAGGATAGATTGAATTGATGTGCTAATCTGGCTATTTCTGGTCAGAAACTAACTTTAATTTTCAGTAGGACATATTCGGCAACCCACTCCAGTATTCTTGCCTGGAGAATCCCAGGGACGGGGGAGCCTGGTGGGCCACTGTCTATGGGGTCGCACAGAGTCGGACACGACTGAAGTGACTTAGCAGCAGTAGCAGCAGCAACAGCAGGACATATTCGTACCTCCTTCAATCAAACTACATTTGAGTAAGCCAGGTTCCCAGGGCCCAGAGCTATATATGCAGTGGCAGTGCCAAGTTATTCCTGTCTCCCACCACATAGACACCTCCCCACGAATTTCTTGAGAGCACCAGCCACTTCCTTGTTCCTCAGACTGTAGATGAGTGGGTTGAGCATAGGGGTAATCATGGTATAGAAGGCTGAGACCACCTTGTCCTGCTTGGAGGAGTGGTAGGTCTGGGGCCGCATGTAGGTGATCAGGGCAGCTCCGTAGAAGAGAGAGACGACTGCCATGTGGGAGGAACAGGTAGCAAAGGCCTTTTTCCGACCTTCAGCAGAATGCATGCGGAGCACAGTTACAAAGATCAGCAGATAGGAGACAGAGATGACAGAGAAGGGCAGGAGTAGCATAATGACACAGCACACATAGATCATCATCTGATAGAGAGAAGTGTCAGCACAGGCAAGCTTAAGCACTGCGGGGATGTCACAGAAGAAGTGGTCGATCTCCTGAGAGCCACAGTAGGGAAAGCTCAGGGTATAGATGGCCTGAAACAACCCATCCACCAGACCAGAAAGCCAACACAATGCCACCATGAGCCAGCAGACATGGCGACTCATGACCACTGAGTACCTCAGTGGGTTGCTGATGGCCACATAGCGATCATAGGCCATGAAAGCCAGCAGGAAGCACTCATCCCCCAGGAGGGTGACAAAGAACAGGATCTGGAGCCCACAGCCTGTGAAGGAGATGGAACCATGGCCCATAAGATAGTCGATGGCCATCCGTGGTACAATGGTGGAGATGAGCATGAGATCCATGAGTGACAGCCAGCTGAGGAAGAAGTACATGGGGCTGTGTAGACGGGAGTCAGTGTTGATGAGGAGGATCATGAGCCCGTTGCCAGAAAGGGCCACCAGAAACATGGCCATGATGATGGAGAAGAGGAGGAGGTGCAGTGGTGTGTGGTTGAAGAGGCCCAGAAGGATGAAATGGGACATGAGAGTCTGATTTTTCACCAAGACCATTGTTCCTGCAGAAGTGAGCACCAGTAGATGGTTCGGATCTGGAATCAGGTGGTTTATGTTTAGTGCAACATTACTAAAGTCATTACAACTTTTTCCAATATGTTGCCCTCTTTAAATGCTATTTGGTTTAGAACAAAAGGCATGTCCTCTTAAGAGAAATAACCTGTAACAAAGATGCAGGCTGTTGTTGCTGATGCTGCTTTGAATCTAGGACTTGCTGCATCTTGTTGAGAAGCACATATCAAGCTATTATTGCTAAAGTGGGCACTGATTTTGCTTCTACTAGAATGAGTCTGTCTCCAGTCTATAGAGCTGATTTTCCTACCAAGCCCTGCTGCTGCTGCTGCTGCTGCTAAGTCACTTCAGTCATGTCCGACTCTATGCAACCCCATAGACAGCAGCCCATCAGGCTCCACCGTCCCTGGGATTCTCCAGGCAAGAACATTGGAGCGGGTTGCCATTTCCTTCTCCGATGCATGAAAGTGAAAATTGAAAGTGAAGTTGCTCAGTCGTGTCTGACTCTTAGTGACTCCATGGACTGCAGCCTACCAGGCTCCTCCGTCCATGGGATTTTCCAGGCAAGAGTACTGGAGTGGGGTGCCAGCCTTAATCAAAGATTTTCTTTTTCAGATAAACATACTAAAGCAGCAAAGGCATTTACCATCTCTGGGAACTGAGCATTTATATAACCTCTCTGAACTTGTTTTCTCATATTAATTTGAGATAACAGCTATCTTATAAAGTGATATTAAACACTGAAGGTGAAAGCATAAGCTATTCCTAATAGGACAGAAATAATGATACCTCACATTACTCAAGCATTTCTCATGTGCCAAGCAACACCATGACCACTCTGTCACATCCTCATAACTGCCTGGAAAGACTGATTATTATCACTGTTAATAAGTGGGGAAACTGAGACAGAGGGAGATTACTTTTTCAGATATGGAAGCATAAAGTATTTCTTAAGAAGCTAGTAAATGAAAAACTGGAGGCAACCTAAAACCCAACACAAAGTAAATTATAAAATAATCAAATAATAAAATATGTTGCCAGTGGAATACTTATGACATTTTAATAGATACTGAGCAAAAAAATTATAACAACTAGTCTTTTTAAGCATTTCAAAAAACTGAGAAATATGCCAATATATTTAAGCACATAGTTCCATTTAGGTAGTAGGGTTGAGAGTTATCTCTCTCCAACTGTGTATTTTATACATCTTATATTAGGAATATGGAAATATAATTTTAAATTAACATTATACTATGTATAAGATCAACATACAAAAATCTGAATCTTCTTCATACATATCACTAAATAAACAACTTATACAATTGCAATAAAAAGTGTGAAGTGCCTAGGAAAGAACCCTAATGCTAAAAATTATAAAGCATAATTGAAAGACAGTAAAGAAGGCCTGAAAAAAGCTATGCATATTTTTTGAGACATAAGCTTAACAGTGTAAGGATGTAAATTCTCCACAAAATTAATCTATAATTTCTTTGAGATCCCAATTAATTCCCAAAAGGACTCTTGCATTTTGGATATGACCATATAGAGGTAGAATTCTCTCAAAAGTCACTCAAAATCAGTAATGAGATCAAGAACAGGAACACAGTATATGTTGGATAAAGTTAGGCTAGCTGAAATTAGAACCCACAAAATAAAATTTGAAGGGACAGCAAAAGCAATAAAAAACTGAGCAAGGGAAGGGGGAAAAATGGAAAAAAGACACCTGTGAGTATAAACCGCAAAGTAACCTCTCCAAAGATAGGAATAAAACCAAAACTACCAGTTTCAGCCAGCAGAAGCTGGAAAGTGGTACAAGGATTCTAAAGATAGTAGTTTATCCCAAGGAGCAGAGGAGAAGGACTTGAACAAAGACTCGTGCAGATGAGTTGTATTTGCAGGAATAGTTCTGTATTGGTGATGGGGGAAAAGACAGGATGTACATTAGGAATAGCCACATAGTTCTCCATCCCAGTAGCTCAAGGAAAACTAAATAGAATCCTCAAAACCTAGTCTAGCAATCCACGATATACTAACAACTCAACCTCTGGATTAAAATGGCAAACTGAACACACCTAATACCTGCTTCCTGAAAAAAACCACTAGAAAGACAGCTGCTGCTGCTGCTAAGTCACTTCAGTCGTGTCCGACTCTGTGCGACCCCATAGACAGCAGCCCACCAGGCTCCCCCGTCCCTGGGGTTCTCCAGGCAAGAACACTGGAGTGGGTTGCCATTTCCTTTTCCAATGCATGGAAGTGAAAAGTGAAAGTGAAGTCGCTCAGTCGTGTCCGACTCTTAGCGACCCCATGGACTGCAACCTTCCAGGCTCCTCTGCCCATGGGATTTTCCAGGCAAGAGTACTGGAGTGGGAGAAAGACAGCAGTTACAGGTAAAAAGAACTAAGTACCTATCAAGAGTAAAAATTGAATAAACTGAAATAATATGAGAATGAGGTTGCTTTTTGTATGTTTATATAGAATTGTCCTCAAACTATATTGTTCAATGTAAAAGTGACATTAAAGAAGAGTGTATACAGTAAAATTGAACATATAAGGTATTGTATTACTTATTTTATATTAATTATGTGATATATATGTTTAAATAAATATCATATTACAATTATACTATATTTCATACATTTCAGGGAGTATTACTTAGTATTATATTTTACTCATATATGTGTAAAAAGAAATGAATATGTTTCTGTATACATTTATTTATGTGAATGTCAAAATCTCTGAAAGAAACCTCTGAAAGTAACACCATCAATTATTAGTTTTCAGTTAAGTGCTCACTGACTCTTTCATCTCATCTGCAAAATGAGGACAAGAATAGTCACCTCCCAGGGTGGTTAGGAAGACTGAGTTCATGTGTCAAAAGCACCAGACACTTGCCTTATTCACACAGAAAATGATCAACAAATGGTGGGTACTGTTGTTGAGCAGAGGAGTAGGGCTAAGCCTGTTCACTGAATGACAGAGAGACAAGGAGACATGATAAGGGGAGAAACTATTAGTAAGAAGCTGCGATGGTTCAAGCAAGAGATGGCCACTGGCTGTGTTACGTTAGGCAGGTTACCTAATCATTGTGATCCTCAGTTTTATCATCCATTTCGGCAGTGAGAATAAAATGAATTATGTATATAAAGCCTCTACTCTTGTGTCTGGTGCATAGTAGGTACCCAATACACATAGGCAGGAACATAATGATGTCTACAATTTCCATTAATTATTATGCTCTGAACAAGATGGTAGCAAGAGAAATGTAAGGAAGGAAAATATTTTTAAGTGCATTGCATTAGAGTTTGAATTTACATCTTAATAGGAAACTTGGCCACTGTTTACTCAGGCTAATCAGATACATCAGTTGACTTTCAATAAATGCCTTGGGAAAACTAATCTTTACTGATAAACATGGCCCTACTCCAATGTAATGTAATCCCTTGGTACCAACTGTAAAGCAATTTTTTTTCAACAAAGCCTTACCAGATAGCTATTGCAGATATAGTCTCAGCCAGGCAAAGCAGGGGATATTTTAGTGTAGAAAGGCAATCCTGCATCCCTCAGGTAAGGCTTGCAGAGCCCAAGGTTGTGTATAAATGACTCCTGTAAGGGTGCACCCAGGAATTTTCTCAGAGAGCCTGGAAGCAGAATGAGGAGAAGTCAAACCTGTGGTAGAACTTTCTCAAAAGAGAAGGAAGCTACAGTGTAGAAGGAGAAAGGAGCAAACACCAAAACATTTCACCAAATAAGAGCAGAGTTCAGGGTTCTTCAAGTAGAAGAGGAACAGGAGAGATCATCCAATAGAAAAAAAAAATTATGTGGTTTTAGGGAAAGACAAGCAAAAATTGTTTTCATGAGTTGCAAACATAAGCACAAATGGTAGATAAGCATGAGAGGACTTTACCATAATCTTTCAAAATCTAACAAACAGGTATCAGAGACACTCTCCCAGTACCTTGAAAGGACCTGTTTCAGATGGTCTAGCCATGTTGCACTTCATTAAACTTGAACAGACAAATCATGTATACCATTGTAAAACTGGTCATGAGCCCATAGGAATGAAATTTCCCTTCTCTTAGGTCTCCGTCTCCTGAGCTTTAAAATGAAATACTGGATCAAGCAACTCTCGGGTTTTCTCTAATTCTACCCATGGAGTAAAGAATTAGGAGAAAAATCATTTCAGAAAACAAAATCTAAGCACACAAGAGTTTTCTAATTTAAGATAAATAGTAATCAAGAAAATGTCAGGGATAGTTGTCAGGTGAAAAATCATTTTAAGCATTTCATAGCAGAGAGGTAAAGTATAAGACACAGAGAGGAAGAGCCTTACCCAAAACCATGTAATCAGGAAAGCCTGGAGAGTCATGAGGTAGATTCCATTGGGAGCTCTATGCCCTGAGTAAATAGATTCCACAACCCAAGAAGGACTGATCAGATCACTCAGCTGGATCTACAAAGGGTCTCTCTAACTGCAGAGAAAACTACACATCTCCATCTTCTTGAAACAGAAGCTGAAGGGAATTATTAAACATCGAGAAGAGAAATTTCCAGGAGAAAGGAAGGCTTGTTTGGTCAGAACTCCTCTAGAATTTCCTCCTAACTTGTGAAAATATCAGTTGATCAAGATGTCTGGAAGGCCTCCCATCCATCAGCAGAAACTATCCATTGTCTCCCACCTTGGCTGTGGAAAGATTTTGAAGAAATGCATTAATACTGGTTGAAAATGGGAAGAAAAAGTTCAGAAAGAAGGAAGCCCCAAATCCTGGAAAAGAGTGTTTCATGCTAAAAACCCAATAGAACCTTTAGTGGTCAAGAAAAACTCATTTGGAAAGAAAACTTAGAGCACAGAGAGACCATACAGCCCTCATGCAAAAGCAAAGACCATGGAAGAGGGCTAGACAAGGAGGGAAGGGGCTTCTATCTTGGAGTCAGCAGAGTGGAGAAACACTTGTTGGCCAGGTTTAGCATCCAGCTGAGAGGTTTTATGCTGTGTCACTTCTCACTGAGACTCATTGTTTTCCCTTCAACTGTGACTAAAGAAAGCTACTTCTGTTCTTACAAGTCCTTAGAGAACCCTCCTCTGCCACATCTCTGTCCCCAGTCTGTTGCAATTAAACCTTTTGGGAAAGGAAGCCTCTTGCAAAGTTTTCTGCTCATCTCGGTTCACCAGTAAACAAACTCTCTTTCAGGGAAACATTGAGAGGAAAACTGGGGAGAGATTCTATGGATCAATCTGGGAAGAACTGACTCTCCCATTCCAAAATGGAATGGGAAATATTGACTTTTGTTCTGGGATATGACCTACATTGTAAGTGTTCACTAAATATTGGGTATAGGTGAAGCCAACAAGGAATCTTCCAGAGTTTTCCAGACTTTTGTCCCTCTGGTTCCTTCTGCCTTTTCCTATTAAGCTATAAGATGTTCCCATCCAATATCACACTGATCTTTCTAACCTCAGAGCTCAATTCCACTGGAATTTTTCAAGTCAAAAATTCAACAAATACTCTGCTATGAAAAACACATCACCTGCCTAGACTGACCACCTCTTTCTCACTTTTCCATCAGCTCTGGCCCAGTTGGGTTTCTGTCATACTAAGTAATTTACAGAAATAAACATAGCATAGACAGACACTTGACATTGAAGTTATATAGAGCTGAGTGTCAATATTTTTAGGCATCATTCTGAGCTAAGAACCTGCCTGAACCTATTTGCTCATTTGTAAAATGGGAACAATAATTTTTCATCACAAAACATTTGTTGCATGAATTAAATTCATAGACAACCTTAAGTCATCTCCCTGTTATAAGGTTGTAAGAATTGTAGTTACTAGTGTAACTTGCCTCCATTCTCTCTAAAGCCACAAAACTGTGACAGAAACACAGATTTTACAAATATAATATAAAGCTCATTAAACAAATATCCAATGTCCATAGCAAGCAACAGAACAAATGCCAAGAAGGGGAGGATATTTAATTTCCAAGGTTACCACATCAAATATTGAAAATTATCCAGTTTTGGGGCTTAGGGGCGTCAGGTAGCTGCAGAGTACATCATGAGAAATGCTGGACTGGAAGAAACACAAGCTGGAATCAAGATTGCCGGGAGAAATATCAATAACCTCAGATATGCAGATGACACCACCCTTATGGCAGAAAGTGAAGAGGAACTAAAAAGCTTCTTGAGGAAAGTGAAAGTGGAGAGTGAAAAAGTTGGCTTAAAGCTCAACATTCAGAAAACGAAGATCATGGCATCCGGTCCCATCACTTCATGGGAAATAGATGGGGAACCAGTGGAAACAGTGTCAGACTTTATTTTGGGGGGCTCCAAAATCACTGCAGATGGTGACTGCAGCCATGAAATTAAAAGATGCTTACTCCTTGGAAGGAAAGTTATGACCAACCTAGATAGCATATTCAAAAGCAGAGACATTACTTTGCCAACAAAGGTCCGTCTAGTCAAGGCTATGGTTTTTCCAGTGGTCATGTATGGATGTGAGAGTTGGACTGTGAAGAAAGTTGAGTGTTGAAGAATTGATGCTTTTAAACTGTGGTGTTGGAGAAGACTCTTGAGAGTCCCTTGGTCTGCAAGGAGATCCAACCAGTCCATTTTGAAGGAGATCAGCCCTGGGATTTCTTTGGAAGGAATGATGCTAAAGCTGAAACTCCAGTACTTTGGCCACCTCATGCGAAGAGTTGACTCATTGGAAAAGACTCTGATGCTGGAAGGGATTGGGGGCAGGAGGAGAAGGGGACGACAGAGGATGAGATGGCTGGATGACATCACTGACTCGATGGACATGAGTCTGAGTGAACTCCCGGAGTTGGTGATGGACAGGGAGGCCTGGCGTGCTGCGATTCATGGGGTCGCAAAGAGTCGGACACAACTGAGTGACTGAACTGAACTGAACTGAAGGTCTTTCCATGATTTAATTTCTTACTTCTCTTCACATCAACCATAAAAGGAGCCCCTCCTAATGCCCACATGCAGTGAGTGCATGTACATGATGATATTTTGCCATCTCAGCTTTAAATCACCATTATTCCTGAGTCATAGTTCAGTTTCACAGAAGTAGACTGAGACATGCTTTGCAAGCAAAAATTTATTAGAGAATGCTCTTCAGAATTAAGAATTCTGGTGAAAGAAGAGGGTTAAGGAAGAAAAGTTGGATGCAAGAAGTCGTCTGCAGTTCCTCAGATGATTCTATGGGGAGACTGAATTTGGGGAGCTCTGGAACTTGGTTGTCCCTTCAGGGTCAAACTGAGACAAGACAGTCAGGCATTTATATCCTATATTACCAGTCACGAGATTCAGACAGCTCTCCAAGGAGAACCATGGCCTTCAGCAAGGTGCCTCTCCTCAGCATGGACAATTCCTTGAGAGGAACACAGCTGAGAGTGGTCACCTGCCCACTCTCCCAGCCCCTGAGGGGTGAAGGATCTGTGTCTTCTAGTCTTTGTAATCCCAAAAGCTCTTACATTGCCTATACTCAGCATGGACAGAATTTATTGAATTAATGTGCTAATCTGGTTACTTCTGGTCAGAGAATGACTTTTATTTTCAGTGGGGCATGTTCATACCTCTTTCAATCAAACTACAGTTGAATAAGCCAGGTTCCCAGGGCCCAGAGCTGTACAAGCAGTGGCAGTGGCATGCTATTCCTGTCCCCCACCACATGGACACCTCCCCAGGAGTTTCTTGAGAGCACCAGCCACTTCCTTGTTCCTCAGACTGTAGATGAGTGGGTTGAGCATAGGGGTAATCATGGTATAGAAGGCTGAGACCACCTTGTCCTGCTTGGAGGAGTGGTAGGTCTGGGGCCGCATGTAGGTGATCAGGGCAGCTCCGTAGAAGAGAGAGACGACTGCCATGTGGGAGGAACAGGTAGCAAAGGCCTTTTTCCGACCTTCAGCGGAATGCATGCGGAGCACAGTTACAAAGATCAGCAGATAGGAGACAGAGATGACAGAGAAGGGCAGAAGCAGCATGAGGATGCAGCACACATAGATCAAAGCCTCATAAATGGATGTATCTGCACAGGCCAGCTTAAGCACTGCAGGGATGTCACAGAAGAAGTGGTCGATTTCCTGAGATCCACAGTAGGGAAAGCTCAGGGTATAGATGGCCTGAAACAACCCATCCACCAGGCCAAAGAGCCAAGATCCTGCCACCATGAGCCAGCAGACACGGCGGCTCATGACCACCGAGTACCTCAGTGGGTTGCTGATGGCCACATAGCGATCATAGGCCATGAAAGCCAGCAGGAAGCACTCATCCCCAGGAGGGTGACAAAGAACAGGATCTGGAGCCCACAGCCTGTGAAGGAGATGGAACCATGGCCCAGGAGATAGTCGATGGCCATCCGTGGTACAATGGTAGAGATGAGCATGAGATCCATGAGTGACAGCCAGCTGAGGAAGAAGTACATGGGGCTGTGTAGACGGGAGTCAGTGTTGATGAGGAGGATCATGAGCCCGTTGCCAGAAAGGGCCACCAGAAACATGACCATGATGATGGAGAAGAGGAGGAGGTGCAGTGGTGTGTGGTTGAACAGGCCTAGGAGGATGAAGTGGGAGATGTGAGTCTGATTTTTCATCAAGGCCATTGTTCCTGCAGAGGGATGCGCCAGACAGAGGGTTGTGATCTGAAAGCAGGAGGTTTATATTCAATGCCATATTACTAAAGTCATTAACACTTTTCACAAAACTTTTCCCTCTTTATATGTTACCTGGCTTAGAGTAACAGACATGTTCTCTCAAGAGAAAGAGTGCGAATAAACATGCAGGCTGCTGTTGTTGTTTCAGTGTCTAGGTCTTTCTGCACATAACTGAAAAGCAAATGTTAAGCTATTTTTACTAAAACGGACACTGCTTCTACCTTTGGTAGGCTGGATCTGTCTCCAGCCCACATAGTTGCTTCTCCTGAAGCTCAGTAAAGGATTTGCTTTGTCAGGGAAAAACTACCAAAGCAGAAAAGACATTTACCAACTTTGCGACCTAGTTACTTAATACCCTTTCTGAACCTGTTCTCTCATCTTAAATCGGGGTAACAACTGTCTTGTAAAGTGATAGTAAAGATTGAAAGTAACAACTTGATCAATGCCTGGTAGTACAGAAATGATGACAGCTGACGTCACTTGATCATTTCCCATGTACCAGGTACCATGTTGGGCACTGTCACATTCTAGCATTCAATGCTCATAACTGCTTTGAAAGAATAATGATTATTCCTATTTCACAAGTGGGGAAAGTGAGAGAGTGGGAGGTTTATTAATTTTTTTCAAATGTAAAAGCCTAAAATATTTTCTAAGAAAAATAGTAAGTGAAAAACTGCTGCTGCTAAGTCACTTCAGTCATATCCGAGTCTGTGTGATCCCAAAGATGGCAGCCCACCAGGCTTCCCAGTCCCTCGGATTCTCCAGGCAAGAACACTGGAGTGGGTTGCCATTTCCTTCTCCAATGCATGAAAGTGAAAAGTGGAAGTGAGGTCACTCAGTCGTGTTCAACTCTTAGCAACCCCATGGACTGCAGCCCACCAGGCTCCTCCATCCACAGGATTTGCCAGGCAAGAGTCTTGGAGTGAGGTGCCATTGCCTTCTCCGAGTGAAAAACTGGGGACTACCCAAAAGCCCAACCCAAAGGAAAACCTAAGTAAATTGTGGCATGATTAAATGATAAAATAATATGTTGTCAGTGTGATACTTATGACATTTTAATAGATACTGAATAAAAAATTTATATCAATGAAGTATTTTTGTATTTCAAAAGACTGGGAGAAATATGCCAAGATATTAACCATGCGGTTCCACCTAGATAGTGGGGTTAAGAGTTACCTCCCTCCAAAATTTTGTTTTTTACACATTTTCTATTTAGAAATATAACTTAATTTTAAAGTAACATTATACTATGTATAAGATCAACAGCCAAAAATCTGTATCTTTCTCATACTATACCACTAACCAATTAAAAAGTAGAAAAAAAATATTTACAATTGCAGCAAAAACTATGAAGTAGGGACTTCCTTGATGGCACAGTGGATAAGAATCCACCTCCAAATGCAGGGAACATGGGTTTGATCTCTGGTCTGGGAAGATTCCACAGGCTGCAGAGCAACTGAGTCCATGTGCCACAACTACTGAGCCAGCACTCTGGAGCCTGCAAGCCTCAACTACTGAGCCTGTGTGTGGCAACTACTGAAACCTGCACGCCCTAGAGCCTGCAGGCCACAACTACGAGCCCACGTCCTATTACTGAAGCCCAGTGCCTAGAGCCTATGCACTGCAATAAGAGGAGCTCCTGAAATGGAAAGTCCATTCACACAGTTGAAGAACAGCCCCCACTCACCACAAGTAGTGAAGAGTAGTCCCTGCTCATCACAAATAGAGAAAGCCCACACCCACACAAAGCAATGAAGACTCAGTACAGCCCTAAATAATAAATAAATAAATCTTAAAAATATATTTTAAAAAAACTGTGAAGTACCTAGGAAAGAATGCTGATTCTAAAAATTACAAAACATAAGTTAAAAACAGAAAAGAAGGCCTGAAGAAAGCTATGCAGCTCAACATTGTAAGGACGCAAATTCTCCCCAAAATTAATCTATCATTTCCATGTAATCATGATTAAATTCTCAACACAACGCTTGCAGTTTTGAAATGACAGTGTATACTCAGAATTCTCTCAAAAGTCACTCAAAGGCAGTAAGGAGATCAAGAGCAGAAACACTGTCCATGTTGGCTGAAGTTGGAGTTAGCTTAAAAAAGAACTCACTAAATAAAATTGTAAGGGTCACCAGAAGCTATAGAAACTGAGCAGGGTGAAGAGAAAAGGGGAAAAGAACACCCATGAGCATAGACCTCAAAGTAACTCATCAAAGAGGGGGGCAAAACCAAAACTGATTGTTTGTGCCAGCAGAAGGAAAGAACTGGTACAAAGAAGGTCTTGGGACCTGGTTTATTCTAGCAAAGGAGAAGGGATTCAACAAAGACTCACACAGATGAGCTGTATTTGCAAGAATTCTGTTCTTGTGGCATAGAGAGAAGAGAGGCTATACATAAGAATAGCCCTCCAGGGAGTTCTCTGGCAGCCTAGAGGTTAGGACTCCAAGCTTTCACTCCCATACCCTGGTTCAGTCCCTTGTTGAGCCACTGAGGTCCCATAAGCTGCGCAGTGGCATGGCCAAAAAAAAAAAAAAAAAAAAGAAGCCCTGTAGTTCTTCAACTTAGAAACCTGAGGTTAACTAAATATTATACTCGGCACTCAGAGTCCCAAGACCTATGATACCAGAGTCCCAAGAACTCCACTTCTGGAATTAAATGGCTGATTGAACATACTCAACTTCTGTTTCCTCAAAAAAATCTTACTAGAAAGAGGGTAATGAGTAAAATCTGAACATGAGAAAAGCAAGAATAACAAAGCTTTTAGAACCTCAAATAAATGGGTGGATTGTAACTAGCATGCAGACCTAAGATGGCTAAGGGACTATAAGTCAGGGCAAGGGTGAGACTGAAAATGGTGATTTTCTGAAAGATGGCTAAAGGAGCACAGTTCCCTCCCAACTCCACACACATGGGCCCCACCCATCCCTCATCCTGGCAGAAAGTAGGAGAATAATTCTCCAGAGAAGTTGAATCCAATAATTCCAAACCCAGTGGAGGCCCAGTGGAGGTGATGGTGCTGTGAGCACAAGGCAACATGTCAAGAATGGGGTTGGGGGTTGGGGGGAGTTCCCAAGATCCAGATTTATTCCCTTTAAGCAGGAAAATAGATGAGCCTCTACTCAACCCAGAAAACATCTAAAGATACTGACATTGTAAATTAAAAAAAAAAAGGCCAGTCATTTTGCTAAGTGAAGCCACAAATGACATGCCCATGGGCTTGCCTGATACCTCCACCTAGGAAAGAATCCATTGGGAAAGAATCCACCTGCCAAGCAGGAGATCCAGGTTTGATCCCTGGGTCAGGAAGATCCTCTGGAGAAGAAAATGGCAACTCACTCCAGTACGCCTGCCTGGGAAATCCCATGGCCAGAGGAACCTGGTGGGCTACAGTCCGCGGGGTTGCAAGAATCAGACATGATTTAGCAACTAAAAACCACCACCACCTACATGCTTAGGGTGCCCAACGTGTTTGTTTTGACCCCACATTTTAATACAGGTAGACAACAGAGGGTCAGCAAACATCTGAAAAATGTTTCCAACCTCAAAGAAGGAAAGGAAAATCAACAGCAGAGCAAAATGGATGAAAAAAGAAACTCTTCAGGGAAACAAAACTGTTTACATTCAACATTAAATGATGTAAGGAAAGATACAGTAAACATGAACTAGAATGATGTGCAATAGAAAAAGGAACATTCAGAGGATGGAGGATTTTTTAGTAAAAATATAGTTCTATTATTCATTTTACAGATATATGTGCACATACATGAATTGATGCACAGACAAGACGGTTTGGTGTAGATTTGTTTATAGTAGAAAAAAGCTGGAAAGCAATCTATCAACAGAGGAAAAAATGAATAAACACTGGAATAATATTCAAGTAAGAAACAGAATGAGATTGCTTATTATGTGTTGATAAAAACGTCTCCAAAATAATACTGTTCAAAAAAAAAGCACATTACAAAGTGGTGTTTATAATGTAATTGTAAATATAAAATGTTATACTGTATAATATATAATTATGTACCATAATTATGTTATATATTACTATGTAAATTTTATGCTATAATAATATACTATATCACATATTATATAATATATACAAGTAATTTATATAATATTACATTTTACATATATATAAATGTGTATATATACACAGATATATACATACATACATAGAAGATATTTATATATAATACATGCATATACAAATAAATTAAATCTCTGAAATAAAACACAGGATCTACTAACAGTGTTTGCCCCAGAAGAAAGAATTAGAAGAATCAGATTGCTGAAATTTAGGGTAGAAAAAGAAAGTCTTTATGGTATTTGATGTTGTCTCTCTTGAATTTTACTCTTTGTGAGACAATACATACTTTAAATAAATACATAAATATAATGCTGAAATGATTATCAATAGCATTATTAATGGGAACTGATAAAGTGAGAACCAAGATTCCTGTTGGTACTTAATTAATGTTTTCTGAACAAAGAGTCAAAAAATTTTGAAAGGGTTAAACAATGGCTAACAGACCAAAGTTAAAAGTGATACTACCTCATCTATTATCAAAATGTAAAAAATCTAGTATCAGTGAAGGAATAGAAAAACTGACCAACAAAAAAGAGTAAGTCCAGAATCATCCTATGTGTATGAAAATTTACATTCCGATTTAAATAATACCATCTAAATTCTGTGAGAAAAGAAGGGCTATTAAATAAATGGTGTAGAACAATTGCTCATCTCTTTTGAAAATCAATTAGGTCTCTAATCATACCACACACAAAAATAAATTCTGGAAGCTTAAAGAACTGAATTAATAAATAACAGTATCAAAAGAAATATGGGAGAATGTATTTATGACCTAGGACAAAGACTAGATGCATTTAAATATGACATAAAGAGTGACATATACATATATATACTACCTGTTTTATATAGTAAGTATGCAATAATAAATAAAATATCACTTAATATGTGGAATCTAAAAAATAAACTTATTTACAAAACAGAAACAGACTCACAGACTTAGAAAACAAACTGATAGTTACCAAAGGAGAAAAGTGAAGGAGAGAGATAAATTAGGAGATTGGGATTGACATATACATACTACTAATAAATAGTAAAAGTATTTAGTAAAATAGATAATCAACAAGGACCTACTGTTTAGCACAGGGAGCTCTACTCAATACTCTGTAATATATTGGAAAAGCATCTGAAAAAGAAAGTTACATGAAAAAAAAGAATAGATACATGTATATGTATAATTAAATCACTTTTCTATACACCTGAAACTAACAAGCCTCATAAATCAACTATACTCAATATAAAATAAAAATTTTAAATGATATGATATATTATAAAATTTATATTAGACAGCAACTCATAACATTTTTTCTATTCAATATGTTTAAAGAATAACACAATACAATAAGATAAAAGATAAACAAAATAAGCAGTAATTCTCAGGGGGAAAAATCCAAATAAACATTAGATTAAAAACTCCTTTACATCATTCTTCCTTGAGGCCCTGCAATAAATTCTTTATTTCACCAAAACAAAAGCAAAAATAAGCAAAAAAGACTGCTTTATTTCACTAGTAACTAGAGAAAATCAAACCAAAACAAAGATACAACTCTTTAACCAAATTGGAATAAAGTTTGGGAATATTAAGTGTGGGGAGGCAAGAATATGAAAAACAAGTACACATAAAGTCCTGAAGGGCACAGAGGATAATAATGGATACTTCTGAAGAGAAGATTAGAATTGGGTGAGGATAGTGGTCAAAGACGGAGAAGGCGATGGCACCCCACTCCAGTACTCTTGCCTGGAAAATCCATGGACAGAGGAGCCTGGTAGGCTTTCACTTTCATGCATTGGAGAAGGAAATGGCAACCCACTCCAGTGTTCTTGCCTGGAGAATCCCAGGGACGGGGAAGCCTGGTGGGCTGCCATCTATGGGGTCGCACAGAGTTGGACACGACTGAAGTGACTTAGCAGCATCAGTGGTCAAAAAGGAACTCTAACTTAATGTATTTATGTGTTTTTTGACTTTTGACAAGAATGTATTTATGTGTTTCTGGATTTAAGTGAAGATTGTCATCAGCAGATAACTAACATATTTGGTAGATCTTTGCTCTTTCAGCTTGCATTGTAACATAACTTTTAAGACACATTCAACAAATTAAACATTAGGAAATTTTTTGAAATAATTTATATTTTAGCAACATTGGCCAAATACAATTCTCAGTGTCAACTTGGGGGATATTGTGGGGGATCTCTTTGTTGTCAAAGCTAACTAGCCATACACACCACACTCGTAGCACATAGGATCAAATTGATAATCCCATTCCAGGCAAAGATTGTAAGCCTTGTAGAGCAATAGGATGCAAATGTGAAAGAAAGAGGGTGAGGGATTAGAGAGCTGAAGGATGAGGAGAAACATTAACAATGGACCAGGAGAGGAAGGGAGAGATGAAAGGAATAATGAGAAAATGTCATGGAAAAGGAGACAAGATTAACAGCCACGAAAAAAATAGAAAAAAAAATAGAGAACTGTGTTGCAATATAAAAAATTATTCTTCCAGAGAAGAGACAGAGAAAGTAGAGAACACAAACATGGTGAGAAAAGGGAACACAGATGCTGAGAGAGAAGGATCAGGGGAAAGACAATGGCACAGATGGGAGAAGACATAGGAAAAGGAGTCCCTGAGTGCAGAAGGCAGCCAGGCAGAGGCACAGAATTCTCCCGTTAGCAACACATTAATGAGCTCTCTGAGTTCTGGAACTCTGGAAGCTGGGATAGCCCAATGTCTTTGGCTCTGCCCACCCTTCTGGGGAGAGCTGTGGAGCAGACTGGATTGTCTTCAAACTCTTCTGGCTTTCCTCAGAGGCAGTTGCTTACAGTCTGGAGAGAAGCAGTACAATGGCCTGACCCTTCCCAGCTTCCTTCCCAACCCCCACTGGAATATCCTGCACTCATGTTCAAGAGCCTGGCTTCTTCCAGGTGAACAGAGATCCACAGACCCTGTAAGGCCAAACTCAACAGATCCCAACACGCCAGACCTGCCTGTTGAGTCTCAGACTTCATCTCCATCTTGATATGTCCAAGTCCACTCAGGTTCCTACTGGACAGAGTCTGTGCTTGAATTCATACCATCCTATCTATCTGCCTGGAATGCCTTCCCTGACTATTCATTCATTCAGGTGATACTTACTGAACATCTATAACGTTCCAGGTTCTGTTCTAGGTGTGGAGAATAGACTGGATAAGAAGATGCACTCCTCTCTGGGATCTGACACTCCTGATGATCTTTCCTCCCAACCCCTCAAATTCTGACTCTTCCATCAAGTCCCTCCTCCTCAGTGGTCTCTCCTCTTATATCAGTTGGTGTCTAGAATTAATAAGTTGCTGATTAATCTTGTAGTGCTTTATTGACCAACAGAACATCAAAGTTAGCTTAAATAGGAATTTATAAACCCTGAAGTTATGCACAAAATTTGGTGCTTATGTGCACAATTATGGATAGAAAGTCTGCAATTCTATTATATTCTCTTAAAAAGTGAAAATAAAATGCATTTCATTTCTAAATTGACATTATTTATCTGGTGGTACTGTTTACACTTTCAAGAATGGATTTCCCCAAACTTAAGTTACTGAACACAAACACTGTTAGTGTGGTCTCTGTGTGCACCACAAGTGTTACCTATTCACACCCAAGAACATGTAGCACTAAGGGGATGTGGCAGTCCAGCAATTCCCATGGGTGCAATCTCTCTGCCCTTAAGGGTACCAGGGAGGAAGTTCTCCACTATTTTGTGGAATCAAGAGAGGCCTCCGGGTGCCCAGGAGGTGAAGTTGGATCCTGAAGGATAATTGGAATATCCAAACTTAGCAGAAGTCAATTAAATACTTCAGAGATAGGGAAAAGACAGAGCTTGAGGCAGAGAAGAGAAAGCAAAATATTGATGGGGGTGGCAAGTTGGGCCTATTGACTCAGCAGAGGATCTGCATAGGTTGGCAGTGGAGGGAGCCTACCCATGAATGTTCAGATTCAAGAGTTGGAATGGAAACCTATATATCACCAGGTCATGGCTAAGAGATAGAATTTGGCCAATTATTAGCATTGGGCAAGTGCTCACCGAATCTTTCATCTCATCAATAAAATGACATGTAATCATCTTCCACCGTGGTTATGAAGATTAAATGAGTTCACATGTTTAAAAGCTCACACAGAAAAGGCTCAGCAAATGGTGGGTATCCTTGGCTGTTGAGAAAAGGAGCAGGTCAATGCCTAGTCACTGAATGGCAGAGAGACAAGAAGACAGAGGAGAGAAAGAAGTAACTACTAGTAATTAGCTATGATGGTCCAAGCAGGAGCCCCCCAGTTTTATCATCTTTAAAGAATACAATGAGGGTAAAATAGGATAATGTATATAAAGCCTCTTCTCTAATGTCTGGTATACAGTAAGTGCCGTATACACAGTGGCAATTATTATGATGTCTACAACCTCTGTTACTTATTATGCTCTGGACAAAAGTGGTAGCAGAAGGACAGTAAAAGAGGTAAGTTTTTTTAAAAGTTAATTGCACTGGAAATCAGAACATACAAGTTAAAAGAAAATTTGAGCTGTTTACTCTGACTTACCAAATGAATCAATTGATTTTTGATAAATGTCTTTTAATGAATTGATGGGAAAACTGATCTTTGCTAATAAGGAAACCCCACTATAATGTAATCTAACACTTTGCTATCGATTGATATACAAATTTCTCCAGAGAAAGCCTTCCCAGGTGGCAACATACAAGATTTTGCTTAGGCAAAGCAGGAGATATTTTAGGACAGAAAGGGTTTCCTGCACCACTCAGATCAGACTTGCCGGAGCCCAAGTCTGTACATGACACTCCTGCAGAGGTACACCTAGGAATTTTGTAAGAGAGCGCAAAGAGGGGAAGTCAAACCTATAGGGTAACTTTCTCAAAGAAGAAAAAGCTATAGGGTTGGAAAAGAAGGGAGCAGGCACATCAAAACATATTTCTCCAAATGAGAGTAGAGCTCTGACATTCAACTAGATGGGGTATTGGAGAGGACTTCCAAAAGAAAAAAATATATATACAGGGTGTTGGGGAACAGCAAGAAGAAATTTGTTTTCTAAGGTTGGAAATATAGGCACATATGTAAGTAGAGGATTTTATCCTGTCTTTCAAAATCTAACAACCAGATATCATCACAGGCAGATAACTCTCCCCATACCCTGAGTCAGCCAATTTCAGGTAGTCTAGACTTTGTTGCATCCTCTCTCAACTTGAAAAGACAAATCATGCCCACTGTTCCTGAAACTTGTGATGAGACCCTGAGGAGGTAATCTTCTCTTTCTGGGTCTCAGTCTCCCAAGCTTTAAACCAAAAACCTCAATCAAACAACCCTCAGGTCTTCTCTAGTTCTGCCCAAGGAATAAAGGATTAAGAGAGGTAAAAATTTTTTTCAGAAGTAAAATCTAACCACACGAGTTTCCTACCTTAAGAGAAATTGTAAACAGGAGAATGGCAGGAATGGTAGTGGGGTAAAAGACATTTGATAGCAGAGAGGTGAGATACAGGACACAGCAAGAAGAGCCTTACCTGAACCCAGGTAATCAATGACATCAGGAAAGCCTGGAGAGTCAAGAGGCAGATCCCACCGGGAGCCCTATGTCCTTGGTGAACAGATTTCACAACCCAGGGAGGACTGATCAGATCGGTCAGTTGGGTCTACAGTGGGATCTCTCTCATTGCAAGAAAGATCTTGTAATCTTCTTAAAGGAAATGGGCCTGAAATGGAATCAGGAGGGACTTAGGAAATGTAAAGAAAAGAAATTTCCAGGAGAAATAAAGTCTTGTGTGGTCAGAACACCTCAAGAATATCCTCCTGTCTTATGAAAATAGCAGTTAGCTGTGGTGCTATGGGTACTTCCCAAGCTGAGGGAGGAAATATTAAATGCCTTTCACCATGGTTCTGAAGAAATGCACTTAAGACTGGTAAAAAATGGAAGAAAATGAGTCTGAAAGAATGTAGAAATCTAGGAAAACCTGGAAGTGAGAGTTCCATGCTAAAACCTGGCAAAATCTTTAAGGGTTAAGAAAGAGTCTTTCAGGAACAAAAATTAGAGCACATAGAGACCAGACATTCTTCATCCCAAAGGAAAGCAGTGTGGGAGTGGGTCAGACCAGAAGAAAAGGGGCTTCTGGTTGGGAGAAAATATAAAGCCTCTCACCTGTGGAAGAAACCCCTTGCTGGGCTAGGTCAAGCACCTATCTAAGAGACTTTATTCCTTGCCAACCCTCGCTGCCATCCATCGTTCTCCCTTCTGCTGTGACTGAGGAAAGTTACTTCTGTTTTCACAAATCCTTAGAGAACCCTCTTCTGCAACATCTTTGTTCCCAGTCCCTTGCAATTAAATCTCTTGGGGAAGGAAGTCTCCTTCAAAGTTATCTGCTCACCTGATCTCACCACAAAACAAAATCTCTCCTGGGGATATGTAGAGAAGAAAACTGTTAAGAGATTCTACAGGACAATCTGGGGGACATCGGCTATCCTTCCATTCCAAAATGGAATGGGAAATGTTGGCTTTTGTTCTGAGTTGTGGTCCACTTTGTGCGTGTCCAGTAAATAATGTGTGTAGCTGAAGCCATCAGGACATCTTCCAGAGTCTTCCAGACTGTTGCCCCTCTGATTCCTTCTACCTCTTCCCATTATCTAGGTTACATGAAGAGGGTGCACCATGTGCTGTCATGTCTGACTCTTTGTGACAGCATGGGCTGTAGTCCACCAGGCTCCTTTGTCCATGAAATGTTCCAGGCAAGAATACTGGACTGGGTTTCCATTTCCTACTCCAGGAGATCTTCTCGACCCAGGGATTTAATCTATGTCTCCTGCATCTCCTGCATGGGCAGGCAGATTCTTTACCACTGCACCACCAAGGAGACCCAGGATAAATGAAGAGATGCCCACCCAAAATCATAATGACCCTTCTAACCTCTGGGTTCAATTCTGCTGCAATTCAAAGTCCTCAAGAGATGAAAGATTCAACAAACAATCTGTTATGATAAAGAGGTAATCTGTCCCTGGACTGACCTCCTCCTGCCCACTTTTCTATCATCTCTAACCCAGCTGAGCTTTTGTTATACTAAAAAATTTACAAAAAGTAAAGATAGCATAGCACAACAGACACTTTACCTTAAAGTCAGGCGGAGCTGTATGTCCATGATGTTTAAACTTCTTTTAGGCAAGGGACTCGTGTGAACCCCAGTTTCCTCATTTGTAAAATGGAAATAATAATTTTAACTATAAAATATGTGTTCTAAGAATTAAACTGAATAGACAAACTAAATTCCTCTCCCTGTTGTAGAAATGCAGTTACTAGTGTAACTTCCCTCCATTCCCTCTGCTGCTGCTGCTGCTGCTAAGTCGCTTCAGTCGTATCCGACTCTGTGCGACCCCATAGACCGCAGCCCACCAGACTCCGCCATCCCTGGGATTCTCCAGGCAAGAACACTGGAGTGGGTTGCCATTTCCTCCTCCAATGCATGAAAGTGAAAAGTGAAAGTGAAGTCACTCAGTCCCTCTAAAGCCCAAAAATAGAGACAAAATACAGACCTTACAAAAATCGTTTATAAATCTCATTAAACAAATAGAGCAAGCAATAGAAACAATACTTAGGAGGAGGAGGAAGAATCTAATTTCCAGAATTACCACATTATCATATTCAAAATATCCAATTTCAGTGAAAAATCACAAACTATAAAGACAAGAAATGCAAAGAAGCTATCCTTGAGAAAGCAGACATTAAACCTACCAGACAAAGACTTTAAGTCAACTGACTTAAATATTTTTTAAGTGCTGAAAGAAACTATGGAGAAAAAGCTACAGAAAACAATTTTTAGGAAATATTTTAGGAAAGCAATCCATGAATAAATAGACAATATCAATAAATAGATATAAATTATAAAATGAAACAAATATTCTGAACCTGAAAAGTACATAACTGAAATGAAAAACTCACAAGAGGCATCAATATCACACTTTAAAAAGCAAAATTAAAAATGAGAGCCCTTGATTATGGTCAATTCAGATTAGCAAATCTAAGAAGTAGAAAGAACAAAAAATGAAGAATAACTAAAAGAATCTAAGAGATTATGGGATGTCATCAAGCAAAGCAACATAGGCATTTCTTTCTTTTCAAGAAAGAGAGGAAAGAAAGACACTGTAAGAATATTTAAAGAAATAAATATTGAAACTGTTCAAGTTTGATAAAAAGACTTGAATTAACACATTTAAGTTCAATGAATTTCAAAAAGCACAAACATGAGATATCCTTACAGTTACACATTGTAATTACATTATTGGAAGGTAAGAATCTTTAATTTATTTTTTTATTGAAGGACAGCTGCTTTACAGAATTTTGTCATTTTCTGTCAAACCTCAACATCAATTGGTCATAGGTATACATATATCCCTCCCTTTTGAACCTCTCTTCTATCTCCCACTGCATCCCACCCCTCTAGCTTGATACAGAGCCTCGGTTTGAGTTTCCTGAAACATACAGCAAATTCCCCTTGGCTACCTATTATACATATGGTAATGTAAGTTTCCATGTTACTCTTTCCATACATCTCATCCTCTCCTCTCTTCTCCCCATGTCCATAAGTCTATTCTCTGTCTGTTTCTCCATTGCTGCCCTGTAAATAAATTCTTCAGTACCATTTTTTTCTAGAGAGCACATATATGTGTTAGAATATGATATTTATCTTTCTCTTTCTGACTCACTTCACACTGTGTAATAGATTCTAGGTTCATTCACCTCATCAGAACTGACTCAAATGTGTTCCTTTTTACAGCTGAATAATATTCCATTACTCATTCAGAAAACAAAGATCATGGAATCTGATCTCATCACTTCATGGGAAATAGATGGGGAAACAGTGGAAACAGTGTCAGACTTTATTTTTTGGGGCTCCAAAATCACTGAAGATGGTGACTGTAGCCATGAAATTAAAAGACACTTACTCCTTGGAAGAAAAGTTATGACCGACTTAGATAGCATATTCAAAAGCAGAGACATTACTTTGCCAACAAAGGTCCGTCTGGTCAAGGCTATGGTTTTTCCAGTGGTCGTGTATGGATGTGAGAGTTGGACTGTGAAGAAGGCTGAGTGCCGAAGAACTGATGCTTTTGAACTGTGGTGTTGGAGAAGACTTTTGAGAGTCCCTTGGACTGCAAGGAGATCCAACCAGTCCATTCTGAAGGAGATCAGCCCTGGGATTTCTTTGGAAGGAATGATGCTAAAGCTGAAACTCCAGTACTTTGGCCACCTCATGTGAAGAGTTGACTCATTGGAAAAGACTCTGATGCTGGAAGGGATTGGGGGCAGGAGGAGAAGGGGACGACAGAGGATGAGATGGCTGGGTGGCATCACTGACTCGATGGACGTGAGTCTGAGTGAATTCCGGGAGTTGGTGATGGACAGAGAGCCCTGGCGTGCTGCGATTCATGGGGTCACAAAGAGTCGGACACGACTGAGCGACTGAACTGAAGTGAACTGAAGCTCTCCAATTAAAAGGCAAAGACTGGCAAAACACATTTTTTGAAATATCATTCAATTCCATCTTGTCTATAAGAAACTCTCTTAGATTTGAAACCACAAGTAGATGGAAAATAAAAAGATGGAAAAAAGATGCTCCACGCAAATATAGCCAAAAAATAGCTGAGGTGGAAATATTAATATAAGAAAAAAATATAGTTTAAAAGACTATGTTATATTATATGTTATAAGAAACTAAGTACATCTTATGTTGAGAAAATTGTCAATTCATCAAGAAGCTATAACAATTTTAATCATACATGTATTAAACACAGCCTCAAATTAACGTGAAGCAAACTTTGATAAAATTGAACTGAAAGAGACAGTTCTGTGATAATGGTTGAAGACTTAGTATTTAACTTTCAAAAACTGATAGAACACCTAGACAGAATATTAATTAGAAAGTAGAAGGTATCAACAATATTATAACCCAACTTTGTCTACTAGACATATATAGGACACTCTACCCAGCAACAGAAGACACACATTCTCCTCAAGTGTACATGGAGCACTCCCCAGGATATACCGTATGTTAGACTAAAAGTTGTCTCAATAAATTTCAAATATTGAAATAATATAGTATCTTCTTTGACCAAAATAGAATGAAACTAGATATCAGTGATAGGAAGAGAATGGAAAATTAAAAAATATGTGGAAATTAAACAGCACAGTCTTAAAAAAAAAAAAAAGGACCAAAGAATAAATTAAAGATAAATTAGAAAAAATCTTGAGACAAATGAAAATGAAAACATAATATACCAAAATATGGGATGCCAGGAAAGTAATGCTCAGAGAGAATTTTACAGCCTATATCAGAAAGGAAGTAAAGAACTCAAAATGATTGCCTAACTTTATACTTTAAAGAAAAAGAGAAAACTAAACTAAAAGCTAGAAGAATGAAAAAAGCAAAGATTAGAGTGAAGATAAAGAGATTAAAAAACTAAATAAAATTGACCAAACCAAAAGTCTTTTCTTTAAAGATAAACAAAATTGAACAGACTTAAGCTAGAATGGCAAACAAAAAGAGAGAAGTCAATAAAATAACTAAAATCAGAAATGAAAGTAGGGATATTACTAGAGACTGTACAGAAATAGAAATGAGTATAAGAGAATACCATGAACTGATGCTGAAGCTCCAATACTTTGGTCACTTGATGTGAAGAGCCAAGTCATTGGAGAAGACCCTAATGCTAGGAAAGATTGAGGGCCGGAGGAGAAAGGGGTGACAGGATGAGATGGTTGGATGGCATCATTGACTCAATGGACATGAATCTGAGCAAACTAAGAAACATAGTGAAGGGCAGGGAAGCCTGATGTGCTGCAGTCCATGGGGTCACAAAGAGTCAGACACAACTGAGCAATCGAACATCCTCACACCAGGAAGAGTAACTTCTTTTTGCAGATTGTTTTTTCCTCTGCAATCCTTAGTGTTCTTTTGCCATTTCAGTTCTCAAATATCTGGTTAACAACTCTTTACACTACACTTTTTTCTGCTAAAGTAACTGATAAAGTTTTTATTCCTGGCTGTACCCTGACTGATATGTAAGTTATTAAACAATGGCTCGAATTCTGTCTTTATTTCTGTTCTAGTCTCTACTTTCCAAAACAGTTATAGTTTTACTTTTGCAGAACTTTAAGTACAGAAATAATCACAGTTGCCACAGCAAATCTGGCACCTGAATAGTGCTTTTAAAAATGTTTTCATACATATATCCCTTTTGATGTCTTCTTTTTGCCTTCATTTAATAAGGTTTATTAAGTAACTACTACCTATGAGACACAAAACCAGGTACTGGAAATATATAAATAATTTATTAGCAGTTAGGGATATATTTGTATTTCTTTTTTATTTAAGTATAATTGATTTACAATGTTTTGCCAATCTCTGCTATACAGCAAAGTGACTCAGCTTTACACATATATATATTCTTTTTTTAAATGTTCTTTTCCATTATGGTTTATCCCAGGAGATTGGATATAGTTACCTGTGCTATGCAGTAGGACTTTGTTGCTTACCCATTCTAAAGGAAGTAGTTTTCATCTACCAACCCCAAACTCCCATTCCATGCCTCTCCCTCCCCCACATCCCTTAGACTAGGAACCACCCAATAAAGAATCATAGAGACTCAATTTCTCCCATCTAGAAAATTTTTATTTAAAAATATTTATATTTAGGTGAAATCATCAACTAAATAATATAGATGATACATAAATGAAAAAAGACTGTGCCCAGGACATAGCAAGCACTCAATAAAACACAACTATAATCAAAAAGAATTAAAAATAGAGTGAATTTCCTTCAAAGACTTCATAAATGATCAATAATGATAATAATAACAATGCATTGCTTCTTCATGGCACTTTAGATTTACATATAGCTTTCCCAACAAAATCCCTGTGAGGTAGGGCAGTGTCATGATTCCCATTTATTGATGAGGAAACAGTCACAAAGTGTGAACGACTTGCCAACATTATGCAAACAGGAGGTGGCAGCACCAGGCTCCAGATGCCCTGGTGTTCAGTGCCAGTTGCCAACCCTGCAGTGATTCAGCCCCTTCTTCAAGGCGCCCATCACCTCCTGATTTCTCAAGCTATAAATGAGAGGGTTGAGCATAGGTGTTAGGACTGTGTAGAAGAGAGAGACCACCTTGTCATGGCTTGGGGTCCGATAGCGCCTAGGCCTAAGGTAGATGAACATGGCTGCCCCATAGAAGAGGGACACAGCAGTAAGGTGGGAAGAACAGGTGGCCAGAGCCTTTTTACGAGCATGAGCAGAGTGCATATGGAGCACAGCCCCCAAAATTCGAGCATAGGAAGCCACAATGATGGAGAAGGGCAGGAGCAGCATGAAGATACAGCAAGCAAAAAGCAGGGAATCAAAAATGGATGTGTCTACACAGGCCAGTTTCAATAAAGCTGGAACCTCACAGAAGAAATGATCCACATTCCTTGGGCCACAGTAGGGTAAGCTTATGGCTCCCACCATTTGTATCATTCCATCTATTATCCCAAAAGTCCATGAACTCCCAGCAATCTGCAGACAGACCTTCTGGCTCATGAGGATGGGATAGTGAAGTGGGTGGCTAATGGCCACATAGCGGTCATAAGCCATGAGTCCCAGCAAGAGCCCTTCAGATCCCACAAGAGAGACAAAAAATCCAATTTGTATGGCACAACCCACAAAGGAGATGAACTTCCTGCCAGACAAGAAGTTGAATGCCATCTTGGGCACAATGTCACAGACCAACAGGAGGTCCATGAGGGAGAGCTGGCTGAGGAAGAAGTACATGGGTGTATGAAGTCGAGGATCCATGTAGATGAGGCAGATGAGGAGGACATTCCCACAGAGGGCCACTGTGAAGACCACCATAACCACAGAGAATAGGGCAAAATCAGCCTGGCTATGAGAAAAGATGCCCAAGAGAATGAAGCCATCTATGGATGATTGGTTCAACCATATCCCCATGGTTCAGTTGTTCACAGTCACCTGAAAACATGGACAGAGAAATTCTGAGATTGAGAGACATGTCTTTACTAATCTCTGAATTATTCTTCTTCAGTCATCTGTATCTTTTGTAATTCATTAGAGCACAATAGTACATACTTAGGGATATATAAGAGGTTAGGAGCTTTCCAGGTGGCACAGTGGTAAAGAACCCACCTGCCAATGCCAGAGATGTAAGAGACATGGGTTTGATCTCTGGGTTGGGCAGATCCCCTAGAGAAGGGCATGGTAACCCACTCCAGTATTCTTGCCTGGAGAATCCCATGGACAGGGGAGCCTGGCCAGCTAGTCCATAGGGTTGCAAAGAGTTGGACATGGCAGAAGCGATTTAGCACAGCACATTCTTACATTTTTCCCAAAATATAGATGATAAGATATTTGCTATCTCATAGAATTGAACCATTTATCTACATTTGTATGTATCCATACCAAGAAGAATAGAATCTGAGTTAGTTTATGTGTCACAGGACTATTGGACAATCCTCTTTCAATAGGCAAAATACTGGCTTTCCCATATGGCACTGACTCTTTTTAGCAGGACTAGATGGACTCAGTATACTATCTCTAGCAGAACTTGGACCATTTCATCCCAAGAGATAATTCATATATGTTATAATAAAGGAAAGTAATGGATACTTGAGATGTTCTTTATTTTGCTGAGCTCAAATACCTTAGAACTATTTTTAATTCTTCTATGTCTTTTACATCCAACTATCAGAAAAGCCTCTTGTCTATATTATTCATAATATCTCAGAATCCAGTTAATGCTTATCTCCTCTACAGCTGCCTTGGTCCAAGCCACTATTCTGTCTTAGATGGACTCTTACAGGCTTCTAGTCAGTCTCCGGGCTTCTACCGTTGAAACCCTAGAGTCTATTCTCATAACAGTTCAAATGAGTCTGCTTAAAATGTAAGTCATACAATGTAATTTTCTTGCTGAAAGCATCTCAATGACTTCTCAAATTAAATAAGAGCCACCAGGGAAGCTCCAAATTACCCCACATAAGGCCCAAATACTTAGAGTGGCACACAGGCCCTACACGATACACACACAAACACGCACTCTCATATCTCTGACCTCGTTTCCTACCATGTCCCCTTTGCTCACTGTGTTTCCTTGAATTTCCTTGGACACTCCCACCTTTGGATCTTTGCATTTTTCCTCTTTGAAATGCTCTTTCCTCATATTTCTATCTCTCATCTGCTTCAGATTTTTACTCAAATGCCAATCTCTTAAGAGATACATTCTGTGAAAGTCACTAAAATTATAAACATCTTGCATTTTCAAGTCCTTTCTTGCTTTTGTTTTGTCCACAGCACTTATACCATTCAACACACACAGGATTACATTTTATAACTTTTATTGTCTGTCTCATCCTATTGGAATAAGAGCATCATTTATCATTCACCATGACATTGGCACCCCCTAATGGGTTCAGCCCCTAATGGCTTCCTGGTTCATAGTATATCCTCAATACATATGTGTTGATTGAATAAAATAATCAAGGTGAACTAATATATAGCTGCAACTTCCACTTTCTGAAAGTAGAGAGACTCCCGCTTCAATTGCTGTAGCCCTTGTTCTTGACCTCAATATATTACTTCATTGCTATATTTCTTCATCTGAGGAATAGTAAGTGATATAGTAAGAAGGGGATGACAGAGGATGAGATGGCTGGATGGCATCACTGACTCGATGGATGTGTGTCTGAGTGAACTCCGGGAGTTGGTGATGGACAGGGAGGCCTAGAGTGCTACGATTCATGGGGTCGCAAAGAGTCAGACAGACTGAGCAACTGATCTGATCTGATCTGATCTGATCTTGAGATACTTACAAAAGAATAGAATTTCTCTGCAAATGGATAACAGGGGTATCCAGGAGACATTGATTTAGGATATATTCATGTCTACTTTACCTCCTTGCAAAGAAGAAACAAGGCAACCACACAAGATACACTCTTTGTACAAAGAAACAGAGTAATTTCTAAAACTAGGATAGCCTTGCCCAGATCCACCACCATGGAGGTAGGCTCTCTGAGCTGAATTCCTACAGAACAGAGCATGTTCTGACTCATGTCCAGAAAAGACATGCCCAGGTATCCTTGCCAAAAACAACACAAAGGTGTGATGGGAGGTAAATCACACCTTTGTGTGATTTACACAAAGGTGCAAATACTACAGGAGCAAATCACTGTCCCTATAGTCTTCAAATACCATCTTGGCCATATCAGACCCAGACTGAATCAATCAACTGAACAAACCAGGTTCCACCTCACACCAGCAATTCCTCCTTTTATGTTAAGGACCCAATGTGTATATAATCATTTGGCTGCATGTACCTTCAAAGACATACACTCCACACCTCCACTTTCCCCCTCACCCACCACTGTATGCTACAATACTATAGAGTTGATTAATGACATATAAGCTCCCTTGAATTCTAATTCTTATATCACTCTATACTCACCATCTCCATTTGGATGTTCAATGGGCTTATCCTACCTAAAGTGATCAGATAGAGTCCTTGGTCTCCTCTGGAGAAACAAAACACCTGGTCTAACCTTCCCATGTAAATTAAGGGCAGGTCTGTCCAGTTTCTCAGGATATAACACATGGGTCATATTGAATTTCTCCTTCCCTCTCACATCCCAACATCATAAATCTCTGGTGGTTCTTTCTGCAAAATGTATCTACCCCTGACCACTTTCCATTCTTGCCCATCCTACCTGGCCACACTGTCATCACTGCTCTCCTGGATGATGATGGTCTCTAACTGAATTTGTCTCATCAGCCATTCCATCCCTGCCCCTATCCTAGTCTATTTGCACACTGCACTGCAAGGCAGGAGACCTGGGTTGGGAACAGCCCCTGGAAGAGGGCATGGAAACCCACTCCAGCATTGCTGCCTGGCGAATCCCCATGGACAGGGTAGCCATGGGGTCGCAAAGAGCTGGACATGACTGAGCAGCTAACCATTAAAGTGAACTCATCTCTGTAAGAATAAAAGACAAAATTTTTCAAGAATAAAGGAATGCCTATCAACAGACTTTCTATCACCACTCAGACCTCCTTTTCTTCTGTTCTCCCCAGAATCCCCATGACTCTGGTCTCATCAGCATCCTGTGTTTACTCCCATCCCAGCCTCAGGGACCTTAGTGCTTGCTCTTACCTATTCATGGAAATTTGATCGCACATAAATTATACCTTGTCCTTCACCTACTAACTAACCTTCTAAGCCAGGGCTTCCTCAGACCTATTTGCAATTGAAATCCCTCTCTCCTCCCTATTCCTTCCCTGCCTTGTGTTTCTCATAGCATTCAACACTGTCAGACTTGCTACATTTAATTCATACAGATTTGTCTTCTGCTTTTCAACTAGAACCCATATCCCCCAATGCCATTTTTTCTCATCGGGAATCCCCAGTTCCTAGAGCAGTAACTGACATGTATTATACACTAAGTAAATATTGTTGAATAAGTGATTGTAATATGCAAACAACTCAAGAAACTATCCAAGTATTCCACGTTATTAATTTCCTGTTCATTAATTTCCTTCCTTTCCACTATTTAGTTAATGGCTTCATTTTTTCCCTAGAAAGGACAGCATAGAGAAGCCACTTTGTAGCTAAAATATACATTGGAGGACAGGTTGACACTAAGTCCCATATCAGTCCTGTCCTTCCTGCCCCTTCACCCCTACCTCTCCCCACTCATCCTTTGTCTTCCTGCTGTAAACCACTATTCAACCCAGGAACCCAACACTAAGGCTCCCAATCCAAACCGAGAGAAAGAAAAAAGGAAAAGATCAATTAGAAATTAAAGGAAGAAAAACAGAGAAATAGATCAAATGCAAAGAACTAGAAGAAAGGTGGGCTCTGTGACAAACTAGGGATGGAATGGGGTGGGAGGTGGGAAGGAGGTTCAAGAGGGAGGTGACATACGTACATAGAGGTACTATGGCTGATTCATGTTGATGTATGGCATAAACCAATACAATATTGCAAAACAATTATCCTTCAATTAAAACTAAACAATTTTTAAAAAGAAAAGGACTAGAAGAAAGACAGAAAAGACACATAACACTAAAAGGTATATGCCCACCAACAATTCCAAAAAAAGGGAAAATAAGCTGAAGGAGACAGACAACAATAGGAAGAAAAAATAGTATTTAAACAGAAATGTGAAATGACCAGCAATTAGCAATAGGAACTGGAAAGAGGAGAGAAGAAGGGTGACAGGAAAAGATCCTCACTCACCTTTAAGTGGATTCCCTGAAGGAAAAAAAAAAATTCAGCAGATACCCTATGGCAGAGATTCCAGTGTCAAAATCATTTCATTGCCCTTTTCTTATTTGTACTTACTGGGTCAGAGTACACAGGGAGGAGACCCTTCCCCCAGCTTTGACCTCCTTCCTCTGCCCCCACCAACTTCTCAGCCAGACTCAGGCTGAGGTGTTGCCTGCAGCCTCCCTATGACTCTCCAGCTCACACAGCAAGACTCAGACAGACAACAGCTTCCTCTTAGCATAAGGGGATATGGAGAAAGTGAACTTAGTCAAGGAGATGGTGGTGGGCAGACGGGGACAGAGTCAGGATCTGTGTATCTGAGCCCACCCTCTGATGCCAGTCCACCTTCCATGGGCTGCCTCTCTGCCCTTGTTGCAGAACTGTCTCCCGTTGCCTGTGAAATACTTAACACTGAATCTGAGTGAGGAAGTTAAAACTGTGAGGTCCCAGAGGAGCCCACAAATTCCAGCCCTGAGGCAGAAGCTCCCAAGCTTATAATTAAAGAAAACCAAATAGGGAGCTTGGGGACAAGACCAGAAGAAGGCCAGCAGGATGGAGGGAGGAAACCTGGCCATTAGAGAGGCACAGGGCAGCCAGGGCACAGGAAGTGGGGCAAGTTTCTTGGTGCTCTAACCTCCATCACAGACAAATTCCACATTTTCACAGTGACCCTGAGGTCTCTCATGGGGTCTCCACCCTTGGATTTCCTGATAGGCTTTTTCTGCATCCCACAATCCACGTTTTTTTTTTTTTTTTTTTTTTTTTTTTTTTGCCTTCCCCATGAGGTCAATATATATTTATTGAGAACCCATGATATACAGAGCACTGAGTGAACAGTTACACTCGAATCAAAGGTGGGGACTGAACACAATTCTAGCCCTAAGGAGATTATAACCTGATGGGAGGGAAAGAAGAGCATTCATCTTCAGGAGAGTCAAATGGTGTCAGGGGAGCTGGGTGTCATCCCAAACCTTGTCAAATCAGTGTCTTTCACAGTTTTTCTGTGAGCAGTCCTGTGATTTCATTATCATGTCCGTCATCCCAGTATAATCATGGACAGCACTTTCTTTCACTCTCAAGGATGCCCCAGGATTGATGATAAGTTAATAGTCACTTTAATTTTGTCTTTACGTCCCATGAAATCAATTTTCAAAATGACCAATTCATTGGAAATCAAATTGCCTATGTCAATTTATGTTTTTCTTTAACTCTGTTTTTTTAATTAATATGTTTATTTTAATTGGAGGCTAATTCGTTTACAATATTGTAGTGGTTTTTACCATACATTGACATGAATCAGCCACGGGTGTACATGTGTCCCCGTCCTGAACCTCCCTTCCACCTTCCTCCCACCGGCTTTGAATGCCTTATTTCATGCATCGAACTTGGACTGGTGATCTACTTCACATATGGTAATATACATGTTTCAATGCTATTCTCTCAAATCATCCCTCCCTTGCCTTCTCCCACAGAGTCCAAAAGTCTGTTCTTTATATCTGTGTCTCTTTTGCTGTCTCGCATATACAGGGTCATCGTTACCATCTTTCTAAGTTCCATATATATGCGCTAATATTCTTTAACTCTTTGAAGTATGACTGATTTTTATTTTATTTTCACAACAGTAATAAATATGTTTTATCTGCCATACAAAGCTCTTGGGGCCTTCAGTTGGAGGTTGATGCACAGAAAGAACAGATTAGATCAGAAGGCTGAGAGAAGGGGAATCGAAAAGATAGCTGGGAAGACACAGGGAGGTGGAGACAGAGAGACCTAGGAATAAATAGACCTCTGTCAGGCTACTTCTAGGCACAGTAAACTGTTTTTTTAAGAAATTTCATACAGCCATTCATACACTTCTGCTCCAGCCTCCTTCTCTGTCATTGTCCTCAACCTGCTGACCTACTCTGGTTTCCTATAAGTACTTGAAGTTTTTCCACATCCATATTTTTGCTCAAGTTAAACCTCTATTTTAAATTGTTTTGTCTGTTTTGTCTTTTCCTACTGAAACAATTTATTCTATAAATACCCATCTAAAGCTCTTCATTACTATTCTCCCCATTCTAAAAATTCATTCCACACCCTTTAAGCCTCTCTGAGCTCATACAGTGTATTGTCCATACAACTGGCAATTTGTTGTATCCTGTGAAATCTATTATGTTACTATTTATTTAAACTACATAGTGATTGGGTGAAACATGATTGCATACAACCAAAAAACAGCTTTGTGTTTAGCTAGGACCACCTTCATTCCTGGAAAATCCTTCACCACCTTTGATGGAGTTCAAGCTGATCCCAGGGCTGTCTGGTCCACTTTCAGGTAGAAACCTATCTCCACTTAGCTAATCAAGACCAACTTTCAGGTAGGCTAAGATCCAGCTTGATACAAGTCATATCTTAAATCTCTCACCAAATTAAAAACCTTGCCCATGGCCTCTGCTCAGTTCAGATCTGATTGGGAGCTTGGGGACCCACCACAGGGAAGAGTGGAAAAGAAAGATAGCACTAAGTCATGTCTGATTCTCGTGATTCCAAGAACTATAGCCTGCCAGGTTCCTCTGTCTATGGAATTCTCCAGGCAAGAAAACTGGAGTAGGTTGCCATTTCCTTTTTATCCTGCTCCTTTCATTTTGATACTTAGAGATCTTCCTTATTTGGTTTTCTAGGATTTTCTAGGATTTAAGGGAAGATCAGGAATGTAGGGGGCACTGGGGAACCCTGTTGGGTATATATCAGTGTCATCTGCAGTGAGATATCTGAAGTCCAGTGTGTGATCTATCTGCTTGTCTGTCTATGTGCCTGTCTGTCTCTCTCTCTATCATTCCTGCATGTTAATAGATGTTGAATGCCCTCCCCACCTTCTGAGAACTCTGCAGTGACAGTTCCCTGGTAAGGGCAGACTGTCTCCAGTTGATCTCTTCTGACCCCCTCATTTCCTGACCCTGGCAGTTTCCTTTCAGTCCTTCACACAGACCACTCTCAGAAGAGAGTTTTCTAAGAAGGTTTGAGATGGTGGCCTCACAAAATATCTACTTGACAAAGAAGCAGTTTAGTCATCTTGACCCTAGACTGTTGTTGCACTTTGTCCTTTTCTTACAAGCATGAGCTGCCTCACCTTATCTCACAACTTCAGAATTCCCCAAGCACCAATTCTGCATTCACCTACATACACAGTCTCCCTGAGAAACACGTGTCAACTTCTTCTTGGAGATCTGTCATCTGGTCAGCTCCATGGAAGCAGGCCCTGAGTGTTTGTAGTTAGTGAGCCTCCATCCAGAAGTTGAAAATCCAGTCCCCTTTCTAGGAGTGTACCCAAGAAGGAGAACTTTTGAGTCCCCTCTCAATCAGGGAGCAGAGAAATAAATGCCACTGTAGTCAAACTGAGTTAGGCTAGTTAATGTTTGATGCAACATGGAGAACAGAGGGGTCTTTAGTGAGAAAGTGTAAGAGGAGCTTGTTACAAAATTGTAATGAAATTGTCACACAAGGTAACTTGTGCTTTGTTTCTAAATGGTTTTCTTTTAATGTGAGACACATCAAATCCTAAGAAACACTTCAATCCTTGATCAGAAATGCAATCTCCAACTTTGACAATAAATGTGGTTCTGGTGATCTCTGAGTGATGGATGCTGTATTCATCTGCTCAGGCTTCTGTGACAAAGTACCCAAGTCTGTGTGGCTTAAACAACAGAAATTAGTTTTCTTACAGTTCTGGAAGTACAAGATTAAGTTTATGGCAGAATGCCGCTTCAGGTGTAGGCGCTCCTCCTGGGTTGAAGATAGTGACTTTTTTCTCATGTGATCTTTCCTCTGAGTGTGTGCAGAGAAAGGATGAGCTCTCTGGTATCTCCTCCTATAAGGACACTGATTCTATCAGATTAAAAAACCCCATCCTTATGAACTCCTTTAACCTTAATTGCTTCCTTACACCAAATACAGTCATACTATGGATTAGAACATTACTCATGAATTCTGCTGCTGCTGCTAAGTCGCTTCAGTCGTGTCTGACTCTATGCGACCCCATAAATGGCAGCCCACCAGACTCCTCTGTCCCTGGGATTCTCTAGGCAAGGATACTGGAGTGGGTTGCCATTTCCTTCTCCAATGCATGCATGCATGCTAAGTCACTTCAGCCATGCAACCCTATGGACAGCAGCCCTCCAGGCTCCTCTGTCCACAGGATTCTCCAAGCAAAAATACTGGAGTGGGTTGCCATGAATTCTGGGGAGACACAAACATTCGTTCCATTACAGACATCAAGGATACTTTTGACTTTGGTATCAAATAAATGCTTAACAGAATTAAGCAAAATTAAATATTTGTCCATACTGAACTTTCTATTTGTCAAAAAAATTGGAAAATCTGGACAAAATAAAAAAGAAATTTGAAAGCATCAGAAATAAATCAAGACAGCCAAGACTCAGGGAGCAGAATTATAGAGAAAAGGGAAGCATGTTAAAGTGAATTCAGTTTTATATGAGCTTTTCCTCTTGAGGTGTCTGCTGATCAATAAATAGCATAAGGTTCAGAGGGTGAGAAACCTAGCATAAAACAGAGACTAAAAGGTTAGGAGTTGAGTAGAGTTTTGGGGGTCTGATGTGCTGGAGATCCAAAAATAAGTGTTAAAGCTTAGCAATGAGGCAGTTATTCTCCTCTAAAAAAATTAAAAAAAAAAAAACAGTCTTTCAGGTGGAGTGTTGTAAAGGGCATACACTACAAGCAATGGTGAGCTAGGAAGAGATGAGCTTCACAAAGACGAAAATATAGTTTTAAATCAGTCCAATTTTATATCATATTAAGGTGATCTTTTTAACTCTAATGGTCAACAAAAGCAAATTCTCTTTTTAGAAAGTAACAACCTTCAAATTATTTCTACAGTTAATAAAATCACCCAACATCTCAGGAGACAAGACCAAATAAACAAACAAAAAAAACTGTTAATAAGCAATAGAAACAGACATATGGGAGATTCGGGTGTAGGAGTTATAAGAAATAGACTTTGAAATAACCATTATTTATAAATCACATAGTGGAGAATTTTACTAGAAACTTGGAATCAATTTTTTTTAGAAAATGGAAATTTGAGAGCTGAAAAACATATTAAATAAAATTACAAACAAAATACATGCATTTACCTCCAGAATAGACACAGCTGAATATAGGATTAGTACCAGAAGAAAATATTCAGACTGAAGCATAAAGATAAAAAGAATACTTAAAACAACAAGACTGCTCTAGCCTTGGGATCAACCTCACCCAAGAGCAAGTGAATAACATCTGTAGGGCAATCACAGCCCTGCAGTCTAGGGACTCAGGCCACTAGTCAGCAGGCCAGATCCTGTTCTGAGACCACCTGGGCCCCGGCCCCACTTATCACCAGGACAACACAAGCTTTGGAACACCCAGACCCTACAGAAAGCTCTGTCAGGAACCAGCCCCAATAACCAACAGTCTGATACCAGTCCTGGGACCCCTGTGCCCTGCAGCAAGACCCCAGTATCCAACTCTGCCTGTCAGAGGTCCAGCACTAACCCCAAGATCTGGCTTCACTCACTAGTGAACAGACACCAGCCCAGGATCTCCTAGACACTGACTCTGCTCACCAGTCAGCCAGCAATGGCCCTGGGGTCCAATGGTGCTATGCAGCAAGCCACCTCATGACCGGACCTTGCCTACCATCAGCATGCAGCATCTGCACATAACAAGGCCTGGCAGGCCAGCAGTACACCAAGTCTACCAGACCCAATAGTCAGCTCATCAATACAGAAAAACCCATGAAGCTCACACAGAGGAGTGCACTGCTGAGATACATAGGACATCCGCTACAAAAGTTCACTTGTCCAAGGTCAAAAAACATAACTAACTTATGAAATACATAGAAATAAAGATAGCAGTTTAGGCAAAAAGAGGAGACAGAAGAACGTGTTCCAAATGAGGGAACAGGATAAAGCTCTTGTGAGGAAAAACAAAGTGAGTGGAGATAGGAAATTTATATAAGAAAAAGTTCAGAGTGATGATCATTAACATGATAACAGAATTCAAGAGAAGAATGGAAGCACAGAGTGAGAAGTTAGAAGTTTTGAACAAAAGTTAGAAAATACAGGCAACCAAAAATGAATAATACAGCAAATGAAATGAAAAATACACTGGAAGCAATCAACAGTAGACTAAATGACACAGAGGAACAGATTGGTGAGCTAAAAAGATGGTAGTGAAAATCACTGAAATTGAAAAAAAATAAATGAGGACAGTTTAAGAGACCTCTGGGACAACACCGTGTGCACTCATATTCCCATTATAGGTGTCTCAGAAGGAGAAGAGAGGGAGAAAAGGGGGCTGAGAACATATCTGAAGACATAATAGAAGAAAACTTCCTTAATCTGGGAATGAAAACAAACGTCCAAGTCCAGGAAGCACAGAGAGATCCAAACAGGATTAACCCAAAGAGAAATACACCAGGATACACCATAATTAAAATGGCAAAAATTAAGCTAAAGAGAGATTAGAAGCAACAAGGGAAAAGCAAGATGTTATATACAGGGGAATTTCTATAGATTACCAGCTGACTTTTAAGCAGAAATTCCGTAAAACAGAAGGGAGTGGCATAGTATATTTAAGTTCAGTTCAGTTCAATTCAGTCGCTCAGTCGTGTCCAACTCTTTGCGACCCCATGAATCGCAGCACGCCAGGCCTCCCTGTCCATCACCATCTCCTGGAGTTCACTCAAACTCACATCCATTGAGTCAGTGATGGCATCCAGTCATCTCATCCTCTGTCGTCCCCTTTTCCTCCTGCCCCCAATCCCTCCCAGCATCAGAGTCTTTTCCAATGAGTCAACTCTTTGCATGAGGTGGCCAAAGTACTGGAGTTATGAGAAAGAAAACAAAAACAAAAACCCTACAACCAAGTATATTCTACACAGCAAGGCTCCCATTCAGACACCTTCTTCAATAAGTGAGGCATGAAAAATTGCACAGCTACATATAAAAGAATAAAATTAGAACATTCCCTAACATCATATACAAAAACAAATTCAAAATGGATTAAAGACCTAAACATAAGATCAGAAATCATAAAACTTCTAGAAGAAATGTAGGCAGAATACTCTTTGACACAAATTGCAGAAATATTTTTTGAATCTGCTTTCTAGAGTAATGGAAATAAAAACAAAAGTAAACAAATGGGACGTACTTATAAGCTTTTGCACAGCAAAGGAAACCATAGACAAAACAAAACAACAACCTATGAACTGTAAGAAAATATTTGCAAATGATATGACCAACAAGGAATTAATTTCCAAAATATACAAATGGCTCATACAGCTCAATATCAAAAAAGCAATAAAAAAATGGGTGAAGGATCTAGATATTTCTCCAAAGAAGACATACAGATGGCCAATAGGCATACAAAAAGATGCTCAACATCTTTTGGATGGCATCACTGACTCAATGGACATTATTTTGAGTAAACTTTGGGAGATAGTGAAGGACAGGGAAGAGTGGCATGCTGCAGTTCATGGAGTCACAGAGTTGGACACAACGACTGAACAACAAGAAATAAATAAATTTTGTGGCTTTAATAAAGATTAGGGCCAGTTTCCCTTTCAAGATGACTCAAGTCTAGCCAATAACTAGGGTAGACAACTCTTGGAAAATATCACCCACTTCCCTCCACAGGTTCTTTCTTCATCAGAAGTCATCTCAGAGAGATATATTCAGTCTCTCTGTGACCCAGTCTCTCCACTTGATCCGTCAACCCCTGTGGGACACAGCTTGAAGGAACTGTGACTAACTTGTGTGATGGAGCCTATCTGGAACCACACATGGGTAAATCCTGCCCCTACAGTTTGACTCTTCTTTGAATGTTGGGAACTGACCATCCATTGTCCTCAACTTTTTGTTTCAGCTAAAATTCTGAGACATAGAGAATACCATAAAACACCAAGTTGCATCTGTAATTATTTTGTTTCATGTTTAGCTTATTTGTTCTGAGTAGGTAGTAATGAGTTTAAAAATTAAAAAGTTTAAAAGGGATGTACAGAGAAATTCTCTCCAAAGTATTTAACGTATTTTTCTTGGTATATTTTAAGCACTTAAAAACCAGTATGACAATGAATTTCTCCCTCACGTTTACACATGTTAGAACACTACTTTCTACACCTTGATTTTCTAATTTTTGTTTTTTATTTTAAAATATATATAAAGGCATACAAGAGGTTTATATATATATAATGCTTCTTTGCTAACTTCCTGAGATGAAAATTAGACATTTTCTGCCTTTTTCATTTTTAAGTACATCCACTTTTTTAGAGGAAGAGAGTCTGGAAAGCCCTCCTTCCATTGGCCTTGGTTCTTGGTAAGGATGAAAAGAATCTAAAGTCTTATCCATTTCAAGAAAATTTGTTGATGATAAGGAAAGAAAGAACAGAAAGAACACCTCAAGAGAGAGGTAGGCCATACCAAGGGAGGCAATGGCCCTGGAGGGCTGGGGTACAGAGTTTTTAAAGCAAGGTCATTTCCATAATCCAGGGGGTCATTGATTGAGTCTTGATTGACAGCTGCAGGTTGTGTAACAAGATGCTCTACTATGCTTATCTTTCCCATAATTCAGTCAGCTATAATTAGATGTATGCATTTTTTGCCAACAAAGATCCATATAGTCAAAGCTATGGTTTTTCCAGTAGTCATGTATGGATATGAGAGTTGAAACATAAAGAAGTCTGAACACCAAAGAATTGATGCTTTTGAGCTGTGGTGTTGGAGAAGACTCTTGAGAGTCCCTCAGAATGCAAGGAAATCAAACCAATCAGTCCTAAAGGAAATCAACCCTGAATATTCATTGGAGGGACTGATGCCAAAGCTGAAGCTCCAGTACTTTGGCAACCTAATGCAAAGAGTCAACTCACTAGAAAAGACCCTGTTTCTGGGAAAGATTGAAAGCAGGAGGAGAAGGGGACAACAGAGGAGATGGTTGGATGGCAATGCTGACTTAATGGACATGAGTTTGAGCAAGTTCATGGGGTCACAAAGAGTTGGACACAACTGAGCAATTGGACAACAACAATTCATGCAATATTTATGAGCAGTTAATGAGCCCAAAGGCCACCAAAGGTTACTTTAGTACATGATGGTGTGAGGTGTGTGCATGTGCTGGAGTAGGAAAAGTCTTGCCAATCAGCAGATGGGGGATTTTCCCATCCCCCTGACTCTTTCAGGGTACTAGTGGCATATTTGGGGCAGGGCTGGTGAATTGCTCAGTTATATTAGATGACCATTGGACGTTTAGCTACAGGTGCTACCTCTCATTGCTTTTGACTAACTTCCTGTCTGGTAACTTAAGGTTATGAATTTCCCTCTAAACATGGCTTTACCTATTCCACAAGTTTGGATATGTCATATCTTTATTATCTCTTTTCAAAATATTTTTAAATTTCCATTTTGCTTTCTTATTTAATTTGCAGTTTACTTAGAAGCTTATCCCTTAATTTATATATATATATATATATATATATGAATATACTTTTTACGTGAAGAAAATAAACTTCAGGTATTTCTCTAGCAAAGATGGATTTATTCATGATCAGCAGAAAATTACAATTCAAGGTATGCAATCATGAGGAGCCATATGCAAGTGTCCTAACAGAAAGGGAAGAAGAACACTTTTAAAAAGAGGAAAAGAAAATTGGAAAGGGTAGAGAAAAGAGAATTCACAGCTTTTAACTTGCCAAGTCATTGTCAGTAAAGTTTTCCTTCTTCTAGTTGGGCTTTGCTATCATGCCACAGCATGAAAGTTCTCCCTTTTTGTCTCACAACTCTATCTAATTGAGATTTCTGTTAATTCTTTATAATACATATGAATGAATTTTTTACTTTTTCAATTAACTTCTAACATAATACTAGAAGAATATTGAAATTTATCTAATTTCAATGCTCTGAAATAGTTCAAGACTTGCTTTATAGAATAGCATGTGATCAATTTTAGCAGCTGTTGGGTGTCCACTTGAAGAGAATGTGTGTTTTGTGGTGATTAGGTGGAATTTTCCACACAGGTTCATTAGGTCAAGTTGGTACTCTAGTTGTTCAAGTCCTCCATATACTTACTGGTATTTTATTACTGTATTCTAAATTTACTAAGAAAAGTGTGCTAAAATCTCACATTATGTTGTGTATTTGTCTACTTCTATTTTAGTTCTTTCAAGTTTCACTTTACATAAGATTACATTATTAGGTACATACAGTTTTTTCATTTTCTTTAATTTTTAACTTTTTACAGTAAGTTCTTTTTGGTTATAAATTTTAAACATGCTAATGCGCACATGTCAATCCCAAACTCCCAATCTATCCCTCTACCCGCAAAATCTTGTCCCCTGGTAACCATAATTCATTCTCTAAGTCTTTGAATCTGTTTCTGTTTTGTAAAATAGATTTATTTCTATCATTTTTAAGATTCTGCATATAAGCAATATTATATAATATTTGTCTTTATCTACCTGTCTTACTTCATTTGATATGATAATCTCCAGGTCCATCCATCTTGCTGCAAATGGCATTATTTCATTCTTTTTTATGGCTGATTATTATTCCATTGTATATATGTACCACATCTTTATTCATCAGTCAATGAACATTTAGGTTGCTTCCATCTCTTGGTTATTGTAAACAATGCTGCAATAAACACTGGGGTGTCTGTATTGTTTCAAACCATATTTTTTCCCAGATATATACCAAGGAGTGGAATTGCTGGATCATATGGCAGCTCTATTTGCAGTTTTTTAAGGAACTTCCATACTGTTCTCCACAGTAGCTAAATCAATTTACATTCCCATCAGCAATTCAAAAGGGTTCTCTTTTCTCCACACCCTCTCCAGCATTTATTGTTGGTAGATTTTTTGATGATGAACATTCTGACTGGTGTGAGAGTTCTGCAATGCAGTTTTGATTTGAATTTCTCTAATAATTAGCAATATTGAACATCTTTTCAGTGGCCTCTTGGCCATTTGAATGTCTTCTTTAGAGAAATGTCTATTTAGGTCTTCTGCCCATTTTTTGATGGGGATTGTTTGCCTTTTGGATACTGAATCACATCAGCTATTTGTAAATTCTGGAGACTAATCACTAGTCCATAGCATCATTTGCAAATGTTTTCATGGTTTTATTTCTGGCCTTTCTATCCTGTTCCATTGATCTATGTTTCTGTTTTTGTGGCAATAACATACTGCTTTGATGACTGTAGCTTTGTAGTATAGTCTGACGTCAAGGAGCCTGATTCCTTCAGCTCTATTTTTCTTTCTCAAGATTTCCAAAGCTGTTAGAGGTATTATGTTTCTGTATACAAATTTTAAGATTTTTTGTTCTAGTTCTGTGAAATACCCTTGGTAGTCTGAGAGGGGCTGTGCTGAATCTGTACATTGCTTTGGATAGTACAGCCATTTTGACAATATTGATTCTTCCAATCCAAGAACATGGTATATCTTTCCATCTGTTTCGGGTTGTCTTTGATTTCTTTCATTAGTGTCTTACAGTTTTTGAGTACAGGTGTTTTGTATCCTTAGAGAAGTTTATCCTAGGTATTTGTTCTTTTTCATGTGGTGGTAAGTGGAGTTGTCTCTTCTCTTTCTGATCTTTTGTTGTTAGTGTACATAAGTGCAACAGATTTTTGTGTATTAATTTTGTTTCCTACAACTCTGTTTCTTTTACAACTTGTTAGTATCTTGTTGAGGATTTTTCACCCATGTTCATCAATTATATTGCCCTGTAATTTTCTTTTTTGTGATATTTTTGTCTTGCTTTGGTATCAAGGTAATGGTGGTCTCATAAAATGAGTTTGGGAATGTTCCTTCCTCTGAAAATTTTTTGAAGAATTTGAGAAGGATAGGGAGGATAAGAGAAAAACTGAAAAGGGAGGAGAGTAGTAACTGCTGTAACTCAACTGCTTAATAGCCAATGTGATGAAAATCAATTTGCTAAAACACAATTTTCTTCTCTGTTCCCAGGTCTTCCTGCCTCTTCTTCTGAACATCATCCTCAGTGTAGGAGCTAGAAGCAAGAGAAGAAAAAGGGGTACATTTTTTAAAGCTATAACAAAGACATTGTTTTGAAGAACCCAGAAGAAAGGACAGCAGTGACCCCACAGAAGACTGAACCAAACCTACTTTGTAGCATTGGAGGGTCCACTGCAGAGGCATTGGTTGGTTATGGCTCACCATGGGGACAAAAGTACTGGCAACAGAAGCCCTAGAAAATACCCATTGGCATGAGCCCTCCTAGAGACCATTGCCATTAGCCCTACATAGAGCCTATAAACTACAGGACTAGGTTACCTCAGGTCAAGCAACTAACAGGGAGAAAATACAGCCCCACCCATCAGCAAACCAGTGGATCAAAGTTTTACTGAGCACAACCCTGACCACCAGAGGAAGAACCAGTTCTACCCATGGCCAGGCCCTACCACTATGAAGCTTGCACAAGCCTGTTAGATAGACTCATCCACCAGAAGGAAGACAGCAGAAGCAAGAAGAACTACATTCCTGCCGCCTCCAGAATGAAAACCACACTCACAGAAAGTTAATTGAAATGAAAATGCAGAGGACTATGTCCCAGATGAAGGAACAAGATAAAACCCCAGACAAACAACTAATTGAAATGAAGATAGGCAACTTACCAGAAAAAGAATTCAGAATAATAATGGTGAAGATGATCCAGGGTCTTGGAAGAGAGAATGAATTCAATGGAGGCAAAGATAGAGACAATGCAAAAAAGATTTTAAAAAAAAGACATAAAAGAACTAAAGAACACACAGAGATGAATAATACAATAACTGAAATAAAAAATACATTAAAAGGAATAAATAGCAGAATAACTGAGGCAGAAGAACAGATAAGTGACCTGTAAGAAAGAATGGTGGAAATCACTGCCATGGAACATAATAAAGAAAAAAGAATGAAAAGAAATGAAGACAGCCTAAGAGACCTCTGGAACAATGTAAACACACCAGCATTCACATTAGAAGTGTCCCAAAAGGTGAAGGGAGAAAGGCCTAGAGAAAATATTTGAAGAGATTATAGCTGAAAAATTTCCTAACATTAGAAAGGAAACAGTCAACCAAGTCCAGGAAGTGCAGAGAGTCCTAGTCAGGATAAATCCAAGGAGGAACAATTACTATGTGTCTTGACATATAGCAATTAAATTGACAGAAATTAAAGACAAAGATAAAATATTAAAAGCAGCAAGGGAAAAATAACAACATACAAAGGAACTCCCATAAGGTTGAAAGCTGATTTCTCACCAGAAACTCTACAAGCCAGAAGAGAATGGTAGAATATATTTAAAGTGATGTAAGGAAAGAAACTACAACAAACACTACTCTACCCAGTGAGACTTTCATTCAGATTTGATGGAGAGATAAAAAAACTTTGCAGACAAGCAAAAGTTAAGAGAATTCAATAATACATTAAAGGATCATATGCCATGATCAAGGGGGATTTATCACAGCAATGCAAGAATTCTTCAATATCTGCAAACCAATCAGTGTGGTATACAATATTAACAAACTAAATAATAAAAAATATATGATCACCTCAGCACAGAGAAGACCGTGTGAGGAGGTAGCAGGAGGCAGCCATTTGCAAGCCAAGGGGATGCTTCAGAAGATGCCAGATCTGCAGATTCCTGAATTTTGGACTTCTTGCTTCTAAAACTGGAATGGAATCTTATATTTACTATAATGCTATTGAAAGATACTTATAAAAGTAAGTAAAAGGACAAAGAGTGCAGGCAGCGAGACGAAACAAGTGCACATAAACCCTGCAACACAGAGGGCGGGCACAGGGAGCCAAAACAAGTCCATATTAGCCCCTTTCGGCAGAGACCAGCCCCGGGAGCTGAAACAGGTGTACATAGCCCTGCGACACAGAGGGTGAGCTTAGGGGGCTGAGGGAAGCCCACACAAGTCGCTGCAACGCAGAAGGATACACACAAGCATCTACCTAGCAAGTTTCAGCCAGCAACGCAGGGCAGGACAGAGGAACAGAAGCACCAGCAGTGATTCCCAAGGACAAGTAGGGGACAGATGGCACTGCAGTTTTGCTGAGAGAGCCACTTTGAAGCAGCTGCGGAAACAGACGTGCCTAACTCCAGTACTCTTGCCTGGAAAATCCCATGGATGGAGGAGCCTGGTAGGCTGCAGTCCATGGGGTCGCTAAGAATCGGACACGACTGAGCGACTTCATTTTCACTTTTCACTTTCATGCATTGGAGAAGGAAATGGCAACCCACTCCAGTGTTCTTGCCTGGAGAATCCCAGGGATGGGGAAGCCTGTTGGGCTGCCATCTATGGGGTCGCACAGAGTTGGACACGACTGAAGCGACTTAGCAGCAGCAGCAGCAGCACCCTGAAAGCTAGAACGACTACCCAAAGGCATACTGAACCCATAGACACTCCAAAACCTACTACTGGACACTGCACTTCAGAGAGACGAGATTCAACTCCCTCAACCAGAACACAGGCACAAGCTCTGCCAACCAGGAAAACATCACAGGACACTAACCCAACTCCATCCACAGAGGCAGACTCCACAACCAAGAACTGCGACCTTGAAAACCCTTTTAAAATTTTTTTCCTTTTTCCTTTTTCTTTCTTTCTTTATTTTTTCTCTTATAAATCACACTGTTTATTCCCCCTACATATCTCCACCTTCACACTAGCATTTACTGGTTCTGTGGAGTTTTCCTCTTTGTTTCTCTTGCCACTGAAAAAAAATTCATTTTAAGATTCTTTCTTCTTACAAATCACACTACTTGTTCCCCAACATATTTCCACCATCACATTAGCTTTTTCAGGTGCTATGGAGTTTTCTTCTTTGTTTTCCTTGTTTTAAAAAAAATTCATTTTAATATTTTTTTTCTTTTTCTTATAAATCACACTGTTTATTCCCCCTACATATTTCCCCCTACATATTTCCACCTCCATATTAGCCTTTTGCAGTGCTGTGGAGTTTTCCTCTTTGTGTTTCTTGTCAAAAAAGGCAAGAAAAAAAATTCATTTTAGGGTTTTTTTTTTTTTTCTTCTTCTTTTTCCTCTTTCTCACATTTTCTTTTTTCTTGATGAGTGTTTTGCATTTTGTTTTGGATATATTCAACTTCTTTCCTTACTGTTCTTTACCAGCTGTAGCTATTCCTGAATATATGTAAATCTTTTCCACACATGTCTATTCATCTTTGCTTTTCTATTTTTTCTTTTCTCTCTTTTAAAAATTTTTAAATCCTCTTCTCCAGCCCTTCCTTTTCTCTTTTCCCTCCATTCTCCTCTTTCTTTTTTCTTTTTTTATTCTCCCTCTTTTCCTTCACTCTTTCTTCTTTCACCAAGTAAGTTAAATTATTGCACTCTCTATGCTCTATTCCCCAGTTGGCCTGCTGCTCATGCTCAGATTTCCAGATTGAGCATTAGCTAACTCTGCTTTCAATTCGTGGATATCACCTCAGGTTTCCCCTGCTCACCAAGTCCATCTCCTGTACTCTCTTCTTTAGAATGCTTTGGTTATAACTATATGTATAGAAGAGTTTGTGCATATGTCTCAGTATTTCTGTAATTACCTACTTGATCTCCTCCCACTAGAACACAAGCACAAGTCACCCCCAACAAGAAATCAACACAAACCACCCAACCAACATTTCCCTCCAAGGGCAAAAATAAAAAGAAGAAGTAATACAACCCTAAAGCCTGGGAAAAGGAGACCTCAAGTGGAGCAAGTTATAAAAAATATATGTATATATGATGAAAAGACAGAGAAATACAACACAAATGAAAGAGCAAAGTAGAAACTCACAGGACCAAATAAATAAAGAGGAAATAAGTAATCTCCTGAAAGAGAATTCAGAATAAAGATAGTAAAGATGCTCTGAAGACTTGAAAATGAATGGAGAAAATGAAAGAAGCATTTAACACAGTTAAACACATTTAACACAATCACCAAGGACATAGAAGAAATAAAGAATAAGCAAACAGAGATGAATAACACAATTACTGAAATTAAAAATACTCTAGAAGCAAACAATACCAGAATAATTGAGGCACAGGAACCGATAAGTAAGCTGGAGGATAGAATGGTGGAAATAACTGCTGAAGAGCAGAATGAAGGGAAAGGAATGAAAAGAATTGAGGAAAGCCTCAGAGACCTTTGGGACAATATTAAATGCACCAATATTCAAGTTATAGGGGTCCTAAAGGAAGAAGAAAAAAAGAAAGGCACTGAGAAATTTTTTGAAGAAATTATAGTTGAAAATTTCCCCAGCATGGGAAAAGAAATAGTCAATCAAGTCCAAGAAGTGCAGAGAGTCCCCTACAGGTTAAACCCAAGGAGAAACACATTGAGACACATTAATCAAGCTAACAGATATTAAGCACAAAGAAAGAATATTAAAAGCAGCAAGGGAAAAACAACAAGTAACATACAAGGGAAAACCCATACGATTAACAGCGGATCTTTCAGCAGAAATTCTACAGGTCAGAAGGGAATGGCAGGATATATTTAAAGTACTGAAAGAGAAAAACCTACAACCACGATTACTATACCAGGCAAAGATCTCATTAAAAATTGATGGAGGAAAAAAAAATAATGGACAAATCTAAAGCTTTAAGGACAAGCAGAAACTAAGAGAATTCAGCACCACCAAACCAGCATTGCAACAAATACTAAAGGGAGTTACATAGCCAGTAAACACAAAAGAAAGAAAACCTACAAAACAAACAAACACAAACCCAAAATAATCAAGAAAATGCCAATAGGAACATATGTATCAATAATTACCTTAAATGTAAATGGATTAAGTGCACCAACCAAATGATACAGACTCAGTTCAGTTAAGTTCAGTTGCTCGGTCATGTCTGACTCTTTGTGACCCCATGGACCACAGCAAGCCAGCATCCCCATCCATCACCAACTCCTGGAGTTGGAGTCTACCCAAACTCATGTCCATTGAGTCAATGATGCCATCCAACCATCTCATACTCTGTCATCCCCTTCTCCCGCCTTCAATCTTTCCCACCATCAGGGTCTTTTCAAATGAGTCAGCTCTTCACATCAGGTGGCCAAAGTATTGGAGTTTCAGCTTCAACATCAGTCCTTCCAATGAACACCCAGGACTGATCTCCTTTAGGATGGACTGGTTGGATCTCCTTGCAGTCCAAGGGACTCTCAAGAGTCTTCTCCAACCCCACAGTTCAAAAGCATCAATTCTTTGGTGCTCAGCTTTCTTTATTTACAAGGCAACAATGGAGATGCAGACATACAGAACAGACTTACGGACATGGGCCAGGGTGGGGCAGCGAGAGGAAGGAGAGGGTGGGACAAATGGAGAGAAGAACATGGAAGCATATACACTACCATGTGTAAAATAGATAACCAATGGAAATTTGCTGTATGACTCAAGGAATGCAAACCGGGCCTCTGTAATAACCTAGAGGTGTGAGAAGGGGTGGGAGGTGGGAGGACAGTTCAAGAAAGAAGGGACACATGTTTACCCATGGCTGACTCATGTTGATGTATGGCAGAGGCCAGCTCAATATTGTGAAGCAATTTTCCTTCAATTAGCAACAAATAAGTTTGTGGGAGAAATACCAATAACCTCAGATATGCAGATGACACCATTGTATGGCAGAAAGTGAAGAGGAACTAAAAAGCCTCTTGATGAAAGTGAAAGAGGAGAGTGAAAAAGTTGAACATTTAGAAAACGAAGATCATGGCATCTGGTCCCATCACTTCATGGGAGATAGATGGGGAAACAGTGGAAACAGTGTCAGACTTTATTTTTGGGGGCTCCAAAATCACTGCAGATGGTGACTGCAGCCATGAAATTAAAAGACGCTTACTCCTTGGAAGAAAAGTTGTGACCAACATAGATAGCATATTGAAAAGCAGAGACATTACTTTGCCAACAAAGGTTCGTCTAGTCAAGGCTATGGTTTTTCCTGTGGTCATGTGAGAGTTGGACTGTGAAGAAGGCTGAGCGCCGAAGAATTGATGCTTTTGAACTGTGGTGTTGGAGAAGACTCTGGAGAGTCTCTTGGACTGCAAGGAGATCCAACCAGTCCATTCTGAAGGAGATCAGCCCTGGGATTTCTTTGGAGGGAATGATGCTAAAGCTGAAACTCCAGTACTTTGGCCACCTCATGCAAAGAGTTGACTCATTGGAAAAGACTCTGATGCTGGGAGGGATTGGGGGCAGGAGGAGAAGGGGATGACAGAAGATGAGATGGCTGGATGGCATCACTGACTCGATGGACATGAGTCTGAGTGAACTCTGGGTATTGGTGATAGACAGGGAGGCCTGGCATGCTGCAATTCATGGGGTTGCAAAGAGTCAGACATCTGAGTGACTGAACTGAACTGAACTGAACTGAAGTTTGTGGGGGGTGGGGATGGAATCCTCAAACAATAACTGCTGGAGAGAATGTAGAGAGAAGTGAGCCCTCCTACACAGTTGTTGGGAATGTAAATTGGTATAGCCACTCTGGAAAACAATATGGAGTCTCCTTAACAAGCTAAAAATAAAGGTACCATATGATTCAGGAATCCCACTCCCAGGCATATATCTGGAGAAAAACACAGTCTGAAAGGATACACGCACCCCAGGGTTTACTGCAGCACTGTTTACAACAGCCAAGACTTGGAAGCAACCTAATCATCCATTGACAGAGGAATGGATAAAGAAGTTGTGGTACCCATCACCCTAATACCAAAACCTGACAAAGATGCCACAAAAAAAGAAAACTACAGGCCAATATCACTGATGAACATAGATGCAAAAATCCTTAACAAAATTCTAGCAATCAGAATCCAACAACACATTAAAAAGATCATACACCATGATCAAGTGGGCTTTATCCCAGGGATGCAAGGATTCTTCAATATCCACAAATCAATCAATGTAATACACCACATTAACAAATTGAAAAATAAAAACCATATGATTATCTCAATAGATGCAGAGAAAGCCTTTGACAAAATTCAACATCCATTTATGATAAAAACTCTCCAGAAAGCAGGAATAGAAGGAACATACCTCAACATAATAAAAGCTATATATGACAAACCCACAGCAAACATTATCCTCAATGGTGAAAAATTGAAAGCATTTCCTCTAAAGTCAGGAACAAGACAAGGGTGCCCACTTTCACCATTACTATTCAACATAGTTTTGGAAGTTTTGGCCACAGCAATCAGAGCAGAAAAAGAAATAAAAGGAATCCAAATTGGAAAGAAAGAAGTAAAACTCTCACTATTTGCAGATGACATGATCCTCTACATAGAAAACCCTAAAGATTCCACCAGAAAATTACTAGAAATAATCAATGACTATAGTAAAGTTGCAGGATATAAAATCAACACACAGAAATCCCTTGCATTCCTATACACTAATAATGAGAAAACAGAAAGAGAAATTAAGGAAACAATTCCATTCACCATTGCAACGGAAAGAATAAAATACTTAGGAATATATCTACCTAAAGAAACTAAAGACCTATATATAGAAAAAACTATAAAACACTGGTGAAAGAAATCAAAGAGGACACTAATAGATGGAGAAATATACTGTGTTCATGGATTGGAAGAATCAATATAGTGAAAATGAGTATACTACCCAAAGCAATTTATAGATTCAATGCAATCCCTATCAAGCTACCAACAGTATTCTTCACAGAGCTAGAACAAATAATTTCACAATTTGTATGGAAATACAAAAAAACTCGAATAGCCAAAGCGATCTTGAGAAAGAAGAATGGAACTAGAGGAATCAACCTACCTGACTTCAGGCTCTACTACAAAGCCACAGTTATCAAGACAGTATGGTACTGGCACAAAGACAGAAATATTGATCAATGGAATAAAATAGAAAGCCCAGAGATAAATCCACGCACATATGGACACCTTATCTTTAACAAAGGAGGCAAGAATATACAATGGATTAAAGACAATCTCTTTAACAAGTGGTGCTGGGAAATCTGGTCAACCACTTGTAAAAGAATGAAACTGGACCACTTTCTAACACCATACACAAAAACAAACTCAAAATGGATTAAAGATCTAAACGTAAGACCAGAAACTATAAAACTCCTAGAGGAGAACATAGGCAAAACACTCTCCGACATACATCACAGCAGGATCCTCTATGACCCTCCTCCCAGAATATTGGAAATAAAAGCAAAAATAAACAAATGGGACCTAATTAAACTTAAACGCTTCTGCACAACAAAGGAAACTATTAGCAAGGTGAAAAGACAGCCTTCAGAATGGGAGAAAATAATAGCAAATGAAGCAACCAACAAACAACTAATCTCAAAAATATACAAGCAACTCCTACAGCTCAACTCCAGAAAAATAAACGACCCAATCAAAAAATGGGCCAAAGAACTAAATAGACATTTCTCCAAAGAAGACATACAGATGGCTAACAAACACATGAAAAGATGCTCAACATCACTCATTATCAGAGAAATGTAAATCAAAACCACTATGAGGTACCATTTCACACCAGTCAGAATGGCTGCGATCCAAAAGTCTACAAATAATAAATGCTGGAGAGGGTGTGGAGAAAAGGGAACCCTCTTACACTGTTGGTGGGAATGCAAACTAGTACAGCCACTATGGAGAACAGTGTGAGATTCCTTAAAAACTGGAAATAGAACTGCCTTATGATCCAGCAACCCCACTGCTGGGCATACACACTGAGGAAACCAGAAGGGAAAGAGACACGTGTACCCCAATGTTCATCGCAGCACTGTTTATAATAGCCAAGACATGGAAGCAACCTAGATGTCCATCAGCAGATGAATGGATAAGAAAGCAGTGGTACATATACACAATGGAGTATTACTCAGCCATTAAAAAGAATACATTTGAATCAGTTCTAATGAGGTGGATGAAACTGGAGCCTATTATACAGAGTGAAGTAAGCCAGAAGGAAAAACATAAATACAGTATACTAACGCATGTATATGGAATTTAGAAAGATGGTAACAATAACTCTGTATACGAGACAGCAAAAGAGACACTGATGTATAGAACAGTCTTATGGACTCTGTGGGAGAGGGAGAGGGTGGGAAGATTTGGGAGAATGGCATTGAAACATGTAAAATATCATGTAGGAAACGAGTTGCCAGTCTAGGTTCGATGCACGATGCTGGATGCTTGGGGCTGGTGCACTGGGACGGCCCAGAGGGATGGTATGGGGAGGGAGGAGGGAGGATGGAGGAGGGTTCGGGATGGGGAACACATGTATACCTGTGGCGGATTCATTTTGATATTTGGCAAAACTAATACAATTATGTAAAGTTTAAAAATAAAATAAAATTAGAAAAAAAAATAATAAAAAAAAGAAAGGAAACCCATCAAAATACAGAACTGAAAAACAGAAAGAAAAAAAAAAGAAGTTGTGGTACATATATACAATGGAATATTACTCAGCCATCAAAAAGAATGAAATAACACAATTTGCAGCAGCAGGGATGGACCTAGAGATTGTCATACTGAGTGAAGTATGAAGAACAGAGTAGACAGAGGAGCAGAAACATCGTATAACATCCATTATAAACAGAATCTAAAAAGACATGATACAAATGAACTTACTTACCAAATAGAAAAAGTCTCAATGACTTAGAGAATGAATTTATGGTTGCCAGAAGGAAGGTTGGGAGAAGGGATAGTTAGGGAGTTTGGCATGGACATTGCTGTACCTAAAATGGATAACCAGTCTATAGTCATATCACCCTGATGCACCAGATCTCATCTAAATTGGACATTAACAAGGACCTATTGTATAGTACAGGGAACTCTACTCAACTTTATGTGGCAGGCTGGATGGAAGGGGAATTCGAGGGAGAATGGATACATGTATCTGTATGGTTGAGTCCCTTTGCTGTCCACCTGAAACTATCATAACATTGTTAATTGACTATATTTCAATACAAAATAAAAAGTTGTTTTTTTTTAAAAATTATGGTCTCATCTTATCAATAACTGATACTGTGGGGGGACAAAGCCTTGTGGTTCCTATTATGACTGCAACATGTCCTTCAGCAATAACTGTCAGGAAACTTTGAGAAAATAGAGGTTTTATTACTTATACAACACCCATGGGAACACACAGCAAGGCAGGATGTAGAGAAAGAGGGAGAGTGCACAGGCCTGGGGTCCTGCTTTTATTAGGGTAAAGAGTAGGGGCATAAGGCTTTAGGGGCTCATTCTTTATTAGTTAATTTAAACAGAAGACTATTAATTTAAGTCACAGGAAGAGAAAAATACAAGCAGCCCAAATGACCAATTATTGAAATCAACAAGGATTTCTAAAACAAAGGCACTTCAGAAGGGAGAGGCAGCCTGGCTCTGGCTCTTTATCTGGCAGTGTGGCTGGCAATGTGTTCATTCCATATAGTCCTCTTTGAAGTAGATGCCTTGGCAATCAAAGCTTAGCTCAGACACTTGCATTACAGAAAAAGAAGAAAAACCACAAACAGCCAAAATAACCAGTGTCAGAGCTTATAACACAGACACATAAAAGTATAAAGATTTAAAAGAAATAGCTTTTTTAAATTTTAAAAAGAAACAAATAACTTTGGTAACTTAGCCATTTGACAAGTGAATTGCCACCGTATCGCCAGTGAGAAAATGAACTACAATTTCTACAGGACAGAAAGCCAAAAATAGAGTTACTATAAAATTTATTGTCCAGGGACTTCCCTGGTGGCCCAGTGGTTAAGAATCTACCTTTCAACACAGAGGACGCAGGTTCAATCCCTCATCAGGGAACTAAGGTTTCAGATGCCATAGGGCAACTAAGCCTGTGAGACAACTACTGAGCCCACATGCTCTAGAGCATACATACCACAGCCAGAGAGAAGCCCATGGCCTGCACTGAAAGATCCCACAGGCTCTAAGGAAGGTACCACATGTCCCAACTAAGACCCAATGCAGCCAAATAAATAGATAAATTTTTTAAAATTTATCATCCAACCTGGTACACTCCTGAGAGTGAAAGGGAGTGCTATCCATGATTACACTGGGATGACAGGCATAATAAGCAGAGCACACTGCAGAGCACTGAGCTTAGATAAACTTCTGACAGGGTTTGGGAATACACCCAATTCCCATGCCATCATCTGATTCTCTCGAAGGTGAGTGCTTTGCTTTTCCTCCCACCAGAAGGGCAGGGTTATATTCAGTTTCCACCTTTGAATCAAGCACAACATCTCACCCAGTACTATGTATATCATAGGCCTCTGGTAGATACAGACTGGCTTTAGAGGTCAGGTAAAGAGCAGGTAGAGACCCCATGTAGATCCTGGAGGTCACTGAGGAACCACTGAAGTGTGCCTGTGGTGGGAAAAGAGTATCAAGAAACTTGTTCAACTTCCTGTACCCTGACTCTTCTGTGCCCCTCTCATGACTGTCCCACTGGCCCTTCTTCTGGTCCTGTCCCCAAGCTCCCTGTTTAGTTTTCTTTAATTGTAAGCTTGGGAGCTTCTGCTCCAGGGCTGGAGTATGTGGGCTCTCCTGGGACTTCACGGCTTTACTTTCCTCACTCAGGTTCAATGTTAAGTACTTCATGGGCAGTGGAAGACAGTTCTGCAAGCCAGCCTGGGTGTCAGCCCATGGAAGGTGGACAGGATTTAGAGAGTGAGTTCAGATACACAGATCCTGACTCTGTTTCCATCTACCCACCACTGTCTCCTTGACTAAGTTCACTTTCTCCGCATCTCTTTTTGTTAAGAGGAAGCTATTGTCTGTCTGAGCCCCAGTCTGAGCTAAAGAGTCACAGGGAGTCTGCAGGTGACGTGGAAACCCACAGCCTGGCTGAGAAGTTGGTGGGGGCTGAGGAAGGAGGTCAGAACTGGAGGGCTCCTCTCTGTCCTCTCTGACTCAGTAAGTGCAAACAAAGGAAGGAGAATGAAATAATTTTTCATGCTGGAATTGACTCCGTATAGTATGTGCTGAGTTTGTTTTCTTCCAGGAAACCCACTTAAATGTGAGTGAGGGTCTTTTTCCTGTTACCTCCTTCTCTCCTTGCAATATCTATTATAATTGCAGTTCATTTATGCATTTCTATTTATCAGCAGTTTCTCTTTCTGCTATTTTCTGTCTTTATTAGTTTTTGTTTTCTTTTTTTAATTTAAATTTATTTATTTTAATTGGAGGCTAATTACTTTACAATATTGTATTGGTTTTGCCATACATCAACATGAATCCACCACGGGTGTACACATGTTCCCCATCCTGAACCCCCCTCCCACCTCCCTCCCTGTACCATCCCTCTGGGTCATCCCAGTGCACCAGCCCCAAGCATCCTGTATCCTGTATCGAACCTGGACTGGCGATTCGTTTCTTATATGATATTATACATGTTTCAGTGCCATTCTCCCAAATCATCCCACCCTCTCCCTCTCCCACAGAGTCCAAAAGACTGTTCTATACATCTGTGTCTCTTTTGTTCTCTTGCATACAGGGTTATCATTACCGTCTTTCTAAATTCCATATATATGCGTTAGTATACTGTATTGGTGTTTTTCTTTCTGGTATTAGTTTTTTATTTTCTTTTTGGCAGATGAGGGGATAGGCATATACCTTCCAGTGTTATGTCTCTTCTCATTCTTTCTTCTAATCTTATCCTTTGATCTACTTCTCCCTTTTTCTCAACTTAACATCTCATTAGTTTTTTTCTTTCCTGTTTCTCTCTGTCTGGACTGAGAGATGAGTTGAAGAGTTTTCTAAAGCAGGGAGACAAAAGATGAGTGGAGATAGATGCAGGTAAAAAGTCAGGGAGGAGAAGGGATATAGAGTCACTTTTTCCTCAAAAGGTGACTTGCTTTATTATGTCATTTCTAGGGATATAAATGAAGCCACTACCCAAACATCCAGAGAAAGGAATGATGTTATGGTGTAAGAAATGAGCATGTGAGATGCCAGAATAATTTCTTGAATTGTTTTGCATAATACAATTAGTCATTCAACAAATATGTGCTAAGAACAAAATATATGCCAGGTATTGTCCTAAGAGCCACAGATCCCACCATGAGCAAAAGTGGCATCAGGGAATACAGGTTCTAGTTGGGAAATTAAGAGTGTCCCAAACACATGTGAATTAAATGTAGCATGCTAGATGGTGTTTAATGCAATGAGAAACATAAGGCAGGGAAACAAAGAGAAGGAAAAAAGAATTTCAACTCTAAATAGATGTGGAAGAAGGTCTGGCTAAGACGGTGAAGAGCATATAAGGGAACAAGGTGGAGTATATCTGGAAAGAACTTTTTGTGAGGAGGTAAAAGGAAGCCTTGCATCCACTTACTCTGTGGATGTGTCTATAAGATGTGTCCACTTACTCTGTGCTGCTGCTGCTGCTGCTAAGTCGCTTCAGTCATGTAGGACTCTGTGCAGCCCCATAGACGGCAGCCCACTAGGCTCCTCTGTCCCTGGGATTTTCCAGGCAAGAATACTGGAGTGGGTTGCCATTTCCTTCTCCAATGCATGAAAGTGCAAAGTGAAAGTGAAGTTGCTCAGTTGTGCCCAACTCTTAGTGACCCCATGGACTGCAATGTGTCTATAAGAAGGTGGAGGAATAGGATGGGGAGACCACTTTCTCCCCTACAAATTCATAAAAAAATCATTTGAATGCTGAGCAGAGGACACCAGGCACCCAGAAAGGCAGCCCATTCTCTTAGAAAGAAGGTAGGACAAAATATAAAAGACAAAAAGAGAGAGAAAAGAGTTAGGGATGGAGACCTGTCCTGGGGAGGAGTTGTCAAGGAGAAGTTTACACACAGTAGGAAACCCTCTCACAGGTGGGTTTGTGGGAAGTTTTGGAATCTCATAAGGCAACATAATTGAGGGGAAAAACACACATACACACACAGAATACACGCCAAACTGCAACTGCGGAAAAGAGAACTTTCCCACAAAAGGCTCTAACCCAACAACCTAACGCACAGCCTGGCCTGTTCACAGGACAAAGAATTGAGCGAATACCAAAGGAGAGCCAGCTGGCTGCATACCAGCCCCTCCCCACTTGGAGGCAGAGGCAGGCTTGTGACAACCAGAACCAGAATGCAAGGAGCTGCTCCAGTCTCAGCCCCAGAGATGGCATATTCCACCAAACTGTGAGCAGGCTCCCAGTTGCTAACCATGTCTCCTGAGATCCTCAGTGGCTACAGGACTGGAAAAGGTCAGTTTTCATTTCAATCTGAAAAAAAGGCAATGCCAAATAATGTCCAAACTACTGCACAATTGCACTCATCTCACACACTAGCAAACTAATACTCAAATTTCTCCAAGTCAGGCTTCAACAGTACGTGAACTGTGAACTTTCAGATGTTCAACCTGGATTTAGAAAAGGCAGAGAAACCAGAGATCAGATTGCCAACACCCATTGGATCATCAGAAAAGCAAGAGAATTGCAGAAAAACATCGACTTCTGCTTTATTGACTATGCCAAAGCCTTTGACTGTGTGGATCACAACAAACAACTGTGCAAAATTCTTAAAGAGATGAGAATACTAGACCACCTGACCTGCCTCCTGAGAAATCTGTATGCAGATCAAGAAGCAATAGTTAAAAATGTACATGGATCAACAGACTGGTTCCAAATTAGGAAAGGAGTATGTCAAGGCTGTATATTGTCACCCTGCTTATTTAATGTTTATGAAGAGTACATCATGTGAAATGCTGGGCTGGATGAAGCACAAGCTGGAATCAAGATTGCTGGGAGAAATATCAATAACCTCAGATATGCAGATGACACCACCTTTATGGCAGAAAGTGAAGAACTAAAGAGCCTCTTCATACAAGTGAAAGAGGAGAGTGAAAAAGTTGGCTTAAAACTCAGCATTCAGAAGACTAAGATCATGACATCTGGTCTCATCACTTCATGGCAAATAGATGGGGAAAGAATGGAAACAGTGACAGACTTTATTTTGGGGGGCTCCAAAATCACTGCAGATGGTGACTGCAGCCATGAAATTTAAAGACACTTGCTCCTTGGAAGGAAATCTGTGACCAACCTAGACAGCATATTAAAAAGCAGAGACATTACTTTACCACAAAAGCCCATCTAGTCAAAGCTATGGTTTTTCCAGTAGTCATGTATGGATGTGAAAGTTGGACTGTGAAGAAAGCTGAGCACCAAAGAATTGATGCTTTTGAACTGTGGTGTTGGAGAAGACTCTTGAGAGTTCCTTGGACTGCAAGGAGATCCAACCAGTCCATCCTAAAGGAAATCAGTCCTGAATATTCATTGGAAGGACTGATGCTGAAGCTGAAACTCCAATACTTTGGCCACCTGATGTGAAGAGCTGACTCAGTAGAAAAGACCCTGATGATGGGAAAGATTGAAGGAAGAAGAGGAGAAGGTGATGACAGATGATGAGATGGTTGGATGGCATCACCGATGTGATGGACATGAGTTTGAGTAGGCTCCAGGAGTTGGTAATGGACAGGGAAGCCTGGCGTGCTGCAGTCTGTGGGGTTGCAAAGAGTCGGACATGACTGAGTGACTGAACTGAACTGAACTCTGCGGTAGAAACAGAAGGGAGGCCAGTGAAACGTCAGCAGAGGGAATTCCATGGAGAGCAGAATGAAAGGTTTGGGTAGTGGAGGGGCCTAGCCATATGAAAATCTTGCTTCATTCTTCAAGCATTTTGTCTTTTATTCTTAGGGAGATGTCTTCACCCCAGTGCTATAGACACCAGTGGCAAATAGACAGAATCGGGACAAGGAAGGAATGGGAGGGCAAGTCAAGTTAGAGGCTTCCATTTCCACTGTAGGGGAGCAGTGACGATGATGTGTCCAGGTGGGACAGGCAGGAGTGAGAAATGGTCTGGCATGGGCATATTTTGGAAGAAGAGCCAGGAGTTTCTGATGTTGGGATGTGTGTGAAAGGAGGAGAGGAGTTAAGGATACACTGTGTGTTTTTCCTAGGCAACTGAACAGATCTTCCATGAACTGATCTGGGAAGAGTGTTTCTCCAGGGGAGACCAAGGGCTCAGGTTGACCACTTTAGGCAGGATGAACCCATTGGATTTTGAAGAAAGATGTCGAGTTCACAGTCGATATGAGAATCAGAGTTCAAGGGAGTCCTCCAGGATAGAGAGATAAATGTCATTAATCAACTATATAGTATTGTATTGGGGGCAGGAAGAAGAGGTGTTTGGTGGTGCATCTTGTTGAAGGTACATGTAGCTAAGTGTCTCTGCTCTCTGTGGGTAGAGCTGAGCATCCTCAGCACAGGACTTCAGCTACAAAGTCTGGGTGGGAGCTGTGGGGCGGGGGGCAAGGCGGGTTGGGGAGGGGGCATGACTTTTCAGTTTGTTGGTTAAGCTTGATATAGCCAAGACCAACTAAAGGCTGTTGAAACAGCAATTCGTTCCTGTAGAATCCTCCCCCACACCACAAAACATGCTCAAGAGTAGTCAATCAAATAATTTCTTTGCTTTTCTTCTGCTTTTAAAAAATATCTATTTATTTGGCTGTGTTGGGTTTTAGTTGCTGCACACAGAATCTCCCTTGCAGCATGTGGGATTTTGCAGCACGGGCTTCCCTCTAGCTGTGGCACATGGGTGCACAGGCTTCGAGCACAGACTCAGTAGTTGTGGCATGTGGGCTTTCTAGTTGTGGTGCATGGGCTCCGGTGTGCATGGTTCTGCAGTTGTGGAATGCAGATTTGCCCCATGTCAGTGGGATCTTAGATCCCCAACTAGGGATCAAACTTGTGTCCCCTGAATTGGAAGGCAGATATTTAACCACTATGCCACCAGGGAATTCCCTCTTCTGTTTTTTCTCTATAAAATTCTTTTTACTGATTCCTATCGATGGAGCACTCCTAACTACTTCTGGTTTGGCACTGCCCTATTGGAATTGATTTTTTGCTCAAATAAACTCTTAAAAATTTTAGTATGCCACAGTTTATCTTTTAGAAAAATATGTGAATATATTATAACTTATAGTTAAGTTCCTGGATGCTATTGTTGGCAAGGGCATGTCTTCTTGGGCATGAGTCACACATGCTTCCTCCTCTATGGACACAGCTTAGCAACCTGCTTCCCTGGTCATGGATCTGAGCAGGTCCATCTTAGTTTAGGAAATCATACTGGGTCTTTGCACAAAGAGCACATCCCATGACGTCTTCTTGGTTTGTCTTTATAATGAGGTAAGGTAGATGGATATACCCTTCATAAATGTCTCCTAGAGGTGACTATCGTGCATTTGCAGAAAGCATACTTGTCATTTGTAAATATCTGAATGTATAAATTATGTTATCATTCACTCTTCCTCAGAGAAAGGTATCCAGTAGTGAACACCTAGTACATTCAGATCATTCATTGCATATTCTGAATACAGTGGTAACACAAGGGGGGAAAGTAGAGGGCAGCTGTAAAAAGCAAGCATGCATGCTAAGTTGCTTCAGTCGTGTTCAACTATTTGTGACCCCATGGACTGTAGCCAGTGGCTCCTCTGTCCATGGGATTATTCAGGCAAGAATACTGGTGTGGGTTGCTAGATCTTCCGGACCCGGGGATCGAACCTGCGTCTTCTGTCCTACATTGACAGGTGGGTTCTTTACCACTAGCACCACCTGGGAGCCCAAAAAGCAAGCATCTCCATTAAAGGGAAATCAACAGCACCTGGAGAGTGATTCAATCTGAAGCCCTTTGGGCATCCAGCATGGGTTATTTTGCGCTTGAGTAATTGGGATGGTAGGTGTCATTTTAAAGAAATATGAAAAAAAAGACAAGATATTACCTTTCTGGGGTATGTACATAAAAATTAATGCTTAGTTGTTTTCTGTTTCTTGTTTGTCAGCAAGAACTGTAATTTTGCATAAATTCTGTAGGGAATTGAAAGTTTGGCTCTAAGGCTAGGTCTGGGTCTTGGGAAGGGTATCTGAGAGCCAGTGAAGATTTTGTTGTCATTTGGTAAGACAGGCAGGCAGATGAATTCTCTGGTTTCTCTACCTCAGCCTCATGATCATCATTGCCCTCTGCCCAGGTCTTTACCTGAGTTTCACAGGCTGAGAACTGTAATTTAATTTTCATCTAGGTATAGGGAATTCTGGGCTTCCGAGGTGGTTCAGTAGAAAAGAATTCATCTGCTAATGCTGGAGACTTGGGTTCCATCCCTGGGTTGGGAAGATCCCCTGGAGAAGGAAATGGCTACCCATTCCAGTATTCTTGGCTGGGAAATCCCATGGACAAAGGAGCCTTGTGGGCTACAATCCATGGAGTCACAAGAGTAGGACACGACTTAGTTACTAAACAACAATCACCATAGGGAATTCTATTTATGTTTATACTAACCAACTCATAAGACAGGAACTTAACTATGTTATCATATATTGCTAAATTGCACCTATTTTGCTAAAAGTTTCTCTGGTGGCTCAGATCATAAAGAATCTGCCTGCAATGTGGGAGATGTGGGTTTGATCCCTGGGTCAGGAAGATCCCCTGGAGAAGGGAATGTCTACCCACTCCAGTATTCTTGCCTGAAGAATTCCATGGATAGAAGGGGCTGGAAGGCTACAGACTGTGAGGTCATAAAGAGTCAGACAATTTATTTGAGCAAAAGTCAATTCAAATCAGGCAATGCCAAAGCAGAAGTGGTGCGGCATGCTCTGTGGACAGGAACCAGCAGAAAGACTTATAGTGTAAAAGCAGAAGAAAAGCAAAGAAATATAATTGGCTGTACTTAAACATTTGGCTTATTGGAAAAGCCTAGTTACTGTTTGTGTTTGGTTGTCCTTAGGTATTGATTTCTTAACCTCAAAATATTTAGAAGCTTAGATTTTTGTTTGCTTCATAGACTACTAAGGCTACTCAGTCTAATGGCCTCCCTGCCTTATTAGTTTAATAATGATGAGAGCTATATTTGACAGGAAACTAGTACTGCTTTTGAGCAAAAAAATCTTCAAATTTTAAAAGTCCATATTATGGATCAGAAGGCTATAGAATGAGCCAAGAATTAGAGAAAAAGGGAATTGGAAGCTCATAACTAAGAATTTCTTCAAGACAAGGTAACTTGCCCTTCTAAGAATATTTTTGCACAAGAACAGTGTGATGTGATATAAACTTTCCAGAACTTATATTATAAAGGCCCATTCTTAAGTCTTGGTTCCACATTTTCTAACCTTGCAACTTCTGGCAATCCAGCCAACTCTTCAGAATCTCAATTTTCTCATCTATAAAAGAGGGTCTATCTAAAAACACCACTCTACCTTCATTGCAGGATCACTGTGAGAGCAAATGAAACATGAATGTGAGCACTGCGGGGTGCAACAGGTGAATTTATTTTTATGGATTGTGTATTGCCTGACAGTAGAACCAGGCAGAGAGACCTCTTCTCATCCGATGAGAGATAGACAAACTTAACATCCTTGATTCTTTATTCTCTAGGCAAATTACAAATCACCATATTTCTTAATGATAAGATCACTTGTTAAAATTAATGAGCCCAGTCTATTTATATCAACAGTCAAAGTTTGAGGTGGAATGTGAATGGTTATGATACACAACCTCTAAGATGGTCTCAATGATATTCAGACCCTGTGTGTCGCTCTCCCAGTAACTGGGGGCTGGATTTAATGACTCACTAATAATGAACAGAATTCAGCAGAGCTCATGGGATGTCACTTCCAATATTTGGTTATAAAACTATGGCTTCTATCTAGGGTGCTTGTGCTCTCACTCTCTCTTGCACCACTCACCCTGGAAGAAGTCAACTGCCATGCTGTGAAGCAGCCCTGTGAAAAGGGAGCAAGGCCTGACACAGCCACGTGAGTGACCTTGGAGTAGAACCTCCTCCACACATGTCTTGAGAAGACTGCAGCCTGGCTGACTGTTTCAGGGTAACCTCATGTGAAATCTTTTATGTCAGCGACAACTAAGTTGCACCCTCATTTCTGGCCCACAGAAACTGTGAAATTATCATTGTTTTCCCTGTATTATTTCAAGTTGTAAATTTGGAGTTATTTGCTTCATGGCACTATACAGTCAATACAAATTTAAAGAGAAAATTCTGTACTGCTTTGCTACTGGTAGAGCCATGAAAATGTCTGCCTTGAATGTACAACCCTGGATGGACAAAGCAACAGGTGATATTTGAAGGTGACTGATAACCTAGAGGGGTGGGATGGGTGGGCAGTGGGAAGGAGGTTCAAGAGGGAGGGAAAAAAATATATATGTATAGCTGGTTCATGCTGATGTTATCCTCCAGTTAAAAATAAATATATTTTTTAAAAAGAAGGTGGCTGATGAGAGAGAAGAGGGTGAAATCTAAAAGCTGGAAATGACTTTGAAAACGAAGACAAGGTTATCCTGGTGAGAACATAAGGACAGCAAATTTGTGGTCAGAATATTATAATGCTTTTCATTCAGTTGCTTATAATCATTTATTTTATTTTCCTTGGGTTCAGATATTGTCATTATCATCAAGGCAGTGTCAATATTGTAAAGTTAAAAAATAAAATAAATTTAAAAAGCAAACAAACAAAGAGGCAGCGGGGAAAATAAATAAATATGCACAATTTTTATTTCTTGATTTCAAATTTGTCAGTGTAAAATCAGGCCATGTCTCTGGTTCCCTTCCATATAACATATTTAGAAAAAAAAAATCCTGTCCAAAATCAAGAGAAATCCAGTTTTCTTTGATGTGTTCCAAATAAATTAATTAGAAACTTCATCAGACTGTGAGTAAATGGTTCAATCCATGTGGAAGACATTAATTATAAAGATTTTACAAGAAAGCTCTTGGATTTCTACTTAGGATAACTGAGGGTATTAGTTTGAATTTTTATCAGCCAAGTTTTATTGAGTCCCTGATCCTGGGGTTATTTTAAAAATCTCACTGCAACTGAAGACCACACTGTTTGTTTTTTTTTTTTTAATTGAAATATAGTTGCTGTACAATATTATATAAATTACAGATATACAATATAATTTACAATTTTTAAAGATTATTTCCATTTGTAGTTATTATAAAATATTGGCTATATTTTCATGTTGCACAATATATCCTTGTAGTTTATTTTACACCTATAGTTTGTACTTCTCCCTTTCCTACCCCTATATTGCCCCTCCTACCCTCTCTCTCCCCACCAGTAACCACTAGTTTATTCTCTATATCTAAGACCTCATTGTTCTTTTGAGGTTTGGGCACCAATCATTTATTTTCCCCATTGGTCTTATGACTTTTCTGCCAATAAAGATATGTCAGTCAATTCAATAATTTTTGTCCATGTTCTCAGGTGACCAGGAGCATCAGCTGAGCCATGGAGATATGGTTGAATCAATCATCTTCAGATGACTTTGTCCTCTTGGGCATCTTTTCCCACAGTTCCACTGACCTTGTTCTTTTCTCAGCAGTCATGATGGTCTTCATAGTGGCCCTCTGTGGGAATGTCCTCCTCATCTTCCTCATCTTCATGGATCCTCAACTTCATACACCCATGTACTTCTTCCTTAGTCAGCTCTCCTTCATGGATCTCATGTTGGTTTGTACCAATGTGCCCAAGATGGCGGCCAACTTCCTGTCTGGCAGGAAGTCCATCTCCTTTGTGGGTTGTGGCATGCAAATTGGCCTTTTTGTCTGTCTTGTGGGTTCTGAAGGGCTCTTGCTAGGACTCATGGCTTATGATCGGTATGTGGCCATTAGCCACCCACTTCACTATCCCATCCTCATGAGTCAGAGGGTCTGTCTCCAAATTGTTGGGAGCTCTTGGGTCTTTGGGATAACAGATGGTTTGATCCAGATGGTGGTAGTAATGACATTTCCATACTGTGGCTTGAGGGAGGTGGACCACTTCTTTTGTGAGATGTTATCCTTGTTAAAGCTGGCCTGTATAGACACATCCATTTTTGAGAATGTGATATTTGCTTGCTGTGTCTTCATGCTGTTTCTTCCTTTCTCTATCATTGTGGCCTCCTATGCTCGTATCCTGAGAACTGTGCTCCACATGCATTCTGCTCAGGCTGTCAGAAAGGCTCTTGCCACATGTTCCTCCCACCTGACAGCTGTGTTCCTCTTCTATGGGGCAGCCATGTTCATCTACCTGAGACCTAAGCGCTACCGGGCCCCAAGCCATGACAAGGTGGTCTCTGTCTTCTACACAGTCCTTACTCCTATGCTGAACCCCCTCATTTATAGCTTAAGAAATCGGGAGGTGATGGGAGCCCTGAGAAAAGGGCTGGACCATTGCAGGATTGTCAACCAGCACTGAAGAGTTAGGGTATTTTGTGCCTGACTCTGCCACTCCTGGCTTTGTGATGTTACATAATTTTCTATCTGAGTCTTGGTTTTCTCATTAATAATGAGGCTCATGACCCTGAAGTTTTATGGAGGTGTCTTTTAAACTCCAAAGTAATACTTTCTATCTCTGGTAAAACACCAGCTTCCCTCCTCTCAATCTTTTTGGATTAATTTTTTTTTTTTTTTGAGAATACATTGAAATGAAGTGCAGAACTTTGTAAGCTCAAGTACTGTGTATAAGTAGGCTCTAGGATTGCTATCACTTAGTATTTAAAACTGGATTTACTTCTACAGTCAGAGAATGCCTCAAGCTGCACTCCTTAACTGTTTTTTTTTTAATTTATTGAAGCATAGTTGATTTACAAAGTTGTGTCAATTTCTGCTGTACAGCCAAGTGATTCAATTATACATATGTACATATATATATATATATGTTCTTTTTCATTTCAGTTTATTACAGCATATTGAATATAGTTCCCTGTGCCATACAGTAGGATCTTGTTGTTAATCCACTCTATATAATAGTTTGCATCTGCTAATTCCAAACTCCTAATCCATGTCTCACTGTCTCCCTCTCCTCCAAGGCAACCACAAGTCTGTTATATATATATATGTCTGTTATATATATGGACATGAGTTTGAGCAAGCTCTGGGAGTTGGTGATGGGCAGGAAGGCCTGGTGTACTGTAGTCCATGGGATCACAAAGAGTCAGAACCAACTGAGAGACTGAAATGAACTGGATATATATATATAAAACAAGAACTCCTTAACTCTTACTGGTAATCTCTACCACTGATTTATAGCCTACGATGTACCAGGCACATATATTCTTTATGAGTATACGTAGATATCCATTTTTTTCCTATTAATATATTGTCTCACGCTAGTGTCTTTGATGAAATGCTTCTAGATGACCAAATAAAGCTAATAAAATCTCACTCTTCACTCTATGTAACTGAGAACTTTATAAAGATTCTTAAAGTCATATTCTTCAAGAATAAAGTGAGATTCATGAGGAAAGTGGTAAATATTGGTTCATTTGTATATTCACAGTGCATGACACATAGAAAAGTCATCTTTAAGTGTTGTATATATAAAATCCTCCAATAAAATTGCCACTTTTTGTTTTAGTTCCTAACATAGCAAAGTTGATGATACTATTTCTCCTTTGGGGGAGTAAGAAGAAATAAATCAGAGAATTAGATCTACTATTTGTAAACTTGTTTTTAAATGTTTTTAATTGAACTATTGGTATTACTTGTATCCACCTAGCTAAACTCTATACCAGTTCTTGTACACATTTGCAATAAAATTATCTTTACCTGAAACAAAATGCTTTTGTTGTATGCACAGAGGAAAAAGAGGACAGAACTGGGTTCTGGAAGTTGTACCAAACCACAGGGAGGTATTTGCTGTTTTCTGTTTCCAGGCTTGGAGAGAATGGGAGGCAGTAGCACTAATAGTAACTACAAGTCTGAGAACCTACCAGGGAGAAATGACTTGATTGTCTACTCAGTTTAATATCACTACAAACATTTCATAGTGAACAACATTACATCCCTTTCGCAGGCAGGAAACTGGGGCTTAGACTGGTGAACTCCCTTGCTCTTATTCCCCAGTTTTCTTCTCCATGTCCCCCTAGGAGACTGTTTGCTGGAGCAGCTGAGAACAGAGAACTTTGCAAAGAGGTTTCCTTCCCTTGGAGTTCAATTTGCAGACTGGAGACGAAGATAGGGCACAGGAGGGGTCTCCAGGGATTTGTGAAAACAGAAGCAACTTTCCTTAGTCCCATTAAAGAGGAGAGCAATGAGTGGCAGCAAGGAGTGGCACAGAATAAAATTTCTCAGCCAAAAGCTAGACCTGACCCAACCATTGGTCTCTTTCTCAGTTGAGACCACTCCACTGACTCCCAGTGACAGGTCTCTCCCCTCTTGGTCCAGCCCTCTCCTAACACTTCTTCTCTGATGGATGAATGTTTTCTCTGTGTTATAACTTCTGTTTCTGGAAAACATTTTCTTTTTAACATTGATTGATTGATTGATATTATATATATCATGATTCATATATATATACACACACATATTCTTTTTTCAGATTCTTTCCCTCATCAGTTAGTACAAAATATTGAGTATAGCTTCATTTGCTATACAGTAGATCTTGCTGTTTATCTGTTTTATAAACAGTAGGGTGAATATATTACTCTCAGAATTCTAATTTATCCCTCCCCCAGTCTTCCCCTTTGGTAACAATAAATTTGTTTTTTTATGTCTGTGAGTCTGTGTCTGTTTTATAAATAAGTTCAGTTGTATCATTTTTTTAGATTCCACATATGAGTGATATGATATTTGTCTTTGTCTGACTTACTTCACTTTAGTATGATAATCTCTCGGTCCAACCATGTTGCTGCAAATGACATTATTTCATTCTTTTTTATGGCTGAGTAGTATTCCATTGTGAATATGTACCACATTTATGTCCACTCATCTGGATAAATTGCAAACTCAAACAAAAGGTAAATTTTTGCTCACTATTTTTCTGATAGCTATCAGCAAGTGGTCAAAAAATAAAAACATATTCTCGAGCCTTGCAGCTACTAAAAAGAATAATTGACCAGCAATGGCACCCCACTCCAGTACTCTTGCCTGGAAAATCCCATGGACAGAGGAGCCTGGTAGCCTGCAGTCCATGGGGTCGCTAAGAGTCCGACAGGACTGATCGACTTCACTTTCACTTTTCACTTTCATGCATTGGAGATGGAAATGGCAACCCACTCCAGTGTTCTTGCCTGGAGAATCACAGGGACGGGGGAGCCTGGTGGGCTGCCGTCTATGTGGTCACACAGAGTCGGACACGACTGAAGTGACTTAGCAGCAGCAGCAGCATATACAACACAGAGACAGAACCAAACTTCAGCTCAGTTCAGTCACTTAGTCGTGTCCGACTCCATGGACAGCAGCACGCTAGCCTTCTCTGTCCATCACTAACTCCTGGAGCTTGCTCAAACACATTTCCACTGAGTCAATGATGCCATCCAACCATCTCATCCTCTGTCATCCTCTTCTCCTCCCACCTTCAATCTTTCCAAGCATCAGGGTCTTTTCCAGTGAGTCAGTTCTTCACATCAGGTGGCCAAAGTATTGGAGTTTCAGCTTCAGCATCAGGGTTCCAATGAATATTCAGGACTGATTTCCCTTAGGATTGACTGGTTTAATCTCCTTGCAGTCCAAGGGACTCAAGAGTCTTCTCCAACACCACAGTTCAAAGGCATCAATTCTTTAGCACTCAGCTTTCTTTATAGTCTAACTTGCAGTACATACATGACTACTAGGGAAACCATAGCTTTGACTAGATGGACCTTTGATGGCAAAGTAATGTCTCTGCTTTTTAATATGCTATCTAGGTTGATCATAGCTTTTCTTCTAAGAAGTAAGTGTCTTTTAATTTCATGGCTGCAGTCACCATCTGCAGTGATTTTGGAGCCCCCAAAAATAAAGTCTCTCACTTGGCTAAGTACAAAAACAAAGACACAAACATAAACACTGAGCACCAAAAAAGAAAAAAGGAAATTCAGCATATTACATCATCTTTGATTTAAACAGCCTATGGCACTGATGTATATTCTTCAACAGATTGCCCCACCAGCAGGATTTCTTATCCAACCCCAGAAAACAAAAGAAAAAGAGATCTATAAGTCTCAGAATGAAAAGGGTTGGAGAAAGTGAAGTGTAATTCTTTTCCTCTTTTCTATGGTGGATCCCTAAGCTCCCAATCAGGCAGGGGCCATGTGAAAATTTTGGATTGGCTAGGAGATCTAAGCTGTGACCTGTGTCAGGCCGAATCATAGCTTACCTGAAAGCTCGTCTTTATTAATTAAATGGGATGAGACTTAACCTAAAGCTGCCCAGACAGCTGTGGTATCAGTCTTATCTCCATAAAACATAGAGAAAGATTTTCTAGGAGTGAATGTAGTCCCAGCTAAACATAAAGCTGTTTCTTGGCTATAGGCAATCAAGTTTCACCTGATCACTCTGTAGGTTAAATAGTAACCTAACAGAGTTCCCAGGGCTTCCCAGGCGGCACTAGTGGTAAAGAACCTGCCTACCAATGCAGGAGAACTAAAAGACACAGGTTTGATCCCCAGGTCAGGAAGATTCCCTGAAGGAAGAAATGGCAACCCACTCTAGTATTCTTGCCTGGAGAATCCCCCTGGACAGAGGAGCCTGGCGGGCTACAGTCCACAGGGTCACAAAGAGTTGGACATGACTAAAGCAACTGAGCCTGCATGCATAACAGATTTCACATGGTAGAATAGAATAATTGCCAATTATATAGACAACCTCAGATATGCAGAGGATATCACTCTAATGGCAGAAAGTGAAGAGGAACCAAAGAGCCTCTTGATGGAGGTGAAAAGCTGGCTTAAAACTCAACATGCAAAAAACTAAGATCATGTCATCCTGAACTTCATAGCAGATAGATGGGGGAAAAGTGAAAACAGTGACAGATTTTATTTTCTTAGGCTCCAAAATCACGGAAGATGGTGACTGCAGCCATGAAATTAAGAAATGTTTACTCCTTGGAAGGAAAGCTATGCCACACAGAGACAGCATGTTAAAAAGGAGAAATATCACTTTGCCTACAAGGGTGCATGTAGTCAAAGCTATGGTTTTTCCCATAGTCATGTATGTATGTGAGAGTTGGAACATAAAGAAGATTGAGTGCTGAAGAATTGATGCTTTTGAATTGTGGTGCTGGAGAAGACTCTTGAGAGTCCCTCAGACAGCAAGGAGATCTAACTGGTCAACCCTAAAGGAAATCAACCCTGCATGTTCATGGGAAGGACTGATAGTGAAGCTGAAGCTCCCATTTTTTTGGCTACCTAATGATGCAAAGAGCCGACTCATTGGAAAAGACCCTAATTCTGGGAAAGATTAAAGGCAGGAGGAGAAGGGAGTGGCAGCGGATGAGAAGGTTAGATAGCATCACTGACTCAATGGACATGAGTTTGAGCAAACTCTGGGAGATAGTGAAGGACAGGAAGCCTGGTGTGCTGCAGTCCATGGGGTTGCAAAGAGCCAGACACAACTTAGTGACTGAAAAATGAACAACAGATGATAGAATGCAAGAGATAACAAAAGCTGAAGGGCTACGGAGTGAATTTTGGAAGGTAAGAATAGTAACAATGAGATTTAGATGGGTCTTTACAGAAAAAAAAAAAATGTCAATAAAAAAAGACAAAGCAGGCTGAGTGACTTCCAGTGGGAGATTAACTTGAACAAGTGTGGAGGTGGGAAAACACCAGGAACTCGTGGGGGAACTGGCATAGGTCACCAGGTAGTGCAGAGTGAGCAGAGGAGGTTAAAACAGAAAGTGTGAATTGACTCTAAGGGGTTTCCTCAGAAGCCACCGTGTTCTGCATGGTACCAGTCTGACAGAGGCCTATTTTTTTCCTACATCCCTCTGTCTCCATCTCCCTGTGTCTTCCCAGCTCTTCTTTCAATCATCTTCTCTCAGCCCTCTGAACAAATCTATCTGTATATCAGCCTCCAACTGAAAGCCCCAAGAACTTGGTGGGTAAAACATGTTTTATTGTTTTTGTGAAAATAAAACCAGTCATATAAGGAATTCTGCTCAATATTGTGCAACAACCTAAGTGGAGAAAGAATTTGAAAAAAAAAGAATAAATACATGTATATGTATAACTGAATCACTTTGCTGCACACCTGAAACTAACACATTGTTAATCAACAATACTCAATATAAAATAAAATAGCCAGGACATAGAAGCAGCCTAAATGCCCATCAACAGAGGAATGGATAAATAAGATGTGGTACATATATAAAATGGAATATTTGTTTTGCTGTTTGTTAATAAGTAACTAAGTCATGTTCAACTCTTTTGTGACCCCATGAACTATAGCCCACCAGACTCTTCTGTTTATGGGATTTTCCAGGCAAGAATATTGGGGTGAGTTGCCATTTCCTTCTCCAGCAGATCTTCTTGATCCGGGGATCAAACCCTTGTCTCTTGCATTGGTGGCCGATTCTTTACACTGAGCTACCAAGGAAGCCCCAAATGGAATATTACTCAGCCACAAAAAGGAAAAAAATTGTGCCATTTGCAGAGATGTGGATGGACCTAGAGTCTGTCATACACAGTGAAGTAAGTCAGAAAGAGAAAAACATATTTTGTATAATATCACTTATATGTGGAACCCACAAGAATGATACAGATGAACTTATTTGAAAAGCAGAAATAGAGACAGACATAGAGAACAAATGTATGGATACAAATAGGAAAAAGGGGTGGTGGTATAATTTAAAAGATTAGGATTGCCATATACATACTGCTGCTGCTGCTGCTGCTGCTAAGTCGCTTCAGTCGTGTCCGACTCTGTGCGACCTCATAGATGGCAGCCCACCAGGCTCCCGCGTCCTTGGGATTCTCCAGGCAAGAACACTGGAGTGGGTTGCCATTTCCTTCTCCAATGCATGAAAGTGAAAAGTGAAAGTGAAGTCGCTCAGTCGTGTCCTACCCTCAGCGACCCCATGGACTGCAGCCCACCAGGCTCCCCGGTCCCTGGGATTCTCCAGGCAAGAGTACTGGAGTGGGGTGCCATTGCCTTCTCCATATATACTACTATTTATAAAATAGATAACTAATGACAACCTACTGTGTCTCACAAGGAACTCTACTCAATGCTCTATGGTGGCCTAAATGAGTGAAAGTGAAAGTCGCTCACTCATGTCTGACTCTTTGCAACCCCATGGACTGTATAGTCCCTGGAATTCTTCAGGCCAGAATACTGGAATAGGTAGCCTTTCCCTTCTCCAGGGATCTTCCCAAACCAGGATCAAACCCAGGTCTCCCACATTGCAGGCAGATTCTTTACCAGCTGAGCCACCAGGAAGCAAAAGAAGAAGTATGTGTATACATATAGCTGACCACTTTACTGTACAGAAGAAACTGACACAACATTGTAACTCCAATAAAAATTCATTTTAAAAATAAAATGAAAGACTAAAAAATAGTCATATACCAAAGAGTTAAAAGAAAGACAGAAATTAATGGCCTGATGATTTGATTTCCGATGAACTGGTCATTTTGAAAATTCATCTACTTCCATGGGACATAAAGCACAAATCAAAGTGACTATTTAAATTATCATCCAACCTGAGACACCCTGAGAGTGAAAGGAAGTGCTGTCCATGATTATACTGGGATGACAGAATATAATTAGACCACAGAAAACTGGGAAGGGCAGTAAACTCACAGAAATATCTGACAGAGTATTGGAAGACACCCAGCTTCCACACTATCATCTGACTCTAGTGAAGCTAGGTGCTTTTCTTTCCTTCTCACTTGGTTATAAAATGTAAGGGCCAGGACTGTGTTAAGTCTTCACTTTGATTCAAGCACAGCTCACCAAGCTCTTGCATATCATTGGTGCTCAGTCAGTGTGGGCTGATTTTTATGGGACAGGTAAAGAACAAGTGTGGATGGCAGGGAGACAGTCACAGGTAGATTCCATGGGACCCTGGAGGTCACTGAGTAACCATTGATATATGTTTGTGGTGGGAGCAGAACACCAGGAATTTGCCCTTCATTCCTGTGCCCTGGCTGCCCTATGCCCCTCTCATGATCAAGGTTCCTCACACTGTCCCACTGCCCCTTCTTCTGGTCCTGTCCCCAGGCTCCCTGTTTGAATTTCTTTAATTGCAAGCTTGGGAGCTCCTATTCTTGGGTTGGAGTTTGAGGGCTCCCCTGGGAGTAGACAGTTTTAACTTCCTCACTCAGGTTCTGTGTTAAGTACCTCATGGGCAGTGGGAGACAGTTCTGCCACCCAGCCTGGGAGGCAACCTATGGCAGGTGGACAGACATCAGAAGGTGAGCTCAGATACACAGATGCTGACTCTGTTTCCATCTGCCCAACACTATCTCCTCGACTAAGTCCATTTTTCCTTTCCTTTTTGCTGAGTGGAGACTGTTGACTGTCTGAGCCTCATTGTCTAAGCTACAAAATTGCTTGCAGCCTGAGGGTGACATGGAGCCTGGCCAAGAGGTTGGTGGAGGCTGAGGAAGGAGGTCAGAGCTGGGGGGTTCCTCCCTGTCCTCTCTGAGTTCATAACTGTAAACATACAAGAGGAGGACAATAAAATGAATTTGATACTGAAATCTCCACAGGGGACCCACTGAATACTTTTCTTCCAGGAAATCCACTTGAAGGTTAGTGAGGATCTTTCTCCTGTCACCCACCCCTATCTTTCTTGCAGTTTCTGTTGCTGATTGCTACCTTTTTTTGCCCCATTTTTACTTTCTTATCAGAATTTCTTCATCTTATTGTTTCCTCAAGCAGAGGTGACTTTTTTATTTTTAAAGGAGGGTAGGCATTCACTTGGAGAAGGCAATGGCACCCCACTCCAGTACTCTTGCCTGGAAATCCCACGGACAGAGGAGCCTGGTAGGCTGCAGTCCATGGGGTCGCTAAGAGTCGGACACGACTGAGCGACTTCACTTTCACTTTTCACTTTCATGCATTGGAGGAGGAAATGGCAACCCACTCCAGTGTTCTTGCCTGGAGAATCCCAGGGACGGAGGAGCCTGGCAGGCTGCCATCTATGGGGTCGCACAGAGTCGGACACAACTGAAGCGACTTAGCAGCAGCAGCAGGCATTCACTATGTAATAGTATCTTTCCTCATACTTTTTTTCCAGTTTTCCTTCTTTGACCTACTTCTCTTTTTCTTTCCTTGATTTCTCATTGTTTTTTTCATTTCCTCTTTCTGTCTGGATTGGGGTGCTCAGCAAAGGGTTCCTAAGTGGAAGAGTAGTCTAAAGCAGGAAGACAAAAGGTGAGTGGGGGAAGAGGCTGAAGGGGAGGGCTGGTATGAGACATAGAGTCAACCCATGCCTGAAAGAACATCACAGACACAAGGTTTCTTCTTTACAGTGTGATTTCTAGGAAGAAAAGTAAAGACAGTAACTAAAATCCCAGGGAAAGGATTTTTCTATTTTAAAGAAATTTAACACCCAGAGAAAAGGATGAAGTTAGAGAGCAGAAAAAGATAAGCATAAGAGGTGCTACACTAGTTTCTTGAGGGATCTGCATATTATAATTAATCATTCAACAATACTTACTGAGAACATAATATATGCCAGTCACTATGCTAGAAACCAGAGATCACCCCATTGGAAAAAAAAAGCATAAAGAAATAGGTTTTAGTTGGAGAAGAGGTAAACAAACAAACGAATCCATATGAATAAGATGTAGCACAGCCAAGCCATTGGCATATCATAAGCACAAGAGTGACATCATCTTGAGTGACTTAAGTTTCAGGTGATGGTTTAACCTCTGATTGTTGAGTGGAGAAACAAAGACACCTTATGCAACCTAAGCAGTGCATTCTCGGTCAATGAATGTGATGTGGGAGGCCACAGAGGAAGGGATCACCTGGTGTATGAGGGCCATCAGGGCATCTTCATAGCAGAAGCAAATCTGAGCTGAACCCTGAAAACAACAACATTTTCAGAGGAAGAGTTTGAAGGAAGATATGACAGATGAATGGAACAGCATGTGTAAAATCAAAAGGGCAAAGAAAAGTAGTGTTAGCAAGCTGCAGGTGTAAGTTCAGGTGGAGTGTAAGGCTCGCCTAAGAGGTGGTTTAGCACAAAAAGCTGGAAAGGAAAGCAAACCACATAGGTCTTCAGTGGGATAGAAGGGGATCTCTGCTCAGAGTCTTGAGGAGGAAGTGATCACAGAGAGGTACACTGTGAAGTACCTATGACTTGTGGTGACAAAGAGGCACTCAGGTTGGAGATATTGTATGAATGCTGGCAAAACTGTGATACTCAAAAGACAGTGGAAATGCAAGGGGTGAAAGCAGAGGCCAGGGATGTAAAAAAAAGCGTCTCCATTAAGGGCACATTGACAGAAACAGGAAAGGGATTATATTAGGGTGCATGGGGCATCAACATGGGTCATTTTGAGCTTGAATAATTGTGACAGTGGTATTATTTTAAAGAAATAAGATAAGAGAAGGAGATATTAGTTTTTTAGGACATGCAGATGGGAGTACCAGTTGGGTTGTTTTTTGTTTGAGTATCAGGAATTGTATACATTCTGCAGGGAACTGGAAATCTAGGGTTGGGAATGGGGATGAAGGTCTGGGATCCAGTAGAAATTTTGGTGTCCATTGGAGAGACAGGCAGGCAGATGGATTCTTGACTCTTCCACCTCACCCTACTAATCATCACCCCAGTGTATTTCCCCAAGTTTCACAGGGTCATAAATGTAAATATAATTTCACTTAGGTTGGGGGAATTCTGTTTATACTAACAACTCACAATATGGGAATTTAATAACCATAAGTGATCATGCATTCATCTGTGATGAGAACTATATCTGACAGGAAACAAGTACTGCTCTTAAGCAAAAGGATCTCCTTTTCTTAGAGACCGTATTATGGATCTGAAGGATGCTGGGTAAACAAAGAATAAGAGAAAGGTGAAAATAGAAGCTCCTAAATAATAATTTTTTCCAAGATTAGACAGCTTCTCCTTGTGAAGACATTTTTGCTCAAAAAAACAGCATGATATGATTTAAATTTTCCAGAACTTTCCATCTCATGTTTGGTTTTGCATTTACTAGCCATGCAAACTTGGGCAATCCAGCCAATTCCTCAATTTTCTCACCTGTAAAAGAGGGTCTATTTAATAAAATCACTGTACCTTCATTGTAGGATCACTATGAGGATGAATGAAAAATGAATCTGAGTGCTGTGGGATGCAACAGATTTCTTTTTACTGCTTGTGAATAGCCTGGCACTAGAACCAGACAGGGAGCCTTTTTCTTCTCAGCAGGTGAGAGATAGATGGACAAACTCAACGTCTTTGATTCTTTATTTTCTAGAAAAGTTGCAAACCACGATTCTTCTTAATGAAGAGATCACTTGTTAAAATTAATGAGTCTAAATTATTTATATCAGTGGTCAAGATTTGAGATGGACTGTGAAAGGCTAAGGTACATAGCCTCTAAGATGGTCTCATTGGTCCTTGATTCATAATATTCATGCCTTGTGTATTGCTCTCCCAGTAACTTGGAGCTAGATTTAGTGATTCACCTATAATGAATAGAATTCAGCAGCACTCTTGGGATGTCATTTCTAATATTAGGTTATATTCTACCCCACACTTGGAAAATCCCATGGACAGAGGAGTGTGGTAGGCTGCAGTCCATGGGGTCGAAAGAGTCGGACACGACTAAGTGACTTCCCTTTCACTTTTCACTTTCATGCATTGGAGAAGGTAATGGCAACCCACCCCAGTGTTCTTGCCTGGAGAATCCCAGGGGCGGCAGAGCCTGGTGGGCTGCCCTCTGTTTTGGCTACCTAATGATGCAAAGAGCCGACTCATTGGAAAAGACCCTAATTCTGGGAAAGATTAAAGGCAGGAGGAGAAGGGAGTGGCAGCGGATGAGAAGGTTAGATAGCATCACTGACTCAATGGACATGAGTTTGAGCAAACTCTGGGAGATAGTGAAGGACAGGAAGCCTGGTGTGCTGCAGTCCATGGGGTTGCAAAGAGCCAGACACAACTTAGTGACTGAAAAATGAACAACAGATGATAGAATGCAAGAGATAACAAAAGCTGAAGGGCTACGGAGTGAATTTTGGAAGGTAAGAATAGTAACAATGAGATTTAGATGGGTCTTTACAGAAAAAAAAAATGTCAATAAAAAAAGACAAAGCAGGCTGAGTGACTTCCAGTGGGAGATTAACTTGAACAAGTGTGGAGGTGGGAAAACACCAGGAACTCGTGGGGGAACTGGCATAGGTCACCAGGTAGTGCAGAGTGAGCAGAGGAGGTTAAAACAGAAAGTGTGAATTGACTCTAAGGGGTTTCCTCAGAAGCCACCGTGTTCTGCATGGTACCAGTCTGACAGAGGCCTATTTTTTTCCTACATCCCTCTGTCTCCATCTCCCTGTGTCTTCCCAGCTCTTCGTTCAATCATCTTCTCTCAGCCCTCTGAACAAATCTATCTGTATATCAGCCTCCAACTGAAAGCCCCAAGAACTTGGTGGGTAAAACATGTTTTATTGTTTTTGTGAAAATAAAACCAGTCATATAAGGAATTCTGCTCAATATTGTGCAACAACCTAAGTGGAGAAAGAATTTGAAAAAAGAATAAATACATGTATATGTATAACTGAATCACTTTTGCTGCACACCTGAAACTAACACATTGTTAATCAACAATACTCAATATAAAATAAAATAGCCAGGACATAGAAGCAGCCTAAATGCCCATCAACAGAGGAATGGATAAATAAGATGTGGTACATATACAAAATGGAATATTTGTTTTGCTGTTTGTTAATAAGTAACTAAGTCATGTTCAACTCTTTTGTGACCCCATGAACTATAGCCCACCAGACTCTTCTGTTTATGGGATTTTCCAGGCAAGAATATTGGGGTGAGTTGCCATTTCCTTCTCCAGCAGATCTTCTTGATCCAGGGATCAAACCCTTGTCTCTTGCATTGGTGGCGATTCTTTACACTGAGCTACCAAGGAAGCCCCAAATGGAATATTACTCAGCCACAAAAGGAAAAAAAAAATTGTGCCATTTGCAGAGATGTGGATGGACCTAGAGTCTGTCATACACAGTGAAGTAAGTCAGAAAGAGAAAAACATATTTTGTATAATATCACTTATATGTGGAACCCACAAGAATGATACAGATGAACTTATTTGAAAAGCAGAAATAGAGACAGACATAGAGAACAAATGTATGGATACAAATAGGAAAAAGGGGTGGTGGTATAATTTAAAAGATTAGGATTGCCATATACATACTGCTGCTGCTGCTGCTGCTGCTAAGTCGCTTCAGTCGTGTCCGACTCTGTGCGACCTCACAGATGGCAGCCCACCAGGCTCCCGCGTCCTTGGGATTCTCCAGGCAAGAACACTGGAGTGGGTTGCCATTTCCTTCTCCAATGCATGAAAGTGAAAAGTGAAAGTGAAGTCGCTCAGTCGTGTCCTACCCTCAGCGACCCCATGGACTGCAGCCCACCAGGCTCCTCTGTCCATGGGATTTTCCAGGCAAGAGTACTGGAGTGGGGTGCCATTGCCTTCTCCGCATATACATACTACTATTTATAAAATAGATAACTAATGACAACCTACTGTGTCTCACAAGGAACTCTACTCAATGCTCTATGGTGGCCTAAATGAGTGAAAGTGAAAGTCGCTCACTCATGTCTGACTCTTTGCAACCCCATGGACTGTATAGTCCCTGGAATTCTTCAGGCCAGAATACTGGAATAGGTAGCCTTTCCCTTCTCCAGGGGATCTTCCCAAACCAGGGATCAAACCCAGGTCTCCCACATTGCAGGCAGATTCTTTACCAGCTGAGCCACCAGGGAAGCAAAAGAAGAAGTATGTGTATACATATAGCTGACCACTTTACTGTACAGAAGAAACTGACACAACATTGTAACTCCAATAAAAATTCATTTTAAAAATAAAATGAAAGACTAAAAAATAGTCATATACCAAAGAGTTAAAAGAAAGACAGAAATTAATGGCCTGATGATTTGATTTCCGATGAACTGGTCATTTTGAAAATTCATCTACTTCCATGGGACATAAAGCACAAATCAAAGTGACTATTTAAATTATCATCCAACCTGGGACACCCCTGAGAGTGAAAGGAAGTGCTGTCCATGATTATACTGGGATGACAGAATATAATTAGACCACAGAAAACTGGGAAGGGCAGTAAACTCACAGAAATATCTGACAGAGTATTGGAAGACACCCAGCTTCCACACTATCATCTGACTCTAGTGAAGCTAGGTGCTTTTCTTTCCTTCTCACTTGGTTATAAAATGTAAGGGCCAGGACTGTGTTAAGTCTTCACTTTTGATTCAAGCACAGCTCACCAAGCTCTTGCATATCATTGGTGCTCAGTCAGTGTGGGCTGATTTTATGGGACAGGTAAAGAACAAGTGTGGATGGCAGGGAGACAGTCACAGGTAGATTCCATGTGGACCCTGGAGGTCACTGAGTAACCATTGATATATGTTTGTGGTGGGAGCAGAACACCAGGGAATTTGCCCTTCATTCCTGTGCCCTGGCTGCCCTATGCCCCTCTCATGATCAAGGTTCCTCACACTGTCCCACTGCCCCTTCTTCTGGTCCTGTCCCCAGGCTCCCTGTTTGAATTTCTTTAATTGCAAGCTTGGGAGCTCCTATTCTTGGGTTGGAGTTTGAGGGCTCCCCTGGGAGTAGACAGTTTTAACTTCCTCACTCAGGTTCTGTGTTAAGTACCTCATGGGCAGTGGGAGACAGTTCTGCCACCCAGCCTGGGAGGCAACCTATGGCAGGTGGACAGACATCAGAAGGTGAGCTCAGATACACAGATGCTGACTCTGTTTCCATCTGCCCAACACTATCTCCTCGACTAAGTCCATTTTTCCCTTTCCTTTTTGCTGAGTGGAGACTGTTGACTGTCTGAGCCTCATTGTCTAAGCTACAAAATTGCTTGCAGCCTGAGGGTGACATGGAGCCTGGCCAAGAGGTTGGTGGAGGCTGAGGAAGGAGGTCAGAGCTGGGGGGTTCCTCCCTGTCCTCTCTGAGTTCATAACTGTAAACATACAAGAGGAGGACAATAAAATGAATTTGATACTGAAATCTCCACAGGGGACCCACTGAATACTTTTTCTTCCAGGAAATCCACTTGAAGGTTAGTGAGGATCTTTCTCCTGTCACCCACCCCTATCTTTCTTGCAGTTTCTGTTGCTGATTGCTACCTTTTTTTGCCCCATTTTTACTTTCTTATCAGAATTTCTTCATCTTATTGTTTCCTCAAGCAGAGGTGACTTTTTTATTTTTAAAGGAGGGTAGGCATTCACTTGGAGAAGGCAATGGCACCCCACTCCAGTACTCTTGCCTGGAAATCCCACGGACAGAGGAGCCTGGTAGGCTGCAGTCCATGGGGTCGCTAAGAGTCGGACACGACTGAGCGACTTCACTTTCACTTTTCACTTTCATGCATTGGAGGAGGAAATGGCAACCCACTCCAGTGTTCTTGCCTGAGAATCCAGGGACGGAGGAGCCTGGCAGGCTGCCATCTATGGGGTCGCACAGAGTCGGACACAACTGAAGCGACTTAGCAGCAGCAGCAGGCATTCACTATGTAATAGTATCTTTCCTCATACTTTTTTTCCAGTTTTCCTTCTTTGACCTACTTCTCTTTTTCTTTCCTTGATTTCTCATTGTTTTTTTCATTTCCTCTTTCTGTCTGGATTGGGGTGCTCAGCAAAGGGTTCCTAAGTGGAAGAGTAGTCTAAAGCAGGAAGACAAAAGGTGAGTGGGGGAAGAGGCTGAAGGGGAGGGCTGGTATGAGACATAGAGTCAACCCATGCCTGAAAGAACATCACAGACACAAGGTTTCTTCTTTACAGTGTGATTTCTAGGAAGAAAAGTAAAGACAGTAACTAAAATCCCAGGGAAAGGATTTTTCTATTTTAAAGAAATTTAACACCCAGAGAAAAGGATGAAGTTAGAGAGCAGAAAAAGATAAGCATAAGAGGTGCTACACTAGTTTCTTGAGGGATCTGCATATTATAATTAATCATTCAACAATACTTACTGAGAACATAATATATGCCAGTCACTATGCTAGAAACCAGAGATCACCCCGTTGGAAAAAGTAGCATAAAGAAATAGGTTTTAGTTGGAGAAGAGGTAAACAAACAAACGAATCCATATGAATAAGATGTAGCACAGCCAAGCCATTGGCATATCATAAGCACAAGAGTGACATCATCTTGAGTGACTTAAGTTTCAGGTGATGGTTTAACCCTCTGATTGTTGAGTGGAGAAACAAAGACACCTTATGCAACCTAAGGAGTGCATTCTCGGGTCAATGAATGTGATGTGGGAGGCCACAGAGGAAGGGATCACCTGGTGTATGAGGGCCATCAGGGCATCTTCATAGCAGAAGCAAATCTGAGCTGAACCCTGAAAAACAACAACATTTTCAGAGGAAGAGTTTGAAGGAAGATATGACAGATGAATGGAACAGCATGTGTAAAATCAAAAGGGGCAAAGAAAAGTAGTGTTAGGCAAGCTGCAGGTGTAAGTTCAGGTGGAGTGTAAGGCTCGCCTAAGAGGTGGTTTAGCACAAAAAGCTGGAAAGGGAAAGCAAACCACATAGGTCTTCAGTGGGATAGAAGGGGATCTCTGCTCAGAGTCTTGAGGAGTGAAGTGATCACAGAGAGGTACACTGTGAAGTACCTGCGGCTTGTGGTGACAAAGAGGCACTCAGGTTGGAGATATTGTATGAATGCTGGCAAAACTGTGATACTCAAAAGACAGTGGAAATGCAAGGGGTGAAAGCAGAGGCCAGGGATGTAAAAAGCAAGCGTCTCCATTAAGGGCACATTGACAGAAACAGGAAAGGGATTATATTAGGGTGCATGGGGCATCCAACATGGGTCATTTTGAGCTTGAATAATTGTGACAGTGGTATTATTTTAAAGAAATAAGATAAGAGAAGGAGATATTAGTTTTTTAGGACATGCAGATGGGAGTACCAGTTGGGTTGTTTTTTGTTTGAGTATCAGGAATTGTATACATTCTGCAGGGAACTGGAAATCTAGGGTTGGGAATGGGGATGAAGGTCTGGGATCCAGTAGAAATTTTGGTGTCCATTGGAGAGACAGGCAGGCAGATGGATTCTTGACTCTTCCACCTCACCCTACTAATCATCACCCCAGTGTATTTCCCCAAGTTTCACAGGGTCATAAATGTAAATATAATTTCACTTAGGTTGGGGGAATTCTGTTTATACTAACCAACTCACAATATGGGAATTTAATAACCATAAGTGATCATGCATTCATCTGTGATGAGAACTATATCTGACAGGAAACAAGTACTGCTCTTAAGCAAAAGGATCTCCTTTTCTTAGAGACCGTATTATGGATCTGAAGGATGCTGGGTAAACAAAGAATAAGAGAAAGGTGAAAATAGAAGCTCCTAAATAATAATTTTTTCCAAGATTAGACAGCTTCTCCTTGTGAAGACATTTTTGCTCAAAAACAGCATGATATGATTTAAATTTTCCAGAACTTTCCATCTCATGTTTGGTTTTGCATTTACTAGCCATGCAAACTTGGGCAATCCAGCCAATTCCTCAATTTTCTCACCTGTAAAAGAGGGTCTATTTTAATAAAATCACTGTACCTTCATTGTAGGATCACTATGAGGATGAATGAAAAATGAATCTGAGTGCTGTGGGATGCAACAGATTTCTTTTTACTGCTTGTGAATAGCCTGGCACTAGAACCAGACAGGGAGCCTTTTTCTTCTCAGCAGGTGAGAGATAGATGGACAAACTCAACGTCTTTGATTCTTTATTTTCTAGAAAAGTTGCAAACCACGATTCTTCTTAATGAAGAGATCACTTGTTAAAATTAATGAGTCTAAATTATTTATATCAGTGGTCAAGATTTGAGATGGACTGTGAAAGGCTAAGGTACATAGCCTCTAAGATGGTCTCATTGGTCCTTGATTCATAATATTCATGCCTTGTGTATTGCTCTCCCAGTAACTTGGAGCTAGATTTAGTGATTCACCTATAATGAATAGAATTCAGCAGCACTCTTGGGATGTCATTTCTAATATTAGGTTATATTCTACCCCACACTTGGAAAATCCCATGGACAGAGGAGTGTGGTAGGCTGCAGTCCATGGGGTCGAAAAGAGTCGGACACGACTAAGTGACTTCCCTTTCACTTTTCACTTTCATGCATTGGAGAAGGTAATGGCAACCCACCCCAGTGTTCTTGCCTGGAGAATCCCAGGGACGGCAGAGCCTGGTGGGCTGCCCTCTATGGGGTCGCACAGAGTCGGAGACAACTGAAGCGACTTAGCAGCAGCAGTAGTAGTAGCAGGGTGCTTGTAGTCACTCTCTTGCACCGCTCACCCTGGAAGAAACCAACTGTCACATTGTGAACCAGCCCTGTAAAAAGACAGCAAGACTTCACACAGTTACATGGGTAATCCTGGAGTGGACCCACCTCAAGACAAATCTTGTTGCTATTATTGTTCACTCGCTAAGTCATGTCTGACTCTTTGTGACCCATGGACTGCATCATGCCAGACTTCTCTGTCCTCCATGATCTCTTGGAGTTTGCTCAGATTCGTGTCCACTGAGTCAGTGATGCCATCTAATCATCTCATCCTCTGTCATCCCCTTCTCCTTTTGCCTTCAATCTTACCCAGCATCAGGGTCTTTTCCAATGATTCAGCACTTTGCAACAGATGGCCAAAGTATTGGAGCTTCAGCTTCAGTCCTTCCAATGAATATTTAGAACTGTTTTCCTTTAGGATTGACTAGTTTCATCTCCTTGCTGTCCAAAGGACTCTCAAGAGTCTTCTCCAGCATCACAATTCAAACCTAGACAGTGTAATAAAAAGCAGAGACATCACTTTGCTGACAAATGTCTGCATAGTTAAAGCTATGGTTTGTCCGGTAGTCATGTATGGAGGTGAGTTAGATCATGAAGAAGTCAGAACACTGAAGAAGTGATGCTTTTGAATTGTGGTGCTGGATAAGACTCTTGAGAGTCCCTTGGTCTGCAAGGAGATCCAACCAGTCAATCCTAAAGGAAATTAATCCTGAATATTCCTTGGAAGGACTGACGCTGAAGCTGAAGTTCCAATACTTTGGCCACCTGATGTGAAGAGCTGACTCATTGGAAAAGACCCTGATGATGGGAAAGACCGAAGGCAGGAGAAGGGGACGTTAGAGGATGAGATGGTTTGACAGTATCATTGACTCAATGGACAAGAGTTTGAGCAAACTCCGGGAGATGGTGAAGAACAGGGAAGCCTGGCGTGCTGCAGTCCACAGGGTAACAAAGAGTCAGATATGGCCGAGTGACTGAACAACAAAAAGGTTTGTCATAGCTTTCCTTGCAAGGAGCAAGCGTCTTTTGATTTCATTGCTGCAGTCACCATCTGCAGTGATTTGGGGGCCAAAGAAAATAAAATCTGTCACTGTTTCCACTTTTTCCCTTTCTATTTGCCATGAAGTAATGGGACCAGATGGCACGATCTTAATTTTTTAAATGTTGAGCTTCAAGCTAGCTTTTTCACTCTCCTCTTTCACCCTCAAGAAACTCTTTAGTTCCTCTTCATTTTCTACCATTAGAGTTGTATCATCTGCATATCTGAGGTTGTTGATATTTCTCCTGGCAATCTTGATTCCAGCTTGTGATGCATCTAGTCTGACATTCCACATCATGTATTCTGCATGTAAGTTAAGTAAGCTGAGCGACAATATAGAGACTTGTCATACTCCTCTCCCAATTTTGAGCCAGTAAGTTGTTCCATGTATGGTTCTAACTGTTGCTTCTTAACCCACATATAGGTCTCTCAGGAGACAGGTTAAGGTGGTCTGGTATTCCCATCTCTTTAAGAATTTTCCACAGTTTGTTGTGATCCACACCATCAAAGGCTTTAGTGTAGTCAATGAAGCAGAAGTATATGTTTTTCTGGAACTTCCTTGCTTTCTCCATGATTCAATGAATTTTTGCACTTTGACCTCTTGTTCCTCTGCCTTCTCTAAACCCAGCTTGTACATTTGGAATTTCTCAGTTCACATAGTGCTGAAACCTAGCTTGAAGGATTTTGAGCATAACCTTGCTAGCATGTGAAATGAGTACAGTTGCACATTGGTTTGAACATTCTTTGACATTGCCCTTCTTTGGGACTAGAATGAAAACTGACCTCTTCCAATACTGTGGTCACTGCTGAGTTTTCCATATTTTCTGACACTGAGTGCAGCACTTTAGCAGCAGCATCTTTTAGGATTTTAAATAGATTAGCTGGTATTTCATCATCTCCTCTAGCTTTGTTCATAGTAATGCTTCCTAAGGCCCACTTGACTTCACATGCCAGGATGTCTGGTTCTAGGTGAGTGACCACACCATTATGGCTATCTGGATCATTAAGACCTTTTTTGTATAGTTCTTCTGTATATTCTTGCCACCTCTTCTTAGTTTCTTCTGCTTCTGTTAGTCCCTTACCATTTCTGTACTTTATTATGCCCATCCTTGCATGAAATGTTCCCTTGATAGCGCCAATTTTCTTGAAGAGATCTCTAGTCTTCCCCATTGTATTACTTTCCTCTGTTCCTTTGCATTGTTTATTTAAGAAGGCCTTATCTCTCTTTGCTGTTCTCTGGAACTCTACATTCAGTTGAATATATTTTTCCCTTTCTCCCTTGCTTTTTTCTTCTCTTCTTTCCTTAGTTATTTCTAAAGCTTCCTCAGATCAGATCAGATCAGTCGCTCAGTCATGTCCGACTCTTTGCGACCCCATGAATGGCAGCACGCCAGGCCTCCCTGTCCATCACCAACTCCCGGAGTTCACTGAGACTCACATCCATCGAGTCAGTGATGCCATCCAGCCATCTCATCCTTTGTCATCCCCTTCTCCTCCTGCCCCCAATCCTTCCCAGCATCAGAGTCTTTTCCAATGAGTCAACTCTTCGCATGAGGTGGCCAAAGTACTGGAGTTTCAGCTTTAGCATCATTCCTTCCAAAGAAATCCCAGGGCTGATCTCCTTCAGAATGGACTGGTTGGATCTCCTTGCAGTCCAAGGGACTCTCAAGAGTCTTCTCCAACACCACAGTTCAAAAGCATCAATTCTTCGGCGCTCAGCCTTCTTCACAGTCCAACTCTCACATCCATACATGACCACTGGAAAAACCATAGCCTTGACTAGACGAACCTTTGTTGGCAAAGTAATGTCTCTGCTTTTGAATATGCTATCTAGATTGGTCATAACTTTCCTTCCAAGGAGTAAGCGTCTTTAAATTTCATGGCTGCAGTCACCATCTGCAGTGATTTTGGAGCCCCAAAAAATAAAAAAAAATAAAGTCTGACACTGTTTCCACTGTTTCCCCATCTACTTCCCATGAAGTGATGGGACCAGATGCCATGATCTTCGTTTTCTGAATGTTGAGCTCTAAACCAACTTTTTCACTCTCCTTTTTCACTTTCATCAAGAGGCTTTTTAGTTCCTCTTCACTTTCTGCCATAAGGGTGGTGTCATCTGCATATCTGAGGTTATTGATATTTCTCCCGGCAATCTTGATTCCAGCTTGTGTTTCTTCCAGTCCAGCATTTCCTCAAACAACCACTTTGCCTTCTTGCATTTGTTTTTACTTAGGCATGGTTTTGGTCACTGCCTCCTGTACAACGTTACATACCTCCATCCATAGTTCTTCTGGCACTCTCTCTACCAGATCTAATCCCTTGAATCTATTCATTACCTCCACTGTATAATCATAAGGGGATTGATTTAGGTCATACCTGAATGGCCTAGTGGTTTTCTCTACTTTCTTTAATTTAAACCTGAATTTGGTAATATGGAGCTCATGATCTGAGCTACAGTCAGCTGCAAGTCTTATTTTTGCTGACTGTATAGAGCTTCTCAATCTTCAGCTGCAAAGAATATAATCAATCTGATTTCAGAATTGACCATCTGGTGATGTCCATGTGTAGAGTCATCTCTTGGGTTTTTTGAAAAGGGTGTTTGCTATGGCCAGTGGGTTCTCTTAGCAAACCTCTGATAGCCTTTGTCCTGCTTCATTTTGTGCTCCAAGGCCAAACTTACCTGTTATTCAGGGTATCTTTTGACTTCCTACTTTGCATCCTTATGATGAAAAGGGCACCTTTTTGTGTGTGTTAGTTCTAGAAGGTGTTGTCAATCTTCATAGAACTGGTCAACTTCAGCTTCTTTGGCATTAGTGGTTGAGGCATAGACTTGGATTACTGTAATGTTGAATGGTTTGCCTTGTAAATGAACTGAGATTATTCTGTCACTTTTGAGATTGCACCTAAGTACTGCATTTTGGACTCTTGTTGACTATGAGGGCTACTACATTTCTTCCAAGAGAGTTTTGCCCACAGTAGTTGATGTAATGGTCATCTGAATTAAATCCGCCCATGCTTGCACATTTTAGTTCACTGATTCCTAAGATGTCAGTGTCACTCTTGCCATCGCCTGCTTGACCACTTTCAATTTACCTTAATTCGTGGACCTAACATTCCAGATTCCTATGAAATATTGTTCTTTACAGAATCAGGCTTTACTTTTACCACCATATACATCCACAGCTGAATATCATTCCCACTTCAGCCTAGCCACTTCATTCTTTCTGGACCTATTAGTAACTGCCCTCAGTTCTTTCCTAGTAGCATACTGGACACTTTCTGACCTGGGGAGCTCATCTTCTGATGTCATATATTTTTGCCTTTTCATACTGCCCATGGGGTTCTCCAGACACAAATACTGGACTCAGTTGCCATTTCCTTCTGCAATGGACCATGTTTTGTCAGAACTCTTCACTATGACCCATCTGTCTTGGGTGGCCCTGCATGGCATGGCTCATAACTTCAATGAGTTATGCAAGCCCGTTTGTGATAACTAGGCTGTGATCTATGAAGGGGCTTGCCGCATCCAGCACAGCAGGTGAGAAAGATCTGAAACGTGGGTGAGCACGTAAGGAAAAGACAGACACATATAATTTGGTTAGAGGGAGTCAGAGGGCCCTCCTGCTCTCCATGGCAGGAAGACCAGATGGCTCCTTTCAGCCCTCACTTTTATTGATAGAAATCACGTGAGATCATTAGGAAATAGCTATACTGGGGAGTTTGATCAGCACACCATAAAGTGGGAGTAAAGTTAAGGCTCTGCTGTTAATCAGGAACATCTTGCTCTGTTTCTATGGGAACAGACACAGGGGCAGACAGTGAAGCGGAGGAGAGAGCACGTCCTACCCCAAGTATGTCCTTTTGGCATGCTTACTAGGACAGTCAGGAGGGTGCAGTTTGCTACACCCTCGAGTCATGGGGCAGGTTCTGATCTCTGCTCCATCAGGCTGCAACAGGGGCTTTTACCTTTCATTTATCTGTAATACTTTTGATATATTCATCAAATCTGAATTAGAGCCTGTCCAAGTAGTGTATTCTTGGTGAAGGTTTTAACTTTTCGTCACTTTAAATATAGCATGCTGCTCCCTTCTGGCCTGTAAAGTTTCTGCTGAAAGTCAGCAGATAGCTGAATGGGAGTTCCTTTATATGTAACATGTTGCTTTTTCCTTGCTGCTTTTAATATTCTCTCTTTATCCTTAATTTTTGCCATTTTAATTACAATCTGTCATGGAGTGGTCCTCTTTGGATTGATTGTATTAGGGATCCTTTGTGCTTCCTGGACTTGGATGTCTGTTTCCTTCCTAAGATTAGGGAAGTTTTCAGCTATTATATCTTCAAATATGTCCTCTACACTTTTTTCTCTTCTTCGGGGTTAGTACTGGCTCATTTGAGGAAGAACTGGATTCTGAGGTGGTTGTGGGGAAGGGATCTAGTGGATCCTGGATCTAATGTTGGCTTGTTTTGGTGTAGGGTCAGTATCTGACATGGTTGGCTGTGGGTTCTTTTTTTTTTTCTCATAGTGGTATATATTTAATGGTGTTTATGATTAGTTATTATAATTTTTAATTAATTAATTTATTTTAATTGGATGCTAATTACTTTACAATATTGTAGTTCAATTCTGGTTTCCTCAGTGTGTATGCCCAGCAATGGGATTTCTGGGTTGTATGGCAGTTCTATTTCCAGTTTTTTAAGGAATCTCCACACTGTTCTCCACAGTGGCTGTACTAGTTTATATTTCCACCAACAGTGTAAGAGTGTTCCCTTTTCTCCACACCCTCTCCAGCATTTACTGTTTGTAGCTTTTTGATAGCTGCCATTCTGACCAGTGTGAGATGGTACCTCATTGTGGTTTTGATTTGCATTTCTCTGATAATGAATGACATTGAGCATTTTTTCATGTGTTTGTTCAGTTCAGTTCAGTTCCGTCGCTCAGTCGTGTCCAACTCTGCAACCCCATGAATTGCAGCACGCCAGGCCTCCCTGTCCATCACCAACTTCCAGAGTTCACTCAAACTCACGTCCATCGAGTTGGTGATGCCATCCAGCCATCTTATCCTCTGTTGTCCCCTTCTCCTCCTGTCCCCAATCCCTCCCAGCATCAGAGTCTTTTCCAATGAGTCAACTCTTTGCATGAGGTGGCCAAAGTACTGGAGTTTCAGCTTTAGCATCATTCCTTCCAAAGAACACCCAGGACTGATCTCCTTCAGAATGGACTGGTTGGATCTCCTTGCAGTCCAAGGGACTCTCAAGAGTCTTCTCCAACACCACAGTTCAAAAGCATCAATTCTTTGGCACTCAGCTTTCTTCACAGTCCAACTCTCACATCCATACATGACTACTGGAAAAACCATAGCCTTGACTAGACAGGCCTTTGTTGGCAAAGCAATGTCTCTGCTTTTCAATATTCTATGTAGGTTGGTCATAACTTTCCTTCCAAGGAGTAAGCGTCTTTTAATTTCATGGCTGCAATCACCATCTGCAGTGATTTTGGAGCCCCCAAAAATAAAGTCTGACACTGTTTTCACTGTTTCCCCATCTATTTCCCATGAAGTGGTGGGACCAGATGCCATGATCTTCGTTTTCTGAATGTTGAACTTTAAGCCAACTTTTTCACTCTCCTCTTTCACTTTCATCAAGAGGCTTTTTAGTTCCTCTTCACTTTCTGCCATAAGGGTGGTGTCATCTGCATATCTGAGGTTATTGATATTTCTCCCGGCAATCTTGATTCCAGCTTGTGCTTCTTCCAGCCCCTGTATGTCTTCTTTGGAGAAATGTCTGTTTAGTCCTTTGGCCCATTTTTTTATTGGGTCATTTATTTTTCTGGTATTGAGCTGCATGAGCTGCTTGTGTATTTTTGAGATTAATTCTTTGTCAGTTGCTTTGTTTGCTATTATTTTCTCCCATTCTGAAGGCTGTCTTTTCACCTTGCTTATAGTTTCTTTCGTTATGCAAAAGCTTTTAAGTTTAATTAGGTCCCATTTGTTTATTTTTGCTTCTATTTCCATTACTCTGGGAGGTGGGTTATAGAGGATCCTGCTGTGATTTATGTTAGAGAATGTTTTGCCTATGTTTTCTTCTAGGAGTTTTATAGTTTCTGGTCTTACATTTAGATCTTTAACCCATTTTGAGTTTATTTTTGTGTATGGTGTTAGAAAGTGTTCTAGTTTCATTCTTTTGCAGATGGTTGACCAGTTTTCCCAGCATCACTTTTTAAGAGATTATCTTTTCTTTATTGTATATTTTTGCCTCTTTTGTCAAAAATAAGTTGTCCATAGGTGTGTGGGTTTATCTCTGGGCTTCCTATTTTGTTCCATTGATCTATATTTCTGTCTTTGTGGCAGTATCATACTGTCTTTATGACTGTAGCTTTGTAGTATAGTCTAAAGTCAGGCAGGTTGATTCCTCCAGTTCCATTCTTCTTTCTCAATATTGCTTTGGCTATTTGAGATTTTTTGTGTTTCCATACAAATTGTGAAATTATTTGTTCTAGTTCTGTGAAAAATACCATTGGTAGCTTGATAGGGATTTCATTGAATCTATAGGTTACTTTTGGTAGTACACTCAACTATATTGATTCTTCTGATCCATGAACATGGTATATTTCTCCATTGATTTGTGTCATCTTTGATTTCTTTCATCAGTGTTTTATAGTTTTCTATATATAGGTCTTTTGTTTCTTTAGATAGATATATTTCTAAATATTTTATTTTTTTTCATTGCAATGGTGAATGGAATTGTTTCCTTAATTTCTCTTTCTGTTTTCTCATTGTTCGTGTATAGGAATGCAAGGGGTTTTTGTGTATCAATTTTATATCCTGAAACTTTACTATACTAATTGATTAGCTCTAGTAATTTTCTGGTGGTGTCTTTAGGGTTTTCTATGTAGAGGATCATGTCATCTGCAAACAGTAAGAGTTTTACTTCTTCTTTTCCAACCTGGATTCCTTTTATTTCTTTTTCTTCTATTACTGCTGTGGCTAAAACTTCCAAAACTATGTTGAACAGTAGTGGTGAGAGTGGGCACCCTTGTCTTGTTCCTGACTTTAGAGGATATGCTTTCAATTTTTTACCACTGAGGATAATGTTTGCTGTGGATTTATCATATATGGCTTTTATTATGTTGAGGTATGTTCCTTCTATTCCTGTTTTCTGGAGGGTTTTTATCATAAATGGATGTTGAATTTTGTCAGAGGCTTTCCCTGCATCTATTGGGATAATCATATGGTTTTTATCTTTCAATTTGTTAATGTGAGGTATCACATTGATAGATTTGCAAATATTGAAGAATCCTTGCATCCCTGGGATAAAGCCCACTTGGTCATGATGTATGATCTTTTTAATATGTTGCTGGATTCTGTTTGCTAGAATTTTGTTGAGGATTTTTGCATCTGTGTTCTTCAGTGATATTGGCCTGTAGTTTTCTTTTTTTGTGGCATCTATGTCTGGTTTTGGTATTAGGGTGATGGTGGCCTCATAGAATGAATTCTGAAGTTTATCTTCCTCTGCAATTTTCTGGAAGAGTTTGATTAGGATAGGTGTTGGCTCTTCTCTAAATTTTTGGTAGAATTCAACTGTGAAGCCATCTGGTCCTGGGCTTTTGTTTGTTGGAAGATTTCTTATTACAGTTTTGATTTCTGTGCTTGTGATGGGTATGTTAAGATTTTCTATTTCTTCCTGGCTGTAGGTTCTAAAATATCCCAGAACTGGTGCAGACCCAGGAGTCTGGGCTAGATACAAGGGCAGCTGGCTGTCAAGTCCAAAGCATCCCAGAGCTGACATTGGTTTGTTTGTAAGTATGGCCAAGGTTAGGGGGATCCTGAGAATGGTGTCAAACTGCTGGTGCATGGGGCTATGGCTCAGGGGATTCGGGCCCAGTACTGGCTCACATGTAGGTGGAACCTGGTCTGAGGATCTCTGGCTAGACAGTCCAAGTGTTCCATCCCTATGGTGAGTGGTACCAGATCCCAGGGTAGCTGGCTGCAAGGCCCAGGGGATCCAAGGTCTGTGCTAGCAAGCTGGCGAGTGGACTGGGTCCTGTCACAGCCAGCTGTGTGATTGCAATGATCCTGAGGCTGGTGTCTGCCCACTTGGTAGCTGTATCTGGATCCCAGATTCTCTGTCTGAAGAGCTCTAAGTTTCCACAGTTGGTGTGTTAGCCTGCTGGTGGGTGGGGCTGGGACCCAAAGGGTCCTGAGTCTGGTGCTTAACTGCTGATGGATGAGATTGGTCATGGGGTTAATGCTAGCCCACTAGTGGACTGAACTGAGTCACAGAGTCTCTGGCTGCAGGACCCTAGGGGTTCCTGAGCTAGTGCCAGCACACTCATGTGTAGGGCCATGAGCTGGGCTGCCTGGTGGACATGGCCGTGTCTCCTGGTAGCCATGGATTCAAGAGGTCTTAAGGCAGCCTGTCAATTGGTGGGTGGGGCCGTGTCCCTGCCTGGCTAAGTGCTTGGCCTGCAGTGTCCTAGAACTCGTGTGGACAGGCTGTGAGTAGGGCTGGATCCTGATGCTAATAAGCTAGAGGGAGGATTCCAAAATGGTACTAGTCAGCATGAGCTCCTAAAAGTGTCTTCCACCAGTGCTTATGTCCCCAAAGTGAGATCCAGTTACCTCCTGCCTCTCCAGAGACTCTCCAACACCAGCAGGTTGATATGACCCAGATTCTGATCAAATTACTGCATCTACCCTGGGTCCCAGAGTGTGTGAGATTTCTGATGTATCCTTTAAAAGTGAAGTCTCTATTTCCCACAATCCTCTGTGACATCTGAAAGTAAACATTGACAGCCTTCAAAGCCCAATGTTCTGGAGGCTCACCTTCCTGGGGCAGGACCTGCAGGCTGAGGAGCCTAATGTGGGGTTTAAACCTGTTACTCCTTGAGGAAAATCTTCACAGTTTTAATTATCCTCCCATTTATGGGTCATTCATCTCAGTAGTTATGATCTTGACTATATCGAGTCATCATCTCCTACTTGTCTCCTTATGGTTCCTTCTTTATATCTTTACTTGTAGAGTATCTTTCCTGCTAGATTCTGATCTTTCTCATCAGCACTTGCTCTCTTAAAAGTTATTTCTTCAGTTGGTCATGAGGGGAGATGAGCCTAGGGATCTCCCTACTCTGCCATCTTGTCCTGAACACCCCCACTCAGTTGTTTATAATTATTTATTTTTTATTTGCCTTGGGTTCAGATATTATGAATATCACCAAGGAAGCTTTATCATTTTATTAATAATACGCATTACTTCTTTTCTCAATTTGGTTTTTGTCCATGTAAAACCAGACCATGTCTGTTCTTTTATACAATAAGATATTTAGAAAAAATATCTGGACCAAATATCCAGGAAATATCTAGGAAAATATCTGGGAAAATATCTTTTCATTGACATGTGCTGTGCTGTACTTAGTCTCTCAGTCACTACTCTTTGTGACCCCATGGACTGTAGCCTGCCAGGCTCCTCTCCATGGAATTTTCCCTGCAAGAACACTGGGGTGGGTTGCCATTTCCTTCTCCTTGATTTCACAGTACTCTTGCCTGGAAAATCCCATGGATGGAGGAGCCTGGTGGGCTGCAGTCCATGGGGTAGCGAAGAGTCGGGCATGACTGGGCGACTTCACTTTCACTTTTCACTTTCATGCATTGGAGAAGGAAATGGCAACCCACTCCACTGTTCTTGCCTGGAGAATCCCAGGGGCAGGAGAGCCTGGTGGGCTGACATCTATGGGGTCACACAGAGTCAGACATGACTGAAGTGACTTAGCAGCAGCAGCAGCAGACATAATTTACCAAGTCAATGTGCTCTCTGATAAAAGGCTCAGTGTAATATAGTAAAGCCAATACCTTCTCTGTTGAAGGAAATTGACCAAAAACCTATGAAAGATAAAATAATTCTTTCCATTCTTATTGACACAGATACATCCCAATACAGCTATGTAGTCCAATTCTGTATACTAGAAAGTTTCCTGTTGCTATGTTGGGGATATGAAGGGTTGCCTGCTTCAATGTCCCAAAGCTTATGTTGTTAAACATTCTTGAGTTACAAACATAACAGCTGCCTGAAGATGTGGAATATAGAGGAAGCTGAGGAATATATAGAGGAATATAGAGGAATTTATAAATAAATTTCAGTCAATCCAATATTTTTTGTCCATGTTCTCAGGTGACCAGGAACATCAGCTGAGCCATGGAGATATGGTTGAATCAATCATCTTCAGATGACTTTGTCCTCTTGGGCATCTTTTCCCACAGTCCCACTGACCTTGTTCTTTTCTCAGCAGTCATGATGGTCTTCATAGTGGCCCTCTGTGGGAATGTCCTCCTCATCCGCCTCATCTACATGGATTCTCGACTTCATACACCCATGTACTTCTTCCTTAGTCAGCTCTCCCTCATGGACCTGATGTTAGTCTGCACCAATGTGCCCAAGATGGCGGTCAACTTCCTGTCTGGCAGGAAGTCCATCTCCTTTGTAGGTTGTGGCATACAAATGGGTCTTTTTGTCTCTCTCGTGGGATCTGAAGGGCTCTTGCTGGGACTTATGGCTTATGACCGCTATGTGGCCATTAGCCATCCACTTCACTATCCTATCCTTATGAGTCAGAGGGCCTGTCTCAAGATTGTTGGGAGCTCCTGGGCCTTTGGGATAATAGATGGTTTGATCCAGATGGTGGTAGTAATGACATTTCCTTTCTGTGGCTTGAGGGAGGTGGACCACTTCTTTTGTGAGATGTTATCCTTAATGAAGCTGGCCTGTGCAGACACATCTATTTTTGAGAACTTTGCTTTTGCTTGCTGCATCATCATGCTGTTTCTTCCCTTCTCCATTATCGTGGCCTCCTATGCTCGCATCCTGAGAACTGTGCTCCACATGTGCTCTACTCAAGCTGGTAAAAAGGCTCTGGCCACATGTTCCTCCCACCTGACAGCTGTGTTCCTCTTCTATGGTGCAGCCATGTTCATCTACCTGAGACCTAGGAGCTACCGGGCCCCAAGCCATGACAAGGTGGTATCTATCTTCTACACAGTCCTTACTCCTATGCTCAACCCCCTCATTTATAGCTTGAGAAACCAGGAGGTGATGGGAGCCCTGAAGAAGGGGCTGGACCATTGCAGAATTGGCAACCAAACCTGAACTTCAGGCCAGATATTGTGACTCTGTGATGTTGGATAAATAAACTCTATGTGAGGTTCAATTATCTTATTAATAAAAGAATCATGAAACCTGAAGCCTTGGAGAGGTCTTTTTCAATCCCAAGGAACTATTAGATAACTCTGATTGGAAAAAAAATAAAAAGGCTTTCCCCTTCCATTGTTTTTGAACTGATCATTTTGTTTAAAATGGAATGCAGGATTTTGTAAACTCAAGAGCAGTGTGGAAATAAGACATTGGGATTTTGGTCTCTTAAATTGAAATTGTTCATACTATCAGAGAATGCCCTGACCCTAACTTCCTCACTGGTAACCTCCACCATAGAGTCAGAGCCTGCTGCTGCTGCTGCTGCTAAGTCGCTTCAGTCGTGTCCGACTCTGTGCAACCCCATAGACAGCAGCCCACCAGGCTCCCCTGTCCCTGGGATTCTCCAGGCAAGAACAGTGGAGTGGGTTGCCATTTCCTTCTCCAATATATGAAAGTGAAAAGTGAAAATGAAGTCTCTCAGTCATGTCCAACTCTTCGCGACCCCCTGGACTGCAGCCTACCAGGCTCCTCTGCCCATGGCATTTTCCAGGCAAGAGTACTGGAGTGGGGTGCCATTGCCTTCTCCAGAGTCAGAGCCTACTATATGCCAAACACAGTGCTTTGTTCCTTCTATGTTTACAGAGGTATCACTTGTGTTTTATTTATATGTATAACACAGATATACCCTCACACTACTGTCTTAGATGAAATACTTCTAGATGACAAAAAAAGAAGTTAGTAAAATTCTCTAGAGAATGTGAATGCTTCACTCTAGTACCAGAATCATTATAATGACTTTCTCAAAGAATAAAAATGCAGTCTTTTAGATTCATGATGAAAGAAGTAAGTACTTGCTTATTGGTATATTCACATAAAAATATGCATAAATGTTATATATACATATATGCAAACTTCCAATGAAATCAGTCATTTTTTTAATTTATTTGTTTTTAACTGAAGGATGATTGCTTTACAATATTGGTTTGATTTCTGCCACACATCAACATGAAGTAGCCATAGTTGTATATATGCCCCCTCCCTCTTGAAGCTCTCTCCCACCCCGCTACTCCTTTTCCTACCCCTCTAGGTTGTTAGAGCTCCAGTTTGAGTTCCCTGAGTCATATAGCAAATTTCCATTGAATCAGCCATATTTTATCATTTCAGTTTCTATCAATAAACTAGGAAAATTAGCTATATTATTTTTCTTTGGGGGATTAAGATTGAAACATAAATGGGAGAATTTGATCTGTTATTTCAAATTTATTTTCACACACTTTTATTTGAACCACTGGGATTATTTGTACTCATATAGCTAAGCTCTGGACTAGCTCTTATACACATGTGCAATAAAACCATCTTTTCCTGGGGTAAAAATACTCTTAGTTGCATGCAGACAGAAGAGAAAGGATAGAACTGGGTTCTGGAAGTTGGACCAAGCCACAGGAAGGCATTTGCTCTGTGTTCTGTTTTCAGGCTTGGAGAGAATGGAGACTAGAGAATGTCATTAGCAATGACACTAATAGTAATTATGATTCTTAGGACCAACCAGGGAGAGCTGACTTGATGACTCAGTTTAATGTCACCATAAACATTTCACGGTGAACATCATTCACTTTTTGCAGGCAAGAAAACTGGACCTCAGATTAGTTAAGTCACTTGTCCTCATGCCCCAGTTTTCCTCTCCACATCCCCCAGGGAGAGTTTGTTGGAGCAGCTGAGATGAAAAGAGAACTTTGCAAGAGGCTTCCTTCTGTTGGAGTTTAATTTGCAAACTGAGGGGAATGATGTAGCATGTGTGGAGTCTCTGGAAATTTGTGAAAACAGAAGTAACTTTCCTTAGTCACATCAGAGGGGAGAATGATGGATGGCAGTGAGGAGTGGCAGAGAATAAAATCTCTGAGCCCGGAGGTGGACCTGGCCCAGTGAGGCATTTTTTCCACTTCCTCACTGGCTCCCAGTAACAGGCACCCCCTCCTAGTCCAGTCCACTCCCACAGTGTTCCCCTCATGGATGAGGATGAAAGTCCTCCTCGTGCTATAATTTTTGTTTCTGGAAAGCTTTTTCTTACCCCTAAATATTCTGCCAGAGTTTTAGGATGAAGCTCTCTCAGGTTTTTCTGGGTTCCTTTTTTCAGATCTATTTTCTTCCCATTTTAACCAATCAGTACATTTCTTCAAAATGTTTCTACAACCCTGTGGATGAGCACCCCAAACATCTCCATCAACTCTTATTTTCAAATGATAAGAGGAGATATTCTAGGGGAATTCTGACTGTGCAAGACTTTCTTTCTTCTGGAAATTTCTCTATTCTACCTTTCCTAGGCCCCTCCCTCCAGTTCAGGCCCATTTTCTTCAAGGTGATGAAGATAAACTGGTTTACCTACAAACCCAACTGACTGATCAGAGCAGCCCTCCCTGGATTGTGGAGTCAGTTCACCAAGGACATTGTGCCCCAGATTGGAACAACGCCCCCTGACCCTCTGGCACTTCTTGGTGTTATTGACTAGAAAGTTTCTATAAAACATTCTCCCTTTTTTAATATGTTCATTTACCATCTCTGTCATTGGATATTTTAAAATGTTCTTTATTCATTATCTTAAAAACTGTTAAGTAAAGTGTAAATTGATACAACCACTATGGAGAACTGTATGGAGGTTCCTTAAAAAATAAAAATGAAATTACCACATGACCCAGCAATTCCACTACTGGGCATATGCCCTGAAAAAACCATAATTCAAAAAGACACATTTACCCCCCACCAATGTTCACTGCAGCATTATTTACAATAGCTAGGACATGGAAGCAACCTAGATGTTCATCAACAGATGGATGGATAAAGAAGTTGTGATACATAAGCACAATAGAATGTTACTCAGCCAGAAAAAGGAGTGAAACTGAGGCAGTTGTAGGGAGATGGATAAACCTAAAGTGTGTCATATAGGGTAAAATAAGTCAGAAAGAGAAACACAAATATCGTATATTAATGGATATATATGGAATTTAGAAAAACAGTACTGATGACACTATTGCAGGACAGGAATAGAGACACAGACATAGCAGACATAGCAAACAGATTTGTGGACACAGTTGGGGAAGGAGAGGGTGAGATGAATTAAAAGAGTAGCACTGACATATATATACTACCACGTATAAAATAGATAGCTAGTGGGAAGCTGCTGTATAGCACAGGGAGCTCAGCTCACTGCTCTGTGATGACCTAAAGTGGTAAGATGGGTGGGTGGGAGGGAGCTTCAAGAGGAAAAGGATATATGTATACTATAGCTGATTCACATTGTTGTACAGCAAAAACTAACACAACGTTGAAAACCAATTATCTTCCAATAGAAAATAAATAATAAATAAATATATAAAAGATAAACTTGATGATTAAAAAAAACTGTTAAGGGGAGGATTGAACCACGCATCCCTTTTCTGGATGAGCTTGTCAAAGTTTTGGGTTTTTGTACAGACAAAAACACAATTCTTGCTCTTGTTGCGAGCAGGCTGGTGTCAGTGAGAGCTTCCTGTCCCCACTGTCTGAGTAGGAATGGTATTGAAACCTGAGGAGTTCAGGGTTCCCATCACTTCCTTAGGGTCTTGACTCGAAGGTACCGCTCTTCCCACCTCAAACCATTGGACAACTATGTGGAAAATGTGATGGCAAGTGTGCGATCTGTGAGTCTCTGTGAGTCCTCTATGCATCCTGCACCCTGATGTGCATATGCAATGTGTATAACTATGGCTGTTACCAGGGATGCTCTGTGATTGGTAGGGGCCTTGAGTTTGATACTGGAGTTCATCACCCAAGAGAAAGATAGAGATGGTTGCCCAAAGATTGTCAGTTTGGGGAGCTCTAAGGCAGATCTCTTCTTTAAATGCAAAAAGTATGGCTTCAAGAAGAGGCGATTGATGGGCTGCCACTTCCTTTCCTCATCAAACTGCTGCAGCTGCCAAGACAAACGCCTATGACTGCAAGCAGAAAGGAAGTGGAACACAGAGCCTCAGCTGAATTGCCTATTAGTACACTAGAACCTATCCACCCTTTCCTCTTCTCTCACTCAGAAGTGGTAAGAATGGAAAAAAGATTCTTCGCAGCACATTCTGGCAGGCGGTATCAGAGAAAAACTGATAGATTAGTTTCATAGTGTTTCTTAAATTCAAGAAGCAAGGCTGTGTTATCCACATCGAAAAGTTCTTTACACCAAAACCCTCTAAAACAGAAGTATCATTTCAGTCTTCTGTTTGAGGAGTTGACTGTGACACTATCTGCAGTGAGATGCATGTCTTACAGCAGCTCTGATAGCAGTTGTCCTTGATGAAACATCTGCAGTGTGGTGGAGAGCTCTAAGAACAATAAATATAGACATTTCATCTTGCAATCATATCACTTTTCTTTTAGAAAATTGAAAACCCTTTCTGCTGCTCTTGTATTTTAAAGTAGCACACTGACTTTTAAAAAATTTTTACTTTCAGTTCAGTTCAGTTGAGTTGCTTAGTTGTGTCTGACTCTTTGCAACCCCATGGACTGCAGCATGCCAGGCCTCCCTGCCCATAACCAACTCCCAGAGTTTACCCAAACTCATCTCCATTGAGTCAGTGATGCCATCCAACCATCTCAACCTCTGTCATCCCCTTCCTTTAAATTCTATTTAACTCATTAGTGAATGGGAAAAGTGAAAGTGAAGTTGCTCAATCATGTCTGACTCTTTGCAACCTCATGGACTGTAGCCTACCAGGCTCCTCATCCATGGAATTCTCCAGACAAGAGTATTAGAGTGGGTTGCCATTTCCTTCTCCAAGGGATCTATCTAACCCAGGGATCGAACCCAGGTCTCCCACATTGCAGGCAGACGCCTTGCCATCTGAGCCACCAGGGAAGCTATCAGACAGTAAAACCAGTTCTAAAAGCAACTGAGTCTGCATGGGCTATCAGAAAATTTCCTTTAAAAAATCAAAGAATATTAGAATAAGATTTCTAAGGTACGCAAATGGTGAAAGTCCTATAAGATAATAAAACCATAACCTTTATAGCTGTGTTTTCTACTGGACATAAATCTACAAGTTAACATGGAACTTCACAGGGCCTTAAGTTAAATAGCAAATATAAACACATACAATAAGAATTATTTTTCCCTATCATCCTTCTAGCATATATCAGCAAATGCATGAAAACAGATTCTCAATTTTTGCTGCTATCAACGGAGAATCAATTATCAGTCATGTGCAGCACAGAACTAATCTTTCCCAAGAACTAAAAACAAAAGCAAAGACACAAATACAGAACATCAAGAACAACAAGAAAATGAAAACCAGAGAGCCAGCAAAGAAAAAATTCTTAGCCCCCAGGGAATCATTATTCTGGGAGCCATGCTTGGGTTTAAGCAGCCCTGAGGTACACTTCTTCAGCAAAGTTTACCTGTTCCCTCAGGTGAGTCCACTCAAGCAAGTATATGGGACCTCCAAAGCTGTCCAAGCATAATTTTTTGAAAGGTAAAAACCTGACTCTCATATAAACATAAAAGAAACATGTCAAGTATTTTTATTTCATTTATATTAATTGATGAAGCAAGCAATAGGATGGTAAAGATGGCTCAAAGAGTAATTGAAGAGTTGAGAGTATGGGCTATCTAATAAAGAGCTGACAGGATAAAATGCTAGGTAAGGTAAAAAACTTCATGACCCAGATAATCACGATAGTATGATCACTAACCTAGAGCCAGACATCCTGGAATGCGAAGTCAAGCAGGCCTTAGGAAACATTGCTACAAACAAAGCTAGTGGATGTGACAGAATTCCAGTTGAGCTATTTCAAATCTTAAAAGATGATGCTGTGAAAGTGCTGCACTCCTAGGATGACCCAGAGGGATGGGGTGGGGAGGGAGGTAGAAGGGGGGTTCAGGATGGGGAACACATGTAAACCCATGGCTGATTCATGTCAATGTATGGCAAAAACCACTACAATAATGTAAAGTAATTAGCCTCCAACTAAAATAGATAAATTTTTCAAAAAAGAAAAGAGAGTGCTGCACTCAATATGCCAGCAAATTTGGAAAACTCAGCAGTGGCCACAGGATGGGAAAAGGTCAGTTTTCATTCCAATCCCAAAGAAAGACAATGCCAAAGAATGCTCAAACTACTGCACAATTGCACTCATCTCACACACTAGTAAAGTAATGCTCAAAATTCTCCAAGACAGGCTTCAACAGTACGTGAACTGTGAACTTCCAGACGTTCAAGCTGGATTTAGAAAAAGCGGAGGAACCAGAGATCAAACTGCCAACATCCGTTGAATCATTGAAAAAGCAAGAGAGTTCCAGAAAAACATCTATTTCTGCTTTATTGACTACACCCAAGCCTTTGACTGTGTGGATTACAACAAACTGTTGAAAATTCTTAAAGAGATGGGAATACCAGACCACCTGACCTGCCTCTTGAGAAATCCATATGCAGGTCAGGAAGCAACAGTTAGAACTGGACATGGAACAACAGACTGGTTCCAAATCGGGAAAGGAGTATAAGGCTATATATTGTCACCCTGCTTATTTAACTTATATGCAGAATACATCATGAGAAACTCTGGGCTAGATGAAGCACGAGCTGGAATCAAGATTGCCAGGAGAAATATCGATAACCTCAGATATGCAGATGACACCACCCTTATGGCAGAAAGTGAAGAAGAACTAAAGAGCCTCTTAATGAAGGTGAAAGAGGAGAGTGAAAAAATTGGCTTAAAGCTCAACATTCAGAAAACTAAGATCATGGCATCTGGTCCCATCACTTCATGGCAAATAGATGGGGAAACACTGGAAATAGTGGAAACAGTGAGAGACTATTTTGGGGGTTCCAAAATCTCTGCAGCTGGTGAATGCAGCCATGAAATTGAAAGATGCTTGCTCCTTGGAAGAAAAGTTATGACCAACCTAGACAGCATATTAAAAAACAGAGACATTACTTTGCCAAAAAAGGTTCATCTAGTCAAAGCTTTCCAGTAGTCATGTATGGATGTGAGAATTGGACTATAAAGAAAGCTGAGTGCCAAAGAATTGATGCTTTTGAACTGTGGTGTTGGAGACAACTCTTGAGAGTCCCTTGGACTGCAAGGAGATCCAACTAGTCCATCCTAAAGGAGATCAGTCCTGAGGGTTTATTCGAAGGATTGATGTTGAAGCTGAAACTTCAGTACTTTGGCCACTTGATGCAAAGAGGTTATTGGAAAAGGCCACTTGATTAGAAAAAGACCCTGATGCTGGGAAAGATTGAAGGCAGGAGGAGAAGGGGATGACAGAGGTTGAGATGGTTGGATGGCATCACTGAATCAATGGAGATGAGTTTGGGTAAACTCCGGGAGTTGGTGATGGACAGGGAGGCCTGGCATGCTGCAGTCCATGGGATCGCAAAGAGTCAGATACGACTAAGCAACTCGACTCAATTGAACTGAAAGTAAAAAATTTTTAAAAAGTCAGTGTGCTACAGAATAATATGTTAAATCTTTGGGATTATTTTTTCCATCTGACAGAAATTTACAAGTTCAGGGTAGAACCTCACAATGTCTAAGCTCTAATCAAATAGTAAGTAGCAAAGTCAAACATACATATTAGAATATTAAATAATCCTTTGACAATCCTGTGAAACACAGATACTGAAAGGATATGCCTAGAATATTAAATAAACCTTAGCTGAGCTTGTGAAACGACATTGAAAGGATATGCATTTATCCTCAAGCCATATTTCCAAACTTTGGATGACTTTTAACTCAGAGCTCAGATGATATTTAAAGCCATGAAACTGGATGAGATGGTTCATGAGTTGCCTAAAACTAGGAATGATTAAGCAATCCCTCTACCTTTTTGTGTTTCCGCAAATGGCTAAGGGACTAACCATGAAAGACAACTTCATTCTCACATAGTCTAAGAGCTGCCTCTGCTCTTCCTCAATGACTTTCTTGTTTTACAAAACCCCAGTTTTCTTCCTTTTCTTTGAGACTTTCCTCATTACTAAACATTCTCTGTATTATAATAGTCTGAATAAAATAATCTCTTTAGCTTTCTAGTGCATTTTGTCTTTGACAATCACTTAGGCATCATAAAGAAAGAAGAATCCGCTTTTTCTATGAAGCCCTCCATTCTTTGCCCCATTTCCCCAACTGCATTTTCAATGTAAATTATTGTATTCATTTTTAAAAGGTAATAAATACAAAACAGAGAAAAAGACATACAGTGAAAAATGTCTCCTTTTCTCCTCCTCCTTCTGCTGTCTATTTCACCTCCCAAAGCAACAATTTCTTTCATTCTTTTCAAGAACTTCAGTGTGTTCCATTGTGTGGATGAACCACAATTTATTTTACTGTTCCCTATTGATAGCCAAACTTACTCCTTGGAAGAAAAGTTATTACAAACCTAGACAGTATATTAAAAAAAAAAAAACAACAGAGACATCACTTTGCCAACGTATATCCATCCGGTCAAAGGTATGGTTTTTCCAGTAGTCATGTATGGATGTAGAATTGGACCATAAATAAGGCTGAGCACCAAAGAATTGATGCTTTTCAAATTGTGGTGCTGGAGAAGATTATTGAAAGTCCTATAGACTGCAAGGAGATCCAACCAGTCCATCCTAAAGGAAATCAGTCCTGATTATTCATTGAAAGGACTGATGCTGAAGCTGAAACTCCAATACTTTGGCCACCTGATGGGAAGTGCTGAATCATTGGAAAAGACCCTGATGCTGGGAAAGACAGAGGGCAAGACGAGAGGGGGATGACAAAGGATGAGATGGTTGGATGGCATCACTGACTCAATGGACATGAGTTTGGGTACACTCCGGGAGTTGAGATGGACAGGGAGGCCTGGATTGCTGCAGTCATGGGGCCACAATCAGACACAACTGAGTGATTGAACTGAACTGAGAAGTCAGTGATCAAGAAGCAAAGAGGCTTCAGGTAAGACCCAGATAGGGTTACAGTCAATATCTTGTAATAACCTCTGTGGACAAAGAATGATGCCTGCCATATCAGTAAACAAAGGATATTACAGTCATCACCGATTTCAGGCACCTCGAGCAAGAGCCCTGAGGGAACTCAGGAAAGAAAGAATGCCTGCCATCTAGTGGTTACCAGTCTGCAGCCACCCCTCAAGGGTGCAGCTTTAGGAATCTCAGGATGCGAAAACATAAGATACTTGCCCCAAATAGCTGAGTTCAGTTCAGTTCAGTCGCATAGTTGTGTCCGACTCTTTGCAACCCCATGGACTGCAGCATGCCAGGCTTCCCTGTCCAACAGCAACTCCTAGAGTTTGCTCAAACTCATGTCCATTGAGTCGGTGATGCCATCCAACCATCTCATCCTCTGCTGTCCTCTTCTCCTCCTGTCCTCAATCTTTCCTAGCATCAAGGTCTTTTCCAATGAGTCAACTCTTCACATCAGGTGGCTGAAGTATTGGACTTGAGCATCTTCTTTCCAATGAATATTCAGGGTTGACTTCCTTTAGGATTGATGGTTTGATCTCCTTGCAGTCCAAGGGACTCTCAAGAGTCTTCTCCAGAAAAATGTTATAGTTAACCTGAGATATCTAGTTTATTTTTATTAACAGTAACCTTTTATTCAACCATCTGCTTTTTGTTGCAAAACTCGTATTTCCAAGCTCCCCTCTTGCCTCTGCAAAGAAGTTTTCTCAGTGTTACTTGAGATGCTGCCTCCCAGGCTTGATGTCCTAAAAATGTCCACTGAATGAAACATATCTCTCAACTTTTAGGTTGTGTGTATTTCCCAGTTGACACCTGTAGTGGAAAAGAATCTGATAAATGAGATTTATATATATATATATATATATATATTTATATATATATATATTTATATATATATATCATATATCAAACACAACATTGTAAATCAGCCGTACTTCAATTTTTTTTTAATTTCAAAGAAAAAACAAGAAAAGAAAACCCAGATAAGGAACACCCCCACCCCACCAAAAAATGCTGTAGGCTTTTGAAATATAACCTCTGAGGCTCCCTCCTGTTCATCGCAGCACTTTACACCATTCATCTACATTTTGCTCCCTGAATCCTTGCCTTTGAGGACTAACTGATGAGAACATTTCTGGTACATTCACCACAACTCTGTCCTAATGGGAGTAGGGTGAGGAAACCTGAGGGCAGTTTTCCCAGGCCCTCCCTGTCTTCAGGGACCCCATGTGGGTCCTTTTGAGACAACAGCTGGATATGTCCCAACCCAGAGCAAAGGAACCAGTAGTTGGAACAGCTCTGGTGACAGACTACTTCTTTTCTGAACTTCTGTGTCCCAGGCCCAGGCTGCGTAAAATGAAGAACAATGGTGGGGAGGTGTTGGGGCAGTTTAAGGCTGGTGCCTCGTTACATGTCACAGAGGCTAACTTTGCCAACAGTACTCAGGCAGTCCAGAAAATGACCTCTTGATTTTGGCCTTTCAGTCACCCTGATAATGGACAGGATGCTCGGCAGAAACATTATTGGAAATAAGACAAATCTAAATGCCACAAGAGCAGGGAATTTCAGAGCTAGAAGGGACTTTTCAAGATCAACTTATTCTGCCCTCTCATTTTACAGATGTGAAAACAAGCTCAGAGATGGGGATGGATGGCTGGCATCACAGAGCATGTCCCCACACTCCATGCTCAGGTCTCCCAGGCCGTGCAGCCCTGGAACTGAATCCACATGGAGTTCCAAATAGGCAGAGACCAGCCAGCATAGTTGTCCCATGGATGCCAGACTCAGAATGACCCTACCTGTGAAACTTCCAAAGCAAAACTCCCCCCATTAAGTCTGGATTGCGCCTCTGTGCTCAATTTGACCTCTGGGGGTCAAAAGGACCTCAGATCTCTCAGGTTCCTTTCCAGGGTGCCTGAAGGCCAGGAGAAATGTCAAGGGAACCAGAGGCTGATCTCTGAGCATCAGAATATTTCCTGCCTTATCAGTAAACAAAGGAAGTCACAGTCATCAGGGATTGCTGTCATCCCAAGGGTGAGCCCTGAAGGAACTCAGGAAGGAAACAAAGAATGCCTGCCATCTAGTGGTCATCAGACTGCAGCTACTTCCTATGGTGAACCCTGAGGAAACTCCAATATGAAAACACAAGATACTGGCCCCAGACAGCTGAGGAGCATATAAAAGGAATGATTTCAGTGAGTCCAGACTCTTGCATCTTCCCATGAATAGAAAAGTACTACATTCCTTAACTTGGGATATCTGGTTTTCTTGAACTAACAATCATTTTTTGATGTTCCACCTACCTGCCCTTTGTTGCAAAACTTCTGTATAACTTAGCTCCCCTGCGCACTCCTCAGAGAAATGCTTTCAGCGTTACTTGAGATGTTTTCTTCAGGGCTTGAAGTCCTAAAACTTCCCACCAAATAAAACATGATTCTCAAATTCAGTTTGAGAATATTTTTCAAGTCAACACCTCCTTGCCAGATGAACTTGGTACATGGAGAGCTAGTCTGAAACCTTCTCCAGAAAGCTGTTTTCAGTCCCCGGGTGGAAGGTGTCACCCCCTTCCCAATCCCTCTTTTGTCATGTGCTTCATCTTATCCTATCCTATCCTATCTAATTTGGGACATCATATTTACAGTCAGTTAAGTTTTGAAAACCAGTGAACATACCTAGCTGCCTCTGATCCTCAAACCAGCCCTAGGAGGGGATGATTCAGATGATGCTCCCATTAAACAGCCCTTCAAGGAGAGAAGTGTGAGCCATGGCATGTCAGTGTAGAAAGGAATGCCAGGGGGACATTCTCCTGGCAACAGAGAGGGGAAGTTCCTGCTCCTGTGATGGGAAGAGCAGCAACTGTCCTCTACCCTGGAGCCCTGGCAGATCTCCCTGGAGCTGTTGCCAAGGACATGTGGCTTCCACCAGATGGGTGAGTGCTCCCAGTGGGAGTAGCCAAGACTCCAAGGCAGGGAGGGACTCTTTCTATCGAACTTGCATCCTTGGTAAGTTTCCAGCAAGACCAGGGACCTTTATGTCCCAAGGAATGCTTGCCTCTCCCAGCAGCTCTCTTGCTGAAACTTTCCTGTTAATGAGCCTGGAGTAAGGCACAAGGAGCAGGGAAAAGGAGAGAGAAGACTCTGCACTCTGAGCAGGTATACCTGAAGCCTGAGGAGCAGGTTTCAAAGGGACCCCAGGATGACCTCAACCCTCCTTGGTCCATGTCCACCTGAAAGAGCTCCTAAAAGAGCTTTCAGAGTGAAAGGCTCAGGGCCATCTGCTTTACATAAGTTGTAACAGTTAAGAGAAAAGCAGAAGCTTAGGCTGCAGGAAAATGGGGCAACTACCAACACTTTTATTTTTTCTTTAGTATCCTTGATGATAATACACAGAAACCTCGGCCCAGCAGCCCCCCACCCACACATCCACCCACCCACGTCAGGCCGGTGTGTTAGTCCCCTCCACTGTTTGTGATCCCATGGACTGTAGCCTGCCAGGCTCCTCTGTCCATGGGATTCTCCAGGCAGGAATACTGGAGTGGGTAGCCATTCCCTTCTCTAGGGGAATCTTCCTGACTCAGGGATCAAAACCAGGTCTACTGCACTGCAGGCAGATTCTTTACCTTGTCTGAGCCACCAGGGAAGCCCAGGCCCTGCTTTTGTCTTTCATTGTTCTAATCCCTCCCAGGGCTTCCTCTGGTCCTACCTCAGATGTTCTCCTCCCAGCCATCCTCCATTCTTGCTGGTCTGTATATTGTGTCTTCCTATTGTGCAACCATCCCTCCCCCAACCCCTCTGATTGTAGTGCTGGAGAGCAGGGTACTCCTCTGTCTCCTTGCCTTCCTGCTGTATCCCCTGAACCTAAAACAAAGCCTACCCTGGCACACCTGCTGATCCAGTAAGCATTTCTCAACTTGTGCTTTGCACTTGTTAATTCGTTTAACCCTCCTCATCACCCTATAAGAACACTACTATCATCTGTTCTGCAGATGAGAAATCTGGGACCTCCAGATGATGGCTAACTTGCCCAGGATCCACCCTGATGGTGAGGATGCAGAGGGGAGGCCTGACACCACCCCAGGTGGGAGTAGTCCAGAAGTCACACACACTCTTAACACTACAACTTCTCTGCAGTCCTAAGTGCTTATAAACAGAATCCTTTGAATTTTAATTTAAAAAGACAGTTATAGGGACTTCCCTGGAGTTCCAGTGGTTTAAAATTCACCTACCAATGCAGGGGACACAGGTTTGATCCTTTCTCTGGTGAGATTCCACATGGGCAATTAAGCCCATGTACACAGCTACTGAACCCCTACTCCGGAGACCATGGTCACAACAAGAAAGGGAACTGTACCTAGAGAGCAGCCCCTGCTCACTGCAACCAGAGAAAGCCCAGTGAAGCGACAAAGCCCCACGCAACCAAAACAAAAAGACAGTTATAGCATATAAAAGGTGAAAATCTCCTATTTGTTCAAGCACCAGTAAATAGCTTTCACATCATGCACAAAACATCAATATAAACTGGCACCTCGTGCAGACACACCATGGGGTGTGTGCTTGTTTTCACCATAAACTGGATTTTTTTATTTCTGTGACATTCAGTTTTCATTTTTTAAACTATCTCATGGTAAGTTCTCTGTTTTGGTAATTTTATGTTGGATGACTTCCATCACTCTCATTCAACTTCTGCAATCTTACAATGGCTGCTCACTTCATTTAATTGACATTTCTTTAAATGTACTCATATCTTTGTTACTTATATAACTACTCTAGCTTCATCGCAAGCAATACCATCAATAAATTTCAACTTTCAAGGTGCAAGATACACACTTGCTAAGCTACATTGAAGTGTTACATGAACAGTTGTCTCTGGGTCATTTAAGTAATTTTGCACACTACACTTGTCACCCGTGCCATTCCCTGAAAAATGCCTGCACACTGTTGTGGCTTTGGTTTTTTGTTTTAGCATTTCGTAACAGCTTTCTTGAGGTATGATTAATGTGCAACAAAGTTCATTCACTGTAAGTATACAGTTTTGTGATTCTTTACTCAATCTTTTTTACAGATTTCTGCAACTATCACCACAATTCAATTTTAAGTGTTCCATTATGATAAAAATTTCCTACATCCCCGTTTGCAGTCAGTCTTCGCTCTCTCCTTTAGGCACAGACAACCATTGGTCTGCCTTCTGTCTCTATGGATTTTCCTTTTCTGGAGATTTCATATAAATGGTAGCACTGGAATTGTCGTGTGTTAAGTTTTAACTCTGCTATCAAAAAGTCAAACGCAGAGTTACCATTGCCTTCTCCGCAGAGTTACTATACAACTCAGCAATTCACTCCTAGGTACATATCAAAAAGACTGAAAAGCATGTGTTCATGCAAAAACTTACACATGTAATATTCATACTAGTATTATTCCTAATAGCCAACAAGTGGAAACAACCCAAATGTCCATCAAATGGGTAAATAAAATGTAGTACAGCTATAAAGAGCTTCTCAGGTGACGCTAGATAAAGAACCTGCCTGCCAGTGCAGGAAACTTAAAAAGATGTGTTTGATCCCTGGGCCTGGAAGAGGGCATGGCAACCCACTCCAGTATTCTTGCCTGGAGAATCCCATGGGCAGAGGAGCCTGGTGGGCTACAGTCCGTAGGATTGCATGACTAAAGTGACTTAGCACGCACTCATAGCTATACAGTGTGATATTATTCAGCCATAAAAAGAAAAAAGTGAAAGAAGCCAGACACAAAGGCCATATCGTACAGGCTAGCTCTCTTCCTCTTCCCCAGTGCCAGAGATGACTCAGCATTATTCACAAGACTCTTCAAGGCCACAGCAGATAAGAGGGCGGCTTGGTTTAAGGCCCTGCTGTGTTGAAATTCTTTATGATTTGGTCTTTGAAGGTGGGCTGCCATCTATGGGGTCGCGTAGAGTCGGACATGACTGAAGCGACTTAGCAGCAGCAGCAGCAGCAGCAGGACAATGAAGCACATCTATGAACAGAGATCTATGCACTGTTGTGCATTATGTGTCCTGTGTTCCTTGCCACCCCATTTGTACACAATCAGCAACATCTCTTGGGCCCACAAGGCATGCTAATGTTAAGTCGCTTCGGTCGTGTCCGACTCTGTGTGATCCCATGGACAGCAGCCCACCAGGCTCCTCCATCCACAGGATTTTCCAGGCAAGAATACTGGAGTGGGGTGCCATTTCCTTCTCCATAACGCGTGGGAATTCAGTAAAACTCAAAGTCGAATTCAAGGTAAGCTGTTAGCTTAGGACTGAGTAAGGAGAGACAAGGAAAGGGAAAGATAGGGAGACCAACTACTCCTTCAATCTTTTCTTGTCAGTAAGCAGAAGGTAGAATGCCATTTCAAGAAGTGAAATAAAAGTAGTTGAGCTAGTTTTGTGTAGCGCTTCCACTGTTACAATAAGAATGAAGTACCTGTGCGTTTATGAGCTACCAAATGAGGATCTTTTACCAAATGGCAATTCTGTATTTGAGTGAAATGTTCTTTTATCTGCATTTAAAACCAGCATTGCATAATAAAAAGGTGAATAGAAAGCCCATGCTAATAATTTAGGTTTTTAATTTTTCTTTACTTAGAATGACATTGACTAGCAAAAGAAAAAACAAACAAAAAAACAAAATCCACCATGACAAGTCATGAGCAAGACCACAGAAGAGTGGGAAAGCCTTGCATTTACGGTTTTAGCTTTACTATCTTTAACTTTCTTGCTTGTTTGAACAAGAGTCCCTACATTTTTTCTTTCTTTTTTTTTTTTTTTTTGCTCTGTGCCCTGCAAATTATGTAGTAGACCCTGTCTTTGAACCTGTGACCCATTATTCTCCGAGCATGCACCTCCAGCAATACTCACTGCCCACCCCCCTCCCCGCCCACCCTGTCCCACCCCACTCCACCTGGGGCCACAGGTGAGGTCTGATATAAGAATGCACCTGCGTACACCAGAACCATGAATGCTGCCCCTGCTGCACTCTGACTCTCCCATGTGCCTGAAAACTTGTACTTCTCCCTTTGCAGCTTTCTGCCTCTCCCCCGCCCCCCTCCATTTAGGGCACATTCACTTGTCTCTGAGTATGAAACCCTATCTTCCCCACAAGTCCATGAGTTCTCTAAGGCACACATCCCTTTATGCTTAAGATCTAGAGCAGGGCCTAGAACAGGAGCAGGTCACAGAAATGTATGAATGAACTGAGTATATGAATGAATAAAAAGTAAAAGTGTGGGTTGCGATAATCCTTCATTCCTTCAACAAGCAAATTCTGACCAGCCCATACTCTTGACGAGGGACATTTCTTGCAGAAGTAGACTTAACTCTAGCCCTGACCAGTCCCAGATGGCATGCCAGTTTCCACCAACTTCTCCCCAGCAGTGTGCTAGTGGAGACCACCAGCACCTCTTTGCTACTTTACAAGTGTGAAACTCTCCCTAACCACCCTGGGTTCTGGGCCCTCCTGGTTCTTGGAAAGTCACTGCTCTTTTATTAAAGGGGGCTGTGTTCCACCTCTCTTGCACTATTTCCAAGAGTCTCAACATTTTTGGGATCATGAACCCCTTGGTAAGTCTGGTGAACATTATGGACCTTCTCTCAGAATCATGTTTTATGTGTACAAAATACATTGCATCTTAAAGAACCCAATTCTACTGAAAAGAAAGAAAGAAAGTGAAGTCGTTCAATCTTGTCCAACTCTTTGCGACTCCATGGGCTGTAGTCCACCAGGCTCCTCCATCCATGGAATTTTCTAGGCAAGAGTACTGGAGTGGGTTGCCATTTCCTTCTCCAGGGGATCTTCCCAACTCAGAGATAGAACCAAGGTCTTCTGCATTGCAGGTAGATGCTTTACCATCTGAGCCACCAGTTACCATTAAATCAATTTTCAGTATAGAAATAAATATACTGCTTTATTAACACACTTAATAACAAGATCCAGAAGCATATCTAATAATTATCATAATTTTTTTAAATACTAAGGAGCATAAAGGATAAAAAGTATTTACAACAACTGTGATGAGATGTGAAAACATCTGCAATTTCTATTGGCAGTGAAGTCACAGGTCCTGTTAATCCTACTGGGGTCTGTTTCCTGCATTAAGAATGGAAATAAAGACCCTATTTCACTTAGTGATTAGGAAAAATATGAATTCTGTTCTTTTTTCCCATCCAGGTTCACAGAACCGCCCCCTCACCTCCAAAGAATTCTCTTCCAAGATTGCAACTACCGTTTATTGGCAGTAGAGGGCGCCAACAGCAAGGGGTTCCCTCTGCCTGTTGGGAATAGAACCAGAACAGGCAGAATTGAGTCCTCAAGCTTTGACAGAAGAGTTTCCTTCTGTTAAATCGTGAATATCATTATTAGAAAAACTAAGAATGCTCTTATCTAGATGACCGTTATTTAGCTAAAATTATTATTTTAGCTAAAAGATTCATCTAAATGATTTCTTCAATGAGACAAGACATTACCCACACGGTTTGAAAGGATTCTATCCAGGTGATAGAGTTTGTCATGCCGGGTACCTGCTCACCTATTACTTTCTGGTTTCCCCTCTTGTTGCTTAACACCATCGCCAGTGTCAATTGTGTTTTATTTCTTACTGAAAATTCTGGGCTTTGTCCACACATCCCTTTGAGCTTGGTTAATAGAGTAAGCAGAGAAGAAATGGACAACTTTCTGATGTTCTGGAAGAAGGTGTTGTGGGGGTTCCTGATGAAGGGTATATCAACAATCCTGAAGAGAGATGATGGCGGCAATAGTGTTGGATGGAGCTACCCTGTGGGCTTGTGAGTTGAACAGCGGGGAGGATGCTGGCAGCACTTCCTAAAGGCAAAGAAAATGTGATGTATCTATAGATACAGGTTCCCACAATGGTGCCCATGCCTAGTATAATCCTTTTCCCATGAGTGGCTATGACCGGATGTCACTCCCAGGATCATGTTATGTTTTATAGAAACAATGATTTTGCAGAGGAAATTAAGGTTACTGGTCAGTTGGCTATGAGCTAATCGAAAGGGGAATCATCTGGCTGGGACTGACTTAATCGGTGGGAACCTTTTCAGTTCAGTTCAGTTCAGTCGCTCAGTCATGTCTGACTCTGCGACCCCACGAGTTGCAGCATGCCAGGCCTCCCTGTCCATCACCAACTCCCTAAGTTCACCCAAACTCATGTCCATTGAGTCAGTGATGCCATCCAGCCATCTCATCCTTTGTCGTCCCCTTCTCCTCCTGCCCCCAATCCCTCCCAGTGTCAGGGTCTTTTCCAATGAGTCAACTCTTCGAATGAGGTGGCCAAAGTATTGGAGTTTCAGCTTTAGCATCAGTCCTTCCAAAGAACACCCAGGACTGATCTCCTTTAGAATGGACTAGTTGGATCTCCTTGCAGTCCAAGGACCTTTAGAAGAAGATAAAGTCTTAGAGAGGCCTTACAGTGACCTCAAAGGAGGAGTAAACTGCCCTACTGTGAGAGGGCCAGTGAACCAGCAGAGGGGCTCTTAGAAGAGCCCCCAGCCAACAGCTAACAGGGAAATGGGGATTTCAGTCCTACAACAGCAAGGAACTGAACTCTGCCAACAGTTAGTGAGGATGGGATAGAACCTGAGCCTGCTGCCATGTAGCAGCAACAGCCAACACCTTGATTTTACCTGGTAAGCCATGAGGAGAGGACCTTACTAACCTGTCGCCAGGCTCCTGACTCACCAAAACTATATGGTAATAAATTTGTGTTGTTTTAAGCCACTAAATTTGTGGAAATTTGTTATGCAGTAATAAAAAACTACTGCAGTGGTTTTCTCATCAACTCATATTCTTTATAATTTTTGTGCAAAGATATCTTTGTTATGTATTCTTATATGTGCAAAACTCGTAAGTGCACAACTAAGTGAATACATGTCTGTGTCTGTGTGTGTCACCCAGATTAATACAGAACATTTTCAGCACCCAAAACACTTTCCTCATGTCACTTGTCAGTATCAGTACTTCCTTCCCCACAGTAACAAAATTTCTAACCTCACCACTGATTAGTTTTCCTCATTCTTGAGTGTCATATGTATGAAATCAACAGAATTCAAACTGGTTTTTTGTTGCTATTTAGTCACAAAGTCATGTGTTGTTGTTTTTGTTTAGTTGCTAAGTCTGACTCTTTGCAACCCGGTGGACTGCAGCCCACCAGGCTCCTCTGTCCGTGGGATTTCCCAGCCAAGAATACCGGAGTGGGGACTTCCCTGGTGGTCCATTGGGTAGAACACCGAGCTCCCAATGCAGGGAGCCTGAGTTTGATCCCTGGACAGGGGACTAGATCCCACATGCTACAACAAAGGCCTGGCACAGCCAAATAAATAAAAATTTTTTTAAAAATACTAGAGTGGGTTGCCATTTCCTTCTCCAGAGGATCTTCCCAACCCAGGGTTCAAACCTGGGTCTCTTGCTTGTCAAGTGGATTCTTTACCTCTGAGCCACCTGGGAAGCCCGTACAAACTGTTTTACATCCAATTTATTGTGCTCGATATTAATGTCAATGAAATCATTCATGTTGTTGTTTGTAGCTGTAAGCCTGTCTTAGTCTGTTCAGGCTGCTGTGATACAATACCACAGACTGGGTGACTTATAAACAGAAAAAAATTATTTCTCACAGTTCTGGAAGCTGGAAGTCTGAGATCAGAGTGCCAACCAAGTCAAGTTCTGGTGAGGGCCGTTTTTCAGACGGTCAGTCAGTCTGTTCAGTTGCTTAGTCCTGTCCAGCTCTGTAGCCCACCAGGCTCCTCTGTCCATAGAACTCTCCAGGCAAGAATACTGGAGTGGGTTGCCATTCCCTTCTCTAGGGGATCTTCCCGACCCAGGGATCAAACCCACGTCTCCTGTATTGCTGGCAGATGCTTTACCATCTGAGCTATCAGGGAAGCAATATGTAGACAGCAAAAGCTCTGCTGCTGTCAGGGGCTGTGGTCAATTAATGATTCCGTGTAGTTTTACAGACACATTTTCTAATCCACACTGAGGTCCTCACTGTAGAGCAGAGGAAGGCCCTGTTATTAAAATGATTGAGAGGAAGTTCGTGTTATTAATATTAAAACAAAATACTTAGCCGAGGCCATCTCTGCAAGCCCGTGAGGCCTGAAATACACACATGTTGGCTGAAAAACAGACAGCTATACAGTTCTAAAAATCACACCATCATCTTTACATTAAGGTTTAACATAAGCACCAAGGACACGGCCACACAATGCCGCAGTTATCTCAGTGTAGTCTACTCTGGCATTGGTAACCATCCTGTCTTTCAATCTCCCATTCAAAGTCAGGGGCCAGGGGCAGAAATCTGGCTACTTTTTTCTTCTAGAAATTGAGCTTTCAAGTGAAGTTTTGCACTCTGGGAAATGTGGGACTGTGCCATCTAGATTCTAGATTCTAAATTAAAGTTGAATATTCATAATCAGGGAAAAAAAGACAAATGAGATTTTGGAATATTTAATGACACAAAATCTGTCATTTTTTTAAATGACAAAAATCTGAGTTTAAAAAAAACTTGTCTCAAAGCATAGCTCCCTTCTTAGTATAATCGCCTTTTGGGAGGTTGAGCCACTTGCACAATATTGGAAATGTACGATCAGTCTCAGCTCTATGAAGAGAGTATTGACATGCAGACGGATCTGATACATGGCAAGACTGACCTTCCGCAGATGCAGGTAGGCAGCTGGAGCCAGGAGCATCCCCGAACCACCCACAAAGGAGACCTGCCACAGCCGACCAGGAGGCCCAGTCGAGCAGGAGGAGACACAGCCAACGGCAGAGCAAGAGAGGGACCAGGGTTTTGCTAACTGGTCCAAGTCTGGGGAGCAGCCAAGCCAGATTGCCAGCCCTGGCTTCGAGAAGGAGGGTGGGGGTAGGCGGACACAAGGAAGGCTGGGAATTTGATGACTAGGACTATCTGGAAGAGGAGCAATCAAGTGGTGCAGATTACAGAATTTCAGCAGCCCTTGAAGAAGCCAATAAGATGTTTCTGAGAACATCCTGAGCAAGAGAAGCAACTCTGGATGGTGGGTTTCAGATGCATTATGAGAAGACCTAGTTTCATCAGTTGGCTTTTATCGAAGAGCTTTTTTCCACTCATGATTGTCAATCATTTGACTGAAAAACAATGATTAGGTTATCTATATGATAGTAGTTCAACGATGCTATAAGAGGAAACTAGTCGGAAAAGACCCAGCATTCCATTGTCTCTAGGGTTCATTCCAAATAGTTACTTGCCAATGCTTCAATAGTAAGTTTCCCCTTGGTCTCATGGTGCCAAGAATTGAAACTGTGCCTTTGGTAGCAATTCCAAAGAGTCCTTTCTGCTAGTTCAGTTCAGTTCAGTTTAGTCGCTCAGTCGTATCCGACTCTGCGACCCCATGGACCGCAGCATGCCAGGCCTCCCTGTCCATCACCAGCTCCCGGAGCTTACTCAAACTCATGGTGCCATCCAACCATCTCATCCTCTCTTGTCTCCTTCTCCTCTTGCCCTCTGTCTTTCCCAGCATCAGGGTCTTTTCCAATGATTCAGCACTTCCCATCAGGTGGCCAAAGTATTGGAGTTTCAGCTTCAGCTTCCAATGAATATTCAGGACTAATTTCCTTTAGGATGGACTGGTTGGATCTCCTTGCAGTCCAAGGGACTCTCAAGAGTCTTCTCCAACACCACAGTTCAAAAGCATCAATTCATTGGTGCTCAGCTTTCTTTATTATCCAACTCTCACATTCATACATGACCACTGGAAAAACCATAGCTTTGACTAGATGGACCTTTGTTGGCAAAGTAATGTCTCTTCTTTTTAATATGCTGTCTAGGTTGGTCATAACTTTTCTTCCAAGGATCAAGCATCTTTTAATTTCATGGCTGCAGTCACCACCTGCAGTGATTTTGGAGCCCCCAAAATAAAGTCTATCACTGTTTCCATTGTTTCCCCATCTATTTGCCATGAAGTGATGGGACCAGACGCCATCATTTTAGTTTTCTGAATGTTGAGTTTTAAGCCAGTTTTTTCACTCTTCTCTTTCACTTTCATTAAGAGGCTCTTTAGTTCTTCTTCACTTTCTGCCATAAGGGTGGAGTCATCTGTATATCTGAGGCTATTGATATTTCTCCCAGCAATCTTGATTACAGCTTGTGCTTCATCCAGCCCAGCATTTCTCATGATGTACTCTGCATAGAAGTTAAATAAGCAGAGTGACAATATATAGCCTTATACTCCTTTCCCGATTTGGAACCAGTCTGTTGTTCCATGTCCAGTTCTAACTATTGCTTCTTGATCTGCATACAGATTTCTCAGGAGGCAGGTCAGGTGGTCTGGTATTCCCATCTCTTTAAGAATTTTCAACAGTTTGTTGTGGTCCACACAGTCAAAGGCTTTGGCATAGTCAATAAAATAGATGTTTTTCTGGAATTCTCTTGCTTTTTCATAGGTCCAACAGATGTTGGCAATTTGATCTCTGGTTCCTGTGCCTTTTCTAAATCCAGCTTGAACATCTGGAAGTTCATGGTTCATGTACTGCTGAAGACTGACTTGGAGAATTTTGAGCATTATTTTGCTAGTGTGTGAGATGAGTGCAATTCCGCTAGGCCACCAGGGAATTCCCCAGACTGAGGGTATATTGAGAAACCTTTGAAGATTCCACTTTGTGCTCTATCCAAGTTGTGGTTATCAAAGGCTAAATTTGTAATGTAAGATAAACTGAGTATTCTTCAATATCTCAAAAGGATAATCAAGCCCCCAAAGACATATGTATCATGTGTGCTGTATCCAAAAATGTACTTCCAAGAGCATCTGAGATTTTGCTTGTACTTGTATCTTAAACATTTAGAAAGCTACTGTGATCTGTAAATCAAGAAAATTCTTTGTCTTGACAATTTTTAAAAGTCAAAATTAAGACTTCCTTAATGAAGTTTCAAATTTTATACATTAAGATGTTTGTGAAAGGAAACCAAACTATTTCTAACATCTTTATACTCTAGAGAAATTGTTTATTTCTCTCGCTCTCTATTTTTCATTTGCTTTACAGGTAAAAGACTATTTCAACTTCATAATGTAAGAACTGTTAAGTCAAAGTTGTCAAGTGGAAGGAAAGCCCTACATCTAAAAGAGACTTCGTGAACACTCATGTCTGTCAACCCTTAAAGATTTTAAACCTGCCCAGAAATCTACCTCAGTATCTGAAGTTTCCCTCTGTCTCCTCCTCTAATTAAGCTTGTCATAAGTTATGCACTGGCATGGAGATAGATAATTTTTTTAAAAAAAGCTTAATTCAAATCTGTATCTGTAGCATGATCACAAGTAAAGACATAGCCTCACTGTTGTTCAGTCTCTAGGTCCTGTGGGACTCTTGGCGGCCCCATGGACTGCAGCATGCCAGGCTTCCCTGTCCTACACTATCTCCTGGAGTTTGCTTAAGCGCATGTCAGTTAAGTCCGTGACGCCATCCAACCATCTCATCCTCTGTCACCTTCTTCTCCACTGGTGCAGGTAAAAATCAACAGAAAAGCAAACTGGAGATTAGTTCACCAAGTATTGATGGTTGTCTCTGAGTTTGGGGCTTGCGAGGGGATTTTTTTCTATACATTTTTCTAGGATTTGCTATTTTTTAAGAAATTGGTTTTTATGATTGGTGAGGGGCGGGGAGGCGGGGAGGTCTCCATATAGTGTTCAATCAAGCTTGTTTTGTTAAGGCCCTATACCTCCACCTGGAACATTTGTTTCAAGGGTGGAAACATCAGGCAACAAAACTGCAAGGATGGCGGCTTCTGAGATGGTGGCCACGCGATCGTTAATGAGCCACTTCTGAATGTGTCCATGTTATTACCAAAAAATGTTATGGGGTAAACAAAAAAGAACCGGGAGAAGTAGTTTAGGGTTCCTTTCTGTTTTTTTGTTTTTGTTTTTGTTTTTGTTTTAATTTATAAAACCAACAGAAGATCACAGTTAAAATATAAAAATAAAACAAGTGATAGTGTAGAAGTCTTCCCCTGCGTCCACGCCCACTTCCCAAAAGTGAAATGTCGGAGTGACTGGAATGTTCTTCCCCAAACCATTGTGTGCGGTGGTCTGGACTTCACGACTCATCCTTTGTCAGAGGAGCGCAGGGTGCAGATTCCGCTCCTGAGACTCTGGACAATCGAATTCTGCTAGTTGGGGTGTGGTTGGTTCTGCTCTGACCTGTAGAGGCACCGGAACACAAGATTTCCCTCAGGAGCCTGGGGACGTTATCTAAATTGAAAAACAACACCAAAAAAATTCACTTCCCGGCATGGTAGCGTGGCCGAGCGGTCTAAGGCGCTGGATTAAGGCTCCAGTCTCTCCGGGGGCGTGGGTTCGAATCCCACCGCTGCCAGCTTGTTGACAACTTTTTTTCTCCCGCCCCCTCGCCCCTTCAATCCTCCACACAAAAAGATTATGCATATTGGTCTCTCAATCGCAACCTTACCTTTATTCTGAACATGAGACTGTGTTTGCCAGCTTTCAGCGAAATACCCCTTGGATCATAGAAAAAGCAAGAGAATTCCAGAAAAACATCAACTTCTGCTTCATTGACTATGTTAAAGCCTTTGACTGTGTGGATCACAACAAATTGTAAAAAATTCTTAAAGAGATGGTAATACCAGACCTCCTTACCTACCTCCTGGGAAACCTGTATGCAGGTCAAGAAGCAACAGTTGGAACAACAGACTGGTTCAAAATTGGGAAAGGAGTAGACAAGCCTGTATATTGTCATCCTGCTTATTTAACTTATATGCAGAGTACATCATGCAAAATGCTGGAATGGATGAAGTACAAGCTGGAATCAAGATTGCTGGGAGAAATATCACTACCCTCAGATACTCAGATGACACCACCCTAAGGGCAGAAATCGAAGAACTAAAGGGCCTCTTGATTAAAGTGAAAGAGGAGAGTGTAAAAGCTGGCTTAAAGCTCAACATTCAAAAAAGGAAGATCATGGCATCCAGTCCCATCACTTTATGGCAAATAGAAAGGGGAAAAGTGGAAACAGTGACAGACTTTATTTTCTTAGGCTCCAAAATCACTGCAGAAGGTGACCGTAGCCACGAAATCAAAAGATGCTTGCTTCTTGGAAGAAAGGCTATGACAAACCTAGACAGCATATTAAAAAGCAGAGATATTACTTTGCTGACAAAGGTCCGTCTAGTCAAAGCTATGATTTTTCCAGTAGTCATGTATGGATGTGAGAGTTGGACCATAGAGAAGGCTGAATGCAGAAGAATTGATGCTTTTGAACTGTGGTGTTGGAAAAGACTCTTGAGAGTCCCTTGGGCTGCAAGGAGAACAAACCATCAATCCTAAAGGAAATCAACCCTGAATGTTCATTTGAAAAATAGATGCTCAAGTTGAAGCTCCAATACTTCTGGTGTGAAGAGTTGACTCATTGGGAAAGACCTTGATGCTGGGAAAGACTGAAGGCAGGAAGAGAAGGGGACGACAAAGGATGAGATGGTTGGATGGCACCACCGACTCAATGGACATGAGTCTGAGCAAGCTCCAGGAGATGGTGAAGGACAGGGAAGCCTGGTATGCTGCAGTCCATGGCGACACAGAGTTGGACACGACTGAGCGACTGAAAACAAGCAAAATCACCCAACTTAGTGAGTGCAAAGTCCCAAAGTGAAAGTGGGGTGGGTTAATACTACTTTCATGGGTTAATGCCTCTTGAGTATGAGAATCCAGAGGTGTAAATGTTAAATTTCTCTTCCCTGGAAAAGTGTACACCTCTGTAACCAGGTGAAGGTGATGACTGGATGTCTTGGACTGGGACGTCCTGGACTAGGACTAAATTTACCTCAAAGTAATAAATTTCCAATAGTGGAAAAAAACAAAAACCCTCAAGATGCTACCAACTTTGTTTCCCCTCAGCTTCAAACTGGAGACCTTTCACCTGTTAGATGAAGATAATATCTACTACAATACAGAAACGCCTGAGCTTGGTCATCTTTGTGACACTATTGATTTTTAGGAAAACTGGTGGGATCAGTGAATATACAGTTCTGTGGTGGGAAAGGATGGTCCCACGACCCAATCAGTGGAAACACCCGCAGGAGGCTCTGCTCCCAGTCTCTCACCGGGAACCATGGGCTCTGAAGCGCCTCACCCACTCTTCTACCCGAACTTCTTTCCCATCCCCGAACGTTTGGTAATGCCCATTACCCGTCCAGGACCAAAACTGTCCACATGAGAGATTTTTAGAAAGAAAGGGACAAAGGAAAAAAAGAAAAGGGCTCGTCCGGAGTCTGAACCTGGGACCTCTCGCGTGAGAGGCAAAAACTGTAACCTGTAGACAAAATAGCCTGCCCCCCACTCGGGAATGATTGGGTCAGTCCCTGGTATGACGCTATGTGGACTCTTTTACCCACTGAGAAACCAATTTTTCTTTCTGGCACGTTGAAAATGTTCTGTGCATCTCGGACTTTCTCACGCCCGACCTATCCCAGTTCGACGATATCCACGTCCGCCTCCACGTCCGCCGTCTCAGCTGTTAGTTCTGCTGCTGCTGCTGCTAAGTCGCTTCAGTCGTGTCCAACTCTGTGCGACCCCATAGACTGCAGCCCACCAGGCTCCACCATCCCTGGGATTCTCCAGGCAAGAATACTGGAGTGGGTTGCCATTTCCTTCTCCAATGCATGAAAGTGAAAAGTGAAAGTGAAGTCGCTCAGTTGTGTCCGACTCTTCGCGACCCCATGGACTGCAGCCTACCAGGCTCCTCCGTCCATGGGATTTTCCAGGCAAGAGTGCTGGAGTGGGGTGCCATTGCTTTCTCCGGTAGATAGTTCACTCAGCATCAATTCTCAGTATCTCTCGGCCCCTCTGAGATCTCCTGGAATGCCAACGAGCGCCTCGTTGCTAAGATTTCTCGGGCAGCAGGCAGGGGCACCCTTCCACTGTGGGGACTCTTTTCCCAGTGGAGCCCAAATAAGGCGCAAGTCTGGAGAACTGGAGGCAGGGCACAGAAGCCGGGAGAGCCTGAGGGTCCCTGAAGAGAGTCTGGGACGAGGAGAGGTAGACTGGGTCAGTACCTGCCGCAGACGAAAGGAAATCTGGATAATCGCTTCCTATCGAGCGCCTGGTAAGGGGGCGGGGGCTTTTCTCTATCATTTTATGAAAATGTTTTCTAAAACAACTACTTATTTGCAAAGTATTCCGAAAATGTAGGAAAGTGAGAAATGAAAAGCATACATGAGATGACCAGGAACCCCGCTCCTTCAAGGGTGACCGGCAGCGGCGGTTGGTGCACACCCGGCAAAGTTCGCCTCCGTGCCCTCGCGCACACATAGGCGCGGCGCCCAGGCCGCGTGTCCCGGCTATCCGCCCTTGCTGCCTTCGGCCGGAATCGTCCCAGAACAGTCTTAGGTCGGGTGAACCGAAGGCCCAGACTCTGCGGGTGCTTTCCTGTTCCAATTCCACTGGGTAACCCAGTTGTGAAAAGCGGTTATTCTGATTCCTTGCTAGAAAAATTCACGAAAATCCACTTAGAGTTGACCCCAAAGTGTATTTTTGTGCCACTAGCAGAGAAATTCCCCTACACAGATGGCTGTTACAAAACAGCGTGGGAGATGAATGCTGGAAAACCCACTCCGGGATGGGGGTGGGAGGGTGGGGCAGAGAGTGCTCTTTTTTCCTATTGCCATTCTCTTAGATCTTAGCTCAGCGCTCTGCCGTGGCCTCTCCACTCAAGTGCTCCTCCTCTCGGCCTCTTCCTTGGAGACTACGATGCTCACGCACCTCATCTCCACGCGCTGTGTCTTCCCCTTCTCCATTGCGCATTCAGCAATGGAGGTAGGTGGGCTCACCTCTGCTTACCGCCGCGGTGCGTCCTTGGCCCCTTGGCCACTACTGCCTCGGTGTTGTAAGCATTCGCCTGTCTTCTCTATGGAATTATATAAAGAAAAATGCAACAAAAAGAAAGAAAGAAAGAATCCACATTCGTGATACCTGGACCTAAAGACTACAACTTTGTCACATTCACTTCCAATCTTTAAAAAAAAAAAAAAAAAAAAACTTTTGGTTTTCCTTTTAACGAACCAAAAGCAGTAATTCATGATGACCTGTCTGATTGATTTATTAATGCCGTGAATGGAAATCAAGTGCACAAATAAGCCTAAATCCTAAGTGAACAATGGGGGCCCTGCCCAATGGGCAGAACCAGGCCCGCTGGAGGTCTTGGGTGCCCGCCCGCCATGGCCTTCGCAGGCATGACCCATGGCAGGGGGTGGGGGTCTTGGCAGAGGCAGAGACGTGATTAATCCCGCCGCGCCATCCGGCGGGTGAGGACCCTCAGAAAAGCCCCGAGTGAGTCGCCAGTCCACGTGAGGTCTAGCTTGGATCAGCTTTGGAAAATAGAGCCCGGGCCGTATCACCAGAGGAGAGAATACTGCTCTCGGGAACCTGGGCAGACGCCCAGGAGGGGTGAATGAGATAGGTGGGGTGAGTGGCAGAGGAGGGACTCGCTTCTCTCCGTCACACAAGGCAGATCTCACCCAAAGAATCACGCTTTGCGTCAAGAGCCGAATGGACCTGCCCCACACTGGCACGATGGGGCATTTGTGCGGCCCGAACTCCTGGATTCTTCAATCCCAAAGTGACTACCCTACTGGAAGGCCACCTCATTGAAGAAGCCAGATTTCGGGGACCAAAGGCAGACTTCCCGGGATCTTAAACACAGCCCCACTCTCAACTAAAATAATAGATTCCCAGAGTACGGAGGTGGGTGTGGAGCGTTCACAGGTGCTCCCCGCGCAAGGGAGAAGAACGAATTAGAGAACACGGCAAAGCCCCTGGCCCGAGTCAGTGACGGGAGGGGAACAAAAAGACTCGCTATGAATTTGCCAAGAAGACGCGCAGAAAGAAGCGAGGGAGGGGTCGCTGGGGAGAAGGCGCGCGGAGCCAGCGGAATCTGTGACCGCAAGTCCAAGGGAGCAGTGGGTCTGGTTCTTAAAGAGATAATGTTAGAGGAGGGGTGGAGGGAGCGATAAGTGACGGCCACTTGAGGGGCAAAAACACTCAGACCTGCTTAATTTAAGTCTACCCTTTCAGTATGGCGGAAAGTCGTGTTGGCAAGCGCATCTTCTCCTCTCCAGAAATAGGGGGGTGGGGGAAAAAAGGGTAATTAGGCCCCAGCGAGATTTGAACTCGCGACCCCTGGTTTACAAGACCAGTGCTCTAACCCCTGAGCTATGGAGCCAACTGCGATTCTGCACTCTGCGCACGAGCAGTTGATACCGCTATGGTCACCGCGCAGCCGCAGACAGAAGAGCGACGCGGAAAGGCGGGGCCCACGCTCCTCAGCCAGTGACCGCCCTGTCCGGCTGCCACAGCTGAGTCTGCAGCGTCAGTAAGTGTCAGTGTCACAGACTGAGCCGCAAATCCTGGGAGAAGTCCAGCGTAGAGGGGACCACGTGGGTGGGCGGAAGCTGGGAAGGATCGGGTGAGGGCGGGGCGCGCTGCGGAAGGGGGTGGGGCCACCAGTGGGCGGAATTGTTGGAGGGCCGGGGGCCTTCCTCCTGCCCTCGGGATCAGGGGCAAGACTTGAGTAGAGAGGTCCACTAGTAATTGTGTATGAGAACAGGGTTCAGGGAGAAGGCAATGGCACCCCACTCCAGTACTCTTGCCTGGAAAATCCCATGGACGGAGGAGCCTGGTAGGCTGCAGTCCATGGGGTCGCTAAGAGTCGGACACGACTGAGCGACTTCACTTTCACTTTTCACTTTCATGCATTGGAGGAGGAAATGGCAACCCACTCCAGTGTTCTTGCCTGGAGAATCCCAGGGACGGCGGGGCCTGGTGGGCTGCGGTCTATGGGGTCGCACAGAGTCGGACACGACTGAAGCGACTTAGCAGCAGCAGCATAGGGTTCAAGGCCGAGGCCCTGAGGGGAAGGCTAAAGGAATGGTGTCAACATGCCTGTCCTGAGAGGAATCCAGCTAGGCTGGTAGAAGAGATGATCAGGAGGGAGAGATTGGTAGAGAATGTGAGAAAATCAGGTGGTCAGTGTGTTAACGACTGCATCAAGACAGGAGACCCAGATCACTGGGTAGCCAGGCCCAACGAAGTTTCCTAGGTGCCTTCCTGCCTGGATGCTGAGGACCAGTGTGAGGGTCTGGTGTCAAGGATGTGGGTTCTCGTATCTATCGCAACTTAAAGCAAATTAGGAAAAAGCAACCCTTAGAAGCCTGTCTTGGACTTTGGAAGAGCTGGGTCCATCATGGCTCCCCAAAGGACCCACGGAGCAAAGGGCAGAGGTTGAAAGCCCAGGTAAGGGACAGGAACCCTAGCCCAGAAATGGTCAGAAAATGTGTCTGTAGTTGGTAGAACTTGGTCTGATGGCCCAATCTGTTCTTTGGTGCCTTCAAGGCCAGATGACTTTGATCACTGGGTAGCCAGGCCCAAGGAAGTTCCCTAGGTCCCTCCTGTCTGGATGCTGAGGACTAGTGTGAGGGTCTGGTGTCAAGGATGTGAGTTCTCATATCAAAGTAGCTCTCAAGGATCTAGGACCAATGAACAGGTTGTGTCAGAAGGAAACCAAATTAGGCCAGTCATTGCTTTCAGAGGCCCAGACATCTCAGAGAGCTTACAATGGTCACAGGATGGAAGAGGAAAATGTATACACAGGCATACTCACACCAGTATTGTGACATCCTAAGTCACCGCACCACCCTGGAGACCAAGAGAGAACATCTCTCTTACCAACCACTTGTGATTGTTATGTACTGTTGTTACGTCTTCGGATATGTATATATCTATCTAGTTATTCTACAAACTCTGAAAGACATATAGTCATATTCACAAACATAAAAGCTGAAAATATACACACAGACAGCCAGCTCTGCAGTGCCCAGGCCTGATCCTACAGGCACCTCCACAAGTCACCCTACCTTCTGTGATCCATAATGTGTTGCCGTACTTCAGCACAGTTATTAGAGGATAGAAAGGGTAATTGTGACACTCAGTCAAAAAGCCATATAAGCCATACAGCCATACATAAGGGCTTGATGATTTTCCTTGTAGAAATCAGTAATATTCAAATACATGGATTGGGTACAGTGTTCTAGAGCTATACAACATAGGATTTACCCTTTGGGATGCTGCTGTAGGCTGGACTCTTAAATGATCCTGTCCCCAGCCTATAGGACACTGGATTCTGATTGCCTGGTGTTATGTCCACTGGGTCTGCCTCTAGAACAGTGTCATGCTGGCCTGACCAAAACATCTCTCTTACAGTCCCTTGTATGCAAAGTGTGCTTGAAGTATCTCAGGGACAGAGCATGGAAACTCCAAGATGCTTGTAAGTCAGACTATTTAATTGTCAGTGTCCCTGCATGCCAACAATATGTGCAGGACAGAATTAGGTCTGAGACTGGCTTTCATCTAGCTAGGTAGCTAGGTAATGGGGGAAGGAAACCTTTGACCTTCACCTAAATATGGGGTGGCTAATATTAATATTTTACAACAACAAATCAATAATAGGGTGTAACCATACTGACTTAGGTCTGTTCGTACCTAAACCCTATATGCATACTTATAAATGCCCTCTATAAAATTTACATGGCCCTGCACCCCATTCCTGAGATCTAAGACATATACACACATACAGATGTTCCTCACACACATAACACACATGGCCACCTAGTCTGGCAGAAACTTTGCTCACAACTGCTCTTGCATTCAAACTGGGGGAGTTAAGAATTCGCCAAGGCACCATACAAATGAGCTCACAGTCTGTATTTCCATCCTCTTTTCCAGGAGCATACTAAGCAGTGAACAGCCCACCTCCACTCTCCCAGAAATGCAGCCATACAGAAGCTGGGGAACAGTTAGCCAAGGGAATAACACAGGCCAGGGTACAGACTGAGCAGAGCTTGAAACCAGGGTCTTCTGCCGTTGGCATACATTTGAGAAGCTCCAGGAACTGTCAGGGGTATGCCTGTGCCCTGCACATTTCCATTAATTGGAGTTAATTGCTTCTGTAAAATTATAAGTGCTGCCTTGAGTTTCAAAATTCCATAATCTTTGGTCTCCTTTCCCAGGGGAGACTGTACCTTGGCACTTGGAAAGGTTTAGGCAAATGTGAGAATGTGGGACTGTCATTGTGGCCAAGGATATACATATAATCTCATCAGGCTAAGCTGTGTTGAGTGACAGCAATGTCAATAGGCTGTTGTCCTGGGCTGTTCCTATTGTACATATCAAGGGTCTCTTCCCACTTCTGGCCTAGACTCTCCTTTGGGCTGGGAATACCATGCTCCTCCCTGAGTAGATGACTTTGTCAAGCTAGCCAGATCCAGGTTCTGAAGGCAAAGCTGGCAGCTGACAAGAAGGCAAAGCAGAAGGGATCATGAAGCTGAGCAGTCTGGAAGGAAGCTGCTCCCTTGCACAGCCAAGAGCTTGGTTTTGTTCCATGGAACTAGAGGTCCTGGTGAATTGGGGCAGTGATAGGAAGCACCTCTGATGGAGCTGGGCTCCTCTCATCCACCTCCACCTCCTTACAGCTCATGCCAAATCCTCACCAGGACAACAGGCAAGAGACAGAAGGGAGAGTCCAAGGCCATATATTCCCCTGCTGAATTAACCTTAGAACACTTTTCCCCAGTAGCCCAATCTCATGTGTTTGATGTTGTGGTCTGCAGAAGCCCCTCTAAGGCAGCCTGGGGCAACAGTCAGGAAGACAGACCCAAAGTATCCAGGAGGTTCCATCCAAGGGCAACAACCCTTCCCATGGGCAGCCAGGACTGGGAGGAGTTCACCCTTGACTGGTTTACTCCCTCCGGGAGGCTGGACAATGATCTCAAGGCCAGATTCGCAAGTAGGTGCCGGTAGAGCAGACAGAGAAAAGAGGGAACACGCGCTCTTGGAAGTTGACGCGGAAGGTATAGATGTGGCGCATGTCCTCTGCAGCGTAGAAGGACACAGCCCCCACCTCCAGGTCCAGGGCGACCCGCACGCGGGACAGGTGCCCACAGCTGAGGGGCGTCCGTTCAGGGCTGGTCACCGCCCAGTACTGCCCGTTGTTGAGCTGCAGCGCCCAGACGCCCTCCTCCGGGGTGAAGGGCGTGAGACCCTTGCGGCGCACGCTCTCACGGGCCACGCCGAAGGCCCAGCCGTCCTTGGAGCCCACTTCCACTTCCCAGTGGTGCCTCCCAGAGGAGAAACCGCAGGAAGCCAGAACTCGTGTGTTGGTGTCGAAGCGGCGCGGGTGGCTGGGCAGGTCCTGGGCTTGTTGCCCAAGGCGCACGCTCTTAAGATCCAGAGAGAGGATGAGGCGGGGGTTGGCCGTGTCGGGGTCCAAGGTCAGCTCCACTGCGGGGGATGGGTGGTTTAGGGAGGTGGAGAGACAGAGGACTTCCCATGCAGGCTCCTTGCACAGCTCCCCTTGCCCAACTGTCCCCTCAAATAAGTATATGTTGAAATCACACAGCTACAGTTTATGGGCTTGATTTGGATCTCAATTCACACAAATTGATAAATCCAATTTAAAACACTTGTATCATAATTTATGGAAAAGTTTTTCCATAAAGTTTTCTTTGATATTGTATTACCTTTGTGATACTATGTAAAATTTTACTTAAAACATATATGTATTATTAAACTGTATTTTATAGCAAAAAGACACCTGGGGAATTTTGGACACTAGATACTGGAAAGAATCATTAATTTTTTATTTATAACAATGGTTTCCTCTTTATGCTTTTTAAAAAGTATGTCTCTTTAGAGACAGCATACTGAGATATATATGAAATGATATATATGAAATCACAGTTATCTATGATTTGCTTCAAAATAATCCAGTGGCAAGAAGTGGGTAGGGATGTTTATGAAAAATACTAGTCATGAGTTGATAATTGCTGAAGGTATATGATGAGTACATAATACTTGTTATGCTCTTCTCTCTACTTTAGTGCATGTTTGAAACCTTCCATAATGAAAAGTTAAAATACGCACACTTGCTGTAAATACTACTATGTTCCAGGTCTGTGCTAGGCCCTGTGAATCCCACAGAGGAATATCCCTGCCCTCCTGCAGCTTCCTTTCTATGGGGAGAAGGAGGAGAGACAATAAATGATAAAGGGATCAGAAGAGCAGGCTGTAATTTCAACTAGACAGGCCAGGGAAGGCCTTACGGAAAATGTGCATATGAGCACAGACATCAAGGAGATGAGAAAGCCAGACAGGTGGCTGTCTGTGGGAAGGGTGTTCCAGGCCCTGGCACAGCCAGTGCAGTGCAAAGGCCCTGAGGTAGCTGTGTGCTCCTGGTGCATTCCAGGAGCAGCAAGCACGTGTGTGACTGCACAGAGTGAACCAGGGGAAGAGTATGCAGTGAGGCTAGATTTCATGAGACCTTGAAGACCAGTTACTCCACCCCTTACTGAGTGAGAGGGAGAGGCAGGGCTGTCACAGAGTCCTGAGCAGAGGAGGACATAGTCTGACTCAGTTGGTTCACTAGGTAAGATATGACTTAGCTTAGTCATCAGCATCAGGAATATGTGCCTTCCCTTCCCCACTTTCCCAGCCCATTGGGGTTAGATCCCACTCACCCCAGAACTCTGCAAGAGTAATAACCGCTTCCCTTCCTGTTTTCAGTCTGACCCCTGACCCAGTACACAACCCCTGTCCCAAGAAGAGGTCTCCGTCTGTCTGGGAGTGGGAACAGGGAAGAGAGATTTGTCCAGGTGACTGACAAGCACTTCCAGATCTAAATACCCCAAGGTGCAGGGCACTCCTACTCTGGAATGACCCATAGCTTTATCGGCCTATGGGCCCCACTGTGACATGAAGGAATCATAATTATGAGGATGAGGGAGAAAGGACAGCTGATGGCAGTGTTGCTTAGGTAGATGGGCAGAAGGAACCAACCATGCACAGAGCCGAGAGACAGTTACTGTATCTCCACATGGCCAAATGACAGGTACTCACTGTCACAACAACCATCGTACCTTTTTCCTCTTTGTCCAGCTCTCCCCGAAGATCCTCTGAAGAGAAGAAACAGAGCAGGTTGTGCATGAATGACATGGAAAATTTCTATCCGGCAATGACAGTGACACCATCTCTTGACTTGTAAGCCCCACTGACTCACTCACTCCCTAGATAACCTAGAGATGACAGGCAGGTACCGGGCCAAGCACAAGGGTGGAAAGGGGACAGTAGTCTAACTCTACCTCTCCCACGTCCCCCTCTTTTGTCTGGAGCCATTCTGAGCTGAGCTCTCCTTCCTCATCCTTATTTCTGCCCCTAATGACCCTCGACTCCATCTGTCTTCAGTTGAAGCTTTGTGTCCTGGGGTAGGGATGGGGGTTCTAAATAAATTAGCCACCACTAACTGCCTGAACCAATCTGGCTTTGAGAGACACACTAGTTCCTGTTTTATCACACAGCTTCTGGAAAGGCACATCCTTAGGACCCTAAACCACCAACACCAGGACTGCAAGGCCCAGCCCCACACACAGGCCCCTACCTTTGAACTTCTTGAGCAGCCCCTTTAAGACAAAGGTTTTGAGGGAAGCATTCCAGACTTTATTCTTCATCTCAGAAGAGACTGTGGTTGGCTTGGGGGCAGGCACATTGCTGCACCTGCAGGACAAGGACCCTGAAGAAGGCCCACAACCACTGTCCCACTCCCCCTGGGCTTGACAATTAGAATAGTGAGGTCCTCTGGGTAAAGAAAGGTGAAAAGAAGAGCCTGACCCTGTGCCAAATACCCATGGCCAGGCAGCAGATGTTTGCCTCAGAAAGTACTCAGGTAGGTTGGTGAGGGGAACAGGAGGTGAGAAGTCAGGATGGGGAATGACAAGAGGAAGCACAGTAGAAGAGGTGGCTAAGAGGCCTCAGGTATTGTTAGGTCCACTTACCTGCTTAGTGTGTTTTTGAATTCCTGGAAGGAAAGGTGAGAGAAAACCAAATCAGCATTCACCTTTGAGAAATAAAACTGGTCCCTTGCCCTGCTTCCAGAGGAATAAGCAATAGGGAGATGCATTACCCCCTCTACACACACTGCTTGCATGGGCCCCATGTGGCAACAGCTTCCTCATATGGCAGACCACTGCGTGTCTCATCAACAAGGTAGACCCCTCAACCCTGCCCACACCTCTGCAATTGCTCCCATCATTACAGAATCATCACTGGAGACAAGTGCCAGGAGTCAACGTTGCTTCTGCTTTTAACATAGCCTAAGAAAACTGATGGGGCTTCTCTAGTGGCTCAGATGGTAAAGAATCTGCCTAAAATGCCAGAGACCTGGGTTCGATCCCTGGGTAGGGAAGATCCCCTGGAAAAGGAAATGGCAACCCACTCTAGTATTCTTGCCTATACAGAAGACCCTGGCTGGCTATAGTCCATGGGATTGCAAAGAGTTGGACATCACTGAGTGACTAACACTTTCAAGAAAACTGACAGCCCCTATGCAACAACTGGTCACTCAGATCAGTGCTTTTTTTCCCCCATATATTATTATTTTTCTTCTTTTTTATTTTTCAAATTATGAAAGTATGATAACACATTTACCAGAGACTTGGAAAGTACAGAAAAAAGTTACATACAGTTCCATTATATATCACAATTATTTTTTAAGTAGATAAGAATTTTAGTTGAATTTTCAATATCAGACTCTCAAAAATTAAAAAAATGAATAGATAAGTAGAAGGATATAATAGATCTGAAAAGCACTGTGAACTAATCCAACATAATTAAGATTTATACAATTTTCAGACAACAGCAAGATACAAATTCTATTCAAGTTCCTATAGACTATAAACCAGGAAACATTGGAACGTATCTAGGGACATAAAGTGTTAGTTGCTCGGTCATGTCCATAAAACAAGGTGAAAAAATTCTTAGACCAGTGCCTTTTAAATGACCATTCTTTTTAGGGGAGGGGGGCGCTGCATGGCTTGTGGGATCTTATTTCCCTGATCTGTGTGGAAGCACAAGAGTCCTAACCACCAGGGAATTCCCTTAAATGACCTCTCAATCCATTTGTCCATTTGTGACTTGTGAAGTTTAATTAGTGGGTTGTGACTATTTATTTTAGAAGGACATATGATAGGAAAGATCAAAGTGCATCATATGTAGTACAGGTGTTATTTTCTGAGACTTTTTTCACACATATGTATATAATAGAATGCATTGTAAGATATATTATTGTGGATCATGGTCAAGAAAAATTTTAATCACATCCTTTTAGACTGCTAACCCCAGGAAAATCAGGGCTTTTCTCTTCAATACCCTTTGGCTCCAGATTGTGTGATTCTACTAAACTAATTCTGTTCTCGCTGCTGTTTCCTCATTTGAAAAGTTGGAGGGATACATTCAAGCCTCCTGCCTTAAAATTAATGACTCATACCCCTGGCCAAGCCAGACTCACCTGGAGAAAGTCAAGATCAGGCTTGCAAGTTGTCTCCTGGATCTGACTGCTGAGCTTGGAGAGCTGGGCAATCTCATCCCCAAGCTGGGCCAAGTTCTCATTCTGCTTCTGTGTCACCTCCCGGGACAGCTCCTCCAGGCGGCCTAGGAGTCGACCCTCCTGCTCCACCAGAAAGGCCCGCAAAGCCTGGAACTCTGCCCCTACCTTCTCCTGCTCAGCTGCCATCTGCTTCTGTCTCAGGAGAAACGAAGTTGAAGAAGGCAAGGGATGTGGTCATCGATGGGTCATCAATCCCATCCCATTTGGATGGGAGCCTCTGTGCCATCTCACAGGACAGGGTTCCATCTCCCTCCGTGCTCGGGGGTCAGAGACTCATGTACACATACCCACAGTGCACACACTCTAGTTAAGTATCACAGTTCCGAGCATGCGGTAGCCTTGACATGTGCTTTCCCTTCCCCTGTCACAGTTGTGCCCATGTGTCACTTTAGACCTGGGCTCTCCCATCAACCTAGAACAACTTCAAACTCACTCCAGAACCACCCAGGGCTGCAGTTTCCTCATTTGAAAAATGGAAGGGATAAATCAGTGCCTTCTGTAGTTACTGTAAAGATTAAGCTGAGGTCCCCAAACACATTTATTTTGTGTTAAAAACAAGACAACAGGCTCCAAATGGAGTCACTTATGCTAAGCCCCATGTCACCAAACCGAGACCTAATTACAGTTTCAGCTCTCCCAGAAATATTACCTTAAACCATCCTATAAGGAATGGCCTCCTCAACATTTGTTTAGTAACCTGTCTGATAAAACCATGCCAGCCACTACAAGGAAAGTAACTTTGCAGTAGCCAACCCACTTTTCTGTGTGTGTGACCAAATTTATGATCTTTATTCTGCGGAAATCCAAACACATTATGGTTTCAAGTTACTAGAGTTGGAAAGTTGGAAAACATTAAAGTTGCAGAGTTGGAAAGCACCTTTTATAGCACACAGTGAGATCTCAAACGTAATGCTGTCAAACTCTTCTCACTTCTCTTTAGTTCAACATTTTTGGCAATGATTTAATAGATGATTTACAAGGCAACTTTAAGGTGTGACTTTGAAGCAAAACCTTTGTGGAGCTGGGGGTGCCAGTGAAAATTCATTTTAAGACACAGAAATTTAAAGTGAACCAACAATGTCACTGGCTGTCAGATGGACAAGCCAACATAGTACCCTAAGTCATTGTTAGGCTGCAAGGCTGAAGCAAGGTGTGGAGAGATGGTGTCAGGTCTCACATTTAAAGAAGCACATTCAGTGTTAAAACACGTACTAATAGAATATCAAAATTGAAAAATTGGAAGTAAATTTTAAATAACTCTACTTTCACAGCTTTTTGTTTTGTTTTTTTTGTTTTTGGCCACATGGCATGTGGGATCTTAGTCCCCTGAGTAGGGATTGAACCCATGCCCTTGCAGTTGTAGCATGGAATTCTAAACACTGGACCTGCCAGGGAAGTCCCTCAGAGCACTTCTGATATTTAAATTCCCTCTCTAATCAGACACCCAAGTCACTTTAGGACTGTACATCATGTTGATGAATCAGTTTATAAGCCCTTACTAGTGCTGACTGAGGCTCCACAGGCAGCAAAGACAGTTCTTATTCAGAATATGTGTCAGTTTCAGCCAAGATAAAATACTTTCCCTTCCAGGGTGGAAGAGGTCCGAGGCTATCCATCTGCTACCAAGTAACTGGTTTCCTTCAAGGATGATGCTGTATCAGGCCTCCACATTGCTTCTGTTGCTACCAGGCTGAATATTGTGTGGATCACAACAAACTGTGGAAAATTTTTAAAGAGATGGGAATATCAGACCACCTTACCTGCCACATGAGAAACCTGTATGCAGGTCAAGAATCAACAGTTAGAACCAGACGTGGAACAACAGACTGGTTCCAAATTGGGAAAGGAGTACGTCAAGGCTGTATATTGTTACCCTGCTTATTTAATTTCTATGCAGAGTACATCAGCCAAAACACTGGGCTGGATGAATCACAAGCTAAAATCAAGATTGCTGAGAGAAATAGCAAACTCAGATATGCAGTTGATACCACTCTAATGACAGAAAATGAAGAGGATCTAAAGAGCCTCTTGATGAGGGTGCCAGAGGAGAGTGAAAAAGCTGGCTTGAAACTCAACATTCAAAAAACGAAGATCATGACATCCGGTCCCATCACTTCATGGCAAATAGAGGGGGAAAAAGTGGAAACCAGATTTTATTTTCTTGGGCTCTAAAATCACTGCAGATGGTAACTGCAGCCATAAAATTAAAAGACACTTGCTCCTTGGAAGGAAAGCTATGACTAACCTAGACAGTGCAGTAAAAAGCAGAGACATCACTTTGCCGACAAAGTGGTAGCCATTTAGTCAAAGCTATGGTTTTTCCAGTAGTCGTGTATGGATGTGAGAGTTGAACCATAAAGAAGGCTGAGCACCAAAGAATTGATGCTTTTGAATTGTTGTAATGGAGAAGATTCTTGAGTTCCTTGGACTGCAAGGAGATAAAACCTGTCAATCCTAAAATAAATTAATCCTGAATATTCATTGGAAGGACTGATACTCAAACTGAAATTCCAATACTTCGGCCACCTGATGTGAAGAGCCAACTCGTTGGAAAATTGAAGGCAAAAGGAGAAGGGGGTGGCAGAGGATAAGATGGTTATATAGCATCACCGACTCAATGGACATGAGTTTGGGCGGACTCCAGCAGATGGTGAAGGAAGCCTGCTGTGCTACAGTCCAGGGGGTCAAAAAGAGTTGGACAGGACTTAGCGACTGAATACAACAGCAAAGAAAGAAGAAAGTGAAATCAATGCCAGTGATCAGAGGTAACAGCATATCCACAAGAACTAAGTGAGAATATGCTGTGTGCAAGCTTTATATTCTATTCTTTCCATTATTACCATTCACGGGATTTTCTCCCCTGTGTTTTTAGACCCAGACTCTCGCCCAGGGACGGGGGAGCCTGGTGGGCTGCCATCTCTGGGTCGCTCAGAGTCGGACAAAACTGAAGCGACTTAGCAACAGCAGCAGCTCACCCCTGATCCTCTTGATTCTTTACACAAACACATGGGAGGGACTCTGTGTGATATCACAAGTGGGGCCTCTCGTGGCCAGTGAGAAGAATCCCATCCCTCCAGGACAAGCTCAAATGTCAAAGTTCCTTTTCCGTGAAAATGTTATGGGAGGAAAGAGTAGCTAGAAGAGCAGACTGTAAGTGAGTTCTGAAGTCAGGCGACCCGGGGTTCAGGTCACTGCTGCCTAGTCTTCAGGATGTTGGGCAAACCGGCAGCAGCAATAAGGGGCACTTTACAGGTATCAGCTCCCTCAGTGATGACAACCACACAATGGCATGGATATACTCTCATCCCAATTTACAAATGGGGAGACGAAGACAGGTGAATTACCAGGAAGCGGGAAGTCAGGATTCTAATCCAGGGAGTCTGACCTCAAAGTCCAAGCTTCTTACACAACAACACAAGTGGAAATAACACAAGTGTAACAATATTTGCCAAAGTACTCTAAATCAGGGTTTCCTGCCTGGGTGCTATTGACATTTGAGGCTAGATAATTATTTGTTGTGGAGGGCTTTGTCCTGTGCTTTGCAGGATGTTTAAGCAGTACCCTGGCCTCTACCAGTAAACACCAGTAGCACCTCTGCCCCAGTGTTGACAACCAAAAATATCTCCAGGCATTGCCAAATGTTCCCTGGGGCCCAAAATTGCCACCAGTTGAGAACCACTTCTCTAAATAGTAAGAGCATTTTCCAATAAAAATGTTCTTTCTCTTTGTTCTCATGGCAGCAATAATTGTTTCATTAAGCAGGTATCTTGCAGTTCTAAAGGATGTATGGGCCAGAGAGGGGTTGGCTGGGTGGGTGTAGGACAGAGTAGAAAGTGCTAAGCAAGGCCATGGGATGTAGGATCAGAGACCATGAAGCTGCCCAAGCTGGAGAAGGCCCTCTGGTCATAGATGTACAGTAATGGCCAAAGAACCACAGGTTTATTCCTTTTTCCAGCAGAGAGGGTGGAGGTGTGGAGAGGTAAGTTCTTCCTTATGGAGGGAAGTGAATTTTCAGAAAAGAAGGCCTGAGGTGTGCACCGAATGCAAGTGTACCCGATGCAGTTCAGGATCAGGAAAGAACACTGGGGCATCTATACACATGCCTCCCCTTCACCCCACCTGTCCTCCCTTTAAGGATAGAGGGGTCCTCAGATTCCTTTCCCTCCATTTTCCAACTTCACAACTACACAGTCCTGTGCTAACAAGCAGGAACTGAATTTTCGAGATAGAAAATAACAGTGACCCACATTTTCCCACCTTAAACAAAATGAACCCCATTTCACTTTCCTGTTTCACTTCAAGGAAGACAAAATACCACCCCAAGCTCTGGGCACAGGGGTGCTGGCACAGTCAGCTGCTGAAAACCCAAGTCCGCAAACCTTCTGCCCTCTGCTGGGTGGGGAACAGCTCTGCCATCCTCTCCTCCACCCCCAACCCCCTCTCTCCTAGCCTCAATTTCAAAATCTAAAAAACTCTAAAAATGAAGAAAAAGTTTTTTTCATAACTCCTTTGGTGGTAAAATTTGCCCTAAAACTGACAGAAGGCTATTTATTTTCCATTTATATGTTTCTCTACAGGAATATTAATGTATTCAATTGCAAGATGCTCCAAAGACCCTAACTGAGGTGTTATGTCATATTAGGGGGACTATACTTCCTGATTCACTGGGACAGTTCCAGTTTAAGCCAGATGTTCGAAAATAATTATTTTAGCTGTCCCTTTTACTCTCAAAAGCTCTGGTTACATAATAAATTATATGGTCACACTATATGATATGCATACTATTATATTTCCAAGAAGAGAAATGCAAAAAAGCAAGATGGCTGTCTCAGGAGGCCTTACAAATATCTGTGAAAAGAAAAGAAGCAAACACCAAAGGAGAAAAGGAAAGATATACCCATTTGAATGCAGAGTTCCAAAGAATAGCAAAGAGAGATAAGAAAGCCTTCCTCAGTGATCAGTGCAAAGAAATAGAGGAAAACAATAGAATGGGAAAGACTAGAGATCTCTTCAAGAACATTAGAGATACCAAGGGAACATTTCATGCAAAGATGGGCACAATAAAGGACAGAAATGGTATGGACCTAAGAGAAGCAGACGATATTGGGAACAGGTGGCAAGAATACACAGAAGAATTGTACAAAAAAAGATATTCATGACCCAGATAATCACGATGGTGTGATCACTCACCTAGAGCCAGACGTCCTGGAATGTGAAGTCAAGTGGGCCTGAGGAAGCATCACTATGAACAAAGCTACTGGAGGTGATGGAATTCCAGTTGAGCTATTTCGAATCCTGAAAGATGATGCTGTGAAAGTGCTGCACTCAATATGCCAGCAAATTTGTAAAACTCAGCAGTGGCCACAGGACTGGGAAAGGTCAGTTTTCATTCCAATCCCAAAGAAAGGCAATGCCAAAGAATGCTCAAACTACCGCACAATTGCACTCATTTCACACGCTAGTAAAGTAATGCTCAAAATTCTCCAGGCCAGGCCTCAACAATACATGAACCGTGAACTTCCAGATGTTCAAGCTGGTTTTAGAAAAGGCAGAGAAACCAGAGATTGAATTTCCAATGTCCACTGGATCATCGAAAGAGCAAGAGAGTTCCAGAAAAACATCTGTTTCTGCTTTATTAACTATGCCAAAGGCTTTGTGTGGATCACAACAAACTGTGGAGAATTCTTAAAGAGAAGGGAATACCAGACCACCTGACCTGCCTCTTGAGAAACCTGTATGCAGGTCAGGAAGCAACAGTTAGAACTGGACATGGAACAACAAACTGGTTCCAAATTAGGAAAAGGAGTATGTCAAGGCTGTATATTGTCACCCTGCTTATTTAACTTATTTGCAGAGTACATCATGAGAAACGCTGGGCTGGAAGAAACACAAGCTGGAATCAAGTTTTCCAGGAGAAATATCGATAACCTCAGATATGCAGATGACACCACCCTTATGGCAGAAAGTGAAGAAGAACTAAAGAGCCTCTTGATGAAAGTGAAAGTGGAGAGTGAAAAAGTTGGCTTAAAGCTCAACATTCAGAAAACTAAGATCATGGCATCCAGTTCCATCACTTCACGGCAAATAGACGGGGAAACAGTGGAAATAGTGGCTGACTTTATTTTGGGGGGCTCCAAAATCTCTGCAGATGGTGATTGCAGCCATGAAATTAAAAGACGCTTACTTCCTGGAAGGAAAGTTATGACCAACCTAGATAGCATATTCAAAAGAAGAGACATTACTTCGCCAACAAAGGTCCATCTAGTCAAGGCTATGGTTTTTCCAGTAGTCATGTATGGATGTGAGAGATGGACTATAAAGAAAGCTGAGCACTGAAGAATTGATGCTTTTGAACTGTGGTGTTGGAGAAGACTCTTGAGAGTCCCTTGGACTGCAAGGAGATCCAACCAGTCCATCCTAAAGGAGATCAGTCCTGAGTGTTCATTCGATGGACTGATGTTGAAGCGGAACCTCCAATACTTTGGCCACCTGATGTGAAGTGCTGACTCGTTTGAAAAGACCCTGATGCTGAGAAAGATTGAGGGCAGGAGGAGAAGGGGACGGCAGAGGATAAGATGGTTGGATGGCATCACTGACTCACTGGAGATGAGTTAGGGTAAACTCCGGGAGTTGGTGATGGACAGGGAGGCCTGGTGTGCTGCAGTCCATGGAGTCGTAAAGCGTCGGACATGACTGAGCGACTGAACTGAACTGAACTGATATTTCTAAAATCCACCTCTGTTCCACAGGCACACACTTCAAAGCCAGAGTGGTAGGTGGCCCTGTGTTGTCAGCCTGGGCACAGGGTTGGGGGAGGGGGAGCCAACCTGGGGGTTGCCATTCTCACCAGGAGCTCCTTGCTCTCCTTCTCTTCTGTGGAACGAAAGGCCTCATAGTCCTCCAAATCCTTCTTCAAGACCTTCAGCCTGGACTCCAGAAGCTCCTGCAGGAGGGTGAGAAGGAAGACATTGGAGGGAGAAGATTCTGGAAACCCCCACATGGGCCTTCCTGAAACCACCCAGAAGAAACTGAAGGCCCTGCTCACTGAGGTGGAGGAGGCAGGATTGAAGCCACCTCTGGAAGTTGGGATGGATACAGCCTACACAGTCTGCACTTAAGGGTACAGGGCAACTGCAAGCTGATTCCAAAGACCTCAGGGTCTCCGGTCCTCAAGATCATCTGTGCACAGTCTAGGCTGAAATGCAAGCACTCCAGCGCCCAGTCTGCCTAGTCCTCTTTTCTACTCTCCTCACCAGCATCAGAAAGCCATCTGGGTAGGAGGGCTGGAGCAGAGTCAGAGCAAAGAGAGACTGGGGACTGTGCCGCAGGCCTCCTAGTGCACACTCCAGCAAGTTGGCAGGAAAGGGAGGCGGCAGGCACCCAGAATCCCAGGTGGCTCTTGGCACTCTACTCAACCCTGGATCCACTCACCCCCTTAGCCCAACCTCCTGGGAAGGTCGTCTCACTTGGCCACAAGAGGTGAGAGAACATTGAACAGAGCTATGCCCGTGGTAAGGGTTGATAGTAGGGGTAGCAGATATGGGGGTGTGAAGGAGGCACTACTAGAAGCCAGGGACCGACAGAAAAATCGCCAAATCTGTGCGGTATCATGCAGTTGGTCCAGTATGGGCCCCAGAGGAAATGATAGGGGTGTGGGAGGCTGGTGACGGAGAAGAGAGCCGCGTTGAGTCCCGAAGCTAATGCCAGGCAGCATGGGATAGGACAAAAAAAAGCAAGGGCTCACCTGGGCCTTCCTGCGTGCGCGGGAATGTAGAACCGGGACTGCAGGTCCCGAGAACCCGCATGGGTAGGGACGACGCTCACCTTAGCCTCCTGAACTGCCTCGTCCAGCGGCAACACGGCGTGAGCGCGGTGCTCGCGGGCGCGGTCGCACACCACGCAAATAGCCCGTCCGTCGTCCTGGCAGTAAAGCTTGAGCGGTTCGCCGTGCTGCGCGCACCCGGCCGCCACGGCCTCCGGAGGCCCGCGTTCTCCTGGCGCTCCGGCCGGCAGGCTGAAACGCCGCAGCAATGTGGCCACCGCGGCCAGCTGCCGGTTGGGCCGCAGCTGGCTGGGGCGCGCGGGCTCGCGACACTGCGGGCAGGGCAGCGAGAAGGACAGCGTGTGGGACACGGCGGTGGCCCTCGTCCCCGGGCGCTCCCAGCAGCGCGCGATGCAGGCGCGGCAGAAGCTGTGGCCGCACTCGACGGACACTGGCTCGCGGAAGAGCTCCAGGCAGATGGAGCAGGTCGCCTCTCCTTGCAGCTCTGCTGCCAGCGCCAGCGCCTCGGCCCCGGCGCCTGGGCCAGTCCGCGGCCCCACTGCCGCCATGCGCGCCCCCAGCTCACCGAAGTCGGGCGACGCTGGGGAAGTTGCTGGACCCGACAGTGCGCGGCCGGGGCGGGCGTCAGAGCGGCCGCTGAAAGAGGAAGGGCGGGGCTGACGCCGGCTGGCAGAGACTAGAGCTGAGTGCTCCAGGCTGAGAAACGCTAGAGGAGGGTGCGTCTTGACAGCTGGCGGAGTAGCACAGGTCAAGGGGATCCAAGCGCGGGCCAGTGCCTTGCGTTCCCGCTCTGAGCCCCCTCAATACCCCGCCTTGGCCAGCGGCCTCGGAGGTCCCGCGGCCCTCTCTCCGTCTCTCCCTTATTTCAGCTCTAACGCGAACCTACGCTGTCCAAGCCTGACTCCGTCGGCCGTGAGAAACGGGCCGGGACGGGTGGAAGCACACGCCCACCTGGGCGCCACTCCCAGTTGCTGCCCGAGGCCGACCCAGCACAGCCCGAGGGTGACCCAGCACAGCCCGAGGGTCGGGCGCCCGACCACGGTGTCGGGTTCCCGGAGCACAGGTTTGTCCGGCCCTGTACTAAGTTAAATTTAGAATCTGGAACCTGGCTCTTGCTCCACCCCCACCCACATGAGTGGCCTTTTATCCACTTTTGTAGCTACCTTTCTTGCATTTGTGTCCTCCCCTGCCCGTTTATTCTTTTTTTTTTTTTTTAATGCAAGTAATACACTTACAGTCAATACCCCCGCTTTATTCAGTGTTATCCTCCTCCCCTAAAAAAACCCCCATCCTCTATTGTCTCTTTATCTTTATTTGTACAGCTCTCTGCAGCCCTTCTGGAGCTGCCAATAATATTTGCTCACGCCGGGTCTCCCCTCGGGGGCTTCCCTGGTGGCTCAGACAGTAAAGAGTTTGCTCGCAATTCGAAAACTCGGGTTTGATCCCTGGATCGGGTAGATCCCCTGGAGAAGAGAATGGCTACCCACTGCAATATTCTTCCCTGGAGAATTCCATGGACAGAGGAGTCTGGCAGGTTACAGTCCCTGGGGTCACAATGAGTCGGACACGACAGAGCGGGTAACACACACACGTCTGTCATGACTCCCTCTGGAGGGCACTCGAAGCAGATTTCTTCCTCAGCCTCCTCAGAAACCGCGCTTGTCAAGGTCACGGGTGACCGCAGCGATCATAACCCAAAGACGAAGGCAGGCGGCTTCTTAGGCTTTACCTCCTCTCTTCTGGGATGTTTCCTCCTTCTAGCACCATCTCTTCCTTCCGGGGTACTGTACTCCCTGGCTTTTCTCCCACTTCTATGGCCTCCTACCAGCTTCTTGGTCACCATGGTTGTTTCCTCTTCCTCTCCCTGCCCTTGCTTGGTCCTTGGACTTTCTGTCTACGCTCACTTCCTTGTGATCTCTTCCACTTTCTTGCTTGAAAGACTTTCTCTCTGCTCTACGGACAAATCTCCAGCCCAACTCTTCCTAGAATACCTGGCTCCCACAGCCAACTCACTGGGCAGCATCTCCACATGAGGCGTTCTAAGGGAGAGTTGCACACTCGACACTTCCACAATGCACTTCTGTCTGCCCCTCCACCTGCTCTTCCCATAGCCTTCCCCACTACACTCCATTTAACAGCAACTCCATCCATCCAGGTGCTCAGGCCCAAACCGGTGAGTCTTCTGAGACTCCCCAAGAGACGGGAAATGTACAGGACCCACCCCTAATCCTCAGCATCTCTTCAGTTCTTCCACAGCATCATCACCTATAATTTGATGATCACAACATTTCTTTCCCCTTCTGTCCCTCTCCTGCCCTATCTTCTCCATCCAGCTGTGAGAACAATCCTGTTAAAATGTTAAGTCAGATAGGGGCCCTCCTTTCCTCAAATTCTCCCGTGGCTCCCACCTGTCTCAGAGTAAAAGTTGAAGTCTTCACACCGTCTAAAGGTACTATCCATTCTTTCTCTCCATCCCCTGCATACAAAGTGATAGGGGATGCATCCCCTCACCTCCTGTCACTCTCCCCTGCTGCATGGACCCCCTTATTATTCCTGCAATAACATGTCACAAGGCTCCTACCTCAGGGCCTTTAAACTGGCTCTCACCTTTACTTGGACCTCTCTTTTCACAGACACTTTCATGGCTCACATTCCATCTCCTTTCAACCCTTTTCTTCAAACATCACCTTCTCAGAATCATGCTTTACTCCATTCTCTCTCTCAAGGCTGGCTCTATTTTCTCTTTAGCACTCAACCTCCTCTGAAACCAGAGCTGAAAGATGTAATGAACTATGTCAGTTTTGCTTATGGCCGAACTCCCAGTTTTCTACAGCAGTTCTAGGTACACAACAGAGCTTGATTAACTTTTCTTGGATTCAATTAATTTAAATATGGCTCAAAATTCAGATGTACAGAGCATTTAACAGTGAAAACCTTTGCCCATCGCCTATGCCCCAGCCCCCTTCCAATCCTGAGCGTCAACTTTGCAATTCTGAATTACTTTGTACAAATATTGCACACTTTACTACACTCCCTCTTCTCAACAATACTTGAAACAAGAACTTCCAGATGTACAAGCTGGATCTAGAAAAGGCAGAGGAATCAGAGATGAAATTGCTAACATCTGTTGGATTATAGAAAAAGCAAGAATATTCCAGAAAAACATCAACTTCTGCTTCATTGACTAAGCTAAAGCCTTTGACTATGTGGACACAACAAACTGTGGGAAATTCTTAAAGAAATGGAAATACCAGACCACCTTACCTGCCTCCTGAGAAACTGGTATGCATGTCAAGATACAACAGTTAGAATCAGACATGAAACAATGGACTGGTTCCAAATTGGGAAAGGAGTACATCAGGGCTGTGTATTGTCACCCTGCTTATTTAACATCTGTGCAGAGTACATCAAGTGAAATGCCAGGCCGGATGAATCCCAAGCTGGAATCAAGATTGCTGGGAGAAATATCGATAACCTCAGATATGCAGATGACACAACCCTAATGGCGGAAAGTGAAGAGGAACTAAAAAGCCTCTTGATGGAGGTGAAAGAGCAGAGTGGAAAAACTGGCTTAAAACTCAACATTCAAAAAACTAAGATTATGGCATCCAATCCCATCACTTCATGGCAAATATGTGGGGAAACAATGAAAGCAGTGAGAGACTTATTTTCTTGGGCTCCAAAAGCACTGCAGATGGTGACTGCAGCCATGAAATTAAAAAACGCTTACTTCATGGAAGAAAAGCTATGACAAACCTAGACAGCTCCTTAAAAAGCAGACGTCACTTTGTGGACAAAGGTCTGCAGAGTCAAGCTATGGTTTTTCCAGTAGTCATGCATGGATGTGAGAGCTGCACAGTAAAGAAGCTGAACGCCAAAGAATTGATGCTTTCCAACTGTGGTGCTGGAGAAGACTTCTTGAGAGTTCCTTGAACAGCAAGGAGATCAAATCAGTAATCCTAAAGGAAATCAACTCTAAATATTCATTGGAAGGGTTGATACTGAAGCTCCAATACTTTGACCCGATGCGAAGAACTGACTCATTGGAAAAGACCCTGATGCTGGGAAAGATTGAAGGCAGGAGGAGAAGGGAACAACAGAGGATGAGATGGTTGGATGGCATTACCGACTCAATGGACGTGATTTTGAGCAAGCTCTGGGAGACAGTGGACGGGGAAGCCGGGCATGCTACAGTCCATGTGGTGGCAGAGTCGGACACAACTGAGCGACTGAACAACTCTTCTCTTTGTTTAACAAACGTAGCATCCTGCAGCTAATCTTACTTTGCTTCTTTCGGCTCACAATTCATTTTGGGGCCTCGTGCCGGATGACTTTCCCTTCTTTTTTCACCGCTGCCTCCAAGTGTTTATCCTGGTCCTGTGCTACCCTTGGTCGTCATCTCGGTCGAAGTCCACTCGCTTAGAGTCAGTAGAGGACCCTGGAATAGTTCCCAGCGCTGGCCGCTGGCCTTTGCAGCCTTTCGATTGTCAAAACCAGCAGATGCCTTTCGTTCGACCATGCTTTTTGCCAATAACCACCTAACAGAAATTAGAGGAAGGTTTGCGGCGGGCTGGGGATGTAGCTCAGTGGTAGAGCGCATGCTTTGCATGTATGAGGCCCCGGGTTCGATCCCCGGCATCTCCAGAACAAGCAGCAGTTTCTGTTTTGCTTTCTCTCGACCCCAGAGTTTAGAAATGCAGAACCCAAGGAAACACCCTAAATCGTGGAGTTTGCGCAGGTTGTGGGCACGGGGGCGGCCTTCACCCACTCTAGGCTCAACCCCGCGACGGTGCATTTAAACTTCAGACTGAAAATTCACGGATTAAGCTCTGCTATTGCATCAGGATGCAAACATTATCCCTCCTCAGAGCCTGTGTTTCTCAGGGATGGAAAAGGGCTAGGGTGATGGCAGAAAAGGGCGAGCAGAAAAGGGACGGAAGTGGGAAGGACGGTCAGTCAAGCATGATTGGTAGAGTTTGAATTTCTCAGGTTGCCAATAATCTTGTCTTTAGTGGCCCAATTTTGTCCCAATTAAATTCAACTTTAAACTTCAAGCTAGATACAACCGGAACCCTTCCTTCAAGTAAAAGTTAATGAAAAAGAAGTTCACGTGCCCGGCTAGCTCAGTCGGTAGAGCATGAGACTCTTAATCTCAGGGTCGTGGGTTCGAGCCCCACGTTGGGCGGCAGGTGTATTTTGCTCTTAACTACCGGAAGGTTGATAGGGAAAAATACTTCTGTTCTTGATCCATGTGTATAAGTTGATGTGGGCTTCTTGCTGTTATGCTCTTGTTCGTTGATTACTGTATCCTTTACCTACTAGCAAAGCAACATTTTAGAAATTATTTAAAGAATCCGCCATACAGTGCAGGGGACGTTAGTTGGATCCCTGGTCTGGGAGGAAGCCGCATTGCCTTGGGCAACTAAGCCCATGGGTAACAACTGTTCAGCCTGGGCTCTGGAGGCATAGCCGCAACTTCTGAAGCCTAGGTACTCTACAGCCTGAGCTCCACAAGATATACCACTGCAATGAGAAGCTTGTGCACCGCAATTAGAGAAAGCATCCGCCCAGCAAGGAAGACCCAATGCAGCCAAAAATAAATATTTTTTTAAATTGTTCAAAATGTATGTAATAAAATATACTATTTTCACTATTAAAAAATAATTATAGCTGATACACAATGTGTTAGTTTCTGCTATACAGCAGATATATATATCAGTTCAGTTCAGTTCAGTCGCTCAGTCGTGTCCGACTCTTTGCCTGTATGTATATGTATATATGTCTATATACATATAGACATATGTATGTATACGTATATACTTTGTCATATTCTTTTCCACTATGGTTTATTAGAAGATAGTGAATATAGTTTCCTGTGCTATACAGTAGGATCTTGTTCGTTTTCACTATTTTAAAGTGCACAATTCTGTGCCTCTAAACACACTTACTTGCTAGGCAACCCTCATCACCATCCATCCTCAGAACTTTTCCATATTGCCCAACTGCAATTCTACCCAATGAACATTAGCTCCCTATCTATCTTTCTCCCAGTCCCTGGCAACCACCATTCTACTCTCTGTCTCTATGCATTTGGCTATTCTTTGTTGTTGTTGTCTAGTCACTAAATCGTGTCCGACTCTTTGAGATCCCATGGGCTGTAGCCCACCAGGGATCCTCCGTCCTTGGGATTTCCCAGGCAAGAATACTGGAGTGGGTTACCATTTCCTTCTCTGGGATCTTCCAGACCCGGGGATCCAATCCACTTCTCCTGCATTGCCTGGTGAATTCTTCACTGCTGTGCCACTCTAGGAACCTCATATAAGATGAATCAAAATTATTTTTCCTTTGTGATTGGGTTATTTCACTTAGTGTGATGTCTTCAAGATTCTTCCATGTTGTAGCATGCTCCAAATTTCTTCCTTTCAAGGCTAAACAACAGAGGGTTCCCTTGTGGCTCAGACGATAAAGAATCTGCCTGCTTTGTGGGAGACCTGGGTTTGATCGCTGGGGTCCCAAAGAGTCAGACACGACTGAGCGACTAACACTTTCACTTTTCAATATTCCATTGTATGTATATATCATATTTTGTTTATCCATTTATCTCTCAGTAGACACTTCAGCTCAGTTCAGTCGCTCAGTCCTGTCTGACTCTTTGTGACCCCATGGACTGCAGCATGCCAGGCTTCCCTGTCCATCACCAACTCTCCAAGCTTGCTCAAACTTATTTCCATCAAGTCGGTGATGCCATTCAACCATTTCATCCTCTGTTGTCCCGGTCTCCTCCTGCCTTCAACCTTTCCCAGCATTGGGGTCTTTTCAAATGAATCGGGGTCTTTTCAGTCCTTTGAATCAGGTGGCCAAAGTACCGCAGTTTCAGCTTCAGCATCAGTCCACTTAGATTCCTTTCATCTTTCAGCAACTGTGAATAATGCTGCTGTGAATATGGGTTTACTTATATCTGTTCTGTTCAAGTTCCTGCTTTCACTTCTGCACATATATCTAGAAGTGGATTTGCTGATCATAAGGTATTTCTATGTTTATTTTTTTTAAATCGTCATACCATTTTCCACAGAGGCTGCATCACGAAATGAGTTTTTAAAACATCTTTTGAGTAGGTAATATACTGTACTGTTCAAAAAGTGAAACATCTATAAAAATATTCAGTGAAAAGTATCCAACTTCTATTCTCCTTTTTTAGGTAACAAGTTTGTATCCATGTACATATTCTTCCAGAATTTTTTTAATGCAAAGATATTTTTATTTTCCTCTATCTTACATAAAGATATAATTACAACTCTGTTATATTTTGATTTTCTTTCCATCTCAAGACATAGAAATTTTACTCAGTCTTTTTTGCAGCTGTCTAATATCCCACTGTAGATGAATCCTAGTTCATTCAGCAGATCACCTACTGATGGATATTTATAGTTTCCAATCTCATGCTATTTCAAGTGATGCTACATTAATAAGCATGTAGTGTAGTCATTTTGCACTTTTGAACTTACATCTGCAAGGAAAATTACCAGAAGTAAGATTCCTGGGTCAAGTAAGATTCATTATATATGAAGCTGTAATTTTACAGAAATAGACAAATTACCAGGCTAGGGCCCCTACAGGGTATTATTACTTCCCACCAGTCATGAATGAGACTGATTATTTCTCCACTGCCTTGGTGGCATCAAGCTGCTTGAAAAACAAACCTAACATGTGGCTGTCCCTATCCCCTTAATATTGCCAGGGTCCGTCATTGTCTGTCTTATAAGATAATAACCATTGCAGGGCCTACAGGATACTACCTACAGAGAAAGGGACCTTCCTTTTGCCTCTCATAGGAGCATACTTGGACAAAAGATTTTGAAGATCACATTGTCACTCTAACTTATGATTTCTAATCCAACTGTATAGGATAACACTGTTTTCTCTTTTCAGACATGTTTTTGTGGGAGCCATCGTGTTTTCTTCACTTGCAAAGCCATGACATCATTGGAAGGCCTGTTAACTTATTTTTACTTGGCAAATTTTCTCCCTTGGGCAGGAAGACTCCAGTCAGATATAGGAAATTAAATTTGTATGTGATTTTCTATAAGGTCTCGATGTCATGTAGGGCATATATAAATTATTAGATCATGCATGTAGATTGTGAAGTGATCTCGAATAACAATTATATATAATTTATATGTAAAGGGGCTTCCCTGCTGGCTGAGAGGTTAAAGCGTCTGCCTGGAATGCGGGAGACGAGGGTTTGATCCCTGGGTCAGGAAGATGCTCCTGGAGAAGGAAATGGCAACCCACTCCAGTACTCTTGCCTGGAGAATCCCATGGAGCGAGGAGCCTGGTAGGCTACAGTCCATGGGCTCGCAAAGAGTCAGACACGATTGAGCGACTTCACTTTCACTGATCAACCATCTACTTTTTTATTTAAAAATCTCATTTGAAACAGAAAATTATCTTCAGGTTTACTATATTCATGGCTAGCGGGTAAAGAACCTGCCTGCAATGCAGGAGACACAGGAGATGCAGTTTTGATCCTTGGGTCAGGAAAATCCCCTAGAGGAGGAAAGGGCAACTCACTCCAGTATTCTTGCCTGGGAAATTCCATAAACAGAGGAGCCTGGTGGGCTATACAGTTCATGGGATTGCAAAGAGTCGGACACAACTGAGCATAAACAAGTAGACGGATATTCTGACCAGTCTAAAAATATTCTAGTATCAAAAATAAAAATACTCCTGTATCTTTAACAGTTACTGGTTTCCCTTTCCTTAACTTGAGAAAATCATTCTTCTATGGTCTCTGTAGCATCAGCAAAGATGGTTCAAACATCATCAAATGCTCACCCCATTATTTCAATGCTATTTATATCACATTGGTTTAAGGGTGCAAGTCCCCCTAGAAAAAGGCATATCTCAGTCACATCATGGGGAATATGAATTTTGGGTAAGGAAGAAGACAAAATGTCAACTAGAGCAAGCTAACTCTGGAGGACTCCCTGCAAAAGGAATAATGGCCAAAAAAGATGACCCAGAATGACCTGCTCCTCTAGTCTGTGTCAGGACCAATTGGATTAAAATCACTGCCTATTTTGGGAAACCCTTTCTGCTGTCATTTGAGATGTTCAGTGTCTAAGGGCAGTGGAAGGCTTTTGAAAAAGGAAAGGAATATATACTTCTTTTGTGATTAATATTCATTGTATTATAGTTACAAATGTTAAAGTCTAGTTTTTCTCAAGGTTTTAAATTCAATTAAAAAATATTGTTGTTTTTCTTATAAAGCTAGAAAATGTTGAAACAACTGGAACAATCCCTTTCATTGGTTCTTATGTGAATTAAAGCCACCGAAAGGCATCATTCTGAACATCTAAGCCACTGATGATATTCTCTAAAACATTTTAAATGATAATTACAGACTTTATCTGAACCCTTAATTCACGACGAGGTGAGGGAGGCGCTGGTGAGGTCACACAGCTAGGACCTAGAGCTGATGTTTATTGTTTATTTGAAAATTTCTGAATGAACCTGTGTGTTCATCTTAAAAACTCCGCACTGTTAAAATTCCTACTGTGTTCATTTGCTTGGGAGTCCTCAAACACATAAAATCCTGTGTCCTCCACTCATTTTTCTACCCATCTGCAAACAAAACCAGCAGATGGTGTGGATGCAGTCATCAGAATGCGGGGCCTTGAGGGTATAGCTGTGGCTCCTTAACCTCCAAGGTTGGTTAAGGAGGTCTTGGTTTTTTCCCCCATCCTTAAATCCACCAAATTTATGCCTACTTCAGGGCCTTTGAACCTTCTGCCCCTTCTCCCAAAGTCCATTTCTCCACGATATTTCTAAGGTGGCTCTTTCTTATCTTTCTCAGCTCATTGTCACCTCTTGTGATGTATCTTTCCTGGACTATCTCTCTAATACTGTCCTCTGCCTACCACTCTGTCAGATAACCCTCACTAATTTTCTCACAGTCTGTATCACTCTCTAAGATTCCTTTTCTATCTGCTTATTTGTTTGTTGTTTTAATTGCCTGTTAGAAGGTAAACATCAGGAGGTCAAGTCTTTTTCACTGGCCTGTCTTTTTCACTGCAGTGTAAATGAATGAATGAATGAATGAAGTTTCCCTTTAATGGTGGCACACCATAGGTTTGTTGCAAGAGTGGAAAGAATCAATGTGTGCCCAGCATCTAGAACAGTTTTTAGTCCATGGTAAGGATTCAATTCACAAGGTTTGTAGCTATTAATATTATTTCCTAACACTGAAGTTTTATACAGTAACAGAATAACCAGAGGGAAAGGGAGATGATCAATAGAGTGACTATAGAAGGATATATCATGAGATCTATGAGGAATATAAAGAAATGAGCCAGTGGGGTGGGAACTGGTGAATGTAGAGATAAAACAGAAATGGTGAAAGAGAGAAAAGTGTTGAAGCTGAGTGATGAGTACTTGGGACTTCTTAATACCATTCTGTCTACTTTAAATTTCTTAATAAAAGTTTAAAAAATAAAAGCAAAAAGTAACACAATTACTTTTGAGTGAGAGATTTAGGTAAATAATTTTGTAGAGTATTGATGTTGAGTATATTTGATTGAGGTTTATTTGGGGGAAAAAAAAAAAGGTAAAGATCCAGCAAAGCTACAATTAAATAGAGCTCTTAGTGTACGTTTACATCCTTTAAAGGATTTCCCTAGGGAACCTCAGAAGTGGGGGAGCCAACCTTTGGTCCCATGCATTGTGTCCTGGTACCCATATTTGACTCTTTTATTGTTTACTAAAAAAAAAAAAAAAAACCTTTCTGAACTTGATTCTTTCAAGAATTCTTCCAAGTGAGGTCCAAAATTATTCTTTATCTAGGAAAAATTAAAGATAGGCCTGAAGTGTGAGTTTCTACCAGGAAACAGTGTGCTTTCAAATTGTCAGGGCAGTGCTGAAAGGATAAAGGGGCCAATTTTAAAGGGGCTTCCACTGACAAGCAGCAACAATTTAAGCATCAAAAAGAGGATAACTTTAGCATTAATTGAAACAAGATGAAACTAATAAAGCTCTCAAGCCATATTGACAAGTTAGCATTAAATGTAACCCAAAAGAAATATGACCCACATGAGACAACTTCCTGTGGAGCTTATTGCCCAGCCCAGCTGCCTCTTTGGTGTTAACTGTGTTGCAGTGGATTTGTTTACTGTCTCCCCAAGGAAGTCAGAGGAGACTCTAAGGTTAGCTGAGGCAGGGACCAAAATCCACCTGGTGAAGAGTGACAGGACTGAGTGATGATCCTGGCCTCCCGGAGTCTTGGGTGGGCTTGGAGGGGATACAGCAAAAGACACTCTGACAGTCCAGAGCCTGGGATGCAGGGACTGTTCTGATTTATCTCAAATCAGTCAGTAAAATATGAGGGGGGGAAAAAAAAGAAATTGAGTGAGCAGGGGAAACTCTGGGAAAATTCTTCCAAGTGGGGTCCAAAATTCTTCACTCTTCTAGGGCTCTAAGTTGTACAGCTGGGCCCTAGCCGTTTTGGTCGGGTTTACATCTGTAAACCAAGCTAACGCATATGAGTGAGTATTTTTTAAAAAGCACTGATAAAGATATGGGCATGATATTGATTTTGTGTCTGTGAAAGTTATGTGAATGCAGGTAACCTAACAAGCTTTGCCATCACGTAGCTAGTTTTGATTATGCATTATCTGCATTTAAGATGTGAAAGTGCTTTCACTGCCAGGGCCTGGGATTTGATTCCTGGCCTGGCAACTAAAATCTCTCAAGCTGCCCAGCACGGCATCCCAACCTTCCACCCCGCCCCCACCTCCGCACAACCAACACCCCGGCCCCAGCCCCGCCCCAATGCAAAAAACAAAAACAAAAACACCCTGTGAAACTTTATTTAAAAAGAATTTGATTTACCACTTAGATATTTTATCTATTTGACTTTCAAGCTTGACAGAAGTCCTAGGGAAAGAAGTAGTTGCTTTTCGCTCGTGTAAATTGTTGTACAGTCAGGTGTATGAAAGTGTAAACCCCATTTTCCATGCATAGAAGCAGGCTATACTTCTTCAGAAGTCCACACCGTGTGCCTGTCTGCAGACATCTTTCAGGCCGGGAACTCTGGCCTGGGGACTCCAAGTACCGCTGGTCTGCTTCTCTGAAGCCTTCGCTGACGTTTTGCCCTTGACCTCTGGAGCCCGTTTCCTAAACCACCCTTCGAGTCGCATAGGCACGCAGCAGATACGCAGCAAGTGAGGACGGATGAAGAAGGCGGCTGACCGAGACACCTGTGGAGAGGCTGATGTTCTTTTTACTGTTCTATTCTGCCGCTGAAGACGGATGCGTAGGTGCAGGCCGGGAGTGAAACCAGTCAGGATAGAAGAACTCAGACTCGCTCACGGTGGTGTCCCGTAAGGTGAAGGTTGTCGCGCTAATATTCGTCAGCGCTAAGCGGGAACGAGTCACCAGCACATCTCTGGCAGAACCAGGTACTTTCCCGGCTATGCTAACTTGAATTTCTCTCGGTGCCGTTTCATTCCGCATTCTCCGTCCTTTAGCTCCGTCTGCTACTTCCTCTACCCCACATTTAGTCACCTCGTGTGACGTGTCTGTGGCTCAGTGGCCTCACCTGCAGGAGAGGGAGACACCGACAACAGGACCAGTTAACGTGATTGTGATAGATGGTGAGGTTATTACTGCTCTTTCCTGTGAACTCTCTTTCCCAGTCTGACTTCCACTATATGATTCCAACGCACTTTTTGTACTTTCTACTATTTCATTTGTCTTTGAGTGGCATTCCTGCCTTCTGATCTTCTAGGATTTTAAGTTCTGTGAAGGATGGCTCTAATGACAGACCACCTTCTCTTGCGCTACAGACCTAGAGATCCGTAATATACTCGCTTGAAGTGAACTGGTAATAGATTGGAAAAGAGAGCGATAGTATAAAACTGTAAAAGCTAAGCATACTTTTACGCACACACATTCCAGGGACAGATGATAGAACTTGACAAATTGACTAGAAGAAAGTGGTTGTAGCTGGGGAAAATAGAAACATCCTTGTTGTTTCCGCCCGGTTTCGAACCGGGGACCTTTCGCGTGTTAGGCGAACGTGATAACCACTACACTACGGAAACACCTGACGGTCACCCCTTTCAAATCCCTTATAGACTATAGTCATTGTCATTGCCCGGGCCCTCCTGGAGCCCTTGGAACAATTCTACTCTAGGACATCGGTCCCCTGGTGGCCCCAGGTAGCAGTGTTTGTCAAACTTGTGGAGCACGACAGGTTGGTAGGTTATGAAATCAGTCAAGTTCAGCAATTTTTAAAAAGGCGTGAATGAAAGCAGCGAGCCTCGCCGAAGGGAAGGTAAAACGTGGATAACCCTTTTCATTATCTGTCTTCTAGGGAGACTGCTGATGCTGGGTAAGATTGCGGGCAGGAGGAGAAAGGGACGACGGAGAATGAGATGGCTGGATGGCATCACCGACTCAATGGACATGAGTTTGGGTAAACTCCGGGAGTTGGTGATGGACAGGGAGGCCTGGCATGCTGCGGTTCCTGGGGTCGCAAAGAGTCGGACACGACTGAACAACTGAACTGAACTGAGGGGGACTGCTGCCGGGTTTAAATTTTCACATAATTTGTGCTCTATTGATAGTTACACTCTAAAGGATTCAAATACAAAGTACATGAGATTTGAATATATTTTCATCAAAATATATGTTAAATACGAACAAGCAACAAGGAAATTAATTTTACATATGCTTTCAGAATAACTATTTCTTAGAAATAATATAAAATTATTAAGAATAAAGGGGAGATTGAAACATATCAAGTTTTAAGTCGATGTTACTTAAATAAAGCTGAAATTTTTATTAAATTTTGAAAATGTAGTGAAATCTCTTAAGTACCTTATAAAAATAAAATTCATCAATCCTAGCATTCGATGCCCAGAATTGGGATGAAATTTAATGTATATTATATGTAGTTTACACATATGCAAATTTAAGAGCAGTATGGATGGTTTAAAGTACTGCAAAGTGTTTTTCTGCCACCAGCGCTGGTTGCCAAAGACCAAGGTAACCAGGAATTGGAAAAGAGGCTAGGTTGTACTGAGTGGGGATTCTTAATGTGTGAGTAGAGATTCTGTGACAGGGAAGCCCCTCTCCCCCAGAGCACTGGGCAGGAGACTCTCTTGTCAGAGTCTAGTTCAAGGTTAGCAAGGAGACTGCAAGTGGCTGAATTCATGCACGCGTTACAATTTTCCCTTCCTAAACCATAATTTGACTCTACCCATTTGTCCTTCCTTTTTTTGCACATCTCCACTCCCTTGGCTTCAGTGGGAGTTTTGCTGCTGGGTTTCCATCTAATCGGACTCTTCCACGTACTTGAGGCCATGTCCCTGAGGGTCAAATCTCAGCTCACACTTGACCCACTCTCCTTCCCTGCATCTGTGACTCCAGCTGTGACTGCTCTCCCCAAGCTTCAGAACTTCCTGCCTTGGACATGTCCTTTTAGACATCTCCCAACCTGTCCAAGACTGAACTGACTAAACCTCTCTCCTCCCTTCCCTAACAGCCCCAATCTTTAGTATCTGATCTTGATTATTAACCCATATAAAACAGAAATCCAGGAGACCCCTTTCCTACCCTGAGTACAAACCATACATCCAGCTCCTTTGCCGCTTCTCCGTCTGGCTGCTGCCTTGACCCTGGCGCAAGCCCCTTCCTGTCTGGACTGTGGTTGTGTCCTTCCAGCCCCTCTCCCTGAGGAAGTCTCACTTCCCTCACACCTTCAGCTCTTCATTCCTGAAAGGCTCCAAAATGTACATCAGAGTCTTTCTGCCTCTTCGGCCTTTAAAGAGCAAAGATCCTACCATGCATTAGCCTGATTTCTGAACTGCTGAATGCCAAGAGCCTCATAGGTTACTTACTAGCAGAGGGATCGGAGAAGACAATGGCACCCCACTCCAGTACTCTTGCCCGGAAAATCCCATGGATGGAGGAGCCTGGTGGGCTACAACCCGTGGAGTTGCTAAGAGTCGGACACAACTGAACGACTTCACTTTCACTTTTCACTTTCATGCATTGGACAAGGAAATGGCAACCCACTCCAGTGTTCTTGCCTTGAGAATCCCAGCGACAGGGGAGCCTGGTGGGCTGCTGTCTATGGGGTCGCACAGAGTCCGACACAACTGAAACGACTTAGCAGCAGCAGCAGCAGCAGCAGCAGCAGCAGCAGCAGCAGAGGGATTCCAAACAAGACCTGACCTGAGGGGCTTCTGTGGAATGGGTGGAGAGGAGAGAAAAGCAGAAATTGTAGCAAAAAGCTGGGGAGGGTGTGGCCTTGGCTTGTTGGGAGACAGGGAAGAGAAATGTGTACATTTGGACATTCTCTTAATGAAAAAGTCAGAATCTTTTAATAATGTTTTCCAGTCCCAGTAAAGGCGGTAAAAACAAAAACAAAAACAAAAACACAAAAACCCTAAAGCAACTTTGCAGATGAATTTGCAAGCCTTTTGCAACACGAAATGCCAAAGTCCAAACTATTTCAACACTGGCTTGTTTAGACCCGTCTATTCCAAGAAAAGATGGTAATAACAGTAACTCCCCAGGGATCTGTGAGTTATGACTGTACTAGGAACTCTACCTGTTTTACCAGCTCTGCCCAATTCCTGTCTTGCACTGTCTTCAGAGGGTGTCATGCTAAACTCTCCCTAACTCTTCCTTTCCATACACTTCTGAGACTGAAGGTGATAACTATCCTTCACTTAGCGAGTTTAATAAACCAGCTTTATATAATCAGCCGACTTCTGTTGTGGTCTGGAATGTATGTGGGGAGACTTCTACAGATGGAAAATAGAAAATGAGATGAATTTACTGGACCGAGGAACAATAAATGGAAAAGAATGAATTCATGTGAAGTTAAGGAAGAAGCTGGTGACAAGACCTGCTGAAGATGTTCATGTTAGGGTCTTTTTAAAAAAGGGCATTTTAGCTGGAGAGGATGTGAAGAAAAGGGAACACTCTTACATTGTTGGTGGGAATATAAACTAGTACAGCCACTATGGAGAACAGTGTGGAGATGCCTTAAAAAACAGGAAACAGAACTGCCATATGACCCAGCAATCCCACTGCTGGGCATACACAATGAGGAAACCATTGAAAGAGATTGAAAGAGACATGTGTACCCCAATGTTCATCAAAGCACTGTTTACAACAGCTAGGACATGGATGCAACCTAGATGTCCGTTGGCAGACAAATAAGGAAGTTGTGGTACATATACACAATGGAATATTACTCAACTATTAAAAAGAATGGATTTGAGTCAGTTCTAATGAGGTGGATGAAACTGGAGCCTATTATACAGATTGAGATAAGTCAGAAAGAAAAGCACCAATACAGTATATTAATGCATATGTATGGAATTTAGAAAGATGGTAACAATGACCTTATGTGCAAGACAGCAAAAGAGACACAGATATAAAGAACAGACTTTTGGACTCCCTCGGAGAAGCCAAGGGTGGGATGACTTGAGAGACTACCACTGAAACATGTATATCACCATATGTGAAATAGATGACCAGTCCAAGTTTGATGCATGAAACAGGGCACTAAAAGACATTGCACTGGGACCACCCAGACGGACGGGATGGGGAGGGATGTGGGAGGGGGGATCCGGTGACTGATTCATGTCAATGTATGGCAAAAACTACAATATTGTAAAGTAATTAGCCTCTAATTAAAATAAATTAATAAAGAAAACAAAAAATAATTTTTTAAAGAACTGTAAAGACCTGTCATAAGCATATCCTCCAACGCTGACCAAATGCCTTTTCCCAGAATAATGTGTTTGATAGGTCATCAGTCTTAGAACTCTATAAATAAAATGTATCATGATTTTAAGATTTAAAAAGGGGGGGTTATTTTAACATTCCTTTACGTGTGGGGGGAATGTGGAGACTAGGATGTGTAGGGCAACATTTCACAAAAGATCGACTCAGTATCAAGCTTAAAGAGAATATATTGAATGTGAGGGCTTCAGACTTCGAAATAGGGCCGTGGCTTTAAGAGCCCGGAATACTAACCTCAAAATCACCTCGTAAAGTGGTCGCTAATCAGGGTGCCCTGTCGCCCGGTACTCAACCTTCACTGTCCCCTTAGAGCTTGGTGCACTCCATCTGTTCTGTAGCCCAGCTTCTGGGCATCATCAGCGGGAAGATGGATCCCAGAAGGGTCTCGGACTGCTGCCCTTACACTGAGATCTCTTTTATTGTCTCATTTTCCAAAATCAATCATCGCCCAACGTGGGGCTCGAACCCACGACCCTGAGATTAAGAGTCTCATGCTCTACCGACTGAGCTAGCCGGGCTACAAGTAGACAGACCCCTTCTATCCCAGGAGACCAAAATCCACAAGCAAGGATGCAGCTCACTACTGCTGCTAAGTCGCTTCAGTCGTGTCCGACTCTGTGCGACCTTGTAGACGGCAGTCCACTAGGCTCCCCTGTCCCTAGGCTTCTCCAGGCAAGAACACTGGAGTGGGTTGCCATTTCCTTCTCCAATGCGTGAAAGTGAAAAGTGAAAGTGAAGTCGCTCAGTCGTGTCTGACTCTTAGCGACCCCATGGACTGCAGGCTACCAGGCTCCTCCATCCATGGGATTTTCCAGGCAAGAGTACTGGAGTGGGGGACCATTGCCTTCTCCGGCAGCTCACTACTAAACAACTACAAAAGTACTATGGAGCTCCTACTGTGCGCCTGGCGAAGGCATCTGAAATCTACACCCTCTCAACGTGGGACAGCTGGCCATGCAGGCTTCCGAGGGGAAGAGCAAGGAGATTAGCTAAGGTGCCAGAACCGAATTTCCACTGGAGCACTTAGGTAGAGTATTGCCTGCTACAGTGCCGCTTCACTGCCTGTCTCCGAGAAACAGAAATACAGGTAAACATAGTCACACACACACGTTTTTGATGTGACGGTCTTCAATCCAGGACGCGAGAGAGGTAATGACTAGAATTGAAAAGTAAAACATGTTTCCGCCCGGTTTCGAACCGGGGACCTTTCGCGTGTGAGGCGAACGTGATAACCACTACACTACGGAAACGCCCACAACAACTCTCTCGCTGATTAGTCCCTGAATCTACACATGGCCCCTACTGGTCAAGATGATACAAGAGTCCAAAGGGACATGGGGCTCCGTTTAGGGGCCGTCTGAATCACGTTCAGGTCTGGTGGTCCCATTTATCTGCCACAGTAGCGCTTGCAGCTCCTGGCACGGCCTAGTACATAGTTTATGCACGAAGATTCGTAGTTTTGGCGCGTTCCGACCACCATTTTATAAAGCACATGTCCTTTTGTGGAGTTTCCACAAGAGGCGTGAAGCGCCTCGCGATCAGGGTCAATTCTGCGTGCCCAGTTCTGGCATCGCGCAGCGCCCGACACTCACTAGGGAGTCCCGTAAGTTTCCCTGCTGTTTAAAAAAATTTTTTTTAATTAAGCAAGATCATGTTTTTTAAAAACATCAAGTATTATTTCTATCGCACAAATAATCCATTTGGCTGAGATGCTCCAGGTACCACAGTAGCATCTTTACTGATACCGTTCTACATCCTAGCTAGGATTCTCTCAAGTAAAACCCAATGCCGCAAACCCAGTTTGAGCCCCTGCTCTTACACTGGGACTCCACGAAGACAGACCTCGAAGTATTCTGGGCGTGCAGCACGCGTGGTGCACAGCTCAGAAAGAGTTGAAAGACTCAATAGCACTTTGGGGGTGGGAAACAAAATTATTATTTTTTTCTTTAAGGCAATAAATTGACTTGGTTCAAGTTCAAAAGATACAGAACAACATTTACAGAAAAGTGTCCTAGATAAACTAGTATTCATCCAGAGATAGACAACGATGATAATGATGGATAGCTAAACCTTGTATCTCACTTACTATGTGCTAGGCAATATTATAATAGTTTTGCACGACAGTAATTTAACTAAACCCTCTGAGAACTACCTTTATGAATTAGTACAGGACTATAAAGCTATTACATACATTTAACATCCTATCCCCCTCCCTTCTTTACAATTATACTCTACACATTGTTTAGCACCTTGTTTTTTTCATTTCATTTGTACATTTTGGGGAGGATTCCCTTTTCTACATCTGAAGTGTTCCACTGTGTGAATGTGCATGTCATGATTTGCTACGGTTCCTTTACTGATGGCAGTTAAGAAAGTTCATCCAAACGAAGCGACAGTGACCGATGGTAGTTTCTACAGTGTTTGGAAATGCCAACTACAGCGGGGAGTATGGGAAGGGTCTCCGGTCCCACCTCCACCGTACTTCTACAGACCCCGCCCCCTAGTCAGTCTCGGACCGACTCTCGGAGTCTTCAAACAACAAAGTCCTTCGCCTAGACGGGCCGGAAGTACTTCAGGGTTCTCACCGACACCCGCCCTTCCCATTTCCGGCATCGGCCTTGGGGAGTTCCTGCTGCAGTTCTCCGTGTCCGGTCGGTAGGATGGCGCCGGGCCGATACGGTCATAGCAACGAGAGTAGACGGGTGCCAAGCCCTTCCAAGGTCCCCCGAAATTTATCCCCAGTGGCGGGCGATGGGGGAGGCCGGGCTTTCAGTTTCGTCTGCGTTCCCCACTCCCTCGCATTACAGAGTCGTACGCCTCCGTCCTTCTAGGCCTCCCTCCCTGTTCCTGAGTGCCTGCTAGAGCGTCGCCTCACCGTTTCCTGTCATCTGGGGACCCGGGGCGGGGAAGCGGGGGGAGAAAGGGGCGTAGCGTGACCTAGGAAGGAGCTCGCGATCTTGGATGGTTAGCAGCACCGGAAGTGTTAGGGGAAGCCGGAAGTGAGGGGGCGGAGCCAGGAAGTGAGGAGGGGCGGGGGTTTATGAGGAGGCCAAGGGAGCGTTGGGGCAGATTTGCACTCAGGGCCACCTGAGGGACTTGCCGGTATAGCTCAACTCTGTCCCCTCCCCTTTCAGGGACTCAGTTGTGGTTTGGGAGTAGGGAACTCTGTGTGCAGGGGTGTGTTGTCGGGAGGACATTTCTTTGGCTGCGCTTGAGGCGAGGTGTGGAGGGGCAGGGCTGGGGGTGGGGCTGGGTCGTCAGGGAGTCTGAGAGGGAAGACCCCCCCCCGCCCCCTACCACCCACCACCCGTCTATACTGGCTGACTGGACACTTAAGATGGCTGCCGTTGCCATGGCACCCAACCCTGTGCAGACCCTTCAGGAGGAGGCGGTGTGCGCTATCTGCCTCGATTACTTCACGGACCCCGTGTCCATCGGCTGCGGGCACAACTTCTGCCGAGTGTGTGTAACCCAGTTGTGGGGAGGGGAGGATGAAGAGGATAGAGAAGAGTTAGACCGGGAGGAAGAGGAGGAGGATGCAGAGGAGGAAGAAGTGGAGGCTGTGGGGGCCGGTGGGGGTTGGGACACCCCCATGCGCGATGAAGACTATGAGGGCGACATGGAGGAGGAGGTCGAGGAGGAAGAAGAGGGTGTGTTCTGGACCAGTGGCATGGGCGGATCCAACTGGGACAACATGGACTACGTGTGGGAGGAGGAGGAGGAGGAGGAAGACCTGGACTACTACTTGGGGGACATGGAGGAGGACCTGAGGGGAGAGGAGGAGGAGGACGAGGAGGAAGTGCTGGAGGAGGACGAGGAAGAGGAGCTAGATCCCGTCACCCCACTGCCCCCGCCTCCAACTCCTCGGAGGTGCTTCACCTGCCCTCAGTGCCGCAAGAGCTTTCCGAGGCGGAGCTTCCGGCCCAACCTGCAGCTGGCCAACATGGTCCAGGTGATTCGGCAGATGCACCCAACCGCTGGTCGGGGGAGCCGTGGGAACGAGCAGGGCATTTGTCCCAAACACCAAGAAGCCCTGAAGCTCTTCTGCGAGGTGGATGAAGAGGCCATCTGTGTGGTATGTCGAGAATCCAGGAACCACAAACAGCACAGCGTGGTGCCATTGGAGGAGGTGGTGCAGGAGTACAAGGTGAGAGTAGAAGATGGGAGTTTAGTTGGGGTGGAGAAGAAGTAAGAGGAACTGGGGAAAGGAGATGGTGTCTTTCCCGTTCAGAGAGCCTCGTGTACTGTTGAGCTGATTGTCCTTACCTAAGCACTTACTGGCACCAGGATGATTAGAATGAGAAGGATCCTGGACACAAAGTAGACACAGTGAAGAAGACCAGGGAAGACTGGCTTCCTCAAACGAAATCTGGTGATGTCATATCACTGGACTTTGTCTTTTGGGGAAAAGCCACTGCTGTTTTGCACTTCCACTGTCCCTAAGTTATAGAAATGCAAGTGACAAGCCCTTAGGGCTTTACCACCAGTCTTATTTAACTGTGAATGACTCTTACAACTCTATCCTTGATTAAAACCTCTAGAAATGGAAAGAACTTGCTCAGTCACAAAGTCCTGGCCGTCTCTTTGCGACCCCATAGACTGTAGCCTGCCAGGCTCCTGTGTCCATGGAATTTTCCAGGCAAGAATACTGGAGTGGGTTGCCATTTGCTTCTCTAGGAAAGAGCTTGGGCCTCAAATAATAAAGTGCTCTGAGGAACAGAAGTGTATATTGACTAACTACTAGTATTAGACTCATATGCTCTGCTCTTGTTCTAATGGGTTCCCCACCCACTCCAAGATATGGCTTTGTTTTCCCCTTGAGGAATTTTGTTGGATCTGAATCATTCTGGTGTACTGGCCAGGACTTCTTACCTTTCCTGGGTATTTAGAAAAGAGGGATAGGCTTTTAAGTCAGAAGATCTGGCCCTTAGTCTCTGAATGTCTTTGAACTTTAATTTCTGCAGGATTAAAAGTTAATATTTACTCTACACTTACTATGTACCCCTGCACTGTACTAAGCACTTTTTCATGGACTGTCTCATTTAAAATCGAAAACAACCCCGTGTGTTTGCTGCGGTTTGTATTCCCGTTTTACAGATTGGGAAACGGAAGGGAAACAGAACCAGAGAGATGTAAGTAATATACACACAGGGCCACACAGTTACTAGTAACTACACCCCCCACCCCACCCCGCCTTTCCTGGCCTATACTGTTTATAACATCACCACTATTAGGTGTCTGTTGTTTGATTTTTCTGACATGTGACTTTTCTTCTCGAAGTTTAATTCTAATTTAGTTAGTATCTTTTTGGACACAGGTAAAGGAGATTTGTGTGTGAGATAGCTGGTAGAAATAACATTTACCGAAGGGCCAGATGGTTTGTAGAAGTGGAACCAGGAGGAGAGGGTAGCTTCTTCTGTGTAGTCTGCACAGAGCTTTTCTGTTTCATGGCTTGTGTTTTCATAATCTTCTCCTGATTTGTACAGTAACTTCATTTGGGTTTTATTATCATTACCCCAGTTTTAGAGTAAGATGTCTAGAGCTTCTCAGCTGGAAGTGGTATGTACAGTTAAGACAAACCTACACACCTTATGACAAGTAACTGTTCCTCCCACAGAGTGATTGTCAAACCTGGCTGATTGTTCCAGTTATTAGTGGAGGTTTTCAGAAGTAGAGTGGGCCCTACCATCATTGATTCTGAACCACTGACAGGGAGGGTTATCTTTAGGAAGCCCAGGCTACTATGGAAATCACTGCACTGGTACTACCACCTGCCTTTTGGGCCCTACATTAGGGGACATTGTGAGCTCCTTTTGTCCTTCCCTTTTGTATCCTCTTGGCTTCTAGTTACCTGTACCCATCAGTGTGTAGTCACTTTGTTAACTGGATCCCAGGGTGGCATATCCATGGGGCATTCCATCCCTTCTCCACCCTCTCCTTGCAGAACTCTTCTGAAGAGCTTCTGAAACTGGATTTTAATTTGTGTTAGCCGTAGCTGTTGAATGCCAGCCCAGTAGAGCTCTGCAATTTGAAAAGGCCACTAAACACCAAGTCTGACATTAACTGATCAGTAAATATAAATACATAAGTTTTATTGACTAATTTGAGTCTCTTCTAAATTACAGGGTATTTTACAGGCAGGTAGTTTCTTTTCAGATACATACACTAACTAGCACTAGCTTAGCACAGTGTTGTTTTGTAGAAATATTTCTTTATTGAATAGGTAATAATGCACAAGTGATATAAAGCTTCAAAAAGTTAAAGGTTCTTGAAAATTTCTCTTAAATGGTACTCTATTTGGATTCGTGTATGAATTTTTTGTCCATAATTTAGGAAGAATATTAAATGAGAAATATAAGCATAAATGTTGAATTAATAGAGTTGAAATTATTGACCCTACTGGAAAAAAGTAGAAAATAATAGCAAAAGGCAAATTTTTGTGTTGTTTATGCTATTTTTATGTTATGGATTGTAATTTTATTACGATTTTTTTTTTCAACTCTTTAACCTTGCAATGACTACCTTTTGTGCTCTGGGTCAGGAACCTCTTTAGATCAAGGGTCATTATCAGATTGTCATTGGAAGCTTAGGCCTGGGTAGGGAATTGTAGATAACATTTAGTACTGATCTTTTGCTCTGTGCCAGACATTGTGCTAAGCATCGTGTCCACAAGGTAGATTCTGTTATTCCTTTTTAAGATGAGGTAACTTGAAGCATGGTCACCTGCCTGCATTCAGGTTCAGATCAGAGTCTAGGCTTGAGCTCTTCTAGGCTGTATCACCCCCCAAGGAAAAGGAGGCTGAAAGGCAGAAGTAGTAGAAGGCACAAAAAAGGAAAGGGCACAAAAACCAGGCTTATCCATTCTGGTCTTTAAAGCACAAGATTCTGTTACAAACGATTAGAACACAGAGCTCAAGTGCATTTTCGTTGCACAAGTTAAAACTGTAGGAGGAGAGTGTATTTGTTTTCCATTTAGCAAGTAATTGAGTGGGAGAGAAGCATAGAAATTAAAATAAGTGGGGTCCGTGCTCCCATGAGCCTGTGTGTCCTAGGGACAGAACACATGTAAGTGATTACAGTGCAGGGAAGTATTGTAAAGGTGTATTCATGTTCCTTGGGATCACAGAGGAAGTTGGGGGTGGGAAGCATCAGGGGCATGGACAGGTAGCTGGGTTTTAAAGGAAGAATGCCTTGGGCTAAGTGTAGAAGGCAGTCCCAGACAGAGGGAGTAGCATGGATAAAAGTATGGAATTACGCTCAGGAAAAGACTAGAAGTTTTATGACTAAAACTAAAGATTCTGTGTTTAGGAGGTATAGGAGGGGAGGCTAGAAATGAAGGTGCAATGAGAGCCTCATATATTGCAAGTCATGGAGAACTGTTGAAAGATTTTTAGCATAGGCATAAAATCATCAGAAAAGTATTTAGAGTTGAAAATTATGAGGAAGATTGCTCATGAGGAGGAAGGGACCATATGTAAGAGCATTCATATGGAAAGACTTTGTGCATTGAGGGGCTCAAGCCATGTTCACTCCCAGCTCTTGAGTGTGGTGCTGTGTAGTCATCAGGATCCTAACTTTATTTATTATTTTGACCAGGCCGAGTGGCATGCAGGATCTTATTTCCCTGACCGGGGACTGAACCTGTGCCCTGTGCAGTGGAAGCGCAGAGTCTTAACTGCTGGACTGCCAAGGAAGTCCCAGAATCTTAACTTGCAGACTTTGTACATGAGTTCAGGAGGAGGGTTGAAAGCCTTTGTCATCATCTGAAGAGAAGAAAGGGGAGGAAGGGAATTTGATGCTCATTTAATACCTGTAATGGGTATCAGGCTTTGAGCCCAACCCACTGCAGGGAGAATGGGGGATATGGCCTTTGAGGGCAGGTGCTTCTCCTATCCAAGACCTCTAACTTTCCTTTCTCCATTTCTTTAGGCCAAACTGCAGGGGCATGTGGAACCACTGAGGAAGCACCTGGAGGCTGTGCAGAAGATGAAGGCCAAGGAGGAGAGGCGGGTGACAGAGTTGAAGGTGAGTGAATGTCCTTGACAGGGCTGACTGGTTCTGTGGTTAAACCAGAGCAGGAAAGATGGGCTCTCACAGGTGGTGACTGGATCCTCTGAAGAAGGACAGCCAAGCCCTGGGAGAGAAGTAGACACCTTGGGTGTCTGTGAGGAGAGGTGTCTTAGCAGCTCAAAGAAAGAGTTAGTTGCTCAGTTATGTCCGATTCTGTGATCCCATGAAGTGTAGCCCAACAGACTCCTCTGTCCATGGAATTCTCCAGGCAAGACTACTGCAGTAGGTTGCCATTCCCTTCTCCAGGGGATCTTCATGACCCAGGGGTTTAAACCAGGTCTCCTGCATTGCAGGCAGATTCTTTACCATCTGAGCCACCAGGGAAGCCTTAGCAAATCAAGAGGCATGTTTATTCCTAGGTTCCAAAATGGAATGAAATAGGTTTAGCTTGGAGAGGGCTGGTCCCTGGCTCAAGGTTGCAGAGCATGTTTACCATCCCAGACACTTAACCCTAGACCTGCTGCCCCATACTATCACTCCAGATAGCACAGAGGACAGAAGAGGGCAATGCAAAATTCACATATCAGCTGTCAGAGAAGCTCCAGGCTCCAAGACAGATGTCAGGTGGTGGGCAAGGCATAAGTGAGAGGAACATGAGTGGAGGAATGTCAGCATTGCAGAGACCTATTATCTTCTAGTCTGGTGTTTTTCAGCCTTTTTTCATTATTGCTTACCCCTCCCCATGGAGTATTTTTAAATATTTTCCCCCTAATTCCAGCCCTTTACTCCTGCCTCTTTTTGTAAAGCTGGCAGGCACTGGAATGACCTGGCAATGAGCTTTGGACACCAAGCCAGGGCATCCCTCCTATCTGACATCTTTACCCATCTCTCTAGTGCCTGCCATCCTGGCAGGATGGCTGAGCCTTGCCACTTTCCAGGACCCATGCTCATTCATTGCCACCTATACATTAGGGACTTTGTTGCTGGGCACCTAGTAGGAATCTTGAGTCTGGGAGTCAGGGAGTTTCTTGTTTCTAGCCTGCTGCCCAAATTGAGATTTTTGGGCTCCTGGGGTGCAGCGGTGTCAGGAACTGAGTTTCACTGGGATAGAGAGTGAAACTATTTTCTTCACACACTTGACCAGCCAGGACTTCCCTCCACACTCTGGTCTTTTAACTCTTTTTACATACCCTTAAGAATATCTCATATCACCAGCTTATATCTGGGTGAAAAGTGTGCTGATCATCCAGGGTTGCCCGGCCGAGGCAAATGGGGTGGCAATGGGTAGAGGTCTTCTCTCTTTATATATTATTGTTATCTACATAATATTTTTTATTTTGCCTCATGGCCCATAAAGTGTAAAATCTTATCTGACCCTTTATGGAAAATTTACTGACATCTAACCCAGAAGGATTGGGTGACTTTCCCATGGTCATTAGTGGAATAGCCAGGACCCTGATTTTGTATCTTGATTCCTGAATTTTTTATTTCAAAAACTTCTCACCAAGCACCTACTCGGTAGTCGGCACTGTTCCAGGGTCTGAGGACCCTGTGGTAACAGAGCTTACAGAGCAGTGGGGAAAGAGGATTTTAAAAGATACTCCAGTGTAAATATAACCTTTCAAATTGAGGCATATGCCACGAGGAGATATTTATATAAGTAACCCTGATTTAGATCTGGAAGAGAGATAAGACATTTCTCAGGAATATTTAAGCTTAGACTTGAAGAAAGAGTCAAGTAGCCAAGGTGGAGATAAGCATTGCAGGCAGTGGTTGGTGGGTTTGGGACCATTGTGCCAGGAGCATGCTAAAGCCTGCTAAAGCCAGAAGATGGGGAAGGGGTCAGGGGCTCTTTTCCATTCAGAATGTAGGGCTCCTTTGCCTTGGATTGAGGGGCAGCAGTTACCAAATTGGAGGTTTGTTTCTGTGTGTTGAGGTGGTATCCACCATCCCCTTTGCATCATCCCAGAGCCAGATGAAGTCAGAGCTGGCAGCTGTGGCCTCAGAATTTGGGCGGCTGACACGGTTTCTGGCCGAAGAGCAGGCAGGGCTAGAGCGGCGCCTCCGAGAGATGCACGAAGCTCAGCTGGGGCGTGCAGGAGCAGCGGCCAGCCGCCTCTCAGAGCAGGCTGCTCAGCTGAGCCGCCTGCTGGCTGAGGCCCAGGAGCGAAGCCAGCAAGGGGGCCTGCGGCTACTCCAGGTAAGCAATGGCCCCTTCCTTGTCCACCCCCGCCTCCCCCGCCGCCCCAGCCCTGTGTCTGCTGTAAAAGGTGGTGCTTACCAAACACCTGTCCAGAGCTACCTCTCTTCTCATTGGGAGGAACCCACAGTGATTTAACCCGAATTTTTGAGGCTGGAGACAGATTGATTGATACTGAATGTGGTGTGTGATAATTGTACCTAATGAAAAGAATGAAGATTCAGTTTGTAAAAGGATTTTAAGAGTTTGGAAAAGAATTTTTGACATTAACATCTTGAAAAATAGGACCAAGTCATATTGTGAAAATTCTTTTACTGGGGCTGTAAATTCTGTTGGGCTCACAGCAGGATGGGTTAAATTAGGCATAATGAGTCATATGGGTGATTGAAATGGATGCATGCTTATTGAAGGCCTTGTATGTGCTTTCTCACTGTCCAAGTTCAAGTTCTTTCTCTGGCTGGAATCAGATGGGGAGAAGGGAACCATCCCTGTGCAGCTGACTCTCTGTTTCTTTCTCCCTCTCCCTCTTTTTGTTATTCCCAGGACATCAAGGAGACTTTCAATAGGTGTGTTCTCACCCTTTATCCTTTGTGACCCAATGGCATCTGGTTCCCCATCCCTGCATCTCTCGGATATCCCGCTCCTCTCCTTCCTTCCCCAGGACCTGAGTTTCTGCCTCCTGGACCCTCTCCTTCCCCTCAGCTTCTGCTCTTTCCTCTGGGAATATCATGGTCCCACCCCCTGCCCGGTCCCCTTCTCCAGGTGTGAAGAGGTACAGCTGCAGCCCCCAGAGGTCTGGTCCCCTGACCCGTGTCAACCCCATAGCCATGACTTCCTGACAGACGCCATCGTGAGGAAAATGAGCCGGATGTTCTGTCAGGCTGCCCGAGGTAGGGAGGTCACCTGTTCGACCTTCCTTTGCCTTTCCCTTCACAGACCTGAGATTGGGTTCTGAGGGGAAGTTGGGCCCTGGGGGAATGGGTGCTGAAATTGGAGCAGGATAAAGGCAGGCCAATTGGGGCTTCAAGCCGAGAGCAGCTTTTGTTCTAGCCCAGGTGGGTGATGGGGAGTAAAAGCCAGGACCAGAGGGAAAACCTGTCTGGTGTCCTGAAAACAGAGTGGGGAAAAGAAGTGGAGTCCCTAGGAACTTGAGCCCAGACTCTGTCGGGGCAGGGAGCTGAAGTCAGTTGGATGGTGGGGAGGGCGAGAGGTGAAGGGGAAAGCAGGAAAGGCCAAACTTTGGAGTTAGCCACCAACAGTCATTCCAGCCCTGGCGTATTTGTCCTCCCTCCTCCCAAGTGGACCTGACGCTGGACCCTGACACGGCTCACCCGGCTCTGATGCTGTCTCCCGACCGCCGGGCGGTCCGCCTGGCAGAGAGGCGGCAGGAGGTTGCTGACCATTCCAAGCGCTTCTCGGCCGACTGCTGCGTGCTGGGGGCCCAGGGCTTCCGCTCTGGCCGGCACTACTGGGAGGTAGAGGTGGGTGGGCGTCGGGGTTGGGCGGTGGGTGCTGCCCGTGAATCAACCCATCATAAGGAGAAGGTGGGCTCTGGGGGGTCCTCTGTGGGCAGTGGGGATGCCAGCTCCTCTCGCCATCACCACCGCCGCCGCCGCCTCCACCTGCCCCAGCAGCCCCTGCTCCAGCGGGAAGTGTGGTGTGTGGGCACCAATGGCAAACGCTACCAGGCACAAAGCTCAACGGAGCAGACACTGCTGAGCCCAAGTGAGAAACCACGGCGGTTTGGCGTGTACCTGGACTATGAGGCTGGGCGCCTGGGCTTCTACAATGCAGAGACTCTGGCTCATGTGCACACCTTTTCGGCTGCCTTCTTGGGCGAGCGTGTCTTCCCTTTCTTCCGGGTGCTCTCCAAGGGCACCCGCATCAAGCTCTGCCCTTGATCAGCCTGCCACCCGCATGGGCCCCTCTGGTTAGCACTAGGGGGGCGGGTGGTGGTGGAAGGTGGCCCATAAGTTTGGGGGCTAAAATGCTCCCGTTCCTGCGTTGCTTCATGCTCCTCCTCTGACCCCAGGCCCCTGCTTCTATTTCTAGGAGTCTAATAAACTCTCCTAGCCTCCAGCTCAGCTTTCTCTCACCTACTGGGTCTGTTCAACAGGTCTGCATGGGTCCCTGATGACAACAGCTGCCTGGTGTTCCCTTCCTGTCTGCCCAGGGATCTGAGTTTTTGAGTAGGGGATAAAGGGAGGTTGTAATCTCATTACTAAACTTCCCTTTCCCCATTTCCTGTTCAACTTTCATGTCAGTTCTGAGGCTGGAGGATTTGGGCAAGACTCATGACAGCCCTCATTCCATTTTCTGATGCAAATTTTAGCTAAGGGATTTGGAAGCTTTTTTGGGGGAGGCAGGCTGGGAAAAGGGTAGAGCTGGATAATCAACAGTCTACTCTCTGGGGGAAGTAGGAAGGATTCTAATTTTCCTTCCATCCCCAATTTCTACCTCCATAGACTGGCCAGAATTTAGCTTCAGTGAGATCTGGAATGGTCGACATGATGGAAACTACATACATCATCCAATTATTTCTTCCCCCTTCCTTTTTCAGCACTAATCTAGGAGCAAGGCTCCTCCCCCACCCCAATCCCTCAGGTCTTTTCACCACCAGGCTCCTTTCATTTTCTGTAAAATCCCCTTGTCAGTTTCCAGCCTCTTTTCATGTGCTTATTTCCCTCCATTTGGTGAGCCCTGGAGGGGAGCCTTGGGACGGATTTGAATCCCTAGGAGAGCCTTGGGCAGAATCTATTTTTCTAGTAACCCTTTGCCTTCTGTCACTGATCAGCTTTTGTCCTCTGCTTTGATGGCTGAGGTCAATTTTATGCTCCTGGGAGAAAGGAAGATGGGTTGTGTTGTGAAAATAAAAACTATTTGCTGCTTTTGTGGAGTCCATTCCTTTAGAAGAGTAAGGTGTTGCTAGTGGTAAACAATCTGCCTGCCAATGCAAAAGAAGCAAGAGATGTGGGTTCAGTCCCTGGGTGGGGAAGATCCCCTGGAGAAGAAAATGACAACCCAGCGACAGAGGAGCCTGGGGGGCTATAGTCCATAGGGGTTGGAAACCAGAGTTGGACATGACTTGAGTGTGCATACACACACAAAGGAGATGCCACAGAATGGAGGAGTGCTTAATTAGATCTTCTTTGTTTCAACAGAGCAAGGTATAAATCCTACCACCCTCCATCTGGGTCCTCTGCCTAGCTTGTTATTGGCAGGCTCCTCAGGTCTACTTCAAGATCATCTGCCACTTCTTTTCTACCACTGCTTAAGACTTTGGTTTTCCTAATAATCTCCATACTGTGGCCCTCATGCCCAAGACTCAGGCACACTACATCTCCAATCTTTTAATGTATTGTATCTAGTTGGAAGTCAAAGAAGTCTCGTTGCCATTATGAGTTGGACGGTATATATACAGGAGACCTCTATGTGCCACACATCTGTCATTTAGCTGCCACCTGAGGAAAAGCCACCATCTCCATATCATCTACACCTAATTTTAAATATCTATGTAAGATGAGTACAAAGGAGTCCTTGCCTTAAAGGACCAGAACAAAACCTTTTTAATCAAAGCCCCGGTTTGATGCAGACTAAGCTAACGTGATGAGTCCCAAGAAGTTTTCAGAGAAAGACACTCACTATAGAAAGTCAGAAAACCATTTTTTTTTAATTTTTAAAGCTCTGCCGTGTTTGTTCCTAGCGGGTGCCGATGGTTACCTGCCACACTCGCACCAGGTTGTCCGTGTAGCCAGCAAACAGTGTCTGCAAGGGAGAAATGACAACATTAAGTTAGAGCCATGCAATTCTACAGTCCTGTTAGTGCAACAAAGATGACCCTTGTTTTAAGATGTCCACTCTTCTACTATTCACAGGTGATTGTGTATTCCTAGAGGAAGCAACAGCTGGTCGTAAGGATTCACTTGATCAGTTGTAAACTGATAAAGTTAATCAAGGTTTTAACTGAAGACAGGTAATCACTGTCCCTCCACAATTTTCCTACTGACATTAACACATGAAGGCTGATCTGTGTTCACTGGCACAGTTATCCAAGTCCCGCCAAAGGCAATCACCTATGTCACTAATTTTGTAACTGGCTGAAGCGCAGAAAGGTTAAAAGCTGAATCACCAGAGGATAGATCCACTTACCTGGCCATCAGCAGACCAGGCCAGAGAGGTACACTGGGGAGGCTCTGCCTTACTGCTGGTACTGATAACTTCTTGCTTCAGTTCATCTACAATGATCTTGCCCTCCAAGTCCTGGGGAAGGGGAAAAACCAGGATAGACACGTCCCCTCTCAAACGCCCCTTTAATTGTAATTCAGTAATTCTCAGCAGAGAATTACTTTCTGCCTCTTTGGAGACCCTTGGCAATGCCTAGAGGCATTTTTATTTTTCACTAGTTTGCTACAGGCATCTTGTGGGGAGTAGAGCCTGGGATGCTATTAAACATCCTAAATAATGCACAAGACTGCCTCCCCTCCAACAATGGATTACCCAGACCCAAGTGTCAACTGCACTGACGTTGAGTACATCACTACAATTGGTCTTCCTTTTTTTCCCCCCAATCCCAAGAAGTTATAATTCATCCTTCTTGGGTATCCATTGATAGCATGATGGTTCTGGAGTTGTTTAGGAAGTTCAAATCCCAGCAGCGAGTCAGAAGACACACTGAAAATTTACAACATTGCCAAGGCTTGCACAGCCAGATATCTAGCCTCAATTGCAGCCCACACTCACCCAGATCTTGATGCTAGGACCCGTGGCAGCACAGAGCCAGTAGCGGTTAGGACTGAAGCACAGGGCGTTGATGATGTCCCCACCATCTAGTGTGTAAAGGTGCTTGCCTTCATTGAGGTCCCACAACATAGCCTGCCCATCCTGGGTGACAGGAGAAAACCAATCAGAGAAATATGACTTCTTCCACATATTAATCCCACCCATCTTGCCTTCTGATGGGACCTTTATTCTTAACTGTTTACTGCAGTATCCTGTCTTTATAAAATTAATTTCACAAGTATCACCAGTTATCTTTTTATGTAAGAGATGACACTTCACCAACCCTACAAGAACCTGACTTCAAAATGCATCACTGTAAACTCCAAAAGCACAGGTTCTAATCTCATCAACAGCTTTAAGAAACCAGCCTCACATAAGACAATCTCTTAATGCCTTAACTCATTTTCAAAATGTTTCTCCCCTGGACTGCTATCCCATTATCTTAAGTATCCAATTGTTCCCATTGATTAGGGGACTCCTGTGTCTATGAATCACCTTGCCTCCAGAAGCACAGAGGGATCCATCTGGAGAGACGGTCACAGTGTTCAGGTAGCCTGTGTGGCCGATGTGATTGGTCTTCAGCTTACAATTTGCCAAGTTCCATACCTAAAATTGGGTCAAAGGTGAAGAACCTGGGCTCTGGATCTATCAAGGTCAAAAGGGTTCAGGTCAAGAAAAGGCATGGCATCATGCTTAAAAGGCATCCCTGGATAGGACAGCCAATTTCCATTCTGTCATTGACAAAAAAGTTCAAGAATTATTTATCTTGGCCACTTAGGGAAAAAAATGCTTTCCGTGTTGCCACCTTACCAGGGACTCTGGGCTCCCAATTAGCTACTTTAGACCAAATATCAAAAATTAAAGGCCTGTACTGAGAAAGTATCAGGAGGAAAATGGTCAGTTAAGGGACAAGTTGGTCAGTTAAGCATTCGAAGTTGATTATGACCAACTGGGAGGCAGTGGGAACACATTCTGGTTGGTAAAGGCCTCACACCCTGGCTCCAAGCTCACCTTGACCAGCTTGTCCCAGCCACAGGAAACAATAATGGGATTGCTGCTGTTGGGCGAGAAGCGGACACAAGACACCCACTCTGAATGGCTTTCATCCTGCAGAGGATGGAAAGGAAATAAGGAGAAATTGTCTTGTCTCATGAAACTCCAGACCCCACACTTCCCCCTCAGTTATGTGGGCTATATATTCAGTATGTTGACAACCTATATTCACACTTCAGAACCCAAACCTTTAAGATAAGATAGAATCCCTTTAGGTTCCAGATGAGGCTTGAAATCACCATATAAAAGCATCAGTTAAGAAGGATAGGGGGAAATGTTCAACATATGCTCCCTGCATGTGCCTTTACTTTACCTGGACAGTATACTTGCATACACCCAGAGTATTCCATAGTTTGATGGTTTTGTCTCGGGAGCCAGAGACAATTTGCCGGTTGTCAGAAGAGAAGGCCACACTCAGCACATCTTTGGTATGGCCTACAAATCGGCGAGTGGTGGTGCCCCTGAGAGGGAGGACTTGGTTACTCTCTAGACAGACTCTGCAAACATTCTTCCACAGTCAGACTGCTTCCCTAGCCCAGTTCCTCACCCAATGGAGCTGCGTTACCCACACAACCCTGGATATGACTTTGATAAACGGCAAGCCCTTGGCTGAGAATATGCCAGAGAATCCCTTCAGAATTGCAGGACATGTCCTCACTCCCATGTGGGGATTGGCTGACAATGTCATCTGTCATCACCAGGATCCTCCATTATGCCTGACCACCCAAGACCGAGCTCCCAATATACAGCATGTTCAAACATGTTGCCCACTCCCAAATACAACATCTGATAAAACTGCTATAACAGACCATTCTTCAACAATTCTGCGTCTCTAATTAAAAGCAACGGGGAGGGAGGCGGAACAACCACAAATATCTTCTCCAGGTACTCTGCCTTACAGTTCCCACTCAAGTACCAAATCACTACCCTGGGAAACCTGATGGTATCTACCTGCTTTCTACCCAGCTTCCCCCCAGTGCCCCAGAGCAGCTACTTGCGTTGTGAGATCCCAAAGGCGAAGGGTTCCATCCCAGGAGCCTGAGAGGGCAAATTGGCCATCTGAGGAAATGACCACATCACTAACAAAGTGGGAGTGACCCCGAAGAGCACGCTGTGGGATACCATAGTTGGTCTCATCTCTGGTCAGCTTCCACATAATGATGGTCTTATCTAAGGGGAGGTAAAACGAAAAAGAAGACCCAGTGAAAAAACCCCACGGCTCACCATCTGACCTTCTGGATCATAAATCAAGGGCATTTAGGGGTAGGGAAACTACCTAAAGGCTGAGAAAGTAGTTTTTAGCCAAGTCCAAGTAACTCTAGTGAAGAGTCAAGCAGAGCTAAGTTGCACCCTCAGAATTTAACTCAGGTGTGTGAAACCTTACCAGGTTATGGATGCCCCTTTCGGAAATCCAAAACGATTCCACATCTATTTACTGGGCTTCCCTAAGTGGCTCAGATAGTAAAGCATCTGCCTGCAATGCGGGAGACCTGGGTTCAATCCCTGGGTCAGGAAGATCTCCTGGAGAAGGAAATGGCAACCCACTCCAGTACCCTTGCCTGGGAAAATCCCATGGACGGAGAAGCCTGGTAGGCTACAGTCCATGGGGCTGCAAAGAGTCGGACACGACTTAGCGACTTCACTTCCACAATGCATGTGCACAGCAGGCTGGATATGGAAGAGTAGCTGTGGGCCTCCTGAGACTACTGCTAGGGGATGCAAGAAATACCTGCAATAGAAAATTCACTTTAGACGCTAAGGATTGGATGCTTTCACTGCAATGTGTTCCACTGAACAAACTTTCCTAGTAAGTGCCATACATGATGGTAGCCTCAGATGAACTATTTTTAAATAGCGTGAATGCAAAAAGCAATCGACAAGAAGTCTCCAAATGCAGTCAGGCACAGAGAGAATGAGAAGAAAAAAAAAGCGGGGGGGGGGGGCTGGAGAAAGGGCTGCCCTGAAGTAGCCGAGAGACTAGATACGAGGTCCGCCTTGAAGTTCACTTTTTAATGAGCAGAGGGTCCGGGCAGCAGCTCAGAAACAGCCTCTGGGTTTCAGCATAGGCACTCAGATGGCATGTTGGGATCATCACCGCGCCACCCGACCCGAAGGCTCCTGGGCTCACAGTTACATACACGGGTTTGAGAGGTAGAGATTAAAAAGGCCGCAGCCTTGCAACCCTCCCGGCAGCCAGCTGTTTCGGAGCTCGCAAAGTCGGGGACGCCTCATGGGTTTATCCGCAATGAGGCCTAGGCACAGGTCAATTCACAGCCCACCTCGCGGCCCACAGGCCCAACCACGTGACGCGCGCCAACGACCCCTGCCCCTTAATCCAGCACCTCAGCCCGTACCTCGAGAGGCGGACAATATCATGTCCGGGAACTGGGGAGTGGTAGCGATCTGGGTCACCCAGCCGTTGTGGCCCTTGAGGGTGCCACGAAGGGTCATCTGTTCAGTCATGGCGACGGAGAATGCGGGTGTCGCCGCAGCGACAAGGATGGAACTGGATAACTCAGAGAGGCGACCCGCGCACCCGCTTCCACCGCGGCCCTGCAGAGGAAAAGAGCGAGCCGCCCACGCCGGAACCGGAAATACCCGCCCTCCCGAACAAAATGGCGCCCTCCCATAATTCACTTCTGCTCAAGATGGCAGCCCCATGTAGTTCAAAGGGAGAAATAAAAGACTTTTTGTCCAGACCGTCGTACAACGTAATTTGGTAGCACCGTACAAATTCCCTTATTAAACCAACATGCCTGAGTATTTAAAAAGGCTCCTTATGGTTGGGGCATGATGTCTCAAAAGCGTCAGAGAGGAAGTACACGCCCCAGAGCTTAGTAAGGAGAGCCTAGTGGCTTCACTGGCCCTACGTGGCACAGCCTGAACCCCTCCCTTTCCGCTTGGTGTTTCGGAGGGCATCGCAGAGGGAGCTTAATTTCATGGGCACAATTGTGAGTAACGGTGGGCAATGTGAATAATACTATATTAAATTTTCAAAGTAAACTGCGTTCAGGTGAACTATTAAACCCTAACAGATTCCATGCGCGGGCGGCGACTCTTCCCTCAAGAGGTTTATTCACTGATGGTGTTGGGTGAGGAAAGACAGTCCACCCAGGACTAAAGCAGGAATGGGTTACAGAGAGGAAAACCGGGAATGAAAGATAAGTTAGTCTGTGGGCTGCTGGACAGTAAACCCCACTCCCGCCTAAGCAGAAGCGTGGAGAGCTCTCGCAGAAACTGAAAGGCCCCAAGAGGAAGGTTGGCTCGCGCAAAACCACCTCATAGAAAGGTCCTTGGGTCTGGGTGTCCAGGCGTGCCCAAGTATTTCTTTTCTGTTTGTCACATGTATTATTTTCTCATGAAATGAAATTGGGAATAATAGTACCTACCTCACATGGTGTGGAGAGTATATTAGATAGGTAAAACACCCAGAAAGATCCCTGGCAAAGCAAATGCACAGAACTTAGTGAGCACCTCTTGGCTACCAGACACGGTTTTACGTCTTGGGAACATAGCTGTGAACAGGATAAAAGGGACCTGTTTCTTTGTTTTTTGAGTTTACATCCAATGAGATGGGGAAAAGAGAGCTCAAGGGGGAGATTTTTAACAAAGAAAGATATAGGTGAGAGCTTTAGGGATTTATGGGTGGATGTTCCAATCCGAGGAAAGAATCAGTGCAAAAGTTCAGAGCTGGAGCGTTGAAGGCCTTGGGGACCAAACCAATGCGATGGAGGTGGGGGCGGGGGTGGCAGTTGACAGAGGGCCTTGCAGGCTGGGGGAAGGACCTTGCAGACTACTAGAAGGCCTGCCTTTGGGAAGGAACAGTGTGGGACAGTGGCAAAGCTTCTACGGGCTATGGCTGCTCAGATGTGTGAAGAAGGCCAGAATCCATCCCTTGAAAGCAGCTACTCTCCTGGTGCCTTGCACACCTCTGCCTTCCTCCACAGCCAAGTTGGGCTCATCAGGAACAGCCTTCGCTGTGTTCCTGCACAGCCTAAGGGCGCCCCCAACTGGCTGTCCTGTAGTTTTTCCAACACTGAACTCTACCCCTACCCATGCTTTTTATTTATTTATTTAGCTGCACCCTGTCTTAGTTGTGGCATGTGGGATCTAGTTCCCTGGCCAGGGATCCAACCGTGGCCCCCCTGTATTGGGAACCCAGAGTTTTAGCCACTGGACCACCAGGGAAGTCCCTACCCATGCATTTTGTTTCTCCTGTGATGGTGAGAGATCCTTGCCTTTACCCATCTTAGTATCCAGCTTGCTGCCCACAATTTAGGCCATGATTAAGCCTCCTTGGGTACTCAGCACAATGGAGAGGTGAGTGATTCTGTGGTTATCTCTGTGGAACGTGAGATGTGTTATGCAAAATTTCCTCTGTCCTCAAAAACACTTGCTCCTCCACCTCCTACCTCTACTCTCCAAAGACACCCTCACTCAATCACATTATTATATTTTTTTTCCCCCTCGAAAAACCTCATTCAGCTGTTTTTTGAATTTTGTCCAGGGTACCCCTGTGGAATCTGCATCCTTGAGGCAGGGTGCCAGGAAACCAGGTTTAAAAGGAGCCCAGGTCCCTCATACTGGCTCAAAGATGGGACCTTTCTGTAACACCAGACTCTTTTCCAGAAGCCTCCCAGACGATCCTTGCTCTCCCAGGTTCCCAGCCTGCCCCTGCCCAGCCCCTCCCAGGTCCTCCCTGTCCTGCCTCTGCTCTGAGACAGTTGAAGGTGACTTTCCGAACCCACAGGCTTCTCCCCACACTTGTCTCTAATCTTGAGATGATTCTGGCGGGAGCCCCTCCTATGGGGTCAAGGAGGGAATTCGGGTTTTGCCTTGGTGCTCACCAGGACTAAGCTGGCAATGCCAGTAGAGGAGAGAGAGAAATAGTGGACTTCCCCATAGACCAGAGACCCTGCAGGATTCAGGCTTTCCACTTCAGAGCTCTTTTACAGCCACCACCTGGTCTCTCCTCTCTTGAAGGTGAGGCTGGCAGGCCACAGTGCCACTGAAGGACAGTCTTTAGCTGAAGGAGGCCTTGCCTTGACCCTGGGGACACTGGGCACCTCTTTGGCATTGGCTCTGGGTAGAGATCGGGGTGGAGTGACCTTTGCAGCCCAGCCACATTCACGCCTGCTTCCCTCAAGGGCACTCTGTGGCTCCCTGCTACAGTGGTTCCCAACCTTTTTGACACCAGGGACCAGTTTTGTGGAAGACAGTTTTCCCATGGACATGGGGGTGAGTAGTTTTAGGATAATTCAAACACATTGCATTTATTGTGTACTTTATTTCTATTATTATTACATCAACTCTGCCTCAGATCATCAGGCTTAGATCCCAGATGTTGGGGACCCCTGGCATGGAAGCCCTCACTTTGCCCTGGTTAGGGATCTGCTTGGACTCCTCACTCCTGTTGAGGAGGCTGTAGGTTGTTTTGGTTAGCAGAGAGATCCTGCCCCCTTCCAGCAGGGTGGTGTCCCTCAGCTGCTGGACAGTTTGAGAATCAGCTGCACCTTTCTCAACAAAGTCTATTTACTACCCCGGCCAGACCTCTTCCTTCTCATTCAGGGCATTTCTTCTTCAACCTCAGGGAGGTGGAAGGCTGCTGGAGGCTCTCATCTGCCCTTTAGGGAAGACTCAGCTCTCCTCCAAGGTATCCTCCCACTTTTCGAGGCAGCCCACACCCTGTAGGTAGAACCAGTCCTGGCTCTGAGCTTACTGCTGTCTCACCTACTTATTGTCTTAACCCCTGGGCAGCCCCATCTTTCCCTTGTCCCCATGGGCACCACCTCTAGTCCACACAAGGTAAGAATCCCACAGAAGAAATTGGAGATGCTCTTCTAAGTAAGTCTGTCTCACCATTCATTTCCTGAAGGAAGCCCCTAGGACCCACATAGCTGGAAAGGGTCCTTCAGACTTCTTATTGGATGCTCATGATCTCCAGGAGCAGAGGCTTCTCCATCCCCTCCTGCCAGCATTCAAGAGGTAGGAGAGGTCTTCCCTTGAATGCTGAGGTGAGGACCTTAAGGAAAAGGTGTATGGCCGGGACCAGAGGGCCTCCTGACTGCCAGCCCTGGGCAGATGGCTTCCTTTTGTTTTACTGTCCTTCCACAGACTTAGTGTGGTTGGCTCTGGCATACCCCATACTCCATTGTTATGACTACATTGGCCCTCCCTTGCTCCTCCAACTCATCCATCAATTCTCTCCCATACAGGATATGCATTGTTCTGTCTGGAAGGCCCACCATGTCTTATTACCAACCCCCTCCCCCCCCCAACCCCAACCTTAGTTAAATCTAAGCTTCCTTCAAGTCTCAGCTCAAGTTGCCACATCTGGGAGGCCCTCTGTGACCCTCAGGTGTATGTCAGGCTCCTTTATTTAATGCTGTCCTACTAGTGGTGCAGTGTGTGTTGGGTCTCTTAAATTCTGCCAGCCTCTCCTGTGAGTGCTGTAAGGATAGGGATTAGGCTGTTTCTGCTCACATTTTGCATTCCCAGCACCAGGTAGAGGGTTTCACATGTGGAAGATTCTAACTTTGGTGGTCAGCCTCACAGGCTGAGTACTTACGAACAAGTAGTTAAAGGCAGGACATTCTAGGCAGAGGGATCAGCTTGGGAGGAAATGTGCAAACTTGTGCATTGTTTGCATGCACAAGTTTGAGCATGATTATTTCAAGAGAGAAGGCAGAATGAAATCCAAGGTGGGCAGTTCACCCTAGTGATTTTGTCCTGAAGCTCAGGACAGTCTCTTAAAGATTATCTCATCCCTGTCCTGCCTACCCTTGATCTTACTGAAAGGCATTTGTTGTCAAAGTGGAGGCTAGGTTGGAGGAGTAAGACTAGAAAAAAGTAAGAATTCAGAAGCTGAAGAGGGCCTCCTGGAGGATCATGAGACTCTTATAAAGGAAGGAATAGAAGATTTACCAAAGGTCTTATGAGTGAGGGGTTGAACATCTCTTCCAGTCCATCTCTACCCTGCTTCCTCCATTCCAGGGTCTAGAGTCAGGTTCTGTATACAGAAGCTATGTAATGATTGAGGCCTAAAGAATTAAGTTAAAAAAGGCTGAAGACAGGGAAATGTGAGACTATAATTACAGGTTTTGTTCCATTCTTCCTAGTCAGAAGCAGGGATGTGGCATTAAATCAATGTTGGGAATAGATCTTGAAATCACATGCCATTTTTTAATCTCTTGAAAGGTCCCCTGTCCATCTAAGGCAGAAATCTGAAGTCTAACAGTCTCCCAGAAAGCTGCTAAGATATCCTGTGGGTCTTTCCTGAGAGATGGACTGGCATTCCCCAGGCTCTGGGTGCTTTAGCACAGTGGTCCCCAACCTTTTTGGCACCAGGGAACATTTCATGGAAGACAGTTTTGTTACAGACGGGGGCAGGGTGGGGAGGTGGTTTTGGTTTCTCTCATCACTCAACTCCTACTATGTGGCCCTGTTTGGGACCCCTGCTTTACCAGATGTGCAGAGTCACAGGCTATGAAAGTGGGCATGATCTGGGCAAGTGGCTATATTCCAGGCAAAACGTAAGAAATGCCAGCAAAAGGCAAACTTCTTTGCTTTGTTAAAGGATTTAAAACAGCACTCAATGGAAGGGAGAAACAAAATGTGACCCAGGGTGCTTGTTCTCAGCTTTTTACCAGGAAGAGAATTTCATATGAACCAGGGTCAGGAGATTGTGCTGGAATGGAAACTTGAGGCTAACTAGCTTACTACAAGATATGAGGGCTACGAAGCAGACAGCCCTCAGCCCATGTAACCTTTCCCTGCTCACACTTGGGTTAAATAGCCAGAGCGTGCTGAGAAATTCCATCCTTTGCTATAGAGGGAGAGAAGGGATTTTACACACCTAGGAAATGGTAGTCAAAAAAGGGGTGTGACCTCCAGGGATCCTCTTGCAGACCACCTGGATCCTCCTTTAACTTTGCAGGGCCCTGCTTGATGCCAAGTGGAACTGTTGACCAGAAGGCCCTGACCAACTCTGGATCTGAATCTTTTAGGATGGGGGAAAAGGCAAGGAAGGTCTCAGCCTGAATGCAGCTAGGAGGAATAAGCCTCCTTGTTCTTTAAGGCTATTTCTAATTCAAATCCCTAAGGTATCCATTTTTCCCCTTCTTTGGAAGCAGGAGAGTTGGGGAGAAGAGTAGCAGGTCTCCTGATAACAGGAGCCTTGTGGCATCTCCACCTATACTTCCCACATGCACAGGTGAGCTGCTGCCCCAAGTCCAAGATTCTCTGAGGGCTCTGATTTGTGGGCAGACACTATCATTAAAAAGTTAAACCAAATAAAAGCTTATTTATACTTAAACTTGTCCTGTTTTGAGGTTCTAGCCCCAGCTCTTTTGGGAAAGTGGGTAATAGTTTTTAGCTACTTTCCATTAGAATTCTCCTCTGTCACATCTCCCACATGTGATCTATATGGATCACAGGTGTAACTGGCTCAAGACCATTTTGGTCAGGTTTAAACAAACAAATCGCCTTTTCTCCTTTTATACCTAAAAATATAACCTTACAGCCTCTCTCCTGATTGAGAAAAGAAAATTGTCTTTTCATCTTCCCTTTGGACTTTACTACTCTTGAGAGTCCTGCTACTGCTGCTGCTGCTAAGTCGCTTCAGTCATGTCCGACTCTGTGCGACCCCATAGACAGCAGCCCACCAGGCTCCCCCGTCCCTGGGATTCTCCAGGCAAGAACACTGGAGTGGGTTGCCATTTCCTTCTCCAATGCATGAAAGTTAAAAGATGAAAGTGAAGTCACTCAGTGATGTCCGATCCTCAGTGACTGCAGCCTTCCAGGCTCCTCCGTCCATGGGATTTTCCAGGCAAGAGTACTGGAGTGGGGTGCCATTGCCTTCTCCGCTTGAGAGTCCTAGGAAGGATCAAAATTCAACCTGTTTTTGTATAGAACTATATAGTCCAACATGATTTGATTCCCTTATAGCTCATTCAGTAAAGAATCTGTCTGCACTGCAGGAGACCTGGGTTCAGTTCCTAGGTCAGGAAGATCCCCTGGAGAAGGAAATGGCAACCCACTTCAGTATTCTTACCTGGAGAATCCCATGGACAGAGGAGCCTGGCAGGCTACAGTCCATGGGGCCACAAGAGTCAGACACGACTTAGCAACTAAACCACCACCAGCCATATGTGACTAAAATAAATGAGTTGTACTAATCATGTTGCAAGAGCTCAGAAGTCCTATGTAGTCAGTGTTTCCTCTATCATATTGCATAGCACAGATTTAGAACACTTCCATCATTGCATAAAGTCCTTAGAGCTGGTATAGAGGGCTACTGTCCCTGTCTCCTCTTTGTAACCCAAATTTGTTGGTCAATAACTATCTGTGATAATTTCACTGTTATAGGATAGCTTCCAAAGGGGGTCAGGGATAAGGGGTGGGAAGCAGCATAGAATCTTTAGGTCCTATAAAGGCTTCAGGAGGCATGGCACAGGGACCAGAGGTTGATGGGCAATGGCAGAGGAGCCTTAGGTTTTAAAGAAGTGCTTTAAGGGCTGATGGATCAGTCCAGGGCTACTCCCACTCTGACAGGAACAGAGGCTCTGGTCATAGTTCTGAATACTTAAATACTGCCATATGGCTCTGCTGAAACTAAGGAACAGATGAAGTGAATGCCTTTTATTATTCATTGTTTCTAGATCTTATTTCATATACTGCTTTATCTTAGTCCTTGATGGCAGTGATATAGGCAACTCAGTTTAAAAAAAGGCCTGTTGACCCTGTTACCTGTATGCCAAGAACTGGGAGAAGTAGGGGTCTTAGTTAATCCACTGATGCTATGACTGCATTTAATAAAATTCCAGCTGGGTGAGGCTATTCTTCCCTGAACACTTTTAAACCCCCCTGCCAGGTACTGACTATACGGCCTAAGTGAGACTAGTAATGGCAGGTCTGCAGACAGGACTAACTTTTCTGAGACTAAAGCAGTGATTCTTAAGGAGGGATACTTTTGCACCACTCCCTCCAAGACATCTGGCAATGTCTGAGACATTTGTGGTTGTCACAACTGGTGGAGGAGTGCTACATACATCTTGTAGGTGGGATCCATAGATGCTGCTGCTGCTAAGTTGCTTCAGTCGTGTCCGAGTCTGTGTGACCCCATAGACGGCAGCCCAACAGGCTCCCCCGTCCCTGGGATTCTCCAGACAAGAACACTAGAGTGGGTTGCCATTTCCTTCTCCAATGCATGAAAGTGAAAAGTGAAAGTGAAGTCGCTCAGTCATGTCCAACTCTTTGCGACCCCATGGACTGCAGCCTACCAGGCTCCTCCGTCCATGGGATTTTCCAGGCAGGAGTAGTGGAGTGGGGTGCCATTGCCTTCTCCTATAGATGCTGCTAAGCATCCTCAAACGCATAGACTATCCCCCACCCCCCAAAGCAAAGAATTATCTCACTCAAAATGACAAGAGTGCTGAAGTTGAGAAAACCCTGGTCTAGAACACAACATGGATCAGTTCTTCATGCCAAGACTAATCATGAGGTACAGGGTCAGAAGGATAGTAAGTAAGGCTAGCAAGTGTCTGATAAATTGGGAAAGGAAAAAATTAGGAGTCAGTGGAACACTGGCCTCCATAAGATGAAGGGCATGTATAACTGGAGTGTGTTTAACTGTACTGGAATGAGAGGTCATGGTACAACTGGAGTTCAGGATTTCAGGTGTGTAGCAAGTCTGTGTGAAGAAGAGGTCCAGGGTACAGCCACAGTAGAGAGGAGCAAGTTTAAACAGTCTGACTTGTGATACAGCAGTCAACAGCTGAACCTAGTAGGGAAGACATTCAATAAACAGATGAGCATCTGATGGATTTGGATATGTATCAATTTTTCTCAATGTTTTTGTAACCCACACATGTTTTATAATCCCTTTCCCCCCCACATATCTTAACACCTCACATTCTCCTTCCTTCAATGTTATTTAAAATTACAAACTTAAGTTTCATGACTAAAATTAATCAAAGCAATGGTAAATTTTGGAAGGCAAAAATTTATTCAAATGATATAGTAACCATGTCACTGTTAAGCCTTTTCTTTCCTGGATGGTGTAGAAAATGCAACAAAACACAAGCTGCTTTGACAACACTCTTGCAGTGTTTTCTCCCACAGTTAGTTATACCAATTTAAAAAAAAAAAAGCTTTTAAGATACAAGGAGAAAAATGGAATAATGAAGGATTAAAATGTGAAAATTTCTAGTCAAAACAATCCAACTTTGAGTTCCACAAACTCCTGAAGTTCTTCCAATGAGAACTGAACATTAAGTGTGAAACATGAGACATTCTTCCCAAAGCTACCACAGGTAGGTTTTAAGAGGTCAACAAAACATCACCCAAAATAGTTTTAGATTTTCCCTTTTTTTCCCCTGGAAGTAACATTCACGAATCTGGTTCTCGAAAGATTAGCCAAGAAAATTGACATTTTTCACATGAGTGCGCTATTTGTAGAGATTTTTGGCAAGTGCTTAAAGTGCTCATTTTATAACAAGCAGTGATGTTGGTGTCTGTTCCTTGACATTTCAGGGTCAATGTATTTTAAGCTTCAATGTGTTAAATTCTACTTAAAGTTTTAAAGTACAGATTCTTTATCATTGGTGTCCCAAGTTAGTTGTTCTGTCCATAAATTCAGGTGAACCAAGTTTTCTGATCAAGGAAACTCAGTGCATGACAGAAAATACTCTGAACAGCATTCAGATTTTTGAAAACCAAGGCAAACTGGGATCAGATGGACTACTTTTCACAACAGTTATGCTGACAGCAAGGTTTAAGATTTCCAGTAGATTATGGGCAGGCTGATGAAGTCAATGCTTGGTGATGACTGCTATGGTACATCTCACCAGTTTTCTTCAATTTTTGACAAAGACCCATATCTAAAACATATACTTCTCTAATTTTTTTCTTCCAACCAATTTCATTTCATACAACTTCAAAAATACTGTCTTTAGTGCTAGGCTTAGTGAAAATAGCACATCCAGAGTTTTTAAAGCCTTACTCTGAACAAAGCAAAGTACAATTTTCTTCATCAGTAGATTAATCTCAACTAACAGCAAAGAAGGATGAGCTGATGTTTGTTTTTTGTTTTTTTTTTTTAAACCTGATGTTTGCTAGGCTCAGTCAATGAATTCAGATGCAGAAGTTGATGAAGAAATTCTGGAATTCCTCAATTTCCTCTCAAAGTTATGGCAGCACTTGGAATGCAAGGTTTCACTAGTTTCTCCATTTTTTTCTCCTTTGCAATTAAAAGAGTTATTTAGTATTAGGTAGGCATTCATGGCCTTTGAAGATTCTTATTAATATTCCAATACTGTCCAATCTTAAAACTGCAGAGAACTGTGCTTTGCAGAATACTTCACTGTTTTAGTGGCATAACTTTTAACAGTGTTTGGCATGTATCACTGCTCAACACTTTCAGATAACTCAGCCGAAGAAGCTGACCCTATCTTCTGCATCATTCATGAATACATACTTGATAAAAGCCTCAAAAAATGTTTTGGCTGCCACCTTTAGCTACCTTAAGGAAAAAAAACAGAAAAACAGGAGTACTGATGATGGAAGCCTCTGGTCCGTCTTGTAGAGCGATGAATGATTTTACCCGCGGCAGCTGGGTGGCAGGGCAATACAGGCATCCAGTTATGCCTGAGCCTCAACAAGTGACATCTTTGTTCATTTTCTTTTTATACACCAATCTGCTGGCTAAAACCTGACACCATTTAACAGTACCCTTGGTCAATCTAAACGATCTTACTTTCATAATCCTCTGATTCTAGCTTGAAGAGTCAAGACGAACTCTTAACTCATGGGGTGAACAAAATGGAAGATGTAAATAAGTGTTTCAGAGCTAAAAAAGCCTCTTATACAAAATTAAACTTTAAGGAATAGCAGTATGAATGGTACCATATCCACAACAAACATCTCTGCGTATACAGTTTGTTATATACCTCACTGATTATAGATAGGCTTTACTCTGAATACTTCTTGGTCTGTCTTTGTATTCCCACCAGCCAAGGAGCTCTTTCCAATTTATTTCTTATATTATGAAAAATTAAATCTTTTTTCTTTTTAATATTACAATATTAAGTATGATTTCATAAACTATAACTTTCCTCATACCCTGCAATGCTGATATAATGTGTGAAGGGAGGGGGAGAGAATGCTTTCTTTTCTATTTCTGAAAATCACTAACATGTTCCTTGAGTCTATGAGTAACAACTTCCTACTGTAGCCCCTAAAACTAAAAAAGCTTGATCACCTCCAAAGGAGATTATAATTTTGGTGAATTGGGAGATGGTGATGGACAGGGAGGCCTGGTGTGCTGCAATTCATGGGGTCGCAAAGAGTTGGACACGACTGAGCGACTGAACTGAACTGAGAGAATTTAATGTAACCAGAACTGTGTGGTGGCTAATGTATAGCAAATTAAATAAACCATTATACAAAAACAGTTCCATATAACGTTATTATTGTGAGAACTTTGTATCATAAGGCTCTAAATCATGCTACTGTAAGATGCATGTTTACCAATAAAAACCAAAACTATAAACCATATAAAGAAGGCCTACACAATTATTACCTCTTCAGTGTAATTCCTGTGTTTGGTAACACCATCAATCTAAGTTCTGGTATATGTTTGAAAAAAGAAAGTTTTATACTCTTTTAAATAGTATATATTTTGAAAGGGATTATTTCCAATTTAACTTGATTGTGCTGTTTATACTTACAAGTGTGCTTTATAAGTAACTTCCGAGGTTTCAAATGAGTGTTAGCTGGCTTCCCAAGATAAAGAGATCACCTCTTTTTCTCTTGTCTAAATTGGCTTTCAATTAAAATTTTGGTTCAAAAATTCTTTTCAGGAAATCCTAGCAGAGGAATGAAAGGTTACCTCTTCTCCTTAGCGTTAGGTACTAAACCCCAGAAGTACAGGACACAGTTTCTTCTATAGGCAAACTTAATTATTACCCTGGGGGGAAAGCAGATACTAGGGTTTATCCTTAAATCATATTAATATGATGGAATTAGCAATGGTTTGTAATGAAGATTTGTGTCTTAACTGTGTACTTACCAACAGTTACTGTGAAACGGGGCGGGGGTGGGGTAGGGGGGGTGAGGGATGATAATATCTAATATATAATACCTGTAGGGCAGGGTTCTGTTTGTGTTTTGACTGCAACCCAGAGTAAGCGATATGTTTTGTGGCCCAAGTATACACCTGTGTACGTATAATTTAAAAGTTTCATAAAACAATACTTACCCTTACTATGCTCCCGTGCACTCGATATTTTCTCATTTCATTTAAAAATAATGCTGGGCATTGACCCATTTAAGACCCACTAATTGGTCAAAACCCACAGTTTGAAAACCACTGCTGTAGAATATGAGAAAATACACTTTATAAACTGTAAAGCACTACTGAGACATGAGCAACTGCTACTAAGACTTTTAGGGACCTGAAGACAACCTTTCTCTCCTTTGGGTACTGCTAGGAGTCATATCCATTTAGGCTTTTTGACAGTCTTCATGCTGTCACTGAGATAATTCTCTAATACTCAGATCAGAACTAGAAATCAAGGTTTTAACCATATCAGAACCCATAAAAATTAGAGGAAACTAGAGGAAAGCCAAAGAAACATCTGTTTAGTGCTTTATGGTTTATAAAATACTTTCATATAAGATCTCTTTTAATTTTAACAAGCTTAGGAGAAAAGTAAAGCTAAGAGGTTGAGGCTTGCCCAAGATTAGACAGTAAGTTTTAGAGCCAGGTCATCTGATCCTAAATCCTTAACTTCTTCCGCTATGATAAAGTAACAGGTAAGGAAAATGATCGGGGCAGGTTTATTCTGATGTTTATGTCCTCTGCCTTTCTCTACAGGGGAAATGGGCCCCACTGAAGGTAGCAACGTAACTCCAGACTTTACTAGGCAGGTATGTCCAGCCGGTCTTATTAGCAGGAACCACACCCTGGCTTTTTGGTCTACCAATTAGTCCTCAGTTTTGACACTGCTTGTGCTGATGTCCTAAATGTCTAGTTATTTACAAGCATATGGCTTTCCATTCCTGTGTATTAAGGGTCCTAGAGTCTTGGTCAGGTATAGACTCAGTACTTACATAAGAGGGAAATTAAGTCGGGGAGTGGGGAGGAGTCTGTCACTTGTACCCCCTTACACTTGGGCAAACTGAAAGGGAGTAAGGACAGTGGTCAACTCCTGATTACTGTCTTTAGTCTTTACTCAGTTTCCTCTGGGGAAGCCAGTTAGCCTCCGCCAATGTTTCTTTTCTCCACATATGTCCATCTCTCTTCACCCTGTGCCTCATCCCTCACAAAAAAAGAGGCTCAGCTACAAAGTACCCAGCTGCCCTGGTTTCTCCTCCACTTCCTTCAAATCCCCACATTCTCCCACGCTGCTCACCTTGTACTCGTGCACCGCTTCGTCTAATGGCACCACACTATGCTGTTTGTGGCTCCTGGATTCTCGACATATCACACAGATGGCCTCTTTGTCCACCTCACAGTAAAGTTTCAGAGCTTCCTGGTGTTTGGAGCAGATGTCCTGATCATTCACCCGGCTCTCTCGATTAGGAGTGGGACACATCTGGCGAATTATCTGGACCATGTTCGCCAGTTGCAAGTTGGGACGAAAGCTGCGACGCTTAAAGCTCTTTCGGCACTGGGGGCAGGTGAACTGCCGTGGAGGGGCTGGAGGCGGGGCCAGGTGAGTGTCAGGGTACAGCTCTTCGTCGTCCTCATCGTATTCTTCCAAAATCTCCTCCTCTTGCAGGTAGACGTTAATTCTCAGGTCATGTCTCAAGCCTCCCAGGTAGTAGTTCGTATCTTCCTCCTGGTCCCACACATAATCCATGCTGTCCCTTATGCCACCGTCACCGACCCAGGGTTCATCATCCTCTTGGTCCTGGAACAACTCCTCGTCAGCATTCCCCTGGTATAAAACCTCCCGAATGGAGTTGCCCCATCCACCGATGGCCCCTACTGCCTCCTCGTCGTCCTCGTCCTCCCATTCATCTTCCTCTTCCTCCCTGTCTTGCTCATTGTCTTCCTTGCCCCACAGCTGGGTCACACACCCACGGCAAAAGTTATGACCACAGCCGATGGACACGGGATCCTTGAAGTAATCCAGGCAGATGGCACACACGGCTTCCTCCTGAAGTGTCTGCAAGGGATTAGGAGTAGTGGCACTGCCAGCCATCTTAACGCGCGGCCGGTTGGTGTGGATGCGTCGTCAGTTCAGAGCCGAGGAGCAGGGGACGCACCTGCGGACATGCCTCCAAGCTACGCTGGTGATTCAAAGCTGTCCCCAACTGCTCTCCCTCCTCAGGCTCTCAGAGAAGCCTTGCTTCCTTCTCTCGGGCGCTCCCTGAACTCACAGCTGCCCTCTGAAGGCAGTGGGAAAAGAACCAGGCTGCGGCCCCCCACTTCCCTTCGAGACCCAGCGTTCAAACTCAGACCACTCCACGCTTCTCGCCTGCCTCCAGGTGTACGCGACCCGGCGGCGTTCCCCTCAGAAGCCGGCCCTCCTCACTCCGTCGGAGGCAACCGAAAATGACGTAGGCACGCTAACACGCGGGAGACGGCGGACTGGGCAGGCTGAGGACCACGTCTCTATGGTGCCCCCGGAAACGCGCCAGGCAAGAGCACCGGCCGCCCATTCAGCTACCACAGATAGAAAAAACTGCCTGGTCAGAATGGGTGGAGGCGGCGAGAGAATCAATTTAAGCCACGATTTCTCTAATCAGCCAGACCCAGAGGGTCCAGCAGCTGCTCAGGAAAGCCCGTCCCCGCATGCACCCAAAAGGGCCGTAAGTGCGGCGACCAAGCTCTGGTGCTCTCCTGTATTTCCGACCCGGGTCTACCCAGAGTCTTTTGTGGTAGGGAGGACTCCTCCGAGGCTCCCGCGCTCGAGGGTGTGGTCTGTAGGAACCTGGCGGGATTGAGTTCGCTGTGCCCCTGAGTGGCCGTGAAGTGGAAGAATCTCGCATAAAAACCCGGGTGCTTCCAACTTTCCTTCTCAGATCAATTCACCCCTTTCTTGCTACCTGCCCTCAGACACCTTAGACTCGGCATACCCTACACTGACTTCGTCTGTGAATCTTTTCATCTCCATCTATAATCCTTCCGTTCAGCATCTACTCTCCATGCATGCGACTTCCCTGGTGGCTCAGACGGTTAAAAAGTCTGCCTACAATGCGGGAGACCTGGTCTTGATCCCTGGGTGGGTAAGATCCCCTGGAGAAGGAAATGGCAACCCACTCCAGTACTCTTGCCTGGAAAATCGCATGGACGGAGAAGCCTGGTAGGCTACAATCCATGGGGTCGCAAAGAGTCGGACACGACTGAGCGACTTCACTTACCCAAATAACCATTCATTTTTCATCCATCCCTCTGCCTTTGCATTCATCCATCATATTCATGAATAACCCTTCCATCCATTTATCCACCCACTTTCATCTGTCCACATTATAAGAACAATAACAACAGAAAATGAGTAAGGCATGATAGGGTCCTTCAAGGAGTTACAGAATTATAGACGTTTGGTCATCTGTCACCCAAGGTTTACAGGGTTTGTTTGTTTAACTTGGCCCTCAGTAAGAAGTACATTGCACATATTGATCCAATACAGGCTTCCACATACATGACAGAAACAAAATTTGGGGAAATTGTTCTTTTCCTTCAGGCATTCATATCACTCTGATATGTTCTGCTTCAATAAGATGCTGTTCAAGACCCACTGGAGTGATTGCAAAGTGACCTCACTAATTGGTCACTTTGGTGTGAGGAACTCCACTTGCCCTAACAGAAACTTCAGCCAACCCTGGATCCCATGCTCTTCCTCTCCGGGCCTGAGCTTGAACACAGAGTAAGAATGATAAATGCACTATTCAACATTGTGCACACAGCTCCATCATAGTGCTGAATATACAGCTAATACTCCCTATATATCTGCAAAGTAAATAAAGGAAACCCAACAAATTGCTAGGATCATGTCCTGCTGATTTTTATCTCCTCAAATCTAGGTCTTCTCTATTTCTGTTTCTTCCAGCCTATATTTTACCCTATCAGCTTCCAAATGGACAAAACATTTTCTGAAAGGTCATTTGCACTCATTTCAGTGCATCCTTCAGCTACCAGTACCATTTACCTGAAATGAAGGTCTGACACACTCTTGCCAGGCTGTTGCCTCTGTCTTTGGACATGTTGTTCACTCACCTAGAAGGCTTGCACTTCGCTGCTTCACGTAGGTATAATGCCTGACTAAGCTTCAGGTCTCTGCTTAGGCATAAACTCCTGAAGGAGACTCTTCCTAGAGGATGGCTGCTGCTGCTGCTGCTAAGTCACTTCAGTCGTGTCTGACTCTGCGCCCCCCGTCCCTGGGATTCTCCAGGCAAGAACACTGGAGTGGGTTGCCATTTCCTTCTCCAATGCGTGAAAGTGAAGTTGCTCAGTCGTGTCCGACTCAACAACCCCATGGACTGCAGCCTACCAGGCTCCTCCTTCCATGGATTTTCCAGGCAAGAGTACTGGAGTGGGGTGCCATTGCCTTCTCTGCAGAGGATGGCACTGAGAGTCAATTCCTAGGCAGGCTGATAAGAAGTCCGGGGTCCCTGAGGAGGAGGAGGGGGAGAAGAGAGGGGTCCCGAGCCCTCGAGAAGGAGAAAGGGGTCTGGGGCTCTTAAGGAGAAAAGGACCAACAATTTTTTCTACATTGCTTTGTCTTAGTCAATATAACAATTTATCTTGCTCAAGGACATGTTTCTTCTTCTTGAGAACCTTTTGACTAATCCTGTCATCTTAAAATGTATATTATGGGAGCGGGTCTGGTGAGACCTTTCTGTTGTTAGTTCTAATCTTGTTAATTTAAGATGTATGTTGTGAAAATGGGTCTGGTAAAGGTACATAAGGCCTTGATAATACTAGCAAGTGGGGGCACTCTCGTCCCCCTTCTGATGTCTATGTCAGCTTTCTCTGTCCCTTTTTATGCTTTAATAAAACTCTGCTACACAAAAGCTCTTGAGTGATCAAGCCTGGTTCCTGGTCCTGAAGCTGCACGTTTCACAGTGAGCTATCAGCACCAGCCTGTGTTCAGACCCCAACTCTGTTACTCATTTTCTGTATGACCTTGGGTTAGTTACTAACATCCCTATGCTGCAGTTTTCCCACATGCAACATAAAGATGATAGTAGCACACACATCATGTGTGTGTTAGTCCCTCAGTCGTGTCTGACTCTTTGTGATGCCATGGGCTGTAGCCTGCCAGGCTCCTCTGTCCATGGAATTCTCCAGGCAAGAATCCTGGAGTGGGTTGCCATTCCCTTCTCCAGTGGATTTTCCCAACCCAGGGATTGAACTCAGGTCTCCTGCATTGCAAGCAAACTCTTTACTGTTTGAACCACCAGGAAGCCTAGCACCTACTTCATGGGTTGGTATAAAATTGGATTAGTTGTAAAATGGTTAGAACAGTGCCCACTGGAGTTATTTTTGTGTTTTTATCACCTACCACTGTATTACTTTCCTGTAGTAGATAAGTCTCAGAAGAAACTCTCCCTTATCTCCTATTCTCTCTTACTTCAAGTATGTTCAAGTGATTGGAACCCTGAGGGGAAAAATAACCCACCATATGTCATCCTACTTTTTTTTTTTGCCCTCAACAAGCAGGGTCCAGAGCAGGGATCAAACTCCTTCCCACTGAAGTGGAGGTGCAGAATCCTAACCACCAAACTGACAGGGAATTCTCTGTTATCCTAGTGGTTCTGAGAGCCTTTATTCTGGAGAGGGCAGGAGTAGAAACCCAGGTCTTCCCTGTGTAAGGTGGGACACATATCCATGTTGTCTATTTGTTAGAAAACAAACATGTGAGCTCCCATATACAATCTGAGAGCCATCCTGGAGGTAATGACTGAGATGCCGCAGTGGGTAATACGTACAACAGGAACTGGAATTGAGTTTCAAGGCTGGACTACTTCCCCATCCCTGAATTCAGGTTCTCCCCTGCACATGGAAGGGGGTTGGCAAAGAGCTGGGGAGCAGACCAAGAGAAGAGGGGCCTGCTTATGAAAGCAAGTTCCTGTTTGCCCCAGGGAGCAGAGCCCAGGTGGGAAGGAGAGCTGGAGAAAGAGCAAGGAGGAATGAGTGAAAGAAGATGGTGAGAGGAGGCTAGAGGGAGCATCCTGAAGGAACCAAAGTGACTTAAACATATAGTGGACACCCATTCTCAAGAATACCTAGCTGAATGAAGTCCTAATTCAGTACCTATTTTATTTTGCTTCTCTTCTGAATTACCTCCCCTCAAATCTAAGCGGCACCTGAGAGAGGGACTTTGTTTAATTTCCATCATGTAGTGAAACCTAGCTGATATTTTCCAGGGTATACAGGCGGCTTGGTTTTAAGCCCTCTTGCAACCTGTACACCCTCAGCAACCAGGCACACTCTCCTATTCACAGAGGACTGCTAGCCTTCTCTTGAACTCAGCTCGGGACTGTGGGTACTTGGAGCAGATCACTTGGCACACACAGGGCCTCGGTGTCATTGTCCCAGGGCACTGGGAAAACAGAGCTGTGGAGGGCACTCAGGAGCTAGGGCTCAGCAATGAAGGTGGCTGCCAGGGCATTTTTCTCAGGATTCTGACTTCAGAAGACTTATCCATGGAAACTCACATCAGCCTTTTTAGGCTGAAGAATCCCATACAATGGCAGATGATTATATTCCAATTTATGGTGAGGAGGCAAGCATTTGTCACACAGACACTGGAAACCACTTTGTCAGAGGTATCCGAGAGGCAGTAGAGCATGGGCTTGACCACACAGGGGTTGGCAAATCTGGCCCTTGGTTTCTTTTTGTAAGGCTCAAGAGCAAAGAGCAATTCTTAAATTTTAAAGGGGTTATAAAACAAGAAAACAAAGGTGAATATTTAGACAGAGACTGTGGCCAGAAAGGTCTAAAATATTTACTGTCTGACACTTTACAAGAAAAGTTTACTGAACCCTGGGATATGGGGTTAGAATGGAGGACCTCTAGAATGCCTTGTTGTTTTTTTTCAAAGTAGTTGATTTACAATATTGTGTTAGTTTGAGGCATACAGCAAAGTGATTCAGTTACACATATATACTTATATATATTCTTTTCCAATACAGTATATTAGAGGTTATTGAATATAGTTCCCTGTGCTATACAGCAGGACTTTGCTGTTGGTGGTGGTTTTTTTGCTGTGCCACGTGGCATATGGGATCTGAGTTCCCTGACCAAGGATGGAAGTTGCAAGCTGCTGCATTGGAAGCACAGAGTCCTAAGCACCAGAATGGCAGGGAAGTCCCCAGAATGCCTTCTAATGTTACAATTCTGGTTTGTCTCTACCTTCTGGGTTCAAGACTCAAGCTTGTCCACCATGCCCTAGCACCGTCTTCTCCGTCAGATTCCAGAGGTCCTGGCTGGACAGAGTGAGTATGACCAGTGGGTCAGCCTTGCTTTTCCTTAATACAGGCCCAGCTTCTTCTCTGCCTTGGCTGCGGTGCAGAGAGCTCGGGCTTCCTGGGTCTCTTCCCTATCCTGACTCTGGCACTGTGGAGTAAAAGGACCTGGAGGGACAGGCCTTTGGCACAGACAGCTGAAAGGCTGACCCCCTCCTCCCTGGCTGTTTGCTTTGAGATGAGGTTGTGTGGTTCCCTTTGTACTGTGTGGCAGTTTGGGGCAAGGAGAGTCTAGAAAGACACAGTTGTGAATGAGCCTATGTCCTTGATTATGCTTTTGATGCCACACTGATCTGTGAACATTTCCAGAAAGTTAGAGGAGAAAAAAAATACCAGGCCAGGGCTGGGCCTTCCTGTTGGCCTTTGTCATTAGTTCCCATCTGACCAGGCTGTGGCTGCTTGGATATCCTGCATAATTTATCATGGTACCCAGGGCAGGCACGTCCAGGTCTCTGAGTTCTGGATGGCCTTGGGAGGAAGGGAGGCAAGGCTGGAACACTGATGGAAACTGGGTGAGTCAAGCTGCACTGGAGATGATATTGTAAGAAAGCCTTGCTGTTTGGAGAGTTTGGATTCTAATGATATTCTTTGAATACCCGTGATTCATATTATTCATTAGTGAATTCCTTCATTCAACGCATAATCACAGCACTGGGCCATACTGAACAACCAGAGAATTCTGTTCTGAATGGAATAGCCCCTCAAGAAGTTGTGGTTTGGGACAGGACTCCTGAGTGAGCGGTTAGCATGTGAGATTTGCGCAAATGGGGGTAGGGAGGCCATCAGGGTGGCCTGAGGCTTAGAAGTATGACTTAGCAGTCCACCCACAGGTTGAGCCAGGGGTGTGTCTGTGAGTAGAGACCTCACAGTTCTGAGCCACAGCCCAGAATGGCTGACAGAAGGAAGCAGTTCCCTAGAGAGGCCTGTGGCCGTGCCCTCAGGACACAAAGTCAGTGCCCTGCTGGATAGGAAGGCTGTTCCCTCAGATCAAGGATTTGAGGGAGGAGCTCTTGCAAAGCTGCCATCCTACCCCTGCCAGATTCCCATGCCCTTTCTAGGGCACTCAGAACCCTCCTTACTTGCCTTCCTGCCTCTGTCCACTCCTGAGACCATGGTGTCCATCGGTGAAGCTGAGAGGAACACTCAGAGCTAAGACAAACTCCCTGTGCATTTTCCTTCTGTCCCCTCACAAGTTTCTCTCCTGGCAGCAGTGGCTGGGGAAGGAAGCCAAGAGAGGCAGATGTCCAGGTGGGTTCAGCTAGGCTCAGAGCACCAGACTTTGGTTGACACCATTGACTAGCTGCTACTAAGCAGTGAAACAAAAATGGGGATGGAGGGACTTCCCTGGTGGTCCAGTGGTTAAGTGTCCACCTTGCAATGCAGGGGACTTGTGTTTGATCCCTGGTTGGGGGCCTCAGATGTCACACACCCCAGAGCAACTGAGTCCACACTCCACAACTACTGAGCTGGTGTACCACAATGCATGACACAGCAAAGGTCCTGCATGCTACAACCAAGACTGATGCAGGCAAATAAATAAATATTTTTTAAAAAGCCAAAAAACAAAAATGGGGGTTGAGCAAAACCTGGGTTATGGGAGACAGCCATGCTTTCTAAGCCTCTTCATCCCTTGGTGCCATTAGATCCCTGCGTTCACTCCTACTGTTTGTGGGGTGGTAATTGAATCATGTTCCTTTATTTCAATTTTTGCAACTGCACCAGACATAAACCAATATATGCTGGGGTGTGGATGGAGGTAAAAGAAATGTGTTTGAGAGAGAGCTCACAGCCTGGACAGGAAGGACTCTAACGTGAGAGGCCTCAAAACCTCAGCAGAGGGAAGTAGTGTGATAGGGGTGGGGCAGTTAGTGAGAGGGTCAAATTATCAGGGGTTCAAAGAAGTGCTTCAGGATCTTTTTAGGTCCAAAATGTATTATTTTATTTTGTATTTATATATATTTTTTATTTTGTTTTGTTTTCCTAAAATGTATTTTATGGTCCTATGGGCCAACACTGAACTAGTCTATAAGGGAGATATGATTAAAACAAAATAAAAGCGATCCAGTTACCAAAGATTTCATAATCTGTTTATGGAACACACACTTCTTGAACATCAGGACAGTGGTGCCACTGGCAGCAAAAAGGCTGGTAGGTTCTGCCTGGGGTGTCAAGTTTGGGGTGGGGGCTACTCCACCAGGGAAGGGTTAGTGGGACTCAGGAAAGGGGAGGAAGGCCCCTCAGGCCAGGGTAGGCAGTGTAACAGCTGTCTCCTTGCCTCAGGCATTTCTATCAGACCCCTGGTCCCAGAGCCCCAGGTTTTCTTGCAAATGTTATGTTCTGATGAGGAGATCAGAGGCTGGGTGGACAGAATGAGTAGAACCAGCAGGATAAGGCAGTGAGGTGTAAAAACCAGGGTTTGTGGATGGATATCCAGGGCAGATGTAGACTGCACATCCCTTGCCCTCTGGCAGTTTCTAAGCCAATTAGCCAATGAAGCCAATGGAAGAAGGAAAGACCATACCTTTAAGGGGCAGGTGCTTGGGCCCTGCTGCTGTCCTATAGGGGCTCTTATGGCACTGTTCTAGTTTATGGCCTCTCTGTCCCTTTAATTCCACAGCCCCAGAAGTATTCAGGGTCCTAGACACAGGGAAGCCCAGAACTGGACAGGAACTTCCAGCCTATTCTGCCCAGTGCATAATTACAGAAGCCAGACCCTATATCTAAGACTCCCTGAATATACCACCTCCTTGTATCAAAGAAGCCATGCAGATTGTCAGTCTAAGGGCTACACTTGGTTGGGTGAGATCAAAACTGGGAGGTGGCTCTGGAGGGTCTATAGAGGAACCTGAACCCCCATAACCTTGGGGTACAGAAGGGTGACCAGGCTATACCAATTCAAAGAGAGAAAGACTAATCAGAAGCCTCCTTCTATCTGCTTCTTCCCAAAAACGTTCTGCCTCTACTCCTTCCCCAGAGAAGAAACTTCCACTTCTTCTCAGGAGGCCCTAAGTGTACCCAGGGCTGAGGGAGCATTGAGGGTCCACCTGGGCACTTGTGCCTCCCGTTGCTGGGGACCAGACCTGACCTTTGTTATAACTCATCTCACCATACAGCCAGAGAACTGAAAAAATAAAACATGTTTATTACCACAAAACCTTATTAATACAGGTCCACAATCCCTTACCCAAAACCCTTAGAGTCAGATATAGTTTAGAATTTAGAATTCTTTAGGCTTTAGAAAGATACCAAGATGTGAATGCTGAATATTATATAATGGAGAAGGCGATGGCACCCCACTCCAGTACTCTGCCTGGAAAATCCCATGGACGGAGGAGCCTGGTGAGCTGCAGTCCATGGGGTCGCTAAGAGTCAGACACGACTGAGCGACTTCACTTTCACTTTCCACTTTCATGCATAGGAGGAGGAAATGGCAACCCACTCTAGTATTCTTGCCTGGAGAATCCCAGGGATGGGGGAGCCTGGTGGGTTGCCGTCTACAGGATCGCACAGAGTCGGACATGACTGAAGCGACTTAGCAGCAGCAACCAGAGATGTCTGGGGTGACATCTAATAATCCCCCAAATCAATATTACTGTGAAAAAAATGTGAAAAGGCACATTAGAGGAAGTAAATGAAGAATATGAATAACCCCACTTGACTCTTTCTTTTTTGCTCCATAATGGGGCATGTGGGATCTTAGTTCCCTGATTAGGGATCAAAACTGTGCCCCTGGCAGTGGAAGCACTGAACCTCACTTCCCTTTAGGATTTTTTTTTTCCCTTCCTGCCCCTCTCCCAGGTCATGTTTTGATGACAAATTTGGGAAGACACTTCTAGCTTCCAGAGGTTTTTGTAGATTTCAGAATTGCAAATAAAGGATTATAGACCTGTACTTACTTGCCCATTTACAGAACAGCTCAGTTATTGTTGAGGCTTTGGTGCAGTGGTGAGGTGGCCAGGCTGCAGCAGTCCTCACATCCTAGCTCTGGCATGAATCAGCTGTGGGACCCTGGGCCTCAGTTTCCTCATCTGTACCACAGGAGTATTAATTCCCCCTCACAGTCATGCTTGGAAGATTAAACAGCTTAGTATACAATAAAGTATAAAATAAAGGGCTTCCCTGGTGGCTCAGATGGTAAAGAATCTGCCTGCAATGCAGAAGACCCAGGTTCGATTCCTGGGTCAGGAAGATCCCCTGGAGAAAGGAATGGCTATCCACTCCAGTATTCTTGCCTGGAGAAGTCCGTGGACAGAAGAGCCTGGTGAGCTACAGTCCATGGGGTCTCACAGAGCTGGACACGACTAAGCAACTAACATGTAATAAAGTGCTTAGAACTCTGCTTAGGAAGTGGTTTGCACAGCATATATGGGGCATGACAACATCAGTGAGAAAGACAGACATATAAGACATGTCTTCAGTACAAGTCAGTCATTACAAGCTCACTGCTTAGGTCCCACAGGCCACCAGGGCAGGTTGAGTCTTTTTCTAGTATTACAATTATTCACATCCTTGGCCTTTGAGCCTCCCAGGGCTACAGACACAGAGGTTTCAAACTCCCCACAGGAGGCTCTGTCACACTTTGGAGTCAGCTGAAGGGAGGCAGAGGGTGCTCTGGAAGGGGTCTGACCTTGTGTCCTTTATGACAATGGGACGCGCTATCTCTCTGCCTCGGCTCTGGAGTCCCAACTGCTAGCACATCAAATGGCCCTAAGATTGGATTCTTGTTCATTGAGGGGACAAGGGGTTTCTGCTCCACTGAATATGCAAAGGTGAGGCTGGGCCTTCTCCAGACATATCCTTCATAGGCATTTTCACATGACATAGAGAAAAGGGGTCTTTCCTTACTGTAACAGTAACCTGTGCCTATTGTAAAAATTCAACCATTCAAAAGGATAGGACATAGGGAAACTGAATTGTTTCCCAACCTTCAGTTGCCTGGGACTAACTAACAGGTCTCCAGGTACCTGTCTTCTGAGCTTCTCCTCAAATACAAAAGAATACCACACACCACACATACCACTCACCCTCACATGCACCCCATATATCCTCTCACCCTCAAACATACACACCCACACATCCTCACCTTAACACACCTCCTCAGTTTCACACACCTACCCTTACTGCCTCCCCTATACCCTCACACACCCAACACTCTAATCTATACAAAAGGAGATCATACATATATACAGAACACACCTATGAAAGAGGCAGGCATTCAGCCATTTCTTTCTGATGCTAGCAGCTTCACACATGATGCTGCCGCTATAACTCTTGGATATTTTTCGGGTTTTTCCCTGACTGCCCAGACCCTTGGTTTTCATGTTGGGCAAGTGGGAATAAGAGTAACATTGCCAAACTCATAGAGTGCCTGAGAAGCTCAAGTGGTATTTACAATTAACATGAAATCACTCTGAAAACTGTCAAGTGTAAGAGGACCTGAGGGATTACTACTGCCCCCCCTTCCCACCCCCCAAACCAGAAATAATTAGACGGCAGGAGGCCTTCAGGCCCCCTAACACCCCACAAAACACTTCCTTGATCTGTGACAGTGACTTCTGTCAGGAGATGAGTTGAGCAGCTCCTGATCTTGCTGGGCTTTGAGAATTATGGGGGTCCTCTTAACCTGCAGGAAGAAAGGAAGGGAGGTGATCCCAACAGGCTCCCCAGCCCTCTTCCAAACCCAGATGGTGGCTTTCTGGAGTGCTCCCTACCCCCTCTGCCTAGGGGCAGGATGGTGGCATGGGGCAGGGGGCTGAGGCCTGGGAAAGCATACACCCCATGCCCCACCCCCATCCTGAGTTCTAAGGCATCTCCGCTGTGTTGGGAACATCTGGGGTTTCCTCTCCCCAGCTGGTCCATACCACAGTCACCTGGGGGTTGCTCGTAAGGTTCCTTATTCCTGGCTGTGGAGAAAAAGAACACAAGAGACCCAGTGAGTGTTGGGTCCCCACCATCCCTCTTCCTCTCCCCAGCTGGGCCTTTTCCCAAGTCAGTCCCAGGTCTCCCCTGACTGTGGGATCCACAAGGTCCTCCTGGTGGTGTGCAACTGGGGTAGGGTGGGGACATGTGGGCTTTTCTACAGGTGGGGGACAGGGGGCAGGACCTCAGCAGTAGTTGCTGCTCCCAGGAGAAAACTGTTCTTGCTGTCGCAGGGAAGGATACATTGTATTGTTCCCTAAAAGGCTGTACCAGCCAGAGGGCTTCCCACTCCTTTGTTCCTTACCCACCTACCTTGAAGGCACTTGGTCAAACTCACACCACCACCAATCACCAGCAAGATCAGGATGAGAGAGATAACCACGGCCGTAAGTCTTGGATGAGAGGGCATTTCTAAGAAAGACAGAAAAGTGAGCACTCCCAGATCATGGGCCTGTCTCTGGTCCCCTAGGACCCTCCCCTTCCGCTCCTCAGCCCCTCCCGGCCAAGCCCAGCTTCTCACCCCAGGACACAGTGAGCGTGTGATTCAGGCTGCAGTGCTGCACGTGGCATGTGTATTGGGTCTCATCTCCAGCCGGCACCCACACGGCCATCCACGTCTGATAGGTGCCATCTCCACTGGGGCGTGCCTCCACATACTCAAGCTTTGAATTCAACTTCTTCTCACCCAGCCACCAGCTCAGTGTGATGTCTTGTGGATAGAAGCCCAGGGCCCAGCACCTCAGGGTGGTACCCCCGTCCTGGGCTGAGTGCTTTGTCACCCGTACTGTGGGTGGTTCTGCAAGGAGAGGAGGGAGGAAGACTGCTGAGTGGCTGTTCTCTGTCTATCCCTTATGCTTAATTCTGGGCTCCTCCAGCATCTTCCAGGGTGGAGGACAAGGAAATGGGGACAAGGTCTCTCTCTAGGGGAGGTACCCAATCACTGTTGCAGGCAGGGATGACTGATTTCCAGCTGTTACAAAGAAGCATTGACCTGTTAATTGCCATGAAGGGGACTGACTTCCTGTCCCCAACCTCCAAGGACCTACCTCTGTGGGGCTGTTGGGTCCTAGATACACCCCCTTCTTTCTACAGAGATCCTAGGGTTTTCTCAGTGACTTTATTTACTTCCTCTGTGACTTCCTGCATACAGTAGGTATCTAATCAGTTCAGTTCAGTCACTCAGTCGTGTCCAACTCTTTGTGACCCCATGGATTGCAGCACTCCAGGCTTCCCTGTCCTATCACCAACTCCTGGAGTTTGCTCAAACTCATGTCCACCGAGTCGATGATGCCATCCAACCATCTCATCCTCTGTCATCCCCTTCTCTTCCTTCCTTCAGTCCTTCCCAGCATCAGGGTCTTTTCAAATGAGTCAGTTCTTCCCATCAGGTGACCAAAGTATTGGAGTTTCAGCTTTAGCATCAGTCTTTCCTTTGAATATTTGGGGTTGGTTTCCTTTAGGATTGACTGGTTTCATCTCCTCACAGTCCAAAGGACTCTCAAGAGTATTCTCCAACACAACAGTTCAAAAGCATCAGTTCTTCAGCGCTCAGCTTTCTTTATAGTCCAACTTTCACATCCATACATGACTATTGGAAAAACCATAGCTTTGACTAGATGGACCTTTGTTGGCAAAGTAATATCTCTGCTTTTTCATATGCTGTCTAGGTTTGTCATAGCTTTTCTTTCAAGGAGCAAGCGTCTTTTAATTTCATGGCTGCAGTCACCATCTGCAGTGATTTTGGAACCCCCCAAAATAAAGTCTCTCACTGTTTCCATTGTTTCCCCATCTATTTGCCATGAAACACAGTTCTGCCCATCAATAGAAAATTGGATTAAAGATTTACTGAGCATGGCCCAGTAGAAAAGAGTTTCAAAAAAACATCTACTTCTGCTTTATTGACTATACCAAAGCCTTTGACTGTGTGGATCACAACAAACTGTGGAAAATTCTTAAAGAGATGGGAATACCAGACCACCTGACCTGCCTCCTGAGAAATCTGTATGGAGGTCAGGAAGCAACAGTTAGAATTGGACATGGAACAACAGATTGGTTCCAAATAGGAAAAGAAGTACGTCAAAGCTGTATATTGTCACCCTGCTTATTTAACTTATATGCAGAGTACATCATGAGAAACGCTGGGCTGGAAGAAACACAAGCTGGAATCAAGGTTGCCGGGGTATCAATAACCTCAGGTATGCAGATGACATCACCCTATGGCAGAAAGTGAAGAACTAAAGAGCCTCTTGATGAAAGTGAAAGTGGAGAGTGAAAAAGTTGGCTTAAAGCTCAACATTCAGAAAACGAAGATCATGGCAGCCAGTCCCATTACTTCATGGTAAATAGATAGGGAAACAGTGAGAGACTTTATTTTGGGGGGCTCCAAAATCACTGCAGATGGTGACTGCAGCCATGAAATTAAAAGATGCTTACTCCTTGGAAGGAAAGTTATGACCAACCTAGACAGCATATTAAAAAGCAGAGACATTACTTTGCCAACAAAGGTCCATCTAGTCAAGGCTATGGGTTTTCCAATAGTCATGTATGGATGTGAAAGTTGGACTATAAAGAAAGCTGAGTGCTGAAGAATTGATGCTTTTGAACTCTGGTGTTGGAGAAGACTCTTGAGTCCCTTGGACTGCAAGGAGATCCAACCAGTCCATCCTAAAGATAAGTGCTGGGTGTTCATTGGAAGGACTGATGTTGAAGCTGAAACTCCAATACTTTGGCCACCTGATGCGAAGAGCTGACTCATTTGAAAAGACCCTGATGCTGGGAAAGATTGAGGGCAGGAGGAGAAGGGGACAAAAGAGGATGAGATGGTTGGATGGCATCACCATTCAATGGACATGGGTTTGGGTGGACTCCAGGAGTTGGCGATGGACAGGGAGGCCTGGCGTGCTGCGGTTCATGGGGTCGCAAAGAGTCGGACACAACTGAGCGACTGAACTCAACTGAATAATGAGTGACATTGAACATCTTTTTATGTATTTGTTGGTCATCTGTATGTCTTCTTTGAAGAAATGTCTACTTAGGTCTACTCATTTTTTGATTTTTTTTTTTTTTTTTAAATATTTGAGCTGCATGTTCTATTTGTATATTTTGGAAATCAATCCTTTGTCTGTTGCTTTGTTCACAAATATTTTCTTCCATTCTGAGGGTTGTCTTTTCCTCTTGTTTATGTTTTCTCTACCATGTAAAAGCTTTTAAGTTTAATGAAGTCCCATGTGTTTATTTTTGTCTAGGAGGTGGGTCATTACTCTAGGAGACAGGTCAAAAAGGATCTTGCTGCAATTTATGTTGAAGAGTATTCTGCCTGAGATTAACATTTGAATCATTGGACTCAGTGAAGCAGACTGCCTTCTGCAGTGTGAGTGGGTCCATCCACTCAACTGAAAATCTGAACAGAACAAAGAGGTTGAGTAACAGGGAGCTCCACTAGCGTGACTGCTGAGCTGGAACATTGGTCTTTTCCTGCCTTCAGACTCAAACTGAAACACTGACTCTTCTTGGGTCTCAAACTTTCTAGCATTTGAAGGAACCATACCACTAGTTCTCCCAGTTCTCAGGCCTTTAGTCTCAGACTGGAACTGCAACATTGGCTCTCCTGGGTCTCCAGCTTGCCAACCGCAGATGTTGAAACTTAGCCGCCATAGTCACATGAGCCAGTTCCTTAGAACACAACTCTTTCTCTCTCTCCATGTAGCCTGTTGGTTCTGCTTCTGTGAAGAATCTCACTAATCTCCCAGGTGAAGGACATAGGACAAACCTGGTGCTAAATGAGAGTTCCACAGTACTCTAATGCACACCTAAATGAGAGTTCCACAGTACTCTAATGCACACCAATATGGTGCTTTGGAGAGGCAGCGGCTATTATTACTATCCTCATTATACTGATGAGGAAACTCAAGTGCAGAGAAGGCGAGTAACTGGCAGGAGGTCACACAGCCAGTTAATCTTGGAGCTGGGATGCGCTATCTGGAGGCTAGGCTCCAATGCCTGAGCTCTGTCCACCATGCCCTGCTCTCACAATCACATCTTCTACTCCTGATGTTATCTGTCCTGTCCTCCCTTTGAGGAATATCCTATTACCTCAGCTGATTCACGTCCCGCCATTCAATTGCCAGACATCCATGGTGTCCTGGGTGTTGTGATCAGCTCCACCCCTGGCAACCTCAGCCAGAAAGGCTTTCACCCTAGGCACCCCCAAGCACCCACTTTCCCTAGTGTCCACCCCAGCCTTTGTGTCTCTAGCCTTGTTGGCTGGGGTCAGGAGAAGTTTATGATGCACCTGGAGTCTGGGGAGCACATTGAGCATGAGGGGTGTGAGGGCAGAAAGGGGAAAAAAGCTTAAGCTTTCCTGTCAGTCCCCAGTGGTCTAGGGAGAGGTGAGGGCTGCTGTTCTCCTGGAACCTGAGATCTGTTTCCCAAGGAGCAGAGTTACAGGCTGGTAAATCCCCAAAGGATTTTAGGAGGACCTAGTTTAACCCACTTGCTCTGCAGATGAAGAAAATGAGACCCAGATTAAGAGACTTTATTCCCAAGACCACTTTGGAACAGGGGAGACTCCAGAACTCTGCACTCTATCTTATTTGGAGCGAAGACCTGAGGTCTGGGCTTTGTTCTTAGTCTGCAGCAAAAAACAGTTGGCTAGCTGGCCATGTTTCTGGATCCCAGAGGGCTTGCCTGGGCCAGGGGGACACAGCCTGGGGACGCAGCCCACCTCTCATTCCCCAGAGACTTGTCTGTCAAATGGGATGGCTCTTGAGAATGGGAGCATGGGGCCAATCTACATTGCCACAGGCTGAACCTTACCTCTCCGGGTGAATCTCTGGCCTCCCAGCTCCAGGTATCTGCGCAGGGAGGCGAGGCAGGGGCCTTCCAGGTAGGCTTTGTTGTACTCAGCATAGCAGTGCTCTGTCTCCATTCTACGCTTGGTCAACAGAGCCACGGGGTTAGCTGACACCCAACTCAGAGTTTCCATGTCCAGTGACACGTGGTCTTGCCCATCATAGCCAAACTGCCAGAAGCTGTTGGAGTGGCCATCTTCCTGGATCTCACAGCCAAACATGCGGTGAGTGCTGTGCATGCCTGTGAGTACAGGTAAGAAAGCTGGCACTAGTGGGGACTGGGGGTCAAGTCCCTGATAGCCAGGGAGAAGCCCACCACCCACAGGGACATCAAAAAAGTAGAGGGACAGGGCATCATCATTTAGATAAAAATCCCCCAAGTAATTTTCATAAGCAGCCTGGGTTGAGAAACCTGCTAGGCCTCTCATGTGGGACAAACACCCCAGTTCATAATTAGACACATCCTTATTTCATATCCCACACTACTTGAACGTGAAAGTGAAAGTTGCTCAGTTGTGTCCGACTCTTTGTGACCCCATGAACCATAGAGTCCATGGAATTCTCCAGGCCAGATACTGGAGTGGGTAGCCTTTCCCTTCTCCAGGGAATCTCCTCAACCCAGGGATTAATCCCAGGTCACCCACATTGCAGGCATATTCTTTACCAGCTGAGCCATCAGGGAAGTCCACCTGTGGGTGTCATGCCATGCTTATTCTGGGGGCCCTTGGCTGATGCACAGCCCTTCTCAGTCTCAATCTTTTATATCCTTTGTATGTACTGATTCTGAGGCCTCTGGGGACCTGAGGCTTTTAGTCTGGGCATTTGGGTATCCAGGCACAGAGAGGGATGGTGTTGTGTGAACAAGCTGTGCTCCATAAGCACTTCATTCAGAATAAGCAGCGGCCCTGGTGGTGGGCCCAAGTGCACTGTTGCTGAGAGGGGGAAGCTGAGGTGGTGCCAGAGGGCCTGGGGGTACTGCATGAGTGAGGATGAGGCAGGAAAATCCTCTCCCCATCAGCTGAGTTTCAGAGCCCAGGTTAGCTAAGGGGTAGGCAAGGGCTGAGGGGGAGACATCATGGGCCCCCAGCTCCTATGATGCTTGCTGCACTGGCCTGTGTGCTGGCTGCTGAAGCCACAATGGATTTTGAGGCCCTGAGGCCCCTGCTTGACTGTGGGGGAAGGAGACTGAAAAGAGCCAAGTATCAGAGGCTTGCCCCACACCCTCTGACAAACATAGCTGCCAGGAGAGTGAGCGTGCAGAGGGTGAAGGAAGGAGAATGGGGCGTCCACCCAACGTACCGCTGCTGTGGTTGTGGTAGCCCATCATTCTCCATGTCTCCACCTGATGAAGCTCTGCCCATTTCCTCTGCTTCTTGGTCTCCTTCTCCCAGTACTTGGCATTCATGGGCATAATCCATGGAGCCTGGGGCTCAGCTTTGTCCACACGACTGTCATACCGGATAAAAGGCTGATCATCCACGTAGCCTACAGCCTGAAACTTAGGGAGGCTCGGGTCCGGCTCTGACAGGTCCAGGTAGTGGTAGCGGAGGGAGTGCGTCCCTGTGGAAACACAAACTGGTCTTGGGTTCACATAGACGACCAGGATCTGCACCAGGCCTCAGTGTGCTGGGTGAGGTTGGCAGTAGAAACTTATCCAAGAGAATTTATTATGAGCAAGAATGTGTGTGTGCGTGCTAAGTTGCTTCAGTCATGTCCAACTCTTTGCAACCCCATGGACTGTAGTCCACCAGGCTCCTCTGTCCGTGGGATTCTCCAGGCAAAAAAACTGGAGTAGGTTGCTGCTCCTCCAGGGGCTCTTCCCAACCCAGGGATCAAACATGAGTCCCTATGTTTCCTGCATTGGCAGGTGGGTTCTTTACCACTAGCGCCACCTGGGAAGTCCATTAGCAAGAGTAAGCACTAGCAATTTCAGTGAAAAAAAAACATAAGGGCATCCAAAGAGATTAATATAGAGAGAACCAGTTGAACATTGAGGCCAAAGGTCATGCATTAAGGCTTATGGACTTTATTCTCAGAAAGTTTCTCAGCTCCTCACGCAGGGCCTACTTACTCATACTTTGTATTCATCTCTAGTGAGTGTGATTGTCTGGTTTCCAATTTCTCACAAAAAGGGTGGGATATTTTTAAAAAGTTGGTTGCTTGGGAGCTTAATTTATGTGGTTGCTGCTGCTGCTGCTATGTCACTTCAGTCGTGTCTGACTCTGTGCGACCCCATAGATGTCAGCCCACCAGGCTCCCCCGCCCCTGGGATTCTCCAGGCAAGAACACTGGAGTGGGTTGCCATTTCCTTCTCCAATGCATGAAAGTGAAAAGTAAAAGGGAAGTCACTCAGTCGTGTCCAATTCTTAGCGACCTCATGGACTGCAGCCCACCAGGCTCCTCCATCCATGGGATTTTCCAGGCAGTAGTACTGGAGTGGGTTGCCATTGCCTTCTCCAAATTTATGTGGTTAATTAAGCTTAATTCATTGCCCAGATATGCTTGAGAAAGGTTGGACATCATTCTTAGCTTGAACCATTACTGCCAAGCTGGTGGCACCTTGACTCCATTCCCCACTCCCTTCTGTTCCCACAGCAGACATTACTGTGTGTTAGTTGCTGAATCATGTCTGACTCTTTGTGATCCTAGGGACTGTATCCCAGTGGGCTCCTCTGTCCATGGGATTCTCCAGGCAAGAAACCTGGAGTGGGTTGCCATTTCCTTCTCCAGGGGATCTTCTTGACCCAGGGATCAAACCCAGGTTTCCTGCATTGTAGGCAGATTCTTTACCATCTGAGCCACCAGGGAGGCCCAAGACTAGTTGATCTCTTATCTCTTTGAGTCTAAATGCTGCCTCTCTACCGTAACTCCAAACTCATTGATTTAACTTGGTGCTGGAGATGAAATCTACTTAGCAGCCAGTCCTGAGTCAAGCTATTCAAATAAATGCTGTATCTTAAACTCAGGTCACATTTCTCAGAGATATCCCTGGCTTACTTTCGTACTTTTAAAAAACTTTTGCTCAGAAGTTTTTATCCCCTAACACGCCTGTCTCTGTGTTATTTTTCTCCAGAGCACTGGAGAGAGTATGCATTTGCACTGACTAGAGAGTATGCATTTGTTTGTCTTGTTAATGGACTCTTTCCTCTGCAGTGTCAGCTCTCCAAGGGCAGAGATTCCTGTATGGATTGTTCTGTTTCCCCAGCACCTAGAACAGCTTCTGGCATACAGTGGGTGCTCATTGGTTGAACATTCACATGTGAAAAGAGTCAAACACATCTCTACACTCACAGCTCTCTTTTTATTGCCTCCTTGTTACTTCAGGCTATACCAAACTCTGGCCAGGTCCTCTGTACCTGCTGTTTTTTCTGCCCTAGGCATCCCCCTTTCTGCTTTCTCTCAGCCACTCTCCACATCCCTCAGGTTGCAGTCAAACATCCCTTCCTCCAGGAAGTCCTCCTGATTTCAGCCTGATGTCTCACAGAGGGATCTCAAGAGTGTCCTGTGCTTCCTGTGAAACTATGGATTTCATGAGGGTGGGAAGTCCATCTGCCCTCTATTTATCCAGGACCTAGCACACAGCTGGCAATGGCACCCCACTCCAGTACTCTTGCCTGGAAAATCCCATGGATGGAGGAGCCTGGTGGGCTGCAGTCCATGGGGTCGCTAGGAATCAGACATGACTGAGCGACTTCACTTTCCCTTTTCATTTTCATGCATTGGAGAAGGAAATGGCAACCCACTCCAGTGTTCTTGCCTGGAGAATCCCAGGGACGGGGGAGCCTAGTGGGCTGCCGTCTATGGGGTCGCACAGAGTTGGACACGACTGAAGCGACTTAGCAGCAGCAGCAGCACACAGCTGGAAGTTGCTAAATTGGACAAAAAACAAGAACATGAATGGTATGAGGATAATCTGAGTTGCTATTTTTGGTGACCGCTGTGCCTGCACTGGTTTAACTCCTCCTCATTCACTATTTTAGTTCATCCTTACAATAAACCTAAGAGGTCAGTGTGATTGGTCCCATTTTACAGATAAGGGAATCAAGGCCCAGGGGAGACCAAGTGTAGTACTCAAAGGCATGTACTAGAATGAGGGCAGCCCAGATTCTCTCCCCAGGGACTGCTGTCTTCTTCTAAACTGAGAAAAGGGATGCTGTCTTCTCATGCCTGGAGAACCTCCTCATGGGAGGCAAGAGTGGTCAATGTTAGGAGTGTTTGAGTGAAGGTTAACGTCAGGCCTGAACTGATGTGGGCCTCCTGGGAAATGACTGAATTATCTCTCATGGTGCTGTTTCCTTGCACATCTTTGAGTTGCTCAAAGGGCAGTGTGGGGGTACTCCTGTGCTGGCAGCTGTGAATGGGCACAAAGTTCTTTGGGGGAGAACAGAGGCTATGATTTCTCCACGTCAAGGTGATCCACCCACTCCTTGGTTCTGATCTGCAGCAGCTCTACCTGCCCTGGAAGTGAGGGACAGAAAAGATCCTGTGTCTTTGTGTAGCTGCTGGGACTCCTGGGTAGTGAGGAATCTGTACAAGCTGGGCCTCCAGTCCTGCCTCCCTCTCCACAGCTCAGAAAGCATAGTGGGGTAGGCTGAAAAATGCCCCCCGAGATATCCCTGCAACTGTTGAATATTAGTTTATATGGTAACAGGAGTTTTGCAGATTAAATTAAGGATCTTGAGATGGAGAGATTATCCCAGATTGTCTAGGCAGGCCCTAAATGTGTCCTTAGAAAAGGGAGGGAGAGGGAGATTCCAGCAGAGAAAGATGCAGGAAGGCACTATGTGCCAAGAAATACAGTTCTAGAATGGAAAGGCCTCCTCCAAAAGGGAATTCTTTATAAAAGACAGGAAGGAACCAGCCATATAAGGATCTGACAGCATTCCAGGTCTGCAGAGGGGAGAGCCAGTGCAAAGGTCCCAAGTCAGAAGCATATGTCAGGTGTCCCGAGGCTGCTGCAAGAAGGCAGGGAAAAATAAAATGGTGCTGTGATTCAGTGTAGCAGATGTGGGGTGAAGGAAGGGGCTGAATTCTGAATCTTTCCCAGGCTTGTCCAGATCTGGCCTGGCCCTCCTTGCCATGAGGGGTCTGGTTCCTGGAATCTGCTCTGCCCTGGACTACTTACCATGGCCTACATCCTGGCATCTGGTACCCATCCTGGGAGTCAGGGACCTGCTTTTTAGAACAAGTTCATGACTGTGGCCTGCCTCAGTTGACTTTCAGGTACTGCTTCCCATGTACCCAGTGAGGGGCCTGTCACCCTTCCCTCCCTGAAAATCCTACCAGTCTCTGCTCTGCCTACCAGATAGTCTTGAGAGTCCAGCTTGCTCTCTGTGGGGGCTCACATACTGCTCATTGCCATTTTTGCCTAGGAGAACAATCTCAGCTGGGACTAGATTGCCACCTGCTAACTGGACCCAAGTGGAATCATCATGCCTTGGGCTGCAGCCCACAGTGAAGCAAAAACAGCTGAGGAAGGCCACCTCCCTGGCTTTGGAGGTGATACCACCTGCCAGGCTGGGGTCAGTGTCAGGCACTGTGAGACCAAGGCAGGAGGAAGTGGGGGCTACACGGCAGGCATCCAGCGGTATCTGCTCCTGCAGTGACATGGCCTAAGGAAGTTGCTACATGCCCATTGTTGTTTCAGGGCCTGCGTGAACATTAGTTTTTCCCCACTTCCACCCTAACTCTCCACTTCCTAGTCTCTTGGCCACATGGCTGGTCTTCAAAAAGGAGCAGTCCTGTACCCCATTAGCCTAGCCTCCTTCTTCCTCTGACCATGGTTGGGGAGGAAGGAGCCAGTCCCTTTGCCACCCAGGCCAGGAGATGTTTTTGTGTCTGCCCCACCTCTGAAAGAGATGGGAATACAAGACCACCTGACCTGCCTCTTGAGAAACCTATATGCAGGTCAGGAAGCAACAGTTAGAACTGGATATGGAACAACAGACTGGTTCCAAATAGGAAAAGGAGTACGTCAAGGCTGTATATTGTCACCCTGCTTATTTAACTTCTATGCAGAGTACATCATGAAAAACGCTGGGCTGGAAGAAGTACAACCTGGAATCAAGATTGTCCGGAGAAATATCAATAACATCAGATATGTAGATGACATCACCCTTATGGCAGAAAGTGAAGAAGAACTAAAAAGCCTCTTGATGAAGGTGAAAGAGGAGAGTGAAAAAGTTGGCTTAAAGGTCAACATTCAGAAAACTAAGATCATGGCAGCCAGTCCCATCACTTCATGAGAAATAGATGGGGAAATAGTGGAAAGTGTCAGACTTTATTTTTTTTGGGCTCCAAAATCACTGCAGATGGTGATTGCAGCCATGAAATTAAAAGATGCTTACTCACTGGAAGGAAAGCTATGACCGACCTAGATAGCATATTCAAAAGCAGAGACATTACTTTGCCAACAAAAGTCCATCTAGTCAAGGCTATGGTTTTTCCAGTAGTCATGTATGGATGTGAGTTGGACTGTGAAGAAAGCTGAGTGCTGAAGAACGGATGCTTTTGAACTGTGGTGTTGGAGAAGACTCTTGAGAGTCCCTTGGACTGCAAGGAGATCCAACCAGTCCATTCTGAAGATCAGTCCTGGGTGTTCTTTGGAAGGAATGATGCTAAGGCTGAAACTCCAGTACTTTGGCCACCTCATGCAAAGAGTTGACTCATTGGAAAAGACTCTGATGCTGGGAGGGATTGGGGGCATGAGGAGAAGGGGACGACAGAGGATGAGATGGCTGGATGGCATCAACGATTCAATGGACATGAGTTTGAGTGAACTCCGGGAGTTGGTGATGGACAGGAAGGCCTGGTGTGCTGCAGTTCATGGGGTCGCAAAGAGTCGGACACGACTGAGTGACTGAACTGAACTGAACTGAACACCTCCCCTACGATCCATATAGCACTGCCAGTCCCTAGCTGCATGGCTCTGAGGAAGTTATTTCAATGCTCCAGGCGTTGGTTTTCTCACCTGTAGGTAGGCTCAATGAACTGACCTGCTCCACAGTGCTGGAGCATCCAATGAGATAATGAACATAAGAAAAAGTTCAGGCATGGGGCAGGCTTCCCAGGTGGCTCAGTGGTTAAAGAAAAAAATGCCCACAGTACGGGAGACTCAGGTTAAACCCCTAGGTCAGGAAGATTCCCTGGAGAAAGACATGGAAACCTACTTGAGTACTCTTGCCAGGGAAATCCCATGGACAGAGGAGCCTGGTGGGCTACAGTCCATGGGGTTGCAAAGGGTCAGGCATGACTGAGCAACTAAACAACAGGCATGGACACAGCACCTTCTTAGTCTCAGTCTTTTCCTATTCTGAAGGGAGAGGTGGCCTTGGGAAGGAGAGAGCTGGAATTTGGGGTGGGGTGAGGAAAGATGCTTGGGTCAGCTCTCTGGAGGCCAGGTCTCAGTTCCTGGGACACTGTCCAGAGGCCCTGGCCTCTGTATCCTCTATCCTGGCAGAGTTTCCCCACCCCAAGACAGTCCTCCAGATTCCTAGACAGTGAACATGGTCTCCTGCAGGCTGGGGGCTCCTGGCCTCCACCATCCTATCCTTTCTTTAGCAGGCGGGCAAGGTCTTACCTCTAGGCCATGACTTGTTTTCCAACTTCAGGTTTGCCAGTTCTGCCATCACCACCTTTGCCATGGAAGCTGGGCCATCGGCCACCAAGGGCAACCCCCAGGGACTCTCTACAAGGGGAAAATGGAAAAGGATAGTATGAATCTTAAGGCATAAACATCCTTCCCATCCTTGTGTGCGCTGGGAGAGATAGTATGGAATGACAATGAGAGGCACATTGGAAGGGAAGAGAAACATGGGGGTCTTGTCTCAGGAGTGACGGGAAACTTCCCCAGCAGGCAGGCACAAAGCCAGGAGAGCAGCCAGGACTGGGATGTCTCCATCTGGCTGCCTAACACCACCCGGCAGCTTTGACAATCCTGCCATTGACATGGATTTAGTTGGTTTGGAGGTACAGGAGGGCTGGACACTGGCAGGCGTTGAAACCTCCCAGGAGATGCTCATATGCTGCCAGAAGGAGAACCCATGCACTCCTGCCTGGCTCAGCCCTGCCCAGCTGCTCAGCTAGGCAGCCCTGACCTCTCCCTTTGCAATATTACTCATTTGACAAACATGTTTGTTGTTTAAAGAACACTGGAATGGGTTGCCATTTCTTTCATTTTTTTTTAAATAACAGATTATATAGTAAATAGGAGAAATGGAACATGCATATACATCTTTGGAAAAATACATATTCATTTTCTGAGGACAGATGTATATTTAGTATATGAAACAGAATACCCAGATACAGAAATCCTCCCCCACATTTTTTATGTTCAAGGACATTTATTATACCATTCTTTTTTAAAAATTAATTTAATTGGAGAATAATCACTTTACAATATTGTGCTGGTTTTTGCCATATATCATCATGAATCGGCCATAGGTATACATGTGTTCCCTCCCCATCGAACCCGCCTCCCACCTCCCTCCCCACCCTATCTCTCTGGGTTGTCCCAGAGCACCGGCTCTGGGTGCCCTGCTTCATGCATCAAATTTGCACTGGTCATCTATTTTACATATGGTAATGTACATGTTTCAATGCTATTCTCTCAAATTACCCCATCCTTGCCTTCTCTCACTGAGTTCAAAAGTCTGTTCTTTACATGTGTGTCTCCTTTGCTTGGCAGGTGAATTCTTTACCACTAAGCCCCCAGGGAAGCCCTGAATCCTCCTATTGCATTCAGGAGCCTCAACTTGGAGGAAAAAAATAACCTCTTTATTTTCACTAAGCTCTAGCTGAAGTTTGGCCCATTTTCCATGCTGAATGGAAGTTCAGCAGGATTAGCAGAACTTGTGCAGTGGTCCATGATAGAATCCACAGATGTTTTCCAATCATATGACAGTGATTTCAGACACCTGTAAATATGCTTTACTCTCAATACTTACAAATTCTGGGAACTGTAGCTATTTAATTGGTGATTTAATGTGTTAACTTAGAAGCATATATATTACATATCACAAATTTATACTTATAGCTAAAAATTTTAATAGCTTATAAAAATATAATTTGGATCCTTAGGAATCATATGTATTTCATTTATGTATAAAAAACATTCTGAGACAAGGCCCAAGTACAAATATGGTTAAAAACTCTGAGAAAAAGAAAGGAAAAAGATTTCCGAATCTGGATCCCAGTGTTGCCCCCTAGCGTCCTCTCCGGGCCCTATTTTAAATCTGTAAATTGTACATTTTGAATTTTCTACAGCCGAAATGGCTACTTGTACTTGAAGCTTTTAGTACAGAGCCTGGAATAAAGGACATCAGCTATTATTACTGCCGTGACGGTGGACACTCCTGGTCTGTGCTAATAATCTTCAGGCCTCTGGGCAGTTAGGATGGGTGGTGCTCGGTGTGGTGGTAGGGAATCTGGCATGGGAGGGTGGGGAGAGGATCAGCCCTGCAGTTCTGCGTGCAGAATGGAAACTGGAAAAGGATGGAAATTCCCCGCCAAGTCAATTAAATCCTTGCTGCTCCTCTCACCCGCTACCTCAACAAGGAGCTGCCCGGGCCACACGCGATAACCTCGGCAGGGAGCCAGGGAGACCTATAGCAATGGGCAGGTGCCTCGTCAAGCAAGTAAGCAGAGGCTTGTGCAGATTCCAAGGCCGCGCTCAGATTCCTGCCCCCAAGGAGCTTTTCTCCGGGGCCTTCCTGGAGGACCAGGTCTGGGAGCCGAGTGCGAGCGGCATCCTCCAGACTGGCCAAGGGATCCCCAGGAAACTGTGGCTTTGGCTATCTTGGGTCAGTCAGCTCTCCAACTGACCATGCTCTCCTCTCCTCCAAACCCGGAATGGCCTCTGTATTCTTGGAGGATCCTTCCCTAGCAGCTCCCCCGCGGCCGCCGCCGCCCCGCGTTACCTGCCGCTCCCTTCTGCACCAGTCCTGACAGCAGTAGCAGCAGCCGCAGCAGTGATGGTGGTGGCGGCGGCCGCGGGTGCTGCGCACTCCCGGAACTACGAAGCCACATGGTCGCCAGCCTCACGCACCGCCCGAGGGCGCCGGTCCCCGGGGGGGCCGCCTTCAGTTGTGCTAACGCCGGCCGCGTCCGCTCCCGGGTCCCCGGCGGGTGAGCGCTCAGCTCCCTCTGGGCCGCGGAGGGTGCGACCACATCCTGGCTCAGGTTCAGACTTCCGGCTAGGACACTATCGCACCACTGGGACCCGCCCCCAGCTCCTCGATGGCTCCCTCTGCTGGGCCTCGGATGAAAAACAGGAACGAAAACCAATCGATTAATTGTGAAATACAGCCTCACAGCCTTTCGTGTATACTACCTCACCAAAGTAGACCAGGCGGTGAAGCTCACGTTACAGCCGTCTGGCAAGTCGAGAGGTGTCTCCGACTACTGTCGTCATTCTAAAACTCTTGTGGTTTCTGTTGGGGACCAAGGCACCGCTCCTGCTAACCTCACTGAGCTTTCTTACCTCCATCCATCAGGGAAGAAGGGCGAAATTTCAAATAGAAGTTAGTGAAAATAAAGGTTATTTTCCCCATCTGGGTTCACAGAACCCCTGAATTCTCACTAGGGACTCTCATGTTCAGAAAAATGGTTTTCAGCCCAGCGTTCTCTGATATTTGAAAATTCATAGGGAGGGCTCTGGTGATCCTGATTGGGGTGAGTGAGGGGGACAATTTTCACATCAGAGGGAGGGAGCAGGAGTGTCAGATGTGCAGTCCTGTCTGGGGACCACCACACAAATGGTGTCCTGCCAGCTAACAGGAGGAAAGGAACCAGACTGTAATGATCTGAGTCTAGAATACAATGTTTGTTAAGTTTTAATATTGTCAAAAAAACACATGGAGTGAAAAGAATAGAGGAAGGTGGGCATCAGAAAATTTAAGCAAATACAAATTTGTGTGTAAAGGAAAAAACCTACAAAATTAATGAATCTGCTTTATGATATGACTATTATATTCACAAAGATTGTGACATAGCTGCAGACATTGTTGTTTTTGCTCTTGTTCAGTGGTGTCTGACTCTTTGCAACCCCATGGGACTGCACCTCTACAGACTTCCCTGTCCTTCACCATTTCCCAGAGCGTGCTCAAATTCATGTACTTCGAGTTGATGATGAAATCCAACTATGTCACCTCTGTCACTCCTTTCTCCTCCTGCCTTCATCCTTTCCCAGCATGAGGGTCTTTTTCAATGAGTCGGCTCTTAATGTCAGGTGGCCGAAGTATTGGAGTTTCAGCTTCAGCATCAGTCCTTACAATAAATATTCAGGGTTGATTTTCTTTAGGATTGACTGGTTTGACTTTCTTGCTGTCCAAGGGACTCTCAAGAGTCTTCTCCAGCACCACAATTCGAAAGCATCAATTCTTCAGTGCTTAGCCCTTTTTATGATCCAACTCTCACACCCATACATGACTACTGGAAAAAACTATAGCTTTGACTATATAGACCTCCTTTGCTGGCTAGGTGATGTCTCTGCTTTTTAATATGCTGTTTAGGTTTGACATAGCTTTGAAAGTTATTTTTCTAGATAATCCAGGTTTATTTGGGGGGCCAAATGGTGGCTCAGATGGTAAGGCATCTGCCTACAATGCAGGAGACCCGGGTTCCATTCCTGGGTGGGGAAGATCCCCTGGAGAAGGAAATGGCAACCCACTCCAGCACTCTTGCCTGGAAAATCCCATGGACGGAGGAGCCTGGTGGGCTACAGTCCATGGGGTCACAAAGAGTCAGACACGACTGAGCGTCTTCCCTTTCTTTAAATCAAATAAAGCAACCCAGTTAGCTTTGGTTTGTTTCAAGGTATAAAGTGGGGTAACCAACTGTCCTGGTTTTAGTATTGAAGGTTCTGTTGGCTATAGGACATGATGGGCCTACTCATAAGGAAGCAAGCAACTGTCATTTTTTGCTTCCTTTGTACACACTGACGGAGAAGGCAATGGCACCCCACTCTAGTACTCTTGCCTGGAAAATCCCATGGACGAAAGAGCCTAGTAGGCTGCAGTCCATGGGGTCGCTAAGAGTCAGACATGACTGAGTGACTTCACTTTCCCTTTTCACTTTCATGCATTGGAGAAGGAAATGGCAACCCACTCCAGTGTTCTTGCCTGGAGAATCCCAGGGACAGGGGAGCCTGGTGGGCTGCCGTCCATGGGGTCACACAGAGTCGGACACAACTGAAGTGACTTAGCAGCAGCAGCAGTACACACTGAATCTTTCAGGAAGGCAGCCGTGCTGCAGATAAAAGAGAGGTTGTACTTAGTGCTGTGGGGTACTTTACCAAGAGAGGCTTTCTGTAGTGCTGTGTCACCCTCAGGGATGCTCCAGATTGTCCACACTGCATACTCAAATCAATCTGCATTTATAGCTATCATATTCACAGAATTTTTTTTGCATACATGTAATTACTTATGTCATCAGTTTATTTTGTGTATAGTCAACTGAAACATTTAAGTATTCAAACACATGCTATTATTTTACATATTATAATTTAATTTTTAACACTTTTTGTTATAATTACAGCACTACATTGACTCCAATTTATAATTCTATGGGTTGTTGTTCAGTTGCCAAGTCGGACTCTACAACCCCATGGACTGTGGCACACCAGGCCTCCCTATCTCTCACCATCTCTCAGAGTTTGCCCAAGTTCATGTCCGTTTAGTCAATGATGCCACGAAACCATCTCATCCTCTGTCACGCTCTTCTCCTTCTGCCTTCATGAATCATTGCCTTGTTATGGTGAAGGGGCTTGGGTAACTCAATGAAGCTATGAGTCATCCCATGCAGGGCCACCCAAGACAGATGGGTCACAGTGGAGAATTCTGACAAAACGTGGTCCACTGGAGGAGGGAATGGCAAACCACTTTAGTATTTTTGCGGTGAGAACCACATAAACTGTATAGAAAGGCAAAAATTCTATGGGTATATAGATTAAATTATCTTTGAATTTCTTTTCAGAAAGAAAATGATGTTATAAAATATTTGTAACAAGGAGAGCTATTCTGATGGGGCTTTGATACCCACCACTGGTAAAACTTGGATACTGAGCAGGAAGAGGGGCCAGGCTCTTAGAGGTGGTGAGAATTGACCTAGTTCTTGACAAAGGGGGCAAGGAAGATGAAGGTGTAGGATGAAAGGCAATTCTGGGCAGGGATATGCAAATAGAGTGGTGTGTGGGGAGCAGCGGGAGGTGCCGGGTGGCGGAGGGGACAGGTGGAAGGAAAGCTCACAGAGCTGAGGGTTGCTGGGGGCCTGATCACAGAGGGTCTTGAGTGAAGAACTAAGGAATCTGCATGCTGGCCTCAAGGTGTAAGCAGTCAGATACAACCGTCCATTCAGCTGGGCAGGAGTGTCTGCTCTGCAGCAGGTGCTTGGCACAGGCAGGAACCACGTAAGGTTACTGCCAGGAGAAAGTCCACAGTCTGGAAGAAGGTGATTTACATTAATTATCCTAGTAAACAGCTAACCCCAACACATAAATAATGGTGGATGGATCAGACAGGTCCTGGTCCAAACCCTTCACTTACAGCTGCCATTTATTCCACTCAATAACCTCTGAGTCAGGAGCATCGTTATTTCTCCATTTTGAAGATGGGTAAAGTGAAGCAGTAGATATAATGGTCATCTGAGTTAAATTCACCCATTCCAGTCCATTTTAGTTCACTGATTTCTAGAATGTCGACATTCACTCTTGGCATCGCTTGTTTGACCACTTCCAATTTGCCTTGATTCATGGACCTAACATTCCAGGTTCCTATGCAATATTGCTCTTTACAGCATCGGACCTTGCTTCTATCACCAGTCACATCCACAGCTGGGTATTGTTTTTGCTTTGGCTCCATCCCTTCATTCTTTCTGGAGTTATTTCTCCACTGATATCCAGTAGCATATTGGGCACCTACTGACCTGGGGAGTTCCTCTTTCAGTATCCTATCATTTTGCCTTTTCATACTGTTCATGGGGTTCTCAAGGCAAGAATACTGAAGTGGTTTGCCATTCCCTTCTCCAGTGGGTGAATTTAACTCAGATGACCATTATATCTACTACTGCGGACAGGAATCCCTCAGAAGAAATGGAGTGGCCATTGTGGTCAACAAAAGAGTCCGTAATGCAGTACTTGGATGCAATCTCAAAAACAACAGAATGATCTCTGTTCATTTCCAAGGCAAACCATTCAATATCACAGTAAGCCAAGTCTATGCCCCAACCAGTAACGCTGAAGAAGCTGAAGTTGAACGGTTCTATGAAGATCTACAAGACCTTCTAGAGCTAACACCCAAAAAAGATGTCCTTTTCATTATAGGGGACTGGAATGCAAAAGTAGGAAGTCAAGAAACACCTGGAGTAACAGGCAAATTTGGCCTTGGAATACGGAATGAAGCAGGGCAAAGACTAATAGAGTTTTGCCAAGAAAATGCACTGGTCATAGCAAACACCCTCTTCCAACAACACAAGACTCTACACATGGGCATCACCAGATGGTCAACACCAAAATTAGATTGATTATGTTCTTTGCAGCCAAAGATGGAGAAGCTCTATACAGTCAACAAAAACAAGACCAGGAGCTGACTGTGGCTCAGATCATAAACTCCTTATTACCAAATTCAGACTTAAAGAAAGTAGGGAAAACCACTAGACCATTCAGGTATGACCTAAATCAAATCCCTTATGATTATACAGTGGAAGTGATAAATAGATTTAAGGGCCTATATATGATAGATAGAATGCCTGATGAACTATGGAATGACGTTCGTAACATTGTACAGGAGACAGGGATCAAGACCATCCCCATGGAAAAGAAATGCAAAAAATGGCTGTCTGGGGAGGCCTTACAAATAGCTGTGAAAAGAAGAGAAGTGAAAAGCAAAAGAGAAAAGGAAAGATATAAGCATCTGAATGCAGAGTTCCAAAGAATAGCAAGAAGAGATAAGAAAGCCTTCCTCGGCGATCAATGCAAAGAAATGGAGGAAAACAACAGAATGGGAAAGACTAGAGATCTCTTCAAGAAAATTAGAGATACCAAGGGAACATTTCATGCAAAGATGGGCTCAATAAAGGACAGAAATGGTGTGGACCTAACAGAAGCAGAAGATATTAAGAAGAGGTGACAAGAATACACAGAAGAACTGTACAAAAAAGATCTTCATGACCATGATAATCACAATGGTGTGATCACTCACCTGGAGCCAGACATCCTGGAATGTGAAGTCAAGTGGGTCTTAGAAAGCATCACTATGAACAAAGCTAGTGGAGGTGATGGAATTCCAGTGGAGCTGTTTCAAATCCTGAAAGATGATGCTGTGAAAGTGCTGCACTCAATATGCCAGCAAATTTGGAAAACTTAGCAGTGGCCACAGAACTGGAAAAGGTCAGTTTTCATTCCAATCCCAAAGAAAGGCAATGCCAAAGAATGCTCAAACTACCTCACAATTGCACTCATCTCACATGCTAGTAAAGTAATGCTCAAAATTCTCCAAGCCAGGCTTCAGCAATACGTGAACCGTAAACTTCCAGATGTTCAAGCTGGTTTTAGAAAAGGCAGAGGAACCAGAGGTCAAATTGCCAACATCCACTGGATCATGGAAAAAGCAAGAGAGTTCCAGAAAAACATCTATTTCTGCTTTATTGACTATGCCAAAGCCTTTGACTGTGTGGATCACAATAAACTGTGGAAAATTCTTCAAGAGATGGGAATACCAGACCACCTGACCTTCTTCTTGAGAAATCTATATGCAGGTCAGGAAGCAACAGTTAGAACTGGACATGGAACAACAGATTGGTTCCAAATAGGAAAGGGAGTATGTCAAGGCTGTATATTGTCACCCTGTTTATTTAACTTATATGCAGAGAACATCATGAGAAACGCTGGGCTGGAAGAAACACAAGCTGGAATCAAGATTGCTGGGAGAAATATCAATAACCTCAGATATGCAGATGACACCACCCTTATGGCAGAAAGTGAAGAGGAACTAAAAAGCCTCTTGATGAAAGTGAAAGTGGAGAGTGAAGAAGTTGGCTTAAAGCTCAACATTCAGAAAATGAAGATCATGGCATCTGGTCCCATCACTTCATGGCAAATAGATGGGGAAACAGTGGGAACAGTGTCAGACTTTATTTTTCTGGGCTCCAAAATCACTGCAAATGGTGACTGCAGCCGTGAAATTAAAAGTAAAATTAAATTACTCCTTGGAAGGAAAGTTATGACCAACCTGGATAGCATATTCAAAAGCAGAGACATTACTTTGCCAACAAAGGTCCGTCTAGTCAAGGCTATGGTTTTTCCTGTGGTCATGGAAGGATGTGAGAGTTGGACTGTGAAGAAGGCTGAGTGCCGAAGAATTGATGCTTTTGAACTGTGATGTTGGAGAAGACTCTTAAGAGTCCCTTGGACTGCAAGGAGATCCAACCAGTCCATTCTGAAGGAGATCAGCCCTGGGATTTCTTTGGAAGGAATGATGCTAAAGCTGAAACTCCAGTACTTTGGCCACCTCATGTGAAGAGCTGACTCATTGGAAAAGACTCTGATGCTGGAAGGGATTGGGGGCAGGAGGAGAAGGGGACGACAGAGGATGAGATGGCCCTATGGCATCACTGACTCGATGGACATGAGTCTGAGTGAACGGGAGTTGGTGATGGACAGGGAGGCCTGGCGTGCTGCAGTTCATGGGGTTGCAAAGAGTCAGACATGACTGAGTAACCGAACTGAACTGAACTGAAAGTGAAGCAGATTGAGGTTAATTCAGGCAGCTTGTAAGAAGCTGAGCTAAGATTTGAACCCAGGCAATCTGAGTCCAGACTCCAGGCTCTCAAACACTCTTGGAGCACATAAGGGCCACAGGGCACTCTAAGCGCTATGATAGAAGTTTAGAGGAGACATTGGAAGGGATTGGCCATTGCCTAATGGGAATTTACAAAGGGTGTACTGACAGCTGTCCCTGGGTCCAGGTAAGGGTAGGACACTAGCTCTGTGACAGAGGAAGAGAAAGACCCCAAGAGGCCATCCTCATCTAGCACCCCATGGGAAGGGCTTTCTGGGAAGTCTGGGCACCATCCAGCACCCTGCTATGTACTTGCTGGTTGCCCTGGGATCAGCAGTGTTTCTAGAATTTCCCCTAGACCTCCTCTACTTGCATGGTTACTTAGTCTTGGTCCAGGGGCCCATTCACCTAAGGTCTTTGTTTTAGGGACATTGGCCAAACTCTTCCCCATCCCTAGCTCCATTTTCTCCTCTGGATCTCCGTCCAGACATCCAGGGGTGATTCTCCATCAAATGCTTCTCATGAGAGCTGAAGGCTGAATTCTCCTGTAGGTGCACCTGAGATTCTCAGAATCCCTGATCAATCCCTGTAGAACAGCTCACCATCAGGGCTAAGGACCCAGACATTGGAGCAGAATCCCTTCTAGGTCTACTCCTAGAAGGATGGGAGGCTCACCATCAAAGTTAAGTTGTCAAAATCAATTACCTTCTATCTCAGTCAGTTAATACAATAATCAACAATTCTGAAATTAGCAGTGTTAGCATAAACAACATTCATTACTTCTGCAGAGTGAGTCTGGGCCAGGATTTCTACAGCCAGGACTTCCACAGGCTTTTGTAGTATATGTTGGCTTCTACAGAGAGAACCCAGGCAACCTGGATTTCAGAGGACCTCATTTGATTGTGTAAACCCCTTGTTAAAGGAAGAAAGGAAAACTTAAAAGCTGAGACACAAAACTGAATGTGAGATTCAGTTAAGAGATTAAGCATGGACAGCTTATAAGACACTGTCTCTTTAAGCAAAGTTGAAGTGGGTTTTGGTGTGGGTTTTGCAGAAGCCAGTGCTCAGAGGTTGGGGATTTTCAGAGTTGAGAGTGTTTACTTTCCGGGCTCTGGCTGACTGGCTGACTTTCAGAACTGTGGTCACAGGGGACTTGTTATAGATTGGTGATCACACAGGTTGAAAACAGATTCCGGTGGTTTCTTTTTACCATGGCTACATGGTAAAGGCAGTAAGAGCTTTTAAATTCTCACCCTTCACAACCTTATCCTTCACTACCCTTCATCCACCATAGGCTCCCTGATCAAAGTCTTCACTGCTCTGGCCTGAGATCTTTGAGGAGAGAAGGAAGAAAGGAAGTTGGTGAACAGGTTGGGGAGCATTGCCTGAGAGCAGGAAGGAACCTCAGAGTGCTCCGAGCTGGAGGTCTTGCCCTCTCTCACACCTTTCCCACCTTCCGAGGTCTGCTTAACTCACCTTTAGAGTAAGACAAGGCAAGAGAAGAGATACTAAAGGTGGTCTAGGTCCACAGTCAGGAAGCACTGGGGCATGTGTGGGGCTGGGAGGAGAGAGAAAAGTGGAAATGGATGAGGACCCCAGGCCAGTAAGCATGAGAAGCTAAAATGACCATGGTCCTGGCAACCTTATCTAAGAAACTTGCTTTATGGTAGCAAACCCATGTGTGTGTGCATGCTAAGTCGCTTCAGTCGTGTCCGACTCTTTGCCATCCTATGGCCTGTATGTAGCCCACCAGGCTCCTCTGTCCATGGGATTCTCCAGGCAAGAATACTGGAGTGGGTTGTTGTGCTGTCCTCCAAGGGATCTTCCTAACCCAGAGATCAAACTCACGTCTCATACATCTCCTGCATTGGCAGGCAGGTTCTTCACTACTAGCTCCACCTGGGTAGCCCAGCAAACCCTTGATGGAGGGAAAGAGATGGCTACAGGTGGGATGCAGGGTGCTGGAACTTCCCGCCAGAGGGTCTTAACATCCACACCTCGGACCACGAGGAGCCACATGGGGTACCCAAGTTTGATTAGGCCTTTTATCCTTTCCAGGGTGAGAGTACATTCCTTGTCCCTGTTCCCCCTACCCCTGATTTCTGGGGGCAAACCCTGAGCAAGGAATACTTGTAGCCTAGGACTTCTTCTCTGGGAACCCAGAACACTTGGCTTTTCACACTTGCCATCACCCTCCCCTTGGAGCCCGAGACTTCTCTCTGTGTGGTGAGGACCCCACTGTACCCCTGCTTGAAATGCTTCACCTGGGTGGCCTCTACTGCCAGTCAAATGACTCTTCTATATGTCAGATCTTTGAAGTTCTGGAAATTCACTAAATGCAGAGATAAACTGTAATATACTGAAGAGTTTTGGAGAAGGCAATGGCAACCCACTCCAGTACTCTTGCCTGGAAAATCCCACGGGCAGAGGAGCCTGGTAGGCTGCCATCTATGGGGTCGCTAAGAGTCGGACATGACTGAGCGACTTCACTTTCACTTTTCACTTCATGCATTGGAGAAGGAAATGGCAACCCACTCCAGTGTTCTTGCCTGGAGAATCTCAGGGATTGGGGAGCTTGGTGGGCTGCCGTCTATGGGGTTGCACAGAGTCGGACACGACTGAAGCGACTTAGCCGCAGCAGCAGCAACTGAAGAGTTTAGCAAAGTGTTTTGCTTAGAAAGTGTTAAAAACCACAAGGAACTGAAAGAAGGTTGGTTAGCTGAGATGACACACATTTGAGCGTGGGGTGCACAGCAGATACTCCATCATGTTTGGTGCTAAATTACTATTACTTTGAACTTTCTGTGAAACATGATGATATTAATGTAGCTGTTCCTTATATGTCAATGGAGTTATATGAGATTGATTTGTGGTGACTTCAAGTTTTCAAAAAAGGCTCCAAAAAATAAATGCAACTTTTCCATTAAAAAATTTACCCTCATTTTCCAAATGAAGAGATGGAGATATATATGACTCGTGCCTGGAAAATCCCATGGACGGAGGAGCCTGGTAGGCTGCAGTCCATGGGGTCACTAAGAGTCAGGCACGACTGAGCGACTTCACTTTCTCTTTTCACTTTCATGCATTGGAGAAGGAAATAGCAACCCACTCCAGTGTTCTTGCCTGCAGAATCCCAGGGACGGGGAAGCCTGGTGGGCTGCCGTCTAGGGATCACACAGAGTGGGACACGACTGAAGTGACTTAGCATAGCATAGCAGAAATGGAATCAAGACAAGTGCTATATGCTCTTGCTTAAGTTAATTTTTTCAAAGCTAATTAATTTTCAGCCCTTCCTATAGGAGGACAACCTCTGCCCAGGAGACAGTAAGGCCCAGGTGGACCCTGGGATATCCTCAGCCTCGTATCCCCAGAAGCCCTGCATGGGGAAGTGCTTTCACATTTGCTGAATGAGGTGTTGATACTGTGGATGCGCAGCCTCTAATCACTGGAAAAGCAGTGAGCAGCATAGCTTGGCCATCATTCTACAAGGGCACAGTGAGCTGCTGTGATGAGGGGTTGGAGGGACAGGTACCAGTCTGGTCCATAGGCTTGCTCTTGTCCTTTAGGAACCTCTTCAGAAGGTAGACACACTCATGCTCCAGTCCAGACTCTGCTTCTCAGTGGCCATATCACCTCCCAGTTGTACTTGGTAATGAGAATGACAAGGCGGATATTGGTCTCTAAGTTAGTCTCTAAGTGATGCAGTAGTCCTTCACAAACTGGCAAAGCCCTTGGATGCTGCCATCAGCCAGGATCTAGAATCTGACCATGAGCTGGAGAACATGGCCCTGGAAGGCTCCAGCCTTATTATGGTTTTTCTGGGGCAGGAGGTAGGATGGGGTGTAAGAACCCAGGGAGGCTGCCTCACAAGACTGGCTTTCTGCTCAAAGCCTGAGGATACTTTCAGGTACAAATGAACTTATTTACAAAATAGAAATAGAGACACTGATGTAGAAAACAAACTTATGGTTACTAGGGGATGATGGGTGGGGAAGGGATAAATTGGGAGATTGAGACTGACATACACACTACTATGTAAATGAGATAACTAATAAGAACCTGCTGTATAGCACAAGGAACTCCACTCAATACTCTTAATGACCTATACGGGAACATAATCTTAAAAATAAGAGTGAATATATGTATACATATAACTGATTCACTTTGCTGTACACCCGAAACACAATATTATAAATCAATTATACTCCAATAAAAATTTAAAAATAAAACCAGAAGGGACTTCCCTGGTGGTCCAGTGGTTAAGAATCCACTTGCCGATGCAGGGACATGGGTTGAATCCCTGGTCCAGGAAGATTTCACAAGCCTCAGAGCAACTAACCCCATGTGCCACAATTACCGAGCATGAGCGCCTAGAGCCTGTGTTCTGCAAGCAGAGAAAAGAAAGAAAGGGCTAAGTCGTGTCCAACTCTTGGGATCCCATGAACTGTAGCCTGCCAGGCTCCTCTGTCCATGGGATTCTCCAAGCAAGAATACTGGCGTGGGTTGCCATTCCCTTCTCCAGGAGATCTTCCTTGCCTAGGAATTGAACCCAGGTCTCCTGCATTGCAGGCAGATGCTTTACTGACTGAACTACACAGAAGAGAAGCCACTGCAATAAGAAGCACCAGAATGAAGCCCTGCTCGCCACTACTAGAGAAAGCCTGCACAACAATGAAAACCTGGCACAGCCCAAAAATAATTAATTTAAAAAAGGAAAAATAATGATGCATATTCAAACACACTGTCACTATTAAAATTTTATTATTAATGAGAATATTTACTGTGTGAAAAGGTTTTAAGTATATTTAATATGTAAAATAAATGTTAAAATGTAAAAAATAAAGCCTGAAGACCCTTTCAGGATATGCAATTTGTATTTGTGCTTTTTGGTACATTGAACATGGATAATTGGAAGCTCTCTGAGTCTGTCTTATGATTCTCTCCTCCACACAGTGCTTTTATGTGAATTGCCCTACTTCAAGGCTGCTTCCACCACTCCAACCTTGACAGCCTATTCCTCCCCAGGGTACCAGCACTGGTCAGCCAAGCAGGGAATGTCTTGCTGCCCCCTGACCTGCTGGGTGAGATGAGTAGTCCTGGACCTCAGGTCTGGGGTCTCTACGGGGTGATGCTGTGCTGCTTCCTGAATCACTCACCCTGGCTCTCACTGAAGTAGCCCATCATGATATGCAGGCAGTCTTGGAACCATCGTGACTCCACTTTCCAATGCTCAGTGTCAGCCTGGGTGACCATTAGGTCCTCCAGGCACATGAAGGCACTGTACCCAGGGATTCTGGGGGTGAGCCTGTGATATCACATGGCAAGAACAGCAGAGAGTGGGATCCTGGGAGGGGAAGAAGTTCCTGTCTCTAGGTCATGATGGACCTGAGTTGTCCTGACTTCACTTGTTCAAGCCTTTTCATGACCCCCACTTTAGAGATGAGGACACAGAGACACAGGGAGGTTAGTCTTCTGCTCATGGTCACAGAGCTGGGAAGCAGATGAACTGGGTCAGAAGCAAGGCTGTGAGGTTCCAGAACACACACAGGGTCCCTGCAAAACTGAAGGGAAAACCCAGTGATCTTGCCACCATACCCCACCCTTCATGGGCTCAGAAGCCCTGGGATCCAGCTCTGGGTTGGTCCTTATTAACTGTGTAACTTGGACAATAGTCTCTGCAATGGAAATACTAAATCTCTTTGTGAGGCAGGAGAGTGGACATGGGTGAAGGGCTGGCTGGGACTGGAAAAGGTGGGTATACACAGGGCTGCACAAGAAGAGGTATATCATGTTACTAGTAGAAGAGCTGGGCTTTAAGGCTTCTTTGGGAAGTAGGGATCCTGGGTAATCACACAGGGCTCCACATCCCTCTGCATCTTGCTGCACATAAAATAGGCTCAGAAGGAAATGAGACAGGGAGGGGAACAAAAGCCACACTAGGAGGGTTTGGACAAGGGGAAGCAGAGGACAGGGGCCAATCCAGGTTCCTACCCCTAGAGATGGCCCCTTCTCAGGAGCCACTGACTGATCTTGAATTGCTTTCAGCTCCTCAATTCTCCATCCCCACCACCCCCCTAGTGTGGGCAGTGCTGTAAACCCTCAGGAGACAATAAAATAGAGGTGACCTGGGAAACCTAACTGAGGTAAGTTATACTTGGCAGGAGAAGGAGGGTCAGGGAATAGCCAGGCTTATTTGGGAATGGCATTCTAGGGACAGATTCATCATCACTGGGAAAGAGTCTTCCAGACAGGGGTGTCCTGGAGACCTAGGAACAGGTGTTGACAGAGTGGAATTTTAGAGAGAGCCATGGAAACTAGCTGCTGGTCAGAGGAGCTTGAGCCCAGGATGCAGTAGAGGAGGCACTCCTCTGGTTCACCCAAGACCCCCTTTCTCCACTGGACCTTCCTGGACCCTCTGTCGTGTTTTCCAGGTGGTGCAAATGAGGCAAAAGTTGGGAAAGCAGTACCTTCCTTTCCTGCGTTGTGAAGTGTCTGCTTCTAGCTGGTCTCTTGCTGCTGTAGGTGCAACAGGGGTGGCAGCTGGTGTAGGGAAAGTGGCAGGTGTGTAAGCAAGTGCTTTCTAAGTGTTAAAGCCAGCAGATAGCTAGATATGAGCAGAGAAAAGCGGGGCCATGGACCAGGTGGCAAGAAACCACACATCTTGTGGTAACAAGGGTCCTAGAGGCAGACAAAAGAGGCAGAAAGGTGGGACTCTCTAGCTGTAACTTTCTGCTCATTATGTCCTCATTACAATAGAAGTAGCTTTGCAGATAAGAATTTGCCATCATAAGCTGACACCGTGACACTTCCAATCAAGACCAAATATGAACAAAAATCTCTCCTCACCTCCGGAAGGTGGAACCATAATAGCAGAGGGACTGCTGCTGTTACTGCTAAATCGCTTCAGTCGTGTCCGACTCTGTGCGACCCCATAGATGGCAGCCCACCAGGCTCCCCAGTCCCTGGGATTCTCCAGGCAAGAACACTGGAGTGGGTTGCCATTTCCTTCTCCAATGCATGAAACTGAAAAGTCAAAGTGAAGTCGCTCAGCCGTGTCCGACTCTCAGCGACCCCCGGGACTGCAGCGTACCAGACTCCTCCGTCTATGGAATTTTCCAGGCAAGAGTACTGGCGTGGGTTGCCATTCATTGTCTTCTCCGCAGAGCGACAGGAGAGCGCTATGGCAGCCCTGCTCAGCCATTGGTCGGTGCCGAGTGGGCCCCTCCCCCAAGCAAGCAACTGTCAGTCAGCGACTCTTCGTGGTTCCGCAACTGTCAAGGAGCAACCGGCAGTGATGCTGCTCAGCCATTGGTCGGGGAGCAGTGGGACTCTTCCCCCTTCTGTATAAAAGGAACCCGAATTGGTACTGAGGAGAGATGGTTTGTTTGTGTTTGTTTATTATTTATTTATGGCTGTGCTGGGTCTTCACTGCTGCGTACGAGCTTTCTCTAGTTGTGGCGAGCAGGGACTACTCTGTAGTTTTGGTGCTCAGGCTTCTCACAGTGGGGGCTTCTCTTGTTGAAGAGCCTGGGCTCTGGGCTCTGCTGGCTTCAGTGGTTGTGGCAGCCCAGCTTAGTTTCCCCTTGGTAGGTGGTATCTTCCCAAACCAGGGATCGTACCTGCATCCCCTGCACTGGCAGGTGGATTCTTAACCACTGGACCCCCAGGGAAGTTCAAGAGATGGTTTTTGGGTAATCTTCTATCTTCTTGGTGTGCTAGCTTTCCAACTAAAACTTTTATTCCTGTTCCAACGACTTGTCTCCCAATTGATTGGTCTGTCTATTGTGTGAGAGGCAGAGAGAGCCTGGGCTTGGTAACAGAAGTAGGATGAAAATCAGGAAATACGATCCAAGACCTCTCTCTCTTCGGTGACTATTCCATCCAACCATTTTAATACCCGTATCACCAGTTTGCCAAAGGAACTCAGGGCAGTTACTCACATAAGCCTGCTCACTCTCCCTTCTGAGAGTGTGCTGAAGTGAAGTGAAGTGAAATCGCTCAGTCGTGTCTGACTCTTTGCGACCCCATGGACAGTAGCCTGCACCAGGCTCCTCCGTCCCTGGGATTTTCTAGGCAAGAGTACTGGAGTGGGTTGCCATTTCCTTTTCCAGGGAATCTTCCCGACCCAGGGATCGAACCCAGGTCTCCCTCATTGATAGACAGACGCCTTACCATCTGAACCACCAGGGATGTCTATCACTTAATAAATCCTCACTTTGCTTTCTTGGCCACTATTTCTTGTCTCTAAATTCTTTCTGTGAGAAGACACAAATAGCATTAGTGGCACAATGCTATTTACACAAACACAAGGTTGGCTTTATCATCCTCTGGTTCAGAAATCATTGTTTACTGATAGAGGGGATGTTGTGTAATGTGGGTGACTGACTGCAGTAATAACTTTAAAGCAACTACCTGAGATGACAGTTTTGCTTGCAAGGACTATTTTACTCCTCTAATACAAAGTGTATGGAAATTGCTTTAGCTAATGAGGAAAGAGACTGAAACTAAAATCCTTCCCAGAGAGCTGGGGGGACCCGTGCAGACCTGATCACACTACATCAGACTGTCACTGACCCACAGATTCCGCTCTAGTATTAACAGACAAGATGCTGGGTCATCTGAGAGGAATTTGGTCCATTCTCACTTCTCAGCCCTGTGCTGAGGCCAGGCCTGGAGCCTACACTACTTGGTGCAGGACCCCTTGGGGCTGTGGAACAAATGCAAGGCTGGAGGGGAAGGGCCTGGAGAATTCCATGGACAGTTCATGGGGTCGCAAGGAGTCCGACATGACTCAGTCACTCTCACTTTCTTTCTTTCAGTCAGTGATTTGGGACAGACGACAGGATGGGGACTGTAATTTCTCAGCCAGTAACACTGAGCTGCAGGGATTAGAAGAAGGCCTCTTTCCTTTCTCACTAATACCAGCTCTCTCGCTGTCATGAAAGGAGTTTTGTACTCACAGAGTAAGACATATGGGGACCAAGGAAGTGTATGGTACACTGATGTGATATATCTGGCTATAGGCTGAAGGCTACCAAATGAGACAGGTTCACTCAATGCTTAAAATGTGGTCAGCTATCATATAATCTCCTGAAGGAGCTACAAAAGCCTCCTCTGACAGAGTCTGGAGGGACCTCAGATGCTACCCTTATAAGAGCCTGATGCTTATACACATTGATAGGTGGACTCACAGGTCTCAGTTTGGAGACATCTCAAAGTTCCATCCCCTCCCACCAGACTCTGAGACTTTCCTTCTTCTTCTCAGCCACCTCCCAATTCCCCACTTCGCTCTGCCTGTGAAATCATTCAGTCCCTTCTGAATGCCATGTTAGGTATAAGAAACTTCCCTTTCACCCTTGGACCATGTTGATTAAAGCAAAGCACTGGAACTGCCTCTCTATTTTCCTCCTCCTGAGTTCTTTCTTCCCAGATGGAAAGATTCATTAACCCTGCTGTCTCATCTGGGAAGAGGGAACTTTGAAAATAAAAAGCACAGATGTAAATATTTGATAACTCTTGTTTTGTAGCAAGGGTGTTTCCACAGGGACCCACACAAGATACATTTGATTTGTCCTTTGCAAATTGTCCTTTGCAACAAGTGGCCTTGTTGGAAGGCCACTGAAATGGAGTAAAAAGGTCCAGGGACCTTGGAAAGTCATGACTTCTGGAGGAGGAGAAGATTGTATGAGTCCCTGTGTTGGCCACATCTGATTGACAAGCTGAGGTAGACGTAGAAGGAGGATTTCCTCAATATCCATGCTCTTTATAAGGACAGATGAGATCTAGGGGCAAGTTGACAAACAGACTGTATTCTGAGAGTGTAAATACTGCACAGGGATGTGAGGAACAAAAGAATTTTTAAAATCAATGCATCCATAACAGAAGGTCACAAGCTCCTTCCCTTTTAACACTTCACATACCTATTAAATATGAGGCAGCGCACACACTGATCTCCTTCATCCCCCACTGACTGCACCCTCTCCTGAGCAGAGGGCGAGCATGGAGGAGTAAAGTGATGGTGGGCTACGCATGCCCTCTTCCACATCTCAGTGCCCTCCACCCTCTGAGAGGACCTCCAGAATATGGGGATTTGAGGGATGACTTCTACCATGTACATATCTTACTCAGTACAGATCCTGATCCACTATCCTATACCAGTGATGGAAGAAGGAAGAAAAGTCACATATGTGACTATAATTACTATAACATCAGGAATGAGAATCCCTAAGACTGAGATAGGTGATGTTGATGTGTGCTAGGTCGTATTTCAGAAGTTTGATATAAAATTTGGTGAGTGAAAAATGCACTCATTTTCTCTCTTCTGCCAGTTCACTTATTCTTTGCTTTCCTTCCTAATTCATTTTTACTCTTTCATATCTCTGTCCCTCATATTGTCTTGTTAACCCAGTGTTGAAAAAGTTCTGGAAATATAAACCCTGAGTTGGTTTCCTTCCCCCTAATCCTCAGAAATATCTGAAAATATGACATTCTATACTCTCTAATCCTCTCTCAACTATTTCTCCTATGTAGTTCTCTAAACTGTTCACTTGACCATGGTCCCAAATGTGTGTATTTTCCCTCATTTTCATGAGGAGGACATTGAGATGATAATGTCCCAGTGATGATAATGATAACAGGGGATCATAATTCATAAAAATCCAATGGATAACAGTCATCCTCATTGTTGCCAAAATTTTATTATCTGAATAAATCATGCAAAAGCAAGCTACTTTATAACACTGGAAGATTAATGAAAGGTACATGGTGCATTTCTATCATGATTCAAGGAAAACAGCTTAGAGAGTGCAGTAAACAGGCTATGGGCAAATTCTCTTGTAGAGCAGTAAAGCATCAATGTGGAGCAATAGGCTTACTCTAACAGAAGATATTTTCAAATTGGGAAGCATTGGCCTTGGTGGTATGCAGAAGATCCTGACCCACTCAGAGAGCACAACATGTGAGGTTCACTTATTCACATAGGCAACTCCACCCGTCTCTACTTCATCCTACCAGACCTCATCTCCTCAATCTTAGCCAGGACTCTCTTAGCATCTTCCGCCACTGTATCAATGAATTTCAAATGTAGAAAGTAGACTTTATAAAACTGGAAAACAGAAGACTGGAGGAGTCCAGTAACTGAGAAAACAAACTCAGCACACTTCTTGACATTGGCTATTATACTGTCATCCTTCACAAGTGAGTTGAAATCTGTGGACTTCATGAGGCTGTAGATCTCTTGCTCAGATGTGCCCAGGTTCTGGGCAATCTGACTGACCGACTCCTCATCCAAACCAAAAAGGCTCTGATACTGTTTCAAGTCCCTCTCGTGTTCAGACAATTCAAAGCCACAGCAGAAAGGTGTCAAGGGAATGAAGGCCAAAATGGCTGCCCAGAAGGCTGTCAGCCAGAGCTTCTCCTTGATCATAGCTCTCTTCAGCTGAATGAAAGACTCAGACAAATTTGGCAACAAGAGGAGAGCGGTGTAGTGCTTTTCAGCAGGGAGATCCTGCAGCAGTGTCTCCTGCAGTTTTGGGAAATCAAACTCCTTCGACTTAAAGTTGGACACCAGGAAGACAGTTGGCTCAGATACAATTTTGCTGAGATTAAGTTGGACACCAGGAAGACAGTCGGCTCAGATACAATTTTGCTGAGATTGATCAGACAGTTGTCTCGGATCTGCTGAAGGACTGTCTCCTTATTGAAAGATCTGGGTTTGCTTTTATTTTCATTATATAAATCACTATCCACCTTGGTTCTAACAAAGTAGAATTTTTTCCCCTTCTCCTGAATCTTCTGGGCCAGGAAAGCATTGTTTGAGCTAAACCGTGAGGACGAAATAATGATGAAATAGTCATAGTTATCATCTCCCACTACTTCTTGATAAGCGTTTGGAAGGGATTCTGGGGTCCCCGTTCCAGGCAGGTCCCAGAAGGTCATGTTGGGATACTTTGGATGTGGATAGGGAGTTTTCTTTCTGGTGGTTGGCACAACTCCAACAGAAGCAGATCCAGCCCCTTCATGACCAATTCCTCGCAAGACATTGATGAAACTGGACTTGCCAGAACCAGATTGCCCAATCACAGCCACATTCTGGGGAGCATTCTCGGCGCTCTGAAGTGCTCTCTGAATCTCATCAGCCACGTCTTTCGGTTGCCCCTTCTCAAAGCCTTTTAGAATACGTTTAAGGCTTACCTGAGAGAGGATCCCCCCCACTTCACTGACTAATGTTTTGTAGCCAGACAGAAACTCTGAGGCTAGTTGCTTAGAATCATTTTTTTTAATGACGTTTAAGAGGAGTGGATCCATGCCAGTTAACTGAATAATCTGTGGAAAAGAAGAGAGAATTAGGAGATAAGGTGAATGAAGCAACAGAACAGACACAGAGTCAGCTGAGAAAACACACTGGTCTTAACCGACCAGTCCCATCCCTCATGCAGACTCATGTCTCTACAGTTAATTTATTTTCTCTGATGACTTATTTTATTGAAGTATAGTTGATTTATAGCATTGTGTTAGTTTCTGGTGTACAACAAAGTGATCCAGTTACACATATATGGATTTATAGGTGGCTCAGTTGTGAAGAATCTGCCTGCCAATTCAGGAGACACAGGAGGCATGGGTTCTATCCCTGAGTTGGGAAGAACTCCTAGAGGAGTAAATGGCAACCCACTCCAGTATTCTTGCCAGGAAAATCCCATGGGCAGAGGAGCCTCGGGGGCTACAGTCCATGGGGTCGCAAAGAGTTGAACACGACTTAGTGACTGAACAACAACAGCAATTAATAGTTTATGTCAGCTAATTGTAAACTTCTAATTTATCCCTCTCTCCTCTTGTCTCTTTGGTAAGCCTAAGTTTGTTCTCTATGTCTGTGAGTTTGTTCAGTTCAGTTCAGTTCAGTCGCTCAGTCGTGTCTGACTCTTTGTGACTCCATGAATTGCAGCACGCCAGGCCTCCCTGTCCATCACCAACTCCTGGAGTTCACTCAAACTCACGTCCATCGAGTCAGTGATGCCATCCAGCCATCTCATCCTCTGTCGTCCCCTTCTCCTCCTGCCTCCAATCCCTCCCAGCATCAGAGTCTTTTCTAATGAATCAACTCTTTGCATGAGGTGGCCAAAGTACTGGAGTTTCAGCTTTAACATCATTCCTTCCAAAGAAATCCCAGGGCTGATCTCCTTCAGAATGGACTGGTTGGATCTCCTTGCAGTCCAAGGGACTCTCAAGAGTCTTCTCCAACACCACAGTTCAAAAGCATCAATTCTTTGGCACTCAGCCTTCTTCACAGTCCAACTCTCACATACATACATGACCACTGGAAAAACCATAGCCTTGACTAGACGAACATTTGTTGGCAAATAATGTCTCTGCTTTTGAATATGCTATATAGGTTGGTCATAACTTTCCTTCCAAGGAGTAAGCGTCTTTTAATTTCATGGCTGCAGTCACCATCTGCAGTGATTTTGGAGCCCCCAAAAATAAAGTCTGACACTGTTTCCACTGTTTCCCCATCTATTTCCCATGAAGTGATGGGACCAGATGCCATGATCTTCGTTTTCTGAATGTTGAGCTTTAAGCCAACTTTTTCACTCTCCACTTTCACTTTCATCAAGAGGCTTTTTAGTTCCTCTTCACTTTCTGCCATAAGGGTGGTGTCATCTGCATGTCTGAGGTTATTGATATTTCTCCCGGCAATCTTGATTCCAGCTTGTGTTTCTTCCAGCCCAGCGTTTCTCATGATGTTCTCTGCATATAAGTTAAATAAACAGGGTGACAATATACAGCCTTGATGTACTCCTTTTCCTATTTGGAACCAGTCTGTTGTTCCATGTCTAGTTCTAACTGTTGCTTACTGACCTGCATACAAATTTCTCAAGAGGCAGGTCAGGTGGTCTGGTATTCCCATCTCTTGAAGAATTTTCCACAGTTTATTGTGATCCACACAGTCAAAGGCTCTGGCATAGTCAATAAAGCAGAAATAGATGTTTTTCTGGAACTCTCTTGCTTTTTCCATGATCCAGCGGGTGTTGGCAATTTGATCTCTGGTTCCTCTGCCTTTTCTAAAACCAGCTTGAACATCTGGAAGTTCACAGTTCACATATTGCTGAAGCCTGGCTTGGAGAATTTGAGCATTACTTTACTAGCGTGTGAGATGAGTGCAATTGTGTGGTAGTTTGAGCATTACATAAGTTCATTTGTATCATATTTTAGATTCCATGTGTAAGTGATATCATATGACATTCATCTCTTTCTGACTTAGTTCACTTAGTGTGGTAATATCTAGGTCCATCTATGTTGCTTCAGATTGAATTTGTTCATTCTTCTTTTATGGCTGAGTAGTACCTCTTGATGGCTTTTGTTTCCACCGTTGCAGAAGACACTGCCTGTTTTCTATGCTGATAATTTATGTGTCCAAAGAGTCAGGACAGTGTGGAAGACAAAATAATGGTTCCTAAGATGTCCACATTGTGAACTCCATAACTTGGGAGTGTGCTGCTTTACATAGCAAAAAGCACTTTTTACCTGACATTAGTTTTTAATTCCACTGCTAGACAAAACCTAATGCTTAACCTGTCCATGTTTGATTATTGCAGGTAAAAATATCATCTAAAAATTTGAGGACAAGAATAAAGGCTTAGTGTATTCAGCAGTTTTTGAAGGTAAGTAAGTTAATGATGCTCAGATGAAAAGATTATCTTGGCTTATCCAAGTGGTCTAAATATAATCACAGGAATCATAGGCAAGATGTAGGCAGGGCCAAATGCTGAAAAGAAGATAGGCTAATAGAGCAGAGGTTGGAGAGAAGATCTAGAAAGATGGAGGAAAGGCAATGAGCCAAGGATTGTCAGGCAACTTCTAGAGGCTGAAGTAGACAAGAAAATGGATTATCTCCTGGGGCCTCCAGATAGAACAGGCCCTGCTGACACTTTGATTGTAGCTCCTTAAGATTCATTTTGTCTGCTCACTTCCAGATCTATAATAGAATTAATCTGTTACACAGCAAGGGGAAACCAATATAGACAGTCTGTACTGTCATGACCCCTGAATACAGAGACCAGGACCTTTCCATTCTGCAGGAAGAATCACTTAGGTGAAGACATTAGTGAGCACAGAAGGCTTCCAGAAGGATCTCATTTCCAATAATCTGCAGCAAATCAGGACGGGACCTAGCTTGTGGGAGAGGCAGGAAGCAGAGACAAATCCACCAGGTGGTGACCACCAGGACATATATTCCAAACATGTGTTATAAAATCTGTTTCCCAGATGTCCTGGAGAACAACCAAAAACATAGTCATTGTGGTATAGCTGTCCAGTTGGAGCTTAATATCTATTTACCTCACTTCATGGACCAATATGGGTAGAATATAAAATATGTAACAAGAAGTTGTAGAGGAAGTAAATAAGAGCTCTAATTTTCCCTACCCAGTTCAATACAGTTTTGAAACATGGGTATCTGCTTAAACCAAAGTAATTTAAAGAAGTTATTAATATTACATCGATGGAATCTCCTATCATTTACTATGAGCAAGGATGGTTATATCAAGAAAGTGTGATTTAAGAAATATTTATACACATAAGGTTGTCTCAGGAATTACCAGTGGGCTCTCTCCAATAGGGGTGTGCTGAATGCTCTCTACCCCCATCCTACATATCGAGCAAGGACAATCTTAAAAAAGTAAGGAAAATCATGATTCTCAAATATAAAATAAATACATGTTAAGGATTTTATTAACTAATGACTTATGAAGGAAGTGAGCAGATGTTACTGCTAGTTGAATGAATACTCAGGAAGAGATACAATTGTAGTTCAAGAATATTGAAATGAATGTCAAAGTGAGACAAGAATGCTGTTTTCTAAGGAGAGGGTGGGAGGTCTATTGAACTGTAACAGACAGATTTTATATGTCTCCTGTTCTCATAAATTCACAGGTGAAATTAATGCTCAAAGTGATTGTATTAGTAAATGGACCCTTGCAAGTTGCCCGGGTCATGCAGGCAGAGCCATCACAAATGGATTAGTGCCCTCATAAAAGAGACCTCAGAGATCTAGCTTAACCCTTCTGTCACATGACTTTACAGGAAAAGGCACCCACCTAGGAAGTGTGCTCTCATCAGACACCTAATCTATAGTTGCCTTGATCTTGGTTTCCAATTTTCCAAAAATAAGAGAAATAGATTTTTTTTTTTAACTAGGGAACCCAGTCTGTGGTATTTTGTCATAGCCTGCATGGATTAAGAAAATGGCAAAGAAAAGAATTACTTTTCATTCCTCTTAATTATCAAAACTCAGAGAGATTTAAATAGCTCTATGGTAATAAGGCTAGAGGAGAAGGCAATGGCACTCCACTCCAGTACTCTTGCCTGAAAAATCCCATGGATGGAGGAGCCTGGTAGGCTGCAGTCCATGGGGTCGCTAAGAGTTGGACATGACTGAGCAACTTCACTTTCACGCATTGGAGAAGGAAACGGCAACCCACTCCAGTGTTCTTGCCTGGAGAATCCCAGGGACCGGGGAGCCTGGTGGGCTGCCGTCTATGGGGTCACACAGAGTCGGACACGACTGAAGCGACTTAGCAAGCAAGCAAGCAAGCATTAAGGCTAGAATCAGAAAACTCTCAATGTGCATCAAACATTACATAATTTACCATTGGTGAAAGCAGTAAACATTCTCTTATTCCAAATTTTCTTACAACTTTTTCAATTTAAAAAAAGGAGAAGAAGAAAAGGCATCTTTAAACACCAGGGTTATCTGTTTTCCAAAGAGGTTGGCATGAACTTCTGGATGGAATTTCAGCTCTCTACCAGCCACCCCTGCCCTCAGTCCTTCAAGCACAAAGCCAGAATTAGCCACTGCAGATATACAGCATGCTTCCTCACCAGTTCTAGAGAGAAAACAGATTTCCTATGACAGAGCAGATCCAAATGTTTCCATGAAAACAGCAGATGCTGCACAGGAACACTTCCCAGAACTGTTTTTACCAGGAAATGCAATCAGAGTGTGCTTCTGTGCTCACTGTAAAGAACAAGGCTTAGCAAATCTCTGCGCTCCCTGGGTAATGAGGCCCGAATGGGAGGCATCAGGAAGCCTCTAACCTAAACGTCTCTCTCAGGAAGAATTTGAGCAAACTCTGGGAGATAGTGGAGGACAGAGGAGCCTGTCATGCTGCAGTCCATGGGGCTGCAAAGGATCAGACACAACTTAATGCCTAAACAACAACAGGAAGATGTGGTTGATATTTTAGAACTCACATTTTGAAAAAAAAGAATGGGAGGAACTTCCATACCATGTATGGTATATTTTATACATCATGAAAATAAACAAAGCATATTTTATACTGCACTTTAGTGCCAGCATAGAGATAAAGCAACTGACCCTCAGAACACAACATTGATCCTTATGTTTGACTCAAGCGTGTGTGGAATTGAGTTTAATAGGAGACATATATGGCACGTCAGTGAGTAAAGAAGGTACTGTGTAGTAATGGAGCTGGAAAAATTGGTTATCCTGGTTATCCATATGGAGAATGTTACTGATTCTCTACTTCTATCACTATTGATAATCCACTCTAGAAGGAGAATAAAGACTGAAATTTCAAATGGAAAACTCTAGAAGAAAATATAACTGATCTTAGAGTAAAAAAATTTCTTAAACAAGATACCCAGATAGCTGTATAAAAAAAGATTGACAAATGAGGTGCTTAGACTACATTAAAATGAAAAGCTTCTTTTCATGAAAAGAGATGCTTACGGGGGGTAAAAATTTCTTTAGACACAGGGAGAAGATATTTGCACAAATGTGTTAGACTAAAAATCAATGCAAAGAAGATATTTAAAAAATGTAGAAACACTAAAAAGCAAGACAATCTAGTATGGAAGTGGAAGAGAGGAATAAACAGATCTTTCTCAGAAAAGGAAAAGGAAAAAAAAAACACCTGTGATTAGTAAGCACACAGAAACTTTAACAGCCTCCTTAGTAATGCTGCTGCTGCTGCTAAGTCGCTTCAGTCGTGTCCAACTCTGTGCGACCCCATAGACGGCAGCCCACCAGGCTCCCCGTCCCTGGGATTCTCCAGGCAAGAACACTGGAGTGGGTTGCCATTTCCTTCTCCAATGCATGAAAGTGAAAAGTGAAAGTGAAGTCACTCAGTCATGTCCGACTCTTAGCGACCCCATGGACTGAAGCCTTCCAGGCTCCTCCATCCATGCGATTTTCCAGGCAAGAGTAATGAGGCAGATGCAAATCTGTGCACACTGAGATGACTGCTGCTGCTAAGTCACTTCAGTCCTGTCCAACTCTGTGCGACCCCACAGATGTCAGCCCACCAGGCTCCCCAGTCCCTGGGATTCTCCAGGCAAGAACACTGGAGTGGGTTGCCATTTCCTTCTCCAATGCATGAAAGTGAAAAGTGAAAGTGAAGTCGCTCAGTTGTGTCAGACTCTTAGCGACCCCATGGACTGCAGCCTACCAGGCTCCTCCATCCATGGGATTTTCCAGGCAAGAGTACTGGAGTGGGGTGCCATTGCCTTCTGCACACTGAGATGACAGTGCATATCAATTCAATTGGAAAATTTTAAAAGTTTGACAACACTGAGTATTAGGGTCTCTGAAACTTTGAAAAACAAGTATGGATAAATTTTATAAAATTGTGCATTCATGTACTTTGTGACCCAGCATCTCCACTCCTAAGATGGTACTGAGGAGTCAGTGTGCAAAAAAGTACAGGTGACATGTAAAAAGTATTCCTAATGGCAGTCTGCAGATTGACAGAGGATGGATAAATAAATTGAGTTCTACAGCACTGATAAGAATGATCCACTGTTATGCTGCTGTTGCTGCTAAGTTGCTTCAGTTGTGTCTGACTCTGTGACCCGATAGACGGCAGCCCATCAGGCTCCGCCGTCCCTGGGATTCTCCAGGCAAGAACACTGGAGTGGGTTGCCATTTCCTTCTCCAATGCATGAAACTGAAAAGTGAAAGTGAAGCCACTCAGCCGTGCCCGACTCTTAGTGACCCCATGGATTACAGCCTACCAGGCTCCTGCGTCCATGGGATTTTCCAGACAAGAGTACTGGAGTGGGTTGCCATTGCCTTCTCTGCCATTGTCATGCATAGGTTAATAAACACTATGTTTTAGTAACACGATGTTGAGATTAAAATGTATAAACAGAAGTTAGTAAAAACAATAGGAAAAAAAAGTAGAATACCTTTTATATCAAAGAGTGTTCTTCTTATATTTTCTTCAAAGAGTTTTATAGTATCTGGCAGGCTTTCTAAAGAAACATTTCTCTAAGAAAGGCATACAGATGGGTAAAAAGAACATGAAAATCTGCTCAGCATCACTAAACAAGAGAAATATAGATCAAAACTACAATGAGGTATCACCTCACACCAGTCAGAATGGTCATCATCAAAAAATCCACAAATAAATGCTGGAGAGTGTATGGAGAAAAGGGAACCCTCCTATACTGTTGGTGTGAATGTAAACTGTCACCGCCACTAAGAAGAATGGTATGGAGGTTCCTTAAAAAACTAAAAATAGAGCTACCATATGATCTTGGGAAAGGAGTACGTCAAGGCTGTATGTTATCACCCTGCTTATTTAACTTATATGCAGAGTACATCATGCAAAATAACAGGCTAGATGAAGCACAGACTAGAATCAAGAATGCCGGGAGAAATAACAATAACCTCACATATGCAGGTGACACCACCCTTATGGCAGAAAGTGAAGAAGAACTAAAGAGCCTCTGGATGAAAGTGAAAGAGGAGAGTGGAAAAACTGGCGTAAAACTAAACGTTCAAAAATTAAGATCATGGCATTCAGTCCCATCACTTCATGGCAAATAGATGGGGAAACAATGGAAACAGTGAGAGACTTTATTTTCTTGGGCTCCAAAATCACTGTAGATGGTGACTGCAGCCATGAAATTAAAAGACACTTGCTCCTTGGAAAAAAAGCTACGACCAACCTAGACAGCATATTAAAGAGCAGAAACATTACTCTGCCAACAAAAGTCCGTCTAGTCAAAGCTATGATTTTTCCTGTAGTCATGTATGGATGTGAGAGTTGGACCATAAAGAAGGCTGAGCACTGAAGAACTGATGCTTTTGAACTGTGGTGTTGGAAAAGACTCTTGAGAGTCCCCTGGACTGCAAGGAGATCCAACCAGTCCATTCTAAAGGAGATCAGTCCTTAATATTCATTGGAAGGACTGATGTTGAAGCTGAAACTCCAATACTTTGGCCACCAGAGGCGAAGAGCCCACTCATTGGAAAAGACCCTGATACTGGAAAAGATTGAAGGCAGGAGAAGAAGAGGACTACAGAGGATGCAATAGCATCACCGACTCGATGGACATGAGTTTGAGTAAGCTCCAGGAGATGGTGATGGACAGGGAAGCCTGTTGTGCTGCAGTCCATGGGGTCGCAAAGAGTCGGACATGATTGAGCGACTGAATTGAACTGATGATCTAGCAGCCCCACTCCTGGGCAAATATCTGGAGAAAACCATAATTCAAAAAGATACATGCACCCCAGTGTTCGTTGCAGCACTATTTACAATAGCCAGGACTTGGAAGCAACCTAAATGTCCCTCAACAGAGGACTAGAAGAAGTTGTACATATAATCTATGGACTATTACTCTGCCATAAAAGCAAAATAATGCTTTTGCAGCAACATGAATGCAAATAGAAATGATCGTACTAAGCAAAGTCAGAAAACAAAAGACAGAACCATAGCTATCACTTATATGTGGAACCTAAAGTATGGTGCAAATGAACCTATCTATGAAACAGAAATAGATTCACAAACATAAGGAACAGACTTGTGGCTGCCAGGGGGAGGGTGTAGGGGAAGGGAGTACTGGGAATTTGGGATTAGCAGATGTAAACTATGATATATAGGATGGATAAGCAACAAGGTCCTATTATATGGCACAGGGAACTATATTCCATATCCTATGATAAATCATAATAGGAAAGAATATATAGAAAAGAATGTCTATATGTATATAACTGTCATTTTTCTGTACAGCAGAGATTGGAAAAACATTGTAAATCAACTATGTGTCAATAAAAAGCTAAATTAAAATTACTTAACTAAATAACTAATAAGGATTTATTGTATAACACAGGAAATGCTACTCAATACTCTGCAACGGTCTATATGGGGAAAAAACCTAATAAAGAGTGGATATATGTAAAAGTATTTACAGATTAACTTTGCTGTACACCTGAAACTAACACAGCATTGTAAATCAATAAAAAAAATTTAAAAGGTAGAATACCCTTAAATATATTTTCAAGGAAACATAACAAACTCTTGTTTGGGCAGGCATATTAAGTGATAACATAACAAATGAAACAAAGCTGTCAAACACATAGTTTATGAAGTTGTTACCCAAGGGCTGGTGACAGGGCATGGAGTAAATAGGAACATATAAGTAGGTATAGTCATTGAAGGTGTTCTGTTTCTTGGAATGGTTGTACAGTGTGTAGGTGATAAAGGATTTTAAAAAAGAAAATATCTCAGTTCTTTGCACATTGGTGCTGCATTTATTCTTTCATCTGTAGTCATGAATCTCTCCCTCCTTCCCTAGTTTGGGAATATTCTGTCTGACATACAGAGACAATCAATGTTATGATGGAAAAAGGAAAACTGAGGAATTCTTAAAGGAGGTGGTGGGGACAAGAGAGATTGGCATTCTAGGAAGAAAAAACTGCAAGGCAAAGATGAAAACACAATGAACTTGACAACTAGCTATGGATTCAGATGAACACACACCGACACCGAATGAAAGACCTCAGTATTAAAAATACCGTTCAGGTTTCTTCAGGGCTGGGCTGGTCCTTATTTTGAGGGTCACTCCAAGTCTCACGCCCCATTTGCTAGACTCTGGTATGGAGTGGCCATTTCTCAGTGGGCTGGGGCATGATGTCCCTGAATGCACAACTCACAATCAATAGTCAAACTTTGTAGCCCTAGGTCGACTAAGATCACATAAATCTTCCTAAGAACAAGAGATGACACAATTTGTCAGGGTCACTACTGGGCACCTACAGAGTCGAACTGTTCCTTGGACACAAACACTGCTTCTGCTTCTTCAGGAGGAACTCCTAACAGGCCCCATCAGAGGTCTGTGAGCCTCTGCAAAGATGCCTTCTTCCCACACAGAGTAGGAATCCAAAGTAGAATCTAGGCAGAGTCCACAAGAGACATACCAAGGTTGCTTGCTGACTGCACTTTAGAGTCACATTTTGAAAAGCTTTTCTATGTTTGGATTCCACTTTCAAGGCTAATCTGGCCATTAAATGCCTGAAATGTTTTGGGACTGGGTTCAAAGGAATTCACAGGGTCCAGGAAGGAGACCAGATTCAGCTTCTTTTGCTCCTACCACCTCCTTTCATGTTCCCCCACCTTTCGACAAACACTTAACCCATAAGATGCTTAAATGTCATCCCTTCACAACCAGAACTGGGCAGGCTGGAGTGTGGACCATGAGGCTGAGTGCCAGGCCTCCATTTAATCCAGACTAGGCTCGCGGATTCAGGTAAGAAAAGCAGGGAACAGGAGGAAATGGAAGAATGTTGTGTCAGTCTGAATGTGGGCTGGAAAAGAATTTCCAGACACAGAGTATTGCAGAAGGAAGTGAGTTTACTAAGCACAACGAGCACTGCATATATGTACCACAACTTCTTTATCCATTCATCTGTTGGTGGACATTTAGGTTGCTTCCACATCCTAGCTATTGTAGATAGTGTTACAATGAACGTTGGTACATGTGTCTTTTTCAGTTATGATTTTCTCAGAGTATAGGCCCAGTAGTGGGATTTTGGGGTCATATGGTAGTTTATGGGGTTTCCCAGGTGGTGCTAATGGTAAACAGACTGCCTGCCAATGCAGAGACATAAGAGATGCAGGTTCAGTCCCTGGGTTGGGAAGATCCCCTAGAGGAGGGCGTGGCAATTCACTCCAGGATTCTTGCCTGGAGAATCCCATGAACAGAGGAGCCTGGCAGGCTACAGTCCATTGGGTTGCAAAAAGTCAAACATAACTGAAACAACTTAACACGCATGCATGGTAGTTTTATTCCACTTTGTTTTAAGGAATCTGCACACTGTTCTCCATAGTGGTTGTATCCATTTACATTCTCATCAACAGTGCAAAAGAGTTCCCTCTTCTCCAAACCCCCTCCAGCCATTTTTATGGCTGAGTAATCAGCCATAAAGAACTCATTTTAAAAGTGAACTCATTTTATGGTTAAGTAATCAGCCATGAAAAGGAACTCATTAGAAGTCAGTTCTAATGTGTGAATGAACCTAGAGCCTGTATAACAATACAGAGTGGAGTAAATGAGAAAGAAAAACAAACATTGTGTATTAATATTTATATATGGAATCTGGAAAGAGAGTATTGATGAACCTGTTTGCAGGGCAGCAGTGGAGATGCAGACATAGTAGACTTGTGGACACGATGCGGGAAGGAGAGCGTGGGACAAATCAAGGGAGTAGCACTGAAACATATACTTTACCATATGTGAGAAAGATAACCAGTGGAAATTAGATGTATGATGCAGGGAGTTCAAACCTGGTGCTCTGTGACAATCTAGAGGGGTGGGATTGAGTGGCTTAAGGGAGTGGGGATATATGTATACCTATGTCTGATCCATGTTGATGTATGGCAGAAATCAATATAATATTGTAAGGCAATTACCCTCCAATTAAAAATAAATAAATTAATTTAAAAAAGAAAGTTACTCTGGACACCTGCTTCCAAATGACATAGAAGTATCTTTTATTTAGAATTAAATCTTCTGATTTAGATCACAAATTCAGCAACCACGGGACTACCATTTCTTGTCTGGGATTTGCAGCTGTGCATTTCAGCTATGGTCCGGCAGCAGGGGTGTTCTCTTTTACTAAAAAAAAAGAAGAACAAGAGGGGTAATGTGGGTGCTGTGAGCACAGCGGCTGACCTCCTGACAGACAAGGGAGACAATGGGACACCGTTAGAACAGCAGGCAGGCTCAAGGGAGAACTGACACTTTTCATGGGTTAGTAGCTTATTTCTATGGTCTCAAGACAAAGAAAAATACTGCTGGAAGGGTGGCATTAGGTGATTTGTTAGGGTGCTAGAGAGTGTGTCCTGGGCTGGGCATTTTGCCTAATTTGTGACCAGAAAGTTGGCCTGTAAGGATCAGAGGGGATTTTGGCAATGATTACATAGGGATCAGTCAATTTTGGAGATGACCTTGATTCTGGGCTCTACTTCTGTGGCATTTGTGTAAGGCTTCCCACCTTTGGCCTTGGGAGAGGACTCCATGGAGGATGGGTATAAAAAGAGTTGCTTAGAGCCCTCAGGCTGTGGTGTGGACCAGCAGTTTTCAGCCTCATTTTACTCAGAAAACCCTCTGCAACCGGTTTAACTATAAAAGCAGTTGCTCAAGTAGGAAAGGGGTGGAGTCTGTGAATTACTCTGCAAATGCTTGCTAAGATTTTCAGTGGCAGTGATAACAGTTCTGTGGTGACTGACATGGCTAGACTTCTAATATTTTCATCTTCTTTGGGCATAACATGTTCAGGGGGAGGCAAGTATATCTGGACATCATACGGTCTCTGAAATTCAGACGCAAAGTACACAGCTCCTGGTTTGCAGAGGCAAGGAATGGCTCAGAAAATATCCTGTCTCCTGGTCCCAATCAGGTAGACAAAATTCCAAACAGTCTAATAAACAATTTCCAAATGGTTATAGAGTTGAAATCTCAACTGCCCTGATTCAGTCCCTCCTCCAACTGAGGCAATTGCTTCAGGGAGAGGAAAAGAGGCAACTTCTCCTCTCTTTCTTTCTCCCATTATAAGAATAGGAGCTGACTGAGAGGATGACACTAGCATCAGGGATCTTAGCCTGGAAGCAGGGCATTTAAATGTTTTAAAAAACATGTGACTCTTAAGGGATACAAAGGAAGGAACTTTGAGCAATGAGAAGACATTCTGTTTCAAAGTGAAAGAAAAATAAGATAAATGACCAGTGTAGGGGAGCAAAATTACCACCCCAAAATGTTTCTCTGGTATTAGGATTATTTTAGATTGTTTATTTTTCAGAAACAGAACGCTCAGGAAGCTTTCTTTTTTACCTCCCCCTTAACTGCCTAAAAGCATTTAGATAGGGGGCTTCCTCCAAGAAAGGAGCTATCACCAGAGGTAACTAAAACCAATAGGAGCTGGGCATAGTAGGCTGGGAAATTGACCAAGGCCTATTTGCTTACATTCTGCTCTGTGTCCCGCTGTCTCTATATGGCAAGACAACTACTTGTTTACCAGACTTTTGCTCTTCCCATTACTATGTGCATTGTCTTCCTCACCTTTGAAGTACTAGCCCCCTAAACCCACCAACTTTGCTCAGAATGGATACATTCTAATTGCCTGATTGCCTCTGAGTCTCATATTCTTCTACAGCCACCCCCTTACCTATGTATAGTAATTGTTTTTGCTTTTATTTTCCTCCTGTTGATTTATCTCATGTCAATTTAATTCTTAGACCAGCTACAAGAACCTAGAAAGGTAGAAGAAAAACTTTTCTGCCCCAAAATCATTTTTTTAAAACTAAAGCAGTTTAAAAACTGTGGCTGACCAATCTTGTTTTGTTTGCACTTCCCCACTGCAAACTGAGATCTACGATTGGGTGTGTCTATGTTGTAAGGGAACAAAATATGCTGCCCCAAATGTGTCTCCTTGGCATTAGGGTTATCTAGAATAATTAATTTTAAGAAACCAAAGACTCAAGAAGAGCTTTTACCTTCACCTTAACTGCCTTAAAGAATTTAGATAAACGGCCTATTCTAGGAAGGAGAACTATCACCAGAGATACCTACAGAGTATGTGCTAGGTAGACTAGACTTGGGGAAACTTAGCAAGGCCTATTTGATCGAAGTCTTCTCTGTCTCCCATTGCTTTCTGCCTGGCATGGCAAACATTTACCAAACATTTGTTTTTCCATCTTTCTAAAATTGTTTTCCCCTTTGAAGTCCTAGGCTCCTACCTTTCTCCTGAAATCCAAATGGCATATAAGCACCAGTTGCCTGAATGTCTGTGTGCTATATATTATGGAGTCCCCGAACATAGAAAATTTAATTTGTTTTTTCCTCATATTAATCTGTCTCATGTCATTTTAGTTGTGAGACCAGCCCAATGCACTCACAAGTGTAGAAGAAAATTATTGCTTCCCCTAAAACAGGCTCAGTCCTGATGCTGCTCCACATACATTCACCATTTAGGTTTTCTTACCCTGTCCCATGTTACCCAGCACCACCTCTGTGCTGAAGGTGCTGAAGTCTTCCCTAACCTCACTCACATATATCCCACTGTTTACACAACATCTCCCACTTGTGTGTCTAGAATGATCTTTAATAACTGAACAAGGCCAAACCTAACTCAAGTCCCCATCCATTTCCTTCTATAGTCTTCTCCCTTCCAGGTAATGTCAGTGCCACCCTTTGTTTGCACATGGGGTCATCCACATAATTGTCTTCCACTCTTATCTCATATCTACAATCCTCTGACCTCCCCAAGTCTATCTGGAATCCAGTTACTCTGCTTATTTCCATCATCGTTGCCTAGCCCTTGGCTTGTCACTCACTCTCTTAACTACCTGAGGATGACCAGGTCTTCTGCACCAACTCTCAGCTTTCCACCAGCCAGCTCTGCCCTTCAGGCCTCCAAGCAGAAGGCCAGCATCCCATCACTTCAAGTACAAAGAATTTGCTCACTTACCAGTTGAAAGAGGAAAGATATTTCTGGTCAAAGCTCAGATCTGAAAGTTTCCACTAAGTGAGCAGAAAATGCAGTCTGGTGAATCGCTCCCTGCAGCGCCCAGCACAGGAACACTCCAGAGAGCTGTCCTTGTCCAGGCAAATGCAGACAGAGTAGAGAGCAAGGACAGCTAAACCTCTAGCCTGCCTGGGAAATGATGTCCAGGATGGGAGGCAGTAGAGAATATAAGAGCCTGTGGCTTGAGCCCTTCCTTGGGGGTGGGGAAAAAAAGATGATAGTTGATAACCCACATTTCTAGGAAATGAAAATGAAACCATGGCAATCATGTTTATGTCTTTCTCTACAGCAGAAATATTTCCCAGAAAAGAAAAATACAAGAGTGTAACTTTAGGAAGCTCAGTGATTAAGGAGAGGGCACAGAGGTACTAGAGGCGAGGAAAGGCAGGTTTCCAAGGACCCCTGGGAGGTCACCTAATGAAGACACCCAAGGGAGCGCAAGGGACAGGGAAGGAGGAAGGCTGTGAGCAACTTTTCAAAGCTTCCAATGAGTGAGGGAGAAACATTTCTCTAACCTTTCTCTGTTTTTATTTTTTTTTTCTTAATTTTATATTTTATATTCATAATCACAGAAAACTAGCCAATCTGATCACATGGACCACAGCTGTGTCTAACTCAATGAAACTAAGCCATGCCGTGTGGGGCCACTCAAGACGGACGGGTCATGGTGGAGAGGTCTGACAGAATGTGGTCTTCTCTAACTTTTTTCTGTCTTTATGTTTTTTTTCTTACTTTTAAATTTTATATTGGAGTATACCCAATTAACAATGTTGTGGTAGTTTCAGGTACACAGCAAAGGGCCTCAACCATACATATACACGTACTCATTCTCCCTCATCTCCTTCTGTTCTTTTGTCATTAGGAGCCCTATACCTGACTGCCACGTAGTCAAACCTGGATTGGATTACTCTGGCAGTCATGGGGTTCCTAAATTCATGTGGAAGATTAAGGGGAAAATACCAAATTTTTTAAGAAAAAAGAATAAATGGGAAGGTTTGCCATACCATTTATGGCATATTTTCATGTATATTTTAATACACTGTAAAAAGAAACAAAGTATATATTAATGCTGTACTTGAGAACAGCACAAGAATGAACTAACAGACCTATAGAACACAGTACTGAGCCTTGTGTCAGACTCAGGCATGTATGAAATTCTGAGGAATGGAAGAAGTGCATGGCATTTCAGTGGGTAAAGAAAGCACTAACAAATGGAGTTTGACAAACTAGTTATCCATGTGGAAAAAGGTACTGCCCCACCTTTACATCACTTTTGATAATCAACTCTGGAAGGTGGAAAGGTCTAAGTTTCAAGTGGAACATTCTAGAAGAAAATATAGTTGATCTTAGGGTATAGATAACCTTTTTCTTAAACCAGAGACCCAGGTGCCAGACACCCAAGTGATAGCTATATAGTAAAGACTGACAAATGAGGTGCCTTTGACTACATTAATAAGAAAAAATTCTGTTCATGAAAAGAAAGGTTTAAGGACATTAAAAACTAAAGAATTTCCAAAAACCTGGAGAAGATATTTGTATACATGATGTCAACTAAGGATCAATAGGAAAAAGGTATATTTGAAATTTCAGAAACCACTAAGCGCATGAGAAACAATCTAGTGTAGAAGTGGGCAAAAGACATTAACAGATCATTCTCTGAAAGAAGAACAAAAACAAAACAAAACATGTCTGGCCAATAAACACATAGGTAGCTTAGCAGCCTTCTTAGTAATTAGAAAAATGTAAATCTGTGCAAAATGAGATGACACTCTACATCAATTCAACTGGAAACATAGAAGTTTGATAATATAGAGTATTAGTGAGAATGTGGATCAGTAGGATCTCTGAAACATAGTTGCTGAGAATATAAATCAAAATAATCACTTTGATCAATTAAAAATAATAAAATTGAAAAGGTTACAATCACTTTGAAAAAAACAATATGGTTTAGTTTGATAAAAGTTGTGCATTCATACACCTTGGATCACAGCATCTCCACTCCTAAGAATCACTATGCACAAAAGTACAGGGAATGTGTAGCGGTGTGTTCCTAATAGTGGACTTCATAATTGTGGGAAAAGAGGATAGCCATTGACAGAGAATAGAGAAGTAAAAAAAAAAATAGAGCTTTACAGCACTGAAAGGACTGAGTCATAGCTTGCTGCTGCTGCTGCTAAGTCGTGTCCGACAGCGTATTAAAAAGCAGAGATAGCACTTTGCCAACAAAGGTCCATAGTCAAAGCTAGGTTTTTCCAGCCATCATATATGAATGCGAGAGTTGGACCATGAAGAAGGCTGAATACCCCAAAATTGATGCTTTTGAATTGTGGTGCTGGAGAAGACTCTTGAGAGTCCCTTGGACAGCAAGGAAATCCAACCAGTCCATCCCAAAGGAAATCAGTCCTGAATATTCATTGGAAGGACTGATGCTGAAGCTGAAACTCCAATACTTTGGCCACCTGATGCAAAGAACTGACTTGTTGGAAATGACCCTCATGCTGGGAAAGGTTGAAGGCGGGAGGAGAAGGGGAAGACGAGAATGAGATGGTTGGATGGTATCACCAACTCAAAGGATATCAGTTTGAGTAAACTCTGGGAGTTGGTGATGGACAGGGAGGCCTGGCATGCTGCAGTCCATGGGGTCACAAAGAGTCGGACATGACTGAGTGACTGAATTGAACTGAACTGAATTGAACACTTAGAAATCACTTGCTTACATTTTGCCACATTCCTTGCACCAGCTGCTACCCCTGTTTCACCTATAGCTCAAAGCAGAAATTAATGGTCTGCAGACTTTTAGCAACACAAACAAGAGGTTGCTGCATTTTCTGCCTTGGCCTCATTTACACCACCATCTGGAAGACATTACTGAGGCCCAGGAAGGCCCAGTGGAAAAAAGGGTTCTTATATGGACCAAAGAATTGCTGCCCCTCCTGCATTTTGGCTCCAGGCTCCTGGGCCTTAGGGTCCTGGGACACAGCAACTATTCCCAAGGACTTGGCATAAGTCTCACCCATGAGCAAAGCTGGTACAAACAAACATATCTCTATATGGCTACAGAACTAGCAGAGCCAGAGAAACTACCTAGACTCCTCAGTTTGTTATTAGGCAAAAAGTGAGGTTAATGCTAAGCCATGCAGGTATTCATCCATGGAAGAATATGTAGAAGTATGGCGTTCCTGAAAGGAGAATCCAGTTACATCACTGGAGGGAAACAATAAGAAAAATGCAAGTCTTGTTGCAGTAGAGTTGGTCACAGCAATATTTCCTTTGCTTGCCTCCCTAAGAAAATACTGTATGGGACTGATTTATCTGGTGGAGGTGACCACTCCTGTGTGGGAAAAGAAAAGTTGCGAGTAAGTGCCCAGCAACTTCATCTGGGCCATCAGACTTAGAGATTCAGCAGGGGACATAGGTGTACCTATGGCTGAGTCATGTTAATGTTTAACAGTAACCAACACAGTATGTAAAGCAATTACCTTCAATTAAAAATAAATTAATAATTTTTTAAAATAAAAAAAAAAGAAAGAAAAACTAGGAATAAAACTACCATGTGACCCAACAACTCCACATACCCTGAGGAAACCACAATCTAAAAAGACACATGTACCCCAATGGTCATTGCAGTACTATTTACAATAGTTAGGACACAGAAGCCACCTAGATGTCCATTGACAGATGAATGGAGAAAGAAGTTGTGTTACACATATACAATGGAATATTCAGTTCAGTTCAGTTGCTCAGTCGTGTCCGACTCTTTGCGACCCCATGAATCGCAGCACGCCAGGCCTCCCTGTCCATCACCAGCTCCCAGAGTTCACTCAGACTCATGTCCATCAAGTCAGTGATGCCATCCAGCCATCTCATCCTCTGTTGTACCCTTCTCCTTCTGCCCCCAATCCCTCCCAGCATCAGAGTCTTTTCCAATGAGTCAACTCTTCACATGAGGTGGCCAAAGTACTGGAGTTTCAGCTTTAGCATCATTCCTTCCAAAGAAATCCCAGGGCTGATCTCCTTCAGAATGGACTGGTTGGATCTCCTTGCAGTCCAAGGGACTCTTAAGAGTCTTCTCCAACACCACAGTTCAAAAGCATCAATTCTTCGGCACTCAGCTTTCTTCACAGTCCAACTCTCACATCCATACATGACCACTGGAAAAACCATAGCCTTGACTAGACGGACCTTTGTTGGCAAAGTAATGTCTCTGCTTTTGAATATGCTATCTAGGTTGGTCATAACTTTCCTTCCAAGGAGTAAGCGTCTTTTAATTCCATGGACAGAATCACCATCTGCAGTGATTTTGGAGCCCCAAAAAATAAAGTCTGACACTGTTTCCACTGTTTCCCCATCTATTTCCCATGAAGTGATGGGACCAGATGCCATGATCTTCTTCATTTGCTATTATTTTCTCCCATTTTGAAGGTTGTCTTTTCACCTTGCTATTGGTTTCCTTCGTTGTGCAAAAGTTTTTAAGTTTAATTAGATCCCATTTGTTTATTTTTGCTTTTATTTCCATTATTCTGGGAGGTGGATCATAGAGGATCCTGCTGTGATGTGTGTCAGAGAGTGTTTTGCCTATGTTCTCCTCTAGGAGTTTTATAGTTTCTGGTCTTACATTTAGATCTTTAATCCATTTTGAGTTTATTTTTGTGTATGGTGTTAGAAAGTGTTCTAGTTTCATTCTTTTACAAGTGGTTGACCAGTTTTCCCAGCACCACTTGTTAAAGAGATTGTCTTTTCTCCATTGTATATTCTTGCCTCCTTTGTCAAAAATAAGGTGCCCATAGGTGCATGGATTTATCTCTGGCTCTCTATTTTGTTCCATTGATCTTTATTTCTGTCTTTGTGCCAGTACCATACTCTCTTGATGACTGTAGCTTTGTAGTATAGTCTGAAGTCAGGCAGGTTGATTCTTCCAGTTCCACTCTTCTTTCTCAAGATTGCTTTGATTATTCAAGGTTTTTTGTATTTCCATACAAATTGTGAAATTATTTGTTCTAGTTCTGTGAAAAATACCGTTGGTAGCTTGATAGGAATTGCACTGAATCTATAGATTGCTTTGGGTAGTATACTCATTTTCACTATATTGATTCTTCTGATCCATGAACATGATATATTTCTCCATCGATTTGTGTCATCTTTAATTTCTTTCATCAGTGTTTTATAGTTTTCTATATATAGGTCTTTTGTTTCTTTAGGTATATTTATTTCTAAGTATTTTATTCTTTTTGTTGCAATGGTGAATGGAATTGTTTCTTTAATTTCTCTTTCTGTTTTCTCATTGTTAGTATATAGGAATGCAAGGGATTTCTGTGTGTTGATTTTATATCCTGCAACTTTACTATATTCATTGATTAGCTCTAGTAATTTTCTGGTGGCGTTTAAGGGTTTTCTATGTAGAGGATCATGTCATCAGCACACAGTGAGAGTTTTATGTCTTCTTTTCCAATCTGGATTCCTTTTATTTCTTTTTCTTCTCTGATTGCTGTGGCTAAAACTTTCAAAACTATGTTGAATAGTAGTGGTGAGAGTGGGCATCCTTATCTTGTTCCTGACTTTAGAGGATATACTTTCAATTTTTCACCATTGAGGAAAATATTTGCCGTGGGTTTATCATATATGGCTTTTATTATGTTGAGGTATGTTCTTTCTATGCCTGCTTTCTGGAGGGTTTTTTTTTTTTTTAATTATAAATGGATGTTGAATTTTGTCAAAGGCTTTCTCTGCATCTATTGAGATAATCATATGGTTTTTAGCTTTCAATTTGATAATGTGGTGTATCACATTAATTGATTTGTGAATATTGAAGAATCCTTGCATCCCTGGGATAAAGCACACTTGGTCAAGATATATGATGTTTTTAATATGTTGTTGGATTCTGTTTGATAGAATTTTGTTAAGGATTTTTGCATCTATGTTCATCAGTGATATTGGCCTGTAGTTTTCTTTTGTTGTGGCATCTTTGTCCAGTTTTGGTATTAGGGTGATGGTGGCCTCATAGAATGAGTTTGGAAGTTTACCTTCCTCTGCAATTTTCTGGAAGATTTTGAGTAGGATAGGTGTTAGCTCTTCTCTAAATTTTTGGTAGAATTCAGCTGTGAAGCCATCAGATCCTGGCATTTTGTTTGCTGGAAGATTTTTGATTAGTTTTGATTTGCTTGCTTGTGATGGGTCTGTTAAGATTTTCTATTTCTTCCTGGTTCAGTTTTGGAAGGTTATATTTTTCTAAGAATTTTTCCATTTCTTCCAAGTTGTCCATTTTATTGGCATATAGTTGCTGATAGTAGTCTCTTATGATCCTTTCTATTTCTGTGTTGTCTGTTGTGACTTCTCCATTTTCATTTCTAAATTTGTTGATTTGATTCTTCTTCCTTTGTTTTTTGATGAGTCTGGCTAATGGTTTGTCTATTTTATTTATCTTCTCAAAGAACCAGCTTTTAGTTTTGTTGATTTTTGCTGTAATCTTTGTTTCTTTTTCATTTATTTCTGCCATAATTTTTATGATTTCTTTCCTTCTACTAACCCTGGGGTTCTTCATTTCTTCTTTTTCTAGTTGTTTTAGGTGTAAAGTTAGGTTATGTATTTGATTTTTCTCTTGTTTCTTGAGGTAAGCTTGTATTGCTATGAACCTTCCCCTTAGCATGGCTTTTCCTGAATCCCATAGGTTTTGGGTTGTCGTGTTTTCATTTTTATTTGTTTCTATGCATATTTTTATTTCTTTTTTTTATTTCTTCTGTGATTTGTTGGTTATTCAGAAGGGTGTTGTTTACCCTCCATATGTTTGTGTTTTTAATAGTTTTTTTTTTTTCCCTCTGTAGTTGACATCTAATCTTACTGCATTGTGATCAGAAAAGATGCTTAAGATGATTTCAATTTTTTTTAACTTACCAAGGTAGCTTTATGGCCCAGGATATGATCTATCCTGGAGAATGTTCTGTGTGCACTTGAGAAAAAGGTGAAATTCATTATTTTGGTGTGAAATGTCCTACAGATATCAATTAGGTCTAACTGGTCCATTGCATCATTTAAAGTTTGTGTTTCCTTGCTAATTTTCTGTTTAGTTGATCTATCCATAGGTGTGAGTTGGGTATTAAAGTCTCCCACTATTATTGTGTTATTGTTAATTTCCTCCTTCATACTTGTTAGCACTTGCCTTACATATTGCGGTGCTCCTATGTTGGGTGCATATTTATTTATAATTGTTATATCTTCTTCTTGGATTGATCCTTTGATCAATATGTAGTGTCCTTCTTTGTCTCTTTTCATGGACTTTATTTCAAAGTGTATTTTACCTGATATGAGTATTGCTACTCCTGCTTTCTTTTGGTCTCCATTTGCATGAAATATCTTTTTCCAGCCCTTCACTTTCAGTCTGTAAGTGTCCCTTGTTTTGAGGTGGGTCTCTTGTAGACAGCATATATAGTGGTCTTGTTTTTGTATCCATTCAGCCAGTCTTTGTCTTTTGGTTGGGGCGTTCAACCCATTTACATTTAAGGTAATTATTGATAAGTATGATCCTGTTGCCATTTATTTTGTTGTTTTGGGTTCAACTTTATAAACCTTTTCTGTGTTTCCTTTCTAGAGAAGATTCTTCAGCATTTGTTGGAGAGCTGGTTTGGTGGTGCTGAATTCTCTCAGTGTTTGCTTGTCTGTAAAGCTTTCGATTTCTCTTTCATATTTGAATGAGACCCTTGCTTGGTATAGTAATCTGAGTTGTAGGTTTTTCTCTTTCATCACTTTAAGTATGTCTTGCCATTCCCTCCTGTCTTGAAGAGTTTCTATTGAAAGATCAGCTGTTATCCTTATGGGGATCCCCTTGTGTGTTATTTGTTGCTTTTCCTTTGCTGCTTTTAATATTTGCTCTTTGTGTTTGATCTTCAATAATTTGATTAGTATATGCCTTGGGGTATTTTGCCTTGGGTTTATCTTGTTTGGGACTCTGTGGTTTTCTTGGACTTGGATGGCTATTTCCTTCCCCATTTAGGGAAGTTTTCAATTATTATCTCAGGTATTTTCTCATGGTCTTTCTTTTTGTCTTCTTTTTCTGGGACTCCTATGATTTGAATGTTGGGGCATTTAACATTGTCCCAGAGGTCTCTGAGGTTGTCCTCATTTTTTAAAATTCTTTTTCTTTTTTTCTCTTTGTTTCATTTATTTCCACCATTCTATCTTCCACCTCACTTATCCTATCTTCTGCTTCAGTTATTCTACTGGTGGTTCCCTGCAGAGTGCTTCTGATCTCAGTTATTGCATTATTCATTATTGATTGACTCTTTTTTATTTCTTCTAGATCCTTGTTAAACATTTCTTGCATCTTCTCAATCCTTGTCTCCAGGCTATTTTTCTGTAACTCCATTTTGTTTTCAAGATTTTGGATCATCTTTACTATCATTATTTTAGATTTTTTTTCAGGTAGACTCCCTATATCCTCCTCTTTGGTTTGGTTTGGTGGGCATTTATCATGTTCCTTTACCTACTGAATATTACTCTTTCTTTTCATTTTGTTTAAATTTCTATGTTTGGTGTGGCCTTTCTGTATGCTGGAAGTCTGTGGTTCCTCTTTATTATGGAGGTCCTCCCTGTGGGTGGGGTTGGACGAGTGGCTTGTCAAGGTTTCTTGGTTAGGGAAGCTTGTGTCAATGTTCTGGTGGGTGGAGCTGGATCTTTTCTCTCTGGAGTGCAATAAAGTGTCCAGTAGTGAGTTTTGAGGTGTCTATGGTTTTGTTGTGACTTTTGGCACCTGTATTTTAATGCTCAAGGTTATGTTCCTGTGTTGCTTCAGAATTAGCATGGTATGTCTTGCTCTGAAATTTGTTGGTTCTTGGGTGGAGCTTGGTTTCAGGGTAGGTATGGAGGCTTTTGGATGAGCTCTTGTCAATTAATGTTCCCTGGAGTCAGGAGTTTTCTGATGTTCTCAAGTTTTGGATTTAAGCCTCCTGCCTCTGGCTTTCAGTCTTATTCTTACAGTAGCCTCAAGACTTCTCCATCCATACAGCTTTGATGATAAAACATCTAGGTTAATGGTGAAAGATTCTCCACAGTGAGGGACACCCAGAGAGGTTCACAGAGTTACATGAGAAAGGAAGAGGGAGGATGGAGATAGAGGTGACCAGGAGGAGAAGAGGGGGAATCAAAAGGGGAGAGAGCAATCTAGCCAGTAATCAATTCCCTATGTTCTCTTCACAGTTTGGAACACTCAGAGAGGTTCACAGAGTTACACAGAGAAGAGAAGAGGGAAGAAGGAGATAGAGGTGACCAGGAGGAGAAGAGGGGGAGTCAAAAGGAGAGAGACCAGTCTAGCCAGTAATCAGCTCCCTAAGTGTTCTCCACAGCCCAGAACATGCAAAGAGATTCACAGAGTTAAGTACAGAAAAGAAGGGGGAGGGAGGAGATAGAGGTGATGTGCGGGAGAAAAAGGAGAGTCAAAAGGGAGAGAGCAATCAAGCCAGTAATCACACCACTAGGTAAAAATGGGTACTGAAGATTAGATTCTTAAAGGTACAAAATTGATAACAAATACCAAAAAGCAAAGGTTAAAAATCTAGAGTAGAAGTTAGACTTTCAAAAATATAATATTAAAAATACAAAACAAAATCACAAAATATATATATATGAAATTTGTTTTAAAAATAGAAGGGTTTTTTTTTTTTTTTGCAAGGTAATAGTAAGTTATAAAAATGAAAATTAAAAGAGTAATAAAGAACTTAAAAATAAAAAATGATAATAGCAAGATATATCTAGGAATTTCTCTGGAGCTGTTGAGGGCAGTATGGGGTCAGTTCAGTTTCAGATAGTTCCTTATTCCAGCTTATACTTCTTCTCAAGGTCTATAGGCCCTTTCCAATGCTTAGTCAATGGTAACGACAGGGTTTTAATCTGTTGCATCTGTCACTTCCAGAGCAGTTCCCTCTTCTTGTTTATTTTGGCTTCCTCTGTTTGCAAGTCTCTTCAGTGTTTAATTTCTGCCCTGACACAAGGGGCCTAAGGTGGTCACTTATTTAGGCTCACTTGTTCAGATGTGCTCTGGGAAGGGAGGAATACTGCAAACAAATATCACTGGCGTGTGTGGGGAGTGTTCGCAGTGTATGGACCACGCTGGGGTTGCCCCAGCTCACAGCGTGTATGCTACCCTGGTCTATACTGCTGAGGCTCCATGTTGCTCTGCAGGGGAACTCCAAAGTGGACACTGGGTTTCGTGCACTTCCTAGGTTATGGGAACCTAAGCTGTTCAGGTTCAGGTTCTAGGGTACTCCACAAAGGTATAGACTTTTTTGGGCATGTGTTTTTTGCTGATCACCTCCTCTTTTACCCCAGACTCCTTCCAGGGCAAGGGCATGTTTGGGCTATAAAAAACTCCTCTGATTTCACATCTGGTATTCTACATCCTCAGCTCTTCCTCTCTCTGATTTTCCCTTTATCTCTTACTCATAGCTTCTTCCTCTGAAATTCCCCAGAGTTAACACAAGATCTTCAGAAATGTTATCTCTACACACATGGAACTATTGAGGGAGGAGATCAACTTCTTCAAAATCAAGTCTGTGCTGTGATGAGCAGCTGCCCACAGGCACAATCAGTAGACAATATTTCAACATGGACTCTTCACACCTTTATTTCTAAAATAAAATTATCAAGACGAGAAAGGAAACACTGTTTATACAAAATGCTGGCAGGAGGGAGCTGTAGATATGGCTTTTAAGGGTGCTAGGGCCTAAAGCTGAAGGGCCCAGAGCTTTGCAGAGGAGGTGACATGTGCTGAAGTAAAATTTAGAAGTGACATGATGATGGTTTGTGGTTCTCAGAGAATAATCCCATATCTTCAGTATCACCGTGCCCTGAGGTCTTGTTAGGAATTCAAATTCTAGGCCCCACTGTAAACTTCCTCAATTAGAGAGGCAATGGTGGGCCCAGAACCAGTTTTTAGGACCTCTTCTCCTCTGCAGGACTCTACTATATGCTCAAGTTTGAGACCACCCTTGTAGTGGTGGTACACATGAGGAGTGTTTCTAATTATTTGCTGAAAGAAGATAAGTTGATGAAGCCCTCACTGAAGGGATATGTTAAAGTGTCAGCACATATTTTTCTCAGGCTCTGTTTTCCTTGGAAATTGGACTAAGACACAATTCAACATGCAAAGTGAAGGAACTGTCTAACCCAGTGCTTGCCCATGTCTACCCTCAGGGTGGAAAATTCATAAACAGCTGTGTGTGTGTGTGTGTGTGTGTGTTTTTAAACACCTAATGTTTACCTTATATTTATGCTTCTACCTTGTTTTTAAACTTATTTAAGGCAAAACATTAGATGCATGCAAACAATAAAAAGAAAACATGCTTACTTCTGAGGTGCCCATTAATTTGATCTGATACTATCTAGGTACTCTATTCACAGGACCTGGACAGTCTATCAAATCTCTTGATAACTGGATCTTGAGGAGCAAGAGTCAGTCTCTTCAGAGTGGAGTCTTGGCACCCTGACTCTGAATTTGCTCAGAAAGGAAGTAAACAAGTGATTGCTCCAAATCTCTCTGTTCCTGCCTCCCTCAAGTGACCAGCAATCCCCTGTAATCCAGGTGATTGCTTTACAGAAGGAGGAAAGAAAGGAAGGAGAGGGAAGAGTAAGACCAGGCAGAATTATCCTGGCAAATAGTAAGGTCCTCACTGCTCTGGAAACAGGAACATCAGATGACAAACAGTGCGGTGAGTAATAACAGACTGATAGGGCTTCCCTGGTAGCTCACATAGTAGAGAATCTGCCTGCAGTGCAGGAGACCCAGATTCATTCCCTGGTTCAGGAAGATCCCCTGGAGAAGGAAATGGCAATCCACTCCAGTGTTCTTGCCTGGAGAATACCATGGACAGAGGAGCCTAGCAAGCAACAGTTCATAGGGTCGCAAAGAGGAGGACATGACTGAAGCGACTTAGCACTCACAAGTCTCCTCCCATTCCACTGCTTTGAAATCTGCTCTTAGTCATGCCTCTGCAGCTCTTCACATAATCTCAGTTCCTATGCTGTCTTCCAGGTCTGAAACCATCTGCTCAGGAAGATAGACAGCGTCAGCCTCCCTGGACCTTGAACAACTTCCCTGGGCTGTGACTTCCTTGCACTTCTCCTCTCCTAAGATGTCTTTCCCACCTACATGGAGCTGGCAAAAGGAATCAGGTTCTTGGTACCTAAAAGGTTTCCAGAGAACGAGTCTTGGAACCCAAGAGTTGCCTTGCTAATTCTTGGTCCTTGGCACATCTACATGAATTTTAGAATCAAGATGGCAATCTACACTAAAAAAAAAACAAATATAGACCAATGGAACAAGCTACAGAGCCCAGAGATAAGCCCATACACATTTGGGTACCTTATTTTTGACAAAGGAGGAAAGAAAATACAATGGGGCAAAGATAGCCTCTTTAATAAGTGGTTCTGGGAAAACTGGACAACTATGTGCAAAAGAATAACTTAGAGGCAGTCTTCCTCTGTGAATTTATCTTTTATGGATTATATATATATATATATATGTATATATATATATATTTTAGTTTTTTTGTGCCAGTATCATATTATCTTGATGACTGTAGCTTTGTAGTATAGCCTGAAGTCAGAAGGTTGATTCCTCCAGCTCCATTCTTCTTTCTGCTTTGGCTATTTGGGGTCTTTTGTGTTTCCATATGATTGTGAAATTTTTTGTTCTAGTTCTGTGAAAAATGCCATTGGTAATTTGACAGGGATCACATTGAATCTGTAGATCACATTTTGGTAGTATAGTCATTTTCGCAATATTGATTTTTCCTATCCAGGAACAGGGAATACTTCTCCATCTGTTTATGTCATCTTTGATATCTTTCATCAGTGTCTTATAATTTTCCATATACAGTTCTTTTGTCTCCTTAGGTAGGCTTATTCCAAGATATTTTATTCTTTTTGTTGCAATGGTGGATGGGATTGATTCCTTAATTTCTCTTTCTGATTTTTCATTGTTAGTATATAGAAATGCAAGTGATTTCTGTGTATTGACCTTGTAGCCTGTGACTTTGCTTAATTTGCTGATCAACTCTAATAATTTTTGTGTTAGTTTCTTTTGCATTTTCTAAGTATAGTATCATGTCATCTGCAAACAGTGAGAGTTTTACTTCTTTTTCAATCTGGATTCCTTTCATTTCTTTTTCTTCTCTGATTGCTGTAGCTAAGACTTCCAAAACTATGTTGAATGATAGTGGTGAGAGTGGACACCCTTGTCAACAGTAATCTCTCGATGGTCCAACAACCTGGTCATTTTTGCAGAATGTCCTATATATCCTGGCTCCTCCCTTACCTCTTCAGAGAAGTCCCTTAGAGATATTTGAGAGCCTGCATTCCAGGCTTAAGTCCTCAATTTTGTCTCTGAATAAAAAACTCTAAACTTTTAGGTTGTGCATTTTTCTTCAGACTCAGAAATCAGACAGTGGAATTCTCCCCTAGAACCTTGGAAATATCATGGTTCTGCCAACATATTGATTTAAGACTCTTGGCCTTCAGGACTGTGAGAAGATGCATTTCCATTTCTGTATGCTTACCAGGTTATTGTACTCTGTTGTAGCAGTCGTCAGAAACTGAGAGGTGCTAGAAGAATCAGAAGAGGGGAAATAAGAGTAACTGCTTAATGGGTAGAGAGTTTCCTTTTCAGGTACTGAAAATGTTCTGGCAAATATTCCAAACTTGCATTGCCAATAAAAATATTTGGAACTACATGAATATTGTGCAACACTGTGAATGTTAAAGCCAGGAAGTTGGTCATTTAGAATGGCAAATGTTATGCTATATGAACTTTATCTCTAGTTTTGAATATTAAATTGGTAAACCCATCCATTGCACTATTGGTGGGAATGTAATGTAATTAATTATGTAATGTAATTAATGTAATGTAATTAATGAATGTAAGCCGCTATGGAAGATGGTATGGAGATTCCTTAAAAAACTAGGAATAAAAGCACCATATGACCCAGCAATCTCACTCCTAGGCATATACCCTGAGGAAACCAAAATTGAAAGAGACACATGTATCCCATTGTTCATTGAAGCACTATTTACAATAGCTAGAACATAGAAGCAACCTAGATATCCATTGACAGATGAATGGATAAAGAAGTTGTGGTACATATACACAATGGAATATTACTCAGCCATAAAAAGCAACACAGTTGAGTCAGTTCTATTAAGGTGGGTAAGCCTAGAACTTATTATACAGAGTGAAGTAAGTCAGAAAGAGAAAGATAAATATCATATTCTAACACATATATATGGAATCTAGAAAAATAGTATTGAAGAATTTATTTACAGGGCAGCAATGGAGAAACAGACATAGAGAATAGACTTATGGGCATGGGGAGAGGGAAGGAGAGGGTGAGATGTATGGGAAGAGTAACATGGAAACTTACACTGTTTAACATTTATCTATGTTAAATAGATAAACTTACACTAAATAGATAGTCAATGGGAATTTGCTGTATGTCTCAGGAAACTCAAACAGGGGTTCTGTATCAACCTAGAGGGGTGGGATGAAGAGGGAGATGGGAAGGAGGTTCAAAAGGGAAGGGATATTAAAAAAACACAAGCCCATCCATCCACCCATCCTTCCATCAGTCCACCCATCCTTCCATCAGTCCATCCATCCATCTGTCAATCCATTCATCCTTCTGAAGTTTTGACTGAGATTGAATTGAATCCACAGAATGACTGATCATACTACATACTGGTCACTGCTGCTGCTGCTGCTAAGTCACTTCAGTCGTGTCTGACTCTGTGCAACCCCATAGACGGCAGCCCACCAGGCCCCGCCGTCCCTGGGATTCTCCAGGCAAGAACACTGGAGTGGGTTGCCATTTCCTTCTCCAATGCATGAAAGTGAAAGTGAAGTCACTCAGTTGTGTCTGACTCTTCCCGACCCCATGGACTGCAGCCTACCAGGCTCCTCTGCCCATGGGATTTTCTAGGCAAGAGTACTGGAGTGGGGTGCCATTGCCTTCTCCGATACTGGTCACTACACTACTACAATAGTGAAGTTCTAACATGTGAATAAATCTTTATGTAAGTCTTTTATGTCTTTTAAAATGTTTATTTATTTGTTATTTATATTTCATGTGAGTCTTCTTACATGTCAGCCTAATTTTTTGTAGATATATTTTCATAGCTTCATTATGCATATGTGAGGAAATAACATTGATTTTTTTTTCCTCTGCAAAAATAGCACAATAGACATCCATTCTCACTAAACGATCTAGTGTAGAGATCTTTCTATGTCAGCACATAGAAAACATTCTCATTCTTTCATGTCACACAATAGTCTACTCATATGGATACATCATCACATACCTAGCTAGTCTCCATGGATAGGTTTTGGGTTCTTTCCATCTATGGTAAATCTGTAATAAACAATTATGGACATATGCCACTTCACAAATGCACAGGTTTATTTGAGCAACAGCTCTGACTCCCCAGTCTCCTTTAACCTGGTGTGTATGACCCCAACTTAATAGGGATCAGAAACTAAAAAAACAGAGTCTGGAAGAGGTTTCTCCTAATCAAGCCCCCTATTTTCTAGCTCATGGGTGTTGGGAACTCCAGGGTACAAGCCTTTTAGTCTCTGCCTCACCCTAACTCCATTTCTACTAGTCCAAATTCAGTACCCATCAGCAGAGGTTGACCCCATGCACACACACTAACCAAGGTGGAAAGAAACCATTTTCAAGTTCTGTGGTCTTAGCTACTTCTGTCAACTAAAAAAACAAAAAACAAAAAACCGTAGAATCTAAAAGTTGAGAATTATCTTTTATTAAGGGCATTATTGAAGATTTCAGCTTGGGAAGCAGCCTCTCAGATAGCTCTGAAGGACTGTTTTGAAGAGCGTTAGGGAAATTAAATGAATAGTCTTGCTTAGCTTCAGAGACAAAGCGGAGTGGGCCTCTGACCTTGCTTCTAACCTGCTGGACACTGCCTTGACTAGGAGTGACTGGGAGTGACTGCCTGGTATGAGTGTAAGTCTTGCAGCAGCAGAGATAAAATGGGGGAGGAATCTTGAGATTGTTGAGCCCCTGGAGGGGGCCCAACCTAGATAGCATATTAAAAAGCAGAGACAAAGGTCCATCTAGTCAAAGCTATGGTTTTTCCAATGGTCATGAACTACAGCCTTGGAAGTCTCACGCACTGAGGAGACTCGCTGCCTGGGACCTTTTCCCAATTGGTACTCCAAATACGCTGTGACACGGGACTTCCCAGCGCTGTTTAAGTCTGAATGTTGAACCCAATTTGGTGATGTATCCTCTGCTGTTTCTATTTGGGCCTTCTTTTAATGTTAGTATATTGAAATTAAGCTGTATAATTCTCTAATTATTTGTATTATTTATTTGCATAAAATGTGTGGCTTATCTTGTTAACAAAGTGTTTGAACCTGAGACAAAAAGGAGAACTTTCCGGCAAAACATTAATTGGTGCTGTGAGCAGGACTTGTGAAACAAAATGCCACTCTAATAAGATAGAGATTAAGATTGATGAAGTTTTTTTTATTCCCAGATGGGAAGATTCACCTTATTGCTCATTAGCTAACACATGGGACAGATTCACTGGATTGTGTGAGAATTGGAACTATACATTAAAGTGGGCCAAACCTTTAAAAGTTATTGAATGTTTGTGGGTCACACTGACTGAGAAAGGATAAGAATGTGCCGTGCTGGATAAGAGGCTTGATCCTCCTTTCTGCCTCCTGTAAGGTACGTGAAGCTAACTTAAAATTGTCTAGAGAGAAGTTACAATTGGAAAATGAATTATGTGATCTGTGAGGATGGTTGTCCATGTTACCATGCCAAAATTATATTTAACTGATCAATCTTCATTTTCCTTTAGATCAGCTCTCCCTTGAGCCAGTCCACAGCCCTAACTCTCCTTTCTCTCTCCTTTCTTTGTCCACTTGCTATCTTGCTGCTGCCTTATCTGCCCCCCTTCTTCCTCTGTTTCCTTCTGTATCAGCTAATTGCTTTCTAGCTTCCTCTATTTCTCAGAGGAGAGGGGGAACCTAGCTTCCCCAACTCCTTCCCCCACTCTAGCAAGTTTCTTTTCTGCCCCTGTTGTCAGAGACAATGTGAACACCATTTGATCTATATTTTGGCTATAAAAGATGACACTTTTGGACACAGGATGGCCATGATATTCTTTAGATTCTGGAGCAAACTGATTGAAATGAAATTGTTTTTTTTTTCTTTGAAACTGCAAAACCAGTGCTTTTTGCATATGCAATGAAAGACAGCTAGCTGATCTGATCTGATCTGAGCTTGTTAAAAAGCCTACCTAGAAAAAAGCTTCCAGTTACCTTTGCCTGGGCTGTCCAGATGGTGCTAGTGGTAGATAAACTGACTGCCAATGCAGGAAATGCATTGAACCCATGTTCAATCCCTGGGTCAGGAAGATCCCCTGGAGGAGAGCATGGCGGCCCACTCCAGTATTCTTGCCTGGAGAATCCCATGGACAGAGGAGCCTGGTGGGCTGCATTTCATAAGGTTGCAAAGACTTGGAGATGACTGAAGTGACTCAGCACAGCAAGCGACCTTTGTCACGTCCTTGAAATGCACAGCCCAATTTGTCTGTCCTCAGTTCAGTTCAGTTTAGTCGCTCAGTCGTGTCCGACTCTTTGCGACCCCATGAATCGCAGCATGCCAGGCCGCCCTGTCCATCACCAAGTCCCGGAGTTGACCCAGACTCAGGTCCATCGAGTCAGTGATGCCATCCAGCCATCTCATCCTCTGTCGTCCCCTTTTCGTCCTGCCCCAATCCCTCCCAGCATCAGAGTCCTTTCCAATGAGTCAACTCTTCGCATGAGGTGGCCAAAGTACTGGAGTTTCAGCTTTAGCATCATTCCTTCCAAAGAAATCCCAGGGCTGATCTCCTTCAGAATGGCCTGGTTGGATCTGTCCTCAGCCTTGTCCAAATTAGAATTTCAAGTCATGGGGGGAAAAAAAAGAGAGACATTTTAAATCTCAAGGGGAAAACTATGAGATCTCTGTCTGGATTTATGTATTATGTCTCAGTGTACATCTTTGCTTTTTTGGGTCACATTGCTGAAGTTGGTTTGTAAATGAGCTCTAATTCAATTGACTTAAACAAAAGTAAGTGCTTACAAATTAAACAATTAGAAGAGAAGTTAACCTAAATGCATTTCAGGTTCAGGTGAACTAGAGATATCTGTTTGCAAATCTAATTAAGACATGTCTTGAGTCATCAATATTGTGTAATACTTTCATTGTGCCTAGGCTTAATGTAAACTAACTTTGTCAACAAGGAAAGTAACTCGAGTGAAGAAACTTTAAAAATATAAATGAGACAAGAGCTTTTAGATAAACTCTATTAAGAATAATTCGAGTTTAGGAATGTCTGTCTAAATAGTCTCTCCAGATTGGGGTAATTTGGATTTCTAGGGTTGTGCTAAACTAAGTGATGAAAGTTTATTGAATAGCTAGGTCATTTCCAAATAAATAAGATTTTGAAACATTAATTACTGAACACTAACCTCCCCTTGGGGATTCCCAGGTGGCACTAGCGGTAAAGAACCTGCCTGACAGTGCAGGAGGAGCAGGAATATTAGGGTCAGGAAGATCCCCTGGAGGAGGAAATGGCAACCTACTCCAATATTCTTGCCTGGGAAATCCCATGGACAGAGGAGCCTGGCGGGCTACAGTCCATGAGGTCTCAAGAGTCAGACATGACTGAAGCAACTTAGCGTGCATGATGCTATAACTTCCTCTTACAGAGAAACTAAAGAGATTTTGGACAATTAATGAATATGTTTGGTGCCATCCTGAGATGTTCTCTCTAAGAAAGCAAATGTTTTTAGAAATTATCACTGGTATTTATGTTCACTAATCTATAGAATGCTAATATAAAGGACAGTTCATGATTGCTTAAGGAAAAGAGAATGTGTTTTTAGTTAAAAAGTATGAGAAATATAATTACATTTTATTAAGAAAAAAGAAAGTAGGTCTGACTTACAGGTGGCTGTTTCTAAATGAGCAAAGTGATTAAAAAAACAAAACTAGAGAGAGACAGGTTTTATGGCAAGTAGACCCCAAGAAGAGGTTAGTGCATAATACAAATTTTCTTGAGATGTTGAACTGCCTTTGATAATGGGTTTTAAATTTCTTTATGCCTAAAGTGATCTGTTCTATGTTTACTTTGAAATCTTTTGTTAACTTTGGCTAAGTGAATAACTGTTGTTGCATAGTGACCTAAATGATCCTATCTCACTAAGTATTATAAAACCTTTTGATGTTTTGGCAAAACTTCCTAAAATTAAATTCTAATGAAGTTCTTTTGACCTCTAGCTCACTTTGGGGTACTTCAGAGGATCCTTGAGACTTCTCAAAGAGAGATATTAAACTACATGGGTTCATTTGACATGTTAAATTACATGGGAAGTATTGTTTAAGGAGTGATAAATCTTCTCAGGTTAAACCCTGTGGTTGGTGTTACTATGGATATGCTAAAAATATGTGGAATTCATAAACACCTGATGTATCCTGATAAAATGTTGTCAGTTATAATTCCATTTATCATAGTAAAGTGTTGCATGTCAGAGTAGTGACCAGGTTGCTTTGTCAATTGCAATATAATGAGATTTTAAAAATGCCTTCTGTGGTTTTACTCTCATACCTTTGAAAGAACACTATTACTTTTTTAAGATTTATGAAGAAATCTTTCAAAGATTAACCAGATAAACAAATTTTGTTACTCACAGTGAGCTGGTACCAGACTGGAATTTGGTTTGCTCTCTCTGTTAAGAGAACAAACTTTTCTTAGAATGCAGCTTTTGAGCAATAGGTTGTGAATTTCTCCTCCTTGAAGTGATTTATGTTTGTTAAAATCTTCTGTTACTTTAGTAAAGTAAATGTGCAGTATTGCACAATGATCTATGAAGATTTTGGTACATGTAGCTAAAGGTCATTCTGCTTCTACAAAGTTAACCCCTCACTGCCAGATTGTTGCTATCCTGATGTCCTTAAAACATGGCAATAGTCTGTTCCTAAACTGGGGAATTTAAAATGGGTAAGAGGTAGCTATGAATCAGTCAGGGCTATGGGAAATCCAAGATGGCCGCTTGGCTTTTCCCAGCTCCCTGACAAACCTCAGTTTTATTTGATGGGATAAAGCCTTCCCTGGCTGCAAGGTTAATGCTCTCACAAGGAAAAATGTTTATGTTTCACTAAACATTAAATTCTAGTTTTGTTACTCACTTCTGAAATGGTTCCTTGTTAAGTGTTATTGTTAAAATTTTAGTTCAGTTATTAAAAGACACGCTAATTTTGTTTCTAAAGTTTATATCAATAGTCAATCTCTGGATAAAGATCAGATGTTCCGTGATGTACAACCAAGAGATTAATACCTGGCTGTAATCATTTAACTAAGTCAGATGATCTGGGGTATACTGGGCTATACCTAAGGAAAGTTCTTGACTTAAATTCTTGCTTGTGACCTTACTGATAACTGCGATCTATATCATTGTCTATGTCACCTGTTGCAGAAAATTGTTATCTCTTACATTACCAAGTATGTGACTGAGCCACTGATAAAATATGAGATCAATGATTATAATAATGTAACGCCAGGTATGGGAAGAAGCAACAAGAGGGAATCGTTTCCTGGCCCAAGAGGCTAGTAAGACAGGAATGGTCCAGAGACGTTTTCTATTCATAGGGCCTGGTCCTTTAATAGCACACTGAGTGGCCTGTCGATGGAATCTTCGCTAGACCTGGGAATGAGCCTTTCCAGCATCATGGGACCCGATGGCCATGAAATGCCCCCAAAACATGATCAAATCTATGGCTATGAAGGGGCCCTGCTCCCTGGAGCCTGGCACTTGCAGACTGCCACTGCAAAGATTAAATAATGGCTACTACGCTGCTGAACTTCAGCACCCCCTTAAAGGAATTCAGGGTCATATCAGAAATTAGGCACTCACTCTGTGCTCTGGGAAAAATGGGCAAAACAGGCCTTCAGATAGATGTTTTCAGGTAAAGATTTTTTTGTTTTTCCTTTTTTCTGAACCCAAACTCTTGCATCTTCTCATACCTAGAGAAACAGTAACATCCTGGGCCAAAGTCTGGTCCTGGTTTCCTGGCTAGCTTTTATTCTAGGCACCTTGACAGCTCTTCTACTTGTATGCCGCTTTAACCCTCTTGTTAAGTTTGTTCTTTGAGAATGAAGCAAATGGATCTCCACGTGGTCATACAAGAATATCACCTGGCCAACACCCAAGACAGCTTCACCTGCCCTACCATTGGCCAGTAGAAACACAAAGTCATAGACTCTTGCAGCGGTGGTTAAATTATCTAGGCTTTGATAACTGTGCCCATTTACTGACAGACTGTGACAAGCCTGTGAAAGGACCAACTTCTCGAGTTTGAGAACCCCACTTATTGGAGCACTTCATCAATTACTATGAATGGACTGTTTTCCCTAAAACCTACAATATGTTCTACATTGGTGTTTATAGAAATTAAAAAGACTGCTGATATGCATCTTAACTTCTAGGGACAGCATCCTATTTATCTCCATCCCATCCACAGTTCCCCTAAGCGTGCACAGTCTGAATTGGCTGCAGAGGCTGATAACTTGGAAGCTACAACATTCTTCATTTACCAAAATGACAGGTGACATTCTTGGTCTAAATTTCCCTCAGGAAATCAATGCTTGGATGGCTACTGGTCAGGAAAGAGCTGACCCAAGGTGCAGAGCACACTGAAAAGTGGCCTAGGACAAGCCTCCAGACATGAGGCTCCCTTATACAGAAGTGAGCATTTGTGGAGGCCATCACTGGGGAGATGCTGAGATGTACCTGCCAGGCCTGTGGGAACCTCTCTGCAACCTGTGGTGGAGAGTGAGAGCAGAACAAGAGAAGAAAGAAGAGGGGGGCATCTGGGATGGCAGCACAGGGCAGGCAAGCACCTGGGGACACCTTCCCTCTCCAGACCTGCTACTCACCTTCCTGTCTAGACTGTTCCAGCACTTCACTGCTGTCCTTTTCAAGCCAGAAGTGATCAGAGTTGTGGGTAGAGGAAGAAATGACAGTTGGAATGAAGAAGTGAAGATGGATTGAGAAGTCAGTGGTCATGCTGGGGCATGCGCCCCTGAATGGATGAATACCTGCTCTCATCCTCACCCCCAGTTCTCTGTTCACTTTTTGTTTCCAGTATTACAGACATTTTCCCTCACATAAAGGATAAAAACAAATTCTCCAGAACCAAGTATAGTCAAGAGAAGAAGTTAAGTTCTATGAGTCCTCATATGTCAAACTGCTATATCAGAGCCAAAGTGTGTAATGGCTCAAAATGTGTGATGGTTCATTTCTTGCTTGGTTACTTGGCAAACTACCTGGCCAGCTGACCAAATCGGTACTCACATAAGTGAGTAAATTAACAAACTTGAATTACACTCTCTTTTTTCCCTTAAACTGTTAAGACCAATCCAGCAAGAAAACAGGTGAGGTGTTTACACCTCACTGATACAAAATTAAAAGGAGTAATCTGTCTGATAACAGATGACGCTTCATTAGTTTGACTTTGACTTTCACTGGACAGTGTGGTTCCAACCAGACCAATCCTGAATGATCTTGCCCAGACCTTGGCTCTGGGACTGGTTTTTACCCACTGAGGAATCCACTTGGGTTTGAACTGAAAACACTGACAGGGTGCAAGGGGCTTGATATTAGAAGTAGGTTTTTGCCTCTGCCCATCTTGTGGGGCTATCACAGAACATGCCTTTCCCAGCAGTCTCTCTCTCTGCTCATTTTTTGTCTCTCTGTCCTTATCTAGTCTCTCCCACTTCTGTCCTCTCATTTTGTTCCTTTTGGCAGTGGGATGCCAGAATTGTTTCATTTGAAAGGATCTGCGGGAGTGCATGTCTAAGTTAATTGTCACCTTTCCCTGGTCAAAGGGACTTTATTAAATCTTTGAGCAACAATCCCCTACCCACCCACCACTACCACCAACCCGAAAAAGCACACACTTAACATTTAACACACAACCTCAGAGTATCCCTATGTCTGCTGGAGCTACAGAACCCAGGAGACATGGTCTGAATCTATTTTCTCTCTTCTCACATGAGTGTGTGGACAAAGATCACCTGCCTTTTCAGTAAATGAAGGATGTTGGGGCCTTAAAGCCATCAGCCCCTGCAGCTATCCCCTGAGGGGAATTCAGTATGGAGAAAAATGTGATACCATCATAGATGATTAAGATATATCTCAAAAGAATGATTTCAATAGGCCCAGACTCTTGGATCTGCCCTTACATAGAAAAACACCAAACTTATTAACCTCAGATGTCTGGCTTTTTTGTGTGATTACCAGTAATCTTTTGGTGTTCAACTATATGTTGTTGTTGTTTTTTTTCCTAGCAAAATCTCTTATATATCCTGGCCCCCTCCTTACATTTTTGGAACTGTTCCTCAGAGCTATTGGAGAGATTGTATCTTGGCTATTGATCCTTACTGAGGTCACTGAATAAAACATAATTCTCAACTTTTAGTTTCTGCAATATGTTTTAGTCAGTAAGGCAAATATCCTAAATTCTAACCTCGGAATTTCTAGGGACAAGAATGTTGTCCTGTGTAAGCTAAAAATAGCATATGAGTAAATAACAAGAAAATACAGTGTTCTACTACAAAGATTATTAGAAAATAGAAAGCATAAGTGGACTCCAGAGGTCATTCTACAAGAAAGAATAAGGTAAGAATTAACCTCTGGCAGGTGTGGGGAGGCGGTTACAGACAGAAAGGGGACTGAGTGGGCCTTATATAGATGTTGAATCCAAAAACTAGTTCTCAAAATATGTTTATATCCATTATGAAAATTTAATTGTGCACCAGGCATTAACCAATACCAAGGATTACTTCTGATTTTGTCTGATGTGCCAAGGTCATGACATTCTGTAAGAAAATGCCCCTGGTTTTTAGAAATTCCTTCCTGAATTATGTTGGAGCAGAATAACAAGTTGTCTAGGATTTGATTTGGGATTGTATTCTGCAAAGAAATGGACAGAGACACAGGAAACGTGGTATTAACTGTTATGTAACCAGGGAGGCCTGGCGTGCTGCAATTCATGGGGTCGCAAAGAGTCGGACACGACTGAGCGACTGAACTGAACTGAACTGAACCTGGTTGGTGGGTATAAGGAGAGGTCATTATATTCTTTCTACTTCAGTGCCTGTTTGAAATGTTTCTAAAATGTTTCTAAAAAGTTTTTAACAGCCTTTTTTTTCTTTAGGAAAGCAGGCCTAGGGCAAATGCACAGTGATTTTTCATTTCAAGTTATAATAAGTTGCTATTCTTCTGCCTCAACTGCTTATAGCTACTCTAAAAATACAGTTAATCTTCTTCAAGAAGTTTGATCTTCATCCCTTCCCCTGCCAGTCTTGTATTTGTCCCACAGTCCCCAGGGTCCCTGTGCCCAGTAGGTCAGGCTTCAGACCTGGCACATGGCTGGGAAGTGAGGGTAACCCAGTTTCCTCTCAGATGACCCAGTATCTTGTCCATTAAGATAAGGAACCTGTGGGGCAGTAATTTTTGGTACAGTGAGATCAAATCTGCATGTGATCTGCCCAGCTCTCTGAGAAGGATTTTAGTCTTGGTCTCTTTCTTCATTAGCTAAAGCAATTTCCATATGCAATATAATAATGTAGTAAATAGTCCTTGCAGTCACAACTTTCATCTTAGGCAGTTGCTCTTACAGTTATTACTGTAGTCACTTACATTCCACAGCGTTCCCTCATATCAATAAAGAATGAGTTCTGAACTAGGGGTGGTAAATCCAACCTTGTGTTTGTGTAGGCAACATTGTTCTATTTAATTTACTAGAGAGTAGGTTCTTGTCTCATTGCAGAAAGAATTCAGAGACAAGACACGGAGTCCAAGAAAGCAAACTGAGGATTTATTAAGTGACAGTACACTCTCAGAAAGGGAGAGTGGGCAGGATCATGTGAGTGACTGCCCTGAGTTCCTTTGGCAAACTGGTTAAAAATGTTTGGGCAGAATATCCATTGAGGATGGAAGGGTATTTTCTGATTTTTATCCCAGTTCCACTTTCCCAAGGGGAGGAGGGATTTTTGTTCTTGTTTGTTTGTTTGTTTGTTTGTTTTCCAGTTTGTCTTCATTTTTAAATATTTATTTACTATCAATTGATTGATGATTGCTTTATAATATTTATCTGATCTTGGTTAGATGTATCAAGGCATTGATGCATGATGGGAACTTCTTATCTGTAAGCCTAATTATATTGTAATGAGAGCATAATGAGGGAAAACTTACCTTCTGACACCAGAGATTCCCACATTTCTTCACCTTTCTTTGTCTGCCTCTAGGATCCTTGTCAGCCAAGATATATGGTTTCTGTCAATCTGGAGGTTACTGTTTTGTCTGCCCAAGACTCCCTGTCATTCACAAGATGTATGATTTCCTACCACCTGATCAATGAACCGTTATTCTCTGCTCATATCTAGCTATCTTCCTGCTCTTACATTTAGAAAGCACTTCCTTACACACCTGCCACTTTCCCTACAGCAGCTGCTGTCCCTGTTGCACCCAGAGTTCAAAGCAGAAACCAGCTAGAAGCAGACTCTTAACAACACAAGCAAGGGGGGTGCTGCTTTTCCTGCTTTTGCCTCACTTACACCATCTGGAAGACATGACAGAATGACCAGGGAGGCCCAGTGGAAACAAGGGGTCTTATATAAACAAGAGTACTGCCTTCTCTACTCCATCCTGGGCTCCAGACTCCTGGGAATCAAGACCTTGTTACCTAGCATCTTACTCTCAAGGACTTGGGAGCAGTTTTTTCCATGAGCCAAACTGGTAGCAACAGGTAAAATTTTATATGGCTGCAGAACTAGCAGAGCCAGAGAAACTGCTTAGACTCCTTAGTCTGCTACCAGACAAAAAATGAGGGAAATGCTGAACTGGGCAGGCACTCACCCATGGGAAAACTTGCAGAAGTCAAGCTCATCCTTGGAGTGAAAAGAAAAATGCCAGTCTGACTGCAGCAGGGACAGTAAAAGAAACTTTCCCTGTGCTGCCCTTCCCCAAGGAAATATTGAGTAACACTGATTTATCCGATGGAGGTGACCACTCCTTGTAGGAAAAGAAAAGTGTTGAGTAAGTGACAGTCACGGCTGGAAAGATTCAGTTTTTTCCACCAGCCTCTCAAGTAGTAAGGTGGGAGTTCTACAACTGATGGCATGGAGGATATTGGGAAAGAGACAGAAAAGAATTTAAAGGTTATTAAAAAGATTGTGCTCAACAGGAAAACATCCCATAAGCCTCTCAGGGCACCATCCCCAGGGATTTCCCTAGCAGGTGCACTGGTAACCCAGATGGGCATGAACACTAAGCCCAGAACTCCCATCTCTGCCACAGGCGCCTTGTGTGCACTCCCAAGTGTGTCTGGGAGAACAAGTTCTGATAAACATGGAGTGATGCCTGAAGAGAGAGCATGATGGTTGGCAAGAAAGACTATAATGCCACCTTGTGGAAAACAAAAGAGCAGTTTCCAATAACCAGCCTGGTATATTGTAAGAGCTAGTTCAGTTCAGTTCAGTCTCTCAGTTGTGTCTGACTCTGCGTCCATGAGATAGCACTTCACACTGGTCAGAATGACCATCATCAAAAATCTACAAAGAATAAATGCTGGAGAAGATGTGAAGAAAAGGGAATCATCTTACATTGTTGGTGGGAATGTAAAAATTCCCGAAATTGATAACAGCCACCATGAAAAACGGTATAAAGATTTCTTTAAAAACTAGAAGTAGAACTTCCACGTGTGGGTGCGTGCTAAGTTGCATCAGTTATGTCCGACTCTGTGCGACCCAATGGACTATAGTCTGCCAGGCTCCTCTGTTCATGAGATTCTCCAGGCAAAAATACTGGAGTGGGTTGCTGTGTCCTTCTCCAGGGGATCTTCCCAACTGAGGGATCAAACCCACATCTCCTATGTTTCCTGTATTGGCAGGCAGGTTCTTCACCACTAGCACCACCTAGGCGTGACTCAACAGTCCCACTACTGAGCATATACCCTATGGAAACCATAATTTAAAAAGACTCTTGAACACCAATGTTCATTGCAGCACTATTTACAATACCTAGGATATGGAAAGAACCTAGATGTCCGTCGAAGATGAGTGCATAAAGAAAGGGAGGTACATATATACGATGGAATATTACTAAGCCATAAAAAGAAATACATTTGAGTCAGTTCTGATGAGGTAGAAGAATCTACAGTCTATTATACAGAGTGTAGTAAGTCAGAAATAGAAAAATATGATATATTAACACATATATATGAATTGTAGAAAGATGGTACTGATGAACATTTTCATAGGGCAGCAATGGAGATGATGACATAGAGGACAGACTTGCGGTCACAGGTGGGGAGAGGGTGGGATGAATGGAAAGAACAGCATGGAAATATTTCTTGAGTCCCTTGGACTGCAAGGAGATCCAACCAGTCAATCCTAAAGGAAATCAATCCTGAATATTCATTGAAAGGAAATCAATCCTGAATATTCATTGGAAGGAATGATGCTAAAGCTGAAACTCCAATACTCTGGCCACCTGATTGGAAGAATTGACTCTTTGGAAAAGACCCTAATGCTAGGAAAAGTTGAAGGAGGGAGGAGACAGGGATGATAGAGGATGAGATGGTTGGATGGCATCATTGACTCAATGGACATGAGTTTGAGTAAACTCTGGGAGTTGGTGATGGACAGGGAATACCGGCATGCTGCAGTCCATGGGGTTGCAAAGAGTCGGACACGACTGAGCGACTGAACTGAATTGAACTGAACTGATATACATTACCATATGTAAAATAGATAGCCAGTGGGAATTTGCTGTATGAGTCAGGGAACTCAAACCAGGGCTCTGTGAGGAGTGGGATAGGTTGAAAGGTAGGAGGGAGGTTCAAGAGGGAGGGCACATAAGTATACCCATGGCTGAGTAATGTTGGTGTATGACAGAAACCAATACAATATTGTAAAGTAACTATCATTCAATTAAATATAAATTAGTTAAAAATGCTAAATATATGTGGAACCACAGAGCAGCACAAATAGCCAAACCAATCAGGAAAAAGAAGAAAGAAACAAGAGGCATCATACTTCCTGGATTCAATGCTAGAGTAATTAAAACAGCAAGACACTGACTCCATAGTTCATTGGAACTGAGTAGAGTCCTCAGAATTAAACCTTAATATATGCTGAGTGAAGAACTCCCAAGGGGGATGGTATCTTCAACAAATGATGAGCAGAAAACTGGTAACTACATGCCGAAAAATAAAAGATGCTTTTTATATTTTATCAATATATTTATTGACAATAGGAAGGTCAATTTCATTTCAAGCAGTACTGAAATTTGGGGTATGGACTGTCCTTCCAGAGATATTTTACTTGAAGTATCAGACTACTGTGGCAGCATATTTTGTCACTGTCATTCTTCAGTATTCTCTGTTTCATTTCACGGGAGAGTTTGGCAGTGATTTCAACTGCCAACTTTAGGGCACCCATTCTTCAGTAAATGTCAATTTTTCTTTGTTACTTTGACACCTACCAACCACATTGTTTTTATAACTAACTCTAAGTGAAAGTGAAAGTCACTCAGTCATGTCTGACTCTTTGTGATCCCATGGACTATATAAGTTCATGGAATTCTCTGGGCCAGAATACTGGAGTTGGTATCCTTTCCCTTCTCAAGGGGATCTTCCCAACCCAGGATTTGAACCCAGGTCTCCAGCATTGTAGGCGAATTCTTTACCAGCTGAGCCATAAGGGAAGCCCAACTAACCTTAAACTTAACTTTAATTATGACTGTGACATTTGTGTTCCTCTTTGTTAAGCACCATTTGATTTTAAAGTGGTAAACATAATCCTCTAGCACTAGGAATATTAGCACAGATCATAAACTCTCAACCTGTTTGGGCTTGATATGATGTACATCTCACGTTTCATTTTGACCCTCTTCAAACCATTTATTTGGACTCATGAACATATATCTCACAAACTGAAGCAGTCTGGAACACACTTCTCCCTGCTGTTTTCAAACCATCATTAGCTACCATTGTAATAACATCATTGTGCATTCCATATGACTTTCTTTAGCCTCTTTTCTTTCTTGGAATTTTCCTTTCTTAAGATTTTTAAATTTATTTTTAATTAGAGATAATTGCTTTACAATGTTGTGTTGGCTTCTGCCATTTATCAACATGAATCAGCCATAGGTATGCATATGTCCCCTTACTCTTGAACCTCCCTCCCACATCCCACCCTATCCCATCCCTCTTGATTGTCACAGAGCACCAAGTTGAGCTCCCTGCTTCATATAGCAAATGGCCATTGGTTACCTATTTTATATATGGTAATGTATATGTTTCAATTCTACTCTCTCAATTTGTCCCACACTCTCCTTCCCCAACTAGGTCCATAAGTCTGTTCCCAATGTCTGCATCTCTACTGCTTCCCTGCAAATAGGTTCATCAGTATCATCTTTCTAGATTCCATGTGTACACAATAATATACAGTATTTGTTTTTCTATTTTGACTTACTTCACTCTGTATAACAGGCTCTAGGTTCATCCACCTCACTAGAACTGACTCAAATGCATTCCTTATTAAGGCTGAGTAATATTCCATTGTATGTAAGTACCACAAAGAAATATTTTAAATTTTATGTCAAAAAATTTCTGCCAAGTGCTCAGTGAAAAAAACTGTGAAGCAAGAATATTATACCCAGCACAATTGTATATGTAAAAAATACAATAAAGGTATCATTTGACTATTGATGATTTGCATTTCCACTTTGAAAAATGTCTATTCAGTTCTGCCTATTTTAGAGTTGTTTTATTTTTTGATGTTGACTTGTATGATCTGTTTATATATGTTGGATATTAATCTCTTATCAGACATATCATTTGCAACCATTGTCTTTTATTCAGTAGGCTGCCTTTTTGTTTTGTTAGTGATAAATAGCTTAACATTGCTAATCATCAAAAGAATGCAAGTCAAAACCATAAGATATTACCTCAAACCAATTAGAATGGTTATCAGAAAAAGAACACAAGTAATAAATATTGGTAAGGATGTGGAGGAAATGAGACCCTCCTGTGCTGTTGCTGGGAACATAATATTTGGTCAGCCACTGTGGGAAACAGTGTAGAGTTTTTTCAAAAAACTAAAAATAAAATTCCCAATGACCCTGCAATTCCATTCATGAGTGTATATATATATATATTAAAAAACACTAATTCAAGAAGATGCATACACCCCAATGTTCATAACAGCATTATTTACAGTTGCCAAGATAAGGAAGCAACCTGTATCCATCAACAGATGAATGGATAAAGTAGTGGTACATATAGATATATGCAATGAATACTACTAAGCCATAAAGAATAAAGTTTTGCCATTTGGAGAAACATGGGTGGACTTGGAGTGCATTATGTTGAGTGGAATGTCAGATAAACACAAATATTATATGATATCACTTATATGTAAAATCGAAAGTATACTAGAAACTAGTGAATATAAAAACAACAGAAAAAAGGAGCAGAGAACATATTAGTAGTTTTCAGTGGTGAGTAGGGAGGGACAATGAAAGGATGTGAGAGTGAGTGGTACAAATAATGGTACAAGAAGGCAATGGCACCCCACTCCAGTACTCTTGCCTGGAAAATCCCATGGATGGAGGAGCCTGGTGGGCTGCAGTCCATCGGGTCGCTAAGAGTCGGACACGACTGTTCGACTTCACTTTCACTTTTCACTTTCATGCATTGGAGAAGGAAATGGCAAGCCACTCCAGTGTTCTTGCCTTGAGAATCCCAGGGACGGGGGAGCCTGGTGGGTGGCCGTCTATGGGGTCGCACAGAGTCGGACACGACTGCAGTGACTTAGCAGCAGCAGCAGCAGGCTACAAGTATGTATTGTATGACACAAAGAATACAGTAATATTTTGTAAGAACTGTAAATGGAGTATAACCTTTAAAAAATGTATAAAAATTCCAAAATATACAAAGAAGACATTCCAGATCAATAAACATTGAGACAATTTAAAACTAGAAGACCTATCTAAAAGAAAAACTAAAAAACGCTCTTTAGTCTAAAGACATACGCTACTTCAGGCTTTTAGCTCAAGATGGTGGAGTAGAAGAATGTGCGCTCATCTCCTCCTGCAAGAACACCAAAACTGCAACTAGAAGTTGAACAGCCATCAACAGAAGTATGTTGGAACCCACCAAAAAAAGATATTCCACATCCAAAGACAAAGAAGAAGCCACAGAGAGATGGTAGTTCAGTTCAGTTCAGTTCATTTCAGTCACTCAGTCATGTCTGACTCTGTGCAATCCCATGGACTGCAACATGCCAGGCTTCCCTGTCCATCACCAATTCCTGGAGCTTGCTCAAATACATGTCCATCGAGTGGGTGATGCCATCTAACCATCTCATCTTCTGTTATCCCCTTCTCCTGCCTTCAATCTTTCCCAGCATCAGGGTGTTTTCCAATCAGTCATTTCTTTGCATTGGGTGGCCAAAGTATTGGAGTTTCAGCTTCAGCATCATTCCTTCCAATGAATATTCAGGACTGATTTCCTTTGGGATCTACTGGTTTGATCATCTTGCAGTCCAAGGGACTCTCAAGAGTCTTCTCCAACACCACAATTCAAAAGCATCAGTTCTTCAGTGCTCAGCTTTCCTTATGGTCCAACTCTCACATCCGTACATGACTACTGCAAAAAACATAGCTTTTACTCTAGATGGACCTTTGTTGGCAAAGTAATGTCTCTGCTTTATAATATGCTGTCTAGGTTTGTCATAGCTTTTCTTCCAAGGAGCAAGTGTCTTTTAATTTCATGGCTGCAGTCACCATCTGTAGTGATTTGGGAGCCCAAGAAAATAAAGTCTGACACTGTTTCCATTGTTTCTCCATCTATTTGCCATGAAGTGATGGGACCATATGCCATGATCTTTGTTTCTGAATGTTGAGTTTTAAGCCAGCTTTTTCACTCTCCTCTTTCACTTTCATCAAGAGGCTCTTCACTTTCTCTTTGCTTTCTGCCATAAGGGTGGTGTCATCTGCATATCTGAGGTTATGGATATTTCTCCTGGCAATCTTGATTCCAGCTTTTGCTTCATCCAGCCCAGCATTTCTCATGATGTACTCTTTATAGAAGTTAAATAAATCAGAGTGACAATATACAGCCTTGACTTACACCTTTCCCAGTTTGGAACCAGTCCATTGTTTCATGTCTGGTTCTAACTGTTGCTTCTTGACCTGCATACAGATTTCTCAGGAGGCAGTAACGTGGTCTGGTATTCCATCTTTTGAAGAATTTTCCAGTTTGTTGTGATGCACACAGTCAAAGGCTTTGGCATAGTCAATAAAGCCTAAGTATATGTTTTTCTGGAACTGTCTTGTTTTTTCTATGATCTGATGGATGTTGGCAATTTGATCTCTGGTTCCTCTGCCCTTTCCAAATCCAGCTTAAATTGGTGGGACTATAAATTGTTGCATCCACTATGGAAAGCAGTCTGGATTTTTCATTCAAAACTAAAAGTAGAGCTATCATGTGATCCTGAGTATATATCTGGTAAAAATGAAAATTCTAATTTGAAAAGACACAAGCACTTCAATATTTATAGCAGCACTATTTACAAATGCCAAGACATGAAAATAGCCAAAGTGCCCAATCAATCAACCGATGATTGGCTTAAGAAGTTGTGTTATCCATATGCAATAAAATATTGCTGAGCTGTAAAAAAATAATAAAATATTGCCAATTGCAGAAACATGGATGGACCTAGAGAATATTATACTTAGTGAAGTATATCAGGCAGAGAAAGAAAAATACTATATGATATCACTTATGTGTGGAATCTAAAAAATAATACAAATGAATCTATATACAGAGCAGAAACAGACTCATGAAGGTAGAAAACAAGCTTAGATTTTGTAATGTATTTCAATCACAAAGTTTTATTATGATTCATATGGCCTGATATCAAGGACTATTTTCATAGACATAGAAAACTAAATAAAATCTTTTCTGCATCTAGAAAATCTTGTCTTGGGCCTTATTACTGGGACTCACAATTCTAACCTGACTTTATCCTCTTTTGTCATGTGAAATGTGGGATTGCCTCACATGACACAATGTTAGAGAGAGCCTTGCCCGAATGCTCTTTATAGCCCATGTTCTCAGTAGCAGCTGGTCCGCTTTCCTGCTTGTAGTCTATGTTCTAAGCAATAGAGAGTCTATAGTCTATGTCCTAAGCAATAGAGGCATCACCCACTCTAATTTTAGTTAGCAATCTGGGTTTGCATGTGTTTCCACATGCAGTCATGGATCTCCTCTTGGGAGTTCAATGCAACATCTCTCTAATATTTATATAATCAACTGTGAAATGTTGCTAACTTTTATTGGTTACTTCAGCCTCATTCGTAGTTCAATGTGTTTCATTTTTTGATGAAACTTGCAATTGCTTTACATAAGTTTCTTCAAAAATACTCCAATTTTTTAACTCTGTGCATCAAAGTTGACTTATTTACACATTTTTTATGGATAAATGACAGTGCTTTATAAGAGCTTAAAAGTATCCCATACGGGGGGAAAAAAAAAAAAACAGGTGTGAATATGGACTGATTCCAGAGTCTGGGAAATATTTGGCATAGGCAGAGGGTACCTCCTCTAAATAGCTGATGGGTAGGTGTAGCCTTCTGATACTCTTATTTCTACTTTTTATCTTGAGTTACAAATGCACTCAATGAATGAAGAATCCAAAGCTTGTCCAAGAAAAGCTTCTATCCAAGATAGGCAGAGAGAATAGAGACAACATATTGCGTTTTCTAGGGTATTTAGGGCTTCCTTGGTGGCTCAAATGGTTAAGAATCTTCTTGCAATGTGAGAGACCCAGGTTCAATCCCTGGGTCAGGAAGATCCCCTGGAGAAGGGACTATCTAGCCACTCCAGTATTCTTGCCTGGAGAGTTTCATGGACAGAGGCTACAGCCTATGGGGTCGCAAAGAGTCAGGTATTTAACCGAAAAAAATTATCTTTTTATTGTCCTTGATAAAATCAATTCTTTTTTTACATCAGTCACATATGTCTTTCACAGGAACTTTGTACTTCTAACAATGGAAATTAACAAGACTTGAATTACCAATAATGCCAAATAAAGCTGAGGCTTAAGGACACTTAAAAATGTCTAAATATTTGATGTTTAAGAAGAGAAGATTGGAAATTTGTCTGTGCTTATGAGCTGATTTGATTAATAGCAATTGGATTGATCTATTTTGAAAACAAGCTATTAGAAACTGAGAAAAAGCTCCTTATGAACTATTTATTATTGAATTAATATTGTTAATTGAATTCAATAATGTGGTTTGTGTATGGGGTTACAGCAAAGTTCCTCATGCTTGAAAATGCCACTGAGATGCTCTTGAAGTCTTTGTTTTTGACCCTCTAGATAACTGTTTTCCACCTTGATATGTATGTGGTCCATTTAAAGACTGGATGCTTCCTCAGGACCTTCTGAAAAGCCCCCCAAACATCTTTGTTTCTCAAGCTATAGATGAATGGATTGAGCATGGGTGTGAGCACAGTGCAAAATACAGACACAGCCTGCTCCTGATCAGGGGTATGAGAAGAACCAGGTGTCATGTACATATAAACACATGGTCCTAGATAAAAGCTTACCACTGTAAGATGGGAGAAGCAGATGGCCAAGGCTTTGCTCCTGCCTTGGGGGGATTTCATATGAAGGACAGTGTGGAAGATGAGCATGTAGGAAGCCATAATAAATCCAAAAGGGATGATGATGAAACAAATGCCCATCACGAAGACCACCACTTCATAGATGGAAGTGTCTTTGCATGAGATCTTCATGATTGCTGGCATCTCACAGAAGAAATGGTGGATTTCTCTGGAGCCACAGATAGGCAGGCTCATAGTATAGAATGTGTGGGCTGTGGAAGCTAAAATTCCCCCAGTCCAAGACACTATGACCATTTTCAGACAGACCCCATGGTTTATAATGACTGCGTATCTCAAGGGGTTACAGACAGCCACATATCGGTCATAGGCCATGAGAGTCAAGAGGATACATTCAGCACCCCCAAGAGTAAAAAAGAAAAATACCTGGGTTCCACAGGCTGCCCGAGTGATGTCTTTCCTTCCAGAGAAAAAGTTTACCATCATCTTTGGAACGGTGCTGCTGATGAGGGCCAGGTCTATGAGAGAAAGCTGACTAAGCAGAAAGTACATTGGAGTGTGGAGACTCAAGTCCATCCGTATCAGGAGGAGCAGGAAGAAGTTTCCTGTTACTGCAGCAAGATAAATTAAGATGATAATGTAGATAAGAATACTGACATAGTTCATATTGGGGAAGAGTCCTGAGAGAATAAAATCTGCTGTTAATGTCTCATTTTCTTCTTCCATGGTTGACTGATCTGGTTGAGCTATAAGAAGAAGGAAAGGGAAACAGAAGTAAAATAAAATAAAAGCTTTTGAAAATATTTTTATTGGTCAGGTATTGCTGTAATAATATGAGGTAAAAAGTAACTCCACAAATTTCAGTGGCTTATGATAGTAAACATGTGTTTTCTTGCTCCCATATTTGTAAGTCAGGTGGAGGCATTTTGCTTTAGGATGCCTGTCAAGTACAGATATACTCCACCATAAGTCTCTCACTCTGGGGCTTGCTCTTCTCAAAGAAGATGGCAGGAGCCAAAAAGGGACAAGCAAATTACCTGATTTCCCCTAAGTGAGTGAAGTGAAGTTGCTCAGTAGTGTCTGACTCTTTGTTACCCCATGGACTGTAGCCTACCAGGCTCCTCCATCCATGGGATTTTTCAGGCAAGAGTACTGGAGTGGGTTGCCATTTCCTTCTCCAGGGGATCTTCCTGACCCAGGGATCAAACCTGGGTCTTGGATGGAACCTGGGTCTCCCGTGTTGCAGGCAGATGCTTTACCCTCTAAGTCACCAGGGATTTCCCCTAAGGGCAGAACTTAAATCTGACTCTATTACTTTCTACCATGTTCCACTGACTAAAGTAAGTCACAAGCAGAAACCCAACATCAATATGATGGGGAAGTAAGCTCCACCGACGGCAAACTCTAAAATGATGAGGCATGAAGAGAGAATTAGAAACAATTAATATGATCTATTACATTTCTCAGAATTCCTGCCTCTATCATTCTCAATTTTATGATCTTAATGCTGGGTATTCAGATATTTCATAATTTCTTAGTATCCTATTTAATACGCTCTACTGAGACTCAGTAATAAAGATCTATGGGTTTCCTATGATCACAAACTATTTTCACTATAAAGAATGCCTTGAGGTCATATGTAGCAATTTCTTACATTCATGACTAGACATGCAATAGGTAAATACATAAATTTTTTCTTAGCTCTCCTCTACCTGTGGATCTAGTTACATATATTTATGGAAGAAACCATAGATAAATATGAAATAGAGTATGTCAAAATGAAACTGTTGTCTTGTACTTGAATCTAGGGGGTCATTTTCTAAAACAATATACATTAGCCAAGAAATCAACCAATATAGTCAAAGCTGTGTTCTCCTTTATATTTTTTCATAGAAACTTATATAAACCACATCAAGATAAATTCAGAAATAATAATGAAATTAGATTTCATAAACTCTAAATGAGAAATAAGATTGTGCCTACATTCAAGAGGGAGGATGTTCCTCTCTACAAGTTTATGGAAATAGAAATGGAGAATTTTCTACTCTAAGTAGCTTGAAACAGATTAGAAGCAACTAAGCATGAACTTTAACTTTTATGTCTGTATCACTAGTTACTCAGGTTGTATGTAGGCAGTAAGAAAACTTCAATCTACAAGGGACAAATTTCAAAGGGAAAGCTCTGATTGGGATATGAAAAGCTCTAAGATCTCCCATTTTCCCAACCAATACCACCAAGTACCTCCTGGTGGCAACTGTGATTATGTGTAAATTTCATTTTCATTTTACCACTGAAAATGAAGGTAACACTGACAATTTACTCTTAATGTTGTTTCATTGATGTTTACTAGATTTACTTACTCCTGGGACCCAATAATTGCATTTTCCCATCAGCTGACTACTAAATTTCTAGACAGAAGTTATGGAAAACTCTTACGAACAGTGAGACAAGGAGGTGAAAGTTGAAGAATCAGATGCAAGAGGTGATTTAGTTTAATAAAAATGTTCCTAATGTTTGTTCCATATCCTTAAGTTGCACCCAGTTAATTGAACAAAATATTCCCCTCTGGTTGTTCAAGATGCTACAAAGGACTCTATTAAGTGGAAATACTCCCTTGAAGAGAGGCAAAACAGTAGGTAGAATTATTGGAAGCCAGGCCAGTCTCTTCATTTTACCTTTACTTGTGTACCCACACACACTGGGTTTTCCTCAACACAACATGCTTCCCCCAAAGAAGTGATGCTCCTGGTTACTTCCCCAAGAAGGCTTGTTGTGGGAGACTGGAGCATTTTGTTTTCCATGTGCAAGCAATATTTCTGAGATCATATAGACAATTACACATACATTTGATAAAAGTAAGTACTCCAGAGGATCCTTGAGAAAAGTAGGAAACCACAGAGGAAGGGAGTCCCTAGATACCCATTAAACAATTTGTTTTTCTCTATTGCCTTGCATTTTGCTTAAAACAAGACTCTATGTGGGAGGGTGGGCAGGGTAAATCACTTTGTTTATCTGGTATTTTATTATCCTGGGTTGCTTAAATACGTCCCTCATTTTGGCTTCTTATGGAGCCTCATTTATTTGGGTGATTTTCTGACTCATCAACAAGTATGTTCTGTTAAATCTTTATTGAATTGACCTGAACATAGTAAATTTTACTTTTTCCAGTAGCAGCCACATACAGAAGGGATATTTCTCTCACACAGATTCAAAAGGCATTGTCCCTCAGGACAAACATAGCTATTCATCATCATGAAAACTGGCCATCTTGGTTTTCAAATAATTTCTTTCCTAATGGCTTTCCATAAGTGAAATTTAAGTATATTAAAAGAAATAAAGTTTTTTTTTTTTTTTTTTAATATTCACTTGCAAGACCAGGGAATTCCCTGGTGACCCAGTGGCTAAGACTCCATACTCCCTATGCAGGGGGCTCAGGTTCAATCCTTTTTCAGGAACTAGATCCCACACGTCACAACCAAGAGTTCACATGCTGCAACTAAAGATACTGCATGCTGCAACTAAGACCCAATCCAACCAAATAAATAAATAAAAATTTTGAAAATACTCAGTTATATAGAACAACAATGACAAAAATCTCAAAATTTGTATGCAGACACAAAAGACCTGAGTGGCCAAAGCAATCTTGACAGAGAAAAACAGAGCTGGAGGGATCAGGCTCACTGATTTCCAACAATACTACAAAGCTACAGTCATCAAAACAGCATGGTGCTGGCACAAAAACAGAAATATAGATCAATGGAACATAACAAAAAACCCATAAATAAACCCATGAACCTATGGTCAGTTAATCTATGACAAAGACTACACAAGACAAGACTACACAATGTTGGAAACATCGTCCCTTCAACAAATGGTGCTGGGAAAACTGGACAGTTTTACATGCAAAAAAATGAAATCAGATCATTTTTTAACACCATACACAAAAATAAGCTCATTATAGATTAAAGGCCTAAATATAAGGCCAAACACTATAAAACTTCCAGAAGAAAACACCAGCATAACACTCTCTGACAAATCACAGCAGTATCTTTTTCAATCTGTCTTCCAGAATAATGGAAATAAAAACAAAAATAAATAAATGGGACCTACTTAAACTCAAAAGTTTTTGCACAGCAAAGGAAACAATAAACAAAATGAAAAGACAACCTACAGATTGGGAGAAAATATGTGCAAATGATGTGACTAACAAGGAATTACTCTCTAAAATTTACAAACTGCTCATGATGTTTAACAGCATACAAACAAACTACCCAATCAAAAAATGGACAGGGGGCAGAATCAAGATGGCAATGAGGGAAGACACAGAGTCTGTGTCTCCTCAGGCCTAGGATACTTAGCAGGTGCTGGTGGGGGGCCTCTGGCAGACAGGCTGCAGGAAAAGCCCAGGGGGAAACCTGGTACTGGGTAGGGGGGAATGGGGGAGGCTGAAGTTGGGGGACCAGTGGCTGAGGGGCTGCTGGGGGAAGGGGAGAGATTTGGGCTCAAAAAACTGTTTGGGTGCAGGAGTGGTTTTGGTTCCCTGGGTGCCGGTAGAAACACTTTGGCACAGCCAAAAGGGAGGAATCTCCTGGGATTGGAGGATCCACTGAGGGAAGCCTCTGGGGCTCTCCATCACTCAGCCAGGTTGACTGAGGGGCTGCTGGGGGAGGGGGAGTCATCTGGGTGTCTTTGGGTGCTAGGAGCAACATGATTGCTTGGCCAAGAGAGACCCCTGATGGGATCAGAGGATCCATTGAGGAATCCCTTGTGGTTCCGATTTCACTTGGTCCCAGGGAGCCTTCTGGGGACCCCTGGGCCTCTGAAGCCCCATCTACCTCCAGTTGAGCCCTCACCCCTTTGGGGCACTCTCTACTCTTCAGGGGCTCCTCTACCTGTGTGGGTCCTGTGGACATGAGAAGGAGGGAGGAGGTTCCTGTGGAGAGAGGAAAAGGTGGGCCAGCTAGGGGAGGACCTTGCGGGATTCCAGGAACAGATAACTGACTGGTCTTCTCCCACCCTCTCAGCCCTGGGGAGCCTCCTAAGGTCCCCAGGCCACCTTCTCCACCCTTTGGAGCCAACTCGGTCCTCCAGGGCCCCCCTCTACCCTCCAGGCTGCCCTTTGCCTTCTAGTTTCCAACTCCCTCTGGGACCCCTTTTTCCTGGGGTCCCCATCCTCTTTCTAGGGACACCCATCTGGCCTCTGGACTGGGCCAGTTTCTCTTCTGCCCTCCAGGGCCCTCTTCTTCCTTTGAGGCCCTCTTCCTCCCTCCAGGCTGATCCCTCTGCTATCCAGGAGTCTCCCTCCATCCTCCAGGGTCACCCTCTATTCTCTGGTTCCCTCCTCCCTCCAGGGTCCCTCTCCTCTGTGGACCCCTTCACTCCTGCAAACTCCACTGCTGGAAACCTCAGGCCAAACAACTAGTGAGACAGGAGCAGAGACACACCCATCAAAAAAAAAAAGAAAGAAAGAAAGAAAGAAATGACAAAAAATAGATTACAGATGAAGAATCAAGGTGAAAAACTACAAGACCAAATAAATGAAGAGGGAATAGGCAACCTATCTGAAAAAGAAATTAGAGTAATGATAGTAAAGATGTTTAAAAATATTGAAAATAGAATAGAAAAAATTCAGGAAATATTTAACATATTTAACAAAAACATAAAAGAAATAAAAAGCAAACAGTGATGAACAACACAATCACTGAAATTAAAAATACTCTAGAAGGAATTGATAGCAGAATAACTGAAGCAGAAGAATGATTCCAGTGAACTGGAAGATAGAATGATGGAAATAACTGCTGAGGAGCAGAATAAAGAAAAAAGAATGAACCCCCTTACACTGTTGGTGGGAATGCAAACTAGTACAGCCACTATGGAGAACAGTGTGGAGATTCCTTAAAAAACTGGAAATAGAACTGCCTTATGATCCAGCAATCCCACTGCTGGGCATACACACTGAGGAAACCAGAAGGGAAAGAGACACATGTACCCCAGTGTTCATCGCAGCACTGTTTATAATAGCCAGGACATGGAAGCAACCTAGATGCCCATCAGCAGATGAATGGATAAGAAAGCTGTGGTACATATACACAATGGAGTATTACTCAGCCATTAAAAAGAATACATTTGAATCAGTTCTAATGAGGTGGATGAAACTGGAGCCTATTATACAGAGTGAAGTAAGCCAGAAGGAAAAACACCAATACAGTATACTAACGCATATATATGGAATTTAGAAAGATGGTAACGATAACCCTGTATACGAGACAGCAAAAGAGACACTGATGTATAGAACAGGCTTATGGACTCTGTGGGAGAGGGAGAGGGTGGGAAGATTTGGGAGAATGGCATTGAAACATGTGAAATGTCATGTATGAAATGAGATGCCAGTCCAGGTTCAATGCACGATGCTGGATGCTTGGGGCTGGTGCACTGGGATGACCCAGAGGGATGGTATGGGGGGAGGGAGGGAGGAGGTTAACTTTAAAATTATAAAAAAAATAAAAATAAAAAAAAATAAAATAAAATCTTATAACAAAAAAAAAAAAAAAAAAAAAAGAATGAAAAGAGACAGTCTAAGAGACTGCTGGGATAATATTAATATTGAATATTAAATTAAATATTAAATCCCTAAGAAAAGGAAAAGTTATGAGAAAATATTTTAGGATATTATAGTCAAAAAACTTCCCTAACATGGGAAAGGAAATAACCACCCAAGTCCAGGAAATCCAGAAAGTCCTGTACAGAATAAATTTAAAGAGAAATGCACCAAGACACATATTAATCAAACTAATCAAAATTAAACACAAAGAAAAACTATTAAAAGCAGCGAAGGAAAAGCAAAAAATAACATACAAAGAATCCCTATGAGGGTAACAGCTGATTTTTCAGCAGAAATTCTGTAGATGAAAAGGAGTGACAGGATATATTTAAAGTATGAAAGGGGGAAATATGTATATATTATATATATAGTCATATATATATTTTATATATATATATATATATATAGTCAAGATTACTCTATAGATGTTCAGATAAATTTGAATGGAAGAGTGAGTCTTAATTTTAAAGACCTCGAAGCAGTCAGAGCTCTGACTTGTACTCTGCTAAGGGAAGATTTTGGATTTTCTACTGATATTCCTCCAGAGAGACTGATTTCTACAGTTCCCTTGAGACTCAATTATATTCACTGGGTAGAAGATCTGATCGGTCATCAGAACTGTGACAAAAGTACCCTCCGAAGAGGAATTGACATAGGTACTGGGGCATCCTGCATCTGTCCTTTACTTGGAACAACCTTAAACGGCTGGTATTTCCTTGCAACAGAAGTAGATGATATGTGCTTCAACTACGCAAAGAAGAACGTGGAGCAGAATAACTTACCTGATCTTATAAAAGTGGTTAAAGTACCACAGAAGACACTCCTGATGGATGCTTTTAAAGAAGAATCTGAGATAATTTATGACTTTTGCATGTGCAACCCTCCCTTTTTTTTCCAATCAGTTGGACGCCAAGGGAGTAAATTCTTGAAATCCTCGAAGATCCCCACCCAGTTCCGTAAATACAGGAGGAATCACAGAGATCATGCCAGAAGGAGGTGAATTAGAGTTTGTTAAAAGGACCATCCATGACAGTTTACAGCTTAAAAAAAGATTAAGATGGTATAGCTGTGTGCTGGGAAAGAAATGCAGCCTGGCTCCTCTGAAGGAAGAACTTCACATACAAGGGGTTCCTAAAGTCACCTATACTGAATTCTGCTAGGGTCAGACAATGAGATGGGCTTTGGCTTGGAGTTTTTATGATGACGTAACAGTACCATCACCACCCAGTAAGCGAAGAAAACTAGAAAAGCCAAGGAAGCCCATTACGTTTGTAGTCCTGGGGTCTGTGATGAAAGAATTAGCCCTCAAAGCGTCATCTCTGGTCCCTGAGATAGTGGAAGGCATCGTGGTTGTGACAACATGGATTGAAAAAATCCTCACTGATCTAAAGGTCCAGCATAAATGAGTTCCCTGTGGAAAGGAGGAAATCAGCCTTTTCCTAATGGCCATAGAAAACTCCTGGATTCACTCAAGGAGGAAGAAAAGAGACTGAGTGAGACAACTGAGAGAAGTGCCCCTAGCTCCCAAGAATGTGATTGAAGCCTTGGAAGAGAAAAAGTCTCCCCCCAGAGTCTGGCAGTAGCCAGGATGTTGCCCAGGGCCCCCAGGAGAGTGACCTGGGGGGCCCTGCTCCACCGGAAGGTGAGTCTACCACTGTGAGGGGCCACGGCCCCAGCCAGGACTCGCTTTCCCAGGAGGAAAACTGAGAACCCACGGAGGATGAAAGGAGTGAGGAAAAGGGGAGCATGGAGGTTCTGGAAGGTTGTAAAGGCTCTAGTAATGGAGCCCAGGACCATGAGGCTCCTGAGCCCTTCAGCAGCCCAGTATCTGAAAAAGGGAACCATCTCCAAGGAGTGGCTGGACGTTACTTATTCAAGTGTCTGATAAACGTTAAGAAGGAGGTAGATGACACCTTAGTTGAAATGCCCTGGGTTGAAGGCCAGAACAGGGATTTGATGAACCAGCTTTGTACTTATATACATAACCAAATTTTCAGACTTGTTGCTAGTTAACTCCAAAATTCTCGCATATTTGGGAAAGTTCTATAAAGCAGCTTGCTTTGAAGAGTGGCCTGGTGGGGGGTGGGGGGTGGCAAGCTGAATTCCATCATTAGCCCACTAGTAACATTATGTGGAATTGTCTTAAAAAACCAACAAATGAGTGCATTTTTAAACACCTGCCTCCTTTAAAAAAAAAAAAAAAAATTACAGGGCATTGTAGTATGGTAGTTCAGAGAAAGAATTGTGGTGATCAGCATCAACAAAATGTCATCAGCAAGCTCATAAGGGATTTAAACCTGACTTAAGCTGATCACCTTTGGAGAAGGAAATGGCAACCCACTCCAGTATTCTTGCCTGGAGAATCCCAGAGACAGAGGAACCTTGCGGGCTACATAGTCCATGGGGTCGCAAGAGTCAGACACAACTGATTGACTTTGACTTGACTACTCTATAGCCAAGATTACTTCCAACCATAGAACTCTAAAAGGTCAGTTTTCATAATAATCCCCAAAAAAGACAATGGCAAAGAATGTTCAAATTACCATACAATTGCACTCATTTCACATGGGAGCAAGGTAATGCCCCAGAGCCTTTAAGCTAGGCCTCAATGGTACATGAATTGAGAAGTCCAGATGTACAAGCTAGATTTAAAATGGCAGAGGAATCAGAGATGACAATACTCATCGAAACATAGAGAAAGCAAAGGAATTTCAGAAAAACATCTACTTTCTGCTACACTGACTATAATACTAAGGCCTCTGATTGTGTGATCGCAACAAACTTGAAAGTTCTTAGAGATGGAAACATCAGACCACCTTACCTGTCTCCTGAGAAACCCGTATGCAAGGCAAAAAACAAGTTAGAACCAGACATGGAACAATGGGTTGGTTCAAAATTGAGAAAGGAGTACATCAAGGCTCTATATTGTCATCCTGTTTGTTTAACATCATGCAGAATGCAGGTTGAATGAACCACAAGCTGGAATGGAGATTGCCAGAAGAAATATCAACAACCTTGGATATGCAGATGATACCACTCTAATGACTGAAAGCAAAGAGGAAGTAAAGACCCTCTTGATGAGGGTGAAAGAAAAGAGTGAAAAGGCTGGCTTAAAACTCAACCTTCAAAAAACTAAGATCATGGCATTCAGTCCTATAGCTTCATGGCAAATAGACACATGGCAAAAAGACTCTAATGCTGGGAAAGATAGAGGGCAGGAGGAAAAGGGGGTGACAGAGGATAAGATGGTTGGATAGCATCACCAACTCAATAAGCATGAGTTTGAATAACTCCAGGAGATAGTTAAGTACAGGGAAGCCTGGCATACTGCAGTCCATGGGGTTTCAGGGAGTCGATTGTGACTTGTTGACTGAACAGCGAGATTACTCTATCCAGTAAGGATCTCATTAAGATTTGATGGTGAAATCAAAAGCTTTATAGACAAATAAAAGCTAAGAGAATTCAGCTCCACCAAATCAGCTTTACAATAGATACTAAAGGAACTTTTCTAGCAAGAAGCATAAGAGAAAAAAAAGTTCAACAAAAACACACCCTAAACAACTAAGAAAATAGCAATCAGATCAGATCAGATCAGTTGCTCAGTCGTGTCCGACTCTTTGCGACCCCATGAATCACAGCACGCCAGGCCTCCCTGTCCATCATCAACTCCTGGAGTTCACCCAGACTCACGTCCATAGAGTCAGTGATGCCATCCAGCCATCTCATCCTCTGTCGTCCCCTTCTCTTTCTGCCCCCAATCCCTCCCAGCATCAGAGTCTTTTCCAATGAGTCAACTCTTTGCATGAGGTGGCCAAAGTACTGGAGTTTCAGCTTTAGCATCATTCCTTCCAAAGAAATCCCAGGGCTGATCTCCTTCAGAATGGACTGGCTGGATCTCCTTGCAACCAAATCCTATGGAATTCAGCAAAAGCAGTTCTAAGAAAGAGGTTTATAGCAATACAAGCCTACCTCAAGCAATGAAAAAACCATCAAATAAACAACTTAACTACAGCTAAACCAACTAGAAAAAGAACCAAAAAAAAAAAAAAAAAGCCACAGGTAGCAGAAGAAAAGAAATCATAAAGATTAGAACAGAAATAAATGAAAGAGAAATGAAGGAAAAAATAGCAAAGATCAGTAAAAGTAAAAACTGGCTCTTTGACAAGATAAAATTGACAGACCACTAGCCAGACTTGTTAAGAAAAATAAAAACTCAAATCAATAAAATTAGAAACAAAAAAGAAGTTACAACAGACAACTCAGAAATACAAAAGATCATAAGAGACTACTATGAGCAACTATATGCCAATAAAATGGACAAACTGGAAGAAATGGATAAGTTCTTAGAAAAGTACAATCTCATAATACTGAACCAGGAAGAAATAGAAGTGATCAGACCATTCATAAGCACCAAAATCAAAACTGTAATAAAAAAATCTTTCAACAAACAAAAGTCCAGGGCAAGATGGTTTCCCAGGTGAAATCTACCAAAGTTTACAGAATAGCTAACACCTATCCTGCTCAAACTCTTCCAGAAAATTGCAGAGGAAGGAAATCTTCCAAACTCCTTCTATGAGGCCTCCATCCCTTTGATACCAAAACAAGACAAAGATAACACCAAAAAAGAAAATTAGAGGCCAATATCACTGATGAATGTAGATGTAAATATCCTCAACAAAATTCTAGCAAAGAGAATCCAACAACACATTAAAATGATCGTACTGTGATTAAGTAGAATTTACCCCAGTGATGCCAGGATTCTTTAACATATGCAAATCATTCAATGTGATACAACATGTCAACAAACTGAAAGATAGAAACCATATGATCATCTCAGTAGATGCAGAAAAAGCTTTTGACAAAGTTCAACACTCATTTATGATAAAAACTCTCCAGAAAGTAGGCATAGAAGGAACATACCTCAACATAATAGATGCTATATACAACAAACCCACAGCAAACACTATTCTCAATGCTGAAAAAACTGAAAGCAGTTCCTCTAAGATCATGAACAAGATGAGGGTGCCCACTCTTGCCACTATTATTCAGCATAGTTTTGGAAGTCCTAGCCATGGCAATCAGAGAAGAAAAATAATCCAGATCGGAAAAGAAGTAAAACTCTCACATGCAGATGACATGATACTATACATATAAGACCCTAAAGATGCCACCAGAAAATTACTAAAGCTAATCAATGAATACTGTAAAGTTTCAAGATATTAAGTTAATACACTGAAATGCCTTACATTCCTGTATGCTAACAATGAAAAATCAGAAAGTGAAGTTAAGGAAACAATCCCACTCACCATTGCAAATAAAAGAATAAAATATCTAGGAAGAAACCTACCTGCATACAATTATAAGACACTGATGAAAGAAATCAAAGATGATGCAAACAGATGCAGAGATATTCCATGTTCTTGGATTGGAAGAATTAATATTGTAAAAAAGACTATATGGCCCAAAGCAATCTATAGATTTAACACAATCCCTACCAAACTACCCAGGGTATTTTTCAGAGAACGAGAAAAAAAAAAAAATCACAGTTTATATGTAAACATGAAATATGCTAAATAGCCTAAGAAATCTTGAGAAAGAACAGGGAGCTGGAGGAATCATCCCTTCTGATTATACTACAAAGATACAGCCATATATCAAGACAGTATGGTATTGGCATGAAAACAGAAATATAGACCAATGGAACAGATAGAAAGCCCAGAGATAAACCCACACCCCTATGAACCCCTTATCTTTGACAAAGGAGGCAAAAATATACAATGGGGAAAAGACAGCTTCTTCAATAAGTGATGCTGGGATAACTGCATAGCTACATGTAGAACAATGAAACTAGAACCATTCCTAATACCAAACACAAAAATAAATTCAAAATGGATTAAAGACTTAAATGTAAGGTGAGAAACTATAAAGCTCCTAGAGGAACACATAGGCAGTACACTCTTTGATATAAATGACCACAAGATCCTCTTTGACCCACCTCCCAGAGTAATGGAAATAAAAATAAACAAATGGGCCCTAATTAACTTAAAATCTTTTGCACAGCAAAGGAAACTAAGCATAATTAAAACTAAGCATAATTAAAAGACAACCCTCAAAATAGAAAATAATTACAAATGAAATAACTGACAAAGGACTACTCTCCAGGATATATAAGCAGCTCGTACAGCTCAATATCAGGAAAACAAACAGCCCCATCAAAAATTGGGCAGAAGGCCTAAACAGACAGTTCTCCAAAGAAGACATACAAATGGCCAGTGAACATGTGAAAAGATGCTAAACATCACTAATAGAGAAATGCACATCAAAAATACAATGAAGTATCACCTCACATGAGTTAAAATGGTCATCATCAAAAAATTTACAAACAGTAAGTGCAGAAGAGGGTGTGGAAAAAAGGGAACCCTCTTGCATTGTCGGTAGGAATACAAATACAGTCACTATGGAGAACAGTATGGGGATTCCTTAAAAAACTAGGAATAAAATGATCATATGACCCAGCAATCCCTATACTGGGCATATATTCTGAGAAAACCATAATTGAAAAAAATCATACACACTCCAAAGTTCATTGCAGCACTATTTAAAATAGCTAGGGCATGGAAGCAACCTGGGTATCTATCAATAGACGGATGGACAAAAAAGTTGTGGTGTATATATATATATATATATATAGTAGAATATTAGTCATAAAAGGAACACATTTGAGTCTGTTCTAAAGAGATGGATGAACCTAGAGCCTCTATAAAGTGAAATAACTCAGAAAGAGAAAAACAAATATCATATATTAATGCATATATATAAAATCTAGAAAGATGGTATTGATGAACCTATTTGCAAGGCAGCCTTGGAGACACAAATATAGACAGTAGACTTGCGGACAAAATGGGGGAATGAGGGTAGGACAAATTGAGAGAATAGCATTGAGACATGTACATACCATGGGTAAAACGAATAGCCAGGGGGGATTTGCTGTATGATGGGGGGATTTGCTGTATGATGAGGGAATGCAAACCCAGTGTTCTGTGACAACCTAGGCAGAGGGAGGTGAGAGGGAGGTCCGGGGGGAGGACATGTGTATACCTATGCCTGATTTGTGTTGGTACGGCAGAAACCAACAAAATATTGTAAAGTAATTATTTTCCAATTAAAAATAATTTTTTAAAAGCACAAATTTACTCAATTTTCAGAGCTTATATATCTGCAGTTTCTTTAAAATAATCAGCTTAAGATAATCCTAATAAAATCAAATTTACATTTTATGACAAGATACAAGCTTAAATATAAACTTTTCTATGCCCATTTAGTCCTCTTTCCTCCCTTTTGATGTGTTTCATGCTTCTGTATTATCTAGACCTCCATAGGAGAAAACATTCCTTTTTAATTCAGTAAGGGTTCACAACGATTCACTATTCACCTTGTAGTGCAAATCTGGATTGTGTAAACTATCAATACATAGTTTAAAATATAGCCCTTTGTCTCAAAAATGTATGTAACTGTTTCTTGACCTCTAATGGGGGGAACAGGCCTCAGAGCTTTCTGAAAGACTGTCTCCCTGGTTATAATCCTCAGGTTGGCTCATATAAAATTTTTTATTTTTTATTTTGACTATTTATATTGATTAAGTTTTTGGCCTACATTTTTGTGGCAGAACCAGCAGGATATCAAAGATACCCAGTAGAGAGAAAAACAAATATTGTAAATTAATGCACATATGTGGAACCTAGAAAAATGGTACTGATGAACCTATTTGCAGGGCAGGAATAGAGACGTAGACGTAGAGAACAGACTTGTGGACACAACAGGAAAAGGAGAGAGTGGGACAAATTGAGAGAGTAGCACTGAAGTACATATATTACCATATGTAAAGTAGATAGCTAGTGGGAAGTTGCTATATAACACATGGAGTTCAACCTGGTGCTCTGTGACAACTAGAGGGGTGGGGTTGGTGGGGGTGGTGGGAGGGGGCGGTGGATAAGAGGGAGATTCAAGAAGGAGGGGATATGTATACTTAAAAAAAGAAAGTGAAAGAGAGAGTTGTTCAGTCGCATCCGACTCTTTGCAACCCCATGGACTATACAGGTGATTGAATTCTCCAGGCCAGAATACTGGAGTGGGTAGCCTTTCCCTTCTCCTGGGGATTTTTCCAACCCAGAGATCGAACCCAAGTCTCCTGCATTGTGGGCAGATTCTTAACCCGCTGAGTCACAAGGGAAGCCCAAGAATACTGGAGTTGGTAGCCTATCCCTTCTCCAGCGGATCTTCCCCACCCAGGAATCAAACTGGGGTCTCCTGCATTGCAGGCAGATTCTTTACCAACTGAGCTATCAGTATACTTATGACTTATATGTATACTTACGACTGATTCACATTGTTATACGGCAGAAACCAATACAACATTGTAAAGCAATTATCTACCAATTAAAAATAAATTTTAAAAAATTTGGGGGAAGAAAAAAAGGCACCCAACAGTGAACATATAGTCTACCTTGAACTGGTGATCAGTATTGGCACTTTCAGTTCAGTAGCTCAGTTGTGTCTGACTTTTTGCAACCCCATGAATCGTATTACGCCAGGCCTCCCTGTCCATCACCAACTCCCGGAGTTCACTGAGACTCACGTCCATCGAGTCAGTGATGCCATCCAGTCATCTCATCCTCTGTCGTCCCCTTCTCCTCCTGCCCCTAATCCCTCCCAGCATCAGAGTCTTTTCCAATGAGTTAGCTCTCCGCATCAGGTGGCCAAAGTATTGGAGTTTCAGCTTCAACATCAGTCTCTCCAATGAACACCCAGGACTGATCTTTAGGATGGACTGGTTGGATCTCCTTGCAGTCCAAGGGACTCTCAAGAGTCTTCTCCAACACCATAGTTCAAAAGCATCAATTCTTTGGCGCTCAGCTTTCTTTATAGTCCAACTCTCACATCCATACATGACCACAGGAAAAACCATAGCCTTGACTAGACGGACTTTGTTGGCAAAGTAATGTCTCTGCTTTTTAATAAAATTGGCACTTTGAACCCCACCAACTTCTTGGTACTCCTTAGTGTTCTGATGAGTTCCCCTGATATCTGGGTTTCACTTTTTTTTAAATGGTAATTCTAAATTTTTTTTTATTTGAACTGTTTTTACTTAAGATTTAAGACTGAGGCATTTTATAGGCATGAGCCTAGGAGGTTATGGGTAGGAGGTCCAGGGAAACAGAGGTGGGTGGGTTTTTGTTAAATTTGGTTTAAATTGGGGGAAAAAAAGTTGAATTATGGTCTGAACAAACGGTTCACTACTGAATTATTTAGCCCAAGAATGAGAGACATTTGCTTCTTCTAGCCACAAGGTGTCCTCAGGTGACTGAGAACCTAGTGGAATTGTCTGAGGATCAATCCTTTTGATAAGGAGCTGTTTCACAGGGTATCCCACTACAACAGTTGAGTAAATTCTCCTCTTTCAGGGATGCATAATAGAGTCTGATCACCTAGTGGTCTGAGCATTCATAGTGGTTTTAGACTGTCAGAGGGAGAAGCTGAGATATACGAAAGAGGCCAGCGGACCCAAGAGTGACTCTTTGTGGAGCTAGATGCAGAAGCAACACAGGTCCAATCCACTACACTGTTTTCAGAAACTTGTTCAGATCGTATTTCATATCTGAATTAGACATAATAGTACTGGGAAATGGTGTCTCAAAGGCCAAATAGCTCCCGGATGGAAGAGCCACCTATGTGTATACCAGCTGGGTTTATGTATAACGTAGAACTAATACTTACAAGAAATATTGGGAATTAAAGTAAATCCTGACCTGATTCCAAAATTTATTTTTGTGTGTACAGTTAGAGAAACCCTATGGAAGGAAAAGACCTCTCATTAGGTCAGTCAGTCTCCTTGATCCTGGCCTGCAGGGTCTATTGGAAGCAAGAGTGGTAAGAGCTTTTATCTTTTCTAAAATTACATTACCAGGAGAAAATATTTGTGGGACTAGCTCCTTAGACCCTTTGAACTGGAAAGACAATTGGTAAAATTTTAGAATTCTCTCATCTTAAACTATTGTATGAATTTTAATTCGTATGCAGAAGCCCCCAAAAGGCTCCAAAATTTCAAAATAATCTCATTGAAGGATTTGCTATAGAAGGCTAATCAAAGACTAATGATATAAAAGGTATTTAAAACAAAAATTTGTAAGACCTATGTAACTGCTGCTCCCCTCTATCCTCCTTTATTCGAGTACTCACTCTAGCAATCCTCTATTTGAATTGCCTTTCCACTGTGAAAAGACTTAAAATGCTGCCTTTAAAAATGGGACTACATGAGACTGTACGTGATCCTATTCAGGACAAGGCCAAACTGAAAGGCATACTAACAAACTATTTCCCTGGTAGTCCAGTGGTTAGGAATCCACCTGCCAGAACATTTGGTGACATAAATCAAAGCAAGATCCTCTATGACCCACCTCCTAGACTAATGGAAATTTTTTGAAAAGTAAACAAGTGGGACCTGATTAAACTTAAAAGCTTTTGCACAGCAAATGAAACTATAAGCAAGGTGAAAAGACAACCCTCAGAATGGGAGAAAATAATAGCCAATGAAACAACTGACAAAGGTTAATTTCCAAAATATACAATCAGCTCATACAACTCAATACCAGAAAAACAAATAACCCAATCAAAAAGTGGGGAAAAGACTGAAACACATTTCTCCAAAGAAGACATACAGATGGCTAACAAACACAAGAAAAGATTCTCAATATTGTTCATTAGTAGAGAAATGCAAATTAAAACTACAATGAGATATCACCTCACCCTGGTCAGAATGGCCATCATCAAAAAGTCTACAAACAATAAATGCTGGAGAGGGTGTTGGAGAAAAGGAAAACCTCTTGTGCTGTTGATGGGAATGTAAATTGATCCAACCACTATAGAAGATGGTATGGAGATTTCATCCATATACCCTGAGGAAACCAAAACTGAAAAAGACACATGCACTCAGTGCTCATTGCAGCACTATTTACAAGAGCTAGAACACGGAAGCAACCTAGATGTCCATCGACAGATGAATGGATAAAGAAGTTGTAATACATACACACAATGTAATATTAGTCATAAAAAGGAATGCATATGAGTCAGTTCTAATGAGGTGGATGAACCTAGAGCCTATAATACAGTGAAGTAAGTCAGAAAGAGAAAGATAAATATCTTACAATAACTCATATATACGGAGTTTAGAAAGATGGTACCGAAGAATTTATTTGCAGGGCAGCAATAGAGAAACAGATATAGAGAACAAACTTATGGACATGGGAGAAGGGAGGAGAGGGCGAGATGTATAGAGAGAGTAACATGGAAACTTACATTACCATATGTAAAATAGATAGCCAACAGAAATTTGTTATATGGCTCAGGGCAAACAGGGGCTCTGTATCAACCTAGAGGGGTGGGATGGGGAGGGAGATGGGAGGGAGGTTCAAGAGGGAGGGGACATATGTATACTTATGGCTGACTCATGTTGAGGTTTGACAGAAAACAACAAAATTCTGTAAAGCAATTATCCTTCAATTAAAAAATAAATAAAGAAAAAAATGAATCTACCTGCCAATGCAGATGGCACAGATTCCCTCAGAACTAGCATCCCGCATGCCTCGTGGCAACTGATCGTATGTGCCACAACTACTAAAGCATGCACACCCTAGATGCTGTGCTCTGCAACAAGAGAAGTCACACAAAGAGATGCCCATGCACCACAGCTAGAGAATATATCTCACACTCCACAATTAGAGAAACCTTGTGTGCAGCAACAAAAACCCAGTGAAGCAAAAAAAAAAAAAAAAAAAAGAAGAAGAAGTCTATGGGGCAAATGTTTAAAAAAAAATAAAATGAATTTCATAAGTCCAGGGAGGATCCTCAAAACTTTTTGTAAATGGCTACAAGTTGGGATGCCACAGGTCAGACTACAGTCAAGTTGTTCAGTCACTCAGTCATGTCCAACTCTTAGCAATCCCATGGACTGCAGCAGGCTTCCCTGTCCATCAACTCCTGGAGCTTGCTCAAACTTATATCCATTGAATCAGTGATGCCATCCAATCATTTCATCTTCTGTCATTCCCTTCTCCTCCTGCCTTCAATCTTACCCAGCATCAGGGTCTTTTCCAGTGAGTCAGTTCTTCGCTTCAGGTGGCCAAAGTATTGAAGCTTCAGCTTCAGCATCAGTCCCTCCGATGAATATTCAGGATTGATTTCCTTTAGGATTCACTGGTTTGACCTCCTTGCAGTCCAAGAGACTCTCAAGAGTCTTCTCCAACACCACAGTTCAAAAGCATCAATTCTTCAGTGCTCAGCCTTCTTTATGGTCCAAATTCCACATACATATATGACTACAGGAAAAAATCATAGCATTGATTATATGGACCTTTGTCTGGCAAAGTAAGGTCTCTGCTTTTTAATATGCTTGATCACAGCTTTTTTTTTTCCCCAAGGAGCAAGCATCTTTTAATTTCATGGCTGCAGTCACCATCTGCAGTGATTTTGGAGCCCAGTAAAATGAAGTCTGTCACTGTTTCCAGTGTTTCTGCATCTATTTGCCATGAAGTAATGGCACAAGATGCCATGATCTTCATTTTTTGAATGTTGAGTTTTAAACCAGCTTTTTCACTCTCCTCTTTCACCTTCATCAACTGGCTCTTTAACGCCTCTGCATAACGGTGGTGTCATCTGCATATCTGAGGTTATTGATATTTATCCCGGCAATCTTGATTCCAGCTTTTGCTTCATCCAGCCTGGCATTTCACATGATGTACTCTGCATATAGGTTAAATAAGCAGGGTGACCACATACAGCCTTGACTTACTCCTTTCCCAATTTTGAACCAGTAATCCCATGTCCAGTTCTAATTCTTGCTTCTTGTCCTGTATACAGGTAAGGTAGTTTAGAATTCCCATCTCTTTAAGAATTTCCCACAATTTGTCATGATACTTGTAAACTGGAAAATGTCCTGAATTATTCTAGTTTTCTCACTATCGACTATTCAAACATTTCCATTTTTCTCCCATTCTCTTAACTTGAAATTGTTAAGAACCGAAACTGCTCCTTTTCTGAAGACACTCAAGCTAACATTGGATAACATGACATAAACTTCAGAGAAATCACCATAACAGGTCACATGAAATTTTCATGTCTAATGCTGTATGAGTTACTCAGAAAGTTTACCTGAACACCCAATGACATAATCAGAGACATTTCAAATTGCAAAAAAAAAAAAAAGCTTCAACCCATAAAATCTTCTTCACTTGGCGCCCTTCTTGTCTTGATGCCTTATTGTGATCTGGATTGCACCTGGTTATACTGGTTATTTTAATTTGTTCTCTATTGGCTGCTTTCAAACCATTCGTGCTTTGTGTGCTTCACTGCTAGACTATGACACCCTCCACAGCAATAACGATAGCTGGATAGCTGGAGATGATTGACAATTCCTATAAGGTTTCTCTTTATAAGGATTCATTAACTCCTCCTATTTTGAACACCACCCAAGACTTACTTCTTGGAAAACTCCATCTCATTCTTCATAGTGGCTGTAAAATCTACATTCCCATCAACAGTGCAAGAGGATCCCCTTTTCTTCACACTCTCTCCAGCATTTACTGTTTGTACATCTTTTGACAATAGCCATTCTAACCAGCATAAGGTGACTCCTCATTGTTGTTTTGATTGGCATTTTTCTAATAATTAGTGATGTTGAGCATCTTTTCATGTGCATATTGGAGAAATGGCTATTTAAATCTGCTTATCTTTTGAGTGGGTTCTTAATTTTTTTATATTGAGCTGCATGAGCTGTTTGTGTATTTTGAAGATTAATCTCTTCTTATCAGTTGCTTTACTTGTGATGGATATGTTCATGTTTTCTATTTGTTCCTGGTTCAGTCTTAGAAGATTCTACCTTTCTAAAGATTTGCCCATTTCTTCCAGCTTGTCCATTTTGTTGGCATATAGTTGCTTGTAATAGTCTCTTATAATCCTTTGTATTTCTGTTGTGTTAGTTGTAATTTCTCCTTTCTCATCTCTAATTTTACTGATTTGAATCCTGTCTCTTTCTCTTTTTTTTTTGATGGGCCTGTCTAAAAGTTATCAATTTTGTTTATCTTCTCAAAGAACTAGCTTTTAGCTTTATTAATTTCTGCTATTATTTTCTTTGTTTCTGTGTCATTTATTTCTGCTCTGATTTGTATTATTTCTCTCCTTCCAGGTTTGTTTTTTTGTTGTTGCTATTGCTGTCCTCATCCTCCACCACCCCTTTTCATTGATTGTTTCAATTTATTTTTTATTAGTTTGATTAGTATGTGTCTTGGTATGTTTTCCTTAGGTTTATCTTGTAAGGGGCTCTATGTGCTTCCTGGACTTGTGTGGCTATTTCCTTTCCCATATTAGGGATGTGTTTGATTAAAATCTCTTCAAACATTTTTTGCATATCCTGTTTTTCTTCTTTTTCTGGATTCCCTATAATCAGTATCTTGTTGTGTTTTATGTTGTCCCAGAAGTCTCTGAGATTGTCCTCGTTTCTTTTCATTCTTTTTTCTTTATTCTGTTCCATGACAGTTATTTTCATCATTCTATCTTCCAGTTCATTTATTTGTCCTTATGTCTTAGTTATTCTGCTATTAATTCCTTCGAGTGTATTTTCATTTCAGTTATTGTGTTTTTCATCTTATTTGTTGTTTAGTTCTTCTAGGTCCTTATTAAACAGTATCTTAGAGCCTATATATGGAATCTAGAAAAATGGTACTGATAAATCTATTTGCAAGGAGAGAATGGAGACACATTTTCTTGATCTGTGCCTCCTTGTTATTTTCTCCTTTTCTCCACTTTCTATCTGGCATTTATTGTTTGTAGATTTTTTTTTATTATGGCCATTCTGACTGGTGTGAGATAATATCTGACTGTTGTTTTGATTTGCATTTCTCTAATAATGACCAGTTGAGCTATTTCAAATCCTAAAAGATGATCCTGTGAAAGTGCTGCACTCAATATGCCAGCAAATTTGGAAAACTCAGCAGTGGCCACAGGATAGGAAAAGGTCAGTTTTCATTCTAATTGCAAAGAAAGACAATGCCAAAGAATGTTCAAACTACTGCATAATTGCACTCATCTCACACACTAGTAAAGTAATGCTCAAAATTCTCCAAGCCAGGCTTCAACAGTATGTGAACCATGAACTTCCAGATAGTCAAGCTGGATTTAGAAAAGGCAGAGGAACCAGAAGTCAAATTGCCAGTGTCTGCTGGATCATCAAAAAGGAAGAGAGTTCCAGAAAAACATTTACTTCTGTTTTATTGACAATGCCAAAGCCTTTGACTGTGTGGATCACAACACTGTGGAAAATTCTTCATGAGATGGGAAGACCAGACCACCTGACCTGCTTCCTGAGAAATCTGTATGCAGGTTAGGAAGCAACAGTTAGAACTGCACATAGAACAACAGACTGGTTCCAAATCAGGAAAGGAGAACATCAAGATGGAATATTTTTACTCTGCTTCTTTAACTTCTATGCAGAGTACATCATGTGAAATGCTGGGCTGGATGAAGCACAAGCTGGAATCAAGATTGCTGGGAGAAATATCAATAACCTCAGATATGCAGAAGACACCACTCTAATGGCAAAAAGTGAGGAAGAACTAAAAAAACCTCTTGATGAAAGTGAAAGAGAATGAAAAAGTTGGTGTAAAACTCAACATTCAGAAAACAAAGATCATGGCATCTGGTCCCATCACTTCATGGCAAATAGATGGGGAAACAATGGAAACAGTGAGAGACTTTATTTTTTTGGACTCCAATATCCCTGCAGATGGTGGCTGCAGCCATGAAATTAAAAGATGCTTGCTCCTTGGGAGAAAAGCCATGGCCAACCTAGACAATATATTAAAAAGCAGAGACATTACTTTGCTGACAAAGGTCTGTCTAGTCAAAGCTATGGTTTTTCCAGTAGTCATGTATGGATGTGATAGTTGGACCATAAAGTAGTCTGAGCAAAAAAAAAAAAAAAAAAAGGCTGAGTACCCAAAGAATTGATGCTTTTGAACTGTAGTGTTGGGGAAGATTCTTGAGAGTCCTTTGAACTGCAAGGAGATCCAACCAGTGAATCCTAAAAGAAATCAGTCCTGAGTATTCATTGGAAGGATTGATGCTGAAGCTGAAGCTGAAGCTCCAATACTGAGAGAGTCAGTTCCTAGGCAGGTTGATAGGGAGTCTAGGGGTCCCCAAGGAGAGAAGGGTCTGGAATTCTCAAGGAGGAAGAAAGGACAAACTTTTTTCTTTCTCCACATTCCTTAGGATTATATAACAATAAAGTGTCCTGCCTAAGGACAGTCTTTGGATTCAACCTTCTGTTGTTTTAAAATGTTAATTCTGGGAGTAGACCTGGTCTTTACAAGGGTGTATCTTGCCTGAGGACAGTGTTATCTTAAAATGTAAATTATGGGAGTAGGTCTGATGAGGTCTTTACAACCTCCAGACATTCTTTGGATTATATAAGCTCAGTGTTAACACTAGCAAGCGGGTATTCTTTCTGCCCCCTTCTGATGCCTATGTCAGAAGCTTTCTCTATCTCCTTTATACTTTAATAAAACTCTATTACACAGAAGCTCTGAGTGATCAAGCCTCGTCTCTGGCCCCGGATTGAATTCTTCTCCTCCAGGGGCCAAGAATCCTGGTGTCTTCGCGTGATTCAACAACAACCTTTCATCTTGGGGGCTCGTCCGGGATCCTTCAGGACAAGGTAAGGATGCTTGGAGCTTTAGTTCTTTGTTCTCTTAGCGAACACGTTTTTCTGCTGTGCTTTACTAACTCTACCGTGTGCTTGTGTGAATGAATGGCATGCCCTGAGTGAAGCAAGTAAGGGGCCCTGCTCTGCGGTTCCACGGTGATCTCATAGGGCTTATGGCAGAAACCTGTCGGGGCGTTATACCGACCTGCCAATGCCAAGAGGCACCCAATGTCTCCTTCGGGAATCGACCAGAAATGGGCAAAGCATGTGGACCGAACTCTCCTTTCTCGGTCAAACTTTTCGGTCTCTTTGACCATTTCATAACTCCTTGGGAATTAGAAGTACTAACCTAATCTATCGGATCATAGACTTTCAAGGGACTTGTGATCTATACTGTTATTGTATACTGTGATTTAGGTCCCAAACTTGGATCGGTAGCCAATAAAGTGCCTAGTCTCGCTAGGAGTCCAAAGTTCGGAAGCTAGATGGAGCTCTAGCTCCCAGAACATCTCTGAGGTTACAGGTTACTCAGATTGGGACTGCAATGGTTTTTTTCCTTTGGTAACGCCAGCTCTTAGTGGATCAGAGGAGGCTGTTATACTGGTGTGGTGATGCTTGGAAAGAACATCTCAGTTTTATGTTCGTGTCGGTCTTATTGTAGTCAGGAAATACTCAGGGTCGTGCACAGGCACTCAGGTGACGAATGTTTCCCCCGGTAGTCTTAGCTTGGGAGGCATTCCGGAAGGTTACTCTGACTCACCCGGGGTGACATCAGAGGCAAGCAAGGTTAAAGGTGAAGAGCTGGACGTCAAGTAGGGATGCTATCAAGTCTACCCCTGGTACATCCCCACCCCATCTCAGTGGTAGAACCGGGAGGGATGAGTACGGCACCTGCGTCGGTAAGGGACAGACTAAGTCCAACCAGGAAGGAAAAGCTTTTGGTGTAACGTCTGTCTACACCCCCATCTAGAGCAGGGAGGGACGCCTCTGGTAGAAAAATGGCCTTGGTCGCTTTTTTTCTCTCTTACAGATGGGAGCTAACAATTCCAGCCTCACTCCTTTGAACTGTATCCTGAAAAACTGGGATAGATTTGATCCCCAGGGCTTAAAGAAGACACGCCTGGTCTTCCTATGTGATACTGCATAGCCACGGTATCCATTGGAGGCGAACGGTGGCCAGTTGGAGGGTCTCTTAAGTGTAATACTGTTCTACAATTAGACTGGTTCTGTAAGGAACAAGGGAAATGGAAATGTAGCATATGTGTTGCCCTTTTTCTCTCTGCAAAATATGCCAGACTTATGTCCTAAGGGTATAGATTTGGGCGTGAAACCTTCAGCTCCCTCCTGTCCTCTTACTTTGCCCCCATACTGGGGACTCCAAATTGGGATTCAAACTGCCCACATGGAGGTCCAAACAACTCCTGTCTCAGTACGACCTCAGACTACTCTGATTTCAGTAGAAACTCAGACCATCGATGTAAGAGATGAGATGGAGGACAGGAGACAAAGAGAAGAGAAAAAACAGGTTTCTCCAATCTATCCCTGGGATCATATGCACAGAGCAGCCAGAGAGACTGAGGAACAGTCACACAAGCTGTTGCCTCTTTATGAAACACTCACTGGGAGAAATAATCAGTCTGTGAGAGTCAATAAGCCTTTCTCTTATCAAGAAATACAAAGAATCAAGGAGGATCTGGGAGACTATTTAGAGGACCCAGAAAAATATATTAGAGCTTTTAAAGGTGTTACTCTGCTTTATGACCTCACTTGGAAGGATGTGATGTATATCTTGGGACATACACTGACTCCCGAGTCAAAGACTCGAGTTTTGGAAAAAGCGGTTGCTTATGGAGATGAATGGCTTGGTAATGAATCAGTAGGGAAGAAGGAGAATGAGATAGCGGCCCTCCCCACTGGGAATCAGGCAGTCCCAACTATAGCACCAGACTGGGACTACAACACAGCTAAAGGAAGATGGGATCAGAGTCATTTTTTTTTTAAATTTTATTTTATTTTTAAACTTTACATAATTGTATTAGTTTTGCCAAATATCAAAATGAATCCACCACAGGTATACATGTGTTCCCCATTCTGAACCCTCCTCACTCCTCCCTCCCCATACCATCCCTCTGGGTCGTCCAATAGCAAATGAAGCAACTGACAAACAACTAATCTCAAAAATATACAAGCAACTCCTACAGCTCAACTCCAGAAAAATAAATGACCCAATCAAAAAATGGGCCAAAGAACTAAATAGACATTTCTCCAAAGAAGACATACAGATGGCTAACAAACACATGAAAAGATGCTCAACATCACTCATTATCAGAGAAATGCACATCAAAACCACTATGAGGTACCATTTCACACCAGTCAGAATGGGGGCGATCCAAAAGTCTACAAATAATAAATGCTGGAGAGGGTGTGGACAAAAGGGAACCCTCTTACACTGTTGGTGGGAATGCAAACTAGTACAACCACTATGGAGAACAGTGTGGAGATTCCTTAAAAAACTGGAAACAGTCATTTTGTTAGATGTATTCTTGAAGGACTTAGGCAGGCGTGTTCTAAGCCTTTAAACTATGGCAAATTGGCAGACATAGAACAGGAGAAGGAAGCTCCTGGTAAATTCCTAGATAGACTGAGAGAAGGCCTTCGCAGATTCACTGAGATTGATCCCAAAAGTGAAGAGGGAAAAGTGATCTTAAAGGATAGATTTCTCACTCAGTCGGCTCCAGATATCCGCCATAAGCTATTAAAACAGGCATATGGACCAAATCAGTCTTTAGATACTCTGTTACAACTGGCTCAGACAGTCTATTATGGTAGGGAATATGAGGAAAAGAAAGGCAAAAAAAGACAAAGGAAAAGGCGGAAGCCTTCGCCATGGCTATGAAAAACGTTCTTAAACAGCCTGAGAAAAATGTCCAGAGGGACCCAGGTGAAAAGGGATGGGCTTGCTATTACTGTGGAAAGGAGGGGCACCTCAAGCGGGATTGCCCTCAGGCATCTAAGCTGCCCCCAGCTCCATGTCCTGTCTGCAAAGGACCACACTGGAAGAGAGACTGCCCCCAGAGGCGTAGGTCTCCGGGGTCGGACTCTCAAGACAATCAGGACTGAAGGTGCCCGGGGGTCCCCACACAAGCTCCCATCCTAATTACACCTGAGGAACCCCGGGTATTAATAATTGTGGGGGGCCAATCCGTCGATTTCCTTTTAGATACTGGGGCAACTTATTCTGTGCTTACTGAAGCCCCTGGCCCACTTTCTTCCCGATCTGCTTCCATAATGGGACTGTCTGGACGAGCCAAAAGGTATTATTTCAGTTATTCTCTATCTTGCAACTGGGATTCTGTGCTGTTTTCACATGGGTTTCTGATCGTGCCAGAATCTCCCTCACCCCTTTTGGGAAGGGATATACTGAGCAAGGTCCATGCCTCTGTTTTCATGAATATGGAGCCCTTCCTTTCTCTCCCTTTAGTTGAACAAAATGTAAAACCTAGAGTATGGGCTGATGGAAAATCTGTGGGTCGAGCACAAAATGCTATTCCTGTAGTTGTTAAGCTCAAAGACCCACACGTACTTCCACATAAGAAGCAGTATCCACTGAAACCTAGTTAAGGAAGGGTTAAAACCCATCATCAAAAATTTAAAGGAGCAGGGACTATTAATTCCCTGTAACAGTCCTCGCAACACTCCTATTTTGGGTATAAAGAAATTGAATGGTAAATGGAGACTAGTTCAAGATTTACGAATAATAAATGAGGCTGTAGTTCCTTTACACCCCGTGGTGCCTAATCCTTATACTCTATTGTCTGAAATTCCTAACGGGCCAAATATTTCTCAGTAATTGATTTAAAGGATGCCTTCTATTCAGTGCCTTTGGTGGAAGAAAGTCAATTTCTATTTGCCTTTGAAGACCCTACGCAGCCAGCTTCTCAGTTAACCTGGACAGTTTTGCCCCAGGGATTTCATGACAGTCCTCACTTATTTGGACAAAGTTTGTCACGGGATCTACAAAACTTTAATAGTTCTGAAGCGGTGGTGTTACAATATGTAGATGATATTTTGCTCTGTGCTGAGACAGAGGAAGCTTATTCGCAAGCCTCAGAAGATTTCTTAAACTTTCTGTCAGGCTGTGGTTACAAGACATCAAGAGAAAAGGCTCAGCTTTGTCAACAATCGGTTAGATATCTGGGCCTAATCATATCAGAAGAGACTAGGGCCATAGGCCCTGAGAGAATTAAACCTATACTAAATCACCCCCTACCTATGACTTTAAGACAATTAAGAGGATTTTGGGGAATCACAGGTTACTGTCGCATTTGGATTCCGGATTCCGGGTTACGGGGAACTTGCCCGGCCTTTATATAAACTTTTAGCTGAAACTCAGCAGGCCCAAACCGACAAACTTGTTTGGTCTCCAGAAACTCAAAAGGCTTTTAAGGTTCTTCAGACTGCTCTCCTGCAAGCTCCAGCTCTGAGCTTGCCCACAGGGTCAGAATTTAATTTGTTTGTCACTGAAAGAAAAGGTGTGGCATTGGGAGTTTTGACACAACCCCGAGGGCCTCACCAGCAACCTATTGCTTATCTAAGCAGAGAATTAGATGTAGTTTCACGTGGATGGCCCCACTGCCTAAGAGTAATTGGGGCAGCGGCTTTATTAGCACCTGAAGCTTTAAAAATAATTAATGGACGAAACCTTACTGTACTGACTTCTCATGATGTGAGTGGAATCTTAAATTCTAAGGTTAATATTTGGATGACAGACAGTAGGCTTCTTAAGTATCAGTCATTGTTGTTAGAAGGACCAGTAACTAAGCTTAAAGTTTGTGGAAATTTAAATCCTGCCACTTTCCTTCCAGAGAAGGAAAATGAAACACCTGATCACGATTGTTCTCAATTCCTAACTTTAAACTATGCAGCTTGGGAGGATCTAAAAGATACCCCATTAGACAATCCTGACATGGAAATATTTACAGATGGCAGTTCTTTTGTTCAGGATGGAAAGCGTAAAGCAGGTTACGCCGTGGTGACTGCTGAACAGGTTTTGGAAGCAAAATCTCTCTCCCAAAGAACCAGTGCTCAGTTAGTGGAGCTTGTGGCTCTGACCTGAGCTCTAGAGTTAAGCAAAGGGCAGCGGATGAGCCTGATAATCTATGTGAGTCTACTTCTGCTGACTCCAAAAATCCTGAGTCTGCTGTTTGAGCCTCAAGACAATGCCTTCCTGTCCTGGGCTCACTCCTATGCTGCATTCCACAATCGGTCTAACTGCTGGGTCTGTGGAGCACTCCCCTCTTTATCAGTGGAAGGCTTCCAGCGGTAGACATCTCCACTTCAAGGAAAAGACTTTCTCCAAGTCTGTGAGTACCTTCGACAACAATCACATACAATGCCTCTTCTTCATCTGATGACATCTACCAACCATAAAATGGACAGATGCAACACGTTGCACTTTAACTGTGGACACAATGTGACTTTTAATTTTGATTCTGATTGTTTTGTTCTTGCTGTCTGCACCCTGCATCTGTAACTGTATAACTGGATTTGTTTCTAGCCACGTGAAAGCTTTTAAGTTACAAATGGTTGCTCAAATTCCTGCTACTGCTGTAGCTTCCTCCAACTACTCTTTGGGGCCCCTGGATCAGATATCCTCAATATGAGGATTAGGAGAATATGTTGCCTCACCAATTTAGGGACAACGCCCCTTGTCAGCTCGGAAGTAGTTATGGAACGAGAACGACTCCCCTTTTCCCTAGGCAACATAATTCTCCTAAAAGAAAAGTGGGGAATGAGAGAGTTATTTCCTAGGCAGGTTGATAGGGAGTCTAGGGGTCCCCAAGGAGAGAAGGGTCTGGAATTCTCAAGGAGGAAGAAAGGACAAACTTCTTTCTCCACATTCCTTAGGATTATATAACAATAATGTATCCTGCCTAAGGACAGTCTTTGGATTCAACCTTCTGTTATCTTAAAATGTTAATTATGGGAGTAGACCTGGTCTTTACAAGGGTGTATCTTGCCTGAGGACAGTGTTATCTTAAAATGTAAATTATGGGAGTAGGTCTGATGAGGTCTTTACAACCTCCAGACATTCTTTGGATTATATAACCTCAGTGTTAACACTAGCAAGCGGGTACTCTTTCTGCCCCCTTCTGATGCCTATGTCAGAAGCTTTCTCTATCTCCTTTATACTTTAATAAAACTCTATTACACAAAAGCTCTGAGTGATCAAGCCTCGTCTCTGGCCCAGGATTGAATTCTTCTCCTCCGGGGGCCAAGAATCCTGGTGTCTTCGCGTGATTCAACAACAACCTTTCAATACTTTGGCCACCTGATGGAAAGAACTGACTCATTGGAAAAAACCCTGATGCTGGGAAAGATTGAAGGCAAGGGGAGAATGGGATGACAGAGGATGAGATAGTTGGATGGCATCACCAACTCGGTGGACATGAGTTTGAGCAAGCTCCACGAGTTGGTGATAGGGAAGCCTGGCTGCAGTCCAGGGGTCACAAAGAGTTGGACACGACTGAGTGACTGAACTGAACTGAAAGTTTATGTGCCTGATGCACAGTGAGGCCAAATAAAAATAAACATTAAAGTTTGGAGCAAAGAAAGATTTACTAAAGGGCCAGGCAAAGAGAATAGGTGGCCCAGGCTTAAAAACGTTGAATTCCCCTATGGTTTAGGAAGGAAAATTTTTATAGGCACAATGTGAGGTGATGTGTGACTTTCTTCTGATTGGTTGATAGTGAGATAACAGGGCAGTGCTCCAGAGATCTTTTACTCAGCAGGAAGTTACCATCTTCCAGCAGGGTAGGGCTTTAGTTCCAGCAGAACTTAAAGAAATTGTTATATTTCTTGAGGGGGAACCAAGACAATGTCCCAAGGCTGCACTATTGTTTCTTGACCACTCCTCCCTTGTTTCTGCATTCCCTCCTTTTCCAGATTAGCAAATGCTTGGATCTGCCCTTTTGAACTCAGGGAAGGTAAGGAGGCTGAATGAAGCCTCAGTTCAGTTCAGTTCAGTCGCTCAGTCGCATCTGACTCTTTGCAACCCCATGCACCGCAGCACATTAAGCCTCCTTGTCCATCACCAACACCCGGAGTTTACTCAAACTCGTGTATGTCGAGGCGATGATGTCATCCAACCATTTCATCCTCTGTCGTGGCCTTGTCCTCTCGCCTTCAATCTTTCCCAGCATCAGGGTCTTTTCAAATGAGTCAGTTCTTTGCATCAGGTGGCCAAAGTATTAGAGTTTCAGCTTCAACATCAGTCTTTCCAGTGAATATTTAGGACTGATCTTTAGGATGGACTGGTTGGACCTCCTTGCAATACAAAGGACTCTTAAGAGTCTTCTCCAACACCACGGTTCAAAAGCGTCAGTTCTTCAGTGCTCAGCTTTCTTTATAGTCCAACTCTCACATCCATACATGACTACTGGAAAAACCATAATCTTGACTAGATGGACATTTGTTGGCAAAGTAATGTCTCTGCTTTTTAATCTGATGTCTAGCTTGCTCATAACTTTTCTTCCAAGGAGTAAGCATCTTTTTATTTCATGGATACAGTCACCATCTGCAATGATTTTGGAGCCCCCCCAAATAAAATGTTACTGTTTCCACTGTTTCTCCATCTATTTCCCATGAAGTGATGGGACCAGATACCATGATCTTTGTTTTCTGAATGTTGAGTTTTAAGCCAACTTTTTCACTCTCCTCTTTCACTTTCATCAAGAGGTTCTTTAGTTCTTCTTTACTTTCTGCCATAAGGGTGGTGTCATCTGCATATCTGAGATTATTAATATTTTTCCCAGCAAACTTGATTCCAGCTTGTGCTTCCTCCAGCCCAGCATTTCTCATGATGTACTCTGCATATAGGTTATATAAGCAGGGTGACAATATACAGCCTTGATGTACTCCTTTTCCTATTTGGAACCAGTCTGTTGTTCCATGTCCAGTTCTAACTGTTGCTTCCTGACCTGCATACAGATTTCTCAAGAGGCAGGTCAGGTGGTCTGGTATTCCCATCTCTTTCAGAATTTTCCACAGTTTATTGTGATCCATACAGTCAAAGGCTTTGGCATAGTCAATAAAGCAGAAATAAACGTTTTTCAGGAACTCTCTTGCTTTTTTGATGATCCAGCAGATGTTGGCAATTTGGTCTCTGGTTCCTCTGCCTTTTCTAAAACCAGCTTGAACATCTGGAAGTTCACGGTTCACATATTGCTGAAGCCTGGCTTGGAGAATTTTGAGCATTACTTTACTAGCGTGTGAGATGAATGCAATTGTGTGGTATTTTGAGCATTCTTTGGCATTGCCTTTCTTTGGGATTGGAATGAAAACTGCTTTTCTGAAAGGTCACATCCTAAAAGATGATGCTGTGAAAGTGCTTCACTTAATACACTAGCACATTTGGAAAGCTCAGCAGTGGCCACAGGACAGAAAAAGGTCAGTTTTCATTCCAATCTCTAAGAAACGCAATACCAAAGAATGCTCAAACTACCACACAACTGCATTCATCTCACACGGTAGTAAAGTAATGCTCAAAATTCTCCAAGCCAGGCTTCAACAGTATGTGAACCGTGAACTTCCAGATGTTCAAGCTGGATTTAGAAAAGGCAGAGGAACCAGAGGTCAAATTGCAAGTATCTGCTGGATCATCGAAAAAGCAAGAGAGTTCCAGAAAAACATCTACTTCTGCTTTATTGACTATGCCAAAGCCTTTGACTGTGTGGATCACAATAAACTGTGGAAAATTCTGAAAGAGATGGGAATACAGACCACCTGACCTGCCTCTTGAGAAATCTGTATGCAGGTCAGGAAGCAACAGTTAGAACTGGACATGGAACAACAGACTGGTTCCAAATAGGAAAAGGAGTACATCAAGGCTGTACATTGTCACCCTGCTTATTTAACTTCTATGCAGAGTACATCATGAGAAACACTGGGCTGGAAGAAGCACAAGCTGGAATCAAGATTGCCAGGAGAAATATCAGTAATCTCAGATATGCAGATGACACCACCCTTATGGCAGAAAGTGAAGAGGAACTAAAAAGCCTCTTGATGAAGGTGAAAGAGGAGAGTGAAAAAGTAGGCTTAAAACTCAACATTCAGAAAACGAAGATCATGGCATCTGGTCCCATCACTTCATGGGGAATAGATGGGGAAACAGTGGAAACAGTGTCGGACTTTATTGTTTTGGGATCCAAAATCACTGCAGACGGTGACTGCAGCCATGAAATTAAAAGACGCTTACTCCTTGGAAGAAAAGTTATGACCAACGTAGATAGCATATTCAAAAGCAGAAACATTACTTTGCCAACAAAGGTCCGTCTAGTCAAGGCTATGGTTTTTCCAGTGGTCATGTATGGATGTAAGAGTTGGACTGTGAAGAAAGCTGAGCGCCAAAGAATTGATGCTTTTGAACTGTGGTGTTGGAGAAGACTCTTGAGAGTCCCTTGGACTGCAAGGAGATCCAACCAGTCCATTCTGAAGGAGATCAGCCCTGGGATTTCTTTGGAAGGAATGATGCTAAAGCTGAAACTCCAGTACTTTGGCCACCTCATGCAAAGAGTTGACTCATTGGAAAAGACTCTGATGCTGGGAGGGATTGGGGGCAAGAGGAGAAGGGGACGACAGAGGATGAGATGGCTGGATGGCATCACTGACTCGATGGACATGAGTATGAGTGAGTTGGTGATGGACAGGGATGCCTGGCATGTTGTGATTCATGGGGTCGGGAAGAGTCAGACACAACTGAGTGACTGAACTGAACTGAACTGATGCAAAGCACACAATGCTTCCTGGTTTTCTGTCTCATGAATTCCCCTCAGGACACAGTCAGGAGAGTAGGGGGTGGGGATGGTAGGGCTACAGTGGCTGATAGCTTGATCCTTGTTTACAGAATGATAGGCAATATTCCCTATCCACAGTGGACACCCACCCAGTTGGTGTTAGAGCAGTGGTGTCAGGATAGCAGCAGGCTCTTCTCAGCATCTGGACCCAAGCTGGTTTTCAGGAGTCCAACAGGAGTCCATTCTCTCTTGGGAGGCCAAAAGTGACAAGGTGCACATTGCACATTATCAATATCCAACTCTGTATCAGATACTGAGCTGACAATGTAGACAGATAAACTCAATGAGATTTCTGCTCTTGGTGATTAGCAGTGGAGAAAGCATTGAGCAATCTCCTTCTCAACTACAGTGTGGATCTATGCCACCCTCTCTAAACTCCAATACTGCCCACCTGCCTAGCACTTTCTCAAAGGACAGAGTGTGCCCAAGCCAAAGTTATGTGTTGTCTGTCATCAAAGGTAACCACATGAAACTCTCCAAAGGCATGAGAGAAAGCTTTAAGGATGCTGGGGCCCCTGTTTCAGTAGCCATCTTTGCTGGAACACCTGGTTCTGCATCTATAAATTTGGTGAGTTCACATCTGGTTAGATTTTTGGCTTCTCGAGCAGATGGTTAAAGGAAGTTGCTAGTTAAGTTTTCAGATCATGACTCCCATATCATCTTGAGATTAGGCAAGCCATTCTAGAAAAACATGCGTGGCAAAAAAGGGAGTTCAAGATAAATTTGGTCCAGCCACTCAGCAAACCCACACCCCACACCCCACTCCCCCTATCTGCAACCTGACAGCTTAAAGTTTGCTGAAGATGAAAACTGTTGGTGTGATTCCCATATGAGTTTACATACTTTTCTACCCAGATCTTCTTCCTCAAAAATACTCAGGGAAAACACTTAAAAATGTGTAGAAATCTCGTTTTGAATTTACCTTTGATGGACTAGAAGCAGGCTCCCATCTCTTCTGAGCACCCAGACACCTTCAAAGGGGATGCAGCTTGATTTGGATAGGATCAATTTACCCCAGCTATTAAATCTGCACTTTTTCATTTTCAGGGCAGGTATCCTGGCCCCTTTATATTTTGACAAGATGTAGCAAGACCTGTATATAATAGGCTAGTATAGACACAACTGTATCAAATTTTTTTTTTTTTTTTTTTAATGAGTGATGGAAAAGGTGATGCCATTTACTTACATGCTAAGAGTACAGTCCTTTGACTTGTGAAGGTTACCAACCTGGCTGTAACACTGAGGTAGAAATTGTTAGGCAGTTAGTGTAGGAACTCTGAGACCTCAGCCTATTTCAATAAACATCCTACTCCATTAACCTAAAATTATATCCTTTGTCCCAAATTCCTGGCTCTCAGAGAAATGTGTTCTGGGTCTGATAAATTATCAGCACTCAGATCCAGGAAAGGTAATTAACTTCTGTTCCATATGCCTGAGGGAAAAACAACTGGTGATCATTAATTTTTAGCACATACATCTGGTCCATTGTAAAATGGCTGGAGGTCATATAAAAGGGTCATGGTTGGCAACTAAATGTCTAAGACAACTTAAAACTTGAGGATCAAAAGATAACTCAGGAATGCTACAATAAAAATTGTGACCTTTGATTGGTTAAAAATGACATATGCTAAGGGTAGAGCCAACCAGAAACGTATAGATCAATACTAGTAAGAATATAAACTACTACAGATAACGCTTTCAGGGGACACTTCATCCCCTATCAATATCTATGCTGAGAGTTTTGTACTTGTCTTCTCTCTGAAATAAATTCTGTCTGCTTGCTACCCTGAGTGTTTGCGTGTTTGTGAAGTTCTTTCTTTAACTCTGAGAACAAGAACTCAGATTCCCGTTTCAATATCCTTGGCTATAGCCTAGATACAAAAGGGAAGCCTGGCCCTTCCCACTTATATATGAATCTGGTCTTCCATTTCGTCTGCATTTTTTTTTTTTTTAATGGGGAATTGATAACACTGCAATGTACCTTGGTGATGATATGCACATTAATCATGGTACCTTGGTTGTTGACTATGATTTAGAGAGAGGATAAAATTCCCAGTCTGTATGGGATGGTCAAAGCAGGTTTGGATGGAACCCAGGGCTTTGTACTTGATGAACTTATGGCCCTTAATAACTAGCCAGCAGATGCTGGATGCCTTAGATGTGGGATGAGGCAGCAGGAGAGCCTGTCATCCAAACTTCATCCTGATGTTCATTTCCTAGTCAAGCACAGGTTCACATGTTACCTAATCTGTAGACTTGTTTGCATTGGAGCACTGGTGGGCATTGACTATTACTTATAAGATAAAACAGCATTAACTTCTGTTGTTAACAGAAAAACACCTGGGCTTGTTTGGTGGAACGGGGTGTGTGTGGGAGGGGGAGGTGACATAAATGTCATCAAATTCCCTGTATTACACTGCAAGCAGAAGTGTTTGTGCCTGATCAAAATTCTGCTTTTGGTAGAGGATGGAAACTATCCCATGGCAGAAAAGCAACCAGGACCAATCTCTAGTCTAAGGTTGGCACAGACTTGTGCCTTCTCTTCCACTTGTATCATGATTTTGTTGATTAAAAAAGACGCACAACTTGAGAGTTTTGAGATAAGTTTTATTTCAGGGCAAAATGAGGACTGCAACCTGGAGGACAGCACCTCAGACAGCTCTGAGACTGCTCCAAAGAGGCGGTGGGGGAAGGGCAATACATAAGATTTTGGTGAAAGGGGAGTTCAATACAATGAAATGTTCACTTTATGAAAGTCTTTCTGCCAGTCATGAGGAGCTGATGGCATCATTTAGTGATTTAGTGCTTTTCAAGATATGAATAGATGCAAGGGTTGGGATCATGAAATCAGTTCCTGAAAAACTATCTGAAGACCTGGTTCCACGAGATTCCCTGGAGCACAAAGTGCCTCCATTCCATCCTGAACTCCCTCGGGGTGTTGAAGGTCAACAGCTGCAGCGGCACAGGGTTCAATGTCCACAGAGGCAGATCCCCTTGTTCAGTCACTGGCAATGCTCTTGGCAAGTGCCAATTTGTAGTTGACAACTTATTAGCAAGGGACCTTTCCACCATTGGCTTAATCTTGGTTTTTCCCAGCTGGGGCAAGAGGTTAGGAGAGGTTGTATGAAAATGGCTGAAGTTGGGTGAAACAGCTAACAGCTATGGTGCGATCAGGAGTGTATCCTAATCCTGTTCCTGGTTACAGGGATTTCCCTAGTGGTCCAATGGCTGATTCCATGGCTCAGGTTTGATCCCACATGCCACAACTAAGAGTTTACATGTTGCAACTAAAGATCCTGCATGCCAGAAAAACCCCACATACCACAACTAAGACCTGGTACAGTCAAATATATATATATAAACAAAACATTAAAAAAAAAGTAAGTCATTACTTCCTCTCTCTTCTAAAAAGACAGGTAATCAGATCAGGTGACCAGGACTACCTATCTGAGGCCTAAAAGTTTTATAAGGTGATGTCTGACATCCAGAAGGGCTATTTTCAGCATCCTCCCACTTCAAGTTCTTTTCTAAAACTTATATTTATTTCACTGTGCCGGTTTTCCTTGCTTTGTATAGGCCTTCTCCAGCTGTGGCGAGCAGGGACTGCTCTCTAGTTGTGGCGCACGCAGGGTTCTCATTACGGTGGCTTCTCTTACTGTGGAGCACGGGCTCCAGAGCACAGGCTCAGTGGTTGTGGCGCACAGGCTTAGTTGCGCTGTGGCATGTGGGATCATCCAGATCAGAGACTGAACCCGAGACTCCTGCGTTGGCAGGCGGACTCTACCACTGAGACACCAGGGAGCCCTCAAGTTCTCTTTGTCAGGCCAACTGATGAGCTCTCTCAGCTGTGCTACTCATACTGTTTTAATTGAAAAGTCAAACACGAATATTAATTCAGCAAGTCAAATTTTTATTTTGCACCTGTGAATTTATGGGAACAATGCCAAGGGATCAGAGGAAGGGGGAGGACAGATACTTTTTGGATGTGGGGTCTGCACATCCACGGGAAGGTACACACACAGTTCATCTGTCTGCCCAGCCACCCAGGAAGGGAGGGGAGGAAGGATGAAGTGAGTCGGTTCTATCTTCTGGAGAAGCTTTTTCCAGAACCCAATGGTTCCTCTGCATGGGAAGAACCTAGGATTTGAGCTGCACCATCCAGAGGGGCTTCTGAATCCAGGGGGAAGGTGAACTTCTGATTAGCTAGGTACCCTGGTCAGGTCTGAGTCAGTGAATTTGATACTCCCTCACAATATCTGGTGGGTACTGATAAGATATATAGCCTCCCCATGGGTTTCAATTCTGTTATACCCCCTTTTGTCTTTCTTACTTATGATCTGATTTTACAGATAAAATATACTAAATAGACCAGTTTTCTTCTTTTATACAAATATCTAAAGTGGGTGAGTTCATAACTTCCTCCCTTAATGGGACTGTTGGGCAAGAGTGCATAGGTGGGTAGGGCAAATGTACACAGAATCTGGCCTCTATTTGAAATTTTCTCTTCCCTTGTCCTTCAAGATACATATTTTCCCCTTTTCTGGCAAGGTCAACCCAAGAGGGAAACTATTTAGAAAACAAAGAGCCCCAATAGTTTATTTCTTGTTCAGGGTATAACCAAATTATTTTATTGTATTTACTGTTCCTGGGTATATAGATGCATCTACACAGGCACAGAACTCATAACTGTAAAACTGTTACTATTCCATTGGCTTTGTTATCTCTTGATGTGGTAATGAAGTGACAAAGAGCAAAGGGTCTTGCATTCATTTGCCCGGCCTTACTGCCTGCTAATGGGACCTGACATATAAATATAAAACACAGGCCTGGTGGCCGGCTTTCTGACTCAGCCATCGATACACCACAGCTTCCATGCTTTTTCATCACTGAGCTGAGCCAACCTGGCCAGTCTCTCAGGATCAAGACAATGGTTTTCATTGCTTGAGGCTTCACTACCAGTGTCACTCCCAGTCCAGAACCCCAGGCTACGAACTTTAAAGGCTATCCTGCAGAGGATTCCCAACTCTGGGAACAGAATCTTGAATCTGAGTTCTGCTTCCAATGGAACTCAGAGTAAGCTAAATCAACTTTGTACTAATTCATTTGAGAATGAGAAATATCAGCAGAACCTCAGGATTATCTAGTATTGTGGGTTAAATTGTCTTCCCATCCCCCAAATTCATATTGAAGTCCTAACCCCAGTACCTCAGAATGTGAACTTATTTGGAAATAGGGTCATTGCAGATATAATTAAGATGGGAACAGTCTGGAATCAGTAGGGCAGGCCCTACTCCATATGACTGGTATCTTTACAAAAAGGGGAAATTTGGAGACAGACACATACACAGGAACACCATGTAAAGACAGAGAAGATGGGGTGATGCTTCAACAAGACAAAGAACATCAACAATTGTCAGCAATCACTGAAGCTAAAGGAGAGGCAAGGAACAGATCCTTCCTTTACAAGAATCCAACCTTGCTGACACCTTGATCTTGGACTCCAGGCCTCCAGAACTGAAATGATGAATTTCTGTTGTTCTGAGCCACCCAGCTTTTGGTACTTTGTTACAGCAGCCTTAAGGAATTAATACAACTGGCACACGAAGTTAATATATATATAGAATGACTTCACCAAAAGTTATGTTTCTCCTGCTCAGCTCATCCAGACACAAGAACTTCTCATTCATGGACCTGAGCTCTCCTTTACGGGCCCTGAGTGAGCTCTCCTTTCCTAGACATGACACAATGGGGAAGGGAAAGTTAAGCGCCTTTCAAATGATGGTGCTGTCACTTCTATCCCACAACTGAGTATACCAAGGACCTTCAAGGTACAAAGAAAGGACACTTTCTTTGTAGTGTGTGCCAACAAACAAATTAAAATGTGGGCTTTAACGTGGGCTTTGCCATGAATGAGCTCACAATTCCCAATAACCAGTCACCACCATAAAAGACAGACTTCCCTTTGGCAAGCTATAAAGTCCCCCACAAAGGCTTCTGAGCCTGGAAGGGCCATCTGATCATTCTGAGGTGTTCTTATGGACCAGATGGTGCCTGGGACACAGACTTCTGATGACGTGACATGGCTTGGTGTGCTTGGCCCTGCTGCCCTTGTGCCAACAGGTCCAGCCCCACCTTACTGTCTTCCTCCTAACCTATCACCCCACCTGCTTCCTGCTGTCAGGTAGGAAGAAATTACCTCCAGACGTCAGGATGGGGTAGGAATTCAGACAGGGCAGGAAGGGAGTACACTGCAAGCTGGCAAGGGACAGACCCCTCAAAGGTTTCCTGTGGTAGGGGGTACCCCAGTCCCTTCACCAGGTGGGAAGCACTGAACAGGGTTCTCTTAGACCCGAATCACCGGGCAAGTCAAAGCTGGTGCTGACACACTCTCCTGGTTTTCGGCACAGCAGAGACAGAGCAAATACTTAACTGGCCACTGTCTCGTTTCTACCTGAGAGTTAAAGGTCAGGAGGACGTGGTCTCTGTCCTGGGGGAGTCTGAAACCAGTCAGTACCAAGCACAAGTGGGATACACTTTACCCACGCTGGAGCTGCACGCAAAAATGTGTGCTAAGCCCCCGACTCAGTAGGAGTTCAGAGCCTGCTTGGACCGGCGCTTCATGTGCAGGCGCTGGTGGCGGAGGAGGTCAGAGTTCTGGGAAAAGCTTTTGACGCAGTACCTGCACTGAAAGGGCTGGGACTTGTCCATGTGAATGTTACTGCGGTGCCGGGCCAGGTGCTCAGGCCGCTGGAACACCTTCCCGCAATCACAGCACTGGCAGCGCAGCTTGGCCTTGCCCTTTGTCAGCAGGTCGTCAGAATCCCCACCCGTGGTCCCTGATGCCTCCTGTTCTTTCTTCTTCACTAACTCTAGTCCGTCTGGCTGCAAGTGTATCCGCCTGTGTGAGAGCAGGTGGGAGTTGAGGCGGAAGCTCTTCCCACAAGCACCGCACCTAAAAGGTTTCTGGACCTCGTGGGTCTCCAGGTGCCCGTCTAGGTCCTCGCTGTCACTGAACAGCTCCCCGCACACCGAGCACTCATGTGGCTTCTCCTGCTCCCTGCGGCTCCGCAGGTGTCGGATGAAGTTGACCCTCCAGCGGAAGATTTTGCCACAGTTAGGGCACACGTAGGACTTTTTAGAGGAGGTCTGCACCTCACCCGCTGCCTCAATGCCGCTCCGGTGGGAGATGGGGAGGCTGTGCTGCTTCTCTGTGGGGCTCCGCGGCTCGTCTGTGCAGTAGGGGCCAAGCTGGGAGTCCTCATCTCCAGAGCTGGACAGCACAATCTCGATTGTCACCTCCTCATCCAGGCTATTCTCGGGGAATGGTGCATCACCTCCCACTACCAGAAAGCAACAAGGTGATCAGTGATGCTGCCCAGGCCACATCCGAGCCCCTGCAAACCCTACCCAAGAAGGTTCTGCGTTGGTCCAGAAACCCACATTTTTGTAAGGAATCTTCCCCTGCAGCTATCTCTGTGGTATGCCTTGTGAGAAGGAATCCCTTAGCATGGGCCACACTGCTAACCCATTCTGCATACCTCTTTCTTCTCTCACTTCCCTACCTTTTTCTCCTAAATCCCCAGATCCAGTCCTTTTATTCATTTCTTTTCTAGCCACTGAGATCCCTTCAAGCTCTAAGACTGTATCTATCTGTGTAAGCCTTGACCATTTACACATTATTTAACTCTACCTTTCTTAATCAGACAAGGGAAAAATTGTCAGGGTGCATTAAAAGTCTTAAGACAGAGAAGGGTCCTGTATTCTATAAACAGTGACAGGAGGCTGCCAGCTACCATATTCTAGGCACTTAAATTCCCTAGGGGCTGTTCAAGACTTCTGACATGCACAAGGCCATTTGATCCTGGACACAAGCCAATAATGTACTACTTGCCATTATAAACATAGGCAAACTCAGGTCACATGCTTAAGGGCTCAGGGCTAGTGATATTGAGCCCTGCTGTGATGGTAGGGCTTTTCAAAGGCTCCAGATTACTCAAGGTCATCTCTCCCTCTCTGTATCATATCAGAGGCCAACCAACAGCCACTAGTGGTAATGCATAAAGATGCACTGGACTTTATAAACTAACTAAAGCTGGCTCAATGGATCTTGAGTCTGTGATGTTGGAAAGATGTACTGTGGGGAGGAGCTGGGTGGGCAGTGGGGACCCTGATATGAGGTCCTTGCCTGCAGCCCAGAGACCATTACACAGCTTTCCTTACAGTTGTTTCCTCATTTTTGTGAAATGAGGGGCTCAGGTCTAAAACAGGGGTGGGGGATAGTGGTGCCAGGTCCTTTGAGACAATAATAGGAATATGGTTATTCTGGACTTAAGTGCTAGAAGAAGGAGAGTTGTGGCAGCTTAGGGAAGTGAGGGCAGGTGAAACTGGACAGAACCTAGCAGGAACACCCAATACCATAGCAAGCAGGAGAGACACTGGGCAGTGGAAGAGTCTATGCGGGTATTTACCCATACATCAGAGCACAAGTGTGAGGGGACTGGGTACAATGTGAAATGGGGGAGCAGGAAGGAAAGACTTGAAGATTAGAAAATTTTCAGTCTATCTATTCTGCAAAAAATGAGAAAGTATGTTCTGGAGAGAATACCAAGCATGTGGCAGGACAACCACGGATCCTATCGACCATCTAAGAAGCCAAGAGTGGAGATGAGATAATCCAGGAATGGTCTGTAGAGGACCCTCTTGTCCGATGGCCTGGATCCTTGTAAATTTCATGGGCGACCAACAGTGGTTCTGAGAATATCCATCTTGGAATAAAAAGGAAAGAGGATGAACTAAAGGAAGGCTTTCAGATGTCAAAGGCAGTCCATGATGTCAAAGAGTTGGACAAGACTGAGCAACTAACACTACTACCTCTATCAAACTTCTAAAATAAACTAATAGAGCTATCTGGATGCAAACATGGATTATCCTTGAAAGAAAAGGAAGACAGCCCCAAAGGCAGTTCAGAGGTTGACAGAGCTGCCACTGCATCCACAGGCACATAGGATGGACAAAGCACTGAGCCAAAGATGAATCTCAAACCCTAACATCTAATGGAATTTGCCCTGTTAGGATTCAGACTTTCCTGGGAACCATCAGTCTTTCTTCTTAGATGATATTTAGATTAAGTTATGGATTTAGAGCTGATGCTGGAAGAGATTAAGGGATGTTGGGATAGAATGGATGTATTTTATATATGAGAAGTATGAATTATGGGAGAACAGAGAGTGAACGGGAACAAGTATGGATTATGGGGGAACAGAGGGTGAAGTATTACAGGCTGAATTGCACCCTCCTAAAAATACAAGATGAAGTCTTAACCCCCAGTAATCAAGAATGTGACTATAGTTGGAGATAAGATCTTTCAAGAGATAATATGCAAGAGACCTCTTGGAAGAAGAGATTAGGACATAGACATGCAGAGAGATGACCATGCGAAGACGCAGGGAGAGGACAGCTGTCTGCAAGCCAAGAAGAGAGGCCGCAGGAGAAACCTCTCTACTGAAAACTCGATCTCAATCTTCTAAACCTCCACAATGTTGAGAAAATCAGTTTCTGTTGTTTGAGCCTCCCAGTCTGCAGTACTTCATTATATCATTCCTAGGAGACTAATGTAATACATATGGGATTCATGCATATGTGCTAAGTCACTTCAGTAGTGTCTGACTCTTTGCAACACTGTGGACTGTAGCCCACCAGGCTCCTCTGTCCATGTGATTTTTCAGGCAAGAATACTGCAGTGGGTTGCCATGTCCTCCTTCAGGGGATCTCCTAAACCCAGGGATCGAACCTGTGTGCCTTAGGTCTCCTGCATTGGCAGATGGTTTCCTTATCACCAGTGCCACCTGGGAAGCCCACATATGGGATGACAGCCCCCTGAAACCAGATGAAGTGACTAAAAATGGATGCAAAGTTTCTAAAAAGGGGAAAATAATTCATCAATAATGTTGCTGTGTGCCACTGACACAACAGTGTAAAGAATTTCTAGTAGATGAGATGAGACTTACAGAGGTGTGTCCATAACACTGCAGAGAGAAAGTAACATTAGGGATGTCTCAGCTCAGCACTGAGATAATATTATGGGTGATTGGGGGAAGGTGCAGGGCAAGAGAGAAGCTAAACTGTTAGGATAACAGTAGAGAAAACAGGGAAAAGTTACTGGTTATAAGTGCTTTTACTTGTATTGTATCAATCTTCAACAATAACCCCATAAGGTAGACTTGACTATTATCTCTATCTTACAGGAGAAAAATTTAAAACAGAGATAAAATAGCCCAAGGTTCAGGGGAACTGTGCTTAACTGGGGATGGGGGTAGGGGTATGTACTAAGATTATGACTATGCTCTTCCAAGGCCAAGGAACAAAGGCTGCTTTGTATTTTCAAGAACAAAAAGCTCATGACCAGGTTGATGGCTAACTCCTCAAGAAGGGTAAGCTGTGGCTTGGGAATAAATCATTCCCTGTCAGCTGGAGGTGCTAAGGAGAGAAGCAGGAGAATAGGAAGCTATATGTAAAAAAATAAGTAAATAAAGACACCGTAACAAATATATCCTTATAACGTTAGGATGGGGAGGCTTTCTTAAGCAAGATACACAAAAAAAGAGATGAATAATTGTATTTACATATTTAAAATGTTTTTTAAAAGAACATTTCTGTGCAGACTTCCCTGGTAGTCCAGTGGCTAAGAATCCGCCTGCTAATGTGGGGGACACAGGTTTGACCCCTTCTTTAGAAAGAGCCATGTTGTCACAGGGTAGCTAATCCCATGCGCCACAGCTACTGAAGCCTGAGTGCCTAGAGCCCATGCTCCACAACAAGAAAGGCTACCGCAATGAGAAGCCCATGTACCACAATGATGAGTAGCCCCTGCTCACTGTAACGAGAGAAAACTGGCAAGCAGCAATAAAGACTCAGTACAGTCAAAAATAAATAAATAAATAAAATTTAAAAATTATGTGCTAAAAGACACTTAAAGTTAAAAAGTAGTAAGAATTATGTACAAATAATTAGAACAGGGTTTCCCCAGTGGCTCTGCAGTAAAGAATCTACCTGCAATGCAGGAGACACAGGAGATTCATCCTGGGTTGGGATGATCCCCTAAAGGAGGGCATGACAACCCACACCAGTATTCTTGCCTGGAGAATCCCACGGGCAGAGGAGCCTGGCAAGCTACAGTCCATGGTGTCGCAAAGAGTCGGACATAACTGAAGCGACTGAGAACGCACGTATGCACTTAGGAGGCAATTCACGGAAAAGGCAAGCAGATATGGAATAAAGAGCATGGGGTCTGGAGCCTAATCACATGGGTTCAGATCCTCAGTCTGATACTATGGGCCAAGGATTTGTGTCTTTCCAAAATTTCTATGCTGAAGCACTAATTCCCAATGTGATGGTATGTAAAGTGGGGTCTTTGGAAGGTAATTAGGTTTATATGAGATTTTGAAGGTGGGACTTTTGTGATAGGATTAGTACTTTTATAAGAAGAGGAGACAAGAGTTCTGTGTACCAAGGAAAGGTCATGTGAGCACATTAGGGAGAAGGAAGCCAACTAAAAGCCAGGAAGAGAGTCCTCACCACACACTGAATCTGCTGCTGACCTGATCTCCGATTTCTCAATCTCCAGAACTGTGAGAAATATATTTATACTGTTTAACAGAACATATCTCTTTGGTATTCTGATCTAGTAGCCTGTGCTGACTAAGATGGTATTTATCTCAGAAGGTGCATAAAGATACATGAATATAATCACATAAAGACCTTATACTGGTGCAGTGCTTGGGACATAAAGACACAGAGCTTACCAAATGTGAAGGGGGAAGGGCAAAAATGAAGAAAAAAGAAAAGGACCAAAGAGTATTCACTAGGCAATTCACAGAAAAAACACAATAAGCAAGATACTCAGTCTCAGTGGTAGCATTATAATGTGTGGTTGGACTGACACAAATGGAACTGGTTGGAAGGATCCTTTGTTGAGCGTGGATGTGGCTATGCAGACCCTTCACCTGCTGTCAGGAAGTGTGGGAAGAACTACCAAAATAAAAACGATGCCTATTCTCTGCAATCTATCATCTCACTGATCTTAGATAGATAGCAACCCTTAGCTTCTTGCCATTTCAAAATAGATTTGGTATCAGAGCTCAGCAATGGGAGAGTAAAAACTCCCCTGTGGTAATGAAAATCCACATTCTCTAAGTATGCTGCCAGGGCTGAGACTTCCTGTGAGCAGGCAGAAGCAGAGAGGATTCAAACTTCATCCTGAGAATCAAGCTGAACTGGGAATAAGCCACACAGGGACGATCACCCTCGGCATGCAGAAGCAGGCTCCTCAGAAAACCAGGGCATCAAAGTTTGTGGGGAGGGAGTACTGTCAACCTAGATCTGCTATAGATTTACAAAAACAGAAAATCCCTTTAGTCTACACAGGATAGGGGGTGAATGCAAATGACTGTGAACTCTGCATGATACTAGGTGGAAATACCAGAATATCACGCAAATCTTGCCTCCAAAAGGTATCAAATTGTGCATGAGTCACTGTAGTGGATTTAAGTAAGGACTGGAGACTCAGGAGTCTAAATGTTGCTGGGCACACTCTCCAGTGGTCCTCCTTTTAGCATTCTGCTAACCTGTTCTTTAATTGCAACATTGCCCAGGGACTCTGGTCTTTATGCTCAGAGAAGAAATACACAGACCATGTGTCCAAAAGCACTATGTCAGCACCCTGCCTCAACCAACCCACAAGAGAAAGGCATGGAGGGGAAGGCCTCAGATTGGGGTCAGCTGGAAAAGATCCTAGAAAAACAAAGGTAGGGCAAGCAGCCTCAGGAACTCTCAGGAACTGTCAGCAGAAATTTCAGAAAGTTCAATTCCTGAACCTACATCACCCCCACCACCACCAGCACAGATGTATATACATATACAACACACATGCATGCACATATATCACATATGCACAATTTCACACACACAAAACAGCAGACATTATATAAACATACATGTACCACATACATAAATGCCCACAGGCATGCTCACATGTATACAACACATGCCACATACCCTGCACATGTACACACTCACACACAATACACCAAACATACTACATACACACACAACCTACATGCCATTACCACATTCATGCACACACATACATGGATGCACATGTACACATCATACCCCCATGCTACATGCACCCACATACTACACACATATATACACACTCAAGCCACACATCACACACAGGTGCACCCAGCCCCACACCCTCCTAAGAATTCCTTTACCTGGGCAGGTGCTTTGAGGGAGCACTGTCTGCTGGCTTGTCTGGAACTCTGGCACCTGCAGCTCATCCCGCTTTCTTCTTTCTTCTACCTGGAATGGCTGGAGACTTGGAAAGTCTTTCCAGAGAAGAAAATGAAAAATTCATTTTTCCTGCTGCTGCAGCACTACCTGGAAAAGGCATCTTAAGAGATATCAGGCTATGATCCAAGAGCAGGCCTGGGCTCTCTCTCAGGACAGTCTCTCAGTAAATTAATGTCTGATGAGCAAATGAATCTGCCGGCAAAATGGGCCAACACCATAAACGTGGGTTTTGAAGCTAGAGAGCATGAACGTGGATCTGGGTCCTGCCCGTCCACTTGACTGCGGACAAGGAACTGCCACCCACGCTGTCATTTTCACTTTCCGTGGTGGGATTTCCAGTACTCCACGCAGACCCTGCATAAACACGGTCTGGACAGTCTGCTGGGGCAGAGACGGGATGGGAAACTGAGCACACCAGAGGCCCTGGCTGCTTGTTCCAGGTGGGGGTGGCGAATGGAATACTGGTCTGCTCTGTGCCAGCTCAAAGTCCCAAGAGAAAGGAGGCCTGGTGGTACTGCTGGCACGGTACAAAGCTTTTCCCCTGAAGAAGCAGGCATCTTAAGGCATTAAAGCACAGTGGCTACAAACACAAGCTCTGGTGACATGGAAAGCTGGGGGTAGGGGCAGAGGGGTGGGAAATGCTGCTTCTGAGCTGTGGCATGTCAACCAAACCCCAGCACCTCCCCAAGCCTCAGTTTCCTTACACTTCCTGAAGTATGTGGCTGGAAGAAGACAGGTGAGGCACCCAGAGGCACTGTGTCCAGTGCCCAGCTAAGAGGTGGCATGCCCTCCTCTTCTCCTACCTGACTTTTGGAGAGTATCTGACCTCACTTTTAAAGGGGTCATTGCGTTGTTACCACAAGCCAGGTGTTACTTACAGCAGAGGAGAAAGATATTCCTATTATATCCTAGTTCCTGGTTGAAAGAGGGCATCCCCACACCTGGGAAAACTGAAATACCACATTCTTTCCATAAGGAATGAGGGATGGGGCAGGATTCATTCTACCAAGACATGGTCCAGGGGTGATAGAGGGCTCAGGGAGTGGCAGGAGCAGGCCTGCCTCTGGCCAGCAGCAGCCTTCCATTCCACTGAGTTCTGGTATCATTCCTCACCCAAGTAGGAGACCTGGGACACGTCCTTCCCCTGGAAGTCCTGCAACTCTGGAACACGTGGCTCATTCTCTTCTCCCTGGGAGAGATCCAGCTGGGCAGCTGCATCATCTATTTACAGAAAGGGAAGGATATGCATTTATCAGGCCTCTGCTCCCACAGGAAACCAGGGTGGGAGGACAGTGGTAACTCTGAGACAGGTAGAGGAGAGAGAAGTTGGAGGGACACACAACACACCAAGAACACCAACAGGGGCCATGCAGGGAACGTGGAAGGACCAGGGCAAGCAGGGAGAGGGCAGAGGAGGGGGACACTAAAGGGGAAGTTGTGGGCTTGGGATAACTCTTTCAGGCCTATCAGAAAACCAGCAATGAAAAGAGTCAGAATAAGAACGACAGAAGAAGAGTAATGCAAGGGATACAAGTTATATTTGATTGTGTACGTAAAACAGGTAACAAGCCTAACTTTCATGTGATAGCACCAAGCAATGGTTAATCTGCAGAGTGGCCTTGGCACCGCTGTGCACAGGTGCCTCCCATTAGGGTGGACAGTGAGGTAAGATGTGGACCCCCAGGTCCCTGGTCTCAGGAGAGAGCTGAGTTAAGTCTTACTTGGAGGCAGTGAGACCCCACAGTCTTCTCCAATGATGAACTCTCCGTAGAAGCCAGTCTGGGCAGGGTCTAGAAGGGACCAGTCCTCTTCTGAGAAGCAGAAGATCATATCCTTGAAAGGAGAAACCCGGTTCTGAAACCACAGAACAAGTACACCTCAATCCAGGCACAAGCTAGGGGAGGGATGTGGGAAGGAAGATGAGTCTGAGGCAAAGCCCCTAGCAACACATACAGCTGGGATAAAGACAAAGCAGAGAGGCTGCTCCAGAGCTCACAGTCTCCCCAATTCTAGCCTGAGATCCACCCTCAGATGTATATGGTTTGGCAGAATCCAAACAGTGGATACCTCACAGGGTGGCCAAGGATGTGTAGGACAGGTCTTCCTACACAGTGCTGGAGAGGCTGCATATCTACAACCCTAAGCAGGCAAATGCAGAATGTGCTCAAATGATCAATGTAATGCAGAGATCCCAGTTCTAGAATTTATTCTACACATGTGCAGCATGAGGTCTATATGAGCTCCTCTGCTGCAGCACTGGTGATGATTGTTAAATTTATTCTCAACAGAAGACTGTTTATGTATGCTGCAGAATATCCTATAAAGCATAATCACCAGTATTAGAAAAAAATAAGAGCTTATTTGTCCTGAGTAGGAAGCCCTCCAAGGTGTATTGTTACATGAAAAAAGCATTGTGCAAAGATGGTCTAGATCCCACCTAGAAGTCTTGACCATTGGCTGCTTCTGCACAGTGAGCTAGGACTTCCCAGATAAGTGTAATATTGAGACTTTTCTTATACTTTGTGTCATGAACCATGGGAATGTATCAAAAATTAACTTTGATTTGTGACATGATGGCACATCCACATAATATCAAGAGACCATAAAAATAAGTCTTTTACAATATGGAATTACAATACTTTGCCAGTTAGAGCATGATGTTAGGTTCTCAAATTACCTGTAAATACTGATATAACAATAGATTAATGGCAAATGTAAATGTCACTGAAAAATTACTCAGTTTGTAGTAATCTGGAACCTCGATCATTTGACAGAATAGTTGGGAGATGTAAAATGTGAAAGATGGACAATTACTGGTCTAGTTGAGATTTCTGTTTGCACCTTCTAATTCCAGAACAGAAATACATAAGTACATTTCTACTAAGCATGTCACTATACATTGGCTTAACGTGCACATATTTTCTGCAAAGGGTTTTAATCACAAAGCATTTAAAATAAAATTCTATTTGGGGTTTTTAAAAAGAGCCCTTTATACACTTAATTGGAAAAGACTTCAAAATATTACCAGTTATTGCCATATGGTTGCCCTGGGGCCAGGTGCCAGGAGGAAGGGACATGGGAATGGCTGGGTAAGGAGAATTTTTGTTAATTTTCTGTTACTGACCATGTGGTATGTGGGATTTTAATTGCCTGAACAGGGGTTGAACCCATGTATCTGGCATTAGAAGCATGGAGTTTTAAAAACTGGACCACCAGGGGAGTCCCAGGAGAGTTTTCAGTGAATCTCCTCCAGTATCTTAGGACCCTTCCTCCCAGCCACATACATACTTTTTAATTTTTTCAAATTAAGCATAGAGAAAACAGAGTAATACAATAAACATGAAGGATATACAATTCTGCAGCTAGAGTCAATAAATTAACATTTTGTCCACAGTACGTTTCTCCCAACATGCATCAATGTGAATCTCCTACTACTAAAAAGTTATCCTCCGACATCAGTACAATTTTTTTTTTTTTTTTAGCACAGTGGTTCTCAACCAAGGAGGACTGATTCTGTGCTCAGAGGATATCTGGCAATGTCTGGAGACATTTTTATCACCACTGAGGGGTGGGTGCTACTGGTATTGAGGGGGTGGAGGCCAAGGATGCTGCCTAACACATCCCTGGGTAGTGGTGCCCAAGACAGCCGAACGCGACAAAGAATTATCTAGCCAAAATGTCAACAGAGCCATGGGCAAGAAACTGTTCTACAACACCCAAGAAACAACACTGGTTCAATAAGCATCTTCTGAATTATGAAACAGCATTATACTTTCAAGGAAAAAAATCATGAAGAATTACATAACTATGACAAGAAGTCAAGATAGGAATTTGCTGGGTTAAAGCTTTCTAATTGGCCCCTAGAAGTCTTTCTAAACATGCATTGCCTTAAAATGTCAATCATCTGAATATAAATAAAATTCAACAGTCTTATGCTCATATAACCATAGGTGTATGCTTACAATTACTTATTTATAATTTGGGGTTTTTTTTTTTTTGGCCAAAATCCATTGATTAGAAAAAATTAAAAGTGTGATTCTCCCCTAGGTACTTCAGGATGTAGAAAAGTAGGCCTTTATACACAATTAGGAAAAATGAACACTTGAACAACATTTGAGAGAGTGTAGCAGAAGGATACCCTGTGATCTAGTAATTCTATTTCTAGTAAATCATTAGAGATGTAAGTAAAACTGAAGGTCCCACCACTAAACCTTCCCAGAAGGAGGCTTCGCTATGGAATTGGTGTTTAATATTCTGTGCATGTCTTTTGAACTCCCACTACATACGAATACAGCATGAAATGACAGCATTGCTCTGTAAGTTTTCATCTGTCACCTCATCCATGTGTAAGAGTGTCTCCAGAGTATATGTGTAGAGGGAGCAATGGGAACACACATTTTGACTGATATTAAGTATTTCCACATTGGTTTTCAGGTAGAGTACCTAAAGGACATTTCCACTGGCAACCCAGTGGCATGCCTGTTTCCATACACCTTTGCCAATACATTGGGTATTGTGAAAAATCTAAGGTTCTAGCAACACTGTGGGTATGAGGCAGTCATGGCAGTGTAACTCCCCTTACCTCGATGAACATCTTGTTGTGGATTTACTGGTCAATTGGGTTTTGTCTTAAGAGGCTCATTTATTCATTTATGCTAGTTTTCACTGAAGTATAGTTGATTTACAATGTTGTGCTAGTCCCTGCTATACGGACTCAGTTATACACAAATGTGCATTCCTTTTTTTTACATACTTTTCCACAAAGGTTTATTACAGGATACTGAATATAGTTCCCAGTGCAATACAGTGGGACCTTGTTTATCCATTCTAAATGTAAGAGTTTGAATCTACCAATCCCAAATCTCAGTTCAACCCTTCCATCCTTCCCCAACCACAAGTCTGTTCTCTGTCTGTGAGTCTATATTTTGTAGATAGGTTCACTTGTGCCATTGTTTTAGAGTCCACATATAATACCATATGGTATTTGTCTCTTTCTGACTCACTTAGTATGGTAATCTCTAGTTGCATCTATGTTGCTGCAAATGGCAATATTCCATTATTTTTTATGGCTGAGTAGTATTTCATTGTATATATGCACCACATCTTCTTTATCCATTTATCTGTCCAAGGACATTTAGGCTGTTTCCATGTTTTGGCTATTGGGAATAGTCCTGCTATGAACATTGGGGTGCATATATCTTTTTGAACTATAGTTTTATATGGGTTTATTTCCAGGAGTGGAATTGCTGAACCATATGGCAGTTCTATTTTTAGTTTTCTGAGGACCCTCCATATGTTTCCATACATTTTTTCCCACTTACTTTTTACAGTGGCTGCACAAGCTTGCATTCCCACCAACAGGGTAGAAGGGTTCCATTTTCTCCACACGCTCTCCAGCATGTATTATTCGTAGATTTTTTAATGATGACCATTCTGACCAGTGTGATGTGGTAACCTCACTGCAGTTTTGATTTGCAGTTCCCTAATAATTAGCTTAGGGCTTCCCTAGTGGCTTAGTGGTAAAGAATCCATGTGCCAATGCAGGAGACATGAGTTTGATCCTGGGTTGAGAATGCCTAGAGAAGGAAATGGTAACCACTCCAGTATTCTTGCCCTCTGTCCTGGGAAATCCCTGGACAGAGGAGCCTGGTGGGATTGAGTCAGACACAACTTAGAGACTAAATAACAACAATAATAATTAGCAATGTTGAGAAGATGCTTGTTTATCTAATGAGTTGCTCTTCCTTTTTAAAGAAAAATCAGCTTGTTATTAACTGTGGCTATACTTAACTATCATAAAATAAAAAATAATAATACGATTTCAATTAGAAAAATTCTAAGTATACTTCAATCACTTTATGGTGGTATGAGTAATTAATCAGTAATATTAGTGACACAGAAAGAATTGCAAGAAAATGTTTAACAAGTTAGTAGGGTGATCATTTTAGAAAAGAGCTTCAATATCAGAAATGTGGCTTTGGAACAAAAACAGGGCAACACAGAAGAGAAGAAAAAGTTCAGAAACAAAATTTGGTAATATGTAAAAATTTAATTAATAAATTTTACTTATGGAAAAAAATCTATAAGTAAAAACAGGACCCTAATCAGTGGGGGGGGGGAATATGATTTTCATCTGATGTGCCTGATACAGTTGGCTAACTATTTAGAAATAAAACTAGATTCTGGTCTTTTATCATAATTACTACAAAAAACAAAAACAAACAAAAAAAAGCCTTGAGGCCCATCCCCCAACTAAAAAGCTTTCAAGCACTAAAAATAGAGAGGCCATATGAAAAAGTAATTGGCAGATACTCCACATAAATTATAAATATTCATAGTAATGAAACATCATGAATGAAATTAAAAGACAAATGACAAACTGGGAACAAAGATATACCATTAATGAAAGGCAAAGAGTACTTAAAGTATATGGAGCCCTTACAACACAACTGGTATAGCTTTCTAATATAGTAAAAAAAAGTGAGGGAATCAAGTAAATATTTTAAAACATATAAAAAAAAATTCACCTGTACTAGTACATGAAAAAAATGTATATAAAATACCAGTACCAATGTTCTCTTTGATGAAGTTTCAAAAAGAAAAGTGATAAATTTCATCTGACCCCAGAGGTCAAAAGTCCTACAATCCAATCACAGAAATCCCCTGGAATCTTCATAAGAGCTTCTATACCAATACGTAAAATTAACAAGGTTGCTGGATAGAGAGTCAATATTCAAAAATCAATTTTATTTCTATATATGAACAAGTGGAAGACGAAATATTAAAAAACCATACCACTTACAATAGCATCAAAAATCATGAAATTCTTAAGGAAAATGTTTACTAAATATGTACCCTATCCAAACACTGAAGAACTAAGTAAATGGAAGGATTTAAATGTTTCTAGATGGGAAGACTTCAAGCTATTAAGATGTCAATTGCCCCACAATGATCTATAAATTCAGTGAAATTTCATATAAAAATTCTAGGAGGCTTTATTTATTTAAGTTGATGTGTTGATTCAAAAATTTATGACATACTAAGAACTTAAGTATGGATGTGAGAGTTGGACTGTGAAGAAAGCTGAAAGCCAAAGAATTGATGCTTTTGAACTGTGGTGTTGGGGAAGACTCTTGAGAGTCCCTTGGACTGCAAGGAGATCCAACCAGTTCATTCTGAAGGAGATCAGCCCTGGGTGTTCTTTGGAAGGAATGATACTAAAGCTGAAACTCCAGTACTTTGGCCACCTCATGCGAAGAGTTGACTCATTGGAAAAGACTGTGATGCTGGGAGGGACTGGGGGCAGGAGGAGAAGGGGACGACAGAGGATGAGACGGCTGGATGGCATCACCGACTGGATGGACGTGAGTCTGAGTGAACTCTGGGAGTTGGTGATGGACAGGAAAGCCTGGCGTGCTGCGATTCATGGGGTCGCAAAGAGTCAGACACGACTGAGCGACTGAACTGAACTGAACTGAACTGAACTGAAGAACTTAAGAGTAGCCAAAAGAACTCTGTAAAACAAAAGTCAACCTGGAGGACTCACTACCAACTGCAAGGACAAAGTATAATGTTATAGTGTTCTTGACATAAAGGATCAAAACATAAATCAGTGCACTGTATAGAGCCCAGATGTCCAGACATATGTGGACAATCAATTTATGACAAAGGTCCCAAGGCAATTCAATGGAAGAAAGGGAAATCTTTCAGTAAATCGGGATAACTAAATATCAACATAAAAAAACCAAACCAAACCAAAATAAAAAACAAACCCTACGCCTCGTACCATACACAAAATATTTTAAAAGGAACCAAAGGGACTTCCCTTGCTGTCTAGTGGTTAAAACTCCATGCTTCCAAGGCAGGGGGGCTCAATCCATGGTCAGGGAGCTAAGATTCCCACATGCTGCTCATTGCAGCTGGAGGGGAAAAAAGAGAAAAAAAAAAAAAAGGAAGCAAAGACCTAAATGCAAAACCCAGAACTATAAAACACAGTAGGAAAATATTTGTGGCCATAGGCTAGACAAAGATTTGTTAGATAGGACACAAAAAGTATTAAATGATAAAAGAAAAAACTGATAAATTCAGTCTCACTAAGATTGAAGATATACGATCTTCAAAAGTGAAAGTGAAATTGCTCAGTCATGTCTGACTGTTTGCAGCCCTATGGACTGTAGCCTATCAGCTCCTCTGTCCATGGAATTTTCCAGGCACGAGTACTGGAGTGGGTTGCCATTTCCTTCTCCAGGGGATCTTCCCGACCCAGGGATCAAACCCAGGTCTCCCGCATTGCAGGCAGACGCTTTACTATCTGAGCCACCAGGGAAGCTACGATCTTCAAGATCATTAAAACAATGTAAAGGCAAGCTGAAGACTGGTAAAACATACTTTCAATACATGTATCTGACAAAGGACTTAATCTAGAACATATATGCTTTAAAAAGTTCCTAAAATACAGAAAGACAAGCAACCCGATGAGCAGGAAAACATTTGGACACTTCCAAAAAGATGCAGAAATGATGCACAAGCACATGAAAAGATACCCAACTTCATTAGTCAACAGAGAAGTACAAATCAAAACCACATTAAGATATCCATTTCAATAACCAAAATACATGTTTTTAAAAATGACAGTGCCAGGTTATGGTGAAGATATGTAAAAACTGGAACTCATATTCATTGCAGGTAGGAGTATAAGTGGTTAGATCACTATAGAAAACAGCCAGTTCTATAATTCATTATATACACTTCCCCTATGGCAAGTGTATATACCATATTCATTCCCAGGTAATTGCCCAAGAGAAAGGAAAACATATATTCACAAAAAGACTTGCATATGAAGGTTCATAAAAGCTTCATTCATAACATTCAAAAGCTGAAGTGACCCAAATATTCACCAACAGGTCAGTGGATAAAGCAACTATGTGTGTTTGTTTTTGGCCACACTATATGGCTTGTGGGATTTTAGTTACCTGACCAGTGTGGGCCCTCTACAGTGAGAGGGGAGTTTTAACCACTGGACTGCCAGAGAATTACCCTGGATAAACTAACTGTGACACAGTTATACAACAGAATACTACTCGGCAATAAGAAGGGACAAACTACTAATACACACAGGATGAATGATGCTTAAATCACTGGGCTGAGAAAGAGAAGCCTGACTCCAAAGATACATACTGTATGATTCCATTTATATAAAAATTTAAAACAAGAACAAACCTTATTGTGACAAAAAGGAAATCAATGCTGGTCTGGGAAAAAGAGCATGCAAAAGGACACAGGGAACTCCTAGGATGATGGAGATGTTTTATATCTTGATTGGTTAATGGTTACATGGGTAGACAGTTGTCAAAAACTCTCTAAACTTTACATTTAAAACAGGTGTTGTTGTTGTTCAGTTGCTAAGTCATGTCTTGACTCTGCAACCTCATGGACTATAGCATGCCAGGCTCCTCTCCTCCACTATCTCCCAAAGTTTACTCAGATTCATGTCCAAAAATAGGTGTGTTGTATGCAAATTATAGCACAAAAACTAGATTAAAAAATGTGAAAATATAGAGACCATCTTCAGCCATCATTTCAACAAAGATTTAAAAACAACATTAATATTAAAAAATATCTATGTAACAATTATACATAAATTCTACATATGTGGGTCACATTAAAAATCACCTGAGATCCTTACCCCTGAGGTCAGAGTTGGCATCACCCATATAGGGAAAACCACTTCAATGGCCAAAACATGCCACACGGGGAAAGACACTACCCAGCTTGGCACTTCCACCAAAACATGCAACCTGAATCTCAATGTGAGTTAAAACCTATCCGAGCAGAGTCTGCAGTACAACTAGTCTTCACCCTTCAGAACTGTTGACACTGTGCAAACACTGAAATTCCAAGGAGAGAATGTCAGACACAGGACAACTAATTGGGAAGCATGACACTCTAAGATTACTATTTCAATGCTGAATTTCCAGAATGTAGTAACTGCATTATGGTTATGCAAGGAACTGCCCTGGCTTTTAGGAAATATGCCCCCTTGGCATGAACAAAGCGATAAAAGGGGTAGAATTTCTGCATATAACTCCCTAAAAATTCTGGGGAAAAAAAAATGGGGGAGGGGGTGGGTAGAGGTAAGGCAGAGACAGAAAGACAGTGGGAGGGAGGGACAAGCGAGAGAAAGTGACCGAGGATGGGGGAATTAAAGCAAAGACCAGGGCTCCCCTGGTGGCTCAGTGGTAGAGAGTCCGCCTGCCTATGCAGGTGACATGGGCCCCATCCCTGATCCGCACAGTAACTAAGTCCATGTGTCACAACTACTGAACCTGTGCTCTAGAGCCCAGGAGCTGCAACTGCTAAGCCCACATGAAGCCTGTGTGCCCTAGAGCCCATGCTCCGCAACAAGAGAAGCCACTGCCAATGGGAAGTCTGTACACCACAACTAGATGAAAACCTGGCAGCAATGAAGACTCAGCACAGCCAAAAATAAAAATATAATAAATTACAAATAAATAAAGTAAGGCTCTTTGCAAGTCTACTATTCTGGCAATCTTCCCCAAAATTGATATCAATGCCAAAGAAAAAGTTAAAAATAAAAATAAACACAATATTTCAGGGACTTCCCTGCCAGTCCAGTGGTTAAGGCTCCTTGATTTCATTGCAGGGGGAATGGGTTCAATCCCTGGTCAGGGAACTAAGATCCTGCATGGTGTGCAGTGCAGCAAGAAAAAAAAAAATCAAAACTTTCTAAGGCTGAATCAGTTTGGAACTGGACTTCTCAAACTTGGATACATATCACTCAAGCACCTTGGTAAAAATGCACATTCTGCATCTGCAGGTCTAGGGTGGAACCTGAGAGCTCACATTTCTCAAGGGGTTTTATTGCTAGCCAGAGGCCAGTGGGGGAGAGAAATCTGTCCTTCAAGATAAGTTCCACAGAATGGAAGGCAAGGCTCAGGAAGTCACAGGCTCTCCTCTCAAGGGCCTGCAGGAGAGAAATTGTTATTGGTCTTAAAGGAAATACGCCGCCCTGAAATACACTACTTTGGCCCAAAGATCTTTGAGTTGTAGGGAATGGATAAATAGAAAGACTGCAAAAAAAAGTACCCTCCCCCCATTTGCCTAAAGGCAGGTCGTAAATGTTCCTCTGTGAAAGTATGCCTCCCCTCCTACCAGGGAGGTAAGGTGACTTAATCACCAGACAGAATTCTAGACTCTTATCAGCCCAGAGACAGCACAGTGAACTTAACTAAATCATCTTTATCTTCCATTAGTTTACATATCCACCTTCCCACAATTTATTAGCCCTTGAAGCTCAAAATCCTCTTGTCATTTCTCCATAAATGAACTGCCTGTGGTTAAAATGGGTTTCCCAGGTGGTGCAGTGGTAAAGAATTTGCCTGCTGGTGAACGCAATGGCACCCCACTCCAGTACTCTTGCCTGGAAAATCCGTGGATGGAGGAGCCTGGCAGGCTGCAGTCCATGGGGTCGCTGAGGGTCGGACATGACTGAGTGACTTCACTTACACTTTTCACTTTCATGCATTGGAGAAGGAAATGGCAACCCACTCCAGTGTTCTTGCCTGGAGAACCCCAGGGAAGGGGGAGCCTGGTGGGCTGCCGTCTATGGGGTCGCACAGAGTCGGACATGATTGAAGTGACTTAGCAGCAGCAGTAGACACAAGAGACTCCGGTTTGATCCCTGTGACAGGAAGATCCCCTGGAAGAGGAAATGGCCACCCACTCCCAGTATTCTTGCCTGAAAAATTCCATGGACAGAGGAACCTGGTGGGTTACAGTCCTTGGGATCACAAAGAGTCTAACATGACTGAGCACACACACACGTGGTTAAAGTGGTATATAAACTCTGGATCTGGTAAGGCATCCCATAGGCATACAAAATAAAAAATTTTCACCTGTTAATCTGTCTTCTATTAGTTCAATTTGCAGTTTCCTGGCCACTAAACCTTAGAAAGTAGAGGAAAAAGTTTTATTTTCCCCCTCCTTGGGAAGTCTCTCCATATGAGAAATTGATAAGGAAAAGATAGTAATTGACACTATTGATGAAATATGAAAGAAATCAGAAAAAATAGAAAAGAAAGAAATTCATGAAAACACTCAGAAATCTCAGAAAACTGGAAACATGTAATATTGTTTTACTTTTCCAAAATCATGCCAATTTTTATAAGAAGAATGGGTGGGGGAAATATATAGGTCCACTTAAAATCAGATTTGCAGAGGAGACCTCTGTTTCCTTCTTGAAGATGGAGGAGACATACCTTTCTTTAAGTGCTCCCACTAAGTAAAACTAAAATCCTAGGAAATGATATATTAAAAAACAAGCAAACACAGCAGACTATGAAAAGTGGAGAAAGAGAGGCACACCAGCTAGAAACCTTGGATCAGGAGGAACAACAGTGGTAAGTACCCTCATTTTTCTTTCGGCCTCATATATTAAATCAAAACTTGAAGCTGAAGGAGCCAGTAACTCCAAAACCCCAATACACAGAAGTTGCTCAGTCATGTCTGACTCTCTGCGACCCCATGGATTGTAGCCCACCAGGCTCCTCGGTCCATGGGATTTTCCAGGCATGAAAACCCCAATAGGCACAGATAAAAATAAAACCCTAACAAAAGCCTGTTCTCTCAGGCACAGGACTGAGAAAGTAGCTAGACAGACAATACCTGCTCTACTCCAGCCAAGCACCACAGAAAAAAACTCTCCAACCTTGTTCATAATAGGAGTGAGTGAGAGTCTAAACTTCCACCCTCATTAGGCTGCAATGAAGTGTCTAAACACCCCCACTGGGGTGGTCTCAGGGAATGCCAAGCAGGGATCTGGAACTTCCATCCCTGCTGCTGCTAACAGTCCTCCCCACTACCACCACTGCATCAGTGGAGACCATATCAGGAACTACCAACCAGTATCAGGAACTACCAACCCCCCTCAGGAGCCCTCTGACTTTGGAGCCAATGGAGACAAGTTAAGGAGGAAGCTTGATTTGTTCCCTCACCTGTCAGTAATATGGTAGCCTACCTGCTCGTTTTCCTCTCTCCACCTTTAAGATTTTGCTGTGTTTTTAAAAAATGTATAATTTCCTGGGATTTTAGTTGTACTTAATGAGCGCAATTAAAGAGATGGGAATACCACACCACCTTACCTGTCAAACCTGTATGCAGGTCAAGAAGCAACAGTTAGAACTGGACATGGAACAAGAGACTGGTTCAAAATTGGGAAGGGAGTATGTCTTACATGCAGAGTGCATCAGACTAAATGCTGGGCTGGATGAATCACAAGCTGTAATCAAGATTGCCAGGAGAAATATCAATAAGCTCAGATATGCAGATGATACCACTCTGAAGGCAGAAGGCAAAGAACTAATGAGCCTCTTGATGAGGATGAAAGAGGAGAGTGAAAAATCTGGCTTAAAACTCAACATTCCAAAAAGTAAGATCCTGGCATACAGTCCCATAACTTCATGGCAAATAGATGGGTAAAAAGTAGAAACAATGGCAGATTTTATTTTCTTGGGCTCCAAAATCACTGCAGAAAGTGACTGCAGCCATGAAATTAAAAGACGCTTGTTCCTTGGAAGAAAAGCTATAACAAACCTTGACAGCTTATTAAAAAGCAGAGACATCACTTTGCCAACAAAGGTCCACAATCAAAGTTATGGTTTTTCCAGTAGTCATGTAGGGATGTGAGAGTGGGACCCATAAAGAAAGCTGAGAGCCAAAGAATCGGTGCTTTTGAATTGTGGTGTTGGAGAAGACTCTTGAGAGTCCCTTGGACTGCAAGGAGATCAAACCAGTAGATCTTAGGGGAAATCAGTCCTGAATATTGATTGGAAGGACTGGTGTTGAAGCTCCAATACTTTGGCCACCTGATGTGAAGAGCCAACTCACTGGAAAAGACCCTGATGCTGGGGAAAATTGAAGGCAAAAGAAGAGGGCAGCAGAGGATAAGATGGTTAGATAGCATCACCAACTCAATGGACATGAATTTGAGCAAACTCCAGGAGATAGTGAAGGACCCAGAAGATACATCATAAGAAACTTCTGAAACCTAAAGACAAAATTTAAAAAAATGGGATCTTTCCTATAGGAAGAAAGGAAATTCATGTGATAGCAGATTTCTGGTCAGAAATTGTGCACGAAACGTACTTATCAAGTGCTGAAAGAGAACTGTCAACTGTAGATTTTATATTGATGAAAATATACTTCAGGAGTGAAGGGAAAATCTAGACATTCCCAGAGGAATAAAAAATAGTTACACTTGCCACCAGCAGATTTATCTTAAAAGAATGGCTAAAGAAAGTTCCCTAAACAGAAGGGAAACAAGGAAACAATAAAAGGAATTGTGGAACATAAGAAAGGAAGAAAATGTTAAGCCAAAATATGAGCAAAGACAATAGGCTTTTCTTCTTTTTAGGTTTATTAAATAATGTTTGACAGTTGAAGCAAAGGTTGTAACACTGTCTAACATAGTTCTAAATATCAGACATGGTTCTTAATGTATGCAGAAAAAATATTTAAATCAATCGTATTATAAAATGGGAAGGGTGAAGGGATGTAAAGCATTGGGATAAGTTCCGTATAATACCTAGAGAAAGTGAGACAGGAAGGAAGAGGGCAGGGCACAACCATTATGACACAACCATTAACAACAGAATAGGATATAAATGGGTTAGAACCAACTAAGCCCAGGAGGGTGGAAGATTTCCCTTCTAGTGGACTTGAGCCTCATTATACACTCTTGAATCACATTAGTATCTAAATGACATATCCACAGAGGCCACGGCAGTTCAGAGGACAACCATAAAAGGCCAAAAAGTGAGTGGTGGCCCAATTCCTGGAAATCTCTGCTCCTTCCCCAAATTAGAATAATCTTCCCATTCGTTAGCCTATGAAGTTACTCAGCTAATAAAAATAACCACCACCACACCTCAGGGCCACTCTTGCCTTCCCAGACCATATACACTGTGGAGTATTTTCTCCCAGCGCCTCGTACTTCCCCAGACCCTGACCTCATGCTCTGGGGCTGCTGCTCTCAACTTTTGAAATGACCCACATTGTCCACAGAGTGTGAAAGTTAAAGTGTTAGTTGCTCAGTCATGTCTGACTCTTTGTGACCCCATGGCATTCTCGAGGCAAGAATACTGGAGTGAGTAGCCATTCCCTTCTCCAGGGGATCTTCTCAATCCAGGGATGAAACCTGGGTCTTGCACACTGCAGGAGGATTCTTTACCGCCTGAGCTACCAAGGAAGCCCATCTACAGAGTGTGTATTTCTCTAAACTCGCTTCCACTTTACTATGGTCTGCTAGTGTATTCCCTCCTGCACAAAGCCAAGGACCCTCACTTGGTGGACTGTCCCAGGGAATCATTCAAGACCTAGGACATGACCATCCTCTCCTGTGTGCCATATTTTTTCTGCAACACTATCACTAAAAAGTTATATGACAAAAATTCTTTGCTTGATCAAACTTTAGTCAGGCTCCTGAACCTTCCCCTATGCCCTCTGTGCACTTCCGCATAAAACCCAATTTCAGCATTAAGTCAGTTTAACCAGCAACTAAGCTTAGCACAGCAGAGTGGTTTAACCAGAATCTTCTGTCTTCCACAAGTGACTGTGTTCCTCATCCCTTACCACCCCCTAGGTCATGTCTGATCACCCTGGTCCAGGGGTCCCCAGTGCCCGGGCCATGTACTGGTACCGGTCTGTGGCTTGTTAGATACCAGGCCACACAGTTAAGAGGTGAGTGGTGGACAAGTGAGCAAAGCTTCATCAGTATTTACAGATGCTCCCCATCACTGCATTACTGCCTGAGCTCTGCCTCCCATCAGATCAGTGGCAACATTAGATTCTCATAGGAGTTTGAAGGCTACACTGAACTGAGGAGATACCCCACATCCAAGGTCAGGAGCTGCGGCTAAACTTTGCTGGAGTGGCCGTGACCGGGTACCCCGCATCCAAGGTCAGAGAAACCTCAGCAAGACAGAAGGCGCTGGAATGGCGGCTGTGTGGTGCTCGAGCAGCTGTGAGAAGATACCCCAAATCCAAGGGCAAACGAGATGCCCCAGCAAGAGGGTAGGAGGGGCGAATTCGCATTTAGAATCAAACCCCATTCCTGCCAGAGACGCTCAGAGGGCTCAAACAAACCTTGTGCACACCAGGACCCAGGGACCCCATAGAGACTGAGACAGAACTGTTTTGAGTGTCTCCTGGTGATTGCAGCCATGAAATTAAAAGATGCTTACTCCTTGGAAGGAAAGTAAGCAAAAGTTGACCAACCTAGACAGCATATTAAAGGGCAGAGACATTACTTTGTCAACAAAGGTCCGTCTAGTCAAGGCTTTGGTTTTTCCAGTAGTCATGCATGGATGTGAGAGCTGGACTATAAATAAAGCTGAGCACAGAAGAATTGATGCTTTTGAACTGTGGTGTTGGAGAAGACTCTTGAGAGTTCCTTGGACTGCAAGGAAATCCAACCAGTCCATCCTAAAGGAAATCAGTCCTGGGTGTTCATTGGAAGGACTGATGTTGAAGCTAAAACTCCAATACTTTGGCCACCTGATGCAAAGAGCTGACTCTCTGGTTGGATGGCATCACCGACTTGATGGACATGGGTTTGGGTAGACTCTGGGAGTTGGTGATGGACAGGGAGGGCTGGCGTGCTGAGGTTCATGGGGTTGCAGAGTCGGACATGACTGAGCTGACTGACTGTGGAGGTATGGGTCAGCAGTGGACTGCCACAGGGACAGGGGCTCTGGGTGCAGCAGACTTGGGTATGGCGTAAGTCCTCTTGGAGGAGGTTGCCATTAACCCTACCAGAGAACTGCCAGAACTTATACAGGACTGGGAAATAGACTCTTGCAGGGCACAAACAGAACCTTCTGTGCACCAGGAGTCTCCAGCGGAGGTGTGGGTTGGTGGTGGCCTGTTGCGGGGTTTGGGGCAGTTAGTGTAGCAGTGCTTGGCATGGGATATTTTGAAGGAGGTCCTCATTATCTTCACTACCTCCACCATAGTTTAGCCCCAGGTAAATAGCAGGGAGGGAACACAGCTTCACCCATCAACAGAAAATTGGATTAAAGATTTACTGAACATGGCCCCACCCATCAGAACAAGACCCAGGTTCCCCCTCAGTCAGTCTCTCCCATCAGGAAGCTTCCATAAGCCTCTTATTCTTCTCCATCAGAGAGCAGACAGACTGAAAACCACAATCACAGGAAACTAACCAGTCTGATCACATGGACCACAGCCTTGTCTAACTCAATGAAACTATGAGCCATGCTGTGTAGGGCCACCCGAGACGGATAGGTCATGGTGGAGAGTTCTGACAAAATGTGGTCCACTGAAGAAGGGAATGGCAAACCACTTCAGTATTCTTGCCTTGAGAACCCCATGAACAGCATGAAAAGGCAAAAAGATAGGACACTGAAAGATGAACTCTCCAGGCCAGTAGGTGCCCAATATGCTACAGGAGATCAGTAGAAGAAGTAACTCCAGAAAGAACGAAGAGATGGAGCCAAAGCAAAAAGCACACCCAGCTGTGGGTGTGACAGGTGACAGAAGCAAAGTTCGATGTTGTAAAGAGCAATACTGCATAGGAACCTGGAATGTCAGGTCCATGAATCAAGGCAAATTGGAGGTGGTCAAACAGGAGATGGCAAGACTGAACGTCGACATTTTAGGAATCAGCAAACTAAAATGGACTGGATGCAAAAAAAAAAAAAATAATAATAATAAAATGGACTGGATGGGTGAACTTAACTCAGATGACCATTATATCTATTACTGTGGGCAAGAATCCCGTAGAAGAGATGGAATAGTCATCATGGTCAACAAAGGAGTCTGAAATGCAGTACTTGGATGCAATCTCAAAAACAACAGAATGATCTCTGTTCATTTCCAAGGCAAGCCATTCAATATCACTGTAATCCAAGCCTATGCCCCAACCAGTAACGCTGAAAAAGCTGAAGTTGAATGGTTCTATGAAGACTTACAAGAACTTCTGAACTAACACCAAAAAAGATGTCCTTTTACAAGTGGTTAACCAGATTTCCCAGCACCACTTGTTAAAGAGATTGTCTTTAATCCATTGTATATTCTTGCCTCCTTTGTCGAAGATAAGGTGTCCATATGTGCGTGGATTTATCTCTGGGCTTTCTATTTTGTTCCATTGATCTATATTTCTGTCTTTGTGCCAGTACCATACTGTCTTGATAACTGTGGCTTTGTAGTAGAGCCTGAAGTCAGGTAGGTTGATTCCTCCAGTTCCATTTTTCTTTCTCAAGATCGCTTTGGCTATTCGAGGTTTTTTGTATTTCCATACAAATTGTGAAATTATTTGTTCTAGCTCTGTGAAGAATACTGTTGGTAGCTTGATAGGGATTGCGTTGAATCTATAAATTGCTTTGGGTAGTATACTCATTTTCACTATATTGATTCTTCCAATCCATGAACATGGTATATTTCTCCATCTATTAGTGTCCTCTTGATTTCTTTCACCAGTGTTTTATAGTTTTCTATATATAGGTCTTTAGTTTCTTTAGGTAGATATATTCCTAAGTATTTTATTCTTTTTGTTGCAATGGTGAATGGAATTGTTTCCTTAATTTCTCTTTCTGTTTTCTCATTATTAGTGTATAGGAATGCAAGGGATTTCTGTGTGTTGATTTTATATCCTGCAACTTTACTATAATCATTGATTAGTTCTAGTAATTTTCTGGTGGAGTCTTTAGGGTTTTCTATGTAGAGGATCATGTCATCTGCAAATAGTGAGAGTTTTACTTCTTCTTTTCCAATTTGGATTCCTTTTATTTCTTTTTCTGCTCTGATTGCTGTGGCCAAAACTTCCAAAACTATGTTGAATAGTAATGGTGAAAGTGGGCACCCTTGTCTTGTTTCTGACTTTAGAGGAAATGCTTTCAATTTTTCACCATTGAGGATAATGTTTGCTGTGGGTTTGTCATATATAGCTTTTATTATGTTGAGGTATGTTCCTTCTATTCCTGCTTTCTGGAGAGTTTTTATCATAAATGGGTGTTGAATTTTGTCAAAGGCTTTCTCTGCATCTATTGAGATAATCATATGGTTTTTGTTTTCAATTTGTTAATGTGGTGTATTACATTGATTGATTTGCGGATATTGAAGAATCCTTGCATCCCTGGGATAAAGCCCACTTGGTCATGGTGTATGATCTTTTTAATGTGTTGTTGGATTCTGATTGCTAGAATTTTGTTTAGGATTTTTGCATCTATGTTCATCAGTGATATTGGCCTGTAGTTTTCTTTTTTTGTGGGATCTTTGTCAGGTTTTGGTATTAAGGTGATGGTGGCCTCATAGAATGAGTTTGGAAGTTTGTAAAAGAATGAAACTAGAACACTTTCTAACACTTTCTAACACCATATACAAAAATAAACTCAAAATGGATTAAAGATCTCAACGTGAGACCAGAAACTATAAAACTCCTAGAGGAGAACATAGGCAAAACACTCTCTGACATACATCACAGCAGGATCCTCTATGACCCACCTCCCAGAATATTGGAAATAAAAGCAAAAATAAACAAATGGGACCTAATTAACCTTAAAAGCTTCTGCACATCAAAGGAAACTATTAGCAAGGTGAAAAGACAGCCTTCAGAATGGGAGAAAATAATAGCAAATGAAGCAACCGACAAACAACTAATCTCAAAAATATACAAGCAACTCCTACAGCTCAACTCCAGAAAAATAAATGACCCAATCAAAAAATGGGCCAAAGAACTAAATAGACATTTCTCCAAAGAAGACATACAGATGGCTAACAAACACATGAAAAGATGCTCAACATCACTCATTATCAGAGAAATGCAAATCAAAACCACTATGAGATACCATTTCACACCAGTCAGAATGGCTGCGATCCAAAAGTCTACAAATAATAAATGCTGGAGAGGGTGTGGACAAAAGGGAACCCTCTTACACTGTTGGTGGGAATGCAAACTAGTACAGCCACTATGGAGAACAGTGTGGAGATTCCTTAAAAAACTGGAAATAGAACTGCCTTATGATCCAGCAATTCCACTGCTGGGCATACACACTGAGGAAACCAGAAGGGAAAGAGACACGTGTACCCTAATGTTCATCGCAGCACTGTTTATAATAGCCAGGACATGGAAGCAACCTAGATGTCCATCAGCAGATGAATGGATAAGAAAGCTGTGGTACATACACACAATGGAGTATTACTCAGCCATTAAAAAGAATACATTTGAATCAGTTCTAATGAGGTGGATGAAACTGGAGCCTATTATACAGAGTGAAGTAAGCCAGAAGGAAAAACACCAATACAGTATACTAACGCATATATATGGAATTTAGAAAGATGGTAACGATAACCCTGTATACGAGACAGCAAAAGAGACACTGATGTATAGAACAGGCTTATGGACTCTGTGGGAGAGGGAGAGGGTGGGAAGATTTGGGAGAATGGCATTGAAACATGTGAAATGTCATGTATGAAACGAGATGCCAGTCCAGGTTCAATGCGATGCTGGATGCTTGGGGCTGATGCACTGGGATGACCCAGAGGGATGGTATGGGGAGGGAGGAGGAGGAGGGGTTCAGGATGGGGAACACATGAGAAATAAAGGAATAAAAAATTAAAAAAAAAAAAAAAAAGATGTCCTTTTCATTATAGGGGACTGGAATGCAAAAGTAGGAAGTCAAGAAACATTTGGAATAACAGGCAAATTTGGCCTTGGAATACGGAATGAAGCAGGGCAAAGACTAATAGAGAAGACTCTACATATGGAAATCACCAGATGGTCAATACCAAAATCAGACTGATTATATTCTTTGCAGCCAAAGATTGAGAAGCTCTATACAGTCAGCAAAAACAAGACCGGGAGCTCAGATCATGAACTCCTTATTGACAAATTCAGACTTAAATTGAATAAAGTAGAGAAAACCACTAGACCATTCAGGTATGACCTAAATCAATTTCTTACGATTATACAGTGGAAGTGAGAAATAGATTCAAGGGATTAGATCTGACAGACAGACTGCCTGATGAACTATGGACGGAGGTTTGTGACATTGTACAGAAGACAGGGATCAAGACCATCCCCAAGAAAAAGAAATGCAAAAAAGCAAAATGGCTGTCTGCAAAGGCCTTACAAACAGCTGAGAAAAAAAGAGAAGCTAAAGGCAAAGGAGAAAAGGAAAGATATATCCATCTGAATGCAGAGTTCCAAAGAATAGCAAAGAGAGGTAAGAAAGCCTTCCTCAGTGATAAATGCAAAGAAATAGAGGAAAACATAGAATGGGATAGACTAGAGATCTCTTCAAGAAAATTAGAGATACCAAGGTAACACTTCATGCAAAGATGGGCTCTATAAAGGACAGAAATGGTATGGACATAACAAAAGCAGAAGATATTATGAAGAGGTGGCAAGAATACACAAAACTATACAAAAAAGATCTTAATGACCCAGATAAACATGATGCTGTGATCACTCACCTAGACCCAGACATCCTGGAATGCAAAATCAAGCAGGCCTTCTCTACAAACAAAGCTAATGGAGGTGATGGAATTTCAGTTGAGCTATTTCAAACCCTAAAAGATGACGCTGTGAAAGTGCTGCACTCCATATGGTAGAAATTTGAAAAACTCAGCAGTGACCATTGGACTTGAAAAATTTCATTCCAATCCCAAAGAAAGGCAATGCTAAAGAATGTTCAAGGTACCTCAAAACTGTAGTCATCTCACACACTAGCAAAGTAATGCTCAAAATTCTCCAAGCCAAGCTTCAACGATACAAGAACCATGAACTTCCAGATGTTCAAGCTGGATTTAGAAAAGGTAGAGGAACCAGAGACCAAATTGCCAACATTCTCTGGATCATAGAAAAAGCAAGACAGTTGCAGAAAAACATCTACTTCTGCTTTATTGATTAGGCCAAAGCCTTTGACTGTGTGGATCACAAGAAACTGTGGAAATACCAGACCACCTTACCTGCCTCCTGAGAAATCTGTTTGCAGGTCAAGAAACAACAGTTAGAACTGGACATAGAACAACAGACTGGTTCCAAATTGGGAAAGGAGTAAGTCAATGCTGTATAATGTCACCCTGCTTATTTAACTTCTCTGCAGAGTACATCATGTGAAATGCCAGGCTGGATGAAGCACAAGCTGGAATCAAGATTGCTGGGAGAAATCAATAACCACAGATATGCAGATGACACCACCCTTATGGCAGAAAGTGAAGAAGAAATAAAGAACCTCTAGATGAAAGTGAAAGAGGAGAGTGATAAAGTTGGTTTAAAGCTCAACGTTCAGAAAACTAAGATCATGGCATCCAGTCCCATCACTTCATGGCAAATAGATGGGGAAACAATGGAAATAGTGAGAGACTTTATTTTCTTGGGCTCCAAAATCACTGCAGATGGTGACTGTGGCCATGAAATTAAAAGACACTTGCTCCTTGGAAGAAAACTATGTTCAACTTAGATAGCATATTAAAAAGCAGAGGTATTAATTTGCTGACAAAGGTCCACCTAATGAATGCTATGGTTTTTCCAGTAGTCATGTATGGATGTGAGAGTTGGACTGTAAAGAAGCTGAATGCCAAAGAATTGATGCTTTTGAACTGTGGTGTTGGAGAAGACTCTTGAGAGTTCCTCGTTCTGTAAGGAGATCAAAGCAGTCAATCCTAAAGAAATTCAACACTGAATATTCAATGGAATGACTGATGCTGAAGCTGAAGCTCCAATACTTTGGCCACCTGATGGGAAGAACTGACTCATTTGAAAAGACCCCGATGCTCGGAAAGATAGAAGGCAGGAGGAGAAGGGGACGACAGAGGATGAGATGGTTGGATGGCATCACCGACTTGATGGACATGAGTTTGAGCAAGCTCTCAGAGTTGGTAATGGACCATGCTCTAGTCCATGGGGTTGCAAAGAGTCAGACAGAACCAAGCTACTGAATCAAACTGAGCAACAAAGATCCAGTAAAGTCAAAAAAAAAAAAAAAAAAAAGCAACTTTTTTAAAAAAGAAAAGAAGCGTGAATATAGAACTCAATAGCACCATCAAAAATAAGATCTAAGCAACATTTATACACTACTTCACTCAACAACTGCAACATTTTTTTAATTTAAATGCTCACAGAATATAAACTAGACAACCCTATACTGGATCATCAAAATCCTAGAAGAAGAGGAGAAACTCCCAACAAATTTGAAATCATACAATATGTTCTCTGAAAACAATGAAATTGAACTAGAAATCAATAATAGAAACATAAAAGGAAAATTTTCAAATCTTTGGAAACTGAACACCACACTTCTAAAGTATGGTGAAGAATAAGGCTCAAGAGAATTTAAAAATACACTAAAGTGATTGATAATAAAACAAAAACACACTGTACTACAATTTGTGGGATGTTGTTAAAGCAGGATAGCATGAAAATGCTTATATAAGAAAAGCTTACATTTGGGGACTTCCCTGGTGGTTTACCAGAGAAGGCAATGGCACCCCACTCCAGTACTCTTGCCTGGAAAATCCCATGGACGGTGGAGCCTGGTTGGCTGCAGTCCATGGGGTCGCTAAGAGTCAGACACGACTAAGTGACTTCCCTTTCACTTTTCACTTTCATGCATTGGAGAAGGAAATGGCAACCCACTCCAGTGTTCTTGCCTGGAGAATCCCAGGGATGGGGAAGCCTGGTGGGCTTCTGTCTATGGTTGCACAGAGTCGTACATAACTGAAGCGACTTAGCAGCAGCAGTAGCAGCAGCTGGTGGTTTACCTGTTAAGAATATTGTCTTCCAATGAAGGAGACACAGGTTTGATCCCTGGTCAGGGAACTAAAATTTCACATGCCTTGGGGCCAACTGAGCCCACAAACACTAGAGCACATGTGCCATAACTAAAGCTTTTGCATTGCAATGTAGATCCTGCATGCTGGAGCTAAAATCTGATGCAGCCAAATAAATAGATAAATATTTTTTAAAAAGGAAAAGAAAAACACAGATTACCACAACTCATCCATTGTGAAATAGATAGCATGACCAGTCCTATACCATTAAGGAAGTTGAATCTATAATTAAAATACCACACACACCCCACTCCACCCTCAAATCTTTATAGTTCATGTAGTTTCCCTAAAGAATCCTACCAAACATTCAAAGAATGAACACTAATTCTACACAATCTCTTTTAGAAAACAAGAAGAGGGAACACTTTACAGTTAATCTTCAGAAGCTAGTATTACCCTGGCCAATTTAGGCAAAGACAGTAAAGAAAACAAACAAAAACCACTGACAGACATCTCTCATGAATAAAGAATAAAAAATCCTTAATGACATAATAGCAAATAAAATTCAGCAATATATAAAGAGAATTTCACATCAAGAAGTCATGAATGACAAGAAAGCATTTATTCCAGGGATGAAAAGCTGGTTCAAATTCAAAAGTCAATCAATACAATCCACAATATTAACAGTCTAAAGAAAATTCAAATAATCATATCAACTGATAAAGGAAAGGTTTTGACAAATTCAACAATCACACATAATAAAAACTCCAGAAAAACAGGAATTAAGAAACTTGAACAACTTGATAAAGAGAATTTATTTAAATTTTACAGCTAACATGTTTAACTGTGAAAGACTAAATGCTTTCCCCTCAAGATGGGGAATAGGGCAAGGATGGAGATTTGTTCCCGCCTCTGCTATTCAACAGTATGCTGGAAGTTCTATCCAGTGGAATAGGGCGAGAGAAGGAAATAAAAGAATAAAAACTGAAAAGAAAGAAAACTGCCCTAATTTGCAGATGACATAATTGTACAGAAAATCCAGAACTGCTTAAAATTAAAAACAAAAACCAAAACCCCACCAAAACCCTTCTTAAACTCACCAATGATTCTAGCATGGTCTCAGAATACAAAATAAACTTACAAGAATCAAGTATGTTTCTTATCCTATAAATAAATGTGTTGTCACCACAATTTTAAATATATTATAATTTACAACTGATGATAAAGTGAAGTACCTAGGTCTAAATCTAACAAAACACATAGAAAATGTATAATCTAAGAATTTATATAACAGTGATGAAATAAATGTTTAAAAAAGTAAATGAAGAACAATATTGCATTCACAGATTGGAAGACTCAGATGATAAAAATGCCCATGTTCCCCAAACTGAAATATAGGTTGGTTTAACAAAATCCCTATCAAAATATCAGTAAGATCCTTTGTAGTCATGGACAAGATTATTCTAAAATTTACAGAGAAAAGAATTAAAATAGCTAAAATCAAAGGGATTAAAATAGCTAAAATAATTTTGAAAAAGAAAGAATAAAATAAAAGAATCAATCTACCCAACTTTAAAACTTAGCATATAGCTACAGTAATCAAACTTGTACAGTACTAGCAGAGAAAGAGACAAATAAATCAATGGAACAGAATAGAGAACCTAGGAAAAGACTCACACAAATATGCTCAACAGATTTTTGACAAAGGGACAAAAGCAATTCAGTGGGGGAGAGACAGCCTTTTCAACAAATGGTATTGGAGCAACTGGACATCCACTGGTAAAAAATATGAACCTTGACCTCAATCTCACATTTATACAAAATTAGAGGTCATGGACTTAAATGTAAATGGATCACAGATCATGGATTAAAGGTAAAAAGGACTCAAATGTAAAATGTGAAACTATCTCACTTTTAGGAAAAAATAGGAGAAAATCTTTGGGATCTAATACTAAGCCAAGAGTTCTTAGACTTTATACCAAAAGCCTGATACTTAAAAGGAAAAACTAACAACCTGGACTTAATCCAGATTTAACACTTTTGCTCTGTTAAAAACTCTGTTAAAGGGATGGAAAGACAAGTTTCAGAGTAAGAGGAAAAATCTGCAAAACACATATCCAACAAAGGACAAATATATATTGAGTTCTTAAAACAATAGTAAAAAAGTAAATGGTCCAATTAGAACCATGGGCAAAAGTCATAAAGAAACATTTCACATAAGAGGATATTCAGATAGTGGAGAAGCATAGGAAAAGATACCCAACTTTATTAGCCTTGAGGGAAATGCAAATTTAAACCACAATATCACTTATCAGAATGGCTAAAAAAAAAAGTGACAACAATGAACGGTGAGAGGATGTAGACAATGTCATTATTCATACATAGCTCACAGGAATGCAAAATGGAACCGTTACTCTTGAAAAGGAAGTTACTCTGGAAAATAAAAGTTTCCCTACAAAACTAAATATACACTTCCCATTAAACCAACAACTGCATGCCTGAGCATTTATCCCAAAGAAACAAAGACTGACATTCACACAAAACCTGTACACAAATGTTTACAGCAGCTTTATGCAAAATGGCCTCTGTGGGGAGAGAGCAAATTAGCCAAGATGGCTGTGTTCAGGCTCTCTCGCCCCACATTTTGTAAATAATGACTATTAACAGTTGAAATCATTTTTATAGCACTGCACATGCACTCATGAGCTACTCCCTTGGCTACTTTGTGGGGTATCCCTGTATGAGCTTCACCATGAAAAACTCTGGCTGCTGCTACATTGGGGCCATGCTGGAGGAACATCATGATTATGGTATATGAGATTGTATTATGGCTCTGTTATGGCTACATTATGATTACATTGTGGCTGCTGCTATGGCTCCCACAATAGCCAGGAGAGAGGCTGTATTATGGCTGCTATGCCAGCCAGGAAAGAATAAACGTGTCTGCAGTTCCTATGGCTCCTCAAGTCTTCTTCCAGCCTCTTAGCTTGTGCCTTGCCTACCCTGGGTTCAGCGAACAGTGTGGACAGTGTGAAAAGAGAGACAATTGGCACTGTGAGCAGGATCAGCAAGACAGCCCCAACTAGAAACAACCAAAATGTCCTTCAATGGGTGACTGGTTAAACAAACTGTAGTATAGCCATACCAAGACATTCTACTCAGTACTAAAAAAGGAACAGACTACTGATACATGCAAAACCCTGGCTGAAGCTCCACAGAATTATGCTGTAAATTCCCAAATGTTACATACTATATGAATCCATTCATATAATTTTCTTGAAACGGCAACATTCAGTTCAGTTCAGTTCAGTCCAGTCACTCGGTCACGTCCGACTCTTTGCGGCCCCATGAATCGCAGCACGCCAGGCCTCCCTGTCCATCACCATCTCCCAGAGTTCACTCAAACTCATGTCCAGCGAGTCGGTGATGCCATCCAGCCATCTTATCCTCTGTTGTCCCCTTTTCCTCCTGCCCCCAATCCCTCCCAGCATCAGAGTCTTTTCCAATGAGTCAACTCTTTGCATGAGATGGCCAAAGTACTGGAGTTTCAGCCTTAGCATCATTCCTTCCAAAGAACACCCAGGGCTGATCTCCTTTAGAATGGACTGGTTGGATCTCCTTGCAGTCCAAGGGACTCTCAAGAGTCTTCTCCAACACCACAGTTCAAAAGCATCAATTCTTTGGCGCTCAGCTCTCTTCACAGTCCAACTCTCGCATCCATACATGACCACTGGAAAAACTATAGCCTTGACTAAACGGACCTTTGCTGGCAAAGTAATGTCTCTGCTTTTCAATATGCTATCTAGGTTGGTCATAACTTTTTCTTCTAAGGAGTAAGCATTACAGAGATGTAAAACAAGTTAATAGTTGTCAGAGAAAGATGAGAGCATGGTGTAAAAGAGAAGTGGGTTTGGTTATAAAAGGCAAAATGAAGGATTCTCCAATGAAGCAAATGACCTGTATCCTTTATGTATCCATGTCAACTCGCTAGTTGTGACACTGTATATTTTCACAAGATATTGCCATTTAAGAACTTTACACAGTTTGTTATGATCCACACAGTCAAGGCTGTAGCGTAGTCAATGAAACAGAAATAGACGTTTTTCTGGAATTCCCTTGCTTGTTCTATGATCCAGTGGATGCTGGCAATTTCGTCACTAGTTCCTCTGCCTTTTCTAAATCCAGCTTGTACATCTGGAAATTCTTGGTTCACGTACTGTTGAAGCTTAGCTTTAAGGATTTTGAGGACTACCTTACTAACATGTGAAATACGAGAGAAATATCAATAACCCAGATATGCAGATGATACCACCCTAATGGCAGAAAGCACAAAGGAACTAAAGAGGCTCTAAGAGGAGAGTGAAAAAGTTGGCTTAAAACTCAACATTCAAAAAACTAAGATCATGGCATCCAATCCCATCACTTCATGGCAAATAGGGAAACAATGGAAACAATGACAGACTTTATTTTCCTGGGCTCCAAAATCACTGTGGATGGTGACTGCAGCCATGAAATGAAAAGACACTTGATCCTTGAAAGGAAAGTTATGACAAACACAGACAGCATATTAAATAGCAGAGACATCACTTTGGCAACAAAGTTCTGTATAGTCAAAGTTATGGCTTCTCCAGCAGTCATGTATGGATGGATGTGAGTTGGACCATAAAGAAAGCTGAGTGCTGAAGAACCGATGCTTTCAAACTGTGGTGTGAGAGAAGACTCTTGAGAGTCTCTTAGACTGCAAGGAGATCAAACCAGTCAATCCTAAAGGAAATAAGTTCTGAATATTCATTGGAAGGACTGATGCTGAAGCTGAGGCTCCAAAACTCTGGTCACCTGATGCGAAGAGCGGACACAATGGAAAAGACCCTGATGCTGGGAAAGACTGAGGGCAGCAGGAGAAGGGGAGTGACAAGAGGATGAAATGGTTGGATGGCATCATTGACTCAATGGACAAGAGTTTGAGCAAACTCCAGGAAATGGTGAAGGCAGGAAAGCCTGGCATGCTACAGTCCATGGGGTCAGAAAAAGTCAGACATCACTTAGTGACTGAACAATAACAAGTATTACTTAGTATAAAAGTATAAGCAATCTTATACTTAGTATAAAAGTAAAGGGATCTCTTATGAGTATAAGAGATTCAACTTCATGTAAATTGAACTACATGTGATTTTAGTTATGTAAAAAAATTAAAAATATATAAATTTCATGTGCACCATGATCTCAGAACAGCATTACTAACAATAGCCAAAAGGCCGAAGCAACCTAAGTGTCCATCAATGAATGAACAGATAGACAAAATGCATTATATACATAACAGGGAATACTATTCAGCCTTAAAAAGGAAGGAGATTCTGCACATGTTACTTCAAGGATGAACCTTCAGGTCATTATGCTTAATGAAATAAGCCAGTCATGAAAAAAAAATGCTGTATGATTCCACTTATAGGAGATATCTGGAGTAGTCAAATCATAGAAGAAGCAGAATGGTGGCTTCAAGGGGCTGGGAGGTATGAGGAATGGAGGGAGTTACTTAATTTGTGAGGAATTTCAACTTGGGCAGATGGAGAAGGAAATGGCAACCCACTCCAGTATTCTTGCCTGGAGAATCCCATGGACAGAGGAGCCTGGCAGGCTATAGTCCACGGGATCACAAGAGTCAGACATGACTTAGAGACTAAAGCACCACCACCACCAGATGAAAAAACACTAGAGGTTGGCTCCACAACAATATCAATGTTTAATATTACTGAACACTTAAAAACACTATGTGAAAAATGGTTAAGATAGTATATTTTGTTATGCCTATACTACCATAAATTTTTTAAAACCAAAAAAAAAAAAAAAGATTTTCATGATGGTGATTTCTAGTTCATTAGGCAGCAACTATCTTCAACAGAGTGATAAAACAACACTGAATATCAAAATATACATCTTTTTTCCCACAAGATGCATATCAAGGCTCATTAGATATTGAATTTACAATATCTCCCTGTGTGTCACACTAATCAAAGATATATCAATTTTTAATAAGAAATATGAGTTTCATCTCCTTTGGGTCGTGTATGTTCAACAACCATCACAGTACCTGATAGATACTGAAACACATGTGCCAAGCACTAAGGCTCATGAGTGACTGCCCCAGAAATCACTCACCGGGGGTAGCTGGAAGGTAGTCACCTGCTGTGCATCCCTCAAACTCGCTTCCTGAAGAATGGAAGTGTCTTGCAGGACTGAAAGAGATCAGAAAAGAATCCCATAAAAATCTGAGTCTCTTTTCTTACCTGTAGAAAAAGGATTACCAGATGATGTACGTAAAAAGCATTTGCAAATCATAAGGGTTTCTATTGCTTTGCTTTAAGACATGTCAATGTGGGCTTTAAAACGAAATGCTTGGGTTCCAGTTGGCTCTGCCACCAACCAGCTATGTGACTCCCTGCAGGTCCAGGGACCTCAGCTCTATCATCCATAATATGAGGGAAATAAAGGTTAAAACTCCACGGAGTAAAAGGTTAGTAAGAGCTGTTGGCAACAAAGATTTTGTGGGACTCTAGTGTAATGTAAATTTATACATTTATAAGTTTATAAATTGCAAAGCTCCTTAAGGAAGCCTATCTTTCTTATCTCTATTAGATGCTCCTGGAAGAGTACTTGGCACAATACCCTAACCACTAATCACACAAAAATGTACACAAAAAATGTAGAGTGTAGCATTGGGATCATCTCACTCTCCCTTATCCTGGGCTATCAAGAGCCTCTGCTATATTCTCATGTGATTTCTCTCCCCTGACAAGCTCCTGCCTGCACTTCTGCAAGAAGTGAGCCATATACCTGGCTCATGTATATGCAGTGCAGTCATGTCAAATGAGCTGTGTTTCAAAAAGTGCTCCTTTCATAGAATAAACTTGGAAGGATGTACTACCATCTCTCAGTTTAGAGAAAATTCAGATTAACCCCAGTTCATAATGCAAAATCAGTGCCAAATAGAAGCCAATGCTCCTCACCTTTCACACCTGGGATGCAAAGCTTTCTGCAAACAGGGGCAGGTGTGACTACTTGGAACAAGAGCCCAAGACAGGAGCCAGCTCAGCCAGCAGTGACATTTGGGGAGCAGTTCCCTATGGGATGCAGCCTCATCACTCTGCTGCCAGAAGCTCAGGGTTGGTGGGTATGGATTTGGGGAAGGGATTTTTTTTTAATAATTATTTTTTAATTTATTTGGCTGTGCCAGGTCTTAGCTGTGGCACTCTGGATCTTTTATCTTCATTGTGGCATGCTGGATCTTTAGTTGTAGCATGCAAACTCTTAGTTGCAGCATGTGGGATCTAGCTCCCTGACCAGGAATCAAACTTGAGCCACCTGCATTGTGAGCATAGAGTGAGTATCAGTCACTGGACCACCCAGGAAGTCCCTTGAAGAAGGGATGTTTTAATTTTGCTCTCATATCTACCACCTTCTGAGGGATAAAACACAGCCCTACCCTACCTTTCAGCGTGATAAATGAGCATATCAATACTTTGAGGATTACTTTGAAAAGCTTTCAGCCTCTAAATAAAAACTATATTTTGGGGAAAATCTTCAAGACTAGTAACTATATGGTTTTTACTGGAAATTCTTCCCAGTGACTCAATCACCTGAACGTTTAAGGTATTGCTAATAGCTAACTCTCATCATGCTTTCTTTGTCCATTTATTATTGCTCAGGGAAATGGCAGCACTGACCCTTTTGACACGCAGCAGCTGGCTTATCTCAGAACTCTACCAGGAAGTGAGTAGGCTGACACAGTTCCTTAAGACCCTCTCATAGCCACCTGTAGAACCTGTAGAACCCAGGCTGCTGGCATGGGCATGCATGCTATGTCACTTCAGTCGTGTCTGACTCTTTGCAACCTTATGGGCTATAGGCCACCAAGTTCCTCTGTCCATGGGATTCTCCAGGCAAGAATATTGGAGTGGGTTGCCATGGTGGTTCTCCTCCAGGGGATCTTCCCAACCCAGGGATTCAACCTGCATCTCCTGGGTCTCCTGCAATGGCAGGTGGGTTCTTTACCACTAGTACCACCTGGGAAACATTGTTTATCTGGGCAAATGGTTGTTTCTCATGCCTGTGGTTGTGGGCTGAATTGCATCTCCACTGAATTCATATTAAAGACCCAACCCCCAATACCTCAGAACGGGAATATATTTGGACATAGGATTTTTCAAGAAGTAATTAAGTTAAAATGAGGTAATGGGAGTGGGCCCTAATCCAATATGCCTGATGCTCTCATAAGAAGAGGAGATTAAGACACAGACATACATAATGAAGACCATGTTAGGACACAGAAATTTCTGTTGTTTCAGCTGCCCAGTCTGTGGGACTGTATTACAGCAGCTCCAAAAAACTAGCACATCTGTCTTGACTTTTAACCAAGGAAAGGTTGGAGTTTATTTGATTTGTACAAAAATTAGTATAGTTTCACACATAAAGAAACGTACTATGTAACTTTTCTATACTCCAAAGCTTATTACAGTAAAGACAATTTCTGTGAATCACCAAGAATGGATTTCTGGTCTCCTTATGCTTTCTTCTGCCATCTATAACTGTAGTACAAAGTGATAAGTCCACCTGAGCTAATCCTCACACCATACAGGTCACTCTCTTCCACCTGAGAGCACCAATTTTTTCCATGGTGATTACAACTAAAAATCATGGGCAGGGGACTTCCCTGGTGGTCCAGCGTTTAAGACTCCATGCTCCCAATGTAGGGGCTCAGATTCAATCCCTGATTAGGGAACTAGATCCCACATGCTACAAGGTGCAGCAAAAAAAAAAAAAATCTTAAAAAAACTCCCTGGACTTTCATGGTGGCTCAGTGGCAAAGAATCCACCTGCCAATGCAGGAGGTTCAATCCCTGGTCTAGGAAGATTCCACAAGTCTTGGAGCAGCTAAGTGTGTACGCTACAACTATTGAGCCTGTGCTCTAGAGTCTGGGAACTACAACTACTGAGCTCATGCGCCGCAACTACTGAAGCACACCTTAGGGTCTGGGCTCTGCATGAAAAGCCCATGTACCGCAACTGGAGAAAAACCCTCACAGCAACGAAGAGCTGGCACAGACAAAAAGAAATAAGTAAAATTAAAAAACAAAAACCCTAGGAGTTTGCATGCCACAACTAAGAGTGTGAACGCCACAGTGCAGCCAAGAAAAAATAAAAAATCATGGGCAACTCACCCCCCCAGTCAGTATTTTATGGGTAGCCAGACATACCTCATTTTATTGCACTTTGCAGATATTATGTGTTTTAAAAAGTAAAGATTTTTGGCAACTCTGCCTCAAAGCAATCCTACTGGTGCCAATTTCCCAACAGCATTTGCTTACCTCATGTTTCTGTGTCACATTTTGAGAGTTCTTGTAATATTTCAAACTTTTTCATTATTATCCTATCTGTCACAGTGACCTGTGATCAGTGATCTTTGATTACTATTACTATACAGTAACTTTGGTTACTATTGTAATTGTTTTGGGGTGCCATAAACTCTGCCCACATAAGACAGCAAATTTAACAGATAAATGTTGTGTGTGTTGTGCTGGCTCCCTGATTTCTCTCCCTCTTTTTGGACCTCTATTCTGTGAGACACAACAATACTGAAATAAGGCCAATGAACAATCCTACAAGGGCCTCTAAGTATTCAAATGAAAGGAAGGGCCACATACCTCTCACATTAGAAGATTTAAAACAGTGAGGAAGGCATATCAAAAGCTGAAACAGACTGAAACTCTTCCCTTGTGCGGCCCAGTGGCTAAGACTGCACTCCCAATGCAGGCGGCCTGGGTTCAATCCCTGGCCAGGGAACTAGATCCCACAAGTAGCAACTAAGAGTTTGCATGCAGCAATGAAAGATTCTGCATGCCATCAGCCAAATAAATAAATATTAAAAATAAAAAAAGCTGAGGCAGGCTAAAAGCTAGGCCTCTTGCATCAAACAGCCAAGTTGCGAATGCAAACAAAAAATTATTGCAAGAAATTAAAAGTGCTACTCCAATGAACACACAAGAAGGTGCAATAGCCTTATTGCTGGTACAGTGGAAGTTTTAGTGGTCTGGATAGATCAAACAAGCCTCAACATTCCCTTAAGCCAAAACCTAATCCAGAACAAGGCCGTACTTCTTTTTATTCGACAAAGGCTGAGAGAGGTAAAAAAGCCATAAATAAAACGTTTGAAACTAGCAAATGCTGGTTCACAAGATTCAAGGAAAAAAGCTCTTCTCCATAAAATAAAAGTGAAAGATGAAACAAGTTATCCAGAAGATCAAGTTAACATCATTAACGATGGCGCCTACACTGCACAACAGATTTTCAGTGTGGATAAAGCAGCCTTATATTGGAAGAAGATGCCACATAGGACTTTCATAGCTACAAAAAGGGCAATGCCTGGCTTCAAAGCTTTAAAGAACAGGCTGACTCTTTTGTTAGGCACTAATACAGCTGGTGACTGTAAGTTGAAACCAATGCTCATTTACCATTCCAAAACTCCTAGGACCCTGAAGAATTATGCTAAAGCCACTCCGCCTGTGCTCTATAAATGGAGCAAAGCCTAGATGACAGCACATCTGGTTACAACATGGTTTACTGAATATTTTAAGCCCCACTGAAGAGACTTACTGCTCAGAAATAAAGATTCCTTTCAAAATAGTACTGCTTTTTGAATAGTCTCCCAAGAGATCTCTGATGGAGATATACAAGATTAATGTTGTTTTCATGCCTACTAACACAACATCCATTCTGAAGCTCATAGATCAAAGAGTAGTTTCAACTTTCAAGTCTTATTATTTAAGGTAAGAAATACATTTCACAAAGCTATAGCTGCCATACACAGTGATTCTTCTGATGGATCTGGACAAAGTAAACTGAAAATCTCCTGGAAGGGATTCACTGTTCTAGATGCCATTAGAATATTCATGAGAACGTTCCCGGTGGTCTAGTAGTTAGGGGCTTCCCACATAGCTCAGTAGGTAAAGAATCTGTCTGCAATGCAGGAGACCCAGGTTTGATCCCTGGATCAGGAAGATCCCCTGGAGAAGGAAATGGCAACCCACCCCAGTATTCTTGCTTGGAGAATCCCATGCACAGAGGAGTCTGGCAGGCTACAGTCCATGGGGTCGTAAGAGTTGGACACAACTTAGCGACTAAACCACCACCACCAGTGGTTAGGACTCAGCACTTTCACTGCCAGGGCTCAGGTTCAATAGCTGGTCGGGGAACAAAAATCCCACAAATCGGCATGGCCAGGAAAAAAAAAACCACTCATGGGAAGATACCAAAATATCAACATCAACACAACAGGAGTTTAAAAGAAGTTGACACCAATCCTCATGGATGACTCTGAGTGGTTCAAGGCTTGAGTGGAGAAAGAGATGACATATGTGGTAGAAATAGCAAAGAAACAGAATTAGAAGTGGAGCTTGAAGATGTGACTGACTTGTGAAAATCTTATGATAAAACTTGAAGAGTTGCTTCTTATGGATGAGTAGAGAAAGCAGTTTCTTGAGATGACATCTACTCCTGGTGAAGGTGCTGTGAAGACTGCTGGTGAAATGGCAACAAAAGCTTTAGAATATTACATGAACTCAATTGATACAGCAATGACAGTGAGAGGGCTGATTCTATTTTAAAAAGAAAGAAGTTCTGTGGGTAAAATGCTATGAAACAGCATTATATACTATAGAAAAATTGTTCCTGAAAGGAATGATTCAATCGATGAGGCAAAAGTTAATTACTGTCTCATTTTAAGACACTGCCAGTTACGCCAACCTTCAGCAACTGCCATTTTGATGAGTCAGCAGCCACCAACACGGAGGCAAGACCTTTCATCAGCAAAAAGATTTCAACTTGCTGAAGGCTCACACAATGGTTAACAATAAAATATTTTCAATTAAAATAAGTACAATTTTGAGACACACATATCACCCTGTTCCCTAGGGGGCATTTTTATATTTTCTTTCAACATTATAAAATCTTGAGAGCAGAAGCTACTTAAGTGAGAAAAGAGATGTTCAGAGAGATAAGAGGACATGGCTATACTCAGCTCCCCACGCAGGCCCTATTTGGACAGTGATGGTGCCCAGCTGTCTCCAAACCAACAAAACAAACTCAGAGATGCGCCCTCAAAGCAGTGAGATGATGCAGCCTCAAAAAACACCTACTCACAGAAGAGGTCCCTCTGGGCAGACCTGGCACCACGAAGAGGACACTCTCATGAGATTCTCATTCAATTGTTCTAGGGAAGGACCAGACCCTGAAAAAGGTTCAGAGCCACTCAGGGGGCAGGAGAGAACCAAAAATGTCAAGAGCTACTTCCAAGCGCACAGGGCCAGGAACAAACGCCCCTCCCCCACTCCCATGGGCACCCTACCTGGGTCCCCGCTGAGCTGGCCTGAGAGCCTGCTTGGAAGCCCAGGGCTCTGAGCCAGAGCTATGGGCTGGGCATCCTGGCTCTTTGCAAGGTCACTGTGGGGCTCTGCTGGCAGCTGCTCTTGCTCTTGGTCTGGAGGGCTGTCCCCATCGTCAATCACCACAGGGTCTTCACAGTGCTTGAGCTGCAATCCCAGAGAGGGCTCTTTAGAGCTCGGTGGAGAGGTCCCTGGCCAGATGAGGACCAGCAATTGTGCCAGGGACTGGGCAAACTTCCCCCTCCCTGGGCCTGCTGACCATTAACACAACCACTAGAAGCACAGACCCACCTTGTTCAGGCTATAAAGAGAGATGACATAACCGTGTCACAAATTAGAGCCTTTAGGTAATGGATTCTGCCTTTTGGGGGTATCAAACTTCAATGTGGACATAACGAAAGCACATGGCTCTAGATGGAATTCCTCATCCCTGGCCAGGGAATACGTGACCCCACCAAAGCATCAAAGCGCGTGGCCACCCTCTCCACATCTGCTGCCCAGCCCCACTCTCTCCCTTTCCCTTCCCATCCTCCCAGCCAGCTTAGCCCAGCCCCCTCTGCTCACCCATTGCCAGGGTCTCCCCGGCTCTCGTTCCAGGGCCTCCACAGCAGACACAGCCTGATCACCACTCTCAGGTTCCTGGGCCCGCACCCAGCCCTGGACCTCCCGGGGCAGGATGGCCAAGAACTGCTCCAGCACCAGCAGCTCCAGGATTTGCTCCTTGGTGTGCCTTTCAGGTCGCAGCCAGCCCCGGCATAGGTCCCAGAGGCGGTGTAGGGCCTCCCGGGGGCCTGCAGCCTCCTGGTAGCAGAAACGTCGGAAGAGGCGGCGGGAGGACTCGGGATTGGGAAGCTCACCCTGGGAGGAAGGGTTCTCTCCCGGTGGGCTCCTCATTTTCCTGGGCTCCTCACTTTCCTTTGGAGCCAAGACTCGGGGGCACAGGGCTGTGGGCATGATGGGATTTGATGGGGGTCAGCAGCAGAAGACGACCCTATTTCCAAACAGAAATCACTGGCTTCAATGTTCTGGTCTCCTGTAGTAGTTTTTTGGGGGTGGTGATGGGAAAAGTGAAAAAGCCCACAGAGATCAGCCTTTGGGAGAAGCACCAGGATATGTGACATTTGTCAGTGTGGATGATCCTTACATAAAGGCAGAGAAGGAACAACCCCATTCCCAAAAGCATCATTATATGATTTCCCTAACTGAGGATTGGATGAACAAGGCAGGCAGTCCAGGAGAAAAGCAGTGACATTTCAACGTGGCACTGGTGTTCCAAGCATCCCAGGAGACCAATGGGGCCGCATGCAGGAGAGAGATGGTAATTAACACTCTGTGGTACCTTCGATGGCCAGGTCCTCCTGGAAGGGACCTGAAATGGACGAGCTGAGAAGGCCGCTATCTTGAGGCTTCAGAGCCAAAGTCACCGTCCTTGCCCTTGAGACCTTTACAAAATGAGCTGAAAAGACAAAGACAGACATGCACAGGAAAAGCCTTCAAAGCTGATCCAGGACAGGAAATTCACCCTGCTGGTAGTGAGTGCTATCAGAGTTAGACCAACACAGAGCGAGTAAGCCTTGCTCAGTGGAGTATGCACCAGGAAGCAGGGAAGAAAGCAGACAGCCCAGAAGACACCCAGACAAAAGAAGCATGTGTGCATGTCAGTTGCTCAGTTGTGTCCGACTCTTTGTGATGCGATGGACTGTAGCCTGCCAGGCTCCTCTGTCCATGGGGATTCTCCAGGCAACAATACTGGACTGGGTTGTCATGCCCTCCTCCAGAGGATCTTTCCGACCCAGGGATCTAACCTGCATCTCCTGAATTACAGGCAGATTCTTTACTGCTGAGCCACCAGGGAAGCCCCCAAACAAGAGATGGGGAGAGTCAAAAGAGGCACACCCTGAGTTAACTACAGAAAAATAACAGTAAGTATTTAAAAGCATCGGGGTTTTAAAAGGAGCCTCCACCCAATTCACTAAAGTCTGAATAGTAAACTTCAGTATATATTTAAAGATGTCTGGACTTTTGACCTGGCCTCCACCCATCTTGCCTTCTCTTCTCTTGTCATCTTCAAACCACAATGAAGAAAACCACACACACCTCACAGACCTTCCCCAGGCAGGACAGAGGTGGGGCACTAATGGCACAGCCTCCACATATGAGGGGCTCAGGAGCCCCTGCATCTCCTCAGTGAACATATGCAGGGCAACATCAGAGTAGCAGCCACTAAACCAGAGTACGGGACCCAGGGAAAACGAATGGCAAATACGGTCCCCTCCCCCACCATCAGGCCTCTGAGATCATTGGACGTGGTCCCTTGCTCTCAACACCCGGTTTAGGAGGCTCCCCAGCATGCCAGCACACATTACAGTTTGCCCCACCACCGGATTTCCCCCAGTGTCTGCTCATGCATCTGACACCCAATCTCAGTCCTACTCAACTCCACCTTCCCTGAACTCGGCCATCACACACCTCCAGGGCCTTGAGGTTCCTCAGGTCTGCACCCACCCTTAGTACTCTAGGGCATCTGGCTCTGGGCTTAGCCCATCATCCCTAACCAGACAGCCTGTCACCCTGGCACCGGCACGTAGGAAGCTCAGAAATGATGAGTGATGAATGAATTAACGTTGATTAATTCAAGAGGATCCAACAGGGGGCGGGGCGTACTTATAAGCCGCTCTACGAGAAGGAACGGAGCTGGACGAGCTGAAAGGGAAGGGGATGAGCATACCGTATGCCAAGGAAAGGGGCAAGCTTTCCTTTGATCCAGATTTCTCTCCTTTTTCCCTCCCTATACACCCGCACCCACCTCCACTCTAGCCAGCTCCCGGCTCCTCACCTCACAGCATGGAACTCCTTCTCAGCGTCTACCTCAAAGCCCTCCTGCGGCGGAAGTCTACGGCGGCAGCTCCTCATCCTTCCAGCCCGGTCTCCCGGGTGTCCTTCCTGAGGCGGGTTCTCTGCGAGGGCCACTCTGTCCCTGGCTAGCCAAGATCCTGTTTCCTGCTCATCCAGAAAACCACGGCTCCGCTTAAGAGGGAAGAAGTGGGATCAAATGCAGGCGCCTGAAAAACATTTGTGTCGTCTCATCCCCCTGCCCAGAGATTCAGAGCTCAGCCCTGGGAAGGGAGGCCGGAGCGCGCGGAGCTGGGAGCCAGGGGACCGAGGAGCGCGCAGTCGCGTGCGCGGGCCGCAGAAGCCGGGGCCGCCGGGGCCGCACTCACCTCCTCGCCGAGTCCCAGTTGGCGGGCCGTACAGGCCTGACCGCCTCCGGAGCCCGCCGGACGCTGAGGAAAGGAAAGGCCGAAGCCCTCCGGCTCCCTCCCCTGGGACACTTCCTGCTCCGCTCTAGGACCGGGGAGGTCTCCGCATCTCAGTGGTTCTCTCCTCCGCCCCCCGGCCGAGGTGTGCGCTAGGGGTGACATTCGACACCCCCGGCCCGGCCCGGCCGGCGCGCCCCGCCCTGCCACGCCCCGCTTCGCGCGCGCCCAGGCCTCGGCGCCTGGCCGGGGGCTTTGTGGGTCCGTCAAGCCGTCTCTGCCGGGCCTCCCCGCGGGCTTGCGCCGGGGGCGCGCGTCGAGGCGGGGCTGGAGGCAGGGGCCTCGAAGGCGCGACGGGGACCGCGCCTGGAGGCGAGTGGCGAAGTGGCGGGGCAGAGAACCGGGCCAGCGGGAGGGTCGCACGGGTGCGCCCTGCTGTGGGCGGCCGCCTGTGGGAAGGTTGGTCTCGGGGCTCCTCTCTTCTCTGTTCTCCGCCTTGGGACTCGTACGAGGGGCTTATTTACTCCCAGAAGGGCCGATCCGGGAGCCGAGGCTGAATGCTGGAGTTGGGAGGGGGAGCGGAGGAAGAAGGCTGCGGCGCACCGCGGGCCGTTACATTTCAGAATCCCGGTGTGGCACCCGCCCCCCCCTCCGCCACGCCTGCAGGCCCAACCTCCTTCCAGCCTAAACCCCTCCTCTACCCTCGACCCGCGGCCGCTGGAGAGGCAAGGAAGGCTCGGGAAAGGAAGACTCACCTCCCGCCTCTGTCCTCTATCGGATGCCCAAGGTGTCAGCCCTGGCTTTCAGAGGGTTTGCGGAGTTTCACAGCTACTCGTTACACGTCCCTTCTGGGCATCAGGACAACCCAGGGAGGGCCCAGAGGGACTTCGGTCCGTCTTGGCCCCCAGTGGGTGGTCGGGGTGCTTATTGCTCCCTTAAGTGTAGGGTGTAGCTAGCTGTTCACACTGGGTCAGGGGAACGGGCTAATGGACTTTGACTTGAAGTCGAGTCGTGGCGAAGGCCAGGAAGAATTAGGGCCTCTGGACTTCTAGACAGGGCTCCTTGCCACTACACTATGCTGAACATGTAGCTCGAAGACAGGTCTTCCTGGGACCATCCTTAATCTTCCAGTTCTGGAGCTTGGGAGAAAGCATGTCTGGGGGTCCTGAGCAGAGCTGATTGACACCGACAGTTCTCTTTTTTCATCTGCTGAGCACTGAAGTTGAACTTTCCCATAGAAGAAGGCAGAGATGTCTCTATCTGCTGAAGAGGATGGGCTTCCCAGGTGGCTCAGTGGTAAAGAATTGGTAAAGAATCCTCCTGCCAATGCAGGAGCCACTGCATATGCGGATTGGATTCCTGGGTCTGGAAGATCCCCTGAAGGAGGAAATAAATGGCAACCCACTCCAGTATTCTTGCCATGACTGAGCATGCAGACAGACTAGAGAGGATACACTACTGCAGATAACTAATGTCCGGTCAGATCAAGCAGAACAATACCAGTTCCCCTAAAGAAAGGAAGTGGGCTGGTTGAACAGATGTGAAAGAGGTGGATGGACCCTGAAACTTTATTTATTTATTTATATATTTTTTGGTGGTGCTGCATGGCATGTGGCGTCTTAGTTCCCCAACCAGGGGTGGAACATGCACCCTCTGAATTGGAAGCACAGAATCTAAACCACTGGACCACCAAGGGGGGTCTGGAACTGGATTTCTTGGCATTGCTTTCCTCATTTCAAGGACTTGGGAGCCTTTTGTTCCTTCCTCTAAATAACAAATAATCATTCCTGAGTAAGGGAGTTAACAGGGAGCCGCCGTTTGGGATATGCTTGGATTCTGTGACTTTTGCAGGAGATAAAGCAAAGGAGTAAAATTCATTTTTGTGAACAGTGATTGGTCCCCCAAATGACAGCCAGGTGCAGGCAGGGTCACCCATCTCCCTGGAACCTGCAGATACCAGTGGGAACTACCCCCTTCAGATTTAACTGGATTCAACAGAACTCATGTGTACCCCTTTCTCAGGAGCACCAGCCAGGTACCATGGTTTGGAGGAGAGCAGGGGAGGAACCAAGGATTAGCCAAGGCAGGTCAGACTAAGGTGCTTTGGCAAATAGTACAGCCTGCTCTAAAAGTCCAGATCCTATATGCCTGAGTTTCCAGCCCTGTGATCGCTTGGGTGAGGGAACTACCTGTTAAGTGTTGGTAATCTGAGCTCATAGTTCTGTCCATTGCAGTTCTAAAGCAGGTACATTCAGAGCCCAGAAATCCCTAACTCACAGCATCAGATCAGTCCTCACTGCCCTGTCTAGTTTCTTCCCCTGAACTGACACCTCTCTGTGAACTCTCTCTTCGAAGCTTTGTGTTTATTTACTGCATTTTGCTCAGTACAGTGGTTATGAGTCAGAGCACCCAGGTTAAAACCTGCCTTGTCAATTCCTAACCAGATGATCTTGGCTATACTTAACCTTTCTGTGCTCAGTTTCTTCACCCAAAAAATGGATAATGCTGTCTACCTTACTGAATGTGTGGGGCCATTCAGTTATTTGACAAATGTGTACTGAGTACTCACTAGGCATTCATGGTGCTAGGTTCTATTCCAGGTTCTCAGGGTGTGTCTGTGATTGGCTGAGGGGATCGGTGAGAAGGGCAGGACAAAATCAATAACATGATCTGCTATGTTTGATTCGCACTGGAGAGGAAGAAGAACGTTGAGCAATATCAGGTAATGAATACTGGGGATGAGCTGGGGATGGTCACAGTATTAAGAAAGAGGTCAGGGCAGGTTCCATTGTGATAGTGACATCTGAGGTGAGGGAGTTGATCAAGCCCAAGCATGGGTGAAAACAGGGTCCCAAGTGGAGGCCACCATGACAGCAAAGGCCCTAAACATGTAGAAGCACAGGGAGGCAGTTAGTGAGGGCCATGGTGTGTCAGCTTGGGGTGGAGGTGGGGTGGCAACTGGAGACCATGGGAAGGTACTTTCTTTGACATCAAATGGGATTATGACAGATACCACGAGTAAAGCAACAGAAAACCCTGAATGTAAATCCTACTTAAGGACCATTGAGCCATCTCACAAGTAATGTTTCATTTGGTTTCTATTATGTTGCTGATTGAATGTATTTTTATAAAGTGCTGTGTGCCACCAATTTTGTCAACCTTGGGGAGATCATAGTGGATAGACAGTCCTGGCTTTTAGAAGCTAGAAGAGGAATCAAATGATAGATGGCATGAAAAAATAAAGTAAGAAGGAGCCTGCTAGGGTGGTTGGGTAGGACCTTCATAAGATAACATTTGAGCAGAGAGCAGGTGGAGGGCAAATTGAACAGAAGTGTGCAGCAGAGGAACAGCATATGCAAAGGCCATAAAGAAGGAGGTTTGTCCCCTGGTTAGAGAAAGGGGAGACTGGAATGGAGTGACCATGGATTTTACACTTAGAAATTTTCAAGTGAGGGCATGGCTTGATGGGGTTTTAATTTTATCATTATCACTGTGCAGAGCAGATTGGATCTGGATAGAGGGAGGCAGAGGCTATTTTTGAAGCAGCCACAGAAATGCAAGCAGGACATGGGCCATTCCAGAGTCAGCTGGTGGAGGTGAGGCTGGTGAGCAGTAGTGGTTTCCTCCATGGTGTGCTACTGGGTGTGAAAGGAGTGAGAAACGTGTGTAGTTTTGGCCCCAGTTGGGTGACTGGAGAGTCTGCCCAGGAAACTGCAAAACAGTTTCTGGGAAGGGGTTGGGAGACAAAGATGAGTTTTGGACTTGCTAGGTCTGAAATGCTCAAGACAAATAGCTATGATGGTTCTGGGAGAAAGCCAAGGCTAGAGGTGGAAATCTGTTGTCACAGCACGCAATAGGAGTTGAGATCCTAGAATAGACTAGCATGGGTAGAGGAGCTGTCTTGGAGGAGTTGAATGGTCCACACTAGCTTTGGAGACTAGAAAGAGAGGAGAGAGATCCAGAGGGGAAAAAGAGGAAAGGGGGAAGCGGGTAGGGGGAGGAGAAGGAGCAGCCACTATGAGGTGGAGAGAAGTCTGGGCAGTGCTGAGCCTTGGAATCCCATACAGGCAAAGGTGTTTTCAAGAAAGAGGGATAGTCAATGAGGATAAGTGCTGCTGCAAGATCCAATGAAATGAGGCAAAACCACTGATAAGAGCACTGACCCATAGTATTTGGTATAGAGGCTCCCTGAGCAGAACAGAGGTAGAGCTGCTGGGATAGGGTAGTTTAGAGAGAGAAAGGAGGTGAGGGAGTGGAGACAGTTGGGTAGAAAAAAGTGGCAGTGGCTGAGGGAGAATGGGTCCCATCTTAAAGATGGGAGAATTACAGTGTGTGGCTTAAAGGAAGGAGGGGCTGGGCAGGAGCCAGGAGGAGCAGAGAAGGGAGAAGAGGAGGCAAGGTGGTCTTTGGACCCTGAGCCTAACAGGGAGCAAGTGAGTGGAAGTCCATGGTGGACTTCTGAATACACAGACACTTCAGCAAAAGAAGAAGCAGGATGTGATGGTTTATTTTATGCATCAATTTGGCAAGGTCTTGGTACCCAGTTATTTGATCACACAGAAGTCTCAAATTTGCTGTGAAGATACTTTTTGAATGAGATTAACATTTAAATTGGTAGACTTTGCATAAAACAGATTATCCTCCATAAATAAATGGGCTTCAATCAGTTAGTCTCTAAGAGTAAAGACCAAGGGAATTCCCTGGTGGTCCAGTGGTTACGACGGCACAGAGTTTTAACAATGTAGGGGGCATGAGTTTGATCCCTGGTTGAGGAACCAAGATCACACATGCCCTGCAGCACCGCCAAAAGATTAAAACAAGAGTAAAGACTGAGGTTTACACACACTGTCCTCCCCCCATCCCACACTTAAGGAATTCTGCCTGCAAACTGCCTTCTATCTTGAACTGCAACATCATCTCTTCCCTTGGTCTCTGATCTGCTGGCCTACCCTGCACATTTTGGGCTTGCAAGCCTCCACAATTATGTGAACCAGTCTTGTGAAATAAATCAATCAGTCCCCTCCCCTCTTCATACACACACACACACACACACACCCTATTGGTTTTGTTTCTCTGGAGAACCCTGACTGACAGGAAGGAACAAGAGATAGTAGAGATGTGAGAGCAGGAGGAAGGCATGACACACTCACCTTGCAGAGTAGAAAGGTGAATGGACTGTAGCAAAGGAAACCATAGATTATGCCAAACATGGAAAGTGAACTTTGCACCATAAAGTACCATGTATAGCTTTCCTAAAAATGCCGTATCTACAAACAGAAGGGCAGCAATTACATCTTCCCCTGGGGAGAAGGTCATCATTCCACAGGATGTACTTGTAGATGAATGACAAATACAGGTGTATAAAATGTGCCACCTTGTTGTCTGATTCCTGGACAGCCACATCTGGCTTACCTGAGAGCTCATTAGAAATAGAACCCTCGGGTCCCAAACACAGTCTGAATCGTGAACCAAATACTAGGACTAGACTTTCTAGTTACTTGCAATTTGTTTTGTTTTGTTTTTTGGGTGAGTTGAATGGCATGTGGGATCTTAGTTCCCTGACCGGTGTTTGAACCCATGCCCCTTGCAGTGGAAGCTCCACTTCCACTTCCACCAGGGAAGTCCAGCTCTTTGCAGTTTGGGAAGCTCTGTTGTAAAGGAGTCAGCATGATTCTGGGCAGAGTAGATGCTCAACAAACTATAGCTTGACTAGCAGTCCTAAGAATAACAGTGCTGAGTATTACTATGACTTATTCATAGACTTCTAGGAAGCAAGGACAGTAGGGTTCTGACCTGGTACCCCAATATCCAGCAGAGGTTATGGCTGATAAAAAGGGCTCTGAGAACCCACTGAGTGAAGAAATTTGGCTTGATTAATTTTCTTGCAATACAGGCCTCCCAGCTGTCACATGAAGGCTGCTCATCTATTTTTATATTTTGTTTTGTTCCTTTTGCCAAAGTCAAAAAGACTTTGAGAACTACACAAAGACGAACATAACCAACTATTCAAGTGCTCCAATGAAAGCACCTAAAATAACCCAGTTGTTCACTGGAAAAAGGTGCCAAGGATGGAGGAGAAGGAGGAGGGTGTTAGGGAAGTAGGGGTCATTTGCACTTTGGATGCTCTTTAGAGATGGACTCAGGACAGGTGGGATTAACTAAGGATCATGAGTTGTCAGGAGGTGAGGGTGACATAATGGAATAGTCACAAATGAGTGTAGCAAGCAGATCTGGGGTGTGGGTGGTAAGAAAATAAGAGTCACTCCAAGATGGGTGCACTGTGGCATTTCACAGTTGTGGCAAAACCTTAGGAAAGCCATGTTTCCTGTAAACACATAGATACTTTATTGTGTCTGTCTTTCCTGCCTGTTCTTTTTTAAAAAATTTTATTTATTAAAACCGTAGGAAAACCATGCTTCCTGTGAACACATAGATGCTTTACTGTGTCTGTCTTTCCTGCCTGTTTTTTTAAAAAATTTTTATTTATTTTGGCTGTGCTTGGTCTTCATTGCTGTGCACAGGCTTTCTCTAGTTGCAGCGAGCGAGGGCTACTCTTTAGTTGCTGTGCTCAGCCTTCTCATTGTAATGGCTTTGTGCCTTGCAGAGCACGGGTTCTGGGCAGGCAAGCTTCAGAAGTTGTGGCTCACAGTCTCTAGAGCTCACCCTCGGGCTTGGTTCTCTTAAGGCAGGTGGAAAATCCCAGAGCAGGGATGGAACTTGTGTCTTCTGCACTGGCAAGCGGATTCTGAACCACTGTATCATGAGGGAAATCCTCCTGCCTGTTTTCTCTGTCCACTCTAATTTTCAGTTTTGCTCCTGCATAGTCTTTGACTCTTTCTGGAGGGAATCAACCCTGGCTATTGCAGTTCTTTGAATGTTCCCTTTCATTCTGTCTGTTCCTTAAGTGAGGTGAATCCCAGGATCCTGGAATTTCAGGAAGCTGGAGCTCAGGGAGAGAAAACTGGTCAAGGATCCCAGATGTATGGGGATCGGGGTGGGGAAGGCAGATGTCATGCACAATATGTTCAGCATATGTTAGGCTTACCATCTGCATTTTATCACTTAATGCACACTGGAATCCCAGGAAGCTGGAGCCCTCAGGGCCACATGAAGAGCTTGGAGTCTGTCCTGTAGGACAGAAGTGTTCACTACATGCTGGATCCCATACTCTAAGGTGTGTCCTGATCCCTTCTCAGAGCACAGAACCTATGCTAGCCCCTTCATCTCTATCTAGCCTTCCTATTCAAGTGTGGTTTAAGTCATATAACCATGGAGTACCTTTATCTTAGGTATTTTTTCTCAGTCAGTCTCAGGAACAGGGAAATCTTATTTCTGTTCCCTTGCTCTGCTGGTTGCTTAGATGTTGGGAGGCAGTGGATAAGTTTCTCTACTCATATATGATGATACAATACCTGGGTCACATGAATCAAACAAAATTTTTTGCATAAGTACTCCAGTGACTGGGGCTTCTCCGGTGGCTCAATGATAAAGAATCCACCTGCAGTGCAGGATTTGCAGGAGATATGGGTTGGATCCCTGGGTGGGGAAGATCCCCTGGAGGAGGGCATGGTAACCCACTCCAGTACTCTTGCCTGGAGAATCCCATGGACAGAGGAGCCTGGCAGGCTACAGTTTATAGGTTTGCAAAGAGTCAGACATGACTGAGTGACTTAGCACATGCACACGCACCCCAGCACAGAGTCAGGGATACTTAGGAGGTACTTACATGTCATAGTCCCCCTTTCCTCCTCAGTTAGCTGTACATGAACTTTTAAACTTCTTAGTGTTCAACACCTGTAATTATAGTGCATCTCAGTTTGAGTTTCTGCTACTGAACACCTGGATGGTAGTCACTATGTATATTTGCTCCAGACATAGAGAATTCTGAATTCTGAGTCCTTATTCCTCAGATACTCTGAGTGCTTTCACTAAATCTTTTAAACATAGCATGATCTATTTCAGGAATTTCCTGACACTACTGACCCTTCTAATTTTTCCAGTCTCCCTTCAGCCCCATTCTCTCAAGCTCAGTTTATTTCACGTGCAGATAGGGATGGCAGTGAGAGTCCTGTAATGGGTCAAAATGTATCCCACAACATGATATACTTAAATCCTGATCTCTTATTACTGTGGAAGTAGCCTTATTTGGAAATAGGATCTTTGTAGTTGTGAACAAGTTATGACAAGGTCATACTGAATTAGAGTGACCTTGAAGTCCAATGATGGGTTCGTAGGTCATATGAAGATAAATACCAGGATGAAGGCCATGTGACCATGAAGCCAGAGATGGGAGTGGTGTGTCTACAAGGCCAGGAATGCCAGGGATTGCTGGTAATCACCAGACGCTAAGAGAAAGCAAGGAAGGATTCTCCCCCTAGAGTATGGTCCTGCCACGCCCTGATTTCACACTCTGGCCTCCAGAACTTGAGAGAAGAAATTCCTGTTGTTTCAGGTTACCCAGTCTGTACGATTTGTTACAGCAGCCCTAAGGAACTAACACAGGCCTGGGTGCTTCCCTGGTGGCCCAGTGGCTAAGACTCCGTGTTCCCAATGCAAGGGGCCTGGGTTTGAGCCCTGGTTAGGGAATTAGATCCTGCATGCCGCAACTAAGACCTTGTGCAGCCAAATAAGTAAATATTAAAAACAAACAAACAAACACAGGCCTTGACCCACCCACCCTCACACACCCACTAATTTGGCTTACAATATTAGAATACTTGTCACAGTCTTACTTCTGCCTGTTTGTGATTATTTCCAGCCTTGCTCATAGTCTCTTGTAGATAAATTTGAGACCCCGCATTGAAATGTGAAAGTTATCTGCTTTTCTCTGCTTTTTACCTCCCCGACCTACCTAACTGGTTAAAACTGACAGAGCCCCCATTCATCTCTTTTGCATTCTGGTTGTTTTTGTTGAGGTCATCTCCTCGGAACACAGAGATAATTGCCAGCACATATGCTGTCCTAATCACTCTCCTCTCTGAGTTAATTCAATTTAGCATTTACTGGGTGTCAACTCAGAGCAGCCTGGCTCAAGGGTGAGCAAATGGAGCTTCTTCTGGAAGATGGGAAAACCTCATTGGCACAACACGAAGATGAAATAAGTGAATGAATGACCATTATGCAAAATACTTGTTATTTGGAGGGAATTGTGTGACCAACCTGCAGATGAGGTTAGAGGCTAAAGAATTTGGATTTCACTGGTAAGCTAGTACTTCTCACGATTTTTTTTTGCCTGCAGCCCAAAGACATACAAATCATGATTCACGCCAATAATTTCTGCTCTATTCTATTATGCAGAAAAAAGGCTGGAGTGTTGGCAGATGCTCTATTCAGCCAAACTCTACCCAGGTTTCCCTGAGCATTTTTCCAACTAGATCTGACTTTCAGGCCTCCATTCTTGCTTTACATTGTCCAACTTTAGGAGGAATCCTGCTCAGTCAGTTTAACCAGAAGCCCCCACCCTCAAGATTTCTGATTACCCTTGAAATCTCTGATCAGGTTGCTCATCCTCCCCACCATCCCTCAGGTGATATCTGATTACCCTGGCCTACCTTAAACAAGAATCCCCTTAGGTCAGGTTGCTTTATCCTGAATGCCCCTTTATTCCTAAGGTTTTCCCTTGGTAATATTCTATCCACTGACCTTGCTCCTTGGCTATGAATTTCAACCTTTCCTTTTTGCCTTTGGAGTTGAGCCCAATCATTCTTTCCATTACAGAATCCCACTTCGGTGGTCTGTACACCTATCCCAGTAGTCCCCTGAATAAAGACTGTCTTATTGTGCTTTAAATAGTGTCATGAATAATTTTTTTTTAATACTATTATAGGCTCTTATGGGTCTTTTAACACAGTGGAGTGTTAACGAAGCATTCTCCTTAGGCTAAGGGAACTGTGATGTGTACCAGAGTTCAGTTAAGTATTTTGGGAAAACCCAGGAGAGAGGTGGGCTGCTGGCTTACTGACTTGACAAGAAAACAGACAGTTGTTAGTGAGTATGGGAGTTGAAGGCCAGAAAGTCAGCTGCCCCGTAACTGTAATTGAGTCCAATCACTGATGAGGGGTCTTGTATGTCTCAGTCACCATTAGGTTGTGGAAAGGCATTGTCAGGTAAAAATTCTCTCCCAGAACTGTAGAAAGTCTGGGAACTAAAAACTCATCTTGTAGTAACTTGCTGAGAAATAACATTCTAAAGCCTGTGTTGTGGGCTTTGGGAATAAAGGTCTGGCTCCTAAACCTCATCACAAATAGTAATACCCAGAATTCTGAATTGTAGGGTGGGCCCTGGGTCTGACTCATGCTGGTAGCCTTCCTGGAGACTCCCCAGCTGTGTCAGAAGGGAGGCAGGCTACTGGGACTTAACAAATGAGACAGATGTACTGTCTATAACCAACTCAATGCGAACACAGCTGTCTTCCTCTGTGGCCTGAATGATCCAGGCCTCCCAAACTAGAAACAGATAGTTTAAATGTTACTTTGTATTCTTATTTTCTTTCTTTACATTATTTAGGCTAGATGAAAGGTTATCATCTACTTGTATCCTTGAAAGTGAAAGTGAAGTCGCTCTGTCGTGTCCGACTCTTTGCGGCCCCATGGACTGTAGCCTACCAGGCTCCTCCATCCATGGGATTTTCCAGGCAAGAGCACTAGAGTGGGTTGCCATTTCCTTCTCCAGGGGATCTTCCCAACCCAGGGATCGAACTCTGGTCTCCCGCATCACAGGCAGACGCTTTAACCTCTGAGCTACCAGGGAAGCCCTAGCCTCACTTTAAAAAAAAAAAAAAAAAAATCTGCCTTTATCCTCACAATTACTTGATATAATTGCTTGTTCTTTTTGTTGTTGTTGTTAGGAAAATATTTATGGTTTTATTGCATGATGAGGCATTGAAACATCTGAACAAATCAGTATCTGGGTAATGAGGCTTTCTCCTTCACTTTTATGGGTTACTAAAGCAATTTGTCAGTAGATTTTCAAAAAAAGAAAAAAAGACAACCTTTTGCATTACTTAAGTCATTCCAAGGTATACGCTGGTACAACACAAGCTTCTATCAGATGCAGCTAGTCTAGAATCCAAATATCATGCAAAACAGCTCAGTAGAGCAGCACACTGCATCCATTCCCACCAAGGCCCTGCTTATTTGTTGATATTAGGAGCATCTGAAGGAATGTGAATAGTTGAATAGTAAGTGGAAGAGGAAGAAGAAATAGCATGAATGCCTGGCTGGGAGGGGTTCAGTCCAAGTTGTGCAGGGCAAGCCTGAACATGTCATTGGTACAAATCCAAGCAACCTTGATGCTCTTTAATTGGAACATCTGGTGGAACCACATGATGGGGTCTTCATTGGCCTTGAGCTGGCCAAAACTGTGCTGATGATGCAACTATCCGGCATGGGCTGATGGTCCTGAGCCATGATGCTGTGCTGGGTTTTCTGGAATGGAAGCTAGGCAATTTCTTCACAATGGCAGCTTTCCCTTGGAATTGCTGTCCTTCCCATGTGAATCCTGAGGTGTCGAAATAAACTGCTCCTAGTTGGATTCTATCATTATCAAATAACTGGTAGTAATGTTGAATGAAGCTGGAGCCAATTTGCTCCCAAACTGGCTTGTCTCCCATTCTGAAGCATCACCCAGCCTCATTGAGATCCAAAGAGCTGGCACAATGGTGGCAGAGACCCAACTTGGTCTTCCTGTTTTGTTTTAAAATTTACTTATTCTACTAGTGCAGAGTTAACACCCTGAAAAATCCTCAGAAGTTATCCAGCATCAAACTTCTTAACTGAGTTGAAAACAAAGCCTGGAAAAGTTAACAGGGTATTTAAGGAATTTCCAGGGACTCAACAAGTTCATCTGACCTCTGATTTCTGGGACTCTTTACAGGGACTGCTGCCTGGTCTGTTATAACAGAGCCTTCTGGTTGCTGGAGGCTGGACAATCCATGCCCTTGGCCTTCTCTTCTGTTCTCCACTGGACCCTCTCACCTTTCATAATTCGTCCTTGTTGTTGTTCAATTGCTAAGTCATGTCTGACTCTTTGAGACCCCATGTGTTGAAGGAAGGGAACCCCTTTTCCAGGGCCCAAGAGTGGGCTCTTGTCTGACACTCAGAAATGTATTGTTTAAGAAATGAATTGTCACATAAGCTGACAAAGCAAAAGACTTTATTAAGAAGAGGTGCCTATGCAAAGAAGAGTAGGGTAAGAGAACCCAGGAGAACTGCTGTGCCACATGGCTCACAGTCTTGGATTATATGGTAATGGGATTAGTTTCCAGATTTTCTCTGGCGAATCACTCTGACTCAGGGTCCTTCCTGGTGGGTCAAGCATTGCTCAACCAAAATGGATGCCAGTGAGGATTCTGGGAGGTAGTAGGACATGGGGAGAAACATCAATAACCTCAGATATGCAGATGACACCACCTTATGGCAGAAAGTGAAGAACTAAAGAGCCTCTTGATGAAAGTAAAAGAGGAGAGTGAAAAAGCTGGCTTAAAACTCAACATTTAGAAAATGAAGATCATGGCATCCAATCCCATCACTTCATGGCAAATAGATGGGGAAACAATGGAAACAATGACAGACTTTATTTTTTTGGGTTCCAAAATCACTGCAGATGGTGACTACAGCCATGAAATTGAAAGACACCTGCTCCTTGGAAGAAGAGCTATGACCAACCTAGACAGCATATTAAAAAGCAGAGACATTACTTTGCTGCAAAGGTCCACCTAGTCAAAGCTATGGTTTTTGCAGTAGTCATGTATGGATGTGCAAGTTGGACTATAAAGAAAGCTGAGTGCTGAAGAATTGATGCTTTTGAGCTGTGGTGTTGGAGAAGACTCTTGAAAGTCCACTGGACTACAAGGAGGTCAAACCAGTGAATCCTAAAGGAAATCAATCCTGAATATTCATTGGAAGGACTGATGCTGAAGCTGAAACTCCAATCCTTTGGCCACCTGATGGGAAGAACTGACTCATTGGAAAAGACCCAGATGCTGGGAAAGATTGAAGGCAGAAGGAGAAGGTGACAACAGAGGATGAGATGGTTGGATGGCATCACTGACTCAATGGACATGACTTTGAGCAAGCTCTGGGAGTTGGTGATGGACAGGGAAGCCTGTCATGCTGCAGTCCATGGGGTCACAAAGATGCAATTGAACTGAACTGAACTGAGGACACGGGGCGTCTCCTTTTGACCTCTTTCAAATTCATCCATTGGTGATGGCTTGTTAGTTCTGTGTTCCTTACTGGGACCTCCTGTCTTAAAATATAATTCATGCAAATGGTTACTGTGGTGCCTGGCCAGGGTGGGCAGTTTCAGTCAGTGTGCTTCCCCTAACACATGGACTGCAGCATACCAGGCTTCCCTGTCCTTCATTGTCTCCCAGAATTTGCTCAAACTCATGTCCATTGAGTTAGTGATGCCATCCAATCATTTCATCCTCTATCGACCCCTTCTCTTCCTGCCTTCAATCTTTCCCAGCATCAGGGTTTTTACCAATGAGTTGGCTCTTCGAATCAGGTGGCCAAAGTATTGGAGCTTCAGCTTTAGCATCAGTCCTTCCAGTGAATATTCAAGGTTGATTTCCTTTAGGATTGACTGGTATGATCTTGCTGTCCAAGGGACTCTCTAGTGTCTTCTCCAACACCACAATTTTAAAGCATCAATTCTTCTATGCTCAGCCTTCTTCTTTATGGTCCAACTCTCACATCCATCTATTGAAAAATCGTAACTTTGACTATATGGACCTTTGTCCTCAAAGTGATGTCTCTCCTAGACCATTTCAACCTGTGGGCACCCCCCACCCCCCACCAACACACACACACACACCAGCCTCCAGGAGTTTCTGGGGGCCTGCCCTGCCAGAGCCAATTTCTCTGACGCAGGGGTGGTTGAGCCTTACAAAGGCCACGAACTGAGGGAGGGATGGGCTGGCCATAAGGGAGAGTCTAGAACTGTGGCCTCCTAATCAGTCACTTGGACTGGGAAGGGGAGGGTCCAGATGTGTGCACATCTAGCCAAGTACATTTTGCCTTGGCTCAGGAATTTCTGAGGGTGGGCAATATATTTCAAATAGCCTACCCCCTGGCGCTGGACTCCTGCAAATGACCAGACCCAGGAGCTGCCCATCACAGTAGGTAATGACCCGTTACCAACTTTGGTTCTGTGACACCAACTCTGTTGTAAGAAAATCTCGTGTTGGCCCTAACACCATTGTAAGGGTGAAATTGCGGGAGGTTTCGGGGATCAATATCTATTCCAAAAATGCTGGGCAGATGTTTGAAATCAGAATTAACCAGAATTTCAGTTCTCCCATTTCTAGGGTGAAAGGTTGTTTAAAGAAATTTTAAATACAAGTAGTTTTCTTAGGGAGATTTATGAAAAAAAGAAGAGGAAGAAGGAGAAGCTAGCAGGTTCATGCCTCTCTATTGTTTGGATTTGATGACAGAAATAGAAGGAATGAGCAGGAACAAAAGGCATGGCACTCCCTGGGCTTTCTTGCGCCCCCTGCTGGTCTGTGCCTGCGGGGATTCCTCACATCTGCAAATAAAAAACTGGTCTTATATTTGAGAACCATCGCCACAGGGAAAATCTCGCCCGATTCTGAGCTTCCATTTCTCAAACTACAACTACTCTCCAGGTTTTGTGAATTTGCCTTCCCTTTCTTGCCACTTCCAGTGACTTCTCTGATAGCACCTTTTGCACATTTCCTTGGAGAAGGCAATGGCACCCCACTCCAGTACTCTTGCCTGGAAAATCCCATGGACGGAGGAGCCTGGTAGGCTGCAGTCCTTGGGGTCGCTAGAGTCGGACAAGACTGAGCGACTTCACTTTCACTTTTCACTTTCATGCATTGGAGAAGGAAATGGCAACCCACTCCAGTGTTCTTGCCTGGAGAATCCCAGGGACGGGGGAGCCTGGTGGGCTGCCGTCTATGGGGTCGCACAGAGTTGGACACGACTGAAGCGACTTAGCAGCAGCAGCAGCACATTTCCTGTTGTTGTTCTGAGTCTTTGTGACTCCATGGACTGCAGCACACCAGGCTTCCCTGTCCTCCACCATCTCCCCAAGCTTGCTCAAACTCATGCATGCCCTTTGAGTCGATGATGCCATCCAACCATCTCATCCTCTGTCGTCCCCTTCTCCTGCCTCTGATCTTTCCCTGTATCAGGGTCTTTCCTATTGGGGGATTAAGAAAAAAAAAAAAAATCTGCAAGTTACCTATTGAATGCCATTCAGAATGAGAACAGGGAGCTCTTTTAACCTGGATTGTTCTGTCCGGTATGACTTTTTGCGACCCCACGGACTGTAGCTGGCAAGGCTCCTCCATCCATGGGATTTCTGAGGCAAGAATGCTGAAGTGGGTTGCCATTTTCTTCTCCAGGGGAGCTTCCAGACACAAAGGATGGAACCAGCATCTCTTGTGTCTTCTACATCGGCAGGCAGATTATCACTAGCACAACCTGGGAACCCTTTAAACCTGGGACCTTGCAGCAAATCCTCCTTTCCCAACAGGTCTTAGACTGGTGCATTTCACCCTGTGAGTTGCACATGGGTTAATCAATGTAGTGGGGCAACACTCACTTTTTTTTTTTTTAAAAGAAGAGACTAGTGGAGATGAAATATCAGAGCACATTGCTCTAGTTTGGAAATGAGTCCATAGACTCAGGTATTTCTGAAATAGGGCTTTTGTTTTCTCAATATCTGCAAGAAGGAAGACTGAGGGGAGTATCCATCATCAAGAAACCACTAGTTAACTTCATTACAGTTCCCATTTCCACAATTTTATGGGTGCTTTTAGAGAACAAAAGGAGACACCCTCACCTTCCAAATACCGTTGGTTTGAATATCTACACTGCAGTCTGGGAAGTCCTGAAAAGTAAACACAATCTACCTTTGAAATCACAAGCTTTGAAATCTACCCTAAATAACTATAGATAAGGTAGAATTTGCATTTGGAAAGGGACCCAAATATACATTTAAAAGAGAAGTGGAGGACTCTCCCCTTTATGGGGAACAAAAAAGAGAAACCGGACCTAGAGGGAGGAAAATGAAATTTTTTGTTACATTAACCTTTAGAATTTTAGGCTATGTCAGGGTAAGTATTGTTCCCAGAATTTTGTACCCATTTTGAACATACACACATATTTACATATACGTACATAAATATGTACTCAATAAAAGGTTAAATGTATTTCTTTGGCTTGCAATTTTAGAAGTGTGAGAGACAGTAACCATATCATTATATCATTAGTTCTTTATTTTTTTCAATATTTATTTGGCTGCGTTCGGTCTTAGTTGTGGCAGGAGAGGTCAAGCATTGTGGCTTAGTTGCCCCGGGGCACATGGGATCTTACTAGGGATCAAACCCGCACCCCCTGCACTGGAATGCAGATACTTAACCACTGGACCACCAGGGAAGTCCTTATCTTGAGTTCTCAAAGGGCAGTCTTTGGAATACCTGTGTTGAATTCCAATTGTGTGTATAATGAAAACCCTGATTCCTGGCTCCTTCCAAAACCTTGCAAATGGCAAGCACTAAGTGGGAGTCTTTTCAACCTGCATTTAGCACCATCTGACAATCATTTATTCTCAAAGAGCAGTGGAATCCTGTCCACATCAAAACTACCTGGAATTTTCTCTGAAAGCAAGGCTTCCTTAGTCATAGAACTGCTGGAAGGTGGACCCAAGAAATCTTCGTTTTTCCTAAGTTGAGGTGAGTTTCTGAAACACTGTAAAGTTTGAACTGCGTTAGATGATTTGGGTACACTCTAAAAGTTTTTCAGTCATTACCCCATAGACTCATTTTTTTGTTGTTTTCATTTGTTTTTGTTTGGTTCACCCTTGGCAGTGACAGTGTGGCCCTCCTGTGGTCCCCTGAGGACCACCAAGGAATTTCCTCTTTTTTTTTTTTAAATTAGCAGCAGTTAGAACCGCACATGGAACTACTGACTGGTTCTGGATTGGGAGAAGAGTACATCAAGGCTGTATATTGTCACCCTGCTTATTTAACTTATATGCAGAGTGTATCATGCAAAATGTGGGACTGGATGAAGCACAAGTTGGAATCAAGATTGCAGGGAGAAATATCAATATCAATATGCAGATGACACCACCCTTATGGCAGAAAGTGAAGAAGAACTAAAGAGCCTCTTCATGAAAGTGAGAGAGTGGAAAATTTGACTTAAAATTCAACATTCAAAAAATGAAGATGATGGCATCCCTACATTTCATGGCAAGAGATGGGCAAACAATGGAAACAGTGACAGACTTTATTTTCTTGGGCTCCAAGATCACTGAAGATGGTGACTGCAGCCATGAAATTAAAAGATGCTTGCTTCTTGGAAGGAAAGCTATGACCAACCTCAGTTCAGTTCAGTTGCTCAGTCATGTCTGACTCTTTGAGACCCCTTGGACTGCAGCACTCCAGGCTTCCCTGTCCATCACCAACTCCCGGAGTTTACTCAAACTCATGTCAATTGAGTCTGTGATGCCATCCAACCATCTCATTCTCTGTTGTCACCTTCCTCCCACCTTCAATCTTTCCCAGCATCAGGGTCTTTTCAGTGAGTCAGTTCTTCACATCAGGTGGCCAAAGTACTGGAGTTTCAGCTTCAGCATCAGTCCGTCCAATGAATATTCAGGACTGAATTCTTTTAGGCTCTACTGGTTTGATCCCCTTGTGTTGCAGGAAGGGGGACCCCTCCCAGGGCCCAAAACTGGGCTCTTGTCTAACACTTGGAAATGAATTGTCCGAGGAGACACATGTGCTGACAAAGCAAGAGATTTTATTGGGAAATGGCACCCGGGTGGACTGCAGTAGGGGAAGGGAACCCAGGAGAACTGCTCTGCTGCATGGCTCGCGGTCTCAGGTTTTATGGTGATGGGATTAGTTTCCGGGTGGTCTTTGGCCAATCATTCTAATTCAGAGTCTTTCCTGGTGGCACACGCATAGCTCAGCCAAGATGGATGCTAGCGAGAGGGATTCTGGGCAGTGGATGGACACGCGGTGTCTCCTTTAGACCTTTCCCGAACTCTTCCAGTTTGTGGTGGCTTATTAGTTCAGTATTCCTTATCAGGATCTCCTGTCATAAAACAACTCATGCAAATGGTTACTATGGTGCCTGGCCAGGATGGGTGGTTTCAATCAGTGTGCTTCCCCTAACACTTGCAGTCCAAGGGACTCTCAAGGAGTCTTCTGCAACACCACAGTTCAAAAGCATCAATTTTTCGGCACTCAGCTTTCTGTATAGTCCAACTCTCACATCCATACATGACTACTGGAAACACCATAGCCTTGACTAGACGGACCTTTGTCGGCAAAGTAATGTCCCTGCTTTTTAATATGCTGTCTACGTTGATCATAACTCATCCTCCAAGGAGCAAGCATCTTTTAATTTCATGACTGCAGTCACCATCTGCAGTGATTTTGGAGCCCCCGAAATAAAGTCTGTCACTGTTTCCACTATTTCCCCATTTATTTGCCATGAAGTGATGGGACCAGATGGCATGATCTTAGTTTTCTGAATGTTGAGATTTAAGCCAACTTTTCACTCTCCTCTTTTACTTTCATCAAGAAGCTCTTTAGTTCTTCTTGATTTTCTGCCATAGGGTGGTGTCATCTGCATATCTGAGGTTATTGTTATTGTTCCCAGCAGTCTTGATTCCAGCTTGTGCTTCATCCAGCCCAGTGTTTCTCATTATGTACTCTGCATATAAGTTAAACAAGCAGGATGATAATATAAGCCTTGATGTCCTCCTTTCCCTATTTGGAACCAGTCTGTTGTTCCTTGTCCAGTTCTGTTGCTTCCTGATACAGATTTCTCAAGAGGCAGGCCAGGTGGCCTGGTATTCTCACCTCTTGAAGAATTTTCCACAGTTTATTGTGATCCACACAGTCAAAATCACTGCAAATGGTGATCATAGCCATGAAATTAAAAGATGCTTACTCCTTGGAAGGAAAGCTATGACCAACCTAGACAGCATATTAAAAAGCAGAGACATTACTTTGTCAACAAAGGTCCATCTAGTCAAGGCTATGGTTTTTTCAGTATTCATGTATGGATGTGCGAGTTGGACTATAAAGAAAGCTGAGCGCTGAAGAATTGATGCTTTTGAACTGTGGTGTTGGAGAAGACTCTTGAGAGTCCCTTGGACTACAAGGAGATCCAAGCAGTCCATCCTAAAGGAGATCAGCCCTGGGTGTTCTTTGGAGGGACTGATGCTGAAGCTGAAACTCCAATACTTTGGCCACCTGATGCAAAGAGCTGACTCATTTGAAAAGACCCTGATGCTGGAAAAGATTGAGGGCAGGAGGAGAAGAGGATGACAGAGGATGAGATGATTGGATGGCATCACTGACTCAATGGACATGAGTTTGGGTAAACTCCAGGAGTTGGTGATGGATAGGGAGGCCTGGTGTGCTGCAGTTCATGGGGTCACAGAGTCAGACATGACTGAGCGACTGAACTGAACTGACACAGTCAAAGGCTTTGGCACAGTCAATAAAACAGAAGTAGATGTTTTTCTCAAACTCTCTTGCTCTTTTGATGATCCAGCGGATATTGGCAACTTGATCTCTGGTTTCTCTGCCTTTTCTAAATCCAGCTTGAATATCTGGAAGTTCACGGTTCACATACTGTTGCATCCTGGCTTGGAGAATTTTGAGCATTACTTTACTAGTATGGGAGATGAGTGCAATTGTAGTAGTTTGAGAATTCTTTGGCATTGACTTTCTTTGGGATTGGAATGAAAACGGACCTTTTCCAGGCTTGTGGCCACTGCTGAGTTTTCCAAATTTGCTGGTCTATTGAGTTCACCACATTCACAGCATTATCTTTGAGGATTTGAAATAGCTTACCTGGAGTTCCATCACTTCCACTAGCTTTGTTCGTAGTGATGCTTCCTAAAGCCCACTTGACTTCGCATTCCAGGATGTCTGACTCTAGGTGAGTGATCATACCATCGTGATTATCTGGGTTGTGAAGACTTTTTGTGTAGTTCTTCTGTGTATTCTTGCCACCTCTTTGTAATATCTCTGCTTCTACTAGGTCCATACCATTTCTGTCCTTTATTGTGCCCATCTTTGCACGAAATGTTCCCTTGCTATCTCTAGTTTTCTTGAAGAGATCTCTAGTCTTTCCCATTCTATTGTTTTCTTCTATTTCTTTGCATTGATCACTGAGGAAGGCTTTTTTATCTCTCCTTGTTATTCTTTGGAACTCTGCATTCAAATGGATATATCTTTCATTTTTTCCTTTGCCTTTCACTTCTCTTCTTTGTAGTTCCTCTTCACTTTCGGCCATAAGGGTGGTGTTATCTGCGTATCTGAGGTTATTGAAATTTCTCCTGGCAATCTTGATTCCAGCTTGTGTTTCTTCCAGCCCAAGGTTTCTCATGATTTACTCTGCATATAAGTTAAATAAGCAGGGTGACAATATGCAGTCTTGACGTACTCCTTTTCCTATTTGGAACCAGTCTGTTATTCCATGTCCAGTTCTAACTGTTGCTTCCTGACCTGCATATAGTAGTCATATGACTATATTATTATTTTAAAGAATATTTAAGAATCAGCAATTGATAAGTATTTAAAAAATAGATCTTTGATCTTTCCTGGTGGCTCAGAAGGTAAAGCGTCTGCCTACAATGCCTACCATGTGGGAGACCAGGGTTCAATCCCTGGGTCGGGAAGATCTCCTGGAGAAGGAAATGGCAACTCACTCCAGTATGCTTGCCTGGAAAATCCCATGGATGGTGGAACCTGGTAGGCTACAGTCCATGGGGTCGAAAAGAGTCAGACACGACTGAGCGACTTCACTTTCACTTTCTTTAAAAAATAAAGACTTTTTTTTTGGTTGTGCTGTGCAGCTTGTGGAATCTCAGTTCCACAATGAAGGATTGAACCTGAGCCATAGCAGTGAAAGCGCTGAATCCTAGTTGCTAAACCACCAGGGAATTCCCTAAAGATATTGAATTTTATTAAATATATCATGAGCCTTTTTATTAAATATATTATGTTGGTTCTATTAAAATGATGAATGATATTAATCAATTTCTTTTTTTTTCACTTTTATTAAGTTATTATTGACATACAAAACTGCTTATGTTTAAGGTGTACAGCCGAATCACTTGACTTAGGTATATTGAAAAATGATTGTCACAATAAGTTTATTTAACATTCATCATCTCATAGTCAAAAAAATAAAAAGGAAAACCATATTTTAGGATTTACTCTCTTAACAACTTTCAAATACACCATATAGCATTGTTAACTATAGTCATTGTGCTGTACATTACATACCCAGTACTTATTTATCTTATAACTGGAAATTTGTACCTTTGATCATTTTCCTCCAATTCTTCCAGCTCCAGCTTCTGGTAACCACAAATTTGATCTCTGTTTTGATGAGATTGCCTTTTAAAAAAAAATTTCACATATAAGTGATAATATACAGTATTTGCTTTTCTTTGTCTCACTTATTGCACTTAGTATAATGTCCTCAGGGTTCATCCATGTTGCCAGAAATGACTGGATTTCCTTATTTTTTTAATCCATTTTCCCTAATTTTTATTGGAGTAAAATTGATTTACAGTGTTGTATTAGTTTCTGCTGTTCACCAAAGTGAATCAGTTATGTGTATACACATATCCCCTCTTTTTTAGATTTCCTTCCTATTTAGGTCACCACAGAACATACAGAGTAGAGGTCCCTGTGCTATACAGTAGGTTTGTGTAAGTTATTGATTTTATATATAGTAGTGTATATTTTGGAGAAGGCAATGGCACCCCACTCCAGTACTCTTGCCTGGAAAATCCCATGGATGGAGGAGCCTGGTAGGCTGCAGTCCCCGAGGTCTCTAAGAGTCGGACACGACTGAGCGACTTCACTTTCACTTTTCACTTCCATGCATTGGAGAAGGAAATGGCAACCCACTCCATTGTTCTTGCCTGGAGAATCCCAGGGACGGAGGAGCCTGGTGGGCTGCCGTCTGTGGGGTCGCACAGAGTCGGACACGACTAAAGCGACTTAGCAGCAGCAGCAACAGCAGCAGTGTATATTTGTCAGTCCCAATCTCTCAGTTCCTCCCACCCCACTCCCCGCTTTCCTCCTTGGTAGCCATACATTTGTTCCCTATGTCTGTCTCTATTGCTGCTTTGCAAATAAGATCATCTATACCATATTTCTAGATTCCACATATATGCATTAATATGCAATACTTGTTTATCTTCTGACTCACTTCACTCTGTATGACAGTCTCTAGGTCCCTTCACATCTCTGCAAATGGCACAAATTCATTCTTTTTTATGGCTGAGTAATGTTTCTTTGTATATATGTACCACGTCTTCTTTATCCATTCCTCTGTTGGTGGACATTTTTGTTGCTTCCATGTCCTGGTTATTGTAAATAGTATTGCAAGGAACATCAGGGTGCATGTACCATTTTGAGTTACGGTTTTCTCAGGAGGGGATTGTTGGGTCATATGGTAGTTCTATTTTTAGTTTTTTGAGAAACCTCCATACTGTTTTCCCTAGTAGCTGTGCCAATTTACAATCCCAACAACAGTGCACAATTTCTTAACATTGGAACTTATCCACAACCCTGAAATTAACTGGCCACTTCATCCACCACAGTTCACTGCACTCTTTTGATATGTTACTGGATCTGGGTATGTGTGTTTTCTTAGTAGCTTTGCAACTATATTCCAGTGTCTGGATTGTTGTTGAGTCATTCAGTTGTATCTGACTCTTTGCGACCCCGTGGACTGCAGCACACAGGTTTCCCTGTCCTTCACTATCTCCCTGAGTTTGCTCAAATTCACATACGTTGAGTCAATGATGCCGTTCAACTATCTTATCCTCTGTTGCCCTCAATCTCCTCTTGCCCTCAACATTTCTCAGCATCAGGATCTTTTTTAGTGAGTTTGCTTTTTTTGCATCAAGTGACCAAAGTATTGGAGCTTCAGCTTTAGCATAAGTCCTTCCAGTGAATATTCAGGGTTGGTTTCCTTTAGGATTGATTTGTTTGACCCTCCTAGCTGTCCAAGGGACACTCAAGAGTCTTCTCCAGCACCGTAATTGAAAAGCATCAATTCTTCAACATTCAGCCTTCTTTATGGTCCAACTCTTGTCTGTACATGACTACCGGAAAAACCATAGCTTTGACTATATGGATCTTTGTCAGCAAAGTAATGTCTCTGGTTTTTAATATGCTGTTTAGGTTTGTCATAATTTTTCTTCCAAGGAACAAGTGTCTTTTAATTTCATGACTACAGTCACTGTCCACAGTGATTTTGGAGCCCAAGAAAATAAAATCTGTCACTATTTTCACTTTTCCCCCATCTTTTTGCCATGAAGTGATGGGACTGGATGCTATGATCTTAGTTTTCTGAATGTTGAGTTTTAAGCCAGCTTTTTTCACTGTCCTCTTTGAATTTCATTAAAGGGCTCTTTAGTTCCTCTTTACTTTCTGCCATTAAAGTAGTATCATCTGTATATCTGAGGTTGTTGATATTTCTCCCAGCAATCTTTCTTTTCTGTTTTTAAAATTAATTCATTTATTTTAATTAAAGGATAATTACAATATTTTGATGGTTTTGCCATACATCAACATGAATTGGCCACAGGTACACATGTGTCCTCCATCCCTGAATCCGCCTCCCAACTCCCTCCCAACCCTATCCATCTAAGTTATCCCCGAGCACTGGCTTTGGGTGCTCTGCTTTATGCACAGAACTTTCACTGGTCATCTTTTTACATATAGTAATGTATATGTTTCAATGCTATTCTCTCATATCATCCCACCATATCCTTCTCCCATTGAGTCCAAAAGTCTGTTCTTTATGTCTATGTCTCCTTTGCTGCCCTACAAGTAGGATCATTGGTACCATCTTTTTAAATTCCATTTAATGTGCTAATATACAGTACTTGTATTTCTCTTTCTGAGTTACTTCACTCTGTATAATAGGCTCTAGGTTCATTTACTTCATTAGAACTGACTCAAATATGCATTCTTTTTATAGCTGAGTAATATTCCATTTTGTATATGTGCCACAACTTCCTTATCCATTCATCTGCTGATGGACATCTAGGTTGCTTCCATGTCCTAGCAATTGTAAATAGTGCTTCAGTGAACAGTGGGGTACATGTGTCTCTTTAAATTTTAGTTTCCTTGGGGTATATGCCTAGCAGTGGGATTTCTGGATTATATGGCAATTCTATTCTGTTTTTTTAAGGAATCTCCACACTATTCTCCATAGTGGCTGTACCAGTTTGCATTTCCACTAACAGTATAAGAGGGTTCCTTTTTCTCCACACCATCTCCAGTGTTTATTGTATAGACTTTTTGATAGCAGCCATTCTGACTGGTGTGAGATGATATCTCATTGTGGTTTTGATTTGCATTTCTCTAATAATGAATGATGTTGAGCGTCTCTTCATGTGTTTATTAGCCATTTGTATGCCTTCTTTGGAGAAGTGTCTGTTTAGGTCTTTGCCCACTTTTTGATTGGGCTGTTTGTTTTCTAGTATTGAGCTGCATGAACTACTTGTATATTTTGGAGATTAATTCTTTCTCAGTTGTTTAATTTGCTGTAATTTTCTCCTATTCTGAGGGTTGTCTTTTCACCTTGCTTATGGCTTTCTTTGTTGTGCAAAAGCTTTTAAGTTTAATTAGGTCCCATTTATTTATTATTGTTTTTATTTCCATTACTCCAGGAGGTGGATCATAGAAGATCTTGCTGTGATTTATGTCAGTGAGTATGCTGCCTATGTTTTCCTCTAAGAGTTTTATAGTTTCTGGTCTTACATTTAGGTCTTTAATCCATTTTGAGTTTATTTTTGTGTATGGTGTTAGAAAGTGCTCTAGCTTTCTCCTGGCAATCTTGATTCTAGTTTGTGAGTCATCCAGCCTGACGTTTCACATGATGTATTCTGCATATAAGTTAAATAAGCAGGGTGACGCATACAGCCTTGAGGTACTCCTTTCCCAATTTGGAATCATTCTGTTGTTCCATGTCCAGTTCTAACTGTTGCTTCTTGACCTGCATACAGGTTTGACAGATAAGGTGGTCTGGTATTCCCATCTCTAAGAATTTTCCAGTTTGTTGTGATCCACACAATTAAAGGCTTTAGCATAGTCAGTGAAACAGAAGTATATGTTTTTTTGGAATTCCCTTGCTTTTTCTGTGATCCAGCATATGTTGGCAATTTGATCTTCGGTCCCTCTGCCTTTTCTAAATCCAGCTTGTACATCTGCAAGTTTTCAGTTCATGTACTGCTGAAACCTTGCTTGGGGGATTTTGAATGTAATTTTGCTGGCATGTAAAATGAGTGCAATTGTACATTAGTTTGAACATTCTTTGGCATTGCTTTCTTTGGGATTGGGATGAAAACTGACCTTTTCCAGTCCTATGGCCACTGCTGAGTTTTCCAAATTTGCTGGCATATTGGGTGCAGCACTTTAAGAGCATCATCTTTTAGAGTTTGGAATAGCTCAGCTAGAATTCCATCACCTCAACTGGCTTCATCCCTAGGAATGCTTTCTGTGGCCCACTTGATTTCACACTCTAGGATGTCTGGCTTCCTGGCCTTGCTGCTTCTGGCTGCCCTGGGGTCGATCTGCCACCCCCATGGCCTGCGTCCAGCAGAGTTCTGGCCCCGCATTTCCTCTCCTCTTTCTCTGCAGCTCATTGTCCAGGTCCAGCGAGTCTGGCTGCCCTGAGGGGTGCGTGCAGTGCTTTGGGACCTCCCACCCTGCTGTGCTCGGAACCTGGGGCCTTGTCTGGATTAAATCTGGAAAAAAGGATACCTTTCTTGGGGTCATGAAACAGAGGGCATAGGTAGGAGAGTGTGGAGCCAAGCAGAGCTAAACAGAGCTGAGAGCTATGAAGAAGCAGGAGACAGGCAGATACCTGGCTTTGCAGAGCCTTTTCTTCATTCTGTAGGTCTCAGGACTGAAACTTTCCTCCACACAGTAACCTTTGTTGTCTTCCTAATCATGGGATGAAGACTTTAAAAGTCTTAAACTCACTTATTGTCCTAAACTTTATGACTTAAGCTATAAACTATTGTTAAATTAATGGCAGCACTACTGTTTTTCACCCTATATTGTGTCATATATAGTTCCCTAGCGAAAAACAGTTCAGTGCCAAATAATAGCTCCTATCTGGATTGCCAAGTGCTAGAAACCACTGCTTGTTTTCACTACCCACAGCAACATTTGCCTATATATTTCATAATTTTAGTTCAGCTTCCCTGAAGAGAAAACTGACCTTTTGAAGTGACTCATGCAACTTCTTTTTACAAGTCTGACATCCCTAATGTAGTCTTCAGAGTTTTCTATAATGCTCTAACAGAAATTTTCACTTTTTTTTAATTGGTAAAGGATAACATAATTATCAGAGAAGGCAATGGCAACCCACTCCAGTACTCTTGCCTGGAAAATCCCATGGACATAGGAGCCTGGTAGGCTGCAGTCCATGGGGTTGCAAAGTGTCAGACACGACTGAGCGACTTCACTTTCACTTTCCTGCATTGGAGAAGGAAATGGCAACCCACTCCAGTGTTCTTGCCTGGAGAATCCCAGAGACGGTGGAGCCTGGTGGGCTGCCGTCTATGGGGTCATACAGAGTCAGACACGACTGAAGTGACTTAGCAGCAACATAATTATAATAGTGTCCTAGGATGTAAAGGTAGCAGATGGAGAGTTGAGAGACATTGACTACAGGTGTTCACCTACAGTTCTCAAAATGTGGTCAGGGAATCCTTGTGGAACCCTGGCATCCTTTCAGAGGATATACAAGGTCAAAACCATGCTCATAATAATGTTGAGACATTATTTTCACTCTCATAAGGGTACAGTGGAATTTTTGGCAGGTAACATGATGTATAATATTGTACCAGACTGAATGCAGAAGTGGATTTGAGAATTCCGCTCTTCTGTACTAAATCAGACAGCAATGAAATGTGCAAAGTATAAAACAATGTTACTTCTCTCATTAGACATTTTTTAGTTTTAGGACATAGTCATTTTTATGAAAAATAGTTTTATTATTAAAATAGGTTTATTATTGTGACTTTCAATAAATTACTGATTATTGAGCATATTTTTCTCTGTTTTAATTTCTGATACAGTAAATACCGGGCTTCCCTGGTGGCTCGGATGGTAAAGTATCCACCTGCAATGTGAGAGAGCTGGTTCCATCCCTGGGTTGGGAGGATCCCTTGGAGGAGGGCATGAAAACCCACTCCAGTATTCTTGCCCAGGAAATCCCATGGACAGAGGAGCCTGGTGGGCTACAGTCTATGGGGTCGCAAAGAGTCAGACATGACTGAGCAACTAAGCACAGCACACAGCACAGTAAATACCAATATATATGCTCCTTCCATAAATGTTCCCTGGGATTCTTATTTTTGAGAGTGTAAAGGGGTATTTAGTGGTTCTCTTTTGAGAACTGCTACTGTAGGCTTGAGAATGTTTTAAAGCTTGAACAAGCTGATCTTTCTAAGTCTTGGTGTCTCCTTTTATAAAGTAAGAGTATTAGACTGGATGATTTCTAATATCTTTTTATTTCTAAACAATTGAAAAAGGCTTTCCTGCCTGTTCACAAGAGCTTTTCTTGTGAAAAGGTTTTGATGAAGGATGCACAGAAGGGCATTTGGTCACCCTAAGCAAGAGGGGAGGAGGGAGATGCCCATTATGGTGAATGCTTTACCATGTGGGGCTCTTGGTTACAACAAGGGGGATTTCTCCCCTACTTCCTATAAGTAACTTTTTTTTTTTTTTGTCGACTACACAGCACACGGAACTCCCCTGTCTTGGGAATGAACCCTTGACCCCTTCAATAGAAGCACGGAGTCTTAATCCATGGACCTCCTGGAAAGTCCCTTTAAGTAACTATATTATGTTCATCTAGAAAAATAACATCTTTCTCCAGTATCCTATCATTCACCTCTCTCCTGGAAATTCCAATACCTTGCACAATCTTTCCTTCCGTGACTAGCTTTCTCCCTTCTCTTGTTCTCTGCACTCTGTGATCCTTGCTGCAGTCTCTGATCTTAGTTTCCTTAGCTAAGGAGGAGGAAGGTGGAAGGGTTAGTGCTACTAACAATCATAACCAGCAGAGGGTAGCAGAGAATAGCAGAAGCAAACTTACTAGGCTTTTCCCACTCTAGTTAAGCAATGAGGTTAGCTGTTCCCATTGTAGACCTAGCTACGCCAGGCCAGGTGGCCGGTTTTGTTTAGAACCCTAAAGAGGAGAGCAGAGGCTAAACCTAAGAAGTGTTGAGACCCCTTCACCCCTGTCCAGGACGCAGCTGGAGCCAGGTTTTGGAAAGGAGAAGTGCCCAGAATGTGGGCAGGAAAAGCGTTGTGACAGCAGTTCCAGGCCACTTCCATTTTTTTTTTTTCCTTTCCTTTTTTGTTTTGAGAATCCTTGTAAATTAAAAAAAGAAGAAGTGACAGAGCAGGGTTACGAAACTGTGGTGTGTTTTAAATATTTACCTTGAATAAACCTCCCATTTACAGAAAACTGAAGGTCCAGTGCAATGATAGGTTCTTTTTATTTAAAAATTTTTAAAAATATTAGTTATTTATTAAAAAGACTTCCCTTGTGGCTCAGCTGGTAAAGAATCCGCCTGCGATGCGGGAGACCTGGATTCAATCCCTGGGTTGGGAAGATCCCCTGGAGAAGGGAAAGGCTACCCACTCCAGTATTCTGGCCTGGAGAATTTCATGAACTGTATAATTCATGGGGTCGCAAACAGTCGGACACGACTGAGTGACTTCCACTTTCACTTTTTCATTAAAAGGACTAAGTTATGTTTGACATATAACGTTATATTAGTTTCATATGTGCAACATAGTGGTTTAATATTTTTATACATTATGAAGTAATTGCCACACTAAGTCCAGTTACCATTTGTTACTATTAAAGTTATTATATTATTGACTGTATTTTCTATCCTGAATAATACACCCTTTGATTTATTAATTTTATAACTGAAAATTTGTTCTTCCTAATCACCTGCACCTATTTCACTTTCCCCTGCAACTACCAGTTTTTTCTGTGTCTATGAATCTATTCTTGTTTTTAGATTCCACACGTAAGTGAAATATGGTGTTTATTTTTCTCTGTGTGACATTTCACCTCTTGGTGGGTCCATCCATATTGTCACAAATGGTAAGATTTTATTTTATTTTTTTATGACTGAGTAATATGTATATATACCATATCTTCTTTTTAAAAATTAATTTATTTTTATTTGGAGGATAATTGCTTTACAATGCTGTGGCTGTTTCTGCCATACATAAACATGAATCAGCCATAGATTTACATATATTCCCTCCACCTTGAACCCCTCCCTTCCATCTCCCACTCCATCCCACCCCTCAAGGTTGTCACAGAGCACCGGGTTGACTCCCTGTGTCATACAGCAAATTCCCACTGGTTCTTTACTACACATATGGTAATGCATTGTGCTTCAATGCTACTCTCTCAATCCATCACACTCTCTCCTTCCCCGCTGTGTCCACAAGTCTGTTCTCTACATCTGCATCTTTATAGTTGCCCTGCATTAGGTTCATCTGTATCATTTTTCTAGATGCCATATATGTGCATTAATGTATGAGAGGATCTATGTTAAGTTATCTCCCTGCTGCTGCTGCTGCTAAGTCACTTCAGTCGTGTCCGACTCTGTGCGACCCCATAGACGGCAGCCCACCAGGCTCCCCCGTCCCTGGGATTCTCCAGGCAAGAACACTGGAGTGGGTTGCCATTTCCTTCTCCAATGCATGAAAGGGAAAAGTGAAAGTGAAGTCGCTCAGTCGGGTCTGACTCTTAGCAACCCCATGGGCTGCAGCCCACCAGGCTCCTCCGTCCATGGGATTCTTCAGGCAAGAGTACTGGAGTGGGGTGCCATTGCCTTCTCCGAAGTTACTTCACTAGAAGTGACTAAAATTTTTATTGGTGAATAATATTCCATTGTATATGTGAACCATATCTTCTTTATCCATTCATCTGTTGATGGTTGCTTCCATATCTTGGAATTTACAATGAATATAAGGTTGCATATCTTTTTGGATCAGTGTCTTTGTTTTCTTTGAATAGGTACCCAGAAGTAGAATTGTTGGATTGTATGGTAATTCTATTTTTAATTTTTCTATACTATTTTTCGCAGTGGCTGCATCAGTTTTCATTCCCACCAGTGGTGCATGAGGGTTCCCTTTTCTCCACATCCTCACCAACAATTGTTGTTTTTGTCTTTTTTATAGTAGCCAAGCATGAAGTGATAACTCATTGTAGCTAAATTCTTTTTAAATTTATTTTTGGCCACACCATGTGACTGGTGGGATCTTAGTTCCCAGACCAAGGATCAAATCTGCACCCTTGGCAGTGAAATTTCATTGTGGTTTTGATTTGCATTTCCCTGACAATTGGTGATATTGAGTATTTTTCATGTGCCTACTGGCCACCTGTATGTCTTTGGAAAAGCGTTCAGATCCTCTGCCTGTTTTTTAATGCTTTAAAACATTTTGATATTGAGTTTTATATTAATAGTTTGTATATCAACCCCTTATTGGATATGTCATTTGCAAATGTCTTATGACAGGTTTATTTTGTGCACAAAAAGAATGAAGGAAATATTTGACCTGATGCAAAATTTTGAAATTTTTCTTTTTAGCACAAAGATCTCACTTTGGGACTCTAGGCAAAGTGGATTACGTTATACTATTAGGAACGTGAGCAATAGCTGTTGTTAAATAGTTGTTCTGACATTTGTTAAAATGGTAAGGGAGACTTTATTTAGAACTATCATAATAGCCCTGCCAAGGAATTCCTTGTTGAGTTCTTTGGAGAATGAGTGAGGTATACATACACAGACATCTCTATGTATATCAAATATAGTTCAAATTATATATTTGAATGCTTTATTTTTTGTAGCTTTATTGAGATATAATTGACATATAACACTGTGGAAGTTTAAAATATACATGTTGCTTTGATACATTTATATATTGAAAAATATAATAATTCCATGTATGTTCTTCTCCATCTCTGAGACCTGTCTCTGCCCCTCATCAAGGCTAATCGTGGGTGACATGACAATAGGGGCCAAGGAGGTGCTTTTAGTGTACACTTCTTTCTAACTCTCTCTATTCACCTTGATTCTTCTTCCAAACTCAAAACCCTGCCCTCCTTTTTACCAACATCTGTCCTCAGAGGTGGTGCTGATGGCCACCTAAGTAAAGTAAATTTAAGCCTCTACATTTTTTCCAAGACGTAAAATGATTTGTTTTGTGAACAGACAATTCTGCATGTGAACTGAGAAGCTTGGGACTCTTCCCTAGTGCCCCTGCTTTTGGAAGCAAATCAGTTGCCCCAAAGTCAGTTCATCTAACACTGGTTTGCCCAATGTTTAATTACATTTGCTCCAAAATTGTACAAGTGACATTTTCACAGATTTTAGGAAGCTTCAATCTCTTTTGCAATATTGTGTATTAGATGGTATTTCTTGTCTACAATTTATTATTAATATTTTACAAAAATTTAAAGCATATATAGTATCTAACTGGCTTTATTCTCAGGTTACTAACAAGAAATGTACTTTCAGTTCTTAACATATGGTTTACTACATCCTGTTTGAATCTCTTCCTGGGGATTTTGCTCTTTTTAAATGGATATTTACCAATATTCCTGTTTTGCCTACTCATATGGAGCATGTGGGATGTGGGGCTGGCCTGCATGAGGCCCTGTTGTTTCTCATCTACTGACATTTGTAGATGTCATTTGGGTTCATGCTAGTGAAAAGAGCATGGAGATTTTCCCATTGTCTTACAACTTTCCTATTGTCTAGGTTTAATCCATTATTACAAGAGAACATGCTCTGTATGATTTAAATTCTTTGAATTGCATTCAGGGTTTTTTTTTTTTTTTTTCCTCAGTGGTTCAGGGCATGGTGAAGTGAAGTGAGTGACTCACTTCACTTATGACAGTCACTCACTTCACTTCACCATGCCCTGAACCACTGAGGAAAAAAAAACCTCAATGTAATTCAAAGAATTTAAATCATACGTTGAGGGTTTGTTTTTTTTCCCTCAGTGGTGCAGGGCATGGTATACTTTGATAAATGTTCCAGTGTTCCCCTGAAAAAAATTTGTTTTCTACTGTTTTTAGGTAGAGTGGTCTATATATGTCAACTGAATCCAATTAGTTGATTTTGGTGTTCAGTCCTTTTATCACCTTGTGTGTGTTAGTTGCTCAGTCATATTTGACTCTTTGCGACCCCACTGTAGTCAGCCAGGCTCCTCTGTTCTTGGGATTTCCCAGGCAAGAATACTAAAGTAGTTTGCCATTCCCTTCTCCAGGGGATGTTAAAGCTATCGTTTTTCCAATAATCATGTATGGATGTGAGAGTTAGACTATAAAGAAAGCTGAGAGCTGAAGAATTGATGCTTTTGAACTGTGGTGTTGGAGAAGACTCTTGAGAGTCCCTTGGACTGCAAGGAGATCCAATCAGTCCATCCTAAAGGAAATCAGTCCTGAATATTTATTGGAGGACTGATGTTGAAGCTGAAACTCCAATACTTTGGCCACCTGATGTGAACAGCTGACTCACTTGAAAAGACCCTGATGCTGGGAAAGATTGAAGGCTGGAGGAGAAGGGGACAACAGAGGATGAGATGGTTGGATGGGATCACTGACTCAATGAACATGAGTTTGAGTAAACTCTTCGAGTTGGTGATGGACAGGGAGGCCTGGCGTGCTGCAGTCCATGGGGTCGCAAAGAGTCAGACACGACTGATAGACTGAACTGAACTAACCATCCTTTTTTGCCTCTAGCAATTTTATTTTCTTGCAACATTTTTTATCTTTGCTCTTGGTGGTTCTGGGTTGGAGATGTTGGGGAGTAAAAACACTTTTTCCTTCAACTTTTTAAATTCTCGATTGGGACCCCTGTAACTAAAGATAGGTTAACACAAGAAAAGTGTATGGATTTATTTAATGCAAATTTTACTTCCTTGGCACTCAGATGGTAGAGTCTGTCTGCAATGATCCTTGGGTTGGGAAGATCCACTGGAGAAGGGAATGGCTACCCACTCCAGTATTCCTGTCTGGAGAATTCCATGGACAGAGAAGCCTGGTGGGCTACAGTCCATGGGGCTGCAAAGAGTTGGACATGACTGAATGACTAACATTTTACATGACATAAGAGCCTTCATAAGGAAATGAAGACCTGAAAAGGCAATTAAACATAAACATTATGATAGATTTATTGAAAAGTGGAAAGTCATGGAAAGATGTGATCAGACAGAAAAAGGGTATGAGCTAAGTGCAGTAAACTAGGGGGAACTTAGCAAGGCCTGTTCATTGATTCCTCTTTGTATCCCTTTAGGATGAGGATTTGCCTTTCTACCAGGTATAGGGAAGGTCCTCTTACCTGAGGATTTCATGATGTGCTTTGAGGAAAGGTCAGAAAGTCCTTCCTGCACATCCCATTTCTAAATTCCTTCAGCTCAAAATATTCAATATACCAAGGTACTACATTTTGGGGAGGATGACCTGAGTTTCATCACAGGAGTCTTTAGTGCCCTTCCTGGATATGTAGGAGGTAATAAGGAAACCCAGGAGCCTTTCATGGCTCAATGAAACTCTGAGCCATGCCATATAGGGCCCCCAAGTCAGACAGGTTATGGTGGAGAGTTCTGACAAAACATAGTCCACTATAGAAGGAATTGACAAACCACTTTAGCATACTTGCCTTGAGAACCCAATGAACAGTATGAAAAGGCAAAGAGTTAGGACACTGAAAGACGAACCCCCCAGGTTGGTAGGTGTCCAATATGCTACTGGAGAAAAATAGAGAAATAACTCCAGAAGGAATGAAGAGGCTGAACCAAAGCGAAAAGCTTATTGTGGTGGCTTCTCTTGTTGCAGAGTATGGTTCTAGGGTGAGTGGGCTCAGCAGTTGCAGTTCCTAGGCTGTAGAGCACAGGCTCAATAGTTGTGGCATATGGGCTTAGTTGCTCTGTGACATGTGGGATCTGCTCAGACCAGGGACTGAACTTCTGTCTTGTGCATTGGCAGATGGATTCTTTACCACTGAGCCACCAGAGAAGCTCAATACCATGTCTTATATTTGAGACTTTAGGCTGTTTTGAGTTTATTTTTTATATGATGTGACGAAGTGTTCTAACGTCATTGATTTACATGCAGTTGTCCATTTTTCCCATTCTGCTTGCTGAAGTGACTCTTTTCTCCACTGTATATTCTTACCTCCTTTGCTGAAGATGAATTTTTAAAATTAATTAGTTAATTAATTTAAAAATTTTATTTATTTGACTGCACCGGGTCTTAGTTGCAGCATGTAGAATCTAGTTCCCTGGCCAGGGATCGAACCCAAGCCCCCTGCATTGAGAGCCTGGAGTCTTAGTCACTGAACCACCAGGGAAGTCCCCAAAGATTAATTGATATGTGGGTTTATTTATATGTGATATGTGAGTAATTGGTATGTGGGTTTATTTCTCTATTCTGGGAGAACTAGGGGTTATCTATTTCTTTATTTATTTTTGGCTGTGCTGGGTCTTCATTGCTGCACACGGGCTTTCTCTAGTTGCAGTGAGTGGGGATTACTCTTCATTGTGTTACACGGGCTTCTCATCATGGTGGCTTCTCTTGTTGGGGAGCACAGGCCCTAGAGCACACAGGCTTCAGCAGTTGTGTTATATGGGTTCTAGATTGAGGGCTCAATAGTTGTGGTGCAGGGGCTTAACTGTTTCCCATCATGTGGAATCTTCCCTAACCAGAGTTCAAACCTGTGTGTCTTCTGCGTTGGCAGGTGGAATCTTATCCACTGTACCACCAGGGAAGTCCCAGAAGTAGGGGTTCTTAATTGTATTCATTTTCTGTGGCTGCCATAACAACTTGGCACAAACTTATTGGCTTGTAACAATAAAAAATGATTATCTTACTGTTCTGCAGGTCTGAATTCAAATATGGGTCTCGCAGTGTTAAAATCATGGTGTCAGCAAGGCTGCCTTCCTTTCTAGAGATTCTAGGGAAGAATCTGTTTCTTTGCCTTTTCCAGCTTCTAGATGTCTCTTTCGGAGAAGGCAATGGCACCCCACTCCAGTACTCTTGCCTGGAAAATCCCATGGACAGAGGAGCCTGGTAGGCTGCTGTCCATGGGGTCGCTAAGAGTCAGACACGACTGAGCAACTTCACTTTCACTTTTCACTTTCAGGCATTGGAGAAGGAAATGGCAACCCACTCCAGTGTTCTTGCCTGGAGAATCCCAGGGACGGGGGAGCCTGGTGGGCTGCCGTGTATGGGGTTGCACAGAGTCGGACATGACTGAAGCGACTTAGCAGCAGCAGCAGCAGCAGCAGATGTCTCTTTTTCCCTGTGTCCTTGCATCAGATCACGTTGAATTTTTCTTCACTCCTCTTCCACTTATAAGGACCCTTGTGATGATATTAGTCCTACCTGGATGATCAAGGATACTCTCCTCAATTTTGTCACCCCATTAGCAAACTTGATTTATTTGCTGCCTTAATTCCCCTTTGTCATATAAGGTTATATACTCATGATTTATGGGGATTAGCATGTGGATATGCTGGGAGGGAGTGCATTATTGTGCCTGCCCCACTAACTTCCCCTTACTTTGGAATGCTACTAACTTCCACCATGCTACTATATTCAAGTGTTTGTCATTATCTTTTATTTGCCAGATGCCTTTACTTCTTTTGTTTTTTCCTCCTGCGTTATCTTTATATAGTTTTCATGATCATTCTTTTTTAAAAAAAATATCACTTTTCTTTAAAATAATGGAGTTTTTCCTGAACAGCTTTTTTGGAAAAACTGAATCTGCCTGCAATGCAGGAGACCTGAGTTTGATCCCTGGGTTGGGAAGATCTCCTGGAGAAAGGAAAGACTACCCACTCCAGTATTCTGGCCTAGAGAATTCCATGGACTACAGTCCATGGGGTCTCAAAGAGTTGGACGTGACTGAGCGACTTTCACTTCACTTCACTTCAGTTGGAGGAAGAGGTAGCGTATATCCCCGAGGCTTCTGTGGATGTCGTCTGGTGGGGTCTGTTAACTTGGATGGGAAAAATTTTTTTTTGTTTTTTGGATGGGAAAAATTTTGATCTTGATTTTTCTCTAGTGCAGGCAACACAGCCCATGTATCCTACACATTTGTCACCAGTGGAAATTAGAGTTATTTTCATATCACTTTACAGAAAGGCTGACATACCAGTTACTCTCATCATTTCTTTCAAATTATGAATTATTGGGCATAAATACCACAAACTTAAAAGTATTTTGGTACCTCTATTTCAACATCTTCCTTTGTGATCTTATGTGCTTTATTTATTTATTTATTTTTTTAAATTTTATTTTATTTTTAAACTTTACATAATTGCACTAGTTTTGCCAAATATCAAAATGAATCCGCCACAGGCATACATGTGTTCCCCATCCTGAACCCTCCTCCCTCCTCCCTCCCCACACCATCCTTCTGGGTCGTCCCAGTGCACCAGCCCCAAGCATCCAGTATTTTATGCATTTGAATATATTCTTCTGAGAAGGGACCCATGCACATCAGCAGGCTTGCAGCATGAGTACAACATTCCTGCCTTTTGTCCCATTCTCGCTGTTCCTCTCAGCTGGGTGTGGGCCCCTTCCAAAAAACAGGAAGTTCCTTGACATGTGTCAAAACTCTGCACATCACAGATTTTGGGTGATTTAGCTTGGATTTCTCCTTAGCTGACCAGTGTCAGCAAGAATCAGTCTTCTAAAGTTTAAAAAAAAAAAAAAAGAATCAGTCTTCTATTGGTTCACTCACAGTTTCTCCCCACACTAGTAGCAGATAATCACTCACTCTTGAACATGTATGTCCCCGTAATATCCCAACATCCTGCCACTACTGTGGTCCACAGGGTTCAAAGATGTTTGGTGATTTGCCCAAACACTCAGACCTTGAAATTGCAAGGAGGGTGGGACTGGGGTTGCTGTTTCCCACTAGTGTGTGTTCCCTACTCTGGAAAACTCTGGATTCTCTTTATTTTCCTGAAGATGGTCTCTCTCATTATGTCCCTTCTCACTCCAGTTCTAGGCTTCAAGAGCCCTGGGCCCTCTCATGATTGGTGACTTCATAGAAGTGGAAGTTCTTTTTTTTTTTCTCTGTTGTTCTGGATTAATTTCAGAGGAGACACAAGGGTTAGAGGTTTCTCTTCCTTCTCTCTTTAATAGGAAATCTTTTTAGCTTTTCCCCATAACTTTTAAAAGGTTTCTAAGGTTCATCATGTCCTTGCCTTCTATGGACAACCTGCTCAGTTGCTCAGTCCTGTCCAACTCTGTGACCCCATGGGCTGTAGCCGGCCGGGCTCCTCGGTCGATGGGGGCTTCATTATGATAGAGACAATACAGAACTGCACGAAGGAGAATGTCTTCTTCTTCCCACACAATAACCTTTTGGGGGAAGCAAAAATGTGGTGTGTGTCTGTTTTCATCTTTTCTCTGTCTCTATATAAACATTTTAAGTATTGCAATTGATCCACAATTGCAATATACCAGCTAGAGAGGTAGCTGGTATAGCGAAATATAATTGCTTATTTTTAACTGAGTGCTAGGAGTAGCGTTTGTACTTCTTTATTCTTCTGGGTTAAACGAGAGAGAAAGAAAATGAGGAGTGGAAATGTGTAACATAATTGATATTCTTTTTTACTGTAGAAAATACATATAACACACAATTTTCCATTTTAATGATTTTTAAGTGTGCAGTCCAGCAGTGTGATATACATTCACATCATCGTGCAGCCATTAACATCACCCATCTCCAGAACATTTCATCATTTTTTTTTTATGTGGCCTTATCATGCCGCCTGTGGGATCTCAGGTCCCCAACCAAGGACTGAACCCAGGCCCTTGGCAATGAAAGCACAGAGTCCTAATCATTGGACCACCAGGGAATTCCAAGAATTCTTCATCTTGCAAAACTGAAACTTTGTCACCATTAAATGCATCCCTGTTTCCCCCTCCCCACCACCCACCCCTGGCCTTGGATCCCTTCCAGCCACCATTCTTTCTGTTTCTGTGAATGTGACTATTCTAAGAATCTTATATAAGTGGTGGGCTGCTGTCTATGGGGTCACACAGAGTCGGACATGACTGAAGTGACTTAGCAGCAGCAGCAGCAGCAGCATGTGTTTTTATGTAACTGTCTTATTTCACTTAACATAATGTCAGCATGGTTCATGTTGTAATATATGTCAGAATTTCCTTTTTAAGGCTGTATAATATTCCATGGTATATATATAATATATTTTGTTAATGCATTAACTAGTTGATAACACTTGGGTTGCTTCCACCTTTGGCTATACACAGGTATATTAAAATGACTTTTAATATACATATAACTGAACCTTACCAAATATCCCTTCTTTCTGATGAAAAAACTTGAAATGTTTATTTTCTTTGCTTAAAGATAAGACATTCAGTTATAAGATGAGTTAACTTATGGGGACCTCATATATAGCATGATGACTAAGAGTTAATAATATGTATTTATACTTGATTGTTGAGAGTAATCTTAAATATTCTCAACACACACACAACACACACAATTCTCAACACAAACACACAAAGGTAACTATGTTAAGTGATGGATGTGTTAACTAATCTTATGGTAATCATTTCACAATATATAATGTGTACCAAATCATGTTCTACACTTTAAACGTGCACAGTGTTATTCGTCAATTATATCTCAATAAATCTGGGGGTGGGGGTGGGGAAGATATGACTGAGGAATTAGGAATTCAAATTCAAGTTCCAAGCAAGCAAACATAAAAGGAGGTATGGGCTGAATCTAAGAGGTTGGAGGGAGTGACGGAGACTGCAGAAAACTGAAGTTAGCTCAGTGTGGCTTCCTTTTCCAGCTCCTGGTTCCATATTGAAGGAGTGCTGCTTGGATTGGTTCTAGAATTCTAAGTTTTAGACACAAAGCTGACATCTGTTTTATGGAAAACCTCTGATTTTGTTTGTTGGCAACCAGTTTTAAAATGTAAATATCCTGTGAGGCTAAAAGTTTTGCCTCTAACCCTCACAGCTAAGGATTTGCCTTCTTTTCCTAAGGAAGAACTAATTAAACATTCATTTTAGGGAATTTCCTGGTGGTTCAGTGATTAGGACTCCAGTGCTTCCACTGCAAGGGACATGGGTTTGATTCCTGGTTGAGGAACTAAGATTCTGCAAGCTGGATAGCATGGCCAAAAAAAAAAAAACAAACTTATTTTAAAGGAGATAAAATGGAAAAAGGCACCAAAATTATGCAAAAAGAAAAAAAATTCTAGGACAGATTGGATTTACCCTTTTATATGTAAAAGTGTTTGTATTTTATCAATATAATAAAATATAAATGACTTGGTTACTTTTTTTCAATTGAGTAGCAAACGGTGAGGAAACGGTAGTGGCTGGCAACTGTGTTATTTTTAGAACAATTTAACAGTTCTTAGGGCACTGATGCCCACCTGTGAGCCCATGCACAGGTTTTCAGCCATGCTATGTCTGTAAGTAGTGAGTATTAGTTCAGTGTTGACTTCAGGGAAATCAAAACTCACAGAAAACTCAATCATGCCTCAACAAAGGCATGTAAGTGTAAGTTGCCTTTGGATCTAAGGAGCAGAAGACTCATATTAAACGGGCCTTGCACTGTTGGGCTGGTTGCTTCAGCGGACACGTTCCTTCCATCTCCAGGCGTGCCATCCTTAGTGTGTTTCGTGCTCCCTCGTGCAGTTTGGAGCATCATATCCCAATGTGACCACATCTACTGGCAGCAAATGGCCAAATATGGAGAATCTTTAGAGCAGACTTTTTTCTGTGGAGTCCGGGTCTTTTAATCAGAACTTACTCACCAGCCCACTCCTTAAACAATAATTACTAGGAGAGCAGGATCTAGTGATTGAGTTATATAAACCAGAATACACCCCTTAAATTGGAGGAGAGTTAAATTTTCCCAAGTTCTGTGAGGAAGAGGTGAATTCTTGCGCAAAATTGAGTTCCTTTGAGCAAGAAAGAAGGTGGCCACTGGATGGTGGTCTGACCATCTATAGCATCTGTTTCACTTCTGTGAAATTCTACACTCATCACAGAGTGTTTAGCCTTTTGCAGTTCATGTCTTGACGTGGATTAGAAGGCATAGGAGAAAGAATCAGCACCTAATAGGGGAGAAGCAATAAAAGGAGTGTTATCAGTTAGAGGACTGGGGTACTGATGGAGGCTGGAAAAGCAGGGAAGCCCAACTGTCACTGCTATCCTATTTCAAGGCCATCAAAACCCACCAACTTGATAGCTGTGCTAGGTAGAATTCTTTTTTTTTCCTATTTTAATTGCAAAGTTACATATGCTTGTTGGGAAAAAGCCAGTCAATGAAGAAATGTATATTGTACAACATACTCAATGAAAGTCCTCTGTATTAAAGCAAAAAATAAAAATTCTCTCTGTGTTCTAACTTCATGTTTGTAGTTTCAGATACAGGTCTTCCAAATTTGTCTATACCATGTATTAATAAGTGCTAAGTGCATATATATATTTAAAAATAAGTAATCATATATATATTTATATATATCTTCAACAATGTAATGTCTGATAGAATAATATTCAGCAGGAAATAATTTAAGATTTCCAAGCATTAGGAGTTAAGCTCAAGGATGCCCTTCTAGCCTTCGAGTCAGACCAAGGCTGACCATTAAAACTCAGTTGTGATATACGTGTACTCTTTTGTACCATCCCCACATGTGGCTACTGAGCCCTTATTATGCCACCAGTGCAGCCAGAACTGAATTGATTTTTAAAAAATATTTATTTATGTATTTGTCTGTGCCAGGTCTTAATTGCAGCATGTTCAGTTTTTAGTTAGCCTCCCCGTTAGGACTCAAGCATTCAAACTCTTTTTTAAAAATGTTGATTTATTGATTGATTTTTGATGGTGCTGGGTGTTCATTAGTGAAGTCACTCCGGACTATAGCCTCTCAGGCTCCTCCATCCGTGGAATTTTCCAGGCAAGAGTACTGGAGTGGGTTGCCATTTCCTTCTCCAGGGGATCTTCCTGACCCAGGGACTGAACCTGGGTCTCCCTCATTGCAGGCAGACGCTTTGCCAGCTGGCATTGCCGCGTGTGTTTCTCTAGCTGCAGGACACCAGCTTCCCGTTGCTGTGGCTTCTCTTGTAGAGCACAGGCTTCAGTAGTTGCAGCACGTGTGCTCAGTAGTTGTGCCTCCTGGTCTCTGGAGCCCAGACTCAATAGTCGTGGAGTATGGGCTTAGTATTTCCATAGCTTGTGGGATATTCCCTCATCAAGGATTAGACCCGTGTCTCCTGTATCAGCAGGTGGATTCTTTACCAGAGTCACCAGGGAAGCCTCATGCAAACTCTTAGCTGTGGCATTTGGGATCTAGTTCCCAAATCAGTTCTCTCTGATCAGGGAGCAAACCCCCTGCTTTGGGGGTGTGGAGTCTTAGCCACTGGACCACAAAGGAAGCCCCCCTGAATCATTAATTTTAATTAAGTTTACATTTCAGTAGCCATGTGTGACTAGACTAGTAGCTACTCTATTGGTTAGTGCAGGGTTGACGATTGGAAAGTGACTGCAACGCCTGCAGCCTAAAAGAGTATCTTTGGTGCTCACTTCGGCAGCACATATACTAAAATTGGAACCATACAGAGAAGATTAGCATGGCCCCTGTGCAAGGATGACACGCAAATTCGTGAAGCGTTCCATATTTTTTTTCACACCAGTCAGAATGGCTGCAATCCATAAGTCTACAAGCAATAAATGCTGGAGAGGGTGTGGAGAAAAGGGAACTCTCTTACACTGTTGGTGGGAATGCAAACTAGTACAGCCACTATGGAGAACAGTGTGGAGATTCCTTAAAAAACTGGAAATAGAACTGCCTTATGATCCAGCAATCCCACTGCTGGGCATACACACTGAGGAAACCAGAAGGGAAAGAGACACGTGTACCCCAATGTTCATCACAGCACTGTTTATAATAGCCAGGACATGGAAGCAACCTAGATGCCCATCAGCAGATGAATGGATAAGAAAGCTGTGGTACATATACACAATGGAGTATTACTCAGCCATTAAAAAGAATACATTTGAATCAGTTCTAATGAGATGGATGAAACTGGAACCTATTATACAGAGTGAAGTAAGCCAGAAAGAAAAACACCAATACAGTATACTAACGCATATATATGGAATTTAGAAAGATGGTAACAATAACCCTATATGCGAGACAGCAAAAGAGACACTGATGTATAGATCAGTCTTATGGACTCTGTGGGAGAGGGAGAGGGTGGGGAGATTTGGGAGAATAGCATTGAAACATGTATAATATCATGTATGAAACGAGTCGCCAGTCCAGGTTTGATGCACAGTACTGGATGCTTGCGGTTGGTGCACTGGGACGACCCAGAGGGCGGGTAGGGAGGGAGGAGGGAGGAGGGTTCAGGATGGGGAACGCAGGTATACCTGTGGCGGATTCATTTCAATATTTGGCAAAACTAATAAAATATTTTAAAGTTTAAAAATAAAAAAATTTAAAAATAAATTAAAAAAAAAAAAAAAAAAAAGAGTATCTTTGCCAGGAAAGCAATGTGCCTTCCGGCTTCTCCTGTAGAACTGAAACTACTTTCCCCACAGGCACAGGAAGGGCAATTAGCATATCACGTTAACTGTGTGGAGGTCGAGGGAAGGGCAAGATGGGTGAGGATTTGGAAGCATTCAGGCCCAGAGACACATGCAGTATTTAGGGTAACTTGAAATGGCAACCCACTCCAGTACTCTTGCCTGGAAAATTCCATGGATGGAGGAGCATGGTAGGCTACAGCCCATGTGGTTGCAGACTCGGACACACCTGAGCAACTTCTCTTTCCCATTTCTCACTGTTATTGCTGTTTTGCTTTGGACTTTTCAATAGAATCTTGACTTTATATGTTTTAGATCTTTGTCACCATGCCTATACTTTTATGTCTCATGTCTGGATTTTTTGTTGTTGTTGTTCAAAAAAACCCCTATCTCATTTCCTCATTTTGCTCCCACCTGTACAATCAGGGATGGCTCATATGTACTTGGAAGTGGGTTGGGGCAACATGTGGATTTACTTTCATTTTGGTTTGGTTTCCTGTAGATTATTCAATTAGAAAGAGTTTGTGGCAAATTTGGCAATACCCAGAACTCCAATCAACTCTGCTTTACAGAAGTGAGTTGCAGGTGTTTCGTGGGTATACTTGTTTTTCTTTGGTACACAATATTTCATTGTTATTCACCAAGGTTTTAGAAGGGAGTGATGAATAGATAGGAAGAGAATTGTTGTATTCTATTTTTATGGCGTTCTTTGTTTATTATTTGTATTGATTTTGATAGTCCCATATCTGAAACAATGTTTTCAGAATGCAGAATAACAGGCAGGCAAAGCATGGTGTTTTTTTTTTTTTCTTTTTCTTGATTAGTTTTTATACATGATTAGAGTATTGTTTCAAAATTCTGGAATGACATTTGAACTCTGCTTTCTACTTTGCATTTCCCTCTCAGTTATTGGTTGATTGATCTGCTGTCTGTCTCTGTAGCCTCAGCATCTGGAGTTCTCACAGCTCCTGCATGCACCCTGGCCTTTAACAACGTGCAGAGCTTGAGACTCAGGTCTGCTATCCTGCCCTTGCTTCAGTGGGAGTAGATGTCTCTCTTTCATCTCTCAGAGTGATAGCTTACTGTGAACGATGTCGGATTTGTGATCTCCAGACAAAATTTAGCTTCAGGACCAGGGACCAGCCTTGATCACTCAAGAGCTTTTGTATAGCAGAGTTTTATTAAAGTATAATAAGGGACAGAGAAAGCTTCTGAAATAGACATCAGAAGAGGGATGGAGAGTGCCCCCTCCCTAGTCTTAGCAAGGGAGTTATATACTTTTTAAATTGATTATTACAGTAAATCAGAAGAATGTATCAAGCTTTTAAGAGTCTTACTAGACCCACTCTCACAATTTACATTTTAAGATGACAGAATTAGAACTAACAATAGAAAGATCTTACCAGACTCACTCGCATAATATACATTTTAGGATAACAGGATTAGTCAGAAGGTTTTCAAGTAGGAGAAACTGTCCTCAAGCTGGACATATTGTTGTTATATAATCCTTAGTACAGAGTTTAAGCTGAGCTGTTTTATTGTGTAATCATCAGCTCTGGGCGTAAAGAAAAAAACATTTTATGTGACTAAGGAATGTAGAAAAAATGTCCTTTTCTTCTCCCTGGGAACTCCAGATCCCTATCTACTCTTTGGGAGCCCCAGACCCCTCTCTCCTCCTAGGGGACCCCAGACTTCTTATCAACCTACCTAGGAACTGACTCTCTCAAGGGCATTTTGCACACCATTCTGTAACAACAGTAGGAGGAGGAGCTAACCACTGATACCAGTTTCTGTGATTCAGGCTCTGTTCCAAAGGCCTCACATTTACCCATTTGCTTCATTTTTATGACAACCATCTCTGATTGGTGCTATTGTTATCCCCATTTTACAGATGAGGAAACTGAGACACAGGGAGACAAAGTCATCCACCAATGCCTCTGTACCCTTAGGTTAGACTTGAATGCTTTTTCTTCTTGCTCCAAGTTTCCTGCATTCCCTGGGGTGCTGAGTGCCTCTCACTTACCATGTTCCATGGAACTCATGCTATTATTGGACTGTGGTCCTGCAGACATGGTAACAATTAGAAAAGCAGGTCTGAGTGTATCTATCTTCTCTAGCTCTTCTTGGGTAAGGCAAGCTGCTATTCAGCTTTGTGTTCATGCTTGACACACACTAGGTACTCCATAAATTTTAGTTGAACAAATAAGTCAGTGAGTGGGAGAGTAGAGTTTGTGCCTATCCAAAAGAATTGAAATCAGGATCTGATCTTGAAGGATATGTGCTTCCATGCTCACTGTGGCTTTATTCACAATATCCAAGACACAGAAACAGCATAAGTGTTCATAATCAGAAGAATGAATAAAGACAACCAAAGCATCCATCAGTAGATGAATGAATAAAGAAGATGTGATATATATATACATACATAAATATATATTTAGAATGTTGGAATATACATTGGAGTATATTATTGGAATATATGTTGAACTATATATATTCTATATATATGGAATATTTCATATATTCATATGAATATTTCGTATGCATATTAGCATATATATATGAAAAATATCACAATGGAATGTTATTCAACCATGATAGATAAGGAAATCCTACTATTTGCAACAACATGAATGGATTTTGATGACAAAATGAAATAAATGAGAGGAAAGAGGAATACCAAATGAAATCACTCATGTAGGATCTAAAATAGTCAAACTCATTGAAATAGAGTAGAATGACAGTTTCCAGGGGCTGGGGAGGGACAGAAAGAGGGAAATGTTAGTCAGAAAGTGGGCAGTTTCTATTATGCAAGTTGGATAAGTCCCGGAGATCTGCTCTATAGCATAGAGCCTGTAGCTAATAATACTAAATTGTGTGCTTAATATTTGTTTATGGTAGATCTTATATTGTGTTCTCACCACACACACAGAGTCAATTTTCCCCATATAATAGGGTGAGGAGAAACTTTGGGAGGTGATAAATATGCTTATAGCCTTGATGGTGGTGATGGTTTCACAGGTATATACTTACCTCAATTAAGTGGTGAAGAAAAATAACAGTCAGTGGTTACTATATTGTCTACTGACCTCCTCCATGTGACAGCTTGAAAGTGAATGGGATCTGCAGTTTGATAGCCAGGTTATGCTTTTAATTGTCTGTTTATGCTGCTACGGTATTCCCCATTACAGCCCCCTCTGTGTCATCAAAACACTCACATGGCTGCTGTCAGAGTCAGAGGGAACATTCATTGAGCAGCAGTTGAATTTCCTCCCCTTTTCTACCCCAGTGGCCATTGAGGGGAGGCCAGGTATCTCTGGCTGCAAGCAGGCTCAGCTTTGAGAGCTTCGGTTTGGAAAATCCAGTGATGTGAGTAACCGTTAGTCTCTGCTTTTGCCTGTGATGCAAGCCTGTTTGCTCCAAACTGAGACCACATCCTTCCTGCTGGGTTGTGACTGCTATAAATTCATCTAGTTTCTTCTCCGGCTGTTCCCGAGGCTGACGTCTGGGTGAGTCCAGCTCTGTGGAGCCGGGTGGCTGAAATAGCCTGGGGAAGAGTGGGGAAATTGTTTCAAGGGGCAGAATTTGACTAGAGGTTCCTTCTGCCAGCCTTCAAGTCTATCCTTCAACAATGTTTCTGGAATGTTTCTTTTACGTTTATCAATATTTGGTCGCTATGTGTGCCAGTGCATGTGTGTGGGGAGTGGGGGTCAGGAACAGTGACCATGGCTCACACTCATTCCCCTAGGAAGTAGATAGATGGGATGCATATAAGGAAATGAGCATATTTAGAAACCAAGGGACAGAGAAGGTAAGGGTCAGGGTGGGGGTGCACTAAGGTTAGGGATACGGTAGCACAGAGGAGAGGCAGAGTCCTGATGTGGATGGAAAGACTGATGCAATGGGACCTGAGAGGGTTGGCAGAGCTGGTGGATCTGTCTGGAGTAACCCCTCTCCTCCTGCCACCTGCCAAATGCATAGGGGATGGACTTGACAGGGGCAGCGAGGGGTGGGCGATGCATGATGCAAGGAGTGGAGAGGCAGGAATGGAGACAGAAGGAGTGTTGAACATGTTTAAAATGTCTTGAACATTAAACTGGGCTTTTACGAATTCCAGTTTGGAGAGTTTGAAAGCTTCATAAGCTTTCCCTGGTGGCTCAGATGGCAAAGAATCTTCCTGCAATGCAGGAGACCTGGGCTCATAGGGCTTCTCCCTTCCTATAATTCTTTTCTAAGTTCAATAATATGAAGAGTTCAATTCCAAACAAAGCCAATGTGCTCATCCATCCAAAATCTAGAAATTGTGTATGATCAAGAGATATAGCCGCTGATTTCAAGTCTTTGTGGAACTTGAAGTCTAGTTAGGAAACCGAGACATTGAACATTACAATGAGATTGTGTGATAAAACCTGGGAAAGTGCTTTTGTTTTTTAACAATCTGATTTTTGGTTTTCCTTGGTGGCTCAGACGATTAAGAATCTGCCTGCAATGCAGGATGGGTTCAGTCTCTGGGTCAGGAAGATCCCCTGGAGAAGGAAATTGCAAACCACTCCAGTATTCTTACCTGGAGAATTTTAAAGGAGCCTGGTGGGCTACAGTCCATGGGGTTACAAAGAGTCGGACACAACTGAGCAACTAACACTTTCACTTTCATCTATATTTTGTTATCATCTTCAACCATTTTTTCCTCCTACGTGACTGAGATACCTACTTAAATGGTGGAAGAAATGGTCTCACACTTTTTATGCAGAGAAAAATGCAATGTTAGGGGCATGACTCAGAAATCAGTGACCCTAGTGTAAATCCTGGCTTTGTCCCTCCTGGCTGTGAAACTCTGGGCAAGTCAGTTAGCCTAAGACTCAGTTTCTACTTCCATACCATGGAACTAGGAATATAATTTTTCAGTTTTGTGCATCAGTATAGCACCTAACTCATGGGAAGCTCTCAATAAATGTGAGTTCTAATAATTATTATAATTGTGAATTTTGCAAGGAGACATTAAAGAAATGTATATATTTATCATTCTTCCTTATTACCCCAAGTTCCATCCCATTTCAGTTTTAATCAATCAATGTGTTGATAAAGGGTTTGTTGCAGATTATGCCTTCCTCTGCATGCTTCTATGTTCTCTTTCCTTCTCTCTAGACATATGCTGTTCTGTTATCACCATAATTACTCATTCCTGGTATCCTTTCTTCTCTTGTCCCTTATTCATCTTTCCTTGGTTCGAAACAGAAACAAGAAACCAGAGTCTTTCAGTTGGGAGGAAGGTAAAAAAATCTTTTCCACTCTGCCATTTTATAGATGAGGAAACTGAAGTTGAAAAATAGTGGAGAGATTGCCCAGGGTCATACATAGCCAGTAATCAGTGGGATCAAAGTTCTCTTGGTGATACATCAAGACGGCATCAGGAAGCGGTTTAAGACTACGTTGCACTGTTAATGTGATTGTGTTGGTGCTTTTGTTTGTCTCCATAGGGGCACCTTTCTTCCATGGCTCAGGACACACACCTGGGTTAAGCCAATAGAAAGACTTTCTGGTAAGAATTTGACTCATTTTTAAAAGCTAAAGATGGCAACTTGTTCGAATCCAGTGATATTTTTTTCCTTTCAATTTTCTGGGTTTTTGATACTTTAATTCTCTCTGAGGGTAAATTTCTGAAAAGACTTCTTAACCATATGCTATTTGCACCACCTAACTTCCAAGTGTGGATTTATGCCCAAGGACTCTGACCGGGTGTGCAGATGAGAATGGTAAGTGTCCGCTGCAAGCTGGCTCGTTACCTGGAGGACCTGGAAGACATAGACTTTAAGAAATTCAAGATGCATTTAGAAGACTATCCCAGTCAGAAGGGCTGCACCTCAATTCCTCGGGGTCAGACAGAAAAAGCAGATCACGTGGATCTAGCCACTCTGATGATTGATTTCAACGGGGAAGAGAAGGCATGGGCCATGGCCAAGTGGATTTTTGCTGCAATCAACAGGAGAGACCTTTATGAGAAAGCTAAGAGGGAAGAGCCAGAATGGGGTGAGTGGAATGAAGACAGTACTTTTTTAAAATCATGATAAAATATACATAAGATAAAATTTACTATCAGCCATTTTTAGTGTATGATGCAGTGGTGGTAAGCTCATTCACACAGTTGTTCAATCTCCAGAACTCTCTTTCATCTTGCAAAACTCTGTACCCATGAAACAATTCTACCCTCCCCTCAGCCCCTGACAACCACTTTCTGTCTCTATGAATCTGACTATTCTAGTACCTTTTATAAGTGAAATCATAGATTATTTGTCTTTTTGTGTAGCAGCATAAACTTCCTCAAGCTTCACGCACATTGTCTCATATGTCAGGATTTCATTCTTTTTTAATGTGGAATAATATTTTGTGGTATGTGTATACCACAGTTTATTCATTCATTCATCCATCAATGGACTTTCTAATTGCTTTTAGCTTTTGACTATTGTGAATAATGCTTCTATGAACATGGTTGTACAAATCTCTTTGAGATCTTGCTTTCAATTCTTTTGGGTTTATTTCCAGAAGTGGAATTACTGGCTTATATGGTAAATTCTAGTTTAATTTTTTGAGGAATTGCCATAATGTTTTCCACAGTAGATGCACCATTTTACATTCCCACTAACAGTGCACAAGGGTTCTAATTTCTTCAAAGCCTTACTAACATTTATGTTTTCTTTTTTTAATAGTAGCCGTCCTAATGGGCATGAGATGGTATCTCATTTGTATTTCCCTATTGACTAGTGATATTGAACCTCTTCTCATGTGCTTGTTAGTCATTTGCTTATCTTTGGAGAAATGTCTATACAATTCCTTTCCCATGTTTTAAATGGGTTGTTTGTCTTTTGCTGTTGACCTTTAGGAGTCCTTTATATATATATATGGAGAAGGAAATGGCAAGCCACTCCAGTATTCTTGCCTGGAAAATCCCATGAACCGAGGAGCCTGGTGGGCTACAGTCCATGGGCTCGCAAAGAGTTGGACATGACTGAGTGACTTCATTTTCATTTCATTTATATATATATATATCCTGGATATTAACCTCTTATCAAATATATGATTTGGAAATATTTTCTCCCATTCTGAGGGTTGTCTTTTCACTCTGTTGATGGTATCCTTTGACAAATCAAAGCTGATATGTTTGTTTTTTAATCACTTATTATCTTGGCTTTATCATCTATTTTTTCTTCTCATGATAGTGCTATGAGAAGATGGAGGAAAGCAGTTTTCTTTTTTCTAACTCCTTTAAAAACCTGTCAGGGCTCACATACCCATAAGAACCTTCTTTAATTAGTTACACTTTATTCACATCTCTCCTGGGCCTGGACTTTCTCCAAGTCTTCATCTAGCATCTAAGTATCTACCTGCATGGTCAACAGACTTAGATCTCTGTTTCCCATGGCTTGGGGGCAATCTCTCAGCTTATAGAAGTTTGTAATTTCTGCAGAAAAGCTTTTCCTATGGCCATTAATTTGGGCGTTGGAATTAGTGAAAGAAATCCTCTTCATCTCTGTGGACATATGGTGAGGTTCTTCCTTCTGGCTTGGTGTTCTGAGCAAGGGAAGGGTACAAGAAAGGGCTCAGAGGAACCTAGAAAATCACAAGATGATGATGTTGAGCTAGTAAAAAAGAGTAATAAAAATGAATCAGTGTTTCTGAAACAGACAAAAATGGTGGTGTATATGTAGTACATCTATGCCATTTGAAGTCAGTTTTATAGACTTAAACTTCTGTTTTCTAATGAATTATTTTTGGATTACCCTGTTTTTTCTTCTAACCTTGTTTTGTCCATGTTGGCATATCTAAAGTTAATTAAAAAGTATTTATACTGGCAAATATAAAATAGATCAGCAGATCACAAGCAGAGTGAAGTGGGGAAGAAATATGGATCTAATGAGGGAGATAAAAAATAGGTGCATGAAGGCAGGTGTGTTTATCAGTGTGATGTTATAAACAAATTGTGTATAATGGCTTAATTATAATTGTGTCAGTATTGACATTCTCAATAACCATTTTAAAGTGTAATAGTCAAGGTTGCTTCTCTGGTGGCTCAGATGGTAAAGAATCTTCTTGCAATGTGGGAGACCTGAGTTCGATCCCTGGGTTGGGAAAACCCTTTGGAGAAGGGAATGGCAACCGACTCCAGTATTCTTGCTTGGAGAATTCCATGGACAGAGGAGCATGGCAGGCTACAGTTCATGGGGTCACAAAGAGTCAGACAAGAGTGAGGGACTGAGACTTTCACTTGCAATCGTGGTTGCAGAAGTAGTTCACTAAGCAGATTTTATGGATTTTATTTATTCCTCACAAGAACCCTGTGCTTTTTCAAATAAGTTTTCAATTTCATTATACTAAGTGAAATAAGCCAATCACAAAAAGACAAATATTCTGTGATTCCATTATAAGAGGTACCTAGAGTAGACAAATTCATAGAGACAAAGTGATGGTTTCTAGGGGCTGCAAGGAATAGGGAATGAAGAACTGTTGTTTAATGGATATAAAGAATTTCATTTTCACCAGATGAAAAATAATTCTGGAGAATGGTTGCAAAACCATGTGAAATGAGCCTGGAAAAAGTTATAGTTGTCCATAGCTCTGTTCTAACCAGAGCCAAGCCTGGATTCAATGCCAAGAGTCTCTTTGGTCGAATAACCATTATACCATTTGGCGTAGGTTTTGGGGGTGGAAGAATTATACCTAGGGTTAGAAGTTTTTGTTTTTTGTTTCAGGGGGCTGGCTAGTGTTATATTTTAGGTAAAAATTAAGTTTTGCTCTTGGTTTGAGTTAATGTTTAGATTTTATTTTGTGGTTTTGTGTGTGGGGGGTTAAGAGCATTTGCATTCAGAATAAGTAGACACCTCAGGAATCTTTTATATAGCTCTGGAGTTCCTGCCCACCTAAATTTACCTGTCCCATGCATTTGCCCTGGTACCTATCTCTTGTTCTGCTGTGTCTAATTTCTCTTATAAGATACTTCTTTTGGATGTGTAATTTATTGATTGTTTAGGTCTGTAATTCTCAACTGTGGATGCATGTGGGGCTTTTAAAATAAAAAGGTGCCTTCTACTTGATACTCTGTAATGACCCATATGGGAGTAGAATCTAAAAACGAGTGTATATATATATATATATATATGTATGTATAAGTGTGATTCACTTTTCTGTACAGCAGAAAACTAACACAGCATTGTAAATCAACTGTACTCCAATAAAAATTATTTTAAAAATAGATAAATATAATGGTGCCTGGGCTCCACCTCAGAGAACTGAAGAAGGATCATTAGGAGTAGAGTCCTAGAATCAATACTTTTAAAACTTTCTAAGTGAATCTAAAGTTAGTCAAAATTCTGAATTAGATATAAGTCAGATGGGTTATTCTTGCTCTTGAAGATTCCAAATATGGGTCAGATGAATTCCAGGCATTTGGGCTCAAGGATAGATGATACTGCTGGCCTTTGGCCATCCTGGGGATACCTGAGAGTGTGGGGATGGTCTCAAAACCAGAGCACAAGGGAGGGAGTCTGCCAAAGCTAAATGAGGATGAGAAACTTTGATGCCTCATATGTTTGCCTTCTGATTTCCAAGCTTGGGAGATAGATTCCAAGCCTGGATACAATGAGGACACAATATTAGTTGGTATCCATTGCTTTGAAATTAGGAGTACAGGAATGCCTCCAACTGGACATTCAACTGAGCTGTATTTTGGTTTGGGAGATGTTCACGGCAGGTGGCTTTGACCTGTGCCAGGTGCTGGCTATTGGATTTCAATTGTTTTTGCTATTCAGTCGCTCAGTTGTGTCTGACTCTGAGACCCCATGGACTGTAGCACGCCAGGCTTCCCTGTCCTTCACCATCTTCTGGAGCTTGCTCAATCTCATGTCCATTGAGTCCGTGATACCATCCAATCATGTTGTCCTCTGTCATCCCGTTCTCCTCCTGCCTTCGATCTTTCCCAGCATCAGAGTCTTTTCTAATGAGTTGGCTCTTTGCATCAGGTGGTCAAAGTATTGGAGTTTCAGCTTCAGAATCAGTCCTTCCAATGAATATTCAGGGTTAATTTCCTTTAGGATTGACTGGTTTGAACTTCTTGCAGTCCACAAGACTCTCAAGGGTCTTCTCCAACACCACAGTTCAAGAGCATCAATTCTTTGGTGCTCAGCCTTCTTTATGGTCCAACTCTCACATCCATACATGACTACTGGAAAAACCATAGCTTTGACTAGATGGACCTTTGTCATTAGGTTTCAATGACATCACCTTAATCAGGAGTCCTGGTTTTTGACACTTTGTATTTTCTTCCTTTATTTCTCAGAGAATGCAAATATTTCTGTGCTAAGTCAGGAGGAAAGCCTTGAAGAAGAATGGATGGGTTTACTGGGATACCTTTCCAGAATCTCTATTTGTAGGAAAAAAAAAGGTAAGCAATGTAGTTGGTATTTCTGATTGGGTTTAGAGACCTGGTTCTGTAGGTACTTGAAGCTCAGAAGGTGGATAACTTGGTGATCCTAACATGTTCCTTGGGGTGAAAAGGTCTGTCTTAGGAAATCCACTTTAGCTTAAGAAATAGATGCATGTTTCACTCCTTGCAGTCCCGGAACCGTGGGTGGGCAACTGAATGTTTCAGGTTTTATAGGGCATGAGCTGCAGACTACGTAAAGGAGTAAGATTGAATGAAGAAAGACTTTCTGGCCAGGGCCAAAGCATATGGCACTTTGTTGTTCTTCTGTTCAACTGTGTCTAGGAAGATTTCGACACCCTACATTTTCTGGGGCTATCCATACCCCAGGCAGTGGCGAGAAATTGCAACTCCCATTCTTCAATATCAGTTTCCATTCCTTAGAGACCACCAGCCCCTGTTGATAGCTTGTCTCTGGTGGATGTGATCAAGCTTCTTCTGAAGTCTAACTTTCTGTCTCTGACACAGATTACTGTAAGAAGTACAGAAAATATGTGAGAAGCAAATTCCAGTGTATTGAAGACAGGAATGCCCGTCTGGGTGAGAGCGTGAACCTCAACAAACGCTTCACCAGGCTGCGTCTCATCAAGGAACACAGGAGCCAACAGGAGAGGGAGCATGAGCTCCTGGCCATTGGTAGGACCTGGGCCAAGATACAGGATAGCCCTGTGAGTTCTGTGAACTTGGAATTGCTGTTTGATCCTGAGGACCAATACTCTGAGCCTGTGCACACAGTGGTATTCCAGGGAGCAGCGGGCATTGGGAAAACAATACTGGCTAGGAAGATCATGTTGGACTGGGCATCAGAGAAACTTTACCAGGATAGATTTGACTATTTGTTTTACATTCACTGCCGGGAGGTGAGCCTTGGGACGCAGAGGAGTCTGGGGGACCTGATTGCCAGCTGCTGCCCTGGCCCAAACCCACCGATAGGCAAGATTGTAAGCAAGCCTTCCAGGATCCTCTTCCTCATGGACGGCTTTGATGAGCTGCAAGGTGCCTTTGATGAGCACACAGAAGCACTCTGCACAAACTGGCGGAAGGTGGAGCGGGGAGACATTCTCCTGAGCAGCCTCATCAGAAAAAGACTGCTTCCTGAGGCCTCCCTCCTCATCACCACAAGACCCGTGGCCCTGGAGAAACTTCAGCACTTGCTGGGCCAGGCTCGTCATGTGGAGATCCTGGGTTTCTCAGAGGCCAGGAGGAAGGAATATTTCTTAAAGTATTTCTCAGATGAGCAGCAAGCAAGGGAAGCCTTCAGACTGATTCAGGAGAATGAGATCCTCTTCACCATGTGCTTTATTCCTCTGGTCTGCTGGATTGTGTGCACTGGGCTGAAACAGCAGATGGATAGTGGTAAGAGTCTTGCTCGGACATCCAAGACCACCACTGCAGTGTATATCTTCTTCCTCTCCAGTTTGTTGCAATCTCAGGGAGGGAGCCAGGAGAACCACAACTCTGCTACCCTCTGGGGTCTCTGCTCACTGGCTGCAGATGGAATCTGGAACCAGAAAATCCTATTTCAGGAGTGTGATCTCAGAAATCATGGCCTGCAGAAGGCAGATGTGTCTGCTTTCTTGAGGATGAACCTGTTCCAAAAGGAAGTGGACTGCGAGAAATTCTACAGCTTCATCCACATGACTTTCCAGGAGTTCTTTGCTGCCATGTACTACCTGCTGGAAGAAGATAATCATGGGGAGATGAGGAACACGCCTCAGGCTTGTTCAAAGCTTCCCAACCGAGATGTGAAGGTCCTTCTCGAAAACTATGGCAAATTCGAAAAGGGATATCTGATTTTTGTTGTCCGTTTCCTCTTTGGCCTTATAAACCAGGAGAGAACCTCCTACTTAGAGAAAAAACTGAGTTGTAAGATCTCTCAGAAAATCAGGCTGGAGCTGCTGAAATGGATTGAAGCAAAAGCCAAGGCCAAGACACTACAGATTGAGCCCAGCCAGCTGGAATTGTTCTATTGTTTGTATGAGATGCAGGAGGAGGACTTTGTGCAAAGGGCCATGAGCCATTTCCCCAAAATTGAGATCAAGCTGTCCACCAGAATGGACCATGTGGTTTCTTCTTTTTGTATTGAGAACTGTCGCCATATGGAATCCCTTTCCTTGAGGTTGCTCCATAACTCACCCAAGGAGGAGGAAGAAGAGGAGGAAGTTAGACACTCTCATATGGACCGTTCTGTTCTCTCTGATTTTGAGGTGGCATATTCTCAGGGGTAAGGAGATCTTGCTTCAGGCAATTGGTACTATATGTCTTCTACTTTCTGGTCATCTGATTCTTGGCACTTGCTCTCTTTCCTTTGTTTTCACCAGTCTTGCAAATGCAGTTTCCACAGCTACAAAACAATGCCAGCATTACTTATTTCTACCAGACCCCTTCATTGGCAGATATTGACTAGCAGAGGAAGAGTAGGTGGACAAAGGACATGAGAAAAAAGCCAATGAAACAATAAGCAAATGTTTGGTGGATGCCAATTTAGCACAATGTGTTATGTGAAAAAAATAATGGAAGCAAATGTTCATAAACTCAAATTGCTTGTAATTTACTTGGGACTTTATTGCTTAATAGCCTGTCACCTAAGGGGCAGAACAACCAGTATGATTCTGCCCAGGAACACAGAGGACAGAGGACCTCAGTGTGGGATGCTTGGGGGAGATTTCTTGGAGGAGTGAAGTTTGAGCTTGTCTTGAAACATTGAGAGAATGTAGGTGGGTGGCAGAGAAGGAAAAGGAAATTTTTATTACCTAGACAATCTCTTAAAAAAATAATTAATTTATTTTTGCTATGCTAGGTCTTGCTGTGTGTGGGGTTTCTCTAGTTGCTGCAAGTAGAGGCCAGTCTCTAGTGGTGGTGCACAGGCTTCTCACTGGGGTGGCTTCTCTTGTTACAGAGCACAGGCTCTAGGCATGCAGGCTTCAGTAGTTGTGGCACGTGGGCTTAATTGGCCTGTACAGATGGAATCTTTCAGGAAGAGGGATGGAACTCATGTCACCTGCATTGGCAGGCAGATTCTTAACCACTGGATCACCAGAAAAGTCCTGGCAGTGGGGTCTTATATGAAGGAGACATGGATATAGTCTGAGGAAGAGCATTTATGTAGGAGAAAATGGGGAGGGACATGGCTTCACTGGAACAAGCAATGAAGGGAAATAGGGCTGGAAAGGAGAGAGTGCTCCAAGGCCCTCACTTTGTGCTTGCAGCCAGGCATTTGTCAACAGCTAGGGCTTCCCTGGTGGCTCAGATGGCAAACAATCTGTCTGCAAAGTAGGAGACCCCGGTTTGTTCCCTGGGTCAGAAAGACCCCCGGAAGAGGGGTATGGCAACCCACTCCACTATTCTTGCCAGGAGAGTGGACAGAGGAGCCTGGTGACCTACAGTCCATGGGATCGCAAAGAGTTATACATGACTGAAGAACTAACACTGTCGTTTGTCAACAGCACCCACTTCAAGGTCTGTTTACTCAGTTGCTAGAGGGTTGGAAATCAGTTGTGTGTGTTCATTGAAAGGGTTGAGTTCCTTGACTTCTAAATCTTTGGGCAGAAACTACCACAGCTTCAGTGGCTGTGGGGAGCTGTCTGCTCTGTGAATGCTTGGGTTTGACCTCTATAGAGGACACTTGACATGGGACAAAATTAAGGAGAAAAGAAGCTGGCCCTTACACTGGCAGCAATAAGCTTTTAGCTCCCTCTCTTTTCCTTGGCACTGCTACCAGGATGACTTTTCTATTTATTGTTGGGTCATCAAGGACTACCTGCTGAGGCTTCAGTAGTGGCTAAGACCCAGGTCCTGTTCACAACAACTTACAGTTGGGTTGTGGGGCCAGGAAGGAAACCAGGGCTGTTGGTAGAGGGGGCGGGCTTTGGTAAGAATATTGGTGGAGTGCATCTGAAGCACACAGGGGGAGCCCTTGACCAGCTGGATCCTGAAGCATGGCGTATGAAAGAGCCAAGAATGTGCAAGGGGCAGCCTAGACCAAGGGGATGGTGGGTTCAAAGATGGGATGGGAAAGCAGGGTACATTTTAACAATGGCAAATAGTTCAGAATAGCTAGAAAGAAGATGGAAGAGGGAGAGAGTGAGAACAGGGGGGACTACAGCACCTATGAAAGAGCCTAATATAGTTTGCAAATCCTGTGAACTTTCATTTTCAGTCTTTAGAAATAAGCATGCATATTATGACTGCAAGAAAGATTTTTGCTTAGTTTGTTCAGTCTTATAAATAAAATCTCTGTAGATGTTCCACTTGTCACTTATTACAAGAGATGGCCTTTCAGTGCTCTCAGTTAATGCAACTGAATGTGAAGGCTTTCTGTCAGTATCTCATTCTTAGAAGCATACCAATTGATACCTGTCGAGAGAAAGAAGACTTGGTAGATTTGGTACTGTGCCACCAAGGGCTCAGTTCTGAGGACAACCTGGACATGAGCAGTCTGAATTCCTCAAGGTCCCAGACTTCTAGCTTTTTTACATATTGATTTTTTTTTTCAAACTATACAGCCCCATCTGCTACCATATTTTGAGATAAGATCTCACTAGGGCACTAAAAATAAGGCTCAGAAAACAAGACACCTACGATCACAGGATTGTGAAGAAGGCTGGCAGAAACTCAGACTAAAACCTTGAAGAAAAAGCCTGATGCCCATCATGGTAGATGACAGCTACCTTCTTCTGCAGACAGGAGCTTGCCTAGTGTGTTGTAGAGCCTTCGAAGGACTAGCAGCATGAGCACCCACCTGGTGCCTGTTAGAAGTGAAGGACCGCAGGCCTGATCCTAGACCCAAGGGATCTTCATTTTAACAGGAGTAGCACTTTGGAATCACCTGGAAGTCTTAAAAATATCAGTACGCTTGGTTCTACCTCAGAGATTCTGGCTTTATTCCTATGACATGGCCTGGCATAGGGATTTTTGTGATCAGTACTGACGCTATTATGCAGCTAATGTAAGAACCAGCCTCTGGGTCATTTAGCAGTGTCCAGGGCCATGGGCAGGGTAGCCAATTGATGAAGGAGGAGAAGGATTCCTGAGGGAGGAACCAGAGGCTCTTCACAGTCAGCCAAAGTCACAGGCTGTTTTGTAATTTAAAAAATATTATTATTATTTTTCATTGAGATATAGTTGATATACAGTGTTTCCAGTGTATAACACAGTGATTCATAGTTTTTAAAAAATTGTTTTTTTAATTAAAAAAATTTTTAAATTGAAGGATAATTGCTTTATAATATTGTGTTGGTTTCTGCCATACATCAACACGAATCAGCCATAGGTATACATGTGTCCTCTCCCTCTTGAACCTCCCTCTCACCTCCCTTCCCATCCCACCCCTCTAGGTTGTCACAGAGCCCCCAGTGTGATTTCCTTGAGTAATACGGCAAATACCCATTGGCTACCTATTTTACATATGGTGATTCACAATTTTTAAAGGTTGCATTCCGTTTATAGCTATTGGTGATATTCCTTGTGTTGTACAACTTATTCTTGTATTTTATTTATTTTACACATAGTAATGTGTACTTCTTTTTTTAACTTTTTGTTTTGTATTGAGATATAGCTAATTAACAAACAATGCTGTGATAGTTTCAGGTGAAAAGAGAAGGGACTCAGCCATATATATACATGTGTCCATTTTCTCCCAAACTTCCCTCCCATCTAGGCTTTCATACAGCATTGAGCAGAGTTTCATGTGCCACGCAAGTAGATCCTTCTTGGTTATCCATTTTAAATATAACAGTGAATATATGTCCATTTCAAACTCCCAAATGATTCCCTCCCCTCATCTTTTCCCATTTTAGTTTTTTAAACTGAAGTATAGTTGATTTGAAATGTCATATTTTTAAATCTATAGCACAGTGATTCAGTTATATATATATATATGTGTGTGTGTGTGTGTGTGTTTTATATATATGTATATATACATATACTTTTTCAGATTATTTTCCTAATAGGTTGTTACAAGTTATTGTTGTAACAATACTGTATACCTGTGCTATACAGTAGATCCTTGTTGGTTATCAATTTTATATATAGCAGTGGTGGTGGTTTAGTTACTGTCGTGTCTGAATCTTTGTGACTCCATGGACGTTAGCCCACCAGGCTCCTCTGTCCATGGGATTTTCCAGGCAAGAATACTGGAGTGGGTTGGCAGTTCCTTCTTCAGGAGATCTTCCCGACCCAGGGATTGAACGCATGTCTCCTGCTTGACAGGGGCCTTCTTTACCACTGAGCCACCTGGGAAGCTATATATAGTAGTATTTGTATGTTAATCCCAACCTCCTAATTTATCCCTCCTCCCCCTTCCCCTTTGATAACTGTAATTTTGTTTTCTATGTCTGTGAGTCTTTTTCTGTTTTGCAAATAAGTTTATTTGTATTAGTTTTTAGATTCCACATATAAGTGATATCATATACTATAATACCCTCTAAGTCCATCCAAGTTGTTGCAAATGACAAATTTTCATTATTTTTGTATTTTTCAATTGGAAAATAATTGCTTTACAATGTTGTGTTGGTTTCTGCCATACATCAACATGAATCAACCCTGCCTCTTTCTCTCTATATATATCCCTTTTCTCTTGAGCCTCCTCACTCCCATCCTACCCTTTAGGTTGTCACAGAGTGCCAGGCTGGGCTTCCTGTGTTAGATAGCAATTTCCCACTGGTTATTTATTTGACATGTGTTAGTGTATATATGTCAAAGCAAGCTCTGGGAGTTGGTGATGGACAGGAAAGCCTGGTGTGCTGCAGTCCATGGGGTCATAAAGAGTCGGACATGACTGACTAAGCAACTGAACTGAACTGAACTGATATGTCAATGCTACTTTCTCAACTTGTCCTACCCTCTCCTCCTGCTGTGTCCACAAGTCCATTCTCTGTGTCTGAGTCTCCATGGCTGAGTAGTATTCTGTTGTGTGTTTGTGTTTGTGTATGTATATATCACACCTTTTTTATCTATTCATCACAGGCTCTTTTCCTTTTTAAAATTAATTTATTTATTTTAATTGGAGGCTAATTACTTTACAATATTGTAGTGGTTTTTGCCATACATCGACATGAATCAGCCATGGGTGCACATGTGTTCCCCAGCCAGAACCCCCTCCCACCTCCCTCCCCATCCCATCCCCCAGGGTCATCCCAGTGCACCAGCCCTGAACACCCTGTCTCATGTATCAAACCTGAACCAGTGATGCGCTTCACATATGATAATATACATGTTTCAGTGCTACCCTCTCAAATCATCCACCCTTGCCTTCTCCCACAGAGTCCAAAAGACTGTTCTTTACATCTGTGTCTCTTTTGCTGTCTCACATATAGGGTCATTGTTACCATCTTTCTAAATTTCATATACATGCGTTAGTATACTGTATTGTTGTTTTTCTTTCTGACTTACTTCATTCTGTATAATAGGCTCCAGTTTCATCCACCTCGTTAGAACGGATTCAAATGCATTATTTTTAATGGCTGAGTAATATTCCATTGTGTATATGTACCACAGCTTTCTTATGCATTGGTCTGCCGATGGGCAGCTAGGTTGCTTCCATATCCTGGCTTTTGTAAACAGTGCTGCTATGAACATTGGCGTACACGTGTCTTTTTCAATTCTGGTTTCCTTGGTGCATCACAGACTCTTTTAATCATAAAATGTGCAGAATAGCCTTACCAGGACTCCTCTGGCCTTTTGCATTCCTCAGAGCCCAGTCTTTGGTTCTGTGACACATTTCTTAATTCCTAGGATGCCTTTGCACTAGTGTCATCCACTCCTGGCTCCAACTTCAGTTTGCTATTCTTAGAGATTCACTTTGTTTTCTCTTCTTCCTTCCTTCCAATTTCTAGATTGGTGAACTATCTGACCTCCAGCATTTGCAGGGGCATCTTCTCAGTCCTGAGCAATAACTGGAATCTCACTGAATTGAACCTCAGTGGCAATACCCTGGGAGACCCAGGCATGAACGTGTTATGTGAAACACTCCAACAACCTGGCTGTAACATTCGTAGATTGTGGTAAGAATCTGTGTGTATATGTGTGTATGTGTATGTGAGAAAGAGAGAAAGGGAGAAGAAGGACCATTTTAGCAGTTTATTAATTTTCTAAGGCTGGCATAACCAAGTACCACAGAGTGGGAGACTTAAATAATAGAAATTAACTTTCTCACAATCCTGGGAGCTGCAAGTCCAAGATGAAGTTGTCAGAAGTGTTGGTTTCTTCTGCTGCTTCTCTCCTTGGCTGTAGATCACTGTCCTTTCCCTGTGTCTTTACATGGTCTCTGTGTGTGTCTGATCTCTTCTTCATACGAGGACACCAGTCATGTTGGGTTAGGGCCTGCCCTAATGACCTCATTTTAACTTAATTACCTTTTAAAAATCCAATTTAGTTATATTCTAACGTGCTAAGGGTTGAGACTTCAACATGAACTTTTCTGGGGGGACGCAGCTCAGCCTATTACAAATGGGAAGGCCAAATGGTTTGGAGGACAGTTATTTGAGAAGTTTCAGATGGGGAAGAATAAAGGGGAACTGAAAATAAGTCATTTGTTGAAGGAAAGGGCATGACTTTTAGTGTCTTCCATTTCTTCATTAGTCATGCTTATAGATGAGAATAGAAGAGTTTCCTCAGATACAGAAATGGCTACCTGACCTGGAACCCATTAAAATATTTTGCGTGGATTAAATTGTCACAGGGCATATCATGTGGGTCTATAATAAAGTGCTTGCTATGAGCCCACACTGTGACAAACACCCTCCTCTAACAACACAAGAAATGACTCTACACATGGACATCACCAGATGGCCGTACTGAAATCAGATCGATTATATTCTTTGTAGCCGCAGCTGGAGAGACTCTATACAGTTAGCAAAAACAAGACCAGGAGCTGACTGTGGCTCAGATCATGAACTCCTTATTGCCAAATTCAGACTTAAATTGAAGAAAGTAGGGAAAACTACTAGACCATTCAGGTGTGACCTAAATCAAATCTGTTATGATTATACAGTGGAAGGGAGAAATATATTCAAGGGATTAGGTCTGATAGACAGAGTGCCTGAAGAACTATGGACAGAGGTTTGTGACATTGTACAGGAGTCCGGGATCAAGACCATCCCCAAGAAAAAGAAACACAAAAAGGCAAAATGGTTGTCTGAGGAGGCCTTACAAATAGCTGAGAAAAGAAGAGAAGCTAAAGGCAAAGGCGAAAAGGAAAGATATACCCATTTGAATGCAGAGTTCCAAAGAATAACAAGGAGAGATAAGAAATCCTTCTCCAGTGATCAATGCAAAGAAGTAGAGGATTCAAATGTATTCTTTTTAATGGCTAAGTAATACTCCATCGTGTATATGTACCACAGCTTTCTTATCCATTCATCTGCTGATGGACATCTAGGTTGCTTCCATGTTGTGGCTATTATAAACAGGGCTGCGATGGAGTATTACTCAGCCATTAAAAAGAATACATTTGAATCAGTTCTAATAGGTGGATGAAACTGGAGCCTATTATACAGAATGAAGTAAGCCAGAAAGAAAAACACCGGTACAGTATACTAATGCATATATATGGAATTTAGAAAGATGGTAACAATAACTCTGTATATGAGACAGCAAAAGAGACACTGATATATAGAACAGTCTTTTGGACTCTGTAGGAGAGGAAGAGGGTGGGATGATTTGGGAGAATTGCATTGAAACATGTATAATATCATATATGAAACGAGTCACCAGTCCAGGTTTGATGCAGGATACAGGATGCTTGGGGCTGGTGCACTGGGATGACCCAGAGGGATGGTACGGAGAGGAAGGAGGGAGGGTTCAGGATGGGGAACACGTGTATACCTGTGGTGGATTCATGTTAATATATGGCAAAACCAATACAATATTGTACAGTTAAAAAATAAAATTAAAAAAATCATAAAAAAAGAAATAGAGGAAAACAGTAAAACAAGAAAGACTAGTGATCTCTTCAAGAAAATTAGAGATACCAAGGGAACATTTCATGGAAAGATGGGCACAATAAAGGACAGAAATGGTATGGACCTAACAGAAGCAGAAGATATTAAGAGGAGGTGGCAAGAATACACAGAAAAACTATACAATAAAGATCTTAATAATCCAGATAGCCATGATGCTGTGATCACTCACCTAGAGCCAGACATCTTGGAATGCAAAGGCAAGTGGGCCTTAGGAAGCATCACTACAAACAAAGCTAGTGGAGGTGATGGAATTGCAATTGAGGTATTTCAAACCCTAAAAGATGATGCTGTTAAAGTGCTGTGCTCAGTACATCAGGAAAACTCAGCAGTGGCCACAGGACTGGAAAAGGTCAATTTTCACTCCAATCCCAAAGAAAAGCAATGCCAATGAATGTTCAAATTACTGCACAACTGCACTCATTTCACATGCTAGCAAAATAATCCTCAAAATTCTCCAAGTCAGGCTTCAACCGTATGTAAACTGTGAACTTCCAGATGTTCAAGCTGGATTTAGAAAAGATAGAGGAACCAGAGATCAAATTGCCAACATCTGTTGGATCATAGAAAAAGCAAGAGAGTTCCAGAAAAACATCTGTTCTATTGACTATGCCAAAGTCTTTGTGTGGATCACAACAAACTGTGGAAAATTCTTAAAGAGATGGGAATACCAGACCACCTTACCTACCTCCTGAGAAATCTGTATGTAAGTCAAGAAGCATTAGTTAGAACCAGACATGGAACAACAGACTGGTTCCAAATTGAGAAAGGAGTAAGTCAAAGCTGTGTATTGTCACCCTGCTTATTTAACTTCTATGCACAGTACATCATGTGAAATGCTGGGTTGGAGGGAGCACAAGCTGGAATCAAGAGTGTTTGAAGAAATATCATTACCCCAGATATACAGATGACACCACCCTTATGGCAGAAAGCAAAGAAGAGCTTAAGAATCTCTTGATGAAAGTGAAAGAGGACAGTGAAAAAGTTGGTTTAAAACTCAACATTCAAAAACTGAAGATCATGGCATCCGGTCCCATCACTTCATGGCAAATAGATGGGGAAACTTGAAATATGACAGACTTTATTTTCTTGGGCTCCAAGATCAATGCAGATGGTACTGCAGCCATGAAATTAAAAGATGCTTGCTCCTTGGAAGAAAAGTTATGACCAACCGGTTCAGTTCAGTTCAGTTCTGTCACTCAGTTGTCCGACTCTTTGCGACCCCATGAATCGCAGCACGCCAGGCCTCCATGTCCATCATCAACTCCCGGAGTTCACTCAGACTCACGTCCATTGAGTCAGCGATGCCATCCAGCCATCTCATCCTCTGTCGTCCCCTTCTCCTCCTGCCCCCAATCCCTCCCAGCATCAGAGTCTTTTCCAATGAGTCAACTCTTCGCATGAGGTGGCCAAAGTACTGGAGTTTCAGCTTCAGCATCATTCCCTCCAAAGAAATCCCAGGTACAGGGTATTAAAAAGCAGAGACATTACTTTGTGACATAGGTTCATGTAGTCCAAGCTATGGTTTTTCCAGTAGTCATGTATGGATATGAGAGTTGGACTATGAAGAAAGCTGAGTGCCAAAAAATTAATGCTTTTGAACTGTGGTGTTGGAGGAGACTCTTTTTTTTTTTTCAGTTGGATTACATTTATTATAACTCATTAGCTGATCAAATTATAATCAGTTTCAGTGTTCTTTTTAATTTAAATTTATTTATTTTAATTAGAGGCTAATTACTTTACAATATTGTATTGGTTTTGCCATACATCAACATGAATCCACCACGGGTGTGCATGTGTTCCCAATCCTGAACCCCCTGCCACTTCCCTCCCCGTACCATCCCTCTGGGTCATCCCAGTGCACAAGCCCCAAGCATCCTGTATTCTGCATCGAACCTGGACTAGCGATTTGTTTCTTATATGATATTATACATGTTTCCATGCCATTCTCCCAAATCACCCCCCCGCCGGCCCCGTCCCTCTCCCACAGAGTCCAAAAGACTGTTCTATACATCTGTGTCTCTTTTCCTGTCTTGCATACAGGGTTATTGTTACCATCTTTCTAAATTCCATATATATGCATTAGTATACTGTATTGGTGTTTTTCTTTCTGGCTTACTTCACTCTGTATAATAGGCTCCAGTTTCATCCACCTCATTAGAACTGATTCAAATGTATTCTTTTTAATGGCTTTTGAGTGTCCCTTGAACCACAAGGAGATCCAACCAGTCCATCCTAAAGGAAATCAGTCCTGAATATTCATTGGAAGGACTGATGCTGAAGCTGAAACTTCAATACTTTGTCCACCTGATGTGAAGAACTGACTCATTGGAAAAGACCCCTGATGCTGGGAAAGGTGGGAGGCGGGAGGAGAAGGGGACAACAGAGTATGAGATTGGTTAGATGGCATGACCACTCAACGGACGTGAGTTGGAATAAACTCCGGGAGTTGGTGATGGACAGGGAGGCCTGGTGTGCTGCAGTCCTTGGGGAAGCAAAGAGTTGGACACGACTGAGTGACTGAAGTGATGAGCCCACACTGTGAATTAGACTCACATGCCCTGAATCAAGTACATAGTTGTAGGGGCCATCTCTGCAACCCTCCTGCATCACAAATCTGGACTTCACAGCCAGTTTTAAAGCCCACCACCTCAGGACATTTTCATACCTTTCTGTGTTACTCTTAATAACCACCCTATCATCAGTCTTCTTAATTTCACCCTTGTACAAGCCATTTTCCACTTTTCCTCATTCTTATTTTGTTACCATCCATCCAGGGTCCTTAGACTTCTTTTTTTGACTGTGCCACACAGTATATGGGGTCTTAGTTCCCTGATGAGGGATTGAGCCCATGTCCTCTGTGGTAGAAGCGGAGTCTTAACCACTGAATCACCAGGCAAGTCCCTTAGACTCTTTTTGCCTTTTGTTTGGCTACACCACTGGGCATGTGGGATTTTAGTTCCCTGACCAGGAATTGAACCCATGTTCCCTGCATTAAAAGTGCAGAATCTCAATCACTGGACTGCCAGGGAAATCCCCCCATAGACTCTTTAATCAACAAAAATCAGTAAAATGCCGGATAAGAAACTTTAAGTAAATAAGGAAGTAAAGCCATGGCTTTACTGGGGGTAGTGTTGCAGCATGAGGGAGTGAAAACAAGAAAAGGTACCCTTGCTGGCTCTCTGAGGTGGGGTGAGTTGGTTTGTTAAATGCAGTGAGGGTAGGGGCAGATCAGTGGGTTGGACCGGAGGGATGGCTTAGGTGGTTTGCTCACCCCCTCAGCGGTACTGTGTGCAGGGATCATGTGCAGTTACCGTACTTTTGCTCCTGGTACTTCAGAAATGGCAGTCGGGATTTTGGCCTTTTTGTATCTTTTTATTCATAATTTGCCTCAACTATGCGTGCATGCAGTTATTTTTAGTCCCTTATAGTTTCTTTCCTTTTTTTTTTAATATCCCTTTTCTTGCGCTACCTTGTGTGGCCAGGCCCCTTCCCCTACATATGAATTGTGGAGTCCTAACTACTGGACCACCAGGGAATTCCTCCCTTACAGTTTCTTTTGTATTCTATTGCCCGAAGAGACTTTCATCCTGGTGCAAGCACTGCAGTAAAGGGTCCCAGGTCCCAGCCTGTCTCAACTCCAGCAGCCCAGATCCAACAACCACAATTATTTGCTTAGATATTGCAATGCCCTCCAAGACCATTAACTTCTCATAACACGATTCATGTTTGTCCTGCAATCGTCTCTACAATGTTTGGACAAGCTCTTACCATTTGTTTGTGCTCAAAAATAAGTATCAGATGAATGTTGTCTGTTTGGTGTCCCTGCATCTACTTTTGCCACCCACCATTCATTCTCTGTACAGAAGACAGAGGGTTACTTAATATTTAAAAGATTATGCTTTGATCATGGCAGTTCCTTGCTTAAGAGCTTTTTCTTACCTGTTTTGATAAATTATAAAGTGTTCTTTTTGCCTTCGAGGTTCTGGCTGATTTTAACATTTAACATTCCTCCCTACCTTTATACCATGCCGCTCTCTCCATCACCCCTGTGGATGAGATGCCCCTCTGTGATTCTAGAAAGTGAGACACAAACAGGGAGACATGTGTGAGCATGAGATGTTCTGCAGATAAAGATTTAGTTATCTATTTGCTTCTAGTTGGTGTGGAAATGGAGACAGAAAAGGTAGTCCCACAAGCTCCTAGGACATTTGAAATGAGCTGGAATACTGTTCTTGCTTCTCGGAGAGCAATAATTGTTTTGGTGGTGGTGCTGATAGTGGTGATGATGGTGATGGTGTGTGTCTGTGGAAAGCAAATCAAGAATTAGAGATGCTCACTCCTTCAGTGTAGATGTAGGGCTGGGATTAAAACATCAAACAAAACAGCAGGGACAAGACTGTCCAAGGGAAAAGGAAGATGCATACAGCCCTAGAGAGAGCAGTATCCATCTGAGGGAGTTTCAGCTATTAGGAACATGTGGTAAAGACGTGGAGCTCATTGGCTAACCATTGTTTTCATTTATGAAACAGAAACATGCCATTTAAATACTTGAGAATTGCCCATTATTTAGAGGGTGCTCCCTGGCAGCTATGGTCACAGATTGTGAGCCACAGAGCCTGAGAACTATCTTCCCAATATGCCTTTTTTTTTTTTTACTTATTTTTTAATTGAAGGAAAATTGCTTTATAATGTATTGGTTTCTGCCATATTACAAAGTAAATCACTCATAATTATGCATATATCACTTCCGTCTTGAGCCTCCCTCTCCTCCCCTCAACCCACCCCTCTAGGTCATCACAGAGTACCAGGCTGGGCTCCTTGTGTTGCGTAGCAACTTCCCACCAGCTATTTACTTTAACAGAGTGTGTATATGTCAATGCTATTTCTCCATTCATCCCACCCTCTCTTTCCCCCACTGTGTCCACAAGTCCGCTGACTATGTCTGTGTCTCCATCCCTTCCCTGCAAATAGGTTTAACAATACCATTTTTCTAGATTCCATATATATATGTGTTAATATACAATACTTGTTTTTCTGTTTCTGACTTACTTCACTCCGTATGACAATCTCTAGGTTCATCCACTTCACTAGAACTGAGTCGAATTTGTTTTCCCAATATGTCTTGAGCTGTAGTCAGGAGTTTCTGATGAAATGATACTTTCCTTTTTTTAAAAAAATATTTATTTTTACATTTGACCTCATTGGGTCTTAGTTACAGCACTCAGGATCTTTGATATTCAGAGTGGAGTGTGGGATCTAGTTCCTGACCAGTGATCAAACCCAGACCCCCAGCATTGGGACCACAGACCCTTACCCACAGGACCACAAGGGAAGTCCCAAGATGATACTTTCCTTCATGAAAATTTAATTATAAATTGAGTTTAATTCTCTTTGTAACATGCGAACACAGTGCCCTTGCCTGGTGCTAAAACCCAGCAGAGGCCAGAAGGCAGTGACAGAAAAGCGGCCTATGCTCTGAGATTTTTCTGTTTCTGTGCTTGTCATGAAGGTTGGGACAGTGCTGCCTTTCCCATCAGTGCTGCTTCAACATCTCCTCAGTCTTGAGCAACAACCAGAAGCTGGTGGAGTTGGACCTGAGCCACAATGCCCTGGGAGACTTCGGGATCAGACTTCTGTGTGTGGGACTGAGGCATCTATTCTGCAATCTGAAGAAGCTCTGGTGAGGCTGAACTAATTTCCCTCATGAAGTAATAGCTGTGGCTTTAATGAGCCATGATGTGTTAGAATTTTAATGTGAAAATGGCCTTGGGCTACTTAGAGGATTCCTTGTGTTTATCTCCGCATGTTTGTCAATAATTAATTTAGTTAGCATTTTTTGTGGGAAAAGTCACATAGTCAGACCTGGAGGGGAACTTAAAAAAATCAGAAATATTATGCTTGCCTTTAAGGTATTTACAACCTAGCTAAGAAAATAAAACCAATGTATTTTGCTTTAGAAGAGTTTTGGGACTTGATGATAAGGCCCTGGTTCACGTTAAATAGGAAAAATGGGGCTAAAGCAATGCAGTTGCTTGACAGTCTATGTAGCTCTTCTCTGAATGCCTGTGGGAGACTTGAATTTTGAAGAAGACAAAAAATCACTTGAAAATGGTAGGGCCAATTTATACTTGTTAGGGTGGCTATTATAAAAAAGCAAAACACAACAGGGCTATACATTCAGTAAAATAAGCCAGAAGCAAAAGGGAAAATATTGTATGATTCCATTTATATGTAATACCTAGAATAGTCAAATTCATAGAGACAAAAGGTAGAATAGTGGTTTCCAGGGTTTTGGGGGAAGGGAATTTGGAGTTATTGTTTAATGAGCATAGAATTTCAGTTTGGGAATATGGAAAAGAGTTCTGGTGATAGTTGCACAGTTATGTGAATATACTTAAGTGCTACTAAATTGTAACACTTATAAATGAACACATGTTTACAATGGTACAGTTTATGCTATACATATTTTGCCTCAATAAAAATAAAGGTAGAGATCTAGGAAGATGTAACATTGCATGGGCTTTGAGGGTGTTTTCTTGCTAATTCACCAAACAGAAAAAGAAACAAAAAGTTGGTAAAGAGCTTGGATATACTCTTCTCATGTGCGGACTGGACTATAGGCAAGGACAGGACAAGTGCTGTCTTGACTCACAGCAGTGCGTGGACTGGGCTGAGAGAGGTGTTGTGACCATCTGCCATCTCTCTGAAAGGTTGGTCAGTTGCTGTCTCACATCGGCAAGCTGTGAGGACCTTGCATCTGTCCTGAGCACCAACCATTCCCTGACCAGACTCTACTTGGGGGAAAATGCTCTGGGAGACTCAGGAGTTGGGATTTTGTGTGAAAAAGTAAAGAATCCACACTGTAACTTGCAAAAACTGGGGTAAGTCTTCATGAACGTCTCAGCAATAAAGCAACTTCTTTTCAGTGATACATTATTTGGAAAATATGAATGGGGTTACTCTAAAAAGGATTAATCAGATGGAGTTGAGGGTAGAGAATGGAAGAGACAATGTCTAAAGTAGTTTGAAGTACTAGATACTACCTACTGCTAATAAGTTTGTTATGTCTCAGTTCAGTTCAGTCACTCAGTCATGTCTGACTCTTTGCAACCCCACGGACTGCAGCATGCCAGGCCTCCCTGTCCATCACCAACTCCTGGAGTATACTCAAACTCATGTCCGTTGAGTCAGTGATGCCATCCAACCATCTTATCCTCTGTTGTCCCCTTCTCCTCCCGCCTTCAATCCTTCCCAGAATCAGGATCTTTTCAAATGAGTCAGTTCTTCTCATCAGGTGGCCAAAGTATTGGAGTTTCAGCTTCAGCATCAGTCCTTCCAATGAATATTCAGGACTAATTTCCTTTAGGATTGACTGGTTGGATCTCCTTGCAGTCCAATGTTCTCTTGAGAGTCTTCTCTAATACCACAGTTCAAAAGCATCACTTCTTTGGCTCTCAGCTTTCTTTATGGTCCAGCTCTCACATCCATGACAACTGGAAAAACCATAGCCTTGACTAGACAGACCTTTGTAATGTCTTTGTAATGTCAAAGACATTACAAAGTAATGTCTTTGCTTTTTAATATGCTCTCTAGGTTGGTCATAACTTTTCTTCCAAGGAGCAAGTGTCTTTTAATTTTATGGCTGCAGTCACCATCTGCAATGATTTTGGGTCCCCCCAAAATTGTTATGTCTACATGTTACTGAATGCAAGTTCCTATGCCCAAAGCACAGTGAGGCCAAACAAATCGAAATGTTGGAGTTTGGAACAGAGAAAGATTTATTGCCCGGCCATGAAGGAGATCGGTGGCTCTTGCACTTCAAAACCTTGCACTCCATTAAGGGTTTCAGCAAAGCACTTTTAAAGGCAAGTTGAGGGAGGGATGCGGTTGGTTGTTGCAAACTCCTTAGTGTCGGAATCCTTTGTTCTTGTAGTTGTCCATGTAGGGCAGGTAAAGCTGTTCTTGTAAACCTCCAAGATAAATGTTATTCTCTGTTCTGCAACTCTTTATCTCCAAATGACTCTTAAAGATCAGAGCCTTGAGAATAGGCTATTCTGTATATTTCAGGCAATAGGAACATTTTTTAACAATAATTTTTAAAAATTAATTTATTATTATTTTTTAAACTTTTTATTTTGTATTAAGGTATAATCGATTAACAATGTTGGGGTAGTTTTAGATGAACAGTGAAGGGACTCAGCCATACAGATACATGTATCCATTCTCCCCCAAACTCCTCTTCCATTCATTCTGGCACATAACATTGAGCAGAGTTCTATGTGCTATACAATGGGTCCTTACTGGTTATCCATTTTAAATACAGTAGTGTGTACATGCAGAGAAGGCAATGGCAACCTACTCCAGTACTCTTGCCTGGAAAATCCCATGGATGGAGGAGCCTGGTAGGCTGCAGTCCATGGAGTCGCTAAGAGTCGGACACGACTGAGTGATTTCACTTTCACTTTTCACTTTCCTGCATTGGAGAAGGAAATGGCAACTCACTCCAGTATTCTTGCCTGGAGAATCCCAAGGACGGGGGAGCCTGGTGGGCTGCTGTCTGTGGGGTTGCACAGAGCTGGACACGACTGAAGCTACTTAGCAGCAGCATCAGCAGTGTGTACATGACCTTCCCAAAGTCCCTAACTTCTCCTTCCCCCGGCAGCCATAAGTTTGTTTTCTAAGTCTGTGAGTCTCTTTCTATTTTGTAAGTAAGTTCATTTGCATCATTTCTTTTTAGATTCCACATATGAGGGATATCATGTGATATTTTCCTTCTCTATCTGACTTCAATCAGTATGACACTCTCTAGGTCCATCCATGTTGCTGCAAATGGCTAAAATTAATTAATTTTTGTTTGTTTTGGTTGTGTTGGGTCTTCGTTGTTGTGAGCACTTTCTCTACTTTTGGTGAGCAGAAGCTACACTTCACTGTGGTTGCATGGACTTCTCACTGTGGTGGCTTCTCTTGTTGCAGAGCATGGGCTCTAGATCCTCAGGCTTCAGTAGTTGATCTGAGGCATGTGAGATCTTCCTGGCCCAGGGATCAAACCCCTGTCCCCTGCACTGCCAGGCAGATTCTTAACCACTAGGCCACCCAGGGAAACCCAGGAACATTCTTTTACAAGGGTGCAGAGCCAGCATGACTAAGCACAGTCAACAGGGCCCAAGGTTAAAATGAAAGAACTAGGTCTAATATGGAGTCAGATTTGTTCTTTCCTATTACATATAGAGTCTGGAGACTCTCAGAGTCGAAAGAAACCCTAGGAATTGTACAGTCCAGTTCATCATTGAACGAACACTTGCTTCTAAGACATTCACCCGTTTTATGTGTGAAAACTTGTAAGCATGCTAGTCATTGCTGCAATGCCTGCAGTTCTTATTTCCATATAGCCCCTTCTATTGTTTTGTGCATTGGCCCTTGTTCTGCTCCTCAGAGTCTGCTAAGAGATGCTGATCTTGATTCCTTAGAGGCAGCACTCACACTCTAGTTCTTCTCATCTTTTACTTGGATGTCTCTAAATATTTAACTAGGACATGGTTTAGTACTTTCACCTATTTAGTTATGCTCTCCTAGGTAAGAGTTGGTCTTTTAATGTCCCTATTTGAAGTGCAGTACTCAGACCTGAACATGACACTCCTAACGATGTGTGGTGGAACTTTCACCTCTTATGGTAGGGCACTATGTTGTCAGTGGTGAGGACTGAGGTTTCCTTATATTTTTGGCAGTCACATCAGATCATGAGTTCTATTGGAAGTCTGTGGGAAATAGTAACACACAACTTTGGATATTTTGTAATACCAGTGACCAATTCTCTGCAGGCACCAATTGGGTGTCTTGCAAGTCAGTTAGATTTCGACACTAACCCCATAGCTAAGGGCTCAGTCCTACAAGATTGCCTCCCTAGCCCTGCCAATGCCAGACATCAATTTTTAGTAATGAGTCCCAAGATTACTCACACTTCTATCTGACTTGGTTACAAATTGGGGATTCCCACAGCCCCCTATTCAGGTGTGAAACTTTGCTAGATTGACTCACAGAAATCAGGGAGATACTTATGTTTACAGTTTTAAATAAAAGATGTTATAAGGTATACAAACAGATGAAGAGACACATAGGATGAGGTAGAGAAGAGTCTGGAGCCCAGGGGCTTCTCTCTCCATGGAGTTGGGGTGCTCCATCCTCCTGGTATGTAGATGCCAGGTTGGTTAGATTCACTGACCCAGAAGATCTCCAAAACTCATTGTTCAAGAGATTTTATAGAGCCTAATCTCCAGCCTTCCTTCCTTCTCCTTGCTGGAGGTTAGTGGGTGGGGCTGAAAGTTCCAACTTTCTAACCACTTGGCCTTTCTGATGATTAGCCCTATCCTGAGCCAATCTAAGGGCCCCACTTTAAGTCACCCCATTAACATAAACTCAAATGTGATCAAAAGAGGCTCCTTTGATTAGCAATAGACACTCTTGAAAGTGAAAGTTACTCGGTTGTGTCTGACTCTTTGTGACCCCATGGACTATACAGTCCCTGAAATTCTCCAGGCCAGAATACTGGAATGGGTAGCCCTTCCCTTCTCCAGGAGCTCTTCCCAGCCCAGGGATCGACCCAGGTCTCCTGCATTGCAAGCAGATTCTTTACCAGCTGAGCCACAAGGGAAGCCCAAGAATACTGGAGAGGGTAGCCTATCCCTTCTCCAGTGGATCTTCCTGACCCAGGAATTGAACCGTGGTCTCCCGCATTGCAGGCAGATCCTTTACCAACTGAGCTATCAGGGAAGCCCCCAGGAAATTCCAAGGTTTTTAGGACCTCTGAGATAGGAATGAGGGACAAAGACCAAATATATTTCTTATTATACCACAGAAATACCCTCTGTTACATGCACTTGACCATGTAACACTGCCCTTCTGTGTTTTTTGCATGGTTTATTCTCCATTGGCCTCATAAAAACTGACAAGTAGATATTGGTATCTCTAATTTAAAGAGGATAAAATGAGGCTCAAAGAATTTAAAACCTTTGTCCAAGGACACCCAGATAAAAGGCAGTGGAACCCAATGCAGACAGAGTCCAGTGTGACCCACCAAACCCTCCCTTAACTCCAGAAAAACCTCATAATGAGTTGGCTAATAGGCTCTCTGGAGAAGGCAATGGCACCCCACTCCAGTACTCTTGCCTGGAAAATCCCATGGGCGGAGGAGCCTGGTGGGCTGCCGTCTATGGGGTCGCACAGTGTCGGACATGACTGAAGCAACTTAGCAGCAGCAGCAGCAGCAGCAATAGGCTGTCTAAAGGGCTTCTATATCCTGCTCTATCCAACTATATGGGTTCTCACATTTAGCTCTGTTAATTTTCATCTTATCTTTCTTTTGACTCGTTGTCTAGGCATTTTTGAATCACGATCCTGTCAATATTACCCAGACATATAACAAGCAAACTGTAAATGTCTTCATTCACATTACTGACATAAATACCAACTAGATCATTACTAAGTGGAGCAGAAACGGTCTTTGCTGAGGAATAATCTGTTAGTCCATAATCAAAATCTATAAAAACAAAGCCCTGTTACCTCCCTGAGCCTCTCCCCATTGCTCTTCTTTAGATATTGCCACATCAATTTAGTAAAAAAGGCTATATTCAATGCCTTCATTTCCTTCCCTTATATTATTGCTCTGCCACAACAATTTGGCTTTTGCCACTCTTGGTTTGTCCAACAGGTATGATTTGGTCACTTTATTTTCTAGGTACTCTGGGGGCTCAGTCATGGGTGCTGACAGCAGCAGTGACTAAAACAAACCAAGACCTTGTTTTCACAAACATTCTCATATGGAATGATGATAGACGCTAGACAATAGACAAGTAAAATTATATATATATATAGTATAATAAAAACTGGAGTGGCAGAGAGAGCTACATCCTTGTCCAGGTGTTCAGTAAATGCCTCTCATGCAGGTGACATGGGATCCGTGAAGAAGCCAGGGGAAAACACTCCATACAAAGCAAAGAGGCTCAGAGCATAAACTCTCAGTTGACCTTCAATGATCCTATTTCTGACTCTTGTAGATCCTTCTCAATCCTAATCCTAGTTGAAACCTGCTGCCTTTAATTCTGTTTATCTCCTCCTTGAAATCCTTTTCTCTTATTTTTAGGAAGTTCCTAGCATTTCCATTGTGGAGATGTGGGTTTGATCCCTGGGTCGGGAAGATCCCCTGGAGTGGGGGGCATGGCAATCCAGTCCAGTATTCTTTTTTTTTTTAATTAGTTAATTTATTTCAATTGGAAGCTAATTACTTTATAATATTGTGGCGATTTTTGCCATACATTGACATGAATCAGCCATGGGTGTACATGTGTCCCCCATCCTGAACCCCCCTGCCACCTTCCTCCCCATCCCATCCCTTGGGGTTGTCCCAGTGCATCGGCTTTGAGTGCCCCGTTTCATGCATCGAACTTGCAGTCCAGTATTCTTGCTGGGAAAATCCCACGGATGGAGGAGTCTTGTGGGTTGTGGTCTATGGGGCCACAAAGAGTCAAACACAACTGAATTGACTGAGCAGCAGCAGCAGTCTTTCCTACTAATTTTATAGCTTCTGCTTCTCAGGGTTTGCGTTGACTTCTCTTCCTGTCATCTGGGGATTTCACCATTGGTTTTCTTTTTCACTAAATGTTTCCACACTCCTTGGGAATTCTCCTAAGATCCTCAGCTTTGAAAACAACCTGTATACAGGTGGCTCGTCAAACTTAGATATTGCTCTTGTGCTTTTTTCTTTTTAAATAGGCATTTTTTTTAAGAGTCAACTTAGATTCACAGCAAAATTTAGAGGAAGATGCAGAGATTTCCCATATGCCCCCATACCACATGTGCTTAATTTCCCCCATTACTGACATGTCCCACCAGAGTGGCTGTTTGATAGAACTAATGAACCTACATTGACACATCATAATCACCCAAAGTTCATAGTTTACATTAAGGTTCACTCTTTGTTTTGTATGTTGTGTTGAATATTTAAAACATTATTTAAAAGTGTGTTGTTTAGTGTCCACATATTTTGGAATTTTCCAGCTATTTTTCTGTTATTTGTTTCTAGTTTCATTTGATTGCAGTCTGATTTCTGTTTTTTAAGCTTGTTAAGATACATTTTATAACCCAGAATGTGGCCTGTCTTGGTAAATGTTATGTGTGAACCTGAAGAGAATGTGTATTCCTCTGTTGTTAGATGAAGAAGTCCATTGCTGTTGTTCAGTCACTCTGTCATGTCCAACTCTTTGTAACCTCAAAGACTGCAGCACACTAGGCTTTCCTGTCCTTCACTATCTCCCGGAGCTTGCTCAAAGTCACGTCCATTGAGTTGGTGATGCTATCTAACCATCTCATCCTCTGCTTCCCTCTTCTCCTCCTGCCCTCAATCTTTCCCAGGGTCTTTTCCAATGAGCTGGCTCTTTGCATCAGGTGGCTAAAGTATTGCAACTTCAGCTTCAGTCCCTCCAATGAGTATTCAGGATTGTTAAATTATGGCTAGAAGGATGACCCTCCCCTTACTCTGGAATAAGAGTGGTTATGACTGTGGGCTCTGAAGTTGGACAGCCTGGATCTGAAGCCCAGTCTGAATCTATTCTTGGCAAATATAAAACACACAACATATTAACTACAGTCGCCATGCTGTACATTGTCTCCAGCATGCACTCATCCTAGGACTGAAAGTTTGTACCCTTTGATCAGTGTCTTCCTTTTTCCCCTATCCCCTCATTCTCTATTCTACTCTGTTTACTGTGAGTCTGACTTTTTTTTTAAGATCTTTGGCTTTTATCACTTAGCATAATGTCCTCTGGGTTCATTCATGTTGTCACAAATGGCAGGATTCTCTTCCTTTTTAAGGCTGAATAATATTACATTGCATATATATGTGTATATACACCACGTAGTTTCTGCTTCCTTTGTTCCCCCTGCTTTCTTTTGGTTAGTGTTAGCATGGTATATCCTTCTCTATTCCTTTACACTTATTTTATTTTTTATATTTTCTGTTCCTATGCTTTTAAACTGTATGTGTTTATTTTTAAAGTAGATTTCTTATAGACAATATACAGTTGTGTCTTACTTTTTTGTTTGCTCTCCGATACATGCTTTTTAATTGATTCATTTAGATCATTGATAATCAAGTTAATTATCGACTTAATTGAACTAATATCTCATATTTGTTCCTGTTTTCCATTTGTTGCTCTTGTTCTTTGATCTTATTGTTGTTTTCATCTCCTTTTCTGCCTTTTGTGACTTTAATTAAACCTTTACTATAATTCCATTTTGCCTCTTTTTTTTTTTTGGCCTTGCTGTCCAGCTTGTGGGATCTTAGTTCCCTAACTAGGGATTGAAGTTGGCCCACGGCAGTGAAAGCACCTTCCTAATCACTGGAAGGCCAGGAAATTCCCTCCATCCTACTTTTAAGAAACTTTTCTTACTGGTTGCTCCAGAGTTTGCAGTACACATTTACAACTAATTTACTTTCAAATGACCCTAAATGACATTTACAATGTAACTATTTTATAATAAAGTAATTTTAATTCCTTCCTTCTATCCTTATATAATTACTGTCATTCAGTCAATTTATGAGTGTATATATACACATAAATATAAATAATTGAATACATTATTGCTATTATTTTGAACATGATGCTATCTGTTTGATCAATTAAAAATAAGAAAAATAAATTTTTATTTCACTTTCACTTGTTTCTTCTTTGGTGCTTTTTTTTTTTTGCACATCTTTTGTATATTGTTTTCTTCTCTCTAAAAACTTATGAAAATTTCATTTCTTGTGAGGTGTTCTATTGGCAACAAATTCACTCAATTTTTGTTTGTCTGAGAAACTATTTCTCTTTTATTTTTGATGGCTAATTTCAAAGGGTACAGAATTCTAGAATTTTTTTTCCCTCAACACTAAATATTTCAGTCCACTCTTTTCTTGTTTACATAGTTTCTGATAATAAGTCAGTTGTAATTCTTATCTTTGGTCCTAAACAGATAAAGTACTTCTCCCTACTCTGGCTTCTTTCTGGATTTTTCCTTTACCTTTGATCTTCTGTGGTCTGAAAACGATATGTCAATCTGTAGGATTCCACCCCCCCCCCCCCCCGCCCATTTTTTGGTATTTATCTTACTTGGTGTCTCTGAACTTCCTGGATCTGTGATTTGGGGGAAATTGTTGGTCATACTCCTTCCCTGTAAGTCTTCTGTTCCTTTCTTGTCTTCTTCTAGTATTCCCATTATGTGTATCTTATACTCATATGACATCTTTTATAGTTATTTCACAGTTCTTGGATATTCTGCTTTTTTTTCTTTTTCCCCTGTGTACTTTTCAGTTTTGGAGGTGTTTGTTGAGATATCTTCAAACTCAGAGATTTTTTTCTCAGCTATGTCCAGTCTACTACTACTAACAATCCCATTAAAGACATTCTTTTTCTATTACAGTTTTTTTAAAATTTACTATTTGTAAATAGTAATTTACTATTTACTATTATTATAGTAAATAGTATTATTTATTATTATTATAAAAAATAATTTACTATTTTATCACTAGTATTTCCTTTTGTTTTCTTCTTGGAATTTCCATCTTTCTTCTTACTTTGCCAGTTTGTTCTTCCACACTGTCTACTTAATCCATTAAAGCTCTTAGGGTATTAATCATAATGATTTTAAATACCTGGTCTGATAATTTCACATTCCTGCCATCTTAGACTCTGGTTCTGATGTTTTCTCTGTCTCATCAAACTTTATTTTTTTGCCTTTTAAAATGTCCTGTAACTTATTCTTGAAGACTGAACATGTTGTACTGGAAAGGGAACTACTGTAAATAGAACTTCAATAATGTGGTAATGCAGGCTGAGGAGAGAGGAAGCAGTCCTGTGATTAGGTCTCAGTTTTAGTGAATTTATACCTCTGGACTGTGACTTTTCAGTGGTTTTCAACTGCATCTCAGTTCTTTTCTCCCTTCTCAGCAGAACAAGATGGCCAGAGAGGGCTGAAGCTGAATATTTCTCTTCCTTGAGATCAATTAGACTAATACTATCCCAGCAGGTTAGGCTTTGGGTAATTAGTTTCTCCTGAGGACAAGTATAGGTGAAAGGAACAGAGTACTCTGGTATATAGACATGCCTCTATTTTTTTTATCTCCGCTTTATTATGCTTCACAGACATTGCATTTTTTACAGATTGAAGGTTTGCGGCAACCCTGTATTGAGTAAGTCTTATTCATACCATTTTTCAATAGCATTTCCTCACTTTGTGTCTCTGTGTCACATTTTGGAAATTCTCTCAGTATTTCAGACTTTTTGATTGTTATATTTGTTACAGTGATCTGTGATCAGCAATTTTTGATGTTTCTGTTAGAAATGTTTTGGGGGCACCACAGACTACATCTGTATAAGTCAGTGAACTTAATCAATAAATGTATGTGTTCTGACTGCTCTACTAACTGGTTGTTTCCATGTCTCTCCCTGTCAATGGGCCTGAGACACAATATTGAAATAGGTCAATTAATAACCATACAGTTCTTCTAAGTGTTCATGTGAGAGAAAGAATCAATTGATGTGGCAAACCTCATTGTTGTCTCTCTATAAAAATTTTATTGAAGTATAATTAATTTACAATATTGTCTTAATTTCTGGCATACAGCTACCTGACTCAGTTATACATATATATGCATTCTTTTTCATATTCTTTACCATTATGGCTTATTACAGAATACTGAATATAGTTTCCTGTGCTATACAGTAGGACCTTGTTGTTCACTGTTGTCTTATTTCAGGAAATTGCCACAGCCACCCTAACCCACAGCAACCACTACCCTGATCAGTCAGCAGCCATCAACACTAGGTCAAGGCCTCCTACCAACTAAGATTATGACTCACTGAAGGCTCAGATGATGGTTAGCATTTTTCAGTAATAAAGTATTTTTTAATTAAAGTATTCACGTTTTTTTGGACATAATGCTATTTCAGACTTAATTAAAGAATAGTGTAAAAGTAACTTTTATATGCACTTACTGTTGTGCTCAGTTGCTCAGTCATGTTCCACTCTTTTCGGCCCCATAGACTGTAGCCTGGCAGGTTCCTCTGCCTGTGGGATTTCCTAGGCAATAATACTGGAGCAGGTTGTCATTTCCTCCTCCAGGGGATCTTCCTGATTGGGAAACCAAAAAATTCATGTGACTCACTTTTTTGAGATATTTCCTTTATTATGGTAGTCTGGAACTGAACTCACAGTATCTCTGAAGTATTTTTGTATTTATAAATGGTTCCTGGGACTTCTTTGACTGTCTAGTGGTTAAGACACTGTGCTGCCACTGCAGGGGGTGCAGGTGTGATCGCTGGTTGGGGAACTAATATCCTACACGCCACGTGGTATAGCCAAAAAGGAAAAATAAGTTGGAGGAATTTGTCTTAAGGGTATTGCTTCTAGTCCATCCCGAGCCCTTCAGTGCCTGTCACTCAGCTCTACGTATCGGTTATGGCTGGGCACCTGGCTTCTCTCCTCCATTCTTTTTATTCTTGGAACCATAGTGTCTTGCCTGCAAGACCAAACTCAGGAGGACACTCAGGACTAGAGACCCTTGAACAACTCTGTCCACCCCCAGAGTCCCAGGTCTGAGCCACAAATGGTTCTCATGTGCATGTCCTTCTCCCCTACTCCCTTCCAATAATAAACTGGGCATTCTCTAAAAAATAAAACAAAGTAGAACAAAGCAAGGCAAAATAAAATAAAGTAGTTCTTTACTCCTTCCCCAGCTGGAAGCACAGAGGGATTTTTCTCTTATATTTAGTGTGAGAACCTGGTTGAGCACCCCTGGAAGTAAAACTCCCAGAAGTATGTAGATCCCTCTATGACTGGGTCCTCCTAATGTTTTTAATCTCTCAGACTTGTCCACAACTAGCCTTTGAAGTAAAGTGAAAGTGTTAGTTGCTCAGTTGTATCTGACTCTTTGTGAGTCCATGCGCACTAGCCTGCCAGGCTCCTCTGTCCATGGAATTCTCTAGACAAGAACACTGGAGTGGGTAGCTATTCCCTTCAGGAGATCTTCTTGAGCCAGGAATCAAACCCAGGTTTCCCACATTACAAGCGGATTCTTTACTGACTGAGCCACCAGGCTTTCCTACCTGGCCAGTGATTCCCATGGAGGTTTAAGCTCATCGGTTTCTGATCCAGGAAGTTGTGATTCTTTGTATTTGCCTCTGTGTCATTTTAGGGTCAGTGGGTTGTGCTGTGACCACATTTCTCTTGTGGATTTAAGAAGAATTGATTTGTCAACTTATTCAGCTTTTAACTTATTGTTAGGCTGGAACAGCAACTTCTAAGCTTTCTACTTGCTGGTCTGGAAACTGGAAGTCCTGCTTGCAAAGTTTTTAATTACAAAAGTAATACATGCTTAGTGTAAAATATTAAATAATAAAGATATGTGAAGTAAGAAGTGAAAGCTCCTTTTCAGCTCACTTCCTGAGAGAACTATTTGCAACAGGCTGATGAGCAAACTTCCAGACATTTTGTTATGAATGAGCAATTATCCATCCATTTATCTGACCATCTACCCACCTATTTTAATATATTGTGGGTGTTAGATTTCTAGGGCTACTGTAACAAAGTATGACAAAGGGAGTGACTTAAACAACAGACATCGTTTTTTATATTCTCTTTTTAAAATTAACAAACTGGTTTTTTTTGGCTGTGCTGCATGGCATGTGGGATCTTAGTTCCCCAATCAGGGATCAAACCCGAGCCCCTGTAGGGGAAGTGTGGAGTTTTAACCACTGGACTGTCAGGGAAGTCTCTGTTTTCACTTTTTTTCTTTCAATTTTTTTGATATATAGTTGATGCACAGCACTGTAAGTTTAAGATGTGTAGCATAATGACTTGATATACATATATTACAAAATGATTACCATAGATAATATCTATCACCTCAGCTACAAAAATGTTTTAGAATCACTCTCTTAGCAACTTTGAAATATACCATACAGATACGTTGCCTTTAGTCATCAGGGTGTACATTATATCCCTAGTACTCATTTATCTTACACCTCCCCACCTCCTGCATTCCCCTGCCTCTGGTAATCACAAATCTGATCTCTTTTTCTATGAATTTAGTTTGAGTTTTTTGTTTCCGTTTCTGTTTTAAATTCTAAAATATTCTGTTTTAAATGAGGTCATACAGTATTTGTCTTCCTCTGTCTGACTTATTTTACTTAGCATGATGCCTCAAGATCCATCCACATTGTTGCAAATTGTGATCATTTTTTCTTCTTTATGGCTGATGAGTATTCCATTGTAGATATCTATACTTTTATCATATCTCTTTGACATACTAATTTCAAGTCCTTAGAGATAGTGGTTTCATTTCCTTTGGATATATGCTCAGAAGTAAAATTGCTGGATCATATGGTAGTCCTATTTTTAAGTTTTTTAGGATCTTCCATACTGTTTTTTATAGTGGCTATACCAATTTACAATCCCATCAACAGTGTACAAGAGTTCCCTTTCTGCACATTCATCCTCGCATTTGTTATCACTCATCTTTGATGATGGGCTTCCCAGGTGGCATTAGTGGTAAAGAACCCACCTGCCAATGAAGGACACATAAGAGATGTGGAAGATTGCCTGGAGGAGGGCATGGAAATTCACTCCAGTATTCTTGCTTGGAAAATTCCATGGACAGAAGAGCCTGGCAGGCAACAGTCCATGGGGTCACAAAGGGTCGGACATGACTGGAGTGGCTTCACACACACACACACACACACATTTGATGATGGTCATTTTGACAGGCATGAGGTAATATCTCATTGTGGTTTAATTTACATATCCCTGGTGAGTAGTCATATCTCAGTATGACTTTGCATTGTATGTGTGTGCTTAGTCGCTCAGTCATGTCTGACTCTTGCGACCCTGTAGACTGTAGCCTGCCAGGCTCCTCTGTCCATGGAATTTTCCAGGCAAGAATACTGGAGTGGGTTGCCATTTCCTCCTCCAGTCCAACTCTTTAGGGCCCCATAGACTGTAGCCCTCCAGGCTGCTCTGTCCATGGAATTTTCTAGGCAAGAATACTGGAGTGGGTTGCCATTCCCTTCTCCAGATGACTTTGCATGTACCCATTGGCTATTTGAATATATTTGGGAAAATATCTATTCTGGTCCTTTGCCCATATTTAAATTGGATTGTTTTGTTTTTGTCTATTCAGTTGTATGAGTTCTTTATACATTTTGGATATAACTATTAACCTCTTATCAGATACATGATTTGCAAATATTTCCTCCCATTCTATAAGTTGTCTTTTCACTGTTAATTGTCTCTTTTGATAAGTGAAAGCTTTTAGTTTTACGTGGTCCCATTTGTTTATTTTAAATTTTGTTGCTAATGCTTTACGTGTCATATTAAAGAAAATGATCACTAATTCCACGTCAAGGAGTTTTGTTTCCTATATTTTCTTTCAAGAGTTCTATGCTTTCATACATTTAAGTCTTTTTTTTTTTTTTTTTAAAAACTCCCTCCTGTGTCCCTCTCAATCTTTTTTTTTTTTAATTTTATTTATTTATGGCTGTGCTGGATCTTTGTTGCTGAGTGTGGGCTTTCTCCAGTTGCTGTGAGTGGGGGCTACTCTCTAGTCGTGGTGTATGGGTCTCTCACTGTGGTAGTTTCTCTTGTGGTGGAGCTCGGGTTCTAGGGCATGTGGGCTTCCCTAGCTGTGGCTCCTGGGTTCTAGAGCACAAGCTCAATAGTTGTGACACACAGATTTAGTTGCTCCATGTTATGTGGGATCTTCCTAGGTCAGGGATCAAAACATTGTGTCCTTCATTGGCAGGCGGATTCTTTACCACTGAGTCCAGGGACACCCCTACATTTAAGTATTTAATCCATTTTGAGTTGATTTTGGGGAGTAGTGTGTGACAGGGATCTAGCTTCATTCCCTTTATTATGAATGTCTTATTTCTCCAGCACCATTTATTGACGAGATTATCTTCAGCATTGAATATTCTTGGCTCCTTTGTCAAATATCTGTTGACTGCATATTTATGGATTTATTTCTTGGGTCTTGATCCTGTTACATTGACCTATTGTCTGTTTTTATGCCACTGCCATACTGTTTTGATTACTATGATTTTATAATATACTTTGATCCCCTGGAGAAGGGAATGGCTACCCTCTCCAGTATTCTGAACTGGAGAATTCCATAGACTGTATAGTCCATGGAGTCACAAGGAGTCAGACATGAGTGAGCAACTTTCATGTACACTTTCATTCTGAGAAAAAAGAACAAAGTGAGAGGTGTTACACTTCCATTTCAAACTATAGTATAAAATTAGGGAAATTAAACAGTATGACACTGGCAACAAAAACAGACAAGTGAATAATTGGAACAGAATATAGAGCCCAGAAATAAGTTAATATACACTTTCAACTAACATTTGCCAAGAGAACCAATAATACTCAAGAAGAAGAGACAGTCTGTCAATAACTGGTGCTAGGAAAATTGAATATTCACATGTAAAAGAATGAAACTTTTTGAATCAGCATTAGGTATACCTATGACCCCTCCCTCTTGAACTTTTCTGCCACCTCCCTCCCTATCACACCCTCTAGGTTGTTACAGATCCCCAGTTTGAGTTCCCTGAGTCACACAGCAAATTCCCATTGGCTAGCAAATTCCTGTTGGCTATCTATTTTACATATGTATTGTATGTTTTCCATGTTACTCTCTCCGTACACCCCACCCCCTCCTTTCTCCCCTCTACCATGTCCATAAGTCTGTTTTAATTTTTAAATTTTATTTCATTAATGTGATACATCAGGCTTCCTAGGTGGTGCTAGTGGTAAAGACCTGCCTGCCAGTGCAAGGAAATCCAAGAGATGTGGGTTCAATCCCTGGGTGGGGAAAATGGGTTCAGTCCCTGGGTGGGGAAGATGGGTTCAATCCCTGGGTGGGGAAGATCTCCTGGAGGAGGGCAAGGCAATCCACTCCAGTATTCTTGCCTGAAGAATCCCACAGACAGAGGAACCTGGAGGGCTATGGTCCATAGGGACGCAAAGAGTCACAGAAGACTGAAGCGGCTTAGCAGCAGAAGCAGCAATGTGATATACCACATTGATTGATTTGCATATGTTGAGCAGTCCTTGCATCTGAAGATAAATTCCACTTGATTATGGTGCATGATACTAATAATGTGTTGCTGAATTTAATTTACTAGTGTTTTGTTGAGAATTTATATTCATCAAAGAGATTGGCCTCTAGTTTTCTTTTCTTATAGTGTCCTTTTTGGTATCAAGGTAACTGGCCTCATAAAATGAGTTAGTGATTTTTCCTTTTTCTTTAATTTTTGGAAGAATTTGAGAAGAATTGGCATTAATTTTTCTTTAAATGTTTACTAAAACTCATCAGTGAAGTCATCTGGTCCTGGGCTTTTCTTTGTTGTGAGTTTTTTTGAGTACTACTTCATTCTCTTTATTAGTGATTAGTCTGTTTAGATTTTCTATTTCTGAGTCAATGGTATTTAGCATGTTTCTAAGAATTTTTCAGATTTTGTAGATTGTCCAGGTGGTTATAGTTGTTTATAGCACTTCTTATGATCTTTTGTATTTCTGTGGTATCAGTTTTAATGTCTCACCTTTTTTATAATTTTATTGATTTGGGTTCTCTCTCTCTTTATTATTATTATTATTTTTTTCCCTAGCTAAACGTTTGTAAATTGTCTAAGGGCCTACTTAATTGACTAATATTTTTCCTATTATTTCCCTGTTCTTTATTTTATTTATTTCTGCTATAATCTTTTTTATTTCCTTCCTTTTGTTAACTTTGGGGCTTACTTTATTCCCCTTCTTCTAGTTCCTTGAGGTGTAAAGTTAGTTGTTTAATTGTTGCTGTTGTTTAGTAGCTAAGTTGTGTCTGACTCTTTTGGGACCCATGGACGATAGCCTGCCAAATTCCTCTGTCCATGGGATTTCCCAAGCAAGAATACTGGAGTGGGTTGGGATTTCCTTCTCCAAGGAGATCTTCCTGACCCAGGGATTGAACCTGTTTTTCCTGTATTGACAGGTAGATTTTTTACCTCTGAGCCATCAGGGTAGTCCAGCTGCTTAATTAAGATCTCTCAATTTTCTTGATGTGTGCATTTATACCTAGAAACTTCCCTATCAGAAATGATTTTGCTGCATCCTATAAGTTTTGGTATATTGTGTTTTAATTTTTGTCTAACTCAAGCTATTTTTTATTTCCTGTAACATTTTTTCTTTGACCCATTGGTTGTTCAGAAGAGTGTTGTTTAAATTTTCATGTATTTGAGTTTCCTCAGTTACCCTCCTGTTATTGATTTCTAGTTTTGTACCACTGTGGTCAGAGAAGATACTTGGCATAATTTCAGTCTTATTGAATTTTTTAAGATTTGTTTTGTGGCCTAACATATGATCCATCCTAGAAAATATTTCAAGTGCTCTTGAGATGAATGTGTATTCTGCTGTTAAAATAGTTCCAACCAAAGTTTATTTTATTTCAATAGCAGAAGCTAAAAGGCCAAGATCAAGGTGTTGTCAGGGTTGGTTTTTTCTGATGGCTGTGAGGAAGAATCTGTTTCATACTTCTCTTCCAGTTTCTCATTGTTTACTGTCAATCTTTGACATTCCTTGTAGGTGCATTACTTCAATCTTAGTTTTTTCAGCACTTGGTATTCTAACTGTGCTGATGTGTGTCTGTCTCTGTGTTTGAATGTCCCCCTTTTATAATAATATCAGTCTTATTGGACTAGAGCTTACTTTAATTACCTCATCTTAACTAATTACACCTTCAATAACCATATTTTTAAATAAGGTCACATTCTGAAGTACTAGGGGATAAGACTTCAACATATGAAATTTTGGGGGACATGATTCAACCCATAACACTATGTCTGTCCAAACAGGAATCAGTATGTGGATACTTTTCCATGATTTGCTTTTTTAATTTATTGTGGACACATTGCCATGCTGCTATATACAAATCTACAGATTTTGGTAATGCTCTGTAGTATTCATTACAGTAATGTAGTTTGCTGCTCATTGAATGATGTACTATTATATGAGTTTCTTTTTTACTGTTACAAATAACTCTGAAAAATGCATATTTGTATATACTTTATGTAAGCATATTTCTTTTGAGACAGAAACCTATAAGTAGAATTAATAAGGCAAAACTTAGGCATTTTATATTTTGTTAGAAACAGTCAAATTTCCTTATTTTGAACTTTAGACCTTTCTTTCTGACTATATAATGCCCGTGCCCCCTCCACAGTGTTACACAAGCATCGCATACTAAGCATTTGCAAATCTTTATTTCTTGTAACTTATTTCTCATCCCTCTCCTTTGCCCTCTTCTTGCCCTGTCTATTCCATGTTGTTGAATAGTGGGACTTTCCAGGCAGCTGACAAGTAAACAGAGGATAATTTTTATTTTGTTTTTACTTTCAATCCCCTCTGCCTTTCATCTTTCTTTTACATAACACTGCAGGGAATTTTCTAAAGTGCATATTGGTTAATATTGGACTTTTGCTCAAAAAACTTTCAGAAGTTTTTCTTTGAAGTCAGCCCTAGATCACTGCTCCTTCCCTCTTGCCTACCAGGCCCTTCACTCTGTTTTGAGTCATACTAAATTAATTTTTAATTCTAAGAATCTGGCTAGTTTTTCGCCCTTCCTCACCCTTGTGTAGCATTTTCCTTTTGCCTGAAGGGTTACCCTTACTCTCCCATTCCCACCATTCATCTAGAAAACGCCTTCTTATTCAATTAAGTTCTCTGATTCTCAGTTTTTCTATTTAAAAATAAAGCTAAAAATAACACCTGCATCTTGGTTTTGTAATACTTCAATGAAATAATCCTATTTAAATGTATCATCACACAGCCAGGCACTTAGTAGATACTCAGTAGATGTTAGACCTTCTTCCTCAGTTTTCTTTGTGAGACATTTTTGTGACATAAATCACAAAATCATTAATAATTTTTAAAAAATCAATCACCATATAATACATGGTGAAATATCTATGTTCAGTAAATGTAAATGTAGATCTGAGTTGAATGGATTGGGTGAAACCAAGATATAGGATGTTGGTTACATTCCTCAAACCTAATAGATTGTTTGGTAGGGCTTGGTGGTTTGATTTTCTAAACATTTCACTATATGCTCTGTGTACCCTTCAGTCAATCTCAGTGGTTTTGGTAAGCCTGATGTGACTTATTCTTAACAAAACCACCCTATCTGCTGGTAATTGCTGCCACTTCATTGTACTTCTCCTCAGACATTTGTTGTATAATACCTTCCAACCCTTTTTTGGAAACAGTGGTAAAAATTACTATTCTGTAACTTTCAAAATATTCTTCCTTTCCTTTTTGATGACTATCTCTAGACTTCTGGAGCGTTCTTCATCTTTACCAGTATCTTAGTCCATTTGGACTGTGATAACAAAAATACTACAGCCTGGGTGGCTCAAACAACAAATATTTCTTTCTCACTGTTCTGGTGGTTGGAAATCCAAGGTTAGGGTTAGGGTTAGGCCTGTAGATCACCTGGTTCCTGATAAGAACTCTGTTCCTGCCTTGCATACAGCCACTCTGGTTTTTTCACATTGTAATAGGAGCAAAGCAAATCTCTGGGGTCTCTTTTATAAGGGTGCTAATCCCATGATGAGGACTCCACCCTCAGGACCTAATCACATCTCAAAGGCCCCACATTCTAATACCATCACATTGGGAGTTAAGATTTCAACGTACGAAATTTGGGGGTAAGGGACTACAAACGTTCATTCTAACAGCCAGGAGTCCTGAAAAACCCTTCTGCACGTTCACTAAAGATCCTCTGATAAAATTCTTCTTAGCTGGAGATAAAACTTGCTATAAACCACTCAGTTTCTTTTGCTCACCCATCTCGGGCTTCATTTCCCTCATTGTCTTGCTTGCTCAGTCTTTTTGTTGTGATTCATCCTTAACTATGAAGATGGAGACCAGTGGGTGGGTAAGTACTTCTGTTTCCTTTTGGTCATCTGTTCATGCTATACTATTTGAATGACTTTCTTCTATTTTTCCTGATTCCAAGACACCTTAGAATTTAAAAACATATCATGGTTAAGGGTTTTGGCAGAAAGGAATGTGCCTGCATGAGATACTCTTAAATAAAGGCTTTGTTCAAGGTCTCACATTGTGACTTTCTGTATACTATACCACCCTCTGAGCTTCTTTTCAGAAGTGACACAGCTCTCTATTTCAGAGCCCTCATGCTGTTGTTGGGTGATAATGCTATATTATAATATTATCTAGTTATAAAGTTGAGCAGCTTGTGAAATGCTTTTTCACAAACATATGGTATACATTTCACAAATATATGGTGTATGCTCAACTTGACCCAAGAGTAGTCGTACATCAACAGTCTTAATTTTACTGAGTATAATGCAAAACTAGGCTTTATACTCTGAGAGGCCCTTTATAGTGCAGAACATAGTATGAGGTGGATAGAAGGGGCAACGGAGCAGGGGATGATTCTAGAAGGTGTTAGTATAGGTTCCTTCTCTTCCAAATACTTTCTCTTTGACCTTAAGGGGAACATGATTTGATGAGCTTCAGCTTTCTCATCTGTAAAAAAATATTCTACAGTTAGAGCTACACTGCCCCCTTGCCCAGTTGATAGAAAAATCAAATAAGGTAGTCTCTGCACTGTTAATATAAAAATAATGAGAATTAGTATTAATAGTAAGAGATAATCTGGGATGTCTTTCTTGAAGAAGTGGTTGTGAGGAACATGTATAGCCAGAGGGAATATATGTAGGAAGAAGGAGAAATGTGGAGGTAATGTGAATCAGTTTGCTTTTGCTCTGTCTCTTCTATTGACCCCAGGAAAGCATCTGCTTAGACATCATCTGTATCTTTTATGAGGCCAGAGATAAGGAGTCATACTGTTTACAGATTATATTCAAGATGCTGGCTTCTGGTCTGTAAGTTGAGGGATGAAACTTTTCAGATAAGATGACATTCCTGTGTTGAGACAGCTGTGTGATGTCCAAGAAAGGTTGGGCATTGAGGATTCTTTTTTTTTTTTTTTTAAATTTATTTTACTTTTATTGGAGTACAGTTGATTTACAATGTGTTAGCTTCAGGTGTACAGTGAAGTGATTCAGTTATACATATACCTATATTCATTCTTTTTTAGATTATTTTCTTATATAGGTTGTCACAGAATATTGAGTAGAATTCCTTGTGTTATATAGTCCTTTTGGTTATCATCTTATATATAGTAGTGTGTGTATGTTCATCCTAAGCTCCTGATTTATCCTCCCCATCCCACATTGAATTTTCTTTTCCTTATTCCTTCCACAGGTTGGTGAATTCTGGCCTTACATCAGGTTGTTGTCCAGCTCTATCCTCAGTGCTCAGTACAAATCAGAATCTCACCCACCTTTACCTACAGGGCAATGCTCTTGGAGACATGGGGGTCAAGCTACTCTGTGAGGGACTCTTGCACCGCAACTGCAAGCTTCAGGTGTTGGAGTAAGTCTCTTAGCTTATTATGGTGATGGGAATGCATAGTGGCCCCAGGGAATGGGATCGTTTGGGAGAATGATGAGAAGCGATATGTCTTCCTAGGGTTTGGATTATTACAGGATTATGGTACTGGGAGGAGCTGTACTTCTAGATAGTGTAAAGGTGAATACTAGAGTTCCTTGGGGTTGGTACGCACTTTTGTTTTAGGAAAATTTGTGAGGAGGCACAGAATTGGGAAGAACTGTTTCACAAACTGCTGTTACTAATTTGGTCTGCACAATCCAGTAGATTGGAAAAAATATTCTCATTTAAAGAAGAGAGAATAACTCTTGGCACATAAAGCAGTTCAAAGCTTGTTAATCCTGAGCTTTTCCTACATTTGAAACATTACAGGCTAAGATCTGGGAAACCTGTGTAGGATAATTAAGGGGACATTTTTAAAAAGTCGCCTTCTTTCTTGCAGGTTAGACAACTGCAGCCTCACATCACACTGCTGCTGGGATCTTTCCACACTTCTAACTTCTAACCAGAGCCTGCGAAAGCTGTGCCTAGGCAACAACGACTTGGGTGATCTGGGGGTCATGCTTCTCTGTGAAGTGCTCAAACAGCAGGGCTGCCTCCTGAAAAGCCTGAGGTAAGTGTGCCCTGCAGAGATTTGTATGGCAGGGCTCACAGTGCTAAAGAAAATTTTTTGCAGTTTCCAAAATCCAGGATGGCTTCATTTGCACTCTGGGTAAGGTTATTCAGTTCAGTTCAGTTTAGTTGCTCAGTCTGAAGGTTGAGCCTTGTTCAATTGCAGATTTTTTTTTTTTTTTTACTATATACTGTATGTGAGTCATGAACTCCATATTCAACTTCGTCCAGATGTTTGGAATAACTAAATTTCAGTTGGGTGTGAAAAGACTTTCTATCCATATTCTTGAAAGAAACAATTCGCAAAGAAAGTAGCTAAATAGAATTACATTTCTATACAAGGTATTGTACTTTGTAAAATTAGACCCATCTATTGTAAAAGTCCTTGCATAGTAGGGTGTTGTGCATCTTGTTTCTGAGAATTTCTAATTGAAAAGTGCTCCAGAAACATCAAGATCACAAATTCATAAAATTTGGCCTATCTTCAGGGTGTTGGGACCACCTGCTCCCTTCCATCATCAATGATACCACTAAGCCACTCATTGATTACCTCTCTAGTAAGAGCTTCCTAATTAGTTTCGTAACTTCTGCTAGCATTGGTAATCACATCCTTCACGAAAGACATTTCCTTCACTTGGTTTTAGGGACGACATACTCTACTCTGAATTTTCTCCTATTACATTGGCTATTTCTGCTCAGTCTCCTCTGGTTTCTCTTCCTCATCTTGACCTTTGCATGCTGAATACCCAGAACTCAATCTGAGTTAATTTTTCTTCTCTATACTTTCTGCTTTTTTTTTTTTTAAATATCATCTAGCCTTCTGGTTTTACCACATATGTGCTGTACCCCTCCCTCCAGTTCATATCTCCCTGAATTCCATGTCTAAATGCTTGTCTCACCTTTATGCTTGGATATCTAATAAGCCATCCAAACTTGACGTGTCCAAACCCAAACCTGTGCTGTCCCCTCTGTGTAAAATCCGTTTCTCACCCATCTCAGTCAATGGTAACTCAGTCTGAACTGTTCAGGTACAGAAAGCCTTGTGTTGTCTTTGACACTTTTTCTTTATGTGAATATCCAGTCCATTGGCATGTCCTTTTAGCTCTGTTTTCACAGCATGCCCACTCATTGACCACTTTTAGCTAGCTTCACAGGTCCTTTTCTGGCTCAAGCCATTGTCACCTCTTGTCTGGACTGTCCTGATGGCATTCTACTAGGCTATTCTGCATCTACCACTGCAGATGGAGGGTATAGCTAAAATGTGAGTCAGAGCATATCACTCCTACTAGCATGCTTGTTTCACAAAGCAAGAGCCACAAACTCATGGCAGTGTCTAAGGCCCCACATAATCCTGCTATTTCTGCAGTCATCTTCTAACCCTAGTTCCTTCTCCATTCACACTGTTCTCTTTGCTGTTTCAAAAAACAGTGTCACCTCTGACACTATACACTTGCTGTTCCTTCTGCCTGGGACTTCTTACACTTTGATGTCCACATGTCTTATTCCTGTGAATCCTTAAATTCTTTGCTCAGAGGTCTTTTCTGTGAGTCTGACTATAACCATCCTAATGAAAATAGCAACCCAGCAGTGCCTTTCCTCTTCTCTGCTTATTTTCCTCCACTGTGTTGAACACCATCATATAAGCTATATCATTTGCTTGTTTACTTATTATCTGTATCTTTAGGACACTCTGGAGATGAGGGATAAGCTCAACACATACTGGGGAATCCATGGATGCAGTCAACTTGCCTTGTGAACTTAGGCTGCCATAACAAAACAGAATAGTCTATATGCCTTAAACAAATCATAGTCATTCATTTCTCATAGTTCTGGAGGGTGGAACATCCAAGATCATGGTGCTGGCTGATTTGGTTTCTGGTGAGAGCTTTCCTCTGGAGAAGGCAATGGCATCCCACTCCAGTACTCTTGCCTGGAAAATCGCATGGACGGAGGAGCCTGGTAGGCTGCAGTCCGTGGGGTCGCTAAGAGTCAGACACGACTGAGCGACTTCACTTTCACTTTTCACTTTCACGCATTGGAGAAGAAAATGGCAACCCACTCCAGTGTTCTTGCCTGGAGAATCCCAGGGACGGGGGAGCCTGGTGGGCTGCCATCTATGGGGTCACACAGAATTGGACACGACTGAAGTGACTTAGCATCAGCAGCAGAGAGCTTTCCTCTGGGCTTGTTGTGCCCTTATGTGGTACACAGAGAGAAAGACAGACAGACAGAGACAGAGATAGAGAGTACATGCTATGGTATCTTTTCTTATAAGGGCACTAATCCCATCTTGAGGACTCATCCCCATGAACTCATGTAACCCTCATTACATCCTGAAGGCTCCATTTCCAAATAACATCACATTGAGGGTTAAGGCTTTAACATATGAATTTTGAAGGAACATAAAGCATCCGTAACATACCCAAATCAAGATTACTAGAAATGATACAGGACAAATGGCATAATTTCTTACTTAAGTTGTAAGGGAGATTAAAAAAAAAAAAGAGAGAGAGATGGAGGAAGAACTCATATCATTGATAGGTGTACCACGAAATTACAATATGTGGGGTTTTTTTGGCAGAGTGGAGGGGTGGGCTGTGACTTATGGGAACTTGTTTCCCTGACAAGGAATTGAACCTAAACCACAGGAGTGAAAGCACCAAATCTTAACCACTGGACCATCAGGGAATTCTCAATGTGTGGGCTTTATATGGCTCCTGATTAAATTAACATAATATAAAAATTTTATCAGACCATTGAGGAAATTGAAACACTGGTTGGACATATATTGATATGTGAAAGTTATTGTTAACCTTTATGGGTATGATAATTGCATTGTAATTCTCTTTTAAAAGTTGTTTCATTTCACACATTGATATATTTATAGATGCTTGAACTGCTGTGCTTACAATAATCCACTGATGTGAGGAGTTGGGTGGGTAATAGATGAAATAAGACTGGCCATGAGTTGTTAACTGTCAAAGCTAGATGGCAGGATTAATTATACTATTCTCTTTATATTTGCACTTTTAAACATTTCCAAACATGAAGGTTAAAAATGTAACAGAAATCACATTAGGCATGATATGTAGCACTGGAAAGCTTAGAAGTATGAGGTTAAGAGAGGAGACGAGATTTTTAAAGCCCAAAACTCTCAAAGTGTTCATTTGAAGAGTGTAATCCAAGGCTCTCTTTTTGCTTTTATAGGTTGTGTGAAATGTATTTCAACTATGACACAAAACGTGCCCTAGAAACACTTCAAGAAGAAAAGCCTGAATTAACCATTGTCTTTGAGCCTTCTCGGTAGTGGTGGAAGCACTCTGCCATTCAGGTGTGGACAAGTGGTAGTGAGCATTCCTCCTTCAGCATTAAGATCACCTCTCTGCAATTCTTCTGGTCCAGTGAGGAAGAGTGAAAACTTGCTGATGGTCCTTCTGCTTGGTGAATGTGAGAATCTCCTTTACCCCTAGGTTGAAGACACCAGTGCAGTAAAATCATCAAATGATACAGTTCTTACCGCAGTGGCTCAGTCAGAGGATGTGTTCCTCTTGGTGACCTCATGTATGTAACTCATTCAGGAAAACACTTTTTCTTTCTTTTTCTCTTTTTACTCTAACTCTCCTTTCCTTTGTACCTCTCCCCACTTTTTTTCTTTGACTATATCATCTTTCCTGCCATCTTTCTCTTAACTGACCATAACAGAATGAGTTAACTATATATTATGCTGCAATTTTGTGGCAGCAACTTATTTATTTTTAATTTTTAACTGTTATATATTCTAATAAAATAACTGATTTTTATTGTATTATAGCTGGTTGGAAGTTTTGAAAATAGAAAAAAATCTTTACTGTATTTATTGAGTTAAATTGTTTCCTTTCCTTGGTTTTAAGAGAGGGTGCCTAGAAAGCCGTTTACTTATTTATCTAAACTACTAAAGATAAATTAAATTGCTTCATGTATTAAAAAAATCTCTTTGCCAAATGATTCAATTGTAATGAATGAGGAAAAAAATCCCTCTAACTCTGATGGTTGAAATTTCAGTTCTGGTAAGACAGGAGGTTGAAAATCATGCAAAGGAAAATTTTAGAGTAGATGGAGCCTATATTCATAAACAGAAGTATTATGTAGAAAATGCATTTTGCCTTCAGTTTTAAGAATTTGTCTTGGATTTATCTCATCACAAGAGCATTTCATCTATCACACTTCACACAGCATTAACTCATTAATATGTATTGATTAATTACTTTTCCACACATGGAGAAACTCTCGAACCACATGGAATTGTTCAAGATAGAAATACTACTTCCTTTTTCAAGTGAGTCATCTAGACCTTGCTTGTCAAAGTGTAGCCATTGGATTTCTGAAAAGAGTGAAAGTTAGTCACTCAATCATGTCCAACTCTTTGCAACCCATGGAGTATAGCCCTCAAGGCTCCTCTGTCCATGGAATTCTCCAGGCAACAATACTGGAGTGGGTTGCCATTTCCTTCTCCAGGGGATCTTTCAGACCCAGGGATCAAAACTGCTTTTTTAGATGAGCTAACTTTTTTTCATGGTAAGACTCTTTCAATAGGGAAGCAGTATGTAATTTATATTCTGATGCAAAGTCTTTGTCTTCTGTAGTACCAGCACTTTTGAGTAACTCCAGTCTCAATATTTGTATTTTTGCATCTTAGTAAAGTGAGGTATTGCAGACTGCCTCTCTGCTAAAAATACCTTGACATTCAGGATAAAATATAATTAGAAACACACAGTTAAGCTGGAAAGATAGAAACATTTCTGTGCACTAGGCTCTCAAAATTGAATTAAGATTTTACCTCTCAAAGGTCAAGAGAAATATCTGAATAAAGACCCCACAGTATAACTATTAACTTGGAAAAATCCATGAAGTTTTCCTCACTAGGAGAGCTAAAAAATAAGTAAAGATGATGGATAGAAAATCAATATGCAAACATCAACACAAACAGTTAGAAAGAAATCATTCTTTCCAATCATCATAGTAAAAATTAAGTCAGGCATGAAGCAGCAATGGGTGCTAAAACCTAATAGGAAATTTAAATGATGAGCAGGATTCTTATGTAGTCTGAAATTATCTTTTTACATTGGCTAATCAGTTGCAAAAGAAAAATACTAACTATATAAAAAGCAGAAACTAGACAGTACCCTGACCATCTAATAAAAAATATCAGGGAGGGCAGATGGACACCTTCTTTCAGGTAAGATGACTTGAGGAGAAACTGATATCAATTATTGCGTGTTTCTGGTTGAGAACCCAAAATTTAATTAGCAAACACCACACAAACTCCAAATGAGGAAGTTCTATGAAAAGGTAAAGGAGACTATATTCAAGAATGTCAATGTCAGTGTTAATAATGGGTAGATGTTGGGGTGGGGGAGTTATTAAATTATCCTTTAAACTGTTCTTGTTCATGCATCTTTTATGTACATATGATGTTATTTCCAAATAAAAAGTTTAATTAAAAAGAAATACTATTTCTAAACACCTGCCACTTAAAATATAACAAAATCCTATTAATCATAGCAATAAAAGTTATTAAGTGTACAGGCAAAAGAAAAGCAAAGATAATTTTTGTCACCATCCAAGTCTACAAATCCTAAAAGATGATGCTGTGAAAGTGCTGCACTCAATATGCCAGCAAATTTGGAAAACTCAGCAGTGGCCACAGGACTGGAAAAGGTCAGTTTTCATTCCAATCCCAAAGAAAGGCAATACCAAAGAATGCTCAAACTACCGCACAATTGCTAGTAAAGTAATGCTCAAAATTCTCCAAGCCAGGCTTCAGCAATACGTGAACTGTGAACTTCCTGATGTTCAAGCTGGTTTTAGAAAAGGCAGAGGAACCAGAGATCAAATTGCCAACATCCGCTGGATCATGGAAAAAGCAAGAGAGTTCCAGAAAAACATCTATTTCTGCTTTCTTGACTATGCCAAAGCCTTTGACTGTGTGGATCACAATAAACTGTGGAAAATTCTGAAGGAGATGGGAATACCAGACCACCTGGCCTGCCTCTTGAGAAACCTGTATGCAGGTCAGGAAGCAACAGTTAGAACTGGAAATGGAACAACAGACTGGTTCCAAATAGGAAAAGGAGTACGTCAAGGCTGTATATTGTCACCCTGCTTATTTAACTTCTATACAGAGTACATCATGAGAAATGCTGGGCTGGAAGAAGCACAAGCTGGAATCAAGATTGCCGGGAGAAATATCAATAACCTCAGATATGCAGATGACACCACCCTTATGGCAGAAAGTGAAGAGGAACTCAAAAGCCTCTTGATGAAAGTGAAAGTGGAGAGTGAAAAAGTTGGCTTAAAGCTCAACATTCAGAAAACGAAGATCATGGCATCCGGTCCCATCACTTCATGGGAAATAGATGGGGAAACAGTGGAAACAGTGTCAGACTTTATTTTTCTGGGCTCCAAAATCACTGCAGATGGTGACTGCAGCCATGAAATTAAAAGATGCTTACTTCTTGGAAGGAAAGTTATGACCAACCTAGATAGCATATTCAAAAGCAGAGACATTACTTTGCCAACAAAGGTCCGTCTAGTCAAGGCTATGGTTTTTCCTGTGGTCATGTATGGATGTGAGAGTTGGACTGTGAAGAAGGCTGAGCACAGAAGAATTGATGCTTTTGAACTATGGTGTTGGGGAAGACTCTTGAGAGTCCCTTGGACTGCAAGGAGATCCAACCAGTCCATTCTGAAGGACATCAGGCCTGGGATTTCTTTGGAAGGAATGATGCTAAAGCTGAAACTCCAGTACTTTGGCCACCTGATGCGAAGAGTTGACTCATTGGAAAAGACCCTGATGCTGGGAGGGATTGGGGGCAGGAGGAGAAGGGGACGACAGAGGATGAGATGGCTGGATGGCATCACTGACTCGATGGACGTGAGTCTGGGTGAACTCTGGGAGTTGGTGATGGACAGGGAGGACTGGCGTGCTGCGATTCATGGGGTCGCAAAGAGTCGGACACGACTGAGCGACTGAACTGAACTGAACTGAAGTCTACAAGTTAAATTGAATTGAATTACTACATCCACTGTAGTCGTTGACCAACAGTGCACTCTGTGCTTCAGACAGAGGAAATTAAAGATGACTACAAGATGCTTTGTGTTGTGGGCAAACAGTTTTCTTAGTTAGATGTATCTCAGGAAGAATTTTAAGCCCAGTTTCTTTCATCTTACCTTACATAAAAAAGCACAGTAATCATTAACTTGAGATATTTTTTCTTTGTGACTAGCAATAATCTTTTACCAAGATGTATTCTTTGCTATACTCATTCCCTAAGGCCTTCAGTTTTAAGAATTTGTCTTGGATTTATCTCATGTATACTGGCTTCTTCCCCTACCTCTTTGGAGCAGTTCCTCAGAGGTATCTGAGAGGCTGTCTCCTGGGCTAAAGTCCTCAGTAAGATCTTGAATAAAATTTAACTTGTATATTTTTCTTTCAGTCAATATTCACCTGGAATAAATTTCTTAAAAATTGTATAAAAATCATACAAAAGAAGACCTGAATGAATGGAGAGATTGAGAGATATGTCATATTCATGGATGGGAAGATTCAGCGGCATTCACTGCTGATTATCCCTCCCCTCAAACTGAAATTCAATGCAATTGTTATTAACATACTGACAGAGATTTCCACAGAATTGAGCAAGATAATGTTTAAATGAATATGAAAAATAAGAATCAAAGCATATCTGGAAGAAACTCAACAACATAGCAGAACTTGACACACTAGAGATTAATAACTGACTGATGTAATATAAACAGGATAGAATTCATGCACAAGCATAGGCATGCATGGTAATATGATTTATGACACCAAAAACGTTGAGAAAAGGAAAGACTAGTCAATGAACCTGACTGGGACAAGCAGCCATGTACATAGAAACATTATATTTCTGCCTTATATAATACAAATAAATTACAAATGTAATGAAGACAAACTTTAAAAGCAAAGCTATATGTACAACAATGTGACTATAGTTAACAATACTGAATTGTATCCTTGAAGTTTGCTAAGAGGGTAGGTTTTAAATGTTCTCAGCTCACACAAATACACATGTATACACAAAAGGAAAAGTGCAACTATGTGAGATAATGAATATGTTAGTTAGCTTGATTGAGATGATTGTTTCACAATGTATGTATGTGTGCATGCTCAGTTGCTAACTGACTCTTTGTGACCTCATGGACTGTAGCCCACCAGGCTTCTCTGTCCATGGAATTCTCCAGGCAAGAATACTGGAGTAGGCAGTCATTCCCTTCTCCAGGGTATCTTCCTTAGCTAGGGATCAAACCTGGGTCTCCTGTCTTCTTAACAGAGAGAAAAGCCACATTCAAGAATACTGGAGTGGGTTGCTATTTCCTTCTCCAGGGGATCTTTACAACCCAGGGATTGAACCCTGGTCTGCATTTGCAGGCAGATTCTTTACTGTCTGAGCCACCAGGGAAGCCCATTCAAGTCTTACATCAGCTTACTTTTAAAATTCATTACTCAGTTAAATTTATCCTAAACACAGTCAATCCTGACAATGCACAAAACACTTTCCTCAGGGTCCACTTTCCAAAAACCTTCCCATCATTTTCTATATATATCACTTAATTTTTTTCTCTTCAGAAATAGTCAGCTTTAAGACAGAGTTACTTTCTTCTCCCTTAATAAAATACAATTTCATTCCTTGTATCTTCTTTACTGAAAACACACATTCTACTTTCTTTAAAAGTTTTTTCCACATTAAGTTCACCTTTCCTGTTAACAAATTTGTAACAGAATAAGGTCTTATTTGATCTCTAGTAAATATAGGTACAACAGAAGTTCTGTACTTAACACTGATGACTCTAAAGACATGTATATATTAATTCAACAAGGTTAAGCCACATTTAGTACTAAATATGAGTTTAGTACTGAATATTTTCCAGATGATATGAACCTGAAATTTATTCTGGCTGGATTATTTTCTATTTCTGAGTATTTGTATAAGCACTCAATTTCCTTTAAGCCAATTAAATAGAACTCTTTTGAATTAATTTTTGGCAATACCATGCAGCGGTAACACACAAATTCTTAACAATCACACACACACAGAGGTCTCATAGTTCCCATTACAAAATTTCAGCCTTGAGTCAGCTACAATATCATAAAACTCATCAGCTACAAACTGTTGGATTGCAATTAGGCTTCTGGCAGATGGAACAAATCAAACTCATTTTTCTAGACGGCTAAATCTTTTTACTAATATTTACAGAAAAGACTGGTTTACCTGATGGTGCAGTGGTAAAGAATCCATCTGCCAGTGCAGGAGAGGTGGGTTTGATCTCTGGGTCAGGAAGATCCCCTGCAGGAGGAATGGCAACCCACCCCAGTATTTTTGCCTGGGAAATCCCATAGACAGAGGAGCCTGGAGGGCTACATTCCCCAGGGTCACAAAAGAGTTATGGAGAACAGTGTGGAGATTCCTTAAAAAACTGGAAATAGAACTGCCTTATGATCCAGCAATCCCACTGCTGGGCATACACACTGAGGAAACCAGAATTGAAAGAGACACGTGTACCCCAATGTTCATCACAGCACTGTTTATAATAGCCAGGACATGGAAGCAACCTAGATGCCCATCAGCAGATGAATGGATAAGAAAGCTGTGGTACATATACACAATGGAGTATTACTCAGCCATTAAAAAGAATACATTTGAATCAGTTCTAATGAGGTGGATGATACTGGAGCCTATTATACAGAATGAAGTAAGCCAGAAAGAAAAACACCAATACAGTATACTAACGCATATATATGGAATTTAGAAAGATGGTAACAATAACCCTGTATATGAGATAGCAAAAGAGACACTGATGTACAGAACAGTCTTTTGGTCTCTGTGGGAGAGGGAGAGGGTGGGATGATTTGGGAGAATGGCATTGAAACATGTATGATATCATGTATGAAATGAGTCACCAGTCCAGGTTCAATGCACGATACTGGATGCTTGGGGCTGGTGCACTGGGATGACCCAGAGAGATGGTCTGGGGAGGGAGGAGGGAGGAGGGTTCAGGATGGGGAACACATGTATACCTGTGGCGAATTCATTTTGATATATGGCAAAACCAATACAATATTGTAAAGTTAAAAAATAAAATTAAAAAAAAGAATCTATAGGGAATTCTATCAAGCAGTCCATCACATCAAAGACCACCCAAGGCTTTACATTACTTAGGTAGATGGTATCTTTAGTCAGAGCTACGTTTTGATTCCTTCAGTCTTCTGATTGCAAAACTATCGATGGCCCAGGGGCCACCCACCACTCTCTGGCATCTGGGGCATTCCTTCTTCCAATGTGCTGCTTGTTTGCCAGGGTCTCCTTGATCGCAATCCTCATCCAGTGCCCCTTTCATCTGCATGGAGTACACTAGTCCTGCCTGGGTACTTGTAAGCCGGCTGGTCTGCCAGGGCCAGATTGGATCAGAAAAACCAGCTTCCCCTTTGGGGCTCTCCGAGCAGAAAAAGCTACTTCCAACATTTGGGCCTTTAAAATATTTCTCTGGGTGCATTCAGCATATAAGGCCATATGCTTATTATTGAAACTGACTAAGCTAATTGGAACAACTCACACTGAAGTGATTCAGAAATCACTTTCTGAATTTTGTGCCTGATGTCTGGGAAAGACTGGCCTATGGAATCCAAAAGGGCCTGTCCTTCAGGAGAGGAGGAATCTATGTTTGTATACTTTTAAAAAATCTCCACTTGTCTCCTTTGGAATACTACAGGATTTTCATCTGACCCCTATTGGACCTGTTTTGCCTTTTCATATTTAACAAGTTTTACTGTAAATTTCTTCATACCTTCTATTAAATGGGTAATCATATGGTCCCATCTATTTCTATCAATTGAATTCACCAAGTAATTCCATTGTGGATTTCCCTCACAGATGGCCTCGTTCCCAACTAAGTATACTGACTGCATGGTCCTGTAGGGAGGGTCTATTAAAATGTCCTCTATGTACTTCCTGGATTTATCCCTCCAAGTTACACATGCCTTAACTTCTTTTTGGGTTCTATTACCTAAATGCAAGGCCATGAAAATTTGAACACAGTGTACTTCATTCCATTTTCAATTTCCGAACTGATATTGTGGCCAAACTGGGTGACATAACTTAATAAGTTTTTCCCTTCTTCATTCCTGTTGTTCAAATTGTTCCCAGTCCTGGAATATCTGGCCCAGAGACCTATCAGCCAGAATTGATGCAGCCTGCAATGGCACCCTACTCTAGTACTCTTGCCTGGAAAATCCCATGGACGGAGGAGCCTGGTAGGCTGCAGTCCATGGGGTCGCAAAGAGTCGGACACTACTGAGCGACTTCACTTTCACTTTTTACTTTCATGCATTGGAGAAGGAAATGGCAACCCACTCCAGTGTTCTTGCCTGGAGAATCCCAGGGACGGGGGAGCCTGGTGGGCTGCAATCTATGGGGTCGCACAGAGTCGGACACGACTGAAGCGACTTAGCAGCAGCAGCAGATCCACTTTTAGGGCCAAAACTGAGGTGATGTCATTAGCTGTGAAAATTGGTCAAGATTTCCACTTACTATTATAGATACTATCCCTTCGAAGGCAGTCTCCCAACCAGGTATTACTAAAAGAAACAGCACAGAAGGTAAACCCGACAGTGCTGACAATGAGCGGGAGTTGGTCTAACTGGTCTCCATTGAGAGAAAACCTTTGCAGGTAGAAAAAGCCTGTCCAGGTGACCTTGCTTGTTGCTTGGTGGCATCTTGAGGTTGCTCTTTTCAATAGTCAGATTTAGCAATTTCAGTCATTTTCTTGTGCTTCCTTAGTGCTAGGGGTTGTAGCTACTTCCTTTTGCCTTTCCTTCCTTCAATAGCTAGTTAATAATTCCTTATAATAAGTTCTCTCTTTTAATAGAGACACAGACATAGAGAACAAACTTATGGATTCCAAGGAGGAAGGAAATGGGATTAATTGGAAGATCAGGATTGACATATATACACCACTATATATAAAACAGATAACTAATAAGAAGCTACTCTAGAACGGAGAACTCTACTCAGTGTTCTGTGGTGATCTAAATGGGAAGGAAAACTAAAAATGAGGGATATATGTCTATGTATAACTGATTCACTTTGCTGTATGGCAGAAACTAACATAACATTGTAAAGCAACTATACTCCAATAAAAACTGAAAAAAATAAAATATATGGTGTCTATTATGTGCTGGTAACCTGATGGGAGCAATGTTGCACTTCCATTTAAATTTAAGAACAATATTGCAGGATGCATCAGATTTTAGTATTGATGGATCCTCTGTCTGGACAAATAAGGCTTTTGACCTTTCATATTCTTGTTGATAATTGAGAGTTCCCACAAAAGAAATACCACATATTTAATGCTGTGAGCAACTGAACTGGACAAAGGCTGACAAATTAGCTCATGAATCTGAGCTGATTTGCTTACTGCACATTGGATGTTCTGTCTTTCCCAAATAGCCTCTTGAGAGCCCCCTTCATGTCCTTGTTCCTCAAGGTATAGATGAGAGGGTTGAGAGTGGGGGTCACCACAGTGTAGAAAAGAGTTAGAAACTTTCCTCCCTTCTGGGAAAAATGGCTTCGGGGCTGGATGTAGACAGCAGTGACTGTGCAGTAGAAGAGGAAAACAACCACCAGGTGAGAGGAACAGGTTTGGAAGGCCTTCCTCCTCCCTTCATGGGACTGGATGGCCAACACTGTCCGGGCAATGTGACCATAGGAGATAAGGATGAGCAGGAGTGGCACCATCAGGAAAACAGAGCCAATAACAGAAATCTGGAGCTCATTGGAATGTGTGTCCCCACAGGCCAGACGGATCAGTGCAGGGACTTCACAGACAAAGTCATCCACCCGGTGATGATGGCAAAAGGGGAGCTTCATGGTGGTGGGTGACTGCACCAAGGTGCCAAATATCCCACTTGTCCAGACCAAAAATGCTAGCTTGTGACACACTCGAGGCTGCATGATGACTGTATAGTGTAGGGGTCGGCATACTGCCACATATCTGTCGAAGGCCATGACCAGCAGCAGCACACACTCAGCAGCTCCCAGTCCCAAGAAGATATAGAGCTGGACTGCACATCCCAGGTAGCTGATGGTCTTGTCTGGGCCCCTGAGATGGACTAGCATCTGGGGTATGCAGCTGGTGGTGAAACAGAGGTCCAGGAGGGAGAGGTTGGTGAGGAAGAAGTACATGGGGGTGTGGAGGTGGGGGTCTAGGTGGAACAGAAGTATGATTGTGGTGTTGCCCATTAGGGTGACCATGTAAGAGATAGACACAGTCACAAAAAGGGTCATTTCAAGGCTGGGGTTATCTGAAAAACCCAAAAGGATGAAGTCATCTGGGATGGTGCCATTGACATGTCCATCTAGTGCCCATCTGGGACTGCAAGAAGCAAGACATCAATTAGAATATCACCTAGAGGTAGCAGAGAAAAGTGATTTGTGATTTTAGAAAACTGTCTCTATTATCCTATATTAATATTTTTTCTGATGTTTTGCTGACCTTTTATTCATCCTGTTAATTTTTGGATATTTTCATCTGTTCATTTCTTCAAACTTGGATAATTCTAGCATTTTCCTAGAAACCAAGAATATGGTAAGTGAATGTTCAAAATTAACCCTTGCCACTACAGTCAACTACATGCTAAAAACTGGACAACCTACAAGAAATGGAAACATTCTTAGAACTATCAAACAACCAAGACTGAATCAGGAAGAAATGGAAAATCAAAATAGACCAATTACTAGTCAGGAGATTGAATGAATAATCAAAAATCTCCCAACTAAGAAACACCCAAAATCAGATTGCTTCACTGGTGAATCTTTTCAAATACCCAAAGAACAAATAATGCCAAACCTTCTCAAACTCTTCCAAAAAATCAAAGGTGAGGAAAAACTCCCATACTCATTTTATGATTCCAGCATTACCCTGGTACCAAAGTCAGATTCTAGATATGCTACTGGAAGAGAAAACTAAAACCAATATCCCTGATACCTATGGGTGAAAAAATTCTCAATAAAATGCTGGTAAATCAAATTCAGCAGCACATTAAAGAATCATGCACCATGACGAAATGGAATTTGGCTTTGGGATGCAAGGATAATTCAACATAGGTACATCAATCAGTGTGATACGCCACATTAATAAAATGAAATGATAAATCATATGACAATCTCAATAGATACAGAAAATCATTTGATAGAATTCAACATCTGTTCATGATAAAACTTTTTAACAAATTAGGTATAGAAGGAAAGTGTCTCAGCATGCTGTGCTGTGTTTAGTCACTCAGTCATTTCCGACTCTTTGAAACCCTATGGACTGTAGCCTTCCAGGCCTCTCTGTCCATGGGAATTCTCCAGGCAAGAATACTGGACTAGGTTGCCAGGTCCTCCTCCAGGGGGTCTTCCCAACCCAGGGATCGAACCCAGGTCTCCCACACTGCAGGCAGTCTTTACCATCTGTGCTACCAGAGAAGACCATGAATACTGGAGAGGGTAGCCTATCCCTTTTCCAGGGGATCTTCCTGACCCAAGGATTGAACCAGGGTCTTTTCCTGTATTGCAGGTGGATTGGTTACCAGCAAGCTACCAGGGAAGCCTATTTCAGCATAATAAAGGCCATATATGGCAAGTCCACAGCTAACATCATACTCAATGGTGAAAGTTTGAAAGCTTCTTCTTTAAGATTAGGAATAATACAGGGGGTTCACTCACTTACCACTCATAGTTCTACAAGTCCTAGCCAGAGGAATCAGGCATGAAAGACATACAAAAGGCAATAGAATTGGAAAGGATTCCAATTTGCAGATGATTTAATTCGAAGATGATTTAATTCTGTGTTGCTGTTCATTTGCCAAGTCATGTCTGACTCTTCATAACCCCATGGACTGCAGCATGCCAAGCTTCCCTGTCCCTCACCATCTCTTGGAGGCTGCTCAAATTCATGTCCATTAAATTGGTGATGCCGTCCAACCATCTCATCCTCTGTTGTCCTCTTCTCCTGTCTTCAATCTTTCTCAGCATCAGAGTCTTTTCCAAAGAGTTGGCTTTTCACATCACATGGCCAAAGTACTGGAGTTTCAGCTTCAGCATCAGTCTTTCTGAGGAATATTCAGGGTTGATGTTTTTTTAGGATTGACTCGTTTATTCTCCTTTCTGTCCAAGGGACTCTCAAGAGTCTTGTCCAACACACAATTCAAAACCATCAATTCTTTGGTGCTCTGCTTTCTTTATGGTCCAGCTGTCACATCCATACATGACTACTAGAAAGACTATTGCCTGGATTATATGGACCTTTGTTGACAAAATGATGTCTTTGCTTTTAACATACTGTCTAGTTTTGTCATAGCTTTTTTCCCAAGAATCAATCATCTTTTAATTTCATGGCTACACTCACCATCCACAGTGATTTTAGAGCCCAGGAAGAGGAAATTTGGCACTGCTTCTACTCTTTGTCCTTCTATTTGCCATGAAGTGATGGGACTGGATGCCATGATCTTCAGTGTTAGTCGCTCAGCTGTGTGCAACTCTTTGTGACCCCATGGACTGTATCCCACCAGGCTCTTTTGTCCATGGAGTTCTCTAGGCAAGAATACTGGAGTGGGTTGCCATTTCCTTCTCTAGTCATGATCTTGGTTTTTTAAATATTCAGTTTTAAGCTGGCTTTTTCACTCTCCTCCTTCATCCTCATCAAGAGGTTCTTTAGTTCCTTTTCATTTTCTGACATTAAAGTGGTATAATCCGCATATCTGAGGTTGTTGATATTTCTCTGAGCAATCTTGATTCCGTCCTGTGTTTCATTCATCCTGGCATTTTGCATGATGTACTCTGCATATAAGTTAAATAAACAGGGTGACAATAAACAGCATTGTCGTACTACTTTCTTAATTCTGAACCAGTCAGTTGCTCCTTACAAGGTTCTAACTGTTGCTTCTTGACCCATATATAGGTTTCTCAGGAGACAGGTAAATCTTCTGGTATTCCTATCTCTTTGTTTTCCACAGTTTATTATGATCCACACAGACAAAGTCTTTAGCGTAGTCAATGAAAGAGAGGTAGATGTCTTTCTGGAATTCCCTTGCTTTCTCTATGTTCCAACAAATGTTGGCAATTTGATCTCTGGTTCCTTTGCTTTTTCTAAATCCAGCTTGATTAACAGCCTAGTCCAAGTGGCATGCAAAATTCATAGATGCTAATACCTGTTTGCAGGGCACTTAGTATTCACAAATCATTTTGCCTCCATTTAATGACCAAAACACTGGTGCTCTAAATAAAACATATACAGTGTAGCAGCTATTTACTTGCCAGTGAATGACTGTTGCTTTCTGGTTTTATTGATATGTATTTTCAAGAGAGGAGTAAAAAAAATCCACAGTTACAGCAATTGAGAGCTAACTAAAGTTCTGAACATCCAGAGTCAGATTATTTTAAAATTGTTGACTAGAAGTTGACTTTCTGTGCAATGATATCATAGTAGATCTTAAGAACTAATAAAGATGCTAAATCTTTGGAAATCTCCATGTAAGTATGAGACATTTTACTCTATAAGAAATGACCTCCTAAGTTCTAATAACAGAAGGGTCTGTGACAATAACATAGCCTTCTTTGGAAAAATCTAGATGAGAAATGAATTGTGTGAGGGAAGAAAAATAATTATTACTTAACAAGAAAGTTGTTTTAATGAGTCTAAGCTATTGTTATTTTGATCAATTGCTATTTTAATAAATATATATATATCTGAATCAAATGTTATTTTAATATATGTATGTATGAATCTGATGAGTCTGAATCAATTGTTATTTTAATATCATATATGTATGTATGTATATGTGGTGTTAATATCCATCTTAGAATTTAACACTGAGTGAAAAAGTAAAAGTGTTGGTTGCTCATTTATGTCCAACTCTGTGCGACTCCGTGGACTGCAGCCCACCAGGCTCCTCTGTCCATAGAATTCTCCAGACAAAAAATACTGGAGTGAGTAGCCATTTCCTTTTCCATGGAGTCTTTCCCCACCCAGGGATAAAACCTGGGTCTCCTGAATTGCAGGCAGATTATTTACCATCACCAAGGAAACCTTAAAACTCAGTAACTACTGAAAAAACAGCCTTCATTTTCAACAATTTATCATATACTTTTTCAGCAAATCAGGCTATTAAAGAACAGGTGTAATCTGCAAGCTTAGATTCAAAGTATATCTTCTTATTTGCATCCCCTATGTGTTTTTAAATAAAGAAACCTTAAATATATGGTGAAAAAAAATAAACCCAGCTTGAATATCTGGTTTTCTCAGTTCATGCAATACTGAAGCTTAGCATGAAGGATTTTGAGTATAACCTTACTAGCATGGAAGATGAGTGCAATTGTCCGGTGGTTTGAATATTCTTTAATACTGCTCTTCTTGAGAATTGGCATGAGGATTTATCTTTTCCAGTTCCGTGGCTACTGCTGGGTTTTCCAAATTTGTTGACATAGTGAGTGCAGCACTTCGATAGCACCATCTTTTAGGATTTTAAATAGCTCTGCTGGAATTCCATCACCTCCATTCACTTTATTGACAGCATGTCCTAAGGCTCACTTGACTTCACACTCCAGAAAGTCTGGTTCTGGGTGAGTGACCAGACCATCGTGGTTGTCCAGTTCATTAAGATTTTTTTGTGGTACAGTTTTTCTGTGTATTCTTTCCATCTTTTCTTTATCTCTTCTTCTATTAAGACTTTACCTTTTCTGTCCTTTATCGTGCCCATCATTGGATGAAATATTCCTTCGATATTTCCAGTTTTCTTAAAAAGATCTCTGGTCTTTCCCCTTCTGCTGTTTTCCTCTATTTCTCTGCATTATTCATTGAGGAAGGCCTTCTTGTCTCTCCTTGCTGTTCTCTGAAACTCTGCATTTAGTTGGGTGTATTTTCCCCTTTCCCCTTGCTTTTCATTTCTCTTCTTTCTTCAGCTATTTGTAAAGACTCCTCAGACAACCACTTTGCCTTCTTGCCTTTCTTTTTCTTTGGGGTGGCTTTGTTCACTGCCTCCTGTACGATATTATGAACCTCTGTCTATAGTTCTTCAGGCACTCTGTTTATCAGATCTAATACCTTGAATCTATTTGTCACTTCCACTGTATAATTGTAAGGGATTTGATTTAGGTCATACCTGAATGGTCTAGTGGTTTTCCCTAGTTTCTTCAATTTAAGTCTTAATTTGGCAATAAGGAGTTCATGATCTGAGCCATAGTCAGCTCTCGGTCTCGTTTTTGCTGACTGTATAGAGAGCTTCTCCATCTTCGGCTACAAAGAATTTAATTGATCTGATTTTGGTACTGACCATTTGGTGATGCCCATGTGTAAAGTCATCTCTTTTCAGAAAATGGTGTTTACTATGACCAGTGAATTCTCTTGGCAGAATTCTGTTAGCCTTTGCCCTGCTTAATTTTGTACTCTAAGGCCACACTTACCTGTTACTCCAGGTATCTCTTGATTTCTTATTTTTCATTCCAATCCTCTATGATGAATAAGAAATTTTTTTGTTGTTAATTCTAGGAGGTCTTCATGAAGTGAAATGAAAGTCACTCAGTCGTGTCTGACTCTTTGCAACCCCATGGACTATACAGTCCGTGGAATTCTCTAGGCCAGAATACTGGGGTGGGTAAGCCTTTCCCTTCTCCAGGGGATCTTCCCAATCCAGGGATAGAACCCAGGTCTCCCACATTGCAGGCAGATTCTTTACCAGCTGAGCCCCTATCCCCTATCCAGTGTATCTTCCCTACCCAGGTATCAAACCAGGGTCTCCTGCATTGCAGGTGGATTCCTTACCAACTGAGCTATCACGGAAGCCCAAGGTCTTCATAGAACTGATCAACTTCAGCTTCTTCAGCGTCGGTGGTTTGGGCATAGACTTTAATTACTGTGATGTGGAATGGTTTGCCTTGGGGAAAAAACCAAGATCATTCTGTCATTTTTGAGGTTGCACCCAAGCACTTCATTTCAGACTCTTGCTACTCCATTTCTTCTACGGGATTCGTGCTCACAGTAGTAGATATAATGGTCATCTGAAGTAAATTCACCCATTCCCATCCATTTTAGTTCACTAATTTCTAAGATGTCATTTTACTCTTGCCATCTCCTGCTGGACCAGGTCCAGTTTACCTTGATTCATGGACCTAACATTCCAAGTTCCTTTGCAGTGCTGTTCTTTACAGCATCGGATTTTACTTTCATCACCAGACACATCCACAACTGAGTGTCGTTTCCAGTTTGGCCCAGGCACTTCTTTCTGGAGCTATCAGTATTTGTTCTCCGTTCTTCCCCAGTAGCATATTGGACATCTTCTGACCTGGATGGCTCATCTTTCAGTATCATATTGAAGAAGGGAAGAAGCAGATCGCCCAGACTGAACTAACTCCACCTTATGCTTCTGCTAAGTCGCTTCAGTCATGTCTGACTCTGTGCGACCCCATAGACGGCAGCCCACGAGGCTCCCCCGTCCCTGGGATTCTCCGGGCAAGAACACTGGAGTGGGTTGCCATTTCCTTCTCCAATGCATGAAAGCGAAAAGTGAAAGTGAAGTCGCTCAATCATGTCCAACTTTTAGTGACCCCATGGACTACAGCCCACCAGGCCCTCCGTCCATGGGATTTTCCAAGCAAGAGTACTGGATTGGGGTGCCATTGCCGTCTCCAATTCCACCTTATACTTTTAATGAACTCTGGACTACACATCTGGTAACCATGGAGATAATATACCAATGGGTGAGCAGGCCTCCTGGATGGATGAACACTAGACCAGGCTGACCTCATACCTAGACTCCTTAGGAGAAGAATACGATAACTTACTATGTTATTGAATACCTTCTGTAAACCTAATGGTACTTACTGATGTGGGCTACACTGCATAGCTAGTTGGCTTTCAGAATGTGAAACATGACTGTAACTTAATTATATCTCCTTCTAACATTTTCCAGAGCAGACTTGAGAAAATTGGGAATGTGGGCTTGGGTACATACACACTAGGTATAAAAGGCAGACACAAAAAATGGTCAGGGTCTCTGGCTAAAGAGGAAACTCTGCCCTGGACCTGCTGGTGTAATAAACTGCACTCCACTATCTGCACTGTCCTTCTGAGTGAGTTTGTTTCCCGGGGTGTTTGGCTACAACAATATCTTTTTGCCTTTTTATACAGTTCATGGAGTTCTCACGGCACATATACTGGAGTGGTTTACCATTCCCTCCTCCAGTGGATCATATTTTGTCAGAACTCTCCACTATGACCCATCCATCTCGGATGGCCCTGCATGACGGCATGGTTCATAGCTTCATTGAGTTATGCAAGCCCCTTTGCTACAACAAGGCAGTGATCCATGAAGGGGAATTTTATGTATAGAAAATCCTAAAAGCACCATCTAAAAACTATTCAATCAAATTAACAAAGTCATTAAAGTTTCAGGATACAAAGTTAATGTACGGACACAACTGAGCAACTATCATTTTCACTTTGAGGAAAAAGAACAAAGTGAGAAGTTTCACACTTCCATTTCAAACTATAGTATAAAATTAGGAAATTAAACAGTATGAGACTGGCAAAAAAACAGACTAATGAATAATTGGAATAGAACGCAGAGCCCAGAAACAAACTTAGTACATACTTTTAACTAACATTTGCCAAGAGAGCCAACAATAAGAGAGCTCAATAAATGGTGCTAGGAAAATTGAATATTCATATGTAAAAAGAACGAAACTTTTTTATACAGCTCACAAAGCTTAATCCAAAATAGATTAAAGATTTAAGTGTAAGACTTGAAACATAAAACTCCTGGAGGAAAACATAGGGAAGAAAACCCCATAGGTCTTTGCAATATTAAAAATGTGACACCTAAAGCATAAATAGCAATATAAAAAATAAACGTGACTACATAAAACTAAAATACTTCAGCACAGCAAAAAGAAATGTTCAACAAAATTAAAAGATAACCAACAAAATGGGAGAAAAAAGACTTGCAAATCCTTTATCTGATAAGAGGTTAATATCTAAAATATATAAAAAACTCATACTACTCAATATCAAAAAAAAAAAAAAAAAAAAAAAAGAGCAAAACATTGCCTGAAATCCCAACCAAGCAATCAAACAAACAAAAAAAAAGACACCAAATAATCCAATTAAAAATAGGTAATGAACCTGAAATAGATTTAAGGGCCTAGATCTAATAGATAGAGTGCCTGATGAACTAAGGATGGATGTTCGTGACATTGTACAGGAGACAGGGATCAAGATCATCCCCATGGAAAAGAAATGCAAAAAAGCAAAATGGCTGTCTGGGGAGGCCTTACAAATAGCTGTGAAAAGAAGAGAAGTGAAAAGCAAAGGAGAAAAGGAAAGATATAAGCATCTGAATGCAGAGTCCCAAAGAATAGCAAGAAGAGATAAGAAAGCCTTCTTCAGCGATCAATGCAAAGAAATAGAGGAAAACAACAGAATGGGAAAGACTAGAGATCTCTTCAAGAAAACTAGGGATACCAGGGGAATATTTCATGCAAAGATGGGCTCAATAAAGGACAGAAATGGTATGGATCCAACAGAAGCAGAAGATATTAAGAAGAAATGGCAAGAATACACAGAACTGTACGAAAAAGATTTTCACGACCCAGATAATCATGATGGTGTGATCACTGACCTAGAGCCAGACATCCTGGAATGTGAAGTCAAGTGGGCCTTAGAAAGCATCACTACGAACAAAGCTAGTGGAGGTGATGGAATTCCAGTTGAGCTATTCCAAATCCTGAAAGATGATGCTGTGGAAGTGCTGCACTCAATATGCCAGCAAATTTGGAAAACTTAGCAGTGGCCACAGGACTGGAAAAGGTCAGTTTTCATTCCAATCCCAAAGAAAGGCAATGCCAAAGAATGCTCAAACGACCGCACAATTGCACTCATCTCACATGCTAGTAAAGTAATGCTCAAAATTCTCCAAGCCAGGCTTCAGCAATACGTGAACCATGAAATTCCTGATGTTCAAGCTGGTTTTAGAAAAGGCAGAGGAACCAGAGATCAAATTGCCAACATCCTCTGGATCATGGAAAAAACAAGAGAATTCCAGAAAAGCATCTATTTCTGCTTTCTTGACTATGCCAAAGCCTTTGACTGTGTGGATCACAATAAACTGTGGAAAATTCTGAAAGAGATGGGAATACCAGACCACCTGACCTGCCTCTTGAGAAATTTGTATGCAGGTCAGGAAGCAACAGTTAGAACTGGACATGGAACAACAAACTGGGTCCAAATAGGAAAAGGAGTACATCAAGGCTGTATATTGTCACCCTGCTTATTTAACTTATATGCAGAGTACATCATGAGAAACGCTGGGCTGGAAGAAGCACAAGCTGGAATCAAGATTGCCGGGAGAAATATCAATAGCCTCAGATATGCAGATGATACCACCGTTATGGCAGAAAGTGAAGAGGAACTCAAAAGCCTCTTGATGAAAGTGAAAGTGGAGAGTGAAAAAGTTGGCTTAAAGCTCAACATTCAGAGAACGAAGATCATGGCATCCGGTCCCATCACTTCATGGGAAATAGATGGGGAAACAGTGGAAACAGTGACAAAATTTATTTTTCTGGGCTCCAAAATCACTGCAGTTGGTGACTGCAGCCATGAAATTAAAAGACGCTTACTTCTTGGAAGGAAAGTTATGACCAACCTAGATAGCATATTCAAAAGCAGAGACATTACTTTGCCAACAAAGGTTCGTCTAGTCAAGGCTATGGTTTTTCCTGTGGTCATGTATGGATGTGAGAGTTGGACTGTGAAGAAGGCTGAATGCCGAAGAATTGATGCTTTTGAACTGTGGTGTTGAGGAAGACTCTTGAGAGTCCCTTGGACTGCAAGGAGATCCAACCAGTCCATTCTGAAGGAGATCAGGCCTGGGATTTCTTTGGAAGGAATGATGCTAAAGCTGAAACTCCAGTACTTTGGCCACCTGATGCGAAGAGTTGACTCATTGGAAAAGACTCTGATGCTGGGAGGGATTGGAGGCAGGAGGAGAAGGGGACGACAGAGGATGAGATGGCTGGATAGCATCACTGACTCGATGGACATGAGTCTGAGTGAACTCTGGGAGTTGGTGATGGACAGGGGGGCCTGGCATGCAGCGATTCACGGGGTCACAAAGAGTCGGACATGACTGAGAGACTGAACTGAACTGAACTGAATGAACCTTAATAGATATTTTCAAAGAAGATATACAAGAAGCCAATAGGAATACAAGAAAATGCTAAACATCACAAGCTATTAGGGAAATGTAAATCAAAATTACAATGATATATCCCCTTACATCAGCTAGAATGACCATCACAAAAAGACAAGTGATAACAAATGCTGACAAAGATATAGAGAGAAGGGAACATTTGTGCACTGTTGGTGTGATTGTAAACTGGTGCAGACATAATGGAAAACATATATGAGATCCTCAAAAAATTAAGATTAGAACTACCGTATGATCCAGCAAATCCACTTCTGGCAATAGAGCCAAAGGAAATGAAAGCAATAACTCAAAAAGATATCTACACTCCTATGCTAATAGTAGCAGAGTTTACGATGGCCAAGACCTGGAAACAACCTGTCTGTTGAATGAATGGATAAAGCAGCTGTGATATATATATATTTTATATTTATAAATATAGGATTTCCTATATATATAGGAAATATATATATCCTATATATATAGGAAATCCTACCATTTGCGGCAATGTCATTGTATCTTGAGGACATTATGCTAAGTGAAATAAGTCAGACAGATCAGATCAGACCAGATCAGTCGCTCAGTCATGTCCGACTCTTTGCAACCCCATGAATTGCAGCATGCCAGGCCCCCCTGTCCATCACCAACTCCCAGAGTTCACTCAGACTCATGTCCATCGAGTCAGTGATGCCATCCAGCCATCTCATCCTCTGTCGTCCCCTTCTCCTCCTGCCCCCAATCCCTCCCAGCATCAGAGTCTTTTCCAATGAGTCAACTCTTCGCATCAGGTGGCCAAAGTACTGGAGTTTCAGCTTTAGCATCATTCCTTCCAAAGAAATCCCAGGGCTGATCTCCTTCAGAATGGACTGGTTGGATCTCCTTGCAGTCCAAGGGACTCTCAAGAGTCTTCCTCAACACCACAGTTCAAAAGCATCAATTCTTCGGCGTTCAGCCTTCTTCACAGTCCAATTCTCACATCCATACATGACCACAGGAAAAACCATAGCCTTGACTAGACGGACCTTTGTTGGCAAAGTAATGTCTCTGCTTTTGAATATGCTATCTAGGTTGGTCATAACTTTCCTTCTAAGCAGTAAGCGTCTTTTAATTTCATGGCTGCAGTCACCATCTGCAGTGATTTTGGAGCCCAGAAAAATAGTCTGACACTGTTTCCACTGTTTCCCCATCTATTTCCCATGAAGTGATGGGACCGGATGCCATCATCTTTGTTTTCTGAATGTAAGTCAGACAGAGAAAGACAAATACAGTATGACATCATTTAAATGTGGAATGCAAAAAGAACGAAACACAACTCCTATAAAAAGAGATCAGATTTGTTGTTACCAGAGGCAGAGGTTGGGGGAATAGGAATTGGAATAAGGTTGTCAAAATGTACCAACTTCCAGTATAAGATAAATGAATAGTAAGGGATATAATACAACATGATAAGTATAGTTAACATTGTTTTATAATGGGCTTCCTTGGTGGCTCAGATGGTAAAGAATCTGCCTGTAATGCAAAAGACCTGGGTTCAGTTCGTGGGTCTGGAAGATCCCCTGGAAAAGGGAATGGCTATCCACTCCCTGGAGAATTCCGTGGACAGAGGAGCCTGGTGGGCTATAGTCGATAGGGTTGCAAAGAGTAGGACATGACTGAGCAATTAGACTCTCACTTTATGATGTACATGAAAGTTACTAAGAACAGATCCTAAGAGTTCTTATCACAAGGATAGGATTTTTTTCTCCCTTTTTCTTTTTATACTATCTATACGAGATGAAGCATGTAATCATTTCATAATGTATGTCTGTCAAACCATTATGCTGTACACTTTAAACTTATGCAGTGATGTATGTTAACTATAACTCAGTAAAACTGCAATAAAGCCTCCACAAAACACCTCAACCCTTGCCATCCTTCGGTAGTAGCATTAAATGATTCTTCTAATCTCTTCTTTGGAATCCAGGCTGCCCTTTAGCTTCTATGTAAGTGATTTTGATTGAAATCTGTTTACTCTAACTGGAACTCTGCACCCATCCCACTCCCTCTACCACCCCCCTCCCCCAAAAGCAATCCATTTCTGTACTCATCCTGAGGCACATCTACTCTTTGCTAGTGAGCAGAATTCGACATCTAATGTTGTGTCACTGAATGGCATTTCCATCAAGCAGTAATGAAGCCACCAAGATTTTGTGAGCGGATACGTACTTTTTGTCAGTGTGTGTGCAGGTGCTCAGAGGTTGGCAACAAGCAGCCTCTTAGATACTCTCTTCCCACATCTGGAAAAGCCTTGGCTAATTGATCTTCCTTCCAAAACATTTTAGCTTATAAGATATGCTTGTCCCATTTTACCCCCAACTCCGTGGAGCTGCCTGTGATTTTTTCCTAATAATACATGTCTATGTGCAGCCATGAAATTAAAAGACACTTATTTCTTGGAAGGAAAGTTATGACCAACCTAGATAGCATATTCAAAAGCAGAGACATTACTTTGCCAACAAAGGTCTGTCTAGTCAAGGCTATGGTTTTTCCTGTGGTCATGTATGGATGTGAGATTTGGACTGTGAAGAAAGCTGAGCGCTGAAGAATTGATGCTTTTGAACTGTAATGTTGGAGAAGACTCTTGAGAGTCCCTTGGACTGCAAGGAGATCCAACCAGTCCATTCTGAAGGAGATCAGCCCTGGGATTTCTTTGGAAGGAATGATGCTAAAGCTGAAACTCCAGTACTTTGGCCACCTCATGTGAAGAGTTGACTCATTGGAAAAGACTCTGATGCTAGGAGGGATTGATTTTACTGATGGTGTTGCTTGTGAGAGGTGGGTCAGAAAAAGGGTAAGGACATCCTACCCTTCACTGCAAGTCTTTCCTCTCTAACCAGCACTGGGTGGTCTAATGGGCTGCACTTAGGATGTAACCTCCGCCAAAACCCTGAGGTGCCGGCTTTGTGGTTCCTCCTCAGGATGCTGGTCCCTAACTTGCCTTTCCTCCCCTGTCTTTCTACTTATCTAGTCTTGATAATTCATGGAAACCCCATTCAGGGCCTAAACTAAAGGAAGTCATGGTTACAGGTGGTGGAGAAGAATAGAGAATCCATGTATATGATCCTATACTCCAGGAAAACATAAAAGAGAAAACTAACAACAAAAGAGGTAGTCATTGATGGAAGGGCAATGTCTCACCTGGACTTTGTGCATATTTTGGGGAATCATAAAGTGTTTCTGAGTCGGATATAATATAATGATATAAAGTATGGCATAGGAGAAATAATGAAGCTTTTCCACTCCCTGCTAAACACATAAGCTAAGTGCATGCCCAAACTTTCCCTTGTGTTACTGGCAGTGTTCCCTGGCATTTTCCTCTTCATTACTCACTACTAGCAGTGCAGGTCCGGCTTCCCTCGTGCTAGGATGCTGCAGCAAGTCCTGAGCTTCACACACAGTCCTCTGGGAAATGGCTGTTCTCTCATCCTCCTTCTCCTCCATCTGCTTAGGACCTTCACTTTCCCATAGCATAAATTTAATTAATTAGATGAACAGTCATAACTAGGTCCCCTCCTCACCCTGCTAGGGATCTCTGATTATTTACCATCTTCTGACACCTCCCCACAGCCCTGCCATTAGCTAGCATCATGCTGAACCTGTCCTTGTACAAGTGCAGCGAGCTTCTTTCCGATGCCCTCTGGCTACTCTGATGATCATATCATCATGGTGCCTGCCACCTCTGAGGCCAAATGGAGATTAGTGTTATTTCAGCTACTTTAAATCTAGGAAAATGTTATCTTGGTTGCTATCAAAGACTTTAATATATTCACATTTCTATCCTGGTCTAAATCTTAAATACTTGGATTGCTGACAATTTCAGTTTGTATCACCCAAGCACTCCTACTGTAGTTCTCTTATATTAATAGTTGATAATTTAAAAAAATGCATCCTATCTATTTATACTTTTATTCATCTAATTTCATACTAGATTCATTTTCATTCTCATGTGACAATTATCTATTGTGTTCTCTTCTAAATAGCAGTCCTAAATGTTGACATATTGTGACAAATCTCTGGTATCAGAAACTCCAAGTAAATACCAAATTGCTCTGCTCATTATTCACAGATATTACTTTCTCTGGCTTCCAAAAATGCATAGAACTTTCAATTAGGGGAAATATACACAATGAGCTTGAGCCCTTTGAATAAGAAAGTTGTCATATATGCCTATGAGATTTTCACTTCCCTGAGACAAGAACTTCACTTAATTCATTTCAGCATCCCTCTAAGGGATTTTCAAAGTAAAGCACTCACTAAATATTTATCACTTTGCAACTTCAGTTAAAAAGGTGCCATTTCTTTTCTTTTTGCCCATTTTTTAACACTTAGGAGAACAGTGCCATTTCTGACCACTGGTTTTCAAAGCAGGCATCATAATAGTATCTGTTTCTCATTAATACTTTTCGGTAATAATGCCAATATTAATTATTGCTCAATATTTGTGACTACGTTTATTTACTTTCTAACTGATATCATTTATCCCAAAACAATCCTTATGATGCATTTCTGTATCAGGATCATTTTCTTCAAGGAGGAATTTATGTTTCATTCATTTTCTCATTACGCCCCAGCCTGTGATCAATTCAGGTAGGAGATACCTACTTGGAGCTGGAAGCTGAATCTGGAATGTGCTAGCTTAACATGGCACTATGGAAATGTATGAAGGGAAGAGGTATTTTCTGGGCCATGCTATAGTAGGGATGTGCCAAAGGTAGATTAAGTTTCCTTCTGGTGAATTCCGCCTTCCTTTTACCATATTCCTTGACTCCTTAGCTATATATATGTGTATATCTCTCTCTCTCTCTATATATATATATACATCATGAATATATATATATATATATTCATCTAAATGATCTCTGTTCCCTTGTAGCTCCAAGTTTCTCTTTTCCAACATAACATGCTACTGATAAATGCTCTGCACTTCTGATAGGGGAAGCCTCTAATGTTAGGTGTCATGAGATTTGTGTGTTAATCCTACTTTATCTTCTAGGGGAGTACTCAGCTATCACTTAATGGCTCCATGAAGAGTTTATTTTGTTCACTACTATGAATATTCAAAAGCAGAGACATTACCTTGCCAACAAAGGTTCGTCTAGTCAAGGCTATGTTTTTTCCTGTGGTCATGTATGGATGTGAGAGATGGACTGTGAAGAAGGCTGAGCGCCGAAGAATTGATGCTTTTGAACTGTGGTGTTGGAGAAGACTCTTGAGAGTCCCTTGGACTGCAAGGAGATCCAACCAGTCCATTCTGAAGGAGATCAGCCCTGGGATTTCTTTTGAGGGAATGATGCTGAAGCTGAAACTCCAGTACTTTGGCCACCTCATGCAAAAAGCTGACTTTTTGGAAAAGACTCTGATGCTGGGAGGGATTGGGGGCAGGAGGAGAAGGGGACGACAGAGGATGAGATGGCTGGATGGCATCACTGACTCGATGGACGTGAGTCTCAGTGAACTCCAGGAGTTGGTGATGGACAGGGAGGCCTTGTGTGCTGCGATTCATGGGGTTGCAAAGAGTCGGACACGACTGAGCGACTGATCTGATCTGATCTGATCTGATGTGGACTGTGAAGAAAGCTGAGAGCCGAAGAATTGATGCTTTTGAGTTGTGGTGTTGGAGAAGACTCTTGAGAGTCCCTTGGACTGCAAGGAGATCCAACCAGTCCATTCTGAAGGAGATCAGGCCTGGGATTTCTTTGGAAGGAATGATGCTAAAGCTGAAACTCCAGTACTTTGGCCACCTCATGCAGAGTTGACTCATTGGAAAAGACTCTGATGCTGGGAGGGATTGGGGGCTGAAGGAGAAGGGGATGACAGAGGATGAGATGGCTGGATGGCATCACTGACTTGATGGATGCGAGTCTGAGTGAACTCCGGGAGTTGGTGATGTACAGGGAGACCTGGCGTGCTGCGATTCATGGGGTCGCAAAGAGTTGGACACAACTGAGCAACTGAATTGAACTGAACTGATGTGTTTATTTTTGGTTTATTTATTTTGGGGCTTCCCTAGAGGCTCAGACAGTCAAGAATCTGCCTGTAATTCAGGAGACCTGGTTCAATCCCTGGGTTGGGAAGATCTCCTGGAGAAAGGAATGACTATCTACTCCAGTATTCTGGCCTGGGAAATCCCCTGGACAGAGGAGCCGGTGGGTGACAGTCCCTGGGATCTCAAAGAGTTGGACATGACTGAGTGAGTAACACTTAATTACTATGTGTTTATTTGAAATATATTCACTTTATCTGTAGCCTCTAATTTAATAATTTATAAACAATGAAATATAATATTTCCAGGTCTAGGATTATATTGTTCTAGAAACCCTGGTCCTTGTACTTGAAGCTCAGAAAGCATCATCCATTATCTGTGTTGCAGCATCCTATTTTATAATGGCAAATCTTCAGTCATACAATGTTTAGTCTATCAGTGATTAACTTCTGAAACTCTTTATTTTCACAGCTGTTGTGATCCTTCTAATCAAAGCTCCAGCTATTCATGTCAATCTTCCCAACACTGGTTAGTACAAATCCTTGAGGACCCAAGAATTCGTGGAAACTTCTTTTACTTGTTTTGTTCTTACCAGAACCTATGTTTTTTCCAGAGCACTCTTGAGTGAACAAATGCAGATCCACTTGCCATAAAGTATTCCCATTACGTAATGACATCATTGATGCTGAAAGCTGGCATGTACCGGGGCAGAGATTATAGAGAGTGAGGGGCAATAACAGATCCTAGGAGGTGGAAAATGTCGATTGACTTTATCACCTTTCTGGTTCTCAGTTGCCATGTCCTAGCAGTCTGGAGCCCCACTTTTTGCCATTCTCCGTGAACTCTCCTTAGCCTTTCTTGGTTTTGAGAAATTCACCCGTCCTGGACCACATACTCGGCATGACCAGTAGAGCTGATCATCTGGGGAGAATTGTCAGAATACTGCAGTGCAAAAGCACCAGTCTTAAAATCTATTGGTTTGAGTGGAACTGGGCTCATCCTTGGTGAATTCACATCTATCTCTACTACTTATTTGGAAAATAATTTAATGTAAAATGAATACAAAGCATTACACAAAAATCATAATGTTGTGAAGCACAGATAAACTGTATCTATTGTGATAAACTTTTGGTTATAACACAAGCTAATTGGTAGTAAAAATGTCCAAAATGATTATAGAAAATGTTGATTTGTATGTTTTCCTCACTTTATAAATCCAGGCAAAGACAGACAAATCAATGACAGAATTTTCAAACAAAGACCATTTTCTCAGGCAGACCATATTGGATATTTAGGGCAGTGAAATTATAGTACAATACTATAGTGGTGGATATGCATCATTATACATTTATCAAAATCTATAGAATGTACAACACCAAGAGTGAATCTCAAGGTAAACTCTTGATAATGATTTATCACTGTAGATTCAACAGTTGTAGCAAATGTACCACTGTCATGTGGGATGTTGATAGTGGGGAGATTATTCATGTATAGGGGGAGTGAATATATGGGAATTTTTTACCCTCCATTTTGCTGTGAACCTAAAATTTCTCTGAAAACGAATTTTATTAATTAAAAAATAGCATTCCCACAAATATTTGTATGCTATCTTCCACACACAAAAAATGGTAATCATTCTCATTGGGTTTCATTCAGCTGCTGCTGCTGGTGCTAAGTTGCTTCAGTCGTGTCCGACTCTGTGTGACCCCATAGATGGCAGCCCACCAGGCTCCCCCATCCCTGGGATTCTCCAGACAAGACACCGGAGTGGGTTGCCATTTCCTTCTCCAATGCATGAAAGTGAAAAGTGAAAATGAAGTCACTCAGTCGTGTCCGACTCTTCGAGATCCCATGGACTGCAGCCCACCAGGCTCCTCCGTTCATGGGATTTTCCAGGCAAGAGTACTGGAGTGGAGTGCCTTTGCCTTCTCCTCATTCAGCTGACCACTGTTAAATCCAGGTTAATTAGTCTTTTAGAAAGAGAAATCTTGCTTTTATCCTTTGACTAACTGTTCTGCCTTCAAGTACTCTGGGCATAATTTTTTTTCAGATGAAGTTGCTTCTTTTCCCTGCCTCTCCAGCTTTATTGAGATTTAATTGACATATAACACTGTATAAGTTTAAAGTGTACAATGTGTTGATTTGATATGCTTATATATTGAGAATGGTTACCACCAAAACCTCAATAATAGGTCCATTATGTCACATAATTACTCTTTGTTTTTGTTTTAGTGAGAACATTTAAGATCTACAGACTTAGTAACTTACAAGTACATAATATGATGCTTTTAACTATAATTGTGCTATAAATTAGATTCCAAGATGTCATTTACCTTCTAACTGTAAGTTTGTACTTTTTGATCATCTCCCTGATTTCTGCACCCATCAGCCCATGGCAACCACCACTCTACTCTGTTTCTGTGAGTTCAGTTTTTCTAGATTCCACACATGTGATATCATATAGTATTTACCTACTTTTGTCTTGACATTTCATTTAACATAATGCCCTCATATTCTATCTATGTTGTTGCAAATGGTAGGATTTCCTTCTTTCTCATAACTCAATAATATCCTATCATGTTTGAACTTCACATCCTCATACTTCGTAAGACAGTTCTGGTTTTCTTATTTTTATTTTTACCAGTGTGATTTGCTCATATTGTTCTTTGTGCATGGAGTAGGTTTACTTTTCCCCTCGATGTACCTAATCATAGCCATTCCCAAAGGCATCACATGTTCCTTTTCCCTTCTCATGTGCATTTTATAGTATATCAGCCCAAGTTTGATCATAGCCTTAGCAAGGGTATAAATGGCTTACCTCCAGGACACCATGGTCATTGAAGAAGTGTTGAAATTAGAGACCTGTCTTTATTAGCATCCTGGGCACAGAATCATGAAGAGATGACAGTACTAGTGCTGTGGAAATTTCCTGCCTATTTCAAGAAGCCTCAGCTTGCTGAGACTGATGAGGCAACTGGGACTCCCTTCCCAGAAGAAAATCAGCTTTGTGTCTGAATGTCTCCTATGGTGAGTTCTCCATCACCTTGGGATCTAACCATATCTGCTCCTAGTTATTAGAGATGGAAAATTTATAGGTATCCACCTTAAGGGACTTTTGCCCTGTCTTTCTGTTCATCTAAGTTAGATTTTACTGTTTTTAAACCATTCAGTAAGCAGAAAACTCAATAAATCCTATTGACCTTGGAGCCTTCTCAGTTTGGGTCCCATTCTTATGCTTTCCCTAGTCTGATGTTTGGATTCAGAATCTAGTGATTTCTTCCTCATGGACAAAAATGTAAAGATACTCAGAAAAGACTTTGGGATTCAGGAGAAAATATTTCATATATATATATATTTATATTCTAAATTATATGTATCCTTCAACTGGTGGGTCATCTTTGTGTTTATAATACTGATCCAAATATTTTTAAAAATTCTGTCAGCTGAAAAGGGCTACTGTGGCAAAAAAAAGTTTGTCTAGGTTTTCTATAAGATGTTAAGGAAAAACTCAAATGACTTTTTGGCCAACCAAGTATTTTTTTTTTTGTAACCAAAAATTGTTTTAAGTGTAAATTAAAATGTTTGATATGGAAACTGAAAAATGTGAAAAGCAGTTGAACACATGCACAAAATAAATTATATATGTCCTTATAGAAGAAAATTCACGTATTGCGTGCACGTGTGCTAAGTTGCTTCAGCTGTGTCCTACTCTTGGGACCCTATGGACTGTAGCCTGCCAGGCTCCTCTGTTCGTGGGATTCTCCAGGCAAGAATATGGGAGTGGGTTACCATGTCCTTCTCCCAGGGGGAGAAGGGGATCTTCCCGACCCAGGGACTGAACCCACATCGTTTGCTTTGGCAGGAGGGTTCTTTACCGATAGTGCCACCTGGGAAGCCCCCTCATGTATACTGAGTTTATGTAAAAAGAAGCATTAAACTTTCTCATTCTAACTCCATTCTGTTTTCCTGCAGTAGTCACCATCATAGTTTTATGTATGTACATAAGGACAAATGCAAAGCCAACTATATACATATTTTTTTCCTAAGAAAGAAAGATAGTGCTAAGTTGTGTCCAACTCTTGTGATCCCATTGACTGTAACCTGCCAGGCTCCTCTGTCCATGGGATTCTCCAGGCAAGAATACTGGAGTGGGTTGCCATTTCCTTCTCCAGGGGATCAGGAATTGAACCCAGGTTTCCTGCATTGCGGGTAGATGCTTTACCGACTGAGCTACACAGAAGAGAAGCTTCTTTTTTCCCTATGGTAGAGACAAAATGATAGGCTGAAAAACATCAAGGGGGAGAGATCTATCTGTAGGTTTTCTCTTTCTCTTACTTCATGGCACAAAGTACAAAAAATTTTACAAAAGCCAAAATCCACAATATGCTAGAGGGGAAGTGCTGTGTTTCTAAAAAGCACAAACATATTTCCTAAGTTTCCATCTCAGATCAGTTATCACTTAGTTATCATTTAGAAGCCTGTGAATATTACCTTACTTTTGGGCACTCCATTTCCTCTTCCTTTATACCGTGGCCTTGGACTAGAGGATGCCTGCACCTTCCCTTTGCCACTTAGATTTTGTTATGGCTACACTATCAAGTAACTACTAATAACAATGACTTACATAATGCAGATGCCAATGCCTGAAATAAAAACATCTCTGAATAGTGAATGCATATTTTGGTACCATTGTGAAACCAGGGTTTATATATCTATTGGAAGAACTGAGAAGTTATCAACATAGCTGTTTCTGGTTGCTGCCTACCCATTTTCATCTCCTTCATTTGGTTCTGTAAAAATATGTAGGTCTGGAGTACTAGGGAAAACTCTTCTCATGCACCAAATTGTCAGGCCACCTGCCACAGGGTGGGTTAGGAGGTAGATTAGAGAGGAAGGCTGGGGGGTGAGTTTTACCTTGACCAGCAGAGAGACCAACATCCTAGAACACAACCACCAAAGTGCTTGGTTATGTTGCATTCTCTTCTCAGGTTGAAGTTGTTTAGTTGGGAAACTACATGGGGAGACTGAGAAGAAAGTAAGAAGGACAAAGACAAATACCTTGCAGGTAATGAAGAGAATGAGGGAGTGCATGACTATATGTGGGAGGAAAAGGTGGAAAATGGTCATTTCTTGTTGAGTTTTGACTTCTGCTTCTGTAGTCCTTTTTAAAAAAAGTATATATTACTTTAATTAATTAATTTATTTGACTGCATGGGGATCTTTAATCTTCACTGTGGTGTGCAGAATCTTTAGTTGCAGCATGTGGTATCTAATTCCTTGACCAGGGATCAAACCCAGGTTTGATCTTAATAACTTAGTAATTCCCCTGCATTGGGAGCATGGAGTCTTAGCCACTGGATAATCAGGAAGTCCCTGCTTCTGTAGTCTTAAGTTTGAAAAGTTTGAATGTATATCCTTTTCCTATTAGCTCTTATGGAACACCACACCAAGCCAGAGCTCCTGACTCTGATTCTTTGGGACCATGCAGATGTCAGTGAAGAACCATTCAGTAGAGTCCTGCCTAAATTCCTGACCCTCAAATAATCATGGCCACATTTTCCATTTAGTTTTTTTTTTCTTTTACATAGACTCTATGGTTCTTAAAGTTTTAATCATAATTATCAAGTAATTATTCCATATATATAGAAATTATGTTATATAAAACAATGAAATAAAATATTGAATGTAGAAATAAAACCACACATATAGGGTCAAGTTATTTTTGACAAGAGTACCAAAACTATTCCATATGGAAAGGCTAGAACAATTTCCAGGAAATTTTGTTGAGAAACTGAATTTTGCTGTTCAGTCACTAAGTTGTGTCTGACTTTTTGCGACCCCATGTCCTGCAGCATTCCAAGCTTCCCTGTCTTTCACTATCTCCCACAGTTTGCTCAAATTCATGTCCATTGAGTCGGTGATGCTATCTAACTATCTCATCCTCTGCCACCCTCTTCTCATTTTGCCTTCTATCTTGGCCAGCATCAGGGTCTTTTCCAGTGAGTCAGCTCTTTGCATCAGGTGGCCAAAGTATGGAGCTTCAGCTTCATCATCAGTCCTTCCAATGAATTTTCAGGGTTGTTTTCCTTTAGGCTTTTAAAGATAAATGTCAAGGTTAAGAACGGTTTCTTTACACCACTGAAACAGCAGATGCTTCAGTCTCAGTGGGGAAACTCTAGGGTACCAGTAATCACTGGGAAGAAAAAATGCACCTCAAATATTTCAGAGGAATGTCTTAAATAGGCAAATCTATAGAGACAGAAAGTAGATGGTCGCCTAGGACTAGGGTGTGGTGGAATGAACTTTTAGCGGTGTGGTGACTAAGGAGAGTGAGCATTCTCTGAAGAAAAGAAATCTAAAATTGTGATGAGTTTACAAATCTGTAGATATACTAAAAGCCATTGAATTTTCCATTTTTCCAGTTTTATTGAAGGTAGTTGACATACTTCACTATACAAGTTCAAGGTTACAGCTTTATAGTTTGATTTATATATGTATGAAATGATTACCACAATAGATTCAATAATATCCATCTTCTCATATAGAAACAATAAAAAAGAAGGAATAAGAAGGAAAAAAATCATTGTGTTGAAAACTCTAAGGTCTACTTTATTAGCAACTTTCCTATATAGCATACAGCTATGTTAGCTGTAGTCTTCATGTTGTACCTTGCATTCTTTTTTAAAAAATTTATTTAAATTGGAGGCTAATTATAATATTGTAGTGTTGTTTTGCCATACATTGACATGAATCAGCCATGGGTGTACATGTGTTCCCCATCCTGAAACCCCTCCTACTTCCCTCCCCATCCCATCCCTCAGGGTCTTCCCAATGCACCAGCCTGGAGCTCCCTGTCCCATGCATTGAACCTGGACTGGCGATCTATTTCACATATGGTAATATACATGTTTCAATGCTATTCTCTCAAATCATCCCACTGTACATTGCATTCTTATTACTTATTTATCTTATAACTGGAGCTTTGTGTCTTTTGGCCTCCTTTCTCCAGTTCCCTCTCTCACCTCCTTCTTTCTCACCAGACACAAGTCTTACCTCTTTTTTCTATGAGGTTTTATTTTTATTTAGATTCTACACATAAACTAAGATTATATAATGTTTGTCTTTTTGGGTCTGATTTATTTCACTTAGCATAATGCCTTCAAGGTCCATTCAGATCACAGTTGACAGGACTTTTTCATTATTTATGGCTGAATAGTATTTCATTATCTCTATCTATACTTATATCTATGTCACAACTTCTTTATCCATTCTTCCATTGATAGACCCTTAGACTGTTTCGAAGTCATAGCTATTGTAACTAATGCTGCTATAGACATAACTGCAAATATGTTTTTGAGTTAGTGTTTTCATTTCTTGGATATATTCCTATCCCTGAAGTGGAGTTTCTGGATCATATAGTAGTTTTATTTTTATGTTTTTGAAGAACCTCAGTAGGGGCTGAAAAAATTTACTATCCCACCAGTAGTTCACAAATCTTCCCTTTTCTCCACATTCATGCCAGTGTTTAGCCCTTGGCTTTTTGATGATGGCTATTGTAACAGGTGTGAAGTGATAGCTTCCCGTGACTTTGATTTGCATTTCCCTAATGACTAGTGATGTCGAATATCTTTCCATGTACATTTTAGCCTTTCATATATTCTACTCAAGTTCTTGCCAATTTTTAATTGTTTTTTTTTTATTAAGTTGTACAAGTTCTCTATATGTTTTGAATATCAACCCTGTATTAGATATATTGTTTGCAAATATTTTTTCCTATTCCTTGGGTTGTCTTTTCATTTCTCTGGTGGTTTCTTTTGCTGTGCAGAACATTTTCAGTTTCACTTGTTTATTTTTAAAATTTTGTAGCTTGTGCTTTAGGTGTCATATTGAATTGTACATTATAAATGAATGAATTGTGTGATATGAAGTAACACCTCAATAAAACCATTGGCTTTAAACATAAAAGTATATCTCAGAGGGTTATTTTGCTACATGTTTTTCCTGAAGATTTAGTCCTTTGACATTTTCTCTCACTATAGAGGATTTTTTAAAGCTTAGATTTTTATCCTTAAAAAAATGGATGTTATGCAGTAAACTGTTGACTGCAATATTTTTCCAGGTGGAGAGACTGCTTCAAACTACTGCCTTTCCTGGTGGACACAGTGGGGGGATGACATTCCCCCATGGCATGGCTGACACTGAGTATGGACGAGGATGACAATGAATTATATTCATGGACATTCGGGCAATGATCTGAAATGCATTAACAAGGATTCATTTTTACTCCACTGACTTGCTTCTATGTCCAACCTTGACATATTATGAAGTCTACACTCCACTAACATTGGTTTCACTTTTTTCTACACTGACCCTATGCACTCTTTGTATTGTCTTTGCCCCCTTTGAGTACAGTCATGATAGAAACCAGATGGTTAGATTAGTGATTGTCCACTTGACAAGAGAGAGAAAAACAAAAGTTTCATGGGGGAAGCAACTTCAGTTAGCAGGTGAGTTGGATTTATTGGATCTTTGGAAGAGGGTCCCATGGGGTTGAATCTCAGCCTCTGAGAAAGGAGAGCTGCTGGGTTGATGTTGGTGTTCCAGAGGGATATGAAGGTCTGCTTCTTCAAGTGTTGCATACTGGAGCAGCTGCTGCCTCTGGAATAAGCTGCTGCAGCTGAGGGAAAGCAGTGTTGCTGAGATGAATTTGAGACATATAAGAAAGCAGGATGAAATAGTAATTCTGTCTCTTTTAGCCTGAGTACCATGCTTCTAAATGGAAGAATTTATAGGAAGCAGCCAACCAGTAAGAAGCCTTTTACTCAGAGTCCCAGTTCTGCAAAGAGGAATGCAAAGGAGTCAACTTGACATTGAGAGGCAATAACTTTAGAGCCAGCACAGTACTATTTAGTATGGAGTGTGAATAAAAATAAGTGAACATGAGAATTGAGTATGTGTGCCAAGAGATGACCAAGGGAGGTTTCAGGAGTTAAGGGTGAGGAGATGGGACTAGGGGAAGTTTCGGTGTGCCTCTTTTAGTTCAGCAAGGAAGATTTCATAAAATAGATGATATTGAGGTTCAAAGGAAGAAAATGATAAATCTCAATATACTTGGGGTAAGATCATGATTCTAATTTTCATGATGTGTGTTTCACACATTATATAGTTGAAACAGCAAGACCCTAGGGTCCTTGCCCCCACCTCCACATGTTCTCAGCTTGCCTTTCTCTGTGGAAAACCATTAGGCAAATAATAAGTTTCATCAGAGAAATGAGAACATACAGAAACAAAGGAAAGCAGACAAAGGAGACTAAATAATAATAGTTTAGTCATTAAGCATAGTCAAGGACCTTTGCTTCCTTCTCAGAGGCTATAGATAATATTCTGAATCATGTCCTATGAGCTGTCTTATAGATACTGAAACATCTACCCTGTGGACAAGTTAATTACATGATGACCAGACTGTAGTGGTGACATAACCTGCCAGAATTCTGATAACTGGCCTCAAGGAAATGGGAACAAACTGACCCTGGAACCGAAGATCAACTGTACTTAAAATAATCAAGGTAAGGGGGAAAGGGACAGTTAAGGAGTTTGAGATAGACATGTACACACTTCTATATTTAAAATGGATAACCAACAAGGACCTACTGTATAGTACATGGAACTCTGCTCAATGTTATGTGGCAGCTTGGAAGGGAGGGAAGTTTGTGGAAGAATGGATACATGCGTATGTATGGCTGAGTTCTTCACTGTTCACCTGAAACTGTCACAGCATTGTTTGTTAATCAGCTATATCCCAATATTAAATAAAAAGTTAAAGCAAACAAACAAACAAAAAGAATTAAGATGATGCTTGTTGGACTACCAATGACCAATTTCAAGATGACTGCCAGAGCTGACTGTGCTGTTTCTGTCAAGGGGAGTTGGCCTTTGGACAGGCATCCACTCCCTCCACCTCCAACCGGTTGCCAGGCTCTGAAAAAAAGCAAGTTTTCATTTCCACCAACCTGGCCTCTTTCATGACTTTTGAGAAGTGAGCAGCCAAACCTGAGTTCAGCAACATAGTGAACAGATATTCTTGGGGTAAAAGGGAATGAAAAAAGAAATTGTCAAGATGTGCCAGCAGTAATATCTATTTTCAACATCTCTCAAGGTCATTGGTTGTTACTATGTTCTAGAGATGGCCAAATGTGATGAATTTGAAAATATTAATATAAACCATGCACCATAATTGTATTATAAAATGCCAGGCCTGTCATTTTCAGTAAAATAAGCACTTAGAGAAACACTGTGATGACTTAACTGCACCTCCACCCCCAGAATAAAATGAGAGTAACAAGTTATGATCAACTTAGACAGCATATTAAAAAGCAGAGACATTACTTTGCCAACAAAGGTCCATCTCATCAAGGCTATGGTTTTTCCAGTAGTCATGTATGGATGTGAGAGTTGGTCTATAAAGAAAGCTGAGCACCGAAGAATTGATGCTTTTGAACTGTGGTGCTGGAGAAGACTCTTGAGAGTCCCTTGGACTGCAAGGAGATCCAATCAGTCCATTCTGAAGGGGATCAGTCCTGGGTGTTCATTGGAAGGACTGATGCTGAAGCTGAAACTCCAATACTTTGGCCACCTGATGCAAAGAGCTGACTCGTTTGAAAAGATCCTGATGCTGGGAAAGATTGAAGGCAGGAGGATAAGGGGACAACAGAGGTTGAGATGGTTGCATGGCATCACCGACTCAATGGAGATTAGTTTGAGTAAACTCTGGAAGCAGGGAGGCCTGGCATGCTATGGTCCAAGGGGTTGAGAAGAGTCAGACACAAGTGAATGACTGAATTGAACTGCACAAGACTTACATGTTTATGTGATATAACATAAAATGGTTATCCTTATGCCGGAGAATTTGGCTGGAATTTATGTAGAATGAAAATGTAGTTTTCAAAATCAACTGAAAAAAGGATGCTGCATTAGAACCTTATGCCTTGAATCAGTCTTTACAACTGCAATATGGATATAGGAGACAAGGATGAGCAGAGGAAGAACTAATGCCTGGTGGATGGACAGCCATCACAGGAGATGAAACTAAGAGAAAGGACAAGGATAAGCATATGTTTTATTTAGAAATTTGGGTTTTTCTTGAAATATAATGAGTTCCAAAGGCATTAAAAAAGTGAAAGCACTTGAAAAAGGTCAAATTTGTGTGCTTAACTTACATGATTTTTAAAACATCTGATAATTGCTAATGAGGGAAACATGGAAGATTGTAGTAATTCTTTAGAGAAATAAAGAATTAAAACATTTATTTTATTTATTTTATCTTCATGGACTAAGAGTGACCTGATTAGACTTTGGGTCTGCTAAATGATTAATGTCAGAAATAAGTGACATGCATACGCTGGCTTAAAACTCAACATTAAAAAACTAAGATTAAGGCATCTGGTCCCATCACTTCATGGCAAATATATGAGGAAACAATGGAAACAGTGGCAGATTTTGTTTTCTTGGGCCCCAAAATTACTACAGAAAGCAACTGCAGCCATGAAATTAAATGATGCTTGCTCCTTGGAAGAAAAGCTATGACAAACCTAGATAGCATATTAAAAAGTAGAGACATCACTTTGCCAACAAAGATTCATATAGTCAAAGCTATAGTTTTTACAGTCATCCAGTAGGATGTGAGAGCTGGACCATAAAGAAGGCTGAGTACCAAAGAATTGATGCCTTCTAATTGTGGTGCTGGAGAAGACTCTTGAGAGCCTCTTGCACTGCAAGGAGATAAAACTAATTAATCCTAAAGGCAATCAACCCTGAATATCTGATTGGAAGAACTGATGCTGAAGCTGAAGCTCCAATACTTTGGCCAACTAATGTGAAGAACCAACTCATTGGTAAAGACTCTGATGCTGGCAAAGATTGAGGGCAGGAGGAGAAGAGGGTGACAGAGGATGAGATGATTGGATGGCATCACAGACTGAATGGATATGAGTTTGAACAAACTCCGGGAGACAGTGAAGGACAGTGAAGTCTGGCATGCTGCAGTTCATGGGATCACAGAGTCAGACACAACTTAGCAACTGAAAAACAACAACAAAACCATAATTCAAAAAGATACATGTACTCCAGTCTTCACCGGAGCACTATTTACGATAGCCAGGACATGGAAGTAACCTAAAGGTTCATTGACCAAGGGATGGATAAACTGAGATGTGGTACCTATGTATAATACAATGGAATATCACTCAGCCATAAGAAAATATGAAGCAATGCTGTTTGTAGCACCATGGATGGACCTAGAGGTTGTCATAGTGAGTGAAGTAAATCAGACAGAGAAGGAGAAATAGCGTATGATATCACTTATATCTGGAATCTAAAAAATGATACAAATGAACTTATTTACAAAACAGAGAGTTACAGATGTAGAAAATAATTTTATGGTTACCAGAGGGTAAGGGAGGAAGGAATAAATGGGCAGATCGGGATTGACATATACAGACTATTACATATAAAATAGATATACCTACTGGGTAGTGCAGGAAACTACTCGAAACTATGTAGTGGCCTAGATGGGAAAACAGTCTAAAAATGATTCACTGAGCTGTGCAGCAGAAACTAACACGACATTGTAAATCAACTATAATCCAATAAAAATAAACAAAAATAAAAAAGAAATAAGTGCCATGGAAACCCTAGAGTTAATATCATTCTTTTTTTCCATACAAATCTCAATAATTAATGATTCTGCCACAAGGTAATATGGCTAACAACTACCTGAATATTTTGCAAACCCCATATTTAGTGTGTGAAAAACCTTTATCGATCAAAGGCTGACCCTCTATAGGTGGCAGTGAAATTTTAGAATATATATTGCCAAGCTTTCTTGAGGAAGATTTTGATATTCTGCTGACTTTCATGTTCACTTCAAGAGGGTGTCTACTCAGGGTAGACACCTTGAGACACCAAGTTAGGCATTGAGTCATTTTGAGTAAAGTATCCAAGATGTGACCATTGAAGACCATGGCTTTGCTCTTAATTGGCAACATATAACTACTTCCAAGAACCTCTCAAAGAGTCTCTCTATATTCACAGTACAAACCAATATATTTCCAAATCTTTCTTGGGAAAAATGATATTTTTGAAAGAGTACATGAAGAACACACACATTCTATTATTTCCTTTTTATAAGTTTTTCTCATTTTTCTACAAAGTAGTTACAAAGGCAGAGGAAAGTGAATTTCAAGAAGTTTACTGTAAAACAAAGCAGAGCACCAAGAGCATATAAAATATTTGGAGTCTTGTGTTTCATTATAAAAATTTACCTATATTTTTATATCTATCATGTCAGTTGATTGTAATATAAACATGTTTTAATTTATTTATTAGTTGAGTTATTTAAATATTTTCCCCTAAAATGTTGCATAACATTGATGCTTCTGGAAAATTCACCATGTTTACCTGTGGCTTTATATAACTAATATTGAATAGTCTAGGGGTTCCTAGTATTCTAGTTATCTATGGCTGCCTGCCACTGCCCTCTGCTGTCCCACCCAGAGTGAAATTTAGTGGCTTAGAGTAACAACTGCTGCTGCTGCTAAGTTACTTCAGTCGGGTGCCCAACTCTGTGCAACCCCACAGATGGCAGCCCACCAGGCTCCACCATCCCTGGGATTCTCCAGGCAAGAGTACTGGAGTGGGTTGCCATTGCCTTCTCCAACTATTATTACTAGAGTAACAACTATTTTATTGCTAAGTCACTTTTGTTGTGTCCAATTCTTTGCAGTCCTATGGACTGTAGCCCCCCAGGCTTCTCTGTCTCACCATTTTGTGGGTTAGGAATTTGAGCAGAGCTCAGCTGGGAGGGAGACTCATCTGCTCCATGTTATGTCTACCAAGGTCACTAGAAGGTCTTCAACTAGTGGGGAGGTCTAGGATGGTTCCACTCAGGTGTGGCACAGCTGGCTGGAAGCCTCGTTCATTTTGTATAGTAGAATTTACCTGCAGTTTCCCTAGCAAGGATGTCTTAGGATAGCTGGACTTCTTACCTAGGGATTTTAGGGACCCAGAAGGAATATTATTATCTGGAAGCTGCCAGGTTTTTCTTACAACCCTATCTTTATTTATTTATTTTTTAAAAATCTTTATTTTGTATTGTGTATAGTCAGTTAACAATGTTGTGATAGTTTCAGGCCTGAACAAGAAAGGGACTCAGCCAAACATATACATGTATCCATTCTGCCCCAAACTCGCCTCCCATCCAGGCTGTCACATAACACTGAACAGAGTTCCCTGTGCTATACATTATGTCTTTATTGGTTATCCATTTTAAATATAGCAGTGTGTACGTGTCCATCCCAAATTCCCTAATTATCCTTCCTCCCCTACCTTTCCCCCAGCAACCATAAGTTCATTCAAATGGTCAATCAAGTCACTAAGGTCAGTCCTCATTTAAAAAGAAAATTAGTCTCCACTTCTCATTGCAAGATAGAAAAGACCTTGAGATCATCTTTAATCTAGCATGTCTTTTGAGAAACTTAATACTCTCCATGTGTTCTAGAATTAGGTCAGTTCATTTCATAGCTATATGTGTGGATTGACTTTCTTCCAGGTCACACTGCTTTGTTGAATTGGATCTGTGTCATCAGGAAAAACGAGAGGACTAAGCTCTCATGCATCATTATGTATGTTTGCTACTACCCAGTGGCTGCTATATGGTCGCCCAGGGGGGAAAAGTCCTTCGTCGTCTTGGTACCAGGAATAGTCATGATTTTTTCACTTTTTCACTCCTCTTAAATCAAATGCTTTAGCTTTCTGATTCATATTCCTTTTTTTGTCCTTACTGTAGAAGGACTTCTTCAATTTTGCTTTTTCTTAATTTTTATACATTATTTATATTACTATTATTATACACTATTTCTTATGCTTGCATATGTGGCATATGCATGGCAGGGGGATAAAAATGAATGAATTAAATTTAAAGAAATCTAGAACAGGAAAAAACAAAATACAAATATAAGGTTCTAACATTATCATCTGTTTTACTACTAAGAGAAGTGGCCCACACGGTTCTGGTTTAGTTCTGGCCTCAGTTCTTTCATTTACTGGAAGGACCTTGGCCAAGCTATTGCAACCTCTCTAATAATTAATTTATTTTATGACAATGAAGAATCATAACAGTGATTATACTATAAAGTTATTTGCAGATTAAACAAGATGGTCTGTGTAAATGCACTTAATGTAGTACTTACATTTTGGAAGTCTGCTACAAATACTAGCTATTGCAATAAACTTGAACTTGTTATTTAAAGTTTTTATTGTCATTAGTTAGGATTGTATTTATATCCTGTGTTCTCAATTAGAATGCATTCCCTTTTTTGGAAAAGAGATTATGCCATTTTTTTTTTTGTTTTTGTACTCATAGAACCAATATAGAGTTTTATATACTCACAGTACATATGCTTGTACTAGTTCTCAGTAAATGGTGGAAAAAACTTTCTATAGAAAAAAACTTTAACTTGAAAAAAGCACCACCTAAGACAGGAATAAGAAAGTAATCTACTTCAGTTTTGGAATTTTTTCAAAAGCACATATAATTTATGAAGATTTAAATATATGAAGAAGAGCATAAATTTCTTATAAGTAGTATAAGATTGCTTAGTTTCACCTTATTTATGCTTAAAAGTAATGCGAAAAGGAAGAAAGTTTAGAAAGAGATAAATGGGAGAAGCAGAAGAAAAACAGGAACATGAAAAGGGGAAAAGATCAGGAAATTAGAAGCTAAATAATTTGACACTTACTGGACATCAATTCAGTTCAGTTCAGTTTAGTCGCTCAGTCGTGTCCGACTCTTTGTGACCCCATGGACGAAGCATGTCAGGCCTCCCTGTCCATCACCACCTCTTGGAGTTTATTCAAATTAATGTCCGCTGAGTCAGTGATGCCATCCAACCATCTCATCATCTGTCGCCCCCTTCTCCTCCTGCATTCAATCTTTTCCAGCATCAGGGTCTTTTCAAATGAGTCAGTTCTTCGTGTCAGATGGCCAAAATATAGGAATTTTAGATTCAACATCAGCCCTTCCAGTGAATATTCAGGACTGATTTCCTTTAGGATGGACTGGTAGGATCTCCTTGCAGAGATCAATTCAAAGCATCAATTCTTCAGCACTCAGCTTTCTTTATAGTCCAACTCTCACATCTATACATGACTACTGGAAAAACAATAGCCTTGACTAGACAGACCTTGGCAAAGTAATGTCTCTGCTTTTTAATATGCTGTCTTAGTTGGTCATAGCTTTTATTCCAAGGAGCAAGCATCTTTTCATCAATTCTGTTTAAATGGTTCCTAATTATGGCCTCTTAGAATTAAAGATCCCTGGGAAAGGTGGGACTTTAGATACTGTGAGAACACAGGAAGTGAGATACTTTGGGTAGCGAATTTTGGGCTCTCTCAAAAACAAGTACACTGTTTCATTATTGACTCCTTAATGAAAAGTACTCTAAGCACACAATACACCTGCCTAGTTTTCTCTAACTAATGGAAACTACCACATCTCAGGTCTGTACCTTATGCAGAACCTCCAGATCCTTGCCAGAAGCCTTCTCAAAGCACCCTTCACATCCTTGTTCCTTAGGGTATAGATGAAGGGATTGAGGGTGGGGGTGATAATGGAATAGAAGAGGGAGATAAATTTGCCCTGCTCTTGGGAGTAGCTGGAAGGAGGTTGCAGGTACATGTAGATGGCAGGTAGGTAGAAGAGGGAGACCACCACCAGGTGGGAAGAACAGGTCCCAAAGGCTTTGTGCCGACCCTTGGAGGACTGAATTCTGAACACTGCACGGACAATGAAGCCATAGGAGAGAAGGATGAGAGCCAGGGGGACCAGCACAAAGAAGGCCACCAGCACCGCCAGTGTGGTGTCATTCACAGCTGTGTCAGTACATGATAGCTTGATCATGGCTGGCACTTCACAGAAGAAGTTATTTAGCACCTGTCGCCCACAGAAAGGCAACTGCACTGTCAGGACCACTTGGACGAGGGAGTTGCCAAAGCCACTGAGCCAGGCCACAGCCACTAGCTGCTGGCATAAAGGGCGGTGCATGATAATGGTATATCGGAGGGGCTCGCAAATGGCCACGTAGCGGTCCAGGGCCATGGCTGCCAAAATGATGCACTCAGTGCATCCCAACCAGTGGAAAATTGCATACTGTACTGTGCATCCACTGTAGCTGATGGTCTTGCTGGAGCTGCCCATGTTGACCAGCATCTGAGGAACAGTGGTGGTGGTATAGCAGAGGTCCAGGAAGGAGAGGTGGCTAAGGAAGATGTACATGGGGCTGTGGAGCTGGGGATCCAGGCGGGACACCAAGATGATGGAAATGTTCCCCAACATGGCCAGCACATAGGACACTAGGAGGACCACAAAGAGAGGGAGTTCCAGCCATGGCCTGTCAGAAACACCCAGAAGGATGAAGTCCTTAGGGGGATCCCCCCAAATGCTTTGGTTGTCACTTCTCATGCTGAGGCATTTTCCAGCACCTGGGATGAATTGAGAAAGTTGGCATAAAATAAATAAATAAATAAATGAAAAATTGTCTTTCTCATTCCTGTGCTTGCTCTTGCTTTCACAGGTTCCACCTATCTGATTTTCCTTACCTCTTTGAAAGTGAAAATGAAAGTCACTCAGTCATATCCAACTCTTCAGGACCCATGGAGTGTAGTCCATGAAAATTTCCAGGCAAGAATACTTGAGTGGGTAGTCATTCCCTTCTCCAGGGGATCTTCTCAACCCAGGGATCAAACCCAGGTCTCCCGCATTGCAGGCAGATTCTTTACCAGCTGAGCTATCAGGGAAACCTAAGAACACTGGAATAAGTAGCCTATTCCTTCTCCAGCGGATCTTCTTGACCCAGGAATCAAACTGGGGTCACCTGCATTGCAGGAGGATTCTTTACAAGCTGAGCAACTGGGGAAGCCTTATCTCTGTAGGGACACTGAAATATTGGGGAAATCAGAACCATGAATTAGAAGAGTTACATATATGTCTTGCTCTCCTTCATAGTCTTTGACCTTGACTATGCCATTTAATTTTTCTGAAACTTAATTTCTGCATCTGTAATGTGTGGAGAAAGTACCTGCTTCAACTACAGAGTCTTGAGGATGATAAAGGGACATTAGGTTTGTGAAAGCAATTTTCTTCCAGTTTGGTCGAAGTCTGCCATAGCTCCCATCACTGTCAGAAGGTTTGAATTCTCTCTACATAGTCATTAACAAGGCATTGGTCATTTTCTCAGGCATTCTTGTTTTGCCTTTTGGAGGTGGTAGTGGGAGGGAGCTTAAAGGTGGTATAAAATAAGAATAAGGGCTTTGTAAACAGATAAGGGGTTTCTTGATAAGAACACATCCTACTTACCTCCTAAGGCTTATATTGCCTCCCTGACCCTCTGTACCATGCTGGTCTCTCCCCCCATGACAGTTCATACATGTGCAGCACGATTATTCAATTTGTCAGTAAATAGAAAGCACAGTCCAACATCTTCTGAGTGGAGGAGTTAAGTCGCGCCCACCTTTGACTCAGTCATGTCAACAAATGAGACCCCAGAACGTAGAATTCTGAGCAAACGGAGAAAAGTGTTGGTCAGTGGAAGAAACATAGCACCTCAAGTTTTCTACTGAAAGATACAATTGCCTCTAGAGAAAACAGACAGTTTGAATGACATTTGAATTCCCTCTACAACTTCTTTGCCAAGGAGCTGTTTCCTCTCGGAGTTGAAAGACACAACTGATTCCATTGCTGTCAGAAAGCAACTGGGTTGCTATTTGCTGATTCAAGGGGTCTTACTACTGAGCTGCGTCAATTTCCAAACTCCTGCACTCCCCATAGGACTGTACACCCTCAAGTTCTTGGTGGAGATGATATAATCCATGAAACTATTGAAAGGGAATTGAGTCCTGTGTGCAGGTAACCTATGAAGTATTCATTTTAAAATTATTTATACCAAATTCAGTTTGGTTGCTCAGTCATGTCCGACTCTTTGCGATCCCATGAACTGCAGCATGCCAGGCCTCCCTGTCCATCACCAACTCCTGGAATCCACCCAAACCCATGTCCATTGAGTCGGCGATGTCATCCAACCATCTCATCCTCTGTTGCCCCTTCTCCAATTTTATTAAAAATTGGTATTTTTAATGCCAATTATACAACTGGCATTAAAATACAATTATATTGTATTTTAAATTGGAATTGCTTTACGATGTTGTTTTAATTTCTGTTGTACAACGAAGTGGATAAACTATATGTATACATATATCCTCTCCCTCTTGAGCTTCCCTCCCCACTCCCCACCATCCCTCTAGGTCATTACAGAGCACCAAGTTGAGCTCCCTGTGTATACAGCAGCTTCTCTCTAGCTATTTATTTTACACTTGGTACTGTAATATATATATATGTGTGTCAATCCTATTCTTCCAATTTATCCCACCCTCCCTTCCCCCCGACCCCATGTTCATTCTCTACATCTGCATGTTTGGTTTTATACATAAAATCTAAAATTCATAGAGATCTCTTCAGTCTGCTGCTGCTGCTAAATGACTTCAGTTGTGTCCAACTCTCTGCGACCCCATAGATGGCAGCCCACCAGGCTCCATCCCTGGGATTCTCCAGGCAAGAGCACTGGAGTGGGTTGCCATTTCCTTCTCCAATGCATGAAAATGAAAAGTGAAAGTGAAGTTGCTCAGTCATGTCTGACTCTCAGCGACCCCATGAACTGCAGCCCACCAGGCACCTCTGTCCATGGGATTTTCCAGGCAAGAGTACTGGAGTGGGGTGACATTGCTCTTCAGTCTAGATGAGGTAATAAGCATATTTCCTCCCACCCCCACAGTCTTACATTCTAAAGAACTCTAATACATTTGAAAAGAATTCAAACTCTGGGGTTGAAATGGATAAATAAATGCAAATTACCTTTCTTCCTCTGCTTTTTCAAAGCTATATTATAATATTTCCTATATTCTTGTGGAACATCCAGTTGCTGCATCTCTCCCCCCACCCCCCACCCATTCTATCAAAAGTACTTCTAGGATAGTTCTTACTGAATTTCATTATTTTATCTCTAATGGGAAATCAGCACTCAGATTTTGATACATGAGTTGCAGCAGGGCAAAGTAGGGTTTTCTCCCTTTTTAAAATGAAAAGTGATCATGTCGCTTTCCTTTCCTAATTTCTGATTCTAAGGTTTCCTCTCAGAACCTAAAATATACAAGAAAGGGAACCGTTGCAGGGATATTGAAAAAAGATAAAAGTATGGGGGTAGTGAAGTCACTCAGTTGTGTCTGACTCTTTGCAACCCTATGGACTGTAATCCACCAGGCTCCTCCATCCATGTGATATTTCAGGCAAGATTACTGGGTGGGTTGCCATTTCCTTCTCCATGAGAACTTTCTGACCCAGGGATCAAACCTGGGTCTCCCACATTGCAGGCAGACTCTTTACTGTCTGAGCCACCAAGGAATCCTAAAGGTATGGAGGAAGAAAGAAAAATAGATACAGGCTATTGTAATAATAAATACAAATTATTCTTTTTTCAGATTTGGCTTGGCTTTATTTTTTATCTTATTTGAGTAAGCACTCAGTGTGAGTGAGATTCTTTAATAACAGCTTTACATGATTGACTTCCGTGGTGGCTCAGATGGTAAAGCGTCTGCCTACAATGCAGGAGACCCAGGTCCGATCCCTGGGCTGGGAAGATCCCCTGGAGAAGGAAATGGCAACCCACTCCAGAACTCTTGCCTGGAAAAATCCCATGGACGCAGAAGCGTGGTAGGCTACAGCCCATGAAGTTGCAAAGAGTCGGACACGACTGAGCAACTTCACTTTCCTTTCGCTTTCACTTTTATATGATTATCTTCAGTTCAGTTCAGTTCAGTTCAGTCGCTCAGTCGTGTCCGATTCTTTGCGACCTCCATGAATTGCAGCACACCAGGCCTCCTTGTCCATCACCAACTCCTGGAGTCCACTCAAACTCACGTCCATCGAGTCGGTGATGCCATCCAGCCGTCTCATCCTCTGTCGTCCCCTTTTCCTCCTGCCCCCAATCCCTTCCAGAATCAGAGTCTTTTCCAATGAGTCAACTCTTCGCATGAGGTGGCTTTAGGGCTTTAACAATCCAGTAAGGCAGATGTTTTCACTCCTGTTTTACTGCTAAGCAGACTGACTTGGGGAAGATAACTCGTTTACCTTAGATTATTTATGTAGCAGCAAGAGATAATCAATACTGAAAGCTATGATCTTAATCATTATTCTCTCTAGCACTTTGCCTTTTAATTTTTTAAATTAAGGTCTAATGGACATATAACGCTATATTAGTTTCAGGTGTACAATATAATGATTCTCTATTCATATATATTGGAAAATTATTACCATAGTAATTCTATTTGACATTCTGTTTTCATATAGTTACAATTTTTTCTTGTTATGAGAACACTTACAATTTACTCCCTTAGCAACTTTCAAATATACAATACACTACTATTAAGGCAATAATAGAAGGCAATGGCACCCCACTCCAGTACTCTTGCCTGGAAAATCCCATGGACAGAGGGCCTGGTGGGCTGTAGTCCATGGGGTCGCTAAGAGTCGGACACAACTGAGTGACTTCACTTTCAATTTTCACTTTCATCCATTGGAGAAGGAAATGGCAACCCACTCCAGTGTTCTTGCCTGGAGAATCCCAGGGATGGGGGAGTCTTGTGGGCTGCTGTCTATGGGGTCGCACAGAGTCAGACATGACTGAAGTGACTTAGCAGCAGTATTATTAATTATAGTTACCATGATGTATATTACATCTCCATTACCTATTTAATTTATAAGTGAAAGTTCATACCTTTTGTCCCTGTTAGTCCATTTTGTCCATCTTCCCACCTCTGCCAATTGCCAGTCTGTTTTCTGTGTCTATGAGCTTTTTTTTTTCCCCTAGTAGTTCACATATAAGTACAATCAATCATATGGTATTTTTGTTTCTCTAACTTAGTTCACTTAGCATAATGCCCTCAAGGCCCATCAATGTTGTCACAAATAGCAAGATTTTATTTTTTTATCGTCCTGTAGTATTTCATGTGTATATATACCACATTTTCTTTATCCACTCATTCATTGATGAATGATGGGTCATTTAGCTTGGTTCCATATCTTGACTATTGCAAATAATGCTTCAGTGGGTGTGTATATACATCTTTTTGAATTATGCGTATAGCTTGTTTTATTGAGGTTCACTTTATTGGCCTTTTCATTTATTATATTTTTTACAAGTTGAAAGTTTGTGGCAACCCTGCACTGAAAAATTTATTGGCATTATTTTTTCAATAGCATCTGTTCACTTCACATCTCAGTGTCCCATTTTAGTACTTTTCACAATATTGCAAACTTTTTAATGATTATTTTATTTATTATGGTGATTCGTGATCAGTGATCCTGTCCTCTTTTTGTTTTTAGCTGCACCACATGGCTTGTGGGATCTTCGTTTCCTGACCAGGGACTGAACTCAGGGCCTCAGCAGTGCAAAAGCAGAGTCCTAACCACTGGACCTCCAGGGAATTCCCTATGGTCAGTGATCTTTGATATTACTGTTGCAAAACACTTATAACTCCCTGAAGGCTCAGATAATGGTTAGCCTTTTTCTTTTTTCAGCAATACAGCATTTTAAAATTAGGGTATGTACATTTTTTAAAATATACTTCTGTTACACTTTTAATAGACTACAATATAGTAACTTTTATATGCACTGGGAAACCAAAAAAAAAAATGTGTCATTTGTTTTATCGATATTTGCTTTATTGTTGTGGTCTGAAACAGAACCCACGATATCTCTGAGTTATGCCAGGATTGTTTTTGGTTTCTTCAGATGAACACCCAAAAGTGGAATTTCTGAATCATATTTAATTGTCCCACTTTTATTTTTTTCCATACCACTTACCATAGTGGCTGCACCAATTTACATTCCCACCAACAATGAATGAGGGTGGCTTTTTCTCCATATCCTCACCAACAATTGCTGAGTTTTTGGTGACAGCCATTCTGACAGGTGTGAGGTGATACTTCATTGTGGTTTGGACTTGCATTTCTCTGATGATTAGTGATGTTGAACACCTTTTCTTGCTGGCTGTTTATAATGTTTCCTTTGGATAAAATGTCTACTCAGGCCCTCTGCACATTGGAATTGAATTGATTGTTTTTTATTATTAAGTTGTATGAATTTATATATATATTTTGGATATTAACCCCTTATCAGTTATTATAATTTACAAATATTTTCTCTTATTTAGTAAGTTGCCTTTTCATTTTTCTGGTAATTTCCTATGCCATGCAGAAATTTAGTTTGATGTAATCCCTCTTGTTTAGTTTTGCTTTTGCTGTTTTTTCTTCTAGAACTTTGCTTTTGTAAAAGCAGTTAGTGACTGGGAGAGCAGCAGCATTTGTGCAAATGACTAAGACAGAAAAGAATGCCAGAAAGAGAAAAGTAATGTCAGAGGAGGGAGAGTGGTAAGGGAATTGAGAAGAGATTTTTTGTAATTTCCAGTTCAGTGTATCAGGCATTTCTGGATGACCGTGCGTGCGCACGCGCATACACACACACACACACACACACACACACACACACACACACACCTCAACTGCAAATCTGGGCTGTTTTACTTTACATCATATGCTTGATTTCATTATAGCTCAACCTCTACTTCTTTCATCAAGCATCCTCACTGATCCTCACTGTGGGTCATCCCCAGTAAAATCCCATAGACAGAGAGGTTTGAAGAGCATAGGTAACCATATCCTCGCAAGAAGCCTGAGGTATGATTTTTCAAGGTGTTTTACTTATAGAGATTATAAAACAGACAAACAAACATTTTCTAGCAAACCATGAGAAAGGATAGGAAGTAAATCAGCACTGAATGAGTGTCATCACTTAGTCTGTGTACCAGACACTATATATGGACTGTTTCAGTTCCTACTTCAATAACTCTGGGAAAACAGAAGTTCACAAAGCTTAAGAACATCTTCCTCATTCAGGCTGAAGCTGCAGTATGACTCCATGGGGTAAGATATTTAAGTCCATTGATATTGGTTCATCCAGAGGGTAAGTTACCTCCTCATAAGCCCCCAGATGTCATAACTGCTGAGCCAGGACATCATTGCCTCCAGAGTATGAACAATTCCCTTTTATATTCACAAATCTTAGTTAAATATTCTGAAAAATATTCAAGACCTTGTGTAAAGGAAAATCTTATAAGTGTTATGTTTTTTGTTAATAATTTCCAATATGTTAATTTTTAATTTTGGAAGATTGTAATTTCTCTAAAAGTGAGAATCTTACACATTGTGCCATTCAAAGCACTTAGCATGAGTAATGCAATTAATTTATGAAGTGATTACTGATTATGTTCACAAATCCAAAGGTCTCATTCTTCAAATAACTCCTTATTCCAGATGGTATGTAGAGTGCTGAGCTGCATGGGTTAGTCTTTCTTGTGGTGGTGGGGTTGGGGTGGGGAGGAAGGAAGAAGAAGGAGCTGGAACTCAGTAGTGATGGGTCTCTGGGACCAGAAAGAAGGGACACAAACCCTCACAGCGGGGGCACCAGCTTCTGCAAGCAGACACATGTCACTGAGACAGGATGGCCTCTCCTGCATAAAGCTGGTCCCCCACCCATTTCCATTGCCTTTTGATGCTCTCTTTATATTTCATTTCCCTGCTAAAATGCATCTGTAAAGTTGCTGTCTCTGGGACTGTTTGGCTTTACTTGCTCTGTTTATCTTTTTTCATGACCATGCAGGGTTTAATATTGTTTTTGTGACTATGACTCAACATTGTCAAAAATATTCAGAGGCAGCATAAATGAGATTGGAGTCTCATTTACGCGGAGCAACATCCACTCTTCCAGTGAATATTGAATAGCTCATCTACCTAGAGGCAGGGGCAGCCTGTTCTGTTCCTGGATGCCTTTTCTAGCTTCTATGGTGCACAGTATTGTATAAGCTGCTTAATGCTTGGTCACTCTTCATTGATCTGCCTGTCCTCTGTCCCATATCATCTTGCTCTCCATTGCAGTCCAGTGTTCCTCATACCACAGACTGACCACCTCTACTGCATGGTGCCGGCTTTAGTTTGTCTGGAGTTAAGGGCTAACTTCTTAACTTATACAGAGAGCTTGGTTAAGGAATGGAGGCTTTATTAGCAGCATGTGGTGCTTTTTGTTGGGCAGAGACATTTAGGGATGAAGCCACTGGAAACATATTCTAGAAAGATACAACATGCTTTCTCTCATGAAGTTGCTAGGACTTCACCCTTACCTGAAGCTTGTCCTCTGAGTACATGTGGAGAGGTTATTCTTAGTCTAGAAGAAAAGACTGCCTTCCGTCACAACACGATTGGTGCGGAGACTAAGTGCCTTCTGGGTGAGCTCCATGGATCTGCTATAGTCTTGGTCTCCAGAGTCCCTGCAGACATTTTGATTTGGTGGAGCAAGCTTATGTGCTTATGTAGTGGAGGTTACCTCTGAGGATAAGACTCTAAGATGACAAACCTTCCTATGTCATGCTCCATGCTCACTTCAAAATTATCCCTCAGATGAAATTTGATCTCCTTGTCTACATTTATTTCTAAAAGGGCTCTGTTCTTTCTCCCCAGACATTGAGAGAAAAACCTTGTTCTCCTCTGGCTTGTAAGTTATCCCTGATGTTTTGTTTAATTAGTGTCTGAGGGGTTATCTGATAATTGATGTAGTCTGAGAGTTTGGAGTACTTGCAATTAATGGTAAATCCTAGAAGACCAGAAGACCAGAGGAAATGGACCAATAATGAGGAATGAGAACTCTGTATTTTTAACTTTTTCGGGTAGCTCAAGAATGCTTTAAAACCAGAGTGAAAAATTAATCTGTCTAGCACATAATTCAACCTGAAAGTGGACATTGAACAGCCTTCAGCACCAAACTCAGCTAGTCACCGTCTGTGTATTTTTGAGCAAGTTACCTAATTTCTGTGTGCCTCACTCATGATCAGAAAACTACAGGAAACCCTCATGTCATCATTCAGTCTATTATAAGTGCAAAATGAGTTGATTTTTATAAAGCATAAAGCACTCAGAATAGTGACTGGCACAGAGTAATAGCTTTGGATTTTTTTTTTTTTTTCAGACTACTACACATGGTTTCAACTGCCTGTTCTATTTGTCACATGGAAAGGATGGATAAAAACATCTTTTGGTAGGCAGCCAGTGTGAAGTGGTACAAGTTTTAATTCATGTAAATAAAAGCTGCTGCTGCTGCTGCTAAGTCGCTTCAGTCGTGTCCGACTCTGTGCGACCCCGTAGACAGCAGCCCACCAGGCTACCCCATCCCTGGGATTCTCCAGGCAAGAGCACTGGAGTGGGTTGCCATTTCCTTCTCCAATGCATGAAAGTGAAAAGTGAAAGTGAAGTCGCTCAGTCGTGCCTGACTCTTAGCGACCCCATGAACTGAAGCCTACCAGGCTCCTCCGTCCATGGGCTTTTCTAGGCAAGAGTACTGGAGTGGCTTGCCATTGCCTTCTCTGAAATAAAAGTTAGTGTGTACCATAAAACACGATGGATAGTGACATTTGGGGAGAGTTATTTTTACTCTGTATGTTTCAACTTAATTATTTTTGCCTATAGTTCTAGATGTCTTGATTTGGCATGATATCAGTTTATGGCAGTGGTTTCTTTTTATCCTCTGGGGTTTTAGGAAGCGTTTTGTCTAGGATTAGAATGAGGATAGAAAGCTTGCCTGCAAAAAAGATGGTGAATTGTGCCTGGGTGATGAGGTGGGTTTTTGTTGTTCAGCCACTAAGTCATGTTCAACTCTTCGATCCCATGGACTGCAGCATGCCTGGCTCCTCTATCCTCTGCTATCTCCCAGAGTTAGCTCAACTTCCTGTTCATTGAGTCAGTGATGTCATCTGACCATCTCATCCTCTGTTTCCCTCCTCTCCATCTGACCTCAGTCTTCCCCAGCATCAGGGTCTTTTCCAGGGAATCGGCTCTTTGCATCCAGTGGTCAAAGTATTGGAGCTTCAGCTTCAGCATCAGTCCTGCTGATAAATATTCAGACTGATTTCCCTTACAATTGATTGGTTTGATCTCCTTGCAATCCAAGGGACTCTCAAGAGTCCTCTCCCACACCACAATTCAAAAGCATCAATTCTTTGGCGCTCAGCCTATTTTATGGTTGAACTCTCACATCTGTACATGACTACTGGAAAAACTATAACTTTGACTATGTGGACCTTTGTTGGCAAAGTGATGTCTCTCGTTTTTAATTCACTGTCTAGTTTTGTCATAGCTTTTCTTCCAAGAAGCAAGTGTCTTTTAATTTTATGGCTGCAGTCACTGTCTGCACTGATTTTGGAGTCCAAGAAAAGTAAATCTGTCACTGTTTTTACTTTTTCCCAATCTAGTCCATTCTGAAGGAGATCAGCCCTGGGATTTCTATGGAAGGAATGATGCTAAAGCTGAAACTCCAGTACTTTGGGCACCTCATGCGAAGAGTTGACTCATTGGAAAAGACTCTGATGCTGGGAGGGATTGGGGGCAGGAGGAGAAGGGGACGACAGAGGATGAGATGGCTGGATGGCATCACTGACTCGATGGACGTGAGTCTCAGTGAACTCCGGGAGTTTGTGATGGACAAGGAGGCCTGGCATGCTGCGATTCATGGGGTCGCAGAGTTGGACACGACTGAGCGACTGATCTGATCTGATCTGATTTGCTATGAAGTTATGAGAGTGGATAACATGATCTTAGTTTTTGGAATGTTGAGTTTCAAGCCAGCTTTTTCACTTTCCTCTTTCATAGTCATCAAGAGGCTCTTTAGTTCCTCTTCACTTTCTGCCATTAGAGAGATATCATTTGCATATCTGGGGTTGTTGACATTTCCCCCAGCAACGGAAATCATCCCATCTGAACAATAAGACAGTTCCCAAGAGTTCCTACATTCCCCCTGCAATCTTGATTCCAACTTGTAATTCCACCCAAACTGGCGTTTCACATGATGTACTCTTCGTATAAGTTAAATAAGCAGGGTGATAATATATAGCCTTGTCGTACTCCTTTCCCAAGTTTGAACCAGTCCATTGTTCCATGCCTGGTTTTAACTGTTGCTTCTTGACCTGCATATAGGTTTCTCAGGAGACAAGTAAGGTGGTCTGGTACTCTCATCTCCTTAACAATTTCCCACAATTTGCTGTGATTCACACAGTCAAAGGCTTCAGTGTAGTTAATGAAGCCAAAGTAGATATTTTTCTGGAACTTCCTTGCTTTTCTCCATGATCCAGTGAATGTTGGCTATATGAGCTGCCTCTTCAAAACCCAGATTTTATATCTGGAAGTTCTTGGCTCAAGTACTATGGAAGCCTAGCTTGAGGGATTTTGAGTATAACCTTGCTAGCATGTGAAGTGAGCATGACTATACAGTGAGAAGGAAATGGCAACCCACTCCAGTGTTCTTGCCTGGAGAATCCCAGGGACAGGGGAGCCTCATGGGCTTCCTGTCTATGGGGTCACACAGAGTTGGACACGACTGAAGCGACTTAGCAGCAGCATACAGTAGATTGAACGTTCTTTGACACTGATAAGGAGGGGCAATTCCCTGATTCCAATTTATTTCACATGTGCTCTCTTTCATGGTGAGCCAGATGTGGGATGTAGGAATTCTTGGGAATCGTCTTCATGTTTAGATGGGATGATTTCCAAAGGTATAGAGGCTTAAATATATGTGAAGGTGGAAAAAAATAGATGAAATTTAGAGTTTGGTGATAAGGAAATGCTGGTATACATAGAAACTTTCAGGACTGAGACAGAGTCTCTTTATACTAATGATCAACTTCCACACTTCAAATATCTGTTGTGCCACTCTTATTTTTGGCAGTCCTTTTTACTCCAGACTGTAAGGAACCTTGTGAAGGAGTTATATTTTTCACTTTCTTTGATAGAAGACTGTAATGAGATGAATGAGATGCTGGGAAATCTCATAGAAATATTTGTCAGTCCTCTTTTCTCCATTTTTTTGGTGTCCAGTTTAGACTTGATGGCTGGAATTCTAGCAGCCATATTTCTCCTTGAGACAAACTTGAAGATGAAAGCTGCACACTATGAATGATGGAGCATTCACATAAGCCAGGGTCCCTGATGATCATGGAAGTGCCATGAGCTGTTGACCTCTAGCATCTGTGATATGAGAGAGAGTCTTCCACTTTGTTTTTAGCACCAATTTGGTTTTATGCTTTAGAAAGCTGAACCTAATTATGACAGATGTTTCAAGATTTTCTGAAATTTCTTTCTTAAAATTATTATATTATAGGCTATAAAAAAGGTATTGATATCAGTATTTCCAACAATCTCCCAAACTTTGGGAGAATATAACCTGAAGCAGTCTGTCTTGATATGGATTAAATAGATTAATAATTGAATTAATAGTGAACAAATGAATGATCAGTTTAATGATCAAATGTGATAAAAATACTTAATGTGGCTATGGTTAGTGGAGAAGAGAGATGCCTCTTCTCCTTGGAATGAACTGGAAGGTTCTCTTGTGGAGGGGGAGGGTATAATACAGATTGCCTATATTTCTGGAATTTCATGTTATTTCAGGTATGGTTAAAATTAAAGGAGAAAAATATTTGTACCTGATAACCACAAGAAACATCTCCAGACCAATATTTATTGAACATGAAATCAGTAAAAATTGGTGGTGAAAAATAGACTTTTGTAATGAAATGAACTGAATTCTCATCCCAGTACCCATGTATTCACTATTGGACTTTGAATGAGTTGCAAAAGTTTTCTGAGGCCCAGTCTATTTATCTGTAAAATAGAAATAGTACTATCTGAGCCCTGGGTTGTTATGAGGAAAACTGAAATAATAGATGCAAATTTCTTAGTATTCATGGTATATAATTTAATAAATAGTAGTTTATACTTGGGCTTCCCTGGTAGATCAGCTGGTAAAGAATCCGCCTGCCATGCAGGAGACCCCAGTTCAATTCCTGGGTCAGGAAGATCCCCTGGAGAAGGGATAGGCTACCCATTCCAGTATTCTTGGGTTTCCCTGGTGGCTTAGACTGTAAAGAATCTGCCTGCAATTCAGGAGACCTGGGTTTTCGACCTTCAGGGATGTTCATTGGCAAGCACTGACTGAGATGACACATAATCACACTTCTGAGTTATATCTGTCTTAAACCCATAAAGATGTTGGAATTGATCTGTCTCTGAGCAGAACATGCAATCTATGTGACGCAGTCATGGGTAATTATTGTACTTCAGTACCTTTGACCTACCCTAATGAATGGCAACTGCTGGGAGCCAGCGTGAGGAACTCCACCCATGGCAAAGGTCATAATGAAGGAGGCTTGGCATACGCAAAGGCGGGATGGAGCCTCAGGAGTCCCCCTGGAAATTCTCGAGCATCTACCCCCAAAACCAGAGTCTGCCTACTTTACTGCTTTGTGCTCTCACCTACACCTCTGACTTTATGGGGGACTGTCCCCCACTACCTCTCTCTGAAAAAAGAGTTAACTTACAGCTACAGTTAATAAAGTTCCTGGATGTGATAGTGTTTCAACCTACAAACTCCTTTGGAAGTCCTCTAGCCCGCCTGAATAGGTTTTTCCGGCCACATGTGATTGTTCAAAGCCTCCCAACTGTGAGAGGCATGAGATGTTCTAAACTGTCTAAATACAGATTCCTTTGAGCAGTTAAAAGATTGATTAGAAATTGTATTGGTGAAGGGTTTTTCACTTGTTGGGCCAATGTTTGCTGCTAAGTCTCCATATCCCTTACCTACTGTGTCCCTGGCAGTGTATTGATTGATATGATTGGTGTATAGAAATGTAAGTAGTAGCTTTAATGTTTGTAACCTTGGACCCTTGAAGTTAATTCTTTTTCTTGTTATAGCCCACCACACTTTTGCCCTGTAGGAATGCAACTTAATCTAATGCTTTTGGAGGGTGGTGCCTGACTAAGCACCTTTAGAGAAAAATAAGTTTTCTGAAGAAAGGGTCTTAAAACGTTAACAGGCCTCTGGGCCAGAAGATGATGCAAATCACCTAAACTTTTGCATATGATAAGTTTGCAGGAAGAAAGCCTGGCTTACTGCATGACTCTACCCCTTCCCCCATTATCTTCTATGCATAACTTAAGGTATAAAAACTACTTTGGAAAATAAAGTGCGGGCCTTGTTCACCGAAGCTTGGTCTCCCCATGTCATTCCTTCTCTCACCTTCTGGCTGAATTATTCAGCCTTTTTTCTCCACTGAATTTCCTCATTGAACTATCCTTATTTAACCACTCTGTATATCCTTAATTAACGTTTAATTAAGCAATTGTTTCCTGATCCTCGCCCACGCTGTCCCCACTTCGAATTCCCTGGATCCACCGGGGCTGGACCCCCGTAGGCAACATCCATAGTATCCATGTCAAATGGTTCACTGATTAGTATGCTAAGACCTTTACTAGTTATATGGAATAAGACCCATGCTCAGAAATAAATAGAAGATGATAAGATCATTATTTATTAACATCCATGATTTGGTCTCTTTGGCATCTATTCCAACCAATTAAAATGAAAAAAAAAAAGAAAAGCAAGATTTCCTTTCAGATCATCAAATTTTATTTGTGTCACAATAAAAATTATGTTAAGCATACTAAAGTCATCATATGTTGTACATAAATTAATAACCCATTTCAGACAACTTTATCTCAGTCATGTAGGTATGAATCACGACTCAGCTGGTAAAGAATCTGCCTGCAATGCAGGACACCTGGGTTTGATCCCTGGGTTGGGAAGATCCACTGGAGAAGGAAATGGCAACCCATTCCAGTATTCTTGCTTAGAGAATCCCATGGACAGAGGAGCCTGGCAGGCTATAGTCCGTGGGGTCGAAAGAGTCAGACACGACTTAGAGACTAAACCACCACCACCACCATTAATGAAAGAAAAATGAAGGACTGCTTCTGTGGGAAAAATGTTTCAAAATTAAATTTGGTTTATAAGGACTGTATTTTCAGATTAACCAAATAAGAAAAACCAAATGGGAAAAAATAAAGACTTATAATATTTGGGAAAAATAAACAAATAAAATTAAGAACATTAAAAAAAAAAACTAAGATTTTTTTAGGAGAAAAAAGAGAATAGAAAGACTGATAAAGAAGGAACAACAATGATTAAATAGCACCGTTTATGAGAGACAGTGTTACAGACAACATGACAGGTTTTAATTTATATTTTTGAAACACTATACTATTAAAATCATTTCCAGGACATTTGAGAGTATGACCCTGAATTAAAACTTTATGTTTGCTAATGCCTTATGACTACTAGAGGTTTTTCTGGAATAGTTAATTTATAAGTGCTTCCAGATAGTTGCTGTAATTATTCAACTGATACATCAGAGTGCACCGCTAACAGGCTATGCAGAGATAGTTACATGCTTCATGGGAGACCAGGAGAAGAAAAATACAGGTAATTATTTTCAGACCAGCTTTAGGATGCATTACCACTGGACCATACCGTCTGCCATGTTTCTTGCTTAGACTCAAATTAAATAGGATAATTAAATTAAAATAAGGAAAATTGTCCAGATGGGTGAGAAAAATAAGAAGCCTTATTTTTATGATATACTTGCTGTGGCTTTGACAAGATACGAGAGGCAGGAAATGAATGAGAGATGCTGTCAGTGGCAAAAGTAGGAGCAGGAAGAGCTCTGAGCAAAATCAGGGGCTATCCAGATCTCCAGACTTGTCTTCCATTCTCTCTGCTTATCACTCTTTTTCTTTCCAGAACATTTTGTCTTTCATTGCCCTGACAACATGAATGTGCTGATGTGTTCTTCAATATAGGTCTCTGCATCCACAGAATTCTCAGCATATACATATTAAAATACATGCTCATTTATATTATATTTATATTGATACTATATAATATAAATCACATAATTATGTACATTGTGTAAAACATACCTATATAATTGTCTACCTTTCTATGTTTTAACTTTTTATTTTATATTGGAGTAGAGTTGATTAACAATGTTGTGCTGGTTTCAGGTGTATGACGAAGTGTACACACTTCTATATTTAAAATAGATAACCAACAAGGACCCGCTGTATAGCACAGAAATGAGCTACCAGCAAACCCTTATGATGTTACTTCTTGTAATCTGGTTTTAGTTAAGGCTCTGTTTAGACTACCATTCCAGTTCTGAGTCTGAATGTTGAGGTCCCCGTGTGATGCCACACCTCTGTAGCTTCTTGTTCTTCCTTGTTCTGCTTCGGGGAATATTTCAGATATTTAGGACACAGCACTGGGAAGATTTTCTCAGTACAGATTCATCTTCCAGATAACATTGTTTTCACAATTTCTAGGATCAGGAGCCAAACAGCTTCTGACCTGTACAATCTTTCATTATAAAATTAAATAATTTCTGAAATTCACAAAGGCTTCATGAGAGGTATTACAAAGAAACTGAAAGACGATGTTTGATAGATACTATGGGAGGTACGCTTCAACTTTCACGTGTTCTTTCTCCCAAAATGCTTTTCTGACAATCCAGAAGCTGACTGCTAGTTTTTCTTCCCCATCTTCCTTTACACAGTTAATCTCCTCCCACATATAGCCCACATATGGCCTTCCCAGATGGCACTAGTGATAAAGAGCCTGCCTGCCAATGCAGGAGATGTAAAGAGACGTGGGTTTGATCCCTGAGTCAGGAAGATCCTCTAGAGGAGAGTTTGGCAACCCACTGCAGTATTCTTGCCTAGAGAATCCCTTGGACAGAGGGGCCTAGTGGGCTACAGTCCATAGGGTTGCAAAGAGTCAGACACTTTGTGACTGAAGTGACTTAGCATGCATGCACACACACATATAGCAGAACAGGTATTTCTTTCACTCATCCCGAATATTTCTGAGTAGATGACTCTATATTGCAAACAAGGGGCTAATTAAAACAAAGGGATGATTTTTTTTTTTAAAGTATCACTTTTAAAGGAGTATCACTTATAGCAGAGGGCCCAAGAGAGGTTAGGTAGGAAATGTTGAAGGCAGGATTGCCTCATTTCCCACGATGATGAATATGATGAGTCCCATGCCTTCCCCCTCTCATCTAACTAAATTGATCTATCTCTGCCAATTTACTTTTTCTCTGTTTCTCATCTACATATTAATGTCTATTTCTAGGTTAAAATGCAGACTTGACAACAATGTCACAGGGATGTATTTTTAAAGACACATTTAATAAAAATAGTTTTATTATTTTCAGATTTTTCAGATGAATAATAAATCTAATAGACTTGTTCATTAGAAATTGACAACTGGGTCATGGAGGTAGATGGGAGACGTTTTCAAAGAGTTAATAAACTAAACCTACAAATCCAAAGTGTGATTAACATGTTTAAGTCAAGCAGATGGTAAATAATGCACCATAGCATACTCCCTTGCAACTGTTTAATGAAAAATAGTTGGCTGAAAATGTGCAGACAAGTACTTACTTTCCCCAGTGTATAAGCAAAAGTATTTTATAGACTGTTGTCCTATTGTAAATAGTGCTGAAATGAACACTGGGGTACATGTATCTTTTTAAAATATAGTTTTCTCAGATTATATGCTCAGAAGTGGTAATGCTGAGTCATATGGTAGTTTTATTTTTAGTTTTTTAAGGAATCTCCACGTTGTTCTCTATAGTGGCCATATCAATTTACATTCCCACCAACAGTGCAAAAGGGTTCCCTTTGCTCCACATCCTCTCTGGCATTTATTGTTTGTAAATTAAAAAAAAATTAATTTAATTTTTATTGAAGGATAATTGCTTTACAGAATTTTGCTATTTTCTATCAAACCTCAACATGAATCAGCTGTAGGTGTACACATATCCCCTCCCATATTCTGCCCATATTTTGGAAATTAATTCTTTGTCAGTTGCTTCATTGGCAAATATTTTTTCCTATTCTGAGGATTGTCTTTTCATCATGTTATAGTTTCCTTTGCTGTGCAAAAGCTTTTAAGTTTGATTAGGTCACATTTGTTTATTTTTGCTTTTATTTCCATTACTCTAGGCAGTGTGAAGAGAATCTTGCTGCAATTTAGGTCAAAGTGTATTCTTGTCTATGTTTTCCCCTTAGAGTTTTCTACTTTCTGGCCTTATATTTAGTCTTTAATCCATTTAAAATTTATTTTTGTGTATGGCATTAAGAAGGGTTCTAATTTCATTCTTTTTTAAAATAAATGGTCTTTATTTAATAAGTGATCTTTCAATTTTTCAAACATACAATTATGATGACTACTCTTTTTTCTCCTGAAAGAAGAAAAGAGTCCTATATGACTTTTTAAAGGAAGTCATAAATGTGACTTTACTTAAAGCTGAATAGAGAAGCTAGATTCCTTCTTGGTTACTTCTTTTAATGCTCTTGGTTTTGTTCTTGAAGGACAATTGCTTTATAGAATTTTGTTGTTTTCTGCCAAACCTCAACATAAATCAGCCATAGGTATACATGTGTGCCCTCCCTCTTGAACTTCCCTCCCACGTCCCTTCCTATCCCACCTATCTAGATTGTTACAGAGCCCCTGTTTGAGTTTCCTGAGACATACAGCAAATTCCCGTTGGCTATTTATTTTACATATGGTAATATAAGCTTCCATGTTACTCTCGCCATACATCTCACCCTCTCCTCCTTTCTCCCTGTGTCCATAAGTCTGTTCTCTATGTCTCCATACTTCTCCATTGCTGCTGCTGCTGCTAAGTCGCTTCAGTCTTGTCCGACTCTGTGTGACCCCATAGACGGCAGCCCACCTGGATCCCCTGTCCCTGGGATTCTCCAGGCAAGAACACTGGAGTGGGTTGCCATTTCCTTCTCCAATACATGAAAGTGAAAAGTGAAAGTGAAGTCGCTCAGTCGTGTCCGACTCTTAGCGACCCCATGGACTGCAGCCTACCAGGCTCCTCCATCCATGGGATTTTCCAGGTAAAAGTACTGGAGTGGGGTGCCATTGCCTTCTCCATTGCTGCCCTGCCAATAAATTCTTCAGTACCATCCTTCTAGATTTCATATATATGCATTAGTATACGATATTTATCTTTCTCTTTCAAACTTACTTCACTCTGTATAACAGATTCTAGGTTCATCCACCTCATTAGAACTGACTCAAATGTGTTCCTTTTTATGGCTGAGTAATATTTCACTGTGTGTATGTACCAAAACTTCTTTATCCATGCATTTGTCAATAGATATCTAAGTTGCTTCCATGTTCTAGCTATTGTCAATAGTGCTGCAATGAACATTGGGGTACATGTGTCTTTTTCAGTTTTGGTTTCCTCAGTGTATATGCCTAGGAGTGTGATTGGTAGGTCATACGGTGGTTTTATTCCTACTTTTAAAAGGAAACTCCATACTTCTTAGTGGCTGTATCAATTTGCATTCCCACCAACAGTACAAGAGGTTTCCTTTTCTTCACATCCTCTCCAGCATTTATTGTTTTAGACATTTTGATGATGGCCATTCTGACCAGTGTGAGGTGATATCTCATTGTAGTTTTGATTTGCATTTCTCTAATAATGAGTGATGTTGAGCATCTTTTCCTGTATTTGGTAGCCATTAAGTATGTCTTCTTTGGAAAACTGTCTGCTTAGGTCTTTTTTCACTTTTTGACTGGGTTGTTTGTTTTTTTTTGGTATTGAGTTGTATGAGCTACTTGTGTATTTTGGGACTTAACCCTTTGTCAGTTGTTTCATTTGCTATTATTTTCTCCCATTCTGAGGGCTGTCTTTTCACCTTGTTTATAGTTTTCTTTGCTGTGCAAAACTTTTAAGTTTAATTAGGTACCACTTGTTTACCTTTGCTTTTATTTCTGTTACTCTAGGAGGTGGGTCATTGAAGACCTTGCTCTGATTTATGTCACTGAGTGTTCTGCCTATATTTTCCTCTAAGAGTTTTATAGTTTCTGGTCTTACATTTAGGTCTTTAATCCATTTTGAGTTTATCTTTGTGTATTGTGTTAGGAAGTGTTCTAATTTCATTCTTTTACACATAGCTGTCCAGTTTTCCTAGCACCACTTATTGAAGAGGCTGTCTCTTCTCCATTATATATTCTTGCCTCCTTTGTTAAAGGTAAAGTGCTCATAGGTGCATAGGTTTATTTTTGGGCTTTCTATCTTGCTCCATTGGTCTATATTTCTGTTTTTGTGCCAGTACCGTACTGCCTTGTTGACTGTAGCTTTGCAGTATAGTCTGAAGTCAGGCAGGTTGATTCCTCCAGCTCAGTTTTTCCTTGTCAAGTTTGTTTTGCTATTTGGGCTCTTTTATGTTTTTGTACAAAATGTGAAATTTTTTGTTCTAGTTCTGTGAAAAATGCCATTGGTAATTTGATAGGGGTTGCATTGAATCTGTAGATTGCTTTGGGTAGTATAGTGGTTTTCACACTATTGATTCTTCCAGTCTAAGAACATGATATATCTCTCCATCTGTTTGTATTGTCTTTGAGTTCTTTTATCAGTATCTTATAGTTTTGTACATACAGGTCTTTTGTCTCTCTAGGTGGGTTTATTCCTAGATATTTTAATTTTTTGTTGCAAAGGTGAATGGGATTGTTTCCTTAATTTCTATTTCTGATTTTTCCTTGTTAGTGTATAGGAAAGGAAGGGATTTCTGTGTATTCATTTCATATCCTATGACTTTATTAAATTTATTTACTAGCTCTAGTAATTTTCTAGTGGCATCTTTAGGGTTTTCTTTAGGTGTATAGCATGATGTCTTCTGCAAACAGTGAATGTTTTACTTCTTTTCCAATCTAGACTCCTTTTATTTCTTTATGTTCTCTGAGTGCTGTGACTAGGACTTCCAAATCTTATTGAATGATAATTATGAGAGTGGACACCTTTGTCTTGAAGTACTCCTTTCCCAATTTTAAATCAGTTTTTTGTTCCATGTCCAGTTCTAACTGTTGCTTCTTGACCTGCATATAGGTTTTTCAGGAGACAGGTAAGGTGATCTGGTATTCCCATCTCTTGAAGAATTCTCCAGTTTGTTGTGATCCATAGAGTCAAAGTTTTTAGCATAGTCAATGAAGCAGAAGTAGATGTTTTTTTTGAATTCTCTTACTTTTACTATGATCCAATGAATGTTGGCAAGTTGATCTCTGGTTCTTCTGCCTTTTCTAAGTCCAGAAAAATGCAATATAACAAAAGAGTGCAGTAGAAATAGGAAATAAAATAAAATAAATTTATTTAAAAATGAAAGCATTAAAAAGTAAGTAAAAAATAAAAATTAAAGAACAATAAAAATAACAATAGAACAAAACAGAAAAGAACAGAAGAAAATTAAATATAGAGACAGTAGTAGTAAGAAGATTATTTTCCTGTGGCCTCAACTGTCAGTGTTCGTGCTCCCCACAGTGAGCTCCAGCCAATCTGCCTACTCAGGAAGTCATTCAATATTTCTAGGAAGGTATTTGGACCTGCTATGAGCACTGTGGGGCCAGTTCAGATTCTAATCTGGCTTTACTCCAGCTTGTACTTGCTTCCAGTGTCCACAGTTGTCCTCTTCTTTAATCACACAGCCACTGTGCTTAGTTTTAGTTTTGGCCCCACCTCTGCTTATATGCTGCTCTCCAGTTCCCTGCCCAGACAGAAGGGGGGCAAAAGCAGTGGTTAATTAGGGCTCTCTTGCTCAGTCTGACTTCCCTGGTGGCTCAGACGGTAAAGCGTCTGTCTACAATGTGGGAGACTGGGGTTTGAGCCCTAGGTTGGGAAGATCCCCTGGAGAAGGAAATGGCAATCCACTCCAGTACTATTGCCTGGAAAATCCCATGGACAGAGGAGCCTGGTACGCTACAGTCTATGGGGTCGCAAAGAGTTGGACATGACTGAGCAACTTCACTTTGGTTCAACTTCACTTGCTCAGTTTGGCCAGAGTGAGGAATCCAGCAGTTACAATTGGAATGCACCTGTGGTGGTAGAGATCTTGAGGATGTTGCTACAGCCTGAGGGGGGCCATGCATTCTCCTTGGGGAGTTGGCCCTGGGTCCCTTGGCATTGCCAGGCTGCACAATCTTCTGGGATGGTGTGGGCAGTGACCTGTACTTGCTCACAGCTTAGTGGCATCAGTGGTAGCTGTTGTGGCCACATCTGGGGTCAGAGATAGAAGCCACAGCTTGCATTGCCTCTGGAACTCATGATGTTGGTGCCCTGCCATCCGTGATTTATGGAGTTAGAGGGTCTTTGGGAGGCCTACCCTTCTTCTTGTATACCCCATGACAGGGATCTCTTGCCTCTCTGGCTAGCAGAAGCTTTTCCCTGGATTCCCTTGGCTATGTCATATTAGACCCCACAGACTGTCTTCATGGCAGTCAACCCCAGTCCTCTCCCTGGGGTCAGACCTCCAAAGCCTAAGCCTCAGTACCCAGTCTCCACCTGCCTCAGCAGGCATGCAGACAAACATCTCAGGTTGGGGGGTGCTGGTTGGTACCAATCCCTGTGTGGAATTCTCTATACTTTTCCCTCTGCACCCCTGCTGCTGCACTCTTCTCTGAGGCTCTGAAGCTCCCTACTGTCTCCACAAGTGAGGGGGTGTCTGAATGTATGGAAAATTTTCCTCCTTCACAGCTTCTTTCCAGAGGCACAGGTCCCATCATGATTCCTTTCTCTCTTTCTTTCTTTTTCCTTACTTCTTTTGTCCTACTCCATTATGGGGAAATTAACTGACCTTTTTGGAAGTCTGTGGTCTTCTGCCAGTTTTCAGTTGATGTTATGTAGTTGTTTCAAATACGGATGTATTTTTGATGTATTTGTGGGGGTGGAAGGTAATCACCATGTCTTACTCCTCTGTCATCTTGGAGGTCCCCCCCACAACACATCTCTTTTTCTTTATCCATTTATCTGTTGGTGGACACTTAGGTGGCTTTCATATCTTGTCAATTGTAAATAATATTTCTATGAACATAGCATTGGGGTGCATTGTATCTTTTTGGATTAGTGTTTTGATATTTTTTGGATAAATATCCAGGAGTGGAATTTTTAAAAAATTAATTAATTTATTTTAATTGGAGGGTAATTGCTTTACAATTTTGTGATGGTTTTTGTCATATATCAACATGAATTTGCTTCATGTATACACATGTCCCCCCATCCTGAGCCCCCTCCCACCTCCTTCTCCACCCTATCCCTCTGGGCTGTTCCAGAACATCAGCTTTAGATGCCTTGCTTCATGCATCAAACTTGCACTGGTCATCTATTTTACATATGGTAATGTACATGTGTCAATGTTTTTCTTTCAAATCATCCCATCCTTGCCTTTTCCCACTGAGCTCAAAAGTCTGTTCTATACATCTGTGTCTCCTTTGCTGCCGTGCATGTGGGATCATCGGTACCGTCTTTCTAAATTCCTATATATGTGTTAATATACAGTATTTGTGTTTCTTTTTCTGACTTACTTCACTCTGTATAATAGGCTCCAGGTTCATCCATCTCATTAGAACTGACTCAAATGCATTACCTTTTATAGCTGAATAATATTCCATTGTATATATGTGCCACAACATTCTTATCTATTCATCTGCCAACAGACATCTAGGTGGCTTCCATGTCCTAGCTATTGTAAATAGTACTGCAATGAACACTGGGGTGTGTGTGTCTCTTTTAATTCTGTTTTCCTAGGGGTATATGCCCAGCAGTGGGACTGTTAGGTCATATGGCAGTTCTATTACCAGTTTTTTAAGGAATCCCAGGAATTGTTGGGTCATATGGCAGTACCCAGAGAAGGTAATGGCAACCCACTCCAGTAATCTTGCCTGGAAAATCCCATGGACAGAGGAGCCTGGTAGGCTGCAGTCCATGGGGTCACTAAGAGCTGGGCATGACTGAGCAACTTCACTTTCACTTTTCACTTTCCTGCATTGGAGAAGGAAATGGCAACCCACTCCAGTGTTCTTGTCTGGAGAATCCCAGGGATGGCAGAGCCTGGTGGGCTGCTGTCTATGGGGTTGCACAGAGTTGGACACGACGGAAATGACTTAGCAGCAGCAGCAGCATGGCAGTACCAGTTTTAGTTTTTTGAAAAACCTCCATACTGTTTTCCACAGTGACTGTGCAAATTTACTTTTCCACTAATGGTGTACAAGGGGTCACTTTTCTCCACACATTCTCACAGACATTTATCATTTGTGGTATTTTTTTCAAGGCATTCTTTTTAAAGAATTATTTATTTCTTTGACTGAATTGGGTCTTCATTATGTCATGTAGGATCTTCATTGTGTCATGCAGGATCTTTCATTGTGGCATACCGACTATTTAGTTGTGGCATGCGGGCTCTCTAGTTGTAATGCACAGACTCTGGAGCATGAGAGCTCAGTTGTGGTGCATGGGCTTAGTTGCTCCATGGAATGTGGGATTTTAGTTCCCCAACTTAGGAATTAAATGTATGTCTCCTACATTTCAAGGAGGATTCTTAACTACCATATGACCAAAGAAGTCCTTATTTGTGGTCTTTTGATGATAGCCATTCTGACAGGTATTAGGTGATAAGTGATCCTCAATGTCTTGCTGCATACTACAGAAGAGAAAAGGTATTAGATTTAGGCCCAAATATAAAAATTCTCTCCAATTTTCCATAAGCCTTCCTATTTTCAAAGTCCAAGAAAAGACAGAATCCTGTGCAGTGAGCACATATTTTTATTCTACAAAAACAAGAGCTTAAACTTGTAGCCTTAACAGCATAGTTTGAATCTTATTACTAATTATCTCTTACTTCAATGAGTAGCATTGCATTTTATCTGATTTCATGGAAATATTGTGTGTTAAGAAGGTCTGAGAGCTTGTCCTATTTGGTAGTCACTGGCCATTAGTGACCTGACTTTGAGTTCACAACGTGTCTGGAAATTAATTTCTTTATATATAAAGTTAGAATAATTTAAACTGTATGTAGGATTGTATTCTTTAAATTAATGAAGTGTGACCAGCTGGGCTCCAAGAAAATCATATATATTCTGTTTTCTACAACTTCTCAAAGAAATTCTTGTCTTATTGCAAGAGGTAGTGCCAACGCCAATTTAAAGAGCTAAATAAAACACTGTTTTGTTGTTGTTGTTGTTCAGTCACTGAATCATGTTCTATTCTTTGCAACCCCATGGACTGCAGCACACCAGGCTTCCCTGTCCTTGACCATCTCCTGGAGTTTGCTTAAACTCATGTCCATTAAGTCAGTGATGCCATCCAATTATTTTGTCTTCTATTGTCCCCTTTTCCTCCTGCCTTCAATCTTTCCCAGAATCAGGGTCTTTTATAATTGGTCAGCTCTTTGCATAAGGTGGCCAAAGTATTGGAGTTTCAGCTTTGTTGGGAAGCCCAGTACAAAATAGCCAGTTGGAGGAAGTCCTTGGGAAAATGGCGAAGGGCCAGAAATACCCCAGCTTGGTGTGCTCGGGCAGAAAAACATCTCCTGCCTTTGGTTATGCCTGGCGCCAAGATTTAATAATAAATATTAAGGATGTTGCTTGAGAAAACGGGTTATGGGATAAGTACATGGGTCACTTAGAGCGCGCTGTCCTTGAAATATTTTTACTGACTAGGTGTTAACCCCCTACGCACTCTGCTGGCTGTATACTCTAAGCTCTTCGTTCCTACTTCTATAAAAAAGGCTTGACTGCAGAAATAAACTTGTCAGTCCTTGCAAGAGACTGTCCGAGTGTCCTTCTTTCAGGTTCGTCGCTTCCAAGTCCCGGAGAGAAAATCCTTAACAAGTGGCGCCACGAACAGGGGCTTGAAAGGAAGGCTGAACAAAGCGACGAGCCCTGCAGAAAGAGGTAAGCAGGATGGGACAACATAGCAGTAAAATTCCTTTCATTTCTATAATGCATCATTTTTTGAAAGAAAACGGTGTTAATGTTTCCAGAGATCAGTTTAATGACTGCTATCATATACTATTGGAACAATTCATGGTTCCCAGAAGAGGGGACACTCAATCTAGACATATAGAAAAGGGTTAAAAATAATGTTTTGCAAGCATATCGGCAAGGGTTACATGGTCACTCATACGGGCTATCATAGAACAAATTGAAGGGCATAACGTTAATTTGGAAGTGAAAAACTATTCAAGCTTTACATGAATATGAGCATAAGTAACAAGATATGCAAGGTGCTTTGAAATATAAGGATGTTATGCTCAATCAGACACAATCCTTAGAAAAACAACTTAGAGACCTATATACAGGATGTGTCAAAACTGAAGCCGCTTAGAACGGAGGTCATTTCATTAAATGGACAGCCCAAATCTGAGGTTTTTCCTTCTGCTCCACCTGTAACAGCAATTGCTAACTTTGTTCATACTAATCATTTCGCTCCTCCTCAGGAGATGCCTGCTTGTGCTTTCGTTTTCCCAATGCAATTTAATCAACCTGACCAAGACCAAAATACTTGGGCTAATCTAGATTTTGGCATGTTGTCTAGCTTTAAGAAAGCATTCACTCTATATGGACCTAATTCTCCTTACTGTATAGAATTTCTCAGAGGATGGGCTGACCTTTGGATGCCATATGATCTTTTTCAAATAGCAAAGATAATTCAAAATCCTCGACAATTACTTCAATGGCACATTTGGAAAATTCCAGCAGCCTTACAGCACTTCGCTAGTGTTTATGGGACTGTGGGTGTGTTTCGTCATTCTAATTATACCTTCCTATACAATAGTACTGGCTATATTCAATCGTGTGTTCACCTTCCGTACTTGTTTATTGTAGGGCATTTTGATATTGACTTATTGGCCAAGATTGTCGATTGTACTGCATGTGCATTGTATACCTGCCTTAATCACACCATTTCATATCACAATGCTAGCATTGCACTAGTTAAACAAAGATCTGAGTTATGGCTTCCAGTAAACTTAACTAAGCCTTGGACTGGTTCTGTATTTCTTTCTGTATTGTTGAAAATTGGACTTAGGTGATCTAAGTGAATCATTGGGTGGATTATTGCAGGCATCTTAAGCCTTATCTTTATTATGACTGTAAGAACTTTGTCCAGTATGGCTTTACATAATTCTATACAAAATCATGATTTTATCACTGCTTGGCACAAAGACTCTCATGATCTTTGGACTCGACAAGCTCAAATAGATCAGCAATTACAAACATGAATTAATGACTTACAAACTGCGGTTATCCACTTAGGAGATCAAGTGCAGCAACTGACTTTCCAAACACGTATACGTTGTCACTGGAATTTTACTTCTTTTTGTCTGACTAACATGCCCTATAATAGCACTGAATATCCTTGGGATAAAGTTAAAGCACATTTGCAGGATCTCACAGATAACTCAAGTTTAGACATCAATTTGTTGAAACAACAAGTTGCTAATTTTCAAGTTAAGGTACCTAAGGAATTGTACAGCACTCAATTTTATGATACTTTAACCAAAACCCTATCATCTCTAGACCCTAGAGCTTGGTTTTCAGGAAGCAACATTTTTATATATGTATTAATCACCCTGCTTTTTCTGTCATTGCTTATAGGATTCAGATGTCTCTACTCAAGACTCTGTGCCTCCCACGATGGAGTCCAACTAGCAGCTGCCATGTTTAAATTAAAAACAAAAGGAGGATAGTTGGGAAGCCCAGTACAAAATAGCCGGTTGGAGGAAATCCTTGGGAAAATGGCGAAGGGCCAGAAATACCCCAGCTTGGTGTGCTTGGGCAGAAAAACATCTCCTGCCTTTGGTTATGCCTGGCGCCAAGATTTAATAATAAATATTAAGGATGTTGCTTGAGAAAACGGGTTATGGGATAAGCACATGGGTCACTTAGAGCGCACTGTCCTTGAAATATTTTTACTGACTAGGTGTTAACCCTATATGCACTCTGCTGGCTGTATACTCTAAGCTCTTCGTTCCTACTTCTATAAAAAAGGCTTGACTGCAGAAATAAACTTGTCAGTCCTTGCAAGAGACTGTCCGAGTGTCCTTCTTTCAGGTTCGTTGCTTCCGAGTCCTGGGGAGAAAATCCCCAACAAGCTTTAGCATCAGTCCTTGCAAAGAATATTCAGGACTGATTTCCTTTAGGATGGACTGATTGGATCTCCTTGCAGTCCAAGGGACTCTCAAGAGTCTTCTCCAACACCAGATTTCAAAAGCATCAACTTTTTAGTGCTCAGCCTTCTTTATGGTTCAGCTATCACATCCATATATGAAGAATGGAAAGCCATAGCTTTGACTATATAGACCTTTGTTGGCCAAGTAATGTCTCTGCTTTTTAATATGATGTCTAAGTTTGTCATAGCTTTACTTCCAAGGATCAAATGCCTTTTAATCTCATAGCTTCAGTCACCATCTGCAGAGATTTTGAAGCCTAAGAAAAAATAAAATAAAACATTGTAATCAAATTATTTTTACTAGTATGTGGAATACTGATATTCCCATCCCATATTTGTGTTTGGTGGGTCTGCAAGAGGCAAGACAAAGCAGCCTTGGGCCCTGGAAAGTCATATGAACAGTAAATGTGGAAAGCAGAGGGGCAGAGACACTATCTAGTCACTTGAACTAGATTGGACTGGCTGAACACCAGCCTCAAGTTCTGGCACTATCCATACAAGATGAAGACACATTGGGTGGAATAGAAGGAAGAAGTGACTTTTCTCTTGACTTCTCAATATGTCAGGAGACCAAACCACTCTCTATAATATCTGGTCTCCCTTACCCCATTTTTCCCATGTTAGAAGGTGTGGATTCAGCTCTTTGGAGTTGCTTGGCTCCCCACAATTACATGGTTTTAATTTTGTGAGTCCAGGATCAAAATAAATTGATCTAACTTAAATTTTATGTAAAACTCAGTAATCATTCTCTCTTCAAGAAAATCTGACTTCCATACTTGGGAATTTCCCTTGATACCTCCCTTGTGAGTTTTGCCTTCATGTGTGGGGACCTGAGCTGATCTCTAGATGAGAGCATCAGTCCCTAAGGTCTTAACTCTGTAAACAAACTGATATCTATCTTCAGGCCCCTAGATTATTTCAAATCCCCAAGGTGACATGATATTGAAGTTGTCCTCCCATCCCCTTATTATGCACAAGTGAAATATCATCATATGTATTAAAGCTCTTAGTGATGCATGCTTCCCTTCATCCCTGGGGAACATCTACTATCTCCTTAATCCTAGGGTGCCTGTTTATATAGGAGTAAGATAAAACATACAGATTTGAAATGTGGCACCACGCCACCTCATCCATTTAGCTAAGAAGAGATGCTATCTGTGGCCATTCCTGATAACTTTTGCCCACAGTTAACTATTTCTTTTTCAAGCTGTGATACTTAAAGTTTCATTTTAAGGCATTAATGGGGCATAAATTATTTTTGTGCTCAATCCCCCATCAGTTTTTGTTGGAGTTTCCTTCCTTCAGAAGATCCAGAAACTAAAAGGGACCAGAATTAGCTGCCTTATCCCTGAGAAAACTCTCTGGAATCAAAGTAAGGAGGGCTAACAGACTGTTAGGTCTTCTACTTTCTGGGAGGAACAACAGTGAAGATTTTGATATGTGCTTTGCTGTAGCAATGAATCTTTTTCTGTACCTTTGATCATTTGAAGGATTTATGATTATCTTTGTGATGGTTCTAGTAGGGTTTTTATCTGTTAGGGTGACAGAATAAGAAAGTTCTCAAAGCCAACTCACACTTTAATTTCATCTTGGAACACAGCAACTGCATCCAATTAGAAAACAACAGAATGCATCACATTTTAACGAACTGGATCCAAGACAGGTAGATTAGGATAAATTACATTCTACTTGCTTCCTCTTCATAGCTGGGACAATCCAAGGGCATCCTGTCACCTTAGATTTACACATATCAAATTATCCTTTTTAATCTCCTCTTGAAATAATAGCCAATTTGAGCAGAAAACCTCTGCTGCTGTTCTATTTTGTCACAGTGACAAATCAAGCATTGCAAACCTTCTCTGGTAATGTTGAGAATGATCACAAATTTCACCCCAGCAAGTATTCAGAATATAGTAGTTAGGTCTGTATGTGCAGATTCATGGGGGAGTAGTAATAAAAGATCATCTTTAAACAAGTGTAACTAGATAGAAATAGGGGAGGAAGCAGAGCAAATGAAACTTCATGCTAATAAGTAGGATTATGGATTTACCAGGTGGAGCTAATGGTAAAGAATGGCCTTGCCAATGCAGGAAATGTAAGAGACGGGTTTGATCCCTGGGTCAGGAAGATCTCCTGGAGGAAGGCATGGCAACCCACTCCAGCATTCTTGCTGAAGAATCCCATGGACAGAGGAGCCTGGTGGGTTGCAATCCATAGGGCTGCAAAGAGTCAGCACTACTGAAGCAACTTTACACACATGCGGCTTTATGGTTCCTGCTATGATACGAAATTTCAAGTGTTGGCTATCCTTTTGACCCTTCTGTCATTGAGATTGTTCATCTCTGAAATGGAGATCCTAATGCTTGGCTTGCCCACATTACAGAGTTGTTGTGAGGATGGTGTGCAAGTGTAGGTGTAAAAGCTCTTCAAAACATGTAATGTATTGTAATTGTGAAACGAGTGATGATTGTTTAGGATATGTTTATACCTGAAGCAGACAAATTTAGCTCCACTACTTGATATTGTTAAATCCCATTCAGGTAGTCTTCCTTTATGAGTTGGTGGTACAAGTTTGGGTATAATCCTTAGTCAGAGAATCAAGTCCAGTGCATCTGTCCAGATTTTTAGGCCAAAGTTTTCAAAATTAGTACAAGTTTATAGTTTTAAGACCCTGATGCTGGGAGAGATTGAGGGAAGGAGGAGAAGAGGGAAACAGAGGATGAGATGGTTGGTTGGTGTGATCAACTCAATGGACATGAGTTTGAGCAAACTCTGGGAGATAGTGAGGGACAGGGGAGCCTGGCATGCTGCAGTCCATGATGTTGCAAAGAGTCGGACACAACTGAGCAACTGAACAACAATGCTAACTAAACTACTACTGGTGTTTGAACAGCTTAATCCTTTTCAATTTCCATTTGCAACAGCTTTATTCCTTGCAATTTCGTGATTCTGAACTAAGGATGAGTTAAAACAAGAAAAGCATGAAAAATCAAGTACATTATACTTGAAATGCTTGTTAGGTGAAACAGGGTGAGTCTCCGGTATGGGACAGAGGCCTAAGCGTTAGGGCATCTTGGAATGAAAGAATAACACATTCATAAACTGCCCTTTAGAATAGGTAAATTATAAATAAATGTGATGTTGGAATTTGGCTGAGGAGTTATGTCGTGTCATGCGAGTGTACGTTCCTCAGTTCTTTGTCTCGTCACAACAAAGATTTGGAGCGATGGACATTAAAGCCCTCGGCGCATCACAGCTCTCGGGTCTTGGACAAACCGTGTTACAGCTCTTAGGAAAATCAGTGTTACAGCTCCATTTTATTTAGAAGATAGCAGGAGAATCCAAGACTTAAAGAGAAGAAAGTGGAGGAGTGCGTGGGGAGGGAGAAAGAGAGAGAGAGAAAGAGAGAGAGAGTGCGCGCGCATGCACGCGGTAGAGAGAGTCCGAGAGAAAGCGCTTTGGCTCCTCCTTTTATATGTTTTTTCCTCCACCTGGGCCTGCCCTATGCAAATTGGGCTTAGCCAGGAGTGCTGTTTGTTCTGCCTGAAGTTTTCACTCTGGTCCTCGGACCTTCCTTTGACCTTCCTTGTCTTTTAGCCACCACCATTTTGGACTCCTTTTCCCTATTCTACCTACCTAACATGTCCTAAGTGATATATATAGCTAAGCAATTTGTGTACATTGTCTAATTGTCACTCACAGGATCTGTTTATTGATTCTCTTAAACTTGAGTGAGAGCTGTGACAGGTAGGTGGGAAAAACAGTGCAAGTTGTTTTTCAAACAAATGCCAGCAGAGTGTGTGTGTAGGAGGCTCCCTTTTGAATACTCAGTTGACCTAGTAAAGTCTTTGGTACTTGGCTGATTATTTCTGATCATTCCCTGCACCCTTTAATCTCTTCATGGGATTTTGCTGAGCTTCTTGTGCCTTTATGGGAATGGGAACTTAGATTCAGTCCTATGCCTGAACTGAATGGGAACTTACAGAATTTCTATCTGCAGCTTCAACTAGAGAGAGTTTCATAACTTTTTCACTATCAGGCTCAAAACAGTGGTGACAGCAATCTCATGGAGCCACTCACCTTTCAAAAAGGTTTTGTACTCTAGTTCTTACTGCTTCTTTCTTGTGTGTTGCTTTGATGCCATTTTCTATTACCACAGTTGATACAAGCTTGGGTGAATGCCAGTGCTCTCCTATGAGGCAGAGCCCCAACAAATCCCTTGGTATTGACTGTAGAAACCATGAGAAGTTAAAAATGTTCATGGAATATACCTGATGTCATGAATCATGAAAACATGTGACATCTGGATGGAGATGGAGAAAGGATCTAGCCCCTCTCTTGCACAAAGAAAATCCAAGATACAGAGAAAGAAATCAGATATTTGGCCACACATTTGCAGACTTGAGGCAGAATCCAATCTATCTCAACTCCTCCTTTTAGAGCCAAAGATATTGTGTTTAATCTCAGTAAAATTCCATGTCATTAAGAAGTTGCCAGACATATGCATTCATGGATATCCTGAACATCATCAATGAATTTAACCTTTGGGCCTTTCTATGTACTACTTTCTCTCCTTGAAACATATTGCTCAATCTGCCACATGTAAAATTCCTACTTGGTATTTGAAAAACAGGCAAAAACAAGGACCTCTCAGGTGCAACAGTTTCTTGCAATGTGTATGTGTGCTCAGTCTTGTTTGACTCTTTGCGACTCTATGGACTGCAGCCTGCCAGGTTCCTCTGTACATGGAATTTTCCAGGTAAGAATACTGGAGTGGTTTTCACTTCCTACTCCAAGGGTTGTTCCTGACCCAGGGATCAACCCTGTGTCTCTTGCGTCTCCTGCATTGGCAGGCCGATTCTTTACCACTGCGCCAACTGGGAAGCCCTTCTTGTAATATACGCACTTCTATAAGTTCTTTCCTGATCAATTGGAAATAACTTGCAAAACACTCAGCTTTTAAACAAGTTTTCTTTTAGAGAACTTTCACTTTTCTCCTTTCTTTGTCATTATTTGCATATATTATTCACCAGGGAGAACAACTCCCAAGTCAATTCACCCTTTAATCTTCAGCAGTATCAAGCACACTGCTTTGTGTAAGAAATATATCCATAAGTGTATGCTAAAAAAGTAATGGAAGGGCAAATGACCTTGCAAAATTCACAGACCCATAAGTGGAAATTGGAGAGTGTTAGGTAGTCTTCACCTGCTATCTTATCTGATTCTTTTCTCTGTGTCTCCATAACAACTGGTGAAGATTATGGGAAGGGACAATGACAGCTACCATCAGGCATTCATCTTGGTGGGCTTTTCTGACCGGCCTCAACTGGAAATAATTCTCTTTGCTTTTATCTTGATCTTCTACATCCTGACTCTAGTAGGCAACACAGCCATCATTCTCTTGTCTATCGTGGACTCCAGGCTCCACACACCCATGTACTTCTTTCTTGGGAACCTATCTTTCTTGGACCTCTGCTTTACAACGAGCATTGTTCCCCAGCTGCTATGGAACCTTTGGGGTCCAGAGAAGACTATCACATACCATGGCTGTGTGGCCCAACTCTATATCTATATGGTGTTGGGCTCAACTGAGTGTGTTCTCCTAGCTGTCATGTCCTACGACCGCTACATGGCTGTCTGCCGGCCACTGCACTACACTGTGGGCATGCACTCACATCTCTGCCTGCAACTGGTGGCTGTGGCCTGGTGCTGTGGCTTTCTAAACTCCTTTGTTATGTGTCCCCAGACGATGCATCTGTCCCGATGTGGGCGTCGCAAGGTGGACCACTTTCTGTGTGAGATGCCTGCTCTTATTGCCATGTCCTGTGAAGACACAATGCTGGTGGAAGCACTTGCCTTTGTCCTGGGGGTTGCTCTTCTCCTGGTGCCCCTTTCTCTGATCCTCATCTCCTATGGCATGATCACTGCTGCTGTGCTGAGGATCAAGTCAGCAGCAGGGCGCAAGAAGGCTTTCAACACCTGCTCATCTCACCTAACAGTGGTCATTCTCTTCTATGGAACCATCATTTACATGTACCTGCAGCCAGCCAACAGCTACTCCCAAGATCAGGGCAAGTTCCTCACTCTCTTCTATACCATTGTCACTCCCAGTGTCAACCCCCTCATCTATACTTTAAGGAACAAAGATGTGAAAGGGGCAATGAGGAAACTCTTGGGGTGGGAGAAAGAGAATAAGGAAACCTAAGAGAAATGTTGGAATAATACTTTGGTGTTCTGCTATCTTATGTATATCTTAACTGTGTGGAAAACTAATATGTAAAGCGTGAAGGGAACATGGATAGGCACAATGGGCTTTTGAGTTTGACCCCATTCTTTACTCTCTGGATGTGAAGTGCCTTTCTTCTGTTTAAAGGTGTCTACTTTAGAAGATCTTTAGTGCATTTGCATTTTATCCATCTTTGGGCTTTATTTAGAACTGCAGGGGATATGTAGAATGAATTCAGATCACATAGTCTGCAGACGATGTCATGAGATGTCAAATAAAAATGAGACAACACGAATGGCTTCCTCTTGAAGCTCCTTTATTTATGATGACAGTGTTTTTTCAGAGAGGTTGAGTCAGCATCAGTAAAATCATTGTGTGCTGTCCTAGATATATCTTAGTTCTCTATGAGTAAGGAGTGTTCTTTAATTTGCTTTTTGAAAATGAAGGACTTTTTTTTTTTTTTTTTGTCATTTGTACCCTTTCCTTGACCTTATCTCATAGCCAAAGCATTTACAAGATAGTTGAGTAGATTTAGGCATTCAAGACTTTGTAGAGAATAGAGCAAGTGGAAAATATTAGAATGAAACACTTTGGAATCTTTAGCAGGCTACTTTAAACAGTTGCAAATATTTTTCTTTTTAAAAAGCTGTTTTATAGTCAGATTGATTATTACCACCTCAAAAATTTTTTTTGGTGGCCAAAGTTATTGGGGCTGGAAGTTACTAAGAGCAGTATTACAACTTGGTTTTCTATCAGACTTGTAAGATACAGATTTCCAAGAACTCATTAGATTTCTTGTAGTTGAAACAAGTGTGGGGTCTAGGCATTTCTATTATTAAAAAGGTCTCTAGATGTTACTAGATGACAGTCAAATTTGGAAATCATTGTTATTTAGAAATACTCTAAATCCAACTTCTTACATCAACCAGAAATCCTCCTAGAGCATTTTGAATGTTTGGCCACCTTCACTGGGCATGAATGATGCTACAAAGCAGATATAGGAGATGATATCACCCATATCTGTGCTTGGAACTGGTTTATCCTCTTACCACTTATATCTTGGAGTCTAGGGTTTTTCATCTGTATCATATAGGGGTAAATAATCCTAATTTTACAAGATTGTAGCAAAGGTTAATGGAGAGGGAAATTTCAACCCACTACAGTATTCCTGCCTGGGAAATTCCATGGACAGAAGAGCTTGGTAGGCAGAGGAGCCTGGTGGGCTACCATCCATGGAGCCACAAAGAATTGGACACGACTGAATGACTGAGAACAATAGAGATTAAATAAGTTTAGAGATGACAAATGTGAGGTAAACGGCCTCTCAATAATATTTACAGTCATTGGTAATCTATTCCTTTTGGAATAGATTCAATTTTGTTATTTAGAATTTTTTTTTTTTTTAGTAAAAACTGACTTTAGTATTTTCCCAGTGACTATCTGCAAGGTAAAAATGCTTTCTCTTAGTTATAGGAATCACCCTTTGCTTGTTTCTTTTATATTAAGTAAATAGGGTCCTTTATAAACTCTCAGAGAACTTTGCTGTGTAAGTTAGCTTCTGCTGCTAAGTCACTTCAGTCATGTCCGACTCTGTGCGACCCCATAGACGGCAGTCCACCAGGCTCCCCCGTCCCTGGGATTCTCCAGGCAAGAACACTGGAGTGGGTTGCCATTTCCCTCTCCAACGCATGAAAAGTGAAAAGTGAAAGTGAAGTCGTTCAGTCGTGTCTGACTCTTCACGACCCCATGGACTGCAGCCTACCAGGCTCCTTAGTCCATGGGATTTTCCAGGCAAGAGTACTGGAGTGGGGTGCCATTGCCTTCTCCAGTATAAGTTAGCACCCTAGTATAAATGTGAGGTCTCAGGGTGAAGACTTATGATAAGTGTGATGACTCTATATTGTTAATGGATAATACAAGTTCAGACTGTTGGGATTATGGGGACAGTGGATTCATAGACTATGAAAGTCAAATCTGTGATAACAAAATATCCAGATGGAAATGGAAAAATTATTTCAAAGTCATTCAAATATATATCTAGGAGATATTAGGAACAAAGTAAAACTTATTTGCTTTCGTAATCTTCCTGGATTATGTAAATGATCACAGACATATGGAAGCAAATTACATGACAAAACACAGAGAAGCTAAGGAATTTGCTTAGAATTACAAGGCAAAAGAGTACCCAAAATAGTTCTTAATATATGTTAAGCGTTTTCCATTTCCCATTGAGTTTTTCCATTTCATAATTTCCCTCCTGTGAATTTGGGTTCTATGAAGTTAAAATTTTGACTATCTAGTAGCCAAATGTGGCCTATTTGCTAAAACAGAATATTTAAATTTTCATTTTAAGATTAAGAAATCACCCACAGGGCATCGTCTTGGAAATAAAGTGTGGAAGAAATTTAGTTTATTTCCCCCAATGCCAGTCCTTTTCTTTATTCTTATTTTCCTTGTTGCATCTCTGTGATATTACAACCACAGACCAATCATCCATGTTTTGCAGGAAGGGGCCTGAAACTGGCCTCTTGTCTAACACTCGGAATGAATTGTCCGAGGAGACACGTGCTGACAAAGCAAGAGATTTTACTGGAAAGAGCGCCTGAGTGCTCTTTACTGGAAAGAGGGTGGAGAGCAAGAGGGTAAGGGAACCCAGGAGAACTGCTCTGCCATGTGTCTCACAGTCTTGGGTTTTACACTGATGGGATTAGTTTCCAGGTTGTCTTTAGCCAGTCATTCTGACTCAGAGTTCTTCCTGGTGGTGCACGCCTTGTTCAGCCAAGATGGATGCCAGGGAGAAGGATTCTGGGAGGTGGTCAGATATGTGGTGTTTCCTTTTGACCTGTCCTGAACTCTTCCGGTTGGTGGTGGCTTATTCTGTGTCCTTACTAGGACCTTCTGTCGTAAAACAAATCATGCAAATGGTGACTATGGTGCCTGGCCAGGGTGGGAGGTTTCAGTCAGTGTGCTTCCCCTAACACACACAGATAAAATGAGTGTATTTCCTGCTTACCTCAACTAGGGCTTTGGCAACAGCTGTGAATATCATTTCCCAACAGGGTTTATTCTTTTGCCTAAAACCTCCTGTAGTCATAATGTTACTGTGATAAATTTCAGTGGGTCAACATGTACTTTATAAATACACAAACACATATATACTCCAGAAATTTTAAGGAAATCAAATAAAATGGCATAGTTGTAGGAAGCCTACTCATTCACACCTCTTTGGGTATACCTCCACTCAGAAATGTGACATTTGTTCTGGCATTGACACTGGAGCAGTGGAAAAATTCTGTTTCAACAAAACCTCATTCTTGTATATAGGTGATGGTGAAAGGAAGTTTCAGGAGATGGAGTGGGGAATCAATTAGTCTATCCATAAATTGGCCTGTGATTTCTGTACTGTCTCTTTAGGGATTTAGGAAACTGATTCTTTTTGTTGTTGTTGTTGTTGGGATGTAATTGCTTTGTAATGTTGCATTAGTTTCTGCTGTACTACATCATGAATCAGCCATATGTACACATATATCACCTCCTTCTCACCCTCCCATTCTACCCCTCTAGGTTGTTACAGAGATGTTCAGCCAAAATGTCATCATTTGGAAATAAATTGGAATAAACTACTAATATAAGAAAATACAACAAAAAATAAAATGAAGAAGAGAGGAAATTAAATAGTGATAAAATGTTTGACCAGAGAGTTGATTTAGAATAGCTAGAAATTGTGGGATTCTGAAAATCTGTAAAAAATATTTGAAAAGAGCACAAAAAAAGTAGTATATGGAAATAGACATTTTCATCTGAGAGAGAGTTTGTTTATGCAGTACAGGTAGAGTAAGATTGACTGTAAATAGTCCTAAACCATGGATACAAAGTTTTCAGGTTAAAAAAAAAGATATTAGTAAAGCAAACTTTTGCTGGAGGAATACTCTCTTGGCAGCAGCTAACACACCACATGTTTGGATTTGCATTGGAGTGTGCTGTGATGTAAGGACTGAGATCCCACCTTACAGAAGACCCTTTGGACCTCCATAGTGACTTGTAGTCGAGCAGGCTCACAGATGCAGATTCACTTCAATCAACTTAATAAAAGCCCTAGTATATCATACCAGAATAGCAGTGTGCTGCTTAATGATGAGAGAAAACTCTCTTTCAATGTCCAGTCTTTCCTGCCACTTTGTTGTTTTTTTTCGGTTGCTAAGTCACGTCCAACTCTTTGTATCCCCATGGACTGCAGCATGCTGGACTTCCCTGTCCTCCACTATGTCATAGAGTTTGCTCAAGTTCATGTCCACTGAGTCAGTGATGCCTTGCAACCATCTCATCCTCTGTCTCCTCCTTGTCCTCCTGCCCTCAATCTTTCCCAGCTTCAGGGTCTTTTCCAGTGTAGATTTTATTCCTTTTGGGAAGCTAAATGATGAAGCAAAATTATCAGAGAGTGGCTTGGTCAACATGTAAAGTGAATAACAGGAATTTGATTTAAAATGATCAGTCTCTGACAATGAACAATATCTAACACCTGACTAGTGTTTACTATTTGCCTGGCACTCAAACATTTTGCCTTCTATTACTCACTTAGATCCTTAAAACTACCTTGAGAAGAGATGGAGAAGAGAAGGAGACCTATGCTGTGACTCAGCATAGGTCACACAGCTTAATCTGGAGCCAGGGCCATGTTCCAGAATATCTAGCTCCAGAGTTCATGCTCTTGACCCGGAGATGCATTCGTGCTTTACTAAATTGCGTGCTAAGTTGCTTTAGTCATGTCAGACTCTTTGCGATCCTATACACCGTGGCCTGCTAGGCTCCTCTGTCCATGGGATTCTCCAGGCGTAAATACTGGGTTGTCATGCCCTCTCCAGGGGATCTTCCTGGCCTAGGGATCAAATACTCGTATCTTATGTCTCCTGCATTGGCAGCTGGGTTCTTTATTCTAGCACCACAGGGCTTTACTCACAGCTCTGAACAAAGAATGAACATGGACCCAGGTTTAGCATGATGAACTTCTAGCTAGCAGCCTCTTGGAGATATGATGTGGCCTGAAAAATGATCTGAGCTTAAACATTCTTATTATTTTCATGTACATTTAGAATTAAGAATTTGAGGAAGTAATATAGCAGTGAATAAGTGCTGAAGTAGACACATTGTGATGAAGAAAAAGGTCAATCAGAGATCAGAGTGAGATTAGCAACATGGGATATGTATTAGGTAGGATGGTACTTGGGTGAGCCAGAGGAATAAGTAAAGGAAACCAGCCAGTAGGGAAGGAGAAACATTAATAGAAAAGCATCTTATGTGAGAAGTATCTTGTGTTTTTACAAGTTCTTTTTCTCATGAAAAGGACTGTTTGTGCTCTGGTTCCTGCCCTGAATTCCTGTGAAATCACACAGAATCAGATGCAAGTGACTGAAGTCTGAGAGCATAAGGATGTGCTGTGCTAAGTCACTTCAGCCGACTCTTTGCGATGCTTTGGACTGCAGCCTTCGAGGCTCCTCTGCCCAGGGCATTCTCCAGGCAAGAATATTGGAGCAGGTTGCCATTTCCTTCTCCAGGGAATCTTCCCAACCCAGGGATAAAACCCAGGTCTCCTGCACTGCAGGCAGATTCTTCACTGTCTGAGCCACCAGGGAAGAAATGCCAAGTTCACATAGCTTCTTCTTGTTAGAATGAGCATTAGAAACAAGACTTCTAGATGCCTGGTCTTGCTACATTTCTCATCAGTCAAGACATTGTTAACTCTGCCCCATGAAGGTGCTGGTTCAGTGGGTTAGACTCGGGATCAACAACAGAACATCTCATGTGACTCCTGCCATTGAGAAAGTCTGTACCTTGTGTGGACTTTTTCCTAGCTTTTAAAAACCAAGTCTCATTGTTTCATTCTTCTGGGTAAGAAAAAACTTTACCAGCTGAAATTTTCTTTCAATTGCAAAATACTGACTTTTGGAACATAGACTATTCACATAATTTTTTAAAAAGTGACTTTAACACTCTGACCAAGATTTTCCTTTCTGTTGTTAATATAGTTCATAGGAGTGATTTTTACCATATTGCAGTTTCTCTGATAGAAATATTTCTTTTGAAGTTTTTGGACATTTCCCCTTACTTGGTAACTTAAGAACTTTATTAATTCATTTTCATCAAGTAGGATTGAGACTTGGTTTAATAAAATATTTTGTGAATGATAAGGACTGAAAATACAGGCCCTGATGGTGAGTTATAATGCAGTTTGAATTCCAAAAGAAAGTGGGAGCAGAGATTGAAGGGTGGAAAAAGAGTATCAGAGGAAATCTAGTTTGTCCATAGTCAAAGAGCTTATGAATGGTAGAGTACGGAATTGAATCTGAATCTACAGAGATCTAATGTTTGGCCCTTTTTGGTTGTACCACTGGATGAGGATATAACGAATTACGCTAATTAAACAGTGAAAAAATAGTGCCACATAACTGTTAGTTAAATATATAAAAGAATATTGCAGTGTTTTCTTGTGAAAGGAACAAATAAAGTTTAATTATATTTCCTGCTGCTGCTGGTGCTAAGTCGCTTCAGTCGTGTCTGACTCTGTGCGACCCCATAGACGGCAGCCCACTAGGACCCTCTGTCCCTGGAATTCTCCAGGCAAGAATACTGGAGTGGGTTGCCATTTCCTTCTCCAATGCATGAAAGTGAAAAGTGAAAGTGAAGTCACTCAGTCCTTCCCGACTCTTAGCGACTCCATGGACTGGAGCCTACCAGGCTCCTCCGTCCATGGGATTTTCCAGGCAAGAGTTATTAGTATTTGTTCTTACTACAAGCACATCTTTCACCCTCTCTTGCAAATTCCTATTAACCACTTTAAGATCCAAATAAAAATCTATCTCCTCTCAATATTGATCTATTCAGACTATGACTATACTGTATTTTTAATTTCAACAATATGGGCCATGTTTAGAAAACATGATTTGCTTATTTGGGCAATTTTCATTGTAATTGATATAAAAGATTAGGTAATTAAGTGTATAAAGGTTCAAGATAGCAACTCTGTATGCCTTATGAATTTTTCTGTATGTCAAATATTGAACAAAATGTTGAGTGTTGGGTCAGGATTCAGTTGAGTTCAGTCGCTCAGTTACATCCAACTCTTTGCGACTCCATGGACTGCAGCATGCCAAGCTTCCCTGTCCATCACCAACTTCCTGAACTTAATCAAACTATGTCCATTGAGTCGGTGATGCCATCCAACCATCTCATCCTCTGTCATCCCCTTCTCCTCCTGCCTTCAATCTTTCCTAGCATCAAGATCTTTTCAAATGAATCACTTCTTCACATTAAGTGGCCAAAGTATTGGAGTTTCAGCTTCAGCATCAGTACTTCCAATGAACAGCCAGGACTGATTTCCTTTAGGATGGACTGATTGGATCTCCTTGCAGTCCAAGGGACTCTCAAGAGTCTTCTTCAACACCACAGTTCAAAAGCATCAATTCTTCGGCACTTACCTTCCTTTATAGTCCAACTCTAACATCCATACATGACTACTGGAAAAACCATAGATTTGACTAGATGGACCTTTGTTGGCAAGGTAATGTCTCTGCTTTTTATGCTGTCTAGGTTGGTCATAGCTCTTCTTCCAAAGAGCAAGCATCTTTTAATTTCGTGGCCACAGTCACCATCTGCAGTGATTGTGGAGTCCAAAATAATAAAGTTGCTCACTGTTTCCATTGTGTCCCCATATATTTGCCATGAAGTGATGGGACTAGATGCCATGATCTTAGTTTTCTGAATGTTGAGTTTTAAGCCAACTTTTTCACTCTTCTCTTTCAATTTCATCAAGAGATTCTTTAGTTCTTCACTTTCTGCCATAAGAGTTGTGTCATCTGCATATCTGAAGTTATTAATATTTCTCCCAGCAATCTTGATTCCAGCTTATGTTTCTTCCAGCCCAGCATTTCTCATGATGTACTCTGCATATAAGTTAAATAAGCAAGGTGACAATATACAGCCTTGTTGTACTCCTTTCCCTATTTGGAACCAGTCTGTTGTTCCATGTCCAGTTCTAACTGTTGTTTCTTGACCTGCATACAGATTTCTCAGGAGGCATGTCAGGTGGTCTGGTATTTCCATCTCTTTAAGAATTTCCCACAGTTTGTTGTGACCCACATCGTTAAAGGCTTTGCCATAGTCAATAAAGCAGAAGCAGATGTTTTTCTGGAGCTCTCTTGCTTTTTTGATGATCCCACAGGTATTGGTAATTTGATCTCTGGTTCCTCTGCCTTTTCTAAATCCAGCTTGAACATCTGGAAGTTCACGATTCACAAACTGTTGAAGCCTGGCTTGAAGAATTTTGAGCATTACTTTGCTAGCGTATGAGATGAGTGCAATCGTGTGGTAGTTTGAGCATTCTTTGACATTGTCTTTCTTTGGGATTGGAATGAAAACTGACCTTTTCCAGTCCTGTGGCCACTGCTGAGTTTTCCAAATTTGCTGGCATAATGAGTGCAGCACTTTCACAGCATCATCTTTTAGGATTTGAAATAGCTCAACTAAAATTCCATCATCTCTACTAGCTTTGTTTGTAGTGATGCTTCCTAAGGCCCATTTGATTTCGCATTCTAGGATGTCTAGCTCAAGGTGAGTGATCACGTGATTGTGGTTATCTGGGTCATTAAGATCTTTTTTGTATAGTACTTCTGTGTATTCTTGCCACCTCTTCTTAATATCTTTTGCTTCTGTTAGGTCCATACCATTTCTGTCCTTTATCGAGCCCATCTTTGCATGAAATATTCCCTTGGTATCTTTAATTTTCTTGAAGAGATCTCTAGACTTTCCCATTCTATTTTTTCCCTCTATTTCTCTGCATTGATTACTGAGGAAGGCTTTCTTACCTCTCCTTGCTATTCTTTGGCACTCTGCATTCAAATAGGTGTATCTTTTCTTTTCTCCTTTGCCTTTTGCTTCTCTTCTTCTTTTAGCTATTTGTTAGGCCTCCTCAGACAATGATTTTGCCTTTTTGCATTTCTTTTTCTTGGGGATGCTCTTGATCATCGCCTCCTTTACAATGTCACTAACCTTCATCCATAGTTCTTCAGGTACTCTATGTATCAGGTCAAATCACTTGAACCTATATGTAACTTCCACTGTATAATTGTAAGTGATTTGATTTAGATCATACCTGAATGTCTAGTAGTTTTCCCTACTTTCTTCAATTTAAGTCTGAATTTGGCAATAAGGAGTTCATGATCTGATCCACAGTCTGCTCCCGGTCTTGTTTTTGCTGACTATATAGAGCTTCCTCATCTTTGGCTGCAAAGAATATAATCGATCTGAATCCAATATTGAATATCTGGTGATGTCCATGTGTAGAGTCATCTCTTGTGTTGTTGGAAGAGGGTGTTTGCTATGACCAGTGTGTTCTTTTGGCAAAACTCTGTTAGCCTTTGCCCTGCTTCATTTTGTACTCCAAAGCCAAATTTTCCTGTTATTCCAGGTATCTCTTGACTTCCTATTTTTGCATTCTAGTCCCCTGTAATGAAAAGGGCATCTTTTTGGGGTGTTAGTTCTAGAAGGTCTTGTAGGTCTTCATAGAACCATTCAACTTCAGCTTCTTCAGTGTTACTTGTCAGGGCATAGACTTGGATTACTGGGATATTGAATGGTTTGCCTTGGAGACAAACAGAGATCATTCTATTGTTTTTGAGATTGTATCCACATACTGCATTTTGGACTCTTTTGTTGACTATGATGGTTACTCCATTTCTTCTAAGGGATTCTTGCCCACAGTAGTAGACATATTGGTCATCTGAGTTAAATTCACCCATCCAGTCCGTTTGAGTTCACAAATTCCTAAAATGTCGATGTTCACATTTGCCATCTCCTATTTGACAAGTTCTAATTTGCCTTGATTCATGGACCTAACATTCAAGGTTCCTATGCAATATTGCTCTTTACTGCATTGGACTTTACTTCCATCACCAGTCACATCCACAACTGGGTGTTGTTTTTGTTTTGGCTCCATCTCTCCATTCTTTCTGGAGTTATTTCTCCACTGATCTACAGTAGCGTATTGGGCACCTACCGACCTGGGGAGTTCATCTTTCAGCGTCCTATCTTTTGGTTTTTTCATACTGTTCATGGGGTTCTCAAGGCAAGAATGCTGAAGTGGTTTGTCATTTCCTTCTCCAGTAGACCACGTTTTGTCAGAACTTTCCACCATGACCCATCCGTCTTGAGTTGCCCTACATGGCATGGCTCATGGTTTCATTGAGCTAGACAAAGCTGTGGTCCATGTGATCAGATTGGTTAGTTTTCTGTTATTATGTTTTTCATTCTGTCTCTCTTCTGATGGATAAGGATAAGAGGTTTATGGAAACTTCCTGATAAGACAGACTGAGGAGGAAAGTGAAAGTGAAAGTGAAGTCGCTCAGTCATGTCCGACTCTCTTCGACCCCATGGACTGTACCTATCAGGCGCCTCCGTCCATGGGATTTTCCAGGCAAGAGTGCTGGAGTGGATTGCCATTTCCTTCTCCAGGGGACCTTCCCAACCTAGGGGGGAATCGAACCCGGGTCTCCCGCATTGCAGGCAGACGCTTTACCATCTGAGCCACTGAGGAGGAAACTGAGTCTTATTCTGATGGGCCGGGCATGCTCAGTAAATCTTTTATCCAATTTTCTGTTGATGGGCGGGGCTGTGTTCCCTGTTGTTTGACCTGAGGCCAAACTATCGTGGAGGTAATGAAGATAATGGCCATCTCTTTCAAAAGGTCCCATGCAGCACCTAGTGCCCCTGACCCTGCAAGAGGCCACCGCCGACCCTCACCTCTGCCAGAGACTCCTGGACACTCACGGGCAAGTCTGGGTCAGTCTCTTGTGGGGTCACTGCTCCTGTCCTAAGTGTTGAGTATTGGGTCAGGATTAAGGCTTGCTAATGTAAAGATTCAGTACTTTTTTATTCTCCCTGTAAGCACAATGTAGCATTTTCAAATACAACAGAATTCAAATACAAATGCAATGGCAATGTTAGCCAAATTATTTTCTAACTCTAGATGAATAAGTGGAGAAGGCAATGGCACCCCACTCCAGTACTCTTGCCTGGAAACTCCCATGGATGGAGGAGCCTGATGAGCTGCAGTCCATGGGGTCGCTAAAATTTGGGCACGACTGAGCGACTTCACTTTCCCTTTTCACTTTTATGCATTGGAGAAGGAAATGGCAACCCACTCCAGTGTTCTTGCCTGGAGAATCCCAGGGACGTGGGAGCCTGGTGGGCTGCCATCTATGGAGTCGCACAGAGTCCGACAGGACTGAAGCGACTTAGCAGCAGCAGCAGCAGCAGATGAATAAGTGTTCAATCAGTCTTTTGTAATTAACCAGTACTTAGGAGAAATTATTTCTATCTCGTCTTTAAATTTGAGGCAGTTTAGTGATTGATTTGAAATAAAATTATTGCTTATGCTATTTGCCTTCTTCTGTACCCACCAAAAAAACGCACGAGATCTCTTTCCCTTGAATCTCTAAGGGAGATATTTCTTGAATCTCTAGGGAAGAGAAGGAGACCTAAGAACTCAGGCAATTTAATAGCATAAGCATAATTTGCTTACTAATAAATCTACAGGGGTTTAACAATAATTTCCTGACAACTTGAGAAGTTTTAAAATACCTTCCAGTGTAATATGTGAAAGGAACCCTGGGATGGGAGTGGGGGCTTACTGTCAATGACTCCCCAGTCTAGGGAGCAAGTGGAGAGATGATGTTTTCCAGAGTGATAGAATTTCATCACCCCATTTCAGTAAGTATTATGAGCTCATGATCCCCTTGTAACTGAGCTTGTTGAACACCTACATACTTACTTCTTCCTCTGGGTCAATGTTTCAGAGAAAGTTAATTTTATTTTCTCTCCTCATTTTTAGGCTGTATTTGGAGGGTAACATTAAAGCCTAGGCCAGTACTGAATTGCTCAAACAATTTGATCATGCAAATAGTTTGACCATGCGTTTTCATTCCCTAGACATTTGCTATTTTAACTCTAAAATTAGGCTTCCCTGTTAATATGCAATCATTTTTTCAGAAAACCTTCTTATCTCTATTTCCTTGTTTTCCGGATTTACCCACCCATTCTTCCGCAAACTCATTAACTTCAGTGTGAGCTGCTGCGTACATTCTCTCAGGTTACACTAAATGCTGCTATAAAAATGATTCATATATGTGTTTATACCACTAGCAACACATTGAATCTTTTAATTTTATTTATGCGGCAATTTTCCAAAGAGCTGTGCTTTGTACAATGTGCAAAGTATTACAAAAATCTTATCTTAAATGATTTTGCAGTTTCTTTTTCCTAAGACAAGGATTGATCAAAGCATTACCTTCATCAGACCTATGGCTTATGTTTCTTTTGACCATCTCTAGTTAGAGGACTTAAAAATCTACCTTAATCAAAATGCCTCTTTTTTGCTTTTTGCTTTGTTTTGATGTCTGCCAGCAAATAGCATGCTGTTCTTGGTCTGCCAACATAACAGGATGAGCAAGAAATCAGCTGCTGGCTTTTGTAACACATGAACTTATTAATAGTTGAAACTCTTTTACAAGATCTTGATGAGGATAAGGGCAATCAAGAGCTGTGAGCTCTGAGCATGTGCTGTACCTTGAAAATTCTTAGAGAAATGCCCTGGTTCACTAGGTCTACCACCTGCCCCCTAATACAGGAGGATGACTCTGGGAAGTGACTTCATCAATCCAGGGACCATCTCTCAACCCATACCTACTTATTATTTTTTTTTCTGAGAACTTAATCCAGGTCAGCATAAATGTATGATTTTGCTGCAGTGATGACAGCATATTTCCCCAAAAGACTTGCTGGCAGATGTATGCCATGTGAGATCATGGGATCCCAGAACAAGGTCCCAGAATACTGATGCTGCTGCAAGTTTAGAATCTTTTAGACATATTTTGGAAATAATTTTGCTATTTTTCCTAATATATGTTCTGATTGTCATCAAAACATTTACAAAGTTGTATTTATTTTTAATTGGAGGATAACCCTCCTACTATTTTCAATGACTTATGAAAACCATAATTTGATTTTTAGTGGATACGACTTTCTCTAATAAATATTCTAACAAATGCTTCCCATAGCTAACATGCAGAGTCTACCTTTAGGAGATAAATATTAAAACCTCTGTATTTTACCAAAAAGTACTTAAAGATTTTTCAGTAATTACATATAGTCAGAAATTATAAATTTGTCGGAATTTTGACAGAAATTCATTCTGATAAGATATAGAATTAGAATAAGTGAATAATTGAATTTACTAAATGTACCCCTTTTCTTTATAAAGAGAAAGAGATCTCAAAGCCATTTTTCCATTACAAAGGCCTTCATGTCAACAACTTTCATCATTAAATATGATTCCAATTTGTAGATGTGGTTCCAAATAGAATTCTAACTAAAGCATATAATAACTTTATTTCATACAACTCCATCATTCTTTGTCTTTGTTTCCTTTTTATTAATATCAACTTTGCAATGTTGTATTGGTTTCTGCTATACATCAACATGAATCAGCCATAGGTATACATATATCCCCTCCACCTTAAACCCCCCTCCTTCCTCCCATCCTATCCCACTTCTCTGGACTGTCACAGAGCACTGTGTTGAGCACCTGCATCATACAGCAAATTCCCACTGGCTGTCTCTTTTACATATGGTAATATATATGTTTCCATTGCTACTCTCTCAATTTGTCCCACCCTTTCCTTCCCCCACTTTGTCCACAAGTCTGTACTCCAAGTTTACATCTTTATTGCTGCCCTATGAATAGATTCATCACTACCATTTTTATATGCTTTTCTCTTTCTGACTTACTTCACGCTGTATAACAGGCTCTAGGTTCATCCACATCAGTAGAACTGACTCAAATTTGTTCCTCTTTATGGCTGAGTAATATTTCATTGTATATATGTAAAACAACATCTTTATCTATTCATCTGTTGATGGACATCTAGGTTCATGAAAACATTTGAGTGTTTTTAAATAGCATAATTTCAGAGACTGCTCTGAAAAACACTGTGATATAATTGTTAATATTTCCTTGTATGATGAAATTAATTCTGATGATTATACTCAGGTCTTGGGGTGTATGGATATATATTTCAGATCCTAGGATAAACGGCTTCAAGCCCTATAGCAGTTTCATAGATCTGACTAGTAAGTTATCACTATAATGGATAATGAGGGAGGTCTGTGGTTGCTGGTTTTAGAAAAGGCAGAGGAACCAGAGATCAAATTGCCAACATCCGCTGGATCATGGAAAAAGCAAGATAGTTCCAGAAAAACATCTATTTCTACTTTATTGACTATGTCAAAGCCTTTGACTGTGTGGATCACAATCAACTGTGGAAAATTCTGAAAGAGATGGGAATACCAGACCTCTTGAGAAATCTGTATGCAGGTCAGGAAGCAACAGTTAGAACTGGATATGGAACAACAGACTGGTTCCAAATAGGAAAAGGAGTACGTCAAGGCTGTATATTACCACCCTGCTTATTTAACTTATATGCAAAGTACATCATGAGAAACGCTGGACTGGAAGAAACACAAGCTGGAATCAAGATTGCTGGGAGAAATATCAATAACCTCAGATATGCAGATGACACCACCCTTATGGCAGAAAGTGAAGAGGAACTAAAAAGCGTCTTGATGAAAGTGAAAGTGGAGAGTGAAAAAGTTGGCTTAAAGCTCAACATTCAGAAAACGAAGATCATGGCATCCGGTCCCATCACTTCATGGGAAATAGATGGGGAAACAGTGTCAGACTTTATTGTTTTGGGCTCCAAAATCACTGCAGATGGTGAGTGCAGCCATGAAATTAAAAGACACTTACTCCTTGGAAGGAAAGTTATGACCAACCTAGATAGCATATTTAAAAGCAGAGACATTACTTTGCCAACAAAGGTCCATCTAGTCAAAGCTATGGTTGTTCCTGTGGTCATGTATGGATGTGAGAGTTGGACTGTGAAGAAGGCTGAGCACTGAAGAATTGATGCTTTTGAACTGTGGTGTTGGAGAAGACTCTTGAGAGTCCCTTGGACTGCAAAGAGATCCAACCAGTCCATTCTGAAGGAGATCAGCCCTGGGATTTCTTTGGAGGGAATGATGCTGAAGCTAAAACTCCAGTACTTTGGCCACCTTATGCAAAGAGTTGACTCATTGGAAAAGACTCTGATGCTGGGAGGGATTGGGGGCAGGAGGAGAAGGGGACAACAGAGGATGAGATGGCTGGATGGCATCACTGACTCGACGGATGTGGGTCTGAGTGAACTCCGGGAGTTGGTGATGGACAGGGAGGCCTGGCGTGCTGCGATTCATGGGGTCGCAGAGTCTGACACGGCTGAGCGACTGAACTGAACTGAACTGAATGGTTAGAAAAGAATATTTTTTCAGAATAAACTTTCTAGCTTTCTACATTTTTTTTTAATTAATTTTATTTTATTTTTAAACTTTACATAATTGTATTAGTTTTGCCAAATATCAAAATGAATCCACCACAGGTATACATGTGTTCCCCATCCTGAACCCTCCTCCCTCCTCCCTCCCCATACCATCCCTCTGGGTCATATTTTCTCAATATTTAATAGTCTCTGTTTGAACATAGTTTCCAAAAAACTTACATGATTAGATAACAGTGCAAAGTAACATAAAAATCAGAAAGCCCTGACAAAACACAAATCTGGTGTTATTAATTCTGTTCCTTGGTGAAGGAAATGTAGCTACAAAGAATTAAAATTCACTCAAATAACCCTCTTTAAACAGCCATGATCTCTAAGATATGGTAAATTGTCCCAGGTGACTTAGATGCTCAGTTCCATTTCCAGTGCCTAAAGCATCATAACAAATATCTTATAATTCTAGGGGCTCCTTCTTAGGAAGCATGCTGTCATCTGGGAAATGTGTAGATTATCTCCCTTCCAGATACCATATTTCTTCTGAGTTCACAATGGTCTTTTCCCCACATTTAGTTCTCCCACCCTGTTTTATTTTCATCTTCCTCCAGTTTTGCTGAGAAATACTCGACATATATTACGGTGTAACTTTAAGGCATACAGCATTTTTAAGGCATGAAAAGTGAAAGTGAAGTCGCTCAGTTGTGTCCGACTCTTTGTGACCCCATGGCTCCTCAGTCCATGGAATTTTCCAGGCAAGAATACTGGAGTGGGCTGCCATTTCCTTCTCCAGAGGATCTTCCCAACCCAGGGATTGAACCCGGGTCTCCCGCATTGCGGGCAGACTCTTTACCATCTGAGCCACCAGGGAAGTCTAAGGCATACAGGTTTGATTTACATATACTGTGAATTGATTATCAAGATGGGCTCAGCAAACATCTATTTTCTCATATAGGTACAATTAAAATTAAAAAAGGAAGAAAAAAATAAGAAAGAAAAAATAACCTCCTTGTGATGAGAACACTCAGGATTTATTCTCTTAACAACTTACCTATATATCATACAGCAGTGTTAGCTATAGTCTTCATGTTGAAACTTATATCCCTAGTACTTATTATTTATTTTGTAAGTGGAAGTTTATATGTTTTGACCACCTTCTTCCAGTTTTGTCTCCTACTACATTCCACCTCTGGTAACCACAAGCCTGATCTCTTTTTCCATGCATGTCTTTGTTTATCTCCCCATGCAAGTAGATCATAGAGTATATGTCTTTCTCTGTGACTTATTTCACTTAGCCCAGTGCCTTTGAGGTCCATCCATGTTGTCACAAATGGTAGGACTTCCTCGTTTTATGACTGAATAATATTGACAACTTCATTATTCTTTCATCCATTGATGGGCACTTTGGTTATTTCTATATCTTTTTTCTTGTAAATAATGCTGCAATAATTCTTGTATAATGTGGCAGTATATATATATGTCTCCATCAGGGTTATTCTTTTCATCTTCTTTGGATATAGTCTCAAAAGTGGAATTGCTCAATCATATTAAATTTGTATTCTTAAGTTTTGGAGGATCCTTTATATGTTTTCCATAGCAGCTGCACTATATATGATTATACATATAATACACATATGTATTAAACAAATATGGAATAATAAAGTAGGGAAAAAAGTATACACATGAAATAATTAGCTATAATTGTCTATGAGTGAATGGGATTATGGAATTTATTTTCTTCAATTGTCTTTGCTTTCTTGTTTTTCTGTAACAAACACATATTGTTTTTATGAGAAGGATTGTTTTCAAGTAATTAAGAAACTAACTAAAAGGCCCTTGTCTTTAGGGCATCACTCTTCAGTCAAAAATAAGAAAGAAAAAGAAATCCTGCTCTTTTATATACAGTGTTTACAAATCACAAGTTTCCTTACAAAGTGTTTCTTTTTTTGAAATGCAGTTAATGATTCTTCTACTAGAAAAAAAATTTTGTCCTGTCCATGTTACGATTTTCAAGCTTGCAATGTGTGCTGACCTAGTTTCACTCTCAGTGTGTATACTCACTAGGAGATCTGTAGATATGATGCACTCATAGCAGACCATCCCTTAGGTTGGTTTGCTACAATTTTCAAGTTAATTTTTTAAAAAATTCTGACTCTAATTGTTCTCTGCAGATAGATTCATTTCAGACAATAATTCTTTTCTGAGTCTACAGCCCTTTCTGATTGCACCACAAGTGAACACTGTCCACATGCGGACAGCAGAGCTGTGGAAGACCACAGCATTTACTCTCCATTTGAACTGTATCCTAGTTTCTCTAGCCACTGGGTCCTTGTCAACTCCAAATGTGCTGATGTAGAAAATTATATCCATACAGCTAACATTTGATGGTTGACATGGAGACATTTTTTTTCCATTAATTTCTAAATCCTAGGGGAGTTCTATATTTCCAGGCCAAACACTTGACTGGTGTCTATTTGACAACGTAAACATTCAGTTAACTCTCACTGTACCAATGCAGGTCAGAAACAAACCTGCAAAAATAACCTTGCATAGTTATCCTGATTTTTCCTTTTAATTGGTCTCTGTGCATAGTATTATATTGAGCTGAAATGCACAGAACACCTCTCACTTGTTTTCCTTTATCTATTTCTTTTATTCATTTGGAGTATTTGGAAACAAACTCTTAGACATTAGACCATTTCTGTTTCATACTTTAATATGTATCTCTAAACAAGAACATGTCTCTTCTTTCTGCCTGTTTTGTGAACGCTCCTGTCAGGTACAAAACAAACAAATAAAACCCCTTACAAAGCTGCTTTTGGTCTCATGGATAATGTCACTGTAACCACTGGTTCAAGAGACTGGACCAAATCATGAACAATTCAGAAGCAAGTAAATTTGGGGCTTTCTTATTTCAAGTTTCTATTGACCCCCACCCCATGTTGTTACTTCCCTTACAATGTATTGGTATTGTGAGTATCTTGTAAATAGATACTGTGTCTGAGTCTCATCTATACTTGTAGCTTACAGTGCAGTATCTGGCCCATGGTCAGTCACAAATACATTTTTTTAATTTGATTTTAAATATAGTTATGAAAATATGAGCACTGATAATATTAATTGAAGCTATTGTTCCATAAATTTAAGGGGGAATTTATCAGTTAGTAAACAGGAAATGGGCTCAATGTTAGCAGAGTCTGACAAAACTATGCTTGCCACCCCTCGAATTACTTTATTTCTGATTATATCAGTATATATAGATTTAAAAGATTTATTCACTTAACTCACTTGACCATATTAGAGGCTACTGAAGAAAAAAGTTATAACTTCCATTCCTTTACAGTCAAATGTCTTTGTTTAAGGGATTCCCCAGTAGCTCAGCGGTAGCGAATCTGCCAGCAATGCAGGAGCCACAGGAGATGTGGGTTTGATCCCTGGGTCTGGAAGATCCCCTGAAGGAGGGCATGGCAACCCACTCCAGTATTCTTGCCTGGAGAATCTCATTGACAAGGAAGTGTGGCCAGCTACAGTTCATAGGGTCACAAAGAGTTGGACACGACTGAAATGAATTAGCATGCATGCACGCATCTTTACTTAATGCCTTGCCCTGCAATTCCCAACAATCAGCTGGAAACAGTCCATTTAAATAGTGTGGGTAGCAAAATAAAAAGCGTTCTTACTGTGGGGATAAAATAAGATGCACCTTTTCTGTATGGATAATAGAACACATATTAAAATAGGTTTATCAAGCCAAAGGTGATGGAGAGAAACAATGAGAGCTCTGGAGGAGATTTCATTTTGCTTGGGTTCTCTGACCGGCCGAAGCTGGAGATGGTCCTGTTTTTTGTCAACATGATCTTTTACTTTCTGGCTGTTGCTGGCAACTCCACGATCATCTTTCTCTCCCTGGTGGACCCTCAATTGCATACCCCTATGTACTTCTTCCTCAGCAACCTGTCTCTCTTGGATCTCTGCTACACAACCAGCAGCATTCCCCAGATGTTGGTCAACCTCTGGGGCCCATACAAAACCATCACCTATGTGGGTTGTGTCATCCAGCTCTTTGCCTTCCTCTCTGTGGGGGGCATTGAGTGCATTCTACTCTCTGTCATGGCCTACGACCGCTTTGCGGCTGTGTGCAAGCCGCTTCAGTACATGGCCATCATGCACCCACAGCTGTGCCTGCAGCTGGCAGCCTTCGCATGGCTTAGTGGGATTGCCAACTCCATCTTGATGTCCCCACTGACGATGTCCCTGGGGAGGTGTGGTCACCGTCACATCAATCACTTTGTGTGTGAGATGCCAGCTATCATTCGAATCTCCTGTGTGGACACCAGTTGGGTTGAAGGCTTGGGTTTCTTCCTGGCCATTCCCATCGTTCTTGTGCCTCTCACAATGATACTAGTCTCCTACGGTTATATTGCAGCTGCGGTGCTGCGGATGCAGTCTGCAGCCGGGAGGCAAAAGGCCTTTAACACCTGCTCCTCCCACATGGTCGTGGTATCTCTTTTCTACAGCAGCATCATCTACATGTATATGCAGCCTGGGAATATAGCGAGCCAGGACCAGGGCAAGTTTCTCACCCTCTTCTACTGCCTAGTGACCCCTACTCTGAATCCCTTCATCTACACGCTGAGGAACAAGGATGTGAAGTGGGCCATGCGGAAGGTTCTTGGGAAAGACCGTAGCCTGTTGGATGCAGGAAGGCACTGATGTAGGCAGGAAGGCACTGATGTAGGCAGGCAGTACTCATCCTGAGGGTCTTTCGTCCATGAAAACTGCTCTGTTCCAGGACAATAACAATGCACAATTCCTTGTATAATGCTGAAATGTTATAAAGCAGGGTCTTCTCTTTTTCAGGGGCCCTTTACTCAATAACTTGTTTCCTTGCTTGCAGACAGACCCTCTATTTTCTGCAAAATGACAGAGTTATTATAGTTACAAAAGATAATGTGCCAGCTAATCACAAAGGATAATGTACTACTCAGTGGAGTTTTACAGGGAGATAATTGTTTCTTTGCAGCTAACTTGTGACTCTGATTCCAGAGATTTGTAATGTCAATTTCAGGTCAGATACACAGGAAAGGAGGCATTGTGTCAGAACAATACGTGTGTGGACATGTATGTGTGTGCGTGTGTGTGTGTGTGTGTACGTGAGAGAGAATGACCATTATTTTCTGTTTGTTGTTGTTGTTCAGTCACCAAGTCATGTGCATCTTTGAGACCCCATGGATTGTAGCACACCAGGCTTCCCTGTCCTTCACCATCTCTTGGAGTTTGCTCAAATCATGTCCATTGGGTCGGTGATATCATCTAACCATCTCATTCCCTGTCATCCCTTTCTTTTCCTTATTTTTAGGGGCACACTTGTTCTATTTAGGGGTATACTTGTTCTATTTCATATAGAAATAGTTCTGAATTTTTAGTTCTGAATTTTTCAGACCTCCATGGATATGATACTGTTGATTCTTCAGGCCATTGCTTGCCTTCTTCTGTCCTGTGTAAGCAATTTGTAGCTGTTTCAGTTAGAGCAATATTTCTTTTTAATTTTAGGTCATATGTCCCTTACTTATCATGAAATCAATTCAATGAATTTTAACAAGCATTTAAAAGTGAGTTAACACAAAATAGATTAGAAAATTTTAGAGGATCACACAGAGTAAGGTGAATCAATTGTGTGAGTGTGCATGTCTGTTAAATACGTATCTTACTGTGAACCATGGACACAAAAGTTTGAAAGTCACCTCCTTAAAGAGTCTCTATTGGAAAAAGCTCCTAAGCAAGCTGTATATCTCCACTGGAGAAACCATTAGGGATACAAGTTTCAATAATTCAAAAACAGAGGGTCATTGAAGGAGAATAGTGGGGTGGTAGCACACGGACAGGAAGAGTCTGGGAAACAAGGGAAACACAACTGCTTGATATAAAAGAGTTTTCCAGGACAAATGATGATGATGATGACAATGCTGACAATGAAACTAATTATTATGAAAATAGAGATGTGTTTTGTCAACTCATGCATTTTTACTTTTGACATTTCTGAAGTAAAAATGATTCAAGATTTAATGGCAAGTCATAGTTAGCTTCACATTATTTTTTTTTCTTAGACTTGACAGTGTAAAGTGAAAATAAGAAACTTTGAATAAGTTTTAAAATAATAAAATGTCAACTATTTCCAGGAACTAGTTAGTCTTTATGATGGTTAACTTGTGTTAACAAGTGTCAACTTGTCTAGGTCATAGTACCTAAAATAGAACAGGTCTTATCTGATCAGTTGAAGGTCTTAGAAAGAGGTCACCAGAGGAAGAGGAAGAGGGAATTCTGCTCCCAAACTGCCTTTGGACTCTAGTTACAACATCACCTCTTTCCTGGGTTTTTAGCTAGCTCTGTAGATTTCAAACTTGCCAGCCGCCTATACCACATAAGCCAATTCCTAAAATTCTCTTTCTTATGTAGATATATAATCTCTCCTTCTCTCTCACCCCCTCTCTAAATATCTGTCTCAGCTCAGTTCAGTTCAATCGCTCAGTCATGTCTGACTCTTTGCGACCCCATGAATCGCAGCACGCCAGGCCTCCCTGTCCATCACCAACTCCCGGAGTTCACTCAGACTCACGTCCATCGAGTCAGAGATGCCATCCAGCCATCTCATCCTCTGTCGTCCCCTTCTCCTCCTGCCCCCAATCCCTCCCAGCATCAGAGTCTTTTCCAATGAGTCAACTCTTCGCATGAGGTGGCCAAAGTACTGGAGTTTCAGCTTTAGCATCATTCCTTCCAAAGAAATCCCAGGGCTGATCTCCTTTAGAATGGACTGGTTGGATCTCCTTGCAGCCCAAGGGACTCTCGAGAGTCTTCTCCAACACCACCTACAAATCTCCTTACCTCTACATATCCTATTAGCTCTCTTTCTCTGAGAACCCTGACTAATACAGTCTCTATCAGTACTTTCCAAAAATCTTATATAAAATTAAGTATGTCTCAGTTAACCTTTGCATAAGCTTTATGTAATTTTCAAACCCTAAATTCTTTAGGTTTATACCCAATTTCATGTTTTCCCTGCATATTCAAATAGCTGTTTCCTCAGACAAGATAAAATTTGCCTTTTTGTTTTTTTGCTCAGATTTTCTCTTTGAATTGTCATAAGTTAAAAAATTGTGGGTATTGCAGAAAATAAAGAGGACAAGTGAGCCTACGTCTACAGTACTATTTTTATTTTTTGATTTCTCCAAGTAAAAGGAAGTTTGTTTTAATTTTTCTTTCTTTGTGTCTCATAAAGTCTCTGAATTTTTTTCACTGTTTTGTCTATTGATAGTTTTGATACGTTTATACTTGTATCTCCCAGGCTTTGTATACCATCTCTTTGTAGCTTTTGGTACATCAAATGCATTTAGTGTAGGCCTGTATAAACAACAGGGCTTCCCTGATAGCTCAGTTGGTAAAGAATCCACCTGCAATGCAGGAGACCCTGGTTCAATTCCTGGGTTGAGAAGATCCACTGGAGAAGTGATAGGCTACCCACTCCAGTATTCTTGGGCTTCCAATGGGCAATGCAGGAGACCTGGGTGGATCCCTGGGTTGGGAAGGTCCTCTGGAGAAGGGAAAGGCTACCCACTCCAGTATTCTGGCCTGGAGAATTCCATGGACTGTATAGTCCATGGGGTCACCAAGAGTCAGACACCATTGAACAACTTTCACTTACTCACTTCACTCTAGATAAACAACAGTCTTAGAATAAGATTTTATGCTATATTGAAATAAATCATATAAAATAGTAATTAATCATTCAAAATTATATTCATTTTTTTCTGGAAAACAAAAACAAAAACAAAAACAAAAACAGCCTGATAAGCACTTCTAATATACCCATTTAAAAAAATATAGCTGAAGTGTAAAGTATATCAAGATTGATAAAAATCAATTAGGATAAGGTTGCACGCATTTTCAATGATTTATGAAAACCATAATTTGATTTTTAGTGAACACAGCTTTCTCTAATATATATTCTAGCAAATGCAACTTCACAAAGCTAGCAAACAGAATCTACCTATAGGAGATAGATATTAAAACCTCTGTATTTTACCAAAATGTACTTAATGGCTTTTAAGTAATTATATGTATACAGAAATTGTTCTTTATTATGATGACACAGAATTTTTCATCACAAAAATGTCAATATTATTAACTTTCCAACACTGTTTTGAGTTTTAAATCAACAAATACTGTGATTGCTCTGTGAACTTGATTCATCTTTTTAGAGCAGCACTGTGTGCTAGTTAGCCTAACCTCCAGGAATAGATCTCATTTAAAGATCTCATTTTAGGAATGAGTAAATGCATGATTGGACATATGAAAAAAGAAAGTAAAAATATTCTACTGAATGAAAAAATAACGTTATATTTCTTGTAAACTGAAGGCATAGAGCTGAGTAGGAAAGTTGATATTTCTGTAATTAGAGATGAATCTGTATAGTATGTTACTGATGAAATCTCTAATTGGCTGGAAATCCAGCTAAAAGTTCTACTCTTGAGACATTTGCATCTTTATATTCCTCCTCCTGAAGCAGTATGAATTGCTTTTTGCTCACAACATTTCTGGCACCAAATGTGTGAGATTATTCCACATCAATAACCAATATTCCAACTCTCCAAAGACCAGCTGTATATCTGATAATTCAATTTAATTCTGACACTAAGTACACCTGAATTTAACACCAGATCCCACTGATTTAAGAGCAAAGTCCTGCACAAGATCCCTACCCCCTGCCCGGCCCCAGTTCAAAAGTCAGTTGCAAGTTCTAGATTGCCACAAACCACCAACTGACTATAATCATAGACTGCCAGGACCTGTCCTTTGGTCAGGTTAAGTGATTTTCTAGAATGACTTACAGAACTCAGGGAACATTAAGTGTACTGGTTTATTATATAGAATATAAATGAAGAGGTACATGGGATGAGTCCTGAGCAAAGGAGTTTCTGCAAAGTTTGGGGTTCACTACCTTCTTGCCACATAGATTTATTCACCATCCTTGAGCTTTCCAAATCCTAGTGTTTAAGGTTTTTATATAGGTCCATTGCATAGGCATGATTGATTAAGTAAAAACTGACCATTGGTGCCTTATTTTCCAGCTACTCCCCCTCCCCAGAGGTTGGATGTGGGGCTGAAAGTTCCAGCCTTCTAATCATATGGTTGGTTCCTCTGACACCCAGACTCCATCCTGAAGCTATCCAAGGACTCTAGGTTGAGTTATTTCATTGTCATAAACTCAGGTATGGTTGAAACGGACTTGTTATGAATAACAGAAGTCGTTCTTCTCACTGTTAGCACTCAGAAAATTCCAAGGGTCCTAGAAGCTCAGTGCCAAGACTCAGGATAAGAAAAATCTATCTATTTCTTATTACACCACAGGGGATTATAAGAAAAATGGCAGAGATAACTATGGATAAATATGCTAGACTTATATATCAGCCTAAAATCTTGATTTGTTGTTGATCAGTGGCTCAGTTGTGTCCTGCTTTTTGCATCCCCATGGACTGCAGCATGCCAGGCTTCCCTGTCCTTCACTGTCTTCCAGAATTTGCTCAAACTCATGTCCATTGAGTCACTTTGTAATTATCTAACTGCTACGAGGTCAATAATATCTACATCACTGAGTCACTACAAATATTGGGGGGGAAAGGCAAAGGACTTCACACAAATTAGCCACCCTTAATTGCAGACATTCTATAAAATATTAACAAAATAATATAACAATTAACATATGTACCTACATAAACAACTTACAATACCATAACCAGCATACATATACATATAAAACTATAGAAACAACCAAACAATATAATTATGAACAAAAAAATGAAAACAGAAAATACTTTATCTTTATCTTGGCCTGAAAACAGTATGAGTACATCCAACTCAATTGGTCACCTAATTTGAACTCAAGAAATTTTGTACAGAGATGACGTCCCCAATATTCTGCCCCTCTGAATCATTTATTTCTTATTCCCTCATTTTTAAAAAATAACTTTGATCCCTTTAAACCAGCTTCCTCCTCACAAGTGATGAGTTTCTAAATATCACCTCGTGTCCCTCCAGAACCACAATTCTGTAATACAGTGTGCCTAAGTGCCTTCTTCACAGTCTTGTTCCTTAGCGTGTAAATCAGGGGGTTCAGCATTGGGGTGACCACAGTGTAGAAGAGGGCCACAAGCTTACCTTCCTCATGAGAGTTTCTCTTGGCAGGCTGGAGATACATGAAAATGACGCTCCCGTAAAACAGAGCCACTACTGCCACATGGGACGAGCAGGTATTGAACGCCTTTCTCCACCCTTCTGCTGACCTGATCATCAACACAGCCCAGGCAATACGGCTGTATGAGACCAGAATGAGACCCAGAGGCAAGACAACAAAGATAAAGCTGGCCACGTACATCTCTACTTCATTGAAGCTGGTATCCACACAAGCCAGTTGCATAATGAGGGGCATCTCACAGAAAAAGTGGTCAATGCGATTGTTCCCACAGAGAGGCAGGAGCATGGTGAGCGTGGAACCTACCATGCTGGTGGTCAGACCCCCAAGCCACGAGGCAAAAGCCAGGCTGCAGCAAAGCTTTGGATGCATGATGACAGTGTAGTGGAGTGGCCTGCAGATGGCAGCATAGCGATCGTAGGACATGACTGCCAGGAGGACACATTCAGTTGCCCCCAACCAGTGGGAGATATAGAACTGGATCACACACCCCATAGCTTATGGTTTTCTGTGGTCCCCAGAGGTTGACCAGGAGTTGTGGGACGATGCTTGTGGTGAAGCTAATGTCCAGGAAGGAAAGGTTGACAAGAAAGAAGTACATAGGAGTGTGGAGATGCACATCCATGCAGGAGACCACAATGATGATGCCATTACCCAAGACAGACACCACATAAATCCCCAAGACAAAGATAAAAAGGATGGGTTCTAGAGAGGGTCGTTCAGAGAAGCCCAGCAGAATAAAAACTTCTGGAAAACTTACATTGGCTATTTCCATCATCACATACAGCTAAATGTAGGGCAAACAAGTCACCTGCAAATGAGTGGGGGGCACAGGGTATGAGGCATATAATGATTATATTAGTTAGCAAACTTTAAACATAAATTTATATCCTTTGTTCCTGAAAGCATCTGATCAACTGTTTCATGGGTAATGGTCCATCAATTTCTTGAAGGTCAGTTTGGAGTGTGTGCCAAGTGATATGGAAATATGCATAGCCTGGGGAAAAATGGATGCATGCATAATTCTTGGCACTGAGTTTTTATTGAAATATTACTTGTAGTAACAGATTTGGAATCAACCTAAATTTTTAGAGATAAGGTTTTCATTGGGTGGAGGATGGCATTTCATGTGATGAGACACAGCACAGATATTAAAATTGAGCCTGTGCTACTTCCTGACTCAGTTAGTAGCCACATGAGTTCATCTTGACATTTCTCCTTCTGTCAAATCTCACAAACATTGGCAAATTTTTGTCTTATTATTAAATATAGCCAGCTTGTCATCACTTCTCACCACCTCTGCTGCTTCTACCTTGATGTTTGCTGTTATCATTTACCACCTGAACTGTTGCTGTAACATCCTAGCTTGTCTTCCTGCTTCCCTGTTACTTCCTTTCAAAGTATCCTCAACACAGTATCCAGAAGATTATGTTAAAATGTAATATGGTCATAATTGGTCCACTGCTTTCTTATCATAGAAAAAGGCTTGCAGTGGTTTTCCTCCAAGGTAGCCACATGCTCATATTCCTCTCTTCCTTAAGGTTGGTTTTAAAACGTCATCTTTTACTGAAGGTTTCCCTCACTGTGTTTTTAAAATAGAAAATAACAGCTCTCTCCTATCTCCCTTATCCCCTTTCCTGCTTAATTTTTTTTGTCCATAGTACTTATCGTCATAGAACAAATATTCTATTCTAATTTATTGTGTCTATTACCTGCCTCAACAAATTCCATGGACATAGGGCTTTCTGTTACTTTATTTTTGAGTTCCCAGTGCTAACTCAGTGTCTGAAGCACAGAAGGTAAAATAAAGCTATAGTTGAGGGACGTGATGGAGAAGGAAATGGCAACCCACTCCAGTATTCTTGCCTGGAGAATCCTGTGGACAGAGGAGCTTGATGGGCTGCTGTCCATAGGGTCGCATAGAGTCGGACACGACTGAAGCGACTTAGCATGCATGCATTGGAAAAGGAAATGGCAACCCACTCCAGTATTCTTGCCTGGAGAATCCTGTGGACAGAGGAGCTCGGTGGGCTGCCGTCTATGGGGTCGCACGGAGTCGGACACGATTGAAGTGACTTAGCAGCGGCAGCAGCAGCAGAGGGACATGAAAATGCAACCTCAAGCAGTTCTGTCAAGAAGGAACACTTAAAGCCGTCAAAGTCATGCACAGCTGACCCAGACTATGCCTTCCTCTTATAAATGTTGAATAAAACAAACCAGAACTGAGCACGGACAATGTGTGAAGTCAGAAGCCCTCTTAAAGGGAAACAGACAAGCACTTTGCTTCAGGTATCTCTGAAAAGTTCTGGAACTTTTGTTTACAAACACATGAAATTTTTCTCCCCTGGTTTTTGAGAGGAAAAATAAATGCATTATAATTAGAGTTCATTCAAGTGTGAGGATCTGAGCAGCTATAAACTCAACTATCAATGCTTTAAAAATTCCAGGGAGGGAAACTTATCCATCTCTATAACTGGAAGTTGACCAAGCAAAATAAATTCAACACATGTATGTTTACAGTGTTTTATAATACATGTAGAATTTCCCCATGCATTTGTAGAAATGGGGCTCAGGGAGCTTCATGCCTTTCCCAAAATTCAGGCACAGAACTTATACTTGGATTTTACTGAGCTAGAATGCTGAGAAAATCATCTGCTTACATATAGTACACCAGAGCAGTACTGAGCCTCTGAGAAAGCACCAGGAAGAGGATTCTGCACCCCTCCAAATTCAGTAAGCATAAAGAGTGGTTTCATAATGTGGATGTGGGAGAGAAGAGGTGAATGAGGATAGTGCTGTGCAATTGATTCATGACACAGTAAAGTAATTGAGCCATATAAAGAGTCACCTCAGATGAACTGATGAGTGCATAGAAAAGTAAAAGGCTAAACTGAAGACTGCATTGTTTCTCATGGGCTTAAGTATCCCTACTGGAGATATGAAAATTTTATTAACACACATATGAATAAAATGTGTGACTGTCACCAAAAGATAGGGATCAGAAGTTCACAGTCATGAAGTAACAGTTTGGTAGAATTTTTGAGAACATGGAGATCTTAGTGATAATTTGATTCATTTTTAGAAATGATCAGTGAAGTGAAAGTCACTCAGTCATGTCCAACTCTTTGCAACCCCATGGACTATACAGTCCATGGAATTCTCCAGGCCAGAATGCTGGAGTGGGTAGCCATTCCCTTCTCCAGGGGATCTTCCCAACCCAGGAATCAAACTGGGGTCTTCTGCATTGCAGGCGGATTCTTTACCAGCTGAGCTGCCAGCCTGGAGAATTCCACAGATTGTGTAGTCCATGGGATCGCAAGGAGTCAGACATGACTGAGTGATTTCACTTTCAGTATAGAAATGATCGGTGGCTTACTCAAAGTTCAAGGGTTGTTCAGTGCAAGTACTGGAGCTATAGTCAAGCAACAAGATTCTTAGTACAAAAAAAAAAAAATTCCCAGTAAAGGAAGAGTTTTGCTCATTCAATGATTCACCAAAATATCACAATAAAAAATCATTCATGAAAATGTGACCCAGCCCCAAGTTCTGTGACATTATGACAAAGAAAGATAGCATGGTGAGAGTTACAGGAATGAGTTCAAATTTTGTGAGTCAATTATGTCATCACAAATTCTACCCCTGAATTTATTCAACCTGCTAATATGCCAAAGACACCAAAAAGAGCAAATCGACATGGTGCAGTGCTCTCAAACTTTAGAATGACCAGAAACTGTATGATTCCAGTTTATCTTAAATATCATCAATAACAAGTAAATCTGAGAATATCACTTACTGATGGTAAGCTAGCAGTATCCTCTCTCTCTATGCAGGGTGCAAATATTGTATAACAAGTAGTATTTTATTTCAATAATTAATAAGGTCCATTAATTCAATACATATGGCTTTAAAAAGTAGGAGAATCGGCAAGGTATTTTGATGTTCTAAAATTGCTGGAAATCTCCAAGTCAGTGATGGTAGGTGTGCTAGATTCGCTTCAAATGCGTATGTGAGGGCAGTCTTAAGTTTTAAAATTAGAATAGGTTTAAATTAGAGAGAAACATTTATTTTTTCCTAACAAAGGTGTAAGCAAAAGAAATGAAAATGATTCACAGAGTCTTCAGAATGAGAAATATATGACAGTCCCCAGAGATAAAGTGTGTCATAAAACTAATAAAATTACAAGACATTCATTTTATCCCCCGGAGCATTCAGGAAGGAGGCATACTGTGATTACATCAGGGGAGTGAAGTTGGAAGAGAAAAAGCTTTGGGGATTTTCTTCCCTATTGAATAATTATAATTCTACTAGAATGTCTATACACATAGAATTGTTCATATGTGTGCAGAAGTGTTAGTTTAGTTTGAATGCTATTTCAGTGTTATTTTAGGTTTTTATACTGCAAAACATTGATTGTCTACACATCTATGCAATGGTGTCTGTATATTGTGAATAAAAGCATGAAATATTTGTTCACTACAGTAACTTCAGTACTTGTGTTACAGATTTTTTTCAAAATTCAATTATTCTATTATTGGAGTATAATACAGTGATGAACTAATATTTTTCTTGATGGAACAAGATTATTTTTACTGTAGTAAAATACACGTAACATAAACTTGCTACTGTAACCATTAAAAAATGTACAGATCAGTGGAATTGTGCATTTACAAAATAGTACAACCGTCACCAGTATCTAGTTCCAGAACTTTCTTATTAACCCCACCAAACCCCTTTTTAGCAGTCACTTTCGATTTTTCTAGTATTTAGAGAAATCTACTTTCTGTCTTTATGAGTTTGCCTATCTTGGATATTCCATGTAAATGAAATCATACTGTATGTGGGCTTTTATGTTTGACTTCTTTCACTTAGGATGGTCTCAGGTTTTTCCATGTTGTAGTGTGTATCATTATTTTATTTACTTCTAAAGCTGAGTTATATTCTATTGTATGAGTTTGCCACATTATGTTTATCTAGTTATTTGTTGATGTCCATTGGAATCCACCTGCAATGCAGGAGATGCTGGTTTGATTCCTGGGTTGGGAAGATCCCATGGAGAAGGGACAGGCTACCCATTCCAGTATTCTTGGGCTTCCTTGGTAGCTCAGATGGTAAAGAATCTGCCTGCAATGTGGGAGACCAGGGTTTGATCCCTGGGTTGGGAAGATCCCCTGAAGGAGGGCATGACAACCCACTTCAGTATTCTTGCCTGGAGAATCCTCATGGACAGAGGAACCTGGTGGGCTATAGTCCATAGGGTGGCAAAGAGTCAGACAAGAATGAGCAACTAAGCACATTGGTTTATTTGTTGATGGACATTTGTGTTATTTCCACTTTTTGCTATTGTGAATAGAGCTGCTAATGACATTTCTCTACAAATATTGTTTGAACATCTGTTTTCAATTATTTTGGTGCACATCTAGGAGTGGAATTAATAGATCACATGGTAACTTTGTGATTAGAACTTATTTTGGGGACTTCCTTGGTGTGGTGGTGCAATGTATGAGAATCCGCCTGCAATGCAGGAGACCTGGGGTCAATCCCAGGGTCAGGAAGGTCCCCTAGAGAAGGTAATGGCAACCCACTTCAGTATTCTTACCTGGAGAATTCCATGGAAAGAGGAGCTTGGCAGGCTACAGTCCATGGAGTCTCATAGTCGACATGACTGAACAATTAACATTTTCACGCTTTCACACTATTATATTTACTATGCTGTTGTTTTTCAGTGGCTAAATCGTGTCTGACCGTTTGTGGCCCCATGGACCTTAGCTTTCCAAGCTCTTCTGTCCATGGGGTTTTCCAGGAGAGAATACTGGTGTGGGATGCCATTTCCTTCTTTAGGAAATCTTCCTGACCCAGGGATTGAACCTGGGCTTCCCGTGTCTCCTGCATTAGCAGGTGGATTCCTTACCACTGAGCCACCAAGGAAGCCATAGTTTTGTATTATAGTTTGAGATCAGGAATTATGAGATTCCAGTTTTGTTATTTTTCCTCGATTGCTTTGGTTATTTGGAATCTTTTAAAGTTTCATCCAAATATTGTGATTACATTTTTTTTTAAATGCCATTTTATTTTGATTGAGATTGCTACGAAACTACAGATGGCTTTGGGTAATATGGGCATTTTACCAAGATTAGTTCTTCTGATCCATGAACGTGGGCTCTTTCCATTTATTTGTGTTATTCCAAATTCTTCAAATTCTTCCAAATTCTATTCTTCAAATTCTTATAATTTTGAATATACATATATTTTATCTCCTTGGTTAAGTTTATTCCTGAGTATATTATTATTTTGATACTAATGTGAATTGATGGACATTTGTGTTATTGTGTGAATGGGAAACAACCAAGCAATGTATGCAGTGAAATATGTGGTCAACATAGTCTACTGCCTTACAATCCAATATGGGTCATTTTTACCAATAAATATTTTATCTTATTTTTGAGTGAAAATTACTCTTAATTTAACTCTGCAAAGAGCTATTATGAACCTCATTTTAAAGGTGAGGCAACTGAGGCTTTGAATGGGCAAATGACTTGCTCAAGGTCATGTGGCTACTAAATGGTGGAGAGATTTGCACTCATAAATATTTATTTCCTATCTCACATATTCCCTTAGTGACCTAATGTAGACTAATGGATTCGAATATTAACTAAATCCTAAAGACTCTTTGAATTGTATCCCTGGCCAGCACTCAGTTCCACACTTCAGACTCAAACAACTCATTGTCTATGTTGCATGTTGATTTAAAGGGTGTTATGAAATGACTCTTTCCCCACACCAGCATTCATATGTTGAGGCTGTTACTCCTATTGTGACTGTGTTTGGATATGAGGGATTTAAGGAATAATTAAGTTTATATGAGGGAGCTCATGTGTCACATCCTAATCCCATAGGATATGTGTCCTTATAAGAAGGTGGAAAATACCAGATCTGCATCTCTTTCTCCCTGTTTCTATTCCCCAGTGTGCAGAGAGGAAAGGCCATGTGACCACACAGTAAGAGCAAGGGAGTCTCCAAACCAGGAAGAGAGACCTTACCAGCAATTAACCTGATGACACCTTGGTGTAAGACTGATCTGTCTCACAGGTCCAATGTCTGACCTGTGAGAAAATATGTTATTGTTGTTTAAGCCATTCTACATGTAATATTAGTTCAAATTTAAATACAGATGGCTAATACACATTCTGAACTTAATGCTTCTGAAAATGAACCCTGTTTCCTACCAGACCTTCTTTAGCTTCAGGATACCCATCTCACTTGATGACAACTCTATTCTACTTGTTTCTCAGGTTGGAAACCTCAAAGTCAACTTTGACCATTCTCTTTTCTCTTTCTGATGGTTGTCAACCACCTACAGAAGAGATGCACCTATATAAACTTTGTATCCTTTGAGTAACTATATTGGTATCAGTTACAGCAGTACATCCAGTGTAAATAGTAGTAAAAGAAAATTAGAAAATTTTATGAAGAAATAAAAGAATTATGTGCATAAAAGAAACATAAACACTACTAAGTTTTTATATGTTTATCACTATGTTATTTTCCAGCCTCTCACTACTTATTGCTCCATAACAACCATATGTAGTTGGTGTTATTACACAGTTTTACAGATGAAGAGAATGAGGCTCAGAGGGGAGAGTTAATTGAATAAAGTCACATAGTCACTAAGTAAGGAACCAGGTCCTATGGCAAGTATGACCTGACCTCATACCAGATACCAAAACCCTGTGCTTCATGTCCTTTCCTTATTATCTACATAGAGGTCTTGGTCCTACAAAAATGTGAGTTCTTCTGACATTAATTTAAACTCTAGCTCACTACCAGAGTCCCAATAAGATACTGTAGCTCACTCCAGAGTCCCAATAAGATATTGTTTTTGAGTAGCAGGAATGGAACTTATTGTGACATTTAAGATAGTAAAGTAAGTATAGGAACAGCTATGAAATTTCTAAATTTGAAAAATAGAAAGAATAATGAAATATTCCTTGCTCTACTAGCTAAGAAAATATTCCATAAATCCACGGTTACTGAAAGGATGCTGTGAAAGTGAAAGTGTTAGTTGTGTCCAGCTCTTTGTGACCTCAGGAACTGTAGCCAGCCAGGCTCCTCTCTCCATGGGATTTCCCAGGCAAAAATACTGGAGTGGGTAGCCATTTCCTTCTCCAAGTGATCTTTCTGACCCAGGGTTTGAACATATTTCCTGCATTGCAGACAGATTCTTTACTGTTTGAGCCACCATGGACACATCATGCATAAATAAATATTAAAAGAACAGAATTGATATTCCCCAAATAAACTTATATACATAGGAGATTTAGTTTTTGGAAAATGTATAATTTCAGGATAATAGTAGAAATATAGCTAATTGAAATAAATTGTGGAGGGACCATTGAATAAACATTTGGAATATATTTAATATAATTCTTTCTTTGTCTTATTATGCACACACACACACACACACATTGTAGAAGGGATTGAAAAGATAAGAATAAAATAGAAATCTATTCAACACAAAATAAACACAATTTTGTGGTTTGGAGGACCATTTCTAAGCATATTTCAGACATCAGGGCATAAAATAATTTGCTCTGACTTATTAAGATAGTCTGAAAACATAAATGTCAACATTTGCCTGGGGTCTGAAAGACCCCTCAGCACCTGGATCTTAAGGATCTCTCAGAGATCAACCTAGATGTCCATCATCAGATGAATGGATAAGAAAGCTGTGGTACATATACACAATGGAGTATTACTCAGCCATTAAAAAGAATACATTTGAATCAGTTCTAATGAGGTGGATGAAATTGGAGCCTATTATACAGAGTGAAGTAAGCCAGAAAGAAAAACACCAATACAGTATACTAATGCATATATATGGAATTTAGAAAGATGGTAATGATAACACTGTATGTGAGACAACAAAAGAGACACAGATGTATAGAACAGTCTTTTTGACTCTGTGGGAGAGGGAGGTGGGGGATGATTTGGGAGATTGGCATTGAAACATGTATAATATCATATAAAAACGAATCGCCAGTCCAGGTTCGATGCAAAATACAGGATGCTTGGGGCTGGTGCACTGGGATGACCCAGAGGGATGGTATGGGGAAGGAGGTGGGAGGGGGTTCAGGATGGGGAACACGTGTACACCTGTGGTGGATTCATGTTGATGTATGGCAAAACCAATACAATATTGTAAAGTAATTAGCCTCTAATTAAAATAAATAAATTAAAAAAATTCCTATCACACTTTCCCTCACTCCCTTTCACCCACACCTGACAATTCTCCATCTGAAATTCTTTCTTCTCTAAAGCCTTTGCACTAGTTACTCTTTCTCCATGAAATTCCCTTCACACTCATGTTTTGTATCTCCCTCCCCCATTTAATTTTGAAGAGCTAAAATGGCAACTCAAGATCTCCTGTCACCTTCTCCACTCTCACCCTATTGAGTATTGGTCCTGTCTTGTCTTAACCTACATTCTCTATAGGCTTGCTTATTTGATAAACTTGTATATCTGTGAAAGGGTGACATCACTTCTTTGTTCTTGCATCTCCAGCACACAAAACAGGTTGCATATACAAAATAAGTTAAAATAATATTTCATTTTGTTGAATGAAATAAGGACTATAAGAAGTTATAGTTACATGGTTGATGAAATTTAATACACAAAATTTAAAGCTTTTGTACCACAAAGGAAACAAAAAAAAATCATATCAAAAGAATAAACATCCCACTGGAAAAATTATCACTTCTAATAATGAAGGGAAATAGATTCATGTATAAACTACTCCTTTAAAGCAATAAGAAAATGTAAAACAATAAGAACAACAATGAAAAAAGGGGGAAAACAATTTAGTGCAGAAAGCATATAGTATTCAAAACATTTCAAAAGGTGTTAAAACTCACTAGTGATCAGATAATTGACAAGCAAAGACTAAAATGATCCACAGAATCCAAAGTTAGTGAAATTGTGAGACTGTATGCCTTTCCACATGCTATTGGTAAAAGTATAAATTTATAGTTTCTTAACAATTACAAAATTTATATTTCCATAAAATATAAACATGTGAACATTATTTGCTTCAGAACTCTAAGATCCATCTTCTATAACTAGTAGTCAAGTTTGCAAGAATTTCAATACATATGGATTTATTTTAATTTTGTATGTTATAATGAAACTGAGGAAAATGCTCATAGTAATTAAAATTTCAGAATACATATTCAGTTCAGTCGCTGAGTCATGTCTGACTCTTTGTGACCCCATGAACTGCAGCATGCCAGGCCTCCCCGTCCATCACCAACTCCTGGAGTCCATCCAAACCCATGTCCATTGAGTTGGTGATGCCATCCAACCATCTCATCTTCTGTCATCCCCTTCTCCTCCTGTCTTCAATCTTTCCCAGCATCAGGGTCTTTTCCAGTGAGTCAATTCTTCCCATCAGGTGGCCAAAGTATTGGAGTTTCAGCTTCAACATCAGTCCTTCCAATGAACACCCAGGACTGATCTCCTTTAGGATAGACTGGTTGAATCTCCTTGCATTCCAAGGGACTCTCAAGAGTCTTCTGCAATACCACAGTTCAAAAGCATTGATTCTTCGGTGCTCAGCTGTCTTTATAGTTCCACTCTCACATCCATACATGACCACTGGAAAAACCATAGCCTTGACTGGACGGACCTTTGTTGACAAAGTGAGGTCTCTGCTTTTTAATATGCTGTCTAGGTTGGTCATAACTTTCCTTCCAAGGAGTAAGTGCCTTTTAATTTCATGGCTGCAGTCACCATCTGCAGTGATTTTGGAGCCCAGAAAACTTCCCTGTTCTTCACTGTCTCCCAGTTTTTGCTCAGATTCATTTCCATTGAGTCAGTGATGCTATCTAACCATCTCATCCTCTACCACCCTCTTCTCTTTTTACCTTCAATCTTTCCCAGCATCAGGGTCTTTTCCAATGAGTCAGCTCTTTGCATCAGGTGATCAAAGTATTGGAGCTTCAGTGGCAGCATCAGTCCTTCCAATGAATATTCAGGGTTGATTTTCTTTAGAATGAAGGGTTTTGATCTCTGTGTTGTCCAAGGAAATCTCAAGAATCTTCTCCAACACCAGTTCAAAAGCTTCAATTCTTTGGTGCTTAGCCTTCTTTATGGTCCTACTCTAACATCCATACACGACTACTGGAAAAACCATAGCTTAGACCTTTGTCTAAGCTCAGACCTTTGTCCACAAAGTGACGTCTTTGTTTTTTAATATGCTCTCTAGGTTTGTTGTAGCTTTACTTCAAGAAACAAACACATCATTGTAAGCCAACTATATCCCAATAAACAGAAATAAACTAAGGAATTAATAGTTGATAGTGTTGATAAGTTATCAACCTCAATACTCTATTTACTTTTACTTTATCCAAGATCCAAATCTCCCAATATCTGTTGGTATTATTCAAATGAGTAGTCTGAGAGTCAACTTGTGACATTTAGGGAGGTGTTGAATTTGAAAAGTGGGAGCAAATTTCTAGAGACAGGGTTTTGGCCAAAAAAAGTCCAGAAAAACCTTTCAAAATATTGCTGAAAGTAAATGAGTTTGTGGTACTCCTACTTAATACGTTTGAAAGAAAAACATGAATGCTATTTTTTTCTTTATGATCATTTTTTTCCCTCTGATCACAATTTTCCCATCTCAAAAATGTAAATATTATTAACTTTACAATATGATTTTGAGTTTTAAATCATCAAGTCCAGTGATTGCTCTTGAACTTAACTTACTTTTTTAGTGCAGCTTTGTGTGCTAGTTTTCATAACCTCCAGAAATCATCTTGGACATATGAATAGTACTGAGTGAATAAAAATATCTTTACATATCCTGTACACAGAATATGTAGACTTGTATTGGGAAACTGATCTTTCTATAGTTACAGATGCATCTGTGCAGCATGTTATTGATGAAATCTCTAAATTGCTGAAAATTCAACTCAAAATTCTACTTTTGAGGCATTTGCCTCTTTAGTTTCCTTCTCCTGAAAGTGCATGAATTATATTTTGATCACATCTTTTCTGACACCAAATGTGTGAGATTTTTTTCACAACAATAACCAATATTCCAACTCTCCAAACACCAACTGGGCATCCTGTAATTCAGTTTAACTCTGACAGTAACTACCTAAATCTAGTACCAGATCCTGCCAATTTAAGAACAAAGTCCTCTACAAGACCACCCCCAGTTTAGAAGGCAGTTGCAAGCTCCAGGTTGGCATCCATGTCTATGACCAACTATAAATCAAGAGTTGCCATAACCCCTTCTTTAGATTTAGTGATTTGCAAGAATGACTCACATAACTCAGGGAAACACTTTAGTGTACTGGTTTATTACAAATAATATAAAAGAAGAGATACACAGGATGAAGTTTGGAAAGGTCTTGAGCACAGGAACTTCTGTCTCGGCAGAGTTTAGGGCACTCTACCTTCTTGTCACATAGATGCAGCCACCAACCTGGAAGTCTCCAAACACTATTGTTTAAAGCTTTTGTGAGGTTCATTGCATAGGCGTGATTCATTAAGTTATTGGCCATTATGACTTAATTTCCAGTAACTCCTTCCCAGACACGGGGCTGGAACTGGAAATTACAAACTTCTAACCACATGGTCAGTTCTTCTGGTATCCAGGCATCCTCTGGAAGCTATCTAGGGACTCTTCTTTGAGTTAATTCATTGGCATAAACTTAGGTATGTTGAAATGTGCTTGTTATGAAAGATAACCTTTCGAAAAAATAAAAGATACCTTCTCATCCATATCACTCAGAAAATTTCAAGGGTCCTAGAAGCTCAGTGTCAGAAGTCAGGACAAAAAAAAAAGTATATATTTCTTATTACATCACAAGAGACTGTAGCCAAAATGGCAAATATATCCATGGATACAAAGAATAGACTTACATCTCAGCATAAAATCTTGATAACTTTATAATTATCTAACATTTGTGAGGTCAATAATATCTACCTCACTGAGTCATTACAAATATTAGGGGAGAAAAAGTAAAGGATTTCACACATATTAGACACCCTTAGTGACAGGCATTGCTTTAAAATATTAACAAAATCATATAACAATTAGCATATGTAGCTACATAAACAACTTACAATATCATAGGTAGCATGAATATAACATACACAAAGCTATATAAATAATTAGCAAAATATACTTATTAATAAAAAATAAAAACATAAAATAAGTTCTCTTTGCACTGGCCTGAAAAAAATATGTAAGTACATCCATTTCAGTTTGTTATTTACTTTGAACTTAAGAAATAGTGTATAGAAATGATATCCCAAATATCCTGACACTCCAAATCAGTTTTGATGTCTTTAAATCTGCTTCCTCCTCACAAGTGATAAGTTTTAAAATATATGTGTCCCTCCAAAACCACAGTTCTTTAATACAATGTGCCTAAGTGCCTTCTTCACAGTCTTGTTCCTTAGCGTGTAAATCAGGGGGTTCAGCATTGGGGTGACCACAGTGTAGGAGAGGGCCACAAGCTTACCTTCCTCATGAGAGTTTCTCTTGGCAGGCTGGAGATACATGAAAATGATGCTCCCGTAAAACAGAGCCACTACTGCCACATGGGACGAGCAGGTATTGAACGCCTTTCTCCACCCTTCTGCTGACCTGATCATCAACACAGCCCAGGCAATACGGCTGTATGAGACCAGAATGAGACCCAGAGGCAAGACAACAAAGATAAAGCTGGCCACGTACATCTCTACTTCATTGAAGCTGGTATCCACACAAGCCAGTTGCATAATGAGGGGCATCTCACAGAAAAAGTGGTCAATGCGATTGTTCCCACAGAGAGGCAGGAGCATGGTGAGCGTGGAACCTACCATGCTGGTGGTCAGACCCCCAAGCCACGAGGCAAAAGCCAGGCTGCAGCAAAGCTTTGGATGCATGATGACAGTGTAGTGGAGTGGCCTGCAGATGGCAGCATAGCGATCGTAGGACATGACTGCCAGGAGGACACATTCAGTTGCCCCCAACCAGTGGGAGATATAGAACTGGATCACACACCCTCCATAGCTTATGGTTTTCTGTGGTCCCCAGAGGTTGACCAGGAGTTGTGGGACGATGCTTGTGGTGAAGCTAATGTCCAGGAAGGAAAGGTTGACAAGAAAAAGTACATAGGAGTGTGGAGATGCACATCCATGCAGGAGACCACAATGATGATGCCATTACCCAAGACAGACACCACATAAATCCCCAAGACAAAGATAAAAAGGATGGGTTCTAAGAGGGTCGTTCAGAGAAGCCCAGCAGAATAAAAACTTCTGGAAAACTTACATTGGCTATTTCCATCATCACATACAGCTAAATGTAGGGCAAACAAGTCACCTGCAAATGAGTGAGGGGCACAGGGTGTGAGGTATAAAGGGACTATATCAGTGAGCAAACTTTAAATCTAGATGAATATTCATTGCTCCTAAATCATCCATTCAACTTCACTGTGGATGACGTTGCATCATCTTCTTGAAGGTCAGTTTGGAATGTGTGCTTTTAAATGACATGGAAATATGCATAGCCTGTGGAAACATATTTTTGGCAATAGGTTATTATTGAAATATTACTTACAGAAGCAACATCTGGAATTAACCTAGGTTTTTAGTGATGAGTTATCACTGGGTATGGCATTTCAAGTAATGAAGTACTGCACAGGCATTAAAATGAGCCTGTGCTAAAATTTGCTTAATCTTATATGGCAGCCTGGATGGGAGGGGAGCTTGGGGGAGTAATAGATACATTTATATATGTGGCTCCGTCCCTTTGCTGTCTACCTGAACATTGTTAATCATTCATAGTCCAGTATAAAGTAAAATTTTAAGAAGTTGAGCCTGTGCCACTGTGAGCCTTTGCCACTCAGTTAATAGCCACGTGGAATCCATCTTGACATTTCTCTTTTCTCAAATCCCACAATAATTGGCAATTTTTTGTTTTATTATTAAATTTATCCAGATTCTCATGACTTCTCACCACCTCTGTTGTTTCTACCCTGACCCTTGCTGTTATCATTTATCACCTGAACTGTTGATGTAACATCCTAACTTGTCTTCCTGCTTCCTTATTACTTCCCTTCAAGTTATTCTCAACACAGTAGTTGGAAGATTACATTAAAATGCAATATGGTCATATTGCTCCCCTGCTGAACACCCCCAGTTTCATGGAGCAAAGCCTGCAGTGGTTTTCCTCCAAGACAGCCACATGCTCACATTCCTCAACTCCTTCAGTTTGTTTCTCAGAAGTCATATTTTACTGAGGGCCTCCCTCACTGTGTTATTTAATATTGAAAATTATAGCTTCCTCTCAGCTCCATTCTCCCCCTTTCCTGCTTTATTTTTATTCATAATATTTATTACCATAGAACAAATATTCTATTCCAATTTATTGTTTATTACCTACCTCAATCCATTAGAGTAAAAATTTCATGGAGTTATGGCTTTCTGTTACTTTATTTTTGGGTCCCCAGTGCTAACCCAGTGTTTGGCACACAGAAGTCCCTTAATCAATTATCATTGAATGAGAAAACTGTGAAGCAGTTTTTAGAATGGCGTGTAATCATGGTAGAGGTAGAACTGAAGCAAAATGAAGGTTATAGTTGACAACCTCACAAAAGTATTTCTAAGAATGAACACTTAAGGCTGTCAAAGTCATGCCCCAGTGACCCAGACCATCTCTTCCTCTTATAAACGTTAAATACATAACACAGGACCTAGCAGGAACAGTGTGAAGTCAGAAGCTCTTAGAAGAAAACAATCAGTCTGCCTCAGGTGTATCTGAAGGGTTCTGGGACTGTTCTTAACAAAAACATGAATTTTGTCTTTTCAGTCTTTTAAAAGGAAAAGAATTTATTATAATTGGAGTCCATGCATTGTGGAGAATAGAGCATTTATAAACTCAACTATCAACTCTTTTAAAATCCCACAGCAGGGAACTTACCTATTTGTATAACTGAAAGTTGACCAAATGAATAAATTATAAAAAATATATGTAGAGTTTCCCCATGAATTTGTAGAAATAGGACTCAGAGAGCTTCAGGAATTTGCAAAAATTCATACACAGAAGTTGTAATGCTGTGGTCTTCACTGCAACAGAATGCTGAGACAAACCTCCAGCACACTAGAGCAGCACCTAATACTCTGAGAAGGCACCAAGGGGATGTATTCTGATCCCATCCAAATTCAGGAAGCATGGAGAGATGTCAAGAGTGGTTTCATAATGTGGATGTGTGGGAGGATATGTGAATAAGTATATTGATGTGCAATAAAGAATAGTCATGATACAATAAAATAACTTCCCGGTGCAAGGAGTCACCACAGATGAGTTTGTGATGACACAGAAACGTAAAAGTCTAAACTGAGGACTGTGTTGTCATCTGTGGGTTTAGTTGCCCCTCTGGAGATAATGAAAATTTTGTTGACTCACATATGAAGAACATGTATGAGTGTTCTCAACAGATGGGGATCAAAACATTAATCACAGTCATGAATTAATAGTTCAGTAGAATTTTTGAGGAAATGGAGATCTTAGTGATAATGTGATTCATTTCTAGAAATGTTCAGTGGCTTACACAAAGTCCAAGAGTTGCTTAGTGCAAGTTCTGGAGCTACGCTCATGACACCCAGATTCTTAGTAAAAAAAAAAAAAAAGTCCTGTAAAGGAAGAGTTTTGCTCATCCAATGACTCACCAAAACCATTACAATAAAAATCACTCTTGAAAAATGTAACCCAACCCCAAGTCCTGTGACATTATAACATAGAAAGCATGATGACAGTTACAGGAATGAGCCCATATTTTTAAAATCACTTATGCAGTCCCAAACTCTTCCCCTGAAGGTAGGCAACCTACTAAAATACTAAGGACTTCAAAAAGAGAAAATCCTATTATTGGAATTACCAGAAACTCTGTGATACCATTTTATCTTAAATATGTACCATGAAAGAAAACAAATAAACTGAAGAATATCACCTACTGATGGCTATCTTTCAGCATCATCTCTCTGTAGTAAGCGTGCAAATATTGTATAATGGGCAGTATTTTATTTCAATATTTGATAAGATTAACAAATTAAATGCAAGTGGCATTAAAAATAGGAGAGCATCCAAGGGATTTGGAAGCCTTAAAAATATTGGAAATCTTCATGTCATTGGTGGCAGGTGTACTAAATTCTATTCTAATGCATGTGTAAGCACACAGTCTTAATTTTTAAATTAGAATAAGTTTAAATTACAGAGAAGCACTGATATTTTCCCTAAGAAAGTGGTTAGCAAAAATAATGAGGATAATTCACAGTATCTTCAGAACAAGAAATATATGCCAACCCCCAAAGGACCAAATATGTCATAAAACTCTTAAAATCACAAGACATTCATGCTATTGCCAGAGCATTCAGGAATGAGACAGAGGGTGGTTACATCAGGGGAGTGAAGTTGGAACAGAAGAAGCTTTGGGATTTTTTTCCCTATTGAATAATTACAATTCTATTATAATTTCTGTACACACAGAATTGATAATGTGTGTACAGAGTAATATTTTGAATGTTATTTCAATGTTATTTTAGGTTTCTATACTGCCAAACATTGATTGCAGAACATAAGATTTGTGTGTCTACACAAAGGTGTTTTCATGTAGTGGAGGAGACAGCCTGAAATATTTGTTCACTACAGTAATTTTGGTACATGTCCTACAGATTTAAAAAAAAATCTAATTATCCTACTCTGAGTGTACAATACAGTAATAAACTAATACTTTTCTTGATGGAACAAGCTTATTTTTACTGTAGTAAATATGTAACACATTTGGTAATGTACATATTTCAATGCCATTCTCTCAAATCATCCCACCCTTGCCTTCCCCCACTGAGTCCAAAAGTCTGTTCTTTACATCTGTGTCTCCTTTGCTGCCCTGCATGTGGAACCGTCAGTACTGTCTTTCTAAATTCCATATATATGCATTAATACACAGTATTTGTCTTTCTCTTTCTGACATATTTCACTCTGTATAATAGGCTCCAAGTTCATCCACCTCATAAATTTGCCACTGTAATGATTTTAAAGTGTACAAATCAATTGAATTAAACTCATTCACACAATAGTACAACAATCACCAATATCTTGGAGAAGGAAATGGCAACCCATTCCAGGATTCTTGTCTGGAAAATCCCATGGACAGAGGAGCCTGGTGGGCTACAGTCCATGGGGTTTCAAAGAGTCAGACACAACTGAGCGCAGAACACTTATACTTTCACTTCACACCTTTTATAAATTAATTTTAATTGGAGAATAGTGATTTTACAATGCTGAATTAATTTATTGCTCTACAGCAAAGTGAATCAGTCATACATACACGAATACTGACTCTTTTTTAGATTTCCTTCCCGTTCAGGTCACCAGGGAGCACTGAGTAGAGTTCCCTGTTCTATATGGTAGGTTATAAGTAGTAATTTTTTAAATACATAGTACAGTATATATATCAGTCCAATTTCCCAATTTATCCCACTCTCCATTCCTCCCTTGGTAACCAAAAGTTTGTTCTCCACATCTGTGACTCTGTTTGTGCTTTACATATGAATTCATCTCTACCATTTTTTTCTAGATTCCACATATAAGTGATATTGTGTGATACTCATTTTTCTCATTCAGACTTACTTCACTCTGACAATCTCTAGGACCATCCACCTCTGCAAATAGTAGTAATCTGTTCCTTCTTTTGGCTAAGTAATATTCCATTGTATATACACACCACATTAAAAAAAAAGTTTTTAATTGAAGGAAAATAGCTTGGCAATGTTATGTTGGTTTCTGCTATACAACAACATGAATCTGTCATGCATGCTTAGTCGCTCAGTCATGTCCAACTCTTTGGGACACCATGGACTGTAGCCTGCCAGGCCCCTATGTCTATGCGATTCTCCAGGCCAGAATACTGGAGTGGGTAGCCATTCTCTTCTCCAGTGGATCTTCCTGACCCAGGGATGGAACCAGGGTCTCCTGTATTGCAGGCAGATTCTTTACCATCTGAACCACCAGGAAAGCCATAAGTATATATTTATCCCTTTCCTCTTGAGTCTTCCTCCCATTCCCTTCCATCCGTCCTTCTATGTTGTCACAATGGGCTGTGTGAATACTCCACGAGAAGAAAGTGTAGTCTGCCATTTTCAGATGGAATGTCCTATAAACAGCAATTATTAAATAAGTCTATACAGTGGTCATGTATGGATGTGAGAGTTGGACTGTGAAGAAGGCTGAGCACCAAAGAATTGATGCTTTTGAACTGCGGTGTTGGAGAAGACTCTTGAGAGTCCCTTGGACTGCAAGGAGATCCAACCAGTCCATTCTGAAGGAGATCAGCCCTGGGATTTCTTTGGAAGGAATGATGCTAAAGCTGAAACTCCAGTACTTTGGCCACCTCATGCGAAGAGTTGACTCATTGGAAAAGACTCTGACGCTAGGAGGGATTGGGGGCAGGAGGAGAAGGGGACGACAGAGGATGAGATGGCTGGATGGCATCACTGACTCGATGGATGTGAGTCTGAGTGAACTCTGGGAGTTGGTGATGGACAGGGAGGCCTTGCGTGCTGCGATTCATGGGGTCGCAGAGAGTCGGACACGACTGAGCGACTGAACTGAACCGAACTGAACCGATACATTCTAATGTATCATTTAATGATTATGTTTTCTTTTTAATTTTCTATCTGGATGACCTCCCTGTGTTATAAAGCAACTTCCCACCATCTATTTTACAAATGGTAATGTATATGTTTCAATGCTACGGTCTCAATCCATCCCACTCTCTCCTCCCTCTGCTGTGTCCAAAAGTCAGTTCTCTTATAGTTGTATGTCTATTCTTGCCCTGCAAATAGGTTCAACAGTACCATTTTTCTACATTCCATACATACGCATTAACACAAAATTTTTTTTTCCTTCTGACTCACTTTACTCTGTGTAACAAGCTCTGGGTTCATCAACCTCAGTTTAACTGACTCAAAGTCGTTCCTTTTTATGAGAGTAATGTTCCATTGCATATATGTACCACAACTTCTTTATCCATTCATCTGTTGATGAATATCAAGGCTGTTTCTGTGTCTTGACTATTGCAAACAGTGTTGCAAGGACTATCCAGCTGCAAGCATCATTTTGAATGATGGTTTTCTCCAGTTATATGCGTAGGAGGGGGATTGATTGGTCATGCGATAGCTTTATTTTTAGTTTTTTCAAGTACAGATCTTTTGCCTCCTTCAGATCAGATCAGTCGCTCAGTCATGTCCGACTCTTTGCGACCCCATGAATCGCAGCACGCCAGGCCTCCCTGTCCATCACCAACTCCCGGAGTTCACTCAGACTCACATCCATCGATTCAGTGATGCCATCCAGCCATCTCATCCTCTGTCGTCCCCTTCTCCTCCTGCCCCCAATCCCTCCTAGCGTCAGAGTCTTTTCCAATGAGTCAACTCTTCGCATGAGGTGGCCAAAGTACTGGAGTTTCAGCTTTAGCATCATTCCTTCCAAAGAAATCCCAGGGCTGATCTCCTTCAGAATGGACTGTTTGGATCTCCTTGCAGTCCAAGGGACTCTCAAGAGTCTTCTCCAACACCATCTACAAATCTCCCTACCTCTGCATATCCTATTGGCTCTCTTTCTCTGAGAACCCTGACTAATACAGTTTCTATCAGTACTTTCCAAAAATCTTATATAAAATTAAGTATGTCTCAGTTAACCTTTGCATAAGCTTTATGTAATTTTCAAACCCTAAATTCTTTAGGTTTTTACCCAATTTCATGTTTTCCCCGCATATTCAAATAGCTGTTTATTCAGACAAGATAAAATTTGTCTTTTTGTTTTTTTGCTCAGATTTTCTCTTTGAATTGTCATAAGTTAAAAAATTGTGGGTACTGCAGAAAATAAAGAGGACAAGTGAGCCTACGTCTACAGTACTATTTTTATTTTTTGATTTCTCCACCATCCTCTTGTTGAGAATTTTTGCGTCTATGTTTGTTCATCAGTAATATTGGCCTGTGATTTTGTGTGTGTGTATGTGTGTGTGTGATATTTTGTCATGTTTAATATCACGGTGATGGGCTCATAGAATGAGTTTGGGAATGTTTCTCCCTCTGCAATTCTTTGGAATAGCTTCAGAGGGATAGTTGTTAGCTCTTTAGCTGTTTGATAGAATACACTGTCAAGCCATTTAGCCCTTGACTTTTGACTTTTGGAAGATTTTTGATCACAGTTTTGATTTCAGCTTGTGATTCAGTTCAGTTCAGTCGCTCAGTTGTGTCCGACACTTTGCGACTCCATGAATCGCAGCACGCCAGGCCTCCCAGTCCATCACCAACTCCTGGAGTTCACCCAAACCCATGTTCATTGAGTCGGTAATGCCATCCAACCATCTCATCCTCTGTTGTCCCCTTCTCCTGCCCTCAATCTTTCCCAGCATCAGGGTCTTTTCCAATGAGTCAGCTCTTCGCATCAGGTGGCCAGAGTATTGGCGTTTCAGCATTAATATCAGCCCTTCCAATGAACACCCAGCGCCGATCTCCTTTAAGATGGACTGTTTGGATCTCCTTGCAGTCCAAGGGACTCTCAAGAGTCTTCTCCAACACCACAGTTCAAAAGCATCAATTCTTCGTCCTCAGCTTTCTTTATAGTCCAACTTTCACATCCATACATGATCACTGAAAAAACCATAGCCTTCACTAGACGGACCTTTGTTTGCAAAGTAATGTCTCTGATTTTTAATATGCTGTCTAGGTTGGTCATAACTTTCCTTCCAAGGAGTAAGCATCTTTTAATTTCATGGCTGCAATCACCATCTGCAGTGATTTTGGAGCCCCCCAAAATAAAGTCTGACACTGTTTCCCCATCTACTTGCCATGAAGTGATGGGACCGGATGCCATGATCTTCGTTTTATGAATGTTAAGCTTTAAGCCAACTTTTTTCACTCTCCTCTTTCACTTTCATCAAGAGGCTCTTTAGTTCTTCACTTTCTGCCATTAGGGTGGTGTCATCTGCATATCTGAGGTTATTGATATTTCTTCTGACAATCTTGATTCCAGCTTGTGCTTTCTCCAGTGCAGGGTTTCTCATGATGTACTCTGCCTATAAGTTAAATAAACAGGGTGACAATATACAGCCTTGACGTACTCTTTTTCCTATTTGGAACCAGTCTGTTGTTCCATGTCCAGTTCTAACTGTTGCTTCCTGACCTGCATACAGGTATCTTAAGAGGCAGGTCAGGTGGTCTGGTATTCCCATCTCTTTCAGAATTTTCCACAGTTTATTGTGATCCACACAGTCCAAGGCTTTAGCATAATCAATAAAGCAGAAATAGATGTTTTTTAGTCTGTTATATTTTCTATTTCTTCCTGGTTTAATCTTGAAAGGCTGTGCTTTTCTAAAAGTTTCATTTTCATTTCTTCAAGGTTGTCAAATTTATCGGCATTTAGTTGCTCATAGTAGTCTCTTTTTATCCTTTGTAGTTCTGCATTGTCTGTTGCAACTTCTCCATTTTTGTTTCTAATTTTATTGATTTGAGTCTCCTTTTCTTCCCTCAATGACTCTGGCTAATGGTGTATCAATTTTGTTTATATTCTTAAAGAACCAGCTTTAAGTTTATTGATCTTTGTTCTTGTTTTCTTAGTATTTTTTGTTTATTAATATTTCTTACCTGATTTTGTGAGTCCTTTCTTTCTACTAACTTTGGGGTTTTTGTTTTCTTTTTCCACTTGTTTTAGGTGTAAGTTTAGATTGTTTATTTGATTTTTTTTTTCATTTCTTGAAGTAGGCTTTTATTCCTTTAAACTTCCCTCGTAGAAATTTTCCTGTATCCCATGGGTTGTGAGTCATCATGTTTTTATTGTCATTTGTTAGTAGGTATTTTTTTTTTTAATTTTCCTTTTGATTTCTTCAGTGACCTCTTGATTTTTAGAAATGTACTGTTTAGCCTCCATGTGTTTGTGTTTTTACACTTTTTCCCCCTGTAATTGATACATAATCTCATAGTGTTGTGGCTCAGAAAAGATGCTTGATACAGTTTCAATTTTCTTACATTTACTGAGAGTTGATTTGTGACCCAAGATGTGAACTATCCTGGAGAATGTTCCACGTGCACTTGAGAAAAATGTGTATTTTGCTGTTTATGGATGGAATGTCCTGAAGATATCAATTAGGCCCATCTGATCTAATATGTCATTTAAGGCTTGTGTTTCCCTTATTAATTATCTGCCTGGATCATCTGTTCATTGGTCTATGTAGGGTGTTAGTATTCTTGCCTGGAGAATCCCATGGACTGAGGGCCTGGTGGGCTGTAGTCCATGGGGTTGCTAAGAGTTGGACACGACTGAGCGACTTCACTTTCATTTTTCACTTTAATGCATTGGAGAAGGAAATGGCAACCCATTCCAGTATTCTTGCCTGGAAAATCCCAGGGATGGGGGAGCCTCATGGCCCGCCGTCTATGGGGTCGCACAGAGTCGGACATGACTGAAGCGACTTAGGAGCAGGGTGTTAAAGACCCCTGTTATTATTGTGCTACTGTTGTTTCCATATTTATGGTTGTTAGCATTTTACTAATGTATTGAGGTGCACCTCTGAAAGTGAAAGTGAAGTCGCTCAGTCGTGTCGGACTTTTTGCGACCCCGTGGACTGTAGCCCACCAGGGCTACAGGAATCCTCCGTCCATGGGATTCTCCAGGCAAGAATACTGGAGTGGTTGCCATTTCCTTCTCCAGGGGATCTTCACAACCCAGGGTTGAACCCAGGTCTCCTGCATTGCAGGCAGAGCTTTAACCTCTGAGCCACCAGGGAAGCCCATAAATATTTATAACTGTAATTTCTTCTTGGATTGATCCCTTTTTCATTATGCAGTGTCCTTCTTTATCTCTTGTAAGAGTTTTTACTTTAAGTCTGTTTTATTCCAGCTTTCTTTTGATTTCCATTTGCATGGAATATCTTTTTATATCCCCTCATTTTCAGTCTGTATGTGTCTTTAGGTCTTAAGTGGGTCTCTTGTAAGCAGCAGGTATATGGTTCTTATTTCTGTATTCATACATCCAGTCTGTGTGTTTTGATAGGGGCATTTAACTCATTTACATTTGAGGTCATTATCAATATGTATGTTCCTATTGCCATTTTCTTAATTATTCTGGGCTTGATTTTGTGTGTCTTTTTCATTTCTTGTGTTTCTTGCCTAGAGAAGATTTTTTTAGCATTTGTTGTAATGATGGTTTGGTGGTGCTGAATTCTCTTAGCTTTTGCTTGTCTGTAAAGTTTTTGATTTCTCCATCAAATCTGAGTGAGATCCTTGCTGGGTAGAGTCATTTTAGTTGTAGGGTTTTTCTCTGATCACTTTTAATATATCCTGACACTTCCTTCTGGCCTACAGAATTTCTGGTTCTTTTATATGTTATGTTTTGCTTTTACATTGCTACTTTTCCTCCTTATATTTAGTTTTTGTTAGTTTGATTAATATGTATCTTGGTATCTTTCTCCTAGGATTTATCCTGTTTAGGACTCTCTGTGCTTCCTGTACTTGGGGAGCTATTTCCTGTCAGATGTTAGGGAAATTTTCAACTATTATCTCTTCACATATTTTCACAGACTCTTTCTCTTCTTCTTCTGAGACTTTATAATTCAAAAAAAGAAAGTAGCAGAATGACAAAAAAGAGTAATAAATGTAATACATTTAGAATGCTAACAGATATGCTATAAAAATATGAATTTGTTTGAAACAGGCACTGTAGCTTAAAACCAAACTCCAAAAACAAAGAAGAAAAAAAATAATAAAAACAAAAGGGAGCAGAACAGGAACAAAGAATAAAAATAAAATGGACTTAGAAAATCAACAGATATATTAGAAAAAACAATACTATTATTGATGAAACAATCCCTGGAGGGTAAAGCTGTACTCCAATAGAAAAGAGAGAGAGAGAGAAAAGTATACATATATGTATGTTGCTGTTTAGTTACTAAGTTGTGTCTAACTCTATTACCCCATGGACTGTAGTCTGCCAGGCTCCTCTGTCCATGGGATTTCCCAGGCAAGCATACTGAAGTGGGTTGCCTTTCCTTTTCCAGGGGGTTTTCTGGGCCTAGGATTTGAAACCATGTCTCCTACATTGAAAGTAGCTTTTTGATCACTGAACCACTTGGGAAGCCTCTCTCTCTCTCTCTCTCTCTAAATCTTAAATGTTCTCATCATGAAAAAAAAGAAAGAAATGGTAATTATGTAATATGATGTGCTGACTATGTCAACAATGTTAAGTATGGTGGTACTTATATTTAATACATGAATGTATCAAATCAATACAACTTAGATTTACATGTTATGTGTAAATTATATCTTGATAAAAAGAAAAAAAAATCCTAACAAAGCATCTGGCATGTTTAAAACAAAATGAGAGAGAAATGCTTCATACATGGGGGATTTAACCTATAAACCAGATAATTGTCTTCAGTATGGTGTGTCTCTCAATTAGAAATACATAATAAGAAAGGATGTTTTAAGTTGTTATTGAGCATGGTTCAAAGTGCATTTGAATAATAGAGATTTTTATAGTTATTCCAGAAACAATGCTAAAATTAAGATTAAACTATATATGCTTAACCTTCTACTTTAAACAATCCAAACCATCTGCTTCTCTGCCAACTGACAATCTATCATGACATCAGTTTCTGCAACTTAACCTCTAATCTTACTAGGTTGTAAAAATATCAGAACTTCTAATATTTGCTAATTCTTAGTGCCAGTGCCTGTCAGGTCATTCAAGAAATCTGATTTTAGTAACTGCTAGGTAAAGGACCATAAACAACAACAAAAGGACCTTATGTTAGGAGAAAATGTGCCATGCAACTTGTTGAAGGAATACTTTCTGGTCGGTGATAGGGCACTCATGATGATTATGCTAATGAAAGGTTGAATATTTGCATTCTGGATGGAGAGAATGAGACCACAGATCTGTACACAGATTGTTAAGCCAAATTACATCATTCATTGTTCAGGAAAATGTTTTCAATTAGGTCTTGAATCTAAAAGAGATGTAAACAAGACCTCCTTAAGTTCTTACACTGTTAGCTTTGGCTATTGTATCCTTCAGTGTTCCTGATTATTTCTGGACAGCAGCACTGGAGGAAAAACACTGAGTTGTAAATAAGTTGTAATTTATAGCTCAACATTCAGAAAACTAAGGTCATGGCATCTAGTCCCATGACTTCATGGCAAATAGATGAGGGAACAGTAGAAACAGTGGCAGACTTTATTTTGGGGAGCTCCAAATTCACTGCAGATGGTGAGTACAGTCATGAAATTAAAAGATGCTTACTCTTTGGAAGAAAAGTTATGACCAACCTGGACAACATATTAAAAAGCAGAGACATTACTTTTCCAACAAAGGTCCATTTAATCAAGGTTTTGGTGTTTCTAGTAGTTATGTATGGATGTGAGAGTTGGACTATAAAGAAAGCTGAGTGCTGAAGAATCGATGCTTTTGAACTGTGGTGTTGGAGAAGACTCTTGAGAGTCCCTTGGACTGCAAGGAGATCCAACCAGTGCATCCTAAAGGAAATCAGTCCTGGGTGTTCATTGGAAGGACTGGTGCTGAAGCTGAAACTCCAATACTCTGGCCACTTGATGTGAAGAACTGACTCATTTGAAAAGACCATGATGCTGGGAAAGATTGAAGGCAGGAGAAGAAGGGGACGACAGAGGATGAGATGGTTGGATGGCATCACCAACTAAATGGACATGAGTTTGAGTAAACTCTGGGAGTTGGTGATGGACAGGGAGGCCTGGCGCGCTACAGTTCTTGGGGTTGCAAAGGGTTGGACACGACTGAGTGACTGAACTGAACTGTAATATAGATATTTAGGCAAATGATGTCATAAAGGGAAATTTTCCTTCTATTATTGAAAATATGTTGTAGCAACAAAGGTAAACTTCCTACAAGTTTCAGATGAGGATCAGTTAAGATAATTATAGCTTTCTTGAAATTATCATCATCATCACCATCATAAGGGAGGAAATCTTTCCATCTGTCTCTTTCTACTTAAGCTTAGTGACTGAGGCCCTATAAACTGACAATAGATTGAGAGAAGGAAAGATATGCAAATTTATTAAATTTTAATTTTATATCCATGGGGGGCATTTTTTGGAAAGTGAATATTCAAAGGAAAAGTGAGATATGAGAGCATACATAAAGGGAGAGAACAAACACTACTTCAGTCAGTTCAGTTCAATCACTCAGTCGTGTCCTACTTTTTGCAACCCCATGAATTGCAGCATGCCAGGCCTCCCTGTCCATCACCAACTCCCAGAGTTCACTCAAATTCACATCCATCAAGTCGGTGATGCCATCCAGCCATCTCATCCTCTGTCATCCCCTTCTCCTCCTGCCCCCAATCCCTCCCAGCATCAGAGTCTTCTCCAATGAGTCAGCTCTTCGCCAAAGTATTGGCATTTCAGCTTTAGCATCAGTCCTTCCAATGAACACCCAGGACCGATCTCCTTTAGAATGGACTGGTTGGATCTCCTTGCAGTCCAAGGGACTCTCAAGAGTCTTCTCCAACACTACAGTTCAAAAGCATCATTCTTCAGCGCTCAGCTTTCTTCACAGTCCAACTTTCACATCCATACATGACCAGTGGCAAAACCATAGCCTTGACTAGGACCTTTGTTGGCAAAGTAATGTTTCTGCTTTTGAATATGCTGTCTAGGTTGGTCATAACTTTCCTTCCAAGGAGTAAGCGTTTTTTAATTTCATGGCTGCAATCACCATCTGCAGTGATTTTGGAGCCCCCCAAAATAAAGTCTGACACTGTTTCCCCATCTATTTGCCATGAAGTGATGGGACCGGATGCCATGATCTTCTTTTTATGAATGTTGAGTTTTAAGCCAACTTTTTTCACTCTCCTCTTTCACTTTCATCAAGAGGCTCTTTAGTTCTTCACTTTCTGCCATTAGGGTGGTGTCATCTGCATATCTGAGGTTATTGATATTTCTCCTAGCAATCTTGATTCCAGCTTGTGCTTCTTCCAGCCCAGTGTTTCTCATGATGTACTCTGCATAGAAGTTAAATAAACAGGGTGACAATATACAGCCTTGACGTATTCCTTTTCCTATTTGGAACCAGTCTGTTGTTCCATGTCCAGTTCTAACTGTTGCTTCCTGACCTGCACACAGGTTTCTTAAGAGGCAGGTCAGGTGGTCTGGTATTTCCATCTCTTTCAGAATTTCCCACAGTTTATTGTGATCCACACAGTCCAAGGCTTTGGCATAGTCAATAAAGCAGAAATAGATGTTTTACTGGAGCTCTCTTCCTTTTTCCATAATCCAGTGCATGTTGGCAATTTGATCTCTTGTTTCCCTGCCTTTACTAAAATCAGCTTGAACATCTGGAAGTTCATGGTTCACATATTGCTGAAGCCTGGCTTGGAGAATTTTGAGCATTACTTTACTAGCGTGTGAGATGAGTGCAATTGTGCAGTAGTTTGAGCATTCTTTGGCATTGCCTTTCTTTGGGATTGGAATGAAAACTGACCTTTTCCAGTCCTGTGGCCACTGCTGAGTTTTCCAAATTTGCTGGCATATTGAGTGCAGCACTTTCACAGCATCATCTTTCAGGATTTGGATTAGCTCAACTGGAATTCCATCACCTCCACTAGCTTTGTTTGTAGTGATGCTTTCTAAGGCCTACTTGACTTCACGTTACAGGATGTCTGCCTCTAGGTGAGTGATCACACCATCATGATTATATTGGTCGTGAAGATCTATTTTGTACAGTTCTTCTGTGTATTCTTGCCACCTCTTCTTATTATCTTCTGCTTCTGTTAGGTCCATACCATTTCTGTTCTTTATCGAGCCCATCTTTGCATGAAATGTCCCCTTGGTATCTCTAATTTTCTTGAAGAGATCTCTAGTCTTTCCCATTCTGTTGTTTTCCTCTATTTCTTTGCATTGATCACTGAGGAAGGCTTTCTTATCTCTCCTTGCTATTCTTTGGAACTCTGCATTCAGATGCCTATATCTTTCCTTTTCTCCTTTGCTTTTTACTTCTCTTCTTTTCACAGCTATTTGTAAGGCCTCCCCAGACAGCCATTTTGCTTTTTTTGGCATTTCCTTTCCATGGGGATGGTCTTGATCTCTGTCTCCTGTACAATATCACAAACTTCCATCCATAGTTCATCAGGCACTCTGTCTATCAGATCTAGTCCCTTAAATCTATTTCTCACTTCCACTGTATAATCATAAGGGATTTGATTTAGGTCATACATGAATGGTCTAGTGGTTTTCCCTACTTTCTTCAGTTTGATTCTGAATTTGGCAATAAGGAGTTCATGATCTGAGCCACAGTCAGCTCCCGGTCTTGGTTTTGCTGACTCTATAGAGCTTCTCCATCTTTGGAGATCTTCATAGAACCATTCAACTTCAGCTTCTTCAGCATTACTGGTTGGGGTATAGACTTACCAGACAGCAAATGAATTTTAGGTTCTTAGGAGAATAATGGGGGGTATGGTAGATGATGATGATATCTGTTTGAATGTGATGGTGACTTCCTATCTCCTTTCCTGTGATGATTCAATCTTCCCTGTGATAAAACTCCCAGGGAAGGGATTTACTACAATTGAATTCTTTCTTTGAAGAAATTCTTTCTTTGTGTTTAAGTAGATAAGGGGAGCTCAAAGAAAGCTTTTTCCTGCATTTATTGATTATAAAATGTCTTCATTACACCAAAGTGGCATACTGTGATTTCCTATACAATCATTATTTTACCTTTTCTCAAACTTGAGATAACTTTGTTCCATATAATAAATATAACAAAATTTAAATCTAGTCAAGTAATGACATTAAAAACATTTTAAACCAAGTATCTGGTTTGTTGACCTGTTAACTTTTCCAGTAGTAAATTTTTATCTTATTGGTCTGTCCTTCCACATAAAGTAATTGAGTTAGATTTGAGAGTCAGTTTCCTTGCCCAGGGCTTGGGTAAGGATCCATTTTGGTTCCAGTATTATCTACAAATAAGCAGAAACTAGCTGTTAACAGATAAGAATCTTCTTTCACCTCACATGCGTGGTCTAGCTCCAAGCTTTACGGAAGTAACTGATAACAAATCTCCCACACGGATGGCTGATGTAATTTAATGTTACAAATATCACTATTTTTGTGGAGGGAAATTTCCAGTTAAAATTAGAAATTTTAAACAAACATTATCAATAATGTAAAGATTTATTTATGTAAAACATGCTAATTTTTTAGCTAATTGTAGCATTGTTATAATAGAAATACTGAAGTAACCGAGAGAGAGAGAGAGAGAGAGAGAAGACCAAAAAACAATCATTACATGATTATATAATGGGGTACTTTGTATCATTAGTGGTGATATTATGAAAATATAATAACAGTCATCTACAAAAGAACTTTACACAGAAAATTACAAGATACTGAAGAAAGAAATCAAATATGACATAAATAGATGGAGAGATAGTCCATGTTCCTCGGTAGGAAGAATCAATATTGTGAAAATGACTATACTACCAAAGGCAATCTATAGAGTCAATGCAATCCCTATCAAATTACTAATGAAATTTTTCACAGAGCTAGAACAAAAATTTCAAAATACATATGTAAATACAAATATACGAGCAGCCAAAGCAGTCTTCAGAAAGAAGAATCCAGGTGGAGGAATCAACCTTCCTGACTTCAAATTATACTACAAAGCTAGTCATCAAGACAGTATGGTATGGGCACAAAAACACAAGTATAGACCAATGGAATAAGATAGAAAACTCAGAAAAAAATCCATGCACCTATAGGTACCTTATTTTTGACAAAGGAGGCAAGAATATACAATGGGGCAATGATAGCTTCTTCAATAAATGGTGCTGGGAAAACTGGACAGCTACATGTAAAAGAATGAAATTAGAACACTTCCTAACACCATACACAAAGATAAACTCAAAATGGATTAAAGACCTAAATGTAAGACCAGAAACTATAAAACTCTTAGAGGAAAATATAGGCAGAACACTCAATGACATAAATCAGAGCAAGGTCTTCTATGATCCACCTCCTAGAGTAAAGGAAATAAAAATAAAAGTAAACAAGTGGGACCTGATTAAACTTAAAAGCTTTTGCACAGCAAAGGAAACTATAAACAAGGTGAAAAGACAACCTTTAGAATGGGAGAAAGTAATAGCAAATGAAACAACTGACAAAGGATTAATTTCCAAAATACACAAGTAGCTCATACAACTCAATGCTAGAAAAACAAGCAACCCAATCGAAAAGTGGGGAAAAGACCTAAAGAGACTTTTCTCCAAAGAAGACATACAGATGGCTAACAAACAAATGAAAAGATGCTCAACATCACTCATTATTAGAGAAATGCAAATCAAAACCACAATGAGATATCACCTCAAACCAGTCAGAATGGCCATCACCAAAAAGTCTACAAACAGTAAATGCTGGAGGGGGTGTGGATAAAAGGGAACACTTTTGCACTGTTGGTGGGAATGTAAATTGATATAGCCACTATGGAAGATGGTATGGAGAGTCCTTAAAAAAACTAGGAATAAAACCACCATATGATTCAGCAATCCCACTCCTAGGTATATACCCTGACGAAACCAGTGTTTCATTGCAGCACTATTTACAATAGCTAGAATATGGAAGCAACCTAGATGTCCATCGACAAATGAATGGATACCGAAGTTGTGGTTCATATACACAATAGAATATTACTCAGCCATAAAAGGAACGCATTTGAGTCAGTTCTGATAAGGTAGATGAACCTTGAACCTATTATACAGAGTGAAATGAGTCAGAAAGAGAAAGATAAATATTGTATTCTAATGCATATATGGAGAAGGAAATGGCAGCCCACTCCAGTATTCTTGCCTGGAGAACCCCAGGGACGGGGATTACAATAGCTAGAATTCAATTGAACCTGCATCTTCTGTGTCTCCTACATTGCAGGTGGATTCTTTACCCTTTAAATCCTTATCTTTTTCCTGATAGACTCATGCTAGTGTGAGCAGAGGGGACCTTAAAGAGGCTGAAGAAATTGGAGACCTTGGGTGTTACTACATCTTCATCACTGAGTGTCTGGTTCCCAGTGGGGACCTACTCAAGCATTTAGGGACTGATGAGTTTATTTGTGAGTAATAAATGGTTTATGGCACTGGTTCTCAAATCTCAGCAGGCAGTAGGAGGAACACATCCCAAGAGTCTCTGATTCAGCAGGTGTGAGCTGGGGCCCCAAAATATGTATCTCTAACAAGTTCTCAGGTGACATGGATGCTCTTGGTCTGGAACCATGCTTTGAGAATCCCTGGTGGGATCAGCACGAGTGGCATCTACCCAAGAGTTTGTTAGAAAGGCAGATTGTTGACCCCAGCTTGACAATCAGAATCTGCATTTACAAGATCATCAGATGATTATTATAGATGTGAAAGTTTGGGAAGCAGGGCTTTAGTACACGTGTTCTCAAATATGAGTTGGGTAAACCATAAATGCAGAATGGGATGTGTGACAATCTTGTTGCAGATATATTTTTATCACAATTGTGACTGAAACATAAACTAGAATTTAGAAATTTCTGAACCAGAATTTGGGCTTTCCCAGTGACTCAATGCAGGATCTGCCTACGATGCAGGAGCCACAGGAGACATGGGCTCGATCCCAGGATTGGGAAGATCCCCTGGAGGAGGAAATGGCAACCCACTCCAGTATCTTTGCCTGGAGAATCCCATGGACAGAGAAGCCTGATGGGCTATAGTCCACAGGGTCACAAAGAATCAGACACAACTGAAGCGACTTTGCACGCACATACAGGGCCTGATACTTCCTGAGCTCTGCCGATGGCTAAGTTAAAACATCCTCAGTCCTGGTACTTTCAGAAAAAAAGAATTGGAACATATGAGTGTATAGTTTCTGAATTCAGCAGATCAATTTCATGTTGGATGAGAACTGAAGAAAAGTGGCTACTTGTTCTCTACTCTATTGCGTGAGAACTATAACAAAAAAACTGTTTCACTCTCCCAGCAACAATGGCTCAGAGTCAGCAGTCAGCTCATTGCTGCCTTGAAATTATCACTGTGGCCAGCTTGTGCTTTGTGGCTCTGATGGGTGATGTAGGGGAGGAAGTGGGGGACCAGATGGTGGAGATTGTATGTTCGGCCCTTTCACCTTCCCCCTTGTAATGTTAGTCTTGAAAAAACAACAGGAGGAAAAATTTCTTTTTACTTATCTTGAATAATGTCCAGTCTTTTCTATTTTTCTTACTCTTTCTCTGCAGTCTTGTCTTCTGAAGTATCAGATCACTAAGGAAAGGCATTTACATTTAATTTTATTTTTATCAACGGAAGAACAAACAGACGTTTGTTCTGTTTTTAACTTTATTTCTTTTCCTTATAGGAGGGTTTCTTTTTGTGTGTTTGGAAGAGGACAAAATATTAAGAATCTTGAAATCTAAAATTTGTGAGAAATAGGGATAGTCCCTGCCCTATCTGACTCTGAAATCCTGAAATTTTCTTGAAAGTAAAATGAACCCAGAGTGTTAGATTTATTCTTTCATGTTTCAGCCTGATTTTTCCACACCACACACACACACACACTCACTCACACTCATATCTCTTCCTTTTCCCCTCCCCTGCCTTCTCTACCATGCCTATGCCCATCCTCTGGCAACTTGTCATTGGTGAAAGCATGAATCAGTGGTCAGATGTAACATCCTGTCCCGTTTTTTGGCCACTGTTACTTTGGTCAAGACACCCCAAGTGGAATTAAACTCAGGATCTGAGAAACAGAGTCACAGTGAGAGGATGGGAAATAATCTCATGAGAGAAATCAGGTGAGTCCTGACTCTGGGCACAGCCCTTCTTGGGAGAAGAGACAGGAAGAGGGAGGTGGGGTGTGTGCATTTGGAATGGTGGATCAGTTGTGCTTTAAGAAGGTTGAACTTAAGGACAGCATCTCCTAAGAACATACAGGAACCTTCCAATCCACTTTCTCTTGGCTTACTTTGGAATTGTGGTAGGTTTCCAGATTTAGAAAATAAAAATACAAGATGCCAGTTAGATCGGAATTTCACATAAATACATGCATTTTTTTTTTTCAGTATAAGTATCCCTCGTGCAATATCTGGAGCACTATTGCACAGATCATGCTCTGTGCATGGGTCATTCTTAAACTGAAAAAGTTGTTTATCTGAAATTCAAATTTAACTGTGCATCCTGTCTTTTATCCAGCAACCTGGGTCTGTGATCACTTGAATCTTCCTACAACTCTTTCTTCATCTGGGTAGAGGGCTTATCTTGCCATTCATTGACTTCATGGGATCAGTGTGAAAATAAACACTCAGGTTTTTACAAATTGTGGAAGCAAAATAATTCACTCAAGTGTTTTTAATTTAAGTAGTGCCTTTTGTGGGTGATTTTTTTGTTTGTTTTCATTTTATTTATTATTTTTTATGAGTTTTTTAAAATTTTATTTTATTTTTAAACTTTACAATATTGTATTGGTTTTGCCAAATATTGAAATGAATCTGCCACAGGTATACATGTGTTCCTCATCCTGAACCCTCCTCCCTTCTCCCTTCCCATACCATCCCTCTGGGTCGTCCCAGTACACCAGCCCCAAGCATCCAGTATCGTGCATCGAACCTGGACTGGTGACTCGTTTCATACATGATATTATACATGTTTCAATGTCATTCTCCCAGATCTTCCCACCCTCTTCCTCTCCCACAGAGTTCATAAGACTGTTCTATACATCAGTGTCTCTTTTGCTGTCTCGTATACAGGGTTATTGTTAGCATCTTTCTAAATTCCATATATATGCGTTAGTATACTGTATTGGTGTTTTTCCTTCCGGCTTACTTCACTCTGTATAATAGGCTCCAGTTTCATCCACCTCATTAGAACTGATTCAAATGTATTCTTTTTAGTGGCTGAGTAATACTCCATTGTGTATATGCACCATAGCTTTCTTATCCATTCATCTGCTGATGGACATCTAGGTTGCTTCCATGTCCTGGCTATTATAAACAGTGCTGTGATGAACATTGGGGTACATGTGTCTCTTTCCCTTCTGGTTTCCTCAGTGTGTATGCCCAGCAGTGGGATTCTGGATCATAAGGCAGTTCTATTTCCAGTTTTTTAAAGAATCTCCACACTGTTCTCCATAGTGGCTGTACTAGTTTGCATTCCCACCAACAGTGTAAGAGGGTTCCCTTTTCTCCACACTGTGGGTGATTTTTTATCCCTATCCTCATCAAACACTTCCCTCTTATAGGTAAATAATTTTTTCTTTGCCTAAGATATATAGACATTTTTTTGTTGTTGTTGGAATGACTTTTATTTTATTCTTTATTGAAATATAATTGCTTTAAAAGACACAACTTTTTTATCCATTCATCTGTGGTCTTAGATTGTTTCCAAACAAGATATATCAAGAGTTGGCAAGGGTGTAGAGAAAAAGAAAGACTTGTATACTGCTGGTGGTTCAGTCACTGTGGAAAACAATTTAAATAATTAAAAAATGCAACAATCATATGATCTAGCATTCTTGCTTATTGGTACATATGCAAAAGAAATGAAAATAGGATCCTCCTATGTTTGTTGTAGCATTATTTACAACAGCCAAGACATAAAAATAACCTAAGTATTGAGCAATAGATCAATGGATAAAGATTATTTTTTCTTTTTTCTCTTGTTTTTCTTGATAATAGCCATACTAATGAGGTGATATCTCATTGTGGTTTTGATTGATTTGTATTTCCCTGATAGTTAATGATTGTTGTTTTTCAGTCTCTAAGTTGTGTCTGACTCTTTGTGACCCCATTCACTGCAGCATGCCAGACTTCCCTGTCCTTCACTGTCTCCTGGAGTTTGCTCAGACTCACATCCATTGAGTTGATGAACCATCCAACCATCTCATCCTCTGTTGCCCTCTTTTCCTCTTGCCTTCAATTTTCCCCGGCATCAGGGTCTTTTCCAGAGAGTAGTTGGTGGCCATTTGGATGTGATCTGTAATACAGGTAGATTGATCTGGCCTTCCAACACTCAACATATTGCTCCTGTGTTCCAATGAATATATCCATTTCCCACTAGCTAACATCTAAACTGTGGAACATTTGTTTTAGAATTTAAAGTCCTATATATTGTTTTAATCACTCCCTCCTTGTTCTCTTCTCCCTTTGGGCATTGCCTCACTGTCTTGCTTAGCAACCAGCCTCTAATTAAGTAATTTCTACTTACTAATGGAGTCTCTCCAAAGCAATTTTTACTTTGAATGTATCTTTACAGCCCCTATAACTGTCTAGAATGTAGAACAAAATAGAAATCTAAAGAATGTGTACTTAGTTAAATATATCTTTTTTCCCCCTTTCTGTCATAAATATGTTGTATGGATTTTGTCAGTTTGGTCTCTTGGCCCATTTGAGTTCAAGTGTGCCTTGGCTGTCAGAATGCTTGCTCCAAGGTTCATTTTCAACCATTTCTTATTTGTCAAACCATAATATTCATTCTACAGTGCTGTGGCCAGATATTACATCTTCCTGGTCTTTGCCAGAAATTATTCTTTCACTATTCAATGACTTGTAAATGGTTCATACACACTGATGACACTAAACGCATCTTGCTCTGTCATGGTTATATGGGTGTAAGACTTTTAGATAATGTATTCTCTGACCATGAGGATAGTACTCTTAAACTCTGAAAATCCCTGAAATTCTTGCTAATGATCTGCAGAAAGAAGGCTCTCAATAAATGTTTTCTGGCTAGTATGAAGAAGCACGTGCACTCATTGGAGGAGGGCAGAGGGTACAATTTTCCTCTTCAGATTACTGAGACTTAAAAGGAGCTTTCCATTTTTAGCTGTCTTCCTTTCTGTATTGATTTTTGAAATATCCAATTTTATCTGTTACCATGTTCTGATAAGGTTGGTGGTCTCTTTCAAAACAGCCATTAATTTTGCTTACTTTACAAACATGAAAGCATCATGAAGATGCTGATTCAGTTCAACCATGTTGTAAATGAAGCCAGTTAGACTCAGAGAGATGAAAGTGTCTTGGTTTTCTTACACTTGTCATTGCAAAACCCCCTTTTTATTCTCTTCATGGGATCGCAAAGAGTCAGACACAACTGAGCAATTAACACACACACACACATATTCTACTCTCTAGCCATTGCTCTCTGCTTAGGATCCTAGTCCCATCTTCTGGAGAAGCCTATCAGCTAGATTTCTGCTGCTACTGCTGCTGCTAAGTCGCTTCAGTCGTATCCGACTCTGTGAGACCCCATAGACGGCAGCCCACCAGGCTCCCCCTTCCCTGGGATTCTCCAGGCAAGATCACTGGAGTGGGTTGCCATTTCCTTCTCCAATGCATGAAAATGTAAAGTGAAAGTAGGAAGTCACTTGGTCATGTCCAACTCTCAGTGACCCCTTGGACTGCAGCCCACCAGGCTCCTCCGTCCATAGGATTTTCCAGGCAAGAGTACTGGAGTGGGGTGCCAAAGTCCAGGAAGATGTGAAGAGGAAGTAGACAAATGTTGTCTTAGGATTTCTCATGGTTGTCATCTGTGAATGATGCCTCCACAGTAAGAGAATATTCTAGGTCCTCCTGAATGCCCACAAACTTCAAGGCAACCAGATTCTATAGTACTCAAGGAACTCACAGGACTGAGTGAAGTATTCAACTTTCATTTATAGTAGGGACTAATAATTATCTCAGGCTTGCTCTCTGCTCTATACACTATTCAGAAGTTCATAAGATTATCTCATTATTTTTCCATACCAAGTGGTTATTTTTATCCTTATGTATGGTTTCATTGGAAAAATGCAATACTATATATAAAAGTGTTGGATTTTTGAATACATTTATAAATTGGTGATGGGAGATTATTTTATTTCCAGTAAGTAAAATACGGGTAATTTCTGTCTAGAGTATTCTTTGTCTTGGTGAACTTCAGAAGGCAGGTTAGCAGCACTGTTTGCAGTTCATACAACTGGATAAAGGAGGAAAGAATAATTTCTAATAAATAATTCACCTGAAAAATCATGAAGCTAGATTAAGCTTATATTTGATAATTGTCCTGTTTTTCTTGTGATCCTGGATAAGCTCCTTGGTTTCTATGATTGCATAACTGTATGTGCACTGTGAGGGTAATAATATTGCCAGATTAAGTTTTAGTCACAACTAGATTTAGTTGTGACAATAAAATGAAACAATGTATATGTGTTAGTGGGCTTCCCTGATAGCTCAGTTGGTAAAGAATCTGCCTCCAATGCAGGAAACTCCAGTTTTGATTCCTGGGTGGGGAAGATCCCCTGGAAAAGGGATAGGCTACCCACTCCAGTATTCTTGGACTTCCCTTGTGGATCAGCTGGTAAAGAATTCACCTGCAACGCAAGAGACCTGGGTTCAATCCCTGGGCTGGGAAGATCCCATGGAGAAGTGAAAGGCTACCCGCTCCATTATTCTTTCCTGGAGAATTCCATGGACTGTACAGTTCATGGGGTCTCAAAGAGTCGGACATGACTGAGCAACTTTCACTTTTCATATATGTTAGCAGGAACATCAGTTCAGTTTAGTCTCTCAGTTGTGTCCAACTCTTTTTAGCAGGAACATAGTAGCTGATTAATGAATGATACCTATTATTTAATTCCATTAGTACTGAAATCAACTTTATTTTCAGATTCTTGAGTTACAGTGCATTTTGCCTCAGTGAATTACTTATAGAAATTATTTAGTTCACAACGAACCCCATTCAATGTACTGCTGATATGATTGAGAACAAGATGGAAAAAAAAATTCTACCTCATGGAACTTGTTCTAGCAGGAGAAATGGGTTACAATGATACAAATTGTGCACTTCAGGGAGTTATAACAACTATGAATGAAATATAGCAAAGGGAGGGGTATGATGTCATGGAGAGCTAATATTAGAGTGACATGGGTATTTGGGAATAAGAAGATTAGGCAAAAATCTGTGGGATTAGCTTCCAGACAGAGAGACCATGTGTAAAGGCCCCAAGGAGAGTCAGAGTATGGTGTGTAATGGGATGAGGAGGGCAGAGGACATGAGGTTAATAGGGTTACCTCTTGGCCACTCCACATTTTATAACTGCTTGTCCTCGGTTTTTTTCTCTAAGTGTTATTGAGATATAGTTGTTATGCAAAATTCATATATTTAAAGTATGTATTTTTAAATTGATACATATTTACACTTCTGTGATATCATCACCACAGTTAAGGTACTAATATCTTAATTAGTGGAGATAATTAAGAGTGAAATAGAGGAGAGTGAAAAAGCTGGCTTAAAACTCAACCTTCAGAAAACGAAGATCATGGCATCTGGTCCCATCACTTCGTGACAAACTGATGGGGAAACAATGGAAACAATGAGAGACTAGTTTTTTTGGGCTCCAAAATCACTGCAGATGGTGACTGCAGCCATGAAATTAAAAGACGCTTGCCCCTTGGAAGAAAAATTATGAACAACGTAGACAGCATATTAAGAAGAAGAGACATTACCTTGCCAACAAAGGTCCTCCTAGTCAAAGCTAAGGTTTTTCCAGTAGTCATGTATGGATGTTAGAGTTGGAGAATCGATGCTTTTGAACTGTGGTGTTGGAGAAGACTCTTGACAGTCCCTTGGACTGCAAGGAGATCCAACAAGTCAATCCTAAAGGAAATCAGTCCTGAATATTGATTGACTGGAAGGACTGATGGTGAAGCTGAAACTCCAATACTTTGCCCAACTGATGCAGAGAACTGACTCATTTGAAAAGACCCTGATGTATGCGAGACAGCAAAAGAGACACAGATGTATAGAACAGTCTTTTGGACTCTGTGGGAGAGGGAGTGGGGGATGATTTGGGAGAATGGCATTAAAACATGTATAATATCATATAAGAAATGAATCGCCAGTCCAGGTTCAATGCAGGATACAGGAAGCTTGGGGCTGGTGCACTGGGATGACCCAGAGGGATGGTATGGGGAGGGAGGTGGGAGGGAGGTTCAGGATGGGGAACACGTGTACACCCATGGCGGATGCATGTTGATGTATGGCAAAACCAATACAATATTGTAAAGTAAAAAAAAATAAATAAAAAAAGAAAAAAAAAAGACTGAAGGCAAGAGGAGAAGGGGATAACAGAGGATGAGATGGTTGGATGGCATCACTGACTCAATGGACATGAGTTTGAGCAAGCTGCAGCAATTAGTGATGGACAGGGAGGCCTGGCATTCTGCAGTCCATGGGTCACAAAAAGTTGGACACAACTGAGCGACTGAACTGACTGAATCATCACCTCTAGTTTCTTTGTTTTGCCTGTGTGTATGTGTTTTGTGTCTGAGTTAAGAACACTTAACATGAGATCTTAATATATTTTAACATGCACAATAACTTATTATTAACTATAGGAACTATGTTGTGCTGCATATTCTGGAACTAATTTATATGGTATAACAGAAACATGATATTATTGAGCAGCAATTCTCCCTTTCCCTTTCTCCCCAGCCCTTTGCAACAACCACTCTACTTTCTGCTTCTATGAGTTCAACTATTTTCTTTTTTTAAAAAAATTAAAACTTGCTTAGTTTTCATTGAAGAATAATTGCTTCACAATATTGGTTTGATATCTGCCATAAATGAAGTAGCCATAGGTGTACATATGCCCCCTCCTTCTTGAACCACTCTCCTACCTCCCGCCCTTTCCCACCCCTCTAGGTTGTTACAGAGCCCCAGATAGAGCCTTGAGTCATAAAGCAAATTTTCATTTGCTATCTATTTGACATACGGTAGTTTATATGCTTCCATGCTACAATTATTTTCAGTTTCACATATAATTGAAGTCGTGCAGTATTCGTTCTTCTGTGACTGGATTATTTTACTTAAGCATAATATACTCAAGATTCATCCATGTTGTTGTAAAAGGTAGAATACTTTCTTTCTATGGCTAAATAATTTTAGATAGTATGTATATGCTACATGCCACATTTTCTTTATTCATCTGTGAATGGATTTGTGTTGTTTCCATATCTTATTTATTGTGAATAATGCTGCAGTAAAGATGGGAAGGCAGATATCTCTTTGAGACCCTGATTTTGATTTCTTTGGACATATATTCAGAAGTAAAAGAATATATGTATACTCAGAAATAACTAGTTTGTTTTTAATTTTTTGAGAAGTCATCATACTGTTTTCCACAGTGCGTGCATAATTTGCCTACATACCAACAATGCACAAAGTTTCTAATTTCTCCACACCATTGCCAATATCTGCATATATACATACATATATATATATATGTATATATATATTGGCTTCCCTGGTAGCTCAGCTGGTAACAAATCCACCTGCAATGCAGGAGACCCCAGTTCAATTCCTGGGTTGGGACAATCCACTGGAGAAGGGACAGGCTACCCATTCCAATATTCTTGGGCTTCCCTGGTGGTTCAGAGGGTAAAGAATTTGCCTGCATTGCGAGAGACCTGGTTTGATCCTTGGATTGGAAAGATCCCCTGGAGGAGGGCATGACAGCATACTCCAGTATTCTTGCCTGAAGAATCCCCACAGACTGAGAAGCCTGGAGGGCTACAGTCCATGGGGTCACAAAGAGTCAGATATGACTCAGCTATAAAACAACATACACACACACACTATATATTTTTTATAACAGCCATGCCATTTTAATAGGTGTGAGATGATATAACTCACTGTGATTTTGATCTGCACTTCACTGACAACTAGTGATGTTGAACATTTCCAGGCAGCTGTTGGCCATTGGTATGTCTTCTGTGGTGATGAAGGTGAAGTGAAACAGTTGTGCTCAAAGAGTTGAATTCACGTATGCCATGATGAAAAGTGTTTCCCTCTTTTAAGGTCAGTCAGACTTTATGGGAAGCCTATATGAGATAGCACTCTTGGCCTTAAGAAAATAATAACATAGAAGAGGGACTACAGTGGGTGCCGATTAAAAAGTTGATAAACCCCTTGAACAAATACTGTACCTAATGGCTGTTCTATACTTTAAAAAATTAGAAATTATATAGCTGAGAGATGATAAAAGATTTTCAAGGTCACTTCTGCTATAAAATGATGAAACTACAGTGTACAAATGATGATTTAACACATGTATATGTTGTGAAATGTTTACCAGGATATATCAGTAATTTCTGATATCAAGTCATGTGTCATTTCCACTATACCACAACAACCTTTTTTTTTTTTCCAGACAGGGCAGATGTTAACGTATTCTTCATAGAAGCCCAAATAGTGTGCTATAGAAACAACAGGAAGGGATGAATGGAATTCTAATTTGAACTGGCAGGGACGTAGGGCATGTTTGAATAATTGCAGCATGGATTGTTCTGCAAATGTTAGGCAGGCTGAACAAAGTGGAAAAGATTGCAAACTAAAGGGACAATGTGTGAAAACATATAAGAGTTTGAAGTACATGGTGTTTCAGGAACTACAGTTGTCAAAAGTTAGAGCATATTGCTCAAGGATAATCCCTATGGGGAAGAATTTGAAAATGAGATTTGGCATTTGATGATTAAAAAGTCTTCAAAGGCATCCAGGAAGTGATAATGCAATGAACATGAGTGGAGAAAGATGTAATGTGGCTTATATGTTAAGAGAATTGTCTGTCCTCAGTGTGTAAGGTGAAATGGAGAAAAATGGACAAAGTTAAGAAGTTCTAAAAAATAGATGAATTAAAAGGAAATGAAGAGCTAAAATTCAGCAGGACAACCAAAATGGAAAAAAAAGAGGTTTGGTGAAAATAAATGCACTTCACTTTGGTGTTTGTCAGTCATTTACATCACAAATGTGGCATGAGAGAAGGAAAAAATTATCCCCCCGAATGACATATAAGTCTCTTCCTGGCCTCTCCTGGGGACCTCTCCATTATTAGAGACTCTTGGGATATGCTGCACATATTTGGAGATGAAGGAGACACAGAAACAGAGAGAGCAGTGACGAATCTTAGGCGAGGTGGTACTTCCCAACTTCCTCCCGTAACTGTCAAATAAATCCCCATCAAATCTGCCAGACAGAGGAAACAGAAATGATAAGAATCAGACTCAGCTCTCCCCCTTTCCTTTGTCTTTGATAACACTTTTTTATTCTCCAGACTCAGCCATTACCCCATGCCTCTGTGTGGTCATTCATGGAATGAAAGAGCCATGAGACTTGTGCCAAAGATTTTCCAGCTTTCACTCTCAGACACTCTAATCCAATGGCATTGAGGGGAAAGGGAGATAACATTTAACAAGCAACTGAACAAGTGCTGAAATATTGTATAGTTGAGCTAAATCATTACAATGATACCACAAAGGAGATATTGTTATCCCCATTTTTATATGTTTTGAAATTAAGACTGCAAGGGTTTCAGTCTCTCAGTTAGAAGGGGTGGGTTTTTTTTTTAATTTAATTTTATTTTTAAACTTTACAAATTGTATTAGTTTTGCCAAATATCAAAATGAATCCGCCACAGGTATACATGTGTTCCTCATCCTGAACCCTCCTCCCTCCTCCCTCCCCATACCATCCCTCTGGGTCGTCCCAGTGCACCAGCCCCAAGCATCCAGTATCGTGCATGGAACCTGGACTGGCGACTCGTTTCATATATGATATTATACATGTTTCAATGTCATTCTCCCAAATCTTCCCACCCTCTCCCTCTGCAACAGAGTCCATAATACTGTTCTATACATCAGTGTCTCTTTTGCTGTCTCGTACACAGGGTTATTGTTAGCATCTTTCTAAATTCCATATATATGCGTTAGTATACTGTATTGGTGTTTTTCTTTCTGGCTTACTTCACTCTGTATAATAGGCTCCAGTTTCATCCACCTCATTAGAACTGATTCAAATGTATTCTTTTTAATGGCTGAGTAATACTCCATTGTGTATATGTACCACTGCTTTCTTATCCATTCATCTGCTGATGGACATCTAGGTTGCTTCCATGTCCTGGCTATTATAAACAGTGCTGCGATGAACATTGGGGTACACATGTCTCTTTCCCTTCTGGTTTCCTCAGTGTGTATGCCCAGCAGTGGGATTGCTGGATCATAAGGCAGTTCTATTTCCAGTTTTTTAAGGAATCTCCACACTGTTCTCCACAGTGGCTGTACTAGTTTGCATTCCCACCAACAGTGTAAGAGAGTTCCCTTTTCTCCACACCCTCTCCAGCATTTATTGCTTGTAGACTTTTGGATCGCAGCCATTCTGACTGGTGTGAAATGGTACCTCATAGTGGGGTGGTTTAAGTCATCAAACATGTAGCTAGCAAGACTCCAAAGCCCACGATCTTCGTTTGATTACTTGAGAGAGGTTTTCTATAAGACTTCTCTTCTTTCCAAGAAGAGGGTACTTTGGACCTTCTGGAACATGGGAAGGTGGGAAGCCTGCTGGTGGTTCTCAGAGGTGTATGAGGGGATGACATGAAGCCCTCTGCCTGTAGCTTGTCTATTGTTCAGCATTAAATGGATAAAAAGAACTGTTTCCTTCTTCTGGAAATCTATAGCTGACACATACATTATATTGAGAAAGTGTGAATCTTCTCTTCATCTGTCCAATGATAGGGTTCAGGATGTACTACCCTAAAATATGGTGCCTTGGTATATTGACTATCTCAAGCTGAAGGAATTCAAGGACAGCAGAAGCAGGATGGTTGTTCTGACTTCCCAAAACTTGCCTTTCTTCCCTGAAAGCAGGAGATGAATCTCTTATGTGAAAGGGAAGAGAGAAATTCCTATCACCAGAGACAAGGAATTTAAGGTCAAAAAGCTATGTTAACAAAACTTGTTACACCTTTGTCATTTATTAGCTCTAGCTCAATCCCTCTGCCTTGTCAATGTTTTACAAGCTTATTGTGCCTTTGTCTACAAGATATACAAGCTTCCTGCCCTGGTCACTTCTTCTGGTTTTCTTTCTTAAGTGAAGGCTCTCATATGCATGTAAAAATTAAATAAAATTTGTATGTTTTTCTCCTGTTAGTCTGCCTCATGTCAGTTTAATTTTTAGGCCCAGCTGGAGACCTAAAGAAATTAGAGGGAGACTTTTTCTCCTCTACATCATCTATCTACTTCAAGTTTGTATCTATATATGTACACAGCATGCAAACAGGCCCATATTGACTAAAAATAATAAAATTTCTGAACAGTGCAAGAAAACTTTAAAATTATAAGATTAATAGTTTTATTGTTCTTTATCATCTTAAATATTTTATGATCTCTGTATGATGCAGTCTTTCAAAGATGATAGTTTAAAGGAAAATTCAATAACGGAGAATCTATATTGCCTCTAGTGGAATTAGACCCAGTCCATATTTCCTCAGGCAACATGGATTTATAACTTACATTTTGGACAGAATTTTATAACCAGATCTCCACAATTGTTTATGAAGAATTTTACATTCCTGCTAGAGCTAAAGTAACTAAATTAAAAGCTTGGATATTCCCCAGAGAATAAGACTTTAGTATGCTTCTGTGTTCAGAAAGGGGAAGTAGTAAATTGACTAAAGAAAAGGAAAATGTACCTTAAGAGGAAATTCATTTACCATCTCATCATTCTGCTCTTACTTTTAAAATTGTGTTCTGGGTCAAGTGCTTAGCCAGGCATCAGAGACTGAAGTACCTGACTTTGAAGCAGATGAATTTTTCATGTGTAGATGATCATGTTTTTTTTTTTTTTCTCTTTATCCTCATTAGTTAGTAATTAAGTGTAGAATTTGATGACTCTTGGTGATGCTTTTCTGCTTTCCAAAAAGTAGAAAGAATGTGTTAAAGATTTTCAAAACAAACTACTCTTTGTGACCATTGAAAAGTATTTTGCATTGTTATCTTCATCTAGGTTCTAATAAAGTGGCAGGTGCTTTAAAAGCAGAGAAAGGAACAAAAGAATCACCACTAACAGGAAGACTGAGTAGAAGGCAATAGCACCCTACTCCAGTACTCTTGCCTGGAAAATCCCATGGATGGAGGAGCCTGGAAGGCTGCAGTCCATGAGGTTGCTGAGGGTTGGACACAACTGAGTGACTTCCCTTTCATTTTCACTTTCATGCATTGGAGAAGGAAATGGCAACCCACTCCAGTGTTCTTGCCTGGTGAATCCCAGGGACGGCAGAGCCTGGTGGGCTGCTATCTATGAGGTCACAGAGTCGGACACGACTGAAGTGAATTAGTAGTAGTAGTAGTAGTATTAAGGGGTGGTATCTTGTTGTTGTTGTTTAGTCACTAAGTGGTGTCTGACTGCTTTTTGACTTTGTGGACTGTAGCTTGCCAGTCTCCTCTGTTCTTGAGATTTCCCAGGCAAGAATATTGGGGTGAGTTGTCCTTCCTTTTCCAGGGGATCTTCCCAACTTGAGACTCAAATCCACATCTCCTACATTGACAGGCAGAGTCTTTACCACTGAGCCACCTATGTAAGACCATTTTCATCATGTTTTCTCTTTCCTCCCTAATTAATTTATGTCATCTGTAGCCTTAGAGTGTTTGGATCTGAGTCTTTGAAATGTTAATAGATGCAAACAATAACAATATCAACTTAGTCTGTTTTCTTCTATACTCATCAATATCTTTGAGATCTATATTTATTAGAGTGAGTGTATCTGCCTTGTAACTTTGTATCTGCACTTGCTTCACACCATCCATTCATTGCCAACCCGCTTACCAAAGTCCTGCTGTGGATATCTAAAACATACCTCTTATATCCCTTTGGAAGGAGTGACCTGGAATATACACCATTTCTTTACCAGAAGGCTACACCTTCTACTCTCCCTTTCTGGAGTTTTTGGATCTTCACATCTGTTCCTATACTTGAAAAATGCATGTTTTCTAATTTTGCCATATATTTTAAATGTAAATTTGTAACCAATTGTTATTTTAATTTTCATTTCTCTGGTTGTTTATTGGTGATTTTGTGTATCTATTCAGGTGCTTCTTAGGCTCTGAAGCTTCTTTTAAATGTTTACTATCCAAAGCCTCTGCTCCCAGAGCAGCAAACTGAGTTCCCTGTGCTACATAGCTGCTTCCCACTAGCTAGGTTTTTTACACAGGGTGCTCTGTGATGACCTAGAGGGCTGGGAATTGAGGAGTTGGGTGGGAGGGAGGCTCAGCAGGGAGAGGATATATGTATACTCATGGCTTATTCACGTTGTTGTACAGCAGAAATCAACACATTATTGTAAAGCTATTGTCCTCCAATCAGAAATAAATTAAAGCAAAATAAAATACCCAAACAAACAGAAACTTTTTTGCTCATCTTTTTCCCCCTCTTTGGTTTCTTGAATTCTTGTGGATTAACAAACACCTTTTGAATATTATAGACTCACCTCTTGAGTGTTAGCCAGGTTAAAGAAAAAAGTAATGACACTTGTTGAAGATGGCAAGGAAGACTTGATTTTATAGCTGGGGAGAGAGATGGGGCTGAAAGAATTTACAGTCAAGGAACAGGGTATGGGTCAGTGGATGACAATTTACTAAGAGGAAATAGGGTTAAAAGTGGTTCTGGCTCAACCGACCTAACAGAACTCCTGTTGAAGACAGGCCATGATGATCAGAAATCTCTTGGTGGATGGTGGAGGATGAGGAGCTTGGTGGGGTTCTGGTTAGAGCATCTTGGCAGGATTTTTACTAAAATTGGATTTTATAGGGAAGTGCACAGATAGGACTAGGAAGAGGTTCAGGAAACTGATTCAAGTTTGTTAGCCATAACAAGTATCTAATCTTACCAGGCATCTATCTACTTGCTTCATTTTTATTTATTAATGCCTGAAGTCCTAAATGTTGATGTAATAAAATTTGTCAAGTTTTTGCCTCATGGTTTGTGGTTTGGTTCTTTTAAGATAATTTTCCTTTAATTGATTTCTGTATTAAGGCAAAATTTGCATATGGCAAAATGAGCAAATTTTAAGTGTAACACTTGTTGAGTTTTACAAATGTGTATACCTATGGAACGTGGTATATATCTATAGAACATGTGTATAGTCATAGAACATGTGTATACCTATAGAATACCCCAATCATGACATATAATTTTTCATCATCACAGAAATTGTCCTCATGCCTCTTCTCAATCACCTCAAAGTACTCTTCTATTCCCATTTTTGTTTTTTTTACAAATGAGCTCATAAAATATGTACTTTTTTTGTGTTTGCTTTTCAGTCAACATTAATGAAGAGACTCATCCGTACTGCTGCATGTGACAAAAGTTCATTCTTTTTTGTTACTGAATATTCCAGAGTCTGTTTAGGTGCAAATACACAAGAGTATGATTATACATTCTTCTATTCATAGTATTTGAGTTACTTTCTATTTTGGGCTATAATGAATAAAGCTACTATAAATATTCATATTTAAATGCTTTTGTGGATATATGTTTTCTTTTCTCTTGGGTAATTCCTTAGGAAGAAGTTTTCTCCCATTTTTATGTAGCAAAGCTATTACTCTGAATTTTCTTGTACTGATTTTCTTCATTAGATCTTTGATCTCTATTAGTATATGGGTTAAGTTAAGGATTTTGCTTTTTTTCTCTCAAAAAAAATGACCCAGATTTTGCAACTTCAATTACTAGAAGATCTATTCTTTTCCCATTGAACTCTAATTACTTCTATATTATATATGAAGTGTCTACATATGATTGGTTTATGTCTTGTATTCCTTTACTAGCAGCATATAGATTTTATTATGATGACTTTGTAGTATGACTTGATATCTGGTATGATGTTATTCTCTATAACATCACAAAGGTTTGAGGTAATAAATACAAACCATAGCAGAATGATTTTAGTAGGATAGGTTTTAATGTAAAGAATTTGGTACCTACGAAATCCTTGGAATGGCTGCTCTAGTTGTGGCTTTCAGTCTGGGCCTCTTTATAAACATACTTTTACCCTACAAAATTGACCAAGCTACCCTGTCTAAGAGGTTTCTAGGGTGATTCTACATTAAAAATTTCCCCACCGGTACTGTCTATGAGGCTTGAGAATGGACACCAGAAAGCTGATGCACAAAAACTTCTTGTCTGTGAACCTGACTTTTGGAGGAAGAGCCACAAAAAGGCCTCTTCACACTTTGAGCAGCATATAATTTGCAGCTTCAATATTGGTGGCAAATGATTCTGAAGAAGGCAGTCATCACTTTCCTTTTTGCAGAAAGAAGATGGAATAGATATTAACAATGCCCATTAACTATGCTCAGAACATGCCCGCTTTGTTCTTCACTTCAAAATTGATATAACTTTTTGAGGACTTTTACCTCTCATATTTATTAAAAACTAAGTTGAGTTAATCAAAAGTGTCAGCTTGAATTTTGATTGGGAGAACATTGGCTATATAGATTAATTTCAGGACAAAAAGCTATGTTAATGCAACCACTATTACAGTCAAAACAGTTGTGTGTAACTTTAATCAAAATTTTAGTGTATTCTAAAAGAGTTGTAATTTTTGTTTTTCTTGCATTCTTTGTTTAGGTTGATTTCTAGGTACTATTTATAATATCAGATAAAGTACATTCTACTCTAGCCTAGTGTTGTTAAAATGCTATTGAATTTTGTAAGATAGTTTTGTGTCTACCAGCCTCGCTAACTTTGTCATTTAATAGTTTGTTAAGTTAATGCTACTGGGTTTTACATAGAGTTAATATGTAAACTACAAAAAAGACTTCTACTTCTTTTCATTTTTTACAACTCCTGCCTTTTTCTTGTTTTGTTTTCATTAACTTTGCTGTATGCTTTTGATATATTGCTTTTATCAAAATAAAGAAGTTCCAACTTATAATACATTTTATGAGAATTTTTATTATTAATGTGGCTAAATAGTATCAAATGAATTTTTGAAATTGTTGAGATAACCTTTAAATTTTTTGGTTAGATTTCTAAGATGGTAAATATGTTAATAGTTTTCTTTCATTTTTTTTTTAAAATTAATGGCTTAGAGTTCTGATAGCAATCAGTGTTTGATAAACAGAGATGGTAGTGAGAAAGCAATCAAATAATGAACATAAAATCCATTATCAATTCAGAACTGTATTAAGTTACTGACTTTACCGTCCTGTCTTAGCAGTGTCTAAGTAAACTTTAGGCTTGTGAATAAGAGAGATTGTTAACAGTAATAGGAAATGATTAGGAAAGGTTTTTCTCCTTGTCTTTTTTTTTCTCTATTATGTGAATTGGAAACACTGTCAGTTGCATGACCCATGTCCATTCCTCAAGACTCCTTACTAATACAATTTTGATTTTATTTATTTTAGCAATATAATCAGATTTATTATCCCTTGTAGGTAGGCATATCATTAGATGTTCAATGAGATGACCTGGAGCTTCCTATGAAATCTTTTTCTTTTCTAATAAATATGTTCAGTATAAATGGCATCTACTTTCCCTTTTATAGTTACTTTGAACATGGACATGATGTCTGAGGTTGTGATAATAACAAGACAAGCATGATAGTGACACCAAAAATGTAGGCATGGCAAAAGTAACAAGCGTGTCTGCCAGATAACACCCCTGAATGTCTCAACCCAATATCTGTAAATGTATCTGTCTCTAATTATTTTCAGAAAAATGGACAAATAATGGACAAACAAAAATCTATTTGCTTAAACTTATAATTTTTCTGTTAGCAAATTAATACAAGCTAAGTGAAAAATATAGTACAAGTCAATAATGGCATTGAAGTTCAAATAGTTGATAATACAGTTCTTTTTTTAAACTTTTAATTTTAATTTGAAGTTGATTAGCAATATCGTATTAGTTGTAGGTGTACAGCAAGGTGATTCAATTATACATATTCATGTAACTATTCTTTTTCAAAGGATTTTCCCATGTCAGCTCAGTTCAGGTCAGTTGCTCAGTCGTGTCTGACTCTTTGCAACCCCATGAATTGCAGCATGCCAGACCTCCCTGTCCATCACCAACTCCTGGAGTCCACCCAAACCCATGTCCATTGAGTCTGTGATGCCATCCAATCGTCTCATCCTCTGTCATCCCCTTCTCCTCCTGCCCTCAATCTTTCCCAGCATCAGAGTCTTTTCCAATGAGTCAGCTCTTCGCATCAGGTGGCCAAAGTATTGGAGTTTCAGCTTTAGCATTAATCCTTCCATTGAACACCCAGGACTGATTTCCTTTAGGATGGACTGGTTGGATCTCCTTGCAGTCCAAGGGACTCTCAAGAGTCTTCTCCAACACCACATTTCAAAAGCATCACTTCTTCGGTGCTCAGCTTTCTTTATAGACCAACTCTCACATCCATACATGACCATTGGAAAAACCATAGCCTTGACTAGACAGACCTTTGTTGACAAAATGATGTCTCTGCTTTTTATATGCTGTCTAGGTTGGTCATAACTTTCCTTCCAAGGAGTAAAGGTCTTTTAATTTCATGGCTGAAATCACCATCTACAGTGATTTTAGAGCCCAGAAAAATAAAGTCAGCCAGTGTTTCCATTGTTTCCCCATCTATTTGCCATGAAGTGATGGGACCAGATGCCATGATCTTCGTTTTCTGAATGTTGAGTTTTAAGCCAACTTTTTGACTCTCCTCTTTCCTATGTAGGTTTTTACATAACATTGGGTAGAGTTCCCTTTGCTATACAGTAGGTCCTTGTTGGTTATCCATTTAAAATACAGCAATGTGTACATGTCAGTCCCAAACTCTTAATCAGTCCCTCCCCTAGACCCTTTCCTTCTGCTAACCATAAGTTTGCTCTGTAGGTCTGGGAATCTGTTTTTGTCTTCTAAGAACATTTGTATCATTTTATTTAGATTCTCTATATAAACAATATCATACAATATTTGTCTTCACTCAGGATAACAATCTGTATATCCATCTATGTTGCTGCAAATGACATTATTTTTAGTGGCTGAGTAATATTTCATTGAATATATGTACTGCATCTTCTTTATCCATTCATTTGTCGAGGTACATTTAGGTTGCTTCCATGTCTTGGTTATTTGTATTGATAACCTACCCCGTCTGGGATAACACCTAGTTGATTGTCATGTGCTTTTTTTGATTTTTTAAACTTTATTATTTTTATTTAATTATATTTGACTTCCAATACTTTATTAATTTCAAGTGTACAGCATACTGATTCAGTATTTTTACAGATTATACTCTATCTAAAGTTGTTACAGGAAAATGGCTATAATTCCAGTGCTCTACAGTATCTTCTTGTTGGTTATCTATTTATAATAGTAGTTTTTCTCTCTTAATCCCATATCTCTAATATGCCCTTCCTTCTTTTTCTCTCCCTTTTGGGAAACACTAGTTTGTTTTCTATATCTGTGAATATCTTTTGCATATATTCATTTGCATTATATTTTAGATTCCATATATAAGTGATATAAACATTATTTCTTTGTCTGACTTACTTTGTTGTTGTTCAGTTGCTCAGTCATGTCTGACTCTCTGCAACCCTGTGGACCGCTTGCAGCTTTGCGACCCCATGGACCCCCAGCAGCATACCAGGCTTCCCTGTCCTTCATCATCTCCTGGAGTGTGCTCAAACTCATGTGCATTGAGTTGATGGTGCCATCTAACCATTTAATCCTCTGTCATCCCCTTCTCCTGCCTTCAATCTTTCTCAGCATTAGGGTCTTTTCCAATAGTTGGCTCTTCCCATCAGGTGGCCAAAGTATTGGAGCTTCAGTTTCATCATCAGCATCAGTCCTTCCAATGAATAGTCAGGGTTGTTTTCCTTTAGGGTTGTTTTCCTTGATTTGATCTCCTTGCTGTCCAAGGGACTCTCAAGAGTCTCCTCCAGCACAGTTCAAAGGCATCAATGCTTCGGCGACCAGTCTTTTTCATTGTCCAGCTTTCACATCTGTACATGACTACTGGAAAAACCATAGCTTTGATTACACAGACCTTTATAGGCAAAGTAATGTCTCTGCTTTTTAATATGCTGTCTCGGTTTGTCATTGCTTTCCTTCCAAGGAGCAAGCATCTTTTAATTTCATGGCTGCAGTCACCATCCACAGTGATTTTAGAGCCCAAGAAAATAAAGTCTGTCGCTATTTCCATTGTTTCTGTAGATCCATCTATGTAGTAGCAAATTCAGTCTTTATTAAAGACTGAATAATATTAATATTGTGTATTATGCACACACATCTCATGTCTTCTATATCCATTTATTTGTTGATGAATACTTAGGTTGTTTCCATATCTTGGCTATTGTAAATAGTGATATTGTATGTACACAGCATACAGCATCTTGTGTCTTTTGCATACAAGTTCTTGTGTCTTTTGCACACATGTTCTTGTTTTCTCCAGATGTAATACCAAGGAGTGGAACTTCTGGATCACATGTAGTTCTATTTTTAGTTTTTTGAGGAATCTTTATACTGTTTTTCATAGTGATTGTACCAATTTGCATTTCTACCAACAGTGTGCAAGGGTCCACTTTTCTCCACATCCTTTCCAACTTTTGTTATTTGCAGTTTTTTTGATAATGGTCATTTGACAGGTGTAAGATGATACCTCAATGCTGTTTTGATTTATGTTTATTTAATAATTTATGATGTTGAGCATCTTTTCATTTATCTGTTAGCCATCTGTATGTCTTTGAAGAAATGTCTGTTCAGGCGCATTTTTTGGTTGGGTTGTTTGTTTTTATGATACTGAATTGTATGAAGTATTTATATATTTTGGATATATGAGCCTTTAGTTGAGCTCATCTTTTGCAAATATTTTATCCCATTCTTTAGGTTGTATTTCCATTTTATAAATGATTTCCTTTGTTGTGCAAAATGTTTAAGTTTAATCAGATCAAATTTGTTTATTTTGCTTTTATTTATTTTGGCAAAAAATGTTGCTGTAACATGTCAAAGAGTGTTTGCCTATATATTTTTTTAGAAATTTATGGTTACAAATCTTACAATTAGGTCTTTAAATCATTTTGAGTTTATTTTTGTGTACAATGTGAGAAATTTTTCTAATATCATTGTTTTACATGAAATGTCCTTTTTTATCAGGAAAATTTGTTGAAAAGACTGTTTTATCAATTGGTATATTCTTGCCAAGGATTAGCTGGGTATAGATATATGAATTTATTTCTAGATTCTCTTTTCTGTTTGACCTATGTGTCTGTTTTTTGGTGCCAGGACCAACCCGTTTTGATTACTGTATGTAAGTAGTATACTCTGAAGTCTGGGAGAGTGATACTTCCTGCTTTGTTCTTTTTTCTCAAGAAAGCTTTAGAAATTCTGGGTCTTTTATGGTTCCATATAAATTTTAGGATTATTTGTTTTAGTTGTGTGAAAAAAGTCATGGGTATTTTGATAGAGATTGCATTAAATCTGTAGATTGCTTTGATTAGAATGCTCATTTTAACAATATTAATTATTCTAATACAAAATCACAGTATAGATTTCAATTTCTTTGTATCATCTTCAATTTCTTTCATCAATGTATAATTTTCTTAGTATACATCTTTCACCATCTTGATTAAATTTATTCCCAGATATTTTAATTCTTTTTGATGCAATTTTAAACAAGATAGTTTTTTTTTTTTAAACTTTCTCTTTTGAGAATAGGTATTAGTGTACAGAAACACAAAAGATTTCTGAATATTAATCTTATATCCTGCAATTGTGAGGAATTTGTTTATTTTAATAGACATTTTGGTGACATTAGGGTTTTCTATATAAAGTATTGCAAATAGGAACAGTTTTACTTCTTCTCATCTAATATAGATGTATTTTATTTCTTTTTCTTACCTAATTGCTTTGGTTAGAATTTCCAATACTATGTTAAATAGAAGTGGCAAGAATGAGCATTCTTTCCTTGTTCCTAAATTTAGAGAAATGGCTTTCATCTTTTCACCATTGAGTATGATGCTAGCCGTGGATTTCTCATAAATGTCCTTTTTTATGTTCACTTATATTCCATCAGGGATCTTAGTTTTCTGAATGCTGAGCTTTAAGCCAACTTTTTCACTGTCCTCTTTCACTTTCATCAAGAAGCTCTTTAGTTCTTCTTCACTTTCTGCCATAAGGGTGGTGTCATCTGCATATCTGAGGTTATTGATATTTCTCCTGGCAGTCTTGATTCCAGCTTGTGTTTCATCTAGCCTGGCATTTTGCATGATGTACTCTGCATATAGGTTAAATAAGCAGGGTGACAAAATACAGCCTTGATGTACTCCTTTCCCAATTTGGAACCAGTCTCTTGTTCTATGTCTAATTCTGACTGTTGCTTCCTGACCTGCATACAGGGTTCTCAGGAGGCCTGTCAGGTGGTCTGGTATTCCCACCTCTTTCAGAATTTTCCAGTTTGTTGTGATCCACATAGTCAAAGGCTTTGCCATAGTCAATATAGCAGAAATATATGATTTTCTGGAATTCTGACAGTCTACAGTTCTTGAGGTTGCAAAGAGTTGGACACGTCTGAGCATGCACATACACTCATGAAAAATACTGTCCAGCACCTAAGATATTCTATTCAATTAGAATAGAAGGTGAGATAAAATTATCTCAGACAAGCAAAGCTAAAAGTTTTCATCAGTAACAAACCTACGCTAAATGAAATTTTGAAGAGTCTTCTTGAGGTGGAAAGAAGAACTTATGGAAAATAAAAAATCTCAAATTGGATGGAGAAATATTGTACAAATTATTGAGTTTTGGTGTTTATTTAGATTTCTTTTGTGAAGCTACGATGTATTAAGAAGTTAAAGTCATACATTTGGGACATTTTTAAAAAGAAAGAAAAAAGCACAGAAAATATGGAAAAATCAGCCCTTGTCTCAGGACTTTGGCCAGCATACATTTTAAGCTTAATACATGGTTTTTAAATGATAGAAAATTGACAATTTATTAATTCGTTCAACAAATCTTTGTATGTCATCAATGCCTGATGGTATCTGAATTCTGTTTGATTAAAACAAAATCTTTTACTTTATGTATGACAATTCATAAATGCCTATTTATGTACGGTAATTCTAATGACATGGAATTCTAACTAAGTGCCTTCTAAATTAGGAACTTTATGACCCTGTTTTTTTAATTTTGAAATACAAACAGCCTTTAAAAGGGTAAATTAGAGAATCATTGAAAACCTCAAGGAGAATCTTCATTGATCAGATTGGAAAAATAAAATCATGAGAAACTGGATTCTGGAGAAACAGAAAAAGAACAGAAGATAGAGGACACCAAAATTTTTTCCTGATTCACAATCTATACTACTAAGTAATTATAACTTCCAAATTTCAATGACATTCTCCCAAAAGCCTCTAATTAAAATAAATAAATTTAAACTTAACTTCCAAACTTGACAGTTTTTGAATATTATCCAGAAATCTCTACATCAGAATCAAAAGAAAAGGTTCCCTTCTTCTGCAAATCTGATTTACTTTGTATTTAACAAGTTCTACTCTTTGCTTAGTAGTCCTGTATGTCAATATCTAACAATGTTTCTTGAACTTAAAACACTAATACTGAAGAAATGACTTCTCTCAATAACGTCAGTAACAACTATGAGGCTCATAGTCTGAGGTATTTTACATGAACCCTTATATAGAAACAAGAGAATACACTATTTTTGAGGATTTGATACTAGTGGGAAAAGACCATTCCAAGAAATGATATGTTTGTACAATGCACATAGTGAAAAATTTGATTAACGGAATCACAGGCTTTGGTCTATGATGAATTATTCTGTAACCATTATATAATCATGCAAGTTGCTGGTTTCTCCCATTGTAGCTTCATCATTCAATGTTTGCTTGATTCTCATAATAATGATTTTAATGAGAATAAACATAAGAATAATATGCACAACATACACTTCTCTGAATGTAGGTGAGGATTACGTTGCTCTACATGTACATGAATGGCAAAACAGAAGGCTTTAGAGAATCTTACTCTGGCTCAGAAGGCCAGGATCAGTAGTCCTAGTACTCCACATAGACACATATAGCATGCTTATGCTACCTGGACTCACTGGAGAGGCTGCACCTTTCCATTGTAAGGTGCTTTCAACCTTCTTGGCACCTCCTATCTCTTCTGGAGAACTCAGGAAATTTGCATGCCAGATCATGATCAGTCCAAGCCCTGGAACTTTCCTGATTATAAAAATTAAACTGAGAGAATCAAGGATCAGATTATAGAATTTTGTTCCATCATAAGTCTGGCTTCTGGTCAATTTCCAAATTGCATTCTGTATCTATGACTGTCAATTTCAAAGGAAAAGAAGTTTAACAAAAAGGAAAAGCAGGCTTCTTTTTAATAGTAAGAGAAGTGTACTCACTCTTTAGTCCACCATCACTGTGATAAAAACCAGGTATCATGAAAAAGAAAATTACAGACCTATATCACTGAGAAACACAAATGCAAATGCTCAACAAAATACTAGTAAACAGAATCCAACAACACATTAAAAAGATTATATACCATGATCAAGTGGGGTTTATCCCAGGGATGCAAGGGTTTTTCAGTATATACAAATCAATGAATGTAATACACCATGTTAATACATTAAAGAATAAAAACTATATGAACATCTCATAGGTGCAATAAAAACTTTTGACAAAATTCGACACCCATTTGTGATTAAAAAACAAATACCCAGAAAATGGGCATAGAGGGAACCTATCTCAACATAACAAAGGCTATATAATGCAAACCCACAGCAAACATCATTCTCACTAGTGAAAAACCTGAAAGCATTTCCTCTAAGATCAGGAACAAGATAAGGATGTCCACTCTCACCACTGTTATTCAATATAATTTTGGAAGAGCTAGCCATGGCAATATGAAAAGAAAAACAAATAAAAGGAATTCATGTTGGAAAAGAAGAAGTAAAACTGTTACTGTTTGCGGATGACATGATACCCAACATAAAAAAAATCCTAAAGATGCCACCAGAAAACTACTAGAGCTAATTGATGAATTTGGTAGCTACAAGATACAAAATTAATGCACAGACATCTCTTGAATTCCTATACATTAACAATGAAAGATCAGAAAGAGAAATTAAGGAAGCAATGTCATTTATCATTGCAACAAAAAAGAGTGAAATACCTAGGAATAAACTCACCTAAGGAGGTGAAAGCTGGAGTAAGAAATGGCAAGCCACTTCAGTATTCTTAGCTGGAAAATTTCATGGACAGAGGAGCCTGGTGGGCTACAGTCCATGGGGTTGCAAAGAGTTGAATAGGACTAATTAACTGAGCACAAGGAGGCAAAAGACCTGTATTTATAAATCAATAAGACAACATGGTGATGAAAGAAATAGAAGATAACCCTAACAAATGGAAAAATATATCACATTCTTGGGCTGGAAGAATCAATATTGTGAAAAATGATTGTGCTACATAAAGCAACCTACAGATTCAATGTAATCCCTATCAAATTACCAACAACACTTTTTAGAGAATTAGGACAAAAAATGTTGCAATGTATATGGAAAGGTGAAAGACCCCAAATGTCCAAAGTAATCTTGAGAAAGAAAAATGGAGCTACAGGAATAAAGCTTCCTGACTTCAGCTGTTGTTCAGTCACTCAGTCATGTCCCACTCTTTGCAACCCCATGGGACTGCAGCACGCCAGACTTCCCTGTCCTTCACTGTCTCCTGGGGTCTGCTTAAGCTACTACACTACAAAGCTGCAGTAATTAAAACAGTAAAATACTTGCACAAAACAGAAATACAGATCAATGGAACAGGATAGAAAGTCCAGAGGTAAACCCATCACCTATGGGTACCAAATCTACGACAAAGGAAGCAAGAATATACAGTGGACAAAAGACAGTCTCGTCAACAAGTGGTGCCTGGAAACCTTGACTGCTACATGTAAAAGAATGAAATTAGAACCTTATACCACACACAAAAGTAAACTCAAAATAGACTAAAAACTGAAACATAAGACCAGACGCTATGCAATTCTTAGAGGAAAACATAGGGAGAACACTCTTTGACATAAATCACAACAAGATCATTTCTGACCATCTCCTAGAGTAATGAAAATAAAAACAAAAATAAACAAGTGAGACCTAATTAAACTTAAAAGCTTTTGCACAGCAAAGAAAACCATAAATGAGGTGAAAAGACAATCCTGAGAACAGGGGAAAAGAAAATGCTTGCAAAAGAAGCAACTGACAAGGGATTAATCTCCAAAATATACAAACAGCTCAACAACAACAACAACAACAACAAACCCCAATTGGTGGAAGACCTAAATAGACATTTCTCCAAGAAAGACGTACAGATGACCAAGAGCCATATGAAAAATTGCTCAATATCACTAATTATTAGAGAAATGTATTTTAAAAATACAATGAGGTATCACCTCACACCAATCAGAATGGCCATTTCAAAAAATCTACACACAACAAATGCTGCAGAGAGTGTGGAGAAAAGGGAACCTTCTTGCACTATTGATGGGAAGGTAAACGGATATATGGAAAACATATGGAAAACCGTACAGAGTTTCCTTAAAAAACTAAAAATAGAACTATTATATAACCCAGCAATCCCACTCTTGGGCATATACTCTGAAAAACCATAGTTCAAACACATGCCCCTCAGTGTTCATTATAGTACTATTTACTATTCCCAGGATATGGAAGCAACCTAAATCCAGATGAGTGGATAAAGAATATGTCATACATATATACAATGAAACATTTTTCAGTCATAAAAAGGAACAAAGTTGGGTCATTTATACAGATGTGAATGGACATAGGGTCTATCAGACACAGTGAATTGGTCAGAGAAAAACACATACCATGCATTAACATGTATGTGTGGAATCTAGAAAAATGGTATAGATGAACCTTTTTGTAGGGCAGGAATACAGATGCAGATATAGAGAATGGACCTGTGGACATGTACGGGGTGAAGTGGGATGAGATTGACATATAAATACCATGATGTGTAAAAGAGATAGTGAGAACCTGCTGTATAGTAGAGGGTGCTCAGCTCAATGCTCTATGATGACCTAGATAGATGGGATACAGGCTGGGGGAAGATCCAACTGAAGCAGCTGATTCAGTTCACTGTGCAGCAAAAATTAACACAAGTTGTAAGGCAACTATACCCCATTTTTTGAAAAATGTTAAGGAAAGCTAAAAAAGGAGACAAAAAGATTTGGAAAGAGGTAACAATCTCTTTTTTTCTTGTGTGTTTTTTAGTTGCTTGAAAGACAATCAAAAGGAGCTTGGGAAGGTAAGCCCAGACGTGAAAAGAAAAAGGTAAGAACACAGCATTTCAGAGTATTTTCTCCAGTGATTTACTTCCAGAATCTCTGTACCGTGACAGCTAATGTCCTATCTTAGACCTCTTACAACCACAATGATAAAATTCTTTGGCAATTGCCTCTAAGACTTGGTAGAATGTTAGATGGAGACTCTAAACATTAAAACTGGCTCATTAGTACACATATTTTGTTTCTTAATAGTTATATAATGCAAATGCATGAATGAATAGCTGATATAAAGGATATTTGTTTCTGGTTGGTTATTTGGAATGACCACACTTCCAACTTATTCCACATACTTAGAATAATTTGGGGAAATATAAATCTAATCATGCCTTTCCCTTAAAACCCATCAATGTTTTTCTATTACACCCAGAATAAAATCCAAACTTCATCACGGACTAAAATTCAATATAGATTGACTCCTGTGTATGTCTCCAATATCATTCCTCACCCTGCATGCTCACCCGTTTTCTCCCAGGAAGTCATATCCTTCATGCCACTAATCTTCTTCACCTCAGGGCCCTGGCGCATGCTGCTTTGCTAGTGCACATGGGTTTCATTTTCCTTGTTTGTGATAGAAAATATCTCTTCTGGAGATGCTGGCTCTTATGATTTCTATGAGCTCCTTGACTAGACTATGTAAGAATGCTGTTTCCATACCACGTTGATTTTCTACACTGCCCCTCTCTTTATATTTTGTTATTGTTCAGTTGCTCAGTTGTGTCCGACTCCTTGTGACCCCAGGGTAGCATGCCAGGCTTCCCTATCCTTCACTATCCCTGGAGTTTGCTCAAACTCAAGTCCATTGAGTCGATGATGCCATCCAACCTCTGTCGCCCCCATCTCCTCCTGCCCTCCATCTTTCCCAGCATCAGGGTCTTTTCCAATGAGTTGGCTCTTTGCATCAAGTGACCAAAGTATTAGAGCTTCAGCTTCAGTGTCAGTCCTTCCAATGAAAATGCAAGATTTACTTCCTTTGGGCTTGACTGGTTTGATATCCTTGCAGTCCAAGGGACTCTCAAGAGTCTTCTCCAGCACCACTATTTGAAAGCATCGATTCATATTTTTCTAATGCCTTTCTTTTAACTTGTAACTTTATATTGTTAGTTTGGCTTTTTACATTCCATCTTCCTCTATAGACCAAGTGCATGTGAAGGCTCTAACCTTTGCTTGAACTTGTTAGTGCCTATCAGTTACCCAACCCTGACAAGACACTCATGGAAAAAAAAAAGGCAGTGAAAAAGCAGTCTATATCTGGACACTCTTATCTTGCCACTGCTTAGATTAACAGAAACGCCATGACTTGTTTGTCAGTCATGAGCTTTTCATATCTTTGCACTCAACCCCTTTCCTAATCATTTCATCTCAAGGTCTGTTTTTCTGTCTCTGAGATGACCCTTTCTAGTCTTACAAAGTGTGAAGGTATGGGGGATGGAGAGGAAGACCTTGATGTTTGTTGGTGACAGGAAATAATTTTTGAGGAATCAGTCATTTCCTAAGTTTCAGCTATGCTTTCTCTGCACAAAGGAAAATGTAGAAATAATGGAGTGGCTATGCCTTCACTGTGACTCTTTGCAACTCCTCTTTACATTTTGTAGCTGGAGAAGAGGTAGAAAATATCTTGTGATGTTTCTGAACTAATGTTCTGATTGCATTCTATATCTGTAACGTTTTCTCATGGATATTCCAGGATTCATTATTCTTGAAGTTCAGAAGCTGTTACACATCAATGTTCCCTATGATTTGTGTTTTTTTCACCCATAAAATCAATTTTAAGATTCAAGTCTTTATTTCAGGAGTTATTTTTTAAAAATGTCTTTGGATATTTTTGTTTTAATTGTTTGGTTCTCATGTCTTGAAATAGCAATTATGTGATATTAAGATTTCTTTTTTGTCATAATTATCATTATATTTCTAACCACTCTACCTCTTTATTTTCTACCATTTACTTTTTAGTCTCAAGTATTTTTTTATGGTACTGCTTTTTTTTTTTTTTTTTTACTTTGCCGTGCTTTTACTAGTATTTTACTTTCTCTAAAAGCTTTGAGCTTTGCCATTTCTTTCAATTTCCCCCCCCTTGATTTATGCTAACCCACTTTCCTGCTCCATGTATTTTATATATATATATATAATTCAGTCCATGTGTGCAACTTTGTGCTTAGGACCTTGCTGTGCAAGCAGGTCATTTGTGAGATAAAGTAGTGTGTGTGTTTGTCCATTGGTTTAGCAAGAGTGCTTCTCTGGAGGCTCAGGCGGTAAAGGATCTGCCTAGAACGCAGGAGACACGGGTTTGATCCCTGGGTTGGGAATATCCCCTGGAGAAGAGAATAGCTCCCCACTCTAGTATTCTTGCCCAGAGAATTCCGTGGACAGAGGAACCTGGTGGGCTATAGTCCACAGGGTCACAAAGTGTCGAACATGATTGAGCATCTAACACTTTTACTTTTTGGGAGAGGAGAGATAATCTAAGACTCAGGCTTTGATTTTAGTATGTTGTCTCAGATTGCCTCCTCACCAAATATTTTCTTCCCTCTGCTCTGAGCACATCTCTGTTTTGCATGCATTACCCTCTTTGAGTTGGGAATATCATTATAGGTTGTATCCTTTGTCACTTCCATTTTGTCCTTCAAGTTTAAGAGTCTGGGAAAAGGAAACAAAAGTTGTGTTGGCAACTTCACCCCCTCTTTGTCTCTTCTTTGTTATGTGGTGTGGAATTGTGTGGCTGTAGAGATAATCTCTATTTCTTTCATCACTAGCCCATACTTTTTAATGTCTGTCACTGCAAGTTTGTAATTATAATTTCTAGAACTTATGATTTATCTTTAAAGATAAAGCAGAGAAATAAATTGAATTTTAGTATTATCCTTTGGGTCATTCCTAGTTTCACTATATTGCACATATGCTTTTCATATATATGATAATATACAATATATGTGGTCTAAACAATTTACTAATTCCTAAGTACGATAAATTCATAAAATACTTTGTTGGCATTTGTGGAATTTGTTCTCTACTTTTCTTTCTTTTCTTAGATTTGTGTAGCTTTCCTTTTTTCACCTTTATTGAAGTATAATTAAAAAATAAAATTTTAAGACAAAGTTTTAAGATAATTAGAGAGTACTTGATGATTTATGTATATGTTTTGAAAGGATTGCCCCACTGATGTAATTAAAACATCCATCATCTCACATATTTATCTTTTAAAGATGTGAGAGCCTATTTCAATTATACAATACAGCATTAACTATATTTCATGGTTTTTCTGAAAGGAGAGTAAGCAAGTATTTAATTTTATTTAACCTTTGAACTATAAATTTAGCAATAAGCTTAAGTTAAGGGCAATGAAATGTTTCTTTCAAGTGCAACTTTGGCTTCAGAGAATTGGAGTGTCTCATGTTATTATCTTTTTCCTTTGTAGGCAGGAAGTGACTACACTTGAGATAGAAAATCAAGGTCAAGATAAGAAAAGTAAGTCATTGCTTCATAATATTTTTCATACTAGGGATGTCGTAAACATACAAATTAGCTGATGTTCTGATACTATGGTCCAGTTGGAGGAAATTCTGCTTGGAGTCCTTATAGGGATGTGATGGTCCTTTACTTGTTTTTGTCTCACAAAACTGATCTCTTTATTCTTTATATTACAGTAGTATTTGAACATGATTTATTTCTGGCAGCATTTTATATATTTCTAGGGGAAGGAATTAACCAAACTATGCCAATTTTAATTTATATATTGAAGTTTTAAAATAGGTTCATATTATCTGGTGTTGAGTGTTTTTTTTTTTTTTTTTTAAAGCATTTACTCCATTTAATATAGTATCTAGGTGTTGTCGCTTAGTTGCTTGGTTGTATTGACTCCTTGTGACCCCAAGGACTATAACCCACTAGGCTCCTCTGTCCATGGGATTTCCCAGGCAAGAATATTACAGTGGGTTGCCATTTCCTTCTCCAGCGGATCCGTCCAATCCAGGGATTGACACTGCATCTCCTGCATTTGCAGGCACATTCTTTACCACTGTAGTAATCATGCAATTACTCAAAATGAACAATTATGAAGAAAACTCACATTTTCTTATCACTATTGCTTCAACTGTCCTCTCATCTTACAGTCAAACTTCTTGAAAGAATTGTATGGCCTCATTATTTGGGACTTTGCATTTCCCAGTCTAAGCTCAGAGTAGTTTACTTCTGGTACTACTGTTCCATTAAGCATGTTCAGTGGACTATGAAACAACATATTTTACCAGACTGCATCACAGCCATAATTAGAATAACATGCTTAAAGAGCATCATAGTGCACTGCACATATAGTTGTTACATGAGAATTATTTTTATTTTATATATGTATATGGTTATACTGAACCAGGATATAAAATATACTTTTAAGTATGGATCACATTAAAAAAAAGTTGAATGTCTCTGTTCAGATGTAACTACAGACTCTAAAGGACAACATTCAAACTTAATCTCCATCACTGTATTTCTAGCACTTGAAAATGTTTCTCAGCATCTCCCTCCTGAAATTCTTCCTTCCTTCATTTATTTGACACCACACTCTACTCTTTGGATCCTCAATTGTTGACCATTGCTCTATTGTCTGATGCTATCCTGTTTCAATACATCTGGAATGCTGGTGTTTGACCCAGATTTGGAAACTTTCTACTCTTTTGAGGAGCTTCTGTATGACAGATTTTATTTTATTTTGTCTAATCTTTGGTAGAATTTTCTAGTGAAAAGTATCTGAGGAAAATGTTTATTGTAAGCAATTTTTTCACTTCTAGACGCAAATGCTTTTGTAGTTATAGATTATTCACATTTTCTGTTTCATCTTGCCAGTTTTGCAAGTTAAATTTCTCATCAAACTTATCCTTTTTAATTAAAATTCTGAGGTCCTAAACTTAAAATTTTAAGTATTTAATGTTTACGGGATCTATAGTGATGCCCTCTTGCTATTCCTTTGAGCCCAACTCCAACGCAAATCCTGAGATTCACCAAATATTGTGCTACTTTTATTTACAGGAAAAGTAGATGCAAATTGATTGGGGTGGCTGCTGCTGCTGCTGCTAAGTCACTTCAGTTGTGTCTGACTCTGTACGACTCCATAGAAGGCAGCCCACCAGGCTCCCCCTTCCCTGGGATTCTTCAGGCAAGAACACTAGAGTGGGTTGCCATTTCCTTCTTCAATGCACTAAAGTGAAAAGTGAAAGTGAAGTCGCTCAGTCGTGTCCGACTCTTAGCAACCCCATGGACTGCAGCCTACCAGGCTTCTCCAGGCGAAAGAGTACTGGAGTGGGGTGCCATTGCCTTCTCTGGATTGAGGTGGGGCTATCCTGAAATAATTCAGGCTACTACCCCCCACCCTCGCCCCCCAAAACTTCACCAAGGTGAAGGTTCCTTCATTTTCCTATGGCAAACTATATATCTAAAGTATTCTAGGGTACTTGTCCCTTTATGTTCACCAGGATCTATCAGCCTTATGTCCTCTATATAGTAGATTATTTTTATGTCCTGCAGATATATGAAATGATCAATGTTCCTGCAAAGCAGATATTGACAGAGAGACAGAAATTGATAAAGCCCTGAAATACACCAATGAAGTAGCACTGGTGTCTCTTCATGAAAGCAAATGTATCTAAATATATGCCAATGCACTGCTTTAGTGAATTAACAGACCTCGTCTGCAACAGTAAATGCCACTGAAGTTATCTAATTAAGTTTGTGAAAATGTCCAAGACCCAGCCACATTTACTGAGGCCAAAAAGGGAAATTAAGTGAAAAAGTTATCAAAATTACCACCTCTGCATCTTTTTTTTTAAATTTAAATTTATTTATTTTAATTAGAGTCTAATTACTTTACAATATTGTATTGGTTCTGCATCTTTTTGATATTAAAGTCAATAATTATTTTATTGCTTTTTTTAGTTAGTTTACATTCCATTTGGACCAGAGCCATTTGGGGAGAATCTATACAATGCTACTGCAAATTGGTCAGCATATCTGCTTTCACCCTTGTTTTAAAGTCATGGTAATTAATATTCATTGGATATATTTATGGACCCCTTCAACACACTATGACATAGACATAGGAAAAAATTCCCTTCTCTTATTAGTGGGCTAAGGTAAAATAAGATTTTTTTAAGGAGGTTTCCTTGGTCCTTTAATCAGCTCTTGAACCACAAATTTAAAGTATCATATTCTCTGTTTATGTGCTCCAAAAACAATCAGATAATCAGTTAGTCTTTATAGTTCTCATTCTTTCCCTAAAGGTCTGTTAGAGCAGTCATTTAGGCTAGGCTTTTCCACCCAAGTGACCATTTTAATAAGTCTTTTGCCATTTGTACTGTGGACTACTTGTGTCTCATTTTTAAAAAAATACTGATGGCATCTGCTCTGCCTCTAAACCTAATCAGCTGATGTAACTAAGCCCAGATTCTCATACCTTTGAGATTCTTCCTTTGGAAGTTTCTTACTTCAACCATTCCTGGTTTCAATAATTACATATCAGTCATAATTATTGGGTTGAACTGCAGGAAAGATGTGGCAGTCTATTAATGATGTATGAATCATAACAGAGCCAGAAGACTTACCAAAATACAAACAGCAAGACAAATTTGCAATTTAGAAAGCACTGTGATGGTTACCATGTGTTATCTCATGGACATACGGAAAGGAAGGTTATCTTTGCCATTTTCTGAGATGTTGGGGCAAGGATGAGAAGGTTATAGCAGTAAATTCATTTAAATATTCTTACATTCCTAAATCTTTAGATATTTTCCTTTTTTGGCTTTATAACAAGGAATATATGGGTAGTAGGTAGAATAAGGGGCTTCCCAGGTGGTTTAGCAGTAAAGAATTTTCCTGCGAATACAAGAGATGTGGGTTCAATCCCTGAGTTGGGAAGATCCCCTGGAGGAGGAAATGACAACCCTTTCCAGTATTCTTGCTTGGAAAATCCCATGGACAGAGGAGCCTGGTGGACTACAGCTCATGGGGTCACAACGAGTTGGACAGGACTGAGCTACTGAGCATGCAAACAGGTATTAACAGAATAAAGGCCCCCAAAGATATCCAAGTTTGACTATATTTTTAAATGTCAAAGGGGACTTTGCATATGTGATTCAAGGTTTCTAGGTGGGGAGATGAACAAATGCTCTTAAAATGTAGAAGAGAGAAGCAGAAGTGATGCAGCACAGTGTCAGAGTGATGCAGCATAAGAAAAACTCAAACAGCTATTGCTTGTTTGTAGCAGTGGGAGGGGACAATGATCCAAGGAATGAGTTTAGCCTCCAGAAGCTGGAAAAGGCAAAGAAACTGAGTCTTCTTTAGAATCTCCAGAAAGGAATGCAGCTATGTCAACATCTTGATTTTGGCCCCGTGAGACTCAGAATTCTAGTATCTAAAACTGTAAGATATTAGTAATAAACTTGCATTATTTTAAGCCATCAGGTTTGTGATAATTTGTTACAGCAGTTTTTGTTCAGTCACTCAGTCATGTCTGACTCTGCGACTCCATGGATGGCAGCAGGCCAGGCTTCCCTGTCCTTAACTCCCAGAGTTTGCTCAAGCTCATGTCCATTAAGTTGATGATACCATCCAACCATCTCATCCTCCTTTTCCCCCTTCTCCTCCTGCCCTCAATCTTTCCCAGCATCAGGGTCTTTCCAATGAGTCAGCTCTTTGCATCTGTTTTGCAGAAAGTTTTCACTTTCATCTCAGGTTCACAGGATTTGTTAACAAAATAAGCCACTTGTTATATACAAATAAATAATACAGATATTAGAGAATTATCTAGCTTACTTTCAATATACTAACATTAAAAGAAAGGAGAAATAGAAAGAGCAAAAGATACATCACCATATTGGATTTTGACCAACATTCAGACTCAGCTCTGGGAAGTCCCATGTCACAGGACATCTAGAGTTCCAATTGGAAAAGGGTCTCAGGCAGCGTGTCCACTCCATGGATGAGACTTCAAAGACTGCAATTTGGGTCTCCCATTTATAATCCCAGGACAGATGCAAACTGATATCATCATCAGTCTGTGACCAAATTGCAAGCCTCAGTTCAGACAGTCGCTCAGTCGTGTCTGACTCTGAGACCCCATGAATCACAAAATGCCAGGCCTCCCTGTCTGTCACAAACTCCTGGAGTTTACTCAAACTCATGTCCATCGAGTTGGTGATGTCATCCAGCCATCGCATCCTCTGTCGTCCCCTTCTCCTCCTGCCCCCAGTCCCTCCCAGCATGAGGGTCTTTTCCAATGAATCAATTCTTTGCATGAGGTAGCCAAAGTATTGGAGTTTCAGCTTTAGCATCATTCCTTCCAAAGAAATCCCAGGGCTGATCTCCTTCAAAATGGACTGGTTGGATCTCCTTGCAGTCCAAGGGACTCTCAAGAGTCTTCTCCAACACCACAGTTCAAAAGCATCAATTCTTCGGTGCTCCGCTTTCTTCACAGTCCAACTCTCACACCCGTACGTGACCACTGGAAAAACCATAGCCTTGACTAGACGGACCTTTGTTGCCAAAGTTATGTCTCTGCTTTTGAATATGGTATCTAGGTTGGGCATAACTTTCCTTCCAAGGAGTGTCTTTTAATTTCATGGCTGCAGTCACCATCTGCAGTGATTTTGGAGCCCAGAAAAATAAAGTCTGACACTGTTTCCCCATCTATTTGCCATGAAGTAATGGGACTGGATGCCATAATCTTCGTTTTCTGAATGTTGAGCTTTAAGCCAACTTTTTCACTCTCCTCTTTCACTTTCATCAAGAGGCTTTTTAGTTCCTCTTCACTTTCTGCCATAAGGGTGGTGTCATCTGCATATCTGAGGTTATTGCTATTTCTCCCGGCAATCTTGATTCCAGCTTGTGCTTCTTCCAGCCCAGCGTTTCTCATGATGTACTCTGCATAGAAGTTAAATAAGCAGGGTGACAATATACAGCCTTGACATACTCCTTTTCCTATTTGGAACCAGTCTGTTGTTCCATGTCCAGTTCTAACTGTTGCTTCCTGACCTGCATACAGGTTTCTCAAGAGGCAGGTCAGGTGGTCTGGTATTCCCATCTCTTGAAGAATTTTCCACAGTTTATTGTGATCTACACAGTCAAAGGCTTTGGCATAGTCAATAAAGCAGAAATAGATATTTTTCTGGAACTCTCTTGCTTTTTCCATGATCCAGCGGATGTTGGCAATTTGATCTCTGGTTCCTCTGCCTTTTCTAAAACCAGCTTGAACATCTGGAAGTTCATGGTTCATGTATTGCTGAAGCCTGGCTTGGAGAATTTTGAGCATTACTTTACTAGCGTGTGAGATGAGTGCAATTGTGTGGTTGTTTGAGCATTCTTTGGCATTGCCTTTCTTTGGGATTGGAATGAAAACTGACCTTTTCCAGTCCTGTGGCCACTGCTGAGTTTTCCAAATTTGCTGGCATATTGAGCACAGCACTTTCACAGCATCATCTTTCAGGATTTGAAATAGCTCAACTGGAGTTCCATCACCTCCACTAGCTTTGTTCATAGTGATGCTTTCTAAGGCCCACTTGACTTCACATTCCAGGATGTCTGGCTCTAGGTGAGTGATCACAGCATCGTGATTATCTGGGTCATGAAGATCTTTTTTGTACAGTTCTTCTGTGTATCTTGCCACTTCTTCTTAATATCTATTGCGAGCCTAGTTTCATGCTAATTCTGTTTGTTTTGTCTTGTAAAACTTGGAATGTTGTTAAGCCTGGGGCTTGGTTGGCCAGGTCCCCTTCAGGGGCTCAACAATTTCAAGACTTTTCCCCCATTTTATGTAAGGTACTGAACGTCTTGCACTCACGGCATGCAGTCACTCCCAGTCACTTCCAGTCAGGGCAGTTTCCAGGCAGGTTAGAAGCAAAGTCAGACGCCTGCTCTGCTTTGTCTCTGAAGCCTAAGTAAGACTGTGTGTGTATGTGAGTGTGTGTGTGTGTGTGTGTGCGCGTGCTCTTGCTTAATCTCTCAGTCGTGTCTGACTGTTGCAACGCCATAAACTGTAACCTGCCAGGCTCCTTTGTCCATGGGATTCTCCAGGTAAGAAAACTGGAGTGGGTTGCCATTTCCTTCTCCAGGGGATCTTCCTGACCCAGGAATGGAATCCAGTTCTCCTGCACTGGAGGCAGACTACTGACTGAGCTACAAGGGAAGTTTAATTTCCCTAACAGCATCAGGTAGCCAAAGTATTGAAGCTTCAGTATCAGTCCTTCCAATGAGTATTCAGGGTCTATTTTCTTTGGGATTGACTGGTTTGATCTCCTTGCTGTCCAAGGGACTCTCTAAATCTTCATAAGCACCGCAGTTCAAAAGCATCAATTCTTTGGCACTCAGCCTTCAGTACGGTCCGGCTCTCGCAACCGTAGCACTACTGGAAAAACCATATCTTTGACTATACAGACTTTTGTCAGCAAAGTGATGTCTCTATTTTTTAGTACTCTATGTTTGTTATAGCTTTTTTTCCAGGGTGTAAGTGTCTTTTAATTCCATGGCAGCAGTAATAGGAGACAATTACAACCTGAAGCAGTAATGCCTTTTTATACAGGCCTTTACTGAGATTAATTCCTAGGCAGCCACTCTAGTTAATAATTAGATGTGCCTCTCAACTCTGTGAATTGCAGTATTGAGTCCAGACTTCCTGGTAAGTGCATCAGTATCTAGACATTCATTCTGTTCCATACCATATGTGTGCTTTCTTTCACAATCTAGGACTCACAGAATCAATTCAATAACAACAGAGTGTTGCTGAATTCACACTTTTGTTTGTTTTATTTGGGCAGGTTGTGAATACATATTAAGAGCATAAATAAAAAGGAAAATATCCTCTTTCTTTTTAAAAAATTTATTTATTTTAATTGGAGGCTAATTACTTTGCAATATTGTAGTGGTTTTTCCCATACATTGACATGATTCAGCCATGGGTTTATTTGTGTTCTCCATCCTGAACCCCTCTCTTAACTCCCTCCCCATCCCATCCCTCAGGATCATCCCAGTGCACCAGCCCTGAGCACCCTGTCTCATGTATAGAACCTGGACTGGCGATCTGTTTCATATATGATAATATACATGTTTCAATGCTATTCTCTCAAATCATCCCACCCTCGCCTTCTCCCACAGAGTCCAATAGACTGTTCTATACATTTGTGTCTCCTTTGCTGTCTCACATATAGGGTCATCGTTACCATCTTTCTAAATTCCATATATATGCATTAATATACTGTATTGGTGTTTTTCTTTCTGACTTACTTCACTCTGTATAATAGGCTCCAGTTTCATCCACCTCATTAGAACTGATTCAAATGCATTCTTTTTAACGGCTGAGTAATATTCCATTGTGTATATGTACCACATCTTTTTTATCCATTCATCTGCCGATGGACATCTAGGTTGCTTCATGTCCTGGCTATTATAAACAGTGCTACAATGAACATTGGGGTACACGTGTCTCTTTCACTTCTGGTTTCCTTGGTGTGTATGTCCCACAGTGGGATTAGTGGGTCATAAGGCAGTTCTATTTCCAGTTTTTTAAGGAATCTCACACTGTTCTCCATAGTGGCTCTACCAGTTTGCATTCCCACCAACAGTGTAAGAGGGTTTCCTTAATTTCTCCACATGCTGTCCAGCATTTATTTGTAGACTTTTTGATAGCAGCCATTCTGACTGGCATGAGATGGTACCTCATTGTGGTTTTGATTTGCATTTCTCTGATAATGAGTGATGTTGAACATCTTTTCATATGTTTGTTAGCCATCTTTATGTCTTCTTTGGAGAAATATCTGTTTAGTTCTTCAGTCCATTTTTTGATTGGGTTGTTAATTTTTCTGGAATTGAGCTACAGGAATTGCCTATATATTTTTGAGATTAATTCTTTGTCAGTTGCTTTGTTTGCTATGATTTTCTCTCATTCTGAAGGCTGTTTTATCACCTTGCTTATAGTTTCCTTCATTGTGCAAAAGCTTTTAAGTTTAATTAGGTCCCACTTGTTTATTTTTGCCTTTTTTCCATTACTCTGGGAGGTGGGTATAGAGGATCCTACTGTGATTTATGTCAGAGTGTTTTGCCCAAATTTTCCACTAGAAGTTTTATAATTTCTGGTCTTATGTTTAGATCTTTAATCCATTTTGAGTTTATTTTTGTGTATGGTGTTAGAAAGTGTTCTAGTTTCATTCCTTTACAAGTGGTTGACCAGTTTTCCCAACACCACTTGTTAAAGAGATAGTCTTTCTCCATTATATATTCTTGCCTCCTTTGTCAAAGATAAGGTCTCCATAGGTGTGTGGATTTATCTCTGGACTTTCTATTTTGTCCCATTGATCTATATTTCTGTCTTTGTGCCAGTACCATACTGTCTTGATGACTGTAGCTTTGTAGTGTAGCCTGAAGTCAGGCAGGTTGATTCCTCCAGTTCCATTCTTCTTTCTCAAGATTGCTTTGGCTATTAGAGGTTTTTTGTATTTCCATACAAATTGTGAAATTATTTGTTCTAGTTCTCTGTAAAATACCGTTGGTAGCTTGATAGCGATTGTGTTTAATCTATAGATTACTTTTGATAGTATACTCATTTTCACTATATTGATTCTTCCAGTCCATGAACATGGTATATTTCTCCATCTATTTGTGTCATCTTTGATTTCTTTCATCAGTGTTTATAGTTCTTTTTTCTTTTATTTTATTTTTAAACTTTACATAATTGTATTAGTTTTGCCAAATATCAAAATGAATCCGGTCTTTTGTTTCTTTACGTAGATTTATTCCTAAGTATTTTATTTTTTTGTTGTTGCAATGGTGAATGGAATTGTTTCCTTAATTTCTCTTTTTGTTTTCTCATTGTTAGTGTATAGGAATGCAAGGGATTTCTGTGTGTTGATTTTATATACTGCAGCTTTCCTATATTCATTGATTAGCTCTAGTAATTTTCTAGTAATCTTTAGGGTTTTCTATGTAGAGGATCATGTCATCTGCAAACAGTGAGAGTTTTACTTCTTCTTTTCCAATCTGGATTCCTTTTATTTCTTTTTCTTCTCTGATTGCTGTGGCTAAAACTTCCAAAACTATGTTGAATAGTAGTGGTGAGAGTGGGCACCCTTGTCTTCTTCCTGACTTTAGGGGAAACATTTTCAATTTTTCACCATTGAGGATGCTGTTTGCTGTGGGTTTATCATATATAGCTTTTATTATGTTGAGCTATGTTCCTTCTATGCCTGCTTTCTGGAGGGTTTTTATCATAAATGGATGTTGAGTTTTGTCAAAGGCTTTCTCTGCATCTATTGAGATAATCATATGGTTTTTACCTTTCAATTTGCTAATGTGGTGTATTACATTGATTGATTTGCAGGTATTAAAGAATCCTTGCATCCCTGGGATAAAGCCCACTTGGTCATGATGGATGATCTCTTTAATATGTTGTTGGATTCTGTTTGCTAGGATTTTGTTAAGGAGTTTTGCATCTATGTTCATCAGTGATATTGGCCTGTGGTTTTCTTTTTTTGTGGCATCTTTGTCTGGTTTTGGTATTAGGGTGATGGTGGCCTCATAGAATGAGTTTGGACGTTTACCTTCCTCTGCAATTTTCTGGAAGAGTTTGAGCAGGATAGGTGTTAGCTCTTCTCTAAATTTTTGTAGAATTCAGCTGTGAAGCCGTCTGGTCCTGGGCTTTTGTTTGCTGGAAGATTTCTAACTACAGTTTTGATTTCCATGCTTGTGATGGGTCTGTTAAGATTTTCTATTTCTTCCTGGTTCAGTTTTGGAAAGTTATACTTTTCTAGGAATTTGTCCATTTCTTCTGAGTTGTCCATTTTATTGGCATATACTTGCTGATAGTAGTCTCTTATGATCCTTTGTATTTCTGTGTTATCTGTTGTGATCTCTGCATTTTCATTTCTAATTTTGTTGATTTGGTTCTTGTCCCTTTGTTTCTTGATGAGTCTCGCTAATGGTTTGTCTATTTTATTTATCTTCTCAAAGAACCAGCTTTTAGCTTTGTTGATTTTTGCTATGGTCTCTTTTGTTTCTTTTGCATTTATTTCTGCCCTAATTTTAAAGATTTCTTTCCTTTTACTAACCCTGGGGTTGTTCATTTCTTCCTTTTCTAGTTGATTTAGGTGTAGAGTTAGGTTATTTATTTGACTTTTTTCTTGTTTCTTGAGGTAAGCCTGTATTGCTATGAATCTTCCCCTTAGCACTGTTTTACAGTGTCCCATAGGTTTTGGGTTGTCGTGTTTTCATTTTTATTTATTTTTATGCATATTTTGATTTCTTTTTTTATTTATTCTGTGATTTGTTGGTTATTCAGAAGCGTGTTGTTTAGCCTCCATATGATGGAATTTTTAATAGTTTTTTTCTTGTAGTTGACATCTAATTTTACTGCATTGTGGTCAGAAAAGATGCTTGGAATGATTTCAATTTTTTTGAATTTACCAAGGCTAGATTTATGGCCCAGGATGTGATCTATCCTGGAGAAGGTTCCATGTGCACTTGAGAAAAAGGTGAAATTCATTGTCTTGGGGTGAAATGTCTTATAGATATCAATTAGGTCTAATTGGTCCGTTGTATCATTTAAAGTTTGTGTTACCTTGCTAATTTTCTGTTTAGTTGATCTATCCATAGGTGTGAGTGTGGTATTAAAGTCTCCCACTATTATTGTATTATTGTTAATTTCCCCTTTCACACATGTTAGCATTTGCCTTACATATTGTGGTGCTCCTATGTTGGGTGAATATATATTTATAATTGTTGTATTTTCTTCTTGGAATGATCCTTTGGTCATTATGCAGTGTCCTTCTTTGTCTCTTTTTATGGCCTTTATTTCAAAGTCTATTTTATCTGATATGAGTATTGCTACTCCTACTTTCTTTTGGTCTCCATTTGCATGAAATATCTTTTTCCAGTCTTTCACTTTCAGTCTGTGTGTCCTTTGTTTTGAGGTGGGTCTCTTGTAGACAGAATATATAGGGGTCTTGTTTTTGTATCCATTCAGCCAGTCTTTGTCTTTTGGTTGGGGCAGTTAACCCATTTACATTTTTAAATTATTGATAAATATGTTCCCATTGCCATTTACTTTGTTGTTTTGGGTCCGAGTTTATACACCTTTTCTGTGTTTCCTGTCTAGAGAAGATCCTTTAGCATTTGTTGAACAGCTGGTTTCAGTTCAGTTCAGTTTAGTCGCTCAGTCGTGTCTGACTCTTTGAGACCCCATGCAGCACGCCAGGCCTCCCTGTCCACCACCAATTCCCGGAGTTCACTCAGACTCAGGTCCATTGAGTCAGTGATGCCATCCAGCCTTCTCATCCTCTGTTGTCCCCTTCTCCTCCTACCCCCAATCCCTCCCAGCATCAGAGTCTTTTCCAATGAGTCAACTCTTCACATGAGGTGGCCAAAGTACTGGAGTTTCAGCTTTAGTATCATTCCTTCCAAAGAAATCCCAGGGCTGATCTCCTTCAAAATGGACTGGTTGGATCTCCCTGCAGTCCAAGGGACTCTCAAGAGTCTTCTCCAACACCACAGTTCAAAAGCATCAACTCTTTGGTGCTCTGCTTTCTTCACAGTCCAACTCTCACATTTATACATGACCACTGGAAAAACCATAGCCTTGACTAGATGGACCTTTGTTGGCAAAGTAATGTCTTTGCTTTTCAATATGGTATCTAGGTTGGACATAACTTTCCTTCCAAGGAGTAAGCGTCTTTTAATTTCATGGCTGCAGTCACCATCTGCAGTGATTTTGGAGCCCCCCAAAATAAAGTCTGACACTGTTTCCCCTGTTTCCCTATCTATTTCCCATGAAGTGATGGGACCAGATGCCATGATCTTTATTTTCTGAATGTTGAGCTTTAAGCCAACTTTTTCACTCTACTCTTTCAATTTCATCAAGAGGCTCTTTAGTTTCTCTTCATTTTCTGTCATAAGGGTGGTGTCATCTGCATATCTGAGGTTTCTGATATTTCTCCCAGCGATCTTGATTCCAACTTGTGCTTCTTCCTGTCCATTATTTCTCATCATGTATTCTGCATAGAAGTTAAATAAGCAGGGAGACAATATACAGCCTTGACATACTCCTTTTCCTATTTAGAACCAGTCTGTAGTTCCATGTCCAGTTCTAACTGTTGCTTCCTGACCTGCATATAGGTTTCTCAAGAGGCAGGTCAGGTGGTCTGGTATTCCCATCTCTTGAAGAATTTTCCACAGTTTATTGTGATCCACACAGTCAAAGGCTTTGGCTTAGTCAATAAAGCAGAAATAGATGTTTTTCTGAACTCTCTTGCTTTTTCCATGATCCAGTGGATATTGGCAATTTGATCTCTGGTTCCTCTGCCTTTTCTAAAACCAGCTTGAACATCTGGAAGTTTATGGTTCATGTATTGCTGAAGCCTGGCTTGGAGAATTTTGAGCATTACTTTACTAGCGTGTGAGATGAGTGCAATTGTGTGGTAGTTTGAGCATTCTTTGGCATTGTCTTTCTTTGGGATTGGAATGAAAACTAACCTTTTCCAGTCCTGGGGCCAGTGATGAGTTTTCCAAATTTGCTAGCATATTAAGTGCATCACTTTCACAGCATCATCTTTCAGATTTGAAATAGCTCAACTGGAATTCCATCACCTCCACTAGCTTTGTTCGTAGTGATGCTTTCTAAGGCCCACTTGACTTCACATTCCAGGATGTCTGGCTCTAGGTGAGTGATCACAGCATCGTGATTATCTGGGTTGTGAAGATATTTTTTGTACAGTTCTTCTGTGTATCCCTGCCATGTCTTCTTAAAATCTACTGCTTCTGTTAGGTTCATACTATTTCTGTCCTCCAAGTCTATGCCCCAACCAGTAATGCTGAAGAAGCTGAAGTTGAACGGTTCTAAGAAGACCTACAAGACCTTTTAGTACTAACACCCAAAAAAGATGTCCTTTTCTTTATAGGGGACTGGAATGCAAAAGTAGGAAGTCAAGAAACACCTGGTAACAGGCAAATTTGGACTTGGAATATGGAATGAAGCAGGGCAAAGACTAATAGAGTTTTGCCAAGAAAATGCACTTGGCATAGCATTTGGTCATAGTTTGGTCATAGCAAACACCCTCTTCCAACAACACAAGAGAAGACTCTACACATGGACATCACCAGATGGTCAACACTGAAATCAGATTGATTATATTCTTTGCAGCCAAAGGGGAAGCTCTATACAGTCAACAAAAACAAGACTGGGAGCTGACTGTGGCTCAGATCATGAACTGCTTATTGCCAAATTCAGACTTGAATTGAAGAAAGTAGGGAAAAACACTAGACCATTGAGGTATGACCTAAATCAAATCCCTTATGATTATACAGTGGAAGTGAGAAATAGATTTAAGGGACTAGATCTGATAGATAGAGTGCTTGATGAACTATTGACGGAGGTTTGTGACATTGTACAGGAGACAGGGATCGAGATGATACCCATGGAAAAAGAAATGCAAGAAAGCAAAATGGCTGTCTGAGGAGGCCTTACAAATACCTGTGAAAAGAAGAGAAGTGAAAAGCAAAGGAGAAAAGGAAAGATATAAGCATCTGAATGCAGAGTTCCAAAGAATAGAAAGAAGAGATACGAAAGCCTTCTTCAGTGACCAATGCAAAGAAATAGAGGAAAACAACAGAATGGGAAAGACTAGAGATGTCTTCAAGAAAATTAGAGATACCAAGGGAACATTTCATGCAAATATGGGCTCGATAAAGGACAGAAATGATATGGACCTAACAGAGCTGATTTGGTGGTGCTGAATTCTCTCGGCTTTTGCTTGTCTGTAAAGCTTTTGCTTTCTCCTTCAGATCTGAATGAGATCCTTGCTGGGTATAGTAATCTGGGTTGTACGTTTTTCTTTTTCATCACTTTAAGTATGTCCTATCATTTCCTTCTGGCTTGAAGAGTTTCTGTTGAAAGATCAGCTGGTATCCTTATGGGAATCCCCTTGTGTGTTATTTGTTGTTTTTCCCTTGCTGCTTTTAATATTTGTTCTTTGTGTTTGATCTTTTTAAATTTGATTAATATGTGTCTTGGGGTGTTTCACCTTGGGTTTATCCTGTTTGGAACTCTCTGGGTTTCTTGGTTTGGGGTGACTATTTCCTTCCCCATTTTAGGGGAATTTTCAACTATTATCCCCTTAAGTATTTTCTCATGGCCTTTCTTTTTTGTCTTCTTCTTCTGGGACTCCTATTTTTAGAATGTTGGGGCGTTTGACATTGTCCCAGAGGTCTCTGAGGTTGTCTCATTTCTTTTAATTCTTTTTTCTTTTTTCCTCTCTGCTTCGTTTATTTCCACCATTCTATCTTCAACCTCACTTACCCTAACTTCTGCCTCTGTTATTCTACTGTTGGTTCCCTCCAGAGTGTTTTTGATTTCATTTATTGCATTATTCATTATTGATTGACTCTTTTTCATTTCTTCTAGGTCCTTGTTAAACATTTTTTGCGTCTTCTCAATCCTTGTCTCCAGGCTATTTATCTGTAACTCCATTTTATTTTTAAGATTTTGGATCATTTTTAGTATCATTATTCTGAATTCTTTTTCAGGTAGACTCCCTATCTCCTCCTCTTTTGTTTGGTTTGGTGGGCATTTATCATGTTCCTTTATCTGCTGAGTATTTTTCTGCCTTTTCATCTTGTTTAGATTGCTGTGTTTGGGGTGGCCTTTCTGTATTTTGGCAGTTTGTGCTTCCTCTTAATATAGAGGTTCCTCCCTGTGGGTTGGGTTGGATGAGTGGCTTGTTATGGTTTCCTGGTTAGGGAAGCTTGTGTCAGTGTTTTGGTGGGTGGAGCTGGATTTATACTCTCTGGAGTGCAATGAAGTGTTCAGTAATGAGTTTTGAGATGTCAGTGGGTTTGGTGTGACTTTGGGCAGCCTGTATATTAAGGCTCAGGGCTATATTCCTGTGTTCCTGGAGAATTTGTGTGGTATGTCTTGCTCTGGAACTTGTTCGCTCTTGGGTAGAGCTTGGTTTCAGTGTGGATATGGAGGCTTTTGGATGACCTCTTTATTTATTAATGTTCCCTTGAGTCAGGGGTTCTCTGTTGTTCTCAGGTTTTGGATTTAAGCCTCCTGCCTCTGGTTTTCACTCTTATTCTTACAGTAGCCTTAGGACTTCTCCATCCATATGGCACAAATGATAAAACATCTAGGTTAATGGAGAAAAGATTCTCCACAATGAGGGACACCCAGAAACGTTAGCTGAGTTACATGGAGAAGAGAAGAGGGAGGAAGGAGATAAAGGTGACCACGAGGAGAAGAGGGGGAATCAAAAGGGAGAGAGCAATCTAGCCAGTAATGAAATCCCTATGTGCTCTCCACAGCCTGAAACACCCAGAGAGGTTCATGGAGTTACAAAGAGAAGAAAAGAGAGAGGAAAGAGATAGAGGTGACCCTGAGAAGAAGAGGGGGGTCAAAAGGAGAGAGACAGATCTAACCAGTAATCAGATCCCTAAGTGTTCTCCACAGCCTAGAATACCCAAAGAGATTCATAGAGTTGGGTAGAGAAGTGAAGGGGGAGGGAGGAGACAGAGGTGACCTAGGGGAGAAAAAGGAGAGTCAAAAAGGGGAGAGGGCAATCAAGCCAGTAATCACACTCCTAAGTAAAAATGGGTACTAAAGATTGGATTCTTAAAGGTACAAAATTGATAACAAATACCAAAAAGCAAAGATTATAAATCTAGAGTAGACGTTAGACTCTCAAAAATACAATATTAAAGAAGCAAAACAAAATCACAAAAATTATTAAAAAATATATGAAGTTTGCTTTAAAAATAGGGTTTTTTGTTTTTGCAATAGTAGATTATAAAAATGAAAATTAAAGGAGTAAGAGGACTTAAAAAGAAAATAAAAAAATTTTTTTAAATAGTAAAATTGTAAGTCGGAATTTCTCTGGAGCTGTTGAGGGCAGTGTGGGGTCAGCTCGGTTTCAAATAGTTCCTTGTTCCAGCTTATACTTCTCAAGATCTATAGGCCCCTCCCAATGTAATCGGTGCTAACTACAGGGTTTTAATCTGTTGCACCTGTCACTTCCAAAGTTGTTCCCTCTGTTTATTTTGGCTTCTTCTGTTTGCAAGTCTCTTCAGTGTCTAATTTCCACCCTGACACAACGGGGTGAAGGTGGTCACTTATTTAGGCTCGTTTGTTCAGTCGTGGTGTGGGGAGAGAGTAACACTGCAAATGAATATCACTGGTGTGTGTGGGGAGTGCTTGCAGTGTTTTGGCCACACTGGGTTTGCCCCCGCGCACAGCGTGTGTGCTTTCACAGTCTACACTGCTCAGGCTCCAGGTTGCTCTGCAGGGGAACTGTCTAAAGCAGGCCCTGGGTTGAGTGCACTTCCCAGGTCTAAGCTGCTCAGGTTCAGTTTCTCGGGTACTCCACAAAGGTGCAGACTCGGTTGGGCCTGTGATTTGTGCCCTTCCCAGGTCTGAGCAGCTCAAATGACCAGGTGCTTGGCGAGCACACACTCCCCAGGTGTGGTGCGTCTTATCGCCTCCCCCGTCCCAGCCACTCAGTTTCCTGGGTGTGTAGTGGGAGTGCCATCTCAGGTGTGCCCTGTGTCTCTTCTGGGGAGCTGATCTCTGGCTGCAATCCTGATGGATGTCAACCATCCAGGATCCCAGGAAAACTTGGTTAGCAACTGGGAGCATGCTTGCAGCTTGATAGAGGATGCCATCTCTGGGGCCAAGATTGCCCCTTTCTGGCTCTGGCTGTTGCCCGCCTGCTTCTCTGCCTCCAGCGGGGGATGGGCTGGTCCACTGCTGGCTAGCTCTCCTCTGGTATTCAGTCAGTCCTTTGTTCTGTGAGCAGGCCGGCAGTGCCTAAGGCGGGAAAGTTTTCTCTCTCTCTCTCTCTCTCTCTGGGTATCCCTCAGTTTGAGTTGGTATCTCTCATTAGCTCCCTCATATTGCCCTCAGGGCATTTAAGCCTGGTCTTTACCCTAAACAATGCAGCATGTGCCTCCCTGTTCAGCCCCCACATGCTGGTGGTGAAAGCAAGCATCTGGGCTACTTTTCCAACGCAAGCATCTGGGCTACTTTTCCACTGGGAGTTGCCATTAGGCACGTAATCTGTGCGTTTTATTTATTTATTTTTCCACCTGGTTATGTTGCCCTCTGAGATTCCAAGATTCCCCACAGACCCGCTGGTGAGAGGGTTTCCTGGTGTTTGGAACTTCTCCTCTTTTACGACTCCCTCCCAGGACTGGTGTCCATCCCTAACTCTTTTGTCTCTCTTTTTATCTTTTATATTTTGTCCTACCTCCTTTCGAAGACAATGAGCTGCCTTTCTGGGTGTCTGGTGTCCTCTGCCAGTGTTCAGAAGTTGTTTTGTGGAATTTGCTCAGTGTTCAAATGTTCTTTTGATGAATTTGTGGGGGAGAATGTGGTCTCCTCGTCTTATCTCTCTTTCTTTTATAATCTGCTTTATGTCAAGGGTATGCTTGGATCTGATTTTTATCTTCAGTATGAATAAGAATGTATTCTTGGTAAGAGATACTGGCTGGTCTTCCTTTGCAAGATAAATTTCAGGGTTTTCAAAACGAAAGAGGAGTCCCACTCTCTAAGACCAGCGGGAACACCTCATGTGACACAATGATCTTTCTTGGAGTTTGGAATTCAGGTTAATTGCAGTCATCAGAAATTTTCTCAGATATTTCCATTCTGGTTCTAAGCCTCATATATATATTTTTCAATGTTCTAACTTCAAGTAAGAAGTCTATTCTGGATATGCATTTAGCTGAACTTTAGCACAATGATGGGCATGTTTCACATCTTTAACCTTAGAATAAATATGCTTGTTCTTAAATATGTTAACATTTTCAGCACCAAAAGCTGTAACCACTTCACTCACTGGTGTATGATGTTTTTCATGTCTTTCATACTTGTGCTTGGTTCTCCAAATTGTCACTAATGCTACCACTGAATTGTGCTCAAGCTACATAATTCCCTCAGCTTCTGATTATAAAACAATACTAATTTTAAAACATATTTGGTTAATTGATTTGTTACATACTGTGATATTTATAAAGATATATTATTATATGGATAAATATAATATTTCATATTTGAAATCAGTGCATTGAATGTGACTTTTCTGTGAAGAACAATGAGGTGTTAAAAGTTACTAGCATACTGTTGTTATATAGAATCTATTTAACATATTCTATGATTTTGCTCACAATCACTTTCAAGCCTATTAGGTTGTAGATTTAAGAATCATTCAATGTCCCTTTTACAAATTGAGACTTTACTATATTTAGTAGTCTAAATATAGTAACCTATAGTTCTAACATATTTATTAAAAATATTAGCAGTGAATCTTAGATTAACAAATGTGTAAATCAGTATTTATAGCTGTAATCAAATTGAATCTGTATTTAATTTGATATAGTTACTTTTGTTATGTCAGTACCTATCTCTATAATGACTATTCATCTTAAGAGTTGTATGATTTTCCTATGATAACTTTATAACATTTATATCTTAATTTTATAGCAATAATTATTTTTTATTTATACTTGCCATTCTGTATTGTCATAGCATATTTATGGACAAAATTTTATTATCCAGCTTCAAAATTTACATTTAGTCACCAACTTTGGTATGTATCATTTACACAGAAAGATAGTATTGTTGTTGCCCCAAAAGATGTGTCCTTCCTTAAGAACCTCAATAATAACATGGAATCATGACATGTTTAGACAGTGGACCTCTTTGAAGTTTCATCATTTTTTTCTACCCTTTCATTATCTCCTTACCCTCAATTTGTGATGTCCCAAAACTCTTAGATTGCTTTCTTTTTATTTTTACCCTCCAGGTAAAGGTGTTCCATCCACTTCTAATCAGGTAATACAATCATTGTTACATTTGTGTGATAAATGCAAAATATAGACAACTTCATATAAACCTACTTGTAGATCTTCCTTAACATGCAATTTCTGAATGGATTTATCAAAGACTTTCATAGTTTAAATATTATTCCTGGAAATTATAATGCAAAAATAGAAAGAAATAAAAAAATAAAAATATTTGAACAAATTTAGGTGATTAGTAAGTTTGTATTGTTTTCTCAAGTCTATCAAAGTCTAATATTTTAATTTTCAAAGCTACTATAACAAAAGTAAATCAAATTCACAACTACAATCTGACCACCATAAAACATATATTATTTTTTAGCTTTCCACATTCCCTTTTTAATCTTTATGTCCAGGACTTAGCTTTTATATTTATAAACATGGTAAATATCAATCAACATGATTGATGAATGAATGAAAAAATGAATGAAAAAACACTTTTTAATATTATATGAATGAATGAAAAAATGAATGAAAAAACACTTTTTAATATTATATCACAAACATTTTATTGATTTAATTAGTAGTATTTTAATTTTTCTTTCATGGTCCATACAATTGAAAATGTATTTAGATTCTCAATTACATTAATTAAATTTTATCCTATGAAGAATTGTTATGCAATTTGATTAATTACTTATAGATCTGTGATTCTGATTGTTGCATATATTATACCTCAGTATGTGTGACATAAAGTATACAACTACTTTTCTCTAGATGTTCAGGGAGATAACAGTGTCTTGTTATTCTCTTTTATTATTTGTAGTGAAATGAAAACAGAATTGGTGGCAGTTTGAAGCAAAGGATATGTTGCTAAAATGAAGTCTTTAAGACATCAGGGCTTGGAGAAAGGGCCTTGAATACCTGAGGTGCAAGATCATCATTAGACAAGAAAAAAGGAGTTCAAGTCTGATGATTGATTCTAGATCCTTGATTTCTTTTTTCTTTGTACTTGCAGGGATGTGAGAATGTCAGTGGTTGTGAAGAAGTATGTTACACTGTCATTAATCATAGGCCCTATCGGAGACCCTCCCTGAACTCCAACGATGATGGTTATGAGAACATCGCAAAGAGAGTGAGACCATTAAAAGAAAGGCCAGAAACAGAATATGCCCTTCTCAGGAGACCTTGCAGTATTACGTCTTCTTCCTGTGCAGCTGAGAATGATTACGAAATTGTGCTTCCTCACTAGAATACTCCTGCCTCATCATCTTCCAGTAATAAAGATGAGCAAATGGTGACCTCCAGGGGAGTCTTTCTCTTTCAGCAGTACATGAAATTTTATTTCTGGCCAGACTTTATAAATGATATTCTTTCACTGTACCACATTAAGAAACTGAAACATCTCGTCAATGTGGTTTGGGTAAAGCCACATAAATTGATATAATGATATAGAGTATTTGACCTCTTTTTGTTTGTAAAATTTGAGGATGTGGAAATTGTAGGGGGGATCCTCCCTAGAACAATAAACATCTATACATATGTGACTTAGAATATCCAACTCCAATTCTACATTCCAAATTTCAAAGGCCAGCATTCACAGTCCTAATTATCTATTTCATTTTTGAGGTGTAATCTACTCAATAAATTCTTAACATAATAAGACTAGTGACCAGAACCTTTGCTAACTGAATATTTACTTCAATTTTGCCTTTTCCGCATACTGGAGATTCTTGCATGTAAATTTGTGGTAGCAGTTTAAGAATTAACAGGTTTTGATATTGGCCTTTCTAAGAGGAAAAGCTGAGAGTGCAATTTTAAAAAAGGAATGAGGTTTAGTGGCCCAGTGTCTTTCTTTCTGATAGTAAATCAGATAAATTTGTTCAAAGTTAACTAAAAACTGAAAGCATACTTGTATTTACAGTTTTATTCACAATATACTAGTTAATTTAAATACTAGTTATTTTTAATGAAGAAGGAAGAATAGTGTGTGGTTTCAAAATTCAGGCAAATTGGTAAACAACCCATTTATTTTTACTTTCATTCTCAAGGAGAGTCTAAACAACTTGCCAACTTCCCATTGAGGACATAAAGGACATAATGGACAAAACATCAATAATTACTTTTTATATAGCTACAATATACTGACCTTTTAGATTACTGGCAAGGATAAATCAATAGATAGATGTCAGATAACTTTCTGTTTTGTTTTTCATATTTTTTCATTAAAATGACATATGCTGTAGGAAGGAATCTGGTTTCTAGTTATTAGTTTAATACTAGGCTTAATCTAAAATAATGTCTGTTATTCTTCTATGCACATTAATCTCTAACAAAATGTAAACCGAGACACTTCTCTACACTGGAGCTCCTTTACTGCCTCCTCTATAGCACTCTCTACCTGGAAGAGAGTGGGTAGACAGAGAAAATGGACAAATTAACAGAATGTAATAGGTCATGTCAAAATATAACTTACCTTATTTATTAGGAATGATCTCATATAACAGAAGATACAGATAATTACCATTTATTGAGCATTTGCTGGGTTCTAGTTGTGTAACTTATTGGTTTTACACAAATTTTGACTCTCTATTCTTGGTAAATTCTTGTGTTCCTTTGAAGTGATTTGAATGTGTGGAAGGAGAACTTAACAGAAATCTTATAATTCTGGAAAAGTGACCTTGTCAGAAATATGTAGAAATATTGTATAAATCAGTCAACTTTAGGAGGTGACAAAACTAATTTTTTATTGTAGAAATCAGTCAACTTTCAGAAATGACAAACTTGTTTTTTCTTGTAGAAATTAGTCAACTTTGGGAAACGACAAAATTGTTTTACCTTGTAGAAATCAGTCAACTTTATGAAATGACAAAATTATTTTTTCTCTGTATGCTTTTGTAGTTGTTTTTCACATGTAATAAATACTATATTCAAGATAATGACTCATTTTAATATACTTAATAATCTGGAATTATAGGAGAAGGGGCAGTCAATAGGTTAATGAATATTACTGTATAGTAAAAGAAATATAGAAATCTAAAAGCATAGATGTGACCTGGTTGTAAATCATACCCCATTTCTTGTGGAGATTCAGTATTGTTTTTAATGTATAAGCTGTCTTTCATTCAGCATAATGAATGTTTCACCTTGTATTAGTAGTTGACATTTTTATAAGTATACTACTGAATGAATAACTCATAATTTTTAATCTAATTATTTGCTGATGGGTATGTGAGGCATTTACAGTTTTGACATTATAAATAAAGCTGCTTTACATTTACTTGAGTACTCAGACATGTTGGTTTGCTAGGGTTGCCAATGTGTCACTGTCTAGGTAGCTTCAATAACAAAATTTTATTTTTTCACAATTCTGGAGGCTGCAAAGTTCAAGATCAAATTGTAAGCCAGGGGTTTTCTCTTTTCCCAGAAAATCTGTTTTATGCCTCTCTCCTAGTTTCTGATGGCTTATTGGTAATCTTTGGGATTTGAAGACTTATCAGTAAGACCTTTATGTCTCAAGAGTAGGATATAAGTTTTACTAAAATTCAGTGATTTTCTATGTTAGTGAAATATCCAGGCATCTAGTGGTATGGGGGATGTTGAGATATTATTTCTGAGGTAAATAATAAATTGTTGCATCTGGCTACTACTGTAAACAAAAAAGAGATCCAATGCCTGTGGAATTTTGAAGGCACAATATTTGTGGATTTTGCTAATAACATACTCTTTATTTGGATTTGCAGCTCTTGTCTGTTTATGGAGTGACCTGAAAAGTTGCTAGTTTTTAGTGGGGCCCAAGACAAGTGACAGTTCTGCATCAGGTCCAGGCTGCTCTCCAAGTGCTCTGCCACTTGGACCTTATGATTCAGCAGATCCAGTGGTGCTTGAAGTGTCAGTGGCACATAAGGAAATTGTCTGGAGCTTTGGAAGGTAAATCACAGGGAAAGCCCTTAAAATTTTGGATCCATCCTCCAAAGATCATTACTATCCTTTTGAGAAATAGCTCTGAGACTAAAGGTTTAATCATGGTCACCAAGTTGCCTTGCACATCATCAACTGTGTCATTTGACCAAGCCATAGAACTGGGCACACATGATAACATTCCATCATATATACCACTGGAAGTGGTATATATAACTTTGGGCCAAGCAGGCCCTGAAGGCACAAATAAGTTACATGAAGAAGTGGCCCAAATGCCCCTGGTTCCCATTCCTGCACTTTCTTTCTCCCAACCTGTACCTATTGCTCCATGAGGAGTTTTCCACAATCAGCTGACAGGAAGAAAGACTCATCTGGATTATAGACGGTTTTGTACTTACACAGGTATTACACCTAAAATGAAAAGCTCTTGCTCTACTGTTCCTTTCTGGAACATCCCTGAAGAACAGTGCTGAAGGGAAATTCTCCTCCCTGGGCAGAACTTTAAGAAGTGCACCTGGTAATTCACTTTTCTTGGCAGAAAAAATGGCAAGATGTGCAACTGTGTACAGATTCATTTGCTAGGGCCAGAGGCTTAGTGAATGGTCAGATATTTGGAAGGAACATGATTGGAAAATTGGTAAAGAGGTCTGGGAAAAAGATACGTGGTTAGATCTCTCTTAACATGTTAAAAATATGAAGATATTTGTGTCCTATGAGAATGCTCACCAAAGTGTGACCTTAGCAGAGAAAGATATTAATAATCAAATGGATGGGATAACTTGTCAGCCTGTAAATACCTGTCAGCCTGTTTCCCCAGACCTATCATTGCTCAGTGGGCTTATAAACAAACTGATCATAGTGGCAGGGATAAGCTTTATGTTTGGGCTCAGCAACATGAACTTACACTCACCAAGGACTACCTTGTTATGGTCACTGCTGATGGGCCAAGTGTCAGCAGGAGAGTCCAACTCTGAATCCCTGATGTAACACTATTCCTGTGGTGATCAGACAGGTACCTGGCTGTTGTTATTCAGTAGCTAAGTCCTGGTGGACTCTTTATGACCCCATGGACTACAGCATGCCAGGCTCCTCTGCTATTCACTATCTTCTGCTATTTATAAACTCTCACTATTTGAATTTGCTCAAATTCATGTTCAGTTGATTCAATGATGTTATCTGACCATCTCATCCTCTTTCACACCATTCTCTTTTTGCCTTCAGTCTTTCCCAACATCAAGGTGTTTTGTATCACTCCCATTAAGGAAGGGCATTATTTTTGTTTTTAATGAAATAGGCACTTTTTCTGGGTGAGGTTTTCAATCCTTGAATGCAATGCTTCTGCCAAATGCACCAGTAGTAGTACCAGCAGTGGAATGCCTTACCCACTGTTCTGTTACTCTTCTATAAGAGCATTGCTTCTGATCAATGAACTTACTACACAGAGAAAGAAGCATGGAAATGAGCCCATGATTACGAAAATCATTGATCTTACCGTGTTCTCCTTAAGCAGAGGGCTTGATACAGGAGAATGATATTTTGAAGACTCAATTATAGCACCAGTTCTTTGGCAATATGTTGCTTAGTTGAGGCCAGGTTGTCCTTGGCTGTGTACGCTCTCAATCAGTGGCCACTATGTGGTGCTGTTTCACAGGTCCAGCAATCAAAGGGTGAACACGGGAGGGCACCACCCACTATTACTTCTAGTGACACATTAGCCGAATTTTTGCTTTTAGTCCTCAGAAACTTATGCTCTGCTTGCCTAGAGATCTTACTTCCAAAAGAAGTATATAGACCAAGAGAAACAATAAGGAACCAGAAGTTAAGACTGCTACCTAGCCATTTTGGGCTCATACCACCTGATCAACAGACAAAAGGAAATTACTATCCTAGTTGGGGTAATTGATATGAACAACCAAAGGGAAATAAATTGGACTGGTCGTCTACAACAGTGATAAGGAAGAATATGTCTGGAATCGAGGGTATCCCTTAAGGTTCTCTTAATGCTACCATGTCGTATGACTGAGGTCAATGGAAAATTACAACAACCTAATTCAGGTAGGACTACTAATGTCCCTGACACTTCAGGAATGGCTTGGATCACCCCACAAGGTAAAAAACCCACAACTATCTGAGGTACTTGCTGACGGCACAGGAAATATGCAATGTGTAATGAAAGATGATAATTATCCAGCTACAACCATGTGACCAATTACAGAAATGAGGATTGTAATTGTTATGAGTATTTCTTTTATGTTGCTATGCATATGTTTGTGTTTATGAATTATATCATATATATAGTCCCCCCACATATATATATATATAAAACCTGTAAATGTATAATATATATACATTTTACATATTACATGTACATGTACTTTTTTTTTTATATTAAGCCAATGTCTTTAAATTTTTTCTCTCATTTTCTTATCATGAAACATAAAATGTATTGACTTTCCTTATACATACATACATACACACACATATATACATATACATTTTAACTTTATATCATAGTATTTAAGTTATAGAATATCAAACAGGAGAGTGAATCTCATCTAAGGATTTTGCATTCTTTTTTGGGGAGAAGATTAGTATACATTTGGGTATACAAAAGATAAGCAGAGGGGCTTCCCTGGTGCCTCAGTGGTAAAGAATCCACCTGCCAATGCAGGAGACATGGGCTCAACCCCCAGTCTAGGAAGATCCCACATGCTGTGGAGTTGCTTAATTTGTGTGGAGCAACTAAGCCTGTGCGCCACAACTATTGATCCTGTGCTCTAGAGCCCAGGAGCCACAACTCCTGAGCTCACATGCTACAACTCCTAAAGCCCACGCCCTAGAGCCTGTGCTCCTCAACAAGAGAAGTCTGCAATGAGAAACCTGCATACCACATCTAGAGAGTAGCTCTGCTCAGCACAGCTAAAGAAAAGCCCATGCAGCAACAAAGACCCAGCACAGCCAAAAGTAAATAAATAAAATTTTAGAAAAAGATAAGAAAAGGTAGAATTATGTTCTCTTTTCTTTTTTTAAAAACAAATTTCTGAATTTGTGTCATTCACAAATTATATTTCATCCTTTCTTCTATAAAGTAAACATTTAAGATCATAAATTTTAAAGTACTGTTTAAGCTTTATTCTACATATCTGAAAACACATTTCGACAACTGTTCAGTTTTTAATATTTTCTGTTTTTATTACAATTTATTTTGGACCATAAGTTATTTAAAAGCACATTCTCAATTTCTACTATCAGTTTTTTTCTTTTTTCTTTTTGTTAATACTTTCTAATTATTGTTGTTGGAGAAGGATGTCTGTATAATACTAGTTCTCTGAAATTTGTCAAAATTTGTTTCATGATACAGTAAGTGGAAAAGTTTTGAAACTATATCATAGTAAGCTAAAAAATAATGTAACTTTGGTTCCATTGTGTATATACCAATTAGATATAACCAGTTAATCATGTGGTTTAAATAGTCTATCTTCATTTTTTTCCCTTTAAATGTGATAATTATCGAGAAAAAAATGTATTGAAAATATCCTACTGTGGTGGTAAATTTGTCAGTTTCCTTTATTTCTATACCATATTTAGTTATATATTTTGAAAGATGTTATTAACTTCACACAAAGCTTAGAATCGGCACCTCTCCTTGTTATCCTCTTATATATCCTCTTTACTAAGCTTTATTTTTTCTAATGTTAATAAAGCCATATCAATTTTGTTTTGGTTATTATTTGCATGATTCAATTATCTTTTTCCATCCTTTTTCCTCTCAACTTTTCCATGTCCTTGTATGTTAGATGCCTCTTTTAAATAGCTTAGCTTATAGTTAACTATTGTTTTTCTAGTCCAGTCAGTCTTTGACACTTTCTTATTTATTTAAATTGAGATATAACATTGTATTAGATGTATATATAGTTAACATCCATCATCACTCATAAGTACACATTGTTTTCTCATAAGAACTGTTAAGATTTATTCTCTTAGCAACTTCTAAAGATACAGTACAGTATTGTTAACTATAGTCACCATGCTATTATTACATCCCCATACCTATTTGTCTTTTAACTGGAATTTTGTACGTTTTAAGCACTTTTACCCATTCCACCCTGTTATTTTTTTATTTGCAGATTTAGTACCATTTAAGAAGATGTGTATGGATGCCACATAAGCAAAGGGTGGACTACAACTTGTCTAGGCTGGTTAAACAACCATCTAGATGTTGTTGTGATTTTTTTTTTTTTAGATGTGATTATCATTTAAGTGGGTAAATTTTTAGTAAAGTACATAACCCTTTATGGGCTTCCCTTATGGCTCAGCTGGTAAAGAATCTGCCTGTAATGCGGGAGACCTGGGTTCGATCCCTGGGTTGGGAAGGTACCCTGGAGAAGGGAAAGGCTACCCACTTCAGTATGCTGGGCTGGAGAATTCCACGGACAGTCCATGGGGTCACATAGAGTCGGACATGACTGAGTGACTTTCACTCAGTTCACTTAACCTTTTATAATGTTGTGTGGGCCTCATCCAATCAACTAAATGCCTTAATTAAGAAAGACTGATATAACCCAAGAAAGAAAGAATTCTTTCTAAGATTGCAGCATAGAAGTCTGGCCTAAATTTCCAGACTCCTGTCCTACAGAATTTAGACTCAAGATGCAGCTTCAATTCTTACCTGAATTTTCAGCTGTCAGGCCCACTTAGAAATTTCAGGCTTATCAATCATTACTTTTGTGTGAGAAAATTCTGTCTCTGTCTCTCTATGGATAGATAGATAGATGATAGACAGGTAGATAGCTATAGATATAGATGCATTTTTTGTATTGGTCTGTGTCTGTGGAAAACTCTGCCTAGTAATCATTATCTGTTCATCAATGTATCTTAGGTATTTGAGCATTTAAAAATAAATCTCAGAGACTTCCCTGGTGGTCCAGTGGTTAAGAATCCACCTTGTAATGCAGGGAACATGGGTTTCATCCCTGGTCAAGGAACTTAGATCCCACACACTGCACAGCAACTAAGTTTGTGTATCACAACTAGAGAATCTGTGCAGTGATGAAATGAAATTCATGTGAAAGGAATTCACAACTGCTGAACAACCATGAAAAAACCTATCAAAAAAAGATACCCCACATCCAAAGACAAAGAGGAAGCCAGAATGAATCAATAAAAGGGGTGTGGTCATAATAAAATCAAATCCCATACTCAGCAGGTAAGTGACCCACAAACTGAAAAATAATTATACCATAGAAGTTATTCCACAGGAGAATTCTGGGCCCCATGTCAAACTTCCCAGCTGGAGGTCAAGGAATGGGAGGAAGAGTCCCCAGAGAATCTGGCTTTGAAGACCACTGGGGTCTGATTGCAGGACTTCCACAACAATGGAGAAAACAGAAGCTCCATTCTTGGAGGGCACACACAAAGTCTTGTGCACACTAGGACCCAGAGAGGGAAAAATAGTAAACCCATAAGAGACTAGGCAAGATCTGCTTGGTAATATTGAAAGGTCTTCTGCAGAGTTCGGGGTGGCTGTGGCTCAATCCAGCGATGAAGACACTGGAAGGATCAGTTCTGGGAAGTACTCACTGGAGTCAGCCCTTCCAGAAATAGCCACTAGCACCACCAAACAGTTTGTAGGCTCCAGTGCTTTGTCACCTCAGGCCAAACAACAAAGAGGTTGGGAACACAGCCCCATCAATCAGCAGACTAAACTATTACTGAGTGCAAGACTGACCACCAGAGGGACAATACCCAGCTCTACCCACCACTAGTCCCTCCCCTCAGAAAGCTTGAAAAAATCCTCTTAGATAGTCTCATACATTAGCGGGCAGATAACAGAAGCAAGAACTACAACCTTGCAACCTGCAGAAAGAAAACCATAATCACAGATTCAACAAAGTGAATCAGTAGAGGAATATGTACCAGACGAAAGAACAAGATAAAGCCCCAGAAAAACAATTAAGTGAAGTGGTGATAGGCAACCTCTCAGGAAAAAAAATGTCAGAATAATGATAGCAAAGAAGATACAGGATCTCAGAAAAAAAAATTCTTTTATTTAAAAATTAGATATGTTTGACACATGGCGTGCATGTTCTTAGTCATTCAGTTGTATCTGACTCTTTGCAGCCCCATGGACTGTAGTCACCAGCCTCCTCTGTCCATGGAATTTTCCAGGCAAGAATACTAGAGCAGCTTGCTGTTTTCAACTTTAGGGGATCTTCCTGACACAGAGATCAAACCTATATCTCTTGCATCTCCTGCATTGGCAGGCAGCTTCTTTAACCATTGCAAAATATTGAAGTGAAGTGAAGTGAACTCGCTCAGTCGTGTCTGACTCTTTGCAACCCCATAGACTGTAGCCTACCAGGCTCCTCTGTCCATGGGATTTTCCATGCAATAGTACTGGAGTGGATTGCCATTTCCTTCTCCAGGGGATCTTCCCAAGCCAGGGCTTGAACCAAGGTCTCCCGCACTGTAGACAGACGCTTTACCATCTGAGCCACCAGGGAAGTCCGCGCAATATTGAAGGAGTCCCAAAAAGAGAAAAAAGGGAGAAAGGGGATGAGAACATATTGAAGACATATTAGGTAAAACTTTCCCCAATCTGGGAAAGGAAACAGACATTCAGTATAGGAAGTACAGAGAATACAAAACAGAAAGTCTCAAAGTCTCACTTTGTCTCAAGACAAAGTGTAATGTAAGTATACAATATTGTAAAGTAAAAAAAAAAAAAAAAATTGTTCCAAAATTACATATACACCATATACTTAATGGATTAAAACCTAGCTCCGATATGCAAATAAAAATGAACTGAACTTAAAAAAAAGTGGCAAAAATTAAAGATAAAGATAGAACAATATAAGCAGCAAGTGGAAAGCAACAGGTTATGAACAAGTGAGCTCTCATTATACTATCAGCTGACTTTTCAGCAGAAGCTCTGTAGGCAAAAAGAGAGTAATGCTTTATATTGAGAATGATGAAAGCAAAAAACCTATAGCCAAGAATAATCCATATGGAAAGGCTTTTACTCAGATGTGATAAAGAGATAAAAAATTTCACAGGCAAGCAAAATTGAAAAGATTTAGCTCCATGAGACCAGCTCTACAATAAATGTTAAATAGACATCACTAAATGGAAAAGAAAAGGCCACAATTTAGAAATTAAAAAGCTATAAAAGAAAAAAGTCTAATGGAAAAAAGCAAGTATGCAATAAAGGCAGTATAAATGTTTTATAAAACTAGTAGAAAGATTAAAAGACAAATGTAATAAGATCATCTATAATAAAATTAGCTAAGGGACACATAAAAGAAAAATATAAATATGGATGTCAAAAACAGTAAACATAATGGGAGAAAGTAAAAATTCAAGGTCATTTAAAATGCATTAAACTAAGATATCAGAAACAAAAGTTACATATATATGTGTACACACATATTTTATATATTGCTATATATAAGCCTCGTGATAATCACAAAGCCTAAAATTTGTAATAGATAAAAACACAACAAAGAAAAAATCCAAACATAACGTAAGTTAGTCATCGATCACACAGAAGGGAAGGAAAAAAGAAGAAAGAAACACAAAGAACTACAAAAACAATCTTGAAACAATGAGAAGAATGGCAATATGTACATATTAATACTTATCTGCAATTTATTGATTTACTTTTAAAAATTTACTTTTATTTTATATTGGGGTATAGTTTATTTACAAGATTGCATTAGTTTCAGGTGCACAGCAAAGTGATTCAGTTCCACACATACATATATCCATTTTTCAGACTATTGTCCTGAATAATCCTTAATAATTTTTTTCCTGAATAATAGGTTATTATAAAATATTGAGTAGAGTTCCCTGTGCTATACCTTAATCTTGCTGATTATCTATTTTATATATTTTAGGGTATACATGTTATTCCTAATTTATCCTGCCTTTCCACCTTTCTCCTTTGGTAACCATAAGTTTCTTTTTGAAGTCTGTGAGTCTGTTTCTGTTTTGTAAATAAGTTTGCTTTTATCACATTTTTTTTTTAGCTTCTGCATGTAAATGACATCACATGATATTTGTTTTTCTCTGTTTGACTTATTTCATTTAGTATGCTAATCTCCAGATCCATTATGTTGTCGTAAAAGTCATTATTTCATTTTTAATGGCTGATTCCATAGGATATGTGTACCATGTGGACATTCAGGTTGCTTCTATATGTTGACTATTGTAAATAGTGCTGAACATTGGGGTGCATGTTTCTTTTGGAATTGTTTTTTCTAGATATATGCCCAGAATTGGAATGCTGGGTCATATGGTAGTTTTATTTTTAGTTTTTTAAAGGAATATTCATAGTATTCTCCATAGTGGTTGTACCAATTTACATTGTCACCAACAAGGTAAGAGGGTTCTCTTTTTCTCCACACCCTTTCCAGCATTTATTGTTTGTAGACATTAATGATGATGACCATTCTGACTACTATGAAGTGATACCCCATTGTAGTCTTGACATGCATTTTTCTAGTAATTAGCAATGTTGAGCATCTTTTCACATGCTTTTTGGTCACCTGTATGTCTTCTTTGGAGAAATGTCTATTTAGATATTTTACCTATTTGTTTATTGATTATTATTATTATTTTTAATATATTGAGCTTCATGAGCTGTTTGTATATTTTGGAGAATAATCCCTTGTCTGTCACGTTGTTTGCAAACATTTTTTACCATTCTATGGATTGTCTTTTTGTTTTGCTTATGGTTTACTTTGCTGTATAAAAGCTTTTAATTTTAATTAGGTCACATTTATGTATTTTTGTTTTTGTTTTCATTACTCTAGGATGTGGATCTGAAGAGATCTTGTAGCAATTTATTTCAAAGAGTGTTCTGCCTCTGTTTTCCTCTAAAAGTTTTATAGTATCTGCACTTTCATTTGGGCCTTTAATCCATTTTATGTTTGCTTTTGTGTATGGTGTAGAGAATGTTCTAATTTCATTCTTTTACATGAAGTTGCCCAGGTTTCCCAGCACCATTTACTAAAGAGACTGTCTTTTCTCCTATTTTCTTGCCTTCTTTGTTGTACAGCACTGACCATAAGTGTGTGTTGGTTTATTTCTGAGCTTCCTATTGAGCTCCACTGATTAATATGTCTTTTTTTTTTTTTTTGCCAGTACTATACTGTTTTGATGACTGTAGCTTTGTTTTAATAGTATAGTCCAAAATCACAGAAACTATTTCTTCCAACTTTATTTCTTTATTCTTAAGATTTCTTTGGTATTTGGGATCTTTTGTGTCACCATACAAATTAAAAAAAGTTTATTCTATTTTTGTGAAAAATGCCATTGGCAATTTAATAGGACTTCATTGAATCTGCTTTGGGATAACAGTCATTTTCACAATGGTGATTCTTCCAATTTGAGAATATCTTTACATATGTTTGTTTAATCTACATTTACTTTCATCAGCATCTTACAGATTTAAGTGTATAGGTCTTTTGTTTTCTTAGGTCATTTTTTCCCCTAGCATTCTTATTCTTTTTGATGTGATATTAACTAGAATTGCTTCCTTAGTTTCTCTTTCTGAATTTTCATTGTCAGTGTATAGAAAAGCAACAGATTTCCACGTATTAATTTTGTATCCTGTGACTTTACCAAATTCATTGATGAACTGTGGTAGTGTTCTGGTAGCATTTTTAGTTTTTTCTATGTACAGTATCATGTCACCTGCAAACAATGACAGCATTACTTCTTTTCCAATGTGAATTACTCTTATTTATATTTTTCATCTCTGTTGCCATGGTTAGGAATTCCAAAACTACATGGAATAAAAGTGGTAAGGGCAGACATACTTGTCTTGTTCCAGCTCTTAGAGGAAATGTTTACAGCTTTTCTCTGTTGAGTGTGATGTTAGCTATGGTTTGTCATATATGGTTTTTATTATGTTGTGGTATGTTCCCTTTATGTTCATTATTCAAGTCCCTTATAATTATTCAGTAGAAGTGATAAATATATTCAAGGGATTAGACCTGTAGACAGAGTGCCTGAAGAACTATGACAGAAGTTCATAATATTGTAAGGAAGCTGTGATCAAAACCATCCCCAAGAAAAAGAAATGCAAAAAGGCAAAATGGTTGTCTGAGGGGGTCTTACAAACAGCTGAGAAAGGAAGAGAAGTGAAAGGCAAAGGAGAAAAGGAAAGATATAGGCATCTGAATGCAAAGTTCCAAAGAACATCAAGGAGAGATAAGAAAGCCTTCCTAAGTGAACAATGCAAAGAAATAGAGGGAAAAAACAGAATGGGAAAGACTAGAGATTTCTTCAAGAAAATTAGAGATAGCGAGGGAATATTTCATGCAAAGATGGGCACAACAAAGGACAGAAATGGTATGGACCTAACAGAAGCAGAAGATATTAAGAAGAAGTGGCAAGAATACGCAGGAAAACTATACAAAAAGACCTCTTAATGACCCAGATAACAACAATGGTGTGATCACTTCACCTAGAGCCAAGCATACCATAGCGTGAAGTCAAATTGTCCTTAGGAAGCATCACTATGAACAAAGCTAGTGGAGGTGATGAAATTCCAGTTGAGCTATTTCAAATCCTAAAAGATGATGCTGTGAAAATGCTGCATTCAGTATGCCAGCATATTTGGAAAACTCAGCAGTGGCCACAGGACTGGAAAACTTCAGCTTTCATTCCAATCCCAAAGAAAGGCAATGCCAAATGTTGTTCAAACAAGATTAAGAGCTATAAACTTCCAGTTGCAGAATAAATGAATCACATGTATGAAATGCACAGTGTGGGAAATATAGTCAATAATTATATAATACCTTTTTTTTGGTGACAGATTATAGCAAAACTTATAGTGGTGATCATTTTGAAATGTATAGAAATATCGACTAGAACTGAACGAAAAAACAACAAACTGGTTCCAAATCGGGAAAGGAGTACATCAAGGCTTGATATTGTTACCCTGTTTATTTAACATCTATGCAGAGTACATCATGAGAAATGCTGGGTTCGATGAAGCACAAGCTGGAATCAAGATTGCTGGGAGAAATATCGATAACCTCAGATGACACCACCCTTATGGCAGAAAACAAAGAAAAACTAAAAAGCCTCTTGATGAAAGTGAAAGAGGAGAGTGAAAAATTTGGCTTAAAATTCAACATTCAGAAAACTAAGATCATGGCATCTGGTCCATCATTTCATGGTAAATAGATGGGTAAACAGTGGAAAAAGGGACAGACTATTTTTGGGGGCTCCAAAATCACTGCAGATGGTGACAGCAGCCATGAAATTAAAAGATGCTTGGTCCTTGGAAGAAAAACTATGACCAACCTAGACAGCATATTAAACAGCAGAGACCTTTGTCAACAAAGGTCCATCTAATCAAAACTATGGTTTTTTCAGTAGTCATGTATGGGTATGAGTTGGACTATAAAGAAAGCTGAGCTCTGAAGAATTGATGCTTTTGAACTGTGTTGTTGGAGAAGACTCTTGAGAGTCCCTTGGACTGCAAGGAGATCCAACAAGTCCATCCTAAAGGAAATCAGTCCTGAATATTCATTGGAAAGATTGATGCTGAAGCTGAAATGCCAATACTTTGGCCACCTGATGTGAAGAACTGACTCATGTGAAAAAACCCTGATACTGGGAAAGATTGAAGGCGGGAGGAGAAGGGGACGACTGAGAATGAGATGGTTGGATGATCACCAACTCGAGGGATATGAGTTTAAGTAGGTTTCCGGAGTTGTTAATAGACAGGGAAGCCTGATGTGCTGCAGTCCATGGGGTCGCAAAGAGTCAGACATGACTGAGGGACTGAAATGAACTGAACTGTGTTGTCTAACAGGAACTAACACAGAATTGCAGGTCATTTCTACAGAGGGAGAGGGTGGGATGATTTGGGAGAATAGCATTGAAACATGTATAATATCTTATATGAAACGAGTCACCCGTCCAGGTTCGATGCATGATACTGGGTGCTTGGGGCTGGTGCACTGGGACGACCCAGAGGGATGGTATGCGGAGGGAGGAGGGAGGAGGATTCAGGATGGGGAACACATGTATACCTGTGGTGGATTCATTTTGATATATGGCAAAACCAATACAATATTGTAAAGTTAAAAAACCAAACAAACAAAGAAGTAAATAAAAAAAAAATACTTGTAGAAGAGAATATTGGAATTGTGATTGCCAGAGGAAGAGGGTGTTGTGAAACGGAACTGAATCAAGGTAGTCAAAATGTATAAACTTCCAGTTGTAAGATAAATAACTACTTGGATGTAATGTACAAAATGATTGAATTACAGTGCTGTATGTTATATATGAAAGCTGTTAAGAGAGTAAATCCTAAGAAATCTCATCACAAGGAAACAAATTTCTATTTCTTATATTTGTATGTCTTAGCAGTAGCAGCAGCAGCAGAGATGACGAATATTCACTAAACTTATAATGATAATCATTTCATGATATATAATTCATATCATTATACTCTACACCTTAAACTTATACTACAGTGCTGGGTGTCAATTATATTTCAATTATATTGGAAGAAAACAAACAAAATGATTTAAGGTCACAGCAAAACACATGACACAAAACTGTATGGTTTGCTAGTAGACTGTAGGTTTCCTATAGCTTAAACTATACCAGTAACTGTAAGCTGCTAACTAGCAACAATTTTGATTTCTTTTATGTATTAATTGAAATCTATGATACTTGTATTTAAAGTAAAAAGCCATGAAAAAAAATAAAGTAAAGCCATGAATTAAAATATAGGTTTAAATTTATGCTGCTGCTGCTGCTGCTAAGTCGCTTCAGTCATGTCCGACTCTGTGCGACCCCATAGATGGTAGCCCACCAGGCTCTCCTGTCCCTGGGATTCTCCAGGCAAGAACACTGGAGTGGGTTGCCATTTCCTTCTCCAGTGCATGAAAGTGAAAAGTGAAAGGGAAGTCGCTCAGTCATGTCCAACTCCTAGCGACCCCATGGACTACAGCCCACCAGGCTCCTCCGTCCATGGGATTTGCCAGGCAAGATCTGGGAGTGGGTTGGAGTGGGTTGCCATTGCCTATATAAAACTTTCCAAAGCAGAAGCCTTCGGGCTCACGTACTCAGTAATTGATTCTATCAAACCTTAAAGAATAAATGGTAGTCATTATCTCCAGAGATACTATTGAAATTTTCTAGGCTATTAAAAATGTTTCAAATGACCAAAAATGACTTTAGGGATTACAATGAATTGTTCTCCTTGGCCATCTTTTGTTAATAAGTATTTCCTGGTGGGGCACAGTATCCCAGAGGACAAATGCATGATCTCTCTCTGTAGTATGCAAAGCATCCACACTTCAGGAAAATTGACAACTTCATAATAAATTGTGTTTATTCTCTGAACACCATGTGAGGCAGAACATCTTTACATACTCCAAAGGTTGTGCTACTCTAAATATGCATTATTATTAAGATAACATGCTTTTTAAGTAGCTAATATTTCCTCAAAATTTAAATGTTACAACATCTGGAAGGATAACTGCTAAATATGTTTCATAGAATTCTGTTTGAACTATCATGCTGACCAAAGAAGAATGCCCATGCTTTAAGAGTTGGATAAAGTAAGGGAGTTCATTTAATTGCTACCAAATTATAATCATAAGTTTACTACTTCAGAGAGATTTCTAAAGCATTTATAGTAGCTTCTTTTAAGAGGCATAAATTTGGTTATAGTCTATTGACTTAAAAATCTTTTAAAATTTAAACTTAAAAAGTATTTTAATCTTTCTTTAAAGCATAGAGATATTTTAATTTTCATTCCTTTTTACAGAAGTGGCAACAGAAACATATAGAGATGAAATCATGAGTTCAAGGAACTTTAATGAGTTGGCAGCAGATAATTTTGGACTAACATCACCACTAAGCGGGGAAAAGGTAACTGGGTAGTTCAATTCAGTTTAGTCACTCAGTCGTGTCCGACTCTTTGCGACCCCATGAACTGCAGCATGCCAGGCCTCCCTGTCCATTACCAACTCTGGGTAATACATTTCTAAAGAAGAGATGTCAATGAGTTTGTAAGAGATAGACTATTGTGCGGCTTCCAAAAGTTCATTGGTTTGGTGTATTCATGAAAATACAGTGTTCTTTCCCTGCTTTGAGGGCTTAAGTTATATTTCTTTAATAGTTGATATTCAGCATTAAAATTATATAGCAGCAAAGTCTTCCTCTCCTGGACAATACTTAAATTGGGGTTATAATAAGAATTAAATTTGTGTAACCCAGCCCCTTCACAGTTCAATTTTTCTCCATTCTTTCATTTCACTTTAGGGAAAAGGGGAAATTAGTAAAAAGGGGAAAATGACCTACTAAGATCAAACCAAATGAATAATGCAGGAATGGTACAAGTCTCCTGTGATGGAATGGTCAGCTATGAACTCCACACTAGGCATCTCAGAAGCAATTATACATAAAGCCTTTGTATCAGCAACTTTATGGGTAAGTTTTGTAACATTTTCCCAATACCCTTTACTCTCGTAAGCAACATTTAAACATTTCACAATATCTAATCAGATAACCCCAATACACATTGACTTCAGTAAGCTATGCTTAGATCTACTGGTTTAGGGTTCACTCAACTGAACAGTAGAAACATCTGTACTGCTACCTCTTTCCCTACATTCATGTGTGGTGTGTACTTCTGAACCAGAAAATATCACCATAAGATTAAACTCTCAACATTGGCTTCATTCATGCTCGGTTTTGCTCATCTGACTACGTGAATATCCCTAGCTCCAAAAGCTGCAAAGATATATAATATCTGCCAGTTTCCCCACAATTGTATTTCTTTTACTCCTCATCTTCTTTCCCAGTGTTACTCTCTGTCTCTATTATTTGTCAGAATGCCACCTGCCACTGACTCTGTCTATATGTTCTTAATAAATTTTCCTTCCTCTCTTCACCTCAGAGCAGAACATGCAGATATGTATATATGAAATAGGTTTTGGTATACCGCCATTGTGACACTGCTTCCCATCCGTGATCTTGGAGTGTTTGAATGTAAATATCTGAGAGCTCTCAAAGTATTAGCACAGCCTGGAAGGCTTGAAGCTAAAACTCAAAACAGGGCAGTTTTCACCAAAATAAATCTCTTAACAGAAAGAGTTAATGAATGAGACACTAAAGAGATGACTTAGAAGGTAGTGGTAGTTGCACAGCCATTACACATATGTCCATTTCTTGCATCTTAGCAAGAACCCAGGAGGCCAGCACAGTGTGAGGAGTTTGGGAGTACAATCTGGGCTCAGATTCCAGCTTTGCCACTAAAGTCTCCTTGAACATGTTACTTCTCCACTCTCAGCATCAATTTTCTCATCTTTGTTGATATGAATAGTAAAAACCACTAGTCTTATAGAGAGAATTAAACAGATTCACAGAATGCACATAACTCAGAACAGCATTTGGTGTATGAGTCCTCTGTGTCTCATTCATTTTAATTCCTCATGCTAATATACCTTAGATGCATGGAAAAAAACTGATGGTAATATCCTAACTTTATATATAAAGACACTTAATTCTAGGGACATAAAACCGTTTCCCAAAGTTAACCAGGTAGTCAGTGATCACTCTTAGAGCAAGTGCAAAATCTCATGTTTTATCTAGTGAATTCCTAGGCAACTACACAGATTGCAGTCCTGTCCTGGCATCCTCGCAGAATCAATGCAACATAAACAGCCAAGACATTTTCTCTGTTTCAAAAATGGTAAGAGCAGGCAGAACTTTCTGCAGCAAAGTATTGAGACCAGGTCATACATTTTCTTTTCTAAGTGAAAAGCAGCTTCCAAACTCAACTATGAGAGGTGCGGTTCTCTGTATATCATGTAACAAACATTTGTAGATAAAGAGAAAACCCATTTGGAATTCTCTTATCAGAATGGCCTGTTCAGTAGTACCATGAGATAAGTTTGTTTTTATTTTCAAAGACATGAATTGGATCAGAGACAGTGGAAGGTAAAAGTAGAGGTCAGCAGACACTTACCTTTTCCTTCTTGCTGTTTTAGATCCCATTCCTATCACCTAGCCTCTGCTGAAGTCTTCAGAATAATTGCTTGACATTTCCATACATAAAATTACCCACATGGTTGTCATAGTTTATAAAAACGCTGTATGGATTTCTAGTACCTAAACAGTCTAAGATCAATCAACTGCTGGTTGCAGCTTCTCTATCCCCGCTCTTTCCAGCTCTTGCACTTTAAGCTCCAGGCAATAATTTTCAGCTTGACTGATGATACCAGCTTATTTCAAGTCTGTTTTTTTTTTTTTAACTCATCAGACTGCTGCTGCTTCTTGAAATAAACTTGGGCAACTCAAGAGCGCTCTATAATCTTAAAAGCTCAACTCAAATACACTTTCTGAAATCTTTCTTTTATCTCCATTTTTTCTCCCCTCTGTTAGTTATTATAGAATAGAATAAGATTTGCTAAGCAACTATACCTAAAACTTCTCATTGTGCCTACTTCTTGAGTATGCTTGTGCTTCTACTAGCCAGCAAAATTTCTGATACAAAATTCATGCTTTTTAAAATTTAATATTCCCCTTATATAGCATAGAACCCAGTATATATACAATAAATTTTGGTGGATACATTAGCTGATACAATGTCCAAGAGAAATAGTTAATTTGTAGTTATTCACTTAACATGTATAAATACTTTAATACATGCTGTTAAAAGGATAAGAAAACTGGTCCTCAATGTGTTTATGGCTGAATAGAGAAGAGTATAAAAATTAAGTATATATAGATTTGATATTGATGAAAAAGAGATGAAAACCTCAATCTTGATTCATTTTAAGTTGTTTTGTTTTCAAGGTAGATGGAAAATCTCTGATCAATAGACCAGGTAACATGGGATAATTGATGATATTACACGCTGGTATTCTCTATTTTAGCCCCTTCCCTTTATTACAAAGTCTTCTTTCTGAATATTTAGATCTTTTTCTTTGTCATTTAATATATTAAAATGTAGTATTTGAATATGTATTATTCATTATTATAGATCATCTTTTATTTCATATATAATGAAGCATAATATATAATTATATATAATGGAATAAATAATAAAAGTATATTACTATATAAATATGTAAAATATTTCATATATTAAATGATAAAAGATAAATATATTATTAGATAAACCACAAGCTCTTCTTTTAAAATTTTATTTGAAAGTGTTAGTTGCTCAGTCATGTTTGACTCTTTGTGACCCTGTGGACAATAGCCTCTGTCCATGGAATACTCTAGGCAAGAACACTGGAGTGGGTTGCCATTCCCATCTTTAGGAGATCTTCCCAACCCAGGGATCAAACCTGGGTCTTTTATGTAGAAGGCAGATTGTTTACCATCGGAGCCACCAGGGAAGCCCAAGTTTTATTTCTTCCCGACCTAGGAATCAAACCTGGTTCTCCCGCATTGCAGGCAGATGCTTTACCGTCTGAGCCACCAGGGAAGCCTTAAGTTTTATTTATACATATTTATATATTGATTTTGACTTCACAATCATTGTTTTGGAAACTGTGCTAGATATGAAGGACATCAAGATAATAGACATCACATTCAGTACTCTTTAGTGCTAATAATGTATAAGTTTAGAAATACAGAGTTGTAGAAATGAATTGCAAAAGTGACTTCTGTAAAGATTTGCCAAAATGCTGATTAAATTGAGTCTTAAAGAATGTAAAAATATCTAAGCAGATGATGAGTATGAGTATGTAGTATGTGTATGAGTGAATACTATTAAAAATACAGTATGCAGTAAAACTTAACAATGGAAAACCACATTCTAAGTTTGGAGAACTGAAAGTGTTTCCTTCTGAGGCTTGGAAGGAGTTGTCAAAAGCCACCATGGCTTAGGCATGATTATTGAGGGGCTAGTAAACTACATGAAGGACTTTTGACCTTGTGTTTTAACACTCTCACCCATACATGAAATACAATATTTGTTTACACCTTTATCCCCAACCAAAGCACTGCCATTCTAGATCCACTACCTCAAACAGTTCTTACATTATCACTGTAAATTAGAACTATTCATCATCTCCATGTTGCAGTCAAGTAAACCAAGGCCCAGTGATATCTAGAGATTTATTCAAGATATACAACTAAGATGTGAAAGACCAAGACTTAAACCTTATCTGCCTCCAAAATCCTTGACTTTTCATCATGCTCCATAGACTTCCATTAACACAAGGAGAAGCAATGATTGCATGTGTGTCTAAGCACAATAAATATGACTTTGGTGGTGTCTTGGTGGATTTTAACGACACAAAAGAGAAATTTTGAAAACTTGTGCTAAGACAACATACTTAGTGGTAAAAGAGATATAGTTTAAAAATCAAAAACTTGACAGGATTGTTTTTAAATAAAAACTTCAGGACAAAAATTTAAGGTCTTAAAGTGTTACCCTTTTCAGCTACATTTGTATTTTAAAAGAGACTTGGGGAGTGATAATGATTAATTTGCCATAAGTTCTTCAAACATCCAGAGTTTTGACAGTTGGCTGGGGATAGTGCTTATATTCATTTAGTTGTCATAATCATATTATTATGCAATTGCCACAATCATAAAAGTTATATATATGATTTATGTGTGGCACCCCACTCCAGTACTCTTGCCTGGAAAATCCCATGAACGGAGGAGCCTGGTAGGCTGCAGTCCATGGGGTCGCTAAGAGTCGGACATGACTGAGTGACTTCACTTTCACTTTTCACTTTCATGCATTGGAGAAGGAAATGGCAACCCATTCCACTGTTCTTGCCTGGAGAATCCCAGGGATGGGGGAGCCTGGTGGGCTGCCGTCTATGGGGTCACACAGAGTTGGACACGACTGAAGTGACTTAGCATAGCATAGCATAGGATCTTAATTATGACTAGGTGTCAAATGAGTAGCTGGTAACAATATGTCATAGGTTGGGCAGGACTCTAGGTCAAAGTCTTCATGATAAGAAAGGCATCAAAACAGTGGTTTTTAATTTTGTCCTTGAACATTGTAGAAATGATCAGTCTGATTTTTCCAGGCATCAATTGACTTGGAACTGAATTGATACACACTGTTCTTAACTACTCAATCTTCTTATTTCATTATGTGCAAAACTTCAATAATTTTAACTTCTTCCTAGTCATTGGCTCAATATCCCAATGGTAGTTAAATCCTAATAATTTTCACTTCATGCACTGAAGCATTTCTTGCATCCTATTGATATCAACTTCACTGTCTCTAATTGTGATTGTCTACACTGTTATGTTATGGACTTCCCAGGTAATGCTAGTGGTAAAGAACCCACCTGCCAATGCAGGAGACACAAGAAATGTAGATTTGATCTCTGGGTCAGGAAGATCCCCTGGAGGAGGGCATGGCAACCCACTCCAGTTTTCTTGTCTGGAAAATCCCATGGACAGAGGAGCCCGGTGGGCTCCTTATGAACCTTATGTGTCAATAAGGTCACAAAGAGTTGGACACTACTGAAGTGACTTAGCATGACACTGTTATTATTAGCTGCCTACATAGTTTCTGGACTAGGCTATCTTCTGTTTTAAATGATTCTACACTGTGCAGGCATATTTATTTAGCAAAGGAAAATTTAAAGCAAACCAAAACCCTCCTACAAAGCCTAGGCTATGCAGATAATATGTATTGATATTGGTATCCTTGAAAAAGTGAGTCAAATTTACCTTGTATCCTATTCTGTTATGTGGCATAGTCAATAAGCAATAATCATGCTTCAAATTTAGTTCCTTTTTCCTATGACATCCTATAATGTACTCTCCATTCCTATATTCATTTCTTTTTTAAAAATAATTTTATTTATTTTTGACTATGTTCAGTCTTTGTTACTGTGTGAGCTTTACTCTAGTTATGGAGAGTGGGGGCTATTCTCTAGTTGCAGTGCCACGTGGGCTCAGTAGCTGCCGCTCCTGGGCACTAGAGCACAGGCTCAATAGTTGTGGCGCTTGGGCTCAGTTGCTCCATGGCATGTGGGATCATCCTGGATCAGGGATCGAATCCATATCTCCTATATTGGCTGGTGGATTATTTACCACTGAGTCACTAGGGAAGCCCTCTATATTTATATCTTACCATCAAGACATGGTTTATTCTTTGATTGTTCTCATCTTTTTGAGAGCACAGTTGATTCAATCTAAGCCTTGTCCTCTGTAGATTCTTCTCCCTACTCTACATTCTCATAAATGCACTGCTTACACAGATAATAAGATGCATATTTCACATGTTTCATCATGGTCCTACCTTACTTAATCTATTTGGTAGATTCTGATAAGGCACATTGATGTTTATAATTCCTACATTTCCTACAAAATTCCATTACTTTTATATCGAAAAAAATGATATTGAAAAGGTGTTGAGAATTTCAACCTTGATGCATTTTAAAACTTTTGTTTTATCCTCAAGATAAATGGAAAACCTGTGATCAACAGATCAGGCATGCCACTTCACAAGATAACCAATGATATACTCCAGTATCCTCTACTTTTGCCCTTTCTCTTTACCTATATCCAAAGTCTTATTTCTCAATATCTAGATCTTAATTCCCTGGTGGCTCAGACGGTAAAAGCGACTGCCTACAATGTGGGAGACCCAGGTTCGATTCCTGGGTCAGGGAGACCCCCTGGAGAAGGAAATGGCAACCCACTCCTGTGTTCTTGGAAAATCCCATAAACAGAGGAGCCTGGTAGGCTACAGTCCATGGGGTTGCAAAGAGTCAGACAGGACTGAGTGACTTCATTTTCTTTCTTTCTTTCTAGATCTTAATTGCCAAGGGAATTGCTATAAAATTCTTTCAGTTTCTGTTTAATGTGACTTCATCACTCTGGAGTGAATAGTCAAAGCAAGAGTAATGCAGTGGACCAATGGCAGCAGACTCCTTGGGTTCATCCTGGTAGGTTTTTCTGACCGACCTCAATTAGAGCTCATTCTCTTTGGGGTAATCCTGTTTCTTTACTTCATGACGCTCCTCGGCAACTCTACCATCATCCTCGTATCCCTCTTGGATTCTAAACTCCATAATCCCATGTACTTTTTCCTCTCCCATCTCTCCTTCCTGGACCTCTGCTGTAGCAGCAGTATTACTCCTCAGATTTTAGTCAACCTGGGGAGTTCCAATAAGTCTATCACATATGGTGGCTGTGTGGTTCAGCTCTATGTCTCCCTTGCCCTGGGATCCACGGAGTGTGTCCTTCTGGCTGTAATGTCCTATGACCGCTATGTTGCAGTCTGCCGTCCTCTACATTATGCCTTTGTCATGCACCCTCGGTTCTGTAACATCCTGGCCTCTATGGCGTGGCTCAGTGGGGTGACGACCACCCTTATACAGTCCACCCTCACCCTACAACTCCCCTTTTGTGGGAATCGCAAAGTGGATCATTTCTTCTGTGAAGTTCCTGTGCTCATCAAGTTGGCTTGTGTGGACACCACTTTCAACCAGGCAGAACTCTTTGTGGCCAGTGTCTTATTCTTGGTGGTGCCGTTGTCACTCATCTTGCTGTCCTATGGGAACATTGCTCAAGCGGTTCTGAAGATAAAGTCAGCCATTGGACGACGTAAAGCATTTAGGACCTGCTCTTCCCACTTGATGGTTGTCATCATCTTCTATGGAACCATTATCTTCATGTATCTCCAGCCAGCCAAGAGTAGATCCAAGGACCAGGGAAAGTTTGTGTCTCTCTTCTACACTGTGGTGACGCCCATGCTTAACCCCCTTATTTATACCCTGAGAAATAAGGAAGTCAAAGCAGCACTGAAAAAATTTATGGGGAAAACTTTATGATTTAGTGAGGCATGATTGTCAAAGTATATTCAAAAGAGCAGTATTAGGACAGTAATTTAATGGATGATGACAACAAATAATTCAGTTATGTTCATAACCCTATAAGTAAGTTTCCATAGAAAAATTTTAAACAGAGCTTGAAATTCTAAGTTGGACAAACTTGAGTTTGAATGCCCGTTTCATGACAGAACAGCTGGGTGACCTGAACAATTTGCATAATCTTTACATCAGCTATAAATATAAGCTGGAATGAATGATATTGAGCAGCTTAAATTAAAGTTAGATTATTCTAGGTATTTTATTGCTTATGAAGTTTATTCACAAATTTAATTTATTAGTCATAACTACATGAGTATTATACTTTTTCTCTTGCATGGATTGAAATATTTTGACCAATTACTCATGTCAGAAAGAACAAATCCTAAACATCCACACTATTATTCTTTCAGCTCACCATGGATTCCTGAACCCCTCAGGTTGTGATCCCATTATACACCAAGCTCATTATTGCTGTGCTTTCCTCCTGTTTGACAATTTTCTGACTTTTTAGTGTTTCTCTCCCTAGTAGATGTTTAAGAATGGCAATGATGCTATGACCGGATCAAAGTTTAAAGTAAAATCTGTACAAAGGTGACTCCCAGATTTGTGCTTCAATATAGGTATTTACTGTCTATATTTTCATGTTCAATTATGTATTTCACTTCTACACCTGGGTTATTAAAACAACCTCAGAATTAGTACATCAAAGCTAAGTCAAAAGCTCTCTGGTTTTTTGGTTATTTTTTACTATTCTCAATATCACAAAATGGAACATACATCATCCCAACTCTGTCTCCTATTTCATTTGCTGTTTGTAACTTATATACAGTCTTGTGGATTTTACCTTTTAGTTATCTCTCTAGTCTATCCACTTCTTCCCATTTTAATTTTCTACCACAAGTGCGCTTCTAAGATGGCCTCCTTACTAAGCAGAAGATATTTATTTAATGAACTAATCATGTTTTCCATTATATATGTTACTAGGTACATGCAATTTTTAACTCCTCATGAAACTTTTATTTGTCTTATCTCCTTTATGAGGTACATTTGTTTATTAACAATTATTCAGGCATTGAGAACACAGATGTGAACAGAACAGCATCCACACTTGTAAAGGGTTTATATGCTAATCGTCCAACTCAGATGATTGATAGATTTTCACTGTGTGATGGTATCTCTTGTCAAACAAAAGAAGTCAATGTTAGATGGAGAAAAACCTCACTTTCATCAAATTGATTGTAAAATCAAATTTATCTCAATATAATATTAATGGCTACGTGTTTTTATTTTATTTGGATTTTTTATATTAAGCTGATACGGTTGCAAAGCAACATTACCTAGGCAGCAGCACCTCACCTTGAAGAAGGAAGAATGAGTTTATACTGTTATTTGCTAAATCACAATTATTTTAATATGTGTGTAAGAAAGGAAAGAATTTATGGGTAAATTTTAAAGGGTCTGACAGCTTATAGTAGCCAAATAGTCTTCAAGTGGAATGTTTTTGGTGACAGAGAGGACATTTTTCTTTAAAATGATTAGAAGACTTACATGATATATGCACAGATATAGCAAGATATAACTGAAAATAAAATGTTTTCCCCTATATTGAGGAGGGTGCAAGCATCTCTGAAATCCAAGTAAACTGGAGCTTAATAATAGAAAAATGAAAAGGAAAACAAGCTTATGCAGCATAAGCTCTGACAGGTTTCTTTCTTTTATTTTTTTTTTTTGTAACATAAATGCCTGACTTAGGGTTTGATTGCTGAGAGACCCATTTCAGTGGTGAATCCATAACAGACGGCTATCTGACAAATTGTTGGCCACCTTACTTGATAAAGAGACAGGCCACCTCCACCCAATAAGGCTCTTTTGTTTTAGAGATCATAGATCACTTCAACAACTGACCTTTTGGTCTGATGAGGACTTTTTTCTCTTTTGGCTTTCTTCCTTTCTTTGAAGCATATTAATTCTCTCTCTCTCTCTCTTTTTATACACACACACACACACACATGTATGTATATATTTGAATATTTCTCTTTTATAAATAAATTCATGTGTATCCTTTTATTTCAGATTTCACATATAAGCAATATCATATATTTGTCTTTCTCTGGTTAGGGCACTTTAAATTTCTGCTATTGTGTTTTAAGTTCACCTACAAAGAATGAACTTAAGAAATCCTAGGTTCCTACCATGATTTCAATAAAGTCAGAACCCCAAGTCCACTACTCTTCTCCCCAACCCCATGTGGCCCCATGTGTGCTGGGTAATTATTAAATCTTGTAAATAATAAAGCTTTATATTTCAAAGTTTCCTGAATTATTGCTGAAGGGTGTTTTGCAAGTATATAAGAACTGCAATTGTGTCCAGTCACAACATTGATTATTGATAGTCTGACATCAGCACAAAACAGCTTAATAGGCAGGATGTAGAATTTGGAGATTGTTGGTAAGCATGATCAGACTTAGACAATCAAGGAAAAATGGGGACTCTTTGGTTTTGAATAAAAACAAAGCAGCAATTAATTTTTCTTCTGCGGAACAACTAAAGTATTATATGAATAGACAAGAGAAATAAGAATAGAATTATTAACTTATCTGCTCAAAAATGTAAAGTGGCATTTTACACTAGTGAGAACAGAGCGGTGTAATAACGCTTGACATTTGCTGTTCAATTGTAACTCATTCTATAGCTACCTCAATACTGTGGGCCAATTACTTAGATCTATTCTTGAGGTTATTTTTCTGAGTTGCTGTAATTTTTCTGAATTCTCTGTAATGGCCAAATTAGTATTTTTCTATTGTCCAAGCAAGCATTATAAAAGGGTTCAGTTCAGTTCAGTCACTCAGTCATGTCCGACTCTTTGCGACCCCATGAACCACAGCACGCCAGGCCTCCCTGTCCATCACCAACTCCCAGAGTCCACCCAAACCCATGTCCATTGAGTCAGTGATGCCATCCAATCATCTCATCCTCTGTTGCCCCCTTTTCCTCCTGCCCTCAATCTTTCCCAGCATCAGAGTCTTTTCAAATGAGTCAACTGTTTGCATCAGGTGGCCAAAGATTTGGAGTTTCAGCTTCCAACATCAGTCCTTCCAATGAACACACAGGACTGATCTCCTTTAGGATAGACTGGTTGGATCTCCTTGCAGTCCAAGGGACTCTCAAGAGTCTTCTCCAACACCACAGTTCAAAAGCATCAATTCTTTGGTGCTCAGCTTTCTTTATAGTCCAACTCTCACATCCATACATGACCACTGGAAAAACCATAGCCTTGACTAGATGGACCTTGTTAACAAAGTAATGTCTCTGCTTTTTAATATGCTGTCTAGGTTGGTCATAACTTTCCTTCCAAGGAGTAAGCGTCTTTTAATTTCATGGCTTCAATCACCATCTGCAGTGATTTTGGAGCCCAGAAAAATAAAGTCTGACACTGTTTCCACTGTTTCCCCATCTATTTCCCATGAACTGATAGGACCAGATGCCATGATCTTAGTTTTCTGAATGTTAAGTTTTAAGCCAAATTTTTCACTCTCCTCTTTCACTTTCAAAAGGCTCTTTAGTTCTTCTTCACTTTCTGCCATAAGGGTGGTCTTATCTGCATATCTGAGGTTATTGATATTTCTCCTGCAGTCTTGATTCCAGCTTGTTCTTCATCCAACCCAGCGTTTCTCATGATGTACTCTGCATATAAGTTAAATAAGCAGGGTGACAGTATACAGCCTTGACATACTCCTTTTCTTATTTGGAACCAGTCTGTTGTTCCATGTCTAGTTCTAACTGTTGTTTCCTAACCTGTATACAGGTTTCTCAAGAGGCAGGTCAGGTGGTCTGGTATTACCATCTCTTGAAGAATTTTCCACAGTTTATTGTGATCCACACAGTCTAAGGCTTTAGCATAGTCAATAAAGCAGAAATAGATGTTTTTCTGAACTCTCTTGCTTCTCGATGATGCAGTGAATGTTGGCAATTTGATCTCTGGTTCCTCTGCCTTTTCTAAATCCAGGTTTAACATCTGGAAGTTCACGGTTCACGTATTGCTGAAGCCTGGCTTGGAGAATTTTGAGCATTACTTTACTAGTGTGTGAGATGAGTGTAATTTTGCAGTAGTTTGCACATTCTTTGGCATTGCCTTTCTTTGGGATTGGAATGAAAACTGACCTTTTCCAGTCCTGTGGCCACTGCTGAGTTTTCCAGATTTGCTCGCAAATTGACTGTAGCACTTACACAGCAACATCTTTGAGGATTTGAAGTAGCTCAACTGGAATTCCATCACCTCCACTAGCTTTGTTCATATTGATGCTTTCTAAGGCCCACTTGATTTCACATTCCAGGATGTCTGGCTCTAGGTGAGTGTCAGTGATCACACCATTGTGATTATCTGGGTCCTGAAGATCTTTTTTGTACAGTTCTTCTGTTTATTCTTGCCACCTCTTCTTAATATCTTCTGCTTCTGTTAGGTCCATACCATTTCTGTCCTTTATTGAGCCCATCTTTTATGAACTGTTCCCTTGGTATCTCTAATTTTCTTGAAGAGATCTCTAGTCTTTCACATTCTATTGTTTTCCTCTCTTTCTTTCCATTGATCACTGAGGAAGGCTTTCTTATCTCTCCTTGCTATTTTTTGGAACTCTGCATTCAAATGGGTATATCTTTCCTTTTCTCCTTTGCTTTTCACTTCTCTTCTTTCCACAGCTATTTAGGATAAATTTAATTGGCACATGTTCTGGAAAGTGTCAAGGTAAGTTCCTGGTGTTCGTGTTAGTTGCTCAGTTGTGAACTACTCTTTGTGACCCCATGGAATATAGCCCGCCAGGCTCCTCTGTCCGTGGAATTCTCCAGGCAAGAATACTGGAGTGGGTAGCCATTTCCTTCTCCAAGGGATCTTCCCAACCCAGGGACTGAACCTGGGTCTCCCACTTTGCAGGCACATTCTTTACCTCTGAGCCATCAGGGAAGTTCCTGGTATCTTACCACACAAACCCTTAGGTGATATTAACAAATGATGATCACAGGACATTTTTTTCATGATCATATCCTGGGATCTTCTGTTATGGACATTTTAATGAGCAACATATTTTCCGAAGAGGGAATATGGTAATTTTCTTATCCTTTGGGAACTTTCTAAGGCCATTTTAACAGTCTTTTTTTTTCCCTAGTATAAACCAACTCCTAAAGGAGGAAATGTCACTGGGGTTTTACCCTTTCAAGTTCATTCTTTTCAGAATTGGCATCACCGGGGATCACTCATTTTCTTCTGGCATGTTTCTATGCAAACTCCAGCATTTAGTTTAGAAACTATTTATTTTTTCATTATTTGCAACTGGCATTTCCATATTGTACCACAGACTGCATGAGCAGGCACAACATCTTTCTGAGCTGCTGCAGAGAGATTCAGTTCCAGAGAAGTAGCTTTCTAGCCATTGTGATATTTCTTACTCATAACTGAGGGTCAAAATTCATTCGTGTAGTAAATTCTCAAAGATAGTTTCAGTATTCTTGCATACTCTTCCAGGTAAGGAAGAAAGATTAGGTATTAATCTTTGTGGGCATACCGATATTAGTTTAGTTGGTAGTCAGTGACAGGACTTTACAACAGCCTGAATGTTTCCTTTTCTCAAAACCTCACATTTGGTTCCTAGCTTGCACTGTCTTGAACAGTTCCTGTGGCTCTGGGACCTTAATCAGGAATACCTTTATATTTCCTCTCAAGACACAGGTCACCTGGAAATACTGTGAACAAAGAAGGAACTCCTGAAGCTAGAATGCATGTTCTCAGCCTGAAACAGGTATGTTGACAGATGGTACCTGCTGTGGTCATCATAGTCTGGTTGTATGTTTTAGTGCATGTAAAGCAAGCTATGAAATCAAAGAAATTCATGTGGCTCAGATGGTAAAGAATCTGCCTGCAATGCAGGAGACCTGGATTCACTCCCTGGGTTGGCAAGATCCCCTACAGCAGGGAATTGTAACCCACTCCAGTATTCTTGCCTGGAGAATTCCATGGCAGAGGAGGGCCTGGTGGGCTACAGTCCATGAGATGCAAAGAGTCAGACAAGATTCAGCAACTAACACTTTCACTTTCTTTTCAGAATTGAGAAGTCTCTGGATTTCTAATAGTAATTTCATGTTGTATTTGACTATTTTAAAACATTTTTCCTTATAAAATTGACTGGAATTCTTCCTTCCTTCCTGGCTCCTTTCCGTCCTTCCTCCCCCGCCCCTTTTTTTTGATGCTCAATATCACCTCTGCTCAAAGGCAGCAAGAAATGAGTTAAAAATTGATCATTCCTGATCTTTCTATATTCTTCAAAATGAAAAAAAAATGACCTTTTGACCCAAATATTTTTGCATCTGATACACATTTGTGAAGCATCTTGTCAAAATATAGAGACAGTCTCATTGACTTAAAAGGGAATTAAGTCAGTATACACACTATCTGCTTAACCAACTGATACTACTTGTAAGTACAAATACATTTCCAGAAATTCATTTCTGAAAGATTAATATGTGCCTCACTTCTTCACTTACCACCCTGCTGCCCCTTTATTTAACAGCAATCTCAGTCTCCTAATTTCCTCTGGATTGACCCCATAGACAATTAAAATGCTTGTTTTTTATATTAGAATACTGCCCTCTCTCAGGATACATCCCATATCTCTTCTTTCTGTTGAAAGGACATTTGAACCCAATTTTTAAAAAGGATTTTAGTTAGTGGACAATATTTGTGATGTGTAAGCTAGAGTTATTCCTATCTTTTGTGGATGAGAACATTTTGTTTAGTATATTTACATATAAAATTTAATTTTTGTTTTTTTGTTGTTGGATTTTAGAAATGTAAAAAGAGTTTACCAAAATTGAGTAGAAGATTGAATGATTCATAGCAACTTTTATATATTGGAAAGTATTTTAAGGAGAATAATAGTTCATGGGCTAAAACGTATGACAGAATTTGAATTCATACTCTATAATCACAGAGTGAAATAATGGATGCCACACTACTTTCAAAGAGAAAAAAATCTTTCAGTGTTAGAGAAGAACAATATGAGAGTTTAAAACATTTGTTAGTACAGGTGGTATTTCTAATGACTCAGTCAAGAGAAACAAATTGGGGATATACACTAGAGATGAAGTCTCAGCAGACAGCAGATTCTTGAGGGATGGAGGAGCTCCAGGTACATGTGAGGTGCTATGTGTATGTCCAGCACAAGCAAGAGGAGGAGCTCTCTCCATGCTTATGTTACAGTCAGAATAGACTCCCTGTGATATGAAAACATCCAGAAGTTTTCTATACTTTAGTTATCCTGGAGGCACACCTCCAGTGAATTATGAATATCTCATTTCCTGAGAATGAAAATACCCTGCAGATGGTTGTGTAAGGCAGATGGGTTGGGCTACAGGTGACAACATTGATTGGGTGACAATTTAAGACAACATTGATTATGTCATTCTCTGAGGGTAGCACAGATAATCAGTGGTCTTAAAGGTGGTAGTATCTGTTGGAATACAAGAGGGCATTATCTTCAAGGGTTTAGAGAACTGTCCCATGGGATGTTCCTTGTCACAGTGGATTGGTTCAAAACAAAGAGACCAAGAGTGCCCATGTTAGGAGGCAGCTATCAAAGCCAAAAGTTAGTTTCATACAATGATTTAAGGTCCACAACAGAGCATGTGGGGAGCCCAAGGATGAGTGTGTTGCACAGAAAGAAGAAACATAATTGCAGATTAGACAGTCAACATTTGCAGGGGGAGCTGGAGAGGAAGTCTGGCTGAAACTTGAGAGATACTCCTTAGGTATTGATGGAAGGAATGATTATTCAGTTCAGTCACTCAGTCATGTCCGACTCTTTGTGACCCCATGAATCGCAGCACACCAGGCCTCCCTGTCAATCACCAACTCCCCTCATGTGCATCGAGTCGGTGATGCCATCCAGCCATCTCATCCTCTGTCGTCCCCTTCTCCTCCTGCCCCAATCCCTTCCATCATCAGAGTCTTTTAGCATGATTTATTTAGTCTCAATTACACAGCATGGTTCTTCACATGATACTGCTTGCATGCTCAGTCATGTCCTATTCCTTGTGACCCCATGTACTGTAGCCTGCTAGGCTCCTTTGTCCATGGAATTTTTCAGGTAAAAATACTGGAGTGGGTTGCCATTTTCTACTCCAGGGGACCTTCCCGAGCCAGGGACTGAACCTACGTCTTCTATGTCTCCTGCATTGGCAGGCAGATTCTTTACCACTGTGTCACCTGGGAATCAGAAATGTGTCTTCCACTTTAATTAAAAGTTTTAATGATGGTATTTTGCACAACAGATGATTGGCAGTTTTATAATAAAGCGTAAAAATTGTTTACAATCTAGCCTCAATTTGCTGTTTTGTATGAAAATTTCTTTGTGAAATATAATTTAGGCAGTAACCATTATACATTTTCCTGATGTTTTTCACATGATTCAGCCAGTCCCTCTTTTAAAAACTACTGTTGATTCGAATCATTTGTTTTTGTAGCTACAGGTTGTCTTATATTCTTAGAGAGTGAGGAGGAGTACATTTTACTTCCTAAACATTTACCTTGTTTCTTGGAGAAATTCTTCTTCAAGTATATACGTTCTTCATCTAACTTTTGTTTCTTAGAGATCTTTACTTCATTGTTTTTCTTTGTCTTTGATTTTTGTGGTTGTTGTTGCATTTTATTTTGAAAAACATAAATCTTAGGCTTCCCTGGTAGCTCAGCTGGTAAAGAAGGCACCCGCAATGCAGGAGATCCCAGTCTATTCCTGGGTCTGGAAGATCTGCTGGTGAAGGGATAGGCTACCCACTCCAGTATTCTTGGGTTTACCTGGTGGCTCAATTGGTAAAGAATCAGCCTGCAATGTGGGAGACCTGGGTTCGATCCCTGAGTTGGGAAGATCTCCTGGAGAAGGGAACGGCTACTCAATCCAGTATTCTGGCCTGGAGAATTTCATGGACTGTAGAATTGATGGTGGAGAAGGAAATGGCAACCCTCTCCAGTATTTTTGCCTAGAGAATCCCATGGACAGAGGAGCCTGGTGGGCTGCTGTCCATAGGGTTACATAGAGTTGGACATGACTGAAGTGACTTAGCATGCATGCATGCATTGGAGAAGGAAATAGCAACCCACTCCAGTGTTCTTGTCTGGAGAATCCCAGGGACAGAGGAGCCTGGTGGGCTGCTGTCCATAGGGTTACATAGAGTTGGACATGACTGAAGTGACTTAGCATGCATGCATGCATTGGAGAAGGAAATAGCAACCCACTCCAGTGTTCTTGTCTGGAGAATCCCAGGGACAGAGGAGCCTGGTGGGCTGCCATCTATGGGGTCACACAGAGTTGGACACAACTGAAGCGACTTACAGCAGCAGCAGCAGAGTCCATGGGGTTGCAAAGAGTCCAACTTGACTGAACAGCTTTCTCTTTCAAACACTAGGTTCAGTGTTTTATGCTTTTTACATATCTATTATCTTTTGATGTATACAGTGATCTAGACTTGTTTTTCCCAAATACAGCAGAATCATTTTGTCTTGTATTTTCCATCTTTCTACCCCAGCCCCCGGTGCTATTTTAGTGGTATTTTTAGAATATGAGAGGGAGAATTAAATGTTGGTAATTTAGAATTTGTGTTCTGTCCTTCAATCATTTGATGGAAAAGTACAGGGGCATCTTGAATGTTCACTCAAGATAGGTAGTTTTCAATCATTTCTTCCCTTAATGAAATCTCTACTCTGGAACATGCCCAGCTCAACTTGATATTTGACCCTGTCACTCAATTATTAAACTAGCTAATCTTCCCAGCTATGGAGCCATCCCTTATATGGGCTATACTTTCAGTACAATATATGTTTTCATGGCCCTCTATATTTTATACTTTTTTTGTCCAAGACGAGACCTATATAGAATGGTGCTTAGTGAAGAGAGTTTCACTCTCTGTTCATGTGATTTTGTTAAATTTTAACATATCAGGCACATAATATGTGGAATATATAATATAGGCTTATAAGCATTCCATAGCTTTTAGAACTGTTCCTGCTTAGAATAGTATTCACTTTCTATTTTCTGCCATTTGTGTTTAAGCTATTAGTTTTAAAGACAGAAGTGGAAATACTGCATTCACTGTCAATATTTACATCTTAAAAATGTTTTTCACAACTTGTTTTAAAACTTTCATGCTTAGTAATGCATAATGTGTTCTTAATGAGCAATAAAGATATTTTACTTGCTCAGAAAAATACTGTTACTTAATGAGTCCAAGTTAATGATATCTATAATTGAAATTAATTGCTTCCTGTGAACTTAGCAATGTATGTTTGGAAGGTGTTTGGACACTGCTGCTGTTTCCTGTAAGTCCATTCATTCATGTTTATTGTGAGGTTTTTAAAGGTTCAGATGAAAGAAAATGTAAACTGAAGTAGTAATTGTTTACTATGCAAATAAAAAGTCAATGAATTGGAATATTGCCAGTGAAGTGGAAGGTAGACATTTTGCAGGGCAATGATCTGAAGTGATAGAGAACTAATAATAATTAATACTGCATGCTGCTGCTGCTGCTGCTAAGTCACTTCAGTCATGTCTGACTCTGCGCGACCCCATAGATGGCAGCCCACCAGGCTCCCCCGTCCCTGGGATTCTCCAGGCAAGAACACTGGAGTGGGTTGCCATTTCCTTCTCCAATGCATGAAAGTGAAAAGTGAAAGTGAAGCCACTCAGTCGTGTCTGACTCTTAGCGACCCCATGGACTGCAGCCTACCAGGCTCCTCCATCCATGGGATTTTCCAGGCAAGAGTACTGGAGTGGGGTGCCATTGCCTTCTCCAATATTGCATAATATCTACTAAAAATATTTGAAAAGGGATCATTTGCTTTAGTAATAAACAAAGTTTATGGTATTTCCTACTGAGAAAGGATGAGAAAAAGATGAAATAATGAGGATGTGTCAGAGTATTTCAATTTTGTAGTTACAAGACTGGGATAGAGTTCATAAAAATCAAGAAGAGGGCCATGTGTGGATTTGACCCCTAGTTATGACATTACAAGTCCATGTTCTCAGCCTCATGCTTTTGATTAAGCGATGTTCAAATAGATAGCAGAGCCATATATGTTTGAGACATCTCTAATTTGAGGGAAGGTTGGTAAGTTCTGATCATTCATTTGGTAGTGATATCTACTATCTACTATTTGACTAGAGATATGTTAGTTTCCCTAGGGAAAAAGAAAGAGGTATAATATGGTGGATATAATATGAGTGAACTGCTGAATAATTTTTGAAAGGCTACTTTGTGCTGACCACTCTAAGGGTTAGAGACAGAGAAGTCATATCTTATATGACTCCTGGCCTCATGAATCTCACAATCTGTTGTGAGTAGACACATATACAACTTAGTCAAATGCAAAAATATATTTATCCATTATCAAGGTTCCCAGATAGTTAAGAACAAAGATTTTTTTGGAGTGTATGGTAGTAAAGTATGCTTACTATCATAAGGATAATAAAGAATGTTTTATTTACCCTTAATAACTTGCTTTAAAAATATGAATTACATTTTGCACTCACACTTTGAGTTGATAACAAATATGCAAATGATTACAGGAAAAAGAAATAAAAAATCATTTGGCTAGCATTTTATTTCCTAAAGACTTTTTGGAGCCTGGAGGATCCTGGGTCTCTGAAAAAAAGAGAATGAGCAATTTTTCAAAAGCACATAAACAAACACTAAGGGAAAGAAAAAGAAAGATAGGTAAGAGTATAGAATTAACTGGTTGATCATAAGAAATAGATTCAAATGTTGCCTTAAATTCTAAATATGTATGCACCTTTGACTGAACATATACCTTTGAGTAGTTGATTTTTAACTACTACCAGTCTCATCTGGTATATTTAAAAATTACATAATGTTACAACTAATTTCTACTCTTTTGGGGGTGATGAAAAATGGTCTTATTCTCACTTTATTGAAAGTTGCTTAAATAAACCTGTTTTTTTCTCTAGTTGAAATTAGCTGAGTTTTCCCTTCATGTGACTAGAAAGACATCAATATAAAGGGGTACATTTGGTTGGATGGAAATGATAATAAAATTAATTTTCTAAAACAGATGACAGTGCTTCTTTTTTACAGCTTTATTGAGGTAGAACTAATATATAAATAAATTCACAATTTATTTAACATATATAAGTCCTTGTGTCCGGACATATGTGTGGACCCATGATACAGTCACCACAATCTAGGTAATACATTTATATGTCTTCTCCAAAAGTTTCCTTGTGTTCTTTTGCTTTTTGTATGAATGTGTGGTAGGAACACACAACATGATTTACCATGGTACCAAATGTTAAGTACATAATATAATATTGTTAATTATAAGCAATATGTTGGACAGCAGCTCTCTAGAACTTATATTGTATAGCTGCAATTTTTTAACCATTGAGCACTTCCTTGTTTCCTCCTCCTCCCATCCTCTGGCCATCACCATTTTATGTTTCTATAAGGCTGACTGTTTTACATATTACATATAAGAGATGTGTTTGTCCATTTGTATCTGACCTATTTTACATAGTATACCATCCTCAAAGTACATCCATGTTGTTGCACATTGTAAGACTTGTTTCCTTTTTAAGGCTAAATAATATTTCATCAATATTCTAATAATACTCCATTAATTAAAGTTGACTAAAATACCATAAGGGGTTTCCCAGGTGGCACTAGTGGTAAAGAACCTGTCTGCCAGTGCAGGAGGTATAAGAAACACAGGTTTGATCTCTGGGTCAGGAAGCTCCCCTGGAGGAGGGCGTGGCAACCCCTCCAGCATTCTTGCCTGGAGAATTCCCAAGGACAGAGGAGCCTGGCAGGCTACAGTCCATAGGGTCACACAGAGTCGGACACAACTGAAAGGACTTAGCACGCATTCACGGAATATACTGTATCTTCTTTATTTATTTATAATATTTTATCAATATGCTAACAACACTCCATTAGTTAAAGTGGAATAGTATATCTTTTTATTTGACCATTATTAGATGGACACTTAGGTTGGCTGTTGTGAATAATGCTGTAATAAATACAGGAATGAAATTATCACTTAAAGATCCCAATTTCGATTCTTTTGGGTGTATACCCATAAGTGGGAATGTTGGACCGTATGATAGTTATAATATTTTGAGGAACATTGATTCTGTTTTTCATTCCCACTAATACTGTACAAGGATTTTAATTTCTCCATAATCTTTCCAACATTTGCTGTCATCTGTTTTTTGTTTTTTTTTTTACAACAGCCATCCTTACAGGTATGAGGTGATATCTCGTTGTGGGTTTATTTGCATTACCCAGATGATTAGTGGTGTTGAACACTTTTTCATATGCCTACTGGACATTTGTATGTCTTGTTTTGAGAAATGTCTGTTCAAGTTCTTTATTCACTTTTTAATTGGGTCATCTCTTTTATTGTTGTTGTAGACATTTGAATCTCTTACATATCTTGGATGTTATATATAATTTTGTATATTTTCTCCCCTTCCATAGATTTTTGCTTTTGTTGCCCATGGTTTGGTCTTATATCTTTAAAATCATCGCCAAGACCAACACCATGAAGGTTTTCCTCTATGTTTCTTCTAGGAGTTTCAGTTTCAGATTTTACATTCAAATCTTTAATCTAAGTTGATTTATGTGTATGGTGTAAGCTAGAGGTTCAATTTTATTATTTTGCATGTGGATATTCAGTTTTCCCCAAACTGTTTATTGAAGAGACTGCCCTTTCTACATTGTGTATTCTTGGTCTCTTTGTTGAAGATGACTTGTTTATATGCAAGCGTTTATCTCTCGGTTCTCTATCCTGCTCCATCGATCTATACGTTTACCTTTATGCCAATACAATACTGTTTTAATCACTATAGTTTGATTATTTAAAAAAATCTGTTCTTTTCTATCTTGCAGAGCATCAGAAGACACCTATGCCATTGAGAGAATGCACACTGTATTTATTTAGAATGCACATAATAGGAAAATAGATACAAGTTATGAGGTCTAAGCATTTAGCATATAACTTTGGGGAGAGATGACATTGTCATTTAACTGACTTTATGTAATATATAATCTTTCTCAGCTATGACTCAACTTTCTGGAACATACTTTGCACATGGGGATGGTGAAGAGCACCAATGAGGGAAACATAACAGGTTTTATCCTGTTAGGGTTTTCTGATTACCCTCAGTTACAGATGGCTCTCTTTGTGGTCATCTTGATCTTATATTTACTAACCATTTTAGGGAACACCACCATCATTCTGATATCTCATCTGGAACCCAAACTTAATACACCAATGTATTTTTTCCTTTCTCATCTCTCTTTCCTGGACCTCTGCTTTACTAGCAGTGTTATTCCTCAGCTCCTGGTAAACTTGCAGGATCCCATGAAAACCATTACCTATGGTGGCTGCGTGGTTCAGCTCTACGTCTCTCTTGCTCTAGGATCTACTGAGTGTGTCCTTCTGGCTGTAATGTCCTATGATCGCTATATGGCCATCTGCCGTCCCCTCCACTATGCTCTCCTAATGCATCCTCATCTCTGCATGGCCCTGACATCTTTAGCATGGCTTAGTGGGGTGGCCACCACCCTGGTACAGTCCACTCTCACCCTGCAGCTACCTTTATGTGGGCATCACCAAGTGGATCATTTTATCTGCGAAATCCCTGTACTTATCAAGTTGGCTTGTGTGGATACCACTTTCAATGAGGCTGAGCTCTTTGTGGCTAGTATCCTCTTCCTTGTTGTGCCTATCTCCTTCATACTAGTCTCCTATGGTTACATTACCAAGGCAGTTTTGAAGATCAAATCAGCTACTGGAAGAAAGAAAGTTTTTGGGATCTGTTCCTCCCATGTGACAGTTGTCATCATGTTCTATGGAACCATCATGTTCATGTATCTGCAGTCAGCCAAAAGTACATACAAAGATCAGGGAAAGTTTGTCTCTCTCTTCTACACGGTGGTGACCCCCATGCTTAATCCTCTTATTTATACTCTGAGGAACAAAGAGGTCAAGGAAGCACTAAGAAAAGTTCTAGGGAAGATTTTGGTAATAAAGTTTACATGATTGTCAAAAAATGGTTTAAAGCACTACTATGATAAATACCTAATTTTTGTGGTTAAAGAAAATCACATAATGTTTTAAAACTTTTTTTCCCCATTTCCTTTTGATTAATTTCTTATAAAACATTCTGTAATATACTATGGAATGTATGTGTCTAGTCCCAACCTTACAATTACACAGTGGTAACATAAATCCTTTGGTTCATGTCTTTTCTCCAAAATATATTATATATGCAGCATTTGAGGTTTATTTTAATTAAATATTTTATAAGATGAAGAAAAATATGAAAATATTCAAGAAATATTTTAAATTAGCCATTTAACAATTTTTGAATAATATATTTAGTCTCTTACCCTTTATGTTTCTCTAGATGGATTTATGGCTTATTTTTTGCAAGGATGTATGTAGGATGGATGAACCATGGGCAAGCTGTTGTAAAGCAAATTATTTTACTTCACCCTATACTCTATCCACTTAACATGTGGTAGACATAGAGAGAGTTGCATAAACAGCATGAAGACAAAAGCCACACATTAAAGGTGGAGAATAAAGCAGAATCAGAAACTTGATTTTATTATTTTGTAGTTGAACCAATTGAACCACTTTGAACTAACATCAGACTCTGATTCCTAAGAAAAAGCATAGCCACGGACTATTCTATAGCTTGCAAAGCCATATAAAGAAAAACACTATTGTTGTTAGTATAACCATGCACTTCTTAATGTTATGTTGATTATTTCACTTTAAAAAATATACAATAATATACTCTTTTTTTCTTTTACATTTAGGTCTATATATATAAACATATTTTTATAATTTGGAAATTCACTTTCCAGATGAAAGCTTAATAAAACTCCTTTTATTATTTATGCTACAACACTGATATTTTACCTATAACTTCATTCTGAAGATCTTTGCTTATAACATTCCTTTTCTGAAAATTAAGACTTTTGCACCTTGATTCTGAAAAATTTTGTACAAACACATAGTATTAAAATCTCTATTTCACTGCATTGTAGCAAACATTAGGTTGTACAGCCTGTAGCTGGCAAAAATACTCTACATTCCATAGATTTTTGAAAACTGTGTCTCCATTTTTATTGCCTCAAGGTATTTTTAAAATTTCCTCTTTAGTTTCTTTGCTGATCCATTAATTGTTTAGTAGAATGTTGTTTACTGTTCACATGTTCATGTTTTTTTCCGGTTTTATTTTCAAAATTATTTCTAGTTTCATAGTGTTGTGGTCAGAAAAGATGTTTGATGTAATTTTAATCTTAAATTTATTGAGACTTGTTTTGTGGCCTAACATGTAATCTACTATACAGTTTTAAGGTAAACTATTTTGTATATATTTATTAAGACAATGTGGTTAATATATCACTTAAAGTCAATATTTTCTTATTGATCTTCCCTTTGGATGATTAATTGATTGATGTAGGTACGGTATTAATGTCCCCTATTATTATTGCTTCCTTGGTCGCTAAAGAATAAGAATTCATCTACAGTGTGGGAGACCTGGGTTGGGAAGATCCCCTGGAGAAGGGAATGGCAGTATTCTTGCCTGGAAAATCCCCATGGGCAAAGAAGCCTGGTGGGCTATAGTCCATGGGGTCACAAAGAGTCAGACATTACTGAGTGACTGCTGCTGCTGCTGCTGCTAAGTCATTTCAGTTGTGTCCGACTCTGTGCGACCACGTAGATGGCAGCCCACCAGGCTCCCCTGTCCCTGGGATTCTCCAGGCAAGAACACTGGAGTTGGTTGCCAGTTTCTTCTCCAATGCATGAAAGTGAAAAGTGAAAGTGAAGTCGCTCAATCATGTCTGACTCTTTGCGACCATATGGACAGCAGCCTACCAAGCTCCTCTGCCTGTGGGTTTTTCCAGTCAAGAGTACTGGAGTGGGGCGCCATTACCTTCTTCTTAAGCACACACAAACACTATTACTGCAAACTCTCAACTTCTCCTTTTATATCCATTAATATTTCTTTGCTTTATGTATTTAGGTGCTTCTGTATTGGGAGAAACAGTATTTATGAACATCATATCCTTTTTTCAGATAGACCTCTTTCAGTTCAGTTCAGTCACTCAGTCATGTCAGACTCTTTGAGATCCCATGAATTGCAGCATGCCAAGCCTCCCTGTCCATCACCAACTCCTAGAGTTCACTCAAACTCATGTCCATCGAGTCAGTGATGCTATCCAGCCATCTCATCCTCTGTGGTTCCCTTCTCCTCCTGTCCTCAATCTCACCCAGCATTAGAGTCTTTTCCAGTGAGTCAACTCTTCACATGAGGTGGCCAAATATTGGAGTTTCAGTTTTAGCATCAGTCCTTCCAAAGAACAACCAGGACTGATCTCCTTTAGAATGGACTGGTTAGATCTCCTTGCAGTCCAAGGGACTCTCAAGAGTTTTTTCCAACACCACAGTTCAAAAGCATAAATTCTTCAGTGCTTAGCTTTCTTCACAGTCCAACTCTCACATCCATATATGACCACTGGAAAAACCATAGCCTTGACTAGATGGACCTTTGTTGGCAAAGTAATGTCTCTGCTTTTCAATATACTATCTAGGTTGGTCATAACTTTCCTTCCAAGGAGTAAGTGTCTTTTAATTTCATGGCTGCAGTCACCAACTGCAGTGATTTTGGAGCCCAGAAAAATAAAGTATGATGCTGTTTCCACTGTTTCCCCATCTGTTTCCCTTGAAGTGATGGGACCAGATGCCATAATCTTCGTTTTCTGAATGTTGAGCTTTAAGCCAACTTTTTCACTCTCCACTTTCACTTTCATCAAGAGGCTTTTTAGTTCCTCTTCACTTTCTGCCATAAGGGTGGTGTCACATGCATATCTGAGGTTATTGATATTTCTCCCGGCAATCTTGATTCCAGCTTGTGCTTCTTCCAGCCCAGCATTTCTCATGATGTACTCTGAATATAAGTTAAATAAGCAGGGTGACATTATACAGCCTTGACGTATTCCTTTTCCTATTTGGAACCAGTCTGTTGTTCCATGTCCAGTTCTAACTGTTGCTTCATGACCTGCATATAGGTTTCTCAAGAGGCAGGTCAGGTGGTGTGGTATTCCCATCTCTTTCAGAATTTCCCACAGTTTATTGTGATCCACACAGTCAAAGGCTTTGGCATAGTCACTAAAGCAGAAATAGATGTTTTCTGGAACTCTCTTCCTTTTCCCATGATCCAGCGGATGTTGGCAATTTGATCTCTGGTTCCTCTGCCTTTTCTAAAACCAGCTCAAACATCTGGAAGTTCACGGTTCACGTATTGCTGAAGCCTGGCTTGGAGAATTTTGAGCATTACTTTACTAGCGTGTGAGATGACTGCAATTGTGCAATAGTTTTAGCATTCTTTGGCATTGCCTTTCTTTGGGATTGGAATGAAAACTGATCTTTTCCAGTCCTGGGGCCACTGCTGAGTTTTCCAAATTTGCTAGCATATTGAGTGCAGCACTTTTACAGCATCATGTTTCAGGATTTGAAATAGCTCAACAGGAATTCCATCACCTCCACTAGCTTTGTTCGTAGTGATGCTTTCTAAGGCCCACTTGATTTCACATTCCAGGATGTCTGGCTCTAGGTGAGTGATCACACCACTGTGATTATCTTGGTAGTGAAGATCTTTTTTGTACAGTTCTTCTGTGTATTCTTGCCATCTCTTCTTAATATCTTCTGCTTCTGTTAGGTCCATACATTTCTGTCCTTTATCGAGCCCATCTTTGCATGAAATGTTCCCTTGGTATCTCTGATTTTCTTGAAGAGATCTCTAGTCTTTCCCATTCTGTTGTTTTCCTCTATTTCTTTGCATTGATCGCTGAGGAAGGCTTTCTTATCTCTCCTTGCTATTCTTGGAACTCTGCATTCAGATGCTTATATCTTTCCTTTTCTCCTTTGCTTTTCAGTTCTCTTCTTTTCACAGCTATTTGTAAGTCCTCCCCAGACAGCCATTTTGCTTTTTGCATTTCTTTTCCATGGGGATGGTCTTGATCCCTGTCTCCTGTACAGTGTCACGAACCTCCGTCCATAGTTCATCAGGCACTCTATCTATCAGATCTAGTCCCTTAAATCTATTTCTCACTTCCACTGTATAATCATAAGGGATTTGATTTAGGTCATACCTCAATGGTCTGGTGTTTTTCCCTACTTTCTTCAATTTTAGTCTGAATTTGGCAATAAGGAGTTCATGATCTGAACCACAGTCAGCTCCCAGTCTTGTTTTTTCTGACTCTATAGAGCTTCTCCATCTTTGGCTGCAAAGAATATACTCAATCTGATTTCAGTATTGACCATTTGGTGATGTCCATGTGTAGAGTCTTCTTTTGTGTTGTTGGAAGAGGGTGTTTGCTATGACCAGTGCATTTTCTTGGCAAAACTCTGTTAGCCTTGTCCTGCTTCATTTTGTACTCCAAGGCCAAATTTGCCTGTTACTCCAGGTATCTCTTGACTTCTACTTTTGCATTCCAGTCCCCTATGATGAAAAGGACATCTTTTATTGGTGTTAGTTCTAGAAGGTCTCATAGGTCTTCATAGAACTGCTCAACTTCAGCTTCTTTGGCATGGTTGGGCATAGACTTGGATTACTGTGATATTGAATGGTTTGCCTTGGAAACAAACAGAGATCATTCTGTCATTTTTGAGATTGCACCCAAGTACTGCATTTTGGACTCTTGTTGACTATAAGGGCTACTCCATTTCTTCTAAGGGATTCTTTCCCACAGTAGTAGATAAAATGGTCATCTGAATTAAACTTGCCCATTTTAGTCCATTTTAGTTCACTGATTCCAAAAACACTGATGCTCACTCTTGCCATCTCCTGTTTGACCACTTGCAATTTACCTTGATTCATGGACTAACATTTCAGGTTACTATGCAGTATTGTTCTTTACAGCATCCAACTTTACATCCATCACCAGTCACACCCACAACTGGGCGTTATTTTCTCTTTGGCTCTGTCTCTTCATTATTTCTGGAGTTATTTCTCCACTTTTCTCCAGCAGCATATTGGGCACCTACTGACCTGGGGAGTTCATCTTTCAGTGTCCTATCTTTTTGCCTCTTCATACTGTTCATGGGGTTCTCAAGGCAAGAATACTGAAGTGGTATTATACAGAAAATATAACTAATATTTTATAATAAAATTAAATTGAGTAATATATATATATAAACTTTGAATCATTAGTGATGTTGTATACCTGAAACTAATATGATAATGTAATTACTATACTTCAATTAAAAACAAATGTTTTGAGACTGAGATTTGAAAAATATATTAAAAAAAATGTCATAATCTCACAAAAATGTCAGATCTAGACATTTCTTCAGATGATTTTAAAGCTATTAATACTTTGCAAGTTATTTTTAAAGTTATTAATACCTAACAAGGACAGATGCTCAGATAAAAAGTTATATGGTTCATTGAACCCCCTATTCAGGAAGAAAAAAATTGCCCTATTGATCTCTCTTGCAGTTGGGGGCTTCCCTCGTAGCTCAGTCGGTAAAGAATCTGCCTGCAATGCAGGAGACCTGGGTTCAATTCCTGGGTCTGGAAGACCCCCTGGAGAAGGAAATGGTAACCCACTCCAGTATTCTTGCCTAGAGAGTCTCATGGAGAGAGGAGCCTGACAGTCTACAGTTCATGGGGTCGCAAGAGGGGGACATAACTTAGTGACTAAACTGCCACCACTACCTCTTGTAATTGTAGTAAAGAAAGAAAAATATCCAGAAGTAGGCTATTTTTATTTATTTATTTTATACTGGGAAAGTCTGATAACTATTTCCTTAAGAAATTATAAGGTCCCAAAACAATATTCAAGGAAGAAAGGAAACTCTCACAGTTGGGAAGTAAGTGTATCCTGTCTCCCTGGATGATCCTCAGAATTAGTCAGTTCCTTGACTAATTGTCTGTTGGAGACACAGGTTTTCCCCAGAAGACTTTTAACTGTAAACAAGTCATGGCCTTTTGGTGATATTGCCAACTTCCCCTTTTTAGGATTTCCTTCTGTCATAATTCTCATTACCACTAAAAGTTTCCTTACAGTTGGCTTCTGTCGGAAATATGACTCTTTGATAGACACGATTTTGAAGCCTGTCATCTTGTGGTCAGGCTCTGGTTAGACGTGTAAACACACAACTAAGAACATGCTGCGTAATGAGCCTCCTGAGGATGTGAAAATTTCAAACAGAACAAAATAGCCATAATTGTAAGTAAGGATTGTCTGTTCAGTCTTAATTGAATATACTTGGATCTTGAAGGGGTTTATAAAAGTTCCTGAGGTAAGCAAGTCTTTGGTTTCTATTATTGCTGGATTTGATCTATCAGTTAAATAACAATGGTTTCTGATGAGACAGATAAGCTATCTGCACCCAGGTTTGCCTATCAAATAAGGGAATAGAGTAATTTATGCTATTCTTCATAGGTATAAACCATTGTAATTGACTTGTTTAGATGGCTAATATTTTTTGAGTTAATTGTGCTTTTACAGGAACACTATAGATGATTACGATGATAGACAACAGATAAATAGATACAGACACACTCAATTCCACATCAATACAACTCCATAGCTCAACTAGAGCACTTCAATTCAAGGTGATTCAGCTTTCTGTAAAAATTTACTCATGTGAATTATCATAAGGAAACTTTCATTAAATAGGGCACCACTACAAGCTTTTCAACTCTGGAGCTCTCTGCCATTTTCAAAAAATGGCTCTAGTGGTGAAGAATCTGCCTGCCAATGCAGGAGATCCCAGAATCACAAATTTGATCCCTGGTTTGGGGAGATCCCCTGGAGGAGGAAATAGCAACCCACTCCAGTATTCCTGCCTGGAGAATTCCATAGACAGAGAAGCCTGGCAGGCTACAGTCCATGGGGTCACAAAGAATCAGAGATGACTGAATGACTAAGCACACATAAACACACAATTTAACCAAAACAAGGGAGGGTTGGCTTTATTGATTGGATTTCATCAAGAAGAAATGTAATATTTTCTAGAGATCTATTCTTTCTTAATTCTAATGACATTATGGTCTCATTTTTTTTTTTTTTTTTTTGTTTTTCCTTATAGGACATAATTTATTTTACTGAAACTTGAAGGTCAGCAAGAATACAAATCTTCGTGGGCAGAGGGCACTTGATTACACCTTAGACCAGGAACTTCACTCAGGAGAGCACTTCCAATCTGTTTTTTAAACACACGAACTGAGAAATCTACAATCACTGAAACTGAATTTTCACCAATAGTGCTATGCTGTCAGTCACTCAGTCATGTCTGACTCTTTGCAACCCTGTGGACTGTAGCCCATCAGGCTCCTTTGTTCATGGGGATTCTCCAGGCAAGAATACCGGAGTGGGTTGCCATGCCCTCTTCCAAGGCATCTTCCAAATCCAGGGATTGAACCCAGTTCTCTCACACTGCAGGCAGATTCTTTACTGTCTGAGCCACCAGGGAAGCCCAATAGAGTAGCCATGAAGGAACACAGGATATGGAAAATATGCTAGATCAGAAAAACCTGTGTCTTACGCTGAATTTCTCCAAATGGAGACAGGACAGAATTATGATTTTTTAGGCTGTCCCAAAGCTTTCTACAAGCAGGCAATTGAGGTAATGAACAAAGGCTGAGTGGCACAATAGCACAGGTAAGAGAGGAGTTGATCCTGGCTATGTAATATTCCATTATGTATATGTACCACATCTTCTTTATCCATCCCTCTGTTGGTAGGTGTTCTTCTTCAACCCTGACTTTAGGCAGTTACAAAAACTTTGCCTAGCAGGCTTCATGGGAAAACCTGCCACCTCCACATGAGACTTGCTGCATAGCCAATGCACTGCAATCTCTGAAAGGTTGCAGTCAGACTCAAGCTCCTGTGGCTAGTCATGTCCTTAGACACATTGGTATTTATGTCCTGGGCATATGTCCTGGGCATCTTCATTGCTAGGTCTGTTTGTCTGAAGCTTTGGAAAGAGGCTTTCCTCATGTGGCCTCCCTTGTGGCTCAGTGGTAAAGAGTCTGCCTACCAATGCGGGAGGCACAGGAGATGCTGATTCTATCCCCAGGTTGGGAAGTTCCCCTGGAGAAGGAAATGGCAATCCACCCCAGTATTCTTGCCTGGAAAATCCCATAGACACAGGAGCCTGATGGACTATGGTCTGTAGGGTCACAAAGAGTCAGACAGGACTGAGCAGCTGAGTACTTCTTCAGGTACTTCTGCCAAAGCCTCCTGGTAGGGGAAGAAAGGGAAAACTTTAAGACTTCTTCCACTCTGATTCAGTGCTCTATTTTTCCATACCTTGTCCTTTTCTTCTCTCTCTTCCCTTGGTTTTAGGATCATGAAATTGCAGGAGCTACTTTTTTTAGGGCACCCTTAACAGTGATGCCATTCCATAAAGGGACAAGAAACATGGAGTAGGTGCTTTCTCCAGCTTTAGACTCATGATATCACTGTAAGTGGTTAATGGCTTCCCTGTCACTTTGTTTTGGCTCATTGTTTTTTTTTTTTTTTTTAATTTCCTATATATGCAGTTCAGCTCTCCCTCTCAGCTCAGCTTATCTGACCATAACTTATTTTTCTTATATTTTCTGTACAGATTTTTTTTTTTTTTTCAAGAATCAGACTGTGGGAAACAAGACACTCGAAAATGCATTCATTTCTTCATCAAGCTGTTATTGAATTATTATGCCTCAGACATCATAAAAATTACATTAAATATCAGTAAAGCATGACCCTTCAGTTTAAGAAGTAGCTTATGATTGGGTAGGACTAAAATTAGGTCAGTAGAGTTGAAAGGTTGTTGTTGAATCACACGAAGACACTGGGATGCTTGGCCCCCAGAGGAGGAGAATTCAATCTGGGGCCAGAGATGAGGCTTGATTGCTCAGAGCTTTTGTGTAATAAAGTTTTATTAAAGTATAAAGGAGATAGAGAAAGCTTCTGACATAGGCATCAGAAGGGGGCAGAAAGAGTACCCGCTTGCTAGTGTTAGCAATGAAGTTATATACTCTCCAATGAATCCAAAGAATGTCTGGAGGTTGTAAAGACCTCACCAGACCTACTCCCACAATTTACATTTTAAGATAACAGAAGGTTTAATCCAGAGACTGTCCTTAATCCAGAGACTGTCCTCAGGCAGGATACATTATTGTTAAATAATTCTAAGGAATGTAGAGAAGGAAAAAAAGTTTGTCCTTTCTTCCTCCTTGAGAATTCCAGACCCCTCTCTCTTTGGGGACCCCTAGACTCCTTATCAACCTGCCTAGGAAATGACTCTCTCAGAGTCTTATAGTTTCTATTAATATGATAGAAATACATTTAGAGTATAACAGTGACACAAAATAAATCTTGTCAGCATGGAGAGTGGAGGTAAGTCAGAGTCAAGGGGGAGTTTGTATGTTAGACATCAGTGCTGAATTTTGAAAACTGTGTAGATGCTTTTCAGGTGATGGATGTTGGAGAGAATATTCTGGTAGAGGAATAAGAAAAGATATAGTTAACTGAAGACAGGAGATTGCAAATTGCTCAGCATGGCAGGGTAATGAGTCAGCTTGTGGGGGCAGAGGCAGAGGCTAGGTAGGGCATGGACCAGCAGAAGGAGGACCTTGAGTGCTTTGTGTGTGGTATCCATCCCTCTGGTTGGTGGTTCATGCTTAGTTTGAATGAGAATTAAAGGCAAAGATCATGACACCCAGCTACACCTCATTTATCGATTCTTGTATCTGCTTATCACTTTTTTTTTTTTTACCCAATCAATTCTACACAGTTAGATAAGATATTTTAAAACAGTCTTATTCAAAACCATCAACATTTCTAGTCTCTTCGTCTGGATTTCAAAGTCTTTCACAATCTCAACTATAGAATACAATTTTTATTATTTCTCCTTTCATCCATATGCAATAGCTTAATTGTTACTTTAAGAAAATACAAGGAGAACCCCCCATTTTAAGATCTCTTGCACAATTTGGCCCTGCTTCCAACTTCTTTCTTGCTTTTTATGTTTTTCTTAAAAATAGCTTGTTTCCGCCTGATTCTTGTATTAATATCTATATTTTCCATATTGTATTCTTTTGTCATGTTTAGCATAACAATTTTCAATTATAGAGACAAACAGACATTAGAAACTTCTATAAAAGTCATCATGAGCTGACATTGAAAAATATTTTCTCTACGTCTTTTGGACTGAAGAAAAACACATCTGGCTCACACCTGGCTTGGTGTATATAAATAAACACACTAGAAACAATCACCTCATTTTAAGACTCCTACTAAAATTTCACAATCAGTCAAGAAGAACTTTGACCAAAAGCATGGTAGTGGAGAATGGAATGAAACATGTTTTGAAATGGGAGTCTTGGTAAGTTGGGCAAAAATCTATCAGAATGGGAAATACAGTCTGCCATTTTATACTTCTTCAGTTTTCTCATTCTGAAAGCAAATTATCATAGAATCATCTTATAATCCTTCTCTTATCCCCCTTTCCATAACAAAATCACTATTTAATTAATTTTGACATTTTCATTCAATTAATTTTCCTCCAACTAATTTTTATTAAACTGCTGTCAAATTTTATTGAACTGCTGTCATTTCCAAGAGTTTTCAGTCCATTTGCATTACAAGGCCACTAGTTTATATGATAACTATCAAAATGTTCCTCACTGAACTCCCTGACAATAATTTTTCCACATCCATCTATAAATCATTACCAGGCCAATATTTCCAAAACAGAAATAGATAATATCATTCTCCTGTGTGCTCATAAGCCTCCAAAGACATTTCATTGTTTGAACAATGAAGTTAATAACTACCTTGCTCAGAAATTTCTACAATTTGGCTTCAAATACTTTTTTTATAGGCAAAACTTTAACACTCACTTTTTTGCTTCTTATAAAGGCAACTGAATTATCCACACAGTTCTACCAGTGTTTACCAAGTGATCTTGAAATTTCTTCACCTTTCACATAAGCTCTTTTCATTTTTTCTTGTAATCTGTTTTATGGTTTTATCATGTTGAATGTTTAGGAGTTTTTCAAACAAACTACATTTATAGAGCTAATATATTTAGCTCTTCATTAATAATGTATATTCTCTTGAGTATAATATTTTCTGCATTGAATATTAGGAAATTTTAGCCAGCTTATTTATATAATGTTGCTTCAAAATATAACTAAAAATAATTTTTATTTTTGGCACTTCAATCATTGAATGAACATATATAATTTGATTTATATTATATAACTTGGCTCCTCAAACATACCCTTTTCATTCCTTCCTAGTTATTTCCAATGTTTTCCCACATGCAAAAGTTGATCTTATATCCCTTCCCATCCTAGTATTACCTATCTTTAAACATATTATTTTAGTTAGTTTTATACATAAATACTTTCCTAGACTTCATATTTCAAAATGATATTTTTTCAACTATTATTTTGCAAAATCTATTTGAAAATTACTTACTTAGATCATACTTTTAAATTTATTTTAAAATTTGAATTATCACTTAACTATTCAATTTTGCTTTGTCTGTCTAGATATACAATGAAATGCATGACTATCTTACTTTCCTCTGTTTAGGCAGTGACTAGAGATGAGAGTTTAAGAGTGCGTGTATGTAGGGGGAAGATGCAAAGAAATTTCCCATTTCCATTTGTGCCTATGATAAAACCTGAATATCATATTTTGCATACAAATTTTGTCAACAGTTAAAAACCATGATATGCTGTTCACTTTATTTTGAGAGACACTTGATTTCAGAAGTAAGTAGATCACTTCACATTTCTTGATATGCACACAAATATCCACCTTGAGTGACTTTAATAATCAGTTTCCAGATAACCCCAACACTGAAAGCATTTATGATTTTTAAAGAAGAGTCATTGGACTGGAATGAAGTAACATGGATTAATGTTCTAAGTCAGTAACACATTGCTCATTTGCTTCAGTCGTGTCTGACTCTTTGCGACACCATAGACCATAGCTTGCCAAGCTTCTCTGTCCATAAGATTTTCCTGACAAGAACACTGGAGTGGGTTGCCATTTCCTTCTCCATGGGATCTTCCCAACCCAGGGATCCAATCCAAGTCTCCTGCACTGTAGATGGATTCTTTACCACTGAGCCACTAGGGAAGCCCAGTAACACATTAGGGATGAAAAATCAACAGGTTGGACAAGTCAGTCTTCTTGACCCCTCAGCTCATACATTCTGTGATTCTGGGATGAGCTGTTTCAAATGTTCTCTTTTAGCAGGTACAGTTCCCTCTAGAGGATGGAAAAAGCCAATGAGAGTTCTCCGATTGGTTTTGTCCTTCTAGGATTTTCAGACCACCCTCACCTAGAGGCTGTGCTCTTTGTATTTGTCCTTTTGTTCTACCTCCTGACCCTTGTGGGAAATATCACCATTATCATCATCTCATACCTGGATCCTCCTCTTCATACCCCTATGTACTTCTTCCTCGGCAACCTCTCCTTTCTGGACATCTGCTTCACTACTAGCCTTGCACCTCAGACCCTAGTTAACCTGCGAGGACCAGAGAAAACCATCACTTATGGTGGTTGTGTGGTACAGCTCTATATTTCTCTAGCACTGGGCTCAACCGAGTGTATCCTCCTGGTTGTGATGGCCTTGGATCGCTATGTTGCTGTTTGCAAACCTCTTCACTATGTGGTCATCATGAACCCACGGCTATGCCAGCAGCTGGCATTTATCTCCTGGCTCAGTGGTTTGGCCAATTCCTTGATTCATGCAACCTTTACTTTGCAGTTGCCCTTTTGTGGCAACCACAGGCTGGATCATTTTATTTGTGAAGTACCAGCTCTCCTTAAGTTGGCTTGTGTGGATACCACCATCAATGAGTTGGTCCTTTTTGTTGTTAGTATCCTGTTTCTCCTAATCCCCCCAGCACTCATCCTTATCTCCTATGGCTTCATAACTCAAGCAGTGCTGAGGCTCAAGTCAGTGGAGGCAAGGCGCAAAGCCTTCAGCACCTGCTCCTCCCACCTTACGGTGGTGATCATTTTCTATGGCACCATAATTTACATGTACCTGCAACCAAGCAACAGTTATGCTCAGGACCAAGGCAAGTTCATCTCACTTTTCTATACCATGGTGACCCCCACCTTAAATCCTATTATTTACACATTAAGAAACAAGGATGTGAAAGATGCTCTGAAGAAGCTTCTCACGGGAAAACTGTGCTTTCTACAGACATGATGTGCAAGGAAGTGATCGTAAGTCATGTAGTTACTCAGTTTCTACTTAGCCAAAACACTGTTCTCAATTTTACACAAATTAAATTATTGTTTACTTGTTTTATCTACATAAGGAATCTTCTCTTCTTTTATGTGTAAATAACAAAATGTATATATCTTTATTTGTTGAGAGCTTGAACCATGGGAAACAGAATTGTGCATGGGTATACATTGTGACCTCACCACAAAGTCTGTATTTTACTTCTGACACTTATTCCCAAGGATTCAAACAAACAAAAAAGTAAACCATTAAGTATTTACCAATTGTTCATTGAAAGTTAAGAAATTTTGATTGACTTTTCTAAGACCACTTTCAAATAAAATTTATAAAGATAATATAATACATTTTAGCACTTTATTCATAATGTATATTCTCTTGAGCATATTTTCTCTATTAAATATTAAGGACTTTTAGCCACCTTATCTAATTTGTTTTCAATTTTAGTGAATTGTCCAACTTTCTGTCAAATACATTATATTTATTTCCTACTGCTGCACTCATTAAAGCTTCACATTGGACAATAAATATTTTGTGTATGCACTTCCTCTACCCAAACAGAAAAAAAAAAAAACAAAACCCTCATAGTGTCAATTTATTACTCAGGAAGATATTGTATTAACTATTCTTTTACATAACCCATTTGTCATTTAAAAATACCTTTTAGGAAGAAGCAAGTGAAATAAAATATTATAAACATTATTTTGGATAACTTACTAAGTGCATCTCCTTTTGTGTTCTTAGGTCACGGCATGCAAAACTTTTAAGAGAAAAAGTAATTCAATAATTTTGTTCTAAATCATTTTCTAATCAGATAAGAATAATTACACTTCAAAATGCACCATTATTTTTAAAATAATTTTTATCACTTAAAGTAATAAAGAAGTCTCAGTCAAAGATTATCTAATGAATCTTAGTACATCAAGAAAACATTACAGTTATGAAAAGTTGGGTCACTTTTGGCATAATTTTTTTCTTTTTTGCATTGTAAACACACGTATTCCACTCCATATACAACATATGATTCTGTACAGGCTACAGTAGTAATTCTGTAAATATATGTGTGTTTAAGTGTGTGTATGTGTGTCTGTGTTACACTATTTGGAAAAGAATAGAGCAAATATGAAAGTATAATGATAAGTAGCAGGAAACAGATTATATTTGATTGATAATTAATTCATTGTTCCTAGTACATTGTCTCATAAAGAGGGCAATGGGTTATCAAAGCTTTTCTGTTGTGTCATTTTCAACAAAGCAGTAAAATTTCTGACAAATTTATTTTTTTTTTCAAAACAGGCATCAATGATGTGCAATACTATTCTACATTGAAATTTATAACTCTTCTAATTTTATGTGGAGAATAAATCATTCCCTATAGCAAAAATGGGTAAGCTACCCATTAGAAATGGAAGTTTCTATTAATATGAAACTTCTAAAACTAGATTTGAGGCTTTCCAAGTGGTGATGGTGGTGAAGAACCCACCTGCCAATGCAGGAGATGTAAGAGATGCAGGTTCGATCCCTGAGTTGGGAAGATCTCCTGGTGGAAGGCATGGCAACCCACTCCAATATTCTTTGCCTGGAGAAACCCATGGACAGAGGAAATGGCGGGTTATAGACCATAGGGTGGCAAAGAGTCGGATATGACTGAAAAGACATATCATCAAAACTAGATTTCAGAAATATAATATGAGCAATTTTTAACTAGATATAAAAAGATAATGTGGAACTTTGCACAATATCAGTAACTTAAAATATGGGGAAAAATGATTATAAAACTGAATACTGGCAGATAATTCAAAAGTAACTCTGTGCAGAGTAAATAACTCTTGATTATGTGTGGTATAAATAAGAAGTAGCTTCAATAAACATTTTCTTTACCATGGAAAATTTGGGTTACAGAGTAGTATTCCACTTTATTTCTTATTGAAGTTAAAGTTGGTGTTATCTGTTGAACATGGCAAAGACTGAACATGTTCCTTGGATAAGAGGTGGAGAATCAAAATTCACACAAATATTGTGTGTTGCAAGAAAATTAAATATGATATGCATAAAAGGATTTGAATTAATAATGCATGGTTAACGAACATTTATAAAGACAAGATTTTCAATACTACGATTGTGACTATGCTTCCAAACTAATGAAAATAACAAAGCTTCTGGATTTGATTAAACCAGTGTCACAGAATATTTGTCTTTAGAAAATTAAGTTAAAAAAGGAGGTTATATATTGACAGTACTTTTTTATTATATCAACTTTGCCTAGAGAAGAAAGGAAACAAAAAGGCATAGCTATGATCAAAAGTGTCCTAGCTCAGGGATAACTTAAATATTTAATTATATTTAGCCAGATAATATGACCCCAAATTTGTTGTTTTTTTTTTTTTTTCTCCCAAGACTGGCAGTCAGAGTATATCTAATACATCTCATCAGGAGATTTTTTTTTTTTTAATGGATTCAATTCTTTTTTTTTTTTTTTTAAATTTTATTTTATTTTTAAACTTTACAATATTGTATTAGTTTTGCCAAATATCGAAATGAATCCACCACAGGTATACCCGCGTTCCCCATCCTGAACCCTCCACCCTCCTCCCTCCCCTCCTCCCTCTGGATCGTCCCAGTGCACCAGCCCCAAGCATCCAGTACCGTGTATCAAACCTGGACTGGCGACTCGTTTCATACATGATATTATACATGTTTCAATGCTATTTTACCAAATCTCCCCACCCTCTCCCTCTCCCACAGAGTCCATAAGACTGATCTATACATCGGCGTCTCTTTTGCTGTCGTACACAGGGTTATTGTTTCCATCTTTCTAAATTCCATATATATGCATTAGTATACTGTATTGGTGTTTTTCTTTCTGGCTTACTTCACTCTGTATAATAGGCTCCAGTTTCATCCATCTCATTAGAACTGATTCAAATGTATTCTTTTTAACGGCTGAGTAATACTCCATTGTGTATATGTACCACAGCTTTCTCATCCATTCATCTGCTGATGGGCATCTAGGTTGCTTCCATGTCCTGGCTATTATAAACAGTGCTGTGATGAACATTGGGGTACACGTGTCTCTTTCCCTTCTGGTTTCCTCAGTGTGTATGCCCAGCAGTGGGATTGCTGGGTCATAAGGCAGTTCTATTTCTAGTTTTTTAAGGAATCTCCACACTGTTCTCCATAGTGGCTGTACTAGTTTGCATTCCCACCAACAGTGCAAGAGAGTTCCCTTCTCTCCACACCCTCTCCAGCATTTATTGCTTGTAGACTTATGGATTGCAGCCATTCTGACTGGCGTGAAATGGTACCTTATAGTGGTTTTGATTTGCGTTTCTCTGATAATGAGTGATGTTGAGCATCTTTTCATGTGTTTGTTAGCCATCTGTATGTCTTCTTTGGAGAAATGTCTATTTAGTTCTTTGGCCCATTTTTTGATTGGGTCATTTATTTTTCTGGAGTTGAGCTGTAGGAGTTGCTTGTATATTTTTGAGATTAGTTGTTTGTCAGTTGCTTCATTTTCTATTATTTTCTCCCATTCTGAAGGCTGCCTTTTCACCTTGTTAATAGTTTCCTTTGCTGTGCAGAAGCTTTTAAGTTTAATTAGGTATGACCCCAAATTTGAAAAATCACGTTTTAAGGTTGAGAATTTACCTTTTTATCAGATAATTAGCATGTGGTATAAATAGCTTGCTTTCTATGATTTAAAAAATAAGCCATATTTTGATAATAAAATATTTGACTATCTTATAAATATCATCCAAACAAAATTTAATCTTAGCATACTACAGAATATAAATAAGAACAACCAAATCAGTTTGCCAACATCTCTGAACAGAATATTTCCAACTTCAGGCATATGATTTAAATATTTTATTGATTTGTAATTTACGAAATAGAAATAATAGCCAATATTGGGAAATCTCTCCCTGTTTATGGATTTTTTGATCAATCTAAATAAAAAAATCATTAATACTTGTTTCCGTGTTCAGAAACCTATAGAGTAATTTTTTTAATTTAATGGGAAAAATATACAAAATGCTTAGCTTAAGCTATTTTTTAGCAGGATATTTTAATTATAATTTTATTGGAGTATAGTTGATTTACAATGATGTGTTCAAGTGCACAGCAAGGTGAGAGTTATACACATATATATACAACTCTATTTCTGGATTCTTTTCCCATATAGGCCATTAGAGAGCATTGATTTGGAGTTTCCTGTGCTATACACTAGGTTCTTATCAGTTATTTATTTTAAATACAGTACTGTATATATGTGTGTATATGTCAATACCAATCCCGCAGTTTATCAGTCCCCTCTTACCTCCTGGTAACCATAAGTTTTGTTTTCTACATCTACTCTGTTTTTTGTAGATAAGTTCATTTGTTACCCCCCTTTTTAAAAATTACACATGTACGCGATAACACGTGATATTTGTCATTTTCTGTCTGACATACTTCACTAAGCAGGACAATCTCTGTTACCACAAATGGCATTATTTCATTCTTTTTTATGACTGAGTAATATTCCATTGTATATATGTTCTACATCTTCTATATTCATCCTTATATTGATGGACATTTAGACTGATTCCATGTCCTTGCTATTGTAAATAGTGCTGCAGTGAACATTAGGGTGCATGTAGCTTTCCAAATTATGGTTTTCTCTGAATACATGCCTAGGAGTGGGATTGTGGGATCATATGATGGCTATATTTTTAGATTTTTAAGAAATTTCTATACTGTTCTCCACAGTGGCTGTAACTACTTACATTCCTCCAACAGTGTAGGAGGGTTTCCTTTTCTTCACACCGTCTCCAGAATTTACTGTTTGTAGATATTTTGATAATGGTCATTCTGGTTGGTGTGAAGTGATACATCACTGTACTTTTGATTTACATTTCTCTAATGATTAGTGATGTTGAGCATATTTTCATGTCCTTTTTAGTCATTTGTGTGTCTTCTTTGGAGATAAAACTATTTAGATTTTTTATCCATTTTTTTTTGGAGAAGGCAATGACACCCCACTCCAGTGTTCTTGCTTGGAGAATCCCAGGGACAGGGGAGCCTGGTAGACTGCCATCTATGGGGTCGCACAGAGTCAGACATGACTGAAGCAACTTAGCAGTAACAGCAGCATCCATTTTTTTATTGGGCTGTCTGTTTTGTATCCTGAATTGCATAATCTATTTGTATATTTTGGAGATTATTCCCTTATCAGTTGCTCTGTTTGCAAATATTTTCTTCCATTTTGAGGGTTGTTTTTTCATCTTGTTTATGGTTTACTTTGACTTTCCTGGTGGCTCACAGGGTAAAGTGTCTGCCTGCAATGCTGGAGATTTGGGTTCAATCCCTGGGTTGGGAAAATCCCCTAGAGAAGGAAATGGCAACCCATTCCAGTACTCTTGCCTGGAAAATCCCATGGACGGAGAAGCCTGGTAGACTACAGTCCATGGGGTCTCAAAGAGTAGGACACGCCTAAGGGACTTCACTTTCACTCATGGTTTACTTTGCTGTGCAAAGCTTTTAATTAGGTCCCATTTATTTTTGTTTTTATGACTCTGGGACTTCCCTGCTGGTTCAGATGGTAATGAATTGGCCTGGAGTGCAAGAGACCTGGGTTTTATCCCTGGGTCAGAAAGATCCCCTGGAGAAGGGAATGGCTACTCACTCCAGTATTCTTGCCTGGGAAATCCCATTGACAGAGAAGCCTGGTGGGGGTACAGTCCATGGGGATGCAAGAGTTGGACACGACTGAGTAACTAACCTTTCACTTTCACTTTTAACTGTTTTTATTTTTTTGCCAGTCTAGGCAGTGTATCCTAAAACATCTTGCTGTGATTTAAGTCAAAGAGTGCTCTGCCTATGTTTTCCTCAGTGTTTTATAGTGTGAGCCTTATATTTAGGTGTTTAATGCATTTTGAGTTTATTTTTGTGTTATGGTGCTAGAAAGTGTTCTAATTTCATTATTTTACATGGAGCTGTTCAATTTTTCCAGCATCACTTATTGAAGAGACTGTCTTTTCTCCATTGTGTATTTTTGCCTTCTTTGTCATAGATTAGGTGACCATAGGTATACGGGTTTATCTCTGGGCTTTCTATCTATTCCTTTGATCTATATTTGTTTTTGTGCCAGCACCATACTGTTTTGATGACTGTACACAGAAGTTTTGTGTAGCACAGGCAACAACACAAAGTAATACAGAGGCCTGTTCAATTAATGTTTCTGGGGTGACTAATTATTCTTTGGAAATAAACTAGAGCCATGTGCCCACACTTTGCCTAAAATTGACTGGCATTTAAATAGTTAAATGTAATAACTAAGAAAACACAATAGACAAAGTGTGTTTTGAGCATGGTCAGGGGCAACTTTATAACACATATGTTATTTAAAAAAATTCTATTATGTGCCTTCATCATATTTTATTATTTGTTTGGCCTTAGAGCATTCTTTTTTTTTTAAATAGCCATTGATCATCCTATTTATTTGGCTGTGTTGGGTCTTAATTGAGCATGTGGGGTCTTTCACTGAGGCACACAGACTCTCTAGTGGCATGTGGGCTCAGTAGATATAGCATGCGTGGTCTCTAGTTGTGGCTCATGGGCTTAGTTTCTCTGTGGCAAGTGGGATCTTAGTTCCCTGACTAGGGTTTGAATCCAAGTCTGCTGCATTTAACCACTGGACCATCAGGGAAGTCCCTCTTCATCATATTTTAATAATAAAGAGAAAAATCTTTACTTCCCTAGAGATGGGTTACTGTTTCAGTGTGTATATAATTAAATATCTCTGTATTTAAAAAATAATTTAGAGTAATTAAAAATAATGCTGCCATTAAGTTAGACACCTTTATTATTATTTTTTATTTAAATAGACTGTTAAAATGAAATTTTCAATTACTTTGTATATGTTTAAACAAGTTTATTTTACTTTGCCCTAAGTGATAATTATGGAACAACAGAAAGTAAATTCATAGAGCCTATGTCATAGACATGATATATATGCTATGTTCAAATTGTTCTTCAAGTGTGAATAAATTATGATCTAGATCGGTTCTTTGCTTTACCTAGGCACACACACATCAGACAAACCATGGGTTTTACAATATGCCCTCATGAAACCTTGCCCCGCAAAATACATTTGACTGATCAAACAAGTTGTAACAGTTCAAAACATCATACTGGCAGTCTAATTTTAAATTTTCTGTTAACAAGTTTGATGTCTTTTCTAAAAATAAATGGGCACTTAACATGGCTTCTTATGCATACAGGCTGAATGACTAATTCCTGGATAGTATGAGTTGCTTAATTTTTTGAGTTGCTGGAGATGTTGCCAGTAATTTAGCCCCAGGGAAATCTAAGCTATCCACTCTGGCTAGCCTAAGGTCTAGGGAATAAACTGTAGTCCACACTCTGGAATTGCAGATTTTTGGTATTCTACTGATTTTAGTAGCAGAGTTTAAATAATAAAAGATCCTGATATGAAAGAGATGGGTAATCTATTTATTCACATTGATATCAGATGAGAAAGAAAATTTTCAGAATTTTTCCTACAGCATCCAACAGCTGATTGGAAAGAATCCTTGTGTGTTCATCTAAGGTCATGGTCTACCAGCTTGAGGAGTCTGAGTGAGTTGATTGTGAGACTGATTTCTTATAGCTTTCATATAGAAGTCTTTGCTCCAACTCTGGTTTACGCCTCCAACTCCTGTTCATAATTAACTTTCATCCCCAGAAATTTTTTTTATCTGATCCATATCACCATCTTTGTCTCAGTACAGCTTTCTTCTTTGTTTTTGTTGTTATCTCTGATTATTTTATTCTTATGATTTCTTTCTCTATCTACATGATAAATCAATGCAATGATTAACCATCAGAATGAACCATTCAGGTAGTACACCTTTATTCATTTTAATGTATAAACTTGCAACTTTAAGATTTGGTGTACCATCTTTGGAGAGATTGTTGACATTTTGTGAGGAAGACACTTTAAACTTACTTATCTATGAAATCAAGTTTATTTTTAATTTTTTAAAACTATACTCTTTAAGAGTCTTTATTGAATATGTTACAATATTGATTTTGTTTTATGTTTTGGGTTTTTGGCCACGAGGCATGTGGAACCTCTGCTCCCTGACCAGGGATTGAACTTGTACATTCTGCACTGGAAGGCAAAATCTTAATCACTGGACCACCAGGGAAGTCCCAGAAATCAAGTTTAATAACATGTCTTTATTTACAGGTTGTTGTGATGAACACATGAGGTAACACATTGCAAAACATTTAGAATTCATTTATGTACTGTTTATATGATACTATTTCTTAATCAGTCATCCATTTTATTAGTTTTTTCAAAATAATTCTATAAATTTCTTAACCAAACTGATTTTACTGGGTTTTGGTATATGTTATATATAAAGAGAGTGGAGAAGAAGAGAACAAAGATACTAAAACACAGATACTAAACTAAATGTTTAGGATTTTTTAATGAAGTAAATATGGAAAATAATGATATTTTTCTTTTCATAAGTGAATGTATGGCGATATGTAAAAGATAAAAAGGTAAAATATTTAAAAATAGACTAAATTAGAAGCTGTATAAAAAATATAGAATAAGTGTGAGTAACACAAAGTGGAGTTTGAAATAAGACTAAAACTACAGATAATTGGAGTTGACAATTGGTGGACATTATGTCAAAAATTAAGCTAATGTAGCAACAATAAAAGCAGAAAATCTTTGGGCTTCCCAGGTGGTGCTAATGGTAAAGAACCTGTATGCCAATGCAGGAGATGCAAGAAACATGAGTTTGATCCTTGGGTCAGGAAGATCCCCTGGAGTAGGAAATGACAACACACTCCAACATTCTTGTCTGGAAAATTCCATGGACAGAGGAGCCTGGAGGGCGACAGTCCAGAGGCCGCAAAAAGCCAGACACAACTGAGCACAATGAATCTTTAGTTTTGTTAGACATATCTTCTAAACATCTCAAAATACAGATGTACTTCTTTCAGTAACTGGATAAATATTTTATTAAATATAGAAATAAGCACACCAAGAAACCAACTTTTGTGGAAGTTACATTAGGACCATTCTGGAGGGGAAGGGCAGATGATCGTTGATTTAGTTTAGTGAGTAGAAAAGTATGATTTTTTATTTTGCAATGTTATTCTGAAATGTATTCCCCTAAAGAGGACTGAATCTACATTTATAAAGCAAAAACTCACTGATTCAACTCCATCTTTATTCCAAATATTGGTTAAGCACTTCCCAAGGTGTGATTTTATCCAACTCTTCCATACAAACCTGTCAAGCATGTACTATTATTGTGTGATTCATATCTTTGAGAATTTGACTAGCACAATATTTTTTCAAAGAATGCTTTGTCTTCAGGAAAACACACACACACACACACACACAAATTAATGCTTTGAATTGGTGAAGTAATTCAAGTTTACTTTTGATCAAATTAAATTGGTTAATTACCAAGAGAACATTCAAGGCAAAAACTGATTGAAAAGTCATTTTTTCCCTCTTTTTAAATTAGTACAGTTAGTTTTCTAAATCATTATTAAATACATAATTGTGCCCCTAAACAAAGTAACTACTCTTCTCTTAGATGTATTATTCTTTTTTAAGTCTAACAGAAAATCTTCATAATAAAAAAATATTGTTTGAATATTCTTCTTTGGTTGAAACATTGAAGCTGCTTCTATAGATACTTACATAGTAGAAACCTGGAATTATGTAATCAAAATGTTATTTATGCAATTTTAACAAGTCATGGTAACTTGGGATTTCCTTTAATACTTTTATTCATCCACGGATTATACAAATGCTAACTTCACACATGTGTGTTATTTACTTTTCCATCTCCATAACCCTGCATCCTTCCTCCACCTGGAATCTGGATACTTTCATTCATTCAAAATTCTTCGATTCTTCATAAGGCAATTTAAAAATTTACTTCATCAACAACTCAGCTTAAAATTTTTTTTGGTATCTAAATTTCTGTAGGACCTGTATCTGACAACTACATCCACTATATAGGTAAATATAGAGGTGTGTGTTAGTGACTACCTATTTTCAAGCCTCACAATGTTTTTCAAAGACATATATAAAATAATAATATATAATACAGTATTCAGTTCAGTTCAGTTCAATTCAGTCGCTCAGTCATGTCCGACTCTTTGTGACCCCATGAATCGCAGCCCGCCAGGCCGCCCTGTCCATTACCACCTCCCGGAGTTCACTCAAACTCACGGCCATCAAGTCGGTGATGCCATCCAGCCATCTCATCCTCTGTCATCCCCTTTTCCTCCTACCCCCAATCCCTCCTACAATAACATAAAATATAACATTATATATTACATAATATATAATATCTGATAATATCTGATTATAATATGTAATATTATATAACCATATATTATATATAATAATATAATATATAATTACTTTATCCATACCTTTGTAAGTATATATACAGATATATGATATAATATTGGGTATTAATCATTAGATACATTTTATTCAATAATTGTATATACCTTTGTAAAAAACATTATGGGCACTTGAAAGGCAGAAATAATAATATATTTCTTTTTATACTCCATTGATGTTTACTAAATGTTTGAAATATTAAATATTTTTGTTCTTAAAATAAAAATTAAAAAGACACTATGGTCTTGCAGACTATCTCTTGCTCATATTTGACCTCAGGAATAATACTTTATTCACAATAAGCAAACTGCAGCATAAAAACAGATGCTAGCTGGGAGGGACTGGAGGCAAGAGGAGAAGGGGAAGACAGAGGATGAGATGGCTCGATGGTATCACTGACTCGACGGACGTGAGTCTCAGTGAACTCCGGGAGTTGGTGATGGACAGGGTGGCCTGGCATGCTGCGATTCATGGGGTCGCAAAGAGTCGGACACGACTGAGCGACTGATCTGATCTGATCTGATCTGATGAAGAAAATAAATAGGAAGGAATAGATTAGCAGAGATGATCATGCTAAGTGCCAAACATAGTTCCTGTCAAAGAGCAGAAACATATTAAGTTTGCAGAAATTAGTCAGTGAAAGATATGTTTTATACACAATTATAAATTCTTAATACCTAACATTACCTAATTGAGCTACTTATAATGAATAATGGGGGCAAGGTATATACACTATTTCTGCCTGATATGTGAAGAAATTTACAGAAAGGTGATGAAACTGGTCTAAAATAAGTTTACTATAAGTACAGAACAACTATTAGTTCTATTACCAGTGTGTGTTAGATTCTTTAGTGATTCTTCATATGGTTTGCAAAGCTCATCCAAAGCTTATTTCTTTGGATTCAACAACTAGCAAGATCAAAGTAAACCAGGTACAATAGTACACTCAGTATTTTGAGAAATAATTGACTTTAAACTTTACTGTATTGGTCTGATTCCACAGGGCATATTAGAGCCTGGTAACAACCATGCTATCTGCTAGTTTGCATGTACTGGTATTGGTATTGTCCCACGTGCTATGTGCTCAGTCACTCAGTCATTTCTGACTCTTTTGTGACCACACGGTCTATAGCCCACAAGGCTCCTCTCTGTCCATGGAATTTTCCAAGCAAGAATACTGGAGTACGTTGCCATTTCCTATTCCAGAGGATCTTCCTGGCCCAGGGATAGAACCAGAGTCTCCTGCATTGGCAGGTTTTCTACAGAACCATCAGGGAAACTCATTGTCTTGCACATAATGAAAACACTCATTCCAGTGTTATGCAAATACAAGGATTCACCAAATTTAATAAGGCCCCCTGGCCTGTCAGGAACAAGTTCATCTTATTTGATGAACCATAATTTAAGTCAATGCATTAATGCCTGAAAATGGCTAGAATAGAAGTAAGCATATTTCAATGATATGAAAATACTTAGTTTTAAATCCAGACGTCACTGGCCAAGAAAATGGCTTAATTATGCTGCGATGCGAGTGACTGACACCAGATTTCTATCACCTGGATGAGAGGTGATGGGAAGGACTGATGAGTCAGGCAGAGGTCCAAGTGAAGGAAGGAGTCAGCTCCAGCAGAGAGCACAGTGGAAGCAACCAGAAGTGCCAGAGGCAAGTTTTCTCTTTTCCTGTGGCTCCTCCTGGACATTCTGCTTGATTCTAACTCATTTAGAATCTGAGGCTATCATGTCAAAATGGAACCCCAATGTCATTGTGTCCAAACTCCTTAGGAAAATGAGGAAACATTGAGCTTGATCACACAACTTTACTGACTCTCAAGACAAACTTAGGACATAGGCATAATTTTCTTAAATGTTGAGAAAACTATGCTTAGTGTTTAAGTAATGTGAATATTATTAGCTGTGCTAAAACCAGCCACCCTAAGGCCACACTCCTAAGACATCCAAAGTACATTATTTCAATCACTCTCACTAAGTGGATATTAGAGTAAATAAGGAAAAGAAAAAAGTGACAGTGTTAGTTGCTCAGTCATGTCCAACTCTATGCAGATCCATGGACTGTAGCCCGTCAGGCTCCTCTGTCCAGGCAACAATATAGGAGTAGGTAGCCATTCCCTTTTCTAGGGGATCTTTCCAACCCAGGGATCGAACCTGAGTCTCCAGCATTGCAGATAGATTCTTTTACCTTCTGAGCCACCAGGGAAGCCCAAATCAGGAAAAGAACAACACTCTTACTCTAGCAACTCTTATAGCAAAGGTGGCTTGGATCATGCTGGAGGGCAGATAAAAGCTAATCTGAATAAGTCAGTCTTCTCTGTCTCTCTTTGAAAGACACTGTCACTTTCATGGAGACCAAGGAACCCTTCCTATACTTCTTGTCTTGGACCAGATGAGCAGTCCTTAGACATCCCAATCTTTCTTCCATAAAGATAAGTTGTAGTATGCTTTGTTTCTTATTGACTGTTTTAAGTTGAATTGTATCCCCTCCAAAATTCATATGTTGAAATCCTAACCCCAGTACTCCAATTGTGACTCAGTTTGGAGATTGGATCTTTAGAGACAATTGAGTTAAAATGAGGTTACTGTGGTGGGCTCTAATCCAATATAACTTCTGTTTTTATAAGAAGGGGAAATTTGGATACAAAAATACCCAGAAGAAAGTCCACTGACATTCTCCAAAATTTATTCTTTTTCTCCTTCATGTCTTTATATCATAATAAAAATATTAGAAAAGCAAAATTCTTAAATTTGTTCTTGAAATAACTTTTTTAAAATTTTATTTTATTTTTAAACTTTACAATATTATATTAGTTTTGCCAAATATCGAAATGAATCCATACATGAAATAACTTTTAAAATATTTTATTATTTAAAAAGTAAGATTATAATGGGCTTCCCAGGTGGCTGAATGATGCAGAATCCTTCTGCCAAATAGACACAGGTTTGATCCCTGGGTCTAGGAAATCCTTTGGAGAAGGAAATGGCAACCCACTCTAGTATTCTTGCCTGGGAAATCCCACAGACAGAGGAGCCTGGCGGCTGCAGTCCATGGGAGTCACAAAGAGTTGGAAACTACTTAGCAACCAAACAACGATAACAACAAAGATTATAATATTAATACCAATGTGTATTCATTCTAACTCATTCTAATGAGAAAAAAATTTCCTCATTACCAGAGATAACTACACTTATTTCATATATGTTAGAGGTTTTTCTTAGGTCCTAAAAATCTTTTATACTAAGTGACAAATTAAAAATTCATTTACTCTAATGACACAAAAATTATATTTTGAACAATAAAAGTTGTAGAGGTGACAGATTTACTCAAAAGAAAATTTAAATGGATGTTTAAAAAGTCAAATTTTAATGGGTCCCAGATGGTTTTTATAGCACTGCTATTGGTTAAATACAAATGTTTTGGGGGATCATTTCTTAGAGTAACTCTTTCCTTTTATTTGAACCATGTAGGCAAACAGGTTGTCTCTTCCTCAGTCAAAGCTTTTTGCTCCAGACTCACTTTCCTGTTCTTACTTAAAATGTTAGATCCTGTGAGGATACTGATGACACCTTCCAGATGCTGTGAGAGTGATGAACCATCAGACTCAAGTATCACAGACAAAGTCAATCTTCAGTACCGGTAGGTCCTAAAACAAGGCCAGTCGTGTGCCAATATTTCAGGGCACTGTCCCACATGCTTTTCCTGGAACATGACTTAAAATTGTGACTTTAAAGATCATAGGCTAGCAAGATTTCTACTGTAAGAGAAGACTCAGACTCAGGACACAGTCATGATTTAGCAGAGACCACTAGGTTAAATCCAGGCCACAGTTCTGTTTGGAACATTAGTAAATGTTATGCTAAACTCAAGTTTATTTCTACTAAAAGCTGTGAAAATTTGACATTACAGTAACTGAAATCTCATAGGGAAACCTGTAGCAATTTCATCACTACCAGCTCTTGACCTGCTAAGATGTTTATAGTATCTGCTCAACCTCTGTGAGTGGTTCTGTTACAGCCATTTCAGTGCCCCCCACCCCTGCCACAAGCTCACAAACTGCAATGTACCTAGTGCAGTACATTTATTAATATAATTTGTTGAGTGGATAATTGCTGAATGAATACGATTATTTCACCTTTTGCATTAGTTTTCACAACTTGTTATTATGCATGTATATAACCATAGTATCTGAACAGATACGCTTATTTGTTCATTTATAATCTGTTATTGCTCAGACTTACCAGAGAAAGAGCAAGAGAAAAAAGAAAAAGAAAAGTAAGGGGGATTCGTGAACTATGCAGAGAAACAGATTTACTTTTTACCATCTTTATGGACCAATTTGTGAGCCTGTGTTTTGCACTAACTATCACAAAGACCATATCCATCTTGAATATTCTCTATTGCTTTTCATGACTTGGGAAGGAAATGACAAATGAGACAATGGTAACTGAATTTATTCTAAAGGGCTTCTCAGACGTGCCTGAACTGAGGCTCATTAGCACCATCTTCTTCCTTTTCATCTATCTCTTTGCCCTCCTGGGGAACATCTCCATCATTGCAGCTGTGAGCAGAGACAGCCGCCTCCACATCCCCATGTATTTCTTCCTGAAGAATCTCTCTTTCTTGGACATGTGCTACACCACAGTCATCGTCCCCAAGGCACTGATTAATTCACTCATGGGTTCAGAAGTCATCTCCTTTTGGGAATGTGTGGCTCAGCTCTTCTTATTTGTAACGCTATGTGCTTCTGAGTGCTTCCTGCTCACCTCTATGGCATATGACCGTTGTTTGGCCATCTACAAGCCTCTCCTTTATGGTGTCATTATGAGCAGAAAACTATGTACAGAGCTTGTTATGGTGGCCTGGTTGAGCGGAGCTTTCTATGCCATCTTTCACACCATCAACACCTTCTCCCTCCAGTTCTGTGGGCCTAATGTCATTGACCACTTTTTCTGTGACAGTTCCCCTATCATGAGACTCTCCTGCAGTGACTCCCACACCAATGAGGAAATTGGATTTGTGGTGGGTGGGTGTACTATTCTTGGTGCCTTTGCCCTCACAATCATCTCATATGTTCTCATCATTGCTACCATTGCTCGGACCCAGTCTGCTGGTGGCCGCTGGAAGGCCTTTTCCACCTGTTCCTCTCATCTTACTACCATCATTCTGTTTTATGTCACTGGGAGCATTGCTTACTTGAGACCTACTTCTCACTACTTCCCCCTTCAAGGACGGCTAGTGTCTGTGTTTTACTCCATTCTAACACCTAGCCTTAATCCTGTTGTTTACTGTCTGAGAAACACAGACATGCAGGCGGCCCTAAAGAAACTATTTGTCCCATCCAAATAGGCATATTTTTCATATATTAAACATATTTCTCTGAACATTAACCTAGATAAAATAATTTCTTGAAACACATAATCTAGTAAAGTGAATAGTGAAGAAATAGAAAATGTAAACAGATTAATAACAAGTAAGGAGATTAAAGCAGTAATAAAAAAAGCTTCCAACAAAGAAAAGCCTTGTACCATTGATTTCATTGGTGAAGTGTACCAAACACTTTAAGAATTAATGCCAACACTTCTAAAACTCTTCTAAAAAACTGATTATGAAATACTTGCAAACTAACTTTATTGGGCCAGAATTATCTTCACACCAAGGCCAAAGACACTACAAGAAAATAAAACTGTATGAACTAGGATGAACATAGATGCAAAAATCTTCAACAAAATACTAGCAAACCTAACTCATCAGCACATTGAAGTGTCATACACCATGACCAAATGAGATTTATCCTGGGATTCCAAGCAGCATATGCAAACCAATAAACATACCGTATTGCGTTAATAGAAGTAAGAAAAACCGTATGATCATCTCTATAGATACAGGAAAAACATTTGACAAAATAAGATTTTCATGATAAAAACTCTCAATAAACTGGGTATAGAGGGAACATATGTGAACATAATAAAGCCCATATATTGCAAGCCCACAGCTAACATCATACTCAACGATGAAAACCTGACACCTTTTCTTCTATGATTAGAAACAAGACAAGGGTGCCCACTTTCATCCCTCTCCCTCTTATTAAACACAGCACTAGAACTCCACCCAGAGGAAATAGGCAAGAAAAAAATATTTTATGTATGCTGCTGCTAAGTCGGCTTCAGTCGTGTCTGACTCAGTCCGACCCCATAGACTGCAGCCCACCAGGCTCCCCCGTCCCTGGGATTCTCCAGGCAAGAACACTGGAGTGGGTTGCCATTTCCTTCTCCAATGCATGAAAGTGAAAAGTGAAAGTGAAGTCGCTCAGTCGTGTCCGACTGCCAGCGACCCCATGGACTGCAGTCTACCAGGCTCCTCTGTCCAAGGGATTTTCCAGGCAAGAGTACTGGAGTGGGGTGCCATTGCCTTCTCCAATTTTATGTATACTTCATTATAATAAATAAATACATGAAAGAAAAAAACAACTACAAGAATTATTGTGATTCCCAAAATAACCAATAGTTTCTGCTTCTCATGGATAATTTAAGCTATTTATGAATCTGAGATACTAATTATATATCCCCCACTCTCCCTTTGAAACTCTGTACAGGAAGGAAATAAGCAAATAATTGAATCAAGTTTACAGGAGAAAAATTCAGTTTTACAAGAGAATTGTGCTATAACTTTGTTTTGTTGGTTTTATTATAATGAAGTAAACTTTTGCAATAAGTTCTCTCCATTAGCTCTGTCATAATATAAGTAGGCATTTACTTCTAACATTCAGTTCAGTTCAGTCACTCAATTGTGTCCGACTCTTTGAGACCCCATGAACCGCAGCACACTAAGCCTCCCTGTCCATCATCAACTCCCAGAGTTTACCCAAACTCATGTCCATTGAGTCGGTGATGCCGTCCAACCATCTCATCCTCTGATGTCCCCTTCTCCTCTTGCCCTCAAACCTTCTCAGCTTCAGGGTCTTTTCAAATGAGCCAGCTCTTTACATCAGGTGGCCAAAGTATTGGAGTTTCAGCTTCAGCATCAGTCCTTCCAATGAACGCCCAGAATTGATCTCCTTTAGGATGATTGGATCTTTAGTACTGGTTGGATCTCCTTGCAGTCCAAGGGACTCTCAAGAGTCTTCTCCAACACCACAGTTCAAAAGCATCAATTCTTCAGTGTTCAGCTTTCTTTATAGTCCAACTCTCACATCCATACATGACTACTGGAAAAACCATAGCCTTGACTAGACGGACCTTTGTTGGCAAAGTAAAATGTCTCTGCTTTTGAATATGCTATCTAGGTTGGTCATAACTTTACTTCCAAGGAGTAAGTGTCATTTAATTTCATGGCTGCAATCACCATCAACAGTGATTTTTGGAGCCCCAAAAAACAAAGTCTGACACTGTTTCCCCATCTGTTTCCCATGAAGTGATGGGATCAGATGCCATGATCTTAGTTTTCTGAATGTTGAGCTTTAAGCCAACTTTTTCACTGGCCTCTTTCACTTTCCTCAAGGGGCTTTTTAGTTCTTCACTTTCTGCCATAAGGGTGGTGTCATCTGCATATTTGAGGTTATTGATATTTCTCCCAGCAATCTTGATTCCAGCTTGTGCTTCCTCCAGCTGAGAGTTTCTCATGATGTACTATGCATATAAGTTAAATAAAGTGAAGTGAAGTCACTCAGTCGTGCCCGACTCTATGCAACCCTGTGGACTGTAGCCTACCAGGCTTCTCTGTTCAAGGGATTCTCCAGGCAAGAATACTGGGGTGGGTTACCATTTCCTTCTCCAGGGGATCTTCCCGACCCAGGGATTGAACCTGGGTCTCCCACATTGGAGGCAGATGCTTTAACCTCTGAGCCAGCAGGGAAGCCCCAAGTTAAATAAGCAAGGTGACAATATACAGCCTTGACATACTCCTTTTTCTATTTGGAACCAGTCTGTTGTTCCCTGTCCAGTTCTAACTGTTGCTTCCTGACCTGCATATGGTTTTCTCAAAAGGCAGGTCAGGTGGTCTGGTATTCCCATTTCTTTCAGAATTTTCCACAGTTTATTGTGATCCATACAGTCAAAAGCTTTGGCATAGTCAATAAAGCAGAAATAGATGTTTTTCTGGAACTCTCTTGCTTTTTTGATGATCCAGCAGATGTTGTCAATTTGATCTCTGGTTCCTTTGCCTTTTCTAAATCCAGCTTGAACATCTGGAAATTCACGGTTCACGTATTGCTGAAGCCTAGCTTGGAGAATTTTGAGCATTACTTTACTAGCGAGTGAGATCAGTGCAATTGTGCAGTAGTTTAAGCATTCTTTGAAATTGCCTTTCTTTGGGATTGGAATGAAAACTGACCCTTTCCAGTCCTGTGGCCAATGCTGAATTTTCCAAATTTGCTGGCATATTGAGTGTAGCACTTTCACAGCATCATCTTTCAGGATTTGAAATAGCTCAACTGGAATTCCATCACCTCCACTAGCTTTGTTCATAGTGATGCTTCCTAATGCCCACTTGACTTCACATTCCAGAATGTCTGGCTCTAGGTGAGTGATCACATCATTGTGATTATCTGGGTGGTGAAGATCTTTTTTGTACAGTTATTCTGTGTATTCTTGCCACCTGTCTTAATATCGTCTGCTTCTGTTGGGTCCATACCATTTCTGTCCTTTATTGAGCCCATCTTTGCATGAAATATTCCTTTGGCACATGGTTATAGAGGTTGGTCCAGCTTCTGCTTGTACAAATATATCAAATAATACTTGCTATCAAAAGTAAGATAGGTTTAAGGATTTGACCTAAATTGGCAGAAGCTGTCTAAATGAAAATTTTGTGAAATCTTTAAGCTAAATCTATAATTCTACCCTAATGACTCAAACATGCACTTAACCATAATCAAAGGTGTTTACTAAAGTATTTTGTTGAAATAATGAGAACTGGAAAGACTTTATATGCTCATTCACATAAGTTTAAACAAATTATGGCTCAGCTATACTGTTGATAGTTGTGTTAGCCGCTCAGTTATATCCCACTCTTTGGGGACTCCGAGGATTGTAGCCTGCCAGGTCATCTGTCTACGGGATTCCGCAGGCAAGAATACTGGAGTGGGTTGCCCTTGCCTTCTACAGGGGATCTTCCAGACCCAGGAATCGAACCTAGGTCTCAAGAATTACAGGCAGACTCTTTACCATCTGAGCCACCAGGGAAGCTGGCCAACCGAGCACAGGGAGCTGGGTGTGCTGGGTGCAAGTCGCGGGCGACAGGGCGGCAGCAACCCACGAAGAGAAGAAGGGGGGAGGCGATCACTGGGGGCCGACTGACCCGCCTCACCGGCGGCAAGGAGGGCCCACTACCCACGCTTGGTTCAACTCGAGGCGCAGAGCATCGCCGCGGCGGCATGGAGGAACAAGGGGGCGTCCCCCGTCGCAGGTACCCCGCCCTGGCGGCCCGGGAGCGGGTTGGGGGACACCCGCCTGTCGCGTCGGGACCGACCGATGCGCTCTCCCTTTCTCCCGCACGGGGGCGGGCGGCGCGTGCACGCGGCCGGTCCACTACGGCTGGCAGGGACCCAACTCGCGCTCGGGCGAGCTGCCAGAGCGGGAGCTGCGGGGCATGGCGCTCCCCCTCGCCCAGCAGTAAACGACGTCGGCGGACAGACGTCGGCGTGCGGGCGTGGCCCTGGGGGTCGGTGGACGGACTGACGGAGAAAGGGACCCACGGGGTGCAGCCAGGTATGCCGGCGTCGAGAAGACGTGGCGGCGGCGGCGGCATAGAAGCGGCTGTTGGGTGGGGCTGCCGTGCGCCATCGCGAGGGGCCCTGGGACGTTCAAAACGAGTCGCCACCGCGAGTCGGCCGCCCGGGCACGCCACGGGGTCTCACCGCCACAGGCCTCCAACAGAGGGGCGGTCCCACGGCACCCAGGACGCCGACTGGCCTCCCTGGCCACCAGGGGAGCCCTTGCGGGTCTCTCGACCACCACCGCCAACATCCAAAGTCGCAGCCGGCGCAGGAGAATGCTCTCCGTACGCGTACCTGCGCCCCTACGCCCCTCACGCGCAACGCGGCGTGCCCAGCGTTCCCCCGGGGCGCCACAGGCGACGGAGGCCGGGGGACGACATCCAGGTGAGGCGTGGCCGGTTCGGTCCCAGACAGGGAAGGGGGCACGGGCGGTTACCCGTGCGGACAGAGCAAGGGCCAGCAGAGACAGGGAGGGGCGGCAGACACTCACAGCCAGGGCCGTGGCTCAGGGGCACAGGCCCTGTCCAGGGAACAGAAAGACCGAGACGCGGCCGGACCACCAGGAAAACTAGGGCGAGGTCCCACTGCCACACACACAAGGGCGCTTCCGTGAAGTCTGGTACGCAGGCTAGCCTCCGCCACCGCGGAGCTTCCCGCGACCGACTCCGCCGCCGGGGCCGTCTTACCTGCGGCCCTACCGCGTGCTGCCTAGGGGCCCCGTCCACGCAAATCATCCGTCCGTCCTCGGCAGATCCGTCTTCATCTAGTCCGACTCAAGACTCACGTCCTAGGGACCAGTTCTCCAGCGAGGCGGCCCAGCCCGTGCCCGCACACCAGCAGCGGCTGTGGCTTCTGGCGAAGGCAGGCTTGAGGGGCTCCTAACCGCCGCGCGACTGGGGAGCAAGGACCCGGCGTCCCCGTCCTGGGTTCACCATGGGGTTCGCTTACCGCAGACGGCACACGCGCGGTCTCACTTGCCAGACGCCCCGTGAACCCAGCGGGACCCTCTCCTAACTGGGAGTGGGGAGGCGCGGCCCCGAATATTGTTGACAGGTCTCTTAATTTAGGAATCACTTCATGGCAAATTTATTGACTATACCAAAGCCTTTGACTGTGTGGATCACAATAAACTGGAAAATTCTGAAAGAGACGGGAATACCAGACGACCTGATCTGCCTCTTGAGAAACTTATATGCAGGTCAGGAAGCAACAGTTAGAATTGGACAGGGAACAACAGACTGGTTCCAAATAGGAAAAGGAGTACGTCAAGGCTGTATATTGTCATCCTGCTTATTTAACTTATAGGCAGAGTACATCATGAGAAACGCTGGGCTGGAGGAAGCACAAGCTGGAATCAAGATTGCCGGGAGAAATATCAATAACCTCAGATATGCAGATGACACCACCCTTATGGCAGAAAGTGAAGAGGAACTAAAAAGCCTTTTGATGAAAGTGAAAGAGGAGAGTGAAAAAGCTGGCTTAAAACTCAACATTCAGAAAACGAAAATATGGCATCTGGTTCCATCACTTCATGGGAAATAGATGGGGAAACAGAGGAAACAGTGTCAGACTTTATTTTTTGGGGCTCCAAAATCACTGCAGATGGTGACTGCTGCTACTGCTAAGTCGCTTCAGTCGTGTCTGACTCTGTGCGACCCCATAGATGGCAGCCCACCAGGCTCCCCCGTCCCTGGGATTCTCTAGGCAAGAACACTGGAGTGGGTTGCCATTTCCTTCTCCAATGCATGTAAGTGAAAAGTGAAAGTGAAGTCGCTCAGTCGTGTCCGACTCCTAGCGACCCCATGGACTGCAGCCCACCAGGCCCCTCCATCCATGGGATTTTCCAGGCAAGAGTACTGGAGTGGGTTGCCATTGCCTTCTCCAGCAGATGGTGACTGCCACCACGAAATTAAAAGACGCTTACTCCTTGGAAGGAAAGTTATGACCAACCTAGATAGCATATTCAAAAGCAGAGACATTACTTTGCCAACAAAGGTCCGTCTAGTCAAGGCTATGGTTTTTCCAGTGGTCATGTATGGATGTGAGAGTTGGACTGTGCAGAAAGCTGAGCGCTGAAGAATTGATGCTTTTGAACTGTGGTATTGGAGAAGACTCTTGAGAGTCCCTTGGACTGCAAGGAGATCCAACCAGTCCATCCTAAAGGAGATCAGTCCTGGGTGTTCATTGCTAAAGCTGAAACTCCAATACTTTGGCCACCTCATGCGAAGAGTTGACTCATTGGGAAAGACTCTGATGCTGTGAGGAATTGGGGGCAGGAGGAGAAGGGGACAACAGAGGATGAGATGGCTGGATGGCATTATCGACTCGATGGACATGAGTTTGAGTAGATTCTGGGAGTTGGTGATGGACAGGGAGGCCTGGCGTGCTGTGATTCATGGGGTTGCAAAGAGTCGGACACGACTGAGTGACTGAACTGAAGTGAACTCATGGCAAATAAATGGGGAAAAAATGGAAACAGTGACAGACTTTATTTTCTTGGGCTCCAAAATCACTGCAGATGGCGACTGCAGCCATAAAGCTAAAAGATGCCTGCTCCTTGGAAGAAAAACTATGACCAGTCTATTAAAACATGGAAACATTACTTTGCTGACAGAGGTCCATCTAGTCAAAACTGTGCTTTTTCCAGTAGTCATGTATGAATGAGGAGAAGGCAATGGCCTCCCACTCAGTACTCTTGCCTGGAAAATTTCATGGACGGAAGAGCCTGGTAGGCTGCAGTCCATGGGGTCGCGAAGAGTCGGACATGACTGAGTGACTTCACTTTCATGCATTGGAGAAGGAAATGGCAACCCACCCCAGTGTTGTTGCCTGGAGAATCCCAGGGACGGGGGAGCCTGGTTGGCTGCCATCTATGGGGTCGCACAGAGTCAGACACAACTGAAGCGACTAGCAGCAGCAGCATGTATGGATGTGACAGTTGGACCATAAAGAAAACTGAGCACTGGAAGAATTAATGCTTTTGAACTGTGGTGTTGGAGAAGACTCTTGAGAGTCCCTTGGACTGCAAGAAGATCAAAGCAGTCAATCCTAATGGAAATCAGTCCTGACTATTCATTGGAAGGACTGATGATGAAGCTGAAGCTCCAATATTTTGGCCACCTGATGCAAAGAGCTGACCCATTATAGAAGACCCTGATGCTGGGAAAGATTGAAGGCAGGAGGAGAAGGGGAGAGGATGAGATGGTTGGAAGGCATCACCAACTCCATCGACATGAGTTTGAGCAAGGTCCTGGAGTTGGTGATGGACAGGGAAGCCTGGCTGCTGCTGTCCTTGGGGGTCGCAAAGAGTCAGACACAACTGAGTGACTCAACTGACTGACTGAATAGGCGTTTCCATATTATTTCTTAACAGACTATCCACCTCTGTTATTCAAAGTCTAAAAGATGAGGGTAACATATAAATCAACTTAGGTTAAAATTTATTTTGTAAAGTACAACAGAAACCATGCAAAGGTCTAAAAAGAGATTACAGACCTTCCAAATCCTCAGTAAACAAACTAAAGAAACAAAGGAAAAAGCAAACAGAGAAGTCCATGTAACCAAATTACTCTGAGTAAATGGGAAAAGTCTATCTCCAAAAGAAAGCAGCATAGAGCTAAAAGTAGTTGCTATTTCACAATAACAGAATGGTTGAGTAGGCATGTGAATATCAGGTTAGATGGCAAAACTGATTTTATCCTGTGTCATGTTTTATGTTTGTGCTTGATTTTCCCCCAACATTTTGTTTTGAAAAGTTACAAAGTTATACAAAAATTGAAATTTTGTATGATGAATGTACATTTATGATGAATTTTGTATGATGAACATCTGTATACCCCTCACCTGTATTCACTAAACACACATTGAAAATGAAAGTATGAGTTGCTCAGTTATGTTCGACTAGTGACCCCATGGACTGTAACCCTTCAGTCCATGGAATTCTCCAGGGAAGAATACTGGAGTGGATAGCCATTTCCTTCTCCAGAGAATCTTCCCCACCCAAGGATCTAACCCAGGTCTCCAGCATTGCAGGCAGATTCTTTACCATTTGAGCCACCAGAGAAGCCCCAAACACACATAATATCCACAAATATTTTTGAAATGTATATATCTGAATTTTTAAAATTAAAACCATTATTCTAGAAAATTGAGTTTGTACTTATAGGTTGAAATAAGTTTGAAATTCCATGCAATTTGAGTCTCAGTTCAGTTCAGTTGCTCAGTCGTGTCCAACTCTGCGATCCCATGGACTGCAGCATGCCAGGCCTCCCTGTCCATCGCCAACTCCTGTAGTGTACCCAAACTCAAGTCCATTGAGTCGGTGATGCCATCCAGCCATCTCATCCTCTGTGTCCCCTTCTCCTCCTGCCTTCAATCTATCCCAGCATCAGAGTCTTCTCTAAGGAGTCAGTCAGGTGGCCAAAGTACTGGAGTTTCAGCTTCAGCATCAGTCCTTCCAATGAATATTCAGGACTGATTTCCTTTAGGATGGACTTTTTGGATCTCCTTGCAGTCCAAGGGACTCTCAAGAGTCTTCTCCAACACCACCATTCAAAAGCATCAATTCTTCAGCGCTCAGCTTTCTTTATAGTCCAACTCTCACATCCATACATGACTACTGGAAAAACCATAGGTTTGACTAGATGGACCTTTGTTGGCAGAATAATGTCTCTGCTTTTTAATATGCTTTCCAGGTTGGTCATAGCTTTTCTTCCAAGGAGCAAGCGTCTTTTAATTTCATGGCTGCAGTGATTTTGGAGCACCCAAAGTAAAGTCTGTCGCTGTTTCCATTGTCTCCCCGTCTATTTGCCATAAAATGGTGGGACCAGATGCCATGATCTTAGTTTTCTGAATACTGAGCCTTAAGCCAAATGGTTATAAGAAACAACTTTTCAGCTGGGCAGTCTTAGCAACATAAAAAATATGTTTAATGCATGCATGTAGTGTAAAACTTTATCTATCTTGAAAATGCAAATTATAGCAAGTAGATTATATACTCATATTTTGCTGAAATGATTACTCTGATTGCAGAAAAAATTCAGTAACACTAACTTCCTCACTTTTATCTGGCAGTTTAATTCCTGGAAAATATTTTATTTAATTGTATTCTAGACAGTTACAAGAAACAAAATTTTCACTCTTATATATTGTAACTTCTTTTTCAACTTAGATTAAATTGGCTAATTATACAGTAAAAGCCTATTACTATTAATAAGTGTCCATTATTTTTTTTTTCTTTCTCCACATTCTTTTTTTTTTTTTATGCCATTGTCAATTCATCTTTTTTTTTTTTTTTTTTTAATTTCAGATACACACATGCTCCCCATCCTGAACCCTCCTCCTTCCCCCCTCCCCATACCATCCCCCTGGGCCTTCCCAGCGCACCAGCCCCAAGCATCCAGCATCGTGCACTGAACCTGGACTGGCATCTCGTTTCATACATGACATTTCATATGTTTCAATGCCATTCTTCCAAATCTTCCCACCCTCTCCCACAGAGTCCATAAGACTGTTCTATACATCAGTGTCTCTTTTGCTGTCTCAGTATACAGGGTTATCGTTACCATCTTTCTAAATTCCATATATATGCGTTAGTATACTGTATTTATGTTTTTCCTTCTGGCTTACTTCACTCTGTATAATAGGCTCCAATTTCATCCACCTCATTAGAACTGATTCAAATGTATTCTTTTTAATGGCTGAGTAATACTCCATTGTGTATATGTACCACAGCTTTCTTATCCATTCATCTGCTGATGGACATCTAGGTTGCTTCCATGTCCTGGCTATTATAAACAGTGCTGCGATGAACATTGGGGTACATGTGTCTCTTTCCCTTCTGGTTTCCTCAGTGTGTATGCCCAGCAGTGGGATTGCTGGATCATAAGGCAGTTCTATTTCCAGTTTTTAAAGGAATCTCCACACTGTTCTCCATAGTGGCTGTACTAGTTTGCATTCCCACCAACAGTGTAAGAGGGTTCCTTTTCTCCACACCCTCTCCAGCATTTATTATTTGTAGACTTTTGGATCGCAGCCATTCTGACTGGTGTGAAATGGTACCTCATAGTGGTTTTGATTTGCATTTCTCTGATAAAGAGTGATGTTGAACATCTTTTCAAGTGTTTGTTAGCCATCTGTATGTCTTCTTTGGAGAAATGTCTATTTAGATCTTTGGCCCATTTTTTGATTGGGTCATCTATTTTTCTGGAGTTGAGCTGTAGGAGTTGCTTGTATATTTTGAGATTAGTTGTTTGTCGGTTGCTTCATTTGCTATTATTTTCTCCCATTCTGAAGGCTGCCTTTTCACCTTGCTAATAGTTTCCTTTGATGTGCAGAAGCTTTTAAGTTTAATTAGGTCCCATTTGTTTATTTTTGCTTTTATTTCCAATATTCTGGGAGGTGGGTCATAGAGGATCCTGCTGTGATGTATGTCAGAGAGTGTTTTGCCTATGTTCTCCTCTAGGAGTTTTATAGTTTCTGGTCTTATGTTGAGATCTTTAATCCATTTTGAGTTTATTTTTGTATATGGTGTTAGAAAGTGTTCTAGTTTCATTCTTTTACACGTGGTTGACCAGATTTCCCAGCACCACTTGTTAAAGAGATTGTCTTTAATCCACTGTATATTCTTGCCTCCTTTGTCAAAGATAAGGTGTCCATATGTGCGTGGATTTATCTCTGGGCTTTCTATTTTGTTCCATTGATCTATATTTCTGTCTTTGTGCCAGTACCATACTGTCTTGATAACTGTGGCTTTGTAGTAGAGCCTGAAGTCAGGTAGGTTGATTCCTCCAGTTCCATTTTTCTTTCTCAAGATCACTTTGGCTATTCGAGGTTTTTTGTATTTCCATACAAATTGTGAAATTATTTGTTCTAGCTCTGTGAAGAATACTGTTGGTAGCTTGATAGGGATTGCATTGAATGTATAAATTGCTTTGGGTAGTATACTCATTTTCACTATATTGATTCTTCCAATCCATGAACATGGTATATTTCTCCATCTATTAGTGTCCTCTTTGATTTCTTTCACCAGTGTTTTATAGTTTTTCTATATATAGGTCTTTAGTTTCTTTAGGTAGATATATTCCTAAATATTTTATTCTTTTCGTTGCAATGGTGAATGGAATTGTTTCCTTAATTTCTCTTTCTGTTTTCTCATTATTAGTGTATAGGAATGCAAGGGATTTCTGTGTGTTGATTTTATATCCTGCAACTTTACTATAATCATTGATTAGTTCTAGTAATTTTCTGGTGGAGTCTTTAGGGTTTTCTGTGTAGAGGATCATGTCATCTGCAAATAGTGAGAGTTTTACTTCTTCTTTTCCAATTTGGATTCCTTTTATTTCTTTTTCTGCTCTGATTGCTGTGGCCAAAACTTCCAAAACTATGTTGAATAGTAATGGTGAAAGTGGGCACCCTTGTCTTGTTCCTGACTTTAGAGGAAATGCTTTCAATTTTTCACCATTGAGGATAATGTTTGCTGTGGGTTTGTCATATATAGCTTTTATTATGTTGAGGTATGTTCCTTCTATTCCTGCTTTCTGGAGAGTTTTTATCATAAATGGGTGTTGAATTTTGTCAAAGGCTTTCTCTGCATCTATTGAGATAATCATATGGTTTTTGTTTTTCAATTTGTTGATGTGGTGTATTACATTGATTGATTTGCGGATATTGAAGAATCCTTGCATCCCTGGGATAAAGCCCACTTGGTCATGGTGTATGATCTTTTAATGTGTTGTTGGATTCTGATTGCTAGAATTTTGTTTAGGATTTTTGCATCTATGTTCATCAGTGATATTGGCCTATAGTTTTTTTTTTGTGGCATCTTTGTCAGGTTTTGGTATTAGGGTGATGGTGGCCTCATAGAATGAGTTTGGAAGTTTACCTTCCTCTGCAATTTTCTGGAAGAGTTTGAGCAGGATAGGTGTTAGCTCTTCTCTAAATTTTTGGTAGAATTCAGCTGTGAAGCCGTCTGGACCTGGGCTTTTGTTTGCTGGAAGATTTTTGATTACAGTTTCAATTTCCGTGCTTGTGATGGGTCTGTTAAGGTTTTCTATCTCTTCCTGGTCGAGTTTTGGAAAATTGTACTTTTTAAGAATTTGTCCATTTCTTCCTCGTTGTCCATTTTATTGGCATATAATTGTTGATAATAGTCTCTTATGATCCTTTGTATTTCTATGTTGTCTGTTGTGATCTCTCCACTGTCATTTCTAATTTTATTGATTTGATTTTTCTCCTTTGTTTCTTGATGAGTCTGGCTAATGGTTTGTCAATTTTATTTATCCTTTCAAAGAACCAGCTTTTGGCTTTGTTGATTTTTGCTATGGTCTCTTTTGTTTCTTTTTGCATTTATTTCTGCTCTAATTTTTAAGATTTCTTTCCTTCTACTAACCCTGGGGTTCTTCATTTCTTCCTTTTCTAGTTGCTTTAGGTGTAGAGTTAGGTTATTTATTTGACTTTTTCTTATTTCTTGAGGTGTGCCTGTATTGCTATGAACTTTCCCCTTAGGACTGCTTTTACTGTGTCCCACAGGTTTTGGGTTGTTGTGTTTTCATTTTCATTCGTTTCTATGCAAATTTTGATTTCTTTTTGATTTCTTCTGTGATTTGTTGGTTATTCAGCAGCGTGTTGTTCAGCCTCCATATGTTGGAATTTTTAATAGTTTTTCTCCTGTAATTGAGATCTAATCTTACTGCATTGTGGTCAGAAAAGATGCTTGGAATGATTTCTATTTTTTTTGAATTTACCAAGGCTAGCTTTATGGCCCAGGATGTGATCTATCCTGGAGAAGGTTCCATGTGCGCTTGAGAAAAAGGTGAAATTCATTGTTTTGGGATGAAATGTCCTATAGATATCAATTAGGTCTAACTGGTCTATTGTATCGTTTAAAGTTTGTGTTTCCTTGTTAATTTTCTGTTTAGTTGATCTATCCATAGGTGTGAGTGGGGTATTAAAGTCTCCCACTATTATTGTGTTATTGTTAATTTCTCCTTTCATACTTGTTAGCATTTGTCTTACATACTGCGGTGCTCCCGTGTTGGGTGCATATATATTTATAATTGTTATATCTTCTTCTTGGATTGATCCTTTGATCATTATGTAGTGACCTTCTTTGTCTCTTTTCACAGCCTTTGTTTTAAAGTCTATTTTATCTGATATGAGTATTGCTACTCCTGCTTTCTTTTGGTCCCTATTTGCATGGAAAATCTTTTTCCAGCCCTTCACTTTCAGTCTGTATGTGTCCCCTGTTTTGAGGTGGGTCTCCTGTAGACAACATATGTAGGGGTCTTGTTTTTGTATCCATTCAGCCAGTCTTTGTCTTTTTGGTTGGGGCATTCAACCCATTTACGTTTAAGGTAATTACTGATAAGTATGATCCCTTTGCCATTTACTTTATTGTTTGGGGTTCGAATTTATACACCATTTTTGTGTTTCTTGTCTAGAGAATATCCTTTAGTATTTGTTGTAGAGCTGGTTTGGTGGTGCAGAATTCTCTCAGCTTTTGCTTGTCTGAGAAGCTTTTGATTTCTCCTTCATACTTGAATGAAATCCTTGCTGGGTACAATAATCTGGGCTGTAGGTTATTTTCTTTCATCATTTTAAGTATGTCTTGCCATTCCCTCCTGGCTTGAAGAGTTTCTATTGAAAGATCAGCTGTTATCCTTATGGGAATTCCCTTGTGTGTTATTTGTTGTTTTTCCCTTGCTGCTTTTAATATTTGTTCTTTGTGTTTGATCTTTGTTAATTTGATTAATATGTGTCTTGGGGTGTTTCGCCTTGGGTTTATCCTGTTTGGGATTCTCTGGGTTTCTTGGACTTGGGTGATTATTTCCTTCCCCAGTTTAGGAAGTTTTCAACTATTATCTCCTCAAGTATTTTCTCATGGTCTTTCTTTTTGTCTTCTTCTTCTGGAACCCCTATGATTCAATGTTGTAGCGTTTAATATTGTCCTGGAGGTCTCTGAGATTGTCCTCATTTCTTTTAATTCGTTTTTCTTTTATTCTCTCTGATTCATTTATTTCTACCATTCTATCTTCTAATTCACTAATCCTATCTTCTGCCTCTGTTATTCTACTATTTGTTGCCTCCAGAGTGTTTTTAATTTCATTTATTGCATTATTCATTGTATATTGACTCTTTTTTATTTCTTCTAGGTCCTTGTTAAACCTTTCTTGCATCTTCTCAATCCTTGTCTCCAAGCTATTTATCTGTGATTCCATTTTAATTTCAAGATTTTGGATCAATTTCACTATCATTATTCGGAATTCTTTATCAGGTAGATTCCCTATCTCTTCCTCTTTTGTTTGGTTTGGTGGGCATTTATCCTGTTCCTTTATCTGCTGGCTATTCCTCTGTCTCTTCATCTTGTTTAAATTGCGGAGTTTGGGGTGTCCTTTCTGTATTCTGGCAGTTTGTGGAGTTCTCTTTATTGTGGCTATTCCTCACTGTGTGTGGGTTTGTACAGGTGGCTTGTCAAGGTTTCCTGGTTAGGGAAGCTTGTGTCAGTGTTCTGATGGGTGGAACTGTATTTCTTCTCTTTGTTCAGTCGCGCTGTGGGGAGGGAGGGAGGGATGCTGCAAGCAAATAACACTGGCGTGCGCTCGCAGTGTCTCAGCCACACTGGGTCTGCCCCCGCTCACTGCGCGTGTAGCCTCCCTGCCCACACTGCTCGGGCTCTAGGTTGTTCCACCGGGAACAATCCGAGGCTGGCCCTGGGTTGCATGTACCTCCCAGGTCCAAGCCGCTCAGGTTCAGGCACTCGGGTAGTCCTCAGAGGGGACTCAGTTGGGCCTGAGTATTGTGCTCTTCCCAGGTCCGAGCAGCTCAAGTGATGAGGTGTTTGGCGAGCGCCAATGCTGCGACTTATCGCCTCCCCGCCACTCGGTTATCTGGGCACAAAACCGGCGCACCTTCTTAGGCAGATGTTAACCGTCCAGACCCCCAAGAAGTTTTAGTTAGCAAAGAAGCCTGCTTACAGTTTTATAGATAATGTCTCTCTGGGGCTGCGATTGCCCCCTTCCGGCTCTGGCTGCCTGTCACCGGAGGGGGAAGGTCTGCAGCCGGCTATCTCTGTTCAATTCTTTGTTCCGTGCGCGGGCCTGGCGGTGTCTTAGGTTGGGGCTGGCTTTTCGCGTGGTAGATATCCCACAGTCTGGTTTGTTAGCCCAAATTATTTCGCTCAGATAGTGCTCAGGGTATTCAGGCCAGATTCTTACTCTAAGCGATGCAGCCCCCGCTGCGCCTCCCTGCCCAGCCCCCGCTTGTTAATGGCGCGTGCAGGCGTCTGCGCTGCTTCTCCGCTGGCGGAGTTACCGTAGGACTCGCAATCTTCGAGTTTTAATTGTTTATTTATTTTTTCTTCCTGTTATGTTGCCCTCTGTGCTTCCAAAGCTCGGCACAGATTCGCAGTGAGAAGGTTTCCTGGTGTTTGGAAACTTCTCTCTTTTTAAGACTCCTTTCCGGGACGGAGCTCCGTCCCTCCCTCTTTTGTCTCTTTTTTTTTTTTATATTTTTTCCTACCTCCTTTCAAGAGTTGGATTGCTTTTCTGGGTGCCTGATGTCCTCTGCCGGCATTCAGAAGTTGTTTTGTGGAATTTACTCGACGCTTTAAATGCTCTTTTGATGAATTTGTGGGGGAGAAAGTGTTCTCCCTGTCCTACTCCTCCGCCATCTTGGCTCCTCCTCTCAAGTGTCCATTATTTTTAACAGGTGTCCATTTTTAGGTAGGTAATAAATGAGATTATGAAGAAGAAAAGTATATATTCTCCATAGTCCTTATTATTGTTTTATCCTCCCTAAGGAAGAGGAGGGCACAATATAAATCATAGAATAAATTGCAGAATGCATATTATATATATGTGGGTAAAAGTGTTAGTCACTCACTAGTGAGTCCATTGCAACCCAATGGACTGTAGCCTGCCAAACTCCTCTGTCTGTGGAATTTTCTGGGCAAGAATACTAGAGTAGTTTGCCATTCCCTTTTCCAGGAGATCTTCCCAACCCAGGGATCAAACCTGGGTTTCCTGCATTGCAGACAGATTCTTTACTCTCTGAGCTACTAGGGAAGTCCATAGACCTGGGTAGTTTGCTTTAATTTACTGAGCTTTGGTGGTGGGTGGGTTGGTGGGGAGGCGTGTTAGGTCATTTTACTTTCTTCTTAGTGAATGTACATATGTGTAATGAGTCTGCTGAAAAGGCTAGAAAGTTGTAAAATTCTAGACTTTTAAAGCTAAGATAAAATAGGATGTTTGTAAAAATGTTAATATGGTGAGAATATGCACACATGTTAAAAATTAGTTAAAACTAAATGCTAGATGGGTAAGATAAAGTGATAAATTTCAAATATTATAAAATGAGTATTTTTATAAAGGTTTTAAATTGTTTAATTTCATTCCTGAAAGTTGTGCATTCCGACACAAGTGTGTAACCAAAACCTCTCTATGGGAAATGATGCTCTATCTAATCAATGTTTCTGACACATAGACATGAATGTATGTTCTCTAGAAAGCTAGGTCCATGAGCTCTACAGGCAACAAAGATGTCACAAAGCAGATAAAACTTGGTGAAGGATATATATTTTTTATTTCTTTAGTTTATTAGCTGTCACTTCATGAGTTAAAAATGGTTATAGAACTTCCCTAGCAATATATCTTTAACAAAAAAATTCTGTTTAAATGTAATTTTTCTTTGATACTGATATATAACTTGATTATAATTATAAATTTTCAATTATCTTAAGATGTAATATTTTAAAGTGATTATTCCTGCTTAATTAACTAATTTTCTTTTTTTCTATATATTGGAATCATCAAATAACTGCTAAAGAAAAAGCTTGTACACTTGATTACATCATATGCAAATATAATAAGAAAGGTTGATTTCTGGACAATGTCCCAGAAAAGGCTAATTTTAAGCCACTCATTTCTACTTTCAGTTCTCATTATTTGGCTGTTTATGATAAAAAACTCATTTTAACCTGGATTCTTAAAAAAACTCATATGCTTATATTTATACCAATTAATTTCAGATAGCAAGTGAGACTATTTTCTAAGAATTTCTTTCATTTTCTAATATACTGCTACCAGTCTCTTGGGTTAATAAGAAATGTTATAGAACCTCTTCCTCAGCAATGTATTATTTAAAAAAAACACTTTTATTTTCTAATTAGATGAGAAATACCTAAGCTTTAACTATGTTTGGTTTAAGACATGTATTGTTCACGTGAGCAAAAGTTTCTTCCACGCATTAACAAATTCTGCATTCTATGTGCCAAGAACCTAAGCTTGATTTAACAAACTTAAATGATAAAGTACAAAATTTAGGGAAAACCTTATATTTTAAAAGATGCATGTTGATTATATATCCTGATGTAGAACTACCTTATGTGTTTGTCAGAATGTTTTTGACTTATTTTTCATAATCCTCACTAAAAAAATTAGTCAAATTAGTAAGTGTGGGTATAAAGAAAAATGAGTACTTAGCATAGAAGTTAATATCTCAAGATATTGATTTTCTTATAAAGTGTCTTCAAAAGTTTCATAAATTGAATATTATTTTAAAACTATTAACCTTATTAAGGTGTAGACTGAAATTGAACAGTGCAGTAAAATATTGAAAATTTGAGAATTTGAGAACTGACATGGTAGACGCTGTTGTTTTGATATTTTTCTTATTAAACATCTTCTATTGATTGAATAACAGTATCCAGACACTTTGTAGTTATTATCAGAATTTTCTTTCCTAAATTTCATGATTTGAGAATTATTGATAGTTTCTCTCCTCTTTTTTTTCCCTCTCAAGCATGGTACAGATCTGGTGCTGCTTGTAGAAAGAGAAAAAACATCTCCCAAAGTGTCTCAAAGATTTTTATTTAAATATTGCATGGGAAAAAAATGGCAGAAAATAATTTCATTTCACATGTATAAATAAATGTGTATACATTTCACATGTATAAATAAATCATTGCATAAATTGTATCATTTCTACTAATATATATTATCTCAGTAAAGAAATCATTAAGAATGTCCAGTAGGCAAAACAAATGTTGAGGAAGGGGGAACCACTGAAAATGACTTTTGCATTTTATTTTCTAATCAAGTTTTTCTGTTACACATATATAAAAAAAAGTTAATTTCAAAGTGACAAAAAAATCCACAGAGGTATTGATTTGTAAATCTTCAACTAAAATCATTTTTTGTAAAAATCATAAACACTATGATTATGTGGACTGTTAATATCCATGCAATTAAAATTAGAGAATTAAAGAATAATTAGTACTGCCAATATGTTCAAGAATATATAAATCTGGAACCCTATTTCTTTAAATATTCATATACACATAATGATTTATTTAAATTTTAAAAAGAAAAATTATTATTAATGAATATGTTTGGTTCATGTTAGGCTCACATTCAGACACTCTCAGCGTGTGTGCATGCTAAGTTGCTTCAGTCGTGTCCTACTCTCTAGGGACTGTAACCCTCCAGGCTCCTCTGTTCATGGGGATTCTCCAGCAAGAATTCTGGAGTGGGTTGTCATGCCCTCCTCCAGCAGATCTTCCCCACCCAGGATCAAACCTGCGTTTCTTATGTCTTCAACATTGAGAGGCGAGTTCTTTACCACTGGCCCTACCTGGGAAGCTCAGACCTTATCAGACCAGGTTTAATTTATATTTTGTAGGCAAATTTAATTTTATTGAAGTATACTTTCTGTGGGCTTCCCTTGTGGCTCAGCTGGTAAAGAATCCACCTGCAATGCGGGAGACTTGGGTTCGATCCTTGAGTTGGGAAGATCCCCTGGAGAAGGGAAAGGCTACCCACTCCAGTATTTTGGCCTAGATAATTCCATGGACTGTATAGTCCATGGAATCACAAAGAGTTGGACACGATTGAGCAACTTTCACTATAATTTCTGTGGAGAATACATATTAATGTTGATATTTAAATTATTATGATTTTGAAGTTATGAAAACATTTCCATATTTATTTTTTACTTACAGAAACACTTTGTCAGACATTCATTCCTTTGGGCTTCCCTGATGGCTCAGGCGATAAAAAATACGCCCACAATGCAGGATACCTTTGTTCATTCCTTTACTCAACAGTTATTTGGATGAATGTTTGTATACAATATGTTTTCAAGTTTCTAGCATTTATTAAAATTTATATACCAAGGAATAATACACTGCTTCTAACTCCAAGGTAGTTTATACTGAGATTGTGCATAAAATTGTACACACTCAGATAATATAGGAAAAATAAGGTAAATGCCCAAGGAGGTGTGGGAAGCACGTCTTAGTTTCACTGAACTGTGAAATCACAAACAGGTCCACAGTGGTTTAATGGAAGGCAAATTTTGATTTTTTTTTGTTGTTGTTGTTGTTGTTAGTTTCTCAGAGGGCTTGCTTTTGAAAAGGAACAGAGAATGAATTTTCAAGATTATGAAAACAGGAGATTTTAAAATAGTAGTTATAATAATCAAAGGACTTCCCCAGTGGCTCAGGGGTAAAGAATCCACCTGCAATGCAGGAGCCATGAGAGATGTGGGTTTGATCCCTGGATCTGGAAGATCCCCTGGAGGAGGGCATGGCAACTCACTCCAGTGTTCTTGCCTGGAGAATCCCGTGGATAGAGGAGCCTGAGGGGCTTCAGTCTATAGCATCTCAAAGAGTTGGACTCGCCTGAATGCACACACATAATAATCAAAATCTCTAATTAAAATATAATTTTAACATACTTTACCAACAACTGCTCACCAGCTATCATGTAAGAATTTCTCATTGCTTGCCTCTTGGGCTTTTTGCTCTAATCTGTTTTTGTTTGTTACACTTCCTCCAGAAAGACCACTGTAGACGGAGGAGATGGATGCCTACAATCAAACCACAGTGACTCATTTTATCCTCATAGGGCTTTCTGATTGCCCCGAGGTGCGCTACCCTCTCTTTGTGGTCTTTACCATCATCTATCAGGTCACGGTGGGGGGAAATGGGGCCATTCTCTTGGCCATTGGAACTGAAAAAAAACTGCACACACCCATGTATTACTTTTTGGCAAGTTTGTCCCTCTTAGACATCTTCTGCCCATCAGTTACTGTCCCCAAGATGCTGGAGAACCTCTTGACTGAGAAGCACAGTATTTCCTTCACTGGATGTGCTTTGCAACTTTATTTTCTGGTGGCCCTTGTGGGGACTGAAGTCTTCCTTCTCTCTGTCATGGCTTATGACAGGTATGTGGCCATCTGTTTCCCTCTTCGTTACACCCTCATTATTACTAAGGTTCGCTGTGTCAAGCTGACTGCTGGGACCTGGACAGCAGGATTTCTCAATTCCCTCCTTCATACAGTATCTATGTTCCACCTTTCTTTCTGTAAGTCTAACCAAGTTAACCAGTACTACTGTGACATCCCACCAGTGCTGGTCCTCTCATGCTCATCCACTTATGTGGCAGAAATGCTTATTTTAGTGTTAGGAGGTATCTTGGGGATCAGCTCCTTTTTGGTTACTTTTATCTCATACTTCTACATTGTATCTGCCATCCTAAAGATTCAGTCCACAGGTGGGAAGCATAAAGCCTTTTCCACATGTGCTTCCCACCTTCTGGTGGTTTGTTTATTTGGTGGCACGACAGTATTTACCTATGTACGCCCCTATTCCAGTCAACACTTCCCAGCAAGAGATAGACTCATTTCCATGTTATATGGAATTATTACTCCAATGTTAAACCCCATGATCTACAGCTTGAGAAATACAGAAGTGAAAGGAGCACTCAGAAGAGTCTTATGTCATAGAGTATATTCACTGCAAGTATAATATTAAAAGCAAATGACTCAAAGCTCAATATATGATGATTTCATAGAAATAATTCATAGAATAATTTTCAATTAAGGTAAGTGTGTATGGAATGCAAACTTGTCTACACATAGAAATTTTTATACACACGTATAACATTAGTTATGTCTATCTATATATCACTATCTTCCTGAACTAGAAACATTAATTTTATCATCCAAAAGTTGATATTTTCTGAAAGGAAGCAGAGAACTGTTAATAATTACACAATGTAACAGGTATAAATGGAACCTAAGTTAACTTAGATCTATTACCATATTCATATCTATATATCTGTATTTTTATCTTTTTTGAATCTATATTTATGTATAAATGGTATCTATATTTCTTTCCTTTATTTGATAGACTACAAATAAAGTATCCTTATGTTATGACATTTATCCTTAGTGTTTTCATTTCATTCTTCTTCCTCTTCAATTTTAGCTTCCACTTATTCTGTATTTCTCAGTTTCTCTGTATTTTCCTATGAGCCTTTCCATTCTCAGTTCTGCCTGTGCCCTCTAGGAGTGCATTTAGTTTTTTCTGTCTCTGATTTAGATATTTAATTCAGCTCACTGTATTATTCTCATCTTAGCATCAACATGGTCATTTACATAGACACAAACACACACACACAAGCACATCTATTAGCTACCTTGTGTTTTATTATAAATTTTACTCTGCTACTTAGACTGAAATTCATGAAACTAAACTTTGCTTTGCCTTAAAGTCCAGTAGTTTTGTTCCGTTTGCCTAGAGAGCTATAGTTTCTGACTGTAGATAGCCCATCATTTTCAGTGCATTCCCTTTTCTTGTCACATGTAGAGATAGGAACATTTCCTTTATCTCCTACTGCTTTAAGGTCAGAAGTCATGTATAATTTTCGTAATAATTTTCCCCATCCTGGATAACCTGATAGCTTTCAAAATTTAGTGTCCAGTCTGGTGATCACAATTAGTATGTCACCAAATCTCTGCATTTCTGATTCTCTTTTTCACTCTGTCACATAAGTGCCTTCTGGCTTTCTCTTATCTGGATTCTGTCTATTAACCACTAAGTGAGGAAAAGGTCAGTTTTCATTCCAATCCCAAAGAAAGGCAATGGCAAAGAATGCTCAAACTACCGCACAATTGCACTCATCTCACACCATAGTAAAGGAATGATCAAAATTCTCTAAGCCAGGCTTCAGCAGTACATGAATCATGAACTTCCAGATGTTCAAGCTGGTTTTAGAAAAGGCAGAGGAACCAGAGATCAAATTGCCAACATCTGCTGGGTCATCAGAAAAGCAAGAGAGGTCCAGAAAAACATCTATTTCTGCTTTGCTGACTATTCCAAAGCCATAAACTGTGGAAAATTCTGAAAGAAATGGGAATACCAGAACACCTGACCTGTCTCTTGAGAAACCTGTATGCAGGTCAGGAAGCAACAGTTAGAACTGGACATGGAACAACAGACTTGTTCCAAATGGGAAAAGGAGTATGTCAAGGCTGTATATTGTCACCCTGCTTATTTAACTTATAGGCAGAGTACATCATGAGAAACGCTGGGCTGGAAGAAGCACAAGCTGGAATCAAGATTGCCGGGAGAAATATCAATAACCTCAGATATGTCAACGACACCACCCTTATGGCAGAAAGTGAAGAACTGAAAAGCCTCTTGATGAAAGTGAAAGAGGAGAGTGAAAAAGTTGGCTTAAAGCTCAACATTCAGAAAACGAAGATCATGGCATCTGGTCCCATCACTTCATGGGAAATGGATGGGGAAACAGTGGAAACAGTGTCAGACCTTATTTTTCTGGGCTCCAAAATCACTGCAGATAGTGATTGCAGCCATGAAATTAAAAGACGCTTACTCCTTGGAAGGAAATTTATGACCAACCTAGACAACATATTGAAAAGCAGAGATATTACTTTGCCAACTAAGGTCCATCTAGTCAAGGCTATGGTTTTTCCAGTGGTCATGTATGGATGTGAGAGTTGGACAATGAAAAAAGCTGAGCGCTGAGGAATTGATGCTTCTGAACTGTGGTGTTGGAGAAGACTCTTGAGAGTCCTTAGGACTGCAAGGAGATCCAACCAGTCCATCCTAAAGGAGATAAGACCTGGGTGTTCATTGGAAGGACTGATGCTGAAGCTGAAACTCCAATACTTTGGCCACCTCATGGGAAGAGTTGACTCATTGGAAAAGACCCTGATGGTGGGAGGGATTGAGGACAGGAAAAGAAGGGGATGACAGAGGATGATATGGCATCAACGACTCGATGGACGTGAGTTTGAGTAAACTCCGGGAGTTGGTGATAGACAGGGAGGCCTGGCGTGCTGTGATTCATGGGGTCGCAAAGAGTCGGACATGGCTGAGCAACTGAACTGAACTGGACTGATGTAATAACATCACTAATAAGGTAGTCTTACATAACTCAAAAAGCATATATCACTTCCTCCTCTGGATTGTCATTGATTTCTTAGTCATTTTCAAAATTATGCCAAATATAGCATGATTATTTGTATTTATGCCACATGAAAGAGCATCTTTTAATTTCATGGCTGCAATCACCATCTGCAGTGATGTTGGAGCCCCCAAAAATGGTTTGGAACCACCCAAAAATAGAGTCTGACATTGTTTCCACTGTTTCCCCATCTATTTCCCATGAAGTGATGGGACCAGATGCCATGATCTTCGTTTTCTGAATGTTGAGCTTTAAGCCAACTTTTTCACTCTTCTTTCACTTTCATCAAGAGGTTTTTGAGTTCCTCTTCACTTTCTTCCATAAGGGTGGTGTCATCTGCATATCTGAGGTTATTGATATTTCTCCCGGCAATCTTGATTCCAGCTTGTGCTTCTTCCAGCCCAGCATTTCTCATGATGTACTCTGCATATAAGTTAAATAAGCAGGGTGACAATATACAGCCTTGACATACTCCTTTTCCTATTTGAAACCAATCTGTTGTTCCATGTCCAGGTTTCTCAAGAGGCAGGTCGAGTGGTCTGGTATTCCCATCTCTTTCAGAATTTTCCACAGTTTATTGTGATCCACACAAAGGATTTGGCATAGTCAATAAATCAGAAATAGATGTTTTTCTGGAACTCTCTTCCTTTTTCCATGATCCAGCAGATGTTGGCGATTTGATCTCTGGTTCCTCTGTCTTTTCTATAACCAGCTTTAACATTTGGAAGTTCACTGTTCACGTATTGCTGAAGCCTGGCTTGGAGAATTTTGAGCATTACTTTACTAGCATGTAAGATGAGTGCAATTGTGTAGTAGTTTGAGCATTCTTTTTTTTTTTTTTCTCATTTTAATTTATTTATTTTTAATTGGAGGATAATTGCTTTACAATGTTGTGTTGGTTTCTGCCATGCAACAACATGTATCGGTCACAGGTATACATATGTTCCCTCTCTTGAACCTCCCTCCCACCTCCCACCCCATCCCATTCTAGGTTGTCACAGAGATCCAGGTTGAGCTCCCTGCATCATACAGCATATTCCCACTGGTGATCTATTTTACATATGGCAATGCTTATGCTTCAGTGCTACTCTCTCAATTCGTCCTATCTTCTCCTTCCTTATCTGTCCACAAGTCTGTTCTCCACTCAGTTCAGTCGCTCAGTCGTGTCCGACTCTTTGCGACCCCATGAATCGCAGCACGCCAGGCCTCCCTGTCCAACACCAACTCCCAGAGTTCACTCAGATTCACGTCCATCGAGTCAGTGATGCCATCCAGCCATCTCATCCTCTGTCGTCCCCTTCTCCTCCTGCCCCCAATCCCTCCCAGCATCAGTCTTTTCCAATGAGTCAACTCTTCGCATGAGGTGGAACTCTTCACTTCACATATTGCTGAAGCCTGGCTTGGAGAATTTTGAGCATTACTTTACTAGCGTGTGAGATGAGTGCAATTGTGCAGTAGTTTGAGCATTCTTTGCCATTGCCTTTCTTTGGGATTGGAATGAAAACTGATCTTTTCCAGTCCTGTGGCCACTGCTGAGTTTTCCATATTTGCTGGCATATTGAGTGCAGCATTTTCACAGCATCATCTTTCGGGATTTGAAATAGTTCCACTGGAATTACATCACCTCCACTATCTTTGTTCATAGTGCTGCTTACTAAGGCCCACTTGACTTCACATTCCAGGATGTCTGGCTCTAGGTGAGTGATCACACCATCGTGATTATCTGAGTCCTGAAGATGTTTTTTGTACAGTTCTTCTGTGTATTCTTGCCACCTCTTCTTAATATCTTCTGCTTCTGTTAGGTCCATACCATTTCTGTCCTTTAATGAGCCCATCTTTGCATGAAATGGTCCTTTGTTAGGTCTATTTTTTTGAAGAGATCTCTAGTTTTTCCCATCCTGTGTTTTCCTCTATTTCTTTGCATTGATTGCTGAGGAAGGCTTTCTTATCTCTCCTTGCTATTCTCTGGAAATTTTCATTCAGATGGTTATATCTTTCCTTTTCTCCTTTGCTTTTCGCTTCTCTTCTTTTCACAGCTATTTTTAAGGCATCCTAGGACAGCCATTTTGCCCTTTTGCATTTCTTTTCCATGGAGATGGTTTGACCCCTGTCTCCTGTACAGTGTCACGAACCTCCGTCCACAGTTCATCAGGCACTCTATCTATCAGATCTAGTCCCTTAAATCTCTTTCTCACTTCCACTGTATAATTATAAGGGATTTGATTTAGGTCATACCTGAATGGTCTAGTGATTTTCCCTACTTTCTTCACTTACTCCTTAGAAGAAAATTATGACCAACCTGGGTAGCATATTAAAAAGCAGAGACATTACTTTGCCAACAAAGGTCCATCTAGTCAAGGCTATGGTTTTTCTAGTGGTCACGTATGGATGTGAGAGTTGGACTGTGAAGAAAGCTGAGCGCTGAAGAATTGATGCTTTTTAACTATGGTGTTGGAGAAGATTCTTGAGAGTCCCTTGGGCTGCAAGGAGATCCAACCAGTCCATCCTAAAGGAGGTCAGTTCTGGGTGTTCATTGGAAGGACTGATGCTGAAGCTGAAACTCCAATACTTTGGCCACCTAATGCAAAGAGTTGACTCATTGGAAAAGACCCTCACACTGGGAGGGATTGGGGGCAAGAGGAGAAGGGGACCACAGAGGATGAGATGGCTGGATGGCATCACCGACTCGATGGACATGAGTTTGGGTAAACTCCATGGGTTGGTGATGGAGTGATGGACAGAGAGGCCTGGGGTGCTGCAATTCTTGGGGTTGCAAAGTGTCAGACATGGCTGAGTGACTGAACTGAACACATGAAACAGAGTAAAACACATTGAGATAACATTGTTTGGAATTAATTACATTTTCTAAAATTCAGCATTGACCTGATATACATCTTCCACAACATACAAGGCTGTTAATATTTGTGGTGGGTCAACTATATGTTACTTAATTTTAGAACAAGTGAGATAATCCATGCATACTTGAAATAAGAAATGAAGTAATAAACTACTTAACCATTATAAATTTGAGGCTTGTTTTGTTTCTTATTCCTCATTTTATTCTATATCTCCAAGTTTACATGTGGTATGAAATAACAAAGTTTTCATCATATAGCAACAAAATGCATAGAATTTGTTAAGATAATCATTTAAAATTGAATAAAACGTTAAGAATTCAACAAATTGTTCATTTTACAATCAGATAACCAAATATTTATATTTTACCACTTACTTGAGCATAATATTCTTTAAAGATACTGGGGTTATATCTCTGTTAGTAAATCTGGAAACAATTTCTATCCTGTTGAAGAAAATGGGTCTCTCATCAATTTGCCATGAATCAGACTTTGACCAATAGTGGAAACAGTTGTTGAAAATTTTTACGAAAGTGAAAAAAATATTCCGGAATTTTCTATGCTTATTTAACTTAAAAAATTGTAATTTGAGTTTCTTCTTACTAAGTGAATAAAAAATGTTCTTAGAATAGAAGTAAAACCCTAGAGTTTGTCTTTATATTCCTTTGTATTGGATGAATTGTATAATACCCAAGATCTTAAAATTGCAAAATATTGAAATTGATAAGCAAGGTGTAAAGAAAACCCTCAGAATGGGAGAAAATAATAGCAAATGAAATAACTGACAAAGGATTAATTTCCAAAATATAAAGGCAGCTTATACAACTCAATACCAGAAAAACAACCCAATCAAAATGTGGGGGAAAGACCTAAACAGACATTTCTCCAAAGAAGACATACAGATGGGTAACAAACACTTGAAAAGATGCACAACATCGCTCATTATTAGAGAAATGCAAAACTACAATGAGATATCACCTCATACCAGTCAGAATGGGCCTCATCAAAAAGTCTACAAACAAATGCTGGAGAGGGTGTGGAGAAAAGGGAACACTCTTGCACTGTCAGTGGGAATGTAAATTGATACAGCCACTATGGAAGATGGTATGGAGATTCCTTAAAAAACTAGGAATAAAAGCACCATATGACCCAGCAATCCTACTCCTAGGCATATATCCAAAGGAAACCAAAATTGAAAGTGATGCATGTATCCCATCATTCACTGCAGCACTATTTACGGTAGCTAGAACATGGAAGCAACCTAAATGTCCATCAACAGATGAATGGATACAGAAGTTGTGGTACATATAAACAATGGAATATTACTCAGCCATAAAAAGGAATGCATTTGAGTCAGTTCTAATGAGGTGGATGAACGTAGAACCTATTATACAGAGTGAAGTGAGTCAGAAAGAGAAAGATAAATACCATATTCTAACACAAATATACAGAATCTAGAAAAATGGTATTGAAGAATTTATTTATAGGGCAACAATGGAGAAACAGACATAGAGAATAGACTTATGGACATGGGGAGAGGGGAGGGGAGGGTGAAATGTATGGAAACAGAAATGTGGAAACTTACATTACCATATGTGAAATAGATGGCCAATGGGAATTTGCTGTATGGCTCAGTAAACTCAAACAGGGCCTCTGTATCAACCTAGAGGGGTGGGATGGGGAGGGAGATGGGAGGGAGTTTCAAAAGGGAGGAGATATATCTATATCTATGGCTGATTCATGTTGAGGTTCGACAGAAAACAAAATTCTGTAAAGCAATTATCCTTCCATAAAGAATAAATGAATTTTAGAAATATTGAAACTGGATGAAGTTACTGGATGACATGCTCTCCCCTGCTTGGAAGTATTGGACTGTTTAAATTTATGGCTGGCAATACTTTGATGAAGGCATATCTTTTCTCTTGAACATATATCACAGTCCTTGAATAAAAGTAAGGGATGGATATATCTTTTTTTATTCCCTCTACTCTCTAAAAGTAAATTTAAGAAAATTGAAATTGTATCAAGCATCTTTTCTGACCAAAAACCATTGAGATTATAAATCAACTATAAGAAAAAAATGCAAAAAGAAAAAAGAAACCAAACAACTCCACAAAACCACAAAAGCTAAGCAATATACTATTAAACCAATGGATTACCGATATAGTCAAAGAGGAAGTCAAAAAATATCTAGAGACAAAATGAAAACATGATGAACCAAAGCTTATGGGATACATCAAATGTGTTCTAAGAGGGAAGTTTATAGCAATACAAGAAAAATACCAAATAAGCAATCAAATGTTACACCTAAAGCAAACAAAGAAAGAACAAACAAAATCCAAAGGTAGTAGAAGTAAAGAGATCATTAAGATCAGAGCAGGAATAAATGAAATAGAGATGGAAAAGATCACTAAAACTAAAATCTGGTTCTTTGAAAAGATAAACAAAATTGACAAACCTACAGCCAAATTGATCAAGAAAAAATGGGAAAGGACTCAAATAAAATTAAAAATGAAGAAGGAAAAGTTACAACTGACACAGCAGAAATACAAAAGACCATAAGAGACTACTGCAAACAGCCACATGCCAATAAGATGGATAACCTAAAAAAACAAACAAACAAAAAAAAAAAAACACAAGAAATTCTTAGAAAGGTAGAAACTTTTAAGACTGAACCAGGAAGAAAGAGAAAATATGAACTGACAAATTACAAGTACTGAAACTGTGATTTTAAAACTTTCAACAAACAAGTCTAGGACCGATGTTTTCACAGGTGAATTCTAATAAAAGTTTAGAAAAGAGTTAACACCCATCATTCTGAAACTCTCCTGAAAAATTGCAGAAGCAACATTCCCAACTTCATACTGTGAGGCCACCATCACCCTGATGCCAAAATCAGATAAAGACACACACACAAAAAAATCAGGCCAATCTCATAATGAATATAGATGTAAAACTACTCAAAAAAAGTACTAGCAAACTAAATTCATAAAAAGATCACCATGATCAAATGCACAAATCAGTAAGTGTGACACATCATGTTAACACACTAAAGAATAAAAAAAATCATCTCAACTGATGCAAAATAAGCTTTTGTAAAATTCAACATTCATTTATGATAAAAACCCTCCAAAAAGTGAGTGTAGAGGGAACATGCTCACGATCAACTGCTCAGCCGTGCCTGACTCTGTGCACCCTATGGACTGCAGTCTGCCAGGCTTCGTTTTCCATAGAATTTTCCAGACAAGAATATTGGAGTGGGTTTCCATTTCCTACTCCAAAGGATCTTCCTGAGCCAGTGATTGTCTTCTGCAGTTCTTGCATTGGCAAGTGGATCCTTTACCACTGCACCACCTGAGAAGCACAGAGGGAACATACTTCAACATAATAAAGTGGGTACAGGCTTCCCAGGTGGTACTAGCAGGAAAGAGCCTGCCTGCCAGTGCAGAAGACATAGGAGAAGTGGGTTCAATCCCTGGATCTGGAAGATCCCATGAAAGAAGGCATAGCAATTCACTCCAGAATTCTGCCTTGAGAATCCCATAGACAGAGGAGCCTGGCAGGCTACAGTCCATAGGGTTGCACAGAGTCAGACATGACTGAAGTGACTTAACATGCATGCAGGAACATGACAGCACCTCACAGCTAACTTAATACTCAATGGTGAAAGGCTGAAAGCATATAATCTCAGATAAGGAATAAAGCAAGGAGGTCCACTCTTACTTTTATTCAACATAGTTTTGGAAGTCCTAGCCATGGTAATTAGAGGGAAAAAAAAAAAAAAAAAGGACAAATTGGTAAAGAAGAAGTAAAACTGTCACTATTTACAGATGACATGATATACGTTTTTGTTGTTGTTTAGTCACTCAGTCGTGTCCTACTCTTTGCAACCCCATGGACTGCAGCACGCCAGGTTTCCCTGACCTTCACCATCTCCTGGAGCTTGCTAAAACTCATGTCCATTGAATCAGTAATGACATCCAACCATCTCGTCCTCTTATCATCCCTTTCACCTCCTTCCTTCAGTCTTTCCCAACATCAGGGTCTTTTCCAGTGAGTTGGCTCTTCACATCAAGCAGCCAAAGTACTGGAGCCTCAACCTCAGCATCGGTCCTTTCAATGAATATCCAGGACTGATTTCCTTTAGTATTGACTGGTTTGATCTCCTTGCAGTCCAAGGGACTCAGCCTCAAGAGTCTTCTCCAACAGCACAGTTTGAAAGCATCAGTTCTTCAGCACTCAGCCTTCTTTATGGCCCAACTCTCACATTCATACATGACTACTGGAAAAACCATAGCTTTGACTAGACAGACCTTTGTTGGCAAAGTAACATCTCTGCTTTTTAATATGCTGTTGGAGAAGGAAATGGCAACCCACTCCAATACTCTTTCCTGGAAAATCCCATGGATGGAGGAGCCTGGTAGGCTACAGTCCATGGGGTTGCAAAGAGTCGGACATGATTGAGTGATTTTTCTTTCTTTCTTTTCTTTTTAGGTTGATCATAGCTTTTCCTACAAGCTATGATCTGGAGCAAGCATCTTTTGAGTACATGGCTGCAGTCACCACCTGCAGTGATTTTGGAGCCCAAGAAAATAAAGTCTGTCACTGTTTCCCACTGTTTCCCCATCTATTTGCCATGAAGTGATGGGACTAGGTGCCATGATCTTCATTTTTTGAATGTTGAGTTTTAAGCCAGTTTTTTTCACTCTCCTCTTTCACCTACATCAAGAGGTTGTTTGGTTCCTCTTCACTTTCTGCCATAAGGGGTGTCATCTGCATAACTGAGGTTGTTGATATTTCTCCCAGCAATCTTGAATCCAGCTTGTGCTTCATCCAAGCCAGAATTTTTTTCATTCTTTTTTCCCTCTATTCTATTTATTGGCAGTAATTTTCACCATTCTGTCTTTCAGGTCACTTGTCCATTCTTCTGCATCAATTATTCTGCTATTGATTTTTTCTGGTGTATTGTTCATCTCTATTTATTTGTTACTTTGTTCTTCCAGAGCTTTGGTAAGCATTTCCTGCATCTTCTCTATTTCTTTTCTGAGATCTTGGATCATCTTCTCTATCATTATTCTGAATTCTTTTTCTGGAAAATTGCCTATCTCCACTTCGTTTAGTTGTTTTTTGGGGGGTTTATCCTGTCTCTTCATCTGGAACATGATCTTCTACATTTTCATTTTGACTAACATTCTGTGTAGTGGTTTTCATTCTAGCAGCTGTGGGATTGTGGTTCTTTTTACTTCTTCTGTCTGCCCTCGGGTGGATGAAGCTAAGGGGCTTGTGCAAGCTTCCTGATGGAAGGGATCTGTGGCAGGAAAAACTAGGTCTTCCTTAGACCCCAGTGGTAAGGGCCACACTCAGTAAAACTTTAATCCAATTGTCCGGTGATAGGTGGGGTTGAGCTTGTTTAACCTGATGCTACCCAGCTCCGGGGTCTATGGGATCTATGGTAGGGTTAGTGGTGACCACCAAGAGGATTTATACCAGGGGCTGCTTCCAGGACTGCTGCTACCAGTGCCCCCATGCCTGTGGCAGGCCATTCTTGACCCATACCTCCACAGGAGACCCTCCAACACTAGCGTGTATGTCTGATTTAGTCTCCTTGGGGTTACTGCTCTTTTCTTTTGGGTCCTGATGCATGCAAGATTTTGTTTGTGCTCTCCTAGAGTGGAGTTTCTTTCCCCCAGTCCTGTGAAAATCCTATAATCAAATTCCACTGACCTCCAAAGTCATATTCTCTGGGAATTCCTAGTCTTTTTCCAGATCCCCAGCCTGGGAACGCTGATGTGGGGCTCAGAATCTTCACAACAGTGGGAAAACTTCTTTGGTATTATTGTTCTCCAGTTTGTTCATTGCTCACCCAGTGTATATGGGATTTGATTTTATCATGTTTGTGCCCCTCCTACATTCCCATTGCAGTTTATTCTTTGTCTTTGAACATGGATTATCTTTTTTTTTTTTTTTTTTTTTAGTGAGTTGCAGCATTCTCCTGTCAATGGTTGTTCAACAGCTAGTTGAAATTTTGGAGCTCTTGCAGAAGAGATGAGTGCATGCACTTCTACTCCACCATCTTGAACTGAGATCTGATTTGTGGCAATATTTTTATGGCTTCATCTCCTGGAGTAATAGAAATAAGAATAACAGTAAACAAATAAGATGTAACTGAACTTGAAAGCTTTTTCACAGCAAAGGAAGCCATAAGCAAATAACAAAAACAAAATGTCCTGTAGAAGGAGAGAAAAAGTTCACAAATGATGAGACTCTCAATAAATTAATCTCCAGAAGATACAAATATCTCATGCAGTTATTTCATACATATATATGAAAACACACCAAGCAAAAAATGGTCAGAAAGTCTAAAAAGGCATTTCTTCAAAAAGACATACAGATGGCCAAATGCACATGAAAAAAACGTACTCAACCCCTAATTACTGAGAGAAACTCAGATCAAAACTACATGAAGTATCACCTCATAGTGATAAGAATGGCCAACATCAAAAGTATACAAATGATAAATGTTGCATAGAGTGCGGAGAAAAAAGAACCCTCCTACACTCTTGGTAGGAATGTAAATTGGTTCAGTCACTATGGGGAACAGTATGGACGTTCCCTAAAAATAAAAAAAAAAAAAAAATCAATCGACCATATGATTCAGCAATTCTGGGCATATATCCATAGTAAAACATAGTTCTAAAAGACCAACGCACCTCGATATTCACAGCAGCACTATTTACAATAGCCACAACACAGAAGCATCCTACATGCTCATCAATAGATTAATTGGTAAAGAAGATGTAGTTTACGTATATACAATGGACTATTTATTCCTCAGCCATAAGAAGAATGAAATAATATCATTTGCAGCAACACGGATGGACCTAGAGATTATCATACTAAGTGAAGTAAACCAGACAAAGAGAAATATAATATGATATATAAAAATTATACAAATAATTATTTTAGAAACAGACATAGACTCACAGACATAGGGAAACAAACTTATGGTTACCAAAAAAGAGGGGGAAGGATAAATTAGGTGTTTGGAATTAAAGCATAAATAGGGCTTCCCTAGTGGCTCAGGTGATAAAGAATCTGCCTGCAATATGGGAGACCTGGGTTCGATCCCTGGTTTTGGAAGATCCCCTGGAGGAGGACATGGCAACCCACTCCAGGATTCTTACCTGGAGAGTTCTCATGGGCAGAGGAGTGTGGCGGGCTACAGTCCACGGGGTCGCAAAGATTCAGACACAACTGGGGGTCTAAGCACAGCACATATACAAAATAGATAACCAACAAGATTTTACTATACAGCACAGGGAACTATACTCAATATTTTAATAACCTATAATGAAAGAGAAAGTAAAAAAGAATCATATGGTAGCTCTAACTTTAGAGTTTAAGGAAAAAGTTGGACATGACTGAGCTATTGAGAACACACCCACACAAGGAATCTCCATACTGTTCTCCATAGTGGCTGTACCAATTTACATTCCTAACAATAGGACTGGAGAAGGCAATGGCACCCCAGTCCAGCACTCTTGCCTGGAAAATCCCATGGATGGAGGAGCCTGGTAGGCTGCAGTCCATGGCGTCGCGAAGAGTTGGACACAACTGAGCGACTTCAGTTTCACTTTTCACTTTCATGCATTGGAGAAGGAAATGGCAACCCACTCCAGTGTTCCTGCCTGGAGAATCCCAGGGATGGGGGAGCCTGGTGGGCTGCCGTCTATGGGGTCGCACAGAGTCGGACACGACTGAAGCGACTTAACAGCAGCAGCAGCAGCAGCAACAATAGGACTGCAGCTTGCTAGGCTTCCCTGTCCTTTATCATCTCCTGGAGTTTGCTCAAACCCATGTCCATTGAGTCAGTCATGCCATTCAAACATCTCATCCTCTGTTGCCCTCTTTTCCTCCTGCTCTCAATCTTTTCAGGCATCATGATCATTTCCAATCAATTGATCTTTCACATCATGTGGCCAAAGTATTGGAGCTTCAGCTTCAGTGTCAGTCCTTCCAATGAATATTCAAGGTTGATTTCCTTTAGGATTGACTGGTCTGATTTCCTTGCAGTCCAAGGGACTCTCAAGAGTCTTCTCCAGCACCACAGTTTGAAGGCATCAATTCGGAAGTGCTCAGCCTTCTTTATAGTCCAATTCTCACATCCATATATGACTCTTGGAAAAACCATGACTTTTTCTATATGGATCTTTGTTAGCAAAATGATGTCTATGCTTTTTAATATGTTGTCTAGATTTGTCATAGCTTTCATTCCAAAAAGCAAGGATCTTATAGTTTTATGGCTGCAGTTGCCATTCACAGTGATTTTGGGGCCCAAGAAAATAAAGTCTGTCACGGTTTCAATTGTTTCCCCATCTATTTGCCATGAAGTCATGGGACTGGATGCCATGGTCTTCATTTTTTGAATGTTGAGTTTCAAACCAGCTTTTTCACTTTCGTCTTTCACTAAAGAAGTCTTCATCAAGAAGCTCTTTAGTTCCTGTGCACTTTCTACATTAGAGTGGTGTCGTCTGCATATATGAGATTATTGATATTTCTCCTGACAAGCTTGATTTCAGCTTGTGCCTCATCCAGCCAAGCATTTCGCATGATATACTCTGCATATAAGTTAAATAAGTAGGTTGACAATATACAGCCTTGACATACTCTTTTCCCAATTTTGAACCAGTTTGTTGTTCCATGACTCATTCTAATGGTTGTTTTTTGACCTGCATACACGTTTCTCAGAAGGCAGGTAAAGTGGTCTAATATTCCCATCTAAGAATTTTCCACACTTTATTGTGATCCACACAGTCAAAGGCCTTAGCAAGGTCAATGAAATAGAGGTAGATGTTTTTCTGGAATTCTCTTACATTTTCAATGATCCAATGGATACAGGCAATTTGATTTCTTGTTCCTCTGTCTTTTCTAAATCCAGCTTGTACATCTGTAAGTTCTCATAATATTGAAGCCTAATTTGAAGTATTTTGAGTATTATCTTGCTAGCATGTGAAATAAGTGTAACTGCAATTGTTTGAACATTCTTTGGCATTGCCCTTCGTTGGGATTGGAATGTAAAACTGACCTTTTCCTGTGTCCTGTGGCCACCACTGTGTTTTCCAAATTTGATGGCATATTGAGTGTGGTACTTTAACAGCAAATTCTTTTAGGATGCTAAAATTCCATCTTTTAGCTCAGTTGTAATTCCATCACCTCCACTAGTTTTGTTTATGGTAATGCTTCCTAAGGTCCACTTAACTTCACACACCACCATGTTTGTCTCTAGATTGTGGTTTTCCAGGTCATTAAGAACTTTTTGGTACAGTTCTTCTGTGTATTCTTGCTACCTCTCTTAATATCTTCTGCTTCTGTTAGGTCCATAACGTTTCTGTCCTATATTGTTCCCATCTTTGCATGAAATGTTCCTTTGGAACCGTGAATTTTCTTGTAGAGATCTCTAGTCTTTGCCATTCTATTGTTTTCCTCTATTTCTTCACATTGTTCACTTAAGAAAGCTTTCTTATCTCTCCTTGCTATTCTCTGGAATTCTGCATTCAGATGGTTAAATCTTTCCTTTTCTCCTTTGCCTTTCACTTCTCTTCTTTTCTCAACCATTTTGCCTTATTGCATTTCTTTTCTTGGGGATGGTTTTGATCACCGCATCCTGTACAATATTATGAACTTCCTCCATAGTTCTTCAGGAATTCTACCAGACCTAATCTCTTGAGTATATTTTTTACTTCCACTGTATAATCATAAAGGATTTGATTTAGGTCATACCTGAGTGGTCTTCATCCTTTCTGGAGTTGTTTCTCCACTGATTTCCAGTAGCATATTGGGCACCTACCTACCTGGGGAGTTCATCTTTCAGTGTCCTATCTTTTTGTTTTTTCATACTGTTCATGGGGTTCTCAAGGCAGAAATACTGAAGTGGTTTGCCATTCCCTTCTCCAGTGGACCACATTTTGTCAGAACTCTCCACCATGACCTGTCCATCTTGGGTGGCCCTACATGACATGGCTCGTAGTTTCATTGAGTTAGACAAGGCTGTGGTTCATGTGATTTAGATAGGTTAGTTTCCTGTGATTGTGGTTTTCAGACTATCTGCCCGTCTGATGGAGAAGGATAAAGAGGGTTATGGAAGCTTCCTGATGGGATAGACTGACTGAGGGGGGAAACTGGGTCTTGATCTGATGGCCAGGGCCATGCTCAGTAAATCTTTAATCCAATTTTCTGTTGGGTGGAGCTGTGTTCCCTCCCTGCTATTTACCTGGGGCCAACCAAGGTGGAGGTAATGAAGATAATGGTGACCTCCCTCAAAAGATCCCGTGCATGTACTGCTACATTCAGTGCCCCCAACCCTGCAGCAGGCCACCAGAGACTGCACTGGTCATAGCAGACATCCTCTTCCAACAACACAAGAGAAGACTCTACACATGGACATCACCAGATGGTCAATATTGAAATCAGATTGATTATATTCTTTTCAGCCAAAGGAGAAACTCTATACAGTCAGCAAAAACAAGACTGGGAGTTGACTGTGGCTCAGATCATGAACTCCTTATTGGCAAATTCAGACTTAAATTGAAGAAAGTAGGGAAAACCACTAGACCATTCAGCTATGACCTAAATCAAATCCCTAACGATTATACAGTGAAACTGAGAAATAGATTTGAGGGACTATACCCGATAGAGTGATGAACTATGGATGGAAATTCATGACATTGTACAGGAGGCAGGGATCAAGACTATCCCCAAGAAAAAGAAATGCAAAAAAGCAAAATGGCTGTCCGAGGAGGTCTTACAAATAGCTGTGAAAAGAAGAAAAGCAAAAAGCAAAGGAGAAAAGGAAAATATATACCTTTGATACAGAGTTCCAAAGAATAGCAAGGAGAGATAAGAATTATATGGCAAAACCAATACAATATTGTAAAGTTAAATAAAATAAAATTAAAAAAAAAAAGAAAGCTTTCCTCAGTGATCAATGCAAAGAAATAGAGGAAAACAATAGAATGGGAAAGACTAGAGATCTCTTCAAGAAAACTAGAGATACCAAGGGGAAATTTCATGTGAAGATGGGCACATTAAAGGACAGAAATGGTAGGAACCTAACAGAAGCAGAAGATATTAAGAAGAGATGGCAAGAATACACAGAAGAACTGTACAGAAAAGATCTTCAGGACCCAGATAATCACAATGGTGTGATCACTCACCTAGAGCCAGACATCCTGGAATGTGAAGTCAAGTGGGCCTTAGAAAGCATCACTATGAACAAAGCTAGTGGAGGTAATTGAATTTCAGTTAAGCTATTTCAAATCCTGAAAGATGATGCTGTGAAAGTGCTGCACTCAATACGCCAGCATTTTGGAAATCTCAGCAGTGGCCACAGGACTGGAAAAGGTCAGTTTTCATTTGAATCCCAAAGAAAGGCAATGCCAAAGAATGCTCAAACTACTGCACAATTGCACTCATCTCACACACTAGTAAAGTAATGCTCAAAATTTCTCCAAGCCAGGTTTCAGCAATACATGAACTGTGAACTTCTAGATGTTCAAGCTGGTGTTAGAAAAGGCAGAACAAGAGATCAAATCACCAACTTCTGCTGGATCATGGAAAAAGCAAGAGAGTTCCAGAAAAACATCTATTTCTGCTTTATTGACTATGCCAAAGCCTTTGACTGTGTGGATCACAATAAACTGTGGAAAATTCTTCAAGAGATGGGAATACCAGACCACCTGACTTGCCTCTTGAGAAAGCTGTATGCAGGTCAGGAAGCAACAGTTAGTACTGGACATGGAACAACAGACTGGTTCCAAATGGGAAAAGGAGTACATCAAGGGTGTATATGTCTCCCTGCTTATTTAACTTATATGCAGAGTATGTCATGAGGAATGCGGGGCTGGAAGAAGCACAAACTGGAATCAAGATTGCCGAGAGAAATATCAATAACCTCAGATATGCTGACAACATCACCTTTATGGCAGAAAGTGAAGAAGAACTAAAAAGCCTCTTGATGAAAGTGAAAGAGGAGAGTGAGAAAGTTGGCTTAAAGCTCAACATTCAGAAAACAAAGACTATGACATCCGGTCCCATCACTTCATGGAAAATAGATGTAGAAACAGTGGAAACAATGTCAGACTTTATTTTTTTGGGCCTCCAAAATCACTGCAGATGCTGATTTCAGCCATGAAATTAAAAGACACTTACTCCTTGGAAGGAAATTTATGACCAACCTAGATAGGATATTCAAAATCAGAGACATTACTTTGCCAACAAAGGTCCGTCTAGTCAAGGCTATGGTTTTTCCAGTGGTCATGTATATATGTGAGGGTTGGACTGTGAAGAAAGCTGAGTGCGAAGAATTGATGGTTTTGAACTGTGATGTTGGAAAGACTCTTGAGATTCCCTTGGACTGCATGGAAATCCAACCAGTCCATCCTAAAGGAAATCGGTCCTAAATATTCATTGGTAGGACTGATGATGAAGCTGAAACTCAATACTTTGGCCACCTGATGCAAAGAGCTGACTGATTTGAAAAGACCCTGATTCTGAGAAAGATTGAGGGCAGGAGGAGAAGGGGATGATAGAGGATGAGATGGTTGGATGGCATCACCGACTCAATGGACATGCTGCTGCTAAGTCGCTTCAATCGTGTCCTACTCTGTTCAACCCCATAGACGGCAGCCCACCAGGCTCCCCCATTCCTGGGATTCTCCAGGTAAGAACACTGGAGTGTGTTGCCATTTCCTTGTCCAATGCATGAAAATGAAAAGTGAAAGTGAAGTCGCTCAATCGTGTCTGACTCTTTGCGACCCCATGGATTGCAGCCTACCAGGCTCCTCTGTCCTTGGGATTTTCCAGCCAAGATTACTGGAGTGGGGTGCCATCCCTTCTCCATCAATGGACATGAGTTTGGGTAAACTCCAGGAGTTGGTGATGGACCAGGAGGCCTGGTATACTGCAGTCCATGGGGTTGCAAAGAGTTGGACACGACTGAGCAAGTGAACTGAGCTGAACTGAACAGTCTAGTGGTTTCCTCTACTTTCTTCAATTTAAGTCTTAATTTTTCAACAATGAGTTCATGATCTGAACCACAGTCAGCTCCCAGTCTTTTCTTTGCTGACTGTATAGAGCTTCTCCATCTTTGGCTACAAAGAGTATAATCCATCTGATTTTGGTATTGACCATCTGGTGATGTCATCTCTTGTGGTTTTGGAAGAGGGTGTTTGCAATGACCATTGTGTTCTCTTGGCAAAACTCTGTTAGCGTTTGCCCTGCTTCATTTTGTACTCCAAGGCCATACTTGCCTATTACTCAAGGTATCTCTTGACTTCCTACTCTTGCCTTCCAGTCCCTTATAATGTAAAGGACGTCTTTTGGGGGTTTAATTCTAGAAGGTCTTGTAAGTTCTAATAGAACAATTCAACTTCAGCTTCTTCGACTTCAGTGGCTGGGGCATAGACTTGGATTACTATGATATTTAATGGTTTGCCTTGGAAATGAACAGAGATCGTTCTGTCTTTTTTGAGATTGAACCCAAGTACTGCATTACAGACTCTTGTTGATTATGAGGGTTACTTCATTTCTTCTAAGGTATTCTTGCCCACAGTAGTAGATATAACACCCGTCTGAATTAAATTAACTCATTGCCATCCATTTTAGTTTATTGATTCCTAAAATGTCAGTGTTCACTCTTGCCATGTCCTATTTGACCATTGCCAGTTTCCCTTGGTTCATGGACCTAACATTCCAGGTTCCTATGGAATATTGTTTTTTATAGCATCATACCTTACTTTCACCACCAGACTCCTCCAGAACTGGGAGTCGTTTCTGCTTTGGCTCAGCTTGTTCATTCCTTCAGGAGCTATTTCTCTGTTCTTCTCCAGTGGTATATTGGACACCTCCTGACCTGTGGAGTTCATCTTTCAGTGTCATATCTTTTTACCTTTTCATGCTGTTTATGGAGTTCTCAAAGCAAGAATGTGGTTTGCCATTCCCTTCTCCAGCAGATCACGTTTTGACAATACTCTCCATCTCCATATGGGTGGCCCTACATGGCATGGGCCATAATTTCATCAACTTATACAATGCTGTGATCCATGTAATCATTTTGGTTAGTTTTCTGTGATTATGGTTTTCATTCTGTCTGCCCTCTGATGGATGAGGGTAAGAGGCTTGTGCAAGCTACCTGATGAGAGGGACTGACTGGGGAAAACTGGTTCTTGCTCTGGTGGGCAAGTAAATTGTGCCCAGTAAATCTTTAATCCAATAAATCTTTTTTTTTTTTTTTTTGACAGGTGGGACTGTGTTCTATCCCTATAGTTTGGCCTAAGGGCAAACTATAGTAGGAGTAATGGTAACCTCATTCAAAAGGACTTATGCCAGCATGCCACACCTCCCAGGACCACTACTGTCAGTGCCCCCACCACTATCAACCCCATGCCACTATCAACCCATGCCTCTGCCAGAGACTCCCAAACACTCACAAGCAAGTTTGGCTCAGTCTCTTGTGGGGTCACTACTCCTTTCTCCTTGGTCTCCAAGGTTTTGTTTGTGTCCTCCAGGTGTCCATTGTTAAGTTGGTGGTAATTTAGATTATGAGTAAGAGAAGTATATACTCTCTATAGTCCTTATTATTGTTTTTTCTCCCTATGGAAAAAGTGGGCATCATATAAACTAATAAAGGAAATTGCAGTATGCACCTATGTAGGAGTGAGTACTTTGCTTATATTTACTGAGCTTTTTTTCAGCTAGTTCATTTTACTTTCTTTTTAGTGAATGTTTGGGTTTGTAATGAGCCCTCTGAATTGTACATTAAATCCTAGACTTTTAAAGCTAAGGTTAATAATTGGATGTTGAGAAAATGTATACATTTAAGAAATTAGTTAAAACTGAATACCATATGAGTAAGATTAAGAGTAAAATTTCAAATATAATAGAATGAATGTCTCTATAAATACTTGAAGTCATAAAAGTTGTGCATACCCACAGAAGTGTGCATCCAAATTGTCTATATGTGAAATGCTGCTGTATCTAATCAGTGTTTCTGACCCATAGACCTGGAAGCACATTCTCTAGAACTGGGTCCATAAAACCATAAGGAACAAAGATGTCACAAAGCATGTGGAGATATATATAACAAGAATATTTTTTTCTTTATTATTTTGGCTATTACTTCATGCATTAAAAATGAGCTATAGAACTTATTATTTAGCAATATAGCTTTAATAAATATATTTTCTTTGTAATTGATGTGCTAAATAATTTATAAATTTCGAATTTTCTTAAGAGCTAGCATTTTCCAGTGATTATTTGTGAATAATTAACTAATTTTTTTTTCTGTTTAGTTGAACCTTGAAGTGATTACTTGCTAAAGAAAAGAGCTTCATATATGATACAGCTGGTTTCACCATATGCAAAAGGGTAAGCCATATACAAATAATAAGAAAGTTTGTTTTCTGGGAAATTTCCAAAGAAGGCTAATCTTATGACATACATCTTAGTTCCTGTTCTCATTATGTTTGGCTGCTTATGATAAAAAAGTAGTTTCAACCTGTATTCTCTTCATATACTCATATGCATATATTTACACCAATTAACTTTACAAACCAGGTGACAGATCACACTTCATGAGAATTTCTTTTTTAACCCAATCTCCTAGATTAATAAAAAAATATTACAGAACTTCATCCTCAGCAATATATTATTTAAATGAAAAAAACTCACTTATTTTTCTATTTAGATATCAAACACCTAAACTTTAAATATGTTTGATTTAAAAGGAATGTATTGTTAAAATGAATAAGTTTCCTTCCCAAATGAACAAATTCTACATTCTATATGCCAAGACCTAAGCTTAACTTAACATACTTAAATGATAAAGTGCAAAGTTCAGCAAAAATCGATTATGTTTTAATGGAGAAAGAAATGGCAACCCACTCCAGTACTCTTGCTGGAAAATCTCATGGATGGAGGAGCCTGGTAGGCTACAGTCCATGGAGTCGCAAAGAGTCAGACACGACTGAGCGACTTCACTTCATTTCACTTCATTATGTTTTAAAAGACGTATGTTGATTATGTATCCTTATGTAGAGCTACCTTATGTGTTTGTCAGGATGATTTTGACTTATTTTTCATAATCCTTGCAAAAAATGAAACAAATTAGTAAGTGTGGGTATAAAGAAAAATGAGTACTTAGTATAGAAATTAATATTTACTATCTCAAAATATTTTCTTATAAAGTGCCTTCAAAAACTTATTTAAGTGATTATATTATTTTTAAAATATTAACTGTAGACTGAAATTGAACAGCACAATAGACTTGAAAATTTGAGAATTTGAGAAGTGACACATTAGATGTTTTTGTTTTGACATTTTAACTCATTCACTAAATGCCTTCTATAGATTGAAAATTATACTTTGTGATTATCACAGTAATATTATTTCCTAAATGTCATGATTTGAGAATTATTGATAAAAGTTTTTTTTTTTTTTCCCCAAGCATTATAGTTCTGGTGCTGCTTGTGCTGCTGCTGCTGCTAAGTCACTTCAGTCGTGTCTGACTCTGTGCGACCCCATAGACAGCAGCCCATCAGGCTCTGCCGTCCCTGGGATTCTCCAGGTAAGAACACTGGAGTGGGTTGCTATTTCCTTCTCCATTGCGTGAAAGTGAAGTCGCTCAGGCGCTGCTTGTAGAAAGAGTAAAAACATTTCCCAAAGTGTCTCAAAGATTTTTGTTTAAATGTTGCATGGGGAAAAGTTGGCTGAAATCCAAAATAATATCCATTAATTTCATTTAATGCATATAAATAAATCATTGTGTATAATAGTGCTATTTATATTAATATATTTTATTTCAGAAATCAATTAACAGTTTTCAGTTGGCACAATAAATGTGAAGGGGGGCATTGAAAATGGCTTTTTGTTTTATTTTCTATTCACATTTTTCTATAATATATGCATGTGATATTTAAAAAGTTTGCAAAGTGACAAAATCCACAGAGATATTGTAGATTTTCAATTAAAACAATTTTTGTAAATATCATAAACTGGATGATTATGTGGACTATTAAGATACATAGAAATGAAATTAGAAAATTAAATAAGAGTTGGTATGACCAATGGGCTTCCCTGTGGCTCAGACGGTAAAGAATCTGCCTGCAATGCAGGAGACTCAGTATTAGCGGTATGTTCAAGCTTATTTAACTTTTCAATTTCATAATTCTTTAAATACTCAGACACATGGTCAAATATTTAAACTTTAAAAGGAAAAGAAATTAAATATAATGAATACATTTGTTTCTTTTTTGGGTGACATTCAGACACTGTCAACCAAGTCATATTTATATTTTATAGGCTAACTTAATCATAATAGGTTATACTGTTTCTGGAAAATACATAGTCGCTGATATTTAAACAACTATGACTTTGAAGTTACAAAAGTGTTTCCATATTTATTTCTTACTAATATAAACATTTTGTCAGAGCAGGTAAAACCTCACTCATTCTTTTATTTAAGAATCATTTAAATAAAAATTCTATACAAGTAAAACATTTATTCCTTTTTCACCAATCATTTAGATAAACATTTTTATATGATATATTTGAGGTTGGTAGCAGATATTAAAGTACCAAGGAATAATATATAGCTTCTACCTTCAAACTGTTTGTATTGAGATAGTGTATAAAATAATACACATTGAGATAATACAAGGCAAAATAAGGTAAATGTCCAAGCAGATGTGAGAAACGGAATGTTAGTGTCACTGAATTGTGAAATCTCAAGCATTCCTGAAGAATCTACAATGGTATTACTGAAGGCAAATTTTTAAGAGTATTCTTACTTTCTCAGAGGGATTCCTCTTGACAAGGATCCACTGTGGATAAATCTTTCAAGAATTATGAACACAGGAGATGTATTTAACAGTAGTTATAATAATGAAAATCTCTAATAAAATATTATTTTACATAATTCATGATCAACCACACACCATCTGTTCTGCAAGAATTTCTCATTGGCTCTTTGGTTTTTTGCTGTAATTCATCTTTGTTTGTTACATTACTTCCAGAAAGACTGATGTGAATTGAAGAGATGGGCATCTGCAATCAAACCACGGTGACTCAATTTATCCTCATAGGGCTTTCTGATCGCCCCGAGGTGCGCTACCCTCTCTTTGTGGTCTTTACCATCATCTATCAGGTCACCTTGGTGGGAAATGGAATTATTCTCTTGGCCATTGGAACTGAGAAAAAACTGCACACACCCATGTATTACTTTTTGGCAAATCTGTCCCTCTTAGACATCTTATGCCCATCAGTTACTGTCCCCAAGATGCTGGAGAACCTCTTGACTGAGAAGCACAGCATTTCCTACATTGGGTGTGCTTTGCAGCTTTATTTTCTGGTGGCGCTTGTGGGGACTGAAGTCTTCCTTCTCTCTCTCATGGCTTATGACAGGTATGTGGCCATCTGTTTCCCTCTTCGTTACACCCTCATCATTACCAAGGTTCGTTGTGTTCAGCTGACGGCTGGGACTTGGGTAGCAGGGTTTCTCAATTCCCTCCTTCATACAGTGTCCACATTCTGCCTTTCTTTCTGCAAGTCCAACCAAGTTAACCAGTACTACTGTGACATCCCACCAGTGGTCGCTCTCTCATGCTCATCCACCTATGTGGCAGAAATGCTTATTTTGGTGGAAGCAGGTATCCTGGGGAGCAGTGCCTTCCTGGTCATCTTTATCTCTTATTTCTACATCATATCTACCATCCTAAAGATCCAGTCAGCAGAAGGGAAGCGTAAAGCCTTTTCCACATGTGCTTCCCACCTTCTGGTGGTCTGTTTATTCGGTGGCACGACAATATTTACCTATGTACGTCCCTTTTCCAGTCAACACTCCCCAGCAAGAGATAGACTCATCTCCATGTTATATGGAATTATTACACCAATGTTAAACCCCATGATTTATAGCATGAGAAACACAGAGGTGAAAGGAGCAATCAGAAGGCTCTTATATCAGAAAGCATGTTTACAGCAAGTCTAATGTTAAAAGGGAATGATTCAATGTTTACTTTAGAATGAATACATAGAATAATTTTTAATTGTTACATATGAAATGCATACTTACATACAGTTAGAAAATTTCACACAGGTGCAAATGCATATAATCTTAATTATACTTCTCTATGAGGCTTCTCTGGAGAAGGAAATGGCAGCCCACTCTAGTGTTCTTGCCTGGAGAATCCCAGGGATGGGGGAGCTTGGTTGGCTTCCATCTATGGGGTTGCACAGAGTTGGACACGACTGAAGTGACTTAGCAGCAGTAGCATGGGGCTTCTCTGGTGGCTCAGTTGGTAAAGAATCCACCTGCAATGCAAGAGACCTTGGTTTGATCCCTGAGTTGGGAAGATCCTCTGCAGAAGGAAATGGCAACCCACTCCAATATTCTTGCTTGGGAAATCCCATAGGCAGAGGAGCCTGATGGGCTAGAGTCCATGGGGTCCCAAAAGTCAGTGACTTAACCTACCACCACTATGCTTCTCTATATATGGATATCTCTTCCTTTATTCACAGGGTCTTTAAGTTCATCTTCTAAAATTTGACTTTTTTGAAAGGAAGCAGAGAACTGTTAGTAATTTCACTAGTATAAGGGATATAAATTGAAGCAGTCTTAAATTAACTTGGATATATGGTCTTATCCATATCCATATACTTATATTATCTGTATGTTTGCATGTTTCTAAATGATATCATCTATAGATCATCCTTACACTTCTTTCCTTTATTTGATTGACTGCTTATGCTCTTACTCCCTTTTGTTTTCATTTCATTCTTCAACTTTTGCTTCTACTTACTCTATATTTCTGTTTCTCCCTTTTCTGATAACCTTATCCATTCTCAGTTCTGCTTGTCCTTGGTCACAAGAGTGCATTTAGTTCTGTGTCAGACATGACAGAGTGACTGAACTGAACAGATTTAGATCTCTATTTCAGCTCACTATATTACTATCATCATAGCCTCAACATGGTCAAAACTGAAAGAAATATCATTTTATACACACATGCACACACAAACACATCTTCTTATCTTCTACCTCATATTTTTATTATCAGTTTTCCCTCACTCCTCAAACTAAAATTCATGAAACTAGACTCTGCTTTGCCTTAAAGTGCAGCACTTCCATTCAGTTTGCCTAGAGAGTGATAGTCTCTGACTGTGGATGGGACACCACTCCATTCCCTCTCCTTGTCACATGTAGAGGTAAAATTATTTTCTCTATGTCTTAATACTTCAAAGTGAAGTCATGCATAATTTTTCTTAATAATCTTCTGGGCTTCCCCAGTGGTCCAGTGGCTAAGAATCTGCCTTGAAATGCAGATTCTTGAAATGCAGGGGACATTGGTTCAATCACTGGTCTAGGAAGATCCTACATGCTGTGGAGCAACTAAGCCCATGCACCTCTACTACTGAGCCTGTGCTCTGGAGCCCAGGAGTCACAGCTACAGAGCCCATGTGCCACAACTACTGAAAACCAAGTGCCCTAGAGCTTGTGCTCTGCAGCAAGAGATATCACCTCAATGAGAAGCCCTCACACTGCAACTAGGGAAAGCCTGCAGTAGCAATGAATACCCAGCACAGCTAATATAAATAAATAAAATACATAAAAAAATTATCCCTATCCTGGACATCTCAATAGCTAAAAATTTAATCTTCAGTCTGGTGATCACAATTAGTATATCCCCACTCTCTGCATTTCTGATTCTCCATTTGCTGACATTCAGTATCTTCTCTCTTTCTCTTATCTGTAGTCTACCTTTCCATTATCACTATGTGAGGTAGTCTTATATTACTCAAAACATCTATCAATACTTCCTCTGGATTGTCATTGGTCTCTTAGTAATTTTCAAAATTATCCTTTAAATTATATTTCAGGCTATCAAATTATAGGCTGATCATATGTACTTTTTGTTACATGAGCTAGAGTAAAAATGTATTGAGACATGATGTTTTTGTATTAATTGCATTTTACAAAATTCAGAAAAGGCCTAATATACATCTTCCACAACATACAGGGCTATTCATAATTGTGATGAGTCATTTATATGTCACTTAATTTTCAAAAGAGTGGGAAAACTTATGCATACCTGAAGAATAAAATGAAATAATAGCATTACTATTACAGACTTGAGATTTGTTGTTTTTATTCCATTTTTTCCAAAGTTTGCATGTGGTATGAAAGAATCAAGTCTTCATCATATAAAGACAGAATACATGGGATATGTTAATGTAACACCATATAAGAGTTGGACAATGACTGAGGGAATGAACTGAACTGAACTACAATGAAAAATGAACTTGGGGGTGCAGATATTCTACAAGATTCTGTTTTCATTTCCTTTAGATATATCCCAAAGTGGAATGGCTGAATCATATGGTAGTTCTATTTGTAACTTTTAAGGAACTTTCATTCATTTTTCCACTATCTCTAACCAATTTGCATTCTCACCAACAGTGCACAGTGTCCGACTCTTTGCGACCCCATGAGTCACAGCACACCAGGCTTCCCTGTCCACCACCAACTCCCAGAGTTCACCCAAACTCATGTCCATTGAGTCGGTGATGCCATCCAATCATCTCATCCTCTGTCGTCCCCTTCTCCTCCTGCCCTCAATCTTTCCCAGCATCAGGGTCATTTCAAATGAGTCAGCTATTCGCATCAGATGGCCAAAGTATTGGTGCTTCAGCTTCAACATCAGTCCTTCCAATGAACACCCAGGACAGATCTCCTTTAGGATGAACTGGTTGGATCTCCTTGCAGTCCAAGGGACTCTCAAGAGTCTTCTCCAACACCACAGTTCAAAAGCATCAATTCTTCAGTGCTCAGCTTTCTTTTTCTCCATGTCTTTGCCAATTACTGTTATGCTTGTCTTTTCAGGGAATCATTCTATCAAGTTCATATTGAATGTGTTTATGTTTTGCATTTATTAAATATTTGATATTCAGTGATGTTGATCACCTTTTCAGGTACCTGTTGTCATTAATATAACATCTTTGAAAAAAGGGTATTTAGTTATTCTGCCCTTTAAAAATATTAGATTGGTCTTATGGCTATCAAACTATATGTTTTCTTTATTTATTTTGGATATTAACCCTTTATCAAATATATAATTTGCAAATATTTTCTCTCATTCTGTAGGTTGATTTTTCATTTTGTAGATTGTTTCTTTTTGGTTTCTTTTATTACTCCAAAAATATCTCCCATGCTTATTTAAATTGTCTTACCATCTTTGTAGAAAATCAGTTGAACATATATTTACAGGTTTATATCAGTTGCAATTCTATTTCATTGACCTATAAATCTACTCTCAGGCCAATGACAGAGTCTTCTTTTTTTCCTCAAATATTTTCAGATTAATTGAGACACTGTTCTGCACAAATTTAAGGTGTACAGCATAATGATTTGACTCTCATGTATCATTAAATGGTTACAACAATACTTTCAGTAAATATCTATCATGCCATATAGATGCAAAATTAAATAAATAAAAGAATCTTGTTATTTGTGATGAGAACTTAAGATTTACTCTCAACAACTTTCATACATAACATAGAGCAGTGGTAATTAATTATATTTATCACACTGTACATTACAGCTCTGGTATTTATTTATCTTATTACTGAGCATTGTAACTTTTGACTATCTTCATTCAATTTACCCTCTCTCCATTTCCTGCTTTTGGCATCTTTTTCTATGAGTCTACTTGCTTGTTTTTGAAGATCTATGTTACTTCATGGTGCACACATAGTGATACAGTATTACTACACATTTCAAAATGACCACCACAGTAATTCTAATTATCATTTGTCACCATATAAAGATATAATTTCATTATTGACTATATTACTCACAGCTTATACATGTAACTCACTTATTTTGTAACTGAAGGTTTGTACCTCTTAATCTACTTCATCTGTTTACAGATGTATCCCACCTCCTCCTCTCTGACAATCAGCTATTTATTTTTTATATCTATGACTTTGTTTCTGTTACACTTGTTCATTTATGTTCTTTAGAGTCCACATATAAGTGAAATTGTATATTTTCCTTTTTTTTGTCTGATTTATTTCACCTGGAGTAACACCCTCTAGGTCCAACCATATTTTCACAGATGACAAAGTTTTTTCTTTTTTGCAGTTGAATAACACTCCACCATATAGATCTTCTTTATCCAGATGTTTATCAACAGGTACTTAAGTTGCTTCTATAGCTTGTCTATAGTAAAAAATGCTGCAAATGGGGTTTATATATATTTTCAAATTGTATGTGTGTGTGCTCAATCGTGTCCAGTTCTTTGCAACTCCATGGACTGTAGCCCTGCAGGGTCCTCTGTCCATGGTATTTTCCAGGCAAGAATACTGGAGTGGGCTGCCATGCCCTTCTCCAGGGGATCTTCTTGACCCAGGGATCAAATTCTCATCTCTTGCATCTCCTGCATTGGTAGGCATATTCACTAGCACCTCCTGGGAAGCCAGGAGGATGGGGAAGATACCCTTGGATAGGAAATTGCAACCCACTCCAATATTGTTGCCTGGAAAATCCCATGGATAGAGGAGCCTGGTGAACTATGGTCACAAAATTTAGACATGACTGAGACACAACATATGGTAGTTCGTTTTTTAATTTTGTGAGATGCCTCTATACTCTTTTAAACAGTGACTGTACAATTTACATTCCCTTCAATGGTTCACAGGGTTTCCTTTTTTCCACATGCTTATCATTATTTGTTATTTGTTGTCTTTTTGATAATAGACAATCTAACAGGTGTTAGGTGATATCTCATCATTTTTTGGTTTACATTTACCTGATGATTAAAGATGTAAGCATCTTTTTATTTGTGTATTGGCCACCAATATGTATTCATAAAAATATCTATGAGGTTCCTTTGTTCAATTTTAATTGAATTGTTTGTTTTTTTTTTGGTTTGATGTTGAATTGTATGAGATTTTTGTATATTTTGAATATTGAGTCCTTGTCAGATACATTGTTAACATCTCCAGTTCAATAAGTGTCCTTTCCAGCTTCTTGATGGTTTTCCTTTTTACCATGCAAAAAGTTTTTAGTTTGATGTGAAGTGAAAATCACTCAGTTGTGTCTAACTCTTCATGACCCCATGGACTATACAGTCCATGCAATTCTCCAGGTCAGAATACTGGAGTGGGTAATCTTTCCCTTCTCCAGGTTTAGTTTGATGAAAGCATATGAAAATTTTTTTTGAACTTTGTTACCCTGGCCTCAGGAGATACATCTAAAAAAAATTACTAAGTCCAATGTTTCCTTCTAGAAATTTTATGATTTCAGGCCTTCCATTTATGTATTATTAAATTTTGAGTTTATTTTTGTATGCAGCACGAGAGCCCAGTTTAATTCTTTTGCATGTTGCTGTCTAGTTTTCTCAATACTGTTTTGTTGGCATTAATTTTCTTTTAAATTTTCTTTTATTTTTAATTGGAAGATAGTTACTTTTCAATATTGTGATGGTTTCTATCATACACCAACATGAGTCAACAACAGGCACACGTATGTTCCCTTTGTCTTAAACTTTCCTCCCACATCCCTCCCCATCCCATACCTTTAGGTTGTCCCAGAGCATGGGCTTTGGGTTCCCTATATCATACACTAAATTCCTAATGTTGTATCTATTTTACATATGGTAATGTATATGTTTCAATACTACTCTCTCAAGTCATCCCACCCTCTTTGTCCCCCACTGTTACCAAAACTCTGTCACATCTGTGTCTCCTTTGCTGCCCTGCAGGGAAGATCATCAGTATCATCTTTTTAGATTTCATATATGTACATTAATATATAATATTTGCCAGACTTCCCTGGTCATTCAGATGGTAAAGAATTTGCCTGCAATGCAAGATACCTGAGTTTGATCCCTGGATCAGGAAGATCTTCTGGAGAAGGGAATGGCAACCCACTCAGTATTCTTGCCAGGAGAATTCCATGGACAGAAGAGCCTAGCAGGTTCATGGGTCCACAAAGAGTTGGACACAACTAAACAACTAACAAACATATAATACTTGTTTTTCTCTTTCTGATTTACTTCACTATGTATAATAGGCTCTAGATTCATACACCTCACTAGAATTGACTTAAAGCTCTTCCTTTTTACAGCTGAGTATTATTCCATTGTTGCATATGTACCACAACTTCTTTATCCATTCATCTGCTGATGAACATCTAGGTTGTTTCTATGTCCTAGCTATTTTAAATAGTGCTTCAGTGAACACTGGGGTACATATATCTTTTTCAATTATGATTTCTTGAGGGTATATGCCCAGTAGTGGATTACTTGGTCATATGGTAATTTCATTATTAGTTTTTCAAAAAGAATCTCCATACTGTTCTCCATAGTGGCTGTTGCAATTTGCATTCCTACCAACAGTGCAATATGGTTCCGTTTGCTCCACACCCTCTCTAGCATTTATTGTTTGTAGACATTTAAATGATGGCCATTCTGACCAGTGTGAAGTGTTACCTAATTGTGGTTTTATTTTGCATTTCTCTAATAAAGCTCAAACTATGCACAATTGCACTCATCTCACACGCTAGTACAGTAATGCTCAAAATTTTCTAAGCCAGGCTTCAGCAATATGGGAACCGTGAACTTCCAGATGTTCAAGCTGGTTTTAGAAAAGGCAGAGGAACCAGAGATCAAATTGCCAACATCCACTGGATCATCAAAAAAGCAAGAGAGTTCCAGAAAAACATCTATTTCTGCTTTGTTGACTATGCCAAAGCCTTTGACTGTGTGGATCACAATAAACTGTGGAAAATTCTGAAAGTGATGGGAATACAAGACCACCAGACCTGCCTCTTGAGAAACCTATATGCAGGTCAAGAAGCAACAGTTAGAACTAGACATGGAACAACAGACTGGTTCCAAATAAGAAAAGGAGTACGTTAAGGCTTTATATTGTCACCCTGCTTATTTAACTTCTATGCAGAGTACATCGTGAGAAATACTGGGCTGGAAGAAACACAACCTGGAATCAAGATTGCCGGGAGAAATATCAATAACCTCAGATATACAGATGACACCACCCTTATGGCAGAAAGTGAAGAGGAACTCAAAAGCCTCTTGATGAAAGTGAAAGAGGAGAGTGAAAAAGTTGGCTTAAAGCTCAACATTCAGAACTAAGATCATGGCATCTGGTCACATCATTTCATGGGAAATAAATGGGGAAACAGTGGAAGCAGTGTCAGACTTTATTTTTGGGGGCTCCAAAATCACTGCAGATGGTGATTGCAGCCATGAAATTAAAAGATGCTTACTCCTTGGAAGGAAAGTTATGACCAACCTAGATAGCATATTGAAAAGCAGAGACATTACTTTGCCAACAAAGGTCCATCTAGTCAAGGCTATGGTTTTTCCAGTGGTCATGTACAGATGTGAGAGTTGGACTGTGAAGAAGGCTGAGCGCCGAAGAATTATGCTTTTGAACTGTGGTGTTGGAGAAGACTCTTGAGAGTCCCTTGGACTGCAAGGAGATCCAACCAGACCATCCTAAAGGAGATCAATCCTGGGTGTTCATTGGAAGGACTGTGCTAAAGCTGAAACTCCAATTCTTTGGCCACCTCATGAAAAGAGTTGACCCATTGGAAAAGACTCTGATGCTGGGAGGGATTGGGGGCAGGAGGATAAGGGGACGACCGAGGATGAGATGGCTGGATGGCATCAACGACTCGATGGACATGAGTTTGGATGAACTCTGGGAGTTGGTGATGGACAGCGAGGCCTGGTGTGCTGCAATTTATAGGGTTGCAAAGAGTTGGACATGACTGAGTGACTGAACTGAACTGAATAATGAATGATGTTGAGCATCTTTTCATGTGTTTATTAGCCATCTGTATGTCTTTTTTGGAGAAATGTTTGTTTAGGTCTTCTGACCACTTTCTGATTGGTTGTTTGTTTTTCCAGTATTAAGATGCATGTGCTGCATGTATATTTTGGAGATTAATCCTTTGTCAGTTATTTCATTTGCTATTCTTTTCTCCTATTCTGAGGATTTTCTTTTTACCTTGTTTGTAGCTTTCTTCTTTGTGCAAAAGCTTTTAAATTTAATTAGGTCCCATCAGTCTATTTTAAAAAAATATCCATTACTCTATGAGGTGGGCCATAGAGGATCTGTCTGTGATTTATATCAAAGAGTGTTCTGCCTATGTTTTCATCTAATTGTTTAAAAGTTTCTAGTATTACATTTAGGTCATTAATCCATTTTGAATTTATTTTTGTGTATCATGTTAGGAAGCGTTCTAATTTCATTTTTTACATGGTTTTTCAAGTGGTGATGTATGGATGTGAAAGTTGGAATGTGAAGAAAGCTGAGTGCCAAAGAATTGATGCTTTTGAACTGTGGTGTTGGAGAAGACTAATGAGAGTCCCTTGGACTGCAAGGAGCTCCAACCAGTTCATTCTAAAGGAGATCAATCCTGGGTGTTCTTTTTTTTTAATTTTTTTTTTTTTTACTTTACAATATTGTATTGGTTTTGCCATACATCAATATGCATCTGCCACGGGTGTACATGTATTCCCCACCTGAACCCCCCTCCCATCTTCCTCTCCATACCATCCCTCTGGGTCATCCCAGTGCACCAGCCCCAAGCTTCCTGTATCCTGCATCAAACCTGGACTGGTGATTTGTTTCTTATATGATATTATACATGTTTTAATGCCATTCTCCCAAATCATCGAGTCCAAAAGACTGTTCTATACATCTGTGTCTCTTTTGTTGTCTCTCATACAGGGTTGTCGTTACCATCCTTCTAAATTCCATATATATGCATTAGTATACTGCATTGGTGTTTTTCTTTCTGGCTTACTTCACTCTGTATAATAGGCTCCAGTTTCATCCACCTCATTAGAACTGATTCAAATGTATTCTTTTTAATGGCTGAGTAATACTCCATTGTGTATATGTACCATAGCTTTCTTAACCATTCATCTGCTGATGGACATCTAGGTTGCTTCCATGTCCTGGCTATTATAAACAGTGCTGCGATGAACATTGGGGTACACGTGTCTCTTTCCCTTCTGGTTTCCTCAGTGTGTATGCCCAGCAGTGAGATTGCTGCATCGTATGGCAGTTCTATTTCCAGTTTTTTAAGAAATCTCCACACTGTTCTCCATAGTGGCTGTACTAGTTTGCATTCCCACCAACAGTGTCAGAGGGTTCCCTTTTCTCCACACTCTCTTCAGCATTTATTGCTTGTAGACTTTTGGATCACAGCCATTCTGACTGGCGTTAAATGGTACCTCATTGTGGTTTTGAGTTGCATTTCTCTGATAATGAGTGATGTTGACCATTTTTTCATGTGTTTGTTAGCCATCTGTATGTCTTCTTTGGAGAAATGTCTAGTTCTTTGGCCCATTTTTTGATTGGGTCGTTTATTTTTCTGGAATTGAGCTACAGGAGTTGCTTGTATATTTTTGAGATTAGTTTTTTGTCAGTTGCTTCATTTGCTATGATTTTCTCCCATTCTGAAGGCTGTCTTATCACCTTGCTTATAGTTTCTTTTGTTGTGCAGAGCTTTTAATTTTAATTAGATCCCATTTATTTATTTTTGCTTTTATTTCTAATATTCTGGGTGGTGGGTCATAGAGGATCCTGCTGTGATGTATGTAGGAGAGTGTTTTGCGTATGTTCTCCTCTAAGATTTTTATAGTTTCTGGTCTTATGTTTAGATCTTTAATCCGTTTTGAGTTTATTTTTGTGTATGGTGTTAGAAAGTGTTCTAGTTTCATTCTTTTACAAGCGGTTGACCAGTTTTCCTAGCACCACTTGTTAAAGAGTTTGTCTTTAATCCACTATATATTCTTGCCTCCTTTGTCAAAGATAAGGTGTCCATGGTGTGTGGGTTTATCTCTGGGCTTTCTATTTTGTTCCATTGATCTATATTTCTGTCTTTGTGCCAGTACCATACTGTCTTGATGACTGTGGCTTTGTAGTAGAGCTTGAAGTCAGGCATGTTGATTCCTCCAGTTCCATTCTTCTTTCTCAAGATTGCTTTGGCTATTCGAGTTTATTTTTGTATTTCCATACAAATTGTGAAATTATTTGTTCTAGCTCTGTGAAAAATACCATTGGTAGCTTGATAGGGATTGCATTGAATCTATAGATTGCTTTGGGTAGTATACTCATTTTCACTATATTGATTCTTCCAATCCTTGAACATGGTATATTTCTCCATCTATTAGTGTCCTTTTTGGTTTCTTTCATCAGTGTTTTATAGTTTTCTATATATAGGTCTTTAGTTTCTTTAGGTAGATATATTGCTAAGTATTTTATTCTTTCCGTTGCAATGGTGAATGGAATTGTTTCCTTAATTTCTCTTTCTATTTTCTCATTATTAGTGTATAGGAATGCAAGGGACTTCTGTGTGTTGATTTTATATCCTTCGACTTTACTATATTCATGGATTAGCTCTAGTAATCTTCTGGTGGAGTCTTTAGGGTTTTCTATGTAGAGGATCATGTCATCTGCAAATAGTGAGAGTTTTACTTCTTCTTTTCCAATCTGGATTCCCTTTATTTCTTTTTATTCTCTGATTGCTGTGGCTAAAACTTCCAAAACTATGTTGAATAGTAGTGGTGACAGTGGGCACCCTTGTCTTGTTCCTGACTTTAGAGGAAATGCTTGCTTCCAATTTTTCACCATTGAGGATAATGTTTGCTGTGGGTTTGTCATATATAGCTTTTATTATGTTGAGGTATGTTCCTTCTATTCCTGATTTCTGGAGAGTTTTTTTTTTTTTTTATCATAAATGGATGTTGAATTTTATCAAAGGCTTTCTCTGCATCTATTGAGATTATCATATGGCTTTTATTTTTCAATTTGTTAATGTGGTGTATTACATTGATTGATTTGCGGATATTGAAGAATCCTTGCATTCCTGGGATAAAGCCCACTTGGTCATGGTGTATGATCTTTTAAATGTGTTGTTGGATTCTGATTGCTAGAATTTTATTGAAGATTTTTGCATCTATGTTCATCAGTGATATTGGCCTGTAGTTTTCTTTTTTTGTGGCATCTTTGTCAGGTTTTGGTATTAAGGTGATGGTGGCCTCGTAGAATGAGTTTGGAAGTTTACCTTCCTCTGCAATTTTCTGGAAGAGTTTGAGCAGGATAGGTGTTAGCTCTTCTCTAAATTTTTGGTAGAATTCAGCTGTGAAGCCGTTTGGACCTGGGCTTTTATTTGCTGGAAGATTTCTGATTACAGTTTCAATTTCCATGCTTGTGATGGGTCTGTTAAGATTTTCTATTTCTTCCTGGTTCAGTTTTGGAAAGTTATACGTTTCTAAGAATTTGTCCATTTCTTCCACGTTGTCCATTTTATCGGCATATAATTGCTGATAGTAGTCTCTTATGATCCTTTGTATTTGTGTGTTGTCTGTTGTGATCTCTCCATTTTTATTTTTAATTTTATTGATTTGATTTTTCTCCCTTTGTTTCTTGATGAGTCTGGCTAATGGTTTGTCAATTTTATTTATCCTTTCAAAGAACAAGCTTTTGGATTTGTTGATTTTTGCTATGGTCTCCTTTGTTTCTTTTGCATTTACTTCTGCCCTAATTTTTAAGATTTCTTTCCTTCTACTAACCCTGGGGTTATCATTTCTTCTTTTTCTAGTTGCTTTAGGTGTAGAGTTAGGTTATTTATTTGACTTTTTTCTTGTTTCTTGAGGTATGCCTGTATTGCTATGAACTTTGCCCTTAGCACTGCTTTTACAGTGTCCCATAGGTTTCGGGTTGTTGTGTTTTCATTTTCATCCGTTTCTATGCATATTTTGATTTCTTTTTTGATTTCTTCTGTGATTTGTTGGTTATTCAGCAGCGTGTTGTTCAGCCTCCATATGTTGGAATTTTTAACATTTTCTCTCCTGTAATTGAGATCTAATCTTACTGCATTGTGGTCAGAAAAGATGCTTGGAATGATTTCAATTTTTTTTGAATTTGCCAAGGCTAGATTTATGGCCCAGGATGTGATCTATCCTGAAGAAGATTCCATGTGCACTTGAGAAAAAGGTGAAATTCATTGTTTTGGGGTGAAGTGTCCTATAGATATCAATTAGGTCTAACTGGTCTATTGTATCATTTAAAGTTTGTGTTTCTTTGTTAATTTTCTGTTTGGTCGATCTATCCATAGGTGTGAGCGAGGTATTAAAGTCTCCCACTATTATTGTGTTATTGTTAATTTCCCCTTTCATTCTTGTTAGCATTTGTCTTACATATTGCGGTGCTTTTATGTTGGGTGCATATATATTTATAATTGTTATCTCTTCTTTTTGGATTGATCCTTTGATCATTATGTAGTGTCCTTCTTTGTCTCTTTATAAGTCTTTGTTTTAAGTTCTATTTTATCTGATATGAGTATTGCTACTCCTGCTTTATTTTGATCTCTGTCTGCATGGAATATCTTTTTCTAGCCCTTCACTTTCAGTCTGTATGTGTCCCCTGCTTTGAGGTGGGTCTCTTGTAGACAACATATATAGAGGTCTTGTTTTTGTATCCATTCAGCCAGTCTTTGTCTTTTGGTTGGGGCATTCAACCCATTTACATTTAAGGTAATTATTGATAAGTATGATCCTGTTGCCATTTACTTTATTGTTTGGGATTCGAGGTTATACATCGTTTTTGTGTCTCCTGTCTAGAGAATATCCTTTAGCATTTGTTGGAGAGCTGGTTTGGTGGTGCTAAATTCTCTCAGCTTTTGCTTGTCTGTAAAGCTTTTGATTTCTCTTTCATATTTGAATGAGATCCTTGCTGGGTACAGTAATCTGGGCTGTAGGTTATTTTCTTTCATCACTTTAAGTATGTCTTGCCATTCCCTCCTGGCCTGAAGAGTTTCTATTGAAAGTTCAGCTGTTATCCTTATGGGAATCCCCTTGTGTGTTATTTGTTGTTTTTCCCTTCCTGCTTTTAATATTTGTTCTTTGTGTTTGATCTTTGTTAATTTGATTATTATGTGTCTTGGGGTGTTTTGCCTTGGGTTTATCCTGTTTGGGACTCTCTGGGCTTATTGGACTTGGGTGATTATTTCCTTCCCCATTTTAGGGAAGTTTTCAACTATTATCTCCTCAAGTATTTCCTCATGGTCTTTCTTTTTGTCTTCTTCTGGGACTCCTATGATTCGAATGTTGCATTTAATATTGTCCTGGAGGTCTCTGAGATTGTCCTCATTTCTTTTAATTCGTTTTTCTTTTTTCCTCTCTGATTCATTTATTTCTACCATTCTATCTTCTATTTCACTAAACGTATCTTCTGCCTCCGTTAGTCTACTATTTGTTACCTCCAGAGTGTTTTTGATCTCATTTATTGTGTTATTCATTATATATTGACTCTTTTTTATTTATTCTAGGTCCTTGTTAAACCTTTCGTTCATTTTCTCAATCCTTGCCTCCAGGCTATTTATCTGTGATTCCATTTTTATTTCAAGATTTTGAATCATTTTCACTATTATTATTCGAATTCTTTATCAGATAGATTCCCTATCTCTTCCTCTTTTGTTTGGTTTGGTGGGCATTTATCCTGTTCCTTTACCATTGGGTATTCCTCTGTCTCTTCATCTTGTTTATATTGCTAAGTTTGGGGTGGCCTTTCTGTATTCTGGCAGTTTGTGGAGTTCTCTTTATTATGGAGTTTCCTCGCTGTGGGTGGGGTTATATTGGTGGCTTGTCAAGGTTTCTTGGTTAGGGAAGCTTGTGTCAGTGTTCTGGTGGGTAGAGCTGTATTTCTTCTCTCTGGAGTGCAATGAAGTGTCTTGTAATGAGTTATGAGATGTCAATGGATTTTACTCAGCATTTAAATGTTCTTTTGATGAATTTGTGGGGGAGAAAGTGATCTCCCCATGCTATTCCTCCACCATCTTAGGACTGCCTCCCATTAGATGTTCTTTGGAAGCTGAAACTCCAATACTTTGGCCACATCATCCAAAGTGTTGACTCACTGGAAAAGACCCTGATGCTGGGAGGGATTGGGGGCAGGAGAAGAGGGGACAACAGAAGATGAGATGGCTGGATGGCATCACTGCCTCGATGGACATGAGTTTGAGTGAACTCCGGTAGTTTGTGTTGGATGAGGAGGCCTGGCATGCTGCAATTCATGGGGTCGCAAAGAGTTGAACATGACTGAGCGACTGATCTGAACTGAACTGAAATTGAAAAAAAATTCATTTTTTCCTCAACATTACTTATTGAAGATATTGCCTTTTCTCCATTGCATAGTCTTTCCTCCTTTGTCAAAGATAAGGTGCTCATAGGTGTGTGGGTTTATCTCTGGGCTTTCTATCTTGTTTCCTTGGTTTTTATTGCTGTGTGTGCCTGTACCATACTGTCTTGATGACTGTAGCTTTGTAGTATAGTCTGAAGTCAAGAAGTTTGATTCCTCCAGCTCCATTCTTTTTTAAGAGTGCTTTGGCTATTCAGGGTCTTTTGTGTTTCCGTATGAATTGTGAAATTTTTTGTTCTAGTTCTGTGAAAAATACTATTTATAGTTTGATAAGGTTTCATTGAGTCTGTAGGTTGCTTTGAGTAGTATAGTCATTTTCACAGTATTGATTCTTCCAATCCAAGAACATGGTTTATCTCTCCGTCTGTTTGTGTCATCTCTGATTTCTTTCATCAGTGCCTTATAGTTTTCTGCATATAGATCTTTGTCTCTTTAGGCAGGTTTAGCCCTGGGTATTATATTCTTGCAATGGTGAATGGGATTGCTTCCTTAATTTCTCTTTCTGTTGTTTCATTGTTAGTGTATAAGAGTGAAAGAGATTTCTGTGTATTAATTATATAAACTGAGATTTTCCTATATTTATTGATTAGTAATTTTCTGGTGGCATCTTTAAGGTTTTCTGTGTATAGTATCATGGTGTCCATAGTAAGAATTTTGCTTATTCTTTTCCAATCTGGATTCTTTTTATTTCTTTTTCTTCTCTGATTGCTGTGATTAGGATTCCAAAATTATAGTGAATAATATTGGAGAAAATGGGCACCCTTGTCCTGCTCTTGATCTTAGAGGAAACTCTTTCAGTCTTTCACCACTGAGGTTAATGTTTTCTGTGGATTTGTTGTATATGGCCTTTATTATGTTGAGGTACATTTCTTCTATGCAAACTTTCTGGAAAGTTTTTTTTTTTAATCATAAATTAGTGTTGAATTTTTTCAAAAACTTTCTCTGTAACTACTGATGTTTTCATATATTTTTTGTCATTCAGCTTTTTAGTATGGTATATCAACAGTGTGTATATTGAAGGATTCTTGCATTCCTGAAATAAAGCCCACTTGATCATGCTGTATAATCCTTTTAATGTGCTGTTGGATTCTGTTTGCTAGAACTTTATTGAGGATTTTTGCATCTATGTTCATCAGCGATATTGGCCTGTAATTTTCTTTGTCTGGTTCTGGTATCAAGGTGATAGTAGCCTCGTAGAATGAGTTTGGGAGTTTTCTTTTCTGTGCAATTTTCTGGAGGAGTTTGAGCAGGATAGGTGTTAGCTCTTCTCTAAACTTTCAGTAGAATTTGCCTATGAAGCCATCTGGCCCAGGGCTTTTGTTTATTGGAAGATTTTTGACAATAATTTTGATTTCTGTGCTTGTGATTGGCCTGTTTATGTATTCTATTTCTTCCTGGTTCATTTTTGGAAGGTTAAACATTTCTAAGACTTTGTCTATTTGCTATAGATTGTCCATTGCATTGATGTATAGTTGTCTTTATTAGTCACACAACTTTTTGTATATCAGGGGTTTTGTTTGTAATTTCTCCTTTTTTCTAATTTAATTGATTTTCCTTTCTCTTTTTTGCCTGATGAGTCTGGCTAAAGTTTTATCAATTTTGTTTATCTTTTCAAAGAAGTAGTTCTTACTTTCTTTTTTTTTTTTAATCCAAAAGATTGTTTTATTCTTTAATGAAAAAAGCCATTAATATTCGAATGAAAATGATCACATTAAAAACTTATGTAAGAAATGGCGTCCAAGGACATTCAAGTAGCAGTGAGAGGGAGAGAAAAATGCTTCAATAGTCCATCAATTTTCTTCAAAATATTACTTGAGAGAATACAATTCAGTTCAGTGACTATGACAGTTCATATAATTTTTCAATTTTCTTGAGACACAAAAGTTCACCATTACAGTGGGTTTTTTTTGTATTTATTTTTAATTAATTGATGATTGGTTTACAATATTGGTTTGACTTCTGTCATACATCAATATGAATTAACCTGCAATGTACCTATGTCCCCTCCCTCTTGAATCTCCTTCCCACCTGCCACCCTTTCCCACCCCTCTAGGTTATTACAGAGCCCCAGTTTGATTTCCTTGAGTCATACAGCAAATTCCCATTGGCTGTCTATTTACATATGTTTGTGTATATGCATCTATGTCTTCATTCATTTCACCCTCTCCCTGTTTTCCCCCATCCTTATCCATGTCTGTTCTCTATGTCTGCATCTCCATTGCTTCTCTGTGAATAGATTCATCAGTACCATCCTTCTAGATTTCATATAAGATAAAATAAGTCAGTTGCTCAGTTGTGTCCGACTCTTTGTGACCCCCATGAACTGTAGCCCACCAGGCTTCTCCATCCATGGAATTTTCCAGGCAAGAATACTGGAGTGGGTTGCCATTTCCTTCTCTAGGGGATCTTCATGACCCGGGGATTGAACCCAGACCTCCAGCATTGCAGGCAGACTCTTTACCATATGAACCACCAGGGATGCATTAATATACAATATTTGTTTTTTTCTTTGTGACTTACTTCACTCTGTATAATAGGCTCTAGGTTCATCCACCTCATTAGAACTGACTCAAATGTGTTCCTTTTTGTGGCTAAGTAGTATTCCATTGTATAAATGTACCATGACTTCTTTATCCATTCATCTGTCTATGGACATCTAGGTTGCTTCCATGTCCTGGCTATTGTAAATAGTGCTGCAATGTGTTGCAGTATTTTCAAATGACCAGTCAAGTGTTACTTCTCAGGTAAAAAGGCCACTGGTAGATTCCTTGGATTGGAAAGGATGTTCCTTCACTGCAGGAAAGTCAACTCCCAAGAAAAGAACACTAGTCTGTGCAGAGCCTCTCACAACTCATTTTTCTCCAAGTTGTTCAGATCCACATCACTCAGATCAATATTTTCTTCCATAGGAAGCTCACCGTACTTGCCATCCCAGGACTTCCTGGTGCTGATGGCAGGGAAAACCCCAATTATTTTCTATTGTACTTTCATCTCTATTTCATTTATTTCTCTCTGATCTTTATGAGTTCTTCTGAAACTTCTACTAAATTTTTTTTCTAGTTTCTTTAGGTGTAAAGTTAGGTTATTTGAGATTTTTCTTGTTTCCTGAAGTAAGCATATATTGCTATATATTTCCCTCTTGGAACTGCTTTTGCTACGTTCCACACATTCTAGATCATTGTGTTTGTGTCTGTATTTCCCTCCAGGTTTTTTTTTTTTTTTTTAATTTCTTCTTTGATGTCCTCAGTGACCCATTTGTTGTTTAGCAGTATATCGTTTGCCTTCATGTGTTTGTGTTTTCTGAAGTTTTTTTTTTTTTTTTGTAACTGATTTCTAGTATCATAATGTTGGTTTCAGAAAAGATTCTTAATATTATTTCAATTTTCTTAAATTTACAGAGACTTAATTTGTGGCTTAGCATGTGGCCTACCCTGTGCACTTCAAAAGAATGTGTATTCTGCTGCTACCAGATGGAGTGTTGTACATATATTTTAAAAGTCTTTCTAAGTGTCATTTAAGACCAGTGTTTCCTTATTGATTTTCTGTCTGGATGATATGTCCACTGATGTATGAGAGGTGTTAAAATGTCTTGTTATATTTGTGTCACTCTCAATTTCTACCTTTATGTCCACAAATATTTGTATTATGCATTTAGGTATTCCTATATTATGGCTGTGTAAATATTATATTTTTTAATCTTCTTATTTGATTAATAATTGTATAATATCCTTTTTTCAACTTGTAATCATCTTTATTTTAAAGCATAATTTGTCTGATATAACTATTGCGGCCCCCTGTTTTTTTGATTTCTACTTTCATAGCACAGCTTTTTCCATTCCCTTGCTCTCACTCTGTGTGTGTCTTTGGATTATAAGTGTGTCTCTGAGGCAGAATAGAAATGGGTCTTGTTTTTGTATTCATTCAGCCACTTTATGTTTTTTGATTAGATCATTTATTCCAATTATATTTAAAGTAATTATTGATATGTGTGTTCTTATTGCCATTACTAACGGTTTTGCAGTTGTGTCTGTAATTCTTTTTTGTTCCTTTCTTCATCTTTTGTTCCTTTCTCTTGTAATTTGACAGATATTTTTAGTGTTATATTTCAATTCATTTTCTTTGTGCCTTCCTACTACAACCAGACATGGAACAATGGGCTGGTTCAAAACTGGGAAAGGAGTACATTGAGGCTGTATATTGTCACCAGCTTATTTAACTTCTATGCAGAGTACATCATGCAAAATGCTGGGCTATATGAATCACAAGCTGGAATCAAGATTGCCAGGAGACACAGCAACCTCAGATATGCAGATGATACCACTATAATGGCAGAAAGCAAAGAGAAACTAAAGAGCCTCTTGATGAGGGTGAAAGAGGAGAGTGAACCAAAAAACCAAGATCATGGCATCCAGTCCCATCACTTTATGGCAAATAGAAGTGAAACTGAAAACAGTGATACACTCTATTTTGGGGGGCTCCAATTTTAAAATAGGTGCTTCCAAAGCAAAAACTACTTGGGCTCCAAAATCACTGTGAATGGTGACTATAGCCATGAAATTAAAATTTCGTGCTTGCTCCTTGGAAGAAAAGCTATGACAAATCTAGACATCATACTAAAAATGCAGAGGCATCACTTTATTGACAATGGTCTGTCAAAACTATGATTTTTCCACTAGTCATGTATGGATATGAGGGTTGGACCATAAAGAAGACTGACTTCCAAAGAATTAATTTTTTGTATTGTGGGGCCAATACAATACATTTGTATTGTATTGAGAGTCCCTTGTGCAGCAAAGAGATCAAACCATCAATCTAAATGGAAATTAACCCTGTGTATTCAATGGAAGAACTGATGCTGAAACTGAAATTCCAATACTTTGGCCACCTGATGTGAAGAGCTGAAACTTGTTGGAAAAGACTATGATGCTTCCAAAGACTGAAGGCAAGAGAAGAGGTGACAGAGGATGAGATGGTTGGATTGCATCACTGATTCAATGGACATGAGTTTTAGCAAACTTCAGAAAATAGTGAAGGACAGGGAAGCCTGACACCCTGCAGTCCATGGGGTTGCAAAGAGTCAGATTTGACTTAGCAAGTGAAAAACAGCAACAATTACAATCTTTGAGTTGTGATTATCATGAGTTTTATATCAAGATATATAAAGGCATTTTTATATGGTTGTTTAGTTGCTTAGGGCTTCCCTGGTAGCTCAGCTGGTAAAAAATCCACCTGCAATGCAGGAGACCTCAGTACTCCAAGATCCCCTAGAGAAGGGACAGGCTACCGACCCCAGTATTCGTGGGCTTCCTTGGAGGCTCAGATGGCAAAGAATCCACCTGCAATGCAGGAGACCTAGGTTCGATCCCTGGGTTGGGAAGATGCCCCGGAAGAGGGCATGGCAACGGACTCCAATATTCTTGCCTGAAGAATCCCCAAGGACAGAGGAGCCTGGCGGGCTACAGTCCACGGGATTGCAAAGAGTCAGACATGGCTGAGCGACTAAGCACAGCACAGTATATGTGGCTTCTTCTTTTTATTTTTTTAGGTACTTTAAATTTGTTACATTTTTTAAAATTTATTTTTTATTGAAGGATAATTGCTTTACAGAATTTTGTTGTTTTCTGTCAAACCTCAACATAAATCAGCCATAGGTATACATATATCCCCTCTCTTTTGAAACTCCCTCCCATCTCCTTCACCATCCCACCCCTCTAGGTTGATACAAAGCTCTGTTCTGAGCCATACGGCAAATTCCCATTGGGTGTCTATTTTACATATGGTAATGTAAGTTTCCATGTTACTCTTTCCATACATCTCACCCTTTACCCCCTTTAACTATGTCTATAAGTCTATTTTCTGTTTCTCCATTGTTCCCTATAAATAAATTCTTCAGTACCATTTTTTTTTAATATTCTGTGTATATGCACCAGAATATGATATTTATCTTTCTCTTTCTGACTTTCATCACTGTATATAACAGGTTCTAGGTTCATCAGAACTGATTCAAACGCGTTCCTTTTTAAGGCTGAATAATAGTCCACTGTATGTATGTACCCCAACTTCTGTATCCATTCATCTGTTTATGGACATCTAGGTTGCTTCCATGTTCTGGCTATTGTAAATAGTGCTGCAATGAACATTGGGATACATGTGTCTTTTTCAGTTTTGGTTTCCTCAGAATATATGCCTAGGAGTGGGATTGCTGGGTCATATGGTGGTTTTATTCCTAGTTTTTTAAGGAATATCCATATAGTCTTGCATAGTGGCTGTATAAATTTACATTCCTACCAACAGTGCCGGAGTGTTTCCATTTTTCCACACCCTCTCTGGCACTTAATATTTGTAGACTTTTTGATGATGCCAATTCTGACCAGTGTGAGTTGATATCTCATTGTGGTTTTGACTTGCATTTCTCTAATATAAGCAATATTTCATAGGAACCTGGAATGTCAGGTCCATGAATCAAGGCAAATTGGGAGTGATCAAACAGGAGATGGCAAGAGTGAACGTCGACATTCTAGGAATCAGCAAACTGAAATGGACTTGAATGGGTGAATTTAACTCAGATGACCATTATAACTACTACTGCAGGCAGGAATCCCTTAGAAGAAATGGAGTAATCTTCATGGTCAACAAAAGAGTCTGAAATGCTGTACTTGGATGCAATCTCAAAAACAACAGAAAGATCTCTGTTCGTTTCCAAGGCAAACCATTCAATATCACAGTAATCCAAGTCTATGCCCCAACCAGTAATGCTGAAGAAGCTGAAGTTGAACGGTTCTATGAAGACCTACAAGACCTTTTAGAACTAACACCCCAAAAAATGTCCTTTTCATTATAGGGGACTGGAATGCAAAAGTAGGAAGTCAAGAAACACCTGGAGTAACAGGCAAATTTGGCCTTGGAATATGGAATGAAGCAGGGCAAAGACTAATAGAGTTTTGCCAAGAAAATGCACTGGTCATAGCAAACGCCCTCTTCCAACAACACAAGAGAAGACTCTACACATGGACATTACCAGATGGTCAACACTGAAATCAGATTGATTATATTCTTTGCAGCCAAAGATGGAGAAGCTCTATACAGTCAGCAAAAACAAGATCAGGAGCTGACTGTGGCTCACATCATGAACTCCTTATTGCCGAATTCAGACTTAAATTGAAGAAAGTAGGGAAAACCACTAGACCATACAGGTATGACCTAAATCAAATCCCTTATGATTATACAGTGGAAGTGAGAAATAGATTTAAGGGCCTAGATCTGATAGATAGAGTGCCTGATGAACTATGGACTGAGGTTGGTGACATTGTACAGGAGACAGGGATCAAGACCATCCCCATGGAAAAGAAATGCAAAAAAGCAAAATGGCTGTCTGAGGAGGTCTTACAAATAGCTGTGAAAAGAAGAGAAGTTAAAAGCAAGGGAGAAAAGGAAAAATATAAGCATCTGAATGCAGAGTTCCAAAGAATAGCAAGAAGAGATAAGAAAGCCTTCCTCAGCGATCAATGCAATGAAATAGAGGAAAACAAGAGAATGGGAAAGACTAGATATCTCTTCAAGAAAATTAGAGATACCAAGGGAACATTTCATGCAAAGATGGGCTCGATAAAGGACAGAAATGGTTGGACCTAACAGAAGCAGAAGATATTAAGAGGTGGCAGGAAGACACAGAGAACTGCACAAAAGAGATCTTCAGACCCAGATAATTACAATGGTGTGATCACTGACCTAGAGCCAGACATCCTGGAATGTGAAGTCAAGCGGGCCTTAGGAAGCATCACTACAAACAAAGCTAGTGGAGGTGATGGAATTCCAGTTGAGCTATTTCAAATCCTGAAAGATGATGCTATGCAAGTGCTGCACTCAATATGCCAGCAAATTTGGAAACCTCAGCAGTGGCCATAGGACTGGAAAAGGTCAGTTTTCATTCTAATCCCAAAGAAAAGTAATGCCAAAGAATGTTCAAACTACCATGAAATTGCACTCATCTCACATGCTAGTAAAGTAATGCTCAAAATTCTCCAAGCCAGGCTTCAACAATACGTGAACCGTGAACTTCCAGATGTTCAAGCTGGTTTTAGAAAAGGCAGAAGAACCAGAGATCAAGTTGCCAACATTTGCTGGATCATTGAAAAAGCAAGAGAGTTCCAGAAAAACATCTATTTCTGCTTTATTGACTATGCCAAAGCCTTTGGCTGTGTGGATCACAATAAACCATAGAAAATTCTGAAAGAGATGGGAATACCACACCACCTGACCTGCCTCTTGAGAAACCTATATGCAGGTCAGGAAGCAACAGCTAGAACTGGACATGGAACAGCAGACTGGTTCCAAATAGGAAAAGGAGTATGTCAAGGCTGTATATTGTCACCCTGCTTATTTAACTTATAGGCAGAGTACATCATGAGAAACGCTGGGCTGGAAGAAGCACAAGCTGGAATCAAGATTTCCAGGGGAACTATCAATAACCTCAGATATGCAGATGACACCACCCTTATGGCAGAAAGTGAACAGGAACTAAAAAGCCTCTTGATGAAAGTGAAAGTGGAGAGTGAAAAAGTTGGCTTAAAGCTCAACATTCAGAAAACGAAGATCATGGCATCCAGTCCTATCACTTCATGGGAAATAGATGGGGAAACAGTGGAAACAGTGTCAGACTTTATTTTTCTGGGCTCCAAAATCACTGCAGATGGTGACTTCAGCCATGAAATTAAAAGACTCTTACTCCTTGGAAGAAAAGTTATGACCAACCTCGGTAGCATATTGAAAAGCAGAGACATTACTTTGCCAACAAAGGTCTGTCTAGTCAAGGCTATGGTTTTTCCAGTGATCATGTATGGATATGAAAGTTGGGCTGTGAAGAAAGCTGAGCGCCGAAGAATTGATGCTTTGGAAGTGTGGTGTTGGAGAAGACTCTTGAGAGTCCCTTGGACTGCAAGGAGGTTCAACCAGTCCATTCTAAAGGAGATCAGCCCTGGGTGTTCTTTAGAAGCAATGATGCTAAAGCTGAAACTCCAGTACTTTGGCCACCTCATGCAAAGTGTTGACTCATTGGAAAAGACTCTGATGCTGGGAGGGATTGGGGACAGGAGGAGAAGGGGACAACAGAGGATGAAATGGCTGGATGGCATCACCGACTTGATGGACATGAGTTTGGGTGAACTCTGGGAGTTGGTGATGGACAGGGAGGCTTGGCGTGCTGCAATTCATGTGGTTGCAACTGAACACAACTGAGCAACTGAACTGAACTTAACTGAATAATAAACAATGTTGAGCATCTTTTCATGTGTTTGTCAGCCATCTGTATGTCTTCTTTGGACAAATGTCTCTTTAGTTCTCTTTCCCACTTTTTAATTTGGTTGTTTGTTTTTCTGGTATTGAGTTGTATGAGCTGCTTGTGTATTTTGGAAATTAATCCTTTGTCAGTTGTTTCATTTGCTATTATTTTCTCGCATTCTGAGGGTAGTCTTTTCACCTTGCTTTTACTCTTCTTTCTGTGCAAAAGCTTTCAAGTTTAATCAGGTCCCACTTGTTTACTTTTTTTAAAATTTCCATTAGTCTAGGAGGTAGGTCACAGAGGATCTTGCTTTGATTTATGTCATCGAATGATCTGCTTATGTTTTCCTCTGAGAGTTTTGTAGTTTCTGGACTTACATTTAGATCTTTAATCCTTTTTGAGTTTATCTTTGTTTATGATGTTAGGAAGTGTTCTAATTTCATTCTTTTACATGTAGCTGTCCAATTTTCCAAGCACCATTTATTGAAGAGGCTGTCTTTGTCCCATTGTATATTCTTGCCTCCTTTGTCCAAAATAAGGTATTCATAGGTGCATGGGTTTATTTCTGGGCTTTCTATCTTGTTCCATTGGTCTATATTTTTGTTTTTGTGCCAGTACTGTACTGTCCTGATGACTGTAGTTTTGTAGTATAATCTGAAGTCAGGAAGGATGAATCCTCCAGCTCCATTCTTCTTTCTCAAGACTACTTCAGCCATTAGGTGTTTTTTGTGTTTCCCTATGAATTGTGAAAATTTTTGTTCTATTTCTATAAAAAATGCCATTGGTAATCTGATAGGGATTGCATTGAGTCTGTAGATTGCATTTGGTAGTATAGTCATTTTCACAATATTGATTCTTCCCACCCACGAACATGGAATATCTCTCCATCTGTTTATGTCTTTGATTTCTTTTTTTTTTCTTTCACATTTCAAATTCAAGATTTTATTCATTGTGTATAAAATTGATGAAGTAAGATTAAGACAAGGACATTCGCCTTCTAAAAATAATGTTATGTAAATTTTTAGATGACATTTTATATATTTAAATTTTTTAAAAAGTAAATTGTGTAAGACAAATTTGTTTTTGCAATTCTGCCACTGATCTATTTATCCAGTAACTATTTCCTTATTAATCAGATCAGTTACATAACTTCTTGAAATAGGTGTGGGCACGTTTCTTTAAGCTCTCAGATTGCGGATTAGCATTACTACTATAGTGGCAATGACAACAAGTAGGACACTAATTGAAAAATGATTTATGCTCTCCTAAGAATGCCTGCTGTGCACTTATGAAGTAATTTAATCTGCCTGTGAGGAATGCATTTCTTTATGAAATATTATGTTAGGCTGTTTTCTTTAGGTTCAAAATCTTACTACATTAATTTCTGAGATAATTGTTAAGAACGTTTGTCAGATTTTCTTTGAACAGATCTAAGGTTTACAGATTGTTTGAGGATTGATGATCTTCTGCCATGGCAGACTTTGTCTTCTGGCTAATTTCTTTTTATTTTATTTTATTTTTAAACTTTACAATATTGTATTGGTTTTGCCATATATCAAAATGAATCTGCCACAGGTATACATGTGTTCCCCATCCTGAACCCTCCTCCCTCCTCCCTCCCCATACCCTCCCTCTGGGTCGTCCCAGTGCACCAGCCCCAAGCATCCAGTATCGTGCATCGAACCTGGACTGGCGACTCATTTCATACGTGATATTTTACATGTTTCAATGCCATTCTCCCAAATCTTCCCACCCTCTCCCTCTCCAACAGAGTCCATAAGACTGTTCTATACATCAGTGTCTCTTTTGCTGTCTCATACACAGGGTTATTGTTACCATCTTTCTAAATTCCATATATATGCGTTAGTATACTGTATTGGTGTTTTTCTTTCTGGCTTACTTCACTCTGTATAATAGGCTCCAGTTTCATCCACCTCATTAGAACTGATTCAAATGTATTCTTTTTAATGGCTGAGTAATACTCCATTGTGTGTATGTACCACAGCTTTCTTATCCATTCATCTGCTGATGGACATCTAGGTTGCTTCCATGTCCTGGCTATTATAAACAGTGCTGCGATGAACACTGGGGTACACGTGTCTCTTTCAATTCTTGTTTCCTCAGTGTGTATGCCCAGCAGTGGGATTACTGGATCATAAGGCATATGTCTTTGATTTCTTTCATTAGTGTCTTATAGTTTTTTTGTGTACAGTTCTTTTATCTCCTTAGGTAGGTTTATTCCTAGATACTTAATTCTTTTTGTTGCAAGGTGAATGAGATTGATTCCTTAATTTCTCTTTCTGATTTTTCATTGTTATTATATAGAAATGCAAGGGATTTCTGCATATTTATTTTGCATCCTGAAACTTTGCTAAATTCACTGATTAGCTCTAGTAATTTTATGATACTTTCTTTAGGGTTTTCTATATACTGATCTGATCTGATCTGATATACAGCCTCATGTCATCTGCAAACAGTGAGAGCTTTACTTCTTTTTTTCCGATCTGGATTCATTTTATTTCTTTTTCTTCCCTGATTCCTGTAGCTAGGACTTTCAGAACTATGTTGAGTTATAGTGGTGGAAGTGGACACCCTTGTCTTATTCCTGATCCTAGGGGAAATGCTTTCAGTTTTTCATCATGGAGAATAATGTTTGCTGTAGGCTTATCATCTATAGACTTTACTACGTTGAGGTAGGTTCCTTCCCTGCCCATTTTTTGAGAGTTTTAATCACAAATGGGTGCTGAATGTTGTCAAAGCCTTTTTCTGCATCTATTGAAATTATCATATGGTTTTTATCTTTTAATTTTTTAATATGGTTTATCACATTGACTAATTTGCGTATATTGAAGAATCTTTGCATTCCTGGACTAAACCCAATGTGATCATGTTGTATGAGCTTTTGATGTGTTGCTGAATTCTGTTTGCTAAAATTTTGTTGAGGATTTTTGCATCCATGTTCATCAGTGATGTTGACCTGTAGTTTTCTTTTTTGTGTGTTGTCTTTTTCTGGTTTTGGTATCAGGGTGACAGTGGACTTGTAGAATGAGTTTGGAAGTATTCCTTCCTCTGCAATTTTTTGAAAGAGTTTTAGATGTTTAGGTATTAGGTCTTCTCTAAATGTTTGAAAGAATTCTCCTGTGAAGCCATCTGGTCCTGGGCTTTTGTTTTTTTGGGAGATTTTTGATCACAGCTTCAATTTAAGTGCTTGTAATTGGGTTGTTCATAATTTCTATTTCTTCCTGGTTCAATCTTGGAAGATTGAACTTTTCTAAGAACCTGTCCATTTCTTTCAGGCTATTTTATTTCCATATAGTTGTTCATAATAATCTCTTATAATCCTTTGTATTTCTGCATTGTCTGTTGTAACAGCTCCTTTTTCATTTCTAATTTTGTTGATTTGATTCTTCTATATTTTTTTCTTGATAAGTCTGGCTAAAGGTTTTTTGCTGAAAGATCAGCTGTTAAGCATATGGGGTTTCCCTTGTATGTTACTTGTTGCTTCTCCCTTGCTGCTTTTAATATTCTTTCTTTGTGTTTAGTCTTTGTTAGTTTGATCAGTATGTGTCTCAGCATGTTTCTTCTTGGGTTTATCCTGTATGGGACTCTTAGTGCCTCTTGGACTTGATTGACTATTTCCTTTCCCATGTTGGAGAAAATTTCAACTATAATCTCTTCAAAATTTTTCTCATACCCTTTTCCTCTTCTTCTTCTTCTGGGACTCCTAAAATTCAAATGTTGGTGTGTTTGATATTGTCCCAGAGATCTCTGAGACTATCCTCAGTTCTTTTCATTCTTTTTACTTTATTCTGCTCTTCAGAAGTTATTTCCACCATTTTATCTTCCAACTTACTGATTTGTTCTGCTTCAGATATTCTGCTCTTGATTCCTTCTAGAGTATTTTTAATTTCAGTAATTGTGTTGTTTGTCTCTGTATGTTTATTCTTTAATTATTTTATGTGTTTCTTAATTGATTCTTGCATTTTCTCCATTTTGTTTTCAAGGTTTTTCGTCATCTGTACTATCATTATTCTGAATTTTTTTCCAGGTAGTTTGCCTATTTCCTCTTCATTTATTTTGACTTCTGTGTTTCTAATTTGTTCCTTCATTTGTGTACCACTTCTATGCCTTTTCATTATTATTTTTTTTAACTGATTGGGTTTGAAGTCTCCTTTCCCCAGGCTTCAAGGTTGAATTCTTTCTTCCTTTTGGTTTATACCCTCCTAAGGTAGGTCCAGTGGTTGTGCAAGCTTCGCATAGGGTGACAATTGTACTGAGTTTTTGTTTGCTTGTTTTTCCTCTGATAGGCAAGGCTGAGTGAGTTGGTAATCCTGTCTGCTGATGATTGGGTTTGTATTTTGTTGTTGTTGTTTAGATGAGGCCTCATGCACAGGGTGCTACTGGTGTTTGGATGATGCTCGGTCTTGTATTCAAGTGGTTTCCTTTGTGTGAGTTCTCACTACTTGATACTCCCCAGGGTTAGTTCCAGCTTGTGCTTCTTCCAGCCCAGCATTTCTCATGATGTACTCTGCATAGAAGTTAAATAAGCAGGGTGACAATATACAGCCTTGAAGTACTCCTTTCCCTATTTGGAACCAGTCTGTTGTTCCATGTCCAGTTCTAACTGTTGCTTCTTGACCTGCATATAAGTGTCTCAAGAGGCAGGTCGGGTGGTCTGGTATTCCCATCTCTTTCAAAATTTTCCACAGTTTATTGTGATCCACACAGTCAAAGGCTTTGGCATAGTCAATAAAGCAGAAATAGATGTTTTTCTGGAACTCTCCTGCTTTTTCCATGATCCAGCAGATGTTGGCAATTTGATCTCTGGTTCCTCTGCCTTTTCTAAAACCAGCTTGAACATCTGGAAGTTCACAGTTCATGTATTGCTGAAACCTGGCTTGGAGAATTTTGAGCATTACTTTACTAGTGTGTGAGAAGCACAAGCTGGAATTAAGATTGCCAGGAGAAATATCAATAACCTCAGATATGCAGATGATACCACCCTTATGGCAGAAAGTGAACAGGAACTAAAGAGCCTCTTGATGAAAGTGAAAAAGGAGAGTGAATGTGTTGGCTTAAAGCTCAACATTCAGAAAACGAAGATCATGGCATCTGGCCCCATCACTTCATGGGAAATAGATGGGGAAACAGTGGAAACAGTGTCAGATTTTGTTTTTTTTTTTGGGCTCCAAAATCACTGCAGATGGTGACTGCAGCCATGAAATTAAAAGACACTTACTCCTTGGAAGGAAAGTCATGACCAACCTAGATAGCATATTGAAAAGCAGAGACATTACTTTGCCAACAAAGGTCTGTCTAGTCAAAGCTATGGTTTTTCCTGTGGTCATGTATGGATGTGAAAGTTGGACTGTGAACAAGGCTGAGTGCCAAAGAATTGATGCTTTGGAAGTGTGGTGTTGGAGAAGACTCTTGAGAGTCCCTTGGTCTGCAAGGAGATCCAGCCAGTCCATCCTAAAGGAGATCAGTCCTGGGTGTTCTTTGGAAGGAATGACGCTAAAGCTGAAACTCCAATACTTTGGCCACCTCATGTGAAGAGTTGACTTATTGGAAAAGACCCTGATGCTGGGAGGGATTGGGGGCAGGAGGAGAAGGGGACGACCGAGGATGGGATGGCTGGATGGCATCACCGACTCGGTGGACATGAGTTTGAGTGAACTTCAGGAGTTGGTGTTAGACAGGGAGGCCTGGCATGCTGTGATTCATGGGGTCACAAAGAGTTGGATATGACTGAGCTACTGAACTGAGGGTTAGTTCTCTGGTAGTCTAGGGTCTTGGAGTCAGAGCTCCCATTCCAAAGGCTCAGAGCTTGGTCTCTGGTCAGGAACGAAGATTCCACAAGTGGTTTGTTATGGCATTAAGTGAGATTAAAATAAATATCCAAAAATGAGAAACCAAAGATGAACCCTAGACAAATGGCAGTTGCAAAGTCAGGCAAATAATAACTAAAATAATGGAATATACACCCATGAGCAAAATGAAAACAGTCTAACAAAAATAAAGTAAGGTAGTTTGACCCTGTGAACAAAGGAAATAAAAAGTTATGTTTACCAGTTAAGAACAAAACTAACTAAAGCACAAACCAGAAAACAAAACTAAAGCAAGGTGCCAAGTGGGGAATAAAGCAGTCAAGACTAACAAATATGTTGAGAGGAAAGGAAAGAAAGATTAGATATGCAAAGTTAAACAGAGGGTAGATGATTTTTATACATTAAAGACTAAGCACAAGTGGAAAAGAACATTAGGAAAGGCAAACAAAGGAATAAATGTAGAAAAAATATAATAGGTAAAAAATTAAAAATTGAGATTATAAAAAGAAAAAAATGGAAGAAGAAAAAAAAAAAAAAAGAAAACTCCACAGATGTGTAAAAGCCCAATGTAGAGGCAGAGTTTTATAACAACAATAAAAAATGTGACTGAATATACAGATATGCATATATACCCATAAGAAAAATCAAAACAGTCCAACAAAAATAAAGTACAATAGATTGACCCAGCGAACAAAGGAAACCAAAAATTAAATCTACCAGAATAAAACTAAAGCACAAACTGGAAAACAAAACAAAAGCAAGGTACTAATTGGGGAATAAAGTAGTGAAAATAAAACTAACAAATATGTAGAGAGGAAAGGACAGAAAGAAAAGAAAGAATAGATATGCAAAGTTAAATACAGGTAGATAAAGAAGATTTATATATGTTATATGAAGATTTATATATGCTATATATGTTATATGCTAAAGAAGATTTATATATATGTTAAAGATTAATGCAAGGGGGAAAGAACAGTAGGAAAAACAAACAAAGGAATAAATGTAGAAAAATAATAATAGGTTTAAAAATTAAAAATTAAAATTAAAAAGAGAGAAAAGAAAAGAAAAAAAAAAAAAGGAAAACTCCCCAGAACTGCAAAAGTCCAACACAGAGGCAGAGGTTTATATCCACAGTTTAAAAATGTGACTGAGGGGAAAAAAAAATTTCAAAAGTTTAATTGGATTTCATAATGCCCTAAAATTGACAACTACAAAAGGGAGGGGGAGAAAAAGAATCCAAAAGATTCTACAGAACAAGTTAAAAAATAAGAATAATAAATGTTTTTCTTGAGTCACTGCTGTCAGAATCCTTTCCCTCGCTGGGAGTCACAGTTCACCTTACCTGCCTAGGATGCCCTCCAACACTGTGCTGATCTCTGGAGCTGCTGTGGGGGCAACTCATTCTAATCTGGTTCTACTCCTGTGTCTTCTTGCCTCCAATGTCCACAGCTATTAGGACTACTGCATTTTCTTTTGTGGGAACTCTCAATGACCTTTTATATATTTCATAGAGTCTGACTAGTTGATCGTGTGGATTTAATCTGCATCTTGTACAGCTGGTGGAAGGTTTTGGGTCTTCTTCCTTAGCCACACTGCTCCTGGGTTTCAATTGTGGTTTTATTTCTACCTCTACATGTGGGTTATCCACTGGGGTTTGCTCCTGAGGCTGCCCTGGAGGACTTGGGTTTGCCCCTGTGAGGGCCAGGTGTGGAGGTTGTGCAGCTGCTTGGGTTACAGGGGTTCTGGCAGCACCAGGTACTCAGGGGAGTTGGCAGCTAGGGCAGCAGGAAATATAGTGCTCTAGAAGGGTATGCTGGAGAAGGCAATGGCAACCCACTCCAGTGTTCTTTCCTGGAGAATCCCAGGGATGGGGGAGCCTGGTGAGCTGCCATCTATGGGGTCGCACAGAGTCGGACACGACTGAAGCGACTTAGCAGCAGCAGCAGCAACAGAAGGGTATGGCAACCAGTACTGACCAATACGCTCCAGTATTCTTGCCTGGAGAACCCCCTCCCTGACAGAGAAGCCTGGCAGGCCACAGTCTACAGGGTCAGAAAGAGTCAGACACTACCAAAAAGACCCTGTGTGTATAGACGCAAGGATTTTTTGCCTGTGGCAGCTCTGCCCCAGTGAGAGTTGAGCGTGAAGGTGACACAGCTGCTTGGCCTATAGGGACTCTGGTGGCACCAAGTGTGCAGAGACACAGACTGCCTCCATCGCAGGAGTTATGGCCCTATCAGAGTCTTTTGTCGAGCCTCTTGTAGCTCGCAATCAGAAGGTTTCTTTGGCCAGTCTTTCTCCATAGCTTCATCCATTTAGGCACTTAGGGGGTTCCCTTGCCTGGGGTCCTTCTCTGTTGTTTTGCATGTCAGCACTTAGAGGGGCCCCTGGCTGGGGTCCTACTCTGTAGTTCAGTGCATCAGGCATTTGATGGGCCAGCCTCTCTATTGTTCAGCTGCTGATGCTGGCGTGTGTGGAGATAGAGGCTGTGGTGATGGTTCCACCCCTTATGTGTGACTCAGCAGTATCATCTTGCTTCCATGGCTGCCTACCTTTCCTCCACTGGCATCTCCCACCACAATCTCCTCCCTCACCTCCCTGGATCCGTCTCTCTGCAGTCAACAGCAGCCCTTGCCATGGGATTGCTCTACAATCCCTAAACTCCAGCTCCCAGCTGCTGCGCCTTTCAGTGGACCATCATTCCTGTCCAGAATATGTATGGCTGCGGCGAAGATTGTCTGATTCTCATTCTATTTAGGCTGCCATAGATCAGCTGTTTCACTCTCAGCCTTAAATGTTTCTCCTCTGACTCAGTTGCCCTGATGTGGGGTTCAGACCCTTGCTTCAGTTTCCCCACGCGCCAAAGGCAGGTCAAGGCCTACTAACACTTCTGTTTTTCCCCCTAGTTCCTTCATTCTACCAAGTTTTGCATGGTTCTATATATTCTTTTCCACTGGTCAGGTACTCCTGTACGCTCTCAGCTGGTGTTCTGCACGCACTTCTGTGTCTGAAGGTGTATTCCTGATGTATCTGTGGAGAGAGATGTAACCCACGTCCACCTACTCCTCCGCCATCTTGTTCTTCTCTGGCTTATTTCTTAATTTCAAACAAACACATTTTAACAACTCAACATTCGTACTTCACTCACAATTTTGACATCTGATTTTACAATGTATTTCACAACTTTTATTCAACAAAGTACTAGAGATCCTAGAGATATCAATCAGACAAGAATAAGAAGTGAAAGGTTTATAAATCAGAAAAGAAGAGGTAAAATTGTTATTGTATGACATATTTGTTGTTGTTTTATTGATAAGTCATGTCTGACTGTCTATATGTAGAAAACCCTAGACTCCACACAAAGATGATCAGAATTGATAAATGAATTCAGCAATGTAGTAGATGTAAGATTAATATATAGATATCCGTTGTATATTGTTAGTTCTTTACACTAACAATGAGGTATCAGAAAGAGAAAGTCAAAAAAATTAAAATCACATCAAATAATATAATTAGGAATTATAATTACAATTAAGGAGGTGAAGCATGTATACACCGAGAAATATAAAACATTAGTAAAGGTGACTGAAAATGATTCAAGGAAATGAAAAGATATCCCATTCTCTTGAATTGGAAGGACTGCTATAGTTAAAGCAGCCCTGCTATTTCTGTCTACAGATTAAAATCTTGAGGGGAAAGCAATCTTGAGGGAAAAACAACAACGCTGGGAACAAACCTCTTCCAGATTACAGACAACACTACAAGGCTATAGTAATCAAAACGTTGTGGTATTGGCACAAAAACAGGCATATGGATCAAAGGAATGGAATAGAGAGCTCAGAAATAAATCCACACACTTACAGTCAATTAATCTTCATCCAATGATGCAAGAAATTACAGTGGAGAAAAGATAGTTTATACAGCGAGTGGTATTTGGAAAGCTGGACAGTTTGTGTGTAAATGAATGAAGTTAAACAGTCCCTCATATCACATAAAAATAAACTAAAAATAGCTCAAAAGTTTAAATATAAGACATGCTACCATAAAGCTTCTAAAAGAGTATTTTGGCAAAATATTCCCTGATATAAATGATAGTAATATTTTCTTAGGTCAGTCTCCCAGGGCAAAAGAAATAAAAACAAAAATAAGTAAATGAGACCTAATTTATAAGCTTTTGAACAGCAATGCGCATGCTCCATCACAGTCGTGTCACAGTCTTTTGAGTATTGTTTCCCCCTGACCACGGGTGCAGGCCCACTGAGGTTAGGTCCCAGTAGTGCAGTAGTCATGCATCTGAACTTGCTGTGGGAACTATGGAGGCAGCTTAAACTCTGGTCTGGCCCTACTCCCATGCGAATGTGCTCACAGAACACATAGCTGCTAACACCAGATCTGCCCCAACTGCAAGAACACTTGTATTTCTGGATATTTTGCAGGTGCTGAATTTAGGATGCCACCAGTGGAGGTGTAACTCCACAGTTCATGCAGCTGTGAGGAATGATTTCAGCTCTTATTTCTTAGTCACATAGCTGCTGGGGCTCATCTGTGGTTTCAGACCCTCCTCTGGCTGAATTCCTACTTGGGGGAGCTATCTGTACTCTCCCAGGACAGTAGGGTGGGTCCTGGTACCCACTGGCAGATTTCCTATTTGCACAAGTTTTTCCAGCCCTCCTGAACAGTGGGGCAGGTCCTAGCACCCAGTGACAGGTTTTGTAGTAGTGAGAGCTATCCACACCCTCCTGGGCACTAGGGCAGGTTCTGGCACTCACTGATGGGTTTTCCAGCTGCAGAAGCTTTCTGTGCCCTTCTGGGACAGCAGGGTGGGTCCCATCATCTACTGGTGGGTTTCCCAGTAGTGAGAGCTGTGTGTGTTCTCCCAGGAATGTAGGGCATATTGTAACATTCTCTGAAGGAGTTCCTAGTCACGGAAGCTATCCACACCATTCCAGGATAGCATGGGCAGGTCCTGGGGCTCCCTGGCATAATTCCCAGTAGCTAGATCTATTCATGTCTCTCTGGGTCAACAGGGCAGAGCCTGGGTCCCGCTGAAAGAATTGCTAGTGGCTGGATCTGTCTGTGCCCTTCTGAGTCCACAAGGGTGGGGTCTGGCATCTGTCTCAGGCCTGGAAGAGGTGGCCAGTGCCTGCCTCTGGAGCCAAAGATGGCAGTGGTGTGTTGTGCCCACCCTCAGAGCTTCTGTAGATGATGTCCTGTTGCCTGGGAGCCCTCACCCATAAAGAGTTCTTATGCTGGTCCAACCCCTCTCCTCGTGTACCTCTCAGTAGTGGTGCCTTATCCGTCTGGTGGGCCCAGGTTTCTTCCTAGTACACTTTCAGCTGGAATGGTCCAACCCCTTCAGGCTGTTTCTACAGCTAACCCTGGTACTCTCCCTGGGACTAGGCTTCAGAGTGAGCTTCAGCACTGCACTCCCACCCTTAATGACTGAAAAGTGTCTCAGGTTGGAGAGTGCAGGGTGGTGGTATCGACACCTGGTGAGGGTTACTTTCTATTTTACCTTTCACAGACTGGTTGCTGCTATCACTTTTTAGATTCTGAGACTCCCCCTCCATCCAGTCTGATTTCTCTGCTGGTAAGGAGCCTTCCCAAGGTGAAGGAAACGTTCCTCCTTCACAGCCCCCTCCCTGGGGCACAAGCCCTGTTCTGATTCCTTTTTTTTTTCTTTTTCCTTTTTTCCTACCCAGTTACATGGAGGTTTTCTTTCTTTCTTTCTTTCTTTTTTTTTTTTCTTTTTTAAGACATCTGAGGTCATCTGTTGGCAAAATAGCTGTTCTGTGTTAATTGTTCCCAGGTGGCACTAGTGGTAAAGAGCCCACCTGCCAATGCAGATAGATGTAAGAGATGCAGTTTGGATCCCTGGGGTGGGAAGATCCCCTGGAGGAGGAAATGACAACCCGCTCCAGTATTCTTTCCTGGAGAATCCCATGGACAGAGGACCCTGGCAGGCTGCAATCCATAGGATGGCACAGAGTCAGACATGACTGAAGCAACTTCAGATGCATGTATGTGAATAGTCCCACTTGTAGATGTGTTTTCAATGTTTCTGTGAAGGGAGTCGAACTCTGCTTCCTACTACTCCAGCATCTTGATCTTGAGTCCTTGATTTTATTTATATCTTTAGTTGTAGATGATCTTTCCCAGTAGGTTTTGGTATTTTTATTGATGGTTGTTCTATAATTTGTTGCAATTTTGGTGTGCCCATGAGGGGAAGTGAGCTCAGGATTTTTCTACTCTGCCATCTTGGCTATCTCTCCTTTTGATGATATATTTATGATTTTCTTTATATAGTATCATGTTATCTCCACATAGACACTGTTTTACTCCTTCAAAAATTTGGATTCCTTTTATTTCTTTTTATTATATGACTATGATTATATATGACTTATGGTTTATTATATGACTGTGGTTAGAAGTTCCAATGTGATGTTGAATAAAAATGAGAGTGAGCTAAAAGTTTTCATTATAAACTGATGTTGAATTTTTTCATTTTTTTTTTCTGCATCTGTTTATAATGATCATATGATTTTTGTTCTTCAGTTTATTAATGTGCTGTATCACTTTAATTGATATGTGGATATTGAGCCAACCTTGGACTTCCCTGGTGGCTCAGACGATAAATAAAATGCCTGTAATGCAGGAGACCTGGATTTGATACCTGGGTTGGGAAGATACTCTGAAGAAGGGAATGGCAGTTCACTTCAGTATTCTTGCCTGGAAAATTCCATGGACAGAGGAGCCTGGTGGGCTACAGTTCATGGAGTCACAGAGTTGGACACACCTAAGCAAGTAACACTTTGCATCCCTGGGATAAACATTACTTGTTCATAGTGTTTTCTCCTTTCAATATATTGTTGAATTTGGTTTAGCAATCATTTGTTTAGGATTTTTGCATCTATGCCTATCAGTGATTTTGTCCTATAATTGTCTCTTGTGTGTGTGTATGGTATCTTTGTTTTTTGTATCAGCATGATGATGGCCTTGTAAAATTAGTTTAAAAGTGTTTCTTTTTCTGCAATTTTTTTGAATAGTTTGAAAGTGATAGATGTTAACTCTTGTTTAAATGTTTGTGGAATTCACCTGTGAAGCCATCTGTTCTTTTATTACTGATTCAATTTCATTACTGATAATTGATCTGGCCATATTTTCTATTTCTTCCTTGTTCAGTCTTGGGAGATTGTGCATTTATAGGAATTTGTCCATTTTTTCTGGATTGTACATTTTGTAGGCATTTAATTATTCATTATAATCCCATAAGCCTTTGTATTTCTGTGTTGTCAGTTGTATTGCTTCTTCTTTCATTTCTGAATAAAACCAATAATAATGATGAAAAAAGACAGAGAACAAAGACAAATTAGCAAATACTAGAACAAGAAAAAGAATATTACTGCATAACTTATAGTCATCCAAAAGATAATTAATGGATATGATTTTTAAAAACTGACAATAAACTCAAAAATTTAGATAATGCAGATAAAATTTTCAAAGAACACAACTTAAAAAAATTGTGAAGGAAGAAATAGAGAATTTGAATCCTCTGATATTTATATAAAATGTTGAATATATTATATTTTGAGCCCTGATTGCTTTCTTCATGAGTTATTCCATGATTAAGAAAATATATATATACCAATCTTACACACATTGAGAATATGAAAAAGACAACACAATCTCCAACTTCTTCAGCAAACACAATCTTTGCTTATTGAAATATAGTCAATTTGCAATATATTAGTTTCAGGTGTACTACAGTATGAGTTGACACTTCCACATGTTATGAAATGAAGAACAATTCTTGATATCTAAGCTTAACAAGAATATTTAAGAAAGTAAAATTACACCATAATATCACTGAAGAGCATAAATGAAAAAATTAAACATCCATTCACTGGCGATAATGAATTAGGGGGGAAAATGAGAATATTTTCCTGTCTTACTAGTTCCTACCTTTCAGCTTGACCTATGTGGTCCATCTTGTATAATAAATCCTTGTCAGATATATCATTTGCAAATGTTTTCTCCTATTCTATGGAGATCCTTGCCCATAATCAAACTGATGGCAATACTTTCAAGACAACAATAAGGAAACTCAAAAGTATTGGAAAAACAAAAGTATTGGAGTTTTAGCTTCAGCATCTGTCCTTCCAATGAATATTCAGGTCTGATTTCCTTTAGGATTGACTGCTTTGATCTCCTTGCAGTCCAAGGGAATCTCAAGAGTCTTCTCCAAAGACTCCAAATTGATGTCCAAAAGCATATTCTTTGCTGCTCAGCTTTCTTTATAGTTCACCTCTCACATCCATACATGACTACTAGAAAAACCATAACTTTGACTAGGTGGACTTTTGTCGGCAAAGTAATGTCTCTACTTTTAAATATGCTGTCTAGGTTGGTCATAGCTTTTCTTCCAAGGAGCAAGTGTCTTTTAATTTCATGGCTGCAGTCACCATCTATAGTATTTTGGAGCCCAAAAGAATAAAGTCTGTCACTGTTTCCACTGTTTCCCCGTCTATTTGCCATGAAGAGATGGGACCAGATGCCATGATCTTAGCTTTTTGAATGTTGAGTTTTAAGCTAACTTTTTCACTCTCCTTTTTCACTTTCATCAAGAATCTCCTTATTTCTTCTTTGCTTTCCACCATAAGGGTGGTATCATCTGCATAGCTGAAGTTATTGATATTTCTCCCAGCAATCTTGATTCCAGCTTGTGATTCATCCAGCCTGGCATTTTGCATGATGTACTCTGCCTAGAAGTTAAATAAGCCCAGTGACAGTATACAGCCTTGACATATTCCTTTCCCAATTCAGAACCGGTCTGTTGTTCCATGTCCAGTTCTAAATGTTGCTTCTTGATTTGCATGCAGATTTCTCAGGAGGCAGGTCAGGTGGTCTGCTATTCCCATCTCTTGAATAATTTTCCACAGTTTGTTGTGATCCACACAGTCAAAGGCTTTGGCATAGTCAATAAAGTAGAAGTGGATGTTTTTCAGGAACTCTCTTGCTTTTACAATGATCCAAATTATGTTAGCAATTTGATCTCTGGTTCCTCTGCCTTTTCTAAATCCAGCTGGAACATCTGGAAGTTCATGGTTCATGTCCTGTTGAAGCCTGGCTTGGAGAATTTTGAGCATTACTTTACTAGCATGTGAGATGAGTGCAATTGTGCTGTAGTTTGAACATTCTTTGGCATTGCCTTTCTTTGGGATTGGAATGAAAACTGACCTTTTCCAGTCCTGTGGCCACTGCTGAGTTTTCCAAATTGCTGGCATATTGAGTGCAGCACTTTCACAACATCATCTTTGAGGATTTGAAATAGGTCAACTGGATTGCCATCACCTCCACTAGCTTTGTTCGTAGTGATGCTTCCTAAGGCCTGCTTGACTTCACATTCCAGGATGTCTGGCTCTAGGTGAGTGATCACACCATCATGATTGTCTGGGTCATGAAGATCTTTTTTGTACAGTTCTTCTGTGTATTCTTGTGATCTCTTCTTAATATCTTCTGCTTCTCTTAGGTCCATACCATTTTTGTCCTTTATTGTGCTCATCTTTGAATGAAATATTCACTTGGTATCTCTAATGTTTTTGAAGAGATCTCTAGTTTTTGTCATTCCATTGTTTTCCTCTATTTCTTTGCATTGATTACTGAGGCAGGCTTTCTTATCTCTCCTTGCTATTCTTTGGAACTGTGCATTCAGGCGGGTATATCTTTCCTTTTCTCCTTTGCCTTTAGCTTCTCTTCTTTTCTCAGCTATTTGTAAGGCCTCCTCAGACAACCATTTTGCCTTTTTGCATTTCTTTTTCTTGGGGATGGTCTTGATCACTGCCTCCTTTACAGTGTCATGAACCTTCTGTCCATAGTTCCTCAGGTACTCTGTCTATATTTTTTCAAGATAAAGCTTAAATATTCCATTTTGTACACATTCAGTTTGTCAGACTTGTCCTATACCAGGGAATTAGGGACATTCATTTTTCTTCATTAAAAAATTCTACCTGAACAGTATCATTGGTGATAATGCTGTACTTTTAGATAACAGCATCTAAGTGAAAGTGAAGTTTACTCAGTTGTATCCAACTCTTGTGATTCCATGGACTGTACGAATACTGGAGTGGGTAGCCTTTCCCTTCTCCAGGAGATCTTTCCAACCCAGGGATTGAACCCAAGTCTCCCACATTGCAGGCAGATTCTTAACCAGCTGAGCCACAGGGGAAGCCCAATAACACTGGAGTAGGTAGCCTATCCCTTCTCCAGCAGACCTTCCCAACCCAGGAATTGAATTCAGGTCTCCTACATTGCAGGCAGATTCTTTACCAACTGAGCTATGAGGGAAGTGATAGTATCTAAATTCCATATTTTTGAAACATAAAGACAAGAGTACTGTCATTTTGGGAAAGGATGAGGAAATGGCCTTGGGCAAGTGGGCTTGACAAACCCAGTAACACAAAGAACCTAAAAGCATGGGCTTCTGAGACAATAACCAGTTATCCACAACAGTAAATGGTTAGCTCTCTTTCTGTTGCAGTGATGTACAGATTTACATAGCTTCCAATGAAGAAAAGTGGGACTATGAATCTTCCATCTAGCAGAATCACTCAATTCCCAGTTCCCTGAAAGATACAGATAAAGGCCTTACACACATTCCTATTTTTATAGGAAGCAGTCCCACACCAGATAAAATCTGCTGACAGCAAGCATGTAGACACCCGACAGGTTGAAGCCAGAAGACTGTTGATGCTTGTAACTTCATCTTGATGCCAACCAATCTGAGATGAGCACAAACTGATCAGGCATCCTGTGGGCCCATTCCTCACACTGCGTTTGAAACTCTTTCCCTGAAATTCTACCCGAGTTGATACCCTTTTTCTCCTTCTCCCTTGTGCACAAGCTATCTCTTTTAATAAAAAGTTTTGCTTTCTTAAGAGTCTTATGGGATTGATATTTATTTCTATTATGCTGTACAAAATTTGGAGAATTTTCTTCATTTGGGATTTCTCATAGGTGGGCATACAGAATCTTCACTAAAACGCTTGAGAGTATATTTTTCATGATCATAATCTTTTTCTGAAATTGCAATCAAATATGAGCCAGTAAATAATCCTCCTGTAATGCAGGACATAGAAGAGAGGAGGGTTCAATCCCTGAATCAGGGAGATTTCCTGGAGTAGGAAATGGCACTCTACTCCAGTATTCTTGCCTGGGAAATCCCATGGACAGAGGAGCCTTGCAGGCTACAGCCCATAGCGTCACAAAGAGTTGGACACAGCTGAGCATGCTTTGGATGGATAGATGGATGTTTTGGATGGATGGATGGGAACTATATTTGAGACCATGAGATATAATTAACATGGAGTTGTCTGACAACACATGATTTATTAATTAATCAGGAATACAATAAGTGCTTACTTTCATTATTTTTCCATTGGTTCTCAGGCTCTTCTTCATCCTCACATGCACTCAGTCTGTCTTCATATGAGCTTGCTGGGGATTTAATTAAATCAATCTTTTGTAGGAGTAGTCTTATAGCAATACCTATATATCTGTATCATCAAACTCCATTCAGTATCATGTGACCTTAGTTAGAGGAACTGAAAAGCCTTTTGATGAAAATGAAAAAGGATAGTGAAAAAGCTAGCTTGAAACTCAAGATTCAAAAAACAAAGTTCATGGTATCTGGTCCCATCACTTGATGGCAAATAGATGGGGAAACAATGGAAACAGTGACAGACTAATTTTCTTGGGCTCCAAAATCACTGCAGATGGTGACTGCAGCCATGAAATTAAAAGACGCTTGCTCCTTGGAAGAAAAGCTATGACCAAACTAGACAGTATATTAAAAAGCAGAGACATTACTTTGCCAACAAAGGTCCATCCAGTCAAAGTTATTGTTTTTCCAGTAGTCGTGTATGAATGTGGGAGTTGGACCATAAAGAAAGCTGAGCACCAAAGAATTGATGTTTTTGAACTGTGGTGTTGAAGAAGACTCTTGAGAGTCCCGTGGACTGCAAGGAGATCCAACTAGTCAATCCTAAAGGAAATGAGACTGATGCTGAAGCTGAAGCTCCAATTTTGAAGTAAAATTGAAGGCTGGAGGAGAAAGGGATGACAGAGGATAGAAGGTTGGATGGCATCACCGACTGATGGACATGAGCTTGAGTAAGCTCCGGGAGTTGGTGATGGACAGGGAAGCCTGGTGTGCTGTTGTCTATGGGGTCACAAAGAGTTGGACATGACTGAAAGACTGAACAACAACAGTCTTTAATAAGATATGTATCTGAAGAAAGCAATAATTTGAAACGATACACGTGCCCTGGTGAACTCACCTTAGTTCTGAGTGTAAACCTATGAAAATATATGTTAATATAATATATAAACGTATGGACTTTAAGTTATATATAAATGGTCTTATATAAAAATATGCAAATAAATATAAAGTGTAAACATATTTCTATATGTCATATATATCCTATCATGAGTGATTTCAAATGGTGTGAGGCAAGAAAGCCCCCTGGGCCTTTGCCTATCTCTTCATAATGGCTCTTTTTAAGTCTGTGCTCTTTACTTATAATGAAGTACGATCTCTTGTAAGATCTGCTTTAAGCAATGTCTTAGATCAGGTGGAGAGAAATAAGCAGCTTGGCTGGGGAGAAAATATCACATTTTATAAATAAGAAATTTAAAAAGTACATCATAGAAAACAGATCTCAGAAGTATGTTTACTAACAGATACCTAAAAAGGAAGGGCAAACCTAAGATATCAAATTTTAGCTAAAAATATTTAAACACTATGCACTAAATCTATCCAGATAAGGAATAGTTGTTTCATTTCAATCATAATCTTAAAAATGCATGTAAGATTTTTAAATGTATTTAACTTTTTCAAATGAAACGTGTGAGGACAAATGAATATAATCGCTTCTACAAAACAGTGGGAACAGAAACTCCTAGATGGACTTTCAATAACTACAAGGAACATTTTGTGTTGCAACTGTTAAAAAGTGGTGGTGGTGGTGGTTTAGTTGCTAAGTCGTATCTGACTCTGGTGACCCATGCACTGTAGCCTGGCAGGCTCTTCACTCCATGGTATTTTCCAGGCAAGAATATTGGAGAGAGCTGCCATTTCTTTCTCTAGTTAAAAAGTTAACATACACAATTCATCATGTGCACTGATTGGCCAGTTGTTAAATTATGGTTGTATTCATGATAATCAGTTATTTAAATATTTCAGTCTATGTCTAGTAGAACTTTTTTGTTTGTTTTGAGGTAGTGTATAGGAAGAGGATATGAAAAATGTGTGGCGTATGAGTAAATTATAAAATCAAAATTGTCTTTCTAGTGCTGGTTGGGTTGATGCATACTAGCATCTTTTCTCCTGAAGCTTGTCTATTAATGGAAGACTCAATGATATATTGACTTTCAAAGGCAAATTCAGGAGCATGTGATAAAAATAGCAAAAAGCAAAGAACTTTTGTTTGAGAACAAATAAAAAGCGCCAGAATTACCAAATAATTTGAATTCAAAGTGTGATTGCTTTGTTTTGATGGAGATGTTTCACAGAGAGCTCCCTTGTGGTGGTTTGATTTCACTAACTTGATAATCACTTGGTGTCCCAGTGAGACTAGTTATTAAAAAGAGGTCATGTTAAATGCATAGGAGATGAACAAAGATTTAAATCACCGTCTCAGAACTTAAAAAAAAAAAAAAAGCTTTAAATCAGACTTATTTTCATTATTTAAGAACTTCCTGGAATTGCTAGTCCTGCCAGTTAAACCCAGACTGTGCCAAGAGACCGTGCTCTGGACCATGCCAAGGGACTTGTTAGAGTGTTACAATGTAACAATTAAAAAGTTATAGTAAAATAGAGGAAATTGCAAACACTGATATCTGTAGTTTGGATCCCAGGAGAAGAAGAGCTTGTTTAAACATCCCTTGGGTTTCTAATTCAGCTCTCCCTGCACTCTAGATATTAATGAAGCCTCAAGTTCACTTAAGGGAATCTTGGCAACAGTGAAACCAAAGAGAAACTTGGAGAAAAAGTTTTAGGTTTCTCTGGGATCAGATAGATTCTTCGTGCACAATGCATGAGTCATTTGCCTATCATTAAGCACATTGTGTTTACAGGTGTATTGGGAATTGTAGGATAATAGTGTACTCTTTTATTTGCAGTAGCAGAACAGCAGAAGGAATTGTTGGTGGCTGTGGGCTTGTTTAACTCCGATCCTCATGCTTTATGAAGCTTTTCTATTTGCTGGAATAAACTAATCATTCCAAGTGCAAACTCTCTTCCCTGACATGCCACTTATTTCATATCTTGAAGACATAACTCCAGACTCATAACTTAGCTTTATTTTACTATTTTTACTATGTCACAGCATTTATGGTAAAACTGCCACTGGCTTAAAAATATAAGTGGATATTTTATTGGGTGTGGAGACACATGCTGTTCAGCTCTCTTACTTCACAAGAGTTCTTTGATTGTTTAAATTTTACACAAAAGTTTCACTTATTCATAGAGCCCAAGAACTGAGGCTAGACTATTAAAAGGCAAAAAATTACTAGTTTGCATTCCCACCAACAGTGTAAGAGGGTTCCCTTTTCTCCACACCCTCTCCAGCATTTATTGCTTGTAGACTTTTGGATCGCAGCCATTCTGACTGGTGTGAAATGGTACCTCATTGTGGTTTTGATTTGCATTTCTCTGATAATGAGTGATGTTGAGCATCTTTTCATGTGTTTGTTAGCCATCTTTATATCTCCTTTGGAGAAATGTCTGTTTAGTTCTTTGGCCCATTATTTGATTGGGTCGTTTATTTTTCTGGAATTGAGCTGCAGGAGTTGCTTGTATATTTTTCAGATTAGTTATTTGTCAATTGCTTCATTTGCTATTATTTTCTCCCATTCTGAAGGCTGTCTTTTCACCTTGCTTATAGTTTCCTTTGTTGTGCAGAAGCTTTTAATTTTAATTAGGTCCCATTTGTCTATTTTTGCTTTTATTTCCAATATTCTGGGAGGTGGGTCATAGAGGATCCTGCTGTGATTTATGTCGGAGAGTGTTTTGCCTATGTTCTCCTCTAGGAGTTTTATAGTTTCTGGTCTTATGTTTAGATCTTTAATCCATTTTGAGTTTATTTTTGTGTATATGGAAAACAGTGTGAAGATTCTTTAAAAAACTGGAAATAGAACTGCCTTAAGACCCAGCAATCCCACTACTGGGCATACACACCGAGGAAACCAGAATTGAAAGAGACACATGTACCCCAATGTTCATCGCAGCACTGTTTATAATAGCCAGGACATGGAAGCAACTTAGATGTCCATCAGCAGATGAATGGATAAGAAAGCTGTGGTATATATACACAATGGAGTATTACTCAGCCATTAAAAAGAAAACATTTGAATCAGTTCTAATGAGGTGGATGAAACTGGAGCCTATTATATAGAGTGAAGTAAGCCAGAAAGAAAAACACCAATACAGTATACTAATGCATATATATGGAATTTAGAAAGATGGTAACGAGAACCCTGTATGCGAGACAGCAAAAGAGACACAGATGTATAGAACAGTCTTTTGGACTCTGTGGGAGAGGGTGGGATGATTTGGGAGAATGGCACTGAAACATGTATAATATCATATATGAAATGAGTCGCCAGTCCAGGTTCGATGCATGATACAGGATGCTTGAGGCTGGTGCACTGGGATGACCCAGAGGGATGGTTTGGGGAGGGAGGTGGGAGGGGGGTTCAGGATGGGGAACACGTGTATACCCATGGCAGATTCATGTTGATGTATGGCAAAACCAATACAATATTGTAAAGTAATTAGCCTCTAATTAAAATAAATAAATTTATATTAAAAATAAAATAAATAAATTTATATTAAATAAAAAAAAAGAACAATGTTAAAAAAAGAGAGATTAAATCCTAGGAGTTGTCATCATAAGGAAAAATTTGTTTTCCCTTTAATTTTGTACCTTTATGAGATGATGGATGTTCACTAAACTTATTGTGATAATCATTTCATCATGTATGTAAGTCAAATCATGCCAATTATATCAGTAAAATTGGAAGAAAAAAATAAAGGTGAAAAAAAAGAAAAAAGTTGTGAATAATATCAATATAGTAAAACATTTAGTCATCAGTGAAAAACACAAAAATTATTGGGTAGACTGGATTGGCTTATTTTAGTCACAGCACTTCAATTTCAGCCTTCTTGTAAAAAATAAAAGTATTATTATCTTGGAGAAATTCTAGGATAAAGAAAGCTCCATGAGCTTTCTCACCCTCCTGCTACTTTGATGACTATGCTCCAGTGCAAAACTATTTTTATTATTTTCTACTTAGTGTTCTAGCTTCCCAAATAGCTTAAACACATCTTTTAAATTGAAATATGCCATAGCCTTCCCACATTCTCTGTAGCCCTATGTTTTTCCTGTACTGATTTAAAGAGAGTATTTCAATCCTATAAATGTTTAAGATAATAATATAATTATCATTACTATATCATTATACAATAGATGTTAATGCTTCAAATATTTAATTATCATTTGGAAAATCATAAAATTTTCAAACACACTACATGGTGTGTTCTTTGTGTATCTTATTAAAGATTATAAAAATCCATAGCTGTTGTTGTCATCCATTACCCATATGCTTGCCTCATTCTCTCCACATTGTAACAGTTTTTCATATTTCTTATCATTTTTTGTTTGTTTTATATGGGCAAATATCTCATTATTATATTCTAATAAGCTAAATTGCTCTTTGTCTAATATTGATTATAGAATGTCTTTTATAAGTTTTATTTTTTTAATTGAGTAAATATAGTTTGTTTCCAGGATTTCTGATTTTGTTTATTTTATATTCACTTATCTTCCTTTTGCCCTTCCTGATTTGTTTCATAATTTCTTGCTCTTTTAAAATAAAAGTTATACTTCTTTTCACTAAATTTAAAGTGGATATTTTAAGTGTATGTATGGCGAGACTGTACTTATCCAAAATATATCAATAAATTCCAACTATAACAAGCTCCTACTATATTAGTTCCTACTAATACATTAGTTTTTCTTAATGTTAGGCTTAACAATATGGAGATTCTCTCTCTCTCCTTTTGTAACATGAACACACATATACACACACACATGTGTCTAGCAGCCGGGTAACTTTCGGTAAGTAGCCATCTGGGATTCCAACTGAAAACTGCTTCTTGTGATTAATTATTATAATTTTGCACCCCATTCAGGTATTGTGGATACAACAGGTCCAGAGCCAGAGGCATTTTGTCTCACCCTTTTTAGCAGCAATACTGAGCCTTTCTTGTCAAATTCCCAACCACGAGTTTAATGAGAATAACAAAACTTCCCATTAAAAGGATAAGCACAGACAGTAGCTTGACTACTTTGGATTAGCCCTTTAAAGAGGCTGGAAATCCATGTCCTCTGGCTTCACATCAAAGGTCTTGTTCCAGTCCAGCATTTCTTGCATGAACTCTTTATCTTCTTTATCCCTAGGAAACTACTACTCTCACGTGGTGACAGAGCCTGTGATTAAGCCCCACCCACTCTGCATCATGTCACCTGTTTCGGATCTTCAGATATATTCTGAACTTCCTGTCAGAGGAAAGTTTCGTTTTAATGTGTAAATATACATATATCTGATATCCATATTATATGTCTTTGGTATATGTCAGGAGCAGTTTTTAACACCCTTATGCAAGTTGATCTAAATGTATTCATTTTTTTCCCCTGTCACATCTACAGTAATATATCCTCTGTTTATTTATTTATCTGCTTGTTTTGGATTCCACCAGCATGGTATTAAATATATCATTATTTCAATAGGAATACATTAATATTTTATTGCTATTTAAGTTCTGTCTAAAGATTAATTATGGAATAAATCATCTCTTCATATATTTTTATACATTGGACTACCCATTGCTTTGCATGTTCTAATTAACTGCTGATTTCTGGTTTACTCTAATAGAAGCATTATTGAGTGTTTTGCCTTTAGGTGACTCTCAGAACAGAATTCATGGGCCTTTTGCTTATTAGAAGCATGTCAGGGTTTGCAAATGTATTGGGAGTGGAATGACAATAATGTACTTGTTAATATGATGCAGTAGAATAACAAAATGAAGTCTCCTTGGTGGTTTTGTGCTATTTTTGACACTTCTAAAGTAAAATTATTTTAATTCATGTTATAAAATATATTGTATACACAAGGAAATACATTCTGTTAACATTTATACATTTAAAATGAAAGAAAGTTACCTGTGGTCACCACACATATAGGAAATGTACATCAGCAATGAATTCAAACTCCTGGTGGTTGCCTCCTATCTTTCTCAGAGAGCTACAACATCCTCGATTTTGTTTTAGTCGATTCCTTTTCTTTACAATTTTATCATAAATATTTGTGTCTTCAAATGTGTGTTTTTCTTTTGAGCTTTTTATATTCAGAGAATCATACTGAAAGTGTTGTTTGTCTTTTTTTAACTTGAAGTTTGGCCTTGGAGATTTATTCATGCAAGTGCTGATGGTTGTAAAGCACTTAAAAAATAACTGATATGTACCAATACATTTTTAAAACATAACTTTTTCTGTTTTTTCCCTCCAATTTTGTGCTATTGTGAGTAACATTTCCACGAGTTCAATTTTGAACTAGTCCGTTGTTCCATGTCTGATTCTAACTGTTGCTTCTTGACCTGCATACAGGTTTCTCAGGAAACAAGTAAAGTGGTCTGGTACTCCCATCTCTTTAAGAATTTTCCTCAGTTTGTTGTGATCCACACATTCAACGGCTTCAGCATAGTCAGTGAAACAGAAGTAGATGTGCTCTGGGACTCCCTTGCTTTCTCCATGATCCAAAGAATATTGGCAATTTGATCTCTAGTTCTGCTGCCTCTGCAAAACCCAGCTTTCCCACCTGGAAGTTCTCAGTTCAGCTACTACTTAAGACTATCATGAAGGATTTTGAGCATAATCTTGCTAGCATGTGAAACGAGCTCAATTGTATGGTAGCTTGAACATTCTTTGGCATCACCCTCCTTTGGAATTGGAATGAAAACTGACCTTTTCCAGTCCTGTGGACACTGCTGAGTTTTCCAAATTGCAGACACACAGATACACACACACACAGGCACACACACACACACTACATGTTTGATAACATTTGCTATCTTTGATGGTTTGAAATTTATTGAGATTCATTTCATGGTAAAATATATGATGCATTTTAAAGTTGTTTCATATGTTCTTGTAAAGAAACTCCACTCTCTTTCTGGAGATGGATATATGTGAAGTTAAAGCTGCTCAGTCATGTCCGACTCTTTGAGACTCCATGGACATCCATGGAATTCTCTAGTCCAGAATACTAGAATGGGTAGCCTTTCCCTTCTCCAGGGGATCTTCCCAACCCAAGGATCAAACCCAGGTCTCCTGCACTGCAGGCAGATTCTTTAACAACTAAGCTATCCGAGGAGCCCAGAGAGAGCTATATATAAGATTATACATACCGTTCTAGTTCAATGTTTCTATATTCAAGCTTATTCAATTATATGTTTGACGTTTCTACAACTGGTGTATTGCTGGCTCACTTATTTTGTTAGGTTTGTGTGATATGTTGATGATTTACCTCTTTTTATTTTTCCATTATAATGCCTTTTCTCTAGAGGTTCATTTTAAAGTTCATTTGTCATTACAAAAGGAACAGCAAGAAGGTGAGAGAACTCAAATCAGCATTATGTGTATTGATTAGCCAAAGTCTGAGGGAAGAAAAGTGGCAGACTAATCAGTTCTGTCAAATAGTCAGAAAAATTAAAAAAGAAAAACATTAAAACATTAAGATGATTAATCAATATACGGGTTTACTCTGTCATTGGGAGAAGGAAATGGAAACCCACTCCGGTATTCTTGCCTGGAGAATCCCATGGACAGAGGAACCTGGAGGGCTTCAGTCCATGAGGTCTCAAAGAAAGGGACAAAACTGAAACGACTTAGCACTCATGCACACTCTGTCATTAGCAATGAACTTCTACTTAACCTGCAATGTCAGTTGGTATTAGTATAAAGTCATCACTGTTAGGAAAAATCATTAAAATTAATCTTCTAGAACAAAGAGACCAGTCTCAAATTTTATCACATCATAACTTATTTTTTTACACTTAACAGATTCATGCAGTTTAAAAAGATGTATAGGTATGACACTTCATATTTGGAAGCAGCCTTTGACGTTTCTTATGTGAAAGCAAAAAGAACAAAAACAAAATTTTATAAAAGAACTACTTGTTTTTGTGATATTGATAAACATGACTGAAACAAATAATGGAAACAATAAGATGAGAAACTAAAGTTTCTCAAATGTCAGCATGCATTTGCAAAGAAACAGGAAAAAAATGATAAATTTTTAGCAAAATAAATTTAATAACAAATTAATCACCAGAGGAGATCTTTTATGATATTATCTGATATTTGTAAATTCTATTTTAAATAAAGAAGTATTCAAAGGTAATTTTTTTGAGTGAAGGAAATATAAATCACTGAAGATATATTCTTAAGAAGAAATTCAGTTACAAAAAGAAAAAAAACTGTATAGAAAAATACATACTATTAACCATTAGTTAAACAGCTACCTTTAGTGGATTATTACTAGTACTTTACATTCCCTATATCAAAGCTAAATTACACAGCAGATATCTGCAGAGCAAAACTTCAAAATTAGTAAGTGGTTAATTTTTATGAAGAAAAAAATGTTTATTTGCTTTTTATTTAGTTGAAATATAGTTGATAAAACATACTACATTAGTTTCAGGTGTATTGCATAGTAATTTTACACTTTCATAGGACTTCCCTGGTGGCTCAGATGGTAAAGCGTCTGCCTACAATGAGGGAGACCTGGGTTCAGTCTCTGGGTTGGGAAGATCCCCTGGAGAAGGAAATGACAACCACTCCAGTACTATTGCCTGGAACATCCCGTGGATGGAGGAGCCTTGTAGGCTACAGTCCACAGGGTTGCAAAGAGTCGGACATGACTGAGAGACTTCACTTTTCACTTTCTTTTTTCTCATTATGACATAATCATCATAAGTGTATTAACCATCTGTACCCATACAAAGTTATTACAATATTATTGATCATGTTTCTTATGCTATTATATCCCTATGACTTTTTTATTTTATAAGTAGAGGTTTGTATCTCTTAATTTTCTTCAACTATTTTTCCCACCCTCAAACTAAGCTCTTTTCTGGTAACTAGCCCTTTTGTTCTATGTATTAACAAGTCCGTTTTCATTTTGTTTCTTCTAATCCTCATGTAAGTGAGATCATGTGGTATTTTCTTTCTCTGTTTCACTTATTTCACTCAGCATAACACCCTTTAGCTCCATTCATGTTTTGGCAACTGGTAAATTTCATTTTTTATGGCTGAGTAATATTTCACTATATATATGGCTTTCCTGGTGGCTTAAACATTAAAGAATCTGCCTGCAATGCAGGAGATTTGAATTCTATCTCTGGGTCAGGAAGATACCCTGGAGAAGACAATAGCTACTCACTCCAGTTTTCTTGCCCGGAGAATTCCGTGGACAGAGGAGCTTGGAGGGCTACAGTCCTTGGGATCTCAAAATGTTGGACATGACTGAATGACTAACACTTTCACTTTCACTTCACACATATGTTTATATTTTCTTCACCCACTCATCTACTGATGGACACTTAGGTCACTTCCATACCTTGGCTATTATAAACAATGCTCCAATAAACATAGAGGTGCATATACCTTTTCAAATTAGCGCTTTTTCCTTCTTTGGATAAATACCCAGAAGTAGAATTGTTGGATTGTACAGTAGTTTTATTTTTTTTTTAATGGAAAAACCTCCATACAATAGTCTATCATGCTTGCATCATTTTACAATTCCACCAACAGTGTGCAAGTTTTCCTTTACTTGATACACTCACCAACACTTGTTATGTATTATGTGTTATCTTTTTGAAAATAGCCCTTCTGACCAGTATTGAAGGATACATCATTGTGAGTTTAATTTGCATTTCCCTGATGATTATGGAGCTTTCCTGGTGGCTCAGATGGTAAAGAGTCTGCCTGCAATGTAGGAGACCCAGGTTCGATCCCTGGATTGGGAAGATCACCTGGAGAAGGGAATGGCTACCCACTCCAGTATTCTTGCTTGGAGAATTCCAAGGATAGAGGAGCCTGGAGGTCTACAGCCCATGGGGTTGCAGAGTCTGACATGACTGAATGACTAACAAATGATTAGTGATGTTGAGCATCTTTTCATGTGTCTGTTGTCCATCTATATGGCTTTCTTGGAAAACTGTATTCAGGTTTTTTTTAATCTATTTTTTCATTTGGATTGGTTTTTGAAATTGAGTTGTATGAGTTCATTATATATTTTAATATTAATCCCTTATCAGATATATAAGTTGCAAATATAGTCTTTCATTTAATGAGTTTCCTTTTGCTTTGTTGGTGGTTTCTTGGCTTGCAAAGGATTTTTAGGTTCAGGCAGGTTCATTTTTTAACTCTCATTTTCATTGCCCTTGCCTGCTGCTACTGCTGCTAAGTCGTTTCAGTTGTGTCCGATTCTGTGTGACCCCATCGAGGGCAGCCCACCAGGCTCCCCCGTCCCTGGGATTCTCCAGGCAAGAACCCTGGAGTGGGTTGCCATTTCCTTCTCCAATGCATCAAAATGAAAAGTGAAAGGGAAGTCGCTCAGTCGTGTCCAACTCCTAGCGACCCCATGGACTGCAGCCTATAAGGCTCCTCCATCCATGGGATTTTCCAGGCAAGAGTACTGGAGCAGGGTGCCATTGCCTTCTGTCAAAGAATCTACTACCTATATTTCCTTCTGAGTTTTATAGTTTCAGGTCTTACATTTAAGTCTTTAATCTACTTTGAGGTGATTTTATATGGTGTAAGAAAGTTGTCCAATTTAATTCTTTTGTATGTAGCTGTCCAGTTTCCCATAATCAAGAGTGTTTCCAATAAACACTCTTTATTGGAGAGACTCTCTTATCTCCACTGACTATTCTTACTCTCCTTCTCATTAATTGATTGAACAAATAAGTGTGGATTTATTTCTGGGCTCTGTATTCTGCTCTATCCATCTATCCCATCTATCCGTTTTTGTGTCAGTATCACACAATTTTTGATTACTACTATATTGCATAATTTAAAATCAAGGAGCATATACCTTTAATTTTTTTTTAATTTATGCTAATTTTATTTTTTATTTTATTTTTTAACTTTACAATATTGTATTGGTTTTGCCATATATCAAAATGAATCCACCACAGGTACACATGTGTTCCCCATCCTGAACGTTCCTCCTTCCTCCCTCCCCATACCGTCCCTCTGGGTTGTCCCAGTGCACCAGCCCCAAGCATCCAGTATTGTGCATCGAACCTGGACTGGCGACTCATTTCATATATGATATTAAACATGTTTCAATGCCATTCTCCCAAATCATCTCACCCTCTCCCTCTTCCACAGAGTCCAAAAGACTGTTCTGTACATCAGTGTCTCTTTTGCTGTCTCGTATACAGGGCTATTGTTAGCATCTTTCTAAATTCCATATATATGCGTTAGTATACTGTATTGGTGTTTTTCTTTCTGGCTTATTTCACTCTGTATAATAGGCTCCAGTTTCATCCACTTCATTAGAACTGATTCAAATGTATTCTTTTTAATGGCTGAGTAATACTCCATTGTGTATATGTACCACAGCTTTCTTATCCATTCATCTGCTGATGGACATCTAAGTTGCTTCCATGTCCTGGCTATTATAAACAGTGCTGCGATGAACACTGGGGTACACGTGTCTCTTTCAATTTTGGTTTCCTCAATGTGTATGCCCAGCATTGGGATTGCTGGATCATAAGGCCTTTCTATTTCCAGTTTTTTAAGGAATCTCCACACTGTTCTCCATAGTGGCTGTACTAGTTTGCATTCCCACCAACAGTGTAAGAGAGTTCCCTTTTCTCTACACCCTCCCCAGCATTTATTGCTTGTAGACTTTTGGATCACAGCCATTCTGACTGGCATGAAATGGTACCTCATAGTGGTTTTAATTTGCATTTCTCTGATAATGAGTGATGTTGAGTATCTTTTCATGTCTTTGTTAGCCATCTGTATGTCTTCTTTGGAGAAATGTCTATTTAGTTCTTTGGCCCATTTTTTGATTGGGTCATTTATTTTTCTGGAATTGAGCTGTAGGAGTTGCTTGCATATTTTTGAGATTAGTTGTCTGTCAGTTGCTTCATTTGCTATTATTTTCTCCCATTCTGAAGGCTGTCTTTTCACCTTGCTTATAGTTTCCTTTGTTGTGCAGAAGCTTTTAAGTTTAATTAGATCCCATTTGTTTATTTTTGTTTTTATTTCCAATATTCTGGGAGGCGGGTCATAGAGGATCTTTCTGTGATGTATGTCGGAGAGTGTTTTGCCTATGTTCTCCTCTAGGAGTTTTATAGTTTCTGGTCTTACGTTTAGATCTTTAATCCATTTTGAGTTTATACCTTTAATTTTATTCTTTCTCAATATTTCTTTGGTTATTCAGCATCCTTTGTGTCTCGATACAAAATTTAAGATTATTTGTACCAGTTATGTGAAACTGTCATTAGTATTTATAGAGAAATTATAATAAATCTGTAGATTGCTTAAAGTACTATGGATATTTTAACAATATTTATGCTTATAATCCATGACCTTGGTATATCTTTACATTTGCATCTTCTTCAAGTTTTTTTAATCAAGTTTTTTCAATCTCAGAGAAGAGGCTTTTCATCTCTTTGGTTAAATTTATTATTTTATTATTTTGGATGAAATTGTAAAATGGATTGTTTTATTAATTGTGGCTAGGACTTCCAATACTTTGTTGAATAAAAGTGACTAGAGTGTATCTTATTTTTGATCTTAGAGGAGATGCTTTCAGCTTTTCACTCTTGAGTATGATGTTGGCTGTAGGTCTGTCATACATAGACTTTATTATGCTGAGGTATTTTTTATACCCATGTTGCTTTTTTAATCATAAATGGATGTTAAATTTAGTCATAAACTTTTTCTGTATCTATTAAGATGATCATATAATTTTATAATAAATTTTTATTGAAGTATAGTTGCTTTACAATGTTATGTTAGTTTCTACTGATCATATAATGTTTTTATTTTTCAAATTTTTAATGTGGTGTGTCACATTGATGGATTGATTTGCAGTTATTAAACTTTCCTTGTATCCCTGAGATATGTTCCCCTTGAACATTGTGTATGATCCTTTTAATATATTGTTGAATTTGGACTGCTAGTATTTTGTTGAGGATTTTTACATCTATGTTCATTAATGATATTGAACTTTAATCTTTTATTGTTTCTTTGGTTTTGATAACAGGTTGATGCTGGCCTTATAAAGTAAGTTCAAAATTATTCCTTCTTCTCTATTTTTTGGGAATAGTTTGAAAAAGATAGATGTTAAATATTTTTAAATGTTTAGTTGTCTGATCCTGGATTTTGTTTGTTTTTTACTACTGACTCAATTTCATTACTAATAATCAGTCTGTCCTTTTTTACTTTCTGATACAGTCTTAGGAATAGAAGATTTATAGGAATTCATCCATTTCATCTATATTTTTCATTTTATTGATGTATAATTGTTCATAGTAATCTTATATGATTTTTTGTATTTTTGTAATGTTAGTTACAACTTCTATTTATTTTACTAATTTTGGATCTTATAAATATACATATATATTTTTTATTGAAATATCATTGACTTACATTGTTTCAGGTGCACAGCAAGGTGATTCAATTATACAAATGCACATATATTATTGTTGAAATTATTTTCCATCATAGGTTATTACAAGATATTGACCAAAGTTCACTATGCTGTACAGTAAACCTTTGTTGCTTGTTGCATATCTATTTTTTAATTAAAAATCTAGTATTCTATTCATACTAAGTGAAATAAGTGGTATCAAAATATCATATTTTTAGTAAGGCAAAAATTCATGTTTTCTAAAATATATACATTATATACATTTATAATATGTATACAAAATGCATATCTACTACAATACATATATATTACACATATATTCAACTACATTTGATAAAGGCTTGAGAAAGAACATCAGTAAAAGAGAGAAGAGATGGAGAAATTGGAGAACATAAACTAAATGAAATGTGAGCCCTGAATATGAAATAGTTGTTTGCCCTGAGGTGGCCCAGCCCTAGGTTCTGGGGTTTGATGGTGGGGTTAAGGGTGAACTCCAACAGGGTTTACACAAGGGGGACCTTCCAGTGCCCCCTTCCCTATGGTGAGACCCTGCTGACCCATGTCTCCATAGGAGGCCTTCCAACACTAGCAGGTATTTTCATCTCAGTCTCCTGTGGGGTCACTGCTCCTCTCCTCTGCATCTTGATGTGCACAAAATTTTGTTTGTGCCCTCCAAGACCAGAGTCTCTGTTTTACCCACTCCTGTGGAAGGCCTATTATCAAATCCCATTGACCCTCAAGGCAAGATTCTCTGTGGCCCCCGTCCCTTTGTTGGATCCCGAGGCTTGAAAGTCTGACATGGGGTTCAGAACCTTTACAATAGTGTGAGAACTTCTTTGGTATTATTGTTCTCCAGTCTACGGGTCACCCACCCAGTGGGTATGGGATTTGGTTTTATCGTGATTGAGCCCCTCCTATTGTCTTGCTATGGTTTCTTTGTCTTTGGACATAGGGTATCTTATTTTAGTGGGTTGTATGCTCCATGAGTGGCCCCTATGTGGGCTATATGGGTCTTTCTGTTTTGATGTGGTCAACTATTATGGGAGCACTGGTAGGCAGGACAGGGCACTGGACTTGTTGGCCATTAGGTTCTGATTTTTGTGGTGACTGCCATCCCACTGATTTGTGGGGCCAGGTCCCTAAGTGACTGACTACAGGGCCTGGAGTGGCCGAGGCTGAAGCTGGTTTACTTATGAGTGGATAATTTTCTCACACTAATAGGCTAGAGAGGGGACTCCGAAATGATGCTTTCCAGTGTCAGCATCCCTGATGCAGAACCTCTTCCCCAAAATGTCTATTGCTGGCATCTCCAGCCCCAGAGTAAGTTTCAGTTGCCACCTGTCCCTCTGAGGTGCTCTTCAAGATCAGCTCTTTTCAAACTGCTGTCTCTGTGCTACTGCATGTAAATGTCTTCACATGTTTTTTAAGATTAGAGTCTCAGTTTTGTAAGGCCCCTCAGCTCCCTTGTATGCAAGCCAGATGTTCTGGGGATGCTTCTTCTTGGTATATAACACCTAGGCTGGTGAACCTGATGTCGGGAGAGATCCCTCACCTTGGAGAAATGTTCTGAAATTTTGAGCATCCTTGTGTTTGAGGATCACCTACCAAAGGGTGTGGCTTTTGTGATTACCATGTTTTCACTCCTTCTACCACCCTTTTGTGCTTCCTTACTTGTATCTTTAGCTGTAAAAAATACCTTTTGCTAGCCTTCAGGTTCTCATAAATAGTTGCTCTGTAGACAATTTTAATTTTGCTATGCCTGTGGACAGAGGTGTGTTCAGGGTCTTCATACTCCACTATCTTGGCCAGACATCAATAAAAATACATTTAAAGTAAAATAGAAATTATGAAAATATAGTATGAAATATAAAAGTTTGCTTTTTTATCACAAAAAAATAAACAAATTTCAGGGGGAAAAGGTCTGACACAGATAGTAGATGTGCAAACCTTCCCGATAATTTTTGAGAACAGTACAAATTATCTAGTTTCTATAGTTAATGTATATAACATATTTTGTTTAATACTGCCTTCACCTTGTTGTTGTTTAGTCACCTGATCATGTCCTATTCTTTGTGACCACATAGACTGCAACATTCCAGGCCTCGCTGTCCCTCACTGTCTCCCAAAGTTTGCCCAAGATCATGTCAATTGGATTGGTGATGTCATCCAACCATCTCATCCTCTGATGCCCTCTTCTTCTTCTGGCTTCAATCTTTCCCAGCATCAGGGTCTTTTCCAATGAGTCAGCTGTTTACATCAGATGACCAAAATACCAGAGCTTCAGCTTCAACATCAGTCCTTCCAACCAGTATTCAGGGTTGATTTCCCTTAAGATTGACTGGTTTGATCTCCTTGCTGCCCAAGGGATTTTCAGAAGTCTTCTCCAGAACCACACTTCGAAGGCTTTCTTTACAGTCCAGCTCTCACAACCAAGGCTATGGGAAAACCACAGCCTTGACTATACAGACCTTTGTCAGCAGAGTTATGTCTCTGCTTTTGAACACACTGTCTAAGTTTGTCATAGATTTCCTGCCAAGAAGTGATCATCATCTGATTTCATGAGTGCAGTCACCATCCACAGAGATTTTAGAGTCCAAGAAGAGGAGATCTGTCACTGTCTCCATGTTTTCCCCTTCTATTTGCCATGAAGTAATGGGGCCAGATGCCATGATCTTAGTATTTTTAATATTTAGTTTTAAGCAGCTCTTTCACTCTTCTCCTTCACCCTCATCAAGAGGCTCTTTAGTTCCTCTTTGCTTTCTGCTATTAGAGTAGTATCATCCACATATCTGAAGTTGTTAATGTCTCTCCCACTTATCTTGATTACAGCTTGTAACTCTTCCAGCCTGGCATTTCTCATGATGTTCTCAGCATGTAGGTTAAACAAGCATGTAACAGCTGTGGTACTCCTTCCTCAATTTTGAACCAACCAATTGTTCCATACAGGGTTCTAACTGTTGCTTCTTGATCAGCATACAGGTTTTTCAGGAGACATGTAAAATGGTCAGATACTCCCATCTGTTTTAGAGCTTTCCACAGTTTGTTATGATCTACACAGTCAAAGGCTTTAGCATAGTTAATGAAACAGAGGTAGAAGCTTTTCTGGAATTCCCTTGCTTTCTCTATGATACAGCAAATGTTGGCAATTTGTTCCTCTGCATTTTCTAAACCCAGCTTGGCCACCTGGAAGTTCTTGGTTCACAAAATGTTGAAGCCTAGGGTGCAAGATTTTAATCATGCCCTTACTAGCATGGGAGATGAGTGCAATTGTCCGATGGTTAGAACATTCTTTAGTACTATCCTTCTTGGGAATTGGGATGAGGACCTTTTCCAGTCCTGTGGCTATTGCTGGGTCTTCCAGATTTGCTGGCATATTGAATGCAATGTCTTACTGACATCACCCTTTAGGGTTTTGAATAGCTCTACTATAATTCTATCATACCCACTGTCTTTATTAACAACAATGCTTCCTAAGTCACTTGATTTCACACTACAGAATGTGTGGCTCTGGGTGACTGACCACACCACCATAGTAATCCAGTTCGTTAAGTTCTTTTTTGTACAGTTACTCTCTGTACTCTTTCCATCTCTCTTGATCTCTTCACCATCTACTAGGTCTCTACAGTTTCTGTCCTTTATTGTGCCTATCTTTGTGTGAAATGCTTCCTTGGTATTTCCAGTTTTCCTGAAGAGATCTCTAGTCTTCCCCTTTCTGTTGTTTTCTTTCTAATTTTATGCACTGTCCATTGAAAAAAGGCCTTCTTGTCTCTCCTTGCTATTCTTTGGAACTCTGTGTTTAGTTGGATGTACCTTTCCCTTTCTCCCTTGCTTTTTGCTTCTTTGTTCTTCAGCTACTTCTAAAACCTCCTCAGATAACCACTTTGTCATCTTGCTTTTCTTTTTCTTTGGGGTGGTTTTGTTCTCTGCCTCCTTTACAATATCATGGACTTCTGTCCATAGTTCTTCAGGCACACTGTTCACTAGATCTAATCCCTTGAATCTATTCCTTACCTTCCTACATATTCATAAGGGATTTGATTGAAACCATACCTGCCTGATTTAGTGGTTTTGCCCACTTTCTTTAGTTTAAGTCTTAATTTTTCTATGAGAAGGTGATGATCTGATCCACAGTCAGCTCCAGTCATGTTTTTGTTGATTATATACAGCTTCTCCATCTTCAGCTATAGAGAATGTAATCAATTTGATTTCAGTATTGACCATTTGGTCCATGTGTAAAGTTGTCTCTTGTGTTGTTGAAAAATGGTGTTTGCTATGACCAGTGTATTCTCTTGGAAGAATTCGGTTAACTTTTGCCCTGCTTCATTTTGTTCTCCAAGGCCAGTTTTGCCTGTTATTCCAGGTATCTCTTGACTTCTTACTTTTGCATTCCAATTCCAAAGATGAATGGAACATCTTTTTTGGTGGTAGTTCTAGGAGGTCTTCTAGGTCTTCATAGAACTGGTAAACTTCAGCTTCTTTGGTATTGGTAGGGGCATAGACTTGAATTACTGTGATGTTGAATGGTTTGCCTTGGAAACAAATGAAGATTATTCTGTCATGTTTGAGGTTGCACCGAAGTACTGCATTTTGGACTCTTCTGTTGATTATGGGGGCTACTTAATTTCTATAGGGTTCTTGCCCACAAGAGTTGACATAATGGTCATCTGAATTAAATTCACCCATTCCCATCCATTTTAGTTCACTGATTCCTAAGTTGATGTTTATTCTTACAGTCTCCTGCTTGATCAAATCCAGTTTCTTTGATTCATGGCCCTAACATTCCAGATTCCTATGCAGTACTGTTCTTTGCAGCATTGGATTTTACCTTCATCACCAGAAGCTTCCATATCTGAGCATCGTTTCTGCTTTGGCCCAGCCGTTTCCTTCTTTTTGGGGCTATTAGTAGTTCTTCCCTACTCTCCCCCAGTAACATATTAGACATCTTCTAACCTGGGGGACACATTTTTCAATACCATATTTTTTTTTTTGTCCTTTTATACAGTTCATGAGGTTCTCACAGCAAGTATATGAGGGTGGTTTGCCAATCCCTTCTCCAGTGGATCACATTTTATCAGAACTCTCCACTATGACCTGTCCATCTTGGGTCACCCTACATGACGCAGCCCATAGCGTCATTGAGTTATGCAAGCCCCTTTGCCACAAGGCAGTGATTCGTGAAGGGTGATTACTTCACCTATTTCCTTCACATATTTCATATTGTTTAATCTATACATTTCTTATATATGCATAGATTATATGTATATATAGATTTTCAAATATGGGAGGAAATTGGCCTTTACCTATTTCTTCACATATTTCATATTGTTTAATATAAACATTTTACAATGTATCGGTGAGTCAGCTTCTGTTTGTATATTAAAAAAGAGCATTATTTCAGCAAAAAATTCACATTTCCTAAATATCATTTTCCAATATCCAGAGTTTATATTTTTGTTGTTGACTTATTAGTTTTGATAAAAGTGTTTACCTGAATTGAGATAAAATAAGAATTAATTTTTGCAATTGATTAATAAGTCTACTAAATCTTGTTTTATTTGTTGTTTATTTATTTATAATCTTGCAATTTTCTTGTTGTAGAAACTGGATAGTTCATAGTGAAGAGTTTCCTATAGTATGGATTTTACTGGATGCATTTTCATGGTGTTATCTTCCTATAATTCTACTATTAGTATAAATTGATTGCCAGATATAAAGGATTGATTAAACTGTCTTTCTATTTTTCAAGGTAATGTACAATGACAGCTGTCTCTATTTTAGGGTTATCAGCTGCCACCTCTTATTATTGCCTAGATGGATGCTGTCATCAGAGTTTTCAAACTGATATTTAATTATGTCTTCCTTCTTCATTTATTAATTGAAATCCTTCTTAAAGACTACTCCCTCACCATACATAAGTCAAATATTTGTCAAACTAATTATCCTGATATGCAAATAGATATAAAATAGATTCTTTTTATTTTATTTGCTATTTTTAAATACAGAGTTTGCATTTTAAAAACAAGTGTGAACATTCATTTGTTTTAGAAAGAAACTAATAATATATGGATAAAATAAGAATAGATGTTTGAAAATTGTTTACCATTATGCAGTTTCACTGGCAAAAGTGATGCAACATATAATCTCTATAATCTCATGTATGTATACTTAATACAACTAGAAAAAAAACTACTATAACTTGTTTTTAAATTACCCCCCCAAATAGACAACATATGTTTATTACTCATTTTAAATAAAACATGCCTACATCTATAGACTTACTGTAAAATCCTAACCCTGTTCTGTAATGCATGTAGAGAAGTACAATATGTTATTTCTTACAAGCTACTTGCATATTGCTATAATTGTAGATATACATTGAAAAAATATCCAATTTAGTAAGCACAGCAAGTAATGGATTTATTCCAGTTTGATATGTGTGGTAAAATTGTTTATCACACCTGGACTTGAGTCAGCTCACCCACACTCAGTGAAGTCAATCCATGACACTGGTTTTGATGAATGAAATTGCAGCATGTACTGCAGGGCACCAAGCAAGAACAGGTAGCTCATGTTCTACTGGCCAGGTATTGCTGATGGTTTTCAAGGAAAGGTTTTTAAAGACAATGTGAGGGAATGAGCTGTAGGTGCCTGAGCAGCATGTGCTCAGTTCCTAAATTTGTTGGCATCAAAGTGAAGTTTGAGCATCACCAACTGTCTGTTTTCACCTTGTCTGGGATCTGTGTGCTTGAAGTCAGCATTTTTTACCTGGTGGTGGTCTGATTCCTGTACAAACAACTTACTCTATATCTTTCAAGGAACAGGGGATGTGGTAACTCTTCTATGTGGCTGATTTAAAGTCTAAATCGTTTTTGGTTTCCTTGCCCAACAGCAGCTCTGTTTCCACATCTTCAGATTTTCTAATGATTAATTCATAAGTCAGCCCTTTGAGACTCAGGAAAGAACTGGGAGACTAAATCAAAAACGTTTTACCTCAAAGGACAGGGGTACAAGGACTTGTATGCAAATTCCCTTTTCCTTCAATATTCCTCAATCTTAAGAATAGGTTTGGGACAAGAAAGTGAATAGTGTTTTGGATAGATAGTCTAATCATAAACTCAGCAGAGGAACTTGATTTTAGAGACAGAGACCTGTTTTCAAGGTGTCACTATTAGCTCTGGTAGTCACTGTATAGAAATATTACAGCATAATACAAAAAAATCCAGGTCATCAAATTATAAATATTAAATAATGTTTCAAAAATATTGAAATGTATTTACTCATATTGCCTTTACTAAAATATTATCATCAAAGTCAAATAATTTTGTTTTGTATTGGTGTTAAAACCTATTAAAAGATTATTCACTGTGTCTTTAACTTATAAGTCTATATTATACAACATAAACAAATACTAATAATAGTAATTGCAGCTGGTGAGTGCAGCCATGAAATTAAAAGATGCTTGCTCCTTGGAAGAAAAGCTATGACAAACCCAGACGGCATCTTAAAAAGTAGAGATATTGCTTTGTCAGCAAAGGTCTTTATAGTCAAAGCTATGGTTTTTCCAGTAGTCATGCATAGATGTGAGAGTTGAACCACAAAGAAAGCTGAGTGCTGAAGAATTAATGCTTTTGAATTGATATTGAAGACTTTTGAGAGATCCTTGGACTGCAAGGAGACCCAACCAATCAATCCTAAAGGAAATCAGTCCTGAATATTCACTGGAAGGCATGATGCTGAAGCTGAAACTCCGATATTTTGGCCACCTGATGGGAAGAGCTTACTCATTTGAAAAGACCTTGGAGCTGGGAAAGAGTGAAGGCAGAAAGAGAAGGGGATGACAGAGGAAGAGATGGTTGGATGACATCACCGACTCGATGGACATGAATCTGAGCAAGCTCCAGGAAATGGTGAAGGACAGGGAGGTCTGGAATGCTGCAGTCCATGGGGTCACAAAGAGTCAGACATGACTGAGAGACTGAACAACAACAATAATAGCTAAAATATTAAAGAATATAATATTTAAGGCAAATTTTTAACTACAATCAATGGAATTAAAACCTTATAATGGTTTTAGTTCTGTTGTTCTCTTTCCCAATCCAACTTTATTCCAGCATTAAGTTTTATGATCTCAAATCTGTATTCATAATATTTTTGTTGATAGACATTATTGGTAACTGACATAATATGAATATTCCCTTCTGCTCTTCCCATATGTTAACTCCAAATTTGTTTGATGCCAAGTGTCTTGTTTTCAAATTTGTTCTTCCAATCAGGGCTTATATATTGAGAATGTGCATTAATATAGATGTGGTAAAAGTAATATTAAGTAATTATTAATTTGAAAGATCATCATGATGTACACTTTAAGTATCTTACAATTTTATTTGTCAATTATACTCAATAAAGCTGAAAAAAGGAGTTAAATAATATTAGATCAAGACTCCTTTGCCCTTTCATGTCTTCATCTTTATCCTTCAATCTGCCTGGATCATGAGTGAGATGTCTGGTAATACAGAAATCATTCATGTCCCCAGGGGAAATGAAACTGAAAGGAAGAGCTAGAATATGAGAGAAGCCTAGGTCTTTACTGTATCAGTGAGTAGCTACAACACTATTGACTGTCTAACCCCAACTTCTGTTGCATGAGGTTTAAGTTTCATGCAAAAGAATTGAAGCAGTATTCTTTATTATTTGCAGCTCAACATATTATAAATTTAGCAAGGATTTGTCCTACAACTACATTTCATTGGGAGAGCCAGTGAAATCTAAAATAACCTACTTGGGGTCTATAGTCAGAGTGACTGCCTCATTACCACAGTGATCTTAGTAAACTAGTACAGATTATTGTAAGATATTCGTTATATGCTATTTCAAATACTAGGTTCAGTCAGGAGGAAACTCATTATATACACTATTTCTCCCATTGGAGTAGGAAATGGTAACCCACTCCAGTATTCTTGGAATATATTCCAGTATTCCTGGAAAATTCCATGGGCAGAGGAGCCTGGTGGGCTGCAGTTCATAGGGTCATGAGAGAGTCAGTTCCTAGGCAGGTTGATAAGGAGTTTAGGGGTCCCCAAGGAGAGAGGAGTCTGGAATTCTCAAGGAGGAAGAAAAGACAAACTTTTTTCTTTCTCCCCATTCCTTAGGATTATATAACAGTAATGTATCCTGCCTAAGGACAGTCTCTGGATTAAACCTTCTCTTGTCTTAAAATGTAAATTATGAGAGTAGGTCTGATGAGGTCTTTACAACCTCCGTTCTTTGGATTCATTGGAGAGTATATAACTTCATTGCTAACACTACCAAATGGGTACTCTTTCTGCCCCCTTCTGATGCCTATGTCAGAAGCTTTCTCTATCTCCTTTATACCTTAATAAAGCTTTATTACACAAAAGCTCTGAGCGATCAAGCTTCGTCTCTGGCTCTGGATTGAATTCTTCTCCTCCGGGGGCCAAGAATCCCGGTGTCTTTGCGTGATTCAACAACAACCTTTCATCTTGGGGGCTCATCCGGGATCCTTCAGGACAAGGTAAGGATGCTTAGAGCTTTAGTTCTTTGTTCTCTTAGCGAACACGTTTTCTGCTGTGCTTTACTAACTCTACTGTGTGCTTGTGTGAATGAATGACATGCCCTGAGTGAAGCATGTAAGGAGCCCTGCTCTGCGGTTCCATGGTGATCTCATACAGTTTATGGCAGAAACCTGTCGGGAGGTTACACTGACTTGCCAATGTCAAGAGGCACCCAATGTCTCCTTCGGGAACTGGCCAGAAATGGGCAAAGCATGTGCACCAAACTCTCCTTTCTCGGTCAAACTTTTCGGTCTCTTTGACTATTTCTTAACTCCTTGGAAATTAGAAGTACTAACCTAATCTATTGGATTATAGACTTTCAAGGGAGTTGTGATCTATGCTGTTGCTGTGTACTGTGGTTTAGGTCCCAAACTTGGATTGGTATTCAAGACAGCACCTAGCCTCACTAGGAATCAAAAGTTTGAAAGCTAGATGGAGCGCTAGCTCCAAGAACATCTCTGAGGTTAAAGGTTACTCAGATTGGGACTGCAATGGGTTTTTTTCTTTGGTAATGCTGGCTCTTAGTGGATCAGAGGAGGCTCTTATACTGGTATGGTGATGCTTGGAAAGAACATCTCAGTTTTATGTTTGTGTCGGTCTTATTGTGGTCAGGAAATACTCAGGGTCATGCACAGGCACTCAGGTGACGAATGTTTCCCGTAGTAGTCTTAGCTTGGGAGGCATTCTGGAAGGTTACTCTGATTCACCCCGGGTGATATCAAAGGCAAGCAAGGTTAAAGGTGAAGAGCTGGACATCAAGTAGGGATGCTATCAAGTATACCCCTGATACATCCCCACCCCTTCTCGGTGGTAGAACCGGGAGGGATGTGGACTGTGCCTTCGTCGGTAAGGGACAGATTAAGTCTGACCAGGTAGGAAAAGCTTTTGGTGTAACATCTGTCTACACCCCCATCTAGAGCAGGGAGGGACGCCTCTGGTAGAAAAATGGTGCTGGTCGCTTTTTTTCTCTCTTACAGATGGGAGCTAACAATTCCAGCCTCACTCCTTTGAACTGTATCCTGAAAAACTGGGATAGATTTGATCCCCAGGGCTTAAAGAAGACACACCTGGTCTTCCTATGTGATACTGCATGGCCATGGTATCCATTGGAGGACAGTGAATGGTGGCCAGTTAGAGGGTCTCTTAAGTATAATACTGTTCTACAATTAGACCTGTTCTGTAAGGAACAAGGGAAATGGGTAGAAGTAGCATATGTATTGCCCTTTTTCTCTCTGCGAAATATGCCAGACTTATGTCCTAAGGGTATAGATTTGGGCATGAAACTTTCAGCTCCCTCCTTTACATCTCCTGTCTCAGTATGATCTCAGACTACTCTGGTTTCAGTGGAACTCAAACCATCGAAGTAAGAAATGAGATGGAGGACAGGAGACAAAGAGAAGGAGAAAAACAGGTTTCTCCAATCTATCCCTGGGATCATATGTGCAGAGCAGCCAGAGAGACTGAGGAACAGCCACACAAGCTGTTGCCTCTTTATGAAACACCCACTGGGAGAAATAATCAGTCTGTGAGAGTTAATAAGCCTTTTTCTTAATACAAAGAATCAAGGAAGATCTGGGAGACTATTTAGAGGACCCAGAAAAATATATTAGAGCTTTGAAAGGTGTTACTCTGCTTTATGACCTCACTTGGAAGGATGTGATGTATATCTTGGGACAAACGCTGACTCCCGAGTCAAAGACTCAAGTTTTGGATAAAGCGGTTGCTTATGGAGATGAATGGCTTGATAATGAATCAGTAGGGAAAAGGGAGAACGAGATAGTGGCCCTCCCCACTGGGAATCAGGCGGTCCCAACTATAGAACCAGACTGGGACTACAACACAGCTATAGGAAGATGGGATCAGAGTCATTTTGTTAGATGTGTTCTTGAAGGACTTAGGCAGGCACGTAATAAGCCTTTAAACTATGGCAAATTGGCAGACATAGAACAGGAAGAAAAGGAAGCTCCTGGTAAATTCTTAGATAGACTGAGAGAAGGCCTTCGCAGATTCACTGAGATTGATCCCGAAAGTGAAGAGGGAAAAGTGATCTTAAAGGATAGATTTCTCACTCAGTCGGCTCCAGATATCCACTGTAAGCTATTAAAACGGGGGTATGGACCAAATCAGTCTTTAGATTCTCTGTTACAACTGGCTCAGACAGTCTATTATGGTAGGGAATATGAGAAAAAGAAAGAAAGGCAAAAAAAGACAAAGGAAAAGGCGGAAGCCTTTGCCATGGCTAAACAGCCTGAGAAAAATGCCCAGAGGGGCCCAGGTGAAAAGGGATGGGCTTGCTATTACTGTGGAAAGGAGGGTCACCTCAAGCGGGATTGCCCTCAGGCATCTAAGCCACCCCCGGCTCTATGTCCAGTCTGCAAAGGACCACACTGTAAGAGAGACTGCCCCCAGAGGTGTAGGTCTCCAGGGTCGGGCTCTCAAGGCAATCAGGACTGAAGGTGCCCGGGGGTCCCCACAGAAGCTCCCGTCCTAATTACACCTGAGGAACCCCTGGTATTAATAATTTTGGGGGGCCAATCCGTCGATTTCCTTTTAGATATTGGGGCAACTTATGCTGTGCTTACTGAAACCCCTGGCCCACTTTCTTCCCCATCCGCTTCCATAATGGGACTGTCTGGACGAGCCAAAAGGTATTATTTCAGTTATTCTTTATCTTGCAGCTGGGATTCTGTGCTGTTTTCACACGAGTTTCTGATCGTGCCAGAATCTCCCTCACCCCTTTTGGGAAGGGATATACTGAGCAAGGTCCATGCCTCTGTTTTCATGAATATGGAGCCTTCCTTTCTCTCCCTTTAGTTGAACAAAATGTAAATCCTAGAGTATGGGCAGATGGAAAATCTGTGGGTCGAGCACAAAATGCTATTCCTGTAGTTGTTAAGCTCAAAGACCCGCACGTATTTCCACATAAGAAGCAGTATCCACTGAAACCTGAAGTTAAGGAAGGGTTAAACCCCATCATCAAAAATTTAAAGGAGCAGGGACTATTAATTCCCTGTAACAGTCCTTGCAACACTCCTATTTTGGGTATAAAGAAATTGAATGGTAAATGGAGACTAGTTCAAGATTTACGAATAATAAATGAGGCTGTAGTTCCTTTACACCCCGTAGTGCCTAATCCTTATACTCTATTGTCTGAAATTCCTGAACGGGCCAAATATTTTTCAGTAACTGATTTAAAGGATGCCTTCTATTCAGTGCCTTTGGTGGAAGAAAGTCAATTTCTATTTGCCTTTGAAGACCCTACACAGCCAGCTTCTCAGTTAACCTGGACAGTTTTGCCCCAGGGATTTCGTGACAGTCGTCACTTATTTGGACAAAGTTTGTCACGGGATCTACAAAACTTTAATAGCTCTGAAACAGTGGTGTTACAATATGTAGATGATATTTTGCTCTGTGCTGAGACAGAGGAAGCTTGTTTGCGAGCCTCAGAAGATTTCTTAAACTTTCAGTCACAAACAGTGGGACATGACTCAGCACAGCACAGCAATTCTCCCCATAGCACACTCACACCTCAACTAATAAATGGCCCAAAATACACAAAATATTCAAATCACTCTTATTTCCTTACTTTTAAACCTAAAATGATCAGTATATTCATGATTTAAGATGAATCTTTGCCCTGGAAAGGAGTATAGCATACTGTGCAAGAAATATGGAGAAGATTCAATTTCACCTTCACTAAGTCTATAGTCTCTTGTAAATAACAAATACAAATAGTCTAGGCTAGTTACACACAGTCAATTTTCTTTTGTGTTATATGAAGCATAATAATGGGTACAATTACAGTGGGTAGTAAGCATAAGTAAGTGTAAGGGGTAAAATAGAAAATCACACAACATAGTCTGAAACAACTTGATGTCATATTCTTGTATATAAATATTAAAAAATAAAATGCAATATTGGGCAAGAATAATGTGGAAGCCAAAGCAAAACAACATCTGAGAGGTGGGAGTTCAGAATCAATATATATTTTAAAAATTTCCAATTGAAGTAAAAAATCTGAATAAAAATAAATTTTAATGATTTAAATAGGTCTTACTATTTCAAACCACTTTTTTTAAATTTTTATTTTATTTTTTAACTTTACAATATTGTATTGGTTTTGCCATATATCAACATTAATCGCCACAGGTATACATGTGTTCCCCATCCTGAACCCTCCTCCCTCCTTCCTCTCCATACCATCCCTCTGAGTCATCCCAGTGCACCCGCCCCAAGCATCCAGTATCGTGCATCAAATCTGGACTGGCGACTCGTTTCATATATGATATTATACATGTTTCAATGCCATTCTCCCAAATTATCCCACGCTCTCCCTCTCCCACAGAGTCCAAAAGACTGTTCTATACATCAGTGTCTCTTTTGCTGTCTCGTATACAGGGTTATTGTTAGCATCTTTCTAAATTCCATATATATGCGTTAGTATACTGTATTGGTGTTTTTCTTTCTGGCTTACTTCACTCTGTATAATAGGCTCCAGTTTCATCCACCTCATTAGAACTGATTCAAATGTATTCTTTTTAATGGCTGAGTAATACTCCATTGTGTATATGTACCATAGCTTTCTTATCCATTCATCTGCTGATGGACATCTAGGTTGCTTCCATGTCCTGGCTATTATAAACAGTGCTGTGATGAACATTGGGGTACACATGTCTCTTTCAATTCTGGTCAAACCAGTCTTATAACTACCTAATTTCAGAAAAGTGCTTTCCAATTGGCTCAGTGGTAAAATATCCAAGAGATGCAGTTTCAATCCTTGGTTTGTGAAGATCTCCTGGAGAAGGAAACAGCAACCCACTCCAGTATTCTTGCCTGGGAAATCCCATGGACAAAAGAGCCTAGCAGGCTACAGACCATGGAGTCACAAAGAGTCAGACATGACTTAGTGACTAAATAGTAGCAGTAGCAGTTATTTCAGAAAAAAGATCACATTCAGAAAAGTATTTGACATTTATTCTCTATAAAATAATTAACCTATATTGTTGACTTGCTTCATCAAGGAAGAGAATATAATGAAGAAGGTCATGTAAAAAAATTTAAAGAAGTGAGGAAAACAAATACTGCCTCTGAGAGCTGTCTACTGAGCTTGTCTGGCTGAACAGGTTATGATGTTCTGTTCATTCTCAAGAAAAAAAAAATGATCACAGAAAATTTTAGCATTAGAAAAAGTCATTACAATGGAATAAAAAGTCACAAGTCCACTTGATTGACATGTGGCATAGGTGAAAATAACGATCTCCTGGAGGAGGGCATGGCCACCCACTCCAGTACTCCTGCCTGGAGAATTCCGTGGACACAGCAGCTTGGTAGCCTACAGTCCATGGGATCGCAAAGAGCTGGACACAGCTGAGCAAATTCACTTTGTACTAATGTTTATTTTCTCTGCCTCCCAGGTAACATTGCCTTTGCTTTATGACACTACTCAATCTAGGGAAAATTCCCTTATTTAATTCTTTACCAAATACCCACACAATGCCAAATAAGTACCTTCCAGGGCCACTTACTGATATATAATATGCTGTCTCCATGAAATACACCTAACCTGTTCACTTAGACATGTGTTTATGGTGATTTTAAGCTAGAAGTCATTGAGAGGAGTCTTTCTACTCTTGTCTTTTAGATATTAATTTATTTAGAATTTGACATTAGATTCTGTATACAAGAACACCAAATATAATATGTTTTTTCCTGTATATCTGGAGTAAAAAAGCTAAGGCAGGAAAAAGTGACCTGAACAATCTTATTTTAGAATAGTACAAAAAAAAGTGTGCATTAAATTAATATTTTGCAGTGAAGCCTTGATTATAACTTTCATTTCAAGGAAAAACTACTGCCTGTGTCAGACAATGCCTCACTGTGATCAAATATATTTTATTATTACATAAGATGATGGCATGATTATATCCATTGAATAATTAATTTTATAATATTAGAAGTAAACATTTTTGTGATGTGTATGTGATGTGATGTGTGTGATACATATATAAGCTTTCAGTTCAGTTTAGTTCAGTCGCTCAGTCATGTCCAACTCTTTGCGACCCATGGACTGCAGCACACCAGGCCTCCCTGTCCATCATCAACTCCCAGAGTTTACTCAAACTCATGTCCATTGAGTCGGTAATGCCATAAACCATCTCGTCCTCTGTCATCCCCTTCACCTCCTGCCTTCAATCTTTCCCAGCATCAGGGTCTTCTCCAAGGAGCCAGTTCTATCCATCAGGTGGCCAAAGTATTGGAGTTTCAGCTTCAGGATCAGTCCTTCCAATGAATATTTAGGACTGATTTCCTTTAGGATGGACTGGTTGGATCTCCTTGCAGTCCAAGGGACTCTCAGGAGTCTTCTCCAACACCACAGTTCAAAAGCATCAATTCTTTAGTGCTCAGCTTTCTTTACAGTCCAACTCCTACATTCATACATGACTACTGGAAAAACCATAGCTTTGACTAGACGGACCTTTGTTGGCAAAGTAATGTCTCTGCTTTTTAATATGCTGTCTAGGTTGGTTATAACTTTTCTTCCAAGGAGCAAGAGTCTTTTAATTTCATGGCTGCAGTTTTTTTTTTTTTGGAGCCCCCCAAAATAAAGTCTGTCACTCATTCCATTGTTTCCCCATCTATTTACCATGAAGTGATGGGACCGGATGCCATGATCTTAGTTTCCTGCATGTTGTTTTAAGCCAACTTTTTCACTCTCCTCTTTCACTTTCATCAAGAGGCTTTTTAGTTCCTCTTTGCTTTCTGTCATAAGGGTGGTGTCATCAGAATATCCGAGGTTATTGATATTTCTCCCGGAAATCTTGATTCCAGCTCGTACTGCATCCAGTCTGGTATTTCACATGATGTACTCTGCATGTAAGTTAAATAAGCAGGATGACAATATATAGCCTTGATGTACTCCTTTCCTGATTTGGAACCAGTCTGTTGTTCCATGTCCAATTCTAACTGTTGCTTCTTGACCTGCATGCAGATTTCTCAGGAGGCAGGTAAGGTGGTCTGGTATTTCCATCTCTTGAAGAATTTTCCATGGTTTGTTGTGATCCACACAGTCAAAGGCTTTGGCATAGTCAATAAAGCAGAAATAGATGTTTTTCTGAAACTCTGTTCAATCTTAAAGATTTATATTCATGCTTTTGTTTTTCATAAAACATACTTTTTACTAGTGATAAGCTCACCACCAGTAGCCACTTTTCATTTGGCACTCAATTCTTCGGCGCTCAGCTTTCTTCACAGTCCAACTCTCACATCCATACATGACCACTGGAAAAACCATAGCCTTGACTAGACGGACCTTGGCTGGCAAAGTAATGTCTCTGCTTTTCAATATGCTATCTAGGTTGGTCATAACTTTTCTTCCAAGGAGTAAGCGTCTTTTAATTTCATGGCTGCAATCACTATCTGCAGTGATTTTGGAGCCCAAAAAGATAAAGTCTGACACTGTTTCCACTGTTTCCCCATCTATTTCCCATGAAGTGATGGGACCAGATGCCATGATCTTCATTTTCTGAATGTTGAGCTTTAAGCCAACTTTTTCACTCTCCTCTTTCACTTTCATTCAAGAGGCTTTTTAGTTCCTCTTCACTTTCTGCCATAAGGGTGGTGTCATCGACATATCTGAGGTTATTGATATTTCTCCTGGAAATCTTGATTCCAGCTTGTGCTTCTTCCAGCCCAGCGTTTCTCATGATGTACTCTGCATATAAGTTACACAAGCAGGGTGACAATATACAGCTTTGACGTACTCCTTTCCCTATTTGGAACCAGTCTGTTGATCCATGTCCAGTTCTAACTGTTGCTTCCTGACCTGCATACAGGTTTCTCAAGAGGCAGGTCAGGTGGTGTGGTATTCCCATCTCTTTCAGAATTTTCCACAGTTTATTGTGATCCACACAGTCAAAGGCTTTGGCATAGTTAATAAAGCAGAAATAGATGTTTTTCTGGAACTCTCTTGCTTTTTCCATGATCCAGAAAATGTTGGCAATTTGATCTCTGGTTCCTCTGCCTTTTCTAAAGCCAGCTGGAACATCTGGAAGTTCATGGTTCATGTATTGCTGAAGCCTGGCTTGGAGAATTTTGAGCATTACTTTACCAGTGTGTGAGATGAGTGCAATTGTGTGCTTGTTTGAGCATTCTTTGGCATTGCTTTTCTTTGGGATTGGAATGAAAACTGACCTTTTCCAGTCCTGTGGCCACTGCTGAGTTTTCCAAATTTGCTGGCATACTGAGTGCAGCACTTTCACAGCATCATCTTTCAGGATTTGAAATAGCTCTATTACCCATCCCTTAAAAGCTAAACACACCACATTTCAAGGCCAAGCTTGCCCTCTGTGATGTTCCACACTCTGTTTGCAATTCAATTGTTTAAGACAATTTGTAAGCTTGCAACTGAATAATATGAATAATATTTTAGGGTTATGTGAATAATATTTTAGGATTCAGGGAATATTTCTGTAGATAAGCCATGACATGTGTTTTGCTGACTTGGCATAGATTTCAGATATCTGCAGCAAGATGGTTTCATTAAGGATCAGTAAATAATTGCAGATCAGTGTCTGCAACTATGGCAAGCCATGTGCAAGTTCCCAGACAGCAAAAGAAAGACAATGCTTTTACAGTGGGAAAAAAATATAGGGAGTGCTATAGCAGACATAGTTCTTGATATTTCTTTGGGTGAAACTTTTGCCAGGAAATAAGAGGAGTCTCTCTTATTCTTGTTGTGTTCTGTTGCTGTCTCAAGGTGTGAGTTCTGCCTTCTGGTATCTTAACTCTATTTAATTGACTTCAACCAGTCCATTCTGAAGGAGATCAGCCGTGGTATTTCTTTGGAAGGAATGATGCTAAAGCTGAAACTCCAGTACTTTGGCCACCTCATGAGAAGAGTTGACTCATTGGAAAAGACTCTGATGCTGGGAGGGATTGCGGGCAAGAGGAGAAGGGGATGACAGAGGATGAGATGGCTGGATGGCATCACTGACTCGATGGACATGAGTCTTAGTGAACTCTGGGAGTTGGTGATGGACAGGGAGGTCTGGCGTGCTGCGATTCATGGGGTCGCAAAGAGTCGGACACGACTGAGCGACTGATCTGATCTGTTTATTCTTCGTTTTTTGTTTTTTTTTTTAAGTTTTCCTTCTTCCTTTAGTTCTACTGTAGCTCAATCAGCCAAAGGACACTAAGTAAGCACATGTAATCCCGTGAAGTCAGATTTATCAAATTACTGCATGAACAGAGGATACAAATCATAGGGGTTGTGTGGTCATTACCCAAAATAAAAAGGGAGAGTTATTATAGATTTGGGGAAAGGAAGAAGTTAAGATGGAATTTAAATGAGGAGGTTTTTATAGACTTGTGCCTATAAACCAAATCTCCATGCAAAGGGTCAACATCATGTCTAGACTGTAAACAAGGCTCAAAAGTTATTTTGCTTGAAACTACAAAGTTAACTTACATGAGGAATTTTGTGTACAGAAACTTATCTGAGCCTCTGAATTTGTGCTGGAAAGTTAGATTGTCTGTCCTTATCAGAGTGAAGAAGGTACTCCCAGTAGGTTGACATACTCCATTCTTACCTGTATAATTTAGATTACAGCAAAATCTTTGAAAACATGATTTTTAAGAAGAAAATTTCTCAGTGAGAAATTCTAATCACTCAAAGAAGGAAGTTTTTATAATACTTTATAAATACAACTTATTTATGAGTGAAATTGTTATATTTGCAACTGGCCTTTTATTTTCCAGCTATTTTAGTGTGATGAACAGCCAGGAAGATTTTTAATTTTCTTATTTTAGTTCACTTTTAATTTCCCATTACATTATGCTTTGTATTATTTAATTTTTTAAGTTAAGGTGATTTATGTAATTGAATTCTGCTTTATTTGTTTTAAAAAGTTTTTTCAGTTTTGCTTTATTTTTTTTTATATAAATTCTTTATTTGCATTTTCTAGGAGCTCTCTTGGAGAAGGCAATGCAACCCACTCCAGTGTTCTTGCCTGGAGAATCCCAGGATGTGGGAGCCTGGTGGGCTGCCATCTCTGGGGTCACACAGAGTCGGACACGACTGAAGCAACTTTAGCAGGCGCTCTCAGTGAGACAAAGTACCCAGATTAACATATTTAAAATCTAAGGAAATATTTTGATTCTAGGGCAAGTAATTTTATAATTTAGCTTTTTAAATTAAATGATTTTACAATTTAGCTTTTTAAATCAGATGATTAAAAATAATCCCAAATCACCCATTTATTTTTAATGAAGTGTATTTGATTTATCATATTATGTTAATTCCAGGTATGCAGCATTGTGATTCAGTATTTTTGCAGATTATACTTCCTTAATGGCTCAGACAGTAAAGAATCTCCATGCAGTGCAGGAGACCTGGGTTTAATCCCTGGGTCAGGAGGATCCCCTGGAGAAGAAAATTACAACCCACTCCAGTATTCTTGCCTGGAGAATCCCACGTATAGAGGAGCATGGTGGGCTATAGCTCATGGGGTCACAAAGAGTCAGACTCGACTGAGCAGCCAGTGCTACTATCCTACTCCATTATAAGTAGTTACAAGATAATGGCTATAATTTCCTGTCTTATACAGTATATCCTTGCTGCTTATCTATTTAATACATTGGAGTTTGTGTCCACTAATCCTATACTCCTAATTTGTCCCTCCCCACTTTTTCTCACCTTTGGTAACCACCGTTTTATTTTTCAATATGTGAGTCTTTCTGATTACATAGCAAGACTGTTTGCTCAGTGGCATTCAACTCCTTGTGGCCCCATGGACTGTAGCCTGTCAGACTCCTCTGTCCATGGCAAGAATACTAAAGTGGGTTGCCATTTGGTTCTCCAGGGGATCTTCTTAACCCAATGATCGAATCCACATTCCTCGTCTCCCCAGTTGGCAGACAGATTCTTTACCACTAGGATCACCTGTTTACATATATATTCATTTATATTATCTTTTCGATTGCACATATGAGTGATACCACCCCATCTATTTAGAAAGATCTAACAGAAGATTATGTCTTCTTGAGCTAGCCATAAATACCCAAGAGAATTTACATGTTGCCTTTCCCCAGAAGGTTCATGATCACTTAAGAATTTACTTAATAGCAAGTTGTTTTTAGTATGGAACTTATTAGGAGGAAGAGTGAGAGGGAGAAAATGTAAAACACTAAAGGACAGTTGAATGTAACTAAGACACTACAGAATTAGAAAGAAATAGAAAAGGAAATATAAGAATTTCAACTGAGAATAAGTTTAAAAGACTATGGAAAATTGAGTTAATCAAAAGTAATGACTATTAAAAGAAAAAAGTGTACAATAAAATAAGATTAAAAATAATAGAGGGGGATAGAGAGAATTGCTAAAATTAAATATAATATTTTTAAATAAAACAAAATTGCATAATAAAAAACAGAGAAAATATAAAGTGGAAAGACAATTTATGGCAGAAAGAATTGGAACTGGGTAAGTAAACAAGGTGATTCTGTATTCATTATGCTCTAGTCAATTTGTTGCCACAAATTTTTGCTTTGTAATATACCCTTTATAGCATTTAATAAATACCTCAAATCTCCTATGGTTCAGAAACAACATAAATGTATTCATTTTTGTCAAAATAGTGCATGCTTGTAGAAGAAAACTCTCATATAGGTACAGTCATTTTCCAAATGTAAAAAATTAAAATTACTTTTTGAATTAGTTAGTATATTGTTAATAATTTAATCTTTTTCTTATAAAATATCCAACTGTTATTTAATTTTGAATACATAGTTTATTTAAAGCCAGTAAATCAAAATATTAATATCTCTGGTTTTTTAAAAACTCTGAAGTCATCTGCATAAAGTCCCAAGTAGGTCATCTTAGAATTAATACTAAGATTACTCAAATATAGAGCAATACATACAAGGTTTTAAAATGTAGGGCATGATCATCACATACTCTAAGAAAATATTATTAATTCATTGTGTCTGACCAATTCAGCAATATAACTGAAAGTAAAACTTGAAAATACCATTTCATAATATGGTAATAGGTATTCTATGTATCTTTAATTTTCAGTTATCAAATTAATTCTTAAATTTGTAAAATGATAAATATAATTATTTTGTTTACATTATTTTTACATTTTTCACTTCAGTTCAGTTCAGTCATTCAGTCGTGTCTGACAATGACACCATGGACTGCAGCATGCCAGGCTTCCCTGTCCATCACCAACCCCAGGAGCTTGCTCAAACTCATGTTTATAGAGTTGGTGAAAATACCATAACTTCATACTAATAGATTTTAGAAATAGCTTTGACCTATTTCCATTTTACATATCCAGTAGTTATTCCTATTTGAATATGAATTAAAATATCATTCTTTTGCATTTTCCAATCAAATGTCTATCTTTTAAAATGTCTTTGAAAGCAGCAGATCCAAAGTGCTGTGGTTCTGGGACTGAACCTGTAGAATTGATAATCATAGCACCTCTTTAGACAGCTTCTTTAGCTTCTTTGTGTTTCAGTTTTCTCATCTGTAAAACTAGTGACATAACAATAAAACAAAATAATAGTATTTACAAAGATCACATTAGACAGTTGGCTGAAAGTGAGTCGCATCCAACTCTGCTACCCCATGGGCTATACAGTCCATGGAATTCTCCAAGCCAGAATACTGCAGTGGGTAGCCTTTCCCTCCTCCAGGGGATCATCCCAACCCAGGGATCGAACCCAGGTCTCCCACATTGCAGGCAGATTCTTAAACAGCTGAGCCACAAGGGAAGTCCAAGAATACTGGAATGGGTAGCCTATCCCTCCTCCAGGGGATCTTCCCGATCCAGGAATCGAACCTGGGTCTCCTGCATTGCAGGCAGATTCTTTACCAACTGAGCTATGAGAGAAGCCCGGACAGTTGGCTAGTGACTGCCAAATATGCATTCACTATGTGTTTGCTCCTATTAGCTATTATTATGAGTTTATGGTTACCTAGTGAGTCCTTGACTACTTTTTAAAGAAAAATAGCTGAATAATACAAAGACATCCATAGGTACTTTGAGCTAGAAAATATTGTTAACTCTATTAGTTGGCTGCAAGTGATACAGATGTTGGAACATATTACTTTAAGAACATATTACTTTAAGAAATTTGAGAGAGTCATTTCCTAGGCAGGTTGATAGGAAGTCTAGGGGTCCCCAAGGAGAGAGGGGTCTGGAATTCTCAAGGAGGAAGAAAGGACAAACTTTTTTTCTTTCTCCACATTCCTTAGGATTATATACCAATAATGTATCCTGCCTAAGGACAGTCTTTGGATTCAACCTTCTGTTATTTTAAAATGTTAATTATGGAAGTAGACCTGGTCTTTACAAGGATGTATCTTGCCTGAGGACAGTGTTATCTTAAAATGTAAATTATGGGAGTAGGTCTGATGAGGTCTTTACAACCTCCAGACATTCTTTGGATTCACTGGAGAGTATATAACTTCATTGTTAACACTAGCAAGCGGGTATTCTTTCTGCCCCCTTCTGATGCCTATGTCAGAAGCTTTCTCTATCTCCTTTATACTTTAATAAAACTTTACTACACAAAAAAAAAAAAAAAAAAAAAGAAATTTGTGGAAACCATTATTTAGTATTTATTGCTTATGAACATTTCTTTGTACTCTTTATTTCTCTATCTAACCCCTCAATGTCTAAACTAAGATATATTTTTCTTTATTAGGATAATTAAATAAGTAATAATCTAGGGCTTTTACTACTCAACCAAGCAAACCTTGGGAAAGTCATGTCATTTCCTTGATCTTTACTTTATTTACAAAATTAAAAGGAAGCTAGTTTCTTCCTCAACAGAGTAGGATCCCCAAGCAGCAGTGATACTTTCTGGAAATTTGTGTGAAATGCAAAACCACAGCCCCCCACCACAGGTGACTGATTTGGAATCTCTATTTTGACATCCCCCTCAAGTGATGTTCCCATTAGAACTTAAGATCACTGCTGTAAATGACATTGAAGTCCCTTTCTGCCTTGTTTACACATATAATAAATCTGCTGAGATTTATGAAGGAGATGACATTTGTTGTTGGAGTGTGAGAGTGTAAGACTTGAGGACAGAGAGAGAAAACATTTCTTCACAGAGACTTCTCAGAGACTGAAGACACCAAAGTTCACTTTGTGCAATAAACTGCACTCAGGTGTAGGTTCTTGTGACCTGAATGTTTGACACTTATAGCTTTCCAATTGATCTTCTAATTTATAGGCTCCATCCTCAAACAAAGCATTTAAAAATAAGTTACAAGTATACAAAAAGAAAAAAAAACCTAGTTTCAAAATGATTGTCTGCTTTTCTGCTTGTTCATTCACTTCCAAATAAGCGTAGCAGAGGACAGAGGAGCCTGTCGTGCTACATTCTCTGAGGTTGCAGAGTTTGAAAAGACATAGCAACTGAATAACAATAATCCTAGATGCAGGAAGAAATTGCCTTAAGTTCATTGTTTAATATGGAAATTTTTTGATGTGAATAATGTAAGACAAATTTAAACATGAAATGATTAATATTGGAGAAGGCAATAATTTGAAACTATTTTAAAAATTCTTCCATTTTGTTTTTAGACATTATTTTTGAGTTCAGAGCTTATATATTAAAAGATCAATTCAGAAACTGTAACTGTCAGATATGAAAGTGTCTAGAATCTACATTTGAGAGGCCTATTTCTCAACAAAGATAAAGTACATGATTTCATCTAAGGACTGTGCAGAAAGAGTTTAGTAACAAAGTATTGAACCGAGTCTGCATGAAATGCTCAGCCCTTCATGTGTTTAGATGTTATCTGTGAATGTAATCTGCGAACCAGTAATCTGTGATCTGGTTAGAAGAGGAATGATTAAAGCAGCAAGACTGGATTTGAATCTTGGATCTGAAGTGTAACCATAGATGAAATCTTTGCAAAATTGCTAACATTATTTGCACTGTCTGTTAATTCGTTATAATAGCACAACTCTCTACTTAATTAAATTAACCAATACTAATCATGCATAGCTCCAAGCACAGAGCAGGCACTCAACAGATGTTAGTTTGTCAATATGCATTCAAGTACTGAAGCACTCTCATGAATGCATTTCTTTTTATTTTTCTAGAACTGCATGATTGAGTCAAAGACCTCCATGTGGGCGTCTGTGTTTCTCTATGAACACACACAATGAAACTCTCCCCCAGGACTTTCTCCTATTGGGCTTTCCTGGGTCCCAGATCCTTCAGCTCTCTCTTTTCATGCTTTTTTTGGTTATGTACATCCTCACAGTTGGTGGTAACGTGGCTATATTGATATTGGTGAGTACCTCCCACCAGCTACACACCCCCATGTACTTCTTTCTAAGCAATCTCTCTTTCCTGGAGATTTGGTATACCACAGCTGCAGTCCCCAAAGCCCTGGCCATTCTACTGGGGAAAAGCCAAAGCATATCATTTACCAGCTGTCTTTTGCAGATGTACCTTGTTTTCTCATTGGGCTGTACAGAGTACTTCCTCCTGGCAGCCATGGCTTATGACCGTTATTTGGCCATCTGTTATCCTCTACACTATGGGACTATCATGAACAGCCTCCTCTCAATGCAGCTGGCTCTGGGCTCCTGGGTCTGTGGTTTCCTGGCTATTGCCGTTCCCACAGCCCTCATTAGCAGCCTGACCTTCTGTGGGCCCCACACTATCAACCACTTCTTTTGTGACATTGCACCTTGGATTGCTCTGGCCTGTACCAGTACACGGCCAGTGGAACTTGTAAGCTTTGTGATTGCTTTTGTGGTCATCCTAAGTTCTTGCCTTATCACCCTTGTCTCCTATGTCTACATCATCAGCACCATCTTCAGGATTCCCTCAGCCCAGGGCAGAAGCAAAGCCTTCTCCACGTGCTCCTCACATCTTACAGTGGTGCTCATCTGGTATGGCTCTACAATCTTCCTTCATGTCCGCACCTCCATTAAAGAGGCTTTGAATCTGACCAAAGCTGTTCATGTCTTGAACACTGTGGTAACTCCAGTTCTTAATCCCTTCATCTACACTCTTCGTAACAAGGAAGTAAGAGAAACTCTGCTAAAGAAATGTAAAGGAAAAGAAACTGCTTCCAACAAAACAGACCTCTGTCAATTGTCTCCATATCTGTTCAGGGGTTCCAAGTAAGAATATGGAGAAAAAGGCAAGTCTTTCTTGATGTAAGGAGAGGAGGAAAAAAAAAAACAGAAAAAAATCAATCAAAACAAGTTTAAAAACCTGTGTATACTTACGCTACTTTCTCATATATGATAGGAATGGAAGTTCTTGGTATAAGCAAACTGGACATTTTTAAAGAAAAATATCTTTACATACTGAATTCGGTTTATCCTTGGATTTCATTTATAAAATGAGGTGTAATAGTTAGTAAGAAGGGTGTTTTATTGAGTAAACTTTAAATTCTTGTCCCTTCTAAAATAGCTTTGATGAAATATGTGAAAAGTGAAAACTTTTAAAACATGTTTGTGAAATAGGAAAAGGTTAAATAAATAGAAGGACAATTGAAATCATAGTGCGCAATTATTTCAACACACTATTTTTTGGATAAAATATAGTAAAATATGTACATATAAAAGTTGATAATTACAATGTGAGACCTTTGTTTAACAAGGATAGTGAACAAACACATTCTAATAAGCAAGTGATGTTAAAAGTTAGAGGGCGACAAAACTTCAGGAGAGCTTGGAAAAAGCAATAAATGTTTTTACATAACAAAATGTTAGTCTTGAAAAGGAAAATGCTAAAGGATTCTGTTAGTAAGTCATCAAGGTTAGATACCACATGGCTTCAAGGGAAAATGACTATAGAAAAAAATAATTATAATAGTTGATTTTCCTCCAAATGACTCCAAGATATTTATTTTCAACCATTAACACATGGATGAAAGCTTTATTTCTCTCTTTTTATTTTTTCCCTATGGCTAGTGGTAAAGGAATTATCCTGCTAATGCAGGAGACTCAGGAGATGCTGGTTTGATCCTTGGGTAGGAAGATCTCCTGGAGGAGGAAATGGCCACCCACTCCAGTATTCTTGCCTGGAGAATCCCATGGACAGAGGAGGAGCCTGGCAGACTACAGTTCATTGGGTTGTGAAGAGTCAGACAGCACTGAGACACTTTGCAACTGAGCACGCACACATAGGTTTGAAGCAGCAAAGAGGACTTGTCATGCTTAACCATGTTGAAGATATAATCTGTCCTGTTCCACATTGTTTCACACATGCACAATGTAGGCTGCTTCTCATAGGAAAAAAGTCTATGGGGCTGAGTAGCAGCTACCCGCTAGGTCTTGTTTGTTTATATTTCTTGAAATCTCTACTGGGTCCTCACTCAAAAAAAGGAGGAGATGACAGAATAAGAAAGCATATGATTGAAGGAAATAAGGCAAAATATTTCATTGAGAGAATAATAAACATTAAGTTTCAAAAGGTATGTCTATGTTGAAAGTTTACTTCTTAAATCACCATAATTCAACAATGTACACCTGATCTGCTGCCATTATTTATTTATTGTGAGCATGAATTTCAAATCCATGAAATTCCTAAACTCTAAAAACCCACAAAGGATCACAAGAAAAATTTTGGAGGTTATGATTATGTGAAGTACCTTGGTGTGCATTGGCAGGTGGATTCTTTACCACTGAGCCACCTGGGAAGTCTAATGGTGTCCTGGGTGTATGCATACATCCAGCTAATAAATATGTATATAGTAAATGTATATCGTTTTGTAAATCAATTGTACTTCCATAGGAGTTCCCAGGTGGTGATAGTGGCAGAGTTGCGGGTAAGGTGGTAGAGTCGCAGGTTTGATCCCTGGGTTGGGAAGATCCCTTGGAGGAGGGCATGGCAATCCACTCCAGTATTCTTGCCTAGAGAATCCCATGGACAGAGGAGCCTTTTGGACTACAGTCCATAGGGTCCCACAGAGTTGGACATGACTGGAGACTTAGCGTGCAATCACGCAGAGCTAAAAAATAAATAAATAAATAAATAAATTTCTAATCTTACTTTTTGAGGATTTCCAAAAATCAAAATTTCTGCTGCTGCTGCTGCTAAGTTGCTTCAGTCGTGTCCGACTCTGTACAACCCCATGGACTGCAGCCCACCAGGCTCCTCCGTCCCTGGGATTCTCCAGGCAAGAACACTGGAGTGGGTTGCCATTTCCTTCTCCAATGCATGAAAGTGGAAAGCGAAAGTGAAGTCGCTCAGTCATGTCCAACTCTTAGCAACCCCATGGACTGCAGCCTACCAGGCTCCTCCATCCATGGGATTTTCCGGGCAACAGTACTGGAGTGGGGTGCCATTGCCTTCTCCCCTGCCATCCATGCTGCTGCTGCTGCTAAGTTGCTTCAGTCATGTCCGATCAAAATTTCTAATAAGAGTCAAATTGCTATTTTCTGAGACAAATAGCGTTCCTGCTTTGATGAGTGAGCCCCAACATTAAAAAAAAAAAAGCAGTTGGTATAGTCAACTGTAGTGAAAGTTATCTTCAACATCTCACTGTCTTCTGGTGCACACCTCATTATATCAAAACCAAGGAAATAGTGCTCAGCTTTTAATGTGGATAAATGAATGAGTTGGTTTATCATGATATTGCATCAGATCAGATCAGATCAGTCACTCAGTCGTGTCTGACTCTTTGCGACCCCCATGAATAGCAGCACACCAGGCCTCCCTGTCCATCACCAACTTCCAGAGTTCACCCAGACTCATGTCCATGGAGTCAGTGATGCCATCCAGCCATCTCATCCTCTGTCGTCCCCTTCTCCTCCTGCCCCTAATCCCTCCCAGCATCAGAGTCTTTTCCAATGAGTCAACTCTTCGCATGAGGTGGCCAAAATACTGGAGTTTCAGCTTTAGCATCATTCTTTCCAAAGAAATCCCAGGGCTGATCCCTTCAGCATGGACTGGTTGGCCTTGCAGTCCAAGGGACTCTCAAGAGTCCTGTCCAACACCACAGTTCAAAAGCATCAATTCTTCAGCTCTCAGCCTTCATCACAGTCCAACTCTCACATCCATACATGACCACACACACAAGATTTAATGTTAGGTGAAGAAAGTAACTAAGAATGAACTGGGTAACTTTGGGTGTTTCCTCCTTTGTTGATTTAAAAACAGCTTAAGTATTATTTGCATGATATATTATCAAGCAATTATATGTAATTTCTGTATATTTGATTTAGTTTTTTTTTTTTTCAAATCAATAATTTATAAAAATTCAATTTAGGAAAAAAAATACATTGCTATTCAGAATTATCCCATGGCGGTAAATTACTGGAAGTATTAAATCACTGCTAAAGATTTTTTGAGTCTTTCAATTTATTTTGACAAACTTCTTTTTAATAAAGATAGTATTAATGGATATAACTTCAAGTTTGAGAAGTCTGTTTCACAGCACTCTAATTTATTGAAAAATAATCTGAGGATTTCTTTTTTTCATTTTTAAAAAATCCATCTATAAAAATTTTTAGCATCATTAATTAAAAAAAAGTTGTATCTGTAGTGGTTTAGATCAAGCCTCCCTAAGATGTACCACTTAGGCATGTGGACTATTTTGAGGTAAAGTCAATGGAGACCCTATGGGATCAAGAGAAATTACTGACCCTTTCTAAACTACTTCAGTTCAGTTCAGTTCAGTCACTCAGTCATGTCCGACTCTTTGCAACCCCATGAATTGCAGCACGCCAGGCCTCCCTGTCCATCACCAGCTCCTGGAGTTCCCTCAAACTCATGTCCATCGAGTCGGTGATGCCATCCAGGCATCTTATCCTCTCTCGTCCCCTTCTCCTCCTTCCCTCAATCCCTCACAGAGTCAACTCTTCGCATGAGGTGGCCAAAGTATTGGAGTTTCAGCTTCAACATCAGTCCTTCCAAAGAACACCCAGGACTGATCTCCTTTAGAATGGACTGGTTGGATCTCCTTGCAGTCCAAGGGACTCTTAAGAGTCTTCTCTAACACCACAGTTCAAAAGCACCAATTCTTTGGCACTCAGCTTTCTTCACAGTCCAACTCTCACATCCATACATGACCACTGTAAAAATCATAGCCTTGACTAGACCTTTCTTGGCAAAGTAATGTCTCTGTTTTTCAATATGCTGTCTAGGTTGGTCATAACTTTCCTTCCAAGGAGTATGAGCATGCCCAATGATGAAATCAAAGAGGAAATTTAAAAATAGCTAGAGACAAATGATAGTGAAAACAGAACCACATAATATCTATGTGATGCAGCAAATCTTCCCTTTAAAGGGAAATTCTTAGTAATGCAAGCTGTCCTCAGAAAACAAACAAACAAAAAACCTTAAATAAACAATCTAACCTCCCACCTAAAAAGCTAAAGAACAAACAAAACCTAAAGTCAGCAAAACAAAGGAAATAATGAATATCAGAGAGGAAATAAAATAGAGATAAAAATAATAGAAGTGAATAAAACCAATAATTTATTATTTGAAAGGGTAAACAGAATTGTCAAACCTCTGGCCAGGCTTGAAAGGAGGAAAAGAGAGTGAACATAAGCAAAAAAAGGAAAAAAAGGGAGAAATAATGGCCAATATCATGAAAATACTAAAAGACAAGAATACTAAGAATGATTATATGCCAACAAATTTAACAATCTGGAAGAAATGGACAAGTTTCTAGCAGCATACAGCCCACCAAAATTGAATCAAGAAGAAACAGGTAATTTGAACAGACTGATGTCTAGAAGTGAAATAGAATCTGTAATAATAATAATTAAAAAAAAACTACCTATAAACAAAACCCCAGGACCAGAATGCCTTCACTGGTGAATGCTATCAAACATACAAAGAAGAACCTACACTGATCCTTCTCCAAATCTTCCAAAAGCTGAAGAGGAGAGAATACTCCCAATGACATTCTACAAAAGGAACATCATCCTGATGCCAAAATCAGATAGATACCATCAAAATAGAAAACTACAGACCAATATCTTTAATGAACGTGCAGCAAAAATCTCAACAAGTATTAGCAAATTGAATCCAAAACCACATAAAAAAGATCAAAACCACAACCAAGTGGAATTCATCCAAAGTTCACAAGGATGGTTCAACATATGCACCTCAGTCAATGGGATACACCACATCAACATTATTATCTCAATAGATGTAAAAGAAGCATCTGATAAAATTCAACATCCATTCATGATAAAAATCCTTACCAAAGTGGGTATAGAGGAAACGTAACTCCAGGACAATAAAACTAATTTATGACAGTCATAGCCAATTTAATACTCAATGGAGAAGTGTTAAAATCCATATCACTAAAATCTAGTACAAGACAACAATGTCCATCACTGTGGATGACAAGTGTCCAATGTCATCACTTCTATTCAACATTGTATTAGAAGTTCTAGTACAGCAATCAGATAAGAAAATAAAATAAACATATCCAAATAGAAAGGAAGAGGTGAAATTGTCATCATATGCAGATAACACGGTACTTTCTGTAGAAAACATGAAAGACTCCACACAAAAATCAATAGAACTAGTAATAAATAAATTGAGAAAGGTAGCAGGATACCAGATTAATACAGAAAAATTGGTTGTGTTTCTTTACACTAACAATGATATAGGAAAAGGGGAATATAAAAAGAAAATATCTTTTAAGATCATATCAGAAATAAAAATCTGACCAAGAAAGTGAAATACTTGTGTACTGTAACTATATAAAACATTAACAAAGGAAATTGAGGATGATTCAAAGAAATGGAGAGGTATCCCAAGCTCTTGGATTGCAAGAATTAACATTGTTAAAATGACCACATTACTCATAACAATCTACAGATTTAATGTGACCCCTATCAAATTATGCTTGTCAGTTTTCACATAACCAGAAAAAAAGATCCTAAAATTTATATGAAACCATAAAAGACCCAAAATTACCAAAATAATCCTAAGGAAAAAATAACAAAGTAGGTGGCATAATCCACCCAGACTTGACAATGCTATAAAGATACATTAATCAAACAGTATAATATTGCCACAAAAACAAACATATGGATGAGTGGAGCAGAATAGAGATATCAGAAATAAAATCACAAACTTCAAATAAGGAGGTAAGAATATAAAATGACAGAAAGACTGTACTTGAGCAAATGATGTTGAAAAATTTGGAAAGGGTGTTGGAAAAGTTGCATGTAAATCAATAAAGTTAGAACACACCCTCTCATCATACACAAAAATAAACTCAAAATCTATAAAATATTTATTTCCTTTATGTTTTACAAAATTTTATCAAATATTCCTACTTTTACAATAAAATTATTTGACTTTATTTTTTACTTTTTCTCTTTTTTTATATTGACTCAGGTTTGCATTCTGCTACATGCTGTTACATTGTTTTTTAAAGAGTGCATGTATGCTAAGTCACTTTAGTTGTTTCTGACTCTTTGCAACCTTATGGTCTGTAGCCCCCCAGGCTCCTCTGTCCAAGGAATTCTCCAGGCAAGAATCCTGGAGTGGGTAGCCATTCCTTTCTCCAGGGGATCTTCCCAACCCAGGGATGGAATCTGGGTCTCCCACACTGCAGGCAGATTTTTTTTACCATCTGACCCACCAGGGAAGCCAATAGGAAATGTGATGCATATTAACAAGTATACTGCTTTCCAGTGAAATCACACTTGTTGCAGTTTTTGAAAGTAAGACCAAAGAGTTTACAAACATATAAACATGAGATCATTGACACAATGGACATGAGTTTGAGTAAACTCCAGGAGATACTGAAAGACAAGTTAGACTGGCATACTGCAGTCCATGCGGTTGCAAAGAGTTGGACACAACCAAAATAAACCGAGATAAATATAAGTGAAAGGAACAGGCAAACTTCTTTATATATTATTAGATTGTAGTTGAATTAAGTAACAAATTCTTTTATGAATGACTCAAAGCCACCCACAGCTTCTGGCTTGCTCTAATGAAAAAAAATATTATTGGGATAAGTGGTATGATAAAAAGAGGAAGACTTGGGTACGCACTCTGCAAAGAATTGTATTTAGAAAGATTACCCCCATAAATAGAATAAGAAAATATCCTATTTTTCAGCTGAAAACACTGGATAGACAGAAGCCACACAAAAAACTCTATGGCTTTTCCCTTCCCATCTAAAAGCAGGTCATAATATTTCCCTTTGGAAGGTGTCTACCAGTCCCAGGAGGAGAAGAAAACTCTTATCAGTGGAATCTGGAAGTTAATATCAAATGAAACTGTAAAATAAATCTATCAAAATACCACTGCTTTGCAACTTAGTGTCCCTTACCCTAGCATCTTTCTTTTTTAATATAAATTTATTTATTTTAATTGGAGGTTAATTACTTTATATCTTTCTTTTGTCACACTGCCACAGGTTATGATTCTTTTTTAAAAGTTATATATGATTTGGGGCCTAACAACTCCTGCATTCTGTTGGCATGAAGAAAAATGCGTAATAGAAGAGATATGAGTTTGATGTTTGTGCAGGATCTTACTTATGACTGTATCCTCAGAGATATTCTCTCAACAACTCTGAGAAGACAGATCTAAAGAGATAAGGGAGAAGACAGTGTGTGCTTATGATTATACATATATAAATGTATATGATTATATATGTATATGATTTTTGGCTAAAGAATGCATGTAATCAAGCATACATCTTGGTAAAAGTTTACTGCTAGACATGAAGAGCAGATACCACAGTTTATCCATTTCGTGCCTTCTCTATATTAAGGGGAGATGCAAAAATCTGGCTTCCTTAAAATTTTTTCAGAGACATAAATCTAACCATCTTAATGTTACATTTTTTTCAAAGCACAAAGTGCCTTATATTTGCTCTCAGGGTGCACTGGAGGTCAGCAACAAATGATTTAATCATTGTAAAACTGGATGGGGAGTATAATTCTTTGACATTTGTTTTCCTTTTGAAGACATTTAAACACATGTAAAAAAAATTAGAACAAAACATACATGATTTTATCCTGTGTATTTTCCTTTTGTTAGTTCAGTACTTAAGCTTAACCATAGGACAGAAATGTATAGAAGAACTTTTTACTCCCTGCAGAAGAGTGGTATACAGAAATACTTGTCTAATAACACAAAACATTTCACTGTTATTGTGAGAATTTGCATATTGCTCTATTATTCTGATGGCAAAAGAAGGGTTAGAAAAATGTTGAAGTATGGCATACATTTTTCATTTATATGAACCAGTGATTGTGACAATAGTTTCCATGAAAGTGTAAGATAAACAAAATAAAAACTAGGCATTCAGAAAAAATAATCTTGTAGTTTTAATATATACAGAAAATACGTAAAAATTTAAACTAAGAAAAATTTCAGGCATTGGCATGTGCAAACAATTCATGATTTAATTATATAATCTTGCCATTAAAAATAGATTGTTGAATACTCTGATTGCCTAAAACAGTGCTACTAATGATTTAATCTGCATATCAGTCAGCTGGGTATCTTGTTACAATGAATAGTCTCATTCAAGAGGCTGAGGTTAGATTTGTATTTCTTAACAGGTTCCCAGGTTATTCTGATACTTCTAGTCTACTAAATACAGAAAAAGAAGGCAAGCAATAAGCAATCATGTACAGACCACTTGTCATAAAAAGTTTTATAGACTATTAGTCTTTCAGCACTCCTTTCATCCTTTATGTTACTAAACTATACCAAAATTATTAAAAAATGTGAAGCATCTCCATTAACACACAAAAAAGAACATGATAATAGAAACATATTTTATTCCCCATTTTCCACTTTTCTGTTGCTCCAAAATGCGTTAGTACATGCTGAAATGATTATCTGCTTGAATATTTTATAAAAATTTAAGAAATTTGTTTTATCATGTTAGATATTCAATACTTGCATAGTCCAATTCTAAATCTTTCCTTCCATCATGTTACCTTTCTTAATATTTAAAATTATGCATATTGTCACCCTGTTTGTTTAACTTATATGCAGAGTACATCATGAGAAACATTGGACTGGAAGAAACACAAGCTGGAATCAAGATTGCCGGGAGAAATAGCAATAACCTCAGATATGCAGATGACACCACCCTTATGGCAGAAAGTGAAGAGGAACTAAAAAAGCCTCTTGATGAAAGTGAAAGTGGAGAGTGAAAAAGTTGGCTTAAAGCTCAACATTCAGAAAACGAAGATCATGGCATCTGGTCCCATCACTTCATGGGAAATAGATGGGGAAACAGTGGAAACAGTGTCAGACTTTATTTTTCTGGGCTCCAAAATCACTACAGATGGTGACTGCAGCCATGAAATTAAAAGACGCTTACTCCTTGGAAGGAAAGTTATGACCAACCTAGATAGCATATTCAAAAGCAGAGCCATTACTTTGCCAACAAAGGTTCGTCTAGTCAAGGCTATGGTTTTTCCTGTGGTCATGTATGGATGTGAGAGTTGGACTGTGAAGAAGGCTGAGCGCCGAAGAATTGGTGCTTTGGAAGTGTGGTGTTGGAGAAGACTCTTGAGAGTCCTTTGGACTGTAAGGAGATCCAACCAGTCCATTCTGAAGGAGATCAGCCCTGGGATTTCTTTGGAAGGAATGATGCTAAAGCTGAAACTGTAGTACTTTGGCCACCTCATGCGAAGAGTTGACTCATTGGAAAAGACTCTGATGCTGGGAGGGATTGCAGGCAAGAGGAGAAGGGGGTGACAGAGGATGAGATGGCTGGATGGCATCACTGACTCAATGGACGTGAGTCTGAGTGAACTCCAGGAGTTGGTGATGGACAGGAGGCCTGGCATGCTGCAAATCATGGGGTCGCAAAGAGTCGGACACGACTGAGCAACTGATCTGATCTGATCTAAAAATTTAAATTATCTAATATTTTCATGATATATTTCTAAAGAAATTCTTCATATGTGTTTATATCCATACATAAATAAACATTCATACTTAAGAATAGTGTCTGGCTCACTATATTTATTTAAGAAATGTTTATTGATCAAACTATTTTAAAGTACAAAATGATATATTTATGATAGACAATCAACCACATGGAGTAACACTGCCTCAGAAACAATTTTTGGCTTGTATTAATAGTTACTATTAAAGTGTAGATTTTTATAAAGTTGGCTGAACAATTGCTTAGAACTAGCCAGCTAATTTTCCCACTGTAAGTGCTTGTGAGTAGGAACTTCATGTATTTATCTCCTTATCACTATAGCTTTGCAATGAAGTATTCTTAAACACTAATTACCAAATATCTATTTCAGATGAATTCAAACCAAAATGTGAATTGCAAAAATATCCATATTAGGTAGCATCAATTTTATAATATAATTTTCAATATTTACCATTTGCATATGTAATGTGGTAATCCATTCTAGCTTTTTCATGTTAATTAATCTCTCAAATCTCCTGGATATGTCTGGCCAAGAACAATCTCTTTCTTTCTAGAACTTTTCTGAAGGCTTTCTTCACATCTTTGTTTCTTAGGGTGTATACAAGAGGATTTAAAAGTGGGGTGACCACACAGTAGAACACTGAGACTACTTTACCCATGGTAAAGTTGTGCTTGGCTGGAGGGCGAACATAGGCAAAAATAATGGTGCCATAATAGATGGTGACCACAGTGAGGTGGGAGGCGCAGGTGGAGAAGGTTTTCTTCTGAGCCTCTCGAGAAGATAGCTTGATAATTGTGACCACAATGTGTCCATAGGAAGACATAGTGAGAAGAAAAGAACTTAGAATCACAACAGAGGTACATGTGTAACCCAAGGCCTCCACCATGAATGTATCTGAGCAGGAGAGTTGAAAAATTGGTTCTGAGTCACAGAAGAAATGATTGATCTTTTGAGAGCCACAAAAATGTAAATAAGAGACAAGTACAGTAGGTAGAACAGGGGCAATGAAGCCCCCAATCCAAGATCCAGCTGAAAACCATAGGCATACCTGAAGATTTATGAGGAATGAGTATCTTAGAGGGTTGCATATGGCCACATAGCGATCATAGGCCATCACAGCCAACAGGATGCACTCTGTAGCCCCCATAGAGAAAAAAAAGTAGTACTGGGTTATACAACCAGAAACGGAAATGGTAACAACCTGTGAGAGACAAGTGGCCAGCAATTTAGGCACTGTGGCTGTTGTGTACCAGATCTCCAGAAATGACAAATTTCCTAAGAAAATATACATGGGTGTTTGGAGTCTGGAATCCGTGAGAACAATGAAGATGATGAGGGTGTTTCCCATGAGAGAGAGCAGATATACAGTAAGAAACATCACAAATAATGCAAGCCTTAGATAGAGAACACCAGAAAATCCCAGAAAAATAAACTCTGTCACTCTTGTTTGATTTGCCACATTCATATCTCATTGTCTCCAATCTGGAATGAAACAACAAAGCCAAAATATGAACAAGAAAGGAATATTATATTTTTACTTATTTGATGATAATAATGCACCCTTAAGAAAAATTAAAAATTAATGATGGGAAAAACATAATTGGCATCTTTAATTTGACATGATTTAGTTTATTTGATTTAGGAAATAAATCAGAGACAACAATAGTCTAATAATCCACTTTACAAATGAAGAAACTAAAGAAGTAAATTATTTTTCTAGCTATATAGTTTTAAGCGGTGGGGCATGTATTGTACCGGGTAGGTTGTTTTAATAAAGCACAGTTGGGATAATATATTAATTATGGCTATTGAAAGATAATAACATTTACCTATCTCTGAGGACTTTATATAGTAAACATTAGAAGAGGGTGAAGAAATAAAAAACATGCAAATCTGAGACCAGTGGTTGGAGGTGGTCAGTCTCAGAATAGAACTCCTAGGCCATGCAAGTGTCCATATGAAGACAAAGTATTGGCTACATTTTTACATTTATGAACGCTGTTACATGCTATCAATTAGGGTTTGGTGGGAGACTGGTAAATGAACAACTCTGTTTTCAGAACACAAAACAAAGAGGGAATTCAACACTTATGGAAAAGCATTTGTTCATATTTTTTAGGTGTTCTAACCTTAGCTTGTTTATTTAAAAAACGATTGCATTCACAAATTCTCATGCATAGTTTAAAAATAGTTTAAAAAATTATTAAATTCACACATTGTTTTGGTGAAAGTTTTCACTTTCATCTCAGGTTCAAACTATTTGTTAACAAAATGAGCCACTCATTATATACAAATAAATAATACAAATATTTATTAGAGAATTATCTAGCTTACTTTCAACACACTAACATTAAAAGAATGAGAAATAGAGCAGAGCATACATCACCACACCACATTGGGTTTTGACTAACACCCAGACTTAAACAGCGCTGGGAAGTCCTGTGTCGCAGCACATCTGGAGTCCCAATTGGGAAAAGGTCACAGGCAGTGTGTCTGCTACATGGGTGATGCTTCAGAGATTGCCATTTGGGGTTCCGGCTTATAATACCAGGATCCAAGCTGATAATCATCATCAATCTGTGACCAAATTGCAAGCCTGGTTTCACTTTAAAGCTGGTAGTTTTGTCATGTAAAACTTAGAATGCTGCTAAGCCTAGGCTTGGTTTGCCAGGCCCTCTCCAGGGGCTCAACAATCTCAAGATTCCTCCCCCATTTTATCTAAGGTGCTGCAAGTCTTGCACTCACAGCAGGCAGTCACTCCCAGTCATTCCTAGTCAGGACAGTGTCCAGGCAGGTTAGAAGAAAGGTCAGAGGCCTGTTCTGCTTTGTCTCTGAAGCCTAAACAAGACTATCTATTTAATTTCCCTAACAACACATCCATTCATCTTTCAGTGTCCATAGTGTTTGTTTCCATAAGTTGGCTAAGTTAAAGAACACTTAATATGAGATATATCTAAAGGGGGAAATAGAACAGGCTCCATCTTGAAAGCAGGACTCCATCTTGGGCCAGACTGTGGACTTTGAGCTATATGCCCAGTATCTATGGAAACGACATATCAACTGGAAAACCAGGCCCCCAGAAGGAAGAGCCCCAGGGCTCTCCATCTCCTAAAAGAATACCCTAATTATTTGTGTAACCAAATAGAATCATACATTCTATTCTGCTTATTGGGGTATGACTACAAGACTATTAATAATTGTCCACTGTTAACCACCTAGGCTTAAGGCTGTGAATCATGGGCTAACTTTGATTTATCTTTCTTTTTCCTTTGTTCAGCCTAGTTTCAGGGAATTTTGGGGAGGTGGGTTTGGACACATATGCTTAGGGTATATAAGGTTTTCACAAAAACTGGTTGGGGTCCTTAGCTAAGAGAAGACTCTGCCTTGGGCCTACCAGTGTAATAAACTGCATTCCACTATCTGCATTGTCCTTCTGAGTGAGTTTGTTTCCCAGAATACATGGCTACAACATATCCACCTAACAAATGTTTAAATATACAATACAGTATTTATGACTATACTTAAACCTTAAATATTCTTATAATTTTTTTAAAAGGAAATCTTGTTTTCAGAGAAACAATGTTTTTCAATAGTTATATTTTTATATACATGTGCTTTAGTACCAAAATACACAGATCATAAAATCAAATTATGATAAAAAATTGAATACCAATAATAAAAATGTTCTTATATATGTAAAACATATATAAGAAATGTATAAAATGTAAAACATTTTATAATGTTTAAAAAGAAGTTCTGGTGGTAAAAATACAGATAATATAGATCACAGTGAAAACAGCAGCTGAATGTAACATGACAGCAATATGGTTCATATCTAGATATTTCTTCATTAAACCTTTATGAACGTTTTGAATCATAAATCTTTTTTTCCCTTTTTGTTAAATTTAAATTTATTTATTTTAATTGGAGGCTAATTACTTTATAATATTGCATTGGTTTTGCCATACATCAACATGAATCCGCCACAGGTGTACACATGTTCCCCATCCTGATCCCCCCTCCCACCTCCCTCCGTGTATCATTCCTTTCGGTCATCCCAGTGCACTAGCCCCAAGCATCCTGTATCCTGCATCGAACCTGGACTGGCGATTCATTTCTTATATGATATTAAACATGTTTCAATGCCATTCTCCCAAATCATCCCACCCTCTCCCTCTCCCACGGAGTCCATAAGACTGTTCTATACATCTGTGATCTATGTCTCTTTTGCTCTCTCACATACAGGGTTATTGTTACCATCTTTCTAGATTCCATACATATGCATTAGTATACTGTATTGGTGCTTTTCTTTCTGGCTTACTTCACTCTGTATAATAGGCTCCAGTTTCATCCACCTCATTAGAACTGATTCAAATGTATTCTTTTTAATGGCTGAGTAATACTCCATTGTGTATATGTACCACAGCTTTCTTACCCATTCATTTGCTGATAGACATCTAGGTTGCTTCCATGTCCTGGCTATTATAAACAGTGCTGCGATGAACATTGGGGTACACGTGTCTCTTTCAATTCTGGTTTCCTCAGTGTGTATGCCCAGCAGTGGGATTGCTGGGCCATAAGACAGTCTATTTCCAGTTTTTTAAGGAATCTCCACACTGTTCTCCATAGTGATTGAATCATAAATCTTTTTATAGAAATGTGTATAGGGTTTATGCCACAGTATTTATGTTTTCTGTGGTGTACTGTTGATAAAGTACACTTTTTCAAGATGGGAAAAAAAAAAAAGCTTGAAGTTAGACCTTGTTAAACGGCTGTTAGGTCATTATGGTCAAGGGATAGTTTATGAGTCTTACTAACCTAACCTTCAGTTTTAGTATCCCAAAAAGTTTTAATCCTTTTTTGCCATTTTTATCTGATTAACAAAAATAAAATTGTGATTTTTGCAGGTGTAACACTGTTCGAAAGATTTTGAAAAATATGAGTAACAATTGACCTATAATTTATAATTTGAGGAAACCATTTAGAGGAAAGAACTGGGACAGACTTTTAAAAATATATTTGCTGAATTTGATTCTCTGATTCCAGAAGAAAAATATTAAAATATATATTATTCATGTCCAGACCAAGTGTCCAAAGTATATCTTATTGCCATTTTCTATATAGTCAATTGGGGAAGGCAATGGCACCCCACTCCAGTACTCTTGCTTGGAAAATCCCATGAATGGAGGAGCCTGGCGGTCTATAGTCCATGGGGTGGCTAAGAGTCAGACACAACTGAGGACTTCACTTTCACTTTTCACTTTCATGCATTGGAGAAGGAAATGGCAACCCACTCCAGTGTTCTTGCCTGGAGAATCCCAGGGACAGGGGAGCCTCTGGGCTGCCGTCTCTGGGGTTGCACAGAGTCGGACACGACTGAAGCGACTTAGCAGCAGCATATAGTCAATGGCATGGTACTTAGTCATGCTAAAAGATATCAATCACTATTTCTCCTAGCATTATTATCACTATTTTTCTAGTACTAACAAGAAAAGAAAAACCATTTGGAAAGAATATAAATAGAGTTTTGACAAGAGAATCAAATCAATGCCATACCCCAAAGCAAATACTTTTTCTTTTTCTGAAAGATATCACAGTTATTTTAGTCTGCCTTTAGAAAAACAGGGTTATACACTCTCTAGCTATGTATAATCTTAGCAAAAAATTGATATAGAAAAATACAATTTTAATTTATTTAGCATTTTTATAAAATTAAATATTTAAATATAAGGAGAAATATATTATTTATTTAATATTTTCATTGATAATATACATGCTAAATGAATTTCTGAGGTTGATTATTGTCTCAGATTACAGAAATAATGAAATTGCAAAAGCACTGCTATGTTACTCTCTAGACAAGTGAGAAATAACACAGAATGTATCTTGCCACGTATACTCACATCCAATATTTTGCTTGATTATTTTTCAGGAATGGAATAGTATTAATTATATATTCTTCAAATGTTCCTTTTCAACATAGCTATTAACTAGAGGACACTATATTCAATTATTTCATAAGGGAAATAAGCAAAGGGATCTCCTCCCTGCTGTCATTCGACGTGGCACATCCCTATGCTTTAGATAAATGCAAAATTCCCTTTGTGTTTTTCTCCCCTCAGTTTATTTTTCCCTGTGGCAGGATGTAGGGAAAGGCATGGTCAGAGATTCCCCTGTGAGAAGTATTTCAACTTCATCAATCTTAAGCCTTGGAGATATGTCCTCTATCTTGGGAAATTCACAACTATATCTTCTGAGGACTTTCCCAGGGTTAAGGTCAGAGTACTCTTCCCTAGGGGCCAAAGGAGGAACAAAGCAATTGTGGTGGCTTCATTAACTGTCACTATCCTTCAAAATATAATTTCAGAATTGTGTCTCTTGATATTTCAGCCACCGCAGAAGATCAATCAGTTCAGTCGTTCAGTCGTATCCGACTCTTTGCAACCCCACGGACTGCAGCATGCCCATACCATAGAAGATACTATTCTCTAATATGAATAGTAAAAACTGGGTTAGCATTGAGAACTCTTTATTTCCAATAGAAAATTACACAACCAGTAAAACGAACAAAAACAGCAACAACACTGACTTTAACTTTTTCTGTAGCAGATAACTAAAAAGCCTTTACTGGCTGTTTTTGAGTAACAATGCTGACCAGTATAATAGGTATAAATATCATGTCATTTTTCAGAGGTTTATATTACAGAAGTTTTCTGTGTGTTTTTTTCTTCATTGTTTTTTTCTAATTGTTGAATTCAAATAGATTTTTGTCAAAATATTAGCTAAATACAAAATACAGTGATTTAAAGCAAGCACATGTATTGACCACACATAATTTTTTTAAGTAAAAAAATAAATTAGAATGTTACTTAAACAAATGTTCTACTGCTGCTGCTGCTAAGTCACTTCAGTTGTGTCTGACTCTGATGACCCCATGGACAGCAGCCCAACAGGCTCCTCTGGTCACAGGATTCTCTAGGCAAGAATACTGGAGTGGGTTGCCATTTCCTTCTCATAATGTTCTACTAGAGCTTTCAAAAATTAATAGAAAAACAGAAAGCCCTGGAAACTGGGAAAAGATAATCTCTGAGTTACCATGTTATAATAGGATGATATCTAATATTTTAAAAAAATGATAAAGCATACAAAGCAGGAAAAAAAAAAAAACCCTAAAGGAAAAAAATATTCAGGTAACATTAGTAGCAAAGCTACTAATTTGAAGTACCTACTGAGATAGGGTTGCAAAGAATTGGACACAACTGAAGTGACTTAGCCCACACATTGAGATTTTAAAAGAACTGCCTAAAACTATGTTAAAATTGCTAAATCAAGCTCTGGGAAAAATAAAGGAAATCTGTAAAATAAAAGATAAATATGAAAAAGGATGAAAAATCAGGAAAGTGAATCAAAAAATTATAGATTTGAACAGAATGACTAAATGAAAAATTGAGCAGAACAATTCAAGAGCAGGTTCGAGTAGGTACAGTAGCAGAACATGAAGATAGGCAAATTTTTATTGAACCTGAAAAACAGAATTAAATAAAAATTTAGAAGAATAATTGGAGCTTAAGAAAACTCAGGAATACTATCTAGTGGACCAGATTATACTTTATATGTATCTAATAAGGATAAAAGACAGAGAAAATGGCAAAATAAATAAATACATACTTGGGGAAAAAGGACATAATTTTTCATATTTGATGAAATACATGAATCTAAAAACACAAGAAATTTAGGTATTTGAGCAAGACACAATCAAAGAGATTCACAAGACACATTTTAATCAAGTGCAGAAAGACAAAGACTGATTCCAGAAAGCAACAAGTGAGAAGTGAATTTTCATGTACAAGGGATTCTCTGTAAGATTAACAATCAAATTTTCAAAAGAATTAATGGAGGCTGGAAGGCAATCAAATAACAGTGTTTTAAATGCTGGAAGAGAAAATCTGTCAAACTAGAATTTCATATCCTGTAATATTGGCTTTAAAAATGAGGAAGAAATTAAGACAACCTAAATAAATAAAAGTTGAGAGATTTTATAACCACTAAATTTGTTGCATGAAAAGCCAAAGTGAATTTTCTAATTGAACTGAAAGGAAACCGGGCAATAAATAAGTACATTGCAGAGAAATTTTAAAAATATAAAAAATGTCAGATACCTGTGCACATGAATAAAAGAAACATAACCACTACCAAGGGAACATTTCATGCAAAGATGGGCTCGATAAAGGACAGAAATGGGATGAACCTAACAGAAGCAGAAGATATTAAGAAGAGGTGGCAAGAATACACAGAAGAACTGTACAAAAAAAAATCTTCCCGACCAAGATAATCACGATGGTGTGATCACTCATCTAGAGCCAGACATCCTGGAATGTGAAGTCAAGTGGGCCTTAGAAAGCATCACTATGAACAAAGCTAGTGGAGGTGATGGAATTCCAGTTGAGCTATTTCAAATCCTGAAAGACGGTGCTGTGAAAGTGCTGCACTCAATATGCCAGCAAATTTGGAAAACTCAGCAGTGGCCACAGGACTGGAAAAGGTCAGTTTTCATTTGAATCCCAAAGAAAGGCAATGCCAAAGAATGCTCAAATGACCGCACAATTGCACTCATCTCACACGCTAGTAAAGTAATGCTCAAAATTCTCCAAGCCAGGCTTCAGCAATACGTGAACCGTGAACTTCCAGATGTTCAAGCTGGTTTTAGAAAAGGCAGAGGAACCAGACACCAAATTGCCAGCATATGCTGGATCATGGAAAAAGCAAGAGAGTTCCAGAGAAACATCTACTTCTGCTTTATTGACATGCCAAAGCCTTTGACTGTGTGGATCACAGTAAACTGTGGAAAACTTTGAAAGAGATGAGAATACCAGACCACCTGACCTGCCTCTTGAGAAACATATATACAGGTCAGGAAGCAACAGTTAGAACTGGATATGGAACAACAGATTGGTTCCAAAAAGGAAAAGGAGTACGTCAAGGCTGTATATTGTTACCCTGCTTATTTAACTTCTATGCAGAGTACATCATGAGAAACACTGGGCTGGAAGAAGCACAAGCTGGAATCAAGATTGCCGGGAGAAATATCAATAACCTCAGATATGCAGATGACACCACCCTTATGGCAGAAAGTGAAGAGGAACTAAAAAGCCTCCTGCTGAAAGTGAAAGAGGAGAGTGAAAAAGTTGGCTTAAAGCTCCCCATTCAGAAAACTAAGTAAGATCATGGCATCTGGTCCCATCACTTAATGGGAAATAGATGGGGAAACAGTGAAAACAGTGTCAGACTTTATTTTTGGGGGCTCCAAAATCACTGGAGATGGTGACTGCAGCCATGAAATTAAAAGACACTTACTCCTTGGAAGGAAAGTTATGACTAACCTAGATAGTATATTCAAAAGCAGAGACATTACTTTGCCAACAAAGGTCTGTCTAGTCAAGGCTATGGTTTTTCCAGTAGTCATGTATGGATGTGAGAGTTGGACTGAGAAGAAAGCTGAGCAGCTGAAGAATTGATGCTTTTGAAAATTGTGGTGTTGGAGAAGACTCTTGAGAGTCCCTTAGACAGTCCATTCTAAATGAGGTCAGTCCTGGATGTTCTTTGGAAGGAATTATGCTAAAGCTGAAACTCCAGTACTTTGGCCACCTCATGCAAAGAGTTGACTCATTGGAAAAGACTCTGATGCTGGGAGGGATTGGAGGCAGGAGGAGAAGGGGATGACAAAGGATGAGATGGCTGGATGACATCACCGACTCAATGGACATGAGTTTGAGTGAACTCCAGGAGTTGGTGATGGACAGGGAGGCCTGGCATGCTGAAATTCATGGGGTTGCAATGAGTCGGACACAATTGAGTGACTGGACCTAACTGAACTGACTGTATTTTTAGTGAGTAATTGCAATTTTTGTTTTCTACATATTTTCAGAGGAAAATGCTAAAAAATGAATTAACAGTTATATCCACACAATATGCAAAAATATAGTTTGAAACAATAATAACAAAAAGTGAGGTGGAAATGTTATAGAAGTAGAATATTTAATATTGAAATTAATTTTGCATAAATTCAAATTTGATTGCTATAAATGTTTAAAGACTTAACCTCCAAATTAGCAATAAAGGAAATATCAATAAAATATATGCAAAAGAAATAACAAAGGATATTAATTCAGTTTGCTAAAAAAATTAAACATAAGTAAGGGCAGTTTTGAGGAGATGAATTATAAGAGAGTGGACTAAACACTAAAAAGAGCAATTGGCAGACATAAATCTTTTTATCAATTACTACATTGTATATTGATGGCAAACTATACATCAAGACAGACACGATGAAACAGTATTTTTAAAATTATCTTTTTATATGTTGTATACAAAGTACTTATTTTAGATGCAAAGATACAAATAGGATGAAAGTGAAATGATAGAAAATGTATTTCATACAAAAAGTAATCAAAACAGAATTGAATTCTTTAAATTAATTTTGTTAATTTAAAAACAAATATGTTAAAAGAACATGTCTTTATATATTAATAAACTATCAACTCAAAAATAAACGGCAACAGTTATATACATATTTCCACTACACAGGAAAACCTCAGGCTATATGACACAAACTTTGACAGAAATAAGAATAGACAATTCTACACTGTAAGTGGGGACTTCATTACCTCATGTTTAATAATACAATAGATAGAGAATTTCAACAACAACAACAACAAAGAACAATAAAAATTAGAGGGCTCAGACAGCTCAATACATCATCTAAAATATATAGAACAATCTAACAATATAACTAAAATATATAGAACAATCTAACAATAGAAATCACATTCTTCTCAAGTGCACATAGAAAAATTTCTGAAATGGACCATATGGTAGATTACAAAATAAGTCTCAATAAATTGAAAACATATTAGTATTGCACATATACCTTATTCAATCACAATTAAATAAATCTGGGAAATTAAAAACAAAGGTTAAATTAGAAAATTCACATTATAAATAACCAATGGGTCAAATAAGATTTCATAAGAAAGAGAAAATATTTAGAGATGAATGAATAAAAATAGAGTATATCTAAACTTTTGAGATATAGTAGAGGCAGTTCTCAGAAGAAAATTTATATCTATTAATGCCTACGGTAAAATGAAGAATGTTATTAAATCAACACTGTAATTTCATTTTTTGCAAAAATAGAAATAAGAGGGAAATAAGCCCAAGGCAATTAATAACACAAGGAAGAGCATATTAAATGGTAGAAAATAGGGGAAAAAAAGAAAAATAATCTAGAGAATTAATAAAACCCAAAGTTGTCTCTTTGAAAAGACAAAGTGAAAAAATTTTCAGTTAACATGAGTAAGAGAGAAGCCACATATATGTGAAATTCAGAAATCAAAATGATAGTATCAGTACTATCCTTAGAAACCAGCACAATTCTATAAAGCAGTTAGTTATCTTTCAATTAAAAAACAAATAAAATAAAAAAAAACCTGAAAATGTTTATAAGAGAATACTATAAACAATTTTAAGAATGGGTCAATAGTCTTCATGAAATGGAGACATTTCTAAAGCACCAAAACTAACTCAATTTTTAAGGAAAAAAATTAGAATTATGGCAAGTAAATAGATTGATTCAATATTCAAAATTTCAATCAAATTAAAATACAGTACTAGATAGCTTTACTGATGAATTCTAGAAAGTATTTGAAAAAAAAATTAACATCTCTTATTCTCAAGCATACTCAAGGATGTCTGACTCCAGGTGAATAATCACACCATCATATTTATCTGGGTCATTAAGATCTTTTTTGTATAGATCTTTTGTGTATTCTTGCCATCTATTCTTAATATATTGTGCTTCTGCTAGGTCCATACTGTTTCTGTCTTTTAGTGGGCTCATCTTTGCATGAAATGCAAACCACAGACTGAAACCACAATCACAGAAAAGTAACCAATCTAATCACATGGACCACAGTCTTGTCTAACTCAATGAAATTAAGACATGACGTGTAGGGCCACCCAAGATGGACGGGTCATAGTGGAGAGCTCTGGCAAAATGTGGTCCACTGGAGAAGGGAATGGCAAACCACTTCAGTATTCTTGCCTTGAGAACCCCATGAACAGTATGAAAATGCAAAAAGATAGGACACTGAAAGATGAACTCTCCAGGTCAGTAGGTGCCCAATATGCTACTGTAGATCAGGGAGAAAAAACTCCAGAAAGAATGAAGAAACAGAGCCAAAGCAAAAACAACACCCAATTGCCAATGGGACTGGTGATGGAAGCAAAGTCTGATGCTGTAAAGAACAATACTGCATAGGAACCTGGAATATTAGGTCCACAAATCAAGGCAAATTGGAAGTGGTCAAACAGGAAATGGCAAGAGTGAATGTCGATATTTTAGGAATGGATTGGAATAGGTAAATTTAACTCAGATGACCATTATATCTACTACTGTGGGCAAGAATCCCTTAGAAGAAATGGAGTAGCCATCATAGTCAACAAAAGAGTCCGAAATGCAGTACTTGGATGCAATCTCAAAATGACAGAATGATCTCTGTTCATTTCCAAGCGAACCATTCAATATCACAGTAATCCAAGTCTATGCCCCAACCAGTACTGCTGAAGAAGCTGAAGTTGAACCATTCTACGAAGACTTATAACACTTTTTAGAACTAACACACCCAAAACAGATGTCATTTTCATTATATGAGACTGGAATGCAAAAGTAGGAAGTCAAGAATAACCTGGAATAAAGGGCAAATTTGGCCTTGGAGTACAGAATGAAGCACGGAAAATGTTCATAGTTTTGCCAAGAGAATGCACCGGCCATAGCAAATACCCTCTGTCTAGTCTCTATACAGTCAGCAAAACAAATACCCTCTATGCAGTCTCCATACAGTCAGCAAAAACTCTATACAGTCAGCAAAAACAAGACTGGGAGCTGATTGGCTCAGATCATGAACTCCTTATTGCCAACTTCAGACTTAAACTGAAGAAAACAGGAACATACACTAAACGATTCAGATGTGACCTAAATCAAATCCCTTATGATTACACAGTGGAAGTGACAAATAGATTTAAGGGACTAGATCTGATAAACAGAATGCCTGATGAACTATGAATGGAGGTTCATGACATTGTACAGGAGACAGGGATCAAACCCATTCGCAAGAAAGGTAAATGCAAAGCAGCAAAATGGTTGTCTGAGGAGGCCTTACAAATAGCTGCAAAAAGAATAGAATCAAAAAGCAAAGGAGAAAAGGAAAGATATACCCATTTAAACACAGAGTTCTGAAGAATACTAAGCAGAGATAAGAAAGCCTTCCTCAGCGATCAATGCAAAGAAGTAGAGGAAAACAACAGAATGGGAAAGACTAGAGATCTCTTCAAGAAAATTGGAGAATATTTCATGCAAATGAAATAAGGGAACGTTTCATGCAAAGATAGGCTCGATAAAGGACAGAAATGGTATGGACCTAACAGAAGCAGAAGATATTAAGAAGAGGTGGCAAGAATACACAGAAGAACTGTAGAAAAAAGATCTTTACCACCCAGATAATCACAATGATGTGATCACTCACCTAGAGCCAGACATCCTGGAATGCCAGATCAAGTGGGCCTTAGGAAGCATCACTATGAACAAAGCTCGTGGAGGTGATGGAATTCCAGCTGAGCTATTTCAAATCCTAGAAGATGATGCTGTGAAAGTGCTGCACTCAAAATGTCAGCAAATTTGGAAACTCAGCAGGGCCCCAGGACTGGAAAAGGTCAGTCTTCATTCCAATCCCATAGAAAGGCAATGCCAAAGAATGTTCAAACTACTGCACAATTGCAGTCATCTCCATACTAGTAAAGTAATGCTCACAATTCTTCAAGCCAGGTTTCAACAATATGTGAACCGTGAACTTCCAGATGTTCAAGCTGATTTTAGAAAAGGCAAGGGAACCAGAGATCAAATTCCCAACATCCGCTGTATCATCAAAAAAGCAAGAGACTTCCAGAAAAACATCTATTTCTGCTTTATTGACTATGCCAAAGCCTTAGACTGTGTGGATCACAACACACTGTGGAAAATTCTGAAGGAGAAGAGAATAATAAACCACCTGACCTGCCTCTTGAGACTGGACATGGAACAACAGACTGATTACAAATGAGAAAAGGAGAACGTCAAGGCGATATATTGTCACCCTGCTTAGTTAACTTATATGCAGAGTATATCATGAGAAACGTTGGGATGGATGAAGCACAATCTGGCATCAAGATTGCTGGGAGAAATATCGGTAACCTCATATATGCACATGACACCACCCTTATGGCAGAAAGCGAAGAAAAATTAAGAGCCTCTTGATGAAAGTGAAAGAGGACAGTGAAAAATTTGGCTTAAAGCTCAATATTCAGAAAACTAAGATCATGGCATCTGGTCCCATCACTTCATGGCAAATAGATGGGAGAACAGTGGAAACAGTGGCAGGCTTTATTTTATTGGGCCTCCAAAATCAGTGCAGATGATGATTACAGTCATGAAATTAAAAGATGTTTACTCCTTGGAAGAAAAGATATGACCAATCTGGACAGCATATCAAAAGCAGAGACGTTACTTTGCCAACAAAGGTCCATCTAGTCAAGGCTATGGTTTTTCCAGTAGTCATGTATGGATGTGAGAATTGGACTATAAAGAAAGCTGAGCAACAACAAATTGATTCTCTTGAACTGTGGTGTTGGAAAAGACTCTTGAGAGTCTCTTGGACTGCAAGGAGATCCAATCAGTCCATCCTAAAAGAAATCAGTCCTGAATATTCATTGGAAGGACTGATGTTGAAGCTGAAACTCCAGTACTTTGTCCACCTGATACGAAGAGTTGATTCATTTGAAAAGACCCTGATGCTGGGAAAGATTAAATGCCTGAGGAGAAGGGGCTGCCAGAAGATAAGATGGTTGCATGGCATCACCAGCTCGATGGATGTGAATTTGAGTGAACTCTGGGAGTTGGTGATGGACAGGGAGGTCTGACGTGCTGCAGTCCATGGGGTCGCAAAGAGTCAGACACGACTGAGCAACTGAACTAAACTTGCATGAAATATTCCCTTCAGTTCAGTTCAGTTCAGTTCAGTCACTTAGTCGTGTCTGACTCGTTGCGACCCCATGAACTGCAGAACGCCAGGCCTCCCTGTTCATCGCCAACTACTGGAGTTCACTCAAACTCACGTCCATCGAGTCGGTGATGACATCCAGTCATCTCATCCTTTGTCGACCCTTCTCCTCCTGCCCCCAATCCCTCCCAGCATCAGACTCTTTTTGAATGAGTCAACTCTTTGCATGAGGCAGCTAAAGTACTGGAGTTTCAGCTTTAGCATAATTCCTTCCAAAGAACACCCAGGACTGACCTCATTTAGAATGGACTGGTTGGATCTCCTTGCAGTCCAAGGGATTCTGAAGAGTCTTCTCCAACACCACAGTTCAAAAGCATCAATTCTTCAGCGCTCAGCTTTCTTCACAGTCCAACTCTCACATCCATACATGACTACTGGAAAAACCACAGCCTTGACTAGACAGACCTTTGTTGGCAAAGTAATGTCTCTGCTTTTGAATATGCTATCTAGGTTGGTCATAACTTTCCTTCCAAGGAGTAAGTGTCTTTTAATTTCATGGCTGCAATCACCATCTGCAGTGATTTTGGAGCCCCCCCTCCCCCAAAATAAAGTCTGACACTGTTTTCACTGTTTCCCCATCTATTTCCCATGAAGTGACGGGACGAGATACCATGATCTTCGTTTTCTGAATGTTGAGCTTTAAACCAACTTTTTCACTCTCCTCTTTCACTTTCATCAAGAGGCTTTTTAGTTCCTCTTCACTTTCTGCCATAAGGGTGGTGTCATCTGCATATCTGAGGTTATTGATATTTCTCCCAGCAAACTTGATTCCAGCTTGTGCTTCTTCCAGCCCAGTGTTTCTCATGATGTACTCTGCATAGAAGTTAAATAAGCAGGGTGACAATATACAGCCTTGATGTACTCCTTTTCCTTTTTGGAACCAGTCTGTTCTCCATGCCTAATTCTAACTGTTGCTTCCTGACCTGCATACAAATTTCTCAAGAGGCAGGTCAGGTGATCTGGTATTCCCATTTCTTTCAGAATTTTCCACAGTTTATTGTGATCCACACAGTCAAAGGCTTTAGCATAGTCAATAAAGCAGAAATAGATGTTTCTCTGGAACTCTCTTGCTTTTTCCATGATCCAGCAAATGTTGGCAATTTGATGTCTGGTTCCTCTGCCTTTTCTAAAACCAGCTTGAACATCTGGAAGTTCATGGTTCATGTATTGCTGAAGCCTGGCTTGGAGAATTTTGAGCATTACTTTACTAGAGTGTGAGATGAGTGTAATTATGCGGTCGTTTGAGCATTCTTTGGCATTGCCTTTCTATGGGATTCGAATGAAAACTGACCTTTTCCAGTCCTGAGGCCACTGCTGAGTTTTCCAAATTTGCTGGCATATTGAGTGCAGCACTTTCACAGCATCATCTTTCAGGATTTGAAATAGCTCAACTGGAATTCTATCACCTCCACCAGCTTTGTTCATAGTGATGCTTTCTAAGGCCCACTTGACCTCACATTCCAGGATGTCTGGCTCTAGGTCATTGATCACACCATCGTGATTATCTTGGTTGTGAAGATCTTTTTTGTACAGTTCTGTGTATTCTTGCCTCCTCTTCTTAATATATTCTGCTTCTGTTAGGTCCATACCATTTCTGTCCTTTATCGAGCCCATCTTTGCATGAAATGTTCCCTTGGTATCTCTAATTTTCTTGAAGAGACCTCTAGTCTTTCCTATTCTGTTATTTTCCTCTATTTCTTTGCATTGATTACTGAGGAAGGCTTTCTTATCTCTCCTTGCTGTTCTTTGGAATTCTGCATTTAGATGCTTATATCTTTCCTTTTTCCTTTGCTTTTCTCCTCTCTCCTTTTCTCAGCTATTTGTAAGGCCTCCCCAGACAGCCATTTTGCTTTTTAGCTTTTCTTTTCCATGCGGATGGTCTTGATCCCTGTCTCCTGTACAATGTCACGAAACTCCATCCATAGTTCATCAGGCACTCTATCTGTCAGATCTAGTCCTTTAAACCTATTTCTCACTTCCACTGTATAATCATAAGGGATTTGATTTAGGTCATACCTGAATGGTCTAGTGGTTTTCCCTACTTTCTTCAATTTAAGTCTGACTTTGGCAATAAGGAGTTCATGATCTGAGCCACAGTCATCTCCCAGTCTTGTTTTTGCTGACTGTATAGAGCTTCTCCATCTTTGGCTGCAAAGAATATAATCAATCTGGTTTTGGTGTTGACCATCTGGTGATGTCCATGTGTAGAGTCTTCTCTTGTGTTGTTGAAAGAGGGTGTTTGCTATGACCAGTGTGTTGTCTTGCCAAAACTCTATTAGCTTTTACCCTGCTTCGTTCCATATTCCATGGGCAAATTTCACGGTTACTCCAGGTGTTACTTGACTTCCTACTTTTGCATTCCAATCCCCTATAATGAGAAGGACATCTTTTTTGGGTGTTAGTTCTAAAAGGTCTTTTAGGTCTTCATAGAACCTTTCAACTTCAGCTTCTCCAGCATTACTGGTTGGGGCTTAGACTTGGATTACTGTGATATTGAATGGTTTGCCTTGGAAATGAACAGAGATCACTCTGTCGTTTTTGAGATTGCATCCAAGTACTGCATTTTGGACTCTTTTTGTTGACCATGATGGCTATTCCATTTCTTCTAAGCGATTCCTGCCCTCAGTAGTAGATATAATGGTCATCTGAGTTAAATTCACCCATTCCAGTCCATTTTAGTTCGCTGATTCCTAGAATGTCAATGTTCATGCTTGCCATCTCCTGTTTGACCACTTCCAATTTACCTTTATTCATGGACCTGACATTCCAGGTTCCTATGCAATATTACTCTTTACAGTATCGGACCTTGCTTCTATCACCAGTCACATCCACAACTGGGTATTGTTTTTGCTTTGGCTCCATCCTTTCATTCGTTCTGAAGTTGTTTCTCCACTAATCTACAGTAGCATATTGGCCACCTACTGACCTGAGGAGTTCCTCTTTCAGTGTCCTATCATTTTGCCTTTTCATACTGTTCATGGGGTTCTCAAGGCAAGAATACTGAAGTGGTTTGCCATTCCCTTCTCCAGTGGACTACATTCTGTCAGACCTCTCTACCATGACCTGCCTGCCTTGGTGGCCCCATAGGGCATGGCTTAGTTTCATTGAGTTAGACAAGGCTGTGGTTTGTGTGATTAGATTGACTAGTTTTCTGTGATTATTGTTTCAGTGTATCTGCCCTCTGATGCCCTCTCACAACACCTACCGTCTTACTTGGGTTTCTCCTACCTTGGACGTGGGGTATCTCTTGACAGCTGCTCTAACAAAGTGCAGCCGCTGCTCCCTATCTTGGACAAAGGGTATCTCCTCGCTGCCACCCCTCCTGACCTTGAACATGGAGTAGCTCCTCTCGGCCCTCCTGTGCCCACACAGCCACTGCTCTTTGGATGGTGAATATACCAATATTCCCTTGGTATCTCTAATTTTGTTGAAGAGATCTCTTGTCTTTCCCACTGTATTGTTTTCCTGTATTTCTTTGCACTGATCACTTAGGAAGGTTATTATTTTTTTTTTTTAGTGAGTGAAAATGAAAGTTGCTCAGTTGTGCACAACTCTTTGAGAACCCATAGACTATACAGTCCATGGAATTCTCCAGGCCAGAATACTGGAGCTGGTAGCCTTTCCCATACACAGGGGATCTTCCCAACCCAGGGATTGAACTAGGACTTCTTCACTGCAGATGGATTCTTTACTAGCTGAGCCACAATTGGAACTCTGCATTCAGATGGCTATATTTTTCCTTTCCTCCTTTGCCTTTTGCTTCTCTTCTTTTCTCAGCTATTTGTAAGCCCTCCTCAGACAACCATTTTGCCTTTTTTCATTTCTTTCTCTTGAGGTTGATTTTGACCATTGCCTCATGTACAATGTTACGAATCTCTGTCCATAGTTCTTCAGGCCCTCTATCAGATCTAATCCCTTGAATCTGTTTGTCACTTCCACTGTATAATCATAAGGGATTTGATTTAGGTCATACATGAATGGTCTAGTGGATTTCTCTCTTTTCTTCATTTTAAGTCTGTATTTTGCAATAAGGAGTTCATGATCTGAGCCACAGTCAGCTCCCGGTCTTGTTTTTGCTGACTGTATAAAGCTTCTCCGTCTTTGACTGTAAAGATTATAATCAGTCTGATTTCGGTACTGACCATCTGGTGATCATCTTGGAAGAAAAGCTATGACCAACCTAGACAGCATATTAAAAAGCAGAGACATTACTTTACCAACAAAGGTCCGTCTAGTCAAGGTTATGGTTTTTTCGGTGGTCATGTATGGATGTGAGAGTTAGACCATAAAGAAAGCTGAGTGCTGATGAATTGCTGCTTTTGAACTGTGCTGCTGAAGAAGACTCTAGAGAGTCCCTTGGACTGTAAGGAGATCAAACAAGTCAATCTTAAAGGAAATCAATCCTGAATATTCATTAAAAGGAATGATGCTGAAGATGAAACTCCAATACTTTGGCCACCTGATGTGAAGAACTGACTTATTGGAAAAGATCCCAGTGATGGGAAAGATTGAAGGCAAGATTAGAAGGGGATGACAGAAGATGAGATTGTTGGATGGCATCACTGACTCAATGGACTTGAGTTTGAACAAGCTCCAGGAGTTGGTGATGCACAGGGAAGCCTGGTTTGCAGCAGTCCATGCGTTGCAAAGAGTCAGCCATGACTAAATGACTGAACTGAATTCTCAATCACTTCCAAAAATTACAAATAAACCAACACTCTCCAAATCATTCTATGAAACTAGCATTATCTCATTTTAAAAGCCAGTTAAAGACATTACAAGAAAAAAATTCAAAGCAACATCTGTCATGAGTATGGAAGCAGAGACACAAGTTTGATCCCTGGGTCAGGAAGACCTTCTGGAGTAGGAAATAGTACCCCACTCTAGTATTATTGCCTGGAAAATTCCATAGGCAGAGGAGCCTGGCAGGCTGCAGTCCACGGAATCACAAAGAATAGGACATGACTAAGCATGCATTAAAGCAAAATTCCTCGACCTAATATTCCTATATTGAAACAAAATCTTCCACACAATATTAGCAAACTGAATCTGAAAGCAATTTAAATTGCTTTAAATTTAGATAATGCAATATGAGCAGGCAGGATTTTTACAAAAATGTGAGTATAGTTTAATATAAGCAAGTGAATTAACACAACAATTCTCTATCACATAAAAAAAAGGGCTAAGAAAAATCACATGATACAAAAAATGCAGAAAATATTTGACACGATCCATTTTTTAAAAATGATAGAACTCTACAAAACTAGGAGTAGATGGTAACATTTTGATTATGATAAAGGGCATTTATGAAAACTCATAGCTAACATCATAGTTAATGATGAAAGAAAAAATCTTTCAGCCTTTTACTTTATTAACTCACATTTGCTCCTGGTATGACTTATTCTTGTTTCATAGACTTAGGTAGAAAAGGATAGCTGCAAGTTGTTTGATGCTCCTCTGAAGCTCTCAACTCTGCCTCAGGTTTGAGTATCTGACACTTTATTCTATTTAGATGTTTAAGGGTAACCTCAAGCATAACATGGGCTTGCCAGGTGGTGCTAGTGGTAAAGAACCTGTCTGCTTTGCAGGAAATGTAAGAGACATGGGTTCAATCCCAGGGTTGGGAACATCCCTTGGAGGAGGGCACACAACTGAGTCCAGTATTCTTGCTTGGAGAATGCCATGGACAGAAGAGCATGGCAGGCTACAGTCCTTAGGGTTGCAAAGAGTCAGGCAAATTAGCAGGCACACATGCAAGCATAATATGACCAAAATCAAATCCCTTTATTTCACATGATACAAATTTGACCTTCCCTACCATTCTCAGAAAGCTTGATTGAATCCTTGCTTAATGCATACCCTTAGGACTCTTTCTTGTTTCTCATATCATTTTCATTTCTTAAAATATATGGTAGGAAGAGTATATGCAGAAATTTTCTACCCAGTTGAAACCATCTGCCTCAGATTGGGACTTGAACCCATGTGCTGGGACTTGAACCTGGCCAAAATTCTGCTTGGAACTTGAACCTATCCGGACAGACTTGAACCCATCCAGAACCCACAATCTTCCAACTGAGATCACAGACCTAATAAATCTAGGACCTAATGAAGCTCAGCCTTTTGTTGTCTCATCACAGAAAAAAATCAGTGAGAGACAAAGTAACAGGTAAAAAGTGATTTTATTTAGAGGGAAACACACTCCACAGGGTATGGCCATCCTAAAGGGTGAGTGCGGTTGACATGAAATATAACATGGTTAGTTTTTATGGACTGGGTAATTTCATAGGCTAATGAGTGAGAGGATTATTCCAAGTATTTGGGGGAAATGGTAGAGATTTCCAGGAATTGGGTAGTGAAGGTGATGGAATTCCAGGTAAGCTATTTCAAATCCTAAAAGATGATGCTGTTAAAGTGCCACAGTCACTATACCAGCAAATCTGGAAAACTCAGGAGTGGCCACAGGACTGGAAAAGGTCAGTTTTGATTCCAATACCAAAGAAGGGCAGTGCCAAAGAATGTTCAAATTACCACACAGTTGCACTCATTTCAGATGTTAGCAAGTTATTGCTCAAAATCCCTTAAGCTAGGCTTCAACAGTATGTGAATTGAGAACTTCCAGATGTACAAGATGAATTTAGAAAAGGTAGAGGAACCAGAGATCAAATTGCTCACATCCATTGGAACATAGAAAAAGCAAGAGAATTCCAGAAAAACATCTACTTCTGCTTCATTGATTATGCTAAAGCCTTTGTGTGGATCACAACAAACTGTGGAAAATTCTTAAAGATAAAGAATATCAGACAACCTGACCTGCCTCCTGAGAAATCTGTATGCAGGTCGAGAAGCAAAATTTAGAACTGGACATGAAACAACAGACTGGTTCCAAATTGAGAAAGGAGTACATCAAGGCTGTATATTGTCACCCTGCTTATTTAACTTATATGCAGAGTACATTATGCAAAATGCCAGGCTGGATGAAAGTTTCCTGGGACAAATATCAATAATCTCAAATAAAATGACATCACCCTAATGGTGGCATAAAGTGAAGAGGAACTGAAGAGCCTCTTGATGAAGGTGAAAGAAGACTGTGAAAAAGCTGACTTAAAACTCAACATTCAAAAGCTAAGATCATGGCATCCAGTCCCATCACTTCATGGCAAATAGATGGGGAAACAATGACAGACTTTATTTTCTTAGGCTTCAAAATCAATGCAGACAGTGATTGTATCCATGAAATTAAAAGACACTTGCTCCTTGGAAGAAAAATTGTGACCAATCTAGACAACATATTAAAAAGCAGAGACATCACTTTGCCGACCAAGGTCCATGTAGTCAAAGCTATAGTTTTTCCAGTAGATATGTACAAATGTGAGAGTTAGACCATAAAGAAGGCTAAGCACCTAAGAATTGATGCTTTAGAACTGTGCTACTGGAGAAGACTCTTGAGAGTCCCTTGGACCACAAGGATATCAAACCAGCCAATCCTAAACGCAATCCACCCTGAATGTTCACTGAAAGGACCAGTGCTGAAGTTGAAGCTCCAATACTTTGGCCACCTAATGCAAAGAGCCAACTCATTGGAAAAGACCCTGATTCTGGGAAATATTGAAGGCAGGAGGAGAAGGAGATAACAGAGGATGAAATAGTTGGATGGCATCACTGACTCAATGGACATGAGTTAGAGCAAACCCCAGGAGATAATGAAGAACAGGGAAGACCGCCATGCTGTATTCCATTGGGTCACAAAGAGTTTGACACGACTGAGTGACTGAACAACAACTAACAGTCTTTGGTCTTTTGATAGCATCTTGGAACTGTCATGGAGGCTCTGGGTGTGTCATTAAGCTTGCTGATTGAGGATCAAGATCTAGCTGAAATTGACTTGTCTGCCATCTTGGGCCCATTTGATTCTAATCATTTTATGTTGTGTCCTCAGGCTATGTCATTCTTTCAAAAGTTTTGCCCTACCCCCTTTCCTCCTGTTGCACAATCACTATAGTCCATGCATCTATCTAGCCCTTATGTTCCAGCAATGGCTTCACTACTATTTTCCTGATTCACTTATTTCTATCTAGTCTGTTTCAACAAAGCAGCATAGATATTACTTTTTGCCAAATCACTTTTCTCTTCAAAGTGTATCACAAATGTGTCAGTTTAATAAAGTTGATACTGAGTGATGTCAGTATCATGATGCTATATGTTGTTCCATTCTTCTCTCCTTTTTGATTAACAGCTATCTGAATATCTCTAACCACATAAAATTCCTCTGCACATTACATCAGGGCACACAGAAGGTTTTTACCCATCTGTTCGTCTGCAAGTAGGCAAATAGTGTCTGCTGGAGCTGTAGAACCAAGAGAATGAGCAGGCCAGGTCCATTCCTACTCACTACCATTAGAAATACAGAAACCTGAAAATCACAAAAGTGAGTGCATACTCACCAGCAATAGAGAATTTGTGAAAATTTAGTCTGCTTAACAGGAAAAACTGGCACACCACCAGAAAAGAAAAGAATGGGTATAGATGAACATACAAAAAAGAACATTGTCAACTTTGTCCCTTTCCTGAGGGTGATAAAGCAAGGGGCTGATTGGTTGGGCTTTTGGTGGTGTCTGGCAACAACAAGGTTGTACCTGACAGGGGAGGTAGAACATGGTGACTTCTCCCATTGAGGACGTGAAAGGTAAAAGTGTTGAGTGGCTGCTCAACTTGCCAGTTGTGCAAGATGTGAAAAGAGGGACATATTTCTCTCCAGCAATATATGGATTTATGAAGAAGAAGTTGTATGAATGGGGGGAGAGGACAGAAAGGAGGTAGATAAGAATTTTATAAGACATTGAAGGAATATATTTCCTCCTGCCTGTTCAGGGACATCAGCAATATATGTTCCTTATAAACATATTTTATTTTATTTATTTATTTTTTATTTTTTTACTTTACAATATTGTAAATAAAGTCATCATATTTCTACTTTAAAAATATGAGAAAGGAGAGAAATAATGTAACAGATGAGAATAGAAAATCAATTATAGAAAGCTGAAGTTGTTTTTATTTTAAAAATCTCAAATATTTACCAATATGTATTGAAAATAGTGATTACCAAAAGAATAACTAGAAAAGGGAGAATATTCAGGAAAGAAGTATTAATTTAGAAACAGCTAAACCAAGAAAATTGATAGTAAATAGATGAGGTGACAGAGATTGTGTTTGTTGCTATTTTTACTTTAATATTGAGGAGTCAGTAATATTTTACAGATGTTAACCAAGAACAAAAACTAAAGAAATGATAAAATACAGATTTACCTATCAAGTGGATTGGAATAAGATTTAAAAAACAGCTCCAAGTTATTACAGTGAAAGCACACTTGAAAAAACAAAACAAAAAATTTATGAAAAGCTGAAAGAATAAGGCTATGGAGTTAATTATACATAGTCATAGCAATAAATGTAAATAGAGTCAATGTATCAATGCACATAAATATGTACTGTTGTTGTTTAACTCACTGATGCATGTTGAAATAGTTTATTGATGATCTTAGGATTGATTGAAATAGTACACTTAAAATAATTCTGCTTGTAACATCATTTCTAAAAAAAAATCAACAACAAAATAGTGGTTTTCAGAGATTTAATGTCTAACAGTAAGGGTACAGGTAAAGTAAATTATAATATTTATTCATAAAAGAGTAGTATTTGTTGTTAAAACTAAAGAAAGATTTTATATATCAGCATTATATATATATATATATATATACATATTCTTGTTATTATATTATGCCACAAAAAAGAAAACTACAGGCAAATATCACTGATGAACATAGATGAAAAAATCCTTAACAAAATTCTAGCAAACTGAAACCAACAACACATTAAAAAGATCATGTGTCGTGACCAAGTGGGATTTATCCCAGGGATGCTAAGATTCTTCATTATTTGCAAATCAATCAATGTGATACACCACATTAACAAATTGAAAGATAAAACCATATAATTATCTCAATAGATGCAAAGAAAGCCTTTGACAAAATTCAACACCCATTTATGATAAAAACTCTCCAGAAAGCAGGGAGAGAAGAAACATACCTCAACACAGTAAAAGCCATATATGATAAACCCACAGCAAACATTATCCTCAATGGTGAAAAATTGAAAGCATTTCCCTAAAGTCAGGAACAAGACAAGGGTGCCCACTCTCACCACTACTATTCAACATAGTTTTTGAAGTTTTAGTGACAGCAATCAGAGCAGAAAAAGAAATAAAAGGAATCCAGATTGGAAAAGAGGAGTAAAACTCTCACTGTTTGCAGATAAGATGATCCTCTACATAGAAAATCCTAAAGACTCCACCAGAAAATTACTAGTGCTAATCAATGAATATAGTAAAATTGAAGGATATAAAATTAACACACAGAAATCCCTTGCATTCCTATACACTAACACTGAGAAAACAGAAAGAGAAATTAAGGAAACAATTCCATTCACCATTGTGAAGAAAGAATAAAATATTTAGGAATAAATTCACCTAAAGAAACAAAAGAAAAGTATAAAACACTGATGAAAGAAATCAAAGAGGACACAAATAGATGGAGAAATATACCATGTTCATGGATTGTAAAAATCAATAGAGTGAAAATGAGTATACTACCCAAAGCAATCTATAGATTCAATGCAATTCCTATCAAGCTACCAATGGTATTTTTCACAGAACTAGAATAAATACTTTCACAATTTGTATGGAAACACAAAAAACCAAAAAGCCAAAGCAATCTTGAGAAAGAAGAATGGAACTGGAGGAATCACGCTGCCTGACTTCAGGCTCTACTACAAAGCTACAGTCATCAAGACAGTTTGGTACTGCCACAAAGACAGAAATATAGATCAACGGAACAAAACAGAAAGCTCAGAGATAAATCCACACACCCATGGACACCTTATTCTTGACAAAGGAGGCAAAAATATACAATGGAGAAAAGACAATGTCTTTAGCAAGTGGTGCTGGGAAAACTGGTCAACCACCTGCAAAAGACTGAAGCCAGAGCACTTTCTAACACCATACACAAAAATAAATTTAAAATGAATTAAATATCTAAATGTAAAACCAGAAAGTATAAAACTTCTAGAGGAAAACATAGGCAGAACTCTCTGAAATAAATCACAGCAAGATTCTCTATTACTCACCTCCCAGGGTAATGGAAATAAAAGCAAAAATAAACATATGGGACCTAATTAAGATAAAAAGCTTTTGCACAATGAAGGAAACTATAAGCAACATGAAAAGACAGCCTTCATAATGGGAGAAAATAATAGCAAACGAAGCAATTGACATAGAATTAATCTCAAAAATATACAAGCAGTTCATGAAGCTCAATACCAGAAAAATAAAAGACTCAGTCAAAAAATGAGCCAAAGAACTAAACAGACATTTCTCCAAAGAAAACATACAGATGGCTAACAAACAAATGAAAAGATGCTCAACATCACTCATTATCAGGGAAATGCAAATCAAAACCACAATGACGTGCCATCTCATGCTGGTCAGAATGGCTGCTATCAAAAAATGTACAAACAATAAATGCTGGAGAGGATGTGGAGAAAAGGGAACCCTCTTATGCTGTTGGTGGAAATGCAAACTAGTACAACCACTATGGAGAACAGTATGGAGATTCCTTAAAAAACTGGAAATAGAATTGCCATATGACCCAGCAATCCCACTGCTGAGCATACACACCAAGGAAACCAGGATTGAAAGAGACATGTGTACCCCAATGTTCATCACAGCCCTGTTTACAATAGCCAGGACATGGAAGCAACCTAGATGTTCATCAACGGATGAGTGGAAAGAAAGTTGTGGTACATAAACACAATGGCGTATTAGCTATTAAAAAGAATGCATTTGAATCAGTTCTAATGAGATGGATGAAACTGGAGCCTATTATACAGAGTGAGGTAAATTAGAAAAACATCAATATAGTATATTAACGCATATATATATATATATATATATATATATATATATACACTGCTGCTGCTAAGTCGCCCGGTCGTGTCCGACTCTGTGCAACCCCATAGACGGCAGCCCACCAGGCTCCCCTGTCCCTGGGATTCTCCAGGCAAGAACACTGGAGTGGGTTGCCATTTCCTTCTCCAATGCATGAAAGTGAAAAGTCAAAGTGAAGTCGCTCAGTCGTGTCCAACTCTGTGCAACCCCATAGACGGCAGGCCACCAGGCTCCCCTGTCCCTGGGATTCTCCAGGCAAGAACACTGGAGTGGGTTGCCATTTCCTTCTCCAATGCATGAAAGTGAAAAGTGAAAGTGAAGTCGCTCAGTCCTGTCCGACTCTTCGCGACCCCATGGACTGCAGCCTACCAGGGTCCTCCGTCCATGGGATTTTCCAGGCAAGAATACTGGAGTGGGGTGCCATTGCCTTCTCTGATACACACACACACACACACACACACACATACACATATATATGCAATTTAGAAAGATGTTAAAGATGACCCTATATATGAGACAACAAAAGAGACACAGATGTAAAGAACAGATTTTGGACTCTGTGGGAGAAGGTGAGAGTGCGATGTATATTACCATATATGAAGTAGATGAACAATTCAAGATTGATGTATTAAACAGAACACACAAAGCTGGGGCACTGGGACAACCCAGAGGGATGGGATAGGGAGAGAGGTTAGAGGGGGATTTGGGACCAGGGGACACATGTACACCTGTGTTGATTTATGGTAAAACCCTCATACCTTCCCTCATATCTCAGTTGGTAAAGGATCCGCTTCCAATGGAGGAGACCCTGGTTCGATCCCTGGGTTGGGAAGATCCACTGGTGAAGGGGTAGGCTACCCACTCCAGTGTTCTTGGGCTTCCCTTGTGGCTCAGTTGGTAAAGAATCCACCTGCAATGCAGGAGACCTGGGTTTGGTAAGATGCCCTGGAAAAGGGAAAGACTGCCCAGTCCAGTATTCTGGCCTGCAGAATTCCATGGACTGTATAGTCCATGCGGCCACAGAGTCAGACATGACTGGGTGACTTTCACTTCACTTCACTTCACTTCATGGCAAAAACCACCACAGTATTGTAAAGTAATTAACCTCCAATTAAAATAAATAAGGCAATTAAAAACGGAATTATGTTGATCTTTACATAAAAACTATCTGAAATTATGTGCAATACATAGTAGAAGATAACTGCTTTTGTTTTCAATGTAAAAGTTTTCAGTTCAGTTCAGTTCAGTCGCTCAGTCATGTCTGACTCTTTGCGACCCCATGAATCGCAGCACGCCAGGCCTGCCTGTCCATCACCAACTCCCAGAGTTCACCCAGACTCACGTCCATTGAGTCAGTGATGCCATCCAGCCATCTCATCCTCTGTCATCCCCTTCTCCTCCTGCCCACAATCCCTCCCAGCATCAGAGTCCTTTCCAATGAGTCAACTCTTCGAATGAGGTGGCCAAAGTACTACAGTTTCAGCTTTAGCATCATTCCTTCCAAAGAAATCCCAGGGCTGATCTCCTTCAGAATGGACTGGTTGGATCTCCTTGTAGTTCAAGGGACTTGGAGGGGTCTTCTCCAACACCACAGTTCAAAAGCATCAATTCTTCAGCACTCAGCCTTCTTCATAGTCCAACTCTCACATCCATACATGACCACAGGAAAAACCATAGCCTTAACTAGATGGACCTTTGTTGGCAAAGTAATGTCTCTGCTTTTCAATATGCTATCTACGTTGGTCATAACTTTCCTTTCAAGGAGTAAGCGTCTTTTAATTTCATGACTGCAGTCACCATCTGCAGTGATTTTGGAGCCCCCAAAAATAAAGTCTGACACTGTTTCCACTGTTTCCCCATCTATTTCCCATGAAGCGACGGGACCGGATGCCACGATCTTCGTTTTGTGAGTGTTGAGCTTTAAGCCAACTTTTTCACTCTCCGCTATTAAGATATAATTCACATATTATACAACATACTATTTTAAACTCTACAATTCTGTGAATTTTAGTATATGCAGATAGTTTTGCAACCATCACCACTATCTAATTTTGGAATACTTTCATCATTTAAAAAAGAAACTCTCTACCCCAAAATAGTCACGATTTTCTCCTTACCTCCATCCTTAGCAACCACTAACCCAATTTATTTACCTGTAAATTTACCTATTTTGGACATTTCATATAAATGGAATCATGTAATATGTGGCATTTTGAATCAGGATTTTTTCACTGAGCATAATATTTTCATACCCAGAGGGATGGAGTGGAGAGGAAGGTGGAAGGAGGGTTCAGGATGGGATGACACATATGCACCTGTGGCTGATTCATGTTTACATACAGCAAAAACCATCACAATATCATTAAGTGATTATCCTCCAATTAAAATTAATTGATTAAAAAGTATGTTCTTGATTTATTTAAAATGATTGTATGAGTCTGATTATAATTTTTGTATTTTGTATTTAAAAAAACCCTTAAAAATGCATACTCAGAAAAGATATACAAGTATATACCATTTCTAAATACCAGGGGAATACACACAACTAAAGCAATTGTTTTCAAAAGCAGATAGAAGCTACAACACAGAAATTGTTTCATTCCATGGCTCAAATTGGTTTCAATTGCCAGAAATCTATTAATATAATTCACAATTAATTTAATTAAAAACAATCACATCCTCATAAACTTCAGCACTTTTAGTAAGACCTAATGATAATTTAGTAATTGTTTATCCTACAATATGTTTAAGTGTGCACCATGACACAAGGCAATGGCACCCCACTCCAGTACTCTTGCCTGGAAAATCCCATGGATGGAAGAGCCTGGTAGGCTGCAGTCCATGGGGTCGCTAAGAGTCAGACATGACTGAGCAACTTTACTTTCACTTTCCACTTTCATGCATTGGAGAAGGAAATGGCAACCCACTCCAGTGTTCTTGCCTGGAGAATCCCAGGGATGGGGGAGCCTGGTGGGCTGCCGTCTATGGGGTCACACAGAGTCGGACATGACTGAAGTGACTTAGCAGCAGTAGCAGTAGCAGCATGACACATAGTCCAAAAATGTTGAGTTTTAAAATAATCATAAACTAACAAAGAAACGAATCTCCTTGAGTGGTGAGGGAGTAAAGGGGATTCTTTCTTCTCCAAAGGTAAAGGGTAGCAGTCTGTTCTTTCAGACAATCTGGAAGTAGAATAGGATGTTCTTATATATGTCTTAGTAAGGAAACTTCCCTGCCCTTTCACCATGATAGGGAAACCACAAAATGCAGCAAAAAAAAAAAAAAAAAAAAAATTGCTTTCAATCAGCAAAGATTTTATTGGTGTTTAGGGAGGATTGAATAATAGGGATGAAAGAAGACCCTAAATGATGACGGCTAATTGATTTCTCACTACACTGACAGAATCATTGTGTGATATATACCATCAGATTCATTTTGATTTAAATAAGCAATGTAATGTAACACTCCTTGCATATGGAAATTTCTAACTTCCACAGTGCTACACTCAAGTGGGTGCTACCTGGATTAATATAATACTAACATACTTTTACATAGACATCTTATTTTTTTAGAATATTAAACTTTGGCCTATAACAGTGCCTAATGTGACAACTGATAGTGCCAGTTACACTATTAATTTTCCTGTTAATAATAACTGACTTTATCAACACCTTCTAAGAAGTGAGGAACAATATTGTAATGTCATAAATTATCTTATGACAATATAGATAAAGGTCACAGAGGCACCTTCCTAAACACAATACCAGCTGAAATGCATCCCTTGATATGCATAATAGCCTTGCTAAAACTTGCATTTATTTAGTTGAGAGAGAATAAAGCTTTATTTAAGGAACAGGGGGCAAAAATCTTTACTTTTAGGGGCCAATTAAGAAGAATAGAAGCAAATCTATAATGTTTAGAAAGAGGTAGTTTGTAAAATACAAAATATTGACAAAAATACATTAATTTCTAGGGCATAAGCACTGAAAAGAAGAAAACATATTACAGATTAGTGTGAAAATATAATAATTGTATATGGAAGAGGCAATTGATGTAGGAAACTATGGCAATTGAGGATATTTTCCTGGAAGATGGAAAACTTTATATAACTTTTGAGTGAAAATAGGAAGATAAGATGATTTTTAATGTTATGACAAGAAAAAGCATATAATAAACAGAAAAACCTAATGAATGAATAATGACAGTTTCCAAGATCTGGATGTATTCTGTGTGATTAGAGTGATTGTTATTACCAAAAAACTGGATGCAAAAGAAAATTAGGGAATAAAGGTGTGTATGATATGTGTATATATATATATAATTATATTATACATTATTATATATGATTTTAACTGTGTATTTTCTGATATTATTCTAGCATACAAAAATAGATATACTTTTGTGCATATAAATATTTTATAAGTAAGAGATAAGTCCATATAAACTGTTTAATTTGACATTTTTTCACAAACTAATACATTGTAGGTGTTTGTTAGGTCCACATACAGACATCATACTACCATTTTTATATAAAATATATGAATAAAATTGTACTATAAAATCTTATCTGTTTTGATAGACATAAAGGGTACTTCTAATCTTCTTTGATATTCTTTACTATAAAAATAACTTTTGTTAAAATTGTTGGACTCCACAATATATTGAAAGAAAGACACAGAGAAAGAGAATATGACAGAAAGAGAATGAAAGAGAGAGGGGTATCAGACAATTTTTAGGAAACTTGATCATTTTAGAACATGATAGATAAATTAGAGTATCTAAGCAATGGGCTCCCGTTTCTTACTTTCTCGGTTTCCAAATATAGCATATGTATTATATTATAGCTTTACTAAATTTCATTGATTTATAATTTATTAATATTTTAGGATATTTATGATATAATTCGGAGAAGGCAATGGCAACCCACTCCAGTACTCTTGCCTGGAAAATCCCATGGACGGAGGAGCCTGGTAGGCTGCAGTCCATGGGGTCGCACAGAGTCAGACACGACTGAGCAACTTCACTTTCACTTTTCACTTTCATGCATTGGAGTATGAAATGGCAACCCACTCCAGTGTTCTTGCCTGGAGAGTCCCAGGGACGGGGGAGCCTGGTGGGCTGCCATCTCTAGGATTGCACAGAGTCGGAAACGACTGAAGCGACTTAGCAGCAGCAGTAGCAGCAGCATGATATAATTGACACTTCTTCTTTCTGAAGTATGAATTATTAATAAATCACTGAATATTCAAGGTATTCTATATTTTAACTTTTTAATTAATATCTGAGGATGATTATATACACATTTTCAAAGCATAGTTGATTTAAATATTGTGTTATATTTAGTGATACAGCATAGCTATTAATTTATATTTGCATATTGTAATCCATTATAGGTTATTACAAGATTGCATGGATAATCACCTGTGGTTTTCAGTAAATCCATGTTGTCTATTTTATGCACAGTAGTTTGTATCTATTAATCCCATACTCCTAATTTGTCCCTTTTCTATTCCCTATCCCCTTCAGTATCTACAAACTTTTTCCATATCTGTAAGTCTATGTACTGTGCATAAATTAATTTGTATTTTTATATTTCACATATAAGTGATATTACATAGTATTTGGCATTGTCTGATTTATTTCACTAAGCATTATGTTTCCTAGTTCAATCCATGTTGCTGCAAATGTCAATATTCCATTCTTTTATATGATTGAGTAATATTCCATAATATATAGTCTATATACATGTACATGTATGTCACATCTTCTTAAGCCAATCATCTGTTAATGGACACTTAGGTTGTTTTAATATATTGGCCTCTGTAAATAGTCCTGCTATAAACATTGAACTTCTGTTTGTTCCAAATATATACTGAAGAGTGGAATTGCTATATAATGTGATTTCTCTATTTTTAGTATTTTAGGGAAACTTCATACTGTTTTCTGTAGCAACTGCACCAATTTACATTCTTATCCACAGTTATTCATTTTTCTACATACTCTCACCAGCGTTTATTATTTGTAGACTGTTTGATGATAGCCACTCTGACAGGTGTGAGGTCTTACCTCATTTTGGTTTTGATTGACACTTCTCTAATAATTAGTAATGTTGAGCATCTTTTCATGTGCCTGTCAACCACATGTCTTCTTTAGAGAAATATCCATTTAGATATTATGCCAATTTTTTCACTTAGGTTTTGTTTTTTTCAATGTGTGTGCTAAGTTACTTTGGTCATGTCCGACTGTTTGCAACCTGATATACTGCAGCCTGCCAGGCTCCTCTGCCCATGGGATTCTCCAGGCACGAATACTGATGTGGGTTGCCGTGCCCTCCTCCAGGGGGTCTTCCTGACCCAGGGATTGAAACCACATCTCTTGTGTCTCCTGTATTGGCAGAGCTCTTTGCCACTAGTGCCACTGAGTTGTATAAGCTGTTTTTATAGTCTGCATGTTAAACCTTTGTCAATCACAATCTTTGGAAATATTTTCCCCCATCCCATAGCTTGTACATTTGTTAAATTGATGGTTTCCTTTGCTATACAAAAGTTTTAAAGTTTGATTAGGTCCCATTGGTTTTTTCTGCTTTTATTTAATTTTCCCTGAGAGACTAATCTAAAAAAAAAAAAAAGTTTATATAATTTATGTTCCGGGCTTCCCAGGAGGTGCAGTGGTAAAGAATCTGCCTGCCGAGCAGTAGACATAGGTTCAGTCCTTGGATTGGGGAGCTCTCCTGGAGTAGGAAATGGCAACCTGCTCCAGGATTCTTGCCTGGAAAATTCCACAGGTGAAACAGCCTGGAGGGCTACAGTCCATGGGGTTGCAAAAAATCAAACACTACCGAGCACACACACACACACTTTATGTTAGAGAATATTTTCCCCATGTTCTTTTCTAGGAATTTTATGGTTTCATGTCTTAAATTTATGCATTTGAACAAATTGGAGTTAGTTTTTGTATATAGAATGAGGAACTGTCATAATTTCAGTCACTTCCATGCAGCTGTTTGGCTTTCACAGCATCACTTAGGGAGAGACTGACTTTACTCCATTGCATTATTGCCTCTTTTGTTGTAGATTAATTGATGGTAAGTATGTCGATTTATTTCTGGGCTTTGTATTCTGCTCCATTGATCTATATACTTGTTTTGTGTCTGCACCACACTGTTTCGATTAATGTAGCATTTAGTATAGTCTCAAGTCTGGAAGGATTATACAGCCAGCTTTGCTTTTTTCCTTCAGCATTGCTTTGGCAATTCCAGGTCTTTTATGATTCTATATAAATTTTAGAAGTATTTACTCAAGGTCTTTGAAAGATGTCTTGGGTATTTTGACAGGGTGTGTATTATACCTGTAGATTCCTTCAGGTATTATGGCCATCTTAACAATAAACATTCTTCCAATACAATAGCCTGGGATATCTTTCCATATTCCATTTTTGAATCATCTTCAATTATCTTTATCAATTTTTTATCATATTTTGCAAATGGGTCTGTCACCTCCTTAGTCAAATTTATTCCTTGGTGTTAGGATTTTATGTTATTTCTTTTAATTTTATTTTTATTTATTTGTTTAAAACAAAAAACATTTTGTATTGGGATATAGCTAATTAACAATGTTACGATAGCTTCAGGTGAACAGTGAAGGGACTTAGTGATATATATATACATGTATCCATTGTCCCCCAAACCCCCCTTCCATCCAGGCAGGCATATAACATGGAGCAGTGTTCCATGTGCTGTACAATAGGTTTTTGTTGGTTATCCATTTTAAATAGAGCAGTGTGTACATGACCTTCCCAAAGTCCTTAACTATCCCTTCACATACATACATCCCTCCCCCCGCAACTATGAGTTCATTTTCGAAGTCTGTGATTGACAGGATTTTAAATAATACTTTTTTTTCTTTCTCTTTGTAATTTCATTATTAGTGTAAAGAAATGCAAGAAAAGTGTGTTGGTCTTGTGTCCTTCTACGTTGCTAAATTCAGAGTTTAGGGTTCCCTGATGACGAAGAAGGCAATGGCACCCCACTCCAGTACTCTTGCCTGGAAAATCCCATGGACGGAGGAGCCTGGTAGGCTGCAGTCCATGGGGTCGCTAAGAGTCGGACACGACTGAGCGACTTCACTTTCACTTTTCACTTTCCTGCATTGGAGAAGGAAATGGCAACCCACTCCAGTGTTCTTGCCTGGAGAATCCCGGGGACGGGGGAGCCTGGTGGGCTGCCGTCTCTGGGGTCGCACAGAGTCGGACACGACTGAAGCGACTTAGCAGCAGCAGCATGAGCTTTCCAGGTGACTCAGACCATAAAAAATCTGCCTCCAAAACAGTCAGACCTGGGTTCTATCCCTAGCTCAGTAAGATCCCCTGGAGAAGGGAAAGGCTGCTACTGCTGCTGCAAAGTCGCTTCAGTCGTGTCCGACTCTGTGCGACCCCATAGATGGCAGCCCACCAGGCTCCCCCGTCCCTGGGATTCTTCAGGCAAGAACACTGGAGTGGGTTGCCATTTCCTTCTCCAGTGCATGAAAGTGAAAAGTGAAAGTGAAGTCGCTTAGTCGTGTCCGACTCTTAGCAACCCCATGGACTGCAGCCCACCAGGCTTTTCCGTCCATGGGATTTTCCAGGCAAGAGTGCTGGAGTGGGGTGCCATTGCTACCCACACCATTATTCCTGCCTGGAGAATTAATTCCATGGAAAGAGAAGCCTGACAAGCTACAGTCCTTTGGGTCACAGAGAGTCAGACATGGTTGACTAACACTTTCACTTCTTTTCATTTCATATTTGGTTTATAAGAAACGCATATACAAAAAAAGAAAGTTGATACATTATTACTCATTGAGAAGATCATAAACTAGGCAAGACTAAAAAATTTTGTAAAAGATAGTTAAACTATATTAGTACAATAATAAATTCATTTTTAAAACAGGAATATTTTTATAGATAGTGAGACTGTATAATTTGAAAACTTCAACATAAGCACTAAAATATGTACATATAGGTTATTATTCAATAAATAAAGATTTGAATACATAAATAAATCAAGGTGATATACTGTTAAGATAATTCAATCAGTCAGATAACATTTTACAAATCTTTTAGTCATAAGTAAAAATAATTCAGAAAAAATATGGTATTTAGAATGTCAATGATATAATACTAATCTTATTATGATGTTGATATAATACATTAATATATTCTATATAATTATATATCAATACATATATACACTATAATGTGTTTATAAATATACATATTTATTTAATGTATATATATAATATAATATACAATATATTAATATAATATTATATATTCTTTCCAAATATGAAACATTTCAACTTTATGTGGTCTTATGTCATAAAGTTCAACAAATATCAAATGAATATATGGTTAACATTTTTTCACCAAATGTAAGGTCATTTTTAAATCAAAATAATTACAGCACTCTGTATTTGATATTGAAAAAAATCTTTTAAATAACTATTTGTCAAAATATACATAACAAAGAAATACTTAAACTGAATGAAAATGAAGCATTCTAAATAAAACTTGTTAAAAAGTTAATGAAATTATTGAAAAAAATTTTAATCTCTTATGTTTATATTTGGAAAGACAATCTGGCCATTATTCATTAAAGTCTGATTTAAAATTTTTGCCAATATATACTAGAATATAACCTCTTTAAAATGTTATATATGAAAAATAATGACAAGACAATAAATTAATGAAATAAAGAATGATTCATTAGAGAGGATTAATATAATTAAAATAGTTTGTGGGGAAAAAAATAGAATTGACAAATCTGTGGAAAGATTGATCAGAAAAAATAGAGAAGAGATATAATTATGTATAAAGAAAAGATAAAATTGATATAAATGTTCTATGCATTATTTAAAAAATAGATACTTTTTGAAGCATAATGTTAATGCATAGAAGACAGAAAAAATGAAGCTATTTTAAAATAGAATTGGAACTGACTCTAGAAAGACTAAAAACCTAAATCATCAGATAATACCATAGAAGCTAAATCAAAATTTAAAACAAATTTAACAAAGAAGACACATAACATAAATATTTCCAAAGTTGAATTATACTGAATGAAAAAATATGAAGGTTTTAATGCATACCAAGTCAAAGAGAATAGGGGATAAAAACATAATTCAACATGTTTTAAATATTTACATGTAGCTTTATGCCAAACCATATAATGACATCAGAAGGAGGTGACAAACCAATTTTCCTGAGACATAAATTCTAGAGCAATAAATAAAATAATACATTATTAATACCTTATTTTAAAATTTGAATTTTTACAAAAGTGTGTTTGCATCAAAATTTCAAAACATATTATAGAAAATCAAGACATTAATCAAGAATGAAAATGCTAGGATTGACTCCATAAAGAATCATGTTCCAAAAAGTACAATTTGAGAAGGGCTTGGATTTCTAGAAAACTAAAAGAGAATTTTTGTTTTACTCTAGATAGCAACAACAAAAAAGTTAAACACATTAAATTGAAATCAAGATGGCTAAAAATCATGTCTACTTTTATCACAACTACTCAAAAATATACTGAAAATTATTGTCACAAAAAATAAGATATAAAGAGATTTCTAGTTTTAAAAAGTTAGCAAGTTAGTAAGAATTCTGTATATAAGAACAACGAAATTCAGTTACACCTTTATATATTGCCACAAACTTTGAGATTTATTTTATATATTCCACTAGAAATGCATCAAAATATAAAATTAAATTGCAGAATATATAAACTATCAGCAAGATCTACTGGCTAAAATGAAAACTCACTTAAATGGAAGAACATACCCTATTCATGAACTGCAATTTTCACTACTATAAAGCTATCAGTTTTCCAAATTAAATTTAAAAAAAGAAGATAATTGATAAAATCAAGAAACAAATTTTAATTTTTGTAATGCATTAATTGTTCAACCAACTAAGACATTGATTAAAAATACAGTTCAGTTCAGTCAGTCATGTTCTACTATTTTCGACCCTATAGACTTCAGCATGCCAGGCTTCCCTGTCCACCACCAACTCCCAGAACTTGCTCAAACTCATGTCCATCAAGCCAGTGATGCCATCCAACCATCTCATTCTCTGTCATCCCCTTGTCCTCCCACTTTCAATCTTTCCAGCATCAGGGTCTTTTCCAATCAGTCAGTTCTTCACATCAGGTGGCCAAAGTATTGGAGCGTCAGCCTCAGCGTCAGTCCTTCCAATGAGTTTTCAAGACTGATTTCCTTTAGGATGGACTGGTTGGATCTCCTTCCAGTCCAAGGGACCCTCAAAAGTCTTTTCCAACACTACAGTTCAAAAGCATCAATTCTTCGGCGCTCAGCTTTCCAACTCTCACATCCATATATGACTATTGGAAAAACCATAGCCTTGACTAGATGGACATTTGTTGGCAAAGTAATGTCTCTACTTTTTAAGATGTTATCTAGGTGTGTCGTAGCTTTTCTTCCAAGAAGCAAGCATCTTTTATTTTCATGGCTGCAGTCACCATCTGCAGTGGTTTTGGAGCCCCAAAATATAGTCTGTCACTGTTTCCATGGTTTCCCCATCTATTTCCCATGAAGTGATGGGACCAAATGCCATGATCTCAGTTTTCTGTAAGTTGAGTTTTAAGCCAACTTTTTCACTCTCCTCTTTCACTTTCATCAAGAGGCTCTTTAGTTCTTCTTCATTTTCTGCATAAGGGTTGTGTCATCTGCAAATCTGAGTTTCTGGATATTTCTCCCAGAAAACTTGATTCCAGCTTGTGCTTCATTCAGTCTAACATTTTGCATGATGTATTCTGCGAAATAAAGTTAAATAAGCAGGGTGACAATATATAGCCTTGACATACTCCTTTTCTGATTTGGAGCCTGTCTGTTGTTCCATGTTTATTGCAAACTGTTGCTTCTTGACCTGCATACAGATTTCTCAAGAGACAGGTCAGGTGGTCTGGTATTCCCATCTCTTGAAGAATTTTCCACAGTTTGTTGTGATCCACAGAGTCAAAGGGTTTGGCATAGTCAATAAAGCAGAAGTAGATGTTTTTCTGGAACTCTCTTGCCCTCATAATCAACAAAGAGTACAAATGCAGTATTTTGGTGCAACCTCAAAAATGACAAAAAGATCTCAGTCTGTTTCCAAGGCAAGCCATTCAACACAGTAATCCAAAACTATGCCCATATCATTGATGCTGATGAAGCTGAAGTTGATCAGTTCTATGAAGACCTAGAAGACTTCCTAGAACTAACACCAAAAAAGGATGTTCATCTTTGGGGACTGGAATGCAAAAGTAGAAAGTTAAGAGATACCTGAAGTAACAGGCAAGTTTGGCCTTGGAGAACAAAATGAAGCAGGGCGAAGGCTAACTGAATTCTGCTAAGAGAATGCACCGGTTATAGCGAATACCCATTTTCAACAACACAAGAAATGACTTTACACATGGACATAACAAATGGTCAATACCAAAATCAAATTGATTACATTCTCTGTAGCCAAAGATGGAGAACTGTACACAGTCAGCAAAAACAAGACCTGGAGTTGACTGTGGGTCAGATCATCACATTCTCATAACAAAATTCAGGCTTAAACTAAATAAAGCAGGGGAAACAACTAGGCCAGCCAAGTACATCTTAAATCAAATCTCCTATGAATATGCAATGGAGGTAATAAATAGATTCAAGGGAGTAGATCTAGGTAGCAAAATACTTGAAGAACTATGGATGGAAGTCTGTAATATAGTACAGGAAGCAGCAAATAAAATCATGCCAAAGAAAAAGAAAAGCAAAAAGGCAAAGTGGTTATGTGAGGAGGCTTCATGAACAGCTGAAGAAAGAAGAGAAGTGAAAGCTAAGGAGCAAAGGAAAGGTACAGCAGACTAAACAGAGTTCCAAAGAATAGCACGGAGAGACAAGAAGGCCTTCTTCAATGAACAGTGGGTAAAAGTAGAAAAAAACAACACAAGGGGAAAGACTAGAGATCTCTTCAATAAAATTGGAAATATCAAGGGAACATTTCACCCAAAGATGGGCACAATAAAGGACAGAAAAAGTATAGACCTAGTTGACACTAAAGAGATCAAGAAGAGATAGAAAGAATACACAGAACTGTACAAAAAAGATCTTAATGAACCAGCTTACTACAATGGTGTGATCATTCACCCAGAGCCAGACTTTCTAGAGTGTGAAGTCAAGTGGGCGTAGGAAGCACTGCTGTTAATAAAGCTAGTGGATGCGATGGAATTTCAGTAGAACTATTCAAAATCATAAAGGATGATACCATCAAGGTGTTGCATTCAACTTGTCAGCAAATCTGGAATACCCAGCACTGGCCACAGGACTGGAAAAGGTTAATCCTCATTCCAGTTCCCTAGGAGGATAGTACTAAAGAATGTGCTAACCATCAGGCAGTTGCACTCATTTCTCATGCTAGTAAGGTCATGCTTAAAATCTTGTACCCTAGGCTTTTGCATTATGTGAACCAAGAATTTCCAGATGTCCAAGCTGGGTTTAGAAAAGGCAGAGGCACCAGAGATCAAATCGGCTACATTCACTGGATCATAGAGAAAGCTAAGGAATTCCAGAAAAACATCTACCTCTGTTTTATCAACTATGCTAAAGCCTTTGACTGTGTGGATCATAACAAACTGTGGAAAGCTGTTAAAAAGATGAGAATACCAGACCATCTTACCTGTCTCCTGAAAAACTGGTATGCGGGTCAAAAAGCAACAGTTAGAATCCTGTGTGGAAAAACTGATTGGTTCAAGATTAGAAAGGAGTATGACAGGGCTTTCTGTTGTCACCCACTTGTTTAACCTTTATGCTGAGCACATCATGAAAAATGCCAGGCTTGATGAGTTGCAAGCTGGAATCAAGATAGTCAGGAGTAACACCAACAACCTCAGATATGCCTATGATACCACTCTAATGGCAGAAAGCAAGAGGAACTAAAGGGCCTCTTGATAAGGGTGAAGGTGGACAGTGAAAAAGCCAGCTTAAAAGTAAATATTAAAAAAAAAAAAGTAAGATCATGGCATCTGGTCCCATTACTTCATGGCAAATAAAGAGGGAAAATGTGGAAGTAGTGACAGATTTCCTCTTCTTAGGCTGTAAGATCACTGGAGATGGTGACCACAACCATGAAATCAGAAGATGATTGTTTCTTGGCAGGAAAGCTATAACAAACCTAGTCAGTGTGTTGAAAAGCAGAGGCATTACTCTGCCAACAAAGGTCTGTATAGTCAAAGCTATGTTCTTCCCAGTGGTCATTATGGTCATGAGAACTGAATTGTAAAGAAAGTAGAATGCCAAAGAATTGGTGCCTTTGAACTGTGGTGCTGGAGAAGACTCCTAAAAGTCCCTTGGAGAGCAAGGAGATCAAATCAGTCAATCTTAAGGGAAATAAACCCTGAATGCTCATTGGAAGAACTGATGCTGAAGCTGAAGCTCCAGTATTTTGTTCATCTGATGTAAACAGTCAACTCATTGAAAAAGATACTGATGCTGGGAAAGGTTGAGGGCAAAAGGATAAGGGGGAGCAGTCCTAATATGGCAGAGGAATAGGACAGGGAGACCACATTCTCCCAGACAAATTCATCGAAAGAACATTTGAACGCTGAGCATGCTGTCAGAGTACATCAGATACCCAGAAAGGCAGCCCATTGTCTTCGAAAGGAGATGGAGAAGTCTTGAGGATACTGTAAGAATAAGAGTGAAAACCAGAGGCACGAGGCTTAAGCCCAAAACCTGAGAACACCAGAGAACTTCTGACTCCAGGGAACATTAATCAATAAGAGCTCATCAAAAGCCTCCATACCTGCACTGAAACCAAGCACCACCCAAGTGCCAACAAGTTCCAGAGCAAGACATACCACACAAATTCTCCAGCAACACAGAAACATAGCCTTAAGCTTCAACATACAGGTGCCCAAAGTCACACCAAATCCATTGACATCTCAAAATGCACTATTGGACACTTCATTGCACTCCAGAGAGAAGAAATGCAGCTCAACCCACCAGAACACCAACACAAGCTTCCCTAACCAGGAAACCTTGACAAGCCACTCGTCCAACCCCACCCACAGTGAGGGACCTCCACAATAAAGAGGAACCACAAACTGCCAGAATACAGAAAGGCCACCCCAAACAGAGCAATATAAACAAGATGAAAAGGCAGAGAAATACTCAGCAGGTAAAAGAACAAGATAAATGCCCACCAAACCAAACAAAAGAGGAAGAGATAGGGAATCTACCTGATAAAGAATTCAGAATAATGATAGTAAAAATGATCCAAAATCTTGAAAACAAAGTGGAGTTACAGATAAATAGCCTGGAGACAAGGATTGAGAAGATGCAAGAAAAGTTTAACAAGGACCTAGAAGAAATAAAAAGAGTTAATCAATAATGAATAATTCAATAAATGAAATCAAAACACTCTGGAGGCAACCGACAGTAGAATAATGGAGGCAGAAGACAGGATAAGTGAGGTAGAAGATAGAATGGTGGAAATAAATGAAGCAGAGAGGAAAAAAAAATTAAAAGAAATGAGGACAACCTCAGAGACCTCTGGGACAAAGTTAAATGCCCTAACATTCGAATCATAGGAGTCCCAGAAGAAGACAAAAAGAAAGACCATGAGAAAACACTTGAGGAGATAATAGTTGAAAACTTCCCTAAAATGGAGAGGGAAATAACTACCCAAGTTCAAGGAACCCAGAGAGTCCCAAACAGGATAAACCCAAGGTGAAACACCCCAAGACACATATTAATCAAATTAACAAAGATCAAACACAAAGAACAAATATTAAAAACAGCAAGGGAAAAACAATAAATAACACACCAGGGGATTTCCATAAGGAAACCAGCTAATCTTTCAGTAGAAACTCTTCAGGCCAAAGGGAATGGAAGGACATACTTAAAGTGATGAAAGGAAAAAACCTAAACCCAGATTACTGTACCCAGCAAGGATCTCATTCAAATATGAAGGAGAAATCAAAAGCTTTACAGAAAAGCAAAAGCTTAGAGAATTCAGCACCACCGAACCAGCTCTTTAACAAATGTTAAAGAATCTTCTCTAGACAGGAAACACAGAAAGGGTGTATAAACTCGAACCCAAAACAACAAAGTAAATGGCAATGGGATCATACTTATCAATAATTATCTTAAATGTAAGTGGGTTGACTGCCCCAACCAAAAGACAAAGACGGGCTGAATGGACACAAAAACAAGACCCCTATATATGTTGTCTACAAGAGACCCACCTCAAAACAAGGGACACATACAGACTGACAGTGAAGGGCTGGAATAAGATATTTCATGCAAATAGAGACCAAAAGAAAGCAGGAGTAGTAATACTCATATAAGATAAAATAGACTTTAAAACAAAGGCTGTGAGAAGAGACAAAGAAGGACACTACATAATGATCAAAGGATCAATCCAAGAAGTTATAACAATTATAAATATGTATGCACCCAACATAGGAGCACTGCAATATGTAAGGCAAATCCTAACCTGTATGAAAGGGGAAATTAACAATAACACAATAATAGCGGGAAACTTTAATACTCCACTCACACCTATGGATAGATCAACCTAACAGAAAATCAACAGGGAAACACAAACTGTAAATGATACAATAGACCAGATAGACTTATTGATATCTATAGGACATTTCACCCCAAAACAATGAAATTCACCTTTTTCTCAAGTGCACATGGAACCTTCTCCAGGATAAATAGCATCCTGGGCCATAAATATAACCCTTGGTAAATTCAAAAAAATTGAAATCATTCCAAGCATTTTTTCTGACCACAATGCAGTAAGATTAGATGTCAATTACAGGAGAAAAACTATTAAAAATTCCAACATATGGAGGCTGAACAACACACTGCTGAATAACCAACAAATCACAGAAGAAATCAAAAAAGAAATCAAAATATGCATAGAAATGAATGAAAATGAAAACAAAACAACCCAAAACCTATGGGACATGGTAAAAGCAGTGCTAAGGGGAAGTTTCATAGCAATACAGGCTTACCTCAAGAAACAAGAAAAAAGTCAAATAAATAAGCTAACTCTACACCTAAAGCAACTACAAAAGGAAGAAATGAAGAATCCCAGGGTTAGTAGAAGGAAAGAAATCTCAAAAATTAGGGCAGAAATAATTGCAAAAGAATCAAAAGAGACCATAGCAAAAATCAACAAAGTTGAAAGCTGGTTCTTTGAGAAGATAAATACAATTGACAAATCATTAGCCAGACTCATCAAGAAACAAAGTAGAAGAATCAAATCAACAAAATTAGAAATGAAAATGGAGACATCACAACAGACAACACAGGAATACAAAGGATCATAAGAGACTACTATCAGCAATTATATGCCAATAAAATGGACAATTTGGAAGAAACAGACAAATTCTTAGAAAAGTATAACTTTCCAAAACTGAACCAGGAAGAAATAGAAAATCTTAACAGACCCATCACAAGCATGGAAATTGAAACTGTAATCAGAAATCTTCCAGCAAACAAAAGCCCAGGACCAGACATCTTCACAGCTGAATTCTACCAAAATTTAGAGATGAGCTAACATCTATCCTACTCAAAGTCTTCTAGAAAATTGCAGAGGAAGGTAAACTTCCAAACTCATTCTATGAGGCCACCATTACCTTAATACCAAAACCAGACAAAGATGCCACAAAAAAAGAAAACTACAGGCCAATATCACTAATGAACATAGATGCAAAAATCCTCAACAAAATTCTAGCAAACAGAATCCAACAACATATTAAAAGGATCATACATCATGACCAAGTGGGCTTTATCCTAGGGATGCAAGGATTCTTCAATATCTGCAAATCAATCAACATAATACACCACATTAACGAATTGAAAAATAAAAACCATATGATTATCTCAATAGATGCAGAGAAAGCATTTGACAAAATTCAACATCCATTTATGATAAAAACTCTCCAGAAAGCAGGAATAGAAGGAACATACCTCAACATAATAAAAGCTATATATGACAAACCCACTCCAAACATTATCCTCAATGGTGAAAAATTGAAAGCATTTCCCCTAAAGTCAGGAACAAGACAAGGGTGCCCACTCTCACCACTACTGTTCAACATAGTTTTAGAAGTTTTGGCTACAGCAATCAGAGAAGAAAATGAAATAAAAGGAATCCAAATTGGAAAAGAAGTAAAACTCTCACTGTTTGCAGATGACATGATCCTGTACTTAGACAACCCTAAAGACTCCACCAGAAAATTACTAGAGCTAATCAGTGAATATAGTAAAACTGCAGGATATAAAATTAACACACAGAAACCCCTTGCATTCCTATACACTAACAATGTGAAAACAGAGCAATTAAGGAAACAATTTCTTTTACCATTGCAACAAAAAGAATAAAATACTTAGGAATGTATCTACATAAAGAAACAAAAGACCTATGAATAGAAAAGGATAAAACACTGATGAAAGAAATCAAAGAGGACACAAATAGATGGAGAAATATACCATGTTCATGGATCAGAAGAGTCAATATAGTAAAAATGAGTATACTACCCAAAGTAATCTATAGATTCAATGCAATCCCTATCAAGCTACCAATGATATTTTTCGACAGCTAGAACAAATAATTTCACAGTTTGTATGGAAATAAACAAAAAACCTCAAATAGCCAAAGCATTCTTGAGAAAGAAGAATGGAACTGGAGGAATCAACCTGCCTGACTTCAGGCTCTACTACAAAGCTACAGTCATCAAGACAGTATGGTACTGCCACAAAGATAGAAATATATATCTATGGGCCAAAATAGAAATTCTAATTTTGGAAATAGAACTGGCATACTGCCCAGTAATCCCACTGCTGGGCATATACACTGAGGAAACCAGAATTGAAAGAGACATGTGTACCCCAATGTTCATCGCAGCACTGTTTACAGTAGCCAGGACATGGAAGCTACCTAGATGTTCATCAATAGACGACTGGATAAGAAAGCTGTGGTTCATATACACAATGGAATATTACTCAGCCATTAAAAAGAATACATTTGAATCAGTTCTATTGAGATGGATGAAACTGGAGCCTATTATACAGAGTGAAGTAACCAGAAAGAAAAACACCAATACAGCATACTAATGCATATATATGGAATTTAGAAAGATGATAATGATAACACTATATGTGAGACAGCAAAAGAGACACAGATGTATAGAACAGTCTTTTGGACTCTATGGGAGAGGGTGAGAGTGGGATGATTTGGGAGAATGACATTGAAACATTTATATTATCATATGTGAAATGGATAGCCAGTTCAGGTTCAATGCATGAGATCGAGTGCTTAGGGCTGGTGCACTGGGATGACCCAGGGGGATGGGATGTGGAGGGAGGTGGGAGGGGGGTTCAAGAAGGGGAACACATGTACACCTGGGGTGGATTCATGTCAATGTATGGCAAAACCACTACAATATTGGAAAGTAATTAACCTCCAATTAAAATAAATAACTTTATATTAAAAAAAAAAAGAAGGATAAGGGGGCATCAGAGTTTGAGATGGCTGGATGGCATCACCAATGCAATGAACATGAACCTGGGTAAACTTTGGGAATTGGTGAGCACAGGGAAGCCTGGCATGCTGCAGTCCCTAGGGTCACAAAGAGTTGTACACAACTGGGTGACTGAAAAACAACAACAACAAAAACATTAATTGCTCAGACCAACTTAAGATATTGATTAAAAATGCAGTGGGAAAATAAAAAAAAATATTTTTAAGAAAGTTAAGTCTTATTATAGTTATCTAAATCATGACAGTAAGTTATACATGCAAGAATAATCAAACAGACAAAAGAAACAGATTAGGAAAGATAAATTTATTAAATTTCATGACTGCTTAAACTGATCTAAATTTATCAAAAATTAACCAGAAAGTATTATTTAAAAGAGTTATGAAAAAGAAGGCCACAAAAAGTAGCCTTAACATATGTGTAACTGAGAAGTGAACATATATACAGCATATATAAAACATTTCTAAAAAATACAAGGCAAAGACTGACAATACAACTTCAGTTCAGTTCAGTCCAGTCGCTCAGTCTGTTCCGACTCTTTCTGACCCCATGAACTGCAGCACGCCAGGCTTCCCCGTCTATCACCAGCTCCCGGAGTTCACTCAAATGCATGTGCATCGAGTTGGTAATGCCATCCAGCCATCTCATCCTCTGTCGTCCCCTTCTCCTCCTGTCCCTAATCCCTCCCAGCATCAAAGTCTTCCAATGAGTCAACTCTTCGCCTGAAGTAGCCAAAGTATTGGAGTTTCAGCTTTAGCATCATTCTTTCCAAAGAACACCTAGGACTAATCTCCTTTAGAATGGACTGGTTGGATCTCCTTGCAGTCCAAGGGACTCTCAAGAGTTTTCTCCAACACCACAGTTCAAAAGCATCAATTCTTTGATGCTCAGCTTTCTTCACAGTCCAACTCTCACATCCATACATGACCACTGGAAAAACTATAGCCTTGACTAGATGGACCTTTGTTGGCAAAGTAATGTCTCTGCTTTTGAATATGCAATCTAGGTTGGTCATAACTTTCCTTCCAAGGAGTAAGCATCTTTTAATTTCATGGCTGCAATCACCATCTGCACACTAAAAGGGTCAAATGATTTGAAGAATCATCTTACTAAAGAGAATAACCAAATGAATAATAATATGGTACTTGGATCAGTGTTGTCAGGGAAATACTAATTAAAACTCTGCAGGTGACAGCAACATTCTCATTTTGATGTAATAGATAAACATTTGATGTAATATATAACTAGTAAAACCAGTAAATTAACACAGGCTCATTTCCCAGTTGGGCTTCCCCTATGGTATAGCTATGAAGAGTCAGCCTGAAAAGCAGAAGACATGGAAGATGCAGGTTCCATCCCTGAGTCAGGAGAATCCCCTGGAGAAGGAAATGGTAACCCATTCCAGTATTCTTGTCTAGAGAATCCCATGGACAGTGAGCCTGCTGAGCTACAGTCCATAGGGTCACAAAGAGTAGGACATGACTAAAGTGACTTAGCATGCACGCATTTCCCATTTACTCATTAAATGTTCCTTTAAGATTAGGTTATGATAAATATATTTTATATTAATTTTAAGAAAAGGGAAACTGAAAGTGATCTCTCTACCTCCCTCTCCTTCTTTCCCCTCTCTTTTCTTGTTCCCTCTCATATATATTTTTTGTTTGCTTATACAGTTATCTTTTTCTTAATATATATATATATTTATTGAAGTATACTTGACTTATGGTGTTTCAGGTGCACAGCAAGGTGATTCAGTCATACGTGTACCTATATATTATCTTTGAGATTATTTCCCATTATAGGTTATTACAAGATTTTGACTATAGTTCCCTGTGCTATACAGTAAACCTTTGTTGCTTGTTGCACATCTGTTTTTTTTTTTCCATTAGAAATTTAGCATTCTATTTATACTAAGCCAAACAATTGAAATCAAAATGTCATAATTTTTTAGGCAAAAATTCATGTTTTATAAAATATATATATTGTCATCAATACAAGAAAGAATTAAATATGGATGCTGTTGCTGCTGCTGCTGCTAAGTTGCTTCAGTCATGTCCAACTGTGTGCAACTCCATAGACGGCAGCCCACCAGGCTCCCCCATCCCTGGGATTCTCTAGGCAAGAATACTGGAGTGGGTTGCCATTTCCTTCTCCAATGCATGAAAGTGGAAAGTCAAAGTGAAGTCACTCAGTTGTGTCTGATTCTTAGCGACCCCATGGACTGAAGCCTACCAGGCTCCTACATCCATGGGATTTTCCAGGCAAAAGTACTGGAGTGGGGTGCCATTGCCTTCTCCAAAATATGGATATGTCTAGGAGATAGACACATAAAATATATAAATATATTAAATATCAAATATTGTTGAAATTTTGAAATCTCCAAAATACTGTATAAGACATGAGAACTACTAAACTTTCCACCCTTAAAAAAATAAAGAAATATGTAAGAGTGACAACACAAGGATGTTACTATGACAAAGGTGCTACTCTTCTATGAATACCACCTTAATTTTACACCTAGACTAAATACTGTAACCTTATTTGAATTTTTGTAGTACTATGCATATATCGGAGAAGGCAATGGCACCCCACTCCAGTACTTTTACCTAGAAAATCCCATGGTTGGAGGAGCCTGGTAGGCTGCAGTCCATGGGGTTGCTACAGTCGGACACGACTGAGCAACTTCACTTTCACTTTTCACTTTCATGCATTGGAGAAGGAAATGGCAACCCACTCCAGTGTTCTTGCTTGGAGAATCCCAGGGACGGGGAAGTGTGGTGGGCTGCCGTCTATGGGGTCGCACAGAGTCAGACAGGACTAAAGTGACTCAGCAGCAGCAGCAGCCTGCATATATACTGTTCATGGGGTTCTCAAGACAAGCCACCTGGCTTGCCTCTTGAGAAACCTGTATGCAGGTCAGGAAGCAACAGTTAGAACTGGACATGGAACAACAGATTGGTTCCAAATAGGAAAAGGAGTATGTCAAGGCTGTATATTGTCATCCTGCTTATTTAACTTATATGCAGAGTACATCACGAGAAACATTGGGCTGGAAGAAGCACAAGCTGGAATCAAGATTGTCGGGAAAAATATCAATAACCTCAGATATGCAGATGACACCACCCTTATGGCAGAAAGTGAAGAGGAACTAAGAAGCCTCTTGATAAGAGTGAAAGTGGAGAGTGAAAAAGTTGGCTTCAAGCTCAACATTCAGAAAATGAAGATCATGGCATCTGGTCCCATCACTTCATGGGAAACAGATCAGGAAACAGTATCAGACTTTATTTTTGGGGGCTCCAAAATCACTGCAGATGGTAACTGCAGCCATGAAATTAAAAGACACTTACTCCTTGGAAGAAAAGTTACGACCAACCTAGATAGCATATTGAAAAGCAGAGACATTTGTTTGCCAACAAAGGTCCGTCTAGTCAAGTCTATGGTTTTCCCCGTGGTCATGTATGGATGTGACAGTTGGACTGTGAAGAAAGCTGAGTGCAAAGAATTGATACTTTTGAGCTGTGGTGTTGGAGAAGACTCTTGAGAGTCCCTTGGACTGCAAGGAGATCCAACCAGTCCATTCTGAAGGAGATCAGTCCTGGGATTTCTTTGGAGGGAATGATGCTAAAGCTGAAACCCTAATAGTTTGGCCACCTCATGCGAAGAGTTGACTCATTGGAAAAGACTCTGATGCTGGGAGGGATTGGGGGCAGGAGGAGAAGGGAACGACAGAGGATGAGATGGCTGGATGGCATCACCGACTCGATGAAAGTGAGTTTGAGTGAACTCCGGGAGATGGTGATGGACAGGGAGGCCTGGCGTGCTGTGATTCATGGGGTCGCAAAGAGTCGGACACCACTGAGTGACTGAATTGAACTGAACTGATGCATATATATGATCATACTTAACTACCAATAATACTACATTTCTAATAATCATTCCCTATACTTGATCTTTCTGAGGAAATAGCTTATTTAACTCTACATCCCATCAGTTTAACCTGGGACTTGAAAATTTATATGTATTACTTTTTATGTATTAAAATTTTTAAATCAGTAAGTGGATGAAGTGTTATACACTCATTTTTTTCTTACTGTTTTCATGTTTGTGTGATTTTGATTACTCAACTGAAAGTAAAGTTTTATAATTAAAATATCTTCCCTGCATCCAGGCAATGTAAAGTTTAATGTATTTGAGCTTAAATAAGTTTGATTTACTTTGATTTTTACCATTACTATTATCATGTATAGAACTTGATGTACCATGTTCATGGATGTACATTCTCTGATCATGCTGTATAATCTTCTTAAAGTGAAATCTTGGTTCCATTCATTAGTGTTTCTTACCAAAGAGATTGCAAAGCAGATGGCTAACAAGTTAACTTTGAATAAAAATATATAGAGAGATCATGAAGATATATTTTCTTTTTTGCCCCTTGTACTACCCTTTATCCCTCTCTAGTTAGATTAAAACTATCCATGTGGATCTGAGGAAGATGTGTAGCTGAATGGCATTACGTTCTATTCCCTGGAGAAGATAACCTATTGTACCACTGAAGCTATTGACAAAGATGAGAAAGTTTTCCTGGAGGCCTACACGAAATAGGTTGCCAGACTAACATAGATTTCAAGATACAAAATGAAAATATGTAGCTATGAGAATCTATAAACTACAATAATCCAGGTTTTTTTTTTTAAGATTAATGTTCTTATAATCATGAAATAAAAGGTGAATAAATTCAGTAAAAGTATGTCTGGCAAGTTTGCTTATAATAGAACCCTTCTGAGCATGACACCTTGTCAAGCCAATTGGCATTATGACTCTGAATTTTTATTAATTATTTCTTAGGATAAAGAGCATATCATGAAATTAACGATGCTTGTTTTTTTTTTTTTCCTGTGCTTATGTTACTCAAACATGTAAATTGATATAATTTGATTCAAGCCAGATTATTTCTCCTGATGATGGCTCTATATCTCCATTTGAACACATAGTTGTAAACTAACTGTCAAATTGTTATCTCAGAAGGGGAATTAACAGACACACTTGACAGAGATCATATTAAATCTGTTGATTGCTCTATGCAGTATGACCATTTTAACAAGACTTATTCCAATCCAAGAGCCTGGGATATCTTTTGGTTTCTTTGAATCGTTTTTTATTTTATTTAACATTTTATAGTTTCAGTGTATGTCTTTCACCTTCCTTCCTAGGTTTATTCCTTTTTTTTTTTTTTTTTTTTTTTTTGCTTTTTTGGACCCAATTTTAAATGGGATTAAAAAAAATTCTCTTTCTGATACTTCATTGTTAAAAAAATGCAACATATTTCTGTATATGACTCTTGTATCCAACACATACATATGCACATATACTCACAAACTCTTTTGATTATTTTAACCAAACTTTTTACAGCTAATTATGAGAAAAGCTTTATGATTTATATAATTGTTAATGTTTTTGACAATATTATTATATATAAAGGCAACCCCTTACTGGATTGATACACAGAGCATTACGACACCATCATATGAAACATCAGCCTAGGTTGTAAATTTAGAGTAGCTATGGAGAGGAAAACCTAGAGAAATCTGTCATACATCAGAAAATTATTACTGACAATATTGAAAGACTTTCAGTTTATGTTTCAATGTAACTCAGAATAATATGCATTGTAAAACATGAGTCAACATTTACACATGTATAACTCAATTCATATACACGACATTATGAGTTACATTCTAATGAAAATAATTGGCATTCATTTGTTTCTACATAATAAAATAAGTTACAACAAAATAAGTATTTATTGAATTGTAATATCCTGGGATCTAGAAATGTGCTCCCTAATACAGCAGACACAGCACACATGAGGTTACAAAGCACTTAATATTGAATTGATCCAAATTGACATGTACTATAAATGTAAATACACACAGAATTTGAAAGGCTAAATATGAAAATAATACAATATTTAATATATAATTTTACATGCATTTTACACTGGAATGATAATATTTTACATATAGTTGTTTAAAAATTAATTTAAAATGCTAAATTTACTTGTTTCTTTTTTTTCTGAGAGGCAGGAAGAAAATTTGAGTTTATATATGCATTTTGTAGTATGGCCTATTGGACAGCAGAGGCGAAAGCAGAAATAAAGATAATGTTCTTATCTTTGAAAAGGCCACCATCTATTATTATATTTCATGCATAAATTTTTATAATACAATATTGAAATCATAATGTTGATTTTCTTCAACATGTAATTTTAATAAAAATTATATTTTATTTCACAGCAAATACTCAATATACTTAATTTGTTAAAAGAAAAACTATTTTTTAAAAGGATAAATCTATTTGACATAAACAAAAAGAGAGATTTAAAAAATATAAACAGTTAAATGGGTGCTGGCTTTGGGGGAAGATGTATATACAACATGAAATACAAGCCCTTTTTCATATCTCAGTTCAGTTGACTAAGGTAAGCAAAATTCAGCTCTTTCTAATAAGTTTTAAGTAGAAAGAAAAACATTAAAAATATAGAGACTGTAAAAATGGGAGGAAAAGGATAAAATAGAGCTAATAAAAAAAGAAGTAAGAGAATGAGATAAGAATGGATGGAGAGAAAAGGGGAACACAAATATAAATACTGAGTTTTAAGTTTAGTATTTATATTTGTGCTCCCCTTTTCTTTTACACTGTTGGGAAAGAAAACTGGTACAGCCACTATGTACCAGTTTAGAAACCAGTGAATAGAACTGCCATATGACCCAACAATCCCGCTGCTATACATAGACCCTGAGGAAACCAAAATTGAAAGAGACATATGTACCCCAATGTTCATTGCAGTGCTCTTTACAATAGCTAGGACATGGAAGCAACCTAGATGTCCATCAGGAGATGAATAGTTAAGGAAGTGTGATACATAGACAAAAATGGAATATTACTCAGCCACAAAAAAGAATGCATTTGAGTCAGTTCTAATGAGGTAAATGAACCTGGAGCCTATTTGTCAGAAAGAGAAAGACAAATGCTGTATATTTATGCACATATATGAAATTTAGAAAGACAGTACCGATGATCCTACGTGCACGGTAGCAAAGGAGGCACAGACATAAAGAACTGACTTTTGGGCTCAGTGGGAGAAGGTGAGGGTGGAATCATTTCAGAGAATAGCACTGAAACATGTGCATTACCATATGTAAACTAGATGACCACTGTGAGTTTGATGCATGAAGTAGGGCACACAAAGTCAATGCTCTGGGAAAACCCAGAGGGATAAGGTGGGGAAAAGGTGGGAGAAGGTTTCAGGATGGGAGGGACATGTATACCTGTAGACGATTTGTGTTATATATGGCAAAAATCATCATGATATTGTAATTATCCTCCAATTAAAATAAATAAATAAATAAACAAATTTTATATATATATACCGTAGGAAAAGGCATCCATGAAAATAGTAAATGATATTTAGAGAATTTAAAATATATAAGTTAAACAAAAGTCGGATGATAAAATAAATAAACTTTCTCATGGCTGGCTGGAAAAAAAATTAAACTATTTTTGCTAAAGTTTCATTTTAACCAGAATGTGTGGTAAGTGATGCATAATTTGCTATTACAATCCATATGATTCTTATTTGTGACTGATTCTTGATTATTGCCACTTAATAATTTTCTATTTTTAATGAATATATTTTAAACAGAGTTTTTTAAAATTCTTTTTACTCTAACAGAAGAAAAAGCATTTTGATAAGAAAAATAAAATTACATTTCTTCATAATTTCTAGAATAAAACTGTAAAATATAATGCTAGGAAACAAAACATGGTGTGTAAATTTTGGAGAAATAATATAATCATGTAAAGAAATTATGATGATATTAACAAAATAAATGAAACCATCAGAATAACCCAAACAGAATCTTTTGATATGAAATTAATGATGGAACACATTCAATACACATTGTGCTTCCTAGACAGTTCTCAGCTTCACAAAAAAATATAAAAATTCTCAGATAGGAATTGATTGCAGAATATGTAAATTTGGTATAGCTAAAGCAGGAGAGATGGCAAATATGGTAATGTTAATAGATCTAGCTCTCAATAAATGATTTCACTTACCATAGAATTTAAAGTCAGCAGAGTACTTATATATTTAGTAACAATTTACCCCAGTATTTTGCCTAAGGCTGCCTTCATATCCTTGTTCCTCAGACTATAGATGAGAGGGTTCAGGCTGGGAGGTAATACAGAGTATAATACAGACATGAAGAGATTCAGTGATGATGCAGACTTAGAATTAGTCCATAAATAATTGGCAGTACCAGAAAAGAGAAACAATATCACTACAGTGAGGTGTGGTATACAGGTAGAAAAAGTTTTGAACCTGCCTTGTGCAGATGGGATCCTCAGGACAGCTGAAAAAATGAAAACATAAGAGGCAATCAGGAAAAGAAAGCATACAAAAGCAAAAGTATAGCTAGCAATGACAAATGCATATTCCAGAATTTGTTCTCCTGAACAAGCAAGTGTGAGCACAGAAGGAATATCACAGAAGAACTGATGTACTATGTAAGGTCCACAGAAAGGTACAGAGAATGTACCTGCAACATGAATGGATCCGTAGACACACCCACTAGCCCACGATGCTATCACCATCTGCAGACAGGTGCCTCTATTCATGGTTATCTCATAGTACAGAGGATGGCAGATGGCAACATAGCGGTCATAGGACATCGCTATAAGGAGGGCATACTCTGTGCCAGCCAAAAAAATGAAAAGAAAAATTTGTGAGGCACATCCCAGGAAAGAGATGGAATAGCTTTTGGTTAGAGAGTTTATGATGGATTTGGGCACAGTGACAGAGATGTAGCAGATATCAATCAAGGACAAATTCTTTAGGAAGAAATACATGGGCGACTGGAGACGCTGGTCAGTGGTGGTGAGAATAATAATGAGGAGGTTCCCCATCAGTGCTGTCAGGTAAATCAGGAAGAAGAATGGAACATAGAGTCCTTGTAGCACCTGGTCATCAGTGAATCCCATGAGCAGAAATTCTGTTATGATGGTAGCGTTGATTAATTTCTCAGTCATGCTGATTTTTATCTGTAAAAGTAAAAACTATACTAGTAACTAGTTCATTCAAATATGGTAACATTCATCTTTACTTAACTTTTGATATGGTTTGATCCTGAGTGAGGCATAGCTCATCAGAATAACTCTGAAAATACATCGTATAGATTTCCCTTCTTATAATATTAACAGGTAGAAATTAGATTTGGAGAAGATAATGGCACCCCACTCCAGTACTCCTCCTGCAAAATCCCATGAATGGAGGAGCCTGGTAGGCTACAGTCCATGGGTTTGCTGAGAGTCAGACACAACTGAAAGACTTCACATTCACTTTTCACTTTCATGCATCGGAGAAGGAAATGGCAACCCACTCCAGTGTTCTTGTCTGGAAAATCCTATGGATGGAAGAGCCTGCCGTCTATGGGGTTGCACAGAGTCAGACACGACTGAAGTGACTTAGCAGTGGCAGCAGCAGAAATAAGATTGATATTAAGGAGAGCTTAGAAGAGGCGGAAAGTGAAATGAAATGCTGTTGTTTAGTTGTCTACAGAACAGAATTTTATATTTCATGTTTCAGGTATATAGCAGACAGGTGTAAAGCCTTTAGGACATATCTGTGTCAAGCAGCTAACACACTTTGCAAGTACAGGCAACAAAGAAAACAATGTTTCTCTTTCCTACTCAGAAGTTATTTTCCAAACACTGTTCTAGACCTTGAGAAAGATCAAAGTAAAAAAATACAACAAAATGTAACAAAATTAAAGAAAAAAATAATGTCAAATGAAATCAAAGATGATACAGAATATATCTGAGGCAGAATATGGGAGAAGCATACATTAGTGTGACAGTGGGATACTAGCTCCTTATTGGTATTAAATAGAAATATTCATAACAGAAATATGACACCAACATTGACATTTCCTACCATATATATATATATTTTTGTGCCTGCCTGCACAATTCCTTCACACTACCAGAAGAGAAGTGGCCTGTCCAGGGCCATAAAATGAATCTCTCAAAGACACCAGCTTTCATTTAAACAAAATGTGCATGGTGTTTCCTAGCCATTCAGAGACAAGCATCATCATCATACTCTAATCATTTTGGTCCTTGAAATAAGTTGTTTGGGTAATTTTCTCAACAACAGTGCAAGTTTCTTTCACAGATGCAGATGACAATATTGCAGCATCTTCCTGAGGTCAGAAGAAGAAAAGCACTTGAGTAATATACCCTTCAAATGTATCAAAATTAAGAGACTTTTCTTCCCATTCATTAGACTTGGCAATCAGACATGTAATAAAAAGAGAATATCCCAATAACCATGGTGTGATGCGGTACATTTTTCTCTTCCATTTTGCATGTGTCCTTTAAATGTGTAAGGAAAGGATAGTCATTGGTATCTGTTATCAAAAAACACTTTTATTCAAGAATAGCTGCCTGCTTCATGACCAAGGTGCTTAAATAGCTGTACAATTTGTGTATGACTGCTGTTTTAAGCTTTATCTTCAGCCTCAGCCATTGGTTTAAGTTTAATGATCTTTGTTTTCACATGAGGTTACAGTTATATAATCATGGTAGGAATTAACTAAGAGAAATGACCAAGGATTCTAATGAGAGACAGCATTTATTCCCCAATGGATTAGAAGGCAACCTTAAACCTAAGGTTTAAATTTAAGACTCAGGACAACTTAGAAGAGTGATTTACTTACAACTACTGGTTTTCTGTCATGAGTATATAACAACTTTATGAATACATTCAAGCTGTGTTTTCTATTTATTAATGTATTACAACATTAAGATTTCAGTGGAAAATAGAATATTTGAATTCAAGTATTGAAAATAAACCATGAATGTTGCTTTATTTTCATTCTTTTTCTCTCTTAAATTTCTCCATCTTTCTTGTCTTCTTTTTAATTTTTCTTCATTTCTTTCAATTTTTGTCTTATTTTAGTCTTTTCTTCTCCACTTTAAATATAGATTTATTTTTTCTTCCATTAGTGCTACTTGACATTCTATTGTTTCTCAAACTGATGAAATAAAATTTGTTCTTAAGGCAGGAGAAGAAAAATTAAACATAAAATTTTCTCCCTATAGTGCAATCTGTATCTGCACTATACATTAATCAGAGCTCCTCAAAGAGGGGAGTATCTTGGTTATCCTTCTGTTCAGTTAGTTCAGTTCAGTCGCTCAGTCATGTCCGACTCTTTGTGACCCCATGAATCGCAGCACGCCAGGCCTCCCTGTCCATCACCAACTCCCAGAGTCTACTCAAACTCATGTCCATTGAGTCGGTGATGCCATCCAGCAATCTCATCCTTTGTTGTCGCCTTCTCCTCCTGTCCCCAATCCCTCCCAGCATCAGGGTCTTTTCCAGAGTCAAGTCTTTGCATGAGGTGGCCAAAGTATTGGAGTTTCAGCTTTAGCATCAGTCCTTCCAATGAACACTCAGGACCAACCTCCCCTAGGATGGATTGGTTGGACCTCCTTGCAGTTCAAGGGACTCTCAAGAGTCTTCTTCAACACCACAGTTCTTGGTCATCCTTAGAGATCAGCTTTCCCCCTTTTTTCCCTGACACTAGCAAGGTAATTACTTTTAAGAGTAGTGCTCTTCCCCAGCTTTGCAAGGGTTTTTTCTGACTTGCTGCTCACTTAGTATGTGCTTGTGTGCATGTGTGCTGAGTCACTTCAGTTGTGTCCAACTCTTTGCATCCCTATGGACTGTAGCCCACCGGGCTCCTCTGTCTTCTGTCCACCTGGCTTCTCCAGGCAAGAATACTGGAGTGAGTTGCCATGCCTTCCTCCAGGGGATCTTCCCAACCCAGGGACTGAACCTGCGTTTCCTGCGGCTCTTGCATTTCAGGCAGATTCTTTACTACTAAGCCACTGGGGGAGTCCTTGTATGTGCTTACCTGCACTATTTGTTCCTGGTGAACTTTATGTGAAATATCTGTATGTCCTTCTTTTATATGATCCTTTGTCTTGAAAATCTATGTGACTGTGTCTTCAATTTCTGATAGATGGGACACTTCTCAGAACTTTCTGAGAGTTCCTCTGCTGGGTTATACTCCTTAGTTGACTTAATAAATTTTGTTTTTCCTTCTTAACTTGATTATTAATTGAATTTTTTGACTTTTTTTTTTGTACAGTTAGCAGAATATCAGAATACTCACCAGAGGACACTTGGGGTCTACCCTAAACCAGTGCTTGGTACTAGCATGGCCCTTTGAGCCCCACCCACTTATTGCTATTCCTCAGGTGCTCTGGTGATTTCACCTGCTATATGGACATCACTGCTTTAGATGACACCTGGATTTTACTTGAACTGTTTTACTTGTTAGTTGGATGCCTAAGATATATTGTACTGCTACATTTCGAAGTGGAGATCTAGGGAGAGCTTTGGAGTGAACTGGCTTGGCTTACCTTTTTAAATTTTGGGTTAAATTGAAAAGATTATGTATATATAATCTGAAAAAACCTTTTGCTAGTAAAATGAGAGGCCAAGCCTACCCATCTCTGACAAAAAAGAGCACTTGCTCATTTTGGCCATAAGGTGTTGTCACATAACTAAGAACCTAGTAGAAATGTTGGTACATCAGTCCTGCAAGAGATCCTGCTACAATCATTAAGTAAATTCTGCTCACTGGCGTGGGGTACAATAATACTGATAACCTAGTGGTTCAAGCACCCATAGAAGTTTATGCTGGAGCCAGAAACTGAGACTTATACAAAAGTCAAACAGATCCAAGGGTAACTCCTTGGGTAGCTAAACTTAGAAGCAGCACATATTCTATTTATCACACTGCACTAAGAAAATTCATATCTGATCTGATCATATCTGAATCAGGCTACAAAACTTATAAAGAGAAACTTCACCTCAAAGGCTGAACAGTTCCTTATGGAGAGTCACTCACTTAAACCCAACTGGCTTTATGTACATTTAAAATGAAGCCAATGCATGCAATCACATATCTTAACTCTTAAATGACAGGGTGAAACTCTTTTGACATTCCAAAACTGTAGAGAAAGCTGGCTTAATAAAACAACTTTTCAAACTCCTGACTTTGAGAGAACAAAAAAGCTCCTAGGAAAAATCTGACATTTTAACTTTCATCATAACTTTGAAATGCAAACACAGTCTACATCACCTGAAAATGCAACCTTGGTTCAATTAGTGAGACCGAAAACTGAAAGAAAGAAGGGAAAAGGGGCCTTTTTAAACGCAGGCAGGAAAAGATATGAGATCTCTGTGTCCATTAGGATGAATACACATCTATGTGTATATTATAAATATAACATATATTCCTGCTTTCAGATGATGTTATCAAAATTAATTGTAAATGACTTAAAAGTAAGCGCATACAAATGAAATATTTCTAAAATAACTTCAACTAGCCTAATTTTTTAAGGAGGATTTACGACTAAACTTTAATGAATAAAAATAAATTTAAATTGATGGTTTAATTAATATTGACATGTCTTTTGAGTCATCAACTTTATAATATACTTTTATTGTATCTAGGTTTACTGAAAATTAATAAGCACATATTATCTGTGTTAAAATTTCCCAACAAGAATATTAACTTGGTATCATGATATTTTCATAAATTAATAAGTAGAGATAAGTGGGGTAAAATCTTCTGGGTAAGCTTTTTAAAGAAAGTTACATCTTATGGTACGTCCACCTACGAATACTACCTCCAGATTTTTAGAAATTTGAAGCTTTGGAGTTCAGCTATATTAAGTTAAGTAATGGAAATTCATTGAATGTCTAGATTATATTTAATAAAATACTAAAGCATCAACTTATATGCAGAGTACTTCATGAGAAATGCTGGGCTGGATGAAGCACAAGATGGAAAAAATATTGCCAGGAGAAGTATCAATAACCTCAAATATGCAGATGACACCACCCTTATGGCAGAGAGCGAAGAAGAGCTAAAGAGCCTCTTGATGAAAGTGAAAGAGGACAGTGAAAAGTTGGCTTGAAACTCAACATTCAGAAAACGAAGATCATGGCATCTGGTCCCATCACTTCATGGCAAATAGATGGGGAAGGAATGGAAACAGTGACAGAATTGATTTTGGGGGGCTGCAAAATCACTGAAGATGGTGACTGCAGCCATGAAATTAAAAGACACTTGCTCCTTGGAAGAAAAGTTATGACCAGCCTAGACAGCATATTAAAAAGCAGAGACATTACTTTGCCAACAAAGGTCCGTCTACTCAAAGCTATGGTTTTTCCAGTAGTCACGTATGGATGTGAGAGCTGGACTATGAAGAAAGCTGAGTGCCAAAGAATTGATGCTTTTCAACTGTGGTATTGGAGAAGACTCTAGAAAATCCTTTGGACTTTGAGGAGATCCAACCAGTCCGTCCTAAAGGAAATCAGTTCTGAATATTCATTGGAAGGACAGATGCTAAAGCTGAAGTTCCGATAATTGGGTCACCTGCTATGAAGAACTGACTCATTGGAAAAGACCCTGATGCTGGGAAAGATTGAAGGCAAGAGAAGGAGAAAATGACAGAGGATGAGATGGTTAGCTTGGCATCATTGACTCAATAGACATGAGTTTGAGCAAGTTCCAGGTATTGGTAATGGACAGGGAAGCCTGGCGTGCTGCATGCATTCATGGGGTCGCAAAGAGTTGGACACAACTGAGTGGCTGAACTGAAACTTCCTTCCACAGAAGGCTCCTGGATTTTATTTTGATAGCAGCAAAACCCTTCTTGATATGCTATGATGTTATGGGCTACTTCAGAATCATATCTTATTCTGGATGTGCTAATGCTTTTTTACCTTTTCTGGTAAGCATGCCAAGCCCTTCCACTGGGCACAAGTTGCCATGTAAAGGCTCATTCCAAATGTGAAGTGAGAACTATTACAGCATGTCATGTCTAATGTTGCACCATTTCAATCTGAAGATTTGACACATTTACAAACAAGATTAAAACTGGATTTTCACCCATTCTGAAGGCTGCCTTTTCACCTTGCTAATAGTTTCCTTTGTTGTGCAGAAGCTTTTAAGTTTAATTAGGTCCCATTTGTTTATTTTTGCTTTTATTTCCAATATTCTGGGAGGTGGGTCATAGAGGATCCTGCTGTGATGTATGTCGGAGAGTGTTTTGCCTATGTTCTCCTCTAGGAGTTTTATAGTTTCTGGTCTTACATTGAGATCTTTAATCCATTTTGAGTTTATTTTTGTGTATGGTGTCAGAAAGTGTTCTAGTTTCATTCTTTTACAAGTGGTTGACCAGTTTTCCCAGCACCACTTGTTAAAGAGATTGTCTTTAATCCATTGTATATACTTGCCTCCTTTGTCAAAGATAAGGTGTCCATATGTGTGTGGATTTATCTCTGGGCTTTCTATTTTGTTCCATTGATCTATATTTCTGTCTTTGTGCCAGTACCATACTGTCTTGATAACTGTGGCTTTGTAATAGAGCCTGAAGTCAGGTAGGTTGATTCCTCCAGTTCCATTCTTCTTTCTCAAGATCGCTTTGGCTATTCGAGGTTTTTTGTATTTCCATACAAATTGTGAAATTATTTGTTCTAGCTCTGTGAAGAATACCGTTGGTAGCTTGATAGGGATTGCATTGAATCTATAAATTGCTTTGGGTAGTATATTCATTTTCACTATATTGATTCTTCCAATCCATGAACACGGTATATTTCTCCATCTATTAGTGTCCTATTTGATTTCTTTCACCAGTGTTTTATAGTTTTCTATATATAGGTCTTTAGTTTCTTTAGGTAGATATATTCCTAAGTATTTTATTCTTTTCGTTGCAATGGTGAATGGAATTTTTTCCTTAATTTCTCTTTCAGTTTTCTCATTATTAGTGTATAGGAATGCAAGGCATTTCTGTGTGTTGATTTTATATCCTGCAACTTTACTCTAATCATTGATTAGTTCTAGTAATTTTCTGGTGGAGTCTTTAGGGTTTTCTATGTAGAGGATCATGTCATCTGCAAACAGTGAGAGTTTTACTTCTTCTTTTCCAATTTGGATTCCTTTTATTTCTTTTTCTGCTCTGATTGCTGTGGCCAAAACTTCCAAAACTATGTTGAATAGTAATGGTGAAAGTGGGCACCCTTGTCTTGTTCCTGACTTTAGAGGAAATGCTTTCAATTTTTCACCATTGAGGATAATGTTTGCTGTGGGTTTGTCATATATAGCTTTTATTATGTTGAGGTATGTTCCTTCTATTCCTGCTTTCTGGAGAGTTCTTACCATAAATGGATGTTGAATTTTGTCAAAGGTTTTCTCTGCATCTATTGAGATAATCATATGGTTTTTATTTTTCAATTTGTTAATGTGGTGTATAACATTGATTGACTATGGAGAACAGTGTGGAGATTCCTTAAAAAACTGGAAATAGAACTGCCTTATGATCCAGCAATCCCACTGCTGGGCATACACACTGAGGAAACCGGAAGGGAAAGAGACACGTGTACCCCAATGTTCATTGCAGCACTGTTTATAATAGCCAGGACATGGAAACAACCTAGATGCCCATCAGCAGATGAATGGATAAGAAAGCTGTGGTACATATACACAATGGAGTATTACTCAGCCATTAAAAGGAATACATTTGAATCAGTTCTAATGAGATGGATGAAACTGGAACCTATTATACAGAGTGAAGTAAGCCAGAAGGAAAAACACCAATACAGTATACTAACACATATATATGGAATTTAGAAAGATGGTAACAATAACCCTGTGTACGAGACAGCAAAAGAGACACTGATGTATAGATCAGTCTTATGGACTCTGTGGGAGAGGGAGAGGGTGGGGAGATTTGGGAGAATAGCATTGAAACATGTATAATATCATGTATGAAAGGAGTCACCAGTCCAGGTTCGATACACGATACTGGATGCTTGGGGCTGGTGCATTGGGACGACCCAGAGGAAGGGTATGGGGAGGGAGGAGGGAGGAGGGTTCAGGATGGGGAGCACAGGTATACCTGTGGCAGATTCATTTCGATATTTGGCAAAACTAATACAATATTGTAAAGTTTAAAAATAAAATAAAATTAAAAAGAAAAAAAAAAAAAAAAAACTGGATTTTCAGAAGAGTTTCTAAAACTTCTATTTGTAGTATAATTTAAGGGCAGAAATTAAACAGTTTTGAGTTTCCCTTTCTTCAGATTATGGAATTAAAAGCATTATAAATATAAACTTAGAAATATGTGAGAACTTAATATAAATTTTTCTCCAAAACATGGTTTTATCCAGGGTAGCAACATTCACAAAATGAAGATCATGGCATCCAGTCCCATCATTTCATGGGAGACAGAAGGGGAAACAATGGAAACAGTGACAGACTTTATTTTCTTGGGCTCCAAAGTCACTTCAGACAGTGACTGCAGCCATGATATTAAAAGATGCTCACTCTTGGAAGAAAAGCTATGACCAACCTAGACAGTATATTGAAAAGCAGAGACATTGTTTTGCTGACAAAGGTCTGTACAGTCAATGCTATGGTTTTTCCAGTAGTCATGTATGGATTAGAGAGTTGGACCATAAAGAAGGCTGAGCCTCAAAGAATTGATGCTTTCAAATTGTGGTGCTGGACAAGACTCTTGAGAGTCCCTTGGACTGCAAGGAGATCCAACCAGTCAATCCTAAAGGAAATCAATCCTGAACATTCATTAGAAGGACCGATGCTGAAGCTGAAGCTCTAATACTTTGGCTACCTGATGTGAAGAGCTGACTCATTAGAAAAGACCCTGATGCTGGGAAAGATTGAGTCAGGAGGAGAAGGGGACGACAGAGGATGAGCTGGTTGGATGGCATCACTGACAATGGACATGAGTTTGAGCAACCTCCAGGAGATGGTGAAGGACAGAGAAGCCTGGCATGCTGCAGTCCACGGGGTTGCAAAAGTTGAACACGACTGAGTGACTGAACTTAACTGAGGGTAGCAACAAATATTGTATATCATAAAAGATCACCAAAATCAAAGAAAACCCTAAACAAAGTTACGTAAAGTTTCACACAGTTTGCCTGCTGTCAGTATTTATTTATTGTGTATGTTTCACTAGAGTTTTAAATGAATAAATCTGAATCTTGATAAGGTCAGCTCCAATAATTTGAGCTGTATTTGTAGAACTTCTTTCCCAAGAAGCACTTGGATTATAAAATCATCAATTTGAGCTTGAGTCAGACCCAGTGAGGTCATAGGTAACATTCATTACAAATAGTGACTATTTGGAGAGATTAACAATAAAGGACCAATAGGAGAGCATTTAATCTGGCAATTTCATCTGCAAGATATACCAATGTTTATCAAGTTAGCATGCGTGCATGCATGCTAAGTCACTTCAGTCATGTTCAACTCTTTTGTGACCCCATGGACTGTAGCTTGCCAGATGCTCTGTCAATGGGATTTTCCAGGCAAGAATACTGAAGTGGGTTGCCATTTCCTCCTCCGGGGAATCTTCCTGACCCAGGGATTGAACCTACATCTCCTGCAGACATCTCCTGCATTGGCAGACTGCTTCTTTACCACTAGCGCCACCTGGGAAGCCCAAGTTAGTATATGTGTTAACAAACAGGAACAACAACAACAACAAAAATTTTTATATGTTAATAGCCCGAGAGAGACCACATTGGATGAGACAAGCAGATGCAACCCTTATTTGGGTTATGTTGAAGATATGTGTAAATAGCAAGGGTACAACTAGGAGGAAATGCTGGTAAATTTAACTTTAGGCTAAAAACAAAACCCTAAGTGTCTTGCATGTCTAATTCAAAAACATTGCTTTTGCACCTCATGTTTCAGATTGTCCAAACTTAGTGGGTAAGTCATTGAGCTACAAAAGCCAATGAGAGCTTGATTTGTTTTCAGTCCTACATTTATCTCTTTAATCTATTTTGAATTTATTTTTTATACCATGTTATTGAATGAATAGTTCATGTTCAGTGCTTTCTGACTGTTTGTAACCCTGTGGATTGTTGCCTGCCAGGCTCATCTGTCCATAGGATTACCCAGGCAAGAGTACTGGAGTGGGTTGCCATTTCCTTTTTCAGAAGATCTTCCCAACCTGGGAATCAAAGCCACATCTTCTGCACTGGCAGGCAGATTTTTTACCACTGATGATGCCCTGTCAATGCTGAAAAGGATATGGATGAATGGATAAAGATGTGGCACCTATATACAATGGAGTATTACTCCACCATAAAAAAAGCTATGATAAGCCTACATGACAAACAGTACATTAAAAAGCAGAGACATCACTTTGCTAACACGTATAGGCAAAGGTTTTTCTGGTAGTCAGGTACGGATGTCCAGAACTTGACCATAAAAGAGGCTGAGTGCCAATGAATTGATTCTTTCAAATTCTTTCAAATTGATTCTTCTCAAATTGCTGGCGAAGACTCTTAAGAGTCCCTTGGACTGCAAGGAGATCAAACTTGTCAATCCTAAAGGAAATCAACCCTGAATATTCATTGGAAGGATGGTGCCCTTTGGCCACCTGATATGAACAGTCAACTCACTGGGAAAGACCCTGATGTTAGGAAAGCTAGAGGGCAGGAGAAGAAGTGGGTGACAGAGGATAAGATGGTTGGATGGCAACATTAACTCAATGTACACGAGTTTGGGCAAACTCTGGGAGATAGTGAAGGACAGGGAAGCCTGGCATGCTGCAGTTCATAGAGTCATGAAGAGTTGGACACGACTTAGCAACTGAACAACAACAGCAATGTATACTTATAACTGAATCACTTTGCTGTATACCTGAAATTAACAACACATTGTAAATCAATTATACTCCAATTTAAATATTTTTTTTTCACAAAGAACATACTCTGATATTAAGATAATGACAGCTTCATCGACTGAGTTTGCGAGTGTTCTTTCCTCTGCAATTTTTTTGAAGTTTCAGGACAAATGTTCATTCTTTTCTAAATATTTGATAGAATTCTTGTGTGATGCCATCTGGTCTTGGATTTTTGTCTGTTGGGAGATTTTTAATTGCAGTTTCAGTGCTTATCATTCATTTGTTCATATTTTCTATTTTTTTTCTTGGTTCAGTCTTGGGAGATTTTGCTTTTCTAAGCATTTTACCATTTCTTCTAGATTGTCTATAAATTGGCATATGGTTGCCTTTATTAGTCTCTTACGATTCTTTGTATTTCTGTTATGTCTCTTGTAACTTCTCCTTTTTATTTCTAATTTTATTGATTTTAGGCCTCTCCCTTTTTTTTTTTTCTTGAAGAATCTGGCTAAAAGTTTATCAATTTTGTTTATCTTTTCAAAGAACCATCTTTTAGTTTCATTTATCTTTAAATTCTGAAAGAGATGGAATACCAGACCACCTGATCTGCCTCTTGAGAAATCTGTATGCAGGTCAGGAAGCAACCGTTAGAACTGGACATGGAACAACAGACTGGTTCCAAATAGGAAAAGGAGTACGTCAAGGCTGTATGTTGTCACCCTGTTTATTTAACTTATATGCAGAGTTCATCATGAGAAATGCTGGACTGGAAGAAACACAAGCTTGAATCAAGATTGCCAGGAGAAATATCAATAACCTCAGCTATGCAGATAACACCACCTTTATGGCAGAAAGTGAAGAGGAACTCAAAAGCCTCTTGATGAAAGTGAAAGTGGAGAGTGAAAAAGTTGGCTTAAAGCTCAACATTCAGAAAATGAAGCTCATGGCATCTGGTCCCATCACTTCATGGGAAATAGATGGGGAAACAGTGGAAACAGTGTCAGACTTTATTTTTCTGGGCTCCAAAATCACTGCAGATGGTGACAGCAGCCAAGAAATTAAAAGACGCTTACTCCTTGGAAGGAAAGTTATGACCAATATAGATAGCATATTCAAAAGCAGAGACATTACTTTGCCAACAAAGGTTCGTCTAGTCAAGGCTATGGTTTTTCCTGTGGTCATGTATGGATGTGAGAGTTGGACTGTGCAGAAGGCTGAGCACCAAAGAATTGATGCTTTTGAACTGTGGTGTTGGAGAAGACTCTTGAGAGTCCCTTGGACTGCAAGGAGATCCAACCAGTCCATTCTGAGGGAGACCAGCCCTGGGATTTCTTTGGAAGGAATGATGCAAAAGCGGAATGATGCAAAAGCTGAAACTCCAGTACTCTGGCCACCTCATGTGAAGAGTTGAGTCATTGGAAAAGACTCTGATGCTGGGAGGGATTGGGGGCAAGAAGAGAAGGGGACGCCAGAGGATGAGATGGCTGGATGGCATCACTGACTCGATGGACGTGAGTCTGGGTGAACTCCGGGAATTGGTGATGGACAGGGAGGCCTGGCGTGCTGCGATTCATGGGGTCGCAAAGAGTCTGACATGACTGAGCGACTGATCTGATCTGATCTTTTCTGTTGTTTTCTTCTTTTATTTCTGCTCTGATATTAATGATTTCACACTGCTTTTCATTTTTTTAACAGGTTGTTCTGAAAAGATTAAAAGCCTCATTGTTTTCATAGCATTCTAAAGTCGTGTGCCACTCCAAAGGCATAGTGACTATCAGTATAAATACTCATTACCTGGATTCTAGACAGTTGACAAGTTCCAGTAAGGCAGTTTTTTTTTTTTTTTTTACTGGTAATTAGAGTCTGAGTGAATTCCGGGAGTTGGTGATGGACAGGGAGGCCTGGCGTGCTGCGATTCATGGGGTTGCAAAGAGTCGGACACGACTGAGCGACTGAACTGAACTGAAGAGATTTCACTTGTGTTGACTGTGGACATCATTGCACATCCAACTTGGTAATTTTCCTGCTCATCTCTTAAGTGGGACCCATGTGTAAATCAAATTGTGTCAGTTTTATCAGTAGGAGTTTCTTGTAAGTCTTTCCTGGGAGAAGAAGATAATCTGTTATCAAAATGCAGTCTTGGTTGTTTTCTTATTGTGGTGCTGAAAGCAAAGTTGCAATGTTACAGTTATTATCAGTACATTGAACCAAATTAACATTAGATATAGAAAACAGCAACACTGTTAGAAGCTAGTCAACTTAACAAAATTGGTCTGAGCTATGGTAAGAGATTCAGATCAGATCAGATCAGGGCTGATCTTCAGAATGGACTGGTTGGATCTCCTTGCAGCCCAAGGGACTCTCAAGAGTCTTCTCCAACACCACAGTTCAAAAGCACCAATTCTTCAGCGCTCAGCCTTCTGCACAGTCCAACTCTCACATCCATACATGACCACAAGAAAAACCATAGCCTTGACTAGACGGACCTTTGTTGGCAAAGTAATGTCTCTGCTTTTGAATATGCAATCTAGGTTGGTCATAACTTTCCTTCCAAGGAGTAAGTGTCTTTTAATTTCATGGCTGCTGTCACCATCTATAATGATTTTGGAGCCCAGAAAAATAAAGTCGGTGAGAGATTAGAAGAGACTTGATGGAATGTGGAACACAAATAGTTCAAGGAGAAACTATTTAGTGTTTCCTTAGCAATTTTTCATAAGGAAGCCACTGCTGAAATAGTCTTCATTAAAAGTTTAAGTCCTTTTCCTGTAGAGTCTAATTTAAGTTGGGAGTATAAAAGCAAGCCTTCTACAAGCATTTTTTGGTAAAAGTATCAGAGTAAGAAAATAACAGTCTATAAATGACAAAAGAGTTAAAATACATAGTTAAAAACCCAATTACAATACAGTTGTTAAGGAAATGTGGCTATCTCTGTGACATGCAATGGGTTTCCCAGGTGGCACTAGTGGTAAAGAACCCACCTGCAAAGGCAGGAAACATGAGACACAGGTTCTATTGCTGAGTCAGAAGATCCTCTAGAGGAGGGCATGGAAATCCACTCCAGTATTCTTGCCTGGAGAATTCCATGGTCAGAGGAGTCTGGTGGGCTACAGTCCATAGGATCACAAAGAGTTGGACATGTCAGAAGTGACTCAGCACGCACACATCTGACATACATTTTAAGACTGGAATTGCTATTGACACAACACTAGGACATTCAAATTTTAAGAAGGTCATATAATTTTTATAACACCTATATTAAGAATATTTATTTATACAACTAAATAAAGAACTTTATTCACTTAATAATATTTCCCATGTAATTTAAAAAATAAAATGAGCCTAATTAATTTAATATCTCTCCAAGATGCCCAGGGCCTCTCCAGTGCATCTCGAAGTTAGCTAGAGAACAAATAAACTTCATTTAAAATTTGGTTTGAGAAAGTTTGACAAAGATATCAAAAAGTTTTAAATGTTTGCAAAGTAGGATCACAAGTCACTATGAAACAGTACTTATTCATTTAAACAAGTGACAATAAGAGATTTCAAAGGCAAATGCAGAAAATTACCAGTAAATAAATCTCACAATATCTTATAAAAATCAGATTAAAATTTCAAGAAAAACTGTCCTCTTAACAGAGAAAAACCAAATTCTGGTTTTGCACTATTTCACCTTTAATATTAAAATTAATTAAATTAAATCTAATCCTAATCAGCCTTGACCATGTGTAAAGCCATTTCTAAGGGTTCCATTTTAAAAATTAACTTCTAGAAATATATGTCATTTCATAGTACAATCTTCCAGTGAAGAAAAAAATACATTAATAGTTTCAAACATATTTAGTCTCTCTAATAAGAGTTCAAAAGAAGGTAAAAACAGACTTCTTTAGCAATTAATGCTTTCAGTTTTTGGTCTTTTACATGATGTACTCTGCATAGAAGTTAAATAAGCAGGGTGACAATATACAGCCTTGACGTATCCCTTTACCAATTTAGAACCAATCTGTTGTTCCATGTCCAGTTTTGTAATCTAATACCAAAGTAGAATCTGGAAGGCTTCCAGAGAAACAAGCAAAGAAGATCTTATAAGTAAAATTCACTGTTTTTCTCTTGCTGAGGGCTACCTTATTGAGCTCCATATTATAAAATTAATTGCTCTGTGCCAAGTTTTTCTTGATGAGTGGTACCAAAACATTACAGCGTCTTTTGAAAACTCCATAGAAATATTATTACCAAAAACTGATCACTGAATTTCTACCAGTGCTTGGCATTTGGTAAAGCCTACTGGCTGTTATCATTAAGTTGGTCAGAAAGTTGTTACCTTGATAAAATTATGTCTGCAGTCAGAATTATCTTTAATAACATCATGTTCACTTTAGCCTTTTATTTTGTGCTCTAGGAAAAGGAAATTAATATATATTTTAATTAAAAGAGGAGTGTGTGTGTGTTAGCCGCTCAGTCACATCCAACTCTTTGCAACCCCATGGACTATAGCCTGCCAGGCTCCTCTGTCCATCGGATTCTCCAGGCAAGAATACTGGAGTGGGTTGTCATTTCCTCCTCCAGGGGGTCTTTCCAACCCAGGGATCAAACCCTGGAAAGGAGGAGTAGCCTCTCTCTTCTTTTTCTTAGCCTATCTAAAGTTCTATCAATTTTATTTTTCTTTTAAAAAACAGCTCAGTGTTTATTCTCTATCTCATTTATAACAGGTATAGAGTAACAGACAAGTCACAGCTCAGTTCAGCTCAAGCAGATAGATATTTAATTAAACAGACACTCCCAAGATAAGTGCTTCCCTGGTGGCTCAGACAGTAAAGAATCCACCTGCAAGGTGGAAGAGCTGGGTCGGAGCTGGGTTTCTTTCTTCCCCCAAAGAAAGGCATGCCAACACACTCCAGTTGCCTGGAGAATCCCCATGGACAGAGATGCCATTAACTGACTAAGAGTGTCACTAAGGGTGAACACACACCCAAGAGAAGGGAGCAGGCTGACCCCAAAGGAGTTCTCTTCATCCTTCGTATTGAACACACTTGGCTTTCGCCTTTCATACTGCCAGTCTCCTCCTTTTGGTCATGGCATGTGCAAAGTCATATAGGCATCCACTCAGGCTGATTGACAATTATAAGTTATATAATAGCAGACTGTTGTTTATGTCTTCTTATAATTGAGTCCATTATAATTCAGTTCAGTTCAGTTCAGTCACTCAGTCGTGTCCGACTCTTTGCGACCCCACGAACCACAGCACGCCAGGCCTCCCTGCCCATCACCAACTCCTGGAGTCCACCCAAACCCATGTCCATTGAGTCGGTGATGCCATCCAACCATCTCATCCTCTGTCATCCCCTTCTCCTCCCACCTTCAGTCTTTCCCAGCATCAGGATCTTTTCAAATGGGTCAGCTCTTTGCATCAGGTGGCCAAAGTATTAGAGTTTTAGCTTCAACATCAGTCCTTCCAATGAACACCCAGGAATAATCTCCTTTAGGATAGACTGGTTGGATCTCCTTGCAATCCAAGGGATTCTCAAGAGTCTTCTCCAACACCACAGTTCAAAAGCATCAGTTCTTCAGTGCTCAGCTTTCTTCACAGTCCAACTCTCACATCCATATATGACTACTGGAAAAAACATAGCCTTGACTAGATGGACCTTTGTTGACAAAGTAATGTCTGATTTTTAAATATGCTATCTAGATTGGTCATAACTTTCCTTCCAAAGAGTAAGTGTCTTTTAATTTCATGGCTGCTGTCACCATCTGCAATGATTTTGGAGTCCCCAAAATAAAGTCTGACACTGTTTCCACTGTTTCCCCATCTATTTCCCATGGAGTGATGGGACCAGGTGCCATGATATTAGTTTTCTGAATGTTGAGCTTTAAGCCAGCTTTTTCACTCTCTTCTTTCACTTTCATCAAGAGGCTCTTTAGTTCTTCACTTTCTGCCATAAGGGTGGTGTCATCTGCATAGCTGAGGTTATTTCTCCCAGCAATCTTGATTCCAGCTTGTGCTTCCTCCAGCCCAACCTTTCTCGTGATGTACTCTGCATATAAGTTAAATAAGCAGGGTGAGAATATATAGCCTCGATGTACCCTTTTTCCTATTTGGAACCAGTCTGTTGCTCCATGTCCAGTTCTAACTGTTGTTTCCTGATCTGCATACAGGTTTCTCAAGAGGCAGGTCTGGTGGTCTGGTATTCCTATCTCTTTCAGAATTTTCTACAGTTTATTGTGATCCACACAGTCAAAGGCTTTGGCATAGTTAATAGAGCAGAGATAGATGATTTTCTGAAACTCTCTTGCTTTTTCAATGATCCAGCGGATGTTGGTAATTTTATTTCTTGTTCCTCTGCCTTTTCTAAAACCAGCTTGAGCATCTGGAAGTTCACGGTTCATTGTTATAATTAGATATAGAATATTCATGAATCCTTATTGGGCTCTTAACTGCCTAAGGTTATTTGGAGAAACCACTGTGGTTATTTTTTACCCACTCTGTGCCTAGGGTGGCATGTGCAGGAGTTGAAAAATCTCTGTGGTTATTTTGTAGCATATCTGTGAGCTCTCCTGGGTGTGTCTGGAGTAGAGTTTAGAGATCAGTTTGCATCCCTTGCAGCCAGGCCTCCTCTTGATGCACATGTCTAATTTCCTACCTAACATTTGCTATTTCCTTCCTCATGCTATCTTTGGCTTTAGCTTGCTTTTCTTTTTCTATTTCCTGAAGGGAGTCACAGCATTCGAGATCTTTCTTTTTCTTATTGTAGGTGTTTATAGCTATAAATTTCTCTCTTAGAACTGCTTTTGCTGCATCCTACCAGTTTTAAGATATTATATTTCCATGTTAATTTGTTTTTTTTAAATTTCCCTTTTGATTCTTTTCTAATCTATAGGGTATTTGGAGTTTGTTTTTTAAATTTCCAATATTTTGTATTTTCTAGGTTTCTTTCTGTTTTTGATTTCTGGATTTGAAAAATTATGGTCAAAAAAGATACTTGGTAACAAGGCTGCCTATTGTCATCCTGCTTGTTTAACTTACATTCAGAGTACATCGTTTGAAAATACCAGGCTGGATGAATCGAAAGCTGGGATCAAGATTGCTGGGAGAAGTATCAACAGCCTCAGGCAAACAAATGATACTACACTAATGGCAGAAAGTGAAGAGGAACATAGGAGCCTCTTGATGAGGGTGAAGGAGGAGAGTTAAAAATCCAGTTTGAAACTCAGCATGAAAAAACTAATATCATGGCATCTAGTCCCATCACTGCATGGCAAACAGAAGGGGAAAAAGTGGAAGCAGTTGTTTTCTTGGACTCTCAAATCAATGCGGATGGTGACCATAGCCATGAAATTAAAAGTTGCTTGCTCCTTGGAAGGAAAGCTATGACAAATCTCGACAATGTGTTAAAAAGTAGAGACATCACTTTGCCAATAAATTTCTCTATAATCAAAGCTATGGTTTTTCCAGTAGTCACGTGCAGGTGTAAGAGTTGTATCATAAAGAAGGCTGAACAGCAAAGAACTTATGCTTTTGAATTGTGGTGCTGGAGAAGACTCTTCAGAGTCTTTTGGTCTGCAAGGAGATCAAACTAGTCAATACTAAAGGAAATCAACCCTAAATATTCATTGGAAGGACTGATGCTGAAGCTGAAGCTCCAGTACATTGGCCACTTGTGCGAAGAGACAACTCACTGGAAAAGACCCTGATGCTGGGAAAGATTGAAAACAAAAAAGAGAACGACAGAGTATGAGATGATTAGATAGCCTCACTGACTCAATGAATATGAATTTGAGCAAACTCTAGAAGCTAGTTGAGAACAGAGGAGCCTGACATGCTCAGAGGGTCACAGGGTCCATAAGGTCACAGAGTCAGACATGACTTAGTGACTGGAAAACAACAGCAAATAATTTCAACATTTTTAGATTTTTAATACTCATTCTTCTGATCTATGGTAAAGAATCTGCCTGCAATGCAGGAGAACTGGGTCCAATCCTTGGGTTAGTTTGGAATATTCACCTGGAGAAGGGAATGGCTACCCACTCCAATATTCTTGTCTGGAGAATTCCATGGGCAGAGGAGCTTGACAGGCTACAGTCCATGGAGTCACAAAGAGTCAAACACGACTGAGTGACTAACACTTTTTTTTTTTTTTTCTGACCTATTTATTATAAATATTTCTACCCTGGAGGATGTTATGTGTGCACTAAAGAAGAATGTGTATTTTGGTTCTGTTGGATGGAATGTTCTGTATATGTCTGTTAGAACTTTTTGGTCTAAAGCATAAGGTAGGTTTGATATATCCTTACTGATTTTTCATCTGAATGTTCTATCCATTGCTGAAAGTGGCAAAGACTGTTTTCTGATACAAGGACTGAAACTTCAACTACGTTAGGAGAAATCTGAATTTATGTTTCCTCTTCCTTATTCATTTCATTTTGTACTTCACACAATTCCTCAAAAATAGAATGAATCCTAAATGCCCTGGCTGAGAAATTAGACATGTATTTAGATAATGTCATGAAGACTTAGAACTTCTTGCCAGAGAGGTTCATGAAATTGGGTAGGTTGTTCCAAAGAGAATTGCTTTGGATATGAGTGGTCCTTAGAAGGAAAATAAAGTGAAAGTGAAGTCGATCAGTCGTGTCTGACTCTTTGCAACCCCATGGACTGTGGCCCAGCAGGCTGCTCCGTCTGTGGGATTCTCCAGGCAAGAGTACTGGAGTGCGTTGCCACTTCCTTCTCCAGTGGGGATCTTCCCGACCCAGGGATCGAACCCGGTCTCCTGCATTGCAGACAGACTCTTTACCATCACGCTCAGAGGGTAATCCTACGGACGGAGGAGCCTGGTGGGCCACAGTCCATGGGGTCACATAGAGTCGGACACGGCTGAGCGACTTCACTTCACTCACTAGAAGGAAAATAGTTGCTGCTTTAGTTAAAAATGTCCCTTAAAAGTTAAATCCCCTCTCCAATTTTCTAAAAAAAAAAAAAAAAAGTAATAAAATAGTCAAATAAGGCATAAAATTGGGTATTTTGGCTAATGATAATATATCTGCTTCTATGGTCTCTTCACATTGGGAATGGTATCTGATCTACTGGCTTTATCTGGAATCTGATGATTCTTGGCAATGGACACAGTTTTGTATTTTCAGCAGGTCTATCAATGACTGGGGAGCCAGCTTTTAAAAGCATACTACACCTTATTTTTCTAACATTTCTATTTATTTTTATGCATATTGTGTTTCTGTGGCAATAAAGTTTAAGAGGTGATACAGAAAATAAAGTGTTCAATAAGTAAATGATACAGTGATTATTTTACCCTGATGGTGTTGATATTTATATTACAGATACTATTATTATTAATGTTTTAAATATTTCTTGAACTTTTATTTAATATATAATAGCTCTTAAAAAGTCTCATTTTTCAGGTGACTTATATCCTTTATGGGAAATTTATTTTAATTTAATTTTATTTTATTTAGCCACATTATAGATATTTCCTCTTTAGTATGGGTAGTAGGGGCTTCCCAGGTGGCTCAGCGGTAAGAGAATTTGCCTGCCAATTCAGGAGACACAGAAGACACAGTATATGCTGGTTTGACCCCTTAGTCAGGAAGATCTCCTGAAGGAGGAAATGGGAATTCACTCCAGAATCCCAAGGAGCCTGGCAGGCTACAGTTCATGGGGTTGCAAGAGTTGGACATGACTGAGTGACTAGGCACACATATTATTTTTGTTGTTATTAATTCTTCCTAAATAAGAAAACTGATTACAACATACAATATTGTTTGGAGCTTGTCTACTTGCAAGCATCTTTCTTAAGTGCATGATGAACAGTAGAGTAGGTTGGATAACTTTTAATTCTACAAAATATGGGCCAAATTTGGGGGAACCAGAAACAACCTTAAGATCCTGAATTTCCTAAATAGATTACTCAATCTTTAAAAAGAAATATTCACTTAATTGTAGATTAGGGAAACATACTACAATGTATGAGGGCTAAAATGAGTGTCTAATACTAAGGGAATTTTAAAATATAAAATATCCTATGAACATATAATAACAAAAAGTCCTTTGAATCCTGGTATCAAACATCCTTCAAGATACTTAATTGCAAAGTTAAAACAATCAATAGTATAGTGTATATATTATACTCTATTTTTGTACAGAAAATATTCCAAATTTCTATTTATTTTGTATGCCTTCTGCCCACACCCACCCACAAAGAATATCCAGATTATTCTAAGTAAGCACTGAATTTATGTACAGGAAATCACTATATTGTTTACCTATACAAGCAAAGGAAAATATGAGTAGATGATAAAATTGAAGTATTGCAATTTCTAAATATTTACTTTCATTTATAGCTTTGAATTTTTAAACATGTGACTTAATTCATTCTTAGATGTAAAATAAAATAGCATGAATTGAATGCCATGACCTTATAATCATATGGATTACGTAAAATTGTAACTCAGCAAAGTTTGAGTGAAAGGTGCCTGGTGATTGGAAGAACTTGGTTTATAGAACCTTGAGTTTTTTCAGTGAGTTCAGGGAGGACCTCTGCTATAGGAGAGTGATGCCTTAGGGGAAATCTTAAAAGAAAAGCAGCATACCCTGATTGCTGATGGAAGGAGAGCCCAGTGGAGTGAGTAACATGCTTCATGACATGTAGGGGAAAATTCATGTTGAGTATATGGTGAGAAGACAATCTAGTAATTCTTTAACTTTGACAAAAGAAGGAACAAGAAAATAAGACAGAACTGGACCATGCAATATTTCTAGATCAGGATGAGTAGTCTAGTTTATATTCTTAAAGCAGAAAAATACTCTAACCTGTTTTGGAAATGAAAGAAACATGTTCTAACACAGTAAAATGTCCATTCTGATGGTGTCATGTGGGTATCACTGGATGTTGTCTTGAGGGGAAGGGTCAGATCCTTGTGGGGAATAACAGTGGTATCTAAATATGCACAATATGTAGCTCAGATTCTGATATTGTCTAAGGAAATGAAAATATTTTGATACATTTGAAAAGAATTTGGTAGCAAAAATGAGAATAGTGATGGATTAGGGCATGGCAGTGAAAATTTGAATGTGCCAGACTTTCCACCTTAAATAACAAGGAACCATTACGCGATATAGTTGTGGGGGTTTTTCCCATGAAAATAATGGAATTAAGCAGACTTCAGTTTTCTATATTTAATTCCATAATTCAAGCCTCTTTCATAAGGAAAAAGTCAGTGAGCAGATAGATGTTTTACACAGAATTCAGTACACTAGTATTTGGAAGGAATACACAAATACAGATTTAATATTAAAAATATAAATTGCAACATTTATTTCAGCATATTCATACCATAGAGAAAGGTATAACCAGAAAAAAATATTTACAATTTCCTAAGTCAGGAAGTTGCTCAAATACTTATAAAAATTACCTTTATATACATTGTCATTTTAATTCACAGAACTACATGTATTGATAAGTGTTAGAGAACAAATTATAAGTAAACACTATTCTCTCTGTAAAATATTTCTTAATTCCTTTGCATTCTGTGGAATTTTATCAAATACCCTTCTAGTTTTATAATCTAAATAAATACTATTTTACTTTCATTTTAACTTTTTCTTGTGTGTTTGCATTTTGTTTTATGTTTACACTGCTTTATAAAGATCACCAGCAAGGAAAATTCTAAAACATATGATAATCAGTTTTAATGTACCCTGCCAAAAAGAAATATAGTACTTATTAAATACAAAGTTTGCCCTTTTCCAGTTTTTGAAAGTAAGATCAAAATGTTGACAAAAATATAAAAACAAGATGAAGAGGAATAAATGAGACAGGCAAACTTATTTGTGTATCTTTAAATTGTAGTTGGAGTAGATAACAGACTTTTTCCTTTGGGAATGACTCAAATCACCCACTGTTCCTGGCTTGTCCTTGCCCAAAACAAAGAAAAATAAATAAGTCAATTTTGGGATAAGTAGTGTGATAAAAGGATGAAGACTTAGATATATATTCTGCCAAAGAACTGGATTAACAGAATAAGAAATATTCTTATTTCTTATTAATGATGGTATTATAATAATGGTCTTATTAATAATGGTATTCTGTTCATTAACAGAATAAAAAAAAAAGTCTTTGTCCATTTGTGAGGATTTAAGAGAATGCCACACCAAAATATGCTGCTTTGGCATAATGACTATTTTGAACTGAAGGCACTTGAGAAACAGCAAATTCAAGAAGGGCTTTATGATTTTTCCTTTCTACCTATTATCAAGACATAACATTTCCTTTTGGAAGCTGCCCACTCTAGCACAGGAAAAGAAGAGCATTCTTATGACTGAAAGTTGGGCTTTGATAACAAAATGAACTTGTAAAACAAATCTAGTAAAATACATTTTATTGTTCTTTAGTTTCTCCATGAATTTCTTAGTCACACTCTCATGACTTCATGCTCCTAGCCCAGGAATCTTTGTCTTGTCACACTCACAAAACTTACCATTATTTGATTTAAAAAAAAAAAGTTACATAAACTTTTGGGTTTAATGACTTCTGGTTTCTGTTTTCTTAAAGAAAAATGAATAATATAATAGTTTCAAATTCAATTTTTAGGCCTTTAGCCTGGGGCATAGCCTCTCACTAGCTTTAGGAAGAGGTAGGGGAGAAGCCAGTATATGTAACTTTTTGCTAGGAAATACATGCCTCCAAGTGTACATCTTGGTAAGAGATTACTGTGACTCACAAAGAACAGATATCTCAGTAAGTTATTTCAGTGTTTTTCTGTGTGTGGGAAGATGCAAAAATGTGGGTTTATTAAAACACTTCCTGAGATATACATCTAACTAAGGAGCATGCTACGTCAAAACATGAAATGACTCATCTTTATTTCCATTTAGCTGCTGCTGCTGCTGCTAAGTTGCTTCAGTCATGTCCAACTGTGTGCGACCCCATAGATGGCAGCCCACTAAGCTCCTCTGTGGGTTCTCCAGGCAAGAATACTGGAGTGGGTTGCCATTTCCCTCTCCAATGCATGAAAGTGAAAAGTGAAAGTGAAGTTGCTCAGTCGTGCCCGACTCTTAGCCACCCCATGGACTTTTCCAGGTGAGAGTACTGGAGTGGGGTGCCATTGCCTTCTCTGTATTTTCATTCTAAATTCTTCTTATTGTGCAGTGTCATCAGCAACTTCAGTAGCTAATGACCTAACCCTTCTAAAATTGTATAATGAGCAACATTATTTGTTTTATGTTTGTTTTCTTTAAAAGACACTGATGTGCAGGTAAAAAATTAAAACAGTGTATCTGCTTCTACCCTGTGAATCTGTCCTGCTAGTTTAATACATAGGCTTAACCACAGAACTTCAAAGGGTAGAATATCCTTTTTCTTACCCTGAAGAATGGCATACAGAAATACCTGTGTGAAGATACAGAATATTTCCCTGTTATTGTGAGAATTAGAGTCCCTTGGACTGCAAGGAGATCAAACTAGTTAATCTTAAAGGAAATCAGCTTTGCATATTCATTAGATGGACTGATGCTGAAGCTGAAGCTCCAATACTTTGGTCACCTGGTGTGAAGAGATGTCTCACTGGGAAAGACCCTGTTGCTGGGAAAGACTGAAAGCAAAAGGAGAAGACGAGGATGAGATGTTTATGTCACCAAGTCCAAGTTCACTTTGCTTGCCTCATGAAAGGCCAATGAACCTGAGAGACAAGGTGTTGAGGCAAGGAAGAGACTTTAATCAGGAGACCGAGAAGATGGCAGGCTAGCACCTCAAAATAGCCATCTTATTGGGGTCTGGATGCCAGGTTGTTTTATAGATCAGAGAGAAAGAAGCAATGAGGAACTAAAGTCAAAAGGCAGAATAGAGAGGGAGATGCAGTGGGGAAGTAAACTGAAAGGGTCTTCAGTCTTTCAAAACATCTCCAAGGGAATGTCCAGCCTTTGAGAGGGGTGTGTTAGTCTCTTCTATTCACAGGTGGGCAGGGACAAACTATCTCTTCATGAGCTGAACAAAGGCACTTTAGTTTACAATCGAGCAAAGGGACAGGGTCTCCAGGCAAGCCACTGAGTACGATTATAATAATAAAAGGAAGTCAAAGAAACAGTTTGCAATATGGAGTCAGAGTTGACTTCCTCCCTATAACAGTTAGATAGCATCACTGACTCAATGGACATGAATCTGAGCAAACTCTGGGAGATAGTAAAAGACAGGGAAGCCTGGTGTACTGCAATCCATGGAATTGCAGAGTTGGACTTGACTGAGTGACTGAATAACAAAAATAGAATATTTCCCTGTTATTGTTATAATTGTATATGCTTTTGATATTCTGTTGGAAAAGAAAGGGTTAAAAATGCTGATGGATAGCATACATTTTTCATTTACATGTACAGGTAATTTTGACAATAGTTTTCATGAATATGTATTGCATTAAAAATAAAAACTCATTGGGAATTCATGCAAACAACTTGTTTTAATTATGTACCAAAAATGACATGTCAAAACTTAAAAGAAAATAAGCATTGTCATGTGTAAGAAAATTTTGAATCAAATTTTTTTTAAAGATTTTTTTTTTAAAACTTTGACTGCTTAAAATAGTTCTTCTAGTGATCTCATTTGCAAATCAGTCAACTGGGGAATCTTGTTTCGGTGCATAGTCTCATTCAAGGGACTGAGGTTAGATTTGCATTTCTACAATGTCCCATGTTACTCTGATGCTTCTATGCCACTGACCACTCTAAATAGCAAAACTTTCAGAGGCAATCTGGTAAAGAAAGTGAAGTGAAACTGTTAATCTCTTATTTGTGTCCGACTCTGTGATCCCATGGACTATAGCCTGCCAGGCTCCCCTGTCCATGGAATTCTCCAGGCAAAAATATTGGAATGGGTATCCATTCTCTTCTCCAGGGGATCTTCCCAACCTAGTAATTGAACTGGGGTCTCCTGCATTGCAGGAAGATTCTTTACCATATGAGCCGCCAGGGAAGTCCCCAGGTAAAGAACACTCATCCTATAAAGCTTTGATAGAATTTATTTTTTCCAGCATTCCTGTAATCTTTTTTGTTATTAAACTATGTTGAAATAAAACTTGTAAATTTTTCATTAACATGGAAGGTGGACTTGATAATGGCATTCTTTTTTCTAAGACTTTTTTTCCTTTTTCCCCCTCTCTTTCTCTGGTTTAATTAAATTAGTTTGCTTAAATTATTGTGTGCTTAAATATTTTATGAGAATATTATAAAGTTAAACTTGTTTTATCATATTAGATGTTCAGTTCTTGTACTCTCTAGTTCTAGATTTTTCCTTTTTTCCCTCTACTTATTAAAATTTTTACCTCTGTGATCATTAGAAATTCTGTAATATTATCTGAAAAATTTTAACCATCTAATATTTTCCTGATATTTTTCTAATTAAATTCTTCAGTTATACTTATATGCAGACTTAAATCAACATCTATACTTGTGAATAGTACCTGGCTCATTATATGTGTTTAATAAATATTTAATGAATTTGAAGTAAAAGATGGTACATTTATAATAGTCCATCTACTAAATGAAGTAACACTGAATTATTTAACAGAAACAAATTCTGGCCCATGATTACTATTAAGATATAAATTACTTAAAAAATCAACCTAACCATAATATGGGACTAAATTAGACAATTTTCCCATTGTAAATGTCTCATGGACAGGAAATTTATGTTATTTGTCTCTTTTTTACTATTATGACATTGCACTGAGGTCTTCTTGAACATAGTAATTACAGAATACCTACTTCAGCAGAATTCAAACCAAAATGAAAAGTACAGATATGTCCATATTAAGTGGTATCATTTACATAATTTTAAATACTTATCATTTGCAGATCTGGTTTGGGAATCAATTCTAAACTGCTTGTTTTAGTTGATCTCTCAAATATTCTGCATGTGTCTGGCCGAGAGCAACCTCTTTCGTGCTAGAACTTTCCTGAAAGCTTTCTTCACATCTTTGTTTCTTAGGGTGTATACAAGAGGATTTACCAACGGAGTGACTACACAGTAGAATACTGAAATCACTTTACCCATGGTAAAGTTGTACTTGGCTGGAGGACGAACATAGGCAAAGATAATGGTGCCATAATAGATGGTGACCACAGTGAGGTGGGAGGCGCAGGTGGAGAAAGTTTTCTTCCGAGCCTCTCGGGAAGATAGCTTGATTATTGTGACCACAATATTCCCATAGGACGACATAGTGAGAAGAAAAGAACTTAGAATCACAACAGAGCTGCATGTGTAACCCAAAGCCTCCACCAAGAATGTATCTGAGCAGGAGAGTTTAAAAATTGGGTCTGAGTCACAGAAGAAATGATTGATCTTCTGGGGTCCACAAAAGTTTAGGTAAGAGATGAGTATGGTAGGTAGGAGAGGGGCAATGAAGCCCCCAATCCAAGATCCAGCTGAAAACTGCAGGCATACCTGGAGACGCATGAGGAATGAGTATCTTAGAGGGCTGCATATAGCCAGGTATCGGTCATAGGCCATCACAGCCAACAGGATGCACTCTGTAGCCCCCAAAGAGAAAAAAAAGTAGTACTGGGTTATACAACCGGAAACAGAAATGGTAACAACCTGTGAGAGACAAGTGGCCAGCAATTTAGGCACTGTGGCTGTCGTGTACCAGATCTCTAGAAAGGACAAATTTCCTAAAAAAATGTACATGGGTGTTTGAAGTGTGGAATCCGTGAGAACAATGAAGATGATGAGGGTGTTTCCCATGAGAGAGAACAGATATACAGTGAAAAAAATCACAAATAATGCAAGCCTTAGATAGAGAACACCAGAAAATCCAAGAAAAATAAATTCTGTTACTCTTGTTTGATTTGCCACATTCATGTCTCATCTTCTTGGTCTGGAATGAATGAACAAAACATAGAATATGGCAGATAAGCAAGGAAGGAATATTTCATATTTATTTCATGATGATATTAGACAAACAATAAAGATTAATGTCTGGCAAAAATAATTGGTATCTTTATAAGTATTTTTACATCATTTAATTTATCTAGTTTATGAAATAAACCACAAAGGTAAGCAGTCTAATAATCTACTTTACAAATGAAGAAACTAAACAAATAAGTATTTTTCCTAATTACATCACTTTAGTTTGAGGGTGATATAGTATATCCAAGTAGGTCGTTTTAAGCAACTGCAGATCAACTAATATATAAAATTGTGGCCATTTGGAACAAGCATGCCATTATCACATCACTGAAGATTTCACATCCTAGACATTAGAGGAGGGTGAAGAAATGAACAGCAGGTGGATCAGAGGCCAGTGCATTGGGGGTGGGCACTCTCAGAATAGACCCGCTGGGCCATACTAGTAGCCTTATGTAGACAAACAATTGCCTACATTTTTAACACTATAAACCCTGTTGCATGGAATCCTTTAGGGTTTGGTGGGAAATTGGTAGATGAGCAAACTATCTGCAGAAAATTTTTTTAAAAAGTGTGAATTTGACATTTATGGACAAGTTTTTGTTCATAAATATTATTTTAGCATTTTTAGTCTTTGTTTTTAAAATCATTGCATCTACTAATATTCTCCTACATTGCTTGTGTGTGTGTGTTAGTTGCTTAGTCGTGTCCAACTCTTTGCAACCCCATAGACTGTAGCCCACCAGGCCCCTCTGTCCATGGGATTCTTCAGGCAAGAACACTGGAGTAGGTTGCCATTTCCTTCTCCAAAAGGAACTATAGAAAGAAAGAAAGTGAAGTCATTCAGTTGTTTAGGAGCAGTCAAAAAATTAATATTAAAGTCACAAATCCACTCATCCTTCAATGCATATAGCATTTTTAAGTGCATAATATAATATTTATAACTAAAGTTGTAACTATTTCTTATCAAAATTTAGAAGAACAAGAAATCTTGTTTTAAAGAAACAATGTTTTCAACTGTTGTATCTATGTATATGTGTGCTCTGGTGCCAAAATATCCAGATGATAAATGCAAATTATAATAGAAAACAATCTTAATATGCATATTAAAACTTTGTATATGTAAAATATGTATATTTGTCATTTAAATAAAAGTTCTGACAATAAAAATATAGACTTTATATCTTCTATATCACAATGAAAAACCAGCTAAATGGAATATGAAAGCAATATGGTTCATGTCCACAGATTTCTGTTGTAAACATCTACGGAAGTTTTGAATCATAAACCTCTATAGAGAAATGTATATAGGCTTTATGCCATAGCCTTCATGCTTCCTGTGGTGTTCTTACGATAAAGTAGAACTTTTCAGGATATATATGATAAAAATTTAAACCAACGTTTGATATTAATCCCCTAAAACTTCTAAGATTTTTGTCACATTACTCTGAGTAATAAAAATAAAATTGTGCTTTTAAAGCCAGTTATTGCAGTGTTCAAAAGTATTTTTAAAAATATCACTAGAAATTGACCTAGAATATATAATTTAAGAAAGCCATTTTGGGAAGAGAACCGGGACAAAAATTTTTTAATGTATTTGTCGAGTTTGATACTCTGGTATCACAAGAAAAATATTAATATTTATATTCTTTTTGTAAGACCATGTGTCTAAAGTGTTATTCTGTCACTCAGTCATGTCCAGCTCTTTGTAACCCCACGGAATGCAACATGCCAGGCTTCCCTGTCCTACACTATCTTCTGGAGTTTGCTCAAACTCATGTGCCAAAGTTCTCTCATCGCTATTATCTATATAACTGGGAAAGATTGAAGGCAGGAGAAGAAGGGGATGACAGAAGATGAGATGGTTGTGGGCATCACCAATTCAATGGACAAGAGTTTGAGCAAACTCCAGGAGATGGTGAAGGACAGGGAAGCCTGGTGTGCTACAGTCCATGAGGTTGCAAAGAGTCAGATACAACGAGCAGCTGAACAACAAATAGCATACTATTTAGTCATGATATAGCATGTCACATGACTAATTTTCCATTGTTACTTTTACTATTCTCCTAGAATTAACAAAAGGAAAGAAAACTGTTTATTTGGAAGGAATATAAGTAGAAATTTAACAATAAAAATAATTCAATGCCATCCCCAAAGAAAATATCTTTTCTTTTTCAAAATTATATAATTCTACCATTAGGCAGAGGGGAGTTGTTCACTCTCCAACTATATATATATATATATATTTTTTTTTTTATGTACTTAGTAGGAAACAAACAGAGAAGGCAATGGCTACCCACTCCAGTACTCTTGCCTGGAAAATCCCATGGATGGAGGAGCCTAGTAGGCTGCAGTCCATGGGGTCACAGAGTCGCACAGAGCTGAGTGACTTCACTTTCACTTTTCACTTTCATGCATTGGAGAAGGAAATGGAAATCCATTCCAGTATTCTTGCCTGGAGAACCCTAGGGACGGGCAGCCTGGTGGGCTGCTGCTATGGGGTCGTACAGAGTCGGACACGATTGAAGTCGACTTAGCAGCAGCAGCGGCAGTAGGAAACAATGATAAAAATGAAAATTATTTAGCATTTTTAGAAAAATATAATAGCATTTAAATACAAAGAGAAACTTACATATATTTTTACTTATTTGATGTTTTAATTGATAAGCCATAATAACTCTTCTTGCATGCCAAATACATATCTGAGAAACTGCCTCAAATCACAGAAATAATCTAAATGATAGAAAGTATTGTCATGTAACACTACTAGTCTCTAGAAAAGTGAGAAATAACACAAGTTATATCCACCCAGGTATACTCACAGCCTATATTTTTTGGTTGTTTTTCAGAAACTTAAGGCTATTATTTATGATTTCTTTAAACGCTCCTTTTCATACTATTCATGAATTATATTGCACTGTATTCAATTAGTTTATGAGGGAAATAAGCTGAGGGATCTGCTCCGGCTATGCCATTGACTTTGACACACAATCTATGCTACAGATAAACACAAAATTCCTTGCATGTTTTTTTCTTTTTTCTCACTTTGTTTGTCCCTGTGGCCAGGATGTAGGTAAAGACATGGTCTGAGATCCCCTTGGGAGAAGTATTAGGATTTCATCAGCCTTGAGACTTGGAGAACTGGCATCTACCGTGGGACATCTACCTGCAGAAATTCTCTGAGGGCTTTCCTTTGGTGAAAGTCAGAGTATTCTCCTCTTGGGGGTCAAAGGAAAAGACAAAGTGTGAGAAGCATTTGAAATATCTCCACAGAAACTGAAGAAATATTCTCCTAAATGGCTTAACTGATTGCCACTGCCCATAGAGTTCATCCTTCACCTATAATTTCAGTATTGTGTCTCAATGTGTCAGCCACCACAGAAGATGGTATTCTCTAGCATACAAAATACAAGCTGCATTCACATTGAAAAATCTTTCTTTTCAACAAAGCAAATGAACAAAAAACAACACTGGTTTGACATCTTTTGATAGCAAATAACTCAACTCAAAAGCATTTACCAAGGGTATGTGGAAAACAAGATTGCCCACTCTAGCCAATACTAGGATTGAGTCATTTCACAAATAGTTACAGAGGAAGCATAGTACATATGTGCAGAGAGAACGAAAGCTTTACAAACCTCAGTATCAGAAGAAGAAAGCAGTTAGAATAGTGAATAAAATAAAATAGATGCTGTTCATATACATGCGATGAAAAGAGAATTAGCAATGTAAGTCTGAGGTTGTTTAAATTACTCACAGAAAATAATGTCTGTTTAGCACGTTGTTTTATAAACAGTTGGTTACCCCACATGTAAGTAAAACAAAAGCACAAATAAATGCCAAGTAGGTCAAACTCTTATGTATTAAAGAAATAGATTATAAACCAGTAGTCAATGAGGCAGTAGAAGTCAGCAAGAGATATTTGAAAATGTGTGGAGATAGTTTTTATTTCCAGTATCATGAAATGTTGGTTTCATGTGTTAATATTATTATGAAAGTTGCTTAGATAAGAATCCTTATCCAAGGATTTCAAATCCCCTACCCAAGGTATTAACAGTGTTCCCACTGAGTATTGCTATTGTAAAGGTAAGAGATGATATCATTTTATAAATGTTTAAAGCTATAATTTACTCATAATAAAATGCACCCATTATAAATATAGAGCTGAATGATTTTCACAAAAGTATACACATACATAATTCGAACCACAGTAAAAAATATAGCACTCATATACTACACAAAGCTTCCTCATGCCCTTTACTCTCACATTATTCCCCCCTTAGACTCAAGCAATGAACATTTTTCTTTTTGTCACTATAGCTTAGTGACAAATAATATAACTTTGTTTATATATTATATAGAATCCATGGGTCATATATTCTTTTCTGTCATCTACCATGATAGATACTTTCCCATGCTGCTGTGTGTTTTGTATGTCTGTTACTTTTTATTATATTGATTTCTATTTCTTTGAATGAATATAAATATCAAAGTTTAATTATCTATTTGCATGTTGGTAGATAATTAGATTATTTCCAATTTGGGGTAAATGAAAACAAAACTAATATAAACTTCTATTTCCACATCCTTGCTGCATATATGGTTCATTTCACTTGATTAAACAGCTAGGAAGGCAATTGCTAGCTCATGTGGTAAGTGCTCTATTATTTAACAAAAAATTACCATGAGATTTCCAAAGTCATTACAGCTTTTTACATTCCCACTTTAATACATTTTTTTTTTTTTACTTTTTATAGTAATTATATAGTGTACTTGATGATTCACTTTACATTTCTGATGACTAATGATGGAATCTTTTCATGTGTTATCTGGCCATTGTTATGAAAGTTTGTGTAATACAAGGTAACCAGCTCAAACTAAAGAATTAAATGTAAGACTCAACTGTAAAACTGCTAGCAAAAAACGTCAGGGAAAGTCTTTTTGACTTTGGTCTTTGTAAATAATCTTTTACTGTGACATCAACAGCACAAGAAAATAAAACAAAAATAAATGAAGGGACTATTTTAAGCTAAAAGATTCTTCTGCACAGCAAGTAATCATCAAGATAAAATAAATCAGCATATGGAATGGAATATGTACAAACTATATATGTGATATGGAGTTAATATTCAATATATATAAGGAACTCATAATTCATTATTAAAGGTAATAGTTGAAAATGGGGAAAGGACTTATATAGAGATAACACTAGAGGAAATATCAAATTAACTAACAGGTAAATGTAAAGTCCAACATCACTAATCATCAAGGAAATAAAAATCAAAAACACATGTAAGCAGCTATACATCAATAAAATGAACAACTTAGAAGTAGAGAAATTCTTGGAATGGTATACCCTCCCAAAAATGAACCAAGGAGAAATAGAAAATATGATCAGACCAATCACAAGTAACAAAATTGAAACTGGGATTTAAAACTTCCAACAAACAAGGGTCCAGGAACAGTTGGCTTCACAGGCAAAGCCTGTCAAACATTTAGAGAAAAGCTAACACCTAACCTTCTCAAAGAACTGCAAATGATTTCAGAGGAAGGGACAATCCCAAACTCATTCTATGAGGTCACTGTTATCCCCATCCAAAACTATACAGAGATAATACAAACAAAAAGGAAAATTATAGGCCAATATCACTGGTAAACACAGAAAGCCTCAGCAAAATACTAGCAAATTGAATTTAAAAAAATATTAAAAGGACCATTCAACATGATCAGGTGAGATTTACCCCAGTGATGCAAGAATTCCTCAATGTATTAACAAACTGAAGAATAAAAACCATGGGATTATCTTGATAGATGCAGAAAAAAGCTTTTGACAGTGTTCAACTTTTTATCAAGTTTATGATAAAAAAAAATCCAGAAAGTGATCACAGAGGGAGCCTAACTCAACATAACACAGGGCATATATGACAAACATACAGCAAACATCATTCTCAATAGTGAAAAACTGAAAGCATTTCCTCACAGATCAAGAACAAGAAAAGGATGTCCACCCCCACCAATTTTAATCAACATAGTTCTGGAAGTCCTAGCCATGGCAGTCAGAGAAGAAAAAGAAATAAAAGGAATCTACATAGGAAAAGAAGTAATTATCCTTGTTTACAGATGACATGCTATTATACATAGAAATCCTAAAGATGTAACCAGAAAAGTACTAGAGATAATCAGTGCAGAAGTTTTTAATCTGCTGGCTTAAATCTATTAGTAAGTATTTTATTTCTGATGTTATTTAAAGTGAATATTTTTTGCCAATATTATTTTCAGATAAGTTATTGTTAGGACATAACAATAGAGCAATTGGTTTTGTATGGTAAATTTTATTCTACAACATTATTCTTTTTTTTTTTTTTTTTGTGTTGAGATTTATTTATTTTTTTACTGGAGTATAGCTGCTTCACCATGTGTTGTTAATTTCTGCCATCCAGCAAAGTAAATAAGTTATATGTATACATATATCCAATCATTTTTAGATTTATTTCCCATTTACATCACCACAGATCACTGAGTAGAGTTCCCTATTCTATACAGTAGGTTCTCATTGGTTATCTATTTTATTCATAATACCATATAAATGTCAACCTAATCTCCCATTCATCTCACCTCTCTTCCCTTTTGGTGTCTATAAGTTTGTTCTCTGTATCTGTGACTCTATTTCTACTTTGAAGACAGTGTATTTATACCATTTTTCTAGATTCCGCATATAAGTGATACTATATGATATTTGGAACTCTGAGTTCAGATGCTTAAATCTTTCCTTTCTCCTTTGCTTTTCACTTCTCTTCTTTTCACAGCTTTGTAAGGCCTCCCCCAGACAGCCATTTTGCTTTGTTGCATTTCTTTTCCATGGGGATGGTCTTGATCCCTGTCTCCTGTACAGTGTCACAAACCTCCATCCATAGTTCATCAGGCACTCTGTCTATCAGATCTAGTCCCTTAAATCTATTTCTCACTTACACTGTATAATTATAAGGGATTTGATTTAGGTCATACCTGAATGGTCTAGTGGTTTTCCCTACTTTCTTCAATTTAAGTCTGAATTTGGCAATAAGGAGCTCATGATCTGAGCCACAGTCAGCTCCCAGTCTTGTTTTTGCTGACTCTATAGAGCTTCTCCATCTTTGGCTGCAAAGAATATAATCAATCTGATTTGGGTGTTGACCATCTGATGATGTCCATGTATACAGTCTTCTCTTGTGTTGTTGGAAGAGGGTGTTTGCTATGACAAGTGTATTCTCCTGGCAAAACTCTATTAGCCTTTGCCCCACTTCATTCCATACTGCAAGGACAAATTTGCCTGTTACTCCAGTTGTTTAACTTCCTACTTTTGCATTCCAGTCCCCTATAGTGAGAAGGACATATTTTTTGGGTGTTAGTTGTAAAAGGTCTGGTAGGTCTTCATAGAACTGTTCAACTTCAGCTTCTTCAGCATTACTGGTTGGGGCATAGGCTTGGATTAGTGTGATATTGAATGGTTTGCCTTGGAAACGAACAGAGATCATTCTGTCATTTTTGAGATTGCATCCAAGTACTGCATTTTGGACTCTTTTGTTGACCATGATGGCTACTCCATTTCTTATATCCTGCCCAGAGTAGTGGATATAATGGTCATCTGAGTTAAATTCACCCATTCCAGTCCGTTTTAGTTTGCTGATCCCTAGAATGTTGACGTTCACTCTTGCCATGTCCTGTTTGACCACTTCCAATTTGCCTTGATTCATGGGCCTGACATTCCAGGTTCCTATGCAATATTGCTCTTTACAGCATCGGACCTTGCTTCTATCACCAGTAACATCCACAACTGGGTATTGCTTTTGCTTTGGCTCCATCCCTTCAGTCTTTCTGGAGTTATTTCTCCACAATGTCCAGTAGCATAATTGGGCACCTACCTACCTGGGGAGTTCCTCTTTCAGTATCCTATCATTTTACATTTTCATACTGTTCATGGGGTTCTCAAGGCAAGAATACTGAAGTGGTTTGCCATTCCCTTTTCCAGTGGATCACATTCTATCAGACCTCTCCACCATGATCCGCACATCCTGGGTGGCCCCAGACAGCATGGCTTAGTTTCATTGAGTTAGACAAGGCTGTGGTTCGTGTGATCAGATTGGCTCGTTTTTTGTGATTATGGTTTTAGTGTGTCTGCCCTCTGATGCCCTCTTGCAACACCTACCATCTTACTTGAGTTTCTCTTATCTTGGAAGTGGAGTATCTCTTCATGGCTGCTCCAGCAAAGTGGAGCCGCTGCTCCTTACCTTGGATGAGGGGTATCTCCTCACAGCCTCTCCTCCTGACCTTGAATGTGGAGTAGCTCCTCTTGGCCTTCCTGCAAAACCACGCAGCCACTGCTCTTTGGACGTGGGGTTACTCCTCTCAGCCACCACGCCTGACCTCGGGTGTAGGGTATCTCTTCTTGGCTGCGACCCCTGACCTTGGGCGTGGGGTAGCTCCTCTTGCCTCACACCCCTGACCTCGGGCATGGGGTAGCTTGTCTTGGCCGGTGCCCCTGACCTCGGACGTGGTTAGCTCCTTTTAGCTGCTTCTGTGCCATCACAGCCTGGAACTCTCGGTCGCTGCCCTGACCTTAGGTGAGGGGTAGCTCCTCTTGGCCACACTTCTGTGTGGTCCATCACAGCCGCCATTCTAAAGATAGCCAGAGTTCCAAAGAATAGCAAGGAGAGATAAGAAAGCCTTCCTCAGGGATCAATGCAAAGAAATAGAGAAAAACAACAGAATGGGAAAGACTAGAGATCTCTTCAAGAAAATTAGAGATACCAAGGGAACATTTCATGCAAAGATGGGCTCAATAAAGGACAGAAATGGTATGGACCTAACAGAAGCAGAAGATATTAAGAAGAGGTGGCAAGAATACACAGGAGAACTGTACAAAAAAGAGCTTCAGGACCCAGATAATCACGATGGTGTGATCACTGACCTAGAGCCAGACATCCTGGAATGTGAAGTCAAGTGGGCCTTAGGAAGCATCACTATGAACAAAACTAGTGGAGGTGATGGAATACCAGTTGAGCTATTTCAAATCCTAAAAGATGATGCTGTGAAAGTGCTGCACTCAATATGCCAGCAAATTTGGAAAACTCAGCAGTGGCCATAGGACTGGAAAAGGTCAGTTTTCATTCCAATCCCAAAGAAAGGCAATGCCAAAGAATGCTCAAACGACCGCACAGTTGCACTCATCTCACACGCTAGTAAAGTAATGCTCAAAATTCTCCAAGCCAGGCTTCAGCAATACATGAACCGTGAACTTCCTGATGTACAAGCTGGTTTTAGAAAAGGCAGAGGAACCAGAGATCAAATTGCCAACATCCGCTGGATCATGGAAAAGGCAAGAAAGTTCCAAAAAAACATCTATTTCTGCTTTATTGACTACGCCAAAGCCTTTGACTATGTGGATCACAATAAACTGTGGAAAATTCTTCAAGAGATGGGAATACCAGACCACCTGACCTGTCTCTTGAGAAACCTGTATGCAGGTCAGGAAGCAACAATTAGAACCGGACATGGAACAAAATAGACTGGTTCCAAATAGGAAAAGGAGTATATCAAGGCTGTATATTGTCACCCTGCTTATTTAACTTATATGCAGAGTACATCATGAGAAATTCTGTGCTGGAGGAAGTACAAGCTGGAATCAAGATTGCCAGGAGAAATATCAATAACCTCAGATATGCAGGTGACACCACCCTTATGGCAGAAAGTGAAGAGGAACTAAAAAACCACTTGATTAAGGTGAAAGTGGAGAGTGAAAAAGTTGGCTTAAAGCTCAACATTCAGAAAACAATGATCATGGCATCTGGTCCCATCACTTTATGGGAAATAGATGGGGAAACAGTGGAAATACTGTCAGACTTTATTTTGGGGGGCTCCAAAATCAGTGCAGATGGTGAATGCAGCCATGAAATTAAAAGGCACTTACTCCTTGGAAGGAAAGTTATGACCAACCTAGATAGCATATTGTAAAGCAGAGACATTACTTTGCCAGCAAAGGTCTGTCTAGTCAGGGCTATGGTTTTTCCTGTGGTCATGTATGGATGTGAGAGTTGGACTGTGAAGAAAGCTGAGCACCAAAGAATTGATGCTTTTGAACTATGGTGCTGGAGAAGACTCTTGAGAGTCCCTTAGACTGCAAAGAGATCCAACTAGTCCATTCTAAAGGAGATCGGTCCTGGGTGTTCTTTGGAAGGACTGATGCTAACGCTGAAACTCCAGTACTTTGGCCACCTCATGTGAAGAGTTGAGTCATTGGAAAAGACCCTGATGTTGGGAGGGATTGGAGGCAGGAGGAGAAGGGAACGACAGAGAATGAGATGGCTGTATGGCATCACCGAGTTGATGGATTTGAGCTTGAGTGAACTCCGGAAGTTGGTGATGGACAGGGAGGCCTGGCGTGCAGCGATTCATGGGGTCACAAAGAGCTGGACTCGACTGAGTGACTGAACTGAACTGAACTGATATGATATTTGTTTTTTTCTTTCTGACATTTTTTCTGTATGATAATCTCTAGATACACACACATCTCTGCAAGTAGCACTATTTTGCTCCTTTTTATGGCTAAGTAACATTCCATTGTATATATGTACAGAAATTTATTTATAGATTCATCTTTTGGTGGACATTTAGTTGCTTCCATGTCCTGGGTATCGCAAATAGTGTTGAAATGAACATTGGGTGCATGTAAATTTTTTTTTTTTTTTGGAAGCTAATTACTTACAATATTGTAGTGGTTTTTGCCATACATTGGCATGAATCAGCCATGATTGTATGTATGTTCCCCATTCTGAACCCCGTCCTACCTCTCTCCCCATCCCTTCTCTCATCCCAGGGCACCAGCCCTGAACATCCAGTCTCATTCATTGAACCTGGACTGGCAATCTGTTTCACGTATGAAACTGTACACATTTCAATGCTATTCTCTCAAAACATCCCACCATCGCCTTCTCCTACAGAGTCCAAAAGTCTGTTTTTACATCTGTGTCTCTTTTGCTGTCTCATATATAGGGTCATCATACCATCTTTCTAAATTCCATATATATATGTTAATATACTGTATTGGACTTTTTCTTTCTGACTTACTTCACTCTGTATAATAGGCTCCAGTTCCATCCACCTCATTAGAACTGATTCAAATGCATTCTTCTTAATAGCTGAGTAATACTCCATTGTGTATATGTACCACAGCTTTCTTATCCATTCATCTGTCGATGGACATCTAGGTTGCTTCCATGTCCTGGCTATTGTAAACAGTGCTGCGATGAACATTGGGGTACACGTATCTCTGTCAATTCTGGTTTCTTCAGTGTGTACGCCCAGCAGTGGGATTGCTGGGTTGTATGGCAGTTCTATTTCCAGTTTTTTAAGGAATCTCCACACTGTTCACCATAGAGGCTGTACTAGTTGTATTCCCACCAACAGTGAAAGAGGGTTCCCTTTTCTCTGCACCTTCTCCAGAACTTACTGTTTGTAGACTTTTTGATAGCAGCATTCTGACTGGGGTGAGATGGTACCTCATTATGGTTTTGATTTGCATTTCTCTGGTAATGAGTGATATTGAGCATCTTTTCATGTATTTGTTAGCCATCTGTATGTCTTCTTTGGAGAAATGTCTGTTTAGTATTTTGGACTATTTTTTGATTGGGTCTTTTATTTTTCTGGAATTGAGCTGCAGGAGTTGCTTGTATATTTTTGAGATTAATTCTTTGTCAGTTGCTTCATTTGCTATTATTTTCTCCCATTCTGATGGCTGTCTTTTCACCTTCCTTATAGTTGCCTTCATTGTGCAAAAGCTTTTAAGTTTAATTAGACCTGATTAAAGACCTAATTAAATAAAATTTTTACTTTTATTTCCATTACTCTGGGAGGTGGGTCATAGAGGATCCTGCTATGATTTATGTCAGAGACTGTTGTGCCTATGTTTTACTCTAGGAGTTTTATAGTTTCTGGTTTTATGCTTAGATCTTTAATCCATTTTGAGTTTATTCTTGTGTATGGTGTTAGAAAGTGTTCTGATAAGTCACTTCAGTCGTGTCCAACTCTGTGCGACCCCATAGACGGCAGCCCACCAGGCTCCCCTGTCCCTGGGATTCTCCAGGCAAGAACACTGGAGTGGGTTGCCATTTCCTTTTCCAATGCATGAAAGTGAAAAGTGAAAGTGAAGTTGCTCAGTCATGTCTGACTCTTAGCGACCCCATGGACTGCAGCCCACCAGGCTCTTCCATCCATGGGATTTTCCAGTCCAGAGTACTGGAGTGGGGTGCCATTGCCTTCTCCAAGAAAGTGTTCTAGTTTCATTCTTTTACAAGTGGTTGACCAGTTTTCCCAGCACCACTTGTTAAAGAGATTGTCTTTTCTCCATTGTATATTCTTGCCACCTTTGTCAAAGATAAGGTGTCCATAGGTGTGTGGATTTATCTCTGGGCTTTCTATTTTGTTCCATTGATCTATATTTCTGTCTTTGTGGCAGTACCATACTGTCTTGATGACTGTAGCTTTGTCGTATAGCCTGAAGTCAGGCAGGTTGATTCCTCCAGTTCCATCCTTATTTCTCAAGATTGCTTTAACTATTCAAGGTTTTTAGTATTTCCATACAAATTGTGAAATTATTTGTTCTAGTTTTCTGAAAAATACCATTGGTAGCTTGATAGGGATTGCATTGAATCTGTAAATTGTATTGGGTAGTATACTCATTTTCACTATATTGATTCTTCCAATTCATGAACATGGTGTATTTCTCCATCTATTTGTGTTATCTTTGATCTCTTTCATCAGTGTTTTATTCCTTTCTATATATAGGTCTTTTGTTTCTTTGGGTAGATTTATTCCTACATATTTTCTTCTTTTTGTTGCAGTGGTGAATGGAATTGTTTCTCTTAATTTCTCTTTCTGTTTTCTCATTGTTAGTGTATAGGAATGCAAGGGATTTCTGTGTGTTAATTTTATATCCTGCAACTTTATTGTATTTATTGATTAGCTCTAGTAATTTTTAGGATTTTCTATGTAGAGGATTATGTTATATGCAAACAGTGAGAGTTTTACTTCTTATTTTCCAAACTGGATTCCTTTTATTTCTTTTTCTGCTCTGATAGCTGTCGCTAAAACTTCCAAAACTATGTTGCATAGTAGTGGTGAGATTGGGCACCCTTGTCTTGTTCCTGACTTTAGGGGAAATGCTTTCAATTTTTCACCATTGAGGATAATATTTGCTATGGGTTTATCATATATGGCTGTTATTATGTTGAGGTATGTTCCTACTATGCTTGCTTTCTGGAAGGTTTTTAATCATAAATGGATGTTGAATTTTGTCAAAGGCTTTCTCTGCATCTATTGAGATAATCATATGGTTTTTGTCTTTCAATTTGTTAATGTGGTGTATCACATTGATTGATTTGCAGATATTGAAGAATCCTTGCACCCTTGAGATAAAGCCTACTTGGTCATGATGTATGATCTTTTGAATATGTTGTTGGATTCTGTTTGCTAGAATTTTGTTGAGGATTTTTGCATCTATGTTCATCAGTAATATTGGCCTGTAGTTTTCTTTTTTTGTGGCATCTTTGCCTGGTTTTGGTATTAGGGTGATGGTGGCCTCATAGAATGAGTTTGGGAGTTTCCCTTCTTCTGCAATTTTCTGGAAGAGTTTGAGTAGGATAGGTGTTAGCTATTCTCTAAATTTTGGTAGAATTCAGCTGTGAAGACGTCTGGTCCTGGGCTTTTGTTAGTTGGAAGATTTCTGATTACAGTTTCAATTTCTGTGCTTGTGATGGGTCTATTAAGATTTTCTATTTCTTCCTGGTTCAGTTTTGGAAAGTTATACTTTTCTAAGAATTTGTCCATTTCTTCAAAGTTGTCTATTTTATTGGCATATATTTGCCGATAGTAGTCTCTTATGATCCTTTGTATTTCTGTGTTGTCTGTTGTGATTCCTCCATTTTCATTTCTAATTTTGTTGATTTGATTCTTCTCCCTTTTTTTTATTGATAAGTCTGACTAATGGTTTGTCTATTTTGTTTATCTTCTCAAAGAACCAGCTTTTAGCTTTGTTGATTTTTGCTATGGTCTCAATTGTTTCTTTTGCATTTATTTCTGCCCTAATTTTTATTATTTCTTGCCTTCTACTAACCCTGGGGTTCTTCACTTCTTCTTTTTCTAGTTGCTTTAGCTGTAGAGTTAGCTTATTTATTTGATTTCTCTCCTGTTTCTTGAGGTAGACTTGTACTGCTATGAACCTTCCCCTTAGCACTGCTTTTTACTGAATCCCATAGGTTTGGGACTGTTGTGTTTTCATTTGTATTCATTTCTATGCATATTTTGATTTCTTTTTTGATTTATTCTGTGATTTGTTGGTTATTCAAAACTGCGTTGTTTAGCCTCCATATGTTTGTATTTTTAATAGTTTTTTCCCTGTAGTTGACGTCTAATCTTACCACATTGTGATCAAAAAAGATGCTTGGGATGATTTCAATTTTTTTGAATTTACCAAAGGCTAGATTTATGGCCCAGGATGTGATCTATCCTGGAGAAGGTTCCGTGTGCATTTGAGAAGAAGGTGAAATTCATTGTTTTGGGGTGATATGTCCTACAGATATCAATGAAGTCTAACTGGTCCATTGTATCATTTAGTTTGTGTTTCCTTGCTAATTATCTGTTTAGTTGATCTATCCATAGGTGTAAGTGGGGTATTAAAGTCTCCCACTATTATTGTGTTATTGTTAATTTCCCCTTTCATACTTAATGGCACCCCACTCCAGTACTCTTGCCTGAAAAATCCCATGGACGGAGGAGCCTGGTAGGCTGCAGTCCATGGGGTCGCTAAGAGTTGGACACGACTGAGCGACTTCACTTTCACTTTTCACTTTCATGCATTGGAGAAGGAAATGGCAACCCATTCCAGTGTTCTTGCCTGGAGAATCCCAAGGATTGTGGAGCCTGATGGCTGCCGTCTATGGGGTCACACAGAGTCGGACACGACTGAAGCAACTTAGCAGCAGCAGCAGCAGCAGCATTTGCCTTACATATTGGGGTGCTCCTATGTTGGGTACATATATATTTATAATTGTTATATCTTCTTTTCAGATTGATCCTTTGATCATTATGCAGTGTCCTTCTTTGTCTCTTTTCACTGCCTTTTAAAAAAAATTTATGTATTTTAATTAGAGGCTAATTACTTTAGAATATTGTATTGGTTTTGCCATACATCAACATGAATCCACCACGGGTGTACATGTGTTCCCAATCCTGAACCCTCACCCCACCCCCACCCCCGCCTCCCACCTCCCTCCCCATACCATCCCTCTGGGTCATCCCAGTGCACCAGCCCCAAGCTTCCTGTATCCTGCATAGAATCTGGACTGGTGATTCGTTTCTTATATGATATTATACTTGTTTCAATGCCATTCTTCCAAATCATACTCTCCCCCACACCCCTCCGCCACAGAGTCCAAAAGGCTGTTCTATACATCTGTGTCTCTTTTGCTGTCTCACATACAGGGTTATCATTACCATCTTTCTAAATCCCATATATATGCATTAGTATACTCTATTGGTGTTTTTCTTTCTGGCTTACTTCACTCTGTATAATAGGCTCCAGTTTCATCCACCTCATTAGAACTGATTCAAATGTATTCTTTTTAATGGCTGAGCAATATTCCATTGTGTATATGTACCACAGCTTTCTTATCCATTCATCTGCTCATGGACATCTAGGTTGCTTCCATGTCCTGGCTATTATAAATAGTGCTGCAATGAACATTGGGGTATACGTGTCTCTTTCAATTCTGGTTTCCTCGGTGTGTATGCCCAGCAGTGGAATTGCTGGGTCAAAAGGCAGTTCTATTTCCAGGTTTTTAAGGAATCTCCACACTGTTTTCCATAGTGGCTGTACTAGTTTGTATTCCCACCAACAGTGTAAGAGGGTTCCCTTTTTCCATATCCTTTCCAGCATTTATTGCTTGTAGTCTTTTGGATCACAGCCATTCTGACTGGTGTGAAATGGTACCTCATTGTGGTTTTGATAAACCACTCATTAACAACATCATGGCCTTTAATTCAAAGTCTATTTTATCTGATATGAGTATTGCTACTCCTGCTTTCTTTTGGTCTCCGTTTGCATGAAATATCTTTTTCCAGTCCTTCACTTTCAGTCTGTATGTGTCCCTTGTTTCGGGGTGAGTCTCTTGTAGACACCATATATAGGGGTCTTGTTTTTGTATCCATTCAGTCAGTCTTTGTCTTTTGGTTGGGACATTCAACCCATTTACATTTAAGGTAATTATTGATAAGTATGATCCCATTTTCATTTACTTTGTTGTTTTGGGTTTAAGCTTATGAACCTTTTCTGTATTTCCTGTCTAGACTGATCCTTTAGCCTTTGTTGAAGAGCTGGTTTGGTGGTACTGAATTCTCTCAGCTTTTGCTTGTCTGCAAAGCTTTTGATTTCTCCTTTATATTTGAATGAGATCCTTGCTGGGTACAGGTATCTGGGTTGTAGGTTTTTCTCTTTTATCACTTTAAGTATGTCCTGCCATTCCCTTCTGGCTTGAACAGTTTCTATTGAAAGATCAGCTATTATCCTTATGGGAATCCCCTTGTGCGTTATTTGTTTTTCCCTTGCTACTTTTAATATTTGTTCTTTGTGTTTGATCTTCATTAATTTGATTAATAGATGTCTTGGGGTGTTTCACCTTGGGTTTATCCTGTTTGGGACTCTCTGGGTTTCTTGGACTTGGGTAGCTATTTCCTTCCCCATCTTAAGGAAATTTTCAACTATTATCTCCTCAAGTATTTTCTCACGGCCTTTCTTTTTGTCTTCTTCTTCTGGAACTCCTATTATTTGAATATTGGGACATTTAACATTGTCCCAGAGGTCTCTTAGGTTGTCCTCATTTCTTTTAATTCTTTTTTCCTCTCTGCTTCATTTATTTCCACCTGTTTATCTTCTACCTCACTAATCCTATCCTCAGCCTCCATTATTCTACTGTTGGTTTTCTCCAGAGTGCTTTTGATCTCATTAAGTGTATTATTCATTATTGATGGACTCTTTTTTATTTCTTATAGATCCTTGTTAAACTTTTCATCTTCTCAATCCTTGTCTCCAGACTATTTATCTGTAACTCCATTTTGCTTTCAAGATTTTGGATTATTTTTATTATCATTATTCTGAATTCTTTTTCAGGTATAGTCCCTATCTCCTCCTCTTTGGTTTGGTTTGGTGGGCTTTTATCATGTTCCTTTTCCTGCTGAATATTTATGTGACAATGAGTAGAGAGTCTCAATATATCTTTATAAATGTTCTAATTCATTTTTGTTAATTCAAACTGTACTTGAATTCTTATTACATTTCATATTTGGATAATGAAATTATAACGTATTTTGAATTCATATTAACAAGCAAAATAATTTACAAGGAAAAAGACAATTATTTTTAAAAATTACAGATTGGCAAATTAACACAGCAAATTCAAAAGACCACGATTTTTATAATCTTTTTTAACCATTCATGAAGTGAAAGTGAAAGTCTCTCAGTGTGTTCGACTCTTTGTGACCCCATGGACTATACATCTAAGGAATTCTCCAGGCCAATATACTGGAATGAGTAACCTTTCCCTTCTCCAGGGGATCTTCCCAATCCAGGGATCATTCCATGTCTTATGCATTGCAGGAGGATTCTTTACCAGCTGAGTCACAAGGGAAGTCCAAATAAATTTTTGAAACTGAAAGTCACTCAGTTCAGTTCAGTTCAGTTCAGTCACTCACTCGTGTCCCACACTCTGCGACCCCATGAATCACAGCACGCCAGGCCTCTCTGTCCATCACCAACTCCGGGAGTTCACCCAGACTCATGTCCATCGAGTCAGCAATGCATCCAGCCTTCTCATCCTCTGTCATCCCCTTCTCCTCCTGTCCCCAGTCCCTCCCAGCGTCAGAGTCTTTCCAATGAGTCAACTCTTCACATGCGGTGGCCAAAGTACTGGAGTTTCAGCTTTAGCATCATTCCTTCCAAAGAAATCCCAGGGCTGATCTCCTTCAGAATGGACTCGTTGAATCTCCTTGCAGTCCAAGGGACTCTCAGGAGTCTTCTCCAACACCACACTTCCAAAGCATCAATTCTTCAGTGCTCAGCTTTCTTCATAGTCCAACTCTCACATCCATACATGACCACAGGAAAAACCATAGCCTTGACTAGACAGACCTTTGTTGGCAAAGTAATGTCTCTGCTTTTGAATATGCTATCTAGGTTGGTCATAACTTTCCTTCCAAGGAGTAAGCGTCTATTAATTTCTTGGCTGCAATCACCATCTGTGATTTTGAAGCCCCAAAAAATAAATTCTGACACTGTTTCCACTGTTTCCCCATCTATTTCCCATGAAGTGATGGGATCAGATGCCATGAGCTTCATTTTCTGAATGTTGAGCTTTAAGCCAAATTTTTCACTCTCCTCTTACACTTTCATCAAGAGGCTTTTTAGTTCCTCTTCACTTTCTGCCATAAGGGTGGTGTCATCTGCATATCTGAGGTTATTGATATTTCTCCCAGCAATCTTGATTCCAGCTTGTGCTTCTTCCAGTCCAGAGTTTCTCATGATGTACTCTGCATATAAGTTAAATAATCAGGGTGACAGTATACAGCCTTGACGTACTCCTTTTCCTATTTGGAACCAGTCTGTTGTTCCATGTCCAGTTCTAACTGTTGCTTCCTGACCTGCATACAGATTTCTCATGAGGCAGGTCAGGTGTTCTTGTATTCCCATCTCTTGAAGAATTTTCCACAGTTTATTGTGATTCATACAGTCAAAGGCTTTGGCGTAGTCAATAAAGCAGAAATAGATGTTTTTCTGGAACTCTCTTAGTTGTGTCCTATTCTTTGTCACACACACCATTCACAGGAATGGACTCAAATGTAATTATATCACATATCAAAATCAGTCCTGGTCTGAGTCAAGTTCATAAATGATTATCACAATCATAGGATGAATTTTTTGAGAAGTTACTATTATCTGAAATATAATTATTATTCATCTTTATCATAAATATTTCAACATTAAATTTGAATAGAGTAAAAATCAAATGCCTCAGACCAGAAAGCATCCTGAAAAGCTTCTGGAATTAATTAAGTGTGTAACACTTGTGATATAAATGTGATGCCTACCTGCATCTAATGTTAGAAAGAAAGCTATAAATAATGAATGCACTTTATTTTCCCCAAATTTTCAGTCTTTATGCAATATTTTTATACTTTTAAAGTTTACACTGAATGATGCTATTGTTTTTATTTTCCATGAGTTCAAGGTGATTTCTTTTAAAATATACATATGTAAAAGTAAATATTCTGTTAGACTTATCATGAGAAAATAAAGTATCCCACCGGGACATTTTCATATATTTACATGAACTGTATGTAATACATGAACTAATGAAATAGATGGAAGTAAGTGAAATGAAAGCACTCATTTATGTCCTACTCTTTGCAACCTCAATACTACACAGTCCATGGAATTCTCAAGGCCAGAATACTCGAGTGTGTTGTCATTCCCTTCTCCAGGGGATCTTCCCAATCCAAGGATTGAACCAGGTTCTCCTGCACTGCAGGTGGATTCTTTACCAGCTGAGCTACCAGGGAATACCAATGGAAGTAAATATATTCCCAAAGTATAGTGTAGTGTTATGACTGCTATTCAGCAAATATTTTTTGGAAATATTAAATTAAGATTCAGTCTACTATCCATTAGATAGTAGATTAGATCTGATAGACAGAATGCCTAAAGAACTATGGATGGAGGTTCGTAACATTGTACATGAGGCAGTGATCAAGAGATTTCCCAAGGACAAGAAAAGCAAAAAGTCAAAATGATTGTCTGAGGAGGCCTTAAAAATAGCTGAGGAAAGAAGAGAAGCTAAAGGCAAAGAAGAAAAGGAAAGATATACCCAGTTGAACACAGAATTCCAAAGAATAGCAAAGAAAGACAAGAAAGCTTTCCTCAGTGATCAGTGCAAATAAACAGAGGAAAACAGTAGAATGGGAAAGACTAGAGATCTCTTAAAAAAAAATAGAGATACCAAGGGAACATTTCATGCAAAGATGGGCTCAATAAAGGACAGAAATGGTATGGACCTAAATGAAGCAATTAAGAAGAGGTGGCAAGAATACAAAGAAGAACTACACAAAAAAGATCTTCATGACACAGATAACCATGATAGTGTGATCACTTACCTAGAGCCAGACATCCTAGAATGAAAAGTTAAGTGGGTCTTACCAAGCCTCAATATGAACAAAGCTAGTGGAGGTGAGGGAATTCCAGTTGAGCTATTTCAAATCCTAAAAGATGATGCTGTCAAACTGCTGAACTCAACATGCCAGCAAATTTGGAAAAATCAGCAGTGGCCACAGGACAGGAAAAGGTCAGTTTTCATGCCAATCGCAAAGAAAGGCAATGCCAAAGAATGTTCACATTACCACACAATTGCACTCATCTCACATGCTAGCAAAGTAATCCTCAAAACTTTCCAAGCCAGGCTTCAACAGTAAGTGAACCCAGAACTTTCAGATGCTCAAGCTGGTTTTAGAAAAGGCAGGGGAACCAGAGGTCAAATTGCCAACATCCACTGGATCATCAAAAATGCAAGAGAGTTCCAGAAAAGCATCTACTTCTACCTTATTGACTACACCAAATCCTTTGACTGTGTGGATCACAACAAACTGTGGAAAATTCTGGAGATGGGAATACCAGACCACCTGACCTGCCTCTTGAGAAATCTGTATGCAGGTCAGGAAGCAACAGTTAGAACTGGACACGGAACAACTGACTGGTTCCAAATGGGAAAAGGAGTATGTCAAGACTGTATATTGTCACCCTGCTTATTTAACTTTTATGCAGAGTATATAATAAGAAACGCTGGGATGGATGAAGCACAAGCTGGAATCAAGATTGCCAGGAGAAATACCAGTAACCTCAGATATGCAGATGACACCACCCTTATGGCAGAAAGGGAAGAAGAACTAAAGAGCCTCTTGATGGAATTTAAAGAGGAGAGTGAAAAAGTTGGCATAAAACAGCATTTACAAAACTAAGATCATGGCAACCGGTCCCATCATGTCATGTCAAATAGATGGGGAAACAGTGGCTGACTTTACTGTGGAGGGCTTCAAAATCACTGCAGATGGTGATAGCAGCCATAAATTTAAAAGACGCTTGCTCCTTGGAAGGAAAGTTATGACCAGTCTAGACAGCATATTAAAAAACAGAGACGTTACTTTGCCAACAAAGGCCCATCTAATCAAAGCTATGGTTTTTCCAGTAGTCAGGTATGGATGTGAGAGTTGGACTGTCAAGAAGGCTAAGCGCCGAAGAATTGATGCTTTTGAGCTGTGGTGTTGGAGAAGACTCTTGAGAGTCCCTTGGACTGTAAGGAGATCCAACTAGTCCATTCTAAAGGAGATCGGTCCTGGGTGTTCTTTGGAAGGACTGATGCTAACGCTGAAACTCCAGTACTTTGGCCACCTCATGTGAAGAGTTGACTCATTGGAAAAGACTCTGATGCTGGGAGGGATTAGGGGCAGGAGGAGAAGGGGATGACAGAGGATGAGGTGGCTGGATGGCATCACCGACTCAATGGATGTGAGTTTGAGTGAACTCCAGGAGTTGGTGATGGACAGGGAGGCCTGGCATGCTGCAATTCATGGGGTCACAAAGAGTCGGACATGACTGAGTGACTGAACTGAACTGAACTAAATTTTTGAAGATGTAGATGTTTTATGTTAAAATTTTAATTAAGCATAAATATGTGTCAATGGCAATAGTGGTAAAAATTATAATTTATTGAAAAAACTATGTAAGTGATTTCAAGGAATATCTATTTTGCAAAATAATGACAGTATAAGCAAATCAAAGACATCATCACCCATTCCTTATACACTAGTAAATTCTAACTACTGTCTAAGTCAAAATGTTTGTTGGCTAAATATTTGCATTTAACCAAGATTTGAGCAAGAAAAATATAGAATATTATAAACAAAACATATATATCAAGCAGCATAGTTTTCTGAGAAACCTGTCTGAGTTTGGTTTATAGCAGCTTGTTTTTCTCCTATGTTATTTGGGCAAGAGTTTGAATGAGCAGTGCCAAAAGAAAACACTAACAGATCATACATCAAAAGATACCACATAAATTATTTCTGTGTACTGGTCAGTTATAATAAAGAATTTTAAAACTTTTCAAAATATTGGATAAGAAAAAATAAACAGCCCAATCAAAAAGTGAGCAGATCTAAATAGACATTTCTCCAAAGTAAATCTTCCAGGAAAAAGCATCTCTCCTGTTTTAATTTTCAGTGATACTTATGAAAACTTTTGAGACAGAAGCAAATGTTTTATTTAGCTATGTTCCAGTCTTATAGATTTAGATTATATGAAAGACTGACAATAACCTATCAATGCATACTCAGAAAAGGTTTGTTACTGTAAATTGTACAATGCAACAGGAGCAAGAAAGTGTAATGCAATATTAAGGAGATTCAGAACACCCTGGCTCAGCTTCCAGGGGCCATTCTCAGTCACATTCTCCAGAGAGGATGTACTTCCTCTCCAGAATACAAAGCAGGACACCTGGGAATCCAGGTTCACTCAAGGAGGAAGCTGCTCTCTAGTTAAGAATCCAAAACCAGGATGTGTGAGCTGACTCAATAAACAGAAATTAAATTGGCCTAATGGTAACTATTTATGAACTATGAATGCACATTTTCTTTAGCAAGTCTCCAAAACTGGAACTGTCAGACCTGAGTGCAGCTTCATTAATACTAGATTTTATAGTTTATTGCAGATTGACCAAGCATCATCACCATGGGTCCAGGTAATCCTGGAGATTAACACAACAAATCAGCCAGATCCATCTTGTACTTATACAAATATTAAGAAGAAAAATACCTCTATTCTTGGAGGAAGATAAGGATATTCTCCTTTGTCAGAGCTTTCTAGTGAGCGAGTTATTTAAACCTGTCTTCATGGCCTTGTTTCTTAGGCTGTATATGATGGGATTAAGGAAGGGGCAGTAAAATATAGAAAGAAGATAAAATGAGATCAGTGAATGATGTATACTCTAAAATAGGTTTCAAGCATGCAATAAATGCAGTTGAGAGAAAAAGTGCACTAACTGCCAAGTGTGGGAGGCAAGCAGAATAGGCTTTGATGGCCCTTCTGTAGACAGAATCTTTCTGACAGTAGAGAAGATGTAGATGTATAAGATTATGATGCACATAAAGCAACAGAAATTCAAGACTGCATTAGCAAGTATAAGCACAATTTCTGCAGTTATATTCTTTGAGCAAGTAATAGCTAACAACTGGGGAATATCACAGAATTGTTGGATCTTGTTGAGCCCAGAGTAAGATAAAGAAAATGTTTCTGCTGTGGGCATAACAGATAGTAAGCCACCACTGAACCAGGATAGAACCACTGTCTGGACACATGTGCCTCTGTTCATAATGACTTCATAGTGCAGAGGATGGCAAATGGCAACATACCAGTCAATGGACATGCCTGTGAGGAGAAATTGTTCTGCCACTGCTAAAAAGGCACCAGAAACACCTGGGTGACACAATTAAGAAAGGTGATGGAATTCCTGTGGGTCAAAAAGTTGACAACAGCTTTGAGCACAACAACTGAAGTGAGGTAAGTATCAAACAGGGACAAATTTCTTAAGAAGTACATGGATGTGTGGAAGCATGGGTCTAAGGATGTTATTGAACTATGGTGTTGGAGAATACTCTTGAGAGTCCCTTGGACAGCGAGGATACGCAACTAGTCCATCCTAAAGGAAATCAGTCCTGAATATTCATTGAAAGGACTGATACTGAAACTCCAATACTTTAGCCACCTGATGTGAAGAACTGACTCATTTGAGGAGACCCTGATTCTGGGAAAGATTGAAGGCGGGAGGAGAAGGGGATGACAGAGGATGAGATGGTTGGATGCCATCACCAACTCAATGGACGTGAGTTTGGGTGAACTCCGGGAGTTGGTGATGGACAGGGAAACCTGGTGTGCTGCAGTCCATGGGGTCACAAAGAGTCAGACACGACCAAGCGACTGAACTGAACTGAAGGATGTTATAGTAAAAATGAGGCCACTCCCCATTAGGGCTGCCAGGTAAATTACTATGGAAAAACCCAGCTTGTAAGAACTGAAAGATTCATGGGCCAGAAAACAAAAGATAAGAAATTTGGATACCCGTGGAGATATTGTTCATTCTTGATGAAATATTCTGCATTAAGAAAAAGAAAAAACTTTGGTTAAAGTGGTCATAAATCCTAAATATAGTTAATATTACCTCAGCATACCTGAAAAATAACAACTCTAATAAGTGTTCCTATTTAATGATCATCTTTTTAATGAACGTGTTGAGTGTGTGTGTGAAAGAGATAGAAGTAAAAAATAATTTCAATGGTATATTTTCTCCATCAATATAAGCCTGTATATTAATCATATACTTTATATGTACTTTATGACATTTTTAAAAATTTCTCTTCGTGTGTGTCTACAAACTGTTATAATGTTATGCAACTATATAACAAATTGTTTCAGATTCTCAACATAATAGAATCCTAATTTACATATGAATTAGTAAGAGAAAGATATGGAGTATACAATGATGCTATGTCACATCTTACATCTGTCTTGTATTTTTTTGTCTTTCAATCAATTGACTGACATAATTATTTGCTCCAATTTTTGTCTTAAAAATAAACTTCACAACATAATAAAAATTCTTCTCTCTATTTTAAATTTGCTTCCTTTCTACACAACTCTGGGCTTCCCAGGTGGCACTAATGGTAAAGAATTTATCTGCCTGCCAATGCAGGAGATGCAAGAGATGCAGGTTTGATCCCTGGTTTGGGAAGATCCCCTGGAGTAAGGAAATGGCACACCCCACTCCAGTATTCTTGCCTAGAAAATTCCATTGGCAGAGAAGCCTGGTGGGCTACAGTCCATGAGGCCCCAAAGAGCTGGACACAACTGAGTGCACACACAATTCTAATCTTTTCTTATATCTTCTAAGATTTTAGATTATTGAATAATGGATTAAATGTCATATCTCAGAATTTCTTCTTTGGGCCTTTTGGGTTTCTCTACATTCTCCCTTGACATTCTCATATCATTTTGATTACCCGGTTTTCACCTTTTTAAAGTCAATTCGTTTATTTTTAAAATTCATCTGCCTAGATAGATGATAGAAAGTTAGAAACAGATATAAACTCACACATATGTTTATTAGATCATACTTCAATATATTACTACAAACATGGAAATATAAGAAGAGCTAAATTTCTATCTACAAAACTACATTTCCTTTCTCTATATTTTAATTGCTGATGTCATTTTTCTCACCCCTGATGTGTATGCTTCCTAGATGTCATGAGCTCTTTCCAAATGTTTTGCCTAAGTATAACTCCATATTAAAATGTAAATTCTGCCTTCTTCTCTACTTGATTTAAAATCTGTCAATCCCTTGGTAGGAAAGATATAGATAAATGAAAGCATAGCTATAGACATAGGCATAGATAGAAATATACATGGGTACATATATTTAAAAGCATATAAGTTTATCTCTCTATCATCTATATATTTATTAATAGTCTTACCTCAACATATTTCTCGTTTAATTTTTAATGCCATAATTGAGACTATTATCTCTGGCCTGTCTTTCTCACTCAATGATCAACAATTATTTTTTACCCATTTAAGAATTCAATTAATAAAACTGAGTAAAATGGTTAAGAAAATAGAGTTGTTTAAAAAAGTTGGGTGAACAAATTTAGTGTAAAATGCTGAAATTAATTGACATCTCTGATATGTGTGTATCCTTTCTTCAGTGCATGGTTTTTATTAAAATACACCTTCATGTGTTTTGTGATTATATATGTGTGTGTGTGTGTGTATATATATATATATATAATTTCCCAGATTGGCTAGTGTCATTATATTTTCACTTAATGTCATCTAAAATCTCTCTTACTCTCTGTCAACCTGTCTCTATAGATAGATAGATAGATCTCCTGTTTTTATACTTTGAATAATGTAGATAAATAAAAATTAAATGAATATAAAATATTTGTGATGGAATATTTAGAGGGCAATGTATTTCCTCTTATACTTTATTAGAAAAAATTACCTAAAACTAATCATTCCAAAATTATATTCATTTAAGAGTTATCAAATTTAACAAAGTGGAAAGATATAGTTGAACTATAATTGAGCTTACATTTTAGAGGCTCAAATGTATAGAATTCCAAAATACTTTAAACAATCTAACCTCCATATGTGTATTGTGTAATTCAAAGCAATGCTTTACATAAATCAAAACTAAACAAAGCTAATTGATAATTACTATAGTAATTATTTGCTTCCTCCAGTAATATCCAGTACATTTTAGTGGTAATGCACTGCCAAATTATATATAATTTTTGATCTCTCACTTCAGCATTTTACTTATTTTCTTTGCTATTTTTTTATTGTGGTTAATTTACCTAGTATTTTCAACTGATTTTTCATTCATTATAGTGAATCAGAGTGCTGTTGTGCATTACAAAGAAGTTATGTAAATAAAGAGTTACAAAGACTAATATGTCTTTTGTATATGAGTTCATTTTAGAATATAGATAGATACCGAAAACTTCTTGTGGCCTATACTTAGCAACTCATGTTTTAGAGATATTAAATTAAGTATTATTACAGAAGAAACTTTCTAAGTACAAAATTTAAATAAGACTTTTTTTTTGCAGGTTTCTCATATTCTGACTGAAATTATAATCAGCAGTCAGAATGAAAGAAAATAAAACTCACTAAAGTATCTGTTTTATAGATGAAAGAATACAGCAGGCTTCATGTCGTAGTCACTGTTCAAATTATTACTGACAATTCATCCAGATGGACAACACTAACTTTGACTTTCAAATATGAAAAAGCTCTTTTTCTCTACAAGAGGCACTACACTTTCTGTGAGCAAACATATTTGTCGGTGAGTACAGAGAGATTAAGAATGGTGATGATGTTATATCTGCTGCCCATGTCTCAGTGGCTTAAAATTGGAAATATTCCAAAGAGAGAGGCTGCCACTTTTGTTGAAATTGGCTTATCTATCCCTTTCAATTATGAGACAAATCTTGGCACTATCTGATATGAAGAAATTAAGTACGACAACTGACTTTTCCTTACCAATAAGTAATTTCAAGGGCTTCGTTGGTGGCTCAGACGGTAAAGAGTCTGCCTGCAATGTAGGAGACCTGGATCCCTTCCCTGGGTCTGGAAGATCCTCTGGAGAAGAGAATGGCTACCCAGTTCAGCACTCCTGCCTGGAGAATTCCACAGATAGATTAGCCTGGTGAGCTAAAATTCAAATACTGGCATGTAAATCAAGAGACTCCATAATTAGTAAGAAGGTATTTAAGGAACATATTTATCCTATCACCTATTGAGCTCATACAGACAATAATATATGTAATTAGCATATTCTCAGGTATTGGTTATGTCACTCATAGAGAGCATGTATGTGCTAAGTCACTTCAGTTGTGTCCGACTCTTTGAGATCCTATGGACCTTAGCCCATCAGGTTCCTCTGTCCATGATATTCTCCAGGCAAGAATACTGGAGTGGGTAGCCATTCCCTCCTCCAGGGGAGCTTCCTGGACCAGGGAGCAAACCCGTGTCTCTTACCTCTGCTGCATGGGCAGTTGGGTTCTTTACTGCTAGCACTACTTGGCAAGCCCTGCAGCACAAATATATTTTTATTAGTTTCTTGAAATAAAAAGCCATATTTGCATTTATAATGGTGATATGTCAGTCATATTTTCTACTAAAGAGCTATACTAGCAAATACTTGATTTTATTGAGTGAAACCAATCAATCAATATCATAGAGTCAAAGCCTCCAATTTGTATAGGCAATGAAGCACACAGAAAGTGACTTCACCAACTAAATATTAGTTTGCTTATACTTTGGTAAAAGCATAATACGTTAGCTGGAATTGAATTAGTGTTCATTTGTGATAGACTTTCATGTATACAAATTCCTTGAGACAAAAGTGTAATGCAAACATTCATTATTGTAATACCTAAGTAAATTTCAATCCAAATACTGAAAAATGTGACTTTTTTTTTTATAAAATGTTAGCAAATAAGTTAAATATTTTTAACAATGTCATAACGACTAGGCTGCCATACAAGAAATGCAAAACAGAGTTTTTCAAGTTGAAATAAAAGGAAACTAGTTAGTAATATGAGGACATATGACTGTATAAATTTAAAGGTAAATGTAAACATATAAACACATTCAGCATAATACTGTAATTGTTACATAAAATCATTATTAGCTGTAGTATAAATATTAAAAGACAAAAGTATTAAATAAAGTTGTAACTACAGTAATTAATAAGGGCACAGTAAAGAAATATGACTGGTAATACAAAAAAATATTTTAGAAGGCAGTAATTATGCTGAGCTTAAAGCTAAGTTGTTATCAATTTAAAATAGACTGTTATGACTTCTGATTCAAGAGTCAGAGTAGAAGGACATGTGCTTATTTCCTCCTGTGGGAACACCAAAATTGCAACTAGCTGTTGAACAACCATCTACAGAAGGATGCTGGAACACACCAATAAAAGATTCCCCACATCCAAAGACAAAGAAGAAGCTTCAGCAAGATGGTAGAAGAGCCGCAACACAGTAAAATCAAATCCCATACCAACCAGGTGGGTAAGCCACAAACTGGAGAACAGTAATACCAAAGAAGTTCTCCCACTGTTGGAAAGGATCTGAATGCCACGACAGGCTTCCAGTCCTGGGGATCTGATAAAATAGAATAGAGTAAAAGGAATGAAAAGAAATGAAGACAGCCTAAGACACCATTGGGACAACAGTAGGTACACTAACATTCACATTATAGGGGTCCCAGGAGAAGAGAGAGAAAGGACCTGAGAAAATGTTTGAAGAGATAATAACTGAAAACTTCCTTAACATGGGAAAGGAAATAATCAACCAAGTCCAGGAAGCACAGAGAGTCCAAAGCAGGATAAACCCAAGGGGGAACACACCAAGACACATAGTAATCAAACTAAAAAAAAATTAAAGACAAAGATAAAATATTAAAAGTAACAAGGGAAAAATGACAAATAACATACAAGAGAACTCCCATCAGGCTGTAACAGGAGGAAAAGGGGCAGGGCACAACTTTTGAAAGAATGACATAGCCCAAGGACACAACAAAAACCAATTAGAATCAAATAAGACCAAGATGACAGATAAGACTAGACCTTAGTCCTCAATCAACAAATGAAATGACACACCCAGAGGTGCCATGACAGTTCCACAGCACTGTTAAAAGACCAAGGAGAGGGAGGTGGACCAAATCCTTGAAATCTCCACCCCTTCCCAAAAATAGTTGAAATAATCCTCCCATTCAATAAGTTCAGTTCAGTTCAGTCTGCCAGTCATGTCCAACTCTTTGCAACCCCATGGAGTGCAGCACGCCAGGCTTCCCTGTCCATCACCAACTCCCGGGGATTACTCAAACTCATGTCCATCGAGTCAGTGATGCCATCCAACCATCTCATCTTCTGTCATCTCTTTTTCCTCCTGCCTTCAATCTTTCCCAGCATCAGGGTCTTTTCCAATGAGTCAGTTCTTCCAATCAGGTGGCCCAAGTATTGGAGTATCAGCCTCAGCATTAGGCCTTCCAATGAATATTCAGGACTGATTTCCTTCAGGATGAACGGGTTGGATCTCCTTGCGATTGAAGGGACTCCCAAGAGTCTTCTCCAACACCACAGTTCAAAAGCATCAATTCTTTGGTGCTCAGCCTTCTTCACAGTCCAACTCTCACATCCATACATGACTGCTGGAAAAACCATAGCTTGGACTAGATGGAACTTTGTTGGCAAAGTCTCTGCTTTTTAATATGCTGTTTAGGTTGGTCATAACTTGGCCATTCCAAGGGGAAAACATCTTTTAATTTCATGGCTGCAGTCACCACCTGCAGTGATTTTGGAGCCCCCCAAAAGAAAGTCAGCCACTGTTTCTGTTGTTTCCCCATCTATTTGCCATAAGTGGTGGGACCAGATGCCATGATCTTAGTTTTCTGAATGTTGAGTTTTCAGCTAACTTTTTCACTATTCTCTTTCACTTTCATCAAGAGGCTCTTCAGTTCTTCTTTATTTCTGCCATAAGGGTGGTGTTATCTGCATATCTGAGGTTATTGATATTTCTCCTGGCAATCTTGATTCCAGCTTGTGCTTCTTCCAGCCCAGCGTTTCTCATGATGTACTCTGTATATAAGTTAAATAAGCAGGGTGACAATATACAGCTTTGACATACTCCTTGCCTGATTTGGAGCCAATCTGTTGTTTTGTGTTCAGTTCTAGCTGTTGCTTTTTGATCTGCATACAGATTTCTCAGGAGGCAGGTCAGGTGGTCTGGTATCCCCATCTCCTACAGAATTTCCCACAGTTTGTTGTGATTCACATAGTCAAAGGATTTGGAATAGTCAATAAAGCAGAAAGAGATGTTTTTCTGGAAATTTCTTGCTTTTTCTATGATCCACTGGACTTTGGCAATTTAATCCCTGGTTCCTCTGTCTTTTCTAAATCCAGCCTGAACATCTGGAAGTTCTCAGTTCAAGCACTGTTGAAGTCTGGCTTGTAGAATTTTGAGCATTACTTTGCTAGCACGTGATATGAGTGAAATTGTGCAACAGTGTGAACATTCTTTGGCCTTGCCTTTCTTTGGGATTGGAATGAAAACTGACCTTTTCCAGTCCTGTGGCCATGGCTGATTTTTCCAAATTTGCTGGCATATTGAGTGTAGCACTTTCACAGCATCATCTTTGAGGATTTGAAATAGCTCAACTGGAATTCCATCACCTCCACTAGCTTTGTTCGTTGTGATGCTTCCTAACGCCCATTTGTCTTCACATTCAGGATGTCTGGCTTTAGGTGAGTGATTACACCATCATGGTTATCTGGTTCATGAAGATATTTTTTGTATAGTTCTTCTGTGCATTTTTGCCACCTCTTCTTAATATCTTCTGCTTCTTTTAAGTCCATACCATTTTTGTCCTTTATTGGGCCCATCTTTTCATGAAATGTTCCCTTGGTATCTCTAATTTTCTTGAAGAGATCTCTAGTCTTTTCTATTCTACTGTTTTCCTCCATTTCTTTGCATTGATCACTAAGGAAGGCTTTCCTATCTCTCCTTGCTATTCTTTGGAACTTGGCATTCAAATGGATATATATTTCCTTTTTCCTTTGCCTTTAGCTTTTCTTCTTTTCATAGCTATTTGTAAGGCCTCCTCAGACAATCATTTTGCCTTTTTGCATTTCATTTTTTGAGGATGGTCTTGATCACCCCTCCTGTACGATGTCATGAACCTCTATCCATAGTTTTTCAGGTATTCTCTCTATCAGATCTAATCCCTTGAATCTATTTGTCACTTTCACTGTATAATCATAAGGGATTTTATTTAGGTCATACCTGAATGGTCTAGTGGTTTTCCCTACTTTCTTCAATTTAAGTCTGAATTTGGCAATAAGGAGTTCATGATCTGTGCCACCATCAGCTCCCAGTCTTGTGTTTGCTGACTGTATACAGCTTCTCCATCTTTGGCTGTAAAGAATATAATCAATTTGATTTCTGTATTGACCATCTGGTGATGTCCATGTGTAACGTCTTCTCTTGTGTTGTTGGAAGAGGGTGTTTGATATGACCAGTGCTTCTCTTAGCAAAACTCTATTAGCTTTTGCCCTGCTTCATTCTGTATTCCAAGGCCAAATTTGCCTGTTACTCCAGATATTTCTTAACTTCCTACTTTTGCATTCCAGTCCCCTATAATGAAAAGGACATATTTTGGGGGTGTTAGTTCTAGAAAGTCTTGTAGGTCTTCATGGAACCATTCAAGTTCAGATTCTTCAGCATTGCTAGTTGGGTCATAGACTTGGATTACTGTGATATTAAATGGTTTGCCTTTGAAATGAATAGATCATTCTGTTGTTTTTGAGACTGCATCCAAGTACTGCATTTTGGACTCTTTTGTTGACTATGATGGCTTCTCCATTTCTTCTAAGGGATTCTTGCCCACGGTAGTAGATACAATGGTCATCTGAGTTAAATTCACCCATTCCAGTCCATTTTGGTTCACTGATTCCTAAAATGTTGATGTTCACTCTTGCCATCGTCTGTTTGACCACTTCCAATTCTTTGCGACACCATGTACTACACAGTCCAAGGAATTCTCAGGCTATAATACTGATTGGATTTCCTTGCAGTCCAAGGGACTCTCAAGAGTCTTCTCCAACACCACAGTCAAAAGCATCAATTCTTTGGCGCTCTGCTTTCTTTATAGTCCAACTCTCACATCCATACATGACTACTGGAAAAACCATAGTTTTGACTAGATGGACCTTTGTTGGTAAAGTAATTATGTCTCTGCTTTTTAGTATGCTATCAAGGTTGGCCATAGCTTTTCTTCCAAGGAGCAAGCATCTTTTAATTTCATGGCTGCAGTAACCATCTGCAGTGATTTTGGAGCCCCCCAAACTAAAGTCTCTCATTGTTTCCATTGTCTCCCCATCTATTTTCATGAAGTGATGGGACCGGATGCCATGATCTGAATGCTGAGTTTTCTAAATGTTGAGTTTTAAGCCAACTTTTTCACTATCCTCTTTTACTTTCATCGAGGCTCTTTAGTTCTTCTTCTAAAGGTCCCATACATGCACTGCTGCAGTAAGTGCCCCTGACCCATGCTTCTGCCGGAGATTCCTAGACACTCACAGGCAAGTCTGGGTCAGTCTCTTGTGGGATCACTGCTCCTTTCCTCTGGGTCCTGGTGTGCACAAGGTTTGTTTGTGCCCTCCAGGTGTCTGTTTCTCAAGTCCTATGTAAGTTATGTTGGGTTTAATGGTGACCTCATCCAAGAGTGCTTATGCCATACCCAGGTCTGGTGCACTCAGAGGCCCTGTCCCTGAGGCAGGCCACTCTTGACCTGAACCTCTGCAGGAGACACTCAGACACACAGATCTGGCTCCGTCTTTGTGGGGTCTCTGGGTCCTGGTGTGCACGAGGTTTGTTTGAGCCCTTGAGTGTCTTTTGAGGGTATGGGGTTTGAGTCTAAACATGATTTCACCCCTCCTACCATCTTCCTGTGACTTCTAATTTGCCCGTGGACCTGGGGTATCTTTTTTTGGTGGGATCCAACATTCTCCTGTCAACCATGGTTCAGCAGTTAAGTTTTAATTTTGGAGTTCTCGCAGAAGATGAACACACGTCCTTATACTCTGCCATCTTAAGGATATCTCATTAAATTCTTCTCATGCTTGAAACTTTCTGCTTTAGTCTTCTGCTACCAGCCAAAGGAAACTCTTCTCTCAAATGGCTCCTCACCCTTTGGCGAGCCATCAAGATCTCAAATCACCACAAGATCTTTTCAAGGTCAAGTTGTCCATCATTTCAAATTTTGCTGCAGGGTTCTTTTCCTTAAACTGTTCTGCAGGTCAGAAGTCCTAAACATCAAGGTGTCAGCCAGGCTGTCTTCCTTCTGCAGGCCATAGGGAGAATTCATTTCTTCTCTTTCTCCATGTTCTAGAGTTGATTGCACTTTGTGGCTTGTGGGCCCTCCCCCAGAGAGGTGGTTATGTGCAAATGAATTGACTAGTCAGTGTAGGCTTTGAGTTGGAAAGTGGGTATGATCAAGACTCAGCACACATGCACATCTGATCAAAAAACTGAGAAATTCTTTAGAAGCTAAAAAAAAAAACAAACAAGAAAATGGATCATCCCTTGGAGTTTTCAGAAAATAATATATCCATGTTAACAGACTGATTTTAGTCCAGTAAAATACATGTAAGATTATTGACTACCAGAAATTTAAGTTTAAAAATGTGCTATTTTCAGTTACTTCTTTTGGTAGAAAAATAAAAATATATATGGAGAAAAAATGTTAACAAAATTTGTATTTTAATGTTGAAAATTAAAAAAACATTAATGAAATGTTAAAGTGAGTGAATACACCAGGGTTTCTAAAACTAGATGCTTCATCACTACAAATGCCACAAATATTGAAAAGGTAGCATGATATAGCATAAACTTTATGTCATTTTAATGATAACTTTGATGAAGTTAACATGTGCCATGTGCTAAGTCTCTTAGTTGTGTCTGACTTTTTGCAAGAATCCTGGAGTGGGTTGCCATGCTATCCTCCAAGGGATCTTCCTGACCGAGGACTCAAACCTACATCTCTTATATCTCCTGCATTGACAGACAGGTTCTTTACCACTAGCACCAACTGGAAAATTGACTTTTTTTTTTTTTTGCCAAAAAGGTTATAATAATGATACAATAGAAAACATTACTTTGGCCTGCAAAACATCTGCAGAAGAATTTATAGATCCACATGACTTCATAAGTGAAATTTTGTGAATATTATTAAGGTTTATTTCCCTTACACAAATTATTTCAGGAAATAGACATAAAAGAATTCTACCCACCCATTTATGAGCTCAAAAAGACTTATAATAATATTGCAATTATTATAAAATTATGAAATTATATTATAGTATTACTATAATAATAAAGTATAATTTTAACTGAGAAGGCAGGAGGAGAAGGGGATGACAGAGGATGAGATAGTTGAATGGCATCACCGACTCAATGGACATGAGTTTGAGCAAGCTCCGGGTGTTGGTAACGGATAGGGAAGCCTGGCTTGTTGTAGTGCATGGGGTTGCAGAGTCGGACAGGACTGAGGGACTGAACTAAACTGATAACTGAGAAGAACATGACAAAATCAACAGCCAGAGAACAATATTCTTCATAAATATAGATAAAAGAGTCCAAAATATAAGCAAACATGATCATGCTCTCTATTGAAAGGCTAATATATCATAAACTATTGATACATATTCAAGGAATGAAAGTTTATTTAAGTCTTCAAAAAATCAGTTTATTATTTACATGAATAAATGAAAGAAATGATATGATCAACCAAATAAATATATGAAAATAATAAAGGTAAAAATCTATTCACAATAAAACCATAATAGGTGTGAATAGAACCTCCCTTAATGTTGCAGCCATTAAGTGTATAGTACAACTTTTGGGGAAAAAAATTGTTAGCAGGGAAGTCTTTATTTATAGAATACATTTAGCAGGATGGATCGGCCTGTCTAGGATTCCTTATAGCATATAGCACTTTATGTATTTATTGACCAGGACTTCCTGGTAAATGTCATGCAAATTAAAAATGATATGTTTCTTTAACCAAATCATTGTATTCAATACATGTGCTGTGATTACACATATTATACAGAAGTATCAATTGCACTCATCTCACACGCTAGTAAAGTAATGCTCAAAATTCTCCAAGCCAGGCTTCAGCAATATGTGAACCATGAACTTCCTGATGTTCAAGCTGGTTTTAGAAAAGGCAGAGGAACCAGAGATCAAATTGCCAACATCCGCTGAATCATAGAAAAAGCAAGAGAGTTCCAGAAAAACATCTATTTCTGCTTTATTGACTATGCCAAAGCCTTTGACTGTGTGGATCACAATAAACTGTGGAAAATTCTGAAAGAGATGGGAATACCAGACCATCTGATCTGCCTCTTGAGAAATTTGTATGCAGGTCAGGAAGCAACAGTTAGAACTGGACATGGAACAACAGACTGGTTTCAAATAGGAAAAGGAGTTCGTCAAGGCTGTATATTGTCACCCTGTTTATTTAACTTCTATGCAGAATACATCATGAGAAACACTGGACTGGAAGAAACACAAACTGGAATTAAGATTGCCGGGAGAAATATCAATAACCTCAGATGCAGCTGACACCACCCTTATGGCAGAAAGTGAAGAGGAACTCAAAAGCCTCTTGATGAAAGTGAAAGTGGAGAGTGAAAAAGTTGGCTTAAAGCTCAACATTCAGAAAATGAAGATCATGGCATCCGGTCCCATCACTTCATGGGAAATAGATGGGGAAACAGTGGAAACAGTGTCAGACTTTATTTTTCTGGGCTCCAAAATCACTACAGATGGTGACTGCAGCCATGAAATTAAAAAACGCTTACTCCTTGTAAGGAAAGTTATAACCAACCTAGATAGCATATTCAAAAGCAGAGACATTCCTTTGCCAACAAAGGTTCATCCAGTCAAGGCTGCGGTTTTTCCTGTGGTCATGTATGGATGTGAGAGTTGGACTGTGAAGAAGGCTGAGTGCCAAAGAATTGATGCTTTTGAACTGTGGTGTTGGAGAAGACTCTTGAGAGTCACTTGGACTGCAAGGAGATCCAACCAGTCCATTCTGAAGGAGATCAGCCCTAGGATTTCTTTGGAAGGAATGATGCTAAAGCTGAAACTCCAGTACTTTGGCCACCTCATTGGAAAAGACTCTGATGCTGGGAGGGATTGTGGGCAGGAGGAGAAGGGGACGACAGAGGATGAGATGGCTGGATGGCATTGCTGACTTGATGGACGTGAGTCTCAGTCAACTCTGGGAGTTGATGATGGACAGGGAGGTCTGGTGTGCTGCGATTCATGGGGTTGCAAAGAGTCGGATATGACTGAGCGACTGATCTGATCTTATCTGATCATATATTAAATTGAGTTGGAAGGATGCCCTGGTATATATAGTACTTCTCTGAAAAACTTCATTGAAGAGCTTAGAGTTCACCAGGAGACTTAGAGGTCAAAAACACTTGGATATTTTTGTGTTTGAAATTATACATTAAAAAAATGGTACTAAATGAGATCTCTGGGTTTTCTAAGCATAATTTGACAATTCAGTAATTTGTATTATCTCAGTTGAAACTCAAAATTATACCATGGAAGACAAGAAAGCAATAAGAGAAGAAAGAAAAATTAAGGTTGATTTAAACTTGATATATTGGAGAAGGCAATGGCACCCCACTCCAGTACTCCTGCCTAGAAAATCCCATGGAAGAGGAGCCTGGAAGGCTGCAGTCCATGGGGTCGCTGAGGGTCGGACACGACTGAGCGACTTCACTTTCACTTTTCACTTTCATGCATTGGAGAAGGAAATGGCAACCCACTCCAGTGTTCTTGCCTGGAGAGTCCCAGGGACGGGGGAGCCTGGTGGGCTGCCATCTATGGGGTCGCACAGAGTCGGACACGACTGAAGTGACTTAGCAGCAGCAAACATGATATATAGAGAGATGTTAGCAAAATGGAAGGCCAAAAATATCTTTCCCCTACAAAGACAGAAAGTTAAAAACAATATAGGGCTAGGAAAACTTTGAGAATTCTAGAGACCAGTTGAGAAGCTACAGCACAGAGGATGATGTAAAATCATGAAAGGATTCAAGCAGAAGTGGTAGAAAAATTCAGAGCATTTGCATGCTTATTTATGATATTCCTCTACCCAAGGAGAATAGTGAAACTGGGAGGAATCCTGTATATCAAGATTCCTTCTTCTGGATTGAAATAAATAGGGCACTGTATGTTCAATGTTTTCCTTGTCTGGAGGCAGCCCAGGAAACTGGTTTTGTGCAGCTTCAGTGTGTTCATGGGCCCTATGGCAGAGTTTGGAAGCCACTGAAAATAGAGGCAAATACCACTGCAATTTATAGCTACCTGTAGTTCTAGAAACAAACACTAAGTAGAATAAGAGATCACAAAAGGTTTCTGAGGTTCTAGAAACTTTAGGTGCGATGAGTAGTGAAGATCTTCAGTTGCCTAAAGCCAGTATATAAGGATTTCATTCAACTGGTGTTCCAGGGGTAAAGAATACACCTACCAAAGCAGGGAACCTGGGGTCCACCTGGTCCAGGAAGATTTCACATGTCATGAGGCAGCTGAGCCCACACACCACAACTACTGAAGCCCATGTGCCCATTCTTTTTTAATAATTTTAATATTAGACAAAATTTATAATTTTTATTTATTAATTTTGTGAAATTTGACTGACTTTTGATATCACTTTTATTTATTAATTATGTGAAAGAGCATAAGTCAATGTAACAATATGGTCTATGTCATATAGTTTCTATAAAATTAAAAAAGATATAAGTACAATTTTTGGAAGAGTTTCCAAGACATAGCATTCAATAAATGTAGTTGGTGATTATGCTGCTGTTGGTGATTATGCTGCTGTTGCTACTGATAATGATAAATATCAAGATCCTTCTCATGACCTGATGCCTGTACATGACATTACACAGTAGTTGAAAGACTGAGTCTTGAGCAAAGCATCTGTAATGGTTTTGCTGAGTTTAATGTGTTTCTTATAGAAATTGTGTTTATAAGTTCTCATTTTTTTAATTTGGGGCATTTTTACTTTTCTTTTAATTGGATTTTTAAAATAAATTATTCTCTGGAGGCTATTGTACTAGTAGAAACTCTGCCCTTAGGGAAGCAGAAATAATGAACTCAGGCTTTCCTTCCTTTTCCAAGTTCTAATAATCTGCAGATATACACTGGCACTTCATAGCTGTGAATCATTCATTTGCCAACAAAGTATTTAAAAATTCACATATCAATATTGTTGCAGTCACCAGACTTTGTTTCTTAACTTTCTGAGGCTGTCAGAAGAAGGAAGTAAGCTATGATTCCAATCACAGACAAAACCCAAATCCTCAAGTTACAGAGAAGGAATACTTGGAAACCATACACTTGAACATTCATAACAATTTTGAGGTATGCTTCAGCACGTAAGGAGAGAATTTACCATATTCTTTTTTAACTGATACTCTTTGTTGACATTGCTTTTGCATTCTTTGTTTGTTTTCCCCAAAACTATCATTTCCTCCTGTTCTATCTCTTCTTTTTGTTTCGTCATCGTGAAGTCGCTCAGTTGTGTCCGACTCTTTGTGACCCCTTGGACTGTAGCCCACCAGGCTCCTCCATCCATGGAATTTTCTAGGCAAAGAGTACTGGAGTGGGTTGCCATTTCCTTAAGCTTAAAGCAAAATTTTGGAATTGATTGAATAAATCTTTATTATTTCCAACTGAGTTTGAGCAAACTCCGGGAGATGGTAAAGGACAGGAAAGCCTGGAATGCTGCTGTCCATGGGGTTACAAAGAGTCAATTATGACTTAGTGACTGAACAACAACACCTGAATCTTTAGCTTCTGCCCTGCATCACTATAGCCTTTGAGATGCCCATCAATTGTTCATATTCAAACCAATCATTTATGAGACCACAAGAAACCCTCTTTCAAGTAATATACTCCACAATTACTTTTTCCTTATTCATTATATCCATCAATATTTCTTTTTCTTTGCAAGATTATAGAAAAGTAAACTGGTTGCAGTGTTTCATACCAAGCCACTGTATTGACAAATTTAGTTCATATTTGTTTAAATACCAAATTTGTGTTATTGTATTAAGAATGGTCATTGTTAAGAATCATAGTGCTTTAACTTTAATTTTGGTCCAACTTATTCCTCTTACTCATAAAAAGTGTAACATGCATGAATCATATATTTATCTGTTTCTTCATTATGCAGTAAATAGATAATAGTAAAAGTAAGTAAAAGAATAAGCTAATAAACATTTAGGATCCAAAAAAAAAATGGTACAAATAAAAAAGACACAGGGTATTGTCTTATTTCTAATCCTCTTATGTAAATTTTAGTTCACTTCTGTCATGCTCATCCATCACATCTATTGAAAAGTAGCAACAAAAATTCCCACTTATATAAAAATAGCCCTTTCATAACCTAGCAATATAAATTTTTATGTGTTTTATGATTTGGAATTTGAAATTAGCCCCGATCCAAACCTTTATTTTTGCCTATCCAAAATATCACCATAACCATCCAGCAAAATCACCTTCTCTCTAACAAGTGTCCTGTTTTCTCTGTGCTTTTGGCCCTTGTTTTCTAGTATAAGAATACAAAACTATGCTTTCACTACTTCTCTTGGGAATATTCAAAATTCAAAAGTTTCATTTTTCTACTCCCTCCTAGCTGAGTATTTGCTCTGTCTCTCTGAATTTTAAGAAACATATAATAAATATTGACAAGTCATTTATTTAAACCTTTCCCTTACTCTTGAAATACCTGTGAATATCTCATTTGCTATAAGATGTGATTCTACATGGAAATTACATAAAGTTGACTTATAGTGGCCAATCTAACAATACAGTGTCTAGAACTTGTAAGTCAAAAGTAATGAACATATTATATAATCATGTTTAGTTGTTTATTTTAGCATTTTTCTTCTCAATGATAAGCCAGCTTTGAAAGACATTTCGTACATATATAATCATATAGAATTAGACTTTATTGCAACTTTTCCAGCACTCTGAATTGCTTTACATCTGAATGGATTAAGGACACTGTGATGTGTTTATCCCAAAGGACACTCTATGCATCTGTTCACAAGACTTCTAAAGAACTAAATTCACTGTTAGGTTCTCTACACTGGGGGGAAACTCACAGGTCTTTCAATAGGATATTTATCACAATCTTATTGTGGAACTAATTCAACTATTATGAGTGAATTTCACACTTGAACTCTTATATCTGGCACAGTTTATCTCAGAAGATGTTTATACACTGGAAAAATAATTATTTGTTTTTATTGTTTTTCTTTCATAAAAAGAAAATATAGTTAAAATCTATATGTGGATTATTTCCAAGATTTAGATACATAGACCAATCATAAACTTCTTTTTTTATTATGCCAGGCAGAAGTGAGAAATTATGGATCAAAGAAACAAGACCATTGTCACTGAGTTCATTCTTCTAGGATTTCAGAACGGGAAAGAAGTAGAAATTCTTCTTTTTTCTGCATTCCTGCTTATGTACATGACATCTCTGATTGGCAACACCATGATTATCCTTTTGGTGTGTGGTGACTACCGTCTGCATTCACCCATGTATTTTTTTGTAGCCAATCTTTCTTTCCTTGAGGTTGCAATTACCTCCACGGTGATGCCTAAGATGTTAGCCAACACATTTTCCCTCACCAAAGCAATATCCTTTGTGGGATGTCTTACACAGTCTTTCTTCTACTTTCTCTTGGGCTCCACAGAATTCTTCATCTTGGCTGTTATGTCCTTTGATCGATACGTTGCCATCTGCAACCCACTGAGGTATGCCATCATCATGAACAAACAAACATGCATATCATTGCTTCTGGGATCTTACATAGGTGCATTTTTGTCAATTTTGGTCTCATCAATATTAACTGCCCCTCTGCCCTTTTGTGGGCCAAATGTAATTAATCACTTCTTCTGTGACAGTGCTCCTGTGCTAAAGTTGGTCTGTGCAGATATCTCTGTGGCTGAGCTGGCTGACTTTGTCTCCTCTGTTTTGTTGCTATTGGGTTCCTTGCTCCTGACAGGAGTGTCTTACACATATATTATTATTACTATCTTTAGAATTCCCTCTGTCCAGGGACGACATAAAGCTTTCTCCACCTGTGTTTCACATATCACTGTAGTAACACTTTACTATGGAAGCTCCATCTTCATCTATGTCCGCCCACAAAAGGGTAATGTGATGGATGTTAACAAATTTGCCACAGTGCTAAACACCATTGTGACACCAATGTTGAATCCTTTCATCTACAGTCTTCGAAATGAGAAAGTGAAAGATTCCCTGAGAGATGGTGTCAATAAATATGTGATTACGCTAACAAATTTAAGATCTTTAAAATCTAAAAAATGATATCTTTACAACAAAGATATCTTCATGTCTGGCATTAAAGTTATTTTATCATGTAATCACTTCCAAATTAATATGCTCACATAAAGAAGGACTCCCTTTGTGGCTCAACTGGTAAAGAATCCGCCTGCAATGTGGGAGACCTGGGTTTGATCCCTGGGTTGGGAAGATCCCCTGGAGAAGGGAAAGGTTACCCACGCCAGTATTCTGGCCTGGAGAATTCCATGAACTGTATAGTCCATTGGGTCGCAAAGAGCTGGACATGATTGAGTGACTTTTTTGCAGGGGCTTCCCTTGTAGCTCACTTGGTAAAAAATCTGCCTGCAACGCAGGAGGCCTGGGTTCAATTCCTCGGTTGAGAAGATCCCCTGGAGAAAAAAATGGCAACCCACTCCAGTATTCTTGCCTGGAGAATCCCATAGATAGAGGAGCCTGGTGGGCTACAGTTCATGGGGTCATAAGAATTGTACACAACTTAGCAACTAAACCTTCCATAAGGAAGGAATTAGGAGAGCATATGTTACTTTCCTATCTCTCACCAGGTTCAACTAATACTGATTCATACAGATCTAAAAACTTATACATATATTCATAACAGACACACACATAATGAGAGAGATGAGTGATAAATATGTGATTATTCTATTTTCCTATGCCTCTAGTGTTTTAAAAATCAAATGCATGTACAAGCAAATGATTTAAAGTTAAACAATGCCAGGATTGGATGTCTCTGGTTTAGGCAATTCCTTAACTTCACCGAAGAACATTAAAAAGAAAAAAAAAAAAACATATACTTTTAAAAGTATCATTATTTTTTACAATTAATACATATGTATTGCCTTAATAAAATAATATAAACATTATTTGAATTTAATTTGAAATATTGTTATATATATTATTTATTATTTAAATTTTTGTTTAATTCTAGACTGATCTACTCATGGTTCCATATTCCATATCTCTTACAGTGTATAACTATTATGCTCCTATTTCTGTGCCAGAGTGTGATGAGAAATCTACCTGTGGCAAAAGAATTCACCAAAACTTAGAAGCTAATCATTCACAGAAAGAATAGAAGAGTGACAGAAACATATCAGATTTTTCTATCCAAAATCTTTTTTTCAGGATGGTAGGAAATTAATATAGCCACTGAATTTTCATGTAAAATCATTTATAAGAAGAGATTTTTAAAATGCTAATGTTAATGGTGCACTGGGACGACCCAGAGGGATGGTACCGAGAGGGAGGAGGGAGGAGGGTTCAGGATGGGGAACATGTGTATACCTGTGGTGGATTCATGTTGATATATGGAAAAACCAATACAATATTGTAAAGTTAAAAAATAAAATAAAATAAAAAATTTAAAAAAAAGATAATCTGCAAATTTCAACATAACAGCCAGATCACATTACCTTTTCACTATTTGAAGGAACCTGTAAAATATCTTAATTTCGATATTTGGCAAAACTAATACAATATTGTAAAGTTTAAAAATAAAACAAAATTTAAAAAAAAAATCTTAATTAGATATAAGAGAGGAAGTCATTTCAAAATTGGAGAAGGCAATGACAACCCACTCCAGTACTCCAGTGCTTGGAAAATCCTGTGGACAGAGGAGGCTGGTAGGCTGCAGTCCACGGGGTCGCTAAGAGTCGGACACAACTGAGCGGCTTCACTTTCGCTTTTCAGTTTCATGCATTGGAGAAGGAAATGGCAACCCACTCCAGCAAGTGGAGAATCCCAGGGATGGGGGAGCCTGGTGGGCTGCTGTCTATGGGGTCACACAGAGTCGGACACGGCTGAAGTGACTTAGCAGCAGCAGCAGCAGCATTTCAAAATTCTTAGTTGAATGTGACGTACAATCCATCATTGTTACTATAAATTATACATTTCACAGGAGCCAAATTGTCTCCTGTAAGAAACAAGTAATTTTTTTTCCATTTTCTTACACTATTTATTTGCTTTACCATATAATATTGTTAGGCAAAAATGCAATAGAGCTCACCAAATGGATTCCATTATGCAGTTCACTCATGCTCCTTGCTAGATCCTGTTTTCCCTATTTGATATGAAAAGCTCTTAAACTTCCATTCTTTTCTCTGCTAAAATGCCTAAATAATCTACATTTAGGAGAAAAAGAAACATATTTATAATATGCTTAATCTCGGAGTCTCCAAGTCAGGGTCATGGAAGAAACTGTTCCAAAAACTACCCTTCCATAACCCAACATGTCCACACATCACAAGTCCTTATTAAAGTTATGGGTTCAGTTTTCACATTTCCAGGTAAAAATTCTTTTCCCTGCCAGCCTTTAAACTTACCTGACAAATACTGTCAGCCTCAGGCCAAGCTCCTAAGTCTCTCACAACTCCATTAATATCCAGCAAGCAACAAAATATATCCCCTTATCACAGTTCAATCCCACTTGAGTATCTGTAGCCACTGTTTCAATATAATCATATTCTGAAAGCCAACTGAGTGTCCAACAGCAGCAAAGGTCCTCATTAGGATAGACATGCTTGTGTCAATAATTAGTAAAGTTTGGTTTTTAACTGCGTTTTTTTGTCAGTTGGGCTGGGGAGAGCTGGACAGCTGGAAGTGAGCTTCCCAATCATTTTCTGTTTTGTTTTTGTTTTTTTTTTTTGTATCACTTTTCCACCTGTGAAGCGCAACACCCCACCACCAAGTGCAGCTGCAATTTCTGACACTTTGAAGCATCAAGGAGGCCAATCTGACCCTTCACCACTCCTCCTATGAGTGCGCCTGCCACAGGTAGGGCTGCCAGCTTGTATTTTTCAGCCTTCCCCCATGTTTTGGTTCCCTCTTCAACATTCACAGCAGCACTGTTGACATGGTCTTCAGTGCTGTCAATCTTCTCCTGCTGAAAATTCACTAGGAGAGAGAAATCAGTGGGACCAGTTGGTTAAGTTCATTTAAGTCCGCTTCTAAGGTCTCCCATGATTCTGCAGTATTTTAATCTTGAGGCGTTTCAGGCAACACATACATCTGAGTCATACTCTGAGGATCAGCTTCATCTTCAGTAGTATGAAATGTTGTCAGTCATGGATCTAAAGAAGGCTGTAATAAAGTTTCTTCATCATTAAATTGTTTCTTAAGTTCTTCTACAGATGCTAGATGGAGTTGGAAAAATCCTGCTGTTGCAGCTGACGCGTTTTCAACAGAATCTATCATTCTCTTTAGAAGTCTTAGGTCACCCTTTTGGACTTTAAAACAAAGCGTCTCCATTCCTCCAATGTTGCAGCAGAGTTGCTGAACTGTACGTCCTGCATTGACATGCTCTTCATGTACTGGTCCCATGTTCAGCACCTCTAATATTTCTCAATATTTATCTGGCACTTTCGTAACATCTCCAGGTCTGTTGGGATTGCCATTTTAGTAAATTTCTGGATAGCTGGTTCAGGAAGGCATAATTTCACTTTTTCTTCATCTTCAGACATGCTTAAAATATGTTGTGCTTCTCCTATTTGCAATAACTGTCTTCTCCACTTATGCAGAAAAACCTCCCACAACGGTGCTTGAGGCATGGCACAGATATGGGGGCCAAAACCAAGTAATTTTGAAAGTATTCTATTGGCATAGAAGGTGGTTTAAATGCACAAATCATAAAGATACTCTTCTCATATACAGCCTCAGTTTTTGACCATTGAATACTCTGTAAATGATCCAAACATGTCTTTAGTCTGTTATTTAAAAAACCCAGATATAAAGAGCTACAATGATCTGTATTTATTTGTCAGTGTCAGCTTCTTTATAATCAATTTTCCTAATTCCTAGATATTAATTTTCTACCCTCCATTTCTCTGACTTGAAAATCTTGACTGTCCCTCTTTTAGTAAAAATAATGATCGATAACAATATTTTCATTTATATTAAAACAATAACTCAAAATGCACTGTTGTTCCTCAGCACCTAGCATAGTACCTGGTACATAACATTTTTCAATAAATTTTTGAATATTAAAAAATATCATTATCTTAAATATCTCAAATGCTAAAGGAGTATTAAAAGCCTATCTCATTCTACCTCCATCCTGTACCAATTCACTGTACTGAAATTATTAGAAATGTTCATACTTCAGAATGTCAGTGGTTGCAACCACTCTACCTTGCTGATGTCTTGTCATCTTGCTGGTAAGTAATCTAATTTCAAAATTTTATTTTGAGAAAAATGGAGCTGAATCCAAAGAGAACTCTTACAGCCACTAGATAATAGGGCTATCTCATCAGTGGGACAAAGTAATATGCCAGTTTCTGTCAGTCACTGATGAAGAACTGAGTACAGAATATATTAGATCTTTGGTGCCATTATTCTGCTACACAGATGGGTACAAGAGGCCATTAACAGCTTTCAGGCAAGAAATACTGGTATTTGAGTGAAAGTTAGCTTGTATAAGGGATTTCTCTGGTGGTTCAGTGTAAAGAATCCACCTGCAATTCAGGAGACACAGGAGACATGGGTTTGATCCTTGGGTTGGGAAGATCCTCTGGAGAAGGGCATGGCAATCCATGCCAGTAGTCTTGCCTGGAAAATCCCAGGGACAGAGGAGCCTGGCAGGCTACAGTCCATAAGGTTGCAAAGAGTCAGACATGAATGATGAGACTTAGCACGTTTGCACATAGCTTATGTAAAATGAAGTATTGTAGTTCTTCAGTGGTTTCATCTATTTTCTACAACTATGCTGCTGCTGCTGCTGCTAAGTCGCTTCAGTATGTCCGACTCTGTTCGACCCCATAGACAGCAGCCCACCAGGCTCCTCCGTCCCTGGGATTCTCCAGGCCAGAACACTGGAGTGGGTTGTCATTTCCTTCTCCAATGCATGAAACTGAAAAGTTAAAGGGAAGTCACTCAGTCGTGTCCGACTCTTAGCTACCCCATGGACTGCAGCCAACCAGGCTCCTCCATCTATGGGATTTTCCAGGCAAGGGTACTAGAGTGGGTTGCCATTGCCTTCTCAGTCTACAACTATGATATGTGTTGAAAAGATTTAGAAATTTCCAGGGAATGAACCACCCATTTCTCATTTGTATTCTTCCAATCATCCAAAGAAATAATGATTATCATTTTAGATCTAATTTTTCAGAGAAAATCAAAGGGCAAATGTTTTTATCTCATTATATTAGCTAGTATACACTTGTGAAAAGTGAAAGTGTTAGTCACTCTGTCATGTCCTACTCTTTGTGACCAAATGGGCTCTAGCTAAACAGACTCTTCTATCCATGTAATTCTCCAGGCAAGATTACTGGAGTAGGTAACCATTCCCTTCTCCAGGGGATCTTTCACACCCAGGGATTGAATCCAGGTCTTCTGCATTGCAGATAGATTCTTTACCATCTGAGCCACCTAGGAAGCCCAGTGTACACTTGTAATCTAAATCAAATAGGGATACTTCAAGAAGAGGATGTTAAAGGATAATAGTGCTCATTAATATGGAGGCAAGTATTATAACAAAAATTTATTAAGTTAAAAATTGAAGCATGTAGAAAAGCATACAGAAAATCTAGATGGCTAAATAGAATAAATATAATTTGGTTTAATGTTTGATGTTTATTAATAAGGGAAGTAATTTATCACTTTAACACAAAAGGAGAAAATAAAATGTATCCTCATCTCTAAAGAGGATAAGGCAAAAGAGGATAAGGCTATATTTCAACCATCTACTACAAAGCAACTTTAAATAATGAAAACAGAGCATTTGCTGGTTTCTTACAGTCAATGATTATGTGAGCAACTCAAATATAAACAAACAAAATTAGTTTGTTTCATATATTTTTAAAATCTCAAAGAAAAATTGATATTCTCATGTCTTTATAAATAAATTACAGGTATATAGGAAGAAATAGTCTTTCAAATGATATTTTCATAAAATAGAAGAAGAGGAACCCCTTCCAACTGATTTAATCCACATTAAAATAATAACAACATAAGAACATTACAAAAATAAAAAAATTCTTAATGAATTCAACATGTTTCTCATAATATTAGCAGTCCATTCAAACTCAAAAGGATGACATGTCATATTTTACTGCCGCTGCTGCTGCTAAGTCGCTTCAGTGGTGTCCGACTCTGTGCGACTCCATAGATGGCAGCCCACCAGATTCATCTGTCCTTGGGATTCTCCAGGCAAGAACACTGGCGTGGGTTGCCATTTCCTCCTCCAATGCATGAAAGTGAAAAGTGAAAGTGAAGTCGCCCAGTCGTGTCCGACTCTTAGCGACCCCATGGACTGCAGCCTACCACGCTCCTCCGTCCATGGGATTTCCCAGGCAAGAGTACTGGAGTGGGTTGCCATTGCCTTCTCCGTCATATTTTACTAGGTTTTTATTATAAAAATGTTTTGCTGTTTACATCTTCAAAAACCAACCAATTAATGCAGCAATTACTTATTGGATGAGAAAATTATATTATTGGATGCAGAAAATGGTTAAGAACATACTACATTCTACAATGTATATGTATGTCAAGTTATTAAATTGCACATGTTAAATACAATATGTATAAAACTTTTGTCAATTATACTTCAATAAAACTTAAAAGAAGCTAGTTGTCATGTGGAAGGGGATTTGGAATAAAGAACTTTGTATGATGCAAATTAAGAGTGCCCAAGCCTTTCCCAAGTCTTTTTCTAAAGTCACCATGAATATCCAGCCACAAAACCAGTGAGAAACAAAAAATACATCCCCTCTTATTTAAGGGAAACCCTCAGTGGCTAAGTGGTAAAGAATCATTCTGTAATGAAGAAGACTTGCAGGAGATGTGGGTTCGATTCCTGGGTTGAAAAGATCCCCTGGAGAAGGAAATGGCAAGCCACTCCAGTATTCTTGCCTGGATAATCCCATGGACAGAGGAGCCTGGCAGGATACAGTCCACGGGGTCGCAAAGAGTCAGACACGATAGCAGCTGAGCACACATGCACATAAATTAATTAAGGCAATATCAATATTACTGTCATATTCCAAAGTAATGAAATCAGCTTATGATTCACATTTCAGCTTTGTTATGTCAATTCAGTTCAGTTGCTCAAGTCATGTCTGACTTTTTGCAACCCCATGAACCTCAGCATGCCAGGCCTCCCTGTCCATCACCAACTCCCAGAGTCCACTCAAACTCATGTCCATCGAGTCAGTGATGCCATCCAACCATCTCATCCTCTGTCTTCCCCTTCTCCTCCTGCCCTCAATCTTTCCCAGCATCAAGGTCTTTCCAAATGAGTCAGCTGTTTGCATCAGGTAGCCAAGTATTGGAGTTTCAGCTTCAACATTAGTCCCTCCAATGAACACCCAAGACTGATCTCCTTTAGGATGGACTGGTTGGATCCTCTTGCAGTCCAACTTTGTTACGTTGCTTTATCCAAATCAAGTTTCCTATCTTAGTGACATACCTAGCTGTAACTTGATGTATTAAAATCGTAATGTAGTAAGAACATATATAGTCATTTTCTTATGTTATAGTTACTTTTTAAAGAATTAAAATCTTAAAGTTAGTAGCAAGAAAGAAATTACAAAGATCAGAGCAGAAAAAAAAGTAAAATAAAGGAAGGAAACAATAATAAAGATAAATAAAACTAAAAGTTGATTCTTTGAGAAGATAAACAATATTGACAAACCATTAACCAGACTCATCAAGAAAAAAGAGAAAAGATTCAAAGTAACAAAATTAGAAATGAAAAAGGAGAGGTTACAACAGACAAGAAAGAAATACAAAGAATCATAGAGATGATTATGAGCAACTATATGGCAATAAAATAGACAACCTGGAAGAAATGAACAGTTCAATCTTCCAAGACTGAACCAGGAGAAATTATGAACAAGCCAATCACAAGCCCTGGAATTGAAGCTGTGAAAAAAAAAATCTCCCAAAATACAAAAGCCCAGGGCCAGATGGCTTCACAGGTGACTTCTATCAAACATTTAGAGAAGAGGGAATGCCTATCCTGAAATTATTCCAAAAAAATTGCAAAGAAACACTTTCAAACTTATTCTATGAGGCCAACACCACCCCTACACCTAAACAAGATAAAGACATCACAAAAAAAAGAAAAATGTAGGCCAACATCACTGATGAACATAGATGCAAAAACCTCAGCAAAATTTTAGCAAACAGAATTCAGCAGCACATTAAAAAGATTGAACACCATGACCAAGGTGGCTTTACCCCAGGGCTGAAGGATTCTTCAATATATGCAGATCAATGAATGCAATAGACCATATTAACAAATTGAAAGATAAAAATCATGTGGTAATCTCAATAGATGCATAAAAACATTTTGACAAAATTCAGCAATAATTTATGAAAAAGAACTCTCCAAAAAATGGACATAGAAAACCCTACCTCAACATAATGAAGGCCATACATGATAAACTCACAGCAAGCATTATTCTCAATGATAAAAAACTGAAAGCATTTCCTCTATGATCACACCCACTCTATTATTCAACATACTTTTGGAAGCCCTAGCTATGGTGATTAGAGAAAAAAATAAAAGGAGGAAACTGGATTGGTTAAGAAGAAGTGAAACAAATGTCATGTACTAATGTGTATAATCATGATGGTGTGATCATTGAACTAGAGCCAGACATCCTGGAGTGCAAAGTCAAGTGGGCCTTAGGAAGCATCATTATGAACAAAGCTAGTGGAGGTGATGGAATTTCAGTTGAGCTGTTTCAGACCCTAAAAGATGGTGCTGTGGATGTGCTACACTCAGGCCACTGGAAAAGGTCAGTTTTCATTCCAATCCCAAAGAAAGGCAGTGCCAAAGAAAGTTCACACTACTACACAACTGCACTCATCTCACAGGCTAGCAAAGTAATGCTCAAAATTCTCCAAGCCAGGCTTTAACAGTACATGAAATCAGAACTTCCTGATGTTCAAGCTGGATTTAGAAAAGGCAGAGGAACCAGAGGTCAAATTGCCAACATTTGTTGGATCATCGAAAAAGCAAGAGAGTTCCTGAAAAGCATCTACTTCTTTACTGACTATGCCAAAGCCTTTGACTATGTGGATCACAACAAACTGGAAAATTCTTAAAAAGATGGGAATTTCCTTGCAGACTACATTACCTGCCTCCTGCAAAATCTGTATGCAGGTCAAGAAGCAACCGTTGGAATTGGATATGGAACAACAGACTGGTTGCAAACTGGGAAAGGAGTACATCAAGGCTGTATATTGTCACACTGCTTATTTAACTTCTATGCAGAATACATCATGAGAAATGCTGGGCTGGATGAATCACAAGCTGGAGTCAAGATTGCCAGGAGAAACATCAGTAACCTCAGATATGCAGATGACACCACCCTTATGGCAGAAAGCAAAAAAGAACTAAAGAACCTCTTGAAAGTGAAAGAGGAGAGTGAAAAAGTTGGCTTAAAACTCAGCATTCAAAAAACTGAGATCATGACAACCCATCACTTCATGGCAAATAGATGGGGAAACAATGAAAACAGTGACAGACTATTTTGGGGGGCTCCAAAATCACTGCAGATGGTGACTGCAGCCATGAAATTAAAAGACGTTTGCTCCTTGGAAGAAAAGCTATGGCAGCATATTAAAAAGCAGAGACATTATTTTGCCAACATAGGTCCATCTAGTCAATGCTATGATTTTTTCAATAGTCATGTATGGATGTGAGAGTTGGACTATAAAGAAAGCTGAGCACCAAAGAATTGATGCTTTTGAACTGTGGTGTTGGAGAAGACTCTTGAGAGTCCCTTGGACTGCAAGGAGATCAAAGCAGTCAATCCCAAATGAAATCAGCCCTGAATATTCATTGAAAGAACTGATGCTGAAGCTGAAACTCCAATACTTTGGCCACCTGATGTGAATAACTGACTCATTTGAAAAGACCCTGATGCTGGGAAAGATTGAAGGCAGGAGGAGAAGGGGATGACACAGTATGAGATGGTTGGATGGCATCACCGATGTGGTTGACGTGAGTTTGAGTAAGCTCCAGGAGTTTGTGATGGACAGGAAAGCCTGTCGTGCTGCAGTCCATGGGGTTGCAAAGAGTTGGATGTGACTGAGTGACTGAAACTAATTCTCTATTTAGCAAATTGTTATAAACCCAAAGAGAGGCAAATGTTTGCCAGCCTCAAACTTAATGTCCTTAACTTGAATACTGAAAACAGATATATGTATATTTTCAAACTGTTTAAATTTGATAGCTTTATAATGGTAAGAATGGTTTTTATTTCTGTTTTCTAGCAAGGTGAACAGTTAATTACTTTCTCATCAGAAGAGTTTATATAAATCCTTTAATTAAAATATTATGAGTAAAAGTTCAGTTGTTAAAATTATTTTCATAGCTTCAAACTTTATAGAAATATAGAAAAACTATCCCATAAATAAACTAAACAATAAAATTATCTGTCATATTACTGTGATAAAAGAGTTACCCCAAGTTTAGTCAAACTTGTTTTCTTCAGCTAATTATTTTGGTTTTATTTAGTTAGCATAGGTCTAGCTGGTGTTCTTGATGTTAACAGCCCTACATGCAAGTACTTCCCTGGGGAATCTCTCCTTCTTTCAGGAATTCTCCCCAAGAGCTTTTCAAATAAATTCAGAATACTTATTTCTCCTGGCAGTTCTATCATCTCAAACAATAAATAGGATGACTTCTATTTTCACATTCTCTTCATCTTAGGTCACAAGAGGGTATGATTTTACTTTATCAACTTGTTCTATAAAGTTTGTCAGAAATAATATATCTATAAAGGAATTACCACACTATCAACATATTTGAAAAGTTCAATTCATATTTAAGAATTAGAAAAGAATCACCAAGAGGATGATGATTCACACTAAATTAAAAGCTGGTTCTAAATTTAATATAGCCTGGAACTAAATTAAATGCTAGTTCTCTTCTTAAAAAGCACACACACACATTGCATCACCTATCTTTAGAGAATGTACTTATAAGACGGATCTTGTTTAATAAACTTAATATTGACTATGTTTCTGAAAAGTCAGTCAGTTCAGTTCAGTTCAGTCTCTCAGTCGTGTCCGACTCTTTGCGACCCAATGAGTCGCAGCACGCCAGGCCTCCCTGTCCATCACCAACTCCAGGAGTTCACTCAGACTCGCATCCATCCAGTCAGTGATGCCATCCAGCCATCTCATCCTCTGTCGTCCCCATCTCCTCCTGCCCACAATCCCTCCCAGCATCAGAGTTTTTTCCAGTGAGTCAACTCTTCGCATGAGGTGGCCAAAGTGCTGGAGTTTCAGCTTTAGCATCATTCCTCCAAAAGAAATCCCAGGGCTGATCTTCAGAATGGACTGGTTGGATCTCCTTGCAGTCCAAGGGACTCTCAAGAGTCTTCAACACCACAGTTCAAAAGCATCAATTCTTCGGGGCTCTTCACAGTCCAACTCTCACATCCATACATGACCATAGGAAAAACCATAGCCTTGACTAGATGGACCTTTGTTGGCAAAGTAATGTCTCTGCTTTTGAATATGCTATCTAGGTTTGTCATAACTTTTCTTCCAAGGAGTAAGCGTCTTTTAATTTCATGGCTGCAGTCACCATCTGCAGTGATTTTGGAGCCCCCCAAAATAAAGTCTGACACTGTTTCCACTGTTTCCCCATCTATTTCCAATTAAGTGATGGGACCGGATGCCATGATCTTCGTTTTCTGAATGTTCAGTTTTAAGCCAACTTTTTAACTCTCCACTTTCACTTTCATCAAGAGGCTTTTGAGTTCCTCTTCACTTTCTGCCATAAGGGTGGTGTCACATGCATATCTGAGGTTATTGATATTTCTCCCGGCAATCTTGATTCCAGCTTGTGCTTCTCTCAGCCCAGCATTTTTCATGATGTACTCTGCATATAAGTTAAATTAGCAGGGTGACAATATACAGCCTTGACGTACTCCTTTTCCTATTTGGAACCAGTCTGTTGTTCCATGTCCAGTTCTAACTGTTGCTTCCTGACCTGCATATAGGTTTTTCAAGAGGCAGGTCAGGTGGTCTGGTATTCCCATCTCTTTCAGATTTTTCCACAGTTTATTGTGATCCACACAGTCTAAGGCTTTAGCATAGTCAATAAAGCAGAAATAGATGTTTTTCTGGAACTCTCTTGCTTTTTCCATGATCCAGCAGATGTTGGCAATTTGGTCTCTGGTTCCTCTGCCTTTTCTAAAACCAACTTGAACATCAGGAAGTTCACGGTTCACATACTGCTGAAGCCTGGCTTGGAGAATTTTGAGCATTACTTTACTAGCGTGTGAGATGAGTGCAATTGGGTGGTCATTTGAGCATTCTTTGGCATTGCCTTTCATTGGGATTGGAATGAAAACTGACCTTTTCCAGTCCTGTGGACACTGCTGAGTTTTCCAAATTTGCTGGCATATTGACTGTAGCACTTTCACAGCATCATCTTTCAGGATTTGAAATAGCTCCACTGGAATTCCATCACCTCCACTAGCTTTGTTCGTAGTGATGCTTTCCAAGGCCCACTGACTTCACATTCCAGGAAGTCTGGCTCTAGGTCAGTGATCACACCATCGTGATTATCTGGGTCATGAAGATAGTTTTTGTACAGTTCTGTGTATTCTTGCCACCTCTTCTTGATATCTTCTGCTTCTGTTAGGTCTATACCATTTCTGTCCCTTATCGAGCCCATCTTTGCATGAAATGTTCCCTTGGTATCTCTAATTTTCTTGAAGAGATCTCTAGTCTTTCCCATTCTGTTGTTTTCCTCTATTGCTTTGCATTGATCGCTGAGGAAGGCTTTCTTATCTCTTCTTGCTATTCTTTGGAACTCTGCATTCAGATACCTATACCTTTCCTTTTCTACTTTGCTTTTCACTTCTCTTCTTTTCACAGCTATTTGTAAGGCCTCCCCAGACAGCCATTTTGCTTTTTAGCTTTTCTTTTCCATGGGGATGGTTTTGATCCCTGTCTCCTGTACAATGTCACAAACCTCAGTCCATAGTTCATCAGACACTCTATCTATCAGATCTAGGCCCTTAAATCTATTTCTCACTTCCACTGTATAATCATAAGGGATTTTATTTAGGTCATACCTGAATGGTCTAGTGGTTTCCCCTACTTTCTTCAATTTCAGTCTGAATTTGACAATAAGGAGTTCATGATCTGAGCCACAGTCAGCTCCTGGTCTTGTTTTTGTTGACTGTATAGAGCTTCTCCATCCTTGGCTGCAAAGAATATAATCAATCTGATTTCGGTGTTGACCATCTGGTGATGTCCATGTGTAGAGTCTTCTCTTGTGTTGTTGGAAGAGGGTGTTTGCTATGACCAGTGCATTTTCTTGGCAAAACTCTATTAGTCTTTGCCCTGCTTCATTCCGTATTCCAAGGCCAGATTTGCCTGTTACTCCAGGAAAGTAAATGTAAATTAATAAAAAATTGAACAGTTTAGAAATGTGTATTTTTATGGATTTTTCCTCTGAAATATGAATGTATTTGTAGTCTCTACTTAGTCCCTTTCATATTATACTGTATATATTTGGGTTTTGTAATTTCCTTATAAAAGATACCTAATGTCTCCAGTCTGTACCAGTACCCAGTGTTTTTCATTTTTCTTTTATTCTTTTAAAATTTTTATCCTGGCCAAGTTGTTCTAACTTCTACTTCTACTGTTGAGAAGCAGATACACTTTTCTGTAGATAGGAAGTAGACAATGAAAAGTGTTATGAAACGTTTTGCTCCTACAGGAGAAAATAGACTTTAATTCAACTGTTATGAAAAAAGTGATAGTTTTAATATATTATTTTTTTAAAGTTTCTCATTAGGCCAAATGAAACACTTATGAAATATCAACAGATATCTATCTTAATAAACTGAGTGGACATAATTTCCAAAAGAGTTATCTACACTACAATTATATGTATTACCAATGGAAGACCTCAGTAAGTTCAAGCTACTGTTGTGCATCTGTTCTTCCCTCAGGTGTGTGGAAGTTTTGAAGATAAAGGTATGCTTAAATTGTGTACACAGGTTTAAATATGAGCTTACTGTGAATAAAAAATAACATAAAACTGTACAAAGAAGCTGAATAACATTACCTGGACAAAAAAGTTTATCTAACTAAGTTGTTAGTTTATTACATGGCTTGATGATGCTTTGGATTATTAATTTTATCAATTGATACAACCTGCTTCAGAGTTAGATACAGTGTTCTGAAAATTTGTGGCAGAAATGTCACATTTATTCAGAAAGAACACATCATATTTTAAACTCTGAAAAATACAGCCAAGTACCTCCTGAATGAAGCATGTATGTTTTAGGTTAATTCCACAAACCAATATCATAATTTTATAACTCAGATTTTTGAAAATCAATATTATTGATTTATAGAAGTTTGAGATTGTTGGAAACATAAAAGAGTATTTGTGTGTGTATACTTATCTTAGTAATGATTATAAAGCTCTGAAATATATATTGTACATTTTATTCAAAATATTCTATTTAGGGGAAGGTAACAGTTTTAGATATATGTTTATTTTGTATAAAACCTTTTGTCTTTATTGTATATTGGTTTTGATTATTTAGCTATTAAAATATCTTTTAAAATTCAATTACTCTTCTCCATTGTTAAGAAAAATTAGAGAGAGCAAAAGAATTTGCAGTAGCAGTGCTTGAAGTAGTTAAAGATTTAAGCAAAATCAGTGACTGTACAGGCTCCATTTATATTCTGATTGCTAATTATATTGCAAAGATTCATGAATCCATTAAACAAGGAAGTATCAACCCCAGCATCTATGCTACATAAATATATGATTTGAAGCAATTTTTATTGACTCATTTTTATGTTACTGTCAAAATTATACTAGTGATGCTATAAATTAATTTTCAAATTTGATCTATGTATTTACCATTGTGAGTAAAGCTTTGTCCTTCTGCCTATTTCTACAGTTCATTTAATTCTATCAGTAATACTTTTCATTCAAGAAATTTGTTAAGAAAAAATTGTATTTTTAGAAATGTCAATATGATATGAATATTGAATTTACTCATATCATAATTACATGACTATGACTAACATCAGAGTTCTTATTCCAGGAAGTATCTTGTAATGGATGTGGGAAGAAGAAATTAAAGACGTAGTTTTAAAAAAGGTAGCATGTTAATTCTGATAGTACAGATATATTAAAAACATTGGAAGCTAAAGGAGATTAGTTAATAACTTTGAGCAGGGTTGTAAGAAAAGTACCCAGATGTGCTGAAATATTTAGTCTAAAATTTTAAGGGATGTGTAGTCTTGTTTGATATAGATAAGAAAATTAAAAGAATAGACAAAGTGTATAGTGAGGAGTGATTTCTGAAGGGTCCTGAATTTTTTGATAAAGACAATATAGTTATTTGTTTGAGACACATAGGTAATTTTGGACTTAGTTGCTCATGTCCAGAAAAGAATGTTAGAACCAGATGCTGAGAATAACTTTCTGATATCACCTGGAGTGTGTAATAGAAAGCAGAGGATTTACATATTAGGTAAGTTTCTCATTGTAGATCAGTTCAGTTTAGTTCAGTTGCTCAGATGTTTGCGACCCCATGGACTGCAACACACCAGACCTCCCTGTCCATCACCAGCTCCCAGAGTTTACTCAAACTCATGTCCATTGAATCGGTGATGCCATCCAACCATCCCTTTCTCTGTCGTCCCCTTCTCCTGCCTTCAATCTTTCCCAGCATCAAGGTCTTTTCCAATGAGTCAGCTCTTCGCATCACGTGGCCAATGTATTGGAGTTTCAGCCAAGTTTAAACCAACTTTTTCACTCTCCTCTTTCACTTTCATCAAGAGACTCTTTAGTTCTTCTTTGCTTTCTGCCATAAGGATGGTGTCATCCGTATTTCTGAGGTTATTGATATTTCTTCTGGCAATTTTGATTCCAGCTTGTGCTTCATCCAGCCCAGCATTTGTAGATAAGAGCAATGTATAATGGTACAACTATTTTAATCAATTAAATAGTAATAGAAATTATTGTCTGAATAATGTGCCCTTCATAGTCAAAAGAAAACTTGCATTGTTAGCATAACCAGGATGCTGTGGAGATGTTATCTGTATGAGACAAATGTAGTTACTCATGGCTAGGATGCCTGTGCCTGGATTCATTCCAGAGGTCCAGTGACTCAATGAATCTGATCCCTCATTGGGTTAGAAATCCCTATTCCTGCATCAATCAATCTCCTATTAGTGGGGTTTACCAGTAAATATGGAGGAAAGTAGAACCATCTCCCCCAAATAGCGCACCAGAGAATCATTTTTATCTAAGAAGTTTCTCCAACTCATGTCCATTAGAGAAAACAAAATGGCAACTACACTTTATGATCAACATAAAGTCTGAAGATAAATTATAAGCCATTACAATTTTGCAAGATAATTAGGACTTTAAAGGAAAACTGTTTACTAAAAATGGACAGAATAGATGAGAGTTGAGAAACATTTTTATATACTTTATTTATTTCAATTGGAGAATAATTGTTTTACAATATTTTGTTGGTTACTGCCATACATCAACATGAATCAGCCATAGGTATACATATGTCCCCTTCCTCTTGAACCTCCACTCTATCCCACCCCTCTACATTGTCAAAGAGCACCAGATTTGAATCATACAGCAAATTCTCACTGGTTATTTTACATATGGTAATGTATACATTTCAATGCTACTCTCCCAATTTGTTGCATCCTCTTCTTCCCCTACTGTGTCTACAAGTCTGTTCACTGTACCTGTGTATCCAATACTGCCTAGCATACAGGTTCATCAGCACCATCTTTGTAGATTCCATATATATATATATGAGTTAATACAAGATATTTGTTTTCCTCTTTCTGACTTACTTAACTCTTTGTAATAGGCTCTAGGTTCACCCACCTCACTAGAACTGTCTCAAATGTGTTCATTTTTATGGCTGAGTAATATTCCATTGTGTATATGTACCACCATGTCTTTATCCATTCATCTGCTGATGGATATCTAGGCTGCCTCCATGTACTAGCTACTGTAAATAGTGCTGTAGTGAATATTTGGGTACTTTATCAATTGTGGTTTTCTCAGGGTATATGCCCTCATGCGAAGAGTTGACTCATTGGAAAAGACTCTGATTTTGGGAGGGTTTGGGGGCAGGAGGAGAAGGGGACAACAGAGGATGAGATTGCTGGATGGCATCACCGACTTGATGGACATGGGTTTGGGTGAACTCCAAGAGTTGGTGATGGACAGAGAGGCCTGGCATGCTGCAATTCATGGGGTCACAAAGAGTCTGGCTCGACTGAGCGACTGAACTGAACTGAACTAAAAGAAGGACTTTGTTTTTAAAACAAACATGGCCAGAGACCCTGAGGCAGGGAAGAGATGTGTCATGGTGGAGGTGAAAGATTGTGTGTATGGATCAAGTTGTTACTTACCTAAGATCCTATTTCTCAGAGTTTTTGCTCTAGAGTAAAAAATCACAGGGCTTGAAATCTTACAGCTCAAATAGAACATATAGCTCAAGAGGTAGACTGTAACTTATACTACTTCAAGCATTAAACCTGCCAGTTTTAAGAAAACATTTAGGTCTCAGAGGAGTCAGACTGAGGCTTCTCAATCCAGCTCCCATAGAACAGCTCCTATTCCCAAGGAATGGGCCAAAGATTCTGAACCAGCAGAATTCCAATGAAACACCCCTTGTTTCTGAATGAATGGGCCAAAGGCTTCTCAGTTCCCAGAGGAGCAGCCTCTGATCCTGAAGAAATGGCTTGAAGGCTGGTCAATTATAGTCAATACAGTCTGATTTCAAAATGAGACTGAAATGTAAAGTCAACACTCAAAAACGTAATAAGGTCTTAATCAGAAATGATAAAACTTAAAATAGATACCAAATAAAGCCTGGAGCGGAGAAAGCAATGGCACCCCACTCCAGTACTCTTGCCTGGGGAATCCCAGGGATGGGGGAGCCTGATGGGCTGCCGTCTATGGAGTCGCACAGAGTCGGACTCGACTGAAGCGACTTAGCAGCAGCAGCAGCAGCAGCAAAGCCTGGAGAACTTCAAAATACAAAGAAGGAAGAAGATCAAAACCAGGAGAAGTAACTTCATATTTCAGGGTCAATGAGAAAAATAGTTGTTATTAAACCAAACTTGGGTCCACTCATCCACTAGCAGTAAAGACAATCTACTTGAAACTGTGCAACTCACATTGGAATTTGAGCCTACCATCTTTTAACTGAGATCACACAAGTGGTTTCAGGACTTAAAGAAGCTCAGATTCTTGATGTCTCATCATAGAAAGAATTCATCAGAAGACAAAGTGATAGGTAAGAAGTGGATTTATTTAGAGGGAAACACTCCACAGACAGAGTGTGGGCCACCTCAGAATGCGAGAGTGGCCTCAAAGTATGGCATGGTTAGATGTTATGGGGTGAGTAGTCTCATAGGTTAATGAATGGGAGGATTATTCCAACTATTTGGGGGAAGGGGTGGAGATCTCCAGGAATTGGGTCATCACCCAGTTTTTGGTCTTCAAGGTCAACCTTAGAACTGTCAGTGTGTCTATGAGTGTCTCATTTAGCTTGCTGATGTGTTACAGTGAACCTATACTGAGGCTCAAGGTTAGTGGATTAACTCATTTGCCATCTTGGACCTATTTGGTTATAATCAGTTTATATCATACCCTCAGGCCGTATCTTTCTTTTAAAGTTTGTACCCTGTCTTCTTACCTCCTGTTTCACATTGACACTGGGTTATGGTAAAGTACAGCATTTATTGCAGGGCATCAAGCAAGGAGTCAAGGGAAGCTAGTGTTCAAAATGCCTAGACTCCCTGATAGATTTCAGGAAAGCATTTTTAAAGGAAAGGTGAGGGAGGTGGAGTCCCAGGGTATGCAATCAACTCATGAACAAGTCTCTGGTTGGTTGATAGTGAGGTAACAGGGCAGTGTCACAGGGGTTAACAGTTACAATTCTTGTGTTGTTGTTGCGGGTGCATCCTGGTTAAGCCAAGAGTTATAGTAAGAGAATTTAGGGCCCATGAAAGTCCTGATTGATAGGCTAAGGAATTTAGAAGCTATTTATTTGGTATTTAGTGGATATATGTGTTTACTGAGCTCGGTCATGTCTGATTTTTTATGACCCCATAGATGGTAGCCTGCCAGACTACTCTGTCCATGGAATTTCCCAGGCAAGAATACTGGAATGGATTGCTATTTCCTCCTCCAGGGTACTTTTCCTGATCTAGGGATTATGGCGATTGCAGCCATGAAATTAAAAGATGCTTACTCCTTGGAAGGAAAGTTATGACCAACCTAGATAGCATATTCAAAAGCAGAGACATTACTTTGCCAACAAAGGTCCGTCTAGTCAAGGCTATGGTTTTTCCTGTGGTCATGTATGGATGTGAGAGTTGGACTGTGAAGAAGGCTGAGCACTGAAGAATTGATACTTTTGAACTGTGGTGTTGGAGAAGACTCTTGAGAGTCCCTTGGACTGCAAGGAAATCCAACCAGTCCATTCTAAAGGAGATCAGTCCTGGGTGTTCATTGCAAGGACTGATGCTAAAGCTGAAACTCCAATACTTTGGCCACCTCATGTGAAGAGTTGACTCACTGGAAAAGACCCTGATGCTGAGAGGGATTGGGGGCAGGAGGAGAAGGGGACAACAGAGGATGAAATGGCTGGATGGCATCACTGACTCAATGGACATGAATTTGAATAAACTCCGGGAGTTGGTGATGGACAGGGAGGCCTAGCGTGCTGTGATTCATGGGGTCGCAAAGAATCAGACATGACTGAGTGACTGAACTGAAATGCGGGATTGTGCCTGCACCTCTTGTGTCTCCTGCATTGGCAGGTAGATTCTTGACCATGGTGCCACCTTGCCAATGTATATTCATGGTCATCAAGTATTTTATTTTCTCCACTTGGTGATGGTTTTAACATCTGTAAAGCAATGAGATACTTTCGAAAGGAGCTAAAGCAAAGGATATAGGGGAGGAGACTGCCTCTGGAAGGCCTCATAAGATCCTGAAGGAACAGTGGGTTCAATTGTGAGGACTGCTCCTGTTTACTCACCAGCCCTGGAGTCATCAGAATCTCCTTTGCTCACCATATGGTTCACCAAAATGTTCAGTTCAGTTCAGTTCAGTCACTCAGTTGTGTCAGACTCTTTGCAACCCCATGAACTACAACACGCCAGACCTCCCTGTCCATCACTAACTCCCGGAGTTCATTCAAACTCATGTCCATCGAGTTGGTGATACCATCTAGCCATCTCATCCTCTGTCGTCCCCTTCTCCTCCTGCCTCCAATCCCTCCCAGCATCAGAGTCTTTTCCAATGAGTCAACTCTTTGAATGAGGTGGCCAAAGTATTGGAGTTTCAGCTTTAGCATCAGTCCTTGCAATGAACACCCAAGACTGATCTTCTTTAGGATGGACTGGTTGGACCTCCTTGTAGTCCAAGGGACTCTCAAGAGTCTTCTCCAACACCACAGTTCAAAAGCATCAATTATTTGGCACTCAGCTTTCTTCACAGTCCAACTCTCACATCCATACATGACAACTGGAAAAACCATAGCCTTGACTAGACGAACCTCTGTTGGCAAACTAATGTCTCTGCTTTTCAATATACTATCTAGGTTGGTCATAACTTTCCTTCCAAGGAGTAAGCGTCTTTTAATTTCATGGCTGCAATCACCATCTGCAGTGTTTTTGGAGCCAAAGTAAATAGACATCTAGCTATTTCTCCAGCAAAACTGGGTTTATTTGGGATCAGCAGAGACTTGCACTTCAGGGTCTGCAACCATGGTGATGTTACTGAAAGGTGTGGGGTCCACTTGCTTGTCACTCAAGCACCAATAAACAGGCTAGGTTGGTGGAAAGGAAAATTTGCTTTGCAGATTCGGCAACTGAAGGAGAGGGCAGGCATCTGTCCAAAAGTTGACTCCCCCCACAGACAATCAGTCGGTAAGAGCTTTTATAGTCAGGGGAGGGGAAGAAGGGGTCGATAGGTTACATACAGAAAGAGCATAATCAGCTCTGACAGTCATCTTCAAATTGGTCATCAGTGATCTGATCTAGTATCATCATGGTTGTTTTTAGTAAACTTAATATTCAGTTCCAGGGTCAGTTTCTTTCCAGTTCTTGGAATTGTGGCAGCTTATGTCATGGATATAGTCTGGTCATCATGTAGTTAACTTCTCCACCTGAGGTTTCAGTATCTATAAAACATCTCACGGGATATGGCTCAGAATATTATCTACAGCCCTTAGAAAGACTATAGCCATAAAGGTCCTTGACTGTGCTTATTGACTACATTATTATAATTTGGTCCCCTTTGACTGCTTTCCTTTGTTTCTGCATACTATCATTTCTCTGATTAAACTTATTCTTTGACTAAAGTTTTGTGCAGACAAAAGGCCGGCAGAGGACATGGGAGGTAAAGACCATAGGGTCCTGTTCCATTTCAATGAGGCACATGCAAGTGCCCACACAGCAAGAGAAGGAAAATTCCTTTACAGAGGGAAAAAGGAATTTGTGAGGGTTATGTAATAAATGAAGAGTCCATGGCTTTTCATTGACTGAGTTGTTGCCAGGAAAGAAGAGGAGGCCATTCTTATTGGGCACTGCTATTGTCACAGGACGTGAGAGTTCCTCTTTCTAGTCTCTTGACCCTATTTAATTGAGGCTCTGCTTATTGGTCCTGGAGAAGACTCTTGAGAGTTCTTTAGAAAGCAAGGAGATCAAACCAGTCAGTCTTAAAGGGAATCGTCCCTGAATATTTATTTGAAGGACTGATGCTAAAGCTTAAGCTCCAATACTTTGACCACATGATGTGGAAAGATTGATACTGGGAGAGATTGAGGGCAGGAGGAGAGTGAGTGACAGAGGATGAAATGATTGGATTGCATCACTGGCTCAATGGACATGAGTTTGAGAAAACTCCAGGAGATAGTGGAGGACAGAGGAGCCTGGAATGCTGCAGTCTATGGGGTCACAAAGAGTGGACACCACTTAGCAACTGAACAACAAAAATAATCTATTTTTACACTTTCATGTTACTCTGGATTTCATTTCTAAACTGATTTTTTGAGGGAACATTGGGGAGATGTAATCATTTATACATCATACTGCCACTCAACCACACATTCTGTCATGACAGCACATGTGATCTATCAATCTCCTTCTCAAAGCACATGTTTTCCCATTATCTGTCTGTACTATTTTTTTTATTGCTGCAGAGTTTAAATATATGAGTGTGATTGCATGCATTGTTTGTGGTAGCAAAGGTATTTTCCCACATTAAGTGAAATCTTTTGTTGCATTCTCTCATTCTCTCCTCTCTAATTTTATGCCACCTGGGATTGGTATAACTAGCACTGTGTTCTGTTTAGAAGTGGTTCTCTGATGGATAGATACCGGGACAGGAATTAGGGGATTGAAAGACTGTTAGAATCCCTATTAAGAAAGTACTACAGAAAGTGAGAAAGGCAGACATGGGCCAAGGATGAAGCTGCCCTACAAGGCAGTTGTTTCTGAGGCCTCATGCATTTTGTGAAGAACTAGAGCGAAAGGGCGGGTCTCTGTATCCAATCAGGGGTTATAGGCTGTTCTGGGGAACATCCTATAGATGGATGCAACTGTGAGTCCTCAGTAGTGAATGGGTGTTTTGGCCTGAGAAGAAAACCTAAGGAGAACGTGAACATATCCACTGCAGATAAGAGTCCAGTAGTTAATAATTACCTAATATACTCAGGGCTCCCTTAAGGATTTTACATAGAAACTACTATGGGGTAGATATTGTTTTCCTTCTTTCAAAATTTGAATTACTTAAGGGTGACATTATTAATTAATGTTACATGACATGCTATGTTCCCTGTGTGTTGAAGAGCTGGAATGTGAAAGAATGACTCCCTGATTAAACAGTATGTCCTTTTGACCACTATGTTATATAATAAGTATTTAATTTTAACACCACATTGTAAATGAACTGACAATCTAGTCATCCAAACTCCAAATGTTGCAAAACAATGGGTGAAAGGAACATCATAAATTGATAAGGGGCCAGTAATGTCTTGACCCCCCTGAGCACTCCATCCTGGTTCTTCATCTGTATCTATTCATTTGGTGCCTGTTGAAAGCAAAGCTATAAGTTATGTCAACTAAAAAATTAGTCACAACCTAGAAGTAGAGAGTTACTTTATTCGGTGGGAGTGTTAAGGACTTTGAGCTTGGGAGGTGGCATCTCAGTGGCCCTGACAAAACTGCTCCAAGGAGGCAGGAGAGGAAGTCAGTCTATATACAATTTTGTAATAAAGGGGGCAGGCAAAGATTATGTTAAGTAGTAAGGAAAACCAGATATCAATTTTAGGAATTTAGTGTTCTTCTATGTATGAGAAGATGCAAGCCTCTGGGCTCACTGAATTCATTCCTTTTATATGCACCTCAGCTATCTGGGGTCAAATCCTGTTTTCCGATTGTTTAAATCTTTAATTCTTTGTTCACCTTGAGGGATGGCAGCTGTGGTAGGTGGGACGGCTGCTTCCTGCATTCCCCCAGCTCCTCAGCAATCACTGTGGGGCGGGAAGAGGTGGGGGCGCCATCTGCTGGTTCACAGGCATTGTATTCCATTTTGGGAGTCATTCACATTTAGAGGCCTGAAATCGAAATTGCTGATGGCTGTGACATTTATTTATTGATATGGCAGGAGATATTTCATTTCACCGTTAAAACCAGAGATAAACTAATAGTCCCTACTCTCACAGGACAGATTTAGGGTAATTAATCTTTAAGATAACCTATATATGACACAGCTTCCCTGGTGGCTCAGACAGTAAAAAATCTGCCTGCAATGCAGTAGACCTGGGTTCAGTAGACCTGGGTTTCAACCCTGGGTTGGGAAGATCCCCTGAAGGAGGACATGGCAACCCACTCCAGTATTGTTGCTGGAGAATCCCCATGGACGAGGAGACAGGCAGGCTGCAGTCCATGCAGTCACAAAGAGTCAGACACAACTGAGCGACTAAGCACACAGCAGACAGACAGACAGACAGACACACACACACACACACACATGACACATGATCACACAAACATACAGTAAAATCTAGTTGAAGTTAATAGAAGTTAAGGTCATTTTTAATTTTGTGTGTGCCAGAGACAGAACAAACAACTTCTGTTATGAAACCACACATTGCTTACTAATAACATAAGAAAGGATTCATTTTATAATACTTTGTTTTGGGTACATATATATGGTCAAGGGCTTAATGGGAGATGGTTTTCAATTATCAGAAAATATTTTTAAGGACCCAAACTCAAGTTAAAAATTACAGAGTTGGACAGATTCCTTAAGACATAAACTAAAAACAAGGGCAAGAAGGGGAAAGCTTTAAATAAGACCAAAGATACTGCTTGAATTACATTCCTTGTATCTAATTAGTTAAAACAAACACATGGACAAACAAAGTTATAAGAGATAGGAGTCCAACAGAGAATTTAGATTCACATCCCATTCAATTTCTTTATTTTTGTAATAAGCATGTTGGTGGTTAGGAAGAGTAAATGTAAGAGGGATGTTAATAATATTAATTCTCCATCATTTTCATGAAAATAAATTGTTTCCTCTATTTGCTTCCTTTTCTTTATTATTATTAAGCTGTTGATAAGGTAGTATATTTAACAAAAAATAATGCTTATTGCATAATGAATGTATTTTTAATATTTTTTATTTTGTACACTTAATAGGTCAATCACAAGATTCAATTTTTAAACAGCAATCAATAAAATGATGTATTTTTTGATTCCATTGATAAAACACACAATAGCAGAATTTATTTACAGTAGGACAGTCCATTTACAGATGGACTAAAGTGATGGACTAAGTTGAAACTTCTGTATAATTTTCCTAGTCCATGCTATGACAAAATCACTGCACATTTATGAAATGATTCCTTAAAAAATGATATACTTAAACAACTTCTCAATTCTTGAACAACTGAGAATAAACAATTGAAAAACATGTAATATTGGCTCCTTTATCTTTATAATATAGTGATGTGATCCTTTTAAAGGAACTGATATTTAAATTGTGTTTAATTTAAAACATGTTAAATCCACATTCATCAACGTTAGGGACTGTGAGATATTCCACCTGGCATGTTCCATGAAAGGCTCGAGTAACATCTTTAGAGAAGAGTGATAGCCCCACCTCAGGAGAGGTCTTGAAATGTTCTGATGGCTCTAAATCAATCACAGTAATTCCTCCCTTTGGAACTTATGTTCCTTGTTTAGTCATCAGTTCTTTATTAATCTTATACCACTTCCTTGCTTAAATGGAAACTGACCACTAACTCATGTGGAATTTCTTCACATCTCCCTCCCCTTGACTGAGAGTCAGTCTGTAGAATAATACACTCTTTGCTCTTTAATGCTTTGCCCTGAATATTGTTCTCCCGATCGTTAAAAAAAAAAAAAAAAAGAAGAAGAAATCCTTTAAAGCTCATGCTATAAAAATACACAACCCACTCACATCATTGAGACAGTTCACTAAGCTACTGGCTACTCCCTCTTATTTACAGACAATACAAGCATCATGACTTTCCTTCCTTTCAGAATTTTTGCCCTCAGCCATGTGACCAATTCATCCTTCTTCTCAAGACCTAATTTATCTCAATTTTTTTAATACTTTTGACTTTTTTTGTGATTCAAAACTAAACTTTGTCTTATATTGCTATTTCAAGTCAATAAATTTCTACGTATCACTTCCTATCAATCCACATAGTATACGCAAATAATCCTATTACAACTGCATTTTTCAAAAACTCTGAACTTCTAGTCAATGTTTGTTTCATTTCCCTCTTATGTATTTATTTCCCTTGTTGACAACCTAAGACTCTAATGTCCATTATTTCCTTGCTTATACCTCTAGTTCTAACCACAGAGCTAAGCCTCAACTCAGGGTGAACTTTGTCTTTTACCATATGGGATTGAGTTAAAGTAGCTGAGTGGTCTTAAAGTAGAATACACAGACAAGTCACTTAGATCACAATAAATTAGCGATAGCCTACTTTCCTAGGGGGCTTCCCAGGTGGTGCTAGTGGTAAAAACAAAAAAACACCCACCTGCCAATGTAGGAGACGTAAGAGACAGGGGTTCAATCCCTGGGTCTGTAAAATCCCCTGGAGGAGGTCATGGCAACCCACTGCAGTATTCTTGACTCAAGAATCCCATGGACAGAGGAATGTGTGGGGCTAGAGTCCATGGGGTCGAAAAGAATCAGACACTACTGAATCGACTTAAAATGCACACACTTCTACTAGGAACACATCTTTGCTTCCAAATTCACCTATCTGCCTTCAGTCAGCTATCAATCCTATTTAAAAAAAAAAAAAAAAAAAGAGTCTAGACTGCATTACTATTTTCTTCTGGTGGCTTCCCTGGTGGCTCAGCTGGTTAAAAATCTGTCTGAAATGTGGAAGACCTGGATTCAATCCCTGGGTTGGGAAGATCCCCTAGAGAAGGGAAAGGCTGCTCACTTCAGTACTCTGTCCTGGAGAATTCCATGGACTGTATAGTCCATGGGGTAGCAAAGAGTCAAACACGACTGAAAGACTTTTTTCTTTTCTTTCTTTTTAAACCTTAACCTACATTCTTTATGGTAAATAAGAGCTTCTGATCTTGTCTCAGAAATATAAATCATATAAGTCCTTCAATGGGAATTGTAGAAGTCCTAAATCTATTTCTTTCTAGTCTCATCAAGTTAAAATGATTCTCTCCCTGCTGTCTCTCACACTAAATAAAATGCTTTCCCTATTGAATACTGATCTCCTCACATTTGCCCCCAGATCCCAACCTCAAGCTGTCACTTATTACTCTCTATATTCATTCCTCAAATTTTTGCTCACTAGTGGACTCTTGATGCAAGTTTTCAAACAATCAGATCCTAAAATCTTGCATCTTACAAAAACACAACAACCCCTCCACTATAAGCATATTTATCTCATTTTTTCACAGTTGCATTTCTCAGGGTAATTATTTGCATATACATAATTGCTTCTGTCTCCTTATAAGTCAGTCCCCTCCTCCACTGTAATCAGTTTGGTGTGTACTCTTTCCAGTCCAAAGACGCTGCCCTTCCCAGAAACAATGGTATCCTCTGTGTTGAGAACTTTGAGAAAAGCACCTTAATCCTCACCTTCCATGCCCAGTGCCCCTTCCTTCAACATTCTCTTCCTTTGCTATGCTATGCTAAGTCACTTTAGTCGTGTCCGACTCTGTGCGACCCCATAGACGGCAGCCCACCAGGCTCCCCCGTCCCTGGGATTCTCCAGGCAAGAACACTGGAGTGGGTTGCCGTTTCCTTCTCCAATGCATGAAGGTGAAAAGTGAAAGTGAAGTCGCTCAGTCCTGTCCAACTCTAGCGACCCCATGGACTGCAGCCTACTAGGCTCCTCCATCCATGGGATTTTCCAAGCAAGAGTACTGGAGTGGGGTGCCATTGCCTTCTCCGTCTCTTCCTTTAGAAGACTCTATATAATCACTTCACAAATGCCCTTCCATCCCTGTGCTTGTTCCTCTTTAATCTCTTTTCAGGTTCCTCTTTTCTACTTAAAACTTGTGAAGTTATGTTTTGAAATTTTTCCAAACTTTTTTTTTTTTTTTGGTTTACATCTTTCCTTTGGAAATCTTATTCATTTCCATATTTTCAAAAGTGATGTATATGTAAAAATTCCCAATTTTTATCTCTCAGTCAAGTTACTCCTCTGAGCTCCAGATCTATACATCCAAATGTCCATTGGGTATCATTTTTTGAAGTTCCTCATATGTGGATCAGCAATCTTTTTCTCTCCATAGTGTAAGTGAAAGTGAAAGTTGCTCAGTTGTGTCCAACTTTTTGTGACCCCATGGACTATACAGTCCATGGAATTCTCCAGGCCAGAATACTGGAGTGGGTAGCCTTTCCCTTCTCCTGTGGAGCTTCCCAACCCAGGAATCGATCCCAGGTCTCCTGCATTTCAGGCAGATTTTTTATCAGCTGAGCCACAAGGGAAGCCCAAGAATATTAAAGTGGGTAGCCTACTCCTTCTCCAGGGGATCTTCCCAACCCAGGAATAGAACTGGGGTCTCCTGCATTGCAGGCAGATTCTTTTACCATCTGAGCCACAAAGGAAGCCCATAGGCAGAGTCAGGCACCCATCAAATTTAAAATTAGAAAGCATCTTCTGGTAAGATAATTTAAGTCTTGTTAAATACAAGGCACAGTGAACATAATCAAAGGCAAAGGCTAGCAAGATAAGATATCTGGTTGTTTTTGAATACTCTGCCCCAAGGCCCAGATAAATGATGTTTTCCCACCTATATTATCCAGTGCATTGCTTTCCTTCTACCTAATGTTTGAACCAGATGGATCTGATAAGGACTAACAACAGTTCTCACAAGTCAAGTCCCTGGAGGAAGTGTGAACTTGAGCACTGGAAGAAGAGGGGGAATAAACACCAGGGACATGTGTTGAGATGAAATTATATGAGCTAAAGCATCAAACAACACTTACTTCTGAAGCTCAGGGGTAGATGCGGAACACATCACAAGTGTGTGAAGAGACTACAAAATGGTGTCACTGCACAGGAATAAATGATTCCAGATTGTCTGTTCCCCACATCATAATTGGGAGGCATTATTGTGATGGGTTACATCATCAAACCTAAATCAAACCAACCTTGTCTTCTGTGTGGACTAGTGCTATGGCTACAGAAACTCTTGTTCTCTTTCAGTCTTTTCTCTAAACAGTAGTGAGATTTGCAAAGGCAAAGTATATCATGACTTTCCATATGGATACCCTTTGATAATCAATTACATTTCTTAGTGTAAAAACAAACAGAAAAAAAAAAAAAACCTTACAGGGCTTTCTGTGAAAGGCTGACATGGGCAACCTTTTGCCTTTCTCTCCAGACTTGTCTATTTCCTCCATCCTCAGATTCTTCTGGATGCTTCACCTTTCATGTTATATTCTCTTCATGGACCACTATTTCCATTCTTATTCTCCTCATCCTTAAAGTGTAGGTTAAAGCACCATATAAACATATCAGTAGAAAGCTTTGCTAGCCTTCTGTGATAATTTAGACCTTATTGTTCTATATTAATGCACAAGCTTACACTTTATCATTTCATAGCATTCATAATACATATCAAGAAGTCAATTCTTTCTTTGATGGCTCATTAAATATTTCTCTCCCCCTCAAGACAAGAGGGTCCCTTAAGGCAAAGTAGTCACTGGCCATTTCTTGAGTAACACAGGCTGCAACAAGCAGACTGGCATATACCAAGTGGTTGAAAATATGTGTGGAATTAATCAGTGGAATAGTAAGCAAGATTAGTAGAGGCCTTTTTTTAAATTATGGTATAGTTGCTTTACAATGTTGTGTTGGTTCCTGCTGTGTAACAAAGTGAATCAGCTGTATGTATACATATATCTCTCCCTCTCGGACCTCCCTCCCACCCCCACTGTACCACCCATTTTGGTCATCACAGAGCACCAAGCTGAGCTCCCTCTGCTACTCAGCATGTTCCCACTAGCTATCTATTTTACACATGGCAGTGTATATGTCAATCCCAATCTCCCCATTCATTCCACACCCTCTTCCCTCCACCTTGTCCACACATCCTTCCTCTGTGACTGCATCTCTATTCCTCCCCTGGAAACAGGTTCAGTTGTACCATTTTTCTAGATACCACATATATGAGTTGATGTACAATATTGTTGTTTTTTTTCTTTCTGACTTACTTCACTCTGTATGATAGATTCTAGGTCCATTCTTCTCTCTGCAAATAGCACAATTTCATTTCTTTATATAGTTGGGTAATTATTCTATTATATATATGTCCCCCCTTTGACTGTATGGATCACAATAAACTGTGGAAAGTTCTGAAAGAGATGGGAATACCAGAGCAACTGACCTGCCTCTTGAGAAACCTGTATGCAGGTCAGGAAGCAAAGTTAGAACTGGACATGGAACAACAGACTGGTTCCAAATAGGAAAAGGAGTACGTCAAGGCTGTATATTGCTATCCTGCTTATTTAACTTCTATGCAGAGTACATGATGAGAAACACTGGGCTGGAGGAAACACAAGCTGGAATCAAGATTGCTGGGAGAAATATCAATAACCTCAGATATGCTGATGACACCACCCTTATGGCAGAAAGTGAAGAGGAACTAAAAAGCCTCCTGATGAAAGTGGAAGTGGAGAGTGAAAAAGTTGGCTTAAAGCTCAACATTCAGAAAACGAAGATTCTGGCATCTGGTCCCATCACTTCATGGGAAATAGATGGGGAAACAGTGGAAACAGTGTCAGACTTTATTTTATGCGCTCCAAAATCACTGCAGATGGTGACTGCAGCCATGAAATTTAAAGACACTTACTCCTTGGAAGGAAAGTTATGACCAACCTAGATAGCATATTGAAAAGCAGAGACATTACTTTGCCAGCAAAAGTCCATCTAGTCAAGGCTATGGTTTTCCCAGTGGTCATGTATGGATGTGAGATTTGGACTGTGAAGAAAGCTGAGGGCTGAAGAATTGATGCTTTTGAACTGTGGTGTTGGAGAAGACTCTTGAGAGTCCCTTGGACTGCAAGGAGATCCAACCAGTCCATCCTGAAGGAGATCAGCCCTGGGATTTCTTTGGAAGGAATGATGCTAAAGCTGAAACTCCAATACTTTGGCCACCTCATGTGAAGAGTTGACTCATTGGAAAAGACTCTGATGCTGGGAGGGATTGGGGACAGGAGGAGAAGGGGATGACAGAAGATGAGATGGCTGGATGGCATCACTGACTCGATGCACGTGAGTCTGAGTGAACTCCAGGAGTTGGTGATGAACAGGGAGACCTGGCGTGCTGCGATTCATGGGATAGCAAAGAGTTGGACATGACTGAGCGACTGAACTGAATTGAACTGATCTTCTTAATCCATAGACATCGACTGACTTAAAGACAATATGAAAGACAACATGAAAGCCTTTTGATGTACAGTCTTTGACTTCTAGGGCTCACAAGAATATATATACTTTGGATTTTTCTTTCACTTCGTTTTCTTTCTCTTTTCTTCCCTTGTCATTCCTTTCTTTCTTTTCCCTTTTTCTCTCTCCTTTTCCTTCAAATTTTGAAAATGCAGCAGTGGCCACAGAACTGGAAAAGGTCAGTTTACATTCCAATGCCAGAGAAATGCAATGCCAAAGAATGCTCAAACTACCGCACAATTGCATTCATCTCACACGCTAGTAAAGTAATGCTCAAAATTCTCCAAGCCAGGCTTCAACAATACATGAACTGTGAAGTTCCAGATGTTCCAGCTGGTTTTAGAAAGGGCAGAGGAACCAGAGATCAAATTGCCAACATCCACTGGATCATGGAAAAAGCAAGAGAGTTCCAGAAGACACATCTATTTCTGCTTTATTGACTCTGCTAAAGCCTTCAACTGTGTGGATCACAACAAACTGTGGAAAATTCTGAAAGAGAGGGGAATACCAGACCACCTGACCTGCCTCTTGGGAAGTCTGTGTGCAGGTCAGGAAGCAACAGTTAGAATTGGACGTGGAACAACAGACTGGTACCAAAAAGGGAAAGGAGTACATCAAGGCTGTATATTGTCACCCTGCTTATTTAACTTCTATGCAGAGTAAATCATGAGAAATGCTGGGCTGGAAGAAGCACAAGCTGAAATCAAGATTGCTGGGAGAAATATCAATAATCTCAGATATGCAGATGACACCACCCTTATGGCAGAAAGTGAATAAAAACTAAAGAGCCCCTTGATGAAAGTGAAAGAGGAGAGTGAAAAAGTTGGCTTAAAATTCAACGCTCAGAAAACTAAGATAATCGCATCTGGTCTCATTACTTCATGGCAAATAGATGGGCAAACAATGGAAATAGTGACAGGCTTTATTTTTTTGGGCTCCAAAATTGCTGCAGATGGTGACTGCAGGCATGAAATTAAAAGATGTTTGCTCCTTCGAAGAAAAACTATGACCAATCTAGACAGCATATTAAAAAACAGAGACATTACTTTGCCAACAAAGGTCCATCTAGTCAAGGCTATTGTTTTTCCAGTAGTCAAGTATGGATGTGAGAGTTGGACTATAAAGAAAGCTGAGCACCAAAGAATTGATGCTTTTGAACTGTGGTGCTGGAGAAGACATCTTGAAAGTCCCTTGGACTGCAAGGAGATCCAACCAGTCCATCCTGAAGGAAATCACTCCTGAATATTCATTGGAAGAACTGATGTGGAAGCTGAAACTCCAATACTCTGGTCACCTGATGCAAAGAACTAACTCATTGGAAAAGACCCTGATGTTGGGAAAGAATAAAGGTGGGAGAAGGGGTCGACAGAGGATCAGGTGGTTGGATGGCATCACCCGCTCAATGGACATGAGTTTGAGTAGTCTCCGGGAGCTGGTGATGGACAGGGAGGCCAGGTGTGCTGCAGTCCATGGGGTTGCAGAGTCGGACATGACTGAGCAACTGAACTGAACTGAACAGAACTTTCCTTCCTCCAGTTATTCCTCTTCTATCTCCTCTCCCTATCTCTCCCTCCCTTCCTTCTTTTCTTTCATATAATTTCATTAAACAACAGAAAAACTCTAAATCACTATACTTAATCTTTGGCACTTCAAAAATCCTCCTTTGCTTTTTCCTGTCACTAGAAGATAATTCAGGTCAACACATATTTCATTTATCTTTTCTTTTTTCATTCATTCATTTCACAGATATTTAACAAGGACCAATAACATCAGGAGCTGAGTCTACAAGACCAATTTCCTAATAGTATTTAAAAGATGCATAATTTTCTGTACACAGGGTTATGAACTTAAGAGTAACCCCTTTGTAGATTCTGAAAATATTACATATGTAATCTTCATGCCTTGGAATTACACAATTAGATTCCCATCAGAAATGAAAGAACGTGTCCAGGACAAAATTGTACCCAAATTAGTTTGAAAGAGGCAATTTATCTTCTGAGCACCTGTTGGCAAATGGTCATGCAGACACTCTTTTATTATGACTTGTGGAATTTCAGTTCAGTTCAGTCACTCAGTCATGTCTGACTCTTTGTGACCCCATGGACTGCAGCAGACCAGGCTTCCCTGTCCATCACCAGCTCCTGGAGCCTGCTCAAACTCATGTCCATCGAATTGGTGATGCCCTCCAATTAACTTGTGGAATTTAATGTAATGAAAATGATGGCATTCATGTTTCAAGGCTCTGAACCTGCCACTCACTTTTCCTGAACTTAATTCACTGTGTTCTATGTTGATTTTCTTTATCTGATAAAGAGATTTTCCTTCATTCTTACCCCATAAATGCCACAATTTCTTCTCATGACTTTTCTAAGAGCATTTTTGAAGTCTTTGTTCCTCAAGCTGTAGATGACAGGGTTCAACAGTGGGGTGACCACAGTGTAAAAGACAGAAATAATCTTGTTGATATCTGGTGACAGGGGGGCACTGGGGCGGACATACATGGAGATCATGGTTCCATAGTAGATAGTCACAACAGCTAAATGGGAGCCACACGTGGAAAAGGTTTTCATTTGGCCAGAGGCTGAAGGAATTCTCAGTACTGATGATACAATAAAAACATAGGACACCAGTGTAAGAATAAAGCAAATGCACAGCACAGCAATTGACAGGATAAAGATGACCATCTCAGTGACATAAACACTGGAACAAGAGAGCTGCATGAGGGGAGGGAGGTCACAGAAGAAATGATTGATCTGGTTGGGCCCACAAAAATCCAACTTGGAAATCATTAGAGAGGGCAGAAATCCTGTGCCAACTCCTGTCAACCAAGAGATAGCCACCAACTTGGTGCAGATCTCAGGACTCATCAGGAAAGAGTAGTGCAGTGGACTACAGATTGCCAGATATCGGTCATAGGCCATCACAGCCAGAAGAAAGCACTCAGTAGCCCCGAAGAACACAAAGAAGTAGAGCTGTGCTATACAGGCGTGGAAGGAGATGGCTTGGCCCTGGGAGACCAGAGTGGCTAGGAGAAGGGGCACAATGGTGGATGTATACCAGATCTCCAGAAAGGAGAGATGTTTGAGGAATGTGTACATAGGTGAGTGCAGCCGCTGGTCCTGGCTCACCACTACAATAATGACAATATTCCCTGTCATTGTGAGGAAGTAGATGAACAAGAAAATGATAAAAAGCAAGGTCTGCCACTCAAGAAGGTTCTGGAATCCCAGCAGCTGAAACTCAGTAACAGTGGACAAATTTTGGGACTTCATTGCCTGTAGAAGAGGAAAACATTTTGGAAAAGCATTGTTTGCAAGGCATAAAAATATTTATAAATACTGACATCTTGAACTTCAGAGACTAATTTTTAAATTAGTTCAGATCTTTAGGTACTGCATTTTAGGAGAGCAAATGCATGATTTCATCTTGCTTTTAAAGAATACATTTTGAGATTAGAACCTGAATGTGGATATGAAGTCTTGTAAAGAACTTCAGAAAACTTCATTTGTTGTATTCTCTGAATTCTACAAGTGGTCTCAGGTTCAAAGACATAGGCCAAAAAGGACTCTGACTGAAATCAAACTTAGAAACCAACAATAAGAGCAAAGTTAAAAAAAAGTCAAGCACATAAGGAAGCAAATACCTTCCTTTTCTCATATGTGGGCTTTGTCTGAAAAAGAAATTAGACACAGCATAACTCCTAAGATACCTTGGAAAAGTTTCTCCTTTCAAACAATATGTAAGGATAACCTGCTCTCCATGTGCATGTGTGTGTGTACATTTTTGTGAAGTTTTGTACTGAGCTAACTTGTTACCTTCATTGCTGTCCTTGTCCAGCTGGATAACATGCTCAGCCACTGTAATCACTCCTTTCTGTATACACCTCAGTTCAGTCACTCAGTCATGCCCGATTCTTTGCGACCCCATGGACTGCAGCATGCCTGTCTTCCCTGTCCATCACCAACGCCTGGAGCCTACTCAAACTCATGTCCATTGCGTTGGTGTATATATTCAACAATAAATTTTTTCCTTTGAAAGTGAAGTGAAAGTGAAATTCGCTCAGTTGTGTCTGACGCTTTGCGACCCAATGGACTATATAGTCCATTGCTACATAGTCCAATGCTATATAGTCCATGGACTTCTTCAGGCCAGAATACTGGAGTGGGTAGCCTTTCCCTTCTCCAGGGGATCTTCCCAACCCAGGGATCGAACCCAGGTCTCCCGCATTGGGGGCAGATTCTTTACCAGCTGAACCACAAGGGAAACCCAAATTTTTCTTTTGCTTTCGTTCAATTCATTGTCATAACCAGTTTTTGTTAGTCAACATTTACCTGCCATATATGAGTTTTCTTTCTGTAAAGGAGGTAAGAGACAACAATGTAGCCATTTTAAAATTTACAACCAATACATTCCAATGCATTCTTATTGCTTAGAGCATTCATTCTGCATTTTCTTTATCTATTCACTTTTCATTTTCCTTAGTGATTGTATCATAATGTTCTTCTCTTTTCAAACTCCCAACACTTTCTTGTTGTGTATCTATACCCTCAGCAAAATATAAATGCCTACTGTACTGTTAAACAGCAACAACAACAACAAAATAACCAGAAAAACAAAACTGAAATCCTCCAAAGGGAACATCCAAACTCTCAGGCCACTAAATTCCCCGACTACCTACCTGAGTTCCGATGCATCTGCTCCCTATTTCTTCCTCTGAATAAACAGTGTAAGCCCAGGTTAAGGCAAATCCCTCTACAGGTGCTTCAGGTGTTGCATCTTCCCACTTAGCTGAAGGTATTTCTGGTATTACTCCCCCTTACTCCCCTTAATAAATAGTGGCCCCCTCTCAGTTGGATCATTTCCTCAGCTTGTCAGCATGCTGGCTTTCTCTCTCTTTTATAAAGGCAATCAGAGCAATAACAGGTCTTGATGCTCTTCTTTTCTCCAAATACTACCTGCATTTGTCTGTTCATTTTAACTCCCTCCCTTTGGAAGGGAGTCTCTCTTCACTGCCTGCATTCCCTCTTGAATCCACTGAATTATGCTTTGCCCTCTTCAGGACACCAAAATCATTCTGCTGCACTATTACCCTTCAATCATTCATCCTCGTTCCTAATCGTTCTGATGTGTCAATGGTATGGCACATTTGATTTTTCCCTCTTTCTGGGGCTACTATGCATGACCATGGACTCTCTGAGTTCAGCTATAGACTTTTCTTCTCACTTTTTATCGATTTCCTTTTTTCTAGCATCTCCATATCCTCTAACCTGTAAAATACATCACTTTGGGGCTGAACACCTCTCAATCTACCTCATTTCCCTCATGATTTCAAGCAGTCTCTTGATTTTAAATGCCGTTGCGCTTGGTCTTTAACCCCCTAAAGTGTGAATCAAGCCTGAATATAAGACTCATGTAAACAACTGCCCTATTTGAAGTGCATACTGACACATTCAATCAGCATCTGAAACAAAACAAACTATCCTGCATTCCTGCCTCACCCCCCAGTCTCCTCGAAGCAAGTCTCTCTCATCTCATTAGGTCCCTCTATCCTCCCACTTGCTCAAGCCAGAATTAGATTTGATTCTTGTTTGTCACAGACCCAGTATCGGATTTCTCACCAAAATTGCCTGGCTTCACCTGAAAGTATATCCAGAAACTGCTCACCATTTGGCAACTACATCACATCCTCTCTGGGGGAAAAAAAAAGTTCTACTTACTCTTACCTGGATTGTTCAACAGACTCCTTGCAGTCCCTCCACAGCTACCTGCCCTTCCTTCTTCAGTAAATCCTCAGTAAAGCAGCCAGAGTGAAACTTTTAGCACAGAGTATGCCATTCCTCTGCTTAAAGCCCACAGCAACACCCAGATTCTACAGGAAACATAAATATCCCTGAACTGTTCCTAATAAGTAAATGAAACAATGTGGCCAATCAGCTTATTCATATGTTTCATAGCTCTCGATTTTTGCTATGTTTTGTTTTCACCTCTTATACTTGGCTAAAGTCACTAGGAATATTATCTTCATTTGACAATGAAATAGTCATATAGAGTAAAAATGGTACTTTAACAAAATCCATGTTGGGTTTTCCTGGTGGCTCAGACATTAAAGAATCTGCCTACAATGCAGAAGATTTGGATTCAGTTCCTGGGTTGAGCTGACCCCTGGAGAAGGGAATGGCTACCCACTTCAGTATTCTTGCCTGGAGAATTCCATGGACAGAGGAGCCTGGTGGGCTACAGTCCATGGGACTGCAAAGAGTGGAACAGGACTGAGAGACTCACATTTTCACTTTCATGCATTTGTTACCAGGGACACACTAACAGATCTCTCTTTTTTATCTTTTCATTTATTTGTAAGTATATTACCATGGGACTCAATTAAATATAAACAATGAGTAGATTAAAAAAATAAACATGGAGAACAATAAGGGCCCACAGGGAGCTCACAGGGAAAGCAAAGGAGCATTGTATTATGATTGACTAAGTTTATAAGGCATTTGGCCCAATTTCCTAGTCATATAAAATTTCTCCCATAATGCGCATCCAAGGGAACAAGGAAGCTGAACTTTACTAATCACCATTCTTTGGTTAAATACTTTCAGAAATGAGGAACTCAACCCTTAATGAACTAATGATCATTTACTGATTATTTCCAAGAGTTAGAGTCACCTTAACTGCATTAAGCTTAAAAAAAAAAATCTGTTTTCTAAAATGCTGTACTGAGTTTACTTAGCACTAGAATAAACAGTGTAACCTCATATCCAATGCTGTAGCTTTATTATGAGAATTATATGTATAAAATTATACAAAAATAAATATAATCAAGAATGTTATTGTTTTTATATTCAATGTCACACAGAGTCATCTAAATGGCCTTTGGCATCTCAAGACATTTTTGATTACTTTTCAGCTATTACAGTTTTATATGTTAAACAATTTAGGCAAGATAATTTGTCTCAAAGTAGATAGAGTATCAGCAAAGGCTAAAATTGCCTTGGTCATGAGGAATAGTTTTTAGAATTCAATATAGTCACTCACAACAACCAAAATAAAATCTGTGTCATCAACACCAAATGTACCATTTAGATTTCTTTAGGAAAAACTTCAAGTCTGTCCACAAGAACCTCCCCTACCTGTCAATAACCACAGCATGAAGAGCCCTAAATCATGGGTACCACGTGCACCTTGCCCTCCTGGAACCCAAATGCGGGCTGTGCTTTTTTCTTGAGTGGAAATTGCCATCTTCTGTTGGAGTTTGATGCTGTAGAAAGCAGACTTTTCCTTTCAATAACTCTGTGTTTCTTAGGGACCTGGCTCTTCTGAGTACTCTGTTTCCCAGATATATATATATATTTTTTTTTTTTTTTCCTGTAATTTGCCAATCAAGCTAGTAAACAATGGAACCAACCTTCTGAGATTCAACAGTTCCCACTGAGGTTTATATGTCAGTAACACTCAGGATAGAGGCAATTCTTAAATTCTTATGAAGTACATTTTTAAAATTTAACTTAATATCAATCCTAATGATATTTGACTAAAAGTTAAATCAAATTAAAAAGTGTTTTTTAAATCTAACAAGCAGGTAATTAGTGAGAGGCCTGAATGTATGACAGTTGGGTTTTGTTGCATGGTGTTTCTTCATCAAACTTTAATTACAGGTGTGGCTAAATTTAAAAAAAAAGTCATGACTGAAATAATTGTCTTCATTCATTCAATTAAAGCAATCTATATACAAGTTCCAGAGAAGGCAATGGCACCCCACTCCAGTACTCTTGCCTGGAAAATCCCATGGACAGAGGAGCCTGGTGGGCTGCAGTCCATGGGGTCGCACAGAGTTGGACACAACTGAGCGACTTCACTTTCACTTTTCACTTTCATGCATTGGAGAAGGAAATGGCAACCCACTCCAGTGTTCTTGCCTGGAGAATCCCAGGGACAGGGGTGCCTGGTGGGCTGCCGTCTATGGGGTCCCACAGAGTCGGACACGACTAAAGAGACTTAGCCGCAGCAGCAGCAGCATACACAAGTTCATTCTGAGTATTACTCTGTCAATCTAACAAAAAATATACAATATGTGAATCTGAGAATTAGGAGATGAGTTGAAAAAGAAAAAGGTTTTAATTCATCCATAATATAGCAGGATTAAAAAGCCAAGTGTATTAAAGTCTATTTAATTAAGAAGATCTAATTTATTAAGATCCCCTGGAAGAGAGCATGGCAACCCACTCCAGTATTCTTGCCTGGGGAATCCCAAGGATAGAGGAGCCTGGCAGGCTATAGTACATAGCATTACAAAGAGTGGGACACAACTGAAGCAATTTATTAATATTTATTAACATCACATGCAATTGATTAATATTTTAGTTGTTTATATCTTTTAATTTAGAATAACATATTAAAAGATTGAACAAATGAAAAAAGAAAACAAATTACAATTGCACGTATTTTGGATGGGTTTATCATTAATTTATTCAGCAAATATGCATTTGGAACTTACTATGTGCTTGGAGCTCATCCAGGCATTGGAATTCACCAGTGAATCACACAAACACTATAGTCCGATGAAGTAGGCTGACATAATTAATTATTGGTATTTGACTTACTTAATATAATTTAAAAAATATTTAAACTAATGATTTTAAAATAATGTGATTCCTGTGTATATATATTTTAGAAGACATTGAAAAGGGAAGAATATACAGATTAAAAATGTATCCTTTTAAATATCTATAGTACTGTCTCCCAGAATTAAACACCTTATACTTTTACCTTCCATACTTTTTTGTGTCCCACAAGTGGAGTAGTATAATTGAGTTAGTACTATATAGCCTGGGCTTCCCTCCCGGTTCAGTTGGTAAAGAACCTGCCTGCAATGCAGGAGACTCAGGTTTGATTCCTGGGTCAGGAAGATCCCCTGGAGAAGGAAATGGCAACCTACTCCAGTATTCTTGCCTAGAGAATCCTATGGACTGTAGCCTGGGGTCACAAGAGTCGGACACGACTTAGCGACTAAACCACAACCACCAACACTGTATAGTCTATATCTTGGCATGCACGCATGCGTGCTAAGTCAAGTTGTGCCTGACTTCAGTTGTGTCCGACTCCGCAACCCTATGGACTGTTGCCCGCCAAACTCCTCTGTCCGTTGGTTCTCCAGGCAAGAACACTGGAGTGAGTTGCCATGCCCTCCTCCAGGTATCTTCCTACTCAAGGATCAACCCTGTGTCTCTTATGTCTCCTGTATTGGGAGGTGGGTTCTTTACCTGTAGTACCATCTAGGAAGCCCCAATATCTTGGCGTATTGACAGATAATTTTTTAAGCTTGAATCTTGCCCCTTTTTTGCAGAAAATTTTATGGATAACTTACATCATAGGTCTTTTCACATGCTGTTGAATTTGGGGAAAATAATTAACATTTATGGACTGCATGATAGTTCACTCTTTGGGGTATGGTTTTCATATCTAATCCCAAATCCAGATCTTGTAATCCCTGCATGTTTATGGAAAGATGTGAGACCTGATAGGGCATGTAGAGCACACCAGAAGCATCATCAAACACTACACCTAGAATTAGAGCTATCAGATCAGATCAGATCAGTCGCTCAGTCCTGTCCGACTCTTTGCGACCTCATGAATCACAGCACGCCAGGCCTCCTTGTCCATCACCAACTCCCGGAGTTCACTCAGACTCACATCCATCGAGTCAGTGATGCCATCCAGCCATCTCATCCTCTGTCATCCCATTCTTCTCCTGCCCCCAATCCCTCCCAGCATCAGAGTTTTTTCCAATGAGTCAACTCTTCTCATGAGGTGGCCAAAGTACTGGAGTTTCAGCTTTAGCATCATTCCTTCCAAAGAAATCCCAGGGCTGATCTCCTTTAGAATGGACTGGTTGGATCTCCTTGCAGTCCAAGAGCTAAGACAGGGTAAATTTGTATACCTTGCGTTTGCTCACATCTCAAATTTCTCATATTTAATATACAAATGTGGTTTACAACACTTCTTTAGAGAGTGATTGCAAATCTCACACAGGACATTGCATATATTATTTAATTTATTCCATAAACTATAGGGGGCCCTTACTCTATGAAGCCCAGAGTAAAAGACTCTGGAATAAAAATATGAATGAGATAATATTCTTTTCCTTGAATCTATCAAATGACCTTAAAAATTCTTAATGTAAATCCATTGTAAAGTATAACATTAGGGAGTAAATCTACTTTTGTTAACATGTACATGTGATGATTGGAGCTCATATGCACAGAAAACAGCCCACAGGCAAGCATTTTTTCCACTGCACAGATCAGTATCTTAGAAACCCTAGGTTCTCACTCACAGTCAAAAGGAAACTTCTCTGCTTCACGTTTTCTTTCTGAATTCCCTCCAACGAAACAAAGAAGACTCTGGAGATGTCAGCACCCCTTACAAAGCCAATGAATGCTGAGATTGTGTCTACAGAGGATATTAGACAATCTTAGCTCAGTGAATGATCAATATAGACTCTGGGGAAAAGGAACAATAAAAATGAAGGATACAACTGCTGAAATGAAAATCAACAATGGGATACTGCTTAGCCATATAAATGAATGAAATAATGCCATTTGCCACATCATGGATGGACGTAGAGATTATCACACTAAGTGAAATAGGTCAAACAGAGAAAGACATATATCATATGACATCACTTATATATGGAATCTAAAATAAGATACAAATGAACTTATTTATAAGACGGAAACAGAGTCACAGACATAGAAAACAAATTTGTGGTTACCAAAGGGGAAAGAGGGGGATAAATTAGGAGTCTGGAGTTAGTAGACATAAACTATGATATATAAAATAAATAACAATGTCCTACTGTATAGCAGAGGGAACTATATTCAATGTCCTATAATAAATCATCATGGAAAAGAATATGAAAAATAATAGTTATGTATATGTATTTATCTATATCTATACTATATCCCTATCTAGCTATCTAGCTGAATCACTTTGCTGTACACCAGAAACTAGCACAACATCATAAATCAACTATATTTAAATAAAAGACAAATTTTTTTTTATGGATTGAAAAACTGAAAAAAAAAAAGTAAAAACGAAAAACAGAGATCCTTTTAAAAACCACAAGCAGGAAGGAAAGTGATGGCTCAGTTGCTTTTGAGGTTTGTTCTGGCTGGCTTTTTTTTTTTTTTTTCAGTACAGGGTGGGCTGAATTTGGGACTGCTGCTACTGCTAAGTCATTTCAGTCGTGTCCGACTCTGTGCGACGCCATAGACAGCAGCCTACCAGGCTCCCCGTCCCTGGGATTCTCCAGGCAAGAACACTGGAGTGGGTACTAGGAGATTATAAATTCTCAAAGCTGAGGTAAGGGTATGGTCATAAAACGCTGGGAGCCTTGTTTAAAAAGACTCAGACTAGGAAAGAAAACATGGATGCCCTGGAGAGATGGTTTCAGGAGCCCAAAGTCACTATGTCAGGAAGTCAAGAAAGAAGCAGAGAGAAATGGTCAGAGGAGGAGGATCCTATATCCTTAGAGAAGGCAGAATACATGTGAAGTGCAGTATTAGAGAAGGATGATGGCAGGAAGCGAGGATGTTAACGAAAAGATTTAGAACTGTGCAACCTGAGACTGAGTCAGAGAATGGAGTTAGGGTAAAGCAGTAGGTGCACTAAAATGTGATTGTCTCAGCACAAAGGCATGTTTTATTCACCCAGGAAGAATGATTGTGAGGAAATATAAATTTAATTTGCTTCTCTGGAGGCTCAGACGGCAAAGAATCTGTCTGCAATTCGGGAGACACCTGGGTTCAATCCCTGGATTGGGAAGATCCCCTGGAGGAGGACACGGCAACCCACTCCAGTGTTCTAAAGTAGGTGCATCAAAATTCGATTGAATCAGCACAAAGACATGTTTTATTCACTTCAGAAGAATGATTGTAAGAAAATACAACTTTAATTTAGACCAACTCTATTAAACAAGAAAGTATTCAGGGAGGCCTTTCACATAGCACTTGTAAATACAACGACATCTGAGTATAATGCAGCTTACTACTTACCACAAATGGGCTATAAGGAAATTTTGCTTTTTTTAAGGACAATCGTACAGAGGTCATTCTTATCCTCCCAAAGCTAGAGACAAAATAGAGTTTATATTCAATGACTGAAGAACAAGTCAGGGAAGAAGTACCATCTGATATTAGCTCACTCACTCTCCTGAAAATCACTTTGACCTCCACATGCAAGGCTAGTGACCTTCCCTTAGCCTTTGGCGTGTGTGTTCGGTTGCCCCACTAGTGTCCCACACTTGCAATCCTATGGACTGTAGCTTTCCAGGCTCCTCCCTCTGTCCATGAAGGTCTTCAGGCAAGAATACTGGAGAGGGTTGCCATACCCTCCTCCAAGGGATTATGTTGCATTATAATGTTTTCAAATAAAAGAGAAATGTGCTTCAGCATCTTTGCAAGTCACAGTAACATAAATCAAAGTCAAAATCATATATGAAAATCATATATGTTAATTGTAGAAAAATATGAATCTCACACTGAACATATAATGGTCATTGAAAATTTTCCTTCTTTAGCTTCTAGGATGAACTGTACTGATTCTATTCATTCATTCATTCACTTGTTTATTCAACCAGTATTTATTGGGTATCTTATGTGCCAGTCATTCTTCAAGTTAATGGGGATACATTATTGAGCAAAATAGAAAAAAAAAAAAAAACAACTCCTGCTTACTTTCTAATTATCCATCCCTTTGTTACTTGTTTTCTTTTTTTTTTTTTTTTTTCTTCGCCCGCCGGACCTGCCACGCGCCGCCGCCGCCGCCGCCGCCGCCACCGCCGCCGCCACCGCCGCCACCGCCGCCGCGCGCACCTCAGCAAGCCTTTTTCTTTAATTAGATATATTTACTACACACCAGGACCTGTATCAAATGTGTGACATTGTTTAGCCCATTTAATCCTTTGAACAACCCTGTATGAGAGGCATTAACAAAGTCAGTCCTCATATTTTAGAGGAAATTTGGTATAGAAACTTATTTCAAGCCTCTTATCTAGCAAGTAGCACAGTCTTCAGCCTGGAGCCAGGGTCTGCTTTTCTACTAAGGAGCCCTCTGCCCTTTTCCTTTCTTTTCTAAATTCACATCTTTAATGTTCTACTCATAACTGTTTCTGTTTGTTCTCAAAGAGTCTATTGTATTTATTTTTAGAATCTATTTTAATTTTCCACCTGGAACTTTCAGCAGACAGCCTCAAACTGTTTAGACCTTTCCATTTGCCAAAGTTCCAGGCCAAGCCCTGGTCCTTAGAACAAGGAACTGCAAACCTCTCCAGCCTCTTCATCACACCCTTTTGTCGTGGTGAAGGGGCTTGAGTAACTCAGTGAAGCTAGGAGCCATGGTGTACAGGGCCACCCAAGATGCACAGGTCATAGTGAAGAGTTCTGAAAAAAATGTGGTCTGCTGGAGGAGGGAATGCCAAATAGAAGGGGGGAAAGTGGAAGCAATGACAGACTTTTATTTTCTTTGGCTCCAAAATCACTGAGGATAGTGATTGCAGCCATGAAATTAAGACACTTGCTCCTTGGAAAGAAAACTATCACAAACCTAAACAGTGTTTTAAAAACAGAGATATCACTTTGCTGACAAAGGTCCATGTAGTCAAAGCTATGATTTTTCTAGTAGTCATATACAAATGTGAGCACTGGACCTTAAAGAAGGCTGAGCTCCAAAGAACTAATGCTTTTGAATTGTGGTGCTGGAGAAGACTCTTGAGAGTCCCTTGGACAGCAAGGAGATCAAACCAGTCAGTCCTAAAAGAAATCAGACTAAATACTCTTTGGAAGGACTGATGCTAAAACTCCAGTTCTTTGACCACCTGATGTGAAGAGCTGACTCATTGGAAAAAATCCTGATGCTGGGAAAGATTGAAGGCCAAAGGAGAAGGCAGCAGAGGATGAGCTGGTTAGATAAGATCACTGACTCAATGGACATGAATTGAAGCCAGGCATGCAGCAGTCCGTGGGGTCATAAAGAGTTGAACACAGCTTAGTGACTGAACAACAACAACAACAAAACCTCTCTGAAGCTGCAAGGACCTGAGTCATCTGCCCCTGCCACTCACTCGGAACTTATCTACTGCCACTCATCCTCATCGTACACATACGTCAGCCTGCCTGGCTGCCTCATGTCATGGGGTACATCCTGCTCCCTCTAGCAATAGTTCAGCTTATATACTCTGTGCCCTCTGACTGTTCTCCTTGCCAGAGCTCCCTTCCTTTCAACTTCTATTCACTCTTCAGTTATTAACTCAGAAACTCCCAAGGGCCCAATCTGACCACTGCCCACCCTCCGCAACCCCAGCTTGTTCAGAGCCCTGTAATATTCTTGCAGCACTGGTGAGTGTCTTTTCTCCCAGTTTTTAGTTTAGAATTGTATGAGTTCTACTTATAGATCTTAAGACTCCCTTGAGCGATGAGCCATTTGTTTTTTGCTTACTCTTGTGTCTGAGATTCTGGCAGCTTGTGCTGAGGAACAAATTGAATGATTTGCTATAGGCATGTCCATCATCCCTTCAAACTCAACGAAATAAAAATTGCATTTTGCGTAGATGACAGATGTTTCCCACATTTGTCTACTTTCCTGATGACCTAATGACCTCACCATATTCATCCCAAGTAGGGATCACACCCTTTTGTCAAATCATCTTTCTTCTATGTGTATCTCAGCCTCCCCCAACTCACAAGTGCTGCAGCACTGATAGGCTGTAGTTATATTATTTTTCCTAACCAATGCCTTAGCCTACAGCTTTGCCACTTCTAAAATAACACATGTGCAGTCATTATGGGAGTCACTGAAGTTGACCAGATTTTATTTAAATGCTTTGAATTGTTGTTAGGCTATAGACTTATCATTATTATACACACATTTTTTGGGGGGGGAGGGGGCATCTCCTTATAACTTACCAGTATATTTCTTTATTAAGAGCTAATTAACAGGAAGTAAAAAAAATATGCAGAGTACATCATGAGAAACGCTGGACTGGAGGAAACACAAGCTGGAATCAAGATTGCTGGGAGAAATAGCAATAACCTCAGATATGCAGATGACACCACCCTTATGGCAGAAAGTGAAGAGGAACTAAAAAGCCTCTTGATGAAAATGAAAGTGGAGAGTGAAAAAGTTGGCTTAAAGCTCAACATTCAGAAAACGAAGATCATGGCATCTGGTCCCATCACTTCATGGGGAATAGATGGGGAAACAGTGGAAACAGTGTCAGACTTTACTTTTGGGGGCTCCAAAATCACTGCAGATGGTGACTGCAGCCATGAAATTAAAAGACGCTTACTCCTTGGAAGGAAAGTTATGACCAACCTGGATAGCATATTCAAAAGCAGAGACATTACTTTGCCAACAAATATCCGTCTAGTCAAGGCTATGGTTTTTCCTGTGGTCATGTATGGATGTGAGAGTTGGACTGTGAAGAAGGCTGAGCGCTGAAGAATTGATGCTTTTGAACTGTGGTGTTGGAGAAGACTTTTGAGAGTCCCTTGGACTGCAAGGATATCCAACCAGTCCATTCTGAAGGAGATCAGCCCTGGGATTTCTTTGGAAGGAATGATGCTGAAGCTGAAACTCCAGTACTTTGGCCACCTCATGTGAAGAGTTGACTCATTGGAAAAAATTCTGATGCTGGGAGGGATTGGGGGCAGGAGGAGAAGGGGACGACAGAGGATGAGATGGCTGGATGGCATCACTGACTCGATGGACGTGAGTCTGAGTGAACTCCAGGAGTTGGTGATGGACAGGGAGGCCTGGTGTGCTGCTATACATGGGGTCGCAGAGTCGGACACGACTGAGCGACTGAACTGAACTGAACTGAGAAAAAATAAATTTTGACAAAAAAAAAACTTTAACAAATCAATATGTCATAAAAAGATAATAAGGTCATGGGGCAGTTTAGAAAATAATTGAAGGAAGGAGCTTAGCGATTCTTGAAATTTACTGACAGTGAAAACATGAGAGTACAGGCTCCAATAAGCGACCCTAGGAGGGATTTCGTTAGAAATGATCAGTTTCCTAGGAGGCTAGGATTGCTAGAATGTTAATTTTATGCTTGTGGTTTACTGTGTCTGAGTTGCAAGTTTTCACTGGGCGTGGCTCATTTGGACGCTTGCCAGTGGATAAAGCCCATCTTGTGTCTGCTTCTCATGAGGCTGTGGGGTTCCTCCCTTCTGCGTCAGAACACCAGGAAAGATAGTGCAGGCAGCTGGGGAAGACAGCTGTACTATCTGAGGGGCCAGGCAAGGCCCAGCAGGCCATGGCCTCGGGGTCCCCTGGGGAGCGGCTCTGCGAGGAGGCCCGGTGCCCAGTGTGCCTGGATTTCCTGCAGAATCCCGTCAGTGTGGACTGCGGCCACAGTTTCTGCCTCAGATGCATCTCCGAGTTCTGCGAGAAGTCCGACAGCGCACAGGGCGGCATCTATGCCTGTCCGCAGTGTCGGGGTCCCTTCAGGCTGGAAAGCTTCCGGCCCAACAGGCAGCTGGCCAGCTTGGTGGACAGCGTGCGGCAGCTGGGGCTGGGCGCGGAGCCTTCGGGGGCACGCTTGTGTGTGAGGCATGGCGAGGAGCTGACCCGTTTCTGCGAGGAGGACCAGGAAGTGCTGTGCTGGGTCTGTGACACCACTCCAGAGCACAGGAGCCACCACACAATATCGCTGCAGGAGGCCGCCAGGTGCTACCAGGTGAGAGGTGTTACCATGTAATGTGGAGGGCTGTGACTCCTGATCTGGAAATGCTGGTCTGTAATGGAAGACACTGACTAGGTCAGAAGTGTGAAAAATCCCTTGCCAGAGACAGAGCCAAAAGATAACCCCTGATCTGAATGAGCAGTGCCCTCCACACCAACCACCCTCCTGGCTCACATTCACCTTTGCTCCATGGAAATACCATCGTTTGGGACTCCTATTCAGGAGCTCAAACATACTGTTATTTTAGACTGCTCTTCTCTGCCATGAAACTCTCCCTGGTCATTTCATTTCATGCTGGTCTTAATTTTCCTGATATAGGTAATCTGAGTTTCACAACTAGAGCTCCCTGGTGTAGGAGGCTATGTTGTCCAGTTGCCTCTTAGTTACAAGTGCATAAATGTTCTCGGAAACACTTCCTAATAACTATCATTTGTATAATATTTTGATTTTGCATAATAGTTATATTAATTAATGCTCCTGTTGTTTAGTCACTAGGTTGTGTCCAGCTCTTTGCAACCCCATGGACTGTAGCTGATCAGGCTTCTCTGTCCATGGGACTTCCCAGGCAAGAATACTGGAGTAGGTTGCCATTTCCTTCCCCAGGGGATCTTCTCAAACCAGGGATCAAACCCAAGTCTTGTGCTTAGCAGGAGGATTCTGTACCACTGAGTCACTTAGGAAGCCCATGATAATTAATATTGTCATTTTATATTGGAATATAGTTGATTTACAGTGTTGTGTTCATTTCAGGTATACAGCAAAGTGATTCAGTTATACATATACATGTATCCATTCTTTTTAAAAATCTTTTCCCATATAGGTTATTTCAAAATATTGAGTAGAGTTTTCAGTGCTATACAGTAGGTCCTTGTTGATAATCTATTTTATATATAGTTGATAATCTATTTTATATGTATATAGTAGTGTATATATGTTAATCCTAAACTCCTAATTTATTCCTTCCCCTCACCTTTGCCTTTTGATAATTTTAAGTTTGTGTTTGAAGTTTGTGAGTCTATTTCTGTTTTGTAAATACTTTCATTTGTATCATTTTTTTTTAGATTACACATGTAAGCAATGTGTGTGGGTATGTGTGTGCTAAGTCGCTTCAGTCATGTCTTATTCTTTGTGACCCTATGGACTGTAGTCAGCCAGGCTCTTCTGTCCATTGGATTCTCTAGGCAAGAATACTGGATTGCCATGGGTTGCCATACCTTCTTCCAGGGGATCTTCCCAACCCAGGGATTAAACCTGTGTTTCTTAGGTCTCCTGCATGGCAGGCAAATTCTTTAATGCTGACCACCAGGGAAGCCCACATAAGTGATGTTATATGGTATTTATTTTTCTCAGTATGACTTACTTTACTTAGTATGATAATCTCTAGGTCCATCCATGTTGCTATAAATTACTTTGTTTCATTCTTTTTAAGCCAGAGTAATTTTACATAGTGGGCTCCCCTGGTGTCTCAGTGATAAAGAACCCACCTGCCAATGCATGAGAAGCAGGCTTCATCCCTGGTTGGAAAGATACCCTGGAGAAGGAAATGGCAACCCACTCCAGTATTCTTGCTTGGGAAATTTCCCAGACAGAGGAGCCTGGTAGTCTACACTCCATTGGGTCACAAAAGAGTCATACACAACTTAGTGACTAAACAACATCAATAACAAAAATATTCATATATATATATATATATATATGCCACATCTTCTTTATGCATTCATGTGTCAATGGACATTTAGGCTGTGTCCATGTCTTGAAAGAAAGTGAAAGTGAAGTCACTCAGTTGTGTCCGACTCTTTGCAATCCTATGGACTATAGCTTACCAGACGCTTCTGTCCATGGGGTTTTCTAGGCAAGAATATTCGAGTGGGTTGCCATTTCCTTTTACAGGAGATCTTCATGACCAAGGGATTGAACCCAGGTTTCCCGCATTGTAGGCAGACTCTTTACTGTCTGAGCCACCAGTGAAGACCATGTCTTGGCTACTGTAAATACTGCTGCAATGAATATAAGGGTGCATAAAACCACCTTCATGTTTGAATGTTTGCTATGAATGGTGTCTGGATGGGCACAAGGCTCTGATCCCCTTTAAAGTTGCCAATACATGTTACTATGACGTAGGAATCCAGTGGTTAAGCCGACAGATTCCTCTCTATTCAACACATATTTCTGGACTTATGATACGAGCATCCTCAGTGAAGAGGTGACTAATATTGGAGTACCTGGCTCACAAAAGTGGCATCCATGCAACTCTGTGAAAAAGATTCTTCCTACTGGTGCTCATCAAAAGTTTTTGGACGTATTCAGAACATACTTCGGAGAAGGCAATGGCACCCTACTCCAGTACTCTTGCCTGGAAAATCCCATGGATGGAGGAGCCTGGTAGGCTGCAGTCCATGGGGTCGCTAAGAGTCGGACACGACTGAACGACTTCTTTCACTTTTCACTTTAATGCATTGGAGAAGGAAATGGCAACCCATTCCAGTATTCTTGCCTGGAGAATCCCAGGGACGGGGGAGCCTGTTGGGCTGCCGTCTATGGGGTCACACAGAGTCGGACACGACTGAAGTGACTTAGCCGCAGCAGCAGAACACACTTAAATTCCCAATATTTGGAACAGCTGCTTGCACAAAGAGAGTTAAAGTCATCTTTAATCTACTGACCTTACCTGAAGTACTATCACAATGAAAATAAAGTGAAGATATTAACTTTATAAAATAATAATAAATTAATTTAATAAATTATTAATAATATAGAGCCTATACTAATTTTGTATATTTATATCATACATTTTAACTTAGAATAATTAATAATGTAATTATTATTATTATTTTAACTTTGTTTTAAATCAAGGTTGTGATTTATTTTTTTTCCCTCAAGTACCCTCTGGACCTACCTAGAAATATCTTTTTTAAGTTTTCTTCTTGATTTTGGTTGTCTTCTGCAAAATTCAGATGCTAACTATTTCTTAACTAGACTTCTAGAGTATATTCCTGCCTTTTTTCTTTAATCCAGAGGGTACCATACAGTGCATGGATAATGTCATATTCTAAGGAAGTTTTCTCTATTTCAGCAGTCCTTCAACTAAATACCAAATAAATATCTTCCAAACTCCTTAGCCTGTCAATCACTTTTAGGACCCTAAGTGCTCTTACTGTAACTCTTGTCTTAAGCATTAATTTTTAGATTCAGCAAAGCTAGCTTAATCACTGTTTCCCCAAACGTGACACAACTTTCAGCCTCTTTGCTTTTACTTACAATTTTTTTTTGTCTGTTAAGTGTCGGAGTGTTCTAGTCCTTCCAGATTCTAAAAACAATTGCCTTTTTCTTCATCTTATTAAATGTCTCGTTGGTTTCTACTGCTATTTTATGTGTTCTACCTTAGAATGTTATCATTAAAAAAAAAAAAAAAAAAAAAAGACTGGTGTGTGGGACTTGTTGAATGACTGTGGGAAGAATTTAATTTTTTGTTTGTTTTAATTTTTTCCTGAGACTTATTGAATGACTTTGGGGAGACTTTTAAAATGTGTATATGTGTCTATCTTTGTGTGTGTTCTCTGTAAATAAAATATATGTGCTTACCTTTAGCAGGAGTCCTAGGGTTGAAAAGAGATTTAGTTTTCCTTAAATTATTTTTCTACCCCTTGTAAGATTTATGACTTTCTGTATTTCTTTTTCATATAATAAATACTAACTTACAAGATTTCTTCTTTAAAATAATAAGAAGTACACTTCTGGTTATAAAGTAATGAATAACTTTAAGAAGTTGAAATATATAGATAAAAGGAATAGCATCACCTTTTCAGCCAAGCATAGGAGATGAGATTTTGTTTATTGAATATATTTTCATTTCATTTTATATATTTATTATAAGAACTTTTATTTTTAAAAATTGGTATCAGGTTACATAAAATATGCTTATTTTAATTTTCATTATAATTGTATTTATTGCCATTAAAAATTCTGAAGCACCTTGTTTTAATTCTATCCAGTGAATAAAATAATTTTTTCCTCACTGCCCTATTTTTAATTGCCCTATTTTGATTATTTACTGTTTTGCTATTTATAATACAATGAACACAGTTTTTAGATACATCCTTTATTATATCTGGCATTAACAGTTAAAACATATCTATGTTTAACAGTCATTAATATTAATGAGATCGAACATTTTTATAAGCTTTCTACTGCCTGTTATAGCTGATCTTTGTATTTCTTCCTGTGTTTGGTCAATTTAAGTACTGAATGAGAGTATCCTTAATGGCTGCAGCATATCTTCCCAAACAGATAAAGCTCCAGGTGGCACAGGAGCTTGTGAGGAAAGAGCTGGAGGAAGCCTCAACTCAGGAGGCCAATGTGGGGAAGAAAACTGTTATTTGGAAGGTAAGAGAATACTGGGGCTTCAGGTGGCTAACCTATCTGAAGGATCCTTATTTGGATCATTAAGTCGTTCTTCCACCATCTCCCTGCTTTGGCGCTTTTGTTCCATTTACCGAGGTACTCAAGAAAAACTGATCTCAGCATCATCCTGGACCATCTCATCCCCTCAGATTATATTTGTACAATTGTGTTCTTTCTAATCTCTGTAATACTATCCCAATCCAAATTATAAAAAAAGACTTTATTCATCTTGATCTTACTAACTCACTTGATCTTAACTCACTGATCTTCACTCACTGCATCACTTAGAACAGAGTTGTACTGTCACTACTAGTTTAAAAAATGTGTATTTGTTGAATGAAATTTTTACTATTTCACAGCATATATATATATATATATATACACACACACACACACATATATATGAAATACAGGCTTATAGTCATCATCTTATATATAAAAATAATCTGAATTTTCTTTTTTCAGTCAATATATTGATATAAATATATGTCTTTTTTCAGTCAATATGTTAATATATTTCTGCCATCATCAGCTCTTTTTTCCTTTACCTATTTATACATACACACACACATACATACGCAAAGTGATTCTGAACCTGGACCAATGTTGCCTTCCAAGAGATATTCTGCAATATCAGTAGATATTTTTGGTTGTCACAACTTGGGTGCCTTACTAGCATCTCATATGTAAAGGCAAGAAATGCTGCTAAATACCCTATAATACAAAGGACAGTCCCCACCCCCCCAAAAAAAATCACAACAAAAAATCACCTGGTCAAATATCAATAGGATCAATACTGAGAAACTGTATATAGAAATGACATAGGTGTTTATATTTTTATATTATATATTACAATATATATAGACTTTATTTCCAAATACTTCTCTTTCCCCAAGGAACCCTTTTTCTCTGATTATTCTCTATAATTTTGTAATTCTTTCTTTTCTTGAAAATTTTGACTTGTATTCTATCCTCTGGCAGATATTTTCATAAGGGTTTTTGCTATATTTTTCTCCGTGATATCTTATTTTTTCCCATAGTTATGTATATCATATGTAAAGTTAATTAATAATGACATTTATTAATAATTCTTTAAGTTAGTAATCTAAGTCAATTGTTTTTAATCCTGACCTGACCAGAAATTTATGAAATCAGGAACTCTATATCTGAGATCTGATTTCATGCATGTCTTGAACCCTCCACTGATTATTCTTAGAGATGTTTCCAAGAATCTTGTTCTAAATCAAGTCAACTTGCATCATTTTTACCTTTAAGAATGTATCTATGTGAGCCAAAATGCAACAAGCATAGTTTTAATAAATGAAATTCTAAATTCTGTGGAAACCCTTAGTCCTATATTTATAGGTGTAATTATAGTATTTAAAAGGGTGATGTGAGAGAACAATGAATTGCAACTAAACCCCTTTTCACTATGTCATTCCCCATGTGTGTGTGTGTTAAGTCGCCTCAGTCGTACCTCACCCTTTGCAGCCCTATGGACTGTAGCCCACCAGGCTCCTCTGTCCAAGGAATTCTCCAGGCAAGAATACTGGAGTGGGTTGCCATGCCACTCCCCAGGGCATCTTCCCGACCCAGGGATTGAACCCGGGTCTCTTGCACTGCAGGCAGATGCTTTACCATCTGAGCCGCCAGGGAAGGCCCCCGACCCCCCACCACGCTCCCCGCCCATACATGAAGGTAGAGGCCAAATACTCTGCCCCAACTGCTGGTGATTTGTTGTACTGTCACTCCAGGAAAAAGTGGAAATGCAGAGGCAACGCTTCAGGTGGGAGTTTGAAAAGTATCGTGGCTTCCTGGCCCTGGAGGAGCAACTGCAGCTTAGAAGACTGGAGGAGGAGGAGCGAGCCACGCTGCAGAAGCTTCGGGAAAGCAAGAACCGGCTGGTTCAGCAGAGCAGGGCCCTGAAGGAGCTGGCAGAGGAGTTGGAGGAGAGGTGCCAGCGACCAGCCCTGGGTCTGCTGGAGGTGAGGCTGGGTGCCTGGGAGAAGAAGGATGGGCACACCTGAGACCAAGGGGACAGATGGCAGCTTTCAGAGATAACTCCTTAAGCAGTTTTGCTCTTTAGGACAGGATCACCCTAGAATTTCCTTGGAAAGCATGTTATTAAAAATCCTCAATCCTAACATCAGAATCTGAAGGGAGCCTAGAGAATCATACATAATAGTTTATACTAAAGACAAAACCTTAAATATTTTCAAAACTAAAATTAATTTAATGATTTGCATATGATTAAACAGAAAACAGACTATCTATACTATGTTGCCTAGAAAGCATTTTATAAAAAATCTCATAATGGGCCAACGATGATATTGCTGTATTTCAGTCATGGCTAATCCAAAAAGTCTTGTTAACCCATTTTAATGTCAATGGTCAAACATATGAGTAATATCTAAAATTTTTCACTTTGAAATTGGCATATTAATTTTCAAAGCAAATGCTAGTGTTCTAGCCCATAGTGCATGCCCATTCCAGGCATTGTGAGGAGGGATTAATTTGACTCCATACAGCTTGCCCACAGTATAATTGAGATTATAGAGAAGACAGACAAATAAATAATAATCCTCCTTAAAGGCATTAAATCCCGTGAATTGAGAAAGTCATCATTGTTGGTGGATGCTTGCTCTCATGCTAGAACTTACTTGCAATAGAAATTTTCTGGGCACGCTTCATTGTGTTTCAATCCCAATGACTCATTTAAGAATGTCTGAAATAAGTAATTTCTATCTTCATACAAGTTCTGTGATTAAATAGCACTGGTCACAGAGTAGGGGTCATTAAATAAAAGCATTTGCATAGCTTTTATATTAAATATGTCCCATTTTCTTCAATATATTTATGCATCAGTAAAATGTTGTTGTTGTTATTGTTTTTATTATTATTGCTATGCCTACTTAGACTAAGCAAACTGTCCCAAAGGAATAAATTTTCAAAATTTTAAACAGTAAATAAACACAAGAACTTTGGCATTTTCAACAATATTCATTGTCACATCTTACTGTATCTTAAAATACTGCATATTTGAAATTATCATTTATTAGCACTGAATAAATGTTAGAATGTCTTATAACACAAATCTTGAAGTTTGAAGTGAAGTCGCTCAGTTGTGTCCAACTCTTTGCAACTCCATGGACTGTAGCCTACTATGCTCCTCTGTCCATGGGATTTTCCAGGCAAGACTACTGGAGTGGGTCACCATTTCCTTCTCCAGAGGATCTTCCTGACCCAGGGATCGAACCCAGGTCTCCTGCACTGTAGGCAGATGCTTTACCATCTGATCCACCAGGGAAGTCCTTAGGGAGACTATTCCTCAAATAATTTGCTTTCATTTTTATACTCATTTCTCCCTTTCTTCCTCAGTACCAGGAAACAACATTTCACCCTTAATGGACCAAAATAAGACCTGTTGTTCTGATGAAATATAAAGCTAATCATTTCCCTGTTTTTATGCCCTGTTAAAATTAATCTGACTGGTGGTCATTTTTTAGAGGGATAAGGGAAATACAGTGTAGGTGATTTGTTTAATAATCTACTTTGACATAGACTGTTGCTGAATTTTAATGACTTCTGTTTTTTCTACTTAGATAACTTAGACAAAGTATGTTGGTTCAGAGAATAAGGAAGTTAGGGTTTTCTTACAAGGACACTGAGATTATCATTTTATGTCTATACATTTCACTATTTCCCAAATAAATTCTGCAGATATTTAGAATCTATTTTTACCTTAATTCTGTTCACAGAAAATAACTCTTCATAAAAACATCCAATTATCAGAATTATCAATTCAGAAAATTGTTAAACCAATAGATATTATAGGAATTAACCTAAAGTTTGTGTGGTCTGATTTTGTTTTAATAGAGGCAAACTGATTATATTATTTTAAATTCATGAGAAAACTCAATAACAGTCTGTTTTAGATTTTTTAAAGAGGGAGTCATATCTCTTATAGTTTTACATCAATAGTTAATGATTTTCAATAATTCCTAAAGAGATGTTCCTGGTGTGTCCCCAGTCTGTCAAAAGCAGTTCAGAGGTCTAACTCACACCTGCTTGTGTTTCTCTTTCATTTTCAGGGTGTGGGAGGAGCCTTGAGCCGGTATGTTTACTTTCCGAATCAGAGAATGGTTTGGGAGAGGCTGGGGAGGTTGGTGGATAACCCTAATGAAAACTGCAGGTTTTGTGCTCTTCTCAGAAGTAAGAATGTTACACGCCTGGAACCCGAGTCCATCGTTATGGAGCTGAAGACAATGTGTCGCATCCCTGGCATGAGGGAAATGTTGAGAAAGTTCCAAGGTAGGCTGCATTTTAGACCTTGAGGAACTATGACTCCTGGAATTTGGCTGTTATTGCATGTTACTATACCAGTCAGGCTACAGTAACAAAGACAACCCAAAATTTAGTGGCTAAAATCAGCAAAGTTTTATTTTGAGATCATGTTATTGGTTGATTACTGGATTGTGGAGGCTTTAATTTCACATAATCTCACTCCATGCAGACAGAGCCCCACCTCCTTCCTGTTGCTGATAGGCACAGAACTGAGCAAAGTCATGGTGAATCATGCACCACCCTAAGGGACACATATAGCTTTCCTCAAGATATTATTGATGAAAGTGAGTCACGTGGTCATGTCAAACTACAAGGGGGGAAGGGAGAGAGCAGTAGGCTCAGATTTTTTTTTTTAAAGAGTATTGGGATATTTGTGAATAGTCCTGAAGAATATCAGAGTAACTGACACCCATGTAAGCTACATTTGGTTGGAGTAGTGGGTTTGAAAATGATATTATCTGTGACATAAGCAATATTAGTTCCAATCTATGTCTATGTCCTTTTTTATAAAATGCTAAAAACTTGTATTGTTTGGAGGACAAATGAAACATATCTGAAAACAGAGAAAAAAATCTTCAGTATATGAAAGCATTGCAGTGTATCAGATAATATAAAGTTTGGATTCTTTCGTTATCTGGCAGTTTGATGAATTTCTTAAATTAGATAGTCAATAAAGCCAAAAACATTCAGTTAATTATATTTAAGAGGGAATAACTGTAGTGTTATAATTAGTTTGTTGGGTCTTAGTATTTTGTTTTTTAAAACAATATAGATTCAATGTTTTTAATTTTTTTATATTCAATTTACGCCAAATAATGAAAATCGACTATGACTTAATACTGGGTTTATTACTTAGAAGGAAACTGCCGTCTGTGGGGTCGCACAGAGTCAGACACGACTGATGCGACTTAGCAGCAGCAGCAGCTTTGTCCCATGATAAGAAAACCCATTTTATCAATCCTGTTCAATGATTAATCCATGGTCTTACAGGGAGATTGATATTCCCTGATAGCTCAGTTGGTAAAGAATCTGCCTACAATGCAGGAGTCCCTGGTTCAATTCCTGGGTCGGGAAGATCTGCTGGAGAAGGGATAGGCTACCCTTTCCAGTATTCTTGGGCTTCCCTTGTGGTTCAGCTGGTAAAGAATCTGCCTGCAATGCGGGAGACCTGGGTTCAATCCCTGGGTTGGGAAGATCCCCTGGAGAAGGGAAAGGCTACCCACTCCAGTATTCTGGCCTAGAGAATCCCAAAGAATTAGACACGACTGAGCAACTTTCACTTAACTGTATGAAATGTTGCAAGTTATTACACTCTCATAATCAGTGTCTTTATATTCCCATTTATGTTTATTGAATTAATTAACTGGTCAATTCCAAAAATATTGTGTATTTTATGCCAGTTACTCTTCTAAGCGTTAGAATATAAAACTGAACAATAACATCAAAGATGTTACAAATATGGAGCATAATGTTGTAAATTTTTGCTTAAATTATGGAAAGTACACAAAATGTGAGAAAATGAAACAGAATATTGAAAAAATAAATAAGTGTGGCCAGAAGTTCTTGAGTTAGCACATCTAATCTGGAATTTTTGATGATCAAGGAAGACTTCATTCATAGGGGAAAACACAGCAAATATCTGATCTAGAAGAAAGCATTTCAGGCAACAGAAATGAGTTCTAAGACCTGAGCTTAAAATATGGAAGATGCATTCCAGGAGCTATGAGGAAGTCTGTGTGGCTATTGTGGAGTGAGTGACAGGAGAACTGTAGAGGTCAAGCAAAGTCCAGGTAGCATAGGACCCAACAAGAAGGCCACTATGCTGCTGCTGCCGCTAAGTCGCTTCAGTCGTGTCTGACTCTTTGCGACCCCAGAGACAGCAGCCCACCAGGCTTCCCCGTCCCTGAGATTCTCCAGGCGAGAACACTGGAGTAAGTTGCCATTTCCTTCTCCAATGCATGAAAGTGAAAAGTGAAAGTGAAGTCACTCAGTTGCGTCCGACTCTTCACCACCCCATGGACTGCAGCCCACCAGGCTCCTCCGTCCAAGGAATTTTCCAGGCAAGAGTACTGGAGTGGGGTGCCATTGCTATGAGCAGAAGTGAAATAAAAAATAAAAAAAAAAAAAAAAAGTGAAATAAGGCATCAGTTATAAATGGAGGAATAGCATGATTGGACTAATGTTTCATGAAGATCACTCTGCGTGGTTTATTGAGAATAAATTACAGAGGGGCAAGGCTTGATGTGGAAAAGCTGTTAGGAGCCTTTGTAATAACTCAATTAGAGACTATTTTCTATTGGACTAGGGAAGTTGTACTGGAGGTACAGAGAAATAGACAAGATCTTGCTATATTGATATTTTGAAAGCAGAACTGGCAAGATTTGCTGTTGGATTAGATATGAGGTGTCAGAAAGGGAGAAAAGTTGTGAATAATTCCAAAGTTAAAATCTCCTGAATTGGCATAATGAAATTATTGTTTACATTGAAAGGTAAAGCTGCAGGCAAGGTAGAAAAAAGGAATTGGGTTTTAGACACATCAATGTTGTGATGGATATTAAATATCCAAATGCTGATATTGGGTAGGCAGATGAATTTACATATATGGAGTTCCAGGAGAAAAGTCTAGGCTAAAAGTATTTGGGATTAGTAAAGCATATGAATGGAATTTAATGAAAGTAATATACCTGCCAGCCCAAGAACACATCAAAAGTGATCTGAGAGAGAGGCAAGAGGTCCCAATCATTAGACCATTGGTTTCTCCAATAGCAGTGATGGAGGAGGAGAAGAGAAAACAGCAGAGGAGACCAAGAAGGGGTGATCAGCAGAAAGGGAGTAAAGAGTGATGACTGGTGTCTTTGGGAAAGAGAAATGTTTTCTAGGACAAAAGGATTCTCAAATGTGTTAAGTGCTATAGAAAAGTCATTTAAGGTGAACTTTAAGGACTGATCATTCATGGGGCACTGGGAAGAAGGTGAAGTTTGGTTAGGATATTATTCTATTTGATGATAGTTTAAGAAATTTTAAGAGTTTAAGAAGAGTTGGGAGAAGAATTAAAAATAGATTTATTCACAACCTTTTCACAGATCTATTTTCTTGAAGTGGGAATGATATATGAAGACATGACATCTGTTAAATAATTCTACCACAACATCATGGAGACCCACTTTCAGTTCCTGTTATTTATGACCTCTAGAGTTTGGAGGAGAAGGCAATGGCACCCCACTCCAGTACTCTTGCCTGGAAAATCCCATGGACGGAGGAGCCTGAAAGGCTGCAGTCCATGGGGTTGCTGAGGGTCAGACACAACTGAGCGACTTCACTTTCACTTTTCACTTTCATACATTGGAGAAGGGAATGGCAACCCAATCCAGTGTTCTTGCCTGGAGAATCCTAGGGATTGGGGAGCCTGGTGGGCTGCTGTCTGTGAGGTCGCACAGAGTCAGACATGACTGAAGTGACTTAGCAGTAGCAGAGTTTGGGAAAATCATATGATCCCTAGGGCTCATTCTGCTTATCTATAATGTGAGAAAGATAATATCAATCTTGAGGCTGGTTCCATGTGATAGCATAGATGATGTAGCCACTTAGGTTTGAGTAGAAATAAAAGATAACTAGAAGTGGTTTGAGACAAATAATGGAATCATCATATTAATATTTGTTATTATATTAAAAATTAAAACATGATTAATTATGAAATTTGGTTTTGCTTTTAAATTAATGAAATCAAATTTACTAGTTTTGAGTGTTGACCAAAAAAAATCAGACATGAATATTTTACATCCTTCTTGCTTCACTGAGGTCATTTTCATTAGTAGATGTATTTTTAAATTATATGTACAAATAAAATGTCATATCAATATACTGAGAATTCACAGTATAGGTATTAATAGTAGTTTTCATTAATTTTCTTTGCTGCATAGCAAATTACCACACACTTAGCTACTTAAAATCACATCCATTTGCTTCCATTCTTCAGATCTGATAATCACATGGGATCAGCTAGTTTCTCTGCTTAAGATTTTATTAGATTAAAATCAAGGTGTTGACCAGACTGGACATCTCTAAGGGGTCTAGGGAAAGGTCCACTTGCAAGCTTATTCAGTCTGATGATGTAAAGCAATTCCTTGCAGTTGGAGGACTGACATCCCCATCTCCTTGTTGATTATCAGTTGGAGGTTCTTCACCTTTCTCCTCCAGTGTGACCCACTCCATCTTCAAAGGCAGCAATGACATATCAAATGCAAATCTCCCTGATTTTTCCTTCTACCACCAGACCAATAAGCAAAGAACTGTATCTGATTTTAAAGGGTGATTAGATTAGAACCCACTCATATAATCTCCCAGTTGTCACATAACAGAATCATGAGATAACCACCTGGGTCTAAAGGTCATGAAGTTCCTCTTAGAATTCTTCCTACCATAGTAACATAGCTTTTAAAGTGGTGTGTTTTAGATCAGTGTAATTTTTCTATAGGCTTTGGAAAGAAAAAAAATCCCAAGGGAGTTATAAATTGTATTTTAAATGCAGATATTCCAAAGAGTACCCAAGTGCTGTGGATAGAGATAAAAGGAATCTAAATGGTTATGAACTTGGTTTGTCTTATCATCAATGGTTATGGTTTAATTGGGGCAGTAATTAGTCCTGGATCATGCAGACATAACAGAGGAATATACTCAAACTCAAGAAAGCATCTGCAAGATGAAATACTTATTTTTTTATCTCCATGAGGTATTAGAGGGAGAGTAAAGAATGGTGTGACAGTCATTAATATCATGGGTTCTTAAGTTTTCACGAGTCTTTTCTGTTCTTTTACATGTTCCACAAAATTGTTTCCACAGTTGACATAAAATTGGATCCTGCAACCGCACATCCTAGCCTCCTCTTGACTGCTGATCTGCGCAGTGTGCAGGATGGAGAACTGTGGAGGGATGTCCCCAACAACCCTGAGCGATTTGACACATGGCCCTGTATCCTGGGTTTGCAGAACTTCTCATCAGGGAGGCATTACTGGGAAGTCATGGTGGGAGAAAGAGCAGAATGGGGCTTAGGTGTCTGTCAAGACACAGTGTCAAGAAAGGGGGAAATCACACCATCTCCTGAGAATGGGGTCTGGGCCATGTGGCTTCTGAAGGGAAGTGAGTACATGGTCCTTGCCTCTCCATCAGTTCCTCTCCTCCACCTGGAACGGCCTCGCTGCATTGGGATTTTCTTGGACTATGAAGCAGGGGAAATCTCCTTTTACAACATCACGAATGGGTCTTTTATCTACACGTTCAACCACCTGTTCTCTGGTTTTCTTCGACCTTATTTTTTCATCTGTGACACAACGCCTCTTATCTTACCACCTATGACAGAAGTGGAATTAGAAAATTGGACATCCAGGGGTCATTCTGACTCTGCCTCTGATATCAGAGATGATTCTTCCTAAGATTGTGTTGCTGAGATACACCCCAAGCCTAGCAAAGTCTTCTGCAATAGAATGGAGCCTATAGTATATACATATGTGAAGGCTCAACAGATGTCCCCATTTAGGTCAGCTGTTTACTCCTTGTCACTATGGAAATTTTCCCATAGTAACAAAAGGGAAAGTATATGTTATATGTGTTTGAATAAAGATTGTATAATAATTTTAGAAATGGAGCAGTCTTATCACTGTTTTCCCAAATGGCTCCACATACTTTTTTGATGAGGTTTTCTTCAAATGAATGGACTTTGTATTAAACAAAGATATCTATACATTTATTTTAATTTCTCATTCCTTTTAATATCTCTTCATTCCAAGTCTTCCACATATTAAGAATTAGAAATAGAAATTCTTAAATTGGTTCAAAACAGTCCAATATTGTTCTAACGTCAGATCCCTAATTGTTTAATCTTTTCTTTCTCTCTCTCCTCTTTTTCTCACTCTGGGCCCTGCCTCTTTCTGTCTCTGTCTCCCTCTCTTTTTTCTTTATTGCTTCTATGTTTTTTTTTGCTTTATATCTCATCATTTAACCTCCATTTCCTTCTAGATTAATATATTCAGAACCATCCCTTTATCTATTCATGATTCCTATGACTATTTAATTATTCTTTAAATCCTCTTTATTCAGGGGTCAATTTCTGAGAGTGATGCAGTTCATTCCTCTGATTATATCACTGAGTCCAATGCCATACCTCTGACAAGAACATTTTCCTTTTTCTTTGGATATATTTTTGATTGCAATATAATTGGTTTATAATATAAACCAATGTTAGTTTCAGGTATTCAGCATGGATACTTTTTTATTTTTGAGCAGAAATTTCTCAGAATTATGATTCAACTAGTTATTTGACCTAGTCATTTTCTAGTTGTAAAACTTCAATTATTTCTTTTTCTCTCAGACTCATTTACTTAGTATGATTTTTATAATGTGGGACAATGATATTGACCTTACAATATTTTGGGAAATAATTGAGTTTGTGATTTATAGGATTGCTTTAAATTCAACTTTGCCTCTTAAATACAATATGAAAATGACCATAATGATGAAATGATAATAATATTTGACTTATTTTTAGTGTATATTCTATACATTCCAAACAAAATTCTTAAAAATTATTGAAAGTTAACTATGCTTCCATCTTCTATATATATATATTTGATGAATACTTGCTAACCAAATGCTTAAATGCTAAATGTTGAAATGTTAAATAATTATTCATTAATAGAAACTTTAGATGACATTACCTAACAAGACTTTTTGATTTTTAAGAAGCTTTTCTCTTCCAGAGAAGTTTCTTTGACTAAAATCTTTCACATACTTTACAATAACATTAATGATATGGCTTTCTTTCTATAAACATATTTCTTTTCAGACATTTTTACATTTGGAGGAGCATTTATGGATTATAATAATTTTAGCAATGGGGAAATGTCATCAAACTGTATTTCCAGATGGCTTTACATATTCTAATGATGGGGCCTTGTATTAAACAACGATTTCATATTCGATACGTTTATGTTTGATCACGAGCAAACTATTCCTCTGTCTGTTTTAGAAATAGAGGTAATAATAACGTACCTTACATCCCTCTTGTTGATATTTTACATACAATGCACACCCTAGGCCTTTTCCACTCATGATCTAAGTAGAAAGCTGGGTCTCAGTTCACACTTTCCCATCATCAGGGCTTAAATGGGGCCTGGAAACTTACTATAACTCCTGAGTGTTCATGTCACTATAGGGTCTATAGTGGCATAGCATCTATGACAGGAGCTTGTGACATAGAACAAACACTCAGGACAGTAGAGCCCCTTTCCCAAAAGGATCAAGAGGGACAGGGTCACTGGTCTAAGATCATGTCACCCCTGGGGGCTCCACCCATTCACCAGGACAAGGAAGCCTCATGACCTCAGGCCTGCTACCCTCTTCAAGGGGTGAAAAGGGAATCTCAAGAATGCCTCCTCCCCAGGAAGCTAACATCCCAGTGTCTACTGTCTCTTTTTAACCCTATTATCTCATTGTGTATCCTCTTATGATTTATGTCAGTTACTAAGCCAACTTAAATCTTTCTTCATCCCTTGTATTCCACGTTTCACAAAGCTTTGTGCATCTCCTATTATAACCCCTATTTTTTGCCTTCCCAATTCCATACACACGCACACACTCAAACACGATACACAGAGGCTTTTCCAGTGGATGACAACTCCATTTTTTCAATTACTCAGGCCAACAATCTGGTTAACTCTTTTCTTGATTTTACTTTCTCATACTAGTCTATCAGTAAACTCTGTTGGCTCTACCTTCAGAACGTATCTAGAGTTCAGCCAGCTCTAACCACTCTACTGTTGTAACCATGGTCTGAACATCGATTCTCTCCCTCTGAGTTATTAGGTTCCTAATAGCAATCCTGGCTGTACTTTGGCCCCTCCATGTCCCTTTTCAATGCAGCAGCCAGGCTGATCCTTTTAGCACCAAGATTGTAGTACCATTGCTATTACCTTCTATTCATCTTAGAGTTAAAGCCAAAATCTTTATAACAAACCCTCAGACCCTAGAAGATCTGAGCACAAGTTTCTCCTCTGACTTCCTCCCCTTACTTCCCTTTTTATTCTTCTCCATCTATCCTGGCATCCTGGCTGAGTTTACACCAGACCAGGCACTTGCTACCATTGAGCCTTTCTCCCAACTGTGCCTTCCACCTGCAATTTCCTTTTCCCTGATGTTTAATTCATTTGCTTTCTTTCCTTAGTTCATGTTAGTGTTAGTCGCTCAGTCATGTCCATCTCTTAGTGACCCCATGAACTGAAACCTGCCAAGACTCCTGTGACTATGGAATTCTCTAGGCAAGAATACTGGAGTAAGTAGCCATTCCATTCTCCAGGAAAGAGAAGGGATAGAACCTGACCCAGGGCTAGAACCCATGTCTTCTGCATTGCAGGCATATTCTTTACTGCCTGAATCACAAGGGCATGCTCAAATCCTGCTTTTTAGTGAGAACCATACAACCTGACCTATCCCAGAGCTCACCCAGAGTTCACCCTCCAACTTCCCTTTGTTGGGTGCAATGGAGGCACTTTTCTTCAATATACTACTTATTGGCTTCTAATATATTATATTGTCCTATTTATTAAATATTTATTTATTTACTTGCTTTTGCCTTTTCTGGATAGATTGTAAGCATCCTGAGGAGAGGGATCACTCTCTATTGATAATGATATGTCTGACGTATCTCAAACAACTCACTGGTTTTTATGTGGTTGTAACTCAATGCACATTTGTTGAATAAATAAATGATTAACTTTTGTTAGGCAGAATTAAGTGATAGATCTGAAAATATTTTGTGAAATATAATGGTATTATTATTATTACTAATTTATAACTAGAGAAGCACCAATCAATAAAGCTTAATGTCAAGTGTTAAAAGAGTAAACCAATTTTTAAGTGTAGAAGAAATTTGAATAAATTTGTAGAGATACTGGTTCCAGTGACAAGATGAATTGCTATGCCCAGGTTCCATTGAGCCACTTGTAGCTTTGATTCCCTATGACAATACAGTGACAACTTTAACTCATTCATTGCCTTGTATGCATTCCATATGCAAATTTTCATACTAAGAATGTGGGGAGCATTATATAAGTGATATGGAATAAAAATTTTGTAGAAACCAACTTTTCCATGCTTTGTGAACTCCTTTTTGTTTTAACTGCACTATAGAGCCACCTTCTCTCCCTCCAGTACTCTCCCCACTGTCACTTCCCTTCAACCATCTATCTCTAGTTATCTGCTGGACTTTTTTTTAGGCCAAATCATTATAAAAAATGACTAAAATCATAAGGAATGATTACAAAGTCAATCTCAAACATTAGGTTCTAGCTTTTCTGAAGCTATAACTCTCCAGAGTCGTGTTTATAGTTTATCAAAAGACTAGATGATTCATTCAAATAACTAATTTGATCATTTTCCCCATGTCCCACTCCTGTGAGTGGTTTGTCTTGTGAATTAACTAGTTAGCTAATATTCTAGCATGTTGAGAAGGCGCTGAATGAAGGGAACTAGTGTGGGGCTGATTGGGAACAGGAAATGGAAAAGTTTCATCCTCAGGCAGAAGGAACTGAGCTAATTTACAGTGGTGATATTAAGGCTTATTGTCCCAAAGGGCAGATAAATTGGGAACACTGGGATTTATTAAATCTGTCTGCTCTCCAAGAATTGACTCCTCAATGTACATTTTGTGTGTGCTTCTGGGGTCTTCTGCAAATTTACCTTTTTTATTATAAGAGGGAAGGATGGAAGTGATCTGTATCTATATAAAAACATATTCTACAAACCTATAAGTTCCACACATTTTCCTATGTTGAATATTTCACTCTTTACTCTGTGGCTCTGTAGCTATGTCTTCTCAAAAGATCCCAGATTATTATTTTGCTAAATCCCCTAACCAATTGATTCAAACTAGCCTGGTTTTCTCTGATACTGTCTGACCATTTTCAGGGACTCAATTGCTGTTCATTTATTGACTTTTATTATTTATATTTTGAAAAAAATTTAGCCTTGGGGTGTCACATCACTTAAATAAGAACATTAAAAGCACAGTCATATATACACAGTCTAATAAATCAAGAGTTCCTGGTAATTGCTTAATTTTACCCTAGTTACTTTTTGAAACTAAAGTATAAATCCACTATGCTGACATCTTCGCTTCAAATCCTAAGTAAATAAATAAAATCAGTTGCCCTACTGGTTCCTTAAATTAATAATAAAGTTCTAAATTAACCATTGCACCTATCCAATTTTTCAGCTGTCTAGGTCAATGAGTCCTTTCTTTTTCATGAAAAAAAATTCTTAGGAAAAAAATGACAAAATACTTTTGCAGTATTATCAATAGAACTAAGGGAAAAAAAATTATTCTTCCAAGTAGGATGGGACTGATTATACTTTGGCTAATTTTTAGATACATGATAATTCTCAGGAACAGAGAAAGGAAGCAAATATTCCGTCTATATTTATGGAAGAAAAATTGAGTCTCCAATTTTACTTACGTAAAGTAATAAGTCCTTTTCATATCAAGGAACAAATTTTCATAGTCCTCATTTTCTGTCTGGACCCTATGGGAGATTATAGAGTTTGATGTGATGTATACCTACATCACACCTCAGTGTATGTACTAATGACCCCTGTGGGTTCAGAAATTTCCCTAGAGGTTGGGGCTGTTGAGAAAACCAGACCACTGGTCCATCTCCAGTCTTTCTCAGGAGAACTGCATCTTACTGTCATCAGCATAAACTCCTCTACACAAATATTGTGGTCCACTTCACTTATAGAGGAATGGGCCAACCCAAGAGAAGTGCCTTTATTTCCTCCCACATCTGGAATTGCACTTGGCTGGAGCACCTGTGTGCACACAGGCGGGAGTAAGACAACTCACAATCCTCCTATAATAAGATCCACACATTTTGACTTCTGACTTTTAATGATACCTGGTAGCCTACGAGTAAAAATGGTGAGTAGACTTCTGGATTTAGGAACTGTGATATTATAATTTGTAAGTTTTATGCATTTCTGACTTACAGCTCCCTAAACCTTAGAATTTCCTAAGTGTTGATAATAAATATGTCTTTTGTTATGTTAGTGAGGTGACTCTGGAAAGTACTTTAAGGACGGGGACAGTTATGGTTGGAATTTTCAGCCCCACCTCTTGACCTCTGGGGAGAGGAGAAGGGCTAGAGGTTGAATCAATATCCAGTGGCCAATGTTGTAATCAATCAATGATATTTCATGAAACCTCCATTAAAGCCCAAAAAGACAGGGTTGGGAGAACTTCCTGGTCGGTGAACATGTGGAGATACACGGAGAATGCCCTTCCAACATGCCTTGCCCTCTACATCTCTTTCATCTGGCTGTTTCTGAGTTATATCCTTTTCAAAATATACTAATGATCTAGTAAGTAAAATGTTTTTCTGTGTTCTACGAGTCATTCTAACAAAGTCATCTAACCTGAGGAGGGTGTCATGGGAATCTCTGATCTAGAGCCATTTGCTCAGAAGCACAGGTAACAACCTGGACTTGTGGCTGGGATCTGAAGTCCAAGGAGGGGATTGATGGAACCTTCAATCTGTATCCAGTTGGTCAGAAGCACAGGTAATAGTTTGGGCTTGCAACTGGCTTCTGAAATGGTTAGGCAGTGGAAGAAGTCTTGTAAGACTGAACATTTAACCTGTAAAATCTGATACTTTCTCTGGGTAGTATTAGAATTGAGTTGAATTCTCAGATACTCTGCTGGTGTCCAAGGTTTGTTGATGTAGGGATCCCCCTATCTACCATGTTGGAAACTAAGTCTCAGAATATCCAACAAAGGAGTTCTGCTCATCAATCTGCACCCTTTTGTTGGTTTGTTAAATAAATTAAAAAAAAAAAACAACACATGAAACGTATCAAAGAAATAGAAAAAAGAAAATGATAAACATCCTCCTTGCTCTTGGAAAATGTATGGATTATAACTGACATTTGTTGTTCAGTCGCTCAGTCATGTCCAACTCTTTGTGACTCCATGCCAAGACGCAAATCTACAGACAAATACATATATAAAGCTCTTATTTTTTAGTCATAAGAAAGCAATAACTTTACCAATGCAAAATAATTTTTAAAGTATAATATATAAAAGTAGTGAGGGACAAAATATGAATAAATGCAGCATAAAAGTTCACTTTTTGTACTAGGGCTGGAGTTTGTTATCTGTCAGGCAAACATTAGAAAGTAAGATCTAAGATGTGTGTTTCATTAAAAAGAATAGCATTGAAAAGATATTATAGCCTCATGGGAGGAGATGGAGAAATGCCAGCTCTAGACTGGGAAGATCTAGGCCTGCTGTCCACTCTGAAATCATCAACCCCATTTTCTTTCATATGCCAGTATAGCTACTGGAATATGAAATTTGTGTGAGTTTGAGATTATTGAATCTGCAAGGTTAGACATGCTTTGGAAATAAACTAAAATTTTTAATTGTATGACTTCCTGCTTTCTAGGAGGTGAAAAAAAATATGTTTTTTTTTTGTTGTTGTTTTTTTTGCTTTGTTGTTTAATTCTGTGCATTTCTGAGGTAGAACAGTGCATTTGGGGACCACAGTGTTCACATGCTGACCAGCACCTACAAGGAAAATAGATTTTACCTCTAGGTACAGTGTCAGCGCACACTCTCCTAAATGCTCAATTTAAAACATGTTTTAAAAATCAATAGTCTTCAAGCAGGTGATCTGTTCTGCTATCTCCAACTCCATGAAAAATCATATCTGAAAAACTGTGAGTTGTCAATAATTGGATTCATTTCCTGACCTTTCTATGAGTCATCACCCACGTGGGTAGGAAGAGCTTTGATCTCTCCAGTTTAGCACTTGTTACTGCTTTTTTTTTTTTTTTTTTTACCATTGAGCAATGAAGAGGAAGTGTTTCTCCAAGATAGGGAAGACTTGAACTACAATAGTAAGCAATGAATTGTTTATTCTTTGATCTCCCAAGCTGTGCCCATGTATGTAAAATGAAAGATAACTAGGTTATTGCCCATTCTCTCCCCTCACCAAGACAGTGGTGACAAATCCACATGACATACAATAAAATTCATTGTGTGCAAAACACAAGTGCACGATTGAATTAAATATGAAGATATTCATGGTGGCTGTAAAAGGTTCTTATGAAGTATAAACCACCGGTGGAGATGTGAGAAGGTAGGGGAGGCTGTTAACCCTGAACCAATATGTTAAGAAGGACCTCAAACAGAGAAAGGAAAACTTATTATATTCCTTCCAAAGTTTGAATATAAGGGGAGAAATTAGTTCCTTCCCAGAGCTGCTTAGAAAGTGAAGGTACTCTGGATCCCATCTGAGAGGTGGGTTTCTTCCAGGTAGAAAGGTGTGTGACAGCAACAAGGCTTGTGGACGCTATCTCAGGTCCCCAGTGCTTAGGACAAGTGTTCCACTTGAACAGGAGAAAAGGCACAGCTTCTTGATTGAAAACTAGCAAGAGCACTCGCTTTCAGTTTTCTTTAATCTTCCTGTGAAGAAGCCATTCTTGAAGCCAGCATCAAAGTTGTAAAAGCAATTCAAGAGATTGGATTTCCAGTTCTCTTGAAAACCACTCTTGCCTTGTCATTGCATTTGGCTCATCTTCAGCTCCTCATACTCAATTTTCTCTTATATCCCAGGATTTACAATTTTAAGAGTATGAAATTGTGCATCAGTTTGTTTCAAAACACTGGTATTATTATGTAGACTGAAAATTTCTTTCAGTCTTTTTTTTCTTCCTAACTTCCTTTCTTCCTACTTTTCTTCCTTTTTCAGTTTGATAATTACATATATATATATATATGTATATATATATATGTATATATATATTAAGGGGATGAGGCAATGATTTCTGTAAAGAAGGAATAACTAAGTTAAAAAGATACATTAACTGATTTTAAAAAAGACAGAATCATTTCTAGGGAAATTTCCTAGGTATATAATCCTATACACATACATGTATAAATATTCTTTTTAAATTTTATAACAACTCATGATTACTATTTCCTATTTTATAAACAAAAGATGTGTAGACATTAAAGTCTCCCTTAAACTCCATCTCATGTTCTAGAAGTGAGCCTTTTTGATAATTCAATGTACATATTTCTAGATATTGGTTCTATTTTGGTATGAATATTTATATATAGATTTACTGACCGAAAAGATGGGACCAGACCACATATAACCTCACTATACATTACATTTTGCCTTTTCCTTGTTTAAAATTAATAAGATTTTTGGAAAAAATGCCAAGTGAAGCCACATACATATATTATTTTTATTTAGTAGTTATTTGTTTCAAGTTCACAAGGTTGTTATTTATTAAATCATTTCAATAACTGAACATATATATTATTTATGAGTATTATCTGTCTCAATCAATACTATAATGAAGACTTTGGAGGAATTACATTACATGTTGTGTGTTAATAAATGCAGGACAGATTCCAATATTCAGAATTAATGAGTCAAAAAAACCACATGTGATTTAAAATTTTATAAGGTATAATTGTTTTTGTTAAAATAACATGAAGAATGTCAGCATATATGTTATTCATAATTAATGATCTCTTCTAAGATTCTGCCAAAGATACTATTTCAATTTAAATTCCTATCAGGAGTTAATGGGCTCATTTCCCCACACTTTCCCCAACTCTGTATATACCACACCTATAAATACATATCTAAGAAGCAAATACATTTATATTTATACTTTATATACTCAATCATCAGTGAGAACAATTCTGATGTTTTGTCACATTATTGTAAATAATTATTTTCTGTAAAATGCTCAAATTATTATCTACATTACTTTGTTACATATTTTCTTGTTAAGACAGCTTTCAGTTTTCATGTTGAAGTTCGATAGTATTGACATTATTCTTTAGACTTTGTTAGTTATCTTTTTGTAGTATAGATTTTTTTAAAAAATATGGAATCAAATATATATTTTGCTTCATACTTTCAAAAATTGCAACTTATCTAGTGAGATCTACCTAAATCCAAGATGATCAGGAAAAAGAAAAAAAAGAGCAAGAGAGAGGTGTATTGAGCAATGGTTGACTTTCTTATAGTGGCTGTATTTTTAACACTTTAAATATTTGATTTGTAATTAGTTTTGTTGAAAGGAGTAATTTAAGGATCCACACTCCCCAACCCCAAATGCCTTTTCAGTGATCATGTTGTTGTTCTTTTTTCTTTTTTTGTTGTTTATATTAAATATTTATTTATTTGGCTGCATCAGGTTTTAGGTGCAGCTTGCAGGATCTTTCTCAGCAGCCTGATGGCTTCTCTCTAGCTGTGGTGTGAGCTTAGTTGCCCACAGCATATGAGATCTTAGCTCCTCAGCCAGGGATGGAACACATGTCCTCTGCATTGCAAAGTGGACTCTTAACCACTGGACCACCAAGGAAATTCCGATCATGTTAAATTATTATATTTTCAGTGTATGTTTGGATATATATAAGGATAGTTTCTTTTCATTAGACTTTTTTTTTCCTTCAGAATTTTCCTGCCTAATCTCATTTTTTATATGTCATATGAGTTTTATATAGCATACATATAAACTTTCATATTTACCAACTTTTTCATATTAATAAAATAACAGAACATGTGTGTAAGTAGTTTGAGTATTACCATATTAGATGGGAAAACTATGTAAAGGTAAGTGATCTTTCAATAGCTTGTAATGGTATCTTGTTGGTTAAGAGATCGTAACGGAGGAGATTGGAATTGCAACTTAAATTGTTTGCAATCTACTTCTCTATATCTATCTGTAAGACTTGTGGTTTTGTCCTCAAACATTCTTTGCTCTGAATGTGATAGGTTCTTGGAATTGCAATTTGATAGAAATTCTGAACATATATGTGAATAATTGCATTAAAGTTGCATTATCCATTACAAAATGTTATATTTTTTCCTCAAGCAGTATATAGTATTTTGGAAGAAAAGAATTATTCCTTCTATGCAAGACCTATCAGAGAGAGAGAGAGAGAAAGACATACACACATAGGGACAGAAAAATAGAGACAGAGATGGCAGGAAAGAGACAAAGAGAGATTAATTTTATGTGCATATTATTTAGTAATATTTTATTGTCTTATATATTATCTATACAGATACTTTAAAATTACCTCAAGAATAATAATCAAATGAATGAAGTGTGTCTTTGGGATAAGAACAGACAAATATTCTGCATAACATGGATATGTCTTTGGGCCTTTGAGGTTACAGCAGGAGCTTAAGAACTTGTGTCTCAAGAAGAATCAATAGTTGGGCCATGGGAGGATTTATCTTTCCTGACTTTGGGATTAGAGGCACTACCATCAGTGAAAGATAAAGACTCTAAGCCCCATTTTCTGTGTTCAAAATTCATTCTGCCCCTTCTAGAATATGATAATTTACTTAACATACATCTGTCTCAGTTTCCGTTTCTGTAGGTCAAGGATAGTAAGAGTGCCAACTTTGTACCATTCTAGTTGGAGTTAAATGAGTAAATAAATGTAAAAAACATAGAAGAATGCCTGTAAACATTCATAGTAAACACTCCATTTTATTGCTGTTCACATTATTAGTATCAATATTCCTCTTCAGGTGCAGTAGAGATGGATGGGACCAATGAGAGCAACCAGGGAAATTTCATCCTTTTGGGATTTTCTGATCGGCCCTATCTGGAGAGAATCCTTTTTGTGGTTATCTTGATCGCATATCTCCTGATCCTTGTGGGCAACACTACCATCATCCTGGTGTCTTGGCTGGATCCTCACCTCCACACTCCCATGTACTTCTTCCTCGCCCATCTCTCCTTCCTGGACCTTAGTTTTACCACCAGCTCCATCCCTCAGCTTCTGTATAACTTGAGTGGAAGTGACAAGACCATCAGCTACACAGGCTGTGCCATCCAGCTCTTCCTATTCCTGGGTCTGGGTGGTGTGGAATGTCTACTCCTGGCAGTCATGGCATATGACCGGTTTGTTGCAGTCTGCAAGCCCCTGCACTACATGGTGATCATGAATCCCCGGCTTTGCCTAGGCTTGGTGTTGATAGCCTGGGGCTGTGGGGTGGCCAACTCCTTGGCCATGTCCCCAGTCACCCTACGTTTACCCCGCTGTGGGCGTCACAGTGTGGACCACTTCCTGTGTGAGATGCCTGCCCTGATACGAATGGCCTGTGTGAATACAGCTGCCATTGAGGGCACTGTCTTTGTATTGGCAGTGGGCATTGTACTCTCACCGCTTGTATTTATCCTGGTCTCCTATGGTTACATCGTGAGGGCTGTGTTACAGATTCAGTCAGCGTCAGGCAGGCAAAAGGCCTTCAACACCTGTGGCTCCCATCTCACAGTGGTCTCACTTTTCTACGGAAACATCATTTACATGTACATGCAACCTGGAAACAGCTCCTCCCAGGATCAAGGCAAGTTCCTCACCCTCTTCTACAACATTGTCACCCCACTCCTGAATCCCCTGATCTACACCCTCAGAAACAAAGAGGTGAAGGGGGCATTGAGGAGGTTGTTGCTGCATGACAGGGAGAAGAAAAGAGTAAGAGTGAAAGGACCAGACAGGCATCTCTAGCCTGGTTATGAACTCCATCAGGCACCATTGATGGAATCTGCAGTTGTTGGATCAGATCTGGGTCTTTGCTTCCCAATTTATATACCTTTCCCTGGACTTCTTTACAACTGGTCTAGTTCCATCAAAACAGTATATGTTTTGATGAGTGAACTGGAAAACACATATCACCCAAAAACCTCTAGGTGATCTGTAAAGCAGGTATGAAGACACAGTGATATGATATAAAGATGAGTTTCTCCAACTTTGTACCAGAGTGCCAAGAAGGAAACTTCTTTTCTTAATAAGAATTTTGCCTTTGTTGTTGTTTGTTTTTAATGCACTAATGCAATGATGGGTGTTTTAGTGAGAATGATCACAGATCAATCACTTCTCTTAGTCAACAGCCATCAACATGGGAATTCAGCATAGGGATGCTTGCATTTTTCAAATTCCTATCCAAAGCCTTTCATTGAGTCATGTGTGTTGTCTACACTTTGTCCCCAAACTTTGACATTTTCCCCAAAGTTTGTTGTAAGAACTCTGGATAAACCAAGAAATTAACCTATAACAATAATATGTGTGTCATTTAAATCTTAAAGCATCACTATTTCTCAGGTATGTTTTTATTTTGTTAGTGAGAAGGACCTGATGTTTATTAAGTTCCTGTTATGAGTCAGGTGCTCTTAAGTCATCTAAACTTCTCTGCATGTGTGGAGATCATATGACTTGTATTACCCTTATTTTGCCCATATGGTATTTGAGGCTTTGAGGTTAAATCATTTACTCAAATAGAACTGAACCAAAAAATTTCTCCATGTTCTATGTGACTGATGATTCTATTGCTACACAAATTTTTAAAGAGTAAAAATATGTAAGCATTTAGTAAGTAAAACAAGCAGCATGACTTATTTCCCTTCTTTGCATAATACAGTCCCAGATGTAGGAAAGGAAAAAGTTTTCCTGGAACCTTTTTGAGTGTCTGAATCTGAAATTAAACTTACAAAGATAGGTTAATGGGAGAAAAATCACACAAATTTATTTAATATATGTTTTTCATGGCATAGGATACTTCATGAGGAAATGCTGCTGCTGCTGCTAAGTCACTTCAGTTGTGTCCGACTCTGTGTGACCCCATAGACGGCAGCCCACCAGGCTCCCCCGTCCCTGGGATTCTCCAGGCAAGAACACTGGAGTGGGTTGCCATTTCCTTCTCCAATGCATGAAAGTGAAAAGTGAAAGTGAAGTCGCTCAGTCGTGTCCGACTCTTAGCGACCCCATGGACTACAGCCTACCAGGCTCCTCCGTCCATGGGATTTTCCAGGCAAGAGTACTGGAGTGGGGTGCCATTGCCTTCTCCGCCTGAGGAAATGAAGACCCCCAAAATTGTATTTTTTTATTCCACATTTGATGAAGAGTGGACAGTGGTGAAGAAATTTGATAGGCAATGGGAGCTGAGCTATTGGTAAGAAATTGGGGAAAACTTAGCAAGGCATGTGTATTTAGATGCCTCTCAATGTTCCTCCATCTTTGAAATAAAAATATTCCTTTCCTCAAGGAACACGAAATAAGAAGGGTAACCTCATTGAAGGGTTTTATGAACCACTTCAGATGAAGGTCAGAAAGTCCTTCCTGCTCCTGCCTTTTCACAAATGTCTTCAACTCAAATATGCAATACACCAAAACGCCATATTTTGAGACAATATGTACTGAACCCCATCAAGGGTTTCTTCCAATTAACGTGCAAATGAATTACCCAGGATCTTTATAACATTTAGTTTTTGATTTACTAGTCTAGTAGGATCCTGAAATTCTGCATTTCTGCAAATTTTCCAAGGGATGCCCTCACTCCCTTGTTGCTGCCTCTCAGATCACACTTTATTTATTTATTTATTTTTTTCAGATCACACTTTAATGCCATAGGAAATTAATCACCTACCAATTTTTTTAGCAGGATACACACACTCTGGAAAAATCTGAGATAGAACTCACAGATTAAGGGGAAATAAAATGGGGAAGAAGTAAAGAGAAGAGGCTGACTGAGTGCTGCCATCCTGTCTATTTTCAGTTCCCTCAACTTCACAGCCTCTCCTTCTCCACAGTGAGCCTTGTATTCTCACCCTCCCTTTCTAACCTCTTCACTCTCTCACCTTATCTCCAAGGACAGAGTCCCATTGGGGTCATTTAAGTATATATGAGCCAGGGACTACTGGAAGGGAGATGTCTGTACTTCAAGGGGATCAGTTTGAACATTCCAAACTGCTTTTTTAAAGAAGTAATGATTTGGGCTTCTGGGGTGGCTCAGTAGGTAAAGAATCCACCTGCAATGCAGAAAATCTGGGTTTGATCCTTGGGTTGGCAAGCCTGGAGGAGAGCATGGCAACCCACTTCAGTATTCTTGCCTGGAGAATCCCCATGGAAAGAGGAGCCTGGCGGATTGCAGTCCATGGGTTAGCAAAGAGTGAAACATGACTAAGCAACTCAGTACAGCACAACACAGTGACACAATTGGGCTGACGAAATAAGAGAATGAGAGCTACTTGTATGGGAGTTAGAGTTTCTGCCTAGAGTTATAAAATTCCACAATGCTTCCTTGATGCAGAACTGATGGGGGGAAATTTAAGAGATAACCAGGGCTTGTAGATGATCAACCCTATAAAATTGCTCATAGGGCTTTTCCAAACTCATTCTCTTTTTGGAAATAACTTGCTGGACACCCTAAGTGAGCTTGAAGAGCAGCCTCTTGAGAAGAGGGGACTTAAGGAATAGTAACTAGACTATCGCCAGTGTTCCTAACTTTGGAAAATACCCTAAAGATAGCAAAGAATGTTCACAAAACTCTAAGGAATGAAAGTAGTCGAGTGTGCACTGTGGTGATTTTTATTGTGCTTCTTCAGTTAAGGGACAGATTTCAACTGGGTAAAATTTAAAGATTTTATTGGCTTTATTCAGTGATTTATGCTCTGGCATCATCCTTCCAGCAGAAAGGAAGCAACTAAACAACTGTGCAAAATGAAAGATGCTTATAGGCAGAAGAGGGCAGAGACTTGTACTTGGCAAAAACACATTTGTTTTTGTGCTATTACTTGTTACTTTCCTTATAGGAGAGAAAAGAGTATCTAAGGTAGATTACCTAATTAATGCTGATCATGCAATCCTAATTGGCTGGCTTAAGATTCCATTTCTAGGAAAGCTGAAACTATATTTTAAAAGTCTGATGATGTGGAGTTTATAATAAGCAACTCCATTTAGATCTGTTGTCTATAATATCTCTGATTATTTTATGACATGGGGGAACCAACAAATATAGTTGCTATGGAATTGTGTAAGATACTCCACTCACTGGGTCTAAGCCAGAACAAAGTTGATTTTACTGGAGTCCCATTCTTCCAGAAAATAACTACAGATAAGAAATCCCCTTACTCTTTTTATGTGCCAGTAAAGGGCAAACTGTGAAGAATGACTCATCCTCACATAACTCATATATGTCCCCTCTCTCTTCTTCCAAAGACTCATTACTCCCTTTTTCAGCTGCTAAGTAAGATCCTCAAGCCATTTTCTTTACAAGGAGATTTTCCTCATGTTGAAATATATTTCAATGCCCAAGATGGAGATGCTTATCCCTAGGGTGCAACATCAGCAAACTGAAATTCTGTGTTCTGCTTGATGAGAAATGCAGTATAACCAGGCAGCCAATCTCCAAATGCTCCAAGGTAATTCTGGACTTTATTCTTGGTTGGTCCTTGGTTTTTTAAAATAACGTCAGATATGCATTAGAAGAGAAACAGGCCCAAAATGGAGCCATTTGTGCTAAGACCCATGTCAGCAAAGTAAGACTTAATATCCAATTTAATTGCAGTCACAACCTCTTTCAGGAATACAGTCTCAACAGCTCAGTTTGGAATTTTCTCATCAGAACCGATGAGGAAGTCCACCATGTAACCCTCTTCCATCCCCAGGAGGTCCTTTACCTAAGCCTGAAGTCACCCACTCTTTCTCTTCTGCCTATGTAGGCCTTCCATTTTGCACAGCTCCTCAGAACTCTTCTCTACTTGTTGGATGGAATGTTGCCTGTTTCATGAATTATTTGATAAAGCAAATTAGGTCTTTCAAATACTCAGCTGAATTTTTGTTATTTATTGGGTTGGCCAAAGATTCATTTTTTACCCCCATAAAATGGCTCTAGTAGTGCTTTGTTGTCTTTAACTTCATTTGAATTGTTATGTTAGATTGTTCTGTGGCAGCTATTAGCATGCATTAAAAAAAAAAAACATCAAAATTGATGAATTTTTGTGTATCTATTTTAATATTGAAGATGGAAGAAAAAACATTTTCAGCATATTATGCTTTTTTATTTTAAGAAAGGTAAAAATGCAACTGAAATGAAAGAAAAGATCTGTGCAGTGTATGAAGAAGGTGCTATGACTGTTTGAATGTGTCAAAAGTGATTTGTGAAGTTTTGTGCTAGAGGTTTCTGGCTAGACAATGCTCCCTGATCAGTTAGATAAGTTGAAGTTGATAGCAATCAAACCGAGACATTAACTGAGAACATTCAATGTTGTACCATGCAGGAGATAGCCCACATACTCAAAATATCCAAATCAAGCATTGACTATCATTTGTACCAGCTTGATTATGTTAATTACTTTGATGTTTGGGTTCCATATAAGTTAAATGAAAAAATCTCATTGACCATATTTCTACATATGATTTCTACTGAAATGTAAGGAAATTGTTTCATTTTAAAAACAAATTGTTAGGCAATAAAAAGTGGATACTGTACAATAATGTGCAGTGGAAGAGATTGTGTGAAAATCAAAATGAACTACCACCAACCACACCACAGGCCAGTCTTCATACAAAGAAGGTGATGTTGTATATGTGGTGGAACTGGAAAGGAGTCCTCCAGTATGATCTCCTTCTGGAAAATCGAACAATTAATTCTGACAAGTACTGCTCCCAATTAGATCGACTGAAAGCAACACTCAGCAAAAAAGTGTCCAGAATCAGTCAACAGAAAATGACTAATCTCCCATCAAGATACTATAAGTCCACATTTTTTTTTTTTTTTGATGACTAGGCAAAAACTGTTACAGCTTGGCCAAGAAATTGTGATTCAGCCGCTGTATTCACCAAAACATTGCATATTCAGATGTCCATTTAATCTTTACAAAATTCTCTTAATGGAAAACAATTCAATTCCTCAAAAGACTGTAAATGGTACCTGGAATAGGTATCTTTTCTTTGCTCAAAAAGACAAAAAGTTTTGGAAAAATGAAATTACAAAGTTGTCTTTAAAATGGCAGAAGGTAGTGGAACAAAATGGTAAATACATTGCTCAATAAAGTTATTGATGAAAATGAAAAAAAAATGTGTCTTCATTTTTACTTAAAAAATTAAGGAACTTTTTGGCCAATGAAATAATATGTGCAACCTCAGCTGATCATGCACTCTTCTTGCACTGCCATTTCTAATATTCTATACAGCTCACTCTTGCCCAGACATCATTGTGGAAGAGCGTTCCACTGTTTGTCAGGCACTGAACTCCAATCCTTGAATCGTTTTCCCTGAAATAAAGGGCATAAAACTTGTTACTAATTTATTTTTGTCATTTGACTTTCTTTAAGGAATGCCCTTTATATTGCAGTAGCTCGAAAAAGTCATCTCCTTAATTTTGCAGCACATTTTGCTTCACAGTTATTTCTCCACATGTTGAAAAATTGAGATTAAAATTTTGTCAACATGTGACATAGGACAGAATAGGATAAATTGGCTTCTCTAGTGGGTGAATGGTTTCTGTTCCAATCATTGCCTGTTGACTGCAACTTTTTTCAGGTACTCCTTTTTTATTCTCTCTTAATGGTGCCTCTTCTTTAAACAGCCCTTAAGTTTTATTTTTTGTCTACCTATTTTTTATTTTCCATCTCTATTTTGATTCTTGTCTAATCAACTCATTTTTAAACTACAGCTGGGACTCCCTCTCCTATTAATGCCACAATTACCATGCATACTTTAAAAAATAAATTTCAGTAAAATCATGACTCATAAATATAAGTGAACTCATGTTAAAGGTTTTTTTTTTGTTTTTCTTTTACTCATAGGATCTGAGGTGTTCAGGCAGATGCTATAAAGAACTTAATGGAAATTGAAGCCAGTAAAACTTTACTAAGTTAAGAAATGTTGATTTGAAGTGAGAATACAGCAAAACTGTTTTGTCCACTGGGTGGAAGGCAGTCAAATAAATGTCTAGTAGACACAGCATGACATGCATATCTATTAATTGCCTACAACTTACAAAAAGTACAAATAGCTCAAATTCAATGAAAGGGGGCTAGAATCTGATAGCCAGACATGTGTGCCAGAGATAATAGTTTTCTTCAGAAACACAATTTTTTTCTACACTGTTTAAATAATTAGGGTTTTCCAAGTGACAGAGTGCTGGAGAATCCACCTGTCAATGTAAGAGAGGTGGGTTTGATCCCTGGGTCACCAAGATCCTCTGGAGTAGGAAATGGCAACCCACTCCAGTACTCTTGCTTGGAAAATTTCATGAACAGAGAAGCCTGGTGGTCTACAGTCCATGGGGTCACAAAGAGTTGAACACACTGAGCAACTGAACACAAAAGCAATTAGCACTTTTGGGGTCTTTGATATGTGGCTGCCACTATTAGGGTTTTACCTGCATTTACTCATTAAATCCTCATTAAAGATAGTGAAGTGGGTAGTGTCACATCTGTATTACAAGAGAGAAAGTTAGAGCTCATCTATTTTAATATCCAGTTCCTGGGAGAGTAAGAATGCAGGAGTTTAGCCACTGTGCTATATCACTTGTATGTAATCCTGAGTGGACTATTGGGACTCAGGGAATGTTACTCCAAAACATGGTGCTTTAGCATGTTGAATAGTTTAAACAGAAAGAGTTTGAGAGAATGATATATGCTAAAAGACTCTGACCTTTCCCTCACTCATGTCCCCTGAAATATGTCATAAAATTCCCATGTGAGAGGTACCCTCCCCAAACCTTGAGTAATGGGACATTCTTATCTCTAAAGACAAAGGGCTACTAAGAAGAATTCTAGCAAACAGGCTATACTAAGTTTCCCAGAGTTTACTACACTTACCTCATACTCCTTAAACTATCACATTCAACCATGACAGTCCACTCTTCATCAAACCTAGCATAAAAATATTCAGAGCCAAGTCTTTTTTTGTAGGGGGCAGTCTCAATTCCTTCTGAAGTTCCATGTCACATAAAACTTAAATTAGATAAATTCATGTGTTTTTCTTTTGTTAATTTGTCCTTGTCACTTTAATTTTCATACCTAAGAGGACCCAGGAAAACTTTTTCCTGTTCTGTAAGTTGGAGTCCTCATATTAATAAGTCCTGCAAACACTGCAATTTAAAGTACAGTATTTCTCCACTTGAGAAACTAATTGCTTTTATTTTGCTTTTTTAACCACAATAAAGTTTCCTCTTCTGTTAAAATAAAAATTCAACTGAATATAAAAGAAATTTATTGCCTTTATTCAAGGATATTCATGAATCAAGCAGTTTCCTATCTAGCAGATGGAAAGGAGCTTTGAAGAGCCATATAAGGCAAGATATTTTATAGCCGTGTGGTGAGTTAGTACTCCACAATGAGTCTCACCTATTAGACTGATCCACAATTTTCATCTTCATGGTAGGTGTTGCAAAGGGGACCAAAACTGCACCCTTCATCTACTGATTCATCGTCAATTAAATATGGTGAGCACCTGTGAGCACCTGTTATGTGCCAGCTAATTTTTCAGGAACTAGAGTTAGAGCAGCAGATATGACTACAAAGATTCTTACAATTGGATAAAATTGAACATACAGACACATAGATATACAATACAAATAGTGAAAGTGAAAGTTGCTCAGTTGTGTCCGACTCTTTGTTCCATGGCCTATACTGTCCATGGGATTCTTCAGGCTAGAAAACTGGAGTGGGTAGCCTTTCCCTTCTCCAGGGGATCTTCCAAACCCAGGGATCAAACTCAGGTCTCTCGCATTGCAGGCGGATTCTTTACAATATAAAAAGTAAAATAATTAAAGATATGACAACTGCTAGATGAAAGAACAGGTATTATATTTGAGTCAAGTGTCTATGTGCAGGTTACAAACTCTGAATTTTAATTTGAACACTTTGAGTTGAAGTTCCTTTTGGAGACTCCCTTTCCTAAAGAAGAGTCTGAAATTCTATGTAGAACATATATCAGGTATTTATTTGGAAATTTCTGAAAATAATTATGGTCAAAATCATGAAGAAGACAGATATATTCCAGGAAACGATAAATGCTGAAGTGGTCAATTGAGGCAAAGGACTTTATGAGTGGCAAAAAGAGAGAGAGAGAGAGAGAGAGAGAGAGAAGAGATGATTGAAAAGGAGGAATAAAACTAGCTGAGGTGAATGAGGAAAGTTGCCAAAAGGGAGGAGCACATATCAGTGAGATCAGAGAGTCATTAAAGGAAACTGCAAATGTCCATGTGATGTGACAATCCCGGGGATATTAGAAACCTCTTTGAAAGCAGTTTTAGGAAAGCATTAGGATTTCTAATGAGCTGACCATTTAATACAGGGCAAGATAAAACTTAATCCTCATTTTTATGGTGCTTGTCTAAGAAAGGAAGAGGGCTACAAAAATAGTCCAGAGTTAGAGATGGGGAAGGAATGACCTCTGCCCCCAATAGACTTTTTTTCTTGAAAAAAGTTAGTTGAGAGTGTTAAAGTCTTCTGAAAGCATAATTAAAAGAGGAAAGATATCAAGTCAACAGCATGTGGATTTTTAAAAAAAGTTTTGATACATTTGACCTAATTCACATTTAAAGTCAAATAAAAAAATTAAAAAATAAATCACAAGAAACTGTGATTTATTTATTATCCCTAAAAAAACAAAGTTCTTCCTCATCAGAGAGAAAATTGGTGCATGCAAACTCTACAAATATAGGGTCTTGTCATTTCGTCATCTCCAGAAGCTGGCAGCCATTCTTCATGAAATATTTTTGAATAGATGAATGAAGTAATAACACAATAAGGGAATGTTGTGTAACTGACACTAGAGTATGTAATTACTGATGCAATGGATGTGACAGGAAAGAAATCATTCAAGATGAAGAAGTGTGTGTGTGCTCAGTCGTGTCAACTCTTTGCGACTCCATGGACTGTAGCCTGGCAGGCTCCTGGAATTCCATGGAAATTCAGTCCATGGAATTTTCCAAGCAAGAAATGGGATGGGTTGCTTTTCCTCCTCCAGGGATCATCTCAAATCAGGGATTGAACCTGAAACTCCTGCACTGGCAGGTGGGTTCTTTACCACTTAGCTACCTGGGATGCAATAGATATAAGAGACAAGAAATCACTCAAGATGAAGAAGGAAGAAACATAATTCTCAAAGGAGACAGGAGACAAAGCAGATCAGAGCACACGTGGGGAAAGCAGTCTTCTCTTAAATGAGGAACAATTCTTGCTCTGCAGTTACAGATAGAGGGGGCAAAGGAGCACTTAGTTAGAAGTAATAACAACAGAAGTTATCCAGGAGATAACTTACTTGTCCCAATATTTTGTTAAGTGCTTTACTTATTTTATCAAAAAATCACAAGAAATTGATGTGGCACTCATAACTTATAGTAAACAGTAACTTTACCTGTTAGAATCTACTCGGACCCCATGGTGAATGCTTGTTTGTTCTTTGTTGCCATCCACTGCACATTTACTGTAGCAGAACAATGACAACCACAAAGGCCACAAATAACCTTTCACCTCCTGTCTACCTCGAACTAACCTATTCAACTTTAGTTTCAAGAAAGCATTGAGGATAGGAAAAAGCACTTATCACTATGTCTACACTGTCAAGCTCTTCATATACCACTTGTTTCTGGTTATTACACTGTTATCACAGACCATGTGATCATGGCTATGACAAGCAAGACACAGGGATGATTGTGCATTCACTCTCAGAAGCAGGATTATCCTCTATTCTAATTGAAAAATTCCTTGGGATACACATGGGCAAATTAGGTCCCTATTAATAGTTGATTGATTTCAATCGTATTCTAAATAATTGACCTGGGAAATAAAATAACTAGAAACTGCCAATCAAAAATAACAAGAGTGATGATATCCATTTAATTAGCAAAATCTTTTTTTTAAGTCTACTTAATTAAGAGGATAACCATAGGGTGAAAAATGTTTCATTTCTTCGCAAAGCAGCAGAATATTTAAGGAATGCATACATACTGGAAAAAAGCCAGAACAGAGATTCATTTATGAGTCTGTTTTATCCTATTTTATAACCTTAAAGAGAGCCAAAGCCAATTGTTTCTATACTTTCTCCATCTGTGAAAAGTTGACATTTATCAGGCAGGATGGCTCTTTCAAAACAGGATTAAGATACGGAAAATAATTACCTGAACATCAAAGAAAATCTTGACAATGTGGTTGTTGTGACAGATTCTACATGATTCCCTGTGATGTTCTTTCTCAATGCTCACACCTTCACATCTTCCTTTCCCCCACAGTGCAGGTGGGAACTAACACTTCCTTCAAATCAGCAGAATATGGCAAATGTAGTAGATGTCAGTCTTTTGATTAAGTGATGTTGTATAATAAATGTGAAGTTTTTTGCAGGTGTCATTAAGCTTTCAAGTTTATTGATTTTGGATTAATTTAAAAAAGATTATCTTGAGTTCAGTTCAGTTCAGTCGCTCAGTCGTGTCTGACTCTTTGCAACCCCATGAATCGCAGCACACTAGGCCTCCCTGTCCATCATCAACTCCCGGAGTTCACTCAGACTCACATCAATCGAGTCAGTGATGCCATCCAGCCATCTCATCCTCTGTCGTCCCCTTCTCCTCCTGCCCCCAATCCCTCCCAGCATCAGAGTCTTTTCCAATGAGTCAACTCTTCCCATGAGGTGGCCAAAGTACTGGAGTTTCAGCTTTAGCATCATTCCTTCCAAAGAAATCCCAGGGCTGATCTCCTTCAGAATGGACTTGTTGGATCTCCTTGCAGTCCAAGGAACTCTGAAGAGTCTTCTCCAACACCACAGTTCAAAAGCATCAATTCTTCAGCTCTCAGCTTTCTTCACAGTCCATCTCTCACATCCATACACGACCACTGGAAAAACCATAGCCTTGACTAGATGGACCTTTGTTGGAAAAGTAATGTCTCTGCTTTTCAATATGCTATCGAGGTTGGTCATAACTTTTCTTCCAAGGAGCAAGCGTCTTTTAATTTCATAGCTGCAGTCACCATCTGCAGTGATTTTGGAGCCTCCCAAAAATAAAGTCTGACACTGTTTCCACTGTTTCCCTATTTATTTCCCATGAAGTGATGGGACCAGCTGCCATGATCTTCGTTTTCTGAATGTTGAGTTTTAAGCCAACTTTTTCACTCTCCTCTTTCACCTTCCTCAAGAGACTTTTTAGTTCCTCTTCACTTTCTGCCGTAACGGTGGTATCATTTGCATATCTGAGGTTATTGATATTTCTCCCGGCAATCTTGATTCCAGCTTGTGCTTCTTCCAGTCCAGCATTTCTCATGATGTACTCTGCATATAATTTAAATAAGCAGGCTGACAATATACAGCCTTGATGTACTCCTTTTCCTATTTGGGACCAGTCTGTGGTTCCATGTCCAGTTCTAACTCTTGCTTCCTGACCTGCATACAAATTTCTCAAGAGGCAGGTCAGGTGGTCTGGTATGCCCATCTCTTTCAGAATTTTCCATAGTTTATTGTGATCCACACAGTAAAAGGCTTTGGCATAGTCAATAAGGTAGAAATAGATGTTTTTCTGGAACTCTCTTGCTTTTTCGATGATCCAGCGGATGTTGGCAATTTTATCTCTTGTTCCTCTGCCTTTTCTAAAACCAGCTTGAGCAATGGCACGAAGAACTAAATAACCAGGATAAACTCTCAGCTTTTAACTGAACAGAAACTTAGGTGCTTTCCTGGGTAAATGGTCCCTCAAAGAACACCAGGTCCACCATACCCTCTAAGTCCAATAAGATGTTTCTGAGCCCAAAAATGCTTCCAAGAAATAATTAAGTGTAACAGTGAGTAGAGTTACCTACAATTCCTCCTTGTATCTGACAATCTAGCTAAGGGAAGGTCAACACCATGCATTGGCTATTGTTTTAAAGCGTGTTGCACATTAGGCAGATGGGACCCAAACTTTGCAGTGTGCACTCTCAAAGCTGGTGCCAGAATTGACCTTCAGGAGAACATTGCATTGCTCTATCAAGCCAACCCCTTCTAGGTATGACTGGTGTAACCCAAGAATTTGAGCCTGTTGCTCCATTTCATTGGCAATAAAATGTGCCCATTGATGGGAGGCAATGTTAAAAAGACAACTGTTTTGGGTAGAACACCATGTGTTCTGTATCTCAGTCATATCCAACTCTTCGTGATCCCATGGACAGTAGCCCTCCAGGCTCCTCGGTTCACAGAATTCTCCAAGCAAGAATACTGGAGTAGGTAGGTATTCCCTTCTCCAGAGGATCTTCCTGATCCAGGGATCAAACCTATGTCTCCTGCATTGTAGGCAGATTCTTTACCATCTGACCTACCAGGGAAGGCCAGATCACCATGTAGGGCTACAGAAAATCAAGCAGGCAGAAATCACCCTAGCAAGTGATGACAAATATGCATGTGGATTTTGCAACTATACTTGAAAAGATAAATCACTACACTATATGATGGAGTCTAGAGCAGTCTGCTCTCCATAGACTGTGTTCATCGGGGAATGTTGCTATTCAGCAGCTCTGTAATGGCTTCCAGTGTTACCAGATGGGACATGCAGCAGTTGTAGCATAAAAGGTAAAGATGAAACTGTAGACCAAGCGTAGGTGGTGGATCATATAATTAAGCACATGACTGTCCCCTTCACTGACACCTTGGCCACTATGTACCTTGGCCCATGGAGCAAACAGTGCATTGGCTGTGTGTCAAACAGACTGTATGACATCCACAACAATGATATAGATTTGTCACTATTATAATTCCCCGTATACATAAAACAAAATAGAAAAATATGTTTGTTAAGTAACTTCTCATGTCTAGAAAAGAGCAGAACTTGATATTTAAATCTAAAACCTTTAAAAGGTACTTTATCAATTTCCTTTTTATTCTGAAAATGTATATGAGAAGTTATAACTGAAGGAGATTCTCAGATTCCCTAGGAATGGAAGAATAGACAGATTCAAGGCCAGGAAGAGTATCATGGAGACAGGCTTATGTATTTATTAGACATTGAAGACTGTGTGCATCCAAAGACTTCTGACTACAGTTAGCTAATCTTGACATGGTGGAAATTAAATCTTTTGGCCACCTAAGGGGTCCTTATATAATCTTTCAAACTAACAATAATCTGGATAGACAAAACCCTGACTTGAGCCAGCTAAAGGAAAAATACGATCTTCCACTCATTTTTGGATTGTCATCAGTTCCTAGATAAAAAGAATTAGACTATCAGTGAAACAAGGTGCACTTGATAAATTCTTATTCCTTAGTCCCCCAATGTTTTACTGAAATTCCTGCTCCTGAATATATCCAAGGGGAAAGTGCATACTTTGGCAGGGTAATAAATGTTACTTGATAAAACACAGGCAATAGGCTGTTTATGAGCATTAGGTAGCAAACAACTTGAATCTGGCATAAAAAGACAATGTGTTATCGTCCACTTGTTATTTTCCCAGCTCAGAGGAAATAACTGAAACACACAGACTTAGAAACTAGTGAAATGTTCATATAAACATGTGAACACGAGTGTTCCTGGCCCATGCCATGCCATGCTAAGTCACTTCAGTCATGTCTGACTCTGTGTGACCCTATGGACTGCAGGCCACCAGCCTCCTCTGTCTTTAGGATTCTCTCAGGCAAAAGTACTGGAGTGGCTTGCCATGCCCTTCTCCAGGGGATCTTCCTGACCCAGGGATCGAATCTGTGTCTCTTAAGTCTCCACCATTAGCAGACAGTTTCTTTACCACTAGCGGTCCTGGCCCATAGAGAAGTCTATTATTGTCACAAAGCTAAGCAATATTGCCATCCAGAGGAAGCATAAAAAATTAGAGCTTCATCCCATAGTTCAAAATGTATGTGTTTTGAGATAAGGGAGAGGGAATGGGAAGGTCCATGTATATCATTTTCTTTCTTTCTTTCTTTTTTTTTCTTTCTCTCTTTTATCTCCAACACAGATTAGTTTTTATAAGTTACAGTGTGCTATCAATGCAAACTAGTATAGCCACTATGGAGAACAGTGTGGAGATTCCTTAAAAAACTGGAAATAGAACTGCCTTATGATCCAGCAATCCCACTGCTGGGCATACACATTGTACCCCAATGTTCATCGCAGCACTGTTTATAATAGCCAGGACATGGAAGCAACCTAGATGCCCATCAGCAGATGAATGGATAAGAAAGCTGTGGTACATATACACAATGGAGTACTACTCAGCCATTAAAAAGAATACATTTGAATCAGGGAAATTGTGTACCCCAATGTTCATCGCAGCACTGTTTATAATAGCCAGGACATGGAAGCAACCTAGATGTCCATCAGCAGATGAATGGATAAGAAAGCTGTGGTACATATACATAATGGAGTACTACTCAACCATTAAAAAGAATACATTTGAATCAGTTCTAATGAGGTGGGTGAAACTGGAACCTATTATACAGAGTGAAGTAAGCCAGAAAGAAAAACACCAATACACTATACTAACGCATATATATGGAATTTAGAAAGATGGTAACAATAACCCTGTGTACGAGACAGCAAAAGAGACACTGATGTATAGATCAGTCTTATGGACTCTGTGGGAGAGGGTGAGGGTGGGGAGATTTGGGAGAATGGCATTGAAACATGTATAATATCATGTATGAAATGAGTCACCAGTCCAGGTTCAATGCATGATACTGGATGCTTGGGGCTGGTGCACTGGGACGACCCAGAAGGAGGGTATGGGGAGGGAGGAGGGAGCAGGGTTCAGGATGGGGAACACAGGTATACCTGTGGCAGATTCATTTCGATATTTGGCAAAACTAATACAATTATGTAAAGTTTAAAAATAAAATAAAATTTAAAATGTTAAAAAAAAATAAAGAGGAAACAAAACTTTGGGCTGAAAAAAAAAAGAATATAAGTAAATTGTTATCCTTGTTACAGCACCAGTCTCATATTTAGGAGCCTTACTGGAATAAATGAATAAATCTTGAAACACTGACTTAATCAAGGAAATAGTGCATCTTTCAGGAAGCAGTCATATAAACTCTTAGACGTATATGCAGTATCCAGAAAACCCAAGAAAATCTCGAGGAATATAGGCAAGAAAGGAGACTTACAGCTTGCATGTGAGAAACTCATCCAAGAGACAGAATTTGCTCAGTTGTTTGATTGCTTCTCTTCAAGGAACTAGAATATGCAGTAAGTTCAAACATCTTTAGATTTCCAAGAGGCATCTTTTCTAAAACTTCTGAATTGGCTTAAGCTCTATTCTCCCATATACTATCTTTATTTGGTGACTCTTTCTCACATAGTATATGTTTCTCCAGAGATATTTATACCAATATCTAGGTATAATGTAGTCAAAGTACTGTAAACCTAATGTCCTAAGACCAAAAGGAGTTTTACAAAATTACTCAATACATGTCAGATTCTAGGGAGATGAAGTAATTTTTTAGAAAGATAATAATTACAACAAAAGTTATGCTATTTGAATAATTAATTACATTTATATGTTCATAAATAAACTCCTTAAAGGTAATTTAGAATTTTAACTTTGTAAGAATTTTTGATTTTTTGTAGAAGTATGATTTCTTTACAATGTTGTGTAATTTTCTGCTATACAACAAAGTGAGCCAGCCATGTTGTTTAATTGCTAAGTCATGTCTGACTCTTTGTGACCCTGTGGACTGTAGCTTGCCGTGCTCCTCTGTCCATCGGATTTCCTAGGCAGGAATACTGAAGTCAGTTGCCAGTTCCTTCTTCAGAACCAGCTATATGTATACATATATCCACTCCCTCTTGAACCTCCCTCCCATGTGCCCATCCCACTCCTCTAGGTCATCACAGAGCACCGAGCTGATCTCCCTGTGCTATACAGCAGATTCCCCTAGTTATCTATTTAACATATGGTAATGTATATATGTCAGTGCTACTCTCCCAATTCATCCCACCATCCCGTTTCTCCACTGTGTCTACAAGTTCTCTGTGTCTGCATCTCTATTCCTGCCCTGGAAATAGGTTCATCTGTACCATTTTTCTAAATTATATATATATATGCATTACTATATGATATTTGCTTTTTCTGTTTCTGACTTACTTCACTCTGTATGTCAGACTCTAGGGCTTGAATGGTATAACTGGGATGAAGAAAGAGATTTTTTTTAAAATATAAATTTATTTATTTTAATTGGAGGTTAATTACTTTACAATATTGTATTGGTTAAGAAAGAGATTTTGTTGTTCAGTTGCTGAGTTATGTCCGACTCTTTTGCGACTCCAGGGACTGTAGCCCTCCAGTCTCATCTGTTCATGGAATTTTCCAGGCAAAAATACTGGATTAGTTTGCCATTCCCTTCTCCAGGGAATCTTCCTGATCCAGGGATCAAATCCACATCTCTTCCATTGACAGATGGGTTCTTTACCCCTGAGCCACCATGGAAGGAAGAGAAGCTAGAGATAAAATAAGTAAAATATCAATTTTTTTATGCTAAGGTAAGAGTTTAACCAATAAACTGTTTATTTGACCAATTTTAACTTTACTGGTGAAAGATATTCGGTTGCATTGACAAAGTTCTAAAATAGTTCAAAAAGTAAAAGACTAGAATTAGATAACCTTGGAAGATGTGATATAAATTGTATATACCTTTTCTTTAAAGTATATTTTTTCCTACCAAAGATTGTATTTCATTTTAAAATACTCTTAGAAAATTCAGTATCTTATAAGATAGTTTAAAAATAAAACAAATATCTTGAAAGATAAATGCATATCTGAGTCTATTAACTTAAAAGGAAAAGAAGACACCAATGAATAAATTCACTTACCTTTTTACAAAGGAGATAAAAGTCAGATATTTTAAAATATTATGACAATTCAAATGTTATGAATTCTGTGGTTATGCTAAACTTAGGAAACTAGTATTCTGGATAAGTTGAAATGTGTGACGAGGTATATACATATATTGTGAAATCAAGTCTTATTGATTTGACTGGTCAATAGTGTTATATTTAGTGGGGAATGCCCAACCAGATTACAGGCAGTCTATGGTCCTTTACTTGTTTGATATGGTTATAATCAGTTATTTAAAACGACACTGATGTATAGAACAGTCTTTTGGACTCTGTGGGAGAGGGAGAGGGTGGGATGATTTTGGAGAATGGCATTGAAACATGTATAATATCATACATGAAATGAGTCGCCTGTCCAGGTTCAATGCACCGTACTGGATGCTTGGGGCTGGTGCACTGGGATGACCCAGAGGCATGGTATGGGGAGGGAGGAGGGAGGAGGGTTCAGGATGGGGAACACATGTATACCTGTGGCAGATTCATTTTGATATATAGCAAAACCAATACAATATTGTAAAATTAAATAAAATAAAATTTAAAAAAAATTTACATATACATATATCCACTCTTTTTAGATTTTTTCCCTCAATAACTTTGATTATACAGACCTTTTTTCAGCAAAGTGATATCTCTGCTTTATTTATTTATTTATTTATTTATGTTTATTATTTTTTAAATTTAATTTTGCCAGGGACCAGCCCCGGCTGATCCAGGGTATTCGAGGGAGAGACGGCGTTGGCGAGGATCAGGAAACAATTGCTTAATTAAACGTTAATTAAGGATATAAAGAGTAATAGAATGAGGATAGCTCAGTGAGGAAATTCAGTGGAGAAAAGAGGCTGAGTAGCTTGGTTTACGCGGGAGACCAATAAAACTTCAAGACAAGAAGTTTGCACCACTTACGTAGGCCACAGGCGTCCGTCCGTTCTCCCGAAGGAGAGGAGACACTGAGGCCTCCCAGTCGGATCTTAGAAGCCCAGGCATAATTAGCAAGCATGGCGGGTTCCGCGCTCCAGATGGAGACTCAGCCAGAATTTGGGAGAGAGAGCGACATGGGGAGACCAAGTTCGGTGAACAAGGCCCGCACTTTATTTTCCAAAGTAGTTTTTATACCTTAAGTTGTGCATAGAGGATAATGGGGGAAGGGGTGGAGTCATGCAAGGACAGCAGTTCCTGGTCCTAATTGAAGCCAGGCTTTCAAACTTATCATATGCAAAAGTTCAGGTGAATTACATCATCTTCTGGCCAGGAGGCCTGTTAACATTTTAAGAAACTTATCTTTCTCTAAAGGTGATTATTCCAAAGTCAGGCACCAGCCTCCAAAAAAGGATTGGACAAAGCTGCATTCCTATAGGGCAAAGGTGAGGTGGGCTCAAAAAGATTTAACTCAAGGGTCCAAGGTTACAAACATTGCAGCTACTACTTACATTTCTATACACCCATTATATCAATCAATACACTGCCAAGGACACAGTAGGTAAGGGGTATGGAGACTTAGCAGCAAACATTGGCCCAATAAGTGAAAAACCCTTCACCAATACAATTTCTAATCAATCTTTTAACTACTCAAAAGAATCTGTTTAGACAGTTTAGAACATCTCCTGCCTCTCACAGTTGGGAGGCTCTGAACAATCACATGTGGCCGGAAAAACCTATTCAGGCAGGCTAGAGGATTTCCAAAGGAGTTTGTAAGTTAAACACTGTCACACCCAGGAATGATTAACTGGAGCTGTAAGCTGACTTTTTTCAGAGAGAGGTAGTCGGGGACAGCCCCCGTAAAGTCAGAGGTGTAGGTGAAAGCACAAAGCAGAAAGTAGGCAGACTCTGGTTTTGGGGGTAGATGCTCGAGAATTTCCAGGGGGACTCCTGAAGCTCGATCCCACCTTTGCGTATGCCGAGCCTCCTTCCTCATGACCTTTGTCATGGGCGGAGTTCCTCACGCTGGCTCCCGGCAGTGATAGAATTCCAGTTGAGCTATTCCAGATCCTGAAAGATGATGCTGTGGAAAGTGCTGCACTCAATATGCAATATGCCGGCTCCCGGCATAATTTTATTTTTTAACTTTACAATATTGTATTGGTTTTGCCATATATCAAAATGAGTCACCAGTCCAGGTTCGATGCACCATACTGGATGCTTGGGGCTGGTGAACTGGGACGACCCAGAGGGATGGTATGGGAAGAGAGGAGGGTTCAGGATGGGGAACACATGTATACCTGTGGTGGATTCATGTTGATATATGGCAAAACCAATACAATATTGTAAAATTAAAAAATAAAATAAATTAAAATAAATAAATAAATAAATAAATATAAAATTAAACAGTATTAAAGTTTTGTATGTCCTAGTCAACTAGTGTTTAAATTAAAAAAATATTTTATTTATAAGACTGATCTTATAAATTTATATATATATATATTTGTGGCTATATATATATATATTCAACTTAATAGGAGAACTAAGGTTGAATTAAATAAAAAATCTCTTTTGACATAACTTAAGTGGTGCTAGTGATAAAGAACCTGCCTGCCAATAAAAGTGATGTAAGAAACTTGGGTTTGGTCCCTGGGTCAGGAAGATCCCCTGGAAGAGGAAATGGAAGCCCACTCCAGTATTCTTGCCTGGAGAATCCCATGGACAGAGAAGCCTGGCAGGCTACAGTCTGAAGGGTCTCACAGAGTCAGACACAACTGAAGCGACTTAGCACACATGCAATCATGAGGAAGATAAGTAATCATTACATTAAATAAAGAAAATGAGTATACTAAGACAGAGGTTTCCCACCCCCAGGCTGTGGACCAGTATTGTCTAGTGTAGCAGGAGGTGAGCAGTGGGCCAGTGAAGGATACTTCATCTGCAGCTCTCCATCCATCCCCTTCACTCCCTCCTCATCCCCACCCATGGAAAAATTGTCTTCACAAAACCAGTTCTTGGTGCCAAAAATGTTGGAGGACCACTGTACTGGGACATGGGATTTTAAGGGCTATCTTAGAATTTGGAGTACTGAACTCAATCAGAAACTCTGTAGCCCATAACATGTTCCTGTTTGCTGTTTTTTATTACTGACCTTCAGTCCCAATGTGGTCCCCAGATTTGACCTTGTTACTTTAAGATGTTTATTTATATGATGACATAAAATTTGGTTAACTTTAACTGATTTCATTTTCATTATTTTAATTTTGGAAAATTCATATAAAGATTCAGATTTAGATGACTGACAGTATTTTGTGGGAATTCAAAGCTTCTTTTTAGAAGCTTTGAGCCAGAGGTTAAGTCAATTGCATCCACAGACAGATGACCAAACTGACAACAGAAGTGTATGTAATCATTCTCATACTGAATTGTAGAGCAATTTAGTCCCATTTGTTTCATTATTCTGGCAGTCATTCTAATACTCCTTGGAGAAGTAGTTGGAATTTTCTCTACATAGAAGCTGACCAGTTCAAAAGAAGAGAGCCAAAGATCATAGTAATTTAGATTTCTTACATAAAAGCATTATCTTCATTTGATACATATATTCACTGATTTTTAAAAATATTTTGCCTCTTCTTAGAACTTCCATTGAATGACACTCATTTGTATGAACAAAGAAGGGTCATGAGGTATACTAGGAGATTCCTTTTCATGAAAAATATAAACAGAACAAACAAAATTATGAAACATGGAAGAAATATAAATGGATCAGGAAGAAGAATTAACCTTAGAGGAATTACCTTCAAGAAATATAAAAGAAGATATAAACTGCAACAAATATAAGATCCACAGAAATATTCCTTGACAAAGCTAAAATATATTCTTTCTACTTAAAAATATGATAAACAGTTTTAGAAAATCAATAGAAATGTTAGATGACCAAAATGAGGAAATGGTAAAATAAAAACACAAAAGAATAAAAACAAGACATAAAAGAGGAAAAACAGAAAATTAGTGTAGCAGACCCAACACTGAGTAATAGCACTTCTACAGCTAGAGAATAGAGGAAATGGAAGAAAGACTATCAATGCACTAAATCAAGAACATTTCCTAAGTTGTGATTTCTGAAAGTCATGTAAGTTCACATTAAAGTGCTTCCTGAGACTTCTTAGGTCAGTGGATGGCAATATTGTGATATTTGGTATGCTCAAGATAAATAATAGAGTCATAAGCTTTTACAGAGGTAAAAAAGTACCAGAAAGTAGAATAGTTTTTAACTTCTTAATAATGAACTGAAGTACAATTGAGAATTTCCTGAATGTAATATTATAGCTAACTAAAATATCCTTCATGTAAAAAGGTAAAACAAAGATATTTAGCTTCTCAAAAATTTGCAGGCTCCAGAAAACTGTTTAAAGCACAATATTCCTCTAAAAACAAAGAGCAAACAATGAAGGAAGAAGATATGGGCCACAGAAGACTGCAGATTCAATACAACATGTAAAGATGGGCATTTGAGGTGACAGTTGTCAGTCTTGTACCAGAAGGAGAAGATGATCAGTTCAGAATCTCCAACCAGACACGGATGTCTCTAGGTTGCTATGCAAGATGCCTGGGAAACCATGAACTCTGACTGCGACTTGAACCCATGAGGCCAAAGCCCAAAGCCCACGGTCTTCCAACTGAGATCACACATCTGGTTTCAGGACTTAAGGTTTGTGGTGTCTCATCATGGAAAGAATTCAGTGAGAGACAAAAGTGATAGGTAGGAAGTGGATTTGTTTAGAGATGAACACTCCACAGACAGACTGAGCCATCTCAGAAGGTGAGAACAGCCTTAAAATATGGTTTTGTTTGTTTTTATGAGCTGGGTAATTTTATAGGCTAATGAGTGGGACTCCAACTATTTTAAGGAATGGCCAGAAGTTTACAGGAATTGGGCAACTAACCATTTTTGATCTTTGATGATCGGCCTCAGAATTGTCATGGTGTGTATGGATGAGTCATTTAGCTTGCTGATGTGTTACAGTGAGTGTAAACTGAGACTCAAGGTCTAGTGGAAGTCATCTCTTCTACCATCTTGGACCTATTAGGTTCTAATCAGTTTATGCTGTGTCAGTGTAGGAAGTTCATCCCACAGCTAAAGAGACAGAGAGCGCTACACGTGAACCTGTATGGGGAGAGTGAATTAAGATCATGCATTCTGAGACAAAGCGTGCAGAGCAAGTTTAGAATTAAACATGTGCAGAGTCTCTTGGGCAGAGAGTCTCCTGGGCAGAAGAATTTTCAGCACTGGGACTCATTAAATTCATTAAATTGCTTCTGTATCTATCAGGCAACTACTATATTTCCTGTGTGCTTCACAGCTCCTAGTAAACCTTATGTTTTGTACCAAGAGAAGAAATGAAGCAAAGATATCTTTTATTTTCTTGAAAGCAAAAGATTAACAAATGGAAGATTTTAAGTGATTTATTTGGTTAATGTTGCTCAAGAAACTCTTTGTATGATGATTTCATTTCATGAAATTATTTGGATGATTGATGCACTGTTACCAAATTGATATCATGTTAACAAATTCCTTTAATCTCCTATTTTCACAAACTCTATAAGAGAACCAGGAATACATTTACACAAAAAAGTTACTGCACAACAGGATAGATTGTTAGTTCAAATTTACCCAATGAACTTTTGGAGCTAAAGTATTAATGCATATGTGCTGACACTCCCTTTTCAAATACAGAAAACATTAAAACCAGCAAGTCATATTCTTTACCAGAATCTATGAACACAGACTGCTATGTCATTCCCCATTAACTGCTCTATGGAAGAGTTTCAGGTTTCATTTGAAGCCTAATCCTACTGTGGTAAGAAAATAGAGAAATGAGACAATACTGTGCTGTATCTTCTTGTAGGTGGATGCTTATGTCTTGCTTGACTAGGATAGTAAAACATTTCTTGGAAAAAAGAGGAAAATTAAATGATTCATTATCTATTATAAAATTATGGGTTAATTTTGTATTTTTAGCTAAAAGTATGTTATAAGGACATTTCCTATTAAAAAAAAGAAGGGAAAAAATAAAATAAAAAAATCTTCAGTTTTGCTCATTTTCTGTTTCAGAGTGAGAAAAAAAAAATGTAGTTATACCAAAGCACGACAGACTTCCCCTGTGACTTCTGCCTCTCAACCTTCCAATTTAAACACCAATGGTTCATGGGGCTTTGAAATGCCCCAGAGCATAAAGATCCCTATTGTTCTAGATCCTCTTTGCCCTATCATCCAGGCTTCTCTCCAGAGAGACTACCCTTGCCTTGTCATCTCCATAAAAACCCCCTCTTCAGGGCAGTTGAGGTCCTTTGGTGTTAACTAGGAAAGGACCAAGTTTAGGAGAGATTCCCCCTTTTCCTCTCTCACATGGATTACTCCCTTTGTTTATGACATTGGAGGAAGTCACCCACAGCCCACTAGCTTCAGGCTGGACCTTCCCTGGGCACAAGAGGAAGAGGACAAAGGACAGACAGAAATTACAGAGCAGAGTGTTTTGCTGGAATTAGACTATCTGTCTCTTTTACTTTTGTACTCAGACAACATTAGTTTCTTTGACTCTGCACTTGGCAACATGCCACTAAAATAATGAGTAAGAGTTTTCATGTCTTATTTCCTCTGACTTTTTTCATTTCTTAGTTTGTTCATTAAATTGCTAATTAGTTTTTGGTTTTTTTTTGGTCTTCCAGAGAATGTAGATATACAAAGGGCTAAAGAAGAATCAGCTCTATTCTTAGGGGCATCCCTGGTGGCCCAGAGGTTAAATGATGCTAGGGCACATTCACATGCCACATATTAGCAAACTCGAAGTTAAATGGACCACAAAACTATACAAAATCAAATGCTTAAACTATATTAGAGTTCTCTAATAGATATCCCACAGAAAATAAATTTTGAATAAAATAACAGGCAGTTATATGTAAGGGCATACAAAATAAAATAGATAAAATATATTCATATCCTTGACCCAAAAAGTAAAGATGATTGTGAACTACAGAAAGTTATTCAAATAAAAATGTCCTGAAGGAAAAAAAAAAAAAACAGTCTGAACTAAATTAAGTAAATATATATGTAGAGATATAGAGAGAAAATAGAAAGACATGGCAAGAGAGAAGAAACGAGATGGGGGGGGAAAAAACAGACCAAGAAACAGATAATAACATAGAAAACCACCCCATCATCCAATTTAAGCCCAAAACAAGATGATTTAATCAGCTGTAGTAGGATAGGCGTATATAGAAAAGCCAAAAGTTGAGGTGGTAAAGATTTAAAATTGAATATGAATGAATGTCCAATCGAAATTTTTATTTGATATGACAGCAGGCACTAGGAACCCACTTCTGCACTGCCACCGAGCTAATTGTGTTCTAAGAATGGCAATGAAATATGGCATTTTTTGATATTGTATGTATAAAGATAAATATGACACACAATTTAGTCCAAAGAATTAGGTAGAGAGTTTACGGGCATAAAGTGACTTTGTTCTAAGTTGAATCAATTTGGTATTATTTATTATACATCTCTTATGTAAGTGTTCAACAGCAATGCAAGAAAGAGAATAATAAATTAATCCTAAAACGTCCATAAAATATAATCATAATCAAAAGGTAGGAATAATGCAAGGTTTGGTGAAATAAATGCCTATATACATGAACAGAGGGTATCTTAAGAAGAAAATAAGTATGTGGGGATGTATATGTGTATATATATATATATATATATATATACACACACAAAACTATCAGAAGAGAAAGATAAGAAAAATATTGCAAATAAAGAATGATAGAACCTTCACAGAGGAAGGCTGAATCTTGCCAAAAGAGTGAAAAATTTTCCTGGCAGTAATAAATCAGATAAAGAAATTGTAACTTTTCCCAGTATTAAAAATCCAGATTTAAAAATAATCTTTTCTCCAGATCCATTAAGAATTCAGTAACTATTACAATAGCTAATTAAAATGTGAATCATTGTGGTTCTCCTACTGAGTGAAGTGAAGTGAAAGTCGCTCAGTTGTGTTCGACTCTTTGCGACCAAATGGATAGTCCACGGAATTCTCCAGGCCAGAATACTGGAGTGCGTAGTCGTTCTCTTCTCCAGGGGATCTTCCCAACCCAGGGATTGAACCCAGGTCTCCCACATTGCAGGCGGATTCCTTACCAGCTGAGCCACAAAGGAAGCCTTCTTTTACTGAATACAAGTCAAATATCCAGGTACTGGAATTGTAGGATGAACCTGGATGTAATTTTCTACATCTTTCATACATGGATCTGGAGGAGAGAGTGGGAGTAATTCAAAAGAGCTACATTCACAAGGTGCTATATTAACCTGTGTAAAGTATGGGCTATGGATATGACTAAGTAATGCATTGTTTCTAAGCTCTATTGATCATAGAGGACAACTGAAGTCATCATCTGTGGTGGCATCTAAGAGGTGGATAAATCACATCTGGCCCAGGTATTTAAAAACCATAGAGACAAGAGACCCCAAAATGTTCTATCAAGTCTGAGATTTTGGGGAGTAATTTCAGAGAAGTTGAACTTTATCAGGATTAATGAATGCCAATAGCTATCAACCACTTCCAACCAGCTTCAGAAACATTCAGGGAATGTATTCACAGAAAAGGAAAAGAAGTAAATTTAATCTTAGAATGACACCCCAACTTTCTCTCCAGGGTAAGGTATTGTACAAATGAGCAATTTTTTCTTTATGTGTATCATGGTACAGCTACCTCAGAATCTAAAGGAAGAATATACAAATTCTAAATTTTAAGAATTATTTTCTCAAAGATTTATAAGATTTTCATATTTAATTTTTATAGGAAAATTTCCTCAGCATATTTTGTTTTCTCTAGTCTTTTATTCTCTTTAAAAATTATTCTATTTTAAATTTTCACTAAAACTTATTTTCTTAAATGATATTCATGTTTTGTGTTTTGCTTTAAGTAGTTTTCCTATAGCCAGATTATAAAATTTCTATGTAATTTTTCTCTGTTTATTTTTAAACTTTTAAGCTATGGTCACATATTTTCACTAAAAGTTTCAAAGTTTATTAGCATGATAGGCATACAGAACAGTTAGAGGCTGTACATTATTATTATTTTTTTTTCCAGTTTTGCTGAGTTGCAGTAGAGATGGATGTAACCAATGAAAGCACCCAGGGAAATTTCATCCTTTTGGGATTTTCTGATCGGCCTCATCTGGAGCGAATCCTCTTTGTGGTTATCTTGATCGCGTATCTCCTGACACTTGTGGGCAACACCACCATCATCCTGGTGTCTCGGCTGGATCGTTACCTCCACACTCCCATGTACTTCTTCCTTACCCACCTCTCCCTCCTGGACCTTAGTTTCACCACCAGCTCCATCCCTCAGCTTCTGTATAACCTAAATGGACATGACAAGACTATCAGCTACACAGGCTGTGCCATCCAGCTCTTCCTATTCCTGGGTCTGGGTGGTGTGGAATGTCTACTCCTGGCAGTCATGGCATATGACCGGTTTGTTGCAGTCTGCAAGCCCCTGCACTACATGGTGATCATGAATCCACAGTTATGCTTGGGTTTAGTGTCCCTTGCTTGGGGCTGTGGGGTGGCCAACTCTTTGATCATGTCTCCAATGACCCTGTGGCTACCCTGCTGTGGGTACCAGAAGGTAGACCACTTCCTGTGTGAGATGCCTGCCCTAATTCGGATGGCCTGTGTCAATACAGCTGCCGTTGAAGGCATTGCCTTTATTCTTGCAATAGGTATTGTGCTGTCGCCCTTAGTGTTTATCCTGATCTCCTATGGCTACATTGTGAGGGCTGTATTAAGTATTCAGTCATCCTCTGGAAGGCACAAAGCCTTCAACACCTGTGGCTCCCATCTCACAGTGGTCTCACTTTTCTATGGAAATATTATTTACATGTACATGCAACCACAGCCAGCTCCTCCAAGGACCAAGGCAAGTTCCTCACCCTCTTCTACAACATTGTCACCCCGCTCCTGAATCCTCTGATCTACACCCTCAGAAACAAAGAGGTGAAGGGGGCATTGAGAAGATTGACTTTGGTAAATCTCAGTTTAAGGAAGAAATTATAATAAAAGACAATGTTAGGAATTCCCTTTTAAATGTTTTATTCTTAAAAAACTTTGGATGTTTATTATTTTTCATTACCACCATCTGTCAGTGTTTTGGCAAAATTCTTCACTCTGTGACACATTCCTACTCTTTGTCCAAATCATGAAGTATACCAATTCTGATATTCAAATAATTCAAAATCAATATTTCTCAATGTAAGGTCTATTGATCCCTTTTGTTGTTCAGTGGCAAAGTCATGTCTGACCTTTTGCGACCCTGTGGACTGTAGTCCACCAGGCTCTTCTGTCCATGGATTTCCCAGGCAAGAATACTGGAGTGGGTTGTCATTTCCTTCTCCAGCTCTCAATCACTGCTGATGTACAAATATCTAAGAAATCCAAATACACGCTGTTCTAAAAAGGTAGAAACAGTAAGTAAAACCACATTTCTATTAATAATAAATCTGGAAGGAAAACTTTGGAAGAAGAAATCTATTTTACTAGATTTTCAGAAATATTTGATCACTAAGAGCACACTGAGTAATGGAATCTAATTATCCACTTTTTAGAAGTCTTGATAATATGCTATTAGGAAAAAGGAACAAGAATTTGCATCTTACTTTCATTGTCCTACAACAAAAATAAAAGCTCTTTAAGCAAAGTGTGGCTATAATTCCTTTTTATCTGTTCATTAATTCAATGCCAATTATTGAATGACTTTTCTGCTTCAAGCACTATATTCTAGGTGCTGGAATTAAATTTCTGATCAATATTGATTAGGTCCCTGTGTTTGTAAAATTTCCCTACTGTGTGTGCCAGTAATAATAAATGACAATAAAAATATAAAAAGCACTCATTTAATGTTGTGAAAAAATACAGAATTATATGTTGGAAAGTAACCATTTAGCTGTTTAAATGAGATATTCCCTGGAGATATCTAGTGAGATATTTCAGCTGCATTTGATCATGAAAAGGGAGACCTGCAACAATCATGCCAGGAGAAGGGATGTCAAGTTCAAACTTCCTAAGGTAAGAATAAGCTTCACATGAATTCAAATCAGAATAATGAGCATTATATGTGGATTCTATCATTGACAATAAGCGTATATACTACTATCAGAGAGTTTAGAAAAGGCCAGAGCATTAAAATTTTACAGGCAATGTTAAAGAGTAGGAATTTTAGTGTAAGCACAGAAAACTGTTTAGAAAGTAAACAATCTGACTTACAGTGTTACACATCCACTTCATCTGCTCTGCAGAGAATGAATGTTATGGAACAAAGGTGAATCAAGAATCTACTGCAATAAATCAGGCAACATTAGGTGATGTTTCACAGTAATCATTAACAGTGAAAAGAGAAAAATTTAAATCAATGGTGTGTTATATAAGATCAAACCAAGGGTTTTCTGATGCAATTTATGGAGTGAAAAGAGATAAGAATCAAGAATAATTTCTTGGCTTGTAAATTGAGCAATTAGTGCTTAAAGGAAGTGACTGGTATGTGCCTGTTAAGTCACTTCAGTCATGTCCAACTCTTTGCAACCCTATCGGCTGCAGCTCACCCAGGCACCTCTTACTATGGGATTCTCCAGACAAGAGTACTAGAGTGGTTTCCCAGGGTCCTCCTTTGAACCTGTGTGTGACTGGAGTAAAAGCAACCATCTCATCCTCTGTCATCCCCTACTCCTCCTCCCTTCTATCTTTCTCAGCATCAGAGTCTTGTCCAATGAATCAGCTCATCACATCAAGTGGCCAAAGTATTGGAGCTTCAGCTACAGCATCAGTCCTTCCAATGAATATTCAGGGTTTATTTCTTTTAGGACTGACTGGCTTGATCTCCTTGCTATCCAGTAGACTCTCAAGAGTCTTCTCTGGCACTACAGTTTGAAAGCATCTATTCTTTGGTGCTCAGCTTTCTTTATGGTCCAAATAACACATTTGTACATGACTATTGAAAAAACATAGCTTTGACTATACAGACTTTATCAGCAAAGTTATATCTCGGCTTTTTAATACACTATCTAGGTTTGTCATAGCTTTTCATCCAAGGAGTAAGTATCTTTTAATTTCATGGCTGCAGTCACCATCTGCAGTGATTTTGGAGTGCAAGAAAATAAAGTTTCTCACTGTTTCATTGTTTCCCCATCATTTGAAGTGATGGGACCAAATGCCATGATCTTAGCATTTCAAATGTTAGGTTTTAAGCCAGCTTTTTCACTCTCCTCTTTCACTTTCATCAAGATGTTCTTTAGTTCCTCTTCACTTTCTGCCATTAGGGTGGTATCATCTTTATAACTGAGGTTGTTGATATTTCTCCTGACAATCTTGATTCCACCTTGTGATTCATCCAGGATTTCTTATGCTGTACTCTGAATATAAGTTAAATAAGCAAAGTGACCCCAAAAAGATGTCCTTTTCATTATTGAGGACTGGAATGCAAAAGTAGGAAGTCAAGAAAAACCTGGACTAACAGGAAAATTTGGCCTTGAAGTACAGAATGAAGCAGGGCAAAGGCTAATAGAGTTCTGCCAAGAGAACACATTGGTCATAGCAAACACCCTCTTCCAACAACACAAGAGAAGACTCTACACATGGACATCACCAGATGGTCGACTGAAATCAGACTGGTTATATTCTTTGCAGCCTAACATGGAGAAGCTCTATAGAGTCAGCCAAAACAAGACCAGGAGCTGACTGTGGCTCAGATCATGAACTCCTTATTGCCAAATTCAGACTGAAATTGAAGAAAGTAGGGAAAACCACTAGACCATTCAGGTATGACCTAAATCAAATCCCTTATGAGAATACAGTGGAAGTGAGAAATAGATTTAAGGGACTAGATCTGATAGACAGAGTGCCTGATGAACTATGGACCGAGGTTCGTGACATTGTACAGAAGACAGGAATCAAGACCATCCCTAGAAAAAGAAATGGCAAAAAAGCAAAATGGCTGTCTGGGGAGTCCTTACAAACAACTGTGAAAAGAAGGGAAGCTAAAAGTAAGGAGAAAAGGAAAGATATACCCATTTGAATGCAGAATTCCAAAGAATAGCAAGGAGAAATAAGAAAGCCTTCCTCAGCAATCAATGCAAAGAAATAGAGGAAAACAATAGAATAGGAAAGACTAGAGATCTCTTCAAGAAAATTAGAAATACCAAGGGAATATTTCCTGCAAAGATGGGCTCAATAAAGGACAGAAATGGTAGGGACCAGGATGGGGAACACATGTATACCTGTGGTGGATTCATTTTGATATTTGGCAAAACTAATACAATTATGTAAAGTTTAAAAAGAAAAAAAAAAAAAATGGTAGGGACCTAACAGAAGCAAAAGATATTAAGAAGACATGGCAAGAATACACAGAAGAACTACACAAGAAAGATCTTCACGACCCAGATAATCACGATGGTGTGATCACTCACCTAGACCCAGACATCTTGGAATGTGAAGTCAAGTGGGTCTTAGGAAGCATCACTACAAGCAAAACTAGTGGAGGTGATGGAATTCCAGTTGAGCTATTTCAAATCCTAAAAGATGATGGTGTGAAAGTGCTGCACTCAATATGCCAGCAAATTTGGAAAACTCAGCAGTGGCCACAGGACTGGAAAAGTTTCGTTTTCATTCCAATCCCAAAGAAAAACAAGGCCAAAGAATGCTCAAACTACTGCACAATTGCACTCACCTCACATGCTACCAAAGTAATGCTTAAAATTCTCCAAGCCAGGCTTCAGCAATACGTGACCTGTGAACTTCCAGATGTTCAAGCTGGTTTTAGAAAATCAGAGGAACCAGAGATCAAATTGACAACATCCAACGGATCATTGAAAAAATAAGAGAGTTCCAGAAAAAGATATATTTCTGCTTTATTGACTATGCCAAAGCCTTTGAATGCATGGATCACAATAAACTGTGGAAAATTCTGAAAGAGATGGGAATACCAGACTACCTGACCTCCTGAGAAATCTGTATGCAGGTCAGGAAGCAACAGTTAGAACTGGACATGGAACAACAGACTGGTTCCAAATAGGAAAAGGAGTACATCAAGGCTGTATATTGTCACCCTACTTATTTAACTTCTATGCAGAGTACATCATGAGAAATGCTGGGCTGGAGGAAGCACAAGCTGGAATCAAGATTGCCAGGAGAAATATCAATAACCTCAGATATGCAGATGACACCACCCTTATGGCAGAAAGTGAAGAGGAACTAAAGAGCCTCTTGATGAAAGTGAAAGAGGAGAGTGAAAAAGTTAGCTTAAATAGCTCAACATTCAGAAAACTAAGATCATGACATCCGGTCCCATCACTTCATGGCAAATAGATGGGGAAACAGTGGCTGACTTTATTTTTCTGGGCTCCAAAATCACTGCAGATGGTGGTTGCAGCCATGAAATTAAATGACACTTACTCCTTGGAAGGAAAGTTATGACCAACCTAGACAACACACTAAAAAGCAGAGACATTCCTTTGCCAACAAAGGTCCATCTAGTTAAGGCTATGATTTTTCCAGTAATCATGTATGGATGTGAGAGTTGGACTATAAAGAAAGTTGAGCACAGAATAATTGATGCTTTTGAAGTGTGGTGTTGAAGAAGACTCTTGAGAGTCACTTGGACTGCAAGGAGATCCACCCAGTGCATCCTAAAGGAGATCAGTCCTGGGTGTTCACTGGAAGGACTTATGTTGAAGCTGAAACTCCAATACTTTGGCCACCTGATACAAAGAGTTGACTCATTGGAAAAGGCCCTGATGCTGGAAAAGTTTGAGGGCAGGAGGAGAAGGGGACGCCAGAGGATGAGATAGTTGGATGGCAACACCAACTCAATGGGCGTGGGCCTGGGTGGACTCCGGGAGTTGATGATGGACAGGGAGGCCTGGCGTGCTGCGGTTCATGGGGCCACAAAGAGTTAGACACGACTGAGTGACTGAACTGAACTGAACTCTGAATATAAGTTAAATATGCAAGGTGACAGTATACAGTCTTGATGTACTCCTTTCCCTTGTTTGAACCAGTCCATTGTTCCATGTTTGGTTCTAACTGGATTTACTTCTGGGCTCTATTCTGTTCCATTGGCCCCATGCCTATGTTTGTGCCAACACCATTTCATTTTAGTTTCTATAACTTTGGACTGTTTTATGAAATCTGGGAGGATTATGCCTCTTGCTGTGCTCATTTCTCTCTGAATTGCTTGGCAACTCTGCATCTTTTATGGTCTATGTAAATTTTTGAATTATTTGATCTAGCTTTGTGAAAAATGTCATGGATATTTTGACTGGGATTACATCAAATTTATCGATAGATTTGGTTTTTATGGACATTTAATAAATATTAATTCTTTCAATCCAAGTACTTGGTATCTTTTTTCATCATTTTTTGAATTCATCTTCAATTTTCTTTATCAATGTTTTATAGTTTTCAGTTTATAAATCTTTTATCTCCTTGGTCAGGTTTATTCTTAAATATTTTATTATATGATGTGATTTTATTTCTTAAAATTTGTATTGGTGTAGAGTTGATTTACAATGTTGTATTGATTTCTGTTGCAAATTAAAGTGAATCAGTTATACATATACTTATATCCATCTTTCTTTAGATTCTTTCCCCATGTAGGTCATTAATGGGTATTAAGGAGACTTTCTGTGCTATACAGTATGTCCTTATTAGTTGTCTATGTTATGTATATAGTAATGTGTATAGTTCAATCACCTTTCTGATATTTCATTATTAGTATGTAGAAATATGACAGATTTCTGTGTATTAACTTTGTATCCTGCAATTTTACTAAATTGATTCTGGTAGTAGTTTTTTGATGGTGTCTTTAAGATTTTCTTTGTTAAGTATCATGTCATCTGTAAAGATTGAGAGCCTCACTTGTTCCTTTCCAATTTTGATTCCTTTTCATTTATTTTTCTTGTCTGGTGCTGTGGCTAGGAGTTCCAAAACTCTGTTTAAAAATAGTGGTGAGAATGGGTATCCTTATCTTGCCCCAGTTTTTAGTAGGAAGGCTCTCATCTTTTCACTATTGAGTATTATGTTGGCTGTAGGTTTGTCATAATTGGCTTTTATTATTCTTGAAGTCCTTTGTTAAAATACATGTTGATAATTTTTGCATCTAAATTTATTAGGGATATACATTTATAGGTTTCTGTTTTTCTTGTAGTTGCCTTATATGACTGTGGCATAAGTGTTATTCTGGTCTCATAAGAGTTTGGAAGTGTTTCATCCCCTTCAGTTTTTTAGAAGAGTTTTAGAAGAATTGGCATTAATTATTGTGGTGGTTTAGTCACTAGGTCAAGTCCAACCCCTTCCAACCCCATGGACTGTAGCCTGCCAGGCTCCTCTGTCCATGTGATTCTCCAGGCAAGAATATTAGAGTGGGTTGCCATTTCCTTCTCCAGGGGATCTTCCCGACCCAGGAATCAAACCTGGGTCTCCTGCATTGCAGGCAGATGATTTACTGACGGAGCTTGAGGGAAGCATTAGCTATAATATAATATTTAGCAGAATTGGCAAGTGAAGAAAAGAGTTTCTTGGGGTTTTCTGTGATGGGATATTTTTGGTTACTAGTTCATTCTCAATATTAATTACTGATCTGTTGGGATTTTCTGCTTTTTTCTAATTCAGTCTCTGTAGCTGATGTATTTCTGGGAATTTATCCCTATTTTCCTGGTTATCTAATTTGTTCATTTACAGTTGCTCATTGTAGTCTTTTATGATTGTTTGTATTTCTTTTATATCTAGTGTAAGTTCTTATCTTTCTTTTGCATCTAATTTTATTTATCTGAATAGTTTCTCTTTTTTTCTTAGTTTAGCTGAAGGTTTGTCAATTTTGTTTATCTTTTCTAAAACCAGTTCTTAGTTTCATTAATCCATTCTATTGTTTTTCTAGTCCCTAATTTACTTTTTCCTTTTTATTGTTATTTCCATTCTTCTGCTATCATTTTGCTTAAGGTGTTCTTCTTTTTCTAGTTCTTAGAAGTGAAAAGTTAGATAGTATATTTGAGATAGCCCTAATTTCTTAATGTTATGCATTTATTACTCTAAAATATCTCTTCAGAGATGCTTTTGCTGAATTCCATAAGTTCTGATATGTTATGATTACATTTTATTTATTTGAGAATTTTAAAATTCCCTTTTTATTTCTTTTTTGACCCATTGTTTATCAGAAGTGTGTTTAGTTTCTACACATTTGTAAATTTTCCAACTTTCCTTTTGTTGTTCATTTCAAGTTTCCTACCACTGTGGTCAGAAAAGATAGTTGGCAAATATATTTGGCAAAACTATTACAATTATGTAAAGTTTAAACATAAAATAAAATTATAAAAATAAAAAGAAAAGATAGTTGGTATGAATCCAACCTTCTTAATTTGTTAAGATTTGTTTTGTGTCCATTCATATGATTTATCCTGGAGAATATTCTGTGTGCACTTGAGAAGAATGTGTATTCTGATTCTGTTAGATGGACTATTCTATATATGTCTGTTAAGTCCATTTGCTCTAACGTACCCAGTTACAACATTCCCTTGCTGATTTTCTGTGGATAAGATATCCATTGTTGATATTAGATTATTGAAGACACATTCCTGTTATTATACACTTGTCTATTTTTACCTTTAGATCTGATGGTATTTGCTTAACATATTTAGGTTACTTAGGTGCTTTCATGTTGGGTGAATATATATTTACTATTGTTATATCTTCTTGATATAGTGACCTCTTTTTAACTGAAGTACAGTATTGTGTAATAATAAAAACATTTTTTCCAATTTTTTCATTATAGGTTATTATGAGTTATTGAATAAAGATTTTATGCTGCATAGAAGTTTTTATGCTGCATATAATTTTTGTAAAAATTATACATGACTGTTTTGTTTATAGTCATGTGTATCTGTTAATCCCGTACCTTTAATTTGTCCCTCTTCCATCTTTGGTAACCGTAAGATTGTTTTCAATGTCTGTAAGTCTGTTTTTCTTTTACATAAATCTTTTTTTTTTTTTTTAGATTCCACATACAAATGTTATCCTATAATATTTGTCTTTATCTGAATTACTTCATTCAGTATGATAATCTCTATATTCATCCATATTGCTGCAAATGATATTCCATTATTTTTTATGGCTAAGTAGTATTCCATTGTGTATATATGTGTGTGTGTGTATGTATACACACACATATATAAATATATACATATACATATATATATACACACATATATATATACACACACATATATATATACACACACATATATAAATATATACATATACATATATATACATTTATATATATATATATGTATGTATATACATATATGTACACATATATATATGTATATGTATATGTACATATGTATATATGTATGTGTATGTGTATGTATATGTGTATGTGTATGTATATATGTATGTAAGCCCCATGCTCTGTATATATGTATGTATATATGTATATACATATATATATATACATATACACATACACATACATATATACACATATACATACATATATATACATACATATATACATATACATACATATATACATATGTATGTATGTATACACATACATACATATATACATATACATACATATATACATATACATACACATACATATATACATACACATACATATATATGTATATATGTATGTGTATGTATATATGTATGTGTATGTATATATATATATGTAAGCCCCATGCTCTGTATATCTATATCTATATATATGTATATATATACATATGTATATATATATGTATATACATATATATACATATATGTATATGTATATGTAAATGTATATGTACACATATATACATATATATATACATATATATATATATATATATATATATATATATATATATACACACACAGAGCATGGGGCTTACCCCAGGTGGCAGTAGTGGTAAAGAGTCCACCAGCCAATGCAGGAGACATAAGAGATGTGGGTTCAGTCCCTAGGTTGGGAAGATCTCGTGGGGGAAGGCAAGGAAATCCACTCTAGAATTCTTACCTGGAGAATCTCATGAACAGAGGAGCCTGACAGGCTACAGTCCATAGGGTCACAAAGAGTCAGATATAACTGAAATAGCTTAACATGCACATAAGTGTCTTGGAAGAGATATGGAAGAATAACTTTTTGATTGAAGGATGTGAAATAATTTATTTGGCAACATATACAAACATTAATTTTGAAGGAAATAACTGATAACTATTACCACAATAAAGTTAATTTTTAATAAATATCAGCATTCAGAGTGTGAGAATCCATATCAAGGAAGGATAATATAGTTAGCATGAGTAATTGGAAATGAATTTTGTCCATATTTTATAAAGAACTACTAAAATTAACAATAAAATGCCTAATTCATTATTTTTTTTTAATAGACAAACTGTTTAAATGCAACTTCTGAAAGAATGAGGTAAAAATGGACAGTAAATATGTGAGGAAGCACACAACTTTTCTGGTAATCAAAAATAGGCAAAATAAATAGCAACAAGACCATACAGATACACTCATCATATGCACAGAAATATATTATTTTGAAAATCATGCATTTTTTAAGGTTGTGAAATTAAAGGAATTCATGCTTGAATGAGTTGAACTACTAAAATTATTTAGAAAATTATTTAGAAAACACTGTGGCATTATCTATTGTAGTGGGTTGAAAGATGGCCCCCCAAAATTCATGTTCTTTTCGAACATGTGTAAATGTGACCTTTGGAAATAGAGCTTGGCATTTGTACTTAGTTTGGGATCTCAAGATGAAATCATCGTGGATTTAGGGTGAGTTCAAAATCAAATGAGTGTTTTTATAAGAGAAAAGAGCACATTAAAATATACAAAGGAAAGAAGACCAAGTGAAGAAAAAGACAGATCAGAGTTACGCTACACAAGCCAAGGAATGTGAGAAACAATCAGAAGCGAAAGAGTCTAAAAAAGATTGACACTTGAGCATTCACAGGTAGCCTAGACCAGTCAAAAACTTGAAATAGAATGTTTGGACTACAGAGTTGTGAGAAAGTAAATTTCTAATGTTTTAATCCATCAAAGTTTGTTTTGATTTTTTATGGTGACCCTAGTAATTTAATGCACATTATTAATTTTAAAATGTGCATACCTTCTCCCTAGCAAATATACTCACAGACATTTTTAAACTGTGTTTATTTTTACTGATATATGTATACAAGTATTGATAGTGTAGTTGTTTATAACAGTGAATAACAGAAAATGCCCCAATGTCTAATACATTTGAATGTTAAATAATTTATGCATATTGATGCTATAGAAGTTTATAAAGGTCAAAATAAATTAAAATTAAAACTTTGGGAACAATCTGACAAGCAAAATGTTAAGTAAAAAAAACTAGACAGAATAGATATACTATTTTTTTCAACATATATTTGGTTAAAGAAATTAAAAATTAGGTCATATTCAAGTCTTTAATCCATTTTTGGTTGATTTTTATGTATGGTATGACATAGTTGTCTAGTTCTCTTTTTTAGTGTGTAGCTTTTTAGGACTGCAGGACTATACAGCTGCAGGTCTTATATAGACACAAGGGTTAAATATTTTTAATCTAGCTGGTGTATTTCCAATTTACATTTAAAAGGCAATAACCAGTGAAAAGATAAGTGAAAGTACAAAATAAATTATGTAGAGTAATAATATTTCTTAATAATAAAATTACTCAATGAAAGCTTTATAAATTCAAATATATAATTTATGGACACAGCATAGAACTTAAGAGAAGTAATGGATGGGCTATTTTTAATAAATTGTTAAAGGTCATATATTCAAATATGTAAATAAGTCAAATATGTAAAAATATTTAAAGATTAGAAATAATAAATGGGTAAGTATAGTATGAAAAAGTCCAAAATAAAAATGTTTACATAACACACACACAAGGAAATTTTCCAAATCAAGTAAAACTAAATGAATAAATATATCTTTCAATTATAATAAGGTCTCTATCATTTACTAACTCAATAAAATGAAAAGTATAAAATCATATATACTAAATTTATGATTTGGATTGTATAAAGTATACATATACATACACGCATTTATTTTTTATGTTATAAATGTACATAACGCATCAGTTTGATAAGAACAGAAACATTAAAAAATAATTATTCCCTTGGATTCATTATTTTCACCTGTGAAAATTTATCAAGAAAAAAATATTTTACACAAAGTGGAACCCTTAATGGAAATAAATCTATAAATTGAAAAGAAATGCTATGACAAATTTAAAAAATAGTTAAGTATACTGGTATCATTAGTTAAGACAAATTACTATAGGTAATTAGTTTAATAACACCAAAGCTAAACTATTGTGGTTATAGCAATTAGTAAAACAAAAACACACCAGTTTCTGTATAAAATGGTGAGAATAAGAAGAAAATCTTGTGTTTGTGAGCCACACTTGAAACATATGCTCAAAATTAAATATATTATAGTAAGAATTGAAAAAAGAAAGTTCTGACCAATGTATTATAAATATTGACTTAAATATTGTTACAACTCAATGGTTTAGGGAAAATTACTTTAAAATGTGGTAGAGAATCAATATTACTTAGTATTCACATTTTTTTCTCTTGTCTAATTTTTTTTTAAAAAAGTTATTTTTTATATTGATTGCTGATTGGCAAATTGCTGACATTGCATTTTTGTTAATAAATTGGTGAGGATCTTATGAAACATAGAAGGAAGGCACACTATGTTTCATTAGCAGTCCACTAAAGATAAGGTTGAAGTGGTTTGGCCATGAGATGTCTACAGAAAAGCGCCATTTGTTGATTATATATTTCTCATCTCTGTTACTGTAAAATCCTTCTGTAACTAAGGTCAATTCTTTCTTCTCCTATTCTCAATAGATATCAACTTACTTGATTATTTTTCTTCTCAATACTTTCCTGAGGGCTCCAGACATCTCTTTGTTTCTCAGGCTGTAGATGAGGGGATTGAGCATGGGAGTGAGGATGGTATAGAAGACAGAGACCACTTTGTCCTGCTCAGCAGTGTGATAGGCTTTGGGGAGAAAATATTTGATGATGGCAGTTCCATAGAAGAGAATCACCACAATCATATGGGAAGAACAAGTTGACAAAGCCTTCCTCATCCCCATGTTTAATTCTAATCTTAAAACAGTGGAGAAAATCTGCCCATATGAGGCCATTATGGCAGATATTGGAAAGAGGAGAAATATAACACCACTGATAAAAAGACCATTTTCATAAAGAGAAGTGTCAGCACAAACAAGTTTCAGGAGAGCTGGGATCTCACAAAAGAAATGATGGATTTCTCTGGAGCCACAAAAAGGAAGATTCAGAACATAGACAACATGGACGAAGGCATTGATAAGTGCACCCAGCCAAGTGCCAGCCACCATGAAAATGCAAACTGTAGGGCGCATGAGAATTGAGTAGTGAAGGGGATGGCATATAGCCACATAGCGATCGTAAGCCATGACTGCCAGAAGAAGGCACTCTGCTCCCACCAGAGTCATGAAGAGGAAGAGCTGGATTCCACAGTTAGTATAAGAAATGTTGTTTCGTCCAGACAAAAAGTCAATGGCTATCTTGGGAACAAAAGTAGAGATATACAAGAGGTCCATCAAGGAAAGTTGACTGAGAAGAAAGTACATAGGAGTATGGAGATGAGAGTTCAACCAAATGAGTATCACCATCATAATATTGACAATAAGGGCCACAAGAAAAACTAGAAAGATGAAAGTAAAAAGTAGCTTGGGGATTAGGATGCAGTGAAATAGCCCGAGGAGAACAAAGTCAGTTCCAGTGGTCCTGTTGTTCCATATCTCCATTCTGTCCATCCCAATTCATTTCCTTGGGTAGAGTTTACAAATATCTTTAGGTCCACATTTATTTTACAATGTATCACTTTCATTTTCTTTCTTAGAAATATCAATGATATATTTTATGTATAAAGTTTTGACTACATTTAATTCTATGTCTTTACCACAGAATGTTGTCACTATCACAAGTTTAGTGCAAAATTTCTTAAGACAGTTTTATAAGTACGTCTGAAGAAGTACTCTACACTTGCAGTATTTTAAGAAAAATGTAAACTTTTTGAAAATTTTAAGTACAATTTAATTAAAAGAATAAAAAGTATGTATCTGTATAGATCTGCCTATTTATCTATAAAAAATTCAGCACATATTTAAAAAGTCATTCCATGGTCTTGGATAGTTCTGATTTCTAAGTACTAAAGATAAAATAAAGATTTCAATCCTAAGTGAATAAGTAATCTACACACCTACACAAAATGTGTTGAGTATTTTACATATGTCATGTTTTGATCATTATAACAGCTTTCAAAGGATAACTTTCTTTGATTTCAAAATATGAATTTGACTCTCAAAGAGTCAACTAACATATACAGATATAGAGTAAGGGAACTAGAACTACTATAACTAGATCTAAATTTTTGCAAATGTTTTGATCTAGTCTTAACATGTTACCAAATTTCTCTAAAAGAGAAATCTTTAAGGTTTCTGTTTTTAAATAAACAATGTGTAAGATTGCTTTTACTTTACTTTTTTTTTTGAATTTGACAATCTAAGACCATCCAGAAAGTACAGAAAGAAGTTCAGTGTTGAACAGGCTGCTTTCTGAGTCAGATTCCAAATACTGATACCACATAGTCACAAGACTCTTGATATTATGCAAAAGAAACACAGTAGCAAACAACCAGACACCTGTTATTGATATAGCCAGTTGGGTTGGTAATTTTCATCTGTGTGGATAGTTCAGTGAAATTTGGGGAGTAAAAAAACATACAGCAATTAATATAATGAAGAAATAATCTAGTCTTTAGAGGAAAAAGTGAAGAAAAACTCCATTGATAGGTTCAAATACAGTGTGAGAAGTAATTTTCTAATGCACAGACATTATATTTTTCAAGATGTCCCTCAAAACTGTGACATAATAAAGCAGAATACCAAACTATTAGACTTGCTCCTTGAAGAATGTAGTTAGTTATTTGTTGTCATGATCTATAGTGACTTGCTTTTATGGCTTGAAATCTGACCATCAGTTATGTTGTTCTTACATAAGAAATTTCACTAAAATTGGCATTGACTCCTGAATGAGAATTTCTTTAAATAAGCCATCTCAATTAAGAAAAAAAGAAAAAGATTACCTTTACTCAGGCTTTATTTGGCGTCTGTTTTTATCCCATGTCTTTATGAAAAGTGTCTGTGAAGCTGCATACACTTTGCTCAAAGGAAAAGAGAAAGTGAGTAAAAATGCTTCAGTAAGAAAATTAAAAAAAAAACAAAAAGAAAAACTCACACACATGTACTTTAATCCCTGAGGGTAAATTAATTGTATTGTATCTAAATACAAATGCATCATTTAGTATAAAACTATATATTTTTCAGAGTCAGTAGTGAATATTACTCATTGGCAGGTGCAGATGGAGTCTAGGTAGGATAAGGGAACTATAAAATATTAAGTAAATTATTAAAAGGCTATCCTATATCTTTAGCCATCTCTTAATTTGATGTTCGTCATCCAGCAAATAGTGCTATTATAGGGCCATTAAGATTTTAGACACTCAGAAAGAATTTTGAAATTTTGAGTTACTTCAAACAGGGTACTTTTCTTATTTACCACCAAATAACTTGGTTTATGATAGTTTTGAAGTCCCAGACCACATGAAGTGAGTATTTGGTTTTGTTTGCCCATCCAAAGTGAAAATTAACATGTAAGAAAGTAGACATAATCATAGACTTTTTTTTTTTATTAATATAAAATTTTATTTAACCTAATATTGTCCAAATGATTTCCACAAATGATATTTTATATAATAGCCCATAAAATGGTTAAAATTATATTCTCAATAGGTTTATATGCTAATGATGTTTTTAGAAGCACATTTACAGATTTGACTGACAATTTAACTGCCTATATATATATATATATATATATATTTTTTTTTTTTTTTTTTTTAACATGACGAAAGGGTTTCTCCTGCTTTGGCAGGCATGTTCTTTACCACTAGTACCACTAGGGAAGTCCAACTTATACAAGCCCACCAGGTTCCTCTGTCTTTGAGATTCTCCAGGCAAGAATATTGGAGTGGGCTGCCATGCCCTCCTTCAGGGAGTCTCCCAGACCCAGAGATTGAACTTACATCTCCTGTGTTTTCTGAATTACAAGCAGATTCTTTATTTCCTGAGCCATTGGGGAAGCCCCAAAACTTACACATAGTAAGTGCACAAATCTGGTACTAAAAAGTATTATTCAATTTCATTTATTGTTGATATTAAATTAAAATTTTGAATAAATTATTCCTTAATTTTACTTTTAGCTATTTTGCAAAACAAGGCTGATGATGTTGGGAAAGGTAAATGCTTACCTAAGTAGAACACTGCCTTGCATCACCAAGCCTTTCAATTAATTTTTTTTGAATCAAATAAATTCAACTTTTTTCAGAAATATTAGCTATAAATTTTATTTTTCCCTCAAAATATCGACAGAAATTTATTAACATGAACAAAAGAATTGCACACAAAAATATTCAGAGTGATTCATCGCTTAATGTCAGGTTCATACATTACCAATGAACAATAGTCATCAGACATCTCTCTGCCATAAAGAGTGTGACAAATTATAATTTATCTGTACGATCTTCAGGGAAAATATCCCTTGTTTGCCTATCTTCTCCCTTAGGTAACATAGTCATTCTATTGGCCTTCAAATGCCCCAATTAAATGTCTGCCTTCTTAAGAACAAAAATATCAATCAATTTCATAATCATTTTTATCAGCACCAAATTCCCCCATCTTGACAACTCAAAAATTACCAAGTCAATATCCCAATTGAGAATTTAATAGATATGACTGTAGAATAGTGTCTTTTAATACCTATGCAATGCTGCATGTGGGTTATTAGTTCCCTGACCAGGGCTCCAACCTGAACCCTCTGCATTGGAAGCAAGGATTTTTGACTGCAAGACCGTCAGAGAAGTCCCAGAGAGCAAGTGGACTTCTTTCCAGCCTTCACCATTGTTTAGTGATCTCAGATATATTATTTGACCTTTCATTCTTCATGTATAAAATGGGATAATAAGAGGATGCAGATGCACGTATATGATTTTGTGATAATGGTATACAATTAATGATAATCAGTTACAATAATAGTAATCGATTATTTCAAATTCCTTAAGACAGTGACAGCTGCACAGGGATAATAAAAGTTTCACCATATGGAAATTAATTTGAAGTCTAGCTATAATTAGGACTATGAATTGATCCACACAGTGTTATTTTACCTTCTCTCATATCAAATACACAAATTAGAGACATATATAACAGCCAACATGTATCTTTTTCATTGGAGTATAATTGCTTTATAATGTTGTGTTAGTTTCTGCTCTACAATGAAGTGAATCAGCTGTATGTGTGATTCTATTTCCTGAATATCATATCACTCATGTACATCAAGTCCTTTAGGTTTTTTCAACTAGGTATAATGCATCCACCATTGTGAATTTTGTGCACTTGTGATATTATTGTACATATTTTATTAAAGTATCCCTGAGCACTGTAATTCAAAAATTATTCTTGCTTTTCTGTATATAGAGAAACAGATAATTGTTTCTCAGAAGTTGAGCTTGATTTCAGAAAGATACATCCAGCTGAATTTGAGTTACTGGGAAGGTATTAAGTCACACTGTGAGGTTGGTTAGGTCACACAGTGAGACGTTCGGTGTAGTATTGATTTTAGGGTGGGTCAAAGGGCTTTTTCTAGGGCATTTGTCTACTATATTAAACATATTAGTATTTATTGATTCATTTGTATGTATCAACCTGAGTTATAAATACTCTGCATATATATTAAATCCTCAGACCTGCTAATGTCCATATAAGTAAGACATTGTAAATAATGCTGCTTCAGTGCCTATGATCATCACCACCATGTTTTACATCTACACAACTTTAATATCATTAAAGTTTTGATTGACAATTATTTTAATCTGCTTAGAAAAATTTAAAATATAGTGTGAATATCTAAATTCATCAGAAATCAGCATTTGAGAGGGACTTCAGCATGCCTCAAAAGCATTACGACATATAATGAGAAAGTCCATCTCTCCTTTCACAACTGAACTTATTTGTGCAAAAGTTACCAAAACAGAAAAAAAAGAAAAAAACAATATTAGCGCTATAATTACTAAAAGAAAGGGAGAGTGTACAAACGATTTTGGAGTTAATTTGTTAATTTAAGCCTTTTTATAAGTTTCCTTTGGGCTATAAAATAGCATATGCACAAAACGTGTGTGTGCTCCATTGCTCAGTCATGTATGGCTCTTTGTGGCCCCATGGACCGTAACTCACCACACTCCTCTGTCCATGCAATTTTCCAGGCACAGAATACTGGAGTGGGTTGCCACTTCCTACTCTAGGGGCTCTTCCTGACCCGGGAATCAAACCTCCTCTATTATTTCTTTTGCATGTCCTCCATTGACAGGTGGATTCTTTATCACTTGTGCTCTATCACTTCCAGGAAGCTCTAAGAACAATAATACTTCAGATTTTTTTTAAGATAACTCAAGTTTTTATCTAGTTTTGAGGAAGCTCTATGCACAATAATACTTTAGAAATTTTTAAAAGATAGCTCAGGTTTATATCTAGTTTTCATTATCAATGAAAATAATTGAGAATATGAAGACTATCATTAAGATCTCCATCCTTTTAAAGAAACATAAAATCCAAAAAATTAAAATACTTCTAATATAAGTGACAATCTTTATATATTAAGCTATTATTAGGTAGGCATTAACCAGACCCATATTTCTCAGAATCCCATCCCATGGCTAGCATTTACTAATGAGAGGAATTCAAATGTATTTGAAAAAATAAGAAGGGAATAAAATGATTTACCATCTGAGGAAGGCAGATGCATTAGTAGACATGGATTTTAAATTAGCTTCCTGGTGAGCTTCTGCAAAACATACTATGTGGTTTTTAGAGACTGAATTAGGAGTATCTCATATGTTCTGAGGTTTGTAAAGCCCTCTAAGTGAATTCCTGTGTGTGTGTGTGTGTGTGTGTGTGTGTGTGTGTGTGTGTGTAAGTCGCTTCAGTTGTATCTGACTCTTTGTGACCCTATGGATTGTAGCTCACCATGCTCCTCTGTCCATGGGATTCTCAAGCAAGAATACTGGAGTGGATTACCACGCCCTCCTTCAGGGGATCTTCCCCACCCAGTGATTGAACCTGCATCTTTTCTGTCTCCTGCACTGGCTGCAGGTTCTTTACCATTAGTGCCACCTGGGAAGCCTAAGTGAGTTTCTAAGAGCCCTCCCAAATTGCCTTCACTCTTTTAGCACTTCTAAAGTATAAACGTGCATCTAATTTCCTATGATAAAATCAATTATACCTGGAAAATAATGAGTGAATACTATTTATAAAATAATGCAAATAATTTGTACACATCATTTTTTTGCCAGCCAATTACTGGGGATACAGAATTTCAAAATTAGGAATCTGAAGTCAATCTCCTGATTAGACAATAGATTGGGTACCATAATTGCCAATGGAAGATGGAACAAGTATTTCAGACTATATACTGTGACCAAAATAAAAAAGTTATTTGAATTGTCACTGGTTATTGGTAAAAATCACTTGCAAGAAAGGCAAGAAAATTTACTCTTTTTAAAAAATATGGCAACCCACTCCAGTGTTCTTGCCTGGAGAATCCCAGTGACGGGAGAGCCTGGTGCGCTGCCGTCTATGGGGTCGCACAGAGTCGGACACTACTGAAGTAACTTAGCAGCAGCAGCAGCAGCAGCATAGTTGATATACAATGCTGAAATGCTAGATTCTGATGTACAAGAAAGTGATTTAGATACTTTTGTTGATAATTTTTTGTATGCCTTGGTAACCATAAGCTTATTGTATATGTCTCTGAATCTGTTTCTGTTTTATAAATAAGTTCATTTTATCATATTTTAGATTCCGCATGTAAGTGATACCTCATGGTATTTGTCTTTCTCTGTATGACTTCACTGAGTATGATAATGTTTATTCATTATTTATTAATTTGTTTATAAAATGTTTATTCATAATTTATTAATTATTAACATTAATTTATTAATGTTTATTCTAGGTTTATTCATGCTGCTACAAATGCATTATTTCATTTTTCAGTGATTAAGTAGTATTCCATTGTATACACATAACACATCTTTATTCATTCATCTGTTGATACACATTAAGGTTGATTATATGTCTCAGCTATTATAAACAGTGTTGCTATGAACATTGGGCACAAGTATTTTTCTAAATAGTGTCTTCATCTTTTTTTCCATGTCTATGCTCAGGAGTGAGATTGCAACTCTATTTTTAGTTTTATAAGGAAATTTCATACTGTTCTCCATAGTGGTTGTGCCAATTTACAATATAAACTTACTGTTAAAGAATTCATTTACACTAGACATACAGAACCCACTATTTGTGGACTGGAATATATTTTTTCTGGTGCCCTAAATAAATTGCAAGAAGAAAACAACAAGCTCAGTCCTTTAAATTCTCCTCTGAAAGCAGTTATAGAACCAGATGACTGTCCTGAAATAATCCTTTATTTTTTCATTAATGTGAAAAAACAGAATACATACCTTGTGATTAAAATGACCTAAAATATTAAAGCAAGTAGAACTTGCTGCCTCATTAAGTCTTACATAATATTTAGAAAACTGACTGGAAAGAAAAACTGAAGTTAAAACATCTAGATGGGTTACATCTAGTTGAAACATCTAGATGTTACAAACATCTTGAACAGCAAAATTCTGCTGATCTTTCCTTGCAAGCAAAAGTCCTTGTTCTCCAGTTAACTTTGTTTGGCAGTAAGCTAGATATTGTAATGAGTTCACACTTGACAATCGTCCTGTAGGAATATTTACATTATTTTCAAGATACAATTCTTATTTTACTCATTTGCAGAACTTAACAGATTAATAATGAGACATTCACAAATAACAGGTGGGTAGATACCTTAAGGATTATCCTTAAAAACCATAATATTCAAAATATATGTTCTATAAATCATAATATTAGTTTCTACAAATGGGTCTGAGGTCATTTCCAATGGGTATTGTGATTTAAGGAATGGAATATCCTAAATACAGGACAGCAAACGAGACACAGATATAAAGAACAGACTTTTGGACTCAGTGGGAGGAGGCAAGAGTGGGATGACTGAAAGAATAGCATGGAAATCTGTACATTATCATATGTAAAAGTTGCGCACATGTGGCACAATAGAATATTATTCAGCCATAAAAAGGAATGAAATTGGTTCATTTGTAGTATTTTGGATGAACCTAGAGCCCATCATACTGAGTGAAGCAACTCAGAAAGAGAAAAACAAATATCATATTTTAATGCATATATGTGGAATCTAGAAATATGGTAGTGATGGATCTATTTTCAGGGTAGAAATAGAGACACAGAAATAGAGAATGGACTTGTGGTTACAGTGGGAGAGGAAGAGTGTGGGACAAATTGAGACAGTAAAATCAACATATGTACATCTCCATGTGTAAAATAGTTAGTGGGAAGCTGCTGTATAACACAGGGAGCTGAGCCTGGTGCTTTGAGACAACCTAAATGGGTGGGATTCTGGAGGCAATGAGGCTCAAGAACTGGACATGGAAGAACAGACTGGTTAAAAATCAGGAAAAGAGTACATCAAAAATGTATATTTTCATGCTGCTTATTTAATTACATGCAGAGTACCTCATGCAAAATGTTGGGCTGGATGAAGCACAAGCTGGAATCAAGATTGTCCGGATAAATATCAATAACTTCAGATATGCAGATGATACCACCCTTATGGCAGAAAGCGAAGAATTGAAGAGCTTCTTGACAAAAGTGAAAGAGGAGAGTGAAAAATTTGGCTTAAAGGTTAACATTCGTCGCATCACTTCATGGCAAAGAGATGGGGAAACAGTGGAAACAGTGTCAGACTTTTTTTTCTTGAGCTCCAAAATCACTGAAGGTGGTGATTGCAGCCATGAAATTAAAAAGACACTTGATTTTTGGAAGAAAAGCTATGACCAACCTAGACAGCATATTAAAAAGCAGAGACATTACTTTGCCAACAAATGTCTGTCTAGACAAATATATGGTTTTTCCAGTAGTCATGTATGGATGTGAGAATTGGACTATAAAGGAAGCTGAGTGCCAAAGAATTGACGTTTTTGAACTGTGGTGTTGGAGAAGACTCTTGAGAGTCACTTGGTCTGCAAGGAGATCCAACCAGTCAATCCTAAGGAAATCAGTCTTGAGTATTCACTGGAAAGACTGATGCTGAAGCTGAAACTCCAATACTTTGGCCACCTGATGCAAACAACTGACTCATTGAAAAAGCCACCTATGCTGGGAAAGATTGAAGGCAGGAGGCAGGATAAGGGGATGACAGAGGATGAGATGGTTGGATGGCATCACTGACCTGATGGACATGAGTTTGAGCAAGCTCTGGGAGTTGGTGATGGACAGGGAAGCCTGGCATGCTGCAGTCCATGGGATCGCAAAGAGTTGGACATCACTGAATGACTAAACTGAACTGGACTGAGGTTCAAGAGGGAGATGATATATGTATACTGAGAGCTGATTCATGTTGTTTATAGCAGAATCCCATATAACATTATAAAGCAATTACCCTCCAATTAAAAAAGAAGAAAGAGAAAGGATAATAAAAAAAGAATAAAAATATGAAGTAAAAGAAAAAAAATCCCAAACAACAAAGCAAAATAAAAACAGAAAAATTTAACAGATATGCATTTTAAAAATAAATATATAAAATACGAATAAAGATAAAATAACAACACCAACAACTGAAAAGAATGAAACATACAAAGAAAGAATTATAGCAATAGGAATATTTTCCTGGTGCCTCTTCTGTCAATGTCCTTACTCCTACAATGAGCCAGAGCCCCATCCTGGCCTCCTCAGAAACCCTCCAGTATCTCTAGGTTGGTCTTTGACCTTCTGTGGGTTCTGTGGGGCAGCGCAGACACTGATGTTACCCAGCTCCTGTGTGTATTTGCCCCTAAAGTCTACTGCTGTTAAGGCCAGACCAGTCTCAATTGTGGGAACACTGTTCGTTCAGATATTCCATAGATGCAGGATTTACCAAGTTGGTCTCAGGGATTTAATCTTTGATTTGTGCAGCTGTAGGGAAAAAAATTCTGTTTCTCTTCCTAGTCGTCCCACACCTGGGACTCAGCTTTGGTTTTGGCCCCATCTGTGTGTGTGTGCCACTTACAGGTGTCTAGTCCTTACCCAGGGAGGACGGAAGGAAAGGAATGACTGGGGCACACTTACTCCCTCAGATCCAGTGGGATCCTGCAGCCACCATTGTTGCCTGCAGCAGTGGGGACTGGGAGGCAGTTGCGACAGACTGTGGTTTGCTTGCCTTGATGGGAGTCTTTCCCAGTTCCCACAGTAGCAGATGCTGGTCTGTGGATGGTGGTGATGGCCCCATTCTTTGCATGTCCCTCAACAATGGTACCTCTTTCCTAGGCAGCCCACAATTCCTCTAAGCTCATTCCTGCTCATGCAGCCCCTCACTCCTATCCCCTTTCTTTTATCCACAGAGCGCAAAGTGTTCCTTTCCTGAAACCCACTATCTTAACCTCACATATTAGCACTCATCCCCTTTCAGTGTTGGCAGATAGCCATCTCAGGTAAGGATGCCCAGAGATAATACCCCAAGAGACTTTGGATGTGTATCACTCAGGACCCCAGAGCTTAAGTGGACATAGGAGGCCTTGGCTTGAGGGATGGGTAAGCCTACTCAAGAGAAAGGAGTTATAATGGCAGCCCCATCCCTTGTGTGCCAATCAACAGTGATGCCTTGCTTCTAAGGTGTCCCAGGCTTCATTTCACAAACTTTCCCAGTTGTGGAGTTCATTAGTCCTGTCCCTTCAGGCTGTCTTTTCACAGCCAACACTTGTCCTCTCCCTGGGTTCATTCTCCAAATGCCACTTTCCAGCATCCAGTCCCACTTTTCAACTGGCAACTCATGACTCATGTTAGGATACCCAGAGCTGTCGTGCAGACCATGTGTACAGTTCTTACTTTCTTTTACCTTCCACAGACTACCCATTGCATTCTCCTTTAATCCTCTGAAGTTCTCTTTCTATTGCAGCTGATTTCCCTACCTTGTGGGAGCTTTTCTGAGTGAGTGTGGGAACCTCCACTCACCTTATCCTCTTACTAGATTTGCTGGTGTACTTCCCCAGTGGCTCAGCAGTAAAAGAATCTATCTGCAAAGCAGAAGACATAGGAGATGTGGGTTTGATTCCTGGTTTGAGAAGATCCTCTGGAGGAGGAAATGGCAACCCACTCCAGTATTCTTACCGGGGGAAACCCATGGACTGAAGAGTCTGGGGATCTACAGTTCATAGGGTCACAAAAAGTTGGACATGACAGAGCACGCACCCACACACAGAGTTGCTGGTCCCTTTTCTGATTCATCTTTTCTTTTTTGCTTTCTATCTTTTGGCCTACCCCTTTATGAGGGGATTTTTCTTGTCCTTTTAGGTTTAAAAGTCTTCTGCTAATGTTGAGCAAGTGCTCTGTGGGAATTCTTCCATTTGTAAATGTATTCTTGTATTTATGAGGAGCATGGAATTCTACGCCTTCTTATTCAACCATTTTGACTATTTCTCTTTTCCCCTTGTTAACCATAAGTATGTTTTCTATATATGTGACTATATTGCTGATTTCTAAATACATTGATTTGTACCATATTTTTAGATTCCACATATAAGTTATATTTGTCATTTTCTGACTTATTTCAGTATAACAATCTCAGGGGTTTCCCAGGTTAGAGCTAATGGTAAAGAACCTGCTTGCCAATGCAGGAGACATAAGAGATGAGGGTTCAATTCCTAGGTCAAGAAGATTCTCTGGAGGAAGGCATGGCAATCAACTCCAGTTTTCTTTCCTAAAGAATCCCATGGACAGAGGAACCTGGCATACTTACGTCCATAGGGTCCTAAAGAGTTGGACACGACTCTTTGAAGGAACTTATCACACACACTCATGACAATCTAAAGGTCCATCCATGTCTCTGCAAATGGAAAAAGTTGATTCTTTTTATGGCTAATATTCCATTGTATAAAGGACAGAAATGGTATGGACCTAACAGAAGCAGAAGATATTAAGAAGAGATGGGAAGAATACACAGAAGAACCGTACAAAAAAGATCTTGACGATCCATTAATCACGATGGTGTGATCACTGACCTATAGCCAGACATCCTGGAATGTGAAGTCAAGTGGGCCTTAGAAAGCATCACTACGAACAAAGCTAGTGGAGGTGATGGAATTCCAGTTGAGCTATTTCAAATCCTGAAAGATGATGCTGTGAAAGTGCTGTACTCAATATGCCAGCAAATTTGGAAAACTCAGCAGTGGCCCCAGGACTGGAAAAGGTCAGTTTTCATTTGAATCCCAAAGAAAGGCAATGCCAAAGAATGCTCAAACTACTGCACAATTGCACCCATCTCACACGCTAGTAAAGTAATGCTCAAAATTCTCCAAGCCAGGCTTCAGCAACATGTGAACCGTGAACTTCCAGATGTTCAAGCTGGTTTTAGAAAAGGCAGAGGAACCAGAGATCAAATTGCCAACATCCACTGGATCATGGAAAAAGCAAGAGAGTTCCAGAAAAACATGTATTTCTGCTTTATTGACTATGCCAAAGCCTTTGACTGTGTGGATCACAATAAACTGTGGAAAATTCTTCAAGAGATGGGAATACCAGACCACCTGATCTGCCTCTTGAGAAATTTGTATGCAGATCAGGAAGCAACGGTTAGAACTGGACATGGAACAACAGACTGGTTCCAAATAGGAAAAGGAGTACGTCAAGGCTGTATATTGTCACCCTGTTTATTTAACTTATATGCAGAGTATATAATGAGAAATGCTGGGATGGATGAAGTGCAAGCTGGAATCAAGATTGCTGGGAGAAATATCAATAACCTCAGATATGAGGATGACACCACCCTTATGACAGAAAGTGAAGAGGAACTAAAAAGCCTCTTGGTGAAAGTGAAAGAGGAGAGTGAAAAAGTTGGCTTAAAGCTCAACATTCAGAAAACGAAGATCATGGCATCCGGTCCCATCACTTCATGGGAAATAGATTGGGAAACAGTGGAAACAGTGTCAGACTTTACTTTTCTGGGCTCCCAAATCACTGCAGATGGTGACTACAGCCATGAAATTAAAAGACACTTACTCCTTGGAAGGAAAGTTATGACCCACCTAGATAGCATATTGAAAAGCAGAGACATTACTTTGCCAACAAAGGTTCGTCTAGTCAAGGCTATGGTTTTTCTATGGAGAAGCCTGGTAGGCTGCAGTCCATAGGGTCACTAAGAGTCAGACACGACTGAGTGACTTCACTTTCACTTTTCACTTTCAGGCACTGGAGAAGGAAATGGCAACCCACTCCAGTGTTCTTGCCTGGAGAATCCCAGGGATGGGGGAGCCTGGTGGGATGCTGTCTATGGGGTCACACAGAGTCAGACACGACTGAAGTGACTTAGCATAGCATAGCATAGCATAGCATAGTGGTCATGGATGGATGTGAGAGTTGGACTGTGAAGAAAGCTGAGCACCGAAGAATTGATGCTTTTGAACTGTGGTGTTGGAGAAGACTCTTGAGAGTCTCTTAGACTGCAAGGAGATCCAACTAGTCCATTCTGAAGGAGATCAGTCTTGGGATTTCTTTGGAAGGAATGGTGTTAAAGCTGAAACTCCAGTACTTTGGCCACCTCATGCGAAGAGTTGACTCATTGGAAAAGACTCTGATGCTGGGAGGGATTGGGGGCAAGAGGAGAAGGGGACGACAGAGGATGAGATGGCTGGGTGGCATTACTGACTCGATGGATGTGAGTCTGAGTGAACTCCAGGAGTTGGTGAATGACAGGGAGGCTGGCATGCTGAGATTCATGGGGTCGCAAAGAGTCGGACACGACTGAGTGACTGATGTGATCTGATCTGACCACATCTTTATCCCTTTCTTTATTGATGGACATTTAGGTTGCTTCCACATTCTGGCTATTGTAAAAAGTGCTGCAGTGAATACTTCTCGTTACAGTTTTCTCCAGATATATGCACAGATGTGGGATTGCTGTATTATATGGCAGATTGATTGTTACATTTTCAAGGAACTTCCATATGAATCTCCTTAATGGCTGAAGCTCCATTAAGGAGACATAAGAGATGTGGGTTCAATCCCTTGGTCGGGAAGATTCCCTGGAGGAAGGCATGGCAACCTGCTCCAGTTTTCTTTCCTAAAGAATCCCATGGAGAATGAAGAGATGGAGCCAAAGCAAAAACAACACTCAGTTGTGGAGGTGACTGGTGATGGAAATACGGTCTAATGCTGTAAAGAGTAATATAGCCTAGGAACCTGGAATGTTAGGTCCATGAATCAAGGCAAATTGGAAATGATCAAATAGGAGATGGCAAGAGTAAATGTCAACATTTTAGGAATCAGCGAACTAAAATGGACTGGAATGGGTGAATTTAACTGAGATGACTATTATATCTACTACTGTGGGCAGGAATCCCTTAGAAGAAATGGAGTAACCATCATAGTAAACAAAAAAGAATCCAAAATGTTGTACTTGGATGCAGTCTCAAAAATGACAGAATGATCTCTGTTTGTTTCCAAGGCAAATTATTCAATATCATGGTAACCCAAGTCTATGTCACAATCAGTAATACTGAAGAAGCTGATGTTGAACGGTTCTATGAAGACCTATAAGACCTTCCAGAATTAACACCCAAAAAAGGTGTCCTTTTCACTATAGGGGACTGGAATGCAAAAGTAGGAAGTCAAGAAACACCTGGAGTAACAGGCAAATTTGGCCTTGAAATACAGAATGAAGCAGGGAAAAATCTAATAGAGTTCTGCCAAAAGAATGTACTGGTCAAAGCAAACACCCTCTTCCAACAACACAAGAGAAGACTCTGCACATGGATGTCACCAGATGGTCAACACAAAAATCAGGTTGATTTTATTCTTTGAAGCCAAAAATGGAGAAGCTCTATACAGTCAGCAAAAACAAGACCAGGAGCTGACAGTGGCTCAGATCATGAACTCATTATTGCAAAATTCAGACTTAAATTGAAGAAAGTAGGGAAAACCACTAAACCATTCAGGTATGACCTAAATCAAATCCCTTATGATTATACAGTGGAAGTGAGAAATAGATTTAAGGGACTAGATCTGATAGACAGAGTGCCTGATGATCTATGGACAGAGGCTCATGACATTGTACAGAAGACAGGGAGCAAGACCATCCCCAAGAAAAAGAAATTCAAAAAAGTAAAATGGCTGTCTGAAGAGGCCTTACAATTAGCTGTGAAAAGAAGAGAAGTGAAAAGCAAAGGAGAAAAGGAAAGATATATCCATTTGAATGCAGAATTCCAAAGAATAGCAAGGAGAAATAAGAAAGTCTCCCTCGGTGAACAGTGCAAAGAAATAGAGGAAAACAATAGAATGGGGAAGACTAGAGATCTCTTCAAGATAATTAGAGATACCAAGGGAATATTTCATGCAAAGATGGGCTCAATAAAGGACAGAAATAGTACGGACCTAACAGAAGCAGAAGATATTAAGAAGAGGTGGCAAGAATGCACAGAAGAACTGTACAAAAAAGATCTTCATGATCCAGATAATCATGATGGTGTAATCACTCACCTAGAGCCAGACATCCTGGAATGTGAAGTCAAGTGGGCCTCAGGAAGCATCACTATGAAAAAAACTAGTGAAGGTGATGGAATTCCAGTTGAGCTATTTCAAATCCTAAAAGATGATGCTGTGAAAGTGCTGCACTCAATATGCCAGCAAATTTGGAAAACTCAGCAGTGGCCCCAGGACTGGAAAAGGTCAGTTTTCATTTGAATCCCAAAGAAAGGCAATGCCAAAGAATGATCAAACTAGAAAAGGCAGAGGAACCAGAGATCAAATGGTCAACATCTGCTGGATCATGTAAAAAAGCAAGAGAGTTCCAGAAAAACATATATTTCTGCTTTATTGACTATACCAAAGCCTTTGACTATGTGGATCACAATAAACTGTGGAAAATTCTAAAAGAGATGGGAACACCAGACCACCTGACCTGCCTCTTGAGAAACTTGTATGCAGGTCAGGAAGCAACAGTTAGAATTGGGCATGGAACAACACACTGGTTCCAAATAGGAAAAGGAGTACGTCAAGGCTGTATATTGTCACCCTGCTTATTTAAGTTATATGCAGAGTACATCATAAGAAATGCTGGGCTGGATGAAGACAAGCTGGAATCAAGATTTCTGGGAAAAATATCGGTAACTTCAGATATTCAGATGACACCATCTGTATGACAGAAAGTGAAGAAGAACTAAAGGGCCTCTTGATGAAAGTGAAACAGGAGAGTGAAAAAGTTGGCTTAAAGCTCAACATTCAGAAAACTAAGATCATGGCATCCAGTCCTATCACTTCAGTGCAAATAGACAGGGAAACAGTGGCTGACTTTATTTTTTGGAGCTCCAAAATCATTGCAGATGGTGATTGCAGCCATGAAATTAAAAGATGCTTGCTCCTTGGGAGAAAAGTTAAGACCTGCCTAGACAGCATATTAAAAAGCAGAGACATACTTTGTCAACAAAAGTCCGTCTAGTCCAGACTATGGTTTTTCCAGTGGTCATGTATGGATGTGAGAGTTAGACCATAAAGAAAGCTGAGCACTGCAGAATTGATGCTTTTGAACTGTGGTATTGGAGAAGACTCTTGAGAGACCCTTGGATTGCAAGGAGATCCAACTAGTCCATCATAAAGGAAATCAGTCCTGAATATTCATTGGAAGGACTGATGTTGAAGCTGAAACTCCAATACTTTGGTCACCTGATGTGAAGAGCTGACCCATTTGAAAAGACCCTGATGCTGGGAAAGATTGAAGGCAGGAGGAGAAGGGAATGACAATAAGTGAGATGGCTGGATTGCATCACTGACTCAATGGACATGAGTTTAAGTAAGCTCCCATTGGTGAATGGACATGAGTTTGAGTAAGCTCCCATTGGTGATGGACAAGGAGGCCTGGCATGCTGCAATCCATGGTGTTGCAGAGTCTGACATGACTGAGCACTGAACTGAAAGGCTGAACTAATTTGCATTCCCCCTCCTGGTGGCTCAGATGGTAAAGCGTCTGCCTGCAATGTGGGAGATCTGGGTTCAATCCCTGGGTCAGGAAGATCCCCTGAAGGAGGAAATGGCAACCCACTCCAGTACTCTTGCCTGGAAAATTCCATGGACTGTGGCCTATAAAGCTCCAAAGTCCATGGAGTTGCAAAGAGTTATACACGACTGAGCAACTTCACTCACTCTCAACAGAGTAGGAGGACTCCCATTTCTCCACACTTTCAATAACATTTTTAAAATTAATTATTTTAATTGGAGAATAATTGCTTAACAATATTCTTATTGTTTTTGCCTTATATCAACATGGATTGGCCACAGGTGTACATGTGTATGCCCCATCCTGAAACCCCTCTCACCTCCCTCATCACCCTATCCGTCTAGGATGTCCAGAACACTGGCCCTGGGTGCCCTGCTTCATGCTCGAACTTGCACTGGTTTTCTGTTTTACATAACGTAATGTACAGGTTTCAGTGCTATTCTTTCAAATAATCCCACTCTTGCCTTCTTCCACTGAGTCCAAAAGGCTGTTTTTTACATCTGTGTCTCCTTTGTTGCCCTGAATGTAGGATTGTCAGTACTGTCTTTCTAAATTCCATATATATGCATCAATATACAGCATTTGTCTTTCACTTTCTGACTTACTTCAGTCTGTATAAAGGTTTCAGGTTCATCTGCCTCATTAAAACTGACTCAAATGTGTTCCTTTTATAGCTTAGTAATATTCCACTGTGTACATGTATCACAATTTCCTTATCCATTCATCTGCTAATAGACATCTTGGTTGCTTTCATTTCCTAGTTATTGTAAATTGTGCTGCAGTGAATGTTGGGATATATGTATCTCATTCAACTCTGGTTTCCTCCATGTATATGCCCAGCAGTAGGATTGCTGGGTAGTATGGTAGTATGGCAGGGGACTAGAATGCAAAAGTAGGAAGTCAAAAGATACCTGGAGTAACAGGCTAATTTGGCCTTGGAGTACAAAATGAAGCAGGACAAAGGCTAACAGAGATTTGCTAAGAGAACACACAGGTCACAGCAAAAACCCACTCCCAACAACACAAGAGAACTCTACACACGGACATCACCAGCTGGTCAATACTGAAATCAGATTGATTATGTTCTTTGCAGCCAAAGATGGAGAAGCTCTATACAGTCAGGAAAACAAGACCAGGAACTGACTGTGGCTCAGATCCTGAACTCCTTATTGCCAAATTCAGACTTAAATTGAAGAAAGTAGGGAAAACCACTAGACCATTCATAATGATCTAAATCAAATACCTTACAATTATAGAGTAGAGGTAAGAAATAGATTCAAGGGAGTGGATCTGATAGAAAGAGTGCCTGAAGAACTATGGACAGAAGTTTGGAACATTGTACAGGAGGCAGTGATCAAGACCATCCCAAGAAAAGGAAATGAAAAAAGGCAAAATGATTATATGAGGTCTCATAAATAGCTTAGAAAAGAACAGAAGTGAAAGGCAAAGGAGAAAAAGAAATACTCATTTGAAAGCAGAGTTCCAAAGAATAGCAAGGAAAGATAAGAAGGTCTTCCTCAGTGATCAACACAAAGAAATGGGGGAAAACAACGGAATGGGAAAAACTAGTGATATTCTCAAGAAAATTAGAAATAGCAAGGGATGATTTCATGCAAAGATGGGCACAATAAAGGACAGAAATGGAATGGACCTAACAGAAGCAGAAGATATTAAGAAGAGGTGGCAGGAATACACAGAAGAACGTCATGACCCAGATAACCATGATGGTGTGATCACTCACCTAGAGCCATACATCCTGGAATGTGAAGTCAAGTGGGCCTTAGGAATCATCACTATGAATTAAGCTAGTGGAGTTGATGGAATTCCAGTTGAGTTATTACAAATCCAAAAGGTGATGCTTGTATATCTGTAAGCTATTTGGTTCACATACTGCTGAAGCCTAGCTTGGAGAATTTTGACTATTACTTTGATATCTGTAAAACGAGTGCAATTATATGGTAGCTTGAACAATTTTTTGGTATTGTCCTTCTTCAGCATTTGAAATGAAAACTGACCTTTTTCAATCTTGTGGCCACTACTGAGTTTTCCAAATTTGCTGATATATTGATCACAGTGCTTTAACAGCATCATCTTTTAGGATTTGAAATAGCTCAGTTGGAAATTCATCACTTCCACTAGCTTTGTTGGTAGTAATGCTTTCTAAGGCCCACTTGACTTCATACTCCAAGACATGTGGTTCTAGGTGAACAATCGCACCATTGTGATTATCTGCGTCATGAAGATCTTTTTTGTATAGTTCTTCTGTGTATTCTTGCCACCTTTTCTTAATCTCTTCTGCTTCTCTTAGATTCCTGCCATTTCTGTCCTTTACTGTGCCCATCTTTTCATGAAATGTTACTTTGATATCTCTAATTTTCTTGAGGAGATCGCTTGTATTTCCCATTCTATTGTTTTCCTTTATTTCTTTGCATTATTTACTTAAGAAGGCTTTCTTATGTCTCCTTTCTGTTGTTTGGAACTCTGCATTCAGATGGTATATCTTTCCTTTTCTCCTTTAACTTTCATTTCTCTTCTTTTTTCAGCTATTTGTAAGGCCTCCTCAGACAATCATTTTGCCTTTTTGTATTTCTTTTTCTTGGGGATAGTTTTGATTACCGCCAACTGTAAAGTGTTACAACCTCTTTACATAGTTTTTCAGGCATTCTATCAGATCTAATCCCTTGAATCTCTTTGTAACTTCCCCTGTATAATTATAAGGGATTTGATTTAGATCATTATGAATGGTCTAGTGGTTTTCCTCTACTTTCTTTAAGTCTGAATTTGGCAATAAGGAGTTCATGATCTGAGCCACAGTCAGTTCCCTGTGACTGACTGTAGAGAGCTTCTTCATCTTTGTCTGCAAAGAATACAATCAATCTGATTTCAGTATTGACCATCAGATGATATCCATATGTACAGTCATCTCTTTTGTTCTTGAAAGTGGATGTTTGCTATAACCAGTGAGTTTTCTTGGCAAAACCCTGTTAGCCTTTGCCATATTTCATTTTGTACTCCAAGGCCAAACTTGCCTGTTACTCCAAGTATCTCTTGACTTCCTACTTTTGCATTCCAGAACCCTATGATGAGAAGGACATCTTTTTTTTGATGTTGGTTCTATAAGTTCTTGTAGGTCTTAACAGAACCATTCAACTTTAGCTTCTTCATCGTTAGTGGTTGGGACATAGACTTGGATTACTGTGATATGGAATGGTTTGCCTTGAAAATGAACCAAGATCATTCTGTCATTTTTGAAATGCCACCCAAGTACTGCCTACTCCTTGCTATGGTGTCCAGTGCTTGGTTGCTCAGTCGTGTTTGACTCTTTGTGACCCCATGGACTGTAACCCATCAGGCTCCTCTGTCCTTGGGGAGTCTCCAGGGAAGAATACTGGAGTGGGTTGCCATGCCCTCCTCCAGGGGATTTTCAAAACCCAGGGATCGAACCCAGGTCTCTCACATCGTAGGCAGATTTTTACCATCTGAGCCACGGGGGAAGCCCAAGAATACTGGAATGGGTATCCTATTCCTTTTCCAGGGTATCTTCCCAACCCAGGAATCGAACTGGGGTCTGCTGCATTGCAAACGGCTCTTTATCAGGTGAGCTATCAGGGAATCCAATTCCATTACATATATATGTCATATTTTCTTTATGTCTTTGTCTGCAGATTGGCACTTAGGTTACTTCTGTATCTTGGTTGTTTTAAGTAATATATATAATTCTGCTCTGAATATTTGGGTGCATCTATCTTTTGTATCTTTTTGAATTAGTATTTCTGATTTCTTCAAATACATATGAAGGATTGAAACTTCTTTATACTACAGTAGTTCTAATTTTAGTTTTTTGAAGAAACCCCATACTGCTTTCCATAATGCATATACCAATCTAGATGAGCACCAACAGTGTACCAACAGTGTACAATAAGTTCCTTTTTCTCTACTTCTTTGCCAATATTTGTTATTTGTTGTCTTTTTTATGATAGCCATTCTGATAAGTGTGAGGTGACATTTCATTATGGCTTGCATTTCTCTGATAAATAGCAATGTTGTATATTTTTTCAAGTGCCTGTTGGAAATCTGTATGTCTTTGGGAAATAACCTATGAAGGTATTCTGTCCATAAAGCTTGTTTTTTTTTTTTTTTTTTTTTGTTGAGTTATATGAGCTGCTTATTTATTTTAGATAGTAACCCCTGGTGGATCACATAATTTGTAAATATTTTCTCCCATTTGTTAGGTTTTCTTTTCAGTTTGCCAATAGTTTCCTTTGCTGTGTGAAAGCTTTTAAGTTTAATTCAATCCTACTTATTTATTTTTGTTTCTGTTTACTTTTCCATAAAGGACAGATTCAAAAAATATTGCTGCAATACATGTCAAATAGTGTTCTGCCTATATTTCCTTCTAAGAGTTTTATGGTTTCCAGTCTTACATTTAAGTCTCTAATCCATTTGAGTTTATTTTTTATATGGAATTTGTATCATTCTTAAACATGACACTATTCAAATATTCACTGACATTGAAAGAATAAGTCACTCTATTTCAATTAGGAGCTTAGCTGGTGGTTCAGTGGTAAAAGATCTGCCTGCCAATGCAGGAGACTCAGGTTCGATCCCTGGGTCAGGAAGATACCCTGGAGAAGGAAATGGCTACCTATTCTAGTATTCTTGCCTGGGAAATTCCATGGAGAGAGCAGCTTGGTGGGCTATAGTTCATGGGGTTGCAAGAGAGCTGGACATGACTCAGTGACTTTACAGCCAACAGCACATTCATTCAATGGAACATTGTATGTTAAATAAACTTTTAAAAGATGGTAGCTCCTCAAAAGTTATGCATGAATTTCCCAAATATAATTTTGGGAAAAGAAAAAAAAAGTATTTGATCTATGATTGTTTTTGATCTGTGTTAGGAAAATCTAGGTTAAAATATCCAAAGTCAGCAGAAGGGTTACCTTTTAGATGGAATAACAGAGTTTTTGGTGATATTCAATGCTAACTAATCAGAAATCCCTGGAAACACATTTGTATTTGAAAATTTTGAGTTTATTTCTTGTTACAGTGAGAGAGAACATCCACCATGGGGGAAATGTAAGATATATGAATAGGGTGTCAGAAATAACTTATGCTTTCTGGGTTTGTGTTAGGTGATTTTGGAAGGATTTAAGAAAAGGTGCTTTGCTCCTGATTGTCTCCTGTCAGGAAGACAATTTGTGTTTCAGTATCTTAAAAAAAAAAAGAAACAAAAAACAGACAAACAAAAAAAACTATAGTATCTTTATAAAAGTTATCTATAGTGAAGGCACCAATGCTAACACAGTAATTGGCTTAAAAAAAAAGTCTTAGCTATTCACATTAAGTAGGAAAATGACATAGTTGGTAACTTTTGTGGCTCGGACAATGTTCACGTTGTGCCTGTGATCAGATGAAATTTTGGTGTGGTCTTTTTTTCTTGTTGTTGCCTTGGTCTATCATAGTCACAGAATTGCTGTTTTTCATGTTGAAGTTAATAGTTTCCTATTGCTGTTATAAAAAATTACTAATATTATCTGTTATCTTATTCTTCAGGATGTCAGAAGTCTGAAATTATTTTCAGGGCTAAACTTAAGGAGATGACAGGCAACATTTCTCGTGAAAACTCTGGGAGGGAATAGTTTTCTTGTCTTTCCACCATTTGGATGCCTACTGCATTGCTTGGATGATGACCCACTTTCCCAATCTCCAAAGCTAGCAACATTGAATCTGAGTCCTCACACTGCCATTTCTCTGATTCTCACTTTTGCCTCACTTTTCTAGTTATAAAGATTCTAGTGATTTCTTCATGCCTACCTAGATAATCTAGGATAATTTGTTTATTTTAAAGTCAGCTGATTATTGCTTTTAATTTCATTTGTAGCCTTAACTTTGCTTTGCCATGTAACTTAACATACTAACAAGTTGCAGAGATTAGAGTGTGGACATCATTAGGGGGCTGTGTTTATGCTAACTACAAGGATGTCCACAAAATTGTTTATTTTAATAGAAGAACACCAAGGTCTGCTTTTAGCAACACCAAACCCTAACTAGTAATATTTAGCCAGTTCTGAACTTCAGGGTGTGAATTTCTCAGATGAAGACTATTGTATTTCTTTACCTACACCATTTGTATAATATTTAATGCTTGGATTTTAAAAGGGTCTAATTTATCTTACTGTTCTACTATACATTTTTTACTTTATTATATACATTTATATACTTCAATACAATTTAAAATGTATTACAACTCAGTAATTTAAGAAGTATAAGATTGCAATGATTTCAGTGAATTACAGGGTGTTTCCAGTTTATGTAATAGAAGAGTATTCCTTAGTCAAAATTATTTAATTATATTCATGTTAATAAACTTTTTGGCACAATGCAGAATACTCAGTAATTCCTCAAAAAAAAATTAAGTTTTGAAACTTGATATTGATACTATTATTATTAATAAGTATTATTATTTTTTCTTATTTAAATTATATAGAATTACTAGCATTTGATTTATGCATGTACAGATATGTGTGTGTATATATATATATTTTTCTCTTCTTTTTACTCCATTAATTATGTTTGTGGGTAAATATCTTTTTAAATATAAAATTTACATATACTTTTCTCTACTGGTTTGGAGAATCCTAGCAAAATCAATTAATGTGTTAAATCATCTCTTTTACTTCCCAATCACTTCTTACACAGAGTGGTTCAATCATAAGTTATTGAATTCTTATGTTTTGGTAATTAGCTCATCATTGTAATAATCTTCTAGATATAAGAAAGTATTTGTTGACAAGTGAAACATTCTTTTTATTCTTTTTTAAAGTAACTTCTCTCAGTATTGAGGGCAAGATTGTCTGCTAGACTAGAGTGAAAGGAAAGAAGTCAGCCAACACTTTTTTATATATTAGTGCCTCATATTCATTTTATATATTAAACTCTACAAATAACATTGAGAGAGACATTATTACCCACTCCTTTTATAGATGATTAAATTTAATCTCAGAAAAATAATATAACTTAAATCATATAGGTAGAAAGATCCAAGAACAGAGAATTCAAAGAATGCCTTTGGGGACAAGATGTTTCTATAACACTCTGTCCTCTATGTAATTACTAGTATTTCCTGGCCAATGGGTTATTAGTGGAGTACAGGCTAAGGGGATTAGAGACATTCTTGGGTATGAGATAAGTACTTTCTGCATGTTATCTTATTTAATACCATTGTTGAGGGAATCTCACTTTCAAAACAGTCAAGTCTGATTTTAGTATTATGTGAGTGAACCATGACATTTTATCTAGAAATCAAATATTCTGAGACTGAAAATAATCTGCATAGAGGCAATAAATGGAGATAGCCCTTGGTCATCTGTATCTGCTAAATGTGTTCCCATTGTCATTTCCAGAGGCTGGAACTCAGGACTCCCTAAGGTTTTGCTTAGGGAGACCTAAGCTCCTGCATTTATTAAAATGGAATAAATTGGCAAGATTTAAGCAGTGATCCAGGGGCCAGAGCTATGAAGACTAGGCGTCATCTGCCCAGTGGCTGTTCCTGTGGTAGGTGAGTGCCAGGACTTTGAATGTATAAAACTTGGGGTAGTATTCTCTAGTGTGCTTGAGTATTTTATTTTTATAATTTTAAGAAAGTATAATAATTCATAACATTTGAAAAGAGAGAAATTATAGTATCTAAAATGAATTCAGCATCATAATTATTCCCTTTTACTTTCTGATAAAAATTTCAAATGTAAGTTTGCCTCTTTCAATTAACATGATATGTAAGACCATTCTGTTATATTGTAATTCACACTGCAATTTAATATTTCCATTATATGTATTTTCATTACACATTTTAAAACAACTTAAAAATCATTTTGTGTATACACGGCATTTTTCATTTTCATTTGAGATATTTTAAAGAATGAAATCTAGAAAAAACATGTTATTAGCGGCTCCAAAGGATAAGCGTAGTTCTAAAATTCTCATTCAATATTGCCAAACTGCTATTAATGCTATAGAGATTTTAAATTTTACCCTACACATTTTTCAATATATTCCAATTGGTAATGCATATTATCAAAGGAAACAAATTCAACTTTTAATTTATAAAAATTATTATTTTTAATATGTGGATTTCTTTATAATGAAACTGTGCATTTTGTATGTGAATATTACATGAATTTATCAAATTGTAATTTTGCACAATATATAGAAGAGCTCTTTAGACTTGGAATTTGGTCAAGCTCCAACCCTATATCCTATTTGTTAGTATTCTTTCAGAAAAGTGATAGCTTTTTAGTACATAAAAACAGTAGTGACTACTTTTTATAAGAACTCACTCAACTTCTGTTAATCAAATTAAGCACTCTTTTACACTATTTTATAAAAATCTTATTATGTAATTATGTATTTATTTTCAAAACAAAAATTTGAGACCCATTGGGTGTGCCTAAAGTCATGGAATTTGCAGCTACTAGAATACAAAATAGAAAGGTCTCTGTTTGAGGCATGGGACTACACACTTACCTCAATTCCTGCTGCTTGATTTGTGGATGACCTGGAATCTTCTGAGGGAGTTCTTTATTAATCTTTATGAAAGGACAGAAGTTTCTGTGTTTTCTTGGTTAAACTAACATTCATATATATATATATATATTTCTTGTACTTAAGCAAATATTTTTATAAATTTGCTCCATTTCTCTGCAATGAGATTTATTTATTTATTATTATTAATTTATTTTTTTACTTTACAATATTGTATTGGTTTTGCCATACATCAACATGCATCCGCAACGGGTGTACATGTGTTCCCCATCCTGAACTCCCCTCCCACCTCTCTCCCCATACCATCCCTCTGGGTCGAGATTTATTTGCTAGCAAAACTGATATTAGGAACTGCATCAATCCAGAGTCAATATGACCAATAGTTTTCATAATTTAACTAATTTATTAATTGTTAATATATGAAAGTCGCTCAGTTGTGTCCAACTGGTTGACCCCATGGAATTCTCTAGGCCACAATACTGGAGTGGGTAGCCTTTCCCTTCCCAGGATCTTCCCAACCCAGGAATCGAACCCAGGTTTCCCTCATTGCAGGAGGACTCTTTATCAGCTGAGCCACAAGGGAATCCCAAGTTCAGGGGTGCTGGCAAGGATATGGAACACAGGCAAGGCCTGATCCAGAGTTCCCATATTTATTTTCATAGGTTGACATGCCTCCAATAGGGCTTCCCCGATAGCCAGTTGATAAAGAATCTGCCTGCAATGCAGGAGACCCCAGTTCTATTCCTGTGTTGGGAAGATTTCCTGGAGAAAGGATAGGCTACCCACTCCAGTATTTTTGGGATTCCCTGATCCAGGAATTGAACCGCGGTCTCCTGCATTGCAAGCGGGTTCTTTACCAACTGAGTTATCAAGGAAGAATCCTTTGGGGTTCAGCTGGTAAAAAATCCACCTGCGGTACAGGTAGACCGGGGTTCGATCCCTGGGTTAGGAAAATCCCCTGGAGACAGTATTCTGGCCTGGAGAATTCTGAGGACTGAATAGTCCATGGGGTCCCAAATAGTCAGACTTTTACTTTTTTACTTTAATATAAGAAAAATAACCATGCAATCCAGCACATAAGTTTGAGAGTCTATTATTTTATTTTGTTGTTTACTCAAAGTATCCATCTTCTCACTATCAAGATTACAACTGGAACAAATAAATAAATAAATAAATAAAATAAGGGACGTAATTTAGCATGGAAAATTAATTTCCAGAACGTGGATTCTGAACATATGTTGTTTTCTTTGCTACGTGGTTTCTCCCCTTGATTTTCCATGGAAAAAACAATTTAGTCAAACTCTTTTTAAGTGTGGAATTCTAAAATTTTAATGTCTACTTCATTTAGCTATTGTGACATTTTATGAGAATGCATATCAAGATGCATATCAAGATAGTACTTGAAATAATTTCTGTAATTGTTATCCATATATGTCTGAGTTGTCACAACTGTAGCATGTTGATGTGAAATCAGAGTTGTTTCAGCTTTAAAATATATGGACAAATTGAAGAGAAATGCTGTACAAGAGTCAGAACAATTTATTTGACAAAAAGCATGTAACACAGCATCATAGATAGCCAAGCAGGGCAAAACTTTGCTAATTCTAGGGAAACCACATTAAAGTGCAGACAGAAATGAAACAGTGGATCAAAAAGGATTTTTAGACTTTATACAACCGGAAAATAAACAAGTGATTTTACACTGCTTTCAATGTGCAGAACAATAGCATAAATGTCTAGATATTCTATTGACTCTGAAATCTATCTTATTCTTTGAACTTTGTCAAATTACATGAAATAACATATAATAATATTTCACCTTTTTATCCTAGTGTTTTAAAATTTTTAAGAAGGAAATACATTATTTCATGTCTGATAAGTTCCATGACACATTAAAACTCTTACAGTAAAAGCATAAGATGGAGAAGGAAATGACAACCCACTCAGGTATTCTTGCTTGGAAAATCCTATGGACAGAGGAGCCTGGTGGGCTACAGTCCATTAGTTCACAGAGTTGGACACCACTTAGTGACTGAGCATGCAAACACATAAGAAAGTGTTTCACAATTAGTAGTAACTGAAGAACTTATAGTCTTAGAATGACTAAACTTACTATGAAGATAGATATATCATTGTTCTGTGTTCAAAGAGTTCATAAACAGTGGATAGAATATAGAGTCCAACCCATAAAGATATTGTAAATACTATATCACCTAAACTGTTTCTAATTTAAAAAATGAGTTGAATTATATTATATGACAATTCTCAATTTCTGATTTTACTTACAAATTATTCTGGTGGAAAACATCTATTTATGGCTGATATTAATAGCACCAATGTATTATTAAGGCTAATTTTTGTAGAGTTATTTTACTGTGCCATGCAGTTTATAATGCACTTACATATACTTGTTCTCCTAATTATCAAATAATCCTAAAAGAAATAGATAATATTTTTTCATATCATTTTTTCACATTAGAAAACTATTTTAACAGATGTCTATTTAAATTTCTAAAATTCATTCAACTACTCATCAGTAACATGGATGTTCAAACTCAAAAAGCCTACTTCTGAATTCATTACTTCTAGATCATAAAATTAAAGAGAAACATTTTATTGAATCATTCTATTGGATTAGGAAGACAAAGGCTGCTATAAGTTCTCTAATTTTTATTTTTTTTCCATTTTTCCCCATTCATTTTATTTATTTTTTAACTTTCAAAATAGTTACTATTCTATTTTTTTTTTTTATTTTTATTTTATTCTATTTTATTACATATTCTATTTTATTTTTAATTTTTTAAAGATATTTTATTTTATTTTTTTTTTTTTTTCATTTTTGTGGGAGAGGGAGAGGGTGGGATGATTTGGGAGAATGGCACTGAAACATGTATAATATCATATATGAAATGAGTTGCCAGTCCAGGTTCAATGCACAATACTGGATGTTTGGGGCTGGTGCACTGGGACGACCCAGAGGGATGGTACGGGGAGGGAGGAGGGAGGAGGGTTCAGGATGGGGAACACGTGTACACCTGTGGCGGATTCATGTTGATATATAGCAAAACCAATACAATATTGTAAAGTTCTCTAATTTTTAATGTGTATTATTAGTGAGCAACATGGCTTTCTGAATTTTAGATTTCCTTTTGCTTAAATGTGAAACATGTAGGTATTTTACATGAGTTTTTATTTGGAAATATAAGACTGAATTAAATGTGTGAGGTTATCATAATGAATTGTTTAAAAGCTATTAGTTTAAAATAATTTATTCTTCAATTGTAAATCCATGCAAGACTTTCAAAATCATATTTAAAGGAACTCTTCATATGAAAAATATGTCAAGAAGCTTTTCTTAAGCATAAAGATTAGTTGATTAGTTGATAGTTTTCAATTTGAATAGAGACCAGAAGCAGAGCAAATGAAGATAGTGCTTGAAGACAGTCCAGTAACCTATGAATTTCCTGAGTCAGAAGTCCGGAAACTAAATCAATAAGGGTGTCGGTAACCTAAGGTCACAAAGAGTTGGATATGACTGAAGTGACTAAGCATGCAGCACCTACTTAAAGCTCACAAATATTTCCTAAGTGAATTTTGACATGATTTTGGATTTTTTTCATGTTATTTATGTATTCTGTAATTCAGTCTCTATCCCTTATTTGCACTGAATCTGGCTTGGATTAATTGGAGGAATTTTATATTGAGCTACATGTTATTCAGCAACTCCCTAAAGGTAGAGCCTTATCAATTCACATCATGTAATAAAAAATGAACTCTAAAAAATACATTTTGTAAGGATAATATATTTGATAAGCATAGATCAAACTGAAAAATAATACCAAACTTATTCCAAACATATATTCAAACAGTTTGCATATCAATAATGAATAGTTTTATACCAATAACATTCACACTATTATGGGCTGAGACAATCTACAAATGTAATCTAGCCCATTAATGTTAAATAAATAACATATAATATCTCAAATATACATAATATATAAACTTTAGTTCAAAATGATGTAACAAAAATTGTTAATAAGTTTATATAGGCTGAGGAAGATATTTACCATATAAGCAACAAATCAGAACAATGTACATAAAATACAGATAAGAAATTATTTAAATCTATAAGGAAAATTCAGACAACTCAATATTAATCATGGAAAAGAGATATTCACAGAAAATTTGCAAAAGTAATCTGATAGATTAATGAACAGTTCTGGCTCATTCATTACTAAGGAATTTGTAAATTAAAACATACTTTTTTTCTTTTTACTTTTCTATTTTTGGCCATGATTATTGCAAATAACAATATTTAATGGTACCACATATAGAGGGATTTAAACAAAAATCAACAGCTGATAGGAGTGAAAAAGTTAGAGATTCAGTTACTCAGATACTCCATACTGATAAAATATACAAAAATAATAGAAATGTAATTGATATTATTATGTATGCATATATAATTTATTTGGATAAAAAATAATGTGTAATTACAAAGATATGGAGAATAGGATGCCAAGCCAAACATCTTCTGATGCAGTGAAAGAATTTAAGTCATAATTTTTCCTCCGAGTCTCATTTTTTTTCTGTGCCATCAAGTTTCAAAAGGAAATGCTCAAGCTTCCTTTTAAGCAAGTATCGTTTCCTAATTATTCATTGTCTTCTAGGAATAACTGAAGCCATGGAAAATACAAATGACACCACGGGAATAAACTTCATTCTTTTAGGGCTCCTTAACTACACACAAACCCATATATTTTTCTTTTCTGTGGTTCTCATGACCTTCCTCACCTCCCTGATGAGCAATATCTTCATGATCATGCTCATTCGCATGGATTCCCAGCTGTGCACACCGATGTACTTCCTGCTTAGCCAGCTCTCCCTCATGGACGTGATGCTGGTCCTCACTGTTGTTCCCAAAATGGTAGGTAACTACCTGATGCACATCAGGTCTATCTCTTCTGCTGGCTGTGGTGCCCAGATCTTCCTGTTTGTCACTCTGGAAGGGGGTGAGTGCTTTCTCTTAGCGGCCATGGCCTATGACCGCTATGTGGCCATATGTCATCCCCTGCGATACCCAATCCTCATGAATCAGAAGCTCTGCTTGCACATGACAGCCGGTTCCTGGCTTTTGGGAGGGGTGGATGGGCTGATGCAGGCTAGTGTCACCCTGAGCTTCCCTTACTGCCATTCTCGAGAAATCAACCACTTCTTTTGTGAGGCACCATCGCTTGTTCGCCTTGCCTGTACAGACACCATGATTTTTGAATTTTTCATGTACATCTGCTGCGTCCTGATGCTTTTGATCCCAGTGTCTTTCATTTTGGCTTCCTACAGTCTCATCCTGATCACTGTGCTCCGCATGCATTCTGCTGCAGCCAGGAAGAAAGCTTTTGCTACTTGTTCCTCCCACCTGGCTGAGGTGGGGTTTTTCTATGGCATCATCATATTTATCTACATGCGGCCCAAATCCTATCGTTCAGTGGCTCATGACAAAGTAGTCTCTGCCTTTTACACCATCTTCACACCTGTGTTGAACCCACTTATATACAGTGTGAGGAATAAAGAAGTCAAGGGGGCTTTGAGAAAGTGGCTGGAGAAATATTTTCAGTGATCTCTACAGTAAGCATTACTGGCATAATGACATCACTCAGATTTAGGTTTTGTGTCAATTTCTTTTGTATCAATATACTTTGCTTTCATGTTCCCTGTTTGCATTAATTTAAAAAACATATAATTCATATTTGGTAAATTAATTAAAATGACATTTGTTCTGTATTCATACTTTGTCATGATACTTTTTTCTGAATTTTGAACCTCAGCTATAAGAATAAATGACAGAGGCATTCCATCATAAGATATGCTGGACACCAGCCATGTAATTTGCATTTTGGGGTGTGTTCTTTTGTGTGTATATAATGAAAATCATTAATTATGGTAGAGATGAATTATTTTTAAGGTAACTAATTGTTTAAAAAACCAATTTTACCTTACTTCATGTAATTTTGATAAAATAAATTTCAAATGAATAATCAATATTAATATAAAATATGCACATATATGTATATATATATGAAAGTTGCAGGAAATATTCATCAAAATGTTTTCAAGGGAATTATTTCTCATGATTATATGATTAAAATATCTTTAGATATTTTAATTAAATTTTTAATTAGATAAACAGATTTAATTAGATTTTTAATTAGATAAACAGATTGGAATCCATACATTTAGATGTTGTCAAAATATGCAGGAATCATGGAGAAGCCAACATCTTTATCTGAAGACAGAAAAAGCACTATTAAAATACATGTGATTAAATTCATCAAAAAAATTAACATTGAAAATACACATAGGTTGTACACAGTTGTAATTGGAGCAAAAAATACCCAGGTATCTTTCTTCACATGTTAAAGTGAAGAAAATCTACTTTTAGTTCAGTTCAGTTCAGTCGCTCAGTCGTGTCCGACTCTTTGCGACCCCATGAATTGCAGCACGCCAGGCCTCCCTGTCCATCACCAACTCCTGGAGTTCACTCAGACTCACGTCCATCGAGTCAGTGATGCCATCCAGCCATCTCATCCTCTGTCGTCCCCTTCTCCTCCTGCCCACAATCCCTCCCAGCATCAGAGTCTTTTCCAATGAGTCAATTCTTCACATGAGGTGGCCAAAATAAAGGAGTTTCAGTTTTAGCATCATTCCTTCCAAAGAAATCCCATGGCTGATCTTCAGAATGGACTGGTTGGATCTCCTTGCAGTCCAAGGACTCTCAAGAGTCTTCTCCAACACCGCAGTTCAAAAGCATCAATTCTTCGGCCCTCAGCTTTCTTCACAGTCCAACTCTCACATCCATACATGACCACTAGAAAAACCATAGGCTTGACTAGATGGACCTTTGTTGACAAAGTACTGTTTCTGCTTCTCTATATGCTATCTAGATTGGTCATAACTTTCCTTCCAAGGGGTAAACGTCTTTTAATTTCATGGCTGCAGTCACCATCTGCAGTAATTTTGGAGCCCCCAAAAATAAAGTCTGACACTGTTTCCCCATCTATTTCCCATGAAGTGATGGGACCAGGTGCCATGATCTTCGTTTTCTGAATGTTGAATTTTAAGCCAATTTTTTCACTCTCCTCTTTCACCTTCATCAAGAAGCTTTTTAGTTCCTCTTCACTTTCTGCCATAAAGGTGGTGTCATCTGCTTATCTGAGGTTATTGATATTTCTCCCAGCAAACTTGATTCCAGCTTGCGCCTCATCCAGCTCAGGGTTTCTCATGATGTACTCTGCATATAAGTTAAATAAGCAGGGTGACAATATACAGACTTGATGTAATCCTTTTCCTATTTGGAACCAGTCTGTTGTTCCATGTCCAGTTCTAACTGTTGCTTCTTGACTTGCATACAGGTTTCTCAAGAGGCAGGTCAGGTGGTCTGATATTCCCATCTCTTTCAGAATTTCCCACAGTTTATTGTGATCCACACAGTCAAAGGCTTTGGCATAGTCAATAAAGCAGAAATAGATGTTTCTCTGGAACACTCTTGCTTTTTTGATGATCCAGCAGATGGTGGCAATTTGGTCTCTGGTTCCTCTGCCTTTTCTTTCTTGTTTTGTTTTTTTTTTTGCTATCCTCTCTTATTTTCTTTTTTTTTTTTTTTTTTTTATTTATTTTATTTTTTAACTTTACAATATTGTATTGATTTTGCCATATATCAACATGACTCCGCCACAGGTATACATGTCCTCTGCCTTTTCTAAAACCATTTTGAACATCTGGAAGTTCACAGTTCATGTATTGCTGAAGCCTGGCTTGGAGAATTTTGAGCATTACTTTACTAGCATGTGAGATGAGTGCAATTGTGTGGGGTTTGAGCATTGTTTGGCATTGCCTTTCTTTGGGATTGGAATGAAAACTGACCTTTTCCAGTCCTGGGGCCACTGCTGAGTTTTCCAAATTTGCTGGCATATTGAGTACAGCACTTTCACAGCGTCATCTTTCAGGATTTGAAATAGCTCAACTGGAATCAACTGAAACTAGCTTTGTTCGTAGTGATGCTTTCTAAGGCCCACTTGACTTCACATTCCAGGATGTCTGGCTCTAGGTGAGTGATCACACCATCATGATTATCTGGGTCGTGAAGATCTTTTTTGTACAGTTCTTCTGTGTATTCTGGCCACCCCTTCTTAATATCTTCTTCTTCTGTTAGGTCCATACCATTTCTGTCCTTTATCAAGCCCATCTTTGCATGAAATATTCCCTTGGTATCTCTAATTTTCTTGAAGAGATCTCTAGTCTTTCCCATTCTGTTTTTTTCCTCTATTTCTTTGCATTGATTGCTGAAGAAGGCTTTCTTATCTCTTTTTGCTATTCTTTGGAATTCTGCATTCAGATGCTTATATCTTTCCTTTTCTCCTTTGCTTTTCACTTATCTTCTTTTCACAGCTATTTGTAAGGCCTCCTCAGACAGTCATTTTGCTTTTTTCATTTCTTTTTCTTGGTAATGGTCTTGATCCCTGTCTCCTGTACAATGTCATGAACCTCAGTCCATAGTTCATCAGGCACTTTATCTATCAGATCTAGGCCCATAAATCTATTTCTCACTTCCACTGTATAATCATAAGGGATTTGATTTAGGTCATACCTGAATGGTCTAGTGGTTTTCCCTACTTTCTTCAATTTAAGTCTGAATTTGGCAATAAGGAGTTTATGGTCTGAGCCACAGTCAGCTCCTGGTCTTGTTTTTGCTGACTGTATAGAGCTTCTCCATATTTGGCTGCAAAGAATATAATCAATCTGGTTTTGGTGTTGACCATCTGGTGATGTCCATGTGTAGAATCTTCTCTTGTGTTGTTGGAAGAGGGTGTTTGCTATGACCAGTGCATTTTCTTGGCAAAACTTTATTAGTCTTTGCCCTGCTTCATTCCATATTCTAAGGCCAAATTTGCCTGTTACTCCAGGTGTTTCTTGACTTCTTACTTTTGCATTCCAGTCCCCTATAATGAAAAGGACGTCTTTTTTGGGTGTTAGTTTTAAAAGGTCTTATAGGTCTTCATAGAACAGTTCAACTTCATCTTCTTCAGCATTACTTGTTGGGCCATAGACTTGGATTACTGTGATATTGAATGGTTTGTCTTGGAAACGAACAGAGATCATTCTGTTGTTTTTGAGACTGCATCCAAGTACTGCATTTTGGACTCTTTTGTTGACCATAATGGCTACTCCATTTCTTCTGAGGGATTCCTACCCACAGTAGTAGATATAACGGTCATCTGATTTAAATTCACCCATTCCAGTCCATTTTAGTTCGCTGGTTCCTAGAATGTTGACGTTCACTCTTGACATCTTTTGTTTGACCACTTCCAATTTGCCTTGATTCATGGACCTGACATTCCAGGTTCTTTTGCAATAATGCTCTTATAGCATTGGGCCTTGCTTCTATCACCAGCCATATCCACAACTGGGTATTGTTTTTGCTTTGGCACCATCCCTTCATTCTTTCTGTAGTTATTTCTCCACTGTGTATTGGGCACCTACTGACCTGGGGAGTTCCTCTTTCAGTATCCTATCATTTTGCCTTTTCATACTGTTCATGGGGTTCTCAAGGCAAGAATACTGAAGTGGTTTGCCATTCCCTCTCCAGTGGACCACATTTTGTCAGACCTCTCCACCATGACCTGCTCGTCTTGGGTGGCCCCTTGGGCATGGCTTAGTTGGCGAGAGTGGGTGGAGCCGTGCCTGGGCACGCGGAGCCTAGTGGGGAGTATAGAGTGGCCGGAGCTCTGGGCTCGCCATGTCCACCAACTTCACCGTGGTGCCTGTGGAGGTGCGATTGGACTGCGGCCAGGAGGAGGCGGCAGAGCCTAACAAGGCACCAGGCCCGCCCAAGGGTGGCGAGCCCGAATGTCCGAGCCTGATGCAGGCGGCTGTGACCGGTGCACTTAGTGTGGCCGAGAGGAGCTACCCCACGTCCGAGGTCAGGGCAGAAGCCAGGAGGACCCCATGCCCGAGGGGAGGTGGCTAAGAGGCGTTACCCCACGTCCGAGGTCAGGGGCAGTGGCCGAGAGTCCAGGCTGTGACAGCGCAGGAACAGCCGAGAGGAGCTACCCCACGTCCGAGGCCAGGGGAGGCGGCCCGGAGGACTTACCCAATGCCTGAGGCCAGGGGCCACGGCCGGGAAGAGGAACCGCACCTCCAAGGAGCGGTGGCTGCGCGGGCGCAGGAGGGCCTAGAGGTGCTATTCCAGGTTCAAGATCAGAAGGGGAGGCAGTGAGGAGATACCCCTCGTCCAAGGTAAGGAGCAGCGGCTGCACTTTGCTGGAGCAGCCGTGAAGAGATACCGCATGTCCAAGGTAAGAGAAACCCAAGTAAGACGGTAGGTGTTGCAAGAGGGCATTAGAGGGCAGACACACTGAAACCATACTCACAGAAAACTAGTCAATCTAATCACACTAGGATGACAGCCTTGTCTAACTCAATGAAAATCTACTTTATATGAACTGTTTTACAAATTTAAGAAAATCATATTTGATCACAAGAAAAAATCTTAGGACTAAAGATTTTACCTCTTTTGAATAACTGAAGGGAGTGAATCTAATTGTACTGAAGAAGGATGGAAGGGAGGAAGGAAAGAAAGAAGGAAGAAATGTGGGAGAGAGGGGAGAAGGTAAGAAAGAAGGAAAGATTTATATTGTACATATTTTGATTTGAACAGATTATCACTTTAGGAATGAAGAGTCAAAAGAGTCTCTTCCCAAAAATTCTTAAATATGAATTTTACTAACTTATTTTTATTGAAATATAGTTGATTTACAACCTTATATTAGTTTCAAATATTCAGCATGTGACTCAGTATTTGTACAGACTATACTCCATTAAAAATTACTAGAAGATAATGGCTATATGTCCTTTGCTATACTGTATATCCTTGTTGTTTATCTATTCTACAGATAGTAGTCTGTATCTCTTAATTCCATACAACTATGTTGCCACTCCCACTCTCTCTGTCCTCACTGGTAACCACTAGTTTATTTTCTTTATCTGTTGAGTCTATTTCTGCTTTGCTATGTACATTCATTTGTATTAATTTTTACATTTCATATAAGAGATATCATATAGCATTTGTCTTTCTCTGTCTGATTTACTTCACTTAGCATAATGCCCTCCAAATCCATCCATGTTGCTGTGAATGGCAGTATTTCATCATTTTTTATGGCTGAGTAATATTTCATTGCACATACATACCACTATTTTATCCATTTGTCTGTTGATGGATACTTGGGTTGCTTCCATATCTTGACTATTGTAAATAGTACTGCTATGAACATTGGGTTCATTTATTTTTTTGAATTAGTGTTTTCATTTTTGAGGAGTATATAACCAGGAGTAGAATTGCTGCATCATATGATAGTTCTAGTTTTAGGTTTTTGAGGAACTTCTATGCTGTTTTCCAAAATGGCTATTCCAATTTTCATCCTCACCAACTGTGTACAAGCTTACTTTTTTCACTTTCTGGCCAACATTGGTCATTTGTAGACTTTTTTTTTGTGAGAGCCGCTTTGACAAGTGTGAGACGATACCTTATTTCTCTGATTTACATTCTTCTAATAATTAATGATGTTGAGCAACTTTATTGTGCCTGTTAGCTATCTCTATGTCTTTCTTGGAAAACTAAATTTCTCTGTACATTTTTTTATTGTGATACTTTTTTTTTATATTGAGTTATATGAACAACTTGCATATTTTAGATATTAAACTTTTGTTAGTTATATCTTTTGAGAATATCTTTTTCCCTTTCTGCAAATTATCCTTTTATTTGGTAGATTTTTGTTCTGCTATAGAAAACCTTTTAAATACAGTTAGGTCTTATTTGTTATTTTTTTGCTAGGACTTTCCAGGTGGTTCAATGGTAAAGAATAAGCTTACAATGCAGAAGACTTGGGTTCAACTCCAGGGTCAGGAAGATCCCCTGGAGAAGGAAATGGCAACCTACCCCAGTATTCTTGCCTGGGAAATCACATGGACAGAGGAACTGGACAAGCTACAGTCTTTGGAGTTGCAAAGGAGTTGGATATGATTTAGTGACTAAACAGCTAAGAGATAGGTCTAAAAATATTGCTACCATATATTTAAAAGATTCTTCTGCTTATGTTTTCTTCTAGGAGTATTATGTTTTTAGTTCTTCCATTTAGGTATTGAACCTAATTTCAATTTTTTTTTGTATATAGTGTGAGGAAATGTTCTAGTCTTATTGATTTACATGTAGCTTTCCAGTTTTCTCAGCACCACTTATTAAAAAGACTGTCTTTTCTTGAATTTTAACACCTTCTACATGATCTGCCCAATCTCTTTCATTTATTATCCCACATTAACTCAAAACACCAAGTCAATAGGTATTCAAGAACAAACAGAGAGAGAGGAAAAAAAGCTCTTCCATAGCCTCAATAATTATGACTTTCTTCTAATAGAATTTCAGATATTTGAAGCTGAAATGCTAAAATAAAATATAACATTCAATCATCATTATCTCTATTGAATTTAATAAATTAAATAGTAATAAAAATAGAAAAAGGAGTATGTCAAGGCTGTATATTGTCACCCTGCTTATTTAACTTATAAGCAGAGTACAAAAAAGATCTTCATGACCCAGATAATAACGATGGTGTGATCACTGACCTAGAGCCAGACATCCTGGAATGTGATGTCAAGTGGGCCTTAGGAAGCATCACTACAAACAAAGCTATTGGAGGTGATGGAATTCCAGTTGAACTATTCCAAATCGTGAAAGATAATGCTGTGAAAGTGCTGTACTCACTATGCCAGCAAATTTGGAACTCTGCAGTGTCCACAGGACTGGAAAAGGTCAGTTTTCATTCCAATCCCAAAGAAAGGCAATGCCAAAGAATGCTCAAACTACTGCACAATTGCACTCATCCCACATGCTAGTAAAGTAATGCTCAAAATTCTCCAAGCCAGGCTTCAGCAATACATGAACCGTGAACTTCCTGATGTTCAAGCTGGTTTTAGAAAAGGCAGAGGAACCAGAGATCAAATTGCAGACATCCGCTGGATCATCAAAAAAGCAAGAGAGTTCCAGAAAATCATCTATCTCTGCTCTATTGATTATGCCAAAGCCTTTGACTGTGTGGATCACAATAAACTGTGGAAAATTCTGAAAGAGATGGGAATACCAGACCACCTGATATGCCTCTTGAGAAACCTGTATGCAGGTCAGGAAGTGCCGAGGTCCAGCCCCGGCTGCTCCAGGGTATTCGAAGGGGAGACGGCGTCGGCAACTATTTATTTATTTATTCATCAAAGATATAAAGAATAATAGAATGAAGATAGCTCAGTAGGAAAATTCAGTGGAGAAAAGAAGCTGAGTAGCTTGGTTTACGCGGAAAATCAATATAACCCATGACACCAGGATAGCTCTGACCATGGAGGCTGCAGGCGCCCTCTCGAATAGTGGAAGGTGCCCCACCTTAGACACCTTCTCGAGTGGGTCTTAGAAGCCCAGGCAAATAAATGGTCACAGAGGATATCCGTGCTCCAGATGGAGACTCAGCTGGAAATTGAGGGGAAGAATGACATGGGGAGACCAAGCTTTGGTGAGCAAAGCCCGTAGCTTTATTTTCAACAGGGGCTTATATACCCTAAGTTACACATAGAGGATAATAGGGGATGCAAAGTCAGCAGTCTTTGATCCTTATCAAAAACCAGGGTTTCTTTCCTGCACATTTATCGTATACAAATGGTTTGGGTGATTTACATCATCTTTTGGCCAGAAGGCTTATTAACATTTTATGACTCTTGACAAAGACTTATTTTCCCTAAGAGTAATTATTTTAAGGTTTGGCACCATCTTCCGAAGATAAAATTGCATTCCTATAGGGCGGATGTGTAATGGGTTTACAACAAAGGAAAGAATTTATTACCTTAAGGGTCTAAAGTTACTAGCACCAAGGCCACTACTTATTTTTTCTACATACCAACTATATTAGTTAATACACATTCAAGGATACAATTTAGGGGATGTGAAAACTTAGCAACAAGCATTGGTTCATCAATGAAATCTTTTACTAGTTTTATTCTGACAGTTTCTAACTCTCTGAGAGGCTCTAAGCTATTTGAATATCTTATGCTTCCCATGCCTCTCGAGGCTGGGAGACTGTAAACAATCGTATGCATAGCTGTAGGAGTCCCAGTAAACTTGTCAGGTGAGTTAGAGAGCTATCTGAGGGGTTTGGATTTAAACACTCCTAATTGCCCAGGAACTTTATTAATTGGAGCTGTAAGTTAACTCTTTGACAGAGAGAGCGAGATGGTGGTAGGGGACAGCCCTCAGTAAAGTCAGAGGTGAGAGCACAAAGCAATAAAGTAAGCAGAGTCTGGTTTTTTGCGGGTAGATGCTCGAGAATATCCAGGGGGACTCCTGAGGCTCGATCCCGCCTTTGCGTATGCCGAGCCTCCTTCCTCATGACCTTTGTTACGAGTGGAATGTCTCTCGCTGGCTCCCAGCATCGAAGCAACAGTTAGAACTGGACATGGAACAATAGACTGGTTCCAAATAGGAAAAGGAGTATGCCAAGGCTGTATATTGTCACCCTGCTTATTTAACTTATATGCAAAGTACATCATGAAAAACGCTGGACTGGAAGAAACACAAGCTGGAATCAAGATTGCCGGGGAAATATCAATCACCTCAGATATGCAGATGACACCACCCTTATGGCAGAAAGTGAAGAGGAACTAAAAAGCCTCTTGATGAAGGTGAAAGTGGAGAGTGAAAAAGTTGGCTTAAAACTCAACATTCAGAAAACGAAGATCATGGCATCTGGTCCCATCACTTCATGGGAAATAGATGGGAAACAGTGGAAACAGTGTCAGATTTTATTTTGGGGGGCTCCAAAATCACTGCAGATGGTGACTGCAGCCATGAAATTAAAAGACGCTTACCCCTTGGAAGGAAAGTTATGACCAACCTAGATAGCATATTCAAAAGCAGAGCCATTACTTTGCCAACAAAGGTTCATCTAGTCAAGGCTATGATTTTTCTTGTGGTCATGTATGGATGTGAGAGTTGGACTGTGAAGAAGGCTGAGCGCCGAAGAGTTGATGCTTTTGAACTGTGGTGTTGGGGAAGACTCTTGAGAGTCCCTTGGACTGCAAGGAGATCCAACCAGTCCATTCTGAAGGAGATCATCCCTGGGATTTCTTTAGAAGGAATGATACTAAAGCTGAAACTCCAGTACTTTGGCTACCTCATGCGAAGAGTTGACTCATTGGAAAAGACTCTGATGCTGGGAGGGATTGGGGGCAGGAGGAGAAGGGGACGACAGAGGATGAGATGGCTGGATGGCATCACTGACTTGATGGACATGAGTCTGGGTGAACTCCGGGAGTTGGTGATGGACAAGGAGGCCTGGCGTGCTGCTATTTGTGGGGTCACAAAGAGTTGGACACGACTGAGCGACTGAATTGAACTGAAGAGTATATCATGAGAAATGCTGGGCTGAAGGAACACGAGCTGGAATCAAGATTGCTGAGAGAGATATCAATAACCTCAGATATGCAGATGATACCATCGTTATGGGAGAAAGTGAAAAGGAACTAAAAAGCCTCTTGATGAAAGTGAAAGAGGACAGTGAAAAAGTTGGCTTAAGCTCAACATTCAGAAAATTAAGATCATGGCATCTGGTCACATCACTTCATGGGAAATACATGGGGAAACAGTGGAGACACTGTCAGTTTTTATTTTGGGGGGTTCCAAAATCAATGCAGAATGTGATTGCAGCCATGAAATTAAAAGACGCTTACTCCTTGGAAGGAAAGCTGTGATCAACCTAGATAGTATATTAAAAGGCAGAGCCAGTCTTTGCCAACAAAGGTCTGTCTAATCAAGGCTATGTTTTTCCAGGGGTCATGTATGGATGTGAGAGTTGGACTATGAAGAAAGCTGAGCACCGAAGAATTGATGCTTTTTAACTGTGGTGTTGGAGAAGACTTTTGAGAGTCCCTTGGACTGCAAGGAGATCCAACCAGTCCATTCTGAAGATCAGTCCTGGATGTTCATTGGAAGGACTGATGCTGAAACTCTAATCCTTTTCCACCTCATGCGAAGAGTTGACTCATTGGAAAAGACCCTGATGCTGGGAGGGATTGTGGGCAGGAGAAGAAGGGGCCAAGATGATGAGATGGCTGGATGGCATCACCAACTCTATGGACATGAGTTTGAGTGAACTCCGGGAGTTGGTGATGGACAGGGAGGCCTGGCATGCTGTGATTCATGGGGTCACAGAGAGTCAGACACGACTGAGTGACTGAACTGAACTGAAAACTAGATAATACTCTGTCAGTGTATATCTTCAGACAGAAGTCCTCAACATAATTCATTCTAAATATATATAGCATAGGAATTGATACTATATTCTCAGACATTGAAAATTATATGATGTCAGCTTCAGTTATTTGAAAATTATTTATGAAGTGGTACATGAGTGGTACACAGATTACAGATTATGGATTTATGAATATGCACCAATAAATGCTTACATATATTTATGGGGGTACTCAGGTGCTCAGTCATGTCTGACTCTTTGTGACCTCATGGACTGTAGCCTACCAGGCTTCTCTGTCCATAGAATTTTTTTCAGCAAGAATACTGGAACAGGTTGCCATTTCCTCCTCTGGGGGATTTTTCTGACCCAGGGATTGAACTCACATCTTCTATGTCTCCTTCATTAGCAAGCAGGTTCTTTACCACTGCACCATGTTGGAAGACCACATATATGTATATACAAATTATATATGTAAATTATTGATATATGCAGTTAATACATAATCCAATATGTGACTATTTTATATATATATATATATATAACTATATATATGCTCTATGCTCATTTATATAAGATATATAAATTTTTATGTTTTTGCATATATTAATAATGTAATCCACTCCAGTACTCTTGCCTGGAAAATCCCATGGACAGAGGAGCCTGGTGGGCTGCAGTCCATGGGGTCTCAAAGAGTAGAACACGACTGAGCGACTTCACTTTCACTTTTCACTTTCATGCATTGGAGAAGGAAATGGCAGCCCACTCCAGTGTTCTTGCCTGGAGAATCCCAGGGACAGGGGAGCCTGGTGGGCTACCGTCTATGGGGTCGCACAGGGTCGGACACGACTGAAGTGACTTAGCAGCAGCAGCAGCAATAATATAATACATTTATCTATGGACTTTCCAGGTGGCTCAGTGGTAAAGGATCTGCCAATGGAGGATATACAGGAGACACAGGTGTGTCTTTAGACTATACTACAAAGCTACAGTCATTAAGACAGTATGGTACTGGCACAAAAATAGAAATATAGACCAATGAAATAAGATAGAAAGGCCAGAGATAAACCCAAACACATATTGACACCTTGACTTTGATAAAGGGGGCAAAAATATACAATGGGGCAAAGACAGTCTCTTCAATAAGTGCTGCTGGGAAAACTGGGCAGCTATGTGTAAAGAATGAAATTAGAACACTTTTTAACACCCTATACAAAGATAAATTCAAAATGGATTAAAAACCTAAGTGTAAGACCAGAAACTATCAAATTCTTATAGGCAAACATAGGCAAAACACTCTATGATATAAAGCACAGCAAGATTTTCTGTGATCCACCTCCTAGACTAATGGAAATAAAAAAAGAAATAAGCAAGTGGGACCTAGTTAAACTTTAAGGTTTTTGCACAGCAAAGGGAACTATAAGGTGAAAAAGCAACCCTCAGAATTAAAGAAAATAATAGCAAATTAAACAACTGATAAAGGTTAATTTCCAAATTTAGAAGCAGCTCATAAAACTGAATACCAGAAAAACAAATAACCTAATAAAAAAGTGGGGAAAAGACCTAAACATACATTTCTTAAAAGAAGATATACAAATGGCTAATAAACACATGAAAAGATACCCAGCATCTCTCATTATTAGAGAAATGCAAATCAAAACTACAATGAGATATCACCTCACACTGGTCAGAATGGCCATTATCAAAAAGTCTACAAACAATAAATGCTGGAAAGCATGTGGAGAAAAGAGAACACTCTTGCACTGTTGGTGGGAATGTAAATTGATACAGCCACTATGGAAGACAGTATGGAGATTCCTTAAAAACCTAGGAATAAAACCACCCTATGACCCAGCAATCCCACCACTAGTCATATACCCTGAGGAAATCAAAGTTGCAAAAGACACATGTACCCCTTGTTCATTGTAGCACTATTTATAATAGCTAGAACATGGAAGCAACCTAGGTGTCCATTGACAGATGAATGGGTATAGAAGTTGTGGTACATATACACAATGGAATATTACTCAGCTGTAAAAAGGAACACATTTGAGTCAGTTCTAACGAGGTGGATGAACCTAAAGCTTATTATACAGAGTGAAGTAAGTCAGAATAAGAAAAACAAATACTGTGAACCATGAACTTCCAGATGTTCAAGCTGCTTTTAGAAAAAGCAGAGGAACCAGAAATCAAATTGCCAACATCAACTGGATCATTGAAAAAGCAAGAGAGTTCCAGAAAAACATCTATTTCTGCTTTATTGACTATGCCAAAGCCTTTGACTGTGTGGATCACAATAAACTGTGGAAAATTCTGAAAGAGATGGGAATACCAGACCATCGGACCTGCCTCTTGAGAAACCTGTATGCAGGTCAGGAAGCAACAGTTAGAACTGGACATGGAACAACAGACTGGTTCCAAATAGGAAAAAGAGTATGTCAAGGCTGTATATTGTCACCCTGGTTATTTAACTTATATGCAAAGTACATCATGAGAAACCCTGGACTGGAAGAAGCACAAGCTGGAATCAAGACTGCTGGGGAAAATATCAATAACCTCAGATATGCAGATGACACTACCTTTATGGCAGAAAGTGAAGAACTAAAGAGCCTTTTGATTAAAGTGAAAGAGGAGAGTGAAAAAGTTGGCTTAAGCTCAACATTCAGAAAACTAAGATCATGGGATCAGGTCCCATCACTTCAATTTAAATAGATGGGGAAACCATGGAAACAGTGGTTGACTTTATATTGGGGGGCTCCAAAATCATTGCAGATGGTGATTGCAGCCATGAAATTAAAAGGCGCTTGCTCCTTGGAAGAAAAGTTATGACCAGTTATGACCAGCCTAGACAGCATATTAAAAAGCAAAGATATTACCTTTGCCAGCAAAAGTCCATCTAGTCAAGGCTATGGTTTTTCTAGTAGTCATATATAGATGTGAGAGTTGGACTATAAAGAAAGCTGAGTGCAGAAGAATTGATGCTTTTGAACTGTGGTGTTGGAGAAGACTCTCCAAACTATCCATAGGAGAACAAATACCAACAAACTATCATCTAAGCATATTGTATCTAAATGACAGAGAGATAAGGATAACAGAAACGTTTTGAAAGCTGACAGACAGAGACTAAAACCAAAACAAGCAAAAAATTTATCATCAGGAGAACAAGGATAAATATTTTGGTGTATTTACTATCAGAAAGCATTAAAGTAAGAAAGAAGAGAAATATCTTAAATGGTGACATAAAAATGATCCATCTAGAGTAAGAACTTTCTTAGACAAATAAAAAGGTTGAGAGGGAGGAAATGGGAATAATGTGTCACAAGTAATCTTCACTACAAATGAAGCACGTGTTATTTGACAATGGATCTATATAATTGTAAATTATGTAGTTTGCTACTGAGTTGACTTAGATAGCTATAAATTATAAGGAACAATTAGAAAGCTTTTAAGTTTGCTTCATATGTAAGAGAGAGATTAAAAATAAAATTATATAACCAAAAAATATTATATATATATATTTTTATATTTATTTATTTATTTTTTACTTTACAATATTGTATTGGTTTTGCCATACATCAACATGAATCTGCCACGGGTGTACACGTGTTCCCAATCCTGAACCCCCCTCCCACCTCCCTCCCCATACCATCCCTCTGGGTCATCCCAGTGCACCAGCCCCAAGCTTCTTGTATCCTGCATCAAACCTGGACTGGCGATTCATTTCTTATATGATATTATACATATTTTAATGCCATTCTCCAAAGTCATCCCCCCACTCCCTCTCCCACAGAGTCCAAAATACTGTTCTATACATCTGTGTCTCTTTTGCTGTCTCGTATACAAGGTTATCGTTACCATCTTTCTAAATTCCATATATATGTGTTAGTATACTGTATTGGTATTTTTCTTTCTGGCTTACTTCACTCTGTATAATAGGCTCCAGTTTCATCTACCTCATTAGAACTGATTCAAATGTATTCTTTTTAATGGCTGAGTAATAATCCATTGTGTATATGTACCATGCCTTTCTTATCCATTCATCTGCTGATGGACATTTGGTTGCTTCCATGTCCTGGCTATTATAAACAGTGCTGTGATGAACATTGAGGTACACGTGTCTCTTTCAATTCTGGTTTCCTCAGTGTGTATGCCCAGCAGTGGGATTGCTGGGTCGTATGGCAGTTCTATTTCCAGTTTTTTAAGGAATCTCCACACTGTTCTCCATAGTGGCTGGACTAGTTCGCATTGCCACCAACAGTGTAAGAGGGTTCCTTTTCTCCATATCTTCTCCAGCATTTATTGCTTGTAGACTTTTGGATCGCAGCCATTCTGACTGGCGAGAAATGGTAGCTCATTGTGGTTTTGATTTGCATTTCTCTGATAATGAGTGATGTTGAGCATCTTTTCATGTGTTTGTTAGCCATCTGTATGTCTTCTTTGGAGAAATGTCTATTTAGTTCTTTGGCCCATGTTTAGATTGGGTCGTTTATTTTTCTGGAATTGAGCTGCAGGAGTTGCTTGAATATTTTTGAGATTAGTTGTTTGTCAGTTGCTTCGTTTGCTATTATTTTCTCCCATTCTGAAGGCTGTCTTTTCACCTTGCTTATAGTTTCTTGCAAAGAGTTAACTCATTGGAAAAGACTCTGATGCTGGGAGGGATTGGGGGCAGGAGGAGAAGGGGACGACAGAGGATGAGATGGCTGGATGGTATCATTGACTTGATGGACGTGAGTCTGAGTGAACTCTGGGAGTTGGTGATGGACAGGGAGGCCTGGCGTGCTGCGATTCATGGGGTTGCAAAGAGTTGGACTGATCTGAGCGACTGATCTGATCTGATAGTTTCTTTTGTTGTGCAGAAGCTGTTAATTTTAATTAGATCCCGTTTGTTTATTTTTGCTAATATTTGCAATATTCTGGGAGGTGGGTCATAGAGGATCCTGCTGTGATTTATGTCAGAGAGTGTTTTGCCTATGTTCTCCTCGAAGAGTTTTATAGTTTCTGGTCTTATGTTTAGGTCTTTAATCCATTTTGAGTTTATTTTTGTGTATGGTGTTAGAAAGTGTTCTATTTTCATTCTTTTACAAGTGATTGACCAGTTTTCCCAGCACCACTTGTTAAAGAGATTGTCTTTTCTCCATTATATATTCTTGCCTCCTTTGTCAAAGATAAGGTGTCCATAGGTGTGTGGATTTATCTCTGGGCTTTCTATTTTGTTCCATTGATCTATATTTCTGTCTTTGTGCCAGTACCATACTGTCTTGATGACTGTGGCTTTGTAGTAAAGCCTGAAGGCAGGCAGGTTGATTCCTCCAGTTCCATTCTTCTTCCTCAAGATTGCTTTGACTATTCGAGGTTTTTTGTATTTCCATACAAATTGTGAAATTATTTGTTCTAGCTCTGTGAAGAATACTGTTGGTAGATTGATAGGGATTGCATTGAATCTATACATTGCTTTGGGTAGTATACTCATTTTCACTATATTGATTCTTCTGATCCATGAACATGGTATATTTCTCCATCTATTAGTGTCCTCTGTGATTTCTTTCATCAGTGTTTTATAGTTTTCTATATATAGGTCTTTAGTTTCTTTAGGTAGATATATTCCTAAGTATTTTATTCTTTCCGTTGCAATGGTGAATGGAATTGTTTCCTTAATTTCTCTATTTTCTCATTATTTGTGTACAGGAATGCAAGGGATTTCTGTGTGTTGATTTTATATCCTGCAACTTTACTATATTCATTGATTAGCTCTAGTAATTTTCTGGTGGAGTCTTTAGGGTTTTCTATGTAGAGGATCATGTCATCTGCAAACAGTGAAAGTTTTACTTCTTCTTTTCCAATTTGGATTCCTTTTATTTCTTTTTTCTGCACTGATTGCTGTGGCCAAAATTTCCAAAACTATATTGAATAGTAGTGTTGAGAGTGGGCACCCTTGTCTTGTTCCTGGCTTTAGGGGAAATGCTTTCAATTTTTCACCATTGAGGATAATGTTTGCTGTGGGTTTGTCATTTATAGCTTTTATTATGTTGAAGTATGTTCCTTCTATTCCTGCTTTCTGGAGAGTTTTTATCATAAATGGATGTTGAATTTTATCAAAGACTTTCTCTGCATCTATTGAGATAATCATATGGCTTTTATTTTTCAATTTGTTAATGTGTTTTATTACACTGATTGATTTGCAAATATTGAAGAATCCTTGCAGCCCTGGGATAAAGCCCACTTGGTCATGGTATGATCTTTTTAATGTGTTGTTGGATTCTGATTGCTAGAATTTTGTTAAGGATTTTTGCATCTATGTTCATCAGTGATATTGGCCTGTAGTTTTTTTGTGGCATCTTTGTCAGGTTTTGGTATTAGGGTGATGGTGGCCTCATGGAATGAGTTTGGAAGTTTACCTTCCTCTGCAAGTTTCTGGAAGAGGTTTAGTAGGATAGGTGTCAGCTCTTCTCTATATTTTTGGTAGAATTCAGCTGTGAAGCCATCTGGACCTGGGCTTTTGTTTGCTGGAATATTTCTGATTACAGTTTCAATTTCCGTGCTTGTGATGGGTCTGTAAAGATTTTATATTTCTTCCTTGTTCAGTATTGGAAAGTTGTACTTTTCTAATAATTTGTCCATTTCTTCCATGTTGTCCATTTTATTGGCATATAATTTCTGATCTTAATTTCTTATGATCCTTTGTATTTGTGTGTTGTCTGTTGTGATCTCTCCATTTTCATTTCTAATTTTATTGATTTGATTTTTCTCCCTTTGTTTCTTGATAAGTCTGGCTAATGGTTTGTCAGTTTTATTTATCCTTTCAAAGAATCAGCTTTTGGCTTTGTTGATATTTGCTATGGTCTCCTTTGTTTCTTTTGAATTTATTTCGGCCCTAATTTTTAAGATTTCTTTCCTTCTACTAATCCTGGGGTTCTTCATTTCTTCCTTTTCTAGTTGCTTTAGGTGTAGAGTTAGGTTATTCATTTGACTTTTTTCTTGTTTCTTGAGGTATGCCTGTATTGCTATGAACTTTCCCCTTAGCATTGCTTTTAGAGTGTCCCATAGGTTTTGGGTTGTTGTGTTTTCATTTTCATTTGTTTCTATGAATATTTTGATTTCTTTTTTGGTTTCTTCTGTGATTTGTTGGTTATTCAGCAACGTGTTGTTCAGCCTCCATATGTTGGAATTTTTAATAGTTTTTCTCCTGTAATTGACATCTAATCTTACTGAATTGTGGTCAGAAAAGATGCTTGGAATTATTTCAATTTTTTTGAATTTACCAAGGCTAGCTTTATGGCCCAGGATGTGATCTATCCTGGAGAAGGTTCCATGCGCACTTGAGAAAAAGGTGAAATTCATTGTTTTTGGGTGAAATGTCCTATAGATATCAAATAGGTCTAACTGGTCTATTGTATCATTTAAAGTTTGTGTTTCTTTGTTAATTTTCTGTTTAGTTGATCTATCCATAGGTGTGAGTGGGGTATTAAAGTCTCCCACTATTATTGTGATATTGTTAATTTCCCCTTTCATATTTGTTAGCATTTGTCATACATACTGTGGTGCTCCTATGTTGGGTGCATATATATTTATAATTGTTATCTCTTCTTCTTGGATTGATCCTTTGATCATTATGTAGTGTCCTTCTTTGTCTCTTTTTACAGCCTTTGTTTTAAAGCCTATTTTATCTGATATGAGTATTGCTACTCCTGCTTTCTTTTGATCTCTATTTGCATGGAATATCTTTTTCCAGCCCTTCACTTTCAGTCTGTATGTGTCCCCTGTTTTGAGGTGGGTCTCTTGTAGACAACATATATAGGGGTCTTGGTTTCATATCCATTCAGCCAGTTTTTGTCTTTTGGTTGGGGCATTCAACCCATTTACATTTAAGGTAATTATTGATAAGTATGATTCCGTTGCCATTTACTTTATTGTTTTGGGTTCGAGTTTATACACCTTTTTTGTGTCTCCTGTCTAGAGAATATCCTTTAGCATTTGTTGGAGAGCTGGTTTGGTGGTGCTGAATTCTCTCAGCTTTTGCTTGTCTGTAAAGCTTTTGATTTCTCCTTCATATTTGAATGAGATCCTTGCTGGGTACAGTAATCTGGGATGTACATTATTTTCTTTCATCACTTTAAGTATGTCTTGCCATTCCCTCCTGGCCTGAAGAGTTTCTACTGAAAGATCAGCTGTTATCCTTATGGGAATCCCCTTGTGTGGTATTTGTTGTTTTTCCCTTGCTGCTTTTAATATTTGTTCTTTGTGTTTGATCTTTGTTAATTTAATTAATGTGTGTCTTGGGGTGTTTTGCCTTGGGTTTATCCTGTTTGGGACTCTCTGGGTTTCTTGGACTTGGGTGATTATTTCCTTCCCCATTTTAGGGAAGTTTTCAGCTATTATGTCCTCAAGTATTTTCTCATGGTCTTTCTTTCTGTCTTCTTCTTCTGGGACTCCTATGATTCGAATGTTGTGGCATTTAATATTGTCCTGGAGGTCTCTGAGATTGTCCTCATTTCTTTTAATTTGTTTTTCTTTTTTTATCTCTGATTCATTTATTTCTACCATTCTATCTTCTATTCCACTAATCCTGTCTTCTGCCTCCTTTAGTCTACTATTTGTTGTCTCCAGAGTGTTTTTTATCTCATTTATTGCATTATTCATTATATATTGACTCTTTTTTATTTCTTCTAGGTCCTTGTTAAACCTTTCTTGCATTTTCTTAATCCTTGCCCTCTATTTATCTGTGATTCCATTTTTATTTCAAGATTTTGGATCATTTTCACTATCATTATTCGGAATTCTTTATCAGGTAGATTCCCTATCTCTTCCTCTTTTGTTTGGTTTGGTGGGCATTTATCCTGTTCCTTTACCTGCTGGGTATTCCTCTGTCTCTTCATCTTGTTTATATTGCTGAGTTTGGGGTGTCCTTTCTGTATTCTGGCAGTTTGTGGAGTTCTCTTTATTGTGACATTTCCTCACTGTGTGTGAGTTGGTACAGGTGGCCTGTCAAGGTTTCTTGGTTAGGGAAGCTTGTGTCGGTGTTCTGGTGGGTGGAGCTGTATTTCTTCTCTCTGGAGTGCAATGAAGTGTCTAGTAACGAGTTATGAGATGTTAGTGGATTTGGAGTAACTTTGGGCAGCCTGTATATTGAAGCTCAGGGCTGTGTTCCTGTGTTGCTGGAGAATTTGCATAGTATGTCTTGCTCTGGAACTTGTTGGCCCTTGGGTGGTGCTTGGTTTCAGTGTAGGTATGGAGGCATTTGATGAGCTCCTATTGATTAATGTTCCCTGGAGTCAGGTGTTCTATGATGTTTTCAGGATTCGGACTTAAGCCTCCTGCTTCTGGCTTTCAGTCTTATTTTTACAGTAGTCTCAAGACTTCTCCTTCTATACAGCACTGTTGATAAAACATCTAGATTAAAGATGAAAAGTTTCTCCACAGTGAGGGACACCCAGAGAGCTTCAAAGAGTTACATGGAGAAGAGAAGAGGGAGGATGGAGTTAGAGGTGACCCGAATGAGATGGGGTGGAATCAAAAGAGGAGAGAGCAAGCTAGCCAGTAATCACTTCCTTATGTGCACTTCACAGTCTGGACCACTCAGAGATGTTCATGGAGTTATACAGAGAAGAGAAGAGGGAGGAAGGAGACAGAACTGGCCAGGAGGATAAACGGGGGGAATGAAAAGGAGAGAGATAGATCCAGCCAGTAATCAGTTCCCTAAGTGTCCTCCACCATCTGGAACACACAGAGATTCAGAGAGTTGGGTAGAGAAGAGAAGTGCAAGGGAGGAGACAGAGGCGACCTAGTGGAGAGAAAGGAGAGTCCAAAGGGGGAGAGAGCAGTGAAGCCAGTAATCTAGCTCCCAGGTAAAAATGGGTACTGAAGATTGGGTTCTTAAAGGTACAAAATTGATAACAAATACCTAAAAGCAAAGATTAAAATTTTAGAGTACAGGTTGGATTTTCAAAAATACAATATTAAAGAAAAGAAGAAGAAAAGAAAAAAAAGTCACAAAAGTTATTAAAAATATATATATATATGAAGTTTGCTTTAAAAAATAGTCTTTTTTTTTGAAAAGTAGTAGTAGGTTATAAAAATGAAAATTAAAGGAGTAAGAGAGGACTTAAAAGTTAAAAAAAAAAGTTAAAGAAAAAAAAAGAAAAGAATGATCGTAAAAATAGTAAAAATACATCTAGGACTTTTTCTGGTGTTGTTGTGGGCAGTGTGGGGTCAGTTCATTTTCGGATAGTTTCTTGGTCCGGCTTATATTTCTCAAGATCTATAGGCCCCTTCCTATGTAGTCAGTACTAACTACAGGGTTTTAATCTATTGCATTTCTAAGGCTGTTCCCTCGGTTAACCTGTCACTTCCAAGGTGGTTCCCTCGGTTTTAGCTTCTGTTTGCTGGTCTCTTCAGTGTCTGATTTCCGCCCTGATACAAGGGGGCGGTGGTGGACACTTCTTTAGGTTCACTAGTTCAGTTGTGCTGTGGGGAGGGAGGGATGCTGCAGACAAATAACACTGGTGTGTGCTGTCCCCGCTTATGGCGCATGCACCCTCCCTGTCCACACAGCTCAGGCTCTAGTTGCTCCGCCAGGAACCGTCCAAGGCAGGCCCTGGGCTGCATGCACCTCCCAGGTCTAAGCCGCTCAGGTTCAGGCACTCGGGTAGTCCTCAGAGGCGCAGACTCCATTGGGCCTGCGTTTTGTGCCCTTCCCAGCTCTAAGCAGCTCGGGTGATGAGTTGTTTGGTGAGCCCGGTCACTGACTTATCGCCTCTCCCGTCCCTGCTGCTCAGTTTTCTGGGTGTACAACTGGCGCATCTTCTCAGGCTGATGACTGTCCAGAACCCCAAGAAGTCTTAGTTAGCAAAGAAGCCTGCTTGCAGTTAGGTAGATAATGTCTCTCTGGGGCTGCGATTGCCCCCTTCTGGCTCTGGCTCCCTGTCACTGGAGGGGGATGGTCTGCAGCCAGCTAGTTCTGTTCAGCCCTTTTTTCTGTGCATGGGCCTGGCGGTGTCTTAGGGCTTTTCCGGTGGTAGCTATCCCACAGTCTGGTTTGCTAGCCCAAATTAGTTCACTCTGATCATCCTCAGAGGCATTCAGGCCCAATCCTTACTCTAAGCAATGCAGCCCGCGCCTCCCTTCCCAGCCCCTGCTTGCTAGTGGCGGGTGCAGTCCTCTGCGGTGCTTCTCCACTGGGGGAGTTACTGTTGGGCTCGTAATCTGTGGGTTTTAATTATTTACTTATTTTTCCTACCTATTGTGTTGCCCTCTGTGCCCCCAAGGCTCACCACAGACTCGGCAGTGAGAGTGTTTCCTGGTGTTTGGAAACTTCTCTCTTTTTAAGACTCCCTTCCCAGGACGGAGCTCCATCCCTCCCTCTTTTGTCTCTTTCTTTGTCTTTTATATTTTTCCTACCTTTGTTCAAAGGCAATGGGCTTCTTTTCTGGGTGCCTGATGTCCTCTGCCGGCATTCAGAAGTTGTTTTGTGGATTTTACTCATCGTTTAAATAAATGTTCTTTTGATGAATTTGTTGGGGAGAAAGTGGTCTCCCTGTCCTATTCCTCTGCCGTCTTAGGACCGCCTCCTATATATGTTTATAGATACAGAAATATTGACAGATTTGAATGGAGAAGTAAAGAGTGCTGCAATAATTGTAGGAAATATTAATATCCACTTTCAATAATAATAGAACATTTAGTAGAAAATTTATAAGGAACTTTTGGACATAATCTACTAATTTGATCGAATGAAACTAAAAGACACATAGAGAACATTCCAAGTAATAAAAATTTATTCTCAAGTTCACATGTAACATTGTGTAGGATTGGCCATATATACGGCCAAAAAACAACTTTCAGTAAGTTTAAGGAGATTGACATTGAATCAAGCATCTTTTCTTCACCAAAACTGTGTTATAGTAGAAATTAATAACAAGAAGAAAAATGTAATATCCACATACATGTGGAGAAAAAATAATATGTTCTTAATAACCAATGGTCCAAAGAGGAAATCAAAACAAATATTTTAATTGAAATCTAATACAGTTTATAAAATATAACTAACAAGGACTTAATATACAGCACATGGAGCTATACTCAATATCATATATATATGCCAGTTATACAATAATATATAGTTGATTCACTTTGCTGTCCACCTAAAACTATCATAATATTTTAAATCAACTATGCTACAATAAAGGAGAAGGCAATGGCACCCCACTCCAGTACTCTTGCCTGGAAAATCCCATGGATGGAGGAGCCTGGTAGGCTGCAGTCCATGGGGTCTCTAAGATCGGACACGACTGAATGACTTCACTTTCACTTTTCACTTTCATGCATTGGAGAAGGAAATGGCAACCCACTCCAGTGTTCTTGCCTGGAGAATCCCAGGGATGGCAGAGCCTGGTGGGCTGCCACCTCGGGGTCGCACAGAGTCGGACACGACTGAAGCGACTTAGCAGCAGCAGCAGCTACAATAAAAATAGAAAATAAAAGGAGAAACATATAATAAGTAGTTTGATATAAAATAAAATGAAAATACAATATACAAAATCCATAGTACAAAGCCAAAGTTGTAGTGTGGGAAATTTATAGTGATAAATGCTTATATCGAGAAAATGAAAGATTTCAAATACAAAACCTATCTATACACCTCAAAGAACTTAAAAAAAGTTTTTAAAACTACAAAGGAAAAGTTAGTAGAAGGGATAAAATGACAATATCAGAAAGTAAAAATGAAATAAAGTATAGAAAGATAATATAAAAGATTGATGGGATGGCTTTAAAAAACAGATGAACACAGTTGACAAAGTTTTAGTTAAAAAGTCAAAATTCAAAAAAGCACACCTGAATAAATAAAAACAAAACTGAAAAGGAAAAAAATGACACCACCAAAATAAAAATATCTTAAGATAATACTATGAAAAATTATATACCGAATTTTTGATAAACTAAGAAAGTGGATAAATTCCTAGGAATAGTTTACAAAAACAATCTTTTTTTAAAAAGAAAATTAATGTATTTATTTTAATTGGAGGCTAATTAATTTACAATATTGGTGTGGTTTTTTGCCATACACTGACATGAATCAGCTTTGGGTGTACATGTTTCCCCATCCTGAGCCCCTCTCCCCACCTCCCTCCCCATCCCATCCCTCAGGGTCATCCCAGTGCACCAGCCCTGAGCACCGTGTCTCATGCATCAAACCTGGACTAGTGATCTATTTCACATATGGTAGTATACATGTTTCAATGCTAGTCTCTGAAATCACCCCACCCTCACCTTTTCCCATAGGGTCCAAAAAGTCTGTTCTTTACATCTGTGTCTCTTTTGCTGTCTCGCATATATGATCATCATTACCATCTTTCTAAATTCCACATATATGCTTTAATGTACTGTATTGGTGTTTTTCTTTCTGGCTTACTTCACTCTGTATAATAGGCTCCAGTTTCATCCACCTCATTAGAACTGATTCAAATGTATTCTTTTTAATGGCTGAGTAATACTCCATTGTGTATGTGTACCATGGCTTTCTTATCCATTCATCTGCTGATGGACATCTAGGTTGCTTCCATGTCCTGGCTATTGTAAACAGTGTTGCAATAAACATTGGGGTACACGTCTCTTTTATTTCTGGTTTCCTCGGTGTGTCTGCCCAGCAGCGGGATTGCTGGGTCATATGGCTGTTCTATTTCCAGTTTTTAAAGGAATCTCTACACTGTTCTCCATAGTGGCTGTACTAGTTTGCATTCCCACCAACAGTGTAAGAGGGTTCCCTTTTTTCTTCACCCTCACCAGCATTTATTGCTTATAGACTTTTTGATAGCAAACATTCTGACCAGTGAGAGATGGTACCTCATTGTGGTTTTAATTGCATTTCTCTGATAATGAGTAATGTTGAGCATCTTTTCATGTGTTTGTTAGCCATCTGTATGTCTTTGGAGAAATGTCTGTTTAGTTCTTTGGCCCATTTTTTAATTGGGACAATAATTTTTCTGGAATTGAGCTGCATGAGTTGCTTGCATATTTTTGAGATTAATTCTTTGTCAGTTGCTTCGTTTGCTATTATTTTCTCCCATTCTGAAGGCTGTCTTTTCACCTTGCTTATAGTTTCTGTGCAAAAGCTTTTAAGCTTAATTAGGTCCCATTTGTTTATTTTTGTTTTATTTACATTACTCTGGGAAGTTGGTCATAGAGGATCCTGCTGTGATTTATCAAAAACTGAATCTTGATGAAATAGAAAATCAAAACATACCAACAATGAGTAACGAGATTTCATCAGTAATCAAAAATCTCCCAACACAGAAAAAACCAGAGCCAATGGTTTCACTGGGGATTTCTACCAAACACTTAAAAATAATCATTATTAATATCTCTTAAAAACTTAAGAGGGAGGAATTTTAAACATTTTATTAGGCCAACAATACCGTGATACCAAATTCAGATAAGGAGATTTCAGGAAAAGAAATCTACAGACCAATACACCTGATAAATATACATGTAGATATTATCAATAAGGTCTTAGAAAACTGAACTCAATAGCACATTACAAGGGTTACACACCATGATCAAATGAGATTCTGTGATACATCACATTAGTGTAATACAATTATATTTAGAATAATATATTTTCTTAATAGATATTGAAAAACACTTGGCAAATTACAGCATTGATAAAAATCCAGAAAAATTCAGTATTGAAGTGTTATACTACAAAATAATTAAGATTATATACAACATACCCACAGCTAAAATTCTCAAGAGTGAAAAACTGAGAGCTTTTCTTGTGAGACCAGGGACAAGTCAAGGCTTCTCTACGCAACTTAAATTTCACTAGAGCTATCAGGGAAGAAAATGAAGTAAAAGGCATTCATTTTATTATTTGTAATGATAGGATATTATATGTCAAAAACACTAAAGAATCAAGAAATCTGCTATAACTAATCAATGATTTCAGTAAAGTTGCAGAATATAAAATAAATATATAGAAATCAACTGTGCTATTACACATTTACAAGGAAGCATTCAAAATAGAGAAAAAAATCCCATTTAAATTGAATCAAAAACAATTAGGAGCAAATTTACGAAGGAGATGAAAGGTCTATACAATTCAAATCTACAAGATTTTTAAGAAATAAATAGAATGACACAATCAAAAGGAAATTTATTCCATATTAATGCATCAAAAGAATTAATATTTGTCTTTGTGTATGGTGTTTGGAAGTGTTCCAATTTCATTCTTTTATATATATCTGTCCAGTTTTCCCAGCACCATTTATTGAAGAGGCTGTCTTTGCCCTGTTGTATATTCTTGACTCCTTTGTGAAAAATAAGGCATCCATAGGTGCATGGGTTTATTTCTAGGTTTTCTATCTTGTCCCATTGGTCTATATATCTGTTTTTGTGCCAGTACCATACTGTCCTGATGACTGTAGCTTTGTAGTATAGTCTGAAGTCGGGAAGTTTGATTCCTTCAGCTCCATTCTTTCTGAAGACTGCTTTGGCTATTTGGGGTCTTTTGTGTTTCCACATGTATTGTGAAATTTTTTGTTCTAGTCTGTGAAAAATGCTATTTGCAATTTGATAGGGATCACATTGAATCTACAGGTTGCATTTGGTAGTATAGTCAATAAAAATTCTTCTTACCCAAGAATATGGAATATCTCTCCATCTGTTTATGTCATCTTTGATTTCATTCATTAGTGTCATAATTTTCTGAGTACAGTTCTTTTGTCTCCTTGGGTAACTTTATTCCTAGACATTTAATTCTTCTTCCTTTTTCTTTTTCTTTTTTTTTGCAATGGTGAATGAGACTGATTCTGTAATTTCTCTTTCTGAATTTCCATTGTTAGTATATAGAGACACAAGTGATTTCTGTGAATTGATTTTGTATCCTGCAACTTTTCAAAATTCACTGATTAGCTCTAGTAATTTTCTGATACTATCTTTAGGGTTTTCTATGTACAGTTTCATATCATCTGCAAAGAGTGAGAGCTGTACTGCTTCTTTTCCAATTTTAATTCCTTTTATTTCTTTTTCTTCTCTGATTTTTGTAGCTAGGACTTTCAGAACTATGTTGAATAATAGTGGTGAAAGTGGACACCCTTGTCTTGTTTCCTGATTTTACGGGGGAATGCTTTCAGTTTTTCACCATTGAGAATAATGTTTGCTGTAAGCTTATCAAATATGGCTTTTCCTATGTTGAGGTAGGTTCCTTCTACGTGCCCATTTTTTGAAGAGTTTTCATCATAAATAGGTGCTGAATTTTGTCAAAGGCTTTTTCTGCATCTATTGAGATGATCACATGATTTTTATCTTTCAATATGTTGATATGGTGTATCACACTAATTGATTTTCATATATTGAACAATCCTTGCATTCCTGGACTAAACCCAACGTGATCATGGTGTATGAGCTTTTTGATGTGTTGCTGAATTCTGTTTGCTAAAATTTTTTTGAGGATTTTTACATCTGTGTTCATCAGTGATATTGGCCTGCAATTTTCTTTTTTGTGTTGTCTTTGGTATCAGGGTGATGGTGGCCTCATAGAATGAGTTTGGAAGTGTTCCTTCCTCTGCAATTTTCTGGAAGAGTTTGAGTAGGATAGCTGTTAGGTCTTCTCTAAATTTTTGGTAGAATTCAGCTGTGAAGCTCTCTGGTCCTGGGCTTTTGTTTGTTAGAAGATTTCTGATTACAGTTTCAATTTCTGTGCTTGTAATGGGTCTGTTAAGATTTTCTATTTCTTCCTGGTTCAGTTTTGGAAAAGCTTTTACACAACAAAGGAAACTATAAGCAAGGTGAAAAGACAGCCTTCAGAATGGGAGAAAATAATAGCAAATGAAGCAACTGACAAAGAATTAATCTCAAAAATATGCAAGAAACTCTTGCAGCTCAATACCAGAAAAATGAACGACCCAATAAAAAAGTGGGCCAAAGAACTAAACAGGCATTTCTCCAAAGAAGACATATAGATGGCTAACAAACACATGAAAAGATGCTCAACATCACTCGTTATCAGAGAAATGCAAATCAAAACCACAATGAGGTACCATTTTACGCCAGTCAGAATGGTTGCTATCCAAAAGCCTACAAGCAATAAATGCTGGAGAGGGTATGGAGAAAAGGGAACCCTCTTACACTGTTGGTGGGAATGCAAGCTAGTCCAGCCACTATGGAGAACAGTGTGGAGATTCCTTAAAAAATTGGAAATAGAACTGCCATATGACCCAGCAATCCCACTACTGGGCATACACACTGAGGAATCCAGAGTTGAAAGAGACATGTGTATCCCAATGTTAATTGCAGCACTGTTTATAATAGCCAGGACATGGAAGCAACCTATATGTTCATCAGCAGATGAATGGATAAAAAGCTGTGGTACACATACACAATGGAATATTACTCAGCCATTAAAAAGAATACATTTGAATCAGTTGTAATGAGGTGGATGAAACTGGAGTGAAGTAAGCCAGAAAGACAAACACCAATACAGTAGACTAATGCATATATATGGGATTTAGAAAGATGGTAATGATAACCCTATATGTGAGACAGCAAAAGAGACACAGATGTAAAGAACAGTCTTTTAGACTCTGGGGGAGAGGGCAAGGGTGGGATGATTTGGGAGAATGGCACTGAAGCATGTATATTATCATATGTGAGACGAATCACAAGTTCAGGTTCAATGTATGAGACAGGGTGTTAGGGCTGGTCCACTGGGATGACCCAGAGGGATGGGATGGGGAGAAAGGTGGGAGGAGGTTTCAGGATGGGGAACACATGTACACCCATGGCAGATTCATGTTAATGTATGGCAAAACCACTACAATACTGTAAAATAATTAGCCTCCAATTAAAATAAATAAACTCATATTAAAAAAAATAAGCAATGTTAAAATCAAATTAATCCTCTCCTCAGTGTGTATATTTAAATAAACATATTTTCCCAAGAACATTTATTTATATATATTTTTTTCTTGTAAATAGTTATCTCTTAATGAATCATAGTATTATGAAAGCATGTAGGGAAGTATATTGGAGAAGGCAATGACACCCCACTCCAGTACTCTTGCCTGGAAAATCCCAGGGATGGAGAAGCCTGGTAGGCTGGAGTCCATGGGGTCACAAGAGTTGGACACGACTGAGTGACTTCACTTTCTCTTTTCACTTTCATGCATTGGAGAAGGCAATGGCAGCCCACTCCAGTGTTCTTGCCTGGAGAATCCCAGGGATGGCAGAACCTGGTAGGCTGCCGTCTATGGGGTCGCACAGAGTCAGACGTGACTGAAGCGACTTAATAGCAGTAGCAGCAGCAGGGAAGTATATTGAAGTTCTGAGAACCACTAAAACCTTTAAAAATTAAACATTTTTGACATCCAAATAGTTATACTTCTGAAGTTCTGATATGTTAATATGATAGTAATTTTAGAATAAGATGGCAATAGGCCAAGCCTCTTAATAGGTCTCTGCGGACCCTAATATGAGCAAGATTGATGGTGCAAGACTAGAAGAGCCTTCTTCCACTCAGAGAGGTAAATAGGAGGATGCTGCTCAGAGAGGATGCAGGTTTTGAGTTCTTCATTTTTATCTTATGTAAGTAAGTCATACTAGTTTCTGAATACTTATTAGTTTTGCTTTTAAATTTGAACTCCAGAAAAATCCAGTTAGATCAATTTATATAGTTTTGCAGATAATATCCATTCAATTATCTATTTTACAATTTGAAGAACTAAAGCATATGATAGCTGACATAATAATGAGATTAAAACATTGTAATAACCTGTTAATTCTATAAAAAATTTGTCTTTTACCATTTTATATTTTGCAGAATAGATTAATCATTCCAGTATGCTGTGGAAAAAGATTTACAGTTTCAGTATTGAGAGCAAGAAGTAGAAAATATAGAAAGAATAATTATAGGAAGTTTTCTAAATATTCTATAATTACTTGATGAGAATAAATAGAGGTAATATTTGTTATTTCTGGTAGCATTGTAAAAGAGAGAACTTCATAATTTAAAGTAAAATACCACAATTTTAGCCCTGTTCTATGTGGAAGACTATGGAGACAGAAGACAGAATATTTCTAGCGTTCTGAAGTGATAGTAATAAATGAAGAAAATATTTGTTTTCACAGTACTAAACAATCCTATTCCTACAATAGAGGTGAGCCTTTATACTTTCACTTAATGATACTGTAAATGTTTTATTTGAAAGATAAGTTAATCTCTTATTTAAAATTTCACTATACTGTGTATCCATAGTCAATTCTGTTAGAAATTATCCCTTAAGCTCCTTTTTTGCAAGGTTAGTTGAACTTAACACTAAATAATCTAAACACTGTTAACATATTGACTACTCAGTTATGTTCATAATGACTGTTTTTACGTATTTATTTCATCTATAAAGAAAATGCATAGATATATCATTTATGTCCATTGAAACGTTAAGAACTAATGATTTGATAAAATACTTATAATTAGAAACATTATCATAAGAAAACATATTTTGTAAACTAAAAATATACTTAATTTGTAATTATCCTAAAACATATAAACCTCTCTTACATAATAAAAGCAAAATGATTGGTTCAAATTATATTTTATGCTATATATGTTTATCATATCAAATTTAAAATAATAACCTTGTTTTAACAAAAATCCCATTAAATTGATGCTTAAATACACAACTGGAATAGACAGTTAGAAAGAGACACTGATGTATAGAACAGTCTTATGGACTCTGTGGGAGAGGGAGAGGGTGGGAAGATTTGGGAGAATGGCAATGAAACATGTAAAATATCATGTAGGAAACGAGTTGCCAGTCCAGGTTCGATGCACGATGCTGGATGCTTGGGGCTGGTGCACTGGGACGGCCCAGAGGGATGGTATGGGGAGGGAGGAGGGAGGAGGGTTCGGGGTGGGGAACGCATGTATACCTGTGGCGGATTCATTTTGATATTTGGCAAAACTAATACAATTACGTAAAGTTTAAAAATAAAATAAAATTAGAAAAAAAAAAAGAAATGTCCAGAGATGGCATAAATTATAAAGTAAAATGTAGTATGAATATATGCATACAAAGGAATACTTTTCATCTTTAAAATGAAAGGAAATTCTGACATGTTATAGCATGGATAAACTTTGAGGATGTTATAATAAGTTGAATAAACTAATCAAAAACTAAACAAATACTATATCATTTTGCTTATCTAATACTTCTATAGTAGTCAAATTTATATAGGTAAAAAGGAGAAGATTGATTTCCAGGAACTGAAGAGAAGGGGGGTAATGGGAAATTACTGTTTAATGGGTAAGAGTTTCAGTTGAATAAGATGAAGAGTAGGACGTGAATATTGGTGATGGATTCACAACAGTATGAAAATGTCACTGTATTGACAATACATTAAATTTAAGAAATTTGCCCAACACTCTACAGTTAAAAAATTGCCTATTGATTTTTAAACAACTTTAAAGTTCTAGCAATCTTCAACAATAAAAATGATGAAAATAATGGAAAACAAGAAATCTTCAAGTCAAAGAAATGAGGGATTGAGGTTCTTCAGAAGAGTGATACTGAGGGCTATAATTAGGAGTTGCATATAGTTACTAGTGGTATATACTGCATACTAGAGATATGAGTGTGTGCAGATCATAAAGGTTTTTTTTTTTTTATCTGAAACACATATGATAAAGAGCAACTGTATTTCCATGATATCTAGGTTTACAACAATGATGATGCTCAAGCTATGTAATTAGGGATTGAGTGAGCCTTTTTAATGCCTTTCTCCATCTGGATTGGCACTCTAGTATAGGAGGGATATCAAAAGAAGGGGTAAAGGGAGTGACCATAGAAGAGATGGACGCCTTCCATGTAACTTCATTGAATCACATTATATCTGTGAGACTAACATCATCATCTTTGCAAGTTTAGTTATATTTGTTCAACAAGTTTGAATAGTTTTGATTCCAGCAGATCAGATATGAAAATGCATTCAAGATCTAGATCCTCTTGGAATTGAAGGAGAGATTGATTTATCTTCATAGTTGGTTGAAGAAGTAAGGCATTTTATTTTTTCTTCTTCACCCAGTAAAGGTTGTGTTTCTGTGACTTTGCAAGGAAAACTTATCCCTACACAAAATGCCTTTTACAGTTAATAAAAATTTGCATTTAGTATTACAGTGTTACATTGGAGGAAATATTCTAAGAAAATCATTATTGTTTTCAATGTATAGCTTGGTAAAGTTAAACTAAATCCCCTAACAATATCAAAGTAATTATGTTTCCATCTACAGACTTAATTCTTCCAGTTGCTGTGCATAAAAATAGAAGTGCTATTATTTGGAAAGCAAAAGCTCTTTCCTGGATTAATCAAGGTCAAGAAAAATTATTTTTTTCTTGTGCTTCAATAAATATTGTTATGTATATATAACCCTCATCTATTTTCTGTTTACTGTGTCTGTCTTGTTTGAAATCATGGAAAACTGGAATACCACTTCAGATTTCATTCTCCTAGGACTCTTTAATCACACAGGAGCCCACCAATTTCTCTTTGTGTTGGTTCTGATAACTGCCTTCACCTCTTTTGTGGGCAATGCCCTCATGTTTCTCCTGATTCTCCTGGACTCTGGGCTTCACAGGCCTATGTACTTCCTATTGAGCCAACTCTCCCTCATGGACATGATACTGGTTATCACCATTGTGCCTAAAATGGCTGCTGACTATTTGACCGGCAGGACGTTCATCTCCCAAGTCGGCTGTGGGTTTCAGATCTTCTTCTTCCTCACTTTGGAAGGGGGCGAGTGCTTCCTCTTAGCAGCCATGTCCTATGACCGCTATGTTGCTATTTGCCATCCACTGAGATACCCAGTCCTCATGAGCTGGCAATTATGCTTAAGAATGACTTTGGGATCGTGGTTCCTTGGTGCAGCAGATGGGCTCATGCAGGCTGCTGCTACCCTGAACTTCTCATTTTGCAGGAAACATGAGATTGATCACTTCTTTTGTGAGGCCCCCTCTCTGGTGCGTTTGGCTTGTGCTGACACTTCTGTCTTTGAGTATGCTATGTATGTGTGCTGCGTGTTAATGCTCCTAGTCCCCATTTCCCTCATCTTGATTTCCTATAGTCTCATTCTTGCCGCTGTTCTCCAGATGTGTTCTAATGAAGCCCGCAAGAAGGCTTTTACTACTTGCTCCTCACATATTTCCGTCGTGGGACTGTTTTTTGGAGCAGCCATTTTTACCTACATGAGACCAAAATCCTTTAGGTCAGCTAACCATGATAAGATTGTGTCAGCATTTTATACCATCTTCACCCCTGTTCTAAACCCCCTCATCTATAGTCTGAGGAACAGTGAGGTCAAGGGAGCTCTGAGAAAGTGTATGGATCAGTGTGCTGCCTTAAGTCATGATTAAGATTACATTGATTATCCCCAGAGTTCATGGCTATAAAAAGTGATTGTGTAAAATTTCTTTGAGAAAGATTATATAGCCATTATATCTCTGTGTGTTATTTTTATTTTACTTTGGAATGTGTACAGATGTCCATATTTTGGTATCATTTATTGGGCTGTCATCAACAAATCAGACTGAGGATTGTTAAAAATCTGCTAATAAAAAATTCTTATTTGCATTTCTCTGATAATGAGTGATGTTGAGCATCTTTTCATGTGTTTGTTAGCCATCTGTATGTCTTCTTTGGAGAAATGTCTATTTAGTTCTTTGGCCCATTTTTTGATTGGGTCATTTATTTTTCTGGATGGCTGCAATCCAAAAGTCTACAAATAATAAATGCTGGAGAGGGTGTGGAGAAAAGGGAACCCTCTTACACTGTTGGTGGGAATGCAAACTAGTACAGCCACTATGGAGAACAGTGTGGAGACTCCTTAAAAAACTGGAAATAGAACTGCCTTATGATCCAGCAATCCCACTGCTGGGCATACACACTGAGGAAACCAGAAGGGAAAGAGACACGTGTACCCCAATGTTCATCGCAGCACTGTTTATAATAGCCAGGACATGGAAGCAACCTAGATGTCCATCAGCGGATGAATGGATAAGAAAGCTGTGGTACATATACACAATGGAGTATTACTCAGCCATTAAAAAGAATACATTTGAATCAGTTCTAATGAGGTGGATGAAACTGGAGCCTATTATACAGAGTGAAGTAAGCCAGAAGGAAAAACACCAATACAGTATACTAACGCATATATATGGAATTTAGAAAGATGGTAACAATAACCCGGTGTACGAGACAGCAAAAGAGACACTGATGTATAGAACACTCTTATGGACTCTGTGGGAGAGGGAGAGGGTGGGAAGATTTGGGAGAATGGCATTGAAACATGTAAAATATCACGTAAGAAACGAGTTGCCAGTCCAGGTTCAATGCACTATACTGGATGCTTGGGGCTAGAGCACTGGGAAGACCCAGAGGGATGGTATGGGGAGGGAGGAGGGAGGAGGGTTCAGGATGGGGAACACATGTATACCTGTGGCGGATTCATTTTTATATTTGGCAAAACTAATACAATTATGTAAAGTTTAAAAATAAAATAAAATAAAAAAAAATTCTTATGAAATGTTTCCACACCACATTTCATGATAAATGTTTTTTTTTCAAATAATGAACAAAGTAGTCAAACAATATTGAAGTTTGTTGTTGTTTTTGAATTGAGGTATAATTTATAAACAATAGAATATTCATATCTGAAGGGTGCCTTTCAATAAGTTTCAGAAGCACATGTGCTGGTAACTTATACCCAGCAGCAAGAGACAAAATTTTCACAAGATCAAAAAATGCCCCTTATGCCCTTTTCCAATGAAACTCCTCAACCCAGAGACAAACACTGGTCTGCTTTGTATCTCTGTTAGTTTAACCTAATCTAGTATCCCATATAAGTGAAAACACAGTAGATATTTTTCTTTTATCTTATATCTTTCTCTCAACTTAATATGTTTTTAAAGAATTACATGCAATTTTATATCTATCAATAGTTTTTTTTTTCAATTGCTAAGTAGTGGTTCCTTGTATCACCATTTATTTATTCACTACCCTAATGATATTCATCTGGGCTATTTTCACTCTGGAATGTTATTGCTCAAGTTGCTTTTAATCTTTTTTTTTATATTTATCCTATATATATATATATATATGTATATATTTTACTTTTTTGGTAGATGCATGAATTACCTTTTAGTAATCTGCTTTCAAAGTGGATGTTTGACTTTAAACTCCCACTAGCAAAGCACATGAATAGCAGTTTCTCCAAATTAGTGGCAATTGCATGTGTTACTAACCTTTTGTGTTTATTGTAATTAATGTTATAATTCATTTGAATTTGATTTTCATTTCCCTTATGTGAAACAATGCTGCATACTTTTATATTAGCTTATTGCCTATTTGTATCTCTTTCTTTGTGAATGATTCATTCAGATGTTGAAAATAAAAACAAAGATAGCTGCTTCTAAAGCAAAACAATCTAGTTGTTTACTGATAGACAACACATACTGTTCAATGGAATATTTGATTTTTTAAATAAAATTATATTGGTTTACTTATTAAAAGATTTCTCATACTGTGTTTCCTTTCAATTTTTTAAGATTAACTGTTTTCATTGTACTGGATATGTATATGCTGAATATCTTCCACCTTCTCCACTGGACTGGGACTCTAGGCTTCTTTATTTTAATTATGTACTGTAACAAAATATTTCAATTACGTTGGTGGAATCATATTATTGGAAATACAAATTTTCGCTAGTATACAGTAGTCTTTACCCAAAGAAAGAATATAAAAAAATAGATTATGATATTTGTGTTTTGCTGTTCAAGGTATTGTGTACAAAAATAATAATCATTAGTTAATCTATGAAAGAAAGGAAAATTTTATTTTAGTCAACCTAAGGATTATAACCTATGGGACAGACTCTCAGAGAGCTCTGAGAACTGTTCAATCAGGTAAGAGAGAAGGTCAATATATATGTGATCTTTATGAAGGGATATATGCAATCAAGCACACATCTTGGTAGACAGTTACTGCTATTTGTAAGGGACAGACATTTTCAATAAGGGTTTTAGTACTCTTCTAATTATTGAAAAATGCAAGAAATTGAGTTCATAAAATTTTTTCCTGGAAAAAAATTGTAACTATATAAAGGCCAACTCTAACAGTTTTCCCAGAGCACAAAATCCCACATTCTGATCTTCACCCTGAACAGAGTTCAGGTTGTATTGTAGGTCAGCAACCTCAGTGGTTAATGACTTGATTCTCACAGAACTTAATGGTGAGAAAGAGTCTCTTTTTTATAATCCCTTCCCTCTCAGTATTACTTTTGACAAAATATGGGGAGGCACTTTATAACCAATTTGTCTCACATTGCTAGGAATGCTCATTCTTATGTTAGTCAAGATTTTGTTGCTTGGCCACTCAATGTGCTATTATTGCATTAGACCTTTTTAACAGTAGGCAAAGTCTTCTGGACTGTTTATCTTCCTCTTGTGTTATTATGTCCAGAAAATGGTTCACACTATTGTTTATTCCTATATTTAGAGTTATAATACTACGATCATTGATCTTATACAACTATATATTTGCCCAATTGTTTCAAGTTACCTAGTCATCATTATTTTATCAGAGGCACAGTCACACATTTGGTAACGCAAGAAACAATTATTTTATAATATAGGCAGAATATAAGTGACAGAGCTAATAACATTTATAAGGTCATGAGAAAGTATTCAAGCTAAGAACTTCCATTAGATGTGATCTTATATTTCCCCAGTCATATGTTCTACTCTTTTCTGCACCAAAGGCAATGGCACCCCACTCCAGTACTCTTGCCTGGAAAATCCCATGGATGGAGGACCCTGGTGGGCCGCAGTCCAAGGGGTCGCTAAGAGTCGGACACGACTGAGCGACTTCAATTTCACTTTTCACTTTCATGCATTGGAGAAGGAAATGGCAACCCACTCCAGTATTCTTGCCTGGAGAATCCCAGGGACGGGGGAGTCTGGTGGGCTGCCGTCTATGGGGTCGCACAGAGTTGGACACGACTGAAGCGACTTAGCAGCAGCAACTATCTTTAAGGGAAACAAATTTTGGCATTTTATACAAAGTTCATCAAAGATGTTATATCTACATGCACAAGATGAATGGTAGGTCATCATGACACATTACAGATTGGGAAAGAAATGTTATCATCTAAAAAGTTACATTGCTGGCATCAGAAGAAGAAAAAAAAACTGATCTTTATGTTTGAGCAAGTATTTCTGCCTTTGAGGAGGTTTGATGAATACATAATGCTGGGGGGTTGGGAGGAGATCCAAACGGGCACAGAAAATCTTTATGTCCAAATTTTTCTTGTCTTGCCTTAAAATAGGAATCTTATTTTGTTAGTTTATTCCTTTTTTGTCTCCTGCTAAGTGAATACACACCTATAATAATTTTCAGCCAAGAAATTTGACAAATGTAAAGAGGCCTTTGGTTTTACAAAGAAAATAGTTACAGGTATCAATATACATTTGTTAATGCATCTACATATTTGCAAATATGTAAGCAGTCACTTCCAAAAATAAAACAATTAAATATAAAGATAACTGTAATACAATAATTTAAAATAACTTCTTTAGAAATTCTTTTTTATTTTTTAAAGGTTCCATTTTTGTTGAACCTGAATCCCAACTTTCACAACTTTTTCTTTTTTTGAATAACACTTTTGTACAAATTGTTTACTCAGTCTTACACGAATTAAAAGGAAGTATGGTCTAAAGATGACAATATCAAGGAGAATGGCACAAAGTCAATTCTGCAGGTCCCTGGGGTCTTCCGGAAGTGGTACCCAGAGATTTAGAAGAAAGGCTAGTCACTGAATTTAACTTAAACCTGAATACCATGTTTAAGAAATTAAATTTAGCCCTTTTATTGTATTTAAACCTTGCTTGTTTTGCTAAACACAGCCATATTTTGATCAAAAGATAATTTCATAAAATAATTTATTTCCAGGATCCCTTTAAGGTACAACATCATAAAATAACTATAACCACAACGATAAAATTAAACATAAACTAGCTTTTTATTCATGGATTACTTTGTGACTGCATTTTGCTTAACATTCTGCCTTCATTTTCTTATTTTAATTATTGTCACAACCTTATGAAGAAGTTTCAGTGTTAGCTTTCATGTTTGAAAAATAGAGAGGTTTATTGGGGGGGAAATTCATGATCTGCTTTTGCACAGATCTGAACTCAGTTGTCTGATTTTAGAAAGTTTATACTCAAGGAAGGATCAGTTTTAGAAGTAGGACCGTAGACACACCTACCAGTCCACAATACAGACATGTATGTGAAATAGCCATCCTTTGTCTTTCATAAAAAAGCAAGATATTGCTGAATTAAGTCCTTATTTGGTAAAACAGTTGAAGTTTGTGAAGAAACACTACTTTAGATGATGAGTTCTGGGGCAAGAACTTCAGGACTTGAAAGTCTGGATGATCTGTAAAAATGTTGAACTGCTGCTTAATTTATGTGCACCCCATGAAGTACTTTGTTGATTAAATAATAATTGTGACATGTTAATAAATAAAAGACGCTTAAATTTTCTCTGACATCTAAAGTTGCTCAATAATTTTTGGTTGTCAAAATAATAATGTGTCATACAGGCACATCAGCTAAAAGTTTTTTTGATACATTTACATACATATCCCAGTTTATTTGGTGATCATTTAATTAATCATGAACCTATTAAAAACTAAAATAGGTAGAATCATTTAGGTGAAGTGAATCCATCTTTTTAACCTGTCTCTCTGTAACAGACCATCTGTGGAATAATCAGTTTCATCTGTTGATGGACGAACTCCCAGGGGACTTTCAGTGCAGTAGCAAGTGAGGACTAGCAAGTAGCCTGTCCTGGAGCTTCTGCCTATGTAAGCGACAGACTATACACAGAAACCTTAACAGACAGTGAATTCTTCAGCCTTTAAGAGTAGAAGTAAAATGTGCTAAGAAAAAAATGAATAATGGGAAAGATGTCAGAGAAGGCATTCCCTCCTCTCTTTGTTAAATGTTTAATCTCACTTTATACAATCAATGCTGATATAGACTAATCCCTCATCCCCATGACACAAGGGGTCTTCTGCTATACCTGGAGGAAAACCTGGTCTGTCTCAGTGCCCCTACTTTCTTCCTCAGAAATTATTTAATCATGCTACCTTTAATTCCTTTTTTGGCTGTCCCATGGGAACACAGTTTTCTGTGTTGCCTTAGCAAAAAGCTGGTTGCTTTCTATTCCAGAAGCCACAATAAGCAATACTATAAGTTAGATATCATGTCAACTTCTCCTTGTCTCTCTCAAACCATTTGTACCCCATGTCTCTGCAAACCCTTGGCTACACTGAAGCAAATGCTTGGAATGAGGCATCACGCCTTGTCTCTTATTCACTCTGGAAGAAGTGATGTTGAAGCACACACTTGAATGAGGTAAGAAAAGACCAGGCATCACTGAGGAGAGTGTCACCTGTAGTCTATGAGGCACCAGTCAGGCTAATGTGTTAGATGTAAAAAGACTAAGCAAGAATGTCCTATTCTAGGTAGTAGGAGCCTGGTAAAGGAATGACATGGGATGTGGATCTTGAGGAGACTTCAGGGACTAGGTTAAGAAGGAATGCATAGATTATGTTCAATATGCAGAGAGTACAATTAAGCACAAACATTGAAAATGTAGAGCAAACATGCTATATTGACAGACATGTCTACTTCTGAATAAGAAAGAAAAATAAGGAAGAGAGGTATAAGTAGAGCAAGGTAGATTCCATGGAAGGTGAATTTAACATAAACTCTTAGAGCGAAAAACCTCAAAGCCCTTAGAAATAGTGAGGAAGAATGTGTATGTGGAAGAGAGTATATGGGTGTGGGCAAAGACACATGAAACCAAGATATATATATATATATATATATATAAGTTTCTTCACTGGATATAGGAACTAAAGATGCAATTTTATTTTATCTTTATTTATTTGCTTATTAGAATGTTCATGAGATGCAACACAGTGGAATATTTGAATTCTTGAAACTATTTTAGGAAGAATAACTTAAACCAGGCCAAAAATGCATTTATGTGCATGTATTTATGTGTCTGTAGTTTATTTGCTTGTTTAGTTGCAAAGTCATTTTCAACTCTTTTGCAACCTCATTGACTGTAACCTGCCAGGTTTCTCTATATACATACCAGCTCAGTTCAGTCACTCAGTCATGTCTGACTGTTTGTGAGCCCATGAACTGCAGCACACCAGGCTTCCCAATCCATTACCAATTCCCAGAGCTTGCTCAAACTCATATCCATCGAGTTGGTGAGGCCATTCAACCATCTCATCCTCTGTCGTCCCCTTCTCCTGCATTCAATCTTTCCCAACATCAGGGTCTTTTCCAGTGAGTCAGTTCTTTGCATCAAGTGGAAAAAGTATTGGAACTTCAGCTTCAGCATCAATCCTTCCAATGAATATTCAGGACTAATTTCGTTTATGATGGACTTGTTGGATCTCCTTGCAGTCCAAGGGACTCTCAAGAATTTTTTCCAATGCCACATTCAAAAGCATCAATTCTCCGGTGCTCAGCTTTCTTTATAGTCCAACTCTTACATCCATACATGACTGCTGGAAAAACATAGCTTTAACTAGACAGACTTTATTGGAAGAGTAATGTCTCTGCTTTTTAATATGCTAAGTTGGTCATAGCATTTCTTCCAAAGAGAAAGCATCTTTTAATTTCATGGCTGCAGTCACCATCTGCAGTGATTTAGAGCCCAAGAAAATAAACTTTGTCACTGTTTTCCATTGTTTCCCCATCTATTTGCCATGAATTGATGGGACCAGATGCAATGATCTTAGTTTTCTGAATGTTGATCTTAGTTTTCTGAATGTTGAGCCAACATTTTCACTCTCCTCTTTCACTTTCATCAAGAGGCTCTTTAGCTCTTCTTCACTTTCTGCCATAAAGGTGGTGTCATCATCATATCTGAGGTTATTGATATTTCTTCCAACAATCTTGATTCCAGCTTGTGCTTCATCCAGCCTGGCATCTTGCATGAATTACTCTGTACATAAGTACATTAAATAAACAGGGTGACAACATACAGCCTTGACGTACTCCTTTCCCAATTTGGAACCACCTCTTGTTCCATGTCCACTTCAAACTGTTGCTTCTTGGCCTGCATACAGATTTCTCAGGAGGCAGGTAAAATGATCTGGTATTTCCATCTCTTGAAGAATTTCCCACAGTCTGTTGTGATCCACACAGTCAAAGGCTTTGGTGTAGTCAATACAGCAGAAGTAGATGTATTTCTGGAACTCTCTTATTTTTTCAATGCTCCAAATGAATGTTGGCAATTTGATCTCTGGTTCCTCTGCCTTTTCTTAACTCAACTTGAACTTCTCGCAGTTCACATTTCAGGTACTGTTGAAGACTGGCTTGGAGAATTTTGAACATTACTTTGCTAGTACGTCAGATGAGTGCAATTGTGACATAGTTTGAACATTCTTTGACATTGCCTTTCTTTGGGATTGGAATGAAAACTGATCTTTTCCAGTCCTGTGGCCACTGATGAGTTTTCCAAATTTGCTGCAATATTGAGTGCGGCACTTTAACATCATCTTTTAGGATTTGAAATAGCTCAACTGTAATTCCATCACCTCTGCTAGCTTTGTTTGTAGCGATGCTTCCTAAGGCCCACTTGACTTCACACTCCAGGATGTCTGGCTCTAGGTGAATGATCACACCATCATGGTCATCTGGGTCCTGAAGATCTTTTTTTGTATAGTATTCTTTTTCAGATTATATCACATTATAGGTTATTGCATGGTATTGAATATCATTTTCTGTGCTATACAGGAGGTACTTGTTGGTTATCTGTGGTTATCTACTGTATATAGAGTAAGCAGTGTGTGTATATTGATCCCAAACTCTTGATTTCTCCTTCCCTGATTTCCCCTTTTGACAACCATAGGTTTGTTTTCCATGAATGTGAGTCTATTTGTATATTTTGGAACTAAATCCTTGCTGATCACATCATTTGTAAATATTTTCTCCCATTCAGTAGGTTGCTTTCTTGCTTTGTTTTTTATTTATGGCATAACATCTTTTAAGTTTAATTAGGTCCCACTTGTTTCTTTCTGCTTTTGTTTTCATTACTGTAGGAGACAAAATTTTAAAAAAATATTACTTTGATTTATGTCAAAGAGTGTTCTGTCTATGGCTTCCCTTGCAAGGGCATGGGTTCCATACCTAGTAGGGGAACTAACTTCTTGCAAGTCACATGGTGCAGTTATAAATAAATAAAATCTTTAACAAAAGAGCAAACAAAATCTAAAGTCAGCAGAAGAAAGGGGGCAATGATCAAAGAGATAATAAATAAAATAGAGATTAAAAAGCAATAGAAAAATAAAACCAAGAACTTCTTTTTTTTTTTTTGAAAGGATGAAGAAAATAAAAAACTCTGGCCAGGCTCACCAAGAAAAAAAAAATAGAGAGAGAAAGAATGCAAATAAACAAAATAAGAACTGAAAGAGGAAAAATAGAAACTAATATCAGAGAAATAAAAAAAAACATAAGATAATATTATAGAAAACTATGGGCCAACACGGAGAAGGCAATGGCACCCCACTCCATTACTCTTGCCTGGAAACTCCCATGGATGGAGGGGCCTGGCAGGGTGCAGTCCATGGTGTCGCGAAGAGTCGAACATGACTGAGTGACTTCACTTTCACTTTTCACTTCGATGCATTGGAAAAGGAAATGGCAATCCACTTCAGCGTTCTTGCCTGGAGAATCCCGCACAGAGTCAGAGGCGACTGAAGCGACTTAGCAGCAGCAGCATAGGCCAACAAATTTGACAACCTAGAAGAAACGATAAAGTTTCTAGAAATATACAGTCCACCAAAACTGAAACAAGATACAATAGATAACCTGAACAGACTGATCACTAGAGGTGAAATAGAATTTGTCCTTAATAAAAGAATTCTTATAAACAAAAATCTAGGACTGAATGGATTCACAGGGAAGTTATACACACATACAAAGTTTGCTATTCTTTATATTCTGCAATACTTTTATAATTTTTGTTCCTTGGCCATTCTAACTATGGTCCTACTTTACGACATTCACAAAGTTCATTCCCTGTGGACACTCTACTACCAGAAATTTAAATAATTATTTCCCCTAGTGTTTTCAAAGTCTCTAGTGAAAAATGTCTTTTTTTATAAATAATTCATCCATATTCCTCCAACATAAACTAGTCACTGTCTCATCCTGACCCTCTACATTTCCCTTTACCTTTTCTTCACATATAGTGGAATCATTTGTTTATCCTCACATAAAGTGGTACACATCTTTGTGTGTGTTTCTGTCTCTCTATTCTTGAATAAACATAATTTGAAAGCCTACTTTTATATATGAAAAAGACTTAGTGTTTATATATTTGTTGAATAAATGAATAGAACTTATATAGATTAGCTTACTAGTTAGCAAATATCACACCTTTCTGACACATACAGTTATGATGTGTGCATATAAGGTGTGTGTTTTCTTGATCCCTTGACACTGGCCTTGACCAAGTGACTTGACTAATAGAATATGGATGAATTTGGGGGTATGATAGCCAAAGCTTATCCTTTGAAATTCTGCCATGAAGTGAGCATTCCCTGACTGAGATTTGGACTCTGTAAGCCAACTAAAATAGAGTTCCAGGGGCAAAAACTGATCGTTTGATGTAAACAGTAATTTCATTCTTCATGGTTACTTTATGAACATGTATTCAACAAGATTGCAATTTGGTCAGGTGTTATTTTGAGAATTCTGATAAAAAACTATTTCTTAAATTTATGAAAATACCTGAATAGCATATTGTATCTGTTTAGTCCTGAAATCATGTCCAACTCTTTTGCGACCTCATGGACTGTGGCCACCAGACTCTTCTGTCTATGGAATTTCCCAGGCAAGGTGCTGGAGTGGGTTGCCATTTCATTCTCCAAGGATTCTTCTGACTCAGGGACCTAACTTGCGTCTTCTACATTGGCAAGAGGATTCTTTACCGCTGAGCCACCTGGGAAGTCCAGAGTAGCATATTGTAAGGCATTGTAAATTGAAGAAGTGTAAATTGAAGAGCTGCTTTTATACTTTTCCAGCCATATTACCCATGCTTAGAATGAAATTTAGACTAATAAAAATAGAAAAGAAAAATTAATTAATTATATTGTCATTTCACTGAATAAAACCATGTGCTATATCTGGAAGGCTGAACATCTGTCTGTAATATCATACAAATTTGAATTGCTTTAAATTATTTTCAAAATAAATTTTAACTGAGTAATTATCAGATCATATGATATTAATGATGCTGATCTTGATACACACTCATTTCAAAACATTTGTACTCAAATTAAAAAAGATAAGCTTTCATTCCAATCTCAAAGACGGGTAATACCAAAGATTGTTCAAACGACTGTACAACTGGACTCATTTTACATGCTACTAAGGTTATGCTAAAAATCTTTCAAGCTAGGCTTTAGCAGTACATGAACTGAGAACTTGCAGATTTACAAGCTAGGTTTAAAAAAGGTAGAGGAACCAGAACTAAAGTTGCCAACATTCCTTGGATCATAGAGAAAGCAAGACAATTCCAGAAAAACATGTAATTCTGATTCATTGACTATGCTAAATATTTTGACTGTGTGGATCACAGGAAACTGGAAAATTATTAAAGAATACCAGTACAACAAGGCTGTACATTGTCATCCTGCTGATTTAATATATAGGCAGAGTACATCATGCAAAATGCCAGGCTGGGTGAATCTTAAGCTGGAATTAAGATTTCCAGAAGAAATATCAATGACTTCAGATATGCAGATGATACCACTCTAATGGCAAAAAGTGAAGGGGAAGTAAAGAACCTCTTGATGAGGGTGAAAGAGGGTGAACAAACTGACTTAAAATTCAACATTCAAAAAACTAAGATCATGTCATCTGTCCCATCACTTCATGGCAAATAGAAGGGGAAAAGGTGGAAGCACCGACAGATTTTATTTTGGGGGGCTCCAAAATCACTGCAGATGATGACAGCAGCCATGAATTCAAAAGACATTTGATTTTTGGAAGGAAAGCTATGACAAAACTAGATAGCATGTTAAAAAGCAGAGACATCATTTTACCATCAAAGGTCCATACAGTCAAAGCTATGGTTTTTCCAGTAGTCATGTACAGATGTGATAGCTGAACCATAAAGAAGGCTGAGTGCTGAAGAATTCATGCTTTTGAATAGTAGTGATGGAAAAGACTCCTGAGAGTCCCTTGGACAGCAAGGATATCAAACCAGTCAATCCTAAAGGAAATCAAACCTGAATATTCTTTGAAAGGACTGATGCTGAAGCTGAAGCTCCAATATTTTGGCCATCTGATGCAAGGAGCTAACTCATTGGAAAAGATCCTGATGCTGGCAAAGATTGAAGGGAAAAGGAGAACTAGATGACAGAAGATGAGATGTTTATATAGCATCACTGATGTAATGAACATGAGCAAACTCTGGGAAACAAAGGAAGACAGAGGAGCCTGGCATGCTGCAATCCACAAGATTGCAGAGTCAGACATGATTTAGCAACTGAACAGCAACAATCTAGGTAATATAATGATTTACTCTACAAGGCATGACTCTAGAACAAGGAGAAAACAAAAATGTATCCTATAAACAAATTATTTTGAAAGACTCATAAAATGTCTATAAACTGTTTAAATTTCACTACACTTTATTTTATTTTTAATATTTTTATGTGGACTATGTTTTCCTAAAAATCTTATTGAATTTGTTACAATATTGCACTAAATATTCCAGCAAATTTGGAAAACACAGCAGTGGCCACATGACTGGAAAAGGTCAGTTTAAATTCCAATCCCAAAGAAGGCCATTATCAAAGAATGTTCAAACTACCACACAATTGCACTCATTTCACATGCTAGCAAAGTAATGCTCAAAATTCTCCAAGCCAGGCTTCAATAGAATGCTAATCAGTAAATTTCAGATGTTCAAGCTGGAAAAGTCAGAAGAACCAGAGATCAAATTGCCAATATTCATTGGATCACAGAAAAAAACAAGAAAATTCCAGAAAAACATCTACTTCTGCTTCATGGACTGTGTGATACACCTTTGACTGTGTGGATCACAACAGACTGTGGAAAATTCTTAAAGCGATAGGACTACCAGACTATCTTACCTGCCTCCCGAGAAACCTGTATGCAGGTCAAGAAGCAACAGATAGAATTAGACATGGAACAACAGACTGGTTCTAAATTGGGAAAGGAGTATATCTAGGCTGTATGTTGTCACTCTGTTTATTTAATTTATATGCAGAGTGCACCATGAAAAATGCCTGGCTGGGTGAAGCACAAGATGGAATCAAGATTGCCAGGAGAAATATCAATAACCTCAGATATGCAGATGATGTCAACTTTATGGCAGAAAGCAAAGATCTAAAGAACCTCTTGAAAGTGAAAGAGGAGAGTGAAAAAGCTGGCTTAAACTCAACATTGTGAAAACTAAGATTATGATACCTGGTCCAACAGATCAGATCAGATCAGATCAGTCGCTCAGTCGTGTCTGACTCTTTGCAACCTTGTGAATCACAGCATGCCAGGCCTCCCTGTCCATCACCAACTCCCGGAGTTCACTCAGACTCACGTCCATCGAGTCAGTGATGCCATCCAGCCATCTCATCCTCTGTCGTCCCCTTCCCCTCCTGCCCCCAATCCCTCCCAGCATCAGAGTCTTTTCCAATGAGTCAACTCTTCACATTAGGTGGCCAAAGTACTGGAGTTTCAGCTTTAACATCATTCCTTCCAAAGAAATCCCAGGGCTGATCTCCTTCAGAATGGACTGGTTGGATCTCCTTGCAGTCCAAGGGACTCTCAAGGGTCTTCTCCAACAACATAGTTTAAAAGTACCAATTCTTTGGTGCTCAGCCTTCTTCACAGTCCAACTCTCACATCCATACATGACCACAGGAAAAACCATAGCCTTGACTAGTAACCTTTGTTGGCAAAGTAATGGCTCTGCTTTTGAATATGCTATCTAGGTGGGTCATAACTTTCCTTCCAAGGAGTAAGCTTCTTTTAATTTCATGGCTGCAGTCACCATCTGTAGTGATTTTGGAGCCCAGAAAAATAAAGTCTGACACTGTTTCCACTGTTTCCCCATCTATTTGCCATGAAGTGATGGGACCGGATGCCATGATCTTTGTTTTCTGAATGTTGAGCTTTAAGCCAACTTTTTCACTCTCCACTTTCACTTTCATCAAGAGGTTTTTGAGTTCCTCTTCACTTTCTGCCATAAGGGTGGTGTCATCTGCATATCTGAGGTGATTGTTATTTCTCCCGGTAATCTTGATTCCAGCTTGTGTTTCTTCCAGCCCAGCTTTTCTCATGATATACTCTGCATATAAGTTAAATAAACAGGGTGACAATATACAGCCTTGACAAACTCCTTTTCCTGTTTGGAACCAGTCTGTTGTTCCATGTCCAGTTCTAACTGTTGCTTCCTGACCTGCAGACAAATTTCTCAAGAGGCAGATCAGGTGGTCTGGTTTTCCCATCTCTTGAAGAATTTTCCAGTTTATTGTGATCCACACAGTCAAAGGCTTTGGCATAGTCAATAAAGCAGAAATAGATGTTTTTCTGGAACTCTCTTGTTCATGCTAAATAGATAGGGGAAAAAAATGGAAACAGTGGCAAACATTATTTTCTTGGGCTTCAAAATCCACTGCAGATGGTAACTGCAGCCACAAAAGTAAAAGACTCTTGCTCCTAGGAGGAAAAACAATTACATACCTAGACAGTGCATTAAAAATCAGAAACTTTTCCCAACAAAGTTCTCTGCTATTGCTTTTTCAGTAGACATGTATGGGCGTGAGAGTTGGACCATAAAGAAGGCTGGGTGCTAAAAACTGATGCTTTCAAACTGTGGTGCTGGAGAAGACTCTTGAGAATTCCTTGGACTGCAAGCAGATACAACCAGTCAATCCTAAAGGAAATCAGTCCTGAATATTCACTGGAAGGACTAATGTTGAAGCTGAAGCTCTAATACTTCGGCCACATACTGCGAAGAGCCGACTCATTGGAAAAGACCCTGATGCTGGGAAAGCGTGAAGGTAGGAGAAGGGGATGACAGAGAATGAGGTGGTTGGATGGCAATACCAACCCAATGGACATGAGTTTGACTAAACTCCAGGAGATGGTGAAGAGCAAGGTGACCTGACATGCTGAAGTCCATGGGTCAAAAAGAGTCAGACATAACTGGGCTACTGAACAGCAACAATATTGCTTCTGCTTTATGTTTTGTTTTTTGTTTGTGAGGCATGTGGGATATCTGAACAGGGATCAGAACTAAAGAGCCTCTTGATGAAAGTGAAAGAAGAGAGTGAAAAAGTTGGCTTAAAACTCAACATTCAGAAAACTAAGATCATGGCATCTGGTCCCATCACTTCATGGCAAATAGATGGGGAAACAATGGAAACAGTGGTGACTTTATTTTTTGGGGGCTCCAAAATCACTGCAGATGGTGACTGCAGCCATGAAATTAAATGACACTTACTCCTTGGCAGGAAAATTATGACCAACCTAGACAGTATATTAAAAAGCAGAGACATTACTTTGTCAACAACGGTCTGTCTAGTCAAGGTTATGGTTTTGCAGTAGTCATGTATGTATGTGAGAGTTGGACTGTAAAGAAAGCTGAGCACCAAAGAATTGGTACTTTTAAACTATGTTGTTGGAGAAGACCCTTGAGAGTCCCTTGGACTGCAAGGAGATCCAACCAGTCCATCCTAAAGGAAATCAGTCCTGAATATTCATTGGAAGGACTGATGTTGAAGCTGAAACTCCAATATTTTGGCCACCTGATGCGAAGAACTGACTCATTAGAAAAGACCCTGATGTTGGGAAAGATTGAAGGCAGGAGGAAAAGGGGACGACAGAGGATGAGATGGTTGGATGGCATCATGGACTCGATGGACATGAGTTTGAGTAAGCTCCAGGGGTTGGTGATGGACAGGGAGCCTGGAGTGCTGCAGTCCATGGGCTCGCAAACTGTTGGACACGACTGAGGGTCTGAACTGAACTGAACAGGGATCAAACTTGCTCTCTCTTCATTGAAAGATGAAATCTTAACCATGGCACTGGCTGGGAAGTCCCTACATTTTAAACATATCTCTGTAATTGGCAGCATCAAATACGTATGGCTTTTAAGTAAACAAATCCATGAGTTGCCTAGGAGATGTATATATTCTTAGAATTGGACCTTATTGATGAATCATACTATAGAGAAACATGCATATATTTTTAAAAATTCCTTTAGTTAGTTTACCCTCTGGTGGTTCAGAGGGTAGAGAATCTGCCTGCAATGTGGGAGACCTGGGTTTGATCCTTGGGTTGGGAAAATCCTCTGGAAAAGGGAATGCAACCCACTCCAGTATTCTTACCTGGAGAAATCCACGGACAGAGAAGCCTGGAAGGCTACAGTCCATGGGGTTGCAAAAGAGTTGGCCATGACTGAAAGAGTTTCACTTTACTTTCCTTGGTTAGTTAATATCTAAAAGTTTTGCAAGTAATTGTAAATATATTCTGTTTTTTCATGCTTTATCTAACTCCTATTAAGCTTCCGGCTTTCTTCTAATTTCCTTTGAGAACATGAGGGCTTGAGGGACCTAATAACATTTCACAGTTGCCTCCAGTCATGCATTTTCCTCCCCTGAATCCTTCTACAATGAAAATATCCCTAGAGATGACTCAGAATAATGCAATGTTCAAAGGGAGAATAAAATCCCTATATTTACAAACCCTCTGGCTTAAAATGCTTGTTTATTGTTTAATTCTTGGTGCTGTATGCATATATTTAAAGAATTTGTATTTATTTACCTTTATCATTCTGCTTGGGACCCAGTAAAGGTGGTCAAGATTGTGTTTGTTTAGTTTCCTAGTTTTTGTGAAGAGATTGTTAATCACCAGAAAAGTAAGTAGCTATAAAAATGTATATTTCAGCATAGGTTTCAAAATCATGCGTACAGAATATTTCAGTGCCTACTTCTGACATTTCAACTCACTGGTTGAGTTATGAGAGAACATTGTAGTACTTATACAATTTGGTAGAAAATGTAATTCATTATATGGACAATATTTCTTTCAAAATTGACTTTATCTATAAAAGGCTACCAAAACAATAATTTTAACTGCATTACCACAATATCAGTGAAAGTATACATTCAGTTTTATTTCTTTTTTAATTTCATTTTTTTTCTATTTTTTATATCTTTGTTGCAAATTTAGTCTAAATAATGACATTGAGAACATCTTGGCTGGGGAATATTGATCATGAGCATAGTTTTTAACTAGAAATTCCCATAGAAACTGTTTTATGAAAGACAATGCCAAATGATTGTCTAATCAAATATACATTACTCTATTTTAAATACCTCTGTGAAAGTAACTTAGTAACATATTTTGAATTGTACTCAACTGTTATTTTTCTTTTTCCTACCTTTTTTGAAGTCCAATCCTTTTGAAACTTCTCTTCTCTTCAGTTCAGTTCAGTTCAGTAGCTCAGTCATGTCCGACTCTTTGTGACCCCATGGACTGCAGCATGCCAGGCTTCCCTGTCCATCACCAACTCCCAGTGTTTACTCAAACTCATGTTCACTGAGTTGGTGATGCCATCCAACCATCTCATTCTCTGTCATCCCCTTCTCCTCCCACCTTCAATCTTTTCCAGGATTACGGTCTTTTCTAATGAGTCAGTTTTTTGCATCAGGTGGCCAAAGTATTGGAGTTTCAGCTTCAAAATCAAGTCCTTCTAATGAACACTCAGGACTGATCTCCTTTAGGATGGACTGGTTGGATCTCCTTGCAGTCCAAGGGACTCTCAAGAGTCTTCTCCATCACCACAGTTCAAAAGCATCAATTTTTGGTGCTCAGCTTTCTTTACAGTCCAATTCTCACATCCATACATGACTACTGCAAAAACTATAGACTTGACTAGACAGACCTCTGTTGGCAAACTAATGTCTCTGCTTTTTAATATGCTGTCTAGGTTGGTCATAACTTTTCTTCCAAGGAGTAAGCATCATGGCTGCTGTCACCATTTGCAATGATTTTGGAGCCCCCAAAATAAATTTTGTCACTGTTTCCACTCTTTATCCATCTATTTGCCATGAAGTGATGGGACCAGATGCCATGTTCTTATTTTTCTGAATGTTGAGTTTTAAGTCAACTTTTTCACTATCCTCTTTCACTTTCATCAAGAGTCTCTGTAGTTCTTCTTCACTTTCTGCCATTAAGGGTGGTGTCAACTGCATATCTGAGGTTACTGATATTTCTCCTGGCAATCTTGATTCCAGCTTATGCTTCATCCAGCCCAGCTTTTCTCATGATGTACTCTGCATATAAGTTAAATAAGCATGGTGACAATATACAGCCTTGATGTACTCCTTTTTGTATTTGGAGCCAGTCCATTTTTCCATGTTCAATTCTAACTGTTGCTTCCTGATCTGCATACAGATTTCTCAAGAGGCAGGTCAGGTGGTCAGGTATTCCCTTCTCTTTGAAAATTTCCCATAGTTTGTTGTGGTCCACAAAGTCGAAGTCTTTGGCGTAGTCAATAAAGCAGAAGTAGATATTTTTTTCTGAATTCTCTTGCTTTTTCAATGATCCAATGGATGTTGGCAATTTGATCTCTGGTTCCTCTGCCTTTTCTAAATCCAGCTTGAACTTCTGGAAATTTTCTTAGACTTCATAAAATATCTCTGTTATCTTCTTCTTAGATTAATAATACCATATATATTCATAATTCATTATTTCAACATATCAGTTATATGGTACTGAGAACACTACAAAAAATTGGGAAAGGGTATAAAAGTGGTAAGAAAAACAAAGAATATCAATGTATAACTTTATTCTATCCATTATCCTAAATAAACACATACTCTGTTTATTTATGTGTGTACGTGTCCCACACACATACATAGGTAGGGAATATAATCCCTTTTTTGTGAATGAGTAAAGCCCTAAGGCTCCAGGGCATAATTTTGCCCTAAATCATCAGCCCATAAATGGCAGTGTGAAATTATAAATGCAAATTTGTCTAACCAAAAATCCAGTGGTCTGTCACTATTTTTTCTTTATATTTATAGTGGCTAACATTTTATACTTCTAATGCAAATATTTCTGAAGAGTACAGAATATGAACACTACTTCTACATTTTCTAAAGGCCATATAAAGAAGATGCTGAATGTGATGTGAAACTAAAAATATTGTCAAGCTCTACAAAGACTATGCTCATCAGAGTAAATAATATGAAATAAGCAGACTTTTGTTCCCTAAAAATATAATGTATTATAAAGGAAAAATAATTTAATTGTATTAGTCAGCTAATAATTTGGCAAGAGTAATTGCCTACACTTGGCAGCATCATAATAGCTGAGGAAGAATTTTAACTATAGCATTCACAAAATGGGGGAAAGCTTAAAGGCCCAGTTAATTTCAAAGTAATTTAATTTACCCAGTTATATATGGCACTGATCTATTTGACAGACTTATAACAATAAAAATTTAAATATTTTATTTTATTTTTTAACTTTACAGTATTTTTAACATAGTTTGATTAATTTATATTTAATAATTTTGAAAAAGTATATATTACTCTTTAATTCTTTTCATGAGTGAAAAATATACGAGATAGATAAATTATAAATTCATTTTTGCAAATGATAAAACTGAAGCTTAGTGTGAGTTATTTCATCACAGGATATTCAGCTACTAAATGTGGGAAATAAAACCTAGGAACTAAATCTTGACTACAAATCCCCTTCTATTTGCACAAAATTGCAATTACCAGTATGTTTAATCATATATGCTTTCTGTGAGTAAATAAATTATAATATTGTAAAAAACTTGTAAAATTTTAGTAGTAGTTATAGAAACAGATCACCATATAATAAAAATAAATAGCAATTAGGTACAGTTTTCACAGGAATAAAATGTAATAAGGTAGTAAACATTTTAAGGGCTAAGGAAATGATAACCCACTCCGGTATTCTTGCCTGGAGATTCCATGGACAGAGGAGCCTGGTGGGCTACATACAGTCCATGGGATCCAAAAGAGTCGGACATGACTGAGTGAAAAACAATTTCACTTTCACTTTTTAAATCATGTATGTTTTCTTGTTGTTCAGCTGCTCAGTCATGTCTGACTCTTTGCAACCCCATGGACTGCAGCACGTCAGGCTTCCCTGTCCTTCACCATCTCCCGGAGCTTGTTCAAACTCATGTCCATTTAGTCAGTGATGCCATACAATCATATCGTTCTCTGTTATCCCCTTCTCCTTCTTCATGAGTAAATAAATTGAAATATAGTAAAAATTTAAGTGTTTTGTAGTAATTATAGAAACAGATCAACATTTGATAAAAATAAATACTAATTAAGACAGTACTCATGGAAATAAAAAGTAATAAGGTAGTAAATATTTTATGGGCCATAGTGATAATAGATACTATATTACTATAAAATATAAAGAAGGATGGCTTTATAGGGATTGGAGTGACCAGCCTGGCATATGGTGGCAGTGGGAATAGAACTTTTGCTTACAGCTTTGTGAAAATTTCCATAGTCTTTTAGGGAGAATACAAAGTGGAGAAAAGTCACAGTTCCATGTGGGAAAAAGTGTGAGCAAGAACATATTTATATAAAAATTCAGGCATTTATCTTACAGCATGAGACAAATTATTTGCATAAAATACTATTTGTATCATATGAACTACTGATTAATTTGCTTCACTGACTATGCTGAAACATTTGACTGTGTGGGTCACAACAAACTGGAAAATTCTTCAAGACATGGGAATACCAGACCACCTTATCTGCTTCCTGAGAAGCCTGTATGCAGGTCAAGAAGCAACAGTTAGAACTGGACATGGAACAATGAACTTGTTCAAAACTGGGAAAAGAGTAAGTACATTGTCACCTTGCTCATTTAACTTTTATACGGAGTACATAAGGTGAAATGCCAGGCTGAATAAAGCACAAGCTAGAATCAAGATTGTCAGGAGAAATGTCAATAACCTCAGGTATACAGGTGACATTATCTTAGTGGCAGAAATCAAAGAAAAACTAAAGAGCCTCTTGGTGAAAGGAAGTCTCTTGGTAACCCATTTTAAATACATCAGTGTGTACATGAGTGAAGGAAGTCAGAAAGAGAAGGATAAATATTTTATGCCATCCTTTATACATGAAATCTAAAAAGGAGTGAACTTATTTACAAAAAACTTATTTATAAAAAAACTTATTTATCACTTATAAAAATGTGAACTTATTTACAAAACAGAAACAGACTCTCAGAACTTACAGAATGATTATGGTTGCAGGGGTGAGGGAAGGATGGGAGGAATGAATAGTTAGGAAATTTGGGATTGACATGTACATACATAAAGCCATTGTATAATATGAAATTTATAGTATACATATAGCTTAAATTATGATTACTACATTAAACTATCAAGTAATAAAATGTATGTGAAGAGATAATAATTTGGCTAATCTAACTAAATGGTGACTTGCCCTAATAATAAAAATGCTTAATGCTCTTAAAAGATTTTTATTTTTTCTATACTTTTCCAGAGAAGGATTAAGACCATTACTTGTAGGGATGCTCTTGCATTTAAATAATTTGGAACTTAGTAGAAGGTGAGGAGCAGTTGTATATTTGTACAAAGCTTTTCTGGTGATGAGATGAAGATGTACATTGCTGTACTGCCTGAGACTATATCAGGCAGAGAATTCCAAAATTGAACATTTACCACTGGGATCCAATGCATAATCTCTTCATCACTAGGATTATATAAACAATGAATATTCTTCATATTCTGATTTGATCTTGAAAGTTATGTAAATTGTCCAAAGACTGAATATTATTTGTGGAAAAACTATGTGTGAAATGCTCATTATATATAGAAAATATTATATATATATATATACAAAGAGGAAAATTATCTAAATAATACCAAATCACTTTAGAAGGACTAGATTCTATTAACTAATACAAAACTCAAATTCCTTTATGTTTATAGTGTTTGATGTCATCATGCACAGTGCTTATTATTTTCAACAGACTTGTTTACAGAACTTTGATTTGTTCTAGGAGTCAGTTCTGTAGAAGTAGAACAAAGGTAGTCAATCTGATTACTTGTAATCCACTGGAGATTCATCAAAATGTTGGAAAACCACTAATAAAACAAACTTTTATTCAATCTCTTTGGACTCATAGAGTCTATATCCAAAATATATTATAGGAGAAAAATAGCTACCTACCTATTTAACTTCATGTATCCCTAAATCAAGCAGACAAATATCTTTTGACTAACTTAGATCTACTGGATTCATCCTTTTTTTTTTTTTTTCTCCCTGAATTCTTTAGGTAAGATGAAAAATGAATTTTTGAAGGGCTAACTTCTACCTAGTCCATTTTTAATTGAGAAATAACTTCTCTATTATGTGCTTTTCCCTTTAGCATTATGGAGATTCCAAGGGTGACATGGGAAAACCACACAATCAATGAATTCATTCTTCTGGGTTTGCTGCAATACACCCCAACTCACTTGTGTTTCTTTGCACTTGTAATGATAATATTCCTTTTTATGCTAACTGGAAATGGTCTCTTAGCTATTGTGATCCTGGTAGACACCTGTCTTCACACTCCTATGGATTTTTCCCTTTGGAGTTGTCTCTCATTGATGCCTTCTTTACTCTCGCCATTGTACCCAAGGTGATGATGGACTACCTTATGCATCAAAGGGTCAGCTCTGCTCCTGGTTGTGGCACTCAGATCTTCCTGTGGCTGACTCTGGGAGGAGCTGAGTGTATCCTCTTGGGTTTCATGTCCTATGATTGATATGTTGCTATCTGCAAGCGTCTATACTAGCTGCTCCTCATGAACTGGCCCCTCTGTTGGAAGATAGCATTTTGTTCGTGGACCAGTGGTGTTTTCAATTCCTTGATCCATACTATCTACACCATGAGATTCCCCTTTAGTGGATCCAGAGAAATCCACCATTTCTACCGTGAACTTCCTAGTCTTGCATCTCTCCTGCGGGGACACCTTTACCTATGAGATAGGGTTTTCATTAGCACCACCATTTTGCTTCTTATTCCATTTTTAGTCCTCCTTACGTCCTACACAGTCGTTCTGGTTACTATCATCCAAATGCCCTCCATTGAGAGCCGAAAGAAAGCATTCTCTATCTGCACATCTCACCTTACAATGGTCACTTTACACTATAGTGCCATCATTCTCATGTACATGAGATCAATCTCTTCTCATACTTTCAATCAAGATAAAGTAGTATCTGTCTTCTACACCATTCTAACAACCATGCTCAACCCTGTGATTTATAGTCTTAGAAATAAGGATGTGATTGGAGGCCTGGAAAAAAATCCTATGGCACTGTGCATTGTATCCTAAAGCATGAATATACAGGCTCAGTAGATACTGTGTGTTATACATATTAAGATAACAGGATTAGTCATAAGGTTTTTGTTAAGAAGGAGAAAAATGTCCTCAGGCAAGATGCATTTTTGTTCAGTTCAGTTTAGTTGTTCAGTCGTGTCCGACTATTTGCGACCCCATGAATCTCAGCATGCCAGGCCTCCCTGTCCATCACCAACTCCTGGAGTTCACTCAGACTCACGTCCATCGAGTCAGTGATGCCATCCAGCCATCTCATCCTCTGTCGTCCCCTTCTCCTCCTGCCCCCAATCCCTCCCAGCATCAGAGTCTTTTCCAATGAGTCAATGCTTCACATGAGGTGGCCAAAGTACTAGAGTTTCAGCTTCAGCATCGTTCCTTCCAAAGAAATCCCAGGGCTGATCTTCAGAATGGACTGGTTGGATCTCCTTGCAGTCCAACGGACTCGCAAGAGTCTTCTCAACACCACAGTTCAAAAGCATCAATTCTTCAGTGCTCAGCCTTCTTCACAGTCCAACTCTCACATCCATACATGACCACAGGAAAAACCATAGCCTTGACTAGACAGACCTTTGTGGGCAAAGTAATGTCTCAGCTTTTGAATGTGCTATCTAGGTTGGACATAACTTTCTTTCCAAGGAGTAAGCGTCTTTTAATCTTGTGGCTGCAGTCACCATTTGCAGTGATTTTGGAGTGCAAAAAAATAAAGTCTGACACTGTTTCCCCATCTATTTGCCATGAAGTGATGGGACTGGATGCCATGATCTTTGTTTTCTGAATGTTGAGCTTTAAGTCAACTTTTTCACTCTCCACTTTCACTTTCATCAAGAGGCTTTTGAGTTCCTCTTCACTTTCTGCCATAAGGGTGGTGTCATCTGCATATCTGAGGTGATTGATATTTCTCCCGGCAATCTTGATTCCAGCTTGTGCTTCTTCCAGTCCAGCGTTTCTCATGATGTACTCTGCATATAAGTTAAATAAACAGGGTGACAATATACAGCCTTGACAAACTCCTTTTCCTATTTGGAACCAGTCTGTTGTTCCATGTCCAGTTCTAACTGTTGCTTCCTGACCTGCATACAGATTTCTCAAGAGGCAGGTCAGGTGTTCTGGTATTCCCATCTCTTGAAGAATTTTCCACAGTTTATTGTGATCCACACAGTCAAAGGCTTTGGCATAGTCAATAAAGCAGAAATAGATGTTTTTCTGGAACTCTCTTGCTTTTTCCATGATCCAGTGGATGTTGGCAATTTGATCTCTGGTTCCTCTGCCTTTTCTAAAACCAGCTTGAACATCAGGAAGTTCACGGTTCATGTATTGCTGAAGCCTGGCTTGGAGAATTTTGAGCATTATTTTACTAGCATGTGAGATGAGTGCAATTGTGTGGTAGTTTGAGCATTCTTTGGCATTGCCTTTCTTTGGGATTGGAATGAAAACTGATCTTTTCCAGTCCTGTGGCCATTGCTGAGTTTTCCAAATTTGCTGGCATATTGAGTGCGTCACTTTCACAGCATCATCTTTCAGGATTTGAAATAGCTCCACTGGAATTCCATCACCAACACTAGCTTTGTTCGTAGTGATGTTTGCTAAGGCCCACTTGACTTCACATTCCAGGATTTCTGGCTCTAGGTCAGTGATCACACCATCGTGATTATCTGGGTCGTGAAGATCTTTTTTATACAGTTCTTCTGTGTATTCTTGCCACCTATTCTTGATATCTTCTGCTTCTGTTAGGTCCATACCATTTCTGTCTTTTATCAAGTCATCTTTGCATGAAATGTTCCCTTGGTATCTCTAATTTTCTTGAAGAGATCTCTAGTCTTTCCCATTCTGTTTTTTTCCTCTATTTCTTTGCATTGATCACTGAGGAAAGCTTTCTTATCTCTTCTTGCTATTCTTTGGAACTCTGCATTCAGATGCTTATATCTTTGCTTTTCTCCTTTGCTTTTCGCTTCTCTTTTCACGGCTATTTGTAAGGCATTTTTATTATATAATCATAAATACAGAGCTCCCCAACAAAGGGACTGAGGGAATTGGACTTTGGAAGCCAGTGCGATTTGATTACAGAACTTCCACAGGACTAGTGAAACAGATTATTGGAGGGCACAAACAAAACCTTGTGCACACTGGGAGCCAGGAGAAAGGAGCAGTGTTCCCACAAGAGACTGAGTCACCTTGCCTGTGAGTTTCCAGGAGTCTCTGGTGGAAGCATGGGTGGACAGTTTGGCCTCAGGCAACAAATAGGGAGGGAACACAGCCACATCCATCAATAGAAAATTAGATTAAAGATTTACTGAGCATGGCCCCACCCAACAAAAAGACCCAGTTTCACCCACTGTCAGTATCTCCCATCAAGAAACTTCCATAAGCCTCTTATCCTTATTGATCAGAGGACAAACATAATGAAAACCACAATCACAGAAAATTAACCAAATTGATCCCATGGGCCACAGCCTTGTCTAACTCAATGAACAATGGGCCATGCTGTGTAGGGCAACCCAAGAAGGACGGGTCATGGTGGAGAGTTTTGACAAAATGTGGTCCACTGGAGAAAGGAATGGCAAACCACTACAGTACTCTTGCCTCAAGAACCCCATGATCACTATGAAAAGGCAAAAAGATATGACACTGGAAGATGAATTCCCCAGGTCGCTAGGTGCCCAATATGCTACTGGAGAAGAGTGGAGAAATGAAGTCAGAAAGAATGAAGAGATGGAGCCAAAGCAAAAACAACACCCAGTTATGGATGTGACTGGTGACGGAAGTAAAGTCTGACGCTATAAATAGCAATATTGCATAGGAACCTGGAATGTTAGGTCCCTGAATCAAGGCAAGTTGGAAGTGGTCAAACATGAGATGGCAAGAGTGAACATTGACATTTTAGGAATCAGTGAACTAAAATGAACTGGAATGGGCGAATTTAATTCAGATGACCATTGTATCTACTATTGTGGGCAAGAATCCCTGAGAAGAAATGGAGTTAGCTCTCATAGTCAAAAAAAGAGTCCAAAATTCAGTACTTGGGTATAATCTCAAAAAAGACAGAATGATCTCTGTTTGTTTTCAAGTCAAACCATTCAATATCATAATAATCCAAGTCTATGCCACAAGTACCAATGTCAATGAAGCTGAAATCAAATGGTTCTATGATGACCTACAAGAAGTTCTATAACTAACACCCAAAAAAGATATCCTTTTCATCATAGGAGATTGGAATGCAAAAGTAGAAAGTCAAGACATATCTGGAGTAACAGGCAAATTAGGCCTTGGAGTACAAAATGAAGCAGGGCAGAGGGTAACAGAGATTTGCCAACAGAATGCACTGGTCATAGCAAACACCCTCTTCCAACAACACAAGAGAAGACTCTACACATGGATATCACCAGATGGTCAATACCAAAATCAGACTGATTATGTTCTTTGCAGTCCAAGATGGAGAAGCTCTATACAGTCAGGAAAAACAAGACCACGAGCTGACTGTGGCTCAGATCATGAACTCCTTATTTCCAAATTCAGACTTAATTGAAGAAAGTAGAGAAAACCACATGACCACTCATGTATGGCCTAAGTCAAATCCCTTATGATTATACAGAAGAAGTGACAAATAGATTCAAAGGATTTGATTTGATAGACAGAGTGCCTGATGAACTGTGGACAAAGGTTCATGATATTGTACAGGAGGCAGTGATCAAGACCATCCCTGAGACAAAGAAATGCAAAAAGTCAAAATGGTTGTGTGAGGAGGCCTTACAAGTAGCTGAGAAAAGAGAAGCTAAAAGCAAAGGAAAAAAGGAAAGATATACCCACCTGAATGCAGAGTTTCAAAGAATATCAAGGAGAGATAAGAAAGCCTTCCTCAGTGATCAGTGTAAAGAAATAGAAGAAAACAACAGAATGGGAAAAACTAGAGATCTCTTCAAGAAAATTAGAGATACCAAGGGAACATTTCATGCAAAGATGGGCTCAATAAAAGACAGAAATGATATGGACCTAACAGAAGCAGAAGATATTAAGAAAAGGTGGTAAGATTATGCAGCAGAGTTATACAAAAAAGATTTTAGTGACCCAGGTAACCACGGTGGTGTGGTCACTCACCTAGAGTCAGACATCCTGGAATCAAAGTCAGGTGGGCCTTAGGAAGCGTCACTATGAACAAAGCTACTGGAGGTGATGGAATTCCTTCTCAAGGGGATCTTCCCAACCCAGGGATCGAACCCAAGTCTCCTGCATTGCAGGCAGATGCTTTACCATCTGAACCACCGGGAAAACCCATCAGAGGACATGAGTTTGAGCAAATTCTGGGAGATAATGAAGGACAGGGATACCTGGCATGGGGTTGAAAACAATCAGATATGACCAAGCAACTGATTAACAACAATGTGAGGCAATCTACTTATCTCAAAATCCTTAACATATGCAATGACTTTATAATACAAAGCAACACTCACAACGGATTAGTATCTGTTATCCTGAGGGACCATTACTTAGCCTACTAAAATTTACCTCAGCTTCAGAGAGAGCTCTCATTCATGGTTTCAGTCGAATTCTCTGAATAAAAGTCAGTCATTTGTAAAGTTTTGAGTCAAAATTTCTTCTGATATGTTTGTAGTAATAACTTTTTCTCCTCTGCATTTGGAATCCAGTGACAAAAATGTTTATCGAGTTACTGACCTGGAGTCTCTTGAAACTTTTTTCTCTGATTCTTCCATCTGTCATCTCTATTTTTTCACTAAACCAACCTACAGTGAGAGTTTTATTTATTATTATTTCAGTTTGGTTACTGTTGTTTTGGTTCCATAATAATCATTTATTTCCCCTTTTGTCTACTTTTTCATTGCTAGATTTTCTATTCACTTAAAAGTTTTGTCATTCAATAGCCAGTTTAAAGTGTTGTCGGATAATTGCAACATCTGTCGTGATCACTTTAGTATTGATAGTTGATGATTTCCTTTTCCAAAAATTTGAGATTTTCTTAGTTCTTCAAACTTTCTTATATTCAGCTTCAGTCTGCAAACTCTATTTTGTATGCTTCAGATGAACTTCTCTAAAATACCTTTTCAATTTCTATCATCAACTGAAATCTACAAGACAACAAGGAAGCCAGATGCTGTATTCCCAGAATTGAGAACAGTGCTGAATATTTAGCATGCATATTATATACAATGTCAACATACCAAAATCAATTGTCAAAAATTGGAAAATAAAATTTAATAATACAATGAAACTTAGGATATGATAAAATTTCTAAGATAAATTCTAGTGAAAGATGTACAAAACTTTTACACCAAAAGCTGCAAATATTTCTGAAAAGTGAAAGACTTATCTAAAAGGAATAACATATCCCATGATCATAGATTAGAAGACCAACACTGTAAAATGAATTATAAATACAAACAGAATTATAAATTCAATGCCATGCTGATTTGTTTCTAAAATGATGTCAGTTTTGAGGAAGAATCTTGTTTTTATTTACATAAAAGTGGAGATATGTTAGTGGAAAATTCATATCATATCATCAAGTAGCTCATGGAAATAAAATCAGTAAAGTCTTCTATTATACAACTTTAGGCTGTTGAATAAATACACACATCTAGCTTCTTCATCTATTTATGGGCACATCTCTGCCTGGAATTTTATGGTAAAATAATTCTTAGATTCCACACATGTTTCCCTTTCCCTTTGCTTAAACATTCTTAGATATGAAGTAACATTTGCCCTTATCCTCAAAGTTAAAGTTTAATTCCCTGTATTGCGGAATAAAAATATATAAGAGCTGGGAGACATACAGGATGATAAACTATATAGCCATATAATGTAAGTATAATTGTCATGTACTGTATATTGATGATTATATCTGGATAAATATAAAATTGTCATGAAAACTTTTGAATGGAGATTAAGAAAAGATGGCATGTTAGAAGGATGTGTGCTCATTTTCTCCTGTGAGAACATGAAAATCAAAACTAGCTGTTGAACAATCAACAGGAGAACACTGAACCCACCAAAAAAGATATCCCAAGTCCAAGGACAAAGGAGAAGCTACAGTGAGACTGTAGGAGGGGCACAGTCACAGGAAAATCAAATTCCATACCTGCTAGGTTTGCAGCCCACAGACTGGAGAGTAATAAAGCCAAACAAGTTCTTACATTGTTGGAAGGTTCTAGGCACCACATCAGACTTCCCAACCTGGGGGTCCAGCAAAGAGACAGGGAATCTGACTTTGAGGACAGTGGGATTTGATTACAGAACTCCCAAAGGACTGGGAGAAACAGAGACTCTTGGAGGGTACAAACAATATCTTGTGCATACCAGGACCCAAGGGAAAGGAGCAGTGACCCCACACGAGACTAAGTCATACCTGCCTGTAAGCATTTGAGGGTCTCCTGTTGAGTAGCCATGGATTGGAAGCGGCCTGTCTTGGGGACAGAGGCACTGGCAGCAGCAGTCCTGGGAGGCATGTGTTGGCATAAGTTCTTTTTGGAGGTCACCAATAGACCTACCACAGAGCCTATGGACTCCAGACTGGATCACCTCAGGCCAAACAGCTAACAGGGAGGGAAAACAAGTTATCAAGAGACAATGTGATTAAAGATTTACTGGGCATGGCCCTGCCCACCAAAGCAAGACCGTGTTTTCTCCACAGTCAGTCCCTCCCATCAGGAAGCTTATACAACCCTCTATCCACAGCCATCAAAGGTCAGACAGAAGAAGTAAGAATTGCAATTCCAAGGCCTCCAAAATGAAAAGCACAATCACAATAACCAAAATGATCACATGGATCACAGCCTTGTGTAACTCAATGAAGCTATGAGCCATACTATGCAGGGCCACCCAAGAATGGCAGGACATGGTGGAGAGTTCTGACAAAACCTGGCCCACTGGAGAAAGAACTGGCAATCCACTTCAGTATTCTTCCCTCAAGAACTCCATGAACAGTATGAAAAGGCAAAAATAAATGACACTGGGAGACGAGCCACCCAGGTTGGTAGGTGTTCAATATGCTACTAGGGAAGAGTGGAAAAACCACTCCAGAAAAAATGAAGAGGCTGGGTCAAAGAAGAAACAACTCTCAGTTGTAAATGTGCCTATAGATGAAAGTAAAGTCCAATGCTATAAACAACAATATTGCATAGGAATCTGGAATGTTAGGTCCATGAATCAAGGCAAACTGGATGTGGTCAAGTAAAAGATGGCAAGAGTGAACATTGACATTTTAAGAATCAGTGAACTAAAATGAATGGGAATGGGTATATTTAATTCAGATGGCCATTACATCTACTACTGTGGGCAAGAATTCCTTAGAAGAAAGGGAGTAGCCGTCATACTAAATAAAAGAGCTGAAAATGCAGTACTAGGGTAAAATCTCACAAAAATTACAGAATGATCTAAGTTTGTTTCCAAGAAAAACCATTCAGCATCATAGCAGTTCAGGTCTATGCCCCAACACTAATGCTACAGAAGGTGAAATTGAACCATTCTATGAAAACCTACAAGACCTTCTAAAACTAACACCAAAAAGAGATGTCCTTTCCATCACAGGGGATCAGAATGCAAAAGCAGGTAGTCAAGAGACCCTGGAATAACAGATAACGTTGGCCTTGGAATACAAAATGAAGCCAGGCAAAGGCTAACAGGGTTTTGTCAAGAGAACATACTGACCACACCAAATATCCTCTTCCAACAATACGAAAGGTGACTCTACAAATGGACATCACCAGATGGTCAATACTGAAATCAAATTAATTATATTCTTTGCAGCAAAAAATGGAGAAGTTCTGTACAGTCAGCAAAAACAAGACCTGGAGCTGACTGTGACTCATATCATCAACTCTTTATTAAAAAGATTTAGGCTAAAATTAAAGAAAGTAGGGAAAACCACTAGACCATTCAGGTATCACCTACATCGAATCTCTTATGATTATAGAGTAGAGGTGATGAAGAGATTCAAGGAGAAGATCTGGTATATAAAGTACCTGAAAAATTATGGACAGAGGTTTACAACATTGTCCAGGAGGTGGTGATCAAACCCATCACCCCAAAAAAGAAATGCAAGAAGGCAAAGTATTTGTCTGAGGAGGCATTAAAAATAGTTAAGAAAATAAGAGAACCGAAAGACAAAGAAGACAGGGAAAGATATACCTAACTAAATGCATAGTTTCAAGAATAGCAAGGAGAGGTAAGAAAGCCTTCTTAAATAAACAATGCAAAGAAATAGAGGAAAACAAGCGAATGGGAAAGACTTGAGATCTTCTCAGGAAAATTGGAGATACCAGGGAACAATTCATGCAAAGATGGGCACAATAAAGGACAGATATTGTGAGGACCTAACAAGCAAAAGAGATTAAGAAGAAGTGACAAGAATACACAGAACTGTACAAAAAAGATCTTAAAGACCCGGATAACCATGATGGTATGGTTACTCACCTAGAACCAGATATCCAGGAGATGAAGTCAAGTGGGACTTAGGAAGCATTACTATGAACAAAGCTAGTGGAGTTGATGGAATTCCAGCTGAGCTATTAAAAATCCTTATAGATGATTCTGTGAAAGTGCTGCACTCAATATGCCAGCAAGTTTGGAAAATTCATCAGTGGCCACAGGACTGGAAAAGTCAGTTTTCATTCCAATCCCAAAGAAAGGCAATACCAAAGAATATTCAAACTACTGTACAATTACTCTCACTTCACAGGCTAGCAAGGTAATGCTCAAAATTCTTATATCTAGTCATGTTATAGTCATTCTTCTAGTACATGAGCTGAGAATTTCCCAGTGTACAAGCTGGATTTAGAAAAGACAGAGGAACTAGAGATCAAATTTCCAACATCAGTTAGATCATAGAAAAAGCGAGGAATTTAAAAAAATCTACTTTTGCTTTCATTGACTACACTAAGATCTTTAACTGTATGGATCACAGCAAACTATGGAAAATTCTTAAAGAGATGGTAATGCCAGAACTCCTTATCTGTCTCTAGAGAAACCTGTGTGCAGGTAAAGATGCAATAGTTAGAATCAGACATGGAATAATGGACTGGTTCAAAATTGGGAAAGGAGTATATCACAGCTGTATATTGTCACCCTGATTACTTAACTTATATGTGTAGAACATCTTGTGAAATGCCAGACTGGATGATTTACATGCTGGAATCAAGATTGCTGGGAGAAATATCATTATTTCAGATATTCAGATGATACCACTCTAATGGCAGAAAGTAAAAAGGAATAAAGAACTTTTACATGAGGTTGAAAGAGGAGAGTAAAAAAGCTGGCTTAAAACTTAACATTAAAAAATCTAAGATCATGGCATCTTGTCCCATCACTTCATGGCAAATAGATGGGGAAAAAGTGGAAACAGTGACAGATTTTATTTTCTTGGGATCTAAAATCACTACAGTCGATGACTGCCGCCATGAAATTAAAAGACACTTGCTCCTTGAAAGAAAAGCTGTGACAACTTTGACAGCATACAAAAAAAACAGAGATATCACTTTGTGGACAAAGGTCCCTATAGTCAAAGCTATGGTTTTTCCCATAGTCATGTATGAATGTGAGAACTGGACCATAAAGAAGGTTGAGCGATGAAGAATCGATGCTTTGCAACTGTGGTTTTGGAGATGACTCTTGAAAGTCTCTTGGATAGTAAGGAGATAAAAATAGTCAATCTTAAAGAAAATCAATCCTAAATGTTTATTAACAGGCCTGATACTGAAGCTGAAGCTGAAGCTCCAATACTTTGGCCACCTGATGCAAAGTGCCAACTCATTGGAAAAGATCCTGATGCTGGGAAAGATTGAGGGCAGGAGGAGAATGGGGTGACAGAGGATGAGATGGCTGGATGGCATCACTGATTCAATGGACATGGGTTTGAGCAAACTCCAGAAGACAATGAAAGACAGGGAAACCTGGCATGTTGCAGTCCATGATTTTGCAAAGAGTTGGACACAACTGATTGACTGAGCACATGCACCCACACACATTCTAGGAAAATTTCCATCAGTAATTGGATTTAAGGAAAGTGTTAACTATCAAGGTACTTAATTTTTTAATTTAAAATCCGGTATTTGGATTCTTAAATAACCATGTTTATATCTAAAACTGTTAATCAATGCTTATCTTCTCATTGAATTTATCTTCTGAGTAAATTGTTGCAAGGTATTTTTCATAAAAGTGATAGAACATATACCAAATACAGTATATTACATATTATTGTTGGGAAAATGAAGATAGAGATATGTGTTTATTTAGCAGAAAGTTATAGTCTAGTTAATAAAATTTGTATTCGGACTGTGTATGTTTCCATCAAAATGTAACCTACGTTATCTCACCTTAAGTTATTGAGTTTTACATGTTTATATCCATGTGTATATGTATATATATCTTGCCTGGAGAATCCCAGGGAAAAAGGAACCTGGTGAACTACAGCTCATAGTGTCACATAGAGTCAGACACAACTGAAGTGACTTAGCATGCACAAACATACATATATATGCTGTAAGTATGTTTGTACATGTGGTAAATATGTGAATATGTATCTTGTTGTTGTTGCTGTTGCTTGTATTTAACCTGAACAAAGGGAGTACCTTGTGTCATCTGATTTCCTAGGATTTTTTCAGAGAGATTGACATAAATGTTCAACATTTGTTTAATTTTTACAGATTACATAATTTTTGTTTTGATAGAATAGCATTAAATGAATGCCATGCCATTCTAACTTCTGTCTATGAACTTGAAGACAATAAACTGTGAATGGTTACAACATCTTATTGGACCTCTGGACTTTCAGAAATATGAGTCTCCTAATACCCTGAATATGGAAATCTCCTTAAGATACTTTAGAAAAAAAATTTGTTTTAGAAAAAAAGCTTATTTACTATGGAACAGTTCCTGGGTCATATAATTCCTTGAAATATCCTAAATTTTTTCAAAATACATCAAAGTGTAAATTGGTTGGTTATTATTAGGTAGATTCTAACATATATGATGAAATATATACATATAAAGTGATATAAAGTTAAGTGATACATTTTAAAGCCTATCAAACTTTTATATGGTTGTTTTCATTTGAAAAAATCAATTTTGTATACTGATACTTAATTGTTTTTTAGTGCAGAGAGTGTTTATAATAAAACATAATCAGCCAATGTGTTTAACTGTGGACTAGAGAATAAGTTTTCCCTAAAGGTCTTTGCAAAAAAAGTAAGAAGTTTCCGTAATGATTAGATAGTCAGCCCAGTTGAGTCTTTAAAGTCTTGCATAAGGTTGAGAAAATTACACTTTGGTTTAAATACTATTCTTCACCAAAGTTTTCATGCTAAATGATTGAAGGCTTAAAATATATGAGGAAAAAAAAAAAAAAAAATCTTACAAATTAATTGTGTGGTAATAGTTCCTAAAATGTATTTTAAATTATAGATTTTTAAAATATATTTTATGCCTCTCTGCAGCAGTGCCCCATTAAATAGTTTAATAATTAAGAATATATGTGATCTTTCTATGACCTCAAGCAATAGGATTTTATTTAAAAAAAGAATTATCAGAAAATGAATCATTGTGAGTCTCTAATTATCACCTCTAATGGACTGTATTAGAGTCATGGAATCATCTTTTTTTAACTGTAATTTTGCAGCTCCATCTCCTGTTCCTTGTTTAATATTTTATTCCAAACAAAATATCCTAGAATAATAAGCTTTATATCAGCATAAGAGGGAATATGCCTCAGTGGAAAGGGACTTTACATGTTTTATGAAATGAAAGACAGCTGATATGTCTATTTATCTAGTCTATTTATTATGCTTTCCAGGCAGGCATCAAGTACATGGATGGATGAAGGCAAAGAAGGCAAAGTCACAGTAAAATCATTCAGTATCAGCTCTTCAGATGCAGCTTCCTCTAAAGTAAGTCTGAAGAAACTGTAGTTCCTTGATGAGTTTACTATAACTCAAAACAAAAACATATGTCTACTCTGAGACATTATATTTAAAATGTTAAATTTTACTTTAATGCTTATGTATGTAACTTAAATTTTATTTTTTCCATGTAGGTGTATTTTAATTGGGTTACGTCAGGGTTGGCTGTTATACATTTATTACTTGTATGCTTTCTGCAAAGATAATATAAAGGTATGTATTTGAGATTTATTTGATCTTTACTGAATTTGAATCCTCTCAGGTTTACAAGGGGCTGGGGAGAATCTTGGTGCAGTGAACTAGGACCAGTAATCAGTGAAAGTGAAAAGTTAAAGTGAAAGTCACATCTAACTATTTGCAACCCCATGGACTCTATAGTCCATGGGATTCTCCAGGCCAGAATATTGGAGTGGGTAGACTTTCCCTCCTCCAGGGGATCTTCCTGACCCAGGAATCAAACTGGGATCGCCTGGTTTGCAGGCGGATTCTTTACCAGCTGAGTTATGAGGGAAGCCCCAGTATTCAGTAGTCTTATCTATACTCAACCTGAGAGGACATGACCCCAGGGACATGCTTGACTTCCTAAGGAATATATCTGTTTCATTCTTATTTTATCTTCAAGTTTCTGCATTAAGCTTATCATGTAATCATAGTCACCAATATCTTGGGGATGATGAAAGGCTGTAAAATAGGTCAGCTATTTCAAAAAATAGATATACATAGTAAAAGTTTATGCAGTTCCATTAAAAGAAATATTTCACAATATGTATGGCTCCATTGGCATGTTACCTATTAACACTTCCATTTTTATAAACTGTTTTATTATAGCCTGTTAATATTAAAAATGTACTACATTCTCTACATCCATGGCTTTTAGTTCTACATATTTCTCTAGTCTTCATCTCCAGAAATGAGTTACTAATATCTTAAATTAATTCTATAATATTTTTATCATTTATTGTAGATTTCAAACTTCAAATGAAAATTGGAGATACCATGCAAAAATATATATGAATTAGAATAATAACTTGGAGGAGGTATATTTTGATAAAAAATAAGTACACATTTAATTGCTTCTTTGGCAAAATTGTTTAGGTTGAAATTTATAATTTTCAGTTTATGGACCTAACTAGCTCTTGAATCTCACCTGGTGAACAAAAATGTTCATGTTGCTTTCTCTTTCTCTGCCAAAGTTTCTGTGGTGTGTGTTCTAAGTCACTTCAGTCATGTGTGACTCTTTGCAACCCTATGGATTGTAGCCCGCCAAGCTCCTCTGTCCATGGGATTTTCCAGGCAAGAATACTGGGGCGGGTTGCCATTGCCTTCTCCAGGTTCTGGCTTTGGTTTCAGTCCAGGTTCGATGCACGATGCTGGATGCTTGGGGCTGGTGCACTGGACGGCCCAGAGGGATGGTATGGGGAGGGAGGAGGGAGGAGGGTTCGGGATGGGGAACACATGTATACCTGTGGTGGATTCATTTTGATATTTGGCAAAACTAATACAATTATGTAAAGTTTAAAAATAAAATAAAATTAGAAAAAAATAAAATAAAATATACTTTAAGTAGGTGTTATTTTAATTTGCTTAGCTCACACTGAAGATCCAAGCCATTACCTAATGCACTGTAGGTAAATTATAATTAAACTTATTTATTTATTTATTTTATATCTGTTCATGTCTTGTTCTTTTATTTATTTTTATTATTATTTTTTTAATTTTTATTTTATAAATAAATGGAGTATTTTATACTCCATTGTGTATATGTACCATTGTGTATATGTACCACAGCTTTCTTACCCATTCATCTGCTGATGGGCATCTAGGTTGCTTCCATGTCCTGGCTATTATAAACAGTGCTGCGATGAACATAATTAAACATATTTATAAGTTATTTAAATTTATTGGTAAATGAGGTATCATAAATTCTTCCAGGCCTCAATATATTGTTCTATATTAATGTCAATTAAATGTCTAGGTTGATATTTTGTCAAAATTAAGGTAATGACTTTGGTTTTGGAAGAGGAGGTTGGGATTTGGGAGATTTCTTTCTTTTTGGGGAGAGTAGTTACTAGATTTCTTTTAGGTGTTTTTGAACTAGTGTTTGTTGTGGCATTTTTCCTTCGTCTATCAAGTGGATTTTTAAAAATCAATAATAGATGGTCCCAAATCAGTTTATTTAATTTATAGAGAAGATTTTATATCATTCAATATTTTTAATAATTATCACAGTGCATACTGTCTTTGGAATCTGAGGTGAGAGAAAGTCTGATTATTAACTTTCTATTTGCTATTTCAGGTGCCTCCTTAATATATACTTCCCTCTTGTCAGGATTTTGGAACCATGGGAGACATTTTATGTATAAATATTATTTTATGTATGCAGATAATTTTAGATATATCTGAATATTTATTATTTCTCTTTATAGGCTGATACAATTATTATATATGCATTTCTTTTTGTGATCAGACATATTTCATGGTAATTTAAGTAAGAAATAGAAAAGTATCTATACATGAATTCTTGTATTCTTAATGACATATTTGTAAGTTATTACAAGCTTTTCTCAAACTGCCTAATGTTTCTCACTTACTCACCTTTTCTCATTGTTAACCCAATATCCTTATTATTTCTTAGCATAACAGCCTTTTTTAACACATGTTTGTTTCAGTCTACTTTTGCTACATCTCTCCCAGTTCCTCAGGTGGACTTCCTGGCAGTCATGCACAGCCATGATAGAGAATAGCTGTAAACTTTAGATGGAGAAAATCAGTTTGTCTTACATTTAGAGTTCAGAAAATATCGGTGTGTTGTGTCCATCATAAAGATACATAACAAATGATAGGAACATTTACTATACTTTTTGTAATTTTATTAAATATTTTAATATTGTAAAGTAATTAACCTCCAATTAAAATAAATAAATTTATATTTAAAAATTTAAAAAAAGCAAGGAGCTAATAAGATATTATTTGCTCTGGAAATACACAAAGGTCAGGTTTGTGTCAGAAGATAAAAGGCAAAATTTAAATTCATTAACTTTGAATTAATCATCTTATCATGGTATTTGATTCAAAGTTAATGTCAGTGTTAAGTTTATATTTAATTCACTCTCAAACTTTTCCTTATGTCTGATTATTTTTTCCTCAATTCATTAAATATCTTCTACATTCACAAGAATAATAAACACTAATTGATTAGAATTACGGGGCTTCCCTAGTAACCTTATGTTGGTAAAGAATCTGCCTGCAATGCAGGAGACCCAGTTCGATTCCTGGGTCAGGAATATCCCCTGCAAAAGGAAATGGCAACCCACTCCAGTATTCTTGCCTGGAGAATCCCTTGGACAGATGAGCCTGGCAGGCCACAGTCCATGGTGTTGCAAGAGTTGCATGTGACTTAGTGACTAAATGATGACAGATTGATTAGAAAGGCAATACATGTTATCATTCTCTTCATGCCAGTTCACAACCAATATAAATTCAAAATAGAGAAACACAATAAACATTTAACTTTATAGTATATCTAACAAAATTTTATGTTGGTTAAAATTTTTATTACTTATATAGAGTGAACTGAGTAGAAGACTAGGTTTATAACAAGAAAACAAAGCTTCAGTGTATCCCCTTGAAGATATTTTAAAAGGAAGAAAATAATTTATGTTGGGAAATCACCTAAATTTTTATCTTATTTCTATTATCAAAATATGTTGAACTTTACATTATGTAAAACCTTTATTTGTATTTTGTAATTTGTTAAGTCTCTATAGTTTAATAAACACAGATTCAGTGTATTGACTAAAGGAAGATATATTCCCTAAGGTGATTCAAGAACATTTTCTCGCACGTTATAATCATCACCTTTTTCTCTTAAGGAAAGTCAATATCGTATATGGAATTCTCAGATATGGTCTGCTTTTATATTTTTATTTAAGTCATGAAAACAGGAAATCAAAGTGTCAAAACAGATTTTATACTTCTTGGTCTTTTCCAATATGGCCCAGTGGACACCGTTCTCTTTGTTGTCATTGCAATCCTGTTTTCTGTCGCTCTGATGGGGAATATCATACTGATTCTTCTCATTCAACTGGACACCAGACTCCACACTCCAATGTACTTCCTACTCAGTCAACTCTCTTTCATTGACATGATGTACATCTCTACCACTGTGCCCAAAATGGCAACCAACTTTCTGTCCAATAGTAAGACCATTACATTTTTAGGTTGCGAGATTCAAGCATTTGTGTTCTCGGTCCTTGGTGGAACTGAAGCTCTTCTTCTTGGTTTCATGTCTTATGATCGCTATGTAGCCATCTGTCACCCTTTACGTTACCCTGTACTCATGAGCAAGAAGATCTGTTGGTTCATGATCACATGTGCATGGACCAGTTGTTCCATCAACTCTTTAATACATACACTGTATGCATTTCAACTCCCCTTCTGTAGATCTCGACTTATTAATCACTTTTTCTGTGAAGTTCCATCCATGTTGCCGTTAGTGTGTCAGGACACTTCTCAGTATGAACATACAATACTCCTGAGTGGACTTATTATTCTGTTGTTACCTTTCATGGCCATTTTAGCTTCCTATGCCTGTGTACTTACTGTGGTATTCCAGATGAGTTCAGGAAAAGGGCAGACAAAAGCTGTCTCCACTTGTTCCTCTCACCTGACTGTGGCAAGCCTGTTCTATGTAACCACTCTCTCCACCTATACAAGGCCACACTCCTTGCATTCCCCGGAAGAGGACAAGATCGTAGCTGTGTTTTATACCATTATTACACCTCTTCTGAACCCATTTATCTACAGCCTGAGGAATAAAGAAGTTATAAGGGCCTTGAGGAGAGTCTGTGTGCAGAAAATATGACCGTAGGAATTCCTTATTGACTGAGACTGAATAACATAAAAAAGCTGTGCTTAAAATACTGTCTTAGAATATGTAAATGATAATACAAACTGCCTAGTAATATATGAAACCTAAGAAATGTTTATGAAGGAAAAAAGTGATAAAAATCTTTATTACTCCTGATATCAGAATTTCCTTGAGCATTGTTATTTTAACTAGATGAATTTTCAATATAGAGGCTTGAGAAACACTGTATTGTCCAACTTATTTAACTTTGAACACAATAAAATTCAACCCTTTTAATCCAATGTTTTCATATTATTAATATTTTTAATGGGATATTTAATACCTGCGATCCAAAGCATGGGGTTCCCAGGTGATTCAGTGGCAAAACAATTTGCCTGCCGACGCAAGGATATGCAGGAGATGTGGGTTCCATCCCAAGGTTGGGAAGATCCCTTGGAGGAGTAAATGACAACCCACTTCAGTATTCAGTATTCTTGGCTGGAGAATCCCATATACAGAGGAGCATGGCAGGCTACAGTCAATAGTGTCACCAAAGACAGATATGACTGACAGACGCAGCACACATTCAAAGCATATGGAATATACTTTATCCTAGAAAAGGAGTACGTCAAGGCTGTATATTGTCACCCTGCTTATTTAACTTATATGCAGAGTGCACCATGAGAAATGCTGGGCTGGAAGAACCACAAGCTGGAATCAAGATTGCTGGGAGAAATATCAATAACCTCAGATATGCAGATGACATCACCCTTATGGCAGAAAGTGAAGAGGAACTCAAAAGCCTCTTGATGAAAGTGAAAAAGGAGAGTGAAAAAGTTGGCTTAAAGCTCAACATTCAGAAAACGAAGATCATGGCATCTGGTCCCATCTTTTCATGGGAAATAGATGGGGAAACAGTGTCAGACTTTATTTTTCTGGGCTCCAAAATCATTGCAGATGGTGACTGCAGCCATGAAGTTAAAAGACGCTTACTCCTTGGAAGGAAAGTTATGACCAACCTAGATGGCATATTCAAAAGCAGAGACATTACGTTGCCAACAAAGGTCCGTCTAGTCAAGGTTTTTCCAGTGGTCATGTATGGATGTGAGAGTTGGACTGTGAAGAAAGCTGAGCACTGAAGAATTGATGCTTTTGAACTGTGGTGTTGGAGAAGACTCTTGAGAGTTCCTTGGACTGCAAGGAGATCCAACCAGTCCATCCTAAATGAAATCAGTCCTGAATATTCATTGGAAAGACTGATGCTGAAGCTGAAGCTCCATTACTTTGGCCACCTGATGTGAATAATTGACTCATTTGAAAAGACCCTGATGCTGGGAAAGATTGAAGGAGGGAGGAAAGGGGATGACAGAGGCTGGCATGGTTGGGTGGCATCACCAACACAATGGACATGAGTTTGAGTAAACTCCTGGAGTTGGTGATGGACAGTGAGGCCTGGCATGCTGCAGTCCATGGGATTGCACAGTCAGACACAACTGAGTGGATGAACTAAACTGAACTGAACTGAACTGTTCCAGAGAGATAGTTCAGCACTCAGCAGTCCTCTGAATTCTTCACTTGGGAGAGCATGAAGCTGGAGGAGCATTGTATTCATGAATGAGGTAGGAAATTTGTCCATTTCATCCTTTTCTTCTCAAGAGTTCATATTATTTTTATTTATATGATAGTTAATCATATTCAATAATATTTCATAGTGATGACTTATAGGATAATTATTTTAGAAATATAATCATATATTGAGAATTTTATTCACTTGTATTAAAATAAAACATTTTCAAAATTGTATGGTTCCAAATGCAGTGCTAATTATGATTAACATTTCCGTTTTCCAAACTTTATTTTATTTAATAATATTAAGGATATAAATTTTATTTGTACCTTCCAGTTCTACAGATTTCTCTATTTCTCATCTCCTGAGATGAGTTACCATATATTTTAAATAATTTATGCAACACTTATCCCTAAGAAAAGTGGAATTGAAAATTCCAGGAAAACTTGATAAGCAACAGTGCAAAAATATGCATCAATTACAACAATTAGAAAATCCTATACAGCTAAATAAGTACAAATTTAATTGCTTTTTTGGTGAATTGCTTATGTGATTTTCAGTTTATGAGTCTAACAATATGATTTTTACAAAAGTCACATATGGATTTGAGAGTTGGACCATAAAGAAGACTGAGCCCTGAAAAATTAATGCTTTCGAAGTGTGGTGCTGGAGAAGAATCTTGAGAGTCTCTTGGACAGCAAGGAAATCAAACCAGTCAATCCTAAAGGAAATCAACTCTGAATATTCATTGGAAGGACTGATGCTGAAGCTGACACGCCAAAATTTTGGCCACCTGATAAAAAGAGACGATTCATTGGAAAAGATATTGATGCTGGGAAAGATTGAGGTCAGGAGGAGAAGTGGGTAGCAGAGGATGAGTTGGTTGTATGGCATTATTGACTTAATGGACATAGGACTGAAAAAACTCAGGAAAATAGTGAAGGACAGGGAAGCCTAGCCTGCTGCAGTCCATGGAGTCACAAAGAGACATGACTCAGCCAGTTAACAACTGTTGGGGTCCTTTAATAGAACAGGACCTGGCGGTCCGGAGTAGACGATAAGAACGTGAAAGAGAGAGCCAGAGAGAGAGAGAGAGAGAAAGAAAGAAAGAAAGAAAGAAAGACACGGGACCCAAGCTCTGATGGAGCAAAGGTGCTTTAATGATTTTCTGTGAGTATATATAGGCTGTAGTATAAGAAATTTTTTTTGACAATGATAAAGAAAACCAAACGTACAAGAACTGTTACCAAGAGAACAAGGGATAATAATGGTCACAATGTCAAGAGACAATCCATATCTCAAGAAAAAGGGGGGCGAGACTAAGCAGTTTTGTTGTAAAGAGAACATTTACTAAAGGAGACCCAAGCCTGTCTCACACAATGACCTCAGTCCTGAGAGCTGCACAGTTCTACTCGCCTCTGGCAGAAGCTGATAAGGAACAGAGGATTTATGAGAAACAGCACATAGGAATCCTCCCATTAAACATTCCCTGACAAACAACAATAACAACAACAACAACAACAAGGAATTGAAAGACATATGCTGAGGATGATGAAACGTAAAATTAAAGAGGATTCAAAAAATAGAAAGATATCCCATGCTCTTGAATTGGAAGTATCCATGCTATTAAAATGGCTATTCTATATAAAACAATTTACATATTTAATGACATCCCTATCAAATGACCCATGACATTCACAAAGCTAGCAAAAACAATCCAAAAAATTGTATGGATCCATAAAAGATATAAAATTGCCAAAGCAATTCTATGGGGAAGGGGGAAACAGAAGGCATAACTCTTCCAGGCTTCAGATAATACTACAAAGTTACAGTAATCAAAACTATGATATTGGTACAAAAATAAACATATGGATCAATGGGACAAATAGAGAACCTAGAAATAAACCTACACACCTATGGTCAATTAATCTTTTACAAAGGAAAAAAGAATATAAAATGACAAAAAGTCTCTTCAGCAAATGTTGCTGGGAAAGTTGGACAGCTGCATGTAAATCAATGAAATTTAGAACACACCCTCATACCATACACAAAAATAAACTCAAAATGGCTTAAATACTTAAACATAAGACATGACACCATAAAAGTTCTGGAAGAGAGCATAACCAAAACATCCTCTAACAGAAATCACACCAATGCTTTCTTATATCCATCTCCCAAAGCAAAAGAAATAAAACCAAAAATGAACAAATGGGACCTGATTAAATGTACAAGTTTTTGCATAGCAAAGAAAACCCTTAAAATGTGAAAATAAAATGTATGAAATGGGAGAAAATATTTGCAGACATATGGCAAGGGTTTAATTTCCAAAATATACAAACAGCACATGTGACCCAATATAAAATAAATAAATAAGTAAACTCATCAAAAAAATAAGCAGAGGATCTAAACAGGTATTTCTCCAAAGAAGACATACAGAAGACCATGAGGCAAATGAAAAGATGTTCTACATCACTAATTATTAGATAAAGGCAAATCAAAACTACAGTGAGATATCACTTCACAGCAGTCAGAATGTCCATCATCAAAAAAGTGTACAAACAATAAATGCTGGGGAGAGGGTGGGGATAAAAGGGAACCCTCCTGCACTGTTGATGGGAATGTGAATTGAGACAGCCACTATGAAGAACTGTATGGAGGTTCCTCAGAAAATTAAAAATAAAATTACCATATGACCCAACATTTCCACTCTGGGACAATATATCCAGATAAAACTATATGGCAGATTCATGCTGATGTGTGGCAGAACCAATACAATATTGTAAAGTGATTAGCCTCCAATTAAAGTAAATTTAAATTTTAAAAAGTTGAACCATAAAAAAAGATGCATGCACCCCTATATTCATAGCAGCACTACTGACAATAGCCAAGACATGGAAACAACCTAAAAGTCCACTGACAGATGAATAGATTAAGAAGATGGGGTATGTAATACAATGGAATACCACTCACCCATTAAAAAGAAGGGAATAATGCCATTTGCAGGAACATGGATGCAACTAATGATTACCAAGCTAAGTGAAGTATGTCATAAAGACAGGCAAATACCATATAATATTTACATGTGGAACCTAAAATATGACATAAATGAGCCTATCTATAACAGAGAAATAGGCTCTCAGACATAGAAATCAGACTTGTGATTTCCAAGGGAGTGGGGAGAGATGGAGTTGGAGTTTGGAGTTGGTTGAAATAAACTATTACATTTAGAAGAGATAAACAGCAATGTCCTACTGTACAGCACAAGGAATTATATCCAGTCTCCTGGGATAGGGCAGTATTGGGGATATATGTTGTACCTATAGCTGATTCATGTTGAGATTTGACAGAAAACAACAAAATTCTGTAAAGCAATTATCATTCAATAAAAAATTAATTAATTAATAAGAAGTTTAAAAAGAATATTTTAAAAAGAACATATATATATGTGTATAATTCAGTCACTTTGTTTAGCAGAGATTGTACATTGCAAATCAACAATACTTCAATAAAGAAAAATGTGGCAAAAAAGTAAAACAAAACTAAAACAAATATATGGTTACAAAAGGGGAAAGGTCAGGGGGAGGGATAAATTAATAGCTTGAGATTAACATCTATACACTACTACACACTATTATCTATTAAAATAGATAATCAAATATATGGGAAAAATCTGGATACTTTGTTGTACATATATGGGAAAAGAATCTGAATCACTTTGCTATACATTTGAAACTAATACAACATTGTAAACCAACTATGAAAACTGAAAAAGTTAGTTACTCAATCATGTGTGACTCTTTGCAATCTATGGATTGTAGCCCGCAGGCTCCTCTGTCCATGGAATTCTACAGGCAACAGTATTGGAGTGGGTAGCCGTTCCCTTCTCCAGGGATCTTCCCGACCCAGGGATTCAACTTGAATCTCCTGCATTGCAGGCAGATTCTTTACTAGCAGAGCCACCAGGAAAGCCATTAATCAACTATATCCATATATAAAATAAAATTTTAAAAATATAAAGATAAAATTTGAAAGAATTAATAAAAAACCCTGCCCTTTTACTATGCTCCACTCTTGTATTTTAGATTTAATAAATACATTTTTTCAAAATAAAATAACAAATTATTTTACCTATAAGCATTTTCAGCATATTATTCCTTCTACTGATGGCCTTCCCTCGTGACTCCAACTGTAAAGCATCTGCCTGCAATGGAGGAGATTTGGGTTCAAACCTTAGGTCAGGAAGATCCCCTGAAGAAGGGAATGGCCACTACTCCAGTGTTCTTGCCTGGAGAATTCCATGGACAGAGGAGCCTTGTGGGCTACAGTTCATGGGATCTCAAACAGTCGGACATGACAGAGAGACTAACAATCATATAATATACATATATACCAAATACTATGTTTATGCGGTTAAACACAACCACAATATTAAATATTATTAATTTGACTATATATATATAATAGTATTATATATATATTATAATATATATAATACGTGTGTGTGTGTCCATGCTAAATAATTTCTGGCATAATGACTCTCTGTGACCCTATGGATTGTAGCTCACCAGGCTTCTCTGTCCATGGGGATTCTCCAGGTAAGAATACTGGAGTGGGTTGCCATGTCCTCCTTCAGGGGATCTTCCCAAATCAGGGATCGAACCCATATCTCTTATGTCTCCTGCACCGGCAGGCATGTTCTTTACCACTAGTGCCATCTGGAAAACCTATATGTACATCTATATCTATATCTTTATACCTTTACTAGAAGGTTTTATATTTTCATAAACCTAGTTAACATCTTTTTATTTTACCTTGAAGGACTTTTGATATTTCTTGTAAGACAGATTTATTAATGATAAATATGGTTGCATAAGGTTTTTTTTGAGACTTTTCCCCTTTTACTACCAAAAAACAATTTTGTATGTATGGTAGCATTTTCATTTCAGTGCTTGGATACTCACTGATGTGAGAAAAGCAACTTATGAGGACTTAACAAAGAGATAGACAGTAAAAAAGCTGTCAGCAAAAATTGCACTGATTGTAATAACAAATCTAAAAAATTTAATGGAGGCAGCTCAACATGCAATCAATCAGTGGGTAGTCCTTGGATAATCTGTGGAAGTGATAAATCTAATAAAACTAGAGAATAAAAAATAGAAAATTGGTTGCTTGCATCGCATCATATGAAAGCTTAAAAAACTAGATGGTCAAGAATCTAAAATTTTAGTTACATTTAAGTTACTAAAATGAAAGTTACAATATTAAGTTAAAATACACTTTGTATATTGTTCAAAGTTTAAATTACAGTATAAAGAAGAAAAATCTTAATTTAAGCAAACATCCTCAAATTATTGAGGATGGAAAGATTAAGGAAATTATTATTTCATATGAAAGAAAACATTGCGAGCATAAATAAATATTTTGATGAATTGGAATATAATAAAATGTAAGACATATTTATTAAATGTTTGCTTATATATGTAAAGAAATCAAAATACAAGATCAATACACAAACTGAAAAAGAAATAAACATATTTAGGATATGAAAGGTCTCCTATATGAACAAGAAATGCTCAGAAACTCAATATACATGTGTAATGAGCTCATTTCACACGCTAGTAAAGTAATGCTCAGAATTCTCCAAGCCAGGCTTTAGCAATACATGAACTGTGAACTTCCAGATGTTCAAGCTGGTTTTAAAAAAGACAGAGGAACCAGAGACCAAATTGCCAACATCTGCTGGATCATCAAAAAAGCAAAAGAGTTCCAGAAAAACATCTATTTCTGCTTTATTGACTATGCCAAAGCCTTTGTGTGGATCACAATAAACTGTGGAAATTCTGAAAGAGATGGGAATACCAGACCACCTGACCTGCCTCTTGAGAAATGTGTATGCAGGTCAGGAAGCAACAGTTAGAACTGGACATGGAACAACAGACTGGCTCCAAATAGGAAAAGGAGTTCGTCAAGGCTGTATATTGTCACCCTGCTTATTTAACTTCTATGCAGAGTACATCATGAGAAATGCTGGGATGGAGGAAGCACAAGCTGGACTCAAGATTGCTGGGAGAAATATCAATAACCTCAGATATGCAGATGACTTATGGCAGAAAGTGAAGAAGAACTAAAGAGCCTCTTGATGAAAGTGAAAGAAGAGAGTGAAAAAGTTGGCTTAAAGCTCAATATTCAGAAAACTAAGATCATGACTTCTGGTCCCATCACTTCATGGCAAATAGATGGGGAAACAGTGGAAACAGTGTCAGACTTTATTTTTCTGGGCTCCAAATCACTGCAGATAGTGACTGCAGCCATGAAATTAAAAGACGCTTACTCCTTGGAAGGAAAGTTATGATCAACTTAGACAGCATATTCAAAAGCAGAGACATTACTTTGCCAACAAAGGTCCGTCTAGTCAAGGCTATGGTTTTTCCAGTGGTCATGTATGGATGTGAGAGTTGGACTATAAAGAAAGCTGAGCACTGAAGAATTGATGCTTTTGAACTGTGGTGTTGGAGAAGACTCTTGAGAGTCCCTTGGACTGCAAGGAGATCCAACCAGTCCATCCTAAAGGAGATCAGTCCTGGGTGTTCATTGGAAGGACTGATGTTGAAGCTAAAACTCCAATTCTTTGGCCACCTGATGCAAAGAGCTGACTCATTGGAGAAGAACCTGATGCAGGGAAAGACTGAAGGCAGGAGGAGAAGGGGAAACCGAGGATGAGATGGTTGGATGGCATCACTGGAGTTGATGGACATGGGTTTGGGTTGGCTCTGGGAGTTGGTGATGGACAGGGAGGCCTGGCGTGCTGCAGTTCATGGGGTTGCAATGAGTTGGACATGACTGAGCCACTGAACTGAACTGAACTGAGGTGATGTTGAAGGATTTAAGAAATGATTTTTTTTTAGACTGTCTGCTATCAGGAAGCAAAATTTTATGATTGGGTGGCTAATAAATTTATCTATAGTGAGAACATGCTGTACCAAAGCTAACAGAATAATTGGTAATACTCTGTCATTCATACTATGTAGAAAATGGGCATGTTTAGTAACCTTTGGGTCTTAAACAATATTCAGTATTATGCCTGTGTTCAATTGGGATTGTGGAGTGGTCTTGCTTTTGCCTTGGTCTACCATGGTCAGAGTTGTTTTTCCTGATGAAGGTCTTAGCTTCCTATTGCTGTTATAGAACATTGTGTGTAGGTGTGTTAGTTGCTCAGTGATGTGCGACTCCTTGTGACCCCATGGACTCTAGCCTGCCAGGCTCTTCTGTCCATGGGATTTCCCAGGCAAGAATTCTGGAGTGGGTTACCATTTCCTTCTCTAGAGGAGATTCCCACTCCAAGGACTGAAGCTGAGTTTCCTACATTGCAGGCATATTCATTACCATCTGAGCCACCAGGAAATATTATCTTACACTTCAAAGGGTCAGAGGTCTAAAATTGATCTCACAGTACTAAATTCAAGGAAGGAACAGGCGCCATTCTTTGTGGGAGCTCTAGGAAAGAAATGTTTCCTTGTCTTTCCACCTTCTAGATCCTTCCAACACTAGTCGATAACCCTCTTTCCCAGTCTTGAAAGGCAGCAATGGGGTTGAGTCCTTCTCACACTGCCATTTCTCTGATCCATTCGTTTGCCTCCCTTTCTACTTATAAAAATTCTTGTGATTACTTTGTGCCTACCTGGATAACTTAGGCTAACCTTTCTATTTTAAAGACCGCTGATTAGCAATTTTAATTTTACCTGTAATCTTAATTTTCCTTTGTAAGGAACTTAACATATCCACAGGATCCAGATATTAGAACATGGACAGCAATAGGCTGTCTTGCTTATGCTGACCACATCAATGTCAGTGAAGCTGTGTATTTTAATGAAAGAAAATCAAGGCTTGCTCCTAGCAACATTAACACCTAACTGATAATATCTGGCCAGCTCTGAACTTCAGTGGATACATTTCTCAGATGAAGAATATTGTATCTCTTTACCTAGATCACTTGCATTGCATTTGGTGGGTAGATTTTGGAGGGTTAATATATCTTACCATACTACTGTAATTTTTTTCACTTTATTATACCACTTATATACTTAGTATAATTAAAAATGTTGCTCATTCAATAAAAATTTAAAACACATTTCAGTTAAATACTTACAGAAGTGCAAGCTTGCTATGATTTCAATGAAGTATAGAGTACTGTTGGGACATGTAACAAAGTTGTCTCTTAATCATTATTGTTTAAGTAAATTCATGCAAATAAGCTAAGGTACAATGAAGATCACTTTGCAATTTCTCAGTAAAAACACAATATTGATCAGAGCTATTGATGCTATTATAAGTAACCAATATTGCTATCATTCTTTTTCTTATTTAACTTTTCTAGAATTATCAGCAGTGTTCTTGCCTGGAGAATCCCAGGAATGGGGAAGCCTAGTGGGCTGCCGTCTATGGGGTCGCACAGAGTCGAACACAACTGAAGTGACTTAGCAGCAGCAGTAGCAGCATATAAAATTATGCAAAATAAAAAATACTTCCTAGAGACTCATAAGAGTCTAGGTCCAGGACTGTTAAACTCCTTTTAGAGTCTTTCATCTTAAAGGGAAATTACTGGAACTCCAGAGTACCCACAGTTCCTATATTTTGGTATGTCAAGTATTTTTCTTATATGTTCCTTTACTAGTGAATGAGTCACCTCATTAACATCCACAGCAGGCTGAGGCCAATAACTGGATTAAGCCTTGTACTGCTTTGTGTGATTGAAGTTTATTATTCAGAAACTGCAAGCATGATGATATCTTTTATTCCAACATGCTTTAATTTATTCTAAAAACATATACACGTATCCTCTGGATGGATTTTAATTCTGTGTGTTTTTTTTTTTTTTCTCTTCTCTCACAACATTGACCATAGATCTTAGAATACAAAATGCATATAGACCTTTATATATTGGTTTGGTGACTTCTAGCAAAATTATTTACTATAATTAAATGATCTTTCCATATTCCTAATCATGTCATTCATTTATTTATTTATTTTTAATTGAAAGATAATTACTTTATAATAATGTGATGGTTTTTGCCATAACATCAGCATTAATCGGCCATAGGTGTACCTTCTCCCTCCCCAACCTATCCGTTGAGGTTGTCACAGAGCACCAGCTTTGGGTTCCCTGTGTCATACATCAAACTCCCACTGGGTATATGTTTCAATCATATTCTCTCAGATCATCCCACCCTGACCTCCCCCTACCATATCTAAAAGTCTATTCTTTATATGTGTCTCCGTTGCTGCCCTGAATATAGAATTGTTGGTACTATATTTCTAGATTCCAAATATATGTGTTAATATATGATATTATTCTTTCCTTGCTGACTTACTTCACTCTATAATAGAGTCTAGGTTCATCCATCTCATTAGAACTGACTCAAATGCATCCCTTTTCATAGCTGAGTAACATTCCATTGTATATATGAACACAACATCCTTATCCATTCATCTGTTGATGGACATCTAGGTTGCTTTCATGTCCTATCTATTGCAAATAATGCTTCAATGAACATAGGGGTACATGTGTCTTTTTCAATTCTGGTTTCCTCAGGGTATATGCCCAGAAGTGGGATTGCTAGATTGTATGGTAGTTTTATTCCTAGTTTTTTGTTTTTTTAAGGAAGCTCCATACTATTCTCTGTAGTGATTGTATCAGTTGGCATTCTCACCAGCAGCGTAAGAGGATTCTCTTTTCCCATATCCTCTCTAGTATTTATTATTAGTAGGCTTTTTTTGATGATGGCTATTCTGACTAGTGTGAGATGATACGTCATTGTAATTTTGATATGCATTTCTTTAATCTTTGACAAAGGAAGCAAAAATGTACACTGGAAAAAGAACAGTCTCTTCAACAAGTTTTGCTGGGAAAACTGGTCAACTATGTGTAAAGAATGAAATTAGAATACTTTAACACCATACACAAAAATAAACTCAAAATGGATTAAACCTAAGACCAAAATCTATAAAACTCCTAGAAGAAAACACAGGCAGAATAAATCACATAAAGACCCTTTATGATCCACCTCATAGAATAATGGAAGTAAAATAAAAAATAAGCAAAAGAGGGCCTAATTAAACTTAAAAGCTTTTGCACAACAAAGCAAACTGTAATCAAGATGAAAACACAACCCCCAGAATGGGGGAAAATAATAACAAATGACACAACTGACAAAGAATTAATCTCCAAAATACGCAAGCAGCTCATGTAGCTCATTACCAGGAAAACAAATAACCCAATCAAAAAGTGAGCAGAAGACTTAAACAGACACAACTCCAAAGAAGACATACAGATGGCTAGCAAATACATTATAAGATGCTCAATATTGCTCATTATTAGAGAAATGTAAATCAAAGCCACAATGAGGTATCATTCCAATCACTTCTTATAGAGAGCTATTCAGTTACTGAATGGTTATGTTCTGATCATTAATATACTATTGTAATATTCTTTCAGATTTAATAAAACATGTGTTGACAGCTAAATACTTTTAAAATAACTTCTCTCAGCACCCTTTATTAGATCAGATAGCAAAATTGTCTGCTTGAGTAGAGAGAAAACAGAGTGTATTTAATTACACTTGTATGATATGATATATCTAGTGCTTCATATTCATTTTTATACATTTACCTCTACAAATAACCTTGTGGGACAGATAGTATTGTCCTTCTATAGATGCTTAAATTGAATCTCAGAAAAATTTTGTAACTCAGTACAAATTTTAAATCTAGAAAGATTCAAGAATAGAAGAGCTCAATTAAGCCAACCTATTTAGAAGAATGCCTTTGGGGGTGAGATGTTTCTATAACACTCTGTCCCCTATGTAATGGCTTGCTTTTCTTGGCACATTGGTTAGTAGAAAACTGAAGACTAACAGGATTGGAGGCATCCCTGGGTATGACAAGACTTTTATGCATGCTATCTTAATTAACAATATTGTTAAGCAAAACTTGCTTTCAAAATATTCATATCTTGATTTCAACATTACATGAGTCAAACAATATATTTTCTGTAAAAATCAAATATCTTAAGACTGAAAATTATCTGCATGGAGGTAATAAATGGAGAAAGTAATTGGTTATCTGTATTCTCCTAAATGTGTTCTCTTGGTCATTTTCAGACCCTGAAATTCAGAACTTTCTAAGGTTTTACCCAGGTTCCTTGCATTTTATATTTGGTGAATTCTGGACAGTGATCCAGAAGTCACAGAAATTCAGGATTAGATCTTCCACACAGTGGCTGCTCCTGAGGCAGGTGAGTGTCAGAACTGAGTGCATCAAACTTAGGGTTATATTCTATTTTGCTTCAATAATCTTAAGAACTGTATCATAATCCATCACATTTGAAGGAAATTACATCACATAATGAAGTCATAATTAGTCCTTTTTACTTTCTGACATATACCTTTCATAATTTGCAAAGCATGGGTTCACCTCTTTCACTTACCACGATATCTAAGATCATTCTGCCTATTGTATTGCATATGGAAATTTAATACAATATATATTATTATTACACATTTTAAAAGACCTTGAACATTTCTGTGTATGTAGGTTGTTTTCCTCTTTCTTGTGGGTATTTTTTAAATTGAAATCTAGAAAAGCATGCATCAACAGTTCCAAGGGACAAAGGTAGTTCTACAGTTCTCAATATTTCCAAACTGATTTTAGATATGATGGCTTAGTCTCTAAGTCATGTCCAACTCTTGTAACCCCATGGACTTAGCCCACCAGACTCCTCTGTCCATGGGATTTTCCAGGCAAGAATACTGGAATGGGTTACCATTTCCTTCTCCAGGGAATCTTCCAGACCTTGGAATCGAACCCAGGTCTCTTGCATCACAGGCGGATTCCTGCATTGCAGGTGGATTCTTTACAAAACTGAGCTATGAGGGAAGCTCATATATATATTTAAATGTATATTTATATGTATAACTTTTATCCCATATTAATTTTTACTTTATTCTAATTGGTAATGCCTATTATCAAGAAAAATTAAATCCAAATTTTGACTGTATAAAATAATTATTCTGTTTAATGTGTGGTTTTGTTTAATTTCCAAAGAAATTATAATTTTGATTTGGGTATGTTACATACATTTATCTGTCAAATTGCACAATATATGGATGAACTTTTCAAGAGACTTGGGATTCTGTTCATATCTAAGTCCTAGGTTAATGGATGCAATTAATTAATCATCTACATCTATTTATCATGATTTGTTAGGAAAACTGACTGTTTTAGTACATTAAAATGATACTGCCTATTACTTATTGAAAACTAATTCCCAATAATCAGTAAAGCACTGTTTTTTTACCATCTTACTTTATTCTTACAACAGTCATGTGATGTATTAATAGTTTTGTACTCATTTTTAAAATAAAAACTTGAAGCCCATAGTTCATAGAACTTGACTCTAAGTTCATAGGACTTCCAATTACTGTTGTTGTTTAGTCACTCAGTCATGTCTGACTCTTTGTGACCCCTTGGACTGTGGCATGCCAGGCTTCCCTGTCCATCACTATCTCCCACAGTTTGCTCAAAATCATGTCCATTAAGTTGATGATGCCATCCAACCATCTCATCCTCTGTCACCCGCTTCTCTTTCTACCCTCAATCTTTCCCAGCATCAGGGTCTTTTACAATGAGTCAGCTCCTCACATCAGATGGCCAAACTATTGGAGTTTCAGCTTCAGCAGTTACTTGAATGTGAAATAGAAAGAGCTCATTTACCTCTTTAATTCCCTCTGCTTGATTTGTGGATGATGTAGAATCTTCCGATGGAGCTCTACACATTTGACTTTAACTATGAAAGGGCAGGAGTTCCTATGTTCTTTTGGTTAAATTAACATTCCTATACTTAATGTTTCTTCATGTATTCATAAATATATTTTTAAAATATTCATTCCATATTTTATCTTTGCAATGAGATTTGTTGCTAGTACAACCGAGTGTACTGCATTTGCCCAATGTGAAACTGAAAAAATATTTTCCATAATTTGAACTAATTTACTAATTGCATGAAAGATATTCATTTATTCCAGCCTACAACAGTCAGAGGTCCGGATAGAAATGAAACAATGAATCTAAGAGGAATTTTAGTTCTGTGTAATCAAATATTTTATACAGCTAGAAAATAAATAGCAAGTGATTTTATACTGTTTTCAATGGGAGAACAACATGAAAGGTGACCAAATATATTCTTGACTTGCAAATCTATCCTGAAAATTGAAACTGTTGAATTATACAAAATCGAATCCACTTGGGTAAAGCAGTTGTTGTTATGAAATAAAATATGTAAGATCATCTTTTTATATTAGTGCTTTAAAACTTCTAAAAGGAAAAAAAAATATTGTATACATGACAAATTCGATGTCATATTAAAATTCTTATCATCTATTTTGCATTAAATATGTAAGAAAATATTTCAAAAATTACCAAGAACCTATATATAGCCTTAGAATGATTAAATTTATCATGATCATGTGTGTTTGCTCTGTGTTCAAAGAATTCATAAATGGTGGATGGATTGTAGAGTCCAACCCAAAGAGATATTGCCAATATCTTGTCACCTAAACTATTACTAAGTTAATATAAGTAGAATTTTATTATATGTTAATTTTCAAATAAATATTGATTTTACTTTCAAAATGTTTGATGAGAAACAAATATTTTTAATAGTAAAAAAAAATAAGGCTAATCTGTGTAGAAGTATTGCATTATGCCACACTCAGCTGTGTACTTTTACATCTTTTATCTCTAAATCAGCAAATAATTTTAAATAAGATCAATAATATATTTCATTCCACTTTGTACATAATGAAGCTGATATTTAAGCATATTTAAATTTACATCACCTAAATACATCCAAATATTTGTCAGGGACATAGGCATTTAGCCTAGGCTAAGAGTAGGCTAAGAAGCCTACTCTTTAATTCTGTGTTTCTATTTCATAAAATCAAAGAGAAAGCAATATTTTAAAGTAATTAGCCTCTAATTAAAATAAATTTAAATTAAAAAAATCACAAACACAAAGAACCCAAAAGTTTAAAAAAAAAAAAAATGGTGCTATCAGTTTTCTAATTTTTAATGTACATTGCTAGTGAGTTACATAACTTTTTAGACTTTATATTTCCTACTGACTAAATTTGAAATACATCAGTATTTCACATAACTTTTTTTTTTATTATTATTTTTTAAAATTTATTTTATTTTTTAACTTTACAATATTGTATTGGTTTTGCCATATATCAACATCAATCTGCCACAGGTATACACGTGTTCCCCATCCTGAACCCTCCTCCCTCCTCCCTCCCTGTACCATCCCTCTGGGTTGCCTATTATACAGAGTGAAGTAAGCCAGAAAGAAAAACATCACATAACTTTTTATTTGCAAATACAAGGTTGAATGCATGAAATGTCTGTTGTTACCACAGTGATCTTTTAAAAGTGCTGTTAGTTTAAAATAACTTCTTCTTCAATTGTAAACCCACATTAGACTCTCAAAATCATAATTAAATAACTCATCATTTAAATGTATATTGAGAACATGAACTTAAGCATGAATATTATCTTTTGGTTTTGATTTAAATAGAGAGCACAAAGTGAAACCCAATGAAACAAATGAAGCCAATGTTGGAAACAGTTTAGTAACTATAAACTTCCTGAATCAGAAATAAGTAGACTAACTCAAGAAAGGTGGTGGTAACCTGCTGAAATCTCACAAATATTGTCAAAGTCAATTTTGAACCAGCTTTGGAATTTTCTCATTTTATTTACGTATTCTGTTAATTCAGATTTCTATCCTCTGTTGGCCCTGACTCTGAGCTGGATTAACTGGAGGAATTTATATTGCATTATAGCAAATTCATAGAAACAAAATTCCATCTCTCCATATCATGTAATAAAAATGAATTTTAGACAATACATTTAATAACACTAATATAGTTGATAAGCATAGATGTAAAAGATGGTTAAAAAATACCAACCTGATCATGATCATAGATTCAAACAATTCACATATCAATAACAAGTATTTTTATCCCAATAATATTCACATGGTCTAACATGAGAAAATCTACCAATGTAATCTAGCCCACTAGTATTAAATAAATAATAACCTAAAAGTATCTCAAATATATATAATATTCAATGTAAACTTTGGTTCAAAATGATGTAACAATTAAAAAATGTTTAATAGTTTAAATGGGCTGAGGAAGATACTTAACATGCATAATGACAAGTCAGAACATTGTACACAAATAAAAAAATAAATCTACAAGGAAGATTCAAACAATTCAGTAGAAAATATGGACATGAGATGTTCACAATAAACTTGGAAGAGTAATCCAAGAGGTTAATGAATACTTTTGCTCCATATCATTGATGAACTTTTAAATAAAAACAAAATTAATTATTATTTTTTAAAATTATGGTCATGATTACTATACCTAACAATATCTAGCAGTACCACACATGGAGTAATTGAAAAAATCAGAAGTTGATGAGAGTGAAAAAGTTTAGGAATTAAGTTACCCAAAGGCTTCAAAATGCAAGTTTTAAATTATTTAATAGAAGAAAACTCTTGTCCCATGCACAAGGGCATAGAATATGGTGATCACGATACTGGATGCTTGGGGCTAGTGCACTGGGATGACCCAGAGGGATGGTATGGGGAGGGAGGAGGAGGAGGGTTCAGGATGGGGAACACATATATACCTGTGGCGGATTCATTTTGATATTTGGCAAAACTAATACAATTATGTAAAGTTTAAAAATAAAAATAAAATTAGGAAAAAAAAAAAAAAAAAAGAAAATTACAAAGAACTATGTAAGGATTGATGCTAAGCTGAAACTCCAATACTTTGGTCACCTGATGCGAAGAACTGACTCATTGGGAAAGACCCTGAGTCTGGGAAAGATTGAAGGCAGGAAGAGAAGGGGACGACAGAGGATGAGATGTTGGATGGCATCACGGACTCGATGGACATGAGTTTGAGCCAGCTCCAGGAAGTTGGTGATGGACAGGGAAGCCTGGCATGCTGTAGTCCATGGGGTCGGAAAGAGTTGGACACGACTGAGCGACTGAACTGAACTGAAGTCTTCAGCAATATGCTGTATGTTACATTATAACAAAACAGAGGCATAATTAATTTCCAAGCCTAGATAGATATAATATTGTTATTGCTCATTCACCTAGTCATGTCTGACTCTTTTAGACCCCATGGACTGCAGCACACCAGGCCTCCCTGTCCTTCACCATTTCCAAAAGTTTGCCCAAATTCATGTCCACTGAATCCATGATTCCATCCAGCCATCTTATCCTCTGATGCCCTCTTCTCCTTCTGCCCTCTGTCTTTCCCAGCATCAGGGACTTTTCCAATGAGTTGGTTGTTTGCATAAGGTAACCAAAATACTGGATCTTCAGCTTCAGCATCAATCCTTCCAAAGAGTAATCAGGATTGATTTCCCTTAAGATTGAATTGTTTGATCTCCTTGCTGTCCATGGGACTCTGCAAAGTCTTCTCTAGCACCACATATCAAAGGCATCAATTCCTTGGTGCTCTGCCTTCTTTAGGGTCCAGTTCTCACAACCCTATGTGAACACTCAGAACACCATAGCCTTGTCTGTACAGACCTTTGTTGGAAAAGTAATGTCTCTGCTTTTCAACACCCTTGTCTAGATTTGTCATAGCTTTCCTGCCAAGAGGCAATCATCTTCTGATTTCTTGGCTGCAGTCACCATCTGTAGTTATTTTAAAGTCCAAGAAGAGGAAATCTATCACTACTTCCACATTTTCCCCTTCTTTTTGCCATGAAATAATGAGGTTGGAGGCCATGATCTTAGTTGTTTTAATATTTAATGTTAAGTCAGCTCTTTCACTCTGCTCCTTCACCCTCATCAAGAGGCTCTAGTTCCTCTTTGCTTTATGCCATTAGAGTGGTATTATCCACATATTAGAAGTTGTTGATGTTTCTGCCACCTATCTTGATTCCAGCTTGCAACTCACCCAGCCCAGCATTTCTCATGATGCACTCAAAATATATGTTAATTAAGCAGAGTGACATCAGTACAGTCTTGTTGTATACCTTTCTCAAACTTGAACCAATCAGTTGCTCCACACAAGGTTCTTAATATTGCTTCTTGACCTGCATACAGGTTTCTCAGGAGACAGGTAAGATGGCCTTGTATTTCCATCTCTTTAAGAGCTTTCCACACTTTGTTATTATTATTTCCACACAGTCAAAGGCTTTAGCTTAGTTGATGAGACAGATGTAAATGTTTTTCTGGAATTCCTTTTTTTTCTCTGTGTTCCAGTGAATGTTGGCAATTTTATCTCTGCCTCCTCTGCCTTTTCTAAACCCAGCTTGGATATTTGGAAGTTCTTGCTTCATGTAATGCTGAAGCCTAGCATCCAAGATTTTAAGCATGACCTTACTAGCATGGGAGATGAGTGCAATTTTCCCCTGGTTAGAACATTCTTTAGTACTACCCTTCTTGGAAACTGGGATGAGGATTGAACTTTTCCAGTACTGTGGCCACTGGGTCTTCCAGATTTGTTGACATATTGAGTGCAGCACTTTGATAACATCATCCATTAGGGGTTAGCATAGCTTTACTGGAATTCCATTGTATACTAGATTTATTAACAGCAGTGCTTTCTAAAGCCCATGTGACTTCACACTCCAGAATGTCTGGCTCTGGGTGACTGATCACACCATCATAGTTATATGGTTCATTAAGATCTTTTTTACACAGTTCTTCTGTGTATTCTTGCCATCTCTTCTTGATCTCTTCAGTGTCTACTAGATCTCTACCATTTCTGTCCTTTGTTGTGCCCATCTTTGGGTGAAACATCTCCTTGATATTTCCAGTTTTCCTGAAGAGCTCTCTAGTCTTTTGGTTTATGTTGTTTTCCTCTATTTTTATGTGCTGTTCATTGCACAAGTTCTTCTTGTCTCTCCTTGCTATTCTTTAGAACTCTGTGTTTAGTTGGATTGATGTACCTTTCCTTTCTCCCTTGCTTTTCATTTGTCTTCTTTCTTTGGCTATTTGTAAAACCTCTTCAGATAACCACTTTGCCTTCTTGTTTTTCTTTTTCTTTGGGATGGTTTTATTCACTGCCTCCTATACAGTATTACTGATCTCGTCTGTAGTTCTTCAGGCTCACTGTTTACTAAATCTAATCCCTTGAATCTATTCATCATTTTAACTGTATATTCATAGATTTGATTTAAGTCATACCTGGCTGGCCTAATGGCTTTCCCCATTTTCTTTAGTTTAAGCCTGAATTTTGCTATGAGAAGCTGATAATCTGAGCCACAGTCAACTCCAGGTCTTGCTTTTGCTGACTGTATACAGCTTCTCTCTGTGTGGCTACAAAGAATGTAATCAACTTGACTTTGGTATTGACCATTTGGTGATTTCCATGTGTAAAGCCATCACTTTTGTTGTTGATAAAGGGTGGTTCCTGTGAACCATGCATTCTCTTGGCAGAATTCTGTTAGCTTTTGCCCTGCTTCATTTTTTTTCTACAAGGCCAAATTTGCCTGTTACTCCAGGTATATCTTGACTTCCTAATTTTGCATTCCAATCCCTGATGATGAATAGAGCATCTTCATCTTCTTTTGGTGTTAGTTCTAAGAGGTCTTCTAGGTCTTCATAGATCTGATCAACTTCAGCTTCTTTAGCATACGTGGTAGGGGCATAGACTTGAATTAGTGTGATGTTGAATGGTTTGCCTTGGAAACAGATCATTCTGTCATTTTTGAGGTTGTGCACAAATACTGCATTTTGGACCTTTTGTTGATCATGAGGGCTACTCCATTTCTTCTATGGGATTCTTGTTCACAGTAATATAATGGTCATCTGAACTAAAATTTTCCATTGCTGTCCATTTTAGTTCACTGATTCCTAAGATGTCTATGTTTATTCTTACCATCTTCTGGTTAATCATGCCCAATTTACCTTGATTCACAGATCTAACATTACAGGTTCCTATGCAATACTGTTCTTTGTAGCATCGGATTTTACTTTCATCACCAGACACATCCACAACTGAGCATCATATCCCAGCACTTCATTTTTTCTGGGGTATTAATAGTTGTCCTCTGCTTTTTCCCAGCAGCAAATTTAACACCTTCTGATATGGGGGACTCCTCTTTCAGTGTCATATCTTTTTGTCTTCTTATAGAGCCCATGAGGTTCTCATGGCAAGTATACTGTGGGTGGTTTGCATTCCCTCCTCCAGTGGATCATGTTTTTTCAGAATTCTCCACTATGACCTGTTTATCTTTTTTTTTTAACATAAATTTATTTATTTTAATTGGAGGTTAATTACTTTACAATATTGTATTGGTTTTGCCATACATCAACATGAATCCACCATGGGTGTACACGTGTTCCCGATCCTAAACCCCCCTCCCTCCTCCTTCCCTGTACCATCCCTCTGGGTCCTCCCAGTGCACCAGCCCCAAGCAACCAGTATCATGTATAGAACTTGGACTGGTGGTTCGTTTCATATATGATATTATATATGACCTGTTCATCTTGGTGGCCCTACATGGCATGGCTCATAGTTTCATTGAGCTACACAAGCCCCTTCATCATGACAAGGCAGTGATCCATGAAAGGTAGATACAATGTACATATTATTAAAATTATGAAGCAAGAAATTGTTATGCTTATATCTTATTTACAACTATTTTGATTAACAGAACATCTAAAGCTTTTAATAGCATAATGGACGTTGGTGGTATATGCTAGATACTAAAGCAATGCCAATATTTATTAAAGATATGGTGCTTATTTACAAAACTTCCACAACTTATAAATTCATTTACAGCAGAAGTAAAATAGTATTGCTAAACAATAGATTATGAATAAAGCTCAAAGATTAAAATACTAATCTATTACTCTCTTCCAAAGTTTGATTTCCAAGGAAAAGATAAATGTCACATAAGATAGAAAGTTGTTTGCATAAAAATCCAGTTCATTTACCATAGACACTTACAGGTAACATAAGCTAGATGCTTTAGTGAAAAGATTACTAATCCCTGGAAGTAACTATAATGCTGAAAATTTTATGTGTAGGTGGTACTATATTAATTTTCGTGATAAATTAATTTAGGCAAGTATTGATTAAGTACTTAAACAACCAACTAATCAGTTCAATGAGTATGATAATAAATCTGTTAATAATTAGATTAGTTGATAGATTGATATATCTCCTACATTTAAGGATGTATGATTACTGGTAATGAAGTGTGAACAAGCTACAAGTAAAATTAATTTTGTATTTTCCTTTAGGTTATACATATATATGAAATTATGAACTTTTTGTAATGTATATGTTTAACTAAATTCACATTCATTTTGTGAGGACATATTAGATATAAACGTTAACTGTTGAAAGGTCTCTAAACTGAAAGAAAGTCCCTGTGATCAGGAAGACAGCGGCGCTCAGGCCTGGTATACTGAGATCATGGGTTGCTTGCAGGTGTGGAAGAAAGAAATTTAACAATTTTTCCTCTCCTCCCAGAAAACTGAGTTTTGGTACTTATATATTTGTTTTTAGCATATTTATTAATCAAAATTTGTACATTGTGACATTGACTGAACTCGTGAAACTAATTTAAACAAATATAGGAGAAATACACAATATTCATCAGATACATCACATCAACATTGACTAAAATGAATAAATGAATGTGTCTGTAGCTCTCTCAACATAAAAGTCCCCAAATTATAGAAAGCTGTGATCATCTAATAATGTTTCCTAACTATAGGAGTAAATGATGTGTGATATATTGACAAAATATACAAAATTATAGAAATGTAGTGAGTACTACTATATATGGGCTTCCCTGGTGGCTCAGCAATAAAGAATTCACCTGCTGATGCAGGAACTATGAGGTCAATCCCTGTGTTGGGAAGATGCCCTGGAGAAGGAGATGGCACCCAACTCCAGTACTCTTATCTGGGAAATCCCACAGACAGAGGAGTCTGGCAGGCTATAGTCCATGGGGTCGCAAAAGAGTCAGACGTGCCTTAACGACAAAACAGCTATTATACATACATGTTATCAAATCTATTTGGATCCAAAATAGAGTGTAATTACAAAGAGATGAAAGATAAGATACTAAGGCAATCAATTGTGAATGCAAATGTTAAAGTCATAATTATGCCTCCCAGTATCATTTTTTTTCTATGTTATTTGATCAAGCTTTTGTAAGGAAATGACCAAGCTTCCTTTTAAACAGGAATTTCCTAATAATTCATTATCTTCCAGGAATAACTGAGACATGGAAAATACAAATGTCACCACAGGAATAAATTTCATTCTTCTAGGACTCTTTAACTACACAGAGACCCATCTCTTCCTCTTTTCCATGGTGCTCATGACTTTCCTCACCTCTCTGATGGGCAATGCCTTCATGATTATGCTCATCTATGTGGATCCTCGGCTTCACACACCCATGTACTTTCTGCTTAGCCAGCTCTCCCTCATGGACATGATGCTCGTTCTCACTATTGTCCCCAAAATGGCAGCCAATTACCTGAGGCACACCAGGTCCATCTCTCCCACTGGCTGTGGTGCCCAGATTGTCCTGCTTCTTACTCTGGGAGGGGGCGAGTGCTTCCTCTTAGCCGCCATGGCCTATGACCGCTATGTGGCCATATGTCACCCCCTGAGATACCCGATCCTCATGAATCAGAAGCTCTGCTTGCACATGACAGCAGGCTCCTGGCTTTTGGGAGGGGTGGATGGGCTGATGCAGGCTGGTGCCACCCTGAGCTTCCCTTACTGCCACTCTCGAGAAATCAACCACTTCTTTTGTGAGGCGCCATCACTTGTTCGCCTTACCTGTGCAAACACCATGATTTTTGAATTCTTCATGTATGTATGCTGCATTCTGATGCTCTTAATCCCACTGTCTCTCATTTTGGCTTCCTATAGTCTCATCCTGGCTGCTGTGTTTCGTATGCAGTCCACTGAAGCCAGGAAGAAGGCCTTTGCAACCTGTTCTTCCCACTTGGCTGTCGTGGGGCTCTTCTATGGCACTAGCATGTTTATCTACATGCGGCCCAAATCTTACCATTCAGTGGGCCATGACAAGGTGGTCTCTGCCTTTTACACAATTTTAACACCTGTGTTGAACCCCCTTATATACAGTGTAAGGAATATAGAAGTCAAGGGGGCTTGTAGAAAGTGGCTGGAGAAACATTTTAAGTCATAGTGAACATAATTTGCTAATATTGCATCACTCAAATTAGATTCAGGTTACAAAATTTTTTGTGCATCAATATACTTGGCACTCCTTTGCCAGCTTGCACTGATTTTTAAAAATATATTAGATAAACTACTACATGTTAGATAAATTAATAAAAATTACATTTGTCATTTTTTCCATACCTTGTCATATTATTTTTTCTGAACTTACCTTGTAATTAGTTGTGATTATGTGTGATTTAGAAAAAATCATTTGGTAAAAGATAAGCAGATATGAGTATAAATATGTAGGTTAAAATATGTAGTAATCATGAAAGGAAAAATTCAACAACTTTGTCTAAAAAAAGCAACACTAATTAAAATGATTAATATGTGATAAATATCACATAAATTAGTATAGATAATATATTTATATAAAGTAATATTTTTAAAAAGGATGAAGTTTTTTTTTTCACTTGCTAATAGGAGTATCTAATTAATATGAAATGCTATAAAAACTATTGTCTTTGATCACAAGGAAAGTCTTAGGCCTGAGGTTTCATGTTTTGGGGATTAACTGAATGGAGTTAATATTATTGGATGAGTTTTATCTCATGATCTCTTGATGAGTTTCTTTTTTTTTTAATTTTTTTTAAATTTTATTTTATTTTTAAACTTTACATAATTGTATTAGTTTTGCCTTTTAAGATATTTTATTTACAAGAGAGGAAGGAAGAAATAAAGGGAGAGGGAAGAGGGATGAGTGGGAAGGAAAAAAGGAATGAAAGAAAGACAGGTATGGCACACAATTTGAAAATTAATGCCAGTTTAGAAATGAAAAAAATCAAATTAAAATATTCTTCTGAAAAAATTATCAAATATGAATTTTAATATCATCTAAATTGACTACCATATTTCATTTAGCTATCTTATATCATCTTAAATAAAATACTAATTAAAATGATTAATATTGGGTATTATTATCACATAAATTAATACAGATATTACCTTTTATATCTTCAGGGAATAAATTTTTTTTAATGAAAAAAACATGTGTTTGTATAGGTTCAATAATTCTGATTTTACATATCATGTCAGATCCTTGAAGATAAAATGTTAGTAAAGATGAAAGGAAAAAAACCTATAAAAACAAACAAAGCAATTAAGAAAATGGCAATAGAAGCATACATATTGATATAATTTCTTTAATGAAACTGGATTGAATGCACCAAACAAAAGATATACACTGATTGAGTGGACACAAATACAAGACCTATATATATGCTGTCTACAAGGAACTCAGCCGAGACCTAGGAATGCATACAGATTGAAAGTGATTCAGTGAAAGAAGGTATTCCATGCAAGTTCCAAATCACAAGATTCCATTCCAAATCACAAGAAAGCTGGAGTAGCAATACTCACATGAAACAAAATAGACTTTGAAGTAAAAACTGTTAAAATAGACAAAGACATACACAACATAGTGATCAAGGAATCAATCCAACTAGAGTATATAAAAATTATAAATTTATATGGACCAAACATAGGATCACCTCAATATAAAAGGCAAATACTAACAACCATAAAGAGAGAAATCAACGGTAACATAATAATATTGCGGCAGTTTAACACCCAACTTTCACCAATGAGCAGATCATCTAAACAGAAAATTATATTCTAATGAGGTGGATGAAACTGGAGCCTATTTACAGAGTGAAGTAAGTCAGAAAGAGAAACATCAATTCAGTATATTAATGCATATATATGGAACTTAGACAATAATGATGACTGCATGTACAAGGCAGCAAAAGAGACACATATGTAAAGAACAGATTTTTGGACTCAGTGGGAGAAGGGAAGGGTGGGATGATTTGAGAGAATAGCATTGAAACATGTATATTACCATATGTAAAGTAGATAACCCGTGCACGCTCGATGCATGAAGAAGGGTACTCAAAGCTGGTGCTCTGGGACAACCCAGAGTGATGGGGTGAGGAAGGAAGTGGGAGGAGTGTTCAGGATGGGGGGGCACATGTACACCCATGGCTTATTCATGTTGATATATGGCAAAAATCACCACAATATTATAAAGTAATTAGCCTCCAATTAAAATGAATAAATTATGACACAGCACTCCCACTGCTGGGCATACACACTGAGGAAACCAGAATTGAAAGAGACACGTGTACCCCAATGTTCATTGCAGCACTGTTTATAATAGCTAGGACATGGAAGCAACCTAGATGTCCATCAGCAGATGAATGGATAAGAAAGCTGTGGTACATATACACAATGGAGTATTACTCAGCCATTAAAAAGAATACATTTGAATCAGTTCTAATGAGGTGGATGAAACTGGAGCCTATTATACAGAGGGAAGTAAGCCAGAAAGAAAAACACCAATAGAGTATGCTAACGCATATATATGGAATTTAGAAAGATGGTAACAATAAGCCTGTATGCGAGACAGCAAAAGAGACACAGATGTGTAGAACAGTCTTTTGGACTCTGTTGGGGGGGGGTGATTTGGGAGAATGGCATTGAAACACGTATAATATCATATAAGAAATGAATCGCCAGTCCAGGTTTGAAGCAGGATACAGGAAGCTTGGGGCTGGTGCACTGGGATGACCCAGAGGGATGGTATGAGGAGGGAGACGGGAGGGGGATTCAGGATTAGGAACATGTGTACACCTGTGGCAGATTCATGTTGATGTATGGCAAAACCAATATAATATTGTAAAGTAATTAGTCTCTAATCAGAATAAATAAATTTAAATTAAAAAAAGTTTATGGATTTATGTAACAATCTATGCTGAAAAATACTATTTTATACTTCTATATTATTTGCATATGTAAATTGTATAAGTAAATATTTAAATGTGAAATTTGCATATGCACGCCAATATGTATAGTATTTATTTTTCATCCCTTCTCCACACTGGGTGGCAGATTGACATTAATCAGCTGAAGATGTTCAATGCTTCTCAAGGTTCACTGCTTCTAGTGGATGCTGAAATGAATTACCAAAATTTTGTGCTTTAAAACAACAGGAACGTATTTTCTCACACTCTTGAAGGCCAAAAATCCAAAATGAATTCCACTATGTTGAAATCAAAGTGTTAGTAGGGCTCACTACATCAAGAAGTCCCAGAGAATAATCTTTTCATTGCCGGTTCTAGTTCATGTGTTTGCCAACATTTCTTGTCTTGTGGTTGAAGGACTCCAATCTCTGCCTGTGTGCCAGGTATGCACATTGCCTTCTTTTCTTCTGACTTTGTTGAATCTATGTCTCCTTCCTATAAGGATGCATGTTATGGCATTTAGCATCCATCCTGACAACACTAAAATAATCCTCCTGTCTTGAATTCCTTAATGACATCTGCAAGAACTTTGTAATGTAAGACCATTGTCACAGGAGATTAGTACTTGATATCTTGATGGACAAGTATTTAGTCTACTACAATCCATCTCAATTTCAGAGAAAGCTCTTATTCAATGCTTTGTAAATATCAGTTATTTGAGAAGTTTTCAGTCACTATTTCTATAAATTTGTCTTCAGTACTAAATTTTTCTATTCTCCCTTAACAATTCAAAGTCTAAAGTATTTATCTAGTTATTGACCCATGGTTCTCCAAGGCTTTTTCATTTTTTTCAGTCATTTTTTATATTGTTTTTTAGATTGGATAATTGTTATTGATTTGTCATCATTATGACCACCTCTCAAACTGTCATTTCCATTTTGCTATTCAACCAATCTAGAGAGAGAAGTATTATTATTATTATTATTGTGCTGTGCTCAGTCACTCAGCTGTGTCCAACTCTTTGCAACCCCAGGGACTGTAGCTCACCAGGGGGATTTTCTAGGCAAGAATACTGGAGTGGGTTTCCATGTCCTCTTTATTTTGTTATTGTCCATTTTGGTTCTATAAAGCCCATTTATTTTTACTTTATTCTTTCTTTGTTGAGATTTTCTATTTTTTTCATTCACTCAAAGGTGTTTATCCTTGAGGAGTTCTAAGGTGATAGAGGAGTAGATGGATATAGAATGCATCTCTCTTTACAGATGCATTAAGGATACATCTATAGATGCAATGATTCTCATAGAAAACTAGTTGAACACTAGCAGGAAGCCTGATCAATGGAAAGGCCTATAAGAATCCATGAATAACTGGTAGGATGAAAGAAAAAAATGGAGGAGAAGGGGAGGAAGCAGGACCAGACCTGCACCATGGTCGGGGGTGGGGGGGTGGTTGAGGGGGGCTGAAGAAGGGAAGAGATTCCTGCACCAGGGGAACGAACAGTGATTAAAAACACAAAATAATTGAAATTAAAAATACACTAGAAAAAAAAAATCAATAGAAAAACTGAGATGGAAGAATGGATAAGTGAGTTGGAAGATAGAATGCTGGGAATAGAAGCTGAGGAGCAGAATAAAGAACAAAGAATGAAAAGAATTGGGGATAGCCATAGAGACCTCTAGGATAACCTTATCCATACCAATATTCAAATTACAGGGGTCCCAGAAGAAGAAGAGAAAGACAACAAGTATGATGAAATATTTGAAGAGATTGTCGTTGAAAAATCCAAGGAGAAGCATGTTGAGAAATGAATTAATCAAACTAACAAAAATTAACCACACACACAAAAAATATTTAAAGCAGCAAGGGAAAAGCAATAAATAACATATAAAGGAATCCCCATAAGGTTAACAGGTGACTAAGCAGAAACTCTGAAGGCCAGAATGGAGTAACAGAACATGTTTAATGCAATGAAAAGCGGGGGAATAAAACCCTACAACCAAGATTGTTCAATCCAGCAAGGATCTTATTCAGATTAGACAGAGAAACCAAAAGCTTTACAGACAAACAACGCAAACAGAATGCAGGACTACCAAACCAGCTTTACAATAAAAGCTAAAGGAATTTTCTAGGCAGGAAAAATAAGAGAACTAACAGACCTACAAAAACAAGCCCCAACCAATTAAGAAAATGATAACAGAAACTTACATATCAATAAGTAACTTGAAAATAAAGGAATTAAATGCTCTGACCAAAAGACAGAGACTGGCTGAATGAATACAAAAATAAGACCTGTAAATATGCCCTCTACAAGAGATTCACTTAAGACCTAAGGATACATACAGTCTGAAAATAAGGGGATGGAAAAAGTTCTTCCATGTAAATGGATATCAAAGAAAGTTAGAGTAACATTACTCATTTCAGAAAAAAAAAATAGACTTTAAAATAAAGAATATTACAAGACCGAAGGAATGATAGGACACAACATGATTATCAAGAGATCAAACCAAGAGGACATAATATTTGTAAATATTAGTGCACCCAAGTACTGAATTTCAGACTCTTTTGCTGATTAGGGCTACTCCATTTCCTCTATGGGATTCTTGCCCACAGTAGTAGATATATTGGTCATCTGAATTAAATTTGTCCATTCCTGTCCATTTTAGCTCACTGATTTCTTAGATGTTGATGCTTATTTTACCATCTCCTGCTTAACCACATCCAATTTACCTTGATTCACAGACCTAACATTTCAGGTACCTATGCAATACTGTTCTTTTCAGCATAGGATTTTACTTTCATCACCAGACATATCCACAACTGAGCATTGTTTCCACTCTGGCCCAGCCACTTCATTCTTTCTGGGGCTATTAGTAGTTGTCCTCTGCTCTTCCACAGTAGCAAATTGGACACCTTCCAACCTGAGGGACTCATCTTTTGGTGCCATATCTTTTTGTCTTTTTATACAGTTCATGGAGTGTTGAAAAGCAAAGACATTACTCTGATGACAAAGGTCCATATAGTCAAGGTCTTCCCAGTGTTCATGTATAGTTGTGAGAGCTGGACTGTAAAGAAGGCAGAGCACCAAGGAATTGATACCTTCAAACTGTGGTGCTTTAGAAAACTAAGTCCCTTAGACAACAAGGAGATCAAACCAGTCAATCTTAAGGGAAATCAATTCTGAATACTCATTGGAAGGACTGATGCCAAGGCTGAAGCTCCAGTATTTTGGTCACCTGCTGTGAAACGCCAACTCATTGGAATAGTCCCTGATGCTGGGAAAGATTGAAGGTAGAAGGAGAAGAGGGTGTCAGAGGATAAGCTAGCTGGATGGCATCACTGATGCAATGGACATGAACTTGGGCAAACTTTGGGAGATGATGAGGGACAGGGAGGCCTGGTGTGCTGCATCCCATGTGGTCACAAAAAATTGAACATAACGGGGTGACTGAACAACAACAATTTACCCAACATAAAGCCATGTCAATACATAAGGCAAAACCTAACAGCCATGGAAGGGGAAACTGACACAATACTACTAGGGGGCATTCACATCACACTTATACCAATGTATAGATCCTCTGGACAGAAAATTAATAAGGGAATACAAGCCTTAAAAGGCACATTAGGCTAGATGAACTTAACTGGTATTTATAGGGCATTCCATGCAATAATAGCAGAATATACTTTCTTCTCAAGTCTACAGAGAACATTCTCCACAATAGATCACACCTTTGGTAACATATCAAGCCTCAGTAGTTTTAAGAAAATTGAAATTGTATCAAGCCTCTTTTTCTGACCACAATAATATGAGATTGCATATCAAAAACAGGGGGAAAATGTAAAAAAACACAGACACATGGAGGATAAATAATGCACTTCAAAACAACCAAGGCATTTCTGCAGAAATCTAAAAGAAAAAAAAAAAAAAAAGAAGCAAATTACAATGAAAATAAGATGACTCGAATATATGGGATATGTGAAAAGCAGTTCTAAGAGGGAAGTGTATAGTAATAAACCCACCTCAAGGGAAAAAAAAAATTCCTACATCACAAAACAAGAGAAATCTCAAATAAATGGCCTAATAATTAGAAAAAGAATAATAAGAAGTACAACAACAACAAAAAAGGGAATAAAATCATAAATTCTAAGTGAAAGTAAATGAAAAAGAAAGAAAGCAATAGCAAAGATCAGTAAAACTAAAAGCTGATTCTTTGAAAGATAAATAAAATACGGAAACCATTAGCCAGAATAATTAAGAAAATAAAGGGAGAAGATTCAAATCAATAAAATTAGAAACCAGTTCAGTCACTCAGTCGTGTCTGATGCTTTGTGACCCCATGGACTGCAGCATGCCAGGCTTCCCTGTCCATTGCAAACTCCCGGAGTTTACCCAAACTCATGTCCATTGAGTCAGTGATGCCATCCAACCATCTCATTCTCTGTCGTCCCCTTCTTCCCCCACATTCAATCTTTCCCAGCATCAGGGTCTTTTCCAGTGAGTCAGTTCTTCATATTAGGTGGCCAAAGTATTGGAGTTTCAACTTCAGCATCAGTCCTTCCAATGAATATTCAGGACTGATATCCTTTAGGATTGACTGGTTGGATCTCCTTGTAGCCCAAGGGACTCTCAAGAGGCTTCTCCAACACCACAGTTCAAAAGCATCAATTCTTTCATGCTCAGCTTTCTTTATAGTCCAACTCTCACATTCATACATGACTACTGGGAAAACCATGTGAGAAGAAAAGGATCCAGAAATTCTACAGACCATGCCACAAACACTTCTGAGGCATGGTGAATAATTTACATACTGTCCATGAAAGTGACACTCTTCAGGTGAGATGTATGTGCAGTCACCAGAGATATTGATTAATTTATAGAACCAGCAAAGATAAAGACTTGCGGAGTGAAAAACTGATGCCAGATACCATGAGAAAGAAAAAATAAAATCTATATCCTTGTCTCATGTTTTGAGTTATTTTTCAGTCCCCGAGTTCACCCAATGAAAGAGACCAGGTCACCCAGAGAAAGGGCTGACAATTCAATAATAATTTTATATGTTCAAATATAAACCAGTTTTTCTCAGGGATACTGTAGCCATTTACCAGAGTGGGTGGAATTTTTAGCTTGGGCTTACATAGCAAAATGCCATAGACAAGGAGGATTAAAACACAGATACCTATTTTTCAGAGCTCTGGGTGTTGAGAAGTCTAAGATTCAGGTGCTAGCTAACTTGGTTCCCAGGGAGGCCTCACTTACTAATTTATAGAGGCTGCCTTATCTTTATATCCTCACATGGCTTTTTCTTAGTGTCTGTGAAGAGAGAAAGGTTGAGCTTTTCTCTTCCTTCCTCTTACAAGCACACTAATCCTACAGATTAAGAACCCAACTGCATTATTTAATTTAACTTAAAGGAGCTCCTTATAAGCCTTTTCTCCAAAAACATTCACATTTGGGGCAAGTGTACCCAACATAAAAATTTGGGTAATGAAATTCAGGCAATAGCATGGAGCATAGACACACCAGCATGAACAAAATCCTCAGATCTTTTGAGAGCTGTTGGTTACAGAATTGACACAAAGGGCTAAAATGGAGTGCTTTCTCCTTATTACTCCCACTCATTTAGGACTTTGTTGCTTTCTATTACATTTACTTTAAGATCTTTTGGATAGAGTTCCAGTTTCCTAGTTTAAAACTGATGCTGTTATCAGATACGTACATTGTATATATGTGAAATTTAGAAAAATGGTACAGATGAACCTATTTGCAGGGCAGGAATAGAGACACAGATACAGAGAACTGGCAGAAGAGCCTGGGGCAGGAGGCAGGGCAATAGACTGAATTAGTGATTCAGGAGATTTAGTTTGCATATGTGTACTGACTGGGTTTCCCTGATGGCTCAATGGCAAAGAAATCACTGCAATACAAGGCAATGCAGGAGACATGGGTTCAATCCTTAGGTCAGGAAGATCTCCCAGACAAGGAAATGGAACCCACTCCAGTGTTCTTGGCTGGGAAATTCCATGGACAGAGGAGCCTGGCAGGCTACAGTCCATGGGGTCACAAAAGAGAACGTGACTTAGTGACTAAACAAAAAAGAACAAATGTACACTGTCTGCCATGTTAGAAACAGATAGCTAGTGGGAACATGCTTAAGGCTCCAGGAGCTCAGTTTGGTGCTCTGTGATGACTTAGATGGGTGGGATGAAGGGAGTGAGAGAGAGGTTCAAGAGAGAAGGGATATATGTATACACATAGCTGATTCATTTCCTTGTACAGCAGAAAATGCACAACATGTTAAAGCAATTATACACCAGTAAAAGCAAAAACAGAAAGCAAAAAAACAGTTCTTTTAAATCAAAAGCTGCTGCTGCTAAGTCACTTCAGTCATGTCCGACTCTGTGTGACCCCATAGACAGCAGCCCACCAGGCTCCCCCGTCCCTGGGATTCTCCAGGCAAGAACACTAGAGTGGGTTGCCATTTCCTTCTCCAGTGCATGAAAGTGAAAAGTGAAAATGAAGCTAGGTGTGTCAAAAGATGATTTGATTTCTTCATTTAAGCATGATCCTTGTGGACAAATTCTTAACTACCTATAACTTTGTATAGGGAAGAAGCCATATTTTTACTGAAATAATCATACTTGCTAGGTATGTTCTGATTCTAAAATCACATGATTCACCTGGTCTGTGCTACCAGAAACCAATGTCTGTGAATGACAGTCAAGGGTCCCTTCACTTAGACTTCTTACTGAATATGGTTTATGGAGTGTTCCATATATTGCTCTGTGCTCCCATATTCCCCTTCCCCTTTCAGGACAGAAGTACTTATTTCCCTGCCTACTAAGGGTACTAGTATCAAATATTCTTAGCTAGTCCTTCTCATAACATTGTTTTTACTTGAGAAAAACTACTTTGTGTAAAGTTATGTTTCTTCACTGGGAAAAGGCCACATTCAATCAATGCTCCTGTGGGGGCACAAAGGAGACCTCTTAGTCTACTACAGGAAACTTGATAGGGGCAAGTCTTAATTCTTCCTGGGTTAACCTTCTGACAATATCAAGGTTCAACATCTCACTGTGCCCATTTCTGTTTCTTTTATTCTAAGTGAGTTGATTCTAAGAACAATAAACTTCCTCCATGCCTAGTGAGCTACAGTCCTTGGAGTCCTAAAGAGTAGGACACAACTGAGAAGCTAAGCACATTACTATCTCAATCTCAGAGTCTATGTACCATGAATTACCACATCCCCCTAAAGTGTTCCCTAACTCTGAGAGTGGAGAAGGCAACAATAGAGTAATGTTTACTACCCTTGCTTCCTGCCCATTCATGTGTGACTTCTTGAGTCTGCATTCTAGCCAGGTGTTAGATGTTCTTCTCAAAATTTTGAAAATTTCAAGAGTTTGAATATCTAATTTCCACATGTCTCCCAGAGAAGAGTTGGAAAGCAAGCATCCTGTCCTGCTCTCCCTAAAATGAGGGTCTGGTAGAAATTTGGTTTCTGAAAGCTATGTCCACAGTTTATTGTTGTCATTCAGTCATTTAATTGTGGTTGACTTTGCAACTCCATGGACTGAAGCATGCCAGGATTCCCTGTCCTTCACCATCCCCAGAGTTTGCTCAAATTCATGTCGACTGAGTCAGTAATGCCATTCAACCATCTCATCCTCCTTCGTCCCCTTCCCCTCCTGCCTTCAATCTTTCCCAGAATCAGGGTCTTTTCCAATGAGTTGGCTCTTCACTTCAGGTGGCCAAAGTATTGGAGCTTCGGCCTCAGGATCAGTTCTTGCAATGAATATTCAGCATTGATTTCCTTTAGATTAACTGGTTTGCTCCCCTTACTGTCCAAGGGACTCTGGAGAGTCTTCTCCAGAACTACAGTTCGAAAACATCAATTATTCAGCACTCAGCCTTATTGATGGTCTAACTCTCACATCTGTACACAACTACTGGAAAAGCCATAGCTTTGATTATATAGACCTTGTTGGCAAATTAATATCTCAGCTTTTTAATCCTGTCTAACTTTGTCATAGCTTTTCTTTCAAGGAGAAAGTGCCTTTTAATTCCGTAGCTGCAATCACTGTCTGCAGTGATGTTGGAGCCCCCCCAAAATAAAGTCTGTCACTGTTTCCATTGTTTTCCCATATATTTGCCATGAAGTGATAGGACCGGATGCCATGATCTTAGTTTTTAGAATGTTGAATTTTAAGCCAGCTTTTTCACTATCCTCTTTCACTTTCATCAAGAGGCTTTTTAGTTCCTCTTTGATTTCTGCATAAGGGTGGTATCATCTACATATCTGAAGTTATTTATATTTCTCATGGAAATCTTGATTCCAGCTTGTGCTTCATTCACCCAGCATTTTGTATGATGTACTCTGAAAGAGGAGAGTGAAAAAGCTGTCTTAAAACTCAACATTTAGAAAACAAAGATCATGGCATCTGATCCCATCACTTCCTGGCAAATAGATGGGGAAATAATGGAAACACTGAGAGACTTTATTTTGGGGGGCTACAAAATCACTGCAGACAGTGACTGTGGCCATGAAATTAAAAGACTTTTGCTTCTTAGAAGAAAAGCTATGACAAACCTAGACAACATATTAAAAAGCAGAGACATTACTTTGCCAACAAAAGTCCATCTAGTCAAAGCTATGGTTTTTCCAGTAGTAATGTATGGATGTGAGAATTGGAGTATAAATAAAGCTGTGCACTGAAGAATTGATGCTTTCGAACTGTGGTCTTGGAGAAGATTCTTGAGAGTCCCTTGGATTGCAAGGAGATCCAACCAGTCAATCCTAAAGGAAATTAGTCCTGAATATTCATTGGAAGAACTGATGCTGAAGCTGAAACTCCAATACTTTGGCCACCTAATGCAAAGAACCGACTCATTTGAAAAAACCCTGATGCTGGGAAAGATTGAAGGCAGGAGGTGAAAGGGAAGACAGAGGATGAGATGGTTGGATGGCATTCACTGACTAGATAGACATGAGTTTGAGTAAGCTCCGGGAGTTGGTGATGGACAGGGAAGCCTGGTGTACTGCAGTCCATGGGATCGCAAAGAGTTGGACACGACTGAATGACTGAACTGAACTGAACTCTGTATAGAAGTTAAATAAGCAGGGGGACAACATACGGCCTTGATGAACTCCTTCTTGACTGCATACAGTTTTCTCAGGAGGTAGAGAAGGTGATCTGTTATTCCAATCTCTTTAAGAATATTCCACAATTTGTTGTGATCCACACAAAGGCTTTAGCATAATCAATGAAGCAGAAGTAGATATTTTCCTGGAATTCTCTTGCTTTTCTTATGATCCAATGGTTGTTTGCAATTTAATCTCTTGTTCTGCCTTTTCTAAATCCAGCCTGTATATCTCAAAGTTCTCATTTCATGTACTCTTGAAGCCTAGCTTAAAGGACTTTTAGCATTATCTTGCTAACATATGAAATAAGTGCTATGGTGCAATTGTATGAACATTCTTTGACATTGCCCGTTTTGGGGATCAGAATGAAAATAGGCCTTTTCCAGTCCTGGGCCCACTGCTGAGTTTTCCATTTTTGCAGACATATTGAGTGCAGTGCTTTAACAATATCATCTTTTAGGATTTGAAATAACTCAGCTGGAATTCCATCACCTCTGCTAACTTTGTCCATTATGATGCTTTCTAAGGTCTTCTTGACTTCATACTCCGGGATATCTAGCTCTAGGTGAGTGATCACACCATCGTGGTTATCTGGGTCATTAGATCTTTTTTGTATAGTTCTTCTGTGTATTCTTGCCACCTCCTCTTATTTCTTCTGCTTCTGTTAGGTCCATACCATTTCTGTCCTATATTGTGCCTATTTTTGCATGAAATAGTCCCTTGTTATCTCTAATTTTCTTGAACAGATCTCTAGTCTTTCCCATTCTATTGTTTTCCTCTGTTTCTTTGCATTGTTTGCTTAAGAAGATGGCTTAAGAAGACTTTCTTATCTCTCTTTGCTCTTCATTGGAACTCCACATTCAGATGGGTATATCTTTTCCATTCACCTTTGCCTTTCACCTTTTCTTTTCTCAGCTATTTGTAAGGCCTCCTCAGACAACCATTTTGCCTTTTTGCATTTCATTTTCTTGTGGATGGCTTTGATCACCACCTGTTGCACAATGTTATGAACCTCTGTCCATAGTTCTGGCACTCAGTCTATCAGATCTAATCCTTTGAATCTATTTGTCATGTCCACTGTATAATCATAAGGGATTTGATTTAGGTCATACTTGAATGGCCTGGTTGTCTTCTGTACTTTCTTCAATTTGAGTCTGAATTTTGCAATAAGAAATTCATGATCTGAGTTATAGTCAGCTTTCAGTCTTGTTTTTTGCTGACTGTATAGAGCTTCTCCATCTTCAGCTGCAAAGAATATAATCAATATGATTTGAGTATTTACCATCTGGTGATATCCATGTGTAGAGTCATCTCTTGTATTGTTGAAAGAGGGTGTTTGCTATGACCAGTGCACCCTCATGTCTAAACTCTTGTTAGCATTTTCCCTGCTTCATTTTGTACTCCAAAGTCAAACTTGCCTGTTACTCCATGTATCTCTTGACTTCCTACTTTTGCGTTCCAGTCACTATGATGGTGTTAGTTCTAGGTCTTGTAGGTCTTCACCGAACCATTCAACTTCAGCTTCTTCAGCGTTAGTGGCTGGGGCATAGACTTGGATTACTATGTATATTTGCCCTGGCAATGAACCAAGATCATTCTGCCATTTTTGAGATTTGACCCAAGTACTCCATTTCAGACTCTTTTGCTGACTATTTGGACTACTGCATTTCTTACAAGCAATTCTTTCCCACAGTAGTAGATGTAATGGTCATCTGAATTAAATTCGCCCTTTCCCATCTATTTTTGTTCACTGATTGCTATAATGTTGACAAATAAAATCTGGGCTTTTCTCCCTTCCTTAAACGAACAAAATAACAACTATTACATCTCACTTGAATTAAGCAATTACAATATCACATGTTTTACAGAGTCATCTTTTTTCAATAACTATTCCATTAGAATGATATAGATAGATAAATAGATAAATGTTGTTCAGTGGCTCAGTCATGCCTGACTCTTTGCAACCTGATGGACTGCAGTGCACCAGGTTCCCCTGTCCTTCATCATCTCCCAGAGTTTGCTCAAACTCATGTCCATCGAGTTGGTGATGCCATCCAACCATCTCATTCTCTGTTGTCCCTTTCTCCTCCTACCTTTAATCTTTCCGAGCATCAGGGTCTTTTCTTTTTTTTAATTTATTTATTTTAATTGCAGGTTAATTACTTTACAATATTGTATTGGTTTTGCCATACATCAACATGGATCCACCACAGGTATACACGTGTTCCCCATCCCAAACCCCTCTCCCTCCTCCCTCCCCGTACCATCCCTCTGGGTCGACCCAGTGCACCAGCCCCAAGCATCCTGTATCCTGCATCGAACCTGGACTGGCGATTCATTTCATATATGATATTACACATGTTTCAATGCCATTCTCCCAAATCATCCCACCCTCTCCTTCTCCCACAGAGTATGCAAGACGGCAAAAGAGCCACAGATGTATAGAACAGGGTCTTTTCTAATGTGCCAATTCTTCACATAAGGTGGCCAAAGTATTTAAGCTTCAGCTTCAGGATTAATCCTTTCAATGAATATTCAGGATTGATTTCCTTTAGGATTGACAGGTTTGATTTCTTTGCAGTCCAAGGGACTCTCAAGAGTCTTCTCCAAAGAACAGTTCAAAAGCATCAATTTTTCAACACTCAGCCTTCTTTATGGTCCAGTTCTCACATCCATACATTACTACTGGAAAAACATAGCTTTGGCTATATGGACTTTTTTGGCAAACTGATGTCTCTGTTTTTTTAATGCAGTCTAAGTTTGTCATAGCATTTCTTCCAAGGAACAAACACTTTTTAATTTTATTTTTATGACTGTAGTCATATATATATATATGCATACATATCTTACAATTGTGGAAGGTAATACTTATATTCGGAGAAGGCAATGGCACCCCACTCCAGTACTCTTGCCTCGAAAATCCCATGGACGGAGGAGCCTGGTGGGCTGCAGTCCATGGGGTCACTAAGAGTCAGACGTGACTGAGAGACTTCACTTTCACTTTTCACTTTCATGCATTGGAGGAGGGAATGGCAACCCACTCCAGGGTTCTTGCCTGGAGAATCCCAAGGATGGTGGAGCCTGGTGGGCTGCCATCTGTGGGGTCGCACAGTCAGACACGACTGAAGCGATGTAGTAGTAGTAGTAGTAGTACTTATATTTACTCTTAGACAGAATCACTGAGGTGGTAAAAGTGCAGTGAAAAAACATGCTTTTCCTTGACTCTTGAAATGTGAAGTAAAACAATATTAAAATTGCAAAATTTATTCCAGATAGAATCAAATTGCAAAGCTTTTTGCAGAAAATATATATATATGCTATAATGCCCTTATTATGATAATAGACACAAACATATAAATATAAAATTATATACAATTATATTACATAGACACAAACTAAATAGAATTTATAATACATAGTGATTCTACCAAATATTAGGAAATTCAGAAAAAAAAAAAAAAAAAAAAGCTGAATTCTACCATAGACTTTATCAATGTAACTACTGAATTTGACCAAAATCTGTCTTTCAATAACACACTCTTTAACCTTTCTCCCTTACTAAAGTTTAAACAGGTAATACTAGGATCAGATCAATCCACTCCTTAAAGTATTTTTAAATAGAAATCTCTTTCCAGGCTTATTTACATTTTACATTTTTCTTGTAATGAATTATGTATTATTTTGAAAACATAGGGATGTATATTGATCTCTAAAATCCTTGAAAAGTAAACAGCTTCAGCATCCAAAGAGTCATACTTATGCAGCTCTGACATATTAATGGGATAGTAAATTTAGAAAAATGGCAATATGCCAGAACCCTTAATAGGTCACTGCAGATGAGTATTATTGAGTAAGTTTGGTGCTGCAAGACTAGAAAAGCCTTCCTCCACTCAGAGAGGAACATTAGGAGGATGCCACTCAGATAGGATGCAGATCCAGACTATTGGAGTTCATACTTTATATCTTATATGAGTAAGTGATATTAATCTCTAAATATTTATCAGCTATGCTTATGAAATTTGAATTCTTGAAAGTCCATAGTCATATTATTGTCTCTATACTTCTACAAACAAAATCCAATTAATTATCTATTCTACAATCTGAAGAACTAAAACATGTTACTTGACACAGTCATAAGGTTAAAACACTTGTAATAACCTGCCAATTCCACATTTGATTTGGCTGTTGCTATTTTATTTTTTACAGACTAAATTAATAAATCCTCTCAAAATTCTGGAGGGAAAATTTACAGTTTTAATGTTATGGAAACAAGGATTAGAAAAATATAGAAAAAATCATAGGCAATTTAAAATATTCTGAGATTATACTATGAGAAAATAAAAGAGGTTATACCCATGCCTTCTGGTACTATAGTAAAAGAGATGTGTTTGAGATTTAAAGTAAAAATATCACAATTTTAGCTCTATTCTAAATGAAGGACTATAAAGACAGAAGAAACGACAGAAAATTTCTAGCATCCTGAAACCATATGACAAAAGAAGAAAGCATTTAGAGTATAAGTATTTCTATTCCTACACTAGGTAGAAATAAGCTTTTATACTTGTACTTAATACCATTGTAAATACTTTATTTGCAAGATGAGTTAAGTCTTCACTTAAAATTTCACCACATTGTGATTCCATAGTCAATTTTGTTAAAAATTGTCCTTCAGAATGCCGCTTGCATAGGGGCAAGAGACAAGAGACGAGGGTTTTAATCCTTGGGTCAGGAAAGTCCCCTGGAGTAGGAAATGACAACCCACTCCAGTATTCTTGCCTGAAAAATCCCAAGGACAGAGGAGCCTGATGAACTACAGTTCATGGGGTCTCAGAGTCAGATAAAACAGAATGCACACTCCACGCATGCCATAAGTGTTCTAAATAGTGGCAAATAATTTCATTTAGTAATTTTAATTAAATAAATAACAAAATACTATCACATCTTAGGAAATAAAATAATTTGCTACTCATTTTATTTAATTGACACAGTTAGCTGACCTTTACCTTCCAACAAAATCATCTGAACACTATTATCATGCTGACTGATCATTTATATTCACGATGATTGCTTATGTTTATACTTATTAAACCTAAAAATAAAATATATAGCTATATCACTTATGTCCATTGAAAATTAGGAGTTAATGATCTCATATTTGATAATGTATTTCCATACAAGTGGCATCATTATAAGAAAATGTACTTTGTAAAATGAAAATTCATGTAAACTATACTTATTATCTAAAAACATAAAACCTTTCTTGAATGATATAAGCAAAAATCAAGCACAAAGTTTAAAATATTTATAGTACATATATTTATCTTTACAAAATTAAAAATAATTACCATGTGTGAGGGCTTCACTGTTGGCTTAGCTGGTAAAGAACCTTCCTGTCAAAGCAGGAGATGCAAGAGACCTGGATTAGATCCTTGGGATGAGAAGATCCCCTGGAGATAAAAATGGCAATCCGCTCCAGTACTCTTGACTGGAAAATTTCACGGACAGAGGATCCTGGTGGACTACAGTTCATGGGGGCACAAAGAATCGAATACAAATGAGCATGCACAGACATACACATGTGTTAACAAAAAAAATCCCATTAAATTAATTGATACCTATATATAAAAATGGAGGGGAAGCAACACAAATGTCCATAAATCAAATGAATTTATAAATAAAATGTAGTACAGGCTTACAAAGGAACATTGCTCATTCTTAAAATGGAATGAAATTCTGAAACGTGTTCAGTTCAGTTCATTCCAGTAGCTCAGTCATGTCTGACTCTATGCAACCCCATAGACCACAGCATGCCTATCCATCACCAACACCTGGAGTTTACCCAAACTCATGTCCATTGAGTCGGTGATGCCATCCAACCATCTCATCCTCTGTTGTCCCCTTCACCTCCTGCCTTCTATCTTTCCCAGCATGAGGGTCTTTTCAAATGAGTCAGCTTTTTGTATCAGGTGGCCAAAGTATTGGAGTTTCAGCTTCAGCATCACTTTTCCAATGAATATTCGGAACTGATTTCATTTAGGATGGACTGGTTGGATCTCCTTGCAGTCCAAGGGACTTTCAAGAGTCTTCTCCAGCACCACAGTTCAAAAGCATCAATTCTTCAGCACTCAGCTTTCTTTATAGTCCAACTCTCACATACATAAATGACTACTGGAAAAACCATAGCCTTGACAAGATGGCCCTTTGTAGATAGAGTAATGTCTGCTTGTTTTTTTTTAATTTTATTTTATTTTTAAACTTTACAATATTGTATTGGTTTTGCCAAACATCAAAATGAATCAGCCACAGGTATACATGTGTTCCCCATCCTGAACCCTCCTCCCTCCTCCCTCCCCATAGCATCCCTCTGGGTCGTCCCAGTGCACCAGCCCCAAGCATCCAGTATCATGCATCGAACATGGACTGGCGATATGCTGTCTAGGTTGGTTATAACTTTCCTTCCAAGGAGTAAGCATCTTTTTAATTTCATGGCTGCAATCACCATCTGCAGTGATTTTGGAGCCCCTCAAAAATAAAGTCAGCCACTGTTTCCACTGTTTTCCCATCTATTTGCCATGAAGTGATGGGACCAGATGCCATGATCCTAGTTTTCTGAATGTTGAGCTTTAAGCCAACTTTTTAACTCCTCTTTCACTTTCAACAAGAGGCTCTTTAATTCTTCTTCACTTTCTGTCATAAAGGTGGTGTCATTTGCTTATCTGAAGTTATTGATATTTCTCCTGGCAATCTTGATTCCAGCTTGTGCTTCATGCAGCCCAGCCTTTTTCATGATGTACTCCACATATAAGTTAAATAAGTAGGGTGACAATATATAGCCTTAACATACTCCTTTCCCTATTTGGAACCAGTCTGTTGTTCCATGTTCTAACTGTGGCTTCCTGACCTGCATACAGATTTCTCAAGAAGCAGGTGAGGTGGTCTGCTCTTCCCATCTCTTGAAGAATTGTCCGCAGTTTATTGTGATCCACACAGTCATGTTACAGCATGGACAGACTGTGAGGGTATTATGATAAGGGAAAGAAGATAATCAAAAAGAAAATAAAAATGTGATTGATCTATTATTCCTAGAATAGTCAAATTTATAGAGATAGAAAGTAGACCAGTGATTTCCAGGAACTGATTAGAAGGGGCAATGGATAATTATTGTTATTGTTTAATTGTTAATAGTTTCAGTTGGAAATGATGTAGAGTCTGGGGATTAATATTGGTGATGGATTCACAACAATATGGGAGTACTTAATTCCACTGTATTGATAGTATACTTAAGTTAATTTTAGAAACTTGCCAAACCCCTGCAGTCACTGAATTACTCATTAAATTGTAAACAATTTTAAAGTTCTATCAACCTTGAACAATAAAAGTAATGAAAACAATGAAAAATAAGACTGCAACTTAAAAATATAAGTTATGATATTTTGAGGTCTTTCAGAAGAATGATACTGAGGGCTATAATTAGGATTGCATATAGTTATTAGTGGTTCAGACTGATTATTAGAGATATGACTGTATGTAGATCACTAAGCTTTGGAAAATGAAATATGTTTGACAAATAGAAATTGTATTTTCATGATATTTAACTTTAAAACAACTGGCTAAAACCCTTCAGTGTAATGCTGCCAGTACAATTATGATGTTCAAGCGACAGAATAAAGGATTGAATGAACCTTTTGCAATAACTTTCTCCTTCTTAATTGCAGTCTAGTATGGGATGGATGTAAAAAGTGGGGGTAAAAGGAGTACCCGTGGAAGAAGTGGACTCCTTCTGCCATATAACTTCATCAAATCACAGCTTATCTTTGAAGCTGAATTAGCATCCTTAGTCCTGCAGTTATTATTGCATTTATTCAACTAGCTACTAATAGAACAGTTTTGGTTCCAGGATTTCAGAGATAGAAATCCTTTTAAGAACTTAGATCCTCCTGAAACTTAAGGAGAAATTAATTTAGCTCTGTGTTAAAACGTGAAACATAAAAACATGAGTTTGAGCAAGCTCTGGGAGTTGGTGATTGACAGAGAAGCCTGGTGTGCTGCAGTCCATTGGGTTGCAAAGAGTCAGACACGACTGAGTGACTGAACTTACGTAAAGAAATAAGAAGCTTTATTTATTTACTTTTCTTTATGCAGTAAAGTTTGCATTTCTGAGACTTTGCAGGTAAAACTTCTCCCTACGCAAAATGCCCTTTCAGTTATGAAAGTTTGCATTTAGTATTATAGGGTTACTTTGGGAAGAAATATTGTAAGCAGATCATTATTGATTTCAATGTATAGCTTGGCAAATTTGAAGTAAATGCACTAACAATTGCAAATTATGTTTCCATTTGCAGACTCAGTTCTTCCATGGCCTAGGCATAAAAATATAAGTCCTCTTATTTTGAAAGTAAAAATGCCTTTAAAGTTTAATCAGTATCAAAAATTATTGGATTTTAGTGTGTTTCAATAGATTTTAGTATGTTTTTTATATGTAATTATCATCTATTTCTCCATTTGCAGTATCACTTTTGTTTGAAATCATGGAAAACTGGAATATCACGGCAGATTTCATTCTCCTAGGTCTCTTTAACCACACAGGAGCCCACCAATTTCTCTTTGTGTTGGTTCTTATAATTGCCTTCACCTCCCTAGTTAGCAATGCCCTCATGCTTCTCCTGATTCTCCTGGACCCCCGACTCCACAGGCCCATGTACTTCCTCCTGAGCCAACTCTCCCTCATGGACCTGATGCTGATTTCCGCCATAGTGCCCAAAATGGCCATTGACTATTTGACTGGCAGGAAGTTCATCTCCCCTGCTGGCTGTGGGTTCCAGATCTTCTTCTTCCTCACTTTAGGAGGGGGTGAGTGCTTCCTCTTAGCAGCCATGTCCTATGACCGCTATGTTGCTATTTGCCATCCACTGAGATACCCAGTCCTCATGAGTTGGAAAGTATGTCTCAGTATGATTTTGGGGTCTTGGTTCCTTGGTGCAGTTGATGGACTCATGCAGGCTGCTGCTACCCTGAACTTCTCATTTTGCAGCACACATGAGATTGATCACTTCTTTTGTGAGGCGCCCACTCTTGTGCGTTTGGCTTGTGCTGACACTTCTGTCTTTGAGTATGTCATGTACATCTGCTGTGTGTTAATGCTCCTGATCCCCATTTCCCTCATCTTGATTTCCTATAGTCTCATCCTTGCTGCTGTTCTCCACATGCATTCTAATGAAGCCCGCAAGAAGGCATTTGCCACCTGCTCCTCCCACCTGTCTGTGGTGGGACTCTTTTTTGGAGCTGGCATTTTTACCTACATGAGACCTAAATCCTATAAGTCAGCTAACTACAATAAGGTTGTGTCAGTGTACTATACTATTTTCACCCCTGTGCTGAACCCCCTCATCTATAGTCTGAGGAACAGTGAGGTCAAGGGAGCTCTGCAAAAGTGTATGAATAGATGTGCTGCCTATGAATAAGATTACGTTGACTTGCCCTAGAGTTCAAGGCTGTGCAAAGTGATTATACAAGATTTCCTTGAGAGAAGTTACATACACATTATATCTGTAACTGTTATTTCTGTTGTACTTTGAAATGGAGATAGACGTCTAGCTTTGGATACTTTACTAAACTGTCCTCAACAAATTAGATTACTGGTTATTAAAATCTGTTGATCACAAATCTTTATTCAAATGTTCCTACATCCCCCTTCACAATAAATACTTGTTGAAAGAATGAGTAGTCAAGCAATATTGAAGTTTTTTTTTTTTTAATTGAGGTATAACTTATGAACCCTAGAAAACTCACATGTTTAGGCTAACTTTCAACTCGTTTCAATAGTACCTGCACTTATAGCTTACACCCAGTACCAAGAGACAAAACTTTCATGAAACTAGAAATGTCCCACATTTCCTTTTCTAGTGAAGTCACTCAACCCAGAAACAAATACTGGTCTGATTCACATCTCTAACAATTATTTTAATCTATACTAGAATTTAATATCAATGAAACTGTGCAGTAGGTATTTTTCTTGTATCTTAAGCCTTTCTTTTAATTGCTATATTTTTAAATATTCTTATACAACTTTACACTATCAGCATTTTAGTTTTTTCTTTGCTAAGTAGTACTTTCTTATTGGTATGTATCAATATTTACTTATGTACTATTTTGTTGATAGACAACTGGGTTATATTTTCAGTGTGGGATTCTTATGACTAAAATTGCTATTATCCCTTTCTGTCTATGATCATATGTGTTTACTTTTTGTAGCTGCATGAATACCTTTTTAGTAACTTGTTTTTGATGTGGATATTTGATTTTAAACTCTTGCCAGCAGAGCACATGAGCAGCAGTTGCTCCAAACTGGCCACAGTTGGGTATTATTAATGCTAACATTTTTGTCTGTCTTATTTAATGTAACTCATTTTGTTTTAATTTGTATTTCCCTAATGTGTAATGATGCTGCAGACTTTTGCATTAGCTTATTGCCTATTTATATGTCTTCCTTTGTTAATGGTTCATTCAATCTTTGAAAAAAAAAAAAAAGAAAATAACATTTTGAAATTTCTAAAGTTACATAATTTTATTGTTTACTGATAGATGACATATGATGTTCGTAAGAATATTTGAAATTTTTAAATAGAATCATATCACATTTTGGTAGATGGTTAAATGCTATTTGCAATGGATAGATATTTTAGATAATGGTTTTAGTTCTTTTCTATGTATAGGAAGAGGCAAAAATTCAATTCATAAAATTTTTTCCTGAAACAAATCTGAGGGCAGTTCTAACAGTTTTCTACAAGCTCAAGATTCCACATCCTGATCTTCACCCTGAATTCCTTTCAGGGTGTATTTAGGTCAGCAACTGCAGTGGTTAATAACTTGTACAATAGGATGGTGAGAAAATGTCTTTATTTTATAATCTCCTCCCTTTTGGTTTTACTTTGACCAAATTTTGGAAGGCATTTTTGGACCAGTTTTTCTCACAGTGGTAGGACTGCTTATGCCCAGATCAGCTAAGGATTTTGTTGATAGATCACTCAATGAGCTATTATTGGATTAGGCTCTTTTAACAGTGTAGCCAAATGCTTCTGGACTTCTTATCTTCCTCTTATGGTCCAGGAAATGGTTCTCTTTGTTGCTTCTTCCTATATTTAGAGTTACAATATTACAATCATTGATCATATACAACCACTACTACTAAGTCATTTCAGTTGTGTCCGACTCTGTGCGACCCCATAGACAGCAGCCCACTAGGCTCCCCCTGTCCCTGGGATTCTCCAGGCAAGAACACTGGAGTGGGTTGCCATTTCCTTCTCCAGTGCATGAAAGTGAAGTCACTCAGTCATGTCTGACTCTTTGTGACCCCATGGACTGCAGCCTACCAGGCTCCTCCGTCCATGGGATTTCCCAGGCAAGAGTACTGGAGTGGGGTGCCATTACCTTCTCCAATATACAACCAAATATTTGATCAATTGTATCAAGCCACTAATTATCATTATTTTTATCAAAGACTCAGCCACACATTTGGTAATGCAAACAATTTTAATAAAGTAGAATACAACCAATAGAGCTAGTAAAATTAATAGGGTCATAAGAAAGTACTTAAGCTAAGAACTTCTATTAGATATGGCCCAGTATCTCTCAGCCATATATTCCACTCTTTTTTGCACCAATCACTATCTTTAAGGGAAACAATATTTTGGTATTGTACACAACCCCTTCATGAATCACAGCCTTGTTATGGTGGAAGGGCTTGTGTAATTCAATAAAGCTAAGAGTCATGTTATGCAGGACCACCCAAGATGAACAGGTCATAGTGAAGGGTTCTGACAAAATGTGATCATTTTGGAAGAGGAAATGGCAGATGACACCAGTATTCTTGCCTGGAGAACCTCATGAACAGTATGAAAAGGCAAAAGAGATATGACATTGGATGATAAGCCTCCCAGGTTGGAGGGTGTATGATAGGCTACTGAGAAAGAGCAGACACAATTAATAACTATTGATAGCTCCAGAAAGAATGAGGTGGCTGGGTCAAAGTGGAAATAGCCCTCATTGTGGAGATGTCTGGTAGTAAAAAGTAAAGCCCAATGCTGTAAAGAATAATATTGCATAGTAATCTTTAATGTTAGGTCCATGAATCAAGGTAAATTTGATGTGTTCAAGAAGGAGATGGCAAGACTGAACATTGACGTATTAGGAATCAGTGAACTAAAATGGATGGGAATACCAAATTTAATTCAGATGGCCATTATATCTAATACTATGGCAAGAATCTGTTAGAAGAAATGGAGTAGCCCTCACAGTCAAAAAAGATTCCAAAATGCAGTGACTAAGACACCATGCTCCCAATACAGAAGACCTGGTTTTGATTCCTGGTCAGAGAACTAGATCCCACATGCTGCAACCAAAATGCACTACTTGGGCACAATCTCAAAAAACAAACAAACAAACAAACAAAAAAAACTTGGTTCATTTCCAAGGCGAACCATTCAGTATCTCAGTAATCAAATAGCCACACTAAAATCAAGTTACTAAAATCTATTCATGCAGCTACCAAAAATCTTCAGCCAACAATGCTGAAGAAGCTAGAGTTGACCATTTCCTTGAAGACCTACAAGACCTTCTAAAACTAACAGAATAAAAGATGTCCTTTTCATCATAGTGAATTGGAATGCAAAACTAGGAAGTCAAGAGACACCCAGAATAACAGGAAAAGTTGGCATTGGAGTATAAAATGAAGCAAGGCAAAGGCTAACAGAGTTTTGTCAAAAGAACACATTGGTCATAGTCACTGGTCATTGGACGTGAATAAATATCAACATCTTAGGAATCAGTGAACCAAAAAGCATCTACTTCTTTTTCACACTAAAGCCTTTGTGTGTATCATAACAAACTGTGGAAAACTCTTCAAGAGATGGGAATACCAGACCATCTTACTTGTCTCCTGAGAAAACCGTATGCATGTCAAGAAGCAAGTTAGAACCTTAGGTGGAAAAACTGGTTCAAAATTTTGAAAGGAGTATGACAAGGTTGTATATGGTCAACCTGTTTATTTAACTTAAATGTAGAACGCATTATGTGAAATACTGGACTGGATGAGTTACAAGCTAGAATCAAGATTGCCAAGAGAAATAGTAACAACCTCGGATGTGCAGAAGATATTACTCTAATGGCAAAAAGCAAAGAGGAACTAAAGAGCCTCTTGATGAGTGTGAAAGAGTAGGTGAAAAAGTCAGCTTAAAGCTGAATATTAAAAAAAAAAAAGAAAAAAAACCTGGCATATGACCCAATCACTTCATGCAAATAGAAGGGATAAAGGTGGAAGCAATGACAGATTTCCTCTTCTTGGATTCTAAAGTCACTGTGGATGGTGACTGCAGCCATGAAATTAGAAGATGACTGTTTTTTGGAAGGAAAGCTATAACAAACATAGACAGTGTATTAAAAAGCAAAGACATCACTTTGTTGGAAAAGGTCCATATAATCAAGGCTATGATCTTTCCAGTAGTCATGTACAAATCTGAGAGTTGGATCATAAAAAATGCAGAGCGCTGAAGAATGTGCTTTTGAACTGTGGTGCTGGAGAAGATTCCTGAGAGTCCTTTGGACAGCAAAGAGATCAAAATAGTCAATTTTAAAGGAAATCAACCCTGAATATTCATTGGAAGGACTGATGCTGAAGCTCCAATATTTTGGTCCCCTGATCCAAAGAGACAATTCATTTGAAAAGACTCTGATGCTGGGAAAGATTGAAGGCAGAAGGAGAAGACAATAACAGAGGATGAGATGGTTGGATGGCATCACTGATTCAATGGTCATGAACTTGAGTAAACTGTAAGAGATGGAGAGGGACAGGAAAGCCTGGCATGCTGCAGTCAATGGAGTCATAAAGAGTCGGACATGACTGATGACGGAACAACAACAACATGCATACAAATTGTTGCTGTTGAGTTGTTAATCATGTCTGACTCTTGTGATTTCAAGGACTGTAGCCTGCCAAGCTCCTCTGTCCGTGGGATTTCCCAGGCAGAAATACTAAAGAGTAGGTTGCCATTTCCTTCTCCAGGGGATCTTTCCCACCCAAGGATGGAAACAATGTCTCTTAAACTGGCAGGTGGATTCTTTACCACTGAGCCATCAGGAAAGCCCATGCATATATATAGGGGCATGAAAATATATAAACAACTATTAACAGACATAAAGGGATAAATTAATAATAATAGAAGGGAAATTTAACACCCCACTTACATCAGTGTAGTCAGGGAGTGTGATTTCTCCAGCTCCATAAATCTTGCTCAAGATTGTTTTGGCTCTTCTGTGCAAAAAGGCCATTGATAATTTGATAGGGATTACACTGAATCTCTTGGATTGGCCTGGGTACTATAGTCATTTTAATAAATTGATTCTTTTAATTCAAGAGCAAGATATATTTTTTTAACTTTTTAATTTATATTAGAGTACTGTTGATTAAAAATACTGTCATAGTTTCAGGTGTACAGCAAAGTGACTCAGTTATACATATACATGTATCTTTTTTTTTTCCAAATTATTTTTCCATTTAGGATGTTACATAATATTGAGGAGAGTTCTTTTTCTTATCCAGCTGCAATGCGGGGCACCTGGGCTCGATCCCTGGGTTGGGAAAATCCCCTGGACAAGGAAAAGGCTACCCACTCTAGTATTCTAGCTTTGGGTCACAAAGAGTTGGACAGGACTGAGTGACTTTCACTTTCACTTTCTCACACAATCGGTCCCTGTTGGTTATCCATTTTAAATATAGCAGTGTGTGCATGTCAGTTCCACACTCCCTAACAATTCCTTCCCCCACCCTTCCTGTATAGTAAGCATAAGTTTTTTCTCTATGAGTCTGAGTCGGCTTATGTTTTGTAAATCTGTTTACTTGCATCACTTTTTTAGATTCTGCATGTAAGTAATATATCATATGATATTTCTCTTTCTCTGAATTCACTCAGTATGACAGGTATTTTGACTGATGTGAGGTGCTATCTCATTGTAGTTTTGATTCACATTTCTATAATAATTATTGATGTTGAAAATCTTTTCATGTGCTTATTGGCCATCTGTATATCTTTGGAGAAATGTCTAAGTCTTCTGCCCACTTTTTGATTGGGTGGTTTGTTCTGATTATATTAAGCTGTTTATAAATTTTGACAGAGAAGGCAATGGCAACCTGCTCCAGTACTCTTACCTGGAAAATCCCATGGATGGAGGAGCCTGGTAGGCTACAGTCCATGGGGTCACGAAGAGTCAGACACGACTGAGCGACTTCACTTTCACTTTTCACTTTCATGCATTGGAGAAGGAAATGGCAACCCATTCCAGTATTCTTGCCTGGGAGAATCCTAGGGACAGAGGAGCCTGTTGGGTTGCCGTCTACGGAGTCACACAGAGTCGGACGTGACTGATGTGACTTAGCAGCTGCAGCATAAATTTTGAAGACTAATCCTTTGTCAGTCACATCAGTTCCAAATGTTTTCTCCCATTTTTTGGATTGTCTTTTCATTTTGCTTATGGTTCCCTTTGTTGTGCAAAAGCCTTATAGATTATTGGAACAGGATAGAAAGTAAATTAATCTACTACAAAACATGCAAGACTATACAATTAGAGAAAGAAAATCTCTTCAATAAATGGTGCTGGGAAAACTGAACAGCTACATGCAAAACAATGATATTAATTAGAATACTCTAATACCATACACACAGAAAATTATTTAAAATAGATTAATAACCAAAATGTGAGACTGGATCTATCAAACACTTAAAGGAAAACATAGGCAGAATACTCTCTGACATAAATCTCAGCAATATCTTTTCTGACCCATGTCATGGAATAGTAGAAATACATACAATAAGCTCAAGAGTACAGTGTATATGTCCATCTGTTTTTCTCACCTTCAATTTCTTCATCAGCATCTTATAGTTTTCAGAATATAGTACTTTTGCCTTATATATGTTCATTCTTAGGTATTTATTCTTTTTGATGCAATAGTATTCTTGATTTCTCACTATGATAGCTTGATGTTATTGTATACAAATGCAGCAGATTTCTGTATATTCATTTACTTATGTATATTTATTTTTTATCCAGTTACTTTGCTGAATTAATGAATTGCTTTTGAACTGTGGTGTTGGAGAAGACTCTTGAGAGTCCCTTGGACTCCAAGGAGATCCAACCAGTCCATTCTAAAGGAGACCAGTCCTGGGTGTTCATTGGAAGGATTGATGCTAAAGCTGAAACTCCAATACTTTGGCCACCTCATGCAAAGAATTGACTCATTGGAAAAGACTCTGATGCTGGGAAGGATTGAGGGCAGGAGGACAAGGGGACAACAGAGGATGAGATGGCTGGATGGCATCACTGACTCGATGGGCATGAGTTTCAGTGAACTCCGGGAGTTGGTGATGGACAGGGAGGCCTGGCATGCTGTGATTCATGGGGTTGCAAAGAGTTGGACTGAGCGACTGAACTGAACTGAACTGAGTAGTTTCTAGTAATATGATTTTCTATGTATATTATTATGTCATCTACAAACAGTGACAGTTTTACGTCTTTTCCAATTTGGATTCACTTTGTTTCTTTTTAGCTCCAAAACTATGTTGAATCAAAGTAGAGAGATTATGTATTCTTGTCTTGTCTCTGTCTGAGTATAGAGGAAATGCTCATCCTGTTGAGCATGATGTTAGCTGTGAGTTTGTCATACATGGTCTTTATCATACTGCAATATATTCCACTTATGCCCATGCTCTGGAGAGTATTTAGCATGAATGTGTTGCATTATTATTTTTTTTAATTTTATATATTGAAATGATCATATGGATTTATCCTTCAGTTTGTTAAGGTGGGTATCACATTGAATTATTCGTGGATATTGAAAAAAAACTTGCATCTCTGGGATAAATTCCACTTGATCATGGTGTACAAGCCTTTTAATATATATTGGAATTGATTTGTTCATATTTTGTGAGGAGTTTTGTACCTATATTTATCAGTCATTGGCATGTGATTTTCTTCTTTTTGTTGGGTAGTTTTGTCTGGTTTTGGTATCATGGTGATGACAGTCTAAGAATGAGTTTGGAAGTTTCCTTTCCTCTGCACATTTTGAAACAGTTTCAGAAATACAGCTGTTAACTATTCTCTAAATGTGAAATTCACCTGCAAAATCATCTTGTCCTGGTCTTTTGTTTGTTGGGAGATTTTAAATTCCTAATTTAATTTCAGTACTGTTAATATGCTATCTAGGTTGATCATAACTTTCCTTCCAAGGAGTAAGCATCTTTTAATTTCATGGCTGCAGTCATCATCTGCAGTGATTTTTGAGCCCAGAAAAGTAAAGTCTGACACTGTTTCCACTGTTTCCCCATCTATTTCTCATGAAGTGATGGGGCCAGATACCATGATCTTCGTTTTCTGAATGTTGAGCTTTAAGCCAACTTTTTCACTCTCCACTTTCACTTTCATCAAGAGGCTTTTGAGTTCCTCTTCACTTTCTGCCATAAGGTGGTGTCACCTGCATATCTGAGGTTATTGATATTTCTCCCGGCAATCTTGATTCCAGCTTGTGTTTCTTCCAGTCCAGCATTTCTCATGATGTACTTTGCATAGAAGTTAAATTATTTGGAAGGAATGATGCTAAAGCTGAAACTCCAGTACTTCAGCCACCTCATGTGAAGAGCTGACTCATTGGAAAAGTCTCTGATGCTGGGAGGGATTGGGGGCAGGAGGAGAAGGGGACGACAGAGGATGAGATGGCTGGATGGCATCACTGACTCGATGGACGTGAGTCTGAGTGAACTCCAGGAGTTGGTGATGGACAGGGAGGCCTGGTGTGCTGTGATTCATGGGGTCACAAAGAGTAGGACACGACTGCGTGACTGAACTTAACTGAACTGAACTGTTAATAGGTCTGTTCCAATGTTTTCTATTTTTTTTTTTTTTTGTGGTTCAGTCATGCAAGATGACACATTTGATAAAATTTTCCATATTTTCTAGCTTGTTCATTTTATTGGCATATAGTTTCTCAAAGTTGTCTCTAATAATTCTTTGTATTTCTGTGGTGTTGATTGCAGATTTCCTTCTAATTTCTGATTTTATTTATTTGTGCCTTCTCACCTTTTTCATTCAGGGAGTCTGGCTAAATGTTTATCTGTTCTGTTTATCTTTTCAAAACTAGCTTTTAATTTTATTAAAATTTTTCTATTGTGTTTTTTAGTCTCAGTGTCATTTATTTTTGCTTGGATCATTGTGATTTCTTCTCTTATACTAAATTTGGCTTATGTTTTTTCTTCTTTCTCTATTTGCTTTAGTCATAAGGTTAGGTTGTTTATTTGAAATATTTCTTATTTTCTTAGGTAAACTTGCTTTGATGGCAGCTTTCTATATTTAGGCTCACTGAATTTAGGAAAGCAACTTATGAATAATATGAGGACATAATGAAGAAATGCAAAATATTTAAAAGTGCTAACAAAAATGAGTTTGTAGATTATCATAACAGATCTAAAAAAACAGAGGGCTTCAACAGCACTGAAACAAGCAGGAAAAGAAAAGTCTGGGGAAATTATCTGGTCAAAGGAGAAAAACGAAAAGAACTAAGAATGAAAGCAAATAAAGAAAGCTTGAGGCTGGGGGATGGTCCCAGGATGGCAGGGGGAATAGGATGGGGAGACCACTTTCTCCCCCACAAATGCATCAAAAGATCATTTGAATGCTGAGCAACTTCCAGAAAGCAACTTCTGAACACTGACAGAGGACATCAGTCACTCAGAAAAGCAGCCCATTCTCTTTGAAAGGAGGTAGGACAAAATATAAAAGACAAAAAAAGAGACAAAAGAGTTAGGGATGGAGACCCGTCCTGAGGAGGGAGTCGTGAAGGAGGAGAAATTTCCAAACAGTAGGGAACCCTCTCACAGGCAGATCTGTGGGGAGTTTTGGAATCTCAGAGGGCAACATAACTGGGAGAGAAAAAAAAATAAAAGAAATCCACAGAATATGTGCCTAACCACAACTGCCAGCAGAGAAGTAGCCTGGACACTCATGTCCACCACCAGTAAGCAGGGGCTGGACAGGGAGGTGTGGGTTGCATAATAAGTGCTTAGGGTAAGGACTAGGCCTGAATGCCCTGAGGACCATCTAAGGGAGTTAACGTGACATAGCAACCCAAATAACGGGATTGCCAGAGAGAGAAAGAAAAAAAAAAAAAGAACTTTCCAGTGAAAGGCTCTAACACAAAGCCTGGCCTGCTCACAGAACAAAGAATTGACCGAATACCAAAGGAGAGCTAGCCAGCTGCATACAAGGCCCTTACCCCCCACCAAAGGCAGAGAGGCAAGTGTGTGACAGCCAGAGCCAGAAGACAAGGGGCTGCTCCAATCTTGGTCCGAGAGACTGGCATCCTCCACCAAACTGTGAACAGGCTCCCAGTTGCTAACCACTTTCTCCTGGGATCGTGGATAGTTGACACCTGCCAGGAGGGTCACAACCTGAGATCAGCTCCCCAAAGGAGACACATGGCACACCTGGGAAACTGAGCGACCAGGACTGGGGTGGTGATTAAGACACACAGCCCACCTGGGACAGTTCACTTGCCATACACCTGGTTGTCTGAGCTTCTCAGACCTGGAAAGGGCACAAAATGTATGCCCAACCAAATCTGTGCCCTTGTGGAGTACCCAAGAGCCTGAGTGGCTTAGACCTGGGAAGTGCATGAAATGCAGGACCTGTTTTGAACAGCGCCCCTATAGAGAACCCTGGAGCCTGAGCAATGTAGACCCAGGAAACACACACTGCCTTGAGCTGGGGCCAACCCAGTGTGGTCCATACACTGTGAGCACTCCCCATACACACCAGCGATATTTGTTTTCAGTGTCCGCTCCTCCCCACAACACAACTGAACAAGAGCCTAAGAAGATGATCACCTTCGTCCGCTTGTGTTAGATCAGAAATTAGACATTGAAGAGACTTGCAAACAGAGGAAGGCAAAACAAATGAAGAAGAGGGAACCACTCTGGAAGTGACAGGTGTAACAGATTAAAACCTTGTAGTTAACATTGACTAAGGGTTGGAGGCGGCCAATAGACCTCGAGAACAAGTATAAGCTCGTACTTCGCTGAAACTGAACTGACCCCACACTGCCCTCAAGAGCTCCAGAGAACTTCCTAGATTTATTTTTGCTATTAACTTTTTAATTTTTAAAAAAATTTAAGTTCTTTATTACTCCTTTAATTTTGATTTTTATAACCTACTATTACCTTGCAAAAAAAGACCCTGTTTTAAAGCAAATCTCATATATATATTTTCTATAATTTTTTTTGTTTTGTATTTTTAATACTGTATTTTTGAGAGCCTAACCTCTACTCTCATGATGTACTCTGCATATAAGTTAAATAAGCAGGATGACAATATACAGCCTTGATGTACTCCTTTTCCTGTTTGGAACCAGTCTGTTGTTCCATGTCCAGTTATAACTGTTGCTTCCTGACCTGCATACAAGGCTCTCAAAAGGCAGGTCAGGTTTTCTGGTATTCCCATCTCTTTCAGAATTTTCCACAGTTTATTGTGATTGACACAGTCAAAGGTTTTGGCATAGTCAATAAAACAGAAATAGATCTTTTTCTGGAAATCTCTTGCTTTTTCAATGATCCAGTGGATGTTGGCAATTTGATCTGTGGTTCCTCTGCCTTTTCTAAACCAGCTTGAACATTTGGAAGTTCACGGTTCACGTTTTGCTGAAGCCTGGCTTGGAGAATTTTGAGCATTACTTTACTAGCCTGTGAGATGAGGAAAATCATTGGCAGTTTGATCGTTCTTTGGCATTGCCTTTCTTTGGGCTTGGAATGAAAACTGACCTTTTCCAGTTCTGTGGCCTCTGCTGAGTTTTCCAAATTTGCTGGCATATTGAGTGCAGCACTTTCACAGCATCATCTTTCAGGATTTGAAGTAGCTCAACTGGAATTCCAGTGCCTCCACTAGCTTTATTTGTAGTGATGCTTCCTAAGGCCCACTTGACTTCACATTCCAGGATGTCTGGCTCTAGGTGAGTGATCACGTCATCATGATTATCTGGGTTGTGAAGGTCTTTTTTTTACAGTTCTTCTGTGTATGCTTGCCACCTCTTCTTAATATCTTCTGCTTCTGTTAGGTCCATACCATTTCTGTCCTTTATCGAGCCCATCTTTGCATGAAATGTTCCCTTGGTATCTCTAATTTTCTTGAAGATATCTCATCTTTCCTAGATTGTTTCTCAATTGTTTTCCTCTATTTCTTTGCATTTGTCACTAAGGAAGGCTACCTTATCTCTCCTTGCTCTTCTTTGAACTCTGTCTTCAAATGGGTATATCTTTCCCTTTATCCTTTGCTTTTCACTTCTCTTCTTTTCATAGCTAATTGTAAGGCCTCCTCAGACAGCCATTTTGCTTTTTAGCATTTTTTTCCCCCTTGGGGATGGTCTTGATCCCTGTCTCTTGTACAATGCCATGAACATCCATCCATAGTTCATCAGGCACTCTGTCTATCAGATCTAGTCCCTTAAATCTATTTCTCACCTCCACTGTATAATCATAAGGGATTTGATTTAGGTCATACCTGAATGACCTAGTGGTTTTCCCCACTTTCTTCAATTTAAGTCTGAATTTGGCAATAAGGAGTTCATGATCTGAGCCACAGTCAGCTCTCCCTGTCTTGTTTTTGCTCACTGTATAGAGCTACTCCATCTTCGACTGCAAAGAACATAATCAATCTGATTTTGGTGTTGGCCATCTGATGTCCATGTGTAGAGTCTTCTCTTGTGTTGTTGGAAGAGGGTGTTTGCTATGACCAGTGCATTCTCTTGGCAACACTCTATTAGCCTTTGCCCTGCTTCATTCTGTACTCCAAGGCCAAATCTGCCCATTACTCCAGGTGTTTCTTGACTTCCTATTTTTTCATTCCAGTCCCCTATAATGAAAAGAACATCTTTTGGGGGGTGTTAGTTCACAACCACCCTAAAGCTCACTACTGTACACTTCATTAAACTCCAGAGAGAAGAGATACAGCTCCACCCATCAGAACACAGATGCAAGCTCCTCTAACCAGGAAACCTTGACAACCCACTAGTCCAACCCCACCCACAGGGAGCAGGCTCCACAATAAAGAGGAACCGTGAACTTCCAGCCTACAGAAAGGGCACCCCAAACAGAGCAATCTTAAAAAATGAAAAGGCAGAGAAATGTTCAGCAGGTAAAAGAACATGATAAATTCCCACCAAACCAAACAAAAGAGGAGGAGATAGACAATCTACCTGAAAAAGAATTCAGAATAATGATAGTACAGAAGATCCGAAATCTTGAAAACAAAATGGAGTTGCAGATAAATAGACTAGAGACAAGGATTGTGAAGATACAAGGAATGTTTAACAAGGACCTAGAAGAAATAAAGAAGAGTCAATCAATAATGAATAATGCAATAAATAATGTCAAAAGCACTCTGGATGGAACCAACAGTAGAATAACTGAGGCAGAAGATAGGATAAGTCAGGTGGAAGATAGAATGATAGAAATAAATGAAGCAGAGAGGAAAAAAGGAAAAATAATTAAAAGAAATAAGGACAACTGCTGAGACCTTTGGGGCAATGTTAGGAATCATAGGAGTCCCAGAAGAAGAAGACAAAAAGAAAGGGCATGAGAAAATACTTGAGGAGATAATAGTTGAAAACTTCTCTAAAATGGGGAAGGAAATAGACACCCAAATCCAAGAAACCCAGAATCCCAAACAGAATAAACCCAAGGCAAAACACTCCAAGACACATATTAATCAAACTAACAAAGATCAAACACAAAGAGCAAATATTAAAAGCAGCAGGGGAAAGCAACAAATAACATATAATAGGATCCCCATAAGGATAACAGCTGATTTTTCAGTAGAAACTCTTCAGGCCAGAAGAGAATGGCAGGCCATAATTAAAGTAAAAGAAAAAAATCCTACAACCTAGATTATTATACCCACCAAGGATCTCATTCAAATATGAAGGAGAAATCAAAGGTTTTACAGACAAGCAACAGCTGAGAGAATTTAGCACCACCATACCAGCTCTTCAACAAATGCTAAAGGATCTTTTCCAGACAGGAAATACAGAAAAGGCTTTTAGCCTCAAACACAAAACAACAAAGTAAATGGCAATAATTATCAATCAAAATATCAATAATTACCTTAAATGTAAATGGGTTGAATGCTCCAACCAAAAGACAAAGACTGTCTGAATGGATAAAAAAACAAGACCCCTATATATGCTGTCTACAAGAGACCCACCTCAAACCAAGGGAAACATAGAGATTGAAAGTGAAGGTCTGGAAAAAGATATGTCATGTAAATAGAGACCAAAAGAAAATAGGAGTAGCAATACTCATATCAGAAAAAATACACTTTGAAATAAAGGCTGTGAAAAGATACAAAGAAGGACACTACATCATGATCAAGGATCAATCCAAGAAGAAGATACAACAATTATAAATATATATGCACCCTACATAAGACCACCTCATACATAAGGCAAATGGTAACAAGTATGAAGGGGAAATTAACAGTAGCACAATAATAGTGGGAGACTCTATTACCCAACTTACACCTATGGATAGATCAATCAAACAGAAAATTAGCAAGGAAACACAAACTTTAAATGATACAATGGACCAGTTAGACCTAATTGATATCTATAGGACGTTTCACCCCAAACATTGGATTTCACTTTTTTCTCAAGTGCACATGGAACATTCTCCAGGATAGATCACATCCAAGAACATAAATCAAACCTTGGTAAATTTAAAAAAAAAAAAGAAATCATTTCAAGCATCTTTTCTGATCACAATGCAGTAAGATTAGATGTCAATACCAGGAAAAAATCTATTAAAAATACAAACATATGGAGGCTGAAAAAGTTGCTTCTCTAGAACCAACAGATTATGGGAGAAATCATAAAGGAAATCAAAATATGCATAGAAGTAAATGAATATGAAAACATGACAACCCAAACCTATGGGCTTCAGTAAAAGCAGTGCTAAAGGGAAGATTCATAGCAATACAGGTTTACCATAAGAAACAAGAGAAAATTCAAATAACAACCTAACTTTACACCTAAAGCAACTAGGAAAAGAAGAAATTAAGAACCCCAGGGTTAGTAAAAAGAAAGAAATCATAAAAATTAGAACAGAAATAAATGAAAAATAAACAAGGGAGACTATAGCAAAAGTCAACAAAACTAAAAGCGGGTTCTTTGAGAAGATAAATAAAATAGACAAACCATTAGCCAGACTCATCAAAAAAAAAAAAAAGGGGGGAGAAGACTCAAATCAACAAAGAAATGAAAACAGAGAAATCACAACAGACAACACAGAAATAAAAAGGATCATAAGAGACTAGTATCAGCATCAGTATGCCAATAAAATGGACAACTTGGAAGAAATGAACGAATTCTTAGAAAAGTATAACCTTTCAAAACTGAACCAGGAAGAAATAGAAAATCTTGACAGACCCATCACAAGCACAGAAATCGGAACAGTAATAAAAAATCTTCCAAAAAGCAAAAGCCCAGGACCAGTTTGTTTCACATGCGAATTCTACCAAAAATTGAGAGAACAGCTAACACCTATCCTACTCAAACTCTTCCAGAAAATTGCAGAGGAAGGTAAACTGCCAAACTCATTCTATGAGGCCACCATCACCCTGATATCAAAACCAGACAAAGATGCCACAAAAAATAAAACTACAGGCCAATATCACTGATGAACATAGATGCAAAAACCCTTGTTAAAATTCTAGCAAACAGAACCCAACAACATATTAAAAAGATCATACATCATGACCAAGTGGGCTTTATCCCAGGGATGCAGGGATTCTTCAGTTCAGTTCAGTTCAGTTCAGTCGCTCAGTCGTGTCCAATTCTTTGCAACCCCATGAATTGCAGCACGCCAGGCCTCCCTGTTCATCACCAACTCCCGAAGTTCACTCAGACTTACGTCCATCGAGTCGGTGATGCCATCCAGCCATCTCATCCTCTGTCATCCCCTTTTCCTCTTGCCCCCAATCCCTCCCAGCATCACAGTGTTTTCCAATGAGTCAACTCTTCACATGAGGTGGCCAAAGTACTGGAGTTTCAGCTTTAGCATCAGTCCTTCCAAAGAAATCCTAGGGCTGATCTCCTTCAGAATGGACTGGTTGGATCTCCTTGCAGTCCAAGGGACTCTCAAGAGTCTTCTCCAACACCACAATTCAAAAGCATCAATTCTTCAGTGCTCAGCTTTCTTCACAGTGCAACTCTCACATCCATACATGACCACTGAAAAAACCATAGCCTTGACTAGACGAACCTTTGTTGGCAAAGTAATGTCTCTGCTTTTCAATATGCTATCCAGGTTGGTCATAACTTTCCTTCCAAGGAGTAAGTGTCTTTTAATCTCATGGCTGCAGTCACCATCTGCAGTGATTTTGGAGCCCGCAAAAATAAAGTCTAACATCGTTTCCACTGTTTCCCCATCTATTCCCATGAAGTGATGGGACCAGATGCCATGATCTTCATTTTCTGAATGTTGAGCTTTAAGCCAACCTTTTCACTCTCCTCTTTCACTTTCATCCAGAGGCTTTTTAGTTCCTCTTCGCTTTCTGCCATAAGGGTGATGTCATCTGCATATCTGAGGTTATTGATATTTCTCCCAGCAATCTTGGTTCCAGCTTGTGCTCCTTTCAGCCAAGCGTTTCTCATGATATACTCTGCATAAAGTTAAATAAGCAGGGTGACAGTATACAACTTTGATGTACTCATTTTCCTATTTGGAAGCAGGGATTCGTCACTATTCATAAATTGATCAATGTGATACACCACATTAACCAGTTGAGAGATAAAAACCATATGATTATCTCTATAGATGCAGAGAAAACCTTTGACAAAATTCGAAATTTATGATAAAAACTCTCCAGAAAGCAGGCATAGAAGGAACATACCTCAGCATAATAAAAGCCATATTTGATAAACCCAGAGCAAATATTATCCACAATGGTGAAAAATTGAAAGCATTTCCTCTAAAGTCAGGAACAAGGTAAGGGTGCCCCCTCCCAGCACTACTATTCAACTTAGTTCTGAAAGTTTTAGCCACAGCAGTCATAGAAGAAAAAGAAATAAAAGGAATCCAGATTGGAAAAGAAGAAGTAAAACTCTCAGTATTTGCAGATGACATGATCCTCTACATAGAAAACCCTAAAGATACCATCAGAAAATTACTAGAGCTAATCAATGAATATAGTAAATTTGAAGATATAAAATTAATACACAGAAACCCCTTGCATTCTTATACAGTAACAATGTGAAATTAGAAAGAGAAATTAAGGAAACAATTCCATTCACCATTGCAACAAAAAGAATAAAATACTTAGGAATAAAACTACCTAAAGAAACAAAAAACCTATATAGAAAAGTATAAAAGACTGACGAAAGAAATCAAAGATGACACAAATAGATGGAGAAATATACCATGCTAATGGATTTGAGAATCAATATAGTGAAAATGAGTGTACCACTCAAAGTGATCTATAAATTCAATGTAATCCCTATCAAGCTACCAACAGTATATTTCACAGAATTGGAACAAATTTCAAATTTGAACAAAAAAAAATTCACAATTTGTATGGAAATACAAAAAAACCTCAAATAGCCAAAGCAATCTTGATAAAGAAGAATGGAATTGGAGGAATCAACCTGCCTGATTTCAGACTATAATACAAATCTACAGTCATCAAGAGGACTTCCCTGGTGGCTCAGACGGTAAACCATCTGCCTACAATGCGGGAGACCTGGGTTTGATCCCTGGATCTGGAAAATCACCTGGAGAAGGAAATGGCAACCCACTTCAGTACTCTTGCCTGGAAAATCCCATGGATGGAGGAGCCTGGTAGGCTACAGTCCATGGGGTCGCGAAGAGTTGGACATGACTGAGTGATTTCACTTTCACTTTTCAGTCATCAAGATAGTATGGTACTGGCACAAGGACAGATATATAGATCAATAGAACAAAATAGAAAGCCCAGAGATAAGTCCACTCACTTATGGGCACCATATCTTTGACAGAGGCAGAACTATACAATAGAAAAAAGACAATCTCTTTAACAAATGGTGGTGGGAAAACTGGTCAACCACCTGTAAAAGAATGAAACTAGAACACTTTCTAACACTGAACAGTTCAGTTCAGTCGTTCAGTCGTGTCCGACTCTTTGCGACCCCATGAACTGCAGCACACCAGGCCTCCCTATCCATCACCAACTCCTGGAGTTCACTCAGACTCACGTCCATCGAGTCAGCGATGCCATTCAGCCATCTCATCCTCTGTCGTCCCCTTCTCCTCCTGACCCCAATCCCTCCCAGCATCAGAGCATTTTCCAATGAGTCAACTCTTTGCATGAGGTAGCCAAAGTACTGGAGTTTCAGCTTTAGCATCATTCCTTCCAAAGAACACCCAGGACTGATCTCATTTAGAATGGACTGGTTGGTTCTCCTTGCAGTCCAGGGGACTCTCAAGAGTCTTCTCCAACATCACAGTTCAAAAGCATCAATTCTTCGGTGCTCAGCTTTCTTCACAGTCCAACTCTCACATCCATACATGACTACTGGAAAAACCATAGCCTTGACTAGATGGGTAACATCATACACAAAAATAAACTCAAAATGGATTAAAGATCTAAATGTAAGACCAGAAACTATAAAAATCCTAGAGGAAAGCATAGGTTAAACACTCTCTGACATAAATCACAGCAAGATCCTCTGTGACCAACTCCCAGAGTAATGGAAATAAAGCAAAAGTAAACAAATGGGAACTAGTTAAACTTACAAGCTTTTGCACAACGAAGGAAACTATAAGCAAGGTGAAAAGACAGCCTTCAGAATGGGAAAAATAATAGCAAACAAAGCAACTGAAAAAGAATTAATTTAAGAAAATATACAAGAAGTTCATGCATCTGAATACCAGAAATATAATTGACCCAATCAAAAAATGGGCCAAATAACTAAACAGACATTTCTCCAAAAAAGACATACAGATGGCTAACAAATACATGAAAAGATGCTCAACCTCACTAATTATTAGAGAATGTCAATCAAAATCATATTGAAGTACGATCAGGTACGGTCATGTTGGTCAGAATGGCTGCCATTAAAAAGTCTACAAACAATAAATGCTGGAGAGGGTGTGAAAAAAAGGGAACCCTCCTACACTATTAGTGGGAATACAAACTAGTGCAGCCACTATGGATAACAGTATGGCAATTTCTTAAAGGAAAAAGAAAACTGCCATACAACCCAGCAATCCCACTTCTGGGCATACATACTGAGGAAATCAGAATTGAAAGGGACACATGTATCCCAGTGTTCATCGAAGCACTGTTTACAATAGCTAGGACATGGAAGCAACCCAGATGCTCATCAGCAGATGAATGAATAAGAAAGTTCATTCTTTCTTATTTTGCACAATGAAGGAAACTATAAGCAAGGTGAAAAGACAGCCTTCAGAATGGGAAAAATAATAGCAAACAAAGCAACTGAAAAGGAATTAATTCTTATGTATATGTATGTATACATACATATACATATATGTATATGCAGTACATATACACAATGGAATATTACTCAGCTATTAAAAAGAAGGCATTTGAATCTGTTCTAATGAGGTGGATGAAACTGGAGCCTATTATACAGTGAAGTAAGTCAGAAAGAAAAGCACCAATACAGCATATTAATGCATTTTTATGGAATTTAGAAAGATGGTAACAATGGCTCTATATGCTTGACAGCAAAAGAGACACAGATATAAAGAGCAGACATTTGGACTCTGTGGGAGAAGGCAAAGGTGGGATGATTTGAGAGAATAGCATTGAAACATGTGTATTACCATATGTGAAACAGGTGACCAGTCCAAGTTCAATGAATGAAACGGGGCACTCAAAGCCAGTGCACTGGGACAACCCAGAGGGATGGGGTGGGGAGGGAGGTGGGAGAGGTGTTCACAATGGGGGACACATGTACACCCGTGGCTGATTCATGTCAATGTATGGCAAAAACCACCACAATATTGTAAAGCAATAGCTTCCTATTGAAATAAATAAATTAATTTTAAAAAAATCAAAAACTTCCCATGTGGCTCAGTTGGTAAAGAATCTGCCTGTGATGTAGGATACCTGGGTTTTATCCCTGGTTCAGGAAGATCCCCTGAAGAAGGGATTGGCAGCTCACTCTAGTATTCTTGCCTGGAGAATTTCATGGACAGAGCAACCTGGTGGACTATACAGTCCATGGTGTCCCAAAGAATCAAAGAGAACTGAGTGACTTTCACTTTTTCACTTTTCATGAATAAAACTAAACAAAATTGCTAAACCACAAGTGTTGCATATGCAGACATTTCACCTCATAAATGATCATGCAGGAAAAACTATAACACCTGTGCTCTTTACTGTTGAAATCAACAGTCCAAGATGGTAAAGTTATTTCTCTGGAGGTTATATTAGATAGATAGATAATAGATAATTATGTGTCTCTCTCCCTATGCATTGATATATCTACACATACACACATTTATTAAATATAAAATTTGAGAAAATATGGAAGAAAACTTTGGTGAAAAAACATTTTATGGATGACTGGGTTTAGGGAAAGCAATCAAACAATAGCAAAACCATAACTTAATAGATTTCTCTTTTGGGTCATAAGTCAAATTTTCCAGTTTAGTAGTAGTTGTCAAGGAATTTTTTTTTTAATTTTATTTTATTTTTAAACTTTACATAATTGTATTAGTTTTGCCAAATATCAAAATGAATCCACCACAGGTAATTCATTTAAAGCCAGCAGATACATTTTTTCCTTGGGATATATATGTTTCATTGTTGATAAACATATAATACAAAATTACAATTAAAAAATTCAACTGAAAAAAAAATTCAACTGAATCTATTTGGTAATAATTTCATTTACAATAATTTTATCCCGAAATATTTTAAAAGTCTTCATTTATTATCCATCAATTTTGTTTGTACTTTCTGGCATATCCAGGGTTAAAAGAAATGGCTGGCCATGTAAAATTAATTAAATATAGTTGTGATATTATTACAGTGATGAAGTAGTCTATAGCTCCTAGAAGCTCATCTATTTTTTCTCTTGTTTAAAATTTAAGTCAATTTGAATGTGAAATATCTATTTTTAAAATTCAATGAGTATTAAAAGCACACACAATCTCTATTAACTCAGATAATTTATTGTCTGTTTCTTTGTCATCACATGCTAACAATCTCTCTTGCAAACTTGAGGAAATCTCCTCGTATGCCTCAATCTCCTGGAAAATTTATATCATTGAAGGTGGCTGGGGAATAACCAATAAGAAAAAGGCCCTTATTTTTAGAGAGCTCAAAGGGCCCTAACTAAACCTAGAGAGGTCAGGGTTGAATAGAAAAACCTTGCATTATCCTTAGAATGAAAACTAACACCGAAGAATGGGTACTCAGTTCCAGATTAGCCAACCCAGGCATAGGTTTAGTGTTTGAAAAAGTGCTCAGAATGATAAGGCAGACCTCTCTGGAGCATGAACAATGCTTTAATGAACATCATGATATTCTTATGCATATAAACTTAAGATTTTATAATTAGAATATCACAACTTTGAAGTATTTAAAACTATATCAAATAGAAGTTAATATTTGGGTGCCTTCAAATTTTCCTTTTATTCTTTCTCCTAGTTCTCCAGCACCCATACTGATGTAGACTGTATCTACAACACCAGCTACTTTTATTTTACAATTTCCAAAGATATAAATATTCCATAGTATATACATATTAACAAATGTAGGTATTTATGTCACTTTAGTAACATAAAATCGGAGAAGGCAATGGCACCCACTCCAATACTCTTGCCTGGAAAATTCCATGGATGGAGGAGCCTAGTGGGCTGCAGTCCATGGGGTCGCTTGGAGTCAGACACGACTAAGCGACTTCACTTTCACTTTTCACTTTCCTGCATTGGAGAAGGAAATGGCAACCCACTCCACTATTCTTGCCTGGAGAATCCCAGGGACGGCGGAGCCTGGTGGGCTGCTGTCTATGGGGTCGCGCAGAGTCGGACATGACTGAAGTGGCTTAGCAGCAGCAGTAGCAGTGACATAAAATGGGAGAAGGCAATGACACCCCACTCCAGTATTCTTGCCTGGAAAATCCCATGGACGGAGGAGCCTGGTAGGCTGCAGTCCATGGGGTCACTAGGAGTTGAACACGACTGAGTGACTTCACTTTCTCTTTTCAGTTTCATGCACTGGAGAAGGAAATGGCAACCCACTCCAGTGTTCTTGCCTGGAGAATCCCAGGGACGGGGGAGCCTGGTGGGCTGCCGTCTATGGAGTCACGCAGAGTCGGACACGGCTGACACAACTTAGCCGCAGCAGCAGCAGCAGCAGCAGTGACATAAAATAGCTTAATTTTTTTTTTTTTATGGCAGTTAAGTTCATCTAAAGGAACTTGCTTTATTTTCTTGTACGTTTGGCTAAGAATTTTCCATCTCTGATCATTCGTGTCTTTTAACAATAAATTTATTCAAAAGCAAAATAGAAAATAAAGAAAATCTAAACCCAAACTATTATGGTTGTTTTTGTTTTTAATGTAGGAAAAATGAGAGGTGGGGAGACTACTACCTCTTGTCCATATCTGTCAATAAATAATCAATAGACAATTTATAATAGGAACAGAAAACAATTTTGAGTGAAACTGAGTACTACCGCCCAGAAGACAGACTCTCAGATATCTCTAAGGATGAATCTGCTTCAGAGGGTCATGATTTTCAACACAGCTTTATGTCTTAGAAGAAAGAGCTTTAAACAAGTCAGGGAAATTCTCATTCAAGTTTCAGGAAAAAAAAAAAAAAAATGGACCAGCATGTACACAGCGAGTCAGTATGGTCTTGACACTTGGGGAGGAAGAGTACTAGCATCTGTGCCTCAGGAAAGAAGGGGTTTAATTCTTTATTTTTAGGATGTACATTTCTTTACTTTTGGTCAATGCATCCTTGCTTTAATGATTAAACTAGATGTACAATGCATGTTTGATATTTCATAAACTGGCTGTTTCGATCAGCACAAAATAGAAGTTAACTCATGATAAGGCAGAATAATATCCCCATACCTACCTCAAAATGTGAAAAGTGTTTTCATATATCCTATCAAAGCAAAGAAATTTGTAATTTCAAATGTATTGTGCTGCTTTTTATAATGTTTAAATGGATACAAATCAGCTTTTAAGATAATGGGAACTTAAAAACAATAACCCATTTGGAAGATATTATTTTTCCCTTGACAAAGTACATGCCAGAGACAAAATGTATTCTTTTTCATTGCAGCAAATAATAGAATAAAATCTGTCAGCTGTCACTTCCAGCTTTGGATAGAAATTTCCAATAACCTTCTGAGACACATATGATCTGTTCTTCTAGATCTGGTCACCATAAATATCCTATGTGTTCTAGAGGGTTGTTACTGCTGTTTCCCAAAAGCAGCTAAATATTAAGTGGACATAAACTAAAGAGAAATATATTGCTACAGAATCTCTCTTGTTTTTATTATTAGTGTTCTATTTATATTTTTTCCTTCGGTTATGAGCAGAATCAAGGTTGCCAACCATTCATTTTGCTCTTGCCAAGTAGTCAGCTACCAGGCTGCCTACAAACCTCCTGCCCTTGTAAGCTGTCAATTTAAACTGAATTAACTGATATGTAGTCTAAGTCACTTATATTCTTATTCAAGTGAAAAAATATATAAATCAGGCAAATCAAAATAAATATGGATATGGAAATCCTCATTTCACAGGAAAACTTTGTAAATTGTGTCTATGAGATGTGAGGTTGCACACGACTTAAAGTAAATAAACAATAATGTTTCCTCCAAAACAATAACAAGAAAAAAGATAGCTTGAGGTACTTAGAGCCAGCAAAATAAAAAAAATAAATAAAAAGTTCCAACTATAAATATGGAAGTTATCAGAAGGGGAATAGAGACAAAATGGGGCAGGAAACTTATTCAAAGATAATAGTGTATAAAAAAAAATTCCAAATCTTGTAATAGAAGTGTATACACAGATCCAGGAAATACAAAGGGCATCATATGAGAGAAATCTGAAGTTACTCACATTGATAAAAAACTGCAATTAAATTGTTAATGTTAAAAGGCAAAAAAGAAAATTTTGACAAGAGAAAAGTAACCCATCAACTATAAAAAAATAAAAAGTACCCATAAGATTATCAATGAAGTTTTAGCAGAAACCTTGCAGATTGGAAAAATATGGAAACATATTTGAATGACTAAAAGAAACATTGTTCATACAAGAATACTTGACATTTCAAAACTGTTGATACATATCAACAGAGAGAAGTGAAGGTTTTCCCACATCAATATGACTGAGGGAGTTAATAACCAGTGGAATTGTTTTACAATAAATGCTAAAGAAACTTTCAAGTTGCATTAAAGATGTTAACAAAGCAATAAAATAGCATAAAATATTAAATTCACTGAAAAAGATAAAGATATAGAAAAGATATAGAGAAATATAGACTACTACATTAACAGTAGAGGATAACTTACCTTTACTTGTAGTATAAAAGTCAAAAAAACAAGGATTAAAAACAACAGTCACAATTATGTTAATGGAGACATAATATAAATAGATGCAGGTTATGACATTTGTACCATAAAATATGTATGGTAAGAAAAAGAAAAAGGTTTTGTATGCAAGTTAAATGAAGTTGTTATCACTTTAAAATAGGCCATTATAACTGTACATATTTTATGTATGCTCTGTGATAAAAAATATATCTGTAGAGTTACACAAAAGAGAGAGAATAATAAAATATTAGTACATATCCAAATAGGTAATACAGATAGAGAATCAAAGAAAGAAACTGTGAACTTAACACCAGAGACCAAATATACCTAACAGACATATATGAAATGAAAGAAGAAAGATAACAACATGAATCTCGGTATATCAATGAAACTGATGACCTAGAAGAAGTAGGTAAATTCCTTGAAATATACAACCAGGAAAAAATAGAAGATCTGAACAAGCCTATAATTTATGAGGACAGTGAATCAGCAATCAAGAGCCTTCAAAGAAAAGGCAAAGACATGATGGTTTCCCTGGTGAGCCTATTAATTACTCAAAGAAATAGCGTCAATCCTTATCAAACCCTTCCAAAAAACTGAGAAAAAAAAAGACATTTCCAAACTCCTTTTATAGGGTCAGTATTATCCTCTCACAAAGTCAGAAAAAGATACCACAAGAAAACAAAAGTGCAGAAAAATATACATCACAAACAAAGTTCCAAAAATTCTCAAGAAAATACTAGATTATTGACTTCATCTCCACCCTGAAAGAATCTTACACAATGAATAAAGATAATTTATCCTTGAGATCCAAGAATGGTTAAACACATGAAAAATCAATCAATGTGATATACCACATTCAGAATAAAATCACATGGTGTTTTAAATAAATGCAGGAACAGGGTTTGAAAAATTCAGCACTGATGATAAACATTCTCAACATGCTAGAATCAGAGGAATTTATATGAACAAAATAAATGTCATATAAGAAAAACCCACAGCTAACCTCATACTTGAGCAATACCACTAAAATCAGGAACAAGGTAGGAGTGTGGCTTGTTACTCAGTCCATGGGGTCACAAAGAGTTGCGCATGACTGAGCAACAAGCCACACTAATTCCAAAATTTATGTGGAACCATCAAAAAAGTTAACATACCCCAAATAATCTAGAAAAGCAGAGCAAAGCAACATATGTCCTTAGTTCAAAATATGTTTGCTAAGTCACTTCAGTCGTGTCCGACTCTGTGTGACCCCATAGATGGCAGCCCACCAGGCTCCCCCGTCCCTGGGATTCTCCAGGCAAGAACACTGGAGTGGGTTTCCATTTCCTTCTCCAAAGGATGAAAGTGAAAAGTGAAAGTGAAGTCACTCAGTCGTGTCTGACCCTCAGCAACCCCATGGACTGCAGCCTTCCAGGCTCCTCCATCCATGGGATTTTCCAGGCAAGAGTATGAAGTGGGTTGACATTGCCTTCTCCGCTTATTAAACAGTATTGTTAAGCAAACCTCCTGTTCAAAATAGTCAAGTCATGATTTTAGGATTAGGTGAGTCAAACAAGCACTTTCTTTTTAGATCAAATATATTGAGATTGAAAATAATCTACATGCAGAAGTATTTGGTCATCTGTGTTCTCCTAGGTTCCCATTAACATTTGAGTACCTGGAACTCAGGACTCCCTAAGGTTTTACCCCTGTGGTTTACATTTTATATTAGAGCAGAAGAAGCATTAGTAGGTTCAAAACAGTGACTCAGGTGCCAGAGCCAAGTAGCATTATCCATCTCCTTCAAAATGGCTACTACTGACACAGGCGAGTGCTAAGACCAAGACCGAATGTATGAAACTTGAGCTGGTGTTCTCTAATGTGCTTATCTATTTTGCTTCCAAAATGTTAAGGACTATAACATGATCTATAGCAGTTTGAAAATAAGAAATTAACTTACTGCAATGTCATGGATTTCATGCAATGACATTACAAATATTCCCTTTTACTCTTTGCCATAAATATTTTATAAAACATGGCCTTGCATGTCTCAGTTCACATGCTATCTAAGACCATTCTGACTGTTACATTATGCTGCATAATAGCAATTTAATACTATTACAGTTTAATATAGATCTTCTTATGCATTATAAAGAAACAAAAATCTTTTGTGAATAGATGACATTTTCATTTTATTTTATATTACTTTTAGAATGAAATCTAGAAAAAGTTCACTGGTTTTAAGCAATAAGGATAGTGTTAGGGTACTTACTCAATACTGGCAAACTGATATAGAGATTTTAAACTTTATACTATATTAATTTTTACTACATCCCATTTGGTAATGAATATTATCAAAGAAAACTTAAGTCCAAGGTTTAGTGTATAAAAATGTTTTGTTTCATATGTGGATTTCTTTAATTTCTCCTTAGACTATATATTGTATAGACATATATTACATAAATTTATCAAACTGTAATTATGTGCAGTATATGATTGAACTTTTCAAGAGATGGAAATTTATTCATGCTCTAGCCCTAAGTTAAATGAATGCATCTAATTAACTATCTATTTGTATTTATTAGTATTCTTTAGAAAAAGTGACAGTTTTAGAGCACATAAAAGCAATGGTGCCTACTATTTATTGAGAACTTATAATTCTAAGTAATCAGTTAAGCACACCTTTTATATTTCCTTCAATCTTACAACTATGTAAGATAACCATGTATGCATTTTTAAAACAGAAGCTTGAAATACATAGGGGTGAGAAATGTATTTTACTTCACCGAACTTGCAATTAATAGAATACAAAATAGAAAGAGCTCTGTTTGACTTATAAACCTAACCTAACTTCTTCAATTCCCTCTGATTGAGTTTTGAATGATCTGGAATCTTCTGATGAGTTTCTTTGTTGTATTTTAACCATGAAAGGAGTTACTGTGTTCCCTTGGTTAAATTAATATTCCTATAGTTATATGTTTTTATATGTATTTATAAATGCATTTTAAAATATTTATGCCATATTTTGTCTTTGCAGTTTATTTGCTAGCAAAACTAGGCATAGAAAATGCATCCATCCAGAATGAATATGACAAATGGGTTTCTTTATTCAAACTAATTTTTAAATTACATGAAAGATAATTATTTAATGTAGCTTATAACCTTGACAATCCATTACTTAATATATTACAGTGCTTGCTTATTAAATGTTTTTATCTTCTCACTGTTAAGACAGTAAATATGACAAAAACTAAGAGACCTAATTTAGCTTGGAAACTTAAATCCAGAACCTGGGTTCTGGACTCGTGGCTCTGCATTTGATACATGTCTTCTCCTTTATTCTCCAGGGAAACGAATGTAGTGAAAAAGTGAAAGTGAAGTCATTCAGTCGTGTTCGACTCTTTGAAACCCCATAGATTGTAGCCTGCTAGGCTCCTGTGTCCGTGGGATTTTCCAGGCAAGAATACAGGAGTGGGTTGCCATTTCTTTCTCCAGATCTTCCCCACCCAGGGATTGAACCCAGGTCACCCACACTGCAGGCAGACTCCTTACTGTCTGAGCTACCAGGGAAGCAAAAGTAACCTAACTCTAATTTAATTCATGTGCAACTCTAAAATATCAGTGTCTACTTAATTTAATTATTATGACATTCCATGAGATAATACATATTGAGTTAGCATAGTGTTTGAAGTAATATTTTCTACAACTATTATCCTTGTTATGTCTGAGTGGCCATAACTATAGAATGCTGATGTGCAATTAATCATTTCAGCTTTAAAATGTCAAGTCATTTTGAAAAAAAAAAAAAGGTTTTATGAAAGCCTAGCTAATTTTTGAATCTGCATGTGTGTAACACAGAGCATACACACAGTTGGGTAGGGTGAAGTTTTGGTAATTATGGGGAAACCACATTACAATGGAGAGAAATGAGATAATGGTGAAGATTTAAGGGACTTCCCTGGAGGTCCAGTGGTTAAAACTTTGGTCTTCTGATGCATGGACTGTGGATTTGATCCCTGGTTGGAGAACTAAGATGCCACATGCCATGGAGCATGATCAAAAACAAAACAAAACAGAAAATAACAACAGCAACAACAAAAACCTATAGTTCTGTGTAACTAGTGATTTTATGCAACTGGAAAAATAAATAACAAGTGATTTTATTCTTTTTTTTAATGTGTGAGCAGCAACATAGGTGACTAGTTATACTCATAAATCTATCATGCATTTTGAACATATTGAATTATACAGACGACTTCACTTGAGTAAAGCACCCTTTCTGATAGGAAACAACACATAATATGATTTTATCCATTATTTTACCCTATGATTTAAAAATCTTCAGGAGTAAATAAATTATTTTATGCATGATAATTTCCATAACATACTAAAATTCTTATAAGCTATTTAATAGTAAACCTATGAGAAATGTTTCAAAATAGGTAATTAAAGAACCAATATCCTTAGAATAATCAAATTTACAGTGGTCATGTTTTCTCTGTGTTCAAAAATTCATAAATGCTGAGTGGAGGGGACAGTCCCACCCAAAAAAATATTGCAAATACTATATCACCTAAATTATTCCTATGTTAAAAAAAGTAGGTTTGTATTATATGATTTATATCAAATAATTATTGATTTTAATTCCAAGGTTACAAAACATATTAATAATAGTAAAAAAAAAATTAAGGCTAATAAAGGTACTGTGTTGTGACATACATTTTTCTATGCATTTATATGCATTTTCTCTTGTAATCAATAAATAATCATAAAAGAGATTGACAGCATATTTCACCCCATTTTGATATGATATTTAAATATATTTTAAGGTAAACTGCCTAAATTTATCCACCTACTTATCAGTGACATAGGCATTCATACTCAAGAAGGCTATTCATTAATTCAGTATTTCTATCTCATAAAGTCAAAGAAAAACTTGCTGCTGAATTTAAGATAAGGAATACAAATATTGCTATCTGTACTCTTAACTTTTAATGTGCATTACTAGAGAGCCATATAATGTCTAGACTTTAGATTTCCTAGTAATCTACTGACTAAATTTAAAGTATGAGTATTTTACATGACTTTTTATTTGGAAATATATGATTGAATGAATGAAAATACTTGGTTACCACAATGAACTTTTAAAAAATGTTTATCATTTTTTTTTCTTTTTTTTTTAAATTTTATTTTATTTTTAAACTTTACAATATTGTATTAGTTTTGCCAAACATTGAAATGAATCTGCCACAGGTATACCCGTGCTCCCCATCCTGAACCCTCCTCCCTCCTCCCTCCCCATACCCTCCCTCTGGGTCGTCCCAGTGCACCAGCCCCAAACATCCAGTATCGTGCATTGAACCTGGACTGGCGACTCATTTCATACGTGATATTGTACATGTTTCAGTGCCATTCTCCCAAATCTCCCCGCCCTCTCCCTCTCCCACAGAGTCCATAAGACTGATCTATACATCAGTGTCTCTTTTGCTGTCTCGTACACAGGGTTATTGTTACCATCTTTCTAAATTCCATATATATGTGTTAGTATACACAGTACACAAAAAATGTTTATCATTTTAAAACACTTTCTTCTTTGATTGTAAATACACACAAGGCTTTCAAAATCATGCATAAAATAATTCATCATATAAAAAATACATTGAGAAAATGTCCTTAAGCATGTACATTAGTTAACAGTTTTCATTCAAATAGAAAATACAAAGTGAATCTCAACAGAGCAAATGAATCCTGTGCTGGAAGACAGTCTAGAAAAATATAAACCTCTTGATTCTAGAAACAAGGAGACTGACTCAGCAAGGGTGGTGGTAACATGCCCATTTCTTATAAATATCTTCTAAGTGAATTTTGAAAAGAATTTGGAATTTCGTCTTCTTGTTATTTAGGTATTCTTTAATTCATTTTGCTAATGTTTGCTCTGAATCTGGACTGGATAAATTGGAAGAATTTTATATTGAAATACATTCAATTCAGCAAATCCATGAAGTCAGAGCCCCATCTTTCCATATTATATAATTAAAAAAAGAACTTCAAACTAGACAATTCATAGGGTTAACATATTTAATAGGCATAGATGCAAAAGATACTTCAAAACTAATATTATTTACCAAGATCACAGATTCAAACAATGTACATATTGGTAATAAGCAGTTTTATCCCAATAATATTCACACAGTCCAGTATGAGAAGGTCTATTAATGTAATCTAGCTCAATAGCACTAAATCAATAATAACATGAATCTCAAATGCATGTAATATTCAATGTAAACTTTGGTTTAAAATGATGCGACAATCAAAATTTGTTAAAGTATTGAATAGGCTGGGTAAAATACTGACCATGCATATAAACAAGTCAGAACACTGTACATAACTAGGAATATAAGAAATTATTTAAATCTATAAGGAAAATTCAAACAACTCAATAGAAAACATAGACAAAAGATGCTCAAAGGGAACTTGAAGAAGTAATTCAAGAGGTTAGTGGATATTTTTTTCTTAATATCAATGATCATGTAAATTAAAATAAAAATAATTTGCATTATTCTATGATTGGCCATAATAGCTGCACCTAACACTATCTGACAGGATCACATATGAAAAGCGACTGAAGCAAAAATCAGCAGTGGATGCCATTAAAAAATTAGGGATTCAGTTATCTCAAAGCCAAAAACAATGCCACTTTTAGATTATTTACTAGACAAAACTCACGTCACATGCAGGGGACCATAAACTATACTAATAGAAAATTAGAAAGAAACTAAATATTGACAAATATGCTATCCTCTGCAAACAAGTTACAAAGTGGAGTCATAATTGAAAATTTTCTAAGGTAATAAATATTGTACACATTATTGGAATAACAAACTGTGATAATGATATGGACATTATTATATCTTATTTATAGATATTTTGAGTAACAAAGCAAATGTGTAATTTGATTACATAATTGACTTTGATAGTATACATTAGGCACTAAAAATGATGTAAATATTTACTAAAGATATGGTCCCATTCACGTAAGTTGCACTGTTTATAAAGTAACTTACAGAAGAACTAAAAAAAAAAGATTTCCTATACAGGGCTTGCCTGGTGACTCAGTGGTTAAAGAATCTATCTGCAGTGCAGAAGATGCAGATGGTTCAATACCTGGGTGGGGAAGATCCTCTGGAGAAGAAAATGGCAACCCATTCCAACACTCTGGCTGGGAAAATCCCATGGACAGAGTAGCCTGGCTGACTACAGTCCACAGGGTCACAAAAAGACATGACTGAGCAGAGCACACAGCACAGATTATGAATAAAGTGCAAACATAAACTTCCTAGAAATCACTAATTACTTTCTTTAAAAGTCTGATTTGCAAAGAAAAGACATATGTTATATAAGAATGAAAGTCATTTGCATATATATTCAACTCTATTCCCATAGATACTTATATGTAACAGAAATAAAAGCTAGCAGCTTTGATGAAAGGAGAATTACTCTTTGGAAATAACTGAAATGCTCCAGATTTTATATGTAGTGGTGCTGTATCTCAAATGAGTTTTGTGTGATAAATTAAGTTGGGTAATATTTTACTTGATTATATAGTTATATAATCAGTCAATTAAGTATGGTAATCAACCTGCTTGTTAATATTCAAATTAGTTAATAAATTAATATTTTAGTACATTTAAAAGGTGACTATTGATAACAAAGTATGAAAGCCTATAAGTAAGACCAGTTTCTTTATGTTCCTTTAGGTTGTATTCCTTCATAAATTTTTTAACCATTTATAATGCATATATTTAACTAATAAAGATTCAGTTTGTAAGTATATGTTAGGTATGAATGTTAACTCTTGAGACATCCCTAAACTAAGAAAATGTCCCTGTAATCAGGAAAACGGGTCACGGTAACATAAGGTGATGGGTGACCCTGAGCAGTATCGTTGTGTGTGTGTGTGCTAAGTAACTGTAGTAGCTAAAAACTTGATGTACCAAGGCCATGGGCTGTTTGCAGGCATAGAATGGAGAAACTGATCCATTTTCTCTTCATCTCTAGTAAACTGAGTTTTAGTAGGTTGACATTTTGCTTTGTGTATACAATTTATTTTAAAAATCTAATTCATCATAAGGTTTAAAAAAAAAGATCTCTAGTAAGAGTAAAAAAAAAAAGAACAGTAGAAATATTCAATAGTTATGATGTGTACTATATAACATCAATATTGACTAACATGGATTATCTGAAACTCCTTAAGATGGAAGTCCCAAAATTATAGAAATTGAGATTATATAATAACAGTTCCTAATACTATGAATAAATTATCTGTGGCATACTGACAAAATATTGAGAAAGAAATGCAATTGGTAGTATTCCATATATAAAAAATCAATTTATTTTGGTGAAAAATAGTTGCAAAGAAATGGACAATTGGATACCAAGGCAGACATCTTGTGAAGTGAAAGAATTTAACTCATGATTTTTTTTCCAAGTCTCATTTTTTCTGTTATAGATCAATTTTTCTTAAGGAAATACCCAAGCTTCCTTTTAAGCAGTTCTCATTTCCTAATCATTCATTGTCTTCCAGGAATAACAGGAGTCATGGAAAATGCAAGTGACACCACAGGAATAAATTTCATTCTTCTAGGACTTTTTGACTACACACAGACCCATCTGTTCCTCTTTGCCATGGTGCTCATGGCCTTCCTCACGTCTCTGATGGGCAACACCTTCATGATCATGCTCATTCAGGTGGATCCCCAGCTGCACACTCCCATGTACTTCCTGCTTAGCCAGCTCTCCCTTATGGACATGATGCTGGTTCTCACTATTGTCCCCAAAATGGCAGCCAACTACCTGATGCACAACAGGTCTATCTCTCCTGCTGGCTGTGGTACTCAAATCTTCCTGTTTCTCACTCTGGGAGGGGGCGAGTGCTTCCTCTTAGCCGCCATGGCCTATGACCGCTATGTGGCCATATGTCACCCCTTGAGATACCTGATCCTCATGAATCAGAAACTCTGTTTGCAAATGACAGCAGGCTCCTGGCTTTTGGGAGGGGTGGATGGGCTGATGCAGGCTGGTGCCACTCTGAGCTTTCCTTACTGCCACTCTCGGGAAGTCAATCACTTCTTTTGTGAGGCACCATCGCTTGTTCACCTTGCCTGTGCTGACACCATGATTTATGAGTTTTTCATGTACGTCTGTTGCGTCCTAATGCTCTTGATTCCACTGTCTCTCATTCTGGCTTCCTACAGTCTCATCTTGGCTGCTGTGCTCCATATGCAGTCCACTGCAGCCAGGAAGAAAGCCTTTGCGACCTGTTCCTCCCATCTGGCCGTCGTGGGGCTCTTCTATGGCACTCTCATGTTTATCTACATGCGGCCCAAATCCTACCATTCAGGGGCGCATGACAAGGTGGTTTCTGCTTTCTACACCATCTTCACCCCTGTGTTGAACCCCCTTATATACAGTGTGAGGAATAAAGATGTCAAGGGGGCTTTGAGAAAGTGGCTAGTAAAGCATTTTCGATGGTCTCAATAGTGATCATTATTCTCCAAAATGGCATTATTAGATTTAGGTTATGAAATACAGTTTGTATCAACATATTTTCTCTCTCTTTCCCAGTTTGCATTGATTTTTACAAATTATTTCTTTTATATTTGATAAATTAATTAAAAATGACATTTGTCATATTTTTACACCTTATCATATTTTCTTCTGAACTTTGGACCTCAGCAATAAGATTGAGGCACTATAATACAAGATATGTTAAATATCAACCATGTAATTTGTATTTTGGTATATTCAATAAAAATTCTTAATTATTATGGACATGAATTATTTTAAAAGTGCATAATTATTTTGAAGAAAGTACTGTAGAACTAAATTCATATACTTTTGATAAATTTCAAATGAGCAAATAATTATATATATGAAAGTTGCAAGAAATATTCATCAAAATGTTTTCAGGGGAATTATTATTCCTGATTATGTTATTAAAAACATCTTTAGATAAAGAGATTAGGCTATGTACATTGAGGGATTGTCAATATATGAAGTAACTATGAAGAAGTCAACATCTTTATTTGAAAAACAGAAAAACTATTAAAGTAATATGTGATTAAATTTATCACATAAATTAACATAGATAATACCCATCACTTCATGGGAAATAGATGGGGAAACAGTGGAAACAGTGTCAGACTTTATTTTTGGGGGGTCTCCAAAATCACCACAGATGGTGATTGCAGCCATGAAATTAAAAGACACTTACTCCTTGGAAGAAAAGTTATGACCAATCTAGATAGCATATTGAAAAGCAGAGACATTACTTTGCCAACAAAGGTCCATCTAGCCAAGGCTATGGTTTTTCCAGTGGTCATGTATGGATGTGAGAGTTGGACTGTGAAGAAAGCTGAGGGCTGAAGAATTGATGCTTTTGAACTGTGGTGTTGGAGAAGACTCTTGAGAGTCCCTTGGACTGCAAGGAGATCCAACCAGTCCATTCTGAAGGAGATCAGCCCTGGGATTTCTTTGGAAGGAATGATGCTAAAGCTGAAACTCTAGTACTTTGGCCACCTCATGTGAAGAGTTGACTCATTGGAAAAGATTCTGATGCTGGGAGGGATTGGGGGCAGGAGGAGAAGGGGATGACAGAGGATGAGATGGCTGGATGGCCTCACTGACTCGATGGATGTGAGTCTGAGTGAACTCCAGGAGTTGGTGATGGACAGGGAGGTCTGGCATGCTGGGATTCATGGGGTCGCAAAGAGTTGGACACGACTGAGCGACTGAATTGAACTGAACACACATAGATTATATACAGCTGTAATTAGAGCAGAAAATATCCAAGTATTTTTTTCATATATTTCTTGCTTTCTATTAACTGTCCTACAGATAGAAGAAATCATCTTTGATCACAAGGAAACTTTGGGACCAACTGTTTTACATCTAGTGTTTAACTGAGGGGAGTGAATCTAAGTTTATTGGAAAAGTCTTACACTCATGATGTATCTGCAAATTTTTTAGGACAATTTATTTTTTAAAAAAGAAAAAAAAAATGAGAAGAAGGAAGGAAGGTTTATACCTTAAACATTTTGATTTTAAAAGATTGTCAGAGAGAACAGCTGGACATGGAGTACATCTCTCCCCACGGATACATCAGGAATACATCTTCAGACACAGAAGTGCATGCAGAACACCAGCTGAGAGCAGGCAGTAGTACCGGACCAGAGGAAAAGAATATATAGAACCCCCCAAAACTCAGTAGGACTAAGGAACTAGAAGTAAAAACAGGAGTGGTAGTAGGACTGGACCTGCCCTCAGTGGGTGGGGGAACTTAAGCAGGGGTCTGATCCCCACAGAGGGGCAACTGTCTGAATCAGAGGAGAAACATTTAAGGCTGAGAGTGAAACAGCCGATCTATGGCAGCCTAAATGGAATGAGAATCAGACAGTCTTTGCTGCAGCCATACTTACCCCAGACAGGAATGCTGATCTCCTGGAAGGCACAGTGGCTGGGAGCTGGAATTGAGGGATTGTGGAGCAATCCCAGGGTGAGAGCTGCTATTGACTGACTGTGGAGAGACAGAGGGAGGAGATCCTGGTGAGAAGTGCTGGTGGAGGAAAGGTGGGCAACCATGGAAGCAAGGCGAAACTGCTGAGTCACGTGTAGAGGGTGGAACCATCACCATTGCCTCTCTATCCCACACATGCCAGCACCAGCAGCTGAACAATAGAGAGGCTGGCCCATCAAACGCCTGATGCACTGAACTACAGAGTAGGACCCCACCTAGTGTACCCTTTTAAGTTCCTGACACACCAATCTACAGAGTAGGACCCCAGTCAGGGGGGTCCCCTCTACTTGCCTGATACTCAGAAGAACAGAGAAGGACCCCAGGCAAGGGAGGCCTCTAAGTGCCTGAATGGGTGGAGCTATAGAGAAAGACTGGCCAAGGAGGCCTTCTGATCACCAGCTAGAAGAGGCTTGAAAAAAGACTCTGATAGGTCCATAACTCCTGCCATGGAGGCAATCCCTGCAAACGTGGCACCACCAGGGTCCTTACAAGCCAAGCAGCTGCACCACCTTCATGCTCAATTCTTACTGGGGCAGAACTGCCACAGGCAAAAAATGTCTTGCATCTATGTGCTCAGGGTCACTATGGTCTTGTCTGACTCTGCGACCCTGTAGACTGTGGCCTGTCAGACTTCTCTGTCAGAGAGGGGATTCTCCAGGCAAGAATACTGGAGTATATTGGCCAATACTGGTTGCCATACCCTTCTAGAGCACTGCATTTCCTGTTGTCTTAGCTGCTGCTCCCCCAACTCCGCCCCCTCGAGTACCTGGTGCTGTCAGGACCCCTGCAACACAAGCAGCTGCGCTACCTCCACATCCGGCCCTCACAGGGGCAAACCCAAGCCCTCCAGGGCAGCCTCAGGAATTAAACCCCAGTGGGTGATCCACATGTAGAGGTAGAACTAAAACCACAATTAAAACCCAGAATCAGTGTGGCTAAGGAAGAAGACCCAAAACCTTCCCACCAGCTGTACAAGCTGCAGATTAAATCTACATGATCAGCTAAGCAGACTTTGTGTCTATTTAACATATCAAAGGCCATTGAGAGCTCCCACAAAAGAAAAGGCACTAGTTCTTATAGCTGTGGACATTGGAGGCAAGAACACACAGGAGTAGGACCAGATTAGAATCTGAGTTGCCCCCACAGCAGGTCCAGAGATCAGCACAGTGTTGGAGGGCATCCTACAGAGGTAAGGTGGACTGTGACTCCCAGCAAGGGAAAGGACTCTGACAGCAGTGACTCAAGAAAAACATTTATTATTCTTATTTTTTGACTTGTTCTGTAGATTCTTTTGAGTTTCTTTTTTCTTTTTTGTTTTTCCCCCTCTTTTGTAGTTGTCAATTTTATTGGCACTAAAAAACCAACTAAGCTTTTTTTTTTTTTTTTCCCCAGTCACAACTTTTATTGTTGTTATAAACTTATGCCTCTACATTGGGTTTTGCAGTTCTGTGGAGTTTTTCTCTTTTTTTTTCTCTTTTTTAAAAGTTAATTTTTAAATTTTAAACCTATTATTATTTTTTTCTATATTTATTCCTTTGTTTGCCTTTCCTACTGTTCTTTGCCCCTGGCAGTTAATCTTTAATGTATATAAATCTTCTTCATCTACCTCTATTTAACTCTGCATGTCTATTCTTTCTTTCCTTTCCTCTCAATATATTTGTTAGTTTTGTTTTCATTGCTTTATTCCCGACTTGGCACCTTGCTTTAGTTTTGTTTTCAGTTTTTGCTCAAGTTAGTTTTGTTCTTAACTGGTAAATATAATATTTGATTTCCTTTGTTTGCCGGGTCAATCTACCATACTTTATTATTGTTGGACAGTTTTCACTTTGCTCATGGGAGTATATGTGTATGTGAGTACGTCATTAATTTAATTATTATTTGCCTGGTTTTGTAACTGCCATTTGTCCGGAGTTCATCTTTGGTTTCTCATTCTTGGATATTTGTTTTAATCTCACTTAATGCCATAACAAACTACTTGTGGAATCATTGTTCCTGACCAAAGAACAAACCCTGAGCCTTTGGAGTTGGAGCACTGACTCCAAGACCCTAGACAACCAGAGAGCCAACTGTGGGGAGTGAGAAGTCACACAAAGAAAGCCACTTGAATACAAGACCCTGAATCACCCAATCATCAGTAGCACCCTGTGCAGGACTCCTCATCTAAACAACAAACAAAACAAAAATACAAAGCCAATCCTCAGCAGACAGGATTCACACCTCACTCAGCCTTGCCCATCAGAGGAAAAACAAACAAACGAAAATTCAGAACAAATCTCACCCTAATATGAAGCTCAAAAAAACCACTGAACCAACCTTAGGAGGGCAGAAACCAAAAGGAAGAAAGAATTCAATCTTCTTCAAGGAAAGAATTAAACTTTCCTTGAACCCTTGGAAAAAGAGTCCTCAAACACAATAACTTAACACTAATAATAATGATGAAAAGGCAGAGAAATACTGCACAAATGAAGGATAAAACTAGAAACACAGACGTCCAAATAAATGAAGAGGAAATAGGCAAACTATCTGTAAAAGAACTCAGAAAAATGATAGTAAAGATGATTTTAAAAAAACCTTGAAAACAAAATGGAGAAAATGCAAGAATCAATTAACAAAGACCTAAAAGAATTAAAGAATAAACACAAAAAGACAAGCAACACAATTACTGAAATTAAAAATACTCTAGAAGGAATCAATAGCAGAATATCTGAAGCAGAAGAATGAATCAGTAAGCTGGAAGATATAATGGTGGAAATAACTTCTGAAGAGTAGAATAAAGTAAAAAGAATGACAAGAACTGAGGACAGTCTCAGAGACCTCTGGAACAATATCAAATGCATCAAAGTTTGAATTATAGGAGTCCCAGAAGAAAAAGAGAAAAAGAAAGGGTATGAGAAAAAATTTGAAGAGATTATAGTTGAAAATTCCCCCAACATGGAAAAGGAAATAGTCAATGAAAGCCAAGAGGCACAAAGAGTCCCATACAGGATAAACCCAGAAGAAATACACAAAGACACATAATAATCAATCTAAGAAAGACTAAATGCAAAGAAAGAGTATTAAAAGCATCAAGGGAGAAGCAACAAGTAACATACAAGGGAAACCCCACACATTAAACAGCTGATCTTTCAGCAGAAACTCTACAGGCCAGAAGGGAATGGCATGATATAGTTAAAGTACTGTAAGGGAAAAATCTACAACCAAGATTGCTGTACCTTGCAAGGATCTCATTCAGAATTGATGGAGAAATAAAAAGCTTTTCAGACAAGCAAAAGTTAAGAGAATTCAGTACCACCAAACCAGCTTTACAACAAATGTTAAAGGGACATATACAGTGAACAAATGCAACAGAAGAAAAAAGATCTACAAAATCAACCCCAAACAATTAAGAAACTGGCAATCAGTTCAGTTCAGTAGCTCAGTCATGTCCGACTCTTTGTGACCCCGTGAACTACAGCATGCCAGGCCTCCCTGTCCATCACCAACTCTCAGAACTTGCTCAAGCTCTTGTCCATCCAGTCGGTGATGCCATCCAGCCATCTCATCCTCTGTCATCTCCTTCTCCTCCAGCCTTCAATCTTTCCCAGCATCAGGATCTTTTCAAATGAGTCAGTTCTTCCCGTCAGGTGACCATAGTCTTGCAATTTCAGCTTCAGCATCTGTCTTTCCCATGAATATTCAGGGTTGATTTCCTTTAGGATTGACTGGTTTGATTTCTCTGCAGTCCAAGGGACTCTCAAGAGTCTTGTCCAGTACCACAATTCAAAAGCATCACTTCTTCAGGGCTTAGCCTTCATTATGGTCCAACTCTCACATCCATGTACATGACTACTGGAAAAACCATAACTTTGATTACACAGACCTTTTTCAGCAAAGTGATATCTCTGCTTTTTTATTATTTTTTAAAAATTTTATTTTATTATTTTATTATTTTTTTGTAGTTTCTTCTTTTTTAAATTTTATTTTATTTTTAAACTTTACATAATTGTATTAGTTTTGCCAAATAGCAAAATGAATCCGCCACAGGTATACATGTGTTCCCCATCCTGAACCCTCCTCCCTCCTCCCTCCCCATACCATCCCTCTGGGTTGTCCCAGTGCTCTAGCCCCAAGCATCCAGTATCGTGCATTGAACCTGGACTGGCATCTCGTTTCATGCATGATATTTTACATGTTTCATTGCCATTCTCCCAAATCTTCCCACCCTCTCCCTCTCCCACAGAGTCCATAAGACTGTTCTATACATCAGTGTCTCTTTTGCTGTCTTGTACACAGGGTTATTGTTACCATCTTTCTAAATTCCATATATATGTATTAGTATACTGTATTGGTGTTTTTCCTTCTGGCTTACTTCACTCTGTATAATAGGTTAACTTTACAATATTGTATTGGTTTTGCCTATATCAAAATGAATCTGCCACAGGTATACATGTGTTCCCCATCCTGAACCCTCCTCCCTCCTCCCTCCCCATACCATCCCTCTGGGTTGTCCCAGTGCACCAGCCCCAAGCATCCAGTATTGTGCATCGAACCTGGACTGGCGACTCGTTTCATATATGATATTATACATGTTTCAATGCCATTCTCCGAAATCATCCCACCCTCTCCCTCTCCCACAGAATCCAAAAGACTGTTCTATACATCAGTGTCTCTTTTGCTGTCTCGTATTACTCAGCCATTAAAAAGAATACATTTGAATCAGTTCTAATGAGTTGGATGAAACTGGAGCCTATTATACAGAGTGAAGTAAGCCAGAAAGAAAAATACCAATATAGTATACTAACGCATATATATGGAATTTAGAAAGATGGTATCTCTGCTTTAATATGCTGTCTAGGTTTGTCATAGCTTTTCTTCCAAGAAGCAAGTGTCTTTTAATTTCACGGCTGCAGTCAGCATCCAAAGTTATTTTGAAGCCCAAGAAAACAAAATCTGTCACTGTTTCCACTTTTTCCCTGTCTATTTGCCATAAAGTGATGGGACTGGATGCCATGATCTTGGTTTTTTGAACGCTGAGTTTTAAGCCAGCTTTTTCATGCTCCTCTTTCACCTTTATTAGGAGGCTCTTTAGTTCCTTTTTGCTGTCTGCCTTTAGATTGGTATCATCTGCATATCTGAGGTTGTTGATATTTTTCTCAGCAATCTTGTTTCAGCTTGTGAGTCATCCAGCCCATATTTCAGCATTAGTTTTGTTTTGTTTTGTTTTCCTATATATGTGAGCCTTTTTCTGCTTTGCTATATGCATTCATTTGTAGTAATTTTTAGATTCTCTTTTTCTGTCTGACATTTCACTAAGCATAACACATTCTCTAGGTTTATCCTTTTTGGTGCGAATGGTAGAATTTCATTCTTTTTTATGACTGAGTACCATTTTGTTGAAAAAATTTACATATAAAACAACTTTTATCCATTTATCTATTGATGGTCACTTAGGTCGCTTTAGTATCTTGGCTATTGTTACTAGTGCTGCAAGAACATGGGGGGTCCATGTATTTTTTGAATTAATTTTTCCATTTTTCAGGATATATATCCAGGAGTGCAATTCCTGGATGATGTAGTAGTTCTATTTTTAGTTTTTGGAAGCTTCGTACTGTTTTCCATAGCAGCTGCACCAATTTACATTCCTATCTCCAATATCTGAAGATTCTCTTTTCTTCATGTAACATTGATTATTTCTAAAGTTTTTAACGATAGTTACTCTCACAGGCAGGAGATTATAGCTCATTGTTTGGAGATGATTTGTGTTTCTCTAATAATTAACCTTGCTGAGTAACTGCGTTTTGCATTTTAGCATTCTGTATGTCATTTCTGGAAAAATATCTATTCAGATTATTTGTGCATTTTTTGATTTTTTTTATATATATTGAGTTGCATGTGCTGTTTTTATGTTTTGGATATTACCTCCTCATTGATCAAATCATTTGCAAATATTTTCTGTTGTTCTGTGGGTTGTCTTCATTTTGCAGATTTCTTTTTGCTTTTACATCTTTTGCCTTAAAAGATAGATCAAAAAGTTGCTCCTCCTATAAATCAAAGCTTGTTCGGCTTATGTTTTCTTCTATGGTTTCCGTTCTTACATTTAGGTATTTAACCCATTTTGAATTTATTTAGGTATATTGTGTGAGGAAATGTTCTAGTCATATTGCTTAACATTAGCTGTCCAGTATTCCCAGCACCCCTTATTGAAGAGACTACCTTTTCTTAAATTTTAATAACTTCTGACTGGTCTACCAAATATCTTTCATTTAATTAGCTCACATCAACTCAAATAAAACTGCATTTGTAGATGGTCAAGAAGTAAGAAAAAAATATTCATCTGTAGCTCCAATAATTATAAAACTTTCCTCCTAATAAGTTTTCAGATACTTGAAGCTGAAATGCCAGAATAAAATTCTGTATTAAATCTTCTTTTTTCCCATTACATTTAATAAATTAAATAAGAATAAAACTAGAGAATAATATGCCAATATATGAATTCACACATCAATCTCCAACATGATTCATTCTAAATAAATATAACAAGAATTTATACTATATTTCAAGTCATAGGAAATTGAAAATCAATCATTTGAAAATTATTTATGAAAGTGTACTTGAGCGATGCATAGATTGTAGACTATGTATTAATGAAGTAATATACACTGATAAATGCTTTTGTATGTGCATGTTCAGTCGTGTCCAATTCTTTGCAACTCTGTGGACTTTAGCCCTTCAGACTCCTCTGTCCATGGAATTTTCCAGGCAAGAATACTGGCATGAGCTGCCATTTTCTACTCCATGCTTATGTGTGCATGTGTGCTTGGTTGCTCAGTCACGTCTGATCCTTTGTGACCCTATGGACTGTAGCCCACCAGGATCTTCTATTCATGGGATTTTCCATTTAAGAGTACTGGAATGAGTTGCCATTTCCTCCTCCAGGGGATCTTCCCAACCCAAGGATAGAATTCACATCTCCTGTGTCTTCTGCATTGCAGAAAGATTTTTTATCTGCTGAGCCACCAGGGAAGCCATACTTATGTATGCTGTTGCTGCTGCTGTTAAGTAGGCTCCCCTGTCCCTGGGATTCTCCAGGCAAGAACACTGGAGTGGGTTGCCATTTCCTTCTCCAATGCATGAAAGTGAAAAATGAAAGTGAAGTCGCTCTGTGTCCGACTCTCAGCAACCCCATAGACTGCAGCCTACCAGGCTCCTCTGTCCATGGGATTTGCCAGGCAAGAGTACTGGACTGGGTTGCCATTGCCTTCTCCAATACTTATGTATATTTATTTACAATTTATGTATGTAAATTATTGATAGATACAATTTATATATGTAATACAATATGTAAATATATGTAACAATGTGCGTGTGTGTGTGTATGTGCGTTCAGTTCTGTCCAGTTCTGCAACCCCTTGGATTGTAGCTCACCAGGAGGCTCTTCTGTCCATGGAATATTTCCAGGCAAAAATAATGGAGCTTTCCTACTCCAGGGGATTTTCCCGACCCAAGATACAAGGAGATCTCTTGTATCTCCTGCACTGACAGGTGGATTCTTTACCACAAATGCCACCTGGGAAGACCAATACATAACAATATATCTATGTAATCTATGCTTATTTATAATTTCATAAATAAATGTCTTTTCCCACATATAAATAACAGATTTATACATAGACATAATATGTAAAATATTAACAAACATAAATTACCTCATAAAACTGCAAACTCCAAATTATAAAAATTAGTATAAAACTATACTAATTATAAATCAGATTTAATACATATAATTTTCATACACTTTAGTTGCTGTTGATGGCTAGTATTGCTTAGCATCACAACATATATTTCACGTTCTAAGTGAGATCTAGTGAGACTTAAAAGAAAAATATGACAGAACTCCTTTTACATGTATGAATAATGATATATAAGTACTAATGATAAATTGCATATTCCAAAAATGTCTGCAAAATGTGCCAATCTATAAACTCCACTAGGTCACTACCATTAGTCTATTAAGAACTGAAATCTATGTCCCTGTTCTTTAAATCTGGGAAGACCTTTTTGATTCCTTTTACCTTAATGGACGGCAGAAGTGACTGTATGTTCAATCCGTGATTAGGTCACATAGATACTTTCTTGTCCTTGTCTATAAATATTTGCAGGCAGACATTAAACTCTGTTGAAATTTTAAGGTTATGACTTGTAGATAATTTTCAGCAAAAATATCACTTCTAATGAATGTTTAGGGCATTGCAGCTTCATAGGAATCCCAGAAGAGAGAGAAGAATATATTTTATGAAGGTATATAGCTATGGAATTTGTCTCATGGAGTGAATCCAAATAAGATTTACAGAAAGCCCACGGTGTTTGTTAGTATTATTTTTCTGGTAGAAGTTATCTACCTTGGATGTAGAAGTATACATGATAAGATGGCCATGCAGTCAGAAGCAGAGCTTTCTTTTTGTAGAGCAACAGTGACTCGGAAGATGTGTGAAAAGTATCTCTGAGAGAAGCATTTATCAAAAAAATGTCAATAAGCATCCAGAAAATTTTCAGAATTGTTATGAACCAGTGGTTATCTGCCTTCTCGCTTCTTATTTTGAATGGAAGTGTATGAACTGTACTCCTATTTATACATTTATGTAAATCCCATGCTGTGAAAATGTCTGTAGCCCATGGAGAGAAACTGAGGCTCCCAGTACATATACCCAGATAAGCTTTCCTTTGACAGCCAGGGCATATTTTTAAGCCCTTGAGAAAGTGGATCCTCCAACACCCATTTCTGCCAATGCTCCTTGAAACACAGATAAGCTGCCTCTGCTGAAATTGGCCCAAATTGTAGATTGTTTTGAAATATATTATTGTTTTTTAAAGCTTCTATTTTCAATACTGAAATGATAACTGTAATGGGCTGTTTTTCTGGTTCAGTGGCAAAAAATTTCCCTGCCAGTACAGGAGACATGTGTTAGAACCCTGTGTCAGGAAGATTTCCTGAAGAAGGAAATGTCAACCCACTCCAGTAATAGGTAATTCCCATGACCATAATAGCCTAGCAGCTACCGTTTATGGGGTCACAAAAAGTTGAACACAACTTAACAACTAAAACAACAACAGCAACAAAATAACCGTAATAGTATTCCAGTTCAGTTCAGTTGCTCAGTCGTGGCCCACTCTTTGCAACCCAATGAACCACAGCACGCTAGGCCTCCCTGTCCATCTTCAGCTTCCGGAGTCTACCCAAACCCATGTTCATCGAGTTGGTGATGCCATCCAACCATCTCATCCTCTGTCATCCCCTTCTCTTCCTTCCTTCAATCTTTCCCAGCATCAGGGTCTTTTCAAATGAGTCAGCTCTTCGCATCAGGTGGCCAAAGTATTGGAGCTTCAGCTTCAACATCACTCCTTCCAATGAACACCCAGGACTGATCTTTAGGATGGACTGGTTGGATCTCCTTGCAGTCCAAGGAACTCTAAAGAGTCTTCTCCAACACCATAGTTCAAAAACATCAATTCTTCAGCACTAAGCTTTCTTTATAGTCCAACTCTCACATCAATACATGACCACTGGAAAAACCATAGCCTTGACTAGACGGACCTTTGTTGACAAAGTAATGTCTCTGCTTTTTAATATGCTGTCTAGGTTGGTCATAACTTTCCATCTAAGGAGTAAGCATCTTTTAATTTCATGCACTCCAATTAATGCATGCTTTTTTTTTTTTTGGCATCCATGACAAATATAATGTCATCATTTTAAAATTACTTCACAAAATCTGGAACCATTGTTTTGATAGATAATTTTTATTATACTGTTTGAGAATATTTCATATTAATAGGAATATTTCACTACTTCAGCCTTCATATATGATCCACATATGTTTTACAAACAAAGCATTTCAAAATGTAATTTAGGCAAAAACATTCAGAATTTGATATGAAATGATCAGGAGTTACCCTCTGAGGTCAGTCACCTAGGAACACACGCCCTTGGGTATTAAACCCTTTTAAGTGCAGCTATTCAAGTTTACAAATATAGCATTTCTGTAGTTTAAAAATAGTTAAAATTTAATTTAAATACATGAAAATTAAATGATATAGACTTCATTATTTGAGTGTGTGGCAGAATAACTACATGACAAATCCAAAGAGTTAGATGGATCTATAGATAGACAGATTTGGAAATAGATATGGAAATCTATATATTATGCTTATATATTTGCACATTTATCTATATATAAGTCTGTATAGTGAAACATCTATATAAGAATACCTATAACTATAGCTATCAGAATTGAAAATTGAGGTCAAAGCAGGAATCTGAAAGATCAAATGCCAGGATGTCTTCTCTTTACCAAGAATATCAATCATGTAAAATCAACAAATATTATTTGTTTTCATGACCTCGTGTTTCATGGGAAAAAATGAGAGACTACAAGTCAAACTAAAGGTAAAGATCAGAGAGAAGGAATGTGAATAAAGCAGGAATATAAAAAGTACACTGTCAGCATTAGGTTTGACTAGAGATAAACCTCTACTTTTCACCTGTAAGACCCTGATCTCTGAAAAAAAAAACAAAACTGACTCAACTGAGTTGAGTGGTTAAGTACTCAGATGGAATCTGTGTGTGTGTGTGAATGTGTTAAGTCACTTCAGTTGTGTCTGACTTTGTGAGACCCTAGGGACTGTAGCCTGCCAGGATCCTCTGTCCATGGAATTCTCCAGGCAAGAATACTGGAGTAGGTTGCCATGCCCTCCTTCAGGGGATCTTCCCTATCCAGGGATCAAATCCCATCTCTTAAGCCTGTCTGCACTAGCAGATAGGTTCTTTACCATTAGTGCCACCTGGGGAGCCCAGGTGGAATCTGTAGGTCATTTAAAAAAAATCAGACTTCCCTGGGGAGTGCAGCCTGGTGGATCAACAGTGAGCCAGCGACATGTAATTAAAGAAGGCTTTTTGGACACCCAGGCCAGAGAGGTTTCAGACAACTCCATCAAGCTTTCTAATCACCACCTCTAAAGAAAGTACACCAAAAGAGAACAGATCCACTAGACCTAGCAATCCCATAGTACTGGAAAGATATAGCTTTAAAGTTATAGCTTTAAACCAGTAAGTTTTGTGGTGGCTTCTTATACGGCATTATGTATGTATGATAATAATTTGAGTTAAACTATATTTTTTTTATTTTTATATGTCAGTTCTTTTGGAAAATGTAAATATACTTAATGTTACAAGTGAAAAGGAAAGAAGCTATACTGAAGAAAAATTAGGGTTTAAAGCAGACATATCTAAACTTGAAAAATTGTAGCATGTTACAAAATTAAAGATTGAGACTAGGTTTATTAGGCAGATATTAACCCAACAGTAAAGAGATTTAGCCGTAGTAAAATAAATCTGATGGAAAACCATTACTATGTCTAAAAATACAAGCAAAATATAAAACAGATATTATTGTTAATCAGCATGCAAGACTTCATTTGCTTGTTTTCAGATAATTTCACTATTTTTATTCTGCAAAGATCTATAGCTGAAGATAAATTTTTTTACGATTATGTGCCATCTGGTTTTCTACAGAAAATCTCAGTAAAAGCTCCAGTGAAAACTTGGAAGTTCTATAGGACATAATCAAAAATACTTTTCTCTTTCATTAGCTGTCTCTCTGTTTTCTTTAGTATCCTTGGCAGTAGTTGAGACTTTCCATGTTTCCAAGTTCCTTGAGAGAGCTATTCTTTCTGTATATAGTTTCAAATCATATAGTCTAACCTGACTCTTTACTCAGATTCTTCAAGTGGGCCCTATTCTTCAGTTTCAGGATGCCACTTATTCAGGTGCACCTTGATTTGCAGGAATGATGGAAACTTACCACGCTGCATGTTGCTAGGTTGATTCAGTTTTCCCCCACTTGGCTCCTTGGAATTCTTACCTTCTATTAAGTTAATTATCTGAATTACTCTGCTCTGTTTGAAAAGAGATAGTGGTTTCTATTTTTATAACAGTATAGTCACAGGAACCTTTGGCTTTATAAATTAGGAAACCAGGCACAGACCACTTAAGGTGTTAAAATAGACAATATGCTCCAGCATTTTATTCTCATGGCAATAAAAGAAGCAAAAGAAAAGGGGGAAAAATGATATCTATAAAGATCTTGGTGTAGAATTGATAGATAGAGATGTTCAAACACAAGGCATTAGGCCAAACAAAATATAGCTTAGCCAAGGCAATATCACACACACACAAACATTGTGTTTGTGTGTGTGTATACATATACATAATGCATATACATATACAGGTTCACTCTTCACATGGAAATCAGCAGAATGCAGGGAATATTTATAAAGCAATAATAAATCACACACAGACTTCAAACATGTATCTAAAGACTATTGGCTGAGAAAACCAACTTGTCACAATAAGATTATTTTCTACAAATATCAAGTCAAAGAAGGCAATCTGGATTTTGAAAAATGAAGAATATTTAAGGGGAATGTTCCAGTGACAATAAAAATGAGAAAACTACAAAAATGACTTTATTAATTTTCTTCATCCATATTAGAGTTAAAAGTTATATGGCTGCCCAGTAAAAATTGAGAATGTCTGAGAACATAGTACTATATTCCTCTCACTGTTTTTTTTCCGTTTGGTGAATGTTTACTGCTATATTCAGGACCCTGACTCACCAAATAGGTTGGTTATTTGGATGACATGTATTTCACAGGTCATGAGATATAAGAACATTTCTGGATCTGTGGGTAACTGCTCAACACCCATGACTGAATGAGATTTTCACTTGTTTCCTTTGGAAAGTTAATGAACTGGTTTTGTGAAGAAATTAATGGAACAAGACATTTGTTAACATGAGAGGAGAAATGATTGATTAGTGATGTTTATTAGTAATCTTGTTTCCTACACTTATGGGATACAGGTCATATTGTACTTTGTCTATGTCCCATGAATTGCCAAGTGTGTCTCTTTAACCCTAGGAGGGGAGAGGGAAACAGAAGAGTAGAATTTATTTCCCTTACTTCCTATCTGCTCAGGTGTAACTTCTTGACTCTGCACTGTAGCCAGGTATCAGCACCTATTAGATGCCCTTTTCAAAGCAGTCTGTCACTGTGAAGTCTGGAAAGTATTTCATTTCTACATACCTCCTGGAGAAGAGTTGAGCAGAACATCTTTTTCTTACTAAAATGAGTGTCTGTTATAAACTTTCTGATTTCTCTAAATTATGTTCACGTATTTATAAATAATCTTAATTTTGACCCCAAGATTCACTGGCATTTTAGTTTCTTGATGAAATTCTGAGTGGTATGTCCATTTTTCCCTCTGATATAAGCATACATGATCTTTATATTCATGCCCCTGAGAACCAACAGAATATTTGATGTATATTGCTCAATGTCTATTTCCCCCATCTGACAGTGGCAGCACTGTCAACAGCTGTGCTTCTAGAGCATTGCTCTGACAAATCCGTGATCAACATGAAACAATATTCAAAACAGAAAGTATAAATTTTATTGAAAATGTTTGTTACTCTCTTGCCAAAAGTCTTACTTGAAACCTGATATACTACCTGTCCAGGTTGCACTGCTGTTACTTAGCTAGGAGTCTGAGGTTTAACAAAGGAAATAATATAGCTTTGCTAAGGAAATAATATGAAAGTGAAAGCTGTTCAGTCATGTCCAACTCTTTGCAACACTATGGACTGTAGTGTGCCAGGCTTCTCTGTCCATGGAATTCTCCAGGCAAGAATACTGGAGTGGATTGCCATGCCCTCCTCCAGGGGATCTTCCCAACCCAGGGATGGAACCCAGGTCTGAGTCACCAGGATAGCCCAAGAATACTTGAGTGGATAGCCTATTCTTTCTCCAGGGGATCTTCCAGACCCAGAAATGGAACCAGGATCTCCTGCATTGAATGCAAATTCTTTACCAGGTGAGCTACCAGGGAAGCACAAAGAAATAATATAGCTTGAACTTAAAGGTAAGGTTTCACTCAGGAGGTCAATTATGTTCTAAATCAGTGTAAGATTGGACACTTTGATAAGATTCAACATCCAAAGGTAGAGTTAGAATGAAAATCTAGGTAGTGCTCCCTTCCTAGAACAAGCAAAATAACAATTATTACTGCTCACCTGGATTAAGCAATTTGCAATATCATATATATATATATATATTTTTTTTTTTTTTTTACAGAGGAAGCTTCTCCCACTAACTATTCCATGAGAAAGATACACACACACACACACACACACATATGTATATTTTCATTTGTGGAAGGTGATCCTTATATTTACTCTTAGACAACACAAAGTTACAGGGGTGGTAAAAATGAAGCTAAAACATACTTTGCCTAGACTTTTAAAATGAAAAGTAAACCAATAATAAGATTATAAAAATTCCATATATATGCATTAGTATACTGTATTGGTGTTTTTCTTTCTGGCTTACTTCACTCTGTATAATAGGCTCCAGTTTCATCCACCTCATTAGAACTGATTCAAATGTATTCTTTTTAATGGCTGAGTAATACTCCATTGTGTATATGTACCACAGCTTTCTTATTCATTCATCTGCTGATGGACATCTAGGTTGCTTCCATGTCCTGGCTATTATAAACAGTGCTGCGATGAACATTGGGGTACACGTGTCTCTTTCAATTCTGGTTTCCTCGGTGTATATGCCCAGCAGTGGGATTGCTGGGTTGTATGGCAAAGATGGTAACGACAACCCTGTATGCGAGACAGCAAAAGAGATACAGATGTATAGAACAGTCTTTTGGACTCTGTGGGAGAGGGAGGGGGAGATGATTTGGGAAAATGGCATTAAAACATGTATAATATCTTATAAGAAACGAATCACCAGTCCAAGTTCGACGCAGGATACAGGAAGCTTGGGGCTGGTGCACTGGGATGACCCAGAGGGATGGTATGGGGAGGGAGGTGGGAGGGGGGTTCAGGATGGGGAACACGTGTACACCCATGGCAGATGCATGTTGATGTATGGCAAAACCAATACAATATTGTAAAGCAAAAAAAATAATAATAGTAATAAAAAAATTTTTTAAAAGATTATAAAAATTATCCCAGATAGAATCAAATTGCAAATTGCTTGACACAAGAATGGCATTGAAACATGTAAAATATCATGTATGAAATGAGTTGCCAGTCCAGTTTCGATGCACGATACTGGATGCTTGGGGCTAGTGCACTGGGACGACCCAGAGGGATGGTATGGGGAGGGAGGAGGGAGGAGGGTTCAGGATGGGGAACACATGTATACCTGTGGCGGATTCATTTTGATATTTGGCAAAACTAATACAATTATGTAAAGTTTAAAAATAAAATAAAATTTAAAAAATGTAATCTGCTATAATTGTTCTTGCTATTATAATGCATTTATTACATAGACACAAGCATACAAATGCAAAATTATATATAGTTATGTTATATAGATACAAACTAAATGAAACTTAAAATATAGCATTATTTTTTTTAATATAGCATTATTTTATCAAATTAAGTTCAAAAAGGTAAGTAGCTGAATTCTATCATAGGCTTTATCAATTTAATTACTGAGTTTGACCAAATCTTGTCTTTCAATAACACTCTTTAAATTTTCCTCCTTATTAAAGTTTAAACAAGTAACACTACAATCAGATTAGTCCATTCAATGTATTTTTAAATAGACATTTCTTTCTAGGTTTATTTGCATTTTAACTTTCTTTGTGTAAATAATTCTTTCTTGTTTTAATGAATCATAGCATTATGAAAGCATGTAAGAAAGTATATTGAAGTTCTAGGGACTTCTAAAATCCTTGAAAATTAAATATCTTTGTTATCTAAAGAGTCATACTTTTGCAGCTCTGACATATTAATAGGATAGTAAATTTAGAAGCCCATCTTGGGCTTCCCAGATGGTGCTAGTGGTGAAGAACCTGCCTGCCAATGCAGGAGAAGTTAGAGAGGAGGGTTTGATCCCTGGGTCAGGAAGATCCCTTTCAGAAGGGAATGACAACCCACTCCAGTATTTTTGCCTGGAGAATCCCATGGACAGAGGAGCCTAGAGGGCTACAGTGCATAGGGTCACAAAGAGTCAGACACGACTGATGCAACTTAGCACACAAATTTAGAATAAGATGGCAATAGGCCACACCCATTAATAGGTCACTGCAGACACTGTGATGAGCACCTTTGATGTTTCAAGACTAGAAAAACCTTCCTCCACTCAAAGAGGAACAATAAGAGGATGCCACTCAGAGGGGATGCAGATGCAGACTTTTGGAGTTTGTCATTTTTATCTTGTGTAAGTGATACTAATCTCTAAATATTCTTAGGTTTGCTTATTAAATTTGAACTCCAGAAAGTCCACAGTTAATTCACTTTCTCTATATAGTTTTACAAATGAAATCCATTTGATTATGTACCCTACAACCTGAAGAACTCAAACATATGCTAGCTGGCATAGTCATTAGGTTAAAGTACTTGTAATAACCTTAAATTTCATCAAATAAATGATTTGGCTGTTATCATTTTAGTTTTTACAGAATAGATTGATCAATTCTCTGTTTACTTGGGGGAAATTTATAATTTTAATGTTGAGTGAAGAAAACAAGGATTAGAAAAATATAGAATACAAATTATAGACAGTTTTAAATATTCTATGATAGCTCTATGAGAAAACAAGAGAGGCTCTATTTGTGCCTTCTGGTAGCACTGCAAAAGAGATAAGTTAGTGATTTAAAGTAAAAATATCACAACTTTACAACACTATAAATGAAAGACTATATAGTCAGAATGAAAGACAGAACATCTTTAGCATTCTGAAACCATATTGCCAAAGAAAAAATATTTATTTTTACAGTATTACATATTCCTATTCCTACCCTAGTTTAGAGGTAAGCTTTTATTGTCTACATAATGTCATTGTAAATATTTTATTTGCAAGATGAATTATTCCTCATTTAAACATTTCACCACACTTTGTATCCATAGCCAATTTTAGAAAGTATCCCTCAAAATTCTCTTTTCATAGGTTTACAAACATTTTAAATAGTGGCAAATAGATTCACTATTTGAAATGCAATTCACTATTTGAAATTATCACATATTTGTAATATGAAAAGATAGAAATTTTAATGAACCAAATAATAAAACACTATCACATATTAGGAAATATAATTCCCTATTCACTTTCATGCATTGGAGAAGGAAATGGCAACCCGCTCCAGTGTTCTTGTCTGGAGAATCCCAGGGACGGGGGAGCCTGATGGGCTGCCGTCTATGGGGTCACACAGAGTCGGACACGACTGAAGTGACTTAGCAGCAGCACCACTCATTTAATTGACACATATAGTAGACCTTTCCATTAGATAGTGTAAACACAATTATCATGCTGACTAATCATTTATATTTGTGATGACTGTTGTTTGTATATACTTATGTCACCTAAAATTAAAATGTACAGTCATACCACTTGTGTCCATTGAAAAATTGAAAAATTAGTGATATCGTAATAGATAAAATTCTTAATATAAGTGGAAACATCATAATAAGAAACTGTATGATATAAGCAACATTTTTGGTTAAAATTAATATTTTATGCTTATATATGTTATCTATACAAAATTAAAAATAATTACTATGAATTAAAAAAAAATCCCATTAAATCAATAATTAAATGCCAACCTGGAGCAAAAGCAACACAAATGTCCATAAACGAAATGAATTAATAAGTAGAATGCAGTATGTGCATATAAAGAAATATTGTCTGTCCTTAAAATGGAAGGAAATTCTGACTCATTACAGCATGGACAAACTTCAAGGCATTATAATAAGTAAACTAATCAAAAACAACATGAAAGTAAATGCTGCATGATTTCATTTATCTCATGTTCCTAGAGTAGTCACTTTTATAGAGATAGAAAGTAGAACAGTGATTTTCAAGGGCTGAGGAGAAGGGGTAATGGAGTATTATTGTTTAATTGGTAATAGTTTCAGTTGGAGATGATGAAGAGTCTGGAGATTAATATTCACAATGCAGTCACAACAGTATGAAAATACTTAATTCCACAGTATTGACAGTACACTTAAATTAATTTAAGAAACTTGCCCAACATCCTATAGTTACTGAGTTACCTATTGATTTTTAAACAGGGTTAAACTTCTGAAGGTTGAACATGGTCAACCTTCCAACAAAATAGTAATGAAAATAATGGAAAATAAGAAGGATTCCAGTCAAAGAAATACATTAGGAGGGTTTGAGGTATTTCAGAAGAATGACACTGAGGGCTATAGTTGGAAATGCACATAGCTATTAGTGGTTCAGACTGATTATTAGACATAAAGATAGTGTGCAGATCATGAAGTTTTGGAAAATATGAAATGTATTTGACAATGGGAATTTCCATGATATATTACTTTAAAACAACCAGCTAAACCTTCCAGTAGAATCTGGTAAGTGATGATGGTAAGATGATGATCAAGCAATGGAATTAAGACTTGAGTGAGCCTTTTGCAATGCCTTTCTTCTTCTTGATTGACTAGTATGAGATGAATGTAAAAGGTGTGGGTAAAGAGAATGACCGTGGAAGAAGAGGACTCTTTCTGTCAGGTCACTTCACTGAATCACAACATATCATCGAAACTGAATTAGCCTCCTTACTTCTGCAATTATGGTTGTATTTATTTAACTAGCTACAACAGCTTTGGCTCCAGGATATCAGAGATGAAAATGCTTTTGAGGACTTAGATCCTCATGAAACTGAAGGATAAATTAATTCATCTCTGTATTTGAGTGAAGAAGTAAGAAGATTTTTTTTTCTTTATCCAATAAAAGTTGTGTTTCTGTGAATTTGCAGGGAAAAATTCTCCCTACACAAAACATACTTTCCAGTTATGAAGGTTTAAACAGATTTATGGGATTACATTGTGGGGGGATACTACTAAGAAGGTCATTATTGTTTTCAATTTATAGCTTGGCAAAGTTAAAGTAAGTGCACTAACAATTTCAAATTAAGTTGTTTCCATCTACAGACTCAGTTCTTCTACTTCCTGTGCATAAGAGTATGCCATCTTATTTTGAAAGTAAAAATAACTTCCAAGATTAATTGATATCAAGAAAATTATTGGATTTAGTGTGTTGCAATAAAGTTTGTACGCTGTGCATATGTAACCCTCATGTATTTCTCCATTTGCAGTATCACTCTTGTTTGAAATCATGGAAAACTGGAATATCACTGCAGATTTCATTCTCCTAGGTCTCTTTAACCACACTGGAGCCCACCGGTTTCTCTTTGTGTTGGTTCTGATAGTTGCTTTCACCTCCCTCGTGGGCAATGCCCTCATGCTTCTCCTGATTCTCCTGGACCCCCGACTCCACAGGCCCATGTACTTCCTCCTGAGCCAACTCTCTCTCATGGACCTGATGCTGATTTCCACCATAGTGCCCAAAATGGCCGTTGACTATTTGACCGGCAGGAAGTTCATCTCCCCTGCTGGCTGTGGGTTCCAGATCTTCTTCTTCCTCACTTTAGGAGGGGGTGAGTCCTTCCTCTTAGCAGCCATGTCCTATGACCACTATGTTGCTATTTGCCATCCACTGAGATACCCAGTCCTCATGAGTTGGAAAGTATGCCTCAGTATGATTTTGGGGTCTTGGTTCCTTGGTGCAGTTGATGGACTCATGCAGGCTGCTGCTACCCTGAACTTCTCATTTTGCAGCACACATGAGATCGATCACTTCTTTTGTGAGGCACCCACTCTTGTGCATTTGGCTTGTGCTGACACTTCTGTCTTTGAGTATGTCATGTACATCTGCTGTGTGTTAATGCTCCTGATCCCCATGTCCCTCATCTTGATTTCCTATAGTCTCATCCTTGCTGCCATTCTCCAGATGCATTCTAATGAAGCCCGCAGGAAGGCTTTTGCCACCTGCTCCTCACATATCTCTGTGGTGGGACTCTTTTTTGGAGCTGCCATTTTTACCTACATGAGACCCAAATCTTACAGGTCAGCTAAACATGATAAGTTTGTGTCAGCATTTTATACTATCTTCACCCCTGTGCTAAACCCCCTCATCTATAGTGTGAGGAACAGTGAGGTCAAGGGAGCTCTGAGAAAGTGTATGGATCAGTGCACTGCCTTAAGTCTTGATTAACATTAGATTTATCTGCCCTAAAGTTCAAGATTGTACAATGTGTTTAGACAGTATATACTCATTATATCTTCATGTGTTATTTCTGTTTTACTTTATAATTCATATGGAACTCCATACTTTGGGATCATTTGCTAAGTTAATCGTCAATAAATTAGACTATTGATTATTAAAAACCTGTTAATCACAAATCCTTATTAAAATGCTTCTACACCCCACTGCACAATAAATATTTGTTCAAGGAATGAACAAAGTTTTCAAACAATGTTGAAATTTGTTGCTTTAAAAAAAAAAATGATATAACTTAGGAACACTAGAATACGCATTGACATAGGCCTCACTTAAGCCAGTTTCCATAGTACATGCACTTATAACTTGCATCCAGTATCAAGAGACAAACCCTTTGGGTTTTCCTGGTGGCTCAGATGGTAAAGAATCTGCTTGCAATGTGGATATCCAGTTTCGTATATACAGTGAAAGTGAAAATGAAGTCGCTCAGTCGTGTCCGACTCTTTGAGACCCCATGGACTGTAGCGTACCAGGCTCCTCCCTCCATGGGATTCTCCAGGCAAGAGCACTGGAGTGGGTTGCCATTTCCTTCTCCAGGGGATCTTCCTGACCCAGGGATCAAACCCAGGTCTCCCACATTCCAGGCAGATACTTTAACCTCTGAGCCACCAGGGAAGACCACGAGACAAAACTGTTATTAAACCAAAAATGTCCCTCATGTCCTTTTTCAGTGAAATCACTCAACCCGGCAACAAATACTCTCCTGATTTGTATCTCTGTTATTTTAACATGTACTTGAATCTTATATCAACGAAACTGTACAGTGTGTATTTTTCTTGTCTTTTATATCTTTATTTCAAATTAAAAGTTTTTAAAGATTCCTACACAAATTTACACTATCAGCAGTTTGTTTCTTTCATCGCTAAGTAGTACTTTGTTATTGGTGTGAATCACCATTTATTTATGTATTATTTTCTTGATAGATATCAGGGCTATTTTCAGTCTGGAGCTGTTATGATTAAGCTCCTATTAATTTCTCTCTCTCTTTATTTTTTTTGGCTGTGATCATATGTTTTTACTTTTTTGGTAAAAGTATGAATAAATTTTTAATTATCTGTTTTCAGTGTGGATATTGGATTTTAAACTCCTGCTAGCAGAATACATCAGTAGCAGTTGCTCCAAGTTGTTGATATTATTGTTTCTTTTTATTTTGTCTGTCTTATTTAATGTACTCATTTGGTCTAATTAGTATTTTCCTAACGTGTGATGATCCACACAGTCAAAGGCTTTGGCATAGTCAATAAAACAGAAATAGATGTTTTTCTGGAGCTCTTCTGCTTTTTCAATGATCCACAATAAACTGTGGAGAATTCTGAAAGAGATGGGAATACCAGACCACCTGACTGCCTCTTTAGAAACCTATATGCAGGTCAGGAAGCAACAGTTAGAACTAGACATGGAACAACAGACTGGTTCCAAATAGGAAAAGGAGTACATCAAGGCTGTATATTGTCACCCTGCTTATTTAACTTCTATGCAGAGTACATCATGAGAAACGATGGGCTGCAAGAAGCACAAGCTGGAATCAAGATTGCCGGGAGAAATATCAATAACCTCAGATATGCAGATGACACCACCCTTATGGCAGAAAGTGAAGAGGAACTCAAAAGCCTCTTGATGAAAGTGAAAGAGGAGAGTGAAAAAGTTGGCTTAAAGCTCAACATTCAGAAAATGAAGATTATGGCATCTGGTCCCATCACTTCATGGGAAATAGATGGGGAAACAGTGGAAACAGTGTCAGACTTAATTTTGGGGGGCTCCAATATCACTGCAGATGGTGACTGCAGCCATGAAATTAAAAGACACTTACTCCTTGGAAGAAAACTTATGACCAACCTAGATGGCATATTGAAAAGCAGAGACATTACTTTGCCAACAAAGGTCCATCTAGCCAAGGCTATGGTTTTTCCAGTAGTCATGTATGGATGTGAGAGTTGGACTGTGAAGAAAGCTGATCACCGAAGAATTGATGCTTTTGAACTGTGGTGTTGGAGAAGACTCTTGAGAGTCCCTTGGACTGCAAGGAGATCCAACCAGTCCATTCTGAAGGAGATCAGCCCTGGGATTTCTTTGGAAGGAATGATGCTAAAGCTGAAACTCCAGTACTTTGGCCACCTCATGTGAAGAGTTGACTCATTGGAAAAGACTGTGATGCTGGGAGGGATTGGGGGCAAGAGGAGAAGGGGACGACAGAGGATGAGATGGCTGGATGGCATCACCGACTCGATGGACATGAGTTTGGGTGAACTTCGGGAGTTGGTGATGGACAGGGAGGCCTGGCGTGCTGCGATTCATGGGGTTGCAAAGAGTCAGACACGACTGAGCGACTGAACTGAATGAACTGAGCTGAACGTGTAATGATGCTGCAGACTTTTGAATTAGCTTATTTCGTATTTGTGTATCTTTCTTTTTGAAATATTCATCCATAAAAATCATTCATCTTTTTTCTTTGAAAAAAAGAAAAAAAAATTCCTTCTAAATCAAACACGAATTGGTGGTTTACTGATAGATAACACATGATGTTTACAGGAATATTTGGAATTTTTAAATAACTTACCTGTTACTTATTATACAAGTATACACTTTCTGATATCACTATTTCCATTTAATTCATGAAGATTTTCTATTTTCATTGAACTGGGTATGTATATAATGAATCTATTCCGCCTCCATTGGGCTTGAAGCTGTAACTTTGTTTCTTTTAATTATGCAGTGTAATAAAATATTTCAATTACATTAATAGAATCATGTCATTGGAAATCTGAAATTTTTTTTCCTATTATTATGTACTCTTCACCCAAGGAAGGCAGATAAAAAATAAGTTACACACTTTAAAGTTTGGGTTTTCAAGGCATTATGGAGGAAAAAGTTAATCATTAGTCAATCTTCAAAGAAATGGAAAATTTTACACAAGACAGCTTGAGGACTGTAATCTCAGAGACAGCCCCTCAGAGAGCTCTGAGAACTGTTCCTATGAGGTCAGGGGGAGGCTAGTATATATGTGATTCTGCTGAAAGGATACAAGCCATCAAGCACACATTTTGGAGATGTTTACTGCCATTTGCAAGGGATATCTTAGATAGCAGCTTTAGTGCTTTTCTAAATATGGGAAGATGCAAGAAACTGAGTTCATAAAATTTTCTCCTGGAAAAAAGTCCGTCTTAGGGTCACTTCTAGGAGTTTTCCATGAGCACAAAATTCCATATCCTGATCTTCACCTAGAACTCCTTTGAGAGTATAAAGCATGTTAGCAACTGCAGTGTTTAATGACTTGATTCTTGTGTAACTGGATGGTGAAAATCTTTATTTTATAATCCCCTTCCTTTATGTGTCAATATTGATCAAGTTTTGAGAGGCATTTTATGAGTGGTTTGTCTCGCAGTGCTAAGAATGCTCATTTCCAGATCAGTCAAGGATTTTGTTGATAGGACACTCAATGTGCTATTACTGGACTAGGTCCTTTTAGTAATAGTAAGTGCAATTGCTTAGTCATTTCCGACTCTTTGCGACCCCATGAACTGTAGCCTCCCAGGCTCCTACCTCCGTGGGATTCTCCAGGCAAGAGTGGGTTGCCATTTTCCTTCTCCAGGGGATCTTCCTCAAACCCGGTTCTCCCGCATTCCAGGCAGTCACTTTAACATCTGAGCCACAGAAATAAAGTATAGGACCCAAAACCAGTATGTTATGACCCAGAGAATGATTAACTCTTGCTTCTCATACCTAGGGTTGCACTATTACAGTCATTGATCTTATACAACTATACATGTGATCTATTGTTTCAAGGTGCCTAGTCATCATTATTTTTATCAGTCTCAGTCACACATTTGGTAATACAATAAATAATCTTGCAAAAGAAACAGAATACAAATAATACAGCTAGTAATCTTAGTAAAGTCATAAGTAAGCTAACATCTTTCCTTAGATCTAACCCATATCTCCCCAGGCCATCTGTTCCAATCTGTCAGTACCAACCACTATCTTTAAGTGAAATAATATCTTGGCATTGTTTATAAAGTTTACCAAAGATATCTACATGTACAAGGTAAATGGTGAGTCATCACGATCCTTTACAAGATTGAGAAGGGAACATTAATTGCTAAGGAGTTATGAGGTTGGTATCAGAAAAAACAAAAAATCCTTATATTTTAGTGGGTTTTTCTGACCTTGAGGATGTCTGATTAATACATAATGCAGATGTACAATACACACTGTAGGGATGGAAGGAGATCTAATGGGCAGAGAAAATGTTCATGTTCAATTTTTTGTCTTCCCTTAAAGTAGGAAACTTATTTTATCAGTATATTCCTATTTCCCCTGCTGAGTACACACCCACAATTAGTTATAGCTAAGAAATTTGGAAAAATTAGAGGCCATTGGATTTTCAAAGAAAATAGTTACAATTGTATATTTGTTTGAACATCTATGTATTTACAAATATGTGCACATAACTCTGGCTTACCAGGGGTACTAGTGGTAAAGAAACCACCTGCCAATGCAGGAGACATAAGAGACGCTGATTCAATCCCAGTGTCAGGAAGATCACCTGGAAGAGGGCATGGCAACCTGCTTGGGTATTCTTGTCTGAAGAGTCCCCATGAACAGAGGAGACTGCTGGGATACAGTCTATAGGGTCACAAAGAGTCAGACATTATTGAAGGAACCTAGCATGCATGCACACATAACTCTCCAAAGATAAAGAAATTAAATATTAATATAAAGTTAACTGTAAGACAATACTTTTAAATAACTTGTTTAGAATCTAATTCAGAGAAGGCAATGGCACCCCACTCCAGTACTCTTGCCTGGAGAATCCCGTGGATGGAGGAGCCTGGAAGGCTGCAGTCCATGGGGTCACTGAGAGTCAGACACGACTGAGCGACTTCACTTTCACTTTTCACTTTTCACTTTCATGCATTGGAGAAGGGAATAGCAACTCACTCCAGTGTTCTTGCCTGGAGAATCCCAGGGATAGGGGAGCTTGGTGGGCTGCCATCTATGGGGTCACCCAGGGTCGGACACGACTGAAGTGACTTAGCAGCAGAATCTAATTTAGTAATTTAAATGTTTTATTTTGCCATTTTTGCTTGATCTGAATCCCAACTTTCACAACTTTTTCTTTTGTTGTATAGTATTTTTGTTCAAATTGTTTCCTTTATTTCACATGAATTAAACAGAAGTATGATCTAAAGAAGACAATATTAAGAAGCATGGGACAGAACCAGCTGTTCAGGTTCCTGGAGTAATTTGGAAGTGACACCTAGAGATTTAGAAGAAATACTAATTGCTGCATTTAGCTTCAAACTCAATACCATGTTTAAAAGTCTTTAATAAAATTCAACCATTATTCAAATATTTTAAACTATGCTTGTTCTCCTAAACAGGGCCATAGTTTGATTAAAGGATAATTTCATTAAGTATCTTATTTCTATAGTCCACTTAAGGTACATTAAGTAGATTAGTCACAGCTTCACTGTGATAGAGTTAATAATTTAACATCAGAATGTCATACTGAATGAAGTAAGTCAGACAGAGAAGGAGAAATATAGTATGACATCCCTTATATGTGGAATCTAAAGAGAAATGATATGAATGAACTTAATTATAAAATAGAAAGAGATTCATAGACTTAAAAATGAACTCATGATTGTCAGGGAAGGAGGGGGCACAGGGATAGGGAGTTTGGGATGGACATGTAAATACTGCTCTATTTCAAATGGATTTTCAACAAAAACCTACTGTATAGCACATGGGACTCTGCTCAATGTTATATGGAAGCCCAGATGGCATGGGAGTCTGGAGGAGAATGGATCCACATATATATATATATGGCTGAGTCCCTTCACTGTTCACTTGAAATTACCACAACATTATTAGTGGGCTGTGTGTGTGCTTAGTCACTCAGTCATGTTCAACTCTTTGCAATCCCCTGGGCTGTAGTCTTCTCCGTCTATGGAATTTTAACAGCAAAAATACTGGAGTGGGTTGCCATTCCCTACTCCAGGGGATCTTCCCAACCCAGGGACCGAACCCACATCTCTTGCATCTCCTGCATCAGTAGGCAATTGCTTTACCACTGCATCACCTACCCCAATAGAAAATAAAAAGTGTACATGAAAACTAGCAATAATAATAATAACAATAAACATACAAGGTACTTAATTCATGAATAACCTTGTGACTGAATTTTGCTTAACATTTCACTTTGTTTCTTATATTATTATCATAATTATGAGAAATGTTCAATGTTACCTCTATTTTTAAAAAATGGAGACATATTTATTGGGGAAAATTTATGCCCCACCTTTACACAGATCTGAACTCAAATGTCTATATATATATATATATATATATATATATATATGCTCAAGAAGAATCAGCTTTAAAAAATAAACTGAAAACACACCTCCTGCCCCCCATAATATGAACACCACATATGTGAAATAGCCATCTTTGCCCTTCATTTAAAACAAGATATTGTCAAATGGAGTCTGTGCTGCTAAAGTTTGTGGTAAAGTAGTTAAAGTTTGTGGGGATATACTACTTTAGAATATGAGTTCTGGGACAAAAATTTTAGGACTTGAAACTGGATAATCTGTATGACCTTCAGAATGTTGCTTAACATCTGTAGAATCCATGCAGATTTTTGTTGATTAAATAATAGTTAACTGTAAAATGCTAATAAATATAAGATACTCAAAATGCTATCTGACATTTATAAATGCTCAGTTAGAGTTGGCAGCCAAAATAATTATATGTAAAATAAGTACATTAGCTAAACTCTTTTGCTGTGTTCAGTTACATATTCAGTTTATTTGGTTATCATTTAACTGACTCATGAAGATTAAAATAAGCAGAGTCACTTCGGTGAAGTGAGTCCATCTTTTTAATGTCCCCCCTTGTAATAGGCAGTCTGTAGAATAATCAAGTTCATCTACTGATGCCAAAACACCCAGGAGACTCAATGCAACAGCAAGTGAATTCCACCAAGTTGCCTCCCTAGAGCTTCTACCTAGTGTAAGGAACAGGTCATACACAGAAACCTTAACAGCCAGAGTAGTTGCAAACCTTTAAGAGTAGAAATAAAATATACAAAGAAAAGAGGGAATAATGGGAAAGGATTCAGATAAGGCAGTTTCCCCCTCCTTTATCAAACATTTATACCACTTTGTACAATTAACACTGAAATAGACTATTCCTTTAACCCTTTCACATAATTCTTCCACAGCACCCAGAGGAAAACCTGCTATATTTCAGTGTCCATACCTTTCTCCACACAAAGTATTTCCTCATGCTTTTTTTTTTTTTTTTTAACTTCTTTCTTTGACTGTTCCATGTGGACATTTTCCCATGTCACTTTATCAAAGGGTGGTTGTTTTCTTTCCCAGAAGCCACACACAGTAAGACTTCAAGAGGCGGGTACCCTCTCAGTTTCTTATTCCTCCTCTCAAGACATTTATTCCCCATGTCCCTGTAAACCCTCAGCTATGTCAAAGAAAGTGCCTGGATTGAGGCATCACCCATGTCTTTCAAACACTCTGTAAGAAGTAAGAAATAATATTGAAGCAGACACCTGAATGGTATACGCAATGGCCTATTGAGGAGAGTGTTGCTTGTAGCCTATGAGGCACCAGTTGGGCTAGTGAGTTAGATGTGAAAAAACTCAACAAAAGGTCCTTTTCCAGGTAGTGAGAAATGAGTAAAATGAAATGGGGTGCGATATGGGCCTTGGGAAGACTTCAGAGCCCAGGTTAAGAAGGAGTGGATAGGTCATGTTCAATGTGCAGAGAGTATAATTTAGCATAAATGGAGAAGCTCTAGAACAGATATGACATCCTGACATAGTTGTATAGTTCTGAGCAAGAAAGAGAAGGAGAGAAGACAGTTTGAAAAATATCAAGGAAGTCTGTGCACATGAAGGACCAAACATAAAATCTTAGTGGAAGACCAAAAAGCCCCTAGCAATGATGGAGAAGACTGTTTATGTGGAAGAGAGAAGAGGGCATAGGCGAAGATTAAAAAAAAAAAAAAAAAAACAAGAAACACACTATTAAATAAGTGCAAATACTTCAGTTTCATAAAATGGGAACTAAAGGTAAGGAGATCTTATTTTATGTTTGTTTATTTATTTATTTAATTTAATGTACCCAGCAGAAATTTGCATTCTTAAATCTGTGTTCTAGGAAAACTAACGAACTAGGGCAAAAAGTGCATTTATGTGGGGAGTAGTGGGAGGCACAAGACTACTCAAATTATCATTACAATATTATAACACTTTCAGATTCTATCCCATAAAGCAAAGTATTAGGCATTTTGGATAAAACATACTAGAATTATACTAGATCTGTTACCTATAAAAATTGATGATCTAGTAGGAATGCTAAAGCTAGAAAGTGATTACCACAGAACAATCTACTCCTTTTTTCCTTCTAAAATCAGTTTTTGAACATTTTAGTGAGTTATTTCATGCTAATATACTTAGTTGTCAAGATCAATAGGATATTTTATGGTATCTGAATTTTCTTTTCCTGAATTCCTGAGCCTTGTTTCCTGTATAACTCTTCCAGGAAGAATGCACAACCAAGTATCATCACATACAGATTCAAACTAGTAGGATGAAGGAACAAGAAAGGTATGTGCCTCTGCACACAGTCCCAACACCCTTCTGTTGTCTAGATTTATTTAACTGAACACACTCCACTGGCTTCAAGTAGATTTGAGAAGCATGTGATATTATTCGGGTGTTGCAGAGCTCATACAGGTCTACTTAATTTAAAGGACACATATAGCACACAACCATGAGAAGGAATAACCCATGAGAAGCATTTGCATAGAATCAGTAGGAGATGGTGATTTGCAAATGGAAGAGGGAAGACAGAAAGAGAAGTTAGAATGATTTTCTGATTTCTGTATGGAGCAGTTATATGCAATGGGATCATTCATTGTTTAAGGGAACTTGGGCAGTTCAGCATTGTACGTGATGAATTTGATATCAATATGAGATGCTAATCACAGGATTCTCTTAAATTGGAGAGGCAGCAAGAAGAGGCAGAAGTAAGATCATCCTACAATAATTCCTTGGGGCATGATGTAGTACCCTGAAAAGTCTGCAGGGCAAGAAATGTGTAATGGCAATATCATTGGCTATTTCAAATGAAATTATGAACAGCTCTCTTGATTGATTTCAGAATAAGAAGCAACAAAGAACATTACTTTCCTCTGTCACACAGATCTATACATGTGTATAAGTGTGAGGAAGCCAATCTAAATATCATTCAACATGCAGAGTTGGTTTCTCTCCCAGAAAGTCTCTAATTTTAACAGATAGTGAGCAAAATTGAATTTCTGGTTCACTTCTTTGAAATTTACTTCCAATTACCTGATTATATTCTCTAAGGTCCTGTTTATTTCTCTCTCTCTCCCTGTCTCTCTAGTATATAATGGCTTAAATGTATATTTTAAATATAACAAATAACAATATATTAATGATAGAAATTCTAAGACACTAATCATAGAAGCAAAAATAATAAGAAGAAGAAAGAATAACCTTTAGTTTGAGTTTTTACAATGTGCCAGTTTTTGTTTTGGAGAAGGCAATGGCACCCCACTCCAGTACTCTTGCCTGGAAAATCCCATGGATGGAGGAGCCTGGTAGGCTGCAGTCCATGGGGTCACTAAGAGTTGGACACGACTGAGTGACTTCACTTTCACTTTTCACTTTCCTGCATTGGAGAAGGAAATGGCAACCCACTCCAGTGTTCTTGCCTGGAGAATCCCAGGGATGGGGGAGCCTGGTGGCTGCCGTCTATGGGGTCGCACAGAGTCGGACACGACTGAAGTGGCTTAGCAGCAGCAGCAGTCTTTGTTTGGTGTGTATGTGCATGTATGTATAGACTACATGTATGTATGTATTATTATGTAATAACACATGTGTGTATTATTTAGTGTATTGTCTAATGTGTTTCACTTAATCTTCAAAAGATTAATGTGAAAAATGTACCACTATTATCCTGACTTTATAGAAATTCATTTTAACTCAAATTCATTATTAATTGGGGCTTCCCTGGTGGCTCAGAGGTTATAAGCGTCTGCCTCCAATGAGGGAGACCCGGGTTCGATCCCTGGGTCGGGAAGATCCCTTGGAGAAGGAAATGGTAACCCACTCTAGTACTCTTGCCTAGAGAATCCCATGGACGGAGGAGCCTGGGAGGCTACAGTTAATGGGGTCTCAAAGAGTCGGACACGACTGAGCAACTTCACTTTCACTTTCATATCATGAAGAGACATAAAAGATATGTTTACATTGTAATTTCTTGTTTGTCTCTTCAAAGCATTAGAAAAATTTAGGTTATATTTCTATTTTTTATATTTATGACTAATATCTTTATCTGAGTCAAAAGCACACCTGCCCTCAGGCTAGGTAATATCTATCATACAATTTTCTACCCATATTCCATATCAACTTCTTAAAAATGAAAACTTATTTCATTCATTTTTAGGGCAATTCAATTTAGGACTCCTATATCTTCAATGAAAATCTATTTAGTTTATTGAATTATTTATAACAACCAGTTATTTCAAGTCAGTTGCACACCAACTAAGTCTGATATTTGAAGTTTTCTGAGAGAATTTATCATTATTTTATCAAGCAAGTCACTGATATTATAAGTTATAGAAAATTTAAAAAGTAAAAATGCTAGTGTCATATTGCATAAAATATAAATCTTCATATTTAGCATTTCCCAGGATTTCCAAATTAAACACTTTTCAAAGTAAGTATTTTTCAGAAAGAAATGATTTGGTGTTTTTGCATTTGTTTACATTACAATGATAACTTTAATGTAATTACAAGATGTTAGAACATACAAATATTTCTTTAATATATAAATGTGCAGTCTTACCAAGATTAATGAATAACTGACCTCTAGTTAAATGGAAATGTAAAACAATATTGTGTGTGCTTAATTTTATAATGATAAATCTAGTAAAGAATGACAAATAATTTGATTTTATATATAATGTATTTTGAAAATCCTGATAAGTGCAAAATGATAATGATTAGAGTGTAGTACATTTCACTGAGTAAAGAATACAAAGGTCTTTTTATTTCCTTTGAGGAAGGATTGAGATACGGCTGTGTTTTTAGCTAAAAGAAAACCTAAAAGTGATAGCATTTTCTATGATTCATCTCCAAGATTCTTCTAGAAAATACAGGGATATAAACTGCATTGCACATCTCTTTTCTGAAATTTAGCATTATTAAACAAGGAAATGTTGCTGCTAGATGGAAAGAGACTTTATGTTGGGTAAGAGTTGCACAAATGTGGAGGGGTCTAAGACATGTAATGTATATGTCTCCACTTTGAACATAAAGCAAGGAAACTCACCACTAGAACAATCCTCTTTTGATTCAAGAATAAAATTTCATTCAAGATCCTAGCTGTCATACAATATATTTTTTCATCAATCTAGCATCTTGGGAGTATGTTTTTAGATCCTTGATTGATTGGTTATGCAATAAGTTATAAAAGAGAGCTGTCAAAACTTTAGGTGCTTCATGGATATTGGCAGGATGGTAGAAGTAGGATGATAAAGGAGTCAGTGAATGCATTATGGAGTTTCTAGTACCTGAAGACAAAATAATAAACGATCTTGTGGAGACAACACACACTCTCTAAAAATGTAAATATAATTGATACATCATTGGAAACCTTTGATAACAGGGACAAGACAAACATAAATCAATAATTTTTTTAATTTAATTTAATTTTATTTTTTAACTTTACAATATTGTATTGGTTTTGCCATATATCAAAATGAATCTGCCACAGGTATACATGTGTTCCCCATCCTGAACCCTCCTCCCTCCTCCCTCCCCATACCATTCCTCTGGATTGTCCCAGTGCACCAGCCCCAAGCATCCAGTATCTTGCATCTAACCTGGACTGGTGATTCGTTTCATATATGTTATTAAACTTATCATGGTACGGGGACTCAGTGTGAGTAGACTAGACATTACCCATACTCAATACTAAGATGATGTATTAAGTTTTGAATCAGGATGACTATAGGAAAAAGCAAAATCAGGAGGACAAAATTATTACAGGCATGAGAAAATGCCAACAACTTTGTACACAGACATATTGAATTTCAGTTGTCAGTAACCACTGATATTCAAGACTTATGAACAACCAGTTCTTGGCAGGCACCACTGCCTGAAATCTGAATCTACATCTATATGGAGTTTTTACTGAGTTAGTAAGTCAAACCAGTAAAAACAGTCAGGAGCAAATTTACATGCATATATCCTGCAAACCTCATTCATATGCTGATCATTTAAAACTCGTAAAAGTAAAATCGTAGTAAATTTATTTTAAAATTTCAAGGAATTCAATGTAAAATCAGAATTTGTTTATTTCATAATGAAAAAAAAGTAGTCTATGGCTGATTCATGTTGATATTTGGCAGAAAACAACAAAATTCTGTAAAGCGATAAACATCATATTACAAAAAATATCTACTTTAAAAGTTGCCTGAAATTCCTTTGGCTTTAATTGCAAAATACATGTTAGTAACTCTCATTTTCACATACAGCTAAGTATAAACAAGTTTGAGATTCCCACTACTTTTTCCCCATTTTTTGTTTAGATCTAATTTTATTATTTATTTATTTATAGGTAAAATAAGGAATTCATGATGGGGCATGAGAATCATACTTTCAGCAATGACTTCATTCTTTTGGAACTCTTTACTTCTTCTCAAGCAAGTCTGGTATTTTTCTGTTTTATATTCACCATTTTTGTTTTGACTGTAACAGAAAATACAGTCATGATTCTCATTATCCACAGGGAATTACGACATCATACTCCAATGTACTTCCTGCTTAGCCATCTCTCTTTTATGGATATCTTGCATATTTCCAACATTGTTCTCAAAATGGTTACTGATTTCCTGTCAGGCAGCAAAACTATTTCATTTGCAGCTTGTGGCGTCCAGATATTTCTATCCCTTACCCTCTTGGGTGGTGAGTGTCTTCTCCTGGCAGCAATGTCCTATGATCGCTATGTAGCCGTCACCCACTGTGCTACCCCATTCTTATGAATGGCTATGTCAGCGTTCTCAAGGCTGGAGGGGCCTGATTTATTGGGATAATCAACTCCATAGTTCACACAGTTACACACTTCACTTTCCCTTTTGTGGCACAAGAGTCATTGACCACTTTTTCCGTAAAGTCCCCGCTATGTTGGTGTTGTCCTGTGTGGACACAACACACTATGAATGAGGAGTTTATGTAAGTGGCATCATTTTCCTGCTATCCCTTCCTCTCTAATCTTTGCTTCTTATGTCCAAATTCTCCTTACTGTCCTCCAAATGAAATCATCAGAGGCATGGAAAAAGTCATTTTCTACTTGTTTCTTCCACATGATTGTAGTCATAATGTACTGTGGGCCATTTATTTTCATATACATGAGACCTAAAAAGTATCACACTCCAGGCCAGGATACGTTCCTGGCAATATTCTATACCATCTTCACACCATCTTTCAACCCAATTATATACAGCTTTAGGAAAAAAGATGTTCTAGAAGCACTGAAAAATATGCTCAAAAGTAACTTTGTTCAGAAAAAAACAATAGAAAAAATGCTTGAAATACCTTTTCTCTATTTCCACAGTTATATTTAGACGATACCTGTTATTCATATCTCTGAAAAGATAATAAAAAAATTATTATCTCTTTAACTGTAGAAAGAAGCAGATGTTTCAAAAATCCTGATAATGATAAATTTTATCACAGGTATTTGCCTTACAAATACATATATCTAAAAAATATACCTTCCTCTCTATGGTACAAATTGTAATTGTCAGTCTCTAATAGAAAGTCAAATATGACTCAATATTTTCAATTTTCTCCCACTAAAATTATAAGAATGTGTAAAAATATTTTATAATAAAATCACATTGTATTGAATATACATATGTGTTTTAGTCACTCAGTTGTGTCCGATTCTTTGTGACTCCAGGGACTGTAGCCCACCAGGCTCCTCTTTCTGTGGAGAGTACTGGAGTAGGTTGCCATTCCCTTCTCCAGGGGATCATCCCAACCCAGGGATCAAACTTAGATCTCCTGCTTGGCAGGCAGATTCCATACTGTTTGAGCTACCAGGAAAATAATTTTATAAAAATTATGTGATTCTCTCTCTATTTATATAGATATATATGTATATTCCATATAATTACAGAATACACTTATATATTCCATATAAATGTAGACCATACATATATTCCAGTAGATTTGGAGAACATATATATATATTTTTTTTTAATATAGATATATATTTTATATATTTTTTATATATATATAAAGGAGAAAAAGAGCCACATAAATTTTTAAAGTATATTTCAAACACTACAATGTTATTAAAATTTTAAGGTAATGTTCGTCAAAGGTACAAATTACCAGCTTGGAGATAGGTACTAGGGATGTACCAAAGAGCATTGTAATTATAATAAAAAAATGATACATCTTATATTTGAAAGTTGATAAAATAGTAGATTTAAAAATTCTCATCCCTAGGAAACAATTGTAATTGTTGGTAATGGATTTTAACTAAACTTATTGTCGTAATCTTATTGCAATATATGCATACATGCATACATGCATGCTAAGTTTCATTTTATATATATATATACACACACACACACATATATATCAGAACATCATGTTTGATGCCTAAATGTAACACAATGTTGTATGTCAATTATATTCACTGTAACACAAAGATAATGAAATATATTGTTATCATTAAAATATATTCTATTCTGGGCATATGCTTATAACATTAAAATAATAATAATATATGATATTAATTACCTGGTGGCTCAGCAGTAAAGAATCTGCCTGCCAGTGCAGGAGAGGTAGGTTCAATTTGGGGGTTGGGAAGATCCCGCAAAGAAGGAAATGGCAACCTATTCCATTGTTCTTTCCTACTCTCTCCTCACCTCACTGAGGAGGAATTTAGTGGCCACAGGACTGGAAAAGGTCAGTTTTCATTCCAATCCCAAAGAAAGGCAATGCCAAAGAATGCTCGAACTGCTGCACAATTGCCCTCACCTCACAGGCCAGTAAAGTAATGCTCAAAATACTCCAAGCCAGACTTCAGCAATACATGAACGTGAACTTCCAGATGTTCAGGCTGGTTATAGAAAAGGCAGAGGACCAGACATCAAATTGGCAACATCTGCTGGGTCATCAAAAAAGCAAGAGAGTTCCAGAAAACAAATCTATTTCTGTTTCATTGATTATGCCAAAGCATTTGACTTTGTGGATCACAATAAACTATAAAAAATTCTGAAAGAGATGGGAATACCAGACCACCTGATCTGCCTCTTGAGAAATCTGTATGCAGGTCAGGAAGCAACAGTTAGAACTGGACATGGAACAACAGACTGGTTCCAATAGGGAAAGGATTACGTCAAGGCTGTATATTGTCACCCTGCTTATTTAACTTACATGCAGAGTACAACATGAGAAAATGCTGGGCAGGATGAAGCACAAGCTGGAATCAAGATTGCCGGGAGAAATATCAATAACCTCAGATATGCAGCTGACACCACCCTCATGGCAGAAAGTGAAGAAGAACTAAAGAGCCTCTTGATGAAAGTGAAAGAGGAGAGTGAAAAAATTGGCTTAAAACTCAACATTCAGAAAATGAAGATCATGGCATCTGGTCCCATCACTTCATGGGAAATAGATGGGGAAACAGTGGAAACAGTGGCTGACTTTATTTTTGGGCCTCCAAAATCACTGCAGATGGCGATTGCAACCATGAAATTAAAAGCTGCTTACTCCTTGGAAGGAAAGTTACGACCAAACTAGACAGCATATTCAAAAGCAGAGACATTACTTTGCGAACAAAGGTCCATCTAGTTAAGACTATGGTTTTTCCAAGAGGTAGTCATGTATGGATGTGAGTGTTGGACTGTGAAGAAAGCCGAGAGCCGAAGAATTGATGCTTTTGAACTGTGGTGTTGTAGAAGACTCTTAAGAGTCCCTTGGACTGCAAGGAGATCCAATCAGTCCATCCTAAAGGAGATCAGTCCTGAGTGTGCATTGGAAGGATTTATGCTGAAGCTGAAACTCCAATACTTTGTCCACCTGATGCGAAGAACTGACTCATTGGAAAAGACCCTGACGCTGGGAAAGATTGAAAGCAGGAGGGGAAGGGGACGACAGAGGATGAGATGATTGGATGGCATCACTGACTCAATGGACATGAGTTTGGGCAAACTCTGGGAGTTGGTGATGGACAGGGAGGCCTGGCATGCTGCAGTCCATGGGAACGCAAAGAGTCGGACATGACTGAACGACTAAACTGAACTGAACTTGGGGAAAAAAAAAAGTTAGAATTATATAAAGTGACAAATCAGTACAGCTGCATCTGTCACTTGGCCCTCTTCTGGAAACTTTCAAAATCTGAAAAGAATTCACAAACCATTTAAAAAATGTTTGTATACTATATTGGTGTTTTTCTTTCTGGCTTACTTCACTCTGTATAATAGGTTCCAGTTTCATCCATCTCATTAGAACTGATTCAAATGTATTCTTTTTAATGGCACTAATGCATATATATGGAATTTAGAAAGATGGTAACAATAACCCTGTGTACGAGACAGCAAAAGAGACACTGATGTATAGATCAGTCTTATGGACTCTGTGGGAGAGGGAGAGGGTGGGGAGATTTGGGAGAATGGCATTGAAACATGTATAATATCATGTATGAAACGAGTCACCAGTCCAGGTTCAATGCACGATGCTGGATGCTTGGGGCTGGTGCGCTGGGACGACCCAGAGGGAGGGTATGGGGAGGGAGGAGGGAGGAGGTTCAGGATGGGGAACACAGGTATACCTGTGGCGGATTCATTTCGATATTTGGCAAAACTAATACAATATTGTAAAGTTTAAAAATAAAATAAAATTTAAAAAAAAAGTTTGACTAATAATTCAGAATATTTATCTTAAAAAAGCTTAGTGAGGTAACAGAAAACATAAACAACTATACAGAGTTTGAAAATCAATATAAGAACAAAACGAAAAGTTCAACAAAATTTGAAACTGTAAAAGAGAACCAAACAAATTCTAATCCTAGAACTGAAGAACACAGTAATTGAACTGAAAAAAAGCAATAGAGACTAAATAGCAGACTAGATCAAGAAAAAGAACTATTTATGAGATCAGAAATTACCAACAGGAACAATAATAGCAACAACAAAAACTGTGAAAAAGAATGGAAAAAATATATAGCATTTGTAGGATAGTATAAGTCACTAATATATACTTCATGGAAATCCCAAAAGGAGGAAAGAAAGAGAAAGGGAGGCAAAAGTTTATTTAATGTAGTAAATGAAAACAATATAGAAACTGTAAATCTGGGGAGGGAAGTGAACATCCAGATCCATGAAGCTCAAAAAACTCAAAATAAATTAAACATAAGGAAATCTTCCCCTAGACACATTGTAATTCACAAATCAAATATTAAAAAAATCTAAGCTGAATCAATATTACTCCTTGTCAAGTAAAATGTACAATTAATTAACTTACTGAAAACTATTGGAAATATAAGAACACAAGTTATAATCTGCAATAAAATTTATTGTTGAATATTTTCTCAATTTCATTGCACCAAAATAAACAGTATTATTTTCATTAGATAGCTTATTACATGAAAGACTTACCAATTTAATTATAATTATTATGTGACACTTTTTATAATTTAATGGGTTTTACCAAAAAAGAATGGCAATTTCAAATAAATTATGTAAACCTGAAATAAATTAAAAACTATTCTCACAAGTGTGATATTTTAAGAATCTTTGCTCACATGTTTTATTAATTAAACACATCCTATTTGATTTATTAAATTTTTGGCCAATATAATCATAATAGGAAATAAATTAGTATATGCAGACATATCAATACTGTGTACCTACTGAGTAACAATATATAAAATATATGATCTAAAAATTTAGAGGCATAATAATATTAGAAGAATCTGAATAAATAAGTGGTGTTTTTCCACACCAACTGATACTAAACACACCAGGGAAAATTTCTATAGAAGTTATGAGAACTCCTACCCAAACCTTGGCTGGTGGCCATCCTGGGCTTCTAGTGATTTAACTGATATTATGTAAGTCTCGGTGGATATTCCTAAGTGCCTAAGTGGATGGAAAAAAGAAAAAAAGAATTAAATTGAGTTTCAGGAAAAGGAGGCCTAGAATCAAATCACTGTGACCCCTGCGTTTCAGTGAAGGCATTTAAAATGTCAGCTGTAGAGATATAAATATTAAAATATTTGTTTAGAAATTTTTCAAAGAATTTTACTCAGAAAATGACTTTGCTTCCATGAAGAAGTTTAGACTGCTTTCAGCTAATCAAGCCAGTGAGTATGTGAAAGTCCAGATATAGTAAAAGGTACTAATTGTATTTTTATTTCTATTTGCCACCAAAGAGAAGGGACTGTTCAGCAACTGCTTAAGAGAAGTTTGTTCAGAAAAGAAAACTTCATTTGACTGAAGTTAGCTTCACAAGGTATATAAATATTTTATACTAGATTGTATATCCTTAAGAGTAATTAACCTCCAATTAAAATAAATAAATTTATATTTTAAAAAAAGTAAAAAACTATATGGGCTACTCAAACACTTGCAAACATTTTTTAAAGACATGAAGCTCTGTTTAACATTTGTTATCATATAATTCTGACTATTAATCTGAGTGTGAATGATTGTGAAAGGATAGTAAAATAGAGCAAAATTGATAAAGACAGCTGTTGATATTTTTTATAAACTACTCTTCTAAATTTATGGGGAATAATGCACGGTTCTACACTCACCTATACCATATACTGAAATATGATTGAAAATAATCATGATATTTTATAAAACATACAATAAAATCTCATATAAATTCAAATAGTACTTCAAATATGAGATTTATGTGGCTGTAATTGAAATAAGATATACATAGGACCAATACAATATTGTAAAGTAAAAAAAAAAAAAAAACAATATGTATAGGAAAAAAAGAAATTCAACTAATAAACAATATTCATTAAAGAAGTAAGAATTCATTGTATCCATAGCCTGTGATATATCCTCTGTACATGGGAAATATTGTAGCCAAGAAAAGAATGTTTTAAAACAGCATAGGTAACATAAGTTATAATCTCTAGGAGTAGAGATGTTTTCATGCAAGCACACTGTATAATAGCATGGGAGCTGATTTTATTGTATTAACTCCTTTGGCAGTGTTGATTACCGTTTGGATTGAAATCACTCAGGACTTAAGGTAATCAGTTTAGGAAATGAGTGATGTAATATACATAAGAGTTGGTTAAGGTAAGAAATAGAGGTTTTAAATGAAATTTGACATCAAGCACGTGATTGCACTTTTTAGAATACTGTTCAGCAAAAATTGTACAGCATGAAATGAACAACAAAAAGTAGTTTTCTACCTTATTAATAAATGTGATTTCTGAAAGGGAAGTGAGATGAAGTTGTTGGAAGAGATAGAGCCAAATCATATTCAGTATGCTCTGGATGTGCTCAGGTTACATTTGAAGAATAATATAATCCTTAGGGAACCCAATCCTCAATAAAGTTTATAGAGGACAGCCTTTCTTATTTCTTACTAATTTTAATTTTTGGTTTATGAATGAAGGTTCATTACATGGCAATGTTGCAACCTTAATACTGCTTCCTACTCATTCTTTTACCCTAAATGAACTCACAGTTTATAAGTAAAACCTAAAAATTACTTGTCTAAATTTCATATCAAAATATAAAATGGAATACATAGTGAAGGTAAACAATAAGGGCTATTGTTACCTGTCTGTGGATATATTTTGATCATCTGTATCCATAAATTCTATAATTTGAAAGATGGCTTCTAGAAATAATCTATTAACCATATGTTTAGTTATAATTATCCTTTTTTGTACTTTCAAACATAAAATGTATAATTGAAGTGTCTTATGCTTTTAACTTGTATATTTTTAAAATTTTATTTCATATAAATAAATATTGAGCAAAAATATCTGAATAAACAACCTTTCATGATTTTGTGAATATAAAATGGGTTGTAGCATACAGAAATAATTTGAAAATATGCAATTGTAGTGAATGACAAGTTAGGTGAATGTAAATGATGGTTATGAAAATGATATTGATAAAGATGCTAAAATGTAGAGCTATTCTCAGTGATATTTTACACCCTGGCATACACTAATTTTTATGTTTTATCTCGTAGATAGCCTGTAATATCCCATGTTTCTTTCTACCTGTTCTACTTAAAAAATACAGACTCAGATACTTATATTTTTTATGCTTACAATTATTGTAAGTAGATAAGATAAATTGTATCTAGTCTTAAACTTAAACTCTCTCTCTTTCATGTACCTGTGTATTAAAACAGAATAAATACATTTTTATTGCAAGACAAAATTGAAAAATATATTATTATAATCAGTTTCTGTCTTTGAAAATACCTGTTAATTACTAGTTTACCTAATAATGCTTATTCACCACTGTAAAATTTCACTGAATAATATGAATTAGAACACACATAGAAACACAAATATTTTCTGTGTATTTAGATCTCATTATATGTAAACATATTGTTCTCTAATTATATACTTTAAAACTTAGAAGTATACATTATTTGAATACTAAGTACTATTTGGAAAAGACTCTGATGCTGGGAGGGATTGGGGTAGGAGGAGAAGGAGACGACAGAGGATGAGATGGCTGGATGGCATCACTAACTCGATGGACGTGGGTTTGAGTGAATTCCAGGAGATGGTGATGGACAGGGAGGCCTGGCGTGCTGCGATTCATGGGGTCACAAAGAGTCGGACACGACTGAGCGACTGAACTGAACTGAAGTACTATTAGTAAAATCTCTAAATCAGTTAATTAATATAAGTCTTTATTCACCCTTGGCTCTTCTTTAGCAAAACCTACTGTGGAAACACTGGAAGGAATATAGCATCTCACATAAGTCTCCATGGAAGGATATTGTATCAGTTCAGTTCAGTTCAGTCGCATGGGCATGTGCACATGTATTCAGCTTTCTCTTTCATGTTTAGTAATTCCTTTAAAATTTGGAAAAATTGGCTCTAGAATAATATTTACAAGAAAAACACAACATGCAGTGTAGAATTAATAAATTCTTATCACTGAGAATGCTTCTTCCAATATTCATTCATGAGAATCCTTTCAGAATGTCATTATCTGCTTTCCATTAAGTGATTGACCACTTCTCTATTCAAAGTTCTTCTTTCAAAAGAACTAGAATATTTCATCTCTCATGGTGCCATATGCTTCCCTGTTCCCTTTTAGTTTATCACATGTCTATTTCTTAATCATCATGATATGCTTTTAAGAGGAGGAGATTATAAATATATGTGCTTAACTGAACCGAACACACTCATTTAGAATTGAAAATAATTTTAAGTATAAAAAATGGTAAACAATGAATACAGCAAAGCAATGTAAGGCAATGTGTATCAAATAATGATTAAAAAGTAAAATTTATGCTAATGGGAGATCTTGAAGAAATTCACAAAAGCTACAAAGGGCACATTTTATAGATATTCAGGTAAAGGGTCTATGTTATCTATGGTATTCAGAATGTTATTGAGGAGGAAGAAGAGAATGACTTTGTGTAAACGGTACTTAGCAATAAGGATTCATCCTAGATTTCACAACAAATGAGCCAAATGATATTAATTGGCTTCAAATAAGCTTAATTTGACATTTCTATGTAAAAAATTCTGAAGAAAGAAAAATATGAATAGCTTCTCATAATCAGCTGATACATTGATACAGTTTTAGAGACAAGCTTTATGGTTTAAATATGAAAGATAATTCATTAATGGTAATAAATATTTATTTACAAAATTTATATAATGTATGCATTTGCATTGATGTCTTTTGAATATACTTCAATTATGATATCTGATTTTGATGATACTTGAGTTCATATAGGCAGTAAAAAATACTTATCCTAATGATTTCATAATAATGTTTAGAAGTAAATTCAAAGATTTCTGGCAAAACTTTGGCAAAAAATGTTTGCATCTTAAACTTTCAATCTCTGGCTTAAAATTTAAATTTATCATCTTCAAAATAGATAAAAATTCGGTTCTGAATTTTTATGACTGAACTAAATTAGTCATTTAAGAAATACTGTTTTATACTTAATTGCTCTTATGTCTGTCTTTAGGAAAAAACATATCAATGACTCATGGAAACCTATAATCGAACATCAGATGATTTCATCTTAATTGGATTGTTCTCCCCTTCAAGAATTGGGCTGTTTCTTTTTATGTTCATTGTTCTTATTTTCTTAATGGCATTATTTGGCAACCTGTCGATGATCCTTCTCATCTTTCTGGACACGCATCTCCACACACCAATGTACTTTCTTCTTAGTCAGCTCTCCTTCATTGACCTAAACTACATCTCCACCATTGTCCCCAAAATGGCCTCCAATTTTCTGTTTGGAAACAAGTCTATCTCTTTCATTGGATGTGGGATTCAGAGCTTCTTCTTTTTGACTTTAGCAGTTGCAGAAGCATTGCTTTTGACATCTATGGCTTATGATCGCTATGTGGCCATTTGCTTTCCTCTTCACTATCCCATCAGAATCAGCAAAAGAGTGTGTGTGTTGATGATAACAGGATCTTGGATAATGGGTGCTCTCAACTCCTGTGCCCACACCACATACGCCCTCCATATCCCTTATTGCAGATCCAGGGCCATCAATCATTTCTTCTGTGATGTCCCAGCCATGTTGACTCTGGCCTGCATTGACACCTGGGTCTATGAGTACACAGTGTTTGTGAGTACCACCCTATTTCTTGTGTTGCCTTTTATTGTTATTGCTTGTTCCTATGGCCGTGTTCTCTTTGCTGTCTATCGCATGAACTCAGCAGAAGGGAAGAAGAAGGCCTATTCAACGTGCAGCACCCACCTCACTGTGGTGACTTTCTACTATGCTCCCTTTGTTTATACTTATCTACGTCCAAGATCCCTTCGATCTCCAACAGAGGACAAGGCTCTGGCTGTCTTCTATACCATCTTGACCCCAATGCTCAACCCTCTTATCTACAGCTTGAGAAACAAGGAAGTAATGGAGGCATTGAGAAGAGTAACTCAGAGACTCTGCTCTGTGAAAATGTAGACAAAGCCTTTTCTCCATGTGTACCAAGACTTGAGCATAAATCCATTCATCACTGTACAGTGATAAAAACATTACATTATGGTTAACTGAAAGGATAAAAAATTTGAAGTGTCTTGTTAAAAAGGAGAAAAAGTTGCCATTATTCTTGCTCATATATAGTTTTTTTTCTTTAACATTATTTTGTTAAATATGAAATATAATCAAATTGCAAACAATATTTTTACACATAATAAAAAGTAATCACTATTTTCATATGTTGTTATTGGCCATGCCTTTTTTTCACTCACATTTCTATGAATTTATCAAAATTTATACTTTTAGGAAATTTATTTTTTTAATGTAGTTGAAATTTTTTGAGTCATAGATGACAAGTACAAAGTTTGCAGTTAATTATTGATTACTTTTAATTTTGAAATGAATCTTTCTGCTAATATTACTGAAGCCATTAGGAATATTTGTAAGTTATGAAAACCTTGGATTGAATTATTGATAAATTATGCCAAAGTGTAACTTTTAGTGCATGTGGAGCTAATAATTCAAAAAGAGAGTTTCTTTTTCTGAAAAGTTTTCTTATAAGTCACGTTTACTTCATCAATTCACACAAATCAGTTTCATGTAAATCTGAATTTAATTTTAAATATAGATTCAGTCAGTCTGTGTCATCAATTGTTTGTCAAATTTCTCATAATTTGTAGACTCTCTATAGGAAACCAGAAGTGTCATGAGGTTTCAAAACCTTTTCTTTCATTTTATTGCCATACATCCAATTAAAAGGTAAATTGAGTTAAAATTTGCTAATGATTGTTTCCTATTATTTTGCATAAAGAACGTATTGTTTTCCATGAGTGATCTTTCGTATTAATTTAAAAATCTTTTTTCTATTTCTAAAACTGGGGTTATTTGATTTGTAATGTTGAAACAGTTTAAAGAAAAAAAACTTACTTTCTGTACAGTTTCATGAATGCTTACAATTTCCTGATATGTTTTATTTCAATGACAATTTTTACACTATTATTTTGTAATAATTTACTCAAAAAATTGATTGCCTGAGCTCTTGGCATTTGCCCTGGCACTCTAGTGATGAAGTGATGTAGTGAACACTTTTGTACCTGACAAACTGGGCCTTAGGATGGAAGTTTAATTTGGTCCCTACCTCCACCATGGGTCATTGTTTCTTCCAGGCAAAGCTCCTTCTTTTCTCTTCTAATCAGTGATCACATCTAACATTGTAGTTGCATCTGCAGATGCTCTTATCACCACCACCAGTCTGTCCCTAGGTTTCAAGGTAGCCCATCCCTTGGTGTCCTGTGGAGATCTGAACATAGATGTATGTGCACATATGGTAGACCAGGCCATTTGCTTCATATACTGCCGCCTGAGCTGACAGAAACAGATCCTGCTACTGTGGATGATTAAGCATGTAAAGAATCTGCCTGCAAGGCAGGAGATGTGGGTTCAATCCTCTGGAGGAAGTACTGGCAACCCAATCCATTATTCTTGCCTGAAAAATACCATGAACAGAGGAGCCTGGCAGGCTATAGTCCATGGGGTCACAAAGAGTTGGACATCACTGAGTTCCAAGCACACACACATGTACTGCCACTTGAGTTGACATAAACAAGTCCTGCTACTGAACCAGAACTCTTCGCTGTGGCTGCCACCCAGTATAGTAGGTGTGTTCACACACATGGTTCAGATAGAATTTCATACAGCAACAACAGAGCATTAATGGCAAAACAGAGCATTAAACAAAGAAAGTTTATTTCTAGGAACCTAAGCAAGCACACATACTATATGCTCTAATAAATGCAGAATGAGTGAATAGAGAATGAATGGCATCATGAAAACCAGAAAATGATGGTAATATCTACTGTTTTGTCAGTTGTTATTATTGAAAATATTCTAAGGAAGTTTGGAACTGAGTACGGATGTCTATTCTAGACCCTTCCACCTGTCAGGTGGTAAACAATAGAATCAAGAAATATGTATCTATTGTTGGACCTGATGCTTCATGGCCTAGGGGAATCACATCATATCCCTGGACTTTGCTGAGAAGCAAGATAGAAGCTGGAAAAGATTGAAGGCAGGAGGAGAAGGAGACGATAGAGGATGAGATAGTTGGATGACATCACTGATTCGAAGGACATTAGTTTGAGCAAGCTCCGGGAGTTGGTGATGGACAGGGAAGCCTGGTGTGCTGTAGTCCATGAAGTCACAAAGAGTCGGACACCACAGAGTGACTGAACTTAACTGAACTGAAAGATAGAAGCAGCATACCCTAAATTATTGGTAAATAGTAGGAAAGAAAAAAAAATTCTCTGCCCATCTAGTTCTTGGCAGAGGTATCCTCTATAATAAAATCAGGTTAACAGAAAAAAAAAAAAAAAGAAGTTTATTAACATCTATACTTCCTATATACATGACAGAGACCCAGGAAAACTGAGTAACTCTCTGAAATACCCCAAATCATTGAGACAGGTGGACAAGCGGCCGGGCACAACCTTTAAAACAATGACAGCCATTGATCAAAACAGTAAATGACAAAAACTGGTAGGACTTTTTTTAATAGGCCTAAGATGGCAGAAAATTTGACTTCTAGATCCTGACCTTCAGTATATGCTCACTGTCATACATTAGCATGCTAACTGACCATCCACAGGCACCATAACAGTTCCAAGGCTGACCATAAAAGGTCAAACTGTGTGCAGTGGCCCAATTCCTAGACATCCCTACCCCTTTCCCCAAAGAGTTAGAAAAATCTCACTTGTTAGTGTATGAAATTCCCTAACCCATTAAAAACTAACCATATCCTAGGGCTGCTCTCACTTTCTGAAACTGTCCACATTCTGCCTAGGTATATCTCTCTAAATACAAATTACCCCACTTTATGTTGTCTCACTCTTGATTTCTTTCCTGTGCAAAGCCAAGGATTTTCACTTGGTGGCCCATTCCAGGAACTTGCCCAGGACCTGGGAAATGACCATTATCTTGCTCGCCCTTCTCCTGCAACACTCTGTGGCTAACACAGAGGGACCTCAAAGAGCATAATTTGGATCTGCCTATTGGGCTGGGACTTATCCTGAACAGTGTAGATTCATGTAGCCCCTTCGAGGATCTGGCAGAATCCAGCTCTCCGATTATGAAAGAGCATGTCAAGCCCTGGGCCTTTCTTCCCTCGATCTTTTTTACCCTCTACTGCTCTATTTCTTTGGACTCCAGAAGATCTACTGAGATGATCACTCAGACCACCCCATTAAGACTGTGAAGCAGGTAATTGGCAACCTGATTGTATGAGTTTTCTGTCTGTAGCTCCTCAGGCCTGATTTCCAGACCCTACTTGTTCTTAGTCTCAGCCTTGTTCTAGGATACTGGAACCACATCGGGGAGCCCCAAAAAGGGGATTATAGGAGTACCCAATAAGATTTGTGACCTGGCTTTACCTTGGTGCCTCTTGGGGTTCACAACCTCATTGCAGTTCTGAACAGAGGTCGCAGATGAGCACTTCCCTTGAGAGGGTCATATGCTTTATTTAACCCCTGTGCAGAGGTCATGATTGAGCACCTTTCTTAAGAGCTTTCAAATCTCTAGTCTTGGAAGCATCATGGCTGTATAACTTCTTATCTTTTGCTGGAGATCTTCAGGCTGAATTTCTCTTATTATCTTCCTTTTTTAGTTCCCTTCTGACTTCTTAGACTGCACATTCATCCTTGAGCCTCCTTACCAGCTTTGCAAGCAGGTCGGATGGTGCCTTGGTTTTACTTCTGTGAAAAGGCAAGCCTCATTTGGCTCCCTTCAGGTCAAACTGCTATAACCTGAGTCTGGTGGGCTACAGTCCATGGGGTTATAAGAAGTCAGACATAACTGAGTGACTAATACAACACAACTAGATGATTTTAACCCTGTTGGGTGCCTGATCCAACAATGCTAAACTAAAAATCACAAAGGCCAATCCTGAAGGTGACTTTTGTATTGTATTATTATCACTGTGTTGCCTTGTGTTCCAGTCTTATCCTTCAACTCTATTTGTTTCTCTTTTTCTTTCTCAGAGAGCACTAAAAGATAATTTGCTTAGTTGACTCAGGGTCTAGGTCTCTTCCTCCTCCCTCTTTCTCTTAAGGATGGAGGCCTTGGCCCCTGTACCACCTCAGGGTTACTCTTCCTTGCAAAAGCTTATGCAGGGGCAGATCTAGAAAATATGGATCAGAGGCACCACCCAATCAAGAGGGGATTTGTTTTAAATGCAACCAGGAGGGCCACTGAATGCCCTATGTATGAGAAAAGTCCACCAGGACTCTATCCCCCTTGGTATGCAAATAAGAGGGCTGTCGTGGTCCCTGAATTGGTTGGAAAAGAATTTCCAGATGTGAGGCAAAATGAAAGGAGAATAAAGTTTATTAGAGCAGGATTTGTGCGAAGGGCAGGGGGGGGAATCACTTCCAGTAAAGTAGGTCAGCTTCCTGACAATCAGGGAGAGCCAACCCTGAATGTGGGTCTTTGATCTGCTTTTATACTCAGGAGACAAAGGAATGGGATAAGGGGTCTTGTGAGTCATTTGCTGATTGGATGAGTTACATGTACATTCCCTATATGAAGCACATATACATTCCCTATATGAAGCACATACACATTCCCTATGTGAAGTAGGAGAAGAGTAGGACAAATACCTTTCCTTTTATGGGGTTGGAGGCAGACAGACTATGCTACTCAGGAGTGCTAAAAAATTCCACAATGGATATAGCATGGCAGATAGAGCAATAAGAGTCTGCTTTTCTCTCTTCCTACATTCTGAGACCCTTCATGCTCATCTTGTTCTTTTGTCCTCAGGGCATCACAAGGACTGTTGGAATAAGGACTGCCCTCGGTCCCAAAGAGGATTCAGGTCTCCCAAACTGATGAAGACCGAAGACTGATGGGGCCTGGCACCATCCATGGCTCCCCCAAAACAACTGTCATTTCCCTAGAGAAGACTTAGGTAATCCTTGATGTGGCATGTAGTAAAATTTTTTCTCATTAGATTACATGGGTTACCTACCATGTGCTGACTGATTTCCCTGGACCGTTGTTCTCCCAATCATGTATGATAATAGGGATTAATTGATGGCCAAAACCCAAGTTTTTCATTCACACTCTCAGCTGCTAGAGAATTTTATCTATGCGTTCAGTTCCTGCTCACACCTGAATGTCCCACAGCCTTGTTTCAGAAGGGATTTGCTTACTAAACTCCAGACAGTACCTTGATTTGGATACCCTCATGAAGAAGGCATCGACCAAGAAAAACATCATTCTGGACCACGGGGAACTTTCTCAGTCCTAAGCCAGAGGAGGTTTCCATTATAACCCATATTGTTTCTCAAATGAGTCCTATTCTCTGGAAAACTGAGATCCCTGGAAGAGCTACTAATGTGCCACTGATCTCATTAAAACCTAATTGCTGGGGCTCCCCTGGTGACTCAGTGGTTAAGAATCCACCTGCTGGTGAGGGAGACCTGGGTTCGATCATTGGTCTGGGAGTACCCCACATGCTGAGGAGCAACCAAGCCTGTTCACCACAACTACTGAGCCTACATGTCACGAATATTGAAGCCCAAACACCTTAGAGCCTAAGCTCCATGTGACAAGAGAAGCCACTACAATGAGAAGACCACATGCCACAACTAGAGAGCAGTCCCTGCTCTGTGCAACTAGAGAAAGCCTGCTCAGCAACAAAGACCCAGCACAGTCCCCAAATAAACTAATGCTGATTACTCATGGGGAAAAAATGACTGTTTGAGACCTAAGGTCCAAGAATGCAGTCAGTTCAGTTCAGTCATTCAGTCATGTCTGACTCTTTGCGACCCCATGGACTGCAGCATGCCAGGCTTCCCTGTCCATTACCAACTCCCAGAGCTTGCTCAAACTCGAGTCAGTGATGTCATCTAACCATCTCATCCTCTGTTGTCCCCTTCTCTTCCTGCCTTCAATCTTTCCCAGCATCAAGGTCTTTTCAAAGTGAGTCAGTTCTTTGAATCAGGTGGCCAAAGTATTGGAGTTTTGGTTTCAGCATCAGTCCTTCCAACGAATATTCAGGACTGACTTCCTTTAGGATTGACTCGATGGATCTCCTTGCAGTCCAAGGGACTTTCAAGAGACTTCTCCAAAAACACAGTTCAGAAACATCAATTCTTCGGCACTTAGCTTTCTTTATAGTCCAACTCTTACATCCAGACATGACTATTGGAAAAACCATAGCTTTGACTAGATCGACCTCTGTTGGCAAAGTAATGCCTCTGTTTTTATCTTGTCTAGGTTGGTCATGGCTTTTCTTACAAGGAGCAAACATCTTTTAATTTCATGGCTGCAGTCACCATCTGAAGTGATTTTGGAGCCCCAAAAATAAAGTCTCTCATTGTTTCCATTGTTTCCCCATCTGTTTGCCATGAAGTGATGGGACCAGATGCCATGACCTTGGTTTTCTAAATGTTGAATTTTAAGCCAACTTTTTCATTCTCCTCTCCCCGAGAGTGTATCCAATCTTTAATTATCAAATTCTTAAAATATGAGCTATTTCAACCTTGCCAAACTTTGTGTTAAATTTCCATTCTATCCATAAAAAATAAAATTGAGATAATAAGCTTATCTAAGACCTGAAGGTAGTTAATGAGGCAGTGGTCACAGTTTACCAGACAGCTTCCAATCCATGCCCCATATTGACCGAAGTCCTGGAGAATGCAAATTGGTTCACAGTGCTAGATATAAAAGATAGTTTCTCTTGCATTCCACTGCACCCTGACTTCCAAAATCACTTTCCTTTTGAGTGCAGATTAAAAATCTACTAATACCATGAATGCCTCCATTCTGTGTGCTTATGACGAAATTCAGTTTGTAGGGTGCCCATGGGTTAGAAATGGAATGAACTGAAATTTTCACTAAAACTTGTCTAGTTATCTTTAGAAATGGAACCACATGAGGCTATAGGCAAAAATCCAAATCAAAGGCCAAAATGAAGGCTATAATTGGAGAATTTCCTAAACCCAAGGAGAATCATCAGAGCTGTTTATAAACAGATTATTAAAATTAGAGGCCATGGCAAGGCTAAATTGATCATAGCTGATATTCAAAGCCTGATAGGAATTTCAGGGAGGGGCATTTATTCTAAGCTAAATGTTCAAAAGGCCTCTTGATGAAAGTGAAAGTGGAGAGTGAAAAAGTTGGCTTAAAGCTCAACATTCAGAAAATGAAGATGATGGCATCTGGTCCCATCACTTCATGGGAAATAGATGGGGAAATAGTAGAAACAGTGTCCGACTTTATTTTGGGGGGCTCCAAAATCACTGCAGATGGTGACTGCAGCCATGAAATTAAAAGACGCTTACTCCTTGGAAGGAAAGTTATGACCAACCTAGATAGCATATTCAAAAGCAGAGACATTACTTTGCCAACAAAGGTCCGTCTAGTCAAGGCTATGGTTTTTCCTGTGGTCACGTATGGATGTGAGAGTTGGACTGTGAAGAAAGCTGAGCACTGAAGAATTGATGCTTTTGAACTGTGGTGTTGGAGAAGACTCTTGAGAGTCCCTTGGACTGCAAGGAGATCCAACCAGTCCATTCTGAAGGAGATCAGCCCTGGGATTTCTTTGGAAGGAATGATGCTAAAGCTGAAACTCCAGTACTTTGGCCACCTGATGCGAAGAGTTGACTCATTGGAAAAGACTCTGATGCTGGAAGGGATTGGGGGCAGGAGGAGAAGGGGACTACAGAGGATGAGATGGCTGGATGGCATCACTAACTCGATGGACGTGAGTCTGAGTGAACTCCGGGAGTTGGTGATGGACAGGGAGGCCTGGCGTGCTGTGATTCATGGGGTCGCAAAGAGTCGGACACGACTGAGCAACTGAACTGAACTGAAATGTTCAAAAATGAAACATCTCAACATTGGTAAATTGGGTTTGTCTGTCCTTGATCACCAACTCCTTGAGAAAAAAAAAAGCAAACCAACCTGCTGTTAGAGAGGCTTAAGTGAAATTCTAATGAGGTGGATGAAACGAGCCTATTATACAGAGTGAAGTCAGCCAGAAAGAAAAACACCAATACAGTATACTAACGCATATATATGGAATTTATTTTTTTTTAATTTTATTTTATTTTTAAACTTTACAATATTGTATTAGTTTTGCCAAATATCGAAATGAATCCGCCACAGGTATACCTGTGTTCCCCATCCTGAACCCTCCTTCCTCCTCCCTCCCCATACCCTCCCTCTGGGTCATCCCAGTGTACCAGCCCCAAGCATCCAGTATCATGCATCAAACCTGGACTGGCGACTCATTTCATACATGATATTATACATGTTTCAATGCCATTCTCCCAAATCTCCCCACCCTCTCCCTCTCCCACAGAGTCCATAAGACTGATCTATACATCAGTGGAATTTAGAAAGATGGTAATGACAACTCTGTATGAGAGACAGCAAAAGAGACACAGATGTATAGAACAGTCTTTTGGACTCTGTGGGAGAGGGAGGGGGGGATGATTTGGGAGAATGGCATTAAAACATGTATAATATAAGAAACGAATCACCAGTCCAGGTTCGATGCAGGATACAGGAAGCTTGGGGCTGGTGCACTGGGATGACCCAGAGGGATGGTATGGGAAGGGTTTTCTTAATCATACAGAATCTACAAATGAAACAAAATCTGTCTCTGATACAGTGACTTAAATCAGCTCAAGCTCAGTGTGTATTGGCTCATTAGTCATTTTTTATTGTTTCCATGTAACCAATAAACATGTATATCTGAATCATTGGTTAGATTTGTGGATGATTCTTAGTTTCCATGATTCAAAATTAATTCTGAGTAAGGTCTGGTCAATCTTAAAAGAAATCAATTCTGAATATTCATTAGAATGATTGTTCCTGAAGCTGAAGATCCAATACTATAGCCACCTGATGAGAACTGATTTACTGGAACCACCTGGATGCTGAGAAACATTGAAGACAAAAGCAGTGGGAGGGTTGGGGGTGGGCAGAGGATGCGTGTATGTATGCATGTGTGTATATATATATGCTAGCCATAAAAAGTAATAAAATAATGTCATTTATAACAATATAGATGGACCTAAAGATTATCCTAAAGTGAAGTAACTAAGGCAAAGAAGAACAAATATCACATACTTATATATGCTTGTATATATTTCCAAGATAACTTTTTAGAGACATTAATGATTCTCTATTCCTCTTTATTATTTTGAACTTTTTCATTAAAGCATAGAATAATACTTTTCATCACTTTGTATAATGAGAAATAGAATTATACTCAAGTCTTAGTACTCATGCAAAAACTTTGTCTACATTTTTACAGAGCAGATTTTCTGAATTACTCTTTTCAAAGCCTCCATTAGCTCCTTGTTTCTCAGGCTATAGATAACAAAGTTGAGCTTTGGTGTTAGGATGATATAAAGACAGCCAGAGCCTTGTCCTCTGTTGGAGGGATCATGAGTGTAGATAAGTGTAAGCAAAGGGTGCATAGTAGAAAGACACCACAGTAAGATGGGGGAAGCAGATTGAGTAGGCCTCTTTTCTCCCTTCTGCTGAGTGCATGTGATTGGCAGCAAGGAGAACACGACCATAGGAACATACAATACCAATGAAAGGCAACACAAGGAAGAGGATGGTACTCACAAATACTGTGTACTCATAGATCCAGGTGTCCATGCAGGCCAAAGTCAACATGGCTTGAACATCACATAAATGATCGATGGTCCTGGATCTACAATAAGGGATATGGAGGGCATATGTGGTGTGGGCGTGAGAGTTGACAGAGCCCATTATCCAAGATCAACACTCACACTCTTCTGCTGATTCTTATGGGATAGTAAAGAAGAGAGCAAGTGGTCACATAACGATCACAAGCCATAGATGTCAATATCAATACTTCTTCAACTGCTGACATCAAGAAAAAGAAACATTGAATCCAGCATCCAGTGAACGAGATTGCTTTGTTTCCCAATAAAAAATTGGAAGCCATTTTTGGGACAGTGTTGGAGATGTAATTTAGGTCAAGGAAGGAGAGCTGACTAAGTAGGAAATACATGGGTGGTGTGTGGAGACGCATGTCTGGAAAGATGAGAAGGATCATTGACAAGTTGCCAAAAAGAGCCTTTAGGAAAATAAGAAAAATGAGAGTAAAAATAAACAGATCAATTGTTGAGGTGGGGAGCAACCCCAATTAGATGAAATCATTTGATGTTTGATTACGGTTTTCCAAATCATACTGATATGCTTTTTTTCCCCCTAAAACCAGCAGATATAAAAGTAATTAAGTGTAAAACCATAAAATATAGTACTAAATTATTATTTTAGTCCATTATTTAATATTTACAACTCATAAAAAAGAACTGATGCTATCTATATTGAAAAAAAAGCATATGTTATATTTTGAAACTGAGTTTAAAATTTGAAAACACAAATATATTTGGCCAAAGTGTTTTCCCAGGTATCTTTATTTTCTTAAATTATTATGTCATCATTAGGAAAAGTATGTGTCATTGTCTTATAAAACTCAAGCAACAAATTCAGATGCCATATTTAATATATGTTCATAGGAAATCAATATAAATTATCTTATAGAAAAAATTGCTATAAATTAATTTTTATTAACATTAAGAAATGATTTGTCTTACATATTCAATCCCTAAGGCTTACAGCAACCTATCAGCTCATATTGAGAAGAAATGTTTCTTTCTTCAGAATTTTTTACACAGGAATGACAAATCAAGCCTACATAAAGCCAGATAATATTTGGTTGGCTTCTTGTCCTTTTGGCTAACATCAAGTGTAGTATGGGGGCTTCCCACATGGCACAGTGGTAAAGAATGAGAGATGAAATGTTTAGATCCTTTTGAAAGAAGAATTTGGAAAGAGGAACAGTCAGTTACTTAAACAGAAAAAATAAATTGAGAGTCTTCTTATGGAGGTGGGTAGAGGAAATCTCCAGAGGCATTTTACGTCAACAAAGACTACACAGTCTCTAATGCCTTAGCTATAAATATTAATCTAGAACCAAATTTTTTCCAGACATTAAAGGTATGTTTCAAAATGAATGAGGAAGCTAAACACATGGGCACACACTCTCAATACAAACACGCACACACATATTCACACCCACATTCAAACACAAATATATGTGTTAAAATAATTGCAAAATGCAAAAACAAAACATATTTTTAAAGTAAGAATTGTCTCTTAAAAGAAGTATGAGATATTATTGATTCACAATGTAAATATCATTACATATATAAAGTCATGTAACAAAGCCTTTTGCAAATTAAAAAATAATAATCAATTAAAAATTAAAGTTTCAAAGTGGAAAAAAACCTACAGAAATAATTTTAAAAAACAGCAGTACCATTTTTAAATTTTTCTAGATTCCATCAGTTCAATTCAGTTCAGTTCAGTCACTCAGTCATGTCCGACTCTTTGCGACCCCATGAATTGCAGCATGCCAGGCCTCCCTGTCCATCACCAACTCCCGGAGTTCACTCAAACTCACGTCCATCGAGTCCGTGATGCCATCCAGCCATCTCATCCTCTGTCGTCCCCTTCTCCTCCTGCCCCCAATCTCTCCCAGCATCAGAGTCTTTTCCAATGAGTCAACTCTTCGCATCAGGTGGCCAAAGTACTGGAGTTTCAGCTTTAGCATCATTCCTTCCAAAGAATACCCAGGACCGATCTCCTTTAAAATGGACTGGTTGGATCTCCTTGCAGTCCAAGGGACTCTCAAGAGTCTTCTCCAACACCACAGTTCAAAAGCATCAATTCTTTGGTGCTCAGCTTTCTTCACATATATATGCATTAATATATGATTTTTTTTTCTCTTTCATACGTCACTTTGTATAATTGGTTCATAGAGAACAGACTTATGGACACAGTTAGGGAAGGAGACAGTGAAATGAATTGAGAGCGTAGCATTGACATATATGTATACTATATGCATGCATGCTAAATCACTTCAGTCATGTCTGACTCTGTGTGACCCTGGGGACTGTAGCATGCCAGGGTCCTCTGTCCATGGGATTCTCTGGGCAAGAATACTGAAGTGGGTTGCCATGCCCTCCTCCAGGAAATCTTCCCAACCCAGGATCAAACCTGTGTCTTTTATGTCTCTTGTGTTAGCAGGCAGATTCTTTACAACTACCACCACCTGAGAAGCCCATATAAACACTACCCTTGTAAAGTAGATAGCTAGTGGGAAGCTGCTTTATAACACAGGGAGTTCAGTCCTGTGCTCTTTGACAATCTACAGAGGTGGGATGGGGGAAGGGAGGCAGAGAGGCTCAAGATAGAGGGAATAAATATTATGCATACTTATGGCTGATTCAGATCACTGTATGGCAGAAACCAGCACATCAGAAACTAAAAAATAAAGCAATTATCCTCCAATTAAAAATACTTTTTAAAAAAAGTAAAAAAAGACTTTACCAAGAGCAAAGTCTTCCTCTCTGTAGGAAGAAGCATATATCCAGCCAGGAGTCACTGAGGGGAGCTGAAATCAGTTCAATCTTAAAAGCAGTAGAGAGGCAGAGTCAATCCTGCTTACTTCTGTCAAGCAGGGCATGGAAGGCAGAGCAAATGCAAGACTCTTCACCACTGCTGTTGAAGGTAAATACATAGAGCTCACTGGCAGAAAAAAGTCAACAGGAACTGGGATGTTTCTTGGGAAGGGAAGGGAAGTCTTCAATTGAGAGAAGCTTAAGGTATAAATAAGAAGTATGTATAAGAACTGACAACCTCTCTGAGATAGCGCGTTAGTGGTAAAAAGTCTGCCTGACAATAGGAGATGCAAAAGACATGGGTTCAATCCCTGGGTTGAAAAGATCCCCTGGAGTAGGAAATTCCAGGATTCCAGAAAATTCCAGTAGGAATTTCTAGGATTCTTACCTGGAAAATTTCATGGACAGGGGAGCCTCACAGGTTACAGTTCATGGGGTTGCAAACAGTTGGACATGACTGAGTGACTAACGCTTTTGCTTTTTCACTGTATAGCACAGGTAACTCTGCTCAATATTCCAAGCAACCTAATTGGGAAAATACTTTGAAGAAGAATAGATACATGTATCAGTCAGTCAGTTCAGTTGCTCAGTCATGTCTGACTCTTTGGGATACATATATATGCATAAGTGAATCACTTTGTACACCTGAAACTAACAACATTGTTAATCAACTATATTAAAATATAAAATAAAAATTTATATAAAAAAGAATTGGAGGACTCACCCTTTGTGATTCAAAATTTAGTAGAAAGCTACAATATCAAAACTGTGTAGTGTTGTCATAAAGGCAAACAGAACTCAACAAAATTAGAGACTCAAAAAAAAAAAGGAAACACTTCACATGTGTGATGAAATGATTTTTGACAAGAGTCTTAAGCCTTCAGTTAGGTGTCTTTTCCATAAATATCACTAAGAAAGCTTGCTATCCATATTCATATAATGAAACTGCATATTCATATAATGAAACTGCATATAATTACTTTACAGTATTTTCAAAAATTAAACTAAATGGTGAACAGATTTAAATATAGGGCTAAAACTATAAATACCTAGAAGAAAACATAAGGGAACATTTTTATGATATTGGATTTATCTGTTGTTCATTCTTGGATATAACACCAAAAGCATGTGCAACAGAAATAGAAATGTATCTTGAAATTTGTCAGAACTGAAAATTTCAGTGCATTGAAGAACTTTTACGAGTAGAATGAATAAGCAACCCACAGAAATATTTGCAAAATGTGTATCAGGTAATAGAATGATATAAGGAATTTTTAAAGAACCACAGCTCAACAAGAGAAACAGAGAAACTAATTTTAGAATTTTGAACACATTTGAATAAATATATCTTCAAAGAAGATATAAAAATGGCCAAAAAACACAGGAAAATATTTGTTATTTTTGTTCAGTCACTCAGTCATGCCAACTATTTGTGACCCCATGAACTGCAGCATAACAGTCTTTCCTGTCCTTCACTATCTCCCAGAACTTGTTCAAACTAATGTCCATTAAGTTGGCAATATAATCCAACCATTTGCCCCTTTCTCTCTGTTGCGCCCTTCTCTTCTTGCCCTCAATCTTTCCCAGCATCAGGATCTTTTCCAATGAGTCAGTTCTTTGCATCAGGTAGCCAAAATATTGGAATTTCAGCCTCAGCACCAGTCCTTCCAATGAATATTCAGGATTGATTTCCTTTAGGATTGGCAGGTTTGATCTCCTTGCTGTCCAAGGGACTCACAAGAGTCTTCTTCAGCACCACAATCCAAAGGCATCAATTCTTCAACTCTCAGCTTTATTTATAGTCCAACTCTCACATCCATAAATGACTGCTGGAAAAACCATAGCTTTGACTATATGGACCTTTGTTGGCAAAGTGATGTCTCTGCTTTTTAATTCACTCCTCTAGGTTTGTCATAACTATTCTTCTAAGGAGCAAGTGTCTTTTAATTTTATGGCTGCAGTCACTGTCCTTACTGATTTTGGAGCCCAAGAAAATGAAATCTAATACTGTTTCCATATTTTCCCCATCTATTTGCCATGAAGGGCTAGGACCGGATGCCATGATCTTTGTTTTTTGAATACTGAGTTTTAATCAGCTTTTTAAAATGTATATTTGGCAAGGCTGGATTCCCAGATCCATCTCTCTATCTATCGTGCAGTCATGTTTGACTTTTTGTGGCCTCATGTGCTGTAGACTGCCAGACTTGTCAGTCCATGAAATTTTCCAGATAAGAATACTGGAGTGGGTTGCCATCTTTTACTCCAATCTATCTGTCTATCTATCCATTTATCTCTCTATCAAACTAAGTACATCCAGTCCATGGGGTCACAAAGAGTCGGACATAACTGAACAACTGAAGTACATTCTTATCCATTTTATCCCTCAAATTTTACATATCTTGAGATGATATATCTGAAATAAGGATGAGTTGCTTTTTATTGACAAACACAAAAAATTAAAAGAAAGAAAAAAGAAATTGCTGTCATTGAAATAGAAATTCTATATACATGGTAGAAGGTCAAGAGTATATGTGATGACTGTTTTGAAACACAAAGTCTTAGTTTACTCATGTTCATATGTATTTTCTTTTCTCCTACATACCAGCTTTAAGGTATTTTCACGTGATCCCACAACAACCTCACACATTAAAGCTTATAAATGAAATCCAATTCATATTTTGCTTCCCCTATAAAATATTCTTTACCTAGGAGCCTAGAGATTTCATTTGCAAATGGATATTCATATTATTTTCACTGTAATTCAGATAATAGATATACATATTCTGTGTGACAAGTAAAACCATTCAAATGATGCACAAGTTTCAAAGTGAATTAGATAGGACCATTTCTTAAAGTTCAGTCAGTTCAGTTCAGTTCAGTCACTCAGTCATGTCCGACTCTTTGCGACCCCATGAATTGCAGCACGCCAGGCCCCCCTGTCCATCACCAACTCCCAGAGTTCACTCAAACTCATATACATCAATTCTGTTGTAAACCATTTTCCCCCTATGTTTATATTTAGAATTGGAAATGAAATACTGAAAAAGTGTTCTTTTAGTGATTCATGCACTTTATAAAGAATAAAGTTTTTAAAACTATACTTTTATTAATAAAAAAATAAGTAGTCTCAATCACAAAGATATAAAGTGAGTTATCCAAGACTGTACAGTGAAATAGTGATCAAATTGGAAAACATGGAAGAGTCCTCTAGAGTCTATATAATAGAGAATTTTCCACCGAAGCCTACACTCTTCTTGCTCTTGATCAAAACTTCTCAGTGAAATATCATTCTTGATTTCAACATAAAGCTGATGTGCTTTTTTACAGAAGTGCATCAAGAGTGTGGATTAATCTAACAAGCCTATTTAATTACTTTTATTGGATATGTTATAAGACATTTCAGATTAGACTTTAAAAACTCTTGAAAGCTAGGGTCCCCAACCTCTGGTCTGTGGATCAGTATCTCCTGTCAGATAAGCAGCAGTATTAGATTAGAAAGAGAGTGCAAAATAAATGTCATACACTTGAATCATTCCAAAACCATCAGGCCCTGGTTTGTGGAAAAATTGTCTTTCTTGAAACCAGTGCCTGGTGTCAAAAATGTTGGGGACCATTGCTTTAAAACACAAATACATTCTCTACCCAGTTTCACAGAAATTTGGATTTCTCCCTCTGTTCTCAAGATTTCTAAAATAAACTAAGATGCTGGCCTTTCTCCAAACTGACGTTTCTTACTTATCATGCTTAGAGCTGGAAAACCAGTAAACCAGATTACCAGGTTGATTTTATAGGGAGGAATTTGTATGCATTAGCTGCAGGAAGACAACTGTAGTTCCTAAAAATTGACTGATCATACATCAGTCTAAATGGTTATAATAAGAATTACTTTGATTACCATCAGTTACTGAGAAACTGTAGCATTGTAAAATGGCTTTCACAGGATCAGAAATAAGTTACTGGAAAGAGTGTCCTTTGGAGTTTGGTAGTAGTAATTTAGTCACTAAGTTATGTCTGACTCTTGCTACCCCATAGACTGTAGCTTGCAAGGCTCCTCTGTCCATGGGATTCTCCAGGCAAGAATACTGGACAGGCTGTCATTCCTACTCCAGGGGATCTTCTTAACTCAGGGATTGAACCCGGTTCTCCTGCATTGCAGGCAGATTCTTTACCAACTGAGCTACAAGGGAAGCATTTTGGAGTCTAGATAAGCATATTTCTATGCAGTTTTCTTACATGGAGACTTACATGAAATTCTACATTCCTTCAAGTGTTTGTTCAGTAGGCTCTACTAAAAAGAGACAACGAGTACATTACAACTTATATTTGTTAACTGACTTAGGAATTTGAATGGTAGTATTTAATATTCAAGTAAAATGTATTTTCAATTTTTGAAAGCATACAGTTTGAAAACAATATTTTTTACCATATAAACAGATCTAGAATGCATACGTAAAATTTTATCCTTATATGTTTGTATGTTTCTACTTACCATTTAGTGAAATTTTACAATGCTGAATCAAAATTATTAGGTAAATAACTAATTAACAAATATTTTCAAAGACAGACACTAATTATAAGAATATGTTCTTCAAATTTCGTTTTTCAGGAAGAATGTGTTCATTCTGCTTTATTGTGCAAGCACACCAGAGAGAGCTTAGGTTTACAACTAGGTAATGTTTTAGTTCATCTACTTATAAGAAATGTAACCTTAAAATATTTAACTATCTGAAACTGTATCTTTTATGTAGAACACATACAATAAAACATAGGATATTACAGGCTATATTTGAGAAAAATATAACATCAGTTAATTAAAATACATAATATCCCTAAACTGTAGCTATAAATTTTAGAATGTTTCTTAGTATCTTTGCCCTGATCATTTATATTCATCTCACTTGTCATATGCTACATTGCATGGTTATATAATGTTCGAGTTATTTCTGTATACTACAATGCATTTGATTCTCACAAAACCACTGTATTTGGTTATTCAGATGTTATTATTTTTTCACTAGGAATTTAATGATATGTACAAGAAATAGAAAACAAATAAAATACAAAAGTTAAAAGCATAAGATACTTAATACATAGTTTATGTCTAAAAATAAAAAATTGGATAACTATAACTAAATATGGTGTTAGTTACCTGGATTATTTCTAGGGGTTATCATTCAAATTGTATATATGTATCAGTTCAGTTCAGTTCAGTCGCTTATATATACATATATATATATATATATAATAGAATTTGTAGATATAAATGATCCATATATGTCCATAGATGAGTAACATCAAGCATTATTTTTTAACCTTCATTATGTATTCCATTTTGTAATGAATGTCTTATAACCACTCTTCATACAGATATATATATATATATATATATATATATATACAATTATAATAAGTAGAAATAAAAAGATTGTCCTCCACAGTCTTTATTTAGATTTGCAGTCCTTAAGTGTTAGGTTTGTTCTTCAAGTATCACTTGAGAACATTCAAAGCATGTTGCAATAGGATTAGGCCCTATCTCTTCCAAATCCTCATCTCACTTCCCTTTCAGAAAGTACATTTATCATTCAAGTCCAAAACTACTTTCTGTTGTCATTTCATGCTCTACAATATTTGCTGAACAGTATTTTAAACAGTGCAGTCACTCATTTGACCTTAAACTCCTTTTAAATTTTCTGTTTCTTTTTATTATTATTATTTTATTATTTATTTATTTATTTTTTACTTTACAATATTGTATTGGTTTTGCCATACATCAACATGCATCCACTACGGGTGTACACGTGTTCCCCATTCTGAACCCCCCTCCCACCTCCCTCCCCATAACATCCCTCTGGGTCATCCCAGTGCACCAGCCCCAAGCTTCCTGTATCCTGCATCGAACCATATCACTCATTTCCTAAAATGATTACCTAAAAATCTGATTTCAATCCAAATAGCAATCAACACTGCCAAAAAGCATTAATACAATAGAATCAGTTTATATGTGATTATACAATGTGCCTGCATGAAAGCATCTCTACACCTAGTGATTATATTTCATATTACTTATACTATTTTAAGGGGGTATCCTGGTGGCTCAGATGGTAAAGAAAATGCCTGCAGTGCAGGAGACCTAGTCGATCCCTGGGTTGGGAAGATCCCCTGGAGGAGGGATAGGCAACCCACTCTAGTGTTCTTGCCTGGAGAATCTTCATGGACAGAAGAGTCTGGCAGGCTACAGTACATGAGGTCACAAACAGACATGACTGTACAACACGTATACTGTTTCAAAGCATTCTCTTCTTGGCTACAATATTTCCTGTATACAGAGCAGATGCAAAGAATCTTTCTTCACTTGGTTAATGAATTTTGTTTATCATTTAACTTTCTTGCTTTTCTCTATATCTATATCTATGTCTTATTTCAGTAATGGCCAAATAGACCTTCTAATATCTGAAATACAATTCTAATTAATATAAAATTCATTCTGTATTTTATTATATACAGCATCATAGTTATTTTCAACTATACTTCACAACACAGTTTAGCTGAGGGTAAGCCCATGCAATGATCTCTGTTCATTTCCAAGGCAAACCATACAATATCATGGTAATCCAAGTCTACGCCCTGACCAGTAATGCTGAAGAAGCTGAAGTTGAATGGTTCTATGAAAACCTACAAGACCTTTTAGAACTAACACCTAAAAAAGATGTCCTTTTCATTATAGGGGACTGGAATGCAAAAGTAGGAAGTCAAGAAACACCTGGAGTAACAGGTGTTTACTGTTAAGAGGTGTACTCCAAATTTGGCCTTGGAGTACAGAGTGAAGCAGGGCAAAAGCTAATAGAGTTTTCCCAAGAAAACGCACTGGTCATAGCAAACACCCTCTTTCAGCAACACAAGAGAAGACTCCACACATGGACATCACCAGATGCCCAACACCAAAATCAGATTGATTATATTCTTTGCAGCCAAAGATGGAGAAGCTCTATACAGTCAGCAAAAACAAGACTGGGAGCTGACTGTGGCTCAAATCATGAATTCCTTATTGCCAAATTCAGACTTAAATTGAAGAAAGTAGGGAAAACCACTAGACCATTCAGGTGTGACCGAAATCAAATCCCTTATGATTATACAGTGGAAGTGAGAAATAGATTTAAGGGCCTAGATCTGATAGACAGAGTGCCTGATGAACTATGGATGAAGGTTCATGACATTGTACAGGAGAGAGGGATCAAGACATCCCCAAGGAAAAGAAATGCAAAAAAGCAAAATGGCTATCTGAGGAGGCCATAAAAATAGCTGTGGAAAGAAGAGAAGTGAAAAGCAAATGAGAAAGGGAAGATATACCCATTTTAAGGCAGAGTTCCAAAGAATAGCAAAAAGAGATAAGAAAAACTTCCTCAGTGATCAGTGCAAAGAAATAGAGGAAAACAATAGAATGGGAAAGAATAGGGATCTCTTCAAAAAAATTAGAGATACTAAGGGAACATTTCAATCAAAGATGGGCTCAGTCAAGGACAGAAGTGGTATGGACCTAACAGAAGCAGAAGATACTAAGAAGAAGTGGTAAGAATACACAGAAGAATGGTACAAACAGATCTTCATGACCCAGATAATCATGATGCTATAATCACACACCTAGAGCCAGACATCCGGGAATGTGAAGTCAAGTGGGCCTTAGCAAGCATCACTACGAACAAAGCTAGTGGAGGTGATGGAATTCCAGTTGAGCTATTTCAAATCCTAGAAGATGATGTAGTGAGAGTGCTACACTCAATATGCCAGCAAATTTGGAAAACCACAGGACTGCAAAAGGTCAGTTTTCATTGCAGTCCCCAAGAAAGGTAATGCCAAAGGATGCTCAAAGTACCACACAATTGCACTCATCTCACATGCTAGTAAAGTAATGCTCAAAATATTCCAAGCCAGGCTTCAACAATACGTGAATCGTGAACTTCCAGATGTTCAAGCTGGTTTTAGAAAAGGCAGAGGAACCAGAGATCAAATTGCCAACATCTGCTGGATCATGGAAAAAGCAAGAGAGTTCCAAAAAACATCTATTTCTGCTTTATTGACTATGCCAAAGCCTTTGACTGTGTGGATCACACTAAATTGTGGAAAATTCTGAAAGAGATAAGAGTACCAGACCACCTGACCTTCCCACTGAGAAATCTGTATGCAGGTCAGGAAGCAACAGTTAGAACTGGACATGGAACAACCGACTGGTTCCAAAAAGGAAAAGGAGTATGTCAAGACTATATACTGTTGCTCTGATTATTTAACTTATATGCAGAATACATAATGAGAAACATTGGGTTGAATGAAGTGCAAGCTGGAATTAAGATTGCTGGGAGAAATATCAATACCCTCAGATTTGCAGATGACACCACCCTTATGGCAGAAATTGAAGAACTAAAGAGCCTATTGATCAAAGTGAAAGAGGAGAGTGAAAACTTTGGCTTAAAGGTCAACATTTAGAATACTAAGATCATGGCATCCAGTCCCATCATTTCATGGCAAATAGATGGGGAAACAGTGGAAACAGTGGCTGACTTTATTTTTGGGGGCTCCAAAATCACAGCAGATGGTGACTGTGGCCATGAACTTATTCCTTAGAAGGAAAGTTATGACCAACATAGACAGCATATTAAAAAACAGAGATATTACTTTGCCAACAAAGGTATGTCTAATCAAGGGTATAGATTTTCCAGTAGTCACATATGGATGAGAAAGTTGTACTATAAAGAAAGCTGAGCATTGAAGAAATCATGCTTTTGAGCTGTGGTATTTGAGAAGACTCTTGAGAGTCCCTTGGACTGCAAGGAGATCCAGTCCATCCATCCTAAAGGAGATCAGTCTTGAGTGTTCATTGGAAGGACTGATGCTGAGGCTGAAACTCCAATACTTTGGCCACCTGATGTGAAGTTCTGACTCATTGGGCAATACTGGAGGAGAAGGGGATGACAGAGGATGAGATGGTTGGATGGCATCACCAACTCAGTGGACATGACTTTGGTGATGGACAGGGAGGCCTGACATGCTGAAGTCCATGGGATCGCAAAGAATCGGACATGACTGAGCACATGAACTGAACTGAAGTCCATGTAATCAGTTCAGTTCAGTTGAGTTCAGTCGCTCAGTTGTGTCCGACTCTTTGCGACCCCATGAGTTGCAGCACGCCAGGCCTCCCTGTCCATCACCAACTCCCGGAGTTCACTCAGACTCATGTCCAGCGAGTCAGTGATGCCATCCAGCCATCTCATCCTCTGTCGTCCCCTTCTTCTCCTGCCCCCAATCCCTCCCAGCATCAGAGTCTTTTCCAGTGAGTCAACTCTTCTCATGAGGTGGCCAAAGTACTGGAGTTTCAGCTTTAGCATCATTCCTTCCAAAGAAATTCCAGGGCTGATCTCCTTCAGAATGGACTGGTTGGATCTCCTTGCAGTCCAAGGGACTCTCAAGAGTCTTCTCAACACCACAGTTCAAAAGTATCAATTCTTTGGCACTCAGCTTTCTTCACAGTCAAACTTTCACATCCATACATGACCACTGGAAAAACCATAGCCTTGACTAGACAGATCTTTGTTGCCAAAGTAATGTCTTGCTTTTGAATATGCTATCTAGGTTGGTCATAACTTTCCTTCCAAGGAGTAAGCATCTTTTAAATTCATGGCTGCAGTCACCATCTGCAGTGATTTTGGAGCCCAAAGAAAATAAAGTCTGACACTGTTTCTGCTCTTTCCCAATCAATTTCCCATGAAGTGATGGGACCGGATGCCATGATCTTCTTTTTCTGAATGTTGAGCTTTAAGTCAACTTTTTCACTCTGTACTTTCACTTTCATCAAGAGGCTTTTTAATACCTCTTCACCTTCTGCCATAGGGTGGTGTCATCTGCATATCTGAGGTTATTGATATTTCTCCCGGCAATCTTGATTCCAGCTTGTGTTTCTTCCAGTCCAGCATTTCTCATGATGTACTCTGCATATAAGTTAAATAAGCAGGGTGACAATATACAGCCTTGACGTACTCCTTTTCCTATTTGTAACCAGTCTGTTCTTCCATGTCCAGTTCTAACTGTTGCTTCCTGACCTGCATACAAATTTCTCAAGAGGCAGGTCAGGTGGTCTGGTATTCCCATCTCTTTCAGAATTTTCCACAGTTTATTGTGATCCACACAGTCAAAGGCTTTGGCATAGTCAACAAAGCAGAAATAGATGTTTTTCAGGAACTCTTGCTGTTTTGATGATCCAGCGGATGTTGGCATTTGATCTCTGGTTCCTCTGCCTTTTCTAAAACCAGCTTGAACAACTGCAAGTTCATGGTTCACGTATTGTTGAAGCCTGGCTTGGAGAATTTTGAGCATTACTTTACTAGCATGTGCTGCTGCTGCTGCCAAGTTGCTCCAGTCATGTCCAACTCTGTGCGACCCCACAGACGGCAGCCCACCAGGCTACTCTGTCCCTGGGATTCTCCAGGCAAGAATACTGGAGTGGGTTGCCATTTCCTTCTCCAATGCATGAGAGTGAAAAGTGAAAGTTAAGTTGTTCAGTCGTGCCCAACTCTTAGCGACCCCATGGACTGCAGCCTACCAGGCTCCTCCGTCCATGGGATTTTCCAGGCAAGAGTACTGGAGTGGGGTGCCACTGCCTTCTCTGACTAGCATGTGAGATGAGTCCAATTGTGTGGCAGTTTGAGCATTCTTTGGCATTGCCTTTCTTTGGGATTGGAATGAAAACTGACCTTTTCCATTCCTGTGGTCACTGCTGAGTTTTCCAAATTTGCTGGCGTATTGAGTGCAGCACATTCACAGCATCATCTTTCAGGATTTGAAATAGCTCAACTGGAATTCCATCACCTCCACTAGCTTTGTTCGTCATGATGCTTTCTAAGGCCCACTTGACTTCACATTCCAGGATGTCTGGCTCTAGGTGAGTGATCACACCATCATGATTACCTGGGTCGTGAAGATCTTTTTTGTACAGTTCTTCTGTGTATTCTTGCCACCTCTTCTTAATATCTCTGCTTCTGTTAGGTCCATACCATTTCTGTCCTTTATTGAGCCCATCTTTGCATGAAATATTCCCTTGGTATCTCTAATTTTCTTGAAGAGATCTCTAGTCTTTCCCATTCTGTTGTTTTCCTCTATTTCTTTGCATTGATCACTGAGGAAGGCTTTTTTATCTCTTCTTGCTATTTTTTGGAACTCTGCATTCAGATGCTTATATCTTTCCTTTTCTCCTTTGCTTTTCACTTCTCTTCTTTTCATTGCTATTTGTAAGGCCTCCTCAGACAGCCATTTTGCTTTTTTGCATTTCTTTTTCATGGGGACTGTCTTGATCCCTGTCTCCTGTACAATGTCACGAACCTCCATCCATAGTTCATCAGGCACTCTATCTATCAGATCTAGGCCAGAACAGTAGTTCATAGGCAATATCAGCAGGTGTCTTTATCAATTTTACTACATTTTACTGGCATTTCACAATTTTTTAAGTGACATCAATTGCATTATAATTGTATAATAACAAGTTTTTGGTTTATTAAGTACTTCATGCCTCTAAGTAAAAGTGAAGAAGGATTTGAGTAGACCATATTTTTTTTTCTTAATTTTTACTGATACACATTTTAGTATAAATTATTTTGTCTATTAATCTAACTTCTATCAAGAAAGGTTGTTTTTTTTTTTTTAGTTCCCTGGATAACAGCATACCTGAATTTTTCATTGTTTGGCATGAAGATAAGTAGCTAAATCTGAATAAATTATCTTAAACCTCTTTTGTGATGAATAGAAGCAAAAATAATTAAGATTAGTACATTTTATGATATCAATGCTTTCAATACTTACTGGCTTGCTTAGTTGAAAGTAGTCCAAAGTTCTTCACATAAACAAAGTCATTTTCTGATTAAGCTCCCTTGAAAAATTTCTAAACAAATATATAATTGACATTTTAAGTATCTCTGTTAAAATTCAGAAGTAACAATGATTGGATTCTAGGCCTTCTTTACCTGGAGATTCAATTTAATCTTTTTTTTTTTTTTTTTCCAGTTAGAATTTGGAATGTCCATTGAGACTTAGAAAATGTAAGTTAAGTCTCTAAGAGCCCAAGATGGCCATAAGCCAAGGTTGGTGATAGAGTTCTGATAATTTCTACAGAAGTTTTCTATGGCATATTTATGGTCAATTCAGTAGGGAAATAATAGTTGTTGTTTTTTTTTTTAATTTAGATTGTTCCAATATTATTATGTCTCTAAACTTTTTGGATCATATAGTTTCTGCATTTTTTGTCTGTAAATACACAATAATGACATGTTTGAATATGTTATTATTTCCCAGTTCTGTTTATATTGGCCAGAATTTAAGAAATCAAATAAAATGAGATTAATTCAATAAAAACATATAAGAACATAATCTTAAAATATTACATTTTTGGTGGTTATCTTTATTTTAGGTTACATAATTTCAATTTACAATAGCCAAGACATGGAAGCAACTTAAATATCAATTGACAGATGCATGGATAAAGAAGATACAGTGAATATTATATGACAATAAAAAATATAAAGCAATGTGATTTACAGCACCATAGATGGATGTAGATTTTATCACCCTAAGTGAAGTAAGTCATTCAGAGAAAGATATCTCTTGTATGTGGAATCTAAAAAAAAAAAAAAAAAAATACCTATGAGCTTTTTACAAAACAGTAATAAACTCACAGATGTAGAAAACAACTGCATTGTTAGCAAACTGTTAAGGCAGAGTGGAGGGATAAATAAGGAGTTAGGGATTAACATATACACACTACTATATATGAAATATATAGCATTTATTATATGAGCTTCCCTCATAGCTCAGCCAGTAAAGAATCTGTGTGCAATGCAGGAGACCTGGATTCAATTCCTGGGTTGGGAAGAGCTCCAGGAGATGGAAATGGCAACCCAGTCCAGTATTATTGCCTGGAGAATCCCATGGACAGAGGAGCCAGGCAGGCTACAGTCCATGGAGTCACAAAAGTCTGGCACATCTTAGCGACTAAACCAGCACCATATATTAAATATATAGCCAATGAAAATCTACTATATGGCATAAGGAACTATACTCAGTATCTTGTAATAACCTATAGTGTCAAAGAATTTGAAAAAAAATATATACATATGTGTGTGTGTAGATAGGCCTTCCCAGGTGGCACTAGTGGTAAATCATCTGCCTGCCAATGCAGGAGATGTAAAAGACGGGTTCAATCCCTGGGATGGGAAGATCCGCTGGAGGAGGAAATGGCAACCGACTCCAAATTCTTGGCTGGGAAATCCCATGAAGGGAGGAGCCTGGTGGGCTATAGTCCATGGGGTCACAAAGCATCTGGCATGACTGAGTGTCTGCACACATACAGATATATGTGTAATTGAATCGTTTTTCTTTATGCTTGAAACAACATAACATTATAAACCACCTATATCTAAAAAAAAAAAAAAAAGAAAAGACTTATTTCCTTTCTTCTGGAAAAACACATTAAACTATAAAACAATTTTCATGTATTAAAATAAATAATGAAAATTTTGTTACTTAGCTGTAATGGTATTTAAAAAATATTCAACAATGCAGTTTTATTGCAGATTAAAACATAAGAATTATTATAGTTCTTATAGTTTTCAGTAAGTAAATTAATTACACCTTTTACTTGGGAAGAGGTATTATAGATTCAGTGTAAATTTTTAAAATTATTTTTAAAATATTCTATTTTTTAATTACCATGTGTCTCAGTGAAGACTTCTCTAATTCATTATGAATTCTTTGGAATTCATGAATCTGGGCATTCATTTTGCTTCCTAGGTTTGGTACTTTTCTTGTTGCTATTGTCAATATTACTTTTAATAAGCATTTTGCTCCCTTTCTCTTCTCCTTCTGGGATTCCTGTAATGCATATATTGGTGGTATATGTAATCTCTTATGTGCTATAGACTTTTTTCACTACTTTTTATTCTTTGCTGTTCCTCTGACTGTGTAATCTCAAATAAATTATCTTTAATCTCATAAATTACTTCTTTTGTTTGATCAAATCAGTTGTTTAGTCTCTATTAAATTTTTTCAGTTCAGATACTGTATGGTTTTGTTCTAGAATTAGAACTTCTGTTTGCTTCTATTTATGTTTCTAGTTTGTTTGAATTTTACCTTGTTTAAATCTTCAGTTCAGTTCAGTCGCTCAGTCGTGTCCCACTCTTTGTGATCCCATAAACAGCAGCATGCCAGGCCTCCCTGTCTTTCACCAACTCCTGGAGTCCACCCAAACCCATGTTCATTGTGTCGGTGATGCCATCCGACCATCTCATCCTCTGTCGTCCCCTTCTCCTCCTGCCCTCAATCTTTCCCAGCATCAGTCTTTTCAACTGAATCAGCTCTCCACATCAGGTGGCCAAAGTATTGGAGTTTCAGTTTCAACATCAGTCCTTCCAATGAACACCCAGGACTGATGTCCTTTAGGATGGACTGGTTGGATCTCTTTGCAGTCCAAGGGACTCTCAAGAGTCTTCTCCAACACCACAGTTCAAAAGCATCAATTCTTCGGCTCAGCTTTCTTTATAGTGCAACTCTCACATCCATACATGACCACAGGAAAAACTATAGCCTTGACTAAACTATAGATGGACCTTTGTTGGTAAAGTAATGTCTCTGCTTTTTAATATGCTGTCTAGGTTGGTCATAACTTTCTAAGGAGTGAGCATCTTTTAATTTAATGGCTGCAATCACCATCTGCAGTGATTTTGGAGCCCAGAAAAATAAAGTCAGCCACTGTTTCCACTATTTCCCCATCTATTTTCCATGAAGTGATGGGACCAGATGCCATGATCTTCGTTTTCTGAATGTTGAGCTTTAAGCCAACTTTTTCACTCTCTTCTTTCACTTTTGTCAAGAGGCTCTTTAGTTCTTCTTCACTTTCTGCCGTAAGGGTGATGTCATCTGCATATCTAAGGTTATTGATATTTCTCCCAGCAATGTTGATTCCAGCTTGTGATTCATCCAGCCCAGTGTTTCTCATAATGTACTCTGCATATAAGTTCAATAAGCAGGGTGACAATATCCAGCCTTGCTGCTGCTGCTGCTAAGTCGCTTCAATCATGTCTTTCTCTGTGCGACCCCAGAGACGGCAGCCCACCAGGCTCCTCCATCCATGGGATTTTCCAAGCAAGGGTACTGGAGTAGGATGCCATCGCCTTCTCCGATACAGCCTTGATCTACTCCTTTTCCTATTTGGAACCAGTCTGTTGTTCCATGTCCAGTTCTAACTGTTGCTTCCTGACCTGTATACAGGTTTGAATCTTACCTTGTTGCAATAATATTTTCCTGATTTTGTTTAGTTGTTTGTGTTCTTTAACTTGCTTAAAGAAAAATATTCTGAATTCTTTGTCAGGCATCCATGAGATCTCCATTTTTTATGGTCTATTGCTTGTGATTTATTTTGTCATTCGGTAGTGTCATTTTTCTCTGAACCTGGTGAAACTTGTAGTCTTGAATTGGTGCTTTTAAACTTTAAGCAGTCACTGTTTCTATTCTATATAAACTGAGTTCAGGGAAAACTTTTCCCCAGTAACCCCAGTCAGGGATTTGGGGTAGGCCATCAGACAGCACCATGCACAAGTTTACTTATAGGATCTAAGGGTTAGTGGGATTATTGTTTGCATCTAAATTAAAATTGGATACTCACTTGACTTTCATTTCCCCATGGATGAGCTCTAAAGGAGAAAAAAGGTTGTCTCTGCCCTGTGTGTCATAGTATTCAGAAAGGAATGACTTAGGTAGAGTAAAACTGTCCTTCCTTCCCTCTTCAATGTGTCTTATCCAATTCCTGTGCTCCACCTGAGTACTATAACCTCTCATTTGGAATCCAGAGTTCTTGTAAATGTATGTTTGTGCATGGATGGTTATTTATGGTCATGCTTGTATTCCACCATTTTACGACACGATAATCACATGTGAACAGGTCAAGATAGCTTTGCGCTCACTCAGAGAAGTATTGGCTGAATCTGCCACAGCCCATAAAGCACCAAACCCAGGAAATATCTGTATATCCATATCTATATGTTTATGTTTATATATGATTATGTATATGTGTATATATATTTTTTTATCCTCTTTCTTTTTTCTTCATTATACATTTTCCCCTATTAATTTAAAAAGCTTTTAATTTTTACTGATATGCTATAAATTTAAATGATTTTTGGTTTATTGGTGGAAAATCAAATAATCAAGAAAAAACAAAGACAATTTTGCTTAAGTCAAATTAAGGTATATTAACCTGAGGAATAGAAATTGAGAACCTCTGGAAATATCCCTACTGTTCAAATGTTAGAGAGGTACTTTTGTATATTCTTGAATAAAATAATTTATGTATTATATTGAAAGAATATAAATGAAGTTACTCAGGTGTGTCTGACTCTTTGTAACCCCATGGACTGTAGTAGAAACAAAGCTTTCTAAATGATTTTCTCACCAGGTATCTGGGTATCCTGATAGCATGGATCTCTTGAATATGTAATGGGGAGAGAAAGGAGGTCCATTTGTCTCTTTGCAAATAAACACAGGGATAACAATAAAATTCCAATAAGCATAAACCTTCCACTTGCCAGTTATTAGGACATTTATGTGCCCAACCTAGAGAGAGTGAGTCATTTCCAAAATTGCATGTGAGGACAAAAACTGGGGCTGACAGGTGATTCCTCCCAGAGTGCTTTCACTGGGAGTTTTGTTCACTGAAAGCTATGTTAATTAACATGATATTAAAACATAGGTCCCTTTTTTGCAGGCTTTCCAAAAGGTATCTGTATGAAATTCAATATGGGAGAATTGATGGCACAAATTATTTATATTTTTCTCTTTAAGACATTTGTTAATCAAGTAAAGGGTGGAGTGAGGGTGTTCTAGGCTGTCAAGCTGGTTTCTAAGAATGGAGGGTAGAGTCAGACAAGAGATATTACATTAATATGTTGGAGAATTTGAACAAAGGATATGACCCTTTGTTTCCTTGGCACATCTGAGAGGTAAAGAATATTGCTGCTCTGATAATAGGAGGATAGTGATAACACTTCAACCAGGACTTTCACTTGAGCTGATTGATGTTTATTGAACGTAGTGGTGGGATCTGTTTAGGAAAATGATGAATCCATAATATGAATTGAAATTTGTTATTACAAATTAACTTTCTCCAACCTCTTTCAGTAGAACTATGGGATACAGTGAGTAGAGAATAAAATCTCATCTGAGTTTTATCACCTAGTGTGAGAGTTATACTGACTGCTTATGATGTAAATTGAGTATATGCCTAGTGAGGGGATGGTTGCAAGAAAGTCTTTGATATTTCTGATGTCTAGTAATGAGACAAAGCCTTGACTCACTTATTGTATAACTTTACAATTTCCTTGATCTCTGTTGACATCTCCAGGTCCTTATTGTTGAATCCCAAGTATACCAATATTAAATCAATTCCCTAGGGTGCACCCTAAAAAGAATATGAAATTATTTCCATTCAGCATAGTGTAAGGACTTCAGAATCCCTGGTGAAGTCAACTAAATCTCTGAAATATATTTTCCTTATATTGAAGAAAAGAATATCTGTTACTGGCAATTACAGGCCTAGTATGAAAAGAAAATGAGGTCTTCTGACTTTTAATTTGATCTTATCATTCAGAAAACATATTTTAAGCATATTGAAATATTAATGCAAAATAGTAGAACTCATGATGAATGACAACTTCAGTTAGTTTTCATTTTTATTATTGCATACCAAAAATCACTTAAATTTATAGCATATCAGTAAAAATTAAAAGCTTTTTAAATTAATAGGGAAAATGCATAATGAAGAAAAAGAAAGAGGCTGAAAAAAACATATATATATATATACATATACATAATCATATATAAACATAAACATATAGATATGGATATACAGATATTTGCAAAAATGATTTGTCTATACATGAGTGGTTTTCTCCTCTAGATTAATTTTAGTCCTTGCAAATTTAATGATAAAATAAGACTTTAATAATTGTATGCTGATTAATATTTAATTTAATATTTAATTTAATTAATAATCAAAATCTTATTTTATTATTATATTTGCAAGGACTAAAATTAATCCAAAGGAGATTTTAGTTGTTGTATGCCAATTAATGGGGCTTCTATCTGTTGGTAAAGAATCTGCTTGCAATACAGGAGACCTGGGTTCGATTCCTGGGTTGGGAAGATCCCCCTGAAGAAGAAAATGGCAGCCCACTCCAGTATTCTTGCCTGGAGAATCCCAGGGACAGAGGAGCCTGAAAGGCTACTGACCATTGGGTCACAAGAATAGGACATGACTAAACCACCATGCTGATTAATAAATTTGTATTTAACATCGAATTCTCATGGAAAAACTGTCTTTACATTTTCACAGAACAGATTCTCTGAATTGCTCTTCTCAAGGCCCCCATCACCTCCTTGTTTCTCATGCTATAGATAACAGGGTTGAGCGTTGGGGTAAGGATGGTGTAGAAGACAGCAAGAACCTTGTCCTCTGTTGGACTACGCAGAGATTTTGGACGGAGATAAGTGTAAGCAAATGGTGCAGAGTAGAAAGTTACCACAGTGAGATGGGTGCTACATGTTAAATAGGCCTTCTTCTTCCCTTCTGCTGAGTGCATTCGATACACAGCAAGGAGAACACGGCCATAAGAAAATACAATACAAGTGAAAGGCAACAAAAGAAAGATGGTGGTGCTCACAAATACTGTGTACTCACAGACCCAGGTGTCCATGCAGGCCAAAGTCAACATGGCTGGAACATCACAGAAGAAATGATTGATGGCCCTGGATCGGCAATAAGGGATATGGAGGGCATATATGGTGTGGGCACAGGAGTTGATTGAGCCCAGGAGCCAAGATCCTATTATCATAAGCACACATACTCTTCTACTGATTTTGATGGGATAGTGGAGAGGAAAGCAAATGGCCACATAACGATCATAAGCCATAGAAGCCAAGAGCAATCCTTCTGCACCTGCTAAAGTCAAGAAAAAGAAGCTCTGTATCCCACATGCAATGAAGGAGACAGACTTGTTTCCAAATAGAAAATCGTAGGCCATTTTGGGTACAATGTTGGAAATGTAGGTCAGGTCCATGAGGGAGAGCTGACTGAGTAGAAAATACATGGGTTTCTGAAGATGGGTGTCGAGAAAGATGACAAGGATCATGGAGAGGTTACCAAATAGAGCCATTAGAAAAATGAGAACAATGAGAATAAAAAGAAATAGGCCAATTCTTGAAGATGGGAACAATCCCAATAAAGTGAAATAAGTTGATGTTTGATTATAATTTTCCATGTGGCATTAATATAATTTTTCCTAAGGCAGACACAAAAGAAAGAAAGTCAAGTAAGCTATTTTGAAACTGTTGCATGATTAGACTGTGTACAAATTTACAACTCTTAAATGAATAACTGAACCTATTTGGAAAAGCAAAACTTTTTTGTTTTTTTGATCAAGAGACTAGAACTTGAAAATACAAACAGTTTGGCCAATGAGCTTCGCAGGAAATCTTTCAAGTTGTAAAAAATTTATATTTTGACATATTTGGATAAGTATGCTTTACTACCCTACAAAAGCTCAAGTCACATCAAAATTAGATGAGACACTCAAAATATATTCTTAGGAAATCATGTAAATGCATGTTATCTAATTATATTATGATAAATGTTTATCACCATTAAGAAATGATTTATTTGTCATATTCAAACCCTAAGGTTTACCTGTAAATCTGTAGTAGCCTATCACTTATGTTGAGAAGCTAATATTCTTTTTTGAATCTTCTTTGAACAGAAATATTAAATCAAGCTTCCTTGAATTCAGTAACATTATTTGAGTCATCTATTGTGAAATCAAGATGAATATCATCAAGTACCATCTACACAAAATTATGATCTTCCTTCTGAATGAGATTCTGAATGCTGTAATGAAGAACATTTGCTGTATACCTCTATAATCACACTCATTGTAGTTTGATAAATCTGTGCAAAATCTCAAAAATAGCATATATTTTACATCTCTCTGCTTCTTTAGCACTTACATGATAAATAAATTTTGTTGTACACATTTAATTTTAACTTTTATTATTTTTTTAAAGCTCCTCCCAATTCTAAGTTAGAGTAAAAAACTTAAGCACTTATAATCTCTCCCTGTTAAAACACAGCTATAATTGGGCTTTCCTGGTGGCTCAGAGGGTAAAGCGTCTGCCTGCAATGCTTAAAAATATATATTATAAACTAAAAGAAAGTGGGTGAACATGGGGCACAATAAGAGATGAAATAGTTTAGGATCCTTTGAAAGAATAAATTGGAAATAAAAATGGTCAGTCTTTTAAATGAAGAAAAGAAAAATGGCATTCAAGGGTTCTTCCTCATGGTGGGAGGAGTGATTCTTAAGACATATTGTAAGGGAACAAGCCATACAGAATTTTTGTTATTTTAGTTATCATAATTGTTCTAGTGCAAAAATTGTTAGAATTTTAAGAAAGTCTGCAACAGGAAAGAATATGGACATGTGCACATACACACACAAACACAAATACTTATTCACATACAGAAAAACTATGCAATGAAATATAATGATTTTAAAATGCAGAAAATGCATTTTTTACAAATAAGAATTATATCTTCAAAGAAGTATAATATATTACTATTCTACATTATAAATATCATTAGATATATAAAATAAAGTGCAAGCTAACAAAGTCTTGCAAATTAAAATAGTAATATTAATTGATAAGGAAGACTAAGTGAAACATTAAGTCATAAAATGAAAAATATCTAGCAGAATAAAAAAAGGCAAGAAAATCAGAAAATTTGTCTTTAAAGAGTATAAGAGTTAGAGACTATAAGGGAAGAGATACAAACTTATTATCACTCCTAGAAATTCATATAGAACAAAAATGGAAATATCAAAGAAACACATTTTTCAGAATTTATATAAATGAACCACAATATTCAAAAAGCATGAACAGAACATATAAAAATAATCAAACAATACTCTTTGAAAGATATTTTCTTGAAAATTCTAAGTGTCTTGAAAATGTCTAAATGTCTTGAAAAGATTTTTTGAAAATTCTCAATGTTGCCTATAATTGAATGGTCCTAAAAGTGTCTTGACTGAGAAACAGCAATGATGAGAATTATTGTATAAAAATACTAACTAGGGACTTCCCTGGTGGTTCAGCAGCTGAGACTTCATGCTACCAACCCAGGGGTCCCGGATTTGATCTCTAATCAGGGAACTAGATCCCACGTGCCACAACTAAGAGTTCTCATCCTCCAACTAAAAATCTCACATACCACAACTAAAGATCCTGCATTTCACAACAAAGATGTGAAAAAATCAAAGATGCCAAATACTGCAACTAAAACCCAGTGCACCAAAAATATAAATAAATAAATATAAAAAATACTAACTAAATACTCACTAAAATGTCATCAGGCTTTACAATAACTTATGTTTTTGTATTTTAGTAAAATGTACAAAAAGATGGAAAAATGCTGTCAGCATAGCCATGCCAGAAACTGTGTTGCCACTATGTTGAAAGAATTAGAAAAGAGAAAAGTGTGAATGTGATTGTATGTGGGGCAGAAAGTTTTCCATCCACAGTGGCTAAAGTGTCAAGAGATACTATTTGATATTTATTATTAGAGAGCAAGCATATTGATGAAAAATATATTGATAGTGGGCTATTGGGGCTTTACTGGTGGCTCAGATGGTAAAGACTCTGCCTGCAATGCAGGAGACCTGGGTTCAATCCCTGGGTTGGGAAGATCCCCTGGAGAAGGGAATGGCAACCCACTACAGTATTCTTGTCTGAAGAATTCCATGAAAAGAGGAGCCTGGCAGGCCTACAGTCCACGTGGTCGCAAAGTCAGACACCACTGAGCGACTAACACTTTCACTTTCAGTGAGATTTTGAGATCATGTTCTTAATCTACTTGAATAAAATATTAAAGGGATGTAAAACTGATGTCACAGTTGAAAATAGATCTTACAACTGACATTAGACTCAATGGTGAAAGACTAAAAGTTTTTCCTTTAAGATCAAGAACAAGGCAAGAATGTCCACTTTTGAAACTTCTAATTAAAGTTACAGTATTATAATTACTAATATTTTGGCAAGCAAAACAAGTTAAAAACACTAAAACTGTAAAGAAAGAATTAAAATTATCCTGCTTCAGAAGTGATATCTTAAATGTAGGAAATAAAAACTTGTTAGGACTAATAAACAGAGTTATGAATGTTGCAGGATACATAATTGATTGTATTTCTATACTAATAATGTTTAATACTAAGAAGGAACTTAAAACAATAACATTTAACATATCATGAAAAAGAATAAAAGCCCTAGGAAAAAACAAAGAAATTACAAAAGGTATGCACTAACAATCACAAAACATCACTGAAATAAACTAAAGGAGAGACAAATGCCAGCACATGGAAAAATAGCCTGTGCTCATGGGTTCAAAAACTGACTATTGCTAAAATGTCAACATTACCATAAGCAAACTACAGGTGCAAAGAAATGATTTTCATAATACTAAGTGAATTTTGAAGAAAGAAAATAATACATTTCAAAATTCAAATAAAATCTTAAATACACAGAATAGCCCAAACAATCTTATGAAAGAATTGGAGAACTTATTCTTTATTATTCAAACTTACTACAAAGCCATAATTTATAAAAAATGTGTAGTATTGGCAAAGACAAACATAAACCAAAATGATTTAGTGGAGATACCAGAAAAAAAATTATGGTCAGATGATTTCTAGAAGTGTCTCAAAAGTTCAGTTGGAATGTCTTTACAACAAATATTGCTAGAAAACTTGACATCCCCATGCATATAAGGAAATAGGATCATTTTTTTACTACATACACAAAAATTAACTGAAGTGGATTAAAAAGCAGATATAAAGCTAAAACCATACACTCTTAGAATAAAAGGAGAAAAGTTTCATTATACTGAGTTTTGCTGTGCGTTCTTGGATATAGCACCAAAAGCATGTTCAATACCAACAAAAATATAGATACTGGGATTTGTCAAAATTAAAAACTTCTGTATCATGGTGAACTTTATCAGAGTGAATAAGCAGCCCACAGAATGGATAATATTGATACATATCAGATAATGAATTGTAATAGGGAATATATTTAAAAACTACAACCAAGCAACAGAAAAAAATAGTTTTCAAAGGTTAGATAAATGTGAATAAATATTTATTCAAAGAATGTAAACAACTAACCAATTAACATAGGAAAATATAGTCATCATCAATAATTATTTGAGAAATTCAAAGAAAAAATACAATAAGATACCACATTTCACCTTTAGCTATGTTTTAAAAATGCAGAAAAGAGTAAGCATTGGCAAGAATATGAAGAAATTACAACAAATGCAAAGCTTGAAGGAGTGAAAAATGGTATAACCACTCTGGAAAGTACTACTGCAAATTATAAAACAATAACAAAACGTAAAATCAAAATATGGGCCAAAAATTCCACTTCTGAGGTTACATCCAAAATAAAAAACACAATCTAGAATAGATATCTATATACTCATGCTCTTAGAAGCTTTATTTGCAATAGCTAATAGGTAGAAGCAACGCAAATGTCTTTTGACCAATCAATGAATAAACAGAAGGTAATTTTGCTACATGCTATAGCATGGATAAAGCTGACAGATATTGTGCTAAGTGAAATAAGCCAATCATGGCAAGTCATACACATGATTCCACATATATGAGTTACCCAGTATAGTCAAATTAATAAAAGTGAAAGTGGAATGGTGGTTGGTAGGAACTAAGATGTGAGAGGAAAGAAGAATTAGTGTTTAATGGATACAGAGTTTCAGTTGGGCAAGAATTTTGCAAAGGGAAAAATGGAAGAACAATTATTTTTTCATAAATGTCACATGATATAGAATATTGGACTGATTCTCTAGTATACAATTAATACTATAATTTAACTAATAACAAGTTATAACATATGAAAGTAGCAGTGATTCCTATTACATGTATTTTATATAGGGTTGTCTACAGCAAAGTTTCCTTTTAGTAATTAATATTATCACATTAAAAAAAAAAGCAAGAAGTAAAGCAATGAATGGGACACCATACCTGTTATTTGATTCTATATTTCATGACTGCCAGTGGAACATTTTTTTGCTAGTTTATGTTGTACTAGTCTTGTATTCAGCTATGTGATATTACTTAAAAGACTCCTCATCTGACAAGAAAGCAGATGTTGAATATTAGCCTTGGGCACTTCAAAATCTAAAGTGAAATGAAATTTTTTTCTCAGGTAAAAATAAATTCAAATAGCCCATTTCCATTTTTTTACTTGTTTTTTTTTTTTTTTTTTTTAGTTTTCTCTGTCTGCTTTATTTCACTTAGCATTGTGTCCTCAAGTTCCATCCATGTTGTCACCTTTTTTTTTTTTCCTAATTTTATTTTATTTTTAAACTTTACATAATTGTATTAGTTTTGCCAAATATCAAAATGAATCTGCCACAGGTATACATGTGTTCCCCATCCTGAACCCTCCTCCCCCCTTCCTCCCCATACCATCCCTCTGGGCCGTCCCAGTGCACCAGCCCCAAGCATCCAGCATCGTGCATCGAACCTGGACTGGCAACTCGTTTCCTACATGATATTTTACATATTTCAATGCCACTCTTTTTACTTGTTTTTAATCTACTGGGAAAAAAAACAGTAAATAATCTATTTTTGATTATGAACTATTTTTGATCTATTTTTTTAGTTTTCCTTAAAAATTGCCATCTAGGTATCAGCAATAATGACATTATACATAGGAGAAAAGATCTAACTGAAAAAAAAAAATTCTGATTGTGGTTTCACAGTGAGGAAACTAAACAATCCTTGAATCTGAGCCATATCCTATGTGGAAGAGAGAAAAAAGTCTAAACTTCTATTGACCATCTCTATAGATTGGTACTTAGAATGTGTCAGGACATGTTCAAGGATTAAATTGTATTTAATCTTTACCATTATCTCTTGACCTTGACACCATCACTGATATTTTATAGATGACAATATTGACATTCAGATATTTGAAGTGACATTACTTTAAGATATATATTTCTAGATTTAGATTCCCAAATTGATCTATCTTTCTCTCTCTCTATTTACCCATCTACCTGTCTATCTAAACACATTCCCTATCTCTGCTAGCTTATTGCACAGATATTATTCATATATATTTTGAAATAATTAAGCTGAAATTAGATTGGGTTACTTTTTATTGATCAACACAGAAAATACTGACAAGGAAGAAAGAAAGAGAGAAATAAAAATCATTAAAATATAAATTCTATAAAAGTGGTAGGAGGTCAAGAATAGGTGTTAGATGTGTCTTATAGCACAAATATATTTCATTGTTTATAGTTTACACATTTTGACATATTCTTCTACTTTATTAGATACACCGGCTTTAAAGCATTTTCAGATGACCTCACAATCACAACACATTATATTTAAAATTATTCTCTCAAAGCTTCTAAATGAAATCCGGTTCATGTTTCTTCTCCAATACAAAAGCTTCTCTTCCTAGGAGATTTCACTTGCAAAGGAACAAGCATATTATCTGCATGTGATTAAGGTTATACATATACATATTATATATGATGGGTAAAGCCATCCAGTCACTGTCCAAGTCTCAAAATAAGTTACCTATGACTATCCCTTAAAGTCAAAATGCATAAATTTACCAGCAAAATTTTTTCCTTATGTTCACATTGAGAGTTGAAACTGAAATATTGGGAAAAAGTCTTCAGTCATAAATTTTTAAAAATACTGTCTTTTAAAGTGTAGTTTTATTTTTAAAATGATTTCTAAAAACTGAGTCACAAAGATATGAAGTGAATTAGTTCAAAACTGTATAGTAATCTAGTAACTGAGTTGGAAAAAGTGGGAAATTTTCCCCTAGAGTCCTACATTTAGTCCTAATATAGAATTTTCAACTGAAGCACAAATGTTTATACTCTCCACTCTTCTCACTCTTGATCAAATGATTCTCTAATAAATATGATTCTTGGTTACAAAATAAAGCTATGTGATTATTTACAGAGATGCAGAAGGAATGTGGATTTACAAGTTTCCTTAAATTAAATTTGTCGGATATATTATGAGAAATCTCAGATTTCAAAATCTTTCAAAAATCTTTAAAGCTCAAAGACACTCTACCAGATTTCACAGAAATTTGGATTTCTGAAGTAAACTAAAATGCTGAACTTTCTCTGTACTAACCTGCCTTTCTCATCATGTGTAGGACTGGGAAACCAGGTTACTGGGGTAATTTTACCAAAAGGCCTTTGAAGGAAGTCAATTCTAGTTCTTAAAAATTGACTGATAGTACTCAATCTAAATTTTTATAATGAGCATTATTTTAGGGACTTCCCTGGTGGTCCAGTGGTTGAGAGTCTGCCTGCCAGTGCAGGGGACATGGGTTCAATCCCTGGTCTAGGAGAATCCCACATGCTGCAGAACAACTGGGCCCACGTGCCACAATTACTGAGCCTGCACTCTAGAGTCAGTGAACCACACCTACTGAAGCCCCACAAAGCGAGAGCCTGCATCCACAAGAGAAGCCATTACAATGAGAAGCCCATGCACCACGGCACACAGTAGCCTCTGCTCACCACAGCTGGAGACGCCCCACATGCACACAATGACAAAGACCCAGTACAGCAAAAAAAAAAAAAAATTATTTTGTATTTTTTTAAGTGTCTAGAATTTTTATCATTATAAGATGTCTTTCATAGAACCACATTACCCAGAAGTGGGTTCTTTGGAGTCTAGATAAGCATGGTGAAAGTCACTGAGTCGTGTTCAATGTTCAACTCTTTGTGACCAGGCCTGAATACTGGAGTGGATAGCTGTTCCTTTCTCCAGAGGATCTTCCCAACCCAGGGATCGAACACATGTCTCGAACCCAGGTCTCCTACATGGCAGGCGGATTCTTTACCAGCTGAGCCACCAGGAAAGGCCAAGAATACTGGAGTGAGTAGCCTATCCCTTCTCCAGTGGATCTTCCCGACCCAGGAATTGAACCAGTGTCTCCTGTATTGCAGGGGGATTATTTACCAGCTGAGCATACCTGTATAATCCCCTCACATGTAGGCCTGCTTGAGATTCCACATTCCTTCAAGTGTTTCCACAATAAGTTCTAATAAGGAAGAAATAGTACAAAATGGCTTACATTAATCTACCGACTTAGGAATTTTTCCGATACTATTTAATAATCAAGTAATATATATTTTCAACTTTAGAAAGTATACATTAAGAGAACAATCATTTTTTACAGTAAAAAAAGACCTAGAATACACTGTGCATGTTTGTGTGTATAACTTTTTGTATGCTTCTAATTCCTATTACTCAGTGAAATCTGCATTATTAGGTAAATAGATAATAAGGAAGACAGAAACTTTCAAAGATAGACGCTGATTTTAAGAATATGTCCTTCAAATTTGGTTTCACAATGATAATGTGTTTATTTTGCTTCATTAATAGTTATACCAAAGAGAGTTTAGTTTTAAAACTATGCATAATTCTGGCTTATCTACCTACAAGAAATAGAAGATTAGAGTAAAAATGTAAGTATCTGAACATGTGTTTTTTAAGCAGAACAGATGCAAAGAAATATGAGCGATTACAAGCTACCTATGAGATGAAACATAAAAGCACTGCATGCTTGGCTATAAAATATCATTAAAGATAAGCTGTAATTTTAGCACCTTTATCAATATCCTTGCCATGCCTGTGTGCATGGTAAGTCATGTCTGATTCTTCAGGCTCCTCTGTCCATGGGATTCTCTAGGCGAGATTACTGGAGTTGGTTGCCATGCCCTCTGGAATCTCCCTGACCCAGGGATTGAACCCAGGTCTCTTACATCTCCTGCATTGGCAGGTGGGTTCTTTACCACCGGCGCTACATGGGAAGCCCATCTTTGCCATACCATCATCTCAATACACCTGTCATCCACCATAATTGCATGATTATATAGTTTTCAATTGTCTCTTTATGCTACATCCATTTGATTCTCACAAAATCTCTGCAAGGTTGTTTATTCAGATATCATTATTCTTTCACTGGAAATTCATTGATGTATGCAAGAAGTAAAAAGGAAATAAAGAAAATGTAAAAGTTAAAGGCACAAGATACTTCAATTTTACATTGCTTTTTTGAAAAGAATGAATTGGATAACCATAAGAAAAAATACAGATAGTTACTTGCATTTTCCTAGAAGTTATCCTTCAAATTATTTATATATATAAATAATAAATGTAAATAAATATATAAAATATTTATGTATAAATAATAAATATATATATAAATTATTTATATACACACATAGAGGGCTTCCCAAGTGATGCTAGTGGTAAAGAACTCACTGGCCATTTCAGGTAGATGTAAGAGATGTGAGTTCAGTCTCTAAATAGGGAAGATGCCCTGGAGGAGGGCATGGCAACCCATTCCAATAGTCTTGCCCGGAAAGTCCTATGAACAGAAGAGCCTGATGTACTATAGTCCATAGAGTTGCAAAAAGTCCGACACAACTGAAGCACCCATGCATATCTATATTCACAGGCAGGTAACGTTAGCCATTTTTAATCTTTATTATATTTTCCATTTCATATTTTCATATAAAATTTAGGCAAGTAATTTCTAGACTTTGATTTGAAAGTTTGAATTCATGTACAGTAAAAGAACAAGTAGGAAGCAGTATTAAGATTACAATGGATGCTGTGTAAACCACTCTTCATTCATTAAAAAAATAAATATTAAAATAAGTAGGAAATAAGAAAGATTGTCCTCTTTATTGAGCAGTGGGAGTCTTAAGTATTAGATTTATTCAAGTGTAACTCACCACATCCAAAGCATACTGTAGTATAAATCATATTGGCTCTATCTCTTCTAATACCCTTATTTCACTTCCTCTTCAGAAAGCACATTTATGGTCAGGTCCCAAATCACTTTCTGTTGTCCATTTCATTCTCTATAATTTCTGCTGAACAGTACCGTAAAAAGTGCAGCCACTCACTCGACTTCAAACTCCATTTAGAATCTTCTGTTTCTTAACATAACAAAGGCTACATAGATCACATCACTCCTTTTCCAAAGTGATACCTAAAATCCTGAATGATTTCAACCCAAATAACAGCCAGCACTGCCAAAAGTGTTAATCCAATAGAAACAGCCTGTATCAGATTACACAATGTGCTTGCATGAAAATGTCTCTACTCCTAAAAATTTTGGTTTATATTACCTATGCTGTTTTAAAGCTTTCTCGGTTGCAATCTATCTCATTTTCAGAGAATATGTAACAGCCTTTGGATATAATGAATCCTTCCTTCTTTAGTGAATACTGTTTATCCTTCAATTTCTTTTTATCCCATAAATTTCTTATTTCAATTATGGTAAAAAAAAGATTTTAATTTTTTATGAATATTTATTGTATATTTTATCACAGAATGTCATAATTATTTTCAGTTATATTTCAGCATATGTTATAGGCAAATGTACTATTCACTTTAAGTTCAGAACAATAGCTCATAGACAATATCAGCAGTTAACAATTTTACCACATTGCACTATCATTTTATAATCAGTAATTTGCAATCAGATCAATTATCAGAATTGCATAACAACAAGTGTTAGGTTTAAAAGAGCTTCATGTCTTTAAAAATGTGAATAAGCATTTATGTAGCCCATTTATTTATTTTTTTTTTAAGGATATATATTTTAGTATATTAAAATATCTTGTTAAACCAGGTTAAGTCAAATACTTTTCTTTTTTTGAATTCCTGGGTAATGAGATGCCTGATTGTTTATATATATATATATATATATATACACACACACACATATATATATACTTTATATATATAAAGTACTTATATATATATATGTATACAAAAAGTACTTCTATATATATAGAAGTACTTTATTCTGAATAAACTTCTTAAGCACTTACTGAAGAATCCTTCCTCTTCATTAGTGAATAAAAATAAAATGCAATTTGGATTAGTACCTTTTATTATATCCACAGTTTCACAAAATCAGTGGCTTGATTACAGCAGTTCAATCTTCATAATATAAGCAATGTCATTTTCTGAGTAGATGCGTTTAAAAATTTCTAAACAAATGTACATGTTAAATTTTATCTCCACTTATTTTAAATACCTCTGTGTGAACTCAGGAGCAACAATGATTTGGTTCTAGGCTTTTTTTAACTTGATAGTCAATTTAAACCTTTTTTTTTTTTAGGGGGGAGAGTGGGTATTCACTTAGCAACATCCACTGGGATTTAGACAATCTAGGTCAAGTCCTTAATATTCCAGGATGGCCATAAGCTAAGTTTCAGAAAGGAATTGCAATAACTTCTAGAGATATTTTCATTCTTAAGGGTCAATTCAGTGGGGGAAAAAAAACAAATTATTTACTCAGATTCTTCTAATATTATTATGTCTCTCCACTCTGTGGATCATGTATTTCACTTACTTTACCTTACTTTGCAATTTTTTTGTTCCCACCATGTGGCTCGTGGGATCTACCCTGACCAGGCATTGAACCCAGGGCATGGCAGTGGAATCACAAGACCTAACCACTAGACAGACAGGGAGTTTCTGAGTATCCTATAGTTTATATGTTGCTTGTCAGTTAGTGAAAAGTAATAGTCTGTATATATTCATCTATTATCCAGTTGTGATTATATTGACTAAAAATCTAATAAATCAAATGGAATGTGTTTAATGAGATCATATAAGCAGAAATTCTTAAGCTATCACACATGTTGGAGTTATCTATTTTAGATACTGCATAATTGCAAACTGTTTTCATTCTTTTAGAAAAAGCTATTAAATTAAATTATAAAACAATTTTCATGTATTAAACTAGTAAAATAATATTGCATGATATCTGCAATGATATTTAGAAAATATTCAATAACACATTTTATTAAACATTAAAACTTAAGTATTCTTATGTTTTCCTAATTTTCAGTAAATGAATTAAATACAAATTTTACTTGGGAAGGGGTAATATTGGTACCATCAAAATTTTTTAAATTTATTTTAAAATACTTGATCAAGAAGCAATTCCATTTACCATTGTATCAAAAAAATGAAATACCTAGGAATAAATCTACCTAAGGAAATAAAAGACCTATACTCTGAAAACTATAAGCTTTTAATGAAAGAAATCAAAGAAGACATAAACAGATGAAAGCATATGTCATGTTCTTGGGTTGGAAGAATCAATATTGTCAAAATAACTATACTACCCAAGGCAATCCACAGCTTCAATGCAATCTCTATGAAATTACCAATGATATTTTTCACAGAACTAGGACAAAAACAACAAAATCTCAAAATTTTATGGAGATACAAAAGACCCTGGATAGCCAAAACAATCTAGAGAAAGAAAAATAAAGCTGGAGAAATCAGACCCCCTGCCTTCAGACTATACTACTAAGTTACAGCCATCAAAACAGTATGGTTAGTTAGTTAGTTAGTGAAGTCACTCAGTCGTGTCCTACTTTTTGTGACCACATGGACTGTAGCCCATCAGGCTCCTCAGTCCATGGGATTTTCCAGGCATGAATACTGGAGTGGGTTTCCATTTCCTTCTCCAGGGGATCTTCCCAACCCAGGGATAGAACCTGGGTCTTCCGCATTATAGAAAGACGCTTTACAGTCTAAGCTACCAGGGAAGCCCAAATAGAAATATAGATCAATGGAACAGGATAAAAAACCCAGAAATAAGTCCATGCACTTATAGTTAATTAATCTATGACAAAGGAGGCAAGAATGCACAATGTTGGAAAGACAGCCTCTTCAACAAATGGTGCTGGGAAAAATGGACAGCCACATGTAAAAGAATGAAATTAGATCATTCCTTAACTCCATACAAAAAGTTAAGCTCAAAATGGATTAAAGATCTAAATGTTAGAAGGGACATTATAAAACCCTTAGAGGAAAACATAGGCATAGCAGTCTCTGACATAAATCACAGCAAAATCTTTTTTAATCCATCTCCCAAAATAAAGGGGATAAAAAGCAAAAATAAACAAATGGGATCTACTTAAACTCAAAAGCTTTTCACAGCAAAGGAAATAACAAATAAAAAGACAAACCACAGATTGGGAGAAAATATTTACAAATGATGTGACTGATAAGGGATTAGTTTCCAAAATTTACAAAGAGCTTATGACACTTAATAGCATTAAAGCAAGCAACACTCAAAGAATGGGCAGAAGATGTGAATAGACATTTCTCTAAAGAGGACATACAGATGGCCAATAGGCATATGAAAAGATACTCAAAATCACTAGTTATTAGAGAAATGCAAATCAAAACTGCAATGAGATACAACCTTACACCAGTCAGAATGAATATCATCAAAAAATCCACAAACAACAAATGCTGGAGAGGGTATGGAGAGAAGAAACCCTCTTGTGCTATTGGTAGGAATGTAAGTTGATACAGCCACTATGGAGAACAGTATGGAAATTCCTTAAAAAGCTAAAAATAGAGCTACCATATGGCCCTGAAATCCCACATCTGAACATATATCCAGAGAAAAACAAGGTACTTGATTTTTGAATTACAATGGGTCTCAGTGAAGACTTCTTTATGTTTACATTTTTGAGTTCTTTGGGTTTCATGGAGCTGGATGTTTTCTTTCTTTCTCTCTCTCTTTCTCTACTTCTCTTCATATGTATATAGTAAGATGCATTTATCTGTAAGAATTTAAGTTAGAAACTGATGAATTTGTGTATGTGTTACCAAGAAGCCTTTTCTTTTGCTCTCAGGGTATAATCATCCTCAGGGAAGCACAAGGACCATATTTGTGTTAGCCACAAGATGGTAGCTATATTGGGATGGATTTTGGTTTAATCAGAGAATTACTGAACTCAGCAAGTCCAGGTATTAATAGAATCTTGAAATACCCTTATATTTCCTAAATGTATTATGAAAGGTGGTGTAAACTGCATACATCCCCAGGAGTCACCAAAACTGTAAGCATGGTGTGGGGCTATACATTTGAGTATTCTAAAAGAAGTGAGAATTGTAATAGGATATCTATTTTTAATTTTTGTATTCAAGCCTAACTTTTTTTTTTTTTTTTGGTCACACTGGTCTATTAATAATCATGAGGCTTCCCATGTGGCAGAGTGGTAAAAAATATGATTGTTAATACAGCAGACACAAGAGACACAGTTACCATCCCTGGGTGGGGAAGATCCCCTGAAGTAGGAAGGGGCAACACACTCCAGTATTCTTGCATGGAAAATTATATGGACAGGGGAAACTGATGGGCTTCAGTCCATGGGATCACAAAGAGTCAGACATGACTAAGTGACTGAGTATATGTGTGTGTGTGTGTATATAAAATAACTATCTATTTTGAAAATTATACTTCTCACAAAATCCTTACACATAAGGACCATTAAAGATATAATTGAGGAGCTACAGGACCTCTATTTCAGCAGAAGTCTAGATAAAATTGACCATTTTTCTATATCTAGGCTCTCAATTGACATCTCTTACAAAGCATAAGTTCTGATATCTATGCTAAATAGTGGCTGCTTTGTCTGACTCTCATCTATGAATTATGAATCATTGATCCCAAACTTTAAACTTCGGAATGACTGAAGAAGCAAGAGATGTGCACATCCAGTAAGGAAAAGTTGTAAGAATTTCAGTAAACAGGTTTTCCAGATAAGCTTATCATTTTGTTCAGGGTTGTGAGTGGTGCCTAGGAGGAGCAACAGTGATGTCTTTCTTTACATGAAATGTCCTCAGGCACATTTTGGAAATTGCTTGTGGTTGTATAATCTCCAGACTTGATTTGCTAGCATTTCTGGCAAATTCTGCAAGTCCATTATTCTTTTTAATATAATAATTTCTGAATAAATTGGAATTAATTTATTTGTATTGAAAAATAAATTTACTTGTTAAGTATTTAAGCTAATTATATTCCAAATCTCATTTAATTCAGTTGTACAACCTTGTTGCATATGAATAAATGCTTAGTAAGCCTTTGGTCATGGATGTTAAGCAGTCAAAGTCTTCTTTTTCCTTCAATTTGGACTTACATCATGTAATATGAGGTACATTTTCAACAGAAAACTATCCTTTTTAAAAATTTTATTTATCATCCAGTTTTTCTTTTTCTTTTGGTTTGAGAAAAATTTCCATAATATATTAAGAGATAAGCAAGTAATATTCATTTACCATTTAAAAATCATTTGTCTAAACAGTTAAAGCTCAAAAAATCTCTAAATATTCACTAATATTTGTTATAAAAATATCCAAATTTGTATTATTTCTTCAAAAATGTGGTTCTTCTATTTTGGAAAAAATTATTCTTTTCAACTCTAAAATGCATCAGTCATTCATCACTGTCATAATTTTGATAATCCAAGATTTCTTTCTAACTTCTTACTAATTAATACTCCCTGGGATTAGGAGTTCTCTGGCAGTCTACAGTCTTGGACTTAGCACTCCCACTCCAAAGGCTCAGGCCTGATCTCTGTCTGGAAACTTAGACTCCACAAGTCATTTGTCATGGCATTAAAGGGTATTAAAACAAACATAAAAAACAAAACAAGAAATAAGAGATGAGCCCCAAATAAATGATGAATACAAAATCAAGCAAATAATAACAAAAATAATTGAACACATACATACACACACATGAACAAAATCAATACAGTCCAAAGAAAATAAAGTACAAGAAACTGACCTGGTAAGCAAAGGAAACCAAAAATGATATTGACCAATTAAAGGTAAAACTATCTAAAGCACAGACTGGAAAACAAAACTAAAGCAAGGGGCCAAATGGGAAATAAAGCAAAGAAAACAAAATTAACAAATATGGTGGAAAAAAAAGAAAAGAGAGGAAGAATAGAAAACAAAGTTAAACAGATGTACATAAGATTTATGTATATTAAAGAATAGCTACAGCAGGAAAAGAAAATTAAGAAAACAAAAGAAAAAAATATCAATTTTTTTATTTTAAAAAATTAGAATAAAAAAACACACACATAACTTCAAAAGGCCAACATAGAAGCAGAAGTTTATTAAGGAAATAAAAACTGTGATTAAAAAAAAAAGTTCTCAAAAGCTTAAACAGAGTTATTAGTACTAATAAAAACTAATAACCACAGCAACAGATGAAGAAAAAAAAAAATCTAGAACTAACTGCCAAACAAGCAAAATATAAAAATGATAATAAATGTTTTTCTCAATCTCAGCTGTCATTTCTTTTCCTTCACTGTGAGTCACAGTCTACTTTTGCCTCTCTAGGATGTCCTCCAGCATTGGGCTGGTCTCCGGACCTGGTGTGGGGGCAGCTCAGACTTTAATCTGATCCTACCCCTGTGTGTTCTTGCCTCCAATGTCCATAGCTGCCAGAGCAAGTGTATTTTCTTTTGGGGGAACTCTTATTGCCCTTTTATAAATTCCATAGACACAGAGTCTGCCTAATTAGTCATGTGAATTCAATCTTCAGCTCTTATAGATGGTGGGAAAATTTTGGTCCTCTTCCTTCCAAAGGACCCTGTCCCCGGGTTTCAGTTGTGGTTTTATCTCCACCTCTGCATGTGAATTATCTACAAAAGTTTGCTCCTGGAGGATTTAGGTCTGCCCCAGGGAGGACAGGACTTCCCTGGTGGCTTAGATGGTAAAGAATCTGACTGTAATTCAGGACACCTGAGTTTGATCCCTGGGTTGGGAAGATCCCCTGGAGAAAGAAATGGCAACCCATTTCAGTATTCTTACCTGGGAACTCTCATGGACAGAGGAGTCTGGTGGGCTATAGTCCATGGGGTCTCAGAGTCAGACACAAATGAGTGACTAACAGTCTACAATCAATCAGTGAGAATTGTGTAAGGAGGTGGTACAGCAGCTTCGATCTCAGGGACCAAGCAGCACCAGGTACTCAAGGGAAGCCAGTGGCTAGGGAAGTGCTCTTAGTGTTTTTTCCAACCTCTAGTAGCTCTGTCCCAGGGGGAATTGAGCATGGAAGTGGTGCCATTGCTTGGATCACAGAGACCCTGGCAGCACCAACTGTGCAGGGACAGCAGCTGCCTCAGTCATGGGAGTTATGCCCTATTAGATTCATTTTCTAGCCTCTGGCAGCTGGCAGTCAAATGGCCTTCTTGGCTGGTCCTTCTCTGTTGCTCAGCATGCTAAGTCACTTCAGTTGTGTCCGACTCTGTGCAACCCCTAGACGGCAGCCCACCAGGCTTCACCGTCTCTGGGATTCTCCAGGCAAGAACACTGGAGTGGGTTGCCATTTCCTTCTCCAATGCATGAAACTGAAAAGTGAAAGTGAAGTCGTTCAGTCATGTCTGACCCTCAGCGACCCCATGGACTGCAGCCTACCAGGCTCCTCCATCCATGGGATTCTACAGGCAAGAGTAGTGGAGTGGGGTGCCACTGCTCAGCATATCAGATCCTTAAATGGCCACCCTGGATGGGATTCTTCTCTATTGCTCAATGCATCAGACACTTAAAGTGCTGTTCTCTCTGGTGCCTTTCTCTATTGTTCAGCAGCCAGAGCTGGTGTTTGGGGAGAGATAGGCTACAGTGATGGCTCCATCCCTTGTATGTGATTCAGCAGTTTTGCCTTGCCTTCATGGCTGTTTGGCTTTCCTCCCCAGGCATTTCCCACCACAATCTCCTCCTTCATGTTCTCTTGGACCATCTCCCTGCAGGCAACAGCAGACCTCACCCTGAGATTTCTCTCCAATCCCTATGATCCAGCTCCCAGCCACTGCACTTTCTAGGGGACTTGCATACCTGTGTGGGGTATGTATGGCTTTGGCAAGTATTGTCTATGTGATTCTCATTCCATTCAGCCTGTCACAGATCAGCTGATGCACTCTCCAACAGCCTCAAATGCTTCTCCTCTGTCTCAAGCAATTGCCCTGATGTGGGAATTTGACTCTGCTTCAGTTTCCCCAACCTCTGGGTGTAAGTCCAGTTCTGTTTACTCTCTTTCCCCCCACTTCTTTTGTCCTTCTTTTGTGTAGATTTGTATATTCCTTTCTCATGGTCAGGGGCTTCTGCCCACTTTCAATTGGTGTTCTGCAAAATCTTCTGTGTCTGAAGGTGTATTCCTAATGCGTCATGGAGAGAGATGTACTCCACATCCACCTACACCTCCACCACCTTGACTTTCCAAACAGGTAAATTTTTGATGTTGTAAACAACCCCCATATGATGAAATCACTTGATGTTTGGTTGCAATTCTCCATTGGTTGTTTTTAAAGTTTTTGTTGTTGTTGTTGTTTTTGAAGAGATGTATGCATGCAAGCTAAATAAAGAACTATAAAATGTTTACTTATTTTTTCAATTTTGTTTTGAATCTAACTGCAAATTTCACAGGAAATTCCATAAATGAATAATCAGTGTTACCTATTATGAAAAAGAAACCCCAATCTGGTACCTAAAGTCAGAAGGTAAGTTGATAACAATTAACACCCAAAATATTTTGTAAAGTTTCCATGAAATAATAAAAGAAACATATCTATACCTATTTGAGTAAGATATAAATAGCTGCCTGCCCTTAATAAACTCACATAATAAATATGTCAAATGTTTTACTAAACATGTGCATCATTCTTATTGCCAAGAAGGAGCACAAATTGAAGATCAGTACAACTGAGTATGTTTTGCACTTGTCAATTGAATGAATTCAGCAATACACAGAAGGTGCTTTCTTCTCTATGTTCAAAACAATATTCTCTTCTCATTCTTTAAGACCTGAATTCATAAGTATAATTTATTTCTCTCACTTTGAGAAGACAGATTTGTTTCATTTATAAATAAGTATTGAAGTATAGATGACTTATAGTGTTGTGTTAGTTTCATATGTACAGTAAAGTAATTCAGTTATATGTATATATTCATTTCTATTATGATTTGTCACAGAATAATGAATACAGTCCCCTGTGCTATATACCATGAATGTACTGTTTATCCATCCTATATATTAACATACTAGCTTGCCTGTGCTAATCACAAATTCCCATCATTTCTTCCCTCCTTTACTCCCCACTTGACAACCACAAATCTGTACTTTACATCATTGAATGTATATTTTGTTTTTTAAATATGTTTATTTAAATAATATTTATACATATGGGCATCTTGAGTGGCACCAATGGTAAAGATCCACCTGTCAAATCAGGAGATGCAAGAGACTCAGTTTCAATCCTTGAGTTGGGAAGACCCCCTGGAGTAGGAAACTGCAACCCACTCTAGTGTTCTTGCCTGGAAAATTCCATGGACAGAAGAGCCTGGTGGACTACAGTTCATGGGATCAAAGAGTTGGACATGACTCAGCATGCATATATATATATCGTTGGATAGATAGATAATGAAGATATGACATACCATCATTCATCATTCATTTGTTGATGGACATTTAGGTTGTTTCCATATCTTGGGTATTGCAAATAGTACTGCTATTAGCAGAGAGTTGAATTTATCTTTTCAAATTTTAGTTTTATCTGGGTATATGTCCAGAAGTGGACTATGGCATTTTTGCATACAACTGATGATGGTCCTTATTGTCAAATTCAGCAAAGACTTAAAGAATGTAGGGAAAACCACTAGACCACTCAGTTCAGTTCAGTTCAGTCGCGCAGTCATGTCTGACTCTTTGTGACCCCATGAATCGCAGCATGCCAGGCCTCCCTGTCCATCACCAACTCCTGGAGTTCACTCAGACTCACGTCCATCGAGTCAGTGATGCCATCCAGCCATCTCATCCTCAGTCGTCCCCTTCTCCTCCTGCCCCCAATCCCTCCCAGCATCAGAGTCTTTTCCAATGAGTTAACTCTTCACATGAGTTGGCCAAAGTACTGGAGTTTCAGCTTTAGCATCATTCCTTCCAAAGAATACCCAGGACCAATCTCCTTTAAAATGGACTGGTTGGATCTCCTTGCAGTCCAAAGGACTCTCAAGAGTCTTCTCCAACACCACAGTTCAAAAACATCAATTCTTCGGCGCTCAGCCTTCTTCACAGTCCAACTCTCACATCCATACATGACCACTGGAAAAACCATAGCCTTGACTAGACAGACCTTTGCTGGCAAAGTAATGTCTCTGCTTTTTAATATTCTATCTAGGTTGGTCATAACTTTTCTTCCAAGGAGTAAGCATCTTTTGATTTCATGGCTGTAGTCACCATCTGCAGTGATATTGGAGCCCCCAAAAATTAAGTCTGATATTGTTTCCACTGTTTCCCCATCTATTTCCCATAAAGTGATGGGACCGGATGCCATGATCTTCGTTTTCTGAATGTTGAGCTTTAAGCCAACTTTTTCACTCTCCTCTTTCACTTTCATCAAGAGGCTCTTTAGCTCCTCTTCACATTCTGCCATAAGGGTGGTGTCATCTGCATATCTGAGGTTATTGATATTTCTCCCAGCAATCTTGATTCCAGCTTGTGCTTCTTCCAGTCTAGCTTTTCTCATGATGTACTCTGCGTAGAAGTTAAATAAGCAGGGTGACAATATACAGCCTTGACGTACTCCTTTTCCTATTTGGAACCAGTCTGTTGTTCCATGTCTAATTCTAACTGTTGCTTCCTGACCTGCATATAGGTTTCTCAAGAGGCAGGTCAGGTGGTCTGGTATTCCTATCTCTTTCAGAATTTTCCACAGTTCATTGTGATCCACACAGTCAAAGGCTTTGGTATAGTCAATGAAGCAGTATTAGATGTTTGTTCTGTAACTCTCTTGCTTTTTCGATGAACTATAGGATGTTGGCAATTTGATCTCTGGTTACTCTGCCTTTTCTAAATCCAGCTTGAACATCTGGAAGTTCACACTTCACATATTGTTGAAGCCTGGCTTGGAGAATTTTGAGCATTATGTTACTAGTGTGTGAGATGAGTGCAATTGTGTGGTAGTTTGAGTATTCCTTGGCATTGCCTTTCTTTGGGACTGGAGTGAAAACTGACCTTTTCCAGTCCTGCGGCCACTGCTGAGTTTTTCAAATTTTCTCGCATGTTGAGTGTAGCACTTTCATGGCATCATCTTATAGGATTTGAAGTAACTCAAATGGAATTCTGTCACCTCCAATAACTTTGCTCATAGTGATGCTTCCTAAGGCCCACTTGACATCACATTCTAGGATGTCTGGCTCTAGGTGAGTGATCACACCATCGTGATTATCTGGGTTGTAAAGATCTTTTTTGTATAGTTCTTCTGTATATTCTTTCTACCTCTTCTTAATATCTTTTACTTCTATTAGGTCCATATAATTTTTATCCTTGATTGAGCCCATCTTTACATGAAATATTGCTTTGGTATCATGAATTTTCTTGAAGAGATCGCTAGTCGTCCTATTCTATTAGTTTCCTCTATTTCTTTGCTTTTATCACTGAGTAAGGCTTTCTTATGTCTCCTTTCTATTCTTTAGAACTCTGCATTCAAATGGGTATATCTTTCCTTTTCTCCTTTGCCTTTTGGTTCTCTTCTATTCACAGCAATTTGTAAGGCCTCCTCAGACAACCATTTTGCCTTTTTGCATTTATTTTCATTGGGGATGGTCTTGATCCCTGCCTTCTGTACAATGTCACGAACCTCTGTCCATAGTTCTTCAGGAACTCTGTCTATCAGATCTAATCCCTTGAATCTATTTGTCACTTCCACTGTATAATTTGAAGGGATTTGACTTAGGTCATCATCTATTTCTGCTTTATTGACTTTGCCAAAGCCTTTTACTGTGTGGATCACAATAAACTGTGGAAAATCCTGAAAGACATGGGAATACCAGACCACCTGATCTGCCTCTTGAGAAATCTGTATGCAGGTCAGGAAGCAACAGTTAGAATTAGACATGGAACAACAGACTGGTTCCAAATAGAAAAGGAGTACGTCAAGGCAGTATATTGTCACCCTGCTTATTTAACTTCTATGCAGAGTACATCATTAGAAACGCTGGGCTGCAAGAAACACAAGCTGGAATCAAGATTGCTGGGAGAAATATCAGTAACCTCAGATATGCAGATGACACCACCCTTATGGCAGAAAGTGAAGAGAAACTCAAAAGCCTCTTGATGAAAGTGAGAGTGGAGAGTGAAAAAGTTGGCTTAAAGCTCAACATTCAGAAAACGAAGATCATGGCATCTGGTCCCATCACTTCATGGGAAATAGATGGGAAAACAGTGGAAACAGTGTCAGACTTTATTTTGGGGGGCTCCAATATCACTGCAGATGGTGACTGCAGCCATGAAATTAAAAGACGCTTACTCCTTGGAAGGAAAATTATGACCAAACTAGGCAGCATATTAAAAAGCAGAGACATTACTTTGCTAACAAAGGTCTGTCTAGTCAAGGCTATGGTTTTTCCAGTGGTCATGTATGGATGTGACAGTTGGATTGTGAAGAAGGCTAAGCGCTGAAGAATTGATGCTTTTGAACTGTGGTGTTGGAGAAGACTCTTGAGAGCCCCTTGCACTGCAAGGAGATCCAGCCAGTCTATCCTAAAGGAGACCAGTCCTGGGTGTTCATTGGAAGAACTGATGCTGAAGCTGAAACTCCAATACTTTGGCCACCTCATGCTAAGAGTTGACTCATTGGAAAAAACCCTAATGCTGGGAGGGAATAGGGGCAGGAGGAGAAGGGGATGACAGAGGATGAGATTGCTGGATGGTGTATCACTGATTCGATGGACGTGAGTTTTAGTAAACTCCGGGAGTTGGTGACGGACAGGGAGGCCTGGTGTGCTGTGATTCATGGGGTCGCAAAGAGTTGGACATTACTGAGCGACTGAACTGAACTGAGTGATTTATGTATTGCTGGATCTAGAACTCATGTTTTCCATTTCACTATTCAGAGTCCAAGTCAAAACTACCTCAAAATTCTTTTTTTTTTTAATTTTTATTTTGCTTTACTTTTTAACTTTACAATATTGTATTGGTTTTGCCATATATCAAAATGAATCTGCCACAGGTTCATGTCTCCCCATCCTGAACCCTCCTCCCTCCTCCCTCCCCATACCATCCCTCTGGGTCGTCCCAGTGCACCAGCCCCAAGCATCCTGTATCGTGTATCGAACCTGGACTGGCGACTCATTTCATATATGATATTATATGTGTTTCAATGCCATTCTCCAAAACCATCCCACCCTCTCCCTCTCCCACAGAGTCCAAAGGACTGTTCTGTACATCACTGTCTCTTTTGCTGTCTTGTATACAGGGTTATTGTTACCATCTTTCTAAATTCTACTTCCATTTGTTTTTACAGTGACTTTTCAGACCAGCCATGATCCTTACAGAAATCAACCTGTTATTATCAAAGGTAAACTTTCTACAGACCATTATGCTTTAAAAAATCCTTTAGGGAAAGTAACTAGGAAAAATTCACATATGAATGTTAAACATCCTACCTCTCTCACAGTGTCAAATTACAAATATATGCATGTAAGCCTGTATCCCTCCTTCTACAAAAACTCCAAGACAGGAGAAGCAAAGGAATCTTAATACTTTAATTAATTTCTTTAGTAGTCTATATTCCTTGAATGATTTAAATGTTGAAGTATCATATTTATTATTCAAACAAATTGCATAGTTAGTAATAAAGTACAAAGTGAATATTTATAATTGTGTATATATCTCCATAAGATTCCATGAATTAGAATTGTGCTATGGGCACACATAGAGAGAGAGTGTTTACTAGAATGTTTATTTCCTTTGTATTGTATTTTAGGATGGGGTGACATTTCCCAAGTCAATTGCACAGAATTTGGTGTCAAAAGTTAGATTTATCCCTAGTATGACCACTAATTAGGAACGTTACATTAATTTGATGGATTTAACTATGTAAAATAGTAGCTTGTAAATTAAGCAGGTCTAAAAAGTTGTGTATACCTGTGGTGGATTCATGTTGATGTATGGCAAAACCAATACAATATTGTAAAGTAATTAACCTCCAATTAAAATAAATAAATTTATATTTAAAAAAAGAAAAAAAAAAGTTTAAATGCTGTGGTGTATGGTGGGTTCTTAGCACATCTGATAGATAAGTTAACCATTAATGCAAGGGTTCTTCCCTCCATCAGGAAATATTGGGAAATGGAGATGCTTGTTGTTGTTACTGTTTCTTGGCTTATTTTTATTACTACTTAGGGGAGTGACTGGCATCTGAAAGGTGCTGCTAGGTTTGTACTATGTATAGGATAGACACTCATGGATCAATTAGCTAAATGGCCCAAAACATAAATTTGACTGACACTGAGAAACTCTAAATTAATGGTAAATTTTACCTTCTTTATTTTGATCTTTATCTTCCTAATTTGCATACTTTTCACTATTAAGATTATGCAGTGACAAAGGTTTTCCAGTTGTTTATTTTTTTCTTTGTATTCTTCCATTTGAATATCACAGGAGCAATGCCTTGTAATATGGTATTATATTATGGTATTATAATCATGCTAGATTCACTAAAGTTTAGTGAGTGCACAAGGCAAAATAACATGTCATCATGGAACCACTTCACCCTCATTGGTAATCTACACATAGGAGCAAAAAAACACACACCAGGATTTTTATTCAACACTTGACTCCATGTGTTATCTTGATTCCCTGCATCAAGTCTAAGACTACCTCCCTTATGTAGGGACTAATTAAACCATACTAAGAATAATCAGCTTAATAAAACTGGAAATTGGGCTGAGTGTCTTATGAACAATGCCTATACATCACTTTCTTTAAAGATAAGAATTGGTATGGAATAGACTAAGTCAGATAATCTTGGAATACACTGGACCATGCCTAATGGAAGTTCTTGCCTTAAATTCTTACTTATGTCCTCTAAATGTTACCAGTTATATTGCTCGTATTTTACCTACTTTATAAGATTGTTGTTTCTTGCATTAACAATGTTTTGCCAAAAGTTTTAATTTTCATCTCATGTTTTAAGGATTTGTTAACAGAAGAAACCATTCATTACATACAAATAAACAATTTTGATATTTAATAAAGAATTATCTAACTTATTTTCAATATAAAATCATGAAGAGAAATAGAAGGAGTAGAGAAGAGTAATAGCATATACATCACCACACTGGGCTAACATCCAGATTCAAACTGTGCTGGGAAGTCCCATGTAACAGCAATCTGGAGTCTCACTTGGGAAAAGTTTTCAGGAAGTATATAACCACAAGGGCAAGACTTCAAATTGCAGTTTGTGGAGCTCCAATTTATAATCCCAGGCTGAAAACTGATATCATCATCAGTTCAGTTCAGCCATTCTATCGTGTCTGACTCTTAGCAACCCCATGCAGTACTCCAGGCCTCCTTGTCCATCAACAACTCCTGGAGCTTACTCAAACTCATGGCCATTGAGTCTGTTGAGTCCATTCAACCATCTCATCCTCTGTCACCCTCTTCTCCTCTTGCCTTCAATCTTTCCCAACATCAGGGTCTTTTCCAATAAGTCAGTTCTTCACATCAGGTGGCCAAAGTATTGAAGTTCAGCTTCAGAATCAGACCTTCCAATGAATATTCAGGACTGATTTCCTTTGGGATGGACTGGTTGGATCACCTTGCAGTCCAAGGGACTCTCAAGAGTCTTCTCCAACACCACAATTCAAAAGCATCGATTCTTCAGCACTTAGCTTTCTTTATAGTCCAACTCTCACATCCATACAGGACTACAGGAAAAACCAGATTTGACTAGACAGACTTCTGTTGGCAAAGTAATGTCTCTGTTTTTCAATACGTTGTCTAGGTTTTAGACAAGAAAAGTCATAACTTTTCTTCCAAGAAGCAAGCGTCTTTTAATTTCATGGCTTCAGTCAACATCTGCAGTGATTTTGGAGCCCCCCAAAATAAAAGCCTGTCACTGTTTCCATTAGTTCCCCATCTATTTGCCATTAAGTGATGGGGCCAGGTGCCATGATCTTAGCTTTGTGAATGTTGAGCTTTAAGCCAACTTTTTCACTCTCCACTTTCACTTTCATCAAGAGGCTCTTTAGCTCCTCTTCACTTTCTGCCATAAGTGTGGTATCATCTGCATATCTGAGGTTATTGATATTTCTCCCGGCAATCTGGATTCCAGCTTGTGTTTCTTCCAGTCCAGCATTTCTCATGATGTACTCTGCATACAAGTTAAATAAACAGGGTGACAATATATAGCCTTGACAAACTCCTAGGTAATTCAAAAGAAAACAAGGACATACTGTGAATGACTGTATACACTTAAAATTTGACAACTTAGAAGAAATGGACCAATTCTTAAAACACACAGACTACTGAAAGTTACCTAATATGGGGGAGATAATTTGAATACTCCTATCAAAGAAACTGAAAGTACTATTTAAAATTTACCTAATCAAAATTTAACTTTTATCCTGTCCATATGAGGTTTTGTAGAAAAAAAAAAAAAAAAGCACAAAGAGAAATCATTTACACATGACACATCTCACAGAAGGTTACAATAAATAACTCTCAATTCATAAGAGAAAAAAACAATTCAATTAGAAAATGGACCAAAAACTTAAGAGACTAATCACTGAAGATGATATACAGATGGCATATAGACACACGAAATGATGTTCAAAGTCATTAGCCAAGAAGGATTGCAAATTGAGACCAGAATGAGATATCACCACTTTGGCATGATAAACAGAGAAGCCTATGGGAAGAGGCTGGACCATCACTCTAAGCTCTGCTCAGAGCATGCTAAAATGGGCCGAGTCTGCTGATGCCACTTTCTGAAGAACTGTCAGAACTGCAAAAATTTAAATTGTGACAACACAAAATAATAATGAGGAAACAAACTGAATGATTCAGACCTTCCTGGCGGTAACATACAATGATACAGCTATCTGAAAACTGAATGGACAATTTCTTTTAAAAAATAAGCATATAATGATCAGAAACATTAAACAATTTCCACAGTCACATTCAGGAAATGAAGAAGGTGTGACTGAGCACAGTTATCTCTGAATGTCTAAGTTGTCCCTGATGTTAATGATTCTCCATGCAAGTAGCAAGATGGAGAGAGTAAAGAGAAAGGGTAACAAGTCTCAAGTTACCTGTAAAGTGAAGCCCAATCCCTCCAGCCCCTAGGACATTTTACAATCCTAGGTCCCATCCAAAATCCAGCACAAGGCAGAAAGGGATGAGAGTAACAGCCATATATTTTTATAGTTGTTTTTTTTTTTTTTTTCCTCATTACTTTGGGCTAGGAAGAAAGAAATCATGAGGTTAGAGAATTGTGCTACTCTATTGTCTATACTTTGAATCAGATTGTGAACTTCTAATTGTAAGTCCTCCATCTGATTCTGTGTCAGAAAAAGTTGACCCCTGTTGCTGAAGACCAGGGTGTGGTAGGACACCGTGGTGACTGAGGGGCAGGGTATGGTAGGAGAAATGCAGGAAACAGGCATGGACTTGACTGTGGAAGGTTCATGTTCCAGGGCTCCCAACTGGGTACATGGGGATCTTCTATGTAGATCATTTGTGGGGGAGTCCACGACAGCTCCTCAAAGTGATCAGGGATGGCACAGGCAGGATGCTGGTACACAGGTGGTGGGAGGGCAAACACTTCTGCACCTGGAGGACATGAGAGAGAGAAAAAAAGATGCTCAAGGGAAACACGAAGACATCACACACCCTCCCCCTGAATCTTTGCATGTCACTTAGTCTGGCCCAGGGGGCCATGTATATTCTAAACCAAGCTATGAGAAAAGTCCCTCATTGCTTTGGGGATAAAGAGGAGAAATAGGAGAGAGGGATAGGTAGATGCTCAGACCTTGAAGTCTTCTGTACAGTGTGCAGGGGGAGCCTGTGGTCAGAGACCAGTCATTTAATGCTGTCCTGTTATGGAGACAGTGCAACATCTGGGCCAGGTGATGCCGCTTACTCAAGAAACATGAAGATGAATACAAGAGACAAACCTGAAAAGTCCTTTATCTCCAACCTATGTCTGAAGATCCTGTGAAGGGTCCCTCCATAAGGACAAGGCAAAGGTTCACTTCTTGGTTTCTGGTTGACTTCATGAATGGTCCAATATAAGTCGTGCATGTTTATGAGCATTTGGAGACATTTTCTCTTGCTCTTAATTATGCCCCTTTGCTTGAGATGCTTGGCAATTATTTTTGATGCTACATGAAAATTCTTCTTTAATGCTTCACCTTCAAGGAGTTCCCATTCTTCTAAGAAACTCCTGATTTCATGGTCGCTCCAAGCTTTGACACCCTGGTCTGTAAAGGAGAGAGGGTTATAAAGGCGCTTTGTAATAACTCACAGGCACACTGGAGGGTTTCTTAGTGACCTTGCCTCTGCACTGATAGGTCCAACCAGGACACTGGAACAGTTCAGAAAGTATCTGAGAGCCTGAGGTTATTCCAGTTGCATAATTTCATTTCAGAGAATATTGACAGGGCTATAGTGGGCCATTTACTGTCTGGGACAAATCTGCTGATCAGGGGCTCACTTCCCTGCCTTAATGAGGCTTTTCCCTGCCTCCAGTCCTCAGGGCTGGGGTCAGGAGTAGAGAGCTCCCAGGATTCTGGGAAGCCCTGTCATCCCTGGGGCCTGTAATACTGGGAAGATGAAAAAGGAGAGATAGAAAGTTTTCTCTAAATATGACTAAGAGCATCATACCTGAGGGCACTTCTGCTCCCTGAGTTTCTCTTACTGTCTCTACATCCTGGAGGTGGCTAGTAATTTCGGTCTGAATTGTGACTTTCTAATAGAAAATAAAAGATGAACATTGACACAGTAAGTAATCTCATAACCATTTATTTGTGATTGCTTAAGTAATTAGCCAATCACTAAAAATCAAACAATCTTAAATCTTAAGAGCGGATCTAGAAAACATTCTACAATAACAGAAAACATCAGTTGCAAATCATTAACTGATGAGTTATTTCAAAACCAAGCAGAGTGCTCTCTTTCTTTTACACTTGCTTTGAGCCAGAAAAAAGCCAGAGGAACTACTGAACAAAAGGTTTTGATTCATGAGACAGCAGGAACACAAGACAGTGGTTTGAAAGAAAAAAAAAAAAGTGAAGGGGACCTGCAAGGGCAACCCAGAATGCCTCAGGGTGTCTAGACCTTAGAGCAAGGAGACGGGTACAAATAGTGCCTCAGTGTCCAAGCTGAGGTCTTGAATTAGTGAATGCTGTTGGATATCATGTATCAGAATATAAAGATATGACAAGCAAAAAGAGCAGGGGAGAGACAGAGAGATGAAGGGAACTCTGAAGATTTACAAGGAGGTTTGCTGTCCAAAAACACATGAACCCTGTGTGGGTAGGAAGTGCCTAGACTAGGTAAGAGTCTCTGGAAAGGAGTAGGCTGGGAAATTGCTGGGATCAATCAGGCCAAGCAGAATCTTCATCCCCAGTGACAAGAGTGAAAACAATAATCCTAATCCAAGGATTTTCATATATAGACTGCTCAAAAATGGTATGGCCTCACTAGTGGTACAAAATTAGCCAGACCAAAATCTGTTCTGGTGTCAGCTAACAAAGATTTGCAATTCTCAAAAGTCTCATACTGTTTTGATGTAGCTTCTCTGCTACCAGAACAGAGCCCAACAATAGCTCAAGGAGCACAGAATATCTAGAACCCTAAAATAAGCATACAAATTTCCCAATTAGAATTACCTGGTATGCAACAAGACAAATACAATTCCCCATAAGCAGAAAATTGATCCATAGACTCAGAAATGATACAGAAGGCAGAAATAGTAGTGGAAGATTTATAATAAGAACTAGAAATAAACTCCCTGTGATCAAGCATGCAGAGAAGGCAATGGCACCCCACTCCATTACTCTTGCCTGGAAAATCCCATGGACGGAGGAGCTGGTAGGCTGCAGTCCATGGGGTCGTGAAGAGTCGGACATGACTGAGTGACTTCACTTTCACTTTTCCCTTTCATGCTTTGGAGAAGGAAATGGCAACTCACTCCAGTGTTCTTGCCTGGAGAATCCCAGCGATGGGGGAGACTGGTGGGCTGCCGTCTATGGGGTTGCACAGAGTCAGACACGACTGAAGCGACTTAGCAGCAGCAGCAGCAGATCAAGCATGGAGAGGAAACAGTAGCATAAGAGATAATAGGAATATATAAGCAGCCTGTGGAACTTCTACAGATGAGAAATACTCCACCAGGAGGAGAAGGGACAACAGAGGATAAGATGGTTGTATGGCATCACTGACTTGATGGACATGAGTTGGAGCAAGTTCCAGGAGATGGTGATGGACAGGGAAGCCTGGTGAGCTGCAGTCCATGGGGTCACAAAGAGTCAGACACAACTGAGTGACTGAAACTAACTGAACTGAACACGAAATATCAAAGTAGACACATATTCTCATTAAAACCAGAAATTTGTGAGAAAGATCCATCAAGTTGTTCAGAACATCCCTGAAGGTCATGGACCCAGGGGCCACAGTTCTGGGTTCTTACTCCTAGTTTTGAAGTTACAATGAATATATGTAAAGAAAAGAGAAGGTTGTGGACATATCCCTTCGGACTGAAAGTACTTATGAAATAAAAAGACAGATAATCTAGCCAGACACTCACGAATACACAGGAATCAAGTTTCCTTCAACCTACCTCCATTGGTATTCTGAAATTCCTCTGTAGCCACAATTTCTAATCCAGGAACTGAAGAGAGCTGGCACTTACTCTACCTTGCTGGAATTCACAAGATCAAGTGATTTCCTGAAATATGTCTGGTTCTAGCAGTCTCTGAAGCCCTTGAAAGATACATCAGCTGTTATATACCTTGGAAGTGATTGAGTCAGACCCACCCAATATACTCCCTTTGGATTAACTGAAGATAATTTAATTTAGATTTTTTTAAATTCCAACTTCAAAAACCCCATTAATGCAGCACATAGAATGCAGTTTGATTGGATAACTAGGATAGGATTAACTTGAGATTAATAATTAACTCTAGTACTGATTCCAAGGATCCCTAGCCCCATCAAAGGCAAAGTGAGAAGTTGTGACATTCCCATAAATGAAGGACCCTACCCTCCATGAGTTACAGTTAAGAGGCCAGGGAACTGGGCTTGGCATGAGGACTATGAAGGTCAAATAGAGGGTGGTTTCAAGTGAGGTTTAGGGGAAGGGCCCAGGTTTCAGATGGTGGGAGTGGTCATAGATTGTACAGATGCATGTGGGGTAATTCATAAAGTACTTAGTTTGAAAGAAAGGTTTAGGGAGAGGAAGAGATGGGGAGAACAGAGATTTTCTCTTTATAAGAGGTCATTTTTCAAAGAAATTTGTGTACGGTGAAGGAAGAACACAGGAGGGGAGTATGTAGTTTTCAGTGGTGTCTGATTCTTTTGCGACCCCATGAACTTTAGCCTGCTAGGCTCTTCTATCCATGGAATTTTACAGGTAAGAATGCTGAGTAGGTTGTCATTTCCTTCTCCAGGGGATCTTCCTGACCCAACACTCAAACCTGCATCTCTTGAATTGGAAAGCAGATTCTTTACCACTGAGCCACCTGGAAAGCCCCAAGACTATGTTATGCATGTTATGTCATTTCAGTTGTGCCCGCCTTTTGGGGGAACTTATGGACTGTAAACTGCCAGGCTCCTCGGTTCACAGGATTCTCCAGGTAAGAATACTGGAGTGGGTTTCCATGCCCTCCTCCAGGGGATCTTCCCAATGCAGGGATTGAACCCACATCTCTTGTGTCTCTTGCATTGGCAGAAGGTATAATTTACCTCTATTAAACATTTAGCATTTGAGGTTCCTTTTGGGTTTCTGTTTTGCTATTACAGAGTTGCCTGAAGTCTTGTAGATATCTGGATGGGTGTTTATAAGTCAGACAACTGGGAATGGGAGAGAAGAAAAAGGACTTACAGTGTCACCAAGATTGTGGGAAACACAATGCTTAGAAGTTTTTTTGTTTTTTTTTTTTCCTTCTCTCTCAGGGTCTCAGAAGGAATCTAGGCTACTATAGACCTTGTTGTTGTTATTCAGTCACTAAGTCATGTCCAGCTGTCTGTGACACCATGCAGTGAAATATGCCAGGCTCTTCTGTCCTCAATTATCTTCCAGAATTTACTCAAATTCATGTCCTTTGAGTCAGTAACGGTATCTATCCATCTTATCCTCTGCCATTCTCTTCTCTTTTTGCCTTCAGTCTTTCCCAGCATTAGGGTTTGTTTTTTTGTTTTTTTTGTTTTGTTTTGTTTTTTTTCAATGAGTTGTCTCTTCACATTCAGGAGGTTGAATTATTGGAGCATTAATCCTTCTAATGGACAGTCAGGGTTGATTTCCTTTAGGATTGATGGGACCTTGCCTACATGCATGCTAAGTCACTTCAATTGTACCTGATTCTTTGCAACCCAATGAACTGTAGCCTGCCACGCTCCTCTGTCCATGGGATTCTCCAGCAAGAATATTGGAGTAGGTTTCCTTGCCCTCCCCCAGGGGATCTTCCCAACTCAGGGATGGAACCCACATCTCTTATGTCTCCTGCTATTGCAGACAGGTTCTTTACCACCAACACCACATGGAAAGCCCTGACTCTACCTTATGCAGAATTTATTTTGAATCTTAAAAATTAACTAAGAATCATCCACAAGTCTACCTCTTGATTCAGATTTAAGGTATTTGTATCAAGACTAGGGAGTGGCATATACAGTGAGTGGTACATCTTAAATCAGTTCAAGCTCAGTGTGTATTGGCTCCACAGTCATTTTTGTTTCTGTCGTCACTTAAAAATATGACTCTATATATCATACTCTTCATTTCCAGAGACAGATGTTTTGAATCATTTCTAGATATTTCATGATTAGGAAAACCCTTAATTTGGCATTGTGCTTTCCACTTAAGACCTCTCTAACTCACTTTTATCCTAATTCCTCATGGCAAGAGTTCCCAACTTCTGGGATCTAATTCCCAATTATCTGAGTTGGAACACGCATGTACAGTAAATTAAGTGTCAATAAAAACTGAGGCAATGTTTTCAATTCTTACATCTAAAATAGTTGTGATCTTACTACTTATATATTTATAAAGCATACTTATTGCTATTTTTCCTTTAGTATTCACAGTTATGAACACATTTTTATGTAAGAGTTATATGGGCATCATAAACTGGAGAAAATCTATAGCAAATTTTATGAGTAAACTTGAAAGGGAAAAATTAAATAAAACAGTTACTTGGTAGTGAAACTCTCAATAAAGTTTAAGAAATATACATAAAAATATTAACAACTTACAGCAACACACTGATTAGTTCACAGAGTTAATTTCTATTTACAAAGTTAGTATTTTGGAATATATGCATATATACACTAATCTCTCTGTACACTTTAAACTTGCATAATGTTACATGACAACTATATATCAAATAAAACTGGTAAAAATATCCTTAGGAGTAAATAAAATGATAACTTGTATAGTTGAGCTAGACAACTGGTCATCATAAGGGCCTACAATAGGTAAGTAAGATAATGATGCTTGATCCACCATGTAAAACTGTTGAATAAGAGGTCAAAAATCAAAATGCAGAGGACACATTAGTAACTGAATTATGTATGCCCAACTGACCATGAATCCCAAGATAGCTAGGAGTTTTATGGAATGCACTCTGGAGAAGAGCAAAAGCATCATTGAGAAATTCATAGGTAGGGGCCAAGATCAATGGTTAAGGGTACTACTGTGTAAGGAAAGTACATGTATAAGTAGGGGTGAAAAGATTGAGGAATGACATAAACCATGAGCCACATAGTGACACACACACTTCAGAGGCAATGTGAACATAATTTACAGAATAGGTATCGACGACGGCAATCTCAGGTGAGATACATGTGCGGCCACCAGGGTTTTGCTTTATTTATAGAACAAAGAAATAAATACCTGGAGAGTGAAAAACTGATGCCAGGCATGATCAGAAAAAAGAATACAATCAGTCACCTTGTCTCCTGTTTTGAGTTAATTTTCAATCCCAGATTTCACCCAGAGTGCTTTTGTTAGCTTGTGCTTCCATTAAAAAACAAGAGCCAAAAAAAGATAGACATGCTTTTAAATGTCTTAAAACTTGGCCACCTAAGGAAATGGACCAATTCCTAAAAAACATACAGATTACCATAAGTCACCTAGAAATAGATGATTTGAATGCCCATATATTATTAAATTAATCTAAAGTACTGTTTGAAATTTAACCTAATCAAAATAAAGCTTTTCATCCTCTCCATATGAGCTTTCATAGAGCAAAAAAAAAAAAAAAAAAAATCCACAAGTCACACAGAAAGAGAAATTATTTATACATGGCACATTTCGTAGAAGGCTAGAATAAATACTCTCAATCACAAGAGTGAAGACAAGGTGGCACAAGTGGTAAAGAACCCACCCGACAATGCAAGAGACATAAGATCCCTTGATCCCTGGTTGACAAGATCCCCTAGAGCAGGGCTTGTCAACCCACTCCAGTATTCTAGCCTGGAGAATCCCATGGACAGCAGAGCTTGCTAGGCTATGGTCCATAGGGTTGCAAAGAGTTGGACACAACTGAAGCTACTTGGCACACAGTCATGCCCAACTCATACATCTAGTGGAACACTACTCAAAAATACAAATCTCAATGAATCTTGAGATTATCATGAGTGAAAAAAGGCAATCCCCTGTAGTTACATACTCTATGATTCCATTTATATAAATTATTGATATTATACATAGATAGAATGGGTTTGAGAAAAGTTTCCTTTGGGTTTTTTCATATGATGGTATAGACAAACCCAAATGAACATTTTGGCCAATATTTTTGCTGAATAAATACAGATGAGATAGATATAGATATATAGATACATAGAAATGGGGAACATTTTAGTCGCTGCTAAGAATTAAGAAAGGAGTAAATATGCGCAGTGATGTGTGTCACCAAAAATGGGAAAAACAAGGAACTTTGCAGTGATTCAGTATTTTGGCTGTATCTGGTCAATATACCAGTTATGTTATTGTACTTTGATTTTCTGAGATGTTACCATGAGGGCAACCTAAATTAAGGATGCAAGGGTTCTCTCTGGGACATTTCTGTATTATTTGTCACAACAACATATGAAAATACAATGATCTCAAAATTAAAATTTGCCTTTATTTTAAAAAAGTAACATCAAGTGATTTTGCCATGTTTGTGTGTTTATATCCTAAAACTATCTTCTGACATAAGAAACACTAGTTTCTATTTTAACAGGAAGAACTTCAGGTTCAGAAACTAAACAAATTCTGTGATCATACTGATAGGAAATGAAGAAAGTGGGATTGAGCAGTTTTCTCTGAATGTCTAAGTTGTCCCTGATGCCAATGACCCTCCATGTAGGAAGCATGATGGCGAGAGTAGAAAGAGAGGGAAACAGGTCCCAAGTCACCTGGAAAGTGAGCAGCCCACTTCCCCTGGCCCTTGGACTTTCTATAATCCTAGGTCCTATCCAAGCATTCAGCACAAGGCAGAAAAGGATTAGGGTCACAGTCATTTATTTCCAGTTTTTTTTGTCATTGCTGCTGTTTGTTTGTTTGTTTTTTCATTGCATTGGGCTAGGAAGAAAGAAGTCATGAGCTTGTAGAATTGGGCTATTCTGTTGCCTATCCTTCTAATCAAATTGAGATCCAGTTCCAATAGTTAAGTTCTCTATCTGATTCAGTGTCAGAAAAAGTTGACCCCTGTTGCTGAGGGCTGGGGTTTGGTGGGAGAAATGCAGGAAACAGGCATGGACCTGACTATGGAAGATTCATATTCCAGGGATCCAATCTGGGTACCTGAGGATCCTCCACATTTCTGTCTCCCTGTATCTCTTGTGTCTCCTGCATTGGCAGGTGAGTTCTTTACCTGGGAAACCCTTGGCAGGTTCAGCAGCTATTACCATAGGTGTGATTGAATTAGACACACCCAATGTACTCTCTTGATTGACTGAAGATACTCTAATTTAGTATTTTTATTCCAACTTAAAAAAAAAAACCCTTTAATGCAGTATATTAAATATCAGTAAACTCAGACATGCAGATTATACCACCCTTATGACAGAAAGTGAAGAAGAACTAAAGAGTCTCTTGATGAAAGTGAAAGAGGAGAGTGAAAAAGTTGGCTTAAAACTCAGCATTCAGAAAACAAAGATCGTGGCATCCAGTCCCATAGCAAATAGATGGAGAAACAGTGGAAACAATGGCAGACTATTTTTTCGGGCTCCAAAATCACTGCAGATGGTGACCGCAGCCATGAAATTAAAAGACACTTGCTTCTTGGAAGAAAAGCTATGACCAACCTAGACAGCATATTAATAAGCAGAGGCGTTACTTTGTCAACAAAGGTCTGTCTAGTCAAGGCTATGGTTTTTCCAGTGGTCATGTATGGATGTGAGAATTGGACTATAAAAAAAGCTGAAAGCCAAAGAATTGATGCTTTTGAACTGTGGTGTTGGAGAAGACTCTTGAGAGTCCCTTGGACTGCAAGGAGATCCAACAAGTCCATCCTAAAGGAAATTGGTCCTGAATATTCATTGGAAGGACTGATGTTGAAGCTAAAACTCCAATACTTTGGCCACCTGATGTGAAGAGCTGACTCATTTGAAAAGACCCTGATGCTGGGAAAGATTGAAGGAAGGAAGAGAAGGGGACGACAGAGGATGAGATGGTTGGATGGCATCACCGACTCAATGGGCATGAGTTTGAGTAAACTCTGGGAGTTGGTGATGGACAGGGAGTTCTGGCATGCTGCAGTTCACGGGGTAGCAAAGAGTCAGACAGGACTGAGTGACTGAACTGAATGCAGTGCATGAAATGCAGTCTGATTAGATAATTGGGATAGGATTAACTGGAGATTAATACTGGATTAACTCCAGTATTGATTCTAAAGATCTCTAAGCCTCTCAAAGGCAAAGTGAGAAGTTATGACATTCCCATAAATGAAAGATCCTACCCTCCATGAGTTGCAGTTAAGAAGTCAGGGAATTGCATTTGGCATAAGGACTTCATGTGTCAAGTAGAGGGTGGTTTCCAGGCAGGGTTAGGGGAAGAGCCCAGATTTCAGATGGTGGGGATGGTCACAGATTGTAGAGATGCAAATGGAGTAATTCATGAAGTACTTAGTTTGAAAGAAGGGTTTAAGTAGGGGAGGAGAGGGGTAAAGCTTTATATTCTTCTGTTATTTGGTCCTTTCCCATCACCCAGAAATGCTATTCATCAAACTGGAAAGACTCCTCATTCAGGTCACAGGGAGCCACCTGGGGCACTGGGTTTTCAACCTGGACTGACTTTGTACAGTTCTACATAAGTTCCTGGTCAGATCTACTCTCCCCAGGAGTCTACAAAGTCAACAAAATCACAAATCCTTCTAAAGTGAATTCTACCGTAAACTACCTTCCCAGTCCTGATTCTAGAGTGAATCATCTGGAAGGCATTTTCAAGGCCAACCCACATGATTCAGACTTCATTATTTTGGGCTGGGTCTCAGGCACTTCTGTTTGTGACAAGTTGCCTGAGTGATTCTTGTCTGCATCCTGGGTTAAGATCTGTTCCTTTAGAGAAACATCATAAACTTTGCCATGAGCTGTACCTGAGTGCTAGGGCCTCCTTGTTCAATTCTAACGTCACTGTGCTCCAGACAAACTGGGACTTAACTGAGTCACACCCACCCAGGCTTCAGAATGAAATTACCTGGAAAAATTTAGGGCCTGCACATCAGATGTTCTGAAGGCCTCATGTGGTTCTAATGCCCAATCAGAGGAGAGTAGCTCCTTTTAAAAAGGGTCCAATAGACAGAGTCTTTGATTTTGACTTGCCCTCCTGAGTAAGGATGGTAGCTTTCATGGAATTTCTGTAGCATCAGGCAGAAAACTGAGGCTGATCTAGGACAGATTTCTTGAGAGCCTAGATTTACCTAAGAGGGGCATGTGGATGTAACGGAAATGATTTTGGACAAAGTTAGGGGTGCCTGTCTTCCTAAAGATGAGAAAATATGGTTTTAAACCTTAGGGGAAATTTTCTAATTTAAGGTTGTTTTTTTTTTTTCAATATTTTGTTGTAAAATATGAACTTATGAAGTTTCTTGAATGGATTTTTGGTACAAGACCAATGGAGAAATTATTGGGAGGAATAGTAGTTGAAGTTGATGAAAGTGCAAAGTGATACTGGGCATTTTTGTGTGAAGAAAGATCTTCAAACATGACTGGATGAGCCAATGGTATATTCTTCTGTGCTAAGGAATTTATTGGGAACTATCTTTTTTTTCAAAAATAAAATTGAGTTTCTTCAGGTTTCTGAGTGACCTGGAAAGGAAAATTTAAAAGAGAAATTTCCAGAAAGGAAAATTGAAGAGACTGAGTGTCATGAAACATGCGAGACAGCAAATGAGAAAGAGATGAGAGAGAGAATCCATGGCAATTTTTACCTCAGTGGTGTCATGAGAAGCTAAAGAAGTAGGTGAGAGAGAGGCCAGGAGAGGTGATGCAGGACACTGATTCTCACTGGGTGGAGAAACCAAGTTACCAGACAGTTAGAGTAAAGGAGGAGGAGATAAATATCAGATTACAAGAGGGGCTTCTCATAAACTTGGGATGAAGCTTTCCCCAGGCCCCCAATGCCTCACTACAGCTTAACATGAACCCTGAAAGGGAGGTGCATTTCATTGTGACTTAGAACTGCTTGTATGTTCAAGGATATGAGCAGGCACTTGTAAACTAATAGAAAATTGCCAAATTTAAATAACTTTTTAACAGCCACATGAAACGCAAGTTAGGAAATTCACACAACCAAATTTTTTGAATTAAAGGGAATCTGGAAGGACTAGAGAGGGGTGTGGATGTGATGGAGGTTTCAGTGGGTGTGTAGGGCTTCCAGGGTCCTGAATGGAAACAGTTGTCACAGAGAAGAAGTTTAAAAAGGAGGCAGAAATCATAGGCGTGGGTAGGATCCACACGTTTCTGTGGAGCCTGGGACTGGAATTTGAAGAGTTGTATCTGTATAATAGGGAGTCATTGCTGGTTCTTTAGTAACAAAAGTATTTTAGGGACAAATCAGGAAATATATTAGGAACAGAGAATGTAGTATATTTGGGAGCAAATTTCTCACTATTAAACAAACTGTGAGGGGAGAGGTGGGTGCAGAGGATAAGGTGGGAAGTCCAATAAAGGAGATAATTTACATATTTCCAGGGAATGAACATCTGTTTTTTTGTTGTTGTTGTTTTTTGGTTTTTTGTTTTTTGTTTTTACTGAATGAAACAAGTTCACTAGCTGACTTAAATGGCACCCCACTCCAGTAGTCTTGCCTGGAAAATCCCATGGATGGAGGAGCCTGGAAGGCTGCAGTCCATGGGGTCGCTGAGAGTTGGACACAACTGAGCAACTTCACTTTCACTTTTCACTTTCATGCATTGGAGAAGGAAATGGCAACCCACTCCAGTGTTCTTGCCTGGAGAATCCCAGGGACGGGGGAGCCTGGTGGGCTGCCGTCTATGGGGTTGCACAGAGTCGGACACAACTGAAGCGACTTAGCAGCAGCAGCAGCAGCTGACTTAAAATAAAGCCAAGATGCTTTCAAACTGTGGTGCTGGAAGATACTCTTGAGAGCCCCTTGGACAGCAAGGAGATCAAACCAGTCAATCCTAAAAGAAATCACCCTGAATATTCTTTGGAAGGACTGATGCTGAAGCTGAAGCTCCAATACTTTGGCACCTGATGCGAAGATCTGACTCATTGGAAAAGACCCTGATGTTGGGAAAGAGTGAGGGCAGGAGGAGAAGGGGCCAAGATGATGAGATGGTTGGATGGCATTACTGACTCAGTGGACATGAGTTCAATCACACAACTGAGTGATTGAATAACAGCTGATACTAGGTTGTGGTGAAGGAAAATGCCATGGTTTATTGCAGGACACCAAACAAGGAATTTGGGTAGCTAACGCTCAAAAGACCCAAACTCCAGTATGGCTTTTGGGGAATTTTTCATTTTTTTAACATTACCAAAATCAGTTTTTATAAAAGTGAACAAATCATACCCCCAATGTAATGAGGGAGGGCTATCCTGCCTGGACTTGCCTGTACTGGGCAGACACCAGCAGAGTACCATTCACTCTCCCAGTGACTGCATGGCAGGGAGAACCCTCCACAGTTATAAATGTTATTTTAGCAGAAGACAGACTTTTCAGTGGAGAAGGAAATGGAAACCCACTCTTGTATTCTTGCCTGGAGAATCCCATGGACAGAGGAGCCTGACAGGCTACAGTCCATGGGATCACAAAGCTCAGACACGACTGAGCGACTAAAGAGAGAGACTTCGCAGATTTCAGTGCTTTTTGTGAACTGGAGAAGGCAACGGCACCCCACTCCAGTACTCTTGCCTGGAAAATCCCACGGACTGAGGAGCCTGGTAGGCTGCAGTCCACGGGGTCACTAAGAGTTGGACACGACTGAGCGACTTCACTTTCACTTTTCACCTTCATGCATTGGAGAGGGAAATGGCAACCCACTCCAGTGTTCTTGCCTGGAGAATTCCAGGGATGACGGAGCCTGGTGGGCTGCCACCTATGGGGTCGTACAAAGTCGGACATGACTGAAGCGACTTAGCAGCTATCTTCATTAAAGTTTTTCTCAGTAGCAAGGAACAAGATTTTTTTTTTTTTTCTTCAGAAATCGTAGAATTGGATATAAAAGTTGGCAGTAGATGCAGCAGCAGCAGACACAACAAATATTATACAATTTCTCAAATGAAAATGATTTCCCAACATTAACTCTTTTCCTACAGACATTCAAACTCTCTGAGGGGATACCAAGTCTCAGTCCTATAATCCTGTGCAATTACAGCGGGCCAACAAGAGAGGTGTCAGGTCATGTGCAAAAGGGATGAGGTGAGAGACGAAAAAGCAAAGGAAATCACTTTAATTTACACTTAAGGAAAACTTCAAGTAGAAGGATCTACCTGGAGTCCTCTGCCTGGGGCTCTGGGACACAAGCTCCACCCCATGTGCCAGCTTCCTGCAGTGGGGAACAAGGTGCTGTGGCCAATGAAATCAGAGCTGGACTGCTTTTGCTCCACCCCTGGTCCTGTGTGCGAGGAGCTCAGGAAGGGTTTTCTCTTGTCCAGAAGGCTCTGAAAAACTGTGACTCTGCACATTTCCTACTCAAAAGGAAGAAAGTAAATATCCACCTAGAAGGCATGTCTTCGGACTCCACTGCAAAGGGGTCATTTGCGAGTCTGCATCTTCTTTGGTTTGTAGAGCCTTCTGGGAAGCCACAAGTGACTGTGGATTGTGAGTGCATCCAGCTGAGGGGCATGGTTTTGGCTGGCATCAGGCCAAACTGCTTCTAGTCTGGCCTGTGCTTGAACAACTTGTTGATCATCTTCTTGGTGATGCTCTTCGGCCAGGTGCCCGTCAGTTTGTAGATCTCCTCAGTGTCAGAATAGCAGCAGTGAAGTGCCTGGAAGTGGCAGCTGGCCTTGTGGAACGGGATGATGTAATGGTTGGCATCACACTTCTCCAGCTTTTCTAATACTGTATTTTTGTGAGAGTCATTCACTTTTCTGGACAGCAAAGGGATAGAGTGTTGTGAATAACTGGTTTGTTGGGCTCGTTGTTAGGCTCCCTAAATAGCTTGGGGCCTGTGTACTTGGCCACTAGGCCCAGGGAGGATGACGTTGATGATGTTTCCCAGTCTTTGTTAGTGCTCCTGCTGGAGTTGTGGTTCATCATGGCAAAGCTTCCAGTGACTCCAGAGGCTGGGGAGGCATGCCTCCCAAATGCAGGCTCTGGGACTCTGTGGGAGCTGCAGAGGCCTAGGGCAGGCTGGATCCTAATTGAACTCAGCTCAGTTATCAGTGCGGAAGGCACTTTTGGGTCCCTGGTCACTGTTTGGCTTTGGGTTGGGATTTCTTGGACCTGGACTTGGGCTTGCCCAGCCTCTGCTACTCCAGGATCTGCTGTTGCTTCCTCCATAGGGACTCCTGTTTAATCAGCTCCTGTTGTACCTTCTTCCTGTCCCAGATCCAGTCCTCCTCCTCTTTCTCCTCCAGGATCTGGTCCTCCTCTTCCTCCTGGTGGATCCAGTCTTCCTCCACATTATTCTAGTACTGCTTGTCTCTTGAGTTTGACATCTGCCTGCAGCTTCTGCTTCCCCAAGTGGGCCTGCTGATGCTCCTTCAGGAGGAAGACCATCTACTTCTTGGCATGTTTCTCTGTCCATCTTCTGTTCTTCCTTGAAGAGGAAGCTGACTCCCTGGCTTCTGGTCACCCTGCTGCTTTGGTTTCCCCATCCAGTCAGGGCCTTTCAGGTCAGAGAGGTCTGCATTGATGAGACTGGCCTTGCTGCACTGGGACTGGTCCAACGACATGTTTTTCTTTTCAGGGAAAGGTTTTTAAAGCCAGCGAGTGAGAGTGGTTTGGGGTTACCTGGGTAGTTCATGGATATTTTTCTGATTAGTTGGTTGTGAAGTAACCAGCAGTTAATAATCTCACATTCTGGTCCCAAATGGTCTAGGGCTTATGTACTTGTGGGCAGCATACAGATAACCTATTTCCCTTGGATGGGGAAGGGGGTTGATTTCAGTATCTGCAAAATAACTTAAAGGACATGGCTTAGAATATTGTCTATAGCCCTTGAGGTCGAACTAAAGGTTCTTGACTTTGTTTAATGGCTAAACTATTATTTTGTCTTGCTTGACTCTTCATTTCTTTCTGTATCCTCTCACTTCTGAATAAATTTAATTATTTGAAATTCATGGAAGGTCTAGGAAGCTAAATGTTTTCTACAGATAATATGCAGATGGAGGACATGGTGAGGGTGCTTTACTGTCCTGGAAAGGGCCCATAGGGTCCTGCTTGGTTACAGTCTTAGGGCCTGGTGACCCTGAGCACGGAAGCTGAGCCCAGTGCCTAGGCACAGGCCACTACCCACAGTGGGCACTGAGTATCAAGGCCCTGGTTTTGAATGAATGTACTGAGCCTCAGCACTCCAACTTGCTCTGTGATGTTGTGCACATCTTACGTTCTCTTTGAATCCTTATATATTCCTCTGCAATGTGTGGTAGGATAGAGGGCTTATGTTTTACAAGTGATTGAGTCAGGTTGATCCAGCACATTATTCTTTTGGTTTACTGATTACGTCTACCAGATCCCTTCAGATCTACCTAAACTATGGTTAGATAGGATATTTGGGAGGTGATGTGCTTGACTTCAAGTTGAATTCTTATTCTAAAAGATTCTAAGCCCTATATTCCCAACTGAAATGTAAGTTGTCTCATCTCTACAAATATACAAACCTGATTCTTGAATTCTTTAACTTCAGAAAGAGCTGTGGTCAAACAGGAAGTGCTGAACCCCTGCCTCTAAAAAGATGTGGGATTAGCTAGGTTTTCTTCTCTCTGGAATTAAACTAGATTCTAGCATTAAGGATCTTTCTCATGGACAACAGCGGTAGCATCTTCAGGGGCAACCCTGCTCATACAGTCCTTGATAGTCACATCATATCTCCTTACAGGGGCTTACTGGACAGAAGAGATTGCCCTGGTGGAAGAGTCCTTGGTCAAAGGATAATGGTGCTACAGTCCCAGGAAAATATGTCTATGCACAGGCCTGTCAGTGACTGATATGTGGGTAGATTGCCCCTGTAGCGATTCCTGGCTGTGTCCTTCTGCTTACAGTTTGATAAATAAGTAGTGGTTCTGAACCAAAGCCAACAACAGCCACATATGTTCTTTTCTACCCAGGGGCAAGATAACAGGACTCCTCTAGTGATCCATCAGCCAATCAAGAGCTCTCATCAAGCCTGTCTTCTCCATGGGAAAGCAACATTCTGCAAGGACCTGCAGTACTACTTTTTTTTTTTTTTTGGCCTTACTTTAGTCATTGTTAAAAAAATGAATTAATAAATCTACATGTGTGTAAATGACAATCAATGTTGTTCAACAGGAGGATTTGTAAAATTAGGATCTACACAAAAGTAAAATAATGTTTATAAATTTGACACAGAGTGATTGTACAAGATTTCATTGAGTGAAGTTACATACACATTATATCTCTGCTATTTCTATTTTACTTTGAAATAACAAAGATTTCCAGCTTCGAATGAGTTGGTAAACTGTCATCTACAAATCAAACTGGATTTTTAGAAGTCTGTTAATCACAAATCCTGATTGAAATGTTTCAACACTACACCTCACAATAAATATTTGTTCAAAGAATGAACTAAGTTAGTCAAACAATGTTGAAGTTTATTGATTTTTTAAATTGAGTTATAATTTATAAACAGAATACTCACATGTGAAAAGTGTCTTTCAACCAGTTTCAACAGTATCTGTACCTTAACTTAAATGCCTTAGCAAGAGTCAAAACATTCACCAGACCAGAAATGTTCCTCATGCCCTTCTCTGATGAAATCCCTCAACTTAGATACAAACACTGGTCTGATTTCTATTTTTGTTCATCTATACTAGGATTTCATATCAATGTATTGAAAACATACAATATTTTTCTTCTATTTTGGGTCTTTCAACTTAATATGATGTAAAGAATCTATCATATTTTTACCTGTATCAGTTAAGTTTTTTTCTTTAAATTGCTTTCTTATCAGAATATATAATCATTTATTTATGCAATATTTTGTTGATAGACATCTGGGTTTTTCTTTCAGCCTGGAACTGTTGTGACTAAAGCTGTTATTAATCCTTTTTGTGTGTGTGTAATCATGTTTTTATTTTTTTATTTTTTGGTAGATGCATGATTAACTTTTTAGTAATCTATTTTCAAAGTGGGTATTTGATTTTAAGCTCCCATCAGCAAAGCACACGAATAGCAGTTGTTTCAAATTGATAACAATTGTGGTTGTTAATAACCATCTTCATTTGGTCTATTCTATTTAATACAGTCACCCATTTGGTTTTAATTTGTGCTTCCTTTGATGTGTAATGATGCTCTGTACTTTTGCATTAGTTTATTACCTATTTTTAGATCTTCATTTGTGAATGATTCATTTAGACTTAAAACAAACAAACAAATCCACCACTTCTATTTGACTTGGAACTATTTGTATTTGTTTATTTTAATTATTCATTATAACAAAATACTTTCATTCTATTGATGGAATCATGCTATTGAAAATTTGAAACATTTTTCTAGTATGTACTGTTTGCCCAAAGATGAAGAAAAAGCTTTGTTACACAAAAATTTAATATTTGGGTGTTAATGGTATATTTCTTACCGTCTCCTGGTAAATGAGTTGATGTTGTTGTTCAGTTGCTAAGCCATGCCCAATTTTTTATTTTTATTTTTTTAGTCTGGAACTGTTGTGACTAAAGCTATTAATCATTTTTGTGTGTGTGATCATATTTTGTGTACAGACTGCAGCACATCAGGCTCCCCTGTCCTTCAGTATCTCCTGAAGTTTCCTCAAATTCATGTCTGTCGAGTCAGTGATGCAATCTAACCATCTCATCCTCTACCATGCTCTTCAACTTTTGCCTTCAATCTTTCCCAGCATTGGGATTTTTCCAAGGAGTCAGCTCTTTCCATCAGGTGGTCAAAGTATTGGAGCTTTGGATTCAGCATCAGTCCTTCCAATGAATATTCAAGGTAGATTTCATTTAGGATTGACTGGTTTGATCTTGGAATCCACGAGAATCTCAAGAGTCTTCTCCAGCACAACAATTCAAAAGCATCGATTCTTCAGCACTCTTCTTTATAGTCCAAGTATAGACTTACAATAATTTTCATCCAAGATATTTCATATTATTAAAAAGGCCATTGGTTTTGCAAAGCAAATAGTTGCAAATAAAAACTAACATCATGGCATCTGGTCCCATCACCTCATGGCAAATAGATGGGAAAAATGTGGAAACACTGGCAGATTTTATTTTCTTGGGCCCCAAAATCACTGTGGATGGTGACTGCTGCCACAAAATTAAAAGACGCTTGCTCCTTGCAGGAAAAGCTATGACGAAACTAGGCAGTATATTAAAAAACAGAGACATTACTTTTCCAAAAAAGGTCCTTATAGTCAAAGCTATGGTTTTTCCAATAGTCATGTATGGACGTGAGAGTTGGACCATAAAGAAGGCTAAGCACCATAGAATTGATTCTTTCAAATTGTAGCGCTGGAGAAGATTCTTGAGAGTCCCTTAACAGCAAGGAGATCAAACCAGTCTATCCTAAATAAAATCAATCCTGAATATTCATTGGAAGGACTGATGCTGGAGCTCTAATATGTTGGCCACCTGATGTGAAGAGCTGACTCATTAGAAAAGACCCTGATGCTGGCAAAGATTGAGGGTAGCATGAGAAGGAGGCAACAGAGGATTAGATAGTTGGATGGCATCATCAACTCAATGGACTTGAGTTTGAGCAAACAGTGGGAGATGGTGAAGGAGAGGGAAGCCTCATGTGCTGCAGTCCATGGAGCTGCAAAGAGTCAGAAATGACTTAGTGACTGAACAGCAACAATACATCTGTGTACATATATATGTATATATATGTGTGTATGTGTGTATATATGTGTGTGTGTGTGTTTGTGTGTGTGTGCATGTGTGTATGTGTTTGCTGCCCAAAACAAAACAATTAAGTACAAACTATACAAAATAGTTTAAAATAACGTGTTTAAATGACTTTTGCCAGTTTTGATGATCTCAGTCCTATCTTTCACAACGTTTTAGTTTTGTGAATAGCAATTTTGTCAGAATTGGTTTCTCTATCTCACATGAATTAAAGAGAAGTATGATCTAAAGAAGACAATATCAAAAAGCATATGGGAAAAAAATAATTTTACACTTTCAAATTGTAAGTGTCCCCTAGAGATTTAGAAGAAAGGCTTGTTGGTGAATTTGTCTTGACCCTGAATGTCGTGTTTCAGATTCTCTATTGTAATTCAGACATTTTAATCATACTTTAAGCCTTGTTTATTTCCACTAAACTTAGCCATTCTTTTATTTTTTTATTTTTATTTTTTGCTTTACGATTCTTGAACAAAGGATAATTTCAGTAAATATTTTATGTTAACAGACCCTAAATTACATTAAATGGATTTGTTAAAACTTCATTGAGATGGAGAAAATATAGTTTACAGTGAGAAAATAACTATAATAATATCAATAAACAAGTATATATTTATTATTAATTAGATTGTGAACTCAATTTGCTTTACATTTCACTTTTATTCTCTTATTTTAATTACTAGCATAACATCATGAAGAAGGTTCAATTTTAGCTCTTCTCAACTGAAATAGTGCACATAGTTAGGAGGCTAGATCTGGTCAGGGGCCTTATGTGGTTAGATCTCCTAGTAGACTGGGGTATAAGCTTCTCAGATAACTCTTAGGAACTGCACCAAATGGGTACAGTAGGATTTTTCTGTTTTTTGCTGGGAGATATATGAAGTGAAGCTTTAAATCATTAGTGCTAATCACAAAAAAGTGACACCCCAGATTACTGATTGGAGTGCTTTTCTGTATAGAGGAAGATGCATGAATTAGATCATTTGAATTTTTCTGATTAATCTGCATAGCCTTGGAAATACTGTTTAATGCTTTTGAGCCCCAATCAGTTTGTGATGGCTAAGTAATAGTTGTAGCATGCTAATAAATTCAAAATACTTGAAATCTTGTCTGACATTTAAAAATGCTAAGTTTTAGCTATCAAAATAATTCTTTATACAGCTAGTACATTGAATGTTTTTTGATCCATTCATTTACACAGTCAGTTTATTTGGTGATCCTTTAATCAACTCATGAATCTGTTAAAAATGAAAATAAACAGAATCACTTAGGGGAAGTGAGTTCATCTTTGCAATCTGCTCCCTGTAATAAGCAGTCTGTGGAATAATCAGGTTTATCTACTGACACCCAAACTCCCAGGAGACTCTCAATGTAGCAGCAAATGATGTCCACCAAGTGGCCTGTCCTGAAGCTTCTACCTGAGACATCACTTTGCCAAAAAAATTCCATATTAGTCAAAGTCATGCACAGAAACAGCAAGAGACAGTGTACTCTCAAGCCTCTAAGAGTAGAAATAAAATATGCAAAGAGAAGACGGAATGATGGAAAAGGGGTCAGAGAAGTAGTATCCCCCTTCTTCATCAAATGTTTATCCTACTGTACCCAGAGGAAGACCTGCTGTGTCTCAATGATCCCTCCACACAAAGTATTTCATCATGTTTCCTTTGTTTCCTTCTTTGGCGGTCCCATGGAGACATAGTTTTCCATGCTGCCTTACAAAGGTTTTCTGTTTTCCTTCTCAGAAGCCACACATTATAAGACTTCAAGGTGGTATGTGTGCCCCGTTTTTCCTTGCTCCTCCCAAATCTGTTCATCTCCTATAACCCTCAGCTATTTTGTAGCCAGTGCCTGGATTGAGGTATCATTCTATGCTTCTGAGTCACTCTGGAAGAGATTATAAAGAAACAGACTCCTGAGTAGTATGAGCAAAAACCAGGCACCATCCAGAATGGGATTAATGGTAGCTTCTGAGGCACCAGTGAGGCTAATGTGTTAGATGTGAAAAGATTCACCAAGAATTTCCTGTTCTGGGTACTATGAAGCTAGTAAAGTGGAAAGGGGTAAGATGTGAGCCATGAGAAGACTTTGGGGGCCAGGATAAGAAGGAATACATAGATTATGTTAAGTGTGCAAAGAGTACAAATAAACTTAGACAGTAAAGCTATGGCTCAAACATAGTATCCTGACAGTGCTGTCTATTTCTGAGTAAGAAAGAAAAGCAAGCAAGAAAGATTTAAAGAGGGCAAAGAAGTCTCCACAGAAGAAAGATTTAACATAAAATCTTAGAGAGTGACGTCATAAAGTCCTTTGAGATGAAATGTTTTGTGGTAGAAAGAATATGGGTATGAACAAAAGTGCAAGAAAAACTATGTTGTATAAATATAAATAATTCAGTTTTATGGGAAATGGGAACAAAAGATGGGGGATTTTTTTTTCTTTTTCTTTCTTTGTCTCTTTTTCTTTCCTTAATTCTTTCCTTCCTTTCTTTCTCTCTGTCATGAAATGTCAACCAACAGATTGCATTTTTAGAATGGTGCTCCAGAAAGAATAACTTGATCTAGGGCAAAATATATTGATGTGGCTATAGTTGGAGGCAGAAAATTGAATTGGAGGCAGTAGATTGCATGACCCACAGCTTTGTGCTCTTTATTGCCTGGACTTTGTTCCCTGTACAACTCTTCTAGGAAGACTGCAGGACCAAGCATCATCACATTCAGATTCTAACTAGCAGGATGAAGGAAAAGAAAGGCACGTACCTCCAGTTCAAACACTTTTCTGTTGTCAAAAATTTACTTAATTAGATATACTTTACTGGATTTAAGCAGAGTTTTAAAAGTTTGCAATGTTATGCTAGTAGTGCTGAACCTGTGCATGTCTATTTAATTAAAAGAGAAGAGTAGAATGGATGCCTTAGAACCACCATGGCCACAAAAGGTATGCAGCCCATGAGAAGGAATAATGTGTGAGAGGATTTACATAAAATAGGAGATGGAAATGGTGATTTCCACCTTAAAGATGCCAGACATAAAGAGAAGTCAGAATAATTTTCTGATTTCTGGTTGCAGCAGTTATACATGGTGCTACCACCCACTGTTTCAGGGGGCTTACTTGGGAGTTTCAATGTTGCTGGAGAGGCAGCAAAAAGAGAGAAATAAGATCAGATCAGTTCAGTTCAGTTCAGTCGCTCAGTCGTGTCCGACTCTTTGCGACCCCATGAATCGCAGCACGCCAGGCCTCCTGTGTTAATTCCTTGGGACATAATGCAGTGCTCTGAAAAGTCTGAAGGGCAAGAAATGTCTAATGACAGCACTCCTGACTATTATAAAATGAAATGGTGAACAGCTCAGCTGATTTGATTTCAGAGTAAAAATAGTTGTTTTACTTTCTCACATATTCCTGTATGTGTGTAAATGTGTGAGGAAGCCAACTCACATATTCTCATTCAATATGTTAAACTGGAATCATTCCCAGAGAGCCTCCTGGATCAATTTTAATAAGTAGTGAGTGCCAATATACTTCTGATTCACCTCATTGAAATTTACTTTTATTCCCTGGGCCATATTCTCCCATAACCTGGAGATTCTCTCTCTCTCTCAGTTTACTTAGAATATAAATGCTAAATGCACATTTAAATAATAAAGAATTTATAAACTAATTATAGAAATACTAATACACTAATGATAGAAATGTTATTATACTAATTACATAAACAATAATAACAGGAACAATAATCATTATTTTTTGAGTGTTTACTGTAGCCAGACTTTGTTCCATGTGTGTGCATGTGTGCATGTGGATGTGCATGTGTTATTTAATGTATTGTTTAATGTGACTCATTTAATCTTAAAAACGACTCAGTGACAAGGTACCATTATTGTCCTTACTTAAAAGAAATTGATTTCAGATATAATTTAGTATCTGATTGATGCTTTGTACTATGATGAGACATAAAATTAAATACTTAAAGATACATATCTGAATTATATTTTCTTTTTTATCTCTTCAAAGTATTAGGCCATGTTTAGTTTATATTTCCACTTTGCTAATATAATTACTTGAGTCAAAAGCATACATACCACCAGGTTAGGTAATATCTGTTGTACATTCATTGTACCCATATTCCCTATCAGCTTATTAAAAGAGAGTAGTGAGTTTTTTCTATACATGTTTAAGATAATTAGCTGTCTGATTATTGCCTCTTCCATGAAATTTCATTGTAGTTAGCTGAATTATTAGTAACAATGAGATATTTTGAATTATTTGCACATCAACCAAATCTGATACTCAATATTTTATGATAGAGCATATAAATATCATTTATATTTATGGGCCATTGATATTATAAGTTTATAGAAAAGTTTTACAAATAAAAATAGTAGTGTTATATAGTATAAAATATACATATTTTCCACAGAATTAATAATGCCAGGGTTTTCATATCAAACACTTTTTAAAATAAACCTTTTTTAGAAATGATATCATGTTTTTATCTTTTCTTTGCCTTTTTGGTCAAAACTTTAAAGACCAATTATAGGGGAACACAAACAATTTTCTTATAAATATGTAGTTTTAACTATATTAAGTATAGTTATATATATATTAGATATATAATATATTATAATATATAACATATTATAATATTAAGATTAGTAATTGGCTTCTACTTAAATCTAAATAGTCTATAAACTTAATTTATATAATGAGATCTAATAGAAAAGGAAAATGTATTATGAGTCAAGTTAAAATGCATGGATACATAGTGTATTTTGAGAATCTTGATAAATGCAAAATGATGAAAATTATTTGAATGTAGTACATTCACTGAATAAAGAATACAAAGTATTTATATTTCTCATAAGGAAAGACTGAGACATGCTGCTTTTATAATTTAAAATAGTATTTAAACATTATATCATATTCTATTTAGCCTCCAAGCATTTAGAAGATACAGGGATGAAAACTACATGCTGCATCTCTTTTCTGGCATTTAGTGTTAGTAAACCAGGAAAATTTGATCCTAAATGGCGTGGAAAGACTTTACCTTGAGTAAGAGTTGTATATATGTAAAAGACTGTGTGATATGTAACGTGTGTTTACTCCATTTTTTAGCTTTGAGTAAGGAGGTTCACCACTAGAGTATTCCTCTTTGGATTCAAGAACAGCTTTCATTCAAGACCTTGGAAGTCACAGATGCTTTTTTTCCCATCTTTCCAGTTTCATGGGAGAACATTCAGGTGCCTGAATGACCAGTTAAGCTAAGTTTTACAATGAATGGTTGCAAAAATTTTAGGTGCCTCATTTTTGGCAACTCATATTTCCCCTACCTCCTAAAGTTAGGTAGGGGAAATATGATAGAAGTAAGATAATAAATATATTAGGGGACATTCAGCTGAAACTCCAGTACTTTGGCTACCTCATGCGAAGAGTTGACTCATTGGAAAAGACTCTGATGTTGGGAGGGATTGGGGGCAGGAGGAGAAGGGGACGACAGAGGATGAGATGGCTGGATGGCATCACTGACTCGATGGATGTGAGTCTGAGTGAACTCCGGGAGTTGGTGATGGACAGGGAGGCCTGGCGTGCTGCAATTCATGGGGTGCAAAGAGTCGGACACGACTGAGCGACTGATCTGATATATATAATGGAGTGCATCCATATCTGACACCAAAATAATAAACATACTTATGCAGACAAAACAAGCTGTCTAAAAACATAAATATAATTGATGCCTCATTGAAGACCTTTCATATCAGAGATCATAGAAACACAAGTCAATAATGTCCTTAATAAGAATCTGGGAAGCTACAATCATCCAGGGACTCTATTAACTAATAGGAGTTTAGTATAAATGGAAACTGTTCATTCTTAACACTAAAATGAAGTATTGTTTTGATTCAGGATGCCTATATTTAAGTAAGCTATTAATGGAAAAAGCAAAATCAGAAGGACAAAATTATTCTATGCAGTGGGAAAAAGTCAAAAACTTTGGATATTGATATATTAAATATGAGTTGCAGTAATATTCACTGATTTTAGAGACTAAACTATAATCAGCCAGTTTTCAAGAAACACCACTGTCCTCAATATGAATCTATGTTTACACCAAATTTTACTGAGCTGCAGGTAAAACCAGTAGGAACAGCAAAACCATGTATATACGCATACATCTGCAAACCCCATTAATATGTTAACCCTTTAAAATTTTTATAATTACAGAAAAAAAGTTAACATTTCAGGGAATTAAATATATAATTAAGTTTATTCTTATATAAATAAAGTATATGCAAATTATGTTTATTTCATAATGAATAAATTAATTAACTTGTTCAGCAAAAAATACCCATCATGTAAAATATGTCCATTTAAAAAACTATCTGAGAGTCCATTGGCTTTACTTGGAAAATATAGCAAAAAAGAATAAACTTATCTTATACAGTTAAATGTAAAGGAGATTGAGATGTATGCTAATTTTTCTTTCTTTTCACTCTACCTCTTATTTGTTTATATTTGTTTGTTTATTATTTATTTTAGGTAAAGCAAGGATTTCATGATGGGATATGAGAATCACACTTTCAGCAGTGACTTCATTCTTTTGGGACTCTTCTCTTCTTCCCAAACAAGTCTGATTTTCCTCTCCATTATATTCATCGTTTTTATTATAACTATAACAGAAAATACAATGATGATTATCCTCATCCACAGGGAATCAAGACTCCATACTCCAATGTATTTCTTGCTCAGCCATCTCTCTTTTATGGATATCTTACATACTAGTAACATTGTTCCCAAAATGATCACTGACTTTCTGTCAGGCAGCAAAACTATTTCATTTGTAGCCTGTGGCTTCCAGATATTTCTATCCATCGCCCTCTTGGGTGGTGAGTGCCTTCTCCTGGCAGCAATGTCCTACGATCGCTATGTAGCCATCTGTCATCCACTGCGTTACCCCATTCTTATGAATGACTACGTCAGCGTTCTCATGGCTGGAGGGGCCTGGTTTATTGGGATAATCAACTCCATAGTTCACACAGCTTACACACTTCACTTTCCCTTTTGTGGCTCAAGAGCCATTGATCACTTTTTCTGTGAAGTCCCCGCCATGTTGGTGTTGTCCTGTGTGGACACAACACTCTATGAACAAGGAGTGTATGTAAGTGGCATCATTTTTCTGCTTGTCCCTTTCTTTCTAATCTTTGCATCTTATGTCCAAATTCTCCTTACTGTCCTCCTAATGAAATCAAAAGAGGCAAGGAAAAAGTCTTTTTCTACCTGCTTCTTCCACATGATTGTGGTCATAATGTACTATGGGCCTTTTATTTTCACATACATGAGACCTAAAAAGTACCACACTCCAGGCCAGGATAAATCTCTGGCAATTTTCTATACCATCCTCACACCTACTTTTAACCCAATTATCTACAGCATTAGAAATAAAGATGTTTTAGAGGCAATGAAAAATATGCTCAGAAGTAATTTTCTCCATAAAATGTTATAGGGAAAATGTTTGAAGTATATATGGTTGTCTATTTCCATAATAAATATTTAGAAGACATCTGTTATTCAAATCTCTAGAAAGCTGTTATCTCTTCAAGTGTGCAAAGATGGATATTTCTGAAACATTGATAATAGTAAAGTTGTCACAGATATTTGTTTTATAAATACATATATCTAAAACCCTATCTGTCTCTCTATGTTGCCAATTATAACCACCAAAGCACCAATTATAGAAAGTCAATGATGACTAAAGGCTAATTTTATTCTCCCATTAAAATCATACAAATTTGTAAAAATTACTTTTTATAATACAATCATATTATTTATGGATATATATATATACATATATAATGTTTGTGAGAGAAACCCATATTATTTATATGTTTATAGAAAATTATAAAATATTTCAAACCTTATAATAAGTTACAAGAAATTTATAAAAATTCATAAGTGAAAAGGGTGAAGGTGTGTAAAATATGGAAACTTGACATTAAGAGACAAGTTCTGGGGATTTAATGAACAGCATGGTGATTACAAAAAAATATCATATTGTATAATTGAAAAGTACTAAGAGAGTAGCCTTTTAAAAGATCTCATCACAAAAAAATATTGTACAATTTTCCAAAACACACATTCTACGAAGACCGAATAGTGGGTAGAAAATTTGACTAGACCTATAATAAGTAAGGACCTTAAATTAATAATTAAGATTTCCCAATGAAGAAAATCTGTAAACCAGATAATGTCACTGGTTAATTTTAGCAATTATATATAGTAGAATTAATATCAGTCATTTTTCATACCTTCCCAAAAACCAGAGGAAGAGGTGTCACTCCCTATCTCATTCTATGAGGTCAGAATTACACTGATACCAAATTCAGAAAAAGATTCTATAAGAAAGGACACTGATATGAATAAAAGCCTTTAGATGGCATTCTTAACTAAATAACAGCAAAAATAATCATCAGTATGTCAAAAGGATTACACACAATCACCTGGTTGGATTTAATCATAAAATACAAGAAATGTTCACCATATGAAGATAAACATACATAATGCATCATCTTACTTGAACGAGAGGGAGAAAAAGCCACACAATAATGAAAATTCATGCAGAAAAAAAGGGTTTGACAAGATTTAACATCCTTCAGTGATGAAATAATTCAGCACACCAGGACTAGAAAAAGAAAATCGTAGGCATATAAAAGATTGACATGAAAGATGCATAGTTAATCTTGTACTTAATTTTGAAAAATTGAAAGCTTTTCCCATAAGTACAGGCTTCCCTAATAGCTCAGTTGCTAAAGAATCTGCCTGCAATGCAGGAGACCCAGGTTCAATTCCTGGGTTGGGAAGATCCCCAGGAGAAGGGAATGTCAACCCGCTCCAGTACTCTTGCCTGGAGAATTCCATGGACAGAAGACCTGGCGGGCTACAGTCCATGGGTTCACAAAGAGTCAGACACGACTATGCAACTAACTTTCCTTTTCCCCTAAGTACGGAAAGAAGTCAAAGATGCTCACTTCCACCCATTCTGTTCAACACAGTGTTGAGGGTTCTGGCTAGACCAATTAGGCTAAAGAATCGAGAGGTATTCATGTTGAAATAAAATAAATAAAACCATTCCTAAAGATCACACACACACACCACATACACACAGACACACACACACACGCACAATTAGAGCTAAAGGAATAGGGTCAGCAAAGCTGTAAGATACAAAATAAACAATGAAAGTTAGTTGTGTTCTTTACCTTAGCAATAAACACTTTAAAAGAAAATTTAGAAAACAGTTCCATTTATCATAACATAAAAAATACTTTGGAAAATCCCAACCATGAATATGGACACTTATACAGTGAAATCTATCAAACATTGCTGAAGTAAATTAAAGAGAGTAAAAATAAGTATTTTATACTCCACATTCATAGATTAGGGTAATAATATTCTTACAGTAATAAGAATATCTAGAAGTATCTACAGAGTCAATGAATTCCTTATAAAAATCCCCATGACTTTTTCTGCAAAATAGAAAAGAATATTCTAAAATTAATGTTGACTCTCAATGGAATTTAATCTCCAAATAGCAAAACAATTTTTTAAAAGTTGGAAAATTCATTCTTTTTTTTTTAAATTTATTTATTTTAATTAGAGCTAATTACTTTACAATATTGTATTGGTTTTGCCATACATCCACATGAATCCACCATGGGTGTACATGTGTTCCCAATCCTAAACCCCCTCCCACCTCCCCTCCCCATACCATCCCTCTGCACGTATCATCACAGTGCACCAGCCCCAAGCATCCTGTATTCTGCATCTAACCTGGACTGGCAATTCATTTCTTATATGATATTATACATGTTTCAATGCCGTTCTCCCAAATCATCCCACCCTCTCCCTCTCCCACAGAGTCCAAAGACTGTTCTATACATCTGTGTCTCTTTTGCTGTCTCGCATACAGGGTTATGTTACCATCTTTCTAAATTCCATATATATGCATTAGTATACTGTATTGGTGTTTTTCTTTCTGGCTTACTTCACTCTGTATAATAGGCTCCAGTTTCATCCACCTCATTAGAACTGATTCAAATGTATTCTTTTTAATGGCTGAGTAATACTCCATTGTGTATATGTACCACTGCTTTCTTATCCATTCATCTGCTAATGGATATCTAGGTTGCTTCCATGTCCTGGCTATTATAAACAGTGCTGCAATGAACATTGGGGTATAAGTGTCTCTTTTGATTCTCGTTTCTAGGTGTGTATGCCCAGCAGTGGGATTTCTGGGTCATAAGGCAGTTCTATTTCCAGTTTTTAAGGAATCTCCACACTGTTCTCCATAGTGGCTGTACTAGTTTGCATTCCCACCAACAGTGTAAGAGGATTCCCTTTTCTCCACACCCTCTCCAGCATTTATTGTTCTTTCTTATTTCAAAAAAAATATAAATAGTTAAAGTAGCTTACATGCAAAGAGATAAATAAATGGATTAAACAGAACAGAGAAGGCATAAAGGAATGACTCCTCCCATGGAGGATAATATGAATTTCAGCAAGGCTGTCAAGACTCTTCAGTAAGAAAAGAACATTATTTTCAGTGAATCATGATAAGAAGACTGAATCTTGGCATAGAAGAGTATGCCAAAAGAGTAATGTGGAACCATACCCAAAACAACATTCAAAAATTAACTCAAAATTGACTAAAAGCATAAAATAAGCACTAAGCCTAGACCATTCAATTATGACCTAATTCAAATCCCTAACAATTATACAGTGGAAGTGAGAAATAGTTTTAAGGGACTAGATCTGATAGAAAGAGCACCTGAAGAATTATGGACGGAGGTTCGTGACATTGTACAGGAGACAGGGAGCAAGACCATCCCCAAGTTAAAAAAAAAAAAAAAAAAATCAAAAAAGCAAAATGGCTGTCTGAGGAGGCCTTACAAATAGCTGTGAAAGAAGAGAAACAAAGAGCAAAAGAGAAAATGAAAGATATACTCATTTGAATGCAGAATTCCAAAGAATAGCAAGGAGAGATAAGAAAGCCTTCCTCAGGGATCAGTGCAAAGGAATAGAGGAAAACAACAAAATGGGAAACACTAGAGATCTCTTCAAGAAAATTAGAAATAGCAAAGGAACATTTTATGCAAAGATGGGCTCAATCAAGGACAGAAATGGTATGGACCTAACAGAAGCAGAAGATATTAAAGAGGTGTCAAGGATACACAGAAGAAATGTACAAAAATGATCTTCATGACCCAGAAAATCACAATGCTATGATCACTCACCTAGAGAGCCAGACATCCTGGAATGTGAAGTTGAGTGGGCCTCAGGAAGCATCACTACAAACAAAGCTAGGGGACCTGATGGAATTCCAGTTGAGCTATTTCAAATCCTAAAAGATGATGGTTTGAAAGTGCTATAATCAATACGTCAGAAAATTTAGAAAACTCAGCAGTGGCCACAGGACTAGAAAAGGTCAGTTTTCATTCCAATCCCAAAGAAAGGCAATGACAAAGAATGCTCAAATTATCGTATAGTTACACTCACCTCACACACTAGTAAAGTAATGCTCAAAATTCTCCAAGATAGGCTTCAACAATACATGACCTGTGAAATTCCAGATGTTCAAGCTGGATTTAGAAAAGGCAGAGGAACCAGAGATCAAACTGTCAACATCTGTTGGACCATTGAAAAAGAAAGGGAGTTGCAGAAAGACATCTATTTTTGCTTTATTGACCATGCCAACGCCTTTGATTGTGTGAGTCACAATAAACTGTGGAAAATTCTGAAAAAGATGGGAATACCAGACCACCTGATCTACCTTTTGAGAAATCTGTATGCAGATCATGATGCAACAGTTAGAACTGGACAAGGAACAAAGGAATGGTTCCAAATAGGAAAAGGAGTACATCATGGCTGTATATTGTCACTGTGCTTATTTAACTTACATGCAGAGTGCGTCATGAGAAATGCTGGGATGAATGAAGCACTAGTTGGAATCAAGATTGCTGGGAGAAATATCAATAACCTCAGATATGCAGGTGACATTACCCTTATGACAGAAATTGAAGAAGAACTAAAGAGCCTCTTGATGAAAGTGAAAGAGGAGAGTGAAGAAGTGGCTTAAAGAAAGCCAGGAAAAAAAACACCAATACAGTATACTAATACATATATATGGAATTTAGAAAGATAGTAATGATAACCCTGTATGTGAGACAGCAAAAGAGACACAGATGTATAGAACAGTATTTGGACTCTGTGGGAGAAGGCAAGGGTGGGATGATTTGGGAGAATGGCACTGAATCATGTATAATATCATATATGAAATGAATCGCTAGTCCAGGTACGATGCATGATACAGGATGCTCGGGGCTGGTGTCCTGGGATGACCCAGAGGGATGGTATGGGGAGGGAGGTGGGAGGGGGGTTCAGGATTGGGAACACATGTACACCCATGGCAGATTCATGTGGATGTATGGCAAAACCAATACAATATTGTGAAGTATTTTTAGCCTCCAAATAAAATGAATAAATTTATATTAAAAAATAAATAAAGAATATCAAGCAAAAAAAAAAAAAAAAACTCAACATTCAGAAGACTAGGATCATGGCATCTGGTCCCATCACTTCATGGCAAATAGATGGAGAAACAATGGAAACAGTGGCCTATTTTATTTTGGGGGCTCCAAAATCACTGCAGATGGTGATTGCAGCCATGAAATTAAAAGACACTTACTCCTTGGAAGGAAAGTTATGACCAACCTGGATAGCATATTGAAAAGCAGAGACATTACTTTGCCAACAAAGGTCCATCTAGCCAAGGCTATGGTTTTTCCAGTAGTCATGTATGGATGTGAGAGTTGGACTGTGAAGAAAGCTGATCACCAAGAATTGATGCTTATGAAGAATGAATAAATATCCAGAATGTATAAATAACTCCTGAAGTTCAACAACAAAGATAGCAAAGGCAACAAAGCCAAAGTAAAACATGCGTTAAAAATTTGAATATATATTTTTCTAAGATGTATAGAAATATGTGTTAAGCACATGGTAAGATATTTCTTCACTTCACACTTCATTACTCTTGCCTTGAGAACCTCATGAACTGTGTGAAAAAGCAAAAAGATATGACAGTGAAAGATGAATTCCCAGGTCAGTAGGTGCCCAATATGCTACCGGTGATCAGTGGAATGAAAGAATGAAGAGACCGAGCCAAAGCAAAAACAATACCCCATGTGGATGTGATTGGTGATGGAAGTAAAGTCTGATACTGTAAAGAGCAATATTGCATAGGAACTTTGAATGTTAGTTCCATGAATCAAGGCAAATTAGAAGTGGTCAAACAAGAGATGGCAAGAGTGAACATTGACACTTTAGGAATCAGTGAACTAAAATGGACTGGAAAAGTGAATTTAACTCAAATTACCATTATATCTACTACTGTGGCCAAGAATCCCTTAGAAGAAATGGAGTAGCCATCATAGCAAAAAAAAAAAAAAAAGAGTCAGAAATTCAGCACTCAGATACAATCTCAAAAATGACAGAAGAGCCTCTATTTATTTCCAAGGCAAATGGTTCAATACCACAGGAATCCAAGTCTATGTCCCGACCAGTAATGCTGAAGGAGCTGAAGCTGAATGATTCTATGAAGACCTATAAGACCTTCTAGAACTAACAACCAAAAGATATCCTTTTCACTATAGGGAACTGGAATGCAAAAGTAGGAAGTCAAGAAATACCTGGGGTAACAGGCAAATTTGGCCTTGGAGTACAGAATGAAGCAGGGCAAAGGCTAGTAGAGTTATCCAAAGAGAACGTACTGGTCATAGCAAAAACCCTCTTCAAAAACACAAGAGAAGACTCTACACATGAACATCACCAGATGGTTAACAACAAAATCAGATTGATTATATTCTTTGCAGCCAAGGATGGAGAAGCTCTAAACTGTCAACAAAAGCAAGACTGGGAACTGACTGTGGCACAGACTATGAACTACTTATTGCCAAACTGAGACTTAAAACAAAAAAAAGTAGGGAAAACCACTAGACCATTCAGGTATGACCTTACAATTATACAGTGGAAGTGAGAAATAGATTCAAGGGATTAGATCTGATAAACAGAGTTCCTGAAGAACTATTGAAGGAGGTTTGTGATATTGCACAGAAGGCAGGGATCAAGACCATCTCCAAAGAAAAGAAATGCAAAAAGGCAAAATGGTTGTCTGAGGAGGCCTTACAAATATCTGTGAAAAGAAGAGAACCAGAAGACAAAGGAAAAAAGGAAAGATATACCCATTTGAATGCAGAATTCCAAAGAATAGCAAGGAGAGATAAGAAAGCTTTCCTCAGTGATCAATGCAAAGAAATAGAGGAAAACAATAGAATGGGACCACTAGAGATCTCTTCAAGAAAATTAGAGATACCAAGGGAAATTTCATGCAAAGATGGACACAATCAAGGACAGAAATGGTATGGAACTGAAAGAAGCAGAAGATATAAAGAACAGGTGTCAAGAATACACAGAAGTATACAAAAAAGATCTTCATGACCCAAATAACCATGATGGTGTGATTACTAACGTAGAGCCAGACATCCTGGAATGTGAAGTCAAGTGGACTTTAGGAAGCATCACTACAAACAAAGCTAGTGGAGGTGATGGAATTCCAGTTGAGCTGTTTCAAATCCTGAATGATGATGCTGTGAAGGTGCTACACTCAATATGCCAGCAAGTTTGGAAAACTCAGCAGGGGCCATAGGACTGGAAAAAGTAAGTTTTCATTCCAATCCCAAAGAAAGGCAATGCCAAAGAATGCTCAAACTACTGCCCAATTGTACTCATCTCACATGCTGGTAAAGTAATGATCAAAATTCTCCAAGCCAGGCTTCAACAATACATGGACTATGAACTTCCATATGTTTGAGCTGGTTTTAGAAAAGTTAGAGGAACCAGAGATCAAATTGCCAATATCCATTGGATCATCAAAAAGCAAGAAAGTTCCATAAAACATCTACTTCTGTTTTATTGACTATGCCAAAGCCTTTGACTGAATGGACCACAACAAACTCTTGAAATTTCTTGAAGAGATGTGAATACCAGACCACCTGACCTGCCTCTTGAGAAATCTGTATGCAGGTCATGAAGAAACAGTTAGAACTGGACATGGAACAACAGACTGGTTCCAAATTGGGAAAGGAGTACATCAAGGCTGTATATTGTCACCCTGCTTATTTAACTTATATGCAGAGTACATCATGAGAAATGCTGGGCTAGAAGAAGCACAAGCTGGAGGCAAGATTGCCAGGAGAAATACCAATAACCTCAGATACGCAGATGACACCACCCTTATGGCAGAAAGTGAAGAAGAACTCAAGAGCCTCCTGATGAAAGTGAAAGAGGAGAGTGAAAATGTTGGCTTAAGGCTCAACATTCAGAAAACAAAGATCATGGCATCTGGTCCCATCACTTCATGGGAAATAGATGGGTAAACAGTGGAAAAATGCTTGATTACTAATTCATAATATTTATCTTAAAAAAGCTTAGTGAGATAACAGAGAACATAGACAACTATGCAGAATCAGAAAATCAATATTGGAACAACAAGACAAGTTCAACAAAATTTGAAATTGTAAAAGAGAACCAAATGGAAATTCTAACCCTAGAACTGAAGAACACAGTAATTGAACTGAAAAAAAAAAAAATAGAGACTGAATAGCAGACTAGATCAAACAAAAGAAAGTATCTATGGGATTAAAGAGGGGTTATTTGAGATTACAAAAAGGAACAATAACAACAACAACAAAAACTGTAAAAAAGAGTGGAAAAAAACTTATAACACTTGTGGGATTGTATGTCACTAATATATGTGTTATGGGAATCCCAAAAGGAGGAAAGAAAAAGAAAGGAAATAGAAAATTTATTTAATGTAATAAATGAAAACAGCAAAGAAACTGTAAATCTGGAGAGGGAAGTGAAAATCCAGATCCATGAAGCTCAAAGAACTCAAAATAAGTTAAAAACAAGGAAATCTTCCCCAGACACATTCTAATTCACAAATAAAATATTATTAAAATCTATGCTGAGTCAATATTACTCCTTGTCAAGTAAAAGTTGCAATTAATTAATTTACTGAAAACTATTGGTAACATAAGAACACAAATTATAATCTGCAATAAAATTTGTTGTTGAATATTTTCTTGATATCATTGCAACAAAGTAAATAACATTATTTACATTATATAGTTTATTACATGAAAAATTTAGTAATTTAATTACAAGACAATTATAATTATTATATGACATTTTTATCATTGAGTGGGTTTTACCAAAAGAATGGCAATTTCAAATAAATTATGTAAACCTAAAATAATGCAGATGACACCACCCTTATGACAGAAAGTGAAGAAAAACTAAAGAGCCTCTTGATGAAAGTGAAAGAGGAGAGTGAAAAAGTTGGCTTAAAGCTCAACATTCAGAAAACTAAGATCATAGCATCTGGTCCCATCACTTCATGGCAAATAGATGGGGAATCAGCAGAAATAGTGGCTGATTTTGTTTTGGGGGGCTCCAAAATCATTGCAGATGGTGATTGCAGCCATGAAATTAAAAGACGCTTACTCCTTGGAAGGAAAGTTATGATCAACCTAGATAGTATATTCAAAAGCAGAGACATTACTTTGCCAACAAAGGTCCATCTAGTCAAGGCTATGGTTTTTCCAGTGGTCATGTATGGATGTGAGAGTTGGACTGTAAAGAAAGCTGAGTGCTGAAGAACAGATGCCTTTGAACTGTGGTGTTGGAGAAGACTCTTGAGAGTCCCTTGGACTGCAAGGAGATCCACCAGTCCATCAAAAGGAGCTCAGTCCTGGGTGTTCATTGATAGGACTGATGTTGAAGCTGAAACTCCAGTACTTTGGCCAGCTCATGCAAAGTGTTGACTCATTTGCAAAGACCATGATGCTAGGAAAGATTGAGGGCAGGAGGAGAAGGGGACGACAGGATGAGATGGTTGGATGGCCTCACTGACTCATTGGACCTGGGTTTGGGTGATTCTGGGATTTGGTGATGGACAGGGAGGCCTGGCGTGCTGCGGTTCATGGGGTCACAAGGAGTCGGACATGACTGAGCGACTGAACTGAACTGAAAATAATTTTTTTTTTAATGTATGCTTCATTTTTATGTAACTTAAAATTGAATGCTATTCAAAGGTGGTTGCTTTTACAAACTCTCAAGAAACTGCTTCCATGGGGATAATCCCAAAATGTCCTCCATAAGAAATTTCTTCTAAGGTGTGGGGCTTTTCCTGGGAGTGACAATCATAGGTACTCATCTCCGGATAAGCCAACTCTCACAAGTGTGATATTTTAAGAATTTTTACCAGAATGTTCTTATTAAATTAAACCCATCTCATTTTATTTATTAAATTTTGGGCCAATATAATCATAATAGGAAATAAATTAATATATGCAGACATATCCATTCAGTTCAATTGAGTTCAGTTGCTCAGTCCTGTCCGACTCTTTGCAACCCCATGAACCGCAGCACACCAGGCCTCTCTTTCCATCACCAACTCCTGGAGTTTACCCAAACTCATGTCCATTGAGTCAGTGATGACATCTAACCATCTCATCCTCTGTCGTCCCCTTCTCCTCCTGCCATCAATCTTTCCCAACATCATATCATTACTGTGCATTTACTGAATAACAATATATAAAATATATGATCTAAAAATGTACAGACATAATAATATGGGAGGTATCTGAATAAATAATTGGTGTCTTTTTCCAATGACTAATACTAAACACCTCAGGGAAAATTTCTATAGAGGTTATGTGAACTCCTACGCAACCTTGGCTTGTGGCCATCCTGAGCTATTAGTAATTTAACTGATATTATCTAAGTCTCAGTGGATATTCCTAAGTGCCTAAGTGGATGTAAAAAAAAGTAAGAAAGAATTAAATTGAATTTCAGGTAAAGAAGGCCTAGAATCAAATCACTGTGACCCCTGAGTTTCACTGAAGGCATTTAAAATGTCAGCTGTAGAGATATAAATATTAATACATTTGCTTATAATTTTTTCAAAGAATTTTACTCAGAAAATGACTTTGCTCCCATGAAGACGTTTAGACTGCTTTCAGCTAATCAAGCCAGTGGGTGTGAAAAAGTGCAGATATAATAAAAGGTACTAATTGTATTTTTATTTCTATTTGCCACTGAAGAGAAGGGACTCTTCAGCAACTGCTTAGAGAAGTTTATTGAGAATTAAGTATTTCTGGTTATACTAAGCAATGAATACAGCCAGGCATGCCATTAGCCAGAAAACTCAGAAAGAAAACTTCATTTGACTGAAGTTAGTTTAACAAGCTATATAAGTAATTTATCATAAATTTTAAAATTAAAAAATATGTATAAGCCATCCAAATCATTATAAACATTTTTTAAAGACATGAAGCTCTGTTTAAATCTAACATTTGTTATCATATAATTCTGAGTGTGAATGATTGTGAAATGATAGTAAAATATAGTAAAATTGATAAAGACAGATGCTGAGATTGTTTAAAAACTACTCTTCTGGATTTATGGTGAATAATGCATGAGACTACACACATCTATACCATATATTGAAATATGATTGAAAATAATTATGATATTCTATGATAAAACATACAATAAAATTTCATATGAATTCAAATAATACTTCAAATATGAGATTTATGTGGCTATAATTGAAATAAAATATGCATAGAAAAAAAAGAAAGTTGAGTAATAAACAATATTCATTAAAGAAGTGAGAATTCATTATATCCATAGCCTGTGATATATCCTCTGCACATGGGTAATAGTGAAGCCAATAAAAGAATATTTTAAAACAGCATAGGTAACATAAGTTATAATCTCTAGGAGTACACATGTTTTCATGCAAACACACTGTATAATAACATGGAAGCTGATTCTATTGTATGAACCTCTTTGGCAGTGTTGACTACTGTTTGGATTGAAATCACTCAGGACTTAAGGTAGTCAGTTTAGGAAATGAGTGATGTAATATATATAAGAGTTGGTTAAACTAAGAATTAGAAGGTTTTAAATGAAGTTTGGCATCAAGCATGTTATCACACCTTTTAGAATATTGTTCAGCAAAAATTGTACAGTATGAAATGAACAACACAAAGTAGTTTTGGACCTGATTCATAAATGTGATTTCTGAAAGGGAAGTGATACGAAGTTTTTGGAGAAGATAGAGCCAAATCATACTTAGTATGCTTTGGATGTGCTCATGTTATATTTGAAGAATAACAGAACACTTAGGGATCCAATCCTCAGTAAAGTTTATAGAGGACAGCTTTTCTTATTTTTTGCTATTTTAATTTTTTTTTTTATGAATGAAGGATGATTACATGGTACTGTTGTAATCTTAATACTGCTTCCTACTCAATCTTTGACCTTAAAATAATTCACAATTTCTAATAAATCCTAAAAATTACTTGTCTAGATTTCATATCAAAATATAAAATCAAATAAATAGTGGAGACAAACAATAATGGCTATTGTTACCTGTTGGTGGATATATATTTTGATCATTTGTATCCATAAATTCTATATGCATTTGAATGATAGCATCTAGAAATAATCCAGTCATTAACCATATGTTTAGTGATAGTTATCCTTTTTTATATACTTTTAAACAAACTATATGACTGAAAAGACTTACACTTTTAATTAACATATTTTATTTATTTACTTTTATTTCATATCAATGTAAGAAAAAGACGAAGAAAATGAAATAGAGGAAACCAATAAAATGGGAAAGGCTAGAGATCACTTCAAGAATATTAGAGATGCCAAAGGAACATTGCATGCAAAGATGGACACAATAAAGGACAGAAATGGTATGGACCTAACAGAAGCAGAAGATTTTAAGAAGTGACAAGAATACACAGAAGAACTATACAAAAAAGATCTTCATGAACCAGATAATCATAATAGTGTGATCACTCACCTAGAGTCAGACATCCTCGAATGCGAAGTCAAGTGGGGTTTAGGAAACATCACTATGAACAAAGCATATGGAGGTGATGGAATTGTAATTGAGCTATTTCAAATCCTAAAAGATGATGCTGTGAAAGTGCTGCACTCAATATGCCAGCAAATTTAGAAAACTCAGCAGTGGCCACAGGACTGGAAAATGTCAGTTTTCATTCCAATCCTAAAGAAAGGCAATGCCAAAGAATGTTCAAACTACCATACATTGTACTCATCTCACATGCTGGCAAAGTAAGGCTTAAAATTCTCCAAGGCAAGCTTCAACAGTATGTGAACTGTGAACTTCCAGATGTTCAAGCTGGATTTAGAAAAGGCAGAGAAATCAGAAATCAAATTGCCAACATCTGTTGGATCATTGGAAAAGCAAGACAGTTCCAAAAAAACATCCACTTCTGCTTTATTGACTACACCAAAGCCTTTGACTGTGTGGATCACAACAAACTGTGGAAAAATCTTCAACAGATGAGAATACCAGACCACCTGACCTGCCTCCTGAGAAATGTATGCAGGTCAAGAAGCAACAGCTAGTACTGGACGTGGAACAACAGACTGGTTCCAAATAGGAAAAGGAGTATGTCAAGGCTGCGTATTGTCACCCTGATTCAGTTCAGTTCAGTTCAATCGCTTTGCAACCCCATGAATCACAGCACGCCAGGCCTCCTTGTCCATCACCAACTCCGAGTTTAGCCAAACTCATGTCCATCGAGTTGGTGATGCCATCCAGCCGTCTCTTCGTGCCCTTCTCTTCCTGCCTGCAATCCTTCCCAGCATCAGGGTCTTTTCCAATGAGTCAACTCTTTGCATGAGGTGGCCAAAGTATTGGAGTTTCAGCTTTAGCATCATTCCTTCCAATGAACACCCAGGACTGAGATCCTTTAGGATGGACTGGTTGGATCTCCTTGCAGTGCAAGGGACACTCAAGAGTCTTCTCAACACCACAGTTCAAAAGCATCAATTCTTAGGTGCTCAGCTTTCTTTACAATCCAACTCTCTCATCCATACATGACTAATGGAAAAACCATAGCCTTGACTAGACAGACCTTTGTTGGCAAAGTAATGTCTCTGCTTTTAATATGCCATCTAGGTTCGTCATAACTTTCCTTCCAAGGAGTAAGCGTCTTTTAACTTCCTGGCTGCAATCACCATCTGCAGTGATTTTGGAGCCCAAAAACATAAAGTCTGACATTGTTTCCACTGTTGACACATCTATTTACCATAAAGTGATGGGACCAGATGCTATGACCTTCGTTTTCTGAATGTTGAGCTTTAAGCCAACTTTTTCACTCTCCTCTTTCACTTTCATCATGAGGCTCTTTAGTTCCTCTTCACTTTCTGCCATAAGGGTGGTGTCATCTGCAAATCTGAGGTTGTTGATATTTCTCCCAGCAATCTTGATTCCAGCTTGTGTTTCTTCCAGTCCAGCATTTCTCATGATGTACTCTGCATATAAGTCAAATAAGCAGGGTGACAATATACAGCCTTGATGTACTCCTTTTCCTATTTGGAACCAGTCTGTTGTTCCATGTCTAATTCTAACTGTTGCTTCCTGACCTGCATACAGGTTTCTCAAGAGGCAGGTCAGGTGGTCTGGTATTTCCATCTCGTTCAGAATTTTCCACAGTTTATTGTGACCTGCACAGTCAAAGGATTTGGAATAGTCAATAAAGCAGAAATAGATATTTTTCTGGAACTCTCTCGCTGCTTCAATGATCCAGCGGATGTTGGCAATTTGATCTCTGGTTCCTCTGCCTTTTCTAAAACCAGCTTGAATTTATATGCAGAGTACATCATGTGAAATGCCAGGCTGGATGAAGCACAAGCTGGAATCAAGATTTCTGGGAGAAATATCAATAAGCTCAGATATGAAGATGACACCATGTTTATGGCAGAAAGCAAAGAATAATTTAAGAGACTCTTGATGAAAATGAAAGAGGAGAGTGAAAATATTGGCTTAAAATCCGACATTCAGAAAACTAAGATCATGCCCTTGAGTCCCATCTCTTCATGGCAAAAGATGGGGAAACAATGGAAACAGTGAGAGACTTTATTTTGGGTGGGGCTGTAAAATCACTACAGATGGTGACTGCAAGGCATGAAATTGAAATATGCTTGCTCCTTGGAAGAAAAGCTATGACCAACCTAGACAGCATACTAAAAAGCAGAGACATTACTTTGTCAACAAAGGTCTGTCTAGTCAAAGTTATGGTTTTTCCAGTAGTCATGTACGGATGTGAGATATGGACCCTGAGTGCTGAAAAATTGATGGTTTTGAACTGTCGTGTTTGAGAAGCTTCAGAGTCCCTTGGACTGCAAGGAGATCCAACCTGTCAATCCTAAAGGAAATCAGTTCTGAATATTCATTTGAAGGACTGATGATGAAACTGGAAGTCCAATATTTTGGCCACACGATACAAAGAACTAACTCATTGGAAAAGACCCTAATGCTGGTAAAATTGAAGGTGGGAGAAGAAGATGAGAGAGGATGAGATGGCTGGATGGCACCGTCTACAGGGAAGCCTGGCCTGCTGCAGTCCATGGAGTGGCAAAGAGTCAGACATGACTGAGCAACTGAACTGAACTGAACTGAAATATTGAGTGAAAGATATCTGAGTAAACAACGTTGCATGATTTTGTGAATATAAAATGGGTTGTAGCATAAAGAAATAATTTGAAAACATGTAATTGTAGTGAATGACAAGTCAGGTGAATGTAAATGATAGTGATAAAGATGCTAAACTTCAGAGCTACTCTCAATGATATTTTATACCCTGGCCTATGCTGATTTTTATGTTTTATCTCCTAGATGGCCTGTAATATCCCATGTTTCTTTGTACCTGTTCTACTTAAAATATTTAGACTTGGATACTTATGTTCCTTATGCTTAAATTTCCTGTAAGTAGAAGATGAATTTGTATCTAATTTTAAAATTAAGCTCTCTCTTTCATGTACCTGTGTTTTAAAACAGAATAAATACATTCTTATTGCAAGACAAAATTGAAGAACATGTTGTTATAATCAGTTTCTGCCTTTGAAATTATCTGTTAATTACTAGTTTACCCAATACTGCTTATTCACCACTGCAAAATTTCACTGAATAATATGAATTAGAATACACAAGCATATAAATACAAATATACTCTGTGTATTCTAGATCTCATTATATGTAAAAATATTGTTATCTAACTATATACCTTTAAAACTTAGAAATATACATTATTTGAATATTAAGTACTATCACTAAAATCCCTAAATCAGTTAATTAATTAACTGGGTGAATAAGTCCTTATTCACCATTGGCTCTTCTTTAGCAAAACCTATTGTGGAAACACACTGAACTGAACTGACCTGAATCCAATCTCAGTTATCCAATCAAAGTGCATTCTCTGCTTCATTAAAGGGATTTTTGAAGTTGAACTGAAAATATTAAATTATATTATCTTTGGTTAATCCAAAAGAAGTATATTGGGAGGGTATGACTCAGCCACACCCAAGGTATATAAGGTGTGGACACACTCAACACACCCAAGTTGATGCTGGACCTCCCAAGGGCTTCAGAGACTGCTACAACCAGAGAAGAGCAGCCACATTTCAAGTGACCACCTACTCACCTGAATTCCATCAAGACAGAGTAAGTGCCAACTTTCTTCATTTCCTAGGTCAGGCCCTGTGGCTGCAGAGAAAAGAGTACAAATGGAGGTAAATTGAAGGAAACCTGATTCGTGTGTATTTGTGAGTGTATTGCTGCTGGGTTATTCATCTTTTAATATTTACAACCATTAGAAAGTATGCAGGCCACCTTTCTTTTCTCTGCAAATATTCACTTATTTAATTCTCATAGTGAGACTGTGGAAGGTGTTATGACCATATTCTCACAGACGAGGCCCTGAGACATTGCTTGGCAGCTACCCTGAAAAGGGATCCACGGTTGTAACTTGAGAGCTAGGAATGAGAACCCAGCACTGTGGCCCCTGGGTCCATGACCTTCGCAGTAGTTCTGATCTGCTTGATGGATCTCTCTTACAATTTTTGGTTTTAATGAGACTATGTGTCTATTCTGATATTTCATCTTAGGTAGAGTATTTCTCATTCCTAGAAGTTCCATAGGCTGCTAATATCTTCCTATCATCTCCTTATGCTACTGCTTCCTCTGCATGCTTGATCACAGGGAGTCCATTTCTAGTGGCTGCTGTTAATCTGTCTCTACTAATTCTTTCATCTGATCATTTTGAGTCTATGGATTAATTTTCTATTATTGATGAATGAATTTGTTTTGTTGCATGCCAGGTAATTCTAAGTAGAAGATCTACACTGTGCATTTGGGGGTGCTAGATATTATATGTTCCTTTAGCTAACTTAATGTTGGCCTCTGTTCTGGTGTAGAGAAGGTATTTCAAAACAGTTGAGACTTTTGAGGATTGCTTTAAGTCTTTTGTTAGCTGGGGCCAGAATAGACTTCAGTCTGGATAATTTGGCCCAACTACTGAGGCAATACCATTTCTGTGCAGTATATGTGTGGAAATCCTTGGATTAGGGATTTTGTTTTCACTCTGGTTGCTGGTGAGAAATATTCTGCCTGACTTGTGTCCCCAACAATTTTCGAGCCTACTCCTTTCCAGTGATTCTGATCCAGTCCAAGCACTTCCCACCCACACTGTGTTCATGTATCTTCGGACAGGAGATCTCCTTGCTGAGAAACTTTATCTGGCCCTTGTAGATCTTCTTCATTTGTTTTTTTTTTTTTTTTTTTTTTTCCTTTCAAAGCACTATTCTGTGTTCCTATTGTCCCATGACTGAAAACCACCAGTTCTGTAGTTCCTCTGGCTTTTTTTTTTTTTTTTTTTGGTTCAATGCTGGGGTGAAAAAAAAAAAAAAACCAAAACACTGCTATGTTTTAAAATAATTCATTGGTTAATGGTTTGCAACTTATGTTCTCTGTTATTGTAAAATATTTTCTAGATTTGTTCTTAAGATTTAAGATTGTTAACTGTTTCAGTCCATGCTATGATTGGCTAATTATTTAAGACAGCACAGGAAAGTTGTTGAGATCACTTACTATGTCAATATTCATGTTTTTTTTTTTTTTTTAAGATGGTGATAATTCAGACTGAAATTACTAGCCACCCCCAGGATGTAGAGAAGCTACAAGGAACCCAAGGAGTCTCAGTCATGTTTAATTAGAGAAAATTTTCTATCTCACCTCCTTCATCTTTCCAATATTCCATGCCCCAGGGATGACAGGGCTTCCCAGAGTCCTGGGACTCTCTGTTCCTGCCACCAGCCCTGAGGACTGGAAAGTCCCACTGCAGGGTAGAAAGTGAGCCTCTTATCAGCAGAGCCCTCCCAGGCAGTAAATTAACTGCCAAAACCCTGTCAGTATGCTCTGAAATTAAATTATGCAAGTTGAATAATGTCAGACTGGCAGATGCTTCCTGACCTGTTCCAATGACTGTATGGCTTGGACATTAGGACTCAAAACAGGACTATGAATCCCTTTCATCACTTCCTAACTAGCTAAAGTCATGGTTGAATCTATCAGAGTAGAGGGAATGTCTCTGAGAAATCCTCAGGTTTGCATGTGAATTATGCCAAGGAATATTTACAAGGAATATTCCTCTCTCCTTTATAGACAAGAGTGTTAAACCTTGGAGTGACCATGAAATTAGGAGTTTCCTAGAAGAATGGGAACTCCTTGAAAGTGAGGGGTTAAAGAAGAATAATCACATAGCATCAAAAATAATTGCCAGGAATCTCAAGGAAAGGGGCATAACTAAGGGCAAGAGAAAATGTTTCCAGATGCTCACAAGCAGGCATGACTTATACTGGACCATTCATGAAGCCAACCAAAGACCAAGGCATGAACCTGTGCCATGCCCTTATGGAGAAGCCCTTCATGGAATCTTTAGACATAGGCTGGAGAACAAGGACTCTTAAGGTTTGTTTCTTATATATATATATTCATCTTTGGATTTCTTTCTTAGTGTCATCAGCTGGCCTAAACAAGGCACTGTCTCCAGAGAAGGAGAGCATGATATGACTGGTCCTGGTCCTCAAGTTCCAGACAGTACAGAGGACTTGATGCTATGAGTGTCTACTGCCCCTGTCTCTTATTTATTCTCTTTGTCCCCAAAGAAATAAAGACTTTGCTCCTGGTCTAGTTTAGAATAGTCATGATCCCCTGGGCCAATCTAAGTGATAGGCAAAGATTCAGGAGGAGGGCTGGGCAATGTCTCCCATGTGTATCTCTCCCTCTCATGTCCTATTTGTACAGAAGTGGCTGAGCTTCCACCTTCTGAGAACCAGACTTCTGCCTGTGCCATCCCTGATTGCTTTGAGGAACTTCCGTGAACTCCCCTACATATTATCTACATAGAGAATCCTCAAGTACCCAGGTGGGAGCCCTGGAACATGAACCTTCTACAGTCAAGTACATGCCTGTTTCCTGCATCTCTACCATACCCTGACCCTCAGCAACAGTGATCAACTTTTTCTGATGCTGAACCACATGGATAACTTACAGCTGGAACTTGGATCCCATTTAGATTCAAAGGACAGACAATAGAGTAGCACAAATCTACAAGCTCATGACTTCTTTCTTTCTAGCCCAATTTTGTGAGAAAAAAAATTGTGAAAATAAATGACTGTGACTTTCATCCCTTTCTAACTTGTGCTAGGTTTTTGGATGGGCCATAGGATCATAGAAAGTCCACAGGGCTGGGGAAGTGGTCACTTTCGAGGGCAACTGGGACCTGTTATCCTCTCTCCATTGTGCTTCCTTCGTGGAGGTTCCTTTAACATTAGAGACAACTTAGACATTCAGAGATAACTATTCTCGAGTCTGCATTCATCATTTCCTGTGTGATCACAGAACTTGTTTAGCGTTTCTGTGTCTGAAGTTCTTCCCATTAAAATGCAACCTTGTGTTTCTTATGTCAGAAGATAGTTTTAGAATATAAGCACATACATGGCAAAGTCTCTTGATGTTCCTTTTTTATATAAAGGAAAATTTAATTTTGAGATCATTGTATTTTTCATAAGTTGTTTGACAAATAATACAGAGATGTCCCAGAGAGAACCCTTGTATCCTTCATTCAGTTTCCCCTCCTGGTAACATCCCAGTAGACCAAAGTACAATAACATAACTGGTGTATTGAGTGGATATAGCCAGATTAATGAGTCACTGCAAAATTCCTCATTTTGCCCTTTTTTTGGTGACACACACCACCCGTCCACACTCACTCCTTCCTTAACTATTGGCAGCCACTAAGATGTTCTCCATTTCTATGTAGCGATGTCTGTTACACCTATTATCTATTCAGTGACCCACAATTCATTTGGGTTTGTCCATACCATCACGTGGAAAAACCTGAAGGAAAATTTTGGCCAACCCAATGTATCTATAGATAATTTCAAAAATTTATATTAATGGAATCATAGAGTATGTAAAACCTTTGGGAATGCCATTTTCTTTGCTCATGATAATCTCAAGATTCACTGAGATTTGTATTGCTGATTAGTTTCCACTGGATGGATAGATTGTGCCACAGTTTAACAATGGATGCATTGAAACTCATCTGGATTGTTGCTAGTTTGAGGCTATTGAGTGTTTATAACCACCAGTCTGTGTGGGATAAATGGAATGCAACATCCATGTGTATGGTATCACATGCTTATTTTTAAAATAAGCTGTCCATTCAATTTTCACATAACTGTATCATTTTATGTTCCCACCAGCAACCTATGAGTGATTCAGTTTGTGTCCTTACCATCATTTTGTGTTGTCACAGTGTATATTTTAGCAGTTCTGACAGTCCATTGGTGAGTGGCATCAGTAGACCCAGTGTGCTCTAAGCAGAGCTTAGAATGATGGTCTGGCCTCTGCCCATAGGTTTCTCTATGTATCATCCCCAAGTGATGATATCTCATTGTGGTCTCAATTTACAGTCCTTGTCTAACGACATTGAACACTGTTTCATGTGTTTATTTGCTATCTGTACATCCTCTTCAGTGGTAGGTCTCTTCATCTTTTTGGTCCATTTTCTAATGGAATTGTTTTTACTCTTATGTACTGAGAGTTGGTTATTCTATTTTCTACAAGATGAGTTTTGTGCAAATATTTTGTCCTCATTTGTGTTTTTTAAATTATTTTTTTATTGAAGGGTAATTGCTTTACAGAATTTTGTTGTTTTCTGTCACACCTCAACATGAATCACTCATAAGGTTACATATATCCCCTAACTTTTGAACCTCCCTCCCATCTCCCTCCCCATCTCACTCCTCTAGGTTGATACAGAGCCCCTATTTGAGTTTCCTGAGCCATACAGCAAATTTTTGTTGGCTATCTATTTTACATATGGTAGTGTAAGTTTCCATGTTACTCTGTCCATACATCTCACCCTCTCCTTCCCTCTCCCCAGGTCCACAAGTCTATTCTCTATGTCTGTTTCTCCATTGCTGCCCTGCAAATAAATTCTTCAGTACCAATTTTCCTAGATTCTATATATGTGCATTAGAATATGGTATTTATCTTTCTTTTTCTGACTTACTTCACTCTGTATAACAGGTTTTGGGTTCATCCACCTCATTAGACCTTACTCAAATATGTTCTTTTTTATGGCTGAGTAATATTCCATTGTGTATATGTACCACAACTTCTGTATCCATTCATCTGTCAATGGACATCTAGGTCACTTCCATGTTCTAGCTATTGTAAATAGTGCTACAAAGAACAATGGGATACATGTACTTTTTCAATTTTGCTTGCTTCAAGGTATATTCCTAGTTTTATATTGCCTATAAAACTGTGGGATTGGCTAGATTTTCCTCACTCTGGAATTAAAATAATTTCTGGCATTAAGGATTTTTCTCATGGACCATAGTAGTAGCATCTTGAGGGGCAAACTTGCTCATACAGTTCTTGATATTCATACCAAATCTCCTTACAGGGGCTTACTGGACAGAAGAGATTGCCCTGGTGGATGGGTCCCTGGTCAAAGGATAAGGGTGCTATAGTCCCAGGAAAATGTGTCTATGCACAGGCCTGTCAGTGACTGATATGTGGGTGGATTGCCCCAGTAGTGATTCCTGGCTGTGTCCTTCTGCTTGCAGTTTATACATAAGTAGTGGTTCTGAACCAAATCCAACAACAGCCACATTTGTTCTTGTATATCTAGGGGCAAGATAACAGAGCTCCTCTAGTGATCCATCAGCCAATCGAGAGCTTTCATCAAGCCTGTCTTTTCCATGGGAAAGCAATGTTCTGCAAGGACCTGCAGTACTGTTTTTTTGGGGGGTGTGGGGGCTTATTTTAGTCATTGTTAGGAAAGTGAATTAACAAGGCTGCATGTGTGTAAATGACTATCAATGATCTTCAACAGGAAGATTTGTAAAATTAGGATCTACACAAAAGTAAAATAATGTTTATAAATTTGACACAGAGTAATTGTACAAGATGTCATTGAGTGAAATTACATGCATATTATATCTCTGCTATTTTTATTTTACTTTGAAATAACAAAGTCTTCTAGCTTCAAATTATTTGCTAAACTGTCATCAAGAAATCAAGCTGTGGATTTTTAAAAGTCTGTTAATCACAAATCCTGATTGAAATGTTTCAACATCACAGCTCACAATAAATATTTGTTCAAAAAATGAACTAAGTAGTCAATGTTGAAGTTTGTTGATTTTTTAAATTGAGGTATAATTTATAAACAGAATACTCACATGTGAAGAGTGTCTTTCAACCAGTTTCAACAGTATCTGTACCTTAACTAATGTACCACAGGAAGAGATAAAACATTCACCAGATCAGAAATGTTCCTCATGCTGTTTTCTGATGAAATCCCTCAACTTAGATACAAACACTGCTCTGACTCCTATTTCTGTTAATCTATACTAGACTTTCATACCAATGAAAATATACAGTGCTTTTCTTCTATTTTGGGTCTTTCAACTCAATATAATGTAAAGAATCTATCATATTTTTACCTATATCAGTAATTTTTTTTCTTTAACTTGCTTCTTGTCAGAATATATATAATAATTTATTTACACACCATTTTGTTGATAGACATCTTTTTTGTTTGTTTTTTCAGCCTGGAACTGTTGTACTAAAGCTGCTAATAATCAGTTTTGTGTGTGTATAATCATGTTTTTATTTTTATTTTTTGGTAGATGCGTGATTAATTTTTTACTAATCTATTTTTAAAGTGGATATTTGATTTTAAACTCCCACCAAAAAGCACATGAGTAGCAGTTGCTTCAAATTGGTAACAATTGTGGCTGTTACTATCCCTCTTCATCTGGTCTATTCTATTTAATGTAGTCACTCATTTGGTCTTAATTTGTGTTTCATTTGATGTGTAATGATGCTCTGGTCTTTTCTATTACTTTATTACTTATTTTTATATCTTCCTTTGTGAATGATCTGTTTATACTTTGAAAATAAACAAATAAGAAACATACAGATACTTCTAAAGTAAACAGAGCTCGGTTGTTTACTGATAGACAACACAAAATATTCATGGGAATATATGGAATTTTTTAATAAAATTATATTGGATCACTTATATTTTATATTTTCTGACATTTTGGCTTTCAGTTAATTCTTCAGTATTGAATATTTTCTATTTAAACTGGATATGTTTATAAGGAATCTCTTCCACCACTTCCATTAGGCTTGAAAGTATATTTGTTTGTGTATTTTAATTATTCATTACAACAAAATACTTTCATTCTACTGATGGAATCAAGCCATTGAAAATTTGAAACATTTTTCCAGTAGGTACTCTGTGCCCAAAGATGAAGGAAAAATTGGTCACACAAAAATTTAATATTTGGGTGTTAATGGTGTATTTCTTACCTTCTCCTGCTAAATGAGTTGATGTTGTTGTTCAGTTGCTAAGTTGTGTCCAAATTTTGGTTTTTTTTCAGTCTGGAACTCTTGTGAATAAAGCTGCAATTGATCATTTTTGTGTGTGTGATTATATGCAGCTCATGGACTGCAGCACACAGGCTCCCCTGTCCTTCACTATCTCCTAAAGTTTGCTCAAATTCATGTCCACAGAGTCAAGTGATGCAATCTAACCATCTCATCCTCTACCATGCTCTTCACCTTTTGCCTTCAATCATTCCCAACATTGGGATCTTTTCAAACGAGTCAGGTCTTCCCATCAGGTGGTTAAACTATTGGAGCTTTGGCTTCAACATCAGTCCTTCCAATAAACATTCAGGGTGGATTTCCCTTAGTATTAATTGGTTTGATCTCCTTGGAGTCCACGGGGCTCTCAAAAGTCTTCTCCAGCACCACAATTCAAAAGAAATGATTCTTTGTCACATGGCCTTCTTTATGTTCCAACTATATACTTACAATAATTTTCAGCCAAGATATTTGGTATATTTAAAGAAGCCATTGATTTTACAAAGCAAATAATTGCAAATAAAAACTAATATTGTGGCATCTGGCCCCATCACCTCTTGGCAAATAGATGGGAAAAATGGAAACACTGTCAGATTTTATTTTCTTGGGATCCAAAATCCCTGCCGATAGTGACTGCAGCCACAAAATTAAAAGACCCTTGCTCCTTGTAGGAAAAGATATGACAAACCTAGACAGAATATTAAAAAACAGATACATTACTTTGCCAAAAAAGGTCCTTATTGTCAAAACTATGGTTTTTCCAATAGTCATGTGTGGATGTGTAAGTTAGACCATAAGGAAGGCTGAACGTCATAGGATTGATTCTTTAAAATTGTGGTGCTGGAAAAGACTCTTGAGAATCCCTTTACAGCAAGGAGATCAAACCAGTCTATCCTAAATAAAATCAACACTGAATATTTATTGGAAGGACTAATGCTGAAGCTCCAATACTTTGGCCACCTGATGTGAAGAGGCGACTCATTAGAAAAGATCCTGTTGCTGGGAAAGATGGAAGGTAGCATGAGAAGGGGGCAACAGAGGATGAGATAGTTGGATGGCATCATCAACTCAATGGACATGAGTTTGAGCAAACACTGGGAGATGGTGAAAGAGAGGGAAGCCTCGTGTGCTGTAGTCCATGCAGCTGCAAAGAGTCAGATACGACCTACTGACTGAATAACAGCAACAGTACATTTCTCTCTCTTATATATATATATATATATGTTTATATTTATATATGCATGTGTGTATTTGCTGTCCACAAACAAAGCAATTAAATATAAACTACAACAAAATAGTTTAAAATGACATGTTTAAATGAGCTTTTGTCAGTATTGATGATCTCAGTCCTTCTTTTCATAACATTTTACTTTTTGTGACTAACATTTTTGTCAGAATTGTTTTCTCTATCTCACATGAATTAAAGAGAAGTATGATCTAAAGAAGGCAATATCAAAGATCATATGGGACAAAACCATTTTTGAGGTTTCAAATTGTAGGTGGCTCCTAGAGATTTAGAAGACAGGCTTCTTGGTGAATTTGTCTTGGTCCTGAATGTCATGTTTCAGATTCTCTAATGGAATCCAAACATTTAATAGTACTTTAAGCCTTGTTTATTTCCCCTAAACTTAGCCATTCTTGATCAAAGGATAATTTCAGTAAATATTTTATTTAATAGACCTAAGACACATGAAATGGATTTGTTAAAACCTCATTGAGATGGAGAAAATGCAGTTTAGATAAAATAACTATTATAATATCAATAAACAAGTATATTTTATTCATTAATTAGATTGTGAATTCAATTTGCTTTACATTTCACTTTTATTCTCTTGTTTTAATTACTATCAAACATTATGAAGAAGGTTCAATTTTAGTTATTATCAACAGAAATAATAGTGCACATAGTTAGGAGGTTGGATCTGTTCAGGGGCCTTATGAGGTTAGATCTCCCAGTACACTGGGATATCAGCCTCTCAGATAACTCTTAGGAACTACACCAAATAGGTAAGGTAGGATTTTTCTGTTTTTTTTTTTTTTTTTGCTGGGAGATACATGAAGTGAAACATTAAACGATTAGTGATAATCACAAAATAGTGACACCCCAGGTTACTGATTTGTGTGCTTTCCTATATAGAGGGAGCTGCATGAATTAGATAATTTGAGTATTTTTGATTAATCTGCATAACCTTGGAAATGTTGTTTAATGCCTTTGGGCCCCAATCAGTTTGTGATGATTAAATAATAATTGTAACATGTTAATAAATTCAAAATGATTGAAATCTTGTCTGAAATTTGAAAATGCTGAACAAGTTTTAGCTGCCAAAATAATTATTTGTAAAGCTAATATATTGACTGAGTGTTTTTTGCTCCATTCCTTTATATAGTCAGTTTATTTGATGATCCTTTAATTGACTCATGAGTCTGATAAAAATAAGCAGAATTACTTAGGGGATGTGAGTTCATCTTTTCAGTCTGCTCCCTAAAATAGGCAGTCTATGGAATAATCAGGTTTATCTATTGACACCCAAACTCCCAGGAGACTCTCAATGCAGCACCAAGTGATGTTCATCCAACTGACCTGTCCTGGAGCTTCTACCTAGTGTAAGTGACAGGCCATATACAGGAAAAGAGGGATTGATGGGGAAGGGATCAGAGAAGGTAGTATCCCCCCTTCTTCATCAAATGTTTATCCTACACCAACTCTTCTTGGGAAAACCTGCTCAGTCTCAATGACCCCACCTCCCCTGCACACAAAGTATTTCATCATGTTCCCTTTGTTTCCTTCTTTGACTGTCCCATGGAGATATGACTTTCTATGCTGCCTTATCAAAGGTTAGCTGTTTTCCTTCTCAGAAACCACAAACCACAAGACTCAAGGTGATTCGTGTCCTCTCTGTTTCTCCTTGCTTTTCCCAAATCTGTCCTCCATCTCCCTATAAACCCTCAGCTATTTTGTAGCTAATGCCTGGATTGAGATATCATTCTATGTCTCTGAGTCACTCTGGAAGAGATGACATTGAAACAGACTGCTGAATGGTGTGAGCAAAGACCAGGCACCATCTAGAAGGGAGCTATGGTCACTTCTGAGGCACCAGTGAGGCTAATGTGTTAGATGTGAAAAGACTCACCAAGAATTTCCTGTTCTGGGTGCTATGAAACTGGTAAAGTGGAATGGGGTAAGATGTGGGCCATGAGAGACGTCAGGGACCAGGATAAGAAGGAATACATAGATTATGTTCAGTGTGTAAAGAGTACAAATAAACTTAGTAAAGCTATGGCTCAAACATAGTATCCTGACAGTGCTGTCTGTTTCTGAGTAAGAAAGAAAAGCAAGCAAGAAAGATTTAAAGAGGGCAAGGAAGTCTCCACAGAAGAAAGATTTAGAGAGTGAAATGTCACAAAGCCTTTTGAAATGAAATATTTTGTGGAAGAAAGAATATGGGTGTGGGCAAAAGTGCAAAATACCTATGTTGTATAAATATAAGTAATTCAGCTTTATGGGAAATGGGAACTAAAGACAAGAAATTTTATTTTTTCTTTCTCTTTCTTTCTCTCTTCCTTTTTCCTTCCTTAATTTTTTCCTTCCTTCCTTCCTTTCTTTCTGTCACAAAATGTAAACCAACAGGTTGTTTAACTTCTTCAAATGGTGTTCCAGAAAGAATAACTTGATCTAGGGCAAAATATATTGATGTGGGTGTGTATAGCTGGAGGCAGAAAATTAATGTTCATTAAGATATTATAATAATTTCTATTTCTATTTCATAAAGTAAATGCTAAGAGTTTTGAATCAAACATACTAGAATTACACTATGATTATGTCCAAAGTTTATGATCTGGTAGGAATTTTAAAGATAACAATTACCACAGAGTACCTTTCTGCATTTTCCCTTCCCAAACAATTTATTCAATAGTTTGTTCAGTTATTTCACATTAATACCCTCATATTTCCATGATCAATAGTAAATTGCACGATGACCCACAGCTCTGTCTTATGATGTCAAAATTTTACTTAATTGGCCACACTTCACTGGATTTAAGGAGAGTTAAAAAGTTTGCAATATTATGTTGGTGGTGCTGAACCTGTACAGGTCTATTTAATTTAAAGAGAAGAGTAGAATTGCTGCCTTAGAACCACCATGGCCATATAAGATATGCAGCCCATGAGAAGGAATAATGTGTGAGAGGATTTACATAAAATAGGAGATGGTGATTTGCACAAGAAAGATGGAAGACATAAAGAGAAGTTAGAATAATTTTCTGATTTCTGACTGAGGCACTGATACACGGTGCTACCACTTTGTTTCAGGGGGCTTACTTGGGAGTCTCAGTGTTGCTGGAGAGGCAGCAAAAAGAGGTAGAAGTAAGATTATCCAGTGTTAACTCCTTGGGACATAATGCAGTGCTCTGAAAAGTCTGAAGGGCAAGAAGTGCATAATGACACCACCCCTGACTATTATAAAATGAAATGGTGAACAGGTCAGCGATTTGATTTCAGAATAAAAAGCATTGTTTTACTTTCTCACATATTCCTGTAAGTGTGTAAATGTGTGAGGAAGCCAATCCACACATTCTCATTCAATATGTTGATTTGGAATCATTCCCAGAGAACCTCCTGGATCAATTTTAATAAGTAGTGAGTGCCAATATACTTCTGACTCATTTCATTGAAATTTGCTTTTATTTCCATGGTCATATTCTCTCATAACCTGGAGATTCTCTCTCTCTCTCAGCTTAGTGAAGTGAGTGAAGTCGCTCAGTCCTGTCTGACTCTTTGCAGCCCCATGGATTGTAGACTACCAGGCTCCTCCATCCATGGGATTTTCCAGTCAAGAGTACTGGAATGGGTTGCCATTTCCTTCTCCAGGGGATCTTCCCAGGGATCAAACCCAGGTCTCCTGCTTTGTAGGCAGACACTTTACAATCTGAGCCAACAGGGAAGTCCTCTTAGCTTACTTAGAATATAATTGCTAAATGCATATTTAAATTATAAAGAAATAATATACTGATTATAGAAATACTAATATACTGATAGAAATATTGATATACTAATTATATAAATAGTAAGAACAATAATCACTGTTTTTGAGTATTTACTATATGCCAAGTTTTGCTCCATGTGTGTGTATGTGCATGTGTATGTGTTATTTAATATATTGTTTAATGTGACTCATTTAATCTTAAAATCAACTTATGACAAGGTACAGTTATCATCCTTATTTAAAAGATCTTGATTTCAGATATATTTTAATGTCTGATAGCTGCTTTGTCTATAATGAGACATAAAAATAGATATTTAAATATATATATATATGATTGTATTCTATTTTTTATCTCTTCAAAGCATTAGGAAATGTTTAGCTTATGTTGTTACTTCGCTAAGATAATTACTTGAGTCAAAAGCATACACACCACCAGGTTAGGTAATATCTCTTATACATTTATTGTACCCATATTCCATATCAGTTCAGTTCAGTTCTCATCGTGTCTGACTCTTTCCGACCCCATGAATCGCAGCACGCCAGGCATCCCTGTCCACCACAAACTCCGGGAGTCAACCCAAACCCATGTCTAATGAGTCAGTGATGCCATCCAACCATCTCATCCTCTGTCGTCCCCTTCTCCTCCTGCCCTCAATCTTTCCCAGCATCAGGGTCTTTGCAAATGAGTCAGCTCTTCGCATGAGGTGGCCAAAGTATTGGAGTTTCAGCTTCAGCATCAGTCCTTCCAATGAACACCCAGGACTGATCTCCTTTAGGATGGACTAGTTGGATCTCCTTGCAGTCCAAGGGACTCTCAAGAGTCTTCTCCAACCCACAGTTCAAAAGCATCAATTCTTCAGTGCTCAGCTTTCTTTATAGTCCAACTCTCACATCCATACATGACCACAGGAAAAACCACAGCCTTGACTAGACGGACCTTTGTTGGCAAAGTAATCTCTCTGCTTTTCAATATGCTACCTAGGTTGGTCATAACTTTCTTTCCAAGGAGTAAGTGTCTTTTAATTTCATGGCTGCAATTACCATCTGCAGTGATTTTGGAGCCCCCAAAAAATAAAGTCAGCCACTGTTTCCACTGTTTCCCCATCTATTTGCCATGAAGTGATGTGACCAGATGCCATGATCTTAGTTTTCTGAATGTTGAGCTTTAAGCCAACTTTTTCACTGTCCTCTTTCACTTTCATCAAGAGGCTCTTCAGTTCTTATTCACTTTCTGTCATAAGGGTGGAGTCTCTGCATATCTGAGGTTATTGATATTTCTCCTGACAACCTTGATTCCAGCTTGTGCTTCCTCCAGCCCAGCGTTTCTTATGATGTACTCTGCATGGAAGTTAAATACAGCCTTGACGTACTCCTTTTCCTATTTGGAACCAGTCTTTTGTTCCATGTCCAGTTCTAACTGTTGCTTCCTGATCTGCATACAGGTTTCTCAAGAGACAGGTCAGGTGGTCTGGTATTCCCATCTCTTCCACAGTTTATTGTGATTCACACAGTCAAAGGCTTTGTCATAGTCAATAAAGCAGAAATAGATGTTTTTCTGGGACTGTCTTGTTGTTTTGATGATACAGCAGATGTTGGCAGTTTGATCTCTGGTTCCTCTGCCTTTTCTAAAACTAGCTTCAACATCTGGAAGTTCATGCTTCACGTATTGCTGAAGCCTGGCTTGGAGAATTTTGAACATTACGTTACCAGCATGTGAGCTGAGTGCAATTGTGCAGTAGTTTGAGCATTCTTTGGCATTGCCTTTCTTTGGGATTGGAGTGAAAACTGATTTTTTCCAGTCCTGTGGCCACTGCTGAGTTTTCCAAATTTGCTGGCATATTGAGTGCACTACTTTCACAGAATTGTCTTTCAGTATTTGAAATAACCCAACTTATTCCATATCAGCTTATTAAAAACAAGTAATGATTTTGTTCTATTCATGTTTAAGGGAATTCAGTGTCTGATTATTGCCTCTTCCATGAAATTTCATTGTAATTAGTTGAATTATTAGTAACAATGAGATATTTTGAATCATTTGCATATCAAATCTGATGCTCAATATTTTTTGACAAAGCTTATAAATATCATGTCAAATGAGTCATTGATATTATGTTTATAGGAAAGTTTTACAAATAAAAATAGCAGTCATATAGTATAAAATATAAATGCTTTCCACATAATTAATATTGCAAAGGATTTTCATATCAAACACTTTTAAAAATTCTTTTTAATTTAAATGTATTTATTTTAATTAGAGGCTAATTACTTTACAATATTAATATCAAGTTTTTATCTTTTCTTTGCTTTTTAGTCAAAACTTTAAAGACCATTATAGGAGCATATAAACAATTATCTTCTAAATACGTAGTCTCAACTGTACTCTATTAAGTATATTTATATATATATAGTATATATTTAATATATAATAATATTATATATATTAATATCTTAACATTAGTAATTGGCTTCTACTTAAATCTAAGTTTGCAGAAATATTCTATAAACCTAATTTATGTAATAAGAGATCTACTAGAAAAATGAAAAAAGTATTATGAGTCAAGTCAAAATGCATTGATATATACTATATTTTGAGAATCTTGGTAAATGCAAAATGATTAAAATGATTTGAGTGTAGTACATTCACTGAATAAAGAATACAAGTTATTTCTATTTCCTATAAGGAAAGACTGAAACATACTGCTTTTATAATTTAAAATAATACCTAAAAATTATTCCCCTCCTAAGGATAGGGGAAATATGATAGAAGTAAGATAATAAATATGTTAGGGAATATATAATAGAGTATATCCTATATCTGAAATAAAAATAATAAACATACTTGTGCAGACAAAACAAACTGTCTAAACATAAATATAATTGATGCCTCATTGAAGACCTTTCATATCAGAGATCTTAGAAACATAAGTCCAAAATTTCCTTAATAAGAATCTGGGAAGCTACCATGGTCCAGTGACTCTACTAACTAACAGGAATTTAGTGTGAATAGACACTGTCCATTCTTCTTAACACTAAAATGAAGTGTTGTTTTGATTCAGGATGACTACATTGAAGTAAACTGTTAATGGAAAAAGCAAAACCAGAAAGACAAAATGATTCTATGCAGTGAGAAAAAGTCAACAACTTTGGATATCAATATATTAAATGTGAGTTGCAGTAATATTCACTGATCTTAGAGACTAAATTATAATCAGTCAGTTCATGGGAAACACCACTGCCTTCAAACTGAATCTGTCTACACCAAATTTTACTGAGCTGTAGATCAAACAAGTAGAAACAGCAAGAAGCAAATCCCATTCATATGCTGATCTTTTAAAACTTTTAAAATGTCAGCAAAACGGTGCTAACATTTCAGGGAATTAAATATATAATTAGGTTTTTTCTTATATAAAGTATATACAAATTATGTTTATTTCATAATGATAAAATAATTGACTTGTTCAGCAAATAAATGCCCATTGTGTAAAACATGACCAGTTAAAAAAACTATCTGAGAGTCCATTTGGCTTTACTTGGAAAATATAGCAAAAAAGGAATATGCTTATCTCAGTATACAGTTAAATGTAAAGGAGGTTGAGATTTATGCTAATTTTTATTTCTTTCACTCTACCTCTTATTTGTTTATATTTGTTTGTTTATTTATTTATTTTAGGTAAAGCAAGAATTTCAAGATGGGATGTGAGAATCACACTTCCAGCAGTGACTTCATTCTTTTGGGACTCTTCTCTTCTTCCCAAACAAGTCTGATTTTCCTCTCCATTATATTCATCGTTTTTATTATAACTATAACAGAAAATACAATGATGATTATCCTTATCCACAGGGAATCAAAACTCCATACTCCAATGTATTTCCTGCTCAGCCATCTCTCTTTTATAGATATCTTGCATACTAGCAACATTGTTCCCAAAATGATCACTGACTTTCTGTCAGGCAGCAAAACTATTTCATTTGTAGCCTGTGGCTTCCAGATATTTCTATTCCTTACCCTCTTGGGTGGTGAGTGCCTTCTCCTGGCAGCAATGTCCTACGATCGCTATGTAGCCATCTGTCATCCACTGCGTTATCCCATTCTTATGAATGACTATGTCAGCGTTCTCATGGCTGGAGGGGCCTGGTTTATTGGAATAATCAACTCCATAGTTCACACAGCTTATGCACTTCACTTTCCCTTTTGTGGCTCAAGGGCCATTGATCACTTTTTCTGTGAAGTTCCCGCCATGTTGGTGTTGTCTTGCGTGGACACAACACACTATGAACAAGCAGCTTATGCAAGTGGCATCATTTTCTTATTTATCCCTTCCTCTCTAATCTTTGCTTCTTATGTCCAAATTCTTCTTACTGTCCTCCAAATGAAATCAAAAAAGGCAAGGAAAAAAATCATTTTATACCTGTTTCTTCCACATGATTGTGGTTATAATGTACTATGGGCCTTTTATTTTCACATACATGAGACCTAAAAAGTACCACACTCTAGGTCAGGATAAATTGCTGGCAATATTCTATACCATCCTCACACCATCTTTCAACCCAATTATCTACAGTATCAGGAATAAAGATGTCTTAGATGCAATGAAAAATATGCTCAGAAGTAATTTTCTCCATAAAATGTTATAGGGAAAAAGCTTAAAGTGTATATTGTTGTCTATTTCCATACTAAATATTTAGAGGATATCTGTTATTCAAATCTCTAGAGAGTTTTTATCTCTTCAAGTGTGCAAAGATGGATATTTCTGAAACATTGATAATAATAAAGTTGTTACAGATATTTGTTTTATAAATATATATATCTAAAACCATATCTGTCTCTCTATGTTGCCAATTATAATCACCAAACCTCCAATTATAGAACATCAAAGATGACTAAAGGCTAATTTTATTTTCCCACTAAAACAGCAAATTTGTAAAAATTATCTTTTATGATAAAATCACATTATATATAGATATATACATATATGATGTATTTGAAGGTGTGAGAAGGGGGAAGGTGGCAAAAAATGGAAACTTGAACTTATGAGATAAATAAGTCCTGGGGAATTAATGAACAGCATGGTGATTACAGTTAAAAATGCTATATTGTATATTTGAAAGGCACTAAGACAGTAGACTTTTAAAAGATCTCATCACGAGAAAAAACTGTACAGTTTTCCAAAACACACACCCTATGAAGACTGAGTAGTGAGTAGAAAATTTGACTAGACCTATAATTAGTAAGGAGCTTAAATTAGTAATTAAGATTTCCCAACAAAGAAAATCTGTAAACCAGAGAATGTCACCAGGTTAATTTTAGCATTCATATATAACAGGATTAATGTCAGTCATTTTCCATATCTTCCCAAACACCAGAGGAGGAGGTATCACTCATTATCTCATTCTATGAGGCCACAATTAAACTGATACCAAATTCAGAAAAAGATTCTATAAAAAAAGACATTGAGGGGAGAGGTCCTAAGATGGCGGAGGAATAGGTCGGGGAAACCACTTTCTCCCCCACAAACTCATAGAAAGAACATTTAAATGCTGAGCAAATTCCACAAACAACTTCTGAATGCTGTCAGAGGACATCAGGCACCCAGAAAGGCAGCCCATTGTCTTTGAAAGGAGGTAGGACAAAATATAAAAGATAAAAAGAGAGAAAAAAGAGGTAGGGAAGGAGATCCATCCCCGAGAAGGGAGTCTTAAAGAGAGGTTTCCAAACACCAGGAAACACTCTCACCGGCGGATCTGTGGGGAATCTTGGAATCTCAGAGGGCAACATAACCGGAAGGAAAAGTAAATAATTAAAACCCACAGATTACATGCCTAATGGCAACTCCCAGCGCTCGTAGCCACCACCAGCAAGCAGGGGCTGAACAGGGAGGTGTGGGCTGCACTGCTTAGGGTAAGGACTGGGCCCAAATGCCCTGAGGGCAATCTGAGGGAACTAACATAAGATAGCAACCCAGACGGTGGGATAGCCAGAGAGAGAGAGAGGAGGGAGAGAGAAAACTATCCTGCAAAAAGCCCTAACCTGAGGCATTGCCAGGCCTGCTCACAGAACAAAGAACTGAGAAAATACCAGGGGAGAGCTAGCAGGCTGCAGACTGGCCCATCCCCTGCTGGAGACAAGCAAATGAGGAGGGGTGGTAGGAGAGTGGGGGGGGGGGGGGGTGGCCAGCGAGAGCCAGAAAGGGGCAATCGTGGCCCCAGAGAGTCATCCTCTACCAAAATGCAAACAGGCTCTGTTGCTAACCAAGAGTTCTTGAGATTCTGGATGGTTGAATTGCTGGGAGGGTCGCAGCCAGGGATCAGGTCCCCAGAAGAGACACACGGCACACCGAAGAAGGTGCACCCCTTGTACACCCAGAAAACTGAGCGGCTGGGACTGGGGGGAGGTGATAAGACGTACTGCCCACCTGGGGGTGACTGTGCTCACCAAGCACCTGGTCACCTGAGCTGCTCGGACCTGGGAAAGGCATAAAACACAGGCCCAAACGAGTCTGCTCCTTTGGGGAGTACTCAAAAACTTGAACCTGAATGGCTTAGACCTGGAAAGTGCACACAACTCAGAGCCTGCCTCAGACAGTTCCCAGCAGAGCAACCTGGAGCTTGAGCAGTGTAGACCGGGAAAGCACACACACCCTGAGCGGGGTCAAACCCAGTGCAGCTGAAACACTGCAAGCACTCCCCACACAGGCCAGTGATATTAGTTTGCAGTGTTCCTCCCTCCCCACAGCGTGACTGAACAAGTGTCAGGGTGGAAATTAAACACTGAAGAGACCAGCAAACAGAAGACACTGAAATAAACAGAGGGAACTGCTTTGGAAGTGACAGGTGCAACAGATTAAAACCCTGTAGTTAGCACTGACTACATTGGAAGGGGCCTATGGATCTTGAGAAGTATAAGCCAGATCAAGGAACTATCTGAAAATGAACTGACCCCACACTATCTGCAACAGCTCCAAAGAAATTCCTAGATATATTTTTACTATTACCATTTTTTAAATTTTTAATTAAAAAAATTTAAGTCCTCTATTACCCTCTTAATTTTCATTTTTATAACCTACTATTACCTTGCAAAAAAAAAAAAAAAAACCCGATTTTTAAAACAAATTTTATATATATATATATATTATAATTTTTGTGACTTTGTTTTGTTTTAATATTGTATTTTTGAGAATCTAACCTCTACTCTAGATTTTTAATCTTTGCTTTTTGGTATTTGTTATCAATTTTGTACCTTTAAGAACCCAATCCTCAGTAGCCAGTTTTATTTAGGAGTGAGATTACTGGCTTGATTTCTCTCTCCCCCTTTTGACTATCCTTTTACTCCACCAGGCCACCTCTATCTCCTCCCTCCCTCTTCTCTTCTCTACCCAACTCTGTGAATTTCTTTGTGTGTTCTGGGCTGTAGAGAACACTTAGGGAACTGATTACTGGCTAGATCTGTCTCTCTCCTTTTGATTCCCCCCTTTATCCTCCTGGCCACCTCTGTCTCCTTCCTCCCTCTCCTCATCTCTGTATAAAGCCATGAACATCTCTGAGGGGTCCAGACTGTGGAGAGCACATAGGGAAGTGATTACTGACTAGCTTGCTCTCTCCCCTTTTGATTCCCCCCTTCTCCTCCTGGTCACCTCTATCTCCCTTCTCCCTCTTCTCTTCTCCATCTAACTCTGTAAACTTCTTTAGGTGTCCCTCTCTGTGTAGAAACTTTTCATCATTAACCTAGATGTTTTATCATCAGTGCTGTATAGACGAAGAAGTCTTGAGGCTAATGTAAGACTAAGACTGAAAACCAGAGGCAGGAGGCTTAAGTCCAAAACCTGAGAATACCAGAGAACTCCTGACTCCAGGGAATATTAATCAATAAGAGCTCATCAAAAGCCTCCATACCTACACTGAAACCAAGCACCACCCAAGAGCCAACAAGTTCCAGAGCAAGACATACCACACAAATTCTCCAGCAACACAGGAACATAGCACTGAACTTCAATATACAGGCTGTACAAAGTCACACCAAACCCACTGACATCTCAAAATTCACTACTGGACATTTCATTGCACTCCAGACAGAAGAAACCCAGTCCCACCCACCATAACACCAACACAAGCTTCCCTAACCAGGAAAGCTTGACAAGTCATCTGTCCAACCCCACCCACAGCAAGGACCCTTCACAATAAAGAGGAACCACAAACTGCCAGAATCCAGAAAGGCCACCCCAAACACAGCAATATAAACAAGATGAAAAGGCAGAGAAATACTCAGCAGGTAAAGGAACAGGATAAATGTCCACCAAACCAAACAAAAGAGGAAGAGATAGGGAATCTACCTGATAAAGAATTCAGAATAATGATAGTGAAAATGATCCAAAATCTTGAAAACAAAATGGAGTTACAGATAAATAGCCTGGAGACAAAGATTGAGAAGATGCAAGAAATGTTTAACAAGGACCTAGAAGAAATAAAAAAGACTCAATATATAATGAATAAGGCAATAGATGAGATCAAAAACACTCTGGAGGGAATTAACAGTAGAATAATGGAGGCAGAAGACAGGATAAGTGAGGTAGAAGATAGAATGGTAGAAATAAATGAAGCAGAGAGGAAAAAAGAAAAAAAAAGAATTAAAAGAAAGGCGGATAACCTCAGAGACCTCTGGGACAATGCTAAACACCCTAACATTCGAATCATAGGAGTCCCAGAAGAAGAAGACAAAAAGAAAGACCATGAGAAAATACTTGAGGAGACAATAGTTGAAAACTTCCCTAAAATGGGGAAGGAACTAGTCACCAAGTCCAAGAAACCCAGAGAGTCCCAAACAGGATAAACCCAAGGCAAAACACCTCAAGACACATATTAATCAAATTAACAAAGATCAAACACAAAGAACAAATATTAAAAGTAGCAAGGGGAAAACAACAAATAACACACAAGGGAATTCCCATAAGGATAACAGCTGATCTTTCAATAGAAAGTCTTCAGGCCAGAAAGACATACTTAAAGTGATGAAAGAGAAACCCTACAACCCAGATTAGTGTACCCAGCAAAGATTTCATTCAAATATGAAGAAGAAATCAAAAGCTTTACAGACAAGCAAAAGCTGAGAGAATTCAGCACCACCAAACTAGGTCTCCAACAAATGCTAAAGGATCTTCTCTAGACAGGAAACACAGAAAGCGTGTATAAACTCGAACCCAAAACAACAAAGTAAATGGTAATGGGATCATATTTATCAATAATTACCTTAAATGTAAGTGGGTTGAATGCCCCAACAAAAAGACAAAGACTGGCTGAATGGATACAAAAACAAGACCCCTATATATGTTGTCTACAGCAGACCCACCTCAAAACAAGAGACACATACAGACTGAAAGTGAAGGACTGGAAAAAGATATTCCATGCAAATAGAGGCCAAAAGAAAGCAGGACTGGCAATACTCATATCAGATAAAATAGACTTCAAAATAAAGGCTGTGAAAAAAGACAAATAAGGACACTACATAATGATTAAAGGATCAATCCAAGAAGAAGATATAACAATTATAAATATATATGCACCCAACATAGGACCACCACAATATGTAAGGCAAGTGCTAACAAGTATGAAAGGGGAAATTAACACTAACACAATAATAGTGGGAGACCTTAATACCCCACTAATACCTATGGATAGGTCAACTAAACAAAAAATGAACAAAGAAACATGAACTTTAAAAGATACAGTAGACCAGTTAGACCTAATTGATATCTATAGGACATTCCACTGCAAAACAATGAATTTCACCTTTCTCTCAAGTGCACACGGAACCTTCTCCAGGATAGATCACATCCTGGGCTATAAATCTAGCAGTGGTAAGTTCAAAAATATTAAAATCACTCCAACCATCTTTTCTGATCACAATGCAGTAAGATTAGATGTCACTTAAAGGAGAAAAACTATTAAAAATTCCAACATATGGAGGCTGAACTACATGCTGCTGAATAACCCACAAATCACAGAATAAATCAAAAAAGAAATCAAAATATGATAGAAATGAATGAAAATGAAATGACAACAACCCAACACCTATGTGACACTGTAAAAGCAGTACTAAGGGGTAGGTTCATAGCAATACAAGCTTACCTCAAGAAACAAGAAAAAAATCAAATAAATAACCTAACTCTACACCTAAAGCAACTAGAAAAAGAAGAAATGAAGAACCCCAGGGTGAGCAGAAGGAAAGAAATCTTAAAAATTGGGCAGAAATAAATGCAAAAGAAACAAAAGAGACCATAGCAAAAATCAACAAAGCCAAAAGCTGGTTCTTTGAGAAGATAAATAAAATTGACAAACCATTAGCCAGACTCATCAAGAAACAAAGGGAGAAGAATCAAATCAACAAAATTATAAATGAAAATGGAGAGATCACAACAGACAACACAGAAATACAAAGGAACATAAGAGACTACTATCAGCAACTATATGCCAATAAAATGGACAATTTGGAAGAAAAGGACAAATTCTTAGAAAAGCACAACTTTCCAAAACTGAACCAGGAAGAAATAGAAAATCTTAACAGACCCATCACAAGCATGGAAATTGAAACTGTAATCAGAAATCTTCCAGCAAACAAAAGCCCAGGACCAGATGGCTTCACAGCTGAATTCTACCAAAAATTTAGAGAACAGTTAACACCTATCCTACTCAAACTTGTCCAGAAAATTGCAGAGGAAGGTAAACTTCCAAACTTATTCTACAAGGCCACCATCACCCTAATACCAAAACCAGACAAAGATGCCACACAAAAAAATAAAACTACAGACCAATATCACTGATGAACATAGATACAAAAATCCTTAACAAAATTCTAGCAAACAGAATCCAACAACATATTTAAAGGATCATACATCATGACCAAGTGGGCTTTATCCCAGGGATGCAAGGATTTTTCAATATCCAGAAATCAATCAATGTAATATACCACGTTAACAAATTGAAAGATAAAAACATATCATTATCTCAATAGATGCAGAGAAAGCATTTGACAAAATTCAACATCCATTTATGATAAAAAAAAAAAAAAAAAACCCTCCAGAAAGCAGGAATAGAAGGAACATACCTTAACATAATAAAAATACCTCAACATAATAAAAACAGCAAACATTATCCTCCATGGTGAAAAATTGAAAGCATTTCCCCTAAAGTCAGGAACAAGACAAAGGTGCCCACTCTCAACACTACTATTCAACACAGTTTTGAAAGTCTTGGCCACAACAATCAGAGCAGAAAAAGAAATAAAAGGAATCAGATTAGAAAAGAAGAAGTAAAACTCTCACTGTTTGCAAATGACATGATCCTCTACATAGAAAACCCTAAAGACTGCACCAGAAAATTTACTAGAGCTAATAAATGAATATAGTAAAGTTACAGGATATAAAATTAACACACAGAAACCCCTTGCATTCCTATACACTAACAATAAGAAAACAGAAAGAGAAATTCAGGAAAAAATCCCATTCACCATTGCAACGGAAAAAATAAAATACTTAGGAATATATCTACCTAAAGAAACAAAATATCTATATATAGAAAACTATAAAACATTGATGAAAAAAATCAAAACGGGCACAAATAGATGGAGAAATATACCACGTTTATGGGTTGGAAGAATCAATATAGTGAAAATGAGTATACTACCCAAAGCAATCTATAGATTCAATGCAATCCCTATCAAGCTACCAATGGTATTTTTCAGAGAACTACTACAAATAATTTCACAATTTGTATGCAAATACAAAAAAAAAAAAAAAACCTCTAATAGCCACAGCAATCTTGAGAAAGAAGAATGGAACAGGAGGAATCAACCTACCTGACTTCCGGCTCTACTACAAAGCTACAGTCATCAAAGAGAATATGGTACTGGCACAAAGAAAGAAATATAGATCAATGGAAAAAAATATAAAGCCCAGAGATGAATCCACGCACCTATGGACACCTTATCTTCAACAAAGGAGGCAAGAATATACAATGGAGAAAAGACAATCTCTTTAACAAGTGGTGCTGGAAAACTGGTCAACCACTTATAAAAGAATGAAACTAGAACACTTTCTAACACCATACACAAAAATAAACCCAAATGGATTAAAAATCTAAAAGTAAGACAAGAAACTATAAAACTCCTAGAGGAAAACATAGGCAAAACACTGTCTGACATAAATCACAGCAGGATCCTCTATGATCCACCTCCCAGAGTATTGGAAATAAAAGCAAAAATAAACAAACGGTACCTAACTAAACTTAAAAGCTTTTGCACAACAAAAGAAACTACAAGCAAGATGAAAAGACAGCCTTCAGAATGGAAGAAAATAATAGCAAATGAAGCAACTGACAAAGAGTTAATCTCAAAAATATACAAGCAACTCTTGCATCTCAATACCAGAAATATAACTGACCCAATCAAAAAATGGGCCAAAGAACTAAACAGACATTTCTCCAAAGAAGACATACAGACAGCTAACAAACACATGAAAAGATGCTCAACACCACTCATTATCAGAGAAATGCAAATCAAAACCACAATGAGTTACCATTTCACACCAGTCAGAATGACTGCTATCCAAAAGTCTACAGGCAATAAATGCTGGAGAGGATGTGAAGAAAAGGGAACCCTCTTACACTGTTGGTGGGAAAGCAAACAAATACAGCTACTATGGAGAACAGTGTGGAGATTCCTTAAAAAACTGGAAATAGAACTGCCACATGACCCAGCAATCCCACTGCTGGGCATATACACTGAGGAAACCAGAATTGAAAGAGACATGCATACCCCAATGTTCATCACAGCACTGTTTATAATAGCTAGGACATGGAAGCAACCTAGATGTCCATCAGCAGATGAATAGATAATAAAGCTGTGGTATATATACACAATGGAATATTACTCAGTCATTAAAAAGAATGCATTTGAGTCAGTTCTAATGAGGTGGATGAAACTGGAGCCTATTATACAGAGTGAAGTAAGCCAGAAAGAAAAACACCAATACAGTATACTAATGCATGTATATGGAATCTAGAAAGATGGTAATGATAACCCTATATGCAAGACAGCAAAAGAGACACAGATGTATAGAATAGTCTTTTAGACTCTGTGGGAGAGGGAGAGGGTGGGATGATTTGGGAGAATGGCATTGAAACATGTATATTATCATATGTGAAATGGATTGCCAGTCAGGTTCAATGCATGAGACAGGGTGCCTGGGGCTGGTGCACTGGGATGACCCAGAGGGATGGGATGGGGAGGGAGGAGGAAGGGGAGTTCAGGATGGGGAACACATGTACACCCGTGGTGGGTCCATGTGAATATACGGCAAAACCAATACAATATTGTAAAGTAATTAGCCTCCAATTAAAATAAATAAATTTATATTAAAAAAAGAAAAGACATTGATATGAATAAAGGCCTTTAGACAACACTCTTAACTAAACAGCAGCAAAAAATTCATCAATTTTTTGTGTATATCAAAAAGATTACACACAGTCACCTGATTTGATTTAATCATAAAATACCAGAAATGTTCACCATGTGAAATAATGCATCATCTTACTTGAATGAGTGGGGGGGGGGAATACATGATACTCTAAATGCATGCAGGAAAAAAGGGGTTTGACAAGACTTAACACCCTTCAATGATAAGATAACCCAACAATCTGGAACTAGAAAAAGAAAATCCTCAACATATAAAAGATTGGCATGAAAACTGCATATTTAATCTTGTGCTTAATTGTGAAAATCTGAATGCTTTTCCTCGAAGTACAGAAGGAAGTCAAAGATGCCCACTTTCACCCATTCTGTTCAACACAATGTTGAGGGTTTCAGCTAGAGCAATTAGGCTAAAGTATCAAAAAGGTATCTAAGTTGAAATAAAATGAGTAAGCTCATCTATTTATTGATGACATTATATTATCATAAATATTCCTAAAGATCATACACACAATTAAAGTTAATAAATAGGGTCAGCAAAGTTGTAAGATACAAAATAAACAACAAAAGTTGTGTTCTTTACCCTAGCAATAAACATGTTAAAAGAAAGTTTAGAAAACAATTCTATCTATCATAACATAAACAAAATACTTTGAAAAATTCCAACTAAGAATATGAAACATTTATACAGTGAAATCTATCAAACATTCCGGAAATAAAGAAGATAAAAATAAGTATCATTATACTCCATGTTCATGGATTGGGATAATAATATTCTTATGATAATAAGAATATCCAGAAGTATCTACAGAGTCAATGAATTCCTTATCAAAATTCCCATGATTTTTTCTGCAAAATAGGGAAGCATACTCTAAAATTAATGTTGAATCACAATGGAATTTAATCTTCAAATAGCAAAACAATTTTTCATCCTTTCTTACTTCAAAACTAATTATATATATATATATATATATATATATATATAATAACTAATTAAAGTAGCTTACATACAAAGAGACAAATAGATGAATTAAATAGAATAGAGGAATCATAAAGGAATCCTCACGTGGATGATTATGTGATTTTCAGCAAGGCTGCCAAGACTATTCAGTAAGGAAAGGACACTATTTTCAATGAATCATGATAAGAAAACTGAATTTTGGAATGCAAAAGAAGAATGTGGAACCATTATCCATACAACATTTAAAAATTAACTCAAAATTGATTAAAAGCTTAAAAATAAGCTGCTGCTGCTGCTAAGTCACTTCAGTCGTGTCCAACTCTGTGCGACCCCATAGACAGCAGCCCACCAGACTCCCCGGGCCCTGGGATTCTCCAGGCAAGAACACTGGAGTGGGTTGCCATTTCCTTCTCCAAAGCATGAAAGTGAAAAGTGAAAGTGAAGTCGCTCAGTCCTGTCCGACCCTCAGCGACCCCATGGATTGCAGCCCTCCAGGCTCCTCTGTCCATGGGATTTTCCAGGCAAGAGTACTGGAGTGGGGTGCCATTGCCTTCTCCATAAAAAATAAGCACTGAATCTATAAAACCCTTGGAAGAAACAGAGAAGAAAAGCTTTATTACATTGAGCTTAGCAAATATTTGTGGGTGTGACAACAAAAGCACAAACGACAAAAGGAAAATTAATTTTTAATTAAATAAATAAAAAGAAATTGTGTGTCTAAGAATATTCTCAGTAGATTAAAGAGAGAAAATAATATAATTAGAAAAAATATATATCTTATGAAGGAAAATATCCAGAAGGTATAAATAAATCTTAGCATTAAAAAATATTTTTTCAATAACAAAGATTTAAAAACAACAAAACCAAATTAAACAGGAGTGAAAAATTTGAGTACATATTTTTCTAAGATGTATAGAAATACCTGATAAGCACATGATAAGATGGCTAACATCATTAGTCATTAAGGAAATCCATATCAAAACCACAATGGAATAACCCTTCAAAGTTGGAGTGCCAGTATAGAAAAAAGAAAGAAAGAAATAACAAAAATAGCAAAGAAAGAAAGACTATTGTTGGTAAGGTGTGGAGAAGCTGAAATCTTTGTCCACTTCTGGTTAGAATGTAAAATGGTAAGCAGGTATGAAAAGCAATATGTGATTCCTCTAAAACTTGATCATAGTATGACCTTATGATCCAACAATTATGCTCTATGTATACATAAAAATAATTGAAGTCAGAAAGTTGAACAGATATTTGTATTACATCATGTTCATAGGAACAGAGTACTTCTTAAATGGGCTATATATATAAAATAGAATATAATTTGAATTTAATAGTAAGTTCTGGTACATGCTACAAAATAGATGAACTCTGCAAACAATTACTGAAATAAGTCAAACACAAAAAGAAAAATATTGTATGATTCCACATTTATGAGGTACATAGAACAAATAAATTTAGCCACTGCAATACCACTTCTCTGCTTGCCATTGAACTACAGCCAATCCTCCCAACCCTGCAGTGGCTCACTACTTCCTGACCTACAGCTTCTCCATGTGCCCCACTGTCTCCTCTCTTCCTCCTGAGGTGTGAATGTGTGGGACCAATTAGGCGATCTTTAACTGGCCTGGGAGGAGCAATTTGACTGGCAGTTGACAGTGAACAGTTAGGGAATGCTTTTACAATGACCTTGACCTGTTTGCAAGAATTTGGGCCTTACCATTTTGCTAATTTAAAAGTAATCAACAAGAATAGTTCAAGATGGTGGAGTAGAGGGACATATAATCATCTTCTCCTGCCAGAGTACCAAAATCCCAACTAGATGTTGAGCAACCACTTCCAGGAAGATGCTGGAACTCACCAAAAAGATACCCCACATCCAAGGACAAATGGAAGCTGCAATGAGATGGTATAATCACAATAAAATCAAATCCCATACCCGCTGGGACTGAAGAGCAATAACACCAAAGAAGTTCACACACTAGTATGAAGGTTCTGAGTCCCATATCAGGCTTCCCAGACTGGGGATCCAGCAAAACGACTAGAAATTCATAGGGAATCTGACTTTAAAAGCCGGAAGAAATGGATTGCAGGACTTTCACAGGAGTTTCACAGGACCTCCAATCTTGGAGGGCACAAACAAAACCATGTGCACACCAGGAACCCAGGGGAAACAAGCAGTGATACCACAGGAGTCTGAGCCAGGCTGACGTGCGAGTATTGGAGGGTCTCTTGTGGAGGCATGGCTTGGCAGTGGTTTATAGCAGAATGTTAGCACTGGTAGCAAGAGTCCTGGGAGGTGTCCCTTGATGTGAGACCTCCTGGAGGTCATACATACATACATACATACATACATACATACATACATACATACAATACAGCCTGTAGCCCTACCACTCCACTTGCAGAAAGCAAAGACGAACTAAAGAGCCTCTTGTGAATGTTTAGTCACTAAGTCATGTTTGACTCTTTGTGATTCCATGGACTGGAGCCTGCCAGGCTCCTCTGTGCATGAGATTTTCCAGGCAAGAATACTGGAGTTTTAGTTGAAATTTTCTTCTTCAGTGGATTTTCCCAACCCAGGGATCAAACCCAGGTCTCCAGCATTGTAAGTAGATTCTTTACCACTGAGGAGCTTACCAGCAGGAAAGCTTCTTGATTAGAGTGAAAGAGGAGAGTGAAAAAACTGGCTTCAAACTCAACATTCAAAAAACTAAAATGATGGCATCCAGTCTCATCATTTCATGGCAAATAGAAGAAGAAAAATTGGAAGCAGTGGCAAAGTTTATTTTCTTGGGCTCCAAAATCACTTGGGCAGCCATGAAATTAAAGATGCTTGCTTTTTGAAAGGAAAGCTATGATAAACCTAGACAGTGTGTTAAAAAGCAGAGACATTACTTTGCTGACAAAGGTCTGTATAGTCAAAGCTACGATTTTTCCAGTAGTCATGTATGGATGTGAGAGTTGAACCATAAAGAAGACTGAGCACTGAAGAGTTGATGTTTTCAAACTATGGTGCTAGAAAAAACTCTTGAGAGTTCCTTTAACTGCAAGAGGATGAAATGAGTCAATCCTAAAGGAAATCAACCCTGAATATTCACTGGAAAGACTGATGCTGAAAATGAAGTTCCAATATTTTGGCTACCTGATGCAAAGAGTTGACTTGTTGGAAAGACCCTGATGCTGGGAAAGATTAAGGATAGGAGGAGAAGGTGGCGGGGGGGGATAGCACGGGGACAGAGGATAAGATGATTGGATAGCACTGTCAACTCAATGGACATGAATTTGACCAAACTCCAGGAGATAATGAAGGACAGGAAAGCCTAGTGTCCTGCAGGCTGTGGGTCACAAAGTGTGGGACAGGACTTAGAGACTGAACAACAGCAACAGAGCAGGTAGACTCCAGGTCTGGATCACCTCAGCCCAGACAACTAACAGGGAGAGAGCACAGCCCCACCCATCAGCAGACCACTAGATTCAAGTTTTACTGAGCACCACTCTGCCCACCAGAGGAGACCCAGTTTCCCCAACCTCCAGTCCCTCTCATCAGGAAGTTTGCACAAGCCTCTTAGCCTCATCCACCAGAGGACAGAGAGAAGAAGCAAGAAGAACCACAGTCCTGCAGCCTCCAGAAAGAAAACCACAACCAGCAGAGGAAGCTAAACTTCCAAAGTTATTTTATGAGTCCACCATCACTCTGACAAAGATACCACAAAAGTAGAAAATTGCAAGCTAATATCCTTGATGAACATAGATATAAAAATTTTGAACAAAATCCAGCAATCCATATCCAACAGTACATTAAAGAGATTACACAACATGATAAAGTGGGATTCACACCAGGGATGCAAGGATTCTTTAGCATTCACAAATCAATCAATGTGATATACCATGTCAACAATCTAAAGAATAAAAACCATATGATCATCTCAATATATGCAGAAAAAACTCTTGACAAAATTCAGCACCCATTTATGATAAAATCTCTCCAGAAAGTGGGCATAGAGGGAATATGTCTCAACATAATAAAGTTATATATTACAAACCAACAGCTAGCATCATACTCAATGGTGAAAAGCTGAAAGCAATCTCTCTAAGGTCAGGAACAAGATAAGGAAGTCCACTCTCACCATTCTTATTCAACAGAGTTTTGAAGTCCTAGTTATAGTAGTCAGAGAAGAGAAAGAAGTAAAGTGAAGTTGCTCAGTTGTGTCCAACTCTTTGCAACCCCATGGACAGTAGCCCACCAGGCTCCTCCATCCATGGAATTTTCTAGGCAAGAACACTGGAGTGGGTTGCCATTTCCTTCTCCAGGGGATCTTCCCAACCCAGGGATCGAACCTGGGTCTCCCGCATTGCAGGCAGATGCTTTACTGTCCAAAAAGACAGGGAAAGAAGGAAAGGGAATCCAAATTGAAAAAGAAGAAGTTAAACTGTTAAACTGTCACTGTTAAGAGATGATGTGATACTATACATAGAAGGTTCTAGAGACGGTGCCAGAAAACTTCTAGAACTTATCAACTGGATTTGGTAAAGTTGCAAGTTACAAAATTAATACACAGAAATCTGTTGCATTTCTATATACCAACAGTGAAAAATTAGAAAAAGAAATTCAAGAAACAATTCAATTTATTATCATATCAAAAAGAGTAAAATACCTAGGAATAAGCCCACCTGAGGAGACAAAAGACTGTACTGGGAAAACTAAGATCTGATGAAAGAAACTGAATAAGACATAAACAGATGAAAACATATACCATGTTCATGGATTGCAAGAATCAATATTGTCAAAATGACTATAATACCCAAGGCAGTCTACAGATTCAAAGCAATCCCTATAAGTTTATCAATGGCATTTTCCACAAAACTAGAACAAAATATCTCAAAATTTGTATGGAGACACAAAGCAATCGTGAGAAAGAAAAATGGAGATGAAGGAATAAGGCTACATGTCTTGAGACTGTACTATAAAGCTACAGTCAAAGAGACAGTATGGTACTGACCCAAAAATAAAAATAAAGATGAATGGAACAGGATAGTACATCCAGAAATAAAAACATAAACCTATAGCCAATTAATCCATGACAAAGGAGACAAGACTACACAATGTTGGAAAGAAAGTCTCTTCAACAATTGGTGCTGGGCAAACTGGACAGCTGCATGTAAACAATGAAATTAGATTAATTCTGGATACAAAAATAAGCTGAAAATGGATTAAAAACCTAAATGTGAGACCCGACACTATAAAACCCTTAGGGGAAAACATAGGCAGAACACTCTCTGACAAAAATCACAGCAATATCTTTTTCAATTTTTTTTCTTCCAGAATAATGAAAATAAAACCAGAAATAAACAGTATCTGCATTAAACTTAAAAGCTTTTGCACAGTAAAATAAATAAATAAAATGAAAAGACAAACCAGAAATTGGTAGAAAATATTTGCAAATGATGTGAGTAGTAAGTTGGCACTAGTAGTAAAGTACCCTCCTGCCAATACAGAAGACATAGGAGATGCAAGTTTAATCCCTGGGTCAAGAAGATCCCCTGGAGGAGGGCATAACAATTCACTCCAAAATTTTTACCTGGAGAATCCCCATGGACAGAAGTGTCTGTCAGGCTACAGTCCACAGGATCACAGTCAGACATGACTGAAGCGACTCAGCATGCACTCCAAAATTTGCAAATAGCTGATAACACTAACAGCATCAAAATAACCCACCCCCCCACCAAAAAAAAAAATGGGCAGAAGACCTAAATGGACACTTCTCTAAAGAAAACAAACTGATGGCCAATAGACATATGTAAAGATGTTCAGCATTGCTAATTATTAGAGAAATGCAAATCAAAACTATAGTGAGATATCACCTCACATCAGCCAGAATGAGTATCATCAAAAATCTACAAACAATAAATACTGGAGATGATGTGGAGGGAAGGGCACCCTCCTACACTGTTGGTAGGAATGTAATTGGTACAGTCACCATGGGGAACAGTACACAGCTTCCTTAGAAAACTGAAAATAGACTTAATATATGATCCTCCAATCCCATTCCTGGACATATATCCAGAGTAAAACATGATCTGAAAGGGTACATGTGCCCCAATATTAATCACATCACTATTTACAATATCTGAGACATGGAAGCAACCTAAATGTCCATCAAAAGAGGAACAGATAAAGAAGATAAGTTACATATACACAATAGACTATTACTCAGCCATTACAAAGAATGAAGCAACGCCTTTTGCTTTAACATGGATGAATCTAGAGAGTGCCATACCGAGTGAAGTCAGACAGAGAAGGAAAAATATTGTATGGCATCCCTTATGTGTGGAATCTAAAACAAAATGATACAAATGAATTTATGTACATATAGTTTATGGTTGCTGGGAGGAAGAGGTACTTAGGGAGTTTGGAATGGCCATGTACACACTGCAATGCTTAAAATAATTAACTGACAAGGACCAACTGTATGGCACATGTTACTCTACTAAGTGTTGTGCGGCAGCCTGGAAGAGAGGGGGGTTTGGGGGAGAGACAATACATGTATATGTATGTCTGAGTCTCTTCACTGTTCAACTAAAACTTTCATAACATTGTTTGGGAGAGGGTGGGAAGATTTGGGAGAGTGACATTGAAACATGTAGAATATCATGTAAGAAACGAGTTGCCAGTCCAGGTTCGATACGCGATACTGGATGCTTGGGGCTGGGGCACTGGGACGACCCAGAGGGATGGTGTGGGGAGGGAGGAGGGAGGAGGGTTCAGGATGGGGAACACATGTATACCTGTGGCGGATTCATTTTGATATTTGGCAAAACTAATACAATTATGTAAAGTTAAAAAATAAAATAAAATTTTAAAGAAAAAAAAAATAACATTGTTTGTTAATCAGCTATACCCCAGTACAAAATAAAAAGTTTGTTCATTTGTTTTTTAATGCATTGAGACAGAACCAAGGTTAGCAGAGCTGTGTGGAGAAAAGGACAGAGAATCATTGTTTATATGGTGAGATGTTTCATATTGGGATAATTAAAATGTTCTGAAAATGAACAGTGGTGATAATTTACAAAAATGTGGATGTACTTAGTGTCGCTGGATTGTACAACTGAAATTGTTAAAATCGTAAATCTTGTTAAAAGTCAAAGCGAAGTCATTCAGTCGTGTCTGACTTTTTGTGACCCCATCAACTGTAGCCCACCAGGCTCCTCCATCCACGGAATTTTCCAGGTTAGAGCACCGGAGAGGGTTGCCATTTCCTTCATCCAGGGGATCTTCCCGATCCAGTGATCGAACCTGGCTCTCCTGCATTGCAGACAGAAGCTTTACGATCTGAGCCAGAAAATAAATGTAGTAAACTACATTAGTAATACCACTTACCAAAAGAAACAAGTCATCATGCAAATACTTAGACCAAAGGAAATCTAAGAACATTTATAACATCACCTGTAATAAAAAATGCAATTGAATATTATCTAAAGACTATCTCATCAGAGTATTACTAACACTTTATTACCTATTATAAAAGTATAAATGTGTTTTATAATTAATGGTAATAATAATAAACTCCAATATAAAGAAAACAACTTGAAAATCAATATCAAAAAATTTTAAATTACACATTAATTGTTTGAAATTTTAAGAATTTCTTATGATTCCATGTTAAATGCACCACATTTCATATTAATGTACTCAATTTCTACTCAGTATGTTCACAACTGACAAGTTAAAGTGTTTCCACATTACAGGTACACCTAACAGACATTTCAAATTTGTTTCCAGATCCCTGCAATAAAGGAAATATGGCAATAAAGAGAATCATATACAGCTTTTTTTGTTTGTTTCCTAGTACATATAAAAGCTATGTTATATTCTACTATATTCATGTAAGTGTGTAGGAGCATTGCTTCTAAAAATGTACATAGCTTCATTTAAAAATACTTTATTGCTGAAAAGTTCTAATCATCACCTGAGCCTTCAGAGAGAGTCATAATCTTTTGGCTGTTGGGGACTGTGAAATACTGTAAGAATTACCAAAAGATGACATATACACAAAGTGAGCAATGCTATTGGAAAATTGGCGCTGATAGATTTGTTCAACACAGGGTTGCCAGAAAATTTCAAATTGAAGTGCAACAAAGTGAACACAATAGAAAGAAGTACTCCAGTATTTTATGCACTTACTGAATTACAAAATATAAGATATATGATTCCATAACACTTTAGAGTCATAATAACATTGGAATAACTTGAATAAAAATATTTGTTTCTTTTCACACCAAATTGACTCTTAACACATCTGTAAAAGTATCTAAAGACATTCATTTTCAGAACTTTTTCTCCCACTCTTGGCCTATGACCAATCTGAGATGTTAGTGACTTAACCTCCATTAATGGACTTTCCAAGGTGAACACACACAATATAAATGTTATACTGAATTTCCAGTTAGAGGAGGCCAGGAATTGTGGTTGCTGGAGAGTCTTCATGGAATTATCGAAACATCAAGTGCAGGGGTGAGAGATGAATATATGTATTTGTAAAATTTTCAAAGTGGTGTCAATCTACTGTGAAGAAGTAGTGAAACACAGTGAGATTAGTGTTATAGTCAATAGTTGATATTATTCATAAACTTCTTTTTTGGATTTCATTTACTAATGAAAATATGATCACCTTCCTATGAGCACAGTAGTTAGCATGGTTTCAGAGTAAATTTAATATTTTTGTGCACATTTAACTTATATGAATTTGCTATTTTCAATTAAACTGTTTCTTGTCTCCATCTTATGCAAAAATATAAAATGGAGCTTCTAATAAAGGCAAAATTATAATTACATAATTTGAGACATTTCTGAGGCAATAAAGAATTTTCTAAATTTCAGATCATCTTGTGCAAATTAGTCAAGTATTCTTAAAAATATCAATAGCAGATATATTACAGTTACTCAGGATTTTTTCCAAACACAAATTGTACTAAGTGTATTTCATCCCTGTGTTTAATTTTTGCATCTTATTTTTTTAAGTTTCCGTACATATCACTAAAATACCAATGGAATAATAATAACATCTTCATTTGTAATCTAGGATACTTTGCTAAAATCATATAGGAATGAATACTAGAACATTTTGTGAACCATACCAGCTGATAAATTTTGAGATGACAAGGGTATAGATGAAAGTGACATGGTTATGTAGATATTGCTGTTAATGGTGATGATGAAGAAGGTAAACTACTGTTCAGTGATAACTTATTCCAGGCATGTGTAATGTAACCAGTATACATTTTCTCATACAATCTTGTAATAACTCTTTTTTCTAGCGTAATTAAGGGATCACCCACTCAATGGACGTGAGTTTGTGTAAATTCCGGGAGTTGGTGATGGACAAGGAGGCCTGGCGTGCTGTGGTTCATGGGGTAGCAAAAGAGCTGGACACGACTGAGTGACTGAACTGAAGCTACAATTGACAAATAAAAATGGTATATATTTATGGCATACAAATTGATGTTTTGATATATGTACACATTCTGAAATAATCATTAAATCAATGTCATTAACATATAGTTCAACCTACACAGTTACCTTTTATTTCTGTTTAAGTTTCTTTTTTTTTTTTTAAGGTAAGAAAGTTTCTGCTTTTATTGAAAATTTATATATGACTCAGTATTGTACTAAATAAACATATAACCATTTTCACAAAAAATGACAGTGCTATGTTAGAGAAGAAAATATTAATTGGATTTACTCAATAATGGCAAGACAGATTTTATCAATACAGAATAAATAATAACAGCATTCTTGAGCCAATTTTGAGACCCAACAAAATGTGGGAACCAAGCTAGATGTAATAAATAATTATCCAGAGAAAAAGATGGTGCATTCTCAGATGATAAGACTGTCTTTGTAAACTGATGCATGTCAATTAGTCCCATTCTTACTGCTCACCTTCAAATCACAGGACTTGTCTCAGGCTACGTTAAAAGGCCACCCTCTGAAGAAAGCAGAGGAGAAGTACTCTTATTATCTTTACAGTGAAATGTAAAACAACTGCAGAAAATCCCACTGGTAAACAGAACACAGTTTAATAAGTAAATTGAATATGATCTAACTATAAAATTTAGGTAACAGACTCAGTGTTACATATGGCAGAACTGGAAAAAAATCATTCATGACATTTTCTTTATCCCTCCCTCTTAAGCCCCCTCCCACCCCTCATTATGCTATTAACAACAACATCAACAACAACAACAAAAATGTTTTAAAATGTTCCTCCAACAAAAATGAGGGAAAATAATGAGGGAAGAGTTTTCTTTCTTTGAACAGTTTCTTGAACACTCCCAATACCAATCACTCACAAGATGTCTGTGCAAATCTACTTCACATGTTTAAGTTTCTTAGTACTTATCTTCCTATCACTTTTTAAGTGTGCAATAGACTACTGTTTACTTTTCACTATTGTTTACTATTTCCATTCTGCATTAAATCTACAGAACTTTCTCATCTTGTATGATGGAAGCATTTCAGCCTTTGACCCAAATCTCTCTATTTCTAACTCCCTTTAGGCTTTCTACTCTCTGGTTCAGTGAGCTTGACTATTTTAGATTTCAGGTAAAAGTAAATTCAAGCAATATTTGTCCTTCTGTGTCTGGCTTATTTTACTTCACATAATGTCATCTAGGTTCATCCATGTTGCTGCAAATAGAAGTATATTATTTTTAAGGCTATGTAATATATAAATTATATACATATATTTTTTTCCATTTAGAAAAATCAATGTATTTATTAACAGACAATTAGCAGGCAATGGCAACCCACTCCAGTACTCTTGCCTGGAAAATCCCATGGACGGAGGAGCCTGGTAGGCTGCAGTCCATGGGGTCGCTAGGAATTGGACACGACTGAGCAACTTCACTTTCACTTTTCACTTTCATGCATTGGAGAAGGAAATGGCAACCCACTCCAGTGTTCTTGCCTGGAGAATCCCAGGGATGGGGGAGCCTGGTGGGCTGCTGTCTATGGGGTCGCACAGAGTTGGACATGACTGAAGCGACTTAGCAGCAGCAGCAGTTATTGCAGACAGTGCTGAAATAGGCATAAGAAGATATCTCTTCTCTTTTATATCAAGAATATGAATATGCACTCTTATGAATGCATATTAATTCATTTCCCTTGATACGTATTTATAGATGGATGGCCAGATGTATTTTTAATATTTTGAGAAATCTTCATACTATCCATAGTGGTTGTATCAATTTACATTCCCACCAACCTGAAGAAGGATTCCCTTTTCTCCACAAGCTTGGCAACACTTCTTGTATTTGTTCTTTGATATTAACCATTCAACCATGTAAATTATATTTTATTGTGATTTTTATATGCTCAATTATAGAGGCTCATAGAGTTAAATTCATTAATCCCAGTTTACATGTCTGGCATAACTAGGCTTAGATAGAATTTTGACCGTAAACTATATATAGCATGCTTACTCAGTAAAGCCTAGTAAACTGATCTTTAATATGAATCCAAGCTCAAAGTATATACATAGTAATCATTTTCATTTCTCTCTCAAGATATTAGCCTGCCCATCTTCCTAGTTTTCTATTTAATAATATGACTCATTATTGTGGAATTTCATGAAATATATAATTTAGAAGCACACACAAAAAAACTAGATAATTGTAACGCATCCACTATCTCTAATAATACATGAATAATTTCTATAAGATAAACTTTTAGTTTAGAAAATACATTGTTGCTTCAGATACGTCTCAAATGTAGCTGTAGCTATTTTACCTTTAGGTTCTGTGTATTATAAGCTGCATGTACAAACTGTGTATGCTAGATCTTATAAATTTCATGCTTTACATTCTGTGTACAATTAAAAATACATACTAAAATATTTATAATATCAATCCAAAATCACTAAAGTAATAAAAATTATATACTTTTGGTCCTTTTTAGTAGAATCTATTGTATAAAAACTTGCAAAAGTATGGAATTTTAAGTCGTGTTCCATTAAAGGATACTGTGGAGAATTATGCTTGGCTGGACCCCAGAGATATTGTTCTGGTGATTCAGAATATTTGAAAGCCATTTTACAATACTGTAAATTCTAAATAACTACTGGCAATGCAACCTAATTATTATCTATGGATATTCAGGTACAAGTATGACCAAAAATTTCAAAGAATTTAGGAAGACTTTATGGTGACAATAAGTTCAAAACTCTCTGAAAACTAATCTTGCATCTATTTTTTTTTTTAAACAAGATTTCTGTCTCTCTGGTGAGTAAGGAATTTTCCTTTGAAAAATGGCAACCCTTTACATTATTTCAGGTATCTTGCAAAGAGAGGATATGACCCATGTATATCTGATCAAGAGTTTGTTTTTGTTTGTTACAACTAGACCATTAAAAAAAAAAAAACTAGACTAAAATATTTTATAAAACTTCTAGCAAAGCCAATTTAAGGTTTCCCTGATGGATCACACCAAATATCCCAGATATATTAGTAATCAAAAGTTATTTCTTTGAGACTACTTTTGGTCAAAAGCAAAGTTGTACAGGAAAAGAAAATCTCAACTTCAAAAACCCACACCATTGTTTCACTCATGGTGGTCATCTCAAGAGATCTGCCACTTGATCAAGGTGTAGTTTTAAATAATTCACTGCACCCCTGTAGAAAGGAGTTTTCACTGTTTTAAAAATAAGACTGCATTTGAAAATCTATTTCTTCTATAAATACAAGAATCAGTAGTATGTGCGTTTTTCTTCAGTTTAATTTTCAATTGAATAAAGTACAGAAAAAATCTATTCAGGGAATTAATATATATTGAAGTTAGGTAATGGCAATTTGCAGTTCATTTTGATATGGGCAGGCATTGAAAGACTATTCATTAGATTTCCCTCATCATGATGTAGGGATTAACTGTATAATTATTCTGAATATATACATTTACAACCTGATTTTCAAAGGAGATAATATGGCTATATCTCTGTCATAAACAACTTATCAGATCAGATCAGATCAGTCATTCAGTCATATCCGACTCTTTGCGACCCCATGAGTCGCAGCACGCCAGGCCTCCCTGTCCATCACCAACTCCCAGAGTTCACTCAGACTCACGTCCATCGAGTCAGTGATGCCATCCAGCCATCTCATCCTCTGTCGTCCCCTTCTCCTCCTGCCCCCAATCCCTCCCAGCATCAGAGTCTTTTCCAATGAGTCAACTCTTCTCATGAGGTGGCCAAAGTACTGGAGTTTCAGCTTTAGCATCATTCCTTCCAAAGAAATCCCAGGGCTGATCTCCTTCAGAATGGACTGGTTGGATCTCCTTGCAGTCCAAGGGACTCTCAAGAGTCTTCTCCAACACCATAATTCAAAAGCATCAATTCTTTGGCGCTCAGCCTTCTTCACAGTCCAACTCTCACATCCATACATGACCACAGGAAAAACCATAGCCTTGACTGGATGAACCTTTGTTGGCAAAGTAATGTTTATGCTTTTGAATATGCTATCTAGGTTGGTCATAACTTTCCTTCCAAGGAGTAAGCGTCTTTTAATTTCATGGCTGCAGTCACCATCTGAAGGGATTTTGGAGCCCCCGAAAAATAAAGTCTGACACTGTTTCCACTCTTTCCCCATCTATTTCCCATGAAGTGATGGGACCGGATGCCATGACCTTCATTTTCTGAATGTTGAGCTTTAAGCCAACTTTTTCACTTTCCACTTTCACCTTCATCAAGAGGCTTTTGAGTTCCTCTTCACTTTCTGCCATAAGGGTGGTGTCATCTGCATATCTGAGGTGATTGAGATTCCTCCCGGCAATCTTGATTCCAGCTTGTGTTTCTTCCAGTCCAGCGTTTCTCATGATGTACTCTGCATAGAAGTTAAATAAACAGGGTGACAATATACAGCCTTGACGTACTCCTTTTCCTATTTGGAATCAGTCTGTTGTTCCATGTCCAGTTCTAACTGCTGCTTCCTGACCTGCATACAGGTTTCTCAAGAGGCAGGTCAGGTGATCTGGTATTGCTATCTCTTTCAGAATTTTCCACAGTTTCTTGTGATCCACACAGTCAAAGGCTTTGGCATAGTCCTTACAAATAGCTGTGAAAAGAAGAGAAGCAAAAAGCAAAGGAGAAAAGGAAAGAAATAAGCATCTGAATGCAGAGTTCCAAAGAATAACAAGAAGAGATAAGAAAGCCTTCCTCCGTGATCAGTGCAAAGAAATAGAGGAAAACAACAGAATGGGAAAGACTAGAGATCTCTTCAAGAAAATTAGAGATACCAAGGGAACATTTCATGCAAAGATGGGCATGAAATAAAGGACAATAAAGGACAGAAATGGTATGGACCTAGCAGAAGCAGAAGATATTAAGAAGAGGTGGCAAGAATACACAGAAGAACTGTACAAAAAAGATCTTCACGACCAAGATAATCACGATGCTGTGATCACTGACCTAGAGCCAGACATCCTGGAATGTGAAGTCAAGTGGGCCTTAGAAAGCATCACTATGAACAAAGCTAGTGGAGGTGATGGAATTCCAGTTGAGCTATTTCAAATCCTGAAAGATGATGTTGTGAAAGTGCTGCACTCAATATGCCAGCAAATTTGGATAACTCAGCAGTGGCCCCAGGACTGGAAAAGGTCAGTTTTCATTCCAATCCCAAAGAAAGGCAATGCCAAATAATGTTCAAACTACCGTACAATTGCACACGTCTCACATGCTAGTAATGGCACCCCACTCCAGTACTCTTGCATGGAAAATCCCATGGACCGAGGAGCCTGGTAGGCTGCAGTCCATGGGGTCGCTAAGAGTTGGACACGACTGAGCGACTTCACTTTCACTTTTCACTTTCATGCATTGGAGAAGGAAATGGCAACTCACTCCAGTGTTCTTGCCTGGAGAATCCCAGGGACGGGGGAGCTTGGTGGGCTGCCGTCTATGGGGTCGCACAGAGTCGGACACGACTGAAGCGACTTAGCAGCAGCAGCAGCAGTACACGCTAGTAAAGTAATGCTCAAATTCTCCAAGCCAGGCTTCAGCAATACGTGAACTGCAAACTTCCAGATGTTCAAGCTGGTTTTAGAATAGGCAGAGGAACCAGAGATCAAATTGCCAACATCCGCTGGATCATCGAAAAAGCAAGAGAGCTCCAGAAAAACATCTATTTCTGCTTTATTGACTGTGCCAAAGCCTTTGACTCTGTGGATCACAAGAAACTGTGGAAAATTCTGAAAGAGATGGCAATACCAGATCACCTGACCTGCCTATTGAGAAACCTGTAAGCAGATCAGGAAGCAGCAGTTAGAACTGGACATGGAACAACAGACTGGTTCCAAATAGGAAAAGGAGTACATCCAGGCTGTGTATTGTCACCCTGCTTATTTAACTTCTATGCAGAGTACATCATGAGAAACACTGGGCTGGATGAAGCACAAGCTGGAATCAAGATTGCCAGGAGAAATCTCAATCACCTCAGATATGCAGATGACACCACCATTATGGCAGAAAGTGAAGAGAAACTCAAAAGCCTCTTGATGAAGGTAAAAGTGGAAAGTGAAAAAGTTGGCTTAAAGCTCAACATTCAAAAAAAAAAGATCATGGCATCCGGTCCCATCACTTCATGGGAGATAAATGAAGAAACAGTGGAAACAGTGTCAGACTTTATGTTTTGGGGCTCCAAAGTCCCTTCAGATGGTGACTGCAGCCATGAAATTAAAAGACACTTACTCCTTGGAAGAAATGTTATGACCAACCTAGATAGCATATTGAAAAGCATAGACATTACTTTGCCAACAAAGGTCCATCTAGTCAAGGCTATGGTTTTTCCAATGGTCATGTATGGATGTGAGAGTTGGACTGTGAAGAAGGCTGAGTGCCGAAGAATTGATGTTTTTGAACTGTGTTGTTGGAGAAGACTCTTGAGAGTCCCTTGGACTGCAAGGAGATCCAACCAGTCCATTCTGAAGGAGATCAGCCCTGGGATTTCTTTGGAAGGAATGATGCTAAAGCTGAAACTCCAGTACTTTGGCCACCTCATGAGAAGAGTTGACTCATTGGAAAAGACTCTGATGCTGGGAGGGATTGGGGGCAGGAGGAGAAGGGGACGACAGAAGATGAGATGGCTGGATGGCATCACTGACTCGATGGACGTGAGTCTGAGTGAACTCTGGGAGTTGGTGATGGACAGGGAGGCCTGGCATGCTGTCACTCATGGGGTTGCAAAGAGTCGGAAATGTCTGAGCAACTGAACTGAACTGAAATGAACTACAGTTGGAAAGAATTTAGAATACAAGAAAATAAAAGTAAAAATTAAATGAATAAGATAAAATACCATCAGTGTTTCTCTAACACAGAAGAATTAGAGATCTGGAAAGCTATAAAACACACGCTGTTTGTCAGGGCTTAAGTGATTCTTGAAAGCTATAAGGAGTGTGATAGATATTCAGGCATAGGGTTTACATTAATGATGGCATTCAGAAACTCCTCTCTTCAGAGGAGGCAGAAGAGAAAGAATATGCTTACACATTACATGACATAGATTCATTCTAGATGTTACAACAGATGAACCAATGGATGCCTTCCCACATGGTACTAGTGATAAAGAAACCTCTTGCCAATATAGGAGATGTTAGAGACATGGTTTCGATCCCTGAGTTGGGAAGATTCCCTGGAGGAGAGTGTGGGTACCCACTCCAGTATTCTTGTCTGGAGAATCCCATGGACAGAAAAGCATGGCAGGCTATGGTCCATGGGGTCAAAAGAGTTGGACACAGCTGAAGTGACTTCGTGCTATGCAGGAACCAACTAATGTTTTTGACTTAAGTGAAAAATTTCTTAATTGCCTTAGTTACTCAGAATTCTACAGTGTATGCATTTATACTGATATCCTATGCATATATCTTTAATATGACATCAAATTTTGATATTAATTTAGCTTTAATTTAGTGTAGGTCAGTAAAACATACTTATCCTAGTGATATAGTAAAAAATAATTTTAAAAGTAATTTTAAAGATTTCTTGGAAACAGGTGAAAAGTGTTTTGTTTTCAAATTTTAATCAGTGGCTCAAAAGGAAGATTTCTTTTCTGTAAAATTTGTAACATCAGTCCATCTTTTAAGAATTGTAACATTTAAAATAAAACAAAAATAGCTTATCATTTTATATTTAACTCACTTGCTTTTGTGTCTGCCTTTAGGAAAAATAGTATGAATAACCCATTGAAACTTATAATCAAACATCAACTGATTTCATCTTATTGGGGTTGTTTCCCTTTTCAAGATTTGGCATGTTTCTTTTTATTCTCATTGTTCTCATTTTCCTGATAACTCTGTTTGGCAACCTCTTTATGATCCTTCTCACCTTTCTGGACATCCATCTCCACACACCAATGTAATTCTTACTTAGTCAGCTCTCCTTCATTGACCTAAATTAGATCTCCACCATTGTCCCTAAAATGGCCTGCAATTTTCTGCTTGGAAATAAATCTATCTCCTTCATTGGATGTGGAATGCAGAGCTTCTTCTTCATGACTTTAGCAGGTACAGAAGCATTGTTGTTGACATCTATGACTTATCATTATATAGCCATTTGCTTTCCTCTTCACTATTCCATCAGAATCAGCAGAAGAGTGTGTGTGTTGATGATAATAGGATCATGGATGACAGGCTCTATCAACTCCTGCACCCACACCATATATGTCTTCCAGATCCCTTATTGCAAATCTAGGGGCCATCAATCATTTCTTCTGTGACCTCCCAGCCATGTTGACTCTGGCCTGCATTGACACCTGGACCTATAAGTACACAGTGTTTGTGAGTGCCATCTTCTTCCTTCTATTGCCTTTCATTGGTATTGCCTGTTCCTATAGTCATGTTCTCTTTGCTGTTTATCACATGCAGTCAGTTGAAGGGAGGAAGAAAGCTTATTTAACCTGTAGCACTCATCTTATTGTGGTAACTTTTTACTATATGCCCTTTGCTTACTCTTGTCTATGTTCAAGATCCCTTCGAACTCCAACAGAGGACAAGGTTCTGGCTGTCTTCTTTAACATCCTCACCCCAGTGCTCAACCCTATTATTTATAGCTTGAGAAACAAGGAGGTGATGGGACCCTTGAGAAGATTAATCAAGAGAATCTGTTCTGTGAAAAATGTAGCCACATCTTTATGTATAAGTACCTAGGTCTTGTGTGTGTGTGTGTATATATACACATCAGTGGACAGTGATTTAAAATAGTGTTTTATCACTGTTCCAATCATTAAATTCAAGGATTAAAATTAATCTAGAGGATAAAAAATTTACTCATATCTAGACAATATTATCTTGTAAATATATATATATGTATGCATGGAAGTATCTCATTATACATACACATATATATGTATATGTATAATTTCAAGCCTTATCCTTTTACTTCATGGTATATTTTTCCTAATCAATTTCAAACACATTTATTTTTCTATGTAAAAATAATTTTGATTTTTAAATTGTTTTAATTTTAATTTTAAATATATATTTAATCGGGTATTCAAAATACCACACAATTGCACTCATCTCACACATTGGCAAAGTAATGCTCAAAATTCTCCAAGCCAGGCTTCAACAGTACATGAACTGTGAACTTCCAGATATTTAAGCTGGATTGAGAAAAGGCATAGGAACCAGAGACTAAATAGCCAACATCCATTAGATCATTGGAAAAGCAAGAGAGTTTCAGAAAAAACATCTACTTCTTCTTTATTGACTACTCCAAAGCTTTTGACTGTGTGGATGGTAACAAGCTGTGGAAAATTCTTAAAGAGATTGGAATACCAGACCACCTTACTTGGCTCCTGAAAAAATCTGTATGCAGATCAAGAAGCAAAAGTTAGAACCAGACATAGAGAAACAGACTGGTTCCAAATTGTGAAAGGAGTATGTTAAGGCTGTATATTGTCACCCTGCTTATTTAACTTATACACAGAGTACATCATGCAAAATGCCAGGTTGGAAGAAGTACAAGCTGGAATCAAGATTGCCAGGAGAAATATCAATAATCTCACATATGCAGATGCCACCATCCTTATGGCAGAAAGTGAAGAAGAGCTAAAGAGCCTCTTGATGAAAGTGAAAGAGGAGAGTGAAAAAGTTGGCATAAAACTCAACAATCAGAAAACAAAGATCATGGCATCCAGCCCCATTACTTCATGGCAAATAGGTAGCGAAACAATGGAAACAGTGACCGACTTCATTTTTTTGGTTCCAAAATTACTACAGATGGTGAGTGCAGCCATGAAACTAAAAGACAATCACTCCTTGGAAGAAAAACTATGAAAAACCTAGACAGTATATTAAAAAGCAGACACATTACTTTCCCAACAAAAGTTCATGTAGTCAAAGCTATGATTTTCATAGTAGTTATGTGAGAGTTAGACTATAAAGAAAGCTGAAGAATTAATGCTTTTGAACTGTGGTATTGGAGAAGACTCTTGAGAGACCCTTAGATTGCAAGGATATCCAACCAGGCCTTCTGAAAGGAAATCAGTTCTGAATATTCATCAGAAGGGCTGATCCTGAAGCTGAAGCTCCAGTACTTTGGCCACAGGATGTGAAGAACTGACTTATTGGAAAAGACCCTGATCCCGGGAAAGATTAAAGGCAGGAGAAGAAGGAGATGACAGAGGATTAGATGGTTGAGTTTGAGCAAGCTCCAGGAATTGGTGATGGACAGGGAAGCCTGGCGTGCTGCAGTCCATGGTGTCTCAAAGAATCGTACAGGACTGAGCGACTCAACTGACTGACAGATGAGCAACCTAAGGAAGTTTATTAAAGGCCGGTTATGAAAAGAGCATTCATACCCTTATCGGCTGTTTTGTAAGACACACTCAAGTACTTCTGTTCAGATACCAGTTTCCTTAACCCTATGGTGTACTTTTTTAATAGCATCAATGTAGTATTAAAACAAGCAAAGATCATTTTGAGTGTGAAAACCTAGGCAAGCACACATGCAACATTTTTAGCTACTTTTGCCCTAAATGTACAATGTCCTAAGAAAGCGAGGTTGAATGAATAGAAAGGGAATGGCATTAAGCAAACCAGGAAAATGATGGTAGTGTCTCTTTTGTGTGTGTGTGTGTCAGTTATCATTGAAAATAGAGTGGGGATGTCTATTATAGCCTCCTTGTCCATTTCAGGTTATGAATAATAGAAGAAATAAGGAGATATGAATCTATTGCTGACCCTGACACATCATGGACTAGGGGAAAAAACTATATCTCTAGACTTAGTTAGCTAAAAAGCAAGATGGGAACCTTGTATCCTAAAATATCAGTAAATAGTGTAGGTAAGAAAAGCTATCTTTCTCTGCTCTTCTAGGTTCTTGACTAAGATGTCCTCTGTAACACAGGTCTGTTTAACAGGAAAATAAGAAAAATAATTAATGTCATGAATACCTCCTATATACATGGGGGTGAGCCAGGAAAACTGAATAACTCCATTTTTTACTCCAAACTACAATTCAGACATTGACAGTTTTTTTTTACTTACAATAGTTTTGGTAGACCCCATGGTGTTCTGCATTCTCTCAAGTGTTTGAAATGTATTTTTACAGCTGCTTACTGCAAGCAAATCATATCCCTAAGAATGGAATGTCAAAAAAGGAATAAAGAAAACCGGCTAAAAATCATGAGCCTAAAGCTGTGACCTGAGAATACTATAGAGATTTAGCAGAAACAAACAAGCAAACAAAACTCCCAAACAACACACATGTGCTTAGTCACTCAGTCATGTCCAACTCTTTGTGACCCCAAGAACTGTAACCTACCAGACTCCTCTGCCCATGAGGATTCTCCAGGCAAGAATAATGGAGTGGATTGCCATGCCCTTCTCCAGGGAATCTTCCCAACCCAGAGATTGAACCCAGGTCTCCCACATTGCAGGCAGATTCTTTACCATCTGAGCCACCAGGGAAACACATACATACACACACACATACAAAAACCATCCTTATCTGTGAATGTGAAAAAAAAAAAAAAAAAAAAGATCAGTCAAAGCTGCATGATCTATAGAGCACTAGCTAAAAATGTCACTAATGTATTAAATTTTGATTACCTTTCTAAGTTATGCTGAGTCTCGTGAAAGTGGGGAAAATTAAAAAAAAAAAAAAAAAAAAAGAGGCAACAGATCCCAAATATATTCACTTGGTTAAACCCATGTCAACAAACTAATAATTAATACTAATCTAGTTGCAGTTTGAATTTCTCCAAGTAATGTAATCTTAACCAGTCAGTCTGGAAGCATCTGGTAAGAATTAATCAAATCATCTGCCTGATAGAGCATCACTCACCAAAAGGATGTTGACCTTGATGGAAATAGTCCACTCTGCCTGAAAAACTTCCTTACCTAGCTTTCTTCTGCTATAAAAGGCTTCAATTTTGTATGACATCCTGAAGCTTCTTTATATATTATTGGTGGGATTCTGATCAATTTATGAAATGATGAATAAAGTAAATTAGGAGTTTCAAATTACTCACTTGAATTTTGATTTTTCACACTCTAATCTGGCATTTGCAATCTGATTCTTTCAACCAAAATTCTCCACTGAGAGCAACAGAGAAAGAGCTACCCTCACTGATCTGAAAAATCAGTATATTTTAGGAAATTCAGTGGTCTAAAAATACTTCAGAGACATAGAAGAATCAGTCTTAATGTCTATATAGCATGAGTGATACCCAGAGTGAGACCAAACATAAATTTTGTGAAGCCAATACCAGGACAGAAATAAGATGAATGATATTTTCTGCCAATCTAGGACTACGAGATTCAGTGATCTTAAGTCAATGTGTATGACTTTGAGGAAGTACTGAAGAAACATAAGATTGACAATTAGGTCCAGGAAGAAACTGAGCATTTGGTTGGTGGTTCAAAACTCACCAGAGGCAAACATGTTAGAAAACTGAGAGTGTAATAAGTAAATCACTATTCTATATGAAAGGTTTATGATGGTAGGTTATGCACTATTTGAGAAGCAGGATACATAAACTGCAGAGAACCAATTAAGTAGTTTCCAGTGTACAAGTTAAGTGGGTCATAGATGGTAGCAGACAAGATGAAATATTTGTGAGGGTACCATAAGATACCAGAAATAATACTGGATACAGAATCTACAGCCAGAGCAAGAAACCATACCTGCCTGTGAAAGAGGGGAGTACAAATTACCCAGAGATTGTGTGCTTTCCTCAGGAGGTAATGGCTTAGGACTCACTGGCACTTTGGGCTGTCTTTTGTTGTGGATAAGTAAATAGAATTTTATGAATAGAAAGAAGATTACATACATATAGTTCTCAGCGTAAAATACTGTGCCAGACCATTTTGCAGGCTTTTTCACAAACAATTCAGATCCTATTTACAGAAATGAGAATTACTATTGGTCTGATTACTATTACTCTCTGATTGGTCACAGAGGCCTATTTCAACCATTGCTTCCAGTGTGGTATTATGAACTGTTCCCTTCCTCAACCAAGATTTCCAGAATTCCAGAATAAAATCCAATTCTTTTTTCAGCCCACAGGAAAAATCCTAATATGATGATATTAAAACACCTCTCACAATTGGTGTGTTTGCAAGGAGTGGTGGCTGATTTAATTTTGCTTGTTTGTTATTGACATATAGTTGATTTACAATATTGTGCTCATTTCAAATATACAACAAAGTAATTCTATATGTGTATGTTTATGTGTGTGTGTATATATACACACACACACACATACATATACATACATTGGCTATATATATATATATATATATATATATATATATATATATATACACACATGGCAATTCAGTGGTGGTGACCAAAACCATCCCCAAGAAAAAGAAATGCAAGATAAAGTGGTTATCTGAGGAGGTCTTACAAATAGTTTAGAAAAGAAGAGAAGTGAAAGGCAAAGGAGAAAGGGAAAGATATACTCAACCAAATGCAGAGATCTAGAAAATAGCAAGGAGAGATAAGAAAGCCTTAAATGAACAATGAAAAGAAATAGAGGAAAACAGTAGAAAAGGAAAGACTAAAGATCTCTTGAAGAAAATTGGAGAGAACAAGGGAATATTTCAGGCAAATATGAGCACAAAAAATACAGAACCAGCAAGGACCTAACAGAAGCAGAAGAGATTAAGAGGTAGCGAAAATATACAGAAGAACTATACAAGAAAGGTCTTAAAAACTCAGGATTTTAAATAACTCAGCTGTAATTCCATCACCAAAGACCCAGATAACCATGATGGTGTGGTCACTCTTCAGGAGCCAGACATCCTGCAATGTGAAGTCAAGCGGATCTTAGGAAGCATCACTATGAACAAAGCAAGTGAAGGTGATGGAATTCCAAATTCTAAAAGCTGATGCTGTAAAAGTGGTGCACTCAATATGCCAGCAAATTTAGAAAATTCCACAGTGGCCATCAGACTGGAAAAGGTCAGTTTTCATTCCAATTCCAAGGACTGTAAAGAATGTGAAAGAATGTTCAAACTTCCATACAATTTCACTCAAGATAATGCTCAAAATCTTCAAGTGAGGCTTCAACGGTTCATGAACTGAGAACTTGAAGATGTACAAGCTGAATTTAGAGAAGTCAGAGGAACCAGAGATCAAATTGCCAACATGCTCTGGATCATAGAAAAACCAAGAGAATTTAAAAAAAAAATCTACTTTTGCTCCACTGACTATGCTAAAGCCTTTGACTGTGTGGATTACAAAAAAAAAGGGGGGTGGGGTCTTAAAGAGCTGGTAATACCAGACCACTTTCCCTGTCTCCTGAGGAATCTGTATGCAGGACAAGAAGTAAAAGTTAGAACTTTACATAGAACAAGGGCAGGCTCCAATTTGGGAAATGAGTACGTCAAGATTGTATACTGTCACGTTGATTATTTAACTTATATGCAGAGTACATCATGTGAAATGTGGGGCTGGAAGAATCCCAAGCTGGAATCAAGACTGCTGGAGAAATATCAACCTCAGATATGCAGGATACCACACTAGCAGCAGAAAGTGAAGAACTAAGAGCCTTTTGAGAAAGATGAAAGAGGAGAAAGAAAACGCTGGCTTAAATCTCAACATTCAGAAAGTGAAGATCATGGCATCTGGTACCATGACTTTTTGGCAAATAGACGGGGAGAAATTTGAAACAGTAACAAATTTTACTTTCTTGGGCTCCAAAATCACTGCAGATGGTGACTGCAGCCACAAAATTTGAAAACACTTGCTCTTTGGGAAAAGAAGCTGTGATAAACCTAGACAGTATATTAAAAAACAGAAACATTACTTTGCTGACAAAGGAGTATACAGTCAAAGGTTTTATTTTTCCAGTAGTCATGTATGGATGTGAGAGTTGGACAATAAAGAAGGCTGACTACTGAAGAATTGATGCTTTCGGTTGTGGTTCTGGAGGACTTTGAGGGTCTTGGACTGCAAGGTGATCAAACCAATAAATCCTAAACGAAATCAGTCCTGAATACTCATCAGAAAGACTGATGCTAAAGCTGAAACTCCAATACTTTGGTCATGTAACTCAAAGAACTTATTCATTGGAAGATTCTGATGATGGGAAAGATTGAGAGAAAGAGAAGGGGATGACAGAGGATGAGAATGTTGTATGGCATCACCAACTCAATGGACATGAGTTTGAACAGACTTCAGGAGATGGTTAAGAACAGGGAGCCTGGCCTGCTGCAGTTCATGGGGGTCACAAAGATTTGGACATGACTTAGCTGTTGAACAAGAACAAGAGCATTGTGCATTAGCTATTTTTGGCTCTTCTTGTTGCCATTTATAGCATTAGAAACTGAAATTTAGTAAGTTTATTTATGTTGTATCTGTATTCCCTTAGACATTTAGCACTTACCCCAGTTTATTGAGTACCTGTTCCCAACTTAAATTCTTCAAATAAAAAGTATAATGCATAGTTCAGGCTTATATGTTTGCTATAGGTATAAGTAAGGGGGGAAAGTGAGCATTTGGTTTTTCTCAGAGGTATTGAAATATTTGCTACCTAAGAAAAGTTAAAAGAGGATTTAGCTTAGCAAAAACCCAGTGGTCTCTCATTTATCTACAACTTGGGGTCATTATCTGTGAGATAAGACAATATTTTAGAAGATTGTTTTATGTACAATGGGGAAATACCTGAGAGGTGGAAAAAGTAAAAATTATTTGGTTTGTATTCTTTGGTTAGTCCTCAATTAATTTTTTGACCCTGGTCCAATTGATGAAAAGAAGCAGAGAGATTGATAAAGAAATTGAAGAGGGAGAGGGAAAGGGAGAAGGAGAGTGAAATAGAGAGAAAAGAGGAAGCTTACTGTGAATCTGTGAAATTAGTGAACAAGCATATGGGTCTCTAGGGCCTGGTGATCTGATGTGACTCAGAGCTGTATAGAAAAGCCATCCTTATAATTCAGTAATAAACTAAAGTAGTGGAAACAATATAAGAAACAATACCAGAAAATCTCTCACTCTTTTGACATCTCAAAGGTTATGCATCTTCCAGATTCTCTGGAATTATGCCTTCTGGGGAGGATCTCAACTGCCATTTTCACCTATTCTCACAATCTAGGAGAATTTGGAGATGATTGTTTTACTACGAATGTAGTTTCCTAAATCTCTCACTCTCTTCTATCTCTCCAAATCCAGATTGGATGGAAATTCCTCTTGAAGTTATCTAACCAAGATACAAATTGATGACGTTACTTTCCTTAGTATGGTAAGCACTCACCTCCTTTAGCATCACTGCTGAAGGAGTTTGAGAAAACTCCAAGACATGAGTTTGAGCAAAGTCCAGGAGATAGTGAAGGACAGGGAGGCTCGGCATGCTGTGGTCCATGGGATCGCAAAGAGTCGGACATGACCTAGCCACAGAACTCCTTTAGCTGGTACATCCCTACATATGCAGTATCAAACAGCACACATTTCTGCCTAAAAATGTTATATTCTCAATTGTATCAGATATACTATCTTCCATATAAAATCCACTATCCTCACATGAAGTTCTTAGACTGAATAGTTACATTTCTCATTGTTCTCAAGTTTGAAATCATGTGCCATTTAATATAAGGAAGATGTTGCTTTACATTGTTGTGTTAGTTTCTACTGCATACAGCAAAATGAATCAGCCATAAATATACATACATCCCCACCCTTTCGTACTTCCTTCTCATTCAGGTGACCATAGTGCATTAAGTAGAGTTTCCTGTGGTATACAATAAGTTCTACTCTGATCTTTATGATTTATTTCCTTCTATAAACTTTGAAGTTTTGTTTTTGCTGTTCTTCTTTCTCTAGTTTCTTTAAGTGTAAGGTTAGATTGTTTATTTGAATTTTTTCTTCTTTCCTGAGGTGGGATTGTAATGCTATAAACTTCCCTTTTATAAGTTTTTTTACTGCAACTCATAGGTTTTGAGTCATTGTGTTTTTATTGTCATTTCTCTCTAGGTATTTTTTGAATCCTTCTTTGATGTCTTCAGTGATTCATTGGTTGTTTAGTTACCTATTGTTCAGCTTTTGTGTGTTTGTATTTTTATAGTATTTTTCTTATAATTATTTTCTAATCTTGTAGCATCATGGTCAGAAAAAATGCTTGATATGATTTCAATTTTCTTAAATTTACCAAGTCTTATCTCTGATGCAAGATGTGATCGCTCCTGGGGAATGTTCCATGTGCACTTGAAAAGAAAGTATATTTGGCTGCTTTCAAATGGAACATTCTGTAAACATCAATTAAGTCTACTTGTTCTAATATGTCATTTAAGGCTTGTGTTTCCTGATTGATTTACTGTCTGGACGATCTGTCCGTTGCTGTTAGGTGGGGTTTTAATGCCCTCTACTATTACTGTGTTGCTATCAATTTCCACTTTTATGCTGGCTATTAGTATTTACCTTATATATTGAGCAGCACCTACAATTTTTGTATCTTTTTCATAGATTGATCCCTTTATAATTATGTAGCGTCCTTTCTTGTTTTTGTATGTATACAAGTTACTAGTCTCATAATTTCAGATGCAGTTCCCATTTGCTTTATTTTTACTCTCCTCATGATTACTGGTTTTGATATCATATTTGTGTGTGAATGATTTCCTGCTTTTACTTTATATTTGCCTTTACCATCTGTGAATTATTTTTCTCTTAGTTGAGCCCTCTTTTTTTTTCCCCCCATCTAGGGAAACTTGTCTTCTCTGGCAGCTTAGATGTCATTAGATCTCTGATTACTTGAGAAAAATAAGCCTTCTCTATTAAAAGGGCTAAGTTGTTTTTTTTTTTTTAACAAATATTTGACAGTCTGTATTTACCTGCAAAATCATTAATTAATTGTCATTAAAGTTAAATAGATAGCTAAGTAGTTTTTCACAGTGATTTATAATTTTACCTGACCAAGTGTTATAAAATATTTTAATACTTTTTGACATATTCCCCAAATCAATACTAGATAAGATTTTTTACTTCATTTTAAACTAAGGATTTCACATAAGTATATTCTAATATCCCAAAAGATTTTATTCTCTCACATTTAAAAAAATAGAAACATTAAATTAATTGGTCTAGTTTGATATTAATTTCTTCAGAAGAGTTATCAAATAAAAATACTAGGCATTCTTTACATTGTGTAGATATTGTTTCAGAAATTATATGAAACTTAGAAATCTGATATGTCTTTCTATAATATTATTCATTTTTAAAATATAGTTGCTGCACAATATATTACCTTTTATTATGCTGATTTGCCATTGTAAAATTTCAAGGGATTATATGAATGAGATGCACACAAACCTGTATACACAAATATTCACTGTGTATTATATTAATAAATTATATTTATACAGTAAGAATTAATGGTTCTCATACTGTACAGCTTCAAAAATTGAAAATACACTTGGCTTGATCATTAAATACTATCAATAAAATTCCAAATCAGTAAATTAGTTTAAGCCATTATGCAATCATTGTCTCTTCTTTACTAAAGACTGTTGTGGAAACACTTGAGGGAATGTGGACTCTCACACAGGCCTCCATGTAAGCTTATTGTGGAAAACCATGCTTCTCTGAACTTCAGAGGACATACTTCTTGCTATTCTGCTTCTGATTCTGAAAGCTATTTTGCAATGCTGTCAGTTCTATATAACTCATACCAATGCAAAACAATTCTTATTATAGACATTTAGAGTGTTGTATGATAGGTCAATTTTTAGAAATTGTGACTGCCTTATGTAGCTAGAGCAATCAAAGCCTTCCCCCTAAATTGACCTGGTAATCTGTATTACTGGTTTTGTAGTGTCTTTTGGGGGAGATATGTGACACTCAATACCCACCAATTTTGATGTATTCTTGGGGAATAAAGAGGTATTTCAAAATCAACTCATACTCTAGGGGGTGGGCTATGAGGGACTAGTTCAGTATTGTTCTGACTCAACACAGAGGTATATTGACCTGTTCACACATGATTATTGTGTCAGGAAGACAGTGGAAAATTACACCTTGAATCCCTTCCTGGAAACATGTATTCGAAATAAGGAACTCCAAATGAGAAATTATATCACTCAAGTGGAGCACAGAAAGGGGAAAAGACATATAGAAGTGGATAGGAAAAATAGTTTAACTGTTCACTCCTTCCCCAGTACCATGAAGCACATGGAAAAGATAAGCTACTATTTTTTAGAGCACTCCAATGAAAAAAAAAAAAAAAAGAGAGAGAGAAGCATAATTTTTTTCCTTGTTGTTTATTCATAGTATTTTTAATATAAATTTATTTATTTTAATTGGAGGTTAATTACTTTACAATATTGTATTGGTTTTATAAATTTTTAATATAGACCCAAACATCAAATCCACTTGACCCGTTGAACCTGTGAGCAATCTGCCCTTGATATGTGCATGCTGCCCTGCCCAAAATCTGGTTAGGCTTACTAGTGAATGGCTTTCCCTGTCAAATCTCATCAATAAATACTGACAATAGTAACTACTTCAATTATGCAAATACCAATTCAAGGCTAACAGTTTCATGAGGGTCAGAGAAACATGACACTACAAAACTAAAAATTGAAGCACAAACAATTGACACATAAAAAAATGGAGATCTAAAAACTACCTGACAGATAATTCAAAATATGTATCTTAAAGAAGCGTAAGAGAGCTGAATGAGAACACAGAGAACTAAACAAATTCAGAACAGTATTTGAACAAAATGAGAAGTTCAACAAAATGTTTTAAACCATATAAATGAACCAAACAGAATTCTAGAACTGAAGAAAACTAAGCCGGAAAAAACAACAACACATCAATGAGGACTGACAAGCAGACTTAATTAACCCAAAGAAAGAATGGGTGAACTCAAAGACAGATTATTTGAAACTACCAAATCAGAACACAAATAATGCAAAAGCAAAACTTAGTTTTAAAAGCCTACAGAACTTATAGAATTTCATAAACAACCAGTGTATGTTGCTATTCAGTCGCACGATCGTGTCCAACTCTTTGCAACGCCATGGACTGCAACAGGCCAGACTTCCCTGTCCTTCACTGCCTCCTGGTGTTTGCTTAAACTCATCTCCATTGAATTGATGATGCCATCCAAAGCCTGCAGAAATTATAGGATTTCATAAGCAACCAGTATATACATTATGGTAATCTCAGAAGGAGCAGAGAAAGAAAAAGTGAACAGAAAGCATATTTTTTAAAGTTACGACCTTATTTTCAGGGCAGCAATGGAGAAACAGACCTATGGGCAAAGTGGGAGGAGAGGAGGGAAAAGGGGAGATGTATGGAGAGAGTAACATAGAAATTTACAATACCATGTGTAAGAAAGAGAGTTACTGAGAATTCGCTGTATGACTCAGGGAACTCAAACAGGGGCTCTGCGACAGACTGAAGGGTGGGGAAGTCCAGGAGGGAGGAGACATGGGTGTACCTATGGCTGATTCTTGTTGGTGTATGGCAGAAAACCACAAGATTCTGTAAAGAAATTATCCTTCAATTAAAAAATTAAAATAAAAAACTGAATTAAAAGTACAGAAATAAACCCATAAAAAAAAATACAAAGTAGTGACCAAAATTTCCCAAATCTGGGAAGAGAAGTGAACATTCAGATTCATGAAGCCCAAAGAATTCAATAACATAAACATAAAAATATCTTTACTGAGGCACATTGTAATTCTAAAATTAAAAATACTTAAAATAATTTTGTAAGTATTTAGGCTGAATCAATATTACCACTGTCCAAGTAAAAGATGTAGCTAATTCACTTACTGTAAAACTACCTGTAATGTCAGATCATTTAAATTATTATATGGAATAAGATTACATTAATGAATGTTTTCTAAATATCATTGCACCAAAGTATCATCATCATTTTTATTGTTTAACAAGTGAAAATTGTTTTATAGTTTAATGTGTTTTCAAACAGAATGGAAATAATTTGAAATATGTAATATTTCAAATCAGTGAATGATAACTCTGATGTGTATAACACACAACACATTTCTGCTTATATACAAAACTAATTTAATTTATTAAATTTAACTTATTGCATTTTGAGCAACATATTAAATACTTAAAATAAGTTAATATATGCAAATATATTATTAGCTTCCAATTATAACTATATATACATATATAATATATGATTTTTAAAAGTTTAGCTACATAATGATATTGGAAGAATATAAATATATTTATTTATGTCTCCACTGATTAGACTTTTAACCCACTTGTGGAAATATCTAAAGAAGTTAAAAGAGCTTCTTACCCAGCCTTGGCATATGGCCATCCTGATCTTGTTAACCTTCATTCTCAGCGGAAATTGCTAATTGAATGCCAAAAAAAAAAAAAAAGCCTTCAACTGATTTCTAGGTAAAGAATTCTTAGAACCATTGATACTCCTGAGTTTCCATGAGATATTTAAAGTGTCAGCTGTAGAGAAGAAAGTTAACCTGTACATTTGTCTGGACAATTTTCAAAGAAGCTTACTGCACTGTTGGCAGTTAATCAAGCCAATGATTTTGTGAAAATACAGAGATGGTAAAAGGTACTAGTAGTAATTGTATTTTGACTCTTTATTCATTGGAGATGAAAGACTCTTCGACAAGTGCTTAAGAGAAGTTTAGTCATAATTCAGATCTTTTGTTTATAATAAAGAATAAATACATCCAGGCATCTCATTAGCCAGGAAACCCTTTAAAGTAAATTTTATTGGAGTGAAGTTTGCTTAAACAAGTGATATAATCTATAATAAAATATATCTTCCCCCTGGAGGAAATGCAACCCACTCCAGTACTCTTGCCTGGAAAATCCCATGGATGGAGCACCCTGGTAGGCTACAGTCCATGGGGTCACAAAGAGTTGGACACAACTCAGTGACTTCACTTTCTTTTCTTTCTTTCTCAAAAAAAAATAAATATATATATATGCATATATATATGTACATATATATGTAGATTATATATGTAGATATATATATGTGTGTGTGTATATATATATATGTGTGTATATATATATATGAGCTACTCAAATACTTATTCACAGCTATGTTACAAATCTGTCATTCTAGGTAAATAATGGAAACAACTTTTTTTTTTTTTTTAATAACAGAAAGGCTAGTTAAGTTGGGGAGATCCAGACTTTTAGGATATTTCAAAGATCTTAAGAGGAAAATGAAAGTGTTAGTCATTCAGTCATATCTGACTCTTTGACCCCATGGACCCCACCAGAGTCCTCTGTACAGGGAATTCTCCAGGTGAGAATACTGAAGTGGGTAGCTATTCAACTCTCTAGGTGATCTTCCTGACCCAGGGATCAATCCGGATCTCCTGCATTGCAGGCATATGCTTTAGCATCTGAGCCACCAGAGAAGCCCAAGAAAGGTGATACGTATTTCTGTCAAAACTGATGAAGAGGGTCTTGTGGTTTAGACAATTTTAAAACTGTAATCATATTTCTTATAGCACTTTCAGCAAAGCCAATTCAAAAACTTCTTGGGTGAATCTATACTCTTGCTGCACCTCTATAAAGATTCACACTAGTTTTATTTTGTAATCAAGAATGATCTTTGAGATTAGTTTTGATCAAAAGTGAGTATAGGGTATTAAAATCTGTGCTTCAGTGGGAAATTCTGCATTGTCTAGATTCTAGAGGACACTCTTCCAACGTTTTTTAAATCTAACACTAGATTACTATGTCTTGAATATTTCACTTTGTATCTTCATGATTTGGTTTTTTACTTTTTAATAATGACTATAGATTTAAAAATTGTATTTTCTATAAAATGTATCGATAACTAAAATGAGATATCTTTAGTATTTTATTTTCATCTCTAAATATAAACATGGTGAAAAGGTCAGCAGTGAAATGGATACATAGCAACATGAAAAAATGGTCAGATGTAATTCATTTTGAAATACAGGCATGTTTGTATATGATTTTAGTTATCATATGGGCTTCCCTGGTGGCTCAGATGGTAAAGAATCCACCTGCAATGTGGGAGACCTGCGTCTGATCCCCAGATTGGGTAGATCCCCTGGAGGAAGGCATGGCTACCACTCCAGTATTCTTCCCTGGAGAATCCCATGGACAGAGGAACCTGGCAGGCTGCAGTCCATGGGTCACAAAGAGGCTGGGCATGACTGAATGACTGAAAGACTAAGCACAGCACAGCAAGTTCAAGTTAGTCATCATATAGAATATGTGTATCTGCAATCTCAGTTGAACAGCCTATAATGTGATTGTTCCTTTGCAAGTGTATTCTAGACAGGGACAATTTTTTATTGGGGCTAAAACATGAATTGAATTTTTTTTAGAGACTTTAAGAGAACACTTTTGTAATATACTGTGTGTGCTTGTCGTGAGGGTGAGTAAAAATATGTTAAAACCATTATATGATTAAACAGAATACGCTAAAATGAATAAACAAAATATTGAAGTAACTTTATATGTGTTCTAAGAGACAGTCTTAAAACACATTCATTCTTGACCTTCTACCAATGTGTAAAATTTCTGTTTTAATGACTTCACTTTCCTTTTTATTCTTTCTTATTTTCATTAATTTTGTGTGTGTGTGTGCGCTTGTGGACAAAGAGAGACCCACACTTATTTCAGATTCATTAACTCCAAGTATTTAATATTTGAGGTACACGATAGGAAAGATAGAAGGTACCTTTAGATGATTAGATAGATACATAGATACATAGGCATGGGAAACCAGCTGCAAATATGTTTTTTAATGTAAACACTTCAAATATTTGAATCTTATTTTATCATCTATAAAACATCAATGGTGATTTCAAGTTCAACTTATCAAGTTATCTTGGTCAAGATTAGACACAATTTAATCCTGGAACATATTGTGACACATCTCATGTGCCATCCTATGAAATTTATCAATAAAATTTTACACTTTTTGCCTTCTCTTTTATGTAAGTGTCCAGATTTAAAGCTTAATTTCCCTGCAAAAACAAGTCAGAATTATATTCTGCTTTTTCCTCTATTATACACTATTATACCCTTTGCTTGGATTGCAGTGCTTTCAAAGAAATTTTAAAAATCAGACATTGGAAATATTTGGTAAGTTGAAATGAATTATTTATTGTTCCTCCAGTAGATAAAAACAAAATTAAAGGGAAAAATTGACTAGTTAGAATCGTTTTTACCTAAGGATAAAACATTTGGCCCTTACTATTATTACTATTATTACCTTTAGACTTTGATAATATTAATGATCTCATGAAAAAATTTCAAAGAAAGCCCTATAAAAAATACATGACATTGTAGTGATCATAATTTTATTGATAATTTCAAAAATTATATTTTTGCTGTCAATAATTAAATCACTAATGTACATTTTATATTCTGGTATAGTCTAACTTGCTATATCCTGATGAATCCAAACTACATTTAGGAAAAAAAAATTTGCTCTACTGCATTTTCTTTGGAAGTTTTTACAGGCCATTATTGGGAGATCAATTTCTCTGTATGCTTTAAGGACTTTGATGTAGGTTTTGTACAACATAGAGTTCCAAATATGAAATATTTTTAGCTACATTAAATACTATTTTTGACTATTAATTAGCATCTAGGAGAATTTCTTTTCTTTTGAAGACTGAATAAAATTATATTTATGTAATATATATATACATATATAATGTATATGTGAATATATGTATATAAATATGCATGTATATACATATATGTTTACATATAAAAACATATATAATTATTTGCATATACATGTGTATGTAGGTGTGGACATTTGTTTTGCTTACACCGCTTAGCTTTTCAGAACAAGCTTTTAAACACAACGGTGTACAAATACTTGTACTATACTTTGCTTTCAGTTATTTTGGAGGTATACTCAGAAGTGCAATTAATGGATCAGGTGGTAATTCTCTGTTTACTATGTTGAAAAATTATGGTAGGATTTTCTACAGTCGTTATACCATTTTGCATTCTCACCAGGATTGACTGAAGTGTTCTAATTTCTTCACAGCCTTATCAACACTTTTTTTTTTCTTTTTTAAAAAATAGAAACTATTACTTAAGGGTGAGATGTGGTATCTCATTGTAGTTTTGACTTGAATTTCCCTAAGAATTAGTGATGTGGAGGATATTTTTCTGTGTTTATTGGCCATTTGTATAAATATTTACAAGTAAATATTTATTCAAGTGCTTTCCCCAATTTAAACTGTTTTTCTGTTGTCATTTAGTTTGTATAGTCCTTCATATATTTCTTATAAATTTATTACCCAATACATGTTTTGCAAATATTTTTTCCATTTGGTGAGTTGATTATTCCCTCCATTTTTCAATGCCCCAAAGTTTTTGTTTTTTTTTTAATAATGTCGAATTTATCTAATATTGTTATTCTTGTACATGTTTTTATTGTTATGTCTAAGAAAACACAGATGGATTCAATGGCATGAAATTTTTCCTATATGGTTTCATCTAAGAGTTTATACTTTTAGTCCTATATTTAGCTCTTTGATCCATCTTAGTTAATTCTTACAAATGGTGTAGGACAAAGACCCAAATTTATTGATTGCATATTAATATTCCATGTTCCCAGCAATATTTGATGGAATGGCAACCCAATGAAATGGCTGCGAGACCCTTGTAAAATTCACTGACCGTATAATGTGAAGTGCTTTTTTTCCTGATATTTCTATATTGTTGGTTTACATCTGTCTTTATGCTAGTACTACACTGTTTTTATTACTGTAGCTTTGCAATAGGTTTTGAATTAGAGACATTGCATTCTTTGATTCTTTTATAAGATTTTTTCCCACTATCCCAAGTCCTTGAGAGTTCATTAGAATTTTAGGATGTATTTTTATCTTTCTACCTAAAAACTATCGTTTGAGTTATGATAGACATTTCATTGCATCTGTAGTTTGCTTGTAGTAGTACTGTCATCTTAACTATATTCAGTTTCCCAACACATAAGCATAGAATGCTTTTCATTTTGTCCTTTCAATTTCTTTTGCCACTTTTGGTGATTTTCAATGAACACATTTTTTACCTCTTTTGTTAAATCTATTCCTAGGGCTTTTTTTTTTTTTTTTCAAATTCTGCAAATATAGTTGTTTTCTTGAATACCTTTTAGTATTATATATTATTTAGTGTATAGAAATATATTCTGCAATCATGTGGAATTTCTTCATTAGTTCTAACAGATATTTTGGTGAACTTTTTACAATTTGACACATATAAGCTTATGTAATGCTCTGTAAATTAGAAATGTCAAAGTGGACATCTTTGCCCTTTATCTTCTTAAAGGAAAAGTGTTTTGTCTTTCACCATTGAATACAATCTTAGTTGTGTGTTCAATTTTAATCATGCCATCAATTTTCTATCAAGTGAATATATAATTCAAATAAAGCAAGAACATGATCTTGAGTGTCTACAGGACAAAAAATGGTTTCATGACCCAATCCTGATGTCCAAAGAAAATACTTTATATGATTTTGATACTTTTCCCATATTATTCATATTTTTTCACCAATATGCTTATCTTCTAGTGCTTAATTATTAATATTAAATACTATCTCTTGGTTCTTTGCTGTGAACATTGTGGATGGAGACCTTCCCTCCTCCATACACCACAACCTTCAGTGATTTTTCTATTTTCCCATTGTTCCAGCATAGTTACACCCCACTTTGTGTCTGGGAAGGCAAGGTTGACTATTTCACCATTATATAGTATATGCTAAAATACAAAAAGTACACAGTATTTTAAGACCTAAGAATATTTTAGTTGGTATTGCTATAAAATACTTTTTCTTATTAGTAGTATTTTCTTTAAGACACTTTTTAAATTTTATTTTTTAATTTCTTTTTGTAAAAAAAAATAAATTTTATTTTAAAAATTTTTATTAGAGTATCCTTGATTTACAATATTGTATTTCTACTGTACAGCATGGTCAATCAGCTATACATATACATAGTTTTTGTTCAGTAGCTGAGCTGTGTCCAACTCTTTGTGAGGGCCTGTAGCATGCCAAGCATCCCTGTCCTTCACTATCTTCCAGAATTTGCTCAAATTTACTCCATTGAGTCAATGATGCCATCCAACCACCTCATCCTTTGTTGTCCCCTTCTCCTCCTGCCCTCAGTCTTTCCCAGCAATAGGATCTTTGCCAGTGAATTGATTCTTTGCATCAGGTGGCCAACATATTGGAGCTTCAGCTTCAGCATTAGTCCCTCCAATGAATAAGCAGGATTGATTTTTCCAGTTTAAAAGAACGAATTCTTCCATGTTCAGCCTTCTTTAGGGTCCAATACTCACGTCAGTACATAACTACTGGGAAAACTATAGCTTTGACTATATGGACCTTTGTTGACAAAGTGATGTATCTGCTTTTTAATATGTATCTAAGTTTGTCATAGTTTTTCTTCCAAGGAGCAATTTCCTTTAATTTCATGGCTGCAATCATCCACAGTGATTTTGGATTCCAAAAAAATAAAGTTTGTCACTGTTTCCATTTTTTCCCCATTTGTTTGCCATGAATGTTAGACAGGATGCCATGATCTTAGCTTTTTGAATATTGAGTTTAATATCGATTCTTTTTTAGAATATTTTCCCATATAGTTCTTTTCAGAGTATTGAATAGAGGCACTTTGAATCACACATTTATAGAAATATTGAAAATTGTCTTTTTTTTTTTTTTTACTTTACAATATTGTATTGGTTTTGCCATACATCAACGTGCATCCACCACAGGTGTACATGTGTTCCCCATCCTGAACCCCCCTCCCACCTCCCTCTCCATACCATCCCTCTGGGTCATCCCAGTGCACTAGCCCCAAGCTTCCTGTATCCTGCATCGAACTTGGACTGGCGATTTGTTTCTTATATGATACTATACATGTTTTAATGCCATTCTCCCAAATCATCCCCCCAGAGTCCAAAAGTCTGTTCTATACATCTGTGTCTCTTTTGCTGTCTCCCATACAGGGTTCTCATTACCATCTTTCTAAATTCCATATATATACGTTAGTATACTGTATTGGTATTTTTCTTTCTGGCTTACTTCACTCTGGCTTAATAGGCTCCAGTTTCATCCACCTCATTACAACTGATTCAAACTTTTTAATGGCTGAGTAATACTCCATTGTGTATATGTACCACAGCTTTCTTATCCATTCATCTGCTGATGGACATCTAGGTTGCTTCCATGTCCTGGCTATTATAAACAGTGCTGTGATGAACATTGGGGTACACGTGTCTGTTTCAATTCTGGTTTCCTCGGTGTGTATGCCCAGCAGTGGGATTGCTGGGTCGTATGGCAGTTCTATTTCCAGTTTTTTAAGGAATCTCCACACTGTTCTCCATAGTGGCTGTACTAGTTTGCATTCCCACCAACAGTGTAAGAGATTCCCTTTTCTCCACATCCTCTCCAGCGTTTATTGTTTCTAGACTTTTGGATAGCAGCCATTCTGATTGGAGTGAAATGGTACCTCATTGTGGTTTTGATTTGCATTTCTCTGATAATGAGTGATGTTGAGCATCTTTTCATGTGTTTGTTAGCCATCTCTATGTCTTCTTTGGAGAAATGTCTATTTAGTTCTTTGGCTCATTTTTTGATTGGGTCATTTATTTTTCTGGAATTGAGCTGAAGGAGTTGCTTGTATATTTTTGAGATTAGTTGTTTGTCAGTTGCTTCATTTGCTATTATTTTCTCCCATTCTGAAGGCTCTCTTTTCACCTTGCTTATAGTTTCTTTTGGTCTGCAGAAGCTTTTAATTCTAATTAGATCCCATTTGTTTATTTTTGCTTTTATTTCCAGTATTCTGGGAGGTGGGTCATAGAGGATCCTGCTGTGATTTATGTCGGAGAGTGTTTTGCCTATGTTCTCCTGTAGGAGTTCTATAGTTTCTGGTCTTATGTTTAGATCTTTAATCCATTTTGAGTTTATTTTTGTGTATGGTGTTGAAAATTGTCCAAAAATATTTTCCAAAGACATTTAGAATTTTCATGGAAGCAATTCCAACAACAGTTCACATTTATTTTTAAGTATTATGTTTATACTTTTTGAATATTGTGTTGCATATGTATCAATTCTGCTAAAAATAGGTTTTTTGGTATTATTAACTGTACTATTATTTTGCTGTATATATTTCTATTAATTCCAATAAACATGCATTTCTTCCCTCATATTAATTCTTTAAGCCTTCTATCAATTTAAGTGACAGTATTAATGTAATTTTCTCACAGTTTTTTCTTTTAATTTTTTTAAATTGCTTTCATTTTGTCTATAACACTTTATTAAATCTTTTATCAATTATTATTTTACAGTTTGCAAGACAGCTTATTACCAGACACTTTCTTTTACATATCTAATGAAATTTTTGAGGTGGAATGAAAATGTGTCATACACGTTTGAGACGCCAAGCCCTTTTTAAAAGAAAACATGTTCACTTCTATATTTTTCCAAACATTTTACCTCATTGTATCTTGCTTATGGGCCTTCTCTGGTGGATCAGCGATAAAGAATTTCCCCACCAGTGAAAGAGACATGGGTTCCATTACTGGGTGGGGAAGATCCCGTGGAGAAGGAAATGGCAACCCATTCCAGTATTCTTGCCTGGGAAATCACATGGATAGAGGAACCTGGTGGGCTACAGTTCATGGGGTCACAAAGTGTCAGACATGATTTATAACCACTAACAACAGCTTATTGTTTATGTGAGTGTGAATATGCATCTCTATTTGTGTATGTGTATGTGCAGTTGTATGTATCTTCATCTTTCATATAAGAACTTCCTTAAAATCTGGTAACATTTGGCTCTTAAACTATGACTAGAAAGGAAGGAAGTGAAGTCACTCAGTTGTGTCCGACTCTTTGTGACCCCATGGATTGTAGCCTACCAGAGGAAATAGCTATTTTCCCTGTCCATGGGATTTTCCAGGCCAGAGTACTGGAGTGGGTCACCATTTCCTTCTCCAGGAGAATCTTCTGAACCCAGGGATCAAACCTGGGTGTTCCGCATTGTAGGCAGGTGCTTTTACCGTCTGAGCCACCAGCGAAGTCACCACTAGATCATTACATAATCTGTGAAAATTTTCCACTTACTATGTCTCTGGAGAATTCTTTCCATCTCCATGAAAAGATTCCTTTTTCTTTTTTTCCTTTTAAGTGACTGAGCATTACTCTGTGCAATCCCTTCAAAGGTCCTAAATTATTTCATCTCTTATTGTGCCTTGCACTCATCTGCTTTCTTTTAATTTATAACATATCTATGTGTTGTTGTCATGAATTGGGATTTAATAGGGAGATATTTTAAATATATGTGATTAAGTTTGTATACTAATTTATAATTGGAAAGTTTCAGATATAAGAAAATAAAAAGTAAAAATTGAAAGAGTAAGCCAAAGTGAAATTGAACACTGTTTCTCTAACACATAAAAGTCATAAAACACATGCCATTTGGGAGACTTTCAGCAGACTCTTGAAAGCTATAAGGAGTGTGATGCATAGATTTTGTTAATACATTAACCATAGCATTCAGAAACACATTTCTTCTAAGAAAGCAGAAGAAATGATCCTTTAAATGTTACATGACATATGGATTCATTCTAGATTTCACAAAAGATAATTCAGCTAATGCTACCTAACTTAAATGTGAAAAAAAAAATTCCTTGTCATAAATATTTACTAATAGTGGAATTCTATAGTGCATGCACTTACGTTAATTTCCTATGCATATACTTTATTTTTTTAATGACATCATTTTTAATGTTAGTTTAGTTTGTGTAGGTCAGTCAAACATATTTATCCTAATGATGTTGTAATACATATATTTTTAGATTACTTAATAGAAAACACTCTGGAACATTTGGAAAACACTTTGACCAAAAATGTTTGCATCTTCAAATTTTAATTCTGGCTCAAAATATTAAGGTTTTGGTTTTGTAAAATTAATAAAATCAGTTCATTTTTAAGAACTGTAACATTTTAAGTAATACAGAGCCCGATTAAAATAATAAAAAAAAATATCTTATAGTTTTAAACTTAACTCATTTGCTTTTGTGTCTTCCTTTAGGAAAAATAATATGAATGACCAATGGAAAATTATAATCAAACATCAACTGATTTCATCTTATTGGGGTTGTTCCCCTCATCAAGATTTGGCAAATTTTTTTTCATTCTTATTTTTCTAATTTTCCTAATTGCTCTGTTTGGCAACCTCTTTATGATCCTTCTCATCTTTCTGGATACCCATCTTCACACACCCATGTATTTCCTTCTTAGTCAGCTCTCCTTCATTGACCTAAATTACATCTCCACCATTGTTCCCAAAATGGCCTACAATTTTCTCTTTGCAGACAAGTCTATCTCCTTCATTGGATGTGGGATTCAGAGCTTTTTCTTCTTGACTTTAGGAGGTGCAGAAACATTGCTCTTGACGTTTATGGCTTATGATCGTTATGTAGCCATTTGCTTCCCTCTTCACTATCCCATCAAAATCAGCAGAAAGGTCTGTATGTTGATGATAATAGGATCTTGGATAATGGGCTCTATTAATTCCTGTGCCCATACCACATATGCCTTTCGTATCCCTTATTGCAAATCCAGGGCCATCAATCATTTCTTCTGTGATGTCCCAGCCATGTTGACTCTGGCCTGCATGGACACCTGGATCTATGAGTATACCGTGTTTATGAGTACCATCTTCTTCCTTTTATTGCCTTTCATTGGTATTGCATGTTCCTATGGTCGTGTCCTCTTTGCTGTTTATCACATGCACTCAACCAAAGGGAGGAAGAAAGCTTATTCAACCTGCAGCACCCACCTTACTGTGGTGACTTTCTACTATATGCCCTTTGCTTACACTTATCTCCGCCCAAGATCCTTTCGTACTCCAACCGAGGACAAGGCTCTGGCTGTCTTCTACACCATCTTGACCCCAATGCTCAACCCGGTTATCTATAGCCTGAGAAACAAAGAGGTGATTGGAGCACTGAGAAGATTAATTCATAGATTCTGCTCTGTGAAATTGTCAACAAATATTTTGGCATGAGTACCCACATCTTAAGTATAAACTCATTCATCAATATACAGAAGTGTAAATTACTTTATCATTATGTTCAAGGACTATGTTTAATCTGGAGAAGAAGAAAATTATGTCTAGACAAATTTATAATATATATTTGTATATATGCATATGTGTATATATATACATATGTATATATGTAATTTCAAGTGTCATTCTTTTTTCTTCAATTTTTCCCCACTGATTTCAAATGCATTTATTTTTTGCTGACATGTTGTAAACCAAATGGTTCTTTGTCATGTGGTAATAAAAATGAAAGCTGTTTAACTGGTCATTCAGTATTACAATTCCACTGTTCCCAAATATTTTCCCAATATGCTTAACGCATAAATATAAATGTTTCCTGGATATCTAGATCAAATTAAAATAAGAATTATTTCTGTTATTTTCATAATAGACATAATTTATCAGTAACAGTTACTCTTTTTTTCAATTTATGGAAACTTATGGTTGAACTGGCTTCCCAGGTGGCACTAGTGTTAAAGAACCCACCTGACAATGCAGATTAGATTTAAGAGATGTGGTTTAGATCCCTGGGTATGGAAGATGCCCTGGAGGAGGGCATGGCAACCCATTCCAGTATTCTTGTCTGGAGAATCCCATAGACAGAGGAGCCTGGCAGGCTACAGTATATAGGGTCACACAGAGTCAGACACGACTGAAGCAATTTTAGCTGAGACTTCAAGTTCTTATAGCACTCTGAATAAAGGATTCTCAAGTTGTATCACTCTGGATTCTAGGGATGTGACTTAACATCAGCTATATCTGAGGATCAACAACAGAACCTGGAGATGCCAACAGAGATCAAGTAAATTGTGAAGTTATTTATAAGATGAGTGAGTCAAGATGTAGACTAATTAGTGGAAATTAGAAACATTAAGGGGAGAAGGCAATGGCACCCCACTCCAGTACTCTTGCCTGGAAAACCCCATGGATGGAGGAGCCTGGTAGGCTGCAGTCCATGGGGTCGCTAAGAGTCAGACACGACTGAGCGACTTCACTTTCACTTTCCACTTTCATGCATTGGAGAAGGAAATGGCAACCCACTCCAGTGTTCTTGCCTGGAGAATCCCAGGGACGGGGGAGCCTGGTGGGCTGCCGTCTATGGGATCGCACAGAGTCGGATATGACTAAAGCAACTTAGCAGCAGTAGCAGCAGCAGCAAAAACATTAAGGACACTCCTGCAGCTATCCCTCACATTCAGGACATACCCAGTTTACTTCCTAAGTGGCCATATTTCTTGCATTAGATAATACCTCTCAGATGAGATTTTATTCTCCACTCACTATATCCCATATTTCTACTAAAATGTGTTGGCAGAAGTCAACTTTTATCAACCAATTTTAACAATTCATTCTATAGCTTAGCTTCTTTCCCAAATAGGTCCCAATCTCTACATCCAATAAAAATCTATCAGCTCAAGTGAACAGTAATCTGTTTCTACTCCCACCATGGGTCACTGCTCATTTCAGGCAAAACTCCTCTCTCCTAGGTGGTGAAAACTTTGATCATTGTTGTTTTGTCTCCAGCTGCCATTGTCATCAACACCACCACTGGTTCAAGTCTTAATTACAACCCAGTTACTCCCCTGGGGTACTGAACACAGATGTATATGTAAACATGAGATCAGGCCAGTGATTCCATATGCATGCTGTCTGAGTCCACATGTACAAGCTCTGCTTCTGGATCAAAACTGCATGATAATTCTACCACCCTATCTATAGCTCCTTTGCTCAAAAGAATCCTCGGCAGTAAAATTGCTAAGTATTTCAAGATGTTGTTACTGATCCAGGATCATTTGCATGACACTCAGACAGTCAAATGCTGAAACCAATACGTTTATAGAAAACAAAGAGTTCATCCACAAGGCAGCCAAGAGAGAGAGGGGAGAAAATGTTTTACATTTACTTCCCCAAAATTGAGGGGCTAGAGAAAATGGTATCCTGCTCCATTTCTCCAGTATTCTTGCCTGGGAAATTCCATGGACAAAGGAGCCTGGCAGGCTCAAGTCCATGGGTTCATAAAGAGTTGGATACAACTGAGTGCATACACACACAGATAGATATTTATGGAATAAAGAAGTAGGGTAATTTTAGGTATGGGAGAAGGAGCTTGGGGTTGGAATAGAAAGGGAATGACATTATGCAAACCAGAAACATGATAGTAATATCTATTCTTTTTGTTAGTTATCACTGGAAATAATCTAAGGAAGTGTGGAGTTGAACATAGATGTCCATTTCAGGTTCCTTATCCAGTTCAGGTGTTGAATATTAGTGGGGATCAGGAGATGCGAATCCATTGTTGACTCTGACACATCATGGCCCACCTAAAAAAGGTTATAGGTAGTCTTCTTTAGCTATCATCCACCCCTTCATCAAAGGTGAAAATAAGACTCATAGTTTTAAATTTCCAAAACCCAGCAAGAATTGTCAAAAGGTTTTGTAAGTATATAATTTCCTGAAATTAGTGAATTGATAAAAAGGCAGAAAATAAGATGAAGACAAACTGGTCTGACTGAACTTGTGACCATAGCTGTATTTTGGAACAAGACCATAAAAGTATGCCAAGTTAGCATCTTGCAATACCTCATGTGCTGTGTTTAGTCACTCAGTAGTGTCTGACTCTTTGTGACCCTATGAACTGTATCCAGCCAGGCTCCTCTCTCCCAGGAATTCTCCAGGCAAAATTACTGGAGTGGGTTGCCATGTCCTCCTCCAAAGGATCTTCCCAACCCATGGATCAAACCTGGGTCTCCTGCATTGCAGGCAGGTTCTTTACCACTGAGTTATCAGAGAAATCTTTCATATCTGCTCTCAAAAGAAGGCTAGATATGAGCCACTCCTAGGGTTTACTAGACCCTGAAGGATTTTCCAGTAAGCTGTTGTTATACTCTTAAATAATCAAGGGAAATAAAAATTAATGAAAAACTTTACAAAATTATGGTAGATATCAGAATTATATGCCATATTGTAAATTCCACTTGGAGCATGCAGATGAGATACTGAGAAACTGGAAGAAGCTAGATAATGGTGAGAGTTTAATAAGTCAACTCTCCCAGATCTTCATCTCTAGTAGCAGTAGATGAAGCAAATAAAATACCTTTTTCACCCTCTCGTTTGTTCAATACTGCCAGAAATATTTACCAGTACCTGGAAGAAAAAAAAAGCCTTCTGAAGCCACTGTAGAAAATTTTATTATTACAGTTTAAAAACTAACAGCCCTAAATCCAGAACATGGATACAAGCTCCTCTGCCCAAACTCTAGTAAAAATCTTAGCTATCTAAACAGACATAATTTCCTTTTTGAAGATTAAATTTTGAAACATAAGGACACTTTACATTGCTCTGTAAGTTGACATATGTTTATATATACCTATGGGTGTTGTAAGTGTGTGATATATTTTAACCTTTGGATAGTATTGCCAAAATTAATTTGTAAAAGAGTTATTTTAAATTGACTTGAACAAAATTAACCACTTATATGAATTAAGGAGTTGTAAAACTCTTACAAACGTAATAAAAATTAACTCAAATGTTTTACAAAAATAAAAGCTAACTTGTTTTTGTTTCTTCTTGGTTTTTGCTTTAATTTTAAAAAATGTATTTTTTTTTTAGTTATCAACACTGAGTATAATGCAGTAATGAAGTTTTATTCTACTTGGGTTTATTAGTAAAATAAGGTCAAGTTAATCTTTTTTATCAAATCCATCAGCAAGAAAAATAATTTGGGATGATGGCTGACTTTGTCTGATGGCCCATAAATTTTTTTTTGTGGGTTGTATAAGCATAATTATTGATGACAAGTAAATTAAATAGAAGAAAACAGAGCAAAAGTTTATAAAAACATTTTAAAGATGATGAGTATTTATGAAATATATCTACCTAAAAATGCTTTCTTAAATAAAACAACAGCAACAACAACAACAAATTCTAAACTCTTTTAGTAGCTTGAAACCTTAGAGTTCTGCTTAGTTAAATGATGCAAATTTATTAAATATTAAAACTATTTTCAAATATGATTAAATATGGAAGCAAGTATTACTGAACTTAAATCTATGTCTGCTCTTGGCTTTCTTTAACAAAGGATAAAAAGACAGTTGAGATGATTAGTTAATATGTTTTGTGCAACACTAAGAAAAGATCATTCTATGAGAAAATATGTTTCTAAGGGTGTACAAAATATATTTACATTTACCAAACCACAGGATGCTAAGTCTAATATATGTGTTTAAATTTTTTAGTTATAGTAATTGAAACATCCCAATGTGCAAGGAAAGTACAATGAATGTGGTTTGTAGAAAAAGGTAAGAGAAATAAAAATATATTTCCTTGTTGAGGTAAAAGAAAGAGCTTTTATCCTAGAGTGATGCTTCTTATTTCAGAATGGGAAAAAAGAAAAACAGAAGAAAGAATATGAATGTAAAAATAAAGTTGTGATGGTTTGTGGTAAGGGGATATTTGGAAACATGAATGAAAAATGTTGCCTGCCAAATCAGTAAATAAAGACTGTTGCAGCCATCAAATTATCACACTGCAGCAACCCCAGAAGGTGAGCCTTGAGGAAACTCAGGATGGAAACAAGATGTCCACCATCAAGCCATGAGCCATCACAGCCACTGCTCATCGTTGCACACTGAGGAGACTCGACGTGGAAAACACAGTATACTGGCATCAGATAGCAAGGGTTAGTTGGTTAGTCAATAAATTTAAGAAAACTGAAATCATATCAAGTATCTTTTTTTTCTGACCACAATGCTAGGAGATTGGAAATCAATTACATGAAAAATGTTATTAAAAATACAAACACATAGATACTAAACAACCAATGGGCCACTGAAGAAATCAGAGGAAATTAAAAAAAAAAAAAAAACTGAAGATAAGTGACATGAAAACATGATGACACAAAACCTGTGGAACACATTAAAAAAGTAGTTCTAAACAGATGTTTCTAATAATACAATCCTACCTCAGGAACAATAACAACAAAAAAATTCAAATAAGCAATCTAACCTTTTTCCTAACACAATTAGGGAAAGAAGAACAAACAAAGCTCCACTTGAGTTCAAGGAAAGAAATCATAAGGATCAGAGCAGAATAAATCAAATAGAGATTAAAAAAAAATAGAAGAGGGAGGAGCCAAGATGGCGGAGGAGTAGGACGGGGAGAACACTTTCTCCCCCACAAATTCATCAAAAGAGCATTTAAACGTCGAGTAAATTCCACAAAACAACTTCTGAATGCCGGCAGAGGACATCAGGCACCCAGAAAAGCAACCCAACTCTTCGAAAGGAGGTAGGAAAAAATATTAAAAACAAACAAAAAAAAAGAGACAAAAGAGGGAGGGACGGAGTTCCGTCCCGGGAAGGGAATCTTAAAAGAGAGAAGTTTCCAAACATCAGGAAACCTTCTCACTGCGAATCTGTGCCGAGCTTTGGAAGCACAGAGGGCAACATAACAGGGAGAAAAAATAAATAAACAATTTAAAACTCGCAGATTGCGAGCCCTACGGTAACTCCCTCAGCAGAGAAGCAGCGCAGACGCCTGCATCCGCCATTAGCAAGCCGGGGCTGGGCAGGGAGGCGCGGCGTGGGCTGCATCGCTGAGAGTAAGAATCTGGCCTGAATACCCTGAGCGCTATCTGAGCGAAATAATTTGGGCTAGCAAACCAGACCGTGGGATACCTACCACGCGAAAAGCCAGCCCTAATCTAAGACCGCCAGGCCCGCGCACGGAACAAAGGACTGAACAGAGATAGCCGGCTGCAGACCTTCCCCCTCCGGTGACAGGCAGCCAGAGCCGGAAGGGGGCAATCGCAGCCCCAGAGAGACATTATCTATAAAATTGTAGGCAGGCTTCTTTGCTAACTAAAACTTCTTGGGGTCTGGGCGGTCAACATCTGCCTGAGAAGGTGCGCCGTTTTACATCCAGATAACCGAGTGGCGGGAGGCGATAAGTCGCAGCATTGGCGCCGCGCCTGAGAAGAGCAAATTGGCGCTCGGACCTGGGAAGAGCACAAAACGCAGGCCCAACTGAGTCTGCGCCTCTGAGGACTACCCGAGTGCCTGAACCTGAGCGGCTTGGACCTGGGAGGTGCATGCAGCCCAGGGCCAGCCTCGGATTGTTCCCGGCGGAACAACCTAGAGTCCGAGCGGTGTGGACAGGGAGGCTACACGCGCGCCGTGAGCGGGCAGACCCAGGGTGGCTGAGGCACTGCGAGCCCACGCCAGTGTTATTTGTTTGCAGCATCCCTCCCTCCATCCCCACAGCGCGACTGAACAAGTAAGCCTAAAAAAAAAAAAAAAAAAGTCCTCCACCGTGCCCTTTGAGTCAGGGCGAAACCAGATACTGAAGAGACTAGCAAACAGAAGAAGATATAACAGAGGGAAACGCCTTGGAAGCTACAGGCAATAGATCAAAACCCTGTGGTTACTACGGACTACATAGGAAGGGGCCTATAGATCTTGAGAAATATAAATCTGACCAAGGAACTAGCCAAAAATGAACTGAACCCACAACACCCACAAAAAAAAAAAAAAAAAGTCCTAGATATATTTTTATTATTTTTACGATCATTCTTTCTTTTTTTTTTTTTTTTAAAAAAAAAAAAAAATTTAAGTCCTCTATTGTTCCTTTAATTTTCACTTTTATAACCTATTACTTTGCAAAAAAAAAAAAAAAAAGACCTATTTTTTTTCTTCTTCAGCAAACTTCATATATATATATTTTATAATTTTTTGACCTTGTTTTTGTTTGTTTGTTTGTTTTTTTTTTTTTTTTCTTTTCTTTAACATTGTATTTTTGAAATTCCAAACTCTACTCTAGATTTTTAATTTTCGCTTTTTGGTATATGTTATCAATTTTGTACCTATAGTTTTTTTATATAATTTCTGTGACTTTTTTTTTTTTTTTTTTTTTTTTTTCTTCTTCTCTGTTTCTTTCTCTTCTTCTTTTATATAACATTGTATATCTGAAATTCCAAACTTTACTCTAGATTTTTAATTTATGCTTTTTGGTATTTGATATCAATTTTGTACCTGTATTTTCTTTATAATTTTTGTGACATTGTTCGTATTTGTTTGTTTGTTTTCTCTTTTTTTTTTCTTCTTCTTTTTTTTTTTTTTTAACATTGTATTTTTGAAATTCCAAACTCTACTCTAGATTTTTAATTTTTGCTTTCTGGTATTAGTTATCAATTTTGTACCTGTACTTTATAATTTTCACGACCTTGTTTGTTTTTGTTTGTTCGTTTTTTCTCTCTTTCTTTTCCTTCTTCTTTTCTTTAACATCGTATTTTTGAAATTCCAAACTCTACTCTAGATTTTTAATTTTTGCTTTTATGTATTTGTTACCAATTTTGTACCTTTAAGGACCCAATCTTCAGGACCCATTTTTCACTAGGGAGTGAGATTACTGGCTTGACTGCTCTCTCCCTTTGGACCCTCCTTTTTCTCCACCAGGTCGCCTGTGTCTCCTCCTAACCCCTCTCTACTCTACCCAACTCTGTGAATTTCTGTGTGTTCCAGATGGTGGAGAACACTTAGGAACTGATTACTGGCTGGATCTGTCTCCCTCCTTTTCATTCCCCCTTTATCCTTCTGGCCACCTCTGTTACCTTCCTCCTTCTTCTCTTCTCTGTATAACCCGTGAACATCTCTGAGTGGTCCAGTTGTGGAGTGCACATAAGGAAGTGACTACTGGCTAGCCCACTCTCTCCACTATTGATTCACCTCATCTCATTTGGGTCACTTCTAACTCCCTCCTCCCTCTTCTCTTCTCCATGTAACCCTGTGAACCTCTCTGAGTGACCCTCACTGTAGAGAAACTTATCATCTTTAATGTAGATGTTTTATCAATGGTGCTGTATAGAAGGAGAAGTTTTGAAACTACTGTAAAAATAAGACCGATAATCGGAAGCAGGAGACTTAAGTCCAAACCCTGACTCCAGGGACTCCTGACTCAAGGAACATTCATTGACAGGAGCTCATCAAATGCCTCCATACCGACACTGAAACCAAGCACCACACAAGGGCCAATAAGTTCCAGGGCAAGACATACCAAGCAAATTCTCCAGCAACAAAGGAACACAGCCCTGAGCTTCAAGATACAGGCTGCCCAAAGTCACCCCAAAACTATAGACATCTCATAACTCATTACTGGACATTTCATTGCACTCCAGAGAGAAGAAATACAGCTCCACCCACAGAACACCGACACAAGCTTCCCTAACCAGGAAACCTTGACAAGCCACCTGTACAAACCCACACACAGTGAGGAAACGCCATAATAAAGAGAACTCCACAAACTGCCAGAATACAGAAAGGACACCCCAAACTCAGCAATTTAAACAAGATGAAGAGACAGAGGAATACTCAGCAGATAAAGGAACAGGATAAATGCCCACCAAACCAAACAAAAGAGGAAGAGATAGGGAATCTACCTGATAAAGAATTCGAATAATGATAGTGAAATTGATCCAAAATCTTGAAACTAAAATGGAATCACAGATAAATAGCCTGGAGACAAGGATTGAGAAGATGCAAGAAAGGTTTAACAAGGACCTAGAAGAAATAAAAAGAGTCAATATATAATGAATAATGCAATAAGTGAAATTAAAAACACTCTGGAGGCAACAAATAGTAGAATAACAGAGGCAGAAGACAGGATTAGTGAATTAGAAGATAGAATGGTAGAAATAAATGAATCAGAGAGGATAAAAGAAAAACGAATTAAAAGAAATGAGGACAATCTCAGAGACCTCCAGGACGATATTAAACGCTACAACATTCAATCATAGGGTTCCAGAAGAAGAAGACAAAAAAGAAAGACCATGAGAAAATACTTGAGGAGATAATAGTGGAAAACTTCCTAAAATGGGGAAGGAAATAACCACCCAAGTCCAAGAAACCCAGAGAGTACCAAACAGGATAAACCCAAGGAGAAACACCCCAAGACACATATTAATCAAATTAACAAAGATCAAACACAAAGAACAAATATTAAAAGCAGCAAGGGAAAAAACAACAAATAACACACAAGGGAATTCCCATAAGGATAACAGCTGATCTTTCAATAGAAACTCTTCAAGCCAGGAGGGAATGGCAAGACATACTTAAAATGATGAAAGAAAATAACCTACAGCCCAGATTATTGTACCCAGCAAGGATCTCATTCAAGTATGAAGGAGAAATCAAAAGCTTTACAGACAAGCAAAAGCTGAGAGAATTCTGCACCACCAAACCAGCTCTCAACAAATACTAAAGGATATTCTCTAGACAGGAAACACAAAAACGGTGTATAAACTCAAACCCAAAACAATAAAGTAAATGACAACAGGAACATACTTATCAGTAATTACCTTAAATGTAAATGGGTTGAATGCCCCAACCAAAAGACAAAGACTGGCTGAATGGATACAAAAACAAGACCCCTACATATGTTGTCTACAAGAGACCCACCTCAAAACAGGGGACACATACAGACTGAAAGTGAAGGGCTGGAAAAAGATTTTCCATGCAAATAGGGACCAAAAGAAAGCAGGAGTAGCAATACTCATATCAGATAAAATAGACTTTAAAACAAAGGCTGTGAAAAGAGACAAAGAAGGTCACTACATAATGATCAAAGGATCAATCCAAGAAGAAGATATAACAATTATAAATATATATGCACCCAACACGGGAGCACCACAGTACGTAAGACAAATGCTAACAAGTATGAAAGGAGAAATTAACAATAACACAATAATAGTGGGAGACTTTAATACCCACTTAGACCTATGGATAGATCAACTAAACAGAAAATTAACAAGGAAACACAAACTTTAAACGATACAATAGACCAGTTAGACCTAATTGATATCTATAGGTCATTTCATCCCAAAACAATGAATTTCACCTTTTTCTCAAGCGCACATGGAACCTTCTCCAGGATAGATCACATCCTGGGCCATAAAGCTAGCCTTGGTAAATTCAAAAAAATAGAAATCATTCCAAGCATTTTTTCTGACCACAATGCAGTAAGATTAGATCTCAATTACAGGAGAAAAACTATTAAAAATTCCAACATATGGAGGCTGAACAACACGCTGCTGAATAACCAACAAATCACAGAAGAAATCAAAAAGAAATCAAAATTTGCATAGAAACGAATGAAAATGAAAACACAACAACCCAAAACCTGTGGGACACGGTAAAAGCAGTCCTAAGGGGAAAGTTCATAGCAATACAGGCACACCTCAAGAAACAAGAAAAAGTCAAATAAATAACCTAACTCTACACCTAAAGCAACTAGAAAAGGAAGAAATGAAGAACCCCAGGGTTAGTAGAAGGAAAGAAATCTTAAAAATTAGAGCAGAAATAAATGCAAAAGAAACAAAAGAGACCATAGCAAAAATCAACAAAACCAAAAGCTGGTTCTTTGAAAGGATAAATAAAATTGACAAACCATTAGCCAGACTCATCAAGAAACAAAGGGAGATAAATCAAATCAACAAAATTAGAAACGAAAATGGAGAGATCACAACAGACAACACAGAAATACAAAGGATCATAAGAGACTACTATCAACAATTATATGCCAATAAAATGGACAACGTGGAAGAAATGGACAAATTCTTAGAAAAGTACAACTTTCCAAAACTGGACCAGGAAGAAATAGAAAATCTTAACAGACCCATCACAAGCATGGAAATTGAAACTGTAATCAAAAATCTTCCATCAAACAAAAGCCCCGGTCCAGACGGCTTCACAGCTGAATTCTACCAAAAATTTAGAGAAGAGCTAACACCTATCCTGCTCAAACTCTTCCAGAAAATTGCAGAGGAAGGTAAACTCCCAAACTCATTCTATGAGGCCACCATCACCCTAATACCAAAACCTGACAAAGATCCCACAAAAAAAGAAAACTACAGGCCAATATCACTGATGAACATAGATGCAAAAATCCTTAACAAAATTCTAGCAATCAGAATCCAACAACACATTAAAAAGATCATACACCATGATCAAGTGGGCTTTATCCCAGGGATGCAAGGATTCTTCAATATCCGCAAATCAATCAATGTAATACACCACATTAACAAATTGAAAAATAAAAACCATATGATTATCTCAATAGATGCAGAGAAAGCCTTTGACAAAATTCAACATCCATTTATGATAAAACTCTCCAGAAAGCAGGAATAGAAGGAACATACCTCAACATAATAAAAGCTATATATGACAAACCCACTGCAAACATTATCCTCAATGGTGAAAAATTGAAAGCATTTCCTCTAAAGTCAGGAACAAGACAAGGGTGCCCACTTTCACCATTACTATTCAACATAGTTTTGGAAGTTTTGGCCACAGCAATCAGAGCAGAAAAAGAAATAAAAGGAATCCAAATTGGAAAAGAAGAAGTAAAACTCTCACTATTTGCAGATGACATGATCCTCTACATAGAAAACCCTAAAGAGTCCACCAGAAAATTACTAGAAATAATCAATGACTACAGTAAAGTTGCAGGATATAAAATCAACACACGGAAATCCCTGGCATTCCTATACACTAATAATGAGAAAACAGAAAGAGAAATTAAGGAAACAATTCCATTCACCATTGCAACGGAAAGAATAAAATACTTAGGAATATATCTACCTAAAGAAACTAAAGACCTATATATAGAAAACTGTAAAACACTGGTGAAAGATATCAAAGAGGACACTAATAGATGGAGAAATATACCATGTTCATGGATTGGAAGAATCAATATAGTGAAAATGAGTATACTACCCAAAGCAATTTATAGATTCAATGCAATCCCTATCAAGCTACCAACAGTATTCTTCACAGAGCTAGAACAAATAATTTCACAATTTGTATGGAAATACAAAAACCTCGAATAGCCAAAGCGATCTTGAGAAAGAAGAATGGAACTGGAGGAATCAACCTACCTGACTTCAGGCTCTACTACAAAGCCACAGTTATCAAGACAGTATGGTACTGGCACAAAGACAGAAATATTGATCAATGGAATAAAATAGAAAGCCCAGAGATAAATCCACGCACATATGGACACCTTATCTTCGACAAAGGAGGCAAGAATATACAATGGATTAAAGACAATCTCTTTAACAAGTGGTGCTGGGAAATCTGGTCAACCACTTGTAAAAGAATGAAACTGGACCACTTTCTAACACCATACACAAAAATAAACTCAAAATGGATTAAAGATCTAAACGTAAGACCAGAAACTATAAAACTCCTAGAGGAGAACATAGGCAAAACACTCTCCGACATACATCACAGCAGGATCCTCTATGACCCACCTCCCAGAATATTGGAAATAAAAGCAACAATAAACAAATGGGACCTAATTAACCTTAAAAGCTTCTGCACATCAAAGGAAACTATTAGCAAGGTGAAAACAGCCTTCAGAATGGGAGAAAATAATAGCAAATGAAGCAACCGACAAACAACTAATCTCAAAAATATACAAGCAACTCCTACAGCTCAACTCCAGAAAAATAAACGACCCAATCAAAAAATGGGCCAAAGAACTAAATAGACATTTCTCTAAAAAGACATACAGATGGCTAACAAACACATGAAAAGATGCTCAACATCACTCATTATCAGAGAAATGCAAATCAAAACCACTATGAGGTACCATTTCACACCAGTCAGAATGGCTGCGATCCAAAAGTCTACAAATAATAAATGCTGGAGAGGGTGTGGAGAAAAGGGAACCCTCTTACACTGTTGGTGGGAATGCAAACTAGTACAGCCACTATGGAGAACAGTGTGGAGATTCCTTAAAAAACTGGAAATAGAACTGCCTTATGATCCAACAACCCCACTGCTGGGCATACACACTGAGGAAACCAGAAGGGAAAGAGACACATGTACCTCAATGTTCATCGCAGCACTGTTTATAATAGCCAAGACATGGAAGCAACCTAGATGTCCATCAGCAGATGAATGGATAAGAAAGCTGTGGTACATATACACAATGGAGTATTACTCAGCCATTAAAAAGAATACATTTGAATCAGTTCTAATGAGGTGGATGAAACTGGAGCCTATTATACAGAGTGAAGTAAGCCAGAAGGAAAAACATAAATACAGTATACTAACGCACATATATGGAACTTAGAAAGATGGTAACAATAACCCGGTGTACGAGACAGCAAAAGAGACACTGATGTATAGAACAGTCTTATGGACTCTGTGGGAGAGGGAGAGGGTGGGAAGATTTGGGAGAATGGCAATGAAACATGTATAATATCATGTAGGAAACGAGTTGCCAGTCCAGGTTCGATGCATGGTGCTGGATGCTTGGGGCTGGTGCACTGGGACGGCCCAGAGGGATGGTATGGGGAGGGAGGAGGAGGAGGGGTTCGGGATGGGGAACACATGTATACCTGTGGCGGATTCATTTTGATATTTGGCAAAACTAATACAATTATGTAAAGTTTAAAAATAAAATAAAATTGGAAGAATACAAAAAGAAAAAAAAAAAAAAAAAAAAAAAAAATAGAAAAGATCAATGAAACTGAAAGCTGGTTCTTTGAAAAATCAACAAAATTGATAAACCCTTAGCCAGACTCATCAGGAAGAAAAAGGAAAAGATTCAAGTCAATAAAATTAGAAATGAAAGGGAAGAAATTAGAACCAACACTGAAGAAAAACAAAGGATCATAAGAGACTACTTCAAGCAACTTCGAATAAATAAAATGGACAACGTGGAAGGGATTACAAGTTTTTCAGTTCAGTTCAGTTGCTCAGTCATGTCCGACTCTTTGTGACCCCATGAATCGCAGCACGCCAGGCCTCCCTGTCCATCACCAACTCCCAGAGTTCACTCAGACTCACATCCATCGAGTCAGTGATACCATCCAGCCATCTCATCCTCTGTCATCCCCTTCTCCTCCTGCCCCTAATCCCTCCTGGCATCAAAGTCTTTTCCAATGAGTCAACTCTTCACATGAGGTGGCCAAAGTACTGGAGTTTCAGCTTTAGCATCATTCCTTCCAAAGAAATCCCAGGGCTGATCTCCTTCAGAATGGACTGGTTGGATCTCCTTGCAGTCCAAGGCACTCTCAAGAGTCTTCTCCAACACCACAGTTCAAAAGCATCAATTCTTCAGCACTCAGCTTTCTTCACAGTCCAACTTTCACATCCATACATACCACTGGGAAAACCATAGCCTTGACTAGACGGACCTTTGTTGGCAAAGTAATGTCTCTGCTTTTGAATATCCTATCTAGGTTGGTCATAACTTTCCTTCCAAGGAGTAAGTGTCTTTTAATTTCATGGCTGCAGTCAACATCTGCAGGGATTTTGGAGCCCAAAAAAATAAAGTCTGACACAGTTTCCACTCTTTCCCCATCTATTTCCCATGAAGTGATGGGATCAGATGCCATGATCTTCGTTTTCTGAATGTTGAGCTTTAAGCCAACTTTTTCACTCTCTTCTTGCACTTTCATCAAGAGGCTTTTGAGTTCCTCTTCACTTTCTGCCTTAAGGGTGGTGTCATCTGCATATCTGAGGTTATTGATATTTCTCCCGACAATCTCAATTCCAGCTGTGCTTCTTCCAGCCCAGGGTTTCTCATGATGTACTCTTCATAGAAGTTAAATAAGCAGGGTGACAATATACAGCCTTGATGTACTCCTCTTCCTATTTGGAACCAGTCTGTTGTTCCATGTCCAGTTCTAACTTCTGCTCCCTGACCTGCATACATACTTCTCAAGAGGCAGGTCAGGTGGTCTGGTATTCCTGTTTCTTGAAGAAGTTTCCACAGTTTATTGTGATCCACACAGTCAAAGGCTTTGGCATAGTCAGTAAAGCAGAAATAGATGTTTTTCTGGAACTCTTTTGCTTTTCCATGATCCAGCGGATTTGGCAATTTGGTCTCTGGTTCCTCTGCCTTTTCTAAAACCAGCTTGAACATCTGAAAGTTCACAGTACACATATTGCTGAAGCCTGGCTTGAAGAATTTTGAGCATTACTTTACTAGCGTGTGAGTTGAGTTCAATTGTGCAGTAGTTTGAGCATTCTTTGGCATTGCCTTTCTTTGGGATTGGAATGAAAACTGACCTTTTCCAGTCCTGGGGCCACTGCTGAGTTTTCCAAATTTGCTGGCATATTGAGTGCAGCACTTTCACAACATCATCTTTCAGGAGTTGAAATAGCTCAACTAGAATTTCATCACCTCCACTAGCTTTGTTTGTAGTAATGCTTTCTAAGGCCCACTTGACTTCACATTCCAGGATGTTTGGCTCCAGGTGAGTGATGACACCATCATGATTATCTGGGTCATGAAGATCTTTTTTGTACAGTTCTTCTGTGTATTCTTGCCACCTCTTCTTGATATCTTCTGCTTCTGTTAGGTCCAAACCATTTCTGTCCTTTATCGAGCCCATCTTTGCATGAAATGTTCCCTTGGTATCTCTAATTTTCCTGAAGAGATCTCTAGTCTTTCCCATTCTCTTGTTTTCCTCTATTTATTTGCATTGATCACTGAGGAAAGCTGTCTTATCTCTTCTTGCTATTCTTCGGAACTCTGCATTCAGATGCTTATATCTGTCCTTTTCTCCTTTGCTTTTCACTTCTCTTTTCACAGCTATTTGTAAGGCCTCCCCAGACAGCCATTTTGCTTTTCTGCATTTCTTTTCCATGGGGATGATCTTGATCCCTGTCTCCTGTACAATATCACGAACCTCAGTCCATAGTTCATCAGGCACTCTAAATCTATCAGGTCTAAGCCCTTAAATATATTTCTCACTTCCACTGTATAATCATAAGGGACTCGATTTAGATCATACCTGAATGGTCTAGTGGTTTTCCCTACTTTCTTCAATTTCGGTCTGAATTTGGCAATAAGGAGTTCATGATCTGAGCCACATTCAGCTCTTTGTCTTGTTTTTGTTGACTGTATAGAGCTTCTCCATCTTTGCCTGCAAAGAATGTAATCAATCTGATTTCAGTGTTGACCATCTGGTGATGTCCATGTGTAGAGTCTTCTCTTGTGTTGCTGGAAGAGGGTGTTTGTTATGACCAGTGCATTTTCTTGGCAAAACTCTAACAGTGTTTGCCCTGCTTCATTCCGTATTTGAAGGCCAAATTTGCCTGTTACTCCAGGTGTTTCTTGACTTCCTACTTTTGCACTCCAGTCCCCTATCATGAAAAGGACATCTTTTTTGTGTGTTAGTTCTAAAAGGTCTTGTAGGTCTTCATAGAACCGTTCAACTTCAGCTTCAGCATTACTGGTTGGGGCATAGACTTGGATTACTGTGATATTGAATGGTTTGCCTTGGAAACGAACAGAGATCATTCTGTCGTTTTTGAGATTGCATCCAAGTATTGCATTTCAAACTCTTCTTTTGACCATGATGGCCTTTAAAATCACACACCCCCAAATAAAACTCTTAGAAATAAATTTGACCAAGGAGGTGATAGAGTTATACACTGAGAACTGCTGCTGCTGCTAAGTCCCTTCAGTCGTGTCCGACTCTGTGTGACCCCATAAACAGCAGCCCACCAGGCTCCGCCACCCCTTGGATTCTCCAGACAAGAACACTGGAGTGGGTTGCCATTTCCTTCTCCAATGCATGAAAGTGAAAAGTGAAAGTGAAGTAGCTCAGTTGTGTTCGACCCTCAGCGACCCCATGGACTGCAGCCTTCCAGTTTCCGCCTTCCGTGAGATTTTCCAAGCAAGAGTACTGGAGGGGGGTGCCATTGCCTTCTCCAATACACTGAGAACTATAAAACATTAATAAAGGAAATAAGAGATGATTCAAAGAAATGGAAAGATATAACATACTCTTGAAATGGAAGATTTAACTTTGTTAAAATACAAAGCAATCTACAGATTTAATGTAATCCCTATCAAACTGTGTGTGATGTGTTCCATAAGACTAGGACAAATTGTCCTAAAATTTCTGTGGAAATGTAAAGGAACCAGAATTGTCAAAGCAATCCTGAGGAAAAAGAATAAAGCAAGAGTCATAATCCTCCCAGGCTTCAATCAATACTACAAAACTACAATAATCAAAATAGTGTGGTACTGCAACAAAAACAGACATATTAATCAATGGAATAAAATAGATAACCCAGAAATATACTCACACACCTATGGCCAATTTTTTGTAAACAAAGCAAGAATGTAAAATGGGAAAAAGACAAATCATCAGCAAGTGGTGCTGGATAAGTTTCACACCTACATTTAAATCAGTGGAGTTAGAACATATCCTCACAACATATGCAAAAATAAATACAAAATAGCTCAAAATTTAAATACTTAAATATAAGACACAGCTTTATAAAAATCCTAGAACAGATCATAGGCAAAATATCCTCTGACATTAATCATACCAATGTTTTCTTAGGTCAGTCTTTTAAGACACAGAAATAGAAGTAAAAAATAAAAAATAAATGATGACGTCTAATCAAACCTATAACCTTTTGCATAGCAAAGGAAACCATAAACAAAATGACAACTTATGAACTAGGACAAAAAATTAGAAATAATGTGACTGACAAAGACTTAATTAAAAAATTAAAATTAAACAGCTCCTACAATTCAGTAATAGAAGAAGAAAAAAACTATTAAAAAAATGAACAGAACATCTAACTAGATGTTTCTCCAAAGAAGACATACAGATGGCCAAGAACACGGGAAAATTGCTCAGCATCACTAACTATTATAGAACTACAAATCAAAGCTACAATGAGGTATCACCTCAGCATTCAGAATGGCCATAACCAAAAAAAATTAAAAAATAAAAAAAAATAAAAAATGCTGGAAAAGTTGTGGAGGGAAGGAAATCCTCCTACACTTTGGTGGAAATTTAAGTCAGTTCAGTTACAATGGAAAGCAGTGTAGATGTTCCTCAGAAAATGAAAAATAATATTACCACATTTTCCAGAAATTCCAATGGTCATATATCAGGATAGAATTTAAATTGAAAAGATATATGTACCTCCATGTTCATAGCAGCACTATTCACAGTAAGTAACTAAGACATGGAAACAGCCTAAATGTCCATTGACAGATGAATGGATAAATGGATAAAGATATGGTACACATATAAACAATGGAATATTACTCAGCCATAAAAAAGAAGAAAATAATGCCATTTGTAGCAACATGAAAACAACTAGAGATCATCATACTAAGGGAAGTAAATCAGAAAGACAAATACCTTATGATATCACTTATATATAGAATCTAAAATGTGATAAAAAATGAAACATTAGCAGACTCACAGAAATCAAGAATAAGCTTGTGGTTCCCAAGGGAGAGGGGGACTAGGGAAGGGATGTATGGGGAGTTTGGGATTAGTAGATACAAATGATTATATATAGAAGGGATAATCTACAAGTTTTTACTATGTAGCACATGAAACTACATTCAATATCTTATGGTAAACCACAATAGAATATTATATATATATCTCCACGACTAGAGCAAGAACCACATTTGTTTGTGAAAGAGAGGACTAAATCTATCCAGAGACTATATGCTTTTGTCAGGAGGCAATGACTCATGACTCATTGGATATTTGAGGTATCTTTCTTGGTGAGTAAGTGAATATGATTTTATGGATATTAAGATGTTTACATACAAAAAGCTGGTAGCAAGAATGGCTCCTTGTAACATAATGTGGCAGATGATTTTGATCCACCAACAATTCAGATCCTATCTATAGAATGGAAATTGTTGGTGTAAGAGAGCTGATTAGTCACAGAGTCATATTTCAACTCTTGCTTCAAGTGGGTGAACACTTCCCTTTTTCACTCAAGATTTCCATAGTCTGAAATAAAATCTAATCCTTTGCTTTGGTCCACAGGAAAGAGCCCAAGCAACATAAATGTTAAGAAACTTAAATTTTCACTTCAGTTTTATCTTTACACAAAGTAATGACTGATTGACTTTAATACACACTGTGCATTTCTCAGTTTTCAGATGTCTGGTAAAGATAAAAGTGCCAATAAAAGACTGCAAAAATATTTCCCTACTGTTAAACCTAAGTTCATGAGAGAGATTAGATGTTAAACATCATTTAAGTAGTCTTCTGTGACTATGACTACATTAATGCAATGACATAAGTTTCAGGAGAAAGCATTAGCTTTTGAAGAGGAAGTGCTTAACATCACACAAAGAAAACAGACTCTGTACTGCTGATTGAAATGCAGGTATTGCTTTCTGCTGCTAATTATAAATTTTTGTGTTTATGCCCTGATTAAACATCTCATAAGTTTTAAATGGTCTATCATTATTTTCCCTAGATATTTTATGTGTCCCCAATGTTGTTTTATCATAAAAGTTTTTTATGTGTAGATGTTACAGCAGGAGTGTTTATATTTATGTATCAGTACTATCATCCTTACATCTTCTTAACCACTTAATAAACTGTTGTATCAGATATACAGTTGCACTATATTTTCATATGTAGATATTTGTCTTCCTCTGAATTATTGAGCTTAAGCGTTTCTAGAGAGATAATTTTTATTGTGTTTCACTTCAGAAAAAAAATCACAAGCATCATGTAAAATGTATTTATATCTTTCTGTATCTGATAAGCTAGGTTTCTTAACTAGAAACAGAAAAATTGATTCAGAAATTAATTATGACTGAAAACTCTACAGTTATGAGACATGTCTAAAATGAGCCTGAGAATGGATCCGTGAAGAGAGCACTATTTCCCTCTTGGGTGTCATTTACAGCATCAGAATCACAATATAGGCTTCTCCAGAAACTTCAGAAGTGCATTTATGTTGTATCCACGTTCACTAAGAGATTGTGCCCTTACACCAGTTCTCTGAGCTACCTGCTTCTAAGTTAAAGCATGCAAATATAATGTAGGCTTACATCCTGGTTGAAGGTATGAGTCAGGCAGGGAAGTGAATATTTGTAATATATCACAGATACTGAAACATTTGCTCTCTAAGAAATATCAAAAGAAAATCCTTTTAAAAATAATAAATGGGTTCTAAATTTTGTGCTTAACTAGGGGTCCTGTGATCCCTTATTATCCATGACTCAGGTCATTATCAGTGAGAAAAAGGGATACGTGAGAAGATTTTTTTTTTTAAGATATTAATATAATGTCTGGATAAAAGGATGTAGAAGGTGCAGAAAGTAAACATAATTTGGTCTTTATTCTTTGATTGGCCCATAAATAATTTGTCTGATCCTGTTTTGACAGACAGGGTGAAAGGTAGAAGAGACAGACAAAGACAGAGAAAGAGACACCTATCATTAATTTTGAAACTGGTGCACAAGCATTAGTGCCTTTAGGACCTGATGATCTAATGTGACATGGAGCTGTATAGAAAGGCCATCACTACAATTCAGTAATAAGCACAATGTGGTGGCTATAATACATGATAATCTTTCACTCTCTTTGTCATCTCAAAGGCCCTGCATCTCTCACATTTCTGGAAAGGTGACTTTGTGGGGAGGATCTCAACTGTCATTGTCATTTACTATCACAGAGTAGAAGAATCTGAAGATGACTGTGTTTCTATGACTGTAGTCTCCCAGCACTACAGTGTCTTTCTCTTCTATTTCCTTTTAAAACCCAGACTGACTTGAAATTCTTCTTGGAATTATTTAACTAAAATTGACGTTGATAATGTTATTTTCCTCAATGTGATAAGTAATCACTTCCTTTCAGTTGGTGCATCCCTACATCCACAGGATCACAGAACAATTTCCTGCCTAAAAGTATATATTCTGTTCATGTTAAATTGAAGGTAGTTGCTTTTAAAAATGTGATAAGTCACAATGAATCAAGTATACAACTTCCTGTAGCTTCAATTTACTGTCCAGTATTCTAACATAAAATCCTTTGGCTGGATAAATCACATTTCTCAATGTTCTAAAACTTGAAATCAGGTTCAATTTATGTAAAAAAAGTTGTATCCTTTCTCTCTTTTTCATAAGTCCCAATATTCTTTGGCAACCAAAAGTCTGCTCTCTATGGCTATGAGTCTGTTGATTTCTTTTTTAAATTTTAGCTCAATTTATTAGCAAAAAGTCTTATCACATATATGTCAATTTATAAAGCTAAAGACTCATCCATATTCTATTACCTTTTATAGCAATGTTTTATGATTCATGAATATTCTATAGTGTTTATAACAATATTTCACCTGTATTTTTCATCAGGGGTACACAGAATGGAACATCTTTTTCAAAATATATAAATGTTATTATTCATTAAGAGCTATGAGATTTAAAAAATAATCAAATTGGATTGAAATTAGGGGAAAAATATAATACACAACTCAAGATTTGTTTTTTTTTTTATTTTATTTTTTTAACTTTACAATATTGTATTGGTTTTGCCATATATCAACATGAATCTGCCACAGGTATACACATGCTCCCCATCCTGAACCCTCCTCCCTCCTCCCTCCCTGGACCATCCCTCTGGGTAGTCCCAGTGCTCCAGCCCCAAGCATCTAGTATCGTGCATCAAACCTGGACTGGCGACTCATTTCGTATATGATATTATACATGTTTTAATGCCATTCTCCCAAATCATCCCACCCTCTCCCTCTCCCTCTCCCACAGAGTCCAAAAGACTGTTCTATACATCAGTGTCTCTTTTGCAGATTTGATTTCAATTCTATATTCTTCACTTTCTCTTAGGATAAATGAATGCATGGCTTCATGCTCTTCTTTTGTGTGCCTCCTCTGGAGGTATGTGACACTCGATACCTATTAAACTTTTCACTGCACTCTTTATGGAATACATGCTGTTATTTCAGCATCAATTTATTCCCTGTGTTTGCCAGCACATGAAATGTTCTATGAGAGATTCAGTGCTTTTCTTACTGAACAGATGTTTATTGTGTTTACATTTAGTTATTGTCTGAAGGATGTGGTGAAATAGAACAGAATATTACAGCCTGCATCCTTTTGTGCCCAAACATGGGTATAAATAACCATCCAGGCACAGACATAACTTCACTAGACCTCTGGATTTTACGTGACAGATTACAGCACTCATGTGGAGCACACAAATGAGAACAGACATATTATATTGGGTGGGAAGGACAGTTTAACTCTACCTGAGTCACTCTTTCCCCCAGTAACTTGAAGAACAGTGCAGAGAGAGATTTATTCTCCCATGAGTTAGCAAAAGTCAAGTGAGCATCCAATTTTCATATATACTCAAATATCAAGCCCAATGGCCCAGAACCCTGTGACTATACCTACCCTTGGTTCATGATACTTACCTGCCCAAATTCTCTGGCTGCATTACTGGTTAAAAGCTTTCTGTCTCAGATTGAGTCTATAAAAATTGGAACTACTGAATACTTACCCAAATATGAGAACACCAATGCAAAAATATAAGACTACAAGTTTTACAAGGTTCATAAAGTAATGAATGAAGATCTATAATCTGCCTATTGATCTTCCTTCATAGCTCAGTTGGTAAAGAATCCTCCTGTGATGCAGTAGACCCTGGTTTGATTGCTGGGTCAGGAAGATCCGCTGGAGAAGGGATAGGCTATCCACTCCAGTATTCTTGGGCTTCTCTTGTGGCTCAGCTGGTAAAGAAAATGCCTGAAATGCGGAAGACCTGGGTTCAGTCCCTGGGTTGAGATGATTCCCCTGGAGAAGGGAAAGGCTACCCACTCCAGTATTCTGGCCTGAAGAATTCCATGGACTATGCAGTCCTTGGGGTCACAAAGAGTTGGACATGACTGAGGGACTTTCACTTTCACTTCACTTAACTTCATAATCTGCCTAACAATGAATACATAACATTCCTCTTTATCCATTGATCTGTTGATGGACAATTAACTCACGTCCATATCTTGGCAGTTGTAAATAATTCAGGATGAACAGTGAGGTACATGTATCTTTTCAAATGAGTGTTTTTGGATTTTTCAGATGTATACCCAGGAATGGAGTTGCTGGATGTCTAGTAGTTTTATTATTACCATGTGAGAAACATCAGTAGTGTTATGCACAGTGGCTTCTCCAATTTACATCCCGACCAACAGTTAGGATGGTTCCCTTTTCTCCACATCCTGTCCAACATTGTTTCCACATCTTTGCCAACATTTACTGTTTTTGTTTTTGTGTTCTTTTTTTTTTTTAAACTTTACATAATTGTGTTAGTTTTGCCAAATATCAAAATGAATCCATCACAGGTATACATGTGCTCCCCATCCTGTACCCTCCTCCCTCCTCCCTCCCCATACCATCCCTCTGGGTCGTCCCAGTGCACTAGCCCCATGCATCAAGTATTGTGTATCAAACCTGGACTGGCATCTCGTTTCATACATGATATTTTACATGTTTCAATGCCATTCTCCCAAATCTTCCCACCCTCTCCCTCTCCCACAGAGTCCATAAGACTGTTCCATACATCAGTGTCTCTTTTGCTGTCTCGTACACAGGGTTATTGTTATCATCTTTCTAAATTCCATATATATGCATTAGTATACTGTATTGGTGTTTTTCCTTCTGGCTTACTTCACTCTGTATAATAGGCTCCAGTTTCATCCACCTCATTAGAACTGATTCAAATGAATTCTTTTTAATGGCTGAGTAATACTCCATTGTGTATATGTACCACAGCTTTCTTATCCATTCATCTGCTGATGGACATCTAGGTTGCTTCCATGTCCTGGCTATTATAAACAGTGCTGCGATGAACATTGGGGTACACGTGTCTCTTTCCCTTCTGGTTTTTGTGTTCTTTTTACTGATAGCCATTCTAACAGTTGTAAGGTAATAATGTCTCACTGAGGTTTTGAGTTTCATTTTCCTGATTATTAGCTATGTTAAACATCTTATCATGTTCACACTGGCCATCTGCATTTCCTCTTTAGAAAAAAATGTCTATTTAGTTCTTCAGCCCATTTTTTAATTGGGTGTTGTTGAGTTGTTTTTATTTTGTTTGTTCAGTCACTCAGGCATGCCCGACTCTTTGTGATCCCATGGACTGCAGTATGCCAGGCTTCCCTGTCCCTCACCATCTCCCGGAACTTGATCAAATTTATATCCATTGAATCGATAATGCCATCCAACCATCTCATCCACTGTCATCCCATCCTCCTCCTATCTCCAATCTTTCCTAGCATCAGGGTCTTTTCCAATGAGTTGGCTCTTCGCATCATGTGGCCAAAGTATTGGAGCTTCCTCTTCAGCATCAGTCCTCCCAATGAATATTCAGGACTGATTTCCTTTTGGAAGGACAGGTTGGATCTCCTTGCAGTCCAATGGACTCACAAGAGTGTTTTTCAATTCCACAGCTCAAAAGCATTAATTATCTGGCACTCATCCTTCTTTATGCCCCAACTTTCATATCCATACATGACTACTGGAAAAATCATAGCTTTGACTATATGACATTTGTCAACAAAGTAATATCTCTGCTTTTTAATATGCTGTCTATGTTTGTCATAGCATTTCTTCCAAGGAGCAAGTGTCTTAATTTCATGTCTACAGTAACCATCCACAGCAATTTTGGAGCCCAAGAAAATAATGTCCTTCGCTGTTTCCATTTTTACCCCATTTATATGCCTTTACCTTCAATCTTTCCCAGCATCAGGGTCTTTTCAAATGAGTCAGTTCTTTGCATCAGGTGGCCAAAGTATTGGAGTTTCAGCTTCAATATCAGTCTTTCCAATGATTATTCTGGGCTGATTTCCTGTAGGATGGACTGGTTGGATCTCCTTGCTGTCCAAAGGACTCTTAAATGTCTTTTCCAACACCACAGTTCAAAAGCATCAGTTCTTCAGTGCTCAGCTTTCTTTATAGTCCAACTCTCACATTCATACATGACTAATGGAAAAACCATACCTTTGACTAGATGGACCTTTGTTGTCAAAGTAATTTTTCTACTTTTTCATATGTTGTCTCATGCTTAATTACTAAACATTAAGTATCATCTCTTGATTATATCCACTCTGGCCACAGTGGATGGAGACCTTCCCCTTCCACATACAACTGCCTCCAACTACCTTTTATCTTTCCCTTCTTTCCATCATAGTTAAATCCCACTTTGTGTCTATGATGGTTAGGTTGAGAACACTTTTCCATCTTCTAGGATACATTGCTAAAGTAGAAAAATATTAATTACTATAAAATCTTATATTTTAGTTAGTCTTTCCATATAAATAGTTCCTCTTATTTTGCTTTTCACAGTCAAGAAACTTTAAGGTGATACTGGGAATTTCAAGAAAATGTTTCAAGAGATGTTAAGAATTTTAGAAGAAAATCCTTTTTAATAAAATATTTATTTAGTTTTCTGTATTCTGCTCATGTTGTACAGTCACTCAAATATATCAGTTCTTAAAATGCTATTCTTTATAATTTTAACTTCATCATTATTACAATTTTTCCAATATAGATAACTCCAGTTCTTTATTACAGAGTAGTAAAACTTTAAACAATATTCAGCTGACTAAAATAATACTATAGAAATATATTATTGTTTTAAACTTGAATTATGTACTTTTGTGTCTGCCTTTAGGAATAATTACATGAATGACCCATGGGAAATTATAATCAAACATCAACTGATTTCATTTTATTGGGATTGTTTCCCTCTTCAAGAACTGGTCTGTTCCTTTTTATTCTCATTGGTTTCATTTTCTTAATGGCTCTAGTTGGTAACCTTTCCATGATTCTTCTCATCTTTCTGGACATCCGTCTTCACAAGCCCATGTATTTTCTGCTTAGCCAGCTCTCCCTCATGGATCTGAACTACATCTCTACCACTGTTCCCAAAATGGCCTATGATTTTCTGTTTGCAAACAAGTCTATCTCCATCATCGGGTGTGGGATTCAGAGCTTCTTCTTCTTGGCTATGGCATGTGCAGAAGGATTGCTTTTGGCCTCTATGGCTTATGATCGTTATGTGGCCATTTGCTTTCCTCTTCACTATCCCATCAGAATTAGCAGAAGAGTGTGCATATTGATGATAACAGGATCTTGGATAATGGGCTCTATCAACTCCTGTGCCCACACCACATATATTCTCTCTATCCCTTATTGCCAATCCAGGTCCATCAATCATTTCTTCTGTGATGTCACAGTCATGTTGACAATAGCCTGCATTGATACAGCAGTCTATGAATACACGGTGTTTCTGAGCACCACACTTTTCCTTTTGCTGCCCTTCATTGGTATTGCTTTTTCCTATGGCCGTGTTCTCCTTGTTGTCTATCGCATGAACTCAGCAGAAGGGAAGAAGAAGGCCTATTCAACCTGCAGCACCCACCTCACTGTGGTTTCTTTCTACTATGCACCCTTTGTTTACACGTATCTACGCCCAAGATTTCTGCGTACTCCAACAGAGGACAAAGTTCTGGCTGTCTTTTACATCATCCTTACCCCGATGCTCAATCCTATTATCTACAGCCTGAGAAACAAGGAGGTGATTGGGGCCCTGAGAAGAGTAACTCAGAGAATCTCCCCTATGAAAATGTAGACTAAATATTTTTATGAATACCAGGAGTTATATATATATATATATATACATACATACACACATATATATATATATGTATGATATAAATCTGTTTATAACTGTATAGTCATTAAAATATTTTTATTAAATGAAAAGAGTAAAACTGATCTAGAGGACAAGAAAATAGTTCATATCTTGAAAAACCTCAATCTTATTTCTTGTTTCTTTTTTTTAAATCAATTTCAAATGCATTTTGATAGGCTGTCAACTAGAAAGATTCTGTCATTTAGTAGTGAACACAGACATTAACTGAATAACAGAATATCATTCACCATAACAGTTCCACAGTTTTCAATACATTTTTCAACAGGTCTGAACCACATTTTCTGAATGTCTAGATAAAATTAAAAGACAGAATACTTTTTGTTCTTCCTATAGTATAACCATAATTACCAGTAACACTTTTTTTTTTTTAATTCCAACATAGGGAAACTTCTTGTTAGAGATTTAGCTGAGAATTCTGAAGTGCTTATACCACTCTGAACAGAAACTGAGAAGTTTATGTTAATTACAGGGTGATGCATCTATCATATTAGGTATACCTGGAAATCAACAATAGGCCTTGAAAATGCCACAAGAGATTGCTAAGACAATTATACAAGTGGGTCAGCAGTTAGTCTCATTAGTGGAAATTAAAACTGTTGAGGAAATCCATGCAAACAGCTACTCTCAAAACAGCTACTCTCAAAACATACTGTGTACCTGCTAAGTTGCCATTACAACATTTGTATTATATGATGTCTCTCAAATGAGTTTTTATTCTCCACTCACTACATCCCATAGTTTTACTGGGAAAGTTAACTTTGTAAACTAATTTTCTTAGTTCACATGATGGCTTGATCACTTTCTTAAACAGATCTCATCACTGTATCAACAAAAATTCATCAGTTCAAGTAAATTTCCATGCAAATTGTTATCCATTAGTGATCAATGCAGAAATGCACTTGACCTCTCACATGTGGCAGAGAAGGGGAGGTTCATATTCTACATAATATGCAAGGCAAATCCCAAAATGAACATATGAGGACTCTTGCTCAAAAATCAGAAAAAAAAAAGTTAGATTATTGCTGCTCAAATGTAGTTTTCTCTTCAAAATTAATTCTTTAGTTGTGAAATGAAATTACATTTCAAAAAAAATATATATATATACATATTGCATATAAACATAATGCTTCATTATCAGATTTGGGAGATCAATCCTTTCCACTTTATTTTCACTAAATTTAAAGCTTTAGAAACTTTATTCTCTGTTAATATAATTAAAGTGTTTTCAGCATCTGGTGATAAATACTAAGTTTCAATGAATTTGTGATGATTTTTAATATTTAAATTTTAAAAGATTCTTTCTGCTTATGTTACTGGAGCTATTAGGAGTGCTTATAGTTTAGGAGAATATCAGGCTGAATATTTGATAAATTATATTAAATATAAATTCTAGTACACACATATCTGATGATTCAAAAGGAGAAGAAATGTTTTCTAAAAGCAGTTATCTTATGAAACAGCTTCAAATTATCAATTAATACAAATCTGTTTTATATAAGTCTAAATTTAACTTTAAATATAAATTTAGTCAATGGCATTTTAATGATTCATCTTCAATGTCTGACAATTAGTTGACTTTGTATAAGAATGATGTTTCAATTATCTGCTCATTCATTTTATCACTACACATTCATTTGTAAGAAAATTAATTTTTAAAATGTTTTAATAATTGTTTTCTGTAAGTTTACATAAAAATGGTATGCTTTTCCACCTCTGATCTTTCAAATTAATTTTAAATCTTTAAGCAAGCTTTAAATATTATTTCTAAGCCTGTGAATATTTGTTTTACAATATTTCAACAGCTTTTAAAACCATAAATTTTATACTCTGATAATAATTCTATGATATGATCTTTTGTAATGATTATTTGTACACTTTTGTAAGTATTTATTGGAAAAGTTTACTCCCTAAACCTATCATTTCCTGTTCTAACACTTGGGTGAGATTGTTAATAATTTAGTAGATTACACAGAGATTAACACTGAATGGAAAAATAAGTCAGCCCCCATCTCCATAAGAGTCATTTCTCCAGCCAAGTAAATCTCCTTCTCTCTCCTAGGCGGTGGCCTAGTCACCACTGTTGTTGTATCTATATTTGCTCTTGTCACCACTACCACCAATCTGGGTTCAAGCTCCACCCAGCCACTTCCCTGGGGTCCTGTAGTGCCCTGAACACTAATGCATGTGTGGACATGGGGAGGCCAGGCATATTGCTTCATGTCCATGTTGCTTGCCCTTATGTGTACAAGTCCTGCTGCTGGACTGAAACTGCATACTAATGCCGCCACCCAGTATAGATCCTCTGCTCACGTGTGTACTCAGTGATAAAATTAAGAATTTCCAAATGGCAGCAGAGCAATAATTAAGCAAGGTTACTATCTGAGTATGAGAACGTATGTAAGCACACATGCTCTATGCTTTGAGAAATGTAGATTGAACAAATACAAAGGGGATGACATCATGTAAAACCAGCAAAATGATGTGGATGTCAGTTTTTGTCATTGGAAATATCCTAAGAAAGTGTGGAAGCAAGCAGGCAAATGCATTCCAGACTCCTTCCCATTTTAGGTAGTGAGTAATAGAAGGAATCAGGAGACATCAATCTATTTCTGTCCTGAAACAATATATTTTGTTCTGCCCTTTAAAAGAAACTGGAAACAATTTTATTTACTTTTTAAGTAACTGCCTAGAAAATGAAGATTTAGCATTATATAAAATTAATTTCCTACACTTACTCCTTGGAAGGAAAGTTATGACCAACCTAGATAGCATATTCAAAAGCAGAGACATTACTTTGCCAACAAAGGTCCGTCTAGTCAAGGCTATGGTTTTTCCAATGGTCATGTATGGATGTGAGAGTTGGACTGTGAAGAAGGCTGAGCACCGAAGAATTGATGCTTTTGAAGTGTGGTGTTGGAGAAGACTCTTGAGAGTCCCTTGGACTGCAAGGAGATCCAACCAGTCCATTCTGAAGGAGATCAGCCCTGGGATTTCTTTGGAAGGAATGATGCTAAAGCTGAAACTCTAGTACTTTGGCCACCTCATGCGAAGAGTTGACTCATTGGAAAAGACTCTGATGCTGGGAGGGATTGGGGGCAGAGGAGAAGGGGACGACAGAGGATGAGATGGCTGGATGGCCTCACTGACTCAATGGACGTGAGTCTCAGTGAACTCTGGGAGTTGGTGATGTACAGGGAGGCCTGGCATGCTGCGATTCATGGAGTCGCAAAAAGTCAGACACGACTGAGTGACTGATCTGATCTGATGTAAGTTCTGGCAGCTCTATGGTGGGATTATTGGCATCCTTCTCCGAGAAGACTTATGCCATTCCCAAGTCTGCTGCACTCAGAGCTCCTACCTCTGTGGCAGTCCACTGCTGACCTGTACCTCCACAGGAGATACTCAAACACAGTTCTGTCTCAGTCTCTGTGGGGTCTCTGTTTCTTCCACAGACTGAGGAAAACAGATTCCAGTCTTGGAGGGCACAAACAAAACCTTGTGTGCACAGAGAATCAGAGGAAAGGAGCAGTGATTCCACAGGAAACTCAACTAAAACTACCTGCTAGTGTTGGACGGTGTCCTGTGGAGACATGGGTCAGCAGGGGCTTACAACAGGGATGGGGGTGGGGGAGTGGAAACAGCTGTCTGGCAAGGTCCCCTTTGGCATAAACTCTCTTGGAGGTCACCATTGACTTAACCATAGCCTCCATAGATCGGGCCAAAACATTGCCAGAAAGAAAGTCAGCATATGGCTGGTGACTCAAAACTGACCAGAGGCAAACACATTAGAAAAGCTTAGAGTTTAATAATAAGTAGGAGAAGGCAATGGCAACCCACTCCAGTACTCTTGCCTGGAAAATCCCATGAATGGAGGAGCTTGGTAGGCTGCAGTCCATTGGGTTGCTAAGAGTTGGGCACGACTGAGTGACTTCACTTTCACTTTTCACTTTCATGCATTGGAAAAGGAAATGGCAACCCACTCCAGTTTTCTTGCCTGGAGAATCCCAGAGATCGGGGAACCTGGTGGGCTGCCATCTATGGGGTCACACAGAGTTGGACACGACTGAAGTGACTTAGCAGCAGCAGCAGCAAACCATTATTCTGTAAGTGAGGCTTTTGATGATAAACTCAAATGATATTTGAAAAGCAGGATACATAAACTCTGAGAACCAAGGAGGTTTTGGTGGAACATAATTGTTATCAGACAAGGTAAATCTTCCCTGAGACAAGATTATCAAAATTATCACCAACCAATCTGGAGGGGTGTATTGCTGATCCTGTTCATGATGCCGACTATCTAGCTGTATCTCACTGTGTGCACTGTTCATTGAACCCATGGTAGGCAAGGCACAAGCTAAAATGCTGGAAGAAGACTTGAGGAGACATATGAACTGCAGACACATCTATTCTCTCCTGGCTGACGCAGTAGCCGTAGCAGTAGACACACTGTATTCTTTCCTCTCATAGCTGACCCCACAGACACAGCCGTGATGCAGCAGTAATGCTGCTGCTTCTAGGTGGAGCTTGCGTATCCCTACAACACACAACCCGTGACAAAGTGAGTCCCTCATGACATGCATGCACAGTGATAAGCGATCTCAGCTATTACATAGTCATTATTTACAAAATGTGGAGTGAGAGCTTGAATGTGCCATCTTGGCTAATTTGCTCTCTCCCCACAAGGGGTCGTTCTCTTTTGTTAGCCTCTCCTTGCCCTGAATATACAGAAGAGAATTATGAACCAACAATTAATGAGCTAGCTGAGAGATCACATTAAAGAATCTTGGAAAGAAAAGTTCATGATGGAAATTTCAAGTTGACCAACAACTTCTGTGTGGTAAAGAATAGCTCATATGTCAGATTTTTTTCGAAACCTGTGTAATGGTGTTGCTCCCTTATGCCAGGCTTTCCTACTGGTTCTTGTTCATGTAATAAACTTTAACAAAAGAGAAACTACCCAGTGCCAGAGTGTTGTAGCCCCTAGTTTGGGCAGTTTGGCTGACTGCTGAGACCCAGTTAGAGCCTGAAGGTTGAGTTAGAAAGTTAAAAGAAGTACTGAGTTCAGATAAAGACGTGCAGTTGTCCACTTCTCTGATCACTTTGGACTCCCTTTGTCACTCAATCAGTAAAGAATCCACCTGCAATCCAGGAGACCTGGGTTCAATCCCTGTGTCAGGAAGATCCTCTGGAGAAGGAAATGGCAACCCAATCCAGTATGCTTGCCTGGGGAATCCCATGGACAGAAGAGCCTAGTGGGTTACAGTCCATGGGGTGGCAAGAGTCAGACATGACTTAGTGACTAAATCACGTCATCACTGATAGCTTTGGAGTTGACAAACTATGAAGATAGAAGAGCAGCACAAAAATTTGGAGACCTTAGCATGCCATTTTACCAAGCTAGGAGGGCTCGAGCTGTCACGGATTAAGATTCAAGCACTTGTCACTATGCCTGATTAGTACTCTGAGAGGTAAAATTCCTGGAAAAGGGAGAAGAGTAAAGGGAAATATGTTGTGGTTATTGACAATAAAATGGATGAATGGAAGATTCCATGCCATTTTATCACTAATACAAAGAACATTTTAAAATAGTAATTATTATCAACTTCTAAAAATAAATATTCCCCAAAACTACTAGAAGAAAATTTACATTCTTTTTTTTGTCATTTAAAAGTATGGGTCTTATTATATCTCTAAAATGTAAGCAATGCCTACAATTGCTTGAAACTGAATAAATAAATACAGATGGTAAAATTATATAATTTTATATAACATATACATACTGTTAAACATCACCAGTTTGTTCTTTTCTCCTTCATATGCTCAGATTCTATTTATTGAATATTTGTTCTGCCTTCAAATATATACATTTCAAATCATGTCTTGGTTATTTCCAGCCTATTGAATTTCCATGTAATTATTAGAATTAGCTTGCAAAAGTTTTCACCAAAACGTGAGATTTTTTAGTGTGATTGTATGCAATTTGGAAAATAATTTGTGGAGAAAGAAACTAATATTCATTTTGATCGATTTACTAGTAAATCATATTTCACCATATGTATGTCAGTTTAGAAAGACTATGAAGACATCCATCAATCATATAATTTATTTCACATGGATATTTTACTTTATGAGTTCTTGTTATTTTTTTCAAGAATTTTTTGTGAAAATATTTATCACTTGAATTTTTCTATTTGGGAACAGAGAATGGTACCTCTTTTTCAAAATAAGTAAATGTGATATTTCTTTATAATTGTGTGATTTAATGAATAATTTTACTGAGCAGAGAAACTTTTCAAATCCTTTGAAAAAATACACAACTCAGGATATTGTTCAACTTCCATATTCTTCTTTCTTAGGGTAAAGGAAATCCATGATTCCATGCTCTGCTTGGTTTTGTACCATTTTCAAGGGAGATAAGTGATACTCAGTACTCCCCACTTTCCCCTGTACTCTTGGAATTAAAATGACTATTTTAGAATCAAATTATTCAGTGGGCTTGTTGAGGCATGGAATGTGCTGCGTGTGTCTATGTTAGTACTTCTTTGACTAAACACATGGCCATGGTGTTCACACATGGTTATTGTGTTAGAAAGATGGTGGGATAGATTATAAACTTCATCCCTCATGGAAACATGAACATAAATAACTATCCATGCACAAACATAATGTCATTAGAGCTCTGGATCCCAGATGAGAGATTACAGCACTCAGATGGAGCACAGAAATGGGAAAGATACATTGAAGAGGATAGAAAAGACAGTTTTGTTCTGAGTCACTGGTTCCCTGATACCATGAAGTACAGGGCAGAGAGATTTCTCCTTTAGAGTTCTCTAATGAGAAAAAGAAAGCCAAGTGAACCTGCAATTTTAATATAGACACAAACATCAAGCCCACTCATCCATGGACCCTGTAAGCAATCACACCCATGTTATCTGTCTGTTGGCCTGATCCAAATAAAGGCTGTCTCTCTCCAATCTAGTCTAATAAGACTGGACATTGTGACTTATTCAAATGTGAAAACAAAAAAAAAAAATCAGAACAAAAGTTTCACATGTTTGCAAGAGGGTACTATCAAAGGACAAAATAAGGTATAGGTAATTGACCCTAAAGAATTGAAGAGCTAAAAACTACCTAAAAATTTTCAGAATATTTATCATAGAGAAGCTTAGTGAACTGAACAGAATACAGACAATTTAAAAATATCAGAGAATCAATATCTGAATTAAATAATAAGATCAAGAAAAAAAAAGAATGTATACATTTAAAAGAACCAAACCAAAATTCTAGAACTGGAGAATGTAGTGACTGAACTAGGAAAAAAAAAAAAAAAGGCTCAACAGTGGATGTAATTAAGCCAGAGAAAGACTGAGAAAGATCATTTGAACTTATCTGGGTAGAGGGTAAAAAAAAAAAAAAAAAAAAAACCAGAATACAAAGGAGTGAAAAATCTAATATAATTTATGAATTTTTATAAACAAACAATATAAACATTATCCCACAAGGAGCAGACAAAGAGAAAGGGGAGAGGAAACTTATTTAAAATAATGACATGAATGTCCCAAATGTGAAGAGGGAAATAAACATCCACATCCATGAAAATAAACAACTGAAGATAATTTAAATGCAAAAATGTCTTTACTGAGACATATTGTAAAAAAAACTCAAATATTTTGAAAATTATATTTAACAAATTGAAGAACTCCAATATTATATCTTCATAAGTAAAAGGTATAATTAGTTGTAACTATGATAAATGTAACAATGTTAATGTATTATCTGCAATAAAATTACTTCACTCTATTTTCTGAATATTGAATCACAATAATATCATTTTCTTTATTTTGATTAATAAGTGAAAATTGTTTTATATTTTAATATGTGAAGTGAAAAAGTGAAAGTGTTAGTCATGTAGTCAGGTCTGACTCTTTGTGACCCTATGAACTGTAACCTACCAGGCTCCTCTGTCCATAGAATTCTCCAGAATATGTATTTCTATCCAAATGGAAACCACTGAAAATATTTATTACTTAAAGTAAACTCCCATATATTTGATATTTTAAGAGTTTGGCTGGTATGCTTTTATTAAGAAGGCAGAGCATGGAAGAATTGATGCTTTCAAACTAGGATGCTGGAGAAGATTCTTGAAGAGTCCCTTGGAAATCAAGGAGATCAAACCAGTCAATTGTAAATCAAATCAACCCTGAATATTCTTTGGGAGGACTGATGCTGAAGCTAAAGCTCCAATACTTTGGCCTCCTGATGCGAACAGCTAACTCAATGGAAAAGACTGAGATGTTAGGAAAGAATGAAAGCAGGAGGAGAAGAGGTGACAGAGCATGAGATGCTTGGATGACAGCACCAATTCAATCAATGGACATCAACTTGGGCAAACTGGGAGATGATGCTTGGATGACAGCACTGATTTAATCAATGGACATCAACTTGGGCAAACTGGGAAATGATGTGGCAGCCTGGCATGCCACAGTCCATGGAGTTGCAATGAGTCGGACATAGCTTGGCGACTGAACAACAACTTGCAGTCATATCATTAATGTGACTTCCTGGAAAGCAATATATAAAGTATATGACCCAAAGTGTTTAGAGTCATAATAATATGGGAATAATCTGAATAAACAAGTCATTTATTTCCCCATTGAAATGACCCTTAAAACGTCTTTCCCAACTTTGGCATCTGGCCATCCTAGGCTATTAGTAACTTAACCTACATTTGCTAAATCTCAGTGGACTTTCCTAAGTCAATAGCAAAAAAAAAAAAAAGTATTAGAATAAACTTTCAGGTAACAAAGTTCTAGAATCATTGGTGCTCCTAAGTTTCCATGGAGGTATTTAAAATGTCAACTATAGAGAAATAAAATATTAATGTGTATATAAATACATTCATTTAGAAAGCTTTCAAAGATTTTACTGAGGAAACAACTTTGTTTATATGATGACCCTTGGACCTCTGCAGCTAATCAAGCCAGTGAGTGAATGGAAGTGCAGATATAATTAAAGGTACTAATACTCTTTGTATTTTTATTTTTATTTTTATTCACTCCACAGTAAGATGGGCTTTTCAGCAAGTACTCAGAGATTTATTCAGAATTAAATGCTTATGTTTATGTGTGTTAGTCTCTTAGTCATGTCCGACTCTTTGCTACCCCATGGACTGTAGCCTGTCATGATCCTCTGTCCATAGGATTTTCCAGGCAAGAATACTGGAGTGGGATGCCATTCCTTTCTCCAATTAACATTTATAATAAGATATAAATCCATTCAGGTATCTCATTAGCCAGAGAACTCCAAAAAGAAAGCTGTATTTGACTGAAACTGTTTAAAATAATACATATACTAGAATATATATCCTTAAAAATATTTAAAAAAAAAAAAAATGAACTGCTCGAACACATAGTCATGTGTTTTAAGATGTAAAGCTCTTTTAAACCTGAAACCTGTCATACAATTCCAATAAATGATCTGATTGAGAATGATTGTGAAATGATAGTAAAACCTAGCAAAATCAGTAATAAAGGCAATTGTTGCTATTGTCTGAACTACTGTTCTGGACTTATGCTGAATGGCCTTACTCTTAACTACACCAATTCTTGAAAGATTACTGAATATAATTATGATATTCTATTATGCAGTATGTAATAAGATTTTACATTCTTTAAAATTGCACTTCAACTATTAGAAGAATTTATTTGACCTTAATCAGAAAAAGATCTGTATAGGAGAAAGGAAGTTGAAGGATAAATAATATTTATTAAAGATGGGAGGATTCATTATTGTGTGTATACTATAGCCTGTTGTATGTCCTCTAGAGAAGGGAAAGACTGCAGCAAAGTAGAGAAAGTTTGTAAGCAATATATTTATCCAGTCTTTAGGGGCAGAGAAATGTTCATGAAAGTACACTGTGTAATGGCACAGGTACTGATTCTGTTAATATTGTATTAACCCTTTTGGAAGTTTGGCTATTATACATATTGAAATTATTCAGGATTTAAGATAGTCAGTTTAGGAAATGTTTAATGTGTTCTATGTAAGACATAGGAAGCAAAGAATTTTAAAAGAAGTTTGAGGTCCAGGAGCAGCTGCACTTCTTACTATATAGTTTAGTAGTAACTGTGGCATATGAAATGGACAAAAGAAAGTGGTTTTGGAGTTGATTCATAAATGTGATTTTCTTGATGGGAAATGAGATGAAGGTCTTGGAAGATACTTTGGATGTGTTCAAGTGACAAAGAATAAATTTAACACAAGGATATCAGTGCTAAGAAATATGGAAGACTTTCTTATTTCCAATTTATTATAATTTTTTTAATGAATTAAGAGTGGTTAAATAATCAGTTCAGTTCAGTTCAGTCTCTCAGTCGTGTCCGACTCCTTGCGACCCCATGGACTGCAGCGCTCAAGGCTTCCCTGTCCATTACTAACTGCCAGAGCTTGCTCATTTCATGTCCATTGAGTTGGTGATGCCATCCAACAATCTTACCCTCTGTCATCCCCTTCTCCTCCCGCCTTCAATCATTCCCAGCATTAGGGTCTTTTCCAGTGAGTCAGTTCTTTGCATCAGGTGGCCAAAGTACTGGAGTTTCGGCTTCAGTACCAGTCCTTCCAATGAATATGTAGGACTGATTTCCTTTAGGATTGACTAGTTTTATCTCCTTAGTGTCCAAGGGACCCTCTCCAACACCACAGTTCAAAAGCATCAAATCTTCATGGTAATCTTAATGTTGGTTCCTACCTTGTTCTTTTTTCCTCCATGAATCCACTTTTTCTAATATCTAGAAATTATTTATATGGATTTTATATGAAAATATTAAATGGAGTATATTGTAAAGTTTATAATGGCTAATATTACTTTGTATGTATATACATATAAGTGTTTATAATTATACACATATAATTTGAGGGATAACTTCTAGAAATATTTCAGGTAACAAACCATATGTTTAGGTATAGTTCCAGTTCTAGTGAAGTTGCTCAGTGGTGTCCGACTCTGCGACCCCATGGACTGTAACCTACCAGGTTCCTTCATCCGTGGGATTTTCCAAGCAAGAACACTGGAGGGGTTGCCATTTCCTTCTCCAGGAGATCTTCCCTACTCAGGGATTGAACCTGGGTCTCCCACTTTGTAGGCAGATGCTTTACCGTCTGAGCCACCAGGGAAGTCTCTATGTTTAAGTATACCTAACCATTTTTATTTTAAAACAGAAATATTGTGAATTGAAGTATGTTATGCTGTCAATATTTGCATTTTGTTTTTTACTTCCTGTATACATCAATAACTTTCCAGTGAAGGAAAATAATATCTAAAAAAAAAAAAAAAAACACTCTGCAGAGGTTTTTTGAATCAAATGGGCATAGCATGAAGAGACAATTGGAAACTGTATCATCATGCAATTGTGATGGATGACAACAATGTAAAAGTGAGTGTACATGATGGTGACAACAGTGACTGATAAAGGTGCTAAAATTTGTAACTACTTTCCAATTATATTTAACCCCAGGTATGTACTATTTTCATATTTTATCTAATGGATCATTTTTAATATCTCATGTTTCTTTAAATCTGTTCTACAGAAAAGATGCATGTTCAGATAAATTCCTTGTTCTAACCTTACATTACCTATTAGAATTATCTATGTAAATCTAAATGTCTACACGAAGATCATTTTGCATTGCCATCAGTCATCTAAATAGTGATGTAAAATGACTTTCATAGAATCAGAATCCCATTACCTTAGAAATGTGTCCTCTAGTGTGTAGACAAACACTAGTCTACAGTATCCTTACATGGAAGCCTACATAACATTCCACATTCCTTTAAGTGTTTCTACATGTTCTACTAAAGAAGAGACAAAGATTTCATAATGGCTGATATACATTTACTGACTTAGGAATTTTACTGATAGTATGTAATAAGTAATGTGCTTTCAATTTTTGAAGTTATACAGTTTGGGAACCATAATTTTAATAGCATAAGAGATATGAAGCATATAGTGATTATTTCTATGTGTATATATGTGTGTGTTTCTAATGAATATAGTTCAATAAAGTTTTGCAATAATGAATCAGTATTACTAAACAAATAATTAAGTATACAGATATTCTGAAAGATGAAACTTATAATAAGTATATGTCCTTCATGTTTTGTTTTGCAATAAGAATATATTTATTCTCCTTCATTACACAAGTAGACCAGAAAGAGTTTAGCTTTACAACTATTTATATTAGATGTTGAACTAATTATACTAGAATTAAAGCTTATCATATTAGAATTATAATACTACTTCCCTACAAGTAGAATTTATAGAAACACTTTAAGGAATGTAGAATGCTATGTAGGCTTCCATGTATGGATACTGTAGACTAGTATGTTTGTCTAGATACTAGAAGACACATTTCTGGATAATGTGATTCTGATTCTGTGTAAGTCATTTTACAACACTGATGAAAATGACTGATGGCAATGCAAAATAATCTTGTAGACATTTAGATTGACGTAGACCTTTGCAACCCCTACCAGGGGTAGCCTGCCAGGCTCCTCTGTCCATGGAATTCTCCAGGCAAGAATACTGGAGTGGACAGCGGTTCCCTTCTCCAGGGATCTTCCCAACCCAGGTATCTAACCCAGGTCTCCACATTGCAGGTGGATTCTTTACAGTCAGAGCCACCAGGGAAGCCCAAGAATACTAGAGTGGGTAGCCTATCCCTTCTCCAGGGGATCTTCTCAACCCAGGAATCGAACTGGGGTCTCCTGCATTGCAGGCAGATTCTTTACCAGCTGGCCTACCAGGCAAACCTAGTGAGTTTTTAAGAACTAGAATTGATTTCATGAAACTAATGTTTTAGAAGACTCTCATTATAATTGAACTGCTAACCTGGTTTACTGTTTTCTCAACCCTACATATGAGTAAGGAAAATCAGTTTGGAGAGGTCCAACATATCAGGAGATTTTAGGGATCTAGGAAGATAGGCAATGGCACCCCACTCCAGTACTCTTGCCTGGCAAATCCAATGAACGGAGAAGCCTGGTAGGCTGCAGTCCATGGGGTCGCTAGGAGTTGGACACAACTGAGCAACTTCACTTTCACACTTTGAAGAAGGAAATGGCAACCCACTCCAGTGTTCTTGCCTGGAGAATCCCAGGGATGGGGGAGCCTGGCCGGCTGCCCTCTCTGGGGTCGCACAGAGTTGGACACGACTGAAGCGACTTAGCAGCAGTAGCAGCAGGAAGACAGAAAGTGATCAAATTTTCTGAAAACTTGTTGGAAAGAATTTTATGCTTTACAAATTTTAACAAATCTAATCTGAGATTTCCTATAACACTCACAGCAAAGCCAATCCAAGTAGACTTCTTTGGTGAATCTACAGTCTTGCTATTCCTCTGTGAATTCTCATACCAGCTTTATTTTGTAAAGAATGATTTCTGAGATTGACTTTGATGAATACTGAGGAAAGTGTAGAATATAAAAAGTGTGCATCAGTGGAAAATTCTGCATTATCAGAATTTAGAGAATACTCTTCCATGTTTTCTAAGTTGATCACTAAGTCACTATACTATACAGCCTTGAATGACTCACTTCATATCTATAATTCAGGTTTTTAAAACTTTTTTTTAATAGTTGAACTATAGATCTAAAAACTATTTGTTCTAGAATATATATACAATATATATTTTTAATAAATTTATTTATTTTAATTGGAGGCTAATTACTTTACAATATTGTATTGGTTTTGCCATACATCAACATGAATCCGCCACAGGTATACACGTATTCCCCATCCTTAGGAGAATTCACTTGCAAAGGATCATCCATATTAACTGCTGTCTATTCAGATTTCAGATTTCTGTATTCTGTATGATGAATAAAACCATTCAAATGCTGCCCACATGTCAAAATGAATTATGTAAGGCCATCTCTTGGAGTCAATATGCATCAGTTTAATTGCAGATATTATTCCTATGTTTATAGTTAAATATAAAATACTGAAAAACACCTCATTTTAGTGATTCTTTAATATATTCTTTTTACGTGTCTCCTAAGTAGGGACAATTTTGTAATGAGGGCTAGACAGGAATTGGATTCTATTTAGAGATTTTGGGATATCATTTTTGGAAGATAATATCTGTAGTGCTGGGCAAAGTGAAAATGCATTAAAGTCGGTATATATGAGAATATAGAAGAACACATTAAAATGAGTAAACATTGAAATAATTATTTATGTTTTAAAGAACTTTTCACATACATTCTTGTCCTTCTACCAACTGTATAGATCTTTTATTTTAATGATTTAATTTCTGTTTTTTTCTTTCTCACCTTTTATTTATTTTTTGTGTTGAATAGTAAAAAATGACACACCCTTGTTTCAGATGCATTACTTTAAAATATTTAATATTATAAGATAAGATAGAATAGATAAAGGGTGTATTTTTGAGATAGATGGAGATAAATATATGGTAGAACAATCTGGAATCCAGCTATCCAACTATTATGTATTTTAAGATAAAGTCACTTTAAATCTCTGAATCACAATTTTATTATTTAAAAAACATCAGTTGTGATTTCAAACTCAATAGAGAGTGGTAAAGATTAAATATAATTTAATTCTAAAACATCCTGACACACTTTACATGACAACCTATGGAGACAGTCAAAAAAGTTTGTCTCTCCATTTCTCTTCCAGATAAAGGCTTGCTTTTTCTCCCCAGCAAAAAAACATCATAAGACTTTTTTTTTTCCTGCTAGCTCTTTCATCTTATGTTGATATCATCAATGCTAATGCACAGATTAGAATCTTTTCAAGAAGTTTAGAATATAAAGAGATTGAAATGTTTTATAAATTGAAATAGATTATTGTTCTTCCAGTAGATAAAAGAAAACCAAATAAAAAAATAAGTTATTTGGTTTTATCTTTACCTCTAGAAAAAAAATATCCTCCTTACATTAGACTTTGTCGTATTCAAGGCTGATATATTCAACAATTGATTTTGCTTACCTCTAAGACACAGAGGGCTTTTATATAATATCATGTGAAAATATTATAATATAGAACAGTGCAACATGAATAACCAAAGGAAAATGCTCCATTGTCAGTTATAATACATGGATTCAAATCTCAGGATATGGTGTACCATTAATTATTTCCATTCATTGATCATTTTTTCATGTTGAGAGTGTGATAAAATTACCCAAAGGACACTTTTTTAATAGACATCCCTATATAAAATATGCATGATAATAATCACAATAATTTCTTTTATAGTTTCAAATACTGTTTTTAATCTATCAATAATTAAATGACCAATATAAATTGCATACTATGGTATAGTCTAATATCCTATTTACTTTTGGATCCAAATATTATGTATAAAAAGAAATCTGAAATTTTCCATAGAAAGTTTTAATAGACCACATATATTGGAGATCAATTCCTCCATAAACGTTCAAGACCCTGCCATAGGTTTGCACAATATATTTGGAATAGAAATATGAAATAATTGCAGTTACATTTATGTAGTATTTTTTGCTTCTTTGTTGGGGCAAATTTATATGCTATAAAAGTTACCATTTTACCCATTTTTAAGTGTAATTATTGTTGACATTAAGTATATCGACAGTACTGTACAGACATTACCAACATCACCCCAGAATATTGTTATATTGTTCAAATGAGACTGTATATTCATCAAACTCTAACTCTCCATTTCTCACACATCACAGTCCTTAACAACCACCATTCCATTTTCATCTCTATGAATTTGACTACCCTGGATAACTAATATATGTCAAATCATGAATCTGTTTTTTCATGCCTGACTTATTTTATTTAGCATAGTATCTCTAATCTTCTTCCATGTTGTAGCATGTAGTAGAAGTTTCTTCTTTTTTAAGATTAAATTATATATGTTCTGATCATCCATTAACTCATCAATGAATTTTTTGGTATTGCTACAACTTTTCAGTAATGGTGAAGAAGCTTCTAGGAATATAGGTATAAACATATCTCTTAGAGACTCTGCTTTCAGCTATTTTGGACATACATTCAGAAGGGCAGCTGTTGAATCATATGGTGATTCTGTTACTTTTATAGATATTGCCATAACATTTTCCTAAGTGGTTACATCATTTTGCACTCCCACCAGCATTACATTTGCACATGTTCTAGTTCTTTTCACGTTTGTCAACACTTTGCTTTTTAAAAAATAGAAGATTCTTAAAAAATAATCTTTTAAAAATAAAAAGATGATAGCACATCTCATAAAAGTGAGATGTGCTATATCATAATAGTATTGATTTGAATTTTCCTAATAATTAGTGATGTGGAACATCTTTTCTTGTGTTTATCGGCCATTTGAATATCTTATTTGGAGAAATGTTTATTCAAGAATTTTCCCTATTTTAAATTAGTTTATCTGTTGTTACTGAGTTGTGTAGTTCTTTATCTATTCCCTATATAAGTCCATCATCTGATATATATTTTGCAAATACCTTTCCATTTTATGACTTGCTATTCACTCTCCAGATAAATTTCTTCCATGCACAGTAGTTTTTAATTTTAATAAAGTTCAATATATCAATATATATATGCTTTTGGTCACATACGCTTTTCATATCCAAGAAAGCACAGTTAAATTTTATGTCATTAACTTTCTCCCTGTCATTAGTTCTATTCAGTATTCAGTTCAGTCTCTCAGTCGTGGCAACTCTTTGTGACCCCATGAACTGCAGCATGCCAGGCCTCCCTGTCCATCACCAACTCCTGGAGTCCACCCAAACCCATGTCCATTGAGTTGGTGATGCCATCCAACCATCTTATCCTCTGTCGTCCTCTTCTTCTCCAGCCCTCAGTCTTTCCCAGCATCAGGGTCTTTTCTAAGGAGTCAGTTCTTTGCATCAGATGGCCAAAGTATTGGAGTTTCAGCTTCATCATCAGTCCTTCCAATGAATATTCAGGACTGATTTCCTTTAGAATAGACTGGTTGGATCTCCTTTCAGTCCAAGGGACTCTTTAGTACTTTCATCTATTTTAGTTAATTTTCATATATGATTTAAGGCAATCACCCAAGTTTTATTAATTGGACCAGTAAATCCAGTTTTCCAAGCAACTTTTGGTGAAAAGATCTCTAATGAATGGCTTTGAGACACTTATGAAAAATCTTCTCTCAAATTTATGCATTTTTTGTGGTTCTCTATTTTATTTTGTTGGTTTATGTCTATCTTCATGCCAGTACTACAATCTTAAAATCATCATAGTTCTATGGCAAATTTTAAATAAGAAACAGCTAGTTATCCAATTCAGAGAAGGAAATGGCAACCCACTCCAGTATTCTTGCCTAGAGAATCCTGTGGACAGAGGAGCCTGGTGGGCTGCCGTCTATGGGGTTGCACAGAGTTGGACATGACTGAAGTGACTTAGCATACATGCATGCATTGGAGAGGGAAATGGGAACCCATTCCAATATTCTTGCCTGGAGAATCTGTGGACAGAGGAGCCTGGTGGGCTGCTGTCTATGGGGTCTCACAGAGTTGGACACAACTGAAGCAACTTAGCATCAGCAGCAGCAGTTATCCAATTATTTTATAAGATGCTTTTTGTTATATTAAATACCCTAGGATTTCAAAAGAATTTTAGGATGTGTTTTTATATTTCTATAAAAAAAAACCTCATTCAGACTATGACAGATATTATAAAATACTTATCATATAAATATCAGGGAAGCAGAGAGATATTACACATACTTTTTAAAAGTGCTTGCACAGATTCAACAATATACAAGGAGTGCAATGTGTAGGTATTCAGGCAAAGGCTTGCTTTAATTACAGCACTGAGAAACTCACTGAAGAGACAGAAAAGAGTGACTCCTTTAAATTATACCTGACAATAAGTTTCATTTTAGATTTCACAAAAGATAGATCAAAATAATATTTGACTTCAAAGAACCTTGGTTTGACACTTCTAAGTGAACAAAACTAAAAAAAAAAAAATAGCTCCTCAGCATATTTGATAGGTTGCTGGTTTTAGAGGTAAGACTTAGAGATGAACTATGAAAGAGAAATCATATCTTGACAGTAGTAAATACTTATCCCTAATAATATTATACAGTGCTTGAATTTACATTGATTTCCTATGAATATATTTTGAATATGGTATCTGAGATTGGTATTACTTGAGATTGGATAGGGCACTACAACATTTGTATTCTAATGATCTCATAATTAAATGGCTTTATAACATTAAAAATTTATGGAAAACATTTTGTTCAAAATGTTTGTATCTTTATATTTTGATCTTTGGCTCTAAAATAAGACTTTTTTATAAAATTGATGAGTTCAGTTCTTAATTTAAGAGGTGAAAAATGTTAAATAATATATTTTGGTTAAAATAATAAATTAAAAATACCTTTTTGTTTTAAGCCTAGCTTACTCTTCTGTCTGCCCTTAGGAAAAATTATATGAATGCCTCATGGAAAACTGTAATCAAACATCAACTGATTTCATCTTATTGGGATTGTTTCCCTCATCAAGATTTGGCCTGTTTCTTTTTATTCTCATTGTTCTCATTTTCTTATTGGCTTTATTTGGCAACCTTTCCATGATCCTTCTTATCTTTCTGAACATCCATCTTCACAAACCCATGTATTTTTTACTTAGTCAACTATCCCTAATTGACCTAAATTACATCTCAACCATTGCCCCCAAAATGGCTTACAATTATCTGTTTGGAAATAAATCAATCTCATTCATTGGATGTGGGGTACAGAGCTTCTTTTTCTTGACATTAGCAGGTGCAGAAGCATTGCTCTTGGCCTCTATGGCTTATGATCGGTATGTGGCCATTTGCTTTCCTCTTCACTATTCCATCAAAATCACTAGACGAGTGTGTGTGTTGATGATAATAGGATCTTGGATAATGGGCTCTATCAATTCCTGTGCCCACACCACATATGCCCTCCATATCCCTTATTGCAGATCCAGGGCCATCAATCATTTCTTCTGTGATGTCCCAGCCATGTTGACTCTGGCCTGCATTGACACCTGGGTCTATGAGTACACAGTGTTTGTGAGTACCACCCTCTTCCTTTTGTGCCCTTTCATTGGTATTGTATGTTCCTATGGCCGTGTTCTCCGTGTGGTCCATCACATGAACTCAGCAGAAGGGAAGAAGAAGGCCTATTCAGCTTGCAGCACCCTCCTCCCAGTGGTGACTTTCTACTATGCTCCCTTTGTTTACACTTATCTACACCCAAGATATCTCAGATCTCCAACAGAAGACAAGGTTCTGGCTGTCTTATACACCATCCTGACCCCAGTGCTCAATCCTGTTATCTATAGCCTGAAAAACAAGGAGATGATGGAAGCCCTGAGAAGAGCAATTCAGAGAATCTGCTCTGTAAAAATGTAGACAAAGTTTTGGTGTGAATGTTAGTACTTGCATATAAATCCATTTATCATCAGCATTCAATAATTTAAAAGAGTATTTTTCAATTAAATGCCAAGTATAAAATTAATACAGAGGTGAAGAAAGTCAATCATGTTTCAACAAAATTATCTTGCATATATATCAAGCCTTAATCTTTATATTCTCCATGGTGTTGTTTCCCATCAGTTTCTAATATTTTTCCTCCCTATGTTTTCAATTAAAATTTTTCTTTGTCATTAATTAATAAAAATGGAAATGATTTTAATTAACTGAACTTATTATTTAACAGCATTAGTTATGTTTACCATTTATTTTACTAAATTTTTAAAACATGTTTTCTGAATGTATTGATCAAATTAAAAGACTTTTTGTTCTTCTCATAGTATTTCTGTAATTACCAGTAACAGTTATTTTTTTCCTTCAATATGAGGAAACTTTGTCTCTGAGATTTAAACAGACATTCTCAAGTCTTTGTACTGCTGTAAGTGGAAAATGGCAAGTTTATATTTCTTTTAGGGTGGTGGGTTTAATATCCAGCATATCTGGGATCAAAAATAAGGATGAGGATATGCCAAAGAGACTGAGAAAACGGAAGTTAATTATAGAATTAATGGTTTCAATGATTTAGTCTAATTAGTGAAACTTAAAAATAGCAAGGTCCTTCTTGCAAGCATCCCCACACTTGGAATATTTTACCTCCTAAGTTGCTCCTACTATTCTTATATTAGATAATGTTTCTCAAATGAGATTTTATTATCCACTCACTTTGTCACATAATTCTATCAAACCAGGTTGGAGAAAGTTAACTTTCAAATCAAATTTAGCCATTCATATTACGATTAGGTTAATTTCCTAAACAGGTTTCCCACTATATTAAATAAAAATCCATCAGCTCTACAGGAAGCCTGGGGCTGGTGCACTGGGGATGACCCAGAGGGATGGTGTGGGGAGGGAGGTGGAAGGGGGGTTCAGGATGGGGAACATGTGTACACCCGTGGCGGATGCATGTTGCATTATAAAATGCAATAAAAATTATAAACAACACATTTGTGTCAGAATTTTTTATCTAATGACATAGATATTTATTTATGTGATATATTTATTGATTGTAAGGTTTGGGGGGTCCACTTTTTCCTGAATTTTCATCTGAATTTATAATTTAGAAACTTTATTATCTATCTACATAACTGAAAGTGATTCCAGCCACTTGTGATTACATTTTTATTATTTTCTTTTTTTGTTTTGTTTTGTTTTAAAAAAATCATTCTGCCTATGTTATCGGAGCTATTAGGAATGTTAATAGTTTGTGAAAACACTGAGCTAAAATTAATAAATTAAATCAAAATGTATATTTTTAGACAGAAAGATTTGATGACTCTCAAGAAGAATTTTTTTATAAAAAGATTAATCTCAAGAAGCATTTTCAACCCATCAATTCTGAGTCAATTTAATGTAAATCTAAGTTTAATTTTAAATATAAATTAATCAATGGTTCTTTATTGATTTCTGTCAAATTTTTGGTAATTTGTGAACTTAGTATAAGAAACTAGAAGTGGCTTTGTGTTTCAAATGCCAATTCACACATTTTATCACTATAGCTTTATTTACAAATTAAGTTGATATTAAATTTTTTTGTTAATAATTGTTTTCTGAAACTTTACAGGAAAAAAGTGTTATTTTCCATCAGTAATTTTTCACTATAACTAATTTTATATCTTTAAATAATTTTTAAATACCATTTCTACTTTTAAGCTTATGGATATTTGCTTTTTGAAGTTTCGGTAGTTTTTAAGGCCATATATTCTCTACTCTTTGATGAATGCTGATAATTCCCTGATATGCTTTATTGGAATGATAATTTGTGCACTCTTAGTTTGCAATAATTTACTGACAAAAAATTGTTTCTAACAGACAAAGTCCCTAGTGTCTCCTAGGCAGTAACCCATTCACCATTGTTGTTGAACCTACAGTAGCTGTTGTCATCACCACCTTCCTTGACCCCTGTTTCAAATAACCAGTCCCTTGGGTTCCTATACTGAAGATCTTCATTTGTTTTGTTTATTTTCTAGGTAGCTTAATTACTAGGCAGATTGGCTTAAGGAAAACCTTTCATCAGTTCAGTTCAGTTCAGTACAGTTACTCAGTCGCGACTGACTCTTTGCGAGCCCATGAATCATAGCACTCCAGGCCTCCCTGCCCATCACCAACTCCTGGAGTTTACTCAAACTCATGTTCATCGAGTTGGTGATGCCATCCAGCCATCTGATCCTCTGTCATCCCCTTCTCCTCCTGCCCCCAATCCCTCCCAGCATCAGAGTCTTTTCCAGTGATTCAACTCTTCACGTGAGGTGGCCAAAATACTGGATTTTCAGCTTCAGCATCATTCCTTCCAATAATCTCTTATTATTAAGACCAAGTGAATAGGAAAATAAATTTTTTTTGTCTTTTAACAGAGAGAAAAAATCTCCAGTTTTATACCAGTTTACTTTTTACATTAAAAGTCATCAACTTAATTAAATTCATTTCAATCATATCTATTTCTGGACACACATAACATTTCTTTCCAGAATCTTTTTCCATAAATCTCTTCCCGAAAACATACATCCTACTTTCCTTGCATATGAAGATGCTTCTCTTATCTATCTAGTAACTTTAATCACATATATTAGGACTTTTTTAACCTCAAGAAAACTTTACTTTCTGGAGAAAACCAAAATGTATGAAATATAAACTGTTTTTACTTTCTCTTTCTTTACATTAGCATTCTATAGATTGGCAAACTTGCACTTTTTATAATTTCTGGAATGTGATTTCTCATAGAAAATTTCTCATTGTGGTACCAAAAGTATCTATTAATAGTCCTAAATATCTTAAGTTTCTCTGTAAAAGGAAGCCCATGTTCAGTAATATATGTTTCATTATTTTATCTTTTAAGGAAATAATCTAGATATTAAAGGAACTTAACTGATATTTAACTTAACTTACTAAAATCTAAGAGTTTAAGTTAACCAGAGATAATTGGGAAAATAAGTACACTAGATGTACTATAAAACTATTACTGCTAAAAATTACACTAAAACGTTATTTATGTTTTAGTAATTTTTTTCTTAAAAACCATGTTTAGATTATCTTTTCCCCCCAGAAGTCAATAACTCTTCACTGGACATTAGAAAACCTCAACCATTATCCTAAGTGATTTTTCTGGTTGCCAAAATTTTTAAGAGAGAGTACAAGGTTATTTGAGCTCAGAGAGTAAAGCGTCTGTCTACAATGCAGGAGACCTGGGTTTGATCCCTGGGTCGAGAAGTTCCCTAGATAAGGAAAAGGCAACCCACTCCAGTACTCTTGCCTAGAAAATCCCATGGACGGAGGAGCCTGGTGTTCATGGGGTCACAAAGAGTCGGACGCGACTGAGCGACTTCACTTTCTTTTCAACCTTCATTTAAGGAAGTCCCTTCATTTAAGGGACTTCCCTGGTGGCTCAGATGGTAAAAGCATCTGCCTACAATGTGGGACACCTGGGTTTGATCCCTGGGTTGGGAAGATCCCCTGGAGAAGGACATGGAAGCCACTCCAGTATTGTTGCCAGGAAAATCCCATGTACAGAGGAGCCTGGCAGGCTGCAGTCCATGGGGTGGGTCGCAAAGAGTCAGACACGACTGAGCAACTTCACTTCACTTTCAACCTTCATTTAAGTACTATATTTAATATCTTTTGAGGGAGGTCACCATTATCTTCATTACCTCAACCATAATTTCAATTCAGTTCAGTTCAGTCACTCAGTCATGTCAGACTCTTTGTCACCCCATGGACTGCAGTATGCCAGGCCTCACTGTCCATCAGCAACTCCCGGGGTTTACTCAAACTCATGTCCATTGAGTCAGTGATGCCATCCAACCATCTCATCCTCTGTTGTCCCCTTCTCCTCCCACCTTCAATCTTTCCCAGCATCAGGTCTTTTCAAATGAGTCAGCTCTTCCTATCAGGTGGCCAAAGTATTAGAGTTTCAGCTTCAATGTCAGTCCTTCCAATGAACATTCAGGACTGAGAAAATTGGATTAAAGATTTACTGAGAATGGCCCCACGGATAAGAACAAGACTCAGTTTCCCCCTCAGTCAGTCTATTCCATCAGGAAGGTTTCATAAGTCTCTTATCCTTCTCCAGCATAGCATCAGTTCAGTTCAGTTCAGTTGCTCAGTCCTGCCTCACTCTATGACCCAATGAATTGCAGCACACCAGGCCTCCCTGACCATCACCAACTCCCAGAGTTCACTCAAACTCATGTCCATCAAGTAGGTGATGCCATCCAGCCATCTCATCCCCTGTCGTCCCCTTCTCCTCCTGTCCCCAATACCTCCCAGCATCAGGGTCTTTTCCAATGAGTCAACTCTGCATGAGGTGGCCAAAGTATTGGAGTTTCAGCTTCAGCATCAGTCCTTCCAATGAACACCCAGAACTGATCTCCTTTAGAGTGGACTGGTTGGATCTCCTTGCAGTCCAAGGGACTCTCAAGAGTCTTCTCCAACACCACAGTTCAAAAGCATCAATTCTTCAGTGCTCAGCTTTCTTCACAGTCCAACTCTCACATCCATACATGACCACTGAAAAAACCATAGCCTTGACTAGACGGACCTTTGTTGGCAAAATAATATCTCTGCTTTTGAATATGCTATCTAGGTTGGTCATAACTTTCCTTCTAAGGAGTAAGCATCTTTTAATGTCATGGCTGCGATCACCATCTGCAGTGATTTTGGAGCCCTCAAAAATAAAGTCTGACACTGTTTCCCCATCTATTTCCCATGAAGTGATGTGACCAGATGCCATTATCTTAATTTTCTGAATGTTGAGCTTTAAGCCAACTTTTTCACTCTCCTCTTTCACTTTCATCAAGAGGCTTTAAGTTCTTCTTCACTTTCTGCCATAAGGGTGGTGTCATCAGCATATCTGAGGTTATTGATATTTCTCCTCCCGGCAATCTTGATTCCAGCTTGTGCTTCTTCCAGTGGATGGACAGAATGAAAACCACAACTACAGAAAGTTAACCAATCTAATCACATGGACCACAGCCTTGTCTAACTCAATGAAACTATGAGCTGTGCCGTGTAGGGCCACTGAAGATGAATGGGTCATGGTGGAGAGTTCTGACAAAATGTGGCCCACTGGAAAAGGGAATAGCAAACCACTTCAGTATTCCTGCCTTGAGAACCCCATGAACAGTATAAAAAGGCAAAAAGATAGGACATTGAAAGATGAACTCCCCAGGTCTGTAGGTGCACAATATGCTACTGGAGATCAGTGAAGAAATAACTCCAGAAAGAATGAATAGAAGGAGTCAAAGCTAAAAAGACACCCAGTTGTGGATGTGACTGGTGATAGAAGAAAGGTCCGATGCTGTAAAGAGCAATATTTCATAGGAACCTGGAATGTTAGGTCCATGAATCAAGACAAATTAGAAGTGACCAAACAGGAGATGGCAAGAGTGAAGGTTGAAATTTAAGGAATCAATGAACTAAATGGACTGGAATGGATGAATTTAACTCAGATGACCATTATGTCTACTACTGTGGGCAAGAATCACTTAGAAGAAGTAGAGTAGCCATCATAGTCAAAAAAAGAGTCTGAAATGCAGTACTTGGATGCAGTCTCAATGATGACAGAATGATCTCTGTTCTTTTCCAAGGCAAACCATTCAATATCAGAGTAATCTAAGTCTATGCCCCAACCAATAATGCTGAAGAAGCTGAAGTTGAACGATTCTATGAAAATCTACAAGATCTTCTAGAATTAACACCCCCAAAAATATGTCCTTTTCATTATAGGGGACTGAAATACAAAAGAAGGAAGTCAAGAAACACCTGGAGTAACAGGCAAATTTGGTCTTGGAGTACAGAATGAAGCAGGGCAAAGTCCTAATGACTATACTATGGAAGTGAGAAATAGATTAAAAGGACTAGATACGATAGATAGAGTGCCTGATGAACTACGGACTGAGGTTCGTGACATTGTACAGAGAGCAACACCGTCCCCAAGAAAAATAAATACAAATATGCCAAATGGCATCTGAGGAGGCCGTACAAATAGCTGTGAAAAGAAGAGAAGCAAAAAGCAAAGGAGAAAAGGAAAGATATAAGCATCCTAGTGCAGAGTTCCAAAGAATAGCAGGGAGAGATAATAAAGCCTTCCTCAGTGGTCAGTGCAAAGAAATAGAGGAAAACAATACAATGGGAAAGATTAGAGATCTCTTCAAGAAAATTAGAGATACCAAGGGAACACTTCATGCAAAGATGGGCTCGATAAAGGACAGAGATGGTATGGACCTAACAGAAGTAGAAGATATTAAGAAGAGGTGGCAAGAATACACAGAAGAACTGTACAAAAAAGATATTCAGGACCCAGATAATCATGATGGTGTGATCACTCACTTAGAGCCAGACATCCTGGAGTATGAAGTCAAGTGGGCCTTAGGAAGCATCACTACGAACAAAGCTATTTGAGGTGATGGAATTCCAGTTGAGCTATTTCAAATACTAAAAGATGATGCTGTGAAAGTGCTACACTCAATATGCCAGCAAATCTGGAAACCTCAGCAGGGGCCACAGGACTGGAAAAGGTCAGTTTTCATTCCAATCCCAAAGAAAGGCAATGCCAAAGAATGCTCAGACTACCACACATTTACACTCATTTCACACACTAGTAAAGTAATGCTCAAAATTCTCCAAGCCAGGCTTCAGCAATACGTGAACCATGAACTTCCTGATGTTCAAGCTGGTTTTAGAATAGGCACAGGAACCAGAGATCAAATTTCCAACATCTGCCGTATCATTGAAAAAACAAGAGTTCCAGAAAAACATCTTTTTCTGCTTTATTGACTACGCCAAAGCTTTTGACTGTGTGAATCACAATAAACTGTGGAAAATTCTTCAAGAGATGGAAATACCAGATCCCCTGACCTTCCTCTTGAGAAATCTGTATACAGGTCAGGAAGCAACGGTTAGAGCTGGACATGGAACAGTAGACTGGTAACAAATAGTAAAATGAGACATCAAATCTGTATATTCTCACACTGCATATTTAACTTATATGCAGAGTACATCATGAGAAGCACTGGGCTGGATGAAGCACAAGCTGGAATCAAGATGGCTGGGAAAAATATCAATAACCTCAGATATGCAGATGACATACCCTTATGGCAGAAAGTGAAGAAGAACTAAAGCGCCTCTTGATGAAATTGAAATTGGAGAATGATAAAATTGGCTTAAAGCTCAACATTCAGAAAACAAAGATCATGGCTTCTGGTTCCATCACTTCAATACAAATAGATGGAGAAACAGTGGAAACAGTGGCTGACTTTATGTGGGGGGCTCCAAAATCACTGCAGATGGTGACTGCAGCCATGAAATTAAAAGACGCCTACTCCTTGGAAGGAAAGTTATGACCAACCTAGACAGCATATTCAAAAGCAGGACAGTACTTTGCCAACAGTGTGGTCCGTCTAGTCAAGGCTATGGTTTTTCCAGTAGTCATGTATGGATGTGAGAGTTGGACTATAAAGAAGGCTGAGTGCTGAAGAACTGATGTTTTTGAACTGTGGTGTTAGAGAAGACTCTTGAGAGTCCCTTGGACTGCACAGAGATCCAACCAGTCCATCCTAAAGGAAGTCAGTCCTGAATGTTCATTGGAAGGACTGATGTTGAAACTCCAAATCTTTGGCACCTGATGCAAAGAGCTGACTCATTTGAAAAGACCCTGATGCTGGGAAAGATTGAAGGTGGGAGGAGAAGGGGACAACAGAGAATTAGATGACTGGATGGCATCACCGACTCAATGGACATGAGTTTGAGTAAACTCTGTGAGTTGGTGAGGGACAGGGAAGCCTGGCATTCTGCAGTCCATGGGGTTGCAAAGAGTCGGACATGACTGAGCGACCAAACTGAATTTAATGTTGATAACTCCTAAGACATGTTCATGTTGATTAAGCCAATAGACTTAAACTAGGTTTTATTTAGTAAAGATCATATGGACTTAACATTTGAGTCTGTTCTTACTAAATTTTTGGGAATTTGTACAAGTGCTTAATTTTCTTTAAGTCAATTAGATACAATTCTTTCAGAAATTAACTTTGGCAATGTCTTTAGAGGTATATAAATGTCATATCTATAATGTACATATATAGACATAGGTACATACAGAAAGACTGACACACACACATACTTTAATTCATGAATCAAGTACAACACACCACTCACTAGGTTACAAATAACACCTGAAACCAATTAAGTCTACTTGCAGATGGCCAGATTCTTTTATTATTTTTGGAGAGGACTTTAAAATCTGTACTTGCCTTTGGTAAACAATTTTAAGTAAGTTGCTTCCCCTCCCACCTGCTCCCCCACCCCACCCCAATTCTGTGTGGCTTGAGGGATCTCAGTTCCCAAACCAGGGATTGAAACCAGGCCAGTGAAAGTGCTGTGTCCTAAGCACTGAACCACCAGGGAATTCCCAAGGAGGCTATCTTTAATTAGAGTTTAGGCAAGAGAGTCCTCTTACCAGTTTGTGTTCTAAAAGTCCTCTGTCCTCTTTGTTTGCTTGTTTTCTGTTTTGTTTTTTTCTTATAAATTGGAGAAGGTTTTGGTTAGAGCTCACAGAGTACACCAGATAGAACTCTTGCATCTCTAAGGTGTGCAGGTGCCTGCTAAGTCGCTTCAGTCATGTCTGACTCTGTGTGACCCTATGGACTGTGTCTGGCTTCCCTGGTAGCTCAGCTGGTAAAGAATGTGCCTGCAGTTCAAGAGGCCCCAGTTTGATCCCTGGGTCAGGAAGATCCCTTGGAGAAGCAAGCTTCTATCAAAATGTGTTTTTTTGTTTGTTTGTTTGTTAAGAATTGGGGTATAACTGCTTTACAATACTATGTTACTTTCTGACATAGGACAAAGTGTGTCAGTCACATGTATACATCATCTCCCTCTTGAGCCCCCCTCCCACCCCCTCCTCCAATCCCATCCTTCTAAGTCACTACAATTTAAGAGAAAAAAAAAAAAAGTGAAACACACATTTGGATAGAAGGTTACTACTAGTCATGAGGAACAGACAGCTTAGTTAATGGTATTAGTGCTTTCCTAAGTATGGGAAGATCCAAGGATTCAGGTTCATTAAAAAAAAAAAAAAAAGTCTTGAAAATACCTATGCAAAGATCTGTTCTGCCAATTTTCTGGGAGAACTGAATGCTTCATCCTGATTTTCACTCTAAATTCTTTCCAGGGTATGCTGTAGATCAGCAACTGCAATGGCTGATGTCATGATTCTTATAGATCTGAATGGTGAACAACATCTTTTTCCTTTTATTTTTTTAAACAATTCCCTTCCCTTTCAGTCTCATTTTGACCAAAGTTTTGGAGGAATTTTGTGCTAAATATATTCCATGGCACTAGGAATGCTCATTCTCAGGTGAGGGGAGGATTTCACAGATAGGCCACTCAAAGTGCTATTACTGGACCAGACCCTGTTCAGTTCAGTTCAGTTGCTCAATCATGTCTGACTCTTTGTGACCCCATGAATCACAGCACGCCAGGCCTCCCTGTCCATCACCAAATCCCAGAGTTCACTCAGACTCACATCCACTGAGTCAGTGATGCCATCCAGCCATCTCATCCTCTGTCGTCCCCTTCTCCTCCTGCCCCCAATCCCTCCCAGCATTACAGTATTTTCCAATGAGTCAACTCTTTGCATGAGGTGGCCAAAGTACTGGAGTTTCAGCTTTAGCATCATTCCTTCCAAAGAAATCCCAGGGCTGATCTCCTTCAGAATGGACTGGTTGGATCTCCTTGCAGTTAACTGTAACCAAAAGCCTTCAAACTGCCTGGAACTTACTTAATATCTGTTATGATCTAGGAAATGGTTCCCTCTTGTTGTTTCTTCCCAGACCTAGAGTTACACAGTTACTGTCACTGATATTATATAACTAAGCTCAGTCACTCTGTCATGTCCAATTCTATAGTCTATAGTCTATCATGACTATAACTCACCAGGCTCCTCTGTCCATGGGATTTTTCTCACAAGAATAGTATGTTGCCATGCCCTCTTCCATGGGATCTTCCCAATCCAGGGTTTGAATTCACATTTCCTATGTCTCCTGCATTACAGTTGGATTCTTTACAGCTGAGCCACAGGGGAAAGCCCATTATATAACTATATATTTGATCAATTGTTTCAACTTGCTTAATCATTAATTCTCTCTGAGGCTCAGTGACTTATTGCCAATGCAGGAAACAATATTTTTGTCCAATAGGTATAAATGCAAATAATATAGATTGTAACATTAATATGGTCAATAAGTAAATATTTGAGCTAAGAAACTTGTTGAGTGTGACTCAGTCTCTCCTCAGGTTGTCTGACCAGTCTGTTCTGCACCAATCACTGTCTTTAAGGGAAATTCTATATTGGCATTATACATACATGTTCAACAAAGATGCCTGCATGCACAAGGTGAGTGAAGATGATCAAGACCCCTTACAGGATATAGAAAGGAATGTTATTATTTAAGAAATTTCATGACTGGCACCAGAATGAGAAAATTTTATCTTTATGGTTGAGCAGGTTTTTCTGCCATTAGAGAGGTCTGGTTAACTCATGATGCAGATGCACAAGGCACAGTATAGGAAATTCAGTTAAGTTCAGTCACTCTGTCGTGTGCAACTCCTTTTGACCCCAGTGGACTGCAGCACACCAGGCTTCCCTGTCCATCATCAACTCCTGGGGCTTACTCAAACTTATGTGCATCAAGTCAGTGATGCCATCCAACTATCTCATCCTCAGTTGTCTCCTTCTCCTCCCGCTTTCAATCCTTCCCAGCATCAGGGTCTTTTCAAATGAGTTAGTTTTTCACATCAGATGGCCAAAATATTGGAGCTTTAGCTTCAGCATCAGTCCTTCCAATGAATATTCAGGACTGATTTCCTTGAGGATAGACTGGTTGGATCGCCTTGCAGTCCAAGGGACTCTCAAGAGTCTTCTCCAACACCACAGTTCAAAAGCACCAATTCTTCAGTGCTCAACTTTCTTTATAGTCGAACTCTCACATCCATACATGACTACTGGAAAAACCGTAGCTTTGACTAGATGGACCTTTGTTGGCAAAACAATATCTCTGCTTTTCAATATGCTGTCTAGGTTGGTCATAACTTTTCTTCCAAGGAGTAAGTGTCTTTTAATTTCATGTCTGCAGTCACCATCTGCAGTGATTTTGGAGCCTCCCAAAACAAAACTTCTCACTGTTTCCATTGTTTCCCCATCTATTGGCCAAAAGTGATGGGACTGAATGCCATGATCTTAGTTTTCTGAATGTTGAGTTTTAAAAAGCTAACTTTTTCACTCTCCTCTTTCATTTTCATCAAGAGGTTCTTTAGATCTTCTTTGCTTTCTGCCATAAGGGTGGTATCATCTGCATATCTGAGTTTATTGATATTTCTCCCCCCGGCAATCTTGATTCCAGCTTGTGCTTCATCCAGCCTGGCATGTCTCATGATGTACTCTGAATGTAAGTTAAATAAACAGGGTGACAATATACAGCCTTGATGTACGCCTTTCCTGACTTGGAACCAGTCTGCTGTTCCTTGTGCAGTTGTTAACTGTTGCTTCTTGACCTGCATACAGATTTCTCGGGAGGCAGGTCAGGTGGTCTGGTATACCCATCTTTTTAAGAATTTTCCACTGTTTGTTGTGATCCACACAAAGGCTTTGGCATAGTCAATAAAGCAGAAGTAGATTTTTTTTTTCTGGAATTCTCTTGCTTTTTCTATGATCCAACAGATGTTGGCAATTTGATCTCTGGTTCCTTTGCCTTTTCTAAATCCAGCTTGAATATCTGGAAGCTCATGGTTCACGTACCGTTGAAGCCTGGCTTGGAGGATTTTGAGCATTACTTTGTTAGCATGTGAGATGGGTACAAGAGAATGACAAAGTGAAGAAAAAAAATTCTACGTTTAAACTTCTCTTGTCTTGCCTGAAAATGTGAATATTTATTTCATCAGTGTGTGTATTAATTGCTCAGTCATGTATAACTCTTTACAACCCCATGGACTGTAGCCCACCAGGCTCCTCTGTCCATGGAATTCTTCAGACAAGAATATTGGAGTAGGTTGCCATTTTCTTCTCTAGGGGATATTCTAGACCCAGGGATCAAACTCAGGTCTCCTGCATTGCAAGCAGATTCTTTACCATCTGAGCCATCAGGTAAGCTCATCATTTCATCAGCATGGTTAATGAAATCATTGGTCATTGGTGAATCAACTCTCGTTCACCTCCTCATTCTGGGCCTCTAGGGAGTAAGACTGAATGTTTCAACCCTTTAATTACAAGTTTTATTCCCCTTGCAACCAGATACTTAGAGCCTTTTTCAAAGTTGCCTCATTTACATAACAAACTTTATTTAACAAGAACATTATTTACATAGCTTTATTTTGCATAACTTTATTTACACAAAAGAAGACTACTGTATTTTTAGTCCCTTAAGAAACTCTAAGTGTTTTACGGGCTCTGTGCCAGGAATGGAGGAAATGAATATCAAATATATGTATCTTTTTGTAAATAAAAAAATTACCAAAACCCATATCAAAATGGCAAGACTCTTATTCATGCAGGGTAATGAAGAGGCAACGAATTTAAAGCTCTGATTCAAAGAAAACTATTTTCCAAATTGAGACTTACTCTTCCTAGCTCTATGACCTGATGGAGAGTTTATTGCTGTCCCAAACCTCCCTGTGCTCACTCAAAGTGGAGAAAATAACAGAATCATAGTATTGCAGAAGGGGTCGTAATTGCTAAATATTAACTGGCATTATTTTCTTAAATATTACTATATTCAATGAGCTTAAATCTAAAAGGACACAAGTATGGACACAGACAAGAATAAGATTCAGTAAAATATGTTATCATAAGCACTGCCATCAGAAAAAAAAGACAGTCTCTAAAACAAATGCACTTATTTGGGGTCTTAGAAAAGCAATTTGGGGAACACAGATTTCAGCAGTAAACAAAACAGGGTCCAGTTTTGGAGTCAAAGATTTTTTTTTTCTTTTTTTTTAAAGGAAAAATAGAGTACAATAGGTTTCACAAGTTGTTTGCCAAGAGCTACAACTGGAGGCTATTATTTTTTCTTTTACAACTTATTCCCTTGCGAAGACATTTCCCTCATTATTAAGAACACCACATTTTTGTACAGTTCTCAGAAATACCTTTCTCAACAGTAGTTCTTAGAAGGCTCTTCCTCAGCAAGTAACATGTTAATTTGCCAGTTATCAGGGTTAGTACAGTTCCATATTTTACCAGACAGAGTCCTGATATACAAAACAGAGTCACTACTGACAAGTACTTCCATAGCACTATAGGAGCGCAGGTGTGGGAGAGGAAGATATTAACTGAATAAGATGATGAGAAGAAAATGTTGTGTTATATATAAATAAAAGTGTAACTCACATTGGCAGTCTCAAAAAAAAATCTGTACCCCAATGTTCATTGCAGCACTGTTTATAATAGCCAGGACATGGAAGCAACCTAGATGTCCACCAGCAGATGAATGGATAAGAAAGCTATGGTACATATACACAATGGAGTATTACTCAGCCATTAAAAAGAATACATTTGAATCAGTTCTAATGAGGTGGATGCAACTGGAGCCTATTATACAGAGTGAAGTAAGCCAGAAAGAAAAACACCAATACAGTATACTAACGCATATATATGGAATTTAGAAAGATGGTAACAATAACCCTGTACACGAGACAGCAAAAGAGACACTGATGTATAGAACAGGCTTATGGACTCTTTGGGAGAGGGAGAGGGTGGGAAGATTTGGGAGAATGGCATTGAAACATGTATAATATCATGTATGAAACGAGTTGCCAGTCCAGGTTCGATGCACAATACTGGATGCATGGGGCTGGTGCACTGGGACGACCCAGAGGGATGGTATGGGGAGGGAGGAGGGAGGAGGGTTCAGGATGGGGAACACATGTATGCCTGTGGCGGATTCATTTCGATATTTGACAAAACTAATACAATATTGTAAAGTTTAAAAATAAAATAAAATTTTTCAAAAATAAATACATAAATAAATAAAAATCTGAAGGCTTCCCTGCTGGTCCAATGTTTAAGAATCTGATTTGCAATGCTGGGAACACTGGTTCAATCCTTAGTCTAGGATGTTACCACATGCTGCAAAGCAACTAAGCCCATGTACCACAACTAGTGAAGCCCTTGCATTCTAGAGCCTGTGCTCTGTAACAAAAGGAGCCAACACAATGAGAAGCCAGCACACTGAAATTAGAGAGTAGCCCCCACTTGCTGCAACTAGAAAAAGCACCTGCACAGCAATGGAGACCCAGTACAGTAAAACAAATAAATAAACATATTTTTAAAGGGTGAAGAAAAACTTTCCAGAAGTGGGAAATAACCCAAGCTAAATTTCAGATGTGGAGACGAATAGACGGCTACAAGGGCAAACTGGAGGTCTAAAGGAATTCTGGCACTAAGTCTGTAGGCTGGATGTTAGACACAGGTAAAGGTAGATTTGATATGCGTTTTAAAAGCACCTGAGCTTGAATTTGAGATTAGAAAGTTTTGTAAATACAATAGTAAACCAAAGATTGTGGAATGACATTTTCATATATATATATATATATATATATATATTTTTAGAAACTAACTTGATTGGGAAATTGTAGGATATATTTTATAATTGAAATGGACTTGAGTCATGAAAACACTTGAGAAGAAATTTAATTTAAATTTAATTTAAAATTTAAACCCTTGGGAAGAAATTTAATTTAAAAAGACCAGGAAAAGATCCTGGGAGCTTAAACTTGGGCAGCAAATGGAGAATGTGTGGGAGAGGGACTCTTCTAAGCCTTTTTTCCCCTATGATCATTAAAACTAACTCCTACATAATCCCAGTCATGAAATAACTTGTGTGTTAGTAAAACACCAGTAGTAAAACTTTCGTTAAACACAACATTATGACATATTAGCATAGAATTTCAATGTGTATAAGCTCACATTTATATTTTACATGTTATAACTGAAATCTGAGACATTGCTTTCATTTTATATGTTGCATGCTGTAGCTCCTCAGTCCTTTGTTTCCCTGCCATTAAGTAAATGACTTTGTTGAATACAAATTTCTTTAAGGTCATTTAAATACATACTTTTCTTAATTTGAACGTAGAATAACACTGTTGATTATTCTCACAATTCTACAAAGGTCACTTAATCTCTATATTGAAATCTGAAAAATTCTAAGCCACATAAGCCCCCTTAAAATAGTATCATAAAGGATATTACATTATGATGGACTCTGGAAGTTAATTACAATCAAAATAAAAGATTGAAACAGGTTAAAAAAAAAAAAAACACCTCATAAACACACTAGTAAGCTTGCTTTGCTTGCTACTTGAAGTCCCACTATCCATATTTTATATATCACAAATATAATTTTATACACTACATTTAAAACATTTGAAAACATTTGATTGCATGTTCTAGGCCTGTGTTTTCCAACACAGTAACCACTGGCCCTATATGGCTAATGGGCAGTTAAAAATGTGCGTAGTCAAAAATTGCAATGGCCTATAAGTATAAATATAAGGGCTGTAAAGACTTAGAGTGAAAATAAAGTAATAGATTGCTTCAATAAGTTTGTATCAATTGCATGTAGAAATGATAATGTCAGTATGAGTGTATTATTATAGGTGATATATGCACATATATGTGACAAATATATTGCATAATATTTTACAATAATATGTCATTAATATCAATGTTCTTAATCTCAGTATTGATTATAACTTTGTGATTAAGTAAATACATTATTTAGATTAATTTCACTTTTTAAATGACACTTAGTAGCAATACTTTAAGTGAAAATTTTAAATTACAGAATAGCTCATATATTTCTATCAGATAGTAGTGCTCTAGGGTATTCTAATCACCATAGAAAGAGGGAATAAAAGAGGGTAAAGAGAGCCATAATTATTACTTTGTAAAAGAGAATATCCCAAACATTCTTGTCATGGCCCCCAGGACTTCCTTATTCCTCAGACTGTAGATAATGGGATTGAGCATGGGAGTGAGGATGGTGTAAAAGACTGCCAAAATTTTATCTTCTGCTGGTGAGCGGAGATTCCTGGGCCGAAGATAAGCGTAGACAAAAGGTGCATAGTAAAATGTCACTACAGTTAAATGTGTTGAACAGGTGGTGAAGGCCTTTTTTCTTCCATCTTTTGAACGCATACAGTAGACAGCAAAAAGAACTCGGCCATAGGAAGCAGTGATGCCAAGGAAAGGAAGGAGGAGAAAGAGGCTTGTGCTCACAAAAACCATGTACTCATAGACCCAGGTGTCCATACAGGCCAGAGGCAACATAGCTGGGACATCACAGAAGAAGTGATCAATGGCCCTGGACTGGCAGTAAGGAATATGGAGGGCATAGACTGTGTGTGCCAGGGAGTTGAGAGACCCCAAGATCCAAGATCCCATAATCATCTTCATACACATCCTTTTGCTCATGCAGATACAATAGTGCAGGGGGTGACAGATAGCCACATAACGATCGTAGGCCATTGAGGCCAGGAGTAAGCCTTCAGAGCATGCCATGGTCAGGAAGAAGAAAGATTGCACTCCACATCCCAGGTAGGAGATGCCTTTCTGGCCAGAGAGAAAGTTGAACACCATCTTGGGGACGGTAGTGGAGAGGTACATTAGATCCATGAGGGAGAGCTGGCTGAGGAGAAAGTACATAGGTGTGTGGAGCCGGGGATCCAAACGTATGAGATAAATCATGGCTGAGTTACCCACAGAGGCTAGAAAGAATATCAGGATGATAAGAAGTAGGAGAAGCCGACCAGTTTGATTTGGGAGGAACAACCCCAACAAAATGAAATCATTGGAAGTTTGATTCCATTTCTCCATGAAAACGTATTGCTTTAACTCTCTTGAAAGACTAACAAAGACAAAAAAGAAAAAGAGCATAAAACATGAAATGAAACAAAACAGGAGCATAAAAAGGAACATTTATTAATGTTTACTTAGAATGAATTGTTTTTCCTTCAATACTGAAACTTTTGTTGAATCAATTTCAATATCTGAATTGAATGCTTCACTTCCATTTTTCTCTGGTAAGTATCTTATCAAGTGATCTTTAGTTTAAAATCTAGTATAATAGCCAGCAAAGATAAGCAAGGTAACTAAAGCATTCATTTCTGTATAACTCCTAGCCAGGCTCATCACTCACAATTTAACAAATCACACAAATCTCTGCTTTCCCAGTGTCTGTCAGGTTGCTACAACATATTCACCAAAGTAATTGACTTATGTGACTCAGGGCCTTCTATATGCTTAAATTCTAGGTCTTCTATTAGCCCTGTTTTTGAGCCTGTGTGGCTACTTCAAACTTCTAGTTGTTTAAATATTTCAAGTTTCCTAATTAGTAAATGCGTTGCTTTGTGTACCATGCCTTATTCAACACAACAGTGTAATCATTGCTCTTTTGAAAAAGATTTGGCTTAATTTCATATAGATCAAAGCATACTGAAACTGGAGAAGATAGTTACTATTTTTCTTTACTTAATTTGCCACACAGTAGATGGCAGTAGAGTCCTAGCAATTGAAAAACTTTCACTTGGAAGAAAGTTAAAGTGAAGTAGCTCACTCGTGTCTGACTCTTTGCGACCCCGTGGACTGTAGCCTACCAGGCTCCTCCCTCCATGGGATTTTCCAGGCAAGAGTACTGGAGTGGGTCGCCATTGCCTTCTTCAAGGGATCTTCCCCACCCAGGATCGAACGCAGGTCTCCAGCATTGTAGGCAGACGCTTTTACCATAAGAGCCACCAGGGAACTCTCACTTGAAAAAGGGTATGACCAAAAAACAGCTTTTGGTTTGTAGCTTACTGTCTTTAGACTTGACTGTTTAAAGCAAGAAAAGTAATATATTACTTAGAATTTTAAAAATCAAGAAGAGGTAAAAATGAATAAACTTTCCTTTCTGGAAATTCTTCCAACTTTTTCTGTCTACACTTTTCCTTGGGAATTTTTATGTGTAACTCAAGTCAGATGCAACTTAGAGACTGAAGAACAACAATATTTTATGAGCTTCCCCAGTGACTCAAGGGGTAAATAATCTTGTAACACAGGAGACACAATTTCGATCCCTGCTTTGGGAAGATCCCCCCAAGGAGGAAATGGTAACCCACTCCAGTATTCTACTTGGAAAATCCCATGGACAGAGAAGCTTGATGGGCTACAGTCCATAGGGTCACAAAGAGTCAGACATAACTGAGCACATACACTCAGCCTGGCCTGCAGCTGCACCAGAGAATTTCCTTCCTTTTCTTTGGTCACACAGCTCCTGGAGCTCAGCTTCGATTTAGGCCCTACCTCTGCTTGTACAGTGCCTTCTGGCGTCTGTTACCCACCCACACAAGATGTGATGAAAGCAGCAGTCTGATTAGGGCTCACATGCTCATTCAGGCCAGGGAGAGGGACATAACATGGCAATCACCACTGGGATGTGTGGGGAGTGCCTGTAGTAACAGAGGCTGACAGGCAGAGGCCTCCAACATTTTATAGCTTCTTTTTCTCTATGCGTCATGTTAATTATGGGGATATCCTTGGTGGCTCAGATGGTAAAGCGTCTGCCTACAGTGCGGGAGACACGGGTTCAATCCCTGGGTTGAGAAGATCGCCTGGAGAAAGAAATGGCAACCCACTCCAGTATTCTTGCCTGGAAAATCCCATGGACGAAAGAGCCTGGTAGGCTAGAGTCCGTGGGGTCGCAAAGAGTCAGACACGACTGAGCGACTTTCTTTCACTTTCATGTTAGTTATGACCATTTGTACATTCCTTCACTCAGTTTCTCAAACACATATAAACTGTGAATGCAGTATACTTCTTTTATTTTTAATGTATGTTTTATACCTCATTTGGAGAAGGCAATGGCACCCCACTCCAGTGTTCTTGCCTGGAGAATCCCAGGGGTGGGGGAGCCTGGTGGGCTGCTGTCTATGGGGTCTCACAGAGTCGGACACGACTGAAGCGACTTAGCAGCAGCATACTTCATTTACGCAGCTTAAGCGACAGATAGACTGTATGCTTTCTTTTGTGTTCTTCTATCTGAAGAAGACTCTTAATGCCATGTTATGTCAAAGATTTAAATAATGTTGATTGGGCTATTACTCTTTTAAACAGTAAGGAACAAGAATTAATGGTTTGTTGCAATTATTCCTGTTTCATAACTTAAAATCAACTGTTAGTTCATGTAACTTTGGACAGCATGAATAATATTGTGAGAAAAAAAAACAGCATAGAGAAATGGGGGAAAAATGTTTATATCTGTTTAGTTGGCAAATGCTAGCAATAAAAAATGCATAGTGTCACAAAAGAGGTACACAATATCATTGTTGCTAGAGGAGATCCTTATTGCCAAATAGCTCCTTATCGCCAAATTCAGACTGAAATTGAAGAAAGTAGAGAAAACCACTAGACCATTCAGGTATGACCAAAATCAAATCCCTTACAATTAGACAGTGGAAATGAGAAATAGATTCAAGGGATTAGATCCGATAGACAGAGTGCCTGAAGAACTATGGATGGAGGTTCATGACATTGTACAGGAGGCAATGATCAAGACCATCCTCAAGAAAAAGAAATGCAAGAAGGCAAAATGGTTGTCTGAAGAGACCTTACAAATAGCTATGAAAAGAAGAAAAGCAAAAGGCAAAGGAGAAAAGGAAAGATATACCCATTTGAATGCAGAGTTCCAAAGAATAGCAGGGAGAGATAAGAAAGCTGTACCCAGTGATTAATGTAAAGAAATAGAGGAAAACAATAGAAAGGGAAAGACTAGATACTTCTTCAAAAAAATTAGAGATACCAAAGGAACATTTCATGCAAAGATAGGCTCAATAAAGGACAGAAAAGTATGGACCTAACAAACATAACATATTAAGAAGAGGTGGCAAGAATACACAGAAGAACTGTACAAAAAAGATCTTCATGACCCAGATAACCATGATGGTGTGATCACTCACCTAGAGCCAGACATCCTAGAATATGAAGGCAAGTGGGCCTTAGGAAGCATCACAACGAACAGAGTGGATGTGACGGAATTCCAGTTGAGCTATTTCAAATGCTAAAAGATGATGCTGTGAAAGTGCTGCACTCAATATGCCAGCAAATTTGGAAAACTCAGCAGTGGCCACAGGACTGGAAAAGGTCAATTTTCATTCCTAACCCAAATAAGGGCAATGCCAAAGAATCTTCAAACCACCACATAATTGCACTCATCTCACACACTATCAAAATAATGATCAAAATTCTCCAAGCCAGGCTTCAACAGTAGGTGAACCATGAAATGTCATAAGCTCAAGCTAGATTTAGAAAAGGCAGAAAAACCAGAAATCAAATTGTCAATATCTGTTGGATCTTCATAAAAGGAAGAGAATTCCAGAAAAACATCTATTTCTGCTTTATGCTGCTGCTGCTAAGTCACTTCAGTCGTGTCCGACTCTGTGAGACCCCATAGACAGCAGCCCACCAGGCTCCCCCTGGGATTCTCCAGGCAAGAGTACTGGAGTGGGTTGCCATTTCCTTCTCCAATGCATGAAAGAGAAAAGTGAAAGTGAAGTCGCTCAGTCATATCCAACTGTTAGTGACCCCATGGACTGCAGCCCACCAGGCTCCTCTGTCCATGGGATTTTCCAGCCAAGAGTACTGGAGTGGGGTGCCATTGCCTTCTCCACTTCTGCTTTATAGTTTACATCAAATCCTTTTACTGTGTAGATCATAACAAACTGGAAAATTCCTTAGGAGACGAGAATATGAGACCACCTTACCTGCTTACTTAGAAATCTGTATTCAGGGCAAGAAGCAATAGTTAGAATGGGACATGGAACAACAGACTGATCCCAAATTGATAAAGGAGTATGTCAAGGCTATATCTTGTCACCCTGCTTATTTAACTTATATGCAGAGTACATCATGCGAAATGCCAGGCTGGATGAAGCATAAGCTGAAATCAAGATTGCCAGGAGAAATATCTATAACCTCAGGTATGCAGATGACACCACCCTTATGGCAGAAAGTGAAGAAGAACTAAAGAGGCTCTTGATGAAAGTGAAAGAAGAGAGTGAGAAAGCTGACCTAAAACTCAACATTCAAAAACTAAAATCATGGCATCTGGTCCCATCACTTCAAGGCAAACGGATGGAGAAACAATGGAAACAGTGACAGACTTTATTATTTTGGGCTCCAAAATCACTGCAGGTGGTGACTATAGCCTTGAAATTAAAAGATGCTTACTCCTTGAAAGAAAAGCTATGACAAACCTGCTAAATCGCTTCAGACGTGTCCGATTCTGTGTGAAGCCATAGACAGAAGCCCACCAGGCTCCCTCGTCCCTGGGATTCTCCAGGCAAGAACACTGGAGTGGGTTGCCATTTCCTTCTCCAATGCATGAAAGTGAAAAATGAAGGGGAAGTCACTCAGTCATGTCCGACTCTTAGCAACCCCATAGACTACAGCCTACCAGGCTCCTCCGTCCATGGGATTTTCCAGGCAAGAGTACTGGAGTGGGGTGCCATTGCCTTCTCCAATTACCAACCTAGACAGCATATTAAAAAGAAGACATTACTTTGCAGACAAAAGTCCGTCTAGTCAGAGCTATGGTTTTTCCAGTAGTCATGTATGGATGTGAGAGTTGGACTATAAAGGAAAGCTGACCTCTGAAGAATTGATGCTTTTGAACAGTGTTGTTGGAGAAGACTCTTGAGAGTCCCTTGGCCTGCAAGGACATCAAATCAGTCAATCCTCAAAGAAATCGGTCCTGAATATTCATTGGAAGGACTGATGCTGAAGCTGAAATGCCAATATTTTGGTCAACTGATATGAAGAATTGACTCATTGAAAAGGACCCTGATGCTGGGAAAGACTGAAGGTAGGAAGAGAAGGGGATGGCAGAGGGTGAGATGGTTGGATGGCATCACCAACAGGATGGACATGAGTTTGATCAAGCTCTAGGAGTTGGTGATGGATAGGGAGGCTTGGCGTGCTGCAGTCCATGGGGTCACAAAGAGTAAGACACGACTAAGCAACTGAATTGAACTGAACTGAGGGGCAATCCTATATATCTTCTGCTTTTTTAAAATTTCTAGAAATAAAAAATAATGACCTAACAGGTAAGAACAAAGAATAGTCACCATCATTAAAGTGCACTCATTCCTTCAAACAATATTCACTTACTTTTTATTTTTAACAGTACTGCTAGGCACTGAGCTGCTTTGTTAATTAAAACACAATTCTACAACCAAAAGTTAAATTTTAGTAAGTGAAAAAACAATAAAGCAACAAACTCAATGTTGCTATCTGTTGTTATATAATGGTTAGTACTAAAAGTAAAAATAACTAGGGTAAAGAAATAAAGATATATACGACAAAACTGAAAAAATGAATAAATAAATAAACCCAGTAGGCAATATTAATAATAAAACCAGTAGGCAATATTAAAGAAAGTCTGGTTAAAGAATTTTCAACTCAGAGTGAACAACAGGTAAAATGGAATATCTGTTTTGTTCCTCAGAACAATACCAATGAAATCAGGGTTTTTGATAAGTAGAACATTAGGGCATTTGTGTAGGAACTACTATACTATGATAGGAGCTTCCATTTTTTTCTGAGTGAGACAAAGAAGCCAGTGAGAATGGCAGGATTAGGTATGTTTCTAGAATTCATACAAGATGCTCTGGGTGAGTAAACAGTGCAAGGAGGAGTACATGTATGCATAGAATACTAGTTAAGAAGTCAAAACAGCCCCAGACAGTAACCTGCTTCATTTAGGTAATGGCATCAAAATTATTCCAGGCTTTGGAGGCAGTGCACATTTAATGTTAATGTTTGATCTTGAATTCAATAATAAGCTCATATCCCCAGATATAAATCTAGTATAAATCATAGCTGTGATTGCAGAATGCCTAGCATTTATTTTTCTAACTTATTTTGACTTTTACCAAGGTGCTGATACTAGAAAAGTTTTGCATATTTTATCGTTTGTTTATATTTGGCTCTATCATCTGACTTTTGAGTTTGTCATTTTATGCTGGAGATTGTCCTGATTTTAAAACAGAAGCCCTACAAGTCGGACATAACTGAGCGACTGAACTGAAGCCCTGGGAAAATCAGGACGGTTGTTTACCGATTTAGGGATAGGGTATTACCTGATGAATCATCCTTTCTCTGCACCCTTACATAGTGACTATTGCATAGTGGCTTTCAACATTTTATCTGTCTGATAAAATGAATGAAAGCATTGCCTGAAAAGTAGATTAGTGTGACACTCATAAAAGGTAGCCAGTTCAGTTCAAAAATCAGTCTTTAGTATATGTGGCTTGGAAATTAAGAGAACCGAGTCTCATAGGGCACTTTCCTCATTTCTTCATTTAATCCAGTCTAAATTCAGGGGAGGAAAAGTACCAACCAGTCCTCCTAGGAGGTGTGTTTCCAATAGCAAGTGCTATACAAACAGCGCTAGCTCTGTTAATGTATTGTATGGGCCAGTAATTTTGTAGAGAGACACATGAGCATGTTGATTCTATGCTGTATGAATTAGAGCTCAGAGTATCATAAAGATATTTTGATGATAGCTACAACACCTGTTTTTCTTTCTAAACTAAAAACTGACATTTTGTTAGACAATAGAAACCAACAGTTAATTTCAATATCCTATAAATCTGGAACTTGAAGCTTTTAGGACATGGATCACAGAAGCTGGAACTCGGGGTCTCTTTTTGCTGATACCCAACAGATTTCTTTATTGGGTATGGACTTTACTTAGTGCACCAAAGTTACATGAAACAACACCCTTTGGTTATATTATGGCTTGGAGAATATTGTCCCTGAGACTACAACTGGGCGTACAATGAATGCTTCTCTTGGTCATTTTAAGAATCATATTTCTGACATTCATAGAGTTAAAAGGAAAAAAAAAATCTCAACTTACAGAATCTACTATATGTAAATGTGTCAATGTCAGGGTCCTGAATTTATTTTTGCAAAAGTTACATTTCAGGGACCCTTTAAAAAAGTCTTGTAGACAGACAGCCCAAAACCAATAAACAAATTGTCTGAGCCTCAGCTAACTTAATTCCCACAACTTTATAGGACAATTCTGAAGATGGACCTAAACAGACTCTGTGTTCAGCAAGCACAGAGGTCCTCAGTCAGTGTCATTCTTCTTTGTCCATTCTATATCTTAATCATTGATAAATATCACATAGAGAGAAATAAAGTGTCTTAGTTAAGGTAACACACCACTCCAGAGCCACACATAATATATTTCTATCCGGTACATATTACTTCTTTTTACATTTTTATATTTCAGGTTCACACTTTACTTTTCCAATTTGCTTTGAAACGGCTTATTCTCTGTGCAGAACAAAATATTTTCCGAAGACAGGAAAACCATATCTTCAATGTTACTCCCTAGTAACCCAAATCAACTCAATTCTATAAAAATACTATGACTTACCTTTTCTGAAGTTCTTGTGTATTTTGAGAGAGAATGTAGCCTTATAATGGCACAATTTCTTGCTATCAGTACATTGAATTATTTAAAATGTTTAAGTACCAAATTGTACTGACATTGCTTCTTGGGCTAGGCTACAAGATCATGTCATTGGTCAAAAGTGTCTACATCAAATCAAAACTGTCTCTCTGACATAAGAATCTCTGCTTTATTTGCTAAAATTCATGAGAAAGAAATTTCTGAGAGCACATTGTGATATATATTCCTCATTGTTCCTCTGTATATAATTTTCTTTAGCATAAAACTATGGCCATTTTTAGCTTCCTTTTGTCCAAGACTCACTGGAATTAGAAAACAACTTAACTCTGTATAATGAAATATTTTTCCATTTGCATAGGTATTGGTTAGTTAAAGCAACTTTCTTTCCTATTACCTGTTCCAGTGAATGCAGACGAACACATTTTATACTTAGTTCCCGCAGGTCCTACTGTTGGAAGACAGAAAGGTAAGTTGTAACACTTTATATGCAGATTGTTACATCATCAACTCTTTAGCTATTTCTCTCTCTCCTGTAATTGATCCCCAATGTCCAAGTCCACTGTGGCCTAAATCTTGGAAATTTAGTTGACTTTGCTTATTTAAAAGTGAACTCAGTTATGCACCTAGAGAAAAAGAGTCAACTCAATTTATGTTGCATTCCCAGAATCCCCAAGAAAGGATGAACTTCATTATTCCAAAACATGACTTAATACCTGTGAGATGTCACATCATGTATATTAAAATTTTATAAGTTAGAAATCTACAGACTTAAGAGTTGCAGATAGTACTTATTGGTACTTGGCTGAATAATAGAAACAGTATCAGAGACAGTTTTCTACCTACTTGAGCAAATTCTGGGAGATAGTGGAGAACAGGGAAGCCTGGTGTGCTGCAGTTACGCGGTTGCAGAGTCAGACACAGCTTAGTGACTGAACAACAACAACAACAGAGGAAATATTGGTGATTGTGACTAAATTAAATTTTGCTATGTCAAATACTTTCTCCCTTTTATTGAGGAGTAGATAAGTGATACATAAAAATATTAATCCAGTCAGCTGTTCTACTGAAGTGGAAAGTTGACTCCTAGAGGTAATGCAATACAATAAGCATTTAGACACAGAGAGAAACCTAGCCTGCCAGGCCCAGCACTGGTTAAACAGTTGGCTGGGAAAATTTACTTAAGGTTCTAGTTTACTGCTAAGCTTCTACAGTTGTTCTAAAAAATATTCTAAGAACAAAATGGAATAATATATGTCAGATGTTTACACAGTACCTTTCACAGAGAAAAGCCTCAATACATTTTAGGATTTATTACCCCATTCAATTAACAGATTTATAATCAAGAAAAGTATTAAAATGGGGTCATTTGTCCTGGGAAAAGATCATGGAATATTGTTTAGCATGATTTTACTTAATAAATAACAATGTTGTACTTTATATATGGCACATTATATGTATTTATATAGTGAAAATAAAATAAAATATAAAACTGAGTGAATTAATTTTACTGCTTTGCCTTTGATTAGGGGATAAGTTATTAACATGTGCATAAATTTTCTTACAGTAATTATATTAATGTCTATGTCTCCCTGCCATATGGCATCCTCTTTGCATTTACTCTAACCTGGTTAAATCTCATCCTCAGCATGTTATCAAGACCAAAGGACCCACTGAGCAGCAAAACATGACTGTTTTGTATAAAACAGTATAAAATTAAGAACTATGTGACAAATCTCACTTTAAAATTATTAAAAAAGATAAATAAATCTTGAGTTAGCTTCTTGGCAAAGTCACAATATGGCCATAATCTCTGAAGACTTTCTCTAAACTAGTAATCTATGCATCCTTTTCTATGAAAAACTCCAACACACTTTAATAATCTGTAGACTCAGATGCAAAAGAAAAAAAATGTATTAAAACATTATCAATCACAATTCCGATTCTATTAGAACTAAATGTACAAGTGTTCTGAACTTTGGACCCATAATTCCCTATTATTTCCTGTGTCAATGCACAAAATAACCCTGTTACTATTTTTCAGTTGAAAAGTCTTGTCTCACTCTTTGCAGTCCTATCAGCATGCTAAGGCTCTCCTGTCCTCCTCTACATCCTGGAGTTTGCTCAAATTCATGTTCATTGAGTCAGTTATGCTAACAATCCTGTCCTCTGTCATGCCTTTCTTTTGCCTTCAATCTTTCCCAGCATCAGGGTATTTTCCAATAAGTCAGCTCTTCACATCATGTACCCAAAGTATTGGAGCTTCACCATCAGCAACAATCTTTCCAATGAATATTCAGGATTGATTTCATTTCAGATGGATGAGTTTGATCTCTTTGCAGTCCAAGGCACTCTCAAGAGTCTTCTCCAGCACCACAGTTCAAAAGCATCAGTTCTTCAGTGCTCAGCCTTCTTTATGGTCCAACTTTCACACTCATACCTGACTACTAAAAAAATCATGCCTTTAATGCATGGACCTTTGTCAGCAAAGTGATGTCTCTGCTTTTTAATATGCTGTCTATGTTTTTCATAGTTTCAATTCCAAGGAACAATTGTCTTTTAATTTCATGGCTGCAGTCAAGTACTGCAGTGATTTTGGAGTCCAAGAAAATAAAATCTGTCACTGTTTCCACTTTTTCCAATTTTATATGCCATGAAGTGATGAGCCTGGATGGCATTATCTTAGTTTGTTTGTTTGTTTTTCTAATATTGAATTTTAAGCCAGCATTTTTTTTTTACTCTCCTCTTTCATATCGATCAAGAGACTCTTTGGTTCCTCTTCACTTTCTACCATTAAAGTGGTCTCAGTTGCATATCTGATGATGCCACTCTTATTGATATATCTTCCAGCAATTTTGATTCCAGCTTGTGATTCACCCATCGTGGTATTTCACATGACATATTCTGCATATAACTTAAATAAGCAGGTGGACAGACTTGTCATATTCCTTTCCCAGTTTGGAACCAGTCCATAGTTCCATGTCTGAGTCTAACTGTAGCTTCTTGACCCACATACATGTTTCTCAGAAAACAGGTAAGATAGTCAGGTACTCCAATCTCTTTAATAATTTTCCACAGTTTGTTGTGATCCACACAGTCAAAGCCTTTAGCATAGTCAATGAAGCAGAATTAGATATTTTTATGGAGTTCCTTTGCTTTCCCCATGATACAATGAATGTTGGCAATTCGACGTCTTGTTCCTCTGCCTTTTCTAAATCCAGCTTGTACATCTGAAAGTTAACGGTTTAAGCCTAGCTTGAAGGATTTTGAGCATAAAGTTTCCATCATGTGAATGAGGGCAATATTAAAGAAATAGTTTCAATATTCATTGGCATTGCCCTTCTTTGGGATTGTAATGAAACCTAATCTTCTCCAGTTCTGTGCCACTGATTAGTTTTTCAAATTTCCTGGCATATTGAGTGCAGCACTTTCATGGCATCATATTTTGGAATTTGAAATACCACAGCTGGAATTTCACCACCTCCACTAGCTTTGTTCATAGTAATGCTTCCTAATGCCTATATGTTCCAAAGAAAAGCAAGGCCAAAGAATGCTTAAACTACCACACAATTGCACTCATCTCACATGCTAGTAAAGTAATGCTCAAAATTCTCCAAGCCAGGCTTCAACAATACGTGAACCATGAACTTCCAGATGTTCAAGCTGGCTTTAGAAAAGGCAGAGGAACCAGAGATCAAACTGCCACATCTGTTGGATTATCAAAAAAGCAAGAGAGTTCCTGAAAAACATCTATTTCTGCTTTATTGATTATGCCAAAGCCTTTGACCGTGTGAATCACCACAAATTGTGGAAAATTCTTCAAGAGATGGGAATACCAGACCACCTGACCTGCCTCTTGAGAAATCTGTATGCATGTCAGGAAGCAAGTTAGAACTGGACATGGAACAATAGACTGGTTCCAAATAGGAAAAGGAGTCAAGGCTGTATATTGTTACTCTACTTATTTAACTTATATGCAGAGTACATCACGTGAAATGCCAGGCTAGATGAAGCACAAGCTGGAATCAAGATTGCCGGGAGAAATATCAATAACCTCAGATATGCAGATGATACCACCCTTATGGCAGAAAGCAAAGAAGAACTAAAGGGACTTTTGATGCAAGTGAAAGAGGAGAGTGAAAAAGTTGGCTTAAAGCTCAACATTCAGAAAACGAAGATCATGGCATCTGGTCCCGTCACTTCATGGCAAATGGATGGGGAAACAGTGGTAGACTTTATTTTGGGCGTGGGGGTGGGGGGGTGGGGGCGGGCTCCAAAATTACTGCAGATAGTGACTGCAGCCATGAAATTAAAAGACACTCCTTGGAAGAAAAGTTATGACCAACCTAGATAGCATATTAAAAAGCAGAGACAATACTTTGCCAACAAAGGTCCGTCTAGTCAAGGCTATGGTTTTTCCTTTGGTCATGTATGGATGTGAGAGTTGGACTGTGAAGAAAGCTGAGCACAGAAAAACGAATGCTTTTGAACTGTGGCATTCAAGAGGACTCTTGAGAATCCCTTGGACAGCAAACAGATCCAACCAGTCTATCCTCAAGGAAATCAGTCCTGGATATAAATTGGAAGGACTGATGCTGAAGGTGAAACTCCAACACTTTGGCCACCTGATGGGAAGAACTGACTCATTTGAACTGACCCTGATGCTGGGAAAGGTTGAAGGCAAGAGAACAAGGGGACAACAAAGGATGAGAAGGTTGAATAGCATCACTGACTCAATGGGCTTGAGTTTGAGCATGCTCCTTGAGTTGGTGATGGATAGGGAGGCCTGGCGTGCTGCAGTCTATGGGGTTTCAAGAATCAGACACGACTGAATAACTGAACTGAACTGAATGCCTATGTGACTTCACAATCCTGGAAATCTGCCTCTAAGTGAGTGACAACACCACCGTGGTTATTCAGGTTATTAAGTGCTTTCTTGCATATTTCTTCTGTGTTTTCTTGCTATCCCTTTTTAATCTCTTCTTCTTCTGTTAGTTCCTTACAATTTCCGTCCTTTTTCATGCCCATCCTTACATGAAATGTCCCCTTGATATCTCCAATTTTCTTAAAGGATCTCTAGTCTTTTCCATTCTATTTTTTCCCTCTATTTCTTTGCATTGTTCATTTAAGAAGGAATTCTTATCTCTCCTTGCTATTCTCTGAAACTTTGTATTCAGTAGGGTATCTTTCCCTTTCTTCTTTGCTTTTTGCTTCTTTTCTGTCCTCGGCTGTTTGTAAAGCTTGCTCAGTGAACCACTTTGCTTTCTTGCATTACTTTTTATTGGAGATGGTTTTGGTCACCACCTCCTGTACAGTGTTATGAACTTCCATCCATAGTTCTTCAGGCACTCTGTCTACCAGAACTAATTCCTTGAATCTGCTTGTCACCTCCTCTGTGTAATCATAAGGGATTTAATTTAGGTCATACCTGAATGGCTTAGTGGTTGTCCCTACTTTCTTCAATTCAAGTATGAATTTTGCAATAAAGAGCTCATGATCTGTGCCACAGTCAGCTCCAGATTTTGTTTTTGTTGATGTATAGCACTTCTCCAGCTTCAGCTGCAAAGAATATAATCAGTCTTATTTTGATATTGACTACTTGGTTATGTCCATGTGTAGAGTCTTCTCTTATGTTGCTGGGAAAAAAGTGTTTGCTATGACCAGCATGTTCTTCTGGTAATATCATGTTAGCCTTTGCCCTGCTTCATTTTGTACTCCAATGACAAACTTGCCTATCACTCCAGGTATCTCTTGAGTTCCTACTTTTGCATTCTAATCCCTATGATAAAAAAGACATACTTGGGGGGTGTTAGTTCTAGAAGGTGTTGTGTGCAGTCTTCATGGAACTGGTCAACTTTAGCTTCTTTGGCTTTAGCAGTTGGGGCATCATGTTGGATCACTATGATGTTGAATGATTTGCTTTGGAAACAAACTGAGATCATTCTGTCATTTTCTAGACTGCACCCAAGTACTGCATTGTGGACTCTTTTGACTATGATGGCTACTCCTTCATCAAGGGATTCTTGCCCACAGTTTATATATATATATATATATATATATATATATATATATATATATATATGAACTAAATTTGCCCTTTCTGTCCATTTTACTTCACTAATCCCTAAGATGTCTATGCTCACTCTTGCCATATCTTGCTTCAGTTAATTTCAGTCGTGTCCAACCCTTTACAACTCCATGAGCTGTAGCACGTCAGGCCTCCCTGTCCATCACCAACTCCCAGAGCCTACCCAAAGTCATGTCCATTGAGTCGGTGATCTCCTGCTTGACCACATCCAATTTACCCTCACTCATGGACATAACATCAAGGTTCCTATACAATATTGTTCTTAGAGCATTTGATTTTACTTTCATCACCAGACGCATACACAGCTGGGCATTGTTTTCACTTTGGCTGAGCCTCTTCATTCTTTCTGGAGCAATTAGTAACTGTCCTTCAGTCTTCCCCAGTAGTATATTGGATACCTTCCAACTTGGGAGGCTCATTTTCTGGTGTCATATTTTTTTCTTTTTTCATACTGTCAATGGGGCCATCAGGAAAGAATCCTGGATTGGGTTGCCATTTGTTCCTCCAATAGATCATGTTCTGTCAGAACTCTTCACTATGATCTATTTATTTTGGGTGGCCTTGCATAACATGGTTTATAGATTCATTGAGTTACTCAAGCCCCTTTGCCACCACAAGGCTGAGATCCATGAGCAGAGAAATGATCCTACTCCTATCCAAATCCATTCCTTTTACTTAAGCATGAGGCTAATCCCTTCTCACCATATTCTCTTTCCATTGTATTCTCTCCTGGATTATCATCATCAGCATGTAAATGCTTGAGAATTAAAAGAAAATATGGCTCCAAAGGATTTGATCTTGCTCTTCAAAATAATATAAAAATTGAACAATGGGGCAAAGTCAGCCTCTTCAATAAATGGTGCTGGGAAAACTGGATGGCAAATTGTAAAAGAATGAAATTAGAACACTTTCCAACACCATACACAAAGTTAAAATCCAAATGGATTAAAGATCTAAATGCAAGACCATAAACTATAAAACTCTTAGAGGAAAACATAGGCAGAACACTTGGTGACATAATCAAAGCAAGATCCTCTATGACCCACCTCCTAGAGTAATGGAAATAAAAACAAAAGTAAACAAGTGGGACCTGATTAAACTTAAAAGCTTTTGCACAGCAAAAGAAACTATAAGCAAGATGATAAGACCCTCAGAGTGGGAGAAAATAATAGCAAATGAAATACTGACAAAGGATTAATTTCCAAAATATACAAGCAGCTCATATAACTCAATACCAGAAAAACAAACAACCCGATCAAAAAGTAGGAAAAAGACCTAAACAGACATTTCTCCAAAGAAGACATACAGATGGCTAACAAATACATGAAAAGATGCTCAACATCGCTCATTATTAGAGAAATGCAAATCAAAACTACAATGAGATATCACCTTACACCAGTCAGAATGGCCATCGTCAAAAAGTCTACAAACAATAAATGCTGGAGAGGGTGTGGAGAAAAGGGAACACTCTTGCACTGTTGGTGGGAATGTAAACTGATGGAAGATGGTATGGAGATTCCTTTAAAAACTAGGAATAAAACCACCATATGACCCAGAAATCCCACTCCTAGGCATATATCCTGAGGAAACCAAAATTGAAAAAGACACATGTATCCCATTGTTCATTGAAGCACTGTTTACAATAGCTAGAACATAGAAGCAATCTAGATGTCCATCGACAGTTGAATGGATAAAGAAGCTGTGGTACATTTACGCAATGGAATATTGTTCAGCCATAAAAAAGAACATATTTGAGTCAGTTCTAATGAGATGGATGAACCTAGAACCTATTGTACAGAGTGAAGTAAGTCAGAAAGAGAAACATAAATATCATATTCTAATGCATATATACAGAATCTAGAAAAATGGTATTGAAGAATTTATTCACAGGGCAGCAATGGAGAAACAGACATAGAGAATAGACTTATGGACATGGAGAGGAAAGGGTGAGATGTATGGAAAGAGTAAAATAATAATAATAATATAAAAATTTGGAGTTCTCACCAGAGATCACAAGCATCTCTTTCTATCATGGGGATGAAACTTGCTCACTTCTTAAGGTAGAAAAGTGGTAGGTACTATGGGCAAGGGGTTGCCAAGATTGAGAGAATCCAGAGTGTGAAATATTCTGTGATGGTGTTTCCATGGAGTCACTGTGATGAAAATGAGTTGAGATCTTTTTCCTAATTTCTTAAGAAATTTTGTTTTATCTAGGGTTTTGTTTTATCTAGGGTTAAGAGATCATTCTGTGATAATTTTGTGAATACAGGGAACCTTGGTAATGACAGACATGTTTAAGAGTTTTACTTATGTGTGTGGAAGTCTGTGAGGACAGGGATAAAGGATTAAATGAGGTAGAGTTCCAATTAGTGTGAAGTCATTATTGTAGATAATGGCTAGATGTCTGGTCAGGGATTTGGGAAAAATCAATTTTAAAATGGCAAATTCTGGGGGTAGGCACAAATTGTTCATGTATTTCCATGCTCTAAATGGTCATCTCATGACAACATCACTTTGTAAAAGGCCCCAATACTGTGAGGGGTATGTTTGTCTTCCTGTGATAGGCCAGCCTCTTTCTTGAGCCATTTTGGTGCTTATTTCATTGTGCTTACACAGTGACTATATATGGTGGCTTATATGCAATCAAAATGTGAGCTTAGTAACATGAACTTGGCCCCATCAAGCCTTCCTTGGTTAATGCCCCATATCGCAACAGAGTAAACTAAAGACAAGACAGTGATATGGCAACGTTCACTGAGGTAACCTGGGGGTAGGATGATTACATGGGGAATCTTCCATCCTACAGGAGCAACAATTTTTTCAGCCTTTGTATTGGTTCAGATAGTTCAGCCTTTGTATTGTTAAGCTACGTATTTGTCTTTCTGAACAATGGCTCCCTTCAAGAACTTGTACAATTCATCATTCATGGATATACATAGTACCTTACCCACAGAATCTGAACAGTATATGATTTCTGTCCAGAGATAGGAAGGAAAAGAAAGTGATCAGTGGACTTATCCCCATTCTACTCTAAATCCAAACAGAGTCTGCCATTGAATAGGCAATGAAGAAAAGGAAACAGAAAGAAGGAAAAACACACCACCTGAATGAGTGAATGATGGATGCACCACTCTGTTCTAACTATCTGTTCTGCTCTAAAGATTCTTTCCAGTGTATACAGGGATATGTAATAACATCACTCTACACAGAAGCTATAGTTTGAAGAGTTTGTGCTCTACTAAATCAGAGGGAAGTTAATATTCCGACAACACTGGGAGCACATTTACCTTATATACCACAACTTGAACTAAGTCTTCTACTAGGGACAATTTCTGGTCAGCTTGAAGGATATAGACATATTTAAAGCACTTTGTAAGTGCTTGATGCAATGCTTCTGCAGCATTATTCAAATTATTTTTGCTTAAGTATTAGACTTCAACTTAGGTTTTTTGTTTGCTTGTTTTAGTTTTGTAAATATTTGTCTCTCTCTTTTTTAAATTGAGGGTACTGGCTTTGCAATATTGTGTTGGTTTGTGGCAGAAACCAACTTAGTTTTATTTTATTTTTTTATTTTTTTATCTAAAAGTTTCAATGAAAAGTAATTGCAAAACATTGTGCCAAAGATTAGCATTCCTTGTTTTCAAATGCCATAATCATGGAGTAGAGATAAAGATTCTCCCAACAGGTTAGTGAAAGCTGACCAGTGAGGTATATACATTGTTGTGTATACTGCTATACAATTGATATAGCAGTTGCTAAGTATTGGACCTGAATGAAATCTCATTTTCTGGTGTCATATCTTTTTGCCTTTCCTACTGTTATGCTATATTAATATCTATTTAAGTCCTTCTGCTTTCCAATATCTTATAATTTTAATTATCAACAATATTAGCATCAATTATGCTCTTTCTATCTACAAATAAGTGTTATAATTTGAATGAGAATGAGATCATGCTGTATTTCTGCTTGACATTGGTGAAGAGAGAGGATTGTTTCAGTGTATGATCATTGAAATTACAGAAAAAAACTTAACACTGGTCTGCAAAACATTTAATTATGTAGGATCTTGGACATTATGTTACAAATATATAAAGAAAACAGTGAGTTCTTTATTGAGATAAGAAAATTTGACATTTTGGAGTTAAGTGGGCTAACTAAAGTGAAAAAATAAATGATGAAATTATGTTGATAAGTACTATGATTCAAGTGGTCTTCCCAAGTGATGCTAGTGGTAAAGAACTCCCCTGCCAATGCAGGTTACATGTAAGACACTTGGGTTAGAGCCCTGAGTGTGAAAGATCCCCTGGATGAGTGCATGGCAACCCACTCCAGTATCCTTGCCTGGAGAATCCTCATGGACAATGGAGCCTGACGGGCTTCAGTCAATGAGGGGACTTCCCAGAGGTGTGGGTCACATCCTATTTCTATCTGTCTCTATTTTTATTTTCTACTACCTGGTTACATGATCATACCAATGAGATTAAACCAGTCAATCCTAATACTGATTGGAAGGACTGATGCTGAAACTGAAGCTCCAGTACTTTGGCCTTCTGATGAGAAGAGCTGACTCATTAGAAAAGACCCTGATTCTGGGAAAGGTTGAAGGCAGGAAGAGAAGGGAGGACAGAAGACGAGATGGTTGGATGGCATCACTGACTCAATGGACATGAGTTTGAGCAAGCTCCGGGAGTTGCTGAAGGACAGGGAAGCCTGTAGGTGTGCTGCATGCAGTCCACGGGGTCACAAAGAGTTGGACACGACTGAACGACTTTCACTTATTGGAAATGCAACTTTAATAATAAAACACTTTATTAAAAATTACCTGAAATAAATAAAGATAAATTATATCTCAAGTGTAAGAACTGCACAGTGATATCACCTTTTTATGATTATATAAAAATAATAAAAATTGTAATAAAACAAGAGTAGATTACTGACTAACATGGTAGATATGATCATTGTGGCTACAAACTCAGAAATAAATGCAGTGGCATTCCAGCATCTGCATCTCATGGTAACTTTGAAGATAATAAACATTTTTGTATATTTTACAAATTAATATAAGTATGGTGATGTATAAATTAATATTTCCCTATTAATACAGGGTATTAATAGTATAATATTAATATATACCACTAACATAATACAGACATATGAAATTTTAAACAAATATTAAGTAAATATTATTTTCAAGACTTTTTGAAATTTTAATTTTTTATTTATTTTTATTGAATTACAGTTGATTTACAATGTTGTGCTAATTTCTGCTGTATAGCAAAGTGATTCAGTTATACACATACATATATTTTTTTAATATATTCTTTTACTCTGATTTATCCCAGGAGATTGGATATGGTTCCCTATTCTATAGTGTAGAAATTTGTTTATCCATTCTAAATGTAACAGTTTGCATCTACTACCACCAGACTTCCAATTCATCCCTCTCCTTCTCGCCTCCCTCTTGGCAACTGCAAGTCTCTTCTCTATGTCTGTGAGTCTGTTACTGTTTTGTAGATAGGTTCATTTGTACCATATTTTAGATTCCACATATAAGAGATAGGATATAGTATTTGTCTTTCTGTCTTTTCTCACAATTTTACTACATATTAAAATATCAGCAAACAAGTGGTCTCTGGATGATCAAAGGATAATATTGGTATATATAATATATATACTGCTCTATATATACCAGTGAGATATATACAATATATAATACAAACACACACACACTGCTCTATTGGGGAAGAGCAGAGAAATACCTCCAAAAACAATGAAGAGGCTGGGCCAAAGCAAAAATAATTCTCAGTAATGGAACTCTCTGGTGGTGAAATAATGCCTAATGCTGTAGAGAAAAATATGCGTAGGAACCTGGAATGTTAGGTTTATGAATCAAGGTAAATTGAACGTGGTCAATCAGGAGATGGGCAAGAGTGAACTTTGACATTTTAGAAATCAGTGAACTAAAATGGATGGGAATGGACACATTTAATTCAGATGACCATTCTATTTACTACTGTGGGCAAGTATTCCTTAGAAGAAAGGGAGTAGCCCTCACAATCAACAAAAGAGTCCAAAATGCAGTACTTGAATGCAACATCAAAAATGACAGAATGATGTTGGTTCTTTTCCAAGGCAAACCATTCAGTATCAGAGTAATCTAAGTCTATGTCCCAACCACTAATCCTCCAAAAAGCTAAAGTTGACCAGTTCCATGAAGACCTAGAACTAACACCTAAAAAATATGTCATTTGCATTATAAAGGATTGGAATGCAAATGTAGGAAGTCAAGAGATACCTGGAGTAACAGGCAAGTTTGGCCTTGGAGTACAAAATGAAGCAGGGCAAAGTCTAACAGAGTTTTGCCAAGAAAGCACCCTCATCATAGTAAACACTCTCTTCCAAGAGATGACTGTACACATGGACATCACCACATGGTCAACACTGAAATCAGATTGGTTATATTCTTTGCAGCTGCAGATGGGGAAGCTCTATACAGTCAGCAGAAACAAGAACTGGAGCTGACTGTGGTACAGATCATGAACTCCATATTGCAAAATTCAGGCTTAAATTGAAGAAAATAGGGAAAAGCAATAGACCATTCAGGTATGACCTAAATCAAATCCCTTAGGATTATACAGTGGAGGTGACGAATAGGGACTAGATCTGGTAGATAGATTACCTGAAGAACTATGGATGGAAGTTCATAACACTGTACAGGAAGAGGTCACCAAAACCACTATAAAGAAAAAGAAACACAAGAGGCAGAGTGGTTGTCTGAGGAGGCTTTACAAATAGCTGAGAAAAGAAGACAAATGAAAGGCAAAGGAGAAAGGGGAATTTATACCCACTGAATGTAAAGTTACAGTGAAGAGCAAGAAGAGATAAGACAGCCTTCTTAGGTGAACAAAGAAATAGAGGGAAACAATAGAATGGGAAAGACTAGAGATCTCTTCAAGAATAGGAGATATCAAGAGAGCATTTCCTGCAAAGCTGGATACAGTAAAAAACAGAAACAGAAAAGACCCAACAGAAGGAGACGATATTAAGAGGTGGCAAGAATACACAGAAGAACTATACAAAAAAGATCCTAATCACCTGAATAACCACGATGGTGTAGTCCCTCATCTAGAGTCAGATATCTTGGAGTGTGAAGTCAAGTAGGCCTTAGGAAGCATTAATATGAACAAAGCTAGTGGAAGTGATGGAATTTCACCTGAACTATTTCAAATAGATGATGCTGTTAAAGGGCTGCACTCAATATGATAGCAAATATGAAAAACTCTGCAGTTGCTATAAGACTAGAAAATGTCATTTTTTATTCCAATCCCAAAGAAAAGCAATGACAAAGAAAGTTCAAGCCACCATACAATTGTACTCATTTTACAAGCTAGCAAGGAAATGCTCAAAATCCTTCAAGCTAGGCTTCAGCAATACATGAACCAAGAACATTCAGATGTACAAGCTGTGTTTCAGAGAACAGAGAAACCAGAGATCAAACTGCCTGCATTTTCTAGATCATGGAGAAAGCAAGGGAATTCCAGAAAAACATCTGCTTCATTGACTACACTAAAGCCTTTGACTGTGTGGATCACAAGAAACTGTGGAAAATTCTTAAAGAGGTGGAAACACCAGACTACCTTACCTGTCTCCTGAGAAACCTATAGACAGGACAAGAAACAACAGTTACAACCAGACTTGGAGCAACTGACTGATTCAAACTTGGGAAAGGAGTTACATCAAAGCTATATATTATTACCCTGCTTATTTAATTTATATGCAGAGTACATCATGCAAAAGAGTGGGCTGAATGACTCACAAGCTGCAATCAAGATTACTGGGAAAAATATCTATAACCTCAGATATGCAGATGATACCACCCTAAAGGCAGAAAGCAAAAAGGAACTAAAGATCCTCTTGATGAGAGTGAAAGAGGACAGTGAAAAAGCTGGCTTAACACTCAGTATTCAAAAAACTAAGATCATGGCATCTGATCCTATTACTTCATGACAAATAGAAGGGGAAAAATGGAAACAGGGACAGATTTCATTTTCCTGCATTCCCAAATAGCTTCAGGTGATGACTGCAGCCATGAAATTAAAAGATGTTTGCTTCTTGGAAGAAAAGCTATGGCAAGCCTAGATAGTATATTAAAAAGCAAAGACATCATTTTGCTTAAGTGGTCTGTAGAGTCAAAGCTATGGTTTATCCAATGCTCATGTACAGATGTGAGAGTTGGACCATGAAGCAGGCTGATTGCTGAAGAGTTGATGCTTTCAAATTGTGGTGCTGGAGAAGACTCTTGAGAGTGACTTGGACAGCAAGGAGATCAAACTCATCCATCCTCATGGAAATCAATCCTGAATATTTATTGGAAAGACTGAAGCTAAAGCTGAAGCTCCAATACTTTGGACACCTGACAAGGAGAGTGGACTCAATTTAAAAGACCTTGATGCTGGGAAAGATTGAGGGCAGGAGAAGAGCATGACAGGGTGAAGTTTCATGACATCACTAACTCAATGGACATGAGCTTGAACAAACTCAGGGAGATAGTTAAGGACAGGAAAGTCTCATGTGCTACAGTTCATTGGGTCCCAAAGAGTCGGACACAATTTACAGACTGAACAACAGGAAGAATATAGCATACATATGTTCACATATTTCACAAAAATGTAAATGTATCTGCTCCCTCCTCTAAAGTAAAGGAGATAATACTCAAAGAATTAATGTCTTAATGTTGTTATTCAGTCACTAAGTTGTGTCTGACTCTTTGTGACCCTATGAACTGCAGCATGCTAGGCTTCCCTGTCCTTTAGTATCTCCTGGAGTTTGCTCAAACCCAAAGATGAATTCTTAGATTCAGGAATTCAAATATAGTCCAAGAAATTAAAGTGAAAGTAAATGAGACCAAGATACATTGAAGTGAAGCTGTGCTACATCAGTAGAAGAATAAACTCTTCAAACAACCAGAAACTAAAGACAGACATGATGTAGAATAAAAAATATATAGAAAGAATGAATATCAAAAATATGAACTATAGATACATTTTTAGATAAAATAAGTCATTAGATATTGAAAGTTTTAATAAACTCTTAAATAAGAGAAGTAAGGAAATAATATTTGTTATCATTACATTTATTCATATTTGTATTTCAATTTTCATCTAATCCAAAAGCAAAAAAAAGACAAATTTATAAAGGCTAGTATTCAATACATATTATTATTGAAGCACATTAATTTTAAAATTTAAAAATATAAAAAATAAATTTATAAAAATTATAAGATTTAAAATTCCCTAGATAAATTTTAATAACTATATTTAGAAAAATTTTAGAAAATTGATTTGAAAATGATGCAAACTAAATAAGAAAAAATGCAGTATACACAGATTTGATTTCAAACAGATTAAAGTTTTCAAGGAAAGCAATATCAGAACAAAATTTAGGCAATATTAGGGGACTATATCTCATGATCACAGAGAAGACACCAAACCAAGAAGCTCGAACACTTCAAAAAATAGAAATATAAAAGTATTATTATTAAAAAATTTTCTTTGTCAAAGGCATTTTAAAGAAGTGATAGGAAACTCATATTTATAATCTCACTAGCAATTACAAGGCTTGAGCCTCTTTTCTCTGCATCCTTGTTATTTTATTTATTTATTTATTGATGATAGCCCTTTTGAGAGGTGTTAGGGGACATCTTATTGTGGTTTTGATTTGCATTTCCCTGATAATTAGTGAATGCTGAACCCCTTTTTATGATGAGCCCATTAGCCATTTGTGTGTCTTCTTTGTAAAAATATCAATTTAGGTTTCTTTCCAGTATTATAATTGAGTTGTTTTTCTGCTGTTAAATTCACTAAGGTTCTTATATATTTCATATATTAACTCCTTATCAGATATATAGTTGGCAAATATTTTCTCCCACTGTGTACATTGCCTATTTTGTGATTGTTAATGTTGCTGTGATGGAGAAGGCAATGGCACCCCACTCCAGTACTCTTGCCTGGAAAATCCCATGGATGGAGGAGCCTGGTGGGCTGCAGTCCATGGGGTCTCTAAGAGTTGGACACGACTGAGCGACTTCACTCTCACTTTTCACTTTCCTGCCTTGGAGAAGGAAATGGCAACCCACTCCAGTGTTCTTGCCTGAAGAATCCCAGGGACTGGGGAGCCTGGCGGGCTGCCGTCTCTGGGGTCACACAGAATCTGACACAACTGAAGCGACTTAGCAGTGGCAGCAGCAGCATGTTGCTGTGAAGACATTTTAGTTTGATATGATACTACTTGCCTATTTTTGCTTTTGTTGCTTGAATTTTTGGTGCCATATCCAAAAAATCATTACTAACATAATGTCAAGGAAGTTTCTCCTAATATTTTCTTCTAGGAGTTAACAATTTCCTGTCTTATATTTCGGCCTTTACTCTATTTTTAGTTGATTTTTGTATAAGATGTAAAATAAGATTTCTACCTTATTATTTGGCATATGAGTATCCAGTTTTCACAATACATGTACTGAAGAAATGATCCTTTCCCACTTAATTTACATGGTGAAGTATTTCTGTTTTCAGTTAAGCTGGCTGATTTCTTGCATTACTGGACAGAAATTATTTGCATCTGTACTGGACACAAATACACATGTTCATACACAACTTCACAAATTCTTGGCCTTAAATATTTAGTAGTAAATAGTAAGTTAAACAGAGGCATTCACCTAGAGACTAAGCAATCTTTAAACAAACATCTTAAACAATGCTCCAGGATAATACAGAAATGACAGGCTCTTTTCCCTTTGCCTTATTTTCTATTATAGATAACTTTTCACAATGCTTGGTTCAATATCAACAGAAACACTACCTTAGAGATTTTTTTTTCCCCTGTTCAAAACAATCACAATGATGATAACAATAAACACTGATACGGCATTTACAATGGGCCAGATACCTCTCCAGGTAGTTTATAACTATTTGATTTAATCCTTCTAATAATGCTACCAAGTAAGCAATGTTACACATATTTCCTGGAAAAGAAAGGCAGGGCTTATTCATTACAGTAATGCAAGATTGTGAAATGGATAAGGAATAGACACAAGGATTTAAACACACACACAAAATTTGGAATTGATGAGTTTATGGAGCACTGACATCCAGTTCAGGATAGAGTCAAAAGGAAATATTTCTCAAAGTGTAATTAACAAGCCCTTCTGGTGATTCAGATATTCCCTAAATTCTGAGAATCACAAATTTAAAATGATTTAGAGATGAATCTTTCTACTCTGGTATCTCAGGACAGTGTTTTAAAAAGTATTAATATTGTTTGCATTCTTGTAGAGCTGTCTATTTTAGGCAATTAAATCACATGTGTTTGGTTCAAGGAGCAGAATTCCAGTTTTGCCTTGAACAATTTCTTGTATTTGCTGTTCCCAACAGTGTCACATTGCTTCATCTTACCACTCAGGATTCTTTTGCTTTAACGAAAACCTAGGAGGTAAATTAGTTCATTTCATCATCTACTCTGAAGAAACATTTATCTGTGTTCCCTTGCCATAGAAGATTTGCCTTTGCAAGTGCCATTGCTCAAGGGAAGATATTTTGTAGGTGTAGCATATTTTAAGCAGTCATATAGGACTGCTAAGTAAATATGGCACATAGCCAGGAGCAGAAAGCAGTATCCTCAACACTCATATGAGCAAACATTTGTAGCCAACCTATCAGAAAGATCGAGCATCAAATATGTATATATGCACATTTCATGGATTGTGACTCTTCTATAGAGGTGAGTCTAATTGGTTTGAAAATCATTTACTCATTTTTTAAGAAGTCATCTCAATTGATTCATATTTGCTATGTACTTGATGCTTTACATTTGAATTTTTAATTTCATAGTAATTTTGTAAAATTTCATCCACAAATGATAAAAAATAAAAGCCTCCCTATTGTCTACATGTAAGCTGTGGGCTGTGTCCACTCTGTGAGTTAAAAAGTCATTTTGAAATGGAAGTGAATGCAGTCAATTTATTGAGTTAATATTAAGGTAATTTTTCACTGAACAGTGGGACAGTTTAAAGGAAATAATCATAATATATCAATATCTTGTGACTATAAAGGTACTTTCTTTGTGAAGTGCAGGATGGCAGAAGAGAAAAGGAGTTTATAAAGGGCAACTCCCAGTAATTCATGACAATGATCTCTACCAGTGTTTACAAGTAAGTGTGGATAGGGGGAGACTATAATCAATTTGTGTAACAGCATCAGAAAGGGCATACTTTTGAGATTAATGGAGTTTCAAAATATTTTTCATATAAGAGGCACAAAGTAAGTATAAAACATTGGGGGGGCAAGATATTCTGTTACTTTAAAGAAAATTAAAGTCTTTTCTTTCTCTGAAGGATACATACATGTGCATCTAAAAAAAAGTATACAGCTTCCAATTAAAATAAATAAATTTATATTAAAATAAAATAAAATCAGAGGCCACAGTTTGTAGAAAAAAATAAATTAAATAAAACATTTTATTGTTAAAAAAAGTTTAAAAATAAGAGACTGAAAAAATAAATAAAAATATTTTTAAAAAAGTATACATCATCTATTTCTGGAGGAGTAATATTTCTATAATTTCTGGAAAAATATGTATAGTTTTAATTTTTTTAATTTTTTACCATATTTATTAATAACATGCTGGAATTAATTTTGTCCACAATTGACCTAATGAAGAAATACTTATAAGGGCATGTCCATAGTCATAATTTGCTGAGTTTATGTAGCCTTTTATTTAACAGCTAAACATTTCACATAGTAAGTAAATACATTGATATATTCATAATTACAAAAATTCTTCATTTAAACATACTTTGTATCATATTTAGGAAAAAAAAGATGAAGCTCCTTGTCTATATAACTGAAAAAATTATGTAATACATTTAAGCTGACATTTTTATTAAATTACCATATTGAATTTTGAGCAGTGTAATTTATTAAAACAATAAACAAATATAACAGATTTATTTACTTTTACTATTTTTTCATTTTAAAGAGTAATAGTTCTAAGTTTTATTCTTATTTAATTTAAACATATACATGTGTGCATGCACGTGTATGTGTGTCTCTCTGTCATTTCAGTTTTGCCTTTGAACGTCACCTTCAATTTGCCAGAGCATTCAGTCAATTTATCAAATCAATTTATCAAATCAACAGGAGATTTTCTAGCTCCTGTTTACGTAAAAATTTTTTTAAATGGCAGCAAATGATCTTGAATGATGAATTAAATTAAAATTTAAAATTTTGTCTGAGTCTGCAAAATGACTTGGGAAATTATTTCAAAAATCTGTCATGTACAAAATGTCTTCTTTTAATTATCTGAGTAATCTATTTAGGAGGTTTATAATTTTAAGCCTAAGTAAACAAACCAAACAAGATTGACTGACCTATCACATATGTAGAAAATGACAGAATGAATCTTAAACCAGGACTTCTGTATTCCAGGTCTCATCCAAGTGTAACTTAAATTTATAATGAAGGCAGACGGAGTCTGAATTCAAGGTTCATGGCAAAAATAGGAGAAAGATATTTTAAATAGTATATACAACAAGGGTGGAGAAGGCAATGGCACCCCACTCCAAGCCTGATAGGCTGCAGTCCACGGGGTCGCTAAGAGTCGGACACGACTGAGCGACTTCACTTTCACTTTTCATTTTCATGCATTGGAGGAGGAAATGGCAACCCACTCCAGTGTTCTTGCCTGGAGAATCCCAGGGACGGGGGAGCCTGGTGGGCTGCCGTCCATGGGGTCACACAGAGTCGGACACGACTGAAGCGACTTAGCAGCAGCAGCATACCACAAAGGACTGCGTATACTAGATAGGGGTTATTTGGACTCACAAAGTTTAACAATGCCTTGATTGGGTAAAGTAGAATACCTATTTTTCTGGTATCTGATGCTTAAACAAGACTCCAAAAGATACTGGTGTTAATATGTGTTTTATGTCTATTCAAATGTGAATGTTCTTGTGGTTCAAATAGTGATTTAATAAGCCATTAGCACTACTTTTCTGCAGGTGTTTTAAAGAGACTGCTAGCAGCAGCAGTGTGTATGCTGTCATGATTTCTCTGCAAGAGGTGGGCTATGATGGCCATATAATTTTTATAGAATTAAGATATTCACAAAATCAAACTCTTTAGAACAGAAAGCATCATCACTACCTCTCTCTGTAATAATCAATAATGAGAAATTCTAGACAACAGGCTTAGAAATCATTACATCTCTAAAGATTTGGTGACGTTTTCTTCACCATATCAGAAATAAAGTCTGCAAACCTTCAGTTCAGTTCAGTTCAGTCGCCCCCTGCCCATCACCAACTCCCAGAGCTTGCTCAAACTCATGTCCATTGAGTCAGTGATGCCATTCAACCATTTCATCCTCTGTTATCCCCTTATCCTCCCACCTTCAATCTTTCCCAGCATCAGGGTCTTTTCAAATGAGTCAGTTCTTCACATCAGGTGGCCAAAGTATTGGAGTTTCAGCTTCAGTATCAGTTCTTCCAATGAATATTCAGGACTGATTACCTTTAGGATGGACTGGTTGGATCTCCTTGCTGTCCAAGGAACTCTCAATAGTATTCTCCAACACCACAGTTCAAAAGCATCAATTCTTTGGCACTCAGCTTGCTTTATAGTCCAACTCTTACATCCGTACATGACTACGGGAAAAACTATAGCTTTGACTTGGTGAACCTTTGTTGGCAAAGTGATGTCTCTGCTTTTTAATATGCTGTCTAGGTTGGTCATAACTTTTCTTCCAAGGTGTCTTTTAATTTCATGGCTGCAGTCACCATCTGCAGTGATTTTGGAGCCCCCCAAAAATGAAATCTGTCACTATTTCTACTGTTTCCCCATCTATTTGCCATGAAGTGATGGGACTAGATGCCATGATCTGCAAATGTTACATTTATTTTTTTTTAAAAAATGGCACATTTGTGCATTTTTTTTCTGCTAATAACAAGGGATTTTTGGTTCCTTGCAGCTATATACTCTTCTGCTCTTTATAAATTTACATTTTTTTTCTTAGTATCAACTTTAAAAATGGTAAACACTAAAAAAATTCTTACTTGTACTCTATTATAATGGCTTTCAACCTGTAAATCCTTTCTAATGAAGTTGTACTCATTTATCTCAGTCATTTCGGTTTTGTCTTCCCTGGTGGCTCAGATGGTAAAGAATCCACCTGAAATGCAGGAGACCTGAGTTCAATCCCTGGGTTGGGAAGATCCCCTGGAGAAGGGCACGGCAACCCACTCCAGTATTTCTGCCTGGAGAATCCCCATGAACAGAGGTACTGGCAGGCTACAGTCCATGGGGTCTCAAAGAGTCAGACTGACTGAATGACTAAGCACACACAGCACACGAAAATGGTTCTTTTTTGTTGAATATTAAAAACTATGTTTAAAGACAAGCAACATATTTGAATTTAGGTATTTTTAAAATAAAGTGTTTTTTCTTCCAAAGTATCTTTACATTTTGTTAATAATTACACTTCATGGTAATGAAGTTGCTTTAAAATTGCTTCTTTGTCCTTTTAGTAATGTTACTTCTCATTATAATTATTGGTATTTCCTCTGAGCATTTATTAACATGAAAGATCTTTCATGCTTCCCTGTCATATTCACCTGATGATTTGAAGTCTCTGTGACAGTATACTTTGCAGTGAAATGGTGTTTAGGCCTTGTCACCAAGCCTTAGTAAGCTGGAGAAATAAGTTTGTGAGAATAAGTGTTGTGGGAAGACATTGAAGATTTCAGAGGACAGAGTAATGAACTAGAATATCTGCATTTTAAAATCATGTAAATAGAAATAGTGATTCAGTGAGAAAAAGAAAAAAAAGGACATTTTCATCAATTACTGAGGATATTATCTCCCTTCAATGCAGAAATTTTGTTTCACTTATATTAATCCGTTCCATTTCATGGTCCTAGGAACTATAATTTCTTGTTATATATTAAAAAAACTAGATCGAATATGTTACAATTTCCAACATTTAGAAAAAATTACCTGTCATTAAAAAAATATAGATGACAAATTTCTAAATGAGTGTTTATTTCCTCAATAAGTTAATTTGGTTTCATTACACATATTAAGAGCATAAAATAACAATACAAAATGTATAGTCAAAGTAACTATTTACAATTATTTAATCCTTCACATTGTTTTCTGCTTTTGGTCTATTTTAATCTATCATCTCAATTAGTTAATACAGTATTCTCTGAATCATATAGCTTGACCTTACTTAAAATATTAACATTTATTAACATTCCCCTATAGAGAAGTGGATGATAGGTCAAGAAGACTCACTATAAACAGGAAGTAAGGCTTTGAATCAGGTCCTTGGATCCCATATCCACTACATACCCAGAAGTTATGAAGTTGAACCGTGATTTTTGGATAATAAAAGCCCTTACCTTTTCTTTTTTTTCATTTCCAGTGTCATATCCAGCAGAAATCATGGAGAAGAGAAATACAACCTTAGACTTTATTCTCCTAGGAATCTTTAAGCACACAAGATCCCACCTCTTTCTATTTATGATGGTGCTGACAATGGCCATTGCTTCCTTGATGGCCAATGCCCTCATGCTTCTCTTGATTCTCCTGGACCCCCGACTCCACAGGCCCATGTACTTCCTACTGAGCCAACTCTCCCTCATGGACCTGATGTTGGTTTCCTCCATCGTGCCCAAAATGGCTGCTGACTACTTGACATGGAACAAATCCATCTCTCCTGCTGGCTGTGGGTTGCAGATTTTTGTCTCACTCACGCTTGGTGGTGCAGAGAGTTTCCTCCTAGCCACCATGTCCTATGACCGTTATGTAGCTGTTTGCCACCCATTGAGATACCCTGTACTCCTGAACTGGCGATTATGTATTCAAATGACTTTGGGCTCTTGGTTCCTGGGGGCAGCTGATGGGCTCATGCAAGCAGCCACTACACTGAGCTTCCCATTTTGCAGTGCTCATGAGATCGATCATTTCTTCTGTGAGGCCCCCATGTTGGTGCGTTTGGCTTGTGCTGACACATCAGTCTTTGAAAATGCCATGTACGCTTGCTGTGTATTAATGCTCCTAATTCCCTTTTCCTTCATTCTGACTTCCTATAGCCTTATTCTCTCTGCTGTTCTCCATTTGCGTTCTCAAGAAGCCTTCAAGAAGGCTTTTGCCACCTGTTCCTCCCATTTAGCTGTGGTGGCACTCTTTTATGGACCTGCCATTTTTATCTACATGAGACCCAAATCCTATAGGTCAGCTAACCATAATAAGGTTGTGTCAGCATTCTATACTATCTTTACTCCTGTGCTGAACCCCCTCATCTACAGTTGGAGGAACAGCGAGGTCAGAGAAGCCTTGAAAAGGTGGCTGGGAAAATGTACAGACTTCTAATGCCAGCAAACTTAGTCCCAGTATTTAATATTACCCATTGTCAAATTATTGAGGTTATTAGCATTTTAATCATATTATAGCTATCTCTTCTTTAGTAATGCTTGAAAAGAAAATTAAATTCAGGTATAATAGGGAGTTGTTAAGAATTGTCAGTCTACCGTGTGTGTGTGTGCATGCGCGCATGCACGTGCACACTCACTCAGTCCCTCAGTACAGTCTGACTCTTTGTGACCCCATAGACCGCAGCCTGCCAGGCTCCTCTGTCCATGGGATTTTATAAGCAAGAATACTGGCCCATATCAAGATATAATGTTTCTTGAGCTTTTACTATTTGCTATACCCATGCTAAGCAGCAAGAGTTCTGGAGTGGGTTGCCACTACCTTCTCCTGAGGATCGAATTCACCTCTCCTGCATCTCATGCACAGATAGGCAGATTCCCTTACCTCAGAAGCCTGAAATTATTTTGCATCCTATAACAACCATGTGATATAAGTATTTTGACTCCCATTTTCTAAATAAACAGGAAGTTAGAAAGTTAAATATTATCGCCAATAACAAACAGTGAAAATGTTAAAAATGGGACTGATATTTTACTTCTTTCTAGTAATTTATTCTTAATATTATGTTTTCTATGTCTTTGTTCTGTGCATTTCTAATAATTAAATATAGAGATCAAAGAAAGATAAGAACACTGCTATTTAGCTATAATTTAAAATGAAAGCCCATGGCACAGGAGAAAGTGTGTAATTGAAATGTTAAATTGTCACAATATTGTTTTTTATTTCTCTGCAGACTGTATTATTTGGTATTCGAAGGCAGTCTTTTCAATTCATGCAACTTTTCATTTAAGTAATCCATACCTTTCCCCAGGATCTAATTGTAACTGCAATGAATAATATGTTTTAATGCAAACCACAAATAAAATCTTATTTTTGAAACTGATTTTGTCCATAATATTTAAAGGGTATATTGATTTATGATGGACATGGGTCCATGGATATTACCTGAGATACATAAATATACTCAATCTTAATAAACCACCTGATGATAATGAGTTTTCAAATGTGAGTAAGAATTAGCTATTTCTTTTTTAAAAGTTATCACAGACACTTGATCTCTACAAATGTGCAGATCACTAGGACTATTTCTTATACAAAATACAGGTCACTCCTTAAGGGTTGGGAAAGAGTACTATTTATTTGTTAAAGACACATTCTAGGCAGATACAACAGAACATTTGGTCATCAAAGTCAAACGCCCATCAGAAACTGCATAAATTGGCCTATGCAATCACAGATGACACCACTCTTATGGCAGAAAGCGAAGAAGAACTAAAGAGCCTCTTGATGAAAGCAAAAGAAGAGGGTGAAAAAGAGGCTTAAAATTCAACATTCAGAAAACTAAGATCATGGCATCTGGTCCCATCACTTCACAGCAAATGGATGAGGAAACAATGGAAACAGTGAGAGACTTTATTTTTTAGGCTCCAAAATCACTGCAGATGGTGACTGCAGTCATGAAATTAAAAGACCCTCGTTCCTTGGAAGAAAAGCTATGACCAACCTAGACAGCATATTAAAAAACAGAGACATTACTTTGCCAACAAAGGTCCATCTAGTCAAAGCTATGGTTTTTAAAGTAGTCATGTATGGATGTGAGAGTTGGACCATAAGAAGGCTGAGTGCAGAAGAATTCATGCTTTTGAACTGTGGTGCTGGAGAAGACCCTTGAGAGTCTCTCAGATTGGAAGGAGAGCAAACTGGCCAATCCTCAAGGGACTCAGTCCTGAATATTCACTGGAAGTCCTGACGTTGAAGCCGAAGCTCCAATACTTTGGCCATCTGATGCAAAGAGCCGACTCAGTGGAAAAGACCCTGACACTGGATAAGATTGAAGGCAGGAGGAAAAGGGGATGACAGAGGATGAGATGGTTGGATGGCATCACTGACTCAATGGACATGAGTTTAAGCAAGCTCCCAGAGATAGTGAAGCACAAAGAAGACTGCAGGCATGCTGCAGTCCATGCGGTTGCAAAGAGTCAGACACGACAGAGTGACTGAATAAAAGATCTGAACAAAATGTAGTTAAATATGAAATCAATAATTAAAAAAATAATTTCAAAATAGTTTTCAAAGTTATACAATGTGCACCTCTTTATTGTTTTGATTACTTTGGGGATTTCCTACTCTTAATTCTTTAATAAAATTTTCACAAAAAATTCCAAAAGTTGCACTGGTATGTTTTTCATATATGTCTAGAAATAAAGTAGTACCAGATAGAGGCAATATATCAAAAGTATGAATAATAAGAGAATGTTAATTGGAGAGTGAACTCCCAACCTGATCTCACTAAAAGAGATCAGTCCTGGGTGTTCTTTTGAAGGACTGATGCTAAAGCTGAAACTCCAATACATCATCATTAAGTCATTTATTTACAGTTGATATAGATTTTAATTAATTTTATTAAATACAAATTCACAAGTAAATTTTGATGAATTTTACATATGTTTATGCCAGTGTAACCACAATAAATATTAAGGTTTAGAATATTTCTAGTATCCTTGAAGTCTTCCTTTTGCTATCTTCCAGTCAATAACTCCAGAAATCCTTACTTAAAATATCAGTGTTAATTATGCCATATTTTGTTTCCTCAGTACTATGAACATTTATTTATAGTTTTATATTCCTATTAAATACTATGTTTTATTTATTGTGGAATATTAATATTATAACATTTATTAATTCATCTCATGAATACTTGAATTGTTTCCAGTTTTGGGCTACTGTAAATTAAACTGCTGCAGACATTTCTGTATTACCAATTAATAAACTCAGCTTTCATTTCTGTTTAGACAACAGTGGAATTATTAGTTCATTAGTTATAATAATATTGATCAGTACTTGATAATGTTAAATTTTACTAAGATTTTTACGTGAACTTATATTCTATTGGCAAAGCTCACTTATAAACTGAGAATGCTGGTTGTTTTACATTATTGTAAGTCCTTTTAATTTTAGCCACTGAAATACTTAGTTTCCCATTGTAGTTTTTTAACATTTATTATTTATTTATTTGGCACTGGTTTGTGTGTCTGCCCTCTGATGCCTCTCGCAACACCTTCCATCTTACCTGGGTTTCTCTTACCTTGGACGTGGGGTATCAATTCACAGCTGGTCTAGAAAAGCGTGGCCGCTGCTCCTTACCTTGGACTAAGGGTATCTCCTCACAGTCACCGCTCCTGACCTTGAATGTGGAGTAGCTCCTCTCTGCCCTCCTGCGCCAGTGCAGCCACCTCTCCTTGGACATGGGGTTGCTCCTCTTGGCCAGGCTTCAGCAATATATGAACTTCCAGATGTTCAAGCTGGTTTCAGAAAAGGCAGAGGAACCAGAGATCAAATTGCCAACATCCACTGGATCATCTAAAAAGCAAGAGAGTTCCAGATAAACATCTATTCCTGCTTTATTGATTATGCCAAAGCCTTTGGCTGTGTGGATCACAATAAACTGTGGAAAATTCTGGAAGAGATGGGAATACCAGACCACCTGACCTGCCTCTTGAGAAACCTATATGCAGGTCAGGAAGCAACAGTTAGAACTGGACATGGAACAACAGACTGGTTCCAAATAGGAAAAGGAGTATGTCAAGGCTGTATATTGTCACCCTGCTTATTTAACTTCTATGCAGAGTACATCATGAGAAATGCTGGGCTGGAACAAGCACAAACTGGAATCAAGATTGCAGAGAGAAATATCAATAAGCTCAGATAAGCAGATGACACCACCCTTATGGCAGAAAGTGAAGAGGAACTAAAAAGCCTCTTGATGAAAGTGAAAGAGGAGAGTGAAAAATTTGGCTTAAAGCTCAACATTCAGAAAACGAAGACCATGGCATCTGGTCCCATCACTTCATGGGAAATAAATGGGGAAACAGTGGAAACAATGTCAGACTTTATTTTGGGGGGCTCCAAAATCATTGCAAATGGTGACTGCAGCCATGAAATTAAAAGACACTTACTCCTTGAAGAAAAGCTATGACCAACCTAGATAGCATATTAAAAAGCAGAGACATTATTTTGCCAACCAAGGTCCGTCTAGTCAAGGCTATGGTTTTTCCAGTGGTCATGTATGGATGTGAGAGTTGGACTGTGAAGAAGGCTGAGTGCTGAAGAATTGATGCTTTTGAACTGTGGTGTTGGAGAAGACTCTTGAGAGTCCCTTGGACTGCAAGGAGATCCAGCCAGTCCATTCTGAAGGAGATCAGCCCTGGGATTTCTTTGGAAGGACTGATGCTAAAGCTGAAACTCCAATACTTTGGCCACCTCATGCGAAGAGTTGACTCACTGGAAAAGACTCTGATGCTGGGAGGGATTAGGGGCAGGAGGAGAAGGGGATGACAGAGGATGGGATGGCTGGATGGCATCACCGACTAGATGGACATGAGTTTGGGTGAACTCTGGGAGTTGGTGATGGACAGGGAGGCTGGCATGCTGTGATTTATAGGGTCGCAAAGAGTCAGACACAACTGAGCGACTGGACTTGGCACTGGGTCTTAGTTGCCTCATTTCATTGTAATGAGCAAGCTCTCTAGCTGTGGTTGTTGTTCAGTCTCTCAGTCCTGTCTAACTCTCTGACCCCATGGACTGCAGAATGCCAGGTTTGCCTGTCCCTCACTATCTCTCAGAGCTTGCTTAAACTCGTGTCCATTGAGTCAGTGATGCCATCTGACCATCTCATTCTCTGTTGTCCCCTTCTCCTCCTGCCTTCAAACTTTCCCAGAGTCAGGGTCTTTTTCAAATGAGTCGGCTCTTTGCGTTAGGTGGCCAAAGAATTGGAACTTCACCTTCAGCATTTGTCCATCCAGTGATATTCAGGATTGATTTCCTTTAGGATTGACTGGGTTGGTCTCCTTGCAATCCAAGAGATTTTCTCTTTTTTTTTTTAAGTATATGTGTAATTTATTTATTGAAGTATAGTTGATTTACACTGTTCCATGTGTACAGCAAAGTGATTCAGTTATACATATATATATATTATTTTCAGATTTTTCCTATTATATGTTATTATAGATATTGAATATAGTTCTCTGTGCTATTCAATGGGTCCTTAGTTTTTTATGTATTTTAAGAGATTCCCAAGAGTCTTCTCTAACACCACAGTGTGAAAGTGTCAGTTCTTCAATGATAAGCCACTGTTATGGTTCAACTCTCACATCCATACATGACTACTGAAAAAATCATAGCTTTGACTAGACGGACATTTGTCTGCAAAGTATGTCCATATTATGTAATACTTTGCCTAGGATTGTCATAGCTTTTCTTCCAAGGAGCAAGCATCTTTTAATTTCATAGCTGCACTCATCATTTGCAGTGATTTTGGAGCTCAAGAAAATAAAGTTGACACTTTATTATCTGTCGCTGTTTCCATTGTTTCCCCATCTATATGCCATTTAGTGATGGGACCAGATGCCATGATCTTAGTTTTTTGAATGTTGAATTTTAAGTAAGCTTTTTTCACTCTCCTTTTTCACCTTTATCAAGAGGCTCTTAGTTCTTCTTCGCTTTCCGCCATAAGGGTGGTGTCATCAGTGTATCTGAGGTTACTAATATTTCTCCCAGCAATTTTGATTCCAGTTTGTGTTGCATCCAGCCCAGAATTTTGCACAATGTACTCTACATATATATTGAGTTCCGCTCAACAAACCAGAGTTTCCCAAAAACGCGATATGGCAAAAGAATGAGAAAGACACAAGAATTGAAAGCGAGGATTAGGTAACCAACACTGCTCTGAGGTGAAGGTGCCCAACTGATCAAATCAGCTTTATTATATGTTTTCAGGCAGGGGAGTACGCCCAAGGGAGACATGCTCTTAGAAGCATATGGAACCATATGGCTATTAAAGATAAGCTGGGAAAGTAACATAAAGATTAGCTAAGAAAGATTTACTTTCAACGAATGATTTAGGTTGCTGTCTAAATAACAAAGCTCCAGGTATGAAAAACATTTGACTCAGAGACGTCAGGTCATGGAACAGTCTGATGATGGCTTTCCACCTCCAGGCACACATCCTGCTTTCAAGAGGATGTGAACAGTTTTTCTGTTCCCTCTGGACTTATCCAAGAGTCATATGTCTTGAGGTATCTGGTCAGCAAGATTGATAATGCTTTCACATGCCTTTCATGGAGTCTGCTTTTTCTCTGTTGTACTTGCTTCCTATACATAGAAGTTAAATAAGCAAGTTATATAGCTTGATGTACTCCTTTCCCAATTTGGAACCAATTTGTCATTCTATGTCCAGTTCTAACTGTTGCTTCTTGACCTGAATATGGATTTTTCAGGAGGCAGGTAACGTGGTCTGTTATTCCCATATCTTGAAGAATTTCACACAGTTTGTTGTGATCTACACAGTCAAAGGCTTTAGCATAATCAATAAAGCAAAAGTACATGTTTTTCTGGTATTCTCTTGCTTTTTTTTTTTTAACTTTACAATATTGTATTGGTTTTGCCATATATCAAAATGAATCCACCACAGGTATACATGTGTTCCCCATCCTGAACCCTCCTCCCTCCTCCCTCCCCAGACCATCCCTCTGGGTCGTCCCAGTGCACCAGCCCCAAGCATCCACTATCGTGCATTGAACCTGGACTGGCGACTCGTTTCATATATGATATTATACATGTTTCAATGTCATTCTCTCAAATCGTCCCAGCCTCTCCCTCTCCCACAGAGTCCAAAAGACTGTTCTATACATCAGTGTCTCTTTTGCTGTCTCGTATACAGGGTTATTGTTACCATCTTTCTAAATTCCATATATATGCATTAGTATACTGTATTGGTGTTTTTCTTTCAGGCTTACTTCACTCTGTATAATAGGCTCCAGTTTCATCCACCTCATTAGAACTGATTCAAATGTATTCTTTTTAATGGCTGAGTATTACTCAGCCATCTCTTGCTTTTTTGATGATCAAACTGATGTTCACAATTTACCTCTGGTCCCTCTGCTTTTTCTAAATTCAGCTTGAACACCTGGAATTTCATAGTTCACAGTTTCACCTGGAATTTCACAGGACAATTTTGGGCATTACTTTGCTAGTGTGTGAGATGAGTTCAATCGTGCAGTCATTTGAACATTCTTTAGCATTGTCTTTCTTTGGGGTTGGAATGAAAACTGACCTTTACCAGTCTTTTAGCCACAGCTGAGTTTTCCAAATTTGCTAGCATACTGAGGGCAGCACTTTCACAGGATCATCTTTTAGGTGAAATAGCTGAACTGGAAATAGTTTTTAGGTGAAACAGCTTTTAGGTGAAATAGTTCATCTTTAAGGTGAAATAGCTCACCATCCAAGTGAAATAGCTCACCTGGAATTCCATCACTTCCACTAGCTTTGTTCTTAGTGGTGCTTCTTAAAGTCCACTTGACTTTGCATTCCAGGATGTATGGCTCTAGGTGAGTGATCACACCATCATGCTTATCTGGGTCATGAAGATCTTTTTTGTACAGTTATTCTGTGTATTCTTGCCACCTCTTCTTAATATCTTCTGCTTCTGTTAGATTAATACCATTTCTGTCCTTATTGTGCCCATCTTTGCCTGAAATGTTCAGTTAGTATCTACTTTTCTTGAAGAGATCGCTAGCCTTTCCCATTCTATTATTTTCCTCTATTTCTTTGCATTGACCACTGAGGAAGGTTTCTTATATCTCTATTCTTTGGAACTCTGCACTCAAATGGGTATATCTTTCCTTTTCTCCTTTGTCTTTCACTTCTCTTCTTTTCCCAGTATTTTTAAGGCCTCCTCAGACAACCATTTTGCCTTTTGGCATTTATTTTTCTTGGGGATGACTTTGATCACTTCCTCCTGTACAATGTCACAAACCTCCACCCATAGTTCTTCAGGCACTCTATCTATCAGATCTAGTCCTTTAAATCTATTTTTCACTTCTACCGTATAATCATTAGGGATTTGATTTAGGTCATACCTGAATGGTCTAGTGGTTTTCCCTACTTTCTTCAATTTAATTCTGAATTTTGCAATAAAGAGTTGATGATCTGAACCACAGTCAGCTCCTGGTCTTGTTTTTGCTGAATGTATAGAGTTTCTCCATCTTTGGCTGCAAAGAATATAATCAATCTGATTTTGGTATTGACCATCTGGCAATGTCCATGTGTAGAGTCTTCTCTTGCATTGTTGGAAGAGGGTGTTTGCTATTATCAGTGTGTTCTCTAGGCAAAACTCCATTAGCCTTTGCCCTGCTTCATTCTGTACTCCAAGACCAAACTTGCCTGTCACTCCAGGTATCTCTTGGCTTCCTACTTTTGCATTCCAGTCCGATGAAAAGGACATCGTTTGGGGGTTAGTTCATAGAACCATTCAAAGTCAACTTCTTCAGCATTACTTGTTGCCTCATAGACTTGAATTACTGTGATAATGAAAGACTTGCCTTGGAAATGAACAGAGATCATTCTTTCACTTTTTAAATTGCACCCAAGTACTGCATTTCTGACTCTTGTGTTGACTATGAGGGCTACTCCATTTCTTCTAAGGGATTCTTGCCCACAGTAGTAGATATAATGGTCATCTGAATTAAATTCACTTGTTCCAGTCCATTTTATTTCACCGGTTCCTAAAATGTCAACATTCACTCTTGCCATCTCCTGTTTGATAACTTCTAATTTACCTTGATTCATGGACCTACCTAACACTCCAGGTTCCTATGCAATATTGTTCTTTACAGCATCGGACTTTACTTGCATCACCAGTCACATTCACAACTGTGCATTGTTTACACTTTGGCTCTCTCTCTTCAGTCTTTCTGGAGTTATTTCTCCAGTCTTCTCCAGGAGCCTTTTGGGCAGCTATCACCTGGGAAGTGCATCTTTCAGTGCCATATATTTTTTCCTTTTCATATTGTTCATGGGGTTCTCAAGGCAAGAATGGGGTCACAGTTACCTCTGGGCAGATGTATATGTAGTAAACAGACTCTGTTCTGTTTCATGGTAGTGCTGTTGCTTTGACTCTGTAATGTGCATAACTGCAAGCTAGAGACCCAGAACAAACAAAACAGCTGACTGAGTTCCCTAACCAGTAAGGTCACTAGCTTCACTTTGTAAATGAGCAGAGTCGCTGGTTGGGGTCTCTGTTCAGACTCTACTACTGACAGAAATGCAGTCTTCCAATATTAGAATGCTTCTTTCTCTAAACCTTCCACTTTCCTTCTCTATCTGATCCTTAATGGCACAGCCCTGCAGATTTCCCAGTAACTTATGAGGCAAGACCTACACGGGCCTCTTGGTAAGTGTCCCACAACTCTGGGGATAGTAGATGTCAACTTTGGGTTCTCTTTTTCCTAGTGGGGAAATTATATGCCCAGAAGAACCACCAGGCTATGCTGTGCTTCTCTGGGAGAAAGCCAGAATATTCATAGTGAAAGTGTCTTTTCTTTAAAAAAACAAATATCTGTACTTGTGATGGGTCTGTTAAGATTTTCTATTTCTTCCTGGTCCAGTTTTGGAAAGTTGTACTTTTCTAAGAATTTGTCCATTTCTTCCACGTTGTCCATTTTATTGGCATATAATTGCTGATAGTAGTCTCTTATGATCCTTTGTATTTCTGTGTTGTCTGTTGTGATCTCTCCATTTTCATTTCTAATTTTATTAATTTGATTTTTCTCCCTTTTTTTCTTGATGAGTCTGGCTAATGGTTTGTCAATTTTGTTTATCCTTTCAAAGAACCCGCTTTTGGCTTTGTTGATTTTTGCTATGGTCTTTTTTGTTTCTTTTGCATTTATTTCTGCCCTAATTTTTAAGATTTCTTTCCTTCTACTAACCCTGGGGTTCTTCATTTCTTCCTTTTCTAGTTGCTTTAGGTGTCAGCTCAATTCCAGAAAAATAAATGACCCAATCAAAAAATGGGCCAAAGAGCTAAATAGACATTTCTCCAAAGAAGACATATAGATGGCTAACAAACACATGAAAAGATGCTCAACATCACTCATTATCAGAGAAATGCAAATCAAAACCACTATGAGGTACCATTTCATGCCAATCAGAATGGCTGCTATCCAAAATTCTACAAGCAATAAATGCTGGAGAGGGTGTGGAGAAAAGGGAACCCTCTTACACTGTTGGTGGGAATGCAAACTAGTACAGCCACTATGGAGAACAGTGTGGAGATTCCTTAAAAAACTGGAAATAGAACTGCCTTACGATCCAGCAATCCCACTGCTGGGCGTACACACTGAGGAAACCAGAATTGAAAGAGACACGTGTACCCCAATGTTCATCACAGCACTGTTTATAATAGCCAGGACATGGAAGCAACCTAGATGTCCATCAGCAGATGAATGGATAAGAAAGCAGTGGTACATATACACAATGGAGTATTACTCAGCCATTAAAAAGAATGCATTTGAATCAGTTCTAATGAGGCGGATGAAACTGGAGCCTATTATACAGAGTGAAGTAAGCCAGAAAGAAAAACACCAATACAGTATACTAACACATATATATGGAATTTAGAAAGATGGTAACAATAACCCTGTATACGAGACAGCAAAAGAGACACTGATATATAGAACAGTCTTTTGGACCCTGTGGGGGAGGGAGAGGGTGGGATGATTTGGGAGAATGGCATTGAAACATGTGTAATATCATATATGAAACAAGTCGCCAGTCCAGGTTCGATGCACGATACTGGATGCTTGGGGCTGGTGCACTGGGACGACCCAGAGGGATGGTCTGGGGAGGGAGGAGGGAGGAGGGTTCAGGATGGGGAACACATGTATACCTGTGGTGGATTCATTTTGATATATGGCAAAACCAATACAATATTGTAAAGTTATAAAATAAAATAAAAAATAAAAAACAAATAAACACAACATTTTAATAAGGTCATTCTCTGATCCAAGGGATATATTCAGCTCACCCTCAGGTTCTAGGATTTTCACAAAGTATTTGTCTTGGTTTTGTTTTGTCTTTTTTTTTGTTTTTTTTTTTTGCTTTTCTTACTACAATACTGCATTGGTGTAGTCTATAGTTTTGAGACTTCATTTTTGGATTCAGGATATTATGCTGAACAATAAAGAAAAACTATCAAAACCTAGCACCAAAAATTTATTTATTTTTGTTTCTGAGTGGCATTATATTTTGGATATACCTGAGTTGTTTATGGAGAAGGCAATGGTAACCCACTCCAGTACTCTTGCCTGGAAAATCCCATGGACGGAGGAGCCTGGTAGGCTGCAATCCATGGAGTCGCTAAGAGTAGGACATGACTGAGAGACTTCACTTTCACTTTTCACTTTCATGCATTGGAGAAGGAAATGGCAACCCACTCCACTGTTCTTGCCTGGAGAATCCCAGGGACAGGGGAGCCTGGTGGACTGTCCTCTATAGGGTCACACAGAGTCAAACATGACTGAAGTGACTTAGCAGCAGCAGCGGCAGAGTTGTTTCTATGTAAGCAAATAAACATTACTGAATAGCATGATAACAACTTCATCATCATCACTACAACATAAAAATTTATTTAGTTTAACTTCTAATGTCTATAGGGCCATACTACTTGTCACTTTACTGTTTTTATTTTATTTTTAGTTTTAGTTTCTGATTATTTCACTAATTTCTTTCTCTCCCACTCCTGCCTCTGTTAACTATGAATCTATTCTCTCTATCAGTTTGTTTTGTTGTTGTATTTTCTTTAACAGATTTCACCTATAAGAGAGATCATCTGAATTTCTCTTTCTCTGGCTGACTTATTATTTAGCATAATGCTCTTGAGGTCCATTTCAGTTGTTGGAAATGTCACAATCTCTTCATCCATTCATCCACTGATAATTATTTACTTTATTTCTATATCTTGGCTACTGTAAATAGGTACTGCAGTGAACATAGGAGCACATATATCTTTTTGAGTGTTTACATTTTCTTCAGATAAATACCCAGAAGTAGAATTGCTGGGCAAATGATAATTCTAATTTTACACTTTAGTAATCTTTATAATGGCTATACCAGTGTACACTCTCACCATCAATGAACAAGGATTTCTTTTTTTTTTTTTTTTCCTTTTCCTTGCCAACAGTGTTGCTTCTTGTCTTTCTAGCAATAGCTATTTTAACAGGTGCAAGGTGATACTTCATTATATTTTGACTTTCAATTCCATAATGATTCATGATGTTAAGCATCTTTCTCATGTCCCTTTGGGAATCTGTGTGCCTTCTTTGGAAAGATATCTATTCAGACTTGCCAAGTTTTTAACTGGACTTATAAAAATTGAGTTGTATGGGTTTTTATATATTTAAATATTAACTCCTTATCAGATATACAGTTTGCAAACATGTTCTTTCATTCAATAGGTTGCCTTCTCTTTCTGTTGAAGAGTTTTTGGCTGTGCAGAAGTTTCTTAGTTTGATCTAGTCCCACTTGTTTGTTTTGCTTTTGCTACCTTTGCTTTTGGTGTCAGATCCAAAAAGTCATCACCAAGACTTCTATCAAGGAACTTATCACATATATTTTCTTCTAGGAGTTTGATGGTTTCATGCTTGTTTTTAATTTTGACTTAACTTTTGTGTGATGTATGGTAATGGTCTACTTTTACTCTGCATGTGGCTGTCAGATTTTCCAACACCGTTTATTAAAGAGAATGTCCTTTAGTTATTTAGGGTCTTTGTGATTTCATACAAATTTTAATATTTTTCTGTTTCTGTAAAGAAGACTGAAATGTTGAATGTATTGAATTTATAGATTGTTTTAGGTGGTGGGGACATTTTAACAATATTTATTCCTTCAGTACATGAGTACAAAACATCTTTCTGCTTATTTCTCTTTTTTAATTATTTTTATTAGTATCGTGTATTTTTCATTATACAGATCTTACAACTCCTTGGTTAAATTTATTCTTGGGTAATTTATTCTTTTGATGCAATTGCCAAAAGAATTCCTTTCTTAAATTCTTCTTTTGATAGTTTGTTATTAGGATATTAAAATGAAATATATATTATCTTTGTATCCTGCAACTTTACACCATTTGTTTATTCACAATCTCATGTTTTGGTGAAATCTCCAACTTTTTGTAGATGTATAGTTATTTTATCTGCAAATACTGACAGTTTTACTTCTCTCTTTCCAATTCAGATATATTTTATTTCTTTTTTGTATAATTTCCCTGGCTATATTAAACATAAGTGACAAGAGTGGGCAACTTCTCTTTTTCCTGATGTTAGAGAAAAGGTTTTCAACTTTTCACCATGGTGTATGAAGTTAGCTGTGGGCTTGTCATATATAACCTTTATTATGTTGAAATACATTATTGCTATATGCATTTTACTGACAGCTTTTATTATTAAAAAAAAAGTTGTGAATGTATTCCAATGTTGGTTTTGATGTTATTGAGATGATTATATGATTTTTTCCATTATTTCATTCATGGAGAATGATTTTTGAATTTTGACAGTCCTATTTCCTCACAGTGCATGATCCTTTCAGTATATTGTTTGATACAGTATTTACTAATATCTTGAGAATTTTTGAATTTTTGTTAATCAGGGATAATAGCCTATTTTTTTTTCTCATAGCATTCTTAATATGGTGTTGGTTAGCAGTGTAATTTTAGCCTCATATAATGTATATAAAAGAAATTTTGCCTCTTCACCTCTTTCATTTATTTTTAAAATAGCTTGAGAAGAATTATGATTTATTCTTTCTTGAATATTTGGTAGAATTCACCAGTGAAGCTATCAGATCCTGAACTTTTATTTGTGGAGAGGTTGTTGTTTACTGATTTAATGTCCTTTCTAGTAATCAACCTGTTCAGATATTTTTACTTCTTCATAATTCAATTTTGGTAAGCATTTATTTCTATAAATTTATTCATTTCTTCTACCTTGTCAAATTTGTTGTTATATAATTGTTCATAATGGTCTTTTATGACCCTTTGTTTCCAGGGTATCATTTATAATATTTCCTTTACATTTCTGATTTTGTTTATTTAAGACTTCTATACTTTTTTCCTGCTGAGTCTAATTAAAGACTGACCAATTCTGTTTATCTTTCCAAAGAACTAATTATTAGCTTTATTGATCTTTTGTATGGTCTTTTCAGTCTCTATTTCACTTATTTTTGCTCTAATATTTGTGATTTCCTCCCTTCTACTAACTTTGAGCTTCATTTTTTTTTCCCTCATCTTTTAGCGTTTTTTAGGTATAAAGTTAGGTTGCTTATTTGAGTCTTATTTTTTAAGGAAGTCATTTATCTCTGTGAAGTTCTCCTTTAAAACTACTTTTCCTGAGTTCCATGAATTTTGATATGCTATATTTCTAAGTTCATTTCTTTCAATGTATTTTAATTGAGTTCCTATTCCTTTTTAACTGACTTTTGTGTTTTAGTCTATTGTTTGTGTGTGCTTAGTTACTTAGTTGTGTCCGACTCTTTGCGACCCCATGGACTGTAGCTTGCCAGGCTCCTCTGTCCATAGGGGTTCTCCAGGCAAGAATACTGGAGTGGGTTGCCATGCCTTTCTCCAGGGGATCTTTTCAACCTGGAATTGAACCCAGGTCTCCCGCAATGCAGGCAGATTCTTTACTGTCTGAGCCACCAGAGAAGACCTTTCTATTGTTTAATATCCACATATTTGTAAAACCTCCAATTTTCTTTGTTTAATTGATTTCTAATTTTATATGACTATAGTCCAAAAAGATGTTTGATACAATTTAAATCTTAATTTATTAAAATTTGTTTTGTTGACTAACATATTTTGTCCTTGATATTTTCATGCACACTTGAGAAGAATGTGCATTTTTTTGCTTTTGGACGGAATGTCCTGTATACATCTGTTTAAAATATTAATACTCTTATTTTAAGGTACAAACTAAAATATTAAGGAAAGTAGAATATTTATCACTTTTTTTGTAAGTAAGAACATTAGTAATGAGGAGTTCAACAATCCTTCAGTTATTTCTTTTTGTGCATTGTAAAAAATTATCAAACATCAGCTATTTTATATTTTACATCCATTCCAATATATTTTAATGTTTTCAAGCACATTGGCACATTGGTGTAAAGACTACGATTTGTAGGTTCTGTATCCATATTCCACATCTAATTAGTAAAATCTCTCTGTTTGCAAAATAGAAATGTACCAGTATGAAAAAAATAAAATTATATATGCTTTTTCTTCCTTTCAGGTAGAAAAAAACCATCAGCTGAATCTCCGGCATGTTTGAAAAGGCATTATATAACTTATCAATCTTTCTACCTCTCCTGATTTTTATGTGAAATAAATGAATGAGGTCTGTGACTGCAGAAACATGTTGAAAAATCAGAAAACAGACAATAGAATTGCACACTCATGCCTGGCATCTATGAGCCACTAAATCTGTGCTATCAAAGTATTAAATTATATTGCACTGGTACTGTTAGATGTAGCCATTAATTGGTTCACATGATTTTCCCTCTAGAGCACATGGTTATCAAATTTTAAGTAGTAACAAACGTATTTATTGATACATTAATACTTTGCTTATATGTATTGCCTTGATGCTATGCCTACACCAAAACTAAGAGCCAAACTGTCAAATAATTAGATTTATTAGGACAGAATTTGTCAGTCTTCCAAAAAGCAACTTTATGTGTAAATTTGAAGCTAAATAAAGTAAGAATAATTTACCTTTACTTAGCCATTTGATAAATATATTTATATTTCATCACTTTCCTCCAAATCTACCAGAATACTAGAATGCTTAACAACATTGATAAATATCTACAGTTAATCATTACAAAAAAACAGAATTTTTAATATTGTCAGAAATTTTGACAATCAACTCTTAGATTTTGAAACCTGTTCAAGTAAACCTATATATTCAGAGGGGAGATCAGCCCAGTTCAGTCACTCAGTCGTGTCCGACTCTTTGCGACCCCATGAATAGCAGCACACCAGGCCTCCCTGTCCATCACCAACTCCCAGAGTTCACTCAGACTCACTCCAGAGAGTCAGTGATGCCATCCAGTCATCTCATCCTCTGTCAATCCTTTCTCCTCCTGCCTCCAATCCCTCCCAGCATAAGAGTTTTTTCCAATGAGTCAACTCTTTGCAAGAGGTGGCCAAAGTACTGGAGTTTCAGCTTTAGCATCATTTCTTCCAAAGAAATCCCAGGGTTGATCTCCTTCAGAATGCACTGGTTGGATCTCCTTGCAGTCCAAGGGACTCTCAAGAGTCTTCTCCAACACCACAGATCAAATGCATCAATTCTTCAGCGCTCAGCTTTCTTCACAGTCCAACTCTCACATCCATACATGACCACAGGAAAAACCATAGCCTTGACTAGACGAACCTTCATTGGCAAAGTAACGTCTCTGCTTTTGAATATGCTATCTAGGTTGGTCATAACTTTCCTTCCAAGGAGTAAGCGGCTTTTAATTTCATGGCTGCAGTCACCATCTGTAGTGATTTTGCAGCCCAGAAAAATAAAGTCTGACACTGTTTCCACTGTTTCCCCATCTACTTGTCATGAAGTGATGGGACCAGATGCCATAATCTTCGTTTTCTGAATGTTGAGCTTTAAGCCAACTTTTTCACTCTCCACTTTCACTTTCATCAAGAGGCTTTTTAGTTCCTCTTCATTTTCTGCCATAAGGGTGGTGTCATCTGCATATCTCAGGTTACTGATATTTCTCCCAGCAATCTTGATTCCAGCTTGTGTTTCTTCCAGCCCAGCGTTTCTCATGATGTACTCTGCATAGAAGTTAAATAAACAGGGTGACAATATACAGCCTTGATGTACTCCTTTTCCTATTTGGAACCAGTCTGTTGTTAATTGACAAATATATGAGATACACTGGCTATGTTATATCAAACCTGATCATAAAATAACTGGTGTATATTCATTATACTTGAACTGCATACATGGAATATCAAATATAGGTAAAAATTATTTTTGCTGTAAAAATGAAAGAAGTCTCCAAAACCAGTAACAAATTGCATGTACCAAATACAGCTCATTGTTAAGCTTATGGTGAAGGGTACACCCTGATGTCAAAGGTGTGTGTGTGAAATGTGTGTGTCTTTGTGTAATTTTACTCAGCTTCAATTCAGCTTTTGAAAATAAATGGCTTGAAATGGAAGTCACCTAATCTTGATGCGTTCCTCCCTTAGTTAAGAGAAGTCTAAGGTGAACAACCTTGTGGAATAGTGGTAGATGCACAACAACATCAGTTTCGCTAACATTGTTTCCCTCTCTACTCTGCTATCTCTTGCATTTAGCTTTCAACTTATAATTGTTGCATGGTAAAAAAGAAAAAAAAAAATGTCCACTACAGCTTCTACCATTATTTCAACATTCTGTATCAGTGCAAATTAGAAAGTGGCAGACAAAATTGCCTATGTTAATCTTCCCCCATCTAAAAAAAATGTTTTAAAAAATAAATAAATAAATAAATGTTTTATGTACAATCCAGACACTGTATAAGTAGGGTAAGTCAAATTCACCTGTAAATTAATTTTACCAAATCTCCCCATGATATGGTAACTGATAGCCTATATATTGTTAGGTAAATAATCAGTTTGAGTCTTTCCCTACCAGCCACTTAATCAAGATTTCAAGCTTTAGATGATGCTCTTCTTGAAATCTTTCTTTGTCCTTTAAGCCACTCAACTCCCATTATCCTTCTTCCTACATCATTGAATTCTCCTTTGCAATCTTCTTAGTGGATTATCTCCACATAATTGTTTGCAACATCTTAGGATAATTTTCAACTTTCTTTTCTATCAACACTCCCTTGGTGAAATCTAATCTGATAAGGTTAGCTACTATTGAAGAGGAACATATTTTTCTCTAGGTTTTCTTGGTGGCTCAGTGGTAAGAAATTTGCCTGCCAATTCAGAAGATCCTAGGAAATCCTATGGACAGAGGGGCCTGTTGGTCTACATACCATGGAGTTGCAAAAGAGTTGAAAATTACGTAGTGACTAAGCAACATCAACATTTTTCTCTGCCTTCTGGGGTGCTTTTGGCTGATCTAAAAATTAAATTGGTATGAGACATATCAGGTTTCTCAGGTAGTGCAGTGGTAAAGAATCCAGTTGCCAAGGCAGGCGACAAAAGAGACTCAGGTTCGATCCCTGGGCAAGGGAGATACCCTGGAGTAAGAAATGGCAACTGACTCCAGTATTCTGGCCTGGAAAATTCCATGGACCGAGGAGCCTGAAGGAGCCTGAAGGGCTCCTCAGTCCATGTGGTTGCAAAGAGTCAGACATGACTTGAGCACACACACAGCATCATTGTGTTCTAAAAATGCTAGTACTAGATATTGATAATATTTAAAATTTTTGTGTGTTCCTCTATATCATTTTTAATTGAATTTACCTCAAAGAATGATGAAATTGATCATCTTCTATGTGCAGACTGGCCATTCATATATCATCTTTCATGAAATATCTTCAGTCCTTTTGTCTTTTTTTTTTTTTTTTTTTGCTTCCATTTGTTACAGCAGGCAAGCAGAGACATTACTTTGCCAATAAAGGTCCGTCTAGTCAAGGCTATGGTTTTTCCAGTGGTCATGTATGGATGTGAGAGTTGGACTGTGAAGACGGCTGAGCACTGAAGAATTGCTGCTTTTGAACTGTGGTGTTGGAGAAGACTCTTGAGAGTCCCTTGGACTGCAAGGAGATCCAACCAGTCCATTCTGAAGGAAATCAGCCCTGGGATTTCTTTGGAAGGAATGATGCTAAAGCTGAAACTCCAGTACTTTGGCCACCTCATGCGAAGAGTTGACTCATTGGAAAAGACTCTGATGCTGGGAAGGATTGGGGGCAGGAGGAGAAGGGGATGACAGAGGATGAGATGGCTGGATGGCATCACTGACTCGCTGGACGTGAGTCTGAGTGAACTCCGGGAGTTGGTGATGGACAGGGAGGCCTGGCATGCTGCGTTTCATGGGGTCGCAAAGAGTCGGACATGACTGAGTGACTGAACTGAACTGTTACAGCAGGCAGGTGTCTAGGAATGAGCAGAGAAATGGAGGCAGGGCCAAATGGTAGGAAATCACTTGTATTATAAACAATGGGGGTCCATAGGCAGACAAAAGAACCTCAAGATTGACAGGAAACCACACATTTTGACTGATCAGTTTCCAGCTAGCAGACAAAGATGGTGGAGAAACCTGGAAACCTCCTCTGTCAGAATATAACCTGTTGCTCATTACGGATCCACTGGAGAAGGGAATAACAAACCACTTCAGCATTCTTGCCTTGAAAACCCCATGAACAGTATGAAAAGGCAAAAAGATGTGACACTGAAAGATGAGTCCCCAAGTCAGTAGGTGTCCAATATGCTACTGTAGAAGAGTGGAGAAATAGCTTCAGAAGCAATGAAGAGGCTGAGTGAAAGGGGAAACAGCCAATTGTGGATGTGTCTGGTGGTGAAAATAAAGTCTGATGCTGTAAAGAACAATATTAATAGGAATTTGGAATGTTAGGACCATGAATCAAAGTAAACTGGAAGTAGTCAACCAGGAGATTGCAAGAGTGAACATCAACACTTTAGAAATCAGTGAGCTAAAATGGACAAGAATGGGTGAATTTAATTCAGTTGGCCATTATATCTACCACAGTGAGTGAGAAACCCTTAGAAGAAATGGAGTAGCCCTCATGGTCAACAAAAGAATCTGAAACGCAGTACTTGGGTGCAGTCTCAAAACTGACAGAATGATCTCAGTCCATTTCCAAGACAGCCATTCAATGTCACAGTAATCAAAGTCTATGCCCCAAACACTAGTGATAAAGAAGCTGAAGCTGATCAGTTCTATGAAGACCTACAAGACCTTCTAGAACTAACTACTATATATATATATATACACATATATGTATATATATATACCCTTTTCATCATAGGGGACTGGAATGCAAAAGTAGGAAGTCAAAAGATCCCTGGAGTGACAAGCAAGTTTGGTCTTGAAGTACAAAATAAAGCAGGGCAAAGGTTAATAGAGTTTTGCCAATAGAGTTTATAGAGTTTGCTGGTTTGTTTGCTGGTAGTTTGCAAAAGAAAAGTGAAAGGAAAGTGAAATTGTTCAGTCATGTCTGACTCTTTGTGACCCCATGGACTGTAGCCTACCAGGCTCCTCTGTCCATGGGGTTTTCCAAGGCAAGAATACTGGAGTGGGTTGCCATTCCCTTCTCCAAGAGATCTTCCTGACCCAGGGACTGAATCAGGATCCCCTGCACTGTAGGCAGACGCTTTACCATAGCAAACATTCTTCCAACTACTCAGGAGATGACTCCACACATGGATATCGTCAGATGGTCAATACCAAAATCAGACTTATTACATTCTTTGCAGCCAAAGATAGAGAAGCTCTATATAGTCAGCCAAAATAAGACTGGGAACTGACTGTGGCTCAGATCATGAACTCCTTATTGTCAAATTCAGACTTAAATTGAATAAGGCAGCAAAAAAAAAAAAAACTAGGCCTTTCAGGTATGACCTAAATCAAATCCCCTATGATTATACAGTGAAACTGACAAATAGATTCAAAGGATTACATCTGATAGAGTGCCTGAAGAACCATGGACGAAGGTTTATAACATCATACAGTATGCAGTGATCAAAACCATCCCAAACAAATGCAAAAAAAGCAAAATGATTATCTGAGGAAGCCTTACAAATAGCTGAGAAAAGAAGAGAAACAAATGTCAAAGGAGAAATGAAAAATATAACCATTTGAATGCAGAGTTCCAAACAATAGCAAGGAGAGAGAAGAAAGCATTTTTAAGTGAACAATGCAAAGAAATAGAGGAAAACAATAGAATGGGAAAGACTAGAGATCTCTTCAAGAAAATTAAGATACCAAGGGAACATTTCATGCAAAAATGACCAGAATAAAGAACAGAAAAGATATGGATCTAACAGCAGTGAAAGATTTTAAGAAGAGGTGGCAAGAATACATAGAAGGACTATACAAAAAAGGTCTTCATGATCCATATAACCACGATGATGTGATCACTCACCTAAAGCCAGACATTAAGGAGTGTGAAGTGAAGTGGGCTTTAGGAAGCATCACTATGAACAAAGCTAATGGAGGCAATGGAATTCCAGCTGAACTATTTCAAATACGAAAAGATGAAGTTGTGAGAGTGCTGCATTCAATATGCCAGCAAATTTGAAAGCCTCAGCAGTGGCCATAGAACTGGAAAAGTCCAGTTTTAATTCCAATCCCAAAAAAGAGCAATGCCAAAGAATGTTCACATTCAGTTCAATTCAGTTGCTCAGTCATGTCAGATTCTTTGTGACTCCATGAACTGCAGCACACCATGTTTCCCTGTCCATCACCAGCTTCCAGACCTTGCTCAAACTCATGTCTGGAACCTGATGTGAAGAATGTTAAAACTACCACACAACTGCACTCATGTCACATGCTAGCATGGTAATACTCAAAATCCTTCAAGCTAGGGTATATGAACCGAGAACTTCCAGATGTACAAGCTGGATTGAGAAAAGGCAGAGGAACCAGATATCAAATTGCCAACATCTGTCGGATCATATAAAAAGCAAGAGAATTCTAGAAAAACATCTACTTCTGCTTCATTGACAACACTAAAGCCTTTGACTGTGTGGATCACAACAAACTCTGGGAAATTCTTAACGAGATGGGAATACCTGACCACCATATATGTCTCCTAAGAAACCTGAATGCAGGTCAAAAATAAACAGTTAGAGCTGAACATGGAACAATGAACTATTCAAAATTGGGAAAGTGGCACATCAAGGCTGTATATTGTCACCCTGACTATTTAACTTATATGCAGAGTACATCATAAGAAATGCCAAGCTGGATGAAGCTCAAGCTGGAATCAAGATTAGTGAGAGAAATATTTATAATCTCAGATATGCAAATGACACCACCTTAATGGCAGAAAGCAAAATGGAACTAAAGAGCCTTTTGATGAAAATGAAAAAGGAGAGTGAAAAAAAAAATGGTTTAAAACTCGATATTCAAAAAACTAAGATCATGGCATCCAGTCCTGACACTTCATGGCAAATAGATGTTGAAAGAGTGGAAACAGTGACAGACTTTATTTTGGGGGGCTCCAGAATCACTGCAGATGGTGACTGGGGCCATAAAATTAAACTGGCTCCTTGGAAGAAAAGCTATAACAATCCTAGACATTGTATGAAAAGGCAGAGACATCACTTAGCCGACAAAGGACTGTATATTCAAAGCTATAGTTTTTCCAGTAGTCATGTATGGATGTGAGAGCTGGACCATAAAAAAAGCTGAACTCTGAAGAAATGATGCCTTTGAACTATAGTGCTGGAAAAGATTCTTGAGAATACCTTGGACAGCAACGATATCAAATTAGTAATTCCTAAAGGAAATCAACCCTGAATATTCATTGGAGGAACTGATGCCGAACCTAAAGCTTAAATACTTGGGCCATCTGATGGGAAGATCCGATGCATTGGAAAAGACCCTGTTGCTGGGAAACATTGAATGCAGGAGGAGAAGGGGACAACATAGAATGAGATAGTTGGATTGACATGAGTTTGAGTGAACTCAGGGAAATAGTGAAGAACAGGGAAGACTGGGGTGCTGCAGTTCACGGGGTCACAAAGAATCAGACCGGACTGAGTCATTGAAGTACAACAACAACAATAAAATTAGCCTTACACCTGTCAGGGGAGTTGGTAATTTCCTCAGTTCTGTCTTGTCACAACAGAAATTTGAAGTGATGGACCAGTATTACAGCCCTCGGATGGATCAGTATTACAGCTCCTTGTTACAGCTCAGTTATATTTAGAAAGTAAAGGAAAGTACATCCTCAAGGCATGAGGGCATGCCAACCCAAAAGACATGAAGAGAAGAGAGGCCCCTGGCCCTTTGGCTCCTCTTTTTATATGTTTTTTTCTCCTCCCCCTGGGCCTGCCCTATGTAAATTGGGCTAGCCAGGAGTGCTATTTATTCTACCTGAGGTCCTTACTCTGGTCCTTGGACCTTCCTTTGTTCCCTTTTCATGGGCTTTTCCCTTCCTTGTCTTTTAGCTACCACCGTTCTGGACTCCTTTTTCCTATTCTAACTACCTAACACACCTAAGAAGTAACTATCATACACGGATGCCATGGCCCTTCCGATCTAAGATAAATAAGGACAGCAATCCCTCCTCCCCTTGGGAAATTAGAGCTAGAATGAAAAATTAAGGAATACAACCCCAAACTCTTACTTCCCCAGTGAATATTTTACCCCTGTATTTTTTATGCTCTTCGTAAGCAGCTTCCCAAAGAAACTTTGGGCAGCAACTCCTCACCTGTCTGCTCTCCCTCTGAGAGAATGTCCTTGCTTAAATAAATTTTTACTTCATTTTATTAACCTGTTAAGAAGAGATGGCAAGAATACACAGAAGAACTGTACAAAGAAGATCTCCACGACTCAGATAATCATGATGGTGTGATCACTGACCTAGAGCCAGACATCCTGGAATGTAAAGTCAAGGGGGCCTTAGAAAGCATCACTACAAACAAAGCTAGTGGAGGTGATGGAATTCCAGTTGAGCTATTCCAAATCCTGAAAGATGATGCTGTGAAAGTGCTACACTCAATATGCCAGCAAATTTGGAAAACTCAGCAGTGGCCACAGGACTGGAAAAGGTCAGTTTTCATTCCAATCCCAAAGAAAGGCAATGCCAAAGAATGCTCAAACTACCACACAATTGCACTCATCTCATACGCTAGTAAGGTAATGCTCAAAATTCTCCAAGCCAGTCTTCAGCAATACGTGAACCATGAACTTCCTGATGTTCAAGCTGGTTTTAGAAAAGGCAGAGGAACCAGAGATCAAATTGCCAACATCCACTGGATCACGGAAAAAGCAAGAGAGTTCCAGAAAAAACATCTATTTCTGCTTTATTGGCTAGGCCAAAGCCTTTGACTGTGTGGATCACAATAAACTGTGGAAAATTCTGAAAGAAATGGGAATACCAGACCACCTGATCTGCCTCTTGAGAAATTTGTATGCAGGTCAGGAAGCAACGGTTAGAACTGGACATGGAACAAGAGACTGGTTCCAAATAGGAAAAGGAGTACATCAAGGCTGTATATTGTCACCCTGCTTATTTAACTTCTATGCAGAGTACATCATGAGAAAGGCTGGACTGGAAAAAACACAAGCTGGAATCAAGATTCCCGGGAGAAATATCAATAGCCTCAGATATGCAGATGACACCACCCTTATGGCAGAAAGTGAAGAGGAACTCAAAAGCCTCTTGATGAAAGTGAAAGTGGAGAGTGAAAAAGTTGGCTTAAAGCTCAACATTCAGAAAACGAAGATCATGGCATCCGGTCCCATCACTTCATGGAAAATAGACGGGGAAACAGTGGAAACAGTGTCAGACTTTATTTTTCTGGGCTCCAAAACCACTGCAGATGGTGACTGCAGCCATGAAATTAAAAGACGCTTACTCCTTGGAAGGAAAGTTATGACCAACCTAGATAGCATATTCAAAAGCAGAGACATTACTTTGCCAACAAAGGTTCGTCTAGTCAAGGCTATGGCTTTTCCTGTGGTCATGTATGGATGTGAGAGTTGGACTGTGAAGAAGGCTGAGCGCTGAAGAATTGATGCTTTTGAACTGTGGTGTTGGAGAAGACTCTTGAGAGTCCCTTGGACTGCAAGGAGATCCAGCCAGTCCATTCTGAAGGAAATCAGCCCTGGGATTTCTTTGGAAGGAATGATGCTAAAGCTGAAACTCCAGTATTTTGGCCACCTCATGTGAAGGGTTGATTCATTGGAAAAGACTCTGATGCTGGGAAGGATTGGGGGCAGGAGGAGAAGGGGACGACAGAGGATGAGATGGCTGGACGGCATCACTGACTCGATGGACGTGAGTCTGAGTGAACTCTGGGAGTTGGTGATGGACAGGGAGGCTTGGCATGCTGTATTTCATGGGATCGCAAAGAGTCGGACACGACTGAGCCACTGATCTGATCTGATCTGGTTAACCTGTCTGCTTCATCCTTCATTTATTTTGCAATGAAGTAAGAGCTTTAAATTCACCAGGATCATATTTATATCATTTAATTGTAAAATATTTTTAAGTATAATATTTTGAACCAAAGTATCTATTCAAACTACCTCTGTGGCTGACCTGTTTGTTTTCTGACAAGTGTATCTTGATGAACAAAGTTTTTCAGCTTGATAAAATTTAATTTATCATTTAAAAAAAAATATGGTCAGTGGCTCTTTAGGTGTGTACTTTCTGAGAAATCATTGTGTTGTGAAATGAAATATTTTCTGCTATACCAGTAAACAAGCCATATTACAGTCATTCAGGAATTCCAGTCTTTCAAATGCAAACTTATGAGCCCAGGTTAAACAATACCAGCCATTCAGCTGCCATCAATCACTTTGTCCACTGTAAGAGCTGAGCAACTTAGAGCTGGGTGGATAAGAGAAAGTGCAAGAGGCAGCCATCCACCATATTCTCCACTCCTTAAGGTAAAGGAGAAACTAAGGATGTGAACAATAGCCATTCAAAAAGCAAGATGTGACCCCAGATAACTGAGATGCATATAAAAGAAATTATTTCAGTAAACCTAGACTCTTGCATCTTCCTATACACAGAAGAGTGCTAAATCCCTTAGTGTGTGAGATCCAGTTTTCCTTAATAACAGTATTCTTTTGCATTCAGATTACCTGTCTCCTTGCTGCAAACTTCTATATAGCCTGAATCTTCCCCTCACCTCCTAGGAGTCTCTCTGGGCTACCTGAGATGCTATTTCCTGGACTTGGGGTTCTCATGATTCTCATCAACTATACTTAATTCTTAACTCGTGAGTATTTTTTTCAGTTGACAGCCTACTTGAAGGATGTAAAAACATATTATGCATTTACTTCTAGTGTTTATGTTAGTCCATACATCGACTGAGAGAGAATAATCATGGTAAAATATTATGCCTCAGTCAAAGGCCGTATTATACATCTAAACACTAATTTTCTTTTAACTTCTCTAGCAATATTTTGTGGGTTTGATATAACTATTTTGCCTAGTATTTCTTATATAGTTCCCCTGCCTTTATCCGTGGTTTTGTTTTCCATGTTTCCAGTTACCCATGGTAAGCTGTTGGGTTTCCCTGGTGGCTCAGGTGGTAAAGGATCTGCCTGCAGTGCAGGAGACCCTGGTTCAATCCCTAAGTCAGAAAGATCACCTGGAGAAAAGAATAGCTATCCACCCCAGTATCCTTGACTGGAGAATTCCGTGGACAGAAGAGCCTGGCAGGCTGCAGTTCATGGGGTCACAAAGAGTCAGACATGACTGAGTGGCTAACATAGTAAAATGAATAGAAAATATTAAATGAAAAATTCTAGAAATAAAAGTTCTGAAGTTTTGTGAAATGAAAATAGCTCCTGCCATATTATTTATCAAAAAAAGTCACAGCCATCAGCGATTTCTGGCTTCCAAATGTGAACAAGGGCAACCAAAACTGCAATCCAGAGGATGCTGCCACCGCTCAAGGTAATTGCTGAGGAGCTGGTGAAATGCAAGAAGCAAGGTGAACAAGGAAACAAGACTGGCCCCAAACAGCTGAGATACATATGAAAGGAAGGAAATCAGTGAGTCCAGAGGCTTGTGTTTTCATATACACAGAAAACTAAATTCCTTAATTTGATATCTGATCTTTGATGTTCAGACTGCTTCCTCCTTTTGTTGCAAACTTGTATATAGACTGACTTCCCCCTGCTACTGAGATGCTGTCTCCTGGGCTCAACTTCCTAACATTCTCACCAAATAAAATAAGTCTCTACTTTCAGGTTGTGACTATCGTTTTTAGTCAACAGTTTTAAAGTGCACATTATTTTAAGTAGTATGATAAAACCTCTCACCACCATACTCATTCCCCTTGAGATGTGCATTATCCCTTTGTCAAATGTATCCTGCCAATAAGTCACATAGTAGATCAGTGCAAAGAAATATGGGGGAAGAATAGAATGGGAAAGACTAGAGATCTCTTCAAGAAAATGAGGGATACCAAGGGAACATTTCAGGCAAAGATGGGCACAATAAAGGACAGAAATAGTATGGGCAAAATAGAAGCAGAGATATTAAGAAGAGGTGGCAAGAATATACAGAACTATACAAAAAAGATCATTGTGACCTAGATAACTATGGTTGTGTGATCATTCACCTAGAGCCAGACATCCTTAAATGAGAAGTCAAATGAGCTTCAGGAAACATCACTATGAACAAAGCTAGTGGAGGTGACGGAATTCCAGTTGAGCTACTTCAATTCCTAAAAGATGATGCTGTGAAAGTGCTGCACTCGATATGTCAGCAAATTTGGAAAACTCAGCAGTGGCCACAGGACTGGAAAAGGTATGTTTTCATTCCAATCCCAAAGAAGGGCTATGCCAAAGAATGTTCAAACTACCGCACAATTGCATTCATTTCATATGATAGCAAAATAATGCTCAAAATTCTCCAAGTCAGGCTTCAACAGTACAGGAACCAAGAACTTCCAGATGTTCAAGTTGGATTTCAAAAAAGCAGAGGAACCAGAGATCAAATTTCCAACATCTGTTGGATCATCATAAAAGCAAGAGAGCTCCAGAAAAACATCTCTTTCTGCTTTATTGATTATGCCAAAGCCTTTGATTGTGTCATGTAGATCAAAGTAAACTGTGGAAAATTCTTCAAGTGATGGGAATACCAGACCATGTTACTTGCTTCCTGAGAAATCTGTATTCAGGTCAAGGAGCAATAGTTAGAACCAGACATGGAACAACATGGAACAACAACATGGAATGGAGTACATCAAGTCTGTATATTGTCACCCTGTTTATTTAACTTACATGCAGAGTAGACCATGAGAAATGCCAGGCTAGATGAAGCACAAGCTGGAATCAAGGATTGTCTGGAGAAATATCAATAACCTCAAATATGCAGATGACACCACCCTTATGGCAGAAAGTGAAGAACTAAAGAGCCTCTTGATGAAAGTGAAAAGACAGTGAAAAAGCTGGTTTAAAACTCAACATTCAAAAAACTAAGAGCGTGGCATCTGGTCCCATCACTCCATGGCAAATAGATGGAGAAACAATGGAAATAGTGACAGTCTTTATTTTCCTGAACTTTGTAATCACTGCAGATGGTGACTACAGCCATGATATTAAAAGACACTTGCTCCTTGGAAGAAAAGCTATGACCAAATTAAACAGCATATTAAAAAGAAGAGACATTACTTTGCCAACAAAGGTCCATCTAGTCAAAGATTTGTTTCTCCCCAGTAGTCATGTATGGATGTGAGAGTTGGACTATAAAGAAAGCTGAGTGCTGAAGAATTGATCCTTTTGAACTATGATGTTGGAGAAGACTCTTGAGAATCCCCTGGACTGAAAGGACATCCAATCAGTCAATCCTCAAGGAAATTAGTCCTGAACATTCATTGGAAGGACTGATGCTGAAGCTGAAGCCCCAATACTTTGGCCTCCTGATGCAAAGAACTGACTCATTGGAATAGACCCTGATGCTGGGAAAGATTGAAGGTGGGAGGAGAAGGGGATGACAGAGGATGAGATGGTTGGATGCCATCACTGACTCAGTGAACATGAATTTGAGCAATCTCTGGGGGTTGGTGATAGACAGGGGAGCCTGGCATGCTGCAGTCCATGGAGTCACAAAGAGTTGGACATGGCTGAGCAACTGAACCGAACTGAGTCATTTTGGCTATTATGTCAACTGTCACAGTATTGCAGCAGTATTATGTTTAAACTTTGGCCACCTCATGCGAAGAGTTGACTCATTGAAAAAGACTCTGATGCTGGGAGGGATTGGGGGCAGGAGGAGAAGGGGACGACAGAGGACGAGATGGCTGGATGGCATCACTGACTCGGACATGAGTCTGAGTGAACTCCAGGAGTTGGTGATGGACAGGGAGGCCTGGCATGCTGTGATTCATGGGGTCGCAAAGAGTCGGACACGACTGAGTGACTGAACTGAACTGAACTGAGTTTATTTAATAATTTCATAGAGCAAGAATAGTAAATCTGGAAACTTGAAAATAAAAACAGAACTTGGAAAGTGGTTTCTTTAAGTGAAAAAGATAATAGTTCTTGGCATAATAAGGACATTAAAAATGTACTTAGGTTGCTAAGATCTATGGTAAGAATAAATCTATCCATGGGAATATGAAGACAAGAGTAAGGAAAAAATTGTGCATGTTTTGCTATGGCACCTCAATTGTAAACATTGTACACATGTGATAAGTTCTTAGTTAAGATGAAAAACACATTACTTTTGCACAATGAGGTATTTTGAGAGAGATATAGAATCAGATTCCCATAATTTACTACAATGTGTTGTTATAATTTTCCTCTTATTAGCTATTGTTGCTAATCTCTTACTATACCTAACATAAATTCAACTTCTTCATAAATATATATGCATAGCAAAAACATATTATATATAGGCTTTAGGACTATCAGTTGTTTCAAGTATCCCCTGGCTTTGATAAATGTATGCTTTTAGTCCAATAAATTTGACTTTTTAAGATTAGGTTGTGCACTTGATAGAAAAGAGAGGTAAAGAAAACATTACAAGGGAAACCTTTAAAGAAAAAAAATTAATAACAGCAAACAAGTAACTATTCAAAACATGTTGGAGGATCAAGAAAAAAAAAAATCAAGGCTCTCTTAATTTTAGTCGCATAGCCAATGAAATAATTAAGGGGAAAATAACATACTAATATTAAAACAAAAGAGAAAACATGCTCCAGCTCATGATATTTGACTAACCACTTTAATGGTACAAATAATTATGCTAAGAAATAAATCAACATAAGCATCCATTACTAAAATCCATATATTATTATCCCTACTGGTTGGTTACATGTCAGCACAAATGGAAATCATTAGAAGAGTAATAGGCCCCCTTCCTCCCTAAAATGTTAAAAAAGGCCAAGTGGATTACCTGTACTTTTACCCTCACCATGCAGTAACCTGTATGTTATTAGAAGAGATCTAGTAAAACAAAATTTAAGTAAGATTTAAAGTCTCAGAATATAATACCCTAAATGCTCAGGATGGCTTTGAAAATCATTATATAAGTTGTCCTATAAGAAAGAAATAAGAAAACCATAAATTGAAAGTAAAATCAGCAAATATTGTCAATGAGATGACACAGATTTTAGATTTATCTGACAAGGACTTTAAAACAGATATCATAAAATTGATTCAATGACTAATTAAAAACAGTTGATTTTTTAAAAATAAATATGTCAATCGATAAATAAAAGTTCTCAGTAAGAAATAAAACATAGAAAGGAGAATCAAATGGAAATTCTAGAACTAAAAAGCACAATATCAGTTTTCTAAAGCTTTGGATGGGTTAATTAGTAGAAAAAGGAAAGTAAAGAAAAGAATCAGTGAACATGAAGGTAGAATGGTAGAGATTATCCCCCTGTAAAAAATAAAATAAGCTTAAAGCAAATAAATACAAACTCAGAGCTCTATAGGACTCCAACAGACCTATTATTCATGTTGTCAGAGTCCCTGTGAGAAAAGAGAAATTTGGTGGCTGAAAAAATAGTAACAAAAGAAATAATGTCTGATTTTTAAGGAACCTCCATACTGTTCTCCAGGGATTCACTGGTGACTCTGTCATTAAAGAATCTGTATGCAATGCATGAGACCTGGGTTCAGTCTTTGGACTAAGAAGATCCCCTGGAGAAAGAAATGGCACTCACTCAAGTATTCTTGCCTGGGAAATCCCATGGACAGAGAAACCTGGTGAGCTACAGTCCATGTGGTTGCAAGAGTCAGACATGACTCAGTGACTAAACCACCACCACCACCACCATACTGTCCTCTACAGTGGCGGTATCAATTCACATTCCTATCAATAGTGTAGGAAGGTTCCAGTTAGGCGAGTGCAGAGAAAAAGACAGCAAGCCGGGCGGTCAGGCAAGAAAAGGGAAATTTATTGGAGAGAAAAGAGAGGGTGACTGGCCCTTAAGGAGAACCAGTGTCCTCCCTTTCTGATGGAGTATACCCCACCAATGAAAAATTATCTGAAGGAATGGTCACATAGCCAGAGGTCTGGAATCTGGTGGTCTCGCAGCTTTGATAGGCACCAGTGAGATAACAGGATGCCATTTGGGCAATTTGGTCAGTCTCAAGGACCACTGTGATTTTATTCTTTGTTTGGGAGGTCAACATAACAAGCCATCTTATAAATGACCCACGTCACCCTATCATTCCAGCCTTTTTGATTTAGGATAACGGCTGAAGGTCAATCTTTTATAACTGCTTCCTGCAGGATAGGGGTAAGATAAGAAAAGGCTGGAATGCCAGCCAAAGGGGATTTATGTGGGGTCAAAGTTTTTGATAATCTGAGTGAGTTAGAAGTAGCTTGTGGATAGTTAGGTTGGTGAAGGCTTGTAAGCGATCCTGAGATTTTAAAAATAGAAGTATTAAACATAGGCCAAAATTTAGAATAAAGGTAAGTAGAAGGAGAGGGCCTAGAAAAGGTAGGACCCAGGGTATCCAATTCCAATTGCTTAACCAGTTTTCCCATGAATTACTGAGGTGTTGGCATATTCTTGAGGCCCTGTTTGTCAGATTCCTTGCTGCTGCCTTTACAACACCTGATTTATTGCTGTAGAAACAGCAGGCTTCCTCCAAAAATAGGTGTAGGCCTCCTTTTTCTGCTGTGAGGAGGTCTAATCCTCTTCTGTTTTGGAAGACCAAGGCTGTCAGGGAATCTAGCTGATTTTGGATAGTGATAAGGCTGTTAGCTGTTTCTTCTAGGCTGTCAAGGAGGTCTGCAGAAAGGCTTTGATAGTAATTTAAAGGGGTTTTGGGTCCTGCAGTCCCTGTCCCAATCCCACTGGCTTCTCCTAAACTGATTAATAGAGGAATGAATTGAATTGCCTGTCTGGGTCTGTTATAAGTTAGTGGGATAGGAAAGGTCTGATTGTTAGGAGCAATAGAAATATCTGGAGCCAGATATACTAGGGTGCATGTTCCTATCCAGTTAATGGGAAGACATAATAAATAGTGGTTCCACATAAGAAAAATATTCCAGGAGTAAGAAGACAACAGCTGAAATCAATAGCAAATATGAGTTTTTCTGGGAACTTGTTGGTAGTCTCTGAAATTGACAGTGAACTCGCCAGTATAGCCCCTACAAGAGGAGTATTTATACCATATGCAGAAGGGAGTCTCTCTGAGAAAGTAAGAGAATGTCCTGCAGTTCCTGAGACATGATAGACAGATCCACCTGAAGGGAAGGAGAGATGTGAAGTGTGTACAGAGGTGTGTCGGTATAGTTCTTAGTTGGGGGTAAGAATTGTTTATAGAGTTTTGTCTGAAAAAAAACAGAAAGGAGCCTGTTGTAAATGAATGTCAGAGGTGGTGGGTGTTAAGGAGCAGTAACTAGGCTAGATCAGAGGGTGGGCTTGGGATAGTAATAGAGGCTTTGAATTTTGAGAGAAGGCATCTCTCAAGAATAGGAGGGGGGCATTTTGGGAGTATAAGAAAAGAATGGGAAAATGAGATATCTTGAGGTGTGCAATGTAGAGGCTCAGATATTCGTGGTGTAGATTTTAAACTGTCAACCCCCATTACAGAGACCTGAGAGACCCTGGCTTTTCTGGAGTAGGCAGGCATAGCAAAGTAAGTTGCCCCCGTGTCAATGAGAAAGGAGATTGGCTTACCTGCCACTGTAAGAGTTACCCTGGGCTCCTTAAAGGTGATGAGAATTGTGGCCTGAGACCCTGCACACCTTCAGTCTTCAGCGGTGTCTGAGGAGCCTGGGCAGAGCTGAGTCAGACTCCTGCTCTAGACCAAGAGGAGATGTCCAGATCTCTGGATGGGGATTTGGGCAGTCAACCTTTCAATGTCCCTTTATGCCATAGCTGGGACATGGACCTGGAGGGGGCCTTGTCTTTAGGTATGAGCGGGCCCAGTGGCCTTCTTTGCTGCATTTGCAGCAGGGCCCAGGTGGCTTCCTTTCTTTGTTGGCTGATGGAGGCATGGAGCTATGTAGGGCAGTGGCTAAAACGTGGCATTTGGCCTGATCTCATTGGGCCTACTCTAGCTTTGCCTGTTCTTCCCGGTTATTGAAAATCTTAAAGGCTAAATTTAAAAGGTCTCATTGAGGGGTTTGAAGCCTTCTTCTGCCTTTTTTAAGTTTCTTTACAATATCTGGGGATGACTGGGAGATAAAATGGGTGTTAAGGACAATGGTGCCCTCTGCTGAAGTGGGGTCTAATTTTGTATATTTTTGTAGTTCCTCATTAACCTGGCTAGAAATTGTGCTGGATTTTCATCTAGTCATTATTTCTTGGAGTTTATCAGAGTTAACAGCTTTATGCCCTGCCTTTTGAAGGCCCACAATGAGGCAAGCAACCATGTGATTACCGGTGTTCATCCAGGTCTCCCTGTCTGATAATCCCAGTTGGGATCATCTCGGAGGGCAGCTGTTGCCCCTACAGGCTTAGTGTCATCTCTCCAGTGTATCTCATCAGCATGCACCTAAGAGGCTTGCCATACTCATTCTGGGAGGAGAGTGGAGGAAAGTACGATGTAAATATCATGCCAGGTTAAGTCATAAGACTGCTAAGATACTTGAATTCTTTTAATAATTATCAGGGTCTGAGGAGAAGAAGCCAAGATGCTTTTCAACCTGAGATAAATCAGTGAGGGAGAATGGGACATGAACCCAAACAATGCCTTCTGCTCCAGCCACTTCCCATAAAGGGAGGAGTGGGGCAGGGGAAGGAGTGGGGTTCTGCAGTGAAGTTTCCTGTTTTAAAGTTGTTTGGAACCAGGTACGTGGAGGGGATCTAGGGAGGTCTGGGTAAAGCCTTGGGATCCTCAGGGTACAGGTGGGGCTGAGGTCTCAGAGCTTATCTCAGGCACAGGCTGGGGAGGGGGTTGGCAGCTGGGGCGGCCTTGAGAAGGAGGGAGGGAGGAGGGGACAGAAGGTGGAGGTTGTGGAACTGGATCTGGAGTGGGTGAAAGGGGACTGGGAGTGCTAGGGGGTGGGCTGTGGTCAGAAGGGCCAAAGGAAGAAGAAAAGTCTGAACAGGGATTGGGAGACATTGTATTAGGAGGATGTGGCCCAGAGTAGGCTAGGAGTATTTGAGAAGTAGTACAGGATTCACAGAGAGAGGTCAAGAGCTAAGAGCAAAGAAAGCCTGAGCATAAGGGATTTCTAACCACTTGCCATTGTGGCAGAAGTTACCAAGGTCCCGTGGAGTGTTAAAATCAAGAGTTCCATTTTCTGGCCATTGGGACCTGTTAAAAGTCTGTATTGTGGCCAAACAGTGTTAGAATAGTAAATAAGTCTTTTTAGTCTATACATCCCCTTGGAAGCCCAAAGCTTTTGGTTTTGGAGAAGACATCCTAGAGGAGTAGATTTTAAGGGCTGGGATTGAGAATTTCCCATTGAGGCTGAATAGGGAGGTTAGACAAGGGCTAAAGAAAGTGAGGAGAAAGTGAGGAGAAAGTGAGGAGGAAGGTCCGAGAGAATACGCGTCCCCATTATCAGAACTTTCTCAGAGAGTAAGAATAGTCTGCTTTGAAATGATCATCCCCTATTTCAAAGTCAGATGGGGCACAAGGCCAAGGTTCCGAGGGCCTTGGGGATCCTCCCACCTAGCGTAGGACTTGGAAATGAGGTGAGAGAAAGGATCCAAGAGAATGGGATTTCACTCTCCCTTGTAATCAATGGATGAAATGTGGCTGATGTGTGGATGTCAGTCCAGCAAGGCAAGTGGAGAGTCCCGACCCGGAGCTTGTCTGTTTCTCAGCAAGGTCCAAGGGAGGGGATCACCGGAGGTGGGCTTGTGAGAAGAGCCCACCCAGTGGGGTGGATCGCCGGGTTTCTGCACCAGAATATAAGGCGAGTGAAGATAGAGTGAGCCAGGCAGTCAGGAAAGAAAAGGGAATTTTATTAGAGGGAAAAGAGAGGGTGACTGGTCCTTAAGGGGAACCAGCGTTCTCCCTTTCTGACTGAGTCCTTCTTATACTTCACCAATGAAAAATTCTCTGAAGGGATGGTCACACAGCTGGAGGTGCAGAATCTGGTGGTCTCACAGCTTTGAGAAGATAAGTGCCAGTGAGATAACAGGATGCCATTTGGGCAACTTGGTCAGTCTCATGGATCACTGTGATTTTATTCCTTGTTTTGAAGGTCGACACAGGAAGCCATCTTATCAATGAGACCCCATGTGGACCTTATCAGTTCCTATTTCTCCAAATCTTCTCCAGGATTTATTATTTGTAGACTTTTTGTTTGTTTGTTTTGTTTTCCTTTTGTGGTTCGATGATTTCCTTTTGTACTATGCTTCTGTTCTGTTACTTTTGATTTACGTGAATCTATTTTGTTTTTCATCAGCGAAATTAGCTTGATCTTTTAATTGAGGGTGGTTCTTCTGCTTCTTCATTTTACTTATATTTTTCTTGCTCCATGAGTTTAGGAGAAACAGTTATTTACTATGGCCTTGGAGAGCTATATTTGTTAGGATCATCCATGTGTATGACTTCCCTGGTGGCTCAGAGAGTAAAGTGTCTGCCTACAATGCAGAAGACCTGGGTTCGTTCCCTGGGTTGGGGAGATCCTCTGGAGAAGGAAATGGAAACCCACTCCAGTACTCTTGCCTGGAAAATCCCATGGAGAGAGGAGCATGGCAGGCTCCTACAGTCCATGGGGTTGCGAAGAGTCAGACATGACTGAGCGACTGAACTCACTCACTCACTCACTCCACATGTATAGTGAGTGGGTTTAATAGCTTTTGGTGTGAGGGCTGTTTTTTACTATGGATTCTTGCTCCTCTTTTCTCAGTATACGCTGGCCATTGTCCTCTTGATAGGAGTTGTCATTCATGTTGTGGTGACCAAAGCCTGCACTGGATATGGAGCAGGGCCTCCTCTTTTTTCTGTGGTTGTCACTTCCCTGTCAGAAGCAGAGGCTTGTTCCTAATCATTGGAGCAGAATCCCTCATGTTTGTTTCTGAGCTACACTTCTGAGTTTTGGTGCTAGGTTGGCAAGATAGGAGTGGCCCCACTGGGTGAGGAACCAGAGTATTCCTCCACCGAAGCTATTCACTGGTGAGTGTGCTCTGTTGTGTAACCTTTCATCTGTTGTGTGGTCTCACAAAGTACACTATTGTTGGCACTGCCCTTGACCCTACCTCCACTGTGAGAATGTCAGCAATTGGCCCTAGTGTCCCTCAGGCATTATTTTCACAAGGTCACCAGTGTAGATCCACTGAAGACAGGTCCCAGGACCTCAGTAGTAGGTTACCTGGACCCTCTGTGGGAGTTCTGGAGGCATCTCAGCCCTGACCCAGTGGCCCAGCCCAGCTCCTGCACGCATGTGCCCACAAAGCCCATAGGTGCTAAGGCCAGACCTGCCCCAGCTGTCAGAGCACCCATTGTCTGTTTGTACGTCCTACGGGTGCTGAACTTATAAAGGCAGTGGTGAAGGTATAAATTTGCAGCTCATGCAGCAGTGACAAGAGATTTTAGCCCTGCTTTCTAAGTTGTGTGGTCCTTGGGGTTCAGCTGTGGTTTCAACCTTACCTCTGTGCATTGGCAATCCACTGAGCTCTGCGCCCAGGGCCTCTGAGGCAGTAGTTGGCTCAGAAGCTCACTCAGGCAATGGCTAGTACATATGAAGCCACTTAGGTGGGAGTTGACTGAGGCAGTGCCTGAGTCATGGGAATTCATCTCGGTGACTGCTGGGGTATGCTTTCATAAAGCCTGCAGGACTGGGGCCTGGTACATGGAGGAAAAGACTGAAGACAAAACCCTGCCCCTCCTCTCATGCACCATTTAATAATGATGGTTTGCTTCTTTGGGGAACCTGGGCTTCTTCTAGGAACACTCTTGGTTGCAGACTTACCACATTCCAGTCCCTTCAGGCTATCTCCATGCAGCCAACATCTGTCTTCCACGTCTGTCCTCTAAACCTGGAGCTTCAGTTTCAGTTCCTAGCCCCTACCCATATCAGTGGACATATGTCTCAGACTGGCACATGCAGGGTGGTGGTACTGTCCATCTGTGTAAGTCTCTCTTTGTTCTAGCTGCCACAAACCAGTTATTGTGCTCTTCTCTGAGCCTCTGAAGCTCCCTTTTGGTTTTGCCTGATCTTATCAGTAGACTTCCCAGAGTGAGGAAACATTTCCTCTTCTTCAGCTCCTTTCAGGGGCATAGGCCTTGTTCTGCTTTCTCTCTCTCTGTTTTTATCCCTTGGGTCCTATCAAGGTACATGGATATCTTTTTGTCTGTTCAAATTTTTAAGGTCTTCCATTAGTACTCAGTATGTGTTCTATGAGAATTTTTCCATTTGTAGATGTATTTATGATGTCCTGGTGTGAGTGATGTATTTATGCCAAGATCCATGTCCTACTCCACCATTATTGGATCTCAGAAACAATCTGCTGGGTCATATTTGGCCCAACTACCAACCAAACTATTTTTTTTTTTCCATTCCATACACCAGAATTCCATTTTTTCTTTTTACATCCTATCAAGATTGTTTTTCTTTCTTTTTTTTTGATATAGACATTTTAATGGATAGGCCATGTGAAATGGCATCTCATTGTGGTTGTGGGATTTGTGTTTCTCTAGTGGTTAATGCAATATCTGAACCATGAACATCCAGATGTTCAAGCGGGTTTTATAAAAGGCAGAGGAACCAGAGATCAAATTGCCAACATCCACTGGATCATTGAAAAAGCAAGAGAGTTCCAGAAAAACATCTATTTCTGCTTTATTGACTATGCCAAAGCCTTTGACTGTGTGGATCACAATAAACTGTGGAAAAGTCTGAAAGAGATGGCAATACCAGACCATCTGACCTGCTCTTGAGAAATCTGTATGCAGATCAAGAAGCAACAGTTAGAACTGGACATGGAACAACAGACTGGTTCCAAATAGGAAAAGGAGTTTGTCAAGGCTGTATATTGTCACCCTGCTTATTTAACTTATATGCGGAGTACATCATGAGAAACACTCGGCTGGAGGAAGCACAAGCTGGAATCAAGATTTCTGGGAGAAATATCAATAACTTCAGATATGCAGATGACACCACCCTTATGGCAGAAAGTGAAGAGGAACTAAAAAGCCTCTTGATGAAAGTGAAAGTGGAGAGTGAAAAAGTTGGCTTAAAGCTCAACGTTCAGAAAACGAAGATCATGGCATCTGGTCCCATCACTTCATGGGAAATAGATGGGGAAACAGTGGAAACAATGCCAGACTTTATTTTTTTGGGTTCCAAAATCGCTGCAGATGGTGACTGCAGCCATGAAATTAAAAGACACTTACTCCTTGGAAGAAAAATTATGACCAACCTAGATAGCATATTCAAAAGCAGAGCCATTACTTTGCCAACAAATGTCCGTCTAGTAGAGGCTATGGTTTTTCCAGTGGTCATGTGTGGATGTGAGAGTTGGACTGTGAAGAAAGCTGAGTGCCGAAGAATTGATGCTTTTGAACTGTGGTGTTGGAGAAGACTCTTGAGAGTCCCTTGGACTGCAAGGAGATCCAACCAGTCCATTCTGAAGGAGATCAGCCCTGGGATTTCTTTGGAAGGAATGATGTTAAAGCTGAAACTCCAGTACTTTGGCCACCTCATACGAAGAGTTGACTCATTGGAAAAGACTCTGATGCTGGGAGGGATTGGGGGCAGGAGGAGAAGGGGACGACAGAGGATGAGATGGCTGGATGGCATCACTGACTCGATGGACATGAGTCTGAGTGAACTCCGGGAGTTGGTGATGGACAGGGAGGCCTGGCATGCTGCAGTTCATGGGGTCACAAAGAGTTGGACACGACTGAGCAACTGAACTGAACTGAACTGAGTGGTAAGTGATATGGAGCAAATTTTCAGAAGTTTATTGACCATTGGTATATCTTCTTTAAAGAACTGTCAAGTCTTTTGCTCATTGTGATTTATTTTGTTGCTGTTGTTGAGTTGTAGCAGTCCTTAAACATATGGTTACTAAAGGGGAAAGGGAGCTGGGGGATAAATTAAGAGGCTGGGATTAACATATATACACTATTGTGCATAAAATAGTTTCTGTTTTTAAAGAGAAGCTTTCCATTATTTACTTAAGTATATGTGCCTTCCTAGGGTCAATTTCTTCACTCTTAAAGAAGAGTCTTTAAAATGCTGAGCTTGCCTGTGAATTTAGGCAGAAAACTAAATTCTGGGAGACTGGAGCAGCTCTCCAGGCAGGTTCATTTCTTTAAGCAGCTACACTGGAAATGGAGAAAAACAAATCCCCAAATCATGATATTTACATTGAGTCTTTTCAACTTGGCATTGAGCTCTGGCATTTCAACACTGGCATCGTCTCTCAGAGAAACCATACATGTGAGGAACTGTGAAGAATCAATGAGTGAATGTGAGATTTTTTGTCCTTGGAACAATATACTCATGATTTACATAACTCCACTATGTCTTAACACTCCAAAGCCTACGTATCATTGAAATTGAATATATCGGTAATATATGACAGCCATTAGATTAAAAGTATTACAGGGGTAAATGATCTCATAGCTTTTATTCCCTCCTCTCCTCCTCCTCTGGTGTTGGTATGAATAAAATAATTGACTAAATGATTGTCTATGATATTCTTGTTTGATTCCTTTAAATGTTCTTTTATTAAATTATTAAGAATCAAAAAGATACTAGAAATAATAACATCTCGTCAGCCTTCAAGATTTGGAAGTTTGCCAAACAAGCCCTCTTAATCACTACTGGCTTTGTTGGACTTGTTATATAATCCCTTATGCATATAATTTTATTTGTGTCCTAAAATGTATTGAAAGAGATTGTGGGATCTTCTGTTACTTAATATATTATTAATGAAATTGATAAACAAAAATTGAGGGGCACTTCCAACTGCCTACAAGTCTAGATAAGTTCTAAGAATCTTTGATTCACTTTTTCCTTCTCTTACATCGTGGGCCTTGGATGCTCACTATCAAAAATGATGACACTAATCATAGGCAACTCTGTGCTCTAAGCATGAAAGGGAATGGCCTAATTAGAAGAGCAGTGTTCAGGGGCTCATTAAATCAGGCTCTGGGATTCTGGCAGAAAAGTTTTAATGAGTTTGACTAAGTATAGCACCCACAGTGCCTTATTAAATAGCTTCCCGATTAGCAAGATTTAAAACTTTATCATTGCCCTTGGGAACCTAGGGTTAATTAGATCCCTAATCTAGTAGAGCAATCGAGGGAAATTCTCAGGTATCAGTAAGTATCTGTTATTAAAAAATTTAAAGAAAACAAAGTTGTATGGTTGCCATGATAACACCTGGCAGAGGAATATATTTCATAGCAGTAAAATGTCCTCTCTCTGAACTGCACATCAAAACCAGCTAACTAGAGTCAATCCAGGTTTGGTATTAAATAATTGCCAGTTATATGATAAACTTTTAATAATAAAACACTGTCTTCTGTTGTCCTACTGCTGCTACTGCTACTGCTAAGTTGCTTCAGTCGTGTCCGACTCTATGCGTCCCCAGAGACGGCAGCCCACCAGGCTCCCTTGTCCTGGGATTCTCCAAGCAAGAACACTGGAGTTGTCCTACTACAAAGCAATAAATCCAAAATATGTTAATTCAAGCTCACAAATGAAAAAGAAATTTAATTAGTCTCTCAATTTTAAATAAAATCACAAAATTTCATTTAAAATATAATCGTATATTATTCATTGCAATTAATCTGATATATATATATGAAGAAATGTAAAAATTTGCCTCTCATAGAAAAACTGAATATGTATCATCTTACTTTATAATGGTCTATTGTGTATCCATGAAGAAGTATTTCTCTTGAATAATCTTTAAGACTACCAGAAATCATACTAGATAATTATCCTCAAGTTTATAGCATAAATATCCATAGACACAAGGTATATGTTTCAGATTGAGAATACTTTACTAAAAAAGTGCTCAGGGCTGGTGCACTGGGATGACCCTGAGGGATGAGATGGGGAGGGAGGTACGAAGGGCATTCAGGATGGGGAACACATGTACACCCATGGCTGATTCTTGTCAATGTATGGCAAAAACCACTACAATACCAAAGTAATTAGCCTTCAATTAAAATAAATAAATTAATTTAAAAAAACAAAAAATTTTAAATATGGAGATAATAATAGGTATAGTATAACACATGTTTAGAAACTAGTACAATGGTTAATCTTTGAAATACAATATTTGTCTCTGATGACTTTTTTAAAAATGCAAAATTTAGATAGAAATTAGGCTTTCTTAATCCTATCCTTTTTTTCCCACCTTGCTATAGCAATCATCAGTATAATAAAATTCAGTTCAGTTAAGTCACTCAGTTGTGTGCAACTCTTTGCGACCCCATGAATTACAGCACGCCAGGCCTCCCTGTCCATCACCAACTCCCAGAGTTCACTCAGACTCACATCCATCGAGTTGATGATGCCATCCAGCCATCTCATCCTCTATTGTCCCCTTTTCCTCCTGCCCCCAATCCCTCCCAGCATCAGAGTCTTTTCCAATGAGTCAACTCTTCACATGAGGTGGCCAAAGTACTGGAGTTTCAGCTTTAGCATCATTCCTTCCAAAGAAATCCCAGGACTGATCTCCTTTAGAATGGACTGGTTGGATCTCCTTGCAGTCCAAGGGACTCTCAACACCACAGTTCAAAAGCATCAATTCTTCGACACTCAGCTTTCTTCACAGTCCAACTCTCACATCCATACATGACCGCTGGAAAAACCATAGCCTTGACTAGATGGACCTTTGTTAGCAAAGTAATGGCTCTGCTTTTGAATATGCTATCTAGGTCGGCCATAACTTTCCTTCCAAGGAGTAAGTGTCTTTTAATTTCATGGCTGCAATCACTATCTGCAGTGATTTTGGAGCCCCCCAAAAATAAAGTCTGACACTGCTTTCACTGTTTCCCCGTCTATTTCCCATGAAGTGATGGGACCAGATGCCATGATTTTAGTTCTCTGAATGTTGAGCTTTAAGCCAACTTTTTCACTCTCCTCTTTCACTTTCATCAAGAGGCTTTTTAGTTCCTCTTCACTTTCTGCCATAAGGGTGGTGTCATCTGCATATCTGAGGTGATTGATATATCTCCCGGCAATCTTGATTCCAGCTTGTGCTTCCTCCAGCCCAGTGTTTCTCATGATGTACTCTGTATAGAAGTTAAATAAACAGGGTGACAATATACAGCCTTGATGTACTCCTTTTCCCATTTGGAACCAGTCTGTTGTTCCATGTCCAGTTCTAACTTTGGTTTCCTGACCTGCATACAGGTTTCTCAAGAGGCAGGTCAGATGGTCTGGTTTTGCCATCTCTTTCAGAATTTTCCACAGTTTATTGTGATCCACACAGTCAAAGGCTTTAGCATAGTCAATAAAGCAGAAATAGATGTTTTTCTGGAACTCTCTTGCTTTTTCAATAATCCAGCGGATGTTGGCAATTTGATCTCTGGTTCCTCTGCATTTCCTAAAACCAGCTTGAACATCTGGAAGTTCCCAGCATGTATAAATAATTCCTAAAGCTCAACAACAACACAAAACCAAATTAAAATATAAGTAAGGATTTGAATATACATTTGTTTTTCAAGGAAGATATAGAAATGACTAATAACACATGGTGAGATGATTAACAATGCCAGTCGTTAAGGAAATTCAAATTAAAACCACAGTGGATAACCCCTCTCATGTGGAAAGCTATTAATAAAGGGAAAAAATGGAAAGTAAGAAAGATAAAATGAAATAGCAAGTGTTGGCAAGGTGGGGAGAAATTGAAAACTACATTTATGGTTGAGATAGAAAATGTTAAGCAGTTATGAAAGACAATATGACAGTTCCTCTAAAATTTTATCATATAAATACTCTATGATCTAACAATTATGCTTATAAATATATAAAAAAAATTGAAAGCAGACACTTGAACAGATATTTGTATACAAATGTTCACAGCAGCCTAATTAATCATAACCTAAATGTGTGGAAAACATAAATGCCTAAAGGAAGATGAATGCATAAAGAAAATGGAGTATACACATATAATGAAATATTATTTGACCTGAAAACTGAATGCGATTCTGATAGAGGCTATAAAATGGATGAACCATGAGAGCATTTGTTGAAGCAAACTAAGCCAGAGACCAAACAAAAATTGTTGCATGATTAGACTTTTATGAAAGATATATAATGTGTGTGTGTGTGTGTGTTTTTTTTAGAAAGAAAGAATCATGGTTATCAGGAGGAGAAGACAGAGTTATTATTTCTAGGTGAGAAGTTTCAGTTTGGAATAATGACAATGTTCTGGAAATGGATTGTGTTATGGTTACACAAAAATGTGACTATGTATAATATCACTGAATTGTACAGCTGAAAATGGTAATTTGTATCTTATATGCATCTCAAAAAGTTAGGGGGAAAGCCCTTTAAATTACACTTACCTAGAGAAAATTATCATTAGTACAAGTATGGAAGATGATAAGAAATATAAGAACATTTAACACATTATCTGCAATGAAAAAATACCTTCTTAAATATTATCTAAAGAGTATCTCATTAAAGAGAGTGTCATCATTTTGTTACCTATATTATATTTTTGATGTTTTAAAATTTAATGGCAATTTCCAACATGTATGGCAAAACCAATACAATATTGTAAAGTGAAAAATAATAATAATAATAAATTTTAAAAAAGAATAAATCAGTAAAAGAATTTCCCTAAAAAAAAGAAATTATATAAAAACAAAAGATTTCACCCAAATTCTTTGGTTTTCTTCTTATATATTCATATTAAATGTACCACATTGCACTTTAGTGTTTTCAATTTTCAACCAATATATTTCAAACTGCCAAATAATAAAGTACAATAAAATGAAGGAAATAAAAAGATTTCTATATGTATTTATATTAAACTTATGGAGTCATATGTTTTATAAATAATTTTATACATTTTATTTATATTGTATATGTAAAATAAAGACTTTTACATATAAAATAAAATTTTACATGTAAAACATAAATGTTTTATATATAAAATAAAATTTTATAAAATATATGACTTTCATAAAACTTTACAAATGTAATGACACTGGAAGAATCTGAATAAATGTATTTGTTCCTTTCCACAGTAACTTGACCTTTAACACATCTGTAAAAAGATTTTTAAAATTATCAAAACTCCTCCCCCATTCTTGGTCTAAGGCCAATCTGACTTATTAGTTACTTAGCCTATATTATTTAAGTCTCAATGGACTTTTGCAGGTGACACACACACACACACAAAAAAACTAGTGTTACCCTTAATCTCCAGGTGAATAAGTCCAAAAATCCGTTGCTGCTGAGGATTCATGGAATTATCTAAAATAATATGCAGGGAGGAGAGATGAATATATTTATTTACAAAATATTTAAAGAAGTCTTCTTAGAAAAATAACTTTAATTGTATGATGACTATAGGACCACTGTCAGCTATCCAGTTCAATGATGCAGTAACTGTAGGAAGATAACCAAAGGTATGAGCTCTAATTGTATTTTTACTTTTATTTATTGCATAAGAATTGAGACTATTCTGTAAATTTTAAAGAGAATTTTGATTAGAATTATTAAGAGCTATAAACTGTGGAAAATTCTGAAAGAGATGGGAATACCAGAACACCTGATCTGCCTCTTGAGAAATTTGTATGCCATTCAGGAAGCAACAATTAGAACTGGACATGGAACAGACTGGTTCCAAATAGGAAAAGGAGTTCATCAAGGCTGTATATTGTCACCCCGTTTATTTAACTTATATGCAGAGTACATCATGAGAAAGGCTGGACTGGAAAAAACGCAAGCTGGAATCAAGATTGCCAGGAGAAATATCAATAACCTCAGATATGCAGATGACACCACCCTTATGGCAGAAAGTGAAGAGGAACTAAAAAGCCTCCTGATGAAACTGAAAGTGGAGAGTGAAAAAGTTGGCTTAAAGCTCAACATTCAGAAAACGAAGATCATGGCATCCGGTCCCACCACTTCATGGGAAATAGATGCGGAAACAGTGGAAACAGTGTCAGACTTTATTTTGGGGGGCTCAAAAAATCACTACAGATGATGACTGCAGCCATGAAATTAAAAGACGCTTGCTCCTTGGAAGAAAAGTTATGACCGACCTAGATAGCATATTCAAAAGCAGAGACATTACTTTGTGAACAAAGGTCCATCTAGTCAAGGCTATGGTTTTTCCAATGGTCATGTATGGATGTGAGAGTTGGACTGTGAAGAAGGCTGAGTGCTGAAGAATTGATGCTTTTGAACTGTGGTGTTGGAGAAGACTCTTGAGAGTCCCTTGGACTGCAAGGAGATCCAACCAGTCCATTCTTAAGGGGATCAGCCCTGGGATTTCTTTGGAAGGAATGATGCTAAAGCTGAAACTCCAGTACTTTGGCCACCTCATGCAAAGAGTTGACTCATTGGAAAAGACCCTGATGCTGGGAGGAACTGGGGGCAGGAGGAGAAGGGGATGACAGAGGATGAGATGTCTGGATGGCATCACTGACTCGATGGACGTGAGTCTGAGTGAACTCCGGGAGTTTGTGATGGACAGGGAGGCCTGGCGTGCTGCGATTCATGGGGTCGCAAAGAGTCAGACATGACTGAGCGACTGAACTGAACTGAACTGATTTTAATCGGAAGCTTATTACTTTACAATATTGTTTTGGTTTTGCCATACATCAACATGAATCCACCACAGGTTGCCTGTCAAGCTTTTCTCTTTTCCTTAGTTGTAATTTTATGGTTTTATTTGTATTAATTTTATCTAAACTTCATTGTTGTTGCTATTCAGTCACTAAGTCATGCCCGAGTTTTTGTGATCCCATGGACTGTAGTGTGCCAGACTTCCCTGTCCACTCTCTCCCTAAGTTTGCTCAAGCTCAAGTTCGTTAAGTCATTGATGCCATCCAATCATCTCATCCTCTGTGGCCCGCTTCTCCTGTCTGTGTATTCAGTCATGTCCAACCCTTTGTGATCCCATTGACTGTAGCTCACCAGGCTTCTTTGTCCATAGGATTCCCAAGGCAAGAATATTGGAATGGGTTGCCATTCCCTTATCTAGAGAATATTCCCAACCCAGGGATTGAACTCACTTCTCTTGTGTCTCCTGCATTGTCAAGCAGACTCTTTAATACTGGTGTCACCTGGTAAGCCCTAAACCACACTGCTTTTTTTAAAATAAACTTTTCAATTTGTGAAGGACACAGTATGCTCATTTATTAGTTCTAATGATTTACTGTACCTCATCATTTCTCAAGGAAGAGTCGTGGATTTCATGATGCTGTGATGACATGTATTTGTCCAAGCAATAACAACCCATAAATCATGGAAATTGTGGCTACTTCTTGAGAGGACCGTAACTGAGTAAAGTGATATGAGCAAAAGTGACCAAGTGACCCTGCTTCTAATAGCAATATACAACCCAAGTATATACCAATAATAGGATTAATAATCATAGTTACAGGTGGTATTAATGAGCCTCGAGAATAGAATGTTAAAGAAACAAAATACATTACAGGGGAAACTTTATTTAATCCTATTATATAAAATTTAAACACAGATGATATAGTTTTTGAAGAAGCTTATCAGTATTGATAGAACAGTTATCACTGGTGTGAACCACAAGAATTGTATCATCAGGAATAGTGTCAACCTGCTTTTTAAAAACACTGGTAATGTTGTTTTAAAGCAGTTCACAAAAATTGTGCATAATCAATTTGCCATTAATAAACTTTTGTGTCTAATTCAAGTTACATTAAGCAATTAGAAAAACATGTAAAAGTCTAAAAAGAGCACATGGCAACTTGTAAAGTATCTGTTAATATGAGGCGTGCTCATTAAAAGAGATTGTGATTCAAGCCTACCTTTCAAATCACTCAGTTATGTCATTATTCTCTCCTGCCACTTTTTTTTTTCCTCCTGACTTCAATCAACCACCAAGCTCTTTATCATCTGAGTAATATAAATATTATATGAAAAAAGGAAAAAATATCCAAGCTTTCCCATCTACAAGCTAAAGCTAGTAACTTATGTCTCAACTCTCTAACCTTAAAAGAAAACTTTCCTCAGACTAATAATGTATGGAAAAATTGAATGAATTCCATAAAGTGCTTAGTAGAAAAATCAGTTAAGTAGTGAAACCAATTATCTCCATGTTCAACAAAGTTTGACATTGGCTTAGACACATTCTCACCTTGGTAGTTACATTACCTCTTTGTACGGGTGTGCGTGGTACATAATTTCACTGAGATTGTTGGTTACTGGAAACACAAATTATATATCTTGCATGTTTTCATATTTCCATAATTAACAAACATTTAACACACAATAAGCAACGTTACAGTTACTGATAAAATACTGAAAAGACAAAGTAATCAACTTTAGTTGAGGCATATCTTGAGACAGAATGGTTCCAAATCACTATAATACTATTTATTTCAATATAATTTTCAAATGCGTTATATTGTTTAACCCTCACAGAGAATCAATATTGCTACAATTTTATATACATGATACATCCATGAATGTGAATATATATCAATGTAAGTGAAAATCTACCTTTCTTTTTAGATATTTTAAGCAGTAAATTATTAATCCATTTCCACTTAAATTCTGTATGTACTCCTGGAATCTGGAATTCATACCTGCTGTAAACTACATTTTTATTATAGCTCCCAGGAAGATAGAAACTACAGTTACAATTAAAAGGACTTCCTTCCTAGAGAGTCTCTATTTGCTATACTCACGGTAAGAAATGGGCTTCCCTGGTAGCTCAGACGGTAAAGAGTCTGCCTACAGTGCAGGATACCTGGGTTCAATCCCTAAGTCGGGAAGATCCCCTGGAGAAGGAAATGGCAACCCACTCCAGTATTCATGCCTGGAAAATCCCATGGATCAAGGAGCCCGGTGGGCTACAGTCCATGGGGTTGCAAAGAGTCAGACCTGACTGAGCGACTTCACTTCATGGTAAGAAGATAGAAACTTAAACGTTATAGCCCTCTGAGGAACCCATTCCCTTGTCTTTAATTATAATAGTTTGTATTGTATTTCATCTTCTCTCCTAGGACAAAGAAGCAGAATTAGCTTCTTTATTTTGAAAATACTTATTCAGGGTAGATAATTATGTCACTTTTCTTGAGTATTACTGTGAACCCCCTAAAATTTCTCCTCCTTTTCACATAATAATGAGAGGAAAAATACAGAGTGCTTCCAGTGTAACTGTCACTGTTGAAAACATGTATGTAAACTCACAGAACACTTATAAACATTGTTTTGGAGGTACTTTAACATGGATATTTTGATCTCCATTTTTCTTCCAAGATGGGCTACTTAAGTAAATTGTGCAAGGTTATAGAGCTAGAGAATATAAACAAGGTATTCCAATGAAATCAACTTCATTTTTTTTCACATCTTATTAAGATATAATTGAGAAATAAAATTGCAAATATTTAAGGTATACAACCTGACATTTTGATTTACATATCCCTTATGAAATGATTACTACAATCAAGCAAGTTAAAATATCCATCAGTTCACATTTAAAGTGCTTTTGTGTGTTCAGAACACTTAATATCTAACCTCTTAACAAATTTTAAATATACAGTAAAGTTGTATAATCTTTGTCACTGTAAATCACGATGTGAATGCTTAGTCGCTCAGTCATGTCTGACTCTTTGAGACCCCGTGAACTGTAGACTGCTAGGTTTCTCTGTCCATGGGGATTCTTCTGGCAAGAATACTGGAGTTGGTTGCCATGCCCTCCTGCAAGGTATCTTCCCAACCCAGGAATTGAACCCAGGTCTCCCGTATTGCAGGCAGATTCTTTACTGTCTGAGCCAGGTAGCTCAGCTGGTACAGAATCCACCTGCAATGTAGGAAACCCTGGTTCAATTTCTGGGTCAGGAAGATCCCCTGCAGAAGGGATAGCTACTCACCCCAGTATTCTCCGGCTTCCCTTGTGGCTCAGAGGATAAAGAATCCACTTGCAATGCAGGAGACCTGGGTTCCATCCTTCGACTGGAAAGACCCCCGGGTCAGGAGGACATGGCAACACATTCCAGTATTCTTGCCTGGAAAATCCCCATGGACAGAGGAGCCTGAAAGGCTACAGTCCATAGGGTCTCAAAGAATCAGACATGACTGAACAACACGGCACAGAATAAATCACTGTCATGTATGGATGCGAGAGCTGGACTGTGAAGAAAGCTGAGGGCTGAAGAATTGATGCATTTGAACTGTGGTGTTGGAGAAGACTCTTGAGAGTCCCTTGGACTGCAAGGAGATCCAACCAGTCCATTCTGAAGGAGATCAGCCCTGGGATTTCTTTGGAGGGAATGATGTTGAAGCTGAAACTCCAGTACTTTGGCCACCTCATATGAAGAGTTGACTCATTGGAAAAGACTCTAATGCTGAGAGGCATTGGGGGCAGGAGGAGAAGGGGACGACAGAGGATGAGATGGCTGGATGGCATCACTGACTCGATGGACGTGAGTCTGAGTGAACTCCTGGAGTTGATGATGAACAGGGAGGCCTGGCGTGCTGTGATTCATGGGGTCACAAAGAGTCAGACATGACTGAGCAACTGAACTGAACTGAATGACTAGTATGTTGGGTATCTTTTCACTGGCTTATTGGTCATTTGTATATCTTCTTTGGAGAAACATCCATTCACATCCTTTGCTCATTTTTTATCAGTTTACTGAGCTGTAGAGTTTTTAAAATACACTCTGGATATTAAGTCCATATCAAATATATGGTTTATAAATATTCTTTTTTATCTCATATGTAGAGCTTTCACAATGATGATTGTGCCCTTTGGAGCACAGGAGTTTTAATTTTGGATGGAGTCCAGTTTACCTATTTTTATTTTGTTGAATCTTTTCTGAGAAATTATCGAACAATGAGTGACCCAGTGAAACACCAGACACTCCAGCCTCTGATCCCAGGTCTCTCTCTCTCTCTACCAACAATCCCACTGTGAGGCCCTCTGACATGCAATGTAACATCTGAAAGAGAGCATACCTTTGTATAATTAAAGTCAAGGGACTGAATTCTCTGTGGAGGTAAAGGATTTAAGGTCCATGATACCATATGATGGCTCAGTCTTTTAAAATGTGGCTGCTTTGGACCATCTGAGTAGCTGCTGCTAAATGTTTCTAGAAGAGACAGAAGGAAAGCCTGAAATAGAATCAGAATCAGAGAATGATTATCACTTTCCAGTTCAGAGATTCTAGGATTTATTAGGTGACTCACTACCTGTAAGTATAAATATAAAATGATCTTTGTTCTGAGACTCTGTTACCTTCCCTATTGACCTTAAATGCTTTCCATGAAAAAATCAAGTAGCAAATGTGTATGAAAAAAATCTTGACACTCAATAGATTACACAAATACAAACTTTTCTCATCCTTATTATTAAAGTTTGATGTATATTTCTATGTTTAGCATACTGTATACCGTTTTACACAATATCATGGAAGTATTATCATTTCCTTTCACATCTTGTCTCTCTTTCTCATTCATACTAAAAATAAGAGAGAAGAGAAAACAGAGAATTGCTCTCCTTAGTAAATTATCTTTCATTTATTAGACATATTTATTGGGTAAATATGATATACATGTATATCTTCCAATTGTTAGAGACACACCTAAAAAGGCTTCATGAAATAATCATAAACCATGATATTTCAATATACTGCTTTGAAAGAGACTCATGAATGTTTAGTTATGAAAAATTCCCTAGATGCCACATAGTACAACTTTTCAGTTTACAAATTATTGGAGAAAGTTATGTGAAACAGAAGAGAACCCCATTTCCTTGTTTATGTTCCAAATATCTCACAAAATATACCAGTCAGTAAAATTCTTGGAATTGGTGCCATCAAAGCAAAGAAAAGAAGAATTCGATGAAGTTTGAGTTGTGAAACTGTACAGTCTGTGAGGCTTTCTTGGTGTCTTAGATGGTAAAGAATCTGCCTGCAATGTGGGAGACCTGGGTTCTATCCCTGGGTCAAAAAGATTCCCTAAAGAAAGGAAAGGCTACACACTCCAGTATTCTTGCCTAGAGATTTCCATAGACAGAAGAGCCTGGTGGGTTATGGCCCATGGGGTCCCAGGGTCGGACATGACTGAGCATGTTCACTTTCACTTTTCTTGTGAACTTTTCTTGAAACTTGTAAGATGTGGGAATACGGAATATTTTGAAGTGCATGAATGGAAATCTTCAGTTTGGCAATATCACAAAGTCTAGAGAATGCTTGACTCCAGTGTAGTTGTGCATTCTTCCAGAGCCCTATGAGTATCAGGGTCCATGATTTATGCTGTCTTTTCTTCTTCCATATCCATTAATATTTCAGAGTATCTAATCATCTAAGACTTTGAGCCATCAGTCTTGTTTTTCTCTTTTCCTTTATGTTATCAGCTCTTTTTTTTTAACCACTCATTTCCTCATATGCCACTAAAAGTCTTCCATACATTTAATTTTTCTCTCATTAAGTCACTTCTTTTCTTTAAAGTGTGTGTGTGTGTGTGTTTCACCTCTCTGGGTCTTATTCTTCAATTTCCATTATAATTAGCATGAAAGAATATAGAAGTATGAAAAGTATGGAAGTATCTTGGATGTCAGAATTTTCCAATTTCGTGTTTAATTATAACACTGAATCCAAATTTTAAATTAAGAGAATAAAGAAAGAAGTTAGCAGTTCTTTATGTTGACTACCTTGGGAATAAGACTATATTTATTTATTTATAGAGTTATTAAAATTTTGATATATATTTTGTTGTAGAAAGTTTGGATTCTCTCAACACATAGTCGTCATTTAAATAGGTGAAAATACCTAACACACACTTGTTATACAAAGAAAAGAATTTTTGACCTAAGGAATTATTCCCCAATTGCAATATTCAGCATATCTGATTCTGTAAGGCTCTCTACTATGCTCAAATGTTAGAACAGGGAATGATTTTTTTTTTTTTTTGAAAACTGACATAACATTTTAATTCCATTAAAATAAAGCCATGGCATTTTAGTATGTTGTTAACAGCAAAAATATCTCTGAGGATATTTCTACTGCCCAGCTCCTCTGTCCATGGGATTTCCTAGGCAAGAATACTGGTGTGGGTTGCCATTTCCTTCTCCAGGGGATCTTCCCTACCCAGGAATCAAACTCCAGCCTGCTGCATTGCAGGCAGATTCTTTACCGACTGAGCCACTAGGGAAGCCCCTTAAGTATAATTAATGAAAATTAATTTTGAATATCAATACATAAACAGGATATTTGCTAGGGAAAATTTTTGCAGCAAAAGTATTTTGAAGAAATGTTCCCATCCTACATAAAATGTTGTAGAGGCATAAGCCTTGTATCATTAAAAAATAGGTCATACAACAATTTTCAGGAACCTGCTATATCCTTGGAAATACACATTATTTGGTTTGATGTAGACAGGGCTACAGTCCATGGGGCCTCAAAGAGTCAGAGACACAAATGAGGAACTGAGCACTTGTGCACAATAGTCACAATCAGGCTATGGATTTTACATAGAAAAAGCTTGATGTATCTCCATTTTTCATTAAAGTGTTAGAGAAAAAAAGTAGATAATTGGGTTTCTTTACAATTTAATAAAATTCTACAGAACATATTTGGAAAACACTGCTTATTTAGAATTGTTTTAATGAAATGAAAGATAAACGCTTTACACAAAGATAAACATTCACCATGGTAAACAATCTAGGGTCAGTGGATCAGTGGATATTCAATATCAAAAAGCATGATATGAGTGAGACAAAACCTAGATTTTGTTTAAAGCTGAATTAAAAATAAGATGATAAGAAATTAAGAAAAATAGATTACTTTATATCAAGGAGAAATAAAAGCATAATGGGCGTTTTGATGAATTAAGAAGTCTGTGAGGCTTAGTCTGAGATGGAAAAGTTAAAATGTACATTACTAAACCCTTCTCTGAGTTAGCTATATAGATTCTCCTTTGAGGATAATAACATTGACCTTGACTTCCCAGGAGGCACAGTAATAAAGAATCTGCCTGCCAATGCAGGAGGTGTAAGAAATGCTGGTTCAATCGCTGCAACAGGAAGATTCCCCTAGAGTAGGAAATGGCAACAACAGAAAATGGCAACCACTCCAGTATTCTTGTCTGGAAAATTCCATGGACAGGGGAGCCTGGTGGGCTACAGTTCATGAAGTCGCAAAAAGTCAGGCAGGGCTAAGTAACTGACCACAATCATTGTTCCAATGCAATGTTTCACTGGGCTGGTACCACACACAAGAAGCAGATAAAATGGTAGAAGGAATCAAGAGAAGAGGAATTCTGTAGTTAGGTGAGAACACAGTGGAGACATGTTAAGACAAAGAATACAACTGTCAATAGAGAATACTATGTGATCAAGGATATTTCATAAAATTTAGCAACAGACACTTGTAATTATTTTTCTCCTAGATTCTCTATTGACTGTGTACCTTTGAGTTAGTCAATAATATACATTTTTCTTTTCTGGGAAATAAGGAAAATAGTTATTGAAGTTGTTATTTGGGAAGTCTGGATGGGAAAATGACTAGAAAACAATGGACCAAATCACTTAACTTATTGTGACCAAAGAGGAGGCAACTGAAGGTTGGTGAATTCTTATACATGCACACAATGTAGTGTGCACTTGAATACGCTGACCTGGTATGCATTTGAAAACTAATAAACAAGTTTCTACGCATTCTGGATCTTGCAGATGACACAAATTATCCGGGATGGTTTGGAGAAACCAGACCTTCAACTTGGACTTCATCCTGTTAGGAATCTTTGATTATAGACCCACACACATCTTCCTTTTCTCTCTGGTCTTGGGCATCTTCACAGTGGCCTTCATGGGAAACACTCTCATGGTTCTTCTTATCTACCTGGACACCCAGCTCCACACCCCTATGTACTTGCTCCTTAGCCAATTGTCCCTCATGGACCTCATGCTCATCTCTACTACTGTACCCAAGATGGCCTTCAACTACTTGTCTGGCAGGAAATCCATCTCTCTAGCAGGCTGTGGCATCCAGATATTCTTCTATGTTTCCCTACTTGGAGCTGAATGCTTCCTGTTGGCTGTCATGGCCTATGATCGCTATGTGGCTATATGCCACCCTCTTCGATATACCATCCTGATGAATCAGAAATTCTGTGTCTTCATGACTGTTGCTTCCTGGATCTTGGGCTCTCTTGATGGGATCATTGTGCTTGTAGCAGCCCTCTCATTCCCTTATTGCAGCTCCCTGGAAATTCATCACTTTTTCTGTGATGTTGCTGCCCTTTTACCTCTATCTTGTACAGACACCTCTGAGTTTGAAAATTTGCTTTTTATCTGCTGTGTGGTGATGCTGGTCTTACCAGTCTCTGTGATTATTGGTTCCTATTCACGAGTTCTTCAAGCTGTCATCGGCATGGATTCCAAGGAAAGTCGCTGCAAGGCCTTCACCATCTGCTCCTCACATCTGTCTGTGGTTGGACTCTACTATGGAGCTGCCATGTTTATGTATATGAGACCAGCTTCTAATCACACACCAGACCAGGACAAGGTGGTATCAGCCTTTTATACCATCCTCACCCCGATGCTGAACCCTCTCATCTACAGTCTTCGAAACAAAGAGGTATCTAAAGGATTTCAGAAACTGTTGAGGAAAGGAAAATTAATTTTATACAGCATCTTTGAGTGCCCACTGTGATCAGTACTCCTCCCCGGAAACTTGAGTCCCTTGTATCATCTTATTCTTCCTGGTATATTATTCTCCCACTTTTATTTCCAATTTAAAATACCTTCATTTATAGTTTATATAAACATCACAGGTCAAGAAGACAGTTTAGATAACAGTATAGGCAGCTTCACTGCTGTGAATTTCTTTTATACCACGAGTTGTTAGACATAAGTACCTGATTTTAGGATGCCTGTCTTTTAACTCAGGTATAAGTCTGATGATTTTGCTTTATCCAAGACAAAAGGTTGAAGTTGAACCACTTAAATCTCTATTTAATAATTACTTACCTTAAATGAACTTGTCTTCATTTTATCCCTATTTGAACCCATGTTTTGACTTTTATTCCTGACTCTTCCCTACTTAATTCCAAAGAATTTAGAAATTGATAGTTAACATTGACAATTCTGTCAAATAAGTCATATGTCTAGATAAGCTAACAGGGACTTATACATTTTTTTTTCCTTTGCCTTTAAAAAGAAAATGAATATTTTAATGAGTCCACATAAAATATTTATTTGTTTAAGCTGCACAACCTTCATCTTTATTGTAATTGACTTTGTCACTCAACCTTATATTGATAACTAAAATCTATTTGAAGGTACTAGAAAACTAACAAACAGTTTCTAGAATTGCTAATCATGATTTTGTACACAGCTGTAAAAAAATATTTCCTATAAATTATGCCACAAAACTGAAATTTTTTTTCTTAGAGGAAACTTATGGTCTCTGAATGCCCATAACAGCTGTTTTAATGTTCTGTTGAGTACCCACACATTGATGCAACCAAAGAGTCATTAACTTTTTGCAATTTACAAAAGTAAATAACCTACATCTTTAAAAACAATCCTTATATGCTCATGAGATTAACTTGATTTATGTATATATAACTGTAATCTAATCTTTATTATGTAATTTATTATTATGTAAATTATTATTATTTATTATATAAATGTTTTTTTAAACTATTAGACTTTATACTTAAACAAGATGTTCCATGGGTTGTAATATGTTGCATCTCTTTTTAGAAAAATGACAATTTTTGAGATATGCAGAATATTCTAAATATATATATATATATTCTCAGGATTTTTTAAAATAAAATTCACATACAATGAAATTCAACACTTTAAAGTGCAGAGTTCAGTTATTTTTCAGTAGATTCACAGATAAATGCAATCATTATCATTATCTAATTCCAAAAGAACCCCCCAAAGTATGCTCATACCTATTATACCCATTAGCATTCATTCATCATTCCCTTCTCCCCAAACTGAAGGCAAGCACTATTTTTTGTCTATGTGGTTTTGCCTATTTAGGATGTAGCATATGTGGTCCACTGGAGAAGGGAATGGCAAACCACTTCAGTATTCTTGCCTTGAGAACCCCATAAATAGTATGAAAAGGCAAAATAATAAGATACTGAAAGAGGAACTCCCCAGGTCAGTAGGTGCCCACTATGCTACTGGAGATCAGTGGAGAAATAACTCCAGAAAGAATGAAGGGATGGAGCCAAAGCAAAAACAATACCCAGTTGTGGATGTGTCTGGTGATAGAGGCAAGGTCCGATGCTGTAAAGAGTAATATTGCATAGGAACCTGGAATGCTAGGTCCATGAATCAAGGTAAATTGGAAGTGGTCAAACAGGAGATGGCAAGAGTGAACATCGATATTCTAGGAATCAGTGAACTAAAATGGACTGGAATGGGTGAATTTAACTCAGATGATCATTATATCTACTCCTACGGGCAGGAATTCCTTAGAAGAAATGGAGTAGCCATCATGGTCAACAAAAGATCCAAAATTCAGTACTTGGATGCAATCTCAAAAACAACAGAATGATCTCTGTTCGTTTCCAAGGCAAACCATTCAATATCACAGTAATCCAAGTATATGCCCCAACCAGTAACATTGAAGAAGCTGAAGTTGAATGGTTCTATGAAGACCTACAAGACCTTTTAGAACTAACACACAAAAAAATATATCCTTTTCATTATAGGAGACTGGAATGTAAAAGTAAGAAGTCAAGAAACATCTGGAGTAACAGGCAAATTTGGCCTTGGAATACGGAATGAAGCAGGGCAAAGGCTAATAGAGTTCTGCCAAGAGAACGCATTGGTCATAGCAAACACCCTCTTCCAACAACACAAGAGAAGACTCTACACACGGACCTCACCAGATGGTCAACACTGAAATCAGATTGATTATATTCTTTGCAGCCAAAGATGGAGAAGCTCTATACAGTCAGCAAAACAAGACCAGGAGCTGACTGTGGCTCAGATCATGAGCTGCTTATTGCCAAATTCAAACTTAAATTGAAGAAAGTAGGGAAAACCAAGAGACCAATTCAGGTATGACCTAAATCAAATCCCTTATGATTATACAGTGGAAGTGAGAAATAGATTTAAGGGCCTAGATCTGATAGAGTGCCTGATGAACTATGGACTGAGGTTCATGATGTTGTACAGGAGACAGGGATCAAGACCACCCCCATGGAAAAGAAATGCAAAAAAGCAAAATGGCTGTCTGGGGAGGCCTTACAAATAGCTGTGAAAAGAAGAGAAGTAAAAAGCAAAGGAGAAAAGGAAAGATATAAGCGTCTGAATGGGAGAAGGCAATGGCAACCCACTCCAGTACTCTTGCCTGGAAAATCCCATGGACAGAGGAGCCTGGTAGGCTGCAGTCCATGGGGTTGCGAAGAGTTGGACATGACTGAACGACTTCACTTTCACTTTTCACTTTCCTGCATTGGAGAAGGAAATGGCACCCCACTCCAGTGTTCTTGCATGGAAAATCCCAGGGACAGGGGAGCCTGGTGGGCTGCCATCTATGGGGTCTCACAGAGTCGGACATGACTGAAGCGACTTAACAGCAGCAGCAGCAAGCATCTGAATGCAGAGTTCCAAAGAATAGCAAGGAGAGATAAGAAAACCTTCCTCAGCAATAAATGCAAAGAAATAGAGGAAAACAACAGAATGGGAAAGACTAGAGATCTCTTCAAGAAAATTAGAGATATCAAGGGAACATTTCATGCAAAGATGGGCTCGATAAAGGACAGAAATTGGATGACCCTAACAGAAGCAGAAGATATTAAGAAGAGGTGGCAAGAATACACAGAACTGTACAAAAAAGATCTTCACAACCAAGATAATCACGATGGTGTGATCACTCACCTAGAGCCAGACATCCTAGAATGTGAAGTCAAGTGGGGCTTAGAAAGCATCACTATGACAAAGGTAGTGGAGGTTATGGAATTCCAGTTGAGTTATTTCAAATCCTGGAAGATGATGCCTTGAAAGTGCTGCACTCAATATGCCAGCAAATTTGGAAAACTCAGCAGTGGCCACAGGACTGGAAAAGGTCAGTTTTCATTCCAATCCCAAAGAAAGGCAATGCCAAAGAATGCTCAAACTACCACACAATTGCACTCATCTAACATGCTAGTAAAGTAATGCTCAAAATTCTTCCAGTCAGGCTTCAGCAGTACGTGAACTGTGAACTTCCAGATGTTCAAGCTGGTTTTAGAAAAGGCAGCGGAACCAGAGATCAAATTGCCAACATCCGCTGGGTCATTGAAAAAGCAAGAGATTACCAGAAAAACATCTGTTTCTGCTTTATTGACTATGTCAAAGCCTTTGACTGTGTGGATCACAATAAATTGTGGAAAATTATGAAAAAGTTGGGAATACCAGACCCCCTACCTGACTCTTGAGAAACCTATATGCAGGTCAGGAAACAACAGTTAGAACTGGACATGCAACAACAGACTGGTTCCAAATAGGAAAAGGAGTATGTCAAGGCTGTATACAGTCACCCTGCTTATTTAACTTATATGCAGAGTACATCATGAGAAACGCTGGGCTGGAAGAATCACAAGCTGGGATCAAGATTGCCAGGAGAAATATCAATAACCTCAGATATGCAAATGACACCACCCTTATGGCAGAAAGTAAAGAGGAACTAAAAAGCCTCTTGATGAAAGTGAAAGAGGAGAGTGAAAAAGTTGGCTTAAACTTAGCATTCAGAAGACGAAGATCATGGCATCTGGTCCCATCACTTCGTGGAAAATAGATGGGGAAACAGTGGAAAGTATCAGACTTTATTCTGGGGGGCTCCAAAATCACTGCAGATGGTGACTGCAGCCATGAAATTAAAAGACGCTTACTCCTTGGAAGAAAAGTTATGACCAGCCTAGATAGCATATTGAATAGCAGAGACATTACTTTGCCAACAAAGTTTCATCTAGTCAAGGCTATGGTTTTTCCACTGGTCATGTATGGATGTGACAGTTGGACTGTGAAGAAGGCTGAGCGCCAAAGAATTGATGCTTTTGAACTGTGTTGTTGGAGAAGACTCTTGAGAGTCCCTTGGACTGCAAGGAGATCCAACCAGTCCATTCTGAAGGAGATCAGCCCTGGGATTTCTTTGGAAGGAATGATGCTAAAGCTGAAACTCCAGTACTTTGGGAACCTCATGCGAAGAGTTGACTTATTGGAAAAGACTCTAAGGCTGGGAAGGATTGGGGCAGGAGGAAAAGGGGACAACAGAGGATGAGATGGCTGGTTGGCATCACTGACTCAATGGACATGAGTTTGAGTGAACTCCAGGAGTTGGTTTTGGACAGGGAGGCCTGGCGTGCTGCGATTCATGGGGTCACAAAGAGTTGGACATGACTTAGCAACAGAACTGAACTGAACTGATATAAATGAAATCTGCAAATGTGGTATTATTTCGTGACTATTTTCTCTCACTTACTATAATGTTTTCAAGGTTCATGTTGAAGCACATATCAGTTCTTCATTACTTTATGTGAATGAATAATATTCTACTTAAGGTTATACCACACTTTGCTTATCCAATCAACAATTGATAGACATTTCAGAACTTTTGGAGAAGGAAATGGCAAAGAGCACTGGAGGAAGGAGCACTCCAGTACTCTTGCCTAGAAAATCCCATGGATGGAGGAGCCTGGTGGGCTATAGTCCATGGGGTCGCAAAGAGTTGGACACGACTAAGCGACTTCACTTAAGGCTTAGAAAAGAAGATAAAGACCTCAAAGAAGATAAAGACCTTGCCCTCAGGCCTGGAAAAAGAAGATAATGAACTCAAGGGCCCTTGCTGAACCACTTGACTTCAGGGATAACAATCGTGAAGTTTAAGCCTCACCCTAATACTCCGGACAGATTGCATCACTTTCCATCCCCTACCTGGACCTTTCCATCGCCTGCAATTGTCATCTCAGCTAAAGAATACCCAAAATGCCTGCCTGACTAAAAACCTCCGCTATCACTTCTGCAAACCTTCCCTTAAATATGAAGCCTCCCTCATCTCTCGCATGCTCAGCCCGGTCATTAGGCCAACTGTCACCCCTCTTTGCCTGAATAAAAGGTAACCTGTCCCCCTTGAGGTCGTCTTCCTTTCTTCTTTGCCTCATCTCAAACCATTCCTTACAAAATTGGTTATAAATGTATTTTTGTTGTTGAGTTTTTAGGCTTCTTTTATATTCTGGATAATAGACTCTTATCAGATATATTTTGCAAATATTTTCCCTTTCAATGTGTTGTGTTTTCACTCTGTTAATAGCATCCTTAGAATTAGAATTTACAAATTATTTTTATTTTGATGTAGTCCAAATTATTCAACATTTTAATGCTTAAGATTTTTGCATAATTTCTGGAAAATCATTGTTTAATACAAAGTCAAAAGATCAACATTTCCCTCTTGAGTTTTATAGTTTTAGTTCTTATATCTATGTCATTGGTACCTTTGAAGGAATTTTTTGTGTATGGTGTAAGACAGAGTCAACTTTATTATTTTGCTTTGCTATATCCAGTTGTCACAGCACCATTTATTGAAGAGACACTGCTTTCTCCATTATTTTTATTTTTGGTATGTCTGTAGAAAATCAGTTGACCATAGATAGATATAATTACTCTTGAACTGTTAATTCTATTTCACGCATCTACATATTTATTCTTTAATTATTGCTGTACTGCCTTGATTACTGTAGTTTCAATGTAAATGAAAACTCAGAAACTGTTGTTAGGTAGTTAGAATAGGAAAAAGGAGTCCAGAATGATGGTGGCATTCCCTTCCTTCTTTTCACAAGGAAGGGAAAAGCCCATGAAAATAGAAAAAAGGAAGGTCCGAGGACCAGAGTAAGGACCTCGGGTAGAACAAACAGCACTCCTGGCCAGTCCAATTTACATATGCCAGGCCCAGAGGGAGGAAAAACATATAAAAAGAGGAGCCAAAGGGCCAGGGTCTCTTTCTCTCTATTCTTCGTGACTTTTGGGTTGGCATGCCCTCATGCCTTGAGGATATATTTTCCTTTATTTTCTAAATAAAACTGAACTGTAACACAGAGCTGTAATACTGTCCAAGAGCTGTGACACGCCAAAGGCTTTAACGTCCATTATTTCAAATTTGTGTTGTGACAAGACAAAACCAAGGAAATTACATATTCCCCTGATAGTGTGAATTCTCTTTGTTCTTGGTAACACTTGCTTAAGATATTCTAGGTATCTTGAAATACCATAAAATTTAGGATTAGCTTGACAATTCTGAAATACAGCAGCTGGAACTTTTTTATAGAGATGGTATTGTATCTATAAATCAGTTTGGGGGATGTTTCCAACTTAACAATAATATTCCTCTAATTGATTGGCACAGAATATCTTTGAATTTCTTTCTCTTAGTGTTTCTTTTTCTCAAAATTTTGCAAGCATAAAAATCTGTTATTTTGTTTAATTTATTAGTAAATATATTATTTTTTTGATGGTATGACATATGAACTGTTTACTTAATTTTATTTTCTTATTGTTCATTGCTAGTGTCACTCTATTACTTTTTTGACATTGAGGCAACTGTGCATCTTTTAAAATATTTTTCCTCTATGTGATTATTGCTTATTTTCTTTTAATGGCCTTTCTATATTTTAGTGTTCATCTTTACAGAGATGATCTCATTTTGTTTATACAACTCGATATTGACTTTTCATTATTTGCTTCCAGATGTATGTTTTTACTGTTTGTGTCTATGGAATCACCAGACAAGCTCTTCTAGGGACTCTGTACTTGGGATAGCCTGAATTATCATGCTCTTTTTTTGCAGACATATTTATGGTTCTTCTGAAAGATATACTTTGAAGCATAATCCTCCAAGAAATCCAGTTCTATTAATTCATTCCTGTCTCAAACTTTGCCTAATTTAATTGCACTGCCTATGGCTTCCCAGATGGTGCTAGTGATAGGGAACCTGCTTACCAATGCTGACTGAAGTGACTTAGGATACACACATGAAAACAAATATTAGACTTGGGTATTTCTTTCTCTCCCTGGATATTATATAGTCAGGCAAAAACTCTGCAGTCAGAGACTTGTCTTCACAACTCAGCCTTCTCACTAGATATGTAACCATGGGCAAATTAGCATATTCTCTCTGCTTCAGTTTTTATGTCTGTTAAATGGGGTGAAAATTGTAATAATGAGAAAATGGTGTGGATTATATGAGTGTATATTTTTGAGACACTCAGAACAGTCCCATGCACATTAGTACTTTGCAAGAATCAGAGTTTTAAAATCATTATGAGGCCTAAAATGTACTGATATTTATGATTTTTAAGTGTGTACATTCATACACACAAACAGATATTCACCTATATACTACGTAAGCTGTGCTTTGTGTTGTGCTGTGTCATGTCCAACTCTTTGTGACCCTATGGACTGTAGCTTGCCATGACTACATGAGAATTGGAAATATATATGAAAAATACGAAATTATGTTTCTATCATTTTGCTTTCAAAAGGGATAAAGTACTGATTTTAAAACAACTTACTGAAGAAGAAATCTGAATCACTAATAAACATATAAAACAGCTACTCAAATCAGTAATGAAAATTCATATAATTATGAGAAACCATTTCTTACAAATAGGTTTACAAAGTGTTTTTTTTTTCATTAAGCAATAGAAAATGATTGTGTGTGTGTGTGTTCAATTTTTTTCTTTTTTTTTACTTTACAATATTGTATTGGTAGAAAATTATTTTTGAGGTTGTGATGAAAGAAAATGCTATTTCTGTTTATGTAGCTAATGAGAATGTAATATAACTCAAGGATTCTTGCATGTGAATGGGCAGTATTTTTGAAAATTCATATATTTCCCTTCTAAGGACCTTATTCCTATCCTACATTACTCCTGAGCAGAAACATCATTAACAAGATGGAGAATGACTTAAAAATTGAAGTTAATATTAAAAGAGTGATAGATTCACGGAAAGATAATAGTTCAGAATTGGACATGAAAATAAGATGAAAGAAGAATATCATAAAATTTATAATTAGCAAGCATTTGTTAGGATCTGGTATTCAGAAAAAATATTGAGTGAAGATATATAGATGCAGTAATCATAATATTAATGAAAGAGTAAGAGAGCAAATAAAAATCTTAGGGAGTCAAATTATTTCATGGAAGAAAAATTAACTAATTATATAGTATCTAGAGACAGTAACAAGACAACCAGTACTAGAATCAAGAGAATCTGACCACAAATGTCAAGTTTTCAAAAAAGGAATAAATTAAAACAATATTGACATCTCTAGTACAGGAATCTCAAGTCAAATGACTCCAAATCTCAAGTCAATTCACTCTACTTGTGAATCATCAATTTAAAAATAAATAGTGAATTTAATAGTAGTTTTATTTAGAGATAATAAAGCTTACAGCTCAATGAGTATTTACTCATTTTAAAATGAGGAACCCAAATGTTCTTTTGGAACTTATATAGTTAATAATGAAATAATTAGAAATTATGAAAGATTTTTTAAAAGGAGTGTGAATATAGAGTGATTAATATATGAATCAGTCAGAAAAAACAGGTGACAAGAATTAAGGAATTTATATTACTAATCTAGAAAGTGACAAACTTCTATATTGATATTAAATATTAATAAGATTCACACTTTAAAGACAGAAAACTATTTTTATATGACGGCTTAGGAGAAAAAATGAGTGATCACATATATAACTGTAATTAAAGACAAGGGACTGGATAACCTGGAGGGATTTCAAATAGAAATCTCAGATGACTTAGCAAAATTTTATTAAATAGGTTTTCTCTAGAAATTTAAGCATTTTTATCTAGCAAGTACTACCATGTCTTCTTAGGAACATTTGGAAGTGATAGCTTATGATGAATGGTGTTGGATTTGTGATCCCCAAAGGAGAAGATTTAACTTCAAGACCAAGGACCAGGCTTGATCACTCAAGAGCTTTTGTATAGCAGGGTTTTATTAAGGTATAAAAAGGGGACAGAGAAAGCTTCTGATATAGACATTAGAAGGGGGATGGAGAGTGCCCCCTGCCAGTCTTTAGCAAGCTGTTTTATGTCTGTTAGAAAGCTATTAATCAGATAAGAGAGACACCTCAAGGCTGACAGCGTTTCACCAGGCCCCTCTCCCACAATATGCATTTTTGAGAGAGGATGGCATGAGGTGTGTCATCCCCCAGCCATAAAACAATTGATATGAATACTGGTTTGTTGAGCTATTATCAGCCCAAGGTTTGAGAAAAGAAAAAGTTAGTCTTAGATGGAACCAGAGAAAGGCAAATTCCAAAGCAAATACATAGTTTCATTAACATATCTTAAGAAAAACATTTCCACAGAAAAACCTCCTTTTAATTTTGTATGGAGAAGGAAAAAAAATCTGGGACTAGTAATTTGTTTCCTCCTGCTACTTAAGGGAGAGATAAAAATTGTCTGATTCTTGCAGCCTATTTCCTCAGTTTGGAGACCCCTGGCCTTCCTGCCTGTTACTTCTCAGAAGGTAAGTCTGAGGGAGATGATAATTATTTCCAAAATATCTCAGTATTTCTGGAGTACAGCAGGATGGAGCTATATTTTATTCAAAAGCTGTATATTAAAATAAGCTAAGATGATTACTTTTGATAGAGATTAGCGTTGCAGGAAGGGGGACCCCTTTCAGGGCCCGAAACTGGGCTCTTGTCTAACACTCAGAAACGAATTGTCCGAGGAGACACATGAGCTATCAAAGCAAGAGATTTTATTGGGAAAGAGTGCCCGAGCAGAGAGCAGTAGGGTAAGGGAACCCAAGGCAAACTACTCTGCCACATGGCTCACAGTCTCAGGTTTTATGGTGATGGGATTATTTTCCAGGTTGTCTTTAGCCAATCATTCTGACTCAGAGTCCTTCCTGGTGGTACACACCTTGTTCAGCCAAGTTGAACGCCAGCGAGAACGATTCTGGGAGGTGGTCTGACACGTGGTGTCTCCTTTTGGCTCTTTTGGTTGGTAGTGGCTTATTAGTTCAGAGAAGGCAATGGCACCCGACTCCAGTACTCTTGCCTGGAAAATCCCATGGATGGAGGAGCCTGGTAGGCTGCAGTCCATGGGGTCGCTAAGAGTCGAACACGACTGAGCGACTTCACTTTCACTTTTCACTTTCATGCATTGGAGGAGGTAATTCCATGTTCCTTACCAGGACCTCCTGTCATAAAACAACTCATGTAGATGGTTTCTATGGTGCCTGGCCAGGGTGGGTAGTTTCAGTCAATGTGCTTCCCCTAACATTAGTACAAAGGTCATAAAATAATGGATAATTATGCTGTGCTTTAAATCAGATTTTCTGTCAAATAAAATGCACAATTTTAGTTAATTTGGCAGAACCATACAAAATTTTTTTTTTCCCCAAAGCCAAAAACCAAAATACCAGTTACTGCTCTGCATTACACCCAGAGGAGAGAAAACACATGCAAAGACATAGAAAGGAAGCCAATGCCTTCAATAATGAAGTAAGAGGTAAGAAAAGAGAAAAAAAAAAAAGATATATAAACAGACATTAAAAAATACGCTGCTGTGAAGCCAAAGAATCCCCTGAATGAATCTGGCTAAGGAAATTGAAAAGATAGAATAGTCTAAAGTATGGGTAAGCTCTCTTCCCTCCTATAGTATTTATTTGTTTAAAAATACTTATATAGTTATGAGTATTAAATATATAAATATTTTAAACTATATCCCAGGTAATATCCATACTTTGCAAACATGATTTCATTTAGTCTTAATAACACCCTACAATATAGATTTTAAAAATGTCAAATTTTACAGACTAGAAAATAAAGCTTAGAGAAGTTAACTAAGATCACACAGATAAAATGATTTGTTCCAGGTGTTTGAACTGTGCTATTGCACTCTAGTCTGCTTCTCCAGAAAAATGACCTGTACCAGGATATTTCATGGATACACCTTATCTTAATGGATAGAGTTAGTAATGGTCATATTGGTGAGAAATTTTGTCTACTACAATTGACTATTATAAGCAATATGTACTATTAGATATACTTCTGATTAACAGTTTCTCAATCCCTTCTCTTCACCTGGTATTTGATTAATCCTGTCTCATTTCTAAACATACATGCTTTCTTCCACACTTTGGTAGAAAGAATTTTTATTAATATCCTAGAGTGGTATGCTAAATTCCATAGAAAAACATAACAGAAAATCTCATTGACTTCCCAGAAATTCATGAGTCTTCAGATGGCTCATAATGACTCTTGACTTCTGAAGGGATAATCCACACTACATATCTGAGTTGGCTGGTTGCTGAAATTAGATTATATGCTTTTTGAGAAATCACTTGTATTTTAATTATGGAACAAATATGCCTGTTAACTATGTGGTTTCTTTATCCAAATCACTCAAGCTAAAAATAAGTCTAATATTTCTTATCTAAAATTTTTAAAAAATGATTCTCTGAGAAATAAATTTTCCTATATGTGCTGTGCTAAGTCACTTCAGTCATGTCCAACTCTTTGTGACTTCATGGAATGTAGCCTGCCAAGCTCCTCTATCCATGGGATTCCCTTGTCTACACATTTTTTAAAAATGATACTCAGAGAAATAAAATTTGCTATATATATAGACATTATAGTAATGGTGATCTAGGCTAAAAATCCTTGATATTTCCATAACAAAATATTGGAGATTTCTCACATGTTGTATTCTCCACAGTGAATATATTCATCATGGCATGGGAGAATCATACTTTAAACTCTAACTTCATCTTGCTGGGAATCTTTGATCACAGTCCCACCCACATCTTCCTCTTCTCTCTGGTCTTGGGCATCTTCACAGTGGCCTTCATGGGAAACACTATCATGGTTCTCCTCATCTACCTGGATACTCAGCTCCACACTCCCATGTACTTGCTCCTCAGCCAACTATCCCTCATGGACCTCATGCTTATTTGTACCACTGTACCCAAGATGACTTTCAACTACTTGTCTGGAAAGAAGTCCATCTCTCTGGCTGGGTGTGGAACCCAGATATTCTTATATGTGTCCCTGCTTGGAGCTGAATGCTTCCTGTTGGCTGCAATGGCCTATGATCGGTATGTTGCCATTTGCCACCCATTACGATACTCAATTCTCATGAGCCAGAAAATCTGTTGTCTCATGGCTGTTTCTTCTTGGGTTGTTGGTTCTTTTGATGGCATAATTGTTATTGCAGTTGCATTGTCCTTCCCATATTGTGGTTCCCGGGAAATACCCCACTTTTTCTGTGATGTCCCTGCCCTTCTCACTCTCTCATGCACTAAGACATTGTTGTTTGAAAGGTTAATGTTTATTTGCTGTGTAATTATGCTTCTTTTCCCCGTAGCAGTCATTATTGCTTCCTATGTCCGTGTTATTATGGCTATCATTTGCATGGGATCTGGAGAGGGTCGCCGAAAAGCTTTTGCTACCTGTTCTTCCCACCTCATGGTGGTGGGAATGTATTATGGAGCTGCCATGTTCATATATATGCGGCCTGTGTCTGACCGATCCCCTACCCAGGACAAGATGGTATCAGCCTTCTACACCATCCTCACTCCCATGCTGAATCCCCTCATCTACAGCCTCCGAAACAAGGAAGTGGCCAGAGCATTCATGAAGGTGTTAGGGAAGGACAAGTCTGGAGAATAAATAGCCTAATTAACTTTTTTTGCAGTTTTGTTATATGTTTAAATTTATTTATTTAACCAGTGTAATTTAGCACTCAATATTTACCCATCTTTTTACCAAAAAAATTATAAACAAGCACACAAGTTTTAGAAAGTTAAAAAAAAAAAACAAACTGCATGCTTGTTTGTTCCAATATTATATTTCTTTCATTATAGAAAATTCAAAGTATGACCATGAGTAAATATGTACTGCAAACTAATATGCACAACTATATACTTATTTTATAAGATACCACTTAAGAAATTAGAGGTATTTACCCAACATGAAATTAACACACAATTCTATAATTAAATAGAACACTGATAAATGTTTTGTGTTGTTTTTTCTTTTTTTTAACATATAACAGCTTTGTTTTTATCAAACCAAAGAATTTTCCTGAATCCAAATTGGTACCTTGGATTAATCGACTTGTTAAGTTGAATGACTGAGTTAGTATATACAAGTTTAAATATGTATTTATAAGATTATTATAAAATTAGCACACTTTAATGAGAAAGAGGTAAAAAGGAATAGATTTATGATTAGGTTTATTAAACCTATCTTATAATGGACTCTTCCCCTCTTCAGGGTTTTGGAGAATTGGGGACCTTCCATTTATTTTCTTTTTTTTACTGGCATTAGCCTAATATGTGAGAAATTGAAATGTGAATATGAATCCTTGATGCCTGGATTTTTTACACCTAGATATCTTAATCCTTATATGTGTTGGGCACAGTAATTTCATGAAAAATGTTCAATTTTATAAATAGAAAACTGTAAGTTGTCCAAATTCTGATATTTTTCTATAAATCACATGTGTGACATCACTGTAGGTATTCTTGTAACTATATTTAAATGAAAGTTCAAACCTGGAGATTCATGTGTGTTTATGAGGAACAACCAATATGTCTTAATATGAATTTTTACTGTTCTTTTAAAACTTTGCTTTAACATCCACCTTGCATTAGGTTTCCTTTGTTAAATAACAAATTTGCACAACTTAGGATTTCTAAATAATAATTATTTAGTGAAAGTGAAAGTGAAAGTCACTGCTGCTGCTAAGTCACTTCAGTCGTGTCCGACTCTGTGCGACCCCATAGACGGCAGCCCACCAGGCTCCCCCATCCCTGGGATTCTCCAGGCAAGAATACTGGAGTGGGTTGCCATTTCCTTCTCCAATGCGTGAAAGTGAAAAGTGAAAGTGAAGTCGTTCAGTAGTGTCTGACTCTTAGCGACCCCATGGACTGGAGCCTACCAGGCTCCTCCATCCATGGGATTTTCCAGGCAAGAGTACTGGAGTGGGGTGCCATTCACTCAGTAGTGTCCAACTCTTTGTGATCCCATGGCCTATACAGTCCATGGAATTTTCAAGGCCAAAATACTGGAGTGGGTAGCCTTTCCCTTCTCCAGGGGATCTTCCTGACCCAGGAATTGAAACGGGGTCTCCTGCATTGCAGGCGGATTCTTTACCAACTGAGCTATCAGAGGAGCTCAATTATTTATTATGTCATAGGATGTGTGGGTAGAGATTCTGGCATAGCTAAGCTAGGTGTCGTACTTCAGGTATCACAAGGGAGCAATCCAGACTCTGGCTGGGGCTGCAGTTTCATGTGAAGCCCAGCATCATCTTCTAAACTCGTGTAGTTGTTGAAATAATTCATTTCTTTGCACATAGCTATTTCATGTCAGCCTATTTCTTCAAGGCCAGCATAAGAGTCTCTCTGACCTCAGTGAAAGTCTGTCTTCTTTTAAAGGTCTACCAAGTGATTAAGTAAAGCCAACTCAGGATAATCTCCCTTAGATTACTTACAATTAACTGATGTTGGATTTTAATTATGTCTGCACAGTTGCTTTACTCTTACCTTGTAGGTTAACTTAATTACAGAAGCAACTTAAAGGGATACAGATCATGGGGAAAGTTTAGGAGTCTACCTACTACATACCCAGAGATAACTTACAGATTATTTTCTTTAAAAGATATAAAAACATTTTAATAACTTTTTCTGACAGTGATATGAGAAACATTTATAATGTACTAATATATAACTGAAATGCAGCTTTTAAAAATTGTTTTATAAGTCTCTGAGTTCATAGATATGTGGTAAGGGCAAATGTCCAGGAGTAGGAAAGTTATCATGTATTGAGCCTGATAAATAATTCATAATAACCATTTTAAGGAAAACCATTGTGCTGCAAGAGAACATAGACAACAAAACAAAATCAGAAACAATGGATGAAAAAAATGAGAAGTTCAACAAAGACAGAAAGCAACAGTGAAAAAAATACATAGAAACTCGAGCTAAAGAAGGTAATAACTGAACTAAAAACTTAATAGAGTGTTTCTATTGCAGATATAATAAAACAGAAAAAGACTCAGTGAACTCAAGGACAGACATTTTAAAATTATACAGTCATAGGAACAACAACAAGAGCGAAAAAGAGTGAAAAACCCTGTTTCACTTAAGACATTGTTGACTGGAATAAAGCATTTTGGAAATGTCAGAAAGAGTGAAGAAAGAGAAAAGAACACAACGCTTACTTAAAGAAGTAATGCTGTATGTCTCGGGGAACTCGAACAGGGGTTCTTTATCAACCTAGAAGGGTGGGATGATTAAGGAGATAGGAGGGAGACTCAAGAGGGAGGGGACATATGTATACCTATGGCTGATTCATGTTGAGCTTTGACAGAAAACAACAAAATTTTGTAAAGTGATTATCCTTCAACTAAAAAATAAACAGATTAAAAAAAAGATGTAGGACTAGAAAATTTCACATTTCTGAGAATGGAAATGAACATCTAGATTCATGAAGTCCAATGAACTGCAAATAAGCCGATTATCAAGGGATGTTCACAAAGACACATTAGAGTCAAACCGTCAAAAATTAAAGGCAAAGATACTATTTTGAAAATTGCCAGGCTTCCCTGGTGACTCAATGGTAAAAAACACACCTGTCAATGCAGGAGACATGGGTTCGATCCTTGATCCAGGAAAACCCCACATGCCATGGAGCAATTAAGCCTGTGCCCCACAACTATTAAGCCTGTGCTTTAGAGCCCAGGACCTGAAACTACTGAGTCCAGTTACCACAACTATTGAAGCCCACATTCTCTAGAGCCTGTGCTCAGCAACAAGAGAAGACAGCACCAGGAGAAGCTTGCACTCTGCAACTAGAGAGTAGCCCCATCTCACTGTAACTAGATAAAAGCCTGCATAGCAGTGAAGACCCAGCATAGCCACAAATAAAATAAATAAATAATAAAAGAAAATCGTAAGAGAAAAGCAACTTGTCATGTACCACCATAAGGCTATTAATGGCAGTCTAGAAAAACATTGCAGGCTAAGACAACATGGGATGACATATTCAAAGTACTCAAAGAACAACCACAACATGGTACCTTACTGACAAAGAATACTAACTGAAGATGTATTTCAGAAATGAAGGAGAAAGAACTTCCCAAACAGAAACTGAGAGTATCCAAAACCACTACAAAGCTGCCCAACATGAAATGCTAGAGGCAGTTATTAAAGTTCACTAAATAGCAGCATGAAAACATGACATTATAGAACTTACTGGTAGGGAGAGAATAGACTAAAATTTTAAGCCTGCTTTTTCACTTCCCTTTTTCACCCCTATCAAGAGGCTCTTTAGTTCCTCTTGACTTTCTGCCATTAGAGTGGCATCATCTGCATATCTGAGATGGCTAATGTTTCTCCTGGCAATCTTGAAGAATTAAATCAGTCATCAAAAAAAACTCATACAGAAAAAAAGCCCAAGCCTGGATAAATCCCTGGTAAATTCTATGAAGCATATAATGAAGATTTAACATGAATCTTTCTGAAAATCTTCCCCCAAAATTGAAGAACAAAAATACACCCAAACTTACTTTATGATGCCAATATCACTGTGATACCAAAGCTAGGCAAGAACTCTAAAAGAAAAGAAAGTTACAGGCCAATATTGGGTTTCCTTGATGGCTCAGTAGTAAAGAATCTACCTGCCAATACATGAGATGCGAGTTCAATCCCTGGGTTAGGAAGATCCTCAGGAGAAGGAAATGGCAAGCCTGGGAAATCCCCTGGACAGAGGAGCCTGGCGGGCTACAGCCCGTGGGGTTGAGAAAGAGTTAGACATGACTGAGCAACTAAACAACAACAGCAACAACATTCCTTTGATAGTAAATGCAAAATTCCTCAATGGTTCATGAGACCATGTCAAACCAACTTTTCAGACACGTACACAATTGAAAATAAGTTTTTTTTTTAATTTTTAGAACAGTCTTTTGGACTCTGTGGGAGAGGGAGAGGGTGGGATGATTTGGGAGAATGGCATTGAAACATGTATAATATCATATATGAAATGAGTCACCAGTCCAGGTTCGATGCATGATACTGGATGCTTGGGGCTGGTGCACTGGGACAACCCAGAGCGAGGGTATAGGGAGGGAGGAGGGAGGAGGGTTCAGGATGGGGAACACATGTATACCTGTGGCGGATTCATTTTGATATATGGCAAAACCAATACAATATTGTAAAGTTAAAAAATAAAATTAAATTAAAACAAAAAAAGAAAAAAAATGTTGTATTAGTTTCAGGTGTACAGAAAAGTTATTCAGTTCTAAAATTACATTTATCTATTCTTTTAACATTTAGGTTATTACAGAATATAGAGAATAAATCTATTTACCTTCAATACATAAATTGTCCTTTTCCTCAGGGACAACTAATGTGAAACTGAGAACTTCAGAAATAAATAAAACAATAATATTTTATTTCCTAAAGAGTAAGAGTCTGATGCATTAATTAGATAAGAGTAAGCAAAAACATCAAAATCTTCAAATAATTGTTATCACACTTGATGGAGAATAGATGATAGATAATAGATAGATGGTAGATAGATATAGATAGAAGGATAGGTAGATATAACAGATATATGGATATACACATCTATATATAGAGAAAATAGGCAATTTCATATACAATGAGGAATATATATCTGTGGGAATATATATACATATGTGTGTGTCTGTATGGATGTGTAACATATACAAGGTCTTTTTCTGAATTATGTTCTTAAAAGATATTGTATATTTTATGTTGTTGAGTGCCAAATTTTCTCTCAATAGCTCTCCTTCTCTCTCTATGTATATATATGTATACATATATATATACATATTAAGCAAAATTACTAATAATTATTGCCATGATCTTATATATAATTGGCTTATTCTGACTTTCTTGATCTAATGGATTTATAGAGCACTATATGAAAAAAATCAAATTAATATCAATAGTCTATCCAATTCTCTTTCCAATTCTGACAGTTTTAGTTTAGCTACAAGTGTATAGATCCTATAAATATTTATTTAAAAGGAGGAGGTAAACAGTAATATGTTGTAGTATAGTAAGTGTTATATTAGGCCTTTTGTGAGATCGCTGATCTTTGGTTCTTAAGTCTCACAAAAAGCAGAAACAATAATATCAACATTTTGAAAAAAAAAATCAACATTTTGAAATGTTATAGGTATTAATACATAGATATTACTTTAATTTATTTCTTTTTTTTTCCATATACTTCTTAATAGTAACCAAATTAGTTATCAAAAAGTAAAGGCTTTGTTTAAAAAGGAACAACAGCAAAACAAACAAAAACTTGCTTCAGTGCATTCATCCATTAAGTGGCAGATCTGGGAATTAAACTCTGGCAAAACGGCCCCAAGAAGTTTTACCGTTTATCATTTATCTTTTTTATACTGGCCTTTAGTAAACCATGAGTGTTTCATCCTCTCATTCCTTATGAACATATATATATATAGTATGTATATATGTATATATGTGTGTGTGTGTATATGTGTGTGTGTGTGTATGTATGTATATGTATAGTTTTCAAATGGATGACTGCCAGCAATTTTGAAGAGTCTGGCTTTTGGTCAAATGTGGTCTTTCAAGCTGGCCATTGACCATTTCACTACTTTAATTAAGAGACCTCCCTCACAGAAAATAGATTCACCCACACACCACACCTGATACACCATCATTGCAGCATCTGAAGAAAGCTTATTGTAAATAGCTCAGATGGAGTCCAGTTTTCCTTGCTATTATACATATTTAAATTTTTGTCCAAATGCACTCATTTTTAGAGCTCTGTAACTTGAGTCTTCAGGTATGTAGTTCCTCAGGGACTTCTGCCAAGGGGGAAAAGGAGACATCTTCAAGACTTTAAATATTCCAAACTTTCTAATCATACTCCTCCCTTCTATTTCTTCCCCAAGGCTACAGAATTACAAGAACCTTTTCTTTAGGTTCCCTGATAAGTGATATGACCTCCACATCTGTGCTGATTCTTCTGACCCTTGACCAGTACTCATGAAAATAGAACAGTCAGTGCTTTCACCAGTTCATCTCTTACTTGTACCATCACAGTAAGTAACAAAAGACTTACCTGTACTTTCATTTCTGACTTGTTGCAACTCAACATCTGGCACCTCAGCTTTCTTTCTATCTCAGTGGAAATTTTGACACAGTCATCTCAATTTCAGGTGAACATGACAGATATAAATACCTAGATTTTACAAAGCCAGTAATTGAAGTCATATCATTTGCCTCGACCAGGGCAGATGAAATTTATATGGGGTCCTTAAAATACATGATAATATCTGAGATCACAGAGATGTACCCAGTGAAAATTTATGGTAAAGATGCGTGGTAAAGATCCCCTGGAAAAGCGAATAGCTACCCACTTCAGGATTCTCTCCTGGAGAATTCCACAGACAGAGAAACCTGGTGGGTTACAATCCATGGAGTTTGCAAACAATCAGACATGACTGAGTGATTAACACACACATAAAGATGCATGAATTTTTTCTATTTTATTTTATTAACTTATTAATTATGTATACATACTTATTGGTGATACTCTTCCTAGCTCATCAGCTTTTATCTTCATTCTTTAATTGGATCTCATTTTAATTGAGTCTCACTCACCTGTGCTCTAGAGATTGTTATCTGCTTGAAATTACCCTTAGACAACTGACCAAAACTCAATAACAAAGACTGTTTTCCCAGAGGCATTGAAGGTGATGTTATATATATGTCCACATTTTTAGACAAAGTAGGACATGACTGGCTTATTTCAACAACCTAAATATGGGATACTTTTTTCATATGAAGATATTCTCAAAGCTTCTAAGTAAATTTGGTTAAACTATCTTAAAGACATTGAATTGACAAAATTAACAAGAAAAATATTTGTTCCTTCAAAATTAGGGACATACAGTACTCAAGAGTAAGTACATTGTTATTACTATTGTTGATAATGTCTTGCTAACTTCCTTACTTCCTGGTCAGTCTGGTTTGCATGAGATTTTTGTTCCATTTTGTGATTTTACTTTTGTTTTAGAAATGGACATGGGTTCAAAATTGACAGTGTGGCTAGAGTATCAATGCAATGGTCTAGCTTATTTTATTCTATGAAAGTTATTAATAATAATTTAATTAAAATAATATGCTGTCCCATTAAAAGAATAGGAGTAGGCACTGAAAATTCTTACCATATGTTTTATAGTAGTTGCTGTTGTTTCTAATGTCACAATTGTTATAGCAAGAAATGTGATGGACTCAAGTAAAACAAAAAATAAACCACAGCTGACATTTTTTGTTGTTGTTTATGCTGTTACTATTGATTTAAAATTCTTAGTCTCAAAATTTTACATACATATACCTGGAAAATTTTCAGAACCATATATACAGAAGTTCTAGAGGAGCCTACAGAGAAGTAAATATGAAGGTAAAGACATAATAAATATATAATTTGGACTATATCTATGTCCAACTATATATGATATACATATTCATTATAGATTGATTACCAAAACCAAGATAATTAATACATCCATCACCTCATATTAACTTCTTTTCTATGACAACTCTCAGCAACTCTCAGGTATACAATAACATTAACTATAGTCACTATATTGTATACTAGATATTTAGAATTTATTCTTCTTATAATTAAAGGTTTGGGCTCTGATATCAGACTTTATTTTTTGGGGCTCTAAAATCACTGCAGATGGTGACTGCAGCCATGAAATTAAAAGACGCTTACTCCTTGGAAGAAAAGTTAGGACCAACCTAGATAGCCTAATGAAAAGCAGAGACATCACTTTGCCAACAAAGGTCTGGCTAGTCAAGGCTATGGTTTTTCCTGTGGTCATGTATGGATGTGAGAGTTGGACTGTAAAGAAGGCTGAGTGCTGAAGAATTGATGCTTTTGAACTGTGGTGTTGGAGAAGACTCTTAAGAGTCCCTTGGACTGCAAGGAGATCCAACCAGTCCATTCTGAAGGAGATCAGCCCTGGGATTTCTTTGGAGGGAATGATGCTGAAGCTGAACCTCCAGTACTTTGGCCACCTGATGCGAAGAGTTGACTCATTGGAAAAGACTCTGATGCTGGGAGGGATTGGGGGCAGGAGGAGAAGGGGACGACAGAGGATGAGATGGCTGGATGGCATCACTGAATCGATGGACGTGAGTCTGAGTGAACTCCGGGAGTTTATGATGGACAGGGAGGCCTGGCGTGCTTCGATTATGGGGTTGCGAAGAGTCGGACATGACTGAGCGACTGAAATGAACTGAACTGAACTCTGATACAGTTCCTCCTCCCCCACTCAGCCCTGACAACAACCCTTCTGTTCTTTGTTTCTGTGAAATTTGCTTTTTAACTAGATTTCACATATAAGTGATATGATATATGGTGTTTCTCTTTCTTTGTCTGGCTTATGTCACATAGGGTAATGCCATTCAGCTGCCATATTATTATAAATTTCAGGATATATTTTAATGACTGAATGCTTTCAAATATATAGGTACATATTTTTCTTTTTTGTGTGTGTGTGTGTGTTTTTTTTTTTTATTCTTCCAATTTTATTTTATTTTTAAACTTTACATAATTGTATTAGTTTTGCCAAATATCAAAATGAATCCGCCACAGGTATACATGTGTTCCCCATCCCGAACCCTCCTCCCTCCTCCCTCCCCATACCATCCCTCTGGGCCGTCCCAGTGCACCAGCCCCATTTGTTTCTGGAAGGGAATTTAAATTGTTTCCATATTTTGGTGACTGTGAATAAAGCTTCAAAACATTGGCATAAGATAGACTCTTCAAGATGATAGATTCTATTTCCTTTGGATATATTCTGAGTGGGAAATTATGTAAATGTAGTTGAACGCTTCTATGAAGACCTACAAGGCCTTTTAGACCTAACACCCCAAAAGATGTCCCTTTCATTATAGGAGACTGGAATGCAAAAGTAGAAAGTCAAGAAACACCTGGAGTAACAGGCAAATTTGGCCTTGGAATATGGAATGAAGCAGGGCAAACACTGATAGAGTTTTGCCAAGACAATGCACTGGTCATAGCAAACACCCTCTTCCAACAACACAAGAGAAGACTCTATACATGGACATCACCAGATGGTCAACACTGAAATCAGATTGATTATATTCTTTGCAGCCAAAGATGGAGAAGCTCTATACAGTCAGCAAAAACAAGACCAGGACCTGACTGTGGCTCAGATCATGAACTCCTTATTGCCAAATTCAGACTGAAATTGAAGAAAGTGGGGAAAACCACTAGACTATTCAGGTATGACCTAAATCAAATCCCTTATGATTATACAGTGGAAGTGAGAAATAGATTCAAGGGATTAGATCTAATAGATAGAGTGCCTGAAGAACTATGGACAGAGGTTTGTGACATTGTACAGGAGACAGGGATCAAGACCATCCCCACAGAAAAGAAATGCAAAAAAGCAAATGGCTGTCTGGGGAGGCCTTACAAATAGCTGTGAAAAGAAGAGAAGTGAAAAGCAAAGGAGAAAAGGAAAGATTTAAGCATCTGAATGCAGAGTTCCAAAGAATAGCAAGAAGAGATAAGAAAGCCTTCCTCAGTGATCAATGCAAAGAAAGAGAGGAAAACAACAGAATGGGGAAGACTAGAGATCTCTTCAAGAAAATCAGATCTACCAAGGGAACATTTCATGCAAAGATGGGCTCGATAAAGGACAGAGATGGTATGGACCTAACAGAAGTAGAAGATATTAAGAAGAGGTGGCAAGAATAAACAGAAGAACTGTACAAAAAGATCTTCATGACCCAGATAATCACGATGGTGTGATCATTGACCTAGAGCCAGACATCCTGGAATGTGAAATCAATTGGGCCTTACAAAGCATCACTATGAACAAAGGTAGTGGAGGTGATGGAATTCCAGTTGAGCTCTTTCAGATCCTGAAATGATGATGCTGTGAAAGTGCTGCATTCAATATGCCAGCAAATATGGAAAACTCAGTAGCGGCCATAGGACTGGAAAAGGTCATTTTTCATTCCAATCCCAAAGAAAGGCAATGCCAAAGAATGCTCAAACTACCTTACAATTGCATTCATCTCACACCCTAGTAAAGTAATGCTCAAAATTCTCCAAGCCAGGCTTCAGCAATACATGAACCATGAACTTCCAGATGTTCAAGCTGGTTTTAGAAAAGGCAGAGGAATCAGAGATCAAACTGCCAACATCCGCTGGATCATCAAAAAAGCAAGAGAATTCCAGAAAAACATCTATTTCTGCTTTATTGACTATGCCAAAGCCTTTGACTGTGTGGATCACAATAAACTGTGGAAAATTCTGAAAGAGATGGGAATACCAGAACACCTGACCTGCCTCTTGAGAAACCTATATGCAGGTCAGGAAGCAACAATTAGAACTGGACATGGAACAACAGACTGGTTTCAAATAGGGAAAGGAGTACGTCAAGGCTGTATATTGTCACCTTGTTTATTTAACTTCTATGCAGAGTAAATCATGAGAAATGGTGGGCTGGAAGAAGCACAAGCTGGAATCAAGATTGCTGGGAGAAATATCAATAACCTCAGATATGCAGATGACACCACCCTTATGGCAGAAAGTGAAGAGGAACTAAAAAGCCTCTTGATGAAAGTGAAAGAGGACAGTGAAAAAGTTGGCTTAAAGCTCAACATTCAGAAAATGAAGATCACGGCATCTGGTCCCATCACTTCATGGGAAATAGATGGGGAAACAGTGGAAACAGTGTCAGACTTTATTTTGGGGGGCTCCAAAATCACTGAGGATGGTGACTGCAGCCATGAAATTAAAAGACGCTTACTCCTTGGAAGAAAAGTTATGACCAACCTAGACAGCCTAATGAAAAGCAGAGACATTAGTTTGCCAACAAAGGTCCGTCTAGTCAAGGCTATGGTTTTTCCAATAGTCATATATGGATGTGAGAGTTGGACTGTGAAGAAAGCTATGCGCCGAAGAATTGGTGCTTTTGAACTGTGTTGCTGGAGAAGACTCTTGAGAGTCCCTTGGACTGCAAGGAGATCCAACCAGTCCATTCTAAAGGAGATCAGCCCTGGGTGTTCTTTGGAGGGAATGATGCTGAAGCTGAAACTCCAGTACTTTGGCCACCTCATGTGAAGAGTTGACTCATTGGAAAAAACTCTGATGCTGGGAGGGATTGGAGGCAGGAGGAAAAGGGGACGACAGAGGATGAGATGGCTGGATGGCATCACCAACTTGATGGACGTGAGTTTGAGTAACTCCGGGAGATATTGATGGACAGGGAGGTCTGGCGTGCTGCAATTCATGGGGTCACAAAAAGTTGGACACGACTGAGCAACTGAACTGAACTGACTGAACTGAACAACCTAGAATGGGTGGGGTGGGGAGGGAGGTGGGAGGGATATTCAAGTGGGAGGGGACACTGATAAATCTATAGCTGTTTCATGTTGATTTTTGACAGAAACCAAAGCAGTACTGTAAAACTATTATCGTTAAATTAAAAATAAATCTTTAAAATATATAAAAAGATTGGAAACATGTATCATATTATTTCTAGGTACGGTTATAAAACTAGAAATCACTAACAAAAGAAAAATTTACCAACGCATGGAATTTAAAAACTACAAACTCCTGAACTAGCAAGAGGAAATCAAAAAGGACATTTTTAAAATAAGTTAAAATGGAAACATGGCATGCATACCTTATAGAATATAACTAAAACAATTCCAAGAAGGAAATTCATAGAGATAAATGTCTTCAGTTAGAAAAAGAAAAATCTTTAATAAACTATCTAATTTTACACTTTAAGGAAATTGAAGAAGGAAAAATAAGCCCATAAATTAGTAGAAAGAAAGAAAAGTAAATGTTAGACTAATATAAATAAAATAGAAATTGAAAAATATAAGAATGATTAATGATTTGGAAAGATAAAGTACCTATGAAAAAATAATATAATTAGATTAAAAAGAGATACAGCAACTGATGAAGCTTAAATGATCATAAAACACCTATGAACATTTATTTTCTAATAAATTTGATAACTTAGATCACTAAATATCTAGGAATATACAACCTTTCAAGTCTGAATCATGAATAAACAGAAAATCTGAACTAATGGCAAATGAAGAATTTAATCAATAATCAAAAAAGTCCTACAGAGACTAGCCAAGGCCTGGATAGAATGAATCATTGGCAAATTCTATGAAACATTTAATGAAAATTTGACAAGAATTATTCTAAAAAATCTTCCCAAAAAAATGAAGAACAAAAATATAACCAAACTTATTTTATAATGCTAGTATCACTGTGATCCCAAAGCCAGGCAAGAACTCTAAAAGAAAATTACAGACCAATACTGGGCTACTCTGATGGCCCGGAGGTAATCAGAATCCACCTGCCAATGCAGAAGATGTGAGTTTGATCCTCTGGAGAAGGAAATGAAAACGTACTCCAGTATTCTCACCTAGAAAATCCCATGGACAGAGGAGCCTGGTGGGCTACAGTCCATGGGGTCGCAAAAGAGTTAGACACGACTTAGCGACTAAACAATAACAGCAGCAGCATTCCTTATGATAATGAATGCAAAATTTCTCAAAACTACTAGCAAAATAAAATTCAACAACTCATTAAATAATCGTACACCATTAAATAATTTACATCAAATAATCATATATAATAATAATCACAAGTCAAGTGGGATTTACCCCCAAGATTCAAGGATAGTTAAACATATACACAACTTACCAATTATACCACCACCAAATATACAAAAATCAATTAATGTAATATACAACATTAGCATAATGAAGGATAAATATATATACAATTATTTCAATAGATGTAGTAGAAACGTGACAAAATTTAGCATCCTTCTATGATAGGAATCTCAACAAAGCAGGTATGGACACAGTGTACCTCAATATTTTGGCCATGTAAAACAAACACAGGACTAACATCACTGTCAACAACTCAATACATTATAACTAACTATCTGTTGTCAGACAAGAGCTGATCCAGACATTAAGTTTCTAGAGATTTTATACAATATAGATTTTATTTGGGGTTTCCCAAGTGGCACTATTAGTAAAGATCCAGCCTGCTAATGAAGGAGACTTAAGAGATGTGGGTTCGATCCCTGAGTCAGGGAGATACTCTGGAGGACGCCATGGCAACCCACTCCAGTATTCTTGCCTGGAGAATTGCATGGACAGAGGAGCCTGGCAGGTGATAGTCCATAGGGTCGCACAGAATCAGACATGACTGAAGCAACTTAGCACAGCACAGCACACACAAATAATTTACAAATTAGTCACTATTTATATATGCCAACCAATTTACTTCCAAAATATTTGATAATACTTTACGTCAACCTAGACAAAAATTAACATATGTATGTGAGAAGTCATAATCCTGTATTTCTTTTATGAAGATTTGTGGGTTCTTGGTTTTTATAAAATGGGGTCCACCTTCCTTAATATGGCTCAGTTGTGCCCAACTCTTTGCAACTCCATGGACTACAGCCCACCAGGCTCCTCTGTCCATAGGATTTTCCAGGCAAGAATGCTTGAGTGGGTTGCCATTTCCTTCTCCAGTGGATCTTCCTGACCCAGGGATCGAACCCAGGTCTCCTGCACAGCAGGCAGATTCTTTACTGACTGAGCTACAAGGGAAGCCCCTCCTTAATATCACATAAAGATAAATTTATATGACCAGCTTTGAATGAAAAGAATAATTATCTTAACAATGATCCTACTTATATTTATTTCACAGTAACAAAATGACTATAATTTGTATATTATGGTGATTATCAAAATAGATGATATAGAATTTGAAGAATCAGTTTTGGGGAAAATATGTGATTTGTATCATCCATAAGCTACTTATCAGTATTCTATTCTTGATCAATTCATTTGATGTTTCTGAATCAACTTTTAGCTGAAATGAGCTCTCCATGAGTGGAATGTTTTCTAAGTTATTGTAAATGAAATGAATACTTCAAAATGTGAGTATTTTTAAGCAGAAAGTATTAGAATTCACAGAATATATCTGACACAAGTGGGATAACCTGAGCTGCTTATTTCTCACATAAAATTAGTAAAATTACATTCCAATGTATCTGAAAAAATAAAAATTAGAAATAAAAAAGTTTATACATTTATACTCTTCTGTTTAAGAATTGAACTGTAGTTGATTTACAGTGTTGTGTTAATTTCTGATATATAGTAAAGCGATTCATATATATATATATATATATATATATATATATTCTTTTCATATTCTTTCCCATCACGGTTTATCACAGGGTATTTAATGTAGTTCCCTGTGCTATCCAGTAAGACCTAGTTGCTTATCCATCCTATATATTATAGTTTGCATCTGCTAATTACAAACTCCCAATATTTCCCTAGGGCTTCCTTGGTGGCCCTTGCCTGGAGAATCCCATGGACAGAGGAGCCTGATGGGCTAAAGTCCATGGGGTTGCAAAGAGTTGAACATAACTGGGCGACTTAATTTTAATATTTCCCTCCCCCACCTCTCCTCCTTGGCATTCACAAATCTGCTCTCTATGTCTGTCTGTGACTTTGTCTATTTCATAGATATGTTCATTTGTGTCATATCTTATATTCCACATATAAGTGATACCATATGTTATTTGTTAAAGTGTCTAAAATGTTTTAAAAATATTTAATTTAATTAATTTTTCATAGACCACACCACCTGGTTTGCAGGTTCTTAGTTCCCTGACCAGAGATCAAATCCAGGTCCCTGGTAATGGAACAGATTCCTAATCACTGGACTGCCAGGGAATTTTCAAAATTATCTACATTCTTAATCTAAATTTCTGTGCTTATCTTTTAAGGCTGATTTCAAGAAATTATGGACTCTTGGTGATCAATGGTCAGTATTTCATAGAACATTAAGGTAAATTTCAACAGGGTGTTGGTATCCAACTGAATGCGTTATACAACTCCTAATAAAACTTAAAAATCTTTCATTGAGAATTGACTCTGTTTGAAGTAACTATCTCTATCTATTTATCCATCTATGAACTGATGAATCTTCATTAGAATAATAAACTTCAGTGAGTTGGATATTATTGAGTAAAGTAATAACACTTCCTGTATAACCAGAAAATGGAATTGAAGAGCCCCAGCCTTAGCATTTTCCCATTTTAACTACTCAGTAGTTATAATAAGCTAAACATATGAAAAGACTCCTGGAGGAGGGCATAGCAACACACTCCAGTATTCTTGCCTGGAAAATCCCCATGGACAGAGAAGCCTGATGGCCTACAGTCCACAGGGTTGCAGAGAGTTGGACATGACTGAAGCAACATAGCACAGATTCATGAAAATACTAATTATGGACATTTCCCACACACAAATACCATCTGTATGAAATAGAAGAACACACTTTCTAAGAAAATGTTTAAGGTGATTTCATTCATTCTTTTTTTGAATCCTGTTTCTCACAGTTTATCCCTTTTATTTTCCAGATCGATCACCCTTTTAAAAATATGGTCAATTCTACCACTGTGATCTTTGCTGATAGTTGGAAGCTAAGGTACCTACACTTCATGTTGCTATTTCTGATGTACTGGGTTACCTTGTTAGGGAATCTTCTCATCATTACTGGTCACCATATTTGACCAGAAACTTCACAGGCCCTTGTGCTTCTTCCTCAGAAATCAGTCTATTTTAGATACGTGCTATATTACTGTCACTGTCCTTAATGCCTGCGTCGACTCTCTCCCTGGTCGACTCCATGCGACCCCATAGACAGCAGCCCACCAGGCTCCCCCGTCCCTGGGATTCTCCATGCAAGAACACTGGAGTGGGTTGCCATTGCCTTCTCCAATGTATGAAAGTGAAAAGTGAAAGTGAAGTCGCTCAGTCGTGTCCGACTCTTCGCGACCCCATGGACTGCAGCCCACCAGGCTCTTCAGTCCATGGGATTTTCCAGGCAAGAGTACTGGAGTGGGATGCCATTGCCTTCTCCGAGTTTTATTCTGGACGATAATAAAAATCCATTTCAATTTTATCCCAATGTCACTGAAAGAGATCCAGACTTCTATAAAATAGCTTCTTGCCTGGGTTGTATATGTTAGTCTGCTCACTCCAAATTCACTCTATTGAGATCTGTTTAATTAATCTTATACAATAATGGTTGTACCTTATATTACCCTTTCCATTTATTCTCTATAAAAATTAACTATTTTAATAAATGAATATGATCCAAGATATTTGATCAGAACCATTTTAGATTATATGTTTGCTGTTCATCAAATATTAACAATATTAATAATTCCTTGAAAGAATTCTTAGCAAATCAATATGGAGGTAATTTGTAGGCTGCGTTATCTGTATTTAGTCAGCAAAATTTGAAATAAGTATATAAAAAATATGGTAGTTAATTATATTCATTTATGTAAAAAGTACAAATAAATAGTCTATGACATTCATCGAACGAAACTAACATACAATACATCTGAAAAGTGCAGAAAAATTCCACAAAATAAAATCTAAGTAAACTGTGATTTTTTTTTTCTTCCTCATTTATTGGTTGTGGAATTCCTATTTGTTGTTTGTGACCATGCTTTAATTCTCTAAGCTTGTTTCTTTTTCTTTTCTTTTTTTTTTTTTGCAATTGTTTTAACAACTTCATTCTGAATGATCCATTTTCAAGGGACAAAATTTGATCCTGGGCTGAAGGTAAATGTTCCTTTTTCTTTTTTTCCCTCCAATATGTTACTTGATCTTTTTTCTCTATGTATAGTGTCATGTCTGGCAATTCTGAAAAAATGACCTCTAATTTTTGGCCTAATTGATAACCTATGTCAGTTCTTAAATTTATTTGAGCTTATTTGGCAACCATAACATAAAAGTCTTATCTCCACCTGTAGTCCCAATTTTTTCATAAATACTTCTTTATATTCAATAGACAAATTAATTTTTTCTAAAATTTTTGTTTCCAAACTACCAAATTATTTTGCCTCATTAGTTTGCAACCACTTTGGTGTACATTCAGAATTAATTTATCTTAAGGAATTTTATATAACAGACAAAATGGGAAATAAACCAATTTGTATAAAAATCATTAAGTGGTAAAAGAAAGGTAAATATCAGAAAATGAATTGCACTTTGATACATTGTTGAAAAATGAGGAAAGCAAAATGAATATATAACTTAATACAGCTTTTTAAATAGCCAAAATATACTTGTGCACCATTCTACTCTTTAGCTCTACAGATTTGATTATTCTGAGTACTTCATATAAGTGGAATTGTGGAGTATCTGCCTTTTTATGAGTGACATTTCATTTAGCATATTGAACTCCAGGTTCATCCATACTGGAGCATGTATTAGACTTTTCCTCCTGTTTAAAGCTGAAAAATATTTCACTATATGTATGTCACATAATTTTTATCCATTCATCTTTTGATGGATGCTTGTGCTGCTTCTACCTGATGGCTGTTTTCTTGTTTTAATTAAAAGTGGTGCAAGAATGTGGACTGTATAGTTCATACTTGGTGGGATTCACTAAGAATTTCCAGGTATTTGAGCAATTTATATTCTGAGGGAAATTCAAAATTTTTCATTAAGCTTACCACAGAATTTTTTAAATTTGTATTGCTATCTCTCCATAATAATTCAACTTTACACATCACAAAGGAGGAAACAGAGGGAATTTTCTCATTATATTTCACAGGAATGAATAGAAGCATCTTAGTTTTTAAAGGGAAAGATTCTGGCACTATTATTACAGAGAGGCTTAGAAACAGGGCAATAACTTGCAATGAATGTGGAATGATTGGCATAACTTGCCTAAGAGTCTACTTTTACTCTTTTGCATTGAGCAAGAAGTTAGACCATATTGAACCAGTGCATTTAAGTCTATTTCTATATGGATAGATCCTCTCACCATTTGACTTTGTTCTCTAGTGGTTGTTAAAGACAGACGGAGAATTGTTTGGGTAAATACAATTTCTAACGAACATACTGAGGATAGAATTGTTGTAACCAGGACATTATTGCTGTTTATATTTTTTTAAATTGAAATAAAATATAAACAACATAAAAGCTACCGTGTTAACCATTATAAAAGGCACAATTGTGTGGCATTATGACTGAGGTAGTTACATAATTATAAAAACACTGTTGATCTTTAACTCAATTTTAGAAATATAACTAGATTTATTTTATATTTTACCTTTGTCCTCAAAATCATTTGATTAATAAAATGAGCCTAGATTATGTCACTATTGCAGCTAATATTATCAGTTATTAGGGCAGTCAAATACAGAATGAAATTTCATTAAATGAAATTGTTAAAATTGCATCAGGTTAACATTGTTAGAAAGGTATCATGATAGATAAATAAGACTTTCTTTAGTTCAGAGAAATGGGTCAAGCTCTACTTTTACATATATTTTACATATATACATACATACAATATTACATGTTTTACATACAATTCATACATTTATTGTTTTATAGATGAATACCCATGTGAAGGAATTTTTATGAATTAAAGTGATCAGAAAAATTAAGTGTTAATTTAATGTGCAAAAAAAATCCCAAATTGAATGTTAACAATTTAGAACTATTAGTAGATATCAGTCTTGATTACAACTTTGTGTTTTATTCTACTCTAAGATATTTTACAATAAAGCAACTCATAGCATCAGGAGATGGGAACTATCACAACCCTATAGTAAATATTTTACCACTATATCTCCCATTTGAATGCAAAATCCTTGGTGGTGACTCCTCTGCAAACAAAGAGAGCATCAAAATAAAATTTAATGTTAAAAGCTTTCCTTTATGTAATGTCATTTATCCTTGATAGCTATTCTCAACTGAATCTTTTAGATGAAATAGAGATATGTTCAGGGGTTATTAATTTTTTTATAGTACCTCACATGTAAATTGTTGCTCAGTTGCCCAGTAGTGTACATCACATAAGCTATACTAATTTTGATTTTTACATGAAGACTTAGCTTTTCTTTTATATCAAACATTTTGTTGTTCAGTCTCTCAATCGTATCTGATTCTTTGAAACCCCATGGACTGCAGCATGCCAGACTTCCCTGTCCTTCACCATCTCCCAAAGCTTGCTCAGACTCATGTCCATTGAGTCAGTGATGCCATCCAAACGTCTCATCCTCTGTCACCCCCTTCTCCTCCTGCCTTCAGTCTTTCCCAGCATCAGGGTCTTTTCCAATGAGTCAACTCTTCGTATCAGGTGGCCAAAGTATTGGAGCTTCAGATTTACCTTCAGTCCCTCCAATGAATATTCAGGATTTATTTCTCTTAGGATGGATTAGTTTAATCTTCTTGCAATCCAAGGGATTCTCAAGAGTCTTCTCCAATACCACAGTTTAAAAATATCAATTATTTTAATATTTCATTAAATATTTCAATATTTTATAAATCAAACTCATTGAAAGAGATGTTTGATGGATGAGTAAAGTACCCTGGAAGTTTACAAGGATTATTAGCAAAAATGTACATCTGTGCAATTAACAAGTATTAACAAATAATCACTATTGTGCTTCAAATCTAATCATTTGAAACTAATAATTTGTGTTTTACCAAAACACCCCTAAGATACTACCTTATGGTACAGATCTGGTGTGTGTCTCTTCATATGACTTCTTTGTATCAGATGGCAAGGTTTATACGGAATGCCCTTCAAGAAAAAAATTTTAATGGCCTAATTAAGGAGACTCCCTTGTAAAATATTACAAAATTAAGCAACTCCTTGTTTAAGATCTCTATTTGTAAATATCTGTTTACATGGGTATTTCCTATAGCTTGCTGACAGTTATAGTATTATATATAGAAAAATCTTATCCTAAGAGTCACATGATAAACCTTTTAGATTTTGATTTATCTTATTGGTTGTAATTTTGTCCACTTAAAATTTTACTTAAAGGAAGGAAAATGACAAAATAGTATCTGCAGAAGTGATTAAGACGAGGTGGCAAGAATAAATAGAACTTTACAAGAAAGGTCTTAATGACCTGGATAACCATGATGGTGTAGTCACTCACCTAGGGAGCTAGACATCCTGGAGTATGAAGTCAAGAGGGTGTTAGGAATAATTTCTATGAACAAAGCTATGTGATGAAATTCCAGCAAAGCTATTTAAAGTCCTAAATTGTTCATTTAATACATTCCTCTATCGAAAGACATTTAGGTTGCTTCCATGTCTTGGCTATTATAATACTGCTGCAGTGAACGTGGAAGTGCATGTGTAATTTGTCTTATGGGATTCTCCGGATACATGTCCAGGAGTAGAATTGCTGAATCACATGATAGTTTTATTTTTAGTTTTAAGTGAAAATCCGTACCATTCTCCACAATAGATGTACCAGTTTACATTGCCACCAACAGTGCAAAAAGATTCCATTTTCTCCATATGTCTCCAGCATTTATTATCTATAGACGTTTTTGTTCTGATTTTATTAATTTATTTTAATTGAAGATAATTGCCTTACACAATTCTGTTGTTCTCTGCCAAATATCAACATGAATCCGCCATAGGTATACAAAACTCCCCTCCCTCTTGAACGTCCCTCCCATCTCCTTCCCCATCTCACCTAGTGGTTGCATTGTCCCTGTTTGAATTCCCTTAGTCATACAGCAAACTCCCATTGGCTATCTATTTTAAAAATGATAATGTAAGTTTCCATGTTATTCCCTCCATACATCTCACCCTCTCCTTCTTCCCCACACCCCCATGTCCATAAGTCTATTCTTTATGTCTGTTTTTCCATTGTGTGCTGTGCTGTGCTTAGTCACTCAGTTGTGTCTGACTCTGCAACTCCATGGACTGCAACCCTTCATGCTTCTCCATCCATGGAGATTCTCAGGCAAGAATATTGGAGTGGGTTGCTATGGCCCTCCTCCAGGGGATCTTCCCAACCCAGGGATCAAACCCAGGTCTCCCACATTGCAAGTGGATTCTTTACTGACTGAGCCAACAGGGAAGTCCCCTGTTTCTCCAATGCTGAACTGCCAAATAAATTCATCAGTACCATCTTTCTAGATTCCATATATATACATTAATATACTATATTAATATAGTAATATAGTATATATATTATATTAATATATTGTATACTATAATATATTAACTGAGTTGCTTCATTCTATATAATAGGCTATAAACTCATCCAATTCATTAAAATTGACTCAAATGTGTTCCTTTTTTATGGCTGAATAATATTCCACTGTATATATGTACCATAACTTCTTTATCCATTCATCTGTCAATGGACATGTAGGTTGCTTCTATGTTTTAGCTATTGTAAATAGTGCTGCAATGAACATTGGGGTACAAGTGTCTTTTTCAATTTTGGTTTCCTCAAGATATATGCCTACTAGTGGGATTGCTGAGTCATATGGTGATTTTACCTTGGACATGAGGTAGCTCCTCTCAGCTGCCGCCCACAACCTTGGGCATGGGGTAGTTCCACTCGGCTGCCAACCCAAGCCTCAGGCCTACCCCATGTCTGAGGTAAGGAGAGGCAGCTGCAGTTTGCTGGAACAGCCATGAAGAGATACCCCACATCCAAGGTAAGAGAAACCCAAGTAAGTCTGTAGGCACTGAGAGAGGGCATCAGAGGGCAGACAGACTGAAACCACAATCACAGACAACAGGCCAATCTGATCACATGGACAACAGCCTTGTCTAACTCAATGAAACTAAGCCATGCTGTGTGGGGCCACCCAAGATAGATGGGTCATCGTGGAGAGGTCTGACAAAATGTGGTCTACTGGAGAAGGGAATGGCAAACCACTTCAATATTCTTGCCTTGAGAACCCCATGAACAGTATTAAAAGGCAAAAGGATAGGACACTGAAAGATGAACTGCCTAGGTCAGTAGGTGCCCAGTATGCTCCTGGAGATCAGTGGAGAAATAACTCCAGAAAGAATGAAGGGATGGAGCCAAAGCAAAAACAACACCCAGTCATGGATGTGACTGGTGATAGAAGAAAGGTCTGATGCTTTAAACAGCAATGTTGCACAGGAACCTGGAATGTAAGGTTCATGAATCAAGGTAAATTGGAAGTGGTTAAACAGGAGATGACAAGAGTGAACATTGACATTGTAGGAATCAGAGAACTAAGATGGACTGGAATGGGTGAATTTAACTCAGATGACCATTATATCTACTACTGTGGGCAGGAATCCCTCAGAAGAAACGGAATAGCTGTTATAGGCAACAAAAGAGTCCGAAATGCAGTACTTGGGTGCAATCTCAAAAATTACAGAATTATCTCTATTTGTTTCCAAGGCAAACCATTCCATATCACAGTAATCTAAGTCTATGCCCCAACAAGTAACGCTGAAAAAGCTGAAGTTGAACAGTTCTATGAAGACCTACAAGACCTTCTAGAACTAATACACAAAAAAGATGTCCTTTTCATTATACGGGACTGGAATGCAAAAATAGGAAGTCAAGAAACACCTGGAGTAACAGGCAAATTTGGCCTTGGAATACAGAATGAAGCAGCACAAAGGCTAATAGAGTTCTGCAAAGAGAACGCACTGGTCATAGAAAACACCCTCTTCCAATAACACAAGACTCTACACAAGGACATCACCAGATGGTCGACACTGAAATCAGATTGATTATATTCTTTGTAGCCAAAGATGGAGAAGCTCTATTCAGCCAGAAAAAATAAGACCAGGAGCTACTGTGGCTCAGATCATGAACTCTGTATTGCCAACTTCAGACTGAAATTGAAGAAAGTGGGGAAAAACACTAGACCATTGAGGTATGACCTAAATCAAGCCCCTTACAGTGGAAGTGAGAAATGAATTTAAGGGACTAGATCTGATAGACAGTGTACCATATGCACTATGGACAGAGGTTTGTGACATTGTACAGGAGACAGGAATCAAGACCATCCCCAAGAAAAAGAAATGCAAAAAAGCAAAATGGCTGTATGATGGGGCCTTACAAATAGCTATGAAAAGAAGGGAAGCAAAAAGCAAAGGAGAAAAGGAAAGATATACCAATTTGAATGCAGAATTAGAAAGAATAGCAAGGAGAGCTAAGAAAGCCTTCTTCAGCGATCAGTGCAAAGAAATAGAGGAAAACAACAGAATGGTAAAGACTAGAAATCTCTTCAAGAAAATTAGAGATACCAAGGGAATATTTCATGCAAAGATGGGCTCAATAAAGGATATAAATGGTATGAAGCTACCAGAAGCAGAAGATATTAAGAAGAGATGGCAGAATATTCAGAACTGTACAAAAAAGATCTTCATGACCCAGATAATGTCTGGCTGTGGTCACTCATCTACAGCCAGACATCCTGGAATGTGAAGTCAAGTGGGCCTTAGGAAGGATCACTATGAACAAAGGTAGTGGAGGTGATGGAATTCCAGTTCAGCTCTTTCAAATCCTGAAAGATGATGCTGTAAAAGTGCTGCACTCAATATGCCAGCAAATTTAGAAAACTCAGCAGTGGTCACAGGACTGGAAAAGGTCAGTTTTCATTCCAATCCAAAAAAAGGCAATGCCGAAGAATGCTCAAACGAATGCACAATTCCACTCATCTCACACTCTAGTAAAGTGATGCTTAGAGTTCTCCAAGCCAGGCTTCAACAATACATGAACTGTGAACTTCCTGATGTTCAAGCTGGTTTTAGAAAAGGCAGAGGAACCAGAGATCAATGCCAACACCCACTGGATCATTGAAAAAGCTAGAGAGTTCCAGAAAAACATATATTTCTGCATTATTGACTATGCCAAAGCCTTTGACTGTGTGGATCATGATAAACTGTGGAAAATTCTGAAAGAGATGGGAATACCAGACCACCTGACCTGTCTCTTGAGAAACGTGTAGCCAGGTCAGGAAGCAACAGTTAGCACTGGACATGGAAAAACAGACTGGTTCCAAATAGGAAAAAAGAGTATGTCAAGGCTATATATTGTCACCCTGCTTATTTAACTGATATGCAGAGTACATCATGAGAAACGCTGGTCTGGAAGAAGCACAAGTTGGAATCAAGATTGCCGGGAAAAATATCAATAACCTCAGATATGCAGATGACACCACCGTTATGACAGAAAGCAAAGAAGAACTAAAGAGCCTCTTGATGAAAGGGAAAGAGGAGAATGAAAAAGTTGGCTTAAAGCTCAACATTCAGAAAATGAAGATTATGGCATCCGGTCCCATCACTTCATGGCAAATAGATGGGGAAACAGTGGAAACAGTGGCTGACTTTATTTTTCTGGGCTCCAAAATCCCTTCAGATGGTGAATGCAGCCATGAAATTAAAAGACGCTCATTCCTTGTATGGAAAGTTATGACCAACCCAGACAGCATATTAAAAAGCAGAGACATTACTTTGTCAACAAAGGTCCATCTAGTCAAGCCTATGGTTTTTCCAGTAGTCATGTATGGATGTGAGAGTTGGACTGTGAAGAAAGCTGAGCACCGAAGAATTGATGCTTTTGAAGTGTGGTGTTGGAGAAAACTCTTGAGAGTCCCTTGGACTGCAAGGAGATCCAACCAATCCATCCTAAATGAGATCAGTCCTCGGTGTTCATTGGAAGGACTGATGTTGAGCTGAAACTCCAATACTTTGGGCACCTGATGCAAAGAGCTGACTCATTTGAAAAGACCCTGATGCTGGGAAAGATTGAGGGCAGGAGGAGAAGGGGATGTCAGAGGTTAAGGTGGTTGGATGGCATCACTGATTCAATGGACATGGGTTTGGGTAGACTCTGGGAGTTAGTGATGGACAGGGAGGCCTGGAGTTCTGCAGTTCATGGGGTCGCAAAGAATCGGACTCGTCTGAGCGACTGAGCTGAACTGATGGTGATTTTATTCTTAGTTTTTTAAGGAATCTCCATACCGTGTTCCAAAGAGGCTGTATAAATTTACATTTGCACCAACAGAGCCAAAGTGTTCCCTTTTCTCTTCACCATTTCCAGCATTTACAGTTTGTAGACTTCTTGATGGATGGCCATTCTGACTGGTATAAGGTGTTATCTCACTGCAGTTTTGATTTACATTTCTCTAATTATGAGAGATGTTGACTATCTTTCCATGTGTTTGTTAGCTATCTATATATCTTTGGAGAAATGTCTGTTTAGGTCTTTGGCCCACTTTTGGATTGCATTGTTTCTTTTTCTGGTATTGCACTGTATAAGCTGCTTGTATATTTTTGAAATTAATCCTTTTTCAGTTGTTTCATTTGCTATTATTTTCTCCCATTCTTAGGGTTGTCTAAGTTTAACTAGGTCTCATTTGTTTATTTTTTATTTTATTTCCATTACTCTAGGAGATGGATCACAGAAGATGTTGCTTTGATTTATGTCATCAACTGCTCTGCCTATGTTTTGCTCTAAGTGTTTTATAATTTCTGGTCTTACATTTAGGGCTTTAATCAATTTTGAGTTTATCTTTGTGTATGGTGTTAGGAAGCAAGTGTTCTAATTTTATTCTTTTACACATAGCTGTCCACTTTTCCAAGCATCACTTATTGAAGAGACTATCTTTGCCCCATTGCATATTCTTGCAACCTTTGTCAAAAATAAGGTATCCATAGGTGTGTGGGCTCATCTCTGGGCTCTCCATCTTGTTCCATTTGCCTATATTTCTGGTTTTGTACCAGTAACAAACTGTCTAGATGACTGTAGCTTTGTAGTACAGTCTGAAGTCAGGAAGGTTGATTCCTCCAGCTCCATTCTTCTCTCTCAAGAATGCTTTGGCTATTCAGGGTCTTTTGTGTTTCCATGTTGATTGTATATTTTTTGTTCTAGTTCTTTGAAAAATTCTATTGGTAATTTGATAGGGATAGCATTTGGTAGTATAGTCAAATGCAATTACCAGATTGCATTTGGTAGTATAGTAATTTTCACAATATTGATTCTTCCAAACTAGGTACACAGACTATCTTTCCATCTGTTTATGTGATCTTTGATTTGTTTCATTAGTGTCTTATAATTTTCTGTATACAGTTCTTTGGTCTCCTTAGGTAGGTTTATTCCTAGATATTTTATTATTTTTGTTGCAATGGTGAATGGCATTAATTCCTTAATTTCTCTTTCTCATTTTTCATTGTTACAAAACCTACCTCAATAAAAACCTACCTCTTTAGTTCCTCTTTGCTTTCTGCCATAAGGGTGGTGTCATCTGCATATCTGAGATTATTGATATGTCTCCTGGCAGTCTTTATTCCAGATTGTGCTTCATACAGCCTGGCATTTTTCATGATGTACTCTGCATAGAAGTTAAATAAACAGGGTGACAATATACAGCCTTGACGAACTCCTTTTCCTATTTGGAACCAGTCTGTTGTTCCATGTCCAGTTCTAACTGTTGCTTCCTGATCTGCATACAAATTTCTCAAGAGGTAGATCAGGTGGTCTGGTATTCCCATCTCTTTCAGAATTTTCCACAGTTTATCGTGATCCACACAGTCAAAGGCTTTGGCATAGTCAAGAAAGCAGAAATAGATGTTTTTCTGGGACTCTCTTGCCTTTTCCATGATCCAGCAGATGTTGGCAATTTGATCTCTGGTTCCTCTGCCTTTTCTAAAACCAGCTTGAACATCAGGAAGTTCACGGTTCACATATTGCTGAAGTCTGGCTTGAAGAATTTTGAGCATTACTTTACTAGCGTGTGAGATGAGTGCAATTGTGCGGTAGTTGAGCATTCTTTGGCATTGCCTTTCTTTGGGATTGGAATGAAACTGACCTTTTCCAGTCCTATGGCCACCGTTGAGTTTTCCAAATTTGCTGGCATATTGAGTGCAGCACTTTCACAGCATCATCTTTCAGGATTTGGAATAGCTTAACTGGAATTCTAGCACCTCCACTAGCTTTGTTCATAGTGATGCTTTCTAAGGCCCACTTGACTTCACATTCCAGGATGTCTGGCTCTAGGTCAGTGATCACACCATCGTGATTATCTGGGTCATGAAGATCTTTTTTGTACAGTTCTTCTGTGTATTCTTGCCATCTCTTCTTAATATCTTCTGCTTCTGTTAGGTCCATACCATTTCTGTCCTTTATCGAGCCCATCTTTGCATGAAATGTTCCTTTAGTATCTCTAATTTTCTTGAAGAGATCTCTAGTCTTTCCCATTCTGTTGTTTTCCTCTATTTCTTTGCATTGATCACTGAAGAAGGCTTTCTTATCTCTTCTTGCTATTCTTTGAAACTCTGCATTCAGATGCTTATATCTTTCCTTTTCTCCTTTTGCTTTTGCTTCTCTTCTTTTCACAGCTATTTGTAAGGCCTCCCCAGACAGCCATTTTGCTTTTTTGCATTTCTTTTCCATGGGGATGGTCTTGATCCCTGTCTCCTGTACAATGTCATGAACCTCATTCCATAGTTCATCAGGCACTCTATCAGATCTAGTCCCTTAAATCTATTTCTCACTTCCACTGTATAATCATAAGGGAATTGATTTAGGTCATACCTGAATGGTCTAGTGGTTTTCCCCACTTTCTTCAACTTCAGTCTGAATTTGGCAATAAGGAGTTCATGATCTGAGCCACAGTCAGCTCCCGGTCTTGTTTTTGCTGACCATATAAAGCTTCTCCATCTTTGGCTGCAAAGAATATAATCAATCTGATTTTGGTGTTGACCATCTGGTGATGTCCACGTATAGAGTCTTCTCTTGTGTTGTTGGAAGGGGGTGTTTGTTATGACCAGTGCATTTTCTTGGCAAAACTCTATTATATCAGGGTCCAAAATCACTGCAGATGGTGACTGTACGCATGAAATGAAAAGATACTTACTCCTAGGAAGAAAAACTATGAGAAACCTAGTTCAGATAGTTTAGTTCAGTCAGTCAGTTCCCGACTGTTTGCCACCCTATGGACTGCAGCATGCCAGGCCTCCATGTCCATCACCAACTCCCAGAGTTTACTCAAACTCATGTCCATTGAGTCGGTGATGCCATCCAACAACCTCATCATCTGTTGTCCCCTTCTCCTTTACCTTAAATCTTTCCCAGCATCACGGCCTTTTCCGTTGAGTTATTTCTTCACATCAGGTGGCCAAAGTATTGGAGTTTCAGCTTCAGCATCAGTCCCTCAATGAATATTCATGACTGATTTCCTTTAGGATGGACTAGTTGGATCTCCTTGCAGTCCAAGGGATTCTCAAGAGTCATCTCCAAACCACAGTTCAAAAGTATCAATTCTTTGGCACTCAGCTGTCCTTATAGTCCAACTCTTACATCCATAGATGACTCCTGGAAAGACCATAGCTTTAACTAGACAGACCTTTGTTGGCAAAGTAATGTCTCTGCATTTTAATATGATCTCTAGGTTGATCACAACTTTTCTTCAAGGAGCAAGTGTCTTTTAATTTCATGGCTGCAGTCACCATCTGCAGTGATGTCACTGTTTGTCATCAAACAGTGTTTGACATCAGACTTTGATGTTTGTCACTGTTTCCACTGTATCCCCATCTATTTGCCATGAAGTGATGGGACCAGATGCCATGATCTTAGTTTTCTGAATGTTGAGTTTTAAGCCAAATTTTTACTTTCTTCTTCTACTTTCATCAAGAGGCTCTTTAGTTCTTCTTCACTTTCTGTCATCTGCTTATCTGAAGTTATTGATATTTCTCCCAGCAATCTTGATTCCAGCTTGTGTTTCATCCAGCCCAGCATTTCTCATGATGTACTCTGCGTACAAGTTAAATAAGCAGAATGATAATATACAGCCTTGACCCACTCCTTTCCCAATTTGGAACCAGTGTGTTGTTCCATGTCCAGTTCTAAGTGTCACTTCCTGACCCGCATACAAATTTCTCAACAGACAGGTCAAATGGTCTGGTATTCCCATCTCTTTAAGAATTTTCTACAGTTTGTTTTGATCCACACAGTCAAAGTCTTTGGCATAGTCAATAAAGCAGAAATAGATGGGTTTTTTTCTGGAATTCTCTTGCTTTTTTAATGATCCATAGAATGTTGGCAGTTTGATCTCTGGTTCCTCTGCCTTTTCTAAATCCATCTTGAACATCTGGAAGTTTTCATAGTTCACATATCGTTGAAACCTGACTGGAAGAATTTTGAGCATTACTTTACTAGCATGTGAAATGAGTGCAATTGTGCAGTAGTTCGAGCATTCTTTGGCATTGCTTTTCTTTGGGATTGGAATGAAAACTGACCTTTTCCAGTCCTGTGGCCACTGCTGAGTTTTCCAAATTTGCTGACATATTGACTGCAACACTTTCACATTATCATCTTTCAGGATTTGAAAGAGCTCAACTGGAAACAGCTCAACTGGAATCACCTCCACTAGCTTTGTTCATAATGATGCTTTCTAAGGCCCACTTGACTTCACATTCCAGGATATCTGGCTTTAGGTGAGGGAATCACACCATCGTGATTATCTTGGTCATGAAGATGTTTTTTGTACAATTCTTCTGTGTATTCTTGCCACCTCTTCTTAATATTTCCTGCTTCTTTAGCTGCCTACCATTTCTGTCCTTTATTGAGCCCATCTTTGCATGAAATGTTCCCTTGGTATCTCTTATTTTCTTGAAGAGATCTCTAGTCTTTCCCATTCTATTACTTTCCTCTATTTCTTTGATCGCTGAAGAAGGCTTTCTTTTCTCTTCTTGTTATTCTTTGGAACTCTGTATTCAAATGGGTATATCTTTCCTTTTCTCCTTTGCTTTTCACTTCTCTTTTCTCAGCTATTCTTAGCTTTTCTCAGCTAAGGCCTCCTCAGACAGCCATTTTGATTGTTTGGACTTCTTTTTCTTGGGAATGGTCTCGCTCCCTGTCTCCTGTACGATGTCACAAACCTCCATCCATAGTTCATCAGGCACTCTGTCTATCAGATCTAGTCCCTTAAATCCATTTCTCACTTCCACTGTATAATCATAAGGGATTTGATTTAGGTCATACCTGAATGGTCTAGTGGTTTTCCCCATTTTCTTCAACTTCAGTCTGAATTTGGCAATAAGGAGTTCATGATCTGAGCCACAGTCAGCTCCCGGTCTTGTTTTTGCTGACCATATAGAGCTTCTCCATCTTTGGCTGCAAAGAATATAATCAATCTGATTTTGGTGTTGACTATTTTTGATGTCCATATGTAGAGTTTTCTCTTGTGTTGTTGGAAGAGGGTGTTTTCTGTGACAGTGCATTCTCTTAGTGGAACTCTGTTAGCCTTTGCCCTGCTTCATTATGTACTCCAAGATCAAATTTGCCTGTTACTCCAGGTGTTTCTTGACTTCCTACGTTTGCATTCCAGTCCCCTGTAATGAAAAGGACATCTTTTTTGGGTGTTAGTTCTAGAAGGTCTTGTAGGTCTTGATAGAACCATTCAACTTCAGTTTCTTTAGTATTACTGGTCAGGGCATAGACTTGGATTACTGTGATATTGAATGGTTTGCCTTGGAAATGAATAGAGATCATTCTGTCGTTTTTGAGATTGTATCCAAGTACTGCATTTCAGACTCTTCTGTTGACTTTGATGGCTACTCCATTTCTTCTAAGGGATTCCTGACCACAGTAGTAAATATAATGGTCATCTGAGTTAAATTCACCCATTTCAGTCCATCTTAGTTCGCTGATTCCTAGAACGTCAATGTTCACTCTTGCCGTCTCCTGTTTGACCACTTCCAATTTCCCTTAATTCATGGACCTAACATTCCATGTTTCTATGCAATATTGCTCTTTACAGCATTGAACCTTGCTCCTATCACCAGTCCCATCCACAACAGGGTATTGTTTTTGCTTTGGCTCCATCCCTTTATTCTTTCTGGAGTTATTTCTCCACTGATCTCCAATAGCATCTTGGGTACCTTCCAACCTTGTGAGTTCATCTTTCAGTGTCCTACCTTTTTGCCTTTTCATACTGTTCATTGGGGTTTTCAAGGCAGGAATACTGAAGTGGTCTGCCATTCCCTTCTCCAGTGGACCACATTCTGTCAGACCTCTCCACCATGACCTGTCCGTCTTGGGTGGCCCCACACAGCATGGCTTAGTTTCATTGAGTTAGACAAGCTGCGGTCTTTGTGATCAGACTGGCTAGTTGTCTGTGATTGTGGTTTCAGTCTCAGTGCCTACCTTCTCACTTGGGTTTCTCTTACCTTGGACGTGGAGTAGCTCTTCACAGGCTGCTCCAGCAAAGTGCAGCCACCACCCTTGACCTTGAACGTGGGGTAGCTCCTCTCGGCCACACTCCTGCACCATCACAGCCGCCTTGCTCCTGCGCCATCACGGGAAGCATTACTATGAACAAAGTTAGTGGAAGTGATGAAATTCCAGCCAAGCTATATAAAATTCTGAAAGATGATGCTGTTAAAGTGCTGTACTCAAAAGTATTAGTTGCTCAGTCATATCAGACTCTGGAACCCATGGACTACAGTACACCAGCTCCTCTGTCCATGGGATTCTCCAGGCAAGAATACTGAAGTGGGTAGCCATTCCATTCTCCATGAGATCTTCCTGACCTGAGTATCAAACCCTGGTCTCCTGCACTGCAGGCAAATTCTTTACCATTTGAACCACCAGGGAAGCTCACAGGACTAGAAAAGGAAAGCTTTCATTCCAGTTCCAAAGAAGGCCAATACCAAAGAAAGTATAATTGTGTTCATTTCATGTGCTAGTAAAGTTATGCTCAAAAATCCTTCAAGGTGGGCTTAAGAAGTATGTGAACTGAGAATTTTCAAATGTACAAGTTGGATTTATAAAAGGCAGAGGAGCCAGATACCAAATTGGCAAGTTTCATTGGATCTTAAAGAAAGCAAGGAAATTCCAGGAAAATATCTACTGCTGCTTCACTGACTATGTTAAAGCCTTTGACTGTGTGGATCATAGCAAACTGTGGAAAAATCTTAGAGTTGGGACAGACAATCTTACTTGTCTCCTGAGAAATCTGTATGCAGGTCAATTAGAAACAGGTAGAACCAGACATAGAATAAATGGCTAGTTCAAAATTGGGAAAAGAGTACATCAAGGCTATATATTGTACCCTGCTTATTTAACTTACATGCAAAGTACACTATGTGAAATGCTGGGCTGGATGAATCACAAGCTGGAATCAAGATTGTGGGGAGAACTACCAATAACCTCAGATATGCAGATGACACCATCCTTATGGCAGAAAACAAAGAGGAATTAAAGAGTCTCCTGATGAAAGTGAAAGAGGAGAGTCCAAAAGCTGGCTTAAAACTCAACGTTCAAAAAACAAAGATCATGGCATCCAGTCCCATTACTTCATGGCAAATAGATAGGGAAACAATGGAAATGGTGACAGTATTTATTTTCTTAGGCTCTAAAACCACTGCAGATGGTGACTGCAGCCATGAAATTAAAAGATGCTTGCTCCTTGGGAGAAAAGCAATGACAAAACTAGACAGTGTATTAAGAAGCAGACACATTACTTTGCCTACAATGGTCCATATAGTCAAAGCTATGGTTTTTCTAGTAATTATGTACAGATGTGAGAGCTGCACAATAAAGAAAGCTGAGCACTGAAGAATTGATGCTTTCAAACTGTGGTGCTGGAGAAGATTGTTGAGAGTTCCTTGGACAGTAAGAAATCAAATCAGTAAATCCTAAAGGAAATCAAGCCTGAATATTCATTGGAAGGACTGATGCTGAAGCTGACGCTCTAATACATTAGCCACCTGATGCAAAGAGCCGACACATTGGAGAAGATGCAGATGCTGGGAAACATTGAAAACAGAAGGAGAAAGGGATGACAGAGGATGGGATGATTGGTTGGCATCCCCTACTCAATGGACATGAGTTTGAGTAAACTCTGGAAGAAGGTGAAGAACAGAGAAGCCTAGTGTGCTGAAGTCCCTAAGGCTGCAAAGATTTGGACAGGACTGAGCAACTGAACAAAAAAAATTTTGAAATATATAGCATCATATACATCTTAAACTTACATGATGCAATATGTAAATTACATTTTGATTAAAGCTAGAAACTATTTTTTAATTAAAAAGAAATTGGAAACATTGAAAAAATAAATATAACGTTAAACTAACATTGATACCACATGAGGAACAAAAGAAAGTATGCATTCAGTAATCTAACCGAGTGACCAAGACAATAATGTGAAGGATCTGCTCTCAGTTTTGACTATAGTACTAAGTAGTGCTACTGTTTTAACAAATCAGTTGAACTGTGAGTTTCAAAATGTGTATCTATATAGCCTCTTCAATAAGCGGCGCTGGGAAAACTGGACAGTTACCTGAAAAAGAATGAAAGTAGAACACTTCCTAACACCATACACAAAGATAAAATCAAAATTGATTAAAGATCTAAATGTAAGACAAGAAGCTATAAAACTCTTAATGTAAAACACAGGCAGAACTCTCAATGACATAAATCAAAGCAAGATTCCCTATGACCCACCTCCTAGAATAATGGAAATAAAAACAAAAATAAAAAATGTGGGGCCTAATTAAACTTAAAAGCTTTTGTGGAAACTCTAAACAAAGTGAAATGACAACCCTCAGAATGGAAGAAAATAATAACAAATGAAACAACTGACAAAGGATTAATTTCCAAAAGATACAACAGCTTATACAACCTCAATACCAGAGAAACAAACAGCACAATCAAAAAGTGGGCAAAAGACCTAAACAGACATTACTCCAAAAAAGACTTACAGATGGCTAATAAACACATGAAAAGATGTTCAACATTCCTCATTATTAGAGAAGTGCTAATCAAAACTACAATGAAATATCACCTCACACCTGTCAGAATGTGAAGTGAAAGTCAGTCAGTCATGTCCGACTCTTTGTGACCCCAAGGACTATAGTCCATGGAATTCTCCAGTCCAGAATACTGGAGTGGGTAGCCTTTCCCTTTCTGAGGGGATCTTCCCAACCCAGGGATAAAATCCAGGTCTCCTGCATTTCAGGTGGATTCTTTACCAGCTAAGCCACCAGGGAAGTCCCCTGGTCAGAATGGCCATCATCAGAAAATCTACATGCTGGAGATTTTCCACATACACTACATGTTGGAGAGGCTATGGAATAAAGGAAACCATCTTGCACTGTTGGTGGGAATGTAAATTGATACAGCTACTTTGGGAGACATTATGAAGATTCCTTAAAAAACTAGGAATAAAACTACCATACGACCCAACAACCCCACTACTGGGCATATACCCTGAGAAAACCACAATTGAAAAATACACATGTACCCCAATGTTCATTATAGCAATATTTACAATAGCTAGGACATGTAAACAGGACTTCCCTGTAGCTCAAACAGTAAAGAACCTGCCTGTGATGCAGGTGACCAGGGTTTGATCCCTGGGTTGGGAAGTTCCTCTGGAGAAGGGAATGGCAACCCACTCTAGTATTCTTGCCTGGAGAATCCCATGGACAGAAAAGCCTGGCAGGCCACAGTCCATGGGGTCACAAAGAGTTGGACATGACTGAGAGATTAACACACACAGGACATGTAAGTAACCTAGATATCCTTTGACAGATGATTGGATAAGGAATCTGTGGTACATATACACAATGGAATATTATTCAACCATAAAAAGAATGCATTTGAGGCAGTGCTAATAAGGTAGATGAACCTAGAGCCTATTATACAGAGTGAAGTAAGTCATAAAGTGAAAGACAAATATCATATATTAACATATATAATGGAATCACTGCAGATGGTGATTTCAGACAGGAAATTAAAAGACACTTACTCCTTGGAAGGAAAACTATGACCAACCTAGATAGCATATTCAAAAGCAGAGATATTACTTTGCCAACAAAGGTCCGTCTAGTCAAGGGTATGGTTTTTCCAGTGGTCACGTGTGGATGTGAGAGTTGGACTGTGAAGAAGGCTGAGCGCTGAAGAATTAATGCTTTTGAACTGTGGTGTTGAAGAAGACCCTTGAGAGTCCCTTGGACTGCAAGGAGGTCCAACCAGTCCATCCTAAAGTCCAGTCCTGGGTGTTCTTTGGAAGGACTGATGCTAAAGCTGAAACTCCAATACTTTGACCACCACATGCAAAGGGTTGACTCATTGGAAAAGACCCTGATGCTGGGAGGGATTGGGGGCGGGAGGAGAAGGGGACAACAGAGGATGAGATGGCTGGATGGCATCACCAACTCGATGGACATGAGTTTAAGTGAACTCCAGGAGCTGGTGATGGACAGGGAGGCCTTACATGCAACAATTCATGGGGTTGCAAAGAAGACACAACTGAGCGACTGAACTGAACTGAATTGATATATGGAATCTAGAAGGAGGGTACTGATGAACCTATTTGCAGGGCAGCAATGGAGCTGCAGACATAGAGAACAGACTTATGGATCTGGGGGTGGGGGGTGGGAAGGAGAGGGTGGGGTGAATGGAAGAGTAGCATGGATACCTATACACTACCCTAGTAAAATAGATAGCCAGTGAGAATTTGGTAGATGACTCAGGGAACTCAAGCCAGGGCTCTGTGACTATCTAGAGAGGTGGAATGGACTGGGAGGTAGGAGGGAGATTCAAGAGGGAGGGAACATATATGTACCAGTGGCTGATTCATGTTGATATTTGGCAAAATCCACCACAATATTGTAAAGCAATTATCCTTCAATCAAAAAATGAAAAGTATTTTTTTCACAAATTTTGCTTGAATTTAAATGAGGAAAAAATGTAATTTACACATATATGAAAATACATTTTAATGAAAAGTTTACTTAGAAACTAACTTGTATACTTCCATATCTAAATAATTTATTGGTGATGTTGAAATTTGTGATTATTGTTAATACTGGTTAAAATGTTAATAAATATTAAGATTGAAAAAAATTTTAAGGTGTTTATAAAAATAGATGAGGAAAAAGACTCAGAAAAGTGCAATGGGGAGACCTATTAGCTTCTTTAGATTTCTTAATTGCATTCCTTTTTATAGTCTCAGAGGTATTTATCAACAGATAACTTTCAACCACTTCCTAAATGGGCATAGCATAACCAGGGGTGATGTCATTCCTCTACTTCTCTTCGTACACCTAACCTAAAATACTACATTATCTCATCTGGATGAAACTACCAACATCACTTAATGCTGGGTTCAACCAGACAAGCAGACAGAACTGCAAGAGCCAAAGGTAATGATTTTTCTTGATGTGTTCTGTTTCTGATACATTCTATTAGTTCTTAAAGATATTTTTTTTCCTATTTTTAGCTAGCTATTTTTAAAGAGGAAAGCAAAGGTGCTTTATCTTTTTTTTTTTTTTTTTTTAATTTATCAGTGTCTCTTTTGCTGTCTCGCACAATCGGGTTATTGTTACCATCTTTCTAAATTCCATATATGTGCGTTAGTATACTGTATTTATGTTTTTCCTTCTGGCTTACTTCACTCTGTATAATAGGCTCCAGTTTCATCCACCTCATTAGAACTGATTCAAATGTATTCTTTTTAATGGCTGAGTAATACTCCATTGTGTATATGTACCACAGCTTTCTTATCCATTCATCTGCTGATGGACATGTAGGTTGCTTCCATGTCTTGGCTATTATAAACAGTGCTGCGATGAACATTGGGGTACACGTGTCTCTTTCCCTTCTGGTTTCCTCAGTGTGTATGCCCAGCAGTGGGGTTGCTGGATCATAAGGCAGTTCTATTTCCAGTTTTTTAAGAATCTCCACACTGTTCTCCATAGTGGCTGTACTAGTTTGCATTCCCACCAACAGTGTAAGAGGGTTCCCTTTTCTCCACACCCTCTCCAGCATTTATTATTTGTAGACTTTTGGATCGCAGCCATTCTGACTGGTGTGAAATGGTACCTCATAGTGGTTTTGATTTGCATTTCTCTGATAATGAGTGATGTTGAGCATCTTTTCATGTGTTTGTTAGCCATCTGTATGTCTTTTTTTTGAGAAATGTCTATTTAGTTCTTTGGCCCATTTTTTGATTGGGTCGTTTATTTTTCTGGAGTTGAGCTGTAGGAGTTGCTTGTATATTTTTGAGATTAGTTGTTTGTCGGTTGCTTCATTTGCTATTATTTTCTCCCATTCTGAAGGCTGACTTTTCACCTTGCTAATAGTTTCCTTTGATGTGCAGAAGCTTTTAAGGTTAATTAGGTCCCATTTGTTTATTTTTGCTTTTATTTCCAATATTCTGGGAGGTGGGTCATAGAGGATCCTGCTGTGATGTATGTCGGAGAGTGTTTTGCCTATGTTCTCCTCTAGGAGTTTTATAGTTTCTGGTCTTACGTTTAGATCTTTAATCCATTTTGAGTTTATTTTTATGTATGGTGTTAGAAAGTGGTCCAGTTTCATTCTTTTTACAAGTGGTTGACCAGATTTCCCAGCACCACTTGTTAAAGAGATTGTCTTTAATCCATTGTATATTCTTGCCTCCTTTGTCGAAGATAAGGTGTCCATATGTCGTGGATTTATCTCTGGGCTTTCTATTTTATTCCATTGATCAATAATTCTGTCTTTGTGCCAGTACCATACTGTCTTGATAACTGTGGCTTTGTAGTAGAGCCTGAAGTCAGGTAGGTTGATTCCTCCAGTTCCATTCTTCTTTCTCAAGATCGCTTTGGCTATTCGAGGTTTTTTGTATTTCCATACAAATTGTGAAATTATTTGTTCTAGCTCTGTGAAGAATGCTGTTGGTAGCTTGATAGGGATTGCATTGAATCTATAAATTGCTTTGGGTAGTATACTCATTTTCACTATATTGATTCTTCCAATCCATGAACATGGTATATTTCTCCATCTATTAGTGTCCTCTTTGATTTCTTTCACCAGTGTTTTATAGTTTTTTTCTATATATAGGTCTTTAGTTTCTTTAGGTAGATATATTCCTAAGTATTTTATTCTTTCCGTTGCAATGGTGAATGGAATTGTTTCCTTAATTTCTCTTTCTGTTTTCTCATTATTAGTGTATAGGAATGCCAGGGATTTCTGTGTGTTGATTTTATATCCTGCAACTTTACTGTAGTCATTGATTATTTCTAGTAATTTTCTGGTGGACTCTTTAGGGTTTTCTATGTAGAGGATCATGTCATCTGCAAATAGTGAGAGTTTTACTTCTTCTTTTTCCAATTTGGATTCCTTTTATTTCTTTTTCTGCTCTGATTGCTGTGGCCAAAACTGCCAAAACTATGTTGAATAGTAATGGTGAAAGTGGGCACCCTTGTCTTGTTCCTGACTTTAGAGGAAATGCTTTCAATTTTTCACCATTGAGGATAATGTTTGCAGTGGGTTTGTCATATATAGCTTTTATTATGTTGAGGTATGTTCCTTCTATTCCTGCTTTCTGGAGTTTTTATCATAAATGGATGTTGAATTTTGTCAAAGGCTTTCTCTGCATCTATTGAGATAATCATATGGTTTTTATTTTTCAATTTGTTAATGTGGTGTATTACATTGATTGATTTATGGATATTGAAGAATCCTTGCATCCCTGGGATAAAGCCCACTTGATCATGGTGTATGATCTTTTAATGTGTTGTTGGATTCTGATTGCTAGAATTTTGTTAAGGATTTTTGCATCTATGTTCATCAGTGATATTGGCCTGTAGTTTTCTTTTTTTTGTGGGATCTTTGTCAAGTTTTGGTATTAGGGTGATGGTGGCCTCATAGAATGAGTTTGGAAGTTTACCTTCCTCTGCAATTTTCTGGAAGAGTTTGAGCAGGATAGGTGTTAGCTCTTCTCTAAATTTTTGGTAGAATTCAGCTGTGAAGCCGTCTGGACCGGGGCTTTTGTTTGCTGGAAGATTTTTGATTACAGTTTCAATTTCCATGCTTGTGATGGGTCTGTTAAGATTTTCTATTTCTTCCTGGTCCAGTTTTGGAAAGTTGTACTTTTCTAAGAATTTGTCCATTTCTTCCACGTTGTCCATTTTATTGGCATATAATTGTTGATAGTAGTCTCTTATGATCCTTTGTATTTCTGTGTTGTCTGTTGTGATCTCTCCATTTTCGTTTCTAATTTTGTTGATTTGATTTTTCTCCCTTTGTTTCTTGATGAGTCTGGCTAATGGTTTGTCAATTTTATTTATCCTTTCAAAGAACCAGCTTTTGGTTTTGTTGATTTTTGCTATGGTCTCTTTTGTTTCTTTTGCATTTATTTCTGCTCTAATTTTTAAGATTTCTTTCCTTCTACTAACCCTGGGGTTCTTCATTTCTTCCTTTTCTAGTTGCTTTAGGTGTAGAGTTAGGTTATTTATTTGACTTTTTTCTTGTTTCTTGAGGTATGCCTGTATTGCTATGAACTTTCCCCTTAGGACTGCTTTTACCGTGTCCCACAGGTTTTGGGTTGTTGTGTTTTCATTTTCATTCGTTTCTATGCAAATTTTGATTTCTTTTTGATTTCTTCTGTGATTTGTTGGTTATTCAGCAGCGTGTTGTTCAGCCTCCATATGTTGGAATTTTTAATAGTTTTTCTCCTGTAATTGAGATCTAATCTTACTGCATTGTGGTCAGAAAAAATGCTTGGAATGATTTCTATTTTTTTGAATTTACCAAGGCTAGCTTTATGGCCCAGGATGTGATCTATCCTGGAGAAGGTTCCATGTGCGCTTGAGAAAAAGGTGAAATTCATTGTTTTGGGATGAAATGACCTATAGATATCAATTAGGTCTAACTGGTCTATTGTATCGTTTAAAGTTTGTGTTTCCTTGTTAATTTTCTGTTTAGTTGATCTATCCATAGGTGTAAGTGGGGTATTAAAGTCTCCCACTATTATTGTGTTATTGTTAATTTCTCCTTTCATACTTGTTAGCATTTGTCTTATGTACTGTGGTGCTCCCGTGTTGGGTGCATATATATTTATAATTGTTATATCTTCTTCTTGGACTGATCCTTTGATCATTATGTAGTGACCTTCTTTGTCTCTTTTCACAGCCTTTGTTTTAAAGTCTATTTTATCTGATATGAGTATTGCTACTCCTGCTTTCTTTTGGTCCCTATTTGCATGGAAAATCTTTTTCCAGCCCTTCACTTTCAGTCTGTATGTGTCCCCTGTTTTGAGGTGGGTCTCTTGTAGACAACATATGTAGGGGTCTTGTTTTTGTATCCATTCAGCCAGTCTTTGTCTTTTGGTTGGGGCATTCAACCCATTTACATTTAAGGTAATTACTGATAAGTGTGATCCCGTTGCCATTTACTTTATTGTTTTGGGTTCGAGTTTATACACCGTTTTTGTGTTTCCTGTCTAGAGAATATCTTTTAGTAATTGCTGGAGAGCTGCTTTGGTGGTGCTGAATTCTCTCAGCTTTTGCTTGTCTGAAAAGCTTTTGATTTCTCCTTCATACTTGAATGAGATCCTTGCTGGGTACAATAATCTGGGCTGTAGGTTATTTTCTTTCATCATTTTAAGTATGTCTTGCCATTCCCTCCTGGCTTGAAGAGTTTCTATTGAAAGATCAGCTGTTATCCTTATGGGAATTCCCTTGTGTGTTATTTGTTGTTTTTCCCTTGCTGCTTTTAATATTTGTTCTTTGTGTTTGATCTTTGTTAATTTGATTAATATGTGTCTTGGGGTGTTTCTCCTTGGGTTTATCCTGTTTGGTACTCTCTGGGTTTCTTGGACTTGGGTGATTATTTCCTTCCCCATTTTAGGAAGTTTTCCACTATTATCTCCTCAAGTATTTTCTCATGGTCTTTCTTTTTGTCTTCTTCTTCTGGAACCCTATGATTGAATGTTGTAGCATTTAATATTGTCCTGGAGGTCTCTGAGATTGTCCTCATTTCTTTTAATTCGTTTTTCTTTTATCCTCTCTGATTCATTTATTTCTACCATTCTATCTTCTAATTCACTAATCCTGTCTTCTGCCTCTGTTATTCTACTATTTGTTGCCTCCAGAGTGTTTTTAATTTCACTTATTGCATTATTCATTATATATTGACTCTTTTTTATTTCTTCTAGGTCCTTGTTAAACCTTTCTTGCATCTTCTCAATCCTTGTCTCCAGGCTATTTATCTGTGATTCCATTTTAGTTTCAAGATTTTGGATCAATTTCACTATCATTATTCGAATTCTTTATCAGGTAGATTCCTATCTCTTCCTCTTTTTGTTTGGTTTGGTGGGCATTTATCCTGTTCCTTTATCTGCTGAGTATTCCTCTGTCTCTTCATCTTGTTTAAATTGCTGAGTTTGGGGTGTCCTTTCTGTATTCTGGCAGTTTGTGGAGTTCTCTTTATTATGGCGTTTCCTCACTGTGTGTGGGTTTGTACAGGTGGCTTGTCAAGGTTTCCTGGTTAGGGAAGCTTGTGTCGGTGTTCTGGTGGGTGGAGCTGTATTTCTTCTCTCTTCTCACTGGCCTCTGTCACATCTCCTTCAAAGCCACCAAGGGGCTGCTTCCCTATACCCGAGAGGACAAAGCTTCTTACAAGTGTCAATGTCTTCCTTCTCCAGGATCCTTAAGAGGTTCTGCTCCAGAAGGTGAGCCAGCATTTATATCCAAAGCTGAGTGTTATGAAGCCTCTTCTCCCCAGCTGACCACAAGGCAAAGCTTGAAGGGAGACTTGCTTCTTAAGCGGCATCCATCAGCATGTGAGGTATAGATGGTAATAGATGGTAAAACACCAAAGCGCTGCCAGTATGGGAACTCAGCTCCAGGGGCCACCAGGTCAGTCTCTCTATTGCCCAATTCCAGCCCTCTGACCACGCTTTGGCAGCTACAGCCACGGAGTAGCGTCCCGTGTGGTGGGCGTGGCTGCGGTTAGCCTATCTTTTGAATCTCTTTATGTAGCATGCATTTACTGCAATATGTTAGAGAGTGGCTCTTTGTTTTTCAATTATTTGTAGAGAAAGTAATATATATTCTTCCTATGTTATTAAATATACTTTTTTTTCTGACCCTAAAATTTTACAAAGTAAGAGCTACTCATTTTACTTTGAATAGGGATGTTTTCTGGGGGTTAGAAAACACTGCAAATAAATGTCTCAGTCATATTTACACTTTCCTAATGAAACTGGCAATGGCTGACCCACCACCCAAATTGTCTGCTATAGAGGAAAGACTATGTCCCCAAGAGACAAGAGGCAGAATTAAAGTCTGTGGGTTCAACTCTTGAGCTAAGATAAGGATTCTCACTCAACTTAGTTGTGTAGTGTTTAAGCAGATACCCTGAGAACCTGATCTTTTTAACTTTTAAAAGGAGAAAGTAAAATGAGTAAGTAGGCTCACAGGCTCTCAGGAAAGATCAAATGTAGTAGAGTTGGAACAATTCCTGGAATGCTGTCAGCTTCATATAAAGGTTGTATATTATCCTACCACTACTGGCAATAATTTCCCAATTTAAATATGCACAAAACTGTTTACATGAAGTTCAAGGAATTAGATTAGATAATTTGAGAATGAATAAGGGGCAAAGTTGCTATACAGACAGAGAAGGAAACACTGTCTGGTGTCTTGGGTGGGTTGTTAGTGTGGTTTAATAGCAGTGACCGCTCCATTTACCAAAGTGCAGCAGGGATTTGTCCAGAGCCCAGCAAGTACCCTCCTTGGTCTCCCTCCATCTGCTTAGTAAATAGCTTCAAGGTCTTCACATGTATTGATCACTTCTCCAGTCCTTGATTTCCTTTAATCACAAGTATAAACTTGATCAGTATGCATTGTTTTGAAATTTATTTAACTGTTTTTCAATTTTGCTCAGAGCCAGATTTCTTCTGCCACTGAAGGTAGAATTTAACATAAAAGTTATATTTTTAATGAAATGCATCCTAGGTTTGCTAGACATTTATAATGATATCAAGAAATCAAGAAATCTTTTGTAGTGTTATCTACTTCTTTTAGTACTCTGGAACTCAGAACTGATAATAAGTTGAATATTATAATTAGCCTTGAGAATTATTACAAAGTATATCTGAAACTTGAACATGATTCCTGAAATATCCCTGCATCATAACATGCTCTAAACTCTTCCCAGAAAGAGGAGCCAATATTTCATTCTCATTGGCAATAGCTTTTGAAATTTAACATTTTACATGTCTGAAATTGAGAAATTTAAAGGTTTAATCTTTATAAGACAAAAAGTAGAATAAGAAGCTACTCCTTATTCCCTAAGAAAGGTCAGATTGTATTTTTTGTCTATTTTTCTTTGTCTATTTTTCTTTTTATTTATTTTGTATACTTTAAATCACATTTATATAGTATTTCCCCTGAATAGACGAATGTGATTTCCTTAAATCTAATCAAGTTTAATTTGCCTTTGGTTCATGTTCAGTGACTAGTACAAGGCTGGCTATAAGCAGCAAGATAGAAGAAGAAACAATGAATTAGTGTCAGAAATATCACAGTGTTGTTTAGTTTTCCTTTCTTCATCTCAGTTTCCAAGAAAAATTAATTGATGCGTATGAAAGCAGATAACATTTGGGGAAATAACCAAAATTTAGTCTGATAGATGTCAGTAACCCTTTAAAGCAGATGAATTTTCAACTTGGAAACACATGTACCAGACAGAAATAAAATGGATTTCTAGATAAAGCTCTGCTTAAATAGGATACCATTTAAAAAACATATTATACATTTATCCATATTTATTTATATTTATATAGAATTATCACACACCACATAGATATATTTGCTTAAAATTTAAATATATACATAATTATATGTATATGTACACTCCACATAACCACAGTGTCTCACAGTATCACCCAGTCCTGTAGACAAAAGAGATTCAAATGTTTTGTATCGATTTTCCTTAAATTATATTTCAGTAACTTTTTTTTAACTTTACAGTATTGTATTGGTTTTGCCATATATCAACATGAATCCGCCACAGGTATACACGTGTTCCCCATCCTGAACCCTCCTCCCTCCTTCCTCCCCCCGTACCATCCCTCTGGGTCGTCCCAGTGCACCAGCCCCAAGCAACCAGTATCGTGCATCAAACCTGGACTGGCGACTCGTTTCATAATGATATTATACATGTTTTAATGCCATTCTCCCAAATCATCCCACCCTCTCCCTCTCCGGAGGAATCCAAAAGACTGTTCTATACATCAGTGTCTCTCTTGCTGTCTCATATACAGGGTTATTGTTACCATCTTTCTAAATTCCATATATATGCGTTAGTATACTGTATTGGTGTTTTTCTTTCTGGCTTACTTCACTCTGTATAATAGGCTCCAGTTTCATCCACCTCATTAGAACTGGGAGAAGGCAATGGCACCCTACTCCAGTACTCTTGCCTAGAAAATCCCATGGGTTGAAGAGCCTGGTGGGCTGCAATCTGTGGGGTTGCAAAGAGTCAGACACGACTGAGTGACTTCACTTTAACTTTTCACTTTCATGAATGGAGAAGAACTGGGAGAAGGCAATGGCAACCCACTCCAGTGTTCTTGCCTGGAGAATCCCAGGGACAGGGGAGCCTGGTGGGCTGCCGTCTATGGGGTCGCACAGAGTCGGACACAACTGAAGTGACGCAGCAGCATTAGAACTGATTCAAATGTATTCTTTTTAATGGCTGAGTAATACTCCATTGTGTATATGTACCACAGCTTTCTTATCCATTCATCTGCTGATGGACATCTAGGTTGCTTCCATGTCCTGGCTATTATAAACCTTTCTTACATGTAATACACCTCCAAGAGTTTTAAAACTCCCAGTTGGATCCTTAAACTGGGGATAGTAAAATTCCAAGTTCTATAAAAAGCATTTTAGAAGAGTGTGATATCTTTTTTTAAAAAAGTAATTTACTTTTTGTGTTTGCATAGGCCAGACACTGCATAAATTTCTATTCTTGTCCATGAAGGACATTACATCATCAGATGTCATAAACTTCAACTGCAGCAACATAGCTGTAAGTTAGCAATTTTTTAGACCCACAGTTGTGAAATACTAGTTTTCTAGTAATCTGTAAAATTATAGATACTTTTAAAACTCCATATCTACAGAGTCATAGAATTTCCTCTTGTTAGCACAACTGAGTGGTTCACACATACACATACACACTCACATACATACATACACATATGTGCACACTCTCCGTAAACACTCCTTTCAGTTGGTAGATTCCTATAAGTAATTCATTAACTTCAAAGTTCTCCTTGGTGGTCTAGGTGAAACCTCATGGACAATAACACCTGGATGACCAGCTACACTGAAAGATTAGATTTCACCCTGGTGGGAATCTTCAGTCAATCACAACACCCTGCTCTCCTTTGTTTGGTCATTTCTGTGGTTTTCCTGATGGCCTTGTCTGGAAATATCATTCTGATGTTTTTGATATATTCTGATGCTCACCTCCACACCCCCATGTACTTTTTCATCAGTCAGCTGTCTTTCATGGACATGATGTACATTTCTGTTACTGTACCCAAGATGCTCATGGACCAGATCACAGGTGTAAATAAGATCTCAGTTCCTGAATGTGGGATTCAGATGTTCCTCTATGTGACACTAGCAGGTTCAGAATTTTTCCTTCTAGCCTCCATGGCCTATGATCGCCACATGGCCATTTGCCATCCTCTCCATTACCCTGTCCTCATGAACCACAGGGTGTGTCTCTTCCTGGTATCTGGCTGCTGGTTTCTGGGCTCAGTGGATAGCTTCTTGTTTACTCCCATCACCATGACCTTCCCCTTTTGCAGATCCCGGGAGATCCATCATTTCTTCTGTGAAGTTCCTGCTGTATTAAAGCTTTCCTGCTCAGACACCTCCCTCTATGAGATTTTCATGTACCTGTGTTGTGTCCTCATGCTCCTCATTCCTGTGACAATCATTTCAGGCTTTTATTACTTTATCCTCCTCACCATTCACAGGATGAACTCAGCAGAGGGTCGGAAGAAGGCATTTGCAACTTGTTCCTCCCACATGACTGTGGTCATCCTCTTTTATGGGGCTGCCATATACACATATATGCTTCCCAGCTCCTACCACACACCTGAGAAGGACATGATGGTATCTGTCTTTTACACCATACTCACTCCTGTACTAAACCCTTTAATCTATAGTCTAAGGAATAAGGATGTTACGGGGGCTCTGAAGAAAATGTTAAACATGGGAACTGTTTTTCAAGAAACTATAAAGTAAGAAACTTTGTATTAATTTGTTTTGCCTTCTCTTTACATTTCATAAGTTTAGATTCTTATGCCAACAGCACCGCTTAGAATTTTATACTATGATATCTCATTTTCACACCTTTTTAGAGAAGTCCTTCCTTGAATGAGAAAACTCTCAAATTCTCCAATCCTTCTCCACTCAAAATGCATTATACAATTATACTGTATTGATGTTATTTACTGAAGCTGATAACTGCACTATGACTTTGTAGATGAATATATATATTCTTTGGAAACCCATAATAACAATGTTTAAAGGAAAAAAGTTACAAGATGCTATGAAATTGATTAAATGGGGGATAATGAAGCAAAACCTATAGAATATTAACAACTGGGGATTCTGAGGAAAGGGTATGTGGTTTGTACTATTCTTATTCGTGCTACTTTTCTATAAATAAACACTTACTCAACATAAACAGCTAAAGTATCAATCCTCACTCCTTTATTGAATTTGTCTTCTGCTTTGTGGCAATGTAAATGGCATAATACCTAAGAAAACATGCTCATTTTAATGTGGTTAATTATTACTGAGATAATCCTATCTCTGCCCAACTTTATATGGCCTTCTTTGTTCCACGTGGGTGAATTCTGAAGGCATTTAGTGGAGGTTAATTGTTCTCTGCAAGTAGTAGGTTTAGAATGCAGAACTGCACAAAGGACAGAGGGAAATATATAAATTCAAAGTGGCAGAAAGATTTAGAGAAGACTCCTCCATGGGGTGGCATCTGAACCAAGTTTTGAAGTATGTAATTTATTACACAAAAAGAGGCAGGACATCAAATTTCAAACTCATTTATTTATTCAATTATTCAATTAATATTTCCTATACTATACCATAATCCAAAATAAAAGCTAAATGAGAGTAAAATCTGACTACTACATGGCTGCTGTTCCCAAGGGATCTGGATCTGTAGCTGTAGTTTCACACACAAATGGGTGCTATAAAGTATTTGTTGTGTCTTGATGTTCATGAAGAATGGGCACAGCTCATAAAGAGATATCAGTTCTATCTGTGACATGTAAGTTGGGTAAAATAAAAGGTTGAGAGCAGCCCCTGGAATTCAGTGTTGAATGGTGACCAGATGTTAACTTCAGATGAGTATAAACAACTGGAGGAGAGGGAGGGGATGATTCAAGGACACAGAAAAAGAAGAGCACAAAGGTCAGACAGTTTACCAAGGAGGAGAGGAAAATGTTCCAATGGCTCCTCCTTTCCTGCCTTACTTTATAGACTAATTTCTTGACCTTCTGTGATCCAGTTTTACAAATATCAACCAAACAATGAGATTATTCTTTGTGAAATGTTAAATCAGTGGAAATCAACTGGGAAGTTTAACATTGAGATGGGGAGATGAGGTGAGTGAGAATGAGAATTGAATGGTGTTTTGTTACTACTATTCAGCTGCTAAGTCATGTCTGATTCTTTGTGACCCCGTGGACTGCAGCACATCAGGATTCCTTGTCCTTCACTATCTCCTGGAGTGTGTTCAAACTCAAATCCATTGAGTTGGCAATGCTACCAACCATCTCATCCTGTCATTCCCTTTACCTCTTGCCCTCAGTCTTTCCCAGAATCAAGGTCTTTCCCAATGAGTCAGCTCTTTGCATCAGGTGGCCAAAGTATTGGAGCTTTAGCTTCAGCATCACTCCCTCCAATGAATATTCAGGGTTGATTTCCTTTAGGATTCACTGGTTTAATATTCTTGCAATCCAAGAGACTCTCAAGAATCTTCTCAAGTGCCACAGTTTGAAAATATCAATTCTTCGGGCTCAATCTTCTTTATGATCCAATTCATATCCATGGCCTTTTCTGATAGCTCAGTTGGTAAAGAATCTGCCTGCAATGCAGGAGACACTGGTTCGATTTCTGGGTCGGGAAGATCCTCTGGAGAAGGGTAGGCTACCCACTCCAGTGTTCTTGGGTTTCCCTTGTGGTTCAGCTGGTAAAAAATGCAGGAGACCTGAGTTTGATCCCTGGGTTGGGAAGATCCCCTGGAGAAGGAAAAGACTACACACTCCAGTATTCTGGCCTGGAGAATTCCACAGACTGTATAGTCCATGGAGTCATAAAAAGTCAGACACAACCGATCGACTTTCATTTTCACTTTTCTCATATCCATACATGACTGCTAGAAAACCATAGCTTTCACCACATGAACCTTTGTTGGCAAAGTGATGTCTCTGCTATTTAATACACTGTCTGAGTTTGTCATAGCTTTTCTTCTAAGGAGCAAACATCTTTTAATTTCATGGTTGCAGTCACCATCTGTAGTGATTTTGAAGCACAAGAAAATAAAATGGGTCACTGTTTTCATTTTTTCTCTTGTTATTTGGCACAAAGTGATGGAAAAAGATGCCATGAACTTAGTTTCTTGAGTACTGAGTTTTAAATGAGATTTTTCACTCTCCTCTTTCACCTTCATCAAGAGGCACTTTAATTCCTCTTCACGTTCTGCCATTAAGATAGTATCATCTGCATGCCTGAGGTTGTTGATATTTTTCCTGGAAATTGTGATTCTAGTTTGTAACTCATTCAACCTGACATTTTGCATGATGTACTCTGCATACAAATTAAATAAGCAGGGTTAAATTATACAGTCTTGACATACTCCTTTCCCAATTTTGAACCAGTTAATTGTCGCATGTCCGATTCTAGCTGTTGCTTCTTGACTTGACTACAGGTTTCACAGGAGAAATATGAGGTGGTCTGGTAGTCATATCTTTTTAAGAATTTTCCACAGTTTGTTGTGGTCCACACAGTCAAAGGCTTTATTGTTGTCAGTGAAGCAGAAGTAGATGTTTTCCTGGAATTCCCTTGCTTTCTCTATGATCTAGAGAACGTTGGCAATTTAATCTCTGGTTCCTCTGCCTTTTCTACACCCAGCTTGTGTATCTGGAGGTTGCTGGTTCTCAAACTGCTGAAGCCTAGTTTGAAGGATTTTGAGCAACACCTCGCTAGCATGTGCGAGGTGCAATTTTAAGATAGTTTGAACATTCTTTAGCATTGCCCTTCTTTGGGATTGGGATGAAAACTGACCTTTTCCAGTCCTGTGGTGGCCACTGCTACATTTTACAAATTTGCTGCTATATTCAGTGTAGCACTTTAACAGCATGGTCTTTTAGGATTAGAAATAGCTCCAGAGGAATTCCATCACTTTCACTAACTTTGTATGTAGTAATGCTTTCTAAGGCCCACTTAACTTCACATTCTAGGATGTCTGGCTCTGGCTGAGTGGCCACACCATCGTGGCTATCTGGGTCACGAAGACCTTTTTTGTGTAGTTTTTCTGTGTATTCTTAATCTCTTCTGCTCACTAGGTCCTTATAATTTTTGCCCTTTATTGTGCCTATCCTTGCACAAAATTTTCCCTCACTATCTCCAATTTTCTTGAAGAGATCTCTAGACTTTCCCATTCTATTTTTTTTCTCTACTTCTTTGCATTGTTCACTTAATAAAGCTTTCTTATTTCTCCTTGATATTCTCTGGAGCTCTGTATTCAGATGGGTATATCTTTCCCTTTCTCCCTTGTCTTTTACTTATCTTCCTTTCTCAACTATTTATAGAGCCTCCTCAGAAAACCATTCTGCCTTCTTGCATTTCATTTTCTTTGGGATGATTTTGGTCACTGCCTCCTGTACAATGTTATGAACCTCCATCATAGTTCTTCAGGCACTCCATCAACCAGATCTAACCCCTTGAATTTATTTGTCACCTCCACTGTATAATCATAAGGGATATGATTTAGGTCATATCTGAATGGTCTAGTGGTTTTCCCTACTTTCTTCAAATTAGGCCTGAATTTTGCAATAAGTCACTCATGATCTGCGCCACAGTGTAGGGAAAGATCAAATTAGCCAAGATAGCATACTCAGGCTCTCTCACCCCACATTTTATAAAAAATGACTATGTAACAGCTGAGATCATTTATATCACTGTGCATGCACATCACAAGGAACTCACTTGGTCATGAGCTACTTTATGCTGTAGGGATATACGGGCTCCACCTAGAAAGAGGGGGAATTACTGCTGTAACACAGCTGTGTCCATTGGGTCAGCCACAAGATGAGAGAATATTGCGTGTCTGCTGCTACAACTGCTGTGTCAGCCAGGAGAGAATAAACGTGTCTGCAGTTCCTATGGTTCCTGGCTCCTCGAGTCTTCTTCTGACCTCTTAGCTCACTCCTTACCTGCCCTGGGTTCAGCAAATAGTGCAGACAGTGTGAACAGCAGACAACTGCCGTAACGTACAGGATCAGCAATACCACTGATGCAGCAAGCAGGGTCAGCAATATGCACAGTCATCTCTAGGTCTTGTTTTTGCTGACTGTATAGAGATTCTCCATCTTTGGCTCCAAAGAATATAATCAGTCTGCTTTCAGTGTTGATCATTTGGTGATGTTCATGTCCAGAATTATCTCTTGTGTTGTTTCAAGAGAGTGTTTTCTATGACCAATGTGTTCTCTTGGCAAAACTCTGTTAGCCTTTGTTCTGCTTCACGGTGTACTCCAAGGTCAAGCTTACTTGTTTCTCCAGGTATCTCTTGACTTCCTACTTTTGCATTCCAATCCCCTATGATGACAAAAACATCTTTTTTTGGCATTAGCTCTAGAAGGTCTTGGAGGTCTTCATAGTACTGTTCAACTTCAGCTTCTTGAGTGTTAGTGGTTGGGGCATAAACTTGGATTGCTGTGATGTCGAATGGTTTGCCTTGGAAATAAACCAAGATCATTCTATTGTTTTTGAGATCACACCCAAGTACTGCTTTTCAACTATTTTATTGACTATGAAGGCTACTCCATTTCTTCTAGGGCATTCTTGACCACAGTGGTAAATATAATGTTCATTTGAACTAAATTCACCCATTCCTATCCATTATTAATTCACTGATTCCTAGAATGTCAGTCTTCACTCTTGCCATCTGCTTGACTATGCCCAATTTACCTTGATTCGTGGTCCTACCATTCCAGGTACCTATGCAATATTATTCTTTACTGCATCAGACTTTACTTTCACCACCAGACACACCCACAGGTAAGTGTCATTTCTGCTTTGGCCCAGTCTCTTCATTCTTTTTGGAGCTATTTCTCCTCTATTCCCTGGTATCTTATTGAGCATCTTCTGAGGCAGGAGTCTCATCTTCCATTGACATATCTTTTTGCATTTTCATACTGTTCATGAGATTCTCAAAGCAAGAACACTGGAGTGGTTTGCCATTCCCTCCTCTGGTGGACTACATTTTCTCAGAACTCTCCTCTATGACCTATCCACTTTGGGTGACTCTGCATATCATGGCTTATAGCTTCATTGAATTACACAAGCCCCTTTGCCACAACAAGGCTGTGTTCTATGAAGCGGGAATAGTGTTTCTCTATTAGTAAGTGGCATGCATTATGCTTTGACAACAGAAGAATCCCAATGGAGAAGATTTGGAGTAAGAGGCGCCTTGTTGAACCTGTGGCATAAAGCCATAGACATGGTTGCATGTATTCTCATTTTCCAACTGGCTATGTCCAGCTTGTGGTTTTAAAAATGCATATTCCTTTTTCCTCTTGATACAAATAATTAATGACTGTAAAATAAATATATCCCAGTGTTTTTGGAAACAATTTCAGAAAATAAGTTTGCAATATTTCTATTGTAGTGAAAACAAATGGGTAAAATATGCGTTTTGAACTTAAAGTAATTGAGAAGTGTATTCATCACCCCTTAATTTGCTCAACTACAATAATCCACATTTGATAGCTCTATTTACAACATAAACATAGGAGACAAAATAAAACAAAATGTGGTGTGGAATTATATTCTTCCAAAGATTTCTTTCCCTCTACCAAACTGAAGAAAAGTGTTTAAAATTGTATTTTAAGAAAATGAAATTATCTTTTTAGATAATGTGTCTGAAATACAATTTTCCAAAATCCCTGCTAATAATAATTTGTAAGAACTATGTAATGGAAAATTCTTCATAAAAATATCAATTATATATAATATTTAATAATCAAAATTCTTAGACACAGAGAACCAGTTGCTACTCAAAATTTCTTTTATATAGAGTTAAAAATTGAAATGGAAGAACTTTTGGCACTCAAATCCATTCGCTTACCATGCTACATAGGTAGCTGTCTTCTGAAGTTATTTAAAATTTTCAAACTTCTTATTTATTCATGTTTTTATGATAGGAATGACAGCATTTCATATTTGGGCAAATGAATCACTTAAATTCCATGTTAACAAGGCATCAGCCTTCTCCTTCTTATAAAGTACATAAAGGAATGTGATTGGAATTCTTCATCCAAATATAGGAGTTAGTCAACTTGGATTAAATAGAGAAGCATGCATCATTTTCATAAATCTTCTGCTTTCTTTAATGTGTTCAAAGAATGAAATCTGAAGAAACAGACGATCTAAATCATTTTCTAAGAATGGCTAAAAGAAAGGGGTTTATTAAACATAATTAGAGACATTAATTTGCCAACAAAGGTCCGTCTAGTCAAGGCTATGGTTTTTCCTGTGGTCATGTATGGATGTGAGAGTTGGACTGTGAAGAAGGCTGAGCGCCGAAGAATTGATGCTTTTGAACTGTGGTGTTGGAGAAGACTCTTGAGAGTCCCTTGGACTGCAAGGAGATCCAACCTGTCCATTCTGAAGGAGATCATCCCTGGGATTTCTTTGGAAGGGATGATGCTAAAGCTGAAACTCCAGTACTTTGGCCACCTCATGCAAAGTGTTGACTCATTGGAGAAGACTGTGATGCTGGGAGAGATTGAGGGCAGGAGGAGAAGGGGATGACAGAGGATGAGCTGGCTGGATGGCATCACTGACTCGATGGACGTGAGTCTGAGTGAACTCTGGGAGTTGGTGATGGACAGGGAGGCCTGGCGTGCTGCGACTCATGGGGTCGAAAAGAGTCGGACATGACTGAGCGACTGAACTGAACTGAACTGAGAGACATTAAAACTGACGTGCATAGTTTTGATTGCCTTTTCACCTCTTAGGCTATTATCTGTAAACAAATGTTTTCTGTCCTGCTTGACACTGTCTTTGAAAAATGTAGACCTCTATCTAATGTCATGACCAGAAATGTGGAGTCCTATAATTCACACTTCTTTTTAAAGAAACAAATCAAACATTGACCTCCAACATGCTTTTTTAGCTCAGTAAGTTGTTTCAAGTATCTTACTACTTCAGTGCATGGAACTGGATCATATTCCAAAAGATGGATTTGTCAGTAACTTTGAATTAAATAGCCTAATAATGGACTTGGTGATGCCATTGTTCAATCATAGTAACTGTTATTTGAAAAACAATTGTCTCATACAAACACCTTTCTTCACATATATTACTTTCAGAGGACAGAATCCCAAGTAAATCGGTTCAAATAATCAATGATTTTTGAATTTTAATACAAAGTATTAATCTGCATGCTATGAAATTCTAATTTATAATTTAGACTAATTAGCCCCCCACTTCCTGAAAAGAAAGAGGATCGGTTTCATACATCCCCACTGTGTTGGCACTTCGATCCTGTCTTTCATACATGGCTTATCTTCTGTTTCTCTCTGTAATCAGAGTGTGCCACCTGTCCCTCTGCCTTCTAGATTGGCCAGTGAGAGACTCCAGAAGGAGATTGAAGGGTAGCAGCAGACTCAGGTCTGAATACTGTTTCAGCACCTTCTCTGCTTACTTGTGACTGGCAGTGACCAAGCTCCCCCAGCTCAGGCCCAGGTCTCACCAGTGGTCCTACCCTCTGCAGCTTCAACTACTGTAGATCCTGGAAATGGTTAATTCTTCCATTGCTTCTTGGAACCAGGGCTGGAGAGAATTTCCTTTTGTTGATGTCTTTGAGTCATTCTCCATCCCTAGATAAAAATCTTTTCTACTTATATCCTGATGTAATTATTCATCAATATTAGCTACACTTTGCATGTTTTCCCCAACATATCAATTCAATCGAGGTTATATCTTTGGATTTTTCTGACAAATTTTGATTTAGATTCTTTCCAAAGCTTTTTATTTAGTTTTTCCATGTTCACTGTTCTAGAGTATTTCTTAAGCTCTGAATTAGTTAATTAAAAGATTACACTTTTTGACTCCATTTCTGTCTGACTAATTTCATTTATGTACCATTATTATTAATCTTTTATTATATATGTAATGTCTTTCTAAAAAGTGAGATTTCAACATATGCCTATATTTTTCTGTGTTTTGTAGATTTTTATGGTGTCAATTATTTTGGGTTTGGAAATGCCTATTTTGTTTACAAAGGCCTTCTCCATTCTATTACTGTAGAAGTTGTCTTCTACATTCTTTTCAGGTTAAAAAAATACATACAACTTTTTCATCAGCATGTAATATTTTTAGTATATTATGAGATAGACCTGCAATTTTATTTTTTCAATGTTATATTACTAGAAATATTACCTTGTCAATGATTCAATTAATTTCCACATAAAACACACTCACGCATTCATTTATCCCCACAACATACTGTGGCATATAAGGGACCCAGAATTTACTCAACTACCTTGTGGGTGACTTCACAGCTAGTGGTACATTGAGAAGACCATATCAATGTTAACACATCATCCCCAAACTTCAGTAACAGCTGTTCTGCCTCAGCACAAACCAAGTCAGGGACACTTCTGACCAACCCTGTTTTTCAGCAATGGTAACCAAAAGGACAGCATTTGCTGAAGAAGGAGGGGGCGGGGAAGCGGTATCCCAGAAATCAAATGAAGCTAGGGTTCTAAGCAAGGTGGAGGAATCTATGGTACTCACCTCAAGCCATTGCTTAACAAAGATGGATACTGAAAATTAATCATTATATTTGGAAATGTTAATGTCGTTGTGGCCTTTGGGAAGTGGACTCAGAGTAGGGATGGGTACAACAGTCTAATCAGAATGAATTTAAGAGAAAATGAGAGGAGAGGAATTAAAGAGGAAATGGCTTCATTCAGTGATGTTTCAGGGACCAGATACATACCCCATAGACAACAAGTCAACCTGTAGCTGTTTCACAAGGCCTATAGGGAGTTTTATTCAGGGAAAAGCTTCACATTGTATAACACCTGAAGATTCTAAACCCAGTGAATTATAGCTTTTCTTTACCTGGAGCCTCTTTCCATGCTCCCCTTCATAGTGACATTACCCCTCAACTCTCACCACTTATCCAGTGTCAACTTCATTTTCTTCCCCAAATTTCTAGAAGACACTAACATCCTTCTCTCTGGGCCTCCTGTTTATCCTTTGCACTTGGAATACCCATCCTGCCTGTTCTCTCGTTTACATATATATTTTTCAGGTATGCCACCTGTCCCTCAGCATCAGCTTCACACCCTTCCCTAGAGAGCTCGTCTATCCACAGAGTATCCTCTGGCCAGATCCCTCATCTAAGACTCCTTGTCCAGACTCCTTGACCAAAAGTATATACATCTGCTCATCTGCCAGCAAGGTACTAGAAGACAGAATTCTTGTGGGTAATTTGTTCAGCTTTGACTCCATTTTCTTGCTTTCCTCTCAACTTCAGTGTTTATTAAGTGGATGAAGGAACTGTTCTTCAGAGAAAACTTGTTCTCTTAAAAGGTACCTCTTCATTGCTGTTAAGACCACATCAGTCTTGCCCTTCTGGGAATAAAATAGGCAGAGAAATGGAACATTTAAGATCTTTACTGCCCTCTCTTGCCGATGGAGATGGAGACATTAAGGCCTTGTATCTGAACTGGGCACTCACTGGTGAACTGGGACAGAGTATGTCCTGTGTCTCTGGGAATATTTTCAGAGTGCTCAGTGACCTCTCAGTGTTGAAATATCCTGGCCTTATTGGTATCTCTGTCCTGTCATCTCTGTCCTCTGCAGCCAAATCCCCTGTTGACTATAAAGCAACCCTCCATCAGGTCAGCAGCTCTGTTAGGCAGCCTGTTGACAACGCATGCTCCCCTCAGGTTCTTTCCCTTCTCCAGTACTCCTTGTCTCTATAGAAAAATTCTCCTTCAGGCCTTGTGCTTGCTGTGTATGGTGGCTACCAGTCTTGGGAAGAGCTCTGAGCCCAATGCAGGTACATGAGCAGCCTTAGCATCCACACCGAGCAACTGTCCAGATCTTAGAGGAGGTGTTTGTCCAAGTCTCCCAACATCCATTTTACAGCAGTGAGAACAGGTCCCATGACTATCCAGATTGGAAAAGGAGCTACGTCAGGCCCTGAGGGGACCCATACTGGTCGGTCAATGCTGTCATCTAGTGGTTTTGAGGGTTAGTGCTGCTGATACTCCAGGCAAAGCCTGACTCTGCAACCTCCCAAGAGCAGCCTGTTTCTCAGAGGAAAATGCTGCAGGTAGGACTGAGAGTATTTTGTCCTAGTTCTATGTCTCTTCTCTTCTGAATTTCAAATTTCCAGCTGTTTCAAGGAAACTGTTTCCCTTAATTCGTGACTAAATCGACAATGTCCTTGGATTTCAAACCATTGCTTTCATAGCCTGTCTTTGCCATTTATTCACCGAGTAAATTTAACAAATCATTGACCTCTCTTAGTCTCAAGTATTGGATGAAAAAATATCTCCTGTAAGACTCGGTTTCCTTAACTGTAAAAATGAGAACATATTCTTAATATATAGGTGTGTTGTAGGAATTTAATTTAATACTGCACATGAAAAGATTTTGAGGCTATTTAAAAATTACCCAAGCAGTATAAGCATCCACATTTAAAAGATCTAACCTAGTCTGTCCTGGACTCTCCTGAAATTTGGCCAAAGCCCTCATCTACACCTCCTTGTCCAGGCTCCTTGACCAAAAGTATGTACATCTTATCTGCCAGTAAGGTACTAGGGGCAGAAGTCCTGCAGGTAATTTGTTCAGCTTTGACTCCGTTTCCTTGCTTTCCTCTCAACTTTAGTATTTATTAAATAGATGAAGGAACTGTTCTCCAGAGAAAAATTGTTCTCTTAAAAGGTACTCATCTGTCTTTATAAAAACACTAGGAAATCATCATTATTATTATTCCAGTCCCCTCCTTGGAGGAGACAGAATTGAAACGCAGAAAGTTGAAGTTACTTGCCCAAGGCCACCCTTCCAGCTTGTGCTCAGAAAGATCCAGAATCAGGGCAATTCTTGAGCAGAAAGATGTTATCTTGTTGTCCACACAAAAACCACCAGTACTGTGAATTTTCATGGTCCTTATCCACCAAGCCCCGTACCTCCCCTATGTTTCCTTATCACCCTACATTGAATCAACCATACAACCTGACTTTGAAGGGAAAGATAAGCCAGAAAACTTGAAACTTTTCTGAAATCATTGGTAGCATCTGTGAACCCATGCCCCAATAAATCTTACTTCTGAGCCCCAGTAGTGCTCAACACTTGTAGCAGAATTTTCTTTTATTTCAGCATTAGGTTTAATTCAATTAAAAGCATATTCACTTCATTTTTTTCTTCAGTATTAAAAAAAAAAACTGAACAAAATAGATGGATAACACAGATAAAGGAGATTCATATTTTTTGTCCAACCTTGGCAGATGTGAACTGTGTATCTTTAGGACTGCACAGTTGATGCGATTTCTCTTGAATGTTCCCTCATCCCCAAAATGAGATAGAATCTGTGTTTTATGCAACATACCTGATGTGAAGAGCAGACTCTTTGGAAAAGACCCTGATGATGGGAAATATTGAGGGCAAGAGGAGAAGGGGGCGACAGAGGATGAGATAGTTGGATGGCATCACTGACTCAATGGATGTGAATTTGAGCAAACTCAGGGAGATAATGAAGGACAGGGAAGCCTGGTGTGCTGCAGTTCATGGGGTCACAAAGAGTCAGACACCACTTAGCAACTGAACAACAACAACAAGTGTGCTATTCCATTGTATACAATTTAATGTTAGCCAAAAAATGAACAAAATTGGGTCATTTGTGGTGATGTGGATGAACTTGAATATGTCATACAGAGTGCAGTAAATCAGAAAGAGAAAAGCAAGCATTGTATATTACCACAACACACATATATGGAATCTAGAAAAATACTAGATGAACCTATTTTCAGGGCAGGAAAAAAGACACAGACTTAGAGAACTAATTTGTGGACACAAGAAGCAAAAGAGAGGGAGGAACTAATTGAGAGAGGTAGCATTGATATATATATATTGTACCATGTGTAAAATAGATAGCTACTGAGAAGGAGCTCAGTTCAGTGCTCTGTGATGACCTAGAGGAGTGGAGTGGTGAAGTGAAAGGAAAGCTCAAGAGGGAGGGGATATATGTATACATATAGCTGATTCACTTTGTTGTATAGAAAAAACTAACAAACATTGTAAAGCAATTATACTCCAAATAAATAAATAAATAATGATCTACATAAAGAAAAATCTTTAAAAAAATGGAACCTAACATTAATTAGTGATAAAATATTACTGTTTAGAAATTTAGTCTTCAATATATTTTGTTTTCATTTTCTCCATGTGTGCTAAGTTACTTCAGTGGTGTCTGACTCTGTGTGACCCTATGGACTGTAGCTTGCCAGGTTTCTCAAGGCAAAGATACTGGAATGGGTTGTCATGCCCTTCTCCAGGAATCTTCCCGACCCAGGATCAAACCCATGTCTCTTACATCTACTGTGTTGACAGGCAGATTCTTTACCACTAGCACAACATGTGGAGGAAGCAATGGCACGCCACTCTAGTACTTTTGCCTAGAAAATCCCATGGACGGAGGAATCGGTAGGCTGCAGTCCATGGGGTCGCTAGAGTTGGACACGACTGAGCGACTTCACTTTCACTTTTCACTTTCATGCATTGGAGAAGGAAATGGCAACCCACTCCAGTTTTCTTGCCTGGAGAATCCCAGGGACGGGGAAGCCTGGTGGGCTGCAGTCTATGGGGTCGCACAAAGTCGGACACGACTGAAGCAACTTAGCAGCAGCAGCAGCAGCAGTACAACATGGGAAACCACTTTTTCCCCATAATATTTATTATTTAATGATGACACGGAGAATGCAAAGTATACAAAATGTTGCAAAGTATAAGCCCAAATTACTTTCTTTCCTTATTAAGATCAATCTTAGTGCTGTACTTTTCACAGTGGAACCCTCTTAAATCCTGAGCATATTTACAGAATGTAATCTTAGCAAAATTCATTTCATAAAAAAAAAAAAAGATGGAAATCTTATCATGTGAGACAATAGAGTTAGAGCTAACAGGTATTATGCCTAGTTAAATAAGTCAGAGAGAAATACTGTTTGATCTTACTTCTACATGGCATCTAAAACAAAAACAAAAATATAAACTCATAGGAAAGGAGATCAGATTTGTTGTTATCAGAGGTGCATGGGGGCAGAAATCGGTTGAAGAGAGTCAAAAGGAACAAGAAAAATAAGTGCCAGAAATGTAATACACACACCAGCAATATTTATGACAGTAGTTAAAACTGTTGTATGGTGTCCTTAGGATTCTCCAGACAATATTAAAGTGGGTTTCTATTTCCTACTCCAGGGGATCTTCCTGACCCACAGATTGAACCCACATCTCTTACATCTCCAGTATGGCAGGCTAGTTTTTTACCATCACTGCCACCTGGGAAGCCCCTCATATGATGAAAACCTATACTCTAAGAATTGTAATACATTGATGAAGGAAATTGAAGATGGTATAAAGAAATGAAAGATACTCCATGTTCTTGGATAAGCAGAATTAATATCGTTAAATGGCCATATTTCCCAAAGCAATCAAAATTTAATTCTATTGTATCAGAAATGCCCTTGCACATTTTTACAGAAATAGAGTAAATACTCTTGAAATTCATATGGGGTCACATAAGATCCCAAATTACTAAAGCAATCTTGATTAAAAAAAATAAAGAACAAATCTGGAAGTATCATGTACCCAGACTTCAGAATGTTCTATAAAGCTACAGTAATCAAAAGAGTATGGCAGTGGCACAAAGTATCCACATAGAGCAATGAAACAGAAGAAAAAGCTCAGAAATAAACCCACAGACCTATGGTCAATTAACTTACAGCAATAGAGGCAAGAATACACAATGGAGAAAAGACAGTCTCTTCAATAACTGATACTGGGAAAATTAGACAGCTATGTGAATAGCAATGAAATTAGAACATTTCCTCACACCACATTAAAAAAAGAAAAAAAGTCAAGTTTGATTAAAGTCCTAAATTCAAGACCTAAAATCATAAAACTCCTAGAAAAAAAATGGGCAAAACACTCTGACATAAATTATAGCAATATATTTTATATTTGTCTCTTAAGGAAAAATAAATGAAAGCAAAAGTAAACAAATGGAAGCTAATAAAAAAGGAGGGAGGCTCAAGGGGGAGGGGATATATGCATAATTATAGCTGGTTCATGCTGTGCTATGGCAAAAACTAACACATATTGTAAAAATTTTTTAAACAATAATAAATAAAACTTCACAAAACAAAAACACAAACTAAAAACTGGGAGAAAATTTTTGCAAATGATATGACCTACAAGGGATTAATATACAAAATAAATAAACAGCTCACACAAGTTAATACAAAAAAATGACTCAATAAAATAAGTGGGCAGAATAGACATTTTTTTCTGAGAAGACATATAGATGGGCGACAGGCACATGAAAATATGCTCAAAATTGCAAATTATTAGAGAATGCAAATCCAAACACACAGTGAGACACCACATCACACCTGTCCAAATGGCTATCAACAAAAACTCTACAAATAACAAATGGTGAGGATATAAAGAAAAAGGAATATGTGAACACTTGTTGGGAATGTAAACTGTATCACTATGGAAAAAAAGTATGGATGTTCCTCAAAAAAACTAAAAATAGAACTACCATATGAGCCAGAAATTCTATCCCTGGGTATATACCTAAAAACATGAAAACAATATTCTAAAAGTATACATGTACTTGTGTTCATAGCAGTACTATTTATGATAGCCCAGATAGACAAGCTATCTATGTAATGGGTGAATTTAACTCAGATGACCATTATATCCACTACTGTGGGCAAGAATCCCTTAGAAGAAATGGAGTAGCCATCATAGTAAATAAAAGAGTCTAAAATTCAGTACTTAGATGCAATCTCAAAAATGACAGAAAGATCTCCATTGATTTCCAAGGCAAACCATTCAATATAACAGTAATCGAAGTCTATGCCCTGACCAGTAACACTGAGGAAGCTGAAGTTGAATGGTTCTATGAAGACCTAAGAGACCTTTTAGAACTAACACCAAAAAAAGATTTCCATTTCATTATAGGGGACTGGAATGCAAAAGTAGGAATTCAGGAAACACCTGGAGTAACAGGCAAATTTAGCCTTGGAGTACAAAAAGAAGCAGGGCAAAGGCTAATAGAGTTTTTCCAATAGAACACACTGTTCATAGCAAACACCCTCTTCCAACAGCACAAGAGAAGACTCTACACCTGGACATCACCAGATGGTCAACACCAAAATCAGATTGATTATATTCTTTGCAGCCAAAGATGGAGAAGCTCTATACAGTCAGCAAAAACAAGACTGGGAGCTTACTGTGGCTCAGATCATGAACTCCTTATTGTCAAATTCAGACTTAAATTGAAAAAAGTGGGGAAAACCACTAGACCATTGAGATATGACCTAAATTAAATTCATTAGGATTATACCGTAGAAGTAAGAAATAGATTTAAGGGACTAGATCTGATAGGCAGAGTGCCTGAAGAACTATGGATGGAGGTTCATAGCATTATACAGGAGACAGGGATCAAGACCATCCTCAAGAAAAAGAAATCCAAACAATCAAAATGGCTGTCTGAGGAGGCCTTACAAATAGTTGTGAAGAAGAAGAAAAGTGAAAGGCAAAGGAGAAAGGGAAAGATACACCCATTTGAATGCAGAGTTCCAAAGAAGAGCAAGGAGAGATAAGAAAGCCTTCCTCAGAGGTGGGAAAGACTAAAGATCTTTTCAAGAAAATTAGAGATAACAAAGAATATTTCAGGCAAATATGTGCTCAATAAAGGACAAAAATCGTATGGACCTAGCAGAGCAGAAGATATTAAGAAGAGGTGTCAAGAATACACAGAAGAATTATACAAAAAAGATCTTCATGACCCAGATAATCACAATGGCATATTCACCTAGTGCCAGACATTCTGGAATGTGAAGTCAAGAGGGCCTTAGGAAGTGTCACTACAAACAAAATTAGTGGAGGTGATGGAATTCCAGTTGAGCTATTTCAAATCCTAAAAGATGATGCTGTGAAGTGCTGCACTCATTATGCCAGCAAATTTGTAAAACTCAGCAGTGACCACAGGACTGGAAAAGGTCAGTTTTCATTACAATCCCAAAGAAGGGTAATGCCAAAGAATGCTCAAACTAGTGCACAATGGCACTCATCTCACATGCTAGTAAAGCAATGCTCAAAATTCTGCAAGCCAGGCTTCAATAATACATGGACCATGAACTTCCAGACTTGAAGCTGGTTTTAGAAAAGGCAGAGGAACCAGAGATCAAATTGCCAACATCTGCTGGCTCATGGAAAAAGCAAGAGAGTTCCAGAAAAACATCTATTTCTGCTTCATTGACTATGCCAAAGTCTTTGACTGTGTGGATTACAACACACTGTGGAAAATTATGAAAGAGATGGGAATACCAGACCACCTGACTTATCTCTTCAGAAATCTGTATGCAGATCAGGAAGCAACAGTTAGAACTGGACATGGAACAACAGACTGGTTCCAAATAAGAAAAGGAGTACATCAAGGCTGTATATTGTCACCCTGCTTATTTAACTTATATGCAGAGTACATCACGAGAAACCCTGGACTGGATGAAGCACAAGCTGGAATCAAGGTTGCAAGGATAAATATCAATAACCTCAGATTCACAGATGGCGCCACCCTTACGGCAGAAAGCAAAGAAGAATTAAAGAGCCTCTTGATGAAAGGGAAAGAGGAGAGTGAAAAAGTTGGCTTAAAACTCAATATTCAGAAAACGAAGATCATGGCATCCGGTCCCATCACTTCATGGGAAATAGATGGGGAAACAGTGGAAACAGTGACAGACTTCCTTTTTGGGGATCCATAATCACTGTAGATGGTGACTGCAGCCATGAAATTAAAAGACACTTGCTCCTTGGAAGAAAAGTTATGATCAACCTAGAGAGCATATTAAAAAGCACAGACATTACTTTGCCAACAAAGGTCTGTCTAGTCAAGGCTATGGTTTTTCCTGTGGTCATGTATGGATGTGAGAGTTGGACTGTGAAGAAGGCTGAGCGCCAAAGAATTGATGCTTTTGAACTGTGGTGTTGGGGAAGACTCTTGAGAGTCCCTTGGACTGCAAGGAGATTCAACCAGTCCATCATAAAGGAAATCAGCCCTGAATGTTCATTGGAAGGACTGATATTGAATCTGAAACTCAATACTTTGTCCATCTGATGCAAAGAATTTAAAAGACCCTGGTTTGGGGAAAGATTGAAGGCAGGAGGAGAAGGGGCCGATAGAAGATGAAGTGGTTGGATGGCATCACCAACTCAATGAACATTAGTTTGTGTAAACTTTGGAAGTTGGTGATGGACAGAGAGGCCTGACGTGCTGCAGTCCACGGGGTCACAAAATGTCGGACATCACTGAGCAACTGAACTGAATTGAACTGAGATAGAGAAGCAACCTAAATGTCCATCAGTTCAGTTCAGTTCAGTCGCTCAGTCACATCCGACTCTATGAGACCCCATGTGTCACAGCATGCCAGGCCTCCCTGTCTATCACCAACTCCTGGAGTTCACTCAAACTCATGTCCATCTAGTCAGTGATGCCATCCAGCCATCTCATCCTCTGTTATCCCCTTCTCCTCCTGCCCCCAATCCCTCCCAGCACCAGGGTCTTTTCCAATGAGTCAACTCTTCGCATGAGGTGGCCAAAGTATTAGAGTTTCAGCTTTAGCATCAGTCCTTCCCATTGAACACCCAGGACTGACTCCTTTAGGATGGACTGGTTGGATCTCCTTGCAGTCCAAGGGACTCTCAAGTCTTCTCCAACACCACAGTTCAAAAGCATCAGTTCTTTGGCACTCAGCTTTTTTCATCCATACATGACCACAGGAAAAACCATAGCCTTGACTAGACGGACCTTTGTTGGCAAAGTAATATCTCTGCTTTTCAATATACTATCTAGGTTGGTCATAACTTTCCTTCCAAGGAGTAAGCGTCTTTTAATTTCATGGCTGCAATTACCATCTTCAGTGATTTTGGAGCCCCCAAAAACAAAGTCTGACACTGTTTCCACTGTTTCCCCATCTATTTCCCATGAAGTTATGGGACCAGATGCCATGATCTTAGTTTTCTGAATGTTGAATTTTAAGCCAACTTTTTCACTCTCCTCTTTCACTTTCATCAAGAGGCTTTTTAGTTCCTCTTCACTTTCTGCCATAAGGGTGGTGTCATCTGCATATCTGAGGTTATTGATATAAATGTCTATCAACATATGAGTGAAAAATAGAAAATGTGCTGAAGTAGAGACAAGAGGATAGAGAAAGAAAACCCAAAATTGATGTCTCCCCAAAACTATGATATTTTCCAGATGCTAGTGAGGGACCTCTGACAACCAGGTAGATGACAGAAATCCTCAAGTGATCAGTAGGACTTGGAGGGGATCAAGTGGAGAGAAGTGGAAGCCAGAAGGGACTAATGCACCTAAAGGCTGGGTAAAGGAGGGAAAGGGAGAAGTTCACATGCCTGAAGAGGTGTGTTTAACTCTGGGATATTGGTTAGGGTGGGGGCTACCTTTGAGGGTCAGAGGATCGGAGGGAATGTGTTTGATGTTCCCCCACACCCACTCAGCCCTGGAGAGCCTACTGAGGCCTGAGTCCTGATCCTCCACACCCAGAGGTCAGAGGCACTCTGGAGCCCCCTCAGCTGGGCTGAGACTGGGCCCTAGCCCCCACCCACACCCAAGGCCATTTCCTGTGGTATGGGTCCTAATCCTAAACCCATTCCCACCTAAGCCCGTCCCACCTAAACCCTGCCCCCCACAGCCAAGTTTCTTTGTTTTTTGTTTTTTGGGGTTTTTTGCCTTTTGTTCTTTTCATTACATGCTATTAGATTTCAGTTTTACTGCTGCCATGATTGTTTCATATATATTCTTATTTTTTCTAATATATACGTCAATTTTCAAAACTTATTTTCTGTTTTATTCTTTGCTATTGTTTTTCTATTTGCTATTATTTATTCTGTATCTGTTTTTTTTTTGTTTGTTTGTTTGTTTTGTTTTGTTTCTACATTATGGTACTTATGGGATCTTGGTTCATGGGCTGCAGATCAAGCCTGAACTCTTATGATAGAATCATAATGTACAAACCACTTGACTCTCAAAGAACCTTAGGCCCCAAGGAATATTAACTGGAGTGAGGTATCACAGAAGTCCACATCTCAACAAACAAGATCCAGCTCTACACAACTGCCTGCAAATCCACTGCTAGAAACCGCAGTCCAACAACTAGTAACACTGAACACAGTTCTACCCATCAAAGAAAATGAGATGACAAAAAGATATGTTACAGATGAAGGGCCAGGATAAAAGCCTAAAATCCCCAATAAATGAAGTGGAAATAGACAACCTATCTAAAAAAGAATTTAGAGTAATTTTAGTAAAGATGTTACAAAATCTTGAAATTAGAATGGAGAAAGTGCAAAAACATTTAACAAGATTCTAGAAGAACTAAAGAATAAGCAAACTGTGATGAACAGCACAATAACTGAAATTAAAAATACTTCAGAAGGAATCAATTAATTGCAGAATAACTGAGACAGAAAAATGGATAAGTGAATTGGAAGATAAAATGGTGGGAATAAATGTTGAGGAGCAAAATGAAGAAAAAAAGAACAAAAATAATTGAGGACAGACTCAGAGAACCCTGAGACAGTATTAAACACAGCACTATTTGGACTATAGGTGCCTCAGGAAAAAAAGAGAATGGGTATGAGAATATATTTGGAGATAGTAGAAAACTTTCCTAACATGGGAAAGGAATAGCACACAAGTACAGAAAGAACAGAGAATCCTTTACAGGATTCTAGGAGAAACACACAAAAACAAATATTAATCAAATTAACAAAAATTAAATACAGAGAATAAATATGAAAAGCAGTAATGGAAAAACAAAACAAAACAAAAATAGCATACAGGGGAATCCCTATAAATATATCAGTTGATTTTTCAGCAGAAAGTCTGCAAGCCAGAAGGTCTGCAGGCATGATATATTTAAAATGATGAAAGGAGGAAAAAACCTACAACCAAGATTGCACTACCCAGCAAGTATCTCATTCAGATTTGACAAAGAAATCAAAAGTTTATAGACAAGCAAAAGCTAAGAGAATTCAGCACTACCAAACCAGTCTTACAACAAACACTTGTCTAGGCAGAAAACAAAAGAGAAGAAAAAAAACTAACAAAAACAAACAAAAAACAATTGAAAGTGAAAGTGAAAATGTCAGTTGCTCAGCTATGTCTGACTCTTTGCAACCCCATGGACTGTAGCCCACCAGACTCCTCTGCCCATGGGATTTTCCAGGCAAGAATAGTGGAATGCGTTGCCACTCCCTTCTCCAGGCGATCTCCTCAAGCCAGGGACTGAACTTAGATTCCTGCATTGCAAGCAGATTCTTTACCATCTGAGCTAAGAAAATGGAAATAGAAACATGCATATCAATAATTACCTTAAATATAAATAAATTAAATGCCCCAACCAAAAGACACAGACTGTTTGAATGGACACAAAAACAAGACCTGTATATATGTTGCTTACAAGAGACCCACTTCAGACCTAGGTATATATACAGATTGAGAATGAGGGGGTGGAAAATTATGTTCGATGCAAATGGAAATATTAAAAAAGCCAGAGTAGTAATACTCTTATAGACAAAATAGAATTTAAAATAAAAACTGTTAGAAGAGATAAGGAAGGGCATTACATAATGATCAATGGATCAATTCAAGAAGAAAATATAATAACTATAAATATCAGTTCAGTTCAGTTCAGTCCCTCAGTCGTGTCCGACTCTTTGGAACCCCATGAATCGCAGCACGCCAGGCCTCCCTGTCCATCACCAACTCCCAGAGTCCACTCAGACTCACGTCCATCGAGTCAGTGATGCCATCCAGCCATCTCATCCTCTGTCGTCCCCTTCTCCTCCTGTCCCCAATCCCTTGCAGCATCAGAGTCTTTTCCAATGAGTCAACTCCTCGCATCAGGTGGCCAAAGTACTGCAGCTTCATCCTCAGCATCATTCCTTCCAAAGGAATCCCAGGGCTGATCTCCTTCAGAATGGACTGGTTGGATCTCCTCGCAGTCCAAGGGACTCTCAACAGTCTTCTCCAACACCACAGTTCAAAAGCAGCAATTCTTCGGCGCTCAGCCTTCTTCACAGTCCAACTCTCACATCCATACATGACCACTGGAAAAACCATAGCCTTGACTAGATGGACCTTTGTTGGCAAAGTAATGTCTCTGCTTTTGAATATGCTATTTAGGTTTGTCATAACTTTCCTTCCAAGGAGTAAGCGTCTTTTAATTTCATGGCTGCAATCACCATCCACAGTGATTTTGGAACCCCAAAAAATAAAGTCTGACACTGTTTCCACTGTTTCCCCATCTATGAAGTGATGGGACCCGATGCCATGATCTTCGTTTTCTGAATGTTGAGCTTTAAGGCAACTTTTTCACTCTCCACTTTCACTTTCATCAAGAGGCTTTTGAGTTCCTCTTCACTTTCTGCCTTAAGGGTGGTGTCATCTGCATATCTGAGGTTATTGATATTTCTCCCGGCAATCTTGATTTCAGCTTGTGTTTCTTCCAGTCCAGAGTTTCTCATGATGTACTCTGCGTAGAAGTTAAATAAGTAGGGTGACAATATACAGCCTTGACGTACTCCTTTTCTTATTTGGAACCAGTCTGTTGTTCCATGTCCAGTTCTAAGTGTTGCTTTCTGACCTGCATACAGATTTCTCAAGAGGCAGGTCAGGTGGTCTGGTATTCCCATCTCTTTCAGAATTTCCCACAGTTTATTGTGATCCACACAGTCAAAGGCTTTGGCATAGTCAATAAAGCAGAAATAGATGTTTTCTGGAACTCTTTTGCTTTTTTCATGATCCAGCAGATGTTGGCAACTTGATCTCTGGTTCTTCTGCCTTTTCTAAAACCAGCTTGAACATCAGGAAATTCACGGTTCACATATGCTGAAGCCTGGCTTGGAGAATTTTGAGCATTACTTTACTAGCATGTGAAATGAGTGCAATTGTGTGATAATTTGAGCATTCTTTGGCATTGCCTTTCTTTGGGATTGGAATGAAAACCGACCTTTTCCAGTCCTGTTGCCACTGCTGAGTTTTCCAAATTTGCTGGCATATTGAGTGCAGCACTTTCACAGCATCATCTTTCAGGATTTGAAATAGCTCTACTGGAATTCCATTACCTCCACTAGCTTTGTTCATAGTGATGCTTTCTAAGGCCCACTTGACTTCACATTCTAGGATGTCTGGCTCTAGGTGAGTGATCACACCATCGTGATTATCTTGGTTGTGATTATCTGGGTCATGAAGATCTTTTTTGTACAGTTCTTCTGTGTGTTCTTGCCACCTCTTAATATCTTCTGCTTTTTAGGTCCATACCATTTCTGTCCTTTATCAAGCCCATCTTTGCATGAAATGTTCCCTTGGAATTTCTAATTTTCTTGAAGAGATCTCTAGTCTTCCCCATTTTGTTGTTTTCCTCTATTTCTTATCTCTTCTTGCTATTCTTTGGAACTCTGCATTCGGATACTTATATCTTTCCTTTTCTTTTTTGCTTTTCGCTTCTCTTCTTTTCACAGTTATTTGTAAGGCCTCCCCAGACAGCCATTTTGCTTTTTTGCATTTCTTTTCCATGGGGATGGTCTTGATCCCTATCTCCTGTACAACGTCACGAACCTCAGTCCATAGTTCATCAGACACTCTATCAGATCTAGGCCCTTAAATCTATTTCTTACTTCCACTTTATAACCATAAGGGATTTGATTTAGGTCATACCTGAATGGTCTAGTGGTTTCCCCTACTTTCTTAAATTTAAGTCTGAATTTGGTAATAAGGAATTCATGATCTGAGCCACAGTCAGCTCCTGGTCTTGTTTTTGTTGACTGTATAGAACTTCTCCATCTTTGGCTGCAAAGAATATAATCAATCTGATTTCGGTGTTGACCATCTGGTGATGTCCATGTGTAGAGTCTTCTCTTGTGTTGTTGGAAGAGGGTGTTTGCTATGACCAGTGCATTTTCTTGGCAAAACTATATTAGTCTTTTCCCTGCTTCTTTCTGTATTCCAAGGCCAAATTTGCCTGTTACTCCAGGTGTTTCTTGACTTCCTACTTTTGCATTCCAGTCCCCTATAATGAAAAGGACATCTTTTGGGGGTGTTAGTTCTAAAAGGTCTTGTAGTTCTTCATAGAACCATTCAACTTCAGCTTCTTCAGTGTTACTGGTTGGGGCATAAACTTGGATTACTATGATATTGAATGGTTTGCCTTGGAAACTAACAGAGATCATTCTGTCGTTTTTGAGATTGCATCCAAGTACTGCATTTCGGACTCTTTTGTTGACCATGATGGCCACTCCTTTTCTTCTGAGGGATTCCTGCCCACAGTAGTAGATATAATGGTCATCTGAATTAAATTCATCCATTCCAGTCCATTTGAGTTCGCTGATTTTTAGAATGTCGACATTCACTCTTGCCATCTCTTGTTTGACTATTTCCAATTTGCCTTGATTCATGGACCTGACATTCCAGGTTTCTATGCAATATTGCTCTTTACAGCATTGGCCCGTGCTTCTATCACCAGTCACATCCACAGCTGGGTATTGTTTTTGCTTTGGCTCCATCCCTTCATTCTTTCTGGAGTTATTTCTCCACTGATCTCCAGTAGCATACTGGGCACCTACTGACCTGGGGAGGTCCTCTTTCAGTATCCTATCATTTTGCCTTTTCATACTGTTCATGGGGTTCTCAAGGCAAGAATACTGAAGTGGTTTGCCATTCCCTTCTCCAGTGGACCACGTTCTGTCAGATCTATCCACCATGACCCACCTGTCTTTGGTGGCCCCCACAGGCACAGCTTAGTTTCATTGAATTAGACAAGGCTGTGGTCCTAGTGTGATTAGATTAACTAGTTTTCTGTGAGTATGGTTTCAGTGTGTCTGCCCTCTGATGCCCTCTTGCAACACCTATCGTCTTACTTGGGTTTCTCTTACCTTGAGCGTGGGGTATCTCTTCATCGCTGCTCCAGCAAAGCACAGCCACTGCTCCTTTCCTTGGACGAGGGGTATCTCCTCACTGCCACCCTTCCTGACCTTCACGACTGGAGGGAATGGGCCCGGCCCGGCTGGCAGACGGGGCACTCACTGCCCTCAGCACAGAGCTCACACAGCACAGCCTGTTGGCACGGAAGCACTGCTCGGTTCTGCTCCTGACACTTAAGGCATTTCACCTACTGCATGTGGAATACGGCCTGCGGAGGAAGGGATACTACAGTCAGTGGCCTGGGCCCGCGTGGGACAAGGAGCTCCCTCAACTCTCACTTCAGCCCCTTCGGGTGTGGAAACTGGGCACAGAGCTCTACAGCCTGCTCACAGCCCCCAAGAGGGCAGGGTTGGAGGCCAGGCTCATCGCCTTGAGGCACCCGATCTCTGCCTTCAGCTGCCAGTGGGCCCAGTGGGGCCCGGTGGGTTGCAGGAAGGCCAGGGCTGCTCTGCAGCTCCAGCTGGGTCAGGCCCTTCCTCACACCGAGGTTTCCTGCCTCTTGTCTTGTTAGATCTTGTAGTGACCCTAGGTCCCCCCGTGAGAACTCTGAAGTCTGGAGAGGGTACCACTGGGCCTGAGGTGACACGGCCACACGTGGTGCCTGGCTGCCAGAAGTCTAGTGAAGGGAAGAAAGCTCTTCCCTGCTAGGTCGTGCTCCCAGGACCCAGCAGGGGATTGAGGAATGCAGACAAGAGCCCCAGGGACCTAACATTCTGTAAAGTCTGCTGGCCTCCACAGAGCTCACAGAAAAGGAAGTGGTCGGGACGAAGCCTAGGGCACAGGCGCACTAATGCAGCTCAGCTCAGGCCCGCCCTCCAAAGAGCCGGGGTGGGCCCTGGCACCCCCTACCTCCACTCTCCCCTCCCCAGTGTGGGTGTCCTGGGTCAGCTCAGTTGCAGCAGAGGCTCTCAGGAGGAGGGTAGCCAGCCCCGAGAGGCAGGGACCCATCTGAGTCCCAGCACTGGCCAAGGCCACTGTGCAGCCTCACCCGTGCTCCCCGGCGTGCTGACCTTGTCCACTTGCTCCAGGAGAGCCCGCAGCTGCTTCTGGAGAGAGTGGAGGGTGGAGAGTGAGAGGGCCTCCAGGCCGGGGAAGGTGGGCAGGGCCTGTGGGTCAGGGCCCGAGTGCAGCCACTCCAGCTTCTCCTGCAGCTTCTTCACCTGCACCTCCAGGGCATCCCACTGCTCCCGGGCCAGTTCACCCTCCGTGCCTGCCGGAGGCACCTAAACACATAAGACTAACAATGGTAACCATCATAAAAGGAGAAATCAACAGTAAGACAGTAATAGTGTGGGACGTTAACACCCCACCTGCACCAACAGACAGATTATTCAGACAAAAAAATAAGTAAGGAAACAGAACTTTAAATGACCCAACAGATCAGATAGATTTAATTGATAATTACAGAATGTTCCATTTGAGAGCAGCAGAATGCACTTTCTTCTCAAGTTCATAGCACATACTCCAGCATAGATTACATCTTGGGTCACAAATCAAGCATTAGATAACTTAAGAAAATTGAAATTGTACCAAATTTGTTTTCCAACCACAACACTATGATGTTAGAAATTAATTATAGGGGGGGAAAAAAAACTGTAAAAAGCACAAACACATGGAGGCTAAACAGTGAGCTGCTAAATAACTGAGTGATCATTGCAGAAATTAAAGAGGAAATAAAAAATAAATAGAAACAAATGACAACAAAAACACTATGACCCAAATCCTATGGGGCATGATAAAAATATTCTAAGACAGAAGTTTATAGCAATTCAATCTCACCTCAAGAAATGAGAAAAATCTCAAATGAAAACCTAATCTTACATCTAAGGCAACTAGAGAAAAAAGAACATAGAAAATTCAAAGTCAGTAGAATGAAAGAAATCATAAATATCAGAGCAGAAATAATTTAAATAGAAATGAAGAAAACCATAGCAAAGATCAATAAAAGTAAAAGTTGGTTCTATGAGAACATAAATTGATAGACCTTTAGTCAGACTCCTCAAGAAAAAAAAAAAAAAAGGAGAGAACTCATATTAATAAAACCAGAAATGAAAAAGAAGAAATCACAACTGACACCATAGAGACTACTACAAGCAAGTATAATTCGCTCAGTCATGCCCGACTCTTTGCAACCGCATGGACTTAGTTTATGGAATTCTCCAGGCCAGAATACTGAAGTGGGTAGCCTTTCCCTTCTCCAGGGGATATTCCCAACCAGGGATCAAACCCAGGTCTCCCACATTGCAGGTGGATTCTTTACCAGCTGAGCCACAAGGGAAGCCCAAGAATATTGGAATGAGTAGCCTATCCCTTCTCCAGTGGATCTTTCCTACCCAGGAATTGAACCGGTGTCTCCTGCATCACAGGCAGATTCTTTACCAACTGAGCTATGAGGGAAGCCCAAGTATAAGCCAATAAAATGGAAAACCTATAAGAAATGTACAAATTATTGAGAAGGTAAAATCTTCCAAAACCAAATCAAGAAAAATTAGAAAATATAGACAGACCAATCACAAGCATTGAAATTGAAACTGTAATTAAATATCTTCCAGCAAACAAAAGTCCAGGACCAGGTGGCTTCACAGGTGAGTTCTACCAAACATGAAGAGAACAACAAAAATCTATCCTTCTAAAATGCTTCCAAAAGATTACAGTGGGAAGAACACTCCCAAATTTGTTCTACAGATTCACCCTCATCCTGATACCAAAATCAGACACAGATATCACATAAAAAGAAAATTATAGACCAGTATAACTGATGAACATAGACACAAAAATCAACAACACAATACTAGCTGACAGAATCCAACAACGTATCAATAAGATCATAGACTATATCAAGTGGGATTTATCCCAGGAAATGAAAGGGTACTTCCATATACACAAATTCAATTAATGTGATGTATGCAGAATACATCATGGGAAATGCTGGGCTGGATGAAGCACAAGCTAGAATTAAGATTGCTGAGAGAAATATCAATAACCTCAGATACACAGATGACACCACCTTTATGGCAGAAAGTGAAGAGGAACTAAACAGCCTTTTGATGAAGGTGAAAAAGGAGAGTGAAAAAACTGGCTTAAAACTCAGCATTCAAAAAAGGAAGAGAATGGAATCTGGTCCCATCCCTTCATGGCAAATAGATGGGAAAACAATGAAAACAGTGACACACTTTATTTTTTTAGGCTCCAAAATCACTGCAGATGGTGACTGCAGCCATGACTGAGCAACTGAACTGACTGACTGACCATATTAACAAAGTAAAGAACAAAAACCATATGGTCATTTCAATAGACACAGAAAAAGCTTTTGAGAAAATTCAACACCCATTTATATAAAAACTCTCCATAAAAATTGGCATAGAAGAAACCTCCCTAAATATGGTAAACCCAGGGAAGGGGTTTCCCTGGTAGCTCAGCTGGTATAGAATCTGCCTGCAATGCAGGAGACACTGGTTCAGTTCTTGGGTTGGGAAGTTCCGCTAGAGAAGGGATAGGCTATCCGCTCCAGTATTGTGGCCTGATGATTTCTATGGACTATATGGGGTCACAAAGAGTTGGACATGACTGAACGACTTTCACTTTCATGGTAAACCCACAGAAAACATCATTTTCAGGGGTAAGAAACTGAAAACATTTCCCCTAAGATTAGAAAAAAGAAAAGGATGCCCACACTTGCCATGCTTTTTCAATATAGTATTGGAGGTCCTAGACAGCAAATACAGAAGAAAAAGAAATAAAAGGAAAACAAATTGGAAAAAGAGAAGTAAAACTCACGGTTTGTATATGACATGTTACTATACATCAGTTCATTTCAATTCAGTCGCTCAGTCATGTCTGACTCTTTGCAAACCCATGGACTGCAGCACACCAGGCTTCCCTGTCCATCACCAGCTCATCAGTTCAGTTCAGTCGCTCAGTCGTGTCCGACTCTTTGGAACCCCATGAATCGCAGCACGCCAGGCCTCCCTGTCTATCACCAACGCCCAGAGTCCACTCAGACTCACGTCCATCAAGTCAGTGATGCCATCCAGCCATCTCATCCTCTGTCGTCCCTTTCTCCTCCTGCCTCCAATTCCTCCCCAGCATCAGAGTCTTTTCCAGTGAGTCAATTCTTCGCATGAGGTGGCCAAAGTACTGGAGTTTCAGCTTTAGCATCATTCCTTCCAAAGAAATCCCAGGGCTGATCTCCTTCAAAATGGACTGGTTGGATCTCCTTGCAGTCCAAGGGACTCTCAAGAGTCTTCTCCAACACCACAGTTCAAAAGTATCAATTCTTCGGCGCTCAGCTTTCTTCACAGTCCAACTCACACATCCATACATGACCACAGGAAAAACCATAGCCTTGACTAGACAGACCTTTGTTGGCAAAGTAATGTCTCTGCTTTTCATTATGCTATCTAGGTTGATCATAACTTTCCTTCCAAGGAGTAAGCGTCTTTTAATTTCATGGCTGCAATCACCATCTGCAGTGATTTTGGAGCCCCAAAAAATAAAGTCTGACACTGTTTCCACCGTTTCCCCATCTACTTCCCATGAAGTGATGAGACCAGATGCCATGATCTTCATTTTCTGAATGTTGAGCTTTAAGCCAACTTTTTCACTCTCCACTTTCACTCTCATCAAGAGGCTTTTGAGTTCCTCTTCACTTTCTGCCATAAGGGTGGTGTCATCTGCATATTTGAGGTTATTGATATTTCTCCCAACAATCTTGATTCCAGTTTGTGCTTCCTCCAGCCCAGCGTTTCTCATGATGTACTCTGCATAGAAGTTAAATAAGCAGGGTGACAATACACAGCCTTGACGAGCTCCTTTTCTTATTTGGAACCAGTCTGTTGTTCCATGTCCTGTTCTAACTGTTGCTTCCTGACCTGCATACAAATTTCTCAAGAGGCAGATCAGGTGGTCTGGTATTCCCATCTCTTTCAGAATTTCCCACAGTTTATTGTGATCTACACAGTCAAAGGCTTTGGCATAGTCAATAAAGCAGAAATAGATGTTTTTCTGGAACTCTCTTGCTTTTTCAATGATCCAGCAGATGTTGGCAACCAACTCATGGGGCCTACTCAAATTCAAGTCCATTGTGTTGGTGATGCCATCCACCCATCTCATCCTCTGTCATCCCCTTCTCCTCCTGCCTTCAATCTTTCCCAGCATCAAGGTCTTTTCCAAAGAGTCAGATCTTCACATCAGGTGCCCAGAGTATTGGAGTTTCAGCTTCAGCATCAGTCCTTCCAATGAATATTCAGGACTGATATCCTTAGGATGGACTGGTTGGATCTTCTTTCAGTCCAAGGGACTGTCGAGAGTCTTCTCCAACACCACAGTTCAAAAGCATCAATTATTCACTGCTCTGCATTCTTTATACTCCAACTCTCACATCCATACATGACTACTGGAAAAACCATAGCTTTGACTAGACGGACCTTTGTTGGCAAAGTAATGTCTCTGCTTTTTAATATGCTATCTAGGTTGGTCATAGCTTTTCTTCCAAGGAGCAAGCGTCTTTTAATTTCACAGAGGCAGTCACCATCTGCAGTAATTTTCGAGCCTAAGAAAATAAAGTCAGCCACTGTCTCCACTGTTTCCCCGTCTATTTGCCATGAAGTGATGGGACCAGATGCCATGATCTTAGTTTTCTGAATATTGATTTTTAAGCCAGCTTTTTCACTCTCCTCTTTCATTTTCATCAAGAGGCTCTTTAGTTCTTCTTTGCTTTCTACCATAAGAGTGGCGTCATCTGCATATCTGAGGTTATTGATATTTCTCCCAGCAATCTTGATTCCAGCTTGTGTTTCATCCAGCCCAGCATTCCGCATGATGTACTCTGCATAAAAGTTAAACAAGCAGGGTGACAATATACAGCCTTGACATACTCCTTTCCCGATTTGCAACCAGTCTGTTGTTGCATGTCCGGTTCTAACTGTTGCTTCCTGATCTGCATACATGTTTCTCAAGAGGCAGGTCAGGTGGTCTGATATTCCCATCTCTTTAAGAATTTTCCAGTTTTTCGTAATACACACAGTCAAAGGCTTTGGCATAGTAAACAAATCAAAATAGAAGTTTTTCTGGACCTCTCTTGCTTTTTTGATGATCCAGAGGATATTAGTAATTTGATCTCTGGTTACCATATGCAGAAAACCCTGAAGATTCTACCAGAAAATGACTGGACCTAATCAATGCAATTGTTAAAGCTGCAGGATACAAAATTATTGCAGAGCAATCTCTTGCATTCCTATATACTAATAATGAAAGAATAGAAACAGAAATTAAGAAAACAATCCCATTTACCATCACAACAAAAAAGAAAATACATAGGAATAAGCCTACCTATAAAGGAAAATAACTGTACTCAGAAAACTGTAAAACACTGATGAAAGCAATCAAAAAGGATATAAATTGATGGAGAAATATGCCATGTTCTTGTATCAGAAGAAAAAAAATATTGAAAATGACTATATTACCCAAAGCAATCTATAGATTCAATGCAATTCCTATCAAATTACCTATGTCATTATTCATAGAATTAGAGCAAATCATTTTACAATTTTTATTTAAGCACGAAAGACTCCAAATTGCTAAAGTAAGGTTGAGGAAGAAAAATGGAACTGGAGGAATCAGGCTTTCTAACTTCAGACTATATTGCAAAGCTACAGTAATCAAACAAATGGTACTGGCAATATATATATATATATATATAAAAAATGTATGTATATATATATATATAGTACAGGTTAGAAAGCCTAGAGCATAGAGATAAAGCCACACGTCTATGGTCATCTAATCAATGATAAAGGAGGCAAGAATACACAATAAAGTAAACAACAGCCTCTTCAATAAGTGGTCACAGGAAATCCGGACAGCTACATTTAAAAGAATGTAATTAGAACACTGCCTAACACCATACACAAAAATAAGCTCAAAATGAATTAAAGACATGATGTAAGACAGGACACTATAAAACCCTTAGAGGAAAACATAGGAAAAAAACTCTTTGATATAAGCCACAGCAAGACCATTTTGGATCCACTTCCTAGAATAATGAAAATAATATAAAAAATTGAGAACTAATTAAACTTTAAAGTTTTTGCACAACAAAGGAAATGATAAATAATACAAAAAAGACAACCTTAAGAAGGGGAGGAAATATTTGCAAATGAAGCAACAGACAAATAATTAATCTGCAAAATATACAAACAGCACATTGAGCTCAATAAAAAAAAAAAAAAAATTCCAATAAAAAATGAGTGGGAAGCCTAAATAGACATCACTCCAGAAAAGATATATAGAAACTAAGGGCACAGGAAATGATGCTCAACATCATAAATTATTAGAGAAATGCAAATCAAAACTTCAATGAGATATTACCTCACATCAGCCAGAATGGCCTTCATCTATGCTTGGGGCTGGTGCACTGGGACGACCCAGAGGGATGGTACAAGGAGAGAGGAGGGAGGACGGTCCAGGATGGAGAACACGGGTATACCTGTGGCAGATTCATGTTGATATATGGCAAAACAAATACAATATTGTAAAGTTAAAAAATTAAATTAAATTAAAAAAAAACTCTATGAACAATAAATACTGGAGAAGATGTGGAGTAAACGGAACTCTCTTACACTGTGGGTGAGAATGTATACATCCAGTATGGAGAAAAGTACGGTGTTTCCTTAGAAATCTAAACATAGAACTACTATATGACCCAGCAAAGTCACTACTGGATATATACCCTGAGAAAACCATAACTCAGTAAGGCACATGTACCTCAATGTTCATTGCAGCACTTTTTACAATAGCCAGGACATGGAAGCAACCTAGATGTCCTATGTCCATTGATGGATTAATAGATAAAGATGATGTAGTATATGCAATGCAATGTTACTCAAATTAAAAAAAAAAAAAGATGTGGTAAATATATACAAAATAATACTATATATCCTAATTGGAAAAGACTCTGATGCTGGGAGGGATTGGGGGCAGAAGGAGAAGGAGACCACAGAGGATGAGATGGCTGGATGGCATCATTGACTCCATGGATGTGAGTCTCAGTGAACTCCGGGAGTTGGTGATGGACAGGGAGGCCTAGCATGCTGCGATTCATGGGGTCGCAAAGAGTTGGACACGACTGAGCGACTGATGTGATCTGGTTTGATCTGATCCTAAAAGGAATGAAATGTTGCAATTTGAAGCAACATGGATGGACCTGGAAATATGCTTTGTGATATAAGTCAGACAGAGAAAGAAAAATAGTTTATGACATCATTCATACATGAAATAAAAGTAATACAAAGGAATATATTATTGCAAAACAGAAACAGACTCAAAGATATAGAAAACTAACATGTTATTAGAGGGGAGAGGGGAGGGAGGAAGTACAAGGTAGGCATATTGAGAGATGGAAGCTACTATATATAAAATAAGTAAACAATAAGAATATATCTTATATCATAGGGGATTACAGCCATATCTCATAATAATCTTAATGGAGTATAATCTTAAAAAATATTGAATCACTATGCTATACATGAAAGTCATTCAGTCGTGTTTGCCTGGAATTCTCCAGGCCAGAATACTGGAAGCCTTTCCCTTCTCCAGGGGATTTCCCCAACCTGGAAATCGAACCAGGTCTCCTGCATAGCAGGGCAATTCTTTACCAGCTGAGGCACAAGGGAAGCCCAAGAGTACTTGAGCGGGTAGCCTATGTCTTCTCCAGTGGATCTTCCTGACCTAGGAATCAAACTGGGGTCTCCTGCATTGTAGATGAATTCTTTACCAACTGAGCTATCAGGGAAGCCCTACGCTATATATCTGAGACTAATATCGTATCAGTCATATTTCAATAAATATGACTGAATTTAAATCAGTCAATAAATTTGACTGAAATCAGTCATATTTCAATAAATTTAAAAAAACCATTATGCTGTATCACCCATTAAAATAGTATTTCTTAAATATTAAAATAATGAAACTATTTTTTGCCTAAAAAATAATTAGTGTATATGTTATCATCTGTCCTAATATTAACCTCCAATTAAAATAAATTTATATTAAAAATAAAACATAAGAAACCAAATTATAGAGTCAAGGGAAACAGAATGTTGGGAGGCAGCATTTGTTAATTTTCTCATCATTCTTAAAAAGCATCAGTGTATCATTTGAAATTGATAAGTCAGTTAATATAGCATAATTTTCAAACATACATAGTAATATAATATGAGAAAAAAATTATAAATGATTGATAGCAATATATTTAGAGAATGTGGTTGGGGTTAAAAGACTGTTGATGAATTGAACTCAGTTGATAGAGTAAGATGGGGAAAAAATGGTTCAATTTAGGGTATTTTAAATGAAGAGTCAACAAACCAGGCTCATAAATTAGTAGTAGTGTATTAGACAAAGAAAAATGTATAGAAACAGAGTATATAACATTTTTCTCTGGCTTCCACACAGAAACAGGTTATTGACAGTCATAGAGTACAAATCTTCTGAATTTATACCATGGACAACTATAAGTGGTGTTTAGGAAACTGAGCTTATGTCAAATTTAATAGAGAAAAGTGCACCAGTCACTCTAAACTTGCTCTTCCTTGACAAACTTGGATTGATAAGAGTGGTCTGGGGTTTCAAGATTCAATTCTGAGAAGTAGAAACTGATAGAAACAAATTTTAGGGAAAAGATCGTTTATCTGGTAATAATATAAACTAATGATAGTCATAACTTTTTACTTTGAATGCATTTACTAATCTCATCATCACAAACCTATTAGCTCTAATTTGCCATGGAGAGTTTATACCTTGATCACTAGTAGGTCAATGGTTCTTAATATAATGCCTAGCACATTGTACACACTTAAATTTGTTTGTTGGGTGTTTTGTCAGTTGATATCAGTAATCTCAGATTTTCATATAAAATAACGATGCTTCATCATACAATACACTATTGACATATTCTTACTTTCTCTCATTGTCATAAGAATTCATCCCATAACTTATAGTTTGATATCCCCAGAGAGAAAAGGCATATCAGGAGATGATAGCTGATAGATTTTACATATGGAGAATAGTATCTTCAAGAACCTGGAGCCTATTATATAGAGTGAAGTAAGTCAGAAAGAGAAAGACAAATACTGTATATTAATGCATATATATGGAATTTAGAAAGATGGTACTGATAATCCTACATGCAGGGCGGCAAAGGAGACACAGAGATAAGGAACAGGCTTTTGGACTCAGTGGGAGAAGACGAGGGTGGGATGATTTGAGAGAAGAGCATTGAAACATGTATATTACCATATGTAAAATAGATGACCCATGCAAGTTTGATGCATGAAGCACCCCACTCCAGTACTCTTGCCTGGAAAATCCCATGGATGGAGAAGCCTGGTAGGCTGCAGACCATGGGGTCGCGAAGAGTCGGACACAACTGAGCGACTTCACTTTCACTTTTCACTTTCATGCATTGGAGAAGGAAATGGCAACCCACTCCAGTGTTCTTGCCTGGAGAATCCCAGGGATGGGGGAGCCTGGTGGGCCACCGTCTATGGGGTCGTACAGAGTCGTACACGACTGAAGCGACTTAGCAGCATATATCAGAATTAAAAGAGAAGCTCTAAGGCTGGTGAAATAGACATTGTCTTACCAATATATATTGCTACTAAGTGCTATAAAATTATTTGGTGGTTTGTTTGGCAATACGGATTTCTCTCCTTTCCCTTAGCAACTCCACTTCTTGAAAACTCTTCCAAAGAAAAAGATTTGAACACAAATATTTCTGTAGAGCAGTCCATTGCACTGCCATATTCAATGCCACAAATGTGGAATCAACATAGTAAACTCATTACTATTGTTTCTCTTTATAATAATTTATCATGAGATCATTAAAATCAGATTGCAGGTTGCAACATTATATGATATATAATAAAGTGAAAGAATGAAGCAAATATTGTTTTTGTTCACTCATGCAACTGAATATAAATTATTATAAAGAGAAACAATTGTAACTAGTTCCCTAGGCTGATTCCACATTTGGGGTATTAAGTATGGCAGTGCAGTGGACCACTCTTCAGAAATATTATGCTTAACAATATACCCTAACTATCTAAATTCCATACATACTCCTAAACATATAGATCAAAATATAACACTAGTTCTTCGGTTGTTGGAATGATATATGATGTTATTTTTTTTTTAACTTTCCACACTTATTACTTTTCCCATTTCAGGAAGACACAGGTAGTGTTCATCCCAGACCTCAAGAGTCTGATGTTCCCAGAAAAAAAAAAAGCATATCTAAACTATCTAACTGACTGACACACACTGCTTATATACTTAAGTGATGAAGTAGTGCATATGTTTTTCAAATTTTTACATGAATTTTGCTATGGTAGAAACCAACTCAATATTGTAAAGCAAAATTTAATTCTTAAGTTCTAATTTAGGATGAAGCCCTTTTCATTAACTTGATGTCTGGTCAGATACTCAAGAGGATTTGACAACAATCATTTTCATCCTTGGATTTTTACTTTACAGGAGGTTTCTTCATGGAAAAAAAAAACAGTAAAAAAAATTAAAGTTCATGATTATTAGTAGAGTGATTTAAAAAATGATCACATAAAAAACTTCTCTTTCCTTTGGCACTATTCCCACTATTGCTAATTTGCTCTCTAGGGAAGTGAAAAACATAAGGAAGCTTGTGATGAAACATTCAGAAAACAGTTGTTCTCAAGTTGATAATTGAAAAAAAAAAATAGAATTCAGCATAATCACTTCAGTTTTAGAGCACATAATTTGCTTGCCATTTAGACATTTTGAGTAAACTTTTCAGTTTTAACCAGAACCAGTTTAATTGATATCCCCTCTGGATTCTTAGAAGGAGATCTCTCCATGAGAAATCTCAGGGTGGTTATGGTGTTATTCTTTAAGTTACATAAAGTCTCCCCTCTGAGTCCCTTCTGCTGTGTGCCTCAACATGTTGGAGGCACTGAAATGAAATCCATGGCTTAAGCTATACTGTCATCTTTACGTAGTTCTATCTAACAATCTCCTTTTTGATGCTTTGAGCTTTTCAGCCTGGATTTCCTGTCATCTTATCAAAGAAGAAAAGAAGCCAATATGGAGACAGAAAAGAAAACCAAGGAGGTTTCGTTTTATCTTTTAGTTGCTAAGGTCTTATCTTTTGTGATATTGTCCATAACCAACCTTGCCTATAACTAATATTCCTCTCTCTAGATATATTATACCTGTAAGCGATATACTGACATCACCTCCATGCTCAGGGTAAGAAAGCCACTTGGCTCTCTTGGATAACATGTATGGGGGACAGGAAGAATTGCTAAGAAAGGTTACTGATTTGTGACAGTTTAGATGTTTCATACAAGTTCATTTTCCACAGACTTGCTATCTTATAAGTTTCAAGTGTAGAGACTTAGGTGGTGAAAAATAATTAAACTGAATAATATTGGAAAGTAGAAATTTTGGTGAAAGTGTGAGGAAATAGGATGTTTTACCTTAAGAAGACTGAACTGGAAATGGAGGAAAGGAATACAGAGGCAAACAACTTTGACCGAATCACATAAACCCAAAATTGTGGACAAAAATCTAGTAGTTAAACCTAAAAAAAAAAAAAAACTACTAGTTAAACTGTTTCACAACACTGTCAAAATACTCAGTAAGCACAAAGACTTTTTTTTTTTTTTTTTTGAGGTAAAAATGAAATATATACAGTTAAATGTTGTAGAGTCAGCATCTGGGCATAAATAATCAGAGACACATCTGTGAAAGACCTCAGATTTTCTGTTGCTTCAGCTACAAATTATCCACATACTTGTTTAGAATAAACATAACTTTTTCCAAAAAGAAAAAAAGGTGATCAAATGGTAAATCATCCTGCTAGCACTGTGACTGAGTGAGTCACTATTTTGTGGACTGATTTTATTGATTGCATTTTATGAACCAGTTTGGACATATCAAGCAACAGCATCTAGAAGATGGGAGCACTCTTCACTAATGGCTGTGGATATTGATTGGTTACATGTTGTTAGGCTGTGTTTAAAGTGAATGTATATAATACACTCTTTGATGTTAGACGGGAACAAATGGTTGACAGTGTCACCTGTCTGATTGGTGTCTTGATCTTTCATTCTTTTCCAGAGACTAGTTTTATTCTGATATAAGAGTTCTTCAAAGTAAGACTATTTGATGCAGTGTGAGATCACAGAGGATATAAAAGAGAATATTCATACCTTTTGTGCCCTCATGTATAACCTGTAATTGGGAAAATATTAAGCATGCTTGCATGCATGCTCAGTCATGTCTGACTCTTCTCAACCCCATGGACTGTAGCTTGCCAGTCTCCACTGGCTGTGCAATTTTCCAGGCAAGAATACTGGAGTGGATTGCTATTACCTACTCCAGGGGAATCTTCCCAACCCAGGGATCCAATCCGTGTCTCTTGTGCCTTATGCATTGACAGGTGGATTCTTTACCACTGTGCCACCTGGGAAGCCCCCAATATTAAGCATAGGAGTCATTAAATTTTAGGAGTAATCTATTGACATATAGACCACTTAACATATGAAACTTCCCAGGTGGCTCAGCAGTAAAGAATCTGCCTACCAATGAAGGAGCTGCACGAGAAGCAGGTTTGATCCCTAGACCAAGGAGATCTTCTGGAGGAGGAAAAGGCAAAGCACTCCAGTATTCCTGCTGGGATAATCCCATGAACAGAGGAGCCTGGCGGGCTACAGTCCATGGGGTTGCAAAGAGTCAGAAACAACTGAAGCCACTGAAGCCACATGCATGCACTCATAATATATGAAAGACTGTGCTATTGCCCATGAATATAAAAACTATTTAGACAATGACTCTACCTTCAAATAGTTCATATTGTAGTTGGGAAGACAGAAATACATAACAAATGCAAGCATCAGGCAGGCTGCCAGGAGTTCTGAAAGCTAGTTGAAGATATGTCATAGGGGCAAGTAGGGAGCAGTGTTCTCCATCGTCAGAAATTTGAGAGCATCACAGAGATTTAAGGTGTTCTGGAACTCTGACCAACAGGTCTAGTCTATCTTATTTGTAAAGGCATAAAATACAAAGTTCATAGTATTCTATAAGTAAAACAAACCAGATTCTAGGATGCCTTGGTAAAGTATCTTCCTGATTCTTCAATCTCCAGTTCAGCACATCCTCTGGATTGTTCTTCTGCCTTGATCTGATTTCTGCCCTTGGTTTTATTCTTCTCTAACTCAATGCAAAACTCACTATATCAACTATGGGTGACTAATTTTTTCTATGCTTATGCATAACTTCTAAAAAGGGATAGTAATCATTTTTTTTACTCAAAAATATTTATATTCAATCCAACTAACCTATGTCATTATTATCAATGGTTTCAAAGTAAGGACCATAATGTTTAATTTTGTCAGTCCCGTAGTCTTGATCATTTAGATTGTTTTCTGCTTATTTTCTCCCTATCAAAAGCAATAATTAGTTTAAAACTTTCTCATATATTCACATCTTCATACTGTGTTTTTCCTTAGAATAAATTAATAAAAAGGAGATAAGATAAATTTTTTAAAAATTGATAAATATTTCCAAACACTTCCAGATAATTTAATTTGCACTCACACTGGCAGCTCCTAAGCTCATTTCCTCCAGTGAAAGTCCTAAATGTTGCTGCTGCTGCTAAATCACTTCAGTCCTGTCCAACTCTATGTGACCCCATAGGCAGCAGCCCACCAGGCTCCCCCGTCCCTGGGATTCTCCAGGCAAGAACACTGGAGTGAGCTGCCATTTCCTTCTCCAATGCATGAAAGTGAAAAGCGAAAGTGAAGTCGTTCAGTGGTGTCTGACTCTTAGCGACCCCATGGACTGCAGCCCATCAGGCTCCTCCCTCCATGGGATTTTCCAGGCAAGCCTACTGGAGTGGGGTACCATTGCCTTCTCTACTAAATGTTACTATTATTGTTTAAATATATATTTTCTGATTATAAAACAATGTATTTATTAGAGTTTCAAACATTATACAAAATGTTTCATTTTATAAAAGTGTTTAAGTTTTTGAGCCACTTGGGCTAAGGAACATGAGCTTAAAAGGAAAGTTTTATTCATCTCTAAATTGCAATTTTGTTGTCTCTGTAGGGGATAAAACATTACCTCTACAAATGATACGTGTTCAGCTGGGGTTCTTTAGCAAAGAGACAGATTAATAAAAGAAAAACAGCTGTTAATACATGCAGCTTACAATGCATGGGAGAAAACTCAGCAAAAAAAGTAACTCAAGGCAGTCGATGGCTTAGAACTGTGCCATATAGCATCTTCAGCAAAGAACAAATACATTTGTAGAGAAAATAAGACAAAGGGAAGCAGTTTGATGTCTCCATGAATAGTAACCTGTTGTTGTTCAGTTGTCAAGTTGTATCCAGTTCTTTGCGAGCCAGACTTCCCTGTCCTTCACCATCTCCCAGAGTTTGCCCAAGTTCATGTCCATTGAATCGATGATGTCATCCAATCATCTCATCCTCTGTTGCCTTCTTCTCCTGTTTTCAATCTTTCCCAGCATCAGGTCTTTTTTAATGAGTCAGCTCTTTGCATCAGGTGGCCAAAGTATTGGAGCTTCAGCTTCAACATAGATCTGTCCAATGAATATTCAGGATTGATGCCTGTGGGAAGGTAAATACAAAGGAGGAAATATAATAGAAAATAACAGAGTAAGGCTTGTTTGAAGATTCCTTTGGTGTTTTCTTTGAGTTATAAGAGTCTGTCTCCAGTAACAGAATTTGTATCTAGCTTTTAGGCAGAAAAGAAAGAGCTTTTCCTGAGTTTGCTGCTTTAAATTAACTTCAGTTCACAATGTTTATGTCAAAGAGGCATATTTGGGGGTGACATATTTTGTTTTCTTTCATCTTCTTATACATATTGTGAAATCCATCTTTTCTGTTTTAAAACTTCTTACATGCAACATTGATTTATGTGCTATGAGGTGTTTTATTTGTTTGTTCATTTACTTATCTATGAAAGGGGTTAGGAATGTTTATTTCTGAGCACACTTTTCTAACTACTTGTTCAGTATCTGTGTTATACTTTGGTCCCACAGAGGTGACAGTACTATCAACTTTAGCATCATTCTCCTCTGGACAAGTGACACACACTCATTATAATGGATCAAATTTAGAATCATTCTGTCAAGTTTCCAGATAAAAGAATTCCTATTGAGATTTTAATTAGAATTGCATTTTATTAGCTTCACGCTCTTCTTCATGTTTAGAAATTGCTAGCTATTTCCTCATTTCTGTTAATATTATGTACAAATATTTTGTTGAAATTTTGTTGATACTATGAACACATATGTTAACATCATTAGGGCATTTTATGGGCTTCCCAGGTGGTGCAGAGGTAAAGGATCTGCCTGCCAATGCAGGAGATGCGAGAGATCCAGGTTCGATCCTTGGATCAGGAAAATTCCCTGGAGAAGGAAATGACAAACCACTCCAGTATTCTTGCCTGGAAAATCCTATGAATAGAGGAGCCAGACAGGCTGCAGTCCATGGCGTCGCAAAGAGTTGTATCTGACTGAGCACGCAAACACAAACAGGGCATTTTAGCTAATACTGACTCCAGAGAGGTTTGTTTCTGAAGAAAACATATGTGTGAGCTGACAAAAGAGACACTGAAAGCCTTTTGATGAAAAGGGGAGACTTGTGCTCCAAGCAGAGGGAGATCCTGAATTAAGCTATTTTCTGGGAGGCCAGTGCCAGGAGTTGGCAGAGCAGTAGACAGCAGCAGGCTGAGGATTCAGTACACTGAGAGCCAGATAAACCACATAAATGGACATGAGCTTGAGCATCTCTCACGACTCAATATACGTGAGTTTTGAGCAAGCTCCAGGAGATGGTGAAAGACAGGAGAGCGTGGCACTGCAGTCCATGGGGTCACAAAGAATCGGACACAACTGAGGGACTGAACAACAACAAGCCACATTAAGGACTTTTATCTTTAGCTCACAAGCAATGCAGATACTTGAAGGTTTTTAAGTAGGAATGGGTTTATATGAACAGGCTGGCAAATATGTCTTTATGTACTTCTGTATTCGATAACTAATATTAATTTAGGAAATGCTTTAATCTACTTTTAAGAGTGAAATTAGCTTATAATTACAAGGGGCTTTGTTTTGGAAGCTGTTTGTTTTTGTTCAGTTGCTCAGTCGTGTCTGACTCTTTTCAACTCCATAGACTGTAACCCACCAGACTCATCTGTCCATGGCTTTTTTCAGGTATGAAAAAAGGAGTGGGTTGCAATTTCCTCCTCCAAGGGATCTTCCTGATACAGGTATTGATAGTTAAATATACATATGTAAAAAGATGCAATATTTATTTTAAATAATCTCCGTTAAAATTTCTGCTGTATAAATATAATGTTGAATAACATCTTAAGCTATACATATTTCACTTCAGTTCAGTCGCTCAGTGGTGTCCAACTCTTTGTGACCCCATGAACCACAGCATGCCAGGCCTCCCTTTCCATCACCAACTCCCAGAGTTTTACCCAAACTCATGTCCATTGAGTCGGTGATGCCATCCAACCATCTCATCCTCTGTCATCCCCTTCTCCTCCTGCCTTCAATCTTTCCCAGCATCAGGATCTTTTCCAATAAGTAAGTTCTTCGCATGAGGTGGCCAAAGTTTCAGAGTTTCAGCTGAATTCAGCATCAGTCCTTCCAATGAACACCCAGGGCTGATCTGCTTTAGGATGGACTGGTTGGATCTCCTTGCAGTCCAAGGGACTCTCAAGAGTCTTTTCCAACACCACAGTTCAAAAGCATCAATTCTTCAGTGCTCAGCTTTCTTTATAGTTCAAATCTCACATCAATACCCGATTACTGGAAAAATCATAGCCTTGACTAGATGGACCTTTGTTGGCAAAGTGATGCCTCTGCTTTTTAATATGCTGTCTAGGTTGATCATAACTTTTCTTCCAAGGAGTAAGCATCTTTTAATTTCATGGCTGCAATCACCATGCAGTGATTTTGGAGCCCAGAAAAGTAAAGTCTGCCACTGTTTCCACTGTTTCCCCATCTATTTGCCATGAAGTGATGGGACTGGAAGCCATGATCTTAGTTTTCAGAATGTTGAGCTTTAACCCAACTTTTTCACTCTCCTCTTTCACTTTCATCAAGAGGCTTTTGAGTTCCTCTTCATTTTCTGCCATAAGGGTGGTGTCATCTGCATATCTGAGGTTATTGATATTTCTCCCAGCAATCTTGATTCCAGCTTGTGTTTCTTCCAGCCCAGCGTTTCTCATGATGTACTCTGCATATAAGTTAAATAAGCAGGGTAACAATATACAGCCTTGACGTACTCCTTTTCCTATTTGGAACCAGTCTGTTGTTCCATGTCCAGTTCTAACTGTTGCTTCCTGACCTGCATATAGGTTTCTCAAGAGGCAGGTCAGGTGGTCTGGTATTCCCATCTCTTTCAGAATTTTCCACAGTTTATTGTGATCTACACAGTCAAAGGCTTTGGCATAGTCAATAAATTATAAATAGATGTTTTTCTGGAGCTCTCTTGCTTTTTCAATGATCCAGTGGATGTTGGAAATTTGATCTCTGGTTCCTCTACCTTTTCTAAAACCAGCTTCAACATCTGGAAGTTCACAGTTCACGTATTGCTGAAACATGGCTTGGAGAATTTTGAGCATTATTTTACTAGCAGGTGAGGTAAGTGCAATTGTTCAGTAGTTTGAGCATTCTTTGGCATTGCCTTTCTTTGGGATTGGAATGAAAACTGACCTTTTCCAGTCCTGTGGCCACTGATGAGTTTTCCAAATTTGCAGGCATATTGAATGCAGCACTTTCACAGCATCATCTTTCAGGGTTTGAAATAGCTCAACTGGAATTCCATCACCTCCACTAGCTCTGTTCATAGTGATGCTTTCTAAGGCCCACTTGACTTCACATTCCAGAATGTCTGGCTCTAGGTGAGTGATCATGCCATTGTGATTATCTGGGCTGTGAAGATCTTTTCTGTATAGTTCTTCTGTGTATCCTTGCCACCCCTTCTTAATATCTTTTGCTCCTTTTAGGTCTATACAATTTCTGTCCTTTATTGAGCCCATCTTTGCATGAAATGTTCCCTTGGTATCTCTAACTTTCTTGAAGAGATCTTTAGTCTTTCCCACTCTATTGTTTTCCTCTATTTCTTTGCATCGATTGCTGAGGAAGGCTTTCTTATTTCTCCTTGCTATTATTTGGAACTCTGCGTTCAAGTGGGTATATCTTTCCTTTTCTCCTTGACTTTTCACTTCCCTTTTCACAGCTATTTGTAAGGCCTCCTCAGACAGCCATTTTGCTTTTCTGGACTTCTTTTTCTTGGGGATAGTCTTGATTCCTGTCTCTTGTACAATGTCATGAACCTCTGCCCATAGTTCATCAGGCACTTTGTCTATCAGATCTAGTCGCTTAAATCTATTTCTCACTTTCACTGTATCATTATAAGGGATTTGATTTAGGCAGTACCTGAATTGTCTAGTGGTTTTCCCTACTTTCTTCAATTACATATTTCACTTTTCTCATATGTGTGGTTAGATTATTTTTCTTATTCTTAGTAAACTTTGTGCTTTTTCTTTTCAACTCTCTTTAGCATAGCCAGAAGTTAGTTTATTTGTTTCAATTTCAAAGGATCAGTTCTTTGTATAATCAGTGTACATATTTTAGAATCCATTAATACTTAATTTGAAGTTTTAATTTCTCTTCCTCTTATTTAAATTTATTTTGTGGATTTATTTCTAACTAATTGGGTTAAATCTTTGTTTAACCCACATATTTTTTTATAAAATATGCATTAAGTACTATAAAATATTGTCTAACTCTTTGGCTATGTCCTATAGGTTTCCATGCACATTACGTTTGATTTAAGTACATCTTTGAGCTTTGAACTTTTTGTCCTGAATAGTTTTTGAGTCATATGTTCAAATATTTTAAATTAGATTTAAACTTGCTATTATTTTAGAGTTCTTAATATACTTTACTTTGACATAGTCCCTTGAAAACGAATTGAACATATTGAGCATATAAAGCACCTCAATTTTTTCCTCTTTTTGTTGAAGTATAGTTGATTTACAGAGTTGTTTTAATTTCTGTTATGCATCAAGGTGATTCAGTTACATTCTTTTGTCAACATTCTTTTCCATTATGTTTTATCATAGGATATTGAATATAGTTCCCTGTACTACACAGTAGGACTTTTGTTTATCCAATGTATGTAAAATAGCTTACATTCTGCTAAAGCATCTCTATTTAAAATGAATGGAAGAATTATCTTTTTTCCATTTATAATACTGATATAAATTACATTCTTTTTAGAGCCTTTGTCCTTTTATTTTTACTTAAGAATAATTAACCACATGATGGCCAATTGTACTTACTAAACTTGTCTTTAGTATATTCTCCATCTAAGTCACTCTATGTCTTTTTAAAAATTTTATCAGTGTATAATTGATTTACAAGGTCAACATCATGTTAGTTTCAGGTGTACAGCAAAGTGAATCAGTTATACAAATACATATGTCCACTTTTTTTTTCCCAGATTTTTTCCCCACATAGACTATTACAGAGTGTAGAATAGAGTTCCCTTTACTATTCAGCAGGTTCTTAATAGTTATCTATTTATATATAGTAGTGAATATATGTCAATCCCAATCTCCAAGTTTATACCTCCTACTTACCTCCTGATAGCCATAAGTTTGTTTTCTGTATCTATAACTCTATTTTCATTTCATAGATAAATTCATTTATTCCCTTTATATAGGTTCCACATATAAGCAGTATCATATGATATCCATCTTTATCTGTCTGATTTACTTCATTCAGTATGATGTCTCTGTATACTTGTCACTTCTTTTTTGCATCTATTAAGTCTATCATTCTTTTGTTTTTAACTTTTTCTAATTTGTTTTCTTAGTGAGAGTGAAACTCCTCTTTAAAAGTATTGGTCCCTCATGATGTTGTTATTAAAATAACTGTTTTCTATCCTATCTTGGTATATGCCTTTACCTCCTGCACTTTTATATTATGTGTTTTTATTTCATAATTTTCAGTGTTTTAGAACACACACATATTCCTTTGTTTTAATACTAGTACTGATTCTGTTAGTGCTTTTCAGAAATGTTCTTACACTTATAGTTCTCTGTTTTGTGCCAATCATGAGTGAAAATCTATCATCTCTGGCTCGTTTACTGAGGGAGAAAGTGCTGGACCCTTGATAATTTTATATTTATTTATTTTTCAATGGCTCCTTCAATTTGAATATATGTTCCAAAGGAGAGGGAGCACCGCTGATGTAACATCAGCTCTTAGATCAGTAGTTCACAATAAATATTTGAATGAGTGAATGAATGCAAGCTAGTTTTTGGTACTTCATAATTTTATTCTATGTAAATTAAGTATGTTTTATATATATATTTTTTGCATAATACTTTCAGACCTTGTAATATTACTTTGATGTTAAGCATTATTTTGAATTCTATTCAAGTTTTCAATCATATTTACATTCTTTTTAAACATGTTTATTTAAGGTGAATTCAGTGTTCACTATAAGTAATAGTTTGTAGTTTCTTTTCTATTCTTATTTCTCAACTTTCTTTCATCTATATAATATTGAGATATGTATTAGTGTATATTTCTATTAACATATTTCAGAATATCTTCCTTTTGGATTTATATATTATTGACAGTATGTATGTATCTAATAGTATTGACAATAGCTTTTATTAAGCACATAACACATTCTAGTTACCAAACTAAGAAACGGATTGTACTAAGTGATGTAGTCCTTGAAAACTGTCTTGTTTCTTTCACTACAGAGCAGATGAAGAAACAGAGGAAAACACCTTGTATGGTTAAGAAAGGATCACCCTTAATCATAGATTAAGGAATCATAGAGACCTGTTACTCCAAAATATCATTCCTAGGTGAGGAAACTGACTGTAATCCTGTCCATTTATGGTCACATCATTTGCTCTTTTTTGTAGTATAACATTGCACAGGGCTTAATATTCTGTCCAAGTATTTCAAAAATTATATTTGATGTTTGAAGGATGGTAAATCTAATGAGGAATTTTTTTAAAGAATTCTCTTCTTCTCATTATATATTCAGTACATAAATGTACCACCCAGAGTGTGGATTTCCTTTTGCTGGGGATTTCCTTTACTTGTCCTCTACTCTGCATCGTTCTTCAGACACTTCTTTCAGGTATCATCTCTAAGGAGTATGACTGACCAAATCAGAATGCTCTTGATAGTGAAAGGAGTCAGGACACATGTTCAACTAGAGGGGACAGAAGACATAACCCAGACTGCCCCAAACTAACTTGGATGGAGATTCTCCTCTAGTAAAGCCTTCAAGGTCCACAAAATTGCAGAATCAAGGGGGAAAAAATAACAGGCTCAACTGCACAAAAGGGAAACAAACAAAAATAATCAGAATGAACATATGTTTAAATGTTATACAAATGATTACAAATGGAAATGGCATCTCAGTTCTACAGATATTTAGAAAAAGCTTTTGACCTCTTTCAGTCAGTTCAGTTCAGTCTCTCAGTCATGTCCGACTCTTTGTGACCCCATGAATTGCAGCACGCCACGCCTCCCTGTCCATCACCAACTCCCAGAGTCCACTCAGACTCATGTTCATTGAGTCAGTGATGCCATCCAGCCATATCATCCTTTGTCATCCCCTTCTCCTTCTGCCTCCAATCCCTCCCAGCATCAGAGTCTTTTCCAATGAGTCAACTCTTCGCATGAGGTGCCCAAAGTATTGGAGTTTCAGCTTTAGCATCATTCCTTCCAAAGAAATCCCAGGGCTGATCTCCTTCAGAATGGACTGGTTGGATCTCCTTGCAGTCCAAGGGATTCTCAAGAATCTTCTCCAACACCACAGTTCAAAAACATCAATTCTTCAGCACTCAGCTTTCTTCACAGTCCGACTCTCACATCCATACATGACCACTGGAAAAACCATAGCCTTGACTAGACAGACCTTTGTTGGCAAAGTAATGTCTCTGCTTTTCAATATACTATCTAGGTTGGTCATAAATTTCCTTCCAAGGAGTAAGTGTCTTTTCATTTCATGGCTGCAGTCACCATCTGCAGTGATTTTGGAGCCCCAAAAATAAAGTCTGACACTGTTTCCACTGTTTCCCCATCTATTTCCCATGAAGTGATGGGACCAGATGCCATGATTTCTGTTTTCTGAATGTTGAGCTTTAAGCCAGCTTTTTCACTCTCCACTTTCACTTTCATCAAGAAGCTTTTTAGTTCCTCTTCACTTTCTGCCATAAGGGCGATGTCATCTGCATATCTGAAGTTATTGATATTTCTTCAGGCAATCTTGATTCCAGCTTGTGCTTCTCCCAGCCCAGCGTTTCTCATGATGTACTCTGCATAGAAGTTAGATAAGCAGGGTGACAATATACAGCCTTGACGTACTCCTTTTCCTATTTGGAACCAGTCTTTTGTTCTATGTCCAGTTCTAACTGTTGCTTCCTGACCTGCATATAGGTTTCTCAAGAGGCAGGTCAGGTGGTCTGGTATTCCCATCTCTTTCAGAATTTTCCATGGTTTATTGTTGACCTCTTTACCTTGGTCCAAACATCTTAAGAATCTTACTTCAAACACCTTACTACCCGACTCATGCATGATGCAATGCTCTGCATGAACTGTCCTGAACATAACAATCTCTTTTATGCTTTAGGACTCTTAAATTTGCTATTTATTATGCAGGAACAACTTTCCCTCAAATCTTCACCTATCTACTCTCATTTGTTATCCTATTTTATCCATGTTAATGAGGCATTTCTCATTATCTAGCACCATCATTTTCCTTTGGTTTACTCTCTGTCACAATTAGAGCCATAAGTCATATGAGACATTCCTCTTTTGTTTACAACAATTTCTCTAGAGCTTAGAACACTGCGAAAGTTATTCTCCATGAATAAAATTTGGTGTATGAGTGGCTGAGGAATCAACAAATGAGTGAAAAAGCAAATGACTGTCATTCAATGGTCACATGAACAATGCTGTGATCCAACTCAATACTTCAAAATCTACATCATAGCTACAACTTAATGATTGTTTTTTGATGACACTCATTGGCTATAAAGTTGTCACAAAAATTCTCATATCAACAAAACCTCTTACTGAACTGTATGTTAATTTGAACTGAATCAATTGACTCAATTGTTTTTCAGTTGTATCCATATTTCAAACAAGTGGAGCCAACTCCAGGAGAAGATCTTATCTATAGGCCATATTCTAAAATAACAAACTCCCTTAAATCAAGGATAAATTTCCAAATGACCATTTGTCTTCATGCCATGGTACCTAACATTAAAATTGCTCTTCAACAGGAAGAAATTTCCAAGACAGAATAAACCACAAATCTGCCCCACATAAAACAATTGACATTAGTGTATAAATAATTTTAATTTAATCATACTTACATAGACATCTTTAATGGTTCATCTTATCTACTGCAATTTTCATTGACCCCATATTTCTCTTCTTATGCCTCCAGGTCCAACTCGAAACCATGAATGGAAATAATAAGACCTTTTCCAGTGACTTCACCCTTACAGGGCTCTTCACTAACAACAAAGCCTCTGGCTTCCTTTTCAGCATCATTTGCGCCATCTTCTTCATGGCCATAATAGTTAATGGGGTCATGATCTTCCTGATCTACATAGACCCTCACCTCCATACCCCCATGTACTTCCTGCTCAGCCACCTCTCCTTCATTGACATTATGTACATCTCCACCATTGTGCCCAAGATGCTGGCCGATTACCTTGAGGGTGAGGGGACCATATCCTTTATTGCCTGTACAGCCCAATACTTTCTCTATATGGGCTTTGTAGGGGCCGAATTTTTCCTGCTGGGACTCATGGCATATGACCGCTACGTGGCCATCTGCAACCCTCTCCGCTATCCTGTCCTCATGAGCCATCGGGTCTGTTGGATGATCTTGGCCAGCTCTTGGTTTGGTGGTGCTCTGGATAGCTTCCTCCTCACCCCTATAACAATGACTCTACCATTCTGTGCTTCACACAAGATCAACCACTTCTTCTGTGAGGCACCCACCATGCTGAGGCTGGCCTGTGGTGACAAAGCTGCCTATGAAATGGTGATGTATATTTGCTGTGTCATGATGCTGCTGATCCCCTTCTCTGTAGTGATTACTTCCTACGCTGGAGTGCTCATCACAGTGCACGAGATGAAGTCAGCAGAAGGGAAGAAGAAGGCTTTTGCCACCTGCTCCTCACACATCATGGTGGTGATCTTATTCTATGGGGCTGCCCTGTACACATATATGCTTCCCCAATCATACCACACTCCAACAAAAGACAAGGTCTTTTCTGTCTTTTACACTATCATCACCCCCTTGTTAAACCCTCTCATTTACAGTTTGAGAAACAGGGATGTGGCTGAGGCCTTTAAGAGGGTTTTGGCAAGATGTCTAGGGACCCATTTTATGACAAGGGGAGAATTCTGACAGTCTAAATCCTCCATGTCTGCTCAGGAGTGTATGGGGTTTTGCCACAGATAATATAGATAATGCTTGCAGCAACCACCACTGCCAGTTATGTCAAAAAGTACATCAGCCATACTTTTATCAAAAAGATGAAACATCCATGCATTAATAATGCCAGTGTTATAAATGTTACCAAACTAACTCATATCTACTTGCCCACTGTGCAACAAGCCAATCTACTGACACCAAGTTGTGGTGAAGGAAAGTACAGCATTTACTGAAGGGCATCAAGTAAGAACAGTGGACAACTAGTGCTCAAAAGAAAAACAAAACAAAACAACTCCCTGGTGGCTTTTAGGCAAGAGTTTTTAAAGGCAACACTAGGGTTGAGGATCACAGGGTACCTGATTAGCTCATGGACATTCTTCTGACTTGTTGACAGTGAGGTAACAGGGTGATGTTTCAGAAATCTTGATCACCAGCCTTCTGGTTACAATCAGTCTAGGACACACGCACTTAAGGTCAGCACGTAATCACCATTCTTTACCTTGGCAGGGCTCTTTGTTTCTACGGAATGACTCAAAGTTTTGGTTAAATACTTGAGAAAGAACTGGTAGTTCTGTGATTTTGCTTTGCTGTTGAACTAGTGTTTCAGCTATCTTTAATTTTCTTGCTTGTCTGTCTTTCATTTGTTTCTGAATTCACTCACTTCTCTAATTAGTAAGTGAGTTTGCTCTTTGGAACTCAGGGAAAGCCTAGGAGACTAGAGCCTTTTTCTACAAATGACAAAAAGCACACAGAGGGGCATTTGTACCCAGGAAGTCCCTACAGAGTCCTGCTTGCTTTCGTAAAAACAGTATTTCTTCCTTGTGGCCATCCATTCTAATTCTTCCCTTATATCAACTCTATGAGTGCAATTTATGTATATAAGGGCCCCAAATTGTCTCATTAATATTACAAATTCTATCTGCTCTCAGGAACCTCATAAGAATGGCAATTTTGATTATGTTGTTTAAATGAATCATAGACAGAGTTTATGAAAAGGTTAGAGGTGCAAACATTTAAAAGAAGCTATAGCATCATAAAACTTAGAAGGAAATACGTACATAAATGCACACCAGGATTTAGAAAAGTTAAATATCTTTTCTTTGAGTAACAACTGAAAACATTCCTCCCTTATCTAAATCTGGGGCTGGAAAAAAACAAATCACATGTTTTTGCAGAAATAGAGACTAATATTCTTCTGGGCAAGGATTCTATGATGTTATATATGTTATATGGTAAATAATCATTATATCAGAAGGCACAGTAATAGGCAGGAGAGAAAAGAGTGCTTTATGAATTTGTAAATTCAGCAATCACTTTTCAGTTTTTACTCCAATCCATCAGAATTATTAAATTTCTGAAATCCTACTCTAGATATTATAGTGGTGTGATACTTTTATTCCAAAGAAGTAAACACAGCCTATTGTGGACAGCCTATTTTTCCTCATCTATGGTACTAAGTTTTACATTGTATAACATTACAAATTGGGAAGAAAATAATTGGATTTCCATCTTCAAGTTGGAACAAAAAAAAAAATTTTCCTTGGGAAATGACTTAGATAATTTCTTTTTAGGATGTTGGGTCCCTAAAGAGAATGTGTTTAGCCTAAATTATAGACTCAGTTGTAAAAACCTGGACCAAATCCCAAGCCTCTTAACCTTCTCTGTAATGAGGCTATGCCAGATTCTGTGCTCTCAAAACCCTAGCTGGGTTCAGTAATATTCTACTTCTGACAGACACTGATGATCGTAAACGTAAGCACACCTCCTATTGCACTGGAGAAAGGAACTGAGTGGTAATTTTTAACCAAATGGAAAAATTTATGTTGGACCCTGTAGACTGGACTGACTAATCAAGAAAGTGGACTTCCTTCCATTTATTTTAGTGGGAGTTTTAGTTGTTACCAAAGGCAGCCTTTTTGAAGCTCTCTTTCTGGAAGGTTTATCTCCTTCAATCTCGTCTACCTGGCTTGGAAAGTACCACATGCTAGGCATTAGGAAGAAGAATTTCCAACACAGAAGATAGTGAGGTACAAGAAAACAATAAGTCAGAAGAGGTGGGGAATGATCCTGAGAACTGAACATCAATTTGGGGTCCATTTTTAAAGATCATGTGAACTTCTGTCCATTCTCTATGTAACTAAGGCCCAATTTCCTCTTTTGTGAGAAATGAGGTAGTATAATGTCTTTCCTTATAAGATTTGAAAGAGCAAATATGATAAATGCAATAAACACTGGTCATTATTTTTTCTGTTGGTAATGAGGGTAATTGCCTTTCATGTTCCTAATATTTGTGATTTAGAAAAAAAAATCACCCCATTTATCATTCATCTTTCTATCCTTCACACATATAAGCATGCTGCTTTATTAATTATACTAAGAAAGATTGATAATGGGTTAAAAAAATCCAATTGTAAGGATTAAAAATAAATTTGTAAGGAAATTAGGGAAAGAGTAACTAATGTATACTTTTAAAATGTAGTAATTAAAACAATAATATGATAGTACTGCATACTTATTAGAGTGGTTACAATTGAAATTACTGTAAAATACAGGAAGCTTCATTCATTGCTGGTGGGAATGTAAAGACAAATCACTGTGGAAGAGAATTTGACAGTTTCCAACAAAACTAAGTCTAGTCTTACCACATAATCTGGCAATAGTGCTTCCCAGAATTTATCCTACTGACATTAAAAAATAATAATAAACAAAAAACTGCATTTGAAGCAATTTTTTCATAGTCATCAATAATTAATCAAGATGTCTTTAGTAGATAAACAGATAAGTAAAGTGTGATATATCAGTACTCTTGAATATTATTAAACAAAACAAAAAATTAAAATGAAAAGAAATGATCCAATAAGCCATGAAATAAAGAAAGAATCTTCAAGGTATATTACTAACTGAAAAAAAAAAAAACAATCTGAAAATCTTATGTGATATATGATTCCAACTATATAACATTCTGGAAAAATGACAAAATTTGTTGTTGTTATTGTTCAGTTGTTCAGTCATGTCTGACTCTTCATGACCCCATAGACTGCATCATGTCAGGCTTCCCTGTCCTATACCATCTTCCAGAGCTTGCTCAAACTCATGTCTATTGAGTCGGTGATGCCATGAAACTGTCTCATACTCTGTCATCCCTTTCTCCTCCTGCCTTCAATCTTTCCCAGCATCAGAGTCCTTTCTAATGAGTTGGCTTTTCACATCAGGTGGTCAAAATATTGAAGCTTTAGCTTCACCATCAGTCCTTCCAGTGAATATTTGGGACTGATTTCCTATAGGATTGACTGGTTTGATCTCCTTTCAGACCAAGGGATTCTCAAGAGTCTTCTCCAGCACCACAGTTCACAAGCATCAATTTTTGTACTTAGCCTTCTTTATGGTCCAACTCTCATATCCATCCATGACTAGTGGAAAAACCATGTCTTTCACTAGACGGACTTTTGTTGGCAAAGTAATGTCTCTGCTTTTTAATATGCTGTCTAGGTGTGTCACAGCCTTTCTAAGCATCTTTTAGTTTCAAGACTGCAGTAATCATCCACAATAATGTTGGAGCCCAAGAAAATAAAATCTGTTACTGTTTCCATTGTTTTCCCATCTATTTGCCATGAAGGGATGCGGCCAGATGCCATGCTCTTCATTTTTTGAATGTTAAGTTTTAAGCCAGCTTTTTCACTCTTCTCTTAAACTTTCAACAAGAAGCTTTTTAGTTCCTCCTTGCTTTCTGCCATAAGGATGGTACCTCCATATCTGAGTTTATTGATATTTCTTCCTGCAATCTTGATTCCAGTTTGTGCTTCATTCAGCCTGGTATTTCCCATGATATACTCTGCATATATTAAATAAACAGGAGGACAATATACAGCCTTGACATACTCCTTTCCCAATTTTGAACCAGTCCATTGTTCAATGTCTGGTTCTAACTGCTGCTTCCTGACCTGCATACAGGTTTCTCACAAGGCAGGTAAACTGGTCTGGTATTCCCATCTCCTAAAGAATTTTCCACAGTTTGTTGTGATCCACACAGTCAAAAGGTTCAGTGTAGTCAATGAAATAGAAGTAGATGTTTTTCTGGAATTCTCTTTCTTTTTCTATGAGCCAGTAGGTGTTGGCAATTTGATCTCTGGTTCCTCTGCTTTTTCTGAATTCAGCTTGAACTACTGGAAGTTCTTGGTTCGTACAATTGAAGCCTAGCTTCAAGAATTTTGAAAATTGCTTTGTTAGCCTGTGAAAAGAGTGCAATTGTGCAGTACTTTGAACATTCTTTGGCATTGCCCTTCTTTGGGATTGGAATGAAAACTGACATTTTCCAGTCCTATGGTCACTGTTGTGTTTCCCAAATTTGCTGGCATATTGAGTGCAGCATTTTCACAGCATCATCGTTTAGTATTTGAAATAGGTCAGCTGGAATTTCGTCACCTCCACTAGCTTTGTTCGTAGTAATGCTTCCTAAAGCCCACTTGACTTCAACTCCAGGATGTCTGACTCAAGGTTAATGATCACATCATCATGGTTACCTAGGTGACTAAGATCTTTTTTGTATAGTTCTTCTGTGTATTCTTGCCAACTCTTCTTAATATTTTCTGCATCTCAGTTCCATACTGTTTCTCTCCTTTTTTATGCCCATCTTTGCATGAAATGTTCCCTGGATAGCTCTAATTTTCTTGAAGAGACCTTTAGTCTTTCCCATTCTACTGTTTCTTTGCATTGATCACTTAGGAAGGCTTTCTTATCTCTCCTTGCTATTCTTTGGAACTCTGCATTCAGATGGATATATCTTTCCTTTCCTCCTTTACCTTTCACGTCTCTTCTTTTCTCAGCCATATTTAAGGTCTCTTCAGACAACCATTTTGCCTTTTTTCATTTCTTTTTCTTGGGGATGGTTTTGATCACCTCCTCCTGTACAATGTTATGAACCTCCATCCATAGTTCTTCAGGCACTCTGTATATCAGATCTATCCCCTTGAATCTATTTGTTACTTCCAAATTGTGAAAGGAATACATTAAGGCTGTATGTTGTCACCTTGCTTATTTAACTTATACGCAGAGCACATCATGTGAAATGCCCGATTGTATGAAGTGCAAGCTGGAATCAAGATAGCATGGAGAAATATAAATAACCTCAGATATGCAGATGACACTACCCTTATAGCAGAAAGCAAAGAGGAACTAAAATACCCCTTGATGATAGTGAAAGAGCAGAGTGAAAAAATTGGCTTAAAACTCAATGTTCAAAAGATGAAGATCATGACATCTGATATGTTTGTAACCAGCACTCATGTTTAAAAAAAAAATCACCTTATATGATGCTCTTTTACTATTATATGGCACCCCACTCCAGTACTCTTGCCTGGAAAATCCCATACAGAGGGAGCCTGGTGGGCTGCAGTCTGTGGGGAGAAGTCAGACACGACTGAGCAACTTCACTTTCACTTTCACTTTTGCCTGGAAATTGGAGAAGGAAATGGCAACAGAGTGTTCTTGCCTGGTAGGCCCAGGGATGGGGAGCCTGGTGGGGTCTGTCATCTATGGGTCGCTAAGAGTCAGAGACTGAGCAACTCGGGCACACTGAGCAGGGATGGGGAGCAGTTTGTTTTACTTTTCCTATTTCATATTCAATGGTATTTCATTTCATTTTTCATTTAGTTTATATTTTCCAATCACTCCATCTCTTCTTTTTGTTTTGATGTTCTTTCTCAAACCTTTATCAAATGTAATAGAAAAGCTTTTAGATATATGTGTGTGTGTTATATGTATTTTAGAAAATTTATAAATTTTGCCTAACTAAAAATATTATGACATTTTTATTCTACTTGTTTGACTTAGTATGATTAGAATGATAGATTTCTAATTAAAAAATAGATATGCAACAAGCAACAAAGGTTTACTGTATAGCATAGCGAGCTACAGTCAATATCTTGTAATAACCTATGATGCAAAATAATTTCTAATATATGTGTATCAGAATAACTGAATCACCTTTCTGTGCACCTGAAATATTTTAAGTCAATTATACTTCAACAGGAGAAGGCAATGGCACCCCACTCCAGTACTCTTGCCTGGAAAATCCCATGGACAGAGGAGCCTGGTAGGCTGCAGTCCATGGGGTCGCTAAGAGTCGGGCACGACTGAGCGACTTCACTTTCACTTTTCACTTTCATGCATTGGAGAAGGAAATGGCAACCCACTCCAGTGTTCTTGCCTGGAGAATCCCAGGGGTTGGGGAGCCTAGTTGGCTGCAGTCTCTGGGGTCGCACAGAGTCAGACACGACTGAAGCAACTTAGCAGCAGCAGCAGCAGCATACTTCAACAAGATACACAAGTGAAAAATAAAGTAAGTTAAAATTTTTCTATTTTAAGCTATTATAATCATTTCTAAGCATAAAACAGGGGGGGAGCTAAAGAAGCAATGTTGATATGCCTTGCTACAATAACTAAAAATATATCATGGATAATAAAAAATGAATGAAATTTAAGAAAACAAGGAAATGAAAATGTACTTGAGGTATACATGACTGACACATAGTCATACGTCAAAATGCTAATAGTGATTTTGAACACACGCAGCCATAAGTGCAGTTTCCAACAAGCAGCAGTGAGTGGTAGCTGAAGCAAGGTCTTACTTAGTTTTCTAGACAGGGAGCTTTAACCACTGGACCACAGGGGCCAGCAGTTAGGGCTAAGGTCCCTAGTCCTGCCTGCCTAGTCACGAATGGATTCAGGCAAGGAGGCAGAAGGTAAGTTCAGTTCAGTTCAGTCACTCAGTAATGTCCAACACTTTGCGACCCCATGAAATGCAGCATGCCAGGCCTCCTGTCCATCACCAACTCCCAGAGTCCACCCAAACCCATGTTCATTGAGTCGGTGAGGCCATCCAACCATCTCATCCTCTGTTGTCCCCTTCTCCTGCCCTCAATCTTTCCTAGCATCAGGGTCTTTACAAATGAGTCAGCTCTTTCCATCAGGTGGCCAAAGTATTGGAGTTTCAGCTTCAACATCAGTCCTTCCAATGAACACCCAGATCTGATTTCCTTTAGGATGGACTGATTGGATCTCCTTGCAGTCCAAGGGACTCTCAAGAGACTTCTCCAACACAACAGTTCAAAAGCATCAATTCTTCGGCGCTCAGCTTTCTTTATAGTCCAACTCTCACATCCATACATGACTACTGGAAAAATCATAGCCTTGACTAGACGGACTTTCGTTGACAAAGTGATGTCTCTGCTTTTTAATATGCTGTCTACGTTGGTCATAACTTCCCTTCCAAGGAGTAAGCGTCTTTTAATTTCATGGCTGCAGTCACCATCCACAGTGATTTTGGAGCCCAGAAAAATAAAGTCTGCCATTATTTCCACTGTTCCCCCATCTATCTGCCATGAAGTGATGGGACCAGATGCCATGATCTTAGTTTTCTGAATGTTAAGCTTTAAGTCAACTTTTTCACTCTCCTCTTTCCCTTTCATCAAGAGGCTCTTTAGTTCTTCTTCAACTTCTGCCATAAGGGTGGTGTCATCTGCATATCTGAGGTTGTTGATATTTCTCCCAGCAATCTTAATTCCAGCTTGTGCTTCTTCCAGTCCAGCATTTCTCATGATGTCATATAAGCTAAATAAGCAGGGTGACAATATACAGCCTTGATGTACTCCTTTTCCTATTTGGAACCAGTCTGTTGTTCCATGTCCAGTTCTAACTGTTGCTTCCTGACCTGCATACAAATTTCTCAAGAGGCAGATCAGGTGGTCTGGTATTCCCATCTCTTTCAGAGTTTTCCACAGTTTATTGTGATCCACACAGTCAAAGGCCTTGTCATAGTCAATAAAGCAGAAATAGATGTTTTTTCTGGAACTCTCTTGCTTTTTCCATGATCCAGCGGATGTTGGAAATTTGATCTCTGGTTCCTCTGCCTTTTCTAAAACCAGCTTGAACATGTGGAAGTTCGCAGTTCACATATTGTTGAAGCGTGGCTTGGAGAATTTTGAGCATTACTTTACTAGTGTGTGAGATGAGTTCAATTTTCAGTAGTTTGAGCATTATTTGGCATTGCTTTTCTTTGGGATTGGAATGAAAACTGACCTTTTCCAGTCCTATGGCCACTGCTGAGGTTTCCAAATTTGCTGGTATATTGAGTGTAGCACTTTCACAGCATCATCTTTCAGGATTTGAAATAGCTCAACTGGAATTCTACCACCTCCACTAGCTCTGTTCATAGTGATGCTTCTTAAGACCCAGTCGACTTCACATTCCAGGATGTCTGGCTCTACGTGAGTGATCACACCATTGTGATTATCTGGGTCATGAAGATCTTTTTTGTATAGTTCATTATATAGTGTATTCTTGCCACCTCTTCTTAATATCTTCTGCTTCTGTTAGGTCCATACCATTTCTGTCCTTTATCGAGCCCATCTTTGCATGAAATGTTCCCTTGGTATCCATAATTTTCTTGAAGAGATCTCTAGTCTTTCCAATTTTATTGCTTTCCTCTATTTGTTTGCATTGGTCCCTGAGGAAGGCTTTCTTATCTCTCCTTGCTATTCTTGGAACTCTGCATTCAAATGGGTATATCTTTCCTTTTCTCCTTTGCTTTTCACTTCTCTTTTTTCACAGCTATTTGTAAGGCCTCCTCAGACAGTCATTTTGTTTTTTTGCATTTCTTTTTCTTGGGGATGGTCTTAATTCCTATCTCCTGTACAATGTCATGAACCTCCGTCCATAGTTCATCAGGCACTCTATCAGATCTAGTCCCTTAAATCTATTTCTCACTTCCACTGTATAGTCATAAGGGATTTGATTTAGGCCATACCTGAACGGTCTAGTGGTTTTCCCTACTTTCTTCAATTTAAGTCTGAATTTGGCAATAAGGAGTTCATGACCTGAGCAACAGTCAGCTCCCAGTCTTGTTTTTGCTGATTGTATAGAGCTTCTCCATCTTTGGCTACAAATAATATAATCAATCTGATTTCAGTGTTGACCATCTGGTGATGTCCAGAAGGTAAAGAGTGAAGCAAAAAATTTACTGAAAAGTAGTTGCAGAAATCTGTATGGGTGGACTCAGAGACAGATTCACGCCTGTGGGAATAACCCTGTGTATGAGACAGCAAAAGAGACACTGATGTATAGAACAGTCTTATGGACTCTGTGGGAGAGGGAGAGGGTGGGAAGATTTGGGAGAATGGCATTAAAACATGTATAATATCATATATGAAATGAGTTGCCAGTCCAGATTCGATGCACGATACTGGATGCTTGGGGCTGGTGCACTGGGATGACCCAGAGGGATGGTATGGGGAGGGAGGAGGGAGGAGGGTTCAGGATGGGGAACACATGTATACCTGTGGCGGATTCATTTCGATATTTGGCAAAACTAATACAATATTGTAAAGTTTAAAAATAAAATAAAATTTTAAAAAAAAAGGAGTAATTTTCTAAGTCTTCATCTTCCTTTATGACAATCACCTTGCTTTGTCCCTCCCAGGTTAACTTGTGTCAGTACCCTCCCCTGGGGTGCGCATGCACATCCTAGCCGAGACAGATCTTGAAGTGAAGGCTTCTGAGAGAAGCAAGACTGATTATGGCCTAGAGTTATCCTGACTTTTGACTCCAAGGGAACTTTCTGTGCACATGTAGTGGCTTCCTTATCAGACAAGGTTTTTTACTTTCTTTGTCCTTACTATGATTATTCCCTTAAAAGTGAAAGTTGCTCAGTCATGTCTGACTCTTTGTGACCCCATGAACTATACAGTTCAGTTCAGTTAAGTCACTCAGTCAGGTCTTACACTTTGCAAATCCATGGACTGCAGCATACCAGGCTTCCCTGTCCATCACCAACTCCTGGAGCTTACTCAAACTCATGTCCACTGAGTCAGTGAAGCCATCCAACCATCTCATCCTCTGTTGTCCCATTCTCCTTCAGGAGTGTGTTGCCATGCCCTTCGCCAGAGAATGTTCCCAACCTAAGGATCAAACCCAGGTTTTCCACATTGCAGGCGGATTCTTTACCAGCTGAGACACCAGAGAAGCCTTCATTCCCTTGAGGTAAGAGAAAAAGACTATTTACCCTGTTTTTTTTGGCTGTAAATCCTTCAACTGGAGCCCACCTATCTCTTATCTTAAGAAATGCAAAGAGGAGGTTGGTTGATTATAAATTTCCAACCTGGAATCACCTATCCTACTCAAAAGGAAGTTTAAAAAATAACAACATCTTAAACTAATAAGAGCAAGTTAAATGGATAGGCAATCTAGAAAAAAACTTGGTAGCACATTTAAGAAGTTTCAACCTCACTAAAAAAATTATTATTATTTAATTAATTAATTAAATAGGTCATCTTAGGACAGAGTTAAAGTTATTAGTGGGCACATATGTTTACATGTTTTTACTTATATATTTAGAAAGAAAGCTGTGAAGATATATCAGTGAAATGGAAACTAACAGACAATAAGAAAGTAAACTGATACTGCTTCAGAAGTGCAACTTAAAAATAAAATTAAAAGTTAAAAATACTATGCAAATTGACTGAATAACTCTCCCTAAAGACAAATTTAAGAAGGAAACACAAAGTGCACAAAATTAAGTGTACACTGTTGGCAGAAATGTAAATTTGTGTAGCCACTGTAGAAAACAGTGTGGAGGTTTCTCAAAAACTAAAAATAGTGAGAACTATCATTGACTCAACAATCCCACTTTTGGGTTCATATTTGAAAAAAACAAAAACACTAATTTGAAAGGATACATGCACCCCAATGTTCATAGCCACAATATTTACAATTGGCAAGATACGAAATTACCCTATGTGTCCATGAAGAGATGAATGGATAAAAAAGATGTGGTATGTATATACATTGAAATACTACTGAACCATAAGAAAACAAATTTTCTATTTGCAGCAATGTGAATGAAACTGGAGGAGAGTATGCTAAGTGAAATAAGACAAAAAAGACAAATACTATATCACTTATATCTGGAATCTAAAAAAATGTAGTAAAGTAGTAAATATAACAAAACAAAAACAGACCTACAGAAACAGAGGATTAACTAGTGAGTACCAGTGCTGGGAGAGGGGCAAACCCATATGGGTGGGGGAGAAGGAGATACAGACTGTTGGATATAAGGGAAACTATAGGGATATATTGCACAACATGGAGAATATAGCCAATATTTTCTAATAACTGTAAATGGAATGTGACTTCTAAAAATTGTATAAAGTTAATAAAATAAATATATATATTTAAATGTTAAAATGTGGATATGAAGCCTTCAAAAATTTCAATAAAAATTAAAACAAGACTTATTTTAAAGACAATGTTTATCATCACATGAGTCATTAACACTACAATTAATATATGCATGAAAATGCAGTGCTGGTTAAATAAAATTGAGAATATTTATGAGGTAGGACTAGACTTCCCTGGTGACTCAGATGGTAAGAGCATCTGCCTACAAAGCAGGAGACCTGGGTTCGATCCCTGGGTTGGGAAAATCCCTGGAGAAGGAAATGGCAGCCCACTCCAGTATTCTTGCCTGGAAATCCCATGGACAGAGGAGCCTGGTAAGCTACAGCCCATGGGGTCGCAAAGAGCCAGACATGACTGAGCAACTTCACTTTTGGACACTTTCGGATGAGGTAGGACACAATGCAGATAATGAATGCTACGTTTGGAAGAATATTTCTCACTAGGAACACTTTTTAAGAAATTGTTTTGAATAACAAAAATTATCAAATCATATGTAAACACACACCTCCTTATGTGTGAAATTATATATACATATATATAATGTGTATATGTATATATATATAAATATATATAAATGTATATATATAAATATATATATACTTTCCACATAATGATATGTGTTTATGCTGCTGGCACTGCTCAGTCATGTCCGACTCTTTGAGAACTCATTGACTGTAGGCTGCCAGGCTCCTCTGTCCATGGAATTTTCCAGATAAGAATACTGTAGTGGTTTGCCATTTCCTACTTCAATGTGTGTGTGTGTGTAAAATACAAATTTAATTTTATATGAATAGCTATCTATATGATATGCTTTGGTGACTATCATTTAGTATTATGGGCATTTTTCATTTTCAGAAATTTTTCACATTTCCTCAAGTATATGTATCCAGTACTCAAAACTCAGAAAAAATAATTATTGTTAGACTACCAACAGTGGTCCATATAGTCAAAAGTATCGTTTTTCCAGTAATCGTGTATGGATGTGAGAGTTGGACCATTAAGAAAGCTGAGCACCAAAGAATTGATGCTTTTCAACTGTGGCATTGGAGAAGACTCTCAAGAGCCCCTTGGACTGCAAGGAGATCATACCAGTCAATCCTATAGGAAATCAGTCCTGAATATTCATTGGGAGGACTGATGCTGAAGCTGAAGCGCCAATACTTTGGCCACCTGATGTAAAGAACTGACACTGGAAAAGACCCTGATGCTGAGAAAAGATTGAACACAGGAAGAGAAGGGGATGACAGAGGATGAGATGGTTGGATGGCATCACCAACTCAATGAACATGAGTTTGAGCATTCTCCAGCAGACGGTGAAAGACAGGGACGCCTGGTGTACTGCAGTCCATGGGGTCACAAAGAGTAAGACTGAGTGACTGCACTAACTCATTGGACTACCAATAAAGTGCTAAAAAAAAATGATAGTTGAGCTACCTTCTATCATTTTTATGTCTCTTCAAATTAGTTCCCACATTTCACTGGGAGGATTAGCTGCCAAAGGAAATTTCTCATGAATAGAAAACTCACAGTCTTGCACTTTGGAGCCTAGCAGTGGAAACAGTTTTCTCAAAGTCCATGTGACATTCATCCCCAAAATACACTACCCATTAGCTGTGCCAAATCTGTCTCATTACAGTCTGCAAGGTCCACAGGGAAGAGACTTGATTTTTACAAGAAAACTTCACTTCATTGCCTTCTCAGAAAACTATATAAACTCCTGCCTCTTCTCACTTCTGAGCACTTCCCATTGCTCCAGGAAACCTAAACATGGAAAACCAAGAGACAGTTCAGCATTCTTTAATGGTCTGCAACTTTCTTTCTGCCTTTTCAGTTTTTCACAATTGTCCCTCATAGGTTTCTAAAATTTCTTATTAAAATAGGTTAAGCATTAACACACATGTCTAGAAAGCTGGAGGATTTGTGCAATCTGTTCTGACAATGAAAAAATATTTCAAAGATTTTTAATGTGGCATTTTTAAAAAAGAAAATTCCTTTTGCCAATTTATATTACAAAATTTCTCTTAATAACTTGCTGCATGTCTCTTTTTGACCTAACTCCATCATCAGTTGCTAAGGATACCTCTAGTTTACAATTCAGTAAATTCAAGCTCATAAACCTAAATCTCTATGTTTTGTATCATCATGGGTAATATGCAGAGGAAACCTGGGCACAGAAGTCAGAACTTGAAATCTTTCCTGTTATGGATATTCAGGACTATGAGTCTCTTATTGTTTTTTTTTTTTTTTTTTTTTCTTCAATATAAGCTTGAGAAAAATTAAATCTGCTAAATATAATTATCTTCTTTTCTAGTAACATATCTTCTATTTTATGAAAAATCTCTTTGTTCCTTATCTCTTTTAGCTATTTAAAGTTCTTGTAGCTTGCTGAATTTTGATTTTACTAAATTTTGTATGACTATCTCCACATTTGATGGCTTAGTGATCAAGAACTCACTCATACACTCCACCTTTGAAGGACCTACCTTAACTTGAATGACAGTCTGGAGAGGATTCAACTCTATGTAAGTGACAGAGACATTTTTATACAGTTAGAACAAAGTTTACAATAATATTAAACATTTTGGTGATCTTTTTATATCATTGAAGTGTGTTTCATTCCTTTAAGCATACCAGGAAACATGTAACATGCTGCTTTTAATAGGCAGCATTCAGATTAAATTATTGAGAAAAGATTTGAGAAATGTGAGTTGATGAGGTTAAACAAGGAGAGATGAATCAAGGCAAAATGAATCAGTTTATGACTTTTTTAAAAGTAAATAATTGGATTTAGAGGTTCAAGGTTTTATCTAAACAATAAGAAATCCTTGATTAAATTAAGCAATTCAATGAATCATCTAGAAGCTTCTGCAATATTTAAAACAACTTTGTACATTCCTCCTTACCTATTATCTTAATGAAAATTCAAGTCTTTTGAAATTGTGCAGTAAGATAACAGATGACAAATCAAACTCTGATGAGCACGTAGCCTAGTTTTTCTCAATGACACGTTAAATATCTGGTGAATAAGGAAATGGCTGAATTTCCATAGCATATCTTAGGAGTTTGACTGAATAGATTCTCATTGCATGATATAAACAAAATTTATGCAAGCTGAATCTTGAGCTATAAAGGCTGGGTTATCTACAACTCAGGAACTGCAAATCTCAGGTTACAAGCTCAATGGGGGCCCTCCATCCCAACTGCAAGTACATTGAGAAGAAGATTACTTACTTCACTTTCTTTCTGGGAGTGATCTAGAATATGTATTACAAATCTTAGGTTTGGGAGTACTATTAAGTGGAACTGTGCAAAGAATTTTCTTTTTATAAACTATTTATCTATCTCTGTGTTTAACCTTAGCAAAATCTTTACTCTCCTTTTTAAGTAAATTTAATAGTTTAAGTAAAATTTAGCCTTATGAATTAGATGAAGACAGGGAAAGAACTATTTGAAGGGCTAAATGAAAAACTTGCATAGTATCATAGTTTACAGAGCACAGATATAAACCGGATATAAAAACAAACAAACAAAAATATTTCCAGGGTATTTGGTTCTGGAAAATTCAATCCTAGAATAATGTCTTTTTTTTTTTTTCTTACCACTTAAGGAAATTAATTGTTTTATATTTCTAGAGTATGATAACACATTTACAGGAGACTTGGAAAATACAGAATAAGATTACATATAATTCCTAGTGTAATGTCTTGAAATTGAGATACTGAATTTTAAAACAGATATTGCCAAAGATCATCCCAAATGAATACAGGAAAGGAGTCCTTTGGCAAGAAATGTATAGATTAATGCACATAAGCATTGGAAAGCATAAACTGACACAAAGAAGGGTGTTTTTCCACTTTCTAGTCATGTTCTTTTTCAGTCTATCTTTTCCGACTCTAAAGTCTTGTTCTCATTATGAATGGCTGAATGTTACAAAGTAAAGAAACTGCGTCTGAGTGGACCTAGAGGACAAAGCAGGAGGATTTATGAGCAGCTTTTAGTTCAAGTGAACACAGAATTTCATAGCAAAGGGGCTGTTGCCCTGAAGGACCATGGAGTATGCTCTTTAATTTGGTAGAAAGTTCATCAGTGGTAGCATATAAGCAGAAGGCTGTAATTTACAACGTTGAGATACCAATGTCACTTGATTTAAAGGACAGGCTTGGTGATCATTCAAACTGGGTAGGAAAAAGTGATTTGCAACCATCCCGATTCAACCAAATGTCTACACCCAGAAAAAACAGGAGCTACTAGTAGCAATTGCCTCTGGATGTAATAAATGCATCACTTTCACTTAATGGGTGGTAAGTATAATAAAAAAGAATTTAAGTAAGCCTTAAAGATAATTTAACTTGCCAGTTTTGCTCAATAACTTTTCTTTGTTATGATATCATAATTTGCAGGTTGAGCATAAATATGCTTCTCGAAATTATTAGGTTCTCATCAGTGTGATGCACACACTTTTCTGAGAATATACAACAGAGTATTTCCTTCAACCTAAGAGATATCTGAGGAAAAAATACAGAATCTAAATGCTGAATTATTCTCACCCAGAGTGCCAGATTTCTTAGATTTGACATTCAAAAGGTATTTACAATTCAAATTCATAGATTTTAGATCTATGTGTAGATAGCTTAAAGAAAAGTTAGGGATTTTTACACATTTGCCAATTATTTTAAAATAAGATATATGTGTATAGCATTAATTTTTTACTTTGCAATTGTATAAAATATTTTCACCTATAATTGAGAGCAGGAGGAGAAGAGGGCAACAGAGGATGAGATAGTTGGATAGCATCACCAATTCAATGGACATGAGTTTGAGCAAATTCTGGGAGACAGTGACGGTCAGGGAAGCCTGGCATGCTGCCATGATGGTGTCACAAAGAGTGGGACATTGTTCAGTTAGGAACTGAACAATGGATTTCTTATTTTATCTATAGGGTAATCTTGAATGTTGTCATCTAAATTTACTACAAATGAAAAGCAAAGATTAGACAATGTAGGGACAGAACCAGATACACAAAATTAATTTTTGTCATGGGTTGATGCTGCTGTCCAGTTGCTAAGTCCTCTCTAACTCTTTGGAACCCCATGGACTGCAGCATTTCAGGCTTCCCTGTACTTCACTATCTCCCAGAGTTTGCTCAAATTCATGTTCTCTGACTCAGTGATATTATCTAACCATCTCTTCCTCCCCACCCTCTTTTTTTTTTTTTTTCTTTCAATCTTTCCCAGCATCAGGGTCTTTTGCAATGAGTCAGCTTTTCCCATAAGGTAGTCAAAGTACTGGAGCTTCATCTTCAGCATAAATCCTTCCAATGAATATCCAGGGTTGATTTCCTTTAGTATTAATTGATTTGCTCTCCTTGCAGTTTAAGGGACTCTCAAGAGTCTTCTTCAGCACCACATTTGGAAAGCATCAGTTCATTGGCACTTAGCCTTCTTTATTGTCCAACTCTCAGATACGTACATGACTCCTGGAAAAACCGTAGCTTTGACTAAATGAACTTTTGTCTGCAAAGTGAGGTCTGTGCTTTTAAACATGCTTTCTAGGTTTGTCATAGCTTTCCTTTCAAGGAACAAGCATCTTTTATTTTCATGGCTGCCGTCAATCTGCAGTGATTTTGGAACTCAAGAAAATAAATTTTGTCGCTAACTCTAACTTTTCCCCTTTTATTTGTCATGAAGTAATGGACTGGAAGACAAGATCTTAGTATTTTAAATGTTCAGTTTTAACCCACCTTTTTCACTCTCCTCTTTCAACCTTATATAGAGGCTTCTTAGTTCCTCTTCATTTTATGTCATTAGAGTGGTATCAGGTGTATATCTGAGATTGTTGATATTTCTCCCAGCAATCTTGATTCCAGCTTGTGATTCATCCAGTCCTGCATTTCACATGATATGCTCTGTATAAAAGTTAAATAAACAGGGTAACAATATATAGCCTTGACGTACTCCTTTCCCAATTTTGAACTCCTTTCCCAGTTAATTGTTCCATGTAAGGTTCTAACTGTTGCTTTTTGACCTGTGTTCAGGCTTCTCAGGAGAAGATAAGGTGGTCTGATATCCCCATGTCCTTAAGAATTTTCCAGTTTGTTGTAATCCACACAAAGACTTTAGCTTAGTCAATGAAGCAAAAGTGAATGTTTTCCTGGAATTCCCTTGCTTTTCCTATAATCCAATGGATGTTGGCAATTCGATCTCTGGTTCCTCTACCTTTCTAAACCCAACTTGTACATCTGAAAGCTTTGATTCACATACTACTGAGGCTTAGCTTGAAGAATTTTGAGCATAACCTTTGTTGTTGTTCAGTTGTTCAGGCATGTCTGACTCTTCACAACCTCGTGAACTATAGCACTCAGGCTTCCCTGTCCTTCACTATCTTCCAGAGTTTGCTGAGACCCATGTCCATTGAGTTGATGATGCCATACAACCATCTCATCCTCTGTCATCCCTTTCTCCTCCTGCCTTCAACCTTTCCCAGCATCAGAGGCTTTTCCAATGAGTCAGCTCTTCTCATCAGTTCCCCAAAGTATTGGAGTTTCAGCTTCAGCATCAGTCCTTCCAATGAATATTCAGGGCTGATTTCCTTTAGGATTTATTGATTTGATCTCTTTGCAGTCCAAGGGACTCTCAAGAGTCTTCTCCAACACTATGGCTCGAAAGCATCAATTCTTCAGTGTTCAGCTTTCTTTATGGTTCAACTCACATCTGTACATGACTACTGGAAAAACCATAGCTTTGACTATATGGATGTTTGTCAGCAAAGTGATGTCTCTGTTTTTTAATACACTATCTAGGTTTGTCATAGCTTTTCTTCCAAGGAGCAAGTGTCTTTTTAACTTCATGGCTACAGTCACCATCCCTAGCAATTTTGGAGCCCAAGAAAATAAAGTGTGTCACTGTTTCCATGGTTTTCCCATCTATTTTCCCTGAAGTGATGGAAACAGATACCATGGTCTTAGTCATTTGAATGTTGAGTTTTAAGCCAGCTTTTTCACTTCCTTCTTTCACCTTAATCAAAAGGCTCTTTAGTTCCTCTTACCTTTCTGCCATAAGGGTGGTATCATCTCCATATCTGAGATATTTGATATTTCTCCTGTCTTTCTTGCTTCCAGCTTGAGTTTCATCCAGTCCAGCATTTCACATGATGTACTCTGCATATAAGTTAAATAAGCAGAATGATAACATACATCCTTGACATACTCCTTTCCCAATATTGAACTAGTTCATTGTTACGTGTTTGGTTCTAACTGTTACTTCTTGACCTGCATGCAGGTTTCTTAGGAGGCATATAAAACGGTCTGGTATTCCCTTTACAAACTTTCCACAGTTTGTTGTTATCCACACCATCAAAGATTTTAGCATAGTCAATGAAGCATATATTTTACTGGAATTCTCTTGCTTTTTCTTTGATCCAGTAGATGTTGGCAATTTGATCTCTGATTCCTCTGTCTTTTAAATCTACCTTGCACATCTGGTAGTTCTTGGTTCATATGCTACTGAAGCCTAGCTTGAAGGATTTTGAGGATTAACTTGCTAGCATGTGAAATGAGTGCAATTGTGCAGTAGCTTAAACATTCTTTGGCACTGCCCTTTTTAGGTTTGGAATGAAAACTGACCTTTTACAGTCCTCTGGCCACTTCTGAGTTTTCCAAATTTACTGGCATATTGAGTGCAGCACTTTAATTGTATCACCTTTTAGGATTTGAAATAGATTTGCTGGAATTCCATCACCTCCACTAGCTTTGTTGGTAGTAATGCTTCTTAAGTCCTTCTTGACTTCAAACTCCAGGATATCTGGCTCTAGGTCAGTGACCACACTATCGTGGTTATCCCAGTCTTTAAGTCCTTTTCTTTTATAGTTCTTCTATGTATTCTGGCCACCACTTCTTAATCTCTTCTACCTCTGTTAGGTCCTTACAATTTCTGTCCTTTATCATGCCCATCCTTGCATAAGATGTTCCCTTGATACCTCCAATTTTCTTGAAGAGAGCTCTAGTCATTCCCATTCTATTGTTTTCCTCTACTCCTTTGTATTGTTCATTGAAGAAAGTCTTCTTATCTCTCCTTCCTTTTCTCTGGAATTCTGTATTCAGTTGTGTATATCTTTCCCTTTCTCCTTTGACTTTCAAATCTCTTCTTTACTCAGCTATTTTTGTAAGACCTCCTCAGACAACCACTTTGCCTTCTTACATTTCTTTTTCTGTAGGATGATTTTGGTTACTGCCTCCTGTGCAATGTTATGAACCTCCATATCCATGTTTCTTCTGGCACTCTGTCTACCAGATCTAATCCCTTGAATCATTTTGTCACATCTACTGCATAATCATGAGGGATTTGATTTAAGGTCATACTTGAAAGGCCTAGTGATTTTCCCTACCTTCTTCAATTTAAGCCTGAAATTTGCAATAAGAAGCCCATGATCTGAACAACAATTAGCTCAAGGTCTTGTTTTTGCTGACTATATAGGGCTTCTCCATCACTGGCTGCAAAGAATATAATCAATCTCATTTTGATATTGACCAACGGGTGATGTCCATGTGTAGAATCATCTCTTGTGCTGTTGGAACATCTCTTGTGCTCTTGGAAAATGATATTTTCTATGTGTGCTTTATTTTGTCAAGTTTGCTCTTGACAAAACTCTGTTAGCCTTTGTCCTGCTTCATTTTGTACTCCAAAGCCAAACTTGCCTGTTACTCCAGGTATCTTTTGACTTCCTTTTTGCCTTCCAGTCCCCTATGGTGATATGACATCTTTTTTGTGTTTGTTCTAAAAGATCTTGTAGGCCTTCATAGAACTATTCAGCTTCAGCTTCTTCAACATCAGTGGTTGGGGCATAGACTTAGGTTACTGTGATGTTGACTGGTTTGCCTTGGAAACAAACCAAAATCATTCTGTCATTTTTGAGATTGCCCCCAAGTACTGCATTTTAGACTCTTTTGTTGATTATGATGGCTACTCCATTTCTTATAAGGGATTCTTGCCCACAGCAGTAGATATATTGGTCATGTAAATTAAATTCTCCCAGCTCATTTCAGTTCACTGATACCTAAGATGTCAATGTTCACTCTTGCTGTCTCCTGCTTGACCACTTCAAATTTACCTTTATTCATGGATCTGACATTCCAGGTTCCTATGTAATACTGTTTTTTATAGCATTGATCTTTACTCTCACCACTAGACACATTCATAACTCAGCATTGTTTCTGCTTTGGCCTAGGCTTTTCATTCTTTCTGGAGCTGTTAGTAATTGCCCTCCTCCCTTCTCCAATGATCCTTCCACCTTGAGGCTCATCTTCTGATGTCATATCCTTTTGCCTTTCATACTGTTGATGAGGTTCTTGTGACACTACTATTGGAATTTTTGCATTCCCTACCCCAGTGGACCACTTGTCTGTCAGAACTCTCCTCTATGACCCATCCTTCTTAGGTGGCCCTGCACAGCATGGCTCATAGCTTCATTCAATTTTGCAAGTCCCTTCACCACTACAAGGCTGTGAGCCATGAAGAAAATGTCATTGTTAGGAGAAATCAATTCATTTGATTCCAAATTTTGTTTTACTGTATGTATATCACATCCTTTCAGAAACAAGGTCCTCTATAAAGTGACAGAATCATTTCAGGCATTTTATAATTATTCTCATTTTTACTAAATCAAAACAAAGTAATATAATCTGTGTGCAGAAGAAATTCACTTATAGCCTCATTATGTTATCCCATAATGAGATTGCAAATAATAAATTTAATCAAATGGGGTTGTTCTCTAACAACTTAGGCTTTTTTTTTTTTTTTCAACTTAGGCTTTTTAACATGCAATTAAAAAGGTAATACCAGTTTCCTGATAAAGGAAGAAGTCTTTGGAGTTGCCTATGTTATTGCTTGAAATATAGGGCCAGGTAGGAAAAAAAAACATATATATATGGCAGCAGAAAATGTTTAAAAGTTTTAGAAATGAATGTGAATGGAGAGCAAAGAGAGCTATTTGATTTTGTAAAGCAATACATAACTTCCTCTCTGTTTATAGTGCCTTAGTACAAGAGGGGGAAAAAAATATGGGAGTTGTGAAAGCAGCTAAAACATTATTAATGTTTAGGCTTTTCCATAAACTGGACAGAATTTTTCCTTTAGATGCATAGTTTAGTAGTATTCATTAATTGGAAATTTAACAGCCAAAGAAAAATATGGCCAATTGAAATGATAATAAAATCATACACAGTGTCAGGAAAATATATGATATCTGGCACCAAAGATTTTAAAATTAGCAAGAAAATAAAGTAGAAAAGGAGAAAAACAGAGTTTACCTTCTTAAAATTCAACAGTCTAGATTATAATAATTAAGATGATATTCTCTTGATTAGGACTAATTTTCACTAGTCACATTAATGATTCAGTTCAGTTCAGTTGCTCAGTCATGTCTTTGCAATCCCATGGACTGCAGCACTCCAGGCCTCCCTGTCCATCACCAACTCCTGGAGCCTGCTCTAACTCATGTCCATTGAGTCAGTGATGCCATCCATTAATGATTACCTATAGTTAAAAATTTAACTATACACATTTAACAATTCACATTTTGGGCATACTTTACTTGATAGCCAGAATAATGTCTATTTGTTGTTCTGGGCTATAAGAACACAGAATGAATTGAGACCACTTGGTTCAAAAATCCCTGCCACCAACATCATGTGTGACTGTGGGAATATTACTTTTAAATCTGCCATCAGTGAAAGGGGGTTTTATAGTTTCTCACATCTAAGGTTTACTGTGAAGCTTGATGAGTCAATAGATATGAAGCACAAGGCAAAATTGTTCAGAATACCATTATAATTATCTCAATAGTGTTATTTTTCTGTGCAATTGACTCATATTCTCATATTTTTAGTATATTTAGAAGGAACATAGACTAATTTGATCAATTTAACTTTCAAACATGTTGATAAACTGTATCTCACCTTGACATATTTAACTCCAAGCACATGAAAACTCATCCTTAACTTTCAAAACTTTTGTTGTGGAATTTTTCCTTTATCATCACCAGAAGTTATATAGAACACAATCAATGAATTTTTCTTAATTATAAATTACTGGGAAAGATATTCCAGTTTCCAAAAACAATAGGTCAGTTGTTCATTATATGTGTTTTTGTGTCAGTGCTGAATCCTAACTGCTAATGCTACATGTTAATACTAATCATAAACCTAATGCTAATTATTCATCATCTTAAATGAAAGTTAATTTTCAAAAAATAAAAATAATTCTTTAACAGTGAATGCCTCTTGTATGGGATGATCCTTTCACATCTGGGTTTGAGAGAGTAATTTCCATTGCCCACTTTACTTCCTCTATTCAATTTTGTCTGCAATATAGATGAACTGACACCATGAAAACACTTACAGACATTGACTTGCATCCCAAATGGTAAATTACTTATATTTGTGAGTAAAAGTCAGACACACACTATGAACAGCCAGTCCTGAGATGTTTTGAAGTTGGTGCTGATAATTGTAACAATAAAGATACACTGAATAAGGATAGCATCCAAGGTAGTATTTTCACACACAGAGATGCACACACATATGCAACAGACCAGGTTATGTTTAACTACCATATATCATGCTGTGCATCCTTAAGTGTGGTTATGTGTATCACTGTTGTATGATAGCATCTGCTGATGTCATCTTGTCCAATGATTTAAAGAATTATTGATTTAAAAGAATTTTACTTAAAACCCTTCTAGAATAGACTAGTTGCTAAGTATCAGTAGCAAAGTAATATGAAGAAAAATATGTTAAATGTTTTCTTCCAACTTTTAGAAATCTACTTCTTAACAATCAATCTGTATGCTGTGTTAATTCCTTGTAAACATCATGGTTTTATTTTAAAGATTCTAGGTCACAGCAGTGCCCTCATGGGATCAATGGAAGAGTACAACACATCCTCTACAGACTTGACTTTCATGGGGCTGTTTAATAGAAAGGAAACATCAGGCCTGCTTTTTGCCATCATCTCTATTATCTTTTTTACTGCATTGATGGCCAACGGGGTCATGATATTTCTGATCCACACTGATTCGCACCTCCACACCCCCATGTACTTCCTACTTAGCCACCTCTCCTTCATTGACATGATGTACATTTCTACCATTGTGCCCAAGATGTTGGTAGATTACCTGCTGGATCAAAGGACCATCACCTTTGTGGGATGCACAGCTCAACACTTCCTCTACCTCACCCTTGTGGGAGCTGAGTTCTTCCTGTTGGGTCTCATGGCCTATGACCGCTACGTGGCCATCTGTAACCCGCTCCGCTATCCAATCCTAATGAGCCGCCGTGTTTGCTGGATGATTATAGCAGGTTCCTGGTTTGGGGGCTCTTTAGATGGCTTTCTTCTAACTCCCATAACCATGAGTTTCCCCTTCTGCAACTCTCGGGAGATTAACCATTTCTTCTGTGAGGCACCTGCAGTCCTGAAATTGGCTTGTGCAGACACAGCTCTCTATGAGACAGTGATGTATGTGTGTTGTGTCTTGATGTTACTGATTCCTTTCTCTGTGGTGATTGCCTCCTATGCTCAAATCCTGACCACAGTCCACCGCATGAGCTCAGTGGAAGGGAGAAAGAAGGCATTTGCCACCTGTTCATCTCACATGACAGTGGTGACCTTGTTCTATGGGGCTGCCATGTACACTTACATGCTGCCACACTCTTACCACCGGCCAGAACAAGACAAAGTCTTCTCTGTGTTCTACACCATCCTCACACCCATGCTTAATCCACTCATCTACAGTTTGAGAAACAAAGATGTAACTGGAGCTATGAAGAGGGTACTGGACAGGTTCAAGCGTACACAGAGAGTGTCAGGGGATGCTTTTTGACACTTGGCTCCTTCCTATGCAAATGGTGAATGGGAGCCTCTTTGACCAATGTGGCCATGCTCAGTGAAAGATTAAACTGGAGGATAGGTTCAAATGTGAGGGGAAAAATCATTATAAAAAGTGTGTCTTCTTGGTCTCCTTTCCTTCATCTTCCTTTCCTCCTGCCTTATTCATATGTATTCAAGATAAATGCTCAGTGATTTCCAGAAACACAAACTAAAATTTCATACTCAGCAATTTTACCTTTTGGAGGTAAAATAAATTGCATGTGACTTTAGATAGCATGAAGTATGTTAAGGAGTACAAGACAGAAGATGGCACTACAAACATACATGATTCTAGTGTATAGACAGAGCTCACCATCTAAGGATAAGAGAAATCTTTTTTTTTTTCTAGGTTTATATTAATATTCTGACCCAGCCATTTAGGAAGACAGATAGATAGCTAATTGTACGTCCCAAGATGTAAGATGATAAGAAAAGTCACAGCATATTTTCTCAAGAAGCCATTATACTTGCTAAAATCATTAGGTGATTTTTTTAAATTTTATGTAGAAATAACGTATTTAACTTTTGCTTGTTTTCAACACATTATCAAGAACTATTTGTGAGAGAAACTAAAATTGGTGGATGAGAGCAAATGACATTGTACAGAGAAGACAGTGTGACAAGACTGTTTTCCTGAAAGCATTTCTAAGATGTTGGAGAAACATACAGGGGTACAAGTTGGAAAGATTCTAAAAGAATTTTTCAAATATGTCACAAATTAAGACATGTGACATTTTATCTTATCAAGATTAAGCATGTCAGTCATATAATAGAAGTTAGCTCATAGTTCATATCCATAGCCCCACTGAACCAGGAATTGAGAAAGAAGGCATGTGGCAAATCATGTTCACATCCTATATGACTCTACAAAGTAGTCACTCAAGGATAAAAGGGGCGACTTTATTAAATTCCTCATGTTTATTATCATATTGGTAAATCTGTCCAAAACTTAACAACTTAAATGTCTTGTCAGATTCATCAACCTCATAATAAATGAAGCACTCATTATGAGTTCTAATTTACTGATGAAAAATAGGGGTCAAGGAATTCTTTAGAGTAACATTTTTTTACCTGTTTTAAAAATAGATTTATTTTTAAGAACAGTTTTAGTTTAACAGAAAAATTAAGTTGAAGGTACAGAGTAGGGTAACATTTCAATTAATGCCCTAAATTGCAGGATTTCAGGAATGAGATTAATGGAATATGCATCTTTCAGATACAAGTCCCTCATTCATTCATTCGTCATAGATGTTAATACAATAAGCAAAGCACTCTCACTCACAGTGTTATATTTCAATTGGGCCAATACAATGAAAAGAAAGCACAAGCAAGAAAACAAGCAAACAATTTATATTTCCATCACATTGTATGTAACTGCAGCTGCCAAGGCTGAACATACCCATAACTTATGCCCTAGGAGGTACATACTTAGGTAAATTTCTAACAGATATATATATGCATAAGCTTCACCAGACATCATGTGGCAACAAACAAAAAATCAGAAGCTACCCAAAGGCTCACTGATGGTGAAATGAAGACATAAATTGTGGCATATCCGATATAATAATTGTTGCAGCACCACTAGTAACAACATGGATTGATCTCAAAAATGTAATGTTGGACTAATGAAGCAAGTTGTTACAAAAGCGTGTATTTGTGTAAAATACGGATCCAGCAAGACTAACCCATGCTTTGGGAAGGTTAGTGGTTGACATAGTGCGTGGGAAGACTTCATGTGCTGGTGGTTTTCTGTTTCTAGATGTGGATACATGATATACTCGGTGTTTATTTTTAAAAAGAATTGATCAAGTTCAAATTTTTGTATGTTTAAAGATTTTTATTACACTTCAATAAAAATGTTTACATATAAATATCAAATTTTCTTTATCTATTTATAAGATCTTTAAAATTTATTCAGTTGAATTCTTTTTTTTTCTTTTTTAAAATGTTGGTGGGAGTGTAGCAGTCTGAAGGACACTTCTGATAGCTTCAGGGACAACATGCACTCTGGCACCCACAAACACTGAGGGTTGTGGGAAAGTTCTCTTGTGTTGAGCGCCACCCTCTTTGTGTTGAGCCACTGATTTAATTGGCTTTTTAACCCCAGAGCAGGTCATCTTGAGCTAACAGAAGCTTCCACACTGAACCCAAGTCCCTAAACCTCTATTCAGTATGCAGTTACCCATCTGATTGGTATCCTCAGACCTCAGTTCTGTCCTCAGACTCCACTTTTAGAATTGCTGGTGGTTCCATCAGCAGTCCTAGATTTGGCTGGAATCCTAGTCCACAGGCCCCATTCTGCAGTCTGCAGATTCAGTTCTTTTCTCTGTCCCCAGTTCCACACTGGGCATTGCTGGTGGTACACACAGGCCTACTACAGGCCAGATCATGGCAACATCTCTTTGGTTTCTGCTGGTCTGTTAAATTTTAACCTGAGATAAAACTGTTAGATTGCATGCTGCCTATTACTCAGACTCCATGTAACAATAAATTTTTCATGGCATGGGTTAGGTTGACGCAAAGTCATCTGCCACCTCAAGAAAGTTCCTGTGCATTGATGTACACTGGAAAACATCACACAACACCCAACCTAGTGGTACAACTGCTTAGGTATTAGGTTGGCTTTGAAAGATTCAAAAGCTAAGGAAATGGGATTCTCAAATTTCAAAGAATTGAGTGTGTGACCTTCCAACACATCTGCTTTATTTATGTATAAGAACTCAATACCCTTTATTTGGATGTCATCTGTACCTTGTGCCTTGGATTAAACCTTTATTTACTTAAATTCTGAAGACATTTGGGCACATTGTACCACATTTCACCTTGGCTAATAGGCATCTACTTATTAGTCCCTCAATTGACCTACTCAATAAATAATGACGTATTTTACATTAAAAATCTGATACCACGTACTTATGATTTCAGGTAAAGGGAAGTCAGATTATGACTAAAATTCTGAGACTATTACAATGGCTGCTTCACAGAGAGTGAACGGTAGGGGGAAAAAAAACACATTAAAGCAGAAAGACCTCTTTGGCTGTCTTTCATATGTTCTGAAGAAAGATGCTCCTCTTACAGCTTAGAGTTTCAGGAGTAAAGATGTTAAGATGTACTGTAACTTGACACATATTTTGAAGGCATGGGTAATAGAAGCTCATGATATGTTGAGTTTGAGGTGTGAAAGAAATAGGAGAGTCAAGAAGAACTTCTAGATATCAGGCCTAAACAATAAAGTAGATGGTGAATATCTTTGTTGAAATAGAGTGAAGCAGGGTTTGTGCATAGAATTGAGATTTCTTTTTAAGAATGTTAAATTTCAAATGTCTATTGAGTATCTAAGTGGAAATACAATATAAAAAGCTGGATATTTTAATCGGTATATAATTTGGGTTACTAAGGCTTTAGGGGTCATTTCATGCAGATGAATGCAAAGACATGCTTATCCTCCTGCTCAGGTTTAGTTGCTCAGTCATGTCCAGCTCTTTGCAATCCTTTGGATTGTAGCTCGCCAGGCTCCTCTGTCCATGGGATTTTTCAGGCAAGAATACTGAAGTGGGTTGCCACTTCTTCCTCTAGAGGATTTTCTCGACCGAGACTGAATTCACATCTTCTGTGTTTCCTGCATTGGCAGGTGGATTCTTTGTTCCTCAGCAGTTTCTCAGGGATTAGGTTAAAAGATATACCTAGAGAGGCATTGTATAGAGAAGAAATGAAAACTGCAGAACTTGGTCAGAGAAATTTCAATATACTGATGTCAGGCCATGGAATAGGTGGCAACGAATTATTAGAAAAGATGTGAAAGGGAGGAGCCCACCATCTGAAATACTGGGTGTAGTTTGACTAATGTGAAACAGAAAGTTGAACACCTGAGTAACCAAGTTCATAGACACATTTATTCTCTCTAGAGATATTTCCGTGGCATGATTGAGAACACCCAATAAAGTGTGTTTATAAACACCCTACAAACACCCTATCAGAAGAAAGGTGAAGTTATATCTTAAGAGTTATGTGGGGTTAAGGTAAGGTTTAACAATTCCTTTTGGTATGAATAATATTAATACCATTTGGGTTTTGCCAGTCAATCCTAAAGGAAATCAACTCTAAATATTCATTGCAAGGACTGATGCTGAAGCTGAAGCTCCAATACTTTGGCCACCTGATGCAAAGGGCCAACTCATGGGGAAAGGCCCTGATGCTGGGAAAGATGAAGGCAAAAGGAGAAGTGGGTGGCAGAAGATGAATGGTTAGCCCCAGTGGCTTAATGGACATGAATATGAGCAAACTGTGGGAGATAATGGAAGACAGAGAAGGCTGGTGTGCTACAGTCCATAAGATCACAAAGAGTCCTACATGACTTAGTGACTCAGTAAAAACAGCAACCATTTAGATTTTGACAAGAAATGTCTGGTGTTGAAGGAAAAATCAAGTGATTCCAGAAAGGAGTATTTCAGGATGCAGGTTTGTTAATTGGGTGAAAGAGATTGGAATACAGAGTCCAGGTGGAAGGTTTAATTTTGAGTGGGAGCAGAAACACTTGCTCATAAAAAGCAAGGCTAGATTACATAAAATGAGGAAAAATAAAATTGAATATTTTAAATTTGTTCCCTTACTTCCATTATTCCTACTCCCTAATCCATCACTATTACACAGCTACCTGCTTATTTATTGTTTGTTAACACATGCCTGATAGATGAATTTCTATGGTCTTGGAAACACGATCTATGACAGCCAAATTTTTGGTTGAAATTATTATTTGAGTTCTTTTAAACTATTAGATTGATTTAAGCAGAAGAATGTGAAAAATTCTAAATCCCACAGTTAGAAACTTCACAAATTTTTGACATTTTGCCCTTCAGTTTTGACCTGTCTCGTTTACTGAGAATTGATAAGAAAGCTCAGTATGCAGTCCATTTACAGTGCTATTTGCTTGGAATTTTTGAATTTACGACTACCTGAGTTTAATATCATTACAGAAGAATGTAATGGGTGACTAAATTGTGTCAACTTATACAACCTGCTTCTGTGCTTTGGCCTGAGTCTTCAATAGATCAGATATCTGGTTGGCACATGACCAGCTAGTTCTCCTTTCTTTTTTTCTTCATAGCTTTATCACTTAGGTATGCATCCTTAAAAATCATAGTTTATTTTTGCCTATTTTTGAACTTAAAAATATTGCTATACCACATTTATTGTTTTCACATTTGGTTATTTCACTGAATATTGCATTTGTGATATTAATCTTTTTTTTTTTTTTGGTATAGATGCAGTTTATTCACTTTTCCTTAGTGTTTGGCATTCCGACTGAATATATTCCAATTGATCTATATCCATTCTATGGTTTTTAGGTACATTTTTTGTTTCCAGTTTTGTCTATCTGAAATAATTTTGCTTTTGATATTTCTGTACCTGTGTTCTCACACACAAATGGCCCCAAAATAGGGTGTATACCTAAGAGTGAAATTTTTGGAAAGCAAAGTTTGCACACCTTAAAATCTACTACAATCTGTATTTCAAAATAATGATATAAGTTTATAATCCATCTAGCAGTGTAGCCCTTCATTTGGTTAATATTTGGTATTGACTGAATTTTTTATTATGTGTATATCTATTGATTATATAATGCTACCCAACATGGTTTTAGTATCTATTTATTTGATTTCTAATGTATTTGAATAACTCATTTGTTTTTCAGTCACTTACACTTCTTTTGTAAAGTGGCTACTTTTTACCCATTTTTAATTAGATTTCTGCTTTTTTCTAAAGATGCACACAATTTTTAAAAAAATAAATATGCTGTGTGTTTTTAGTTTGTTATATAATGTACAATTGGTGACATTTGCATTTTTGATTCTCACTTATATGTAAATAGAATTATCAATATTTATTAATGTCATTGTGTTTATGTCTTATTTAATTAATTATTCTACAACAATAAAGGGGCTTCCCAGGTGGCTTTAGTGGTAAAGGACCCACCTGCCAATGCAGGAAATGTAAGAGGTGGATGTGATCCCTGGGTCGGGAAGATTCCCAGCAGGAAGGCATGGCAACCCCTCTAGTATTCTCACTTTGAGAATCCCATGAACAGAAGAGCTTGGCGGGCTACAATCCACAGGGTCACCAAAGTCAGACATGGCTGAAGCGATTTAGCATGCATAACAATAAAGTCATGAAGATATTCTTCTATTTTGTCTTCTAAAGACTCATTAAAAAAAACTTCACATTTTTATTTCTAAGCAACTAGAATGATTTATATAACATAAGAAGCAAAGCAAATTTTTCATTTTCCATATTGATAATTTTTCCAGCATAGTGAATTGATAAAATTTCCATTTTCTCTAATCCGCAATGACATCTCTGTTGTTTTAAAATCACATACTTACAAAGTGTTTTTGTTCTTGATGTCTGTAATTTCGATCCCCTCTTTTTTTCATATGGCTTCTCTATCAGGATTTACACCTAATCACTTTAGTAACCTCCACGTGGGTAAATCCAATTATTAATTCTCAGGCCTCATTGTATTTAACCCATCGGCAGCATTTCGTCATCAACTGAGGATATGCGTTTTGTTGTTTGTTTATTTCTCTTTAGTTTGGCTTCAGGTGTACTATATTGTGATGGTTTTATTTCATTCTCATTGATTTTTGTTTGCTTTTCCTTCTAAAATCTTCATTTTTTTCATTGTTTCCTTTATTCTGGCTCACTTCTTAACATTGCAGCGCCTCCAGCTCAGTTATGTGTCTTTCTATATCTATTTCCTGATCAGCTCTTCTAGCTTATTGGTTTATTCATATAATATCTCTATAATGATGACTCCAGTTCAGACCTCTTTCCTGAATTCCAGACCCATCCATTCAACTCCTTACTTGATATGGCCACTTGGATATCTAACTGTTTTTACAAATACACCTTTCACCAAACATGTAGACTTTTCTAGGCCCACCAATGGCAGTTAATCCCTTCCTGTAGCTCTATGTGAACTCTTGAGTTATCTCTGAAACTTTTCTTTCTCTTTATAACCATATACAGTCAGTGAGCAATTCTAGTTGGCTCTATCTTCAGATTACTTCTAGTCTCTAGCCACTTCTGAAATAGGCTCCAGGTTTATCTTAGTCCCCTAATATATTTCCAAAGCAGCAGCTAAAGTGAAGACCCATGAAATCATGTCACTTCTGTGGTTAAAACCCTGCTATAGCTTGCTGTTTCACATTTTAGATCTTAGTGAAATTTAAAATCCTTGTGATAGCTTCAAGGACCCCTCCAATATGCTCCCTCTTATTACCTCTTGATGTCTGTTCCTACTATTCCCAGCTCCTTACTGTGCTCCAGCTACCCTGGGTGTCCCGCCCTTTATTAATAGGCTAAGCACACTCCTACCTCAGGACTCTTCCAGTGGATTTTCATTCTGGAACTCTCTTCCCCCAAACTATCTTTATGGCTAAATTCTATATCTCTTTATGATTTAGCTCAACTGTTATTCTCCTAAAATAATGTACAGTGGTCAATGTTATTTTTAAAAGCAACAAACATTACCTCATCCTCAACAATTCCTTTCTTCCCTCACTTTACTATTTTTTCTCCAGCATTTGAAATTGTTTATCATGTTATACTGTTAACTAATTCTATTTAACTTTAATATTTGTGTCCCTGCTAAAATGAAAGCTCCATGAGATCAGAAGCCTTTGACTATTTGACAGCACAGAGTAGAAGCTCAGTAAATATTTATCTGATGAATTAACACTTCATAAAAATGCTCATATATGCATGGACCTGTTTATGAACTCTTTATTCTGTTCCTTTGATTTAATTGTCTCACAATGTATCAGCTTTACATTGTTTTAGTTAGGATAGCTTTAAAATAAAGCTTGATTTCTGAAATAGCAATTTTGCCTAAATTGTTCTTATTTAACATTGCGGCACTGGAGCAGTGGCTGTGCAGCACTGGAGCGACATTGAGGAGATACCCCATGTCCAAGGGAAAAGGAGAAGCCCCAGAAAGATGGTAGGAGGGGCAAAATTGTGTTTAGAATCAAAACCCAAACCCGCCAGAGACACTCAGAGAACTCAAACAAACCTTGTGCACACCAGGACCCAGAGACCCCACAGAGACTGAGGCAGAACTGTGTGTAAGTGTCTCATGTGGAAGTATGGGTCTGCAGTGGACTACCACAGAGGCAGGGGCTCTGGGTGCAGCAGACTTGGGTATGGCATAAACCCTCTTGGAGGAGGTCATGATTAACCCCACTATAGAGCTGCAGAACTAACTCAAAACTGGGAAAATAAGACTCTTGAAGGGCACAAACAGAACCTTGTGCACACCAGGACCCAGGAGAAAGGAGCAGTGACCCCATAAGAGACTGACCCAGATTTGCCCGTGAGTGTCTCTGGTGGAGGTGTGGGTCAGCTGTGGCCTGCTGCAGGACTGGGGGCACTGAGTGTAGCAATGTGTGCATGGGACCTTCTGAAGGAGGTTGCCATTATTGTTATTATCTCCACCATAATTTGGCCCCAGGTAAATAACTGGGAAGGAACACAGCTCCACCTATCAACAGAAAATTGGATTAAAGTTTTACTGAGCATAGCCCTGCCCATCAGAACAAGACCCAACTTAGTCAGTCTCTCCCATCAGGAAGCTTCCATAAGTATCTTATCCTTCTCCATCAAAGGGCAGAAAAAATGGAAACCACAATCACAGAAAACTAAGCAAAATGATCACATGAACCAGAGTCTTCTCTAATTCAATGAAATTATGAAACATACCACGTAGGGCCACCCAAGATGAACGAGTCATGGTGGATAATTCTGACAAAATGTGGTCCACTGGAGAAAGGAATGGCAAACCATGTCATTATTCATGCATTGAGAACCCCATGAACAGAATGAAAAGGCAAAAATATAGGACACTGAGATGAACTCCCAGGTTGGTAGATGCCCAATATGCTACTGGAGTTCAGTGGAGAACTAACTTCAGAAAGAATTAAGAGATGGGGCCAAAGCAAAAACAACACCCACTTGTGGATGTGACTGGTGATAGAAGAAAAGTCTGATGCTGTAAGAGCAATATACATAGGAACCTGGAATGCTAGGTCCATTCAGTTCAGTTCAGTTCAGTCCTTCATTCGTGTCCCACTCTTTGCGACCACAGAACCGCAGCATGCCAGGTCTCCCTGTTGATCACCAACTCCGGAGTCCACCCAAACCCATGTCCATTGTGTTGGTGATACCATCCAACCGTCTCATCTTCTGTCGTCCCCTTCTCCTCCTGCCCTAGCAGAACTTTAGTTGTTTTTCACTTTCTACCATAAGGGTGGTGTCATCTGCATATCTGAGGTTATTAATATTTCTCCTGGCAATCTTGATTCTGGGTTGTGCTTCATCCAGCCCCATGTTTTTCATGGTGTACTCTGCATATAAGTTAAATAAGCAGGGTGACAGTATACAGCCTTGATGTATTCACACACACAATCATTCCTAGCATCAGGGTCTTTTCCAATGAATCAGCTCTCCACATCAGTTGGCCAAAGTATTGGAGTTTCAACTTCCCTATCAGTCCCTCCAATAAACACCCAGGACTGATCTCCTTTAGGATGGACTGGTTGGATCTCCTTGCAGTCCAAGGGACATGCAAGAGTCTTCTCCAACACCACAGTTCAAAAGCATCAATTCTTCGGATTCAGATTTCTTTATAGTCCAACTCTCACATCCATACATGACTAATGGAAAAACAATAGCCGTGACTAGACGGACCCTTGTGGGAAAGGTAATGTCTCTGCTTTTTAATATGTTATCTAGGTTGGTCATAACTTTCCTTCCAAGGAGTAAGCGTCTCTTAATTTCATGGCTTCAATCACCATCCACAGTGATTTTGGAGTCCAGAAAAATAAAGTCAGCCACTGTTTCCACTGTTTCCCCATCTATTTGCCATGAAGTGATAGGACCAGATCCATGATCTTAGTTTTCTGAATGTTGAGTTTTAAGCCAACTTTTTCACTCTCCTTTTTCACTTTCATCAAGAGGAACTTTAGTTGTTTTTCACTTTCTACCATAAGGGTGGTGTCATCTGCATATCTGAGGTTATTGATATTTCTCCTGGCAATCTTGATTCTGGGTTGTGCTTCATCCAGCCACATGTTTTTCATGGTGTACTCTGCATATAAGTTAAATAAGCAGGGTGACAGTATACAGCCTTGATGTATTCATTTTCCTATTTGGAAACAGTCTGTTGTTCCATGTCCAGTTCTAACTGTTGCTTCCTGATCTGCATACAGATTTCTCAAGAGGCAGGTAAGGTGGTCTGGTATTCCCATCTCTTTCAGAATTTTCCACAGTTATTGTGATCCACACAGTCAAAGGCTTTAGCATAGTCAATAAAGCAGAAATAGGTGTTTTTTTGGAACTCTTTTGCTTTTTTGATGATCCAGTGGATGTTGGCAATCTGATCCCTGGTTCCTCTGCCCTTTCTAAAACCAGCTTGAACATCTGGAATTTCACCATTCATATATTGCTGGAGCTTGTCTTGGAGAATTTTGAGCATTACTTTACTAGCGTGTGAGATGAGTGCAATTGTGTGGTAGTTTGAGCGTTCTTTGGCATTGCCTTTCTTTGGGATTGGAATGAAAACTGACCTTTTCTAGTCCTGTTGCCATGGCTGAGTTTTCCAAATTTGCTGACATATTGAGTGTAGCACTTTCACAGCATCATCTTTCAGGATTTGAAATAGCTCAACTGGAATTCCATCACCTCCACTAGCTTTGTTCTTAGTGATGCTTCCTAAAGCCCACCTGACTTCACATTCCACGATGTCTGGCTCTAGGTGAGTGATCACACCATCGTGATTATCTGGGTCGTGAAGATCTTTTTTGTACAATTCTTCTGTGTATTCTTGCCATCCCTTCTTAATATCTTCTTCTTCTGTTAGGTCCATGCCATTTCTGTCCAATATTGAGCCCATCTTTGCATGAAATGTTCCCTTGGTATCTCTAATTTTCTTGAAGAGATCTCTAGTCTTTCCCATTCTATTGTTTTCCTCTATTTCTTTGCATTGATTGCTGAAGAAGGCTTTCTTATCTCTCCTTGCTATTCTTTGGAACTCTGCATTCAAATGGGTTTATCTTTCCTTTTCTCCTTTGCTGGTCCCCTGGAGAAGGGAATGGCGAACCACATCATCTTTCTTGCCTTGAGAACCCCATGAACGATATGAAAAGGCAAAAAGATAGACATTAAAAGATGAACTCCCCAGGTCAGTAGGTGCCCAATGTGCTACTGGAGATCGGTGGAGAAATAATTTCAGAAAGACATGTTTTCATGGTGTACTCTGCATATAAGTTAAATAAGCAGGGTGACAGTATACAGCCTTGATGTATTCACACACACAATCATTCCTAGCATCAGGGTCTTTTCCAATGAATCAGCTCTCCACATCAGTTGGCCAAAGTATTGGAGTTTCAACTTCCCTATCAGTCCCTCCAATAAACACCCAGGACTGATCTCCTTTAGGATGGACTGGTTGGATCTCCTTGCAGTCCAAGGGACATGCAAGAGTCTTCTCCAACACCACAGTTCAAAAGCATCAATTCTTCGGATTCAGATTTCTTTATAGTCCAACTCTCACATCCATACATGACTAATGGAAAAACAATAGCCGTGACTAGACGGACCCTTGTGGGAAAGGTAATGTCTCTGCTTTTTAATATGTTATCTAGGTTGGTCATAACTTTCCTTCCAAGGAGTAAGCGTCTCTTAATTTCATGGCTTCAATCACCATCCACAGTGATTTTGGAGTCCAGAAAAATAAAGTCAGCCACTGTTTCCACTGTTTCCCCATCTATTTGCCATGAAGTGATAGGACCAGATCCCATGATCTTAGTTTTCTGAATGTTGAGTTTTAAGCCAACTTTTTCACTCTCCTTTTTCACTTTCATCAAGAGGAACTTTAGTTGTTTTTCACTTTCTACCATAAGGGTGGTGTCATCTGCATATCTGAGGTTATTGATATTTCTCCTGGCAATCTTGATTCTGGGTTGTGCTTCATCCAGCCCCATGTTTTTCATGGTGTACTCTGCATATAAGTTAAATAAGCAGGGTGACAGTATACAGCCTTGATGTATTCATTTTCCTATTTGGAAACAGTCTGTTGTTCCATGTCCAGTTCTAACTGTTGCTTCCTGATCTGCATACAGATTTCTCAAGAGGCAGGTAAGGTGGTCTGGTATTCCCATCTCTTTCAGAATTTTCCACAGTTATTGTGATCCACACAGTCAAAGGCTTTAGCATAGTCAATAAAGCAGAAATAGGTTTTTTGGAACTCTTTTGCTTTTTGATGATCCAATGGATGTTGGCAATCTGATCCCTGGTTCCTCTGCCCTTTCTAAAACCAGCTTGAACATCTGGAATTTCACCATTCATATATTGCTGGAGCTTGTCTTGGAGAATTTTGAGCATTACTTTACTAGCGTGTGAGATGAGTGCAATTGTGTGGTAGTTTGAGCGTTCTTTGGCATTGCCTTTCTTTGGGATTGGAATGAAAACTGACCTTTTCTAGTCCTGTTGCCATGGCTGAGTTTTCCAAATTTGCTGACATATTGAGTGTAGCACTTTCACAGCATCATCTTTCAGGATTTGAAATAGCTCAACTGGAATTCCATCACCTCCACTAGCTTTGTTCTTAGTGATGCTTCCTAAAGCCCACCTGACTTCACATTCCACGATGTCTGGCTCTAGGTGAGTGATCACACCATCGTGATTATCTGGGTCGTGAAGATCTTTTTTGTACAATTCTTCTGTGTATTCTTGCCATCCCTTCTTAATATCTTCTTCTTCTGTTAGGTCCATGCCATTTCTGTCCAATATTGAGCCCATCTTTGCATGAAATGTTCCCTTGGTATCTCTAATTTTCTTGAAGAGATCTCTAGTCTTTCCCATTCTATTGTTTTCCTCTATTTCTTTGCATTGATTGCTGAAGAAGGCTTTCTTATCTCTCCTTGCTATTCTTTGGAACTCTGCATTCAAATGGGTTTATCTTTCCTTTTCTCCTTTGCTGGTCCCCTGGAGAAGGGAATGGCGAACCACATCATCTTTCTTGCCTTGAGAACCCCATGAACGATATGAAAAGGCAAAAAGATAGACATTAAAAGATGAACTCCCCAGGTCAGTAGGTGCCCAATGTGCTACTGGAGATCGGTGGAGAAATAATTTCAGAAAGAATGAAAGGATGGAGCCAAAGCAAAAACAACACCTAGTTGTGGATGTGACTGGTGATAGAAGCAAGATTCGATGCTGTAAAGACCAATATAGCATAGGAACCTGGAATGTTAGGTCCATTAATCAAGGCAAATTGGAAGTGGTCAAACAGGAAACGGAAAGAGTGAACATCGACATTCTAGGAATCAGCAAACTAAGATGAACTGGAATGGGTGAATTTAACTCAGATGACCATTATATCTACTATTGTGGACAGGAATCCCTTAGAAGAAATGGAGTAGCCATCATAGTCAACAAAAGAGTACAAAAGGCAGTACTTGGATGCAATCTCAAAAAAGACAGAATGATCTCTGTTCATTTCCAAGGCAAACCATTCAACGTCACCGTAATCCAAGTATATGCCCCCACCAGTAACACTGAAGAAGCTGAAGCTGAACACTTATATGAAGACCTACAGGACCTTCTTGGACTAACACCCAAAAAAGATTCCTTTTCATTATAGGGGACTGGAATGCAAAGGTAGAAAGTCAAGAAACACCTGCAGTAACAGGCAAATTTGGCCTTGGAGTACAGAATGAAGCAAGGCAAAGGCTAACAGAGTTTTGCCAGAGAATGCACTGGTCATAGAAAACACACTCTTCCAACAACAAAAGAAGACTGCACATGGACGTCACCAGATGATCAACACCATAATCAGATTGATTATATCTTTTGTAGCCAAAGATGGAGAAGCTCTATACAGTCAGCAAAAACAAGACTGGGAGTGGACCATGGCTCAGTTCATGAACTCCTTATTGCCAAATTCAGATTGAAATTGAAGAAAGTGGGGAAAACCACTAAATCATTCAGGTATGACTTAAATCAAATCCCTTATGACTATACAGTGGAAGTGAGAAATAGATTTAAGGGCCTAGATCTGATAGACAGAGTGCCTGATGAACTATGGATGGAGGTTCATGACATTGTACAGGAGACTGGGATCAAGACCATCCCCAAGAAAAAGAAATGCAAAAAAGCAAAATGGCTGTCTGAGGAGGACTTACAAATACCTAGGTCCATGAATCAAGGCAAATTGGAAGTGGTCAAACAGGAGATGGAATGTCAACATTTTAGGAATCATGGAACTAAAATGGACTGGAATCGGTGAACTTAACTCAGATGACCATTATATCTACTACTGTGAGCAAGAATCCCTTATAAAAAATGGAGTAGCCATTACAGTTAACAAAAGAGTCCAAAATGCAGTGCTTGGATGCAATCTCAAACATGACAGAATGATTTCTGTTCATTTCCAAGGCAAACCATTCCTTATCACAGTAATCCAAGTCTATGCCCTGGCCAGTAATGCTGAAGAATCTGAAGTTGAATGGTTCTATGAAGACATACATGACCTTCTAGAACTAACGCCCCAAAAAGATGTCCTTTTCACTATAGGGGACTTGAACTCAAAAGTAAGATGTCAAGAAGTACCTGGTATAACAGTCAAGTGGGCCTTAGGAAGCATCACTACAAACAAAGTTAGTGAAGGTGATGAAATTCCAATTGAGCTATTTCAAATTCTAAAAGATGATGCTAAGTTCTGCATTCAATATACCAGCAAATTTGGGAAACTTATCAGTGGCCACAGGCCTGGAAAAGGGCAGTTTTCATTCCAATCCCAAAGAAAGATCATGTCAAAGAATGCTCAAATTACTGCACAATTGCAATCATCTCACAAGGTCGTAAAGTAATGCTCAAAATTCTCCTAGCCAGGCTTCAACAATACATGAACTGTGAACTTCCAGATGTTCAAGCTGAATTTAGAAAAGGCAGAGGAACCAGAGATCAAATTGCCAACATCTGTTGGATCATCAAAAAATCAAGAGTGTTCCAGAAAAACATCTATTTCTGCTTTATTGACTATACCAAAGCCTTTGACTGTGCGGATCACAGCAAACTGTGGAAAATTCTGAAAGAGATGGGAATTCCAGACCACCTGATCTGCCTCTTGAGAAACCTGTATGCAGGTCAGGAAGCAACAGTTAGAACTGGACATGGAACAACAGACTGGTTCCAAATAGGGAAAGGAGTATGTCAAGGCTATATATTGTCACCCTGCTTATTTAACTTATATGCAGAGTACATCATGAAAAACGTGGGGCTTGATGAGGCACAAGCTGGAATCAAGATTGCCAGAAGAAATATCAATAACCTCAGATATGCAGATGACACCACCCTTATGGCAAAAAGCGAAGAAGAACTTAAAAGACTCTTGATGAAAGTGAAAGAGGAGAGTGAAAAAGTTAGCTTAAAACTCAACATTCAGAAAACTAAGATCATGGGATCTGGTCCCATCACTTCATGGCAAACATATGGGGAAACAGGGGAAACAGTGGCTGACTTTATTTTGGGGGGCTCCAAATCACTGCAGATGATGACTATAGCCAAGAAATTAAAAGTCCCTTGCTCTTTGGAAGAAAAAGTAGCACCAACCCAGACAGCATATTAAAAAGCAGAGACATTACTTTGCCAACAAAGGTCCATCTAGTCAAATTAATGGTTTTTCCCATAGTCAAAGAGGGATGTGAGAGTTGGACTATAAAGGAAGCTGGGCACCAAAGACTTGATGCTTTTAATCTGTGGTGTTGGAGAAGACTCTTACGAGTCCCTTGGACTGCAAGGAGATACAACCAGTACATCCTAAAGGAAATCAGTCCTGAATATTCGTTGGAAGGACTGATGCTAAAGCTGAAACTCCAATAATTTGGCCACCTGATGTGAAGAACTGACTTATTTGTAAAGACCCGGATGCTGGGAAAGATTGAGGTCAGGAGGAGAAGGGGACGACAGAAGATGAGACAGTTGGATGGCATCACTGACTCAATGGACATGAGCTTGAGTAAACTCCTGGAGTTGGTGATAGGCAGGGAGGCTTGGTGTGCTGCAGTCCATGGGGTCACAAAGAGTCAGACACGACTGAGCAACTGAACTGACTGAACTGAACATTGTCTTGGCTGCTTTTTTTGGCCCTTTACTGTGTGGTTCAGCTGGTAAAGAATCCACCTGCAATGTGGGAGCCTGGGTTTAATCCCTCGGTTTGAAGATCCCCTGGAGAAGGGTGGGTACTCCAGTATTCTGGCCTGGTGAATTCCTTGGACTGTATAGCCCATGGGTTCGCAAAGAGTTAGACACAACTGAGTGACTTTCACATTCACTCTTTTTGAAAAGAATCAGCTTTTCAAATTATATTTATATATGTAAATTTTATTGAGATTACATTGAATCTAAATCTCTATTCTATGTTTACGTCTATCTCTAAGTATCTATCTGTATCCACTGTCTCAATAAACCAATTTTATTTTTAACTCAACCTATTTTTATATCAGAACATTCAAGATACATTGCTAATTCTTTGGTATTCTAGCCCTACATATATTATTATGCATCTATAAAATGTAGTAATACACCAGTCTGCATGCACTAAACCCTGTTGTAGGAATTACATACAACCCCTAAAATCTCAATGACTTACACCACGAATTTATTTGTGATATACAAATTTGTGTAGATACCTCACAGTTCATTGAAGATAACATTTCTCTATCTTTTGACTTCCTTTGTTTGCAATTAAGAAATCAACTTTCAATTTAACTGTCTGTACTTTAAGTAACCTCTCTTTTTTTAGATCATTTTGTAATTATCTTTGTCTGTTATGTTTTGTAATTGTACTATGAGTTGCCTAGCCATGAGTCTCTCTGTTACTCATCCTGCTGGGTATTCATCAGGATTTATAGATATGTTGGTGTCTTTTAACAGTTTTGAAAAATTAGCACCCATTATCATTTACAGACCATTGGTGTGCCCCTGGCAATATGATCAAGTGACAAATATTTTTGTGTCATAAGCCATTTTCCTTTAGAAAATTTGCAAAAGGAATACATTTTAACTATTAGGCTAACTCTATTTACATCTTTATATCTGATATCCACAGACTTGCTTCTGGCTCTATTAAGTGTTTTAAAATTTATTTGTAATCCCAAGGGAACCCAAATATCCAAAACATTTTGAAAATTAAAAGCAAAGTTGGAGAACACACACTTTCCAATTTAATTCAAAATGAATCAAAGGCCTAAAAGTAAGACCTAAAGCTACAAAACTCATAAGAAAACACAAGAGAAAATCTTTCTGAGATCTGGCAGTGATTTCTGGATGTAAAACCAAGATCACAGGAAAAAATAAGTAAATTGAGCTAAACCATACTTTTAAATGTGTATCAAATGACTTATCAAGATAGTAAAGAACTGAGCACATAATGGGAGAAAATACTAGCAAATGGTTTAACTGAATAGAGATTAATATCCAGAGTAACAAAAAGAACTCTTATAACTCAACAAGAAGAACCACCCAAAAAATCAGTTACGTTCTGAATCAACAGACTTCATGTTGGTAAGCCAGATGGGAACTCATCTTTGCCAGACATCTCTTCCTGCTCTCTATCAAGAAGAATTTATCTACCCTTTTACCAGGGTAAAAGGGAAGATAAATTCTAAGTTTGTGCAGGCACAGTCTGGAGGGAAACCTTAATAGAGACCTGGTGGGCTGGTAATGGATGTTGATCCATTTCTTCCTTATAAAGGGCAATGCTAAGATGCATCTAACCTGGATTTCCCAGGGTCTCTGGGAACTTCCAGACAGCAGTTTTTGTGGTTGCTACCACATCAGGTTATCTTAACACTGGCTCTCTCTTTTATCCTGTTTCAACCCCCATCTCCCTTTGTCCTTCCCTTTGACTACCTGGACCACATTTCTTTAGAAAAACTTACAATTCAATATTCATTTTCTAAGATCAAATTTCTGGGAAGTTCAGGCTAAGGCAGGCCATATATAAAAGTAATTTAATGACAATTATCTAAAATTGGATCACAATCTCAAAAATGCAGAAGACACAGAAATGAGCTTTTCTAAAGTTATGAAAATGAAAAAAAAAATTCTCAGTCAGCCACACTAGATTAAAATTATCTTTCTCTTTACAGAAAAATGTCATTGTCTTATAAAGTGCAATCACAGAATATGCAGCCCAAAATTGTTGGAAACACAATTTAAGTGTCAAGCAGTTAAATGGCAATAATATTATGTTAGTATTTTTTATGAATTTATTCTTGGCATTTATTAACTTTTTCAATTTGTAATTTGAAAGGATTTCTTTCCTCATCCAAAGACAATATGTTCGTACATAGCTATGCAATAATGAGTAAGACTTCCTGTATTACTTTAAGCTTGAAACACCTGAAATCCTATCTTCATTTACATACACAGAAGGCACAGTTAAATGTGAATTGCATGATAGAGTCAACAGATGATATAGAGTGAGATAACAACATAACAAAGACCCTGGTCAAAGGATTCTTTTGTCTGGTTGTTTTTGTTGTTTTTGTTTTGTCTTTTCCCCAAGAGTAGAGGATAGGCACTTGTGAGAATATTAGAAACAAGAGGAAAGGGGACCTTATTCCTTAAGTAACTCAAAGATTTTGTTTTCTTATATATTTTCAATGTTTTTCTATATATTCTAAATGTTTTTCAATGCTGAAATTTTTGCTTATAACTCGTAACAAGTTATAAGAAATATAAGATGGTTACATACCAAGTGAATGCTTTAGTGACAGGATAGGCCTAAAATGTAGTGTCTTTAGCAAAACAATACTTTATTAGGAGAATTGGATTTTCCTTTTTAACCCTTGAGAAGAGGAATGCATAAGGGTTAGAAATGTAAAAAGGGAAAGAGTGATTCAAAATAATGCCATGAAAAATTCTTTTCTAGAAAAAGTAATTAGTTTGAGTATAGAATCCCACAGCCTAATTTATTTGAGGGCAGCTTAACTATTCCAATTCTTTGAAAATTGATAGGTTTATGATTTTTTTTAAATCATACATATTTATGAATTATTAAAAAAAAAAAAGGCAAAGGAACAGATCGCACCTATATAAACTGTGTAATTGTAGGTTAGGGACAAAGTGCCCCAGGGACTGATATGCTGATGTCAATTATTCTTCTAAATGAGGGCACTGTTCTACTCCGATAACTCAGGCTTTCTTATTTAAATTGTTTGCTCTCTTTGTTTGCACCAGTTTACATAATGTAGCTGGTGCCAGTTGTCCTTGCACCACATTTATTAGGCATTTAAGGACTCAGCCTGTCCATCTATAGGTTCTCAATCTATTTGCCTATATTTGCCTATTGAAAGTATCTCACTTTGGTTGGGGCCAACCCTTAATCTTAAACCAACAAGATGTGTTAATAATTCTATGCTCAAGCCAATGTACCATTTTATTATTTGAATCCATAGCCACTCTCTCTTAATATACTCCCTTCTCTTTGCTTTTCTTGTCTTTTCTTTGCCTGCATCTAGAATACCAGCTCTCAGCTTGAAAAGCCTATTCATGCCTCTAAGTTACCCAAAGTTACTTAAAAATTGCTGAGCAATTCCATGTTACTCCTTTAGTTCTGTAAGATTTTTCTCTGTACAGTAGGTACTTGATCTTCACTTCAGACCATCAGATTTGGGGGGAGCCACTGTGTGAGGTAAGTAACTCTGAGGACTTTTTCTCAATTAGTTATCTGGTATTTTAAATAGTGTCCTATTCTGAACTCATTGGGAAGCTGTTTTAAACTAGGGGCATACTAGGGAATCTTGAGGTTAATATACCTCAATGTTCCAATTATAGGTACTCATGAATCAGTACTACTCATATAAATTTTATATCTTTTGATCTGATTTCTTCTCCCAGCTTTTCTCTCAATTCTTTATTGTGTACATTAGGATGTAGATAATTCCTCTGCTTTGGAAAATACTATACAGATTTGTTTCCATGTAAGGCTTCAAGAATGTTCCTATTGTTGGAAAAGTATATTTACTTATATAACTTTGAAGTATATACAAATGCTAATTTTTTTAGAAATCGCCAATATAAAAAGGGCAAGCGTCATGAACAATGAAGCCCCAAAATAAATGATAGAAAGACAAAATATACATACAGTAATATGTTCATTTTTTATTATCAAAGAAAGTCATACTAAAGTAAGTTTGTGAAAGTGAAGTTGCTCAGTCGTGTCCAACTCTTTGTGACCCCATGGACTGTAGCCCACCAAGCTCCTCCATCCATGGGATTCTCCAGGCAAGAATACTGAAGTGGATTGCCATTTCCTTCTCCAGGGGATCTTCCCAACCCAGGGATCGAACCCAGATCTCCCACGTTGCAGGCAGACGCTTTAACCTCTGAGCTACCAGGGAATGTTGCAGTATCATACTACATGTGTGCTCCATTGCTGTTCTTTTAGCATCACTAGTCATCGGCTTTGTATACCAATTTGGTGATAGACTTCAAGAGTCTAATAACCCATTCTCCATGGCCTATTTTCATAAAATTCATTCCACAATGTTGTACATTGTAATCAAACTTATAAACAATGTGAATGTCAACCAATTAAGAAATAGGTAGTTGCATATTACTTTATTCACCACAATGATATACTGTGTAAGAACTGCACTTCTACATGAAAAGGTACACTTAACAGTATAAAATACTAGTATATATACTTATATTAATATACTATTTTAATATTAGTATTAATATGATATTGATACTAAATATATGTATGCTATGCTGTCACTTCAGTCGTGTCCGACTCTGTGCGACTCCATAGACGGCAGCCCAACAGGCTCCCCCATCCCTGGGATTCTCCAGGCAAGAACACTGGAGTGGGTTGCCATTTCCTTCTCCAAAAATATATGTAGATATAATCAAATAGAAAATATACTAAGATAAAAGAAATTATACATAAGCATAGAAATAGTTATTATATGTATGGGGCATCAAGAGTTCCAGTTGATTCCTTACTATTTTCTTATTTTCAAATATTTAATATATGCTTTGTAATTCTCTAAAGGCTGGGCATGATTCAATACTAATAGAGTATGATAAACATGCTTTTATAATTAGAGGAATTGTGGAGATGCTGAAATCCCTTTCCCTTTGTGAAGAATGCTGAGATCTCTAGGGACTCATCATTGAGTTGCAGTGCTAGAAATCATCGTGGTCAGGGCTAGGGACCTCTTTGCCTGTAAAGAGATTTGGAGGCCCATTTGTCTCTCTTGAGCGTTAACATTTTCCATGGACCAATAGCAAGCACTGTACTTGATCTCTACTAACTATCTACCATCCTCTGGATTTCTAGTGAAATAAGGAGCCAAGTCCTCTAAGGAGCTTGTTCTTATTAAGTTTCTAAAGGTCAGGTCTGAATGGGCATTTCCCTCTCTCTTCATCATGTGAATTGCTGTGGTGTGCTTGCTTTTAATTTCCCTAGTGATTTAACACATGAGGAATGAGGGAAAGAGTGAAACAGAAGCACTCATGTCAGAAAAACAGTGTATGAAAGCCCTGATATAAAGCTTGTAATATTTAAAGAATGAAAAGCTGAAAATTTGTAAGAATATAATGTGGGTCAAATAAATAAGAACCTAGCTGAAAATGTGCTTTTCATAGTTACAGATCTAATCTGTCATGACTTAGTTTTGGTAAAAAGTGCAGAGGGTCCATGGTATGAGTTTCCTCACGAAGCTGCCCCTGAAATTCAACTTCCATCACTTCCATTAAGTTCTTATCACAAGGTTCTGCCCTTTTCATGTTCTACATTTACACACAAGTTAGAGAGAAGTCAAAACCACAAAGGTTGTAATCAAAACCATTCTTAAAGTGCCCCTGTGGCCACATCTATTTTAGAGATTTTTATTTGTCTCAATTCAACACTCGTGAAAGGCAGGAACCATGTCTCATACATTCTTTTAGGTCTTTTCACAATTTAAACTATGACTCACACAGTGCGCCTCAGGAAATATTTATGAAATGAATGAATTGATATTTATTTTGGATTACTGGAAAATGGCAGAAAGCTACTATACTTCCACTGGTCTTATGCCTTTGAAAAATATTACTTTAAAAATATGTAGAATAGATAAAGCAGTGTTTCATTGGGTTGTTGAGGAAAGCAAATTAATATTTATGAATAACTAAAAAGCACTAAGCACTTTGTTATCAATGTGCTCTGACTACTTTCTAATTTGCTATTAAACCTAAATTTGTGCTCAGTTCTTTCTAATATGAATTTTAATCAATTCTGACAAACTTGCTTGGACAGAGCTCTATTTGGAAAAATCACTTTTTGGGAAAGGGAAGCTTCTAGAACATTGCTCTCCATTAGAAATCCGTTGGGAGTCACAGAGGTGATTTTAAATTTTCTAGTAGCAACATTAAAAACATAAAAATAAACAAGTTAAACAAATTTAATCTATGTTATTTAACCAAGTATATGCAAAACATTATCATTTCAGCATTTAGTCAATATAAAAAATCTAATGTAATATGTTGCATATCTGTTGTCTTACTAAACCTTTGATTCTTAATGTTATTTGTACTTTCAGCACAACTTAGTTCAGAAAAGCCATGTTTCAGGTCCTCAACAGCCTCATGTGGCTTGTAGCACCATACTGGAGAGTCCAGTTCTATATGATACCAATAGGAACTTTTGTTCAAATAACCTAGGACTTCATTAAGTGTGGTAAAATATTATTTAAGTAAAATAAGTAAATGTGCATAACTAAATATCAGGCTTAAACAGAAAAGCCCCTCTTTTGGAAGATCATGCCCTCTAGTATCATTTAAATCCATTTTTTTTCACTTATTTTTCTATTAAAATTGTGTATTAGCTATTAATTTCATCTAATTGTTATACAAGCTATTTATGTTATTAATTATTAATTTCTGCTGAAAAAAAGAAAACTAAGCACAACTTGGCTCTAAGTATTTCTGCCTGATTGCCTTTCTTCTAATGATTTATGATTATTTCTAGAGTTCAGAACTTTTGTACTTTTTTTCTTCAAAATGAAGTAATTATTTTCAAATATCCAAGACCTATGAACTAAATACTCAAGTTTTGCAATACAGAAAAATGTCAAGAATAGGGTTAAGTTAGTACTTTGCCTGGAAAATCCCATGGATGGAGGAGCCTGGTAGGCTGCGGTCAGTGGGGTCGCTGAGAGTCGGACATGACTGAGCGACTTCACTTTCACTTTCACTTTTCACTTTCATGCATTGGAGAAGGAAATGGCAACCCACTCCAACGTTCTTGCCTGGAGAATCCCAGGGACGGGGGAGCCTGGTGGCTGCCGGTCTGTGGGGTCGCACAGAGTCGGACACGACTGAACCAACTTAGCAGCAGCAGGTTGTTTCTATATCCTGGCTAATGCAAAGAATGCTGCAGTGAACATAAAAGTGTATTACTTTTCCAAATTAGTGTTTTTGTGTTCTTCGATAAATATCCAGAACTGTAATAGATAGGTCATATAGTGGTTCTGTTCTTATTGCTTGCATAATCTCCATAATCTTTCCTATAGTGCATGCATCAATTTACAGTCCTACTAACAACGAACTAGAAAGATTCCTTTTTTTCAACAATGCCTCCAACATTTGTTATTACTTGTCTTTTCCACAATAGTCATTCTAAAAGGTATGAGATAATACCTCATTTTGATTTTGTTTTTTGTTTCCCTAACAGTGGTGTTGAGCAACTGTTAATGTTTGTTGACCATCTGTATGTCCTCTTTGGAAAAATGTCTATTCAGATCTTTTGTTCCTTATAAAATTATTTTTTGTTGTTGTTTGCATGGAGTCATATGAGCTCTTTATATACTGTGAATATTAGCCCCTTAATGGGCTCTTTATTTGGAAATGTATTCTCCCATTCAGTGGGTTGCCTTTTCATTCTGAAGATGATTTCCTTCAATGTGCAGAAACTTTTTCGCTTAATGTAGTCCCATTTGTTTATTTTTGCTTTTGTTTCCTTTGCCTATGGAGTCAGATCCACAAAATAGTGCTACAAGCAGAGTCGGTAACATTATTGCTTGTTTTCTTCTAGGAATTTTATGATTTCAGATTTTGCATTAAAGTTTTTAATCCATTTTGAGTTAATTTCTATATATGGTATAAGATAGTGGTCTAGTCTCATTTGTTTGCATGTAACTGTACAGCTTTCTCAGCCCTGGTTATTGAAAAGGCTCTGATTTTTCTATTGTATGTTCTTTGCTACTTTGTGATAGATTAATTGTCTAAGTATGTCTATGTGTATGTGTGAATTTTTTTTTCTTCTGGGCTTTCCATTCTGTTACATTCATTCATATGAGTATGTCTGTTTCTGTGGCAGGATCATACTATTTTAGTTACTTTGTAGTATACTCTGAAATCAGGGAGTGTGATTCCCCAAGCTTGGTTCTTCTTCCTCAAGATTATTTTAGCTATTTGGGGGTCTTTTATATTTTCATACAATTTTTAGAATTATATGTTCTATTATATGAAATACGACTTGGCATTTTGATAGAAATTACTTTAAGTCTATAGATTGCTTTGAGTAGTATGAACATTTTGACAATATTAATTTTTCCAATTCATGATTACACAATATCTTTTTTCTTTTTCAGTTTTTATCATCAATGTCTTATCATTTCTAATATAAAAGATTTTTACTGCTTAGGTTAAACTTATTCCTATGTATTTTATTCATTTTATTGTGATCACAAGTGAGATTGATTTGGTAATGTATTATTAGTGTATACTGAGAACTTATTAATTTATTTATTAGTTCTAACAAATTTTTGATGGAGTCTTTAGAATTTTCATCCATGGCAACACATAATCTTTAAATAGTGACAGTTTTTCTCTTCCTTTCCAACTTGGATTCATTTTATTTATTTTTCTTGCTTAGTTGTTGTGGCTAGTCCTTCCAATACTACATTGAATAAAAGTGGTGAGAGAGAGCATCCTTATCCTCTTAATCTTAGGGGAAAAGTTTTCAGCTTTTCACCATTGAATATATTAGCTATGAGTTCCTCATATATGGTCTTTATCATGTTGAAGCACGTTTCCTCTGTACTTATTTTGATGAGGCTTTTTATTATAAATGAATATTGATATGTGATATGATTTCAGTCTTCTAACATTTACCGAGACGTGTTTTGTGACTTTACATGTAATCTATCCTGGAGAATACTCCAAGTATACTTGAGAATAACGTGTATTTTGAAGCTTATGGATGAAATGTTCTATATATCTGTCAAGTCTATATGGACTAATGTATATTTTAAGTTCATTGTTTCCTTATTCATCTTTTTTGTCTCGATTTTTGCACTGATGTAAGTGAGATGTTAAAGTCTACTATTTTTATTGTATTGCTTTTTTTTTTTAATTAATTTTATTGGTTTTGCCATATATCAACATGAATCCGCCACAGGTATACACGTGTTCCCCATCCTGAACCCTCCTCCCCCCTTCCTCCCCGTACCATCCCTCTGGGTCGTCCCAGTGCACCAGCCCCAAGCATCCAGTATCGTGCATCGAACCCGGACTGGCGACTCATTTCATATATGATATTATACATATTTCAATGCCATTCTCCCAAATCATCCCACCCTCTCCCTCTCCCACAGAGTCCAAAAGACTGTTCTATACATCAGTGTCTCTTTTGCTGTCTCGTATGTATTGCTTTTAATCTCCCCTTTTAAGTCCATTAATATTTGCTTTATATATCTTGGTGCCCCATGTTCTGTGAATATATGTTTGTAAATATATTTTCTTACTGGATTTATCCCGTTGCCATTATGTAATGCCTTTGCTTGTCTTCTAATAGTCTTTGTTTTAAAATCTATTTTGTGATATGAGTATAGGTAGACCAACCTTCATGTAATTTCTATTTGCATAAAATGTATTTTTCCATCATTTAACCTTCAGTCTATGTGTGTCCTTATTTCTGAAGTGAGCCTCTTCAAGGTAGCATACAAATGAGCTTTCTTTCTTTTTTTTTTTTTTTTGGATAAGATGTACTTATTTCCATTTTGCTAACTATTTTCTGGCCATTTGTGGCTCCTATCTTTTCTTCTTCTCTTTCTCTCTTCTTTTACATTTTGGTGGTTTTCTTTAGTGTTATGTTTTGATCCTTTTCTCATTCCTTCTTGTGTACTGCCTATAAGTATTTTCCTTGCATTTGTCTTTAGTTTTATATATTAATATAAGATCTTAAGTAAACAGCAGTGTGTTTTATGTTGTTAGCAACTTAACTTTAAATACATTCCAAAGCTTTCTATCTATCCCCTCTATGCTTTACTACTTTTGCTTTTTTTTTTTTTTTTGCTTTTAACCTTGCCTTATGCATTTGATCCACTATCTTTATTGTATACTTATATTTTCAATAAAAATTTTACTTTATGTGCTTTCATATTATTAATCAGTGCCATTCTTTCAGTTTCAATAAGTCCTTTTCAATATTTCTCTCTTTTTTTGCTTTACTTGTTTTTATATATTTTATTTTATTTTTAACTTTACAATATTGTATTGGTTTTGCCATATATCAACATGAATCCGCCCTTTCAATATTTCTTGTGAGGCCATTTTAGTGGTGGTGAATTCCAGCTTTTGCTTCTCTGTGGTGTGCTTAGTCACTCAGTTGTGTCCAACTCTTTGCAACCCCATAGACGCCTTTCAGGCTTCTCTGTCCATGGGGATTCTCCAGGTAAAAATGCTGAAGTGGATTGCCACTTCCTTATCCAGGGGATTTTCCCAACCCAGGGACTGAACCCAGGAATCCCGCATTGCAAGCAGATTCTTTACTGTCTAAGCCACTAGGGAAGCCCTTTGCTTCTCTGGGAAACTCTTAATATCTCCTTCAGTTCTAAAGGATGAACATGCTGAAAAAATAACTTTTGGTGTGAAGTGTTTTTATTTTCAGCACTTTGAATATGTCAAGCCACTCCCTTCTGACATGTAATATTTCTGCTGAAAAATCTGCTGGTAGCCTTATGAGTTTTCCCTTATACATAGCAAGTTGTTTTTCTCTTGCTGATTTTAGGATTTTCTCTTTATCCTTAAGTCTACTATTTTAATTCTAGTATGTTTTGATGTGTGTCTTTTTGGATTTATTTATTTGGAGGTCTCTGGTCTCCCTGGACCTGGATGTCTGTTTCCTTCCCCATATGAAGGAAATTTTCAGCCATTACTTCTTCAAATATTTTTTCTGGTTCTTTCTCTTATCTTTCAGAGATTTTATATGCAAATATCATTCTGTTTGATGTTGTCCCAAAGGTCTCTTATGGTATCCACTTTTTATTTATTTTTCAGTTTTGCTGCTCCTTCTGGGTGAATCCCATAACTTTGTCTTCCAGCTTCCTGATTTGTTCTTATACATAGTCCAACTCCTGTTGAACTAATCTAATGTTTTTTTTTTAATTCAGTTATAACTTATGTTTAAAATTTTCTATCTCTTTGTTGAAATCTGCTTTCTGTTCATCCATTCTTTTCCTCAGTTTGGTGAACATTTTTATCACCAATACTTTTAATTCTTCAGCATGTAGACTTGTTATCTCTGTTTTATTAGGTCTTTTACTGAGATTTTGTCTATTGCTTAGTTGGCTGTGAGGTCCAGATGGGAGTCATGGGTAGATGGGGCTCTCAGTATGGTATGCATACTAGCGACAGCAGGTTAGATGGAAATGTCCAAAATAATGCTTGCCAGTATATTTTTGAGATTAGTTGTTTGTCAGTTGCTTCATTTGCTATTATTTTCTCCCATTCTGAAGGCTGTCTTTTCACCTTGCTTATAGTTTCCTTTGTTGTGCAGAAGCTTTTAAGTTTAATTAGGTTCCATTTGTTTATTTTTGCTTTTATTTCCAATATTCTGGGAGGTGGGTCATAGAGGATCCTGCTGTGATGTATGTTGGAGGGTGTTTTGCCTATGTTCTCCTCTAGGAGTTTTATAGTTTCTGGTCTTGTGTTTAGATCTTTAATCTATTTTGAGTTTATTTTTGTGTATGGTGTTAGAAAGTGTTCTAGTTTCATTCTTTTACAAGTGGTTGACCAGATTTCCCAGCACCACTTGTTAAAGAGATTGTCTTTAATCCATTGTATATTCTTGCCTCCTTTGTCAAAGATAAGGTGTCCATAGGTGCGTGGATTTATCTCTGGGCTTTCTATTTTGTTCCATTGATCTATATTTCTGTCTTTGTGCCAGTACCATACTGTCTTGATGACTGTGGCTTTGTAGTAGAGCCTGAAGTCAGGTAGGTTGATTCCTCCAGTCCCATTCTTCTTTCTCAAGATCGCTTTGGCTATTCGAGGTTTTTTTATTTCCATACAAATTGTGAAATTATTTGTTCTAGCTCTGTGAAAAATACCATTGGTAGCTTGATAGGGATTGCATTGAATCTATAAATTGCTTTAGGTAGTATACTCATTTTCACTATATTGATTCTTCCAATCCATGAACATGGTATATTTCTCCATCTATTAGCATCCTCTTTGATTTCTTTCACCAGTGTTTTATAGTTTTCTATATATAGGTCTTTAATTTCTTTAGATAGATATATTCCTCGTATTTTATTCTTTTTCGTTTGCAATGGTGAATGGAATTGTTTCCTTTATTTCTATTAATTAATTTTCCTTAATTTCTATTTTCTCATTATTAGTGTATAGGAATGCAAGGGATTTCTGTGTGTTGATTTTATATACTTTGTTCTTGGTGTTTGATGTCAGAAATAGCCACATTTTAGTTAACTGGTAACATTAACCTTCCATCACATGTTCAGCACCAATGCCTGTATCCTGAGGCTCAATTGCTCTCACATAATAAGAACAGTCAGTGTCATGTGGGAGCCCCAAAAGATTACAAGGGAACAGGACAAGAATTTTTAAAATTCTGCCCCAATCTGGAAAGGGGTTCAGTGTCCTCTCTTCACCGCCCCAGTCTGTGAACGGACCGTGTCTTAATCATTTTTAATATTTTTAGTACCTAGCACATACAATAAATGCTTGCTGAATGAACTAATGAGTATGGCTGAGCAAGAACAGGATGCATAAGATGAGCCCTGGGTAACCTAGGAAAGTTTAGACTAGATCATGGGCCCATCTAGCATTTTCACATGGAAGGAAGGAAGGAAGAAGCTATTTCCCAAGAAAGAGGAAATGCTTGGAAATGTCCCTACCACCTATGCCACAGGACTTCTGAATCCAGTTAAAGAGAAACACTATGAGACACAAAGGATTTGGATCTGAGGAAATGCAAATTAGCGATATGGGAATTTTATCTTCTCTACACCACAGGATTTTACCTGCTGCATTTTTATTAAAGTAACCCAAAAAGTGAAAAATAATAATAATAATGCTTGCCAAAAACAGTATTAGCAAGGTAGTCTGAGATCACAAAAACGACTCCCACTGATGTTTTAGTTCCCCAGTAGAATCCCAAATAGTTCCTGTCTGTCTAGTACATGCTTCAAGGTTAGTAATAAAGTTTATGCACATTTCAATCTGGTGTTTTTGGACTGCTTTAGGGTCAAGTCTTCATGCAAACCCTTGAAGAGATTTTCCATCTGCTGTAATTTTACAGCTTTCCTTGATGTATTCCCCATTGTTATTTTAAAATCAAGTGTTTTGGGGGCTTTTCTGTCCTATACAGGGTCCTATAAACACACCTTTGTGATCCTTCTCAATTGTTGACTGCCACTGCTGGGTGATGGTTTCTTCCTTTGCTATGATCATGTATCTGTGTCTACTATCCATCTTGATGCTGTATTTTTACCCTTTGCTTTGGCTATTGTTCCTTTAATTTTTATGTTCCTTTCACAGGGACTTAGTCCACATGTGACTGTAGATTTGCTGTGTCCATGGGAGGAACTATACTGTCCAAAATCTCATTTTTATCTGTTTTATGTATATCCATCTCAATGCAAGTTTGTGCTTGAGCACAAGTAAATAAATAAATATTCTTGAGCCAACAGACATAAAATTGTTTTCTTGTGACCTCAGAGTCAAAAAGTAATAGTAAATTAAGAATATCATCCTTGAATGAATGATGGCATAGTGTGACATAAGCTTTCTGTGGCTGGTCTTCCAAGAAATTGAAAGTTTTCAATTTTTTGAATGATGGTGGGTCTACCTAGGTCCCAAAGGTTAAAAACTAATTTCTTAAGACAATCTATAATTGGAATCAACCTCAGGAAGTATTGGAAATAGTGGACTATAACACAAAGAGATTTGATTAATTTATCTTGATTTTTGTGTGGCCACATCAGGCTTTAAGCAACCCAACATTTACCTTATGTGTCCAACTTTACCTATTATATCCATCTCTCGTTTGTGTATCCCACAGAGTTATGGAGTGGAGCAATTCTTCCATGTATGCGGACTTTGTCCTCTTGGGCTTGTTCAGCAACACACGTTTCCCCTGGCTTCTCTTTGCCCTTATCGTTCTGGTATTTGTCATCTCAGTAGCCAGCAACACAATGATGATCATTCTCATCCACCTGGACTCCCGCCTCCACACTCCCATGTACTTCCTGCTCAGCCAGCTTTCCATCATGGATATCTTGTACATTTCCACCATTGTGCCCAAGATGCTGGTTGACCAAATGGTAGACCAAAGGGCCATTTCCTTTGCAGGATGCACTGCCCAGCACTTTCTCTATTTGACCTTGGCAGGAGCTGAGTTCTTCCTTCTAGGACTCATGTCCTATGACCGCTATGTTGCCATCTGCAATCCTCTGCGCTATCCTGTGCTTATGAACCGCAAAGTCTGCTTGTTGATTGTGGTGGCAGCCTGGCTGGGAGGGTCCATAGATGGCTTCTTACTTACACCAGTCACCATGCAGTTCCCTTTCTGTGCTTCTCGGGAAATAAATCACTTCTTCTGTGAGGTACCTGCTCTTCTGAAGCTCTCCTGTATGGATACATCAGCTTATGAGACAGCCATGTATGTCTGCTGCATCATGATGCTCCTCATTCCTTTCTCTGTCATCTCAGCCTCTTATACAAGGATTCTCATTACTGTTTACAGAATGAATGAGGCGGAAGGGAGAAAAAAGGCAGTGGCCACTTGCTCCTCACACATGGTAGTTGTCAGTCTCTTTTATGGGGCTGCCATGTACACCTATGTGCTACCTCACTCTTACCATACTCCTGAGCAGGACAAGGCTGTGTCTGCCTTCTACACTATCCTTACTCCCTTGCTCAACCCACTTATTTACAGTCTCAGGAACAAAGATGTCACAGGGGCCCTACAGAAAGTTCTGGGAAGGTGCTCATCCTCAGGAAGGTAACCACCTTCCAGAGAAACTGCATTTGCTGCTAGAGGTTTGGAGAAGAGGATATAGGACTTGTCATCTTTGGATTTAAACATTGTCTGCCTGGAAATAGCAGGTCATCCACATGCCAGCAACTGTGAGGCATCCTGGGATTTAGAAAGCCTACAGTAGCATTTTGAAGATTTTCATCATCTTTTGAAACATAAGAGGATTCTACAAAGGTGTTGAATGGAACTGGAATAAAATAGGGGTTTCAGTAGACGGTTCCACCCATACGCTTTCTACAAATTTTGCATCCCACTGAACAGATGTTTGTTTCCTGCCATGGTCAGTCATGGCAAAAGAAATGCTAATCTTCTGCTATTCCTCTAGCTTCTCATCACAGTTTCTTTTTAGACATCATACAAATTGACTACTTCAAAGAACCAATATGTCCAATATTATTTTGATTGTATTCAAATGCTATTTTAATAACTAATTGAATTTTTTACAAATGATGTTTTTAGCCTTCCAAAACATTTAATTCAATCAAGCCAATATTGGCAGTATCATTATTTTAAAAATTGGTTTGACTTTATGTAATCAATTTTTCAACTGAATTCTATTAACATGGCTAGTAGACACAATAGTAAACATCAATTTCTGGAAGAGACCAGTACCTTTACTTTTTTTCCCATGAAGTTTTGCTAAAATAATCTCAGAATAATGGACCAATGTGCTTTTGAGACTGGTAAACATGGATGGCTTCTACATTTTCTATCCTTCCTAATGATATAATTTAATAGGAACATCCAGGGCAGTTTGAAATCATATCTTTTTCGCTGTATTTAAATTGCCTGATGATCTAATATATTTCATTTGAAAGATTTTCATGCAAAAGAATGGAACTCCTTTGAGAGTTAAATGTTGATTTATTCTTTTAAAAATTAATATATACTACTCCTTATTTTCTATTTTATAATATTTTAATTTAGTTATAATTATTTTATTTAATAATTTAATTACTTGAATAATTGTGGTTAACCAATAGTCTTCTGAAGTAGAAAATTTTATTTTTCATCATCTTTTTTCTTTTATATGCTTTTCCCTACTTGACCAAACTCCTTCTATTTTGAGTCCTCAGTCTTTCTGTCTTTCTACCTTTATATCTTCAGGTTTGCTCATCTTAGACTTAATTTTCTAAAAAGAAAACATTTTGCATTACTAAAATGAGAATGCAATTATGTGTAAGCTCATTTAAAATTTTATTAATATCAGAGTGGTCTGAATATGTATAAGTCAGCTGAGAATTGACATATGTTTCAGAAAATCCAATGCTTCTACATCTTGGAAAAAAGGAGGAACATATCATTAGAGAACTTTCTAATGCATCTCACTTTTCTATGTTGCATTTCCATGTGGGTGAAAAATAATATTGTTTAGTATACCTAAATGTAAAAATTTGTCCTATTTTCTCTCAATAACACCTATATTATAACCAGAAGTTGGAGTCAACTTTTAAAGACTCCACCATTTTATCTAAATTTCCTAGAAACCTTCAAACTAGTCCTTGGAATTCATTTTCTAACATTTGTGTCATGAAGAGAATGATTCTTGCCAAGATTGGAAATTTTGGCTTTTTATGATATAGGAATAGTGAATATGCTTTACAAATAGCTTCTGGATAGAAAAGATATAGATTAGAAAAATTGCACTCACATTTAAAAAGATGCCTTGGTATTATAACCCTTATTAAACTCTAATTACAGACATGAAATTAGTTTTTTCAACCTCTCTATGTCTGGTTGAACAGATTAATTTAATTTCTTGAAATCCTCTTTTTCAAGGTATTAAATTAGAACATTCTAACTTAATTCTTACCTCAGAGGAATAATTTTAAAAGAACACGATATAACCGGTGCAAAGCAACTTTAGCTTTGGAAGGTGCTATATGCCATGATGTATTATTATAACTGACACAACACTATAGAGAAGAGGCAGTGAAACCTGCTTTCTTCACCCATTTCTATACCAGAAGTGGTCTTGTCTCTTGAATTGTACTTAACATAGAATTTCCTCTTGCAGAGATGAGGTAACAGAGGTGATTAATGTCCCCTAACTCTAACATAAGACCTTTATTAAAACATTCAGAAACTGTTTCAAGGACTGATGTTAGTCTGTCCACAGATAGCTTACAGTGAACAATGTCAGATTTGTGATCTCTGAAGATTTAGCTTCAGGTTCAGGGACCAGGCTTGATCACTCAAGAGCTTTTGTGTAGCAGAGTTTTATTAAAGTGAAAAAGGACAGAAAAAACTTCTGACATAGCCATTAGAAGGGGGATGGAGTGTGCCCCCCTTGCTAGTCTTATCAAGGCCTTATATACTTTTACCAGACTGACTCCCACAACAGACACCTTAAATTAACAAGATTAGAACTAATAATAAAAAGATCTTAACAGACCCACTCTTGAAACAAATGTCTTAAGATAACAAGATTAGTCAGAAGGTTCTTGTTAAAAAGGAGAAACATGTCCTTGAGTAAGATGCATTGTTGTTATATAATCTTTAGTACAGAGTTTAAGGGAAAACATGCTCTTGAGCCATTAGCTCTGGGCTTAAAGAAAAAGCATTTTATTTGACTAAGAGGAAAGAATGTAGAAAAAAAAAAAACATTTATCCTTTTCTCCTCCTTGAGAGCCCCAGGCCCCTTTCTCCTCCTGGAGGATCCTGGACCTCTTCTCCTTGAGGGCCTCTGACTCTTTATCAATCTACCTAAATTAACTCTCTCAAAAACAATGGTCATTGCCTCTAGTGTATCATGAGAGGACAGATATCCTAACTTCACTTCACACTAAATTCTACCTGACTTCAGAAGCTGAAGAAAACAAGCAAGAACACCCTATATGAAGAACGCTTCTTGAAAGAGAACTATATAGCCACCTGTGTAGGGGTTGATCACTTTCTTTTTCCACATGGTAAATTAAAAGGAGCCAGAGAATATTTACTTTTCTTTTGTTAGGTAGTTAGAATAGGCATAGGAGTCCAGAATGGCTGGGCTAAAAGACAAGGAAGGGAAAAGCCAGCGAAAATAGAACAAAGGAAGTTCCAAGGACCGGAGTGAGGACCTCAGGTAGAACAAACAGCACTCCTGGCTAGCCCAATTTACATAGGGCAGGCCCAGGGGGTTGGAAAAAACATATAAAAAGAGGAGCCGAAGGGCCGGGGGCCCTCTCTTCTCTTCTCATCTTTGTGTTGGCATGCCCCCACACCTTGAGGGTGTATTTTCCTGCTATTTTCTAAATAAAATTGAGCTGTAACATGGAGCTGTTAACACTGATCTGTTCAAAACCCGAGAACTATAACATGGTCTGTCCAAGAGCTGTGATGCACCACAGGCTTTAATGTCCATTGCTTCAAATTTTTGTCTAGATGAGACAGAACCAAGGACATTACATTTGCCTGACACTTTCCAGCTTAGTGACACTTATAGTTGTCACTCAGACGATATAAACTGAATAAATAAAATAAATGTCACATGTCTTATAATGCATTTGTTTTCAACATCAGTCCAGTTTCTCCCCTATACTGTAGTGTTAGCAAATCCAAGGCATATTTGGACATAGTAGGATCTTCTTTTCTTCAATTTTTGCTTTTTCTCTCCTTTTTTTTCTACAAATTCTTTCTCTTCCTTAATTTATACCTCTCCCTCTTCTATTCCTAACAATTCTTACTTCCCAAACACATTCCTCTTTTTTTTTCTCTCTCCCTTGCTCTTGCACTTTATCTATTCCCAACTTATTGTTTTATTGACTATGCTCCAGCTCTCATTGCTCTTGGTAGTGATGCTGTTCTTCTCTAGTGAATCATGGGATTTTAATTATTATAGATTACTAGGATAGCTAGGGGTTTGGGGATTTCAGGGACTTTTAAAATGGGCTTCTGTAGTGTGCTGGCAATAAAATGAAAGAGAAGATGAGGTTTTAATATAGAGAGAATTTTAATAGAAACTACTTAACATAGATGTGTTTGTCTTGGTTAGATGTATTTAACTGTAGCCAGAAGGTTTGCATAATGGAAAATGTAGACAAATCTAATAGTACTTTCTTAATTGTGTACTCTATAGGCCTCTTTAGTTCTGCTATTTCAACATAATTTTTAGTCTAAGAGTTCAAAAAAGGATACATGTATATGTATTCGATATTACTGAATCACTTTTTTGAATCACTGAAACTAACACAATGTTGTTAATCAACTATGATCCATTATAAAATTAAAATGTAAATAAAAAAAGAAAGTTATAGTCTGGAGAAATTAAAAAGTAAAATAAAATAAATGGATTTTCCCCAGCATTGAGAATCTACTGTTCCACAGTGAGCAAGGTAAATTTAGAGAAAGTTGTTTGCATCTCTAAGCAGAGAAGCAGAGACCTCATTCTCAGCTTATGATTGGGCATTCTTTCTGTCTTACATGTCTGATCCTTCACGTGTGCTCTGGGTAAGTTCTGTCATCTGCTTATGACTGCTTCTTTGATATTTGAATCAACAATTTTTTACTTAAAGTATAGACTTGCTGCTCCTGCTACTGCTGCTAAGTCACTTCAGTCGTGTCCGACTCTGTGTGACCCCATAGACGGCAGCCCACCAGGCTCCCCCGTCCCCGGGATTCTCAAGGCAAGAACACTGGAGTGGGTTGCCATTTCCTTCTCCAACGCATGAAAGTGAAAAGTGAAAGTGAAGTCGTTCAGTCGTGTCCGACCCTCAGCGACCCCATGGACATGGGATTTTCCAGGCAGGAGTACTGGAGTGGGGTGCCATTGCCTTCTCCGAAAGTATAGACTTATATTTTAGTAACTCCCAGTCTTTGTTTAGAGATATCCCAGAGCATCTTCCATAATCTCAAGAGAAATAGAAATACTCTAAACATTATTTTCTTCACTGTCTTATTTGTAAACAATAGATAATATTAAGTCTATTTTGGTTATAGTGAGGGATTATTAAAGATGAAGTAAACATAATAAAATAATGAGAATTAAAAAGGAAAAGAAGGAAACATTACTTGAATTCTGCATCATAGAAAATTTGAGTCTGAAGTAATCTTAGAGATGATTGTGCCAAACCTTTTCATTTAATAGATGGAAAAACAAACCCTGAGAACAGAATCCCCTTCCCAAAGACATATGGGAAATGGTAGAACTGCGGTTGCAATCGAGGTATCCTTATTCTAGTTTCATGGATATTTAGCATATCCTCTGAGGCTTTGTTTTTAATCATTCTCCCAAGAAGATGGGTGAATTATGTGATTTATGAGTCATTTAGATTAAATATTCTGGCAGCTTTGGAATTTTTCCCACTAGGTCTCTCAGTATCCTCACACTTTTTTCTTCCATGTATGAAGTTCCAGTTAGGGAACCTGATATGTGCCTCTGTCTTTCAAGAACATCAGCAGAGAACTAACTCTTTAGAAATTTAGAAAGAGCTTCCTAAAAATATATTAATTTAGGTCTTATCGTGATAAATACTGGGATTTTTTGTGTCATTAAACAATTATTTATTTAGGACTTAAGCAGTAAATAACTCATTTACTACAAATGGTGGAAAAGAAAATAATGAAGGACAAGAAGAAAGAACTGCTTATCAGCATCTGCTTTGAACAAGGCCCTTAGTTCAGTATTGTATGTTCTATCTTACTTCATTCTCTTTTTTTTTATTTTATCTTATTTTTTAACTTTACAATATTGTATTGGTTTTGCCATATATCAACATGAATCTGCCACAGGTATACACGTGTCCAAGAAGAATTCACTCTAAATGCCAGGTAGCACTTTGGAATGGGGTAGGCAAACAAAATTATCTGAGGTTAAACAAAACATCTAGAATTTAAGAATTACTATCTTAAAATATAGGTCTATTTCTACCTCTGTATAAGGACTGTTACTGGAAAAGGCTAAAGGAGATAAAGGGTATTAGTAGGAAAAGAGCTAAAAGAGAAAGATGAGCAAGAAAAAAAGAAAGAAAACCTTGAGAAGTTACAAAATATCTATCATATATAAATAATTTAGACTCTGATACTTTACCAACAAAAATTGTCATGTTCAGAAGCTGTGTTATTTTCCTTTGTAAACTTGGTAATAATAATAGAAGACCAGCTTGTTATAGCAGCACTTCTCAACCATTTTCCTGACATGGACATCAAAAAAAAAAAAATGGTAGTCATTGGGGTAAATTGAGGTGGTTGTTGACTGCCAAATCAATTTCCTGGTGGCTATACCTGCTCAGGTATTATCAGACCCATTTAGCGTTGGGGACATCAATGCTACTGCTGCTGCTGCTAAGTCGCTTCAGTCATGTCCGACTCTGTGCAACCCCATGGACAACAGCTCACCAGGTGCCTCTGTCCACAGGATTCTCCAGGCAAGAATACTGGAGTGGGTTGCCATTTCCTTCTCTGGGGACATCAGTACCTGGTTGTAAACCATTGGTGGCTCTGTATTGAGCTACATCACACTGGAAGGAAAAGGATATTCAAATAATTCTATTTCCAAATTAAAGGACTTTTATATTTGTTGATAAGTGATATAAACTATTCTTTAAGAAGCATTAGGTAGTTATTGAATAGCACTCTAAATGGCTGGAAAATTTTATCACATGTGATAAATCTAGTCTTGGTAAATTCAAAAAAATTGAAATCATTCCAAGCATCTTTTCTGACCACAATGCAGTAAGATTAGATCTCAATTACAGAAGAAAAACTGTATGGAGGCTGAACAACACGCTGCTGAATAACCAAAAAATCATGAAAGAAATCAAAATATGCATAGAAATGAATGAAAATGAAAACACAACAACCCAAAACCTGTGGGACACCGTAAAAGCAGTGCCATGGGGAAGATTCATAGCAATACAGGCATACCTTAAGAAACAAGAAAAAAGTCAAATAAATAACCTAACTCTACACCTAAAGCAACTAGAAAAGGGAGAAATGAAGAACTTCAGGGTTAGTAGAAGGAAAGAAATCTTAAAAATTAGGGCAGAAATAAATGCAAAAGAAACAAAAGAGACCATAGCAAAAATCAACAAAGCCAAAAGCTGGTTCTTTGAGAGGATAAATAAAATTGACAAAACATTAGCCAGACTCATCAAGAAACAAAGGGAGAAAAATCAAATCAATAAAATTAGAAATGAAAATGGAGAGATCACAACAGAAGTTTTAACTTTAGAATGATCTTTACTTTCATCTCTACATTACATGCTTTTTTTATTCTTAAGAGATGCCAGGGTTAGATAAGTAGTTTTATGAAAAAAATCTCAAGAAGTAATTATAACTTTTGCTTTGGAAAAGAATAGACTCTCTGGTAAAAGGATTGGACTTTGGCTGGTCTTCCTCTTATGCACGAGGTGAGCCCAGTAAATATAGATTAATTACTAACCTAGGGATTTCTCCTGCAAGATGCTGAGATCCAATGTTAATTAAACACTTACTTTTGTCTTAGTCCCACCCTCATATCCAAGTATTTTAAAAGGCTGCCATTTCAATGTTGCCTAACTAAGGTCTGGACTCAATTGCTCTGAGGTAAGAGTAAATAATTTCATGGAAACCAAATAGAACATTTCCCATACACTATAATGTTTTCTTTAGGCATCACTCTAAGACTATTAGAAACTATCTTCAGGTTTAAGAAGGATAAATTTGTACATTCAGTTCTCAGAAAAGGGATACTTTAGCATGAAATAGGAAGCATAGGGGAATCTAGTATTAGTTTATGGGTGCTTGAATGAATTTACTAAAGAGAAAAAGGGCATGTAAAAGCTGATGGTTGAAAGATCTAGCTTAGTATTCATGATGAGTAATTTTTAGACTTTAATGTCTAAGATATGTATTACTAATGAAAAGCATGGATTGCCCTCTGAATATTTTTTATTTATTTATTTTTTCTGTCTGAATATTTTTAAGGCAAGAGTTAACCTTTTTGTATGGAAAAAAGTGTGGGTAGAGGTTTTTGCGTCCTTAGAGGGAGATTGAAATATATTGAATTATTTCTCTTTATTATTATTATTATTTTCTAAGCTCCCTTCTCCCTTCCTTACTCCATAGGCATGGTCATATGCTCTCATAGTGCTCAAAAGATAAAATCTATTTTTTTTTAATAGACAAGCAGCATTTCTTAAAGAAATTCCCTTAAAAGATTTTACCATGGTCCTATCAGAGACCACTGGGCTGAATCACTGAAGCAGAATAGGATTGTGTCTACATGTCAGAAACTTAGATCGCATCATGCAATAATGAGCACGTTACATTTAGAGCTACAGGTATCAGCTTTTTATGTTCCTCTGTCATTTCTGGTCTTGTACAGTTGTTCCTTTCCTCTGATTCTTTACTCCCCTATAGCACTAGCAGAGTAGAGAGTAGATGTCCCCTGTGCCTGATTCTTTGATTTCTGTTTACCTCTGCACAAACTGACACCACTACTCAGGATATATCTCTATTAATCAAAATAAGTAGCTGTCCTGGCATCTGACAGCTTTAAATTTAGACCCTTCATACAATATTCCAGGAAGCCAGATGTACTTATTGTTTCCAGTTCAGTCAGTTTTTAGTCGCTCAATTGTGTCCAACTCTTTTAAGACCGCATGGACTGCAGCACTCCAGGCTTCCCTATGCATCACCAACTCCTGGAGCATACTCAAACTCATGTCCATCGAGTCGGTGGTCACATCCAGCCATCTCAAATCTTGTTGTCCCCTTCTCCTTCTGCCGTCAATCTCTCCCAGCATCAGGGTATACCCTTAGCAGTGTGCTTTAGGTAACTTGGCACCTGGTATTAGAACTAACACTTTATGATTAAATATATGTACATATTTAAATCTTCTGTACCTTATGATGTTTTGACATCTTAACATTTCTAGCTGTGGAGAGACTGCCCCTCCCTGGACTAGTCAGTTATTAGAGATAGCACAAGTCTTAGAATGTCTTTGATATGAAAACTAAACTATCTGGAATCAGACCTTCTCCCTGTCAATTGTACATACAGTGAATCAGAAAGGATTGGTCCAAGACCTCCTTATCTTCGGTAATCCTTCTCCCTGATCTCACTTGAAGGCCTATTTTTACAAGATGTTGCAAGGATCTGAATTGTGTCCAGACTTCTGTGGCTTCTCTCAGAATAATTTCAGTCTTATTGTCCTGAAATGTTCAGGTTCTACCAGCTAGCACCTTGCACAGGAACCCTCTTTCATTTCCTTACCTTTACTTTCCACATGGCATATCAGAGAAAAAAATCAAAGCCTCTTGCAGAACTTACCCATCCTTTCCCATGGCAGAGATCCAGAGTCTCCATTCACAGTGCTCTTCTTACTTTGGCTGGATCTTCCCATACCCTGCTGCTGCAGCTGCTGCTGCTGCTAAGTCACTTCAGTCGTGTCTGACTCTGTGTGACCCCAGAGACGGCAGCCCACCAGGCTCCCCCGTCCCTGGGATTCTCCAGGCAAGAACACTGGAGCGGGTTGCCATTTCCTTCTCCAATGCATGAAAGTGAAAAGTGAAAGTGAAGTCGCTCAGTTGTGTCCGACTCTTAGCAACCCCATGGACTGCAGCCTACCAGGCCCATACCTTAGCCTCTGCCATACCAGGTGGTTATGGAACTATACTAGGTGATGTTATGTCAGTTCTGGAGGTGGGGCATTCTCTGTCTTGAACAACAGAAAAGCCTGAACCTGGGGCCATGCAGATACAAGGTTTCATTTTTTCTTCTAATTTTTAGAAGGATTGTAATTAAAGAAGGAAATGGTAGAAAACTTGAGACTAGGGAATAATGATGATAGTGGTAGAAAGGTTACCTAACGGGGAATGTAATCCAGTATCTAGTATGTGTAAACCAAATCACACATTACATTAAACAGTAGTCAATAGCGTTAACACTAATGTTAAAATTAGATACTGGGAACTGATGCAAATAGATTACATCATGACATGTCATTGTGCTCATAGTGTAGATGTTGCCATGTCAAACATTCCACAGTACAATGTTAACTACATATTTTGATCGTGTGTCACATTAGTTTTTTATATTTGATTCACTGACAAAAGTAACACATACACCTTTGTGCTAAGCCTCTTAGTATGCTATTCCTCTAACAGGATCTCTTCCCTACTCTTAAATATTCTCTCTCTTACACACACATACACACACACTCACATATACACAGAGAAGCAGCTTGGATCCAAATTGAGGTTCTTTTATTCACTGAAACTCTGATTGTTTTAGAAATAAAGTTAGTTTACAACATATCCTTGTCCTCCTTCAGTTTTATTAATATATTTTAACATTCTGGGATCTACTCTAAGAAAGGATCTGGAGTTTGAAGAAGTTGCGTTCCTTAATCAAAGATTTCTGAGGCAATGAGAATGATTTACTATTTTTCATATTCTGTAGACTCCAGTCTGAGTGTATGTGTGAAATAAATTTCTCTGACCCATATTTTGATTGCAAAGCAAGTTTTCCTTAGGCAATTTTCAGATTATTTGGCTATCTCAGTTTTTCAGTGTATTTTCAAAGTGATGATTAGGAGTGGATTTGATACTGTCAGTAGTGCACATAAAATCTACAATGTGCTTAAGTGAAAAAAAGGATTGTTGATCAAGATAAAGTTATTGTCTACCAGCATGAATATTTTTATCCCAACCAGTTATTGCAGAGCTCCATAAACACAGTTTTAATTCTAACATCTTAAATTTAATTTCTGTGTCTATGATTCAGAGCTGTGGCTTTCACAAGTAAATCTTTCACATATTTAAAAAGGCAGAAGTAGCTGACTTTTATCAAACTTATTGAAAGCTGATATTTGATATTTAGGTAAGGTTTATGCTGGTTTACCCAAGCATTTGTTTTTCTCCTTCTCAATTGAAAAGGTATATTAAAGTTTCAACACAGACCAACATAAAATTGCTTTTTACTTTCTTCCTCTGGAATTTTGCTCATTTACCTAGTCTATAATGTAATTACATCTTTAATAAACACTCAGAAAAAGTCCCAGTATTGTTCCTAATAGTTCTGCTTCAGCATAAAGATTAATTCATTCTTAATACCTCAAAGACTATATATTTATTTAAAAATCCAGATAAAGTATTAGTAACTAATATATTTTATTGAAATATACTTCTTCAGTAATTCTGTCACTAAAATGAAGAGATGTACACTGCAGAAATGTACACTATAAAACAATGGTAATAATAAACTCATTCCTCCATGTTCCTGAATATATCTAAGAAGTGCGCTTTTACATCTCTCAAGAATAAAAGATGCAAGAGTTCATTCCATCTAGTTCAACTGAGTTTTTCCCCTCTAAATTCAGGAATCTCATTTCCATCTAGAGTTGCCTTTACTTATAAACATAGAGGATAGATAACAATGTAGAAATATAATTGTTAAGGAATTAAAAATGAAAAACAAATCAAGTAGTAATGGATTCCTATGACAATATAAAATTTTCATAATTTCAGAATGTCAGAAAAACTGTTAATGTTTGGCTGAACAATAATTAAAAAGTTGCTTAGGTCACTATGAAATGATATGAGGCCATTCTAAGTGATAAAATCTCAGTCCACTCAGTGGTGTCAATCAGAAAGATCACAGTGTTGAAGAACCCAAAGCCTTGCTTGTAGAATACATTTAAGGTGATACTCATTTGAGATTTATGACCCTATATTATTCTGTGAGAAAAAAATGGATCCAAATACTTAAAATGACCTGTGCCTAAAATATGAACTTCCTTGGCAGAAAAACATCTAACCATAGGCCACAGATATTGACCATTAATTAAAGTTTGTAGTATTGCCTTGTTAATTCCTGATCAAAGCAGCTTAATTATAACAACAGCCAAATTATGTAAATTTATTGGCTTCATGCTTATTTTTTATAAGTTTATGAAATCACAAATGGATGTGCATGATGTTAACAATGCAATATTAAATGGCAGAGTGCAATTTAAATTTAATCTACCCATACATATTGATTGCAAGGCAATATGAAGGGTAAGGCACAGTTATCAAACTGGAGAAATTTTTATTCTAAAATAAGATTATAAAATATATACAGAAGATAGTTCAAAATAAAAATAAAGAAAAATTTGAAAATGATACTGTATAAATTATTACATTTATATCTTATATCAGCCTACAGAGATATAGACCTATGATAACTTTTCACAAGTGATGAAATTGAGTTAGTTTATAGATTAATTTTTCTGTCCAATGGTCAGTCAGTTCAGTTGCTCAGTCGTGTCCGACTCTTTGCAACCCCATGAATCGCAGCACTCCAGGCCTCCCTGTCCATCACCAACTCCCAGAGTTCACTTAGACTCACGTCCATTGAGTCAGTGATGCCATCCAGCCAGCTCATCCTCTGTCATCCCCTTCTCCTCCTGCCCCCAATCTCTCCCAGCATCAGAGTCTTTTCCAGTGAGTCAACTCTTTGCATGAGGTAGCCAAAGCACTGGTTTCAGCTTTAGCATCATTCCTTCCAAAGAAATCCCAGGGCTAATCTCCTTCAGAATGGACTGGTTGGAAATACCAAGACAGATTCAATATGATTCTGAACTGATGTTCTTTCCTTTATCTCACTCTGCTTCTGACATACTATCCATGGTAGGCCCTCCCTAAATTTTGGATTATTAATTAACCTAACAACTTCCTGTCTTTGCAGTTCTAGGAGCTATTATGTGCTGTAAACATGGAGACGGTTCTTCAAAATTCCACTGACTTCATCCTCTTGGGCCTCATCACACATCCCACATTCCCTGGGTTTATCTTTGCAGTGGTCTTCTCCATCTTTCTGGTGGCTGTAACAGCCAACATGGTCATGATTCTGCTCATTCACACAGACTCCCACCTCCACACGCCCATGTACTTCCTGCTTAGCCAACTGTCCATCATGGACACTGTCTACATCTGCATCACTGTCCCCAAGATGTTGCAAGATCTCTTGTCCAAGGAAAAGACCATCTCCTTCCTGGGCTGTGCACTTCAGATCTTCCTCTACCTGACCCTGATTGGAGGGGAATTCTTCTTGCTGGGCCTTATGGCCTATGACAGGTATGTGGCTGTGTGCAACCCTCTTCGATATCCTCTCCTCATGAACCGCAGGATTTGCTTGTTTATGGTGGTGGGTTCCTGGGTTGGTGGCTCCTTGGATGGGTTCATGCTGACTCCCTTTACCATGAGCTTCCCTTACTGTGGGTCCCGAGAGATCAATCACTTTTTCTGTGAGATCCCAGCAGTACTGAAGCTGTCTTGTATTGACACATCACTCTACCAGACCCTGATGTATGCCTGCTGTGTGCTGATGCTGCTCATCCCTATATCCATCATCTCTGTTTCCTACACACGCATCCTGCTCACAGTGCATCAGATGAACTCTGCTGAGGGCCGGCGCAAAGCCTTTGCTACCTGTTCATCCCATATTGTGGTGGTGATCATTTTCTATGGGGCAGCCTTCTACACCAATGTGCTGCCCCAATCATATCACACACCAGAGAAAGACAAGGTTGTATCTGCCTTCTACACCATACTCACTCCAATGCTCAACCCACTCATCTACAGCTTGAGAAATAAAGATGTGGCTACAGCTCTAAGAAGAATACAGGGGAGATGTACATACTCCCAGAAAGTCAGAGCAGGGGATGTGTCCAAGAAGTACTAGAAGGATCTGGGTACAAACTTTCTTGGTACTGTGGCTACTGGCACACAGTAATTCTAGAAAATATATTGTTGGTTCTGAAAAATATTCACTATCATTTTCACAATCCTGGATTATATCAGGCAAAATAATTCTTTTGACACCAACACTTAAGAACTGTAGCTGAACACAGCCAGTATCTCAGCAACAGCCAACTCACTTGTCTGGATTAACTGACAGACATCTCTCAGAAAGCATTTTCTTCTGGTAGCATTATAAATCCAATTCCAGTCAGTCCAAACATCCCTTTGAAAGTCCTGAATGGATATTTTTATGTTACATATTTTCATGTGCCTTTTGTGTCTGTATTTCTGACAAACTTTTGAATAGAAAATGCGAGGAATAATTTTCATGTCCTTGTTGATTTAAAGTCAAATGTTCAATACAAATTAAATATTTTCTGATGACTATAGTCTATGTAGCACCTCCATTTAGAAAACTTTTGTAAGGATAATTCAGTTGGGTTTGGGGTTCAGTATTCTTTGTTATCTTTTATAAATGTCTGTGTTCTCTAATCTCTAAATTTAAACTGTTATCATAATTTTATTCATGTAGAGTTCATTATGTGTCTGGAAATCACTAACTATTTACTGATTGATTAGATTTGACTTCTATTATTATTAAGATAGATATTGCTACAATCCTTTAGTAACTTCCATTTATTGCCTAATAAAATGACTTATGAAACAAAACATGAATAAATCAAGACCTTTTGTTAGTTAAATCAGCTCCCTTGGTCAATTTTCCTATTGTAAAAGTTTTCATCTAGTAGACTGGTAATATTTTTTCTATTAATTATCTTTTGGTTATTTGAGAAGCTTTAATAGATACAGGATCCTGATACAACAGAATGTTTATTTAAAAAGACCACACTCACTAAGGACTGTCCGTCCATTTACCTACTTAATTTTAACTTCCTTCTTATGTGTAAGGCACTAAAATATGACAAATAAATTTTTATTCACCTAGTGTTTATTTTGTTTTGCAATCAAAAGCTTAGAATGTGCTGGGATCATTTTTGGGTGATTTTGTAATTGACAAAGATTAAGAATAGGTTACTGTATGTCCTTGTAGTGCCAGTGCAAAGTGAAAACTGTATCCTTCATAGATGTTCATGTAAGTAAATCTCATCCTCACTAATATGCTAATCCAGGGTTCATTTTGCCTTGGAAGATTCCCCCAAATTTGATCTTATGCTGAAACAAACAAACAAATAGAAAAGAGATGGAAAAATGGCTTAGATGGATGAATCTCTTCAAGTAGAGAAACTAATAAAACACTAATGAAAGAAATCAAAGATGATACAGATGAACAAATTACCATATTCTTGGATTGAAAGAATCAATATATTGAATATGACTTCAGTTCAGTTCAGTCACTCAGTCGTGTCCGACTCTTTGTGACTCCATCAATTGCAGCACACCAGGCCTCCCTGTCCATCACCAACTCCTGGAATTCATTCAAACTCACATCCGTCAAGTTGGTGATGCCATCCAGCCATCTCATCCTCTCTCATCCCCTTCTCCTCCTGCCCCCAATCCCTCCCAGCATCACAGTCTTTTCCAATGAGTCAACTCTTCGCATGAGGTGCCCAAAGGTTTGGAGTTTCAGTCATAGCATCATTCCTTCCAAAGAACACCCAGGACTGATCTCCTCTAGAATGGACTGGTTGGATCTCCTTGCAGTCCAAGGGACTCTCAAGAGTCTTCTCCAACACCACAGTTCAAAAGCATCAATTCTTCGGCTCAGCTTTCTTCACAGTTCAACTCTCACATCCATACATGACCAAAGGAAAAACCATAGCCTTGACTAGACAGACCTTTGTTGACAAAGTATTGCCTCTGCTTTTCAATACGAATATGAATATTTTATTAATTCTTGAGAAGCCACTCTCCAGCCAACCACCCTATGAAGCAAGCTAGATGGATCTTGTCTGTGTTTCAGTGGTATGATCATTTAGTAAACATCTTTATGCCAGGTCTTGAAAATGTAGTTCACACTGAGGCTCTAACAATATGTATTCAAAAAGCTTTAAAATGATAGCAATGTTATATCCCTCCTAAACAATGAAATGACTCAATGAAAAAAGCTGTTCTACAAAATAAGATGAGCTTGATTGACTTATAAAGCAAAACACGTCACTTACCAGTAAAGTCAGATTGGCTTGCTTAACACTAAAACCAAGCTACCTTGCTTAGCAGAAATACATGTGACAGAAGCACAAGACATGCCCTAAAAAACAAAACAATGGTGTCATGAGACCCACATCCTTCCCTGTGAGTTCAGTGAGTTAATAACTCCTAAAACATACTTTTTGGCCCCAACGACATGTTCTTTGCACAATACCACCACCACCACCACCACCCCCCCCCCAAAAAAAAAAAAACAATAGTAGAGAATAAAGCCTAAAACTTGCCCAGTGGTGTCATCAAGTAATTACCCCCCAAGCATGCTCTGTGCACACAAAAAACAATCATTTATGGAAAGGTGACTTTTCAGAATGAAAGACCCTCATTGTACTGAGACCTGAAAATATTTTTTGAAAGTGCTGTGACAGTCCTGACCTGACCATATAGGGATAAGTAAACTTCTCTGCCTTATTTGGGAGAGGGAGATGGAAATATGACATCTACTCAAGAAAGACAAAGGAGATCTTCTCCCCCTCCCCTCTCTTTCTTTGATTATAAAAATATAACCCACTGAGTGCTGGGGGCAGTGCAACTTTTGCCTGCCTATTTGTTAACCTTACAAGCATCTCATTCTAATAAATCACTCCTTATTTATCACTTTGCCTCTCACTAAATTCCATTCCACTGTTGAAACATAAAGGCCTGTGATGCTGGAACTCTTCAGAGTCCTGGAAATGACACCTAACAATTTCACCATAAGCGTCCACATGAAAAATCTCCCAAATGTCAGACCATAATTCCTTTCCCCATAGTTCTTTGGAGTGAATTTTCCAGTTATTCTTAACCCATAGGGGTAGCCAAGTGGCCAATTCATTGTTTTCTGACCAATAATATATATATGTATATATATGGCATTCAGTTAAATTTTATTGTTTTAGAACCTGATATGCTACTTATAATTCATCAAAATGGCCACTATTAATATAATTCTTTATGACTTCTGGAAATTTCCTACTCCAGAAATCCAAGAGCACTCTTTTGTCTTGTTTTTGCCATAAGCTCCAATTAGCATATAGATAGATACATTTAATTTTATGTCTCCTGGCTGTAGCTCAGAGGGTATTTGATCTCTATTCAAAGATAGATTACTGAGATAAACCTTAAAATAACTCAATCAAAATTTTAGCAATAAAACATGACAGCAAAGAAGTAAACCTGGGAAGCAAGTCTTAGTTAACATACATTTCAATTAACAAAACTAGAATGTACTATTCAGTGAAACATAATTTGTATTTACTTTTTTTTCTGTGTATGTGATGGCATTAACCCTGAAGCCAGGGAAAGCTTTATCCTATCAAATAAAAAATGACTTTTGTGAGGGAGCAAGGGTTTCCCAGGTGGCATTAGTGGTAAAGAATCCACCTGCCAATGAAGGAAACATAAGAGACTCAGTTTCGATCCCTGAGTTGGGAAGGTCCCCTGGAGGAGGGCATAGCAATCCACTCCAGTATTCTTGCCTGGAGAATCCCCATGGACAGAAGAGCCTGTCGAGCTACAGTCCATGGGGGTCACAAAGAGTCAGACATGACTGAAGCAACTGAGTGCACAGGAAAAAGCCAAGCAGCCTTCTTGGATTTCCCATAGCCCTGCCTTTTTGATTTTCAACTATTGTTTATCCATCTTTAAATCCTTGATTTAGGAGTAGACTGTTGCCATTGTCCTAAGAATATCAGGATAGTGAAAGTTTGATAATCAGGGGTTAATTTTTCTGTACAAGCAGAATGACCTTTACCTATCTGTACAATCTTCATAGATCATTGTGAAATAATATTTATTTACTTTACCAAAGTAGCAAAGGCTTTTTAAAAACAAGTATAAAGGCAAAGAAATTCACATATCAGTCTGTTATCAAAATGTACATCCCAACAAAACTTTGCTCTCTTAACCAAGAGAAAAAAAACAAATTCCAGTCTGATATACAACATAAATTATCTTACAGAACTTCCCATGTACCTTTAACATACCAAATAACCTAATTAGTCCAGTATTTTTCTTTGGGATGCTTCAGGGACCCTCTGAAGCACTACAAAGTTAGCTAGAAGTCAAAAGAGCTTCATTAGAATTTGATTTTAGGAGGCTCTGTCAAAAAAAAAAAAAACAAAGAGTTTAGAATACTCCGTCAGATAAAATTATAGGTTACTATGAAACAACAGTTATTCAGTCAGCCAAAGAGATAATAAAAGATTTCAAAGGCAAATACAGATTAAATCACTTAAGAGGCAAAGAAACGTAAAATCTGTCATCAAAGGCAGTTCAACATCCCAAGAAAACGTGTACCATGCATAAAATTCTTTTCTTAGGTCCACTTTCCACAAAAATTTTTTTTTTTTTCCTGTATTTATCACTTTATTTTCCCATTCAGAAATAGACACCTATTTCTGAAATCAAATCTACTTTCTTCACCCTTAACAACATTCAATTCCATTCCTCATACCTTCTCTACTAAAAACATACTTTCCTTAAGCCATGAACTATCCTTTATATTAGCATTCTGTAGATTGGCAAACATAAATACCAGTGATAATTTATAAAAATATTTACTTTCTTATAGAGAATACCTTAGAATGGCACCAAGCATATACATTCAGTTCAGTTCAGTTCATTCGCTCAGTCGTGTCCGACTCTTTGCGACCCCATGAATCGCAGCACGCCAGGCCTCCCTGTCCATCACCAACTCCCAGAGTTCACTCAGACTCACATCCATCGAGTCAGCGATGCCATCCAGGCATCTCATCCTCTGTCGTCCCCTTCTCCTCCTGCCCCCAATCCCTCCCAGCATCAGTCTTTTCCAATGAGTTAACTCCACATGAGGTGGCCAAAGTACTTGTGTTTCAGCTTTCGAATCATTCCTTCCAAAGAAATCCCAGGGCTAATCTCCTTCAGAATGGAGTGTTTTGTTTCTCTATAAAAGGAAGCCAGTGTTTAGTTAGTAATGTTAAAGCTTCTTATTTTATTTGGAAATGGCCTAGTTATTTAATAAACTTCCATCATTTAACTTAATTTAGCACTACCCTAGAAATTCAAGTGACCAAAAATCTAGAGAAACTATTTTAGGTAGGCATTTCTCAAGTATGGTTATTCTTAATAGACTTTATCTAAAAGCTCTTATCTCATTTAGATTTTCTTTCCTTAAAAGTTTCTTCACATCAAGTTACTTTGTAAAATGGACTTACCATCTGGCCCGTTTGTGGAAAATACTGTCACCAGAAACTAAATGGCCCTATACATTTTTTGAGCCTCCCTTTTTGTCTGGAGAGTTTTCAATTCCATTTTCTTTTGTTTGGCCTTAGATAAAATCTCTCTATGTCCTTTAACACATTGTATTGTCAAAAACTTTACAATTTGAGCAGATTCCTGAATTTTCTAGGGATTAATCTCTCATCCCAAGCTTCAGGGTCCAAGTCTATCCTTCCTTACCTATTGCTTTCTTTTTGTTAACCTAGCCATGTGACTTTCGATATTTAGCTTGTGCAATCTTTACTGTGGCTTTTTCAGCTACCGACTGGAAAGCAGAGACTTGGTCAGTTAAAATCTAATTTTGACATTGTAATGTAGAATGTCATCCTTGCAGATTGCATAATTCTGTCTCCAATTTTAACTTTTCAATCAATTTTAATTTGGCTTCATGTACCCTTCATGCAGAGAGGAGAATCCAATCTCTCCAACACAGCATGGTGGTACATTCTGATTCTTCCTCAGTTGGCACAAGTGGTAAACATTCAATAACTTCTAAAGGTTTGGCCCACTTTAATTTGGGGTCCCAATTCTGACATAGTCCAGTGGATATGCCCCATTCAGTAACTCATGAGCAGTAAGGCAAACTTTCCCATCAAGGAAAAAAAAGTTGAATAGTCTTAACCTCTTTCTTTTTCCTTTCATTTCACAAATCTTGCTTATAGTGCCAATTTATGTTTTGCTGAAAGTTTTACTTTTGTTTTAGGTTCCAAGGATTTGTTAACAAAAGAAACCATTCATGACACATGATAAACAATTTCAATATTTAATAGAGGATTATTTGACTTAATTTCAGTATATAATCATTAAAAGAAAAGATAAATAGAAACAAAAGAAAAGAGTAAGAGCATATATACCACCAAATTGGACAGACCAACATTCAGATTTAAACAGTGTAGAGAAGTCCATTGTTGACAGCAATCTGGAGTCCCAGTAGGGAACAGATCCTGGGCAGTGTGACCTCTCCAGGTGCAAGACTCCAAATTTCAGTTTTGGGGTTCCTTCATATAATCCCATGCCGAAAAATGATATCATCATCAGTTTGTGTGCAAGCATGCAGTTCTGACTTTACTTTAAACTTTTGCTTTCTACAATGCTGTTTGTTTTATCTTGTGAATCAAAGGATTTCATTATGCCCCAGGCAGTTGGCCAGACCTCCAGGAGTCATTCTAAGATGGACTCCCTTTCTTATCTAAAACTCCTCTTGACTTGCTGAGCTTCTGAACTGGCAGGGAATCCAGTCAGTGTTCAGGCAGGTCTGAAGCAAGGTCAGGACCTGCTCTCCTGCTTCTGAAGCCTGAATAAGATTTCTCCATTTTAGTTTCTCCAACAATTTTATAGTTAAATGGTATTTCACATTATATACTCTGCATATGGCTTCCCAGGTGGTGCTAGTGATAAAGAACCCACCTGCCAATGCAGGAGACGTAAGAGCTGTAGGTTCGATCCTTGGGTTGGGAAGATGCCCTGGAGAGGCGTATGGCAACCCACTCCAGTATCCTTGCCTGGAGAATCCCATAGAATTTCCTTTACTCTGGTCACAACTCAAGGTTTTCATTCTGCTCACCTTTAAACTTCCAAATAAGCAATGATTCAATCATTCTTTTCTCTAGTTGTCAACTGAAAAACAAAATGCATAATGTGAGAATTGCAAGTTAAGTTTTATTGGGGCAAAATAAGGACTGCCACCTGGGAGACAGCACTTCAGATAGCTCTAAGAAACTGCTCCAAAAGGTAGAGGGAAAGGATAGTATATACGTGATTTTGGTAAAGAGGGGAGTGCAATTAAGCACATGCAATCAAGCACACATTTTTTGTAGAAAGTTTCTACTGGTCTCTGAAGCTTTTCTTAGTCCTGAGAATCATCATCCAGAAGAATTTTAGTGCTTTTCTAGATATGAGGAGACACAAGAATTGGGCTCATGAAATCAGTTCCTGAGAATATCTAACTATCTGAAGACTTGTCCTGCCAGTTTTCCCAGAGGACAGAATGCATCATTTCTGCTCTCTACCCTGAACTATTTCAGGGGGTGTTGGAGGTCAACAACAGCACCAGCAGTAGCACATGATTTAGTCCTTATAGAGGTGGGAGGCAAGTGCCTGTGTGTGTCATTGTCGCTCAGTTCTGTCTGACTGTGACCCCATGGACTGCATCCCACCAGAGAATTCCATGCAGAGTCCAGGAATTCCAGGAGATTCCATGGAATTCTCTCCAGGCAAGAGTACTGGAGTGGGTAGCCATTCCCTTCTTCATGGAATTTCCCAACCCAGGGATCAAACCCGAGTCTATTGCATTGAAGGCAGATTACTGTCTGAGCCACCAGGGAAGCACAAGTGCCCATGACTAGTGCCAATTTGTAGTTGACATAGTGTTCATTTAACCCAACTAAGAGACAAACAAGATTCTGAAGGCTAAAACTGTAGAACAAATAGGGCAGATATAATTAAAACTCTAGATATGAGCAACCACAAATTTTGTTATGCATAAACTATATATCATAACATACATATGAGCACAGTATAAAATGGGTTGTTCTCCAAAAAGAAGAAACATATCTCTAGCTACTGATTTAAGACATCTCTGGGTCTGATTTTCTCTAGCATTATTTTATCTGAACCGTGGCCTCTAAGATGTCATCTCCATTGTGAGTTTCTCAGTTACAGGAAGTGTTTTCTGTCTCTTTTTTCCCTCTGGTATTTGTGGCTTCCTGTTCTTTGGCACTGTCATAGATGATGTCAATGAAGAATACGAATTCAACCTCTGACTTTATCCTCCTTGGGGCTTCTGGTCAACAGTAAATTCACAGGGATTGCCTTTGCAGTTATTTTGGCTATTTTTGTGATGGCTGTAACTGCAAATCTGGTCGTGATATTCTTGATTCACATAGACTCCCATCTCCATACCCCCATGTACTTTCTGCTTAGCCAACTGTCTATCATGGACACCCTTTTCATTTGTACTACTGTCCCAAAGCTTCTAGTCAGCATGGTTTCTAATGAGAAAACCATTTCCTTTGTGGCCTGCTCTTCCTCTACTTGACCATGATGGGAACAGAGTTCTTCCTGTTGGGCCTCATGGCTTATGACCACTATGTGGCTGTCTGCAACCCTCTTAGGTACCCCGTGTTCATGAACCACAGAGCGTGTCTTCTTCTGGCTGCTGGTGCCTGGTTTGGTGGATCCCTGGATGGCTTTCTGCTCACCCCTATCACCATGAATGTCCCCTACTGTAGATCCCACAGGATTGATCACTTCTTCTGTGAGATCACTACAGTTCTCAGATTGGCCTGTGCTGACATATCCTTGTATGAAACTTTGATATCTGCTGTATGCTCATGTTGCTCATTCCCATATCTATTATCTCAACCTCCTACTCCCTCATTTGGTTAACCGTCCACCACATGCGCTCTGCTGCAGGACCAGAAAAAGGCCTTTACCACTTATTCTTCCCACTTGACTGTAGTCAGCTTTTTCTATGGGGCTGCCTTCTACACTTATGTGCTGCCCAAGTCATTTCACACCCCTGAGCAAGACAAGGTAGTATCAGCTTTCTATACCATTGTCACACCCATGCTCAATCCTCTTTTCGACCCTATGGACTGTAGCTGCCAGGCTCCTCTGTCCATGGGATTCTCTAGGCAGGTATACTGGAGTGGGTTGCCATGTCCTTCTCTAGGGGATCTTTGCAATGCAGGAATCGAACCCCTGTCTCTTGTGGCTCCTGCATTGCAGGTGGATTCTTACTGCTGAGCCAGCAGGAAAGCCCCATATGCACACTACTATATACAAAATAGATAATTAATGAGGACCTACTGTATATCACAGGGAACTCTACTCAATATTCCATAATAACCTATAAGGGAAAAGAATCTGAAAAAGAATGGATATGTGTCTAACTGTTTGTGTATACCTGAAACTAACACAGCATTGTAAATAAAATATACCTTAATATAAAATAAAATTAAATTTAAAAATATAATGTATTAGCTTGAGATTGAAAGTGATAAATTGTAATAATTTAAAATTAATTTAAAAAACCAATTGCATACTTGCAAGATGTCAGATACTGTTCTTAAACATGGGGTAAACATGAAGGGAAAACTTTTTCCATGTTTCAAAACACATTTAACTACATTATTTGACTTTGATCTTCATAAAGTTCTGCCAAGTATTTTGAGAAGGAATTAGCCTCATGGGATATATAGAAATTTATAACCATATTTTCTGACTTCTGGTCTTGTGATTTTGTGCTAAAACTTGCTATTCTTTGATAGACAATTTCCCAAAGCAGGGAGGCATATGGCACAATACAAACCTGGACGCTTGTTAATCATGATAATGACCTGGGGAAAACATATCCCTCTGGGAGTAACATGCAGATAAAATCTATGTTCGGCTTCTGTTGTGTGCCAGCTAGGCTGGTCTACCAAGGACCTGATGTTCCATGCTGAGAGGCAGTCAGACCCTATCTGAGGTCTTTCTACAGGTGAGGGATATGGGCATAAAATTAACTGAACCATTTCTTCCACATACTTATTTCATTTACACAATAAATAAAATATATATTTATATAATATGAAAATTATAATAATGGATGATATAAAGTCTACTTGTTAAATAGCCCATTAAATCCTTTATTGAATACCAAGAAACATTCAGACATAAAAGGATGATTGTCAATACTGAAAATATTTAGAGAAGAATTGGTGTTCAGAAAAGAATTCAGAATTTTGTTGCCAAAAAAAAAAAAAAATGACAGTACATCCCTGACAACTTAGACTACTATTCACTTTGAATGAAGTGGAGTCCTGCTAACAGTTCTATTAACCAAGTGAAAATAAACTTTTAAAACTTCAGATAATCAGAAAAGAAGATTTACATGAGACAGGATAATTGTAATAATGGAAAATTTCATGGTATTGAAAGCTTAACTCAAAGAACAGGCTGACATACATAATTATCCCAAACCAGAAATATTTCTACTTTTTTCTATTTTTTCTTCTTCTTTTTTTTTTCTATTTCTATTTATTTTTTCAAGTTGGGATTATGCTGAGAATAGATCTGATTAACAGAGGATGAGACACTTGGATGGCATCACTGACTCAATGGACATGAGTTTGAGCAAGCTCTGGGAGTTGGTGATTTATTCAGTATTATTAGATCTTAGTCATCACATGACAAAGGACAAGGATCTTGACTTTTGCTCCCTGATACATCCCAAGTACCAAGAAATTTTCCTGATGTAAAATACAATTAATTTGAATGAAAAAATGTCATTTCATTTTAGAATTCACACTTGAAAATACATACTTTAATGTTTATGCAGTTCTTTTTTCTTTTTCCTGGAAAATCAGTTTTGAAGAGTTACAGTGAAAGTGATTAGGTACCTTTTGCATGTTTGCACAGAATTGCCTGTCCAGGATGAGAGTGGAAGCCAAAGAAATATACTTAAATTCTTTCCTAATTCACCAATTCAGATATCATTTCTATTGAAGCATTTTAGAACTGTGGCTCCCACAAAGAAACATCATTGTTTTTTGCTAGATTTGTCATAGGTATCTGTCCTCCTTTGGAGCCAATAAGAGGTAGGTATCATAAGTAGGCATTTACTCAGGTATAGAGATAGAAACTTGCATTTTTTCCATATTGACTGAAAACTTACATGTTAGAACAAGGCTTATGATTGTATAAATGAGCTGGCATTATCAAAAATTATCCTTTCCCTGAATTTCCATAGTGTTTACCTGCAATGGGCAGTGGTTTTAATCAGCAGCCAATAACCTTAGGAAGATAAAATGAGGAAACAGGTTAGAACATAGTTAAGTCCATGTCTTTGGACTTCATCTACAGTCCAATTAATAGAACTGATGAAGCTGCAACAGAGAGCTGTTTCCTTGCATCCCTGGAAATATTGTGGGAAAATTTCTATGAGACAAAAATGAATATAGAGCTGAAGGAAGTCAGAACTCCCTGTAAATAATGGTCCTTTGTAATCTGAAAGATTATAACAATCTTTATATTTGAGTATATTTAACAACAAGATAGCAACGTATGCAGTGCATGTCTTCAATGGTCTCAGTCTTAAGACAGAGAACTTTTCCAGTGCTATTTTAATTGAAAATAAATGTTTTTATAAATTTATACTTATAATCCAAAACTTATATGTTTACTATCATGTTTGCTTTAAATACAGGGAAAAATAGGCTAAATGGATTAAAGGTTATACATATTGGCCATTTTCAAATTCAGAAGTTAATACTATCTTCTCATTCTGGAGCCTGTTCTGTTTCCACAATTGCCAAATTAGAGAGTTCTTTATTTTGAGTGAAGGGAGAGTCTAAACATTTCCATAACATTATCAGGTGCCACTATTGTTATGAGATCCTTACACAAAACACTCCCAATATCCCGGAGGGCAGGGGCTGCTCTGATGTACTTTTGGCTAGTTACAAATTTGAAGAGGGACTTTCCCACTGCCATATGTCTAATAAATGGCAGGTCTTGGATTTTCACCCAGGTAATTAGGTACAGGTTTTACATAATGATCAAAGGTAATCTGACAGGGTTTGAAGTGATGATAGAAACCTGGGAAATATAAACTATCAAACCAGAGTTGTTTATACCAATGCATAAATCTATCACTTATGGGAATTATTTTGTATATATTTCTCCTCTCTTTGATAAAAAGTTATTTTACTTTTATAATAAGTTACATGTTTACAAGTTCACATTTTCTGATTATTTTGATGTATGTATGTTAGTGAGTCCCTTCAAATATAACATGCAGAGACTAAAATGAATATTTTAAGGCCAGAAGCACATACTTCAGGTGACATCTTGCAGTATGGAAGCTTAAGAGTCAGAAGGAATCAGATGAATTCTGTTTTAGAATGCAGGATCCAATTTAAGCAGGATTCTGGGGTAAATTTGATACATCTTAGTGACCCTACTGATACTGAAAGATTGAGAAATGGAACATTATAGATATTTATTGCCCAAGTTGTGAACAAGAGGCTTATTATTTAACTTGAAATTAAATTATTTTTACACACATAATCTATGATGTAGGCAAACGGAAAATATAGTGAAGACAAACTGATGTTCTTGAGACTCAACCATCAGTGAAACTTTTACTTCATAATTGTGTGTGTATATATATATGTGTGTGTGTGTACATATATACATACACATACTTATATGTGCACATATATATGCACATTAAAATATGTGTATATATGTTTTTGTATATAGCTCTTTACCACATGTATACTAGTGATACATATACCCTTATCACATATATATTATAGGTTATATGTATAAGACTTTTTTTATCAAAGAGAGGAAAAATATATACATAATAGCATCTGCTGTTGGACACATACAAAAATTTTATATATATTATGGTAAGATATTTATATTATATATAAAGAACATAAGGGTTTCTAACTGCTGGAGTTTTCACTTAAGAATGCAGTGAAATTGTCTTACTATAATGATTTTCGTTCTACCTCATATCCTAAAGGATGCTTGGAATCGTGTTATTAATTCCAAAAACTAAATAATTTTGTAAGTGTCCAATAGCAGATGCTTAAGCTGCATCTGCTTTCTTAGTAATACAAAAAATACCAAGATGAATATTTATATAAAATTGCTCACCTATTTCTTAATTTCTATATAAAATTTGCTAGGAGTAGAAAGTATATGTTATTTTTAAAGTCCAGATATTGGTTTGCTGCTCTCTCTAACAAAAATAATACCTACTTACATTCTCACCAGCAATATATGATAGTACTCTCTAGATACTCAGTGTTGATACAATCTAACTCTCAAATAGAGGTTCAGTTTGAGTAAGATTGGCAGTTCCAACCCCATTTCTATAGCCTGTGTCCTGTGCAGTAGAAGAGAATGCAACCAGTGCTCTCCAACATCAGTCTTGTTGAGGAAGCCTCTTTCAGATCAGATCAGATCAGATCAGTCGCTCAGTCATGTCCGACTCTTTGCAACCCCATGAATCGCAGCACGCCAGGCCTCCCTGTCCATCACCAGCTCCCAGAGTTCACTCAGACTCACGTCCATCGAGTCAGTGATGCCATCCAGCCATCTCATCCTCTGTCGTCCCCTTCTCCTCCTGCCCCCAATCCCTCCCAGCATCAGAGTCTTTTCCAATGAGTCAACTCTTCGCATGAGGTAGCCAAAGTACTGGAGTTTCAGCTCTTTAAGCCTGTACAAACAAGAAGAGTTAGAGCAGATTAATCTTATGCTCCAACTTTTTCACTTTAAGCATGCAGTGCACAGCTGAGTACAATCAGATTAACAGCTTAACATTTCATCACATCTCATAGCCTCATAGTTAAAGAAATATGGCACAAAAGATTCAGTGACTCATCATACATATTCAGGGGAGAAAATGGTGGGATTTGTTTTTCTAAAATCACCCAGGAAAATACAGAGGGGACAACCTGGCTGGAAAAGAAGCTTGGGAACACACTTAGTTTTGAAATGACATTCTTTAATAATAAGTCCGATCCAGCTCCAGCAGGGAATAATTGTACTGGAAACATCTGGTCTGATGTAACCACTTGTCCTAGATTAGTGAACTTTCAAAGTACCACTGCCTGGAGGGAGGCTTTGCTTTAAGACAATGATGTACTGTGTTTCAACAAAAATTGCACATAACCATAAAACATAGAAGTCTAATCGCAGGGTTCACATTTGACAGAGTCTTTTGAAAAATGCAATTTAAAATGTTATGTCTGCTCCCCATTTGGGAGCACCTGTATGTAGGAAAATATAGTAGAAGAGGATAATTATAATTTGAAAATGCTTGCAAGTATTTGATTTTAGATTTGTATATCACTGACAGGATAATTCTGAAGACATTTCAGTTTATTTCACAAGGATTTAAAATGGATTCATGTGCATGTGTTTGTGCTCAGTCACTCAGTCATGCCCACCTCTTTGCAACTCTATAGGCTGTAGTCCACCAGGCTTCTCTGTCCATGGGATTCTCCAGGCAAAAATATTGGAGTGGGTTGCCATTTCCTACTCCAAAGTGGGTTCATAACTCTATGCAATATTTTGAAATGGTTTTGTTGTTTATTCTTTACTCAACTTCATGTAATAGTCTTGTCCTCAGGGGTTCTTTATCCTTAAATGAACTCTGCTACTTTCCTCTGATACACATTAACAGAAGACTTAATTCAATACTGTATTCAAAAGGAAATTTGGGACAATCTTTACTGAGCTGTATTTGTAATGGTGGATACACTGATGACAGCCTGACAGCGAGACTTTTGAATGGGACATTACTAGGTCTGCTTGGAGATAAGAAGCTGTCATCGGCTGTGTGTGCTCAGCAGTGAGATTTGTGAATCTGATGTTTGCAGGATCTTTCTCAGCATCCATTTGGTGAGGACTTTTTTCCCCCTGGACATCACTAGAAAGCCACAGGTATGAGATTGCCCAGGAGTTAGAGAGAATTTTGAATATCTGGAAATATTTAACTTCATTATGTTACTTTGTAATTTGTTGACAAGTTTTGACCAGAAATTCAAGTTTTTCTTGATTGTGATTATGGTCTTGCAGTTGGTATTCTTCTGACATTTTTTTAGCTGGTTGAAGTTACTGATGATTAAAAGGATACTATGCATTTAGGGGCCAGTTGAGTGTAGCTGTGGAGTATATGGAAAACAAAGCCTTAGATTTGAGCCAGGACCCATCTCCACTACTTATTCTTTATGCCTCACTTTGTCCAACCATAAAATGGTAATAATTAGCGTAATTTTCCCCACAGAGGTGCTGTGAAGAGGAACTACATCAAGCACTAGAGCACGCAAAAAGATGCCTGGCATAGATGGATGCTGGGTATTTTATTATTAGCAATATGACTCCCTCATGTTATACTTATGTTTAAAATCTGGTAAAATTATTTATGATAATTTCTTGTGGCTACTATTCGAATAGAGCAAATTCAGTGCCTTAAAATAACACAAATTTATTATCTTTCCATTTTGAAGACTGCAACTCCAAAACTGGTCATGCTGGGCTAATTCCTTGCCTCATAGTCCCCTTCATTTTCAAAACCAGCATTTGTATTACTTGGACCTTTGTTCATAATGTCACATCTCATCTTCTTATCCCTGCCTCCTCTTTCCTGTCTCTCTCTTATAAGGGCCCTGGAATATAGATTGGGCACAATGGGACATTCCAGAGTAATCTCATCTCATCATCTGTAACTGAATCACAATTGCAAAGTCTCTTTTGCCAAGTAGGGAAGATATTTATAGGCTGGAGATTAGGACGGAGGGTTCTTTGAGTTGGGGTGGGAACATTATTCTGCCTTTCAAGATAGGCTTTGTTTAACACTAAATTAATCTATTGGGCTTCCCAGGTGACACTAGTGGTAAAGAACGCACTTGCCAATAAGGGAGACATAGGAGACACAGATTTAATCCCTGGGTTGGATGATCCCCTGGAGGAGGGTATGGCAACACGCTCTAGTATTCTTGCCTGGAGAATCTCAAAGACAGAGGAGCCTGGTGGGCTACAGTTCATAAGGTCACAAAGAGTCAGACACAACTGAAGTGACTTAGCATGTATGCACACAAGTTAATCTATTATAGACTTACTATTTTAATAAGATACCAAATTAAAAGTATCATTTACTGCACAATTTTTCTGATACTAGATGGAAACTTGTTGCTAAGAATAATGCATAATGATTTTCTGTGCTTTTAACTGTGGAACATAAGGTGAGTTCAAACTATATTAACTTCTACAAAACAATCACTGTATGAATAATAACATCTGAAGTTAAATTTGTCTTTTACTCAATAATTGATACATAATGAATAAATAGCTGTCACCAAAAAATCAGATTCAAAAGAAAGATACAGAAGTGAGTTTCATTTTCTAAAAGAATGATGCTTTTAACTCACAGTGATTGTTTCAAATTTTTTTACATAAAACTTCATTAAGATGTAATATTTGTATTGATCTTGGATTGTAATATAGTTCTGTTTCTTATTGCTGTTTTTTTTAATATAAATTTATTTTAATTGGAGGTTAATTACTTTACAATATTGTATTGGTTTTGCCTTTAGAAAGTGTGAGTGAATCCTATTTTATGATATTATTTTAGATTGAAGATAAACAGAAAGACCTGGACTATAATTTCATTTTGGCATATTTTATGGAACATACTAGGGTGAATTTTAAAGAAATTCTACTAAAAATGAATCATATTAAAAGACAAAAATTGCATTTTAAGGAGTGCATATGCTAAATAATCATTCATTTAAATATTCAACAAAGTTATCAGATTTTAGACATTATTTTATATTTTGAAAGTGTACAGTAAGCAAAATAAACAAATACCCATGCCCATATTGATCTTACTGTCTAGTGGGCAGGACAGAAACCCAAAATAAAATGATTGTGTATGACAGATTGTGTTAAGTACAATGAAAAATAGAAAGTCATCAAGTCCTACAGAATAGATCCTTCTGAGAAGTGGATTTTGAGGAAAGACCTGAGGAGATGACCACATAGAGTTATGAGGGTGAGAAACAAGCCAGGGTTAGGGCAGAAGCAAAGGACTTGGGCTGGAAAACTCCCACAAAGTGAGGACAAAGGATCAGCAAGGAGGTCATAGGAGCTGTAGCACCAGAGCAAATGCATTGGAGGCAGAATAAAATGACTCCAGAGGATGAAATTGTCATAACACAATGGGCCTTAAAGCAGCATGTGAAGCTCCACAACAGAGTTTTGAGGTTAAAGTTACCTGTCTGATGTAGATTTCTCAAAATCACGGTGCTCTACTGAGATCAGAATAAAAACATACAAGAAAGAACAAGTAGATGATGGCGAAGCTACTGAAAAAACTTAGAAAACAGCTTTAACATTTTACTCATAATGCCCAAACAAGTTTTTCTAACATTTTGTGATATTGTGGTGTATAATAAGAAATATATTTGGTCTTTGTATGAATTCCTTGGCAGAGACCCTAAATTCCTCAGAATTTCCTAAATGAAATGAGGCTTCCTCAGGTATCTTATTCATAAGGAATCCCTTCTAGCAACACCTGAATTTATGTTAATGAGGTTACTTATGGAAAGCCCTACGGGTGGGAGCTGGTTACCAGGAGACTAACCACACCTTCAGTGGTTTGGAACTTCTAAATTCCTACCTCTTAGATCTCCAAGGGGAAAAAAAGCGTAGAGATTTTATTAATCACCAGTGACTAATGGAGGCAGGCTTCCACAGTAGTTCAGCAGTAAAGATTTCACCTGCAGTGCAGGAGACACAGGTTCAATCCCTGTGTCGGAAAGATCCCCTGGAGAAGGGCGTGGCAACACACTCCAGTATTCTTGCATAGAGAATCCCATGGATAGAGTAGCCTGGCGGGCTTCAGTCCCTCGTGGTACAAAGTGACACTACTGAAGTGACTTAGCATGCAAACACAAATGATGGAATCTTCCTACATATTCCCCATCTTCCACTTCTGTTGTTCCTGAGTTACACACTAGTCAGTTAAGTGAAATGTTTTCCTGAGATCTATGAAAGACTAGAAAATTTGATTTTACTCTTGGAGAGAGTCATAGGAAACTCCAATATATAGCCAACAGATTAGTAGCACAGGTGATGACATGTACTAGCAACTGGTTTCTCAAGTGGGGTCAGTCTTAGAGGACTGAAACTATGGGATATTGGGTTCTGTCTAGGCAGAGAGTGTGAGAACTGAATCAAGTTGTAATATGCCAATCTAGTGTCTGGAAATTTGATGGTTGCTTCACAAGTGGGGAAAACCCCACACATCTGGTTATCTGAAGTGTCAGAAAGTGTTGCTGAGAGTAGACACACAGGAGGTATCTTCTCCTTTATATCCTTCACTTCATCAGCTATTCATTCTGCCTATCTTTGGCAATCCAAATAACCAATTTTATTTGTTAAGCCTACTATTAGCTGGACAAGATTCTGAAGGCCACCAATGCAGAATAAATAGGGCAGATAGTGATATTTAAAACTCCAATCTAGATATAGCAAATGCCAGCTTTATTATGCAATTTGCATTACCTATGTATTACAGCACAATATAGAAAGGGTTGTGCTCCAGAAAGAAAAAAATAGGTCTATAGTTCCTAGTTTATAATGTCTCTTGGCCTGCTTGTTTTTCTCTAGCTTTATGACTTGGAAAATCTTATCTGAACCAGTAGCCTCTGAGATATTATCTCCATTGTGAGTTTCTACCTCCTAGGAAGTGTCTTCTGTCTCGTTTTCCATCACATTTGTGGCTCCCTTTTCCCTGGAGCTGTCAACAGAAATGTCAACGAAGAATAGAACTGCTTCCTCTGACTTTATCCTCCTGGGGCTTCTAGTAAACAGTAAAGCTACGGGGATTGTCTTTGCAGTTATTTTGGCTATTTTTGTGGTGGCTGTAACTGCAAATTTGGTCATGATATTCTTGATTCACATGGACTCCCACCTCCACACCCCCATGTACTTTCTGCTCAGCCAACTGTCCATCATGGACACCCTTTTCATTTGTACTACTGTCCCAAAGCTCCTGGTGGACATGGTTTCCATACAGAAGACCATTTCCTTTGTGGCCTGTGGCATCCAGATCTTTCTGTACTTAACTATGATTGGATCAGAGTTCTTCCTGTTGGGCCTCATGGCCTATGACCGCTATGTGGCTGTCTGCAACCCTCTTAGGTACCCAGTGTTGATGAACCGCAAAGTGTGTCTCCTTCTGGCTGCTGGTGCCTGGTTTGGTGGATCACTGGATGGCTTTCTGCTCACCCCTATCACCATGAATGTCCCCTACTGTGGATCCCGCATCATCGATCATTTCTTCTGTGAGATCCCTGCTGTTCTCAAATTGGCCTGTGCTGATACATCCTTGTATGAAACCTTAATGTACATCTGCTGTGTGCTCATGTTGCTCATCCCCATCTCTATTATCTCAACCTCCTACTCACTCATTTTGTTTACTGTCCACCGCATGCGCTCTGCTGAGGGCCGGAAAAAGGCCTTTACAACTTGTTCTTCCCACTTGACTGTAGTCAGCATTTTCTATGGGGCTGCCTTCTACACTTATGTGTTGCCCAAGTCATTTCACACCCCTGAGCAAGACAAGGTAGTATCAGCCTTCTATACCATTGTCACACCCATGCTCAATCCTCTTATCTACAGCCTCAGAAACAAGGATGTTTCAGGAGCATTTAAAAAGATATTTGCACAATGCTTATCTACATAGAACATATTCACAAGTGATGCTTAGAGATTCAATAATCTGGAAATAGGTTTTCCCAATAATATCCTCAGTGTGTTTTGTTTCACAAGAGACTCTCTGCAGCTATTAAATATTTTTTTAGAGGTGACAATTAAAGAAGATTTACTTAGTCAGGTTTCTTCCTCTTAGACGAAAGGAACCCAAAATATTTCATTAGTTATTCAGAGTCTATTTGGCTAACTGTCAAAACTATGTATTATTCATTTCAGTTCGGTTCAGTTCAGTCGCAGACTCATGTTGGACTCTTTGTGACCCCATGAACCACAGCATGCCAGGCCTCCCTGTCCACCACTAACTCCAGACTCCACCCAAACCCATGTCCGTTGAGTCGGTGATGTCATCCAACCATCTCATCCATTGTCTGCCGTCCCCTTCTCCTCCTGCCCTCAATTTTTCCCAGCATCAGGGTCTTTTCAAATGAGTCAGCTCTTCGCATCAGGTAGCCAAAGTATTGGACTCTCAGCTTCAACATCAGTCCTTCCAGTGAATCTTCAGTTGCAGTCCAAGGGACTCTCAAGAGTATTCTCCAACACCACAGTTCAAAAGCATCAATTCTTCAGCACTCAGCTTTCTTTATAGTCCAGCTCTCATATCCATACATGACCACTGGAAAAACCATGGCCTTGACTAGACAGACCCTTGTTGGCAAAGTAATGTCTCTGCTTTTCAATATGCTATCTAGTTTGGTCATAATTTTTCTTCCAAGGAGTAAGTGTCTTTTAATTTCATGGCTGCAATCACCATCTGCAGGGATTTTGGAGCCCAGAAAAATAAAGTCTGACACTGTTCCCACTGATTCCCTATCTATTTGCCATGAAGTGATGGGACCGGATCCCGTGATCTTAGTTTTTTGAATGTTGAGCTTTAAGCCAACTTTTTCACTCTCCTCTTTCACTTTCATCAAGAGGCTCTTTAGTTCCTCTTCACTTTCTGCCATAAAGGTGGTATCATTTGCATATCTGAGGTTATTGATATTTCTCCCAGCAATCTTGATTCCAGCTTGTGCTTCTAGCCCAGCGTTTCTCATGATGTACTCTGCATAGAAGTTAAATAAGCAGGGTGACAATATACAGCCTTGACATACTCTTTTTCCTATTTGGAACCATTCTTTTTTTCCATGTCCAGTTGTAACTGTTGCTTCCTGACCTCCATACAGATTTCTCAAGAGGCAGGTCAGGTGGTCTGGTATTTCCATCTCTTTAGAATTTTCCACAGTTTATTGTGATCCACACAGTCAAAGGCTTTGGCATAGTCAATAAAGCAGAAATAGATGTTTTTCTGGAACTCTCTTGTTTTTTGGATGATCCAGCAGATATTGGCAATTTGATCTCTGTTTCCTCTGCCTTTTCTAAAACTAGCTTGAACATCAATAGTTTTAATTTATTTTTATTTTGCTTTGTGCCCTCTTGAACTTATCCATGGCACGGTTTTCTCATTGCTCAAGGCAAAATTTTATGGATATATTTATTATTTTAATATTTCAAATTATGTGAGCAATTAATATTTTAATAGTATTTATACATATCTTCTTTATCCATTCATCCTTACATCCATAAATCTAATTAATTTATTTCCACATCTTGGATATTGTGAATATTGTTACAATGAATCAGTTCAGTTCAGTCACTCAGTCGTGTCCGACTCTTTGCGACCCCATGAATCGCAGCACGCCAGGCCTCCCTGTCCATCACCAACTCCCGGAGTTCACTCAGACTCATGTCCATTGAGTCAGTGATGCCATCCAGCCATCTCATCCTCTGTCATCCCCTTCTCCTCCTGCCCTCAATCCCTCCCAGCATCAGAGTCTTTTCCAATGAATCAACTCTTCGCATGAGATGCCCAAAGTACTGGAGTTTCAGCTTTAGCATCATTCCTTCCAAAGAAATCCCAGGGCTGATCTCCTTCAGAATGGACTGGTTGGATCTCCTTGCAGTCCAAGGGACTCTCAAGAGTCTTCTCCAGCACCACAGTTCAAAAGCATCAATTCTTCGGCGCTCAGCCTTCTTAACAGTCCAACTCTCACATCCATACATGACCACTGCAAAAACCATAGCCTTGACTACACGGACCTTTGTTGGCAAAGTAATGTCTCTGCTTTTGAATATGCTATCTAGGTTGGTCATAACTTTCCTTCCAAGGAGTAAGCGTCTTTTAATGTCATGGCTGCAGTCACCATCTGCAGTGATTTGGGAGCCCAGAAAAATAAAGTCTGACATTGTTTCCCCGTGTATTTCCCATGAAGTGGTGGGACCGGATGCCATGATTTTCGTTTTCTGAATGTTGAGCTTTAAGCCAACTTTTTCACTCTCCACTTTCACTTTCATCAAGAGGCTTTTGAGTTCCTCTTCACTTTCTGCCATAATGAATATGTAAGTACAAATATCTCCTCAGGATACTGTTTATTTCCCTTTAATATATTTCCAGATGTGGTATTATTGTACTTTATTGTGGTTCTATTTTAATAAGTTGAGGAGCATCCATATTTTTTTCCATATGGCTATACCAATTAACATACTCTTGCCTGGAAAATCTCATGGCCAGAGGAGCCTGGAGGGCTACAGTCCATGGGGTCCCTAAGAGTCAGACACAACTGAGCGACTTCACTTTCACTTTTCACTTTCATGCATTGGAGAAGGAAATGGCAACCCACTCCAGTGTTCTTGCCTGGAGAATTCCAGGGACGGGGAGCCTGATGGGCTGCCATCTATTGGGTCGCACAGAGTCAGACATGACTGAAGTGGCTTAGCAGCAGAGCAGCAGCAACAGTGTCTAAGGGTTACCTTTACTTGATATTCTCACCAATTTGTATTCTGTCGATAATTTTATAAAAGCTATTTTTAATAGGTGTGAGTTATCACATTGTGGTTTCCATTTGCATTTTCCTGATAACAAATATTGTTTTACACATTTCATAAGTCTGTTGGCCAATGTATGTCTTCTTTGGAACAATGTCTATTTGTGTACTTTGCCGAATTTTATGTTGGATTATACAATGTCTTTATTCATTTATATTTTGCTACTGGGGGGCTTTCCTGGTGTCTCAGATGGTAAAGAATCTGCCTGGAATGCAGGAGACCCTGGTTCGATCCCTGGGTCAGGAAGATCCCCTGGAAAAGGAAATAGCAGCCCACTCCAGTATTCTTACCTGGAGAATTCCATGGACAGAGGAGCCAGGTGGGCTGCAGTTGATGGGGTTGCAAAGAGTCAGACACAACTGAGTGACTTATATTAAACTATATAAACTCCATATAAATTTTGAATATGCAACTTTATCAGTTTCATGATTTCCACATATTTTCTTCTATAATTTGTTTTTATATCTGGTTGTTTGCTGAGAAGAAACTTTTTAGTTTGATACAGCCTTAGGTCTTAATTTTGCAGTTTTGTCTGTACTTTTAATGTCATGTCCAAAATTGATTGCCAAGATCAATGCCAAGGTAGTTATTTTGTATATTTTCTTCTAGGAGTCTTATGGTTATAGTACCTATGTTTGAGTCTTTAAACCATTTATATTTTCTTGTGAGTTTTGTGAGCTAGGGCCCCAGTTTTTATTTCTCAATTCATTCATTCATTCACACATTAATTTACTTATTTATGTTTTGTACTTGTATATTGTGTTACTGATATGTTTTATTGAATTAATTGCCTTTTGCTGTTACTTATGATAGGCAACCTTGTCAAAGATTAGTTGACAATATATGTGTAGGTTTATAAATGAGTCAATAAACCCATACATATATTCTATTCCTTTGGTCTGTTTCTCTTTCTATACCAGTGTCTTATTGTTTTATTTAATATAGCTTTGTAATGTTTAGCTTTGAAATCCAAAAATGCGTCTCCAGCTCTGTTCTTAAATTTCAGGATTGCTTTGGTTATTTAGGTTCTGTACAAATATTAGACATTTGTTCCATTTCTGTGAAAAATTTCAATGGAATTTTGATGGGGATGGCATTGAATCTGTAGATCAGTTCAGATTCAGCACAAGGGAAGAAAGTTTTTTTTTTCTTTTTTGGTTATGCTAATTTTCAGCTGATTTCTTTAAAAATTTCCTTGAATGCTCAATATGTATTTCCTTATTTATTATTCTATCAAGTATAATAAGACATCATGAAACATTATCATTTTTAAATTGATACATATTATATTGCATGACGAAAATTATAAAATGTCATTAATGTTTTTTCCTTTTGCAATATAATTTAATTTATATTTTATAATATAATTTAAATTTAATTATAATTTAATTATAATTTAAATTTATAATTTAAATTTATAATTTAAAATTATAAAATATCTTGTCATGAATTAATATTTTTTTACTTAAGCATAACAGTGGATAAGCAAATATTGATATCCGTAATTTGATGCCTCTGATGCCGAGGAAATCACAGGCACAGGATAAGGCTGATATCCAAACTGTCTGGGCTTCAAGACTCTGGGTTTGTGAGTGTAGTCACAGGACAAGTTTAAGAGGTAAGGCTCAATTAAACCTGACGCTCCAGGACACATGAGAAAAGTTCCCATCAATATGACTGCCTACGTTCCTTTTTCTGTTCAGTTTCTCAGTCATGTTCCACACTTTGCCACCCCATTGACTATAGCCAAGCTTCCCTTCACTGTCTCCTGGAGTTCAAACTCATGTCCATTGAGTTGATTAAGCCATCTAACCATCTCATCCTCTGTCAGCCCCCTTCTCCTCCTGCCCTCAATCTTTCCCAGCCTCAGAGTCTTTTCCAATGAGTTGGCTATATGCATCAGTTGGCCAAAGTATTGGAGCTTCAGCTTCACCATCAGTCCTACCAATGAATATTCAGGGTTGATTTCCTTTGAGATTGATGGGTTTGATCTCCTTGCTGTCCAAGGAACTCTCAAGAGTCTTCTCCGTCACCACAGTTTGAAAGCATCAATTTGAAAGCTTCCAGGTACCTTTAGGTAAGAACTATTTTATGGGGATTTCAGTAAGCTAACTTACACTTATTGCTTAATAACAGAGGCAAGAGCAGAGGTCCTAGAGAGACAACCACATTACAAATGACTTTTATTTCTTTTTATACTATAAATAAAACGCATAAAAGTAATTAGCCTCCAACTAAAATAAATAAATTTTTAAAAAAGAAGTGTCCAAAATTTACTGCTTAATCACAGAAAAAACAATCATGAAACCATTCATGTAATGTCCCCACACATCCTTGGAGAACATGGATAGCTCTCCATAACCATCTTGTGCCTCTCTCTTATTGAGCTATCTTTAGACATTTAGAAAAGTTGCAAAGTTAGTAAAGTTTCCATGTACTCTTAACCAACTTCTACCAGTATTAACATATTATATAACCATAAAAAGTTGTCAGAACAAGGAAGTTAATATTTCACCCGTGTTTTGACTCTTGCCATTGTTTTTTTTTTTTTTTCCCTCATTCAGAATCCCACACAGCATCTAGTTGTTATTGTCACTGAGTCTCCTTCAGTCTGTTTCCTTCATGAAATATTGACAACTTTGAGGAATATGAACTGCTTATTTTGTAGAATCAATTTGATTGTCATCATTTCTGGGAGTTACTGTTGTATCCCTAGATAAAAAAATGTATTTTTAAACACAACAATTTAGTTTTTCCTGTTAGATGAAAATTACAGAAATAAAATTGTATAGTTTATACTCTTAGTGTTCAGCTTGTATTTGAGGAGAATACTAATTTTTGCAGTGAGGGAAATGCACAGCATGCACATAAAGATGCATCACAATCAAAAGCACAAGAAATTTAACAATAGTAAGAAAAGATAAATACTGGAGTAGAAAGGGACTTCTGAAATCCAAGGTTGAGATCACTAAAAAAAAATAAATAAAACAACTCTTGATTCCTAGTGGCAAAAGATATTTATCCAAAATGCCAATAGATATCATATTACTCAAGTGAAAATACCAAAAAAAGGAAAAAAAAAAGGATTCAAGCAATTAAAAAATAAAATCAGAATCCTTGTTGTCTGCCTTTTCAACAAGAACATATGCTCTCCAGATTTTCTGCTATTTAAAAAGTACAAAGAATGGTCACAGACTAAGCTCAACATGAATTATCTGAGAATCAGACATGGAAAACAAAATCCGTAGAGCCTGTTACTGTTACTTAACCTGAACTTGAGTACTCTCATTCATCCACAGTAAAGTCAATCTTCTGACACCAGGTTGTGGTGAAGAAAAGTACATAGTTTATGCAGAATACCAAACAATAAGAAATGGACTTTCCTGGTGGCTCAGATGGTTAAAAAAAAATAAAATTCCCCCTGCAATGAGGGAGACCTGGGTTCAATCCCTGGGTTAGGAAAATCCCCTGCAGGAGGGCATGGCAACCCACCCCAGTATTCTTGCCTGGAGAATCCCCATGGGGAGCCTGGCAGGCTACAGTCCATGGAGTCACACAGAGTCGGACACGACTGAGTGACTAAGCACACACATACACACACACACAAATAAGAATGTGTAGCTCATGCTCAAAAGACTCAAAAGGCTCAAAATTCCCAATGACCTTCAGAAAATGGGTTTCAGAGGCAAAGTGAATGAAGGGGCTGCAGGATGCATGATCAGATCTTTTACAATTCTCAGATTGGTTGGCATCAAAGTAAAGTGTTTTTTTTGTTGTTGTTGGTTTTTGTTTTTTTTTCTGACATGTTTTTATTTTTACTTTTTTAATATTTTTAACTTTTTTATTATTTTTTTCTTATACTTTACAATATTGTATTGGTTTTGCCATACATCAACATGCATCCACCATGGGTGTACACATTTTCCCCATCTTGAACCCCCGTCCCACCTCCATCCCCATACCATCCCTCTGGGTCATCCCAGTGTACCAGCCCCAAGCTTCCTGTATCCTGCATTGAACCTGGCGATTCCTGGCATTGAACCTGGCAAAGGACTGGCGATTCCTTTCTTATATGATATTATACATGTTTTAATGCCATTCTCCCAAGGTAAAGTTTTAAGTATCACTAATCTTCTGGTTCGGAGAAGGCAATGGCACCCCACTCCATTACTCTTGCCTGGAAAATCCCATGGACAGAGGAGCCTGGTGGGCCACAGTCCATGGGGTCGCTAAGAGTCGGACAAGACTCAGCAACTTCACTTTCACTTTTCCCTTTCATGCATTGGAGAAGGAAATGGCAACCCACTCCAGTGTTCTTGCCTGGAGAATCCCAGGGACAGGGGAGCCTCATGGGCTGGCGTCTATGGGGTCGCACAGAATCGGCTGCGACTGAAGCGACTTAGCAGCAGCAGCAGCAATCCTCTGGTTTCGATTGGTCTGGGCTCCAAAATCACTGCAGATGGTGACTGCAGCCATGATATTAAAAGATGCTTACTCCTTGGAAGAAAAGTTATGACCAACCTAGGTAGCATATTCAAAAGCAGAGACTACTTTGCCAACAAAGGTCCATCTAGTCAAGGCTATGGTTTTTCCAGTGGTCATGTATGGATGTGAGAGTTGGACTGTGAAGAAAGCTGAGCACTGAAGAATTGATGTTTTTGAACTGTGGTGCTGGAGAAGACTCTTGAGAGTCCCTTGGACTGCAAGGAGATCCAACCAGTCCATTCTGAAGGAGATCAGCCCTGGGATTTCTTTGGAAGGAATGATGCTAAAGCTGAAACTCCAGTACTTTGGCCACCTCATGCGAAGAGTTGACTCATTGGAAAAGACTCTGATGCTGGGAGGGATTGGGGGCAGGAGGAGAAGGGGACAACAGAGGATGAGATGGCTGGATGGCATCACTGACTGGATGGATGTGAGTCTGAGTGAACTCCGGGAGTTGGTGATGGACAGGGAGGCCTGGCGTGCTGCGATTCATGGGGTCGCAAAGAGTCGGACACGACTGAGCGACTGAAGTGAACTGAACTGAACTGAATCTTCTGGTTTCAATTGGTCTGAAGTCTACATGCTTGTGGTCAGCAATTTTCATCTGTTAGGGGTTTACTTCTCCTAAAAAAAACTTTGGAATGTTCCTCAAGCCTTTATATTTTTCAGGGGACTGGGAATTTGGTGTTTCTGCTTTATGACTGGTATATAGTTTAAATTTTTACCAGTATCACAGCTCAGTGTGTATTCTTTATTTCTACATCTTCACATTTCCCATTTATTAACTCTTGGGCTAGCCTATTTAGACTCAGAGGAGGCCTGGGAGACTAAAGCAAAAGCCTTTTACTTCAAACGACAGGAACGCAGGAGCTTGGATATGTTTTCTCAGTGTCTATTTCATTTATTTATGCTCTGATATTTATGATTTCTTTCCTTCTATTAACTTTGGATATTGTTTGTTCTTTCTCTAGTTGCTTTAGGTGTAAAGTTAGATTGTTTATTTGAGATTTTTATTTACCGAGGTAAGATTGCACTGTTATAAAATTCCCTCTTAGAACTGCTTTTGATGAAACCCATAGAGTTTGCATCATCATGTTTTCGTTGTCAGTTATTTCTAGGTATTTTTTTTTAATTTCTTCTTTGATTTCTTCTAGTGTATTTTTTAATTTCAATTGTTGTACTGTTCAGTTCTGATTATTTGTTATTTAAATCTTATAATTCCTTGTTAAATTTTTTAATTAGAGGGAAATTGCTTTACAATATTCTGATGGTTTTTTGCAATATATCAACATGGATCTGCATTAGGTATACATATATCCCCTCCTTCTTGACCCACCTGTCACCTCTCTCCCCATCTCACCCCTCTAGGTGGTCACAGACCACTGGTTTTGGGTTTCCTGCATCATACATCTAACTCCCACTGGCTATCTGTTTTACATATAGTAATGTATATGTGTCAATGCTATTCTTGCTTCTTAAATTGTGCCTCCATTTTTTTTTTTTCCTGAGATTTTGGGTCATCTCTACTATTATTATTCTGAATTCCTATTCCAGTAGATTGCCTATCTCCTCTTCATTTAGTTGTTTTGTGGGGGTTTATCTCATTCCTTCATTTGCAACATATTTCTCTGTCATCTCATTGTGTCTAACTTTCTGTGTTTGTGGCTTTCTTTCCACAGGCTGCAGGATTGCAGTTCCTCTCACTTCTGAATATCTGCCCCCTGATGAGTGAAGTTGGTCCAATGGCTCCTGCAGGCTGTCTGGGAGTAGAAACTGGTGCCTTCCCTTTCATGGGTGAAGCTAGGTCTTGTCCCTTTGATGGGTAGGGCCATGTTAAATGGTGTTTTGAGATAGCCATGAGCTCAATATGACCTTAGGCAGTCTTTCTATTGAGGCTGGGATTGTGCTCCTGTCTTGCTGGTTGTTTGTTCCTGAGGCATTTCAGGTCTGGAATTTATAAGCTTTTGATCTTGAGGCTGAGATGAAGACCTCTGAGAGAGCTCATACCAATCAATATTCTCTGAATTGTCCTCCACTAGCGTCTTTACTTTCACAGTGAGCTACAGTGAATCCCCACCTCCTCAGGAGAACTTCCCAGACCCTAGTTATATCTAACCCCAGCTCCTGTGGAAGTACTTTGTGCAGTGTCTCAATGCACATGAGGTCTTGTGTGCACTCTCCAAGAGTGGAGTCTGTTTCTTCCAGCCCTGTGGAGCTCTCTCAGTCAGGCTCCACTGCCCTTTAAAGCCAAATGCTCTGGGGCTTCTTCCTCTGGATTCCTGATCCTTAGACTTTCTTGGAGTCTACTTTAATGTGGGAGCATCTCTGTATAGTCTCTGTGTGCTTAATACTATTTGGTGCAAGGGCTACTTTTAGTAGCCCTCTTTACTCAGTGCATGTTGGCTTTTATCACCTTGATAGAAGATGTGACTAATGTTTTGGTGACCTGAGCCTGCATTGGACGTTAAATGGGGCCTCCCCATTTCTCCATAGTTGTTACTGCAGTGTCAGAGGTAGAGTCTGCTCCTTAGTTGTAGGAGAAGAGGCTCCTAAATCTGTTTCTTTGCTGCAATTCTGACCTGTGATGTGAGGTAGGTGGGATTGGAGCATTCGCAGTGAGAGAGAAGCCACTGATTTTTCCTCCCCTGGAGCTGATCACCTGTGAGTGTGTTACAGGTGTCACTTTTCAACCACTGTGCTGGCTTACTTATTACAGTGTTGTTGGGACTGCTCTTGCTGCTGCTGCTGCTGCTAAGTCGCTTCAGTTGTGTCTGACTCTGTGCGACTCCATAGACACCAGCCCACCAGGCTCCCCGGTCCCTGGGATTCTCCAAGCAAGAAAACTGGAGTGGATTGCCATTTCCTTCTCCAATGCATGAAAGTGAAAAGTGAAAGTGAAGTCACTCAGTGGTGTCCGACTCTTAGCGACCCCACGGACTGCAGCCTACCAGGCTCCTCCATCCATGGGATTTTCCAGGCAAGAGCACTGGAGTGGGATGCCATCACCTTCTCCATGGGACTGCTCTTAGCCCCACCTTATCTGTGGATATTCTGGCAGTTGGCCTTAGTATCTCTAAGACACTGTTTTCACCAGGCTACCACTGCAGATCCACCAAATCAGGTCCTAGGACTGAAGTAATTGTGCACTTGGAACCACTGTGGGAGCTATGGAGGCAGCTCAGATTCTGATCTAGTTCTGTCTCAGTGCATTCATGCTCACAAAGCCCACAGATGCTAAAACTAGACCCATCTCAGCTTTGGGAGCACTCATACATTCAGAAGTTCCACAGGTGCTGAGTCTACAAAGCCAACACAGGGGGTAAATCTGTAGCTGCTGCAGCCATAAGCAGAGATTTTAGCTCTTATTCCTTAGTTGCACAGTCCCTAGTGCTCAGGTGTGATTTCAACCCCACTTCTGCATGTGTTCCTTCAACACATGTCTGCTCCTGAAGCTGCCTGAAGCACAGGCACCTGCCCAGGTAGACAGGTAGACAGAGGTGGAGGCATTGGTGGGTGAAGTGCACAAGCCCATCTCGTCCTGTGGGACTGGAAGAAGCAGTTGTGAGCTGGGTGAGAAAGCCTACTCAGGTTGGCACCCCTCCTAACACCAGCAGAGGCTGGGGCAAGAGTTTGGGATGGGGACCACAATGGCAGCCCTGCGCCTTGCACACCACTCAACAATGGCACCCTTCTTCGATAGCTGCTCGAGCTTCTTCCATGAAATTTCTGGTTTGGGAGCTCCTTATTCCCGTCTCTTTGCAGCTAACAGTTTTCCCCTCCCTGGGCCCACTTTCTGAATCCCATGTTCCAGCATCCAGCCCCCTTCACAGCAGCAGAAACAGATTCAGGCTGGGTGTGCAGGGTTGAGGCGTAGACCATCCATGTAGGTTTTAGGGTTGCTATGTTTTCTTCCAGGTCACTAAAGCTACCTCTCTGTCCCAGTTGATCTCTCCACAGATGAGGGTGCTTCCCTAAGTTAGGGAACCCCTACTCTCTTTCAACTCCCCCCAGGGGTGTAGTTGCTTCCTCTTTTTTTTTCCCTCAATTTGTCCTACCAAGATGTGTGGGGATTTGCTTGTCATTTCAGGTATCTGAGATCCTCTGCTAGCATTCAGTAGGTGCTCTGTGAGAACTGTTTAATTTGTTGATGAATTATTGATGTACTTACGGGGAGAGGCAAACTCCATGTCCTCCTGTTTCTTCATCTTGACTCCATCTCCTGAAAAATCTTTTTTTTTAACTAAGTTTTCTTTTACTCTTGAAAAATAGTTAAGCTTTGTTTACATACAAGACTGATAGTTTTATTCTAGGCATTTTCCTTTGAGACTCCTCTTACCTCAGTTTACTCAGGTGTATATTAATTTCCATATACTTACAGATTTTTCTCTAAATTTTAAAAACATATTGTTTTTATTTTCAGTTTTATTTCATTATTTGAGAGAGTACAGTCTGTATGATTTCAGTGTTTTAACATTTTCAGTTTGCTTTCATGACCCAGAAAACTGTATACCTCGGTTAATTTTTTTTTTTTTTTAAACTTTACATAATTGTATTAGTTTTGCCAAATATCAAAATGAATCTGCCACAGGTATACATGTGTTCCCCATCCTGAACCCTCCTCCCTCCTCCCTCCCCATACCATCCCTCTGGGTCATCCCAGTGCACTAGCTCCAAGCATCCAGTATCGTGTTAATATTTTTGAATGCTTAAAAATTATTTGTATTCTATTTTTGGAGGTGAAATATGTCAGTCTGCATTGTGTCAGGGTTGTCTTTTTATTTTTTTTGTTTTCCATTCAGAGTTTGCTTCCAATCATTTGAGCCTTTTAGGAAGAAAAAGTCAGGTCATTTGAAGATGCTCACTTGAAACATATTGCTTACTAAGTTTATGTCTGAAAAAAATCAAAATAATCAAACTTCATCTCTTGAGAAATTTTAACCCTGAATCTGCTCCTTGTGATTTTTAATATAAACTCTGGGTGTGGACAGTGATGAAATGCACTTCAAGGCATCAATTTTCACAGCTAACAAGACTAACAGAGAGTGAATAATTATTGAAGAAGAAAATATTTTGAAATGGAAAGAAGAGGAATAAATAAAAAACTTATTTTTATAAAGGAAATTGATTGTATATTATGGTAATGAATAGAAAGGAAACAAGAAAGAATGAAAGGAGAAACAAGAAAAAATAAACACAGAAACCACTACCACTTTATTGAATCAGTTAACAGAGCAACAAAAGCGTTTTCTATAATTTTTACTTATATGAAATATTCTTAGGCTTTTGAAAGAAACAACCTTTTTCATACAATGTTTAAAAAGAAAACTCCTATTTGATTAACAGCATCACAAATAAGCATAACCTTCCCTCTCATCTTTATCAACATTTTCAGCTGAGTTTCTCTTTCATCTTTTATGTGTGTGTTAGGCATTCCACTATTCACTAGTACTCCATCTGTTTCAACTAACTTGCTAATGACATTAGGGAATCACTGTGAACATTGCAAAGACTAATAAATCAGAAAATAGATGTCTTAAAATTTCATGTAACTGTGTGTTATCTTTGGTATTCCTAATAGCACAAGTTCCTATAAAATGATCAATACACTTTAATGGAAATTACCAACTCAACTCAATTGTGCTAAAATGCTGAGACCACCATTTAACACTTAATGTCCATTTACAAAAATTCACCTGGATTTTGGCTGAGTTATGTTTGTACAACTTTATAAGAAAGATTCTCTGTTTTATCAGAGAATACATGAGAAAATTACCTTTTAAAATATGCCATTTTATATTTAAATAGCTTTATCTTATATGGTGGCTCAGACAGTGAAGAATCCACCTGCAATGTGGGAGACCTGGGTTCAATCCCTGGATTGGGAAGATCTCCTGGAGGAGGGTATGGAAACACCCCAATATTCTTGCCTGGAGAATCCCATGGACAGAGGAGCCTGGCAGGCTACAGTTCATGGGGTTGCAAAGAGTCAGACACAACAGAGACTAAGCACAGCACAGCACATCTTACATGGGTAGAAGAATAGAAATGACTAAATATTTAAGAAATTTGTATTAATAATTATAAAAAGAATAAAATAAGTATGAATTAAATTTATAGATCTCTTTCATAGGAAAGAATACCTAAACACCTCTATTCAGACACCTCAGAGGCACCTCACTATGGTTTCATCTTATAAATACTGTAAATAAAAAGAAAATATAGCAAAATATGTACATGTAAGATTTCTTCTTTATATACAAAATGTCATTCTTATAGTCAAATTAAAGAAAGGAAGACTGGATGTGTAGAAAGAACTTAAGGAAACTCCAGAAAAAATTTTCCTCCCTTTAGGCTTGTCTAAAAGAATTCATGATAAACATTTCTTTTCATTTTTTCAATTTTAAAGTATATATGAAAGATAATTTATAATTTATTGTTTTTATAACTTTAAAATGTTTAGCTCATGCTGCATGTGTTGCTTAAGAAAGATAAATTCATCAAAACTTCATTCTGCAAATGGTGTATCTCCTTAGACAAATATATTTGAACACTAAATAGATGGATAAAATATTAACTTTGTACAGATATTTTTACAAAAATTACATGCAAATTGTAGGAATAAATAGTAACTCATAAAGTATTGTCTTTGAAGTAAATCCACCCAATTTTAGTAATAATTTAGACTTTCATGTAGAGCGGATGTCATGATTTTCTGCACTGTGAACATTCTGGTTCAAAAGATCAGTTTCTTTTTTTTCTTATGCTGATGCCCTTCCTCAGCTGTCTTTGCAAGACACTCTTCACTTCTTTGTTCCGCAGGGTATAGATGAGAGGGTTCAGCAATGGTGTGATCACAGTGAAGAAGAAACTGACAAATTTGCCATGTTTTGAAGCAAAGTGGTTCTTAGGGTCTGTGTAAACCATGGCCACTGTCCCATAAAACATGAAGACCACAGTGAGGTGGGAGGAGCAGGTAGCAATGGCTTTCTGCCTTCCCTCCTCAGATTGGATTTTACCTAAAGTTTGAGCTATGTATCCGTAAGAAGTCAGGATCAACCCCATTGGCAAAATTGTAAAGAAAACAGCAGAGATTGTCATCTGCCACTCAGTAGTGGAAGTGTCTCCACAAGTTAGTCTTATGAGAGAAGGAACCTGACAGACAAAGTCATCCAGACAATGGTGGACACAAAACGGCAGCTGGAATGTGATAGGTGTTTGGGTAACAGACTCAATCAGTCCAGACAGCCAAGACATAAGCACCAGTTTCCAACAGAACTGAGGATGCATGATGATAGTGTAGCGCAGGGGCTGGCAAATAGCAACATAGCGGTCAAAAGCCATCACCACCAGCATGACACCTTGTGTGGCACCAACACAGAGCACCATGCCCAGTTGAATGATGCATCCTATGTAAGTGATGCTCTTATCTGGCCCCCACAAATTGAACAACATTTGGGGCACAACAGTCGTGGTGAAACAGAGATCCAAGAAAGAGAGATTGCTAAGAAAGAAGTACATGGGGGTGTAGAGTTGAGGGTTCATGTATGAGAGCAAGATGATAGTCATATTGGAGAGAATGATCATGGTGTATAAGAAGATCACTATCCAGAAGAGAACCATTTCTAGCTGGGGAAATTCAGAGTAGCCAAGGAGTACAAATCCCACTGGGAAGCTCTTGTTGGTGTTTCCTGTTGCTTTTGGCATAGAGTTTTGGACGTAATTTTAAGGAAAAAAATGTGAATAGATTTGAGAAAAGGTTAAATAGACAGGAAAAGAATTTGTTTTCCATATGGTCTTGGGAAATGGGACATATTGGTGATTTTCTTATCTTAGACCAATAGCATACAATCTCTCTTCTAAAAAGCTGTGAGTTTAACATAGAAAGGAGTATTCATTAAAAACTAACCTTGAGATTCATTCCCATAATCTGTAATTATAACATCCCCATCAGACATCCTCAGATAATCACCTTAGATCACATGCATTTTCCTCCCAGATTGCTCATGCTATGTATGTAGTAGCTAAATAAAATGTTGAACAGCAAGCTTTTGCTTTGAAATATGTAGTTATCTAATTTATCAGGGTACAATTTGAAGTTTGGTGATATGAGTAGGAACACATGAAATGGAGGTCCTAAACAGTGATACCCTGAACATAAATAATTTTTAGTATCTGAAGAACAAAAATTTGGGATAGGAACCATACCAGTTTTTAAATGAGGCAAACCTAAGTTGAATGTTTTACCATTTTTAACTGAAGCAATTTAAACTTACTTAATAGATAACTTTAAAATATGCATCAATATTCTTATCTAATGAATAGCTACAATAACTCTTACCCCAGGTGTATCACATGAATTATACCAGTTATTGTATAATAATTCTGAATTATATGAATAATTGTATAATGTTCTCAATAATCACTTGGGGATAATACAAATCTTTAATATAGAACAATAACTTAATAATAGAAAAATCAAACTAATAAAATAATAAAATATGTATTTTTAAAGCTTTACATCATGGACAGAAAAGCAAAGAAAGGTGATTCATGGGCTAATGCTAATTAGTAGAAAGGTATGGTATTAGTTTTGGGTATCATTCTCTTGGGGTATTAATTTTGTCTTCTAGGAACTTTATAATAGTTCAGAGAATTTCAAGAATGTAAGAGGCATCAGAGACAAAAATACTGTTAGGTATATAAAATTGATATTTAGACTGTAAATATTACATTTTGCTAGTGGTCAAACAATACAAAAATCTGAGGAGCATTACAGAGGTCTGCTACTATTCAGTAGTAAGTTTATGTGTATTTATTTAGAACCTGTCATGTGCCAGGCACTGTGCTATGGCGTGGCGATATCAGACTCTTTGTGACTCTATGTACTGTAGCCTGCCCAGCCTCCTATGTCCATGAATTCTCCAGGCAAGAATACTGGAGTGGGTTGCCATTCCCTTCTCCAGGGGATCTTCCTGACACAGGGATCAAACCCAGGTTTCCTAGAGTTGCAGGCAGGTTCTTTACCAACTGAGCCACCAGAGAAGCCCAGAATGGAGAGATAAGAAATCCTTAATGCAGGCCCATGGGGGAGAGAGCAAGTGAAAAAAAACAAGCAAATAAATCATAAGCAGTATTCAACTATTTTAAAGATAATTCTAAAAATAATAATTTAAAAATCAAGAGTATTATCATTAGGATAAAAATGGAGGATATGAGAACAGAAGAGGATCATTTTACTCAGAGGAAACAGGAAGACAAAGCAATCTAGTACTGAGGAAGTGTGTCTATACAAGGAATCCAGATAGCTGACAGAATGTTAAAGCCTTGTACACTAGATGTGGTGAGACATGTCAGATGAACTCAGCTTCTCTGTGCTAAGTTCCCATGACCATGTCCTGAACTTATTTCATTTTTTTTTTTCTGCAGGATTCCTGAACCAACTATGAAATATCCATTTGCTTTACCAGACTGTATTGTTCCTTTAGTTCTCTAATTATTTAGAGTATTTTTCATGTACTTACCTTCACTTGGCTCAAAATGTGTCATACTCGACATTTAGACAAGAATGACGTAGTTCATATGGATTTATTTTTAAATGATATCATGGGCTCATTTGTCATTACGTGAAAAAAATTTAGGTCAATTATATATATATATATATATATTTACAAATTCCTTTGAATTATTTTTAAAGATTTTTTTACTATATAAACACATTTTATGAGCAGTATAGTATATATCCCTGGTGGCTCAGTTGGTAAAAAATCCACCTGCTTTGCAGGAGACCTGGATTTGATCCTTGGGATCTGGAAGATCCCCTGGAGAACAGAATGGAAATCCACTCCAGTCCACTCTACTATTCCTGCCTGGAGAATTCCATGGACAGAGGAGTCTGGAGGGCTACAGTTCATGGGATCACAAAAAGTCAGGCACAAATAAGCAGCTAACATACTTACAGATAATTTAGCAACATAAGTATGAAACGAAAACAAAAATAAAGTCACCTTTAACCCCACCATCAAATATGAATTTTTCTGTAAAACTTTGGTTTCTTCTTTTAAGAATATATTTTAATAAATAATGGACATAGATATATAGATATAATATATAAACTGTATCTGCTATATAGTACACTTAAAATGTGCATAGCTCAATATTATACCTTTTACACATTCTTATGACTCTAAATACTTTTAGAAATATAATCTGCTTGAGTATAGTTTAATAATTCATAGCATTTTATGTTACTAACAAAGTTTATACAAAATATTTTATTTTAAATGTATCTTTAAAAATTTTTGATAACCTAAACAACACTCTATGTAAAAATTCCTTTATTCTAACTATGAATACAATTGCATTAAAAAAATATTGTCTTCTATAGTTTCAGATTGCTTTCTATGAAGGCTCTTCCCTGATCTATCACAAAAGGCAATTTTCACTTTTACTTTTCTCACAGTCAGTAAAGGTCATCATTTTTCCTACTTATAATTGATCAAGTAAAGGAGTGAATCCCTATTATGAATATAACTTGCATTTTTGTTACTTATATGTTTGTTTGTTTATGCAAATTCTTCTTCATCAAAATGTCTGTAACATTTTTAACTTGATATGCTTCCTTTTTCTGATTTTTCTGATTAACAAGTAATAGGACAAATTGCTTTTAGCTTTTGATATATGTTTGCATGATTCAGATTACAAATTCTACAAATTTAAATATATCTTATTATAATTCATCTGTTTCTTCTCCCTATTTTCTGCAAATCCTAAATTACTTCCCATAATATCTTTAAATATATTTGTTCATAGATTATTTAAAATTTTTCATATACTTTTGCCTTACTGCTTGAGTTTTTATTTTTTGGATCCAAATCTTTAATTAGTTTAATTTTTAAATGTAAACCTTATATATAAAGTTTATTTCTGATTTGTTGCTATATTATCAGAGTATTTTACTAAAAAATCTTTTTTCAATTCACTGATTCACAATGATGATTTTGCTGTTTATTTGCCAAGAGTTCAGCTACAATCATGGTTGGGGGTTTCACATTCCGTTGTTATGATTACTGTAAAAATTAACTAGTCTGTTAGAATACTTTATCTCTCTTTCTGTATTTTTTAAAAAGGAAATTGAAGGGGAATTAAAATGGAGTTGGATTCTCCTGCCGTTAAGAGAGCTCTCCAAAATGAACCTGAGAAGACACTGATGAAGTATAACTTAAGTATGTCTCTGCCTCAGTGGAATTTGGCCTTTGAACATTTACTATTCTAATAAAGACATCCAAAGCATCTGCCAGAAACTCAAGATACTCATCAGGTCCTTACCCTAAAATGACTGATCACAGCCTATCCCATTTGGATAAATAATTTTTTCTTGTGTCAGAATACGGATTTTTGGTTTTGCCTTTATTAGACCCTGACTCTTTCTTTTTCCCAGAATACTCTCAGTTTTGCTAAAATATGTCTCCTGAATTACATTTCTTAAGACCCTAAATAAATATCTTTGTTTTTTGAAGCCACAATATTATTGTTCAGCACTCTATTTTAATCAGATTATGATGCTAAAAATTTTTTGTGATGACACTAGTCATACCTAATAAATAGCTTTATACGCAGATATTTGCTTGAATAAGTAGTCAACATATTTCTTAAGATTGACTCTGTTTCAGATCATCACATATAAAGTGTTTAAAGAAATCATTAAAATCTAAAATTTATTTTAAATTATATTATACTAAACAATAAACCAACTCTGTAGCTTTTAATATGGGGGAGTTTTAAAATTTATTTTTGTGATATAAGAAATGAATCTGCCTCGATGCAGGAGACCCCAGTTTGATTCCTCAGTTGGAAATATTCCCTGGAGAAGGGAAAGGCTACCGACTCCAGTATTCTAGCCTGGAGAAGTCCATGGACTGTATAATACATAGGGTCACAAAGAGTCGGACATGACTGAACGACATTCACAGGAAATGAAAGTGTGCAATAAAATTTCAGTAACAAAACATAAAAAAAAAACTCAGTTATGTGTGTGGCTGTATTTTAACATATACATTGTACATAAGTGAAAACATAGTATCCTTGAGGTTAGAAAGGGCACAATAATAATCTGTTCATCTTAAAATACATCATGTTCCATGACATTCTACAGAAATGTGTATAGGTTTCCTTTAAGTCCAAAGACATATCATGACTTTTGAATTTATTAATAAGTAAGCCTGATTATTTTTCTTTAAACTATTCTACTCGGCAAATGTAAGTAACTTACCTGGGTTGGAAAACAGATCAGTGGCAGAATGTGGGAAACATAAATTAGCTTGCCTGAGAGCCATTCAGAAACTCTCCCTTGCTTTCCTTGATATCAGCCTCCCCTACTCTGAGCTACTCTCCAGTTAAATATATGTCATTGTGTAGTCATCAGGAGATGTGATCAAAGCAGTGAAACTTTCTTTCCATAAAGCATAAGCAGCACAGAGGGAACAGCACTTCCCAGGAGGTCCCTGAGGCCTAATCATTGTAGGTAATCAGCTGACAGTCCAGAAGAGTCTTAAAAGCCTACAAAATTTAAAAAAAAAAAAAAAAAATCTTTTGTTTTAGCATATGAAATGAGGTAGAAATTTAACTATTTCAATTAACTCTTTTTAATTGCCCTCCCAACAATATTATCAGGCAAACAATAAATTATATATGCTAAAATGTAAAGTCATTGGTTTACTTATTTACAAATTTTTACTAAATGACTATTTTTTTTCCCGTCCCTATGCTAGTATTAGGAAACATTAGAGATAAGAGAAAATCAAGAAGCATCAAAAAGCATTTATCAAGCTAAAATTATATACACTAATATATAATTTAAAACTTAGAGGACATTAGATAAGCTGAAGAATTGCTGCTTTTGAACCGTGGTGTTGGAGAAGACTCTTGAGAGTCCCTTGGACTGCAAGGAGATCCAATCAGTCCATTCTGAAGGAGATCAGCCCTGGGATTTCTTTGGAAGGACTGATACTAAAGCTGAAACTCCAGTACCTCGGCCACCTCATTCGAAGAGTTGACTCATTGGAAAAGATCCTGATGCTGGGAGGGATTGGGGGCAGAAAGAGAAGGGGACGACAGAGGATGAGATGGCTGGATGGCATCACTGACTCGATGGAGATGAGTCTCAGTGAACACCGGGAGATGGTGATTGACAGGGAGGCCTGGCCTCCTGCGATTCACAGTGTCGCAAAGAGTTGGACACGACTGAGCGACTGAACTGAACTGAACTGACTGAGATAATTCAAAGCAGTATTTACACAAGAGAAAAGAAAAAAATAAAGTTTAGGGACTGAGGATAAAGTAAAAGATGAAAACAACTCAGTTTTATCTTAGGCATGCATTGATGAACAAAATAAGTCTACACAGGACTGTGTAACAGTTCATTAATGATTACTCCATGAAGCATGGTAATATGTTTAACAGATTTGAAATTCTTTAAAACATATTTAAATGTAGAGGATTATGTCATTGGCAAATGGTGAGAGTTTTACTTCTTATTTTCCAAGAAAAGAAGATTCCTTTTGTTTCTTTTTCTTCTGTGATTGCTGTGGCCAGAACTTTCTTTTTTTTTTTTATTCTATTTTATTTTTAAACTTTACATAATTGTATTAGTTTTGCCAAATGTCAAAATGAATCCGCCACAGGTATACATGTGTTCCCCATCCTGAACCCTCCTCCTTCCTCCCTCCCCATACCATCCCTCTGGGTCCTCCCAGTGCACTAGCCCCAAGCTAGTGCACTAGCCCCAGTATCGTGCATCAAACCTGGACTGGCATCTCATTTCATACATGATATTTTACATGTTTCAATGCCATTCTCCCAAATCTTCCCACCCTCTCCCTCTCCCACAGAGTCCATAAGACTGTTCCATACATCAGTGTCTCTTTTGCTGTCTCGTACACAGGGTTATTGTTACCATCTTTCTAAATTCCATATATATGCATTACTATACTGTATTGGTGTTTTTCCTTCTGGCTTACTTCACTCTGTATAAGAGGCTCCAGTTTCATCCACCTCATTAGAACTGATTCAAATGTATTCTTTTTAATGGCTGAGTAATACTCCATTGTGTATACGTACCACAGCTTTCTTATCCATTCATCTGCTGATGGACATTAAACAGTGCTGCGATGAACATTGGGGTACACGTGTCTCTTTCCCTTCTGGTTTCCTCAGTGTGTATGCCCAGCAGTGGGATTGCTGGATCATAAGGCAGTTCTATTTCCAGTTTTTTAAGGAATCTCCACACTGTTCTCCATAGTGGCTGTACTAGTTTGCATTCCCACCAACAGTGTAAGAGGGAACTATGTTGAATAGTAATGCTGAGAGTGAGCACCCTTGTCTTGTTTCTGATTTTAGAGGAAATGCTTGCAATCTTTTGCCATCAAGGATAATGTTTGCTGTGGGTTTGTTTGTATATCGTTTTTATTATGTTGAGGTATGTTCCTTCTATGTCTACTTTCTGGAGAGTTTTTATCATAAGTAGATGTTGAATTTTGCCAAAGGCTTACTCTGCATCTATTGAAATAAGCATATGGTTTTTATCTCTCAATTTGTTAATATGGTGTATCACATTGATTGATTTGTAAATATTGAAGAATCCTTGCATCTCTGGAATAAAGCCCACTTGATCATGACGTATGATCTTTTTAATATATTGTTGGATTCTGCTTGCTAGGATTTTGTTGAGGATTTTTGCATCTATGTTCATCAGTTATATTGGCCTGTAGTTTTCTTTTCCTGTGGCATCTTTCTCTGGTTTTGGTATCAGGGTGATGGTGGCCTCATAGAATAACTTTAGGACTTTTCCTTCCTCTGCAATTTTCTGGAAGAGTTTGAGTAGGATAGGTGTTAGCTCTTCTCTAAATTTTTTGTAGAATTCACCTGTGAAGTCGTCTGGTCCTGGGCTTTTATTTGTTGGAAGATTTTTTTATTACAGTTTCAATGTCTGTGCTTGTGACTGGTCTGTTCAAATTTTCTATTTCATCCTGGTTCAGTTTTGGAAGGTTATCCTTTTCTAAGAATTTGTCCATTTCTTCCAAGTTGTCCATTTTTTTTTTGGCATATAGTTGCCCATGGTAGTCTCTTATGATCATTAAAATTTCTGTGTTGTCACAATTTCTTCATTTTCATTTCTAATTTTATTGATTTGAGTCTTCTCCCTTTTTTTCCTCTTGATGAGTCTGGCTAATAGAGTTTGTCTATTTTGATTATCTTCTCAAAGAACCAGGTTTTAGTTTTACTGATCTTTGCTATAGTCTCATTCAATTCTTTTCATTTATTTCTCCTCTGATTTTTAAGGTTTCTTTCCATTTATTTCTCCTCTGATTTTTAAGGTTTCTTTCCATATACTAACTTTCACAAGCAGCTCATTCAGCCCAATAGAAGAAAAATAAACAACCCAATCAAAAAGTGGGCAAAAGACCTAAAGAAACATTTCTCCAAAGACATACAGATTGCTAATAAACACATGAAACAATGTTCAACCTCACTTATTATTAGAGAAATGCAAATCAAAGCCACAATGAGGTATCATCTCACACTGGTCAAGATGGCCATCAACAAAAAGACTACAAATAATAAATGATAGAGATTGTGTGGAGAAAAGGGAACCCTTTTACAATGTTGGTGGGATGAAAACTGATACAGTCACTATGGAGAACTGTGTGGAGATTCCTTGAAAATCTGGTAACAGAACTGCCATACAATCCAGCAATCCCACTGCTAATCATATACCCTGAGAAAACCAGAACTGAAAGAGACACACTAACACATATATATGGAATCTAGAAAAATGGTACCAACGATCCTACATGCAGGGCAGCAAAGGAGACACAGACATAAAGAACAGCTTTCAGACTCAGTGGGAGAAGACAAGAGTGGGATAATTTAAGAGAATAGCACTGAAACATGTACATTGCCATATGTAAAATAGATGACCAGTGCAAGTTCAATGATTGAAGTAAGGCATGCAAAACCTGTGCTCTGAGACACCCTAATGGGATAGGGTTTGGAAGGAGGTGGAAAGGGTGTTCAAGATGGGGGGGACGCAAGTATTCCTGTGGCCAATTCATGTCAATGTATGGCAAAAATCATCAAAATGTTGTAAAGTAATTATCCTGCAATTAAAATTAATTAATTTAAAAAATCCTAATGGAAAAGAAAATGAAAAAGAATATATATGTAAAACTGAGTCACTGTGCCATGCATCAGAAATTAACACACCATTGTAAATCAACTATAGTAAAATAAATTCTACTGCTGGGAATACACACTGAGGAAACCAGAATTGAAAGAAACACGTGTACCCCAGTGTTCATCGCAGCACTGTTTATAATAGCCAGGACATGGAAGCAACCTAGATGTCCATCAGCAGATGAATGGATAAGAAAGCTGTGGTACATATACACAATGGAGTATTACTCAGCCATTAAAAAAGAATACATTTGAATCAGTTCTAATGAGATGGATGAAACTGGAGCCTATTATACAGAATGAAGTAAGCCAGAAGGAAAAACACCAATACAGTATACTAACACATATATATGGAACTTAGAAAGATGGTAATGAGACAGCAAAAGAGACACAGATGTATAGATCAATCTTTCGGACTCTGTGGGAGACGGAGGGTGGGATGATTTGGGAGAATGGCATTGAAACATGTATAATATTATATAAGAAATGAATCGCCAGTCCAGGTTTGATGCAGGATACAGGATTCTTGGGGCTGGTGCACTGGGATGACCCAGAGGGATGGTATGGGAAGAGAGGTGGGAGGGGGGTTCAGGATTGGGAACACGTGTACACCTGTGGCAGATTCATGTTGATGTATGGCAAAAACCAATACAATATTGTAAAGTAATTAACCTCTAATTAAAATAAATAAATTTAAATTAAAAATAAATAAAAAAGAAAGGAAAAAAAGCATATTTAAAAATCAAATTCTGAATAAAATACATTGATAGCTAAAATAGAAACACATGAAAAAGTAAAACTTAGACAATACCTAAAAAGAAAAAATATGATGTGACAAAAAAGAATCACAAAGCAAGACTGACATCAACATTATATTGACATAAGAGGCTCCTTGATTTTGTGCCCCCCATAAGCAAACAAACAAACACATACACTCCCAAAAAAAAAAAAAAGAAAACACCATCCTTCCACGGACAAAAATATTTTTTATAAAACTGTTTTCATATCCATATGCCAGGGGATTCTGAAAGGATCTTGCACATTTAAACATTGAGTAATAGGTAGACATACCTCAGTTCTGACTATAGTTCCTGAAGTAGCCAATGAACTAGGGTCAGAAACTCTTAGCTGCATTCTAGAATTCCCTGGGGATACAGCAATGGCACCCCACTCCGGTACTCTCGCCTGGAAAATCCCATGGATGGAGGAGCCTGGTAGGCTGCAGTCCATGGGGTAGCTAAGAGTCGGGCACGACTGAGCGACTTCACTTTCACTTTTCACTTTCATGCATTGGAGAAGGAAATAGCAACCCACTCCAGTGTTCTTGCCTGGAGAGTCCCAGGGACGAGGGAGCCTGGTGGGCTGCCGTCCATGGGGTCACACAGAGTCGGACACGACTGACGCGACTTAGCAGCAGCAGCAGCAGGATTCCCTGGAGAACATTCTTGTGCAATCATCCACACACATTTGAGTGTGTAAGAGGAACAGTTTAGCTTATCCATATTACCCATCCCCAAAGTGGCCCATCCATGAAATTTACTTTTTTGTTCGATATTTTATCCCCAGAGGAGAAAGAGTGTGCCAGTGAATACCTAACCTCACGAGTTATATGGAACAGGACAAAGGGGCTCATTTTTCTCACCTCTTTCAGAGAATTAAATCAAGTGCTCCATTACTGGGGATTGGAAACTGTGGAAGAGCCGCAGACAGGAATAGCAGAAGGCATTAAAGAGACATCACAGATTCCAATGAGAAGCCTAATCACAAGCCACTGGAAATGTGCTTTCCATTAATTTCCATACCTGGCCCATGGGCATGCCAACACACTGCCTCACTGACATATCCCCTCCCCCCACTTTGTGGACATCTTCCTGTATGCACTCACAAGGATTGCATAAGCAAGCTTTGGCAGATAGCCAGTGAATGTGCAAAGAGTATTCATCAAACCTGGAGGCCAGGGAAATATTACAAACATGAGTTCTAGAGTTATATTTGGGAAAACAAAAGAGAGATTGCCAAAATTCAAACTAGTGAGTTGCATGATCCAGAGAAGGCGCACAAGCTTAGGAGCTCTGCCCCAGTGTAGAGCAAGAAGCATGGAACAGGTATATCAATAGAAGGTTGAGAAAACTTCAGACTCTCTGTGTAGCTCACAGTGTTCCCCCTCTTAAGACAATCAGTAAAACCTGGAAAAGATACCTGTTACTTTAAATGCAAAAGGATCAAATAAAAATCATAAGAAATATGAAAAGTTTAAAGGCAACATACACCAACAAAGGATCACAATCATCATCTTGTTAGTCAAACCGAAAGACACAGAGGTCTTCAACTTATCAGATAAACAATTTACAACACCTGCTATAAGCGAATTCAATGAGTTATAAGATATCTTGCATGCATGCTCAGTTGCTAAGTCATGTCTAACTGTTTGCAAGCCCATGGACTGTAGCCCGCCAGGCTTCTCTGTCCACGGGATTTCCCAAGCAAGAATACTGGAGTGGGTTGCATTTCCTTCTCCAGGGGATCTTCCCAATCCGAGAACTGAACCTCTGTCTCCTGCATTGGCAGGCAGATTCTCTACCTGAGACAACAGGGAAGCTCTACAAGAGAATACAGAAAGACAGTTCAGCAAAATAAGGGAAACAACACATGAACAAATAAACTTTAAAAAGAAATAGAAATCTTTAAAATATTCTGGAATTGAAGAATATAATGCATGAAATGATAAATACTAAAGATAGCATCAAAAGCTGATATGGTCAAGCAGAAGAAATAAATTGCTTAAATTGAAGACAGGAACTTTGAAATTATCCATTATAATAGAGCAAACTAAAATAATTTTTAAAAATGAGAAAATAATAAAAAATTATAAAGAAAGCTTGCTGCTGCTGCTGCTGCTGCTGCTGCTGCTGCTGCTAAGTCGCTTCAGTCATGTCTGACTCTGTGCAACCCCATAGATGGCAGCCCATCAGACTCCACCGTCCCTGGGATTCTCCAGGCAAGAACACTGGAGCAGGTTGCCATTTCCTTCTCCAATGCATGAAAGTGAAAAGTGAAAGTGAAGTTGCTCAGTTGTGTCCAACTCTTAGCGACCCCATGGACTGCAGCCTATCAGGCTCCTCCACCCATGGGATTTTCCAGGCAAGAGTACTGGAGTGGGGTGCCATTGCCTTCTCCAAAAGAAAGCTTATGGTGCATAAATTACAACTAAAAGGGTAAAATTGAGAATAATTGGAATTCTAGAAAGAGATGAGAATGATAAAAGGACAGAAAGTTTATTTTTTAAAAATAATAATGGCTAAAAGCTCTCAAATATGGCAAGGACATAAGTATTCAAGTTCATGATGTTCATAGGTTACCAATTAAGATCAAATAAAGAGATTCTCTCCAAGCCTTGTTAAAATAAAATTGTTAAAAATCAAAGACAAAGGGTGAATCTTCATTGATACATAAGAAAATGTTTGTAACATACAAAGACGTTTACATACCAATATCAATGGGTTTCTTAAAGACCAGAAGAGATTGGGATGATATATTCAATGCAATAAACCAAATTAAGCTGTTAATGAAGTATATTATTCACAGAAAAACAGCCCTCCATATATGAAAAAGAGATGAAGACATTCCCAGGCCAAAAAAATAAAAGAGGGAATTTATCACCATTACATCTGCTTTAGAAAAAATATGAAAACAGTCTTTCAAGTACTTATTAAATAAAGTTAATTTGTACCATGAAAGCATGTGAAAAATTCAGCATACTGGTAATATAGTCAAATCCAAGCATTAATACTTTAACATGATAATATATTAATAACAACTCTAGTATAAAGGTTAAAGGACAAGAGTATTAAAAGTAACTATAGGTGAAATAATTTATTAATAAATACAGCAAAAATAAAAATAAGCTGGAGAGAAATATATAGTTTTGGTAGACCATTTATCAGTGTAGGATAGACTATTATATCTATGAGATGTTTTATATAAGCCTCATGCTAAGTCGCTTCAGTCGTGTCCGACTCTGTGTGACCCCAGAGACGGCAGCCCACCAGGCTCCCCCGTCCCTGGGATTCTCCAGGTAAGAACACTGGAGTGGGTTGCCATTTCCTTCTCCAATGCATGAAAGTGAAAAGTGAAAGTGAAGTCACTTAGGTTGTCTACTTGAAAGTTATACAGTCGTGTCCAACTCCTAGCGACCCCATGGACTGCAGTCTACCAGGCTCCTCTGTCCATGGGATTTTCCAGGCAAGAGTACTGGAGTGGGGTGCCATTGCCTTCTCCAATAAGCCTCATAGTAACCACAAAAAAAAAAAAAAAAAAAATCTACAAAAGATTTACAAAAGGGAAAGTGAATGAAATCAGTATACCATTACAGAAAATTATCAATTTGAAAAGGACAGCAACAATAGAGGAGGAAAAGAATATGACAACTACAAGACACCTAGAAAGCCACAAGATGTTGTTATTATTAACTCCTTACCTATCAACAGTTATACTACATATAAGTTGATTGAATTCTCCAAACAGAAGGCATTAAATGGATAGATAAACTAGAGGAAAATAAACAAAAATGAAACTACTCTATGTTGCTTATAAAAGACTCATTTCAAGTTTAAAGATATATGAAGGCTCAAAGTTAATAGATGGAAAAAAAGATGTCTCATACAATTGAGACTCAAAAGATAGAGTAATTCTACTCACTTTAGACAAAATAGTCTTTCATCCAAAAATGGTAACTAAAGACAAGGTCTATATATAATGATAAACAAGATTAAGTCATCAAGAAGACATAACATTCATAAATATATCTGCACTTAATATTGGAGTGCCCAAATATATTAAGCAAATATTAACAAATCTTAAGGGAGAAATGGGCAGCAATGCAATAATTATAGGGATTTCCAGTAACCCACTTTCAAAAGTGAATATCATCAACAAAGAAAATCAGCAAGGAAACTTGAGACTAGGACCATGCCATACACTATATAAAACTAATAGACATACACAGAACATTCCATAAAATAGCAATAAAATACACATTCTTCTCATAAACACATGTAACATTTTCAAACATAGTTCATTAGGTCACCAAAGAACTCTTACATATTTAAGAGATTGAAATTGCACCAGGTATATTTTTCAACCACAATGGTATAAAACTAGAAATCAAAAGTAGAAGGAAACTTGGAAAATGTTTAGTAATATACAACTGTGTTAGGAATAAAAAGAGAGAATTTAATTCAGCAACTTAATTTTACACCTCAGGGAACTAGAAAAGCAACTAAGCCCTACTAATGGAAAGAAATAAAAATCAGAACAGAAATAAAACAGAGATTAGAAAAATAAAAGAATTATTTTGAAAGATTAAGAACAGGGTTTTTTTTAAAAGACAAATAAATTTGACAAAATTTCCAACTAGAAAAATAAAAAAGTAATGGGGAAATACAGTAAATAAAATCACAAATTAAAGAGGAGTCATTACAACTGATACCACAAAATGCAAAGATTCATATTTGGTATTATATTGACTGCTATGAATAGGTATATCCCAACAAATTGGATAACCTAAAAGAAATAAGTACATTGCTAGAAAACTATAAAATACAAAGATAAAGTCATAAAGATATATAAAATCTATGCTTATATAACTTATACACATTTTGCATCATGCAAAATGAAAGCCGGATGAATCACAACCTGGAATCAAAACTTCCAGGAGAAATATCAACAACCCCAGATATGAAGATGATACCACTATAATGACAGAAAGAGAAGAGGAACTAAAAAGCCTCTTGATGAGGGAGAAAGAGGAGAGTGAAAATGATGGCTTGAAATGCAATATTTAAAAAAAAAAACTAAGATCATGGCATCTGGTCCCATCAGTTCTTGGCAAATAAATGAGGAAAAAGTGGAAATAGTGACAGATTTTTTTTGGGGGGAGGGGAGAGGGGGTCCCAAAATTACTGTGAATGGTGACTGCAGCCAGAAATTAAAAGACACTTCCTCCTTAAAAGGAAAACTATGACAAACCTAGACAATGTATTAAAAAGCAGAGATATCACTTTGCCAACAAAGATCCATACAGTCAAAGCTATAGCTTTTCCAGTAGTCATGTACAGATGTGAAAGTTGGGCTATAAAGAAGACTGAGAATTGAAGAATTAATGCTTTTAAATTCTGGCACTGAAGAAGACTCTTGAGAGTCCCTTGGACTGCAAGGAGATCAAACCAGCCAATCCCAATTCTTTACTATTGAAACCCTTAATTTTCATTGGAAGAATTGATGCTGAAGTTGAAGTTCCAATACTTTGGCCACCTGTATGTGAAAAGCTGACTTGTTGGGAAAGACCCTGATGCTGGGAAGGAATGAAGGTAAAATGAAAAGCAGGTGGCAGAAGATGAAATGGTTAAATAGTATCACCAACTCAATGGATATGGATTTAAGCAAACTGGGAGATAGTGAAGGACAGGGGAGCCAGGCATGCTGCAGTCCATGGGGTTGCAAAGAGTGGACGGGACTTAGTAACTGGACAACAACAATACGATATGTATAGTTTAATATGATATATATAGTGTGGAAATTTTTAGTTTTTGTGTTTAATTCCCCAGTCCAGAAATCAGTTTCTATCATTCTGTCCTGTTAGCTTTCTTCATTTTGTGTGTTTTGGAAATGTAATTTGATGTATAGTATTTATTCATCAGTGTGCTAGAGAAAGATTGCTCTTTCTTGTGAGAGGTAATTTGATACATCTTTTCCTAATTCTGTAGTCAGTGATATTGCATTGGCAACTTGAATTTACCATGGTGGAAATATTTAGACCATAGAAATTTGCAAATAAAAGTCACACAAATTAGCAGAAATTTTTTTTGTTGTTTTATGCAGTTTTATTTTAAGAGAGAGATGATCAACACTATTGCTTCAACATTTATTATTTATATAATGTAAATATATATGTTATGTATATGTGTGCTCAGTAGCTTCAGTGGTGTCTGACTCTTTGTGAACCTATGGATTATTACCCGCCAGAGTCCTCTGTCCATGAAATTTGATGGAATTCTCCCAGCAAGAATACTGGAGTGGGTTGCCATGCCCTCCTCCAGGGGATCTTTCTGAACCAGGGATCATACCCAGGTCTCTTGTGTCTCCTGCAGTGCAGGTGGAATCTTTACCACTGAGCCATGGGGAAGCCCATGTTATCTATATATAATTTATGCATTATTTATATATAAATATATATTATCTATGTTTACTTGTTTTTATTATATACATATATATGTGTTTCCTTTTTTCAAAATATTCTGGGAACATTTATAGACTTTATCTTCCATTTGATAAACGTTTCGTCATCTGTGTTCCTTCTACTGAGTCCTATTACTATGTTTTCTAAATTTAATATTTTTTTATTTTTTTTAATCACAGCACTGTTTATAATAGCCAGGACATGGAAGCAACCTAGATGTCCATCAGCAGATGAATGGATAAGAAAGCTGTGGTACATATACATAATGGAGTATTACTCAGCCATTAAAAAGAATACATTTGAATCAGTTCTAATGAGGTGGATGAAACTGGAGCCAATTATACAGAGTGAAGTAAGCCAGAAAGAAAAACACCAATACAGTATATTAACGCATACATATGGAATTTAGAAAGATGATAATGACAACCCTGTATGCGAGACAGCAAAAGAGACACTGATGTATAGAACAGTCTTTTGGACTCTGTGGGAGAGGGGGGGGGATGATTTGGGAGAATGGCATTAAAACATGTATAATATCATATAAGAAATGAATCGCCAGTCCAGGTTTGATGCAGGATACAGGAAACTTGGGGCTAGTGCACTGGGATGACCCAGAGGGATGGTACGGGGAAGAAGGTGGGAGGGGGGTTCAGGATGGAGAACACGTGTACACCCATGGCGGATGCATGTTGATGTATGGCAAAACCAATACAATATTGTAAAGTAAAAAATAACAATAATAATTTAATATCTTTAAAAGTCATGTGTTTCCAGTTATTTTTATTTTTCCCACTACTTTTGAAGGTATTTTAAAAAATTTTTTTTTACTTTATTTAACTCCTTTTGGTATTTAGTGATTCTTTTTCTTTTATCTTCCTCATTTCATTATTTTTCTTATTTTAATTTCTTTGGTGAGTTTGGGTCTGCTTAAATATTAGGAAATTGTTTACTTTATTCTTTTTTTTATATGTAGTAGTATATATTTTCTTTCCTCCATTGTTTCTGAGACTCTTTTTATCATATGGAGGCATAACTACAGTTTATCTTCTGAGCATTATGGTGACTTTTCTTTTCTTTTTTATTCCTTAAATAGCTTTTTGCGGGGGAGAGAAGGGGTACATATTTGGGATGAAAGTCATTATGATCCTCAGCTCCTCTGCAAATTATCCTGGATGAACTGCTTAATAATTCCTGCATCTGTATCTATAAACTTCAAAATGTTTCCATTTCTTTGATAGTATTTAGGCTAGGTTTGTGCTGTGGTTTCCCTCAATTTTTTTTTTTTTTAAATCTTATCCTATATTTCTCTTTCCCTTAAATTCCTCAGTATTTCCAATATATGTAGCTTTTTAAAAAATTATTCTAAAAAGTACATCTCTTGCTTCATGGAAGGATGTTGGAACTTTTTGTTCATTATGCCCCTTTTATTGTACAGGTTAAAAGCAATTTCAATATGTAATTATCACAGAGATAGGCAAGATTGCCCCTTCCATGGGAATGAAATGGAAAAAAAATTGGAAAATAAATTGGTAATGTATGTAAATCTACTTATGTGTCTTTGTTTTTGACAATTGCATTCCTAAAAGGGTCTTATCAATTCCAGCTCAAGATGGAGGAGTAGAAGAATGTGCACTCATCTCCTCCTGCAAGAGCACCAAAATTTCAACTAGCTGTAGAACAACCATTGACAGGAGATGCTGGAACCCACCAAAAAAAGATACCCATGTCCAAATACAAAGAAGAATCCTCAGCAAGATGGTGGAAGGGGCACATGATGATCAAATCAAACCCCATACCTGCCAAGTGGATGACCCATAGACTGGAGAACAATAATACAAAGAAGTTCTCACATTATTGTTAAGGTTCTGAACCCCACATCAGACTTCACAGCCTGGAAATCTGACAAAGGGACTGGGAATCCCTAAGGAATCTGGCCATTAGGGCCAGCAGGATTAGATTATCCTTCCAGAGGACTGATGGAAACCGAGATCCCAGTCTGGGAAGGAACAAACAAAATTTTATGCATAACAAGATCTAAAGGAGAAGTGCAGTGACCCCACAAGAGACTGAACCAAAACTACCTGTTAGTGTCAGAGGGCCTCCTGTGGAGACATAAGTTGGCAGGGGCTCACTGCAGGAACTGGGGCACTGGAGGATACACCTTGGCATAAACCCTCTTGGAGTTTGTCACTAACTCTACCATAGAACCCATAGACCCCATGTCTGGGTCACCTCAGGTCAAACAACTACCAGGAAGGGAGTGAAAATCCACCCATCAGCAGATAATTGGATTAAAGTTTTACTGAGCAAGGCCCTGACCACAAGAGCAAGACTCAGTTTTCCCTATCACCAGTCCCTCCCATCAGGAAGTTCACAAAGCCTCTTAGCCTCATCCATCAGAGCGCAGGCAGAAGAAGCAAGAAAAAGCACAGTCTCACAGCTCACAGTGGCCAAAATAAAAACCATATTGCAGAGAATTAATCACAACAATAAAGCAGAAAGTTATGCCCCAGAAGAAGGGACAAGATAAAATCTCAGAAGAACAACTAAATGGAGATAAGCATCCTTCCAGAAAAAGAATTCAAAATAATGATGGTGAAGATGATCCAGGATCTAGGGAAAAGAATGAAGGCAAAGATCGAGAAGATGCTCAAAATGTTTACCAAAGACCTAGAAGAACTGAAAAAACAAACAAACAGAGATTAATAATACACTGGAAGGAATCAATAGCAGAATAACTGAGGCAGAACAAATAAATGACCTGGAGGACAGAATGGTGGAACTCACTGCCACAAACAGAATATTAAAAGAATGAAAAGAAATGAAGACAGCCTAAGAGACCTCTTGGAAAAATTAAACACATCAATATTCACATAACAGAAAAAGAAAGGACCTGAGAAAATATTTGAAGAGATAATAGCTTGAAAACTTCCCAAACATGGGAAAGGAAATAGTTAACCAAGTCCAGAAAGCACAGAGAGTCCCAGAAAGGATAAACCCAAGGAGGAGCACATTGAGACACATAGTAATCAAACTGACAAAAATTAAATACAGAGATAAAATATTAAAAGCAACAAGGGAAAAGTAACAAATAAGAGGGAACTTCCAAAAGGCTATCAGCTGATTTCTCAACAGAAACTCTACAAGCCAGAAGGGAATGGCACGATATATTTAAAGTGTTGAAAGGGAAGAACCTCCAACCAAGAATACTCTACCCAGCAAGACTCTCCTTCAGGTGTAATAGATAAATAAAAAACTTTCCAGACAAGCAAAAATTATTAGAATTCAGCACCATCAAACCAGCTTTACAACAAAAGCTAAAATAATGTCTCTAGGCAGGAAACATAAGGGTAGGAAAAGACCTACAGAAAATAAAACTCCAAAAAATAAGAAAATGGCAATAGGATCATGAATAGCAATAATTATCTTAAATGTAAATGGATTAAATGCACCAACCAAAAGACATAGACTTCCTGGGTGGAATACATGTGCATATATGCACTTCCACTTACCACATAACTCTGTTTGACCCTCCCAAATTGTACGCAATTATTTTATATTGTTAACCATGGACTGGTTCCAAATTGGGAAAGGAGTACATCAAGGCTGTATATTGTTACCCTGATCATTTAACTTATATGCAGAGTACATCATGTGAAATGCTGCCTGGATGAAGTATAAGCTTGAATCAAGATTGCTTGGAGAAATATCAATAACTTCAGATATGCAGATGACACCACCCTTATAAGAGAAAAGAAACTAAAGAGCCTCTTGATGAAAGTGAAAGCGGAGAGTGAAAGTTCAGTTCAGTTGCTCAGTCATGTCCGACTCTTTGCAACCCCATGAACCACAGTACACCAGGCTTCCCTGTCCATCACCAACTCCCAGAGTCCGCCTAAACCCATTTCCATCGAGTTGGTGATGCTATCCAACCATCTCATCCTCTGTTGTCCCCTTCTCCTCCTGCCCTCAATCTTTCCCAACATCAGGGTCTTTTCCAATGAGTCAGCTCTTCGCATCAGGTGCCCAAGCTCACTTAAAACTCAACATTCAAAAAACTAAGATTATGGCATCTGGACCCATCACTACATGGCAAATAGATGGAGAAACAATGGAAACAGTGACAGACTTTCTTTTCTTGGGATCCAAAATCATTGTGGATGGTGACTGCAGCCATAAAATTAAAAGATGCTTGCTTCTTGGAAGAAAAGCTATGATCAATCTATACAGCATATTAAAAAGCAGAGACATTACTTTACCGACAAATATCTGCCTAGTCAAAGCTGTGGTTTTTCCAGTAGTCATGTATGGATGTGAGAGTTGGACTATAAAGAAAGCTGAACACTCAAGAATTTATGCTTTTGAACTGTGGTGTTGGAGAAGACTCTTGAGAGTCCCTTGGACTGCAAGGAGATCCAACCAGTCCATCCTAAAGGAAATCAGTCATGAATATTCAATGGAAGGACTGATGCTGAAGCTGAAGCTCCAATACTTTGGTCACCTGATGTGAAGAAATGACTCATTGGAAAAGACCCTGATGCTGGAAAAGATTGAAGGCAGGAGGAGAAGGGGACTATAGAGATGAGATGGTTGGATGGTATCACTGACTTCAATGGACACAAGTTTGAGCAAGCTCCAGGAGTTGGTGATGGACAGGGAAGCCTGGCGTGCTGCAGTCCATGGGGTCACAAAGAGTCGGACACAGCTGAGCAACTGAACTGAACTAAACTGAATTGTGTTCCTACTATGGCTTGCAATTGTAATTATCTTTTATGTTTTATCTGGCTATTGATTGTGAGAACTGATAAACATATATTACTATTGTGATTGTGTAACTATTACTCACTTAACAGCTTTGTATCATGATTCAGTTCAGTTCAGTTGCTCAGTTGTGTCTGACTCTTTGCAACTGCATGGACTGCAGCATACCAGGCTGGTCAATAAAAAAATAATAGAACTCTATATCACCAAAACTACCATTTCATAGAAAAACCTGTAATCACTTTTTAAAGTCCAGATGCATATCAGAATTCTCTTGGAATTTTTTGAAAAATACAAATGCTCAGGTATTGCCTTCTTTCTCCAGACTTTCAGAAATGTTTCTAATGAGTATTCATGTTTAAAAACAACTGCACTATATGATGATCTTTTACTTTTATCTAGTTTGTTTCACTTTTTCTATTTCACATTCAATAATCCCATTTCATTTTGCTTATGTTCTCCAATCTGTCTCTTTATTTTGATGTTCTTTCTCAAGCCTCTATCAAATGTAATAGAAAAGCTTCTGTATACATATATGTGTGTGTGTGTAATATATATATTTTATAAAACTCAAGAATTTTTGCCTAACTAAAAAATTTATGACATTTTGATTCCACATGTTTGACTTAGTATGAATAAAATGCTAGATATCTAATTAAAAAATAGATATGCAACAAGCAACAAAGGTTTACTTTACAGCATAAGGAACCTTAGTTAATATCTTATAATAACCTATGACTGAAAATAATCTCAAAAATAATATACATGTATATGTATAATTGAATCACCTTGCTCTGCACTTGAAACACTGTAAGTCAACTATATTTCAATAAAATATATATATGTTTAAAAGGGCCTTATCAATATATGACAATAAACATAGACTACAAATGTGAAGAGAAGACTCTTGAGAGTCCCTTGGACTGCAAGGAGATCCAACCAGTCCATTCTAAAGGAGATCAGTCCTGGGTGTTCATTGGAAGGACTGATGCCAAAACTGAAACTCCAGTACTTTGGCCACCTCATGCGAAGAGTTGACTCATTGGAAAAGACTCTGATGCTAGGAGGGATTGGGGGCAAGAGGAGAGAGGGACGACAGAGGATGAGATGGCTGGATGGCTTCATCGACTCGATGGACATGAGTCTGAGTGAACTCCAGGAGTTGGTGATGGACAGGGAGGCCTGGCGTGCTGCAATTCCTGGGGTCGCAAAGAGTCAGACACGACTGAGTGACTGAACTAAACTGAACTGATGCTTACTCCAGTTATTAATCAACAGAAAAACTGTAAGCAAACTATGGAGAAACTTTTAAAAAATAAACCATGGGTTTTTTTGAGATTATTCAATCATTATAGGAAAACTTAGAATATTATAAATTTTAAAATATAGTATAGAATTGTATATTGCAAAATCAATGTAAACATATTAACATAGAAAACCCTGCATTAAATACAGAAAAAATAGTGGCATGTTTTTTCAAATATGTTTACATTTTCATCTAACAATGAGACTTTTTATTAATTTTTCTTTCCATATGTGTTACCACTCTTTATGTTATTTATTGATTTCTTTTTGAAGAGTTATGCCTATTATTTTTTGGTTGTAGAAAATAGTGTATTTCTCTTTATTTCATTCTATCTATACTTTTTTATGAATTATATTAGCATTTAAGTAATCATACATAAAAATTTTATTTTTTCCAATAGAAATTTTTTTTCATATTACCTTTAAGTGTTGGTTTTGTTGTTGTTATTTCGTCCTTGCATTTGTTTTTTCTCAGAGTAGTCCTATCTATTGTTTACTTCCTTTACTTCAAACATTTTTTTCCTCTCATTTTTCAGCTGTTTATTCTTTTTTTTTTTTTTAAAGTTCTTTTCCTGAGGTTGGCTGCCAAGTATTTCTTGACAGCTATTCAATTTATTATGGTAGCAACTGTTGCTGTCCTTGAAGATTGTCCATGTGGCACTTGAAGAGGGGTTCAGTTTGGAGTCATCCTAAAGGCCTCCAACCTAGGTTCCCACACATGCCCTCGAGAATGAGCATCTACAAATATTTCCTGGGAGACCTCTGGCCAGCACTTTGTCGTAGCCCTTACTAAGGATCTCAAGGATGACATTTCTCTCCTCCACAGGGTATTAGAATTTGTGGAGATGTTTCACAGCATAGAGTCTGGGCTCTCCACATGTAGTGATTCAGAGTCCTAAATATCCAGAAAAAAGTTTAACTGTTTTTTGTTTTATTATTTTAATTTTTTATTAATTGTAAAATTTTGTGTCATAGGGGCTTTATTTTGTTTAAATTTATTTGGATTCTGACATATGTATGTTCTTTCCTGTGTTGTGCTTTTCTGGGTATAAAAAAGTGATGTTTTTATAAGTATGACCTTTCCTACGGAACGTCTTCTCTCCTTGGGCATTATAAATGAAAGTGTGCATTTCTAAAAACATGTTCAATTGAATTCCCAACTCTTCCTTCCATTATTGAGTGGGGAACTCACATAAGAAACTTCTAGAAGACAAATTCAATCAGACTTTTATGATTCTTCTTTCTGTTAAATAGTAGTCATTTTATTTCATATAAAGTTGTTAGATAGATGTAAATTGGGCAGAGGTTGTTTGCAGAGGCATTACTGATTCACTCAGAAAATTCTCTACATGTTTTTTTTCCTTTTGGGTGCAGCCATTTTGCCTTCAATCTAGGCTTTGGCAGTAGAAACAGCTCCAAACTTTATCTGTAGTATTTATAGACTGACAGCAATATTCTAGTACCAACTGAATTTAAATGAGCCTCAGTTTTCCTCTCTGTAATCATAAGTCTAAGTCATGTATGAATTTGATTTTTTTGTCTTCATTGTTTTCACGGTTTTTTTTTTTTTTACCTTGAAATTATTACGAAAGATGGAAGTGAACTTAATATGTAGATTAAATTAATCTCTCTCTAGTTGCACAGTTCTCTTAAAATACTGGAGATTCACAAATTGATCAATTCTGCTCTTTTTGAGAGAAAGAGAGAGAGAATGACACACACTCTGTCACTTTCACTCAACTTCTAATCCCTTTAAAGAAAAGGGGAACAACTCTAAATTATATATGGACTGATCTGTTTAATGAAATATTATTTATTCTATCACTTTTGTAAAATAATAAAGTGAAAATTTGCATCATAAATGTTATCAATGTATCATAATTCTGTTTTATATTTTTTCATAATATAAATGAGCCAGTATAATAAGGCTTGTCCAGTCTCTGGTTTAAGATGACATTGTGGGTAAGTGGTTATATATTATTTCCAAAATGGTCTCTATATTATTAGAGAGAGAGAGAATGCTTCATGTTTTAAGGAAACATATATTATGAGCCAGTTTTACCCAGAGGATTAGATGGATCAAGTTTCAAGAAAACTCAAGAGTACAGGTAAAATTTATTATAGATTTTAGAGATAAGCAGAGATTTACGAAATAGACCAGTATTCCAGGGTGAAATAATTTGTGTATGAAAGTTGATGGCACAGTGGAGGAAAAGCAAAGAGTTTTCTCTAGATAGAGCATAGAATCTTGGACTTCATGAGAAGAATGTTTGGAAAAAATGAAACACTATTGTGACTCGAGAATATTAGCTTCTTGTAGAGTTCTGTGTCTTTTACTATCTCTTACAGCATTGAATAAGAAAATTGCACTTAGAACAAATAATCCATAAACTACAACTAATCCACTAAAATTATACCTACAGCTCATACCCTTTATGAACTGAAAGCATTTCCCATTACCAGTGTCCTCATGGCCCCTTTCACATCTTTGTTTCTCAGAGTATAGATAATGGGGTTTAAAAGTGGGGTGACTATGGTGTAGAAAAGGGAGACAAACTTTCCCTGGTTTTTGGAGCTACTTTTAGCTGGCTGAAGGTACATGAAAATGATGGTCCCATAGAAAATGATGACCACAAGCAGGTGGGAGGAGCAAGTCCCAAAGACCTTGCTACGCCCTGCTGTTGATTTAATCCTCAACACCGCTCGCGTTATAAAGCCATAGGAGACTAAAATGAGTGACACAGGGACAATTAGAAAGATTACACTGGCCACGAATAGTTCTACTTCATTGAAAGTTGTGTCCACACAGGCCAGTTTTATGAGCACTGGCACCTCACAAAAAATATGGTCCAATTTGCGATGACCACAAAGAGGCAGCTGCACAGTAAGGGAGCACTGAATAAGGGAGGTGATGAGGCCACTGAGCCACGCTGTGCTGGCCAGGGATGCACAAAGCTGAGGATGCACGATGGTTGTGTAGTGCAGAGGCCGGCAGACAGCAGCATAGCGATCATAAGCCATGACCGCTAGGAGAATACACTCAGAGGAACCCAGCCCGGTGGCTACATAGAGCTGGGCCACGCATCTGCCATAGCTCATGTTCTTGTCTTTCTTATTCATGGTAACCAGCAACTGTGGGGCAACACTGGTGGTGAAGCAGATGTCTACACAGGAGAGGTTGCTGAGGAAAAAGTACATTGGAGTGTGGAGTTTGGGGTCCAAGTAAGAAACTAAAATGATGGCAGTGTTTCCCAGTAGGTTTAAAATGTAGAAGAGCAAAATTATAACAAAGAGTATTCTCTCTAGTTGGGGCTGATCAGAAAATCCCAGAAGAAGAAACCCTTTTTCAGAGCTGCTGTTGCTTTCTTCCATTATCTTGCAGCCTTCAATTCATAAAAGGGTTTATACTCTGGAGATAGAAAGTGAGGAGGTGAATATTAGTAAACTGTAATTGTTTCCAATATGATTATTTTTCTCTTACAACATTCAACCATGTTGTGAAAGAATGATAGCAGTTTCCTCAATGTATATTTTTGACAGAAAATACCTCTCCCCATGTTTTCTTGAAGCAGATTCCACCCTAATAGGAGGAACTCTAACACAGACACCATCACAATGCCTGATTCTTTTCGTTCTTAATTCAAAAGGGTATCACCTGCTTTACATTCTTCATCTAGCAGAGACATCTCTGTAAATTTAGTAATGTGCATTTGTGAGACTCTATTCTATCAATTCATGGGGTCACAAAGAGTTGGACACGACTGAGCGACTGAACTGACTGATTCCATCAATAGTGGTTGCAGACTCCTGGAAGAGTCTGCTATTGTTTTCTAAAAAAAATTATCCAATGGCAGACAAATATGGAGGAGACATTGGGAAAAATAACAGTTATATGTGGAGAGAATATAGGTTAGATGCGAGTAGTGGTGACATATCCCAGGCATGGAAAGAAGTTTGAACCAATGTGGCCGAGAAGGGAACTCTAAAGAGGTGGGTGGTCTTGAGAAGAGAGGAAAGAGACTAGATGAGAAAAACAATAGCATCACCATGACACCCACTAATTTGTTTGGACACTGCCATTGACTTAACGCAGAGTTTAAGCTGCGGACATTTTTAACTAAATACGCAGTTAGCAGTCTCTCACACACACATTATTCCATTGTTCCTTCTTCACTTCCCACCTCCTTCTCTTCAATTACCGCCTTCCCAATAATTTTTAACATTTTTTGATTATTGTAGAGTAGCTTACAAGTATTTACAGATGAGTTAGAGAAGTAGTCTATCTTGTCTCTCTCCTTTATAGGTATTTCCACTTAAAATTTTCATATCTTTTTTTATTAAAATACAATAGTTGAAAAAGTATTTTTGAAATAATTTAATGCTGCTTATATTCACCTAATTGTTTATTATTTCATTTGAAAATGTACTTTAAACACATTACATTTTAGTATATAATATTTTAATAATAAAAACAAATTTTAAAAAATAATATTTACTTATGATATCTTCACTTAAAAATGATTACTGTTAACTGCTTAGTATACCAGAAGAAACAACTTAGTGATACTAAAAACTTACTTTCATCTCCATACTCCTTGCTCAACACCTGTAAACATTAATAAAAATTTACATATTTATTATTATAATGGGAATAAATATTAAACTGGTGGTAGTCAAATTATAAATTAATAATTTCTTTAAGTAAATACATATCTATTTTTATAATTTTCAATACTTTATGCTGTTTATACTTACTATATATCCAAATCTTGTATTTTTATGTTATATCAAAAGTTTAAAACACATCAAAAATATCTAACTTTCAAAGATTATGTAAGCTTTCATCATGTGAGAAATGTGATTTATTTTATTGTTTGCCATTAAAGTTGGTTATAATTTGTTATTATATATATTATATAATATATAGTATTAACATATATGTTATATATAATATATTATATGTTATATAATATATATATTATATATATTATATATAACACATATATGTGTGTTATATATAATTATATATATTATAATTTGTTATTATATATAACATAATCTACTGTATTTACATAATTTATAAATATATATACATATATATATATATAAAATTATATGTGATGCAATGAGGTATGTGATATATGAAACAATACATAATTATATATACCAAATGTTCACAGAATATTGTCTTATCTAAAAAAATCTGTATATTTATCCAAGTTTACAATCTGTGGAGTTTAAGACTTTCTTTAATATAATGTGGAAACAAAATACAACAAAATCCCTCTGTAGTTAAGGAAAATATGAAAAATAGTGTTTTTATTTGAACTAGAATAATATAGATGAAAGAAGGGGAAAAAATTGGTCTATAAGCACTTTGCTTACAGTTTTAGTTATTAGTTTTGCTAATAGACTGTGGTGTTGCAGAAGACTTGTGAGAGTCCCTTGGACTGCAAGGAGATCCAACCAGTCCATCATAAAGGAAATCAGTCCTGAATATTCATAGGAAGGACTGATGCTGAAGCTGAAACTCCAATACTTTGGCCACCTGATGGGAAGAACTGACTCATTGGAAAAGCCCCTGATGCTGGGAAAGATTGAAGGCAGGAGGAGAAGGGGACGACAGAGGATGAGATGGTTGGATGGCATCACCGACTCTATGGACATGAGTTTAAGTAAGCTCAAGGAGTGGTGATGGACAGGGAAGCCTGGTGTGCTGCAGTCCATGGGGTTGCAAAGAGTCGGACACAATGAGCGACTGAACTGAACTGAATACAAGAATTTGTTAATTGCTCAGTCATATCTGAGTCTTTGCAACCCCATGGACTGTAGCCCCTCAGGCTTCTCTGTCCATAGAATTCTCCAGACAGGAATACTGGAGTGGGTAGCCCCTTCCTTCTCCAGGGGAACTTCCCGACCCAGGGATCCAACCCAGGTCTCCTGCATTCCAGGCAGATTCTTTACCATTTGAGCCACCTAGAAAATGTATATGAAAATCAAGATGGTGTGTGTGTGTGTGTGTGTGTGTGTGTGTGCAAAGTCCCTTTATGATCTTCCCCACCACTTCCCTTCCAATCACTATCATCTAGCACCTGCACCTCTGCCAGAGTTCCCAAATTGAAAATTTTTTGCAGTCTTCCCCCAATCACCTCCTTCTCTACAGAGGGGAACAAAGTAAAAAATTTCAAATATAAAAAAGGAAATTCTAGTTGCTGGTAAACACTTTGGATAATCTTCTAATCTTAATATTTCTACTGTTATTTTGAAAATATATACTAAACATTTCAAACAATGGCTAACATTGTACCTTCATTATCATCAGGAACAAAACAAACAAAACCTCACCAAATTAAATGTAATAAAGAAAAAAGGTACTGACATTCATCAGAACTGTTGCAGAAATCCCAGAATGGGACCAGTAGGCCTTGAAGGGAAGAAGAGGTTATTCAATGTCACTGATGTGGGCAACACCCCCAAAATATCAGAAATAATTCCCCTTTAAATGAAGTTCTTACTATTTTGTAAACAGTTATGCACACATCTAATGGACAAGGAGGCAGGGAGCAATCAGGAAAAATGTGTAGAGGAAACTCTGGCAAGGGACTGGTAGAGCTATTAAAGTAGCATTATCTAAACTAAGGAAATTATTATCCCAGTCATGGCAAAGGATGAGAAAGTGTTAAGAAGTGCGGTTTAGAGAAGAATGTAGGTGTTCACACAGCAAAGGAACAGAAACCAGGAAAGGATTCTCAATGGCTACAACCCCATGGAATCAATCTGATAATGATGCAAGATAATGCAATGTAAACGTGCCAGCAAAGTTGAAAAGACAGTGGCCACAGGGCTAGAAAAGATCAGTTTTTCATTCCAATCCCAAAGAAGGGCATTGCCAAAGAGTGTTCAAACTACATTTTCAAACTAAATTTTCGAACCACAGTTATGCTCATTTCATATGCTAGCAAGGTAATGCTCAAAATGTTTCAAGCTGGGCTTCAACAGCACATGAACAAAGAACTTCCAGATGTACAAGCTGGATTTTGAAAAGGCAGAGGAACCAGAGATCAAATTGCCAACATCCGTTGGATCATAGAAAAAGTTAAGGAATTCCAGAAAAGAAGTCTACTTCTGCTTCCCAACTATGCTAAAGACTTTGACTGTGTGGATCACAACAAACTGTGGAGAATTCTTAAAGAGATGGGCATCCCAGATCACCCTACCTGTGTCCTGAGAAACCTGTATGCAGGTCATAAAGCAACAGTTAGAACCAGACATGGAAAAACAGACTGGTTCAAAATTGGGAAAGGAGTATGTCAAGTCTGTATATTGTCACCCTGCTTATTAAACTTGTATGCAGAGTACATCATGCGAAATGCCGGGCTAGATGGAGCACAAGCTGGAGTCAAGACTGGTGGGAAAAATACCAATAACCTCAGATATGCAGATGATACAACTTTAATGGCAGAAAGCAAAGAGGAAATAAAGAGCCTCCTGATGAAAGTAAAAGAAGAGAGTGAAAAAGCTGGTTTAAACTCAATACTCAAAAAACAAAGATCATGGCATCACGTCCCATCACTTCATGGCAAATAGATGGGGAAACAATGGAAACAATGAAAGACTTTATTTTCCTGGGCTTCAAAATCACTGTGGATGGTGACTGAAGCCATGAAATTAAAAGACACTTGCTCCTTGGAAGAAAAGTTATGATAAACCTAGACTATGTAATTAAAAAGCAGAGACATTACTTTGCCAATAAAGAGCCATCTAGTCAAAGCTACAGTTTTTCCAATAGTCATGTATGGATGTGAGAGTTGGACCATAAAGAAGGTTGAGTGCTGAAGAATTGATACTTTCAAACTGTGGTGCTGGAAAAGACTCTTGAGATTCCCTGGGACTGCAAGGAGATCAAACCAGACCGTCCTAAAGGAAGTCAACCCTGAATATTCATTGGAAGGACTGATGCTGAAGCTGAAGCTCCAATACTTTAGCCACCTGATATGAAATGCTGACTCACTGGAAAAGATCCTGATGCTGAGAAAGATTGAAGACAGGAGGAGAAGAAGGTGACAGAGGATTGACTCAAAGGACATAAGTGAGAAAATTCAGAGAGATAATGAAGGACAGGGAAGCTTGGTGTGCTGCAGTCCATGGGGTTGCAAAGAGTTGGACACCACTGAGTGACTGAACAACAGCAACCTTCTTTATGGCTGAAAATTCTCCCTTACCAGAGAGCCAAACCAGCAGCTTCATGCATTTGTGAAGACAAACTGCAGCCCCATACGACTAGTATGCACAGTCAGCAGTTCTGCTTGGCTAAGGTTCCTAAATGGTAGTTCAGTCCATTGATGGAGACAAGCCTACAACCCCATCTGACTGCAGAGCAGCTTTCTTCAGAGTTGCAACCCTATTCAAATGCATATCTCAACCTGCAGCCCCATCCAAATGTGTGGTATAGTCAGAGGTATCATCCTACCTGGGACTCCAGTGACCCCACACAATGAAGCACAGCCACTGGACCTATCTGATCACAGAGTCCAGTCTGTACCTCTGTTCACACCCAGAGTACAGCTCTTCTGAAAATAGAGCCCAATCAGTATCATCACCCGGACTTGGAGTATAGCCTGTGGCACCATCTGACAAGGGGTGATTGCAATGGTAACTCTGCATGATCACATAATTTAGCCAGCAGTATTGCCTATTCAAAGAGCTCAGCCTGCAGTCTCATTCATTTGCAGAATCTAGCCTGTGACACTGCCTGGTCAGAAATCACAGCATGCATTCCTGCCTGATTATGTTACCTAATAAGTGGCCCTGCTTGAATACAAAGTCCAGTCAACTGTTATTCCCTATTGCAGGGCCCAGCCAGAGAACCCACTAGAGAATAGTCAGTGGTGTTACTGTCCCAGAAAGCCCAGCCAGAGGCCCTACTTGATAAAGGAGCTCAGTCAGTGGAACCATCAGATCACAGAGGCCAGCCATTAGGTCTTCTTAACTAAAACTTAGGCAGAGGTCCTAGCTGACCTCAAAGTCCAGGCATTAACCCCACTTCATCAGAGACTAGCAGAATGCCCCACATCCCCATGTATATTACAAACTATCTTGGCTGGAACACCAGGTAGGGATGATTGGGTAAAGGTCTTTTGGTCTTTGCCAAAATGAGCTTGTAAAGAGTGGAAGAGATGCTCAAATATATAGACACCAACATAAATTTACAAGCATCATGAAGACAATAGGAATGGTGGTACTGCCAGTGAAAACCAATAAAACTCTAATGACCAAACCCAAAGAAAGAGAGATCTATGAAATGACTGACAGAGAATTCAGAATAATTATTTTAAATATTTAATGAATTATATGAAAACTATACAACTATATAAAATTAGAAAGAAAAATTAATACATGAACAAAATGAGATCTCAACAAAGGAAAAGAAATATAAACAAAAACAAAAAGAAATCTTACAGCTGAAGAATATGATGCTTGTCTAAAACATTCAGTAACAGCAGACTTGATCAAGAGGAAGAAATCTTCCGTGAACTTGAAAACAATCCATTTGAAATTACTCATTCAGAGGACAAAGAGGAAAAAGAAAGAAAGAAAAAATGTGACAAAGATCTTATAAGACTTACGAGACATCACATAGGTATACAATATAAACATTTTAGGAGTCTCAGAAGGATAATAGAGTCTATTGAAAGAAATAATGACTGAAAACTCTCAGTTTTGAAGAGGGATATGGACATCCAGGTACAAAAATAACAAAAATTCCCTGACTCAATCTGAAGTGGACTTCTCTGAAACATAATATAATCAAAATTTGAAATTACGACAAAAGATAAAATTTTGAGATCCACAAGAAAAAGAATCATCACATAGAAGGGAATCCCCCATAAGCCTTTTTGTAGGTTTCTCAGCAGGGACCTTGCAGGCCAGGAGAGAATGGGATGATATATTCAAAGTACTGACAGAGAACAAATACCAACCAAGAATATCTGACAAACTGTCCTTTAGAAATAAATGAGAATTAAAAATCTTTTCACAGTAAACTGTATGAACCTAAAGAGACACATTTAGCTTTAAAGATAAGTATAAGCTGAAAGTGAAGGGATGGAAAAAGATGTTCCATGCAAATATTAACCAAAAGACAGCAGAAGTAGCTTTACTTATATCAGGTAAAATAAACACATTGCAATAACTCATAAGAGACAAAAAAGGCATTGTATGATAAACAGAGACAGCTAATCAAGAGGATGAATTGACCATCATATTGTAAATATATATTATCCAACATTGGAGCAGCTAAATATATTAAGCAAATATTAACAGATTTAAAGAGAATAATATACACCAATACAATAATACTATGAGATCCGTACTCCATTTTCAATAATGGAAGCATCATCCAGAGAGAAAATCAATACGAAAATGTTGGAACTGAACTATATAATTCAGACCAAATGTGCCTAATTTCTCCGTCTCCCTTTCTCTCTCTCTCTCTCTCACAGGCACACACAATAGATGCACACACCCACACAAATAGACATACACACAGTGTTTCCTAATTCTAAGGAAAAAATTAAAGACTCAATTATAAATGTATTTTTGCCAGTCTTAGTTTTATAAAATCATAAACACTATGGCAGAAAGCGAAGAGGAACTAAAAAGCCTCTTGATGAAAGTGAAAGAGGAGAGTGAAAAAGTTGGCTTAAAGCTCAACATTCAGAAAACTAAGATCATGGCATCTGGTCCCATCATTTCATGACAAATGGGGAAAGAGTGGAAACAATATCAGACTTTATTTTTGGGGGGCTCCAAAATCATGGCAGATGGTGATTGCAACCATGAAATTAAAAGATGCTTACTCCTTGGAAGGAAAATTATGTCCAACCTAGATAGCATATTCAAAAGCAGAGACATTACTTTGCCAACAAAGGTCCGTCTAGTCAAGGCTATTGTTTTTCCAGTGGTCACATATGGATGTGAGAGTTGGACTGTAAAGAAAGCTGAGTGCTGAAGAATTGATGCTTTTGAACTGTGATGTTTGAGAAGACTCTTGAGAGTTCCTTGAACTGCAAGGAGAACCAACAGTCCATTCTAAAGGAGATCACTCCTGGGTGTTCATTGGAAGGACTGATGCTAAAGCTGAAACTCAATACTTTGGCCACTTCATGCAAAAGAGTTGACTCATTGGAAAAGACTCTGATGCTGGGAGGGATTGGGGGCAGGAGGAGAAGGGGATGACAGAGGATGAGATGGCTGGATGGCATCACTGACTCGATGGACGTGAGTCTGAGTGAACTCCGGGAGTTGGTGATGGACAGGGAGGCCTGGCGTGCTGTGACACATGGGGTCGCAAAGAGTCAGACACGACTGAGCGACTGAACTGAGCTGAAAATATAGCTTGCTTGAAGTCCTATAGAATGTCGTTTGAACACATGAATATTTGTTTTTATGTCTGTCCTGTCTTCTGTCTGTGTCTTTGCTCAGGTAAGGGATGTGTTGCTTTACTTCATGGCTGCATTTCCTTCTGTTTGTATTTAAGATAAGTATATAATCAACTTTGATTTGAAAAGAATTCCTAAAAATAATCATTCTAACTTATACCTATTTTATATTTTGTATGATGTAAAACCCATGTAATTTTCTCAGGACAAATTTTAATAACTACACTTAAAATAGCAATAGTCTATTTCCAAGCATTTCAAGCCCCCATCTCTTCCCACCATTCAAGAACTGATTGTTCCTTAAACTTGATGCTCTAGCTAAAGCTCAGTGCAAAGCCTAGACAAGTGGTCATCAAGTACTAAGGGTGGATGAAAGAATTCTTGGATGCCATAGGTCTTTATTCATCAATCTTAAGGTCCCCAGGTACACTGAAGACTTCATTTTGTTAACTTCACACATTAAGCCTGTCATCTGAAGAGGTGAACATAACAAGCAAACTCAGAATAATAACCAATTTTTTGTTTCCCCAAATAGTTTTCTCTGCCATCCCTTAGAGTCTCATGCCATCATAATATTTGATTTTCACGTGACCTACAATTACCAAAAATTTATAATGTGCTAGGCACTGAGTTCAACCCTACAGACTCTGTAATGTTAAAATTTAGATATGGAAACAGATATGGTAACAATATCTTTATACTTTAAAAACTGCTGCAGCAAATAACTACCTGTATACTGTCAAGCCCTTTTTTCTTGTATATTGAGGTTGAACACACACAAAAAAAAGTGGTTCTGGTATTGTTTTTCCTTCTCTGGCTTTTAGAGAATATTCATATCCAGGAAAATCAATCAATTGGCTTTAAATCACACCAATTTCTGGAGAAGGAAATGGCAACCCATTCCAGTATTCTTGCCTGGAGAATCCCATGGACAGAGGAGCCTGGCAAGCTACAGTCCATGGGGTTGCAAGAATCGGACACAACTTGGTGACTAAATCACCACCACCACCACCATACCAATTTTTGCTATTTTTACCAAATTATACTTTTCAAAATAAAAGAATCATTGTGGTCCAATCTATTTGATCTAGTTCTACCTTGAAATACCATTTGGATAAAATTTGGAAAAGAAAAATTATACTTCATAGTCTATATGGCCATGAACATGGATTGACTTGCATTGGAGAGAAGTCAAGTTTACAAACATATTTAAATTTTACTATAATTCCTAGATGCAATCAATCAGCAAGTTTACTTCTGGATTTCAGTCCAACATTTTCTTTCTAACACCAATTTTAGAACGATGTGCACAATATCCTATGATTTTTTTCCCTTTAAATGATTTCAATTCACATGGAATATTTTGCAATACCTGATACTGTGGATGATCCCAGCCTCTTCTTGGATGGTCCCTTTGGTTAGAATTTTTGTGTGAATCTAGTTATAAATCTTGCATAATGAAGACAGAAAAAAAAAAGAATTTGATAGGGAAAGTAATGAAAAAGTACCAGCTAAGAAAGAAAAGATAGCAGATGCAGCAGTTTGGATCCTTGACCTGCTTTCCCTGAATGGTTGCCTATTTCAGAGTCAGGAGATTAAATCCACAGAGTAACAATAAGTTATATTTTGAATCTAAAACAAGTCTGATAGGAAATGGAAGCGAACAGATTCTCCCCTTAGGGATAAAGTGCCTAAATTTAGGGTATGGCTTGTTTATATTGGCAATACCACTGGGACTATGATCTCAACCCACCAATTAAACTTAGAGAGATTCAATGGAGATTTATGGTCCTGAGAATGCTTCCTCTGGGAAAAAAATTTATACCATCCAATTGACCTAAATATGCACAACACAATTCCAATGGACAGCACATATATAATTAAACTTATGTATCTGGGCTTATATTTTTAATGTTTAATAAAAAATAATCAGAACTTCTATTAATCTCAATAAAAAATTTTAATTGATTTTTAATTAAATAAATAAAAATAATAAAACATAAGAAAAATCAACATTTGGAAGGAAGAACAATAAACTCCAGATAAAGAAAAATACATTTCAAAAAATTAAAAATAATATAGAGTCAAGATTTTAAAAAGGAGCTACTTATTTTTTTAAGGTCTGTGATATTTAATTATTTTCTTTCAGTTGATGAAAGACATTTAGAAGTTTTTTTTTAATACAGAATTAATGTGTCTTTACAGAATAACTATGTACACATCATAGACATAATTTTTGTGAAGATTCTAAATAAAAATATATAGAGTATTTCTTTTACAAAGAAGAATGCAAAAATACACAATGCAGAAAGGATAGCCTCTTTATTAAACTCTATTGGAAAAACTGGACAACTATGTGCAAAAGAATCAAACTGAACTACTTTTTCACACCATGTGCAAAATAAATTCAAAGTAGATTAAAGATGTAAATGTAAGACCTGAAATACAATTTCTAGAAGAAAACATAGGCATCTGTCTTAGTAACACTTTTTTTTTTTCTTTAGTGTCTCAGGCAAGGGAAACAAAAGCAAAAATAAGCAAATAGGACTACAGCAAACTAGAAGGCTTTTGCACACTGAAGAAAACTATCAACAAAATAAGAGGCTACCCAGCGTCCCTTGTGGCTCAGTTGGTGAAGAATCTGCCTGCAATTCAGGAGAACTGGGTGTGATCCCTGGGTTGGGAAGATCCCCTGGAGAAGGGAAAGGCTACCCACTCCAGTATTCTGGTCTGGAGAATTCCATGGACTGTATAGTCCACAGGGTCACAAAGAGACGGGACACAACTGAGCGACTTTTATTTTCACTTAATGAATGACTGAAAAGTGAAAGTGTTAGTTGCTCAGTACTATCTGACTCTTTGCGACTCCATGGGCTATAACCCACCAGGCTCCTCTGTCCATGGAATTCTCTAGGCAAGAATACTGGAGTGGTTAGTCATTTCTATCTCCAGGTGATCTTCCTGACCCAGGGATGGAACCTGGGTCTCCTGAATTGCAGGAAGATTTTTTACCATCTGAGCTGGCAGGGAAGCCCTAATGAATGACTGAAAGTGAAAGTGAAGTCCCTCAGTCGTGTCCGACTCTTTTCGACCCCATGGACTGTTCTACCAGGCCTCTCCATCCATGGGATTTTCCAGGCAAGAATACTGGAGTGGGTTGCCATTTCCTTCTACAGATGAATGACTGAAGACATTTGCAAATGATAGATCTGATCAGGAATAATGTGCAAAATATACAAAGAACTCATACAATTCAGCATTAAACAAACAAAAATGGGCAGAGGAACTGAATACATTATTTTTTCAAAGAAGATATGCAGATGGCCAATAGGCACACAAAAAGATTCTCAGCATCACTAATCTTCAGGAAATGCAAATCAAAATGTTAGTGAGGTAGCACTTCACACCTGTCAGAATGGCTTTTATTAAAAAACAATAAATAACAAGTATTGAGGAAGTTGTGGAAAAAAGTAAACTCATCCACTGTTGATGGGAGTATAAATTGGTCTGGTCATTATGAAAAACAGTACGGAAATTTCTCAAAAAATTAAAAGTAGAACTACCATATTATCCACCAATTCCACTCCTGGGATTCTAAGAAAACCAAAACACTAATTCAAGAAGATATATGCATTCTCTGTGTTCATTGAAGTAGTATGAAGCATTTAGAATGGCCAAGATATGGAAACAACACAAACAGGGGTAACCAATAGAAAAACAGATAAAGAAGATGTGAGATATATCTCACATTTAGAGATATTATTCAACCATAAAAAAGAATAAAATCTTGTCATTTGTGACAACATGGATGAACTTAGAGTATATTATGTTAAGTGAAATAAGTCAGATATAGAAAGACAAATACTTCATTATTTCGCTTATGGGTGGAAATACAAGTAAACAAATACAATAAACAGAAGCAGAGTCACAGATACAGAGAACAAACAGATTATTGCCAGTGAGGAGTTAGGGAGGAAAAAAACAGGTTAGGGAGATTAAGAGATATAAACTTCCAGTTGCAAAGTAAGTCAAGTGCTTAGTGTGGGGAAAATAGTCAATAGTAATATAATATTTTTATATAGTGGCATATTTTAACTAGACTTATTATAAAGATCATTTTGAAATTTACAGAAATACCAAATCATGTCCTGTGACAGAAACTTAACATAATGTTGTAGGCTAGTTACACTTCAAAAACAAACAAACAAGGTTATAGATAAATCAGAATAGTAGTTACCAGAGGTAGCAAGGTGAAATCGGATGAAAACAGCTGAAAGTTGTAAACTTAGAGTTATAGTATAAATAAGTACTGGGGATATATTATATAGCATGTAAATATAGTTAACACTGTTGTATGTTATATATGAAACTGCTTAAGAGTATAAATTTTAAATGTTTTCAACACAAGAAAAAATTTTTCTATTTCTTTAATTTTGCATGTATATGAGATGATGGATGTTCACTAAACTTACCATGATAATCATTTCATGACTGATGTAAGTCAGATCATTATGCTGCACACCTTCAACTGACATAGTGCTGTATGTCAGTTATATCTCAGTAAAACTGAAAGGGGAAATAGAATAAAAAACAAACAAACAGAAGAAATCAAAACTCCTTCAATGCCAACATATACATCATTCAATCAATTTTGTTTCCTCCAATCAAAAAATAGATAAATAAATAATAGCTCACTATACAGTGAGCACTGACCCTGCATTTATTTCAATAGTATAAATTCTTATGTCTAGGTTTTACAGGCTTAAAGAGATAGAAAACCAGTTAGCAAATCAAATATCACAGTAGTGTGTGGTATAGATATGACAAAGATGTTTACATGAGGAAGAACTTGAGCGATAACAAATAAAATGACTAACAATAGTAAATGACCAGTATTAAATATTTTTCAGTGATATGTTTCAAATACCAATGTATTTAGCTAAGTTTTTTTTTTTTTTTAATACCACTTGCCAAGTACAGCAGGAATGGTCAAAAACACAGACAGACTCTAATTTCATGGAATTAACCATGAGATCAATTAATTCATATCAGTTGAATAACCATATAGTTTATTAACATACAATACATTTTATTAGTTTCAAAAGGATACATAAAGCTAGGGTAACTGATTACAGTATTTAATGTAAAAAAATTTTTTATAAAATAAATACTTAAGATCATTATAGAAATTAACCTGAGTCATCAAGGAGAGGAGCTGAGGAATCTCGAAGATCGTAAATACGATTAGGTTTGGGTACTAAAGAAATATCAAAGCAAGGGAAATCCCACAAGGAAACAATTTCAGTACACAATCCACTGGAAAATCTCTGAAGTAACTGGGTCAGGGCATGACGAAATGATCGAGAAAGTGAGAAATAAAAGAGATATAAGTTCTAAAAGGAGGCGGGGAGGAGGCGGTGGGGGATGTCTAACAGCGGAAGGATAAGGACCTAAAAGACGACCTGGGTCTAAAAAGAAGGGTCTCAAAGGATCCACAGGCAGGCTCCAATACAAGAGATGTGAAGGAAGCACGGTCCTGCCAGAAGAGCCAAAAAACAAATCACCCAACATGCCCCACCGGGGATAACCGGTGGAAAGGGGCTCTGGAATCCACGGGGGGCGGAGGGGTGGGGGGACAATCCCGGGGTTCCGGGAGGCGCAGGAGGCCGGGGCTGGGGACAGAAACTCACCACCTGGTAGCGGCCAGTCCCCGCCTGGTGGTGATCCAATAAAAAAAAAAAAAAAAGAAACATGTAACAAAGAACATGTAATTTCTAGAGTTTCTCTCAAATAGTTTATGTTCTCTGGAAGGTCAGAGAATCAAAATTAGCAAGAATTGTGTGTGTGTGTGTGTGTGTGTGTGTGTGTGTGTGTGTGTGTGTGTGTTTATTTAAATTTATTTATTTTAATTGGAGGCTAATTACTTTACAATATTGTATTGGTTTTGCCATACACTTACTTTTTTAGCTAAAGCAATAATAGGATTAGTGTATTAATAGAAAATACAATATTACACCTCTCAACTCTGTTGAACAAAAGTCATGGATATGTGAAATGTCTTGGCCCATGAAATATGAGTAGGGTTAATATGTGGACCTTCCAAGAAGAGGACTGAAGACGGCATCTTGTGGTTCAGTACTTTTTTCTTCTCTATATCTACAACCAGCAATATTCTAGAGAGATGCTCTTCCTAAAAGATAAATATGAAATAAAGCCAAAATCAACTGGAAGTGGTCATGAACTACAAGCAGGAATCAATACTTGCATCTATAAACTACTAAATATTTGACATTGCTTTCTTTTAGCACATCATAGTCTGCTGCTGCTGCTGCTAAGTCGCTTCAGTCGTGTCCGACTCTGTGTGACCCCATGGTCTGCAGCCTACCAGGCTTCTCCATCCATGGGATTCTCCAGGCAAGAACACTGGAGTGGGTTGCCATTTCCTTCTCCACATCATATTCTAGTCTCCTTTAACTGGTACACACCATCATTTTCCTAGCTCAGGCCCGATCCTCAAAATTAGTTGTTTCCTTAAATAACAGAAAGAGTTGCAGTTTGTAATTTCAGGAAAACAAAAGCTCCAATGGGGGGACACTTATTGATCATATGTTCCAGTAATTTATGCCATTTATACTCATGTAAATGTATTTAAATTCAATCCTAGTAGACAACATCCTCTCCCAAAATACTTTATTTTAGTGTAGCCCAACTTCACATTCTTGCTTACAATCAATTGAACAGATCTTGAGTCGACTCTTATGTAGTTAAGTTTGTACCAATGAAAGAGAAAAATTGAAATAATCATTAAATGAAATACAAATTTTAAAATTGCAATGCAACAGCATTACTATAAGAGGAATTCTTTGTAACGGAAGAGTGTATTCAAAAGCCAGAACTAATTATTCACACACATTTCTTTAAAAAGCTAACCAATTACAATGCAATGTACTCATTCCATTAAAGTTCTCTTACCTGATTAGCAGATAATTGGCGTTTGGAAAGAAGGTCCCTTACATAATAGGCCTTAAAAAAAAAAAAAAAATGAGAGAAAGTAAAGATTCAAAAAAAAAAACCACTTTGAGGTGAGTTTGAAAATTTTTGAAGCAATTATTCCCATCAGTTAAATTCAGTTCAGTTGCTCAGTTGTGTCCCACTCTTTGCGACCCCATCAAATGCAGCACGCCAGGCCTCCCTGTCCATCATCAGCTCCCAGAGTTCACTCAAACTCACGTCCATCGAGTCGATGATGCCATCCAGCCATCTCATCCTCTGTCATCCCCTTCTCCTCCTGCCCCCAATCCCTCCCAGCATCAGAGTCTTTTCCAATGAGTCAACTCTTTGCATGAGGTGGCCAAAGTACTGGAGTTTCAGCTTTAGCATCAGTCCTTCCAAAGAACACCCAGGAGTGATCTCCTTTAGAATGGACTGGCTGGATCTCCTTGCAGTCCAAGGGACTCTCAAGAGTCTTCTCCAACACCACAGTTCAAAAGCATCAATTCTTCGGTGCTCAGCTTTCTTCACAGTCCAACTCTCACATCCATAGGAGCATTTAAAATCTAGTTATATTATAGTTAGAGAGTACATAGGTGAGTAATTAGAGATTATATATGTAGCATTTGAAATAGCACAAGGATGGGAGTTTGGAGGGTGAAAATAAATTATCTAGGATTTTATGGAAGAATATAGGATTTTGGCATTTAATCTTGATGATTTATATGACAATGAACAAAAGAGTGACATTATTGGTTTACATGGGTTTGAAAAGACTCACTGTGGAAAATGTGTTGAAAATATGCTATAGGGTAGTAAAGGAGAAACTAAGAAGACAGTGGTAGAGAAGCTAAGATAATCAAAATAAAGATAAACATACCTTGACCAGGAATAGAAAATTGAAGAAGATGAGAAGGTATCAAATTTCAGTATGACTGAGTCAACAAGTTTTGCTTAAGGGTAGGAGTTATAAAATAATGGGTCATAATAAACTTTTTCTTTGAATTGTCTGACAGAAAGAAACTATTTGAGCAACAGAAAGTAATTTTTTGAAGAATGGAAAGATTAAGATATTGCATTACCCTATTTAGTTTTAGAAACTATTCAGATATCCAAATGTCAATATTTAGAAAGCAATTATACCTATGAGTCAAGTTTAAGGATGAGTCTGGACTAGAATTATTTGTTACTGAGAATTACCAGACTATAGGTGCTAGGTAAAGCAAGGTGAGTGGATGAAAGGGAAGAAAAGAAAACATAACATTTCTATCCTGATAGGATTTATAATTAAAGGGAGAAAATATAATAGTAAAGAAAAAGAAAAGTATTACTAAAGTGAGGTCATTGTTGTCAAGATCAAAACTGGATCTAGGGTAAACGTGTAGGGTTTGTGTCTCTGGAAAAACATGGACACCTCCTCCATATTAAAAATATATAGTTAAAATGCATTTGGCTTCCCTAGTAGCTCAGCTGGTAAAGAATCCTCATGTAATGCGGAAGACTGGGGTTCAATCTCTGGGTTGGGAAGATGCCCTGGAAAAGGGAAAGGCTACCCACTCCAGTATTCTGGCCTGGAGAATTCTATGGACTGTATATATATATTAAAAATATATAGTTAAAATGCATAGGCTCAAATGATAGATAAGGGGAAATCTGTTTGAAGTTATATTCTCAAAGAACTTCACACACTTCTCAGAGAATTAAGATTTAAGGTAAACAGCACAGAAGAAAAATGAGGAAGGTGATTTGAGAACTTTAAGAAAACAGAATTCAGTATGAAACAGTCATATAAAAGACAGTAACAGAGCATACATTTGGGAATATAGTATAATTTCCAGGTAGCATGGAAGTCACACCTAATGGTAATGAATATGAAGGGAAAAGTCACCATCTTTGTGCTTTTCCTCAGTCATTAAGTGTATAAGTGCTAGTATGGAGTGTGTAAAGAACTGTATTTAACCAGAGAGTGATCCGAAGAAATAAATGTGAAGAAAAAATAAGGGGGAAAGAAAAAAAGGGGATGGGAGTTGAAGGGATATAAAAGCCAAAAATGGACAATGGAATTTAAGCTGGATCAGGAGAAATGTGAGTAAATGTTGACAGTGAATATAGTTTTCAGACAAATTAAATTGATTTATATTAATGAGGGTTAAGAAGTTTGAGACTTGAGTGTGAAGTCCCATCCCTCTCATTGGCGTTTAACTTTCCCATAACTGGCTTCTTTCAGCAAGGATATATAACTATTTTACTGTGGGGTTGTTTCGGCTGCAGGGACATTTTGCTTCCAAATGTAGATAAGTCTGTGGAAATCCATTACTGCAAGTATTCCTCAGCAAATGATGCACAGAGGGTAGTAGAACTTCTTCACCTTGTGTTAATACTACAATACTGGGATATTTCACACAGTGTCCAGAGGCCTCCCCCAACCCCCGCCACAATGGAACTAAGTTGGCGTTTACATTGGAGGACACAGAACACTTCCTGGACCTTTATTAAGGAGGCATACGAAGGCCAGGTGATAATAGGAGTCTAGTCCCCATATTCCCACTGTGTTTTTTTTTTTTTTTTTTATTTACCACAAAGTATTCAATGTAATTCACTGCATATACATTTTTGATCATGTTTTTCTTATGAAAGTAGTCATAAAACAAACATGATCAAAAATACATATTAATTTATAATTTATTTTAATTGGAGAATAATTACTTTACAATATTGTAATGGTTTTTGTCATACATCAACATGAATTGGCCACAGATATATATGTGTCCCCCAATCTTGAATCTGCCCCCATGTCCCTCCCCACCCTATCCCTCTGGTTTGTCCCAGAGCATGAGATTTGGGTGCCCTGCTTCATGCATTGAACTTGCATTGGTCATCTATTTTACATATGATTATGTACATGTTTCAATACTATTCTCTCAAATAATCCCGCTCTCGCCTTTTCCAGCCAAGTCCAAAAGTCTGTTTTTACATCCGTGTCTCCTTTGTTATCCTGCATATAGGATTATTCAGACTTAAATTGAAGAAAGTAGGGAAAACCACTGAACCATTAAGGTATGACCTAAATCAAATCTCTTACCATTATACAGTGGAAGTAACAAATAGATTCAAGAGATTAGATCTGATAGAGTGCCTGAAGAACTATGGACAGAGGTTTGTGACATTGTACAGGAGGCAGTGATCAAGACTATCCCCAAGAAAAAGAAATGCAAAAAGGCAAAATAGCTGTCTGAGAAGGCCTTACAAATAACTGAGAAAAGAAGAGAAGCAAAAGGCAAAGCAGAAAAGGGAAGATATACCCATCTGAATGCAGAGTTCCAAAGAAGAGCAAGGAGAGATAAGAAAGCCTTCCTCAGTGATCAGTGCAAAGAGATAGAGGAAAACAATAGAATGGGAAAGACTAGAGATCTCTTCAAGAAAATTAGTGAACTGACTGACTGACTGATTGACTGAAGGGAACATTTCATGCAAAGATGGACTCAATAAAGGACAGAAATGGTAGGTACCTAACAGAAGCAGAAGATATTAAGAAAATGTGGCAAGAATACACAGAAGAAATGTACAAAAAAGATCTTCATGACCCAGATAACCATGATAGTGTGATCACTGACCTAGAGCCAGACAGCCTGGAATGTGACATCAAGTGGGCCTTAGGAAGCATCACTACGAACAAAGCTAGTGGAGGTGATGGAATTCCAGTTGAGCTATTTCAAACCCTAAAAGATGATGCTATGAAAGTGCTGCACTCAATATGCCAGCAAGTTGGAAAAACTCAGCAGGGGCCACAGGACTGGAAAAGTTCAGTTTTCATTCCAAGCCCAAAGAGGCAATGCCAAAGAATGTTCAAACTACCACATAAATGCACTCATCTCACACTGGTGGGCTGCCGTCTATGGGGTCACACAGTGTTGGACACAACTGAAGCGACTTAGCAGCAGCAGCAGAGCACACTCTAGCAAAGTAATGCTAAAAATTCTCCAAGCAAGGCTTCAACAGTACATGAACCGAGAACTTGCAGATATTCAAGCTGGATTTAGAAAAGTCTGAGAAACCAGAGATCAAATTGCCAACATCCATTGGATCATAGAAAAAGAAAGGGAGGTACAGAAAAACATCTACTTCTGCTTCATTGACTTTGCCAAAGCCTTTGACTGTGTGGATCAGAACAAACAGTGGAAAATTCTTCCAGAGATGGGAATACCAGACCACCTTACCTGCCTCCTGAGAAATCTGTGTGCAGGTCAAGAAGTAACAGTTAAAACCAGACATGGAACAATCGACTGGTTCAAAATTGGGAAAGGAGTACGTCAAGACTGTATATTGTCACCTGCTTATTTAACTTCTATACAAGAGTACATCATGTGAAATGCTGGGCTGGAGGAAGCACAAGCTGGAATCAAGATTGCCGGGAGAAATATCAATAACCTCAGATATGCAGATGACACCACCCTTATGGCAGAAAGAGAAGAGAAACTAAAGAGCCTCTTGATGAATGTGAAAGAGGAGAGTGAAAAAGCTGGCTTAAAATCCCACATTTAAAACACTAAGATCATGACATCAAGTCCTGTCACTTCATGGCAAATAGATGGGAAAACAACAGAATCAGTGACAGGCTTTCTTTTCTTGGCCTCCAGTATCACTGCAGATGGTGACTGCAGCCATGAAATGAGAAGTTTCTTGCTCCTTGGAAGAAAAGCTATGACCAACCTAGACAGCACATTAAGAACCAGAGACATCAAAAAAAAAAAAAAAAGAACCAGAGACATCACTTTACTGACAAAGGTACATCTTGTCAAAGCTATGGTTTTTCCAGTAATCATATATGGGTGTGAGGGTTGGACTATAAAGAAAGCTGAGTGCAGAAGAATTTATGCTTTTGAACTGTGGTATTAGAGAAGACTCTTGAGAGTCCCTTGGACTGCAAAAGATCCAACTAGTCCATCCTAAAGGAAATAGTCCTGAATCTTCATTGGAAGGACTGATGCTGAAGCTGAAACTTCAATATTTTGGCCACCTGATGCAAAGAACTGACTCCCTGGAAAAGACTGATTCTGGGAAAGATTGAAGGCAGGAGGAAAAGGGGACGACAGAGGATGAGATGGTTGGATGGCATCACTGAGTCAATGGACATGAGTTAGAGCATGCTCCAGGGAGTTGGTGACAGACAGGGAAGCCTGGCAGGCTGTAGTCCATGGGGTCACAAAGAGTCAGACACAACTGAGTGACTGAACTGAACTGATATATGTACCACAGCTTCTTTACCCATTCAACTGTCAGTGGACATCTAGGTTGCTTCCACGTCCTGGCTATTGCAAATAATGCTACAGTGAACATTGAGGTTGTGTGTCTTTTTCAATTTCGGTTTCCTCAGAGTATATGACTAGTAGTGGGATTTCTTGTTCATTTGGTAGTTTTATTCCTAGTTTTTTAAGGAATCTCCATTGTGGCTATATCAATGTACCTTCCCACCAACAGTGCAACAGGATTCCCTTTCTCCACATCCTCTCTAGCACTTGTTTATGGCTTTTTTGATGATGGCCATTTCAATCTTTATTCCCTGGACCTTGTGGTCCTGGCTATGGGAATATTCATGCCTTATAATGGATGATGATTGAGAGCTTATACAGCCTCACCAAAAATTGCCCTTACCCTGCAATGTATTGTCACCAAGAGACACTGATTCTCAGTCCTCAAAAGTCCATTCCACTGTTTTATCAGACCAGCTGCTTCAGGATCACTGTAAAAAGGGAAGGACCTGTGAATTCAGGAGCAGCTGCTCACTGCCACACTTCATTTCCTGTGCAATGAGTCCCTTCTCCAGAAGCAGTGTGTGTGGTACACCATGATGATAGATAAGACATCTATGCATCTAGGCATGCTTGTGTTAACAGAAGCATTGCTTGCAGGGAAGGGAAATCTGTTTCCAGGTTAATTAACCATACCAGAATCTGTACTTTTATTGGCCAGATTCATCCAAATTAGTCCTGCCATTCAGTGCCTATTGCACTGGGGATTGGTCCAGTGCAAGAAAAGGGACCAATAAACCTTTGGCCTCTATAACCATGAAAACCACTTGCCCTGCATCTAGTTTGCCACTTTGATTACTATCATTGTCTGTAAAAAGTATTCTTACTTCATTGAAAGGAAAGGCACTTCACTTTTGTTGAAAATCACTTAACCATATATTGGAGAATCCCTGAATCCCCTGAGCTATAGATTTCAATGTTCTCTTGACGTATTCCATAAAACTTTGTTACAATTACTTTTTTATGGTTTTGTAGTCAGTTTGCAATAAGGAGGCTTGATGCCTTTAACTTTGGTCTGGTTTTTCAAGATGATTTTGGCCATGCAGGGTCCCTTAAAATTTCAAATGTATTGTAGGGTATATTTTTGTATTTATGTAAACATGACACCAGAATTTTGATAGGGCTGAGTTGAATCTGTAGGTCACTTTGGTTAGTGTTGTCATTTAGCAATATTAATATTCCAATCCATGACATGAAATGTCTTTCCATTATTAATTTCCTTTAATTTCTTTCAGTAAGAGTTAGTAGTTTTCAGAGTACAGGTCTTTTGCCTCATTGGTTATGTTTACCCCTAAGAATTTCATTAGTTTTGTGTCATTCATTGCTATTCTCTATAAAAACACATGTGTTTTTTTTTATGGGGAATTGTATCTTTCAACTTTGTTGAATTTATTTGTTATTGGTTCTGAAAGTGAATGTGCATGTGTTTCTGTGTGCATGAGATCTTTAGGAATTTCTACATACAAGTTCATGTCACCTTCACACAGAGATAATTTTACTTTTCCTTCTTGTTATGCATGCCTTTGTATTTCTTTTTCTTGCCTTATTGCTCTGACTAGGAATTCCCATTCCATGTTTCTTGAAGTGGCAAAAATAGACATCCTTCTCTTATTCGTGATCTTATAGAAAAATATTTTCAGACTTTATTGAGTATGATGTCACCTGTGGGTTTTTCATGGCCTCTATTGTATTAAAATTTCTTTGTTTTCCCACTATTTTGAATACTTTTGTCATGAAAGGATGTTGAAAATTCTTTTTCTGCTATAATTATAATGATCATGTGTTTATTTTTCCATTTGTTTTTTAAATGTAGAGTGTTACATTAATCAGTTTTTATATAATAAACCATCCTTAAATTCTGGCAATAAGTCCCATTTGTTTATTATTCAAAATGCATTTAATATGTTGCTAAATTCTATTTGATAGTATTTTGTTAAAGATAATTCTAAGCATTCATGAGGATGTTCATCTGTAACTTCCTTTTTTTGTATTATCTTTGTCTGGCTCTTGTATCAGGGTACTACTACTGACCTCATGGAATGAGTTGGAAAGTGTTCCCTCTTCATTTTCAAAAACATTTGAAAATGATTTTGTTAACTAATATTTATGCTTGGTAGAATTCAACAATAAAAAACTTCACAATGTTGTTCTTTGTTAGACTTTTTGGATTACTGATTTAATCTTCTTATTAAGTGAAGTGAAGTGAAGTTGCACAGTTGTGTCCGACTCTTTGTGACCCCATGGACTGTAGCCTACCAGGCTCCGCCCTCCATGGGATTCTCCAGGCAAGAGTACTGGAGTGGGTTGCCATTTCCTTCTCCAGGGGATCTTCTTATTAGTTTCATGTCTATTCAGATTTTCTATTGCTCCATGGTTCAGTTTTGGTGGGAGAATTTCTAGGAATTTGTCCACATCCTCTGAGTTATCAAATATGCTCATGTGCAATTTGGCATAATATCCTCATACAGTTATTTTTATTTCAGTCAATTCAGGAGTAATGCCCACACATTCATTTCTTATTTTATTTTTTTGTCCAGGTCGTGCAGCTTGAAATATTTTACTTCCTGGATCAGGGATTGAATCTGGGCTACTACAGTGAAAGCACTGAGTCCTAACCAGTCACGTATTTCTCTCATTTCTTATTTTAATATTTTAGTCTTCTCTCTTTTTTCTTAGTCAATGTAATTAAAGCTCTGTTAATGTCATTGATGGAGAGGGCAATGGCACCCCACTCCAGTACTCTTGCCTGGAAAATCCCATGGATGGAGGAGCCTGGTAGGCTGCAGTCCATGGGGTTGCTGAGTCGGACATGACTAAGAAACTTCACTTTCACTTTTCACTTTCATGCATTGGAGAAGGAAATGGCAACCCACTCCAGTGTTCTTGCCTGGAGAATCCCAGGGACGGGGGAGTCTGGTGGGCTGCCATCTATGGGGTCACACAGAGTCGGACATGACTGCAGCGACTTAGCAGCAATGTTGTTGATCTTTTCCAAGAACCAGCTTTTGTTGATTTGTATATTATTTTTCTGTCCTTAATTATTTATCTCTGCTTTAGTCTCCAGTGTTTCATTCTGTTTGATAGATTTGCATTTGGTTTTTCCAACTTTTCCTAATTCTTTAATATGCAAAGTTAGGTTCTTGATAAGCTAGATTTAAAATAGTGTTTTATTTGAGAAAATAAACTGGCTTCTTGATTACATATGCCACTATCAATAATTGATGCTTACATTTAACCTAAGTGCTAAAGCATCACTTGAAATTATGCTAAGGAGTCCTAAGTTGATTTGAAACCAGCTCCTCCTAACCTTGCCAAGTCCCTCAGAGCAGTGGTGACAAAACAACCATGAGCTCCTTGGAAGGACATCGGTCATGGACACAGGACAGCAGAGCTCTCAGTGTCAGAATGGGCTTGTCTCCCCACACCTCCCAATCTGCCCCCAAGCCCTAAGTTTCAGAGTCACAGACTGATGAAATCAGAGAGACAAGGGGGAAACGTTTTTCCTCATTGTTTTTCACCAGGATGAAGGGAGACAGGTGCACAGCCCCAGGGCAGGAGCCTCCCCAGAGGTCCTCCGTGGGACTGATCTGAAGCAGTAAAAAGAAGGGGAAGCTAGGCTACTCCTGTCACAGTGACACTGAGGGTGAAGTCTCAGCACTGTGACTCCCTCATACATACCTACCTTCTGATTCTAACTGTGCCCTTGTCTGGCACAAGAGCCTGGCACATGCCATGCAGGATTTCCAAAGGCTGAAAGACAGAGGGGTAGTGTACAAATGCTGTGCTGTACGTGAGGAGAAATTTTCCTTTTGGACAGCAGAGCATGGATCAGGTGCTGATTCCTTTTCTCAGCTGAATGTAGACACAGGTCTTGGTCTCTCTGTTGGACAGCCCCTGTCACATCATTTGTCTTTTCTTGCTCATGCTGTCTTTACATACTGCATGTGAGATACTTGACAAAGATCCTTGGTATCCCTTGAAGCAAAATGTGTATAGAGATGGGACCTGATGGTGGGTGCGTTTTTTCTCCTCTGTTCCTTGAAACAGGTGAATTCTGTCTCTCCTTCCTGAGAAGACCAAAGCATCTGAAACCATATGTATAAGTTCTTCTCTACATTTGCATATGTGTGTGTTTCATCCCCCTAAAAATAACCTGAGGTGTGCATGGAAGTGGCAGAAGTGTAGACCAATGGATTCTGAAAATTCTATTCTTTCTGTGTGCCTCCACTACCTAAAATCTTTTCCTCTTTCCTCCTTTTGAGACACAGGAAAGAATGATTCATTTTTCCAGTTCTATCCATCACAAGGATATCCAAACTAAGTTCCTGGGGAGGGTCTTAGAATTAGTGAGACTGCTGAACCACAGACCATCCTACTGCCAGGACCCCTAGACTGGGACACAAAATCCCTTTGAGACCCTGATTTCCTGGCCTGAGGCCACTCTTAGGAGAAAGTGTCTCAGCCTGAATGTTTGCTGCTGACAAGGACATTACTGAGTTGTGTTCCCCTGTAGAGGCCCTAAGTGCCTTGGATTCCCGACTCTAAAAAATAAGCCCCACCAAATATTAATATTATTAATTTCTTCTCATGAAGAGTGAGATATTCAACCCTATATCCTGGAAGACAAAAAAAGAAAAGTAGGCACTATCAAAAGACAGTAAAGCTCTTCATTTTTATCCATATTATTAATTTTTCTAGGATCAAGGAGGAACACTGCCCTTAAGTCTGGATTTGATCTAACTGTGAGGTGTTTATGTCTCTGGTTGAGTTACAGGAGCAATGCTTAACAAGGAGTTTGCATCAAGCAGTCTGTGTTCTGTTCATGCATTGTTGGTTGATCGAGTGTCTAACGTCTTACAACATTTATCAACATGCCCATGTCCTCAGAAGCTGAGATGATGTTTAGAACCTGTGTACATTGTTTCCTTGCAAGTTGCATTTGGAAATTTTAAACACTAGTCCTGTTGGCAGCTGCCCTGTTATTGGAGAGCTGCTCATTTAGGGGTAGAATTTCAATCTTGTTTTTACTCTTCTGTGTGAAGACCTCTGCCAGTCTTTGTCCCTTCCTGCTGTCTCATTTCATATTTCCTTTCTTCAAGGTTTGCTTCTATATCTGTTACCAAAATATGAAATGAAATGTTTGATGGAAAGTATTTCAGGTGGGTACATTTTCTAGTTAGGTGGAAGCTACTCATTATTTGACATGTATCGGGGTTAGGGTGTCACGAAGTGCCTAACGGGGATAAAGGAACCTCTCTGATTGCAGGCACTGTGTGGGGGAGAAGAGAGAACCAGTTTTGTCCATGAAGTCAGTTTAGGGGTAGGGATGAGAGTCTATACTGATGTCCCAAGGCTGGAGGCTAAACTTTGCCTCCTTCCTTCTGCACTGCTGTCAGAGAAATATATGGACATCTTCATTCTGTACAGGGGAGCAGCAGGCATCATTTAATTGACAAGCTCTGGAATGTTATTCTAAACTCTGTGAGTTGCACTGTGGGTATATACTATCAACTTCAATCTGTGAACTACTTCTCATATGTATAAATTTGTCAAGGACATAATTTAATATAAGAAAATGTACATTCACATTGTGATTTAAATCTAAAATTGTCATTTCATATATATATGGAATATTTATTTAGCTTTTGTCATTAATTTAATGTAACAATTAATAAGTGACTATTAAGTCTTCTTAACAAACTTGGAACATTTTTCTGATTTTGATCATTGTAAATTGCTAGATCAAGACACATGCACTTTCAGATAGAGCTTTTGGTGTATATTAACACAGTAGTAGCAAGGAAACTAGCACTTCACAATGCAGCTAGCAGAGGGCAGGGTTATCTTTTTCATGCCAAACTGGATATGCTTTTTTTTTTTAATAAATTTATTTTAATTGGAGGATAATTACTTTACAATATTGTAGTAGTCTTTGCTATACATTGATATGAATCAGCCATGGGTGTACATGTGTTCCCCATCCCGAAGCTCCTCTCACCTCCCTCCCCATCCCATCCCTCAGGGTCATCCCAGTGTACCAGCCTGGAGCACCCTGTCCCATGCATCAAACCTGGACTGGTGATCTGTTTCACATATGTACTATATATGTTTCAATGCTATTCTCACAAATCATCCCACCCTCGCCTTCTCCCACAGAGTCCAAAAGTCTGTTCTTTACATCTGTGTCTCTTTTTTGTCTTGCATATAGGGTCATCGTTACCATCTTTCTAAATTCCATATATATGCTTTAATATATCTTTCTGACTTACTTCACTCTGTACAATAGGCTCCAGTTTCATCTACCTAATTAGAACTGATTCAAATGTATTCTTTTTAATAGCTGAGTAATATTCCATTGTGTATATATACCACAGCATTCTTATCCATTTGTCGGCCGATGGACATCTAGGTTGCTTCCATGTCCTGGCTATTGTAAACAGTGCTACAATGAACACTGGGGTACACGTGTCTCAATTCTGGTTTCCACGATGTGTATGCCCAGCAGTGGGATTGCTGGGTCTTATGGCAGTTCTATTTTTAGTTTTTTAAGGAATCTCCACACTGCTATCTCTAGTGGCTGTACTAGTTTGCATTCCCACCAACAGTGTAAGAGGGTTCTGTTTTCTCTGCACCCTCTCCAGCATTTACTATTTGTAGAATTTTTGATAGCAGCCATTCTGACTGGTGTGAGATGGTACCTCACTGTGGTTCTGATTTGCATTTCTCTGATAATGAATGATGTTGAGCATCTTTTCATGTGTTGTTAGCCATCTGTATGTCTTCTTTGGAGAAATGTCTGTTTAGTTCTTTGGCCCATTTTTTGATTGGGTCATTTGTTTTTCTGGAAATGAGCTGCAGGAGCTGCTTGTATATTTTAGAGGTTAATTCTTTTTCAGTTGCTTAGTTTGCTATTATTTTCTCCCATTCTGAAGGCTGTCTTTTCACCTTGCGTATAGTTTCCTTTGTTGTGCAGAAGTTTTTAGTTTAATTAAGTCCCATTTGTTTATTTTTGCTTTTATTTCCATTACTCTGGGAGGTGGGTCATAGAGGATCCTGCTGTGATTTATGTCAGAGAGTGTTTTGCCTATGTTCTCCTCTAGGAGTTTTATAGTTTCTGGTCTTATGTTTAGATCTTTAATCCATTTTGAGTTTATTTTTGTGTATAGTGTTAGAAAGTGTCCTAGTTTCATTCTTTTACAAATGGTTGACCAGTTTTCCCAGCACCACTTGTTAAAGAGATTGTTGTTTCTCCACTGTATATTCTTGCCTCCCTTGTCAAAAATAAGGTGTCCATAGGTGTGTGAATTTATCTCTGGGCTTTCTATTTTGTTCCACTGATCTATATTTCTGTCTTTGTGCAGTACCATACTGTCTTGAGCAACTTCCCTTTCACTTTTCACTTTCATGCTTTGGAGAAGGAAATGGCAACCCACTCCAGTGTTCTTGCCTGGAGAATCCCAGGGACAGGGGAGCCTGGTGGGCTGCCGTCTATGGGGTCGCACAGAGTCGGACACGACTGAAGTGACTTAGCAGCAGCAGCAGCAGCATACTGTCTTGATGACTGTAGCTTTGTAGTGTACTCTGAAGTCAGGCAGGTTGATTCCTAATTCCATTCTTCTTTCTTAAGATTGCTTTGGCTATTTGAGGTTTTTTGTATTTCCATACAAATTGTGAAATTATTTGTTCTAGCTCTCTGAAAAATACCATTGGTGGGTTGATAGGGATTGCATTGAATCTATAGATTGCTTTGGGTAGTATACTCATTTTCACTATATTGATTATTCCAGATCCATGAACATGGTATATTTCTCCATCTACTTGTGTCATCTTTGATTTCCTTCATCAATGTTTTATAGTTTTCTATATATAGGTCTTCTATTTCTTTAGGTAGATTTATTCCTAAGTATTTTATTCTTTACATTGCAATGGTGAATGGAATTGTTTCCTTAATTTCTCTTTCTGTTTTCTCATTGTTAGTGTATAGGAATGCAAGAGATTTCTGTGTGTTAATTTTATATTCTGCAACTTTACTATATTCATTGATTAGCTCTAGCAATTTTCTGGTGGAGTCTTTAGGGTTTTCTATGTAGAGGATCATATCATCCACAAACAGTGAGAGTTTTACCTCTTCTTTTCCAATCTGGATTTCTTCTATTTCTTCTGCTTCTCTGATTGCTGCAGCTAAAACTTCCAAAACTATGTTGAATAGTAGTGGTGAGAATGGGCACCCTTGTCTTGTTCCTGACTTTAGGGGAAATGCTTTAAATTTTTCACCATTGAGGATGTTTGCTGTGGGTTCATCATATATAGCTTTTATTATGTTGAGGTATTTTCCTTCTATGCCTGTTTTCTGGGGTTGTTTTTTTTATTATTATTATCATAAATGGATGTTGAATTTTGTCAAAAGCTTTCTTTGCCTCTATTGAGATAATCATATGGTTTTTAATCTTTCAATTTGTTAATGTGATGTATCAAACTGATTTGATTTGCAAATATTGAAGGATCCTTGCATCCCTGGGATGAAACCCACTTGGTCATGATGTATGATCTTTTTAATATGTTGTTGGATTCTGTTTGCTAGGATTTTGTTAAGGATTTTTGCATCTATGTTCATCAGTGATATTAGCCAGTTCTTTTTGCCTCACTTTAGAGGCAGGAAATACATAGCCATCATTTTAATGTGCACCTCTTGTCTAATTAGAGTCTCAACAATGTTTGTGGTTTTACACATTGTACATATTTTTCAAAGAGTATGATTGTTCATACTCTTTACTTGTAATGATATTTCTACTGGGGTGCTGATCTTTTGCTTATTTATTCATTATATTCTTTATGCAATAGTTATCTGAACTCACTGTCATTAATCTGAACCCATTTATCATTGATTTTTATTATTTATCTCCAGTATCTGTTTTGATATTTATTTCTGTGTTGCTGTGGAGAATTAAAAATACTCATAATTATGTAGTTAAATCTTTCATTTTTCCTCTTCTGTTTTTTTGTTTCATCTAATTCAAGAATTTATGTGTGTGCTTCTATATTGAATTTTTGAAGTAAACACTTTATTGAGATATAATTCCCATAATATAAAAATTCAACCTTTTACAATGTAAAGTACAATGTTTTTTTACACATTCACAGAGCTGGGTAACCTCTACTACTATCTAAACTTAGAACATTTGTATCATCCCGACATGAAATCCACATCTATTGTCAGTCTCTTCCCATTTTCCTCTCCTCCCAACCTCAGCCACTAATCTACTCTCTCTAAGGGTTTGCTATTTGGGGCATTTCATGTAAATGGGATTAAATAATATGTGGTGTTTGGAAATGGCTTCTTTCACTTAGTTTCCTTATCAGTTATCTATTTACTGTTGATTTAGAGTACTGATGTCTCCTGCTGTTACTAAATGTCTATTTCTCCCTCTGACCTGTTTGCATTTTCTTAGTATATAGAGGTACTACCATTAGGTAGGATGTAAGCAGGAAGCTTTTGGTAAATGTGCTTTATCAAGTTGAGGAAAGGCCCTCTACTCCTACTTTGCTGAGGTTTTATTAGTAAAGGATTTTAGATATTTGTTGCAAATTATCTGCATATATTCAAACGATCTGATGTTTTTCCTGCTTTATTTTGTGAATATGGTAAGTTACACTGATTTGTCAATGTTAGCGCAACCTTGTATTCCTAGAATAATCCCAAGAACGTTGTAATGTATACACACATGCACACACACAAGTCTATGTGTGTGTTTGGATCAACTACCTATAACATTTGAAGTAACTTTGCATCTAAGTTATGAAAAGACATTTGCCTGTGGTATTATTTTCTTCTAATATTCTTGCCATCTTTTGTTCTGATAGTAATGCCAGCTTCCCAAAATAACTTAGGAAATGTTGCATCCTCCTTATCTTCTGGAAGAGTTTTTAAACTCTGATCTGGTCCTATCTCTAGGTGAGATGTTTTGTAGAAGTCACAAATTTTACTTTCTTCCAGCCTTTGGATGCTGTGGCACAGTTTATTATATCATCCTTTTATATGTATATATATATATATATATATATATATATAGTGCCTTGTTGAAGTTTACCAGGTAAAAATGTTGTATACTATGATTACATTTGGGTTTATCTGTGGAATTGAACAGAATTGATTTCTCAATATCAAATTTGGGTCCTATTTCTTCCAGCCTCAAGAGAATTGGCTGGAGAGTTCTCCATCTTATTTTCTGGCAACAGTGTTAAAATTGCACTTTACATGTAGCCTGAAGTTTCCTAAACTTACAGAAAGATGATTTGCAAAGCAGTCTATGTTGAGGGTTTTGTGTGTCAAGTTTAAACTTAAGTTAGAAATCTAAGATTGTTGAAGTTTACGATTTCTTCCGGTTTTCTACCCATTTGTGGATGATGATGAATGTATCATCTGAGAGGTTGAAATTAAAGGAAAAGATAAACAGGTGACATTAAAGCTGAGTTCAAGCGTTTCACCCCAACAGCAAATATCAAAAATACAGATTCCTTTCATATGGAAAAAGATAAGACATAAAGAAAATGTTAAAGTAAAAACAGTAAATTCACTTCTGCTACTTTATGAGACCTCAAACACAAAAGGAGAGATCTCTAAAGAATATCATTAGTGTGGAGGAGCTATTTGATATATATCAAGTGTATCCTCTATATGAACTGTATACAGTTTAGTTTTCTTTCAAATGTTAATGGAGAAGGAAATATGACAATTTGTTTACCCAGTAGAAAACTCAAATTCCAAAAATAGGAAAAAATACACATAAAATTATTTGAGCACAATGTAATGATCTTTTTATAATGAACAATAGAACGTCTGTTTTTAAAATAGCTCATGATATTGAGAAAAACAGTTCACCTAAAATAAAATTTCAGTTTATCTGGAAAATTACAATATTGAAAATATTTAAGAAGCACTAGAAAACAGCCAAATCACTGTTTACATAAAATAATTGAGTCTACTACAATTTGTTAACAAATAAATATTAGTTTTAAATGTACTTCTCTTAAGGTTAAAATTCACAAAGATAGAAAAATTCCAAGAAAAGGAGAAGGAAAAGATTTTAAAAGAAAAAAATATTATTTTTTTTTAAAGAAACACAAAAATAGAGTTATTTTAAATATCAAATATTTAGTGTTTGGGATGGAAAAAATACAAGAAAATCACATATTAAATGACAAATGACAAAAGAAAATTTTCCCCACTTTCTTCAATTTAAGTCTGAAGTTGGCAATAAGGAGTTCATGATCTGAGCCACAGTCAGCTCCTGGTAATATAAAAATTACCTATATATGAATAAAGATATGACAAATAAAGGAAAAGTTGATGGATTTTATCTGAAACTTACAAGCAAAACCAATTATTATTAAGAAAATAATAATGTATGAAATCAGATTTAATACAGCATTAACAGAAAAAAAAAATCTCACTTGAATAGATATCTCTTCTTTGAGTGTAAGTACTAGAGGAAAGAAATGTAAATTCAAATAAGTAAGTAAAACCTCAGCCTCAATTATCCTATTGATTTAATATAAAAATGAAGACAATCAAGGAAAATGTAAATTGAGTTTTCTATGAGAGAGTCAATGCCTAGGCAGGTTGATAAGAAGTCCGGGGGTCCCCAGAGAGAGAGGGGGGTCTGGAATTCTCAAGGGGGAGGAAAGGACAATTTTTTTTTCCTCTACATTCCTTAGTCTTAGTCACATAAAACATTTTTATCTTTAAGCATGGAACTGATGCTTACACAACAAACAACTCAGTTTAAACTCTGTGCTAAGGATTATATAACAGCAAAGTATCCTGCCTGAGGACAGTTTCTCCTTCCTGAAAACATTCTGACTAATCCTGTTATCTTAAAATGTAAATTATGGGCGTGGGTCTAGTAAGATCTTTACAACCTCCAGACATTCAAGAAACTGCACTGGTCATAACAAACACCCTCTTCCAACATACAAGAGAAGACTCTATACATGGGCATCACCAGATGGTCAACACCAAAATCAGATTGATTATATTCTTTGCAGTCAAAGATGGAGAAGCTCTATACAGTCAGCAAAAACAAGAACAGGAGCTGACTGTGGCTCAGACCATGAACTCCTTATTGCCAAATTTAGACTTAAATTGAAGAAAGTAGGAGAAACCACTAGACCATTCAGGTATGACCTAAATCAAATCCCTTATGATTATACAGTGAAAGTGAGAAATAGATTTAAGGGCCTAGATCTGATAGATAGAGTGCCTGATGGACTATGGACTGAGGTTCGTGACACTGTACAGGAGACAGGGATCAATACCATCCCCATGGAAAAGAAATGCAAAAAAGCAAAATGGCTGTCTGAGGAGGCCTTACAAATAGCTGTGAAAAGAAGAGAAGCGAAAAGCAAAGGAGAAAAGGAAAGATATAAGCATCTGAATGCAGAGTTCCAAAGAATAGCAAGAAGAGATAAGAAAGCCTTCCTCACTGATCAATGCAAAGAAATAGAGGAAAACAACAGAATGGGGAAGACTAGAGATCTCTTCAAGAAAATTAGAGATACCAAGGGAATATTTCATGCAAAGATGGGCTCAATAAAGGACAGAAATCGTATGGACCTGACAGAAGCAGAAAATATCAAGAAGAGGTGGCAAGAATACACAGAAGAACTGTACAAAAAAGATGTTCATGACCCAGATAATCACGATGCTGTGATCACTGACCTAGAGCCAGACATCCTGGAATGTGAAGTCAAGTGGACCTTAGAAAGCATCACTACAAAGCTAGTGGAGGTGATGGAATTCCAGTTGAGTTATTCCAAAATCTGAAAGATGATGCTGTGAAAGTGCTGCACTCATTATGCCAGCAAATCTGGAAAACTCAGCAGTGGCCACAGGACTGGAAAAGGTCAGTTTTCATTCCAATCCCAAAGAAAGGCAATGCCAAAGGACGCTCAAACTACCACACAATTGCACTCATCTCACACGCTAGTAAAGTAATGCTCAAAATTCTCCAAGCCAGACTTCAGCAATATGTGAACCATCAACTTGCTGATGTTCAAGCTGGCTTTAGAAAAGACAGAGGAACCAGAGATCAAATTGCCAACATCCACTGGATCATGGAAAAAGCAAGAGAGTTCCAGAAAAACATCTATTTCTGCTTTATTGACTATGCCAAAAACCTTTGACTGTGTGGATCACAATAAACTGTGGAAAATTCTTCAAGAGGTGGGAATACCAGACCACCTTATCTGCCTCTTGAGAAATCTGTATGCAGGTCAAGAAGCAACAGTTAGAACTGGACATGGAGCAACAGACTGGTTCCAAATAGGAAAAGGAGTATGTCAAGGCTGTATATTGTCACCCTGTTTATTTAACTTATGTACAGAGTACATCACGAGAAACGCTGGACTGGAAGAAACACAAGCTGGAGTCAAGATTGCCGGGAGAAATATCAATAACCTCAGATATGCAGATGACACCACCCTTATGGCAGAAAGTGAAGAGGAACTAAAGAGCCTCTTGATGAAAGTGAAAGTGGAGAGTGAAAAAGTTGCCCTAAAGCTCAACACTCAGAAAACGAAGATCATGGCATCCGGTCCCATCACTTCATGGGAAATAGATGGGCAAACAGTGGAAACAGTGTCAGACGTTATTTTTATGGGCTCCAAAATGACTACAGATAGTGATTGCAGCCATGAAATTAAAAGACGCTTACTCCTTGGAAGGAAAGTTATGACCAACCTAGATAGCATATTCAAAAGCAGAGACATTACTTTGCCAACAAAGGTCCATCTAGTCAAGGCTATGGTTTTTCCTGTGGTCATGTATGGATGTGAGAGTTGGACTGTTAAGAAGGCTGAGTGCCGAAGAATTGATGCTTTTGAACTGTGGTGTTGGAGAAGACTCTTGAGAGTCCCTTGGCCTGCAAGGAGATCCATCCAGTCCATTCTAAAGATCAGTCCTGGGTGTTCATTGGAAGGACTGATGCTGAAACTCCAATACTTTGGCCACTTCATGCAAAGAGTTGACTCATTGGAAAAGACCCTGATGCTGGGAGGGATTAGGGGCAGGAGGAGCAGTGGACGACAGAGGATGCGATGGTTGGATGGCATCACTGACTCGATGGATGTGAGTCTCAGTGAACTCCGGGAGTTGGTGATGGACAGAGAGGCCTGGCGTGCTTCGATTCATGGGGTCGCAAAGAGTCGGACACAACTGAGTGACTGATCTGATCTGATCTGACATTCTTTTGATTCATTGTAATAACTAATTAAAAAGTATATAACTCCCTTGCTAACACTAGTGATGGGGTTACTCTCCATCCCCCTTCTGATGTCTGTGTCAGAAGCTTTCTCTATCTCTTTTATACTTTAATGAAACTTTATTACACAAAAGCTCTGAGTGATCAAGTCTCATCTCTGGCCCCAATTGAATTCTCCTCTGGAGGCCAAGAATCCTGGAGTCTTTCGTGGTTCAGCAACAGCCCTTTACTATGAAACATGAATATGACGATGGACATTGCAAGGAGATGCTGATGAAAGGTCAGATACATCATAAGATGAATTTCTCAAGGTCTGCACCACTTTCCTTTTCTTCAGCATTAATGTTTCCTTTCTTACTGTGTTTTCTAGGGTCTTGGATCTTCTTCCTCTCTTCTTCCCTGGCAATCCCATCTGTCCTCAAGGCTAGTGGCAGTCTCTCCTCTGCTTTCTTCACAATCTGCTTCTGTTTCTTGTCATCTCTATAATTTTCCTTATTCCTAAAGAGAGGTTGCAAGAGAACCATGTCTGTTTCTGGGCTCATCTATGATAGATATGGACATTCTTGGGCTTTTTTAGGACTAGTATGCAGACCCCCATCCACCCTTATACTGGCCAAAGGATTTATCAGAACTACTTGGTGCAACTGTTGTTAAGGTATTTGTAAAATACAAAGACATACAAGTTCTCCTTCACTGCTGCAACCTGTAGTCCTTGCAGTCTCTTGATGTCCAAGGTGGTCTCCTGTTGGCTGTTCCTGAACTCACTGTCAGCCTGGGAAATTATTCTTGTCACTCACCTCTGGAACATGCAGTTCCAGATACAATGCAGATACAAGCCTTACAGGGTAGCTAGAGCTGAAGCCAGTTTTCTGCTTGACCTATTTCAGTCTCACTGTTTCCTCTGTGAAGTCGAGGCATATTTCTTGAGCTTTCTCTTTAAAATTAAAATATGTAGTTTGAGTAAAATGAGGGACAAACACTGAAATCCATGGTGAATGTGTCAGCCTATTGTAATATTCTATCATTTTCTGTCCTGGATAAATGTGCCATCACAATCAGCTACAGGGTTTCTAAAACTCAGATTTCTGGACTTCAACCCACATAGGTCTTAGGTGGGAGTGGAGAATTTTCATTTCTAAGAGGTTCCTAGTTGATGTTGATAATGCTGGTACAGGTATTATACATTGAGAAAAGGGTTTAGGGACATTACAAAGCTGGTGTGAGACAAGGAGACAAATCTGAAGATTATTATCTAAACCCAGGCCATTTTTCAAATTGGTAAATTTTTAAATCTTTACTTCTTGGTATTTTGAAAATCCATCCACTAACCATACTTAAGCAAGATGTCATCTTTTGAATAACCTCCTCTAATAGATTAGCAATGATGGTTTAAGATTCCTAATCCTTTCTCCATTAATTCAGGTATGAGATTCTAGTCACAATGATCCATTTAAAGCATAAATCTGGTCAGCTCACCAGAACTATTCATATATATATATATAAATCTATTGTAAGAATTGACTCAGTGTCTTGATAGATGGGAAAGTCCCAGAAACTACCATCTCTGAACTGGAAAGCCATAAAAGTCAGCAGTATACTTGATTCCAATTCCAAATGCTTGAGAACCAGGAGTTCTGAAGTCCAGAGGCAGGAAAATATGGATGTACCAGCGAGGGAGAATGGATTAATCCTTCCTTCACTTTTTCCCAGTTGGGCCCTGACCAAATAGCAAAACACCCACTCACATTCATGAAAGTGGATTTATTTACTTAGTCTATAGAATCAAGTGCTAGTCTTTTCCAGAAACACCCTCAAGAACACACCTGAAACTATACCTCTATTGGAACTTGAACCCATGGTCTTTTAATTAGAATCACTCACCCGGGGTCTGTACTTACTGAGGCTCAGATTCTTCATGTCTTAGTGTAGAAGGAACTCAGGAAGAGGAACTCAGCAAGAGGCAAAGTGATAGGCAATAAATAGATTTATTAATATAGGATGCTTATAAGCAAAGCAAGGAAGCAGGCAAGGGAGTTCTGCCCCAAGGATTAAGTGGGCCACAATTTTATAATCAAAGGAAAGTGGGGAAGGAGGAAAAAACCCTTTTCTCTGAGTAGACCTCAGACTTACATTACTAGCTCCTCCTCATGTAGGGCAGGAGCGTGTCAGACCCTATGAGGTCAAACTAGGATTATCATAGAGCTTATTCAAATCAGTAGAGAAGTGGTGAAATTTTTCTTTCACCATATGGCTTTATTGTAAAACTGTTCCTTTTTAAAAATCAAAGATTTTTATTCTGTGTGTCTTGGAAATGAAACTAAAAATTTTGGCAATTAAGAAAATATTGATTCTACAGTTTTTACCTGGATTACTAAAGAGTAAGGCAGAACAAATATTTCAACAAAAACTGAGAGTGAAAAAAGACTTAAAATGGAAGAGAGATATGATTAAAAGGGGAGCAGAGAGAAGGTATGGAGGAATTGATATTGAAACAGAGCAAGACTTTATGGTCTTTCACCATCCCCCCTCCCCTCCCCGCTCATGTCCTCAGCTTGCCTTTTGCCTGTGGAAAAATTTTAGTCAAAAATAAGTTTACATAGAGAAAAACGAGAAAATGCAGGAATAAAGGAAAAGAGTCCAACAAGAATAAGTAATTTAGTTTAGTCATTAAGCAAAGTTAAAGTCTTTTAATTCCTCCTCAAGAGCTATAAATAAATTCTGAACACACCCTCTGAGCTAGATACTGAAACTTTCAACACGTGAAAGAAGTTAACTACTTGATGGCCAGACTATAGCCAAGACATAATCTGACATAATTCTGGGAATTTGCCTCAAGGAAATGGGAACAAACCAACCCTGAAGATTAAGACTAACTCTACTTAAAACCATCACTTCATGGCAAATAGATGGGGAAACAGTGGAAACTGGTTGACTTTGTTTTGGGGGGCTCCAAAATCACTGCAGATGGTGATTGCAGCCATGAAATTAAAAGATACTTACTTCTTGGAAGGAAAGTTATGACCAACCTAGACAGCATATTCAAAAGCAGAGACATTACTTTGTCAACAAAGGTCCATCTAGTCAAGGTTATGGTTTTTCCAGTGGTCATGTATGGATGTGAGAGTTGGACTGTGGAGAAAGCTGAGCACCGAAGAATTGATGCTTTTGAACTGTGGTGTTGGAGAAGACTCTTGAGAGTCCCTTGGACTGCAAGGAGATCCATCCAGTCCATTCTAAAGATCAGTCCTGGGTGTTCACTGGAAGGACTGATGCTGAAACTCCAATACTTTGGCCACTTCATGCAAAGAGTTGACTCATTGGAAAAGACCCTGATGCTGGGAAAGATTAAGGGTAGGAGGAGAAGGGGACGACGGAGGATGAGATGGTTGGATGGCATCACCGACACAATGGACATGGGTTTGGGTGGACTCTGGGAGTTGGTGATGGACAGGGAGGCCTAGCATGCTGTGGTTCGTGGGGCTGCAGAGAGTCAGACATGACTGAGAGACTGAACTGAACTGAACTACTTAAAACAATCAAGATGAGACTGGTCACACTACTGCATGACCAATTTCAAGATGACTGTCAGAGCTGACTGTGCTGTTTCTGCATGTAGCCCCCTCCCTCTGTCAATAAAAACTAGTAGTCCCTGGTTGTGAGGGTGGAAGTTGACCTTTGGATAGGAATCCTCCCTCCCCTACCCCCATTTCTGGCATCCAAAATGAAGCAAATTTTCCTTTCTACCAACCTTGCCTCTTTAGTGGATTTTGAGTGGTAAATAGCTGGACCCCACTTTCAGTCACAATATTACAAGTGAAAATACACAAGCACACTTCATATTAGTGAAAGGCTTCCACCTACATTTGCAGTAACTCAACATTAGCTAACACAAGTATATGCAGAAGAAACAATGAAAAGCTATCCTATGGTCTAAAAGCTAAAGTTAACCTAATGAATCTGTAGAGAATACAGAAGCCAAACATGCAAGAAAAAGCTTAATTTTTGACACTGATATTGAAACAAAATAAGATAAATACTAACAGAACACTATTTTTAAAGAGTGATAATTATATCAAACCAGAATTCTGTATCAAGCTTCAATGTTCCCCCAAGTAAAGATGTCTTTAAAAACTTAAAGTGAAATATTTTATTGTTAACAGCTTTGAATTAGACAAAATACTAGAGTGAAATATTAAGCTCCAAGGAAAATAATCCCAGATTGAAAATTAGGAATGCAGAATGGAATGAGGAGGAAAGGAAGCAATGATTAGGAAATATATATAATTTAATTTTGTTTTATAAAGAACTAGTTATATCTCTGGTAAAGAGTCAGACATGACTTATTGACTAAACGGCAGTGACAGATAACATCCCATGGAAATTAAAATATAGACAGAATTAAAATGCAGAAATGATAAAACACTCAGGAAAGTGTAATGGAATTGAAAGTGTTCTAAGGTTTTAGACTTTGGGAAAGGTGGTGAAAGTATTAGACTTTAAGTATATTAGACTATTAAGTGAAAGATTCATAATTCAATCATCAATGTAATTACACCCAGATTTGTATATGATTTGGATTAACAAATTGATTAGGGAATCTTGGAATAATAAAAGTGGAGTAAAAAGAGTAAAGAGACTATTTATGTCAAAGGGTAAGGAAAAAGCAATACAGTTGTTGTCATTTCAAATATGAGTAATTAGGTGAAATGTAAATGCACAAAACACTAATTTTGTTGTAGTGGCTGTTTGATATAGATATTATAGTCTTGTCAATAAGTTTTTTATATTTTTTATTGAAAAACTTTAAACAGTGTCTATTTTTTCCTATGAAAGCATAACTTATCTGAAGTTTTATATCAGGAAACCTCCATTCTTATTTTTGCAGAATGTATTCCATAGTGGGAGAAAAAGGAAACATAAAATATTGACTAAAATGTTGGCATAAACTCTAAGTAACACTCCCCACGTACAAACATATCACATTTTTTCATCTAGGACATTATGCAAATATAAGTAGCCCCAGATTTTTTTCTTTTAAAATCTCTTCAATCTCATTAATCTAAAATAGGCTGTGTCTCTGGGTTATCCACCGATTGGATTATCCACTGTTGGTCTATAAAAGGGCAATCAAAGGCAGAAGTCACTACTATCCGCAGCAAGGTACTGGTTGCCTTCATCTCAGGTGTGGGTCACAGGACAGCTCTTGGAACTGGGAGAACCAGCATTCATAAGTCAGACTGTTCTGGTAAGTGTGGCATTTTTATTGATGGCAAGAATGTCCTTTTGTATCCTTTTTTTTTTGGTAAAATCTCTTCTTAAGTTAGCAGATTTTACTCTTAAAACAAGAAGTTACCTAAGTTATTTCCTTGGTGTTAGTATTAAGAAGGTGGAGAAAACAATGGCACCCCACTCCAGTACTCTTGCCTGGAAAATCCCATGGATGGAGGAGCCTGGTAGGCTGCAGTCCATGGGGTCGCTAAGAGTCGGACACGACTGAGCGACTTCACTTTCACTTTTCACTTTCATGCATTGGAGGAGGAAATGGCAACCCACTCCAGTGTTCTTACCTAGAGAATCCCAGGGACGGTGGGGCCTGGTGGGCTGCCGTCTGTGGGGTCGCACAGAGTCCGACAGGACTGAAGCGACTTAGCAGTAGCAGCAGCAGTATTAAGGTGGAGAAAACAATGGCAACCCACTCCAGTATTCTTGCCTGGAAAATCCCATGGACGGAGGAGCCTGGTGGGCTGCAGTCCATGGGGTCGCTAAGAGTCGGACACGACTGAGCAACTTCACTTTCATGCATTGGAGAAGGAAATGGCAACCCACTCCAGTATTCTTGCCTGGAGAATACCAGGGACGGGGGAGCCTGGTGGGCTGCTGTCTATGGGATCGCACAGAATCAGACACGATTGAAGCGACTTAGCAGGAGCAGCAGTATTAAGAAATAGTTTTATATACCTTTGTATATGAAACTTTCTTAGGATAATAGTCCAGATTTTAGTTATTTTAATTTTTATTTATTTATGATTCATGGTTTTACATACCTTTGTATATGAAACTTTCTTGGGAATAACAGTCCAGATTTTCTAGAGTGTGGGCTCAGTTGCTCCATGGCATGAGCAATCTTCCCAGGCTATGGATTGAACCTGTGTCGCCTGCATTGGCAGGAGTATTCATAACCCCTGGACCACCAGGCAAGCCCCAACATTTTAGTTTTTAAAACAATGTCCCTGGAAAGCAAAGTAGTGTTTATCCCTGTGTTGCAGAAATTGTTCTATCTTAAAATTCCTTAGTTACTATGTGTGTTTTTTTTTCCCCCATTTTTCCTTTCTTCCCTTTATTTTTTGGTATCTTAGTTCCCCAACCAGGGATTGAATCCAGGCCACAGCAGTAAAAGTGATGAGTCCTAAACACTGGGCCCCCAGGGAACTCTACCCCCATCCTTTTCTTTCTTTGCTCAGCTCTCAGGAGTCAGACTTCCCATAATCTCATCATCTGAAATTGTAGTTAATTCTCCCTCCCTTTTGCCTTTCTTACTGCTCTTGCTCTTTCTCCTATCTCTGCATTGGCCTTACTGTTTGTCAGAATCCTTATTCATACCTAACACTAGAGTAGGCATTCTTAAGTCTATTAACAGTTTTATCTCATCAGGATTAAGATAAATTAGGGCAGTAACTTTGTTAAGTAGAATTATGAATCCTGGGTTTTAGTCCACACCTTGGCATATATTAGGTGCTCTGTAAATGAGAGGATCAAGTAACTTTCCCTCCAGACTCAAACATCTTTAAGAAGTACTGTTAATAATTATGGCAGAACAGCAGGAATGGAATTTTATTTTTTTCTCCCCTTAAAAATACCAATGTGGACAGAAATTTAAAAGAAAGGGTGCACTGATTAACTTTACATCTTAAATGGGTTATTGTGGCTAGAGTCTTAAAATGGATTACACAGAGAAAAATGATTTGAAAATAAATGATTGCAGTCCACCACAAGAGATTATCAGGGCTTATCTATGGTGATTTTATTTGAAAAATGTAGGAAAAAAATTTCTTTTTTGGTGTGAATAGTTTTCTCTCAAAATTCTGAGCATTTCCTAAGAACTAAACATATTTATGTTGCTATATGTCAGTGTTAAACATTAAAGACTAGATCAATATTGTCTTCATTAGATATCCAATTTAGTGAGAAAAACTATGAAATAAAAGATACTAATATATGTACAATTTAAAATAGGAAAAAATAACAGAAAATGTAATATTAATTTGGATTCCTGAATCAGGAAGAGTCAGTCATGTAAATGAGGTTTTGCAGGAAAATTGAAAGGTGCTCAAGAATTTCAAAGGGTGGCACCAGGTCGTTGAGAAGGTGCTCTTAGAGTGTTGTTCCGGGAGCAGTGGATGTTCTCCCCCTCAGATCCGGGGTGAGTTAGGTTCTAGTTTCTTGTTACCTCAGCATTGTGAACAGTCAGGTTGCTGAGCTTTCCCAGAGATCTCCCTCATCTCCCTCATCTCCCTCACCTTCCCTCACCAGGAAAATGGCTGAAGTGATGGAGTCCGAGATTGAGCAAAGTTTCCAAACTGTTAGATCTTGGAGGAAAAAGAAGGAACAAGAACAATTCCGTAAACTCTTTATTGGTGGCTTGAGCTCTGAAACCACAGAAGAAAGTCTGAGGAACTACTACAAGCAGTGGGGAAAGCTTATAAGCTGTGAGATCATAAGGGACCATGCAAGCAAAAGATCAAGAGGGTTTGGTTTTGTCACCTTTTCATCCATGGCTGAAGTGGATGCTGCCATGGCTGCCAGACCTCACTCTATTGATGGGAAAACAATTGCCCCCAAACGTGCTGTCCCAAGAGAGGAATCTGGACAGCGAGGGGTTTTCCTAACTGTGAAGAAGCTGTTTGTTGGTGGAATTGAAGATACTGAGGAACATCATCTTAGAGATTACTTTGAGAAATATGGAAAAATCGATGCCATTGAGATAATTACTGATAGAGAGTCTGGAAGAAAAAGAGGCTTTGGATTCGTGACTTTTGATGACCATGATCCCGTGGATAAGATTGTGTTGCAGAAAAACCATATCATCAATGGCCATCAGGCAGAAGTAAGAAAGGCCTTTTCTCGACCTAAAATGCAACAAGTCCAGCATTCTAGAAGTAGAAGGGGAGACAATGCTGGTTTTGGAGATTCTCCTGGTGATGATGGAAATGTTGGACCAGGGTCAAGACAAGGAAGTAGCTTTGGAGGACGATCTGATGGATTGAGAAGCGGTCAGTGGACTTGGTCATGGTTATAGTAGGTGTGGAGAATGACCAGGAAGTGGCAATTTGGGAGTTAGCCCTGGTTATGAAGGAGGAAAAAGAGTTTATGGTGGTGGAGAACTTGGATACGGATTGACAAGAGGATCTTTAGCTTCCTGTTTTACATGGACTTGACTGTATAAAGAGAGGATAAGAGCCCAGAGGTAACAGGGCAACTTTAGGTTATCCAAATAATTAATGACTTTAAGGAAACTCTTCTCAGTCATGCCATGACTGTGGCAGTGATGTAGCAGAAGACACCAGAACAGATGCAGTCATTTGTGAATGGATTGGTTTACTATACTATGGAGGAAAGAATGAAAAAAAATTGCTTTTGAGACAGTTTCCCAACTTTGTTTCTTTCAAGTAAGAGGACAGAAGCATCCCTTCTTTGATAACATTAGTTTTTTAAGTGTCCAGTGACATGTTAACCTGTTTTCAAGATTTTTCTCACAGTTTTGAAAAACTGTTTTCTAGGATTTAAAAAACTGAAATGTCTTGTAGTATTAAGAAGTTGTTGTACATTTATGATTTAATAAAGACTTCTAAAGGAAAAACAGGTATTCTCTTTCAGTCATGTTTTTGCATTTTTATTCTTTCTTTTAAATAAATACTTCTTCATTTTATGAGATCATTGACACACAGCACCATATGTTTAAATATGCAGTACAATGATGATTTATATGTATTGTAAACTGATTACTATAGAACTTTATAGCATTTATCTCACACTGTAACATTTTTCTTATGATAATGTTTAACTTTCAGTGTTAAGTGTGGCCCTCATGTACATTACTTTTATGTTTATCTTAAAACTGAATGTATTTTTTTTTATAATTTAAGTATGATTACTCTTGCATGGAAAATGCCATGGACAGAGGAGCCTCATAGGTTGCAGTCCCTGGGGTCGCTGTGAGTCGGACACGACTGAGCGGCTTCGCTTTCACTTTTCACTTTCATGCATTGGAGAAGGAAATGGCAACCCACTCCAGTGTTCTTGCCTGGAGAATCCCAGGGACGGGGGAGCCTGGTGGGCTGCCATCTATGAGGTCACACAGAGTCGGACATGACTGAAGCGACTCAGCAGCAGGAGCAGCAGCATGATAGCTTTACATAATTTTTTACAGAAATTAACAGAATTTTCTGTCAAACATGAATCAGCCATAGGTATACATATGTTCCGTGCCACTTGAACCTCCCTCCCATCTCCCCTCATATCCCACTCCTCTAGGTAGATACAGAGCCCCTGTTTGAGTTCCCTGAGTCATACAGAAAATTCCCATTGCTTATCTAATTTACATATGGTAATGTATGTTTCCATGTTACTCTCTCCATACATCCCACCCTCTCCTCCCCCAACCCGTGTCCATAAGTCTGTTCCCTATATCTGTTTCTTTATTGTTGCCCTGCAAATAAATTCATTAGTACCATCTTTCTAGATTCCATATATATGCATTAATATACAATATTTATCTTTCTCGTTCTGTATTACTTCACTCTGTATAATAGGCTCTAGATTCATCCATTTCATTAGAGCTGACTCAAATGCATTCCTTTTTATGGCTGAGGAATATTCCATTGTGTATATGTACCACAGTTTCTTTATCCCTTCATCTGTCGATGGACGTCCGGGCTGCTTCCATGTTCTAGCTATTGTAAACAGTGCTGCAATGAACATTATGATACCTATGTCCTTTTCAATCTGGGCTTCCTCAGGTTATATGCGTAGTGGGATTTCTGGGTCATATGGTGGCTTTATTCCTAGTGGAATCTCCATACTACCAGCCATAGTGGCTGTATCAATTTTCATTTCCACCATGTGTATTTTCAATTTTGGTTTTCTCAGGTTATCTGCCTAGTAGTGGGATTGCTGGGTCATATGGTGGTTTTGTTCCTAGTTATTCAAGGAATCTCCATACTATCTTCCATAGTGGCTGTATCAGTTTACATTTCCACCAACAGTGAAAGAGGATTCCTTTTTCCGCACACCCTCTCTATCATTTATTATTTGTAGACTTTTTAATGATGGCCACTCTGACAGATGTGAGGTGATCTCATTGCAGTTTTGATTAGCATTTCTTTAATAATGAGCAAGGTTGAGCATCTTTTCATGTTTGGTAGCCAACTGTAGGTATTCTTTGGAGAAATGCCTGTTTAAGTATTTTTTTCTACTTTTTGATTGGGTAGTCTGTTTTTCTGGTATGGAGTGGTATGAGCTGGTTGTATATTTTGGAAATTCTATGTCAGTTGCTTCATTTTCTATTTTCTCCCATCATGAAGCTTGTCTTTTCACCTTGCTTATAGTTTCCTTTGCTGTCCAAAAGCTTTTAAGTTTAATTAGGTCCCACTTGTTTATTTTTGTTTTTATTTCCATTACTTGAGGAGGTGGGTCATAGTCTTGCTTTGATGAGTGTTCTGCCTATGTTTTCCCCGAAGAGTTTTATAGTATCTGGTCTTACATTTAGGTCTGTAACCCATTTTGAGTTTATCTTTGTGTATGACATTAGGAAGTGTTCTAATTGCATTCTTTTACATGGGTCAAATCAGATCAGTCGCTCAGTCGTGTCTGACTCTTTGCGACCCCATGAATCGCAGCACGCCAGGCCTCCCTGTCCATCACCAACTCCCAGAGTTCACTCAGACTCATGTCCATCGACTCAGTGATGCCATCCAGCCATCTCATCCTCTGTTGTCCCCTTTTCCTCCTGCCCCCAATCCCTCCCAGCATCAGAGTCTTTTCCAATGAGTCAACTCTTCACATGAGGTAGTTGTACAGTTTTCCCAGCACCACATATTGAAGGGGCTATCTTTGCCCCATTGTATATTCATGCCTCCTTTGTCAAAAATAAGATACCCATAGGTGTGTGGGTTTATTTTGGGGCTCTCTTTTTCCATTGGTCTATATTTCTATTTTTCTGCCAGTACCATACTGTTTCATTGTTAATATATAGGAATGCAAATGATTTCTGTGTATTGATTTTGTGTCCCACAAATTTGCTAAATTCACTGATTAGCTATAGTAATTTTCTGATAGTATCCTTAGGGTTTTCTATGTATAGTATCATGTCATCTGCAAACAGTGAGAGCTTTAATTCTTCTTTTCCAATCTGAATTCCTTTTATTTCTTTTGCTTCTCTGATTCCCATAGCTAGGACTTCCAAAACTGTGTTAATAATAGTGGAGAGAGTGGACACATTTGTCTTACTCCTGATCTTAGAATGCTTTCAGTTTTTAACCATTGAGAATAATGATTGCTGCAAGCTTATCATATATCAGTTCAGTTCAGTTGCTCAGTCCAGTCCGACTCTTTGCAACCCCATGGATTGCAGTACACCAGGCTTCCTTGTCAGTCACAAACTCCCAGAGCTTATTCAAACTCATGTTCATCCAGTCAGTGATGCCATCCACTGTCGTCCCCTTCTCCTCCCACCTTCAGTCTTTCCCAGCATCACAGTCTTTTCCAGTGAGTTATTTCTTCGCATCAGGTGGCCAAAGTATTGGAGCTTCAGCTTCAACGTCAGTCCTTCCAATGAGTATTCAGGACTTATTTCCTTTAGGATGGACTGATTGGATCTCCTTGCAGTCCAAAGGACTCTCAAGAGTCTTCTCCAACATCACAGTTCAAAAGTATTAATTCTTTGGCACTCAGCTTTCTTTATAGTCCAACTCATCCATACATGACTACTGGAAAAACCATAGCCTTGACTAGATGGACCTTTGTTGGCAAAGTAATGTCTCTGCTTTTTAATATGCTGTCTAGATTGGTCATATCTTTTCTTCCAAGGAGTAAAGTCCATATATGATTTGTTGAGGTAGATTCCTTCTATGCCCATTTTTTGAAGAGTTTTTATCATAAAAGCTCTTTTTATGAGTCAAAGGCTTTTTCTTCATCTATTATGATTTTCATATGATTTTTATTTTTCAATATGTTAATATGGTGTATCACATTGATTTTCTGTATATTGAATATTTGCACCCCCGAAATAAACCCAACTTGATCATGGCGTATGAGCTTTTTAATGTGCTGTTGAATTTTTGTTTGCTAGAATTTTGTTGAAGATTTTTGCATCTATGTTCATCAGTGATATTGGCCTGTAGTTTTCTTTTTTGTGTTGTCTTTTTCTGGTTTTGGTATCAGGGTAATGATGGCCCCATAGAATGAGTTTGTAAGTGTTCCTTCCTCTGCAACTTTTTGAAAGAGTTTTAGAAGGATAGACATTCTCTCTTCTCTAAATGTTTAATAGAATTCACCTGTGAAGCCATCTGGTCCTGGGATTTTGTTTCTAAGGAGATCTTTTATCACAGTTTTGATTTCAATGCTTGTAATTGAGTTGTTCATAATTTCTATTTCTTCCTGGTTCAGTCTTGGAAGATTGAAATTTTCTAAGAATCTGTCCATTTCTTCCAGATTATCCATTTTATTGCCATACAGTTGCTCATAGTAGCCTCTTATACTCCTTTGTATTTCTGCATTGTCTGTTGTAACCTCTCCTTTTTAATTTATAATTTTGTTGATTTGATTCTTTTCTCATTTTTTCTTGATGAGTCTGGCTAAAAAGACTTGTCAATTTTGCTTATCTTCTCAAAGAACTAGCTTTTAGTTTTATTAATCTTTGCTATTGTTTTTTTTTTTTTTTTTCCATTTCTTTTTCATTTATTTCTGCTCTCATCTTTATTTCTTTCCTTCTGCTAACTTCCGGTTTTTTTCTTCTTTTTCCAGCTGTTTTAGGTGTAAAGTTAGGTTGTCTATTCAATGTTTTTCTTATTTCTTGAGGTAGGATTGTATTACTGAACTTCCCTCTTAGAACTGCTTTTGCTGCATCCCAAACCAGTCCATTCTGAAGGAGATCAGCCCTGGGATTTCTTTGGAAGGAATGATGCTAAAGCTCAAACTCCAGTACTTTGGCCACCTCATGCGAAGAATTGACTCATTGGAAAAGACTCTGATGCTGGGAGGGATTGGGGGCAAGAGGAGACGGGGACGACAGAGGATGAGATGGCTGGATGGCATCACTGACTCGATGGACGTGAGTCTGAGTGAACTCCAGGAGTTGGTGATGGACAGGGAGGCCTGGCGTGCTGCGATTCATGGGGTCGCAAAGAGTCGACACGACTGAGCGACTAATCTGATCTGATCTGATCTGATCTGATAGGTTTTGAGTTGCTGTGTTTTCATTGTCATTTGTTTCTGGAAATTTTCTTGATTTCCCTTTTTATTTCTTCAGTAACCTGTTGGTTATTTAGAAATGTATTGTTTAATCTCCATGTGTTTGTGTTTTTTAGTCTTTTTGTTGTAGCTGATATCTAGTCTTATAGTGTCATCATCAGGAAAGATGCTTGATATAATTTCAATCTTCTTAAATTTACTGAAAGTTGATTTGTGACCCAAAATGTAGTCTATCCTGGAGAATGTTCCATGTGCACTTGAAAAAAAGTGTACTGTGCATTTGGATGGAATGTCCTGAAAATATCAATGAGATCCATCTGGTCTAATGTGTCATTTAAGACTTGTACTTCCTTATTAATTTTCTGTTTTGATGATCTGTCCTTTGATATAAGTGGGGTGTTAAAGTCTCCTACTACTATTGTGTTACTGTGACTTTCTCAATTTATGTCTGTTAGTGTTTGCCTTATCTATCGAGTTACCCCTATGTTGGGTGCATAGATATTTACAATTGTTATGTCTTCCTCGTGGATTGACCCCTTGATCATTAATAGCATCCTTCCTTATCTCTTGTAGTATTCTTTATTTTACGGCCTATTTTGTCTGATATGCGGATTGCTACTCCAGCTCTCTTTTGACTTTCACGTCCATGAAATATTTTTTCATCTTTTCGTTTTCAGTCTATATGTGTCTTTAGGTCTGAAGTGGGTTTCTTGTAAACAGCATATATATGGGTCTTGTTGTTGTACCCATTCGACCAGTCTATGTCAGTCTACGACTTTTGGTTGAAGCATTTAATCCATTTATATTTAAAGTAATTATTGATATATATGTTCCTATTGCCATTTTCTTAATTGTTTGGGATTTGTTTTTGTAGATCTTTTCCTTCTCTTGTATTTCTTGAATATATAAGTCCCTCAACATTTGTTGTAAAGCTGGTTTGGTGGTAGTAAATTTTCTTAACTTTTGCTTGTCTGTAAAGCTTGATTTCTCCATCAATTTTGAATGAGATGCCTGCCAGGTAGAATAATCTTGGTTGTAGGTTTTTCTCTTTCAGTATTTTAAATATATCGTGCCATTCCTTTCTGGCCTAAAGAGTTTCTGCTGAAAGATCAGCTGTTAAACATAGGGCTTTCCCTTGTATGTTACTTGTTGCTTTTCTCTTGCTGCTTTCAATATTCTTTCTTTGTGCTAAATATTTGTTAGTTTGATTAGTATGTGTCTTGGCATGTTTCTTCTTTCTTTTGTCATATATGGGACTCTTTGCACTTCTTGGACTTGATTGACTATTTCCTTTCCCATGTTGGGGAAATTTCCAACTGTAATCTCTTCAAAAATTTTCTCATACACTTTCTTTTTCTTCTGAGACCCCTATAATTTGAACGTTGGTGCATTTAATATTGTCCCAGAGGTCTCTGAGACTATTCTCAATTCTTTTCATTCTTTTTCCTTTATTCTGCTCTTCAGCAGTTACTTCCACCATTCTACCTTTCAGCTCAATGATCCATTCTTCTTCAGATATTGTGCTATTGATTCCTTCTAGAGTATTTTTAATTTCAGTAATTGTGTTGCTTGTCCCTGTATGTTTATTCTTTAATTCTTCTAGGCCTTGTTCATTGATTCTTTCATTTTCTACATTCTATTTTCAAGGCTTTGCATCATCTTTACTATCATTATTCTGAATTCTTTTTCAGGTAGTTTGCCTATTTTCTCTTCATTTATTTGGACTTGTGGGTTTTTAGCTTGTTCCTTCATTTGTGCAGTATTTCTCTGCCTTTCCTTTTTTTTTTTAAACTTACTGTGTTTGAGGTCTCCTTTTCCCACTCTTCAAGGTTGAATTTTTTCTTCTTTGGTTTCTGGCCTCATTAGTTTGGTCCAGTTATGTAAGCTTTGTGTAGGGTGTGATTTTTGCTTGTATTATGGTGGGTGGAGGTGAGGTGTTTTGTTTTTTGTTTTGTTTTGTTTTGTTTCCTCTGATGGGCAGGGCTGAGTGAGGTGGTAATCCTGTCTGCTGATGATTGGGTTTGTATTTTTGTCTTGTTTGTTGTTTGGGTGAGGGTGCAAAGGGTGCTACTGGTAGTTGGGTGATGATAGGTCTTGTATACAAGTAGTTGCCTTTGTGGAATTCTCATTATTTGATACTCTTTAGGGTTAGGAGTTCTCGGTCTAGGGTCTTGGAGTCAGCACTCCCACTCCAAAGGCTCAGGGCTTGATCTCTGGCTGTGAACAGAGATTCCACATCTGGTTTGTTATGGCATTAAATGGCATTAAAATAAATACACAAAAAATGAGGAAGAAAACAAGAACCCCAGGCAAATGGCAATTACAAAATCAGGTAAATAATAACTAAAATAATGGAATATACAGATACATATACAGCCATAAGCAGAACCAAAACAGTCCCAAAAAATTAAACATAAAAGATTGACCCTGCAAACAAAGGAAACCAAAAATGAAATCCACCAGTTAAGAACAAAACTAACTAAAGTATTAACTGGAAAACAAAACTAAAGCAAAGTGCTACCTGGGGAGTAAATCAACAAAAACAAAACAAACCAACAAATATGGTGAGAAAAAGAGAGAATAGAAATGCAAAGTTAATTAGAGGTAGATAGAGAAGATTTATGTATATTGAAGATTAACTGCAACAGGAAAAGAACAATGGGAAAAGCAAACAAAGGAATAAATGTAGAAAAAAATAAATTTAAAAAGTTTAATTAAAGTTAAAAGAAAGGGGGAAAAAAAAAAAGAAAGAAAAAATGGATAAAAAAGGAAAACCCCACAGAACCACAAAAGGCCAATATTGAGGCAGAAGCATATAAGAGAAATAAAATGTGTGATTTTTAAAAAATTCTCAAAAGTGTAAATAGTGAAATCAACAACTATAACAACAAAGGGGGGGAGGGAGAAAAATTAATAATAAATCCAGAAGAAACTACAGTAAAAGTCAAAATATAAAAATAATAAATTCTTCTCTTGAGTCTCTCCTATCAGTGTACTTTCCCTCTCTGGGAGTCACAGTCCACCTTGCCTCCCTAGATGCACTCCAACACTGGACCTGCTGTGGGGGCAGCTCAGACTCTAATCTGGTCCTACTCCTGAGTGTTCTTGTCTCCAATTTCCGGAGTTTTCAGAACTAGTGGGTGCGTTTTTTTTTTTGTTTTCTTTTTGAGAACTCTCAGTGTTTTTAAAATATATTCCATAGACACATAGTCTGCCTAGTTGATCGTGTAGATTTAATCTACAGCTTGTACAGCTGATGGGAAGGTTGTGGGTCTTCTTCCTTAGCCACACTGTCCCTGGGTTTCAATTGTGGCTTTATCTCCACCTCTGCATGTGGGTCGTCCACAGGAGTTTGCTCCTGAGGTGCCCAGAAGGACTTGGGTTTGCCTCATTGAGTGCCAGGTGTGGTCATGGTGCAGCTGCTTGGGTCACAGGGGACCCTGGCAGCACCAGGTACTCAGGGGAGCTGGTGGCTAGGGCAGCAGGAAATACGCTGTTCTAGAAGAGTGGCAACCCACTCCACTACTGTTGCTTGAAGAACCCCCAGACAGAGAAGCCTGGAAGGCCACAGTTCACAGGGTCACAAAGACTTAGTCACCACTGAAGCAACCCACATACACAAATGCAGGACTTTTTCTAGCCTGTGGCAGTTCTGCCCTAGTGAGGATTGAGTGTGAAGGTGGTGCAGCTGTTTGACAGTGCCAAGTGTGCAGGGACACAGACTTCCTCAGCTGCAGCTATGGCTCTATCAGAGTCTGGCAGCTAGCAATCAGAAGGCCTCTTTGGCTAGTCCTTCTCTGTTGCTCCACCCGTTCATGCACTTAGAGGTCTCCCTTGCCTGGGGTCCTTCTCTGTTGCTTGGTGCATCAGGCACATGAAGGGCTCCTCTGACTGGGGTCCTTCTCTGTTGTTCAAGTGTTCTCAAGCATTTGGAAGGCCAGTATCTCTATTGTTCACCTGCTGGTGTTGGTCTTAGTGTGTGAGGAGAAAGAGGCTACCATGATGGCTTCATCCCCTACTCATGACTCAGCAGTATCCGCTTTCTGCCATGGCTGCCTGACTTTTCTCCACAGACATTTCTCAACACAGTCTCCTCCCTCATGTCCCCTCAGGCTGTCTCTCTGCAGTCAACAGCAGGCTTTGCCCTGGGATTGCTCCACAATCCCTATACTTCAGCTCCCAGCCACTGTGCCTTCTAGGGGAACTGCAACCCTGTCTGGGGTACGAATGGCTGCAGAAAGGAATGTCTATGTGATTATCATTCCATTTAGGCTGTCACAGATCAGCTGCTCCACTCAGCCTCAAATGTTTCTCCTAAGTCACAAATAAATACCCTGAGTTCCCCCACCCACTGAGGGCAAGTCCAGTCTTACTAACTCTCCTGTTTTTCCTCCTTGTTCCTTCATCCTAGCAAGTTTTCCATGGTTCTATATATTCTTTTCCGGTGGTCAGGTACTCCTGCCTGCTCTCAGCTGGTGGTCTGCAATCACTTCTGGATCTGAAGGTGTATTCCTGCCATTTTCTTCCTCATGTTTGTATTTCTTGACAACCTTCATCCTCAATCTCCTCCCACCAATTCTCTGCCTTTAGTAACCACAAATATGTTTGTCTAGTTATCAATGTGTCCTAAAGCAGCAGTCGCCCTGAGTCCACCCAGATGTAGCCCTGGGGGTGGCTGTGTTCTTTTCCACTGCCTTGAGCTATGCTCAGTGAAGGTGAAGGAGAGCCTGAAATCCTCCTGATGGGAGTCTGAAAGATAAAGCTTGAGAAGAGGAGTTTGAGAGGTCCAGGAATGGATGTCTCCAAACTGATAATGCATGGCCATGCATGGGCACAGCTGTACCAATTAAAATCTCAAAATGCTTCCAATCTTAGTGGGTAAACAGTCACTGAGCTGAGGTCACCCCAAGTATCCATGCCATAACCAGGAGCTAAAGGGCTTTTATCTGGCATTTTGAACTTCATCTCCTAGAAAACTCTGTAAAAGCAAAGTAATATCTCTGCTCTTTAATATGCTATCTAGGTTGGTCATAACTTTCCTTCCAAGGAGTAAGCGACTTTGAATTTCATGGCTGCAGTCACCATCTTCAGCAATCTTGGAGCCCAGAAAAATAAAGTCAGCCACTGTTTCCCCATCTATTTGCCATGAAGTGATGGGATTGGATGCCATGATCTTAGTTTTCTGAATGTTGAGCTTTAAGCCAACTGTTTCACTCTCCTCTTTCATTTTCATCAAGAGGCTCTTTAGTTCTTCTTCAGTCACTAGGATTTTAATTTTTACAGAGATCAGGCAATGTGCTAGGTGCTAGGGGTCTGGCAGGACAAAGATAAACTAGATTGTCCCATTCCCTGACCTCACGGAGGTCACAATCTTGAGGAAATGGGGATGAATAATAAATGTTCATATAGAGGATAACCAGGGCTGTGATATGTTAAGCATTGGGTATTGTGGGTACCAGAAGTAGTCCTTGACCTAGTGTGGGAGAGTTCTTAGGGGAGCAGGCATCTAAGTGAGGACCTGAAGGATGATCAGGAAATTACCCAGATAAGCAGAGAAGAGGAGAAACATTGAGACAGAAGTGACTGCATGTGCAAAGATCCCAGGATGAGAATGTATGACAGAGTGGAGAAACTGTAAGTGATTCAACAAGGCTGGAAATGAAGTGTGCAGTGATGACAAATGGAGAGATTCCAAGTGGACTGCATCCCCCAAAGGTCAACCACCCCTTCCCTGGGCCAGTGAGGGTAAAAGGGCATATAGCAAGCAAAAATGGAGGCAAAATGCGTGGGGGCAAAAATGTGTGGACAAAAATGTAATGAGGGTCTCTTTTGGGGACATGTTGGAGAGGTAGGTATAGAAGGGTCGTTTCTAATCAAAAGGTAAGGAGTTCCTTTATAATACAGATGACATTTAAGTCTGAATAGAAGATGAATAAATGCTCACCTGGTACAGAGAGAATGGCATCTATAAAGGAGCCCCACATGGACAAAGAAATCTGGGGTTTAGAAATCTGGGGTTGTTCTTTCACCTCTCCTTAATGTGTGCCTTTCTTGTCTCCAGGTTTTAATGAACATGGTCTGAATGAGCCTCCTACAAGTAAATATCTTTGCATCCATCTTTCATTTCAGCCTCCGTGGGTCTTTTGCCAAGCTTTTCTTTTTGCTCACAAAGGGAGCTGTCCCCAAACTCAGACTGGTCTCCTGAGTGGAGCCAAGATGTCAGTGGGAGGAAAAATGTTGAGACTTTGGTCTCTTTTTGCACCTGCAGCAATGGTACTGGCTTTTCAAATTTTATTTTCTGTATTTTTCTGGGTTAGAAGGGTATATTTGAGCAATAATTTCCTACAGAAATGAGTTGAAGTTCTATGATGAGCTTGTAATTCATGACTCCTACTAACAAAATTTCCTATGGGTGCCACAGAAGTATCAAGGTAAAGATGTAAACACTGGTGACTATTCACTATTAATGGTGAAATTTGCATTTTTTATTCAACACCTCCCTAATGTATTTTTCCATCCATTTTTCTATCCTACCAGTTATCTGTTTTCTCAAATACAAATCTCCCTCCCTCCATTCCTTCTTTTCTTTTTCCTTCATTTCTTTCATCCATCCAAATAACCGTTCACTTGTTTGTCCTTCTTTTGTTCTGTACTTCCATTCATCTCTCAACTTTTCTTCCTGGTATTTACTCTTCTTTCCTCCTCTTTGACTCTCCTATGTCCACTCTTCCTTCATCCATCCAGGTATCCCATTTCTCTTTCTCCATTTATCTGTCCTCTTTGTTTACTCTCTTTCTTGTTTAACCCACTCACACTCTCTTGGATTCATTTCATTCATTGTGTGAATAGGAGGCTTGCTCTACTCACAAAATCACTCCTATTCACACAATCCCTCCTTCCCTCACTCTGATTAGTGGTACACCTTTAAATGGTTGTCCTTGGACAAATTTCTGGAACTCAGGTGAGCCTGGGGGGCTTTCTTCCATTCTACGGGGGACTTGGTTTTTTAGTTTGATGAAATGAATTTTTTTTTTCTTTTGAAATCTGGTTCATTTAGTACCATATTTAAGAAGCCAAAAGGTCAAGAAGATTTACTCATATCTTTTTTTTCCAAGGGCTTTATATTTTTATCATTGAATTTAGGTCTTTATTTTCAGTTAATTTTGTGTAAGTTGTGAGTTGGGGGACCAACTTCATTTTTTTTTTTTTTTTACACATGGGTATCTACTTGTTGCAGTGCTTTTTGTTAAATCATCTATTATTTCCCTGCTGTCTTGGAACTTCTATTGAAAATAAATTGCCTATAAGTGTGTTTGTTTCTAGACAAAAAATCCTACTCTATTGATCTAAATGTCTATATTTATGCAAGTGGGCTGGAAAGATCCTCTGGAGAAGGGAAAGGCTACCCTCTCCTGTATTCTGGCCTGGAGAATTCCATGGACTGTGTAATCCATGGGGTTGCAAAGAGTTGGACATGACTGAGCAACTTTCACTTCACTTTATGAAAGTGGAATGCTCTTTTGATATCTGTAGCTTAGTAGCAATTTTTATAATTGGGAAGCAGAATTTTCCAAGTTTATTATTTCTGCTTATTGGTTTGGCTTTTCAAAGTACTTTGCAATGTTATATGAATTTTAGGATCAGCTTCCAAATTTCTATAGAAGAGCCAGCTGCAATTTTGACAAAGATTGTATTCAATCTGTAAATTAAGTTAAGCAGTGTTTCCATCCTAATAATATTAAATCCTTGATTTATGAATATGAGATGTGTTTATGTTTATTTCAGTCTTTCTAGAATTTTTCAACAAACTTTTGTAGTTTTCAGTGTATGAATCTTAACAGTATTTTTGTTCAATTTCTCCCCAAATTCTTGATATTTTATTCTTTGCTTATTTGTTTTTTAAATTTCATTTTCAGAATGTTAATACCTGGCATTTAGAAATACAGTGTTTGCACATTTCTCTTACATTGTCCTGAACTAATAGAATTCAGTAGTATTTATTTATATTTCTTAGAATTTTTAATATACAAGATCTTATCATTTGTGAATAGAGAGAGATTAAGTTACCAGAATACCTTATCTGTCTCCTGAGAAATCTGTTTGTGGGTCAACAAGCAATAGTTAGAACCAGACACAGTACAATGGACTGGTTCAAAATTGGGAAAGGAGTACAACAAGACTATATATTGTCACCCTGTTTATTTAACTTACATGCAGAAAACATCATGTGAAATGCTAAGATGGATGAATCACAAGATTGGAATCAAGATTCCTGGGAGAAATATCAACAACCGCAGATATGCAGATGATACTACTCTAATAACAGAAAGAAAAGAGGAATTAAAGAGCACCTTGATGAGAGTGAAAGGACAGAATGAAAAAGCTGGCTTGAAACTCAACATTAGAAAAAAGAAAAGAAACCTAAGGTCATGGCATCCATCCTCATCACTTCATGGCAAATAGAAAGGGAAATAGTGGAAGCAGTGACAGATTTTATTTTCTTGGGCTTCAAAATCACTATGGATGGTGACCGTAGCCATGAAGTTAAAAGATGCTTGCTCTTTGGAAGGAAAGCTATAACAAACCTAAACAACGTTTTAAAAAGCAGAGACATTGCTTTACCAACAAAGGTATATATAGACAAACTTCTGATTTTTCCAGTAGTCATGTATGGATGTCAGGGTTGGACTGTAAAGAGGGCTAGGCACCAAAGAATTTATGTCTTTGAACTGTGGTGTTGGAGAAGATTCTTGAGAGTCCCTTGGACAGAAAGGAGATGAAACCAATCAATCTTAAAAGAAAATCAACCCTGAATATTCTTTGGAGGGACTGATGCTAAAGCTGAAGTTCCAATACACTGGCCACCTGATATAAAAAGCTGATTCACTGGAAAACACCCAGATGCTGAATTTGAGCAAATTCTGGGAGATAGTGGAAGACAGAGAAGCCTGGCATGCTGCAGTCCATAGGGTCACAAAGAGTCAAAAATGGCTTAGTGACTGATTAACAGCAATTACAATTACGGCACAAACTACATTTACAGTTCAAATTCCTTCCAGGTAGGATCCATGCATTACTCAGATTTTAAACTAATTTCATCTATTTTTAAAAAATTATAATGTAGTATAAGAAATGTTTAATAAAAGCATTTCCATGAGTAAGACATCATGCTGTGTGATCATTAGCTCTGGACCTAAAGAAAGGCCAGTTCTAGGGCAAGATACATTGTTGCACAAGGCTTAAAGAAAGCATAAAGAATGCTCACCTCCTACTGGAAGGGCCCTGGACTGCCTATCAACTCTCTCAGGGATGAATATGGGATTTACATCATGGCATGAAATTCTGAAGAATAATATTGGCAAAAGACTATATATTTCTGATGTACAGTGAAGGAAAATAAACCATTAGTACAAAAATGCCTTAATTTACAGTATTGTGACAGATCCCATGTTTAACATTTTCTTTAGAGCCCCTGTGACATCCTTATTCCTAAGACTATAGATTAAAGGGTTAAGAACAGGAGTGAGTATGGTGTAAAATGCAGATACAATCATATCCTTCTCAGGGGTGTGGTAGGAACTGGGGAGCATGTAGGTATAGATGGCAGCTCCAAAGAACAGGATGACCACAGTCATGTGGGAAGAACAAGTAGTGAAAGCCTTCTTCCTGCCCTCTGCTGAATTCATCCTGTGGATGGTGAGGAGGATGAATGAATAAGAGCTTGAAATGACTGTCACAGGGATGAGGAGCATGAGGACACAGCACAGGTACATGAGTGTCTCATACAGGGAAGTGTCTGAGCAGGAAAGCTTCATTACAGCAGGGACCTCACAGAAGAAGTGATGGATCTCCCTGGTTTTGCAGAAGGGGATGGTCATGGTGACTGGTGTGAGCATAAAGCCATCCACTGATCCCAGGAACCAGCAGCCAGACACCAAGAGATGACACACTCTATGGTTCATGAGAATAGAATAACGGAGTGGATGACAGATGGCCACATAGCGGTCATAGGCCATGGCAGCCAGAAGAAAAAATTCTGAACCTACTAGAGTCAAATAGAGAAACATCTGCATTCCACATTCAGAGGCTGAAATCTCATTCACACCCATGACCTGGTCCATGAGCATCTTTGGCACAGTGACAGAAATGTACATCACATCCATGAGAGACAACTGACTAATAAAAAAATACATGGGAGTTTGAAGATGGGCATTAGAATGTATCAGAAGGATCAGGATGCTATTACCAGACAGGGCCATCAGGAAAATCACAAAAATGACCACACAAAGGAGAGCTGGGTGCTTGGATTGACTGAAGAGTCCCATGAGGATGAAATCCAACTGTCCAGTGTGGTTGGCCACCCAGGTGGAGTTGTCCATAAAGTTTCACCTAGATAAGCAAGGAGAGCTTTGTGATTAATAGATTGCAATATGGTCATGCAATATGACCACCTGATATTAATGTTTAGTGAGCTTCTGCTGCATGTGCGTTTGTGTTTTTGTCTGTGTGTACATACACACCTGCATGCACAGCCATGTATGCAATCCAGTTGTGCTAATAAGAGGAGATGTTATGGGGTTGTAGATTTGAGGATTATAAGATTCCTTCAATTAAATACATTCTTCGAAAGAGAAAGAATTCACAACTTGTCTTTTGGTGAATATATTGTGGGTTAAAACAATCAGTTACTAATAGTAAGTTTGCCAAAGTTCAATGTCATGAGATGTCCTGATGCAAACTCTACGTAAATATATATTAAAGCAAATAAGAGTATATAAATATAAATAAGTATAATATATACTTCCAATTTTAACTGTGGATAAGCAGAGTTTCATAGAGAATCCCTTCTCTATTTTATCTAGTACATGCTTCTGCAACTTCATCTCCTTATAGTTCCTGCCATTTGTTTCAAATATCGGGGAACAGAACTAGCATTTAGAAGGTCACAGACATTTACAAGACAAGGCATTCATTGTTTTGCAAGCATTATCTGCTTTATTGCCTACAGCAATCAAGTTTTCATGGAAAAAGATGCATAAAGGAAAACTGAATAACACTGAGAAGTCTCTGACTCCATGTAATCTGTCCCCTATCTTGCTGCTCACAGTACATATCTGTGTTCAATGCTGAAGACAAATAAAAAAAAAAAAAATTAAACTTGGTTACACTTAAGGAGATCATAATCAGTCAATGAGGGAGAAATATTACATAAATGTGATTTAAACTAGAATATTAAAAGACATACAAAATAAATTATTAAGAACAGTAGGAAAAAAATACACCTGAACTTTCTTAAGAGAATTAGTAGTTTCTCCTAAAATTTTTATCAGGCAGATTACATTTTGGAGCTTTTCATTTTCTTACATGTTAAATGTTAAGTTTTATAAGTCCTTATCAACAAGAGTTCATCTTTGCATGAAATGTTCCTTTGGCATCTCTGATTTTCTTGAAGAGATCCCTAGTCTTTCCCATTCTGTTGTTTTCCTCTATTTCTTTGCATTGATCGCTGAAGAAGGCTTTCTTATCTCTTCTTGCTATTCTTTGGAACTTTGCATTCAGATGTTTATATCTTTCCTTTTCTCCTTTGCTTTTCGCTTCTCTTCTTTTCACAGCTATTTGTAAGGCCTCCCCAGACAGCCATTTTGCTTTTTTGCATTTCTTTTCTACGGGAATGGTCTTGATCCCTGTCTCCTGTACAATGTCACGAACCTCGTTCCATAGTTCATCAGGCACTCTATCTATCAGATCTAGGCCCTTGAATCTATTTCTCACTTCCACTGTATAATCATAAGGGATTTGATTTAGGTCATACCTGAATGGTCTAGTGGTTTTCCCTACTTTCTTCAATTTAAGTCTGAATTTGGCAATAAGGAGTTCATGGTCTGAGCCACAGTCAGCTCCTGGTCTTGTTTTTGCTGACTGTCCAACCTAGATAGCATATTCAAAAGCAGAGACATTACTTTGTCAACAAAGGTTCATCTAGTCAAGGCTATGGTTTTTCCTGTGGTCATGTATGGATGTGAGAGTTGGACTGTGAAGAAGGCTGAGCGCCAAAGAATTGATGCTTTTGAACTGTGGTGTTGGAGAAGACTCTCAAGAGTCCCTTGGACTGCAAGGAGATCCAGCCAGTCCATTCTGAAGGAAATCAGCCCTGGGATTTCTTTGGAAGGAATGATGCTAAAGCTGAAACTCCACTACTTTGGCCACCTGATGCGAAGAGTTGACTCATTGGAAAAGACTCTGATGCTGGGAGGGATTGGGGGCAGGAGGAGAAGGGGACGACAGAGGATGAGATGGCTGAATGGCATCACTGACTCGATGGACGTGAGTCTGAGTGAACTCTGGGAGTTGGTGATGGACAAGGAGGCCTGGCGTGCTGCAATTCATGGGGTCACAAAGAGTCAGACATGACTGAGTGACTGATCTGATCTGATCAACAAGAGGAAATATTGGCTCCACTTTCTGGGAAGAGTTTAGAAATGCTTATGATGCAGTAGTATTTCAAGTAGAATTTCAGTTTCAAATATATTTTATGTTCTTGCAATAATCCCAAGACTGATTACAATATTCAGCTTATTAACAATCCCATGTTCTAGAGTGATGAAGCTGCAGACAACTTTGAAAGTGAATTTGGTGATTTAACATAGATATACAACAAATTTGCCACACATTGCATTAACATATATTTCTGTCAATTTCTACCTTCACTGGTAAATGAATGCTGAGCTCCATCTGTGTAAAATTTTTAAACTGTACAATTAAGACGAAATACACCTGTGACTGAGTCTATTTGTGGTCAGAATGAAGCAAGGACCAGTTCAGTGGCTGGTACAAGTGAACACCTCAGATCTATTTGTTGAATAAATGAAAAGAAAGCAGAGGGCAAGTGGGAAGTGGGACTTTCATTTCTTTGGTAAATGAAAGTCACTGTGTTCAAGCGACACTGAATACCTAGGACACCAGACAGATAAGGGAATTCTGTTTGTACCACAAAAAACAGTTGGCCTTCCTATTCAGAAGGGAGACCAATTTTTTTTTCTTACTTTTCTCTACCAAATTGCCTGAGTTCAAAATGAACAAAATGGTGCTTATTAAACTTGAGTAATTCTTAACTGTAGTAGTAGCTTAGTAACAAATCTTACATTAATCTGACAGCTCTTAAGCAATTGTTTTATTGCATTACTGTGTATTTTGTCCCCAAGAGCCTATGAAGTACTTACTCATCTTATTTTCTCCTTTTACAAATTAAATAATTCAGGTTCCTGGGGCATCTGCCTAGACTCGTGTCTCAGCTCAGGAGTTGGGACACAGAGTCTGTAATACTGCATAAATACTGTAAAACCCACTGTTCCCTCCACAGTCTACAATTTGGGTATTAGCTACCAACTGTAGATTTCCTCTAGGAAACAGATATGACTGAGACATTTATTTCAATGTTCTTACATCCAGAAATAATACCCATACCAAGTAAAATTAGTCCCTTTTCTTCTATTAACTTCAGTCTCAAGAAAAGAAAGTACAATAATGTAGGAGGGTGTGTATTGTAAATAAATATAATATGTAGGAGGGTGTGTATTGTAAATAAATATAATATGAAAGATTCAAGAAAAAGAAACATTTGCTTCTCTCCAGGGAAATAGACAATAGTGAAAAAAATTAGAAATAAGTCCAAACATTAACAGAATGTGACAGAAACCCAAGTAAAAATAATAATAGTTACCCTTTTTATTCTTTTTTCCTGTCTTCCTATCTGATTGACCCCAAAATCAGATGATGCCAAAAGCCTCATCTAGATGGACTAATGGAAAGTGGCCACAATTAACTATATAAAAAGAAACAGGAGAGTGACATCATCCCTGGTTTTACTAAGCCTATTAAGGAAGTGGAATATGGTCTTCTATAGATAAATTCCCTCTGGGACTTTGTAGAATAATGAAATCAAGAGAGTTAAAAGTAACAAATATCTGTACTGCACTTTTCTGATTTTTTCTCATTTTTAGCCACTTTTATTATTAAAGTAGAACTCTTAACCAGTATTGACAAAATCTTAAATCTTTACCATCATCAATAAATTATCTATGAAATAGATATTAGCTTATATATCTAATATAAGCCTTAGCCCTTTCACATTAAAAGTGTTTCATATAATATATATATATATATATATCTCCCCATGTAATCTTCAAGAATATTTTGTAAAGTATTGGTGTTTGTCTTATCTTTCACAGATATAGACCCTGAAACTCATAGTCTAATTGATATGTCAAAAAGAGTACCAATAATCAGTAACGTAGTTGAGACAAATTTGAGAGGGTATCCTTTACATCTTCATCTGGATCACTCTTCATTATTAATGCTTTGCTGATTGTGCTCTTTCTTTTTTTACTCGGCTGCAATCTGTGTTGCACTGCATTTTAGGATTTTTTTTTTAATTGAAATGTCAACATCTTGTTTATAGAAAAAATATATATATATAAAAACAGAAACCATTACAAAGAAAATATTTTAAAGGGGCCATAATCTAATCTATCAGACAAACACCATGCTTTAACAGTTTTATTTTGCTTGAGATTACAAATATCTACAAATTGTATATCACACACCAGGTAGTTGGGATAAACAAGGCAGCAAGAAGCAACCCCACCATCATGAAACTAGCAGGAAAATTCTTTTGAACCTTTTTCTATATGTGTGCTCTCAAACTATGTTGAGTATTTTTCCATGCCATCTTTTGTCCATGACATCCTTGTCTAGAGAGTGACTCCTGTTTAAAAGGCCTACACTCGGGGGCTGGAGCCTCCCATGTCTTCCAGGGTTTCAGCCTGCAAATGGTTTGTTCTAACCACTTTGTCACATGGTTTCCCAGAAGACTCTGATGGTGCAAGCCCTGGGAGGTTCTAAATAGTGAGAAAAAGGAAGAAATTGCATCTTTTTTCTTGTTTCTGATGAATATCTCTGGAAGTAGCTGTAAGCTATTGAGAACCATGCAGGAACTGGAGGTTCCAGTACTCCAAAGGCAGTTTCAGTGTCAATGGTGGGATGCAGGACTCAGGGCTGCATCAGGGAAGGGTCCCCTCAGTAACCCTAGAATGCAGCATCTCAGTCAGCTCAGTAGTGTGGGGAATGTGGGGCTCCAGTTTTGGCAAAGACTTGACATTTCCTTCACTTTTCCCCCAGCTTTCACTCCAGCCCATTGACATCCCCATAACCAATCCCCTGAAGTAAATTTCTTCACTTTGAAGTGTGTAAAATGGGACTGGATATTAAATAATTAGGTTAATGTTCTATCAAATGAATATACATTAATTACAATTCCCCATAATATTGAATAATTGTGTTGCATTCACATTCTAAATTACAAGTTATGCTATGATAAAAATATATAGAAAGCATTCTCTTAATGTAATTTCCCCTAAGATAATTTATCAGAGGGTATAGAATACTTGTGGGCTTCCCTGTGAAAGGTTGTTGCTGAATCATGACAAGACGCCGGGATTCTTGGCCTCCAGAGGAGAATTCAATCCGGGACCAGAGACGAGGCTTGATTGCTCAGAGCTTTTGTGTAATAAAGATTTATTAAAGTATAAAGGAGATAGAGAAAGCTTCTAACATAGACATCAGAAGGGGGTAGAAAGAGTACCCCCTAGCTAGTGTTAGCAATGAAGTTATATACTCTCCAATGAATCCAAAGAATGTCTGGAGGTTGTAAAGACCTCACCAGACCTTCTCCCATAATTTACATTTTAAGGTAACAGAATTAGCTAGAAGGTTTAGTCCAGAGACTGCCTTCAGGCAGGATACATTATTGTTATATAATCCTTGTAAAGACCAGACCTACTCCCATAATTTACATTTTAAGATAACATGATCAGCCACGTTTAATCCAGAGACTGTCCTCAGGCAGGATACATAATCCTAAGGAATGTAGAGGAAAAAAGGAAGTTTGTCCTTTCTTCCTCCTTGAGTATTCCAGACCCCTCTCTCCTTGGGGACCCCTAGACTTCTTAACAACCTGCCTAGGAAATAACTCTTTCACCTGGCAGTTCAAATGGTAAAGAATCTGCCTGTAGTACAGGAGACCCAGGTTCAATCCCTGGGTCAGGAATATTCCCTAGAGAAGGGAACAGAAATCCTCTGTAGTATTCTAGCCTGGAGAATCCCATAGACAGAGGAGCCGGGTGGAAATACTTCAAGTTTCTTCATACACAACACAGAACTGCTTTTCCACAAATGTCTTCAAATGTATTATGATATCAAATTTCACTTGAACTAGCATTAAGTTGTTGTGCTTTTCCATCTCAGTCAATTTGATAGGCATATAATTAATACCTGCTGTATTGCTGATCTTGTTTGTGACACCAATTGTCTTGCTGTTCACACTATTCACACTGTTCGCCGAACCCAGGGTAGACAAGGCATGAGCTAAGAGGCTAGAAGAAGACTCAAGGAACTATAGGAACGGCAGACACACTTATTCTCTCCTGGCTGGCACAGCAGCCATAACACAGCATCTCTTCTTGATGAAGCAGCAGCCATAGCAGCAGTCATAACATAAAACAACATAACCACACACAACCCTGTGAGCAAGTGTGTACCTTGTGACATGCATGTGCAATGCTATAAGCAGTCTCAGCTGTTACACAACCATGCAAAGTCATTGTTTACAGAACATGAAGCAAGAGAGCCTAGCCACCCATCTTGGCTAATTTGTCTTCATCCACACCTGCCTTTCTTGATTACTAATATGGTCATAAATTTTCATATGTTTATCCATGTAACTACTGCTTATGTGAAATATGTTTATATCTTTTGCACATTTAATTTTTTAAAGTTTTTCTTTAAAAGTATGAAAGTGTTAATATATTAAGAATAGTAACTCCTTGTGAGTAGTGTTCATTATTTTTTCCTAAATTTTTTATTGTGATATTTTATCTCATCATAATATTTTATTTAGTTTAATGTGTTTTTTATTTTAGCATTTTTGTGTTTAGGAAGTTCTTACACAGTTTGGAATCATTAAAAATAATCAATTTTGCTTTTTTTTTTTTAAAGAATGAGTTTCACAGTATTTTTGAACAGTTAATTTCTAACCCAGCAATAACTTCTTGGGGGTGTGATATGGAGTGGATTTCTAACATGGTTTTCAAGTAGAAACTAACCTCAAGGACTAAAGAATTCAATCTTTCATTCACTCACTCCAAAAATATATATTCACTACCATTTATGTGCCAGCTGCATTTATCTTTCTCAAGATTGCTTTGGCTTTTCAGGGTCTTTCGTGTTTCCATTAAAATTGCAAAATCTTTTGTTCTATTTCTATGAAAAAATACCATAGGTAATTTGATAGGAATCATACTTGTTTTGGGTAGTATGGTCATTTTCACAATATTGATTCTTCCAATCCAAGAATATGGTGTGTCTATCATTATGTTTGTGTCATCTTTGGTTTCTTTCATCAGTATCTTATAGTTTTCTGCATACAATCTTTTGCCTCCTTAGGTAGGTTTGTCCAACAACAGGTGAGTGGATTAATAAAGATGCAGTATATATGTACAATGAAATATTACTCAACTATAAAAAGAACAAAATAATTCCATTTTTAGCAACATGGGAGGACCTAGAGATTCTCATGGTGATTGAACTAAGACACAGAAAGACTAATATCACTTATATGATGAATATTTTAAAAGGAAACAGAACTGAGTCACAGATGTACAAAACAGACAAATGGTTACCAGGGGATGAAGAGAGAAGGGATAAATTGGGAGACTGTGTTTGACATACTCACACTGCTTGCATGTATACCAATTCACTTCAAAAGTGTCTGACTCTTTGTGACCCTATTGACTGCAGCCTGCCAGACTCCTCTGCCTAGGGATTCTCCAGGCAAGAATACTGGAGCGGGTTGCCATGCCCTCCTCCAGGGTATCTTCCCTGACCCAGGGGTTGAACCAGCATCCCCTGCAGCTCCTGAATTTCTGTCAATTTGTTTACCACTGAGCTGCCAAGGAAGCCCATATACACACCATTATATAAAAAAGACATCTAATAATAAACTGCCATTTAGGACAAGGAACCCTACTCAATACTCCGTAATGGCCTCCATGGGAAAAAAAAATCTAAAAAAAGAGTTGATGTATGCATATATGTATCAACCTCATACCTGCCAAAGATGCTCCAAGCACTCAAATAAAACCTTGTGTGCACCAGGACCCAGAGACCCCACAGAGACTGAGCCAGACCTGCCTTTGAGTGTTTGCGTGTCTCTTGAGGCAGCATGGATTAGCACTGGCCTGTTGCAGGGACAGGGCCTCTGGCTGCAGCAGACCTGGGAGGTGTGACATGTGACATAACTCCTCTTGGAGGAGGTTGCCATTAGTCCCACCATACAGCCACCAAGCAGATTACCCACAAACTGGAGAACAATTATACCAAAGATATTCTTGCACTGTTGCAAAAGTTCTAGGGCCCACAACAGTTTTCCCAACCTGGGGATCCAGCAAAATCACTGAGAATCCCCAGGGAATTTGACTTTCAAGACCAGTGGGATTTGATTACAGAACTTCCACAAGACTGTAGAAACAGACGCTTGGAGGGCACAAACAAAACCTTGTGTGCACCAGGACACAGGAGAAAGGAGCAGTGACCCCACAAGAGGCTGAGCCAGACTTGCCTGTAAGTGTCCAGGAATCTTCAGCAGAAGTGTGGGTCGACAGTGGCCTGCCAATGGTTCGGGGGCACTGAATACAACAGTCCTGGGAGCTGCAGCATGCTGACATAAGTACTTTTGAAGGAGGTTACCATTACTGCCATTACCCCTACCATAGTTTGTTCTCAGGTCAAACTAGAGGGAAGGAACAAGCCCCACCTATCAGGAGAAAGTTGAATTAAAGATTTACTGAGTATGACCACCCCTCCATCAGAGCAAGACTCCGTTTGCCCCACAGCAGGTACCTCCCATCAGGAGGCTTCCACAAGCCTCTAATCCTTACTCATCAGAGGAAAGACAGAATGAAAACCACAGTCACAGAAAATCAACCAAACTGATCATATGGATCACAGCCTTGCTTAACCCAATGAAACTATGAGCTATGCTGTGTAGGGCCACCAAAGATGGATGGACGGGTCATGGTGGACAATTCTGACAAAACATGGTTCACAGGAGAAGGGAATGGCAAACCACTTCAGCATTCTTGCCTTGAGAACCCCATGAACGATATGAAAAGGCAAAAAGATATGACATTGAAAGATGAACTCCCCAGGTCAGTAGGGGCCCAATATTTTACTGGAGAAGACCAGGGAAATAGCTCCAGAAGGAATGAAGAGTCTGAACCAAAGTGGAAACAATGCCTAGTTGTGGATGTGAAAGTGGATGTGGGTGTGAAAGTAAAGTCCAATGCTGTAAGAACAGTGTTGCATAGGATCCTGTAATGTTAGGTCCCTGAAACAAGGTAAATGGGAAATGGTCATACAGGAAAGGGCAGGAGGGAACATTGACATTTTAGGAATCAGTGAACTAAAATGGACCAGAATGGGAGAATTTAATACAGGTGATCATTATATCTACTACTGTGGGCAAGAATCCCAAGAGAAGAGTACAAAGTGCAGTACTTGGGTGCAATCTCAAAAATGACAGAATGATCTTTGTTCATTTCCAAAGCAAACTATTCAATATCACAGTAATCCAAGTCTATGCCCCAATCACTAATGCCGAATACGTTGAAATTGAACAGTTCCATAATGACCTACAAGACCTTCTAGAACTAACACCAAAAAAAAAAAAAAAGTCCTTTCCATCATAGGGTACTGGAATGCAAAAGTAGGAAGTCAAGAGATACCTGGAGTAACAGGAAAGTTTGGCCTTGGAGTACAAAATGAAGCAGGGCAAAGGCTAACAGAGTTTTGCCAAGAGAATGCACTGGTCACAACAAACACCTTCTTCCAAAAACACAAGGGAAGTCTCCACACATGGACATCACCAAATGCTCAATACTGAAATCAGATTGATTATATTCTTTCCAGTCCAAGTTGGAGAAGCTCTATTCAGTCAGCCAAAACAAGACTGGAAGCTGACTTGTGGCTCAGATCATGAACTCCTTATTGCAAAATTCAGACTGAAATTGAAGAAAAAAAGGGGAAACCACTATACCATTCAGGTATGGCCTAAATCAAACTCCTTATAATTATACAGTGGAAGTGACAAATAGATTCAAGGGATTGTATCTGATAGAGTGCCTGAAGAACTCTGAAAGGAGGTTTGCAACATTGTGCAGGAGACAGTTATCAAAATCATCCCCAAGAAAAAGAAATGCAACAAGGCAAAATGGTTATCCAAGGAGACCTTACAAATAGCTGAGAAAAGAAGATAAGTGAAAGGCAAAGGACAAAAGGAAAAATATACCCATCTGAATGCAGAGTTCAAAAAATTAGCAAGGAGAGATAAGAAAGCCTTCCTCAGTGATCAATGCAAAGAAATAGAGGAAAGCAATAGAATGGGAAAGACTAGAGATCTCTTCAAGAAAATTAGAGATACCAAGGGAACATTTCATGCAAAGATGGGCATGAAATAAAGGACAATAAAGGACAGAAATGGTATGGACCTAACAGAAGCAGAAGATATTAAGAAGAGGTGGCAAAAATACACAGAAGAACTGCACAAAAAAGATCTTCATGACCCAGATAACCATGATAGTGTGATTACTCACCTAGAGCCAGACATGCTGGAATGTAAAGTCAAGTGGGCCTTATGAAGCATCACTATGAACAAAGCTAGTGGAGGTGATGGAATTCCAGCTGAGCTATTTCATATCCTTAAAGACGATGCTGTTAAAAGTGCTGCACTCAATACGCCAGCAAATTTGGAAAATTCAACAGTGGCCAGGAGACTGGAAAAGGTCAGTTTTTATTCCAATCCAAAAGAAAGACTATGTCAAAGAATGTTCAAACTACCTCACAATTGCACTCATCTCACATGCTAGCAAAATAATCCTTAAAATTCTCCAAGTGAAGCTTCAACAGCAAGTGAATTGAGAACTTCCAGATGTTCAAGCTGAATTTAGAAAAGGCAGAGGAACCAGAAAGGAAATTGTCAACATCTGTTGGATCATAGAAAAAGCAAAAGAATTCCAGAAAAACATCTACTTCTGCTTCATTGACACGCTAAAGCTTTTGACTGTGTGGAAATCAAAAAACTGTAGCAAATTCTTAAAAAAGATGGGAATACCAGACCACCTTACCTGCCTCCTGAGAAACCTGTATGAAGCTTAAGAAGCAACAGTTAGAACTGGATATGGAACAATGGACTGATTCCAAATCAGGGAAGGAGAACATCAAGGCTGTATATTGTCACCCTGCTTAATTAGCTTATATGTAGTGTATGTGGACAGAGGAGCCTGGTAGGCTGCAGTCCATGGGGTCTCTAGGAGTCGGACATGACTGAGCGACTTCACTTTCACTTTTCACTTTCATGCATTAGAGAAGGAAATGGCAACCCACTCCAGTGTTCTTGCCTGGAGAATCCCAGGGATGGGGGAGCCTGGTGGGCTGCTGTCTATGGGGCTGCACAGAGTCGGACACGACTGAAACGTCTTAGCAGCAGCAGTGTACTTTATGGGAAATGCCAGGCTGAACTAAGCACAAGCTGCAATCAAGATTACCAGGAGAAATATCAATAACCTCAGATATACAGATGACACCACACTTATGGCAGGAAATGAAGAGGAGCTAAAGAAACTTCTGATGACAGTGAAAGAGGAGAGTGAAAAAGTTGACTTAAATCTCAACATTAAAGAAACTAAGATCATGGCATCCGGTCCCATCACTTCATGGCAAATAGAAGGTTGTGGGGTGGGGGGCGGGGAGGAGTGGAAGCCAGTGACAGATTTTCTCTTCTTGGGCTTCAAAATCATTGCAAATGGTGACTGCAGCCATGAAATTAAAAGATGTTTGTTCCTTGGAAGAAAAGCTATGACAAACCTAGAGAGCATATTTAAAAGCAATGATGTCACTTTACCGACAAAGGTTTCTGTTTTCAAAGCTATAGTCTTTCCAGTAGTCATGTTTGGATATGAGAGTAGGACCATAAAGAAGGCTGAGCATCCAAAAATTGATGGTTTCGAACTGTTGTCCTGGAGAAGACTCTTGATAGTCCCTTTGGCTGCAGCGAGATCAAGACAGAATCCTAAAGAAAATCAACCCTGAATACTCATTGGAAGGACTAAAGCTGAAGTTCTAATACTTTGGCCACCAGATGTGAAGAGCCAACTCATTGGGAAAGACCATGATGCTGGGAAAGACTGAAAGCAAAAGGAGAAGAGGGAAGCAGAGGATGACATGGTTTGATAGCATCACTGACTCAATGGACATGAGCTTGGACAAACTCTAGGAGATAGTGAGGGACAGGGAAGCCTGGTGTGCTGCAGTCCGTGGGGTCACAAAGAGTTGGACACGACTTAGCAAGTAAAGAACAACAATGATACATCTAGTAAGGTTTTCTTCCTGGTGGCTCAGAAGGTAAAGTCTCTGCCTGCAATACGAGATCTGGGTTTTATGTTTGAGTAGGGAAGATCCCCTGGATAAGGAAATGGCAACCCCCTCCAGTATTCTTGACCTGAGAATTTCATGGACAGAGGGGCCTAGAAGGCTACAGTCCATGGAATTTCAAGGAGTTGTACATGACTGAGCGACTAACACTTACTTAAGCATTTCTTTTTTATTTTTTCTTCCAGTTTTATTGAGATAAAATTGACATACAGCACTTTGTAATATGTAGAGCATAAATCTGACTTACATACATCATGAAATTATTACAACAGTAAATTTAGTGATATTACATGATCTCATAAAGATAAAACATTAAAGAAATTTTTAAAATTTTCCTTGTGAAGGAGAATAGGGTGCTATCTTCTTCCTCTCGCAGTCGCCGCCGCGGAGCGGAGCTGAGGCCATCAGATCAAGGAGCGCGGTGACCGGGAGGGTTGGGTCTATGGTCGCTCCGCGGGCCGCTCTGCTGGCTGGTGCTTTTTTATCAGAGCAAGCTGTGTTCCATGGCAGGGAACTTTTGACAGAGCTCCCACTATTTACAGTGGATTTTGGATAAACAAGATCTGTTGAAGGAACACCAAAAAGATTTAAAGTTTCTCTCAGAAGAAGAGTATTGGAAATTACAGATATTTTTTACAAATGTTATCCAAGCATTAGGTGAACATCTTAAATTAAGACAACAAATCATTGCCACTGCAATGATAGACTAAAAATAGACTAAGGTCTATTTCAAGAGATTCTATGCAAGGTATTCTCTGAAAAGTATAGATCCTGTATTAATGGCTCCTACATGTGTGTTTTTGGCATCCAAAGTAGAGGAATTTGGAGTAGTCTCAAATACAGGATTGATTGCTGCTGCTACTTGTGTATTGAAAACTAGATTTTCATATGCCAAAGGAATTTCCTTATAAGATGAACCATGTATTAGAATGTGAATTCTATCTTTTAGAATTAATGGATTGTTGCTTAATCTATCATCCTTATAGACCTTTGCTCCAGTATGTGCAGGACATGGGCCAAGAAGACGTGTTGCTTCCCCATGCATGGAGGATAGTGAATGATACTTACAGAATGGATCTTTGCCTACTGTATCCTCCTTTCATGATAGCTTTAGCTTGCCTGCATGTAGCCTGTGTTGTACAGCAGAAAGATGCCAGAGAGTGGTTTGGTGAGCTTTCTGTGGATATGGAGAAGATTTTAGAAATAATCAGGGTTATTTTAAAGTTGTATGAGCAGTGGAAAAAATTTGATAAGAGAAAAGAGATGGCAACTATTCTTAGTAAGATGCTGAAACCAAAACCACCTCCAAACAGTGAAGGAGAGCAGGGTCCAGATGGAAGTCAGAACTCTAGCTGCAGCCAATCTTAAAACATTCTGAAGAATTTCATAGTGGAAATAATCACAGTTGGAAATAAACCATTGGGCAGATTTCAGTAATGTCTTCAATGGAACACAAATGAAAATGAATAGTTTGTCAAGCATATTAGGAAGTGATCTTATTTTTGCAAAATGTTTTCCTTACCTAACTTGATTCTAATACATAATTGATCAAAATCTATTGTTTATGAAAGTTTGGAAAGGTTCTAAGAGGACCTACAGACAGACATACATAGACTTTTGAAAATTAATAGCTTCTGATTAGTAAAACTTTTCTTAATTTGGATAATGGAAATTTTAACTTTTTATTAAGCCAAAAAACATGAAACATCATTTGTTTAAAATTCTCTTTTGTCACTGAATGACCAAAAAAGGAAATAAGTCAAATATATTAGGGTCTTCTTTTTTCCCTCTTTAAGTTAAAATTTTAAATTGTATTTAAAGAATCATATCTTATAAAATCCTGGAAGGTTTTGGTGATAATGATGATGATGATTTCAGGGAAATGAATCAATTACCTATGATTTTAAAGTGTAATTATTCAGTAGTTTTGGTATCTTGCCATGGAGGATACCAGCCCAGCCTAGCAGAAAAGTGCAATATGTACAGTATACTTTGACATTTTAAAAGTTATACTCCATAACCATTTTGAAATGCTGGGCAAATGTTTTTAAAAATTGCATTTAATTCAGTTAATCAGGCATTTTGAAAGCTAATTGGATGAAAACTGTAATATGGTTGAAATTTGCTAACACTTTTGTTATTTTTACTGTGAAGTTTTTATATGACGTACACACTCTAGTTTATTTTTGTGTCTCAGTGTGGACTTACAGATTTACTACAGGAATCCTGAGCCAGGAACACAGTCAGGTTTCAGGCCAGTTAGATACTGGCTGTTCTTAATTCTCATCTGAGTGTAGGACTTCAGACTAAATGTTAAGTCAGTGGGACTTTGCTGTCTGTAGAAGTTACTAAATTACATGATAGTTTTTTTTCTCAGACTTGAAAGAGTGATAAAATTTGGAGTCATAGGATATTTTTGTACAATTTAAGGATTAAAAATTTTTATAATTCAATTGTGAATAATGGATTATTAAATGTTGACTTCCTAGTATAAAACTACAAGAATAAAAATACATTCTCCAGCTTAAAAAAAAATGTCCTTGTGATGAGGAATCAGGATTTACTTTTAATAACTTTCGTATGTAACATACATCAATATTAATTCCATTAATATTTATCATGTTTTACCTGGGAATCCCACGGACAGAAGAGCCTGGCAGGCTACAGACCATGGGGCTGCAAAGAGTCAGACCATACTTAGGAACTACAACAACAGCAACAGCAACAAACATGATTTCCCTAGTACTATTTATCTTATAATGAGAATTTATACCTTCTGATTGCATTCACTTAATTTTATGTCTCTAGTAACCACAAATCTGACGTCTTTGCTATGAGTTTGCTTGACTGTTTGTCTAAAGTGTAACTGAGCTACTGTACTATTGTAATCCCTGTTACACAACATAATGACTTGATATTTCTGCACATTTCAAAATGACCACCATGATATGTCTAGTTTTGATTTGTCACCATATATTATGTAGTTATTGACCACGTCCCCTACATTATAAATTTCACACCGTGATTGATTTATTTTACAACTAATTTTTATTTTATACTTCTTACTGTCCTTCAGGTATTTCTTTTCTTCCCTATATTCTTCTCTCTGGCACACCCCCAGTTTATTCTCTGTATCTATGATTTCAGGTTTGTTTGTTTGTTTGATATATGTGTTCCTTTTTTTTTTTTTAGATCCATAACTGAGTGAAATTATACAGTATTTATCTTTCCTGTCTGACTTATTTCACTCAACATAATACATTCTAAGTCCATCCATGTGCTGCAAATGGCAAATTTTTATAATTTTTTTAATGGCTGAGTGGCATTTACATATATATATATATAATATTTTTTCTATTCATTATCTATTAATGCACACTTAGGCTGCCTCCATATCTTGGATACTGTGAATAATGTTGCAATGAATATAGGGGTGCACGTATCTTTTTAATTCAGATAAATAACAAGGTGGGGGATTGCTGGATGTAAAGGTAGTTCTATTTTAATTTGTTGAGGAATCTCCATACTGTTTTCCATGCTGGCTGCACCAATTTACAATCACACCTTAGTGCCAGAGTCTTCCCTTTTATCCACATCCTTCTGAGCAGTTGTTTGTTGTCTTTCTGCCTAAAGCCATTCTGACACTCTGACAACTGTGTGGTGAAGATTCATTATGGTTTGGATTTACATTTCCCTGATGACTAGTGATACTAAACATCATTTCATATGGCTGTTGGTTAACTGTTTATCTTCTTTGGAAAAAATGTCTATTCAAGTCCTCTGTCTGTTAAAAAGGAGAGATTAAAATATATCTGACAGGAATAGCATATGAGTTGGGAGTGCAACTCCCATTAATTAATGGAATTAATCAATTAAAATGGATTAATTAATTAATGGAATATCCCATTAATGAAATATGCAACTCATATTCCAGACATCCTGGAATGTGAAGTCAAGTAGGCCTTATGAAACATCACTATGAACAAAGCTAGTGGAGGTGATGGAATTCCAGTTGAGCTATTACAAATCCTAAAAGATGATGGTGTTAAACGTGCTTCATTCAATATGCCAGCAAATTTGGAAAACCCAGCAGTGGTCACAGGACTGGAAAAGTCAGTTTGCATTCCAATCCCAAAGAAAGGTAATGCCAAAGAATGCTCAAACTACTGCACAATTGCACTCATCTCACACACTAGTAAAGTAATGCTTAAAATTCTCCAAGCCAGGCTTCAGCAGTACATGAATCGTGAACTTCCAGATGTTCAAGCTGGATTTAGAAAAGACAGAGGAACCAGAGATCAAATTGCGAACATCTGCTGGATCATCGAAAAAGCAAGAGAGTTCCAGAAAAACATCTACTTCTGCTTTATTGACTATGCCAAAGCCTTTGACTGTGTGGATCACAACAAATTGTGGAAAATTCTTCAAGAGATGGGAATATCAAACTACCTTACCTGCCTTCTGAGAAATATGTATGCAGCTCAAGAAGCAACAGTTAGAACCAGACATGGAACAACAAACTGGTTCCAAATGGGAAAGGAGTATGTCAAGGCTGTATAGTGTCACCTTGCATATTTAATCTCTATGCAGGGGTTTCCATGATAGCTCAATTGGTAAAAAAAAAAATCTGCCTGCAATGTAGGAGACCCCAGCTCAATTCCTGGGTCAGGAAGATCGGCTGGAGAATGGATAGGCTAACCTCTCCAATATTCTTGGGCTTCCGTTGTGGCTCAGCTGGTAAAGAATCCACCTGCAATGCAGGAGACCTGGGTTTGATCCCGGGGTTGGGATGACCCCCTGGAGACGGGAAAGTCTACCCACTCCAGTATTCTGGCCTGGAGAATTCCTTGGACTGTATAGTCTGTGGGGTTGCAAAGAGTCGGACATGACTGAGAGACTTTACTTTCATTCTCACACAGAGTACATCATGTGAAATGCTGGGCTGGATGAAGCACAAGCTGGAATCAAGATTGCTGGGAGAAATATCAATAATCTCAGATATGCAGATGACACCACCTTTATGGCAGAAAGCTAAGAAAAACTAAAGAGCCTCTTGATGAAAGTCAAAGAGGAGAGTGAAAAATTTGCCTTAAAACTCAACATTCAGAAGACTAAGATCATGGCATCTGGTCCCATCACTTCATGTCAAATAGATGGGGAAACAATGGAACCACTGACAGGCTTTCTTTTCTGGGTTCCAAAATCACTGCAGATGGTGACTGCAGCCATGAAATTAAAAGACACTTGCTCCTTGGAAGAAAAGCTATGACCAACCTAGACAGCACATTAAAAAGCAGAGACAACACTTTATTAACAAAGGTATATCTTGTCAGTACCAGTATGGTTTTTCCAGTAGTCATATATGGGTATGAGAGTTGGACTATAAAGAAAGCTGAGTGCAGAAGAATTGATGTTTTTGAACTATGGTGTTGGAGTAGACTCTTGAGACTCCCTTGGATTGCAAGGAGATCCAACCAGTCCATCCTAAAGGATATCAGTCCTGAATATTCATTGGAAGGACTGATGCTGAAGCTGACACTCCAATACTCTGGCCACCTGATGCGAAGAACTGATTTTTTGGGAAAGACCCTGATGCTGGGAAAGATTGAAGGCAGGAGGAGAAGAGGATGACAGAAAATGAGATGGTTGGATGGCATCACCAATTCAATGGACATGAGTTTGAGCAAACTCCAGGAGTTGGTGATGGACAGGGAAGTCTGGCATGCTCATTCCGTGGAGCTACAAAGAGTCAGACACAACTGAGTGACTGAACTGAACTGGGAGTGCAAAAATGAGGTTCATCTATCTTAAAATCCTAACTGCCCTTTGCATAGTGCATAGAAATTTGAGGTAAAAAAAAAAATTAGATCTCAATTACAGGAGAAAAACTTAAAAATTCCAACATATGGAGGCTGAACAACACGCTGCTGAATAACCAACAAATCACAGAAGAAATCAAAAAAGAAATCAAAATTTGCATAGAAACAAATGAAAATGAAAACACAACAACCCAAAACCTGTGGGACACTGTAAAAGCAGTCCTAAGGGGAAAGTTCATAGCAATACAGGCATACCTCAAGAAACAAGAAAAAAGTCAAATAAATAACCTAACTCTACACCTAAAGCAACTAGAAAAGGAAGAAATGAAGAACCCCAGGGTTAATAAAAGGAAAGAAATCTTAAAAATTAGGGCAAAATAAATGCAAAAGAAACAAAAGAGACCATAGCAAAAATCAACAAAGCCAAAAGCTGGTTCTTTGAAAGGATAAATAAAATTGACAAACCACTAGCCAGACTCATCAAGAAACAAAGGGAAAAAAATCAAATCAATAAAATTAGAAATGAAAAAGGAGAGATCACAACAGACAACACAGAAATACAAAGGATCATAAGAGACTACTATCAGCAATTATATGCCAATAAAATGGACAACGTGGAGGAAATGGACAAGTTCTTAGAAAAGTACAACTTTCTAAGACTGGACCAGGAAGAAAGAGACAATCTTAACAGATGCATCACAAGCATGGAAATTGAAACTGTAATCAGAAAACTTCCAGCAAAAAAAAGCCCAGGTCCAGACAGCTTCACAGCTGAATTCTACCAAAAATTTAGAGAAGAGCTAACACCTATCCTACTCAAACTCTTCCAGAAAATTGCAGAGGAAGGTAAACTTCCAAACTCATTCTATTAGGCCACCATCACCCTAATACCAAAACCTGACAAAGATCCCACACAAAAAAAGAAAACTACAGGCCAATATCACGGATGAACATAAATGCAAAAATCCTTAACAAAATTCTAGCAATCAGAATCCAACAATACATTAAAAAGATCATACACCATGACCAAGTGGGCTTTATCCCAGGGATGCAAGGATTCTTCAATATCCACAAATCAATCAATGTAATACACCACATTAACAAATTGAAAAATAAAAACCATATGATTATCTCAGTAGATGCAGAGAAAGCCTTTGACAAAATTCAACACCCATTTATGATAAAAACTCTCCAGAAAGCAGGAATAGAAGGAACATACCTCAACATAATAAAAGCTATATATGACAAACCCACAGCAAACATTATCCTCAATGGTGAAAAATTGAAAGCATTTCCTCTAAAGTCAGGAACAAGACAAGGGTGCCCACTTTCACCATTACTATTCAACATAGTTTTGTAAGTTTTGGCCACAGCAATCAGAGCAGAAAAAGAAATAAAAGGAATCCAAATTGGAAAAGAAGAAGTAAAACTCTCACTGTTTGCAGATGACATGATCCTTTACATAGAAAACCCTAAAGACTCCACCAGAAAATTACTAGAGCTAATCAATGAACATACTAAAGCTGCAGGATATAAAATCAACACACGGAGATCCCTTGCATTCCTATACACTAATAATGAAAAAACAGAAAGAGAAATTAAGGAAACAATTCCATTCACCATTGCAACGAAAAGAATAAAATACTTAGGAATATATCTACCTAAAGAAACTAAAGACCTATATATAGAAAACTATAAAACACTGGTGAAAGAAATCAAAGAGGACACTAGTAGATGGAGAAATATACCATGTTCATGGATTGGAAGAATCAATATAGTGAAAATGAGTATACTACCCAAAGCAATTTATAGATTCAATGCAATCCCTATCAAGCTACTAACGGTGTTCTTCACAGAACTAGAACAAATAATTTCACAATTTGTATGGAAATACAAAAAACCTCGAATAGCCAAAGTAATCTTGAGAAAGAAGAATGGAAGTGGAGGAATCAACCTGCCTGACTTCAGGCTCTACTACAAAGCCACAGTCATCAAGACAGTATGGTACTGGCACAAAGACAGAAATATAGATCAATGGAACAAAACTGAAAGCCCAGAGATAAATCCACGCACCTATGGACACCTTATCTTTGACAAAGGAGGCAAGAATATACAATGGATTAAAGACAATCTCTTTAACAAGTGGTGCTGGGAAAACTGGTAAACCACTTGTAAAAGAATGAAACTAGAACACTTTCTAACACCATACACAAAAATAAACTCAAAATGGATTAAAGATCTAAATGTAAGACCAGAAACTATAAAACTCCTAGAGGAAAACATAGGCAAGACACTCTCCAACATACATCACAGCAGGATCCTCTATGACCCACCTCCCAGAATACTGGAAATAAAAGCAAAAATAAACAAATGGGACCTAATTAAACTTAAAAGCTTCTGCACAACAAAGGAAATTATAAGACAGCCTTCAGAATGGGAGAAAATAATAGCAAATGAAGCAACTGACAAACAACTAATCTCAAACATATACAAGCAACTCCTACAGCTCAACTCTAGAAAAATAAATGACCCAATCAAAATATGGGCCAAAGAACTAAACAGACATTTCTCCAAAGAAGACATACAGATGGCTAACAAACACATGAAAAGATGCTCAACATCACTCATTGTCAGAGAAATGCAAATCAAAACCACAATGAAGTACCATCTCATACAGGTCAGAATGACTGTCATCAAAAAGTCTACAAACAATAAATGTTGGAGAGGGTGTGGAGAAAAGGGAACCCTCTTACACTGTTGGTGGGAATGCAAATTAGTACAGCCACTATGGAGAACAGTGTGGAAATTCCTTTAAAAACTGGAAACAGAACTGCCTTATGATCCAGCAATCCCACTGCTGGGCATACACACTGAGGAAACCAGAATTGAAAGAGACACGTGTACCCCAGTGTTCATCGCAGCACTGTTTATAATAGCCAGGACATGAAAGTAACCTAGATGTCCATCATCCGATGAATGGATAAGAAAGCTGTGGTACATATACACAATGGAGTATTACTCAGCCATTAAAAAGAATACATTTGAATCAGTTCTAATGAGGTGGATGAAACTGGAGCCTATTATACAGAGTGAAGTAAGCCAGAAGGAAAAACACCAATACAGTATACTAACACATATATATGGAATTTAGAAAGATGGTAACAATAACCCTGTATACGAGACAGCAAAAGAGACATTTATGTATAGAACAGTCTTTTGAACTCTGTGGGAGAGGGAGAGGGTGGGATGATTTGGGAGAATGGCATTGAAACATGTATAATACCATATATGAAATGAGTCACCAGTCCAGGTTCAATGCACGATACTGGATGCTTGGGGCTGGTGCACTGGGACGACCCTGAGGGATGGTATGGGGAGGGAGGAGGGAGGAGGGTTCAAGATGGGGAACACATGTATACCTGTGGTGGATTCATTTTGATATATGGCAAAACCAATACAATATTGTAAAGTTAAAAAATTAAATTAAATTAAAACAAACAAAAAAAATGAGATAAGGTATTTCACACAAAGTAAACCAGAAGAAAGTTGGTTCATTGGACAAATTAGGGAAAATTCATTAATAAATAAAAAGAAAGTCACTTAAACATAATAAAATGTATGATAGCCTGTTAAAATGTTTTATAAACCTAATAAAATATCCCTAAAACACATCAACTGGAGAAGGCTTTGACAACCCCCTCAAGTATTCTTGCCGGGGAAATCCCAAGGACAGAGGAGCCCAGTTAGCACCAATTCATGGGGTTGCAGAGTCAGACTCAACTTAGTGACTAAACACAAAGAAAATATATCAAACAAAACAAAAAACTGCAGAGAGAACAAAGTAGCAGCAGGGGGATTACAACACATTCCCTTCTCTATGATAGACAGAAGAAATAGATAAAAATTAATAAAATTTGAACATCAGAATTCAGAATGAACACATGAGAAACATTACATTCAATGACAAAAGAAAATATAGAATTTCCCAAAAAATGATCACACAAGGCCCATAATATAAGGTGTAAAACACTTCAGAAGATTAAATCTCTGTACTCAGAGTTTGAATTCAGAATGCATTAAAACATAAATAAGAATGTCTCACGTGTTTGTAGATGATAAAATATTATTTTAAATAATATTTGGGCCAAATAAAATATTCACTTATCAGCCCTATAGGATACTTCAAAGGCACCAAGTAAAAGGAAATTTAGAGGCTTAAATATGTATGTTAGACTATTTTTTTTTATTCAATGACTTAAACTTCCTTTTAAAAAAATCATATAGCATTGTATATGATATTTTTTAAAAGGAAGTTTAAGTCATTGAATTAAAAAAATAGTCTAACAAACATGTATATTATCATATGTGAAATAGATCGTCAGTCCACATTCGATGCATGAGACAGGGTGCTCAGGGCTAATGCACTGGGATGACCCTGAGGGATGGGATGGGGAGGGATGTGGGAGGGAGGGTCAGGATGGGGAACACATGTACACCCATGGCTGATTCATGTGATTGTATGGCAAAAAACACCACAATATTGTAAAGTAATTAGCCTCCAACTAAAATAAATTTTTTAAAAAACTAAAAAAAGAAAATATGTCATATAATGGCAAATGTAAACCAAAGACAGTAAAAGAAACAAAACATACAATAAGGCACATCAATAAACTAAATGACAGTTCTTCAAAAAGACAAACAATACTGATAAACTTCTGCTGAAAATGATCAAGAAATAAAAGAGAAACCACAAACAATCATAAACTATTATCAGTAGTATAAACAAGGACATCACTAGGGGAGCCAGAAAATCACATGATACTTACTGATTCTGTGAACTGTTTATTGATTATGGGATATAAGAATTCATACCACCAGGGTACATATACAAAAATAGCAGCATTGTTCATAACTGCTAAAAAAATGAAGACAATATATGTATTCATCAGCACAAGAGTGTGTGATTAAAGTATAGTCAGAAAATTCTATTTTATACAACACAGATAATGAATAAATCCATGATTCAACAACATGGATTAATTTTTTAAACATAATAACAAGAGATTCTAAGAGAAAGGCAAAAATACAAGCAACATGATTAATCCATATGTAAACCAAACCAAGTGACATTGTTAGATGTACAAAAACAGGTGATAAATCTGTGAATAAAAACAATGAAATGATTTTTAAATAAAATTCAAAATAATGACTACCTGGCAAGCAGGAGCTGATCTTGAATAAATAGGTTGAGAGCTTCCAGGCACCAGAGTAATTCTCATTCTAGGTTTGGGGGATGGGCCCTGGATGATTCATTTGCAAACATTCCATAAGAGGCATCCTTAAAGTCTTTACACGCTTTTCAATACTATTTTTCTCATTAAAATTTTGTTATAGAAATTATGCAATAGATTGGAAGTATATAGAAGGCTAGAGATTAGGATGGTTTGCTTTATTCTTTGATAACAAATATTGTTCAATTAGTTCAATTAGATGGAATTGTTAAAAAGAAGAAAAGCTGGGGAAAATTTTTAGGAAGACCTTTCAGAAATCTTTCAGATGGTTGTTTATGTAAGTAAGGTATCCCCATACCTCACCCTTGAGGATGGACAACCCCTTTCTCTTAAGTATGCCTGTCTCTATCCTTGCCCTCCTCCAATCTCCAGTTACTCTAATTTTAGAATAAATATTGTAAACATAACATTTATTAATATACTTAATAAATATTTAATTTTATATAAATTAATAGTATATGAACATAATTATTGTGCATAATTTACCCTGCATTTAGAGTAATCAAAAATTGAATGATAAAAATTTTGTATATGTTATGTGTATATGATATTCAAATAATATGCATATAATATGTAAAATATGTGTTCTTACAGTTTCCATGTTCATGCCACTTTACATGCATATTCAATTTGATATTTACAGCTTTCTGAAATTTCCACTGCTTCATTTATACTCATATTTCCTTACAAGCATTTCCTCTTTGGTTTTTTTTTCTTTTTTTAATTTTTTTTATTATTTTTATTTTACTTTACAATATTGTATTGGTTTTGCCATACATCAATATGCATCCGCCATGGGTGCACACATGTTCCCCATCCTGAACCCCCTCCCTCATCCCTCCCCATACCATCCCTCTGGGTCATCCCAGTGCACCAGCACCAGCCCCAAGCATTTCCTCTTTGAAGCGTTCCTTTGTCTCTTTACAAATATATAATCTTTATTTTGGGATCACTGTTCAAATCTGGTGTTCCCTACTAGATGCTGTAGGGCTCTCATAGTTTTTATGACTGGGATCCCAAGTCTGCACAGCTCTCTTCTCTACTAGGAAATAAACCCCTAGATATAAGGCCTTGCATTCTGGCCACTGCTTTGTCCCTCACAAACTTCAGAGTATCTGTAACATTGCAAGTTATCTATAAAGGTTTAATAAATGATTAAATAAACCAAGAGCTTAGGAAGATTTTCAAAGAGTTTAATTAGCAGAATGACACTGATATTAAATGAAAGAACATTGGATAAATACTAGATTTGTGATAAAAAGATAAAATAAATGTTTTACAAGATGGTTTTATGGGTTAACCAAGTACTTACATTGACCTTTCTAACAGAAAGATTTTAAAAGGCCAGCAATACTGTTCTTTAATTCAACATCAGCTCACGAGCTTTTCTCATGTGACAGAATCTACACTGGCTCCTTCATGCTCATGAAGAAGCAGGGCCAGGGCTCTGACATACAGAGTCAGAGCCCGGGGTAAAGCCACGTTCATCCAGTCATACCTAAGAGGGGACAACAGACCCTTGAAGGGAGTGAGCCCTGGACTTAACAAGTGAATTAAATTCAGTTCATATTCAAAGTACCATGGTGATGTTCTGTTGCTAGTTCTATTAGTGGTAGAGAAATCAAGATAGTGGGATGGGGGGGGAGTAATTTGATATTAAAGCTGCTGTGTAGCAAGCTAGGATTTAGCTAGAGGTCTCCTTGATCCTACACACTCTCTCACAGCTCCACCACTTGAAGGCAAATAAAAAGAGTAGAAAATCCAGAGGTGGGAATAGAAATCACAGTTTGCAACAGGTGTTAGGGACTGCCTGTGCATATTACCTCTGTATTTGTCAAGGAACTTGAATAGCAAATTTTGCTTTCCCCATCTCAAAAGTGATTACAAGGCAACTGTTAGGGCTTGGGCAAGTTCACAAATGCCACATAGCTCTTGAGAACTAAAGAGGCAGATTCTGAACTAACTTCAAGACTAATTATTTTTCACTTGATTACATCTAATCACAACAGTCCCCCTATTTGTGGGTAAATTCAAAATCAATATTTCAGTTTTTCTTTGCACTTTGTGTTCCTGGATGACAAATACATAAATCAAATACTCATTTAAAACAAAAATCAAACTGATTGGAAAGATAATATCTAAGACTTATCTAATGATATTGTTAATAATAAGATTAAAATTGTTTAATTGCTAGTGTCAGTTTGGGCAGTTTTGCTTCTTTTATTTATGTAATCACAGCAGTTTCTAAAACTAAAATTTTACCTACCTCTAGATAAAGCTCTCACTTTTTAGATACAGGTTCTTTCCCCTCATTGGTGGAGTTATTTCCATGTTCAGACAAATTCCTTATGTAACACTATAGGAATAATCATAAACAAATAGCAAAAGCATTGAGTTGACATGCCATGTAAAGAATTGACATGCAGCAGGTATGGGGTATGAGAATACCCAATGTCTAACATTTGATAGCAAGATAAAGGTTCTGTTCCAAGTGGTGGTACCTCAACAATTGAGAATCCAAGTCTCCTTCTTGTACGTTAATCAGAGGAAATGTACTTTTTCCTAATTTCACATATTCCCAAAACACTAGACACTTGTATCATTTTGTTCATGAATATAGAAGTTCCTGAAGACTTCATAGTAATTCACTTTTACTGCTATTGTTCAAAATCAAGTCTCATACTAAAATGATTGATAAACTTGGGATGTGAGATGAGATAGAGGGCATTATGTGTAGTTTTCTTTATGTCAGTGTTGACATAAAGGATAAAAGGACTCATATATAAAAGGACCATAAGAATGTTACATTTAATGTGATAAATTAGGATGAATAAACAGGATGGAGGAGAAATGTCACAGGCATAGGAAAGAAGAAAGACATGACTAGACTTAGTTTGGGGGACCGTGTAAACAGCAGACAAATGAAAGCAGAAAAAAGGAAAGGAGGGATAATATAAAAGTTGAAAGAGTCGTGGTCATTCCTAGACTTTCCCCTTTACAACTTTCTCTAGGCTCAGTCCTAATTGCATCCTGCTCCTCAGAGCACCTGTGACATCTTTATTGTGGAAGCTGTAAATGATGGGGTTCAGCACAGGGGTGATGATGGTATAAAAGGCTGACACCATCATGTCCTGCTCAGCTGTGTGGTAGGAATCGGGAAGCATGTAGGTGTAGATGGTGGCACCAAAGAAGAGTAACACTACAGTCATGTGTGAGGAGCAGGTGGCAAAAGCCTTCCTGTGGCCCTTGGCTGAATTAATCCTGTGGATGAGGTGCAGGATGAGGGCATATGAGCTTGAGATAACCACAGTGGGGATGAGGAGCATGAGAATACAACATAGGTACATGAGCATTTTATAGAGGGAGATGTCATAGCAGGAGAGCTTCAGCAATGCAGGAGCCTCACAGAAGAAACTGAGGATTTTTCTGGAATGACAAAAGGGGAAGCTCATGGCTATGGGTGTGAGCAACAAACCATCCACCATTCCTAGGAACCAGCATCCAGACACCAGGCATTCACAGACTCTCTGGTTCATCAGCAGGGGATAATGGAGAGGTCTGCAAATAGCAGCATATCTGTCATAGGCCATGGCAGACAGGAGAAAAGTCTCAGCTCCAGCAAGCGTCAGATAGAAGAACATCTGGATCCCACAACCTGAGGGAGAGATTGTATGATCTCCTGTCACCTGGCCCAGGAGCATCTTGGGCACAGTCACAGATATGTACATGAGGTCCATGAGGGAGAGCTGGCTGATGAAGAAGTACATGGGGGTGTGCAGGCGGGGCTCCAGGTGGACGAGGATGATGAGGAGGGCGTTCCCAGCTAGGGCCATCAGGAAGAAGATGAAGGTCGCAGTGTAGAGGAGGAGGGCATGTTTGGTTTCACCAAAGAGCCCCACAAGGATGAAATCACTTGACGTTTGATTCTGTGAAGTTTGACTCCCTGAGTACATGGTTACAGTTCTCACTGAAGAAGGAAGAGCCATCACTTTTAAAAATTTCATATGCACATACTTTTTAAGATTTTTCCAAAAAAGTACTTAAAACCATTTTTTTTTTAATATGAAATTGTACTGATGTAAAGTCAAATGTTCAAATTTCTGAAAGGCCAGGTTGCACTTTGGCCACAAGTTTTGAGGAGATTATGAAACGGACCTAGGGAGGTGACAACTATACCAACAGACAAGTTGCTTACACTCTGTAAATTACTTACTTTTCCCCCAAACTGAGAATATAAAAGGACTCATCTCATAAGATGATTAGAAAACTAGAGTAGAAAACACACAATAAGTTTTAACACAATATGAATGTAGAGTGAAATCATTCACTAAAGCTTCCACTCCACTTTTGGACACAGTAGACCATCCAGGACTCAGAAACTGAAGTCAAAGCTGGTGCTAATGTCAATGTTAATATTGTTAATTGTACTAATATAAGTTAAGTTTACTGAAATTTGAAATATCATTAAATATTTTTCTCTCATGTTTCAATTAATTCCACTTCCCTCACTAAACATTTCAATTTACTCAACTGTTTCTTGCACAATGAAGCTCCATAAAGCAGAACCACCATGAGTATCAGAGCAGAGACTGCTCAGCCTGTCTGTGGAGAGCAGCTCTAGGTGAAGACCTCATGCAGGACAGAAAGCAAGAGGGGATCAGTCTTATACAATATGGGAGCCAGAAGACGTACAGATTTGGTGCAGGACAGAAGGGTACTCAGTGTGCGGACCTTGTACAGAGCAAAGAGGGCCATCAGGATACAGAGCCGATAAAGGGCAGGAGTCCAGGAATGTCCTGCTTGGTCCCCTTCAAAGCCCCAAGATAACATCTAAGGCATTTAATATATTAAGTTTTATTTAGACAAATGATTTTTACAGGAATTTTTTAAAAAAGTAACATACGTCCTGACTAGCAATTATTTTAGTTTAGAATGAATTGAATAACATTTTTTTCTCATGCCATTTATTCTCCCAAAACAGTGTCTAAAATATTAGATATTTCATGCACAGTGAATGAGTGAGTGATAGGAGTTAATGAGATTGGATGGAGTAGCTGGTTTACCGACACACAAAGCTGCAACCCAATCTTGATCCCTCCAGTCCTGTATCTCAGTTTTCATAGGAAACTAATAAAATTCTCTTGTCTATAAATTATCAGTTTTGTTCAACAACAGCTTTGCCTGAATGTTTCAGTTTTCAACTTTCTGAATTATACTTAACCTAATTATCCTATACTTATTTAAGTTAGGGATAGAGTTCTAGATTATGGAAAGTTCAGGTGCTCAATGAAAGACTTTTTATCAGTCTCAGGGTTAGAGAAATTTGCACACCAGTTTAGAGAAATTTGTAGGGAAAAGTTCACATAATATCTGAAATACATGGATAAGTAAAATGTAATGTAGTGAACTTAGAGCAAAATTTAGAGTTTAGAACTTAGAGCAAAAATAAATAAATAAATAAAAGTGTGTGACTTCAGGAAATCTAAAGTCAGAATTACATTAAGGATAGCAACAGAAATCAGATGTCTTTGCTCCTTACTGTTTGCTCCTTTATGAATTTCTGAGGAAACATGCTAACAAGCCACATCCCAGGAATGAGACAAGCAAAGAATATAGTGCATATACCTTTTAAGTCCTTCCTGTTCCTTCAGAGAGTAAATCTGAGTCACACCAGTGAAGCTGCTTTTACAAGTCCAAAGCCAAGGCAATCATGTTTAAATTCAGGAGAAAAAGTGGGAAAGTTACATCATCAGGTTTTTCACGTTAGGGAATTGGGATAAAATTTTGTTCTTCAGCCCTTCGTAGCATTAAACAAGCATAAAAACTAACAAGACTGGAGAAGCAAGGAGGAATTTTGAAGTTTCGTATTTATTCATATTACCCACACTTGGCATCAGCTCATCCTTGGAACTCTACTTTTTTTAAGGCATTCTCATAATCCACCATTTTGTTTTTTGTTTTTCCATTTACTTTACCAGTTATATTGTATATTTCCACTCATGGTATACATGGGAATTGAATGTGTTTGCCACTTGGGTGCTGCACCTATCAAAAATCAATCTTCCTTTTCCATAAGGATATGGTACATTAAGTTTAAAATATACTACTCAGATTAAAATCACATTTTTCCTTTTTCATGCTTATTTAAAATGTTCTCTCTCTTTGTAAATATAAATCTTAATTTCAGAAAGGAAGTATTTTGGGGAATATAAACAACAAAGTCAGAACTTGACCCAGAACTGATTTAAAACTGTGTTTCTCCCCTCACACATTCTGCGGTCATTCTGTAGTTGCATACTTTGTGTGTGTGACACTGTGCCATCCAGTGATTGCTTCAGATGCTCCACAGTATAACAAATATACTAATACCTGAAGATGTAGGTGTTGTATCTTCAGTTCATATCTCTTCTCCAGATTTAAAAGCCCATTATAGCTTTATATGAAACATTTATTCAAATTGTGTTTTCTAATTGTGTATCTAAGTTCATTAATATGATTCCCAAACTCAAAGAAATCTGAGTTTAAAATGTTATCAGCAACTCAGCTTTCTGATTCCGCTCAGTTTCTTATTTTCATGCAATTGGAATAGCATAGAGGAAGCCAGATGGCAGCAAAAGGGATTTTATAATAGAAAAAACTGGGGGCTTAAACTTGCAGAATTGTTGTTTAAGTATTACCTTTACTTCTAACTGTATAATCTTAGTCATGCCACTAAAATCTCTGGGTGTCAGTTTCTCAGAATCTGAAAACAAAAGAGGCAACATTTATGTACCTCCTATGCTTCTGTGAACCTCAAGACATCTATAGTTCTAATGTGCAAATGTGGTCTAAGCTTTCTCCATGACAGAGTGATCCTCCTTCCCCTTATTCCTAACCTCAAAGGCTCAAAGATTTCCCTTGAAGGTCTGCTGCATCAAACTTAGAATACATAATTCAGAAATGGAAAAAGCCATGAAAAAATAATTAATATTTACCAGTGCTGACTTGGTTCTGGGCACTGTGCTGAACCTTTCTCAGCACATCATGGGTACAAAGACTGAATAATTCATTTCAGGCCCCTGTCTGATCCTCTGGACAAGTAGGTCCAAACACCAGGATTAAGAATCAGCTCTTTACAAGAGCCCATCCTGCCCTCCAACTTTGTTACCCTTAGGTCTCTGGTACCTTCAAATTGAACCCTTCTTGGATCCTTCCTTTCTGTGAACTTAGTCCCTTGGTTTCTGTCTAAATTATAAGAGTTCCTACATGTTCAGCTAAAATGAAAACTTCTGCATTCTCTATCCTCAATCACCAAGAACTCTCACACATTTGAGATATCACAGTGCATCGTTTATACTACGCTCATGGGCTTTATATCACTTATTCCTGTAGTTTAGTTACTTATTTTTAAATTTCAGCAAAAACGCCACACCCAGAGGGATGGTATGGGGAGGGAGGAGGGAGGAGGGTTCAGGATGGGGAACACATGTATACCTGTGGTGGATTCATTTTGATATTTGGCAAAACTAATACAATTATGTTAAGTTTAAAAATAAAATAAAATTAAAAAAAAAAAAAAACAAAACAAAACAAACAAAAAAAAAACTAATTTATAAGTCCACAGAGGGTGGCCAAGTATCCATTGTCTAATATGAGTTTGTGAAAAACAATCTTACTAAATAAACTCATTTTACTTCTTAAAAAAAAAAAAAAATGTGTTTATAATTGAAGTTAAAAATGTAAAAGGTATCTGGATTCTGTGTAGATAAGAAAGTTTAAAACGTGTATACCTGTGGCAGATTCATGTTGATATATGGCAAAACCAATACAATATTGTAAAGTTAAAAAATAAAATAAAATAAATAAAATGTAAAACAAATCTTTTTAAAATTTTATTTATTTTTGGCAACATTGGGTCTTCATTGCTGTGTGCAAAATTTCTCTAGTTGCAGTGAGCAGGGGCTACTTTTTAATTGCACTATGAGGTCTTCTTATTGTGGTGGCTTCCATGTTTGTTGAGCACAGGCTTCAGTAGTTATGGCACATGAGCTTCACTGCCCTGAAGCATGTGGAATCTTCCTTGGCCAGGAATAGAATCCAAGTCCCCTGCATTGGCAGGAGGATTCTTTACCACTGGTCCACCATGGACGTCCTAAAATAAATCTTTAAAAATCACAGGTAGAGAGTTAATATATTTGACTACATCAAGTTGTGAAATTCTCTCTCAATAAATTTTAATTAATTTATTAATGAGCTGTATATATGACATCATTAATGAGCTGTATATATGAATGTTTTGTGCATATTTTACCTCAATTAAGGGCTTTGTAAGGTTCTTCTGAGACTTCCCCAGGTGGCTCAGTGGTAAGGAATCAGACTGCCAAGAGAGGAGTTGTGGGATGGATTCTTGAGTCAGGAAGACCTCCTGGAAAAGGAAATGGCAATCCACTTCAGTATGCTTGCTGGGAAATCCCATGGACAGAGGAGCCTGGTGGGCTACAGTTCATGGGGTCACAAAAGAGTCAGACATGACTTAGCGACTAAAAAACAATAAAGGTTCTTCTATAACCACAAATATAAAAGGATTCAATAAAATAAAGTGTCAAAATAGTCAATGAAGAGCTCTGTCATCCTGAGTCCCTGAGAGATTTTTGGTGAGTGGAGCCCCAGTCCCACTGAACACACTCACAGTGTGGGTACCTCATAGACACTTGTTTGTTGAAAGTCAATGATAAATTGAAGTTGTTTTACTGCAGCACAACATTGTCCATTATGATTGACCCACCCCTCTACTTATAAGTGCAATACTGTCTCCCCTTAATCCTCACCACCTCCTTTTCTTTTTTCTGCTTTCATTACACATATCAGCTTCTAATATAATGATATTATGTTGTTTTATACTTAATAGGCAAATGGGTTTATTTTATTGTTTTCCCCTAGCACAGCACTATGACTGACATGTAATACATACTTATTAATATCTGTTGAATGAATAAATAAATGAAAGAGAGAAAAGGAGAGAGGAAATTAGTACAACCCTTCCAGAGGAGAATTCAGTACTCTCATAAATTTGAAGAAGTTATTACTCTTTAACTTAAGACTTCTAAGAAGATTATTCAAAAATATACATCATCAACACTATTATAGCCATGAAAAATAAAGAAGAAGCCTAAATATTTAATAAAATAAAGTGGACACATCAATAACCAATATTAATACTGATTTATTGAAAATATTTTAAAAATAAAGTTAAGGAGAAAGATATGTTGCAAAATGACCAGTGTGATACCATTTAGTAAAAACCTCTGTTAAATATTAAATTTGGACACATGTGTACAATAAAAATATTTTGTAAATGGCAAGCAAGGTGCATAACGTCTGTAAGGAAAGTGCTCTCTCTGAGAACACTGAGGGAAGATGATCAAAGAGGACACAGGGCTTCAATGCATCTATAATGTATGTTACACATTCAATGTATCTATAATGTATCAACTTGAAATAAATATACCAAAATCATTTGATTTTTTGAAGTTGATTTGGAACATGATGGACACTGTGTTAGTATATGATTTGTCAATAGCGATTTTTTAAATGAATTTTATACACTTCTTGAATCAAAAGCTTAATCATGGGTAGCTTTTCAAGTTTTCAATTTGCATTAATCCAAATTTCAAATTTTCAGTTTATATTAGTACATGCTGTTTTTTATACCTTGCATAATTCCATGTTCTTTCAACATGTAATTGAAAGAACTTAGACTCCACAAATATACAAGGAACATTTCTTACACTTTCTCAGATACTGTTTTGTCTCATTTATGTCATTATCTCTTATAGGAAAGTTGATTTATTGATTTCATTTTTATATCATTTATCTCAAAGAGTTTGTAAGCTACTTTGGGAACTAGGACAATGAGAGTTTCCAGTTTTACTAATAGAAAGTGCCTTGCCAACATAGCATATTTTTTTAATTAAAAAACTGAGAAAAAAAAGAGATACTTTTTTAATACTTGACTATCTAGTAGACATTTGAAGTAAACTGAGTTTCCCCATGCCCAGCCTCCTATCCACCATCCTTCCTGGAGATCTGAAAGATGGTTGTGAATCTTACTGGAACATGACTTGCCTCCAGAATCCCTGAGGAATATGATCTTGGGTTTGCAAACTAAACTGAAGAGATGGTTTTCTAATATTTGATCATAAGAAGTGAGTTTCTGGGCAAATTCTCTCCCCTAAAAATCAACGAAAGAGCGCAAAATATACTATTTCACCGCTCTGTTACATGATTGAAGATTATATAACAAGTTTACAAGTGTTTGTTCATGGAAACTACTAAAATCTGTGTAAGAATAGCTTGTTTGTGGTGTTTTGATCCAGGCTGTGTCCATTGCCCACATTCAGCTACTTTGAGTGGTAGTTCAAAAAGGACCATGAAACAAGGCAGTGAAAACCAACAGCTTTGCCACTGCTTGCTAAAGAGGGTTCACATAATTAGAAAATTGTTGTGATCTTAGTGCAAATGAACACAGTCTAGTAGCTGCAGTAATCTGGGATGTGATCCAGTTCTGTGCATAAAATAGATGTGCAAACTAGCAAGATAATTTAGAGGGCATCCTAAGAAGAAAAACTGACATAGGAGCTTTAAATTTTTACACATATCCTGTCTATAACTTGGCCCTCAGGGAAAAGTGAAAGAAATACTCATCATACATCCCAGCCTTTGGATCACAACCCAAGGGACAAATTTCTGCTTAAACTTCACTAAGAGGACTAAGACATCCAGCATAGTTTAGATGCTAGGGGAAAGCTAAAGGCAAAGACAAAATATGGGGCCTAACAGCAGTCTGCATGATACTGTAGGATTCAAAAAGTAAAAGTGCAGTTACTCAGTAATGTCTGACTCTTTGTGACCCCATGGACTGTAGCCCGAGAGGCTCCTCTGTCCTGGGAATTCGTCAAGCAAGAATACAGGAGTGGGTAGTCAATCCCTTATCCAAAGGATGTTCCCCCACCCAAGGATTGAATCCTGGCCTCCTGCATTTCAGGCAGATTCTTTATCATCTAAGCCACCAGGAAACCCCTGGTTTGAGAAGAGGTGTGCAATTCTGAGACTTCTTCCTAAAGAGGGAAGAAAACCTCATACCAAGTTTCTCAGCATCTCATTGCATCACTCTAAAGAATGGGGGTAGATGGATCTCAGACACTTGCATGTCTCCAGAATATTGAGAGATGGTGCATGATTCTTTCAGGAGAGAAAGAGAAATGAGGTTTGCAGCCAGCCTGCCAGCATTCCATTTATCTCCTAGATAAAGAGGGAGAAAAGGTTATGATAGTCAATATAGCTCAATGAGATTGGAAGAAGGTGCAAAACCCTGAAACCTGAGGGAGAGTAGTGAAGTATACACTGAGATGTCTGAGAAATGTCTGAGAGATTTGCAGAATCTCTATAAACAGTTATTGCCTAAGGCTTTTTTCTATAAAACTAGAACAGGCACCTTCTTCAAATACTCAAACATTAACACAAAACTACAAGGAACACAAAGAATCAGGAAAATATGATACTGGAGAAATAAATTTCTAGTAACTAACCCTGCCCCAAAATGGAGATCTGTGATTTGCCTGACAAAGAATTTAAAATAATGATTATTTGAAAAGCTGAGTGAGATAGAAAAAAAGAGAGATAACAACCAGAGAATCAGGAAAACTGTACCTGAAAAAATATCAATGAGATCAGATCAGATCAGTCGCTCAGTCGTCCCTGACTCTTTGCGACCCCATGAATCGCAGCACGCCAAGCCTCCCTGTCCATCACCAACTCCCGGAGTTCACTCAAACTCACGTCCATCAAGTCGGTGATGCCATCCAGCCATCTCATCCTCTGTCCTCCCCTTCTCCTCCTGCCCCCAATCCCTCCCAGCATCACAGTCTTTTCCAATGAGTCAACTCTTCGCATGAGGTGGCCAAAGTACTGGAGTCTCAGATTTAGCATCATTCCTTCCAAAGAACACCCAGGGCTGATCTCCTTTAGAATGGACTGGTTGGATCTCCTTGCAGTCCAAGGGACTCTCAAGAGTCTTCTCCAATAACACAGTTCAAAAATATCATTCTTCAGTGCTCAGCTTTCTTCACAGTCCAACTCTCCCATCCATACATGACCACTGGAAAAACCATAGCCTTGACTAGACGAACCTTTGTTGGCAAAGTAATGTCTCTGCTTTTCAATATGCTATCTAGGTTGGTTATTACTTTCCTTACAAGGAGTAAACATCTTTTAATTTCATGGTTTCAGTCACCATCTGCAGTGATTTTGGAGCCCCCCAAAATAAAGTCTGACACTGTTTCCCCATCTATTTCCCATGAACTGATGGGACCAGATCCCATGAATTCGTTTTCTGAATGTTGAGCTTTAAGCCAACTTTTTCACTCTCCTCTTTCACTTTCATCAAGAGGCTTTTTAGTTCCTCTTCACTTTCTGCCATAAGGGTGGTGTCATCTGCACATCTGAGGTTATTGATATTTCTCCCAGCAATCTTGATTCCATCTTGTGTTTCTTCCAGTCCAGCGTTTCTCATGATGTACTCTGCATATAAGTTAAATAAGCAGGGTGACAATATACAGCCTTGACATACTCCTTTTCCTATTTGGAACCAGTCTGTTGTTCCATGTCCAGTTCTAACTGTTGCTTCCTGACCTGCATACAAATTTCTCAAGAGGCAGATCAGGTGGTCTGGTATTCCCATCTTTTCCAGAATTTTCCACAGTTTATTGTGATCCACACAGTCAAAGGCTTTGACATAGTCAATAAAGTAGAAATAGATGTTTTTCTAGAACTCTCTTGCTTTTTCCATGATCCAGCAGATGTTGGCAATTTGATATCTGGTTCCTCTGCCTTTTCTAAAACCAGCTTGAACAGCTGGAAGTTCACAGTTCACGTATTGCTGAAGCCTGGCTTGGAGAATTTTGAGCATTACTTTACTAGCGTGTGAGATGAGTGCAACTGTGCAGTAATTTGAGCATTCTTTGGCATTGCCTTTCTTTGGGATTAGAATGAAAACTGACCTTTTCCAGTCCTGTGGCCACTGCTGAGTTTTCCAAATTTGCTGGTGTATTGAGTGCAGCACTTTCACAGCATCATCTCTCAGGATTTGAAATAGCTCAACTGGAATTTCATCACCTCCACTAGGTTTGTTTGTAGTGATGCTTTCTAAGGTCCACTTGACTTCACATTCCAGGATATCTGGCTCTAGATGGTATGAGTTGTCATACCATCATGATTATCTTGGTCGTTACCATCTTTCTAAATTCCATATATATGCGTTAGTATACTGTATTGGCAGAGAAGGCAATGGCACCCCACTCCAGTACCCTTGCCTGGAAAACCCCATGGACGGAGGAGCCTGGTAGGCTGCAGTCCATGGGGTCGCTAAGTCAGACACGACTGAGCAACTCCACTTTCACTTTTCACTTTCATGCATTGGAGAAGGAAATGGCAACCCACTCCAGTGTTCTTGCCTGGAGAATCCCAGGGACAGGGCAGCCTGGTGGGCTGCCATCTATGGGGTCACACAGAGTCGGACACGACTGAGGCGACTTAGCAGCAGCAGCAGCATCATACTGTATTGGTATTTTTCTTTCTGGCTTATTTCACTCTGTATAATAGGCTCCAGTTTCATCCACCTCATTAGAACTGATTCAAATGTATTCTTTCTAATGGCTTAGTAATACTCAGGTCAGGAAGCAACAGTTAGAACTGGACATGGAACAACAGACTGGTTCCAAATAGGAAAAGGAGTACGTCAAGGCTGTATTTTATCACCCTGCTGATTTAACTTCTATGCAGAGTACATCATGAGAAATGCTGGGCTGGAAGAAGCACAAGCTGGAATCAAGATTGCCAGGAGAAATACCAATAACCTCAGATATGCAGATGACACCACCCTTATGGCAGAAAGTGAAGAGGAACTAAAAAGCCTCTTGATGAAAGTGAAAGAGGAGAGTGAAAAAGTTGGCTTAAAACTCAACATTCAGAAAATGAAGATCATGGCATCTGGTCCCATCACTTCATGGGAAATAGATGGGGAAACAGCAGAAACAGTATCAGACTTTATTTTGGGGGGCTCCAAAATCACTGCAGATGGTGATTGCAGCCATGAAATTAAAAGATGCTTACTCCTTGGAAGGAAAGTTATGACCAACCTAGATAGCATATTGAAAAGCAGAAACATTACTTTTCCAACAGAGGTCCATCTGGTCAAGGCTATGGTTTTTCCTGTGGTCATGTATGGATGTGAGAGTTGGACTGTGAAGAAAGCTGAGCGCCGAAGAATTGATGCTTTTGAACTGTGGTGTTGGAGAAGACTCTTGAGAGTCCCTTGGACTCCAAGGACACCCAACCAGTCCATTCTGAAGGAGATCGGCCCCGGGATTTCTTTGGAAGGAATGATGCTAAAGCTGAGACTCCAGTACTTTGGCCACCTCATGTGAAGAGTTGACTCATTGGAAAAGACTCTGATGCTGGTAGAGATTGGAGGCAGGAGGAGAAGGGGATGACAGAGGATAAGATGGCTGGATGGCATCACTGACTTGCTGGATGTGAGTCTGAGTGAACTCTGGGAGTTGGTGATGGAGGCCTGATGTGCTGCGATTCATAGGGTGGCAAAGAGTCGGACACAACTGAGTCACTGAACTGAACTGAACTGAACACTCCATTGTGTATATGTACCACAGCTTTCTTATCCATTCACCTGCTGATGGACATCTAGGTTGTTTCCATGTCCTGGCTATTATAAACAGTGCTGTGATGAACATTGGGGTACACGTGTCTCTTTCAATTCTGGTTTCCTTGGTGTGTACGCCCAGCAGTGGGATTGCTGGGTCATAAGGCAGTTCTATTTCCAGTTTTTTAAGGAATCTCCACACTGTTCTCCAAGTGGCTCTACTAGTTTGCATTCTATAGATTCATTGAAATTCCTATCAAAATACTAATAACATTTTTTTATAGAACTAGAACAAAAAACTTTAAAATCTGTATGGAATCACAAAAGACTCCAAATAGCCAAACAAGCTTGAGAAAGAAGAGGAGAACTGAATCAGACTATACAGTGTGTGCTAAGTCACTTCAGTCATGTCTGACATTCTGCAATCCTATGGACTGTAGCCCACCAGGTTCTTCTGTCTGTGGGATTCTCCAGGCAAGAATACTGGAGTAGCTTGCCAGCCTCCTCCAGGGGATATTCCCAACCCAGGTATTGAACCCATGTCTCCTGTGTCTCCTGCATTGCAGGCAGGTTCTTTAGTACTGAGACATTAGAGCAGCTTTGGACTATACTACAAAGCTTCAATAATCAAAGAAGTATGGTGACTGGAACAAAATCAGACACCTAGTTCAATGGAACAGAGTAGAGAGCCCAGAAATAAACCCATATTTATATGGGCAATTAATTTATTACAAAGGAGGTGATGATATGCAATGAGGATTTGCATTTCTTTAATAATTAGCAGTGTTGAACATCTTTTCAGGTACTTCTTGGACATCTATATGTCTTCTTTGGAGAAATGTATATTTAGGTGTTTTGCTTATTTTTGATTGGGTTGTTTGCTTTTTTTTTAATTTTTTTATATTGAGAGTCATGTTTGTAAGTTTTTGAAATTAATTGCTTTTAGTTGCATCTTTTGAAAATATTTTCTCCCATTATGTGGGTTGCCTTTTCATTTTGTCTACTGTTTCCTTTGCTGTGCAAAAGCTTTTGAGTTTATTTAGATCTCATTTGCAAATGTATGGATTTTTTCCCCAAAAAACATGCAATAAGGAATCATGTCAAATATATGTCAATATTAAAAATAAATCCAAGTAAATAAATCTAAGAAAAAATAGATAATCCAAATAGGGCTGTAAATGATTAACTTAAAATCTTTCTGCAAAGAAAATGATAAAACCAGATAGATCTAGCCATAAGTTCTATCAAGTTTTTAAGAAATATATCAATGTTATATTCTTAAATATATCAGAATACATGAGGAGGAATACTTTCCAACTCATTCAAAGCTCAGTTTTCCTTATAACCAAATAAAGACAAAAATATTAATAGAAATCAAAACTGTGTACCAATATACCTCTTGAATGCACATGGCAATTTCCTAACAAACTATTAGCAAACTGAAATACAAAATTATAAAAATCATTATAAGCCATGACCAAGTGTGATTTGATTTAAAAATTAAAGATTGCTTAGCAATAGAGAGCTATTAATATGATACATTTATTAATTGAGAAAAGAAATGCAATGTATACTTCTATCAATATACATAGAAAAAATATTACTCTGCAAAATGCATTTATGTAAAAACTCAGCAAACTAGGAATAGAAAAACATTTCTTAGGTCCAAGATAAGACATGCTAGAGAAACACAAGTAGCATCTATTTAATTGAAAAAATTGAGTAATTTCTCTATAAAATCAGCAACAAGACAAGGATATTTGCCTTAATTGTTTCTATCCAACATTGTGCTGGAAGATAAATCCAGGGAATGGATTTATAATTATCCATGGATAATTACAGAAAACAGATAAATAAAAGACACCTTGCTTGGAAAGCAAGAGGTAATGTTAAGTTTATTTACAGAAGGCATGCAAACTAAGAATTTTGCTAAAAAACTATTAAAATCTATAAATGAGTTCATTAGGTTTAAAGCATACTAAATCAATAAGTGAAAATTCGTTTTATTTTTATACACCCGTACTCAACACTTTGAAAATTAAAATGGGGGGGAAAAATTGCATTCACATGCCTGGGGAGGTGAGAGAATCAGCACACCTGCAGACAAGAAAGGCCGTAGTGCAGATGCTGATGAGGTGGAGGAGATGCTCAAGTTCACTGAGAAACTAAAGGAAGATGAAATCATTGATGAATAAGTTCCTCTTATTTTCTCTCAACTGCTAGTTTAATGTGATATTCTACTCAGCATGACAGATCTGATTCATTCCTATTTTAAATTACCTGTTGTTTGAGAGCCTCAAATTTCTATTTTCATGCCAGAACTAAAAAAAAGTATATATATACATATATGTTCACAAACATTGTTATTGTTCAATCACTAAGTCACATCTGACTCTTTGCAACCCCACAGACTGCAACATGCCAGGCTTCCCTGTCCTTCACTATTTCCCAGAGTCTGCTCAAACTCATGTCCATTGACCCAGTGATACCATCCAACCATCTCCTCCTCTGTTTGACCCCTTCTCCTTTTGACCCCAATCTTTCCCACCATCAGGATTTTTTCCCATAAGTCAGGTCTTCACATCAGGTGGCCAAAGTATTGGAGCTTCAGTTTCAGCATCAGGCCTTCCAATGAATATTCAGGGTTGATCTCCTTTAGTATGGACTGGTTTGTTCTCCTTGCGTCTAAGGTACTCCCAAGAGTCTTCTCCAGTACAACAGTTCAAAAGCGTCAATTCTTCAGCACTCAGCCCTCTTTATGGTCCAACTCTCACATCCATACATGACTACTGGAAAAACCATAGCTCTGACCTTTGTTGGCAAAGGGATGTCTCTGTTTTTGAATATGCCGTCTAGGGTTTGTCATGTCTTTTCTTCCAAGGAGCAAGTGTCTTTTAATTTCATGGCTGCACTCACAATCTGCAGTGATTTTGGATTCCAAGAAAATAAAATCTGCCACTGTTTCCACTTTTTCACAAACATCAGTTCAGTTCAGTTCAGTCGCTCAGTCATGTCCAACTCTTTGTGACCCCCCCAAAAAAATTACTCACTGACTCAAAATAGTAGTCTTCTACCAATTTCCTGGTGGCTCAGATGGTAAAGCATCTGCCTGCAATGCGGGAGACCCAGGTTCCCTGGGTCAGGAAGATCCCCTGGAGAAGGAAATGACAACCCACGCCAGTACTCTTGCCTGGAAAATTCCATAAACTGAGGAGCCTGGTAGGCTACAGTCCATGGGGTCGCAAAGAGTCAGACACGACTGAGCGACTTCATTTTCTTCACTTTCTACCAATCAGTGTTTACTAAATTAAAAAAAAAAAATCACAAAACCTTAGTGACAGAAAGCAGTAAACATTTGTTATCTTTTTGCACCTGTATGTTGCCTGTGGGGGCTTTAATGATCTTGATTTGGCTTAAGTGTGTTACTCTAAGTTACATATTTTCATTACTGTGCTAACTGATCATATTCTCCTCATGATGACTATAGAGGTAGCCCGAGAGGTATGAGAAGGCAAGCATAAACATAGATGTTTCTTGAGGCTTACATATGGAACTGGCACAATTCCACTACTGATTACATTCCTTTCATCCATGCAAATTATATGGCCAAGCCCAAAGTGAAGAGGCAGAAAATACACTCCTTTTCTTGGGAAACTTGAAAAATTTATCTGCTGAAGGGCAAGGGAGAGTAAAAGCAATGGAGACAATCAATCAGTCTGCCTCAGTGTACATATACACTGACAGCCACAGTAAAAAAATTACTCACCACTAACAGTCACCCAAGAACTGCAATCAATTATACCTATTATTTTGTGATCTACATCAGATCCTAAAGTGTCCTCTTTTATCCAGATGCATATGAATAAAATGTTATTCAAAGATGTTACTATTTCCCCACAACTCAATGAACAGTACTGGAATAAGGACAGGATAACCATAACAAGCCCATTTTAAAAGAGGAAGAATGAAAGATACTACATAGCAATTTTGTGTCACACAGGGTTATCAGTCATGGGTCATTTATTCTTGATTTAGGGCATTTCTTTTGTTATTCCACAGTTCTACTCTCTGAGCATTAATTCTTGATCTATTATTCTTTACATCAGTTCAGTTCAGTTCAGTTGCTCAGTCATGTCCGACTCTTTGTGACCCCATGAATCCCAGCACGCCATGCCTCCCTGTCCATCACCAACTCCTGGAGTTCACTCAGACTCACGTCCATCGAGTCAGTGATGCCATCCAGCCATCTCATCCTCTGTCATCCCCTTCTCCTCCTGCCCCCAATCCCTCCCAGCATCAGAGTCTTTTCCAATGAGTCAACTCTTCACATGAGGTGGCCAAAGTAGTGGAGTTTCAGCTTTAGCATCATTCCTTCCAGAGAACACCCAGGGCTGATCTCCTTCAGAATGGACTGGTTGAATCTCCTTGCAGTCCAAGGAACTCTCAAGAGTCTTCTCCAACACCACAGTTCAAAAGCATCAATTCTTCAGTGCTCAGCTTTCTTCACAGTCCAACTCTCACATCCATACATGACCACAGGAAAAACCATAGCCTTGACTAGACAGACCTTTGTTGGCAAAGTAATGTCTCTGCTTTTCAATATGCTTTCTAGGTTGGTCATAACTTTCCTTCCAAGGAGTAAACATCTTTTAATTTCATGGCTACAATTACCATCTGCAGTGATTTGGAAGCCCAAAAAAATAAAGTCTGACACTGTTTCCACTGTTTCCCCATCTATTTCCCATGAAGTGATGGGACCAGATCCCATGATCTTCATTTTCTGAATGTTGAGCTTTAAGCCAACTTTTCACTCTCTTCTTTCACTTTCATCAAGAGGCTTTTGAGTTCCTCTCCACTTTCTGCCATAAGGGTGGTGTCATCTGCATATCTGAGGTTATTGATATTTCTCACGGCAATCTTGATTCCAACTTGTGCTTCTTCCAGCCCAGTGTTTCTCATGATGTACTGTGCATATAAATTAAATAAGCAGGGTGACAGTATACAGCTTTGACGTACTCCTTTTCTTATTTGCAACCAGTCTGTGGTTCCATGTCCAATTCTAACTGTTGCTTCCTGACCTGCATATAGGTTTCTCAAGACACAGGTCAGGTGGCCTGGTATTCACATCTGTTTCATAATTTTCTTTTTTTTATTTTATTTTATTTTTAAACTTTACATAATTGTATTAGCCTTGCCAAACATCAAAATGAATCCATCACAGGTATACCTGTGCTCCCCATCCTGAACCCTCCTCCCTCCTCCCTCCCCATACCATCCCTCTGGGTCGTCCCAGTGCACCAGCCCCAAGCATCCAGCATTGTGCATCGAACCTGGACTGGCATCTCGTTTCATACATGATATTTTACATGTTTCAATGCCATTCTCCCAAATCTTCCCACCCTCTCCCTCTCCCACAGAGTCCATAAGACTGTTCCATACATCACTGTCTCCTCTGCTGTCTCGTACACAGGGTTATTGTTATCATCTTTCTAAATTCCATATATATGCATTAGTATACTGTATTGGTGTTTTTCCTTCTGGCTTACTTCACTCTGTATAATAGGCTCCAGTTTCATCCACCTCATTAGAACTGATTCAAATGAATTCTTTTTAATGGCTGAGTAATACTCCATTGTGTATATGTACCACTGCTTTCTTATCCATTCATCTGCTGATGGACATCTAGGTTGCTTCCATGTCCTGGCTATTATAAACAGTGCTGCAATGAACAAATGGGTACATGTGTCTCTTTCCCTTCTGGTTTCCTCAGTGTGTATGCCCAGCAATGGGATTGCTGGATCATCAGGCAGTTCTATTTCCAGTTTTTTAAGGAATCTCCACACTGTTCTCCGTAGTGGCTGTACTAGTTTGCATTCCCACCAACAGTGTAAGAGGGTTCCCTTTTCTCCACACCCTCTCCAACATTTATTATTTGTAGACTTTTGGATCGCAGCCATTCTGACTGGTGTGAAATGGTACCTCATAGTGGTCTTGATTTGCATTTCTCTGATAATGAGTGATGTTGAGCATCTTTTCATGTGTTTGTTAGCCATCTGTATGTCTTCTTTGGAGAAATGTCTATTTAGTTCTTTGGCCCATTTTTTGATTGGGTCATTTATTTTTCTGGAGTTGAGCTGTAGGAGTTGCTTGTATATTTTTGAGATTAGCTGTTTGTCAGTTGCTTCATTTGCTATTATTTTCTCCCATTCTGAAGGCTGTCTTTTCACCTTGCTGATAGTTTCCTTTGATGTGCAGAAGCTTTTAAGTTTAATTAGGTCCCATTTGTTTATTTTTGCTTTTATTTCCAATATTCTGGGAGGTGGGTCATAGAGGATCCTGCTGTGATGTATGTTGGAGAGTGTTTTGCCTATGTTCTCCTCTAGGAGTTTTATAGTTTCTGGTCTTATGTTTAGATCTTTAATCCATTTTGAGTTTATTTTTGTGTATGGTGTCAGAAAGTGTTCTAGTTTCATTCTTTTACAAGTGGTTGACCAGTTTTCCCAGCACCACTTGTTAAAGAGATTGTCTTTAATCCATTGTATATTCTTGCCTCCTTTGTCAAAGATAAGGTGTCCATATGTGCGTGGATTTATCTCTGGGCTTTCTATTTTGTTCCATTGATCTATATTTCTGTCTTTGTGCCAGTACCATACTGTCTTGATGACTGTGGCTTTGTAGTAGAGCCTGAAGTCAGGTAGGTTGATTCCTCCAGTTCCATTCTTATTTCTCAAGATCGCTTTGGCTATTGGAGGTTTTTTGTATTTCCATACAAATTGTGAAATTATTTGTTCTAGCTCTGTGAAGAATACTGTTGGTAGCTTGATAGGGATTGCATTGAATCTATAAATTGCTTTGGGTAGTATACTCATTTTCACTATATTGATTCTTCCAATCCATGAACATGGTATATTTCTCCATCTATTAGTGTCCTCTTTGATTTCTTTCACCAGTGTTTTATAGTTTTCTATATATAGGTCTTTAGTTTCTTTAGGTAGATATATTCCTAAGTATTTTATTCTTTCCATTGCAATGGTGAATGGAATTGTTTCCTTAATTTCTCTTTCTGTTTTTTCATTATTAGTGTATAGGAATGCAAAGGATTTCTGTGTGTTGATTTTATATCCTGCAACTTTACTATAATCATTGATTAGTTCTAGTAATTTTCTGGTGGAGTCTTTAGGGTTTTCTATGTAGAGGATCATGTCATCTGCAAACAGTGAGAGTTTTACTTCTTCTTTTCCAATTTGGATTCCTTTTATTTCTTTTTCTGCTCTGATTGCTGTGGCCAAAACTTCCAAAACTATGTTGAATAGTAATGGTGAAAGTGGGCACCCTTGTTTTGTTCCTGTCTTTAGAGGAAATGCTTTCAATTTTTCACCATTGAGGATAATGTTTGCTGTGGGTTTGTCATATATAGCTTTTATTATGTTGAGGTATGTTCCTTCTATTCCTGCTTTCTGGAGAGTTTTTATCATAAATGGGTGTTGAATTTTGTCAAAGGCTTTCTCTGCATCTATTGAGATAATCATATGGTTTTTATTTTTCAATTTGTTAATATGGTGTGTTTCATAATTTTCCACAGTTTATTGTGATCCACACAGTCAAAGGCTTTGGCATAGTCAATAAAGCAGAAATAGATGTTTTTCTGGAACTCTCTTGCTTTTTTGATGACCCAGTGGATGTTGGCAATTTGATCTCTGGTTCCTCTGCCTTTCCTAAAACCAGCTTGAACATCTGGAAGTTCATTGTTCATGTATTGCTGAAGCCTGGCTTGGAGGATTTTGAGCATTACTTTACTAGAGTGTGACATGAGTGCAATTGTGCAGTGGTTTAAGCATTCTTTGGCTTTGCCTTTCTTTCGGATTAGAATGAAAACTGACCTTTTCTAGTCCTGTGGCCACTGCTGAGTTTTCCCAATTTGCTGGCATATTGAGTGCAGCACTTTCACAGCATCATCTTTCAGGATTTGAAATAGCTCAACTGGAATTCCATCACCTCCAGTGGCTTTGTTAGTAATGATGCTTTCTAAGGTCCACTTGACTTCACATTCTAGGATGTCTGACTCTAGGTGAGTGATCACACCATCATGATTATCTGGGTCGTGAACATCTTTTTTGTACAGTTCTTCTGTGTATTCTTCCCACCTCTTCTTAATATCTTCTGCTTCTTTTAGGTCCATACCATTTCTGTCCTTTATCGAGCCCATCTTTGCATGAAATCTTCCCTTGGTAACTCTAATTTTCTTGAAGAGAATTCTAGTCTTTCCCATTCTGTTGTTTTCCTCTACTTCTTTGCACTGGTCGCTGAAGAAGGTTTTCTTATCTCTTCTTGCTATTCTTTGGAACTCTGCATTCAGATGCTTATATCTTTCCTTTTCTCCTTTGCTTTTTGCTTCTCTTCTTTTCACAGCTATATGTAAGGCCTCCCCAGACAGTCTTTTTGCTTTTTTGCATTTCTTTTCCATGGGGATGGTATTGATCCCTGTCTCCTGTACAATGTCACGAACCTCAGTCCATAGTTCATCAGGCACTCTATCTATCAGATCTAGTCCCTTAAATCTATTTCTCACTTCCACGGTATAATCATAAGAGATTTGATTTAGGTCATACTGGAATGGTCTAGTGGTTTTCCCTAGTTTCTTCAATTTCAGTCTGAATTTGGCAATAAGGAGTTCATGATCTGAGCCACAGTCAGCTCCTGGTCTTGTTTTTGCTGACTGTATAGAGCTTCTCCATCTTTGGCTGCAAAGAATATAATCAATCTGACTTCAGTGTTGACCATCTGGTGATGTCCATGTGTAGAGTCTTCTCTTATGTTGTTGGAAGAGGGTGTTTACTATGACCAGTGCGTTCACTTGGCAAAACTCTATTAGTCTTTGCCCTGCTTCATTCTGTATTCCAAGGCCAAATTTGCCTGTTACTCCAGGTGTTTCTTGACTTCATACTTTTGCATTCCAGTCCCCTATAATGAAAAGGACATCTTTTTTGGGCGTTAGTTTTAAAAGGTCTTGTATGTCTTCATAGAACCATTCAACTTCCACTTCTTCAGTGTTACTGGTTGGGGCATAGACTTGGATTACTGTGATATTGAATGGTTTGCCTTGGAAACAAACAGAGATCATTCTGTCATTTCTGAGATTGCATCCAAGTACTGCATTTCAGACTTTTTTGTTGACCATGATGGCTACTCCATTTCTTCTGAGGGATTCCTGCCCACAGTAGTAGATATAATGGTCGTCTGAGTTAAATTCATCCATTCCAGTCCATTTGAGTTCGCTGATTTCTAGAATGTCGACATTCACTCTTGCCATCTCTTGTTTGACCACTTCCAATTTGCCTTGATTCATGGACCTGACATTCCAGGTTCCTATGCAATATTGCTCTTTACAGCATCTTACCTTGCTTCTATCACCAGTCCCATCCACAACTGGGTATTGTTTTTGCTTTGGCTCCATCCCTTCATTCTTTCTGGAGTTATTTCTCCACTGATCTCCAGTAGCATATTGGGCACCTACTGACCTGGGGAGTTCCTCTTTCAGTATCCTATCATTTTGCCTTTTCATATTGTTCATGGGGTTCTCAAAGCAAGAATACTGAAGTGGTTTGCCATTCCCTTCTCCAGTGGACCACATTCTGTCAGACCTCTCCTCCATGACCTGCCTGTCTTGGCTGGCCCCACAGGCATGGCTTAGTTTCACTGAGTTAGACAAGGCTGCGGTCCTAGTGTGATTAGATTGACTATCTTTCTGTGATTATGGTTTCAGTGTGTCTGCCCTCGGAAGCCCTCTTGCAACACCTACCTTCTTAGTTGGGTTTCTCTTACCTTGGACGTGGAGTATCTCTTCACAGCTGCTCCAGCAAAGTGCAGCTGCTGCTCCTTACCCTGGATGAGGGGTATCTCCTCACGGCCACCCCTCCTGACCTTGAACGTGGAGTAGCTCCTCTAGGCCCTCCTGCACCCATGCAGCCACCACTCCTTGGATGTAGGGTTGCTCCTCTCGGCCGCCGCCCCTGACCTCGGGCGTGGGGTAGCTCCTCTTGGCTGCTGCACCTGACCTCGGACTTTGGGTAGCTCCTCTCAGCTGCACTTGTGGGCCATCACAGCCTAGGATCACAAGGGGACAATAGATGATTTTGAACACTGTCCTTGAAACTGACCAGATCACAATCTGTGTTTGAGCTGATTATGACCAAACACATTATTTTTAACCTATGAAACTGATAACCCCACTTTAATAATACCAAGCTATTTTCTCTTATGCATTTTTAATCTCAGAGACATTTTAGATCAGTTCTGGGTCAAGTTCTGACTAGATGTTTATGTTCTGCCTTTCTTAAATTTAATTTGTTTTTATAAGGAGAGAGAGAATGTTCTAAATAAATATATAGGAAAATATATAAACTGAAAATATAATTTTAAACTTTCAAAATGTACAATATTTTTATGAAAAAGTAAATATGTTTGTTTTTTGATAGCTCCAACACCTAAATGGTTTGTGCTCAGTCACTGAGTCGTGTACAACTCTTTGCAACCCCATGGACTGTAGCCCAACATGCTCCTCTGTCCATGGAATTTCTTCCTCAGGCAAGAATACTGGAATGGGTTGCCATTTTCTACTTCAAGGGATCTTCCCAACCCAGGGATCAAACCCAAGTCTCTTGTGTCTCCTGCATTGGCAGGCAGATTCTTTACCAGTGCACCACCTGGGAATTTCCATCTGTACCATGAGTGGAAAGTTACAATATAACTTGCAAAACCTAATGGAAAAACAGAAATCAAGATAGTGGATTCTGAGATAGTCTTTAATAAAGTAAAATTTCAGAGTAGAACTGATGCCAAGTGTGGATAACATGAATAAATAAGAAAACTGAAACTTCCTCCTAACTTTCCCCAGGACAGTTTAGTTTATATGCTTGCTCAACACTGCAGCGGTCCTAAGAAGACACATTTACCTCAATTCTCTAAAGTGAAAAAACCAATGATGTAACTCTCCCCCGGCCATTTGGATTTATACCTGATGCCCAGGCCAGGTTCATTCAGCTGGTGTGGCTTACATTCACTCTCTGATGGAGGAGAGAATGTGGAACAAAAGGTAAGTGCTCAAACTGTTGTGTCTTTTTCCTGAAATGCGGCGTGTTAACATATATCTCCAGAGCTTTATAGAACTGCAAGGGGAAAAAGGAGCAAAGATGTGTAATTACTGTTGCTGTTTCTTATGTAATTCTAATTTTAGATTTCCTGAAATCCAAGATTTTTTTGACCTAGGTACATTACATTATGTTTTGCTTCACACTTCCTGTGTCTCAGTTACTGTGTGTTTTTTTTTTTTCTGCAAGTTTCTCTAAACTGTGCAGAAAATTTGAGACTGACCAGACCTCAATCAGTCACGAAGCTCCTGACTTTTCCATAGTCTAGAACTGGACTATCTTGTTAACTTAAATAATTTTAGGACTACAGCAATTCAAAATGTAAAATTGAAATTTTCAGGCAAAGCAATTGTCGATCAAGGCTGATAAATTATAGAAAGGAGAATTTTACTACTTTTCTGAGTAAACAAAGTAATAGAGGGATCACTATGCTATGTTATAGGGATGTAGCTTTATGTTTAGTTTAACCCAATTGTTCCATATACACATTTATCTTCATTCACTCATTTACTGGGCATGAAATATCTAATGTCTTGTTACCTGGGGGAATAGATGGCATCCACCAAAGGAGAAATAAATGTTTAAGATTTTTTCAACTAAATAATTGCCATGCAGGACATCAGTAGCTTTTGTTTTTGTAGTTTCTTGCAAAAATCATTTCTCTGCATAAACTTAATACAATAAGTGATTTAGACTTTGCTTTGAGGTTGAGAAGGGGATCGATCAGCATATAGTTGACCTCCTGCTCCACCAGGGTCTGTACCTTGAATGTTTCCTCTTCTGTACAAGGTCTGGAACCAAGCGCCCTCCTTCTGCATGCTAGGTTGGCACCTCTCCTGCCCTGCATCAGGTCTGTATCCTGAGTGCCTTTCTGCCCTGTATGAGGTCTGCTCCCTCCCTGCCCCACTTTCCCTGCACAATATCTGCACCCTGGGTACACTCCTTTCCTATGAACCCCTTCTGCACTCCTTTCCTATATGTGATTTGTACACAAGTGACCTCCTCCTCTGTAAAGATCTGCACTAGTCCTACCCTTCTGTCCCACACCAGGTCAGTAAACTGAGCTGCTCTACCCAGGCAGGCCGGGCACTTTCTGCTCTGATGTCCCTGATGATCATCTTCATGGAGCTTTATTGTTCAAGGAAAAGCACAATAAACTGAAGTGCTTAGCAAGGAAAGGGTAGAAAATATTTCACATTTCAAGTTTCAACAAACTTCAGTTATGTTAATACAATTAACAATATTAATATTAACATTATCTGCAGCTTTGACTTCTATCACTGAGCACTGGAGGAGTTAATGCATCCAAAAGTGGAGTGGGAGCTTTAGTGAATAGCTTCATTCAATATTTGCATTGTTACAGACTCATTGTGTTTTTTCTAATCTAGATTTCTGATCACCCCATGAGATGATCTTTTTATATCTTCAGTTTGGGATAAAAAACAAATAATGCTGAGTGTAAACAACTTGTCTGTTTATACAGTTTTCAGCTTTCCAGACGTATTTCATATTCCTCTCTAGATTTGTGGCCAAAAAGCAACCTGGCTTTGAACTTTTGATTCTACATCAATACAACTTCTTTTTTTTTTTTAAATAGCTCAAAGTAGTTTTCTCATTGGATAAGTGTTAAGAAAACCATATATGTTTGAAATATCTAAAACCAATGAATCTTATTTCTTCCTCAGGTGAGAACTGTAACCAAAACTATGTACTCAGGGAGTCAAACTTCACAGAATCAAACATCAAGTGATTTCATCCTTGTGGGGCTCTTTGGTGAAACCAAACATGCCCTCCTCCTCTACACTGCGACCTTCATCTTCTTCCTGATGGCCCTAGCTGGGAACGCCCTCCTCATCATCCTCGTCCACCTGGAGCCCCGCCTGCACACCCCCATGTACTTTTTCATCAGCCAGCTCTCCCTCATGGACCTCATGTACATATCTGTGACTGTGCCCAAGATGCTCCTGGGCCAGGTGACAGGAGATCATACAATTTCTCCCTCAGGTTGTGGGATCCAGATATTCTTCTATCTAACCCTCGCTGGAGCTGAGTTTCTACTCCTGTCTGTGATGGCCTACGACCCATATGCTGCCATTTGCAGACCTCTCCATTATCCTCTGCTGATGAACCAGAAAGTCTGTGTATGCCTGGTGTCTGGATGCTGGTTCCTAGGAATGGTGGATGGTTTTGTGGTCACCCCCATAGCCATGAACTTCCCCTTTTGTCATTCCAGAAAAATCTTGAGTTTCTTCTGTGAGGCTCCCGCTCTGCTGAAGTTGTCCTGTTCTGACATCTCCCTCTACAAGATGATCATGTACTTGTGCTGTGTTCTCATGGTCCTCATCCCCATTGTGGTCATCTCAAGCTCATATGCCCTCATCCTGCACCTCATCCACAGAATGAGTTCATCAGAGAGCCGCAGGAAAGCCTTTGCCACCTGCTCCTCCCACATGATTGTAGTTCTGCTCTTCTTTGGTGCCACCATCTACACCTACATGCTTCCCGATTCCTACCACACAGCTGAGCAGGACATGATGGTGTCAGCCTTTTATACCATCATCACCCCTGTGCTGAACCCCCTCATTTACAGCCTCCGGAATAAGGATGTCACAGGGGCTCTGAGGAGCAGGATGCAATCAGGGCTGATCCTAAGGAAAGTTGTGAAGAGGAAATCCTGAGGATGACTATATATTTTTCCCCTATTATATTATCCCCCACCAATTTCTCTTCTTCTTTGTCCCCTGCTTCCAGGGCCCCCAACACTGAGTCTAGTTATAACTTCCTTCTTTCTTCTGCATGTGACATTTCTCCTCCATACTGTTTACTCATCATAATTTATCTCATTATATTTAATGTCCTTATACTCCTTTTATCTGTGAAGCAAAAATTGACATCAAGAAAACTCACATAGGGCCTTTGATCTTATCTCCCATCCCAAGTTTATTCACCTTTTTAATATGAGACTGGGTGTGAAATCCTTAATCCTAAATGTGGCTCACTGAGAAGAATCCAGATTCCAGCATAACACAGGAGATCTTTTAGTTTTCTTTGCCCTGTAATATCCCTCAGCTCATAATTCACATGTGGCAACCAATAATAGCAACAATGAGTGCTATTATACCTTAGTAAGAACAATGTACACATTTTTTTAAATATTGAATATGAGACTCATAGTATAAATACAAATTTACTATTTGGCTATAAGACTAAGGCTACATAGACCAAACTTCAATCTACGTTAAAGTTTCCATGAGTTAATGCATTCATCTAACTTCACAGGCTATAAGGGTATGTAAAAATAATTAAAAGTAATTTCATACTTAGTTTCTTTACTCTTTATCATAGGAAGTGAGCTGACATATGTAAACTAAATATAAGATCCTTGAAGGAGGATAGAAGTTTAGGAAATCTTAATCTTCTTAGTAGTTTCCTTCCGAAACAGGGAATTAATGAAAAGTTTTGAGGATATTCACCTATTATAACTTTTCTCTCAGTCGTGTCCGAATCTTTGCAACCCCATGGACTGTAGCCTACCAGGCTTCTCCCTCCATGGGATTCTCCAAGCAAGAGTACTGGAGTGGGTTGCCATTTTCCTTCGCCAGGGGATCTTCCCGACCCAGGGATCGAACCCGCGTCTCCCGCATTCCAGGCAGACGCTTTAACCTCTGAGCCACCAGGGAAGTCCCATTTATTGTATATCATGCTACAAATAGAATGTCTGTAAATATAGTAGGTGGTTCAGTGGTAAAGAATCTGCCTGCTAATGCAGAAGTCGCAGGAGATGCGGGTTTGATTTCTGGGTTGGGTGGATCCCTTGGAGGAGGAAAGGGAATACATTCCAGTATTCTTGCCAGGATAATCTCATAGACAGTAGTCTGTCCAAGGGACCACCAAGAGTTGGACACGACTGAGCATGCATGGCCTAAGTAACTTATTAGTAGCATCAAGACACTATTATTTTCATGAAAAAATAATTCGTGTGTCTAGTTTTACCCAATGTAGAAATTAGAAAAAATACATTTAATCTGATCAATGTGCAAGGGGTTTTGGACTCCAAATTTTAGTGTCTAATACCATTTGAAACAGAACCCTGATCTTGCTATCAAGGGATAGATATCTGATATTCACATGCCTAATACCTTTCAACAGACTGATAACTGAATAATTTTGATTCTCATTTATGATTATTCCTGCAATGCATGAAATTTGTCTGAAATTTAAAATAACTCCACCTAGTATGAAAAAATCAGTACCTGAAAAGTAAAGATATGTTTTTGTAAAGGTCAGTAACATTTTGTTTTAGAAATCAGTGTGATTAGAGAAATAAGAGAAGCAAAATGTCCCAAGTGGACACAATCAAAAGGCAAATCAAACAGTGTTACCTATCATTATCTGCTGGTATCATTAGATAAGTCTTATGTATTATCTTTATGTAGATTTTGTTTGTTCTTAATGTATGGATGGATTACATGTTTGTCATTCAGGAGCACAAAAAAAAAAAAAAAAAACTAAAACTTGGGTTTAAATTCATCCGTAAATTGAGGGACTGCTTTGAGTAGGTGTAATAAAATAAAAGAGATTAATCTTCAGTTTAGTTCTGTATATGTCTTTTTAATTCTCAAGATCTGTGTGGCATTTTTGAAGTTTCCCAAGCCCTCCCAGTGGCCTTATATCACTTTAGAGATGGAGACTGCAAAGCTTTCAAGCAAATTTCCTTGAAGAGTAAGTAGAATAATATGCACAGACAGCCCTAAAACCTGATCCAAAAATGTGAGCTGTCTTTTATCTCAGTAAATCTTAGATTTGCTTTTCAGCTGTTCTGTTGAGCTGATTATCCCACCAGTATGTTGATTTCTCTTCACTAAGGTAGAACTTGCAAGTTAATCATCGTCATGGAACTTTGGATGTTTCGTGAATTTAACTCACTTGCCTAATTCAGGTCCTCTCAAAGAGTCTAGATAAGCAGTCCTCAATCCTTCTGGCACCAGCAATCAGTTTCATGGAAGATAGTTTTTTCATGGCTGGGGGGAGGTGGAGGTATGCTTTGTCCGCCTCATACCTTCTATTTTCTGTGCTGCCAGCTTCCTAACTGGACCCAGACAGATACTGGTCTATGGTCTGGGCCTTCAGGACCCATGGGCTAGATAAATGTTGCCCCCTCTTATGTATGACAGGATGAAGGTGACTTTGCCCATGACACTGCCTCTATGTGTCTGCCCTACTTCTTCATGGACAGGAGGGAGCCACTGTAGATTCTGTCACATGAGAGGAGCTTGTCAGCTGTCTGTTGAATTAAAGAACAGCTTTTCTGGCCTTTTGCATCTTCCAGTGGACAGTTCCACAAAAATATCTGATTAAGCTGTAAGACCATATTGTATAAAATTTAATCTGTTTTCTCACAAATCTATATTTATCCAATATTCTTTGATGTAAATGTCATGCTGCCAGTCAAACTTCTTTTCTAATTTCTTATTTGTTTTTATTTATTTATTTATTGGCTGCGCTGAGTGTTCATTGCTGCTTGAGATCTTTCTCTAGTTGCATCAAGAAGAGGCTACTCTCTCGTTGTGGTGCAAGGGCTTCTCACTGCAATGGCTTCTCTTGTGAAACATGGGCTCTAGGATGCATGGGCTTTAGTAGTTGCAGTATTGGCCTTTAGAGCTGTGGCTCAGTAGTTGTGGCCCATGGCTTTAGCTGCCCTGAGACACATGGGATCTTCTTGGAGCAGGGATCGAACCTGCATCCCCTGCAGTGGAAGGTGGATTTTTAACCACTGGACCACCAAGCAAGTCCCTCAAACTCTTTGAAATAGCAAATCTTCCTAGACTCTTGGATTATTCAATCATTTATTAAACTTTTATGAATTACTTGCTATGTTATAGATGTGCTTCAGTTTATGAGAGACACAGCATTGGCCAGAACATGAGCCCTTATCTCAAGGAGTTTATTTGCTAGTGGAGGAGAGATCTGTGCAGACATGAGTTCCCAGTCATAAGAACTATGAGATGACTCCACCCAGAGAGCCCTGCAGCATCTAGATGCAAATCCTAGATTTGAGCAGTGATCCTAAACTGAAGATTGTACATATGTAAAGAGACAAAAGAACATTTCAAAGAGAGGACCAGCACATGAACAGACATGAGTATAAAAGTCAGTGGAGATATCAGGAAGCTGTCAACACCAAATTAAGTATGACTTACACTGGAATGAATAGGGAGACTATAAGAATATATATTTTATATATTAAAGTAAATTAATTTAAAAATATTAAATTAAACTAAATATACTAAAATAAACAAAATATATTTATATATTAGATACAAAATATATTTTAAAATACCTTGCCATCATAAATTGATGACAAGATATTTTAAATAATATAAAATGATAACATACAATAAATTTTATTAAATAATATAATATGTATGTATAATATGCTGTTGTTGTTCAGTCACTCAGTAGTGTCCGACTCTGAGACCCCATGGACTGCAGCACGCCAAGCCTCCCTGTCCCTCAACATCTCCCAAAGGTTGCCCAAGTTCATGTACATTGCATCAGTGATGCCATCCAGCCATCCCATCTTCTAATGCCCTCTTCTCCTTCTGCCTGCAATCTTTCCCAGCATCAGGGACTTTTCCAAAGAGTTGGCCTTTCACATCAGATAACCAAAATACTGGAGCTTCAACTTCAACATCAGTCTGTCCAACAAGTATTCAGGGTTGATTTCCCTTAAGATTGACTAGTTTGATCTCCTTGCTGTTCAAGGGACTTCCAGGAGTCTTCTCCAGCAACACAGCTTCAAGGTGTCAATTCTTTGGTGTCTGCCTTCTTTATGGTCCAGCTCTCACAACTGTACATGGCCACTGGGAAAACAATAGTCTTGACTATATGGACCTTTGTTGGCAGAGTAACGTCTCTGCTTTTCAACACACTGTCTAGGTTTGTCATAGCTTTCCTCCCAAGAAGCAATCGTCTTCTGATTCTTAGGCATAGACATGTACACATATATACATGCATATAAGTATTATATTATGTATTTATATTAGATAATATACAATGAATTATATATAATTCAATATAAAATTAAATTTATACTAAGTATATTAATGAATAAATATTAATTTTACAATATTTTCTCCAGAATTAGAGTGATTATAAACTAGAGAAGGTCAAGGGATAGACACAAACATACCTATTAATAAGAGAAACTGCACATTCTCAACAGAAAGGTATGGAAATATCATATCTTATAACCAACAATTAAAAGACGCTTACTCCTTGAAAGGAAAGTTATGACCAACATAGATAGCATATTCAAAAGCAGAGACATCACTTTGCCAACAAAGGTCTGTCTAGTCAAGGCTATGGTTTGTCCTGTGGTCATGTATGGATGTGAGAGTTGGACTGTGAAGAAGGCTGAGCGCCGAAGTATTGATGCTTTTGAACTGTGTTGTTGGAGAAGACTCTTGAGAGTCCCTTGGACTGCAAGGAGATCCAACCAGTCCATTCTGAAGGAGATCAGCCCTGGGATTTCTTTGGAAGGAATGATGCTAAAGCTGAAACTCCAGTACTTTGGCCACCTCATGCCAAGAGTTGACTCGTTGGAAAAGACTCTGATGCTGGGAGGGATTGAGGGCAGGAGGAGAAGGGGACGATAGAAGATGAGATGACGGGATGGCATCACTGACTCGATGGATGTGAGTCTGAGTGAACTCCAGGAGCTGGTGATGGACAGGGAGGCCTGGCGTGTTGCGATTCATGGGGTTTCAAAGAGTCGGACACAACTGAGCAACTGAACTGAACTGAACTGATAACCAACAATTTGAAAATTTTCTGAATGACCTTATTAACAGTTTGTTTTCAGTATATCCAACTGCCACCTTAACTGATATGTAATATATTGCATTCAAAGACTACAGCAAAATAATTTTCTTATCTTTAGACTTCTAATTTTTTCTAATCAATTGCATTCTTTCAAAAATAAAATTATATCATGAAAAATAACATTGGGAAAAGGTGTCTTTAAAGGTTATAGTTTATGAGATGTATATAAACTATATCAGTTTGAATTTGTGAGGAGAACAAAGCTACTAGCAGTGCTACAAGACTGAAAACTTTTATATACAAATAGGACTTAAATAAACATCGAGGAGGGTGAGGGAAGGAGATCTGTCATCCTTCACATGGAGTTTTGGAAAAATACTAAGTCACTCCTTGAGTTTAACACACTTGCTAGAGTGAAGAAGTAGGAACCATGGAATTATCTGAAGCTGCCTACATTGGATACACAGGGTGAGACTAAATCATAGAAATGTCTTTGAAACTACCACATCAGGGAAAGTTCCACTCTCTCATGAGCCATATGTCAGACCCCAAGAAATAATGCTCCCCACCTAAGTTTTATTTTCCTAATTTGAATGAGATTCTTGTTCTTGTGAAACTCTAACCTGGAACCATAAAGTGAAAGTGTTCTGGGAAAAACAGTGTGCAACCTTTATACAGGAGTGGTGGGGAGACCATAAGGGACAATGGAGGATCTTAAACACTGTCCTTGAAATTGACCAGGTCATAGCCTGTATTTTAGACAAATACATTTATTTTTCAACTATGAAAACTGATAAGCCCACTTTGATAGTTCCAATATGCTTTCATTGAGGTATTTGCAATCTCAGAAACATTTTAAAACAGTTCTGGGTCAAGGTCTGATTCTGATGTGTATGTTCTGTCTGACACTGCCTTTCTGAATTTCAGAATTGTTTTTACAAACAGAAAGTGAGAGAACTTCTAAACAAATATCGAATAAGAAAATGTGATTTAAAACTGGAAAATACCCATCTGAACTTAAAAAAGAATCTACAGTACCACCAGGGCTTTCCTGTGGCTGTGTGGTAAAGAACTCACCTGCCAATGCAGGAGACATGGGTTTGAAACCCAGGTCGGGAAGATCCCCTGGATCCACTCTAGTACTGCTACCTGGGAAATCCCATGAACAGAGGACACTGGCAGACTATAGTCTATGGGGTCACAATGAGTTGTCCACGATTTAGTGGCTGAGCACATACACACAATGAGTGAGTGAGTCAAAGTCGCTCAGTTGAGTCTGATTCTTTACCTTTATGGAAAAACTAGATTTGCTTTTTGATAGCTGTCACGCATAAATGGCAAACATGTTCAATTCCCATGTGTACCATGAGTGGAAAGTTACAATATAACTGTCAAAAACAAATGGAAAAACAACAACAAAAAATGATAGTTCTGAGAAAGTCTTTTCAAAAGAGTAGTGTTCAGGGTACTGGGATAACAGATATGGGTAATAAGAATAAATAAGAAAATCGAAAAGTCATTTTGACTTTGCAAGTCTTGTTAGTTTTTGTGCTTATTTAATAATGCAAAGTAGTAAATAACAGAAATTTGTCTGAATTCCCTAACACAAAGAAACTGATGATATAACTGTTTCACTCTATCTCCTGAAATTAAGCCTGATTTCCCTGGCCTTGGAATGGTAAAATCAGCTTCTTTTAGCTTGTGTGGCTCAGACTCTCTGGTGGAGCAGAATATGTTGAAGAAGAGAAAAGGTGAAACAAAATGTGTGTGCTCTAAATGCTGTGTTTGACTTTTTGTGGAAATGTGTTTAAAAGTGCAAACCAAATTAGTATCAAAGATGTCTGATTCCTATTTTTAATAGTGGTTTTCCCTACTTAATTCAATTTCAGTCTGAATTTGGCAATAAGAAGTTCATGATCTGAGCCACAGTCAGCTCCCAGTCTTGTTTTTGCTGACTGTATACAGCTTCTCCATAGCAAGTATCAAGTATTGAGAACTCACACAAAAGAAACCACTTGAATACAAGACCCAGCATCATCCAACCACCAGTAGCACTCTGTGCAGGATGCCTCATCTAAACAACAAACAACAAAATTATCAGCAGACAAGATTACCACCTCACTCAACCTTGCCCACCAGAGGAAAAACAAACAACAAAAAACTCAGCACAAATCTCACCCTATATGAAGCTTACACAAACCACTGGACCAACCTTAGGAGTGCAGAAACCAAAAGGAAGAAAGAATTCAACCTTGAAGCCTGGGGAAAGGAGACCTCAAACACAATAAGTTAAAAAAAGAAAAAGTAATGAAAAGGCAGAGAAATGCTACACAAATGAAGGAACAAACTAGAAACACAGAAGACTATATAAATTAAGAAGAATGCATCTGAGTCAATTCCATACTCTAGCTATTGTAAATAGTGTTTCAATGAGCAATGGGATACAAGTGTATCTTTCAATTTTGGTTTTCTCAGGGTATATGCCAAGGAGTGGGATTGCTGGCTCATATGGTGGTTTTATTCCTAGTTTTTTAAGGAATATCTATACTATCTTCCATAGTGGCTGTATCAATTTACATTCCCACCAACAGTGCAAGAGCATTCCCTTTTGTCCACACCCTTTTCACCATTTATTGCTTGTCAGCTTTTTGATGATGGCCATTCTGACTGGTGTGAGGTGATATCTCATTGTAGTTTTGATTTGCATTTCTCTAATAATGAGCAATGTTGAGCAGCTTTTCATGTGTTTGTTAGCCTTCTGTACGTCTTCTTTGGAGTAATGTCTGTTTAGGCCTTTTTCCCACTTTTTGATTGGGTTGTTTGTTTTTCTGGCATTGAGTTGTATGAGCTGCTTATATATTATGGAAATTAATCCTTTGTCAGTTGTTTCATTTGCTATTATTTTCTCCCATTCTGAGGGTTGTCTTTCATCTTGCTTATAGTTTCCTTTGCTGTGCAAAAGCTTTTAAGTTTAATCAAGTCCCATGTGTTTACTTTTGTTTTTATTTCTGTTACTCTAGGAGGTGGTCATAGAGGATCTTGCTTTGATTTATGTCATTGAGTGTTCTGCCTGTTTTCCTCTAAGAGTTTTATAGTTTCTGGTCTTACATTTAGGTATTTAATCCATTTGGAGTTTATCTTTGTGTATGGCGTTAGGATGGAGAAGGCACTGGCACCCCATTCTAGCACTCTTGCCTGGAAAATCCCATGGGAAGAGGAGCCTGGTGGGCTACAGTCCATGGGGTCACTAAGAGTCAGACACGACTGAGCGACTTCACTTTCACTTTTCACTTTCATGCATCGGAGAAGGTAATGGCAACCCACTCCAGTGTTCTTGCCTGGAGCATCCCAGGGACAGGGGAGCCTGGTGAGCTGCCATCTATGGGGTCACACAGAGTCCGACACTACTGAAGCGACTTAGCAGCAGCAGTAGCAGCATGGCGTTAGGAAGTGTCCTAATTTCATTCTTTCACGTGTAGCTGCCCAGTTATCCCAACACCATTTACTGAAGAGACTGTCTTTGCCCCATTGTATAGCTTGCCTCCTTTGTCAAAAATAAGGTACCCATACATGCATGGGTTTATTTCTGGGCTTTCTGTCTTGTTCCATTGGTCTATGTTTCTGTTTTTGTGCCAGTATCACACTGACTTGATGAATGTAGTTTGTGAAATTTTTTGTTCTAATTCTGTGAAACATGCCATTGGTAATTTGATGGGGATCGCATAGAATCTGTAGATTGCACTTGGTAGTATAGTCGCTTTCACAGTATTGATTCCTCCTACCCAGGAATATGGAATATCTCTCCATCTGTTTATGTCATCTTTGATTTCTTTCATTAGTTGTCATAATTTTCTATGTAGTTCTTTTATCTCCGTAGGTAAGTTTATTCCTAGATATTTAATTCTTTTTGCTGCAGTGGTGAATGGGATTGATTTCTTAATTTCTATTTCTGACTTTTCATTGTTAGTATATAGAAATGCAAGTGATTTCTGTGTATTGATTTTGTATCCTGCAGCTTTGCTAATGCACTGATTAACTATAGTAATTTTCTTATACTGTCTTTAGAGTTTTTTATATACAGTATCATGTCATCTGCAAACAGAGCTTTACTTCTTCTTTTCTGATCTGGATTCCTTTTATTTCTTTTTCTTCTCTGATTGTTATAAGACTTCCAGAACTATGTTGAAAAATAGTGGTGAAAGTGGACACTCTTGTGTCCACTGAAAGCAGTCCTAGTTTGAGAATAATGTTTGCTGTAACCTTATCTATATGACCTTTACTATGCTGAGGTAGGTCCCTTCTGTATCCAGTTTTGGAAGAGTTTTCATCATAAATGGGTGCTTAATTTTGTCAAAGGCTTTTTCTGCATCTATTGAGATTATCATGAGTTTTGTCTTCAGTTTGTTAATATGGTGTATCACATTGATTGATCTGTGTATTTTGAAGAATCCTTGCATTCTTGGAATAAACCCAACTTGATCATGGTGTATGAGCTTTTTGATGTGTTGCTGAATTCCATTTGCTAAAATTTTGTTGAGGATTTTTGCATCTATGTTCATCAGTGATATTAGCCTGTAGTTTTCTTTTTGTGTGTTGTCTTTTTCTGGTTTTGGTGTCAGGGTGATGGTGGCCTCATAGAATGAGTTTGGAAGTGTTCCTTCCTCTGCAATTTTTTGAGAGTTTTAGAAGGATAGACATTAACTCTTCTCAATGTTTGATAGAATTCTCCTGTGAATCCATCTGGCCCTGGAGTTTTGTTTTTTGGGAGATTTTTGATCACAGCTTCGATTTCAGTGCTTGTAACTGGGTTGTTCATAATTTCTCTTTCTTCCTGGTTCAGTCTTGGAAGATTCAACTTTTCTAAGAATCTGTCCATTTCTTCCAGGTTATTCATTTTATTGCCATATAGTTGTTCATAATGGGCTTCCATTGTGACTCAGCTGGTAAAGAATCTACCCGCAATGCGGGAGACCTGGGTTCAATACCTCAGTTGGGAAGATGCCCTGAAGACAGGAAAGGCTACCCACTCCAGTATTCTGGGCCTGGAGAATTCGATGGACTATGTAGTCCATGGGGTCACAAAGAGTCAGACAAGATTTAGAGACTGAACAACAACAGAACATACCTTTGAGATTTACATAATGTTTTACATCATGAACTATACTTCAAATAAATAAATCATATGCATGTGTGCTCAGTCGTATCTAACTCTTTGAGACCCTATGGACTTTAGCCCACCAGATTCCTCTGGCTATGGGATTTCCCAGGCAATGATACTGGTGCTAGTGCTAATGCTAAGTCACTTCAGTTATGTCCGACCCTATGGACTGTAGCCTGCCAGGCTCCTCTGTCCATGGGATTCCCCAGGCAAGAATACTGGAGTGGGTTGCCATGCCCTTCTCCAGGGGATCTTCCCAATCCAGGGATCAAATCCACGTCTCTTACGTCTGTCTACCTGTGTTGGCAAACAGGTTCTTTACCACTAGCGCCACCTGGGAGGCCCTGGAGTGAGTTGCCATTTCCTCCTCCAGGGGATATTCCCAACCCAGGGACTGAAACTGTGACTCATGTTTCTACTGCATTAGCAGGAGGATCCTTCACCACTGCGCCACCTGGAAAGCCCGAAATAGAAAATATATATGCTGCTGCTGCTGCTAAGTCACGTCAGTCGTGTCCGACTCTGTGCGACCCCATAGACGGCAGCCCACCAGGCTCCCCCGTCCTTGGGATTCTCCAGGCAAGAACACTGGAGTGGGTTGCCATTTCCTTCTCCAATACATGAAAGTGAAAAGTGAAAGTGAAGTCGCTCAGTCATGTCCGACCCTTAGTGATCCTATGGACTGCAGCCTACCAGGCTCCTCCATCCATGGGATTTTCCAGGCAAGAGTACTGGAGTGGGGTGCCATTGCCTTCTCTGGAATATATATATATATATATATATATACACCCTAAAGTTCATAGGAGCACTATTTGCAGTTGCCAAATTATGGAAGTAAAATGCCTACCAATAGATGAATGAATAAGGAAGATATGGTTTATGTATATTCAAAATATTACTCAACCATACAAATAGCAGAAATATTGCCATTTGTGACTAATAGAATGGCCTAGAGTTTATTATGCTAAGTGAAGCAACCCAGAGAGAGAAAAACAAATGCTATACGATTACATCTGTATGTGGAAGCTGAAAAACAAATGAGGAAACATAACAAAGCAGAAATACAGTCATAGAAACAGAGAACAAATATGTGGTTGTCAGAGGGGAGGGAAAGAGGAAGAGAAAAAAAAATAGTTGAGGGAGATTAAGAGGTAAAAACTTTCAGTTGCAAAATAAATGAGTCATGAATGTGAAATATACAGTGAAGGTAACATAGTCAATAACGTATGTAATAACTTTTATGGTGAAATATTGCAACTAGCATACATGGTGAGAATTTTGAAATATATGGAAATACTGAACTGAAATATTCTTTAATGGGAGCTAACATGATGTGCTTGATTAATTATACTTCACAACCAAAGAAACACACAAACACCTAACAAAAGAGGTCAGATTTTTGGTTAACAGAGGCTGAGGGGTGCCCGGATGGAGAACTGAATGAAGGCAGTCAAGTGGTATAAAGTTCCAGTTACAAGATATATAAGTACTAGGGATGTAAAATATAGCATGATAAGTAAAATGAACATTGTTGTTTGTTATACACAACAGTTGCTGGGAGAGTAAATCCTAATAGTTCTCATCAAAAAAAAATATTCTTTTACTTGTTTAAATGAAAAGTTAAATGGAAAATCAGAGAACTAAAAGAATTTATTTTTCTTATGATGAGAACTATTAGGATTTACTCTCCCAACAACTACTATGTGTAACAAATGACAATGTTTATCTTCATCTTTCATTGCATATATTTTTCATCTGAGGTTCTACTGGTATCAAATTACCTTAAGTTCACTTTCTCTGAATATATCCTTTATTATTGAAATGTGTCTTCATTTCTTAAGAATTTTAGGTTGCGATATCTTTATCAGATCAGATCAGTCGCTCAGTCGTGTCCGACTCTTTGCGACCCCATGAATCGAAGCACGCAGCACGCAGCACTCCCTGTCCATCACCAACTCCCGGAGTTCACTCAGACTCATGTCCACCGAGTCAGTGATGCCATCCAGCCATCTCATCCTCTGTCGTCCCCTTCTCCTCCTGCCCCCAATCCCTCCCAGCATCGGAGTCTTTTCCAATGAGTCAACTCTTCTCATGAGGTGGCCAAAGTACTGGAGTTTCAGCTTTAGCATCATTTCCTTCCAAGGTTCAGTTGGAAGTGGAATAACATATTACATTTATTTACTGTGACTTTAGCTTTCTTTTAATTGAAATACTTATTCAGTATTTAATTACATTTAAATTTTGAATTAAATAAAAACTAGCAATATTTTTTTTTTTACAATGACTTGAGAGGTCATCATTTTCCCATAGTAATTGTAAGTGTGTCAGTTTATAGACTTTCTATTATGTTACATTCTTTTATTATAAGACTTTAAGTATCAAAATAGTCTAGTCTCCAACATTGCTCTTATTTTTCAACATTTTCCTGGGTTGAAAGTAAATTTTTCAACATTTACTTCCCATACAAACTTAATGAACAACTGTTCCTTAAAGAAGAAAAAAAAATGTATTTCTGATGAGTGTTTGTTATACACTGAAGGTCTATAGTTCCATCCCCCAATTCACATGTTTAAACCCTAATCTGTAATCTGAATGTGTCTGGAGCTGGCTACCCCAAAGGAAGCAAATAAGATTAAATGAGACCCAAAGTGTGCCGCTCTGATCCAACAAGATTAGTCTTCTTATAAGAAGAAATACCAGAGCACACTCTCTTTCCTTCTGCACACTGTGGAAAGTCAGAAGATGGCTATCTGCAAGCCAGGAAGAAATCCACCCCAGAACTGAATTAAGCAAAATCTTAATATTGGAATTCTAATCTGCAGAATTATAGGGAAATAAAGTTCTTTTGTTTAAGATATCTAATCTGTAATATTTTGTCATGGAAGTTCAAGCTGATGACAAAGTTTTCATTCCACTTAATAACATTAAGCTGGTATTCACTTACATAGAACTGATATCTTCCTGATGTTAATTTGAAACAGTTCAACTGGAATTCTATCACCTCCACTAGCTTTGTTCAAAGTGATGCTTCCTAAAGCCCACTTGACTTCACATTCCAGGATGTCTGGCTCTAGGTGAATGATCACACCATTGTGGTTATCTGGGCTACAAATATCTTTTTTGAATAGTTCTTCTGAGTATTCTTGTCACTTATTATTAATATCTACTGCTTCTGTTAGGTCCATAATATTTCTGTTCTTTATTGTGCCCATCTTTGCATGAAATGTTCCTTGGTATCTCTAATTTTCTTGAAAAGAATTCTAGTCTTTCCCATTCTATTATTCTCCTGTATTTCTTCACATTGATGACTGAGGAAGGCTTTCTTATCTCTCCTTGCTGTTCTTTGGAACTCTGCATTCAAATGGGTATATTTTCCTTTTCTCCTTTGCCTTTAGCTTCTCTTCTTTTCTCAGCTATTTGTAAGGCCTCCTCAGAAAACCACTTTGTCTTGTTGTATTTCTCTTTCTTGAGGTTGGTCTTGATCACTGCCTCTTGTACAATATCACAGACCTCCATCCATAGTTCTTCAGGCACTCTGTCTACCACATTTAATCCCTTGAATCTATTTCTCACTTTCATTGTATAATCATAAGGGATTTGATTTAGGTCATACCTGAATGGTCTAGTGGTTTTCCTCACTCTCTTCAATTTAAGTCTGAATTTGGCAATAAGGAGTTCATGATCTGAGCCATAGTCAGCTCCCAGACTTGTTTTTGCTGACTCTATGGAGTTTCTCCATCTTTGACTGCAAAGAATATAATAAATCTGATTTTGGTGTTGACCATCTGGTGATGTCCATGTGTAGAGTCTTCTCTTGTGTTGTTGGAAGAACGTGTTTGCTATGACCAGTGCATTCTCTTGACAAAACTCTGCTAGCCTTTGACCTGCTTCATTTTGTACTCCAAGGCCAAATTTGCCTGTTACTCCAGGAATCTCTTGACTTCCTACTTTTGCATTCCAGTCCCCTATAATGAAAAGGACATCTTTTTTGGGTGTTAGTTTTAGGAGGCCTTGTAGGTCTTCATAGAACTGTTCAACTTCAGCTTCTTCAGCATTACTGGTTGGGGCATAGACTTGGATTACTGTGATATTGAAAGGTTTGCCTTGGATACGAATAGAGATCATTCTGTCATTTTTGACATTGCATCCAAGTACTGCATTTTGAATTTTTTGTTAACTATGATGACTACTCCATTTCTTTTAAAGGATTTTTACCCACAGTAGTACATACAATGGTCATCTAAGTTAAATTCACCCTTTCCAGCCCATTTCAGCTCACTGATTCCTAAACTGTCGATGATCACTCTTGCCATCTCCTGTTTGACCAGGAGATGATGCTGTTAAAGGGCTGCACGCAATATGCCAGTAATTTGGAAAACTCAGCAGTGGCCACAGGACTGGAAAAGGTCAGTTTTCATTCCAATCACAAAGAAAGACAATGCCAAAGAACGTTCAAACTACCACACAATTACACTCATCTCACATGCTAGTAAAGTAATGCTCAAAATTCTCCAAGCCACATTTCAACAGCATGTGAACAGCGAACTTGCAGATGTTCAAGCTGGATTTAGAAAAGGCAGAGGAACCAGAGATCAAATTGCCAACATCCGATGGATCATCAAAAAAGAAAGAGAGTTCCAGAAAAACATCTACTTCTGCTTTATTGACTAAGCCAAAACCTTTGACTGTGTGGATCACAATAAACTGTGGAAAATTCTTCAAGAGATGGGAATACCAGACCATCTAACCTGCCGCTTGAGAAATCTGTATGCAGGTCAGGAAGCAACAATTGGAACTGGACATGGAACAACAGACTGGTTCCAAATAGGGAAAGGAGTACGTCAAGGCTGTATATTGTCACCCTGCTTATTTAACTTCTATGCAGAGTACATCATGAGAAACACTGGGCTGGATGAAGCACAAGCTGGAATCAAGATTGCCAGGAGAACTAACAACAACCTCAGATATGCAGATGACACCACCCTTATGGCAGAAAGTGTAGAAAAACTCAAGAACTTCTTGATGAAAGTGAAAGAGGAGAGTGAAAAAGTTGACTTAAAGCTCAACAATCAGAAAACTAAGATCATGGGATCCTGTCCCATTTCTTCATGGCAAATAGATGGGGAAACAATGGAAACAGAGAGAGACTTTAATTTGGGGGACTCCAAGATCACTACAGATGGTAACTGCAGCCATGAAATTAAAAGATGCTTGCTCCTTGGAAGAAAAGCAATGACCAACCTGGACAGCATATTAAAAAGCAGAGACATTACTTTACCAACAAAGGTCCATCTAGTCAAAGCTATGGTTTTTCCAGTAGTCATGTATAGATGTGAGAGTTGGACTATAAAGAAAGCTGAGCACTGAAGGATTGATGCTTTTGAACTATGGTGTTGGAAAAGACTCTTGAGAGTCCCTTGGATAACAAGGAGATCAAACCAGTCAATCCTAAAGGAAGCCAGTTCTGAATATTCATTGGGAGGACTGATGTTGAAGCTGAAGCTGCAATACTTTGGCCACCTGATGCGAGGAATTGACTAACTGGAAATGACCCTGATGCTAGGGAAGATTGAAGGCAGGAGGATAGGGGGACAACAGAGGATGAGATTTTTGGATGGCATCACCGACTTGATGGGCATGAGTTTGAGTAGGCTCTGGGAGTTGGTAATGGACAGGGAAGGCTGGCGTGCTTCAGTCCATGGGGTTGCAATGAGTTGGACATGACTGAGCTACTGAACTGAACCTAACTGAACTGATATTAATTGGTTTTCCTCAAGGAGAAAAATATTATATTAGTTAGGCATAACAAAGGACCACAAACTGGGTAGTGTTGTTGTTGTTAAGTCTCTAATGGGATCTTACCTTAACTAATCATATCTGCTACCAATATGTTTCCAAATAAGATCACATTATGGTGCATTGGAAGTTAAGATTTTAATATATGAATTTTGAAAGAAGAAATCAGCCCATTAAACTCTAACCTCTGCTCCCCAAATCCATGTCCTTCTTAACTATGCAATATAGTTACCTTATCCCAACATCCTCAAAAGTATTGATCCCCAATCTTGGATCAACTCCAAATAAAAAATTTTATACACTTGTAAATTAGGTATAAATGAGTCTCCAGGTAAGAATCATCCTGGGGCAGAATTTCTTTTCATCTGTGAACTTGTGAAACCAGACATGTTATCTCTTCTAAAAATACAGTGATAGGACAGCTGTGGAATAGATACTCCCTTTCCAAAAAGAATAAATCCAAATAAAAGCGAAGTCATGAGATCCACTATCTTAGAATAATCAAAAGAAGTCCTGTTGAAAAATATCAAGGAAAAAAATAAGCATTTATTTCTAACATTTGAGTAACCTGACATACCTACCATGAATATCAATACAAGTTCTTAGCATTTAAACAATCCTTCCCAGATATTTTAATTATATGTTAATAAAAATTCTAATTAGATCTCCTGAATGTTACCAAATGAATTGAAAGATCAATTTAAGTTAAAAAGTAGGAAATATTTTGACACATTCACTGTAAATATAATAAAAACAAGGAAAATTGTTTCACCAGATGTTAAAAATTATTATAAACAATATCAACAAAATAAGATATCTTAAAGGAATATAATGATAGATCATTGAAAAAGAACTTACAATACTTTTATAACTTCAAAAAGTTATAATACGTTTCATATAGAGATAAAATGTTGAAGAAAAGAAAATAGCAATTGTCTTATTAGAGGTTTATAGGAATACTATGAACAGACCTACTTGAACCGAAGACAAAGTATTCCTACACCAAGAATTTGTAACAACCAGCTACACCCCTCACACTTTTAGTATAAAAGAAGTTTTAATTCTAACTGAGGTAGGATTTTTTTTTTAATATTAGTTTACTACCTTCTAGATCTGTTGCCTTACTGAATAAAGTCTCTATTTTTTTGTCCCAATGCCGTGTCTCTCAATTTATTGGCCTGTGGTGTACTGAGCTTTAAGAGCTTGATCTCCATAACAAATTTTGGTGGAACTGTCAGGAGTCATAATGCTCATGGCTAGGAGGCCCTGGTTGGGAAATTTGGAGATGAAGGTCCTAGCAGCTACTAGAGACAATTTCTGAGGCTCTCCTCTTCAAAATTCCCTGTAATAGCACTGGCTGCCCCAGTACTTGGCAGATGGGTAAGAAATCAACACATGGAGGCTGAATGATTTGATACAGAACAGTAAGTCCCTCAGTACATATAGCCAGAAACTCTTTTTTCCCCTTCATTTGGGGCTTTTTTTTTCCTCCAGAATTCAATTTGTTTTGTATTTGAGTGGCATATCCTGCTGGAGAAAGGAAATATTTGCTGGACTTTCACCTGATTTCTGAACTGATTCATTTGTTTCATTTGTATGTGTTATTTTTGTTTTGTTTTGTTGTGTATCTCTGTCTTTAAAAGATGGGGAAGTTTTCATCTATTCCTAAATAAAGCCCTCTGGAGCACATTTTTTAGAAGTGGCCTCATTATAATTTATTGCAACAATATTTGGCCAGAGTACCTGTTAGGATCTCCACAAGGGATTTATGCAGAATTATCTTGGGACCTTGTGTACGTTACACTGTATTTAAAACAAAAATTACCGACTGTCACTCTTACTTTGTTAATTAACAAAGACACTGTCTGTGGTCACCTGTACCACGGGTGTGGACCCAGCACTTTCTAAGGAGTCATATTACATGGGGTTGAGTTCACAGTTCTTGTGCTTGAAGGTTTATTTAAGATTTTTTATTTGTTGCTTGGGTATTTGGTTTCATTTTGTTTCAGTACTATTTCTCCATTTATAGTCAAATCAGTGTTGTGATGTTTAAAACTTTTTCAGATGTCAAATGAAGGAAAGGAATACACACACACACACACACACACACAAAACCTGTCTGTTCTTATTTTAAAGTAGGATATTCTTAAGTGGAAGGAAAAAGTTCCGTAATGGACAGAGAAGACCCATTGCTATTTATGATTTTACGATAAAATGGTGAAGAGCATTGTCTTTTGAATGGCTTTATACAATCCTGCTATTAGAGCTATTCTGTAAAGAAGTGGGGAAGAATGATGAAATACCATATGTGCAAGCATCTAAGCTGGTATATTAAGGAAAATAAGAAAAGGAAATTAGGATAACCCTCTTCCACTGCCTCTCATTTCTATACCACCTTCCTCAATTCCCAACACTGGGACTCAAGAAATGGTCAGAAAGATGCCCTTCCTTACAGGCATCAGTTAGAAAATTCTGTGATTTTCTAATTGGGAGACACAGAGACCTGCTCTGATATCATTGTGTAAGATCCAATAGGGCATCCAATCTGAACTAGGATCCACTCCTGGGGCAAAACAATTTCCCTTACTCCATTATTCCATAGGGGGCCTAAATACAAATAGCCATCAGGCTGGGTTTTTATGGATGACCCACTACCTTTAAACTATGTGATCCTCTAACTGAGAGACGCAGAGACCTGGGCTGGAATCATCATCTAAGATACCATAGGACATCCAGTTTGGACCAGATCCACTCCTGGGGCAAAGCAATTTCCCTTACTCCATTATTCCATCAGATCAGATCAGTCGCTCAGTCCTGTCCGACTCTTTGCGACCCCATGAATCGCAGCACGCCAGGCCTCCCTGTCCATCACCAACTCCCGGAGTTCACTCAAACTCACGTCCATCGAGTCGGTGATGCCATCCAGCCATCTCATCCTCTGTCATCCCCTTCTCCTCCTGTCCCCAATCCCTCCCAGCATCACAGTCTTTTCCAATGAGTCAACTCTTCGCATGAGGTGGCCAAAGTACTGGAGTCTCAGATTTAGCATCATTCCTTCCAAAGAAATCCCAGGGCTGATCTCCTTCAGAATGGACTGGTTGGATCTCCTTGCAGTCCAAGGGACTCTCAAGAGCCTTCTCCAACACCACAGTTCAAAAGCATCAATTCTTCGGCACTCAGCCTTCTTCACAGTCCAACTCTCACATCCATACATGACCACTGGAAAAACCATAGCCTTGACTAGATGAACCTTTGTTGGCAAAGTAATGTCTCTGCTTTTGAATATGCTATCTAGGTTGGTCATAACTTTCCTTCCAAGGAGTAAGCGTCTTTTAATTTCATGGCTGCAATCACTATCTGTAGTCATTTTGGAGCCCATAAAAATAAAGTCTGACACTGTTTCCGCTGTTTCCCCGTCTATTTCCCATGAACTGATGGGACCGGATGCCATGATCTTCGTTTTCTGAATGTTGAGCTTTAAGCCAACTTTTTCACTCTCCACTTTTACCTTCATCAAGAGGCTTTTTAGTTGCTCTTCACTTTCTGCCATAAGGGTGGTGTCATCTGCATATCTGAGGTTATTGATATTTCTCCCGGCAATCTTGATTCCAGTTTGTGTTTCTTCCAGTCCAGCATTTCTCATGATGTACTCTGCATATAAGTTAAATAAACAGGGTGACAATATACAGCATTGACATACTCCTTTTCCTATTTGGAACCAGTCTGTTGTTCCATGTCCAGTTCTAATTGTTGCTTCCTGACTTGCATACAAATTTCTCAAGAGGCAGATCAGGTGGTCTGGTATTCCCATCTCTTTCAGAATTTTCCACAGTGTATTGTGATCCACACAGTCAAAGGCTTTGGCATAGTCAATAAAGCAGAAATAGATATTTTTCTGGAACTCTCTTGCTTTTTCCATGATCCAGCAGATGTTGGCAATTTGATCTCTGGTTCCTCTGCCTTTGCTAAAACCAGCTTGAACATCAGGAAGTTCACGGTTCACATATTGCTGAAGCCTGGCTTGGAGAATTTTAAGAATTACTTTACTAGCATGTGAGATGAATGCAATTGTGTGGTAGTTTGAGCATTCTTTGGCATTGCCTTTCTTTGGGATTGGAATGAAAACTGACCTTTTCCAGTCCTGTGGCCACTGCTGAGTTTTTCAAATTTGCTGGTATATTGAGTACAGCACTTTCACAGCATCATTTTTTAGGATTTGAAATAGCTCAACTGGAATTCCATCACCTCCACTGGCTTTGTTCATAGTGATGCTTCCTAAGGCCCACTTGACATCACATTCCTGATGTCTGGCTCTAGGTCAGTGATCACACCATCGTGATTATCTGGGTCGTGAACATCTTTTTTGTATAGTTCTTCTGTGTATTCTTGCCACCTCTTCTTAATATCTTCTGCTTCTGTTAGGTCCATACCATTTCTATCTGTTATTGAACCCATCTTTGCATGAAATGTTCCCTTGGTATCTCTAGTTTTCTTAAAGAGATCTCTAGTTTTCCCCATTCTACTGTTTTCCTCTATTTCTTTGAACTTATCACTGAGGAAGGCTTTCTTATCTCTCCTTGCTATTCTTTGGAATGGACAATTACAGTTGGAAATTGTTACAAAGAAGAGCAAACCTGACTCCACATTAGATGTAATTCTTTATCTCTGTGTTCTATCGCTTGTGCTTAATCATGGTGGCTCTGTGCCTTTGTAAGGGAATATCTCAGTGCTCTGCCTCCTGGTATTAACCTTTAATGTAAAACACTTTTCCATTCATACAGAGATGAAAAGTTGCAAGAACAAAAAATAATGATGGACTTCTTGGAGTCTATAGAACCAGACCTACTTGAGCAGCTGCAAGAACAAAGAAATTTGGGATGAAGTATTTTGCAACAACTAGCCATACTGCCTTCTTTTTAAATTTGAAAGCATTCTGAATTTTAACTCTAGTAAGATGACTCTTTGGGACATTAGTCTACCAGGCTCTTGGTCTGCTGGTTTTCTGAATAAAGTTGTTCTCCTTGTTCTGAAAGGAGCTTGGTCCTTTCAGATTAAGGGCTTGCTCCTTGTCTCTCTAATTATGACCTGTCATATGGCTAACAGTATGAGTTTGCATGCATTTAAAACAGTACAATTTGAGTATGTTTTTGGAAAGAAATTTAGTGTTGTGCATGAAGAAACTTAAAACATTTTAAATGCTGTTGTAGTTTAACTTGGAAAAAATTACATTCAGGTAGTGCTTTCTATGAAAGCACTTTTATTTCACACAATGTATAATTTATAATGTGAATTCAACCTAATTATTCAAATTGGGGATTGTAATTGAAGTATAATTAATTTGATAAGACATTAAACCCATTGTTATGTCCAGTAACATACAAATATTTTACAAATTTCTAACCAAAGGGATCTGATACAGGGAAATTGACAGAATGTTGACAAAGGGTTGTCATGAAGGCTGGGGAAGCAGAAAAGAGTCTTCACGCTCAGGAGTCCTCAACACATGTGGATCCCAAGTGCCCCCAAGCTGATCTGATAAAGATGCTGCAATCTGTTGTTACCAGTAGTATGCTCTTCTGGTGAAACCCAGACATTTGCATCCTGCCAACACCACTGAAACTACCCTTGGGGCTCTGTATCCCATAGCTCCCCAATGGTCATTACTTGAAAGTAGCTGCTGAAGGTGCCAGAAATCATCTCCAAAAGCAAGAAAAAGATGCAACTTCTTCCTTCTTCCCACTGCTCAGTACCTCCCAGGGCTTGCACTCTCAGAGTCTTAAGAAAATCCAGGTGATAAAAGGGTTAGGACAAACCATCTGCAGCTCAAATTTTGGAGGGCACAGGAGACCCCAGCCCCCAAGGTATAGGCCTTACAACAAAAGTCACAGTCTGGATAAAGTATACCATGCAGAAAAGATACCACAGGAAAATAATAATTATAATCTGAGAACACATACAGAAAAAATGTTCAGAAGAATTTGGTTGCAAGTTTAGTGAGGATAGAGTCACTCTCATCTTATTTCTTGGTTTATCCTAACTGTCTGGTACACAGTAGGTGTGTGTGCACTCAGTCACTTCAGTCATGTCTGACTCTTTGCTACCCTATGGACTGTAGCCCACCAGGCTCCTCTGTCTATGGGATTCTTCAAGCAAGAATACTGGAGTAGGTTCCCATGCCTTCCTCCAGGGGATCTTCCAGACCCAGGGATCGAAGCCACATCTCTTACGTTTCCTTCATCAGCAGGCTGGCTCTTTACCACTAGAGCCACCTGGGAAGCCTAGTACGTGGTATACATTTCTTCAATATCTGTAGTCTGAAAGGAAGATATAACTGTTAAGAAATAACTTTTATCTGGAAGCGTGCACTATGATTGATTTTTAAATTTTTATTTTAACAAGTTGTGTTTTTAATATTTTTATGATTAACTTGTATACATTAAATTAATACCAAATATCTAAAATGCAATTCAACATTAAAGCAATAGAGATTACAACTGAGTAAACAAAAAAAAAAGAATACAATTAGTTACCTATTGAAGAATGATCCAGATGAAAATGTAAAGGAGATCATCGCAATTTTAGTCTTAACCACAGTGCTGATTAGTGGTGCAGTCTTTGATCCATAAATTAGTCTAAGAATTTCAGAATCTGTATCTTTGAAAGATAAGAAAAGCATCAAAACCTCACAAAATATTCTTGAACAAATAATAAAGATATATAAATATACATAAGGAAAAAAATTGTAGAAAGACTAAGGCCATATATAAAATATCATTTTTGTCATAAATAAGATTTTATCAATTATGGTAAAATTTGAGATTATTGTTAATATTTTTGAGATTTCTAGTTTAAAAACAAATGAAAAAAATTTTAAAACACATGAGAAGGAAACCAGAAAAATACAACAGAGATATCTAGTAAATTTTTTTAGCTGTCTTAATTGTATTCTACTTGAAGATCCCAGAGGAAATTTATCAATAGAAAGCATCATCCATTCTCCCAGTGAGCATAATATAACAGGGATGATATCACACTCCTGTTTCTTTTTATACTGTTAACTGTGGACACTTTCCATTAGTCCATCTTGATAAAATTTCAGGCATCATCTGGTGTTGAGGTCAGTCAGATAGCAAAACAGGACTACGGAATCAAAAGGGTAATCACTGGTTTTGATTTATTCTGCTTCTTGCACATTCTGTTAATTCTAGACTATGTTTCCTTATTTTTCCCTTATTATTTGTCTTTATGGAATGATAGTGTTTCTTTTTCCACAGTCTTTTATGTAACATTATTTACTGCAACATATTAAAAATGGGTTTTGATTTCCAACTATTTAGGGATAAAAGAATATATATTCCTCCTTTATTATTGTATAATGAGCTTGTTTCCTTGAGACAGAAATTTTACAAAAGAAAAAGGAGTAGTTTTATATTGAATGAAGATTAATACTGGAAGTTATAACATTAAAATGAATGTTTCAACCTTATTTATGTTTCCTGGGTGAAATGACAATGCATGGCTAGTAACCGAATTGTAGACTGTAAAGACAAGACTATGCCCCAGAGAATGTAGGCAGCATTACAAGCTGTGTCCTAATACAAGAGCTGAGACACAAGTTCCTTCAGGGGGATGGTATGATGATAGGTCAATGCTGTAGGAACCTGAATCATTTAAGCTATAAAAGGAGAAATTAAGGTGAATTAATAAGTACCTCACGGGCTCTTGAGGAGAAAAGTATTGTAAAACAATAGAACAATGGCTAAGATGCTGTCCGTTTCATATAAGATTTGATATTATTCTACTCCTACTCTTAATAATTTTCCAAGTCAAATATACACTTTTCCAATTTACATTAAACTCAAGCAATTGGATACAAAACAGTAAGGGCAATCAGTGAGGCCAGTTGCTTGGTGTTGTACAGACTGTATTGCCTTGTTTGTCCGGAGTCCTACATGGGCTCTTCAGTGTGACTTGATCACAGTGGCTCCCGTTTATCAAAGTGCAACAGAGATTTGACCAGTGCCTCCTACTCACCCTTCTGCTCACCCATCATTTATTCAGCAAACAGATTTGAGCTCTTCACATGTGCCAGTCACTACATTGGTCCTTACTTCACTTTGACCACAAGTAACAACTCAGTCACAGGTGTTTCTTTAGCTTATTGGACTGTTTTTACACTTTACATAGATCTTAGCTTTCATCTGCCAGTGTAAGTAGAATTTGACAGAAATATTATATTTTAATGGAATTTTTCCCAAATTTATTATTCATATTAAGGGATCAAATTCATGTTCAGTGCTGTCTACTTCTTTAGCATCCCAGAATTTGGGATTGTTTCTAGGTCAAATGTTGTCATTAGTCTCTGGGATTATTACAAGAGTATAATCTGTTATTAAAACAACCTAGAGCGTTGAGATGGGGGGATGGGAAGGAGGTTCCAGAGTTACAGGGTGTACACTTGTGAGTGACTTACATTGTTGTGTGGCAGAAGAAAGAACAGCATTATGGAGCAATTACCCTCCAATTAAAAATTTTAAAAGATAAATTGAAAACAGAAGAATATAAAATATATATGAAACTTGGCAATTCTTCCTGAAATGTAAAGTCTTCCCAGAAAGAGTAGCCAACGTTTCCTTCTGATTTGTAATAACATATATTCTAACATTTAACATGTAAGAAATTGAAAAGTTTCAAAGTTTTAATCTCCATAAGAGCAGATGTAGATATATGTCTGGGCTTTGTGATTCTCTTCAGCAAGGCCAGACATAATATTCTTTTATCACTCTTTCTTATTTACTTTGTATCTCTTTTAAAATTCTACTTAAAATCACATTTTATATGATATGTTTCCCTGAATAGACTGTGACCTCCTTAAGTGTAACCAAGTTTAATTTTTCTTTGATTTGTCTTCATTCTCTGAGATAGTTTTAGGCTGTGAACAGAAAGATAGAAGAGGGAACCTTGAATTGGAGTCAACGACTCCTGTTTTTTACATTTTCTTTCTGCATCTCTGTCTCCATGAAAAATTGATCACCATTGACAATAAAGCAGATAGATGATATTCATGAAACAACTAAAGCTTTGTCTTGTAAATGACAGTTATCATCTAAATGCTAGTTCTCACTAAGACTTAGAACAAATGGCATCAACTTTAAGGACATTGTGTTGGAGAAGCATGTACTAGATAGAACTGAGATGGGATTTTTCCATAAAGCTTTGCATAGCAAAATTAAAATAAGAAATATATATTGTATATGTATTTACATTTACATATTTATATAAATATATATTTTACAGTGTTTGTATGCATTTACAAAACATCTGAGATTATACATACAGGTACATTCATGTGTATATATGTACATCACACAAATCTATGTATTATATTATTTCAGAACTACAGAAATAATCAAATTCTTACATGTGTAAATAGATGCTAAAACTAGCAAACTGAAATAATGCATCTCAAATAATAGAAAAATACTGGTAAATAATAGCCATCTTTTACACAGAATTTGCTGTCATAACTCTATATATTAATACTTTAACACTATACGTGCTTATTCATCTGTGGTAATATTCTAAGCAATTTAATTAGTTTACTTCATTTACCTCATTTAATCCTAACCATATTAGAGACCAAATTGTATTATTTTTATGTACTGTGGACAGAGGAATGGTGGGTAGAGGATAATGTGAACCAGCAGCCACAGTCCTGACTCAGAATCTGGGCTCCTCACTCAGTGCCCTCACTATAACTAAATATTTGGCCATTTCTGAGGACCCCAGTCTTCTCCTGTGGATACATGGCTCCCTCTACATAAACACAGAGCCTCACAGCAAGGCCAGAACCTATAGGCAAAGGGAGTTCAAACATTTAGTATAGATTTTCCCCAAATTATGTTTCAGCTATTTTCTTTTTTTTTTTTTTTTATTTTTAAACTTCACAAAATTGTATTAGTTTTACCAAATATCAAAATGAATCCGCCACAGGTATACATGTGTTCCCCATCCTGAACCCTCCACCCTCCTCCCTCCCCATCCCATCCCTCTGGGTCATTCCAGTGCACTAGCCCCAAGCATCCAGTATCGTGCATCGAACCTGGACTGGCAACTCGTTTCATACATGATATTATACATGTTTCAATGCCATTCTCCCAAATCTTCCCACCCTCTCCCTCTCCCACAGAGTCCATAAGACTGTTCTATACATCAGTGTCTCTTTTGCTGTCTCATATGCAGGGTTATTGTTACCTTCATCGCTGCACTGTTTATAATAGCCAGGACATGGAAGCAACCTAGATGTCCATCAGCAGATGAATGGATAAGAAAGCTATGGTACATATACACAATGGAGTATTACTCAGCTATTTTCTAATTATTTCTCATGTGGAATACATTCAAAGACCGTATAAGATTTGTTGGTTCCTTAAAACAGACTGATTCAATTCTGACTTCTGTAACAAAACACTGTAGTTTTACTATGAGTAACCAACTCCTTAAGCAAAAGTTGTGGAATCTCAGATTTCAACTAAGTTGCAAGCAATTATTAATCCCGAAATCTACAGCCCTACGACATTTCTTCATAATTAGAACAACTGAGTTTCTGAGCATGCACACACACAAACTCACGCACACCCCACAATCTCACTAAATATTCATTTCAGGTGGTCATATCCCATGAATAATCTGTTAATCACAAAGCTCTCCTTGGTGGTCTAGGTGAAATCTCATGGACAACTCCATCTGGGTGGCCAACTACACTGAACAGTTGGATTTCATCCTCATGGGACTCTTCAGTCAATCCAAGTACCCAATTCTTCTTTGTGTAGTCATTTTTGTGATTTTCCTGATGGCCCTGTCTGGGAATATCATGCTGATCCTTCTGATATATTCTGATGCCCACCTCCACACTCCCATGTACTTTTTCATCAGCCAGTTGTCTCTCATGGACATGATATACATTTCTGTAATTGTTCCCAAGATGCTCATGGACCAGGTCATGGGTAAGAATAAGATCTCAGCCCCTGAATGTGGAATGCAGATGTTTCTCTATCTAACAGTAGGAGGTTCAGAATATTTCCTTCTGGCTGCCATGGCCTATGATCGCTATGTGGCCATCTGTCATCCACTCCACTATTCTACCCTCATGAGCCATAAGGTGTGGCTCCTCCTGGTGTCTGGCTGCTGGTTTCTGGGATCAGTGGATGGCTTTATGCTCACACCCATCACCATGACCTTCCCCTTCTGCAGATCCCGGGAGATCCATCATTTCTTCTGTGAGGTCCCTGCTGTAATGAAGCTTTCCTGCTCAGACACTTCCCTGTATGAGACACTCATGTACCTGTGCTGTGTTCTCATGCTCCTCATCCCTGTGACCATCATTTCAAGTTCTTATTCATTCATCCTCCTCACCATCCACAGGATGAATTCAGCAGAGGGCAGGAAAAAAGCTTTTATGACTTGTTCTTCCCACATGACTGTGGTCATCCTCTTCTATGGAACTTCAACCTACAGCTATATGTTCCCCAGCTCCTACCACACCTCTGAGAAGGACATGGCTGTATCTATCTTTTACACCATACTCACTCCTGTTCTAAACCCTTTAATCTATAGTCTTAGGAATAAGGATATCACAGGGGCTCTAAAGAACTTGTTGAATGTGGAATCTGCCTTTCAGAGAACTATGAAATAAGATATTTTTATGCTAATGGTTTATTCTCCAGTTTATTTATCAGAAATATATAGTCTTCTGCTTAAGCTATTCTTTGGATTGTCCTACCATGATGTGTCATCCTATATTCATCCCTTTGAAGGAACTGTTTCCTTGTACTGGAAAGCTCATTTTTATACTTCTTGTAAAATTTATCTTTAATTTTATACTTCTTGTAAAATTATTTTTACAATTATACTAAATCCATGTTTCAATTTTATGAAGTTGATAAGTGCACAGTGATGCTGAGGGATAGTATTCATATACTTAGGAAATACATAACTAAGTTATTTAGAGTAAAATACCATAATTTATGCAACTAATGGGAAAGGGGTGGACAGAAAAATGTGATGAGGCAAAAGAATGTTAACAGATAAATGTAGGTAAGCTTTATATGTGTTCATTGTACTATGATTATCCTTGGTACCAGTATATATTTGAAATTACTTAAAAATAAAGGCAAAATTATCAGACATTTCTTCCTTTTTTAGTCCATAGTTTCTGCTTGGTTGGCTGTGTGACCAATCTTAGAAATCACGTTCATTCTATCATAGCTAATCATGACTACTACATATCTTCTGCCTGTCTTTATTGTTGGACTAGTTCGTTCCTCATGATCCAATTCTGAAGCTACCTAGTGAGTGTTTCCTGTCTGAAATCCTTAGCTTCTTGTGGTATATTGAAAATTCAATACCCCACAAGGTACTGTGGGGAGAATATTAAGTCTAAATGGACAGAATTATATTAACCCCAATGTTCTCTCAAGCAGGGAACATTTTTCACAGGAGATGGTATCAGAGCAAAGATTTGAAGTATGTAACATTATATAAGAAAGGAGAAAAAACATTTAGTCCTTCATTGACTCAAACAATATTTTTTATCTTATAATTAAAAATAAGAGCTAAGTTAGTTTAGAATCCTAATTGAACATGCCTACTATCCCTACAAATTTGAACTGTAAGTGTAGTTTGTACAAACACTTATAATAAAATATATATACATATTATTTTGATGCTTTTGATGTTCCACTTCTGACAAGCAAGTTCAGCCAAACAAAGTGGTGCTGAGAGAAAACCTGGGAGCTCTAGACGCTACCCTCAGATTAGTAAAGGATTCTGGGGTAGGGGGACTTGCTCAGGGACCTGATGTCGTGGGAAAAGAAAATCATGACTAAAGGTAATGTCAGTGGCAAATCAAGTGAAGTAATTATTCCAGTAATTTCTCTATTCCTTATTCACTTTATCTTCTATTTTCTTGCCCTTTTGTATCTAGGTCTTCAAAAACAATAAAAATGATCTGACTTGCATTTTAGAAATGCTAAATTGTTGGTAATCATTTGAAGAAGTACAAGACTAGAAGTAGGGAGTCTGGGTGAGTGAAAATGGTGAGCCTAATGGTGTCAATCTAAGTGGAATAGACCATACTCTACAACTAGGAGGGATTGGGAAAAATACATAACCAGGGTTTTGCTGAATCTGTACCTTAAATCTGTTCAGTGAAATCTGTTCAGTGAAAACAGAACAGAACACAACTAGTTAAAAAGACCAGAACCTTTCAAAAAAATCTTCTACAACAAAAAACATAAAAAGGTATACCAATGAGATGGATAGAAGAGGAGGGCTTACAATATAATCAAGTCTCAGAACCCTAGGAGGGTGATACCTAAACTAGACAATAATTATACTGCAAACATTGTCCCATAGGAGACTTATGAACCCATGGTAGACTTCAAAGCTTGGGAGTCCTGCACTGGGAAGATAACTCCCAGAGCATTTGGTGTAAAGGCCAGTAGGACTTGCTTTCTAGAGACTTGAAGGACTGGGCAAAATAGAGTGTGTGTGTTAGTCGCTCAGTCATGTCTGACTCTTTGTGACCTCATGGACTGTAGCCTGCCAGCCTCATCTGTCCATGGGATTTTCCAGGCAAGAATACTGGAGCGGGTTGCCATTTCCTTCTCCAGGAGATCTTCCCAACCAAGGAAACAAACCCAGGTCTCCTGCACTGCAGGCAGATTCTTTACTCTCTGAGCCACTGGGGAAGCCTGGGAAAAATAGAGACTTCATTATTAAAAGAGCCACACAAAATCTCATATGAACTCGAATCTAGGCCAAAACTGTCACTGTTGGCAAGTGACAGAATATTAGACATGGAAGACCCTAAACACACCAGTGAAAAACTACTAAAGATGCTCCATGAATTCAGTAAATTTGCACGAAATGAATATGCAGAATTCTGTTGCTTTTCTACATGCTAATAATGAACTATAAGAAATAGAACTTAAGGAAACTGTCCCATGTAGAGTCACATCAAAAGTAAAAAAATAAAATTAAATGAAAAAATACTTAGGAATCCATTAACCCAGGAGGTAAAAGAAAACCCTGTATTTGGAAAACTATAAGACAATGATGAAAGAAATTGAAGACAAAGAAAACAGATGGAAAGATATAGCCTTCTTTTGAATTGGAATATTTAATATTTTTAAACTGATTATTCTGACCAAGGTGCTCTACATTTTCAATGCAATCCCTATAAATATAACAATGAAAAAATTTCACATAACTTGAACAAACAATTTTGAATTTTTTTTGTATTTTATTTTTAATATAAATTAATTTATTTGAATGTATAGAAAAAAGACCCCAAACAGCCAAAACGATCTTGAGAAAGAGGAACAAGAGCTTGAGATATCATAACCCATGACTTCAGACTGTACTGTAAACCTATAATATTCAAAATAGTATGGTGATGGAACAAAAACAGACACATAGATCAATGGAACAGAGAGTCAAGAAGTGGACACACATTTATATGACCAATTAATCTATGACAAAGGAGGCAAGAATATACAATTAGAAAACTAGAACATTTGTAGCTAGGAATAAACTCAATAAAGTTGCAGGATATAAAATCAACACACAGAAGGCATTTGAATTTCTATGGAATAGTATTTAAACATATAAAAAATATAATTCCAATTAAAGTAACATCAAAAATAATAATATATGTAAGAATAAACCATACCAAGGAAAATAATGATCTAAATAACAAAACTTCAAGAGATTGCTGAAAGATATCAAAAAAAGATATAAAACAAATAGAAAGCCATCCCATTTCATGAACCAGAAGAGTGAATATTTTTAAATGTCCATTATAGTCAAGCCATCTATAGATTCAACACAATTACTATCAAAACTTCAATGATATTAAATATGAAAAATCATCTTAACATTTGCACAGAACCACAAAAGAGCCCAAAGAGACCAAGCAATCCCAAGAAAACCACACAAACCTGGATCCATCACACTTTCTGATTTCAAAACATACTATTAATACAAAGTAAAATGATTAAAACTGAATGATACATTCTTAAAATAAATATTCACCCATTGGAACAGAATGGATAGCCCAGAATTAAATCCCTGCATGTATGTTCAGCTATTATTCTACAAAGGAGCCAAAAACACCCACTAGGAAAATGATAGTCTCTGTGAAAAATGATGCTGGAAAAATTGGATGAACTCATGCAAAAATATGAAATGGGCAACTCGTCTTCCACAATACACAAAATTTTGTCAAAATGGATCAAAGACTAAAACATTAAGACCTGATATTGTAACATTCTAGGAAGAAAACATAGATGAAAATTCCTCAGCATTGGTCTTAGCAATTATTTTCTTATTATGACAACAGAGCAGATGAACAAAAGTAAAAATCAAAAACTGGGACTATATCAAACTTAAAAACTTAGTTCAGTTCAATTCAGTCACTCAGTCATGTCCGACTCTTTGTGACCATATGTACTGCAGCATGCCAGGCCTCCCTGTCTGTCACCAACTCCCGGAGTCCACCCAAACTCATGTCTATTGAGTCACTGATGCCATCCAACCATCTCATCTGCTGTTGTCCCCTTCTCCTCCTGCCTTCAATCTTCCCCAGCATCAGGGTCTTTTCCAATGAGTTAGTTCTTTGCATCAGGTGGCCAAAGTATTGGAGTTTCAGCTTCAGCATCAGTCCTTCCAATAAACACCCAGGACTGACTTCCTTTAGGATAGACTGATTGGATCTCCTTGCAGTCCAAGGGACTCTCAAGAGTCTTCACCAACACCACAGTTCAAAAGTATCAATTCTTTGGTGCTCAGTTCTCTTTATAATCCAACTCTCATATCCATACATGACAACTAGAAAAACCGTAGCTTTGACTAGACAGATCTTTGTTGGCAAGTAATGTTTCTGCTTTTTAATACGTTGTCTAGTTTGATCATAGTTTTTCTTCCAAGGAGCAAGTGTCTTTTAATTTCATGGCTGCAGTCACCATCTGCAGTGATTTTGGAGCCCAAGAAAATAAAGTCTGACACTGTTTCCACTGTTTCCCCATCTATTTGCCATGAAGGGATGGGACCAGATGCCATAATCTTAGTTTCCTTAATGTTGACTTTTAAGCCAACTTTTTCACTCTCCTCTTTCACTTTCATCAAGAGGCTCTTTAGTTCTTCTTCACTTTCTGCCATAGGGTAGTGTCATCTGCATATCTGAGGTTATTGATATTTTTCCTGGCAATCTTCATTCCAACTTGTGCTTCATCCAACCCAGCATTTCTCATGATGTATTATGCATATAAGTTAAATAAGTTAAAAAAAACTTCTACACAACCAAATAAATAATCAACAAAATGAAAAGGCAAGACAATGGAACAAAAATTTTGCAAACAATACAATGAATAAGGAGTAAATATCCGAAATATATATAAATTCATATAAACCAATAGTAATACACAATTTTGCTTAAATAATGGGCAGAGGCGCTAAATACACATTTTTCCAAAGAAGATGTACAAAAATCCAACAAGCTCATGTAAAGATGCTTAACATCACTAATCATCAGAAAATGCCTATCAAAACAACAATTAGATATCATTTCACACCTGTTAGAATGGCTATTATCCAGAAGTCAAGAAATAACACGTATTAACAAGGATATGGAGAAAAGGGAAGTATTGTGCATTTTTATAGTAATTAATTGGTAAAGCTACTATGTAAAAAAATATGGAGTTTCCCTAAAACAATTAAAAATTGAATTACCCTATGACCCAGCAATTCCTGTTCTAGAAACATAAACCAAAGAATTGACAACAGAATATCAAAAGGATGTCTGCACTCCCAAATGTATTATAGCATTATTCACAATATACTGATAATGGGAATAATCAATTTACCATCAGTGGAAGGATAGATTAAAAATATGGGGTTCATGGACTATTTGTGAACTACTTCAACAAAATATTAGTTAACCATGAGAGAGAAGGACATCCTGCCATTTTTAACAACATGTATGGACTTTGAGAACATGAAATAAACCAGGGAAAGGCAAATGCTGTGTGGTAACACTTGAATGTGCAATGTAAAAAAAAAAAAATGTTTGTGAAAACTGAGAGTAAAAAAGTGATTCTCAGCAGCTGAAGAATGAGGAAAGAGAGGTATTGTTAAGGGAACAAACAAATAAACTGTAGATAAATAAATCCTGAATATTTAATAGACATAATAGTAAATATGTAAAAAAATTTGTATTGTGATAAGAAAACTTGTTAAGAGAAGAGATTTAATTATCACAGCTGACACAATACAAAATTATGTGACATGGTAGAGAGTACCCTGGAGAAGGCAATGGCACCCCACTCTAGTACTGTTGCCTGGAAAATCCCATGGACGGAGGAGCCTGGTAGGCTGCAGTCCATGGGGTCTTGAAGAGTCGGACATGACTGAGCGACTTCACTTTCACTTCACTTTCACTTTTCACTTTCATGTATTGAAGAAGGAAATGGCAACCCACTCCAGTGTTCTTGCCTGGAGAATCCCAGGGACGGAGAACCTGGTAGGCTGCTGTCTATGGGGTCACATAGAGTCAGACACGACTGAAGCAACTAAGCAGCAGCAGCAACAGAGAGTACTCACTCCAGTATTCTCGCAGAGAGAATTCCATGAACTGTATAGCCCACATGCTCGCAAGCAGTCAGACATGACTGAGTGACTTTCACAGAGAATTGCTAAAAAAAAAAAAAAATGCTACAATGTTACAATATTACTCATAATACATTAATGAATCAAATCAATATGTATTCCTTGAATTTACACAATTGTTCAGTTCAGTTCAGTTCAGTTGTTCAGTCGTGTTAGACTCTTTGTGACCCCATGGACTGCAGCATGCCAGGCTTCCCTGTCCATCACCAACACCCAGAGCTTGCTCAAACTCATGTCCATCAAGTCAGTGATGCCATCCAACCATCTCATCCTCTGTCACCCCTTTCTCCTCCTACCTTCAGTCTTTCCAAGCCTCAGGGTCTTTTCCAATGAGTCAGTTCTTCTTAGCAGGTGGCCAAAGCATTATGGAGTTTCAGATTCCGCATCATTCATTTCTTTCAGGGTTGATTTCCTTTAGAAGTAACTAGTTTGATCTCCTTGCAGTCCAAGGAGCTCTCAAGAGTCTTCTCCAACACCACAGTTCAAAAGCATCAATTCTTCAGTGCTCAGCTTTCTTTACAATCAAACTCTCACATCCATACATGACTACTAGAAAAACCATAGCTCTGACCAGATGGACCTTTGTTGGCAAACTAATGTCTCTGCTTCTTAATATGCTGTCTAGTTTGGTCATAACTTTTGTATCAAGGAGCAAGTGTCTTTTAATTTCATGGTTGCAGTCAACATCTGCAATAATTTTGGAGCCCGAACATATAAAGTTTGTCTCTGTTTCCCCTGTTTCCCCATCTATTTGCCATGAAGTGATGGGACCAGATGCCATGACCTTAGTTTTCTGAATGTTGAGTTGTTTTTTTTTTTTCTCTAATTTTATTTTATTTTTAAACTTTACATAATTGTATTAGTTTTGCCAAATATCAAAATGAATCCGCCACAGGTATACATGTGTTCCCCATCCCGAACCCTCCTCCCTCCCCCCTCCCCATACCATCCCTCTGGGCCGTCCCAGTGCACCAGCCCCAAGCATCCAGCATCATGCATCGAACCTGGACTGGCAACTCGTTTCCTACATGATATTTTACATGTTTCATTGCCATTCTCCCAAATCTTCCCACCCTCTCCCTCTCCCACAGAGTCCATAAGACTGTTCTATACATCAGTGTCTCTTTTGCTGTCTCAGACACCGGTTATTGTTACCATCTTTCTAAATTCCATATATATGCGTTAGTATACTGTATTTATGTTTTTCCTTCTGGCTTACTTCACTCTGTATAATAGGCTCCAGTTTCATCCATCTCATTAGAACCGATTCAAATGTATTCTTTTTAATGGCTGAGTAATACTCCATTGTGTATATGTACCACAGCTTTCTTATCCATTCATCTGCTGATGGACATCTAGGTTGCTTCCATGTCTTGGCTATTATAAACAGTGCTACGATGAACATTGGGGTACACATGTCTCTTTCCCTTCTGGTTTCCTCAGTGTGTATGCCCAGCAGTGGGGTTGCTGGATCATAAGGCAGTTCTATTTCCAGTTTTTTAAGGAATCTCCACACTGTTCTCCATAGTGGCTGTACTAGTTTGCATTCCCACCAACAGTGTAAGAGGGTTCCCTTTTCTCCACACCCTCTCCAGCATTTATTATTTGTAGACTTTTGGATCGCAGCCATTCTGACTGGTGTGAAATGGTACCTCATAGTGGTTTTGATTTGCATTTCTCTGATAATGAGTGATGTTGAGCATCTTTTCATGTGTTTGTTAGCCATCTGTATGTCTTTTTTGGAGAAATGTCTATTTAGTTCTTTGGCCCATTTTTTGATTGGGTCGTTTATTTTTCTGGAGTTGAGCTGTAGGAATGTTGAGTTTTAAGCCAGCTTTTTCACTCTCCTCTTCTTTCACTTTCATCAAGAGACTTGAGTTCTTCTTGGTTTCTGCCATAAGGGTGGTGTCATCTACATATCTGAGGTTATTGATAGTTCTCCCAGCAACCTTGATTCCAGCTTGTGCTTCTTCCAGCCCAGCGTTTCTCATGATGTACTCTGCATAGAAGTTAAATAAGCAGGGTGACAATATACAGCCTTGACAGTACTCCTTTCCCCATTTGGAACCAGTCTGTTTTTCCATGTCTAGTTCTAACTGTTGCTTCCTGACATGCATAGAGATTTCTCAAGAGGCAGGTCAGGTGGTCTGGTATTCCATCTCTTGAAGAATTTTCACAGTTTGTTATGATTCATACAGTCAAAGGCTTTGGCATAGTCAATAAAGCAGAAACAGATGTTTTTCTGGAACTCTTTCGCTTTTTTGATGATCCGATGGATGTTGGCAATTTGATCTCTGGTTCCTCTGCCTTTTCCAAAACCAGCTTGAACATCTGGAAGTTCATGGTTCACATATTGTTGAAGCCTGGCTGGGAGAATTTTGAGCATTACTTTACTAGCATGTGAGATGAGTGCAACTGTGTGGTAGTTTGAGCATTCTCTGGCATTGCCTTTCTTTGGGATTAGAATGAAAACTGACCTTTTCCAGTCCTGTGGCCACTTCTGAGGTTTCCAAATTTGCTGATACATTGAGTGCAGCACTTTCACAACATCATCATTTAGGATTTTAAATAGCTCAGCTGAAATTCCATCACCTCCACTAGCGTTGTTCATAGTGATGCTTCCTAAGGCCCACTTGACTTCACATTCCAGGATGTCTGGCTCTAGGTGAGTGATCACACCATTGTGATTATCTGGGTCATGAACATCTTTTTCGTATAGTTCTTCTGTATATTCTTGCCACCTCTTCTTAATATCTTCTGCTTCTGTTAGGTCCATACCATTTCTATCCTTTATTGAGCCCATCTTTGCATGAACTCTTCCCTTGGTATCTCTAATTTCCTTGAAGAAATCTCTAGTCTTTCCTATTCTATTATTCAATTGTTTTCCTCTATTTCTTTGCACTCATCACTGAGGAAAGCTTTCTTCTCTCTCTTTGAAACTATGCATTCAAATGGGTATATCTTTCCTTTTCTCCTTTGCTTTTCACTTCTCTTCTTTTCACAGCTATTTGCAAGGCCTCTTCAGACAGCCATTTTGCTTTTTTGCATTTCTTCTTCTTGGGGATGATCTTGATCCTTGTCTCCTGTACAATGTCACAAACCTCCATCCATATTCATCAGGCACTCTATCAGATCTAGTCAAGATATAAACAGAAATTAAATCTCAATATACCTCTTGAATGCAGATGAAAATTTCCTAACAACTATTAGCAAACTGAAATACAAAACTGTAAAAATGATTACAAGCCATGACCAAGTGTAAAATTTAAGCCAAGAGTTTAAAATTGCTTAGCAGTAGAAAACTGCTAATGTAGTCTTGTGAGTTTGTACATGTGTCTTTAAAATCATTTCCTTAATCATATTTTGATGATAATTGGGCTTTTGCAAGTCTCTCACAGTTCTGAAGAACCTGCCATTTGGTCAATGTCTACCCTAATCTTGTATGTTTCTCCAAAATTTTTATTTCAGAAAAATTGCTGCTGACTAGTGACAAACATGGCAAGTGAGTTTCTTTCTCAGGGCCTTTCACTTCTTGTTCCCTCTATTTAAAATATCATTGCCCAGATATTTAATATCTTGCTCACTTGTTTCATTTTTGGGAGTGTTGAAATTTCACATTCTTAATGTGGTCTTAATAAGGCAGTATAAAATAGATTTCATTGTGATTCTTATTCTATCACTCTGCTTTAGTTTTAGTCACTGTAGTTATTAACATCTGATACAATACTACATATTTTGTAGTTTATTGCATTTATTTTTCACTAGGATATGAACTTTATAAGGGAAGGATCTTGTTTTCACCATCATGAAACTGCACTAGGGGCAGGCAAATAACTAGCAGTGAATAATGTTTTTGGAATGAGTGAATTAAAGACTCATTTAACATTTGAAGTTAATCTCCACTCGAAAACAATCAAGTTTGAAATCTATTCCATACCAAACCTGCATAAGTTATCATTTTATTAGGAGTTAGGCATACAAAAATGCTCTTAAACTCACTCTTAAAACCCTGGAGAAAGAAATGGCAACCACACCAGTATTTTTGCCTGGAGAATCCCAAGGACAGAGGAGCCTGGTGGACTACAGGCTATGGGGTTGCAAGAGTTGCACACAACTTAGCAACTAAACCATTAATCTTAGAGATATGTAAAAGTTAATATTTTTAGTCTATCAAAATGTGTAAGGACTTTCTAAACACATAAGTGCAAAAAGAAATAAAGTTTACATGTTAAACTAAATTACTTTTTAAAATTCTGAGTCAAAGTATAAATTCAAAATTGAAATAAATATACAATCCATACTATTCACAAATGACTGTTTTCAATATATTAACACATATTAACAATATATTAACACATTTTAAAAAAATCTTTCAATCTTTCAATATAAAATACAAAATCTTTCAACATAAAAAAGCCTATGAAGAAGATACATGTTTCAAATAAGCATTGTTTACATGGATAAACATGAAAAGTCATATAAACACACTAATAATCAAGAAAGATGAGTTAAACAGTGATGTGTTTATCAAATTGACTAAAATTAAAAAACATATATACTTTAATGCTAGTTCAGGTGAAACTTGATGTCAGCACACTTTGAAGCTTTTCAAAAATAAATTCAAAATATGAGAAATTTTATGTATAAGAAATTTCAAATAGTTTACACCCTCCTTAAATTGTCTCAGAAAATCTTCATTCAGAGAGTACTTTCTATGGATCACTTTTATTTCAACACAAATTATAATTTAGAAATTTGAATGTAATGGAAATACTCAGTTTAAAAGTATTGTAATTGAGGCATAATTAATTTGATTTACAAACTCTTGACACATTTCAAGCTGAAGGGATAATATAGGACATGGTTTAAGAGACAGCAAAGGGGAGATTGGAGACTGGAGAAGCAGCAAAGGGAGTGTCATCACCCAAGGACGAGGAGTCCTTGTCAAACACAGGGGCTCCACCTGCCTGCACTGAACCGAACTGACGGAGACATTACATTCTGGGGCTGCTAGTGAGACCTACCTCACTGCAACCCAGAGGCCTTTATCTTGCCAGTGCTATAGAAACTGCCTTCGGTGTGCTGGATCCCACAGTTCCCATGTGGCTGTCAGTTGCCTACAGCTCCTTGAGCTACCAGAGACCCTCACCAGAAGCAAGAAAAAGTCACAGTTTCCTTCTTCCTCTCATTGTCCAGTGCCTCCCAAGGCTTGCACTCTCAGATCCTTAACAGAAACCAGGTGACAAAAGGGTTAAGACAAGCTATATACAGGCTAAAACCTTGGAGGACACAGGAGTCTCCACCCCCAAGTGTGGATCTTACATACAAAAGTCTCCATGTGGACAAAGGACAGTATACAGAAAGGATGCCATTGGGAAATAACATAATTTGAGAACATATGTATAGAAAAAGATTCAGAAGAATTTGACTGTAACTCCATCAAGGTATAGCTGCTTCTTTCTTGGGTCTTAGTTCTTAAACAACTGCCTGGTACATGGTATAAACTCTCTACATGTCTTTATTCAGAAGCCAAGTTATAACTATTAAGGCATAACTTATCTGGGAGACTATATTATGACTGACTTTTGATATTTGGCAAAACTAATACAATTATGTAAAGTTTAAAAATAAAATAAAATTTTAAATAAATAAATAAAATTTTCTTTATAATAGTTTGTGTCTTTTAAAATATTTTTCTATAATTAACATTGACATTTAACTTAAAACTGATTATCTAAAATGCAATGAACATTAAAACAACACAGATTCCAAATGAGTTACAAAAAAAAAAAGAAAGAGTACAATCAGTAACCTATCAAAGAGTGATCCAAATGAAGATGGAAAGAAGACCACAGAAATTTTAGTCTCAACTACAAAACCAGTTACTGGTGTTGTCTTTAACATATCAACTAGACTATGAATTATAGGATCTTTATCATTGAAAGACAAGAGAGTCATCAATACCTCACAAAATATTCTTGAAGAAACAGTAAGAACACACATATACAATAAATTTTTTTGTAATATGAAAAGGCTAAGGCCATACATAAAATAATATCTATGTCATAGATAAGATTTTATTCATGATGGTAAGATTTTAGATTAATGTTAAAATTGTTCAAGATTTCTAGTTTAATAATAAAAGGAGATTTTTTTTAAAGACATAAGAGGAAAACCAGAAGTGTGCAAGAAAGACATCAGTTGTCTTTTTTTTTAGCACTCTTATCTACATTTTACTTCAAGGTCCCTGAAGGTATATATTAATACAGAACCATCATCCACCCCCCTAACGAGCACAGTCAAAACAGAAGTGATGTCACTCTCCTGTTTCTCTTTATACAGTTAATTGTGGCCACTTTCATTAGCCCAATCAAATGAAGCTTTCAGCATCATCTGATGATGGGATAAAACAAACAGAAAACAAAATTATAGGATCAAAAGGGTCATTATTGGTTTTGACTTTTTCTGGTTCTTGCACATTTTATTAATTCTTTTTTTTTTCAGTTTGAGGTCCATTTTATTTTTTTATTTTTTTAACTATAAATTTATTTATTTTAATTGGAGGTTAATTACTTTACAATATTGTATTCTTGACTATATTTTGTCAATTCCCTTATTTTCTATGTTTATTAGGAAAAGCAAAAGTGTTTTTCTTGAATCTTTTATATAACACTTATAAAAAGGACATACAGATGGACAATAGGCACAAGAAAAGATGTCCAACATCACTAGTTATTTTTGTTGTTGTTCAGTGCTCAGTCATGTCCAACTCTTTGAAATTCCATGGACTGCACAATGCCAGGCTCCCCTGTCCTTCACCATCTCCCAGAGCTTGCTCAAACTCATGTCCATTGAGTCAGTGATCTCATCCTTTGTCATCCCGTTCTCCTTCTGCCTTCAATCTTTCCCAGCATCAGGACCTTTTCCAATGAGTTGGCTCTTCTCATCAGTTGGCCAAAGTTTTGGAGCTTCAGCTTCAGCATCAGTCCTTCCAATGAATATTCAGAGTTGATTTCCTTTAGGAAATCAAAGTTATTAGAGAAATGCAAATCAAAGCTACAGTGAGGTGCTCGCTTCGGCAGCACATATACTAAAATTGGAACGATACAAAGATTAGCATGGCCCCTGCGCAAGGATGACATGCAAATTCATGAAGCATTCCATATTTTTTAAAGAGAACTCCACAAACTGCCAGAATACAGAAAGGACACCCCAAACTAGCAATATAAACAAGATGAAGAGACAGAGGAATACCCACCAGGTAAAGGAACAGGATAAATGCCCACCAAACCAAACAAAAGAGGAAAAGATAGGGAATCTACCTGATAAAGAATTCTGAATAATGATAGTGAAAATGATCCAAAATCTTGAAATAAAAGTGGAATCACAGATAAATAGCCTGGAGACAAAGATTGAGAAGATGCAAGAAAGGTTTAACAAGGACCTAGAAGAAATAAAAAAGAGTCAATATATAATGAATAATGCAATAAATGAGATCAAAAACACTCTGGAGGCAACAAATAGTAGAATAATGGAGGTAGAAGATAGGATTACTGAAGTAGAAGATAGAATGGTAGAAATAAATGAATCAGAGAGGAAAAAAGAAAAACGAATTAAAAGAAATGAGGACAATCTCAGAGACCTCCAGGACAATATTAAATGCTCCAACATTCTAATCATAGGAGTCCCAGAAGAAGAAGACAAAAAGAAAGACCATGAGAAAATACTTAAGGAGATAATAGTTGAAAACTTCCCTAAAATGGGGAAGGAAATAATCACCCAAGTCCAAGAAACCCAGAGAGTCCCAAACAGGATAAACCCAAGGTGAAACACCCCAAGACACATATTAATCAAATTAACAAAGATCAAACACACAGAACAAATATTAAAAGCAGCAAGGGAAAAACAACAAATAACACACAAGGGGATTCCCATAAGGGTAACAGCTGATCTTTCAATAGCAACTCTTCAGGCCAGGAGGGAATGGCAAGACATACTTAAAGTGATGAAAGACGATAACCTAGAGCCCAGATTACTATACCTCGCAAGGATCTCATTCAAATATGAAGGAGAAATCAAAAGCTTTTCAGACAAGCAAAAGCTGAGAGAATTCAGCACCACCAAACCAGCTCTCCAACAAATGCTAAAGGATCTTCTCTAGACAGGAAACACAAAAAGGGTGTATAAACTCAAACCTAAAACAATTAAGTAAATGGCAACGGGATCATACTTATCAATAATTACCTTAAACGTAAATGGGTTGAATGCCCCAACCAAAAGACAAAGACTGGCTGAATGGATACAAAAACAAGACCCCTATATATGTTGTCTACAAGAGACCCACCTCAAAACAAGGGACACATACGGACTGAAAGTGAAAGGCTGGAAAAAAATATTCCATGCAAATAGAGTCCAAAAGAAAGCAGGAGTAGCAATACCCATATCAGATAAAATAGACTTTAAAACAAAGGCTGTGAAAAGAGTCAAAGAAGGACACTACATAATGAGCAAAGGATCAATCCAAGAAGAAGATATAACAATTATAAGTATATATGCACCCAACATAGGAGCACCGCAATATGTAAGACAAATGCTAACAAGTATGAAAGGGAAAATAAACAATAACACAATAATAGTGGGAGACTTTAATACCCCACTCACACCTATGGATAGATCAACTAAACAGAAAATTAACAAAGAAACACAAACTTTAAATGATACAATAGACCAGTTAGACCTAATTGATATCTATAGGACATTTCACCCCAAAACAATGAATTTCACCTTTTTCTCAAGCGCAAACAGAACCTTCTCCAGGATAGATCACATCCTGGGCCATAAATCTAGCCTTAGTAAATTTAAAAAAATGAAATCATTCCAAGCATCTTTTCTGACCACAATGCAGTAAGATTAGATCTCAATTACAGGAGAAAAACTATTAAAAATTCCATCATATGGAGCCTGAACAACACGCTGCTGAATAACCAACAAATCACAGAAGAAATCAAAAAAGAAATCAAAATCTGCATAGAAATGAATGAAAATGAAAACAAACAACCCAAAACCTGTGAGACACTGTAAAAGCAGTGCTAAGGGGAAAGTTCATAGCAATACAGGCATACCTCAAGAAGCAAGAAAAAAGTCAAATAAATAACCTAACTCTACACCTAAAGCAACTAGAAAAGGAAGAAATGAAGAACCCCAGGGTTAGTAGAAGGAAAGAAATCTTAAAAATTAGGGCAGAAATAAATGCAAAAGAAACAAAAGACCATAGCAAAAATCAACAAAGCCAAAAGCTGGTTCTTTGAAAGGATAAATAAAATTGACAAACCATTAGCCAGATTCATCAAGAAACAAAGGGAGAAAAATCAAATCAATAAAATTAGAAATGAAAATGGAGAGATCACAAGAGACAACACAGAAATACAAAGGATCATAAGAGACTACTATCAGCAATTATATGCCAATAAAATGAACAATGTGGAAGAAATGGACAAATTCTTAGAAAAGTATAACTTTCCAAAACTGAACCAGGAAGAAATAGAAAATCTTAACAGACCCATCACAAGCACGAAAATTGAAAAAGTAATAAGAAATCTTCCAGCAAACAAAAGCCCACGTCCAGACGGCTTCACAGCTGAATTCTACCAAAAATTTAGAGAAGAGCTAACACCTATCCTACTCAAACTCTTCCAGAAAATTGCAGAGGAAGGTAAACTTCCAAACTCATTCTATGAGGCCACCATCACCCTAATACCAAAACCTGACAAAGATGACACAAAAAAAGAAAACTACAGGCCAATATCACTGATGAACATAAATGCAAAAATCCTTAACAAAATTCCAGCAATAAAAATCCAACAACACATTAAAAAGATCATACACCATGACCAAGTGGGCTTTATCCCAGGGATGCAAGGATTCTTCAATATCTGCAAATCAATCAATGTAATACACCACATTAACAAATTGAAAAATAAAATCCATATGATTATCTCAATAGATGCAGAGAAAGCCTTTGACAAAATTCAACATCCATTTATCATAAAAACTCTCCAGAAATCAGGAATAGAAGGAACATACCTCCGCATAATAAAAGCTATATATGACAAACCCACAGCAAACATTATCCTCAATGGTGAAAAACTGAAAGCATTTCCCCTAAAGTCAGGAACAAAACAAGGGTGCCCACTCTCACCACTAGTATTCAACATAGTTTTGGGAGTTTTGGCCACAGCAATCAGAGCAGAAAAAGAAATAAAAGGAATCCAAATTGGAAAAGAAGAAGTAAAACTCTCACTGTTTGTAGATGACATGATATTCTATATAGAAAACCCTAAAGACTCCACCAGAAAATTACTAGGGCTAATCAATGAATATAGTAAAGTTGCAGGATATAAAATCAACACACAGGAGTCCCTTGCATTCCTATACACTAATAATGAGAAAATAGAAAGAGAAATTAAAGAAACAATTCCATTCACTATTGCAATGAAAAGAATAAAATACTTAAGAATATATCTACCTAAAGAAACTAAAGACCTATATATAGAAAACTATAAAACACTGGTGAAAGAAATCACAGAGGACACTAATAGATGGAGAAATATACCATGTTCATGGATTGGAAGAATCAATATAGTGAAAATGAGTATACTACCCAAAGCAATCTATAGATTCAATGCAATCCCTATCAAGCTACCAACGGTATTTTTCAACAGAGCTAGAACAAATAATTTCACAATTTGTATGGAAATACAAAAACCTCGAATAGTCAAAGCAATCTTGAGAAAGAAGAATGGAACTGGAGGAATCAACCTGCCTGACTTCAGGCTCTACTACAAAGCCACAGTCATCAAGACAGTATGGTACTGGCACAAAGACAGAAATATAGATCAATGGAACAAAATAGAAAGCCCAGAGATAAAACCATGCACCTATGGACACCTTATCTTTGACAAAGGAGGCAAGAATATACAATGGAGAAAAGACAATCTCTTTAACAAATGGTGCTGGGAAAACTGGTCAACCACGTGTAAAAGAATGAAACTAGAACACTTTCTAACACCATACACAAAAATAAACTCAGAATGGATTAAAGATCTAAATATAAGACCAGAAAATATAAAACGCTTAGAGGAGAACATAGGCAAAACACTCTCTGACATAAATCACAGCAGGATCCTCTATTACCCACCTCCCAGAATATTGGAAATAAAAGCAAAAATAAACAAATGGGACCTAATTAAAATTAAAAGCTTCTGTACAACAAAAGAAACTATAAGCAAGGTGAAAAGACAGCCTTCCAAATGGGAGAAAATAATAGCAAATGAAGCAACTGACAAACAACTAATCTCAAAAATATACAAGCAACTCCTACAGCTCAATTCCAGAATAATGAATGACCCAATCAAAAAAAAGGGGAGCAAAGAACTAAATAGACATTTCTCCAAAGAAGACATACAGATGGCTAACAAACACATGAAAAGATGCTCAACATCACTCATTATCAGAGAAATGCAAATCAAAACCACAATGAGGTACCATTTCACACCAATCAGAATGGCTGCGATCCAAAAGTCTACAAGCAATAAATGCTGGAGAGGGTGTGGAGAAAAGGGAACCCTCTTACACTCTTGGTGGGAATGCAAACTAGTACAGCCACTATGGAGAACGGTGTGGAAATTCCTTTAAAAACTGGAAACAGAACTGCCTTATGACCCAGCAATCCCACTGCTGGGCATACACACTGAGGAAACCAGAATTGAAAGAGACACATGTTGTACCCCAATGTTCATCGCAGCACAGTTTATAATAGCCAGGACGTGGAAGCAACCTAGATGTCCATCAGCAGATGAATGGATAAGAAAGCTGTGGTACATATACACAATGGAGTATTACTCAGCCATTAAAAAGAATACATTTGAATCAGTTCTAATGAGGTGGATGAAACTGGAGCCTATTATACAGAGTGAAGTAAGCCAGAAAGAAAAACACCAATACAGTATACTAACGTATATATATGGAATTTAGAAAGATAGTAATGATAACCCTGTATGCGAGACAGCAAAAGAGACACTGATGTATAGAACAGCCTTTTGGACTTTGTGGGAGAGGGAGAGGGTGGGATGATTTGGGAGAATGGCATTGAAACATGTTTAATATCATATAAGAAATGAATCACCAGTCCAGGTTCGATGCATGACACTGGATGCTTGGGGCTGGTGCACTGAGATGACCCAGAGGGATGGTATGGGGAGGGAGGTGGGAGGGGGGTTCAGGATTGGAAACACATGTACACCCGTGGTGGATTCATGTTGATGTATGGCAAAACCAACACAATATTATAGAGTAAAAAATAATAAATAAATAAAATAAAAGAATTCTCCAGGAAAAAAAAAAGAAAATATGCTAAGCATCACTACTTATTAAAGAAACACCTATCAAAACTCCAGTGAGGCATAACCTCAAATCAGACAGAATGGCAACCATGAAAAAGTCTACAAATGATAAATTCTGGAGAGGGTGTGGAGAAAAAAGAACCTCCATACACTGTTGGTGGAAATGTACAATGGTGCTGCCATATGGAGGAAAGTCTGGAGGTTCCTTGTTGTTGTTGTTCAGTTGCCCAGTCGTGTTGAAGTTTCTTCAACCCCATGGACAGCAGCACGCCAGGCCTCCCTGTCCCTCACCATCTCTCAGAATTTGCCCAAGTTCATGTTCATTGCATCAGTGATTGCCATCCAGCCATCTCATCCTCTGACTCCTTCTCCTTCTGCTCTCAATCTTTCCCAGCATCAGGGACTTTTCCAATGAGTCATCTGTTTGCATCAGATGACCAAGATACTGGAGCTTCAGCTTCTGCATCAGTCTTTCTAGTGAATATTCCGGGTTGATTTCCCTCAAGATTGACTGGTTTGACCTCCTTGCTGTCCAAGGGACTTTTAGGAGTCTTCTCCAGCACCACAGTTCAAAAGCATCAATTCTTTGGTGTTCTGCCTTCTTTATGGTCCAACTCTCACAACCATACGTGACCACTGGGAAGACCACAGCCTTGACTAAATGAACCTTTGTCGGCAGGATAATGTCTTTGCTTTTCAACATACTAGCTAGGTTTGTCATTGCTTTCTTGCCAAGAAACAATCGTCTTCTTATTTCATGGCTGCAGTCACCATCCACAGGGAATTTGGAAGGTTCCTTAGTAAATTAAAAATAGAGTTATATATGAGGGCTTTCCTGGTGGCTCAACAGTAAAGAATCCACCTGTAATGCAAGAGGTGTGGAGATGAGGATTCAATCCCTGGGTCAGGAAGATCCCTTGGAAGATGATGGCAATCCACATCAGTATTCTTGCCAGGAAAATTGCATGGACAGAGGAGCTTGGTGAGCTATACTCCATTAGAGTCACAAAGAGTCAGACATGGCTGAGCAACTAAGCAATAAGTGCAAGCGCAGAGTTATATGTGATCCAGCAATCTCACTCCTGAGCATACATCTGAAAAGATGAAAACTAATTGGAAAAGATACATGCACCCCAACGTTCATAAGCAGCACTATTAACATAGCCAAGACATAGAAGAAACTTAAATGTCCATCAACATATGAATTATATAAAGATAATTGTTATATATCCATCTATATGGGGCTTCCCTGGTGGCTCAGTGGTAAAGAATCTGCCTAAAATGCAGGATACTGCCTGCGCTGAAGGAGATGTGGTTTCAATTCCTGGGCCAAAAAGATCCCTTAGAGAAGGAAACAGCATCTAACTCCAATATTCTTGCCTGGAAAATCCCTTGGACTGAGGAGTCTGGCAGATTACAGTCCATGGGGTCACAAGAGTCAGTCATGAATTAGTGACTAAACCACTGTGTGTGTGTGTGTGTGTGTGTATTTATTTATATTTATATACATATATGCATATACACATCTGTATCTATATATCTATGTGCTGTGCCATGCTTAGTCACTCAGTCATGTTCCACTCTTTGTGGCCCCATGGACTGCAGCCAGCCAGGCTTCTCTGTCCATGGGGATTCTCCAGAAAAGAATACTGAAGTGGGTTACCATGCCTTCCTCCTGGGGATCTTCCCAACCCAGGGATCAAACACAGGTCTCCCTCATTGCAGGCGGATTCTTTACCACTGAAGGGAAGCCTTATTTATATCTATATACAATAGAACACTACTCAGCCATAAAAAGAATGAAATACTGCCATTTGCAGCAACATGGATGAACCTAGAGATTATATTACAATACTAAGTGAAATACATAAGAAAGAGAAAGGCAAATATATGATATTATTTATATGTGATTGCATGGATCAAAACAAGCTGCACACTGTTTACAATAGCCAGGACATGGAAGCAACCTAGATGTCCATTGGTCAACAAATGGATAAGAAAGCTGTGGTACATATACACAATGGAATATTACTCAGCCATTAAAAGGATGCATTTTAAACAGTTCTAATGAGATGGAATATTATACAGCGTGAAGTAAGTCAGAAAGAAAAACACCAATACAGTATACTAACACATATATATGGAATTTAGAAAGATGGTAACAATGACCCTGTATGCAAGACAGCAAAAGAGACACTGATGTAAAGAACAGTCCTTCAGACTCTGTGGGAGAAGGCGAGGGGGGGATGATTTGAGAGAATGGCATTGAAACACGTATATTATCATATGTGAAACAGATCGGCAGTCAAGGTTTGATGCATGAGACAGGGTGCTCGGGGCTGGTGCACTGGAATGACCCTGAGGGATGGGATGGGGAGGGAGGTGGGAGGGGGATTCAGGATGGGGAAACATGTACACCCATGGCTGATTCATGTCAATGTATGGCAAAAAAAAAAAGCACAATATTGTAAAGTAATTAGCCTCCAATTAAAATAAATAATTTTTTTTTAAAAAAGAACATGGAAGCGAGCTAGATGTCCATCAACAGATGAATGGATAAATAAGCTGTGGTACATATACACAATGGAATATCACTCAGCCATAAAACAGAACACATTTGAGTTGGTTCTGATGAGTTGGATGAAACTAAACCTATTATAGAGAGTTAAGTAAGTCAGAAAGAGAAAGATAATTGTTGTATTCTAATGCATATATACAGAATCTAGAAAAATGGTACTGAAGAATTTGTTTACAGGGCAGCAATGGAGAAACAGGCATAGATAATAGACTTGTGGACATGGGGAGAGGGTGAGATCTATGGAAAGAGTAACATGGAAACTTTTATTACCATGTGTAAAATAGATAGCCAACGGAAATTTGCTGTATGGCTCAGGAAACTCAAACAGGGGCTCTGTATCAATCTAAGGTGGTGGGATGGGGCAGGAGATGGGAATGAGGTTCAAAAGGGAGAGGATATAAGTATACCTATGGCTGATTCGTGTTGAGGTTTGACAGAAAACAACAAAATTCTGTAAAGCAATTATCCTTCATTAAAAAATAAATTAAAAAAAAAAAAAACAAGCTGCAGAAAATTTTTAAAGAGATGGGAGCACCAGATCACTTTACCTGCTTCCTGAGAAACCTCTATTCAGGTCAAGAAATAACAATTAGAAGTGGACGTGGAAAAGTGGGCTGGTTCAAATTTGGGAATGGAGTACGCCAAGGCTGTATATTGTCACCCTGTTTATTTAACTTAGATTCAGAGTACATCATGCAAAATCCTGGGTTGGATGAATCACAAGCTGAAATCAAGATTGCTGGGTGAAATATTAATAATCTCAAATATGCAGATGATGCCATCCTAATGGCAGAAATCAAAGAGGAACTAAAAAGCCTCTTAATGAGGATGAAAGAGGAGAGTGAAAAAGCTGGTTTGAAACCCAACATTCAAAAAACTAATATTATGGCATCTGGTCCCATCTCTTCATGGCAAATAGATGGGGGAAAAGTGAAAACAGTGGCAGATATTATTTTCTTTGGCTCCAAAATCACTGTAGACAATGGTGGCAGTCCTAAAAGTAAAAGACAATCGCTCCTCGGAAGAAAAGCTATGACAAACCTAGTTGGCATATTAAAAGGCAGAGATATCACTTTACTGAAAAAGGTCTGTCTAGTCAAAGCTATGGTTTTTCCAGTAGTCATGCATGGATGTGAATTGGACCATTAAGAAGGCTTAACAGCGAAGAATTAACGCTTTCAAACTGTGGTATTGGAGGAGACTTGTGAGTCACTTGAAGAGCAAGGAGATCAAACCAGTCAACCCTAAGGGAGATCTACCCTGAATATTCATTGGAAGGACTGATGCTGAAGCTGAAGCTCCAGTTCCTTGACTACCTGATGCAAAGAGCCAACTCACTGGAAAAAGTCCTGATGCTGTTAAAGATTGAAGGCAAATGGAGAAAGGGGTGGCAGAGGAAGAAATAGTTAGATAGCATCATCGACTCAGTGGACATGAATTTGAGCAGACTCTGGGAAACAGGGGAAGACAGGGCAGCCTGGCATGCTACAGCCCATTGGATCACAAAACTTAGCAACTGAACAATAGCAATAAGCCTCCATTGTATACTCAAGGTAAGACTAGATCATAAGACCTTGGAAATGTCTGTGAAACTATCACATCAGGAAAAGCTCCAAGAAATAATGCTCCCAACTTCACTCTTAATTTTGTAATTTGAATGAGATTCCTGTTCTTGTGAAGCTTTAACCTAGATCCACAAATTGAAGGTGTATCTGGGATGCATAGTATGCAACCTTAGATAGGAGTGGGTAATCACAAGGGGACAATAAATACTGCCCTTGATATTGACCAGGTCACAGCCTGTGTTTCAACACATCACACCAAATCTATTATTCTTAATCTATGAAAACAGATAACCTCACTTTGATAGTAACAACTTACTTTCTTTTAGGGATATGTAATCTCAAACATTTTAAATCAATTCTGGGTCAAGTTCTGTCTCAGATGTGTATGTTCTTCTGCCTGATACTGCCTTTCTGAAAATCAGAATTATTTTTACAAAGAGAGAGTGAGAGAGCATTCTAAACAAATACCAAGTGAGAAAATGTGATTTGAAACTGGAAAACATACTGCTGAGCTTAAAAAAAAAAAAAAAAACCTGCAATATCTTATGAAAAAGATTTGCTTTTTGATAGCTGTAGCACCTAAATGGCAAACATGTTCAATCCCCATTGAAAATTCCTTTTGGCTTGCCAGCCTTGTTAGTTTTTATGCGTATTCAACAATGCGAAGGACTAAACAACAGAAATTTATCTCAATTCCCTCATGTGAAGAAGCTGATGATGTAACTTTTGCACTCTGTCTTCTGAATTTAAGCCTGATTGCCTGGCCTTGGAATTGTAAAAGCCGCTTCATTCAGCTTTTGTGTATCAGTTACTCTCTGGTAGAGAAGATGAGGTGAAACAAAACGTATGTGTTTTAAATGCTGTGTTTGTCTTTTTGATGGAATGTGTTTTTTTTAACATCTCTTCAGAACACTTTAAAGGTACAAACAAAAAAGGAGCAAATATGTCTGGTTACAGTTACTAATCTCTTATGTAATTCTGACTTTCAATTTCATGAAATCCCAGATTTTTTTTAACCAAGTACATTACAATATACTTTGCTTCACATTTCCATGTGTCTTAGTTACTATGTGATTTTTTTTTCTCTGAAAATTTCTCTAACCTGGTGTGTAGCAACTCTGATATTGATCAGACCCTAGTCAGTTATGGAGCTCCTAACCTTTCCATAAACTATAACTGAACTCTATTCTTAATTTAATGATTTTAGGACAACTACATCAAGCATGACCAGGATATTAAAAATGGAAATATTCAGGGAGAGCAGTTATTGAGCAAACCTGCTGGTCTGTAGCAGAGAAGGCAATGGCACCCCACTCCAGTACTCTTGCCTGGAAAACCCCATGGATGGCAGAGCCTGGTGGGCTGCAGTCCATGGGGTCCCTAAGAGTCGGACACGACTGAGTGACTTCCTTCTCACTTTTCACTTTCATGCATTGGAGAAGGAAATGGCAACCCACTCCAGTGTTCTTCCCTGGAGAATCCCAGGGACAGGGGAGCCTGGTGGGCTTCCCATCTATGGGGTCGCACAGAGTCGGACACGACTGAAGCGACTTAGCAGCAGCAGCAGCAGCTGGTCTGTAGAGAGGGTTTCCCAGGTGGTGCTAGTGGTAAAGAAACCATCTGTCAATACAGGAGCTGTAAGAAATGCAGGTTTGACCTGGGGGTCAGGAAGATCCCCTGGAAGAGGGCATCACAATCCACTTCAGTACTCTTGCCTGGAGAATCCCATGGACAGAAGAGCCTGGTGAGCTGCAGTCCATAGGGTCGCAAAGAATCAGACATGACTGAAATGACTTAGCATGCATGCATGAAATTTACTAGTTTCCTGATTAAACTAAGATACAAGATCAGTATATTGGGTTTTAAGGCTGTAGCTTTGTGTGTGGTACCCAACTACTTCATATTGCTATATATGTTCCAAACCATTTAACTCCATTCATTCATTCGTTAACTATACATATACATAGAATACATAATAATGGCATCAACAAAAGGAAAAATAATTATTTAATGCATGTTTCAATTAGACAGTTGCTATTCAGGAAATCTATAGCTTTTGGTTTTGTGATTTCTTATAAAAATCATTTCTCTGTATGAAACATTAAATGCTTTAACCCTGCTTTGGTGTTATGAGAGGGACCAGGTAGCATGTTGCTGACCTCCTGTCTTACACCATGTACCCCGTGTCTTCCTCCCCTGTACACGATCTGCACCCTGAGTGATCTTCTCCTATCACCATATCTGCACACCACCTGCCATACTGCATTGAACTGGGGTTGGCAACTTGAATGCCATCTTGCCCTGCACATGCTCTGCACCCCAAATGTTCTCTTATACTGTGCAAGATCAACATCCTCGTGCTCTGCACCAGGTTTGCATCCAAATGTCCTGTCCTGCACTGTCTGCTCCTTGAGTGCCCTTCAGCCCAGTATGATGTCTGAACATCATATTCTTGCCCCCCTGTTCTGCACCAGATCACCAACTTTACTGCCCTCCTCACTCTGTAAAAGGCCTTATACTGAGTATCCTCTTGTCCTGCATCAGATCTGCAACCCTTTTGGCCTCCTGAACTATACAAAGCTGGCACACAAGTACCCTCTTATCTGTACAAGGTCTGTGCACCTTCTGCCCTCATTCCCTCCCCTAGGTCTGCACCCTGAACCGCAATCCACAGGCAAGCTAAACACTGTCTGTTTTGATGCTCCTGGTGGTCCTGCTTCTGGAGCTTCATTGAGAAAAGAATGGTTGGATAAACTGAAATTTTTTAGCAATGAAAGGGGAGTTAATAGAGATGTATCAGGGGAGAAAATATTTAAGATTACAAGTTCTCAGTGAACTTCAGTTATATTAGAATCATTAACAATATTAATGTTGACATTAGCATCATCTTTCATCACTGATTTCTGCATGGCCTACTGTGTCCAAAAGTGGAGTGGGAGCATCATTAGATGACTTCATTTAACACTCACATTGTGTTACAGATTTAACCTGTGTTTCATACTTTAGCATTCTAATCATCCCATGAGATAAGCCCTTTTATATTCTCAGCTTGGGGAAAAAATAAACAAGATTTACTGACTGTAAACAATTTGTCTATTTGTAGAGTTGTCACCCCCCCCAAGTTTGTTTCATAATCTATTCTAGGCTTATGGCCAATATGCAACCTGGCCTCTTAGAGAACTTAGCTTTTAATTCTATATCAGTACAACTTCATATTTGAAAAAATAGTTCAAAGTACTTTTCTTATTGAAAAAAGAATGATTAAGAAATCATATGCATGTGAAATATCTGAAAACAATGACTCATTTCTTCCTCAGATGTAAACTATAACCAAGACCATGTATTCAGAGAATCAAACTTCACAGAATCAAACGTTGAATACTGATTTCATCCTTGTGGGGCTCTTTGGCGAAACCAAACATGCCCTCCTCCTCTACACTGCGACCTTCATCTTCTTCCTGATGGCCCTAGCTGGGAACGCCCTCCTCATCATCCTCGTCCACCTGGAGCCCCGCCTGCACACCCCCATGTACTTCTTCATCAGCCAGCTCTCCCTCATGGACCTCATGTACATATCTGTGACTGTGCCCAAGATGCTCCTGGGCCAGGTGACAGGAGATCATACAATCTCTCCCTCAGGTTGTGGGATCCAGATGTTCTTCTATCTGACGCTCGCTGGAGCTGAATTTTTCCTCCTGTCTGCCATGGCTTACGACCGATATGCTGCTATGTGCAGACCTCTCCATTATCCTCTGCTGATGAACCAGAGGGTCTGTGAATGCCTGGTGTCTGGATGCTGGTTCCTAGGAATGGTGGATGGTTTGTTGCTCACACCCATCACTATGAGCTTCCCCTTTTGTCATTCCAGAAAAATCCTGAGTTTCTTCTGTGAGGCTCCTGCCTTGATGAAGCTCTCCTGCTCTGATATCTCCCTCTACAAGATGGTAATGTACCTGTGCTGTGTTCTCATGCTCCTCATCCCCACTGTGGTCATCTCAAGCTCATATGCCCTCATCCTGCACCTCATCCACAGAATGAGTTCATCAGAGAGCCGCAGGAAAGCCTTTGCCACCTGCTCCTCTCACATGATTGTAGTGTTGCTCTTCTTTGGTGCTGCGATTTACACCTACATGCTTCCTAGTTTCTACCACACAGCTGAGCAGGACATGATGGTATCAGCCTTTTATACCATCATCACCCCTGTGCTGAACCCCCTCATTTACAGCCTCCGGAATAAGGATGTCACAGGGGCTCTGAGGAGCAAGATGCAGTCAGGGCTGAGCCTAAGAAAAGTTGTAAAGAAGAAAACCTGAGGATGACCATATACTTTTCCCCTATTATATTATTCCTCCCATCCCTATTTCTCCTCTCCTTTGTCACCTGTTTCCAGGGCCGCAAACACTAAGCCCAGTAATCACTTTCTTCTTTCTTATGCATGTGATATTTCTTCTCCATATGATTTACCTATCATAATTTATCTCATTATATTCAATGTCTTTGTACTCCATTTGTCTGTGATATGATAGCTGTCATAAAGAAAACTGCACACAGTGCCTTTTTATCTGCTCTCATATCCCAAGTTTATTGATCATTTTAGTATGAATTGTGTGACATTTTTAGCTTTCCCAAATCTTTTCAATTGCTTACATATATCATTTTTTAGACAGGGAAAGAAAACTTCTTAATCAAGTTACTTGTAAGACTAAGTGGCATGGTATACACAGACAGACCTAACACCTGCTCCAAACTGTGAGTTGTCCTTCTATCTCTATAAATCCTAGTCTCTTGTTTGCCTTCAAGGGGTGGAGGTGTGAGAGACGGTGTAGAACCATAAGGACCCCCAGCTAAATCTTAGATTTGCTACTTAGAAGCTCTTAGGAGCTGATTATGCCACCACTGCATTGTTTTCTCTCCACTAAAATAGAACTAGCAATATAGGCATCATCATGGAGTTCTGAATGTTAAGCGAATTTAATTCATTGGCCCAGTGCAGGGCCTGGCCCCTTGAAAGGTCTAGATAAATAGTTACCCTTTCTAAGGTGTGACAGATCAAGATGACTTTGCCCATGACTCTGCCTCTGTGTGTCTGTTCCACATCTTCATAGATAAGAGGGAGCCAGTGCAGACTCTCTGTCACCTGAGAGGAGCTCGTTAGCTGTCTGCTGAATTAAACTACAGCATTTCTGGTATTTTTTTCATCTTCCAATTGGGCAGTTTCTTGGAAGTATTTGATTAAATTGTAAAACCATATTACATTAGTGTCAAGTCACAAATGTATGTTTTTCAAATATCATTTGATATAAATGATGTAAATGCCATTCTGTCAAACTCTCTGAAAAGCAGCTGTTCCTAGATTCTTGAATCATTTAATTGCTGATTATATCTTGATGGATTACCTTCTATGTTACACATAGTCTGCAATTTCTAAGAGACACAATAGTGGCCAGAACACAAGCCCCTACTTCAAGGAGTTTATTTGTTAGTGGAGGAGAGAGCTGTGTAGACATCAGTGCCCAGTCACAAGAACTATGAGATGACTGCACCCAGAAAGCCCTGTAGCATCTAGATGGGAAGCCCAGATTTGAGCGGTTATCCTAAAGATCATAAACATGTAAAGAGACAAGAGAACATTTCAAAGAGATGACCAGCAAATGAACAGACATGAGTATAAAAAAAGGCACTGGAGATATCAGGAAACTATAAAGACCAAATTAAGCATAGCTTTACACTGAAATGAACAGGGAGCATGTAAAGAATATATATTTTATATATTAAATTAAATTTAACATATTAAATTAAATATACTAAATACATTAAAACAAGTTAAACTCACTCTGTATCAAATACAAAATATATTTTAACTTATCTTGTCATCATCCAATTACCAGTTACTCTAAATTTAGAGTAAACAGCATATATATCGCATTATCAGTTCAGTTCAGTCACTCAGTCATTTCCGACTCTTGGCAGCCCCATGGACCGCAACACATCAGGCCTCCATGTCCATCATTAACTCCCAGAGTTTACTCAAACTCATGTCCCTTGAGTCGGTGATGCCATCCAGTCATCTCAACCTTTGTCATCCCCTTCTTCTCCCGCCTTCAATCTTTCCCAGCATCAGGGTCTTTTCAAATGAGTCAGTTCTTTGCATCAGGTGGCCAAAGTATTGGAGTTTCAGCTTCAGCATCAGTCCTTCCAATGAATATTCAGGACTGATTTCCTTTAGGATGGACTGGTTTGATATCTTTGCAGTCCAAGGGACTCTCAAGAGTCTTCTCGAATGCCACAGTTCAAAAGCATCAATTCTTTGGTTCTCAGCTTTCTTTATAGTCCAAGTCTCACATCCATACGTGACTACTGGAAAAACCATAGCTTGACTAGATGGACATTTGTTGGCAAAGTAATGTCTCTGCTTTTTAATATGCTGTCTAGGGTGATCATAACTTTTCTTCCAAGGAACAAGCATCTTTTAATTTCATAAGTGCAGTCAACATCTGCAGTGATTTTGGAGCCCAAAAAAATAAAATCTCTCACTGTTTCCACATCTATTTGTAATGAAGTGATGGGAACAGATGCCATGATCTAAGTTTTCTGGATGCTGAGTTTTAAGCCAGCTTTTTCACTCTCCTCTTTCACTTTCATCAAGAGACTCTTAAGTTCTTCTTTGTTTTCTGCCATAAGGGTGCTATCATCTGCATATCTGAGGTTATTGATATTTCTCACAGCAATCTTGATTCCAGTTTGTGCTTCATCCACCCCAGTGTTTGTCATGATCTACACTGCATTTAACTTAAATAAGCAGGATGACACTATACAGCCTTGGCATACTCCTGTCCCGATTCGGAATCAGTCTGTTGTTCCATGTCCAGTTCCAACTGTTGCTTCCTGACCTGCATACAGATTTCTCAAGAGGCAGGTTAGATAGTCTGGTATTCCCATCTCTTGAAGAATTTTTCACAGTTCGTTGTGGTCCACACCGTCAAAGGCTTTGGCATAGTCAATAAAGCAGAAACAGATGTTTTTCTGGAACTCTCTTGCTTTTTTGATGATTCAGTAGATGTTGGCAATTTGATCTCTGGTTACTCTGCCTTTCCTAAATCCAGCTTGAACATCTGGAAGTTCATGGTTCACATATTGTTGAAGCCTGGCTGGGAGAATTTTGAGCATTACTTTACTAGCATCTGAGATGAGTGCAATTGTGTGGCAGTTTGAACATTCTTTGGCATTGCCTTTCTTTGGGATTGTAATCAAAACTGACCTTTTACAATCCTGTGGCCACTGCTGAGTATTCCAAATTTGCTGGCATAATGAGTGCAGCACTTTCACAGCATCATCTTTCAGGATTTGAAATAGCTCAACTAGAATTCCATCACCTCCACTAGCTTTGTTCATAGTGATGCTTCCTAAGGCCCACTTGACTTCGCATTCCAGGATGTCTGGCTCTAGGTGAGTGATCACGCCATCATGATTATCTGGATAGTGAGTATCTTTTTTGTACAGTTCTTCTGTGTATTCTTGCCACCTCTTCTCAATACCTTCTGCTTCTGTTAGGTTCATACTGTTTCTGTCCTTTATTGTGCCCATCTTTGCATGAACTGTTCTCTTGGTATCTCTAATTTTCTTGAAGAGATCTCGACTTTCCCATTCTATTGTTTTCCTCCTTTTCTTTGCACTGATCACTGAGGAAGGCTTTCTTACCTCTTCTTGCTATTTTTTGGAACTCTACATTCAAATGGGTGTATCTTTCCTTTTCTCATTTGCCTTTTGCTTCTCTTCTGTTCACAGCTATTTTGTAAGGCCTTCTCAGACAATCGTTTTGCCTTTTTGCACTTCTTTTCCTTGAGGATGGTCTTGATCCCTGCCTCCTGTACAATGTCACAAACTTCCATCCATAGTTCATCAGGCATTTTATCAGATCTAATCCATTGAATCTATTTGTCACTTTCACTGTACGATCATAAGGGATTTGACTTGAGTCATACCTGAGTGGTTAAGTGGTTTTCCCTACTTTCTTCAATTTAAGTCTGAATATGGCAATAAAGATTTCATGGTCTGTGCCATAGTCAGCTCCTAGTCTTGTTTTTGCTGACTGTATAAAACTTCTCCATCTTTGGCTGCCAAGAATATAATCAATCTGATTTCAGTATTGATCATCTGGCAATGTTCACATGTAGAGTCTTCTCTTGTGTTGTTGGAAGAGGGTGTTTGCTATGACCAGTGCGTTCTTGGCAAAACTCTATTAGCCTTTGCCCAGCTTCATTCTGTACTCCAAGACCAAATTTGCCTGTTACTCCAGGTATTTCTTGACTCCCTACTTTTGCATTCCAGTACAATGAATTATATATAATTCATTAATATAAAATTAAATATATGTGCTAGTATATCAATTTTGCAACATTTGTTCTAGTATTAGAATTTTGGAAATTGTAAAACGCAAGGACAGAAGCAAACATACCTAATAGAAAGTGGTTTGCCATTCTCAAGGAAGAGAAATGGAAATTAATTCTGAATTTAATAAAGAACAATTTGAAAAATTTCTGAATTATTTTCTTAAAATTTTTTCTCCTTCAGTATTTCCAGCTGCCACTTAATTGATATGTAGTACATTACATTCAAAAACTATAGCAAAATATTCTCCTGTTTAGTCTTCTATATTCTTCTAATCAATTCATTCTTCCAAAATAAAATTGTATTGTGAAAATTAACATTGCAAAAAGGTGTTTTGGTTTAAAGGTTATACTTTATGAAATGTATGTATAGCTACCACAAAGTGCCCATCCTCCACATATATAAGGAAAACTTCCTTCATACCTGAAGTCTTTATATCTGTTTATCCAACACCATTATTGCCTGAAAGGCAGCCACTGTCCTCAATTTTATTTAAAAAATAGATTTATGGTCTATTAATGTATACCTAACAACATTAATTGATTTCATTTATATATGGATGGATTATTTTCTTTATCAGTTCAGTTCAGTCGCTCAGTTCTGTCCAACTTTTTGCGACCCCAGGGACTGCAGCACACCAAGCTTCCCTGTCCATCACAAACTCCTGGGCCTTGCTCAAACTCATGTCCACTGAGTCAGTGATGCCATCCAAACATCTCATCCTCTGTCATCCCCTTCTCCTCCTGTCTTCAGTCTTTCCCAGCATCACGGTCTTTTCCATTGAGTCAGCTCTTTGCATCAGGTGGCCAAAGTATTGGAGCTTCAGCTTCAGCATTAGTCCTTCCAATGAGTATTCAGTATTAATTTCCTTTAGATTTGACTGTTTTGATCTCCTTGCAACCCAAGGGACTCTCAAGAGTCTTCTCCAACACCACAGTTCAAAAGCATCAATTCTTCAACACTCAGCTTTTTTTATGGTCCAACTCTCACATCCATACACAACTACTGGAAAAACAATAGCTTTGGCTAGATGGATCTTTGTTGGCAAAGTAATGTCTCTGCTTTTTAATATGCTATCTAGGTTGGTCATAGCTCTTGTTCCAAGGAGCAAGCATCTTTTCATTTCATGGCTGCAGTCACCATCTGCAGTGACTTTAGAGCCCAAGAATATAAACTCTGTCATTGTTTTTATTGTTTCTCCAACTATTTGCCATAAAGTGATGAGACTGGATGCCATGATCTTCATTTTTGGGGTACTGAGTTTTAAGCCAGCTTTTTCACTCACCTCTTGCACTTTAATCAAGAGGTTCTTTAGCTCCTCTTCACTTCCTGCCATAAGTGTGGGGTCATCTGCATTTCTGAGGTTATTGATATTTCTCCCAGCAATCTTGATTCCAGTTTGTGCTTCATCCAGCCTGGCATTTTGCATAATGTGCTCTGCATATAAGTTAAATAGGCTGGATGAAGTACAAGCTGGAATCAAGATTGCGAGGAGAAATATCAATAACCTCAGATATGCAGATGACACCACCCTTATGGCAGAAAACAAAGAACTAAAGAGCCCTTGATGAAAGTGAAGGAAAAGAGTGGAAAAGTTAGCTTGAAACTCAACATTCAAAAAACTAAGATCGTGACATCTGGTCCCATCACTTCATGGCAAATAGATGGGGAAAAAATGGAAATGGTGACATATTTTATTTTGTTGTGCTCCAAAATCACTGCAGATGGTGAGTGAAGCCATGAAATTAAAAGACTCTTGCTCCTTGGAAGAAAAGCTATGACAATCCTAGACACTGTATTAAAAAGAAGAGACATCCCTTTGCCAACAAAGCTCTGTATAGTCAAAGCTTTGGTTTTTCCAGTAGCCATGTACAGATATGAGAGTTGGACCATTAAGAAGGCTGAATATTTTTAGCTATTTTTTATCTCTCCATTTTAATGGAGAGAATATCAGAATAGATATTTTTCCAAAGCAGACACTCAGATGGCCATTAGGCATGAGACAAGATATTTAACATTACTAGTCATCAGGAATATACAAATCAAAACCAGAATAAAATATCACCACAAATCTGTTAGAATGGCTATTATCAAAAAGATAACATGTATGGATGTGAGAATTAGACCATAAAGAAAGCTGAGTGCCAAAGAATTGATGCTTTTGAACTGTGGCATTGGATAAGACTCTTGAGAGTCCCTTGGACTGTAAGGAGATCCAACCAGCCCATCCTAAAGGTAATCAGTCCTGAATATTCACTGGAAGGACTGACGGTGAATCTGAAACCAATACTTTGGCCACCTGATGTGAAGAACTGAGTCATTTGAAAAGACCCTGATGCTGGGAAAGATTGAAGGCAGGAGAAGGGGATTTCAGAGGATAAGATGGTTGGATGCCATCACCAACTCAATGGGCATGAGTTTGAACAAGCTCTGGGAGTTGGTGATGAACAGGAAAGCCTGGTGTGCTGCAGTCCATGGGGTCACAAAGAGTCAGACATGACTGAGAGACTGAACTGAACTGAATAAGTGATGATGAGATGGAGAAAGGGAACACTTGATCACTATTGATTGCAATGTAAATTGGCGCAAAGTTACAGAAAAAAGTAAAGAGGTTCCTCAAACAATTTAAAATGGAAGTAGCATATGATCCATCAATTTCACTCCTGAATATTTATCCAAAGAAAGCAAAAATAGTGGTTTAAAAAAAATATCTGCAAGATCACCAAGATGGCAGAGTAGAAAGAGTCTGAGCTCTCTTCCTCTCATAAGCAATACCACGACTATATATGAACTCAACATAGTGAAATGAAGTCACTCAGTTGTGCGTGACTGTTTGCAACCCCATGGACTGTAGCCTACCAGGCTCCTCTGTCCATGGGATTTTCCAGGCAAGAGTACTGGAGTGGGTTGCCATTTCCTTCTCCAGGGGATCTTCCCAACCCAGGGATCGAACCCAGGTCTCTTGCATTGCAGCCATACGCTTTACCATCTGAGCCACCAGGGAAGCTATAAACTCAACATAAGAGTGTCTAAATATATAAAGCAAGTATTTAGGAATACCACAACTATATATGAACTCAACATAATGGTGTCTAAACATATAAGGCAAATATTTAGGAATGTCAAGGAATAAACACAATAAAAGTAGGGGAAATTTACATGCTACTTACACCAATGGACACATCATCCAAACAGAAATTCAGTAAGGAAACACTGGCATTAAATGACACATTGTATCAGATGAATTTAATAGATGCAGCATTCTATCTAAAGGGGCTTCCCAGGTGGTGCTAGTAGTATAAAGAATCTGCCTGCCAATGCAGAAGACATAATAGACACGGGTTCGATCAATGGGTCAGGAAAATTCCCTGAAGAGGGCATGGCAACCCTCTCCAGTATTCTTGAATGAGAGAATCCCATGGACAGAAGAGCCTAATGAGCTACAGTCCATAGGGTTGCAAACAGTTAGACACAACTGAGGTGACCTAGTATGCACACACACACACTCCATCTGAAAGCAACAAAATACACATTCTTTTCAAAAATATACAGAATATTGTCCAAGATGGATCATATATGAGTCCAAAAAGCAAGCATTTGTAAATTTAGGAAAATTAATATTAAGCATACTTTCCCACCACAATGCTATGAACCTGGAAATCAACTACAAGGAAAAACAACAACAACAACTGCAAAAAAAAAAAAAAAAAAAAACCCATAAACACAAGGAGACCAGAAAATATGCTACTAAACAACCAATGGATCACTGAAGAAATCAAATAGGAAATCAAAAAATACCCAGAGACATATAAAAACAAAAATGCAGTGATCCAAAACCTACAGAACAAACCAAAACCAGTTCTAAGAGTGAAGGATATAGTGATACACGCTTACGTAAAGAAACAGGAAAAATCTCAAAAATCAACATACCAGTATACATAAAGAAACTAGAGAAAGAAGAACAAACAAAACCCAAAATTAGTACCAGAAAAATCATCAGTATCAGAGGAAAAATAAAATAGAAACTAAAAACCATAGAAACATCAATGAGGCTAAATGTATCAGGGTATAACATATTCTCTTACCAACTTTTATCTATGGTATATGTTTCAGCATATCCTCTTTCATTTTTTTTTATTTATACATGCCCTCTTTGTTTTTTTCATGAATATTGCTAAAGGTTTGTCACTTTTGCTTACCTTTAAAAAATATTTTTGTTTTATTGATCTTTATTTATTTATTTATTTAGGCTGGGGCAAGGAAGAGCTACTTTATTCAGAAAAGTCGATAAACCAAGAAGGTGGTAGACTAGTGTCTCAAAAACCAATCTTGCCTGAGTTACAATTCAGGTTTCTTTTTCTTTTCTTATTTTTTAATTGGAGAAAAATTGATTTGTAATATACTCTGGCTTCTCTTCAGATAGTATACTCTGATCTTTTCTGTTGTCTTTTGAGTCTGTATTTTATTTATTTCTCCTCTGCCCTTTTTTATTTCATTTCTTCTACTTAATTTGGGCTACTTTTGTTTTTCTTTTGCTACTTTCTTGTGGTGTAAAATTACAGTGTTTACTTGAGACTTTTCTACATGCTAACATCCAGTTAGTATGTAAAACATGCCCATCTACCCCAGTCATGAGGGTATTAGTGGAAGTACAAGGCTGATTATTTTTATAAACACTGAAGGGTCAGTTAGGAGACCTGACATAAACTGAATGACAACTTGATATCAAACCCCCACCAACATGCTTTAAACCTACAGATGACTCTTATAGAAAATGCAGAAAAAGAGAGATAACTTCTTCATCCTGAGGTTTATGAAAAGGTAAGACAAGAAGTCCTGGCTGAATTGACCGCAGTTCAGTTCGGTTCAGTTCAGTCTCTCAGTCGTGTCTGACTCTTTGCGACTCCATGAACCGCAGCATGCCAGGCCTCCCTGTCCATCACCAACCCCCAGAGTTCACCCAAACCCATGTCCATTGAATTGGTGATGCCATCCAACCATCTCATCCTCTGTCGTCCCCTTCTCCTCCTGCCTTCAATCTTTCCCAGCATCAGGGTCTTCTCAAATGAGTCAGTTCTTCACATCAGGTGGCCAATGTATTGCATAGGTTAATCCCCTTCAAAATGATCATGGCCTGCTGTCTTCTCTCCATTATAATTCAATAGGTGTCATATTGATTGGAAACTGCATTCATCCTAGAGACCATAATCAATAGGAAAAACTGAAAAAAAATAAATAAGCATGGTTAAAATATGTTAGAAAACTAATTTAACTTGGAATAAGGCCTTTCCAGTTGCCCTGCTACAGATTAGAGTGGCTCTCAAAAGCAAGCTTAAATTAAGCCCTTTTAAATTATTGTATAGTAGGCCATTCCAGATGTCAGCCTGGGCAGGAGAGTCTGCAGCTGTCTTAAAGAATCTAACTGTCACCAGCTAAAGTAAGACTTTAGGCATTGCTAACTTTTGCTCCTGAGTTTACTTCAAAGAGGTCCACATACCTGAATGACGTCATCCTGCTCCCTTTCTACACCAGTTTGAGTCACACTTGAACCTTGGAGAGAGCAGAAGACCTAAATAGATATTTCTCCACATAGGACATACAGATAGACAACAGGCACCTGAAAAGGTGCTCAAAATCCCTAATTTTTAAGGAAAGGCAATCAAAAACACAATAAGATATCACCTCACATCACTGAGAATGCCATCATTAAAAGTCTACAAATGGTAAATATTGGAGAGTGTGTGGAGAAAAGGGAACTCTCCTATACTGTTAGTGGGAATGTAAATTTTTGCAGCCACTGTGAAAAACATCATGGTGATTCCTTAAAAAACTAGAAATCATGCTACCATATGATCCAGCAACCCCACTCCTGGGCACATATCCAATGAAGATGAAAATTCCAATTTGAAAATATGTATGCACCCCAGTTGGAAAAGGGAATGACAACCCACTCCAGTATTCTTGCTGGAAAAATCCCATGGACAGAGGAGCCTGGTGGGCTACAGTCCAAGGGGTCACAAAGAGTTGGACATGACTGAAGTGACTGAACATGCATGTACCCCAGTGTTCATAGTAACACTATTTATAACACCCATGACATGGAAGCAACCTGTCTCCCTCAACAGACAAATGGATGAAGAAGATGTAGTATATACAAACAATGGAATATTACTCCATCATAGAAAATGAAATAATGCAGCAACATTAATGGACCTAGAGAATATCGTATGAAGTGAACTAAGCGAAATATGCAGAAAGACAGATATTGTATCACTTACATGTGTATTCTAAAAAAATACAAATAAATTAATAAATGTATTTACAAAACAGAAGCAGATTCAGAGGCAAAAGAAAACAAAGTTATTGCTACCCCAAGGGAAAAAGAGGGGTGATAAGGAATTTCTAATTCCTTATAAATTAGGAATATGAGATTAACATATACAAACTGCTATTCATAGAATAGGTAGGAAATAGGGATTTACTGTATAACACAGGGGAAAATGTTCAATATCTTCTAGTAATATATTATAGAAAATAATCTGAAAAAGTTATATATACAATCACCTTACTGTATAACACAGGGGAAAATGTTCAATATCTTCTAGTAATATATTATAGAAAATAATCTGAAAAAGTTATATATACAATCACCTTACTGTACACCTGAAACTAACACAATGGTGTAAATCAATCATATTTCAATAAAAACAAAACTAGCGAAAACAAGGACCCAAGCATCAACTTGCCCCTAAGTAGTCAGGACCATAGTGGGCACTGCTGAACACTCACTGTGCTATTAAATTAGCTAAGATAAAACTGTGGATTAAAATTTTTTCTACAGAAACTGATGGGATGAAGAGAAAGCAGGTGTGGTCTTATGAGCCACTAGAAGGTCTTAATTTGCTATTTTAAGTCAAGATAGGTAATGATGCCTTTTGTTCTCTTTTGTTTCACCACACTGGTGATAGACACTTGTTGGAAAAGACCAAAGTGGGAAATAATCCCCCTTTCTGTTAAATGTTAGCAAGATATAAAAATAGCATAAGGAAGAGCATCTTGGATATTGCCATCCTAAATGCAAGAGAAGTGAAAGTGAAAGTCATTCAATTGTGTCTGACTCTTTGCAACCCATGGACTATGCAGTCCATGGAATTCCCCAGGCCTGAATACTGGAGTGGGTAGCCTTTCCCTTGTCCAGGGGATCTTCCCAACCCAAGGGAACCCAGGTTCCCACATTGTAGAGTTTATGTATATATTCAAGTGTTTGTTGAAGTGTTATACTACAGCCATAAAAAGGAAAACAGCATACGCCCAGCTTGGAACTCAGGAATACTGTCAGTCCCAAGTTAATCAATTCCATCCCATAATCACTCCCTTATTTCCCTAATTCAGCAGGAAGTAGCCAAAATGATCATTACCCCTTGCCACACAAGAGTCTGGAATGCACACTGAGAGTGGGGAACTGGAACAGAGAACAAATCTGACTCCATATTGGATCTATTTTTCTATCTCTAATCTTTGTATTCTGTTGGCTCTACTTGGTTGTGCTGGCTCTGTGCCTTTGTAAAAGAATGTTGCCTATTGCCTGAAATATCTCAACGCTCTGCCTCCCACACTTTTTCCATTCATATGGAGATAAAAAGCTGCAGAACAGAAAAGAACAATTGTCTTGTTGGAGGTTTATAGAAACATCATGACCAGGCATACATGGACAGGAGCAAGAATGAAGGATTCTGGCACAAATAATTTTCAAAAAAATAGACACACCCTTAACATAAGAGAAGCCTGAATCTACCTTTGGTAAGATGATTCTTTGGGACACTATTCCACTATCTTCTTGGTTTGCTTGCTTTACACAAATAAATTCACTGTTCCTTGCACCAATACCTTGTCTCTTGATTTATTGATCTTTTGTGCAGCAATCTGTAAAAGCCTGGATTCAGTATAACAGCAAAACTTTAGAAAATTTTTGGAAAAGAAATTTACTGCTAAAGGCGATGGCACCCCACTCCAGTACTCTTGCCTGGAAAATCCCATGGATGGAGGAGCCTGGTAGGCTGCAGTCCATGGGGTCACGAAGAGTTGGACACGACTGAGCGACTTCACTTTCACTTCTCACTTTCATGCATTGGAGAAGGAAATGGCAACCCACTCCAGTGTTCTTGCCTGGAGAATCCCAGGGATGGGGGAGCCTGGAGGGCTGCCGTCTCTGGGGTCGCACAGAGTCGGACACGACTAACGTGACTTAGCAGCAGCAGCAGCATGAATATACCTCCCCACTCCAGTACTCTTGCCTGGCAAATCCCATGGACAGAAGGGCCTGGTAAGCTGCAGTCCATGGGGTTGATGCCAGTCGGACACGACTGAGCGACTTCACTTTCACTTTTCACTTTCATGCATTTGGAGAAGGAAATGGCAACCCACTCCAGTATTCTTGCCTGGAGAATCCCAGGGACGGGGGAGCCTGGTGGGCTGCCGTCTACGGGGTCGCACAGAGTCGGACACGACTGAAGCGACTTAGCAGCAGCAGCATGAAGATACCTGAAACATTTTATACCCTTTGGTAAATTAATTTAGAAAAAACTGCATTCAGAGATTGCTTTTTATAAAAGTGAATTTATTTGAGCATAATTTATAATTTAGAATTTTGAATGCAACATAATTATTCAATATTAGGGATTATAATAAATGTACAATTAATTTGATAGGATGTTAACCTCATGTCCAATTATATACAAACACTTTATACACTTCAAACTGATGGAATATAATAGGGATTGGCTACAGATTAGCTGGTAAAGTGTTGGAAAGAAGGCTGGGGAAGCAAGAAAGAGAGTATTGTCATCCAAGGACCAAGAGCCCCCATGAACCAGTGGAGACCCACATACCCACACTGCTGAGCTGATTGAGCTACTGCATTCTGGGGCTACTGGTGGGACCCTCCTCTGCTGCAACTCAGATGCCTGCATCCCGTAGTGCCAATGAAACTACTTTTGAAGTGCTGGATCCCATAGCTCTCACATGGTCCTCAGTTGGCTACAACTGCTGCAGCTGCCAGAGACCAACAGAAGAAAGAAGAAAAAAATGTGCAGCTTCTTTATTTCTCCCACTGTCCAGTGTCTCCCAATACTTGCATTCTCAGCATCTTATGGGAAACAAGGTGACAAAGGAATTAGGAGAAACCATCTGTAGGCGGAAACTCAGGACATATGAGACCACCCCACAAAGTGTGGGCCTCACAAACATAAGTCACCATTTAGACAAAGGATGCCAAGGAATAAAGATGGCAAGGGAAAATAATCAACATAATTTGAGAAAACACATACAGAATAAGGTTAAGAAGAATTTTGCTACAATTTCCCTGAGGATAGGATTGCTTTATTTTCTTCCCTGGTTTATCACAACTATGTGGTATATGGTACACATTTCATAAATATTTGTATTCTGAAATCAAGATACAACCATCAAGGCATAATTTTTGCCTCGGAAAGTAAATTATGGTTGATTTTTAAATTTTCTTTGTAATAGTTTATGGGTTTTAAAAATTTTTTTCTACAATTAGCATGTCAAAATATAAATTAAAATCAAATACATAAAATTAAATGTAGTATTAAAGCAACAGAGATTGCAACTGGGTGACTAAAGATTAAAATCAGTACCCTACAGAAGACCAATCCAGATGAAAATATAAAAGACCACCACAATTTTAGTCTCAACCACAGTACTGATTAGTAGTGCTGTCTTTGACACATCAATTAGACTATGAATTTCAGACTCTGTAACTCTGAAAGACAAGCATCAATACCACACAAAAAGTATTGAAGAAGCAATGAAGATAAATATATATACAGATAAGAAAACATTTTTTGTAATGTGAAAAGGCTAAGGCCATATATAAACTAATACCTATGCCATAGATAAAATTTTACTGATGATGGTAAGATTTGAGTTTATTGCTAATTTTTTTTAAGATTTCTAGTTTAATAATAAAGGGATTTTTTTAAGACATTAGGAGAAAACCAAAAAAGTACAACAGAGATATCTATGATCTTTTTTTTTTAGTTCTCTTAATTGCATGCTTCTTGAAGGTTCCAGAGAGGATTTATCAACAGAACATCATCCTCCACTCCCCTAATGAGCATAGTAACACCAAGGATGAAGTCACTGTCCTATCTCTATTTATACGTTTAACTGTGACCACTCTCCATTAGCCCATCTAGATGAGGATTTCAGCATCATCTGATATTGGAGTAAATCAGATAGGAATATAGGTCTACAGGATCAAAAGGGTAATTATTATTTTTTTCTTGTTCTACTTCTGACATTCTATTGATACTTGATTATATTTCCTAATTTTACCCTATTATCTATTTTTATGGAGAAAATCAATAGTGTTTGTTTTTTTTCTTAAATCTTTTATATAACATTTATTTACTGCAGCATATTAAAATATGGGTTTTGATTTCCAATCATTTATGGACAGAAGAACTCACTTTTCTCCTCTATTACTATATGGTAAACTTGTGTCCTTGTGATTTAAATTTTACAGAAGAAAACAAACTAATTTTTCTTTGAGTGAGGATTATTTCTGATAGTTAGAACACTGAAATAAATGTCTTAATCTTATGTTTCTCAGATGAAATCGACAGTGGTTGGCTAATGCCCAAGTTGTAGACTTTAGAGGGAAGACAGTAGCCTAGAGAATTTAAGGTAGCATCAAAGGGTTTGTGTCCCAACACATGAGCTGAGACTTGAGTACTTCTTCAGATGAATAGTGTGATGCTAGACAGATTCCCAGGAACCAGAATTATTTAATCTGTAAAAGGACAAAATAAAATGAGTATGTAATTCATAGGCTCCTGGGGAGATTAAAAAAAAAAAAAAACAGCAACATAATAGGACAATTGGCTTCACTCAAGATTTGATATGGTTCTACCCCTAAAGTTAATAACTCCCCAAGTTCAATATGCACCATTTCACTTATATTAAACTCAGACAGTTGGATAAAAAGCAGTAAGAGTTACCAAGAAAGCAAGTCGCCTTGCCTGATACAGACTGTATTCCTTTGACTGTCTGGTGTCCTAGGTAGGCTGTTCAGTGTGGGCTTAATCACAGTGACTATGATTTTCCAAAGGGCAACGAGATTTGCCCAGTGCTTCCCATTTCCCCTCCAGCTCTCGCTTCATTCCTTCAGGTCTTCACATTGCGAGTCACTGCATTGGTCCTTTGCCACTTTGATCACAAATTAAAACTCAGCCACAAGTGTGTCTTTAGCTTATTTGTTTTTAAATTTTGCACAGAGTTCAGCTTTCCTCTGCCAGTGTAGGTGGAATTTGACAGAAATATTATATTTTTAATGGTACTTTTCCCAGATTTTCTGGATATTTATAATAAGGGATTATTTTCAATATCATTTACTGCTTCAGCACCCCAGAACTTGGGGCTGTTAATAAATCTCTGGGATTATTACAAGAGTATAAAGTATGTTAGGACTTGGATAATCTTCCTGACATATTTCTACAATCACAAGTACTTCTAAACTTTTCTCTTGTGAGAGAAGCCAACATTTCCTCTTGTTGGTAAGGTTTATAAAATTTAACATTTAACATATCAGAAGTTGAAAAGTTGCAAAGATTAAATCTTCATAAGAAAAAGTATAGAAGAAGCAATTACTGAGTCTCTTCTAAAACACCAGATGTATTTTGCTTTAGTCCTCTTTCTTATTTTGTAGCCCTTTTAAAATTCTAATTTAAATTATATTTGCATAATACTTCTCCCTAAATGGATTAAATATGACTCACCTAAATGTAAGCAAGTTTAATTTTTCTTTGATTTGTCCTCAGCCTCCAACACAGATATAAGTTATGTACAGCAAGATAGAGGAAAGAAAACCGAAGTCAGAGACATTTCAATGTTGTTCAGTTTTCCTCTCTGCATCTCTGTTTCCATGAAAAATTGATTACTATAGACAATAAAGCTGATGATGTTTACAAGACAACTAAAATCTTGTCTGTAAATGGGAATAACAATCTCAATGCTATTTCATCTCCCTGAGATTTAGAACAAATGGTATGAGCTTTAAGCAGATGAAGCTGGAGAAGACAGAACTGAAATGAAACTCTCCATAAAGCTCTACTTAACCAGAGTTAAAATAAGAAAGATAGATTATATATTTCATATTTATATGTTAATATTTATATAAAAGGGCTTGCCTCATAGCTCAGTTGGTAAAGAATCCACCTGCAATGCAGGAGACCCCAATTCAATTCCAGGGTGGGAAAGATCCCTGCAGAAGGCATGGGTTACCCACTCCAGTATCCTTGGGCTTGCCTGGTGGCTCAGCTGGTAAAGAATCCACCTGCAATGTGGGAGACCTGGGTTCAATCCCTGGGTTGGAAGATGCCCTGGAGAAGGGAGAGGCTACCCACTCCAGTATTCTGGCCTGGAGAATTCCATGGACTGTATGCCATGGGGTCACAAAGAGTTAGACATGACTGAGCAACTTTCTCCCATTTATATAAAATATATAAAGTTTGTACTGTAGAAAGTCTGAGATTATGCATATACACATATTTATATATATTTAGAGAGATTATGTTAGAATAATATATAATGCTATAAAACAGTATACTTTGTGTGTATATATATATATATGTCTTGAACTACAGAATTTATCAAATCCAAATTCTTATATAAATGAATAGGTATTAAAACTAGCAAGCTGAAGTAATGAATCTGATCATAAAAGAAATAGTAACAACCTTCTCTTAGAATATGCACAATATTTACACTAAATGTTAATGCTTTGACAATATGTATCATTATTCATCGGTAACTGGTACTGTTTTCAGCCTTTTCAATATTTACTTCATTTAATTCTAAATGCATTTTATAGCAAACATTATTTTTTGTTTAAGTAGAGTAGACAGAGGAGTGGTGGATATATATATCTATATATATCTATATATATATAGATATATCCTATCTAATTATAGGATAATAAAACCCATAGTCCAACCTTAGAGTCTGGGCTTCTCGCTCACTCTCTTTAATATATCTAAGGGATTGGTTATTGTTGAGAACCCAAATCTGCCCCTGTGAATACATGGCTCACTCCACAAAAATTCAGAGCCTCACAAAATTGCTTGAACCAACACACAAAGATAGGTGGAATTTTTGGTATATGTGTTCACCAAATTATGTTTAAGTAACTTTCTAATTTTTTCATATATTACTAAAGGTTTTTAAGATGCAACTGGATCCTTAAAAGAGACAGATTGAATCAATTCTGCCTTATATAACAAAAATCTAATGTTTTACCCTAAATAAATTAATCAACAATTGTGAATTCTTAGTTTTCCATTAATTTTTTTTTATTTACAGGCACCTTATAACCCCCAAATCTCCAGTCTCATACCACTAACTCCTTTTAGCACAATTGCATTGCTTCGCATCCACAAACAGGCACACACGCACACACACACACACACACACGCAAGCCCACCAAACATTTATCTCAGGTGGTCATATACCATGAGTGATTTATTAATCACAAATCTTTCCTTGGTGATCTAGGAGAAACTTCATGGACAAATCTACCTGGGCCACCAACCACACTGGACAGTTGGATTTCATCCTTATGGGACTCTTCAGTCAATCCAAGCATCCAGCTTTCCTCTGTGTGGTCATTTTTGTGATTTTCTTGATGGCCTTGTCTGGAAATAGCATCCTGATCCTTCTGATATATTCTGATGCCCACCTCCACACCCCTATGTACTATTTCATCAGCCAGTTGTCTCTCATGGACATGATATACATTTGTGTCACTGTGCCCAAAATGCTCATGGACCAGGTCATGGGTAAGAATAAGATCTCAGCCCCTGAATGTGGAATGCAGATGTTTTTCTATGTGACACTTGGAGGTTCAGAATATTTCCTTCTGGCTGCCATGGCCTATGATCGCTATGTGGCCATCTGTCATCCACTCCACTATTCTACCCTCATGAGCCATAAGATGTGGCTGTTCTTGGTGTCTGGCTGCTGGTTTCTGGGATCAGTGGATGGCTTTATGCTCACACTCATCACCATGACCTTTCCCTTCTGTAGATCCCGGGAGATCCATCATTTCTTCTGTGAGGTCCCTGCTGTAATGAAGCTTTCCTGCTCAGACACTTCCCTGTATGAGACACTCATGTACCTGTGCTGTGTCCTCATGCTCCTCATCCCCATGACAGTCATTTCAAGTTCTTATTCATTCATCCTCCTCACCATCCACAGGATGAATTCAGCAGAGGGCAGGAAGAAGGCCTTAACCACTTGTTCTTCCCACATGACTGTGGTCATCCTCTTCTATGGAGCTGCCATCTATACCTACATGCTCCCCATCTCTTACCACTCCCCTGAGAAGGACATGGCTGTATCTGCCTTTTACACCATACTCACTCCTGTTCTAAACCCTTTAATCTACAGTCTTAGGAATAAGGATGTCATAAGGGCACTAAAGAAAATGTTGAATTTAGAATATTTCAGAGAACCACGAAATAAGACATTTTTATACTAGTGGTTTATTTTTATTCATCCTGTATCAGAACTTTCTGACCTTATACAAATATTATTCTTTTTTAATTTTATTTTTTTTTTTTTTTTTACTTTACAATATTGTATTGGTTTTGCCATACATGAACATGCATCCACCATGGGTGTACACGTGTTCCCCATCCTGAACCCCCCTCCCACCTCCCTCCCCAGATTCTCATACCATAATGTGTTATGTAATACTCATTTATTTTAGAAAATTGTTTCCCTGTAATTGAAAGCCATTCATTTTTATATTTCTTTGTACAAATTATTTTTACAAAGCTAGTAGAGGTGATGGAATTCCAGTTGAGCTATTTCAAATCCTAAAAGATGCTGTGAAAGTGCTGCACTGAATATGCCAGCAAATTGGGAAAACTCAGCAGTGGCCACAGGACTGGAAAAGGTCAGTTTTTATTCCAATCCCAAAGAAAGGCAATGGCAAAGAATGCTCAAACGAATGCACAATTGCACTCATCTCACACACTAGTAAAGTAATGTTTAAATTTCTCCAAGCCAAGCTTCAGCAGTACGTGAACCGTGAACTTCCAGATGTTCAAGCTGGATTTAGAAAAGGCAGAGGAACCAGAGATCAAATTGCCAACATCCGTGGGATCATTGAAAGAGCAAGAGAGTTCCAAAACAACATGTTTCTGCTTTATTGACTATGCCAAACCTTTGACTGTGTGGACCACAACAAATTGTGGAAAATTCTTAAAGGGTTGAGAATACCAGGCCACCTGACCCGCCTCTTGAGAAATCTGTATGCAGGTCAGGAAGCAACAGTTAGAACTGGACATGGAACAACAGACTAGTTCCAAATAGGATAAAGAGTACGTCAAAGTTGTATATTGTCACCATGCTTATTTAACTTATATGCAGAGTACATCATGAGAAACGCTGGGCTGGATGAAGCACAAGCTGAAATCAAGATTGCAGGGAGAAATATCAATAACCTCAGATATGCAGATGACACCACCCTTATGGCAGAAAGTGAAGAGGAACTAAAGAGCCTCTTGATGAAAGAGGAGAGTGAAAAAGTTGACTTAAAGCTCAACATTCAGAAAACTAAGATCATAGCATCTGGTCCCATCACTTCATGGCAAATAGGTGGGGAAACAGTAGAAACAGTGAGAGACTTTATTTTCTTGGGGGCTCCAAAATCACTACAGATGGTGACTGCAGCCATGAAATTAAAAGATGCTTGCTCCTAGATACAAAAGTTATGACCAACCTAGACAGCATATTAAAAACAGAGACATTACTTTGCCAGCCAAGTTCCATCTAGTCAAAGCTATGGTTTTTCCAGTAGTCATGTATGGATGCGAGAGTTGGACTATAAAGAAAGCTGAGTGCCGAAGAATTGATGCTTTTGAACTGTGGTGTTGGAGAAGACTCTTGAAATTCCCTTGGACAGCAAGGAGATCCAACCAGTCCATCCTAAAGGAAGTTAGTCCTGAATATTCATTGGAAGAGCTGATGCTGAAGCTGAAACTCTGGTACTTTGGCCACCTGATGTGAAGAATTGAGTCATTTGAAAAGACCCTGATGCTGGGAAAGATTGAAGGCAGGAGGAGAAGGGGACAGCAGAGGATGAGATGGTTGGATGGCATCACCGACTCAATGGACATGAGTTTGAGAAACTCTGGAAGCTGGTGATGGACAGGGAGGCCTGGTGTGCTGCAGTCCATGGGGTCACAAAGAGTCCGACAGGACTCAGCAACTGAACTGACTGACTGGTTGAATCCATACTACATTTTTATGAAGTTTCAACTCCACCATGTTTCTGTGGAATAATATTTGTACTCTTAAGAAATCCACAATTAAAATATTTAGATGAAAAAGTATACAATTGCCTAAGCTAGAGATGAGATGAATCAAAAGGGATATATTGTTTATATGTGAATCTGATAAATATTATATATGTTAATTATACTGTTATTTTTCAAGGTATTTGTTTGTATATTTGAAATTATCTAAAAGTAAAGGATTATGTATCAGATTTCTCCATTTTCTTCTTCCTACTTTTAAGTGGTGGAGGTATAAGTGACCTATCTTAGAAATTACATTCATTTTAATGTGCTGATCATTGCTGGGACAATTCTGTCTTCTAGTTGCCTTTATTGAGGTCTACTTTGTTCATCAGGGTTCAATCCTGAAGGTGTCTAGTGGGTGTCAGCTGTCTGAAATCCTTAGTACTTGTGGTCGATCAGAAATTCAAGACCCCACAAAGTAACCTCAAATGGGACGAATAATATTAACCCCAATGTTCCCTCAAGCAGGGAACATTTTCTTTGTTAAGTGGTATCTTAGCTGAGATTTGAAGTATGTAATTTATACACAAGCAAGCAGAGGAAGAACAGCAAATTTTCAACCCTTTATTTACTCAGCAGACATTTCTTTAAAATTTTAAAATATTAGCTAAGTGAAATTTTAAGTTCAAATTACTTATGGCTACTATCCCTACAAATTTGAAGTGTAGGTATATTTTGCATGAAAAGTAAAAGTGAAAGTTGTGTCCTACTCTTTGTGACCCCATGGACTACACAGTTCATGGAATTCTCCAGGCCAGAATACTAGAGTGGGTAGCCTTTCCCTTCTCCAGGAGAGATCTTCCCACTCCAGCGATCGAACCCAGGTCTCCCTCATTGCAGGCAGATGTTTTACCAGCTGAGCCACAAGGGAAGCCCAAGAATACTGGAGTGGGTAAAGGAAAGCCCAAGAATATAGGAGTTGGTAGCCTATTCTTTCTCCAGCGTGTCTTCTCAATGCAGGAACTGAACCAGGGTCTCCTGCATTGCAGGCGGATTCTTTGCATAATAGTTGCTTTATAAAATACATAAATGCACAAATAATTTGATGCACAAATACACAAATGATTTGATGCTCGAAACCTTATTAGGACATATCAGTAACATGCAAGTTCATCCAAAAGAAGAGGGGTTGAGGGAAAACCTGAGAACTCTGTGTTGAATGGTGACTAGATGAATAAAGAAGGCTGGAATGGTGTGGAAGAATTGCTCAAGGACCTGAAGCCATGTAAGCCAAACAGCATGATTAAAGATCAGGTGCTTGGCCAGGAGGAAGAGGTAATGTTTCAATACATCTCCATTCTGATTCAGGTTGTAGCCTCATTTCTTGCTCTTTCGTGACCCAGGTTTTTAAAAGCAGTAATGGAATGACTGGACTTGCATTTTAGAAGTGGTAATTGATTGAAGAACTGTAAGACTGGAGGTATGGAAACCAAGTGAGTGAATATGTTGAGCTGAATAGTGTAAATCTAGGTGGAATGGGCCATGCCCTAACTCTAGGAAGGTTGGGCTGAGTATTTTGGGTAAAAAGGGCCTTGTTGAATCTGTTCCATAGAACCACAATTTTTTTGCATGTCTAAAATCTTCCAACAGGCAGTATCAATGTGAATTAGATGATTTGGAAAGTACAGATTCCATTTTCCTCTTAACACAATCAGTTACTTCATGATATAAAACAAGGATCTTCCAATATTGGGGGACATAAGCTGGGGAAAACAGCTTACAATATTTTTGTTTCAGTCAAATAAAATGAATAAAATATGTGCACTCTTTAACTTTTAGAAAAAAATGAGTAGTGTAAACAACACTCATCAATTTGGAAAACAAATGATATATTTAAGGTTCCATTTAAAGTGCCCTAGATATGGAGAACAAAGGCAAATAGAACAAAACAAAATGCAATGTGTAATATTCTTCCAAAGATGATTAGTTTTATTCTGTCTCAATCAAAAAAAAATCAGATAAAATAAAAATGTTTAGAATGATGATTCATTTTTAAAATAAAATGGTAAAATTACAGCTATCCATAGCTTCTACTAGTAAGAATTTACGAGAACTGTGCAGTTAGTTGGAGAAGGCAATGGCACCCCACTCCAGTACTCCTGCCTGGAAAATCCCATGGACGGAGGAGCCTGGTAGGCTGCAGTCCATGGGGTCGCTGAGGGTCAGACATGACTGAGCGACTTCACTTTCACTTTTCACTTTCATGCATTGGAGAAGGAAATGGCAACCCACTCCAGTGTTCTTGCCTGGAGAATCCCAGGGACGGAGGAGCCTGGTGGGCTGCCGTCTATGGGGTCGCACAGAGTCGGACACGACTGCAGTGACTTAGCAGCAGCAGCAGCAGTGCAGTTAGTTGTGATATTGTTAGCCAAATTATACTTTGAATAAAATACTCATAATTCCTGAATGTGGCAAAACAATTGTTGCTCTAAATGTATTACATTTAGAATAAAAAGAATGAATGGCACAGTTTCTGACACTGAGTGCACTTGCTTAAAGTGCCACATGAATAAGTGTGAACTATAGTAATTTAAAATTGTCAAACTTCACGTGGTGTTCATGCATCTGTGTTTATGATCCATTAGCAATTAAACAAAGAAATCACTTCTACAGCATAAAAATGAGCCCTGAGTTTCCTACATCCTTCAAAGGATGCTAAGCATGAAGATTGGAATTTTTATTAAATGAAGAATGAACCAACCTAGATTAGATAGAGAAGTTTGCTTTGTTTTTCACAAATATTCCCATTTTTAAAGTATTTTCATATGTTTAAAAAAACGAGAGTAGCAAAATAAGTTTCCTAGGAATGGCTCAATAGAAGTTTAAAGAACAAAATTATGTGCTTTGGAAATAACACTTACTATGACTTTGGTTGCCTGTTTTCCTTCTTAGGTTACTGTTTTAAAACCAGCCTTTTCCAGTTTTTTAAGGAATCTCCACACTGTTCTCCATAGTGGCTATACTAGTTTGCATTCCCACCAACAATGTAAGAGGAACATGTATAATATCATATATGAAACGAATCGCCAGTCCAGGTTTGATGCACAATACTGGATGCTTGGGGCTGGTGCACTGGGACGACCCAGAGGGAGGGTATGGGGAGGGAAGAAGGAGGAGGGTTCAGGATGGGGAACACATGTATACCTGTGGCGGATTCATTTTGATATATGGCAAAACCAATACAATATTGTAAAGTTAAAAAATAAAATAAAAGCATCAAAAAATAAAATAAAATAAAACCAGCCTTTGCAGTTGTTTTACATTGAGTTCAAAATGTGTAAACTTCTAATGCTATGTCTAGGACCCAAATGTTGGATACAGTCATTCAGTTCAGTTCAGTTGAGTCTCAGTCGTGTCCAACTCTTTGCGACCCCATGGACTGCAGCACTCCTGGCTTCCCTATCCATCACCAACTCCTGGAGTTTACTCAAACTCATGTCCATTGCGTCAGTGATGCCATCCAACCATCTCATCCTCTGCTGTCCCCTTCTCCTCCTGCCTTCAACCTTTCCCAGCATCAGGGTCTTTTCAAATGACTCAGCTCTTCACATCAGGTAGCCAAAGTATTGGAATTTCAGCTTCAGCATCAGTCCTTCCAATGAATATTCAAGACTGATTTCCTTTAGGATTAACTGATTGGATCTCCTTGCAGTCCAAGGACTCTCAAGAGTCTTCTCCAGAACCACAGTTCAAAAGCATCAATTCTTAGGTGCTCAGCTTTCTTCACAGTCCAACTCTCACATCCATACTTGACCACTGGAAAAACCATAGCCTTGACTAGACGGACCTTTGTTGGCAAAGTAATGTCTCTGCTTTTGAATATTCTATCTAGGTTGGTTATAACTTTTCTTCCAAGGAGTAAGCATCTTTTAATTTCATGGCTGCAGTCACCATCTGCAGTGATTTTGGAGCCCAAAAAAATAAAGTCTGACACTGTTTCCACTGTTTCCTTATCTATTTCCCATGAAGTGATGGGACCAGATGCCATGATCTTTGTTTTCTGAATGTTGAGCTTTAAGTCAACTTTTTCACTCTCCTCTTTCACTTTCATCAAGAGGCTTTTGAGTTCCTCTTCACTTTCTGCCATAAGGGTGGTGTCATCTGCATATCTAAGGTTATTGATATTTCTCCCTGCAATCTTGATTCCAGCTTGTGCGTCTTCCAGCCCAGCACTTCTCATGATGTACTCTGCATATAAGTTAAATAAGCAGGGTGACAATATACAGCCTTGATGTACTCCTTTTCCTATTTGGAACCAGTCTGTTGTTTCATGTCCAGTTTTAACTGCTGCTTCCTGACCTGCATATAGGTTTCTCAAGAGGCAGGTCAGGTGGTCTGGTATTCCCATCTCTTCTACTAATATATAATTTTAATTTAAAAAAACTCAAATATATGTATATACAGGAGAAGGAGGAGACAGAGAATGAGATGGTTAGATAGCATCACTGATTCAATGGACATGAATCCGAGCAAAGGAGGTAGTGAAGGACTGGGGAACCTGGCATGCTGCAGGCCATGGGGTCGCAAAGAGTTGGATACAACTTAGCAGCTGAACCACAAATATACATATATATATTCACATAGATCATCATTTTTGTAGGAAATATTCCCAGATGGGGAATTGTTATTCAAATGATTGATAAACTTGATACAAATTGCTAATCTGTATATAAAATTCTAGACTAATTTATCTCTCATCATCTATGAAGAAAGAGAGCTAGTTTTCCATATTCCCATTGAGCTCTATCCTCCCTCTTACATGTGCCTGCTCTTCCATTTCTAGTCTGTGGCCTAGGGGATGACTTGTTCCTCTGTCTTCTGTATCATTTGGTTAATGAGGGATCTCAGCAAGAGATTAGAGGGTAAGGGCAGACTAAGGTCTCGGTGTTTAATCCCCCAGCACCTTCTTTGCCAGGCTGAGACTGGAAATGACCAATAACTAACAAATGGAGTCCAGGTCTCATTAGCAGTCAGCTAGTGGATCTTGGAAACGATTGCACCTCCCACTGTCTCTCAGGATCAAGATGGGGAAAAGCTTCCCTTTTTTGCTGCCTTTGGGCCATTTTCATTTCTTGATGAAAACTCTTACTCCCACCCACCACTTTCTACCTCATATTAATGTAATCACTAACTGATATTGGCTACACTCTGAAGAATTTCTTCTAATATTACTGATTCAATCTAAATGACATATTGGGTTACGCTCTTATAATTTTGATTTAGCATCCTTTTATATATTCAGTGTTTGATATAATTTCTTAAACTCTTAAGGAATTTTTAATAGCTTTGTTAATTTTTGACTGGATAGTTTGCTATCTAACTTGTTTACCTCTTACACATTACTAATATAAATCCTTTGTTATATATATTGATTTTCTATAAGTGAGACTTTAATATATGTTTAATGTTTTCTTGTACATAGTTTATAATAGAGTCAAATATATTACTAAATCTCTTTCTGGTTTGGAATTCCACATCTTGTTCTAAATGGCCTTCCTAGTAATGGTAACTGAATTTGTGCCCTGTACTATTTTCCAACACATTGTTTATATTTACATATAACTAACTAGTCTGCATGAATTTATTTTTAGTATACTGTGAAATGCACATCTGATTTTATTTATTTTATTGTGTGTAGAACAAAGGAGACTTGGACCTGAGGCTGCATCTGAGCAATTAAGGGAAACAATTGTTGTCACCCATACAGGCATAGGTCAGAGACAGCTATACATGAGAGATAGCTCTGACCTCTATCTGTGGCAGCAAAAAGCCAAGAACCCACATACACCCTTCTTCCTTCAACAATCCCCACATGTGGGTCCCAGTTCTGGAAGAGGAAACATCACACACAAATGAAATGGAACCAACTTGAGGCCAAGGCTTCTGATCAAGCAACTTGGGATCAAACTGTGCCCCTAATAGGGCACTGATGGCCACTGGTCATGGGAGAAGCCCTGCCTCACATTACCTCCACTAACCCCTCAGTCTCCAACTCATCTACTATAAAAGTGATAGCTACCAGCACACAACGAGGAAAGAAGTGACTTGGGCTCATATCAAATTTAGCCTAGCAATCAAAGGCACTGGTCATTATCAGCATACATAGGCACCCTCCCACATAAGAACACACTTTCAAGACTGTAGTAATAACTCTTTCAATTAAAATTTCAATTAAATTCAGAAAGGCAGAAAATTCAAGCAAAATGGAAAGGCCGAAGAACTCCTTTCAGTTGAAAGAACAAAAGAAAATGCTCCCCCAAATATATAATGAGACAGAAGCAAACCATTTACCAGATAAAGAGCCCAAAACATTAGTTATAAGAATTTTATCTGAATTAAGGGAAGAGGACATGAACACAATGGTAATTTTAGCAAGGCACTATATCATATGTTTTAAAAATCAGAAATAAATAATTCAATGACTAAAATCAAAAGCACACTAGAAATAATGAATAGCAGACTATGTGAAAAGCAAAATGCATAAGCAATCTGGAAGAATAATGGAAATCACTCAATAAGAACAAGAAAGAGAAAAACTAATCTTAAAATATGAGGAGAGTATAAAAGATCTCTGTTGGGGGTGGAATGAACTGAGAGATTGGGATTGACATATATACACTACTAGATATAATATCAGAGAAGGCAATGGCACCCCACTCCAGTACTCTTGCCTGGAAAATCTCATGGACGGAGGAGCCTGGTAGGCTGCAGTCCATGGGGTCACTACGAGTCGGACACGACTGAAGCAACTTAGCAGCAGCAGGTATAATATAGGTTAATGAGAACCTACCATATGTGTGTGTGTGTGTTTTTGTATGTGTACACTCAGTCGTGTCTGACTCCTTGTGACCCAAAAAACTGTAGCCCACCAGCCTCCTCTGTCCATGGAATTTTCCAGGCAAGAAAACTGGAGTGGGGTGCCATTTCCTACTCTAGGGGATCTTCCTCACCCAGGAATTAAACACATCTCTTGCATCTCTTGCATTAGCAGGTGAATTCTTTTGCAACACCTGAGAAGCCCTAGCACAGGAAAACTGTATAGCACAGGCAACTGTCTACTCAATTCTCTGTGATGATCTAAATAGGAAGGAAATCCAAAATACAGGGAATTATATGTATAACTGATACATTCTGCTGTAGAGCAGATGCTAACACAACATCATAAATCAACTATACACCAATAAAAATTAATTTAAAAAGAAATCTCTAATGCAACATTAAGCATATCAACACTTGCAATATAAGTGTTGCAGAAGAGAGAAAGAAGGGGTATTGAAACAATATTTGAGGAAATTGTAGCTGAAAACTTAACAAACCTTCAGTTCAGTTCAGTCGCTAGGTCGTGTCCGACTCTTTGCGACCCCATGAATTGCAGCACACCAGGCCTCCCTGTCCATCACCAACTCCCAGATTTCACTCAAACTCATGTCCATCGAGTCAGTGATGCCATCCAGCCATCTCATCCTCTGTCCTCCCCTTCTCCTCCTGCCCCCAATCCCTCCCAGCATCAGAGTCTTTTCCAACGAGTCAACTCTTCACATGAGGTGGCCAAAGTACTGGAATTTCAGCTTTAGCATCATTCCTTCCAAAGAAATCCCAGGGCTGATCTCCTTTAGAATGGACTGGTTGGATCTCCTTGCAGTCCAAGGGACTCTGAAGAGTCTTCTCCAATACCACAGTTCAAAAGCATTAATTCTTGCTTTCTTCACAGTCCAACTCAGCTTTCTTCACAGTCCAACTCTCACATCCATACATGACCACAGGAAAAACCATAACCTTGACTAAATGGACCTTTTTTGGCAAAGTAATGTCTCTGCTTTTCAATATGCTATCTAGGTTGGTCATAATTTTCTTCCAAGGAGTAAGCGTCTTTTAATTTCATGGCTGCAGCCACCATCTGCAGTGATTTTGGAGCCAAAAAGATAAAGTCTGACACTTAGTATAAAACAAATTATCAAGGCATAGGAGGGGGAGCATGTGATTTTTTTTTAAAAATAAAATTGAAAAAAAAAAAAAAAAGGTAAATCAGACAGGTCAAGTAGGAGATGGCAAGAATGAACATCGACAATGTATGAATCAGTGAACCAAAATGGGCAGGAATACATGAATTTAACTCAGATGACCTTTATATCTACTACTGCAGGCAAGAATCCCTTAGAACAAGTGGAGTAGCCCTCATAGTCAACAAAAAATTCCAAAATACAATGTCATGCAGTGCTTAGTTGCTCAGTTGTGTCCAACTTTTTGCGACCCCATGGACTGTAGCATGCCAGGCTCCTCTATCCATGGAGATTATCCAGACAAGAATACTGGAGTGGGTTGCCATGCCCTCCTTCCGGGGGATCTTACCAACCCAGGGATCGAACCCAGGTCTCCCACATGGCAAGTGGATTCTTTACCATCTGAGCCATCAGGGAAGCCTCCAAAATGCAATACTTGGGTGCAATCTCAAAAATGACAGAATGATCTTGTTTCATTTCTAAGACAAGCCATTCAACATCACAGTAATTCAAGTCTATGCCCCAACCACTAATGTTGAAGAAGCTGAAGTTGAACGGATCTATGAAGACTTACAAGATCTTCTGCAACACCAAAAAAAGGTGTCCTTTTTATCATAAGGGATCGGAATGCAAAAGTAGGAAGTCAAGTTATACTTGGAGTAACAGGAAAGTTTGTCCTTGGAGTACAAAATGAAGCAGGGCAGAGACTAACAGTTTGCCAAGAGAACACACTGATCATCACAAACCCCATTTTCCCACAACATGAGAGATGACTCTACCCATGGATATTTCCAAATGGCCAATACTGAACTCAGATTGATAATATTCTTTGCAGCCAAAGATGGAAAAGCTCAATACAGTCAGTAAAAATAAGACCTGGAGCTGACTGTGGCCCAGATCATGAGCTTCTTATTGCAAACTTTAGGCTTAATTTGAATAAAGCAGGGAAACTTAAGAGGCAATTCAGGTATGATCTAAATCAAATCCCTTATGATTATACAGTGCAGGTGATGACTGCACTGTATTTAATCAAGGGATTAGATTTGGTAGACAGAAGAACTCCGCATGGAGGTTTGTAACATTGTATTGGAGGCAGTGACCAAAACTATCACAAAGAAATAAAAAAGGCAAAGTGGTTGTCTGAAGAGGTTTTACAAATATCTGAGGAAAGAAGAAAAGTGAAAGGCAAGGGTGAAAGGGAAATATATACTCAACTGAATGCAGAGATCCTGAGAATAACAGATTAAAAGGTCTTCTTAAATGAACAGTGCAAATAAATAGAGGAAGACAGTAGAATGGGAATGACTACAGATCTCTTCAAGACAACTGGATGTATTAAGGAAACATTTCATGCAAGAATGGACACATACAAGACAGAAATGGTAAAGATATACGGAAGTGCGAGAGATTAAGAAGAGATGGCAAGAATACACAGAAGAACCATCCAAAAAAAGCCTTTAATGACCTGGATAACCATGATGGTGTGGTCACTCTTCTAGAGTAAGACATCCTGGCGTGTGTAAGCAAGTGGATTTTAGAAAGCATTACCATACTGAAAAGCAGAGACATTACTTTGCCAACAAAGGTCCGTCTAGTCAAGGCTATGGTTTTTTCAGTGGTCATGTATGGATGTGAGAGTTGGACTATGAAGAAAGCTGAGCACTGAAGAATTGATGCTTTTGAACTGTGGTGTTGGAGAAGACTCTTGAGAGTCCCTTGGACTGCAAGGAGATCCAACCAGTCCATTCTGAAGGAGATCAGCCCTGGGATTTCTTTGGAGGGAATGATGCTAAAGCTGAAACTCCAGTACTTTGGCCACCTCATGCGAAGAGTTGACTCATTGGAAAAGACTCTGATGCTGGGAGGGATTGGGGGCAGGAGGAGAAGGGGATGACAGAGGATGAGATGGCTGGATGGCATCACTAAGTCGATGGACGTGAGTCTGAGTGAACTCTGGGAGTTGGTGATGGACAGGGAAGCCTGGCGTGCTGCGATTCATGGAGTCACAAGGAGTCGGACACGACTGAGCATCTGAACTGAACTGAACCATTAGCAAAGCTAGTAGAGGTGATGAAATTCCAGCTGAGCTACTGAAAGTCATAAAAGATGATGCTGTTAAAGTGCTACACTCAATATAACAGCAAATTTGGAAAATTCAGCAGTGGTCACAGGACTGGAAAAGTTAAGTTTTCATTCTGATCCCAAAGAAAAGCATTGCCAAAGATTGTTCAAACTGCTGTCCAATTATGCTAACTTCATGTGCTAGTAAGGTTATGCTCAAATCCTTCAAAATAGGTTTCAGCAGTTCGATAAATTTCTGATGTACAAACTGGATTTAGAAAAGGCAGAAGACCCAGAGATCAAATTGCTAACAGTCACTGGATAATAGAAAAAGTAAGGGAATCCCAGAAAATCATCTACTTCTGCTTCATTGACTCTGCTAAAGCCTTTGACTGTGAGGATCACAACAAACTGTGGAAAATTCTTAAAGAGATGAGAATACTAGATCACCTTACCTGTCTCATGAGAAACCTGTATGTAGGTCAAGAAGCAACAGTTAGAACTGAACATGGAACATGTTAGCAACATGGAACAACGCACTGGTTCAAAATTGGGAAAAGAGTACATCAAAGCAGTATATTGTCACCCTGATTATTTAGCTTAGATTCAGAGTACATTATGCAAAATGCTGGGCTAGATGAATCACAAGCTGAAATCAAGTTTGAGACAGAAATATCAACAACCTCAGATATGCAGATTGTACCCTTCTAATGGAAGAATGTGAGAGGAACTAAAGAGCCTCTTCATGAGGATGAAAGAGGAAAGTGAAAAAGCTGGCTTAAAACTTAACATTCAAAATATGAAGATCATGGCATTTGGGCCCATCACTTCATGGCAAATAGATGGGGAAAAAGTGGAAACATTGGCATATTTTCTTTTCTTGGGCTCCAAAATTACTGTAGATGGTGACTGCAGACATGAAATTAAAACACGCTTACTCCCTAGAAGAAAACTAGACAAACCTAGACAGTGTATTAAAAGGCAGAAACATCACCTTACTAACAAAGGTCCATCTCATCAAAGCTATGGTTTTTCCAGTAGTCATGTATGGATGTGAAAGTTGGACCATAAAGAAGGCTAAGCACTGAAGAATTGATGCTTTCAAACTATGGTGCTAGAGAAGACTCTTGAGAGTCCCTTGGACAGCAAGGAGATCAAACCAGTTGATTCTAAATGATATCAGTCCTGAATATTCATTGGAAGGACTGATGTTAAAGCTGAAGTTCCAATACTTTGGCCACCTGCTGCAAAGGGCCAACTCATTAGAAAAACCCTGATGCTGGGCAAGTTTGAAGGCAAAAGGAGAAGCTGGTGGCAGAGGATTAGATGGTTTAGATAGCATCACCAACTCAATGGACATGAATGTGAGCAAACTCCAGGAGACAGTGAAGGTCAGGGGAGCTTGGTGTGCTGCAATCCCTGGGGTCACTAAGAGTCTGATGCAGCTTAGTGACTGAACAACAGGAACAACATCATATTCAATGTTGAAAAGTTGAAAGCTTTTACCCTAAATGCCTACTCATATCACTTCTACTTAATGTAGTATTGGAAGTCCTAGCTACAGCAATCAGACAAGAAAAAGAATAAAATGCATCCAATTTGGAAAGGAAGAAGTAAAATTGTCACTATTTGTAAGTGGCATGCTACTATATACAGAAAACTCTAAATTCTCCATCAGAAAGCTATTAGAAATAAAATATGAATCCAGTAAAATCCAAGGACACATGATTAACATATGAAATCTGTTGCTTTGGTATTCATTAATAGTGAAATATCAAAAAGAGAAAGCAAAAATAGTTCTATTTAAAATTGCATCCAGAAGAATAAAATACCTATAAATGGACTTAACCAAGGAGGTAAAAGAACTATACACTGAAAACTGTTAAACATTAATAAAGCAAATTCAATAAAATGTAAAGAAATGAAAAGATATCTATTTCTCTTGGGTTGGAAGAATTAATATAGTTAAAATTACCATATTTCCCAAGAAATATACAGATTTAATGCAATACCTGACAAAATGTGCATGTGTGCTAAGTCACTTCAGTCATATCCAACTCTTTGTGACCCTACGGACCATAGCTCACCATGCTCCTCTGTCCATGTGTTTTGCTAAATGTTTTCAGTTTCATCTCAGGTTCAAAGCATTTGTTAACAAAATAAGCCACTTGTTATATACAAATAAATAATATAAATATTTATTAGAGAATTATCTAGCTTACTTTCAATATGCTAACATTAAAGAAAAGAGAAATAGAAAGAGCAGGGAATACATCACCAGATTGTGTTTCAAACAACATCCAAACTTAAACAATATCCGTAAGTCCGTGCCACAGCACATCTGGAGTCCAAACTGGGAAAGGGTCCTTGGGTGAGACTTCAAAGATCACAGTTTGGGATTACTGTTTATAATCCCAGGAAGGATGCAAACTGATATCATCATCTGCTGCTGCTGCTAAGTCACTTCAGTTGTGTCTGACTCTGTACAACCCCGTAGACGGCAGCCCACCAGGCTCCCCTTCCTGGGATTCTCCAGGCAAGAACACTGGAGTGGGTTGCCATTTCCTTCTCCAATGTATGAAAATGAAAAGTGAAAGTGAAGTCATTCAGTCATGTCCAACCCTTGGCCACCCCATGGACTGCAGCCTTCCAGGCTCCTCCATCCATGGAATTTTCCAGGCAAGAGTACTGGAGTGGGATGCCATTGCCTATCATCATCATCTGTGAACAAATTGCAAGCCTGCTTTCATGTTAATGCTGTTTGCTTTGTCTTGTAAAACTTGAAATGTTGCTAAACCTGGGACTTGGTTGACCAGGCCCCCTTCAGGGGCTCAACAATCTCAAGATTCTTCCCCCATCTCACCTAAGATGCTGCAAGTCTTGCACTCACAGCAGGCAATCATTCACAGTCACGCATAGTAAGGGCAGTGTCCAGGCAGGTTAGAAGCAAGATCAGAGCCCTGCTCTGCTTTTTCTCTGAGCCTAAACAAGACTCTTTATTTAATTTCCCTAACACCGTGGGATTCTCCAGGCAAGAGTACTGGAGAGGGTTGCCATGCCCTCCTCCAGAGGATTTTTCAACCCAGGGATCAAACCTATATCTTACATCTCCTGCATTAGCAGGCAGCTTCTTTACCACTGGTGTCACCTGGGAAGCCCCATCTGTCAAAATATCAATGACATTTTTCACAGAACTATAAAAAATCATTTTAAAATACATATGAATCCACAAGATACCCCAAATCACCGAAGCAATCTTGAGAATAATGAACAAAGCTAGTGATATCATGTTCCTTGTATTCAGACTGTACTAGAAAGCTACTGTAACAAAAACAGCATGATACTGGCACAATAAGACACATAAATCAATGGAACACAATACAGAAACCAACAAAGCCACATACCTATGGTCAATTAAACTATGACAAAAGAAGCAGTAACATATAATGGATAAAAGACAATCTCTTCAATATGTGATGCTGAGAAAACTGGACAGTTGCATATATAAGAATGAGATTAGAACATTTCCCTAGATCATATACAAAAATAAAATCAAAATGAATTATCGACCAAATATAAAATATAAAAGCATTGTAAGGAAACACATAGCAGTGCAACAAACACTGAGCAAGCAGAGAGCCTTTCCAAAATGGTCTAGCCCCCCAGAGTCAGATGATCAGTAAGCAAATTGCAGGGCATTTACCTCATTCATAAGCTAATTGCAAGGACAATTATGAGATCCTGCCAACTATGCCAATTATATTGTGCCCATCTTATCCTGTAACAAATGTTGTGGCTGAACCAGCCCTTGCAATTCTTATTTTGATTGCAAGGCTCTCTTTAGCAAAGGCCATCCGGAAACTTTGAAAAGATAGAGGTCTGTTATTTATAAGACCCATAAATAGCACAGCACATTTGAGCAAACATCAAAGTTTGGGAAGAGGAAGTGAGAGAGAGAGAGAGATTGAGGACCGACCTGGGATTCTGCTTTTATTGAGGTTGAAGGTTGAGGCCTAGGGTTTCACAGAGACATTCTCTTTTGGTGAACTGAAAACATAGACCAGAAATTTAAAGTGAAGAAAGAAAAAATGTGTCCCAAATGGTGATTTATTGAAATCAACCAATATTTCTAAAACAAAAAAGTCTCAGAGTCAAGCATGCAGTATGGCCGGGTTCTGGCTCTTTATTTAGTCTTGTGGCTCAATGTGTTTATTTGAGATAGACAGACATCTTTGAATTAGATGTTTCCTTAAAATGGATGCCTCAGCAATCAGAGCTTAAGTCAAGCACTTGCATTATAAAAAAAAAAGACAAGAAAAACCTGTTGGGGCTTATAACACCACACATACATGGTCAATTAATTTGCAACAGTGAAACAAAGATATACAATGAGAAAAAGACAGTACCTTCAATAAATAGTGTTGGGAAATCTGGACAGTTAAACACAAAAGAATAAAGGTGAACTGCTATTTTCATCTTACACAAAAGCTTATCCAGGTTTGGTGAGACTTGAATATAAGATCAGAAACCATAAAACTCCTAAAAAAAAAAAAAAGGTGCTAAGTACCTTGACATGAATACCAGCTATGATCTTAGGATTTTATACCAAAAGCAATGTCACCAAAACAGAAATAAACCAGTACACTATATCAAACTAGAATACTTCTTCCTAACAAAGGAATAGAAAAACAAACTGAAAAGGTAACTTACCTCATGGGGAAAAAATTGGAAAACATTTATTTGATAAGCAGTTATTATGCAAACTTCATACAAATTCATACTACTCAATAAAAAAATTAAAAATGGACAGAACATCTGGATTGACATTTTTCCAATAAAGACATACAGATGGCCAATAGGTGTATGTAAAAATGTTCAATGGGGCTTTCCTGGTGGTTCAGTGGTAAAGACTCTGCCTCCAATGTAGGAGTCCCAGGAGACGAGAGTTCAATCCTTGAGTCAGGAAGATCTCCTGAAGGAGGGCATGGCAATCGACTCCAGTGTTCTTGCCTGGAGAATCCCATGGAGAGAAGAGCCTGGTGGGCTACAGTCCGTAGGGTCGCAAAGAACCAGACTTGCATGTACCTAAAGGTATTCAATATCATTAATCATCAGAGAAATTCCATTTAAGACCACAGTGAGATATCCTCTCATACCTATTCAAATGGTTATTATCAAAAAGACAAAAAACAAGTGCTGGCAAGGATCTGGAGAAAAGTGAACCCCTCCTTGCACACTGTTGGTGGGAATGAACATTTGTACAACCACTGTGGAAAACAATATAGAGATTCCCCAAAATATTAAAGGTAGAGTTATCATAAGATCCAACAATTTCACATCTTGGTATTTATTTAAAGAAAACAAAAACACTAACAAAAAAATATGTATGCATTGTCAAGTTTATTACAGCTTTATCTACATTGGCCAAGATATGAAAACAACCTAAGTGTCTATTGAAGGATGAACAAATAAAAAAGTATGTTTATATACACTGGAATATTTTTTGGCCATAAAAAGAAGAAAATCTTGCCATTTTTGACAACATGAATAGACTTTGAGGGTATCAAGCTAACTAAAAATATTTGATAGACAAAGACAAATTTCCTATGATTTTACTTATACATAAAATCTGAAACAAACAAACAAAAGCAGGTTTATATGTACAAAACACAGATTATGGTTGCCAAGGGATGAGGAAAATGAGTGAATGGGGTCAACATGTACAAACTTATAAAATACGCAAGTCACATAACATGGGGACTATAGTTAATTATATTTTACTGTATCTTTGAAAATTGCTGAGAGTAGATAATAAATGTTATTACAAGAAAAAATAAGTATGTATACTGACAAATATTAACTAGACTTATTTGGTGATCATTTCTCAATAAATACAAATATCAAATCATTATCATTTATACTTGAAATTAATATAATGCTGTAAGTCAATTATATCTCAATAAAATAAAAAGAAGAATCAATACCAATCCCTCACAAATTCTTTCAAAAAACTGAAGAGGATAGAATATTTCCCAACATTTTACAACACAGCATAACTCTGATACAAGACAGAAATAGACAATACAAAACAATTTACTGTCTCGCATACAGGGTTATCGTTACCATCTTTCTAAATTCCATATATATGCATTAATATACTGTATTGGTGTTTTTCTTTCTGGCTTACTTCACTCTGTATAATAGGCTCCAGTTTCATCCACCTCATTAGAACTGATTCAAATGTATTCTTTTTAATGGCTGAGTAATACTCCATTGTGTATATGTACCACAGCTTTCTTATCCATTCATCTGCTGATGGACATCTAGGTTGCTTCCATGTCCTGGCTATTATAAACAGTGCTGCAATGAACATTGGAGTACACGTGTCTCTTTCAATTCTGGTTTCCTCTGTGTGTATGCCCAGCAGTGGGATTGCTGGGTCATAAGGTAGTTCTATTTCCAGTTTTTTAAGGAATCTCCACACTGTTCTCCATAGTGGCTGTACTAGTTTGCATTCCCACCAACAGTGTAAGAGGGTTCCCTTTTCTCCACACCCTCTCCAACATTTATTGTTTGTAGACTTTTTGATGACAGTCATTCTGACTCACCAGTCAGAATGATATGGTACTTCATTGTGGTTTTGATTTGCATTTCTCTAATGAGTGATGTTGAGCATATTTTCATGTGTTTGTTAGCCATATGTATGTATTCCTTGGAGAAATGTCTGTTTACTTCTTTGGCCCATTTTTTGATTAAGTCGTTTATTTTTCTGGTATTGAGCTACATGAGCTGCTTGCATATTTTTGAGATTAATTTTCTGTCAGTTGCTTCACTTGCCATTATTTTCTCCCATTCTGAAGGCTGTCTTTTCACCTTACTTACAGTTTCCTTCGTTGTGCAAAAGCTTTTAAGTTTAATTAGGCTCCATTTGTTTATTTTTGCTTATATTTCCATTACTCTCAGAGTTGGGTCATAGAGGATCTTGCTGTGATTTATGTCGAGTGTTCTGCCTATGTTTTCTTCTAGGAGTTTTATAGTCTCTGGTCTTACATTTAGATCTTTAATCCATTTTGAGTGTATTTTTGTGTATGGTGTTAGAAATTGTTCCAGTTTCATTCTTTTACAGGTGGTTGATCAGTTTTCCCAGCACCACTTGTTGAAGAGATTGTCTTTTCTCCATTGTATATTTTGCCTCTTTGGTCAAAGAAAGGTGTCCATAGGTGCATGGATTTATTTCTGGGCTTCTATTTTGTTCCATTGATCTATATATCCATTTTTTGTGCCAATACCATACTGTCTTGATGACTATAACTTTGTAGTATAGTCTGAAGTCAGGCAGGTTGATTCCCCCAGTTCCATTCTTCTTTCTCAAGATTGCTTTGGCTATTCAAGGTTTCTTGTGTTTCCATACAAATTATGAAATTATTTGCTCTAGTTCTGTGAAAATTACTGTTGGTAGTTTGAGAGGGATTACGTTGTATCTGTAGATTGCTTTGGGTAGTATACTAATTTTCACTTGTTGATTCTTCTGATCCATGAACATGGTCTATTTCCCCATCAATTTGTGTCATCTTTGATTTCTTTCATCAGTGTTTTATAGTTTTCTATATATAGATCTTTTGTTTCTTTAGGTGAATTTATTTCTAAGTATCTTATTCTTTTCATCGCCAGGGTGAATGGGATTGTTTACTTAATTTCTCTTTCTGTTTTCTCGTTGTTAGAGTATAGGAATGCAAGGGATTTCTGTGTGTTAATTTTATATCCTGCACTTTACTATATTCATCAATTTGCTCTAGTAATTTTCTGGTGGTATCTTCAGCCCCTGCTCGCTGGTCGTGGACACGAGCGTCTGGGCTACTTCTCTGATCACAGTTGCGGTTAGGCACCTATTCTGTGGGGTTTTGATTTTTTTTTTCTCCCACTTATGCTGCCCTGTGAGATTCCAAAACTCCCTACAGACCTGCCTGTGAGAGGGTTACCTACTGTGTGGAAATTTCTCCTCCTTCACGATTCCCTCCCCAGGACAGGTCTCTGTCCCTAACTCTTTTGTCTCTTTTTTTGTTTTTTATATTTTGTCCTACCTCCTTTCAAAAAGAATGGGCTGCCTTTCTGGGTGCCTGGTTTGCTCTGCCAGCATTCAGAAGTTGTTTTGTGAAAGTTGCTCAGCATTCAAATGATCTTTTGATGAATTTGTTGGGGAGAAAGTGGTCTCCCCCTCCTATTCCTCCACCATCTTGGCACTGCTCCCGAGTCTTAGCAATTTGAAAAAGAATTATGAAGCCAGGGGCATTACTTTCTAATATCAAACTATATTACAAAGATATACTAAAATAATATACTAGATCAAACCTGTATATTACTGGTATCACCCAATGAAACAGAACAGACAGCATAGTGATAAACCCACACATATCTCACCTAATATTCAACAAAAGTAACAAGAACACACATTATGGAAAGATTATATCTTCATAAATGGTGTTCAGCAAATTGAATACATATATGTGTGCTCAGTTCAGTTCAGTTCAGTTCAGTCGCTCAGTCGTGTCCTACTCTTTGCTGCAAAATGATAGGATACTGAAAGAGGAACTCCCCAGGTCAGTAGGTGCCCAATATGCTACTGGAGATCAGTGGAGTAATAACTCCAGAAAGAATGAAGGGATGGAGCCAAAGCAAAAACAATACCCAGTTTTGGATGTGACTGGTGATAGAAGCAAGGTCCAATGCTGTAAAGAGCAATATTGCATCAGTTCAGTTCAGTTCAGCCGCTCAGTCGTGTCTGACTCTTTGCGACCCCATGAATCACAGCACACCAGGCCTCCCTGTCCATCACCAACTCCCGGAGTTGACCCAGACTTAGGTCCATCGAGTCAGTGATGCCATCCAGCCATCTCATCCTCTGTCATCCCCTTCTCCTCCTGCCCCCAATCCCTCCCAGCATCAGAGTTTTTTCCAATGAGTCAACTCTTCGCATGAGGTGGCCAAAGTACTGGAGTTTCAGCTTTAGCATCATTCCTTCCAAAGAAATCCCAGGGCTGATCTCCTTCAGAATGGACTGTTTGGATCTCCTTGCAGTCCAAGGGACTCTCAAGAGTCTTCTCCAACACCACAGTTCAAAAGCATCAATTCTTTGGCACTCAGCTGTCTTCACAGTCCAACTCTCACATCCATACATGACCACAGGAAAAACCATAGCCTTGACTAGACAGACCTTTGTTGGCAAAGTAATGTCTCTGCTTTTGAATATGCTATCTAGGTTGGTCATAACTTTCCTTCCAAGGAGTAGGCGTCTTTTAATTTCATGTGTGCTCAGTTGTGTCCAATTCTTTGAGACCCCATGGACTATAGCCTATCAAGATCTTCTGTCCATGAAATTTTCCAGGCAAGAATATTGGAGTGAGTTGCCATTTCCTCCCCCAGGGGATCTTCTTAAGCCAGCGATCGAACCTGAGTTTCTTACATCTCCTACATTGCAGGTGGATTCTTTACCACTATCCAAAGTGGATATCCACGTGTAAAAGAATGAAGTTGGGTCGCTGTCTTATTTCACTCACAAAAATTTGTCTTTTATCCAATAATAAAAGATAAAAGACTTAAATATAAGTCATGAAACTGTAAAATGCCTCAAAAACTACATACACAAAAGCTCCTGACATTGGTCTTGACCATTATTTTTTGAATATGACTTCAAAAGAAAGGGCAACAAAAGCAAGTATAAAGTAGACTACATCAAACTAAAAAACTTCAGCACATCAAGGGAAATCATCAAAAATGAAAAAACAATCAATAAAGTGGGGGAAAAATATTTGTAAATCATTTATCTGACAAGGATTTAATATCCAAAATATAAAAGGAAGTCATACAACTCAATAGCAAACGAACAAGTGCTCTAATGTAAAATTGGGCAAACGACCTGAATAGACATTTTTTCAAACACATACAAATGGCCAACACATACATGAAAACATGCTCAATCAACATCACTAATTATCAGGAAATGTAAATCAAATTCACAATGATATATTACCACAAACTTGTTAGGATTTCTATTTTTGAAAAGATAATAGATAAATGTTAGCAAGGATGTGGAGAAAAGGATCCCTTGTACGCTGCTGCTGAGGATGTATTTTGGTACGGCCATTATGGAAAACAGTATGGCTGTTTCTAAAAAAATAAAAGTAGAATGTGCTCAACCAATCTGGGTAATAAATCTGAAGCAATGAGATTACCTCAAAGAAATATCTGAATTCTCATGTTTATTACAACATTATCACAATAGAGAAGAAATTAAAATAACTCCAGTGACAGACAATTGAGAAACTGATAAAGAAAATGCTATATATGTGTGTGTGTAATATTGTTATATAAATATATAGCATATATTTATATTCCCTTTATTATGGAATATTACTCATCCATAAAATAGAAAAAATATCTGCCATTTGCAGCAACATGAATGAACCTAGAAGAAATTATGCTAAGTAAAATAAGCTAAACTGGAAAGATAAGTACTATACAATCTCACATATACAGAATTTATTTTAAATTTTCTTAATTCATAGAAACACAGTAAAGCTGTATATGTCAAGAGCTAGATGGTAGGAATAATGGAAATATTTTAGTCAAAGAATATAAGCTGTCAGTTATAAGATGAGTTAAATCCTGAGGATCTAACATACAGCATGGTGTTATATGTCATTGGAATATTGTAGATAACCATTTATTGTATAGTTGAAATTTGCTGAGAGAGTAGATCTTGGGCTTTTATATTATGTTAAGTCACTCAGTCATGTTCAACTCTTTGCAACCCCATGGACTGTAGTCTACCAGGCTCCTCTGTCCATGGGATTTTACAAGCAAGAATACTGGAGTGAGTTGCCGTTTTGTCCTCCAGAGGATCTTCTCGACCCAGAGATTGAACCCATGTCTCTTTTATCTCCTGAACTGGCAGGCAGATTCTTTACCACTGAGCCACCTGGGAAGCCCAAGGTTTTACAACCGCCTCCCCCTAAAAAGTTCCTATATTTCCTATGTGAGGTAATGAATGTGTTAATTGTGGTAGTCATTTCTCAAAGTATGCAACGTATCAAATTTTCATCATGTTGTACACTTTAAAGATAAACAAATTTTACTTTTCAACTATTAATAAATCTTGGGGAGAAAGTATATGGGCAAAGCTATCACAAATAATGAGAACCATCATCTGCACATAGAAAAGAGGTAACTCTGTCTCAAACATATGACGTGTGCAAAAACCTTTTGCCACAAGCTATGTGTTTTCCTTTCTGAGTAGTTTAACAAATATATGAAAGTTACTAGTCAATTTTGTATCTTGTTATGGAAAATAAGCTACTTGTACTTGGAGCCACTGATGCCCTAACTAGTATTTCTGAGTCACCTTTTATTCCTACTGTTGAACCTGGGAATAAAGCAAAAATCTATGACACTCATGAAAGAAATATGGCGACTTCCACAAAAGCCATTGATGTTTAGGTATGGATTGCCACCTCCCATAAAGCAACTGAAGTAGATATTCTTACGCACCTGACCAAGTGTGACTGTAGAGTCAGGATAACCATAAAAATGTCTGATATGAAACCAAGTCATGTGGTCTCCCAGGGCTACCTCAGCCCTCTCCTAGGGAATTCCTAGATGGTGAGCAACTAGTTATTTTGAGTAAAATGATTCTTGGAGGGAACTTTTTCCATCCAGAAACTCAAATAGTCACAATTAAAATAATAATCAAACTATTGTTTCTAGAACCCACAAATTACTTGATTCATTGAATTTTCTTCCTTTAAATGAGTTTGTTTATTATTCTCTTGCTGAAACCACAAAGTTTATATTACTCAATTAATTTCCTTTCCTCCATTTTCCAGTGCAAAAATAGATTGTAATAAGATAAACTAATACTCAAACCCATGATAATTTGGAATAAAATTGTGATCAGTAAAAACATAAGGTGTTTGACACTGGCATTCTCACCTAGAATTTTGCTTCATAGTTCATGTTTAAATATAATTTTTTTCAAAAAAGTTTGTTTGTTATCCACTCTTTCAAAGTCATCCAAATACTTTGCTATCACATTTTCAGCCTGTAATTTCTTTCATGTCTCCATTTTCATAGATACAATCAAAGTTCAACCATGCTATTTTGCAAACAAAAAGTATGTAATACTGGACAGTGTGTATACTTTATAGGAGGTTTCTAAGAGCCCTATACTTATTTGGTGGTGGTGGTGGTGTAGTCGCTAAGTCATGTCCAACTCTTGCAAACCCACAGACTGTAGCTCACCAGGCTCCTCTGTCCATGGGATTTCCCAGGCAAAGATAATGAAGTGGGTTGCCATTTCCTTCTCCAGGAGATCTTCCCGGCCTGCTTCAATGCAGGGATTGAACCTGCCTCTCCTGCATTGAAGGTGGATTCTTTACCAATGAGCCACCAGGGAAGCCACATTTACTCTAGATCTGTAATTAATTGAAGTCTGGGAATAGACTCCCATGAGAAACCCTTTAAGGTTTCTCCAACTCTGTGGTACACAGAAGCTGTGGAAGGACTTCATATTACAATACTGAATCCTCACATTCTGTTCTCAGACCTAAGCCAGGTGTGGAATAAAAATGTAATTAATTTATTTTCAAGTACCCTGAAATGTCAGAAATCAGGTTTCTCAAGACAAGAATTTACTGCATTAGAGTCATAGTGCACAAGGGGATGGCAGTAGCTCCTGGAAGTTCACCAAGCAGCAGTAGCCATGGAAGAGAAAAGTTTTTTACCTATTAATAGTAGGTAAGTAATTTATAATAATTTATATTCTTCCATGCAAGAAGCTAACTCTGTTTGTTCATTCAGTCTCCACACCAAAGGTTCAGGACAGAAAGCTTTGAAAAGCAGAGCACATATGTTTGGACCACATAGAAAGGAAGCCTCTCACAGTGAGTCGTGACATGTGAAATGCATTTCTTTTCCAATTGAAGGTAAATATATAAATGATTAGACAGGTTGAATAATATCTTGATGGAGGGAGTTTCTGTAGGAAACTGCGCGTGTCCCCATGCTCTTCAGCAGTTGTCTGACACGGTACTGAGAGCACATTGCTACATGTCTTCTCTGCATCAGTCCCTCAAGACTGCACATACATTCCATATGAACAGTCAGTAGGTTAATGCATGTCTGTAAGCTCTGACATTTAGTAAGTCCTCTTGGCCTGGAGAATTCCATGGACTGTATAGTCCACCGGGTCGCAAAGAGTCAAACACAACTGAGCGACTTTCACTTTACTTTACTTTTACTATAAGCATTAACTACTGTTGTTATAATCACTATTATTAGCAGTTCCTCCACTATACTGTCTTTGGAGGAGACAATCATGTCCTCCCACAGCATTTCTTTAGGAATTACTGCCCCGGAGCCTAGGAGGAACACAACTTGGATCTTGCATGACAAAGACATTTTTTGGACATTGTTTTCCAGAAGAAGAGTTTCAGTTCAGTTTTAAGAGCATTCAAAAGAGTAGGGTGAATCATGGATGGGAATAATCTGTACAAACCTTTCTGATAGGTTCTACCTTTCACCATTTACACAAAAATGCTTTAAGAGTGAGTGTTTCTTTGATTGTTAATCACTCAGTTTCAGACTTTATGCAATGGAGACATTAGGATCCTTGAGCATTTAGCAGGAAATTTGAATTTTCTAAGAAGAAACTAAAAGAATTGGCACTATTTTTAGCTAAAATATCCCACAGAATTAAACTTGCTTTTTTTGTATTTCTTGAGTAAATTGTGCTCATCAATAGTTGACCATTTGAAGGCAAAAATACACATATTTTGGCAGAAAAATATTTTGCAAGAATTTTTATAACATAATGTGCATTATTTAGTCAAGACTGAGTTTGTATGGACACATACTTTATTATATTGAAATAATGATTCAACAACAAATTATGCATTAGCCAAATACAGACTTATGTGTGTGTGCTAAGTAGCTTCAGTCATATCCAACTCTGTTTGACCAGATGGAAGGACTTCCTAACCCAGGTCAGGAAGATCTCCTGGAGGATTGCATGGCAACCCACTGCAGTATTCCTGCCGGAGAATCCCGTGGACAGAGGAGTCTGACAAGCTACAGTCCATAAGGTCACAAAGAGTTGGCTAATGCATAGTTTGCTATTGAATCATTATTTCAGTGTAATAAAGTATGTATCCAATGATTTTGTCAATACCTACTGATTAATGTAATTTTTAAGAAGGCAAGAACAGCCCTTATAAATCAAGTAAATCAAAGTCTCACTTACATATGAACCAACTGAATCCAAGAGCTATTCACTGACTCCCAGGCTTACAAAGATATTGATAGAACCAAGATCTTATTAAAGAAATCTCAAGAATCACTTTTACTTTATATTCCTAAATTCAAGAAAATGTAATATTGCATGATAGATAAAAAACATAATATTTTCAAACCACAATATATCACATTTAAAAGTCTAATTTGTTAATCTGTGAACTGATTAATTCATACTTGAAAAGTACTTGTATATAAGCATGGAGATTTCAAAAACTGATCATCAGTGAGATGCTAGGCACAGTTTTCTTTCATATGTTTTTTCCAATCCTTTATCACTCATGCTGTTGCTGCTGCTGCTAAGTCGCTTCAGTCGTGTCAAACTCTGCGTGACCCCATAGATGGCAGCCCACCAGGCTTCCCAACCCTGGGATTCTCCAGGCAAAAACACTAGAGTGGGTTGCCATTTCCTTCTCCAATGCATGAAAGTGAAAAGTCAAAGTGAAGTCGCTCAGTCGTGTCCGACTCTAGCGACCCCATGGACTGCAGCCTACCAGGCTCCTCTGTCCATGGGATTTTCTAGGCAAAAATACTGGAGTGGGGTGCCATTGCCTTCTCCGACAGGATTCTCTAGGCAAGCATAAAGCAAATTAATTTGGCAGTGTTTGACTATTTCCCATTCTTAGCCTAGAACTCATTGTAATAATATAATATCATATATGAAATGAATCGCCAGTCCAGGTTCGATGCATGATACAGGATGCTTGGGGCTGGTGCACTGGGATGACCCAGAGGGATGGTACGGGGAGGGAAGTGGGAGAGGGGTTCAGGTTGGGGAACACGTGTACACCCATGGCGGATTCATGTTGATGTATGGCAAAACCAATACAATATTGCAAGGCAATTAGCCTCCAATTAAAATAAATAAATTTATATTAAAATAAGTAAATAAAAATTAAAATACAAAAAAAAAAAGAATCTCAAGGTATAATAATGTTCTTTAGAGAGCTTGATTCTGAAGACAGTGCAATGAAATGTTCAAAAAGAAAACGTGTCTAATGTTCTTTAAGAATAAAGCTCTGGGATTCATTTTAAAAATAATAATAATAATCCCTCTGTGTTAAATATGTAGGCAAAATGTCATATCTTACATGTGATACTTGAAGATCATAGAATATAATTTTCAAAGATATTCTCCCATCATTTCACACCACAGAGAATGAATTTATTAGGGAAAGTATTTATGTCAAAAAATGTAGGATGACAAACATCTTGAAGGAAAGCACTCCAGAAAAGCAATCCAGTGCACCAGCCCTGAGCACCCTGTATCATACATCCAATTAAAATAAATAAATTTAAAAAAAAAAAAAAAAAGCAGAGGGTTACCAGGGTCTCTGGTAACTTACTGCTGCTGCTGCTAAGTTGCTTCAGTCATGTCCAACTCTGTGCGACCCCATAGACAGCAACTCACCAGGCTCCCCATCCCTGGGATTCTCCAGGCAAGAACACTGGAGTGGGTTGCCATTTCCTTCTCCAATGCATGAAAGTGAAAAATGAAAGTGAAGTCGTTCAGTCGTGTCCAACTCTTAGCAACCCTATGGACTGCAGCCCACCAGCCTCCTCTGTCCATGGGATTTTCCAGGCAAGGGTACTGGAGTGGGGTGCCATTGCCTGGTAACTTAAGGAAACAAAATTTCCCAGAGCTAAAGTGCTGCCACAGCTTATAGTGACTTTTCCTTGGAAGTGTGACACTGAGAACTCTGCTCTCTTTCCATTGACAGTCAGACAGTATACAATGTTTCTCTTTATTTCAAATAAAAAAAGGCATAGGGAATATTTATGAAGATATATGAACTCATCTGTCATCAGCTGAAAAATACCACTCCTACAAACACAGATCTTAAAATTCATTTGTAGGATTTTAGTCAACTTGTTAAGAGTATTTTGAAGGAGATTTTTATTCTATGATCAATGAGCAATAACTGTAAGATTAACTGGAGCCCCTGGTGGCTCGAATGGTAAAGAGTCTGCCTGCAATGCAGGAGACCCGGGTACAATCCCTGGGTCAGAAAGATCCCCTAGAAAAGAAAATGGCAACCCACTCCAGTATTCTTGCCTGGAGAATCTCATGGACGGAGGAGCCTGGCAGGCTACAGTTGATAGGGTCACAGAATCGGACACAAGTGAGCAACTTCACTTTTAACAAACAAAAGGATATGGCAGCTGTCTTTAAGTTGTTAACTGAATAAGGAAATTATTTAACTGTAAATATGCAGTTGAAAACTAAGATGAGAAGTATGAATCAAAAGAGAAAACTGAATAAAATAAGAATTACAGAGATTAGCTTATAAAATGAAGTGAATAGCTTTTCTCATTAGCTGACAATTAAAATTTCTTGATAAAAGCTGGGAGAGAATTCCAAAGGAAGTTCAAGAAATCTTTCTTCTAGGGTGAAGGTAGATAGAATAAGACACTTAGAAAAGCAATATGCAAGAAATAAGAATGTCAGACATTAAGAAATTCAAACATGGGAGAAATAATGGTTAAGTAAGTGATTATTATCAAGCGGAATAAATCAAATCAAACGGATCAAATCAAACAGAATAAATATTCATTTACCAACTTTCAGATATGATCTTTCTAATTTCTAAGTACAGGCGTTTTAATTTGAGGAAGTTTTGTGTGTGTGGTTTTTTTCCCATTTTCTCTTTTATGAGAATGTGCTGCTTTGGAGTCTGATCCGTAAGTGTACAAAGAAAGTCCTGACCAACAGATTAAATTATTTTAGCAGAGCACCATATCCTCTGCTACATTATTTTGCTTCTGCAAGTGTTCAGTTTGAATAAGGCATTTGAATGAAAATATGAATCAGAAGAATGATACCTCAACTGACTTCATCCTCCTGGGGCTCTTTCCCTGGTTCAGACATCCCAACCTCCTCATCCTCATTATCATCCTTATCTACACTGCGGCCTTCACTGGAAATGCCATACTACTCCTCCTTATCTGGCTGGACTCCCATCTTCATACGCCCATGTACTTCCTGCTCAGTCAGCTCTCCCTCATTGACCTGGCTTACATCTCCTGCACGGTCCCCAAAATGGTCACCAACTATTTCACAGGGAAGAAGAACATTTCCTATTTTTCCTGTGCTACTCAGCTCTTCTTTTTCCTCACCCTTGGCCTTGCTGAGTGCATCTTGCTGACTCTCATGGCTTATGACCGCTATGTGGCTGTCTGTAACCCCCTGCGATACACAGTCCTCATGAACCCCAACACCTGTCTCCAGATGGCTGCTGCAGCCTGGATTGGTGGAGCGCTTGCAGCCCTTGTACACACCATCTATCCAATGAACTTCCCCATCTGTGGTTCCAGAGAGATTAATCATTACTTCTGTGAGATGCCTGCCATCCTGAGATTGTCTTGTATGGACATATCAGCCTATGAGATGGTGAAATTTGTGTCAACCATTGTTTTTCTCCTGATCCCATTTATTCTCATCCTAACTTCCTACACTCTCATCTTCCTCACTGTTCTCAGGATGAACTCTCGCAAGGGCAAGAACAAAGCCCTGGCTACCTGCTCTTCCCACATGACAGTGGTGAGTCTCTACTTTGGTCAAGCTATCTTCATCTACATGACACCCGCCTTAGCCTATACACCTGAACAAGACCAGATTGGAGCTGTTCTTGGCACCATAGTGACCCCCATGCTCAACCCACTCATCTACAGCCTGAGGAATAAAGAAGTGGCGGGGGCTCTGAGGAAGTGCATGGGAAAGTGTTACAATTGAGGAAATATCATATTCTACAATGTCACTGTCAGAAATGCTCTACTGTCAATATTAAAAATAATCATGGTCACTGGACTGTCATATAGGAAATATAACAGCATAAAGGAGCAGGATGATATTAGGACGCATACATATTGACATATGTCTATTGAGATGGAGCTCTTCTTAGTTCTATAGTGATGACTCTAGTTGAGTACAAACAGTGTGTTACTTGTCTTTAGCTTTGGGGGAAATTGCATGGGTTTACACAGATAATCTCCATCCTCTGGGTCAGCGTCATTAAATCCAAAACTGATTGTCACCCTATAACTACTTGGTTGATGTTTCTTTCTTAAAGTCATTATTTCTGTGTTTTCTTTCATTCATCAATTCATTCTTAATGGCCTTGACTGAAGCTCCACTGTACAAAAGATCAAAGATCACTTATTCCATGAAATAGTTCTATATAACTCTTCTTTTTTTCTAATCTGCTACTTGTACTCATACATAATTTTTTAAGTTTACTACATATAATTTATGTAGTTGCATTATGTCCACTTCTCAATTTTCACCCTTTTTCATTCTTCAATGCTACATTAATTGTTGTTATTTTTCAAGCCAATGAAATAGTTCAATTTCATAATTTATAATCCAATTCAGTGTGACTACTGAGACTGTAGTTAAAAATAACTACAATTAACTGAAACTTATGATTATATGGTCTTATTTCAAGTAAAATGAGCAACAATAAAAATTTTAATTTATAAAATTATCACTCACTGTTCTAGTTAACTGTTCAATTTTCTTATTATTATTGACATCATCAATATCATCATCAAAATCATGTCCTCTTGTTCTAGGTTGTCCATTTTAATGGCTATAATTGTTTGTAGTAATCTCTTATGATCCTTTGCATTTCTGTGGTATAAGTTGTAACTTCTTTTCATTTCTTATTTTACTAAGTCCTCTCTAAATTAATAAAATTGATGCATCTGTATAAAGTTTTATCAATTTTATTTGTTTTTTCAAAGAACAAACTCTTAATTTTATTGATCTCTTCCATTTTTATTATCTATTTCATTTATTTCTACTCTAATCTTTATGGTTTGTTTTCTTCTATAACCTGTGTTCTGTTTGTTTTTCTTCTTTTAGTTTCTTTAGATGTAAGGATACATTGCTTATTTTAGATTTTTCTTTTTTCCTGAGGTAGGTTTGTATTGCTATACAATTCCCACTTAGAACTGTTTTTCTGCATCCTATAGATTTTTGGCCCATTGGGTGTTTGAGTGTTTCATTTTGTCTCCAGGTATTTTTTAAATCTCTTCTTTGATATCTTCAATAACTCATTGGTTGTTTAGTAAGCATATATTTTAGTGTTTGTGTTCTTTGGAGTTTTTCTCTTGTCATGTAGCCTTGTAGTGGGAAGATATGATTAATATGAGTTCAATTTTCTTAAATTTACTGAGATTTGTTTTGTGCCCTAGCACATTATCTATCTTAGAGAATGTTTCATGTAAAATTGGAAAAGAAGGTCTATTGTGCTGATTTTGTATAAAATGTTACGTGTGTGTGTGTGTGTGTGTGTGTGTATCCAATTAGTCTAATGCATCAATTAAAGCCTGTGTTTCCTTCTTTATTTTCTTTCTGGATGAAATTCAGAAATTCATTCTTTTCACTAGTTTCTTGTTAAGTCCACTGCCATTCCTGTGCTAATGTCAATTTCTACCTTTATGTCTTTCCTTTTTTTTTTTTTTTTTTTGGTACTTAAGTAGTCCTCGATAGCATATTGAAAAGCAGAGACATTACTTTGCCAACAAAGGTCTGTCTAGTCAAGGCTATGGTTTTTCCAGTGGTCATGTATGGATGTGAGAGTTGGACTGTGAAGAAAGCTGAGCATCAAAGAATTGATGCTTTTGAAGTGTGGTGTTGGAGAAGACTCTTGAGAGTCCCTTGGACTGCAAGGACATCCAACCAGTCCATCCTGAAGGAGATCAGCCCTGGAATTTCTTTGGAAGGAATGATACTAAAGCTGAAACTCCAGTACTTTGGCCACCTCATGCAAAGAGTTGACTCATTGGAAAAGATTCTGATGCTGGGAGGGATTGGGGGCAGGAGAAGAAGGGGACGACAGAGGATGAGATGGCTGGATGGCATCACTGACTCAATGGACGTGAGTCTGAGTGAACTCTGGGAGTTGGTGATGGACAGGGAGGCCTGGCGTGCTGTGATTCATGGGGTCGCAAAGAGTCAGACACGACTGAGCGACTGATCTGATCTGATCTGATCTATGTTTCCTGATCTCAGCAAAGAGGCTTTTTGTAGGAGACACCCTATGCATCTCAACAATGCATTCCTCTCTGGTCACAGGAGCTAACTGCTAGAGGGGCACCCCACTATGTGGATTGCATGAGTCCTTTTGACTAGTAGTATTATGGGTGGTCTTGTAGGTGTGGCTATCTCCTAGTCCTGTTAGTTGCTAAACTCTGCCTTGTATGGAGTCTACTGACAGATAGGTGAGGCTGGGTGCCAAGGCAGATGGCTTTAGTTCTCCAGGAGGTCCCAGGACCAATGCTGACCCACTTGTGCATGGAGTCAGGTTTTGTTGTGAGTGGTTGTTTGGTCTTGGTTCCCAGATCTAATACCAACTTGTGGGCAAAGCAGGTCCTTGACATTGCTGATTAAAGGGTTCAGGGAATCCAAAATTTGGTGTTGGGCCACTGGTGAGTGGAACTGAATCCCAGGGAAGCTGGCTGAGAGATCCAACATGTCTCAGAGTTGGTGCTGTCTCTTGGTGGGCAGAACTGGGTCTTTGGGGATTCCAGAGCTGATGTTGGCCTGCTGGTAGCAGGGCTTATGCCTTGCAGTGGGGTGGAGTGATCCCAAGGCTAGTGCCAGTTCACTAGTCTGTGTAGCCAGTCCTGAGGTCTTTGGCTAGCTGCAAGGCTCTGGAAGTCCTGGAGTTGGTATGTTGACCCACTGGTGGGGGGCCCAGTTATTCCTGGAGCTGATGCCTGGTGGGTGAAGCCAAATCCAAGATTCTCTGTCTACAAAGTCGTGGGTAGCTCAGAGCTAATTCTGGGTCATTGGTGTGTGGGGACATGTCTTGAGCCATAAACTAGAGGGGGGGATTACAAACTGGCATTTGCCAGCACCAGCAACCACATGATAGAACATGCTCCCCAAAAAGACTCCCACCAGTGTTCATGTTCCCAAGGTGATTTCCAGCTGCCTCCTGCCTTTCTGAGAGATTCTCCAAGATCAGCAGCTGGGTCTGGCATATGCTTCTTTCAAATTAGTGGCTCTTCTCTGTATACTAGAGCACGTGAGATTCTTTGTCAGCCCTTTAAGACAGACATCTCTATTTTCTACAGTCCTCAGGCTTTTTCTAAATCAAGCTTTACTGGTCTCACAGCCTGGTCTGGGGAATTCAATATGGGGCTTGGACCCCTAACTTGTTGGGGAGAACCTCTGCAATTGTAATTATTCTCCCATTTGTGGGTGACCCATATGAGGGTATGCATCCTGTCTATACTGCATCTCCATCCTTCCCACCCATATTGTTGTGCTCCTTATTTATATCTTTCATTGTATGAGATCTTTTCTGTCAGTGTTCTGGTTTTTCTAATCAATATTCAATCTGTAAATAGTTGTAATTTTGGTGTGCTCAATAAAGGAGGTGAGTTTAGGGTCTTCCTAGTCAACCGTCTAGGCCACCCACCAAAGATCTCTTTTCATTTAGTGCTATGACTGTTACTTTTTTGGCCCAATCAAGGAACATTTTCACTATAGCAAATCTCTTAAAATATTAGTTAATTTTCCACTAATATTACTGGGATCTACTTCATTATCTCAGGGTCACAATAACAAATCTGCTTAGAATAAATGTTTTACCTGGGTTTTCTGTGAAGCTTCTATAGAAAAAAATACCCTTAAGATTTATAGAAATTCAACTATAGAAAAGATTTGCAAGATATAACATTAAATTCCCAGAAGGATTTTTTAATACAGCAGTTTCTATATTCCAAAGTCAAAGCTATGGTTTTTCCAGTAGTCATGTATTGATGTGAGAGTTAGACCATAAAGAAGGCTGAGTGCCCAAGAATTGATGCCTTTGAATTGTGGTTTTGGAGAAGACTCTTGAGAGTCCCTTGGACATCAAGATCAAACCAGTCAATCCTAAAGGAAATCAATCCTGAATATCCATTGGAAGGACTGATGCTGAAGCTGAAGCTCCAATACTTTGGCCACCTGATGCGAAGAGCTAAATCACTGGAAAAGACCATGATGCTAGGAAAGACTGAAGGCAAGAGAAGAAGGGGATGGCAGAGGACAAGATGGTTGAATCACATCACTGACTCAATGGACATGAGTTTTAGCAAACTCCGGGAGACGGAAGGACAGGGAAGCCTGGGATGCTGCAGTCCATGGGGTTGCAAAGAGTCAGACACAACTGAGTGACAGAACAGCACTAGCACTATACACTAACAATAAAAGATCAGAAAGAGAAACTAAGGAAACAATTCCATTTACCACCACAACAAAAAGAGTACAATACGATAAACCTAGGTAAAGAGGCAAAAGATATATACTTTAAAATTGCAAACACTGATTTAAAAAAATTGAAGAGAGCATTATAAAAATCTACAAAAAATAAATACTAAAGAAGATGTGGAGAAAGGGAACCCTCTTGCACTGTTGGTAGGAATGTAAACTAATATAGCCACTACGGAGAAAGTATGGCAATTCTTTTAAAAACTAGGAATAAAACTACCATATAACCTAGCAATCCCACTATTGGGTATGTACCATATGAAAACCATAATTTTAAAGGCACATGTACCGCAATGTTCATTGCAGCACTATTTACAATAACCAAGACTTGGAAGCAACCTAGATGTCCATTGACAGATGGATGCATAAAGAAATTGTGGTGTATATATATATATGATGAAATATTACTCAGCCATAAAGGGAAACAAATGTGAATCAGTTGAACTGACGTGGATGAACTTAAAGCCTGTTATATAGAGTGAAGTAATTCAGAAAGAGAAAAAGAAGTATCATATATTGATGCATCAGATCAGATCAGATCAGTCACTCAGTTGTGTCTGACTCTTTGCGACCCCATGAATCGCAGCACACCAGGCCTCCCTGTCCATCACCAACTCCCGGAGTTCACTCAGACTCACATCCATCGAGTCAGTGATGCCATCCAGCCATCTCATCCTCTGTCGTCTCCTTCTCCTCCTGCCCCCAATCCCTCCCAGCATCAGAGTCTTTTCCAATGAGTCAACTCTTCGCATGAGGTGGCCAAAGTACTGGAGTTTCAGCTTTAGCATCATTCCTTCCAAAGAAATCCCAGGGCTGATCTCCTTCAGGATGGACTGGTTGGATCTCCTTGCAGTCCAAGGGACTCTCAAGAGTCTTCTCCAACACCACCGTTCAAAAGCATCAATTCTTCAGCGCTCAGCCTTCTTCACAGTCCAACTCTCACATCCATACATGACTGTTGGGGGCCAGTGTGAGGCACTCTGCTTGTGGCAAAGGTCATGAGGAAGGAGGCTCAACATACGCAAAGGCAGGATCGAGCCTCAGGAGTCCCCTGGAAATCCTCGAGCATCTACCCCCATAACCAGAGCCTGCCTACTTTACTACTTTGTGCTCTCACCTACACCTCTGACTTTACGGGATACTGTCCCCCACCACCTCTTTCAGAGAAGGAGTTAACTTAGAGCTCCAGTTAATAAAACTTCCTGGGCGTGACAAGAGTGTTTTAACCTACAAACTCCTCTGAAGGTTCTCTAGCCTGCCTGACAGGCTTGTCCGGCCACATGTGATTGCTCACAGCCTCCCAACCATGAGAGGCACGAGATGCTTTAAACCTTCTAAAAACAGGTTCTTTATAGAAGTTAGAAAACCATTAGTATAAGTATAGTGGGCTGATTAGAAATTGTATTGGTGAAGGGTTTTTCATTTGTTGAGACAATATTTGTTGCTAAGTCTCCACATCCCCTGCCCTTACACACATTAATGAATATATAGAAGAAATAAGTATTAACCTTTGATATTAATCACGTTAGACCTTAGGCTAAGTAAATTTCTTTCCTTAATTAAAACCCACTACACCCTCACCCTATAGGAATGTAACTTTATCTGGTACCTTCGGAAGGTGGAGTCTTTTTTAAGAATAATCACCCCTGGAGAAATAAGTGTCCTGATTGACTGACCGCTGTCACAAGGAGAGGGTCATAAATTGTCAGCAGGCCCCCTGGCCAGAAGATGATGCAACACCCCTAAGACCTCTGTATACATTTGCATGAAGCACCTGACTTTGATAAAAGTCAGGACTGCTGACCCCGCGTGACTTTTGCATAACATCTCAGTGTATAAAAGTAGACCATGGAAAATAAAGAATTGGGATCAGTTTCTCGAAATACTGGTCTCCCCATGTCGCTCTCTCTCTCAAACTCTGGCTGAGTCTCCATCTGAAGCACGGAACCCACCAAGCTTACTAATTTTGCCTGGGCTGCTAAGATCCGACCAGGGGGGCCTCAGTGTCTCCTCTCCTTTGGGAGAACAGAAGGACGCCTGCGGCCTACGTAAGTGGTGCAAACTTCTTGTCTTGAAGTTTTATTGGTTTTCCACGTAAGCCAAGCTACTCAGCCTCTTTTCTCCACTGAATTTTCCTACTGAGCTATCCTCATTCTATTACTCTTTATATCTCTAATTAATATCTAATTGAAGCTATTGTATCCTGATCCTCGCTGATGCCGTCCCCACTTCAAACTCCCTGGATCAGCCAGGGCTGGACCTCGGCACAGGACCACAGGAAAAACCATAGCCTTGACTAGACGAAACTTTGTTGGCAAAGTAATGTCTCTGCTTTTGATTATGCTATCTAGGTTGGTCATAACTTTCCTTCCAAGGAGTAAGCGTCTTTTAATTTCGTGGCTGCAGTCACCATCTGCAGTGATTTTGGAGCCCAGAAAAATAAAGTCTGACACTGTTTCCACTGTTTCCCCATCTATTTCCCATGAAGTGGTGGGACTGGATGCCATGATCTTCGTTTTCTGAATGTTGAGCTTTAAGCCAACTTTTTCACTCTCTACTTTCACTTTCATCGAGGCTTTTGAGTTCCTCTTCACTTTCTGCCATAAGGGTGGTGTCATCTGCATATCTGAGGTTATTGACATTTCTCCCAGCAATCTTGATTCTAGCTTGTGTTTCTTCCAGTCCAGCGTTTCTCATGATGTACTCTGAATATAAGTTAAATAAGCAGGGTGACAATATACAGCCTTGACGAACTCCTTTTCCTATTTGGAACCAGTCTGTTGTTCCATGTCCAGTTCTAACTATTGGTTCCTGACCTGCATACAAATTTCTCAAGAGGCAGATCAGGTGGTCTGGTATTCCCATCTCTTGAAGAATTTTCCACAGTTTATTGTGATCCACACAGTCAAAGGCTTTGGCATCCAGCGGATGTTGGCACTTTGATCTCTAGTTCCTCTGCCTTTTCTAAAACCAGCTTGAACATCAGGAAGTTCATGGTTCACATATTGCTGAAGCCTGGCTGGGAGAATTTTGAGCATTACTTTACTAGCATCTGAGATGAGTGCAATTGTGTGGTAGTTTGAGCATTCTTTGGCATTGCCTTTCTTTGGGATTGGAATGAAAACTGACCTTTTCCAGTCCTGCGGCCACTGCTGAGTTTTCCAAATTTGCTGGAGTATTGAGTGCAGCACTTTCACAACATCATCTTTCAGGATTTGGAATAGCTCAACTGGAATTCTATCACCTCCACTAGCTTTGTTTGTAGTGATGCTTTCTAAGGCCCACTTGACTTCACATTCCAGAATGTCTGGCTCTAGGTGAGTGATCCCACCATCGTGATTATCTGGGTCGTGAAGATCTTTTTTGTACAGTTCTTCTGTGTATTCTTGCCACCTCTTCTTAATATCTTCTGCTTCTGTTAGGTCCATACCATGTCTGTCCTTTATCGAGCCCATCTTTGCATGAAATGTTCCTTTGGTATCTCTGATTTTCTTGAAGAGATCCCTAGTCTTTCCCATTCTGTTGTTTTCCTCTATTTCTTTGCATTGGTTGCTGAAGAAGGCTTTCTTATCTCTTCTTGCTATTCTTTGGAACTCTGCATTCAGATGTTTATATCTTTCCTTTTCTCCTTTGCTTTCGCTTCTCTTCTTTTCACAGCTATTTATAAGGCCTCCCCAGACAGCCATTTTGCTTTTTTACATTTCTTTTCCATGGGAATACTCTTGATCCCTGTCTCCTGTACAATGTCACAAACCTCATTCCATAGTTTACCAGGCACTCTGTCTATCAGATCTAGGCCCTTAAATCTATTTCTCACTTCCACTGTATAATCATAAGGGATTTGATTTAGGTCATACCTGAATGGTCTAGTGGTTTTCCCTACTTTCTTCCATTTCAGTCTGAATTTGACAATAAGGAGTTCATGGTCTGAGCCACAGTCAGCTCTTGGTGTTGTTTTTGCTGACTGTATAGAGCTTCTCCATCTTTGGCTGCAAAGAATATAATCAATCTGATTTTGGTGTTGACCATCTGGTGATGTCCATGTATAGAGTCTTCTCTCGTGTTGTTGGAAGAGGGTGTTTGTTATGACCAGTGCATTTTCTTGGCAAAACTCTATTAGTCTTTGCCCTGCTTCATTCCATATTCCAAAGCCAAATTTGCCTGTTACTCCAGGTGTTTCTTGACTTCCTACTTTTGCATTCCAGTCCCCTATAATGAAAAGGACATCTTTTTGGGGTTTTAGTTCTAAAAGGTTTTGTAGGTCTTCATAGAACTGTTCAACTTCAGCTTCTTCATCGTTACTGGTGGGGAAATGGTATTGATGAACCTATTTGCAGGGCCGTAATATAGATACAGGCTTAGAGAATGGACTCATGGACATAGTGGGGGAAAGAGAGGGTGGAACAAATTGAGAGAGTAGCACTGACATATAAACACTACCATGTGTAAAATAGTTAACTAGTGGGAAATTGCTATATAACACAGAAGCTCAACCCAGTGCTCTGTGATGACCCAGAGGGATGAAAAGTTGAGGGTGGGGGGAATGGGAGGGAGGCTCAAGAGGGAGAGGATACACATATAGCTATTGCTGACTTGCATTGTATGGCAGAAATCAACATAACATTGTAAAGTAATCATCCTCCAATTTTAAACAAATAAATTTAAAAATGACACAAACAGATAAAAAGATATACCCTGTTCTTGCATTGGAAGAATCAATATTGTTAAAATGATGACACTACCAAAGGCAATCTACAGATTCAATGCAGTCCCTATCAAAGTGCCAATGGCATTTTTCACAGAGCTAGAATAAAAAATATTAAAATTTGTATAGAAACACAAAAGTTGAACAGCCAAAACAATCTTGGGAATGAAAAATGGAGCTGGAGGAATTAGGGTCTCAGAGTTTAGTCTAATAGTACAAAGTTATAGTCATCAAAATAGTATGGTACTGCCCTGCGACCCCAGCCCCCCCCCCCACCCCCACCCCCCACCCCCCCTGCAAAGAGCAGAAATCAAGATCAATGGAACAGAATAGAAAGCCCAGAAATTAGTTCACTGTCCTATGTACAATTAATCTATGACAAAGGAGAAAAGAATATACAATGGAGAAAGGACAGTCTCTTCAATAAGAGACTGGGAAAACTGGGCAGCTATATGTAAAAGAATGAAATTAGAGCATTTTCTAATACCATGTGTGTGTGTGTGTGTGTGTGTGTTAGTCACTCAGTCATGTCTGATTTTACGACCCCATGGACTGTAGCCTGTCAGGCTCCTCTGTCCTTGGAATTCTCCTGGCAAGAATACTGGTGTGGGCTGTCATTCCCTTCTCCACTCTAACACCATACACAAAAATAGACATAAAATGAGTTAAAGACTTAAATATAAGACTGGATACTATAAACTCTTCAAGGAAAACACCAGCAAAAAATCTTTGACATAAGTCTCAGCAATATCTTTTTGATTCATCTCCTAGAGTAATGGAAATAAAAACAAAAATAAACAAATGGAGCCTAATTAAACTTAAAGTTTTTGCACAGCAAAGGAAACCATAAACAAAACAAAAAGACAGCCTATAGAGGAGAAAACATTTGCAAATGGTGTGATTGACCATGGATTACTTTCAAAACATACAAACATTTCATACAGCTTAATATCAAAAAACAAACAACCCAATCAAAATGTGCAGAAGACCTAAATTACATTTCTCCAAGGAAGACAAATAGATGACACAAAGGCACAGGCATGATGTTCAACATCACTAATTATTATAGAAATGTAAATTAAAACTACAATGAAATATCAACTCACACTGGTCAGATTCTCCATCATAAGAAAATTTACACAATAAATGCTGGAGAGAGTGTGGAAGAAAAGGAACCTCCTACACTATTGGTGGGAAGTAAATTGATGAAGCCACTATGGAAAACAGTATGAAGATCCCCTTAAAAACTAAATATAGAGCTACCACGTGATTTAGCAATCCCACTCCTGTGCATATACCTGGTGAGAAACATCATTCAAAAATATACATGTACCTCAATGTTCATTGCAGCACTATTTACAATAACAAAGACATGGAAGCAACTTAAATGTCTATCAACAGATGAATAGATAAAGAAGTTTTGACTCGATGGATGTGAGTCTCAGTGAACTCCAGGAGTTGGTGATGGACAGGGAGGCCTGGGGTGCTGCGATTCATGGGGTCGCAAAGAGTCGGACACGACTGAGTGAATGATCTGATCTGATAGGTTTCCCAGGTGCCTCAGTAGGTATGGAATCTGCCTGTAATGTGGGAGACATAGGAGACATGCATTCTCTCCCTGGGTCAGGCAGATCCCCTGGAGGAGGGCATGGCAACCCCCTTCAGTATTCTTTCCTAGAGAATCCCATGGACAGAGGAGCCTGGCAGGCCACAGTCCAAAAGATCGCAAAGACTAGGACACTACTGAAACAACTGAGCTTGCACTCCTATATATATAAATACACACATTAACCCCTGCATATATATGTGTGTGTGTGTGTGTGTGTGTGTTGTGTGTTAGTCACTCAGCTGTGTCCAAGTCTTTGCAACCCTATGGACTGTAACCTGCCAGGTTTCTCTGTCCATGGAATTCTCCATGCAAGAATACTAGGGTGGGTTGTCATTTCCTTCTCCAACACACACACACACAACACACACACACAAAGATACTTGGACAAAAAAACAAGAATGAAATAATACTATTAGCAGCAATATGGGTAGACCTGGAGATTATCATACCAAGTAAGCCAAAGACAAATACTATATGATATCACTGGTATATGGAATCTGAAACAATGATACAGTGAACTTATTTTCAATACACAAAGAGACTCACAGACACAGAAAAAAAAAAACTTATGGTCACCAAATGGGGTGTTTGGGGAAAGACAAATTAGGAGTTTAGGTTTAATATATGCACAACAATATATTTTAAAAATTGTAAATGACTTACTTTATATTCCATGGAATTGTAACATTTATTATAATATATATGGGGTCCAACTCTTTATGACCCCATAGACTGTAGCCCACCAGGCCTCCTCTGTCCATGAGAATTCCCCAGGCAAAAATACTGGAGTAGGTTGCCATTCCCTTCTCCAGGGGATCTTTACATCCTAGGGACTGAACTGAGGTCTCCTGCATTGCAGGTAGATTCTTTAATGACTGAGCCACAAGGGAAGCCTATGTATATTTATCTGTATGTATATATATGTAATTACTGTGAGTCAGTGTACATGGTCAGTATATATAGTCACTGACTATATACATATACATAATCACTGTGCTATATACCTGAAACTAAGACATTTTAAATTAACTGTACTTCAACTTTTTAATATTTAAATTCTAAAAATAAAAGCTAAAAACATAACTACCATTTGATCCAACAATTCCACTCCTGGGGATATACCTGGAAAAACTGAAAATATTACGGTTAGTGCAATAAGTAAGACAGAAAAAGACAAATGTTGTATGATATCACTTACATGATATCACTAAAATAATACTTATGAATTATATATGCAAAACTGAAACAGACTCATAGATACAGGAAAAAATATTTTTGATTTCCAAAGGCTATAATTAAGGGGTAATAGACAAATTAGGGGTATGGAAGGAATGAAAGTGAAAAGTGAAAGTCGCCCAGTCGTGTTCAACTCTTTGCAACCCAATGGAATGTAGCACACCAGGTTTCTCTGTCCATGGGATTCTTCAAGCAAAAATACCGGAATGGGTTGCCATTTCCTTCTCCAAGGGATCTTCCTAACCCAGGGATTGAACACAGGTCTCCTGCACTGAAGACAGATTCTTTACTGCCTGAGCCACCAGAGAAGCATAGATACCTGAATGTTTAATATGACAGTACAACCCTTGAGACTTACAAGAAGTTAATACAACATATCTGGTGGAATATAATGTTAGTTCAAAAAGTATGTGTTGTTTTGCATAAATGTATAATACATTATTCATTGTTTTCACTTTCTTTTTATACTCTCCAGTAAGCTATAAAACTTCAGAATATCTTTAAATTTTCTATTATGATTTATTCTTTTTCTTTTGCAAAATGGTTATAAAACATTATAAAGAAATTAAGGTGATTTTTATATTTTAAACTAAATATAAATCAGGTTTCTGCTTGTACTTCCACATTTATAAACAGACAATGCAAATTTAAGAGTGCAAGGTGCTCAACTTGGTACTCTGTGATTACCTAGATGGGTGAGATGAGGGTGTCCAAGAGGGAGGGTATATATGCATACATATAGCTGATTCACTTCATTGTACAGCAGAAATTAACACAACATCGTAAAGCATCTATTGTCGTTCAGTCACCAAGTTGTGTCCAACCCTTTGGAACCCCATGGACTGCAGCATGCCTGGCCTCCCTGTCCCTCACCATATCCCAGAGTTTGCCCAAGTTCATGTTCATAAAAGCATCTATACTCCAATACAAAACAAAATAAAGAATGAAATATTTGTTTACTCCCATTATACTGAAAAAAAGTTAAACTGTCTACAAATTGAATTGTTGGCAAAGATACGGGGAAATGCTAACTCTTAAATTGCAAGTTAAGAGTGGAAACTGATAAATCACTTTAGAGAACAATTTTACAATATTTAAGCAAAGTTTGTAAAAGACTAAAGAAAGACCTTTACTTTGGTTAAATCACACTGGAATTTTCTCCTTGAAGAGAGAAATCAATCCACGAAATGTCATCAAGCAAAAGCAGCCTGATTTTATTAAAGAACACCAATCCAAAAGTAATAATTAAGTGAGGAAGAAAAAAACGCAGTTTAGGAACAAAATTTCAGTATTTTAGACCTGGGCTAAAGCTCTCTTAACCTTTTTTGCAAAGGGCTTGAAGCTTTTAGCAAAGGAAAGCTTTAATCTAACCAAAAATTTTACAAACTTTTAAAACCTGTCAAAGATTTATGATTTGAGCAAGTAGCAAAAATCTTAGTAAAGTTGCATTTACAATTTTACTGGGAAATGCCATGTAGGAGTCTTCACACTTACTTTGACATTGTTTCTAGAACAATGATCATTCCTAGTAAGGCAGATCAATTATTATTGATCATCATCAGCAAAGTTTCTTCAGCAATAAGTTTCCAACATTGAAGAAATGCATTCTTGCCATTGTTTGGAGAAGGACTTGGGTGCCACCTAGCGGCAATCTTGGGGATGTCAAAGCTCATTGTACATGGGACAGTTTTGCAAATCATTGACATGCATTTAATTAATCGCATTTCAGTCAGTCCTTTTGGATTTACCAAATCAAACTGGGCAATTATTATTATGAAGTCATTGTAAAACAAACAAATTTTTTTATAGAGTAAGCTGAAACACAGTGTCCTTAGTTTTAAAATGCCATTCTAAGTATGGACAAAAATCTTAATTTTGTCAGACATCATATATTCTCTATTAAGTAGTTAATTTATTTCTATTTTTAATTAAGATGTTTGCAGAAGTCAAAAACTTCATTTGTCTCTACAATATGTCTATATCACAAACAATCTCAAAGGCATCTCTGCTAAAGGTATAACTTTCCTCCTAATCTATTTTCTATTAGGCAGACTTTGAATATAACAATATTCAATTATTCACAGACTATTTAGTCATCCCCACAGAATGAATTATAGATATTTTTAATGCATTTATAAAACAGTTTTCAAAGGTCATAGCAATCAATTTATCTTGATTATTCTTAAAATATGTGAATGAAACCACTCTAATTTCAGAAGGCAAAGAGGACTTAAGAGCCTCTTGATGAGGGTGAAGGAGGAGAGTGAAAGAGCAGGCTCAATATTTAAAAAAAATAAGATCATGGCATACAGCCCTATTACTTCACGGCAAATAGAAGGGGAAAACATGGAAGTAGTGACAGATTTCCACTTCTTGGGCTCTAAAACAGAGAAGGCAATGGCACTCCACTCCAGTACTCTTGCCTGGAAAATCCCATGGGCAAAGGAGCCTGGTAGGGTTCAGTCCATGGGGTCGCGAAGAGTCGGACACGACTGAGCGACTTCACTTTCACTTTTCACTTTCATGCATTGGAGGAGGAAATGGCAACCCACTCCAGTGTTCTTGCCTGGAGAATCCCGGGGACGGGGAGCCTGATAGGCTGCCATCTATGGGGTTGCACAGAGTCGGAGATGACTGAAGCGACTTAGCAGCAGCAGCAGGGCTCTAAAATCACTGCAGATGGTGACTGCAGCCATGAAATCAGAAAATGATTACTTCTTGGCAGGAAAGCTATGGCAAATCTAGACAGTGTGTTGAAAAGTAGAGACATTACTCTGCCAACAAACATCTATATAGTCAAAGCTATGGTCTTCCCTGTGGTCATGTACAGGTTGTGAGAACTAGACCATAAAGAAGGCAGCACCCAAAGAATTGATGCCTTCTAACTGTGTTTCTGGAGAAAACTTCTAAAAGTTCCTTGTACAGCAAGGAGATCAAAGTAGTCAATCTTAAGGGACATCAACCCTGAATACTCACTGGAAGGACTGATGCTGAAGCTGAAGCTCTAGTATTTTGGTCATCTGATGTGAACAGCCAACTCATTGGAGAAGTCCCTGATGCTGGGAAAAAGAGAGGGCACCAGGAAAAGAGGGCATCAGAGGATGAGATGGCTGGATGGCATCACTAATGCAATGGACATGATCTTGGGCAAAATTCAAGAGATGGTGAGGGACAAGGAGGCCTGGCATGCTACAGTCAAAAAGGTCGCAATGCATTGGATACAACCGGGTGACTGAACAAAAACATTCTTAAACTGTCCTTCAAAATTAATAGTCTAAGAACCATCTAGCATTTGAACAACCATTTAAATAATCAAGAATTCATCTTCATCAGAAAAGAAACTATGGTATCTGAATTTACATTCAGAGCAGACTTACAGTTCTTAGAAAGTAGGAGGGGAAGTCAAAATCTCAAGGTGATATGACTAGATGGTAAGTGTTTGTGTTCAGTTCAGTCACTTAGTCATGTTCGACTCTTTGCGACCCCATGGACTGTAGCACACCAGGCTTCTGTGTCCATCACCAACTCCTGGAGCTTACTCAAACTCAACTCCATGGAGTCAGTGATGCCATCCAGCCATCTCATCCTCTGTCGTCCCCATCTCCTTCCTCCTTCAATCTTTCCCAGCATCAGGGTCTTTTCCAATGAGTCAGTTCTTTGCATCAGGTGGCCAAAGTATTGGAGTTTCAACTTCTGCATCAGTCCTTCCAGTGAATCTTCAGTTGCAGTCCAAGGGACTCTCAAGAGTCTTCTCCAATACCATAGTTCAAAAGCATCAATTCTTTGACAACCAGTTTTCTTTATAGTACAACTCTCACATACATACATGACTACTGGAAAAACCATAGCTTTAACTAGACGGACCTTTGCCAGCAAAGCAATGTCTCTGCTTTTTAATATGCTATCTAGGTTGGTCATAGCTTTTCTTCCAAGGAGCAAGCATCTTTTAATCTCGTGGCTGCGGTCACTATCTGCAGTGATTTTGTAGCCCAAGAAAATAAATTCTGTCACTGATTCCATTGTTTCCCCATCTATTTGCCACGAAGTGATTGGACTAGATGCCATAATCTTAGTTTTCTCAATGTTGAGTTTTAAGACAACATTTTCACTCTCCTCTTTCACTTTCACCAAGAGGCTCTTTAGTTCTTCTCTGCTTTCTGCCATAATGGTGGTGTCATCTGCATATCTGAGATTATTGATATTTTTCCCAGCAATCTTGATTCCACAACACTGGAATCAAGATTAGAATCAAGTGTTGTGTAGTAAGAAGAAAATCTTCCAACCCAGAAGTGACCCATCCTGTTAAAAGTAGAAATGTAACCTTGAACACCAACAAGTCAAAGAACAATTGCCACAATTTTTAACCTATTAACTGATGGTTACAGTGTAGTTCATTGTGTTGCAAAGTCAAAGCCAAGATCCTAGGAATTATGTTAAAGACATAGTACAGGTAAACCAGGTGGCGCTAGAGGTAAAGAATCCACTTGCCAATGCAGATACGAGATGGGGGTTTGATCCCTAACTCAGGAAGATCCCCTGGAGTGTGAAATGGCAATCCTCTCCAGTATTCTTGCTTGGAAAATTCCACGGACAGAGGAGCCTGGTGTGCTACAGTCCATGGGATGGCAGAGTCGAACATGGCTGAGGGACTGAGCACCAAGCATACACACACTACACATCAGAAAAGTAGCATTTTAAAGTTTTAATCAATGTAAGTGGAGTAACTAAATCCTTAAAATTTAGTTTTATGGATCTCACAATTCAATAATTTATAATTATATTTAGAATAACACAATACTTGTATTTCTTATCATTTAAATTAATATTAGCCTATCTGATCCAAAAATGGTAATTTGTATAGCAAATTCAGAACTTTCAAATTAATTAGATAGGAAAATAAAGCAAAATTGTAAGACAAGCATTTTCTAGGATATTTTTCAGAATACATACATAAATTACATATTGCATATATACACAATAGACTGGAAAAGCTAAGAAAACATTGACAAGCAAGTTACACAGAGGAATAAGAGTTTTTAAAACTGCAGATAATTTTGTCAAAGGCTTTCTCTGCATCTATTGAGATAATCAAATGGTTTTTGTTTTTCAATTTGTTAATGTGGTGTATTACATTGATTGATTTGCGGATATTGAAAAATCCTTGCATCCCTGGGATAAAGCCCACTTGGTCATGGTGTATGATCTTTTTAATGTGTTGTTGGATTCTGATTGCTAGAATTTTGTTTAGGATTTTTGCATCTATATTCATCAGTGATATTGGCCTGTAGTTTTCTTTTTTTGTGGGATCTTTGTCAGGTTTTGGTATTAGGGTGATGGTGGCCTCATAGAATGAGTTTGGAAGTTTACCTTCCTCTGCAATTTTCTGGAAGAGTTTGAGCAGGATAGGTGTTAGCTCTTCTCTAAATTTTTGGTAGAATTCAGCTGTGAAGCCGTCTGGACCTGGGCTTTTGTTTGCTGGAAGATTTTTGATTACAGTTTCAATTTCCGTGCTTGTGATGGGTCTGTTTCTGTGATATTTCTGTGATAAGGCCACTCATATGACCAAAGTTAGATGTATTCACAGAGAAGATATGAGAAATCTTAAGTTGCCACCTCTGTCTGATCTTCAGGCTTTACAAAAACAGGAACGGAACGTAAGGCAGAGGTGTTAGTAAATGGATGAGAGTTGAAACTGTGTTCTAAAACAAAGCTAATCTACAAATATATATTTTCTCCTCACTTTCTTTTAGACTCTAGACTCTTAAGGGAACTCTGTAAAAACTAGCTTACTGCTGGCTAACAGAACAGTTCAATGACTACCCATGGCAAAGAATTTTGAAAAGTGTTAGTCACTCAGTCACGTCCAACTCTGCAACCTCATGGACTATAGCTCACCAGACTCCTCCATCCACAGAATTCTCCAGGCAAGAATACTGGAGTAGGTAGCCATTCCCTTCTCCAGGGATCTTCCTGACCCAGGGATTGAACCTGGGTCTCCTGCATTGCAGGCAGATTCTTTACCTTCTGAGCTAACAAGTAAGTTCATGGAAAAGAATACAAGACATAAAAAAAAAAAGTTTAGAAAAGTCACTACACAAAAAACTGCGTTCACAAAAGCAGCCAGCAAATTTGGAAAACTCAGTAGTGGCCACAGGACTGGAAAAGGTCAGTTTTCATTCCAATCCCAAAGAAAGGCAATGTCAAAGAATGCTTAAACTACAGCACAATTACACTCATCTCACACGCTAATAAAGTAATGCTCAAAATTCTCCAAGCCAGGCTTCAGCATACATGAACTGTGAACTTCCAGATGTTCAAACTGGTTTTAGAAAAGGCAGAGGAACCAGAGATCAAATTGCCAACATCCGCTGGATCATGGAAAAAGCAAGAGAATTTCAGAAGAACATCTATTTCTGCTTTATTGACTATGCCAAAGCCTTTGACTGTGTGGATCACAATAAACTGTGGAAAATTCTGAAAGAGATGGGAATACCAGACCACCTGACCTGCCTCTTGAGAAACCTGTATGCAGGTAAGGAAGCAACAGTTAGAACTGGACATGGAACAACAGACTGGTTCCAAATAGGAAAAGGAGTCCATCAAGGCTGTATATTGTCACCCTGCTTATTTAACTTATATGCAGAGTACATCATGAGAAATGCTGGGCTGGAAGAAGCACAAGCTGGCCTCAAGATTTCGGGGAGAACTATCAATAACCTCAGATATGCAGATGACACCACCCTTATGGCAGAAAGTGAAGAGGAACTCAAAAGCCTCTTGATGAAAGTGAGAGAGGAGAGTGAGAAAATTGGCTTAAAGCTCAACATTCAGAAAACTAAGATCATGGCATCCTGCCCCATCGCTTCATGACAAATAGATGGGGATACAGGCTGACTTTATTTTTCTGGGCTTGAAAATCACTGCAGATGGTGATTGCAGTCATGAAATTAAGATGCATGAAATTAAAAGACGCTTACTCCTTGGAAGGAAAGTATGACCAACCTAGACAGCATATTGAAAAACAGAGACATTACTTTGTAACAAAGGTCCATCTAGTCAAGGCTATGGTTTTTCCAGTAGTCATGTATGGATGTGAGAGTTGGACTGTGAAGAAAGCTGAGCGCCAAAGAATTGATACTTTTGAACTATGGTGTTGGTGAAGACTCTTGAGAGTCCCTTGGACTGCAAGGAGATCCAACCAGTTCATCCTAAAGGAGATCAGTCCTGGGTGTTCATTGGAAGGACTGATGTTGAAGCTGAAACTCCAATACTTTGGCCACCTCATGCGAAGAGCCGACTCATTTGAAAAGACCCTCATGCTGGGAAAGATTGAGGGTAGGAGAAGGGGATGACAGAGGATGAGATGGTTGGATGGCATTACCGACTCAATGGACATGAGTTTGGATAAATCCCGGGAGTTGGTGATGGACAGGGAGGCCTGGTGTGCTGTGGTTCATGGGGTTGCAAAGAGCCAGACACGACTGAGCAACTGAACTGAATTGAACTGATGAGTTTCTCCTGTACAGCAAAGTGAATCCATTATGCATATATCCACTCCTTTTTATATTCTCTTCCCATATAGGTCATTAAGAGTATTGAGTAGAGTTCATTGTGCTATACAGTAGGTTCTTATTAGTTATCTATTTTATATATAGTAGTGTGTACATGTCAATTCCAAAAGGTGAGTATGCTTACCTTGTTAAAGGAAAGCACAAAAAAGGACTAAAAAAATCAAGAAATGACATATGAACAAAGTGAGAATACTAAAAAACTAAATAGAAATTTTATATAAGAATAAGCTAGAAATTTTGCATTAAAAATTCAAAAACTGAATTGAAAAATATAGGGATTCAACAAAAGAGCTGAACAGGCAAAAGAGAGAAACAACAAATTTAGGAAAAGTTCATTTGGAATTATTGAGTCTGAGAAGCAAAGAACAAAAGAATGAAGACAAATGAATGGACTCAGAGACTTATGGAACACCAAGAAGTAGAAAATATATGCATATGGAAGTCCAAGAAGAAAAGGAGAGAGAGAACTGAAAAGAGATTATTTGAACAAATAATATCTGAAAATTTTCAAATTTAAGGAAGAGTAAGGACTTACAGATCCAAAGGCTCAATGAAATCCAAATAAGATAAACTCAAATATATTTACCGTGAGAAATATAATGAAATGGTTAAAAGACAAAGAAAATCTTGACAGCAACAAGAAAGAAGTGATTGATCACAAACAAGGGACCTTTCATGATTTCTATCTGAAGATTTCTCAGCAGAAACCTTGGAAGCCAGATGGCAGTGGAATGATACATTTACAGAGCTGAAAGAAAAACAAAAAACCATCACCCCAAAATTTTACTTCTGGCAATTTTTTTTTAAAATGAGAAATAAAGTAAACACTGTTTTGAAAACAACTTCTGAATGAATTTACTACCAGTACAATTGTCCTGCAAGAAATCTGAGTCCTTCAAGTTGAAATAAAATGAAAATTTAAAGTTCTCCAGTAGAAATAAAAACACAGGCAATTTTTTTTAAAGAGTACTATTTAAATTTGATTTTTAATCCTACTGTTTATTTTTTACAAGATTAAAAAACAAATGCACAAAACATCTATAATCTAAGTTAATAAGTAGGCAATAATTAAAGATTAATTTTTGATATAGATAGTATAAAGTGGGAGCTAGAGCTATAAAGGAAAAAGTTTTTCTTTAAGCAAATGAAGGTATGTAGTATTAACTTAAAATAGATTATTAAAACTAGGATATTATACTGCATTGTAACTACATACCAGAAAAAACTATAAAAAATGCACAAAGTAAGAAGGGAATTTAAATGTGTCACTACAAAGATTAATACCAAAAAGACAATTATCTGGGAAATGAGAGACAAAAAAATAAATAAAAGCTGTATGATGTAGAGAAAACTATTTAGCAAATTGGCAGAAGTCTCTCTTTACCAGTACTTACTTTGACTGTAAATACTCATCCCACAGACACACGAAGGTTAGAGCTACACCTAAAACAATATTCTCTGAAAAGGACCTGAAGACTAGCTGAACAGCTCTTGCACAACAAGGGGCAGAAAAATCATATCAAGATGAGTTAAGAGAGGCAGAGATACAATCTTTTCAGCACCCTACTCCCAGTTCAGAGGGCAGGGGTCTATTGGAACTTTTTGTGGGGACAGATATGCAAGCAGGTGCCATTTTACATTCCACCTATGTGGCTAGTTCATTTTCATGGAGTCCAATTTTGACACTCCTCCCCATCTACTTTGTTAACAGCACTTGCTGTGCCCTAATGCCTTGCCCTGAATTGCCAGATGTGGCACAAAGACTCTCCCAACCCTGGCACTCCAGCATGGCCTAGCCCCACTCTGCCAAACCCAACATGCAGGCTGGCCCTGCTCAGCTGCCCCAGAATGGTTCAGTCTCACCTCATCAAACCTGGTGAGCAGCCTCAGCCCCTCCCATTGCTCCACTGTGGCCTGGCTCTGTCCCACAAAATGCACCAGTTATGTGTAGTCCACAGGCAACACCCCTTGAATGCCTGGCTCTGGTGGTCAGAGGGGCTAATGTTCTTGAAGTCTATGGGACTGAAACAATCAGAGAGGCAGTTCTTGGCAGGTTAACATCTCCAGGGCACTGCACAGACATCAGAATCAAACTTCCTCATGCTTTCTTAAGCTTTTTGTGACCACCCCTTCAGTCTTGGGAGAGATAGCTGTGTATACACACACACACACACACACACACACACACACACACACAGAAGATCAAGCAAAATGAGAAAACTAAGGAATATGCTACAAATTAAAGGAAAGGATAAAACCCAGAAACAAACTTAAGGAAACAAAGAAAAGTATTTTAGCTGATAAAGAGCTCAAAGTAATGATTATAAAAATGCTCACTGGTCTCAGGAGAAAAATAAACACAGTGAAGACTTCAACAAAAAGACAGAAGTATAGCAAATTTCCAAACAGAAATCACAGAGCTGAAGAATACAAGTGAGATGAAAAATATACTAGAGGGTTTCAACAGCAGATATCCAATCTGATGCATCTAGAAGCAGAAGAGAGGGAGCAATGACCAGGAAGACCAGCAAGTGAAACTCACACAAACAAAGTAGCAAAAACAAACAAACAAACAAAGAATTCAAAAGAGCAAAGAGAGCTTAAGGTACCTATGGGACAACATGAAGCAGAGCAATGTTTGCATTATAGAGATTCTAAGAGGATAAAAGAAAAAGGAACAGAAAAATTATCTGAAGAAATAATTGCAGGAAAAAAATTTAATATAAATTTATTTATTTTAATTGGAGGTTAATTACTTTACAATATTGTATTGGTTTTGCCATACATCAACATGAATCCGCCACAGATATACACGTGTTCCCCATCCCGAACCCCCCTCCCTCCTCCCTCCCCATACCATCCCTCTGGGTCATCTCAGTGCACCAGCCCCAAGCATCCAGTATCATGCATCGAACCTGGACTGGCAATTCGTTTCATATATGATATTATACATGTTTCAATGCCATTCTCCCAAATTTTTAACCTGGGGAAGAAAAGAGAAATCCATATCCAGGAAAACTTAGGCAGTTCAGTCGCTCAGTCGTGTCCAACTCTTTGCAACCCCATGGACTGCAGCACGCCAGGCCTCCCTGTCCATCACCAACTCCCAGAACCTACTCAAACTCATGTCCATTGCATGGGTGATGCCATACAACCATTTCATCCTCTGTCATCCCCTTCTTCTCCTGCCTTCAATCTTTTCCAGCATCAGGGTCTTCTCCAGTGAGTCAGTTCTTCGCATCAGGTGACCAAAGTATTGGAGTTTTAGCTTCAACATCAGTCCTTCCAATGAACATTCAGGACTGATTTCCTTTAGGATGGACTGGTTAGTCCTTTCCTTTAGGAAGGACTGGAGATTCTTTTGGATATCCTGGCAGTCTATGGGATTCTCACGAGCCTTCTCCAACATCATAATTCAAAAGCATCAATTCTTCAGCGCTCAACTTTCTTTATAGTCCAGCTGTCACATCCATACATGACTATTGGAAAACCATAGGTTTGACTAGATGGACCTTTGTTGACAAAGTAATATCTCTGCTTTTTAACATGCTGTCTAGATTAGTCATAGCTTTTCTTCCAAAAAACAAGAGTCTTTTAATTTCATGGCTGCAGTCACCATCTGCAGTGATTTTGGAGCCCCCAAAATAAAGTCTCTCACTGTTTCCATTGTTTCCCCATCAATTTGCCATGAAGTGATGCCAGGAAAACTAGAGAGTTCCAAATAAAATGAACACAAAGAGATCCACACAGAAACATATTACAATTAAAATGTCAAAAGATAACATAAGCATAATCTGTTAAAAGTGAAAGAAAAACAACTTGTCATGTACAATAGAAATCCCATAAGACTATCACATGTTTCAGCTGAATATTTGCAGGCCAAAAAGGATAGGCAAGATATAGCCAAAGTGCTGAGAGCAAAATACTTCAAACCAACAACACTTTGCCCACCAAGGTTATCATTCATAATTGAAAGAGAGATAAAGAGTTTTCCAAACAAGCAAAACCTAAAGGATTTCACTACCACTAAATTAGCCTTATAAGAAATGTTAAAGGGACTTCTGTAAGTTGAAAAGAAAAGACAGTAAGTCATAACAGTAAAACATAAAATTAAAATCTCACCTGTAAAGGAAAATACATAGTAAAGGTAGTAGACTAATTAGGGCTTCCCAGGTGGAGCAGTGGTAAAAATTCCACTTGCCAATGCAGGAGTCACAAGAGATGGTCCAATCCCTGGTTGAGAAGATCCCCTGGAGGAGGAAATAGATCCACCCCAGTATTTTTGTATGAAAAATTCCATCAAAGGGGAGCCTCGTGGGCTATAGTCCATGGGATCACAAGGAGTTGGACACACTGAGAAAAGGGCAACAGGATGAGATGGTTGGATGGCATCACCAACTCAATGGACATGAGTTTGAGCAAACTCCAGGAAATAGAGAAGGGCAAGGAAGCCTGGTGTGGTGTGCTGCAGTTCATGGGGTTACAAAGAGTTGGACACAACTTAGAGACTGAACAACCAAAACAGAGGGGCATCAAGAATACATCTACAAATGGAATGATTCTCACAGCACCTGCTGAACATTATCAGAGGCCTCAGACACCTAAAAAGATAAGAAAAGACCCTCATGTAACCAGGTGAGATGAAAGAGAGAAAAGGAAAAAAAAGAGGAAGCAGGAAGGGACCTGTGCCCCTATGGGGAAGTGTGGCTAAAGGTGAAGAGACATTTCTGTACCCAAGGAACATCTTTACTGGTGGGGAGATCAGCTGGGACAGAAAGAGAGCTTTCAGAGCCCAGAGGAGAGTACAGAAACTAATCTGTGTCAGGAAAAACAGAGTAAGACCTACACAGATGGTCCATGCCACAGCCCTGTGTATCCCAGCCTGAGGCATATGGCTGCTGGCATGGACAGAGGCTGAGTGCTAGAACGTGGAGTTTGGAGAGCAGATCCAGGGAGAGGACTGCTGATGGCTGTGCAGAGACAGGCCGAGGGGATGGGATGAGGAACTCCACAATTGGAAATGTTCCTGGAAGAAACCCAGAAAACCAAAGAAGTAAAGTGCCATTGTTGAGTAAGCACAAAAGGTGGGGGAGGTGGGGAGCATTACAATCTCTCTCCCCATGCACTGGTCCCTGCCTCCACAGACTAGAATAGGTTCCCATCAGAGGGGTTTGATGCATCCAAATCAGTAACTACCTCCCCCCTTTCCCTCCTGGGTGAGTACCTGTGTCCTAGTCAGCTGCCCCCTCTGCCCCTCCCACCAAAGTGAGCCAGTGCACCCTGTGCTGTCGTCACCTCCTCCCCCTTTTGCCTGAGCAGGGAGCAGATGCCTGTAGGTGGCCCATACACAGAGGTGGGGCTAAAACCAAAGCTGAGTACCAGGGGCTGTGTGACTAAGGAAGAAGAGCTGAAATCTCTCCTTATATCTGTACAAACTGTGGATTAAACCCCTAAAACTGGCTGAGTATACTCAGTGCTTGCAAAACATCCAAACCCACCACAAGTGCTCCCACAGCGGAGACATGTCTAATTAGAAGATGTGGACTTTGTGGACATTTACATATGAGGGTTGGGCCAGTTAAAATGCTGAGCAGCCACAGTAGCACCCACAGCTGGTAAAGAGCCCAATTACTACTTCATGGATCTATGTTGGTGGCCTGGTGAAAACAATGCCTGAGAGACACCAGGGCCAATAGCCAGCACACCCATGGTTAAGGTAGAGACAAGAGCAGTATCAAAAAAGGAGCAACTTGTGAGCACGCACAGTGGGTGAAAGGTGATGCAACAGAGCATGCTCACAGGTCAGCAGTTCCAGAGGAGGAATACTCAGTGGCTTTTCTTCCAGTGGCAGTGCTTCAGTCCCATCTACCTCACACCACAGATCAGAAATACAGGTAAGAAACAGATCTGGTGGGGCCTCTACTCCAACCACTGAAGAGCAGACCTCGTTCCTGACAGAGGAGTGAAAGTCACAGAGCAAAATGGAGACCTCACTCAATTTTCAAGGCAGGGTGAGGTCACCACAACATCAGTCAAACCACATAACAAGGAGATAATGGCTGACATACATTGAGGAAAGAGGTGGCAAACATTCATGCTAAAAATAGCCCTTGAACCCAGCCCCAAATTTAACCTGCATAGGCTATAGCTGGACATTCCCATGTAAAAATAGCCCTCCAAGATAGCCTGGGTATGTGGCATGTAGAGGAAGAATTCCCAGATAATTTAGCCTTGAGGGCCAGTGAGACTTGAGTTTAGGAGCTCCACAGGACTGGGGAAAACAGAGATTTAACTCGTGGAGGGTGAACACAATTTCTCATGTGCGGTACAACCCGACACCAAGCAGTATCACCATAGGCTGCTAAGTCGCTTCAGTCGTGTCCGACTCTGTGCAACCCCATAGATGGCAGCCCACCAGGCTCCCCCGTCCCTGGGATTCTTCAGGCAAGAACACTGGAGTGGGTTGCCATTTCCTTCTCCAATGCATGAAAGTGAAAAGTGAAAGTGAAGTCTCTCAGTCATGCCCGACTCTGCAAGACCCCATGGACCATAGCCTACCAGACTCCTCCATCCATGGGATTCTCCAGGCAAGAGTACTGGAGTTGGTTGCCATTTCCTTCTCCATAGGAACCTGGACTAAATCTACCTAGGGGTCTTGGTGAGTCTCCTGAGATGGCAGGGGTTGGGTATAGCTCACCATGGGAGCAAGGACACTGGTAGTAAAGGCCCCAGGGAATATCAACCATTGTGAGCTTTCCTGGAGGTCCCCATTTTGGCACCAAGATGGGCCTGGTCTCAGGAACACTCGCTTCTCACACTGAGCACAGCAAGTTCATTCCCTCTGGCAGGTCCATCATCTCCTGCTCTCTGGTCTGTCCCAAAGGACCTCCCAGGTCCCTGTTACTGTGTGGAGTTGCTTTTATGTAACATCTTAGCCGGGAGTGCCCATACCCAACAGCCTGCATGCTCCAGTGCTAGAACACCTTAGAGCAAACAACTAGCACGACAGGAATACAGGCACACTCATCAGCAGACAGGCTGACTAAAGTCACACGAAACTCACAGCTGCTCCATAACACACTGCCTGACATGTCCACTGGAAAGACCAGACCCAGCTCCATCCACCAGACAGCAGGCACCGTCTTCTCACTAGGAAGTCTGCAGGAGCCACTGGAACAACCTCATCCACCAGGGGGCAGACACCAGAAGTGAGAGGAACTACAGTCATGCAGCCTGCAGAAAGGAGACCACACACAAACACAGTAAGTTAGACAAAATGAGATGATAAATAAATATGTTGCAGTGGAAGGAGCAAAATAAAAGCCTACAAAAGTAACTAAATGAAGAGGAGATAGGCAATCTACCTGAAAAAGAATTCAGAGTAATGATAGCACAGATGATCCAAAATCTTGGACTGTATTTAAATTGTCTATAAATAAAGTTTTTCAGTGGCTAAGACATCCCATTAAACTGCACTTAATATTAAAATCTTAAATTGCTTGACTAACGGTGTAACTTCAGATAAATCAATTCACCTCCTTGCACCTGCATTTCCATAATTTTTAATATTTCTTAGCAAGTTGTAGGAAAATCATTTTTTACTTATGAAAAAAACAGCATCCTTACTGAAAAACACTAATTCAAATGTTAATCTTGTTGTGGAAGTGGGGTGTGATCTTTACAATAAATAGCATTTTTGAAACAGAAGTTTATGGAATAATTAATCACAAGGATCACAATGAGAGTGTTAGGATTTATTCTTGTTAATTATCATTTTCAGTGATGTCCAATTTTCTACAGAGTGGATTTAACTCTAATTTAGTTACCCTGCCCCATTGCTTAATGTTGCATTTACTGTTGTGCCTTATTGTGGCTGATCTATAATGAGAGTATGCTTATTTTTTTTTTCATTTTTGCCAAATATTTCCCTAGCATAATTTTTTAAAGGGACATATAGAGCAAAATGATGAAAGTGAAAGAGGAGAGTGAAAAAGTTGGCTTAAAGCTCAACATTTAGAAAACGAAGATCATGGCATCTGGTCCCATCACTTCATGGGAAATAGATGGGGAAACATTGTCAGACTTTATTTTTTAGGGCTCCAAAATCACTGCAGATGGTGACTGCAGCCATGAAATTAAAAGATACTTACTCCTTGGAGGGAAAGTTATGACCAACCTAGATAGCATATTGAAAACCAGAGACATTACTTTGCCAACAAAGGTCCGTCTAGTCAAGGCTATGGTTTTTCGGGTGGTCATGTATGGATGTGAGAGTTGGACTATGAAGAAGGCTGAGCACCAGAGAATTGATGCTTTTGAACTGTGGTGTTGGAAAAGACTCTTGAGAGTCCCTTGGACTGCAAGGAGATCCAACCAGTCCATTCTAAAGGAGATCAGCCCTGGGTGTTCTTTGGAAGGAATGATGCTAAAGCTGAAACTCCAGTACTTTGGCCACCTCATGCGAAGAGTTGACTCATTGGAAAAGACGCCGATGCTGGGAGGGATTAGGGGCAGGAGGAGAAGGGGACCACAGAGGATGAGATGGCTGAATGGCATCACCAACTCGATGGACGTGAGTTTGAGTGGACTCCAGGAGTTGGTGATAGACATGGAGGCCTGGCGTGCTGTGATTCATGGGGCTGCAAAGAGTCAAACACGACTGAGTAACTGAACTAAACTGAACTGATAGAGCAAAAACTCAAATTTTAATAAACCTATATAATTATTACCTGATTGTGCTCCAAGAGAAGTGATTCTTGTGGGCCATTTAGTAGAAACCATCAAAGTTTTCTAAAGAACCCAGTCTACAACCTTCAATATATGTACATGCTTGTAACAAACATACACACACAAACAATGAGCAACTAATGTGTGATGTCAACAAGATGACAGATGAGGAAGATCCAGGACCCCATTCACCCATGAAAATACTAAATAAGCAGCATTGGAACCTAAGTAGTTTCTGAGAACCAGAAGGAAGTTAGGAAGCAAAGCAATCAAATAAATGCCTGAAAATAAGCCACAAAAAAATGGTAGGAAATTTTATGGTGTTTATGCTCACCATTTCCCCATCCTGTCCCAAGTGTGGCACAGTACACCCAGAAAGACCCTGATTCCAAGTTCCTTCACTGAGAGAGAAGGAAAAGAACAGCACTTCCTTACAATTTCCTCACTTGTCTGAAGACAACCTGAAGGACTGATTTCTCTCTTGGCTGACTGCAAATGCTGACAGGTATGGTGGCATAGATATCAGGTTGCAGGAAATGCAAAAACAAGGATATCTAGGATGAGAGACTAAGAACAGAGGAACATAACTGAAAATACAAGGTTATAATAAGTGACATAAGTAATATGTGACATTAGTTACATAAGGTAGGGAGAGAGAATATAAAAGACCAGACATATTGCATGCAATAAAAGTTAATTTTTTTTAACTTAGAATGTTATAGTGTTAGGATGTTATATGCATTCTCATAAAAACCACCAAATATCTAAATATACAAAAATATAAAAAAAAAAAAAGAATATACAAAAAAAAAGTAAATTAAAACATGTCACTATAAAAAAAGTCAACTAAACTTAAAGAAGACAGTCAGGTAGGAAAGAACAGGTAAAAAGGAAAGCTACAAGATATATGGAAAACAAATGACAAAATGGTAATAATAAGGTCTTAGCTGTAATTAATTTCATTAAAAATAACTGTATTAAAATCCTCAATCAGAAGGAGTAGATTAAGAAAGTGGGCTTTTTAAAAGGTAGGGAGAAATCAAGATGGTGGAATAAGAGGATGTGGAGCTCAACACTTTCCACGAACATCAAAAATACACCTATCTATGAAGGAATTCTCATGGAAAGCCATGTGGAAACTGGCAGAAGGACTCCTACACAACCAAGGTTGTAAGAAAGATACACAAGTAATTGGGCAGGACAGGAAGAAAAGTACGGGTTGGGAATTGTGCCCCTAGGAAGGGACTAAGTGGAAAAGGCACTGCACAGGTGGACATTTTCCCTGGGGAATGAGGAAGTTGTGTCACCGACTGGGTGCCCCAGTCCTGGGGTCCTACACATAGGAGACAAGCCATCCCATGTCTGCTTGAAGAACAGCTAGGACAGATACAAAGGCTGGAGAAGCCTAGATTCAACTCATGAGGAGTATTCAGGTGCTGTCTTGCCTCTAGGCAAGGGGCTGGCAGGGTAGAAAGAGGTTTTCACTGGAAGCTGCCTTGCCACACTCCCCAGTCTAAGTCAAGCCAACATTCAGGCACCACTCAATCCATGCCACAGCTTGGCACTGGAACTAGGGTGGACAGGACCTGGGAAAAGACTTTGTCAAGGGGCACAGAGGGGATTTGGGAGCCCAGGGTGAAGCCCAGGCGGGGCAACAGTAGCCATTGTTGGAGCTTATTCAAATAATGCCCCCAAAGCAGCCACACTTCTGACTATAGTGTGGCTGCTGGATTGCCCATGACTATGTGCTCCAACCCAAACCAAGCAAACACTTCAGCCCTACCTGAGGCAGGAAAGACAGGGCCAGACCCAAAGCCAGCCTCCTCCCTCATAGGCACTAGGCAGAAGGCAAAGACACCTCCTGGCTTTGCACTTAATGAGGCCATATGGCATAGAGGAATATCATCTAAAACAAACTTTTAAGCATTTGAGCAAGAAACTCTAACTTTAAAAACTATGGAACATGCACAAATAAAAATGCATAAACTGCTGATGATTGAATGAAAAACAGAGGCTGACCACCACAACTTCCCCAGTTTCGTGGTCAAGATTTCCCAGCCCAACACATGTGCAAAGGTGGGTCTCAAGTCACCCTCTAGTAAGGTTACTCACATTGTAATATCATTAGCATTGCAATTATAACTCCCTTCCCCCGTGAGTTTCACTTAGGTATTTGGAATGGTTCCTGGTGCAAGTCCAAATAAGGAATTGTAGATGACATGATCATAGGGGAGGCTGATCATAATCACCCTCATGGGGTGACTATGGGGTTAATCCCCTGGGGTTTAGATGAGGGTGACTATCTCAACCCCAGAATATTAACCCCATATTACCAGCCTAAACTACCTCTATTGCACACTTCTCGTCCATAAGGATGCTTACACTCTTCATCTTCAAGTGAGTAGATTTTGCTTCTGACCTAAATAAACTTCTTCTTTGCAAGCTGTCTTCCAATAAACTCTGTGCCTGTTTTACAATCTTGGTCTCTTTGAAGAATTCTTTCTTCAAAAAAGATAAGAACTGAGGTCCTCTCACCACTGCAATCACATCCGTGCCACACAAGAACTTAACGCTGGATCTAGAACAGCCACAACAGGTAAAAGAGGTGACTGTGGGCTGTAACTGAGCAAAGCTGCACACACCTACACAAGTAGTGCATCAGATCTCTGTAAGCACGTGAGTTCCACTTACTTCAGCATGTTCCTCCTTTGAGGCAAAGGACCCAGTAGAGAGAGAAGGAAAAACACACAAAGAAAACAGTCAACTTAAACCCAGCACACAGAGCTTCTGTTCCAGCAACTGGAGAGCAGACACTACTCCTAAAAGGGTGGTGATTGCGGCTAAGCAGAGAGGAAGTTCTGCCACACGCCCTGCACATTATCTACTTCCCCATCATCAGCCACACATCTACTAAGGTGATAACCATCACTCCACTCTAGGGAAAGTCATGACTAGAATCCACATCAAACCTAGCCTTCCCACTAAAGATGCTGGGCAAATATTCTACATAGGAATGCTCCCACATAAGAACACCCCTTTAATATCACAAAAGACAACTTTTTCTCCCAAATTCATAGAGACAGAGAATGTTGAGTAAAACAAAAAGCCAGTTACTTTGTTTTGTTTTGCTTAAATATAAATTTATTTATTTTAATTGGAGGCTAACTACTTTACAATATTGTATTGGTTTTGCCATACATCAACATGAATCCACCACGGGTATAGAAGCCAGTTACTTTTTGATTTTCAATCAAAAGTGCAAGACAAAAGTCATGAAAATAATGAAACAGTAAGCAATGTAACAGGGAAAGAATTTTATTTTATTGGTAATAAAAAAAATATTAACTGAATCAGGAGAGAGAATTGATCTAAACACTGACCATTTTAACAAAGAACTAGAAAGTATAAAGAAGGCCCAACTACAATTATAAAAGGCACATGTACCCAAAGGTTCATTGCAGCACTATTTACAGTAGCCAGGACACAGAAGCAACCTAGATATCCATCAACAGATGAATGGATAAAGAACATGCGGTACATATATTCAGTGAAATATTGCTCAGCCATAAAAAAGAAATGAATTTGAGTCAGTTCTAGTGAGGTGGATAAACCTACAGCCTGTTATACAGAGTGAAGTAAGTCAGAAAGAGAAAAACAAATATCATATATTAACACATAATATGAAATCTAGAAAATGGCATTGATGAATGTATTTGCAGGGAAGGAATGGAAAAGCTATAGAGAACAGACTTGTGGACACAGTGGAGTAAGGAGAGAGTAGAACAAATGGAGAAAGTAGCATTGACATATACACACTGATGTGCAAAATAGACAGCTGGTGAGAAGTTGCCATATAACACAGGGAGCCCAGTCTGGCATTCTATGATGACCTAGAGGGTTGGGATGAGGGGAGAGGAAGGAGGCTCAAGAGTATGAGCTGAGTCATGTTGTTGTATGTCAGAAACCAAAACAACATCATAAAGCAATTTTCCTCCAATTCAATATATAGCCTGTGGAAATTTGCTGTATGATTCAGGAAACTCAAACCAGGGCTCCGTGACAGTTTCAAGAGGTGGGATGGGGTGGGAGCTGGGAGAGAGGTCCAAAAGGGAGGGGACATATGCACACTTATGGCTGATTCATGTTGACCTATGGCAGAAACCAACACAATATTGTAAAGCAATTATCCTTCAATTAAAAATTGAAAAAAATAAAATGAATAACAAAAAGATAGAATAACAAGTGAAAAATTAAAAATTAAATTAAAAAAAAGAAGACCCAAGCAAAAATAGATAATTCAACATCTGAGATTAAAAGCACCATAGAAGGAATGAATAGAAAACTAAATGACATAGAAGAACACACAAGTGATATGTAAGTAGATTAATGGAAATCACCTCATTAGAGCAGCAGACAGAGGAACACATTTTTTAAAATGAAACCAATATATAAGATCTATGTAATAACATTAAACATGCCAACATTCAGATCAGAGATCCCTGAAGGAGAAGAGAAAGAAGGGTATTGAAAATGTATTTGAAGAAATTATGACTGAAAACTTCCTAAACCTAAACAAGGAATCAGATATCCAGATACAAGAAGCACAAAGGATTCCAAATAAGATGAACCCAAACAGCACATCAAGACATATAATAATTAAGACAGCAAAAGTTAAAGATAAAAAGAATTTTCTGAAGGCAGAAAGAGAAAAGCAAAGAGCCACATACAAAGGAAATCCCCATAAGGCTATCAGTTGATTTCTCTGCAGAAACCATGAAGACCAGAAAAGAGTGACATGACATAGTCAAAGTGCTAAAAGAAACAAACAACAACAACAACAAAAAAAAAAAAACACAAAAATCTGAAACTTGGATACTCTACTCAGCAAGATTACCATTTAGAAGAAGAGATAAATAACTTCTCAGACAAGCAAAAACTAAAAGAATTCAGTAGTAATAAAACTATCCTAAAAGAAAATGTCAATGGACTAAATCCTCCAATCTAAAGATGTAGGTGGTTGATTGGATTAAAAACAAAAAACCATCTTTCTAAATTCCATATATGTGCGTTAGTATACTGTATTGGTGTTTTTCTTTCTGGCTTACTTCAACTGTATATAGGCTATACAGAGTGAAGTAAGCCAGAAAGAAAAACACCAATACAGTTTACTAACGCACATATATGGAATTTAGAAAGATGGTAACAATAACCCTGTATATGAGACAGCAAAAGAGACACGGATGTATAGAACAGTCTTTTGGACTCTGTGGGAGAGGGAGAGGGTGGGATGATTTGGGAGAATGGCATTGAAATACGTATAATATCATATATGAAACGAGACGCCAGTCCAGGTTCGATGCATGATACTGGATGCTTGGGGCTGATGCACTGGGACGATCCAGAGGGATGGTATGGGGAGGGAGGAGGGAGGAGGGTTCAGGATGGGGAACACATTATACCTGTGGTGGATTCATTTAGATATTTGGCAAAACCAATACAATATTGTAAAGTTTAAAAATAAAAAAAAAATAAAATAAAATGTATAATAGGCTCCAGTTTCATCCACCTCATTAGAACTGATTCAAATTTATTATTTTTAATGGCTGAGTAATACTCCATTGTGTATATGTACCACAGCTTTCTTATCCATTCATCTGCTGATGGACATCTAGGTTGCTTCCATGTCCTGGCTATTATAAACAGTGCTGCGATGAACTTTGGGGTACCCATGTCTCTTTCAATTCTGGTTTCCTCGGTGTATGTATGCCCAGCAGTGGGATTGCTGGGTCATAAGGCAGTTCTATTTCCAGTTTTTAAAGGAATCTCCACACTGTTCTCCATAGTGGCTGTACTAGTTTGCATTCCCACCAAGAGTGTAAGAGGGTTCCCTTTTCTCCACACCCTCTCCAGAATTTATTGCTTGTAGACTTTTTGATCACAGCCATTCTGACTGGCGTGAAATGGTACCTCATTGTGGTTTTGATTTGCATTTCTCTGATAATGAGTGATGGAACACGTGTATACCTATGGCGGATTCATGTTGACATATGGCAAAACCTATACAATATTGTAAAGTTAAAAAATACAATAAAAAAATAAAGTGCAAAAAAAAAAATAAACACAGAGACTGGAAGGTAGGGGATGGAAAAAGATATTTCATACAAACAGAAATGACAAGAAAATGGGACTAGAAATACTCATACAGACCAAATGAACTTTAAAACAAAGATTACAACAAAAGACAAAGAAAGGTATTATAAAATATCCTGATGAAAGGATCCATGCAAGAAAAGGACATGGCACTCATTAACATATACACACCCAATACAGGATCACCTAAACACAAGAAGCAAACACTAACAGACATTAAGGGAGAAATTGATGATAATACCATAATAGTAGACGGTGGAAGGGATTAGGGGCAGGAGGAGAAGGGGACGACAGAGGATGAGATGGCTGGATGGCATCACTGACTCGATGGACGTGAGTCTGAGTGAACTCTGGGAGTTGGTGATGGACAGGGAGGACTGGCGTGCTGCGATTCACGGGGTTGCAAAGAGTCGGACACGACTGAGCGACTGAACTGAACTGAAATGAACTGAACAGCTCACTGACATCAATGGACAGACCCAGACAAAAAATCAACAAGACAACAGTTAGAGGTCTTAAAATGATACAATTGGACCTAAGCAGTTGCTGTTAACTGATATTCTACAGAACATTGATTTCAAAAACAACAGAATACACACTCTTTTAAAGGGTACATGAACATCTAGGTTTATTTTTCTGGAATTGAGCTGCAGGAGTTGCTTATATATTTTTGAGATTAGTTGTTTGTCAGTTGCTTCATTTGCTATTATTTTCTCCCATTCTGAAGGCTGTCTTTTCACCTTGCTTATAAACATGTATAATATCATATAAGAAACGAATCATCAGTCCAGGTTCGATGCAGGATACAGGAAGCTTGGGGCTGGTGCACTGGGATGACCCAGAGGGATGGTATGGGGAGGGAGGTGGGAGGGGGGTTCAGAATGGGGAACATGTATACACCCGTGGCAGATGGCAAAACCAAAACAATATTGTAAAGTAAAATAAAAATAATAATAATAATAAAATAAAAAAATAATAAAACTAACATAAAGGGTACATGGAAACTTCTCTAAGATCATAAATTATATGCCAATAAATTGGGCAGCTTAGAAGAAATGCACAAATTTCAAGAAATACTCAGTTTGTCAAGACTGAGTTAAGATACAGACAATATGAACACACTGATTATTAGTAAAACTGAGTTTGTACTTAAAAATAATAAATAAAGGACAACATAAACCTCCCAGCAAGCAGAAGTCTAGGACTGAACAGCTTTACAGGGAAATTCTACTAAATGTGTAAAAAAGAACTATACGTATCCTGCTCAAGCTATTACAAAATTTTGAAGAGGAAGGAATAATCCCAAATTCATTCTACAAGGCCACCATTACCCTGATACCTGAACCAGACAAAGTATGAGTATTACCAAAAACAAAAACAGAAAATTATAGGACAGTATCTTTGAGGAATACAGATGCAAAAATTCTATAAAACTCCTAGGGTAAAACATAGGCAAAACACTTTCTGACATAAATCACAGCAGGATCCTCTATGACCCACCTCCCAGAGTAATGGAAATATAAGAAAAAGTAAACAAATGGGACCTAATTAAACTTAAAAGCTTTTGCACAATGAAGAAAACTATAAGCAATGTGAAAAGACAGACTTCAGAATGGGAGAAAATAAGAATTAAACTCAAAAATATACAAGCAGCTCCTGCAGCTCAATTCCAGAAAAATAAATGACCCAATCAAAAAAATGGGCCAAAGAACTAAACAGACATTTCTCCAAAGAAGACATATAGATGGCTAACAAACACATGAAAAGTTGCTCAACATCACTCATTATCAGAGAAATGCAAATCAAAACCACAATGAGGTACCATCTCACTCCGGTCAGAATGGCTGCTATCAAAAAGTCTACAAACACTAAATGCTGGAGAGGGTGTGGAAAAAAGGGAACCCTCTTACACTGTTGGTGGGAATGCAAACTAGTACAGCCACTATGGAGAAAAGTGTGGAGATTCCTTTAAAAACTGGAAATAGAACTACCATACAACCCAGCAATCCCACTGCTGGGCATACATACACCGAGGAAACCAGAACTGAAAGAGACACGTGTACCCCAATGTTCATCACAGCACCGTTTACAATAACTAAGACATGGAAGCAAACTAGATGTCCATTGGTAGACGAATGGATAATACATAATGTAATATTCAGTTCAGTTCAGTTCAGTCACTCAGTCGTGTCTGATTCTTTGTGACCCCATGAATCGCAGCATGCCAGGCGTCCCTGTCCATCACCAACTTCCGGAGTTCACCCTAACTCATGTCCATCGAGTCGGTGATGCCATCCAGCCATCTCATCCTCTGTCATCCCTGTCTCCTCCTGCCCCCAATCCCTCCCAGCATCAGAGTCTTTTCCAATGAGTCAACTCTTCGCATGAGATGGCCAAAGTATTGGAGTTTCAGCTTTAGCATCAGTCCTTCCAAAGAACACCCAGGACTGATCTCCTTTAGGATGGACTGGTTGGATCTCCTTGCAATCCAAAGGACTCTCAAGAGTCTTTTCCAACACCACAGTTCAAAAGCATCAATTCTTTGGTGCTCAGCTTTCTTCACAGTCCAACTCTCACATCCATACATGACTACTGGAAAAACCATGGTTGACTAGACGGACCTTTGTTGGCAAAGTAATGTCTCTGCTTTTGAATATACTATCTAGGTTGGTCATAACTTTCCTTCCAAGGAGTAAGCATCTTTTAATTTCATGGCTGCAGTCATCATCTGCAGTGATTTTGGAGCCCCAAAAAATAAAGTCTGACACTGTTTCCACTGTTTCCCCATCTATTTCTCATGAAGTGACAGGACCAGATGCCATGATCTTAGTTTTCTGAATACTACTCAGCTATTAAAAAGAGTGAATTTGAATCAGTTCTAATGAGGTGGATGAAACTGGAACCTGTTATACAGAGTGAAGTAAGTCAGAACAAAAAAACACCAATACAGTATATTAATGCATATATATGGAATTTAGAAAGATGATAACGATGACCCTATATGTGAGACAGCAAAAGAGACACAGATATAAACAGACTTTTGGACTCTGTGGGAGAAAGCAAGGGTGGGATGGTATGAGAGAATAGCATTAAAACACATATATTACCATATGTGAGATAGATCGCCAGTCCAGCTTCAATGCATGAGAAAGGGTGCTCAGGGCCAGTGTACTGGGATGACCCTGAGTGATGGGATGCGGAGGGAGGTGGGAAGAGGGTTCAGCATGGGGAATACATGTACACCCATGGCTGATTCATGTCAATGTATGGCAAAAACCACTACAATAATTGTAAAGTAATTAGCCCCCAATTAAAATAAATTAATTAATTTTTTTTAATTCTCAAAATATTAGTAAACCAAATCCAACAATACATTAAAAGGATCAATACCATGTCAAGTTGGATTCATTCCAGGGTCACACAATGGTTCAACATAAATTAATCCATGTTATACACCACATCAACAAAAGGACAAAAACCACATGATTATCTCAAAAATACAAAAACAGCACTTGACAAAAGTTAACACTCATGATAAAAACTCACATGAAAGTGGACATAGACAGGTCATTGTTATTGTTCAGTCGCCAAGTCGTGTCTGACTCTCTGTGACCCCATGAACTGCAGCACAGCAAGTTTCCCTGTCTTTCACTATCTCCCTGAGTTTGCTCAAACTCATGTCCATTGAGTCAGTGATGCCACCCAACCATCTCATCTTCTGTCACCCCCTTCTCCTCTTGTCCTCAATTTTTCTCAGCATCAGGGTCTTTTCCAGTGAATCGGCACTTCGTATCATGTGGCCAAAATATTGGAGCTTCAGCATCAGTTCTTCCAATGAATATTCAGGGTTGATAACCTTTAGGATGGACTGGTTTGATCTCCTTGCAGTCCAAGGGACTCTCAAGAGTCTTCTCCAGCACCACAGTTCGAAAGTATTAATTCTTCAGTGCTCAGCTTTCTCTCTGGTTCAAATATCACATCCATACATGACCACTGGAGAAACCATAGCTTTGACTTTATGGACGTTTGTCAGCAAAGTGATGCCTCTACTTTTTAACATGCCATCTCAGTTTGTCAAAGCTTTTATTTCAAGGAGCAAGCATCTTTTAATTTCATGGCTGCGCCACCATCTGCAATGATTTGGGAACGCAAGAAAATAAAATCTGTCCCTGTTTCCACTTTTTCCCCATCTATTTGCAATGAAGTGGTAGGAGAGGTCATATGCCAATATAATAAAAACCATTTATGATAAACCCACAGTTAACATAATAAGCTTGGAAAAGCTGAAAACTTTCCTAATAAGTATAGGAACAAGACAAAGATGCTCACTCTCACCACATTTATTTAACATAGTTTTGGAACTCCTAGCCGCAGAAATCAGCTAAGGAAAACAAATAAACGTTCTTCAAATTGGAAACATAGAGGTAAAACTGTCACTGGATGCAGATGCCACGATACTTTATACAGAGAACCCTAAAGAACTAATCAAGGAATTCAGTAAATTTGCATGATATTAAAATACAAAATTCTGCTGTGTTTCTATATAATAATAATGAAATATCAGGAAGAGAATTTTTTTTTTAATCCCATTTAAAGTTGCGTGAAAAAAAAAAAGCAGCCCTAAAAATACATTTAATCAAATAGATAGAAGACTTATACTCTGAAAACTGAAACATTAATGAAGGAAATTCAAGATGATTCAAAGAAATTGAATGATATCTAATGGTCTTGAATTGGAAGACATAATATTGTTAAAATGATCATACCATTCAACCTCAGAATACAATGCTCAAAACAGTAAAAAATATTTGCAAGTCATTTATCTGACAAGGCATTGTTTTAGTATACATTGTATAACAGAATACCATAAACTTGGTTGCGGGGAGCCGGTGAGGCATTCCACTCGTGACAAAGGTCATGAGGAAGGAGGCTCGGCATACGCAAAGGCGGGATCGAGCCTCAGGAGTCCCCCCGGATATTCTCGAGCATTTTCCCCCAAAAAACCAGAGTCTGCCTACTTTATTGCTTTGTGCTCTCACCTCTGACTTTACTGGGGGCTGTCCCCTACCACCATCTCGCTCTCTCTCTGTCAAAGAGTTAACTTACAACTTCAATTAATAAAGTTCCTGGGCAATTAGGAGTGTTTAAATCCAAACCCCTCTGATGGCTCTCTAACTCGCCTGACAAGTTTACCCGGACTCCTGCAGCTATGCATACGATTGTTTACAGTCTCCCAGCCTCGAGAGGCATGGGAAGCTTAAGATATTCAAATAGCTTAGAGCCTCTCAGAGAGTTAAAAACTGTCAGAATAAACTAGTAAAGGATTTCATTGATGAGTCAATGCTTGTTGCCAAGTTTTCACATCCCCTGAATTGTATCCTTGAATATGTATCAATTAATAGTGGGTATGTAGAAAAAATAAGTAGTGGCCTTGGTGTTAGTAACTTTAGACCCTTAAGGTAATAAATTCTTTCTTTGTTGTAAACCCATTACACATCCGCCCTATAGGAATGCAATTTTATCTTTGGAAGATGGTGCCAAACCTTGAAATAATTACTCTTAGAGAAAATAAGTCTTTGTTGATAAGTCCTTGTCAAGAGTCATAAAATGTTAGTAGGCCTTCTGGCCAGAAGATGATGTAAATCACCTAAACCATTTGTATACGATACATTTGCAGGAAAGAAACCTTGGTTTTTGATAAGAACCAAAGACTGCTGACTTTGCATCCCCTATTATCCTCTATGTGTAACTTAGGGTATAAAAGCCCCTGTTAAAAATAAAGCTATGGGCCTTGCTCACCAACGCTTGGTCTCCCCATGTCATTCTTCCCTTTAACTTCCAGCTGAGTCTCCATCTGGAGCCTGAACCCCCACGCTACTAATCATACCTGGGCTTCTAAGACCCACTCGAGAAGGTGTCTAGGGTGAGACACCTTCCGCTATTCGAGAGGGCGCCTGCGGCCTACGTAAGTGGTGCAAACTTCTTGTCTTGAAGTTTTATTGGTCTCCCGCGTAAACCAAGCTACTCAGCTTCTTTTCTCCACTGAATTTTCCTACTGAGCTATTCTCATTCTATTGTTCTCTATATCTCTAATTAGCATATAAATAGTCGCCGACGCCGTCTCCCCTTCGAATACCCTGGATCAGCCGGGGCTGGTCCTCGGCACTTGGTGACTTATAAAGAACAGAAATTTATTCCTCACAGTTCTGGAAGCTGGAATTCCAAGACAGATGGATGCCTGATAGATGCAGAGAGTAGATGTCACTAGTCTTTAAGGAAACTCAAATTAAACCACAACTAGATGCTAGTTCACACCAATTAGGATGACCATGGTAAAACACACACACAAACACACACTTATGCACACACTGAAAATAAGTGCTGGCAAGATTGTGGAGAAATTGAAATACTGTGCATTTCTTTTGGGAATGTAAAATGGTCCAGCTGCTGTCAAACATAGTATAGAAATTCTTCAAAAAATTAAACATAGAACTACCATATGAGCCAGAAATTTTACTTCTAGATATGTATCCAAAAGAAGTGAAGGCAGAGACTCAAGCATAAATTTGTACACCTTCTATTTTTCCTGTGTACATTCTAAAGTCTCTCCTAATTGATCAGACAGTTACTCTGGAATCTGGAGGAAATTCAAGTAACTCTGGGGGAATAGAATTAATTAAACTCTTGTGGCAGATTTCCCAATGGCTAAGACCTGAGGGAGTCCCCAGAGCAGTTACATAATGGCAGACACTGATTTCATCAGGCATTTCCCCTGACAGATGCACTGTCTGGTACTTATTTCTCATGTCCTGGCAGATCACAGCCCACTGCATTGTTGGGCTGTGTTTTCCTTTGGTTGAGCTGTGTTTTCCATTAGTTGGGCTGTGTTTTCCTCCATGAATATCAAGCCAATCACATGGATGAATCTAAACACAAAGAATAGATATGATTCCCATGGGGTAAGCCAATTTTCCAAGGTCAATGATGACTGAGCGTAAGAAGGTTTATCAATTGCCTGGTGTGTTGGGACTAATAATCTGGTGTTTGCCCAGTATGATGTAAAGTCAATGTCCAGGTCATTTCTTCAGTGTGCATTAACTGTACCTCCCTTCAGCAGTTAATAAATGTTTCATCTTCACTGGCCCTGAAATCTACAATTGGGGAATCCTGGACACATAATCTGAGTAGAGCCAGTAGTTTTATATGGAAGAAGTAAAGAGCTAAATTGAGGCTAGCGGCCTTACATGTACCAGGGCCTGGGCTGAAGACAAGCCTTGGGGGCAACAGAGAAAAGACCACTGGGCCATGTCCTTTTACTCTTGCTCCATCTCCCTCCTTCAGCACCACCCCAGATGTTGCATTCCTGATGTGGTTCTCAGTTAAGGTGAGACAGGGGAGCAGGATTGTCTATGTTTGGTCCTGGGTGCACTGGGGGCTGAAGAGGTTGAACAGCCTGAACAGAAGGGACAAAGGAGGGGAGAGCATGGCTATGGTAGTCACCCACAGGTAAGAGACCGCACATGGACTCTGGGAGTACTTGCTCCAAATCAAGGCTCTGTGCTTGTTTATCATGGTCTTAGGCATGTGAGGTAATGTCTATGCTGGAATCCCCCATCTGCACACTGGGAGAGCAATTACTAAGTTCAAAGTTGTTAAAACTGTGGCCTGCTCATAGTTAAGACTTAAGTCACATTTACTATTACTGTTTCAGCTCTTATTATCTGTCCTGTGTGTTGGCCTTTGTTCCTGTCCAGGAATTTATTTGAAAATTTAAAATTAATTATTTCCGTGGAAAAGAATCTACCTGCCATTGCAGGAGACACAAGAGATGTAGGTTCAATCCCTGGATCAGGAAGATCCCTTGGGATAGGAAATTGCAACCCACTCGAGTACTCTTTCCTGGAAAATTCCATGGACAGAGAACCCTGGTGGCCTACTGTCCATGGAATCACAAAGAATCAGTCAGGACTGAGCACATACACATATTTATTCTTTTTAAGTTTTGGTGAAAAACAGTATAATTCTGGGATCATCTTGTTCATGAAGGGAGTCAGGCTAGATGAAACCTGAACCATCCAAGTCAAATGAAAATCAGCCTCCAAGGAAGATTAGATAGCAGACCCTCCTCGTGCATTCCAGCATCCACCAATCATGCTTCATTTAATGCCAATTTCTGCTTATGTTCTGAGAAAATAAGAGTAAATTTCCTCGTAGGTGGCCCTCCACATTCAACCAGCTCAAAAAGGAAGTAACAAAGTATTACTTACATAAGACAATTCTGTTGGGATTCCCAGGAGAAATTGATCCTACTGGGTTTCCTTGTATGCTTTTTTGTCTCCCCCTTGCTTATCTCCTTTCCATATATTAAGTAGTCTTGTATGCTAGGCACTATGTTTTAGCAGTGAAGGTTAAGAAAATTAATGAGGAAGTCAAATTTCTCACAAGCTGGGGACAAGCAGCAGACATATGAACAAATAACCAAAATGCCTATTATTCAAATGTAAAAAGTTTTTATGAGAACCCTGATAGTAAATGTGTTGATGAATAGTGCCAAGTCATTTAAAACTGCCTCTCTACCTAAGATGGAGAAGGAAATGGCAACCCACTCCAGTATTCTTGCCTAGAGAATCCCGTGGACAGAGGAGCCTGGTGGGCTGCTGTCCATAGGATCACACAGAGTCGGACATGACTGGAGTGACTTAGCATGCATGCATGCATTGGAGAAGGAAATGGCAACCTGCTCCAGTATTCTTGCCTGGAGAATCCCAGGGACAGAGAAGCCTGGTGGGCTGCCGTCTGTGGGGTCGCACAGAGTCGGACACGACTGAAGCGACTTAGCAGCAGCAGCAGCTCTACTTAAGAATTGCAATACTAGTTGGTGTTTAAGATTCAAAGGCATGTTTTTATTTTAAAAACCTCCTCTGTAGAGGACTCAAAAGCTTTTTCTCACATCAGCATATAACGTACTTTGAAAATGGAATTGATCTTAGAGGGAATTACCTCATCAACTCCCGCTCAAGAGACAGAAATGTCTCATCCACGCCCTGAAGGCTAGAGAGACATAACAAGAATGAAATGTCTCTGAAGAGAAGCATTGTACAAAGAACTGACTGTTGGCACCCAAGAATAGCCTATGAGGTCAGGGAAGGGAAGGACAGAGATGGAAAAAAAATACAAGAGACAAGCCCTTCACAAGTTTCATCATCCCAGGTTTGGGAAGAAGTCCAAAAGTTTCCATTTAATCTCATGTTATCTATGGAAAGCTCCAAATTTACAATCAGGGTTATGAGAGCATAAATTCACTCATCCAAATGGTTCTGAATACATACAAGAGGACTTCCATGTGGTCAAAATTTACCCAATTTTATGAACTGAATTTTTTTACCTAGTCATCTAGATATCTTGAAATTTATAAATCTTGAGTTGCAAACTCATGTATCTTTATCAAACATATTTTTAAAAAGAGTGATGTGTCTAGAGCTGAGATAAGAAGAAGCGGTGGAAGCTGAACCAAATGAGAAAGTGTAGGGCCTTTAAAGGTGGTCAAATTACATCTTAAGATGCACTGGTCAAACAATTCATCAGTATATCAGTGTGATATGCTTTTGAGCCACCTGTGTGCTCAATTCAAAACAGTGCCTGTAATTAGAAAATTTGTTTGGTTTTCCTTTATTAAATATGATTAAGAATATCTAACAAGGTGGCTCAGATGGTAAAGAATCGGCTTGCAATGCAGGAAACCCGGGTTTGACCCCTGCATTGGGAAGATCCCCTAGAGAAGAGAATGGCAACCCACTCCAGTATTTTTGCCTGAAGAATTCCATGGACAGAGGAGTCTGGCTGGCTACAGTTCATGGGGTCATGAAGAAAGGAACATGACTGAGCGATTTACACTTTCACTCTGCTTGAAGCAATTACCCTGTGAAGGCTATTTACCCTTACTTTGAAGAAGATATTTCTGAAACTATGTGAGTGCAGATGGGCTTAAAACACTTCCTATTTTTCCACAGAGAAACATTTTCACATCTCATTATAAGTAAATTGACAAATGCATTCTCATATGTGTAAAGCATGAGGTTACTATGACCTTTCAAATTTGAATAAAATTGACTCAAATGTATATGCAAAAGGAGCCCCTAGCAAACCCTAGCATCTCTCAAACATCTATAGACTCCTGTGATTGAAGGTTTAGGAAGCAGCTGAGTATCTCCAATTTTTCTGTTTTTCTTCTGTTTTTCATTCATTACCTGATTTATGTTGCCAATCCACTCATGCATTTCCTTCTTGTTTCACAACAGCCCTTGCTAGATACTACTCCTGCCCTGCTCTTTCACTTCACAGATACCTCCAACAAAAAGCTACTTGCATAGCAGACTGCCCTAAGTTTAAGGACAATAAAAGATGCTTACATACCAGAAGCACACCCACATACAATATTAACATGAATCATATGCTTTCTTATTATTTTAAAAATATTTGGCTGTCCTAACCCTGGGAATTTCTCACCAATCAGTATCCTCTAAAGAATACAGTCAGTTCTTTTTGACCCGCCTCCTCTGATCTGTTCATGTTGATATCAACCACAAATTCATGTTAATGGTGCAGCCAAAGTTTTTAGATGTTCCATTCTTCAGCCGCAGGAGCTCACAACCAAGGGTATTTTCCTGAAAAGAGAGCTTCTTTTCTAACAAGATACCTTTATCCCAGCTGTCAAATATTTTTTATCTTTTTTTTTTCCTTGGCACTGAAGGATCTTCAAAGAGAGTGTTTTCAGTAAAGTCATAAGAAAAACAAAAGGCAGGCAGGGCTTCATCAGAATTGCACTTTTAAAATTTTGTTTCCTCCATATCCTCTAGTTCTAGTCTGGAGATTGGAACATGGATGGAAAAAATGAAACATTGACTGATTTCTTTCTCCTGGGACTTTTCCCAGAGCTACAGTACATCAGCATCCTCATCACCTCCATTCTTCTGGTCTACATCATTGCCTTCACTGGCAATGCCATCCTAATCCTCTTGATTTGGGTGGACTCCCACCTCCACACCCCCATGTATATACTGCTCAGCCATCTCTCTCTCATTGACTTGGCCTTAATTTCTACCACAGTTCCAAAAATGGCCATCAACTTTTTCTCTGGGAAGAAAAACATCTCAAAAGTTGCCTGTGGAACCCAGATTTTCTTTTTCTTTGCCCTCGGGGGTGGTGAGTGTCTCCTTTTGACCCTTATGTCTTATGACCGCTATGTGGCCATTTGCAACCCCCTGAGATACACAGTCATCATGAACCCAAGAGTCTGCCTGCAGATGGCTCTAGTGTCCTGGGGCGGAGGTGCACTGAACTCCCTCTTCAATACCATCTACACCATGCATTTCCCCTTCTGTGGCTCCAGGGAGATCCACCACTTCTTCTGTGAGATGCCTGCTGTCCTAAAGCTCTCTTGTGAAGACACTTCCCTCTATGAGATGGTGGTGTCTGTCATCTGCATTGTATTTGTTCTTCTTCCATTAGGGCTCATCATGGCTTCCTACATGCTCATCTTCCTCACAGTCCTCCACATGAACTCACCAGAGGGCAGGAGGAAAGCCCTGGCTGTACGCTCCTCTCATTTGGCTGTAGTGAGCCTCTACTACGGGCCAGCCATGATCATCTACATGACTCCCCACTCCTTTCACACTTTGGAACAGGATGAAATACTCTCCATGATCAATACCATCTTCACCCCCATGCTCAACCCTCTCATTTACAGTCTGAGGAACAAGGAGGTGCTGGGTGCTCTGAGAAAAGCAATGAAAAGAAGATTCATTTTGAGTTAAATCTATCTTCATTCTGTAAATAGTCTGCCACATCTATAGAAACTCTGGAACCACAAAATAGATGACAAACCACATCTCTATACTTACAGTATCTAAGAGGTAAATATTTATCCCTTAAAGTATTTCCTATACTTTGGCTCAAAACTTAGCAGTCTTTTCCAATGAGTCAACTCTTCGCATGAGGTGGCCAAACTACTGGAGTTTCAGCTTTAGCATCATTCCTTCCAAAGAAATCCCAGGGCTGATCTCCTTTAGAATGGACTGGTTGGATCTCCTTGCAGTCCAAGGGACTCTCAAGAGTCTTCTCCAACACCACAGTTCAAAAGCATCAATTCTTCGGCGCTCAGCCTTCTTCACAGTCCAACTCTCACATCCATACATGACCACAGGAAAAACCATAGCCTTGACTAGACGGAGCTTTGTTGGCAAAGTAATGTCTCTGCTTTTCAATATGCTATCTAGGTTGGTCATAACTTTCCTTCCAAGGACTAAGTGTCTTTTAATTTCATGGCTGCAATCACCATCTTTAGTGATTTTGGAGCCCAGAAAAATAAAGTCTGACACTGTTTCCACTGTTTCCCCATCTATTTCCCATGAAGTGGTGGGACCGGATGCCATGATCTTCGTTTTCTTTAAGCCAAACTAAAGTTGGCTTAAAGCTCAACATTATCATATTATCTTACATTATATCATATTATATTATGTAATATTATTCAGCCTTTAAAAAGAAGGAAATTCTGTATATGCCATAACATGGATAAACCTGTACTACATTATACTAAATGAAATAAGCCAGACACAAAACAGACAAAGACATGATCTCATATGTGGAATCTAAAATAGTAAACTTCATAGTGAGAGAGTTTAATGGTGGTTTTCAGGGGCTGGGGGAGGGGAGAAAGAAAAGATGTACCTTAATCAAAGGGTACAAAGTTTCAGCTACACAAGATGAATAAGTTTTGGAGAGCTCACTTACAACAGTGTGGCATATAGTTTATGCTGTTTGTCATACAGTGTATGATGTATTTAAAATATACTAAGAGGGTAGATTTTAATTGTTCTAACTAAACACACACAAAAAGATGGTAATTGTGTGAGCTGATGGTTATATTAATTAGCTTGATTGTTGTGATTATTTCACAATGTATATAAAGGTCAAGTTATCCACATTAAATATACATTATTTTCAATCTGTCAATTATACGGCAATAAACCCGGAAAAATAGTTTAAAATCTAATCAATTCTAACAAAGGTCTCATCTCTTTAAAAATTGGAACACTCATCCATTACTGGTGGCAGTATTAAATGGTGCACGTTACAGCCACTGTGGAAAACAGTTTATCATTCCTCAAAATGTTAAATATATAAAATTATCAAATGACTCAACAATTCCACTCCTAGTTCCAGCTTAGAGGGAGTTATTAAGGCAGGCCTCTGGGACCCACTACCAGTGGGGCAAGAGGCGGGGCCCCCATTGCAGAGTTCCATGGGCACATTTGAGAATTATCAAATATTGCAAGACCATTTCAATTAAATTAAAAATAATAAATCAATAAAAAAAAGTTTTAATCTGAGCTTAACCTATACACAGTAAACTTAAAGATTCTAAAGTCCTGGATCTGACATTTCATATCTTTGTGACCTTGGGTAAGTTACTTGATAACTCTCTGCTTTGGCTTCCCCATCTGCATAATGAGAGTGATAATAGAGCCTGTCTCACTCAGGATTGTGTTGTGGAAATAATGCATTGCAATCATAAACACAGGCACATTGAGTCTTCTACTCATATTCCCACCAGAGCCAGGTGAAAACACAGTGTTACAATACTTCACTTTTAATGAAGTGCTTCTGAACTTGGGGCCCAAGTCCTCAAGTAAAAGAAGCACAGCTCTACAAGATTTATATATGTCAAATGCATAGCACCTTTTTGTAAAGGTGTTAAGGAGACTCATTGGAGAGAAAAGTGACATAAAGGCAGCACATAAATTTACTCTGACCAGCCATGATATATACCACTGCCTTTACGGAAGAGCCAACAGAGAAGGAAACTCTCCAAAGGGAAAAATGAGTGTCTCTGTGGGAGTCAAGGTGAGGACCATTTGGTTTTTAAATCGGATTACTTATTTATCTACATGCTTCGGATTACTCATTTATCCACATGCTTATGGGCGTCCCTAGTGGCTCAGATGGTAAAGAATCTGCTTGCAATGTTGAAGATACCGGGGTTCAGTCTCTGGGTTGGGAAGATCCCCTGGAGAAGGGAATAGCAACCCATTCCAATATTCTTGCCTGGAGAGTTCCACGAACAGAGGAGCCTGGCAGACTACAGTCCATAGGGTTGCAAAGAGTTGAATGTGACTGAGCTACTAACACTTCCACTTTCACTTCAAGCATCAACATACAGTGAGTCCTCTGATGCTCCACAGTTTATCGTGATTACAATAAACTGTGAAAAATTCTGAAAGAGATGGGAATACCAGACCACCTGATCTGCCTCTTAAGAAATTTGTATGCAGGTCAGGAAGCAACAGTTAGAACTGGACATGAAACAACAGACTGGTTCCAAATAGGAAAAGGAGTATATCAAGGCTGTATATTGTCACCCTGTTTATTTAACTTCTATGCAGAGTACATCATGAGAAACACTGGACTGGAAGAAACAAGCTGGAATCAAGATTGGCGGGAGAAATATCAATAACCTCAGATATGCAGATGACACCACCCTTATGACAGAAAGTGAAGAGGAACTCAAAAGCCTCTTGATGAAAGTGAAAGTGGAGAGTGAAACAGTTGGCTTAAAGCTCAACATTCAGAAAACGAAGATCATGGCATCTGGTCCCATCACTTCATGGGAAATAGATGGGGAAACAGTGGAAACAGTGTCAGACTTTATTTTATTCTGGGCTCCAAAATCACTGCAGATGGTGACTGCAGCCATGAAATTAAAAGATGCTTACTCCTTGGAAGGAAAGTTATGACCAACCTAGATAGCATATTGAAAAGCAGAGACATTACTTTGCCAACAAAGGTCTGTCTAGTCAAGGCTATGGTTTTTCCTGTGGTCATGTATGGATGTGAGAGTTGGACTGTGAAGAAGGCTGAGCGCTGAAGAATTGATGCTTTTGAAGTGTGGTGTTGGAGAAGACTCTTGAGAGTCCCTTGGACTGCAAGGAGATCCAACCAGTCCATTCTGAAGGAGATCAGCCCTGAGATTTCTTTGGAAGGAATGATGCTAAAGCTGAAACTCCAGTACTTTGGCCACCTCATGCGAAGAGTTGACTCATTGGAAAAGACTGTGATGCTGGGAGGGGTTGGGGGCAAGAGGAGAAGGGGACGACAGAGGATGAGATGGCTGGATGGCATCACTGACTCGATGGACGTGAGTCTGGGTGAACTCAGGCAGTTGGTGATGGACAGGGAGGCCCGGTGTGCTGCGTTTCATGGGGTCACAAAGAGTCAGACACGACTGAGCGACTGATCTGATCTGATCTGATGCTCCAAGAATTGCTTGGAATTCTACAGTGGGGGCCCCACCTTTCGCCCCAGTGGTAGTGGGTCCCAGAGGCCTGCCTTAATAACTCCCTCAGCAGCAAGATTCTCAGCTGGAACTGATTATCTCAAATTTGTGCTGTCTGCGTAGGGACCATTCATGTGGTTCAAAGATGCCTACCAGGTATGGTCTTGGAAGAATGGTGAGAGAGAGAAAGCCTTGAAGTCACCCCATGACTTTTCCAAAAAGCACAGTTCAGACAGCTGGAAATGTCCTCAGGTCTGTGTGGGCAGCCTGTGTTATTCAACTTCCTTCATTCATTTTATCAGAGACCAGACAAAAAGGGACAGATTTTCTGAGTTCTCTGTAGACACAGTCCAAGCCACCAATGGAAAGTTGCTTCAGCCTTCTGGGATTTGGTCCTCCTTATCCTTAATGCAAAGTCTGGAGAGCGATTTCATACAAATATACAAAAATAATTATCTGCACTCTCTCCAATGAGAAGTATGAAAACCTGGCTTTAGTTCTTTTCAATTCCTTTGGGATGAGCTGGAGAAAAAGCACCTTTTCTGGTAGATTATAGCTATAATTAAATCCAGAAAAATAGACTGACATTTTGAACATCATTAACAATTGATTGAAGATAATCAATTTGATATTACTGTATTTACTATTTTAAAAGTATTATGGTATAAATAATGAAATAAAAGGTAAAAGAATCACCCATCACTCATCAACTCAAGATTTGTCTTTCATTCCTTTTCTATATGTATTAAAATATGCAATTTTTATCATTATAATCACAGATAGTTTTATGGTCTGCTTTATAATTTTGTTATTTTCATAAGATTTCCTCCAGGTTGCTACATATTTTAAGTATATGTTACTTTCAAACAATTGATGATACTCTACGGGGTGGATGTAACAAAATTTATTTATCCATTCCCCTATAGGTGGGCATTTTTTTTTCCCATTTGTTCTAATACAGTATAAGATATATGGGATATTTTTATGAACACAGCTTTATTGTTCTTATTAATAATTGCTTTAGCATAAATTCCCAGAATTAAAACTATAAGGTTAAGGTGTTTTCTGAATGTTAGTTTACACAGTTAAAAGAAAAGTTTTTATTTTTAACTTATTTTCAGGGGCTCCAAAATCACTACAGATGGTGACTGCAGCCTTGAAATTAAAAGATGCTTGCTCCTTGGAAGAAAAGTTATGACCAACCTAGACAGCATGTTAAAATGCAGACACATTACTTTGCTAACAAAGGTCTGTCTAGTCAAAGCTATGGTTTTTCCAGTAGTCATGTATGGATATGAGAATTGGATTATAAAGAAAGCTGAGCACTGAAGAACTGATACTTCTTAACTGTGATGTTGAAGAAGACTCTTGTGAGTCCCTTGGACTGCAAAGAGATCTAACCAGTCAATCCTAAAGGAAATCAGTCCTGACTAGTCATTGGAAAGACTGATGCTGCAGCTGAAACTCCAATACTTTGGCCACCTAATGTGAAGAACTGACTCTTTGGAAAAGACCCTGATGCTGGGAAAGACTGAAGGCAGGATGAGAAGGGGACGACAGAAAATGAGATGGTTGGATGACATCACCAACTCGAAGGACATGAGTTTGAGTAAGCTCCAGGAGTTGGTGATGGACAGGGAAGCCTGGCGTGCTGCAGTCCATGGGATCGCAGAGTCGGACACGACTGAACAACTGAACTGAACTGAAAAGCAAAGTTTGAATATGTACACAAAACTTATGTACACACAATTTGTGGTTTGATATTTTTAAAAAACAGCACTTGGGAGTGGTTCCATCTGCAGGTTTATCTGAAAGAAAAGGACTTTGTGCATGTTTAGCTACTCCAGTGATCTACTGGATTGATGGGTTTGATGGACCTGACTGCTCTAGCTCTTAATCTAGTCAGCAGAAGTCATAATGCATTGATTGCTCTTGAAAGAACTCCAATTCCTTCATAATTATTTGAGTAAATTGTTTTCACTGGTGATGGTGATGTGATTGTGAAAAATGTTTTTCCATTTTGGTTTGGGAAATGTTAACCCAGTGATAAATCCCCAAAACATCCATATATTGGGAAACACACTCCTAACAAGTGAGGCTTTAGGAAATGACATTCCTTGCCTTAAATCCTGGTTCTGCTGGTTATGCAGTCTTGAGAAAGTTACTTAAACTTTCTGGGCCTCCATGTGACTCACAGATGTAATAATCCATACTTCATATGGTTGGTGTGAGCATGTAAAACTTATGGCTCAGTGACTTATATATGGTAAGTGTACAACAAATGGTAGCTATTATTATTACTGTTATTCAGAATAATAACAAAAGTAGCCAAAAAGCTTATAATGCTGATTTTTAAATATCCCATTAATAAAAATATTTCAATGTGTATAAAAATATAAGAATTGCTGTCTTGAAAAAGAAGAATGGGGCTGGAGGAATCAACCTTCCTGACTTCAGGCTATACTACAAAGCTTCAGTCATCAAAACAGTATTTGCACAAAAACAGACATATATACCAATGGAACAAGAAAGAAAGCCCAGAGATAAACCCTCTTGCTTATGGGCACCTTATTTTTGACAAAGAAGACAAGATGTTGAAAAGATGTTCAACATCACCCATTACTAGAGAAATGCAAATCAAAACTACAATGAGATATCACCTCACACAGTCAGAATGCATGCATGCTCAATCGTAACCAACTCTTTGTGACGCTATGGACTTTAGGCCTCCAGGCTCCTCTGTCCATGGGGTTCTCCAGACAAGAATACTGGAGTGGATTGCCATTTCTTTCTCCACCAGTCAGAAAGGCCATCATCAAAAAGTCTACAAACAGTAAATGCTGGAGAGGGTGTGGGAAAAAGGGAATCCTCTTGCACTGTTGGTGGGAATACAAACTGATACAACCACTATGAGAACAATATGGAGATTCCTTTAAAAAACTAGGAATAAAACCATATAATGACCCAGAAATCCCACTACAAGGCATTTACTCTGAGGAAACCAAAACTGAAAAATACACGTACCCCAATGTCCGCAGCACTATTTACAATAGCTAGAACATAGAAGCAACCTAGATGTCCATCAACAGATGAATGAATAAAGAAGCTGTGTACAATTATACAATGGAATATTACTCAGCCATAGAAAGGAACACATTTGAGTCAGTTCCAGTGGATGAACCTAGAGCCTATTACACAGAGTGAAATCAAATAAGTCAAAAAGAGAATAATAAGAGAAGAAAAGAGAGAATAATAAGTCAAAAAGAGAAAAACAAAAATTGTATAGTAACACATATAAATGGAATCTAGAAAGATGGTACTAATGAAATTATTTATAGGACAGCAATGGAGACACAGACATAGAGAACAGACTTATGGACCCAGAGGGATTGGGGAGGAAGGAGAGGGTGGGATGTATGTACAGAGTAACATACAAACATACATTAACATATGTAAAATAGATAGCCAGTGGAACTATCTGTTTGTATTGTTGTATGACTCAGGGAACTCAAACCATGGCTCTGTAACAATCTAGAGGGGTGAGATAGGGAGGGAGGTGGGATGGAGGTTCAAGATGGGGGCATAGGTGTGTCTATGGCTGATTTATGTTGATGTTTGGCAGAAATCAACACAATATTGTAAAGTAATTATCCTTCAATTAAATAAAATTTTTAAAAATGTACAAGGCTATGTTAGGAGGAATAAAAAATAGATATCTGAAAAAAATATAAGAATTGCTATATTTTGTACAGATATGTTCAATTGCTGTGAAGAATTTAAGTAGGGACTAACACAAGTGTGTAGACATAGGTTCAAAAAACTGGCATCCCAAAACATGATTTGGACAGTTTAAACAGGTACAAGTAATAAAGCAAATAATTAGGGAATTTTAGATTTCCATAAGCTAAGTAAGTCAAATTATGCAGTGGAAGAATTTAAAACAAACAAACAAAAAAGCCTTCAAGGACCCAAAAGTCACCATTGCATCTCTCATCAGTCAGAAATGTTTCAGGCATTCTGTTTAACTTAGACAACCACAACACACGTACACAGAATATAGAGAAATTGCAGTCGGAATGAAGAGGGAATGTGTTCAAGAGTAATGGAAAACAGCTTGAAAAGGCAAGTTTTAAAATATGTGGGTATTCAACAACAGAAGACAGGAGCTAACTTTGTTAATCGCTCCTGAGTTGATCTGTCCTACTAAAGACAAAGGAATTTAAAAGCAAATGAGAGTAAGCAAGACTATAGCTGGATAATATTCCATTGTACACATAAGCCACATTTTTGTTATCCATGCATCCATTAATGGATATTTAGGCTGTTTCCATATCTTGGCTACTATATAGAATGCTACAATGAACATGAGAACATTGGTGTCTCTTCAAATTCTGATTTCAATTTTCTTGGCTAAATACTCACAAATGAGATCATAGGGCATAGAAAGAGGGGGAAGGAGAAATGGGGAGATGCTGGTCAAGGGGTACAAAGTTTCAGTTATGCAAGATGAGTAAGTTCTAGAAATCTAATGTATAACATGGTCAAGATAAAATTTGCCTTTTGAGGTAGATCCTGTGTATGCCAACTAAAAAAAAAAGATTAATTATGTGAGGTGATGCATAATGATTAATAAGCTTAATTGTGGTGATTATTTCACAGTGCTACATAAGTCATCAAGTATGCACCTTAAGTATGCACAAGTTTTTAAAAGACTATGGCTAGCCATAAGCTCATTTTTATTATCAGCCCAATTAGACTCTGGAAGGCACCATAACAGCCCAGGTACCCCAGGTACTTTGAATTGTCTTATGCAGAGAACTGGATCTTATGACCCCTTGGCATATTGTGTTATGATCCCTACAGAACTAGAACAGCTCAAAGAAACAGTCCATACCTCCCTCAGTACAGGGCTTCCTTGGTGGCACAAATGGTAAAGAATCTGCCTGCAATGCAGGAGACACCCAGGTTCGATCCCTGGATCAGAAAGATCTCCTGGAGAAGAGAATGGCAACCCACTCCAATATTCTTGCCTGGAGAATTCAAGGACTGAGGAGCCTGGCAGACTACAGTCCATGAGGTCGTAAAAAGTCCGACACAACCGAGCGACTAAACACTTTCATTCGGTACAAGCACAGCCTTGGAGATACTTAATAAGTATTGTTAGATAAATAATGAGAGCAGTCACATTCGAGAGAAGAAAAACCACAGAGAATCAAGTACAAAGCAGTAAATGGGGATTTCCCTGACTTTAGCTGCAGACCAGCGTTACACGAGTCATGTATATGTGGATTATTCAGTCAAGGGGGACTGAATGTGATACACACCAATAAATCCCTGGGCAGAGAGCATGTATGAAACACTGTTGGTCTGTTCTGTTGCACTGACATGATGAGATTAGGTCATGATGGATACTTGAATCTGAGGATCCTTGGATCTAAGGTTAGGCCATGATGATGGAGATTGGGGAGATGGCTGAAGCTGAGGACAGAAAAGCCACAGTGGGGTAGAAAGGAATACAAGGGAATAGAGAAAGCATACCAAAGAAAAATACTCTATAGTCTTGGCTATGGTGATCCCAATAGCACTTTAAGTATAAATGAAAATATGACAATGGAACAGGACAAAGGCCATATACTTTTAAAAAAATAAAACAATATTATTCCATTTCTCACTTAAAAGTAATGTTGACAAAGTGCACATTAATAGACCTGTGTAGCCATAACCACCAAACAGCCACATTATGGGAGTCCATGCATGTTAACTTTACCTAAATTCCCTCATATTAATCTGGGTTTGGAAGATTACACATAGCACATGCTGGCTGCATGTAGACAAAGATCATAGGCTTCACCAAAATCTAGACCTGGTTTACACCCCAGATCTGACACTTCCTGGGCAGATGACCTTAAGCACTAAGCTAATTAACTGAATTTCTGTTTCTTCATGTGTAAAACAATGATCTGTTTACTTACATGATAAGATTACTACGAGGATAAAGTTAAATTAAATAGGTTGTATCTAATATAAAATGGGAGATAGAATAATTAGCTTGCTTCCCATTCTGATTCCTTTCAGAACTGAGGAATAAAAACCCATTAGAACAACAGGGCTTCTGTGGTGGCTCAGATGGTAAAGAATCTGCCTGCAATGCAGGAGACCTGGGTTCTATCCCTGGGTTGGAAAAATCTCCTGGAGAAGGGAATGGCTACCCACTCCAGTATTCTTGCCTAGAGAATTCCATGGACAGAAGAGCCTGGTGGACTACAGGCCATGGGGTAGCAAAGAATCAGACACGACGGATTGACTAACACTTTTACTTTTCACTTTCAGAACAATAGGACCAAAAAAAAACCCAGCTGTAACCCCAGTAACTTAGTAAATATTTTGAAGAAAGGAAGGAAGGGAGGCAGGAAGGGAGAAAAGATGCTTCTTTATATCTCTAATTGCTGACTAGGGAGCAGTTTCCCTCAGACACCAAAATGATGCTGCGCTGATCTAACCAGCAATTCCCAAGCCTGCTCCACAAGTACCCTGTGTATATAAGGGTTTGAAACAATAGTGTGGGGGCCCTGAAGGCCCTGAAGACACTGCATCATGGCTAAGAAAATATTTGTGTGTGTGTGTGTTTCAGAGAGGCCCCCCATGTCCAGAAACCATGAACTTTATCCCAGATCTTGATATTTGCTCTTACTTACAATTCTTTTCAATATAGATTGTATCTTCTTTCTGAAGCCACTTAACTGCCTACATGTCAAAAAAAAAAAAAAAACCAGGAAATATTTAGGAGCCAACAAGGAGAGAATTAAAGCTTTCAGTTTTGGAAAACTCATCCTGTCCAACTGCAGGGACTCAGGTATCTGCACAGGTAAGGAACCTGCTCACCAATATGTAAAAATATCCTGAAGGATGGAGAGTCACAATCTTCCTCAATCAGCTATTTCAGAAATAAACAGCCTTCTCTTCCAGGACAACCTTCTTATAATCCACCTCATTCTACATTCATTAACCATGGGGACTTTGTTAAAGTTCTGGTCTGGAGGAGAACTAGGAGGTCTTAGTCACCCTCCACCTTCTTTCCTCCTGCCCATATGTAAGCAGTTTCTTTTGATGTTTCTACCTAGGTATTTTAATCATTTTTTTAAATTGCAGTATAGTTGATTTACAATATTATGTTAGTTTCAGATGTAGAAAAAAGTGGTTTGGTTATAGAACATTCTCTAGGATAGATCCACTCAGGTTTTATTTGAGCAGAGTCTGTTGGAATGGCAATCTACTCCAGTGTTCTTGCCTGGAGAATCCCATGGACAGAGGAGCCTGGCAAGCTACAGTCCATGGGGTCACAAATAGTTGGACACAACTTAGCCACTAACACTGCTACTACTACTCTTGGCTCAAGGTTAAAGTACATCAACTGACATTTCTAAAAGTAATTACTTGAATTTAGGCTGGCATTTGGTGACCAGTCACACACAAATTTTGGAGCTGTGAGATTTCAGAGAGCAGTCAGAAAGCTGTCTAAACAAAATGGCTTGGTGCCACAAGTAGTGGCTTCAGGTCAGACTGAGTTTGAACCTATCAGCCTGGCATCTGCCATGTCTGAATCTTGGCTTTCTACCCTGTAAAACACATATAACAAAGCCTATGTAGAATATATACATTTAGCACACTGAGCCCAATCCTGGCACACAGTAAGCCGGTAGGTAGAAATATTAAAGCCATGTGTGTCTACAGATGGCTTGTAAACTCTTGTTGGCTGAGAAATCCCAGCAAGCTTACCTCTCCTCTCACCATCACTATTCCCTGACCTCTCTCAACAGGTGGTGATACTGCTCACAAATTAGTCATTCGTTGTCTCCCTGACACCAAGTTTAGATTTTGGCCACAATTACAGAGCATCAAACAAATCAGCAGAACTGTAGAAAGTTTGTCCATAAATGAGGCCAATGGCAAGAGTGGCAGTTTTTCCCTCACGAATCCTGAACTATATCCATGAAAGCCCAATTCCATCCCTGTGTTATAGAGTAACCACACTTACCAATGTTTTGGTGTATATCAAACAACCTCAAATATTCATCAGTGGAATTAGTTGTTTGTGCCAAGCTGCCCACTGCTTTGGAAATGCCTGACCATGTTTGTTTGCATCCTATAAAACCCAGGCTGAGGTTGTTTTGATGCTCTAAATAGGTGTGAATTTTCACTGCTTCAAAAGCATCTCCTTTAGTCAAATGGATGAGCTTTGGTCCATCCCTTTACTTCTGTCATGAGTGGTGGTCTTCTCCATTCACTTAACCACTCAACAGCCTCATTCAGCTGCCATAACATGCACCGTTCATCATATTGCTCCATGGAACTTGTTATAGGAATACCATTAGGGAACATACGTTTGGGCAAAAATCACCCAGGAAATCAGAACGATCAGTAGAAGTTTTCCTGCTCTTGGCACTATGGACATTTGGGGGCTGGTTAATTCCCTGTTGCAGGGGTTGCTGCCCTGTGTACTCATGTTCAGCAGCACCCTGACCTCTTCCCACTACATGCCATTAGCACTCTTCCTTCTAGTTGTAACAACCAAAAATGTCTTCAGACAGTGACATGTGTCCCCTGGGGGGGCAAAATCACCCTCTGGATTACAGAGAACCTCTGGGCTACAGCAGTGGTTTTCAATTTTTAGCAAAATGAGACCAACTGAAGGGCTTGTGAAAACAGACTTCTGAGCCACCACCCAACATTTCTAATTGGATAGGTCTGAAGTGGGCCCTGGGGATTTGCATTTTGACAGTGACTGATGCTGCTGATCCAGGGACCACCTCTGGTCTAAGGAGATCTGGCTGCCAGCTGTTGGCATATCTGGCATGTTTGTGAAATCCCTAATTCGGTGGTTTTCAGATTTGTCTGCAGATTAGAAACACCTGGAAAGTATTATTTAAAGTATTTTATTCAAAGTGAAAAGTGAAAGTGAAGTCGCTCAGTCATGTCTCTTTGTGACCCCATGGACTGTAGCCCACCAGGTTCCACCATCCATGGGATTCTCCAGGCAAGAATACTGGAGTGGGTTGCCAGTTCCTTCTCTAGGGGATCTTCCCGACCCAGGGATTGAACCCAGGTCTCCCACATTTCAGGCTTTACCCTCTGAGCCACCACCTTCCAACAATCCAGCTGTATTCCAGACCAAATCAATCTCCACTTCTGGGGATGAGGCACAGGCACTGGTATTTTGAAGCTACCCAGATAATTTTGATGCGTAGACAGATTTGGAAACCATTACTCTAAATATCATTACCTTCTTTGTAATGTGGGGTTAAGCAGTTTATATCTTCTCAGGACATACATCCTACAAGTCTCAACAGCACAGCTAAATCAGGAGAATGGGCCTACGTCGGACTGTGCAATCCTTGCATCTGTGGATGAGAAAATGGGGCAAATGTAGTTACAAAAGCTTTCCAGTCATGGCACTCTGAAACTGGAAGGAGCACTAGGAACAGGCAACAGCTCACACTAATCATGGTAAAGGTCGATATGATAAGTTTTGCAAAGACAGGGCTCTAGGGGGCAAGCAGGAAGCCTTTTGGCATGCCCTGTTGAAAGGAGGTGGATTTCAAGCTTCAGCTTTCAGATTCTCTAGGTGGACTCCACAAAGGACCTGCCCTGGTTTCTGAACCTCAGCCTGGAGCCTAGGGAGGAAAAAAGTCAACAAGAGACTGAGACTCCTGATGGAAACTGCAGATTGGGACAATGTGAGGTGAGTAGGGGGATGAAATGGGAGATGGAGAGGTGGGGAAGTAATTTAAAACTTTTACCTCCATTTATGCAGCCCCATAAGTGATAAAAGGCAATTCTACAACTCCCTTCATGTAAAACTTTGCAGCATTTAAAATCTCTAACTGGAAGTTGTTTTTGTTTGTTTGTTTGTTTACACCACTCATCTCCAAAAATGAGACCTCTTAAATTGTAAAATCCAGGACTGTTCTTTATAAAAAGAAAAAAGAAAAATCAGTCACACTGCAAGGGAATTAAAAAAATCATATCAGTGCAGAAAAATCATAAGGGAGAAAACAAAGCCTTAGGCTATATTTAGCCAACACCATGAAATGACCATTTACACTGAGGATTTCTTTGTTGTTGTTCATTGTGGTAATTCTTTAATGTTTGCTGGGTGCTACTTCAGATCTAGGTAAGCTAGAAGATGAAAGAATAGAAAAATAATATCCTCTTCCTCCATGGAACAGCTTGAAAGAAAAAGAATCACCCTCAATTATTCTGAGACACACACACACATCACACATTCACTGCGTACACTGCATTGCAGATATCTGTGTCAATACTGAGAAACAGTCATGAAAAAAATAATGAACAGTGTCAGGACAACCAAAGAAGCATCTCTGGGTGCAGGTATTCATGCACAGCCCCACAGAGCAGACACTAAATTCAGATGGCTGTGCCAGAGGATGGCCACAGAGGTAATAGTGTTTTGTGGATAAGTGTGTGTTTCTTTCAGATACTCACCACACATCCTACAAACATTGCCGATAGTGAACCACATTCTGTGCAAAGAAGGAAAGGACAGAGTCAGTCACTACAGGTAACTCTCAACCAAGATGGGAGATTCTGTGTGCAGTGAAGAAGCCCATCCTATCACAACAAACAGAACCCCCTCCAAGGTTTCTGAGAGGAAAACCTTGGAAAGTAAATCTCCAAGTGGAAGAGACTAGCGGCTCTTTGCAGGTACATGTATTGACTATGTGATTATTTTGCAAAACTAATTTGCTTAAGTGAGGAAAGGAAGAGTTCTAACATTTATTGAATATGTATTATGCAAAAGACACACTCTCAACGTTTTTCTTACTCAACATTTTGAAATAACCCTGAGAACTGAGTTTTATGATCCGTTTTACAGGAAGATAAGGTTATAAAAATTGTAATAGGCAGAAAGAATGTGCTATTTAAGTTTCAGCTGCTATTAATGCCAAGACTATTACCAAAGAGCACTAAATGTGTACTAATTATTTAAAACTCTCAATAGTTCCAACAATTTTTGAGATAAGGAGCCTAAGGCTGAGTAGCTTGTCCAAGTCACAGGGCTAGGAAATGGTGGAGTTGAAGCTTGGGACTAAGCTGCCTGACTTCAGAGACTAATTCCTTAAGCACAATGGCTTAAACTGGGTAAAACCTGCAAAAGACATTCTATCATATCTGCATTATTGCAGGTTCTACTAAAATAAGAACATGTGAGTTCTTATTTTTCATTTGCCTTAGAGGAATGGGCGGGAATGGAAAGAAAGGTAACTGATAGTAGAATTTTAGTGCTGAGTTTCCCAACCGGGGACAGTTTCGCAATGTCTGCACTATTGTTTGCCACAAGGGAGAGCCAATGCTTCTGGCGTCTAATGGAGGAGTCCAGGACACTGCCAAGTGCCCTGTACCGCGTAAGACAGCACCCTCCCTCAGCACTGACCGCCTTAAAGTGCCAGTTGTGCCCAGGTTGAGAAAGCCTACTCTAGAACACTGAGAAAAGTTGGGATCTGACCTAGAAAATAAAAAATGTATTGACCAAGGCTCATGCTGCTTTCCCATTGCAAAAATGGGAATGTTTTACAGCTGTAGAATCTATGGAGGCTGAGCCATGTGAGATGCCAAACAATGCAAGCTGTGCCTGCAAGATGCCAAAACAGGGACAACATGAGAAAACACTCTTTAAGGGAATTTTTAAATATACCTGAGATCTTACTTTTATTGAAGGAATGGTGGGAAGAACAGGTCAGGAGATCATCACCATTGAAAAGATTGTTTTTCACAGTTCCCATGGGGAGAGAAAATGCCACACTATATAAGACCATGCAGGAAAGAACTAAGGTTGGTCAGAAGGCAGGAGGAGTGAGAGGAATGCATAAGTCAAAGCCTTATGCGTTCACTGGGTTTTGTGGGAAGAATTGAGTGAGGCAGGGTAAGCAACTGAGAAAGTGTAGGATTACATTGAATAGTAATATCAGGAGGCTCTGGGCGACAGGGGTAATCTCTCATTGTCTGGGACATGGCCCGATGGTGATTCAGGGCATAGGAATAGTGTCCTGGACTCCAGAATCCTGATATTTGGAGGCAGATGGTTGGTTTTCACATCAGAGTCATTCTCCCAGGCAAGATGTTTACTATGTATAAGAATTGGCTAACCCTCAAGAGGAGCAGTTCTTCCTGTCCTGTGAGCCATCAAGAAAACAAAGCATTGTAAAACAGAGAAAATAGATGCAGTGTGTTATATCTTAACTAAAAGCTCATCTTGAATGTTTGGGTTTAACAGTGTTAACTTCTCATGTTCAGCTTCAGAGACAGGCTGTGGGAGCAAGACCTGCTATACTCTGAGTATATTTGATTCAACTGAAAGGGATCTGTGTGTGTCCAGTGTGAGCAGCCTGGAAATGGTGGAGTTTAAAGCCATAGATTAGAAGAGCCCTATGGTTTAGCAGGATGAGCCAGCACAAACACTGAGGAAAGGCTTTCCTTGTGATATACAGTGAGACCCAAGGCAAGCTGTGTCTTCTAAGTTCCTTTGCACATTTAACCATGAGATGTGGGCAGTGGGTCTCAACTCAGATCACACATCAGAGTAGCCTGGGAGGTTTCAGAAGCACAGGTGCTCAGGGCCCATTCCCAGGGATTAGATTCAGGAAAACAGGACATACAGATTTCCCATAGATTATATGGGCTTCCCAGGTGACCCTAGTAGTAAAGAAGCTGCCTGCCAGTGCAGGAGACATGAGATGCAGGTTCGATCCCTGGGCCAGGAAGATCCCCCTGGAGAAGGGCATGGCAACCCACTCCAGTATTCTTGCCTGGAAAATCTCATGAACAGAGGAGCCTGGTGGGCTACAGTCGATGGGGTTGCAAAGGGACACGACTAAGGGGACTTGGGACACATTGGGAACCCACGCATTGGGTTGCCCATACTGCTTGCCCTTAATTTGTAAACTTGTAAATTTGTAATAGATTGTACAGCCCTGCTAGTGATTCTGAAGGACATACAAATAAAAGCTATAATTTGTCACATCTCTGGCATGCCTCTGAAATTTGTGGCGCCTCCAGCCCAGTCTTGGTGACCCAGTGGTGTCCACCAGCTCCAAAATTCTCCCATATTCTCAGCTCATAATAGGACACTAGGCAGTTCAATTTATTTCCTTTCAATCTCTTCATTCAAATCACTTGCTATCAAACTCAAGACTGGAGATACAAGCCAGAATTCAAGTCATTTCCTAGGATTTGGGACATTTGGAACTAAGAATCCAGAAGAACTCAATATTTCTGGTAATTTGTCTGGTGGGCAGCTCCCTGCAGGCTCACTTATAGCAGAATAAGCAGTCTGAGTTTGACCCTTGTCTACACTTTTTAAAATTGCCTTAGGATGACATCTTTGCCATCATAGCTTGACATTGACTGAAATTAACTTTGCCTGAATAAATGTAATTTAACAAGAGAGAATTTTAAAGCCTCAGAGCCTTCCTAAGAGAAACATTGAAACTGATTTACTTACTCCTACCATGGCATCTACAGGTTTATACTTAGCGCAAAGACCATTTACTATCAAAAATTTAAAAGGGATCTTCTTACTAAGATAATAAGACTTAGCTATAGGGAAACCATTTAAACGAGGTGACGGTTATGAAGATGAGAACAACATACTTCCAGAAACCCATGTAAAAAACGATTATAAGCTCTGAACACAATGAATGTATCTGGGACTCCTGAGGGACAAAGTGACAAGAGAAACATGGCCATGCATGGCTCTGCTAGCTGATAAAGCACACTTTGTCTGCCACAGTCACAGGCTCTCGTCTATCTCTAAGAGAAATGCATCACATGGATACCCAAGTACATAAAAATGTGTGTGTATGCTCAGTCACTCAGTCGTGTTTGACTCTTTGCCACCGCAGGGACTGTACTTCCTAGGCTTCTCCGTCCACTGGGGGTTTTCAGGCAAAAATATTGGAGTGAGTTGCCATTTCTCCCTCCAGGGGAACTTTTCAACACAGGGATCAAACTCGTGTCTCCTACATCTCCTACATTGGCAGGCAGAAAAGAAGAATTTTGAACCATATAATTCATATAGGTGTGGATCTACTCCTCAGACTAAGCATTAGAGTAAATGTTTCCTTTTTATAATTTTTTTCCTGTGTGCCTATTTATTCACTGGAAATATTGCTAAGGATGCTAAGTATATTTTTATAAAAACATAAGGTGTTCTAGTGCACTGTGGTTCCTTTTCTAACTTTTTGAGATGGAAACTTTGGTCATTGGTTTGTCTTTCCTCTTTTATAACATTTGCATTTTGAGTGTAAGTTCCCCTCTGAACACTGCTTTGGCTGAATACCATGCCTGTTATAGTAGTTTTTCATTGTGAAAAAATGTCGACCCTATAGCAATCTGCAAGACTGTTAGGAAGAACTCCCACAGCCCCTTAGCCAGCCTTGCCAGTCACTTTCTGCTCTTCATCTATCACCTTCTCTCTGACTCAGAGTGGACGCTTCTGAGTCCTTGGTGAGCCGGTTCACTTTCCTCCCCACAGTGAAGTTCAGCAGGAGGCAGTCAGAAGGACCTGGAACCATTCCTCCTCCACTAGCTTTGTTCTCACCAGCCTTTTTAATGAGAGCCGGATGCACTTGTTCCTCTTCAGCATGGTGGTGGTCATCTACACACTCGCCATGGCCGGCAACACTGCCATGGTCCTCCTGATCTGGGCAGATGCCCGGCTCCACACACCCATGTACTTCCTCCTCAGCCAGCTATCCTTCTTGGACATCTTCTTCACCTCAGTCACTGTTCCCAAGATGATAGCAGGCTTCCTCTTTGGATGGATAAGCATCTCATTTGGAGGCTGTGGGGCACAAATGTTTTTCTTCATGTTCCTGGGGGCTACAGAGTGCATTCTGCTGGCCCTCATGGCCTATGACCTCTACGTGGCCATCTGTAATCCTCTGCGCTACCCACTGCTCATGAGTCGCCAGACCTGCCTGCTCCTGGTGGCTGCCTCCTGGCTGGGAGGGTCACTCAACGCCTCCATCCAGACTGCGCTGACCCTGCAGTTCCCCTACTGCGGCTCACAGAAGATTGCACACTTCTTCTGCGAGGTGCCTTCACTGTTGAGGTTGGCCTGTGCTGACACGGCTGCCTATGAGCAGGTGCTCTTTGTGACGGGTGTGGTGGTCCTCCTGGTGCCCATTGCCTTCATCACCACCTCCTATGCCTTAATCCTCGCAGCTGTGCTCGGATGCACTCTGTGGAGGGGCGTAAGAAGGCCCTAGCCACCTGCTCCTCCCACTTGGCAGTCGTCAACCTCTTCTATGGGCCCCTTGTCTACACTTACATGTTACCTGCATCTTACCACTCTCCTGGCCAGGATGACGTAGTATCTGTCTTCTATACAGTCCTCACATCCATGTTGAATCCTGTCATCTACAGCCTCAGGAACAAGGAAGTAACAGGAGCAATGAAGAAGGTTATAGGGAAGTGTGGGGTAGGTAGGACTGTTTAAGACCCAGGAGAGAAGGAGCCTCACCTCTAAGATGAGCCTGTAGCTCCAAATGCCCATTCTAGGATTGTGTTCCAGAATGAGCAGTCTCAAATCCACATACAGAGAAGTGAAAGGTGCTCTCCTCATTCCCTTCCAGCTCCCACACTTCAAAGAGATGTCCAGATAGTTTGTGTACACTCTCCGCTCACCTTCCCCACCTCAACAAACTCCAGGCCAGCTTCTCCATCCATCCCTTGTCTGAAGCAGCAATAACTCATCATCTCCATGTCACTGAGTGTCCAAGGGCTTCCCTTCTCTTCAAAGGGCCTTCATTGCTGGCTATTTCCCCAAACATCTCCTTTATTCTTCTCCAGCCACAATAACTCTCTGGCTGTTGCCCAAAATTCCTAAGCACAATCCCACCTAAGGGTCCTTCAACGCAGAGATCTCAATGCCTGGGCACATCCCCCTATATTTTTGCATGGTTTCTGCCTTCACTTCATTTAGGAACTGCTCAAATGTGACCTTTTAGGGATTCCTACACCAGCCACCCTGTCCAAAATGTCATTCCCACTCCATCATCTTTTTCTAACTTCATTTGTGTATTCCATACTTCTTTTTCCCTTTAGAATGTATGGGAGTACAGAGGCTTTGATTCTTAATTCTGATTCTAGAAGAATGACGGGCACAGGATCCATCAATAAATACCTGTTGAATCAACAGATAAAGCTAAAGAACATTTTCTTGCCTTAACCAATGTTGGCACTGTTGTTGGTTCCTCCTTGAAAATCTCTCTTCTGGCCCACCGCTTCCTATTAAGTGATGAGTGCCTCAGAACCTGGTGCCTACCCCTTCTCAATCCACACCCTCTCTTATCACTCTAATTCATGGCCATGACTTCAGTTACCACCTGACACCAAACTCAGTCATATATTTATAAGCTAGCCAGATATCTCCTACAAGACTTTTCACACCCAACTCCATATTACACCCCACTGGATGTTTCAAAGGTACCTCAAATTCATCATGCCAAGACATAAAGTCATGATCTCACTTTCATGTCAGGTAATTGAGCGAATGTCTCACCAGGTCAGTAGGTGTGCATCGCCACTCATTCAGTCTCTCACAAAGTCCTCAGGACAGTGCATTTGACTGTAAATGCTTACCTTCCCACAAGGTGTATTCCCTTAGGGTTGCAGCTACCACTACCGTAGTCTAAAGATATGTAGATGAGTCAGGAATTTCCAAGCAGGTCTCCTTGCCCCCATTCTTAAACACCTCATGTACAAAATCACAGGTTTTTTTCCTCGAGATGTAGCCAACGAGATTTCTAAACACAAATCTAACCCCATGCCACCGACTTCACCCCATAACCTCCCCTTAAATTGTTTTAGCAATTGCCATTGTTCCTTCACATGTCATCATCTGATACATGATATATTTTTACATACATATATTTTTTACCATCTGTCTTCAACTATAAGGTAAGCTCCATGAGAACAAATGTTCTTTTTGCACTTGACACAGTTGGCATTTATTAAATATTGAATAATCACTATGTGAATGAATTAATGCACTCAGGTAAAATAAATAATCTTTCCCATTGCTTACAAAGCCCTGGACAGTCTGGTGGTCTTGGCTTCATCTCATGTTTCTTTATCCTTAATCCTGCTCCTCTGCTCCTTCTTCCTTCCAGGTCATTTCCAGAGCTATTCCTCTGCCTGGGATGCTGCTTTCTCCTCTATGCTTAGAATCCTTCCTTCCTTAGCCCAGGTATCATCTCTTCAAGGAATTCTTCTCCGTAATTCCAAACTAAGTCAAGTTCTTTTAGATATGTCCCATATCCTTCCTAGCCTTTATTTCTTCGATTAAGTCTGTCTCTTCACAGTACATGAGATTAGGGAGTCTCCATGACTTCACCACAGTGCCTAACTTTGCACCTGGCACATTATAATGCCTCAATAAGTATCAAAAAGAAAGAAAAGAAGAAGAATACAGGCAGAAAGGAGGGAAAGCAGCAGGAAGGCAGGGAGGTAGGAAGGGATAGAGACTGATTTGCAGTCTTGTACCTCCAAATTAGACCATACTTTGCCACCATAAATCTTTGCTTATATAATGCAACTGTCATAAGAGATGCCACCAATCACTCTATGTACTTTAAGACATCTCTAAAAGTCTTCAGAGGCCAGAAATCCATCCTGAAAGCCCAATCTACATTCTTTATACTGAAGCTGGATAATAAAAATTGAGAACAGTCCAGCCTTTTCTTCCACTTCTGGTCATACACAGTGAGGATCACATTGTGCTTCCAGCAGCTTCAGGGGCATCTTTAGTAGGAGTGAGCAGTATAGCAGAAGAAATCAAGACCAGAATCAACTACCAGACTGTTCCTTTCGACAGTTGCTTCCCCCACCAGGATCAGACCAGAACTACCTGACTTCCACTGCTATGAGAAGGCAATGACTGCTAAAGCAGGAGAGAGAAGTGTCATGTGCTAATGGTACCTGCATGTGTAAAAGTCCTTCTGCCCCATATCCTGGGTATCAGCCTGGAATGATTAGCAGACAGAAAGCATATTTCCTGGGAAGATGTGACCTGGCTCCATCCCACTTCCTCTGTCCTCCATCCTTCCCCCAGTGTGGTGAAGGGGACCCTAAGTACATGGTGATCCCCACCCTAGAATCCTAAATCATAGCTTAACTAATTATAAATTACTCATTAGAAAAGTTGGGGATGGGGGGGGCGGAGATGAGAACATCATTGAGAAGTATGTTTCCACCCAAACATTTTAACCACATTCGCTTCTCAAGAAGAAATTAACTAAGGGTAGAGTGAGTTCTATTCCAAAGGATTATGTGCAGGCCAACCTCTCATAATCTCATCCCACCACAGAATTCCAGAACAAGATCCTCTTCTTCACCACAATTCCCAACCCTGTACATTAGAAGCATGATCTTTAACTCCTTAGCACTTGCCCAAGCAAAGGAGAAAGCCATAATTTGCAGCTATTGATATGTCTGACCTCTCACTCATCAAATAGGTAGGCAAGTTTTGAAAACTGACAAGTGGAAGATAACCTGTCTACTCATGCCTTCCTGTGCTACAGAGAGCAAGCTCTATTAAGATATAAAATTTGACCTTCTTCTTTGTAAATATACCCCAATTTCAACTGAGCAGACACTGCCTAGTATACATTTCCCAGTTATCATTGCAGCTAGGTATGGCTATGTACCTAAGCTCTGAATGGTGGCCCCTAAGCACAAATGTAGCCATTCTGCAGGGTCCTCAGATGTTAGGGCCATGTCACATTCCTCTCCACCCCACCACACTTTCCTTCTGGTTGACATGTAGTCATAACAAATGGAGCTTCAGTGGGACATCTTGGAATATGAGGTAGAAGCCAGGAAATGAGAATATCAGAACAGCAATAAGGAAGGGAATTGAGTTTCTGAAATCATGGAGTTGATCAACTACTGTGTTTTCTGGCACTTGCAGTGAATCTAATTCTAATTAACAACATTTCACACCACAAAAGTGACAGGAAGAGTTGACTCTTTTCGTGGTGTGGCAGGAATGGCTGTGTAGCCCCATACTGCTGGAATGCCAGGGAAAAAATACTTTCTGAAAACTAGGTTAAACACACCAAAATGTACACACCAGAATACAACATGAGGACTATAAGTAGTTTTGAGAATTTGATCTCCACATGGAAAAAAATGGCAAACTCCAATTAGAACTGGCATTTAAGAAAGTACACATCATAGAATTTCCAATTAATGATGTAAGCTACTAGCTTTTTCCTTTTAATAGAATATGAAAACATGAAAATGGGAAGATTTTAAAACTGACTCAGCAGGAACTATTTGGCAAATGACATGGGAAAGCCTAGCTCTATTAGACATGAGAGATGCCAAGCATCCTTCATCATAAGTCCTATACTTAAGAAGCAGAAGAAATAATAAGGAACATAATCTAGATAGGGATCTTGTTATGTGTGTTATGTGTGTGCATGTGTGCTCAATCGTGTCCAACTCTTTGCAACCCTATGCACTGTAGCCCACCAGGCTCCTCTTCCCATGGGATTTCCCAGGCAAGAATACTGGAGTCAGTTGCCATGTCCTTCTCCAGGGGATCTTCCCAACCAAAGGATCAAACCTGTGTCTCCTGCATCTCTTGCATTGGCAGGCGGATTCTTTACCACTAAGTCACCTGGGAAGCCCATAGATAGAGATCTAGATAGAGAAAGCTTTTAGATATAGATCTCAGATAGATGATAGGTCATATACTTATATACACATACAATAGATAACAGATAGATGATAAATAGATCACTCACTAGATAGGTGATAAATAGATACATAGATAGATAATCACATTTTCTTCATTCTCTCCTGCATGGATGGACACTTACATTGTTTCCATATCTTGGCTATAGTGAATAATGCATCAATGAACATGGGAGTACATATACCTCTTCAAGACACTAATTTCATTTCCTTTGGGAATGTCCAGAATTGTGATTGCTGGATCATATAGTAGTTCTATTTTTAGTTTTTTGAGGATAATGTTTGTTTATGCAATGGTAAGTAGTCTTTCCATCTTCTTCATAGCCTTGATATTCCTCTGGAGAGGTGATTTATAGTACTTTTCCTCTCAGCTTCTTCCTAAGAGTAGGCCCACCCCCAAAGAAAGAATTGATGGTAGCCTCATTTCTCAGAAGTTGTTGCTTTTAGTAAGATAAATGAAGCTCTGAGAAGGTTTCTTTCTTTGAATCTGTTAATGTCAAATATCTTCAGCTTAAAATAATCTTCATATCAACTCAGTTTCTGAGCAGGTCCCCACACTTCACCTCAAAATGTTCAGACATAAAGATTCTCCAATTTCCTACCAGCTGGCATTTTCTCATCCTTATCAGTCAGTGTAAAGGACCTGCCCTCAACAGGTAATTCTTACTGCTTTTTCCCTCTGTAGCAGCAGCCCCAAGATTTGAGCTTAAAACTGGTATCCCATCAAAGGTCTGATAACTCCACATGAGGCATTTCCTTCAAGGATCCTTTCCAGCCTTTCTTTCTCCCTTCTTTATCTAGAGAGAGACCTGGGAGACTATACTCAATAGGCAGATGGAAGGGCAGGATTTCTACACTTTCAGATACTCCACCTCTAATCTACCCAAGCCTAGGACATCACCCACACCTCCCTGCAGGGCCTTTTCCAGCTATTTTCTCACAGATACTCTCATTCCCTTGGTCACTTTGGCAGTGTGCCTACAGACTACCTCCTTGCCATCGGGTGCAGGAAAGCACACACCTGGGACAGGGAAGTAGTGATATAGCCAGCTGTGTCTCTCCCTTTCTTGCTCTCCGCTGTGACATAGACAAGGCAATCTCAGAAGATCTTTGACTGTTCCCTCTGTGACCTTCACCACTTTTTTTCACTTCTAAGTCAACTTCCTCATCAATTATTTTATTTCTTTAATTTTGGACTATTTATTCAAAAGATCATGGCACCTGGTCCCATCAGTTCAGTTCACTTCAGTCGTTCAATCGTGTCTGACTCTTTGCAACCCCACGAATCGCAGCACGCCAGGCCTCCCTGTCCATCACCAACTCCCAGAGTTCACTCAGACTCATGGCCATCAAGTCAGTGATGCCATCCAGCCATTTCATCCTCTGTCGTCCCCTTCTCCTCCTGCCCCAATCCCTCCCAGCATCAGAGTCTTTTCCAATGAGTCAACTCTTAGCATGAGGTAGCCAAAGTACTGGAGTTTCAGCTTTAGCATCATTCCTTCCAAAGAAATCCCAGGGCTGATCTCCTTCAGAATGGACTGGTTGGATCTCCTTGCAGTCCAAGGGACTCTCAAGAGTCTTCTCAACACCACAGTTCAAAAGCATCAATACTTGGTGCTCAGCTTTCTTCACAGTCCAACTCTCACATCCATACATGACCACAGGAAAAACCATGGCCTTGACTAGACGGAGCTTTGTTGGCAAAGTAATGTCTCTGCTTTTCAATATGCTCTCTAGGTTGGTCATAACTTTCCTTCCAAGGAGTAAGCGTCTTTTAATTTCATGGCTGCAGTCACCATTTGCAGTAATTTTGGAGCCCAAAAAAATAAAGTCTGACACTGTTTCCACTGTTTCCCATCTATTTCCCATGAAGTGATGGGACCAGATGCCATGATCTTCGTTTTCTGAATGTTGAGCTTTAAGCCAACTTTTTCACTCTCCTCTTTCACTTTCATCAAGAGGCTTTTTAGTTCTTCTTCACTTTCTGCCATAAGGGTGGTGTCATCTGCATATCTGAGGTTATTGATATTTCTCCCATCAATCTTGATGCCAGCTTGTGCTTCTACCAGCCCAGTGTTTCTCATGATGTACTCTGCATAGAAGTTAAATAAGCAGGGTGACAATATAAAGCCTTGATGTATTCCTTTTCCTATTTGGAACCAGTCTGTTGTTCCATGTCCAGTTCTAACTGTTGCTTCCTCACCTGCATATAGGTTTCTCAAGAAGCAGGTCAGGTGGTCTGGTATTCCCATCTCTTTCAGAATTTTCCACAGTTTATTGTGGTCCGCACAGTCAAAGGCTGACCTGGTCCCATCACATAATGACAAATAGATGGGGAAACAGTGGAAACAATAGCAGACTTTTTTAGGGGGCTCCAAAATCACTGCAGATGGTGACTGCAGCCATGAAATTAAAAGACACTTGCTCCTTGGAAGAAAAGTTATACCCAACCTAGACAGCATGTTAAAAAGCAGAAACATTATTTTGCCAACAAAGGTCTGTCTAGTCAAAACTATGGTTTTTCCAGTAGTCATGTAAGGATGTGAGAGTTGGACTATAAAGAAAGCTGAGTGCCAAAGAATTGATGCTTTCAACTCTGGTGTTGGAGAAGACTCTTGAGAGTCCCTTAGACAGCAAAGGGAGCCAACCAGTCCATCCTAAAGGAAATCAGTCCTTACTATTCATTGGCAGGACTGATGCTGAAGCTGAAACTCCAACACTTTGGCCACCTGATGTGAGGAGCTGACTCATTTGAAAATATCCTGATGCTGGGAAAGATTGAAGGCAGGAGGAGAAGGGGACGACAGAGGATGAGATGGTTGGATGGCATCACCGACTCAATGGACATGAGTTTGGGTAAACTCCGGGAGTTGGTGATGGACAGGGAGACCTGGTGTGCTGCAGTTCATGGGGTTGCAAAGAGTCGGACACAACTGAACGACTGAACTGAACTGATACTCTGGATACTAACACAACATTGTAAAGCAACTACACTCCAATAACTTTTTAAAGTACAGTGTAACTATAACTATCAAATCCACTGAGAACTCTCCCAAAATTATGTGACTTCTTTTATTGAGCTACTTGCTTTATTCTGATGGTCTGAAACCAAGACGGCACTATCTCAAAGGTATGCCTACGTGTTACTAATGCTAATTTCACCTGTTTATTTTTACTTTTATTAGTAGAAAACTTAAAAATACAAATGTAGCCCATTGTATTTTTATTGAACTGCATTGGTCTAGATTATTAACAGTCCAGTGATATATTTACCTTCAGTTCAATTCAGTCTCTCAGTCATGTCCAACTCTTTGCGACCCCATGAATCACAGCACACCAGGCCTCCTGTCCATCACCAACTCCTGGAGTTCACTGAGACTCACGTACATCGAGTCAGTGATGCCATCCAGCCATCTCATCCTCTGTCATCCCCTTCTCCTCCTGCCCCCAATCCCTCCCAGCATCACAGTCTTTTCCAACAAGTCAACTCGTCACATGAGGTGGCCAAAGTACTGGAGTTTCAGCTTCAGCATCAGTCCTTCCAAAGAAATCCCAGGGCTGATCTCCTTCAGAATGGACTGGTTGGATCTCCTTGCAGTCCAAGGGACTCTCAAGAGTCTTCTCCAACACCACAGTTCAAAAGCATCAATTCTTCGGTGCTCAGCCTTCTTCACAGTCCAACTCTCACATCCATACATGACCACAGGAAAAACCATAGCCTTGACTAGACGAAACCTTGTTGGCAAAGTAATGTCTCTGCTTTTGAACATGCTATCTAGGTTGGTCATAACTTTCCTTCCAAGGAGTAAGCGTCTTTTAATTTCATGGCTGCAGTCACCATCTGCAGTGATTTTGGAGCCAAAAACATAAAGTCTGACACTGTTTCCACTGTTTCCCATCTATTTCCCATGAAGTGGTGGGACCAGATGCCATGATCTTCGTTTTCTGAATGTTGAACTTTAAGCCAACTTTTTCACTCTCCTCTTTCACTTTCATCAAGAGGTTCTTTAGTTCCTCTTCACTTTCTGCCATAAGGGTGGTGTCATCTGCATATCTGAGGTTATTGATATTTCTCCCAGCAATATTGATTCCAGCTTGTGTTTCTTCCAGTCCAGCGTTTCTCATGATGTATTCTACATATAAGTTAAATAAGCAGGGTGACAATATACAGCCTTGATGTATTCCTTTTCCTATTTGGAACCAGTCTGTTGTTCCATGTCCAGTTCTAACTGTTGCTCCCTGACCTGCATACAAATTTCTCAAGAGGCAGATCAGGTGGTCTGGTATTCCCATGTCTTTCAGAATTTTCCACAGTTTATTGTGATCCACACAGTCAAAGGCTTTGGCATAGTCAATAAAGCAGAAATAGATGTTTTTCTGGAACTCTCTTGCTTTTTTGATGATCCAGCAGATGTTGGCAATTTGATCTCTGGTTCCTCTGCCTTTTCTAAAACCAGCTTTAACATCAGGAAGTTCACGGTTCACATATTGCTGAAGCCTGGCTTGGAGAATTTTGAGCATTACTTACTAGCCTGTGAGATGAGTGCAATTGTGCGGTAGTTTCAGCATTCTTTGGCATTGCCTTTTTGGGATTGGAATGAAAACTGACCTTTTCCAGTCCTGTGGCCACTGCTGAGTTTTCCAAATTTGCTGGCATATTGTGTGCAGCACTTTCACAGCATCAACTTTCAGGATTTAAAATAGCTCCACTGGAATCCCATCACCTCCACTAGCTTTGTTTGTGGTGATGCTTTCTAAGGCCCACTTGACTTCACATTCCAGGATGTCTGGCTCTAGGTCAGTGATCACAGCATCGTGATTATCTTGGCTGTGAAGATCTTTTTGTACAGTTCTTCTGTGTATTCTTACCATCTCTTCTTAATATCTTCTGCTTCTGTTAGGTCCATACCATTTCTGTCCTTTATCGAGCCCATCTTTGCATGAAATGTTCCCTTGTTGTTTCTAATTTTCTTGAAGAGATCTCTAGTCTTTCCCATTCTGTTGTTTTCCTCTATTTCTTTGCATTGATTGCTGAAGAAGGCTTTCTTATCTCTTCTTGCTATTCTTTGGAACTCTGCATTCAGATGCTTATATCTTTCCTTTTCTCCTTTGCTTTTCACTTCTCTTCTTTTCACAGCTATTTGTAAGGCCTCCCCAGACAGCCATTTTGCTTTTTTGCATTTCTTTTCCACGGGGATGGTCTTGATCCCTAGACATTTTGTATTGTCTCCTTTGTAAGGTGCTGTTCTGTCTCTTTACTTATCACTTTATGTAGTCTCATTATTAAAAAAATTTTTTCTGGCTTACTTCACTCTGTATAATAGGCTCCAGTTTCATCCACCTCATTAGAACTGATTCAAATGTATTCTTTTTAATGGCTGAGTAATACTCCATTGTGTATATGTACCACAGCTTTCTTATCCATTCATCTACTAACACCAATACAGTATACTAACGCATATATATGGAATTTAGAAAGATGGTAACAATAACACTGTATACGAGACAGCAAAAGAGACACTGATGTAGAGAACAGTCTTTTGGACTCTGTAGGAGAGGGAGAGGGTAGGATGATTTGGGAGAATGGCATTGAAACATGTATAATATCATATATGAAACGAATCGCCAGTCCAGGTTCAATGCACAATACTGGATGCTTGGGGCTGGTGCACTGGGACGACCTAGAGGGATGGTACGGGGAGGGAGGAGGGAGGAGGGTTCAGGATGGGGAACACGTTTATACCTGTGGCGGATGCATGTTGATGTATGGCAAAACCAATAGAATATTTTAAAGTTAAAAATAAAAAAGAAAAGAAAAAAAAAATTTTAGACAAAGTTAAAAGCTTTTTTTCTTACCAGAAAAAAGAAACAAGAAAGTGTCCAAGTGCTCAAACAGTTATTGATGTTGCTAAATATTAGTCTGTATTAAACCTTAAACCTTTTCACAGAAATTCCTCTCCTTCAAGGCACATGCTAGAATTACTCTGCTCCAGCCCCCTGAAGTTGCTACTAAGTCACGTAAGTTGTGTCTGACTCTGTGCGACCCCATAAACCGCAGCCCACCAGGCTCCCATCCCTGGGATTCTCTAGGCAGGAATACTGGAGTGGGTTGCCATTTCCTTCTCCAGTGCATGAAAGTGAAAAGTGAAAGTGAAGTTGGTCAGTCATGTCCGACTCTTTGTGACCCCATGGACTGCAGCGTGCCAGGCTCCTCTGTCCATGGGGATTCTCCAGGCAAAAATACTGCAATAAGTTGCCATTTCCTTCTCCATATACCCATTAGAATGTGATCTGGGGGGACATTTAAGAATCAACCCAATGATTGATTTGTGTATATCCTCGCATCCCTTGAATAAATCCCACTTGAATATGATGTTTTATCCTTTTAACATGTTGTAGGATTCTGTTTGCTGCTATTTTGTTGAGGATTTTTGCATCTATGTTCATCAGTGATATTGACCTATACTTTTCTTTTATGTGGTATCTCTATCTGAGCTTGGTATGAGGATAATGGTGATCTCAAAGAATGAGTTTGGGAGTTTTCCTCCCTCTGCAATTTTTTGGAACAGTGTCAGAAGGATGTGTATTAACTCTTATCTAGATGTTTGATATAACCCTCCTATGGAGCCATCTGGTACTGGACTTAGTACTTGTGATTGGCCTGTATATATTTTCTATTTCTTCCTGGTTCAGTCTTGGGAGATTGTACCTTTCTAAAAATGTGTTCACTTCTTCCAGGTTGTCCATTTTATGGGCATATAGTTACTTGCAGTAGTCTCTTTGATCCTTTGTATTTGTGTGGTATAAGATTTGCCACATTGTCTTTCCCCTGCTGCAGTGACTGAGGAAGCTCAATTTGAGACAGAGCTTCCTGCCACTCCATGGCAACAAGGAGTATAATTAGAAATAAAATTATATGTCCGTAGTGTTAAGCTACTGAAAATCGTGGAGTTTGTTACTACAGCAAAACCTGACCCATTTTGACTGATGCATATTCTATCACTGTAATTTACACAGGAAACCAGCCTGATCAGGTATATACACAGTGTGTGTTGCTATATCTTTTGATTGTTGAACTCCAGTCTCTTACTGGACTCTGAGTTCCTTGAGGATAGAAATAGTATGCACTTAATTTCTTCACACTACCATTAGATCTGACACATAGTTAGAAGTTAGCACATATTTGAAGACTGAATGGAACAAATGAATTAATCGATGAGTCTCATAACAGGTAGCTAAGTCTTTTGGGCAGGGAGATTTCTCAGACCAAGATAGAATAGAAGGAGTAAAAAGATTGCCAAATTAAGCTTGGCGCTCAAATAAGTATAATAAGTTTATTGTAGCATATAGCTACAGATATGAGAGTTCATTTTTGGTTTTCATTTTGTTCTTCTGTTTGCTTGCTTACTTGCTTTTTTGTTTTGTTTTTGCTAGCCCTGCTCTAGTGCCTGTATGATTCCAGAGGCAGATGTTGGCAGGTCACCTGACAAGAGAACTAAAGCAGTAAAGGTGTGAGCCACTAAAGAGACAAGAACTAGACTCTAAACTTGATCAGCAATGATTTGGAAAGATAAGAACTCCCCGTGGAACGTGATAGAAAGGTGTGTTTATAGCAGTTGAAGCATTAATGGAGCTTGAAAAATCTTCCCACCATTCATCAGGCTGGGAAAGAAGACATAGATAAATACCAGGTGCAAAGTTAACAGGAAACATTTCTCCTGGGGTAGGAATAAACTTTTTATCTCTTCAGTGATAAAGTTGAATGACTATTGCTTTCTTAGTGAGAAACTTGCCTTTAAAAATCTAAGTCACTTTGCAGACAAATATCCTTAATCTCCAACCTAGGAGCAAAGGTGCAGATATGAGATTTCAGGCATTCACGTCTATCTTAACTTTGTCATTTCGGCGGTCCACCTCACAGTCCAAACCTGACAAGGATCTGTTTACATATAGTTGTGCTTCACTTCAAACTTCATATAAATTTCTCCCAAGTGTCACTCTTCTCCCAACTTCTGTAATAATTCTTTGTTTGGTGATATGTCGCAGAGTTCCTACTCAAATCCAGAAACTTAACTATGTGGGGCTACAGGGTTATCCTTAGTTATCTAGTTTCTGAGTCTAGCAAAGTTTCTCAGCCTCAGTACCATTAACATTTTAGGTCAGATAATTCTTTGTTATGGCGGCGAGGGAGACAAACCCCGTGCATTGTTCAGCATGCTCTGCAGCTCTGGTATCTGACCTCTAGACACCAGTAGCACCCCCAGTTGTGTCTTGGTACACTGCCAAATGTCTCTGGGGAATACGTTCACCACCAGCTGAGAGTCACTGGGCTAGGACATACATTATCAATGGTGACTGTATCACCAGTAAGATCTTCAAATTTTTAAGTTTTGTAATTGGAGCATTTTTGAGGAAGGGGGAAGAAATCTTATATATCACAATAGTGTGTGGCCCTCCAAAAGAGGGCCACACACTATTATGTACAAATAAGCAATATAACAGTGGTATTAAAATTTCACAACAGAGGAGCCAATAGGAAGAAAAGGGGTCTAAAAAGGCCCTTGTAGAAGGGCAATGATGGAAAGAAGTTGAGAAACTACAGGCCTGGGTAAACTGCAGTGTAAGCAGAAGTGAGAGTGTTGGAAAGAACTGAAGTTAGAGCATAAGTAATGGCAGACTCCACTCAGGGACATCTGTCTAGGAGTTAAGAATCCTATTCTGTGGTTGTGTGGGAGTGCAGGGCAGGCAAAATGCAGAGGAGAGCAATCTGATAGCTCTGGGGTTTGGGCTATTTGAGTTTAAAGTACTTTAAGTTAACATTCCAATTTCCCGCCTAACTAGCCACATTCCAAGTGTACAATCACCTCCAGAGTAGAGGGGGGCCACTTCTACTGGTTACCTAGGGCTTCTGTAACAAACTACCAAAATGAATGGCTCCAAACAACAGAAATGTATTCCCTCATTGTTCTGAAATCAGGTGTTGGCAGAGCTACCCTTTCTCCAGATACTCGTGGGGAGTGTCTGTTCCTTGCCTCTTCCTGCTTGTAGTGGCTGTCAGAATTCCTTGTGATCACATCAGTCCAACCTCTGCTTCCATAGTCTCATACTCCTGGTCTCCTGAGTCTTCTCCTCTGTGAGTCTATCTCAAAACTCCTCCTGCTTCTCTCTTCTAAGAATACATATTAAGGGCCACCAAGATAATCTAGGGAAAAGGTCTCAAGATCCCCAACTTAATCAAATCTTTTGCCATCTAAGGCAATATTCACAGGTTAAAGATTAAGATATGGATATAACTTTAGGGCCACCATCCAACCCATCACAGTACTATACTAACACAGATATAGATCATTTTTTGTTGTGACTAAAAGTTCTTTTGCACAGGGCTATAGCAAGGAAAATTATAAACCAAGAGTCAAAACATTTAATGAGGGCTTCCCTGGTGGCTTGGTGGCAAAGAATCCAACTGCCAATGCAGGAGACACAGGTTCAATCCCTGATCCAAGAAAATCCCATATGCTACGGAGCAACTAAGCCCATGCACCACAACTATTGAATCAGCACTAGACTCTGTGCTCTGCAAAAAGAGAAGCCCCCTGCTCACCACAAGTAGAGAAAAGCACCCCCAGCAACAGAGACCCAGAACCCTCAAAAATAAATAAATAAATAAAATTATTTCCAAAAATTCTTAAGAGTGGTCAGAACTGACCTGGTAGCTAGTGAACTTATCACAAAGAATGAAGTCAATGTAAATGTCAAGGGAGTAGTTTTTTTTTTTTAATTGTGGTTTTGAAAAGCCATAAAATTTCCCATTGTAATTATTAAGTGCATAATGCAATAGTGTTAACTATAGTCACATCATTGTGCAACTGCTGCTACTGCTAAGTCACTTCAGTCGTGTCCGACTCTGTGCGACCCCAGAGACGGCAGCCCACCAGGCTCTCCCGTCCCTGGGATTCTCCAGGCAAGAACACTGGAGTGGGTTGCCATTTCCTTCTCCAATGCACGAAGGTGAAAAGTGAAAGTGAAGTTGCTCAGTCGTGTCCGACTCTTAGGAACCCCATGGACCACACGCAGCCCACCAGGCTCCTCCGTCCATGGGATTTTCCAGGCAAGAGTACTGGAGTGGGGTGCCATTGCCTTCTCCGCATTGTGCAACAGATCACTATAAATTCTTCATATCGCAAAACTGGACCTCTACAATCCATTGAACAACTACCCCTTTCCTCCTCTCTCCGCCCCCCAGCCCTAGCCCCTAGTAACAATTGCTTTGCTTTCTGTTTTGAAGAGATGGAGCAGAGACGTTTAGAGTTGACAGGTAAGAGGATCAGCCACCGTAAGACATCTTTAATCGGGTATGTGAGTGAACATCAAACAACTAGGAAAGGCGGTAACTCAGCTTGACTCATTTCTCTCAATTCTCTGCACCATGGAAACAGCCCATCAGGCTTTTTCCAGTCAAGTGAGCCTCTGAGGCCCTAGAATCTCGTTGGCCAGCGCTCCCGCGGAGTGTGAAATGAGCAAGAGGAGGGACCAATAGGGATGGGCCAATTAGGAAGCAGAGACCCCCACCGCTCCCCCCCCCCCCGCCCCTGCGCTTGCGCAGTACTACTCTCTGGCCCACTCCAGGAAGAGCTGTGTTCCCGGGTGCAGGTGCTAGATAATACGTGTGGCAACTTGCCTGGCCACACAACACACCAGGGAGCTAGACACAGCCCACTTGCTCCCGGAACCCTGTAGAAAGTAGCGGACAAGCCGGAAGGAGCCCCAGACCACTTCTGAATACCAGGTGCCTCCAAAGGCCAAGCTCACGGTGGCCCACCCAGCAAGTAGGGCCTCAGGAGGGGTTCACAAGTGGCAGAAAGGCTATTCCTATGGGAGGTCGATCCTGGACAGACTGGGTGTTTCTTCCTGTGGACCTGGGCTGACTAGCTTCTGTCTTTCAGAGAGAAAGGGACAAGGCATCAGCCATGCAACAAGCAGCTCCCAGCAGCCTCCTCTTGGCCTGTAGCCTGGCCTTGGCACCTTTCCTCACAGGTAAGTGTACAGGGTTTGTCCCTAGCCAAATTCTCTCATCACCACATCCCCACCCACATTCCTGTATCCCTAGCTGAATTATCCTCTGTATTCCTCTTTGCATTCTTTCATTAATGCGCTCATCCCTGCATTCCCACCCTTATTCTTCTGCAGACCTCAGTGACACTTTTCTTGTGGGTGCTGTGCTCGCCATGGACATCTGCAGTGATTATACAGGCATCATTCCTGCCCTCATAGGTCTTACAATGTACTGACCAGTGTTGGGAAAAGAGTCCTGAGTGTCAATTCAAATCAACTCCAACTCCTTACTGCCTGAAGTCACTCAGTCTTGTCCGACTCTTTGTGACCCCATGGACTGTAGCCTACCACACTCCTCCGTCCATGGGATTTTCCAGGCAAGAGTACTGGAGTGGGTTGCCATTTCCTTCTCCAGAGGATCTTCCCAACCCAGGGATCGAACCTGGGTCTCCCACATTGTAGGCAGACGCTTTACCATCTGAGCCACCAGGGAAGTCTCTCCTTACTGCCTGGCCTCAGGCAAATAATTGAGCCCATCCACGGGGCTTCCTAGGTGGGGCTAATGGTAAAGAACTCGCATGCCAATGCAGGAGACATGAGAGATATGGGTTTGATCCCTGTGTTGGGAAGATCCCCTGGAGAAGGGCATGGCAACACACTCCAGTGTTCTTGCCTGGAGAATCCCATGGAGGGAGGAGCATGGCAGGCTACAGGCCATAGGGTCACAGAGAGTCAGACATGACTGAAGTGACTTAGCCCTCACGCACATGCCTCTAGTGTGTGCTTCCTGGGTGGCCCAGTGGGTAAAGAATCTGCCAGCAATGCAGGATACATCCCTGCATTGATTTGATCCCTGTGGGAGGAGGGCATGGCAACCCACTCCAGTATTTCTTCCAGTTCCGATATCATTGCTTTGGGCACCAGAGGGCACAAGGAGGCTCAAGGGCAACTTCAAGGGGAAAGGAAGAAGTAATACTGCCACACTTAACCTGGTGACCATTTTTCTTCAAAAATTGCCCTCGTTTACTCTGCTAGTCAGAGCTTGTTTTGTGGTTATGATTTATAATGAAGTTTTCTTGAATGTTCTCTACAATAAGCCTTTTTCCTGGTTTTATTAATATAGAATTAACATACATCACTGTACATCACTGTATAAATTTAAGGTGTGCAACATAATGGTTTGACTTACATTTATTGTGGAATAATTACTGAGTACGTTCAGTTTTTCCCTTGTGATGAGAACTAAGGATTTACTCTCCTAACTTTCAGTGTTAACTATGGCGTCATGTTGTATTATGTCCCTCGTACTTTTTTCTTATCACTGAGAATTTGTGCCTTTTGACCACATTTTCCCAGTGCCCCTCTCCATTACCTCTGGTAACCACAAGGCTGATTGCTTTCTCTATGGATTTGTTTTAGATTCCGCATATAAGTGAGATCATACAGTATTTATCTCTCTGTCTGGCTTACTTTACATAGCATAATGTTCTCAAGGCCCATCTATGTTTCCACAAATAGCAGAATTTCCTTAGTTTTTATGGATGATATCTATACACACACACACACACATATAAAGAGAGAGGAATCTCACAGTTTCTTTATTCATTCATCTATTGATGGAAACTTAGGTTGCTTCCATTCTTGGCTGTTAGGAATAATGTTGTGAACATAGGGGTGCAGCTATCGTTTTTTTGTTTGTTTGTTAATGTTTTCATTTCCTTTGAATGTATTCCCAGAAGTAAAATTGCTGGACTAAATACAGAGGTACTGTATTTAACTTTTTGAGGATCCTCCATACTGTTTTCCATTGTGGCTATGCCAGTTTATAGTCTCTTTTCTCCACATCCTCACCAGCATTTGTTATCTCTCGTCTTCTTTATGATGAGCATTCTGTCAGGTGTAAGGTGAAATACTGTGGTTGTGATTTGCATTTCCCTAATGACTAAATATTGTGCATCATTTCAGTCCTGTTGGCAATTTGTTTATGTTCTTTGGGAAAAATGTCTATTCAGGAATTTGGCCTATGAATGTTTGGTTTTTTCCAGGCCTTTTTTTAAGGGACAAAAGCAAACTTTAGGACCCATCTTTTCTATTATTTTCCATTGTTTTTATTTACTTATATTTATTTGTTTTTAATTAGATAGCTTTTCAAATAAATAATATATGCCCATGGTATAAAATGAAAAAGGTATAGGATGGAGACTGTATCATCTTCTCCTCTGTAGACCCCCAGATCAGATCTTTGGAGCTGTGGATAACCAGTTATCCCTTTCATGTTTACCATTCCAAAGATGGTTCATGTATTTATAAACATATTCAAATGTACCTTTTTTTTCCCATGGTAACATTTTATACCTAGCATTCTACATCTTCCCTTAAAGGTACACCTTGGAGAGCTTTTCATAACAGTGCATGTTAGAACAACATATTCTGTATATATCCATCTCATGGACATGCCAGAATCCATGTAACCATGAGCATTTCAGACACTTAATCATTTATTATCACAGGGAATACTTCAGTAAATGACTTGGTACAATTACACATGTAGGAAAATACCTAGGAATTGCTGGATCAAAGAGTGTGGGATCTAAATTTTTATTCTATATTATCAAGTTGCCCTTTAAAGAAATTATACTAATTTACTCATTAGAAACAGATAATGCCTGTTGCTCAAACTCTCACCAACATGCTTTAGTTTCAATTTTCAATTTGTGTTCGTCTTACTATGAAAGACTCTAGAGCAGTGCTGTCCAATAGTATATTCTGCAGTGAGCAATATGTCTGTGTCTACACTGTTCAGGACAGTGGTCACTAGCCACATGTGGTTATTGAGCATTTGAAATGAAACAGGTGGAGCCAAACTATTAATTTTTTAAATTTTAACTAAATTTAAATAGACACCCTGGACAAAGTAGCTTCAATCAGAGTGGGGTGTAAAAGAGTTTGGAAAGAGAGAAAGGGGCATATGAGACATATTGGTGAAAAACTATGAATTGGAAAACCTTTTTAATGACTTAAAATTTTTATAGTTTGCTTGATTTTTTTTTAATTAATTTTGTCTTTCTGTATGTGCTCCATCAAACAAGACTCTCTAGGTAAAGCAGGCCAGGTTACCCTTAAAAACCTTAAATTTCAAGGTTTTATGTTTTGTTTTGTTTTGTTTTTTGGATTTTAGTTACTAGTAATGTAACAGTGTTGGTTTTTTTAATTGAAGTATAATTGACTTCTAGCACTGTTAGTTCCAGGTATGCAACAGAGTGATTTGATATTTCTAATACATTACAAAATGAGCATGATACATCTAGTTACCATATGTCACCATACAAAGTTACTTCAATTTTATTGATTATATTTCCCATGCTATACATTTCATCCCTTTGACCAGTTTATTGTGTAACTGAAAGTTTGTACTTCCGAATCTCCCTTATCTATTTCACTCATCCTCCTACACCCCTCCCCTCCAACCACTTGTTTGTTTTCTGAATTTATAAATCTGTTTATTTTGCTATGCTTGTTCATTTGTTTTTTAGATTCTGCATGAGTTAAATCATATGATATTTGTATGTTTCTTGCTGAATTATTTAACTTAACATAATACACTCTAGATCCATCTATGTTGTTGAAAATGGCATTCTTTCCTACTGCTAATATTCCATTGTGTATATATATATATAATGCATCTTTATCCATTCATCTATTGATATTTAGATTGCTCCCATATCTTTTTTAATATAAATTTATTTATTTTAATTGATTTTGTAAGTAATGCTGCAGTAACAGGGGTGCATATATCTTTTCATATTAGTGTTTTTGTTTTCTTTGGAAATAGAAGTGAAATTGCTAGAGCGTTTAGTATCTCAAAGGGTTTTAATCTGGATTCTGCTTCTTCCTCTTTGTATGGCAGCATGTGACTCTCAGCCCCTAGAAGCCAACTCCCCAACCCCTGCTCTTGCCCAGGATAGAAGGCTTGCTGCCCTCACATTTGCAGCACCCAGGGCAGTATGGCTCAATATTTAAAAGGTACACATTAGGCTAAAAACAAAAAGGTGTAGATGGAATCTTTGTTTTACTGCACAAACATACCTTCAGAATGACCTAAAATGCCTGGGATTTTCACACTCCTTGGATTCCATGCCAGGGAATGCCAGCACTGAAAGATTCCCACCCTGGTCTCCAGCCCACTTCCTCTCACCACCCCACCTTCCCCTTCACTGACACACGCGTTTTCAAGTCCAAGCTCCCCCATTCCACCTGCTCTGCAAACTGCTTGTGGTACTTGAGCAAGAAATTTCAGGAGTGTTGATATCCAGGAAGGATGAGGGGAGGGTATGCAGGCCACAATAAACTGTGGAAAATTCTTCAAGAGATGGGAATACCAGACCACCTGATCTGCCTCTTGAGAAATTTGTATGCAGGTCAGGAAGCAACAGTTAGAACTGGACATGGAACAACAGACTGGCTCCAAATAGGAAAAGGAGTTCGTCAAGGCTGTATATTGTCACCCTGTTTATTTAACTTCTATGCAGAGTACATCATGAGAAACGCTGGACTGGAAGAAACACAAACTGGAATCAAGATTGCCGGGAGAAATATCAATAACCTCAGATATGCAGATGACACCACCCTTATGGCAGAAAGTGAAGAGGAATTCAAAAGCCCCTTGATGAAAGTGAAAGTGGAGAGTGAAAAAGTTGGCTTAAAGCTCAACATTCAGAAAACGAAGATCATGGCATCCAGTCCCACCACTTCATGGGAAATAGATGGGGAAACAGTGGAAACAGTGTCAGATTTTATTTTTCTGGGCTCCAAAATCACTGCAGATGGTGACTGCAGCCATGAAATTAAAAGATGCTTACTTCTTGGAAGGAAAGTTATGACCAACCTAGATAGCATGTTCAAAAGCAGAGACATTACTTTGCCAACAAAGTTTCGTCTAGTCAAGGCTATGGTTTTTCCTGTGGTCATGTATGGATGTGAGAGTTGGACTGTGAAGAAGGCTGAGCACTGAAGAATTGATGCTTTTGAACTGTGGTGTTGGAGAAGACTCATGAGAATCCCTTGGACTGCAAGGAGATCCAACCAGTCCATTCTGAAGGAGATCAGCCCTGGGATTTCTTTGGAAGGAATGATGCTAAAGTTGAAACTCCAGTACTTTGGCCACCTCATGCGAAGAGTTGACTCATTGGAAAAGACTGTGATGCTGGGAGGGATTGGGGGCAGGAGGAGAAGGGGATGACAGAGGATGAGATGGCTGGATGGCATCACTGACTTGATGGACGTGAGTCTGAGTGAACTCCGGGAGTTTGTGATGGACAGGGAGGCCTGGCGTGCTGCAGTTCATGGGGTCGCAAAGAGTCAGACACAACTGAGCGACTGATCTGATCTGATCTGATGCAGGCTCCAAGTGGGCATGTCCCCCTGGTATCACACTACTCTCCCTGTGGGGATTGGCAGAGTCAGCAGAGGGGAGGTCCTATTGGAGCGGGAAGCTAACTAATTTGAAACCACCTTTCAGTAGTCTGAGAAAGTTTTGCTGATAAATACTGACTTGTACTCCCTTTTTTCAATGTGCTCTTACTTTCCACAGGTTTCTGCTTCTTCATCCATCATTTCTTCTATTCCCTGCTCTGCTGCACATCTTTCACTGGGGCAGCCAGATCTAGTCTTTGTTCTTAACAGTACTGGTAGTGGGGACACTTGGATAGAGGTACAGGGGCTGGTCAGTGGACTTCAGTTCACTATGATGTTATCAAGCCCCAAAGGCAGAGAATGCAGGAGTTAAGGCTGCTTCTTGTCGGCCCCTTCATTGAACATCCTGTGCCCTTTATTTGTAAGACTTAAGTTTTTCTGTACAGGTATTTGGAAGAAGATCTCTTTTAGGACTCCATTCAAAAGAGTTTCTCTTTCAGTGAGAACTTCCCGAACCATGCTATAAATTGCAACCACACCCTGCCCTTCCTGTCCTGTTCTGTTTTCTCACTAGTATTTATCATCACTTGACATACTGTGTTGTTTCTGTCTGCCTTCTCCATCAGAATGTAAGCTCCATAAAGGTAGGAATCTTTGTGGTAATTCCAGCGTTAAATGTCACACACAAAATGCTTGGGTAAGGTATTGGGGAGGGTGAATGGGGCACATCGAACTCTAATTTTGCTCCATGAGCATGGGTTCATTTGCCTGCCAGTGGTAAATAACCAGCCAGTTTTCTTTCTTTTATTTTTTATACAGTCTCCTGGGAGATTAAAGTAAATGACTTCGATGAGAAGGATGTTAATAAATTCCAGTCCAATGGCTATCAGTGTCCAACATGCTTTGCTGTGATGGGAAGAAAATGTAATGCCGATCTCAAGTGGTGCCGAGCAGACAAACTGCAGTGTGTTGAATTTTCTGGCATCATAAACACAGGTACTTTTCTAGGTACTTTTCCTTCTGGAGAAGGAAATGGCACCCCACTCCAGCACTCTTGCCTGGAAAATCCCATGGACAGAGGAGCCTGGTAGGCTGCAGTGCATGGGGTCGCAAAGAGTCGGACTCGACTGAGCGACTTCACTTTCACTTTCTAGGATGCAGTGTAGACCCAACAGGTGGCACTTAAACCAGTGGCAGTCTCGCACAAGCTTATGGGGCACAGGCCCTGAGGGTGGGGTTGAGGAGAAATAAGCTTTTGTTCAAATCTCTTAAAAATAAGGATACCCACGGTGGTTTGATTCTGAAAATATGTCTAATTAGTTTTCTCACATTCATTTGTTCACATATGAATTTTTGCATGCTCTTTTTAACAGACTTTCTGATACCTTTGAGGAAGTTATTTCAGCATATTGGTAACCTTTCAACCTCTGCAAACTTTGGTTAGTTTTTTTAAACACAGGGGTAGTTTGTGTTGCCTCTAACCCTTTTTTTTTTTTTTTTTTTAACTTTGAAAGTAAGAATTTTGGAGAAAGGCAGTGATTAAACTTAAACTTTCCTCAAAGATATCATAAAGCATAATGTACTGTGCTTAATTTGAGAAGATCCTACATAAAATTCTAAATCAACTGAAGACACAAATTAGAAATTCATTATATTTAGTAGCATAGTGTGGGTCTTCCCCAGTGGCTCAGCAGTAAAGAGTCTGCCTGCAGTGCAAGAGGTGCAGGAGGCATGGGGTCAATCACTGGATCACGAAGATCCCCTGGAGGAGGGCATGACAACCCATTCCAGTATTCTTGCCTGGAGAATCCCATGGACAGAGGAGCCTAGCATGCCACAGCCCATAGGGTCACAAAGAGTCAGACACAACTGAAGCGACTTAGCACACATGCACACAATATTGTGTAGTGTGAAGAGCAGTGGGCAGAGTACCATGAGGGTTGGGTTGTTTTCATAGCTCTTCTTCCTCCTGCTAATTCTGAGGAGCTCAGCCTTCTTGAATTCTTCATTAATGAGATAATCACAGGGGCCAGTCATTTTGGTTGGTCTCTGGGATTTTTACATTTCTACTTTCTATAATTTGCATAACAGTGATTCTTTGCTTTAACATAGCAGTCACTGGAAATGGCACCCAGAGGAGGTGAGATGAAATCACCAACAGCTGCCATGTGAAAGGATGTATCTGAAGGCACTTCAAAAGGCAGGGAATACAATCAAAGTGATGGCCTTTTTATGGCTGATATTGACATTTTAAAAAAGATAAAGAATAGGAGATTGGATTTATGTCCTTAAAATCAGAAAGGGTTTATACCCAGCTGAAACACAGAAACATCAAATCCTTATAGATCAGCAGCATGCAAGATGCTACTAACAAAGTCATTTGAGGACCAATAAAAGGAAGAGATTCTTATTATCTGCATAAAATGTCTATAAAAACATAATGCTAGATCTCAAAGTGATAATAGGAATTGGAAAAAAGCTTATTTAAACCCACTCCAGTGTTCTTGCCTGGAGAATCCCACGGACGGGGGAGCCTGGTGGGCTGTCATCTGTGGGGTCACACAGAGTCAGACACGACTGAAGTGACTTAGCAGCCAGCAGCAGCAGCAGCATAAAGTTCCATGAGGGTTCCAGTATTTGATTGAGATGGGCTGTGAGGGGATTTGAAGGCCCTGTGATTGGAGAATACCAGCCCTGTTAGAGAGAGTCATATTTAATGACTCACACTCAATTGTGTGGCCTGGTTTCTATTTTACTCCAGCCCAGTCAGAGGTGGTAAAAAAGGGATTATAAAGATGGATGAGAGTGGAAGTCTCATTTATGGTTTCTTGCAGGTCTTAAAGACATGGCTATTGAAGTGAAAAGATGCATACAAGCAGATCTGTGCAAAGAGACAGTAACTTATATGAGTTTTCCAATTGCTAACCAGAGTAAAAATTGCAGACCAGCCACCAGCAGTGGGACCAGGATCAGACCCCTACCTCCCATCATCTTTATTCTCTTCCTGGAGAAGCTGCTTTACTGAGCTCCTGCAAGGGCCCAGCTATCTCCATTTATGAATTAAACAGGTCTTTTTTTGGTTTATGAATTCTTTCATGGCTATTAAATTTTCTATAGGTGTGTTCAGTTGTCCATTTATTTACCATTCAGCAAGGTTTATTTGTGTATCCACCCTTACACAATCAGTGTTGGCTCCCTTCTTTTAAGAAGATCCCAGGGCATTTTGAGAATAAGGATATGCACCTGTTAAATTTTTAAGAGCAACACAAAAAGCAAGAATGAGAGTGGTACTCCTGCTCAGGTAGCCAAAGCTGATTGCTCTAGACACAAGGTATATAGAAGTGGGAGAATATGAATTTGATTAGGGAAAGGTTAAGAATTTACACTGTGGTGTTGTAGAAGACTCTTGAGAGTCCCTTGGACTGCAAGGAGATCCAGCCAGTCCATCCTAAAGGAGATCAGTCCTGGGTGTTCATTGGAAGGACTGATGCTGAAGCTGTAACTCCAGTACTTTGGCCACCTCATGCGAAGAGTTGACTCATTGGAAAAGACCCTGATGCTGGGAGGGATTGGGGGCAGGAGGAGAAGGGGACAACAGAGGATGAGATGGCTGGATGGCATCACCAACTCGATGGACATGAGTTTGGGTAAACTCCAGGAGTTGGTAATGGACAGGGAGGCCTGGCATGCCGCAATTCATGGGGTTGCAAAGAGTCGGACATGACTGAGCAACTGAACTGAACTGAACTGAAGAATTTACACGAACTTTGAGGAGATCTGTACTATTTGGCACCAGGGATAGTGTTCATTAGGGCACAAAGAGAGATGGGAAAGTGGGCAGAGGCTGCAGTGCAGCAGCTAAGACTAATAGTAGGGAAAGTCGGAGAAGAAGGTGTCAGTGAATATATGGACATGTCTAGAAGCCTCTATCTGTGCGTGATGGGAGGTGCCACCAATTGGTGAACACAGTGAACTGAGCTCAGGCCTCCTCCCTGCAGGTTGGAAAGCAGTTCCCCTCAGTCTGCTAGAGATACCATCTCAAGACTGAGATCTCTGTGGTTCTCACTCCTGATTGCTCTTAGAATCACCTGGCAGTTTCAAATTACAAAGCTCACTTGGGCCATCATTTTCAAATATTTTTTCCTAGTCCTTAGGTTGTCTTTTTGTTTTGTTTATGGTGTCCTTTGCTGTGCAAAAGCTTGTAAGTTTGACTAGGTCCCACTTGTTTATTTTTGCTTTTATCTATTTATTTATTTTTGCCTTGGGAGATTAACCTGAGAAAACAAACAAGAGACAGATGTTTTTCTTATTGTTTTATTCCACTGGAAGTGTTTTTGCTCAAGTTTTCCAAAGCAGCCTCTATGAAAAGTGTCACAACTCTAATAAAAATAAATTTAAAAATATTTTTAAATAAAATGATTTAAGTTAAAAAATTAAGGATAAGATAAAAATTAATTTAAAAATAATAAATTTTAAAAATAAAATAAGTAAATAAAAAGAAAAGGAAAATAAATACCATAGAAGAAAAAAAGAAAAGGGTCACAGATAGATTTAAAAGTCATTGAGTGTGCAGTGTTAAAAATGATCATCAGTTTATGGAGCCGTGAAATAGAATATAGTGAATTTAATAATCTTATGTTGTTTGCCAGCTCTTGTTAAATGAATCATAGAAGAATTTTACAATTATCGTTGTCTGCTCCAATTCAAGATTTCCTTGGAAAAAAAGGAATACTTACCAAGTGTTTAATAATTAGGGACCAGGAAGGTAATTTACATTTTCCCATTGATATTACACTGCACAAACATGAGATTTTTTTTTTAACTTTTTAAAGAGATATTTTTTTAATTGAAGTATAATTGATTTACAAGTGACTCAGTTATATACATTCTTTTTCATATTTTTCTATTATGGTTTATCACAGGATATTGAAAGTTCCCTATGCTATACAGTAGGACCTTGTTTATCCATTCCATATATAACAATTTCTATCTGCCAACTCAAACTCCCACTCCATCCCTTCTGCACCCCTTTGGCAACTGCAAGTCTATTCTCTGTCTGTGTGTATGTTTCATGGATAAGTTCACTTGTATTATACTTTAGATTCCACATATATGTGATGTCATACGGTGTTTGGTTTTCTCTTTCTGACTTACCTAATTTACTATAATAATCTCTAGTTCCAGCCATGTTGCTGCAAATGGCATTGTTTCATTATTTTTTATGAGTAATATTCCATTGTATATATGTACCACATCTTTAGGCTTCCCACGTGGCTCAGCAGTAAAGAATCTGCCTGCATTGCAGGAGCCGCAGGAGATGCAGGTTCAATCCCTGGGTCAGGAAGATCCCCTGGAGGAGGACATGACAACCCACTCCAGTGTTCTGGCCTGGAGAATCCCATTGACAGGAGCCTGGTGGGCTACAGTCCATAGGGTTTCAAAGAGTCGGACTTGACTGAAGTGACTTAGCAAGCACACACCACATCTTTATCCATTCATCTGTTGATGGACATGTAGGTTGTTTCCATGGTTTGGCTATTGTGAACAGTGCTGCTATAAACAGAGGAGTGGATGTATGTTTTTGAATTGTAGTTTTGTCTGGACGTATGCCCAGGAGTGGGACTGCTGGATCATATAGCAACTCTAGTTTTAGTTTTCTGAGGAACCTCCATACTCTTTCCATAGTGGCTGCATAACTTACATTCTTACTAACAGTATAGGAGACTTCCCTTTTCTCCATATCCTTTCCAGCATTGGTTATTCATAGACTTTTTAATTATGGCCATTCTGACCAATGTGAGAACATAGTTTTGATTTGCATTTCTCTAATAATTAACAATGTTGAACACCTTTTCATGTCTCTGGTGGCCATCTATGTCTTCTTTGGAGAAATGTCTGTTTTAGTTCTTCCCATTTTTTGATTGGATTGTTTGATTTTTTGTTGTTGAGTTATATGAGCTATTTGTATATTTTGGAAATTAAGCCCTTGTCAGTCATATCATTTATAAGTATTTTCTCCTGTCTGCAGGTTGTCTTTTTGTTTTGTTATAGGCAAAGAATGTTTTTCTTATGTTCTCTTCTAGGAGTTTTATGGTGTCATGTCTTATATTTAAGTCTTTGAGCCATTTTAAGTTTATTCTTGTGTGTGGTGTGATGATGTGTTCTAACGTCATTGAGGCTGTCAAACTTCCCCAACACCACTTGCTGAAGAGACTTTCCCATTGCCCCCTTTGTCAAAGATAAATTGATCAGAGGTGTGGGTTTATTTCTGAGCTCTCCATTCTGTTCCATTGATCCATCTGTTTTTGTGCCAGTACCCCAACTGCTTTGATTACTGTAGCTTGGTTGTATTGTCTGATGTCTGGGAGGGTAATGCCTCCTACTGTGTTCTTTTTTCTCAGAATTGCTGCAGTTCTGAATTTTACGGTTCCATGTAAATTTTAGGATTATTTGTTCTAGTTCTGTGAAAAATGTCATGGGTCATTTGATAGAAATTGCATTAAACTTGTAGATTGCTTGGAATCTACAATGGAATGTCTTTCCATTTCTTCGAATCACCTTCAGTTTCTTTTATTAATGTTTTATAGTTCTCAACATGTAAGTCTTTTTATATCCTTAGTCAGATTTATTCCTAAGCATTTCTTTTTGAGACATAATTTTACATTCCCTTTCTGATATTTCCTTGTTAGTGTAAATAAATGCAGATTTCTATGTTGATCTTGTATCCTGCTACCTTGTTGAATTTGTTTATCAATTCTAGAAGTTTTTGTGTAGATTCTTTAGAGTTTTCTATATGTAGGATCGTGTCATCAGTATATAATGACAACTTTACCCCTTCCCTTCCAATTTGGATACCTTTATTTATTTTTCTTATCTGATCATTTCCAATACCATGTTGAATATAAGTGTTGTGAGTGAGCACCTTGCCTTGATCCAGATTTTAGTAAGAAAGTGTTCAGCTTTTCACCATTGAATATTATATTGGATATAAGTTTGTCATAAGTAGCTTTTATTATGATCAGATAAGTTCCCTCTATACTCACTTTCATGAGAGTTTTTATAATGAATGGATATTGAATTTTATAAAATGTTTTTTCTGAATCTATTGAGATGATCATGTAACTTTTGTCTTTTGGTGATGTGTTGTATCACATTCATTGATTTGTGTACCATCCTTGTAAACTTGGGATATATCAAACTTGGTTGTGGTATATGATCTTTTTTAAGTGTTGCCAGATCTGGTTTGCTAATATTTTGTTGAAAATCTATATTCAAAGATATTAGCCTATAATTTTCTTTCTTGGTGGTATGTTTTTCTGGTCTTAGTATCAGGGTGACAGTGGCTTCATAGAATGTCTTTGGAAGTGTTCACACCTCTTAAGTCTCTTGGAAGAGCTTGAGAAGGATCAGTACAAGTTCTCCTTTGTATGCATGAGCTAAATTTTAATCTCCGATAAAAAGAAAAGCTAATTTGTGATATTACTATATAGACATAAGATTTTATGTTGAAAATGAAATCTTTCATAGGACAAACCCATAATGATTTTACATACTTTTAACATGAGTCAACATACCGAAGATTTTAATTGTAATCAACAGTGCTATGTAAGATCTGTGAAAACATTATCCCCTTTCTTGTCCAATACCTATTCCCCTCAAAATTCAGAACTATCGAAGAAAAGGAGGGATTGAAACTAAGAAGGACTCTGTGGGGCCCTCCTGGGTATGAAAGCCTTTCTGTGTTTGCCTTTTCTTGTTTGTAGGAAAAACTCTTCAGCCTCCAAGACCTTCCAAGTTCCAAAAAGCAGATTCAGTTACTAATTAGGGGAGAGAGGGAAAACAGAAGCCAAGGAGGAGCAATCAAGAAACAATAGTGCAATAATAAGGCAGGGTCTTGGTTCTTCTTCAAGGGATATACATAACAATGTATCTCTGAGTTCTTATATAGGAATTAAGATCCCCACCCAGGTTCAGTTCAGTTTAGTCACTCAGTCGTGTTCCACTCTTTGCGACCTCGTGGACTGCAGCACGCCAGGCTTCTTTACCATCACCAACTCCCCAAGCTTGCTCAAATGTACATCCATCGTGTCGGTGATGCCATCCAACCATCTCATCCTCTGTCATCCCCTTCTCCTACCTTCAGTCTTTCCCAGAATCAAGGTCTTTTTCCAGTGAGTCAGTTCTTCATATCAGGTGGCCAAAGTATTGGAGTTTCAGCTTCAGCATCAGTCCTTCCAATGGATAGTCAGGACTGATTTCCTTTAGGATGGACTGGTTGGATCTCCTTGCAGTCCAAGGGACTCTCAAGAGTCTTCTCCAACACCACAGTTCAAAAGCATCAATTCTTCAGTGCTCAGCTTTCTTTATAGTCCAACTCTCACATCCATACATGACTACTGGAAAAACCATAGGTTTGACTAGATGGACCTTTGTTGGCAAAGTAATATCTCTGCTTTTTAATATGCTGTCTAGGTTGGTCATAACTTTTCTTCCAAGGAGCAAGCATCTTTTAATTTCATGGCTGCAGTCACCATCTTCATTGATTTTGGAGCCCCAAAAAAATAAAGTCTGTCCCTGTTTCCATTGTTTCCCCATGTATTTGCTATGAAGTGATGGAACTGGATGCCATGATCTTAGTTTTCTGAATATCGAGTTTTAAGCCAAGTTTTTCACTCTCCTCTTTCATTTTCATCAAGAGGCTCTTTAGTTCTTCTCTTTCTGCCATAAGGGTGGTGTCATCTACGTGTCTGAGGTTATTGATATTTCTCCCGGCAAACTTGAGTCCAGCTTGTACTTTATCCAGCCCAGCATTTTGCATGATATATTCTACATTTAAGTTAAATAAACAGGGTGACAGTATACAACCTTGATGTACTCCTTTCCCTATTTGGAACCAGTCTGTTGTTCCATGTCCATTTCTAACTGTTGCTTCTTGACCTGCATACAGATTTATCAAGAGGCAGGTCGGGTGGTCTGGTATTCCCATCTCTTTATGAATTTTCTACAGTTTGTTGTGATCCACAGAGTCAAAGGCTTTGGCATCATCAATAAAGCAGAAGTAGATGTTTCTGGAACTCTCTTGCTTTTTTGATGATCCAACAGGATGTTGGCAATTTGATCTCTGACTCCTCTGCCTTTTCTAAATCCAACTTGAAATCTGAAAGTTCATGGTTCATGTACTGTTGAATCCTGGCTTGGAGAATTTTGAGCATTACTTTGCTAGCGTGTGAGATGAGTGAAATTGTGTGGTAGTTTGAATACTCTTTGGCATTGACTTTCTTTGGGATTGGCATGAAAACTGACCTTTTCCAGTCCTGTGGCCACTGCTGAATTTTCCAAATTTGCTGGCATATTGAGTGCAGCACTTTCACAGCATCAGCTTTTAGGATTTGAAATAGCTCAACTGGAATTTCATCGCCTCCACTAGCTTTGTTCGTAGTGATGCTTTCTAAGGCCCACTTGACTTCACATTCCAGGATGTCTGGCTCTAGGCCAGTGATCACACCATTGTGATTATCTTGGTCATGAAGATCTTTTTTGTACAGTTCTTCTGTGTATTCTTGCCACCTCTTCTTAATATCTTCTGCTTCTGTTAGATCCATACCATTTCTGTCCTTTATTGTGCCCATCTTTGCATGAAATGTTCCCTTGGTATCTCTAATTTTCTTGAAGAGATCTCTAGTCTTTCCCATCCTATTGTTTTCCTCTATTTCTTTGCACTGATCGCTGAGAAAGGCTTTCTTATCTCTCCTTGCTATTCTTTGGAACTCTGCATTCAGATGGGTAATATCTTTCCTCTTCTCCTTTGCCTTTCATTTCTCTTCTTTTCTCAGCTATTTGTAAGACCTCCTCAGACAACCATTCTGCCTTTTTCCATTTCTTTTTCTTGGGGATGGTCTTGATCACTGCCTCCTGTACAGTGTCACAAACCGTCCACAGTTCTTCAGGCACTCTATCAGATCTAATCCCTTGAATACCCACCCAGGTAGAAGATGGTAACTTTAAACTGAACACAAGCACATAGACCTGAGACTGGTTGGAACAAAAGGACTGATGACTGAGATTCCTGTAACACCACCCTGTTACCACACCCCATCCAATCAGAGGAAAGTTCTCCAGGGAATCTTCCGGACCCAGGGAATCAAAACCAGGTCTTCTACATTGCAGGCATATTCTCTACCATCTGAGCCACCGGGGAAGCCAACAGTCTGCAGACCTCCGGCTAAATTTTTCCTATAAAAACTCTTCCCCCAAAATCATTGGGGAGTTCAGGTTTTCTGAGGTCAAGCCACCCATTCTTCTTGCATGGCCCTTGCAGTAAATCTTTCTCTGCTCCAAACTGTGATATTTTAGTTTGTTTGACCTCACTGTACATCAGGCACATGAACTTGAGTTCAACAACAAAACAATAAGAGAGAAAAGGACTCTTCCGATGCCAGATCCCAAGATTAAAACTATTTTAAAGTTTGTAGAATTTGACTTCCATATGACAAGCTTGGACTTCCCTGGTGGCTCAGACAGAAAAGAATCTGCCTGCAGTGCGGGAGACCTGGGTTCAGTCCCTGGGTGGGGAAGATCCCCTGGAGAAGGGAATGGCAACCCACTCCAGTATTCTTGACTGGAGAATCCCATGGACAGAGGAGCCTGGCAGACTATAGTCCATGGGGTCTCAAAGAGTCGGACATGACTGAGCGACTAACACACACTCTGCATATAAGTTAAGTGAGCAGGGTGACAACTTTTAGGTTGTCATTTTTTTTTCAATCAACAGATGCTATTTTCAGTCTACAAGGAAGAGAATCCCACACCCTCCTTCTGTCTTCCGAACCCAGAAAGTGAGTGTCGGGGAGGAAGGCAGGGTGAAAGGTCTTGAAACCTGGTGGAAACAGTGCCCTGACCTCCTCTTTCCATGGGGGAGAGTTGTTGCTGGGAAGAGCTAGCCCCCAAGAACCTATGTTGCCCATAGCCTTGTGTCTGCTGCTGCTACGTCACTTCAGTCGTGTCCGACTCTGTGCGACCCCATAGACGGCAGCCCACCAGGCTCCCCCGTCCCTGGGATTCTCCAGGCAAGAACACTGGAGTGGGTTGCCATTTCCTTCTCCAATGCAGGAAAGTGAAAAGTGAAAGTGAAGTCGCTCAGTTGTGTCCGACTCTTAGCGACCCCATGGACTGCAGCCCACCAGGCTCCTCTGTCCATGGGATTTTCCAGGCAAGAGTACTGGAGTGGAGTGCCATTGCCTTCTCCAGCCTTGTGTCTAGATGGTGCCAAATAGCACCTCAGTTCATTCAAGTAGAGTAAGCGCCCTACTTGCAAATGAGTTCCATTCTGAGAGCACATTTGTAAGTTCAGTTTGTTCGTTAAGTCCAACAAAGTTAGCCTAGGTACCCAACTAACACAACTGGCTATATAGTACCGTACTGTAAAAGGTTTTATAATGTTTTCACACAATACATGAAAAAAAAAAACCACACACAAAAAAATGTTTTTAATTGTGAAATGAAATATTTCCTACACATTGGTGGGCAAAAATATGTCACAGCTATCTGTGATTCCGGCCCTCCAAATGTGAATGTGGGAAAGGGAACACAATGCCTGGGATCCAGCAGTTGCCGACACCCTCCACAGTGAATCCTGAAGAGCTGGGGAAATGCAAGAAGCAGCCATCTGCCTCACCTGCCACCCCTTACAGTGAACAAGGAATTAAGGATATAAGCAGTCAGGAAGCAGGATTTGGCTCCCAGATAGCTGAGGGACACATGAAAGGAGTAAATCCAGTGAGCCCAAAGGCTGACGTCTTAGCATACATAGGAGAATGCTAAATGCCTTAACTTGATATCTGAGTTTCCTTACTTACCAATAATCTTTGATGTTTAGACTGCCTGCCCACCCCCTGCTTTGTTGCAAACTTGTGTATAACCTGACTCGCACTTCTGCCTCCTCAGAGCTATTGAGATACTGTCTCCCAGGCTGGGGGTCCAAAACATTTCCAACAAATGAAATAACTATTTACAGACTGTGACTAATATTTTTTAGTCAACATAATCTTCCAGTACTGCGCCTTGAAAAATACAGTAGTCCAGTAGAACAGCTGGCATACAGGGGCTGGCATCATGTAAACGGACTAGAACCTGTCTGCCAAGTAACCTCCAGTCACTGCCTGGAGGAAGGAGAGGACGAGGGACATGATAGAGGTGAAGGACTGTGAGCAGTAGGAGACGAAAGGCAATCTTCAATTTCACTCACGCCTGATACTGATGGCACAGGTTCTGGTTCCTACTGAATTCAATTCTATCTGCTCTCTTGAAAAAACGATCCAGTGGTGTCTAGTTAGTAGCTCTCTTTCTTTTCGTAGATGAGACATAACAGTGGATTGCATGCCGAACAGCTGCTGCAGTCTCTGTGTACCAGTCTACTTTCAGGTCCTGGGCCCCAAAAACAAAGAGAAGCCCCTTGCCATTCCCCGCATCACTAATCTTCTTGGATTCTTCAGTGTAGGGAAAGAGCAAATTAGCCAAGACGACGTGGTCGGTCTCTCTCACCCCACAGCCTCTTGCTCCTGCCCCACATTTTGTAAATAATGATTATGTAACAGCTGAGATCATTTATAGCACTGCTCATGTGTGACAGGAGGTACTCGCTTGGACAGGGGCTACTTTTGTTATATAAGCTCCACTGGAAAAGCCCTGGGGGCTGTGTGTGGTATGCCTGTATGAACTTCACTATGAAAGCCCTGGCTGCTGCTTCACTGGGGCCACAACGGAGCGGCATCATGATTACATTATATAGGTTATGTTATGGCTGTGTTGTGGCTGCTGCTATGGCTGCTGCATCAGCAAGGAGGGAGACCATGTTATGGCTGCCATGCCAGCCAGGAGAGAATAAATGTGTCTGCATTTCCTACGGCTCCTCACATCTTCTTCCAGCCTCTTAGCTTGTGCCTTGCCTACCCTGGGTTCAGCAAACAGTGTGAACAGCAAGACAACTGGCGTCATGATCAGAATCAGCGATACATTCAGTTATTTCTTCCTCTTGTCTCTCTTCATGCTTTCTCTGGGCCTCCAATTCCATCAGCTCTTCATTAATAAGCTCCTCATGCTGGACAGCAAGGAGTTCAGTGAAGTCATTCTATAGCAGATCTAGCTTCAAATAAAGATGCTATACTACTGTACTCTGTACAGTACACAAAAGCACAGCCACTTGTAGAGGATCCATGCATGTGACAATGTCTGCCAGACACATGAACTAACTTATGTGACTGGACACACAAATGCACATTCACATCTTTGAAAGTTTACGATTTGGAGATTCATATGTAGAGGACTTGCTTTATGAGCAGAAGAGCTGCCTGACTTTTCCAGGGTGGGACAGTGAAGATGCAGGGGGAAGCCTGGGGCCAGAGTCAGGTGGACTTCAAGGAGACTGGGGGACCTTGAGGATACAGGGGGAGAGGGCGTCTATATCTTGCCTGGAGGAGTGGTTACCTGGGCACATTTGTCAAAACTCATTAGTCAACACATTTACATTTTACTGTATGTAAATCCTACAATCCTGGAGAAGGATATGGCAACCCATTGCTGTATTCTTGCTGGAAAATTCCCATGGACAGAGGAGCCTGGCAGGCTATAGTCATACATAACTGAGCACACACACACAAATCCTACAATATATGAATAAAGCTAATTCTAAATAAAATTACCTGGACAAATTTGTAAATTGTAAAGAGCTATAAAACTCAGTGATTCATGATTTGTCCAACTGTACAATGTAAATACAGAATTCTGTGGAGCTCCTCAGACATAGGGCTTATCCCAGAGCTCTGGCAGGGACTAAGGAGGAATTGGCAGCAAAGGGCTTTATCCAGGTGGGAAGTCCTAAACCCAGCCTAGAAGACAGGAATGCAGAGCTAACTATGCATAGCCAAGGAAAGGAATGTAGACATTGAACAGGAGTGGTGCTTTGCCCTTTTCTCTACTCTGGGTGAGGAGGCAAGAGGCAGCAGTGCAAATAGAAGTGCATAGAATGGTATCAATTACTCTCAGTTATAGCAACATGTAAGAGTGCTTGCCCTGGGCAGGTCCCTAATACTTCTCTGTTTAAACTCCCTCCCTTAAATATCATATGACATCCCTATATGTGGAATCTAAAAAGAAATGATACAAATGAACTTACTATAAAAATGAACTTACTTATTTAAAAAAGGAGACTCACAGACAAGAGAACACACTTACAGTTGCCAGGGGAAAGGATGGAGGGAAGGGATAGTTAGGGGAGTTGGGGATAGACATGTAATACGCTGTTCTGTTTAAAATAGATAACCAATGGAGACCTACTGGATAACACGTGGAACTCTGCCCAATGTTGTGTGGCAGCCTGGATGGGAGGGGAGTTGGGGAGGCAGAATGGATACAGGTATATATATGGCTGAGGCCCTTTGCTGTTCACCTGAAACTATCACAACACTGTTAATCAGCTTTATTCCAATACAAAGTAAGATGTTTAAAAAGTAAATAAACTCCCTCCCTGTACTGTCTTCCTGTTCTTTCTACCTGCACCCTACAATCTGAGAGAGCTTCCTAGTATGAAAACCCAATCCTATTCCTACTTCTGTACTTACCTCTGCCATGGCCCTCTTCAGCCCTCCATCTAAAGCCTGAGTCCTTCCACCATGTGGAACCTCCCAGAATCTAGCCCTGCTCACCCGCCATCTGCCTTCCCAAACCTCAGGACCCTGATTCCCATTCCTGTGTGACTCTTTGCTATTCCCCTAAAGTACTGCTTCTTCCTCGAATCAAGCCTGAGTGAGGAACTTCCAGGAGATTCTAAGAGCATGTCAGCTCTGGTGGTGCCCTTGGCGGCTGGAGTCACCAGCCACATGAAAATGAAGATGTAAGCAAGCTGTGCTGTGGCCTGTGCAGTCATGGTGACAGTAACTATGGAGATCTGGGGAGGAAATGGAAAGGGAGGGGGGATCCTGAGACACAGAAGCAGCTATAACCTCAGTGAGGTCAGCATGGTCTGAAGGCAGTGGGCCAGGGCTGTGCCTTCCACATCACTCTTTCTGGTAGTCCTCTCTCTCCCTAGAGCATGGAGGGAGCTACTTTCAAACTGGAGTCATTTGCTGATGACTAGTATTTGCTTCTTGCCAGGGAGCTACATTGGCAGCTCTTACAACCCCATTCATTAGTCATAGTGATAACACTATCCCTTTAGTACAAGTGGGAAACTGAGGCCTGGAAAGATGACATATGTTGCCCAAGTTTCTAGGCTGGAATTTGAAGCTATGCCTCTGATGCTAGAGGTCATGCCAAGGCTCTTCTGTTCATGGAATTTTCCAGGAAAGAATACTGGAGTGGGTTGCCATGCCCTCCCCCAGGGGATCTTCCCAACCCAGGGATCAGAGCTGCATCGCCTGTGTCTCCTGCATTGCAGGTGGATTCTTTGCCTCAGAGCCACTGGGGAAGCCCACTACCAAGCCATACTGGCTCTAAACCTGATACCTTGATCCTGCAAGCTGCATTTAAATAAACTACTTCTTCACAAGCCATGTAATTGAGGCCTGACCCCTGGGGCAGGCTGCATAATCCTCCAGACTCTCTTCTTGTCAATAAGCTGGATGCAGAACACTTAACCAAGATCCCAAGAATCCCAGAAAATGGGAGAACCAAACTGTAGGATAGAAAGAGTCTGGCCACTTCCTCACTCTTAGAGGGGAGCTGCCTAGTCAGGAACATCTGTATGAGTTTAAATAACTTAGAAATGAACTTTTCTTGTATTAAACCCCTAAGTTTTTTGGTTTTGTTTTGTTTTTGTTTTTTACTGATATCCATTTGTTACAACAGCATGGTTTTACAATTTGTTATTAATTGCAAAGGACAAAAACGATAACTTTATGTTGAAGAAACCTGGCTGATGTCACCTTAAAAAAGCAATCAAGATTAGCATCACCAGTTGATATGACGTCAACATCATGTAACTTCTGGGACTTCCTTGGTGGTACAATAGCTAAGACTCCATGCTCCCAGTGCAGGGGGTGCTGAGTTTGATCCCTGGTCAGGAACTAGATCCCACATGCTGCAACTGAGAGTTTGTATGCCACAACTAAAGAATCCACATGTCACAGTGAAGATTGAAGATCATATGTGTTGCAGCTAAGACCCAGTGCAAGCAAATAAATAATGTTTTTTAACTATGTAGCTCCTGATAAGATGCACTGGAGTTCTATACCCATGTCCCATTTCATGCAAGGGTATGAGACATACCATTTCTGTGGGGTACTTGCCAAAAAACATGGCTTCAATTTTATCATGAGAAAACTTCAAACAACCTCAAATTTCTAAAAAAATAATTGGTCAGTGAAATAAAGACTCCAAAACTGTAACAGAGTATGGGAGACTGAGGAGACATAAACAACTAAATCCTGTACCAGAGAAAGGACATTAGTGAAAAGTGGCAAAAGTCAGATGAGGTCTATTAGTTAACAGTATTGTTTCAATGCTCATTTCCCGATTTCAGTAATTGTACTGTGGTTATCTAAGATGTGAACATAAGAGGAAGGTGGGTGAGGGGGTACTAGAACTCTGAACTGTTTTTGAAACTTTGAGAAATCTAAAATTACTTCAAAATTAAAAAAAAAAAAAAAAACAAATAAGTAAATAAGAATGAATGTGGTGATGAGTTCCCACCAGACGGCCCTTCTGGGGGCTTTGGTCTTAATCATCATTGGCAAGCCTGGACAATAAAGACCCAAACTGGTTTATACCTTTATAAGTTTTTATTACAGAAAACCCCATTCTTCCAAGTCCAGCTCAAAGCGCCCCCTGCCTGCCCCAGTTTTTTTTTTTTTTTTTTTTTACTAAATCTAGGCTTCTGTACATATTGGATCAAATGGTTTTCTTGCTCCTCAGGTATCTGCTATGGAGTCGAGGACTCTGCCACTGATTGTAGGCTCTCCGAGAGGAGGGGCTGGGACTCTGTAGCCGTGTTCCATTCCGTGACACCTGGTCAGCAAGGTACTGACAGCGTTATGCCCCTGCCTGGGAGGCTAGGCAGGGGAATTGCCAGCCTTCAGCAACCACTGTGCACCCACTTTGGGTCTCATGGTGACAGGGCTCTAGACAATGTCACTGTGATCTCTGACTACAGCCAATACAACTGCTGGCATCAACACAGCGCATTATGGCTGGGACACTCCCTGAGTGTGAGGATGGGGAGAGTGGCATGTCAGTCCCCAAAAATGCAGGATTGCAGGCAAAAGATGCCAGCACAGCAGAAGGGTCTGCTTCTCAGAAGCAAACTGGGCAGGGATTAGGGCGGTCCTGGGAGCCCACACACAAAGGTGCAAAGATTTCAAAGGCAAGGAGCTGGGAAGTGATGGTGGACAGTGGCTTGAAGGAAGCCTGGCCCAGAACATATCAGGACAGATTTGATCAGAGAGTGAACCAATGCTTTAATAATAAAGAATAACGTGGCTATCACAGGACATTGCCTGGATGGCTATGACTGCTACTGCTACTCACTGAGCATTTAAACAGGGGAGGGGAGTGTTTGAGGATGCAGATCTCAGAGCAGCAGGCTTAGCAGGATGATGCTGGCTAGGGCCAAGGGTGTGAAGGAGGCTTGAGAGCCAGCGTTAGTGGTCATGGCCTGCGTAGGGGGAATGGTGGTTGAGGAGTTGTCTTCACACTCAAACTTTCGGAAAGTGACTCCTCTGAACGTCTGATTTTCAGCACCCAGGAACTTACAGGTGGAGATGCTGACATTGGAGCAACCTTTCAGCACGAGCGTTTTCGTCTCTGTGAATGCAAACGAGACAGTAAGGACTTTACAGTCCCTTCACCCTCCCTCCCCAAGTGACCTGCAAGAGCTGAAACAGGTCTGTTCCTGAAACAGGAGCTTGGAGAAAGGAGCCCAGGATCAAGAACAATGACTGAAGGGTAATGGTAATGGCAGAGTGACCATGGAGGTGAGGGTCTAGATCCCTTCCTTGACCCAGTCCCAGAGGAAACTGAGGCTCCTGAAGTTGGATGTGAGCCTGAGCTGGACCTAAGACTCAAATCTTCAGTTTTTTCCTGAGTTGCTGGCAAGGGGTGAAATGCAGGAACAGGTTCAGACCCTCCATAAATCCTCTGTTCTCAATCCAAGAAGAAGTCAGCACTTCAGACTGCTCCTAGCCTCCACTCCTCTAGGCTCTGCTTTCCATCCCCATTCCTCTCTGGACCTGAGTTCTCTCTACCTGAGTTTTCCTTGAGAAGAGGAAAAACAGTCAGAGGGGATACGAAGAGACTACCACGTCTTTGCTCCTAATCTGTGTTATGATGTGTTGAACTCTATTTTAAGGTAAGGTCCTAGGAAAAGACCAAGGAATTTGCAAAGAAGATGTGATTGTGATTTCAGCTACCTTTTATGGAGTACCAATTATGTGCCAGTATTGCTCTATAGTAGTGTATGTGTATTATTCAGTCGTTAAATCATGTCCAACACTTTGTGATTGCTTTGAAGGCTGCAAGCCAAATTGTCCTGAAGGACAGGCAGTTCACAGAGGAGGAAGGGGCTGGAGGAAGTGACTGGCTATTTGTTAGAGTCAGGGCTACAATTTGAGTTCAAGGCTGACTCCATCCTTGCTCTGAGAAGGAAGGAGAAACTTCCAAATACCAGTAAAGAAAGAAATTCATTGCTGTTTTAGATCAAATATCAGTGTTGAAGGTTGAATTAGAGTCTGTGAGGAAGATATGTTGCTTGGCACATGTCTGCAGTATTTTTTTAAGTGACCTTGGGCAAAAACAAAAACAAAATCCTACATTTATGATGACTTTGATCTGTCTGGCTTTCAGATTAAGTCAAGGCCTGGGACTTTGCAGACACCTTCAAATAAGGTAAGCAGAAACAGCAAGTCCTTCTTATGCCATTGCTGCCTTCAGGCAAAGCTTTAGAATTAGACATCAGAGCTGTGTAGACATCAAGACCCTTAAATGCATATTATTACCTGACATAAATCACTCTGAAAAGGCTACAAACTATACGATTTCAACCATATATATTCTGATAAAGGCAAAACTATAGAAAGAGTAAAGAAAAATCAGAGGTTGCCAGGGGTTAGGGTTAGATAGAGCACAGAGGATTTTCAGGTCAGTGACACTACTGTGCACGATACTATGACAGTAGATACATGTCATCATACATTTGTCAAAAGCCATATAATATGCAGCACAAACAGTGACCCTAATGGACTCTAAATGATAGCGATGTGTCAGTGTAGGCTCATGGATGATAACAATGTACCTTTTTGGTAGATGATGTTGATAGTGGGGAAGGCTATATATGTGTAGGGGAAAAAATTGTAGAAAAAATATATCTTCCTCTCAATTTTCCTATGAATCTAAAACTTCTCTAAAAAATTAAGTCTATCTTTTTTTTTTTAAGTAAAAAGAAGTTCAGGAGAAGTATGAAGTTTGGCCCCACTAAGAAATCTGCAATTACAATTATGCATCAATTTCCAAAACCATAACTGCCATTTAACAAAAGTTGAAATCAAATTGTACTTGGATATTGGTGCTCTTTAAACTCTTATTATTGTAAGGCATACTGTGGCAGAGACTGACTGACTGTTCATTTTAGTTTTATGCCTCTTCCTTTCCTGCTGTGTCACCACTGGATTAAATTTCCACCTTCCAGGGCAGTCTGAGTCCCAGACAACAGAAGGTGGAAGGGAGTGAGGAACTCGCTTCTAGGCATTGCCTGTAATAACCTTCCTGCCTTCCTCCACTCCCCCTCTTACCCCACCTGCTGGTGAGATGCAAAGAATACAGAAAAGAGCTGCCAAGTCCTGAGTGAGTAGGGGCTGGAGCCTCAAGATGAAAAGTATCCAGGGCCCTGGACTCTGCAATGAACTGCTCCATGAGCAAGAAATAAACTATATTGCATTGAGCCATAGGACATGGAAGTTGCCCTTTAACAGTAATTAACTAACACTAATAGTGTTATATCAGTAATATTAGCATTAGTAATTGGCTAATAGTAATAGTTAATAAATGTATTATTATTTAAATAATCATGCATAACATTTGTCTGAATATTTAAAGAATAATATTTATTAGTTTTATATTGTATGATGGTTCATTTGTATCTCATAACAGTTACTATCAAATTACTCCTGTAGAAAAGAACAGTTGGTTGGATTTTTTTTAGAGAAATCATCATTATTGTTCATTTTCAAATATTCAGTGACTTTTTTAAGTAGGAAACACTGTGTTGATTTACACCATGACCAAGGGGAATAGATCATAGCTAAAATGTAAAATAGCTTTTTAATTTCAATGTTGTTTTTCTTCTTTTTCCAATTGGTTGGGTATTAAAGCCCAATTTGAGTCTCCCTTCTAGGCAACTCTGGTTTTCAGAAGCCAACACCTCTCAGTGACAGGTAGAGAAGGGAAGTTACATATGAAAAGTAATAAAAGTCAAACCCACCCACACCTACAGAACAGCTCAACCTAGTAAAGAAATAAATGCCAGGAGTGACATGATGCCCTTAAATGAGCCTGGTTTGATTACAAGTCATAAAGAGAATAGAATTCAAAATATGGACAGCCCAGGAGGAATGACACTGGACTGAGGAGCCAAAAATAGCAAGCAACTCAAGTCTACATTAACAGCCTCACTGTCTCAAAGGTACCCTGGCCAAATGTATTTCCTCATCCTATCTCCACCAGGCCTTTTTTGTGAATCCAGAATTTATGATCCAAGGTGTAACCTGTGTTTTAAATTCAAGTCCCATAAAAAGGAATTCACATACCATTTGTAAATTCTGCAATTATACTGACACATCTTTCTCCATAACATTTCCGGGTTTCATTACAGGAAGTTTCATTATTTCCATAACACGCAGGGCACTCCATGTTTCTGGACCCCGCTTGATGTGGAGAAGCTGGGTAGAGTAAGAATCATTAACTCAGAACAATGTTATCACAAAGATCATGGTATTGCCTGGAGTGGAAGGGGAAATGCAGACAAAGATGCTAGCCAGAGAGACCTCTCAGGGTCTCTCTGCATGCTCAGGAATCTCCGATCCTGCCATAAAAATACCAGTCATCCTGTTCCCATGTCTCACCAAAGTATTTGCAGCACTTAACCTCATAGATCTGCCCATACAGACCATCCACTCTTCAAGAACTGTGGTTGATGAGTGTGTTGGGATGAGAAGGGAAAGGTAAGATTTTGAGCTAAAACTAACATTAGCCAGCTATTCTGGATTTAGCCAACAAGTGTGTGACTATTACTAAATCTTGCTCTGAACAAATGAAATCAAGTAATTATTTATCATCGTGACTTTGATTTTTTTAAAAATTATATGAGACCCAGCTCTGCTATTAATGAACCATGCTCTATGACTATGGCCACATTTTCTCCTCTTCAAAACAAAGGTTTTGATCTAAGCCAGTGGTTCTCAAATGACGGTCCAGGAACTCCTGGGGATCCCTGAGATCCTTCCAGGGAGTCCACTAGGTCAAAATTATTTTCATGATGATACTAAGATGTTCTTTGCCTCTTTGTCTTTCCTTCAGGGAAATACAATGGAGTTTTCCAGTGGCAACATGACATGTGAGATTGAAACAGAATAAATGAACAAGCAAATCTGAGAACCAGCTGTATTCTATTAAACCAGAAATTAAAGTGCTTTGAAAAAACATGAAACAATGCCATTCTTTCCACTAAATATATTTTGTTTTGGAAAATAATTATTTCTATTCTAATAACATAAAAATGTTATTAATGTTAACATGTAATGGGTTTTATTATTTTTTAGTAATGGCAACCCACTCCAGTACTCTTGCCTGGAAAATCCCATGGACAGAGGAGCCTGGTGGGCTGCAGTCCATGGGGTCGCTAAGAGTTGGATACGACTGAGCGTCTTCACTTTCACTTTTCACTTTCATGCTTTGGAGAAGGAAATGGCAACCCACTCCAGTGTTCTTGCCTGGAGAATCCCAGGGACGGGGGAGCCTGGTGGGCTGCCGTCTATGGGGTCGCACAGAGTCGGACACGACTGAAGCGACTTAGCAGCAGCAGCAGCAGCAGTAACTAACAAATATTTTTAAAATTTCTTAGCCTTATTTTTAATACAGTAAATATTGATAGATATAGTCCACAGAAACAGAAATTATTTGGGGTCCCTCCATAATTTTCAAGACTTAGCATCTGGAAAGAGGATGTGAGGCCGCAAAATTTGAAAGCTACTAATTAGCAGCGACTGCCCTCCCACACAGGTTGAAGAGCTGTGATTTCTGTCTTTACTGAGAAACGGAAAGCATAATGTTAGTGCTGGTTTTCTTCATTTGTTTCTCAAGTAATTGTTGTATGTCAGCTGTTAATGTTACCCAACTATGCACTGAAGTGCCTAGGCTTAATGTATCCATCTAAGCTTGACAATCACAAGTCGTGAAAGAAGGGATGGATATGGGAGGACAGAGGGAAGATTTGGCCAGCACCCACCGGTGGTATTACTGGTTTGATTGCATGGCTCTCCTAGGCAACACTGGCTTTCAAAGTGGAAGGTTTCATTTTCAGATACATAGACCGTGAAAGACTCAACCGTGGTGTTACTGCAGTTCTCTTCAGAGCAGGCATGATCCTCATACCATGTGGTGTGTTCTCCTACACAAAGGCAAACACAGACTATCAGTCCTGGGTACAAAGCATTCAGGGAGCAACTGCTTTAGGCAAGGACAGAAAATACACTCTCAGCTCAGTGCAATTTAGGGGACACTGAAGAGAGTTTCCTGCAAAAAGAAAAAATCCTTCCCCAAAAAGTAGTTTCTGGCTTCAACGGGAGATCTTGCAGCTTAAAGTGCAGGTGAAAGGCTGATGGGTGAAGTGGATGGTTCACACTGACACCCCCAAAGCCAATGATCAGTCTTAACATCTCTAAATATAGCCAAGCAGATGTGGTGGGTCTATATACAACATGATATTGAACCTGAAACTAGCAAAGCTTATAGACCAAAGCTGTGCAATATGGTGGTCATTTATAAAGCTCTATGTGGTCAGTTACAAATCACTTCCTTATATTTCAAGAGATCAATACCTGAATGTACATATAAGACAGCATTGATATACACATTAACATCACTGAAAAAAACTTCTACTGAACAGCATGAGTACAGTTTACAGGAAATACCAGGACGAGCGGAACAAGTGAAATGACATCACAGAGAAGCAATCAAGCAAAGCCAGAATATGAGACAGCTACAGGACAAATGCCCCTATTTCTCCAACCATTCAATGGAATTGAGCAAAAAAAGAAAAGATCTTACTAAACAAACTAGGCACGATAGACCTAACAGCAAAATGTAATTTTGTTTGGGTCCAAATTCCAATGCATCAATTATATTTCAATATCTTTGAAATATAGTGAACATTTTTAAGGTCACCTTAATTTTAAAATTTAAAAGTATAGCTAATTTTCTTAGGTGTGATCCTTGTATGGTAGTTATGTAAAAAGCAGGGGAGAGTTCTTACCAGAGATGAACAATGAAGTGTTTATAAGGGAAATAATATGTTATCTAAATTTCTTTAAAATACTATGGGGAGTAAATTAGGAGTTAAGGATTAAAATATACATGTCACTATATATAAAATAAATCACCAACAAGGACCTACTGAATAGCCCAGGGAACCATACTCAATAACTTGTAATAACCTATAATGGAAAAGAATCCATTTTCCTAAAATGGAAAAGAATTTGTGTGTGTGTGTGTGTGTGTGTATGAGACTCACTTTGCTGTACACCTGAAACTAACACAGTATTGTAAATCAAATATATTTCAGTAAAAATTTAAAGAATAAAAATGCTATGGGAAAAAAATAGCAAAATGTTAATTGTTGACACAGGACCACAGTTCACTATACTCCTCTTCCTGCTTTTGTGTATGTTTGAAATGGTCATAATAAAAAGTTAAAAATAAATCAAAATGCTCTGAGAGAGCTGTAACAATCATACAAGCAAAATACCCTGGAAGGAAGTCAGAGTGAAAGTATGTTGAATCTGAAACAGGAAGGAACACTGAGAAGAAGGAAAGGGGAGCAGAAAATGGAAAAGTGAAAGCACCTAGAGAGAGTTGACTGCTTATACTTTAGCTAAGAGCTGTCCCTGCTTCTCATGTCCATTAGGATGGGCCTACAATGAGGTTTCAGCCAGAGGAAGCAATTCCAAGGAGCCACAGGGGCTTGTCCGCTTGCTTGGCTGGACACTTGCATGTTGCTTCTCCTGGGAGGTGCCTTCATGACTCCCTCTCTCCGTGCACAGCCCAGCCTTAGCCTTCCTTTTCCTGGCCAACCCCTCCAGCACCTGCCCTGTGCAAGTTCCAGAAATGAGAATGATCAGTGCCTGAGGCTCACCATGATAAAAGTTGGTTGAGAAACTTGTACAGCTGGTGGTGGCATTTGAGGGACACTCCGTGGCATTTTTTGCAACACAGCTGTCTTTCAATGAATTACACTGTATACAGCGCAGTGTATCTGGGGAGACAAAATATTTGGCATCGTCAACATTCAGGAGACACTAATAGAGTTTGCTTTGGAAAAAGCACCACACTTACCTCACGTTAAAAGAATAGTCAAGATAGCATCCCTTCCCTCTGGGGTCCCCCAAACTTTAAGCTGTGAGATGTCTACCATTCTCCGGTTGGAAGACCCAACCTTGACCCACAGCACAGAGTGGTATCACAGGGTGCAGTGTGCAAGAAGGGGTCTCACAGTCTTCACTGCCCACATCTTGACAAGAGGTCACTTGAGGGGATTCCAGAGCACCAAGACTGACAAGAGTCTGGTGAGATGAAAAATGGGGTCTTCATTCCAAAAGGGAGCAACGTGGTTTCCCTCACCTACAGCTGCAACCGTGAGCACGACGACGATACCAGCAAAGAGGAAGCTCTTCATGGTTCTGGACATATGCCTCCTGAAGACGAGAACTGTGGCTGCAGAGCCTCAAGCCTGAAGAGAGAGGCACAAAGAAGACAGTCCGGGGATTCAGAAGATTGCTAGAGCGTGATATCCCCTAGGGTTGCAATCACACTTCAACAAACCTAGCCCAACCTTGTGACGGAAGGAATCAACATCGTCAACTGGAAGCACAGAGCCACGATACAGATTCAAACCTGCCTTTAGACCCACAAGAATCTGAGTTTTCCCTTTGCCTACAAAGGTATCTACATACACAGGTACGAAAGCCTGGGGCATTTCCTACAGAGCCACTACAGATACAAAATGGGCAGGCAGATGATTGCCAGCTCCACTGAGGATGGGCGTCCAAGAAGAAAGCTGGACTGTGCTCTCCCAGAGCACAGTGTCCATCCTCTAGTTGGAATCTTGCCACTTTCACATAATGCCGTTAGGGGCTCTGTCTCTGCCATCACCACTCCAATAAGCAGATACCTACTGAGCACTTACTCTGTTCTGAACATTTACTTGCATTGATTCATGTAATTCCTCCATCTCTGTAGGCAGGTACTATTATTAGGATCACCTTTACTTCAAAGGGGGGAATTAAGCCCCTGAGAAGTTAGGTAAGCACTCAAAGTCGAGGTCACACTCCGGAGAGGAATAAAAGCTGGATTTGGCCCAGATCCCTAATCCTCACTCCACACTGCCTCCAACAGACATGACTCCCAAAGCCCCAGACCCAAAGGTCCCAGCGCACCTCTGACAGGTCCGTCATCAACCTCTCTGAACCTGTAAGTTGTCTAATAGTAAGGTTTAGCTGTATTTATTAAGATCCTGAGAGCTGGAGACTAGAAAATGTAAACTACTATATATAGGATGGATAAACAGACAGTTCCTACTGTACAGCACAAGGGACTATATTCAATATCTTGTGATAATCCATAATGTAAAAGAATATTTTTTAAAAAAGAATGCCTATATGTGTAAAACTGAGTCACTTTGCCCTACAGCAGATTAGCACAACATTGTATATCAGCTATACTTTAAATTAAATAAATAAATATCCTGAATCAGAGCTCCTAAAATTTAAATTTGCCCATGTATCAAAGCAGCATGAAAGGGAACTGTCTGGCTCTGCACTGAGTCCTTCTTTATCATTAGCTCATTTATCCTGTGAACAGGAGGCAGGAGCCACATGTGGCCACTTACATTTGGATTCATCGAAGGAATAAAAAAGAAACATTATTTCTCAGACTGGCCATATTGCAGTGCCCAGTGGCCACCTGTGGCTGGTGGCTGCTGTACTGGCCAGTACAGGTATGAAACAAGCCCCAGGGCACAGTGCTGCTATAAAGATTTTTGCCTACTCCCCAGCTGAAAAACCTGCAGAAGGAGGGATAATGAAAATTGCCCAAACTCATTCAGCTTGTAAGACCAAAAGTGGGACTCCATTCGGGGTCCTTCCAGGTCCAAAATCGAGTTGTACCATGAAAACTGCCACTTATTAAAGAGCAGCAAACCTTCTACTGGGCGCTGCAACCCACCGCCTGCATCCCACTTCACCAACCACACATACATGTACCCCCCCAACATACACACACACACGCACAACACTATGATCACCTAGTTAACTTATTAGGGGTCAGTGAAAAGAAAGAGAAACTAGTCACAGTCAGGGAAGACAGATGGCCCATCAATTATCTAATGGCCCCAATATTTAGAGATCCAAGGAGAAAAAGTACGTTTGGTTTGGAGGCTGTGGCAGATGTTCTATGCATTGTCCCCTACATCCTCCCCTGCCGTCACCGCTCCAGGCACAGAACCCCAGTGCAGAGAGGTTCAGGGACTGGGCTTCCTAGGAAGGGCATCTCAAGCCTTGTGGGTGTAAAGGAAGAGGAGCTAGGGTGAAAAATGAGAAAGAGGCCACAGAAGCCACATCAATTAAGTGCACAAATCACCTCAGCCCAGGTACCGACCTGATGATTAGCCTCATTTTCAGAGGGACATAATGGAGGCCCAGAGTGGTCAGGACTCTGCCCAGGAACACACAGCAGAGAGGCAGAGACTGAAGGTGGTGAGACCAAGGGGCCAGCAAGCTGGGGGCCAGGGCAGAGGGCCCCATAGGGAAAATGAGAGCAAGCGCATCTGTATACCCCTTTGCAAAGTCCTTCCCCCTCATTTTATCATTGGACATTTTCAGCAGTCTGAGAGGGTCCTATCACAATCGCTCTCGTGTTACACAGAGGAGCACAAGCTCACAGAAACTGCGAGAAGGACACCACGAACACACGGAGCAAAGTCCAGTACCTCTTGACTCCAGCCTTCCCCTCCTGGGCACTGCTGAAGCAGCGAGAACCAAGAGAACGCCCTGGACCCCAGACAGCTCTGAACACCTTTCCCCTGCTCTCAGCTGCTCCCAGGCTGGGCCCCGCTTCAAAGCTCAGCCCCACTCCTTTACCTTCTCTGTCTGGCCCAGAGACTGCCCTGCAGAAGGTGGATCCCAGCAGAAGGCTGGAGAAGGTGTGTGAGGGGCCTTATATAGCAGGTGGCTGCACAATCAGAAAGCACAACCGCCTACAGGGAGGGGCTTCTGGGCCAGACTGGGCCCTGCCCAACTGCAGAGCCATACACGGCTTAACCCTTGGCAGCTATGATGCTGGTCAAGTCTCTGAAGCCTCCAGGAATTGAGAAAAACTTTGGTCAGGGCCTGCCTTTGGCAAAAGATACAAAGGAGCCAGATATGTCCCTGGCATTGTCTCATGTGGGCCACCACCCACCAGATGGATTCCATGACCAGTAGATGGATCACAAGTATCACCTTATCCTGACCTCGCAAAGCAGTCACCTTGATTAGCCCATCTACAGATGAGGAAACAAAGGTACATAAGAGAAACCTAATAGGGCTTCCCTGGTGGCTCAGTGATGAAGAATCTGCCTGCCACTGCAGGAGACAGGTTCAATCCATGGTCCAGGAAGATCCCACATACCTCGGAGCAGCTAAGCCTGGGAACCAAAACTACTGAAGCCTGTGTGCCTGGAGCCGGTGCTCCGCAAAGCCATCACAATGAGAAGCCCGGGCCCGGGCACCACAACTAGAGTAGCCCCTGCTTGCTGCAACTAGAGAAAAAGTCCACACAGCAATGAAGACCCAGCACAGCCAAAAAATAAATAAATAAATGATTGTTTTAAAAGAGAGAGAACGATAACAGACTCTCCCAAGATTACACAGCTGGGAAAGACTCAAAACTCAGAATCAGGTCACATGGGGGTTGTGCAGCTCAGGGAAGAAGCTCAGGTCTCCTTGGGCAAGTGTCTGAACTTCACTAATTCTTAGGGTCCTCCAGCCAAGATGAGGATAAACTCATTGTACAATCTCACAGGGTAGAGGGGCCATGAAGCCCCTGCTTGCAGAATACACTATGCACCTCAGTGAGGGGCCCACAGCCCCTGCTGCTGCTGCCCCCCCACACCCTAGGCATTTCGTCTGGCAGCACGGTCTGGGCAGCCTCTGTTGGTGAGAGCAGAGGCAGGCCAGCCTCCTCCCAGCACCTTCCCATCGTGGTGTGTGTGTGCTTCTGGCTTTGACTGTGGATCTGAGTTCCCTTCCCTCCTGCTGTTCCTACCCCTTCAGACACTTACACTCTCACACACAGACATACCACACACACAGAGGTTTCAGGTAGGCATCTCACCAACACTTCCCAGTGGGCAGTTAAATCTTAAGAGTTCTCTCTCTTGAATATACTCCTTGTCCATCTGCTGACCTCTTTGCCTGGACTGTGGCTCAGGTCTCCTTCTTTTCCTTAAATTCATGCATTTAATCAACAAATGGGGCATCCCATGCCCACTCTAGGAATTTGGGAGGTATTTGGGCAAACAGAGACTTTGCCTTCTGTAGGAGTATAGTCTAGAGGGAGGGACATGACACAGATAAAGTAATAAATAAGCAAATTACAGGGTAGATTAGGATATGGTGACTGCACTGGCGAAAAAGGAGTAGTGAGGGATCAACCGTGCTGGGGGAGGGGACACATGATTCAATTTTAAATAGAGAGGCATTGGTCTCAAGGAGAAGGCAAAATCTGAGTTATTTCTATATGCAGATCCTCTGGCCATCTCCTGTTTTCTCCTTTCTTACCCTTCTGCCATCAGTCTGACTACAACAGCATTTTCCAAAACAAAGGTAGCTCCCTCCTTGATAGAATCCTCAGTTCAGTTCAGTTCAGGAGCTCAGTCATCTCCGACTCTTTGTGACCCCATGAATTGCAGCACGCCAGGCCTCCCTGTCCATCACTAACTCCTGGAGTTCACTCAGACTCACAGCCATCGAGTCGGTGATGCCGTCCAGCCATCTCATCCTCTGTCATCCCCTTCTCCTCCTTCTCCCAATCCCTCCCAGCATCAGAGTCTTTTCCAATGAGTCAACTCTTCGCATGAGGTGGCCAAAGTACTGGAGTTTCAGCTTTAGCATCATTCCTTCCAAAGAACACCCAGGATTGGTCTCCTTTAGAATGGACTGGTTGGATCTCCTTGCAATCCAAGGGACTCTCAAGAGTCTTCTCCAACACCACAGTTCAAAAGCATCAATTCTTCAGCGCTCAGCCTTCTTCACAGTCCAACTCTCACATCCATACATGACCACAGGAAAAACCATAGCCTTGACTAGACAGACCTTTGTTGGCAAAGTAATGTCTCTGCTTTTGAATATGCTATCTAGGTTAGTCATAACTTTTCTTCCAAGGAGTAAGTGTCTTTTAATTTCATGGCTGCAGCCACCATCTGCAGTGATTTTGGAGCCCCAAAAAATAAAGTCAGCCACTGCTTCCACTGTTTCCCCATCTATTTGCCATGAAGCAATGGGACCAGATGCCATGATCTTCATTTTCTGAATGTTGAGCTTTAAGCCAACTTTTTCACTCTCTACTTTCACTTTCATCAAGAGGCTTTTTAGCTCCTCTTCACTTTCTGCCATAAGGGTGGTGTCATCTGCATATCTGAGGTTATTGATATTTCTCCCGACAATCTTGATTCCAGCTTGTGCTGCTTGCAGCCCAGCGTTTCTCACAGTGTACTCTGCATAGAAGTTAAATAAGCAATGCCATTCTCCCAAATCTTCCCACCCTCTCCCTCTCCCACAGAGTCCATATGACTGTTCTATACATCAGTGTCTCTTTTGCTGTCTCATACACAGGGTTATTGTTACCATCTTTCTAAATTCCATATATATGCGTTAGTATACTGTATTGGTGTTTTTCTTTCTGGCTTACTTCACTCTGTATAATAGGCTCCAGTTTCATCCACCTCATTAGAACTGATTCAAATGTATTCTTTTTAATGGCTGAGGAACACTCCATTGTGTATATGTACCACAGCTTTCTTATCCATTCATTGGCTGATGGACATCTAGGTTGCTTCCATGTCCTGGCTATTATAAACAGTGCTGCGATGAGCATTGGGGTACACGTGTCTCTTTCCCTTCTGGTTTCCTCAGTGTGTATGCCCAGCAGTGGGATTGCTGGATCATAAGGCAATGTATAAAACGAGTCGCCAGTCCAGGTTCGATGCACGATACTGGATGCTTGGGGCTGGTGCACTGGGACGACCCAGAGGGATGGTATGGGGAGAGAGGAGGGAGGAGGGTTCAGGATGGGGAACACATGTATACCTGTGGCGGATTCATTTTGATATTTGGCAAAACTAATACAATATTGTAAAGTTTAAAAATAAAATTAAAAAAAAAGAAGTTAAATAAGCAGGGTGACAATATACAGCCTTGACGTACTCCTTTTCCTATTTGGAACCAGTCTGTTGTTCCATGTCCAGTTCTAACTGTTGCTTCTTGACCTGCATATAGGTTTCTCAAGAGGCAGGTCAGGTGGTCTGGTATTCCCATCTCTTTCAGAATTTTCCACAGTTTATTGTGATCCACACAGTCAAAGGCTTTGGCATAGTCAGTAAAGCAGAAATAGATGTTTTTCTGGAACTCTCTTGCTTTTTCAATGATCCTGCTGCTGCTGCTGCTGCTCCTGTCGCTTCAGTCGTGTCCGACTCTGTGCGACCCCAGAGACGGCAGCCCACCAGGCTCCCCCATCCCTGGGATTCTCCAGGCAAGAACACTGGAGTGGGTTGCCATTTCCTTCTCCAATGTATGAAAGTGAAAAGTGAAAGTGAAGTCGCTCAGTAGTGTCCAACTCTCCGCAAGCCCATGGACTGCAGCCTAAGAGGCTCCCCCACCCATGGGATTTTCCAGGCAAGAGCACTGGAGTGGATTACCACTGCCTTCGATGATCCTACTCAGTCCTAATTCCAGCCTCGTGGCAGGGCCCAGTGGAAGACTGTGCCAGGGCCCAGTGGGAGAGGTGGGAGCAGGAGCAGCCAATGGGATGTGGGTGGAAGAGGGTCTGAGGACAGAAGAGTTGAAGAGCCCCGTATGCTGCCTTTGAGATAATAGCCCAGGGAGGGGCAGTAACCAGGGGTGGGGGTGAGGGGGTGGGGGAGAGGCCGGGGGACAGGTTGTCCACCAGGATCAAGCTGAGGACACACAGGAAAACCAATCTGGCCAATGTTAATTCTTCTTAGAAGGCACTAGACACCCAGGAATGTCTGGATCTGAATCTAGACTTTGCTCCTCATGTCCCCTAAATTATGTACTAACCTGGCTTGCTGGGCCCAAGTTCTCCATCCATAAAAGGGGAACACCAGACCCTGAAGAAACACCTACTGATTATTTCCTCCTGGAATTCTTTTTTTTTTTTTTAACATTTATTTCTTTATTTTTGGCTGTGTCAGGTCTTAGTTGTGGCACAGCTCTCTAGCTGTGGCCCAACATGTGGGATCTCAGTTCCCTGACCAGAGATTGAACCCACATCCTCTGCATTGGAAGGCAGATTCATACCCACTGGCCCACCAGAGTAGTCCCTCCCCCTGTGATTCTTATCCCGTTCCACTGTGTTTTTGCCAGTGTCATCTAATTGTAATGCCATGAACGCATTTGATCAAGTGTGATGCAGTAACAGCCTCTGAAGTGGGCTGTGCACAACCATTCATGGCAGCCCTGGGTCTGCCCCTCCCAAGGCCCTGGGCAAGAAGTATCATTAACCCCTTGAAAGATGAAGAGACTAAGCCACAGAGAGGACTTGCCTCCAGGCCTTCAGGCACCAGGACCAACAACCTTTCCATTCCAACACAGCCTATGTGGAACCAGCCTCTGCCCATGGGGCTGAAAACATCAACCCAGCTTTCCCATCTCGCTGTTCCAGTCTCTGTCATCACTGTGGGGCTATCAGGATCCAACTGCCAGGATTGCTCCAAGGTTTTATAAGAAATCACCCCCACAAAACAAGCCCTCCTGACTAACCAAGAAATCCAGGGACCCAAGAGAAACAGGGTCTCAATACAGAGCCCAACTTTTAGTCTTAAAGTAAAGACAGGGGGCATAGCCCAACCACGCTGGTTCCATTATCCCCTTAGAACAGGGCAAGGCTCTGTCCTTATGACCTCTCCATGAGACAAACTGGGACTCACTTGGATCCTGGAGAGTCATCCTGGGGTGTGAACCTGTAACCACTGTGGGAAATGGGCTTCTCCCATTTCCCTCAATTTCTCCCATTTCCCTTGATCATTAGCAGAAGGAATGATCAAAGCTTGGAAGTGAGTTCTTTGAGGAGACCACTCAGTTTGGGAATAAACATGCAGAGGCGGCTGGGATCGGAACAGGATGGCCAGAGCAGGAACTCCAACCAGTGTCCAAGCTGAGAACTAGGAAAAGGGTCCCCTGCTTCATCCATTCTCTGTCTGGGTTTGCTTCAGGGAGCTTTCATTGACTGGCTTGTTCCTCCAGCCTGGAAATGTGAGAACAGGTAAAATAATGAAATTATTATCCCTAACTGCAGCACCATGCAGGAGAAATGTACGAGCCCTGAGAGATAAGCCTCCCAAATGGTCCATGCTCTGGATAAAATGATAATCCTCTGACTCTTGAGTTCTCCTTTTGTCAAATGGGAAAAGCATTGCCATTCACCTCTGAAGAGTCGTTCTGAGGGCCTCCAGAAAACCATTCCTCCCATTATAGACTCTGCTCCTAGGGTCTGCACTAGTGACACCACAGTCCAGGGGGCACATCAGGTCACACAGGGCAGGAGCTAAAGCAGGACCCAACCTCAGAGCACACTTCTGCCACCTACCAATTGGGCTTGGACATTTAGTTCCATGTTCTCTAAGTCTGTTTCCTCGCCTGAGAGAACGGGACATCCATAATATCCAACTTTTCATAAAGATTAAGAGGAAACACTCTTTAGATGGGGCACACAGTGTTATAAATTTAGCTCAAAGAAATTTCGCTATGATACATACCATCAGTTCAGTCACTGGCAGTTTTCCTGGGCTTCCTTTGTGTCATGCAACATGTCCAGGACCAAACAAGTAATCATTCCAGGACATTTTCAATATGACCATTTCTAAAAAAAGAAAAAAGAAAACCAGGCTGTAAATATATTTGAAGAATTATTGCATCCAACATTATAAAAACAGTTTGTCTGCCTGATCTATAATGTGAACCTCCACTGGGTTGGGGACAAAGGACAAAAAACAGCAGACAGGCCTGGTTTGACACCTGCCTATGCCAGTTATCAGCTGTGTAAACTTGGTTAAGATTCTTAGTGTCTCCATTAAAACAAAGGGACATAAATTTTCTTGGAGGCTCACTCACATAGTGGCTGCTGACACACAAAGAATAGCAGCTGCCTTTCCCTCATCTTTTTTCTGACAATTGAACCTTCAAAGCCCTCATTTATTCCATAAATATGTGTTTGGGCATTTACTCTGTGCCAAACCCTGGATAGTGGATTTACAAAGTTAATGAGACAGATGAGTTCCTTGTCATCCCAAAGAATTTAAGCTAATAACAACAACTACAAACAAACAAACATTTTTTAAATAAACAGACAAAGATAATTGCAAACTGAAGATTTGTGATGGAAACAAAATGGTAACTGAGTTAGGAAAGAATAAGGCTGGGGTTTGAAGGCATCTCCAAGAGGTAAGAAGGAAACAGTCAAGGGAAGAGGGAAGTCAGATGGTTCCCAGAACAGGACAAAAAACATGAGCAAAAAAAAGGTTTCTTAGTCAAGAGCATGCCTTGCTGAAGGAACTAGCAAAAAGGCACACCAGTGTATTGAAGAACCACATGGTTATATCCACACCTTACTGAGCTCATTTCAACATTTTATGTTGGTTCTTCAACCAAACAGCTTAGATGGAGTGCAAAGAGCACCAGGCTTATTGACGGAAAATGAGAGTTCAAAACCTAGTTTTGTAATTCAGTAACTGGGTGTTAACTTTTATCCATGAGTCCCAATTTCCTTAGATAAAATGGTAAAATTAGTAATACCTACCTGAGAGAAAATGAATAGTGACTACCTTCATCTATGACATACAATGGGAGATAGTTAATTCATCACTGGTTTTATCATTCCTAATGAACATGGTAGGTGATATCCCTTACAGATCATGCCAAAGTTATTGTGTCCATTTGGAGCAAAATAAAGCTGATAGGGAGACTCTGTGGTTGTTGTTGTTCTTCTTCTTGAGTCACTAATTTGTATCTGACTCTTTGCAACCCCATGGACTGCAGTACACCAGGCTTCCCTGTCCTTCATTTTTCTCCTGGAGTTTGCTCAAATTCATGTCCATAGGACTGAATTGCATTGCCTTGAGAAGAATATGAAGACTCAATTTTCCTTTCTAGGCAATGAGTTAGGCAACCTGTTCTCATTGTTGAGAAGTCTGAACTGGCCCCAGGTAACTCCCTCCTCTAGCCCCTAGCTCATTCTTCCTCATCTCAGAACCAGCAGCTCCAGGCAGAGGACAGCTTCCATTAGCAGCCGGCCGAGCCAAAGGTGATAGCATTGGTGAGATTCCAGAAGGGAGCAAGGATTGGGATTCTGTGTCTCTTGGGATGCAGTGGAGTTGAGTTTCCCTGGGAAGAAGAGAGAACAAAGACAATACTTGAGGGTTCATAGGAAACAGAGGGAGGAAAATTGAGGACGAGTGAAAAGAGACCCAGAAGAAAGAGGAATCATCCAGGACTATCCTTTCCACCTTCTGCCACCTCTGTGAGACCCAAGACAGAAGTGAGTTGACTCAGGCTCCTTCTAGGCATGTCAGTCTATTCCATTGACCAACCTGTTACTGAATGCACCTCCACTGGTGGGAAACACTGCCTGCCCTCCTTCTGAGAGCTATTGACATCCACTTTCTCATCACTCTGATAACAGATGGCAGTGTTATTTTTCTTTGTTACTTTTCAACATAAAATCTAGGAAACCTATAGCAGCTCCAAATAGTGTTTGGGAATCCATGCAGCAGACACTTCATCCTTTTATTCAGTTTGTCCTAAACCCAGAAGCTAGAACAGTGAAGAGCTAAGAAGGACTGGCAGGACTAAAGCAATTAAAAACAAGTACATGGGCGGCTGAAGATAACACGCAAGGCTATTTCTTGCATCTTGCTTCCAAGCCTCTGTCTATTTGCTTACTGGTACAGGGACAAACTCCAAGCCTCTGTGACTCATGCAAATAACATACTCCTTTAGGGAATATCATGCTGTTTCAGAAAAAAGAAATGAGTTATTAAAAGGTGAAACAGTAAAAGGCCTATATTGATGTTGGTGGCAATAAGGAAGTATGGAATACAGGGCTGGTTTATATTTCTGGTTTTCATAGGCTGTGTGATTTTGGCCAAAGTCCTTCCCCCATTTGTACCCTAGGAAAGACACTGGGATACAAAGGGGGGAAGTCCAGAATTCAGTCTAGTTTCAAGAGTATATTGTTGTTTCTTGAAATGGGGATTTAGATAAGAGATTTGTGGACATATAATTCAAGGCTGTTTTTTTTAAATATAAATTTATTTATTTTAATTGGAGGTTAATTACTTTACAGTACTGTATTGGTTTTGCCATACATCAACATGAATCCACCACGGGTGTACATGTGTTCCCCATCCTGAACCCCCCTCCCACCTCCCTCCCCATACCATCCCTCAAGGCTGTTTTTAAAATTTCTGGTTGTTTTCTTCCAACCACCAAAACAGTTTTTGAAAAATACTTTTTGACTCAAAATTAAAGATAGCTATCTTTTCCATTACAGACCAGCCTGAGGTTTGCTTAAGCACCTTTTTTGAGCACCAAGGGGAAATATTCATAACAGTGAAATCAGCCTATGATGCATTACATGATATAAAATAAATTTAATATGTCTATGAAAATGCTTTTTAGCCTAAACTGTAGTGCTTACACATAAGCACTGTCAATATTACTAAACTGCTGCAAAAGGAGGAACTTGTCAACACCATTTTGGCTCAAGTCACAGTGATTCAACAGAAAGAGTGAAAGCTCTGATTCAGGCAACTGATTCAAGCATTTACACAAAACTGGGGATGAAGTGCTATATAAATCATTAAGATTTTATGGAAGAAATCACATACACTCCCCTCCCATGGACTGTTGAGACTCCAGCATTTCTAAATAAAATGCCGATCAATGGAACAAAATAGAAAGCCCAGAGATAAATCCACGCACCTGTGGACACCTTATCTTTGACAAAGGAGGCAAGAATATACAATGGATTAAAGACAATCTCTTTAACAAGTGGTGCTGGGAAAACTGGTCAACCACTTGTAACAGAATGAAACTAGAACACTTTCCAACACTATACACAAAAATAAACTCAAAATGGATTAAAGATCTAAGTGTAAGACCCAAAACTATAAAACTCCTAGAGGCAAACATAGGCAAAACACTCTCCGACATACATCATAGCAGGATCCTCTACGACCCACCTCCCAGAATACTGGAAATAAAAGCAAAAATAAACAAATGTGACCTAATTAAACTTAAAAGCTTCTGCACAACAAAGGAAACTATCAGCAAGGTGAAAAGACAGCCTTCAGAATGGGAGAAAATAATAGCAAATGAAGCAACTGACAAACAACTAATCACAAAAATATACAAGCAACTCCTACAGCTCAATTCCAGAAAAATAAATGACCCAATCAAAATATGGGCCAAAGAACTAAATAGACATTTCTCCAAAGAAGACATACAGATGGCTAACAAACACATGAAAAGATGCTCAACATCACTCATTAATAGAGAAATGCAAATCAAAACCACTATGAGGTACCATTTCACGCCAGTCAGAATGGCTGCTATCAAAAATTCTACAAGCAGTAAATGCTGGAGAGGGTGTGGAGAAAAGGGAACCTTCTTACACTGTTGGTGGGAATGCAAACTAGTACAGCCACTATAGAGAACAGTGTGGAGATTCCTTAAAAAACTGGAAATAGAACTGCCTTATGACCCAGCAATCCCACTGCTGGGCATATACACTGAGGAAACCAGAAGGGAAAGAGACACGTGTACCCCAATGTTCATCACAGCACTGTTTATAATAGCCAGGACATGGAAGCAACCTAGATGTCCATCAGCCAATGAATAGATAAGAAAGCTGTGGTACATATACACAATGGAGTATTCCTCAGCCATTAAAAAGAATACATTTGAATCAGTTCTAATGAGGTGGATGAAACTGGAGCCTATTATACAGAGTAAAGTAAGCCAGAAAGAAAAACACCAATACAGTATACTAACGCATATATATGGAATTTAGAAAGATGGTAACAATAACCCTGTATACGAGCCAGCAAAAGAGACACTGTGGGAGAGGGAGAGGGTGGAATGATTTGGGAAAATGGCATTGAAACATGTATAATATCATATATGAAACGAGTAGCCAGTCCAGGTTCAATGCACGATACTGGATGATTGGGGCTGGTGCACTGGGATGACCCAGAGGGATGGTACAGGGAGGGAGGAGGGAGGAGGGTTCAGGATGGGGAACACATGTATACCTGTGACGGATTCATGTTGATATATGGCAAAACCAATACAATATTGTAAAGTTAAAAAATAAAATAAAGTAAAAAAATAAAAAGAACATTCATTTGAACACTATCTGGAATTCTGCCAGAGCAGATGATTAATTTGAATTGAGGCCCTTTCAGCTTCTTTATCATCGGCAAAAACATCAAAAGGGGAAAGGGAAGTCGCTCAGTCGTGTCCGACTCTTCGTGACCCCATGGACTGCAGCCCACCAGGCTCCTCAGTCCACGGGATCCTCCAGGCAAGAGTAGTGGAGTGGGGTGCCATTGCCTTCTCCAAAAACATTAAAGAAGGCATCCAAAGCCTCTCCTGTTGCCACCTGGGATCTTTGGTTGCAGCATCAAGCAGCAAGTACCCAATGGTCTGAAGAAAACAAAATACATCATTATCATCCGATATTCCAAGTCAGCCTCCAGAAAATAAGCACTGACTCTAAATGTGGCCAAAAATGCATGCACATTATTTTATATTGATATATGGCAAAACCAATACAATATTGTAAAGTTAAAAATAAAATAAAAAAATAATTTAAAAAAAAAAAAAAAAAAACTGTTAGGGAAAATTTAAAAAATTTTAAAGACAACACATATTGTGAAAATAACAAATATAATGAAGATAATTTTAAAATGTTAGGGTTTAAATTCCTAAATAAAATAAAGATCCATTAAGTGATATATGAAAGACTGATCTCGGAAGTAATGAAAATTTCCCCTCTAACTCTCTTTCTCTGTTCTTTTTTGTTTTACTTTCACCTGTCTTACAGTAATCAGAGTCTGATCCAGCCTGGAGCAATTCTTACCCTCATGGGAATGGAGGGAGAATGGATGGGTATGGTCAGTAAAGGACCAGAAACAACCAGGAATAATAGGGAGAAATGGCATTTTAACAAAGTTGTCAGTCCCTCACTAGGAAGCCCACTTTGGTGGGAGACACTTCTAATCCACACAAATCTTTTTTTTTTTTTTCTCTTTTAACTTGATTGTGTCTGGTCTTAGTTGCAGCACCCAGGACTGTTTGTTGCAGCACACAGACTCTAGTTGTGGTGTGCAGGCTCAGAAGTCGCAGCATGAGGGCTCCAGAGTGAGGCCAAAGTACTTGTCGTGTGTGGGCTTAGTTGCTCCATAGTATGTGGGATCTTAGTTCCCTGACCGGGGTTGAACCCACATCTCTTGCATTGCAAGCTGGATTCTTTTTTGGTTTCTCTGTCTTCCTTTTATTTTTTTAAACTAATTCATTTTTTTCAATTGGAGGATAATTACTTTACAATAGTGTGATGATTTTTGCCATACATCAACATAAATCAGCCATAGGTATACATGTGCCCCCCCACCCAGTGCCCCCCTCCCACCTCCCTCCCTCCCCTATCCCTCTAGGTTGTCCCAGAACACTAGCTTTGGGTGCCCTGCTTCACGAATCAAATTCACACTGGTCATCTATTTACATGTGGTAATGTATATGTGTCAATGTTATTCTCTCAAATCATCCTACCTTCACCTTTTCCCACTGAGTCTGAAAGTCTGTTATTTACATCTGTTTCTCCTTTACTGCCCTGCATGTAGGATTGTCAGTACCATCTTGCTAAATTACATATATATATGTTAACATACTGTATTGGAGTTTCTCTTTCTGACTTACTTCACTCTCCACAATAGGCTTCAGGTCCACCCACCTCATTAGAACTGATTCAAATCCATTCCTTCTTATAGCTTAGTTATATTCCATTGTGTATATGTACACAACTTCCTTATCCATTCATCTGTGGCTGGATATCTAGGTGGCTTCCATGTCCCAGCTATTGTAAATAGTGCTGCAGTGAATATCGGGGTACATGTGTCTCTTTCAATTCTGGTTTCCTCAGGATATATGCCCAGCAGTGGGTCAAAAATGTTTTTTCCAGGATGTCAAAATGCATATAAATGTTATCTGTAGCAAAAAAAAAAAAAAGCTTTTTAAATTACATGAAACTACTCCAACAACTTAAAAAATTTTAAACATAATTTCAAAAAATACATGAAGCAAAAACTGACAAAGTAAAGAGAGAAATAATGATTTAATAATAATAATGCAAAACCCCAATACCCCACTTTCAATAATGGATAGAAAAACTAGACAGAAGGTCAATAAGGAAGCAGAAGACTTAACAATGCTGGAAACCAACTAGCCATCTATAGAACACTCCACCCCACAACAACAGGATATACATTCTGCTTAAGTGCATGTAGAACATTCTCCAAGATAGAGCATGTGCCAGGCCACATAACAAACCTCAATATATTTTAAATGCTAGAAATAATATAGGGTGTGTTCTCCAACAACAATGGATGAATTCAAAAATCAATAACAAAGAAATTTGGAACACTCATAAATGTGTGGAATTTAAATAATATACTTCTAAATAGCTGTGGATTTTCTCATATGTCAACTTAGGTAGGCCATGGTACCAGAATTTCACTAAATATTATTCTAGATATTTCTGTGAAAGTATATTTTAGATGAAGTTAACATTTAAATCATCAGAATTTGAGTAAAGCAGATTACCCTCCACAATGTGGATTTTAATTGATGGCCTAACAGAAAAAGACTGATCCCCTGAAGAAGAGATAACTCTACCAACAGCCTTTGGACTTGAGCTGCCAGCATCAAATCTTCCCTGGTCTACAGACTGCTGGATTACCCAATACTGGACTTACCAGCCTCCACAATTATGTAACCCAATTGTGTAACTCTTTCTCTCACAGAAAGAGAGATAGACTACTATGAACAGTTGTATAATAACAAATTTGTTGAGCAAGATAAAATGTATATGTTCCTAGAAACACACAAACTATCAACATTAATGCAAGAAGATATGGAAAATATGAATAGACCTACAACATGTAATGAGATTGAGTCAGAAGTCAAAATTTTCCAAAAATAAAAATCAAAGAAAAACCCACTCCCATGTCCTAGGATTGTTCTATCTGTTGTCTGTTTAATAAAAGATCTGTCTGCTTGAGCTATAACTAGTCTCTTATTTCAAGTCCTTGCTACAATGAGACAAGAGCCAAGAAATCCTGACTTCTTGAGCTATAATTAATCCATCATTCCAAATCTTTGTTACAATGAGATAAGGACTGAAGAAGAGAAACAAACTGACCTGACAGCATGACTAGGAAAAGATGGCTTCACTGGCGAATTTCACCATGTTTACGAAAGAATTAACATCAGGGACCAAAGACTCATTCTATGGGGCCCCTGCCAAAGACTACTGCTGACATCAGCTCAGAGAAGGCAGCAGTTGATGAAGCCTTCCACAATGAGAAAAGTAAGATGTTAGTGACACTGTGTTTGACAGTAGACAAACTGGTAGGAATGTAGAACCTTAAAAAGTCACATCTTTTCCATCTTTTTTAATATAAATTTATTTAATTGGAGGCTAATTACTTTACAATATTGTATTGGTTTTGCCACACACTGACATGAATCTGCCATGGGTGTACATGTGTTCCCCATTTTGAACCCCCCTCCCACCTCCCTCCCCATACCATCCCTCTGGGTCATCCCAGTGCACCAGCCCCAAGCATCCTGTATCCTGCATCGAACCTGGACTGGCGACTCATTTCATATATGATATTATACATGTTTCAATGCCATTCTCCCAAATCATCCCACCCTCTCCCTCTCCCACGGAGTCCAAAAGACTGTTCTATACATCTGTGTCTCTTTTGCTGTCTCGCATACAGGGTTATTGTCAACATCTTTTCCATCTTTAACACTCCTGAAATTGACCTACCTTGGCCCCAGCAGCAGTACTTGGCACACCTCTGATGCAGACACCATCCCCAGTGCCGAGGCTTTAGAATCTGTTGACTCAATCCAGAGGAAGCAGGGGTCCATGGACGGCAGTCATTCCATGTGTCAGTCTGGAAAGTTAATGGCCTTTCTACAGTTCAGAAAGCAGTTTTTCCACAAATGTCAGTGTCACATACAAAGGGTCAAAAAGCTAACCTACAAGGGCCCTCTGGCCATGATACTGTTAGGCAGTTAAAATACAAAAAGGAATCCAAAATGGTGGAACTACACGGAAGTGGGGGGAAGTCCACAAAAGAGGATGTTGAGGACCAGAATGGAGAACCTCTTGCAGGAAAACATTCCCAAAACATGCCCCCTTCCCTGACTGGCCTTGAGCATACACCCACTTGCATTGCCTTTCTTGATTGGTGGCAGGCACAGGCACCTATTTTGCACAGGCGGAACCAAGAGGAGACAGGAAGTATAAAAAGGGAAGCAAAGAGGGATCATCACCTTTCCTTCAGGGTTGGCCCACTTCCCCATCTCAGGAGTGTACTATCTGTTTTCTCTTTAATAAATGATCTCTCTGCTTGAGCTTTAACTAGTCTCTTGTTTCAAGTCCTTGCTACAATGAGACGAGCCAAGAAATCCTGACTTCTTGAGCTGTAATTAGTCCATCATTCCAAATCTTTGTTACAATGAGACAAGAAATGAAGAAAAGATACAAACTTACCTGACAATATGACTACCTGAGCAGCAAATATTAATACATAAGCAAGGCTCTGAAAGACCATGAGTTCACTCTGACCCTCAAAGAAAACAGTTCAGCCAGTGTAAGGTAATATGTTCCATTTCTATGAATTTTGCCAAGAAGAAAAGGGTACTAGCCTGGAAAATGGGCCCCAAAGATATTAGTTCCTAATCTTTGGAACCTGTGGATGTAACTTTAGATAGCAAAGACTTTACAAATGTGATCAAGTTAAAGATCCTGCTTTGGAATCCTGGGTTACATAGGTGGGCCCTAAATGCCATCATGAATGTCCTTATAAGATATAGGCTGGTTGACTACCTGACTTCAGACTATAATACAAAGCTACAGTCATCAGGACAGTATGGTACTGGCACAAAGACAGAAAAATAGATCAATGGAACAAAATAGAAAGTCCAGAGATAAATCCACACACCTATGGACACCTTATCTTTGACAAAGGAGGCAAAAATATACAATAGAGGAAAGACATCTATTTATCAAGTGGTGCTGGGAAAACTGGTAAACCACTTGTAAAAGAATGAAACTAGAACATTTTCTAACCCCATACACAAAAATAAACTCAAAATGGATTAAAGATCTAAATGCAAGACCAGAAACTATACAACTAGAGGAAAACATAGTCAAAACACTCTCTGACATAAATCACAGCAAGATCTTCTATGACCCACCTCCCAGAGTAATGGAAATATAAGCAAAAATAAACATATGGGACCTAATTAAACTTAAAAGCTTTTGCACAACAAAGGAAACTATAAGCAAGGTGAAAAAAACAGCCTTCAGAATGGGAGAAAATAATAGCAAATGAAGCAACTGACAAACAACTAATCTCAAAAATATACAAGCAGCTCCTGTAGCTCAATTCCAGAAAAATAAACAACCCAATCAAAAAATGGGCCAAAGAACTAAACAGACATTTCTCCAAAGAAGACATACAGATGGCTAACAAACACATGAAAAGATGCTCAACATCACTCATTATCAGAGAAATGCAAATCAGAACCACAGTGAGGTACCATCTCACTCCAGTCAGAATGGCTGCTATCAAAAAGTCTACAAACAATAAATGCTGGAAAGGGTGTGTAGAAAATGGAACCCTCTTACACTGTTGGTGGGAATGCAAACTAGTACAGCCACTATGGAGAACAGTGTGGAGATTCCTTAAAAAACTGGAAATAGAACTGCCTTATGATCCAGCAACCCCACTGCTGGGCATACACACTGAGGAAACCAGAAGGGAAAGAGACACGTGTACCCTAATGTTCATCGCAGCACTGTTTATAATAGCCAAGACATGGAAGCAACCTAGATGTCCATCAGCAGATGAATGGATAAGAAAGCTGTGGTACATATACACAATGGAGTATTACTCAGCCATTAAAAAGAATACATTTGAATCAGTTCTAATGAGGTGGATGAAACTGGAGCCTATTATACAGAGTGAAGTAAGCCAGAAGGAAAAACATAAATACAGTATACTAACGCACATATATGGAATTTAGAAAGATGGTAACAATAACCCGTGTACGAGACAGCAAAAGAGACACTGATGTATAGAACAGTCTTATGGACTCTGTGGGAGAGGGAGAGGGTGGGAAGATTTGGGAGAATGGCAATGAAACATGTAAAATATCATGTAGGAAACGAGTTGCCAGTCCAGGTTCGATGCATGATGCTGGATGCTTGGGGCTGGTGCACTGGGACGGCCCAGAGGGATGGTATGGGGAGGGAGGAGGGAGGAGGGTTCGGGATGGGGAACACATGTATACCTGTGGCGGATTCATTTTGATATTTGGCAAAACTAATACAATTATGTAAAGTTTAAAAATAAAATAAAATTGGAAGAATAAAAAAAAAAAAAAAAAAACTGGAAATAGAACTGCCATACAACCCAGCAATCCCATTGCTGGGCATACATACTGAGGAAACCAGAATTAAAAGAGACACATGTACCCCAATGTTCATCGCAGCACAGTTTACAATAGCCAGGACATGGAAGCAACCTAGATGTCCATCGGCAGACAAATGGATAATAAAGCTGTGATACATATACACAATGGAATATTACTCAGCTATTAACAAGAATGCATTTGAATCAGTTCTAATGAGGTGGATGAAACTAGAGCTTATTATACAGAGTGAAGTAGGTCAGAAATAAAAACACTAATACAGTATATTAACACATATATATGGAATTTAGAAAGACGGTAATGATGACCCTATATGTGAGATAGCAAAAGAGACACAGATGTAAGAACAGACTTTTGGACTCTGTGGGAGAAGGCGAGGGTGGGATGATTTGAGAGAATAGCATTGAATCATGTATATTATCATGTGTGAAATAGATCCCCAATCCAGGTTCAGTGCATGAGACAGAGTGTTCAGGGCTGGTGCACTGGGATGACCCTGAGGGATGGGATGGGGAGGGAGGTAGGAGAGGGGTTCAGGATGGGGAACACATGTACACCCATGGCTGATTCATGTCAATGTATGGCAAAAACCACTACAATATTGTAAAGTAATTAGTAATTACTAATGTAATTACTAGACTTCCCTGGTGGCTCAGATGGTAAAGTGTCTGTCTACAATGTGGGAGACCCAGGTTCGATCCCTGGGTTGGGAAGATCTCCTGGAGAAGGAAATGGCAATCCACTCCAGGACTATTGCCTGGAAAATCCCATGGACAGAGGAGCCTGGTAGGCTACAGTCCATGGGGTCACAAAAAGTCAGACACGACTGAGCGACTTCACTAAGACTCACTAATGTAATTACTAATGTAAAGTAATTCCAATTGAAATAAATAAAATTTTTTAAAAAGATATAGGCAGGTTGAGATTTGTGTGATATGGAGGCAGAAACTGGAGGGATGCAGCCACAAGCCAAGGGATGCCAGCAGCCAAGAGAATCTGAAAGAAGCAAGAGACTGGGTCTCCCCTAGAGCCTCTGGATGGGTTATGACCCTGCCAACACTTTGATTTCAGCTCACTGAAACTGATTTCAAAAACTATGTTGTTTTGAGCCACAAGTGTATGGTGATTTGTTACAGCAGCCACAGAAAGCTGATACAGGAAGTGTTCATAGGAGATGGGTTTTTGTTTCTTCTGCTAAGTGCAGACTTACAATGGTTTGACTCATGATTTTTTGACACTACAATGGTGCAAAGGCAATATGCATTCAGTAGAAACCATACTTCGAATTTTTATCTTTTCCTGAACTAGCAATTCTAGACTCTTTTGCTGCTGGGCAGTACAGCAAGCCACAGCTCCTACTTAGCCATGCAGTCATGAAGGTAAACAACGAATACACTTAGAATCATTCTGTACCCATACAATCATTCTGTTTTTCACTTTCAGTACTATATTTAATAAGTTACATGAGACATTCAACATTTTATTATAAAATAGGTCTTGTGTTATTTGATTTTACCTAACTATGCCAAAGCCTTTGATTGTGTGGATCACAATAAACTGTGGAAAATTTTGAAAGAGATGGGAATACCACACCACCTGATCTCCCTCTTGAGAAATTTGTATGCAGGTCAGGAAGCAACAGTTAGAACTGGACATGGAACAACAGACTGGTTCCAAATAGGAAAAGGAGTTCGTCAAGGCTGTATATTGTCACCCTGTTTATTTAACTTATATGCAGAGTACATCATGAGAAACGCTGGACTGGAAGAAACACAAGCTGGAATCAAGATTGCTGGGAGAAATATCAATAACCTCAGATATGCAGATGACACCACCCTTATGGCAGAAAGTGGAGAGGAACTCAAAAGCCTCTTGATGAAAGTAAAAGAGGAGAGGGAAAAAGTTGGCTTAAAGCTCAACATTCAGAAAACGAAGATCATGGCATCCGGTCCCACCACTTCATGGGAAATAGATGGGGAAACAGTGGAAACAGTGTCCGACTTTATTTTTCTGGGCTCAAAAATCACTACAGATGATGACTGCAGCCATGAAATTAAAAGACGCTTACTCCTTGGAAGGAAAGTTATGACCAACCTAGATAGCATATTGAAAAGCAGAGACATTACTTTGCCAACAAAGGTCCGTCTAGTCAAGGCTATGGTTTTTCCTGTGGTCTTGTATGCATGTGAGAGTTGGACTATGAAGAAGGCTGAGCACCGAAGAATTGATGCTTTTGAACTGTGGTGTTGGAGAAGACTCTTGAGAGTCCCTTGGACTGCAAGGAGATCCAACCAGTCCATTCTGAAGGAGATCAGCCCTGGGATTTCTTTGGAAGGAATGATGCTGAAGCTGAAACTCCAGTACTCTGGCCACCTCATGCAAAGAGTTGACTCATTGGAAAAGACTCTGATGCTGGGAGGGATTGGGGACAGGAGGAGAAGGGGACGACAGAGGATGAGATGGCTGGATGACATCACTGACTCGATGGACGTGAGTCTCAGTGAACTCCGGGAGCTGGTGATGGACAGGGAGGCCTGGCGTGCTGCAATTCATGGGGTCACAAAGAGTCGGACACGACTGAGCGACTGATCTAATCTGATCTGAACTCTAGGCTAATAAAAGTGTTCTGAGAACTTTCAAGGTAGATTAGGCTAAGCTATGTTTGGTAGGTCAGGTGTAGTAAATGCATGTTCTCTATGTCTGTGTCTCTAATTATACTTTGCAAATAAGATCATCTATACCATTTTTATAGATTCCACATATATGTGTTTGTTTTCTCTTTATGAATGACTTCACAAATGGATAAGGGAGAAAGGGAGGTGGAAGGAATTGGGAGATTGGGATTGATACATATATACTTACTGATACTATGTATAAAATAGATAACTAATGAGAACATATTGAACAGCACAGGGAACTCTACTTAATGCTCTGTGGTGATCTGAATGAAAAGTAAATCCAAAAGAGACAGGATATATGTACATGTATGGCTAATTCATTTTGCTATACAACAGAAACTAACACACGTATAAAGCTACTGCTGCTAAGTCACTTCAGTCGTGTCCGACTCTGTGCGACCCCATAGACATCAGCCCATCAGGCTCCCCCGCCCCTGGGATTCTCCAGGCAAGAACACTGGAGTGGGTTGCCATTTCCTTCTCCAATGCATGAAAGTGAAAAGTGAAAGTGAAGTCGCTCAGTCATGTCCAACTCTTAGCGACCCCATGGACTGTAGCCCACCAGACTCCTCCATCCATGGGATTCTCCAGGCAAGAGTACCGGAGTGGGGTGCCATTGCCTTCTCCGATAAAGCTACTATACTCCAATAAAAATTAATTTTAGAAATTAAATTTAATTTTTTAAATGCATGTTCTACTTATGACATTTTCAGCTTATAGTGAGTTTATTGAAATTTACCCCATTGCAAGCTGAGGAAAATCTGAGCATGTATTTTACCTAACTTTAGGCTAATAAAAGTGTTCTGAGAACTTTCAAGGTAGATTAGGCTAAGCTATGTTTGGTAGGTCAGATGTAGTAAATGCATGTTCTCTATGTCTGTGTCTCTAATTATACTTTGCAAATAAGATCATCTTTGTGTGAGTAGGAGATCACACTCTGTGTGAGTAGGAGAGGAAAAGATTAGGATCTAACTCAAAATGTACCAAATATAAGCAGATAAAACAAGATGAACCAGAAGGAGGAGTTTCAAGAGTGTGTCCCACAGGGAAGAAGGAGCCAAGTTCCTAAAGGAAACCTCATCACCTAGACTCGATGCCCTGACAAAGATTCTCTCCCTGACCAAACTCTAGCCAGACTCCTTTTCTCCACTGGACTTCACCCCAGCCTATAAAGACTTGCACAAAATACCAACATAGTTTCTAACAGCTCAAGATCGCATTCATAGTATAGCCCAAACTTAAAATACCTGCCTGAGAAAGCTCAAGGCTGCCAAAAGAATTGACTGTTCCAGCCAGCGCTTGAAGACAGGGTCCCTGTGTCCCAACCTGTGTAGGCGGGTAGGAGCCTAACTTCTATAAGAACCAGTTAGCAAACCCATACAGGTTTCACATGAACCAACCCTGTCTTCACTATTTTTGTAATTTTTCACTTCCCTGTTTCTGCTCAAACACCCATACTCCTCAATTCTCCCCTCATAGTCCCTCATTCTCTCTTTAAAACATCCTGTCACATCTCTACAAATCAAAGTTGAACTTAATTCTTGCTGGACTCTTTCCCTACTGCAATTGTATATTACTGATTAAAATCTATCCTTATCACTTTAGCTAGTGTCTAGCTTTCTTTATCTCTGACGCCCCCACCTGGAAATTGGATCCTCCAGGGCCCACTGATTATAACTGTTAGAATAGAAAAAGTAGCCTAAGATAGCAGAACCATGTGGAGAGCAAACAAACAAACAAACAAAAGCCCATGAAAGAGGAGGTCAAGAACCAGAGTGAGAACTTCAGCAAGAAAACGCGTCCACTTCCTCAACTGGCGTTGAGCATATGCCCATTTTGGTGGTGGGCACAAGCCCTGTTTTACATAGAACTGAATCAATCAGGCTTCAGGGGGAAGTGATAAAAAATACAAAAAGAGAAGCCAGGGAGGATGGGGCACTCCTTCAAGGGTCAACCCACACTCAAGTCTCAAGAGTGCACTGCCTACTGCCTTCTGCCTGTTTAAGTTGTAACTGAGATGTAACAGAGCTGAAACTAGTCTATTATTAAGAATCCTGCCTGCTGCCTGCTTAATAACACTCTGCCTGTTTGAGCTAAGTGGTCCATCATTCCAAATCTTTGCTACAATGAGACAAGAACAGAGAGAGAGAAATAAACCAACCTGACATAACAAAATCTGAGGAGGGTTCCAGGGTGTTTAACCCTGCCAGCAGGTCAAGTCTCCATATCATACTGATCAGACTGTTAGATACACAGTGCTGGCCAAGTCAACACCAAGAGAAAACAACTGTAGAAAAACCACATTATAAAAACAAAACAAGATAAGAGAAAAAATATGTATGAGAACAGTGTGGATTTTAAAGTCTTACTGATGTGTTTAAATGGAAATCACCTAAGGAAAGGTAATTTTGAACCACCTGGAACTACATAATATATGTGAGGACCCAATGAGAGCTACTTGCTCAGTTACTCAGCCCTAGGACTATAGCTGGCAGGGTGTCATTTCTGCTTTAAAGTTCTGGTAAGATTACAGCATGACAGGGAGGAGTAAGAATAGTAACATTTCTGAGACCTGAAGGAAGCAAACCTAAGAAAGGAAAGGAAAACAAAAGAAGGTAAATGATTATCAATCAATTCCTGGCATTAGAGCAGTTAGAAGCACTGCTGCTGGTGTCCCCATGCTTGTGGCCTCTGTAATCCTATAAAGCTGTGGGTGTCTTCTCAGTTCCTTCTTTTTGCCTTTACATTCTATCGGGAAGTGATACGCCAAAGAATTGATGTTTCAGAATTGTGGTGCTGGAAAAGACTCCTGAGAGTCCGTTGGGTAGCACGGAGATCAAACCAGTCAATCCTAAAGAAAATCAACCCTGAATATTCATTGGAAGGACTAATGCTGAAGCTGAAGTTCCAATACTTCAGCCACCTGATGCAAAGAACTGACTTGTTGGGAAAGTCCCTGATGCTGGGGAAGATTGAGCACAGGAGGAGGAGGCAGCAGAGGACGAGACGATTAGACAGCATCAGTGACTCAATGGGCATGAATCTGAGCAAACTCTGAGATAGTGGAGCACAGAGGATCCTGGCATGCTATAGTCCATGGGGTTGCAAAGAGTGGGATGCAACTTAGAGACTGAACAAGAATAACCTTCTCAGTGCACTTAATCCATGGTCCTCAACATTTTTGGCACCAGGGGCCAGTTTCATGGAAGACAGTTTTTCCATGGCCAGGTTGGGGGGATGGTTTGGGGATGATTCTCATAAGGAGTGTGAAACCTAGATCCCTCGCATGCTCAGTTCACAGTAGGGCTCATGTTCCCATGAGACTATAATGCGGCAGCTAATCTGACAGGAGGAAAACCTCAGGTGGTAATGTGAGTGATGGGAAGTGGCCATAAATACAGATGAAGCTTTGCTCTCTCACCTTCTGCTCTGCAGCCCAGTCCCTAACAGGTAAGGACCAGTACCAGTCTATGGCCCGGGGTTTGGGGAGACCCCTGCACTGAAAAGAATTTAAATGTTCCATAAGAAGCTGACATATCAGGCCATGACTAATTCAACACACAGAGGTGTTTTGCTAATTTTACAATTAATGTTGATGCATTTGGGGAAATGCAATATGTTAAACTCAAGTACAGATATTTAGATGATTGTTGATTCTTTGCTATGTTTAAAAAATGTCTAATCGATAGCATAATATTAGTGACATGGGTTGTTGCTGTTGTTCAGTCACTAAGTTGTGTCCAACTCTCTGTGACCCCATGAACTGCAGCACGGCAGGCTTCCCTGTCCTTCACTACCTCTCTGAGTTTGCTCAAACTTGTGTAAATTGAGTTGGTGATGTCACTTAACCATCTCATCCTCTGTCTTCTCCTTCTCCTACTACCCTCTATCTTCTCCGGCATCAGAGTCTTTTCCAATGAGTCAGTTCTTCGCGTCAGGTGGCCAAGTATTGGAGCTTCAGCATCAGTCCTTCCAATGAATACTCAGGGTTGATTTTCTCTAGGATTGACTGGTTTGATCTCCTTGCTGTCCAAGGGATTCTCAAGTCTTCTCCAGCACCACAATTCAAAGGCATCAATTCTTTGGCACTCAGCCTTCTTATGGTCTAATTCTCACATCCGTACATGACTACTGGAAAAAACATAGCTTTGACTTCTATGGACTTTTGTCAGCAAAGTGATATCTCTGCTTTTTAATATGCTGTCTAGGTGTGTCATAGCTTTTCCTACAAGGAGTAAGCATCTTTTAATTGCATGGCTTTAGTCACCATCTGCAGTGATTTTGGAGCCCAAGAAAAGAAAATCTGTCACTGTTTCCACTTTTTCCCCATCTATTTGCCATGAAGTGATGGGACTGGATGCCATGATCTTAGTTTTTTCAATGTTGTGTTTTAAGCCAGCTTTTTCAATCTCCTCTTTCACCCTCAAGACGGCTCTTTAGTTCCTCTTTACTTCCTGCCATTAGAGTGATATCACCTGCATATTTGAGGTTATTGGTATTTCTCCTGGCAATTTTGATTCCACCTTGTGATTCATCCAGTCCAGCATTTCACATGATGCAGTCTGTATATAAGTTAAATAAGCAGGGTGACAATATACAACTTTGAGGTACTCCTTTCCCAGTGACATGGGTATTAAATGGCAAGTGCAGGGCCTCGGGCAGTAAAGAATCCTCTCTGCTGATGAATTCCAGGAGGTGTGAGGTGTAACGTACAACTTTACTTTTTCCTTCTTGAGAAGGTAGAGACTGAGATGTGGAAGGGAGTTTCCAGAGTGCTGAGGGGAAAGGAAGAATGAAAGGTTTAACTGTGTTCAGCCCCATACCCAGGCAATGGCCAATGTGACTGGGTGGAAGAGAGAGTCGATAACCAGGATTGATCCTTCCCTGGGTTGGGGTAGATAAGAGGGTTGAACACTGGTTTTTGTTTTTGTTTCTCTCTCTAGGTAGATCAGGTGTGGAGAGGTTCACGTGTCCCAGATACTGGCTCTCCTCCTTGCCCCTAACACTAATGCCCAATCAGCAACTTTTCAAAGATGTACTCTTCCCAGAGCTCCATCTGAGTTTGAAGAGCAAGGCGGCAGAGTGAGGGTAGCAAATCCAAGGCATCATATCTCATCTTACCTATATACAGCAGCTTGGGGCTCTGAAGCCCACTGCAATTGTGAAAGGGCAGAAATAGGACTCAGCAACAAGGCTTCTGACTCCAAACTACCCCCTAGACCACAGCTACCCTTTTCACCCCTCCCACTCCTGCACACTTCTTGCAGACCCAGCTTCGATCCCCAGAACATTGTACAACAGTCCCAACACATGCTTTATCCACCCTTAGCATAGATCTCAGGCCACTCTCGAGATCTCAGGAAGTACACCAGCCCTTCCATCCCCTCCCGCCACCATTTCTATGTAGGTGGCATCTGCCTACAGTAAAATCCAAGGGCAGGAAAGGAGCAGTTTAATCATTAATAGCAATTCCCTGTACATTTATGATGGGATTACTGTGAAAAGCATAGGCCCCAGAATACAAAGACCATCTCCGGAGAATTCCTGGCAACCTCCCTGCGATCAGGTTATGGAGCCCAGGTTGACACACAGCTTCCTCAGTGGCAGTGGTGAGAAGTGTGGGGAGTGCCAATCCTTTCAACTATTCTTTGAGATAAGGTTGCTCTCAGCTAGGTTTGACATCTATAAGCTGGGAAAAAAGTTAACATCACACACACATATTCAGCCCAGAGAACTAAGCCTTCCCTTGGGCATTCCCTCTCAAACCTGGTGTTTTCCACAGGTTTCCAATGAGCTTCAAGTGTTGTTCAAAGCAAACATTAATAAATAACAACTGAAGAAAATCCCCACCCAGACACTCATTGACAAGACTCAAAGTCACCCGTTCCTTAGGCCCAGAGCTCTCGCTCTCCTCTCAAGCAGGATACTGATTGTTGGTAAATATTATCAATTTTTAATTTCGAATTACAATTGTTCATTGCTAACATATAGAAAAGAAACTGATTTTGTATGTAGTCTTGAATCCTGCAACCGTGATATACTTGATAATTTGTTGTTGCTGCTGTTCAGTCAATAATTCATGTCTAACTTTTTGCAGCCCTATGTACTGCAGCATACCAGGCTTCCCTGTCTGTCACTATCTCTCTGAGTTTGCTCAAATTCGTATCTATTGTGTCAGTAATGCTATCTAACCATCTCATCCTCTGTTTCCCCCTTCTCCTCTTGCCCTCAATCTCTCCCCACATCAGGGTCTTTTCCAATGAGTTGGCTCTTTGCATTAGGTGGCCAAAGTATTGTAGCTTTGGAATCAGTCCTTCCAATGAATATTCAGGATTGATTTCCTTTAGGATTGACTGGTTTGATCTCCTTGCTATCCAAAGGACTCTCAAGAATCTTCTCTAGCACCACAATTCCAAAGCATCAATTCTTTGGCCCTCAGCCTTCTTATGGTCCAATTCTCATATCTGTATATGACTACTGGAAAAACCATAGCTTTGACCAAATGGATCTTTGTTGGCAAAGTGATATCTCTGCTTTTAATACACTGTCAAGGTTTGCTGTAGCTTTTCTTCCAAGGAGCAAGTATCTTTTAATTTAATGGTTTCTGTCACCATCTGCAATGATTTTGGAAGTGAAGAAAAGAAAATCTGTCACTGTTTCCACTTTTTCCCCTTCTACTTGCTATGAAGTAATGGGACATTCAAAAAGCTAAGATCATGATATCCAGTCCCATCCAGCTAAGTTTACCACTCGAGCTAAGCTCAACCCTGACAATATTTGGCTTCTCAAACCTGTTTATTCTCCTGTTCCCTCTCCCACTGTAGGCAGTGGTACCATAATCCAGCCAGTCAGCCAAGCCAGAAACCAGATATTTGTCTTAAATTATTCCATCTCCTGCTAATCTTTCTGGCCTCTTAACTGGGGCATACAAAGTCCCAAGCTAGTTCCCCAGCCCACAGTTTTCATTTTTGTTGAGGTTTATCTTTTTTATGAGGGAAGAAGATCAAAGAGCTCTCTAGAACCAAAGGGGGTTAGCACATGCCTGTTCTTTCCTTGGCTTCTGTAACCAACCTGTGGTGGCCTCTCTACTCTCCACCCCACTCCCTCCACCTCCTCCTTGGCCTCACACTTCTGAATGAGCTCAGGCTTAGTTGAATAATGACAATCTCCATGCTGGCCAGTTACTCAAATCACCGCCACTGGGGAGAGGGTGCCTGTGTCACCTGCCAAGGCTTTCAGTCTGGAAGACTAAGGTGAGACCAGCAATGTTCACAGTGAGCACCTCTTACAGTCTAACAGAGGAAGGCAAATCCATGCACCATCCATAAGAGAAGGCTCCACCAGAAGGGGTATCACCATAGAGTCAAACAACCTGTCTCTAGGGCCTCTAGCTCATGCTTCCCATAGCCAACACCCAAATATGGTCCTTCCAATTTGCTGCACCTACATAAGCACCCATCCATGGAAGCTCTCTACCCTCTCTCTTCCCACCAAAATTGTTCTTGGGAGCAACTTGAGATCTGCATTCACACCACTCTACGATCATGGTATCTCCCCTGCCAGGTAAGCATGCATTCACACCACTCTGAATCAGAGCCACTGAGTACCTCCCAGCCCCAGGGACTTGCACAAGTGAGGCTTCACCTATCACTGTGGACTTCCACCTTGGAAGTTTCTATGAGAGAGGAGCTCCTCTCTCCTGCCTTCAACAGAGACTGTTCCAGGTCAGCATACTCAATGAGGTGAATACAGCTAGGACATAGCAGGTGGCCCAGGCCCTGAGAAGCAGAGGTACGGGCTTGGTCTTGGCCCTACTCCCTGATCACAGCCTGAGACAAACTGCTCACCTGGCCAGGCAGCAGCACCCAGCGACACTGTGCAGGGAACAGCACACCCTTATGCAGAAAAAAGAGACACCGCATGCCCAGCATAGTCCTTTGTAAACTGTGGAGAACCAGAGCCATGAATGGTCTACCCTGTGGTGATAATGATACTGCTATTGTCAAGGGTATGGGAAAACTTCCTGAAATGATAAACACACAGACATCACAGTGTTCACGTTACTTGAGCCCTGCCGTGAGCCCATCACTAATATCACTAGTGCTGCCTCCTTTGAGTCTCAGAACTGCAATGTCCTTGCTTCATAGGGGCAGGAGAGTGTGACAAATGTCATCTCTTAACAATGAAAACATCATGGTCATATTACTGCACACAGTGTGGGAAAGGACAATCCAACCTATACCCAGGAGGGCCATAAGCAGAAATAAAGGCACTGGGCTTTGATATTTAAAAATAAAACAACCTGAATTCAAACTAAGTTCCTAGTTACTATCCATACAATAGGTGCTCATGATTTGGCCTTTCTAAACCTCAGTGTTTTCATCAGTACAGTGGCAATAATAGCAGTAGCTGCTATTTATTGATCATTTACTACATACCAAACACGACACTAAATATTTTACATCTTATTGGATTGACAAAAGAGATATGAGGTGGAAGCTATCACTAGGGAAATAATATCTTTCTTATGGTAATGAGAACCAAATGCAATTACAGAAGCAAACCATAGTTGGTGCTTTAAAAACTGCAACTAAATCCAGTCCTGTAAAAGACAGGGCTTCATAGATAGCACAGTGGTAAAGAATCCACCTGCCAATGCAGGAGACACAGGAAATTCGACTTCAATCCCCGGGTTGGGAGGGTCCCCTGGAATGGAAAATGGCAGTCCACTCCAGTATTTCTTGCCTGGGAAATTCCATGGACAGAGAAGCCTGGTGGGCTACAATCCATGGCATCACAAAGAGTCGGACACGACTGAGTGACTGAGCATGCATGCTCTGTGAAAGATATGGTAGGAGGTGGAGAAGAGGCAGAATAGGAGGTGCTCAAAGAAAAGAAGTACAAGACTTAGATGTAACCTTCAAGAAGATTATAGACAATTGGGAAGTAAGTCATAAGTGCATGAACCAGAAAACTGAAACACTCTCCCTCCCATGGGAGAGTAGAATTTCTCCAAGGAGGAATACAGATAGATTTTTGAGGAAGCAAAGAATAAAGAAGAGGGAACTGGAGGAAGATGGGGGAAGCCAAGATATGAAAGCAGGTGGAGACTTTAGGGTCATTTGCTAGTGAGGGCATGAAGGAGAGTTTCACATTGTTGTTGTTTCATATTGTACTCTGCTATCTCAAGACAAACCATGAGTCATTTCCCTGGCCCATCTTGGCTCTTCACATAGTTGTAATCAGCTCTAGCTGGCACCAGCTACAGCACTTGTCTCCTCTTTTTCAGATGAGGAATCTGAGGCTCAGAGAAAATACAAAACTTAGCTGATCTGAAAGAGAGCTATCTAGATCTTCTAATTCCCTCTAATGCCCATTGTCCTCACCACTAATTGCCATCAACATCAGGAGAGCCAAAGAAGGCTCACTCTACCTTGCAGCTGCCCCACCTACCCAGTACTGAGGGGAATAGACAAGAGCTAGCTCTTACATCCAAGCAGGGCCTGGGAGAAGGTACTAGTATTTCCAGAGATCACTGACCCTCCCTGGAGTAGATTATACCCCCTTGTCTCATTGATGGCACGCTTGGTCATATGACTTGCTAGCATGTAATCGTTTTCCATTCTCTCTCTCTCTAATGTTTTATTGTAGTAAAATACACATAAGATGAAATATATCATCTTAACCATTTTTAATTGTACAGTCCAGTGGTATTAATCACCATCTCTTTTCCCTCCAACGTGACAACTAGCAATTCTTCAAATAGGATGTTCTTCATCAGCCTGTGTCCCAGGTTAAGATGACATGAGGAGAAATGTAACTGACTCAGATGGTGTGAGCAAGAAATACGTCTTTGACACCTCCAGCACCTTGGGGTTGCTTGTCACACCAGTAATACCTAACCTCTCCTGACCGATATACAGTATAAAACGCTGTCATCTCCAACTTGCTATCCACACTGCTGGCTAAAGACCATGAAAGTTCCATGCCGTAGCATCTACCTTGTACAAAAGTAGCAGATACTTTTCAGCTGTTTCCATTACTGGTCTGTACCCTGCATCTTGAGATTGGTAGATCAGGAATGGAAACAGCTGAAAAGCAAGGGCAAATGCATACAACTGAACGAGAACATTTACTATCATGGCCATGTTCAAAAAGAAGGCTGCTGAGGACAGATTTTCTTCAGAAGGGAGTCTTTTGACATAGGGAGTCACATCCAATTTTCTCAATCTAAAGAGAAAGGTGGGGAGGAGGAAAGCCAGGGTAGGGGGAAGCAAGTTTCTTAATGACTGGCTATTATCTCAGGCAAGGGATTTTATTGCTATCTATCCTTGATAACATGTGGTTAGACACATAGCAAAGAGATGTGATATGTCAACTTGTCCATTCCTTACCTGAGACCATTCACCACTTGCACAAACCCTGGAAGCCTACCACCCAGGAGAACAAGGTCTTAGAACAGGGTCTTAGAACAGGGTCTTAGAAGAGGTCTCAAGACCTCTGCTGCTTGTTGACAAGAGACAGATGGTGCTTGTACTTCTTTCAAGGACAGACATGTGTCAAGTGAAGGTGGAGGAGGAAATAAAACTCCACAAATACACTCAATCCCTCTTTATGGCACCCATTTATATACCTGGCAGTTGTCCAAGTCATCAAAATCCCATTATTCCTGAGCAGGTACAAGGGTGAAAAATGACATGGGTCAAAGTTCAAAGACCCAGGGAAAGGCCCAGAGATGACAAGAGTCAGGCTGAGCATAGGCACTGTCCACCTTAAGGTGACCACGCAGCTCCCCTTAATCTTTGGGGCCCTGGTGGACCCACCAATATTTATTATGCCCTTTCTGAGAACCTGAGCATAAAGACACTATAAAAGTTTACAGTTTTCTTACCTGGAGTCTGGAGCCAGTGCGCCTGAGTTCAAAACAGCCAGAACAGCACCTGCAAGACTATGCCTGAATAAGGTTTGGCTTTACCTGCTGCCACAGTGCTCTCAACCATTATTTCCCATGGAGTTCTAAGCCAGGAGCACAGATACATAGGACTAGTCTGAGCCTAGGACTAGTCTGAGCCTGAGGCTTGGAATAAGTGAGAGTCAGACCAGGCCATGGGTCCTCTGTCTGTGGAAGTCCCACTTCCTGGGACCAATGGGCCAACCATGAAGATCCCAACCCTGAGTCTCAGCGTTTTTGTTTAGTTCAAAAGGTGGAGAGGAAATTCATCAAAAGCCACAGTTTGAGGGCCAAGAGTGAGGTGTCATTCCCAAAGCCCACCTTGCTCATCTGAGAAGTGGGTGAGTCAAAGCAAGGATGTATGCAGAGCATCTGGTGGGAAGGAGCAGGGCTGCAGGGCCTGGTGTGCAGGGCATTGTGCCCAATCCTGCAACACTCTCAGCAGCCCTGCAAGAAGACCCAAGGAAGTCAAGGTTACAGCGCAGGTCCGGGCTGGAGTCTGTGCCCCACATCAGGCTGTTTCCCTGAGACTATTCCTCAATGGAAGCTAAGACTCTGGACCCAGCTGCCATGGGGACGTGAGAGGAGATGAAAAAAAAGAGAAAAAATGTCACCTTTGCTGCTTCTCACTACTGACTTCCAAGCACTTTCCCCCCAATCACTAATTCACTGAACCAGAAACTGCTTTCTGGCTCCTATCATAAACATGAAAGGGGTTGGTAGGGGACTTGAATTGTGACTTGAAAGAGAGTTAGGATGGCGATGCAGATTTCCAGATGGTGGAGTAAGCCTAGATGTCAAAACTAAAAGGTCTATGTGGGGGCTAGGAGTGAACTAGTCTGGGCAAGGTGGTGGGTACGTGAAGGCAGGCAGCAGGAAGGCATGTTGGGTTCAAACTATGAAGGTAACCACCTTGGTTTCCTCTGGCTGCCACAAGAAAGCTCCATCAACTCTGTGGCTTAAACAACAAAAATGTATTCTCTCATAGTTGTGGAGACAAGAAGTCTGAAATCATGGTATCAACAGGGTTGGTTCCTTCTGGAGGCTCTGAGAAAGAGTCTGTCCCTGCATGTCTTGACATCTAGCGGCTGCAGCGGCCCTTGGTTTGTAGATGCCTCACTCCAATCTTTACCTTCATCTTCACATGGAGTTCTTCCTGTGTATGTCTCTCTCCTCTTCTTATAAAGATGCTGCTGCTGCTAAGTCACTCCAGTCGTGTCCAACTCTGTGCGACCCCATAGACAGCAGCCTACCAGGCTCCTCTGTCCCTGGGATTCTCCAGGCAAGAATACTGGAGTGGGTTGCCATTTCCTTCTCCAAAGCATGAAAGTGAAAAGTGAAAGTAAAGTCGCTCAGTCGTGCCCAACTCTTAGCGACCCCATGGACTACAGCCCACCAGGCTCCTCCATCCATGGGATTCTCCAGGCAAGAGCACTGGAGTGGGTTGCCATTGCCTTCTCCTATAAGGATGCTAGTCATATTTAATTGTGGTTCACCCCAATCCAGTATGACCTCATCTTAGCTAAACTAGTAATATCAGCAATGAGCCTGTTTCCAAATGAGAGCACATTCTGAGGTATCAAAGGTTAGAACATCAATATATCTTTCATGTAAGGCATAATTCAACCCTTAACAGGAGCATAAGTTCCTGGGTTTTCCACTCTGTGCTCTAGGACCCTTCCCCAGATTCCTCCAGTTCTGTCCTTTCTGGTGCCGATTCAGGAAGAAAGCACTGCTCCCCTGGGGACACATTCATTCCTGTATGAACGTGCTCTCTCTGGGAATATAACTTGGTTGAGCTATTATGAAAAACAGAATGGAGGCTCCTCAAAAAAATTAAAGAGATAACTACCATATGATCCAGCAATTCAACTTTGGAGTATATATGTGAAGGAAATGAAATCAGTATCTCAAAGAGATATGTGCACTCTCATGTTCACTGGAGCGTGATTCACAATAGCCAAGACACGAAAACAACCTAAGTGTCCATGGATGGATGAATGAATAAGGAAGATTAGGCATGCAACATAATATCAAAAAGCCAAATAACTTGATTTAAAAATGGGCAGAGGCTAGTGGTTGGGAAGGAGAAGGCGATGGCACCCCACTCCAGTACTCTTGCCTGGAAAATCCCATGGATAGAGGAGCCTGGTAGGCTGCAGTCCATGGGGTCACGAAGAGTTGGACACGACTGAGCGACTTTACTTTCACTTTTCACTTTCCTGCACTGGAGAAGGAAATAGCAACCCACTCCAGTGTTCTTGCCTGGAGAATCCCAGGGATGGCAGAGCCTGGTGGGCTGCCGTCTATAGGGTCACACAGAGTTGGACACGACTGAAGCAACTTAGCAGCAGCAGCAGCAGCAGTGGTTGGGATTCTGGGTTTTTGCTGCTGCGACCCAGGTTCAATCCCTGGTCAGGGAACTGTGATCCCATAAGACACATAGCACAGTCAAAGAAAAAAAATTTTAATTGGGCAGAGGAACTGAATAGACATTTCTGCAAAGAAAACCTACAGATGGCCAACATACACATGAAAAGATGATCAGTATCTCTCATTATCAGGTAAAGGCAAATTGAAACCACAATGAGATATAACTTCATACCTTCAGTGTCAGAATGACTACCATCAAAAAGAACAAATAACAAGTGTTGATGAGGGTCTGGAGAAAGGGGAATCCTCTTCTCAACACTGTAGCATTGGTAGGAATGTAAATTAGTAAGCCACTGTGAAAATAGTATGAAAGTTCTTTTAAAAATTAAAAATAAAACTACCATATAATCCAGCAATCCCACTTCTGTGTATTTACTCAAAAAAAAAATGAAGACACTAATTTTAAAAGCTACATACACCAAAATGTTTGTAGTAGCATTATTTGTAATAGCCAAGATATGAAACAACTTGAATCTCCATCAACATATGGATGGATAAAAAAGATGTGGTGCATAGATATACAGTGGAATACTACTTATTGATGAAAAGAATGAAATCTTGCCATTTGTAACAACATGGTTGGACCTACAAGGTATACTAAGTTAAATGAGTAAGATTGAGAAAGCAAATACTATATGATCACACTTAAAATGAAACAAACAAAACAGAAACAGGAAGAGAGAGAGAAAACTGGTGGTTACCAGAGGGGAATTGGGTAGAGATTAGGCAAAATAGGTGAAGGGGATTGAGAGATAAAAGATTCCAGTTATAAAATAAATAAGTGATTGATATGTGAAGTACAACATAAGGAGCATATTTGATAATACTGTAATAATTTTGTATGGTGAGAGATGGTTATTGGACTAGTGGTGGTGATCATTTCATACCATATTTGATTGCTGGATCACAATATTGTACAACTGAACTTATTATAACATTGTATATCAAGAGACACATATTTTATTGCAGTGTAGTTGATGTACAATGTTATGCTAGGTTCAGTTGTACAATAATGTGATCCAGCAATCAAATATGGTATGAAATGATCACCACCACTAGTCCAATAACCATCTCTCACCATACAAAGTTATTACAGTATTATCAAATATGCTCCTTATGTTGTACATTACATATCAATCACTTACTTATTTTATAACTGGAAGCTTTTATCTCTCAATCCCCTTCACCTATTTTGCCTAATCTCTACCCAATTCCCCTCTGGTAACAACCAGTTCTCTCTATCTGGCCGAGAAGAGCTGACCCACATCCAAGGAGTGGCAGCTGCACGGGCATAGGAGGGCCGAGAGGAGCCACTCCAAGTCCAAGGTCAGGAGGGACGACATTGTCCCAGGTAAGGAGCAGCGGTTGTGCCTTGCTGGAGCAGCCATAAAGAGATAACCCACGTCCAAGGTAAGAGAAACCCAAGTAAGACGGTAGGCGCTGAGACAGGTCATCAGAGGGCAGACAGACTGAAACCATAATCACAAACAACTAGCCAATCTGATCACACAGGCCACAGCCTTGTCTAATTCCTTGAAACAAAGCCATTCTGTGTGGGGCCACGCAAGACGGATGGGTCATGGTGGAGAGGTCTGACAGAATGTGGTCCACTGGAGAAGGGAATGGCAAACCACTTCAGTATTCTTGCCTTGAGAACCCCATGAACAGTATGAAAAGGCAAAATGACAGGATACTGAAAGAGGAACTCCCCAGGTTGGTAGGTGCCCAATATGGTACAGGAGATCAGTGAAGAAGGGATGGAGCCAAAGCAAGAACAATACCCAGTTGTGGATGGGACTGGTGATAGAAGAAAGGTCTGATGCTGTAAAGAGCAATATTGCATAGGAACCTGGAATGTCAGGTCCATGAATCAAGGCAAATTGGAAGTGGTCAAACAGGAGATGGCAAGAGTGAATGTCGACATTCTAGGAATCAGCGAACTAAGATGGGCTGGAATGGGTGAATTTAACTCAAATGACCATTGTATCTACTACTGTGGGCAGGAATCCCTTAGAAGAAATGGAGTAGCCATCATAGTCAACAAAAGAGTCCGAAATGCAGTACTTGGATGCAATCTCAAAAACGACAGAATGATCTCTGTTTGTTTCCAAGGCAAACCATTCAATATCATGGTGATTCAAGCCTATGCCCCAACCAGTAACATTGAAGAAGCTGAACAGTTCTATGAAGACCTACAAGACCTTCTACAACTAACACCCAAAAAAAGATGTCCTTTTCATTATAGGGGACTGGAATGCAAAAGTAGGAAGTCAAGAAACACCTGGAGTAACAGGCAAATTTGGCCTTGGAGTACAGAAGAAGCAGGGAAAATGCTAATAGAGTTTTGCCAAGAGAACGCACTGGTCATAGCAAACACCCTCTTCCAACAACATAAGAGAAGACTACACATGGACATCACCAGATGGACAATACTGAAATCAGATTGATTATATCCTTTGCAGCCAAAGATGGAGAAGCTCTATACAGTCAGCAAAAACAAGACCAGGAGCTGACTGTGGCTCAGATTATGAACTCCTTATTGCCAAATTCAGACTTAAATTGAAGAAAGTAGGGAAAACCACTAGACCATCCAGGTATGACCTAAATCAAATCCCTTATGATTACACAGTGGAAGTGAGAAATAGATTTAAGGGACTAGATCTGATAGACAGAGTATCTGATGAACTATGGACGGAGGTTCGTGACATTGTACAGGAGACAGGGATCAAGACCATCCCCATGGAAAAGAAATGCAAAAAAGCAAAATGGCTGTCTGAGGAAGCCTTATAAATAGCTGTGAAAAGAAGAGAAGCAAAAGCAAAAGGAGGAAAGGAAGGATATTCCCATTTGAATGCAGAGTTCCAAAGACTAGCAAGGAGATATAAGAAAGCCTTCCTCAGCGATCAATGGAAAGAAATAGAGGAAAACAACAAAATGGGAAAGACTAGAGATCTCTTCAAGAAAATTAGATACCAAGGGAACATTTCATGCAAAGATGGGCTCGGTAAAGGACAGAAATGGTATGGACCTAACAGAAGCAGAAGATATTAAGAAGAGGTGGCATGAATACACAGAAGAACGGTACAAAAAAGATCTTCATGACCAAGATAATCACGATGGTGTGATCACTCACCTAGAGCCAGACATCCTGGAATGTGAAGTCAAGTGGGCCTTAGAAAGCATCACTACGAACAAAGCTAGTGGAGGTGATGGAATTCCAGCTGAGCTATTTCAAATCCTCAAAGATGATGCTGTGAAAGTACTGCACTCACTATGCCAGCAAGTTTGGAAAACTCAGCAGTGGCCCCAGGACTGAAAAAGGTCAGTTTTCATTCCAATCCCAAAGAAAGGCAATGCCAAAGAATGCTCAAACTACTGCACAATTTCACTCATCTTACATGCTAGTAAAGTGATGCTCAAAATTCTCCAAGCCAGGCTTCAGCAACGTGAACTGTGAACTTCCAGATGTTCAAGCTGGTTTTAGAAAAGGCAGAGGAACCAGAGATAAAATCGCCAACATCTGCTGGATCATGGAAAAAACAAGAGAGTTCCAGAAAAACTTTATTGACTATGCCAAAGCCTTTGACTGTGTGGATCACAGTAAACTGTGGAAAATTCTGGAAGAGATGGGAATACCAGAGCACCTGACCTGCCTCTTGAGAAACCTATATGCAGGTCAGGAAGCAACAGTTAGAACTGGACATGGAACAACAGACTGGTTCCAAATAGGAAAAGGAGTACATCAAGGCTGTATATTGTCACCCTGCTTATTTAACTTATATGCAGAGTACATCATGAGAAACGCTGGGCTGGAAGAAGCACAAACTGGAATCAAGATTGCCAGGAGAAATATCAATAACCTCAGATATGCAGATGACACCACCCTTATACCAGAAAGTGAAGAGGAACTAAAAAGCCTCTTGATGAAAGTGAAAGAGGAGAGGGAAAAAGTTGGCTTAGAGCTCAACATTCAGAAAATTAAGATCATGGCATCCAGTCCCATCACTTCATGGCAAATAGATGGGGAAACAGTGGAAACAGTGTCAGACTTTATTTTGGGGGGCTCCAAAATGACTGCAGATGGTGATTGCAGCCATGAAATTAAAAGACGCTTACTCTTTGGAAGGAAAGTTGTGACCAACCTAGATAGCATATTCAAAAGCAGAGACATTACTTTGCCAACAAAGGTCCATCTAGTCAAGGCTATGGTTTTTCCAGTGGTCATGTATGGATGTGAGAGTTGGAGTGTGAAGAAAGCTGAGCACTGAAGAATTGATGCTTTTGAACTGTGGTGTTGGAGAAGACTCTTGAGAGTCCCTTGGATTGCAAGGAGATCCAACCAGTCCATTCTGAAGGAGATCAGCCCTGGGATTTCTTTGGAAGGAATGATGCTGAAGCTCAAACTCCAGTACTTTGGCCACCTCATGCAAAGAGTTGACTCATTGGAAAAGACTCTGATGCTGGGAGGGATTGGGGACAGGAGGAGAAGGGGACAACAGAGGATGAGACGGCTGGATGGCATCACTGACTCGATGCACATGAGTTTGGGTGAACTCCAGGAGTTGGTGATGAACAGGGAGGCCTGGTGTGCTGCGATTCATGGGGTCACAAAGAGTCGGACATGACTGAGCGACTGAACTGACTGTACTGATATATAATTATATATATTATCATATAACATATTATATGTTATAATATAACATATATTTTCATATAATATATATGATATATTGATATATATTTATATAACATATTATATAACATATATATGTTATATATATTATAATATGTAATTATATGTATATATATATATATAATTCTACTCAGCCATTAAAAGAAGGAAATCCTGGCATTTGTGTTGACATGAGTAGACATTGAGGGCATTGTGTAACTTTATTTGGTGTCGAGGACCACACACTTTTGAGGAGAAGGAGCTTACCCCTCCACCTTCTGACCTTGGACACAGTCTTTATCTGACACACCATAAAGCCCGGACACATCCCTGTCACAAAAGCTGTTTATATGTAGAGCTGAACAGGATGTAAAAGTCTCTGATGAGAGTGTTCCTGACTCAGGGTCTGTGCACTGTAAGGGGAGTATTCTCAACTGGTACTGACAGATGATCTAAGACTCAGACTGGATTCTCTGGACAGAAATGAATAAAGGAGGTTTGGTCCCTGCTCACCCTCTAAAGTGTCCAGAGTAGAAGAATATCTGAGTTCAAAGAAACTACATGCTCCATTCCTGATCACTCAAGGATCCTTATCTCCAGATACGTCTCCCCACTGGGAGATGGGGAACCCAGGTCCCTCTCTGCCCTGGTAGCAGCCAGTAAAATGGGCCACAGCCAGAGAAGTATCCCTGGGACCTGTAACCCTTTCCACAACTCCACCCGGCCAACAGTGGGAGAGGTTCAGGGTGGAGAATGAGGGGGCTCAGCCAACTGAGGCCTCTCCTGCAGTCCAAGGTTAGGCTCCTCACTGGAGCCTCTTACACTTGACCATCCTCTATGGCCAACACAGAACAGATGTCTGGGATGACAAGCATGGATTGGGTGACAGGGTAAGGTAGGATTGCCATGAGTTGGTATGGCTGGATGAGTCATTGTGAATACGTGAGTGGGAAGAAGGAAGACGGGAGGGAGGGAGGAGGATGTGTTGCACGTGTGTCTGAGTCACCTTCTGTATCTGGGTCCGGTAAGTATTTGGAAGACTCTCCCTACACCACCCTTTCCCACATATGTAAACACAAACAGGAAATAGTGGTTTAATTCTGAACTCACATGTAATCAGCATGCCCTGGGTCCAACAGGCTCTGGGTATTCCTGACACCAAATTAAAGTGGCATGTGGGTAAGAATTTCACTAATAACACAACAGTGTGAAAAAAAAAAAAAAAGCCCTGCAGACCAGTCAACTACTGAAAATTTTAAATGCCTCTGCAAATGGTCCTAAGGGCATAGAGTCAATGCAGAAACAGTTATTCTAGAAAATATACTAAAATTCAGTAAAACCAGTTGAAACATTTTTGAATCAAAATCCATGTTCGTCCCCTCTCCCAGCTCAGTGAGATGGAAATTTTATTCATCTGTTACAGCCAAGAACACAGAGCTCCTTCTCACCCCTGCTTCAGTCAGAGGACTGTCCTCCTGGAGGAGGCAGAAGTCAGCATTTCTCATCCTCCCTTGGCCTATTTTTGGCTGAGCATTGAAGAATTGATGCTTTTGAATTGTGGTGCTGGAGAAGACTCCTAAGAATCCCTTGGACTGCAAGGAGATGGCATGAATCAATCCTAAAGGAAATCAACCCTGAATATTCATTGGAAGGACTGATGCTGAAGCTCCAATACTTTGGCCACCTAATGTGAAGAGCTGACTCACTGGAAAAGAACCTGATGCTGGGAAAGATTGAGGGCAGGAAGAGAAAGTGGTGACAGAGGATGAGATGGATGACATCACCAACTCAATGGACAATGAGTTTGAGCAAACTCCAGGAGATAGTGAAGGACAAGGAAGCCTGGAGTGCTGCAATCCATGGAGTTGCAAAGAACCAGACACTACTGAGCAACTGAACAACAACAAAGTTCTAGCAGAGTGTGGCGGAAAAGTAGATGCTTCTTCTTCACAACCAACACTCCTGTGATGGAGGCCTACCTTGAGGATACTCCAATACTGGGGCTCTGATCACTTCTTCCCCAACTTGTCGGGCAGGTTTCCATGGCAAGAGGGGTAAATTGAGAAGTTCTGAGACTGACGCCTACCACTTCACTGAATGCTCAGCTCCTAATGCAGGAGTGTCACTCAGAGAGAAGCTTGACATTGTCCCCATCCCACGCACCAGAGTCATGGCTCAAAGATTTTTCCCAGTGGGGAGAATCATATCAGAGAACAAAGAAAGAAGCAGACCACAGAACAGATATCTCCAAACGTCTCCCCAAAGAACTGATGAAGTGACTTTGTTTGCAACAGAGTGAGAAATGTTTAAACCTAAGTATGTTCCAAACAGTGAAGGTTGTGACGAAAGGCAACAGGAAAGCAACTGATGTATGTATTCATTGGAGATACAGGTTAAACTATAGATCCACTAGTTGACAGAGAGAACAGGAAAAGAGAAAACTGTGAAGAACCCTTCTGGAGTCAGAATAAATTTGAGACTTTGAGAACTGTTTCTTCAAAGGAGACAGAATTTGGTTTGGAGGAAGAGATGTTTTGGGGGGGTTGGGTTTTTTAGGGGCATGAACCATCTCAAAGAATTTTAGTATTTCTAAGGGTTATTTCTAAGGACAATGATCTATAATGACTCACATTAAGAGTATCCTAAAGTATATAGGGACGTGCCTTAATTAAATAAACAAGAACTCTGTGTAACTTGAATATTATTTAACAGCTGAGTGGCCCTTGAGTGCTCTAAAACAGAGAAAAACCTCTTGTTCTCTTGAATAATCTAATTTCTATTATTTGCTTAGCAAATCTTTAAAGATTCTAAATTGTAATGAAACTAATAAATATACATGTTTAACATAAAAAAATAGTACAGAAAGTCTGATGAGAGAGAGAGTTTTTTAAAAAGATAGAGAGGGAGGGGTATAAGGACAGAGGGAGGAAGTGGTGGGGGAGACGGGAGGAAGAGGAAATGAGGGCCTCTAGAGATCTTTCCCACCTTTTAGGCTTGTCCTTGGAGGTAGCCACTTATAACTGGTTCTGATTTCAATTCTTTCATGGTCACTTCTATATCTTTTGGCTAGGTTAAGTCACTATTTTTAATTAATTTTAGAATTGGTTATTTTTCTACTATAATAGATAAGAATGTAGGTCCTTTCACTGCTACTACCTCTGACATAGTTACACTGATATTTTAGCTGGGTTTTCAATTATATCTGACTGCAACAATAATCAACAAACAGCTTTCCACTAGCCATAGACAAATCCTCTAGCTCCTCTCTAAGCAAGTGAAGGTATCTAAATCTTGGCCCTTGTCTCTCCACCTCTACTCTCTGTTCTCTCACAAAAGGAGCCTGAATTTGGTTGGATCAATCCATGAGGCAATGTATTCCCAAGACATTATTCAAGATAATAGAGTAATCAGCCTGCAGAGTGTAATAGCTGGGCATAGTCATGAAAAAAGATAGTCACATAAAAACCACTATCATCCCAGGGAGACTATGGCCATGCATAAGGGGTATACTTTATGCTCCCTGAGGAGCATCCTTAGAGGCTTCCCCCTGTGGGGGTGGGGAAAAAAGAGGGGCAGCAGAAGTCATGAAAATAATCCAGCCAGTCACTACACAAGTAAGCAGGCAAATAAAAATAGCAAACCCCTGGGATCAGAGGGTGAGTGCTCAGAGTTGCTACTGTACATTATCTAAAATGTGCAATTTCAAAAAGAAATATGAGACTTGAAGAAACAGAAAAGTATGATCCATGCGTTGAAGAAAAAGCAGGTAACAAACTGCCTGTATATACGTCAGTCAGGGTTCTCCAGCAAAGCAAAACCAATAGATTCAGTTCAGTTCAGTTCAGTCGCTCAGTCATGTCTGACTCTTTGCAACCCCATGAACCGCAGCACGCTAGGCCTCCCTGTCCATCAACAACTCCCAGGGTCCACCCAAACCCATGTATATTGTGTCAGTGATGCCATCCAACCATCTCATCCTCTGTTGTCCCCTTCTCCTCCTGCCCTCAATCTTTCCCAGTATCCGGGTCTTTTCAAATGAGTCAGCTCTCCACATCAGGTGGCCAAAGTATTGGAGTTTCAGCTTCAACATCAGTCCCTCCAATGAACACCCAGGACTGATCTCCTTTAGGATGGACTTGTTGGATCTCCTTGCAGTCCAAGGGACTCTCAAGAGTCTTCTCCAACACCACAGTTCAAAAGCATCAACTCTTTGGCACTCAGCTTTCTTTACAGTCCAACTCTCACATCCATACATGACCACAGGAAAAACCATAGCCTTGACTAGACGGCCATTCATTGGCAAAGTAATGTCTCTGCTTTTTAATATGCTGTCTAGGTTGGTCATAACTTTCCTTCCAAGGAGTAAGTGTCTTTTAATTTCACGGCTGCAATCACCATCTGCAGTGATTTTGGAGCACCAAAAAATAAAGTCTGACTCTGTTTCCACTGTTTCCCCATCTATTTGCCATGAAATGATGGGACCGGATGCCATGATCTTAGTTTTCTAAATGTCGAGCTCTAAGCCAACTTTTTCACTCTCCACTTTCAGTTTCATCAAGAGGCTTTTTAGTTCCTTTTCACTTTCTGCCATAAGGGTGGTGTCATCTGCATATCTGAGGTTATTGATATTTCTTCTGGAAATCTTGATTCCAGCTTTTGCTTCTTCCAGCCCAGCGTTTCTCATGAGGTACTCTGCATATAAGTTAAATAAGCAGGGTGACAATATACAGCCTTGACATACTCCTTTTCCTATTTGGAACCAGCCTGTTGTTCCATGTCCAGTTCTAACTGTTGCTTCCTGACCTGCATACAGGTTTCTCAAGAGGCAGGTCAGGTGCTCTGGTATTCCCATCTCTTTCAGAATTTTCCACAGTTTCTTGTGATCCACACAGTCAAAGGCTTTGGCATAGTCAATAAAGCAGAAATAGATGTTTTTCTGGAACTCTCTTGCTTTTTCCATGATCCAGCAGATGTTGGCAATTTGATCTCTGGTTCCTCTGCCTTTTCTAAAACCAGCTTGAACATCTGGAAGTTCACAGTTCACATACTGTTGAAGCCTAGCTTGGAGAATTTTGAGCATTGCTTTACTAGTGTGTGAGATGAGTGCAATTGTGCAGTAGTTTGAGCATTCTTTGGCATTGCCTTTCTTTGGGATTGGAATGAAAACTGACCTTTTCCAGTTCATCAGGCACTCTGTCTACCAGATCAAGTCCCTTAAATCTATTTCTCACTTCCACTGTATAATCATAAGGGATTTGATTTAGGTCATACCTGAATGGTCTAGTGGTTTTCCCCACTTTCTTCAATTTAAGTCTGAATTTGGCAATAAGGAGTCCATAATCTGAGCCACAGTCAGCTCCCAGTCTTGTTTTTGCTGACTGTATAGAGCTACTCCATCTTTGGCTGCAAAGAATATAATCAATCTGATTTTGGTGTTGACCATCTGGTGATGTCCATGTGTAGAGTCTTCTCTCGTGTTGTTGGAAGAGGGTGTTTGCTATGACAAGTGCATTTTCTTGGCAGAACTCTGTTAGCCTTTGTCCTGCTTCATTCTGTACTCCAAGAACAAATTTGCCTGTTACTCCAGATGTTTCTTGACTTCCCACTTTTGCATTCCAGTCCCCTATAATGAAAAGGACATTTTTTTTTGGGTGTTAGTTCTAGAAGGTCTTGTAGGTCTTCATAGAACTGTTCAACTTCAGCTTCTTCAGCGTTACTGGTCAGGGCATAGACTTGGATTACCGTGATATTGAATGGTTTGCCTTGGAAATGAACAGACATCATTCTGTCATTTTTGAGATTGCATCCAAGTACTGCATTTCGGACTCTTTTGTTGACTATGATGGCTACTTCATTTCTTCTAAGGGATTCCTGCCCACAGTAGTAGATATAATGGTCATCTGAGTTAAATTCACCCATTCCAGTCCATCTTAGTTCGCTGATTCCTAGAATGTCGATGTTCACTCTTGCCATCTCCTATTTGACCACTTCCAATTTGCCTTGATTCATGGACCTGACATTCCAGGTTCCTATGCAATATTGCTCTTTACAGCATCAGACCTTGCTTCTATCACCAGTCCCATCCACAACTGGATATTGTTCTTGCTTTGGCTCCATCCCTTCATTCTTTCTGGAGTTATTTCTCCACTGATATCCTGTAGCACATTGGGTACCTTCCAACCTGAGGAGTTCCTCTTTCAGTATCCTATCTTATTGCCTTTTCACACTGTTCATGGGGTTCTCGAGGCAAGAATACTGAAGTGGTTTGCCATTCCCTTCTCCAGTGGACCACATTCTGTCAGACCTCTCCACCATGACCCATCCATCTTGGGTAGCCCCACATGGAATGGCTTTGTTTCATTGAGTTAGACAAGGCTGTGGCCCATGAGATCAGATTGGCTAGTTGTCTGTGATTGTGGTTTCAGTCCATCTGCCCTCTGATGCCCTCTCTTAGCGCCTACCGTCTTACTTAGGTTTCTCTTACCTTGGACATGGGGTATCTCTTCACGGCTGCTCCAGCAAAGCACAGCCGCTGCTCCTTACCTTGGACGTGGGATAGCTCCTCTCGGCCACACTCATGCGCCATCACATTCGCAACCAATAGGTTGTATATATATAAAGATTTATTTTAAAGAATTGGCTCATGATTGTGGAGGTTTGACAAATCCAAAATCTTCAGAGAAGGCCACCAGCTGGAGGCCTAAGTTATAGTTGCAGTTCAGAATTCCCTCATCTTCTGAGAGGTTGTTTTTTCTTAAAAGGCCTTCAACTATTGGATGAGATTCATCCACTTCATGGTAGGTAATCTGTTTTACTCAGTCTGAAACTGAGCAGACACTGTGGGACTCTCCCAGGTACAAAAGCCTTTCTGTGTTACCTGTTTCTTGTTTGTAGGGGAAAGGCTTCAGCTTCCTAGACCTTCTGTGAGTTACAGTGGACATCTGCTAATCAGGGAAGGGAGGGGATGCAGAAAGGAGGAGCAGTCAAGGAACAATAGTACAGCAATAAAACAGGGTCCTGGTTCCTCCTAAAGAGATATCGTAACAATATATCTTTGAATTCTTCTACAGGTGCTAAAGCCCCCACCCAGGTTGAAGATGATAACTTCATACTGAGCATAGGATTCCTGGAACACTAGCCCTCACTCCAAATTCCACCTGTAAAAACACTTCCCTGAAAATCATCAGGAAGTTTGGATTTTTTGAGCATGAGCCACCTTGTTCTTCTTGCTTGGTCCTGCCATAAACTTTTCTCTTCTCCAGGCTGCAATATTTCAGTTTGTTTGGCTGCACTGTGCATCAAGCCCACAAATGTGCATTAGACAACAAATTTACTGATTTAAATGGTAGTGTTAGTCACTCAGTCGTGTCCGACTCTTTGCACCCTCATGGACTGTAGTCTGCCAGGCTCCTCTGTCCATGACATTCTCCAGGCAGGAATACTGAAGTGGGTTGCCATTTCCTACTCCAGGGTTAAATGGTAATCTTACCCAAAAAAAATACCTTCACAAAAACACCTAGAATGTTTGACCAAATATCTAGGTGGTCCAGGCAAGTTGACACATAAAAATCAGACAGGGGCCTGATTCTTGAACAACAGCCTGGTAACAATAGGACAAGTGTTATTCCCCAGTGTTATTCAATAGATAATAATAAACTGCTTCAAAGATTGTAAAATATGAACTCTATAAGAAGTCTATGATAAGTCATAATGACCAATTTTATCATCCTGATTTAACATTATATATATTTATTTAATTTTTAAAATTAATTTTTATCAGAGTATAGTTGATTTACAATGTTGTTGCACTAGTTTATGCTGTATAACAAAGTGTATCAGTTACACACATATATATATTTGCTCTTTCTTACATTCTTTTCCCATGTAGATCATTACAGAGTATTGAGAAGAGGTATCTGTGCTCTACAGTAGGTCTTTATTATTTACGTATTTTATATAGAGTGGTGCATATTTGTCAATCCCAGTCTCCCAATTTATCCCTCCTCCAGCCTGACACATAAAATTAACCATCACATATCTCCCTATGGAAAGTGAAGTGAAAGCGAAAGTCACTCGGTCATGTCCAAATCTTTGCAACCCCATGGACTATACAGTCCATGAAATTCTCCAAGCCAGAATACTGGAGTGGGTAGTTGTTCCCTTCTCCAGGGGAATCTTACCAACCCAGGGATTGAACCCAGGTCTCCTGCATTGCAGGAGGATTCTTTACCAGCTGAGCCACCAAGGAAGCCCAAGAATACTGGAGTGGGTAGCTGTGGGAGAGAGCAAATTAGCCAAGATGGCTCAGGCTCTCTCACCCCACGTTTTGTAAGTAATAATCATGTAACAATTGAAGTCATTTATAGCACTGCACATGCACATCACAAGGTACGCACTTGGTAAGGAGTTACTTTGTGCTGTAGAGATATTTGAGCTCCACCTAGAAAGTGGCAGCATTACTGCTGTGTCACAGCTGTCTCTGTTGGGTCAGCTACAAGAGGAGGGAATACAGGTGTCTGCTGCTACAGCTGCTGCACCAGCCAAGAGAGAATAAACATGTCTGCAGTTCCTATGGCTCCTTGAGTCTTCTTCCAGCCTCTTGGCTCACGCCTTCCTACCCTGGGTTCAGTGAACAGTGTGAACAGCAAGACAATTGGTGTCACAAACAGGACCAGCAACACACTACCCCTTGACAACCTGGTACCCATACACATCTCCTTAAACCATACTACATCTCCAAATCAAGACAAACAAGGTCACACTTTGACCTAATACAACCATCTTACATACAACCAAAATCACCCTAACCCATTCTTCAGAAGAGGATGCAAAGTCCTTGGGCTATGTTTACTCTTCCCCTTGATATTCCATAATTTAAATACTATGATGTAATGTTAGCAATACTTAAATACTATTATATAAAGCCAATACATCCTATCTTATAAGAGGATAAGAAAGATAGGGAAGGAAACAAAGATATTTGTTTTATGTAAATATGTAGAGAGTCACACACACAAATTTATAACAAAATAAGGAAGAAATACTGATGACAATTACAGTCCTTGATTCTGTAACTGGTCAGTTAGTTACAGCTGGTATTTATAATTACCTTCTTCTATCACCCATTCAGTGTTCCCTTTGCCTTCATTGGGCACTTCAGCTGGTTGTAACTCTTTACCTGGTAGAGTGACCCAAACTTGCATTTCTGAATGGTCTGGACCATTAGTATTCCTGCCTGGTTTGACCTCTTGGATCTTCCACTGATACAAGGAAGAACTTAACCAAGGACATGTTAATACTAAGAGATGCCCCAAGGGATTCCAGACATATTCTTTGCTATAGACTGAATATGTTCCCCCGAAGTGCATAGGTTAAAACCCTAATGTTACCCAAAGACTGGGTTCATCTTTTGGCAGGTGTTATGCCAAATAACAGAACCAAGACAAAGCATGGGACAAGGAAGGATTTATGGTTACTTGAAGCTGGAGAAAGCATGGCAACCCACTCCAGTGTTCTTGCCTGGAGAATCCCATGGACAGAAAAGTTTGGCAGTCAACAGTCCATAGGATCACAAAGAGTCAGATATGAGTGAAGTGACTTAACATGCATGCACACAGCAAATAAGGAGAACACTAAGACTCTCGCAAAGCAGAATCTCCCCAAAGAGCATAATTGGGGAAGTTTTAAGCTAAGGATACGTGCATATTTATGAAGGTACTTAAGAGAGAATACAACATAGAATTGGGGCAAAGGTCAACTGAGTCCAAGCTTTAGTTGATTGAAGTCTAGAGAATCAATGTCATTATCCTATCCTTCACCTGGATGAGGGCCTTAGTTCCTGCAGAACTCAAAGATATATTATTATGTATACCCCTTAAAGAGGAACTAGGACTCTATCATTGCACTGTTGTTTGACTGCCTTTTCTGTGTCCCTGCATTCTTTTGTCCCCTTAAGATTGCTAATTACTGAGACCTGTTCACAGGCAAGCATTAGGCTTAAAACAAAATGGCTTAGGCCAAATTAGGTTCTCTTATGTCAAACTTGCTGGCATATTAGGTTCTCAATATGCCAGAAAATTTGGAAACCTCAGCAGAGGCCACAGGACTGGAAAAGGTCAATTTTCATTCCAATTCCAAAGAAGTGCAATGCCAAAGAATGTTCAAACTATCACACAATTGCACACATCTCACATGCTAGCAAAGTAATGCTCAAAATTCTCCAAGTGAGGCTTCAACAGTATGTGAACCAAGAACTTCCAGATGTTCAAGCTGGATTTAGCAAAGGCAAAGTAGTCAGAGATCAAATTGCCAACATCCGTTGGATCATTGAAAAAGCAAGAGAATTCCAGAAGAACATTTACTTCTGCTTCATTGAACTATGCCAAAGCCTTTGACTGTGTGGATCACAACAAACTGCGGAAAATTCTGAAAGAGATGGGAATGCCAAACCACCTTACCTGCCTCCTGAGAAATCTGTATGCAGATCAAGAAGCAACAGTTAGAAATGGAAATGGAACAATGGACTGGTTCCAAATTGGGAAAGGAGAACATCAAGGCTGTATATTGTCACCCTGCTTATTTAACTTATATGCAGAGTACATCATGAGAAATGCCAAGCTGGATGAAGCACAAGCTGGAATCAAGGTTGCAGGGAGAAATACCAATAATCTCAGATATGCAGATGACACCACCCTTATGGCAGAAAGAAAAGAGTAACTAAAGAGCCTCTTGAAGAAAGTGAAAGAGGAGAGTGAAAAAGTTGGCTTAAAACTCAATATTTAAAAAAATGAAGATCATGGCATATGGTCCCGTCACTTCATGTCAAACAGATGGGGAAACAATGGAAACAGTGACAGACTATTTTCTTGGGCTTCAAAATCACTGCAGATGGTGACTGCAGCCATGAAATCAAAAGATGCTTGCTCCTTGGAAGAAAATCTAAGACAAACCTAGACAGCATGTTAAAAAGCAGAGACATTACTTTGCTGACAAAGGTCCATATAGTCATGGTTTTTCCAGTAGTCATGTATGGATGTGAGAGTTGGACTATAAAGAGCTGAGCCCTGAAGAATTGATGTTTTTGAACTGTGGTGTTGGAGAAGACTCTTGAGAGTCCCTTGGACTGCAAGGAGATCCAACAAGTCTATCCTAAAGGAGATCAGTCCTGAGTGTTCATTGGAAGGGCTGATGTTGAAGCTGAAACTCCAATACTTTGGCCACCTGATGCGAAGAGCTGACTCATTTGAAAAGACCCTGATGCTGGGAAAGTGTGAAGGCAGGAGGAGAAGGGGACGACAGAGGATGAGATGGTTGGATGGCATCACCAACGCGATGGACATGAGTTTGAGTAAGCTTCAGGAGTTGGTGATGGACAGGGAGGCCTCACGTGCTGCAGTCCATGGGGTCGCAAAGAGTCGGACACGACTGATTGACTGAACTGAACTGAACTGAGGGAAGGAAATCAGTAACCTACATTCTCTCATAGCAATAAGAGGATAAAGCTTATGGCTGTTTCACCAGGTTCCCAGCCTCAGGGCACAGACTTGGATTGCTTTACATCATGGTATCTATTCCCCTCCTTGGTAGACAAACCAGCAATGAGTTAAGATTACAACCCCTTAATCATGGGCTTCCCTGATAGCTCAGTTGGTAAAGAATCCGCCTGCAAGGCAGGACCCAGTTCGATTCCTGGGTTAGGAAGATTCCCTGGAGAAGGGAAAGACTACCCACTCCAGTATTCTGGCCTGGAGAATTCCATGGACTGTATAGTCCATGGGGTCACAAAGAGTCGGACACAACTGAGCAACTTTCACTTAATCCTACCCAGCACTGGTCATGCTGGAGGCCTTGGGGATGCCCAACTCCAGCCTGGGGTCCCAGGAGGTCAACCTGCCTCAACCTGCCTAGGGATCTGGTCCTCGGAAGGTTGTCATGCCTCAACCTGCTCAGGGATCCGCCAGTCCAGGGGTCCTAGGAGGCCAACATGCCTCGACCTGCCCACGGATTCGATCTCCAGGAGGCTGTCATGTCTCAGCCTGCCTGGGAAACTCCATCCTGACCCAGGGACACCCGGCTCTTAGGTTGAAACAGTACTGGTAGGATAATCTTCAGAAAGACTCACCCCTAAGGAAGTCCACTCATGGAAACAGAAGGAAGCCTATTACTTGTGGGACCGTGCCCAGTCTCAGTAATAACTCAGGAGTCCAACAAGAACCCCACTGACTTTCTGGAAAGTCTAAAAGAGGCCCTCCAAAAGTGTGATTTTGAAGGACAAATTCCTGTCCCAATGTGCATCAGACATCAGGATAAAGTTACAACAGTTACAGCAGCAGGATTCTGCTGCCTCTTTAGATGAGATGGTCCAGACAGCCACTGATACATTTTATAACAGAGAACAGGAGAGGGAGGCCAAGGCCCAGGAAATGGAGGAAAGGAAAGAGACAAGCCATGCCCAGATGCTGGCCACCCTTTAGGGAAGCACTATGGCAAACCCCGAGTCCTTGAAGGACAAGGCATGAAGCAAATGCCTAATCTGTAGACAGGTGGGACATTGGGCCAAAGAGTGTCCAAACCATGGCAAGTCTCCTAAAATGGCTTGCTACAAATGCCATCAATTGGGACATTTGGCTGCACTCTGCCCTCGGGACCAAGAGCCTCAAGGTCAAGTGCCAAGCCTTCCCTCGTGATGGTTCAACAGGACTGAAGCAGCCCACTCCAGTCAGCCTGCCTCTCACAGATAACCATCACAGAGCTGGAGCCAAGGGTACAACTGGATGTGGCAGGTAGGTCCCAGAATTTCTTGGCTGACACAGGGGATACCTACTCTGTCCTGACCTCCTACTCTGGAGCCTTCTCCTCCCAAGCCTGTACAATTCGGGGTGCTACAGGAAAAACAATTACAAAAAGATTCACCCAAGCACTTCTTTGTTGCTGGAATGGACAAATATTTTCCCACAAGTTTCTGGTGGTCCCTGACTGTCCGACTCCCTTATTGGGAAGAGATCTCTCCCTGCCTTTGAAATCTTGCAGCTATTGACATACTGATAGAAGATGCTTTAAAACTCTCTTTTGGGGGCAAACTATTTTTAGTGAAATAACTCCTAAATGGGAGAGGCCATTTATGGATGTCTGATCAAAGAATCCTTAGATATCAAGTAGTGCTGATGGAAAATCCAGGTCTAACTATATCCCCTTATGAGGTTCTTAACCCTGCCACTCTCCTGCCTAACCCCGAGGGCTCTCTCCCCTTTCACTCTTGCCTAGAAACTTTGGACCACTGGACAAAATCCCAAGAGTGATTGTCAGAAGATCCTCTGACCAATCCTGAGGAAATCTGGTACACTGATGGAAACAGCTTTGTCTTTGATGGAAAAAGAAGAGCCGGATATGCAGTAGTCTCCAATTTTGAGACCACGAGGCTAAAAGTTTGACACCAGGTACTTCAGTCCAATTAGTTGAGCTCATAGCTCTGATTTGAGCTTCAGAGCTGGGAAAAGGAAAAAGAGTAGCCATTTACACTGACTCCAAGCATGCCTTTCTGATGCTACATGCACATGCTGCTATGTGGAAAGAAAGAGGCCACTTGACCACCCAAGGGTTCCCAATCAAATATGGTGATCAAATCCTTAGGCTCTTGGAGGCAGTCCATCCGCCCACTGAGGTTTCAGTTTCCCATTGTAAAGGACACCAAAAAGGGAACACAGAAGTGGCATGAGGGAACCAAGCAGCTGATCAGGCAGCTAAGAGAGCAGCCTTACAGAACATGCTGCAGTGCATGGGGTCACAAAGAGTCAGACATGACTGAGTGACTGAACAACATTGTGGCTGCATTTTTTATTTCAAATTCCAATTGTTCATTGTTAGTATACAAGAATGTAATTCTTTTGGGGGTTTCCCTGGTGGCTCAGATGGTAAAGAATCCACCTGCAATACAGGAGACCTGAGTTCGATCCCAGGGTCAGGAAGATCCCCTGGAGGAGGGCATGCAACCCACTCCAGTATTCTTGCCTGGAGAATCCCCATGGGCAGAAGAGCCTGCCAGGCTACAGTCCATGGGGTTGCAAAGAGTCAGACACGACTGAGTGACTAAGCACACACACAATTCTTTTTCATATGCATTGTCTTCATTATGTTTTGATTATGGTAAAATATATAACATAACATAAAATTTACCAACTTAATCATTTTCAAGTGTTAAATACATTCTCATTATTGTGCAGCCAACCTCCAAAATTGTTTCATCTTGAGAAACAAGCTCTGTACACTTAAGCAATACCCTCTCAATTTACTTTCTTCCAAGTCCTTAGTAACAGCCATTCTATTTGCCGTTTTTATGATTTGACTGTCTAAGTACCGCATATAAGTGGAATCACAGAATATTTGTCTTGTTATGATTTATTTCATTTAACATAATATCCTCTACATTAGTAGTTGACTTTTGTATATTAACTTTAGTATCCTGTGATCTTGCGATATTTGCTTGGCTCCATGAATTGTTTTGTATCATTATATTTTTTTTGGTATGTCAATTCTTTGGAATTTTATTTATAGACAATTATATCTTCTGCAAGTAGTTTTATTTCTTTCTTTCTAATCTTTAACCTTTTATTTCTTTTTATTTTGTCATTGCACTAGCTAGGATTTCCAGTACAATTTTGAAAAGGCATGCTAAGAGAGGACACTCTTGCTTTCTTCCAAGTCTTAGAATATTCAATTTTCACCATTGTGTATGTTATTAGCTGTAAGTTTTCTGTATATTCTTTGTCAAACAAAAAAGTTTTACTCTATTACTAATTTGCTGAGAATTTTTATCAAGAATGAGTGCTGGATTTTATCTGGTTTTCTGCATCAATTAATATGATCATATGATTTTTCCTTCTTTAGTATGTTAATGTGATTAATTACACTGATTGATTTTAAGATGTTGACTAAGACTTGCATATCTGGAATAAAGGGCTTCCTAGGTGGTGCTAGTGGTAAAGAACCTGCCTGCCAATGCAGGAGATGCCTGAGACCAGGTTCAGTCCCTGGGTCGGGAAGATCCCCTGCAGGAGGATCCTGCAGGAGGGCAGGGCAATCCTCTCCAGTATTCTTGCCTAGAGAATCCCGTGGACAAAGGAGCCTGGTGGGCTACAATCCATAGGGTTGTAAGAGTCAGACACTGAAGTGACATAGCATTCTCACATGCACCTGGAATAAATCTAATGTGGTTGTGGTGTATAATTTACATTGTTGGATTTGATTGGCTAATATTTTATTGAGGATTTTTTGAATTTATGTTCATGAGAAATATTGGTCAATTATTTTCCTTTCTTGTGATGTCTTTATTTGGTTTTAATATTAGGATAAAGTTGGCCTCATAGAATATGTTTGGAAGTGTTCACAGTGCTGCTATTTTCTGGAAGTGTATATGGAGAATTGTTACATAGTCTTTCTTAAATGTTTTTTAGAATTCACCAATGAAACCACCTGGGCCTGGTGCTTTCTTTTTTTTTGAAGTTTAATAATTATTGTTCCACTTCTTCAATAGATATAGAACTATTAGTCTTATCAATCTCTCCTCTGTGAGATTTAGTAATTTGTATCTTTCAAGAAATTGGTTCTTTTCATTAAAATCATCTAATTTGTGAGCATGGAGTTGTTCATAGTATCTCTTTATTATCCTTCCAATGTCCATGGGATCATCAGTAATGTATGGCTCCTCCCTCCTCTTCTTGGTTAACCTGATTTATCAGTGTTACTGATCTTTTCCAACAACCAGGTTTGGTTTCATTGATTTTTTTCTACTGGTTTCCCATTTTAAAGTTTATAGTTTTTACACTAATGTTTATTATTCTTTTTGTTATGCTTGATTTAGGCTATTGCTTCTCTGTCCCAGTTTCTTAAGGGAAAATCTTGAGTTAATGATTTTTTCTAATATATACATTATATGCTGTAAATTTCCCTCCATGCACTACTTTCACTACATCTCACAAAACTTGACAAATTGTATCTTCATTTATTTCAAAATAATATTTTTGCTTTCCCTTTAGACTTCTTAATGTTGTACACTGATTATTTAAGTGCTTTATGGAAATGATAAAAAAAAATTGGCAGACCCCTACCTTATTACCATAGCTTTTTATTTTTTGATTTTTTTAAATTGGAGGATAGTTGTTTTACAACACTGTGTTGGTTTCTGCCATACATCAAGATGAATCAGCCACAGGTATACATATGTCCCCTCCCTCCTGGGCCCCCCACCCATCTCCCTCCCCATCTCACCCCTCTAGGTTGTCACAGAACACTGGGTTGATCTCCCTGTGTTATACACTGATACAGCCACTATGGAGAACAGTATGGAGATCCCCTAAAAGACTAAAAATAGAACTACAGTATGACCCAACAATCCCACTACTGGGCATATACCCTGAATAAACCATAATTGAAAGACAGCCATGTACCCCAATGTTTATTGCAGCACTTTTTAGCTAGGACATGGAAGCAACCTAGATGTCCATTGACAGGTGAATGAATACAAAAACTGTGGTATATATATACAATGAAATATTACTCATCTATAAAAAAATGCATTTGAGTCAGTCTTAATGAGGTAGATGAACCTAGTGCATGACATAAAAGTTACCATCTTAATGATCTGTGTGCAGTACAGCTCTGTTAAGCATATCCACATTGCTGTGCAACCAATCGCCAAAATTATTTCATACTGCAAAACTGAAACTCTGTACCTATTCAATAATAACTCCCTTTTTTGTCCTCTCTCCATCTCCTGGAAACTACCATTCTACTTTTTTTTTTTAAATCTGTCTACTCTAGGTAACTCATATAAGCAGAATCATACAGTACTTGTCCTTTTGTGACTGGCTTATTTTACTAACACAGTGTTCTGAAAGTTAATCTTTGTTGAAGCATGTGTCAGAATGTCCTTTTCAAGGTAGAATAATATTCCATTGTATGTATATACCACATTTCATCTGTTCATCTGTAAATGGACATTTGTGTTGGTTCTACCTCTTAGCTATTGTGAAGAGTGCTGTTTCGAAAATAGATGTGCAAATATCTCCAAGATTCTACTTTCAGTTATTCTGGTCATATATCCAGTAGTAGAGTTGCTATTAATCAGTTGCTAAGTCATGTCCAACTCTTTGCAACCCCATGGACTGCAGGACACCAGGATTCCCTGTCTTTCACTATCTCCAAGAGTTTGCTCAAACTCATGTCCATTGAATCAGTGATGCTATCCAATCATCTCATCTTCTGTCACCCCCTTCTCCTCCTGTCCTCCATCTTTCCCAGCATCAGGGTCTTTTCCAAGGAGTTGGCTCTTTGCATCAGGTGGTCAAAGTATTGGAGCTTCAGCTTCAGCATCAGTCCTTCCAATGAATACTCAGTGTTGATTTCCTTTAGAATTGACTGTTTTGATCTCCTTGTTGTTGAAGGGACTCAAGAGTCTTCTCCAGCACAATTCCAAAACATCAATTCTTTGATGCTCAGCCTTATGGTCCAACATCCATATATGACTACTAAGAAAGTCACAGTTTTGACTATATGAATGTCAGCAAAGTGATGTCTTTGTTTTTTTTTTTTAAGTTTGAAAAAATTTTTTTATTATTATTTTTTTACTTTACAATATTGTATTGGTTTTTAGTACAGTGTCTATGTTTGTTATAGCTTTTCTTCCAAGGAGGAAGTGTATTTTAATTTCATGGAGTGGAGTTATGAGACAAGTAACTTTTATGACCCAGAAATGGTCTTTTTCACTGAATATTCCACCTAAGTTTGACATGCTATTGGATGGAGTATTTTAAAAGTACCAATTAGATCTAGCTACTTCATACTGCTATTCAAGTCAAATATATCTTTATTAATTTCCTGCTTGGTTGATCTGTTACTTACTGAGAGCAGGTATTGGGATCTCAACCGTAACAGTGAATTTGTCTATTTATTTTAATTCTGTAAGTTTTTGTTTCACATATCTTTATACTACTTTGTAATATACATGTTTAAGACTGCTGTCTTCTTGAAGTACTGACTCCACTATCATTTTGTAGGAATCTTTTTTTATTCTTGATAAATTTAATTATTCTTTGTCTAAAATGAATATAACTACCCCAGCTTTCATTTGATTAGTGTTAGCATCCTATATCTCTCCCTCTTTCATTACTTTTAACTTATCAGGGTCTTTATATTTAAAGGGGTTTCTTGTAAGGGCATAATTGGTTTTGTTTTTTTTTTAACCCAAAAGACAATTTTGTCTTTTAATTAGTATACTAAGATCAGGGCTTCCCAGGTGGCACAGTGGTAAAGAAATCACCTGCCAATGCAGTAGACACAAGAGATACAGTTTTGACCCCTGGGTCAGAAAGATCCCCTGGAGAAGGAAATGCAATCCACTCCAGTATTTTTGCCTGGAAAATTCCATGGACAGAGATGCCTGGTGGGCTACAGTCCATGGGGTTGAAAAAGAATAGGACACAACTGAGCACACATACACACACACAAGAGCATTCACATTTAAAGTGATTACTGATATAATTGAATTAATGTCAACCATGTTTATAACTGTTTTCTATTCATTGTCAGAGGCTTCTTTATCTGTCCTCTCTGGTGTAAATAGAGTATTCGAAATAATTATATTTCATCTCCTCTCTCTCATTTCTACTTCCTAAAAAAATTAGCTATAGAACTTACAATACACATTTTTAAATAATTTAACTCTACCTTCAATAACACTATTCCACTTTATGCCTATTTCAGGAACATGGTGGAGAAGGAAATGGCAACCCACTCCAGTGTTCTTGCCTGGAGAATCCCAGGGACAGGGGAGCCTGGTGGGCTGCCATCTATGGGGTCGCACAGAGTCGGACACGACTGAAGTGACTTAGCAGCAGCAGCAGCAGCAGGAACATGGATGACAGAGTTATCCACTTGCTAAACCATCTGATATACTGTTATTACTTTATTATTTTAATATTTATTTTATTTATTTATTTATTTTTGGCTGTGTCGAGTCAGTTGCAGCACATGGGATCTTTGGTGCAGCACGCAGGCTTCTCTCTACCTGTGGTGCATGGGCTCCAGGCATGTGGGGTTTATAGCTGGCAGCACATGGGCTCTCTAGTTGAGGCACACAGGCTCAGTAGTTGCAGCATACACAAGCTTAGTTGCCTTATGGCATGTGGGATCTTAACTCCCCAAGGAAGGATCAAACCCATGTCCCTTGCATTGGAAGGCAGATTCTTAACCACTGAACCACCATGAAAGTCCCCTTATTTTATTATATTAAACAAATTAGCTTTTAGAAAAATTACTACAAAAGATTTCTTTTTTAAAATATTTACTTATTTACATATTTTGCTGTGCTGGGTCTTGGTTGCGGCACACCAGACCTTCTAGTGTGGCATGCAAACTCTTGGTTGTGGCAAGGGAGACTGACCAGGGATTGAACCCCAGACCCCTGTGCTGGGAGCAGAGTCCTAGCCGCTGACCTGCCAAGGAAGTCCCAAGTTTCTTTTCATTTAATATATTTCTCCTGCAGTGTTCTTGTTTTCTTCATGTAGATCCAAATGTCATTATCCTTCATTATGCTTTATCATTTTCCTTCTACCTCAAGAAAATGCTTTTAACATGTCTGTTAGTGAATCCTCTCAGTTTTCAGTTGTCTGAGAAAGTCTTCATCTGTCCTTCACTTTTTAAAAATAATTCTGTTGATATAGAATTCTAGTGTGTTTTTTTTTTCTTTCACCACTTTAAATATTTCACTTCACTCTTGTTTGCATGCTTTCTGATGAGAAGTCTGCTGTAATTCTTTACCTTGTTTCGCTATAGTCAAGGTAGGTTGGTATGGCTTTTGTTTTCTTTTTTCCTGACTTCTTTCAAGATTTTCTCCTCTTTGATTTCTGCAGTTTGAATATGATGCCTAAGTGTACTTACTTTTGGTATTTACTCTGCTTAATGTTCTCTAAGATCCTTGGCCTTATGACTTAAGGTCTGCCATTAACTTCGGAACATTTTTCATCATTACTACTTCAAATACTTATTTTGTTCTGGTCTATTTTTCTTCTCTTTCTTCTGGTATTCCAAATATGCATATATTAAATGCTTTGAAATTGTCCCACAGTTCTTTGGTGTTGGGTATATTTTCCAATTCTTTTTCCCTGTTGCATTTCAATTTGGGAAGTTCCTAATGATCTTTCTTCAAGATCATATTTCCTCAACCCTGTCAAGACTACTGATGAGCCATCTTCATTTCTGTTTCATCATTTTCCCTTTTTATTCCTTCTGCTATATTTTCTGTTTCATCTAGCCTTTCTTTTTTATCCTTTCTTAAGTTCCGCTCTTTTTTCTGAGTGATTCATCTGTTCCTGCATGATGTCTACCTTTTGCATGAGAACCCTTAACATGTTAATAACTGTTACTTTAAATTCTCTGATAATTTCAATGTATAGATCAGGTTTTGATGTTCACTTTACCCCTTTAGACTACATTTTTCTCTTTTTGCATGAATGTGTAATATTTTTGTAGAAATCTTAAAATGCTTTACCTAGGAATAGGAACTGAGGTAAATCTTTTAATATGAGAATTTATATTAACCTGACTAGAATTTGGGCTTTGGAGTTGGGTTTTGTTTAATGCATTCTAAATTTATAGGTACTAGAGACTTCAAATTCCACTAGTTTCCTTGATTTTGTAACCTTTGTTAGTTTGAGCTTCCCTAAGTATTCCTCCTCAGAGAGAGAGAGCCTTTGTCTTGTAGTTCTCTCAACTGTAATTCATGATTAGTACATTAGAGCCACATTGGTGTCGTTGCAAGGTGTGAGAAGGAGAAGCATTCTGTAATCTTCCAATCAAGTTTTAGTCTTTTAGTGAGCCTGTGGTCTTTACAAACATTTCTTTTAAAGCTTCAAAACCCTCCCTCCTTAGGTGAATTAGGAAAACTACACAGGGCTGGGGTGGGAAAAATGCCCTTTCCTCTGTTAGGGAAATTAAATAGTCTTGTTTAGGCTTCAGAGACAAAGCAGAGCAGGCCTCTGACCTTGCTTTTAACCTGCCTGGACACTGCCCTGTGAATGACTGTGAGTGACTGCCTGCTGTGAGGGCAAGCCTTGCAGTACCTTAGATAAGATGGGGGAGGAACTTTGAGATTGTTGAGCCCCTGGAGGGTGTCTGGCCAACCAAAGTCCAAGTTTAACAACATTCCAAGTTTTCCACAACAAAACAAACAATATTAACATGAAACCAGAGCTCCAATTTGCTCACAGAGTAATGTAGCTTGCTTGCATCCAGGGATTATAAACAGGAACCTTGAACTGCAATCTTTGAAGTCTCACTCATGGAGTGGAAACACTGCCTGGGACCTTTTCCCAACTGAGACTCCAGATGTACTGTGTCACTGGACTTTCCACCACCGCTTAAGTCCTGATGTTGGTCAAAACCCAATTTGGTGATGTGTCCTCTGCTGTTTCTATTTCTCTTTTCTTTTAATGTTAGTGCATTGAAAGTAAGATAAGTAATTTTTAATAAATATTGGTATTGTTTATTTGTATATAATGAGTGGCTTATTTTGTTAACAAATCCTTCGAACCTGAGACAAAAGTGAAAACTTTCTGCAAAACACCCCCTGGTGGAAGAAACTCTGGTAAAGTCTTTTCCCTATATAGTAGCCTGTTATGTAGAATTCCCTGGGCAAACCTCTTGGGATTTCTGGAGGTGACACCTGCAAGAGTAAGGGGTCACCTAAGATTGTGACCCCAGGAGTTTCTCAGTCTCATACTGATCCACACTCAAATTCCAGCAATTCGTCAAAATGATCATATAAGTATTCCTACCAGGATATGGCTTCAGTGCCTTCTAGATTAACAGATCTTGGCTATGTTCTCTGTTTGCCTGTCTCTCCAGATTCCAGGTTGGAAATTTTCTCTGACGAGTCTAAGAAGAGACACTGATTTTCAGTTTGTCCAGCTTTTTCTTGATATATGGGTAAGAGTATAAGGACTCCAAGTTCTGTACAAGTCTGAATTAACATTAAAAGTCTTCCAGGATAGAGATCTTAATAACAGTACATTACTATATGTTCAAGAAATTGGTTTTTTACTTATTTAATGACTCAATATGGTTCTAAGAATTTTATTAGTATATCAATTTGTTTTGCAATATTTTAGGCTTCTAAATCAAAATAGAATTACTAGAAGAACATACCTCTGAAATGTATTTTCTTCAATACCACTAAGGAATTAACTCAGTTCTGACACTATCGACCTGAAGATAGCATCAGATCCCACAGGTTAAGGGCTCAGTCCTACAAAACTGCCCTCACCTCCTCTTCAGACACCAATCCTAAGTCCAGGTTGTCACCCATGCTTTTGAACTACCAGCTGTAGATGGGTTTCCATGGTCCTCCTTGGGCTCAATTAGTTTGTTAGAGTAGCTCACAGAACTCAGATAAATACTTTATGTACTGGATCAGAAAAGGATGTAATTCAGGAAATGTCATATGGAAGAGATGCATGGGACAAGACATGTGGGAAGGGGTGCAGAGCTCCCATGCTCTCTGGAATCTTCATTCTCTCCCAAACTCCACATGTCCACCAACTTGGAAGTTCTCCAAACATTGTTTGCTTTTTATGGAAGCTTCATTACATAGGCATGGTTGGCCACTGATGGTTGAATTCAATCTCCAGACCCTTGAACTCAATCTCCAGACACTTTCTCATAGGTTTGGTGTGGGGCGGGGGGGGGGGGGGGGGTGCCGTGTGGACCAAAATTTCCAATTCTCTAATCACATGGTTGGTTACCCGGGCAAACAGTCTCCAGCCTTAGGTTACCTAGGGGCTTTCCAAGAGTCACCTTATCAATATAACAAAAGACACCTTTATAGTTCATATCATTTAGGAAATTCCAAGAGCTTTAGGAGCTCTGTGCCAGGAATAGGAGGAAGACCAATGTATAGGTAGATAGATAGATAGATAGATATCACAATATCACAAAAACCAAAATCAATGTCAACTGAAAAAAATGCACAACCTAAAAGCTGAGAATTATGATTTATTCAGTAGACTTACTGAAGACTTTAAGTTCAAGATATAGCCCCTCAGATACCTCTGAGGAGCTGTTCCAAAGAGGTAAGAAAGGAGCCAGGATACATAGGAGTTTTTGCTGGGGGGAAAAAAAAATGTAGGTTGAAATCCAAAAATTACTGCTAATGGCAAAAATACAGACATCTCAAGTTAATGATTTTACTGCTTTTCTATGTATGGGAAGATGCAAGAGCCTGGGCTCATTGAAATTATTCCTTTGATATGCACCTTAACTATCTGGGGTCATTATCCTGTTTTTCTCCAGTTCCCTTCAGTGTGCATCTTTGGGGCAACTGTGCTAGCTGATGGCTTTGTGGCCACAACATCTTTTGTTTATTGTTGTTCAGTTGCTCAGTTGTGTCTGACTCTTTGTGACCCCATGGACTGCAGCATGCCAGCCTTCCCTGTCCTTCACTGTCTCCTGGAGTTTGCTCAAACTTACGTTTGAGTCAAGGATGTCCATTGAGTTAATGATGCCATCCAACCATCTCATCCTCTGTCACCCTCTTCTCCTCCTGCCCTCAACCTCGCCCTGAAAAGCATCAGGGTCTTTTCCAATGAGTTGGCTCTTCGCATGAGGTGGCCAAAGTATTGGAGCTTCAGCTTCAGCATCAGTCCTTCCAAAGAATATTCAGGACCGATTTCCTTTAGGATTCACTGGTTTGATCTCCTTACTGTCCAAGGGACTCTCTGAAATGGTATTCTTTATCCACAAATATATTTCCCAGATCTGGGTCTTTTAAATAACATAAACCATGCAGTACAGTTAGGTGTAAGTACCTCGCTAGCAGCAGTTTTGTTGCACACATTGCAGTGGGGTTCTGGAGAGGATGTAGGACTCACTCCTCCAAGTGTGCACAGATGCTCAGGGACCCTGGCTCCAGATCTACTAAGTCAGAATCTCTGTTGTTGACAAAAAGTTAATCAATCTACAAAAGAATGTAGCAACAGCATCTCAAAAAGTTCCAAGAACTGTTCTGCCCAATAGAAGTCAAAGCACATTTATTTAAGTTTTTTGAGACAGGGCTGTACATCAAATGATGTATTACTGACAATTTACACAATTCAAATCCACAAGTATAAAGTAGTGGGCCATGTGACCCCTTACAAAATCGACAAGTTAGTCTTTTTTAAAAAATAATATTTAGGTTTTTTTTTTTTTTTTTTTTTTGCTATGCTGGGTCTTTGTTGCTTCATGGGCCTTTCTCTAGTTGCAGCTACTGCTAAGTCACTTCAGCTGTGTCCAACTCCATGCGACCCCATAGACGGCAGCCCACCAGGCTCCCCTGTCCCTGGGATTCTCCAGGCAAGAACACTGGAGTGGGTTGCCACCTCCTTCTCCAATGCATGAAAGTGAAAAGTGAAAGCGAAGTCGCTCAGTCATGTCCGACCCTCAGCGACCCCGTGGACCGCAGCCTTCCAGGTTCCTCCGTCCATGGGATTTTCCAGGCAAGAGTTGCAGCAAGCAGGGGCTACTCTCTAGTTGTGGTGCACCAATTTCTCATTGCAGTGGCTTTTCTTGTTGTGGAGCACAGGCTCTAGGATGTGAGGGCTTCAGGAGTTGTGACACACTGGCTCAGTAGTCGTGGCTCCCGGGCTCTAGAGCACAGGCTCAATAATTGTGGCTCATGGGCTTAGTTGCTCCGTGGTGAGTAGAAGCTTCCCAGACAGAGGATCAAACCTGTGTCTCCTTCATTGGCAGGCAGATTCTCTAACACTGAGCCACCAAGGAAGCCTGGTAGTTTATCTTTTAAGTAGTTGTCTTGTTGATGCTAAGAGAATGGTTGCTCTTTAGGGTTGAGCAGGTATTTCTGTGGATGGGAGAGTTTGGTTGATGTATAAGTCAGATACACAATGCACAGTGACAGGAGCCATAAAATACAAATTTTATTTCACAGTGTGTTAATACTTTCCCCCACTTGATCCTTGGAAATGACAACCTCAGAGACATAGACCACACTAAAGCCACTTAACATCCCCAATGCAATGTTTGGACCCTGAAGACCACCCACTAATTTGGCCTAATTAGTGTTTCCCTAACTGCCTCATAAATGCCCCACTTAAAATAAATGCCTCTGCAGTTTTTTCTTAATAAATTGATCTCTGTCTTCTCCCACTTTCTCACTCGGTGCTTCCAGAACACCTTCTAGGTGGAAGATACTGCAGCAGTCCTGAGGATCCAGTGATGGGTGACAAACGGCTTTGCCCAGAGGAGAGACAGACATGATAAGACATAATGTTTCAGGCATAGCATATGGCAGAAGGGATGGTGGGAGCACTTTGGAGGAGTTCAGTTGGAGAAGTCTGCAGAGAAGGAAAACCATTTGCCCTGCGTCTTGCAAGATAAATGAGTGGGACTACACCAGCCAGGTGAGTGGTGAAGGCCATTCCCAGGGGAGAAAACACCTTCTCTACTTGTCTCTGATGGTATCATAAGACATACGGCTATATACGTGCTTTGTAAAACAGCAAATGCAGAAGGTTACTGACAAGCTAACCAGGGTGCCTCTGAATTTGCAAGAACCCTCTGAACCCTGCTTTGGGACTCACCACCATATCTGAGCTATTCTATTAACAATACTATCCTGAAGCTTTATGCCTAGGACTAGGCAGCCTTCCCTGGCTGAGGGATGCCAGTCAAGGGGATCTGTTTGCTTTTGTTTGTTTATTTTTTTTAATTGAAGTATGTTTTTGTTGTTCAGTTGCTAAGTCATGTCCAACTCTTTGGACTCCCATGGACTGGAGCACACCAGGCTTCCCTGTCCTTTACTATCTCCCAGAGTTTGTTCAGATTCATGTCCATTGAGTTCCTGATGCCATTCAACCATCTGATCCTCTGTTGCCCCTTTCTCCTCTCGCCCTCAGTCTTTCCCAGCATCAGGGTCTTTTCCAATGAGTCGACTCTCTGCATCAGGTGGCCAAAGTATTGGAACTTCAGCTTTAGCATCAGTTCTTCCAGCGAATATTCAGGGTTGATTTCTTTTAGAATTGACTGGTTTGCTCTCCAGGGGATACTCAAGAGTCTTCAACAGCACCACAATTCCAAAGCATCAATTCTTTGGTGTTCAATCTTCTTTATTGTTCAACTCTCAACACTACTTGCTCCCATGGCTTGGTCAGTGGGCTCAGAGGTGTTGGGAATGACACTTAGGGCTCAGTGGTTCCCAGCATGGGCTCCTCCATGACAACCGAGGTTTCTGGAATGGCTGTAACAGGAGCTGAAAACTCTTTCTCAAGTGTGGAGACAATCACACCCTGACTCAGGAGCCCTCCTGGAGCACTCAGCATCAACCAATTTTTCTCTGGTTGTCACTGTGTCCATTCTGTAAGGCAGCTCCCAGGGACTCAGTCCCATCAGAAGCCCCAGCATCCATTTTCCTGTATTTTGATGACTGAAATCACCCAGTTAAATGTGAGCTGGGATTCAAGCTAGATGTGTCTGTCTTTGTGGCATCTATGGGGTCACATTTCCCAGAAGCTTCAGGAGAGACGGCGTCCCTGAAAGCCCACCAAAGTGAGGTGGAGGTATTTCAGCTTGTTTGGCCAGGATGGGGAGGAGGTGGGATGGAGGAGCCAGCCAGATGTCACTTAGGCTGGCTTTGACATCTTTTGACATCTTTTACATCTTTTAACATCTTTTCACATCTCAGGTCAAATGAAGCCCAATTCCTTCTCAGCTTGATTTCACCTAGAACTGGAAAACAGATGGGTCCAAGCCGCCTGAGGGTCTGAGGGCCAGGCTGCAACCCTTCTGTTCTGAGGGCCTGGGGCTGGAGTCTGTGTGAAAGTGAAAGTGAAGTCGCTCAGTCATGTCCAACTCTTTGCGACCCCATGGACTGTAGCCTACCACACTCCTGGGATTTTCCATGGGATTTTCCTGGATTTTCCAGGCAAGAGTACTGGAGTAAGTTGCCATTTCCTTCTCCAGGGGATCTTCCTGACCCAGGGATCAAACCTGGGTCTCCCACATTGTAGGCAGATGCTTTACCATCTGAGCCACCAGGGAAGTCCAGGGAACACCAAAGCTCTAGCATGGACGTTTTGACTTAGAAAAGAATTCAACTGTGGGGCTAAAGGGCTCATCCTTTTGGAGGGCAGCAGACCCAGGGAGACCCAGGGCAAATCCAGGAAGATAAGGCAGATGTCAACAGATACCTTGTAAACAGTGTAGCTACTTGCCAGAAGAGATAGCCAGGAAGATAAACAAGGGCCAAGGAAAGGTGCCTAATGGACTTAATGCTCATTCAACAGGGAAGACTCATCCTTTTGCAATGTTGAGTGGTGGGGCTGTTTGGAAGAGATGCTGGGCTCTGTAGAAATGAATCCATTTACCACAAACCTGCCCCTTCCCCTCCTGTTACAGAAATGCCCTGCAGAGGGACGAGCATGGGCTCAGTTCACTGAGTCTTACAATAAGTATGTTGAGTGACTTGGGCATTTATTCATTCACTACCACACTAACAGGGGGACAAATAGTCCTGGTTTGCCCAGGACTGGGCTATTTCTGGGACGTGGGACTTCCAGTGCTTCCAGGACTGTCTTGGGCACACTAGGGTTAGCTTGTCCCCTACTTCCTGAGAACACATGATGGACTGGGCCCTGGGCCCCCATGGAGCTCTGTTCTTTTTTTAATTTTTTTTTTCATGACATTTCACATGTTTCAATGCCATTCTCCCAAATCCTCCCACCCTCTCCCTCTCCCACAGAGTCCATAAGACTGTTCTATACATCAGTGTCTCCCCCGCTGCCCCGTATACAGGGTTATCGTTACCATCTCTCTAAACTCCATATATATGCGTTAGTATACTGTATTTATGTTTTTCCTTCTGGCTTACTTCACTCTGTACAATAGGCTCCAGTTTCATCCACCTCATTAGAACTGACTCAAATGTATTCTTTTTAATGGCTGAATAATACTCCATTGTGTATATGTACCACAGCTTTCTTATCCATTCATCTGCTGATGGACATCTAGGTTGCTTCCATGTCCTGGCTATCATAAACAGTGCTGCGATGAACATTGGGGTACACGTGTCTCTTTCCCTTCTGGTTTCCTCAGTGTGTATGCCCAGCAGTGGGATTGCTGGATCATAAGGCAGTTCTATTTCCAGTTTTTTAAGGAATCTCCACACTGTTCTCTATAGTGGCTGTACTAGTTTGCATTCCCACCAACAGTGTAAGAGGGTTCCCTTTTCTCCACACCCTCTCCAGCATTTATTATTTGTAGACTTTTGGATCGCAGCCATTCTGACTGGTGTGAAATGGTACCTCATAGTGGTTTTGATTTGCATTTCTCTGATAATGAGTGATGTTGAGCATCTTTTCATGTGTTTGTTAGCCATCTGTATGTCTTCTTTGGAGAAATGTCTATTTAGATCTTTGGCCCATTTTTTGATTGGGTCATTTATTTTTCTGGAGTTGAGCTGTAGGAGTTGCTTGTATATTTTTGAGATTAGTTGTTTGTCGGTTGCTTCATTTGCTATTATTCTCTCCCATTCTGAAGACTGTCTTTTCACCTTGCTAATAGTTTCCTTTGATGTGCAGAAGCTTTTAAGTTTAATTAAGTCCCATTTGTTTATTTTTGCTTTTATTTCCAATATTCTGGGAGGTGGGTCATAGAGGATCCTGCTGTGATGTATGTCAGAGAGTGTTTTGCCTATGTTCTCCTCTAGGAGTTTTATAGTTTCTGGTCTTACGTTTAGATCTTTAATCCATTGTGAGTTTATTTTTGTATATGGTGTTAGAAAGTGTTCTAGTTTCATTCTTTTACAAGTGGTTGACCAGATTTCCCAGCATCACTTGTTAAAGAGATTGTCTTTAATCCACTGTATATTCTTGCCTCCTTTGTCAAAGATAAGGTGTCCATATGTGCGTGGATTTATCTCTGGGCTTTCTATTTTGTTCCATTGATCTATATTTCTGTCTTTGTGCCAGTACCATACTGTCTTGATAACTGTGGCTTTGTAGTAGAGCCTGAAGTCAGGTAGGTTGATTCCTCCAGTTCCATTTTTCTTTCTCAAGATCGCTTTGGCTATTCGAGGTTTTTTGTATTTCCATACAAATTGTGAAATTATTTGTTCTAGCTCTGTGAAGAATACTGTTGGTAGCTTGATAGGGATTGCATTGAATCTATAAATTGCTTTGGGTAGTATACTCATTTTCACTATATTGATTCTTCCAATCCATGAACATGGTATATTTCTCCATCTATTAGTGTCCTCTTTGATTTCTTTCACCAGTGTTTTATAGTTTTCTATATATAGGTCTTTAGTTTCTTTAGGTAGATATATTCCTAAGTATTTTATTCTTTTTCGTTGCAATGGTGAATGGAATTGTTTCCTTAATTTCTCTTTCTGTTTTCTCATTATTAGTGTATAGGAATGCAAGGGATTTCTGTGTGTTGATTTTATATCCTGCAACTTTACTATAATCATTGATTAGTTCTAGTAATTTTCTGGTGGAGTCTTTAGGGTTTTCTATGTAGAGGATCATGTCATCTGCAAATAGTGAGAGTTTTACTTCTTCTTTTCCAATTTGGATTCCTTTTATTTCTTTTTCTGCTCTGATTGCTGTGGCCAAAACTTCCAAAACTATGTTGAATAGTAATGGTGAAAGTGGGCACCCTTGTCTTGTTCCTGACTTTAGAGGAAATGCTTTCAATTTTTCACCATTGAGGATAATGTTTGCTGTGGGTTTGTCATATATAGCTTTTATTATGTTGAGGTATGTTCCTTCTATTCCTGCTTTCTGGAGAGTTTTTATCATAAATGGGTGTTGAATTTTGTCAAAGGCTTTCTCTGCATCTATTGAGATAATCATATGGTTTTTATTTTTCAATTTGTTAATGTGGTGTATTACATTGATTGATTTGTGGATATTGAAGAATCCTTGCATCCCTGGGATAAAGCCCACTTGGTCATGGTGTATGATCTTTTTAATGTGTTGTTGGATTCTGATTGCTAGAATTTGGTTAAGGATTTTTGCATCTATGTTCATCAGTGATATTGGCCTGTAGTTTTCTTTTTTTTGTGGCATCTTTGTCAGGTTTTGGTATTAGGGTGATGGTGGCCTCATAGAATGAGTTTTGAAGTTTACCTGCCTCTGCAATTTTCTGGAAGAGTTTGAGCAGGATAGGTGTTAGCTCTTCTCTAAATTTTTGGTAGAATTCAGCTGTGAAGCCGTCTGGACCTGGGCTTTTGTTTGCTGGAAGATTTTTGATTACAGTTTCAATTTCCGTGCTTGTGATGGGTCTGTTAAGGTTTTCTATTTCTTCCTGGTCGAGTTTTGGAAAGTTGTACTTTTGTAAGAATTTGTCCATTTCTTCCTCGTTGTCCATTTTATTGGCATATAATTGTTGATAATAGTCTCTTATGATCCTTTGTATTTCTGTGTTGTCTGTTGTGATCTCTCCATTTTTTGTTTCTAATTTTATTGATTTGATTTTTCTCCCTTTGTTTCTTGATGAGTCTGGCTAATGGTTTGTCAGTTTTATTTATCCTTTCAAAGAACCAGCTTTTGGCTTTGTTGATTTTTGCTATGGTCTCTTTTGTTTCTTTTGCATTTATTTCTGCTTTAATTTTTAAGATTTCTTTCCTTCTACTAACCCTGGGGTTCTTCATTTCTTCCTTTTCTAGTTGCTTTAGGTGTAGAGTTAGGTTATTTATTTGACTTTTTCTTGTTTCTTGAGGTGTGCCTGTATTGCTATGAACTTTCCCCTTAGGACTGCTTTTACTGTGTCCCACAGGTTTTGGGTTGTTGTGTTTTCATTTTCATTCGTTTCTATGCAAATTTTGATTTCTTTTTGATTTCTTCTGTGATTTGTTGGTTATTCAGCAGCGTGTTGTTCAGCCTCCATATGTTGGAATTTTTAATAGTTTTTCTCCTGTAATTGAGATCTAATCTTACTGCATTGTGGTCAGAAAAGATGCTTGGAATGATTTCTATTTTTTGAATTTACCAAGGCTAGCTTTATGGCCCAGGATGTGATCTATCCTGGAGAAGGTTCCATGTGCGCTTGAGAAAAAGGTGAAATTCATTGTTTTGGGATGAAATGTCCTATAGATATCAATTAGGTCTAACTGGTCTATTGTATCATTTAAAGTTTGTGTTTCCTTGTTAATTTTCTGTTTAGTTGATCTATCCATAGGTGTGAGTGGGGTATTAAAGTCTCCCACTATTATTGTGTTATTGTTAATTTCTCCTTTCATACTTGTTAGCATTTGTCTTACATACTGCGGTGCTCCCGTGTTGGGTGCATATATATTTATAATTCTTATATCTTCTTCTTGGATTGATCCTTTGATCATTATGTAGTGACCTTCTTTGTCTCTTTTCACAGCCTTTGTTTTAAAGTCTATTTTATCTGATATGAGTATTGCTACTCCTGCTTTCTTTTGGTCCCTATTTGCATGGAAAATCTTTTTCCAGCCCTTCACTTTCAGTCTGTATGTGTCCCCTGTTTTGAGGTGGGTCTCCTGTAGACAACATATGTAGGGTCTTGTTTTTGTATCCATTCAGCCAGTCTTTGTCTTTTGGTTGGGGCATTCAACCCATTTACGTTTAAGGTAATTACTGATAAGTATGATCCGTTGCCATTTACTTTATTGTTTGGGGTTGAATTTATACACCATTTTTTTGTTTTCCTGTCTAGAGAATATCCTTTAGTATTTGTTGGAGAGCTGGTTTGGTGGTGCAGAATTCTCTCAGCTTTTGCTTGTCTGAGAAGCTTTTGATTTCTCCTTCATACTTTAATATTTTTAAAATGTATTTCATTTATAGTTGACTTACAATGTTGTGTTATGTTTCTGGCATACTGCAAAGTGATTCAGTAATACATGCATGTATAATAGTTTGTACCTGCTAATCCCAAATTCCTAAGCCATCCCTTCCCCTCCTCCCCTCCCCCTTGGAAATCACAAGTCTGTTTTGTATGTCTGTGAACCTGTTTCTGCTTCGTCAATAAGTTCATTTGTCCCATGATTCCACATGTAAATGATATCATATGGTATCTGTCTTTCTGACTGACTTCACTTAGTGTAATTAATCTCTAGGTTGCTGCAAGTGGCATTATTTAAAACATTTTTTATAGCTAAGTAGTATTCCATTATATATACATATATATACACACACACCACGTCTTCTTTATCCATTCATCTGTCAGTGGACACTTACGTTGTTTCCATGTCTTGGTTACTGTAAATACTACTACTGTGAACATAGTGGTGCATGTATCTTTTTGAATTATAGTTTTATCTGGGTATATGCCCAGGAGTGGGACTGATGAATGATATAACTCTATTTTTAGTTTTTTGAGGAATCGCCATACTGCATTCCATAGTGGCTGAACCCATTTACATTCCCACCAACAGTGTAGGAAGGTTCCTTTTTCTCCACACACTCTCCAGCATTTGTTACTTATAGACTTTTTAATAATGGCCATTCTGGCTAGTGTTAGGTGGTAACTCATAGTTTTGATTTGCCTTTTTTCTTTTTTTTTTTTAAGAATTAGCAATGTTAAGCATCTTTTCATGTGCCTATTGGTCATCTGTATATCTTCTTTGGGATTCCCTGGTAGCTCAGCTGGTAAAGAATCTGCCTGCAATGCAGGAGACCCCAGTTCAACTCCTGGGTTGGGAAGTTCCCCTGGAGAAGGGATATATACTTAGTTGTTCTATTTTTTGCTTGCATTTGTTGTTGTTGTTGTTGCTGCTGTTGAGTTGTGTGAGTTATTTGTATATTTTGGAAATTAAGCCCTTGTCAATCTCATCGTTTGCAAATATTTTCTCCTAGTCCATAGGTTGACTTTTCCTTTTATTTATGACTTCCTTTCCTTTATTAGGTCCCATTTGTTTATTTTTTGCTTTTATTTCTATTGCCTTGGGAGACTGACCTAAGAAAACATTGCTACAATTTATGTCTAGAGAATGTTTTATCTATGTTCTCTTCTAGTTTTATGGTGTTGTGTCTTTTATTTAATTCTTTAAGCCATTTTGTGTTACTTTTGGGTATGGTGTGATAGTATGCTCTAACTTCATTGATTTGCATCCCACTGTCCAGCTTTCCCAACACCACTTGCTAAAGAGACAGTCTTTTCTCCATTGTATATTCTTGCCTTCTTTGTCAAAGATTAATTATCCATAGATGTGTGGGGTTATTTATGGGCTCTCTGTCCTGTTTCATTGATCCATATGTCTGCTCTTATGTCAATACCACATTGTTGTTTTTAAATTTTTATTTATCTATTTATTATTTTTGGCTGTGCTGGATCTATATTGCTGCATGCAGGCCTTCTCTAGTTGCAGTGAGCAGGGGCTACTCTTCATTGCAGCACACAGGTTTCTCGTTGCAGTGGCTTCTCTTGTTGCAGAGCACAGGGTCTAGGTGTGCAGACATCAGTGGTTGTGGTGCATGGACTTAGTTGCTCCGAGCCATGTGGGATCTTCCCAGACTAGGAATCAAACCCATGTCCCCTGCATTGGCAGGTGGATTCTTAACCACTGAACCACAAGGGAAATCCCAATACCACATTGTTTTGATTACTGTAACTTTGTTGTATTATCTGAAGTCTGGGAGGGTTATGCCTCCTATTTTGTTCTTTTTCTTCAGGATTCTATTGGAAATTCTGGGTCTTTTATGGTTCCATATAAGTTTTAGGATTTGTTCTAGTTCTGTGAAAAATGTCATGGGTAATTTGACAAAGATCACATCAAATTTGTAGATTGCTTTGGGTCAGTTCGGTCACTCGGTCATATCTGACTCTTTTCAACCCCATGGACTGCAGCACACCAGGCCTCCCTGTCCATCACCAACTCCTGGAGCTTACTCAAACTCATGTCCATCACGTCAGTGATGCCATCCAACCATCTCATCCTCTGTCATCCCCTTCTCCTCCCACCTTCAATCTTTCCCAGCATCAGGCTCTTTTCCAATGAATCAGTTCTTTCCATCCAGTGGCCAAAGTATTAAAGCTTCAGCTTCAGCATCAGTCCTTCCAATGAATATTCAGGACTGATCTCCTTTAGGATTGACTGGTTGGATCTCCCTGCGGTCCAAGGGACTCTCAAGAGTCTTCTCCAACACCAGTTCAAAAGCATCAGTTCTTTGGGGCTCAACTTTCTTTATAGTTCAACTCTCACATCCATACATGACTACTGGAAAAACCACAGCTTTGACTAGATGGACCTTTGTTGCTTTGGGTAGTATGACCATTTTAAGAATATTAATTCTTCCAATCTTGGGGCCCCTTGCTGCCTGCTAGATGAGATGCTGAGTGATTCACGAATCGTTCAATAAAGCCAATTAGATCTTGGAAATTTACCCAGTTGAATTTTTGCTATTTAACACTATCTATGGCCTAAAATTGGAGAAGGAAATGGCAACCCACTCCAATATTCTTGCCTGGAGAATCCCATGGACAGATGAACCTTGTGGGCTTCAGTCCATGGGGTCGCAAGAGTCGGACACGACTGAGTGACTTTGACTTGACTTGATGGCCTAAAATGGGCTTCCCAGTTGGTGCCAGTGGTAAAGAATTCACCTGCCAATGCAGGTAGACATGAGACACAGGTTTGATCCCTGGGTTGGGAAGATCCACTGGAGGAGGGCATGGCAACCCATTCCAGTATTCTTGCCTGGAGAATCCCATGAACAGAGGAGCCTGGCAGACTATGGCCCATATCACAAAGATTAGGATACAACTGAAGCAACTTAGCATGCACTCACACACATGGCCTAAAACACCCAGAACTCCCACTTCCAGGGCACATTGTAAGTTGTACTTCCCATGCCTTTAAAGTTAGGCCAAGTTACTCATTTTGGCAAATAAAAGGTAAGTGAAGTGCAATCTTAGGGCCCCCATATGCATTTACCACAACCCCAATACCCGCCTATTCTCAGGCTCCAGTGAGCACCAGAATCATGTGGAGGGCTTGTTTAGCAGGTCCTGGTGCCACCCCCAGAATTTCTGATTCAGTACGTCTGGAATGCTGCAGCCTGAGAACATGCATTTCTAACAAGTTCCAGGTGATATTTATGCTACTGGTCTGACAAATCTACTTTAGGAACCAGGGTTCTAGAAGAATCCTCTTTGGGCCAGAGTCTCTGGGTGATATCTCCCTACTGAGGTATGTTTAAGATGAAGGACAGGTGAGAAGAGAATATTTTTTCTGTTCTCAGTGCACTGACATTTTCATGCACAAAATTCTTAAATCCCACAAGAACTCAAGAAAACAACACTGTTTTGATTAAAAAGTGGCTTGTTCAGCTTTGGCTGGGTTCCAGCATACAAATCCTCAGGCAATTAAATCCTCTTGGTGCAGAACTGCCAAGAGGTCCTTGGGCATGTCCTAAGGAACATCCCCCTTGGTCCTCTTCCGGTAATAGGATAGCTACTTCCAAGAAAGAATTCAAGAATTTCCTGGGATGGCAGCCTCTCTCCTCTACGTCTTCCATGGGCTCTGCCTATGTCTTGAATTCATCCTTGGATAGCAAGAAAACAGGCCCAAAATGTAGTCACTTATGCTAAGCCCCATGGACTCAATGTTTAATGTAATTATAGTTTCAGCCTCTCCCAGGAATGGAATTTTAAACCAGTCAACCAGGAATTATCTGGTCATTAGTGAAGTAATCTGCACGATGAACTTCCACAGCCCCCTAAGGAAGGTGATCTTGCTACAACCAGTCCATTTTTGCCAGTATGTCTTCCCTTTTCCCGCTCCCTCCTGCCTATAAATGTCTTTCATTTGTACAGCTCCTTGGAGCTCCTTTTCATCTACTAGGTAGAATACTACCTGATTCATGAATCATTGAATAAAGCCAGTAAGATCTTTAAAATTTACTCAGTTGAATGTTGCTTTTTCACAGCTCACAGGATCTGCTTTTCCATTACTGGATATCAAACACTGCTGGAGCCAATGGAGGGCAGGGCATGTCTGAGGCAAGATTTATCAGTGATTTCCCCGACATCAGAGTCATAAATCTGGCCAGCACACGGCTGCAGTAAATGTACAGAGCTCCAGGAATGGTCCCACCCCTATAAAACTTAAGCCAAGTCAAGATAAGGGAGGGCTATAAATCTGACTTGGCTCAATTAGTGTCCAGGCACCTCTGAGCACCATATCTGCTACCAGCTCTGTCACCTGGGGGTGTTGCCCTCTTCTTATCTCTGAGGTCCCTCCCTCCAGCTGAGTGCACACATATATCTTTGTCTTGCTTCCTCTGTTCTATTCCACTTCTTTCACTTTCTCCAATTCTTGTGGTTTCTCTAGTTGCAGTGTTTCCTCTTACCTCTCTCCATGTATGTGTTCAGATCAGTTTGCTATCTTTCAGATTCTGCCTTTTTACCTGTCATAGTCTCTCTGCATGTATCTTTAAAATATGTGTGTGTGTGTATATATATATATATATATATATATATATATATAAACCAATTCAGAAAAAAAATAAATAGTATACTGAAGATGACAAGTTAACTAAATACCTGGCTGCAATTTTAACCTTGAGTTTGGTTTTTGTTGGTGCTGTGAATACACAGCCTTGCTCTCTAAGGGTGACCATCCTAAGGCCTCATGCCTTTCTTGACAGGTCCCTTCCAACTGGATAGCCACAGTCTATGCTAAGTGCAACCGTTTGAGAGAGAAGCACTAGCTTGTAATTAGAAGTTTGGGAAATCCTATCCAACATGAAAGCAGGGGTTGCGTAAGGATCAGCTGGAAGAAGGCCAAATGGGAGGAGAGCAGGAGTGCACACTCCCACCCAGGAGTTTGGTCTTCCCAGGTGGCGCTAGTGGAAAGAACCCACCTGCCAATGCAGGAGATGCTGAAGACAAGGGTTTGATCCCTGTGTCAGGAAGATCCCCTGGAGGAGGGCATGACAACCCACTCCAGTACTCTTGCCTAAAGAATCCCATGGACAGAGAAGCCTGGTGGGCTATGGTCCATAGCAATGAAAAGAGTCAAACACAACTGAAGCAACTCAGCATACATACACACACCCAGGGGTAAAGGGGCAGGTGGGCTTCTGGCTTCTCTCTCCAAGAGTGGGAGGCTGAAACCACAGCAGCAACACTGAGGTTAGAAGGAGGGAGAGGTGATGTTAGGTGAGGGCCTCTCATTTTCCCCCTAAATAGCAGCAAGTCCTAAAAGCCAGGAAGCCTTTCAGGCCAGGAGCTTCCACAATCACTCCTCCCACAGAATTCCTGCACCACCTCTGGAGAAGGCAAGAATGAATTCCCTCCTGTTGGATATGGAGCAGACCCTGCCCTTCTAATGTTATCATGGAAATCATAAGGAGGGACAGGATGGCACAGAAAGCATGTGAGATGAAGCAGCAGCTGAGGAAAGAAGAGTTTGCCTTGTCTTGCCAAACTCCACAGCTCTGACCTTTATTCCATCCTAGATCACAATGTTCCTCTGTCCTAAATGGGGGAAAAAACTCATTTTTAAACCCTCTCTTCTGAACTATATCAATGAATAAGCTGATTCATCCCTTTTGGGCTGCAACCACCACCTGCCTCACATGGGGAAGGAGAAGCCACTGCCCACCATTCCAAGTTCCTTGACCACAGTGGACAGTCATCACCTCAAACCCAAAACAGAAATGTCCGGCATCTTTCCACTAACTCTGGGTTAGGCCCTAATCAACCCTAGTCTTGCGTTCTCATGCTGACCCCAACACATTCACTGTATCACATTCTCCACCAAAATATCTCTGACAGGCCCAATCTCCTTCACTGGCCATATAATTTCATTGTTTTTGATAACCTCAGAGATTATCTACCCAGTTCAGACCCACTTCTTGCAGACTGGAACACCAAATCCCAGAGAAGCTAAGTTGCTCATGCAATGTGCACACAGCCCCTTCTGGCAAAGGCAAGTCAATGACCGCCCTCTGTGGACAGTGTGGTCAGTGCCTCTCAGTATTGGGTTACATCTTCCCCCCTTTCACACTCAAGTCTCCTTTTTTTGGGGGGGGGGGTGGCATGTGGCTTTCAGGATCTTAGTTCTGTAACTGGGAATGAAACCCGTGCCCCTTGCAGTGGAATCATGGAGTTCCAGCCACTGGACTGCAGGGAATTCCCTCAAGTATCCCACTTTAGACCATACATGACATAGAATCACTGTATTGAGTAACATATAATCACAATGTCTATTGTACTGTTACATACTGAGTAAGACGGAGTCAGGAAAGACCCCAGGGGTGACATTGGACCAGTCCTGCATTAAGTCATAAGAGTCTTGCGGAACTTGGGTGGTGGGATTAATTCAGACCTGGCTGGAAAGCTGGGAAATCAGAAAGGCCTTTGGTCAAAATTCCACATGAGCTGGGCCTCAAGCCACAGGCAGAAGTCTAATAAATTAAGCAGGGTGGAAATGTATGCAGAGAATAGCAGGAGTATAAGCAAGCCTGTGGGGCAAACGTCTGGGGAAGAATGCCATGAGCCAGGCCCTGAGAACACCAACATGGGGGTGACACAGGCCCTGGCTAGAAGAGCTCAGGCCAGATTCCAGAAGACTGAAGCATAGGGACAGGAGGACTGGAAGGTGGGGGCATGGGGGTGTGGTGGGTCTTCCTGCTACCACCTCCAGCCAAAGGCCAGAGGCTGTTTCAGAACTTGAGTATCCTCAGCTCGAATAACCTCCCAGAGCCTTCTTGACTGCATCCCTCTTTAATGACCTATTTTTTACTGCCCTGCACCACCTATTAGCTAAGTGCACCCCTGTCTTCCTTACCTGGATGTCTGACCCATGGTATATTTTCTGTGTTCCTAACAAGCCCTACCAGTGTTTGGCAATCTGAAAGATCCTGGTAAATATTTATTGTGCTAAGTTGCTTTACTCGTGTCTGACTCTTTGCGATCCTATGGACTGTAGCCCACCAGACTCTTCTGTCCATGGGATTCTCCAGGCAAGAATACTGGAGTGGGTTGCCATGCTCTTCTCCAGGGGATCTTCCCAACCCAGGAATTGAACTTCCGTTTCTTACATATCCTGCATTGGCAGGTGGGTTCTTTACCACCAATGCCACCTGGAAAGCCCAAATATTTCTTAATAAACCACATGTACTTTCGCCAACCACTGAAATGGTCCCCTTGTTCCCTTAGTTCAGGCTATGGCACAGTGTGGGGGGAGAAGTCAATGGGATTTCCCAAGAGGGTAATATGGAAAGGTAAGGGAGGGAAAGGGACAGGACACTAGAAAGGAAAATAAAAGAAGAGAGCTCTGAGCAGAAACACTAGTATTTCAATAGGCGCAGAACATGTGGTCTCAAACGACAGGCCCATAGCAGACTTGGCCCAGCTTTCACCAGGTTGCTGATTCCAAGACAAGCCAGAAGGCAAGAGGCCCATGTGGGGACAGCCAGGGTTCAACTCGTGGGTATGGACCCAAACCCACACCCCACTGCTCCCAGTCCCTGCTGCCCAGTGCCCAGGAGGCGAACGTCATAAAGCTGCAGGACTAATATAGTAATGCTGACAGAGCTGGAGACCCAAGAGCTCACTTCGCTGGCTTCCTGGTGGTTGCTGCCCCCTACTGACAGAGAAGGACCATAACAGCCCAAGAAGCCCATCTCCCCTCCACATGCAAGGCAGAGTAAGAAAGACTACGAAAATTATATCCAAATAGGGAAATCCAAACTTCAGTGGGATCTTTATAAAGGGCCTCCTGGTTTAGCACAAGATGGGAAGAGGGTTCCTTTGAGAATTTCATTGCATTATGAAGCTTCAGAGAACTGCTAACATGGATCACTGACCTGGCATTGTGCTGAACACATTTGATTTTCTCATCATACAGGTCATAAAATTGAAGCACAAATTTGAAAACTACCCCCTGGAGATGTGGAGTTTTTAGGACTATAGATACAGATCCCTATCTCCTAACTGAAGTATTAACAAAGAATAGATCTTCCTAGACCTACAGTGGAGGGTACGTCCTGACAAACCCATCGTAAGTAGAAAATATCCTAAGTCAAAAAAGCACTTAATATGCTTAGTGCATTGAACATCATAGCTTAGACTAAACTACCTTAAATGTGCTCAAAACACTAACATTAGCCTACAATTGGGCAAAAACATCTAACACAAGACTATTTTATAATAAAATAGTTCATGTAGTTTACAAGACTATTTTATAATAAAATAGTCCATGTAGTTTATTGAACACTGCTGTTGTTTAGTCACTAAGTCATGTCCAACTCTTTCCAACCCCATGGACTGCAGTCTGCCACTCTTCTATCCATGGACTACCCAGGCAAGGATACTGGAGTGGATTTCCTTATCCAGGGGATCTTCCCGACCTAGGGACTGGACCCACATCTCCTGCATTGCAGACGGATTCCTTACCGCTGAGCCACCAGGGAAGCCCCTACTGTGTACTGAAAGTGGAAAACAGAACGGCCGTATGAGTATAGAATGGCTCTGTGTGTATCCGTCATCTACCCTCACGATCATGCAGCTGACTGGGAACTACAGCTTGTGGTCGCTGCCCAGCATCACAAGAATATTGTACCTCACACCACTAACCCCAGGGAAAAAAGTCAACAAAATTCAAATTTTGAAGTGCAGTTTCTACTGAATGTGTATAGCTTTCTCATCATTGTAGTCAAAAAATCAAATGAAATTATTGTAGGTCAGGGACCACCTATAACCTGGTATAGATTTGGATCACGGCTGCTGCTAATGCTGCTGCTAAGTTGCTTCAGTCATGTCTGACTCTGTGAGACCCCATAGATGGCAGCCCACCAGGCTCCCCCATCCCTGGGATTCTCCAGGCAAGAACACTGGAGTGGATTGCCATTTCCTTCTCCAATGCATGCAAGTGAAAAGTGAAAGTCAAGTCGCTCAGTCCTGTCTGACTCTTAGCGACCCCATGGACTGTAGCCCACCAGGCTCCTCCATCCATGGGATTTTCCAGGCAAGAGTACTGGAGTGAGGTGCCATTGCCTTCTCCGTTGGATCACAGCAGGGAGACACAAAAGCACATTTATTAGGTGCTGGGTGCCAGGGAGACTGAGGCCCCATTGCCCACTTGAGAAGGCCAGAACTCCAAAGTCATTATCACTATGACCATGATGTAACATGGTACAAAAATGGAGAAGACTCCAGATCCCCATAACTTCATCTCTTGCTTACTTTAATATTCTTTGACCATCCTGATAGTTCTCAGCTTTTTCTTTTCACAGTAAAACTTCCTAAGAGTTGACTACACCTACACCCTCCACTTTCTCACCTCTAGTTCCTTTTGGCACCTTCAAAGGCTGAAGAGCTTGGACTTGAGAGCAATGATCCCCCAACCTTTTTGGCACCAGGGGACCAGTTTCATGGAAGACAATTTTTCCACGGACTGTTGGAGAGGTGGATGGTTTGGGAATGATTCTCATAAGGAGTACGCAGCCTAGATCCCTCACAGGCACAGTTCACACTAGGGTTTGTGCTCCTATGAGAATCTAATGCCACCACTGATCTGACAGGAGGTGGAACTCAAGCAGTAATGTGAGTGATGGGGAGCAACTGTAACTACAGATGAAGCTTTGCTCATTCACCTTCTGCTCACTTCCTGCTGTGTGGCCTGGTTCCTAACAGACCACAGACGGGTACTGGTCCATGGCCCAGGGGTTGGGGACCCCCACTCTAGAGTCCAACTGCCTCCATTACCTTCTATAAGGCTAAGGGCAGACTGGGCACCTCTCCTATGCCTGTATTCTCATCTATGAAAAGGCAATAGTGGTGATGTCTACCCCTTAATGTGGTCGTGGTGCTAAATGGGTCAGTGCATATGCCTGGTACGTGGGATACACAGTGCACTCCACTACTGTTACCATAGGGCTGGGGGCACATTTGCCCTGCTCAACCGTTAGCATTAACCTTCCTGTTCTCTTTCCACTATTGCCTCATCTGGTAGGTGATCTTGCACAAGAAAACTGGTAGGCAAGGCCAGCCCTTCTTTTGGGGGCTCCTTTGAATGAGGAGCCTTACAGGTCCCACACTGCCATAGACTGCACAGGGAAGCATGACCCTGGACCCACACAGGCCATATACTCAGAGCAGCTTTTCCAGTGATAAAGCAAGTGTTTGGCACCCAACTACCTTATCGAATTTATTTCTCAATTAAGTCAGGTCAGGAAAGGCAATCTTATCAAAGGGTACATGGAGGCCCCTAATGGCCCATCTACCATCTGAGAGCACCAGGGTCACTCCTCTGCCCTCCTGTCCCTTTAACTGCTGGCCTTCATCTTGCCACTTAAAGGTCAAGATACCCATTTCCTAGTCTCTCGCCTTCCTCCTCCCTGTTAGCATCTTCTCCATCCCTCAGTTGACTTGCTCCTCAGCTGGCTATGCAGGCTCACTTCTGGTAGGGCTCAGTTGAAAGCCTTCATTCACTCCACCTCCGCAGCTTTTGAAGTTCTTGTCTTTTCTCCAACCTGATTCCACTCGATATTTCACAGGCTGCCGGTCCAAATGTACTCAAACTCCTCCTGACCACAACAGGTCAAGCCCTGACTTGAGAGTCACCTTTTACCTATGTTAAATTTTAATTTCAGACAAATGACAATGTATATGTCCTAAACACTGCAGGGAGGCAAAAATACTGTTTTATCTGGAATTCAAGTTTAACTGGGCATCCTGTGCCACTACTGCTAAGTAGTTTCAGTCGTGTCCGACTCTGTGCGACCCCATAGACGGCAGCCCACCAGGCTCCCCCGTCCCTGGGATTCTCCAGGCAAGAACACTGGAGTGGGTTGCCATTTCCTTCTCCAATGCATGAAAGTGAAAAGTGAAAGTGAAGTCGCTCAGTCATGTCCGACTCTTAGCGACCCCATGGACTGCAGCCTACCAGGCTCCTCCGTCCGTGGGATGTTCCGGGCAATAGTACTGGAGTGGGGCATCCTGTATATTTGCTTAATGCCACAACCCTACTTGTCCCTCCCCTTTATGCTCATGTTCAGGATTGGCACCATCATCTCATCTACACCATCAGTGGCTGACACACCCACACCACCCTGCAGAGAGCCCTTCCCGGCTAGCAGATTGGTGGTTGTAGGGGGTGGGGGAGAGTGTTGCCAGACATCACTGACCTGGTGTGCATTCACCCCAGCCCTGTGGCCATAAACCTTCCCTCCTCTCATGGCTGGAAGTTTGATCCACCTCATCCTTCACCTCCCAAGAGATCTTCCCTGACTACTCCATCAAAATGCACCTCGCTTCACCCTGCTCCTCCCTTCTCTTCATCTTCACCCCTTTCTCCTCTTCCCTCCCCTGAAAGGGACAATAAACATTACTGTTACATAAACTATTTTATTTAAATAAAATCAGGGGCAGATCCTTTCCCCCCATACACACAGGCACATGCATGCACGCACGCACGCACGCCCACGTCCTCCTCCATTTTCCCTCCACCCATGGCCACCTCAAACCTGGCAGTTCTCATCATGACCATCCTGTTTTAACCCTGGGACAGAGACACAACCTCTATTTGAAGGCCCTGCCCCACCCCACCCCTGCCCTCCTAGTTGATGGCAGCAGCACACAGGCCTAGGCACAAATTCTCCTGTCCAGAGTCCAGCTCTCAGCCCTCCTGGGGTGGGACACGAGGATCGGTTCCCCAAGGCACCCAGATCCAGTGTAGCTTCCCTGCCTTTCCCCCACACAGCATGGGAGTGCCATCAGACACCTGAAACTGCTCCCTATGGAGGGTGGGTTCCCTCACTGCAGGCCAACCCTGCCCTGTATCAGCAGAGGCTCTCCAGCCAAACCTGAGCATACCCCAAGGGATTCTGGACTAGGTATGGTTTGGTTTCGGGAAGAGTGAGGGAGAGCAATTGAGCACCAAATTCCCTAACTCCACCCGATAGAAGAATGCCAAGATTTGGTTCAGCATCCTCTACCCAGAAAAAGTAAACAGACCTAACTCCACAGCAGAAATGGGAAGAGCTTCAGCCATCAGAACCTCACTACATCTCCACCCCCTAACACGGACCCACTAGCACCTTGGCAATGTTGGACACAGCCCAGCTGGGAAACACAATGCACACGGGAGCCTATTTGGAGTTGGTAGTGTTGGTTGACAGTGGGATTGGCCTTCACCTTCCCTGACACCAGTATCCCTAAAGTCCTGCTTTGAGGCACAGGTGGCTTCGGTCATGAGGAGGGAGCACTAAAGGGATGGGTGGTGTCTTCCAGAGGCACACAGTCCCGCAGCACTTCTTACGTGTTACCCATGAGCAGGCTGGGACAGAGGATGGGCTGCTGGGCTGCTGGAGGGTTCCGCAACATCCCAGGAACCACCTGGGAGATGAGTAGGTGGGAGGGGGACCCATCCATTCACTCAAGCTGGGGGAACCAAGATGCTGGGACCCAGATCCAGTGCCCATCTTCTCTGATGGCTTCCCTGTGCTGCCCAGACAAATTTCCCTGAGGGGAAAAACCAGACAGAAGTCAGAAAGAGGGCAGCAGACAGACAGACTGTGAAGGACCAACACGGGGAAAGGAGATGTCAGAGCCAAAGACAAGCCTTCTGAAAGGGTAAGGCAAAGAGAGCTGCCACCTGTGGGGGGCAGGGCAAGGTGAGAAAGCCAGGACATATACAACAGACTCAAGACACAGCCAACCTGACCTCTCTGAGGGAAGCAAGGACCCGAGGAGAGGGAGCTAGGAATCTGCAGGGCCCTCCTTGGGCCAGTGGTGGTATGAATGCATCAGCCACCCTGAGTACCGGGCTACAGGCTGATACTGCGCTGGTGGCGACCTCCACGACCCCCACTCCGGGGACCCAGCTCCTGGCCATCGAGACTGGTGTGGTCCGAGAGACCCCGCAGGTGCTCCACGGAATCACACTTCTGCAGGTCCGAAGCCACAGTGCGCAGGCTCAGCAGGCTCAGCGTGTCGGTGTCCGGGGCAGCGCCAGGCCCCAGGCTGACGCCTTCCTCCAGCCCTCCACCCTCCGCCCCCTCGATGATCCCGCTGTCCGCATCCTCGCCACCATCAGGCCCAGCCTCCGCCCCTACTGGAGAGGAGCGCCTCTGGCCCGGGGTATGAGCAGGCTGGCCCCGGCGCCGCGCATGAATCTGCTCGCTGATCTGCTCCAGGTTGCGCAGGGCGACTGAGTAACGGGTCTTGGCCTGGGCCACCTGCTGCTCCAGCTCTGTCACCTTGGCCTTGTGCTCCTGCAGAGGGAGGGTCAGAGTCAGGTGACCCTTTGGGCAACTGTCTGAGGCCCCTGGAGCTACCAAGTCCTCTCAGACCCACTGAGATGTTCCTTCTCCAATCTTGGCTCTGCTCATCCCCAACCACTAATCTGCAGTGCGGAACCAACGCTACCCAGCCCCTCTCCACTCTTCTTCCTGGGATCCTCCTTCCCCAGCAACCTGCCCTGGTCCTACCTGGCATTCCAGGGTCTTTCTCCCAGGTCTTCTTTCCCACCCACTGCTCCCGTTCCCTATCTGGCCAATTCCTCTCCCCTTTCTCTCTGGTTTCCCCCAATTCTCACTTCTCCCTTACGTCCCTTCTCTGTCAGCATCCATTCCCCACCCCCACCTCCCATTCCTGTGGAGTCATTCTGAGCATACCTGCCCCTCGACACCGGCCTGGTGGATAGCACAGAGAAACAGACTAGTGTCCCCTCTACCGGCCCTCCCTTTCTATGCCTGCCCCCTCCCATCCTCCGCCCCTCCCCCCACACTCAGCTACCTCCAGGATCTGGCTGAACTGGGCCTTGAGCTCAAAGTAGGGCCGGCTCTTGCCAATGGCGCGGCGGAGGGTCTTCTGCAGGGCCTGAACCCGAGCCTCAGCCTGCTGGCACAGCCGTGTCACGCGCTGGTGCTCCCGCTCACCACGAAGCCGCTCTTCCTCTGCCTCGTTCACCTGGGCCAGGTGGGGCGGAGCACACACACCACTGAACACGGACCCACACTCCTGCCCCTATAGCCTGCCCAGTCTGTCACTCCAAATGGTAAACTGTCTACAGAGCCCGGAGAGGGCACTGAGCTCCCAAGGCACAAGAGAACTGTGGGTCCTCGCGCCTGCCTGTTGTTACCTGCACCACCCACCACCTCTCAGCTGTGTTGCTGCCAGGAAGTGCTGAGGTCCTTAGCCCACTCACGAGCGTGCAGGAAATGTCCATCCACCTGTGACACATCTGCCACATCGTGGTCCTCAGAGCTCACCCTTGGGGGTTGGGGGGAGGGAGGAACCTCACTGGGAGAGCCACAGCTCTGCACTGGGTTCTCCAGGTTTCCATGTCCAAGCAGATAACAGGCAAGGGCTCCAGCCACCGCATCCACCAAGACCAAGGAGTCGACCTCACACACACACAGCTTCAGCAACCCCTCCCCCAGTGCTGTGTGAGTTCCAGAGAAGTGGAACTCCTGCTCTCATGTGACCCATAGGCCTGGACTAAGGAGCACACAAAAAAGCTTGAGAAATGACCACTCCCCAGGAGCTGACATTTACTCCTACAGAATAAATGAATGTGTCCCCTCAAACTTTTTTTTTTAGGTTTTTTTTTCAATGTGGACCATATTTAAAGTCTTTATTGAATTTGTTACATTGTTTTATCTTTTGGTTTTTTTTGGCTACCAGCCATGTGGGATCTTAGGTCCGCCAACCAGGGATCAAACCCACACCTTCTGCACTAGAAGGTGAAGTCTTAACCATCAGAGAAGCCCACCCCACCCCCCCGGGCCCCACAAAAAAAATTCTTGTGTTAAAACCCTAACCTTAATGTGGGCCCTCTAAGAAGTGATTAGCTCAAGAGCGGAGAGCCCTCACGAATGAAATTATCTGCCTTATAAAACAGGCTTCAGAGAGCTCCCCAGGTCCTTCAGCCATGTAATAAAATAGTGAAGACAGCTGGCCATATGGGAAGCAAGAAGCAGGCCCTCAGCAAACACCAAATCTGCCTGTGCCTTGATCTTGAGATGTCCTAGCCTCCAGAATATAAACTTTTGACGTTTAAGCCACCCAGTCTGTTATTTTGTAGTAAAGCCAATGGACTAAAACACTTGTTCTTTACAAGGTGAAGGTGGGAGACTAGAGCTGATGCCAGGGATCCTCCCACTCCCCAACCCCCACAGAAGCAAAGCGAAAGTCTCTCAGTCACATCCGACTCCAGGCCAGAATACTGGAGTGAATAGCCCTTCCCTTTTCCAGAGGATCTTCCCAACCCAGATATAGAACCCAGGTCTCCCACATTGCGGGTGGATTCTTTACCACCTGAGCCACAAGGGAATCCCCATAGGAAAGACTGGAAATAATACACAAATTATACTTTGAAAACCAAGGTACGCTGGCAGAGCTTAAAAGCAAGAAAGGAAGAACATTCAGAAAATAGAAACAAAGGGTCACAGCTAAACATAACAAAGGAGAGTTGAATCCAGAGCATTCAGGAATGAACTTGAGTCACTCCCACATCTGGAGGCAAAGATTCAAGAAGAGCCAAGAAGGACCTTCTAAGTCAAAAGGAAGTATGTATGGGACACACAGGAGGCCAAACAGAGCAGAGAGCTAGGACCAGACTTTTCCTAAAACAGAATCAAAACTGAGGGAAGGCAGGAGCAGGAGAGAGACAGAAAGGAGTGAGGAAGGTGACAGGATTCAGGGAAAGCAAACGAAGTACCAGAACTGGCAGAAGGGACCAGCGGCACTGCCTGGCTCACCTTGCAGGTGGCGTGGTTGAGCATCTCCTGCCATGTGGGGTCCAGCCGGTTCTTGTCAGCCATGACGCCCTGCTCCGCCACAAACACCATCTCCCGGGCAGCGTTGTGCATGCTCACAGCCCGCTCATATCGCAGTGCTGCCTTCTGTGTCTCCTGCTGGGCCTGGGAGGGGGCGTGGGGAAGGACCATCAGGAGACTGAGCTGCAAAAGACCCCTGGCTGCCCATGGAGACCCTCCCTGGGCAAGGACAAGAGAAGGAAAAAGGCCCACTGTAATGCTGGTTTCACCTCCCAAACTGCACTAAGGATAAGTGCTGAGGAAGCAAAATTCTACAAAGAATATGTTCCAAGGGTAAGTAAAAGAAGAAATATATGTAGAAATAGAAGGATACTGCCAGTGGAGGGCAAAGCATATAAAATCCAGCACTCTCCAAGGCTGCTGGTCTTTTGCCCTAGGAAGAACAAAGAAAAATCCACATCTTTTAGTTGGAAGGTGGTTAGTTGATGGTTGAGACCATCAGCTCCAGTCCAGCAGATAAGCTGAATGAAATAACCAGACAACTGCTTGGAGATATTCATCATAACCATAGTTACCAAACAAAATACTAGAAACAAACCTAAGTTTTCAGTTACAGGAAACTGGTTAAACAAATAATAGTACATCTAACATAAGAAAATCTTAAGTTCCTAAAAGCAATGGCATGGATGGGTAATTCTTGGCATGGAATCATGTCCTCAAAAAATAAAGAGATAAAAACAGTACATGTATGATCCCATTTTGGCAGGATATATTTTTTTTTTTAATTTTTTTTAGAGATTATCTGTGCTGTATTAATTGCATTTTTATTTTCTATGTTTCATGGTGTTTTGATATCTTGGAGGCCTTGCTGGCCCTCCTAGGGCTGCCTAACTTCGAGAGACAGTGAACTACTCTGTGAGCACACTTTTTATATGCAAATCCACCAATCTGAAGCCCCATCACCTCCTTTATCTAACTCTCTTAAGCCAGTATTTCCCCTGCTCTAAATCACTGAAAGGCTAGGTACCAGAAAACTAGAGACCTTCCCCATAGTCCAGAGCCTGCCTCTGTTATTCAAACTGGCCAATCCTAAATTTGCTCAAAGCTGCTTACACTGTCTTACCCACTCCTTCCCGTGAAAACAACAATAAAGGCTCTACAATAAAAGCTCTGAGATAAGCTTTCCCCTCACATTTTCTGCCTCCTCACCCATTCAGGTGCTTCCCCATGTAGTCCTGAATAATCTGACAGGCTCTATTCTCTTAGGAACTAAGTAATAAACTTTTTTAAGGTAGTTGTCTCTGTGTCTGTCACCTTACCACATTGACTAAAACAACTTTCAGGTACAAAAATCACAAAACATGCATGTGGTTGGATCTGGGGAGATTCTGGTTCTCTTATCTTGTTTTATAGTTACAAGTTATACTTATAGCCTTCCAATAGTGACCCCATATTATTTATATAAAGAAAAATTTAAAAAGAAGGAAATGGGGTAAATGAGTGGAGAAGCAAGCAAAGAGAGCATGAACCAAAGGGGATACAAGAAGAAAAGATAACTAGAAGGTGCTCTGTCTCACACCCCATACAGAGACAGGAGACTTCAGGGCCAGGCTCTGCATGCAGCCCCCACCCCAGAATGTGGGTCAGCTGGCCGCACCTCCTTAGCCAGCCGCCGAGCTTCATAGTAGGGCCGGGCCTTCTCGATGCAGCTCCCTAAGTGGGAGCCCTGCGTGTTGAGCTTCCTTGCTGACTCCTGCAGGATCCTCCGGTAGGTGGTCCTGGCCTCCTGGCAAAAGGATAGAGACACGGGCAGAGGGAGGCATGTGCCTGGGTCCTAACCCCTCTTGTTTTTCATACATGCCCCTTCCCCTGCCACTGTACTGAAAGAGGACAGAAAATGATGAAAGCACCTCTGGAACCAGCCCAAGAGTGTGAGGAAAAGGAGCATCACTCACATCCAGCTGCAGCTCCACTTGGTTGATTTCCTCACTGGCCTGGTTCAGATGCTCCAGCTCCTCCTGCCACAGAGAGAGGCAGAAAGTTAGAGCAGCAGAGGAAAGCAGCCTCAGATGAACCAGGCAGGGCAGGAACATGGGTACAGAGGGAAAGCCCAGCTAAGTAGGGAAGGGAAGAAATGGAACAGGTCATTGTCAAATGCCTTCTTGTCAGAGATCTAATAACATACTGCCTCTTGTAATCCTCACAATTCCACCTCTATATCATGCAGTAAATCCCCATTTTAAGGACAAGAGAATTGAGGTTCAGTATGGAAAACTCCTACACACACAACACAGTGGCAACAAGTCTGCGGCCATCAGACTGCACCACCACCTCCTCCTCGTACTCCAGCCAGGAGTCTCCTCAGAGCTAATGGTCTCTGTCCCAGGCAAGGAGAAACCCCTGGGCCCTACTCACCCAGCACATTTTTACTACACACTTATACACTTAGCACCATGAAACCTAGAATTTAGAGCACAAAGCAGCAGCAGCTCACAGCCCAAGAGTAAGCAACAGGCCCTTGGTCATGTGAGGAGCCACAGGAGAGGAGGGCATGGTAAGGGCTGGGAATCAACAGGAGAGCAGGTGACCAGGGCAGGCAGGTTGTCAGAAGCCAGAGAGGCTGGGGCACAGGGACAGGATACTTGGACTTCTCCCAATGGCAGGGGCAACCCCTCAGAGCTTGATGCCCCCCGTGGTTTAGGAAGGCAGACTTGGGCAATGTAGGGAAAGCTTGGAGGGGCCAGAGAGACAAAAGTGGAGGCTGTCTGTAGTACTCCAGGTGGGAAAGGAGACGGCAGATCCCTGGGAAATCCGGGATGCAAAAATCATTAGGACATCGTGAACAATTAAGGTCACGGGAAGAATACATGGTTCAAGAGACCTCTAACTGCTTGGGCGGTGGTGACAGGACCCCAGGTCCCCACATAGTAGATCCTACGGCAAGGAGGGAGAGCCTCAGGAAGAAGTTCACCAGACACACTGGCCTGAACTCCTCACTGGCCCCAAGCGCTGGCAAAAGAAGCAAAAACCACCCGTGCATTTCAGTGGCAGGGAGGGTGCTGGCCTTGAGTATCCTCCTCTCCCCTTGGTCAAGTTCCTGGGGCCCAGGGAGCCAATGACACTCCCGAGGAGGAGCAGTGCCTAGAGAGATGCCTGGTGCTCAGCTACAGCTTCCTCCTTCAGGCCCTGGGCAGGCCAGCAGTAGCCAGCCTGCTGTCTGCCTGCACCCATGGCCATGCCCTACACTCCACCTGCACCTGGAAGTGAGGAACGCCGCCATCACTGCTCCTGCATACTTCATTTGGCCCTTTCAAAAGCCCATTGTGTGATCTCCCTTTAGTCCTTTTATTTCTGTACCTCACCTCAAGCTCTGAAAGATTTGAGTCAGCAAGTAAGAATGCAAGAAATCAAGTTATGTGCTCTAATTACAGTATAAGATAGAACACAAAGGAGGAAACATACAACGAAACCAGGAACAATGATACGAAAATACGCATACTCACAACAATGTAGACTCTGCCTCAGAGAGGACCACAAACTTGTTGTCTCTCAACTTTTCAGAACAGAGATATCTGACAGAAATATAATATGAGCCTTATCCGGAATTTTTAGTTTTATAAAAGCCACATTTGTAAAAGAAAGAAAACCACCAAGATAAAATTTTAACAGTACATTTCATTTAATTCAATATATCTAAAATAATAACACAATTTCAACCTGTTATCAACATAAAATAATAACTACCAATATTGTAACTTTTTTTTAAACCATGGCTTTGAAATCCACATGCATCTGACCTTAGAGCACACCTTACGTGGATAGTTGGATGTAGCTCCTGTACTGGTCTGGGTAGAGCTAGAAGTGCACAAGATCCACTGATTAGTCACACAACTCAGTGCTCATAAGGTAACAACTGGCCACTGTGGAAAAGAGGCTGCCGGCATGGCTCAGAGGACCCCAGAGGAAGCCTGGGGCAGTGCCAACACCACCCTACATGCACACAGCTTTGAGTTTCACAGTGCCTTCCTGACAGGGATGTCCCCTTCGGCTAATGAGATCACCACAAAGAAACTGTCAGAAAAGACAATTCCTGTCTGGGTGAGAGGAACCAGGCCCTCTTTGGGCTCTGCTTTCTGTGGCTGAACTTGGTCCACAGGGAGTTTCAGATAATCTAAGGGAGGAGGTGACCAGTCCTTTCAGCAGTTCCCACTGGAATATTCTCTATCTCAACCCATTCACATTTGATAGACAAGAAACAATGGGGCAGGGAATCAGAGATGGAGTTAGGACCCAGGACCTGACCTATGATCTGGCTTTCCTGCTACTATTGATTACATTCCTAGGACTAATGATGTCCTTAGATGGATGCCTCAAAGACAGGAGTACCACCACCTAAGAAAACCTACAGTCTTGGTAAGATAATAATAATTTGGGGGCAGAGGAGAAAGAGGTTAATAAAAGGCACCCTGTAATGTTCCTCTGAGCGAACCAAGGTCTAAGACAGGATCCCATTTGGTTCCACAGCCCAAAGCACTCCCAGACCCTGACAAGATCATCAGAGGAGTGAATGGCAAGTCGTCGTCACTGAAAAGAAAACGGAAGACTTTGATTCTTGGTCTACAGAAGCAGGCATGTATGTCTTTCTATATCGAAACTTGTACCCACGAAGCACCTCCAGCAATTTAAAAAGGCTTCCTATTGACTCTGAGGTCTGCTCCTCAGAGTCACAAGGCTCTAACAGGACAAGAAGACTGGGGAGAGAGCAGGCTGGAGGGCAAAGGGTTAGGGGATGGGGGTAGCCAGGCTGAGGCAGACCCAGGGCAAAGCACAGCAGGAAGCCAACAAGCACCCAGGGCTCTGCTTTGGGTCACTGGCAACACATTCCATTTGGCCTGCTGCACCAGGGACTCCTGGCCCTGACTGAAATCGAATTCGAGGAGGATGAAGTCTGAGTCAGCATTCACCATCCATCAGTGAGCCTGCAGCCCGCAGGGAGGGTGACCTTCCCGGAGCACACCAGGCTGATGCCCAGCACGCCAGGCCACTCAATCAAAGGCAGTTAGGAGACAGATGCTCTTCCCCAACTTGTGCGAGCCATTAAAACACTCAAGCTCAAAATGAAGTATAATCTTATAAACTGTGTTGTACACCCAAAATTTATAAAATATCCTAAATCGAATATTGATATTTCTTGATTTAAAAAAAAAAAACCAAATCCACAGTCAGTCAGGAGAATTAGGGTGATGCAGGACCTAAAGGCTTGGAAATAAAGTAAAAATGACCTCCAGAGCAAGCTAAACTAAACATTTCAGACAATCCAGAGATTGCAAAGTCACTCTGAGGAGGAAGAGGTGAATGAAAGCATCTACTTACCTGAGAAAAGAAATGTGTCCATCACAAAGAGGGCTGAGAAAGGTCATAGGAGAGAAGACCCAGGCCCATCCCAGTACTACCCTCCTCTATTCGTTCCTGCCACTGGGACCCTGCCTCTCAGAAAGCTAAGGCCCAGCCTGGATGCCTCAGAAAAACTGTGCTGAGGTCAAGGCACAGAGAGACATCCAGTGGACTTCCCTGGGATCAGCACACTTCAGGTAGGCCTACAGCTGGCAACCACCTGGTTTCCCTCCAACTTCCAGAGGATTCTAGACAACTTCCAGACAAGAAGGCACAAGCTGTCTGTTTGCCAAGAATCCCCATTCCCCACACCAGAAAGAGCCTAGCCCTAAGGGACCATTTCTGGGAATTCCAGAAAATACCTGAATAGGGTCTCCATCTTTGGGCTATCCTTGGATCCGTGGATTCGCCCAGGCCACCAGTCATAACTTCTCACCCCAGACAAGAGGGGAATACACACATCTGGCCAAAGCTCAGGAACGAGTGTTTCTAAACTTCCCTGGTAGGTACTGATGGATTTGTGGGTAGACAACCACTGAACGCACCAATCTATTTAAAGTGCTAAAATACAGGATCAGGATAACATGATCTTGCACACTGTCAACACTACAAAGAAACTCAAAAGACGCATACCCAATGTCTTTCTCATCTAGAAGAGCCCAAACCCAGATCTGAAGGCTACCAGCCTTCACTATGAAGGACGCTCCTTACATCAAGCTGCCTCTCCCACACAGCAAGAAGATGCTGCATCTCTGCTGAGGCCAGAGCACTAGACCAGTCTCATCAGCGAGGGAGGCCTCTACAATAAGACCTTGCCTCCCTACATAACCTACAGCATTCCACAACGTGCCTCCTGGTTTAGCAACAGAGACTAGGGTCCTCCTGTCCCTCTTGCTTCATTAACACTGCAAGCTCACTCAAGGCAAAGTGAATCTTACTCTTGCTCAGTATTCTCTGATCCTCACAGAGTTCACCCAATACAACTGTCGATGATGATGGAAATGTTCTACATCTGCCCTGCCAGCAACACCTGAGGAACTGCAATTTTTTTTTTATTGATTCTTAACTGAATTTAAGTATCCACATGCAGCTAGGGGCTACTTTATTGGACAGTGCAGCATGAAAGTTGCCCTTTAACACCACCACCTTTGCCTGTGTAGGCAATGGAAAAATACACAGGAGCAGAAGCGACTGAGCAAAGAAACCACAACTTATTCTCCTCTGCAGTTGAGCAAGGAATGATGCAAAGGGGAATATGAAGAATATCAACAGGCCCTCCTCCCTGACAAACAGAGATCTCTTTCTCAAAGCAAGACCTACAAACTTTCATCAAAGATAGGCAAGAGAGTTTGTTAAAGAAAAGAATCACAGGACAGGGTCAGAGCAGAGCGGCAAAGAGCTGTGCAAATAAACTAGACCAAGCTTTCATCTTACAAATGAAGAAAAGGAGGCTCAAAAAGGTTATGTAACTTACATGAAAATCACAAATCATAGGGCTAGAGGATGCTTGAATCTCATCCCAAGGCTTTTTTCACTACAACTTGTTTCCTAGGTGGACAATAAATCTATATAGAACTAGCGGGAGAAATTGAGTTGTTTTCAATGCAGTGCCCATGAAACAGAGCAGAAATAAATTACTGACTCATGCCAGTAAACAAATGGCTCACCACTGCTACACTATCAGCACAGACAGTTTCCCCACACATGTCCCAGGAAACTCCACCAAGAGAAAGAAGGAAGGATGCTAGGACTAGCTTTGAAATCTTCCTGACTCACTAAAGTAACCTAATAAAGGTCTGTTGACAGAGAAGCCCAGGAATGAGAGCGCTGGGAGGCTCTTGCTCACCTGCAGAGGTGTGAATCACTGCCACATCAGAATCTGGGGGATGCTACCATACCAAACAGCAGACTCAGGCCCCAAACATACAAGAGCACCCTGGCTCTCACCTGCCTAAACAGCTTCTCCAGGGAACTCTTCCCTGCCACTGTCCAGAAACACCACAATCCAGCCTCAGCCAGTCATGCATCTACCACGTGTGCTGCCTGTCCTCCTCCTCCTCCACTGCCTCCTTCACAAAGTTCTGCCCCTCTACCAACGAGTAAATGCCCCAAGGCAACAGATCAGCTCTTCCACTCATTTGATTGACCCAGCATCCTCAAAGCAAGAAATTTGTGTTATGAAGGATTGACCGTACGTGATATAACTCTCTGCATACATCAGATTTCCTTACAGGTCTAAGCCTGGTGCCACCTTTATAGGACATGAAAAGTCTCACCTTTCACAAATAAGAATGTCCCTGGGAGGCACTGATAAGAAAGCAGGAGAGGAAAAAAGATTCAAAATTGCCTCCAATCTCAAAGCCATCTTCTTTCACATCCCATTGACGCTGCATCTCTGAGTCAACAGCCCCTTGGCATATTTGGAAAAGAAACAACAGTTCTACTTTCTTCTGACCTAAAGTGTGCGTCCTACACCTGCTGCCCAATTTATCAGTAAAGCCAGAAGCAACACATCCCAGGCACTCAGGCCCAGCGTCTCTCTGTACTCCCACCGTACACAACTCTTTTAGCACTTGTGACAGTACACTGCAATGATTTGTTGACAATCCTTTCCTGCCCCAGTGCACTGGGAAAAGAGTAAGTCTAACTCCTCATTTATCTGACAGTTCTTCAGAAAAGCTAGAATCTAATTTCCCTATCCTCCCCCAACTCAGTCTTCTCACCTGTATTCTTTTTTTTTTTTTAACTTTACAATATTGTATTGGTTTTGCCATATATCAAAATGAATCCGCCACAGGTATACATGTGTTCCCCATCCTGAACCCTCCTCCCTCCTCCCTCCCCATACCCTCCCTCTGGGTCGTCCCAGTGCACCAGCCCCAAGCATCCAGTATCGTGCATGGAACCTGGACTGGCGACTCGTTTCATACATGATATTATACATGTTTCTCACCTGTATTCTAGGATCCAGTTCTTCTTCTTCTCTTGGGGACAATTTGGCTTCACTGCTGTTGCTTCCACCTCCTCCAGGCTCCTCTGCAACTGGGCTCCGAGGGACTTCATCCTCTACAACCTCAGGCCGAAGCTCCCCCTGTGGGGTCTCCCGCCCCCCTGGAATCTGCCTGAGTTCAGCCATACTGGCAGGGAGAAGGCACAGCCCTAAGCATAAAAGAGGACTGACATGCTGGGACCAGGGCCCCAGCTTGGGGCTTCTTGGGCTCTGGGTGGCAAGAAGGGATTCTCTTCTCAGGGTGGAAAACGAGGGCACAGGAAGAACCTCACACTCGGTTAGAGGCCGAGATTCAAGCGGCCAGCGGGGTCCCAAGAGCTATAGCTTTGTATATGCAAAAGTCCTTCCCTGCCCGTCACAGGGAGTCCACCAGGAGAGACCCGGAGCAATAGCTCCGAGGCGGGGGGCAAAGGGGGCCTGGATCCTGGGCCGAGGCCTGCGAGGAGGAGCACCATTCGGGAGGGCGGAGGCAGGCGCCTCCAGGCTGTGGTGGCAACTGGAGAGAGAAGGCTGGGCCTGAGCAGAGGCTGCTGGCTAAGAGTCTCTGAGGAGCTGCAGGGGAAACAATGGCCAAGTACATGGTCAGAATTAGAACGTCGGCTACCAGCCTCTTTCCACCCCTCAGCCTCCCAAGGACTTTACTACCTTCCTCCCACACCTCCACATTCCGACCAACCCCCTCAACTTCTTTCCCGCGTCCCAGCATCTCTGGCCTAAGCCCCTCCCCCACCAGCGCCTTCCAGACTTCCCTCCGCATCCTAATCCTCTCCATCGTTTCCCCCAACCCTTCCCCAGCCCCGCGTCATTCCACCCCAGTCTGGCTTTGCAAATCACCTTTTAACCCCCAGCCCCACCCCACCTCCTCTTCTCTCTCCAATTCTGCGGACAACCCGAGCCTCGCATCTCCAACCCCCGCTCTTCCTAAATCACAAGGACCCTGGCCGCAAGCCTCCTACACGGCCAGGCGCAAAGCCCGCCCTCTGTTCGACTTTACCTCAGTTTACCTTCCCGTGCGCGGATCTCCGCTGCAAACAATCTTCCCCCGCCCTCCCCGCAACAAGCTGGTCCAACCAAATACAACGAGGCCGAAAGGAAGCGGAAATACATCATCCTGTAAAACACTGCCCTTCTTCCCTTTCGCCCCTCCCTCTCACGCTCTCCTGCTAACCAGGTCACGTCTGGATTCCTCAACGCTCATCTCCGCCTGGCCTTCGGTTTCCGTACAAAATGGTGTCTCACAGCTCTGACTCTCACCTTACATTGCTTCCAGCCCATCCTCTACCACTGATAAATGAAACTTAAATATGGGAGGGTTGTGCCGAGAAAAACTACGGAGGATAATGAAAGTCGAGAGACCCTGGTGAGTAGGGAAAGGTTGGAAATAAAACGGAGAGTAGACAATTGCCTCAAAAAGAGTGCTGCCATCTTGCTTTACGGCGACGGGTTCTGGCTGCACCCAAAACCGTTTCCGGCCTCTCCCAGGAAGTCGGAAGTGGGCTTGTGGGCATCCGGCAGCTGTGGTACTTGTCTGTGGGAGTCCGGCTTCAGCGGACTGCGCTCCGGGGGAGAGGGGTTGTTTTTTCAGAAATGACTCCCCTTATTCAAGTGAAGTCAGTGGTTCCCTTAGTTAGTAACGAAGTGTAAATGGCAGCTCTGATACGTAAATCTCTCTTGCCGGCGTCCTCCCCATGGCTCCGGCGCTGCACTTCGCCATCACCTCCCCGAGCCAGGCTCTGTCCCGCTGAACATCGTTGCAGTGGTATCGCCGATTAATCCGTGAGCACTGATTAGAAGTTTAGTTATCTGAATTCAGTGCTCTCGTGCACTCTGTTCGAAAGCCCACGAGGAAGAGGAGTTTGTTACATGGTTTTGTGTATCAATGAAAGGACCTGACCTAAAGTCACCACTTCCCAGTGTCACCAGGAGAGACCTGAAATGAAGGCTTCAGATTGGAAGGTTTACTTTTACTAAAGACTTAACTTCCTCTGAGGTGAAGAAATCAAATGGGCTGAATTTTCCTTCTCACTTGTGCACCCCTCCCTCCATCCCCTCACCCCATGAATAACCATGTTAAAAAAAAATTTTTTTTTTAAGTAGACCCAAATATATTTTTAAGTAAAAGTTATTTTCTTCCCCCCAAATTGGAAATATTATTTTTTAAATTCCAGAATTGACTTTTCTCCAGTGAATCAGCGAGACCCTAAGTAGCAATTCTAAGTAGATAAATCTGATAGATAATAATGTCTCATATCATACTCCTTTTTGTTATTAAGGTGCCATACAAAAACCATGAAAATTACATATAGAAATCAGGAATTATTGTCTGCTAGTTTCTTTAAGTTTGTAAAACTGGAGTTTCACTGTAATAATTCAGTTTTACCTACCGTCTTATGTGTGTGCTATCCTGAATTTTCTGAACCTTTACTATTCAGCACTGCTATAATATCTATAATCTTTATATCTTGTTCCACAACTTCTTTTCCCTGTGTGTTCATTCGTTAGCAGTCATGAGTTTCAAGTTATATATCTCTTGCGTTTGGTGGGAAAACACCTTGAACACACATAGTACCCAGACTGTCCCTAGATCACATCCTGAAGTTCAGTTGCCTCCCTGATGTCTCCACTGGCCTACCCTTGGGTTAACTCTCACTCACTGGGAGCAAAAGTGATATATCATCATGTATATGTGGTTGGTAAATCACCTCTGACTCTTTGCTACCCTATGGACTATAGCACACCAGGCTCCTCAGTCAGTGAAATTCTCCAGGCAAGAATACTGGAGTGGGTTGTCATGCCCTCCAGAGGATCTTCCCAACCCAGGTATGGAACCGGTGTCTCGTCTCCTACTTTGGCAGGCAGGTTCTTTACCATTAGTGCCACCTGGGAAGCCCCTCATCATGTATGGATTGTAGTGTAATCCGCAGAAGTTTTTCTGCTAGGTTTGGATAATGTTTCAGGTGGGAAGAGGTTAGGGAGCGCTGTGCACTGGCTTGTTTTATTGAGGCTGGTATAAACATTATGAGTTTTTTGTTGTTGTTTTTTTTTACAGCAGCACTATCCAATAGACCTACCTGCAGTGATGGAAATGTTTATATCAGCTCTGTGCCATATGTAAGCCACTGAGCATTTGAAATGGACCTAGTATTATTAAGTAAGTGCATTTTTAAGTTTAATTTAGATAGCTATGTGTAGCTATTGATTCCATTATTAGACAGCACAGTTTTAGAGCATGCCTTTCCTATGTAATCTTTTCCAGACAGGTAGTGAACCTCTGTCTATAACAAAACAAATGTCTCTCAGTCTCCACTCTCATTTGTCTCATCTCTATTTCCTCACCTCTTGTTTACTTCTGTAGTCTGACTTCTGCTCCTGCCACAGAAATATCAGGGATAAGCTCTGAGTATAACCAAGTGACTGATGTCTGACAATGGGTTGTTACTTCTCTCTCATCCTTCTTTAGCTTCTGAGTCACCCTTGTCCTGAGTTTCCTCTTTTTCTCTGACCTATTGGTTAATTCCTTTGAATAGTATGTTTACTGAGTGTCTGCTACATGCCAGGAGTTTGTTTGTATGTAGCTTATAGTCTGTGGTGTCATTTAATAAATTGGTGATATTCAACCTAATCAACTCAGAAATATGTTTTACCTTGCAACTTGGTATACATATATATATATATATGTAAATATATTCATAACAAAAGTTTCAAAAGAATTTCAATTTTCAAAAGAAGATTTTTGTTTGTGGTTGCAATAGGTCTTTGTTGCTGTGCATAGGCTTTCTCTAGTTTCAGCAAGAGGGGGCTACTCTTCCTTGAAGTATGCAGGCTTCTCATTTCAGTGGCTTCTCTTGTTGCGGCGCATGGGCTCTGGGTGCATGGGCTTCAGTAGTTGCGTCATGCAGGTTCATTAGTTGTGGCACAGGGGCCCAGTTGCCCCATGGCGTGTGGAATCTTGCTAGAGGTGAAGTGAAGTCACTCAGTCGTGTCTGACTCTTTGCAACCCCATGGACTGTAGTCCACCAGGCTCCCCCATCCATGGGATTCTCCAGGCAAGAATACTGGAGTGGGTTGCCATTTCCTTCTCCAGGGGATCTTCCTGACCCAGGGATCGAACCCAGGTCTCCCACATTGCAGGCAGACGCTTTAACCTCTGAGCCACCAGGGGATTCAAATCCATGTGCCCTGCATTTGCAGGTGGACTTCAAACCACTGGACCACCCAGGAAAGCCCAGGAAAAGATCTTTACTTAATATGCAAAGCATATTAATATTTGTTTTACTGTTTTCTTTTTAAATGCTGGTGAAGACCTATTCTGTTAATTTCATGAGCCACTCACAGTTTGGAAATCCTGCCCTAAATGTCAGTTCTTCCCAGGCCCTGATACTAGCCTCTGACCTTCTTATGTAGCCTAATTTCTCTGAAAGCCCTCACCCAAGTACATGGCTCTCCTACCCATGACTACTGCTCCTTCCTTGCAACTCTGTCTCTACCTAGAATCCCCACAGATCAGATTCTGAGATCCAGCAGCTTCTCAAACCAATGGCCAGCCCATGGCTGCCTCTCACTCACTGCACACAAGTCTGATGCCATCCCCTTTTCCCAAATCCTGCTACTTCTCCTATATTTAGTTGGTTGGTGAATAATTTTAATCATCAACCTATTTACTCCAAACCTAGATTACATCCTAAATGAATCCCACTATCTTCACTCAGCATCACATTAAGTATCTCAGTATCTGGAGAAGAGACACCTTCTCTCCATTTCATTGCCATTGCTTCAGCTTAGAACCTCCTCACCTCCCATATAGATAATATACTCAAGAATCTTCTAAATTAGCTCTATAGAGTAGAGCTTGGAGCAATGATAACTAATTTCTGTATCCACACTGTTCAGTATAGTAGCCACTAGCCAGGTGAGGGGTGCTTGAGAACTTAAAATGTGGCCAGTGCAACTGAGAAACTGAAATTTTAATTTAAATTTCGATAGCCATATGTGATTAGTGACTAATACATTGGACAGCACAATTTCAATGTTCTCCCCATTACAAGTGTACCCCCTTCCAGTCCCTGACACAAATAACTAACCCCTGTTGTCTAATGAATGAAATATAAAAATATGAAAGTCATATAAAGATGTCAGTAACACCACCAATTACTAGGTAGTATCACAAGTCATCTATTTCTCAATGAAGTAAAGTTTTCTCATAAATTACTTTTAATTTCTTCAAATACTGCTACCTTCATGTTTAAAAACTACCCTTTTTTAGTTTGTTTTTTTCACCAATAGAAACTACCTTCTATGTTGATTTTTTTCTTACTATAAGTCAAATACTTAATAAATAACACCATCAATTGCTAATTGAATGTTTTAGTTGACTGATGTGTAGTGATAGAAAGCAGATCAGTAGTTGCCTAGGGGAGTGGTGGTTTACAAAGTGGCACACAGAAACCTGTGGGTAGTGGATGTGTTCTCTATCTTGATTGTTGTGAGGATATAATTTGTGTGTCAGAAGTTTTCAAACCATACATTTCAATATCTGAAATTTTGTATGTCAATTATAAAGCTGTTTTATTTATTTTTTTTTTAAATCTGGCTGAATACTTGCTGCTCTTAGAAATACATAGTGTAGCGTCCACTAATACAGATAGATAAAAGGGAGAGCCTTTACTCAAATCCCAGAATTATTTCTACCCTTGTTAAATCTACTGGGTCTTCCAGAAGTAAATTATTTTCCCTGACTTGCTCATATCACTTGACAAAAAAAACATCAAACACTTATGCAATGTTTATCTTGTACCAGGCACCAAGTTCTGAGTAGTTTATGTCTATTCATTTGATCCTCATGACAACCAACTGAGGTATATTGTACCTCCATTTTTACAATTGAGGGACTAGAGGTTAAATAACTTGATTGAGTTTAGCAGAGAGTTGGAGAGAACAGATTGGAAAGCCAGGTTGGAACAGATAGGAAAGGGCATTAATGTCCTATCAGGAGAGTAAATTTTATGTAATGGTTAATACAAACGTTTGACAGTTTTTTATTAGGAGTATGACACAGCCAGAGATTATTTTAGGGAAATTCACCTGGCAGTTCACAGCTGTATTCCCCAGTGTTTAGAACACTACTTGGCATATGGTAGGCCCTCCATAAATATCTTGAATATTTATGGAACCATGTTGGGAGTTGTCCCATTTATTGATATAAATTTGTAGGGAAGGACAAACATTTGGATTCAATATTTTCAAACTGACAAATAATGCCCATAACTTCATTCTTGACCTTCTAACTTTCTCTCACTACATTCATTATTATGGTTCCAATTATCATTTCCATCTATAATGACTCCCATAAGAAACAAAAATATAGCTTCCTGTATTTCCCTTCATTGTTTGAGTTCTTCCCTCCATAGCTACACAAAAGAAAGTTATGTAATCCAACTCTCTTTCACATGACAGTGTGTCAAACCTGTGCACAGTCATCATGTACAGGTTTCTCTTTTCCAGGTTAAATAGTCTCAGCCCATTCAATCATGTATTGTATCTGTCACCATCTTAGTTACCCCTCTGGAACTGACCAGTGTCACTTAAACACATGACATCAATACTGACCAATGAGTCCAGAAATATCCTAATTAGTCCATTTCCTTGTCTTGAAAAGCTTTGGAATTATCCTCAGATGGTAAAGAATCTGTCTGCCTTGCAGGAGACCTGGGTTCAATCCCCGGGTGGGGAAGATCCCCTAGGGGAGAGCATGGCAACCCACTCCAGTTTCTTGCATGGAGAATCCCATGGACAGAGGAACCTGGGAGACCACAGCACGTGGACTCACACAGAGTCAGACACAAATGAAGTGACTTAGCATAGCACGCAGTCATCCTCAACACAGTGCTACCTTAAAATGTATGGTACCTTACGTCAGGCACATTTTTCATTTCTGCATCTGCCGCCTCTGTTCCTTCTGGTTCAGGTTGTCATCACCCTAGGCCTGTGTCTGTTTTCCACTTCCTTGCATCCTGCTGCCAGACATGTACTCCCTAATCCATGCTGCTCTACATGTATCAGCAGACATTCATTGAGTATTTGTGATGAGCAGGCCCTGTGCTCATGCTTCAGGGCATTGTTTTCAGGGCAAAGCCTTTCTCTTAACGATGGGGAAGAAGGGCATTCCAGCATAGGCATCTCCAGGTATATGGAGATGGCATTTCACTAAACTTTTAAAAATGGGTGGAATTCAAAGTAGAGTTGAATAGCATTCCAAAACCACCAGAACCTAGGGGGAGATGCATGGAATAGATTCTTCTTCGTATCCTTCCAAAAGAACCAACCTTGCTGACACTTGATCTCAGACTTCTAGACTCCAGAACTGTGAGAAAATAAATTTCTGTTGCTTAATCCACTCGGTTTGTGGTACTTTGTTAGAACTACCCTAGAAAACTAATACAAGCCCCAAACTAGAAATAACCTAAATGTTAATCAACTTTATTTATTTAGTGGAACAGGTAAATAAATATGGTATACTTACACAATGGAATACTATACAGCAACAAAAGTGAACTAACCACAACCACACTTAACAATATGAATAAACCTTACATGTAAAGTTAAGCAAAATGAATCAGATTCCAAAAGGGCACCTATAATATGATTCTATGTATCAATGAAAAGTGAAAGTGTTAGTTGCTCAGTTGTACAGGACTCTTTGTGACCCTATGGACTGTAGGCCACCAGACTTCTCTGTCCATGGAATTCTCCAGGAAAGAATACTGGAAGATTCCCTTCTCCAGGGGATCTTTCCCACCCAGGGAAAACCCCAACTGGGTCTCCTGCATTGCAGGCAGATTTTTACTGTCTGAGCCACCAGGGAAGTCCAAACTATAAATTAGCCAAAACTAATTTATGTTCTCAGAATTATGGTTACTCTTTACATGGGAGGAGAGACAAAAAATGAGCCAAAGGGTTTTGGGGGATTCTGGAAATATTCCATTTCTTTTTATTTTGAAATATTCCATTTCTTAATACGAATGCTGGTTGCATGGGTTTATTCAGTTGTTAACAAGCAATGGGAAGGGCTTGAAGGATCTAAGTGTACACAAACGACCGCACAGTTGCACTTTCTCACACACTAGCAAAGTAATTCTCAAAATTCTCCAAGCCAGGCTTCAACAGTATGTGAACCAAGAAATTCCAGATGTTCAAGCTGGATTTAGAAAAGGCAGAGGAACCAGAGATCAAATTGCCAACATTCACTGGATTGTAGAGAAAACAAGGACATTACAGAAAAACATCTGCTTTATTGACTACACCAAAGCCTTTGACCGTGTGGATCATTAACAAACTGTGCAAATTCTTCAAGAGATGGGAATACCAGACCACCTTACCTGCCTCCTGAGAAATCTGTGTGCAGGTCAAGAAGCAACAGTTAGAACCAGATATGGAACAATGGACTGGTTTCAAATTGGGAAAGGAATACGTCAAGCCTGTATATTGTCTCCCTGTCTTTTTAACTTACATGCAGAGTATATCATGTGAAATGCCGGGCTGGATGAAGCACAAGCTGGAATCAAGATCGCCAGGATCAATAACCACAGATAAGCAGATGACACCACCCTTATGGCAGAAAGCAAAGAACTAAAGAACCTCTTGATGAAACTGAAAGAGGAGAGTGAAAAAATTGGCTTAAAATTAAACATTCAAAAAACTAAGATCATGGCATCCAGTCCCATCACTTCATGGCAAATAGATGGGGAAACAATGGAAATGGTGACAGACTTTATTTTGGGGGGCTCCAAAATCACTGCAGATGGTGACTGCAGCCATGAAATTAAAAGACGCTTGCTCCTTGGAAGAAAAGCTATGACAAACCTAGACAGCATATTAAAAAGTAGAGACGTTACTTTGCCGACAAAGGTCCATCTAGTCAAAGCTGTGGTTTTTCCAGTAGTCGTGTATGGATGTGAGAGTTGGAGTATAAAGAAAGCTGAGCACCGAAGAATTGATGCTTTTGAACTGGTGTTGGAGAAGACTCTTGAGTGTCCTTTGGACTGCAGGGAGATCAAACTAGTCAATCCTCAAGGAAATCAGTCCTGAATATTCATCGGAGAGACTGATGCTAAAGCTTCAATACTTTGGCCACCTGATACTAAGAACTGACTCGTTGGAAAAGACCCTGATGCTGGGAAAGATTGAAGGCAGGAGGAGAAGCAGACAAGAGAAGAGAAGATGGTTGGATAGCATCACCGACGTGATTGACGTGAGTTTGAGCAAGCTCCAGGAGTTGGTGATGGACAGGGAAGCCTGGCGTGCTGCAGTCCATGAGGTCGCAAAGTGTCGGACACGACTAAGCGACTGAACTGAGCAGAGGAGAGGGGCAGAAGCTCTGGATGGGTGACAAGATATGTGGCACTAAGTGACCATGAAAGGAAGATTAGAACTGGTAAAGAATGATCCTGAGTGGCATCATCCGGAGCCTGATCCTGAGCGGCATCATCCGGAGCCTGATAGGCAGCCCTGAGGGCAGAGGGTCACATTCCCAAATGCTTTTCTGGAAAACAACAATAACAGCACATCTCAGTGGAACAAGACATTGAACAGAGAGCTCAGCCAGTATGCTTTTGTAGAGATAACTGGAAAGCCGTCTAGGAGTACCCCCCAATATTGGTAGTGCAATATTGGACGGGTCATCAATTCCTTGGCAGGGCTGTGGCAGGGATTAAGGTAACAGGTATCAAGTGTGGCCTCTTTGTAAGAAGTCATTAGCTAACTAACGGGACTTTCGGGCGGTGGCCCCCAAGGTCACTCCACCTCGGGGCACCCCTAGCCAGGCTGCGGCCCCTGCGGGGATATCTTTCTGCGTCCACGCCTGCCCCTGTGAACCGCAGAAACACAAAAGTATACACGCGGACTCCGCCACTAGGCCCTGAGGCTGTGCACGGAGCTCAGAGCCCTTTCCTCTTGATTGGGCGGGAAGAGACCCCGGTGGGACGTAGGCAAAGAAGGAGGCAGGGATTGGTTGAGCCCAGGAAGAAGGTGGGGCCTTGACACGGAGGGAGGTGGACCGGGAGTCTCCTGGGGCTCCGTCTATTGGTCCCGCCCCCTTACTGGAATTCTGCCCCGTGCTGCTAAGGCCGAACCGTTAGTGGAGCCGTCTTACGTCTCGTAGTTTTCCCAGCAACCGGTGACGCACCGGCGTGAGGCAGGCCACTGGCCAACCCGGGAGAGCGGGGCTGGCGCGTGATCCTCAATCCCGAGGCACCTCCCAGTTCCCCCCACTAGGCCGCCCCGCGCTCCTTCCCTCCTTTCCCCGCCCCAGTCCCGCAGTCCGGGAGGCGGGGGTCAGCGACCCAGCTGAGTGGGAGCCGCGCGGTGTCCGAGGAGCCAGTCGGCGACCGGTGAGGGGACCGAGGGGCGGGGGGGAGGGCTGGCGCGGGGCAGCGATCCCCAATTGTCGCCCGGCTTTTTCACTCAGCTTCGGGCGGCCAGCGTCTGCCGCCGTGAAGAACGCCTCCGTAGCAACTAGTGACGCAGAGGCCCAGCGGAGCAAGGGATTGGCCGGCCCGTGTCCGCTGCTGCCGCGCGGCCTGCTCCTCCCAGGCCTTACCCTCGGTCTGTCCTCGCCAGTCTAACCGCTGTGACCTTCGTTGCTGGCGGCCACACGACGCAAATATCGCCAGGCTGAGTCCGAATAAAAGGGCAGCGGCAGCCTCCGGGTCCCGACCATATTAAACGCCCCCTACTCTACACTACGTTTTTGGTGCCCTGTCTTGCCCTTCGCGTGGGCTGGCTCCTAGGGCAAAGAGTTGAGGTGGGCCCAGGGATGGGAAATTTCGTCCAAGGAGAATCTGACCAGCAACTCATGACGAAAACTAACTGAGGCGCCCGGGATTGGCTGCGCTGCGGAGAGGGGCCGGGGAAGGCGACCTGCTCAGGTGCGGCGTTCCTCATTCCTCGAATAGTTGTTTTCAGTTCCCGTTAAGTACTAGACGCCAAGCCTTAAAATGAGTAATCAACGTCACTACTTACTCTAAGCCCACGGTGTTTGTCGAGGGTCTGCGAAAGCGCCACGCTTCTCTAATCCCATTAAGTAGGGTTCTTTGCGGGGTTGGGGAGCAGTCGGGGAGGGGAAGGACTTAAAGGTTTTGCAGAACGTTTAGGATGCTTACCAGGTAGGAGTCAAACCCCTTTTTCAGAGTTCCTCAAAACTGTCCTGGGAAGAGTAAATCCTAAAAACTCAGCAACTGCCGTTCTCAGACTTTACACCTACCTCTTTTCATAGGAGACGTTATAATAGTTTCCTCTACTGAGTTTTCTCAGGCAGGAGTGTTAGGCACACGACTTCCCTGTCCAAGGTCACACAGCCAGCCATGGAAGACCCAGAACTTGGATACTTGCCTCTCTAGTTCCCCTACAGAGGTTGCAGTTCCCACTTAGTAAACCAAGGCAGAGTATTTGCAGTGTATGCAGTGGATAGGGCTATGGAGGATAAGATGACTAGAGAGAGGCACTCTCCTCCAGGAACCTAATGCTTGAAAGAATAGCATTCCAGATTAATACATCATTTTTAAAAAGCATTAGGTGCCTTATGTGTGCCCAACTTCTTGCTAGGCCCAGGAAGAATGCGAACCACCTTATAGTCCTTCCCCTCATCCCGCTTCTGGGCTCCTCTGGCTCTTCTGAGCTGTAGTCTTGCCCGTGTGTCAAAGGAATATAGAGAATAAACTGTACTGCTATGTTCTCTCCCTGTCAACATACATACCTTCTCCACACTTCCCAGATTTCACAGAAAAAATCTTTGTGGAAAAAAGTTGCAAATGAATCCGCTTGGATCATGATCAGGCTTGGGCAGTTGAGGGGAAGAGGGAACTGTCGTTTCTGTTTCCACCAGTTCTTTAAACATATCTGGATCTGAACGGACTGGATCTGAAGCTGGAAGAGACAAGGTCTTTTAAAATACTGGACCTTGTTTCTGTTAAGGGAAAGAGGGAAGTGAGGAGTGGCCACTTTGCTGCTCTGGATTTCATACCTCATCCTCACTTAGAAAAGAGACTGAAACCTTTCCGAGTGGACTGGGAATCAGTCTTTAATGTTACTTTTACTGACTGTTCAGAGTAAAGCCAAGGAGGGGGCTGGAGGAGTGGAGGTGCTCAGTAGGATTTCTGCGGAGGGATTATTGGGGCTGAGTACTGAATGAAGAAGGGAAAGGGCTTTCAGGTAGAAAGACCTACAACTGGAAAAGACCCATATTAGGCTCCAGAGGGCAAGGGAAACTTTTCCATCCGTCCAATTCCTCCCCCCTCCTCCTCCCAGCCGTGAAAAGTGTATCATTTGCCTCTTAATGGATGTAAAATTTCGTCTGCCTCTAGGGGTATCTCAGAGTCCTTGAGACTACACTTTCATTAAGCCTGGGGCAACAGAACAGACTTTAGAGCTGGGACTAGGGTGGAGTTTAAGTATATAGAGAGAGGCCAGCAGAAGAATCTTCTCTCCCAAATGCAGCTACCACTCTCCAAACCTCTTCTAAGGCCAACAGTTTCCTTTCTCATTACCAGGATTGCAAAGAATCAAATGCAAGGCACAAGTGAGCCCCAGTCCCATGGCAGCCTGTGAGGTCGCCTGGGACTTCCTGATCTGCTACCATCAACTGGCCGGGGCCAGAAGGGTTGGAGACTATCAGGGAGAATCAGACAAGCCTCCTGGCCTGCCATCCCTTCCCTGTCCCTGGACCCACTTGCCGCCTGAGTGGTTCTAGAAAAGCTCACACCACAGGGGAACCTTAGGTCACACAGGGGTGCCCAGTAGTACCCACCTCAAAGGACTGGTAGGAGGAGGAAAGTGGTACATACACAGGAACATACGAGAGCCATTCCATATTGATGCTAGTAACAACTAGGAAAGTAGCAGTAACAACTAGGAGAGTAGCTTTGCACTAGTCACAACCCCAAGTCCCAAACAGATCTACATGGCACTGTAGATATTCACTTTCCCAAAGAGCAGATGGACCCTCTGGAACGTGTGGCCAGAGCCCTTCATCTTAGGAGATGAGAAGAGTGGCCATCTTCTCTGGTTCTAAGGGTCCGGGAAGTTAGTGACCTTTCCATGCAGTCCCCTCCAGGGATTGTGAGGTGGGGTAGCCTCCCTTTGTATGTGTTCCAAGCCATTTGGCCACATTTGTAATCATCACTTGTCTTAAAAACAGGTGAAATAAATTATAAAATATATTTCATTATTTCACTTAACCCAATACATCTAAAATTTTATTTCAACATACAGTATTAAACATTATTCATGAGATATTTTGCATTCTTTTTCATACTAAGTCTTTGAAGTTAGGACCGTACTCGACCCTTATAGCACATCTCATTTGGAACCAACCATATTTCAAGTTTCAGTTGCCTCATGTCACTTGTGGCACAGCTGAGGCAGCCCTCAAACCCACATCTGCATCCAACTCTGGTTGAAAGAGTCTTCACAATGCCCCAGAAATGTTGGCCTGGCAGAAAAGATAACCAGGGAGGAAAATCTTTATTCTGACTGAAGAGTACAACTCAGAAGAAAAAGAACTACACATCTCTCACAGAAGATTGTTAGTAAATGTACCAAATCCTGATTTAGTCCAACACTCATGTGAACCATTAGATATGACATGAAATGCTGGCAATATCTATTAAGAAACAAATACGTTTTGTGGTAAACGAAACTCAGAAATGTATTGTGATGTTAAGTTTTGCCATTAGCTTATCTTCTTAGTACTTGTCTTTTATTAGTTACATATAATAAATCTGTAAGTATTAAATGCTTAAAAGCTACTAAAATTGAACAACTATGATTTTTTGTAAATTCACACATAATTATCCCCTTCCCTCTTTAAAGCCTCCCTCATACTTATTTTTTTCCCGAAAGTCAAAGAAATTTGGTGGTATAACACTTCAAAATTCAATCAGGAAAATGATGGTTAGGACAGTCTGGAAATTGTTCTGTTGGCAGGGTAATACATTTTTTTTTTTTTTTTTCCAGATTTTCTTCCAGGCATAGACCCTTTGCTTCAAGGGCAAGCTCCAGTATGGGGTAAGGTAAACAGAAGTGAAACTTGAAGGATATACCCTGACACTCAAGCACCAAACCTGCACCCTAGACCGGGGTCTTTTATTCCATGTCTGTAATGGGGCAAAATGGTATCTTTGTTTATGTCATTTATGTGTGTGTGTTTATGTTTGTGCATTTGTCTTACCTTCCTTGGACATGTACCCTTGAAAGTGGTAGCCTGGTAGAGGGTTCGATCCCAGAAATTTGGTCTGAGAGGTGCCAGGGTCTCCAGAGACACTCAGGTGAGGGGGAACACTCACTAGGACATAAGCCCTGCTTTCCTTGGCATTTGGGATCAACCACTGACCCTTGAGAGGTTTTATTCACATGAGAGCAAACATTCCTTTGATTTTGACCAGTTAGAATCAGCAACCCAAGCAAGTGTCTGGGCTGAAAACTCCTTCTGGAAGAACCAAGAGACTCCCTCTGAAGTTTGCTCTCAGGTCTGCAGAGGTCTCTTGCTCCTAATTACAGATTTTGTTTAAAACTCTTTGAATAAGATGACCAGGATTTAAAATATTCCAGTGTACCCCTCCCTGACCCCATCTCCAAAAACAAGTATGGGCTGGGGCAAGCTGGGGGGATGTCATAGATGAAACATAATTTAGAATGTAAATAAATGCTGAAGGTGAGTGAGTAATCTGTGATACTCTTCTTGTTAAGTTTTTTATACTTGAAAATATCTGTTTAAAAAATACTTCTCTTTCAGGAAATGTTCCCTTCTTCTTTCTTCCTGCATTTGTCCTCTCTGCTCAGTTTAAAATCACATTGTTCCTCTTATTTTATCCCTCCTGCAGGGCACAGCACACCCTGCTCCAGAGGCACAGAGAGAAAACATCCTACATCAGCCACTCCTGCCTAATAGTACCGAGGGGAGCAGAAGCTTCAGAGCCCACTCCTGCAGGTCTGTAGCTTTAAAGCCTTCTTTAAATTGAGTCCATTTGCATCCAGAAGATTAGAACCCCATCTGTGGGGTGTTTTAACCACAGCTCTGGAAATTTAGAGTTGCCATCTGCTGATAAGAAAATGACTGATGACTATTGTTTACTTCCTATCTCTGATCTGTTGGGTGACATGGCTGTAGTTGATAGTGACTACACCTGTCTCCTATGTCCCACTGAACTGAACTGGGGACAGAGCCGTGGGTCTTGAGGCAGTCAGTGGTGAGGCCAGCCAGGTTAGGAGAGCAGCCCCATTTGTGCTTTAGATAGAGGGCACAGGAAGTTCTGTGCACAAATGCTGATCCTGCTCATGGACAGCCATCTGGGCCAACTTGTCAGAAGGATTCAGGGATACCATTTGAGATAAAGAGAATAGCAGAGCAGATTTCATCCCCATAAAGGGGCTTCTTTGCTACTTCAGGTTCTCAGATCCTTGGAGCTGGGGTAATGAGGAAAGTCTCCAGAATGTTTGCAAACAACTTGGATGCCCTGAGAATTAGAAAGGATTTTCCTTCTTCCTTCCTCGCCCTCCCTAGAAATTTGAAAGGCACTTCTTCAATAATGGGCTGCCCTTGTGGCTCAGCTGGTAAAGAATCTGCCTGCAATGTGAGAGACCTGGTTTGATCCCTGGGTTGGGAAGATCCCCTGGAGAAGGGAAAGGCTACACACTCCAGTATTCTGGCCTGGAGAATTCCATGGACTATAGTCCATGGAGTCGCAAAGAGTCGTACATGACTGAGCGACTTTCACTTCACTTTCTTTAATAATACCATCAACTTTTGATAATATTCTTTTACCCCTTTCCTGGGTCCTGAGTTGCTTCACTTTCTCAAAGTTAGGCCAGGGAACTTGAGACTGTGCCCTGGCGTGGAGTGACTGCTTATCAGGTGCTATCCAAAGCCAAGGAGCAAGACTTTAGTTTTCTCAAATACCTTCCCTTGCTCAGGTCCCAGCTATTCCTGAGCCTGTTGCCCTAGCTGCTGCTGCTTGAGGGGGTTATGCTTCACCACTTGCAGTCTAGGCCTGGCTCAGTTAACATTGGTTATTCAGGAAATCCTGAGTCTTTGGAAGAAGGCTTTGATTGGTTTAGGCCTAGGGGACTTCTCATTGCCCATCCCTCCTTGGTCATTTCCTAGTGCATCACCAGGCCAGGATCCCTGGTCCAAAGCTATAAAACAAGCTGGACACTCTTCCTCTTCTGAGCACTGTACTGGAGGCAAACTTCCCTCTGAGTCCCTCCTGCCCTTCCTAGTGGCACAAGGACACACCCCTCCCTGGCCTATATTTCTCAGACTCCCATGGTTTTGCCTCCTCTCTTGAGAATGGAATTCAGGGATGACCTAACTGAGGGAGCTACAGAAAACAGGGAGCCTGTGCTTGACCCTCCATTCCCCAAGGTGTAGCTGTCATAGATGTTGCTGGAGCTCACAATTACCTTCTCTCTGCAGGGCTCATGATACATGGTAAACCTGGCTGCAGCCCACCTCTGAAACAGCCACAGCACCTGCCATGAGAGAAGGAACCCTGGAATCTACAAACCAGTTTTCCAGGCCTCTCTCCCTTCCCTTTGCTACTGCTCCCTTTCTATGCCTTAAAAATAACTCAGATGAAGGTGGACTCCAGAGTGTGAGTGGCACTCTGCACGCTGAGGGCTCCCGACCTGGCCCTCACCATGTTCGCTGCCTCAGAGGTGGCAGCGGGCAGACCTTATGGGTGCAGTGAGTGTGGCAAGAGCTTCCGCTACAGTTCAGTGCTGCTGCGGCATGAGCGCGTCCACAGTCGTGACAGCAGCTTCCGCTGCCTAGAGTGTGGCGAGCGATGCGCAGAGGCCTCTGACCTCCGTGCACATAGACGCGCTCACGCGGGCCAGACGCTCTACATCTGCAGTGAGTGTGGCCAGAGCTTCCGCCACAGCGGCCGCCTTGACCTGCACCAGAGCGTACACAGGCGGCGCATCCGCTCCTGCCGCTGCCGAGCTTGTGGCGGATGCTTTCCACACCTCCCGGCTCTGTTACTGCACCGGCGCCGCTGGCACCCTCCCGAGAGGCCCCACCGCTGTCCGCTGTGCCCTCGAGCCTTCCGCCAGAGTGCGCTGCGCTTCCACCTGGCACGGGCGCACCCATGGGGAACACCTACTGTGCCTGCTGACACCCTCCACCGCTGCACACAGTGCTCGCGGGCCTTCCGCAGCATCGCTGGACTTCGGAGCCATTTACGTGTTCATGCAGCCAGGAGCCCCAGTGACTCCACACTTCGGCAGCCAGGTGCTCCGGACACACACCAGTGTGGTGTGTGTGGCAAGACCTTTGGCAAGAGTTCCACACTAACGCGACACCTGCAGACGCACTCGGGTGAGAAACCTTTCAAATGCCCGGAGTGCGGCAAGGGCTTCTTGGAGAGCGCCACACTGGTGCGCCATCAGCGCACACACACGGGCGAGAAGCCTTACGCCTGCGGCGACTGCGGGCGACGCTTCAGTGAGAGCTCCACCCTGCTGCGCCATCGACGCAGCCATCAGGGAGAGCGGCCACATGCCTGTGCCACATGTGGCAAGGGCTTTGGGCAGCGCTCTGACCTGGTGGTGCACCAGCGCATCCACACAGGTGAGAGGCCCTTCCCATGTACTGAGTGCGGCCGCTGCTTCAGCGACCGCTCAGACCTCACGAAGCACAGGCGCACACACACAGGTGAGAAACCCTACCGCTGTGAGTTGTGCGGCAAGTGCTTCACATGCGTCTCCAACCTCAATGTGCACCGGCGCAACCATGCTGGCCACAAGCCCCACAAGTGCCCTGAGTGTGGCAAGGCCTTCAGTGTGGGTTCCAAGCTGGCACTGCACCGCAAGACGCACCTGGGCGAGCGGCCAGCGGAATGTGCAGAGTGTGGCAAATGTTTTAGCCACAGCCGCTCCCTGTCACAGCACCAGCGAGCTCACAGGCGTGCTCGTGCCTCCACTGCTCCTGCTGCCACTGCCACTCAGCCCAAGGCAGGCACTGCACTCATCGTTGCTGGGCAAGCAGGACAGGAAAAGCCAGGGCTTTTTTTGTCTCAGTTGAGAGAGACTTGTTGAGACTTCTCTGGGGTGGGCTAGACAAGCACTCATACAATGCCACAGGGACGGTGGGACAACTCGCAGACAGAGGTCTGTGGAAAGACAGCATGGCCTATCACCTTTCTCCATCTCTCTCGGTAGAACTTCACCTGGCTTCTCGCCGCACCCCTACGTCTATGTCGCTTGTCAGCTCCTTGCCTGTCCTCAGCCCTTCCTTCTTCCCCTCTGAGGTGTAGGTTTAGGGAAAACCTCTCAGACCCCACGAGTAGAACAGCATCCAAGTATTGATGTTTCACATCCCTGCTGCTGTGCTCTCAGGTCTGTCTTCCCATCATTGTTCTGTCTTCTCTTATTCCATCTCCTTTTTGCAGCCTGAGTCCCCTCTACCTTTTCTTTCTGGGTACTTTTGGTATCCTATCTCTTCAGGTAATGACTATAGATGTGGCTAGAGTCACATCCCACCAGTGGTCTTCTTGCCTCTTCCTTTCACTTGGCTGTTAGTCTCTTGCTGCTTTTTCCCTCAGCTTCTGAGAGATGGGAAATTTGCAGAGAAATAGTGGGAGAGCTCACTTTTCCGAAAGATATCTCCACATCAGAAGCACTCAGAGAAGTGCTTCACAGCATGTAAAGGTGGGCATGAGCCCTCAGCATAGCTGCCCACCTGTCTCATGGGACAGACCTGTTGGTGTACAGATCAGGGTGCTTCTCAGGATAGTGTTCTCCAGGTAGGGGACAATAGCCTGGGACCTGAGTCAAGACCACATGGGTCCACAAAGCTAGGCACTGCCAAGTGGAGTGAGAATGCTATGTACAAATCACGCTTGGAACCATAGGAAAACAGCTCCACAGAGGCCACAGTGCAGGGCTGAAAATTCCCTGGAATTGGCCTTTTTTTTTTTCTTGCAGGTGGTGAAATAAAGAACTGTTTGAGTTCTAGATGCCAAGAGCTCCCTTTGTTAAACCTGAGGCTGCTGTATTCACAGACACCAAGTCACCCAAGAAACAGGCCCTTTCAAAAATCAAGGTCTCTGGTCCCTTCCCAGGCTACATCAGCAACCGTGGATGTATAGCCCCCTCATTTTTTCACTGGAAGGCAAGACTCTTCAGGGGCCCCTATACATCTGGTTGTCTTGGTTAACAAAGAATAGAAATGTGGCCCCGAGTCACATACCTCTAATCCTTCTCCAGCCCATCCCTCTGGAATGACCTAGTGATCACACCCTGCCTTGCTTGAAGGCAAGAGTGTGTGTGACTCTCCACAGAAAAAAGGGAAGCCCCAAAGTGAATTGGAAAAGAAAGCCGGGTCCTCACAGTGGGGGCAGGTGGGGGACTGCACTTAGGGTACACTCAGGCACATTCCAGCAGAGCCTGTTTCTAAAAGAATCAAGATTTCTGTACCTCAGGTGCCAAAATACTCACTCTGCCCACACAAGTCTATGTAAAATACTGGGTTTATTCTGTCCTTTAGGAAGACTCAAGTAGCCTGGCTCCCCTAAAATCTGGTCTTGCCCCTGCCCTGCATTCCCCATCACCCTAGTTCCTGGACACCAGGCATCTTGCCCTTCTTGCTCCTTTCCAGTCCCTGGGACCTGGATCCCCAAATTCTGAGGAATGCTTGCTGCTAAGGGAGCAGAATGGGAGCCTGAGGAGCCAGAGTGGACCTGGATCCTTCACTGGCCCCCAGGGATGCAGAGGCCAAGATGCTGGAACAGGACTCCACTGGACCGGATAGTTCTTGTGGGGCCAGGAGCAAGGCCGGGTGGCTTTTGCTGCGATGAGCTGCAACACTGTCGGGCTTCTCAAAGCGCTTGCCGCAGAACTCACAGGGGAATCGCAAGGCAGCCACCGTCTCTGCATGCTTGCGCCGGTGCCAATTCAGGGATGCCTTCTGGCGGCAGGTAAACCCGCAGATCTCACACCTAAACCAGGAGGAGAAGAGTGAGGGCAGGTGCCTCAGCCCATCTTGACCTCCCCAGGGGCTCCTCCTGGTCCCAGCTTCCCAGGTGTCCTTCCAGCACCTCCCCACTTCACCCCACACCAGGCTCCCTTCCCCACACTCACTGTAGGGGTTTCTCTCCAGTGTGGATGCGCCGGTGGATGACCAAGTTGCTGCTGGTGCGGAAAGACCGGGCGCAGAACTCACAAATGTAGTCTCGGGTGTCTGTGGGCACACAGGGGATAGCCAAGCATCCATCCCCAAACTGAGGCCCTCCTTGGCCCACCCCTTCCAGTCCTCCAAAGGAGTACTGTCCCTATTTAGTCTGCATGTCACTCCTCCCAGCCCCACAACAGTGCCCTGTGACCTGACAGACACCCTGTGGGTATCAAGAGCCAATCCCCTCTCCTTTCTCCCTGAACCTGACCGCCAGCCTGGTACATTTCTCCTACACCTCCTGCAGCAGCGGAGATAGCCATCCTTTTCAATGCATCCTGTAGTCTTCTGCCCAACCACTGCTCTGTATACCCTGCCATCAGACCACACACACATGTACCTACAGCCTTCATCCCCATCACTAACTTGCACTCCACACAACTCCTGCTCCAGGCTCTCTCCTCAGTCACTACAACTGGTGTCAATTTGTTCTCTATATGTCCAGCCCTCCACTCTCCTGGTTCCCAGACCCTCACTAACCTGGCCCCCCTACACTCCTCAGCCACCACTCCCAGGTTATGCACCATCACTGCACCATGTAGAAATCACAATTTCAAGCATCCTAGTTCCAGTCACATCCTTTGTCCTGTTACAGTAATCCTACAACTCCAGGCTGCCAGTTCAGTGGCCCACTGTCTCCCTGCCTTCTCTGACCAGTCCATTTCCAAGGCATCTTCATGGCCTTCCTTCACTTTACCTGTCTCTCTCTTCCTTAGCTATATTTTCCTGGTTAAAACCCAACTCAGGATAAATACAACACTTGGTTGCTCCAGGCCTGCAGATACATGTGTGTTGAGCAGGGCAGACAACCTACAACTCCCCACTACCCCACCTTGGGCTCTACTTTCATACACAACTGCAAGCCTCGAGCTTCCCCACTGCCCTGCCACAGTACCTCTGCATCTCCTTGGTCAGTTCACTCCCACTTTCTAGAGTCCAGAAGGGCATTTTCCACATGACCTCCTCTTTCTACCAACCTCACTCAACAATGACCTCATTTTATAAGTCACCCAGAAGAAAAGAGCCAGGAAAGAAGGCCCACATCCTCCCCTCACCTAATCCACCAGGCAACTTGCTTTCTGTGCCCATATATGTGAATAGTCCCTGCTTCTCTGTGGCTGCCTTCCAACTGTGCCCAGACACACCCCCTCCTCACTGACTTGAGGTTGCCCAACCCTGGCATCAGCAAGCCTTTCCTCTCTGTGGGATCATCTCTGTATGATCCTGCCCTCCAGCTTATACCTACTCCTCTGCTTGCCTTCACAGCAAAACTCCAAAGAGTTGTCCGTACTTGCTATCTTTACTTCCTCAGCTCCTCTCTGCTACAGACCCACCCGCTGCTGGCTGTTATCTCCCTTGTCACATGCCATTTTCTCATCTGGTCAAGGATAGCTTTCCACTACCCTGTCTGGTGGCCTGTCCACATCCTCATCTCACACAGCTCGGCAGCACTGGCATAGGTCACCCCTCCCTCCTCCCTAGAGCGCTTTCTCCACTTGGCTCCTCAGATACTGCTCTTCAGCTGCCTCCCTGGCCCCTCTGTAGCTGACCTTCCCACCTGCCCTGCTCAGACCTCTTCTCTACCTATGTTCACTCTCTCCCTGTAGAAGCACTCCACCCACAGCTCTAAACACCATCCAAGTGCTCATGATGAACAAGTTTTTCTTTTTTACCCAACATCTCTGAACTTCAGATTCATGTTTTCTGGGACACCTGATTAGCATGTCCCAAATAAAATGTCATGTCCCTTTCCTGAAACCTGCTTCTCTGTCATTTTCAGGGAATCACATCACCTTCTACCCAGTTGCTCAGGTTCAAATCTTTTTCCAAGTCTTCCCTGACTCTACAGTCCTACCCATGGACAATCTGTTCTACCCACAGTAGCCCTGGCTCCATCTTCACTCGTCAGTCTCCAGCCACTTCTCACCAACTCGACTGTCCAGGTCGTCACTACTGTGCTGCACCTTTCTGCGGTCCCTCTATTCTTCACATGGCTGTCACAGTGCTCCTTTTAAAATCAGTTGTGTCCCTCCCTCCAACATACTGGTGCCCATCACATGTGGCCAGGAGCCAAGCCATCATGAAGATGGTCTTGGAGGCCTCTACCACCTATTTGACCTCTCTTCCTTCCTTTCTAACCTCGTGTCTTCCTCTCCATTCCTGGATCATGCTTGGAGATGCCAGTTTAGGGTCCTCTCATGAGCTGCTTGTGGGTGTGGCTAAGCCTCCATTCTCTCTTCACTTAGGTCTTTGCTCAAAGCACTTTTCACAGCTCTTGTGGCCCAGTGCCAGTAGAGTGGACATCTTACAAGGTGAGTACTGCCTGCTTTATTCACTGCCAAATCCCAGCACTTAGAACAGTTTAAAGCAGGCAAGATCTCAACAAAAAGAGAGGGCAGGATGAGTGTGTGAATGAAGAGTTATCCCAGAGCAATGTGACAAAACCTGCAGATAAGAGGTGATGGGCCTCGTGGGGAAGGTGAAGGTACCCACAGGGGGAGGTGACAGGACCCACAGTGGGGAGATGAGAAGGCATTTCTACCACTCACCACTGTGCAGCTTCACATGCTCCTTCAGGTGTTTCTTAAAGTTGAAGGACTTCCCACAGGCTGGCTCTGGGCAGGAGAAGGACTTTTGGTGGATGTGCTGGTATTTCTTGTGGTGCTAGGGAAGGAAGCACATGGCTTTCTCAGGGAGACCACCAGAGCTGACCCAGCAGGCAGGCTCTTCTGCCCTCTTCCTTAACAATTCTTGTCACTGCCTCACCTATAGTCCAGTCCTCACCTATAAGTGAGCACCCCAATCCCATCCCTTCCTGATCCCACCCTGTCCTTACTCTGCCCTGCCCTCAAGTTCTATTATCTCACCTCCTTGTCACCTCACCCTGCAATGCCCAGTTCCCTGAACAAAATGCAGTTCTGCTGACATTCCTGGTTCCCTAACTATATATTTGCCATCTGCCAGGGATGGGAACACATTTTAGGTGGTTATGATTATTCTCCTTGATATCAATATCAATGCCCAACAGTGTCTCTCAGATGGCCTACATTTTACTAATAGCTCACCATGGGGTTATATAATTTTCTCCTAAATGTGCTTTGGAAACACGCACTCTGTCAATTTGGAACACTTTTAAGGGTAGTGTGTTCTTCAACCTTAACTCCCCAAGTATTTCTAGGAAGTATTTCTCTTTTTATCTGGTCTAATTTTCACATTCTGGCTCACTAAGCTGCATGAGCTCGTTCCCTTTCTCCATAATCCCATTTCCCCATATTTAAACTACTGCTGGGAGCTACTTCAGTCTCCTTCATTAACAGAATCAAATATGTCTGACCAGCCCTGCTGTTCTTATCAAAAGCCTAGAGCTTTGCAACCACATGGGGACCTTCCCCTTCTCCCAAATCCCATCCACCCAGGCCTCACCATCCCTCTGGTCTAGGGTCCCCCAGCCTCAGAACCCTGTGAGAGCTCTCGCTGAGTGTGGGGCTTGGACTCTTCCCGCTCTGTGCCTCACCTCTCCTGTAGTAAGGCTGAGGACAAGACTGTCTCCTAAACCTTCTAGTGCAGGACCACCCACATAAGCCAGCAGAGCAAGGCAGTCCAATGGACTGAGGAACCCTAGCACCAGGACACACTAATGAGAAGCCTTGGGCAATGCTTAATCTTTCTGTGTTCCTTGTTTTCCTCATCAGAAAAGCAAGAATAGTATCAGCGCCCACTCCACAAGAATGTTGAGAAGATCAAAAGACTCAACACATATCAAGTACTTAGAACAGTCACTAGCACCTCAAAAGCCTGAGGAATGCCACCATTATCTCCATGTGGTCAACAGAGGGCTTGTGCAACAAGCAGTAGTGGCAGCAGCTGTGCACCTGAGGCTTGGTGTCCTGCCTTATCTACCAGTCATCTGGATTAGTGATTATAACTGTAGGCAAGCTCTGCACATCCATCCCAACCCTTCTCTCCCTGGCTCTGAATTCCCCCCACACCCCAGGTTTCTTTACCTCAGTTTCTCCTTCAGCCCTCCTCCTCCACCCATGAGGCTACACAGAATCCAACCTGTACCCCTCACATCCTCACATTCAAATACTGCCGGTTCGAGAAGATCCTTCCACAGCCAGGGAAGTCACAGGGCAGCAGCTCTCTTTTGGCAGCTTTCCTGAGGAAGGAAAACAGGAAGCGGGAGGACTTGTGCAGGCTCTCTTCCACCTCCCTCCTCACCCTTCCCTACCAGGGCCCCTTTCCCCAGTCCTACCTAATTCTCTTGGGGCCAATCTGAGCAGTGTCCTCATCCCATGCCGAGGCCAGAGCAGACTGAGCCTGACTCCCAGGGCTATGGGCAGCAAAGAGGGAGCAGAGGGCCTCGAGGGAGGGCCATGTCCCAGGATGCCCCTGCCCTCTGTCTCAGCCATCAGGTTACCTGGCCAGGGGCTCAGTCTGCTGGTCTGCTTGAGGGGTCCCCCTGAGCTCTGGCTGGATCCTGACTTCTACAGGCCTGGGAGCTCCAGAACCCAATGAGGATGCTGATGAGGATGGCGAAGCAAGAGGAGCTGGGACAGCTGCAGGGGCCGGGGCTATCTCCCCATCCTTAAGTGCATGGGTGACAGGGGAAGGGGGTGGTTTGGGGACATCTGGCTCACTGCTGAAAGGAGAATGAAGAGGAGGAGGGCATTATCTCATGGATCCTCAGCCAGCCCCAGCCCAACCCCAATCCCTAAATTGCAAAGATCCCAAACTCACTTTCCACCCAGTTCAAAATCTCTAATTCTTTCTGCCTTCCCCAAAGCCTACCCTGCCCTCTCCACCAACAAGCCACTCCCTGAAGTCTGCAAAGCAAAGCTCCAAGAGCCCCCTGCCCCAGCCACCCCCACCCTGCCCCGCAACTAGCCCACTCTGTTCAGAATCCTCCCTCAGCCCCAACTTGCTCATCTGGGGAGGAGCTGTAGGTCCAGGGACTAGCATCACTGAGCATTTCCTCTTCATCCTCCTCTTCCTCTTCCCCATCTTCTCCGAGGGATGGGAAGGTCTCCGGTGGGGGTCCCGCCCCCCTGCAGGTCCAAGGAAGGCAAGTGTGAAGTCCTGCTCCCTCACTTCCATTGTCCACCCAGGTCTATCTTGTCCCCCGCTGTTCCCCAACCCCAGACTCACCTGGGCATCCTGGCCTCCTGAGCCCTCTCATCACAGTTAGATTCCAAACCTGTTGGCATGGGTAGGGTCAAAAGGGAAGGAATTCTGTACTGGAGGGATGAGGACAGGTGAAGTTCTAAGGCCTGAAGTGGTGGGAAGACTCTTAGGAAGAAGGAAGAGGGGGAACAGGCTACTGGAGTGGGAGGGATTGTTTGATTTTAGACATGGTACATTTCACATGGCCCAAAAAAAGAAACAAGTATAAAAAGGTACACTGTGAAAAGTCTCCTTTCCAATCTGTATTCCAGCCACCTCAGTCTTCCTATAGGTAACCTGTTTTCCTATATGCCCTTCCAGAAATTTTTATACATTCATAAGTACATACAAATAAATTCCTTTTTTCTCTTATTTATCCACCAGTGGTAACATACAATACATCCAATTCTGTATTCTGCTTTTCATACCTAAAAATATATTGAGGATATATTTCCTTATCAGCAGAGTTTTTCCACTGAGAAAGGATAATTTTTGAAGAATGGGATTCTGAGTTTCAGAATAGGGTTCTGAGTTCCCCTCTTTTTTTCTCCATAACTCTTCTTTCCCCCAGCCTACCTGCAGGCTCCTGCCCACTCTTGGCCTCTGGGCACCAGCTCCTCTCATCAGTACTTGGAAGAGGGGTCAGATTTGGCTCCTCTGGAGATTTGGGGCCTGAAGAGGGGCCCCAGGAGAAGGTGTGGCCAGCTGAACACTCCCACACAAGCCCCCCATCTTGGCCCCCAGGTCCCCGAAGCCCAGGAACCAGGCTGCACTCCCGGCTGTGAGCGTGAGATAGAAGCACCAGATACTGCAGTCCCTTGGGGGCCACAGGCTCAGGACCTAGAGCAGTAAAGGCAACAGTCAAGAGTGAGCTGGGAGGCCCTCTCGTCTCATCCTGGAGAGCCACATTCAGACAGCCCTGTACCCCAATCCCCTACTCCCTTCTCCACAGGTGGCCCCTCTCAGCTGTCCAACTCCCCCCATCTCTTCCCAAACTCACTCAAGGCTCCCTCTGATCCAGTCCCCATAGGGAGGGTATTTCTAGGTCACACCACTCCCTGTTGCCCCCTCTTCCCTCTCTGGCTCCTAATTCTCTACCCCAAGCCATTCCCTACCCACCTGCACAAAGCACACAGCCTGAAGAAGTGTACCTGCCAGGGGGACAAGAGGCAGGTCAAGTGAGGGCCCATGTGACCAACTGCCCTCAGCTCTAGCCACTCACACACTTAAGGGGTCCTCTATCCTCTGGGAACCAAGAGGTGGGGGAAGACCGTGGGAGGTCACAAACCACACTGGCCTTGCTTCTGAAATGAGAAATCTGCCAGTGGGAAGGAGCAGCAGGACTATACTTGGTGTCGGGGACAGGGGACGGGTAAGGTGCTGGGTGTTGTAGCCTGGGTCCCCTCCCTCAGAACCCCTGACCCGGGCCCTAACCGGTCCAACAGGAACTTGGCCAGCTGCGAGTGCAAGGAGAAGCCCAGCTGCTCCTTGAGGAGGCACCACTGTTCCATATGGCCACCCAGGCGGATGCGGCACTTGCTGCGGCGTGCATCCAGCTGCCGCCGCTTCTCCCGCCGCCTGCGGGACGCGTCCGCAGGGGAGGCCGCCATGAGTACCAGGGCCTGCGGGGTGGAGGAGATGCTGATCGGATACGGGTCCAGAGGCCCCGGAGGAGATGCTGATCGGATACGGGTCCAGAGGCCCCAACTCCACCCTTTGCCAGGGCCTCAGTTTCCTCATCGGTGAATTGGGAAACCAAACCACTGCAACAGCATTCGCCACCACCGGGTCCAAACCACATCTGCTTACCTGTCAGGGCGTGTAAACTAGTGCTAGGCGGTGGGTATCGTGGGGGTGGGAGGTAAGGGGACAGCATCAAAGTCAGAATGGCCTGATACCCGGCACACTGAAGTGCAGAACTGGAGCTATGGGGTAAGAAAATTTCAACTAGGGCGGGGTAAAGGGTAAGGTAACAGTGTTATATTGAAAAAGGCCTGAGTCTTTACTGGTAAATGAGGGAAGAGGTCGTTTGCACTGGAAGAGCTCCTCACAGTTGGGACGACTTGGGTAGAGCCGGGGCGGGGGGCGGGGGGAGGGGCGGGGGTCTGGAGGGCACCCCCCCACTCCGTTCTGGGCCGCCCCACTGAACACTCACACTGCGTCGGATGGACCAATTCCTAAGGCAGCTCCCCGGCCGCCCAGAGCTCCCGCCGCGACCCACCCCCACCCCGGCCTTACCTGAGCGCCCCCACCCGCCCTCATCCCGACTGCGCCTGCGCCTCCCCCGTGTCGCGCGCAGGCCCGGAGAGCGGCGGAAGGACAGGGGCCCACCTCGCGCGCGCCGCCGGTGTTTCTCTTTTAAGAGGAACCCGTCCCCCTTCGCGTCGGTGACTCCAGCCTGGAACTGGCGCCGGAGTTTGGGGGAAGGGGAGAGTCGAAGGCTGCCTGCGTGCGCCTGCGCATTGGCCACTCAGCGCAACGCCTGCTGGGAGCCGTGGTTCCCATACAAACTGCTCACGCTCCTGGCTGAACAGTGCAAAGGCTATAGAAGGGTCGCTGCCCCGGCGAGCTCCTGTGTTTGGTGGCCAAAGGCTTAGGAAATGGAGTTCATAGGCCCTCCTCCCGTGCGCCGACCCCAGCCCCTTCAAACATCCCAGGGATGTGGCCTCTGCAACTGTTCCTACTTTGTAATTTATCTTTTATTCTCCCTCCCAATTCCCTGTTCTCCGACAGAAGTGACCTGGAGAAGGGAATGGCAACCCACTCCACTATTCTTGCCTGGAGAATCCCATGGACAGAGGAGCCTGGCAGCCTACAATCCATGGGGTCGCACAGAGTCAGACATGACTGAAGTGACTGAACACGCACGCACTACAGAAGTCATCTGAAAAGTTGACCAGATTTGCTGTGGACTGGAATCAAGATTGCCGGGAGAAATATCAATAACCTCAGATATTGACACCACCCTTATGGCAGAAAGTGAAGAGGAACTAAAAAGCCTCTTGATGAAAGTGAAAGAGGAGAGTGAAAAAGTTGGCTTAAAGCTCAACATTCAGAAAACGAAGATCATGGCATCTGGTCCCATCACTTCATGGGAAATAGATGGGGAAACAGTGGAAACAGTGTCAGACTTTATTTTGGGGGGCTCCAAAATCACTGAGGATGGTGACTGCAACCATGAAATTAAAAGGTGCTTACTCCTTGGAAGGAAAGTTACGACCAACCTAGATAGCATATTCAAAAGCAGAGACATTACTTTGCCAACAAAGGTCCATCTAGTCAAGGCTATGGTTTTTCCTGCGGTCATGTATGGATGTGAGAGTTGGACTGTGAAGAAGGCTGAGCGCCAAATAATTGATGCTTTTGAACTGTGGTGTTGGAGAAGACTCTTGAGAGTCCCTTGGAGTGCAAGGAGATCCAACCAGTCCATTCTGAAGGAGATCAGCCCTGGGATTTCTTTGGAGGGAATGATGCTGAAGCTGAAACTCCAGTACTTTGGCCACCTCATGCGAAGAGTTGACTCATTGGAAAAGACTCTGATGCTGGGAGGGATTGGGGGAAGGAGGAGAAGGGGACGCCAGAGGATGAGATGGCTGGATGGCATCACTAAGTCGATGGACTTGAGTCTGAGTGAACTCCGGGAGTTGGTGATGGACAGGGAGGCCTGGCGTGCTGCGATTCCTGGGGTCACAAAGGTCGGACACGACTGAGCGACTGAACTGAACTGATTCCGCACTTCCGTTCTCTCTTCAGTTGACTCCAATGGAGCTTTTCTGTCTTCCAAGCCACTGAACGGCTTATGTCAATGTCACCCGGGGCAGTCACTTTGTTAAAGGCAGTGGTCTGTTCTCTGCTTCTCTGCTGCTGCTGCTGCTGCTGCTGCTGCTGCTGCTGCTAAGTCACTTCAGTCCTGTCCAATCTGTGCGACCCCACAGACGGCAGCCCACCAGGCTCCTCTGTCCCTGGGATTCTCCATGCAAGAATACTGGAGTGGGTTGCCATTTCCTTCTCCATCTCTGCTTCTCTACCCTTAAAGCAATATCTGACAATGTAGATATTTCCCTCCATGACCCCTGTCCCCTCACAGAAGTTTGGCTTCTGTGACTCCACACACACCTGGTTTTCCTCCCTCCTCACTGGCTCTTCCCTTCCTTTGTTGGATCCTCTTCAGAGAATCAGCTTGGGGTCTTTCCGTGGACCAAGTCCTCTCTCTTCTGGACTTTTTTCTTCTTGTTTGATTTATTTTGCCCCTTGGCTTTAAAGGGCTTCCCTGGTGGCTCAAACGGTAAAAAAGTCCACTTGCAATGCAAGAGACCCAGGTTCCCAGTAAATGTTACCATCATCCACCCACTTGTTCAGAACAAAAACCTCAGAATCATCCTTGACTACATCATCTAGTCCTGCTGATACTATCTGCAAAAATTTGTTGTGAATCCGATCATTTCCAGCTTTTTTCACTGCTAAAACCTTACTCCAGGTCACCTGTATTAGTTTTCTGTAGTTGCTGTAACATCTCCACAAACTTGGTGGTTAAAAACAACAGACATTTTTTTTTACTCATAGTTATGAAGGCCTCAAGTTAGTATGAGGCTGTCATCAGAGCAATATTTCTGCTACAAGGATTCTAGGGGAAAATCCTTTCCTTGCCTCTTGTAGCTTCTGGTGATGAACTGGCAATCCCAAGCCTGTGGCCACATCATTCCAATTTCTCTCTAGTCATGTTGCTACCTTTCCTTTTGTCTGCATCAAATCTCCCTGTACTTCTCTTTTATAGGGACATTTGTGAAAGTGTTTGGACCCACCTAGAAAATCCCCAAAAAATAAAATCTTAAGACTCGATATTAAAAAAACTAAGATCATCTGGGCCCATCACTTCATGGCATATAGAATGGGTAAAAGTGGAAGCAGTGACAGATTTTCTCTTCTTGGGCTCAAAAATCACTGCAGATGGTGACTGCAGCCATGAAATCAGAAGATGCTTTCTTCTTGGAAGGAAAGCTATGACAAACCTAGACAGCATATTAAAATGCCAAGACATCACTTTCCTGACAAAGGTTCGTATAGTCAAGGCTATGGTCTTTCCAGTAGTCATGTAAGGATGTAAGAGTAGGACCATAAAGAAGGATATGTGCAGATGAATTGATGCTTTCAAGCTGTGGTGTTGGAGAAGACTCTTGAGAGTCCCTTGGACTGCAAGGAAATCAAACCAGTCAATCCTAAAAGAAATCAACCCTGAATACCCATTGGAAGCACTGATGCTAAAGCTCCAATACTTTGGCCACCTGATGTGAAGAGACAACTCATTGGAAAAGACCCTGATGCTGGGAAAGATTGAAGGCAGAAGGAGAAGAAGGCACAGAGGATGAGATGGTTGGATGGCATCACCAATTCAATGGACATGAACTTGGGCAAACTCCAGGAGATAGTGAAGGACAGGGAGGCCTGGCATGCTGCAGTCCAGCAAAGAGCTGGAATCGACTTAGCAACTGAACAAAAATAACAAAGATAATCCAAATAATCTCTCCATCTCAATATCCTAAAACAATCACATCTACAGAGTGTTTGCTAGATTGATCTGCTTCCTTCTGCTCTCACCCACACAAGGCAGGAAGGAGGAAATCTCCTGCTTAAAACATTTCATGGTCACCAGTGCAATCCAAAACCCTTACTATGACATCAAGGCCTGTGTGGTCTGACCTTTAGCTGTTTCTCTGGCCTCCCCGACCTTTCCTTACTTTGTCCACTCTGTCCTACTAGTCCCACTTTTTTTTGTTTGTTTTCACTATTTTTCTAATGTACCAAACACGCTGGAGAGAGTCCCTTCTCTCTGGAATACCCACTCTCCATCTCTTCATGTGGTTGTTTTCCTTCTTATTATGTAAATCTCAGCTCCAAGTTCACCTACTCAGATCCTTTTTGTCATTCTCTGCCCGCTGTGTCTATTTCCTTCACAGCACTTCTAGTTCTCTGAAATTATTTGCTTGTGTGTTTGTTGTCAGTATATGATGATTGTTGGCTATCTCAGGCTTCTCCTGTGCAGCCTAGACAGTCAAAATAACATGGTATCCAATCATAAACTACCCCTTAGGATGAATCCAGTATGTCCTGCCTATATCATACTCTTGAATTATGATACCAATGACTCAAAATGGTATTTGTCTGCCTAATATAAGATTGGAGGAAAGATCACTCACATATTCCAGATACTTTACTAATTAAAAAAGATCCTTCATTAATCCAAAGAATAGGACTCCACAGGGGACAAACAGAAAAAAAAATATTTTCTTTCCCTTCATGGTCCCTTAGTAGACATCTGTAAAATCCTATTTTCTCTTTCCCATGGATGAAATTACAAACAAGTTTAATAATTCTTGGTTACTCTTAGATAATAATAATAATAATAAAAAGTCCCTTACTTGATTTGAGACTCAAGCACACTCTTGGTTCTCTCAATCTGACATGGTTCAAAATTACAAAGCTCTAAACCCCTTAATCCTCCAATAACCCTCTCCAAACAAATCCCCCTTTTTTTCCCCCTCTCAATCTCTCTTCAATTTCTTACATCACTGAAGTAAGGGATGAACCAAGCCTCTCAATAGTCACCTTCCTTTGTAGGTACTGAAGACAAGCACTAACTTCTTTGGCATGGATGGGAAGAGGAAAAGTGAAAGTGAAGTCACTCAGTCGTGTCCAACTCTTTGCGATCTCTTTGTCCAACTCTCCTCTTTGGGAAGAGGAGATTCTCTATATTTCTTTTCTGCCTTTAGTTCTTAGCCCAAACTGCCTTCAGTATTTAGCCCAATCTAAGAATTCCATTTTACCACCCCATTTCAAAAGTTATTATTAAATTTGAGCTTTTTGTTGCTTTAGCTCTGTTGAGTTACACAGACTTTACAGCCTCTTGAAACTGCCAATTGCTTTTTTCATGTTAAGTTCCTAAGTCTCCCCATGAAGAACTTGTGAGGAGGCTTAGGGGTTCATGTTGGGGGACATTTCATTTATCCTCATGACATTTATTTTTTCTGGATTCTAGATGGCACCATAGCTTCCTTTTTATCTCCTGCTTTGGGAAAAGCTCTATCTGATATTATTACTGTACCCTCTGAGTTCTCAATATCTTCTTTCTAAATAGAAAAATCACCTTCCACTCCCCTGGTTCAAAGAGAGCCAAATTGCTACAGCCTTGATCTGAAATCCTGACTCAAAGTGGAGAAGGGGGACTTCCCTGGTGGTCCAGTGGTTAAGAATCCGCCTTCCATTGCAGGGGATGTGGGTTCCATCCCTGGTCAGGGAACTAGGATCCCACATGTCTCAGAGCAACTGAGACCACATCCTTCAACCAGAGAGAAGCCTGCACACGCAACTAAGACCCAATGCAGTTTTAAATAAATAAACTTTAAAAAATAATAATAATAAAGTGGAGAAGGAGCACTCCACAGGAAGTTTATGCCCTAAATTCCAGGAGACCCACCGACACTATTAGCTCTATTCAGGCCCCAAGTCTATGCAAGAGTCTTACACCCCACCCTTTGTCTCTCACCCAATCAGCGTCTGTCATCTGTTTTCTTCAGCCAATTAGCTTCTCTGGGAGCGCTGTTTGTCTTCTCCTTGATCATCAGTGGGCGGTGCCTTTGTTCTGAGCCCAATCACACCAGAGAGTGGCCCGCCACTATCTTCTGTGCCGGCAAGTGGGCGGGGCGGAACGATTTATAAGAAACCAACCGGTTGTCTGGAAACCTAGGTCACAGCCCAAGAGGGCTGAGGACATGTACCGGAAGCAAGCTGGCACCCGGGAGACTTATCCTCCGGAATGTTGCAGCAGCACGGGTGCTTTCCGCCGCTGTGACAGGGGGCGCGGCGGAACACACAACGCCGGTCGCGGGGAGACATTGTGTTGCAGATACTGAAGAAGCCCCTGTCCAGGGACGCCGTGGTGATACTGCACGTGGTGGAGCGGGATCTTTTCAACCAGATCGCGCGCGAGGTGACCCGACTAAGTCAGGAGGGTGCGGACCTACGAGGCGAGCGCCGGGCAACCGGGACTGCTGAGATCGGCTCCACCCTCCGGTCGCTCCTGTCCTCGAGAGTTACGCTTCGTGCCCACACCACCTCCTTCCTGACGCGTGGCCGGCAGGTGGCCCAAGCGCTGCCAGCGCTAGTCCGAAGGAGTGGGCTCCTCTTGGGATCCCCCTAGGACAGGCCCCGTTGACAAATGCTTGCGGAAAATCGTGGATTTACAGACATAGCTAGCTTATCATCCAGGCTGTAGCTTTGGTGTGTTGCTGAAGAAATGAAGGTGTTTCCAGAGTAAATACCAGGAAAGGAAGAAACATTGGAAAATCAGGCAAAAATGTCATGGATTCGGGAAAAGTTCCAAGCAAACGTGAGGTTAGAACACCGGCACCTGGACCAACCTTATACCTCACCCGCTGATGAAGATGGAAATAAAGGGAAAATCTGAACTTGGCGTCTTACATGCTGCTTTGTGGGGTGGATGTGGTGGATGAGGAAAACTCAGATAAAGATAGGGTTCCTCTAATAGAGGAAATGTCCTGTCTCCTCCTCTCCATCCCTAGAGGGGCTCCCTCTAGTTATCTTCATCCCTCTTAGTTATCTTCATCCTCTGTACCAGGATGAGCTGTTGCACTTGTGTATTCAAATGTAGATGAGAGATGAAGAGCCAGAATGGCAAGTAGAGGGTACTGATAAAACACTAGCCATCCAAGTCAAGCTTACTAGCGGAAGAGGAGCCTAAAATTAGAGGGTAAGGAAGAGTCTTTCCCCACCCCTAGACAGGCCCCCTGCATGTTTCTACTGTTTCCTGGCAAGGTAGGACTCAGCATTTAGAATTCCCTTTTGCTTTTCTCTCATCCTACTTCACGTCATGGGTTTATTCTGTCTCATCTCTGTCCTCTTATTCCTATTTTTTCTCTCCACTCACTGTCACTCCTGTTTTACTTCTAATTACCCATTTTCCTTCCTTTCTGGCCCTCAGCTTATTCTTGCCCCGTTTTTCTTTGTCTTTTCACCTTTTCCTTGTCTGTCTTTCATCTATTTTCTCTGTACCTAGAAAGTTTTACATTTGGGCTGAAAATGTAAAGCCCTATTTATCTAAAAGTCCTGGTAAATGAGGAAGAGAGGTAACCTGCTAATAACCCCAGGAGTAAAATAATGTGAGAAGTGTGTTTGGTAGGTGAGGATATGTGTTGAGAAAAAATTTAGTTGTAAGGCCTGTCTCTGTTTATTCCAACCCTTTCCCTGGGGTATACAGACACCCAGCATGATGTCTAAAACAAAATGCTTGATCCTCAGCCCTCTCCACCAGGAAAACCCAAGTCTGGCTACAACATTTGTTGAGATGACTAATTCAAGATAATTAGTTAAAGTCTTGATATTCTGAAGACATTAATTTCAGGAAGGCAAAACTGAGCTCCTGGTGAACACTGGAAAAAGCAGATAGGATCCCAAAGCTGCTTGGCAGCAAGAAGTGAATGGTGTTCAAGGAACATACATGAAAATTTTTGGAAACAAATGAGGTGGTTCACATCTCCACTGAGACTTAAAAATAAGTCTATATTTTCTTGGTACACTTTAAGATCATGACAACAGAATGAACAATGACATGGGGGTGCTGTTGCTCATGGGGAATGGCTTGTAGCAAACATGCCCTTGCCATGTACCCCACACTAGTACAACATGGAGAGAGCAGGAGAGATGGCAGAGCACTGTGAAAGGCTTTTTAGAAGTTATTATAAGACTCTCTTCGTAACCTGAGCATCTAGACCTACTGAGTCCCCTTTGTTTTTCCATTGCTAAGTCATGTCCAACACTTTGTGACCCTATGGATGGGGTTTTCCAGGCAAGAATACTGGAGTGGGTTGCTATTTCCTTCTCCAGGGGATCATCCCGACTCAGAGATCAAACATGCGTCTCCCTCATCTCCTGCATTAGCAGGTGGATTCTTTACCACTCAACCACCAGGGAAGCCCACTGAGTCTCCTACTCCCTGCCTACACCATATACTGGGGCCTAGGAGATAGCAGATGTGATAGTGGTGAGTTCTCCAGGATCTCCAAAGCCATTACTAGCTGAAGGTCTGGGCCTTGCTGATATATTAAAGCTCAGTTTATCTGGGAAGAATCTTGTCTAAGGGTGGGCAGGATACGGGAAAGAAATGTCAAAGGAGAGCAGAGAAACAATGGGGAAGCTTGAGGGAAGGACCCTAAGGCATTAAGGAGACAAAGTTCCAAGATCAAGAAGAAAAGACTCCCTCTAAATCGGATGACTCTGACCCTTCATTACTGTTCCATCCTCCACCCCATAAATCCTACCCTGACCTATGCTGGCACCACCTCCTCCTTAGCCTGGCCCCAATTCTTGCTCTGCCAATCAGCTCCACTTAACCCAGCTCCCTAAAACAAGGTAAGAAGACCCCATAAGTCCCATGGCATTGTTATCTTGTATTTGTGTATCTACTTCTAGGAGGTCAAACAGCAAGAATGCAGCCAAGTGAAGCTAGAACCAGAGCCATAAAAAATTTAAATACAAAAATAAAACCAAATAAATCAGTGCTTTTTATTTACAATTATATCCTGTCAATGATAAACAATGTCAGTGATAAAACACTTCTCCAAGGTAAAATCTCCTAGTAGTCTAAATTCTAAATAACTGTAGATTTACAGTTCAGTTTGTCTATCTCAAGATCCTTATGCGTCAAGCTTTTGAGTTTCTCAGTCATGTCTGACTCTTTTGTGATGCCATGGACTATAGCCTGCCAGTCTCCTCTGTCCATGGGATTTCCCAGGCAAGGATACTGGAGTGCGTTGCCATTTCCTTCTCCAGGGGATCTTCCTGACCTGTGTCTCCTGTATTGGCAGGCAGATTCCTTACCACTGAGCCTCCAGGACTTCAAGTAGCACATTCTTATTTGTCCTTTAATAAACATATTGGGCTTCCCAGGTGGTGCTAGTGGTTATGAACCCACTTGCCAATGCAGAATTTAGCCAAATAACTTTAAAGCTTTTCTTAGTCCTGCCCAGACAGTCTTTAAAAATGTGTCTTCTTGCTACCTGGTAACATTTCAGCTCCTCTCAGAAGGTATTCTAGGTATTTTAAGTATCTTTCTCTAACACCACCTCTCTTTCTAGTTCACTCCTGATCCACTCTTGACCCTACTGGAACTCCAACCAACACCTTGTCACTGACCCACTCCACTTCTATCCTCCCTTTTCTCTTTGCCCAGCTTCCAGACCAGGTTCTACCATTGTAGCCATTCCCTGGGCACACACACTTATTTATGTCCCTATCCCCTTTCTTTCAGACTTAATCATTTGGCAAGAAGCCTTTGCTACTGTCCTTGTAGCATTTATATGGAAATGTGAGACCAACCCTTTCCTGAGCACAACAGCTTGCCACTTCCCTACACCTCCATCCCAGCCATGTCCATCTTTTTTATCACCAATTTTCTCACAACTTTAGGGATTCTTAAGCTGAGATTAAGGGGTGGCGGCTGGGAGGAGCAACCCCACATCCAAGGAGTGGTGGCTGCGTGGGTGTAGGAGGGCCAAGAGGAGCCACTCCATGTTCAAGGTCAGGAGGGGCGGCGGTGAGGAGATACCCCTAGTCCAAGGTAAGGAGCAGTGGCTGCCCTTTGCTGGAGCAGCCGTGAAGAGATACCCTATGCCCAAGGTAAGCGAAACCTAAGTAAGATGGTAGGTGTTGCGAGAGAGCATCAGACGGCAGACACACTGAAACCATAATCACAGAAAACTAGTCAATCTAATCACATGGACCACAGCCATGTCTAACTCAATGAAACAAAGCCATTCTGTGTGGGGTCACCCAAGACTGATGGGTCATGGTGGAGAGATCTGACAGAATGTGGTCCACTGGAGAAGGGAATGGCAAACCACTTCAGTATTCTTGCCTTGAGAACCCCATCAACTGTATGAAAAGGCAAAATGATAGGACCATGAAAGAGGAACTCCCCAGGTCGGTAGGTGCCCAATATGCTACTGGAGATAAGTGGAGAAATTAACTCCAGAAAGAATGAAGGGATGGAGCCAAGGCAAAAACAAGACCCAGTTGTGGATGTGACTGGTGATAGAAGCAAGGTCCGATGCTGTAAAGAGCAATAATGCATAGGAACCTGGAATGTTAGGTCCACGAATCAAGGCAAATTGGAAGTGGTCAAACGGGAGATGGCAAGAGTGAACGTCGACATTCTAGGAATCAGCGAACTAAAATGGACTGGAATGGGTGAATTTAACTCAGATGACCACTATATCTACTACTGTGGGCAGGAATCCCTTAGAAAAAATGGAGTAGCCATCATAGTCAACAAAAGAGTCTGAAATGCAGTACTTGGATGCAATCTCAAAAATGACAGAATGATCTCTGTTCGTTTCCAAGGCAAACCATTCACTATCACGGTAATCCAAGCCTATGCCCTGACCAGTAATGCTGAAGAAGCTGAAGCTGAACGGGTCTATGAAGACCTACAAGACCTTTTAGAAATAATACCCAAAAAAGATGTCCTTTTCATTATAGGGGACTGGAATGCAAAAGTAAGAAGTCAAGAAACACCTGGGGTACAGGCAAATTTGGCCTTGGAATACAGAATGAAGCAGGGCAAAGACTAATAGAGTTTTGCCAAGAACGCACTGGTCATAGCAAACACCCTCTTCCAACAACACGAGAGAAGACTCTACACATGGACATCACCAGATGGTCAACACCGAAATCAGATTGATTATATTCTTTGCAGCCAAAGATGGAGAAGCTCTATATAGTCAGCAAAAACAAGACTGGGAGCTGACTGTGGCTCAGGTCATGAACTCCTTATTGCCAAATTCAGACTTAAATTGAAGAAAGTGGGGAAAATAACTAGACTATTCAGGTATGACCTAAATCAAATCCCTTATGTTTATACAGTGTAAGTGAGAAATAAATTTAAGGGCCTGGATCTGATAGAGTGCCTGATGAACTATGGACAGAGGTTCATGACATTGTACAGGAGACAGGGATCAAGACCATACCCATGGAAAAGAAATGCAAAAAAGTAAAGTGACTCTCTGAGGAGGCCTTACAAATATCTGTGAAAAGAGAAGCGAAAAGCAAAGAAGAAAAGGAAAGATATAAGCATCTGAATGTAGAGTTTCAAAGAATAGCAAGGACAGATAAGAAAGCCTTCTTCAGCGATCAATGCAAAGAAATAGAGGAAAACAACAGAATGGGAAAGACTAGGGATCTCTTCAAGAAAATTAGAGATACCAAGGGAACATTTCATGCAAAGATGGGCTCGATAAAGGACAGACATGGTATAGACCTAACAGAAGCAGAAGATATTAAGAAGAGGTGGCAAGAATACACAGAAGAACTGTACAAAAAAGATCTTCATGATCAAGATAATCACGATGGTGTGATCACTCACCTAGAGCCAGACATCCCGGAATGTGAAGTCAAATGGGCCTTAGAAAGCACCACTACGAACAAAGCTAGTGCAGGTAAGGGAATTCCAGTTGAGCTATTCCAAATCCTGAAAGATGATGCTGTGAAAGTGCTGCACTCAATATGCCAGCAAATTTGGAAAACTCAGCAGTGGCCACAGGACTGGAAAAGGTCAGTTTTCATTCCAATCCCAAAGAAAGGCAATGCCAAAGAGTGCTCAAGCTACCGCACAATTTCACTTATCTCACATGCTGGTAAAGTAATGCTCAAAATTCTCCAAGCCAGGCTTCAGCAATACGTGAACTGCGAACTTCCAGATGTTCAAGCTGGTTTTAGAAAAAGCAGAGGAACCAGAGATCAAATTGCCAACATCCGCTGGATCATTGAAAAAGCAAGAGAGTTCCAGAAAAACATCTATTTCTGCTTTATTGACTATGCCAAAGCCTTTGACCGTGTGGATCACAATAAACTGTGGAAAATTCTGAAAGAGATGGGAATACCAGACCACCTGACCTGCCTCTTGAGAAACCTATATGCAGGTCAGGAAGCAACAGTTAGAACTGGACATGGAACAACAGACTGGTTCCAAATAGGAAAAGGAGTACGTCAAGGCTGTATATTGTCACCCTGCTTATTTAACTTATATGCAGAGTACATCATGAGAAATGCTGGGCTGGAAGAAGCACAATCTGGGATCAAGATTGCTGGGAGAAATATCAATAACCTCAGATATGCAGATGACACCACTCTTATGGCAGAAAGTGAAGAGGAACTCAAAAGCCTTTTGATGAAAGTGAAAGAGGAGAGTGAAAAAGTTGGCTTAAAGCTCAACATTCAGAAAACGAAGATCATGGCATCTGGTCCCATCACTTCATGGGAAATAGATGGGGAAACAGTGGAAACAGTGTCAGACTTGAATTTTGGGGGCTCCCAAATCACTACAGATGGTGACTGCACCCATGAAATTAAAAGACACTTACTCCTTGGAAGGAAAGTTATGACCAACCTAGATAGCATATTCAAAAGCAGAGACATTACTTTGCCAACAAAGGTCCATCTAGTCAAGGCTATGGTTTTTCCTGTGGTCGTGTATGGATGTGAGAGTTGGACTGTGAAGAAGGCTGAGCGCCAAAGAATTGATGCTTTTGAACTGTGGTGTTGGAGAAGACTTTTGAGAGTCCCTTGGACTGCAAGGAGATCCAACCAGTCCATCCTAAAGGAAATCAGTCCTGGGTTTCTTTGGAAGGACTGATGCTAAAGCTGAAACTCCAATACTTTGGCCACCTCATGCGAAGAGTTGACTCATTGGAAAAGACTCTGATCTGGGAGGGATTGGCGGCAGGAGGAAAAGGGGACTACAGAGGATGAGATGGCGGGATGGCATCACCGGCTCGATGGACATGAGTTTGAGTGAACTCCAGGAGTTGGTGATGGACAGGGAGGCCTGGCGTGCTGCAATTCATGGGCTTGCAAAGAGTCAGACATGACTGAGCGACTGAATTGAACTGAACTGAACTGAAAGCTGAGATTCCAGTGGAGGGAATTCAGATACCTATGAGTTTTAAAGGGAAACATTCCATTTATCTGTCTTCCAAAAACTCTGACTAAAATCGAGCCTCTCCTTCCATCAATAAAGGAGACAGCAAGCCACAGTAGTATTAGTAGGACCTATGTCATGAGAAAAAAATCATAGATACTTTCATACCACATTACAGTTGCAGGTATTTCAGAATGTCATTTATACTTATCACTAACTCAAAATGCTCTGTATCTTGTTATTTAATGTGTTAATAAATAAGCACACATAGTACTATAGCACAAATTAATTTTAGTATTTTTATAACAATTTCAACATAATTAGTTTCCTTTGTAAACCCATGTATTTTGTCTTATGTATTTAAAAACAATGTGAGGGATCTTTCTTGACGTGATCAAAGGCACATATGAAAATCCCACAACTAAGAACATAGCCAATGCGGAAAGACTGAAAACCTTCCCAGTTAAATCAGAAACAAGACGAAATGTCCATTCTCACCATTAGTATTCAATATTGCACTAAAAATTCTTGCAAAAACTCTTAGGCAAGACAGAGAAATAGAAGGCATCCAAATTGGAAAGGAAAAAGTAAAACTTGCTCTCATTACATATGACATGATCCTGTAGGTTAAAAATCCCAAATACACACACACACACAGAGAGAGACACTACTAGAGCTAATAAAAAATTGTAATTGTTCAGCAAAATTGTAGAATACAAGATCAAAACACACAAAATTCAGTTGCATTTCTATATACCAGCAATACCATTTACAATAACCCCAAAAGAATAAAATATCTGTACATAAATTTAACTAGAAAGGTCAAAGACTTTTTACATTGAAAACTATAAAACATTGCTGAAATAAACTAAAGGCTTAAATAAATGGAATGATACCCCATATTCATTGCCTGGAACACAATATTGTCAAGAGTCAAAACCACCCATAGTGATGTAATCTGTAAGAAAATTTCATTTTTTTTTTTTCAGAAATAGAAAAGCCAGTTCTCAAATGCATCTATAATTACAAGGGCCCTCGAATAGCCTCAACATTCTTGAATAAAAAGAACAAAATTGAAGGACTCATACTCCCTGATTTCAAAACTTATTACAAAAATATAATAAAGGTCATCAAAAGAGGAGTGGTACTAGAATAAAGGAAGACATATAGACTGCTGGAATGGAACTGAGACACCGGAAATAAGCCCATCTACCTAGGGTCAATGAATTTTGAGCCATGGGGAAAGAATAGTCTCTTTTTTTTTTTTTTTTTTATTTTATTTTTAAACTTTACATAATTGTATTAGTTTTGCCAAATATCAAAATGAATCCATCACAGATATACATGTGTTCCCCATCCTGAACCCTCCTCCCTCCTCCCTACCCACACCATCCCTCTGGGTCGTCCCCGTGCACTAGCCCCAAGCATCCAGTATCGTGCATGGAACCTGGACTGGCATCTCGTTTCATACATGATATTGAAACATGTAAAATATCATGTATGAAAAGAATAGTCTCTTAAACAAATGGTGTTAATACAGCTAGACATCCACATACAGAGAATGCAGTTGGATCCCCTACCGCATACACACCAAAATTAATTTAAAATAGATCAACAACATAAATATGAGATAAAATAATGAAACTATTGGAAAAAACTAGGGATAAATCTTTATGACCTTAGATTTGGCAGTGGATTCTCAGGGTACCAAAAGCATGAGCAAAAAAAGAACAGAAAAATTACATATAATCAAAATGAAAAAATTTGTGCATCAGGGACGTTATGAAGAATGAAAAGACACGGCTTCCCTGGTGGTCCATTGGTTAAGAATCCACCTTGTAATTCAGGGGACACTAGTTTGATTCTTGGTCGAGAAAGATCCTATGCCATGTAACAACTAGGCCCATGTGCCACAACTGCTGAGCCCACACTCTGGAGACTGTGAACTGCAACTTCTGAGCTCACACACTGCAGCTATTGAAACCTACCTAGAGCCTGTGCTCAGCGACAAGAGAAGCCATGACAACGAGAAGTCCACGAACCACAATGAAGAATAGTTCTTGCTCACCACAACTAGAGAAAGCCCATGTGCAGAAAATAAACAAATCTTTTTTTAAAAATGAAAAGACAACCTATAGAATGGAAAAAAAAACTTGCAAATCATATAAATAATAAAGGTCTAGTATCCAGAAAAGACAAAGTACTCTTACAACTGAATAATAAAAGACAAACAACTCAATTCTTTAAATGGACAAAGGAATACACATTTCTCCAAAGAAGACATACTAGTGAAAAACAAGCACATGAAAATATATTATTCTTTGAAAGTCACTCAGTGGTATCTGCCTCTTTGCAACCTGACTACACTCTGTGGAATTCTCCAGGCCAGAATGTTAGAGTAGGTAGCCTTTCTTTTTTCCACGGGATCTTCCCAACCCAGGGGTTGAACCCAGGTCTTCCACACTGCAGGTGGGTTCTTTACCAGCTGAGCCACCAGGGAAGCCTGAAAATATCGGAGTGGGTAGCCTATCCCTTCTCCAGCAGATCTTCCCAACCCAGGAATCAAATCAGGGCCTCCTGCATCACAGGCAGATTCTTTACCATCTGAGTTACCAGGGAGGCCTATATTAAGCTTTATGGAAATGCAAATCAAAACCATAGGAAGAACCACTTCATACCCAGTAAGAGTGGCCATACTTTTTTAAAAAGGCAAGGGGGAAATAGGAGAAATTGGAACTCTCATACGTGGCCAGTGGGAATGTAAATCGTTCAACAACTGTGCAAAATAGATTCCAATGACCCAAACAGAATTACCAATGACTCAGCAATTCTATTCCTAGTTATTTAGCCAAAGAGTTGAAAATAAGTACTTAAGCACATGTACACACAAGTTTATGGGAGCACATTCACAAAGGCAAACATTGCTCAAATGTCTGTCAATGGACAAACTGTGATATTTCCATACAATGAAATATTATTCAGCCATAAAAAGGGAATGAAGTACTGATATATGCTACAATATGGGTGCATGCTTCCTTGGTGTGTGTGCTCAGTGAAAGAAGCCCTGCATAAAAGATTATATATAATATGATCATATATAAATTCCATTTATATGAAATAGTCAGAAGAGGTAAATTCACAGAGATATAAAGCAGATTGGTGATTGCCAGGGGCCAGATGAAGGGAGGAATAGGGAATGCTGAGGACTGAATTGCACAATCCCAAATTTACATGTTGAACCCCTACTCCCCAGTGTGATGATATTTTAAGATGGGGCCTTTGGGAGCTAATTAGATTTAGATAAGACATAAGAGTGGGCCCTCAGAAGCATAAGAACATAAATTTTTATTATGCCACCCAGTCTTCAGCGTTTTATTACAGGAGCCCAAGCTGACTAAAACAGGGAGCAACTGCTTAACAGGTACAAGGTGTCCTTTTGGAATGATGAAAATATTTTGGAACTTAAACAGAGACAGTGCTTGTACAACATTGTGAATGTATTAAATGCTACTTTGAATAGTTAACTTTATGTTATTTCTATTTCTTTTCAGTTTTTTTAAAAAACCAAACCCACAGGAAGTAGACCTCACCACATGGCCAGAGAGGTCCAAAGAAATGCTGAGGAGAGAAACAACACTGGATCATTGCCATCAATACAACACACCATGTAATGTCTGTTTTCAAATAAATCGAAACCTTGATTCTGTGGTCTCCTGCAGCCAGCATTCCATATTGCTGATCCCCGTTAAGGCAGAATACCTCCCACAGGGCATCAGTATGTCCTGTCACCATCTCCAGTCTCTCCTCCAACCTCACCAGAAGTCTGACCCTCTGGGTTCTCGACTTACTCCCCTTGGCAGCATTGGACTTCCAATCACTGCTTTTCTCCTCTACCTTCTTTCTCCACTCGGCTTCTGCAAATCACAGTCTCCTCTTTTTCTTTCTTTCTCAGTGGCCATTCTTTCTCAGCCTTCTGTGCAGCTTCCTCTTCTTTCTCAGCTTACTGGAATGATCCAGGGTTCAGTCCTTGGCCTCACTTTCCAAGTGACCTCATTCTATTTTATGGCTTTTTTTTTTTTTCTTTTGCCCTTTGCATATGCAGTATCTTGGTTCCCGGACCAGGGATCCAACCCATGTTCCCTGAAATGGGATCACATAGTCCTAACCGCTGGACTGCCAGAGAATTCCCTGTTTTATGGCAGGGATACAGATAAGTACAATTTATTGGCTAATGAGTTTCCACTTTTATATCTCCCACAGTACTTCAGATGCTTGTATTTATTTGCTACTTGACATCTCTAATAGACATCTTAAACTTGAAGATCGAAAACCATACTCTCTCTCCACAATCTGCCTCCTCCCTGGCTTCCCTACTGGCCAGTTAATGGCAACCCACTCCAGCATTCTTTCCTGGAGAATCACAGGGATGGATGAGCCTGGTGGGCTGCCGTCTATGGGGTCGCACAGAGTCTGGACATGACTGAAGCGACCTAGCAGCAACAGCAGCAGCAGCAGCAAACACCTCTTATTACATGCCACTTCTTTCTTTCTTGTGCGTCAACAAATCTTATTGACTCCAGCTTCAAAATAGATCCAGAATTTGACTGTCTATCTCCATCTGGCCTGCTGCCCCATGGTCTGTCCAAGGGAGCTTGCAGTAGCCTCTCGACTGTTCTCTCTGCTTCATTCTTGTGCTCTCCCATCTACTCTCCATGCAGGCAATATCTTACCAACCTCAGCTCTCCTCTTCACTCAGTGTCAATATACAGGATGGAACCAAGCCAAGCAGTCCCTGCCACGCTGTTTTGCATTCTTTGCTGGACTTTGCATCTGCTCTTCTCTCTCCCCACAGATATTTTATCTGGTCATTCACTGACAGTCTACTCAAAAGCCATATCCTGAAAGACCTTCTGAACCACCTACCTCTCCCTTTATCCTTCTTTCTCTATTTTTCTTCATAGTACTTATTACTCCCCCACATATAATTATTTTGTTTACTTTCCATCTTTCTTTGCTGGAACATGAGCTTCTAAAGTACAGATAAGTATTTTGTGTTCTTCTCTGCTACATCCACGGTCCTTACCCCCCAGGCTCTCAGGACTTTCTGGGTGAGCTAGAAGGAATGAAGGCTGATTAAGCATGTTGAGGAAAATTCAGCTAGCTCACTGGGGTACATGAGAGACTTGCGGTAAGGTCAGACTGGCCAGAAGTTCCTAAAGGCCAAGTAGACCACCAGAGAAATTAGAATATTATTGTCAGGGTTGTGGAAAACGTCCCTCCCCTTCTCCCAGTGCTTATGTCCTCCCTTCAGTGAAGGCTCCAATGTGAAAGAAAAAATTATCTAAAACTTGGAAATAGAAAAGAGATTATTAGTGACAAAAATTCCCACTTTGACCAAAATTTAGTCAGGCTCCTCTGAGCCCTCTTTTCAACTAAACCTTGATCTTGGGCTTCCATGCTCTGCCTTGTACAGTCTAATTTTCATAAGAATCCTGCTAGGGTTCTAGTGAGAATCCCCTTACCTTTAATATCTGCTCACCCCCCACAGCTAAACAAATTCCTCATCCCCCTCCCCATCTTCCAGGTAATATAGGATGACCCTGGCCTGCCTTCAGCAGAAATTTTATTATATCAGTTTAGCAAGAATCTCCGGAGAAGGCAATGGCACCCCACTCCAGTACTCTTGCCTGGAAAATCCCACGGACGGGATTTTCTGCAGTCCATGGGGTCGCTAAGAGTCGGACTCGACTGAGCAACTTCACTTTCATGCATTGGAGAAGGAAATGGCAACCCACTCCAGTGTTCTTGCCTGGAGACTCCCAGGGACGGCGGAGCCTGGTGGGCTGCCGTGTATGGGGTCGCACAGAGTCAGACACAACTGAAGTGACTTAGCAGCAGCAGCAGCAGCAGCAGCAAGAATCTCTCTACTCTTGATGTCTCCTCATAGCCATTTTCCATCCACCAACCCCACCCTGCTCCTTAGCTATAAATCCCCACTTTTCCTTGCTGTATTTGGAACTGAGCCCAGTTCTATTCGCAGAAGGCAATGGCTCCCCACTCCAGTACTCTTGCCTGGAAAATCCCATGGACAGAGGAGCCTGGTAGGCTGCAGTCCATGGGGTCGCTAGGAGTCGGACACGACTGAGTGACTTCACTTTCACTTTTCACTTTCATGCATTGGAGAAGGAAATGGCAACCCACTCCAGTGTTCTTGCCTGGAGAATCCCAGGGACGGCGGAGCCTCATGGGCTGCCGTCTATGAGGTCGCACAGTTGGACACGACTGAAGCGACTTGGCAGCAGCTATTATATAAGGTCTCTTTTCTCCTACTACAATAGTTCTTGGATAAAATGTGTTCTTACAGCTTTCACTGCTGTTCGGTTTGATTCTCTTGGACACAAGGTATCCTTACAGTGGAGTACTTGACATTGTCTAGCACTTCTTTGGGGGATTATCTGATTCCATTTGCACCTTTGCCTGGCTTCTTTTGACTATTTTAGAGTTCTGTCTGGGTAGAAATTAACCTGTAGAAAATCGACAGTGATGCAAAGGGCTTCTGTGTGGGAGCAAGGCCAAAAGATTCCTATGTATCACAATACAAGGTGCACAATACGGGTGAAGAGAGGCACCTGATTTATTTCTGGTAGAAAAAAACAGCCCCAAGGTAGAAACCATACCTTAAATATCATACTCTTGATAAATTAACCCATCTCACATCTGTTAGCAATCTCTTTTCAAATCCCCTTGTCTATTAAAAAAAAAACAACCCCAAGGTAGAAACCATACCTTAAGTATCATACCCTTGATAAATTAACCCATCGCACATCTGTTAGCAATCTCTTTTCAAATCCCCTTGTCTATTTAAAAAAAAAAAGAAAAAACCCTTCAAAATCTCCTTTGAATTGGTTATAACATCGTACAGGGACCCTCATTAATGAGTTGAGTAAAATCTTGATACGTGCATCACTTATATACTTGCATGGGAATCATGTGTTTTACTTTTTGAAAATTATTTTTAGAAAAAGGCAGTGAGATCTTACTTGCCAATCACAGTCTAAAAATAGACCTCCACCATGTCATTGCTGTTTTTGTTTTGTCCTCACAGCCTGTATGTTCCTTTGGGCTGACTATCCCCTTCACTAGCAGTCAGTTTGCCAGGGTACAGCCCTCCTCCTTGTTCACTGTTGTATCAATTTCCAACAAAGGATTGTCTAGTCAAAGCTATGGTTTTTCCAGTAGTCATGTATGGATGTGAGGGTTGGACCATAAGGAAAGCTAAGTGCAGAAGAATTCATGCTTCTGAACCGTGATGTTGGAGAAGACTCTTGAGAGCCCCTTGACTGCAAGGAGATCAAACCTAAAGGAAGTCAATCCTGAATATTCACTGGAAGGACTGATGCTGAAGCTGAAGCTCCAATACTTTGGCCACCTGATGCAAAGAACTGACTTATTAGAAAAGACCCAGATGCTAGGAAATATTGAAGGCAGGAGGAAAAGGGGGGTGACAGAGGACAAGATGGTTGGATGGCATTACCAACTCAATGTACACGAGTTCGACCAAGCTGCAGGAGATAGTGAAGGACAGGGAGGAAGCCTGGCCGTGCTGCAGTCCACGGGGCCACAAAGAGTGGGACAAGACTAATCAACTGAACAACAAAAACGTATCGATTAAGACTCAGTGAATAAATGAACGAATGAATGATTGAATGCATGTGGTCTGGAGCACAAGAAGCAGGACTTTCCGGTTGATGCTAAAGCACACTTGCTATCTTTGCACTCTTTTGTTAAAACTGCCCCCCCTACCCCGAAATCTTTTTCAACGAGGCCTGACTTTGGACTTTCATGCTTGTCTCTATAACGTTCAATTTTAGCAAAAATCCTGCTAAGTATGTTTAACCAGAATGCCCCATCCTTGATACATTATCACTCTGAATATATAATGGGGTTCCTGGTCCTTTACCAGGCGATATCTAATATCCTGGTCCACCTTCAGCAAGAGCCCTGTTAGATATCCTTTCGGACAGAATCCTCCCCGCTCCCCCGGCCCCGCGCCCTTAGTAATTTTTCATCCACTGAATGCACCCTACCTCTGTCTTTGGCTATAAATTTCCAGTCTCACTTGTACTCAGAGTTAAATCCAATCTCACCTCTCCCACTGCAAGACCCTGGTGCAGTAATAAACCATACATATCTTGATTCCCATCCCCCACACCACCCATTTAATAAAGTCTTCCTTACAGTGCTTTAAGGGGTGTCATGAATGAGCAATGTTTTTCTTTAACACTGATAGCCCCCCATTATCTCTAGCCAGGACTGGGTGACTTGGCAGAGGAAGAGGTGTGGGTCTTAAAAGGATGGGTATGCCAAAGACAATAAGGCAGAAGCCCTAATAATTTTGAAACAACAGCAGCAATCACTGTTGCTTCCTCTGTGGCAAGCTATTTCCATATGATTTCCTTGTATTCACTCAACTAGCCAGTTTTCCCCAGCTAGGGCCAGGCACTTGTGGCGGGAGCCCGGGATCTGGCAGTAGCGGGTCGCCCGGTGGGCAGACACCTGGCACTTTCTTTTTGCTTTTGCTACTGTAGTTTCCTTCCTTTGCTGGGTCGGATGGTCACTAAACCCTCTGGTTTTCTAGCGGGATTGTCCTTGCTTCTTGACTCGATTTTCCTGCCAACCTGAGAGCCTAGGCAGTCGGCAGGAACTGCAAACCCGGCATTCTCCAAGAGCTCCTCCGCATCCAGCCGCAGGCGCCCAGCGCAAGGTTCTCCTCCGCCCTGACCTGGTGGATCCGCCGACAGCCTGCCCAGGAAGGCGGGACAGCACATCAGCCTGTCGCAGAAAGCAGGCCGTTCAGGAACATCCTCCCTTCAGCGTGTCAGGATGGCCGAGTGGTCTAAGGCGCCAGACTCAAGGTGTCTACCTTCCCCTAGGGCATTCTGGTCTCCGTATGGAGGCGTGGGTTCGAATCCCACTTCTGACAGGCGCGTTTTTGCAACCTTTCGCGAACATACCCAAGAACATTTCCCGTTAGTGCTGGTGGTTTTGTTTTCTGTTTCTGAGACGGCGGCCATATTTAGACTTCACAGTTGCTTCGGTTCTCCATTATGTTTTCTTCGGTTTTGCAGCGGCCGAGAGACCGGTCAGGTGGAAGAGGGAGGCGGTTTGAATACCGGAGGTTCAAGCAACCGCATTCAGGAACCCAGTTTACGTCACCTCTTTTACAGTTTGTCTAGCTTACTGTAGAGGGCTCTCTTATGTGTTCCCTGGTGGTCTAGTGGTTAGGATTCGGCGCTCTCACCGCCGCGGCCCGGGTTCGATTCCCGGTCAGGGAAAGTACTTTTTTGTTTCGTTTTTCTTTCAATTTGACGCCAAAAATACAATATTGGCTACCTTTCTGTTTAGGAGAACCAGAGGGGAGGAGTATTCTGGTTAACGAGTGCCGGCTGTCTGTGAATCACTGTCCTATACCTGCTGCTTCTGCTACTGCTGCTAAGTCTCTTCAGTCGTGTCCGACTCTGTGCGACCCGATAGACGGCAGCCCACCAGGCTCCCCCGTCCCTGGGATTCTCCAGGCAAGAACACTGGAGTGGGTGGCCATTGCCTTACGATACCTTAATTAAGAAAGGAAGAACAAGGCAGACAGCATTAAATGATCCCAAAAGAAAACTGGTGCTGCTGCAAGTGCCAGGTCTTCCAATGCCCAGGGTTAAAAAAAAAAAAAAAAAACTCCCCGAATACTCAAAATGATTAGAATGACCGATGTCACCTAGAGGGGGCTCTCTGCTCACAATGACTCAGGCAAGTTTTACTACAAAAAGGAGTCAGGAAATTCTTCCCACCCGAACACGTAACTTTTATTTTGAAAGTAAACCGAAATGAGTAAAATAATGACACAACGAACACCGGTGTTCTTTCTACCTCCATACGACATAGGTTAATATTTTGCCACATTTTCTCTTTCTCTCCAGACATAATCAGAGCTTCCTCAGTCTCCCACCCGTTTGAAAGTTGCATACATTATTACACTACTCCATGTCACACCTGAGAAAATCAACATTAACTTGTCATCAGATGCCAGTCCACATTTGAATTTCCCGTAATTGTTCCCAAAATATCTTTTATAGCTGCTTTTTAAACTTTTTTATTCTAGAAATTTCCACTGCTCATTTTTCTGTTGTGACTCCTGTGGAAAATAATCTATTTTAATAATAAAAACTCTTCAGCCACATTTAAGTTCTATCTTCTTAGTATTTGTATAATATTCTGACCCTCTATGCTTAATTTGTTGTTTTTGAAAGTATTCATTTCTCCCTGGGTATCTTTTCTAGACCTCCAGGCCAGGCTGTTAGGGTATAGCCTACCTCCATATTAGTTACAGCTTGGCTCACCAAACTACCCTTGAACAAATCATTTTGCCTCTGCTTTTCTCTTTCCTAGCTGTTGGCTTTTTTTTTTTCCCTTTGGTAATTCAGCCTTGTGTGGAGTATAGTATAGCAAGAGATGATTGGTGGTCAGGTTGAGCTGAGTGCAAATCCTGACTGGACTTTTCAGAAGGCAAGCTGTCTATTCTGTCTAAGCTTTAGTTTTCTCATCTGTAAAGCTGGCCGATTAAAGGATGAATAAGAAAGAGAATGAAATTTCATCTAACTTTAAGTTTCATTTTGAAATTTTCCCTCATCTTCAAAAGGAATTGGAAGGAACCTAAGTGTACATATATATATATATATATATATATATATATGTATGTTGTGTGTGTGTGTGTGTGTAAAGAATAAAAAAAAAGCTGGGAAGACATATACTAAATGTAATGATTTTCTATAAGTGGTAGGATTATGAAAATTTTAAATTTTCTTTGTCCTAATGTCAGGCGTTTGCTTATTTTTCTACCATGAGTATATACAATTTATTAGTAGAAGAATAATACAATTTATTTGAAAAATTGCTCACACGTTACACAAAAATCAATTTAAAATGAGTCATAGATTTAAATGTAACACTTAAAACTATAAAACTTTATAAGAAAACATAGAAAACCTTTAAGACCTAGTGCTTAGTGACAAGTTCTTAATAATGACATGTAGGAAAATATTAAATTGAACCTCATCAAAATTAAAAACTTATTCTGCAAAAGGCCTTGTTAAGATGATGTAGCTTGTTAAGACAAGCTACAAACAGAAAAAAAATATTTGCAAACCACATCTCTGACAAAGGGCTCGTATCTAGGACGTATAGAGAACTCTCAAAACTCAGTGATAAAAAAGCAAACAATCCAATTATATAATGAGCCAGTGGCATGACAAGACATTGATGTTCAATGTTGTTGAAGTGCAAATTAAAATCACAATGAGATATCACCAGAAGCTTTTCAGAATAGCTAAAATAAAAAGCAGTGGTAACAGCAAATGCTAGTGAGGATGACAAGAAACTAGATCACTTGTTCATTGCTAGCAGAAATGTAAATGGTATGGCCATTTAAGAAAGAGTCTAGCAATTTTTTTACAGAACTAAACATGCAGTTACTATATGACCCCACAATTACATTCTTAGGCATTTATCCCAGAGCAATGAAAACTTATATTTACACAAAAACCTGTACACAAATGTTTAAAGCACTCTTATTTATAACAGCCAAAAAACAGGGAACAACTGAAATGGCCTTCAACAGGTGAATGGTTAAACAGGTGGTAGTACCACCATACCATAGAATGCTGCTCAGCACTAAAAATAAATGAACTACTGATGCAGGATATAACTTGGATATACCTCAGGGAGTTATGCTGAGTGAAAAAGTCAATATCAAAAGGTCACATACTTCATGATTTCATTCACATAAAAATTATAGTGAATGAAAAATTATAGTGATAGAAAACAGATTACTGATTGATAGGGCTTGGAGATGTTGGGAGGTAGGGAGTGGGGCAGAAGTGACTAAAGAGGCATAGCAAGAGGGAAATCTTTATGTTGATGAAATAGTTCTGTATCTTGTTGTGGTTGTAGTTAGAAGAATATGCACATGTGAAATAATAAAATACCTAGGAATAAACCTACCTAAGGCGACTCAATGGACATGGGTTTGGGTGAACTCCAGGACTTGGTTTGGACATGGAGGCCTGGCGTGCTGCAGTTCATGGGGTCTCAAAGAGTCGGACACGACTGAGTAACTGAACTGAAAACTGAAGGACGCAGAAGAGGTGTATGCAGAAAACTATAAGACACTGATAAAAAAAAAATAAAAGACAACATTAACAGATGGAAGATATATCATGTTCCTGGATTGGAAGAACCAATATTGTGACATGACAATATTACTCAAAGCTATCTACAGATTTAAGGCAATCCTTATCAAATTGTCAATGGCATTTTTTCACAGAACTAGAACAAAAAAATTCACAATTCATATGGTAAAATAAAAGACCCCAGAATAGCCAAAGCAGTCTTAAGAAAGAAGAATGAAGCTAGAGGAATCAACCTTCCTTGTTTCAGACTGTACTACAAAATTACCACACTTCCCTTGTGGCTCAGCTGGTAAAAAAATCCGCCTGCAAGGCGGGAGACCTGGGTTCCCACTCCAGTATTCTGGCCTGGAGAATTCCATGGACTACAGTCGATGGGGTCGCAAAGAGTCAGACACAACTGAGCGACTTTCACTTTCACAAAACTACAGTCATCAAGACAGTATGGTACTAACAAAAAAAACAGAAATATAAACCAATGGAACAAGACAGAAAGCCCAGAGATAAACCTACACACCTATGAGCACCTTATCTTTGGCAAAGGAGGCAAGAATAGAAAATGGAGAAAAGACAGCCTCTTCAAGAAGTGGTGCTAGGAAAACTGGACAGCTACATGAAAAAGAATGAAATGAGAATACTCCCTAACACCATACAAAGATAAACTCAAAATTGATTAAAGACCTAAATGGCTTCCCAGGTGGCTCAGTGAGTAAAGAATCTGCCTGCAGTTCAGAGGATGCAGGAGGTGTGGGTTTGATCCCTGGGTTGGGAAGATTCCCTGGAGAAGGGCATGGCAACTCCAGTATTCTTGCCTGGAGAATCTTACAGACAGAGGAGCCTGGTGAGGTGCAGTCCATGAAGTCACAGAGAGTTAGACATGACTGAAGCGACTGAGCACACAAGGATACTGTAAAACTTAGAGGAAAACATAGGCAGAACACATTTTGACGTAAGTGACAGGAAGATCCTCTATGACCCACCTTCTAGAGTAATGGAAATAAACGGTATGTAACTAACTAAACTCAAAAGCTTTCAGATAGCAAAGGAAACCATAAACAAGATGAAAAGAACCCTCAGAATGGGAGAAAATAATTGCAAATGAGCAACTGACAAAGGATTAATCTCCAAAATATGTAAGAAGTACATGCAGCTCAACATGAGAAAAACAAACAACCCAAACAAAAAATGGGCAGAAGGCCTTAATAGGTATTTCTCCAAAGAAGACATCCAGGTGGCTAATAAACACATGGAAAAATGATCAACGTAACTTATTATTCAGTTCAGTTCAGTTCAGTCGCTTAGTCGTGTCCAACTCTTAGTGACCCCATGAATCGCAGTACGCCAGGCCTCCCTGTCCATCACAAACTCCCAGAGTTCACTCAGACTCACGTCCATCGACTCAGTGATGCCATCCAGCCATCTCATCCTCTGGCGTCCCCTTATCCTCCTGCCCCCAATCCCTCCCAGCATCAGAGTCTTTTCCAATGAGTCAACTCTTCGCATGAGGTGGCCAAAGTACTGGAGTTTCAGCTTTAGCATCACTCCCTCCAAAGAAATCCCAGGGCTGATCTCCTTCAGAATAGACTGGTTGGATCTCCTTGCAGTCCAAGGGACTCTCAAGAGTCTTCTCCAACACCACAGTTCAAAAGCATCAATTCTTTGGTGCTCAACCTTCTTCACAGTCCAACTCTCACATCCATACATGACCACTGGAAAAACCATAGCCTTGACTAGACGAAACTTTGTTGGCAAAGTAATGTCTCTGCTTTTGAATATGCTATCTAGGTTGGTCATAACTTTCCTTCCAAGGAGTAAGTGTCTTTTAATTTCATGGCTGCAGTCACCATCTGCAGTGATTTTGGAACCCCAAAAAATAAAGTCTGGCACTGTTTCCACTGTTTCCCATCTATTTCCCATGAAGTGATGGGACCAGATGCCATGATCTTAGTTTTCTGAAGGTTGAGCTTTAAGCCAACTTTTTCACTCTCCACTTTCACTTTCATCAAGAGGCTTTTTAGTTCCTCTTCACTTTCTGCCATAAGAGTGGTGTCATCTGCATATCTGAGGTTATTGATATTTCTCCCGGCAATCTTGATTCCAGTTTGTGCTTCTTCCAGCCCAGCGTTTCTCATGATGTACTCTGCATATAAGTTAAATAAGCAGGGTGACAATATACAGCCTTGACGTACTCCTTTTCCTATTTGGAACCAGTCTGTTGTTCCATGTCCAGTTCTAACTGTTGCTTCCTGACCTGCATATAGGTGTCTCAAGAGGCAGGTCAGGTGCTCTCGTCTTCCCATCTCTTGAAGAATTTTCCACAGTTTATTGTGATCCACACAGTCAAAGGCTTTGGCATAGTCAATAAAGCAGAAATAGATGTTTTTCTGGAACTCTCTTGCTTTTTCCATGATCCAGCGGATGTTGGCAATTTGATCTCTGGTTCCTCTGCCTTTTCTAAAACCAGCTTGAACATCTGGAAGTTCATGGTTCATATATTGCTGAAGCCTGGCTTGGAGAATTTTGAGCATTACTTTACTAGCGTGTGAGATGAGTGCAATTGTGCGGTAGTTTGAGCATTCTTTGGCATTGCCTTTCTTTGGGATTGGAATGAAAACTGACCTTTTCCAGTCCTGTGGCCACTGCTGAGTTTTCCAAATTTGCTGGCATATTGAGTGCAGCACTTTCACAGCATCATCTTTCAGGATCTGAAATAGCTCAACTGGAATTCCATCACCTCCACTAGCTTTGTTCTTAGTGATGCTCTAAGGCCCACTTGACTTCACATTCCAGGATGTCTGGCTCTAGGTGAGTGATCATACCATCTTGATTATCTTGGTCATGAAGATCTTTTTTGTACAGTTCTTCTGTGTATTCTTGCCACCTCTTCTTAATATCTTCTGCTTCTGTTAGGTCCGTACCATTTCTGTCCTTTATCGAGCCCATCTTTGCATGAAATGTTCCCTTGATATCTCTAATTTTCTTGAAGAGATCTCTAGTCTTTCCCATTCTGTTGTTTTCCTCTATTTCTTTGCATTGATCTCTGAGGAAGGCTTTCTTATCTCTTCTTGCTATTCTTTGGAACTCTGCATTCAGATGCTTATATCTTTCCTTTTCTCCTTTGCTTTTCCCTTCTCTTCTTTCACAGCTATTTGTAAGGTCTCCCAAGATAGCTATTTTGCTTTTTTGCATTTCTTTTCCATGGGTATGGTCTTGATCCCTGTCTCCTGTTAAATGCCATGAACCTCCATCCATAGTTCATCAGGCACTCTATCTATCAGATCTAGTCCCTTAAATCTCTTTCTCACTTCCACTGTATAATCATAAGGGATTTGATTTAGGTCATACCTGAATGGTCTAGTGGTTTTCCCTACTTTCTTCAACTTAAGTCTGAATTTGGCAATAATGAGTTCATGATCTGAGCCACAGTCAGCTCCTGGTCTTGTTTTTGCTGACTGTATAGAGCTTCTCCATCTTTGGCTGCAAAGAATATAATCAATCTGATTTCGGTATTGACCATCTGGTGATGTACATGTGTAGAGTCTTCTCTTGTGTTGTTGGAAGAGGGTGTTTGCTATGACCAGTGCATTTCCTTGGCAAAACTCTATTAGTCTTTGCCCTGCTTCATTCCGTATTCCAAGGCCAAATTTGCCACAGAGTGCAGCAGAGAGGAACTACTCCATGTTCGAGGTCAGGGACAGTGGCCAAGAGGAGCTACGATGCATCGGAGGTCAGTGGCTGCGGCCAGGAGGAGCAACCCCACGTCCAAGGAGCGATGGCCGCTCGGGCACTGGAGGGCCTAGAGGAGCTATTCCACGTTCAAGGTCGGGAGGGCCGGTGGTGAGGAGATACCCCTCGTCCAAGGTAAGGAGCAGCGGCTGCGCTTTGCTGGAGCAGCCGTGAAGAGATACCCCACGTCCAAGATAAGGGAAACCCAAGTAAGACGGTAGGTGTTGCAAGAGGGCATCATAGGGCAGACACACTGAAACCATAATCACAGAAAACTAGTCAATCTAATCACACTAAGACCACAGCCTTGTCTGACTCAGTGAAACTAAGCCATGCCCATGGGGCCACCCAAGACGGGCAGGCATGGTGAAGAGGTCTGACAGAATGTGGTCCACTGGAGAAGGGAATGGCAAACCACTTCAGTATTCTTGCCTTGAGAACCCCATCAACTGTATGAAAAGGCAAAATGATAGGATACTGAAAGAGGAACTCCCCAGGTCAGTAGGTGCCCAATATGCTACTGGAGATCAGTGGAGAAATAACTCCAGAAAGAATGAAGGGATGGAGCCAAAGCAAAAACAATACCCAGTTGTGGATGTGACTGGCGATAGAAGCAAGGTCTGATGCTGTAAAGAGCAATATTGCATAGGAACCTGGAATGTCAGGTCCATGAATCAAGGCAAATTGGAAGTGGTCAAACAGGAGATGGCAAGAGTGAACGTTGACATTCTAGGAATCAGCGAACTGAAATGGACTGGAATGGGTGAATTTAACTCAGATGACCATTGTATCTACTACTTCGGGCAGGAATCCCTCAGAAGAAATGGAATAGCCATCATGGTCAACAAAAGAGTCCGAAATGCAGTACTTGGATGCAATCTCAAAAACGACAGAATGATGTCTGTTCGTTTCCAAGGCAAACCATTCAATATCACAGTAATCCAAGTCTATGCCCCAACCAGTAACGCTAAAGAAGCTGAAGTTGAACGGTTCTATGAAGACTTACAAGACCTTTTAGAACTAACACCCCCCCCCAAAAAAAGCTTATTATTAGAGGAATGCAAATCAAAACTACAATGAAGTACTGCCTCACACTGATCAGAATGGCTATCATCAAAACATTTACAAATAGATAATCTTATGGGAGTTCCCTTGTATGTTATTTATTGTATTTCCCTCGTTGCTTTTAACATTTTATCTTTTTCCTTAATTTTTGTCAGTTTGATTACTGGGTGTCTCGATGTGTGTGTGGGTTTATCCTGCCTGGGACTCTCTACTTCCTGGACTTCATTGACTATTTCTTTTCCCATGGTAGGGAAATCTTCAGCTATTTTCTCTTCAAATATTTTCTCAAGTCCTTTCTCTCTTCTCTTTCTGGGACCTTTGTAATGTGAATATTGGGGCCTTTAATGTTGTCCCAGAGTACATTTTTTTTTCATTCTTTTTTCTATATTTTGTTTTGCAGCAGTGATTTCCACCATACAACCTTCTAGGTTACTTATCTGCTCTTCTGCCTCAGTTGTTGTGCTATTGAATCCTTCTAGTGTGTTGTTCATCTCTGTTTATTCCTTCGTTCTTCAAGGTCTTTGATAAACATTTATGGCACCTTCTCCATTTTTTCCCCCAAGATCCTGGGTCATCTGCCCTATCATTATTTTGAATTCTTTTTCTGAAAGATTGCCTATCTCCACTTCATTTAGTTATTTTTCTGGGATTTTATGGTGTTCTTTCATCTGGGAGATAGTCCTCTGAACTTTCATTTTGATTAACTTTCTGTGGTTGTGGTTTTCATTCGGAGGCTGCAGGATTGTAGTTCTTCTTGCCTCTCCTGTCTGCCCTCTGGCGGATGAGGCTGATGAGAGGGACTGTTGTTCAGTCGCTCAGTTGAGTCTGACTCTTTGTGACTCCATGGACTGCAGCAGGCCAGGCTTCCCTGTCCTGCACCGTCTCCCATAGTTTGCTCAAACTCATGTCCATTGAGTTGGTGATGCCATCCAACCATCTCATCCTCTGTCATGCCCTTCTCCTCCTGCCTTCAGGAGGAGAACATTTATCAGACATGATAGGGAAAGTTCTCATTCTGCATTATAAAAAGAACAGCCAGATATCAACTGTTACAGAAATGAAATAAGACGGAAAATTTTTAACAAACTGTTTAAACTATTTTCTTAGAGAGACTTCTTTCACTGCCAGAGATCTTGAATAGCCTCCTGGTCAGTCATCTGGAAACAATTCATCACGTAATTGATAAACTTGGCTTCCACTTTGGGAAGGGAACCACCTCTTACTATATTTGCTTGCATTTTTGCTTTAATGTCTTCTGCAGAGCTAGGTCCTTTCAGTGTTTTAGGTGTTTTTTCCTGTTTTTTTGAAGGATTCCTGACCTTTTGATCTTGGTGTTGACAGTTTTGAGTCTTTTCCATTCTGGTTCAACTTTTGTGCATTTTTGGCTCGAGTATCTCATACAGATTTCTTTACTGGGGCTTTTTCTTCAACTTCCTCATCAAAATCGTCATCATCATCATCATCATCACCTTCTTCATCTTCATCAGCAGCAAGCTTTACTTTTTTCTGGGGAATCTTGCTACCACAGAACACCTTCCAGATATACTTAGGAGTTTCATATCATCCTTCTCTTTATCTTCTGACTGTGCATCTTCCTCCACAGCTACTAAGTCCTGGTCAGTCCTGGTCAGCACCAGTTGTCCACTGATATGCACAGGCCCTGAACCACACTTCAACTGTAAGACCACAGGTGGTATAATTTCAAAGCCCCCAAGGGAAACTATTGGCTGTATAGACATTTTCAAAGTTGCCAGTGTTACTTTAATTGGACTGCCTTCATAATTCATTGCCTCTGCTTCAACAATGCATAATTCATCCTTTGCTCCAGCCCCTAAACTGACCATTCTTAAAGATAACTGGTGCTCATTTTCATCATTATCCACCTTGAAGTGATAATCTCTGTCGGCCTTTAGTTCACAACTGAAAAGATAGTCTGGGGCCTCGGGGTGTTCATGTCCATCTTCCCTGAATCCTCCATGGGTTGGTGACACACACTTCAGTGGGAAAGAAGCTGGATGGAATTAAATGACTACTGTTTGAACGAGCAGTCATGCAGGATGCAACCACACCCAGTCCCAGGAATCTTGATTTCAACTTGTGATTCATCCTGCCTGGCATTTTCCATGAGGTACTCTGCATATAAGTTAAATAAGCATGGTGACAATATACAGCCTTGACATACTCCTTTCCTAATTTTGAATGAGTCCATTATTCCATATCCAATTCTAACTGTTGCTTCTTGACCTGCATACAGATTTCTCAGGAAGCAGGTAAAGTAGTCTGTTATTTCCATCTCTTTAAGTGTTTTCCACAGTTTGTTGTGATCTACACAGTCAAAAGCTTTAGCGTAGTCAATGAAGAAGAAATAGATGTTTTTCTGGGACTCTTGCTTTTTCTATGATCCAGTGGATATTGGAAATTTGATCTCTGGTTCCTCTACCTTTTCTAAATCCAGGTTGAACATCTGGAAGTTCATGGTTCATGTACTGTTGAAGCCTAACTTGAAGGATTTTGAGCATTACCTTGCTAGCATGTGAGATGAGCCCAATTGTATGGTAGTTTGAACATTCTTTGACATTGCCCTTCTTTGGGATTGGATGAAAATTGACTTTTTCTAGTCCTGTGGGCACTGCTGAGTTTTCCAAATTTGCTGGCATATTGAGTGCAGCACTTTGACAGCATCATCTTTTAGGATTTGAAATAGCTCACCTGGAATTCCATCACCTCCACTAGTTTTGCTCATAGTGATGCTTCTTAAGGCCCACTTGATTCTAGGATGTCTGGCTATATGTGAGTGACCACACCATCGTGGTTATCTGAGTCATTAAGACCTTTTTTGTATGGTACCTTTGTGTATTCTCGCCATCTCGTCTTAATCTCTTCTGCTTCTGGTAGGTCCTTATCGTTTCTGTCCTTTATTGTGCCCATTTTTGCATGAAATATTCCCTCATATTTCTAATTTTCTTGAAGAGATCTCTAGTCTTTCCCATTCTATTGTTTTCCTCTATTTCTTTGCATTGTTCACTTAAGAAGGCTTTCTTATCTTTCCTTGCTATTCTCTGGAACTCTGAATTTAGTTGTATATATCTTTCCCTTTCTCCTTTGCGTTTCACTATTCTTTTCTCAGTTATTTGTAAGTCCTCTTCAGAAAACCATTTTGCTTTCTTGCATTTCTTTTCCTCTGGGATGGTTTTGGTCACCACCTCCTGAACAGTGTTATGAACCTCTGCTCGTAGTCCTTCAGACACTGTCTATCAGATCTAATCTCTTGTATCTATTTGTCACTTTCACTGTATAATCATAAGGGATTTGACTTAGATCATGCCTGAATGGCCTAGTGATTTTCCCTACTTTCTTCAATATAAGTCTAAATTTTGCAGTAAAGAGCTCATGATCTGAGTCACAGTCAGCTCCAGGTCTTTTTTTTTACTGACTTTACACAATTCCTGCATCTTCGGCTGCAAAGAATATAATCAATCAATCTGATTTCGGTATTGGCCATCTGGTGATGTCCATGTGTAGAGTTGTCTCTTGTGTTGTTGGAAAAGGGTGTTTGTTTTGACCAGTGTGTTCTCTTGACAAAACTCTTTTAGCCTTTGTCGTGCTTCACTTTGTACCCTAAGGCCAACCTTGCCTGTTGCTCCAGCTATCTCTTGACTTCCTACTTTTGCATTCCAATCCCCTATTTAACCCCCAAGTTGTAAGTAATTATTTTATGCATGCTAAGTCACTTCAGTCGTGTCTGACTCTCTTTGACCCGAATCTTTGTGACCTAACTCTTTGTGACCCTATGGACCACAGCCCTCCAGGCTCCTCTGTCCTTGGGATTTCCGAGGCAAGAATTCTGGAGCGGGTTGCCATTTCCTTCTCCAGGGTAATCTTCCCAACCCAGGGATCAAATCTGCATCTCTTAAGTCACCTGCATTGGCAGACAGGTTCTTTACCTCTAGCACCACCTGGAAAGCCCTGTTAAGTTAATCATATTTCCATTATGGCTTGCAATTATAATTATCTTTTATTTTTTGACTGCTATTAATTGTGATAGCTGATGAACATCTCTTACTGTTGTGATTATGTATCTTTGTTTTAATACCATTGTATCATGACTGGTCAACAGAAAATAATAGAATTCTATATCACTGAAACTACCATTTAATAGAAAAATTTGTAATCAGTTTTTAAAATCCAGATGCAGATTAGAATTATCTTGGATATTTTTGAAAAAACAAAACAAAACAAAACAAATTGGCCTGGTATTTTTTTCCTCCAAACCTCCAGATGTGATTCTAATGAGCAGTCTTGTTTAAAAGCAACTGGACTATGATTATCTTTTATTTTTATCCAGTCTGTTTTTGGTTTCCCAGGTGGTACTAGTGGTTAAGAACCTGCTTGCCTAATGCAGAAGACATGAGAGACGTGGTTTGATCCCTGGGTCAGGAAGATGCCCTGAACAAGGGAATGGAAACCCATAGCGTCAAAAACAGTCAGACACGACTGAGGCAATTTAGCATGCACTGTATAGGTTTTGTTCAAATTTCACAAAATATTTTGCTAGTGTCCACGATTTGTTTTCATATCATATTCAAGATTCCACGTTGTATTTAGTTGAAATGAGCAGCTTTAGCTGCATGCAACAAATTCTGATAAATTCTCTTTTCATTTTTATTTTTACAAATACTTTCTAATGTTTCTTGCTATGCCTTCTTAGATACACCCATCATTTAAAAGTGGACATTGAACTTCCAAATACATGGAGTTTTTAAATTAGTTTTGATATTAATTTTTCATTTTGACATTAGTTTTTCACTTAAATGCTTTCTTCTCTGCAATCACCTCTGTGTTATTTCAGTCTTTTAATCTTCTTGAGGCTTTCGATGGCTAAGTCAAAGATTTCTCTTGGTAACTGTCAGATTACAGTTGAAAAATATGTGGGTTATTTTCAAATATCTTTTGATATTGTATTCTACCATAGTTATACAGTGATAGAACAGATTCTGTATGATTTTAATACCTTTAGACCATGACATTTTTGCATCTTGTTTTATGTCCCTGGATATGTTCCAGTGTCTCCTGGTTATAGCCTATGGGAACTTGAATAAAATTCATACCCTGCTATTGTGTGAAAATTGTATAAATCTTAATTATATTGAATTGGTTAATAGTGCTTTTCAGGTCTACTATGTCCTTCTACTTCTTTTCTGTCCATTCTATTAATTTTTGAGAGTTTGATATTGAAACTCCAACTAAAAACCTTAATTTATGTACTTAAAAATAATGTTAATATATAATGGAGCTATATGTAACTTTGTTCTGTATTTTCCAAGTCCCTTGTAAATATGTTATCATACTTTCATAATTTAAAAAATTAAAATTAAAAAAATCTGCAAAGAATAAATGCTGGAGAGGCTGTGGAGAGAAGGAAACCCTCTTGTACTATTAGTGGGATATAAATTAATAGCCATTATGGAGAAGAGTATGGATATTTCTTTAAAAGTTAGAAATAAAACTACCAGATGACCCAGCCATCCCACTACTGGGCATATAACCTGAGAAAAACATAATTGAAAAAAACACATGCACTCCAATGTTCACTGTAGCACTATTTGCAATAGCTAAGACACACAAGCCACTGAGATGTCCATTGACAGATGAATGGATAAAGGACCTGTGGTGCATGTACACTAGGGAATATAACTCAGGCATAAAAAGGAACGAATCTGAGTCAGTTCTAGAGACGTGTATAGATCTAGAGTCTGTTATACAGAGTGAAGTAAGTCAGAAAAAGAAAAACAAATAGCATATATTAGCACATATGTATGGACTCTAAAAAAATGGTACTGATGAAACTATTTGCAGGACAGGAGTAGAGACTCCAACATACAGAACAGACTTGTAGACACAGGGAGAGCAGGAGAGGGTGGGACAAATTGAGAGAGTAGAATTGAAATAAATACATTACCATGTGTGAAATAGATAGCTAATGGGAAGTTGGTGTACAGTGCAGGGATTTCAGCCTGGTGCTCTGTGACAACCTAAAGGGGTGAGATGGGACATGTGTATACCCATGGCTGATTCATGTTGATGTATGGCAGAAACCAATATAACATTTTAAAGCAATTATCCTCCAATTAAAAAGCAAATAAAAAAAATATGCACATGCAATAAAACTACAAACACACATTGTATTAATGTCATGTTCTGATATTCATATTATATTACAATTATGTTAAGTGCAACCATTGGTGAAAATTGGATGAAAGGTACGCAAGGACCTGTCTGTACTGTCTTTGCAACTTCCTATGAATCTATAATTACTTAAAAACATTACTTGCTCTCTGCATAATGAGTGACATCAGCCCTCAGTCAGGAAGAAGCCCACTTCTGGCATTATGCCTTATGAACACCATCATCTGTCAGTTATCATACTTATTTAAACATATAGTCCCTGCTATGGACTGAACATTTTTGTTGCCCCAAAAATTCTTATGTTGAAACCTAATCCCAATATGGTGGTATATAAGGTTTTAGGTTTGTTTCCAGGTTGATTAATATTCCCTCCCCCACCCCCTTCCAGCTACTGCAATTACTTCAGTTCAGTTCAGTCGCTCAGTCGTGTCCGACTCTTTGCGACCCCATGGACTGCAGCACACCAGGCCTCCCTGTCCATCACCATCTCCCGGAGTTCACTCAAATTCATGTCCATCAGGTCAGTGATGCCATCCAGCCATCTCATCCTCTGTCGTCCCCTTCTCCTCCTGCCCCCAATCCCTCCCAGCATCAGAGTCTTTTCCAATGAGTCAACCCTTCACGTGAGGTGGCCAAAGTATTGGAGTTTCAGCTTCAGCATCAGTCCTTCCAAAGAACACCCAAGGCTGATCTCCTTTAGAATGGACTGGTTGGATCTCCTTGCAGTCCAAGGGACTCTCCAGAGTCTTCTCCAACACCACAGTTCAAAAGCATCAATTTTTCGGCGCTCGGCTTTCTTTATGGTCCAACTCTCAAATCCATACACGACTACTGGTTATGCATGGTTATGCCTTCATCTACTCAGCTAGCATGTGCACTACATGATATCAGAAACTTGCTTGTTTATCTAGGATGCCTAGTGGAGGGTGGGTATGTAGTGGTGCTCAAAGAGTGCTACATCGGTGAATGCAGGAATGAGGCATGCATTTGTGTGCCCATTGTGGTCAGCAGTGAGGCCAGAGAATCTTTACACATCCCTTCTCTGAATTCAGGCAGTGTTCTTGCTCTCCTTTCCACCTCTCCTTAGACTTGGATCCTCCCATAAGGGCCCCCTTGTCACCCCCTATTCCTGTACTTCAGGATTTTCATGTTAGATTTCCCCACTGGGGTTTTACTCTGGGTGTGAAACTTGCACTTCCTCCTCTTCTGGATTCCTAATGTATTTTTGTTTTTCATGCACACCTCCGCACTTCTGGGACTCAGGCCTGCTATACTTCCTATAGTCCTCTCATTCTGGGAACTGTCACCCTCTTCTGTCCTGCCCTTTGCTGAGTGGTGAGGATTCAAGATTGCCTAGGTTATAGTAGGAAGACGAAGGTCAGGTGCTGTCTGGGCTGGAGAGAAGGGGTGGGATTTGACTGGGTAGAAAGTAGAGATTGGTGAATGGTAGGGAAATGTGTAAATTTGTCAGTACCTGTTCCTGGCATACCTCCCTGTCTGTTCTCTGAAACCCAGAGCCATGAAGGGGTGCCTCAAGCTTGGCAATATTTAGCAATATGCTTGCCAAGCTTTTCAGCTGGGAAGCTGGCATCCTGTTTCAGACCTTTCTAATCGCTTCCCAAAGTGCCCTAGTTCCACCACAACTCTCAGGCATGTAATCAAAGGATCTGTTGCTGCTGCTAAGTCACTTCAGTTGTATCTGAATCTTTGTGTCCCTATGGACTGTAGCCCGCCAGGATCCTCTGTCCTTGGGGCTTTCCAGGCAAGAATACTGAAGTGTGTTGCCATGCCCTCCTCCAAGGGATCTTCCTGACCCCGGGATCAAACCTGCATCTCTTACATTTCCTGCTTTTACAGGCATGTTCTTTACCACTAGTGCAACTGGAAGCCCAACCAAAGGAGACAAATCTGCAAAGTGCTGGCATAGTGGCAGCCAGTGGTGAGGGTAAGCCTCTTATTCTGGTGGATTTTATCCATTTGTTGATTCATTTTTTACCCATTCATTCAGCACATCTTTACTGAATACCCTACTAAAGGGCCTGGGATCCCTTAGGAAAAAACACAGGACTTTCACAAGAGGATATGCAAATGAACAGGCACCATCATTAGTCATCAGGGAAATATGGATTAAAGCCCCAGTGAGATTCTTCTTCATATCCAGGAGCCATTAGAGATAGTTGAAATTAAAAGCCTGACAGTAGAAAGTGCTGGCAAGCATATGGAGCAACTGGAATTCTCATATGGCATTGGTAGATGTGTAACTTGGTACACTTTTGAAAACCGTTTGTCATTATCTACTAATGCTGTATATATGTATACCTTATGATCTGGAAATTTTACTCCTTGATATATATCCATAAATGAGTACATATGTCCACCAAAGACACAGAAATGTTCATAATGGCCCCAAACTCACACAGATTATATATATATATATATATATATATATATATATATATATATAAAAGTACATATTCATACAATACTACACAGAAAAAAGCAATTAAACAAAGAAAACAAAACAAATGACTGATAACACTTCACAACCAACATGGGTAGATGTCACAGACATAAAATTGAGCAAAAGAAATATGCTATATTATTTCCTCTGGGCCTCCCTGGTGGCTCAGTGGTAAAGAATCTTCCTGCCAAAGCAGAAGAGGTGGGTTCAGTCCCTGGGTCAGGAAGAGCTCCTGGAGAAAGGAAAATGGCAACCTACTCCAGTATTCTTGCCTAGGAAATCCCATGGACAGAGGAGCCTGGTGGGCTACAGTCCACAGGGTTGCAAAGAGTCAGACATGACATAATGACTGAGCAGCAACAACAACAACAACACTATTTATGAAAGTGAAGTGAAAGTTTCATACATGTTTAAAAACATGCAGAACTAACCACTGGGAATAAAAGTAACAATAGGGATAACTTCTTGAGGGTATTGACTGGAAAGTAGCACAGGAGAACCTTCCGAGGTGAAGGAAATGCATTAAATCATCACCTGGATGGTTTTCACTCAACTGTATAAATACACACAACTTCATCAACTAAGATATCTGCACTGTGCTATATATAAATTATACACTAGTAAAAATGTAAACAAATTTTAAATCATGAAGTACCTATGTGCTAAAATTAATTTTTTTTTTTCCTAAGCTAGAAAAAAGGAGGAGAGAGGCCACAGAAGATGAGAGAGGAAAATAAAATAACTGTGTAGTATGTCAAGTGATGAAAAGCCTTCTGGAGAAAGAGAGGAGGGTACAGGGCAGGAGGAGATCTGGGAAGGGGCTAGAATCCAGAGGGAAAGGGTGAAGGAGAAGTCAGGGGCGGGGCTGATGGGAATTCAGGCTGACATCTACTGAGAACCTCCCTGTCCCACAGTCCACGTGAGTCACTTCTTGGACCTGACGAAGGCCTTAGAAGCCCTGAAGTGAAGTGAAGTGAAAGTCACTCAGTCGTGTCCAACTCTTTGCGACCCCATGGACTATACGGTCCGTGGAATTCTCCAGGCCAAAATACTGGAGTGGGTAGCCTTTCCCTTTTCCAGGGGATCTTCCTAACCCAGGTCTCCTGCATTGCGGGCAGATTCCTTACCGGTTGAGCTACAGGGGAAGCCCAAGAACACTGGAGTAGGTAGCCTATCACTTCTCCAGCAGATCTTCTTGACCCAGGAATCGAACTGGGGTCTCCTGCATTGCAAGCAGATTCTTTACCAACTGAGCTATCAGGGAAGTCCTTAGAAGCCCTAGGCACTGACAAGCGAAATTATCAGTATTACATTGCCAAACTGCAACAGAAGAAAGTTCAACAAAATTCTGAGTTTTGTTTATGTTTTAAAAATATCCACTGTTGTAAATAGTGCTGCAATGAATATTGGGGTACATGTGCCCCTTTCAATTCTGGTTTTGGAGTATATGTCCAGCAGTGGAATTGTTGGGTCATATGTTTGAGGAGGCTTTACAAATAGCTGTGAAAAGAAGAGAAGCGAAAAGCAAAGGAGAAAAGGAAAGATATAAGCATCTGAATGCAGAGTTCCAAAGAATACCAAGAAGAGATAAGAAAGCCTTCCTCAGAGATCAATGCAAAGAAATAGAGGAAAACAACAGAATGGGAAAGACTAGCGATCTCTTCAAGAAAATTAGAGATACCAAGGGAACATTTCATGCAAAGAAGGGCTCGATAAAGGACAGAAATGGTATGGACCTAACAGAAGCAGAAGATATTAAGAAGAAGTGGCAAGAATACACAGAAGAACTGTACAAAAAAGATCTTCATGACCAAGATAATCATGATGGTGTGATCACTGAACTAGAGCCAGACATCCTGGAATGTAAAGTCAAGTGGGCCTCAGAAAGCATCACTAAGAACAAAGCTAGTGGAGGTGATGGAATTCCAGTTGAGCTATTTCAAATCCTGAAAGATGATGCTGTGAAAGTGCTGCACTCAATATGCCAGCAAATTTGGAAAACTCAGCAGTGGCCACAGGACTGGAAAAGGTCAGTTTTCATTCCAATCCCAAAGAAAGGCAATGCCAAAGATTCCAATCCCAAAGTAGTTTGAGCACAAACTACTGCACAATTGCACTCATCTCACACGCTAGTAAAGTAATGCTCAAAATTCTCCAAGCCAGGCTTCAGCAATACGTGAACCGTGAACTTCCTGATGTTCAAGCTGGTTTTAGAAAAGGCAGAGGAACCAGAGATCAAATTGCCAACATCTGCTGGATCACGGAAAAAGCAAGAGAGTTCCAGAAAAACATCTATTTCTGCTTTATTGACTATGCCAAAGCCTTTGACTGTGTGGATCACAATAAACTGTGGAAAATTCTTCAAGAGATGGGAATACCAGAGCACCTGACGTGCCTCTTGAGAAATCTATATGCAGGTCAGGAAGCAACAGTTAGAACTGGACATGGAACAACAGACTGGTTCCAAATAGGAAAAGGAGTACGTCAAGGCTGTATATTGTCATCCTGCTTATTTAACTTATATGCAGAGTACATCATGAGAAACGATGGGCTGGAAGAAGCACAAGCTGGAATCAAGATTGCCGGGAGAAATATCAATAACCTCAGATATGCAGATGACACCACTCTTATGGCATAAAGTGAAGAGGAACTAAAAAGCCTCTTGATGAAAGTGAAAGTAGAGAGTGCAAAAGTTGGCTTAAAGCTCAACCTTCAGAAAATGAAGATCATGGCATCTAGTCCCATCACTTTATGGGAAATAGATAGGGAAACAGTGGGAACAGTGTCAGACTTTATTTTGGGGGGCTCCAAAATCACTGCAGATGATGACTTCAACCATGAAATTAAAAAACACTTACTCCTTGGAAGAAAAGTTATGACCAGCCTAGATAGCATATTCAAAAGCAGAGACATTACTTTGCCAACAAAGGTTCATCTAGTCAAGGCTATGGTTTTTCCTGTGGTCATGTGTGGATGTGAGAGTTGGACTGTGAAGAAAGCTGAGCAGTGAAGAACTGATTCTTTTGAACTGTGGTGTTGGAGAAGACTGTGGAGAGTCCCTTGGACTGCAAGGAGATCCAACCAGTCCATTCTGAAGGACATCAGCCCTGGGATTTCTTTGGAGGGAATGATGCTGAAGCTGAAACTCCAGTACTTTGGTCACCTCATGCGAAAAGTTGACTCATTGGAAAAGACTGTGGTGCTGGGATGGATTGGGGACAGGAGGAGAAGGGGATGACAGAGGATGAGATGGCTGGATGGCATCACAGACTCGATGGACGTGAGTCTGAGTGAACTCCCGGAGTTGGTGATGGACAGGGAGGCCTGGCGTGCTGCGATTCATGGGGTCGCAAAGAGTCGGACACGACTGAGTGACTGAACTGAACTGAACTGATAGCTGTTCTATTCCCAGTTTTTTTTTTAATATAAATTTATTTATTTTAATTGGAGGTTAAAATTTACAATATTATATTGGTTTTGCCATACATCAACATGAATCTGCCATAGGTATACACGTGTTTTAAGGAATCTCAGGAAAGGAGACACAGATGTAAAGAACAGAATTTTTGACTCAGTGAGAGAAGGTAAGGATGGGATATTTGAGAGAATAGCATTGAAATATGTACATTATCATATGTAAAACAGATGACCAGTGCAAGTTTGATGCATGAAGTAGGGCACCCAAAGTGCTCTGAGTCAACCCAGAGGGATAGGGTACAGAGGGAGATGGGAGTGGGGTTCAGGATGGGGGGGACATAAGTATACCTGTGGCCGATTCATGTTGATGTATGGCAAAACCCATCACAATATTGTAGAATAATTATCCTCCAATAAAAATAATTAATTGAAAAAACATATATATTAATTGATTAAATTCAATTCTTGCTTATAAACCAACAAAAAGATAATATCCACTATTGGATTGGTGGGAAACCCTCATCCTCTTTGGCAGGGTGCCTCCGTGTTGCCAGGGCCCAGGGTGTGGGTTTAACATCACTCTTGCTAATCTAGCTTTGAGGTTCTTTCACTAACTTGCCACCCACACACCTGGAGGCAGGTCCTTGTTACTTTTGTTTCCCCGTGAGGAAGCCAAGGCTCACAGGAAGGAGTCAGGGGCTTAACTGAGGCCTGATTGTGTTGGCTTGCATGTGTCTAAGCTGAGGATGATTCCAGCACTTCCTGGCTTCTGAGTGTGCACTGAGCTGTGTTTCCTCGGGGAGATCCTTGCAGGTCTATAGCCTGGAACAAATGTGACCAACATTTGACTCAAGCCCTCATACTGCATTGACTGAACAGGTGTGCACACAGACACCACACACAGGAACCCAGCCAAGCAAGACAAGCAAGCAAACTAGCTTTCGAGAGTAATCAGCACAGAGGCAGTGCTGCCACAGAACCCCAGGCCTGAGAGGTGGACTTCCCTTCAGAAAGGTGGGGATCAGGCTTGTAAGGTGTGTCTTGGTGCCCATGTTCCCCAGAGCTGGGGCCTGACCATGAAGGCTAGGACTGCCAGCTTCCTAGGCACTTGAACCTTTGTTGGGGGGTGAGGTCTGCTTGTAGGGATTCTCTTAACCTTGTCAAGCATCCTGGACTTGTTCTCCAGTTTACTCAGAGCTGGGAGTCTGTCCTGGAGAGGGGCTTCTTCTGGGGGGAGGTCTGTGCTAGAAGAATCTATGCTGAGAGGGTACCCTGGGGGCCCTAGCCTGGGGGAGCCTGTACTAGGGGACCTGTGCTGGGGGACTCTGTTCTTGAGGGGACTATGCTGGGAGGATACTTTCCCACTTGCCATCTTCTGCTCAGGGACAAGGCCCCTCAAAGTGTGGGCTGAAGATGAACTGTTCATAGTCTCCTGAGGATTTAACCTGCTCACTATGAGCAGGGCTTATGGAGGCTGGGAGATTATGAGATCAGGTCAGGGAGGATTCAGGAGCTAGAAGGAACAAGACATTGAGCCAGAGAGACATTGGGAAAGGGAGTCCTGCCTGCAGTCCTATCCTTCACCCCCTGCCCTTTGCCCTCCTCTTTCTGTACCCGCTCAGTCCCTCCTCCACCCCTTGCCTTGGGGTGTGAGAACCACCTGATGGGAAAGCTCACACCTTCTGCATCCCACACAGTAGTAGACAATCACGGAGCCATACCTTCATGTCCCCCTCTTGGTGGAGTTCAGAGTGAAACAGACATGGTGGCTGGGCTATATGGGCCTTGCACCTACCTTCCCACTCTCCTCTGCAAGCATAATACAGAACTTCAAAATCTGCCTGCAATGTGGGAGACCTGGGTTCAATCTCTGGGTTGGGAAGATCCCCTGAAGAAGGGAAAGGCTACCCACTCCAGTATTCTGGCCTGAAGAATTCCATGGACTGTATAGTCCATGGGGTCGCAGAGTCTGACACAACTGAGCGACTTTCACTTTCAAAAACTGCACAGAGACCTTTGAATGGGTAGGACAAGCAGGGGAGGTGGAGAGGAAAAAGAACATGGAGTCAGGAGGAGAGCATTGCACTAAGCACAAACCCTGACTCTGTACAGCTCCAGACCCACCCGCCTCGGACACTTGTGCAGGCTGACTGGATAACCACAGGTCATGCATGCCTCTGAGACATGTCCTTCTCTGTCTGTATCAGCACCCAGGAAAAAGGTAGACAGACTGTTCTTGAGGACACCCCAGGATCATCTCACCCTTGTGAGATGAAATGATGGGCTGCAGGGAGAGGGGTCCCTCCTTTTGTCACAGATGAGGGATCAGTCCCATCCCATCCCAGCCCTTGTACCAGCTCATGAGTGTCAGCCTCAGGAAAGACATGGCCAGGAAGGCATGTTGGTCCAGACAGTAGAGGACCAGGCCTCTACTGGTGAACACATCCTCTTTGGCGGTGGCAGGCTGGTTAGAGGAGGTGTTACTTACAGGGTCTGCCAAGTTCATCCTAAAAGGCTGTGCCATGAGAGAAGGTGAGGGACCACCCACCTGAGAGTCTGCTTGAGGTAGGTCATGTGCACAAGGTTAGGGCCTGAGCCGAGCTGTCAGCGTCTGAGAGAATGGATGGAATAAGAGTCTTGGACAAGGATATACCCATTGTGTTATCATGCCACTGGGCTTCCTGGTCTCACTTCCCCCTGCTTTTTCAGGTCTCCACTGACAGGCCCTACTGGAGTGAAGGCAGAAAAGGGTGGGATTTAAGGGCTGTTGGCCAAAACTAAATGCTAAGGCTTGTTTCCCTTCTCTCAGCAGACACCTGGGAAGAAATCCTTTTGAAGCAATAGGTGCATCAGCAAGAATGTGCCAATCAGTGACCCAGCAAGAGCAGGCCACCTAAGGCTGAGTGGGTGGGGCAGGCCCTTGGTTTCTACCTCCTACCAACTCTCTCCACCTAGCTTCTGTGCTCATTTCCCAGCAAATCTTGCTGGGAGTGGGTTGGGCTCCCATGCATGGCTTATCTCTCCATCTTGAAGCCTGGTTTTCCTTCTCTCAAGAACTGAATGTGAAGGAAAAGTTCTGGTTTGACCAGCAGCTGTTAGGAGCCCCTTGGAGGAATGAGGGGGCTCAGTGGAAGGTCCAGAAGTTGAGTGGTTCCTGTGGCCCAAGCTATATTCCGCCCTTGCCTGTGAGTCTTCATGCTGCTCTCTTCCTCCTGGAAACCCATATCTCTTGTGCTTTCACCCCATCTGTGCATCTGGGGTTAGTGTCGTCTTCCCCATAATGCGGGAGGAGGGAGGGGTTGGAGGAGATGGCTGGAGCACATGCCCATTGTCTTGCTTGACTCTGAGCTCGGCTCTGTTTGGGTTCGCTGTGTGTCTTGGTCATCACACATGTATAGTCTATTGTTTCTGAACCCCATTTTGCCTTGACATGAGACGATCCATGTCCCCACACACTTTGAACTTCTATTGAAAACTGCCAGTGAGCTATCATAGTCTACGAACCAGCTTATATATTTGGCACAGGTTTTCTACTTGGCTCCATTGATTCTAAAATACCATCTCTCCCATGTGGAGTGGCATTCCTGACCCTGAGGTTCTCAGGCAGCAAGGCTGTGCCTGTGTCCTATGAGGTTCTCTGTGCACAGAGGTGAAGGCTCAGAGAGGGAGACAGAGGGACTGGGAGGTGAAGGAGAAGGGCATAGGGAGGGAGGGCTAGAGAGAGGAAGGAAGAGCATTAGAGAGGAGAGAGGGAAGGAGAAAGGGGACAGAGGGAGGGAGGAAGTGAGGAAATGAGAAAGGAAGGAAGGGGAGACAAAGGGAGGGAAAGAGGGGGGAAATGGCAATATGGATGCCAGGTACTTTCCAAATTTGGACACATGGGTTCAAAGGGCAGGCACATAAGAGAGTTTATTAAGTCACTGAAAAGAATGAGGAAAAAAACTCCTGCCTTTGCATAGCTCCTGTTTGCATACCGTAGATAGCTGTATTGAACAATAGCACCATTCACATTCCTTCGTTTTGTCACTCTCAAGAATGCCTGCTTACCTGTGGAGGACAGGCCCTGTGAGTAAGGTGGTGAATAAGGCAGGCAAATATCAGGGGCCCTATGGAATTCACAAAGCAAGGAGGGGACAGGAGGGGTGATTCCAATTTTACGTGAAGTAGCCATGCTGGGTGGCTACCTGGAGTGTGTGGTGGAGGTGTATGTAGTAGAGTTGTGGAGTGATGGAGGTGCGTGGTGGTGGATGGTGGAGGAGGTGTGGATGGTGGAGGTATGTGTGATGGATCTGTGCATAGTGGAGAGGCGTGGTGGTGGAGATGTTGTTTGTGGTACTCAGGTGCCCATGCAACAAATACCCTTCCTGGTGCCTCTGGTGGTGGTCCCATCCTGAATCAGTGACCTTCAGTGCTGATTCATCCAAGCCTGAGATGAGCCCAGGGCCATTTTTCCCACCTTCCTCCACCTTCCTGCCTGTTGCTTCAGTGGTCAGTTTTCTCCCCAGGCTCACCCCAAGCTTGTCTACCTTCCTGTGCTTCAGAACACCTAGCCTGATGGAGTCAGTACTGATTTTAAACCTCAGGGCTACCAGAGGGATATTTTCAAATATAAGTCAGAAAAGGGCCCACTCTGCTTGCCTCCCTAACCCCATGCCTCTTCATTTTGATCAGAGAAAAAGCTAAGGGCTTAGAGCCCTCCAAAGCCCACAAAGCTCTGCCCCTGTTACTCTTCAACTTGGTCTATATTCTCCTCCTCTTTTGCCTTTAGTTTCAAGCACACGGGCCTCCTGCAGGTCACTGAATAGCTCAGGCTGGCTCCAGCCTAAGCCTGTGAATGAACTGTTCTCTCTGCCTGAAATGGTCTTCCCTACATTAGTTTCCCAGCAGTCCTTACCGTCACACTTTCTATGACCACACACCTGCTCCACTCTTCACCTGCCTCCTGCTTTATTTTCTCTAAAGTACTTGTCATCTTCTCATAGCCTGTGTATTTATCATCTCCCTATACAGAAAATGGAAACTCCACAAGGTCAAGGAATGCCATTTTGGTCACTGTTGTATCCCAGTTCTTGACACCTAGTAAGTGCTCAGTAAATTCCTGTTGAATGGGGAGCTCTAAATATTCATTCAATTTGAGACCACAGAGGAGCTTTTATTTTCAGAGCCTTCAAGACAGAGGGGGCTGAGTTGTGGGGACCTTCCCATTTCTCAATGACCTTCCACACCTGAGATTCTCCTGCAGAAGGAGATAGCATTACATTTGCTCCAGTTTGGCCCATCCTTCTCTGGCCAGGTTGCCACTTGGAATTCCCAGAACACAGGGTGTTCTTCTTGCAGTGTTCCCCTTCTCCATCACACGACCCGGTCCTTGGAGCCCAGGCACTTGAGTATCTCTGGTTCTTGATTAGCAGCTCTGTTTGGCTAGGTGTGGGTGGTGAAGAGAGGGAGTGGTAGGTAATTATTTCTCTGGGGTGAGCAGGAGTAACATAATATTACCATCGTATTCTTGGTTGTGGGTGTGAGTCTTTATTGCTGGAGGCAATTATTGTGCTTTTTATGTTGAGTGGAGAGATGGCAGATTTATGCAGCCACCCATCTGTTTCATGGTATGTGGATGTGTTTGTGGAACTAATGCAGAGATGTATGTGGTTGTCTCATCATTACACCTGGGAGCATGTGCCTTCCTTTAATCTCTGACTGGATGTAGGTCATAGGATATACAGATGAGTGCACATGGATGGGATGCGCCTACTAAATTCTGCTGTATAAAGCCAGAGCTTTGGAGTTTATCGCCCAGTCCATGGAGGAATCCAGGCAAAGGAGAGTTTTTCTCTCTCTTCCCAAATTCTTCCTCTCATAATATGTGAGAGTATTGTATTTACAACTAATGTAAAATATAAACATATGGACAATTAGCATGAAAAGTGAAAAGTGAAAGTGAAAGTTGCTCAGTCGTGTCTGACTCTTTCTGACCCCGTGGACTATACAGTCCATGGAATTCTCCAGGCCAGGATACTAGAGTGGGTAGCCTTTCCCACAATTAGTTTACTAGGTGATTATTCAACTTATCAGTTAGCTTATTATCTCTTGGACAAAGTAATTTAGTTAATTTATTTTTTATTGAAGGATAATTGCTTTACAGAATTTTGTTGTTTTCTGTCAAACCTCAACATGAATCAGCCAGAGGTACAGATATATCCCCCTGCTTTTGAACCTCCTTCCAATCTCTCTCCCCATCCCACCCCTCTAGGTTGATACAGAGCCCCTGTTTGAGTTTCCTGAGCCACACAGCAAATTCCCGTTGGCCATCTATTTTACATATGGTAATGTAAGTTTCCGTGTTACTCTTTCCATACATCTCACCCTATTCTCCCCTCTCCCCATGTCTATAAGTCTATTTTCTACGTCTGTTTCTCCACTGCTGCTCTGTAAATAAATTCTTCAGTACCATTTTTTTAAATTCCATATATATATGTTAGATATTTATCTATCTCTTTCTGACTTACTTCAGTCTGTATAATAGGTTCTAGGTTCATCCACCTCATTAGAACTGACTCAAATACATTCCTTTTTATGGCTGAGTAATATTCCATCGTGTATACGTACAACAAATTCTTTATCCATTCATCTGTCGATGGACATCTAGGTTGCTTCCATGGTCTAGCTCTTGTAAACAGTGCTGCAGTGAACAATGGGATACATGAGTCTTTTTCAATTTTGGTTTCCTCAGGGTATATGCCTGCGAGTGGGATTGCTGATTCATATGGTGCTTTTATTCCTAGTTTTTTAAGGAATCTCCATACTGTCTTCCATTGTGGCTGTATCAATTTATATTCCCAACAGTGCAAGAGCATTCCCTTTTCTCCACATCCTTTCCAGCATTTATTGTTTGTAGACTTTTTGATGATGGCCATTCTGACAGGTGTGAGGTGATAACTCATTGTAGCTTTGATTTGCATTTCTCTAATAATGAGCAATGTTGAGCATCTTTTCTTGTGTTTGTTAGCCATGTGTATGTCTTCTTTGGAGAAATGTCTGTTTAGGTCTTTTTCCCACTTTTTTTATTGGGTTGTTTGTTTTTCTGGCATTGAGTTGTATGAGCTGCTTATATATTTTGGAAATTAATCCTTTGTCACTTGTTTCATTTGCTATTATTTTCTCCAATTCTGAAGGTTGTCTTTTCACCTGGCTTATCATTTCCTTTTCAAAGCAAAAGCTTTAAAGTTTAACCAGGTCCCACTTGTTTATTTTTGTTTTTATTTCCATTACTCTAGGAGGTGGGTCATAGAGGATCTTGCTTTGATTTATGTCATCAAGTGTACTGCCTATGTTTTCCTCTAAGAGTTTTATAGTTTCTGGTCTTACATTTAGGTCTTTAATCCATTTTGAGTTTATCTTTGTGTATGGAGTTAGGAAATGTTCTAATTTCATTCTTTTACTTGTAGCTGTCCAGTTTTCCCAGCACCATTTATTGAAGAGGCTTGTCTTTGTCTTTGTATATTCTTGCCTTCTTTGTCAAAAATAAGGTACCCATAGGTGCATGGGTTTATTTCTGGGCTTTCTATCTTGTTCCATTGGTCTATATTTCTGTTTTTATGCCAGTACCATACTGTCTTGATGATTGTAGCTTTGTAGCATAATCTGAAGTCAGGAAGGTTGATTCCTCCAGCTCCATTCTTCTTAAGACTGCTTTGGCTATTCAGGGTCTTTTCAGTTTCCATATGAATTGTGAAATTTTTTGTTTTAGTTCTGTGAAAAATGTCATTGATAATTTGATAGGGACCACACTGAATCTGCAGATTGCGTTTGGTAGTATAGTCATTTTCCCAATATTGATTCTTCCTACCCAGGAACATGGAATGTCATTCCATCTGTTTATGTCATCTTTGGTTTCCTTCATTAATGTCTTATAATTTTCTGTGTATAGTTCTTTTGTCTCCTTAGGTAAGTTTATTCCTAGATATTTAATTCTCTTTGTTGCAATAGTGAATGGGATTAATTCCTTAATTTCTCTTTCTGATTTTTCATTGTTAGTATATAGAAATGCAAGTGATTTCTGCATATTGATTTTGTATCCTGCAACTTTGCTAAATTCACTGATTAGCTCTAGTGATTTTCTGATACTATCTTTAGGGTTTTCTATGTACAGTATCATGTCATCTGCAAATGGTGAGAGCTTTACTTCTGCTTTTCCAATCTGGATTCATTTCTTTTTCTTCTCTGATTGCTGAAGCTAGGACTTCCAGAACTATGTTGAATAATAGTGGTGAAAGTGGACACCCTTGTCTTGTTCCTGATCTTAGGGGGAATGCTTTCAGTTTTTCACCAGTGAGAATAATGTTTGCTGTAGGCTTATCATATATGGCCTTTACTATGTTGAGGTAGGTTCCTTCTATGCCCATTTTTTGAATTGTTTTAATCATAAATGGTTGTTGAATTTTGAAAAGGCTTTTTCTGCATCTATTGAGATTATTATATGGTTTTTATCTATCAATTTGTTAATATGGTATATTACATTGATTGATTTGTGTATATTGACGAATCCTTGCATCCCTGGAATAAATCCAACTTGATCATGCTGTGTAAGCTTTTTGATGTGTTGCTGAATTCTGTTTTCTAACATTTTGTTGAGGATTTTTGCATCTATTTTAATCAGTGATATTGACCTGTAGTTTTCTTTTCTTGTGTTGTCTTTGTCTGGTCTTGGTATCAGGGTGATGTTGGCCTCATAGAATGAGTTTGGAAGTGTTTCTTCCTCTGCAATTTTTTGAAAGAGTTTTAGAAGGATAGGCATTAGCTCTTCTCTAAATTTTTGATAGAATTCTTCTATGAAGCTATCTGGTCCTGGGCTTTTGTTTTTTAGATTTTTGATCACAGCTTCAATTCAGTGCTTGTAACTCTGTTGTTCCTAATTTCTATTTCTTCCTGGTTCAGTCTTGGAAGATTGAACTTTTCTAAGAATTTGTCCATTTCTTCCAGGTTGTCCATTTTATTGCCATATAGTTGTTCATAATAATCCTTGGACAAAGTAATTTAGATCAACACTTGTAAAACATTGCAACACCATTCAGTTTTTTAAAGTTTATTTATTTTTAATTGAAGGATAATTGCATTACGATATTATGTTGATTTCTGCTGTACATCAACATGAATCAGCCATGGACATACAAATGTGTCCTCCCTCTTGAACCCTCCTTCTGCCTTCCGCTCCATCTAAGTCGTCACAGAGCACTGGGTTTGAGCTCGCTGCATCATACAGCAAGTTTCCACTGGTTATCTTTTACATATGGTAAAGCATGTGTTTCAATGATACTCTCTCAGTTTGTCCCACTCTCCCCTTCCTCCACTGTGTCCACAAGTCTGTTCTTTATGTCTGCGTCTCCATTCAGTTCAGTTCAGTCCTTCAGTCATGTCTGACTCTTTCAACCCTATGGACTGCAGAATGACAGGCTTCCCTGTCCATCACCAACTCCTGGAGCTTGCTCAAGCTCATCTCCATGGAGTCGGTGATACCATCGAACCATCTCATCTTTTGTCACACCCTTCTTCTCCTGGCTTCAATCTTTCCCAGCATCAGGGTTTTTTTCTAATGAGTCAGTTCTTTGCATCAGATGCCTGAAGTATTGATGCTTCAGCTTCAGCATCAGTCCTTCCAATGAATATTCAGGACTGATTTCCTTTAGGATTGACAGGCTTGATTTCCTTGCAGTCCAAGGGACTCTTAAGAGTCTTCTCCAACACCACAGTTCAAAAGCATCACTTCTTCAGTGCTCAGCTTTCTTTATGGTCCAATTCTCACATCCATACAAGACTATTGGAAAAACCATAGCTTGAACTAGATGGACCTTTGCTGCCAAAGTTAATGTCTCTACTTTTTAATATGCTGTCTGCTGCTGCTGCTGCTAAGTTGCTTCAGTCATGTCCGACTCTGTGTGACCCCATAGACGGCAGCCCACCAGGCTCCCTTGTCCCTGGGATTCTCCAGGCAAGAACACTGGAGTAGGTTGCCATTTCCTTCTCCAATGCATGAAAGTGAAAAGTGAAAGTGAAGTCGCTCAGTCGTGTCCAACTCTTTGCGACCCCATGGACTGCAGCCTACCAGACTCCTCCATCCATGGGATTTTCCAGGCAAGAGTGCTGGAGTGGGGTGCCATTGCTGTCTAGCGTTTGTCATATATCTAGCGTATGTCAATATGTTTGACATAGCATTTCTTCCAAGGAGCAAGTGTCTTTTAATTTCATTGCTGCAGTCACCATCTGCAGTGATTTTGGAGCCCAAGAAAATAAATTCTCTCTGTTTCCATTGTGTCCCCATCTATCTGCCAAGAGTGATGGTACCAGATGCCATGATCTTCATTTTTTGAATGTTGAGTTTTAAGCCAATTTTTTCACGCTCCTCTTTCACTTTCATCAGGAGGTTCTTTAGTTCCTCTTCACTTTCTGCCATAAAGGTGATATCATCTGCATATCTGAGGTTATTGATATTTCTCCTGGCAATCTTGATTCCAGCTTGTGCTTCATCCAGCCTGGCATTTCACATGATGTACTCTGCATATAAGCAGGGTGACAATATACAGGCTTGACACACTCCTTTCCCAATTTGGAACCAATCCGTTTTCCATGTCTGGTTCTAACTGCTGCTTCTTGACTTGCATACAGATTTCTCAGGAAGCAGGAAAGGTGGTCTGATATACCCATCTCTTGAATAATTTTCCACAGTTTGCTGTGATCTACACAAAGATTTTAGGGTAGTAAATGAAGCAAAAGTAAATGTTTTTCTGGAATTCTCTTGCTTTTTCGATGACCCAACAGATGTTGTCAGTATGGTTTCTGGTTCCTCTGCCTTTTCTAAATTCAGCTTGAACATCTGGAAGTTCTCAGTTCATGTACTGTTAAAGCCTAGCTTGGAGAATTTTGAGCATTACTTTTCTAGCATGTGAGATGAGTGCAATTTTGTGGTAGTTTAAACATTCTTTGGCATTGCCCTTCTTTGGGATTGCAATGAAAACTGACCGTTTCCAGTCCTGTGGGCACTGCTGAGTTTTCAAAATTTGCTGCCATATTGAGTGCAGCACTTTAGGATTTGCTGGCATATTGATTAGCATATTTTACGATATGAAACTGCTCAACTGGAATTCCATCACCTCCACTAGCTTTGTTCATAGTGATGTTTCCTAAGGCCCACTTGACTTTGCAGTCCAGGATGTCTGGCTCTAGGTGAGTGATCACACCATCATGGTTATTTGGGTCTTTAAGATCCTGTATAGTTCTTCTATGTATTCTTGGCACCTCTTCTTATTATCTTCTCTTCTGTTAGGTCCATACCGTTTCTGTCCTTTATTGTCCCCATCTTTGCATGAAATGTTCCCTTGGTATCTCTAATTTTCTTGAAGAGATCTCTAGTCTTTCCCATTCTAGAAAGGAGGAGGCAATCATCTCCATTGCTTCCCTGCAAATAGGTTCATCAATACCATCTTTCTAGATTCCATATATATATGTGCTAATATGTGATATTTGTTTTTCTCTTTATGACTTACTTCACTCTGTATAACAGGCTCCAGCTTCATCCATCTCACTAGGACTGACTCAAATTTATTCCTTTTTATGTAAAACATGTATAATATACATTGTATATATGTACTGCAGCTTCTTTATCCATTCATGTCTCAATGGATATCTAGGTTGCTTCCATGTCCTAGCTATTATAAATAGCGCTGCAGTGAACATTGGAGTGTGTGTGTCATTTTCAATTATGGTTTTCTCAGGATATATGCCCAGTAGTGGAATTATTAGGTCATATGGCACCCCACTCCAGTACTCTTGCCTGGAAAATCCCATGGATGGAGGAGCCTGGTGGGCCGCAGTCCTTGGAGTCGCAAAGAGTCGGACACGACTGAGTGACTTCACTTTCACTTTTCACTTTCCTGCACTGGAGAAGGAAATAGCAACCCACTCCAGTGTTCTTGCCTGGAGAATCCCAGAGACGGGGGAACCTGGTGGGCTGCCATCTATGGGGTTGCACAGAGTCAGACACGACTGAAGTGACTTAGTAGCAGCAGCAGCATGGTAGTTTTATTCCAAGTTTTTTAAGGAATCTTCATACTATCCTCCATAGTAGCTGTCTGAATTTGCATTCCCACCAACAGTGTAAAAGATTTTCCTTTTCTCCACAGCCTCTCCAGCATTTATTGTTTGTAGATTTTTTAATGACGGCCATTCGGACTGGTGTGAGGTGATACTTCATTGTAGTTTTGATTTGTATTTCTCTAATAATGAGTGACGTTGAGCATTTTTTCATGAGTTTGTTAGCCATCTGTATGTCTTCTTCAGAGAAATGTCTGAACAACAATAATGTTCTCCAAAACCCTGTACTAAGTACCAACTGGGAAGTTTTCTCAGTCTAGTTGTTTATTGCTAGAACTGGATTACAAATTTTTCTCTTATGGCCAAGCCTCAAGAGGCTTAAAACATAAGCCTCTAATGTTTTACTAAAGAATAAGAACCTGCCCCAATTTTATGAAAAGAACCTGACAAAATAGCTTTCAAGGCTCTACATCAAGCAGAGTTTGATGAACTTACCTGCCCCTTGGGTATCACAGTTATCAGATTCCCTTTTACCATTTGTCTCTGAAAAGGAAGGGAATGCCCTTGGGGTACTCATCCAAAACAGGGGACTACCATCAGCCTTTAGGGTATTAATGTCAGCAACTGAACCAATGACACACAGATACCCTCCTTGCCTTGAGTGCCATTATGGGTACTACCTTTTTGGTTAAGACCTCTGAGAAAATCATTGTGGGATCCTCTTTAACCATTTTTGCATCTCATTCAGTAAAAGTTCTCTAAAATTCTCATCACACTCAACATTCCTCAATCAGCTGCCTCACCTCATATGAAGTCCTATTGTTAACCCTCTTTACATAACTACTTTATGTTCTGATATCCTTAACCCTGATACTCTCCTCCCTCTATCTGATGCCCTTCATGATTGTTTAATGCTGATGGATCACTTTCTGATTCCCCATGGTGATGTTTAGATATTTCTTTGAGTAACACTGACTTCTCATGGTTCACCAATGGTTTGTATTTGAAAGGTGACAAAGGTAAATATTGTGCTGGGTATACAGGAACTCCCATGGACAGAGGAGTCTGGTGGGCTACAGTCCATGGGGTTGCAAAGAGTTGGACATGACTTAGCGATTATACAACAGATCCTCTTGCAACTCCTTTTGATGTCGTTAAGACAGCATGTTTACTATGGCTGCTTCTATTCAAGTGGCTGAAGTATATGTTCTTACACAGGCTTGTACTTTAGCCAAGGACAAAGCTGCCAATGTTTATACTGATAGTAGGCTTGCTTTCTGCATAGCTCATGATTTTGGAATGTTGTGAAAGCAGTATGGTTTCTTTTCTTCTAGTGGAAATAAAATTTTAAATTGTCCCCATCTTCAGAAAGTATTAGATGTAATACTTTAACCTGCCACTTTCACAATTATTAAGATTCTGGGGCATTTTAAACTCGACATATTGGAAGCTAAGGGAAATTACTTTGCTAACATTTTGGCAAGGAATGCTGCCCTTAAAGGGACCAGCAGTAGTCAAACCTCTGTCACAGGCCAAAGGAAAGTGATAGTCACTCAGTCATGTCCAACTCTTTTCAACCCTATGGGCTGGAGTTCACCAGGCTCCTCTGTCCATGGAATTCTCCAGGCAAGAATACTGGCGTGGGTTTCTGTTTTCTTCTCCAGGGGATCCTCCCAACCCAGGAATTGAACCCAGGTCTCCTGCATTGCAGGTGGAGTCTTTACCATCTGAGCCACCAGGAAAGCCTTATTTCCCCAAATGACAACTTAGAAAAACTGACTAGAGGGACTTCCCAGATGGTCCAGTGGTTAAGAATTCACCTTGCAATGCAGGGGATTTGGGTTTGATCCCTGGTCAGGGAACTAAGATTCCATATGCCTCAGAGCAACTAAGCCCACACACCACAACTAGAGAGTCGACATGCAGCAACTACAGAATCCTGCAGAATCTGGAGCCATGGAACACAGCTCCTGAGCCTGAGCACCACAGCTAGAGAGTCTATATGCAACAGTGAAATCCCACATGTCACAGCAAAGATCTCATATGCTACAACTAAGACCCAAGACAGTCAAATAAATATTAAAAAAGAAACACTGGTTAGAGAACCTCAACAAACGGGCCCAAGGAAGGGTAAAACAAGACTGGAAATTGAACAAATTTTGACCTGATCAAATTTTCTCACTTGAGGTCAAATAATAACTCAGTCCTAACCAGAGATTCTAAAATCCCCAGTGTTCACCACTGTACACGCATTAAGCCATTGGTCTATGGACAACATGATATCACTCAAGAGTCAATGTTGATGAGGGGGAATGAACAAGGCCACAGAAAATGCCTACCTCACTTGCCCCACTTATACAAAGTACAACCCAGGGAAACATGTTCATACTGCTCCAGGACATTTTAATTGGCCCAATGGACAATTCAAGTTCTGGTAAATGGATTCCATTCAACTTCCTTCATCTCATGAATATAAATATGATTTAGTCATGGTCTGTGTGTTTTCACATTGGACCGAAGTCTTCTCTTGGAGACAGGCTATGGCCTCTTCTGTGGCTAAAGTCCTTTGGGAAAATTTCTGTTTACCTGGGAAACTCCTCTCAAACTGCATAGTGATTGAGGAGTAAAACCTAATTTTCTGGTTAAGTACTTCAACAAACTGTGCTATTTGGCAGGTTTTCCCCACTTTCACTGTGCTTATCATCCTCAGTTATCTGGCTTAGTTGGATGCACTAATGGCATTATTAAAATTCAGTCAGCAAAAATTCACAGAGGCCTTCCCAATACCCTTGCTAAAAGCATTAACATTGGTCCTTCTAAATGTCAACATCACTCTTCTTATAATCTATAAATTCTCATCCTTTGAGATAGTCATAGGATGCCCAATGCAATTGGATCATGCTTCTTTTGACTGACAGATGATGAAAGGAGAGATACTTCAATACTGCAAATGCCTAATTGCTTCTATTAAACCATTTTTTGGTGACATGAAATTGTTAGTCACTCGGTTGTGTTTGACTTATTGCTACCTCATGGACTGTACCTTCTGTCCATGGAATTCTCCAAGCAAGAATATTGGAATGGGTAGCCAACCTCTCTCAAGGGCATCTTCCTGACCCAGGGATCAAACCTGGGTCTCCTGCATTGCAGGTAGATTTTTTACGATCTGAGCCACCAGGGAAGCCCATTCTTTGGTAGAGCATTTTCTTCACAGTGAGCTCTTGAGAAATGAAGGCCTTAAGCATCATATTATACTTTGCAACCTAGATAATTCATATTGCAAAAGTCCCCACCAGAAGAACTCTACTTAACCTCATTGGAAAGACTCCAATCAGATACTACTAACCAACCCTTGTGCTGCCAAACTCCAAGGAATAGACTCTTGGATTCATGTGATATACCTTAAAAAAGTGCCAAACTCTGAATGAATCTACACATTGTCTGGTGACCTAAAAGTATAGATTTCCTCAAACTGAAGTAGATGACATCGGATGAGACTACTTTTCTAAAATATCTGGACCAGGCCTGTTGGAAGTTTGTTGCCCAACCTCTGATGATACATAACACTTCATATGATCTTCAATATCTGTGATCTTGATAACAGATAATGGGCTTTAGGTAAAACCTTCTTGAGACTTCTCTCTCCTACCCCTCCTTGTTATTTGAATGTGACCTTAATAGATCTCCAAAACATGCCATTTCCCTCCAATTTGAGACACTAAACCCAGTAAAGGTCCTTCTTGATGTTGAGACGAAAAGTCACTGAAACCAAAAAAAAACAAACCTAATTCTTGACCAAGTTCTGCTTTCAGAGAAACTTCTTGCTTCAAAGGGGGAAATACAAAAAAATTAATCAACAGAAACCTCATTTAAATAGGACTGGGAGACCAGAAGGGGGAGCTCTCATACCTTGCAATGATAGCAGATCCCAGGTGGGATGAAGAGATGGTTTTTCTGGTAAAGACTCAGCCAACAACCCCGGAATTCTTGGCTTATGATAACCCTCCCAGCTTCCTTTTTCATTCTATAAGAGTGTTCTCCTTCCTTTGCTGTGCAAGAAACTTGTATGTGGCTTGCCATGGTTGCAGACCCTGAATTGTAATTCTTTGCTGAACCCAAATAGACCCATCTTTGCTGGAGAAATAAATGGCAGTCTATTTATTCCAGGTCAACAAACCTCACGTTTGTTGTCGAAACTCCAGCCTCTAGCCTGGTGTCTGGCTCAGAAAAAGCATGTGAGAAATGTTGGATTGAATTCTGAATCAAGATGTGAAGACTGAGGCATGTGGCAGAAGCTGGGTTTGAAATGGAAGTTCTGAGGTCTGTTCTAACCCTCCTGAGATTTGGGTCCTCAGGACCTTCAGGTCCTCCCTGACTTGCAGATAGCCACCTACCTGACAGGTCCTCACACAGTGAAGGAAGAGAGGGATCTGTTTTCTTCCTCTTCTTCTACAGGCACTATTCCCATCCAGAGGCTCCTCCCTCATGCTCTCATCTAAACCTACTACCTTCTGAAGGCTCCAGCTCTGAACATCACATTGTGGGTCAAGGCGTAAATCATACCTCTTGCCTCTCCAATCATCCTCATAATTAAGCTCATTTTCCTTCTGTATGCAGGAGTTTCTGAGGGAGAAGAAGTTTCCGCACAGAGTTGTACTGGGCAGTGGAGAAGAGGGAAAGTAAGGTGGAGCCTGACCTGGGTCAGGGAGGGGCAGAACTGGCTCACAGTTATGCAAGAAGCAAGTGAATTGGAAGCCCAAGGTTTTGGCTCCAGTGTGAGTAGTCACAGAGGTTGGGCCCTCTTTTTGAGCCAGTTCTGTATGTTACATATTATAATTCATCTAACAGTACAGTGCTATTGCTTCAGTTTTACAGATGATCAAAGCAAAGATTAGAGATGCCAAGTCAACCTCCAAGGCCACACCATACAGCTAGAAATGGTGGAGACAGCGGAGCCTGGCTCCTGGCCTTTCTGAATGTCATCCTTACTCCCAGCATCAGAAGCATCATGTGAGAGGAGATGACCCACAGTGACTCACAAGTTAGGGGCAGCTTACATTTCAGTGTGAGTTTTTGTCAGTCTTGGAGTCTCTGGGTTACTCTTGGTTCCGTGAGAAGAAGAGGGTGAGGGAGGAGAGACCCCAGTGAAGTGGGAGAGTGGACCAACCTGCTTACTTATCTTGGGGCTCCAGCCACACAACCCAGAACTGAGGCAATTCTCGCAGCAGTACACTCCTTGGCTGGGCTGCTTCTTTGACTTCTTGTTTGGTCAGTGCTATTTACCACCAGACCTCAGACAGCAAAGGGGCTGTTTTCCCCACTGTGTGCCCTGTGGGCCTTTCTCAGTGGCACTCAGGATTCTTGTGGGTCTTCCCTGCCCGCTTCTTCCTCACCCCTCCTACCTCTGCTGAAGAATGTTTGCAGCTTTTGGGTCCCCAGCACTGAGTTTGGAGACTCTGGGCAAGAAGATTGCTGAGGTCCCTTTCCAGCTCTGTACTCTGTGATCAGTATCATCACTCTCACTGGCCTCAGTATAGGGAGAATGATGCACTGGCCACTCCGGCCCTGCCCAGAGCTTCATCTGTGAGCCTTGGGCTTCTTTTATACTTAGCTGAGAACTACTAAACCGGCATCGAATATTTCCTATGCTTAATGCTTTACCTAGATGTCCTACTTCCTCCTGACCTTTCTACCTATTTTCCCTTGCTACTTACTTTTTAAATTTAAATTTTAAGTGTATTTTAAATTTAATGCATTAAATACAGTTATTATGACCTGTTCTTGAACTTCATTTAGACAGCATCACCGTTCTCTCAGCTCTGTGTTTGTAGGATCTATTCGTATTTGTTTAAAATAATTTTATTTATTTATTTATTTTTGTCTGCACTGGGTCTTCATTGCTGTGCTGGGTCTTCTCTAGTTGTTGCAAGTGGAGCTACTCTTGGTTGCAGTGTGTGGGCTTCTCATTAAGGTAGCTTCTCTTGTTGTGGAGCACTGGCTCTGTGGCCCCCAGGTTCAGAGTTTGGCTTCAGGGCTCTAGAGCACAGACTCAATAGTTGCCATTCACCAGCTTAGCTGCTGTTCTGCATGTGAGATCTTTCTGGACTAAGGATGGAACCTATGTCTCTTGCACTGGCAGGTGAATTCTTCTCTGTTGAGCCATCGGGGAATCCTGCATCTATTTATGCTGTTGCTGTAGTAAGTTGGTATCATTTTTGACGCTCATGATATGCCACAATTAATTACTCATCCCACCGTTGATGAACATTTGGGTGGTTTCCAGCTTATGGCTTTTGAGACTAAAGTTGTGAGAGCATTTTAGCACATGACTTTTGGTAGTGATAAGTACTTATTTCCCTTGGGCATATGTCCATTCTACCTGAGTTTTAAACCTACATCATGAAGGCCTTTTCTCTATGTCCAACTTCATTAACAATTAAGAAAAAGTAATTATAATACATTACTTTTACAAAAAAGTAAAAGTAATATTTACAAGTATAAATATTGTCTTTTGAATGTATTTTGAATGTATTATATGAGTTGTCACTTGGGTCTGTAAAAAGATACTAGCCATTTGGGAAAAATAAATAAAATTAGATTACTACTCAATGCCAAAGCAAAATAAATCCAGATAGACTAAATTTTTGCAGCTACTTTTAATGTTAAATGAAGCACAAATTCAGGAAACCAACAAATGACATAATACCTTTTACGAATTGCCACCGTATAACCACCGTCCTGGCAAAAAAATCAGTCATCCAATGGCCCCCTCCTTGTGCCCACCTCAGTCACACTGGCCTCAACCAGGAAAGCAAACTCCAACTGATTTCGTAACAGTTTCATCTGCGTTTCTCTATAGCTTTACCACTCAAAGAACATCCCCGACAGTATGATTTAGTCTCATCTGTCCTTCATTTTACAATTCACAATCTGCTAAAGGTGTTGGGTGTTTGACTTGTAGTTTCTCCTAGTCTGCACATAGCTGTTTGCAGACTTGTGGTGCTGTTTAACCTGCTTCTCTGTCCTCAGAGCTTTGGGTTAACTGGTTGAGAGGCTTGGGCAGATCCAGGTTTGTCCCCTTTGTCAGGAGATAGTGGCATATTCCTTCATCAAGAGGGACCTCATGTCTAATTTGTCTTTTGCGATATTAGCAGCTGTTGATGCTCAATGCCCGAATCCATTAAGTTCATTACTTCATTGGGAGTTACAAATGTGATATTCTAAAACAATCTTTTTTTTTTTATTAGTTGGAATACTTTTTATAAAGAGGCATTTCCACTTCTATACCTATTGGTATGAATCATACAAGAAAGATAAAATTTTCTCTTTAATTCACTACTTTTCAAGATAATATTCTATGCTATATAATTCTCCAAGTGTAACCAAAAAAATTTTTGGTATCATTATGAAATTGCGATTTTTAAGCATATAGGATACATTTTAACCCTTTGCAATTATTATCATTATTGAAGTTCAGATTGTCCCATCTTAAAAAATAATTGTCCCATCTTTGACTGGTGGTAACCCTTTCAAGTTGACCTTTAAGTGCTTTAGTCATGACCCTTATAGTTCTTCTAGATTCTTGGCTTTCTAGCATTACAAGATGTTCTAGGCTTGTCTTGTGTATTTCTTGTTCTGGACCTGGAATCAACCATTTGTCCAAGTCTCTTTGGTTTCTTTAACAAGGAAATGGTATTTCAAAACCATGATCTGTTCTGGGGGTGAGGAATACTCAATGCTACTTAACTGGTTATTATTTATAAGCTTTTTCAGTGGACAGAATGGAAACATTAGACACTTCATACATTCATACTTACAAATTAAATGCAGCTTCAAAGATTTTTAAAACTAAATCTCTTCTATAATACATCTTTACCTCATTTCTTAAACCCTGAGAATCCTGGATCTCAAGAAAAGAGGAAATAATGGAATTAGCATGATTTAGTATTATGTTTGTTTTTCCCTGTATCACATATGCAACAGTTTCAGTAAAGGTAATACTAATACTGACATCAATTTTATAATTACTGAAACCAGATTAACATTTTTTCTGTTCATTCTCTCCCATTTAAAATACATTTGTACTATATTTGCATGATTGAACATATAGACACTACAAACTATTTTCTGTCTTTCACCCTTTATTTAGCACTAGTTCTACAAATAACTCTGTATTTAATGTCCACTTATATTCTTTACGTCAGTTTTCTCCTGTCATTTTGTCTAAAGCCCATTCTCTAGCAGATATATACAAAAGTGCTCATAGGAACAATTGTCTTTGAGCTGTTGCATGATAACCACCTTTTGTCTATTCCCTTTGGTCACAATGAGTATCAATTTTGTTGGTGATAAAATCATTAATCATAAAATCATTAATTTCCTTGAGTATTTTAATGTCAATTTTTTTTGGTATGAGTGCTGCCAAAAGTTTGATGATAACCTAATTTTTTTCTTGTCAAGTCACTTATTCTTTTTGTGAGCACTCTCAACTGATTTCTTTTTCTTTTTCTCTCAAATCCAATAATTTTACTAGTTTATATCTCAGTATCACTCATTCTAGGTTGGTATATCTAGACTTATGGTGTACTCTTTCAAATATAGGTTCAAATATTTTTTTGTCTCTTTCTTGAAAGTTTTTTAAATTCTAGCTTTCAGAATTTTTTCTGTTATTTTGCTTTATTTTTCTTTATAATGCATTCGCATTATCCATATTGTGGATTTTCTTTATTATGTTAAATTTTTAAAATTATCTTGAATCATTTTCATTTTTTTATTTATTGATTTTAAATTGTTTTCTTCCTTTTCATCTTCTATTTGTATTAAGACATTTTTTGATATGGTCTTTTATTTTTGTATTCCTTCTAGTTTAGTTTTTGATTATGATATCAATTTTTCTTATTCTAATTCTTTCCTAAACAAAAACTCCAATGTTTTTCTATTTTTGATTTCTGTTGTTTTTTCACATCTTATGTTATTTTCTAAATGTATTTTAGATCTTTTTGAACTCTTGGGTGATTTGTGTCATTGGCATGTCTTTCTAACTTATTTCCATTGTTTGTAGAGACTTTATTTCACTCTTATTCTCTTTTTTCTTATAATAGCATTGTATGAACTGAAAACTTCCAGATGTACAAGTTATGTTTAGAAAAGGCAGAGGACCCATCAATCAAATTGCCAACATTTGTTGGATCATGGAGAAAGCAAAAGAATTTCAGAAAAACATCTACTTCTGCCTCATTGACTATGCTAAAGCCTTTTACTATGTGGATCACAACAAACTGTGGAAAATTATTAAAGAGATGGGAATACCAGGCCACTTTACCTGTCTCCTGAGAAACCTGTATGCAGGTCAAGAAGCAACAGTTAGAATCTTAAACATGAAACAACTGATTGATTCATAATTGGAAAAGTTGTATGACAAAGCTGTATAATGTCACCCTGTTTATCTAACTTATATGTAGAATACATCATGCGGAATGTTGGGTTGGAGGAATCATAAGCTGGAATTAAGAGATCTGGGAGCAATATCAACAACCTTTGATATGCAGAAGATACCATTGTAATGGCAGAAAGTGAAGAGGAACTAAAGAGCCTCTTCATAAGGGTGAAAGAGGAGAGTGAAAAAGCTGGCTTAAAACTCAACATTCAAAAAACTAAGACCATGGCATCCAATCCCATCACTTCATAGCAAATAGAAGTAGAAAAACTGGAAGCAGTGATAGATTTTATTTCCTTACGTTCCCAAGTCAGTGCTGAAGAATTTATTCTTTTGAATTATGCTGGAGAAGACTCTTCAGAGTCCGTTGTACTACAAGGAAATCAAACCAGTCAATCCTGAAGGAAATCAACACTGAATTGGAATCAACATTGGAATGACTGATGCTGTAACTGAAGCTCAAATACATTGGCCATCTGATGTGAAGAATTGACTCATTGGAAAAGACCTTGATGCTGGGAAAAATTGAAAGCAAATGGAGAATAGGGCAGCAGAGAATGAGATGGTTGGATAGCATTACCAACTGAATAGATGTGAATTTGAGCAAACTCCAGGAGACAGTGAAGGTCAGAGAAGCCTGGCCTGATGCAGTCCATGAGGTCACAAAGAGTTGGATATGACATTGCAACTGAGCAACAAAAATAAATCCAAGGAGAACTCTGTGGGGCCTTTCTGAGACAGACAACTCCAGCCCCTTATTGTGCCATGCCTCATGTTTGTAGAAAAACTTTAGCCTCCTAAGCCTTCCCTGAGTTCCAAAGAACAGATTTAATAGAGGAAGTGAGAAAATGCAGAAACAAAGGAAAACAGTCAAGCAAGACAAAATAATAATAATTTAGCCATTAAACCTAACATCTTTAGTTCTTTTTCTCTGGGGCCAAAGATGATATTCTAAGCCATGTCCTTGAGGTACTTTGCAGATACTGAAACCCCCATCTGGTGGAAGAAGTTAACTGCATGCTACCACAAGCACATAGGCTCCAGACCAATTTGAACCATGAGGCTGATGATGTTCATTCCTGATTATCTCACCACCAACCAATCAGAAAAATGTCTATGAAGTGATCATGCACTCTACAACTTTCTCCTTTACCCTGTCTTTAAAAACCTTTCCCTGAAAGCCATTGATGAGTTCAGGTCTTTTGAGCATTAGCAGTCCCTATTCCTTGTTTGGGCTTTTAATAAATACTGTACTTTACTTCACCACAACCTGGTATCAATCAATTGGCTATATTGTGGACAAGTGAGAGGACCTTATTTAGTTCAGTAACAATTTGACCTTGATTTTTTTTCTGCTGTTCAGTTCCCTGTGAAATTTGTTGTCCTACACATTAGGAGCCATGGTTCAGGATAGCTTTTCTAACTTCATGGAGCTATCTCTTCTATTGCTTCTAAAAAGTGGTTGCTCACTCTCTGACATTTCCTGGTCTATCCCTATTTTTTCAGAGCACAGTCACTATTGGATTGGGCAAAATCCCTTCTAATTTCATCTGCTGTTCTCAAATTGGCTTGCTAAATTTTCCAATAAGTATCTATTGACAATTTTGTTGTTCTCCTGTTTTCGAGTTGTCAGATATCTTCTTGTTTTGCTTTGCTTCCCCTACACAGACTCCAATAGTGTGCTGGTGTTGTGACCCACTATTTTGTCCTCACCCTACTGGTACTTTGGATTTATATGGATATGTGCAGGCATGTGTGCTAAGTTGTTTCAGTAGTGTCCAACTCTGTGTAACCCTATGGACCATAGACCGCCAGGCTCCTCTGTCCACGGGATTCTCCAGGCAAGATACTGGAGTGGGTTGTCATGCCCTTCTCCAGGGGATCTTCCCAACCCAGGAATTGAACCCTCATCTCTTAGTTTCCCGAAAAGTGGCAGGCCAGTTCTTTACCACTGCACCACCTGGGAAGCCCTCATAGAGATAGCTTGTCACTTAATATTGTTATAAACACTGTTGATGAGATTTTGCCATCTAGTTTCTCTGGTTGTTTCTAGGACTGAATACAATAAAAACTCTTACCACCAAGACCAACTTTCCAGAATGCTCAACTAAGGCTTTAAATCCAAAAAAAAGGGGAGGATTGTAAAAGTATTAGTTAAAAATACAGACGAATTATTTCATCTGCTCTAAGTGCAGAAGGTCTTTCTAAACATAGTATTAACCAAACATTATGGAAACCAAAGTGAAAAACATATGTATTTGACTACATAAAAAAATCTGTGTACAAACACCAGCATAAGCAAAATAAAAGACAAAACATAAACATGAGTACAATTCATGACAAAAGAGTAATATTCTTAACATATGCTATCTTATAAATTAATTTTAAAAATTCATTGGAAGCTGCCAATTTATAAGAAGTAAGATGGACAAGAAATTGCAAAAAAAAAAAAAAATTAAGATGACAATCTTTTTAAGAGTATGGGATTTGTAAAGTTTTAAATAAAATAATTGACATAACTTTCCTGGAGGAAAGTTTGGTAATATATATGTAAAACCCTTAAAAAAAATACATTCCCTCCTACACAGCAATAATACTTTTAGGAATTTATTCTGAGGAAATAATTACTAAAATGTTGCAAAGATGTGTAAAGGAGGTTCACGAAAGTATTATTTTTATATGAGAAACATTGAAAAAATCTAAATCGAATTCATTCACTGAGGGATTTTTAAAACAATCATTGTTAAATGAATAATGGGATACCTCTCAGTCATTACAAATGTTGTTGTGTTTGCTGCTGCAACTCCATGGACTGTACCCCACCAGACTCCTCTCTCTGTGGAATTCTCCAGGCAAGAATACTGGAGTGGGTTGCCATTCCCTTCTCCAGGGGATCTTCCTGATCCAGGGATCAAATCTGAGTCTCCCACATTGCAGGCAGATTCTTTACCATCTGAGCCACCAGGGAAGCCCTACAAATGATGATGTAGTGCTAAGTTTATTGACATGGAAAGCAGTCAGTGATTTATCGAGTGACAAGCCAAAAGCTTTAAAACAGCCATCATAATGTGGTAAGTAGGATGACTTCCTCAAACCTCAATGTGTAAAAATTTCTTCCAGCATAATCAATCACCATTTGTGGAAAGCTTAAACACAATTTTACATGTCTACTACAGTCCGTTAAAAATGTGTTCAGAAGGATAGTCAATTCCTGTTTACAGGAGAAAATTTGGAGAGGGCCAGGCCACTCACGGGCTTTCCAGGTGGTCCTAGTGGTAAAGAACCCAGCTGCCAATGCAGGAGACATAAGAGATGTGGCTTCAATTCCTGTGTTGAAGAGCCCCTGGAGGAGGGCATGGCAACCCACTCCAGAACCTTGCCTAGGGAATCCCAGGACAGAGGAGCCTGGAGGGCTATAGTCCATAGAGTCACAAAAAGTCGGACACAACTGAAGCAACTTAGCATGCACACATGCACATACTCAGGCCACTTATACTCACTCTTAGGCACCTGTGTGGAGAAGGCGATGGCACCCCACTCCAGTACTCTTGCCTGGAAAATCCTATGGACAAAGGAGCCTGGTAGGCTTCAGTCCATGGGGTAGCAAAGGGTAGGACACGACTGAGTGACTTCACTTTCACTTTTCACTTCCATGCATTGGAGAAGGAAATAGCAACCAGTGTTCTTGCCTGGAGAATCCCAGGGATGGCAGAGCCTGGTGGGCTGCCGTCTATGGGGTCGCACAGAGTCAGACACAACTGAAGCAATTTAGCAGCAGCAGCAGCAGGCAGGCACCTGTGATGGGCATAGCAATGATCTCCCCAAATCCACATTCTAATCCCCAGAATGTATGAATATATTATGTAACATAGTAAAGGAGAATTAAGGTTGCACATGGAGTATATAGAATACTAGTTTGCTAATCGGTGGACTTTGCAATGGAGAGATTATCCTAGATTATCTAGGTGGGCCAAATATAATCACAAGGTCCCTTAAATGTGGAAGATAGAAGCAGAAGAGCAGCTCAGAGTGAAGTGACATGGAAAGGACTTAGCTCGACAATGATCCTTTGAAGAGAGAGGAAGGGGCCATAAGCAAAGGAATGCAGAAGCTGGAAAATCAAGGAAACATACTGACCCTAGAGTCTCCAAAAGGAACACAGTCCTGCCAACATTTTGACTTTAGCCTAGCAAGCCCTGTGTCAGACTTCTGATTTTCAGAACAGTAAGACCAAAAAATTGCATTGTGTTAATCCAATAGAGTATGGATCACAATAAACTGTGGAAAATTCTGAAAGAGATGGGAATACCAGACGGCCTGACCTGCCTATTGAGAAACCTATATGCAGGTCAGGAAGCAACAGTTAAAACTGGACATGGAACAACAGACTGGTTCCAAATAGGAAAAGGAATATGTCAAGGCTGTATATTGTCACCCTGCCTATTTAACTTATATGCGAAGTACATCATGAGAAACGCTGGGCTAGAAGAAGCACAAGCTGGAACCAAGATTGCCAGGAGAAATATCAATAACCTCAGATATGCAGATGACACCACCCTTATGGCAGAAAGTGAAGAGGAACTAAAAAGTCTCTTGATGAAAGTGAAAGAGGAGAATGAAAAAGTTGGCTTAAAGCTCAACATTCAGAAAACGAAGCTCATGGCATCTGGTCCCATCTCTTCATGGCAAATAGATGGGAAACAGTGGAAACAGTGTCAGACTTTATTTTTGGGGGCTCCTAAATCACTGCAGATGGTGATTGCAGCCATGAAATTAAAAGATGCTTACTCCTTGGAGGGAAAGTTATGACCAACCTAGATAGCATATTCAAAAGCAGAGACATTACTTTGCCAACAAAGTTCCATCTTAGTCAAGGCTATAGTTTTTCCAGTGGTCATGTATGGATGTGAGAGTTGGACTGTGAAGAAAGCTGAGCATCAAAGAATTGATGCTTTTGAAATGCGATGTTGGAGAAGACTCTTGAGAGTCCCTTGGACTGCAAGGAGATCCAACCAGTCCATCCTAAAGGAAATCAGTCCTGGGTGTTTATTGGAAGGACTGATGCTGAGGCTGAAACTCCAATACTTTGGCCACCTGATGTGAAGAATTGACTCATTGGAAAAGACCCTGATGCTGGGAGGGATTGGGGGCAGGAGGAGAAGGGGTCGACAGAGGATGAGAAGGCTGGATGGCATCACCGACTCGATGGACACGAGTTTGAGTGAACTCCGGGAGTTGGTGATGGACAGGGAGGCTTGGCGTGCTGCAGTTCATGGGGTCGCAAAGAGTCAGACACGACTGAGCGACTGAACTGAACTGAAGCCAATAGATTTGCATTTAATTTGTTATAGCAGCAAAAGAAAATTGCTATTTTACAGATTTACCATCATTTGAATTTTCAAACCTAGTCTCAGTTCAGAAACAACACCTCTTCACATTATTAGACTCAAGACTAGTAAAAGGATCCCACCCCATTTCTCATCATCAACAGGGCTTGACAAAGATAATCTCATCAGTCCTGTTGATCTCCGTCACCACCCCCATCTATCTACATTGATAAAAAGAGAAAAGGGTCAGGGACTGGTTCCCCAATTGCTTCTTTCCTAAATTCTGCATCCAGAGATCTGTCTTACAGTGTGGTATCTGATGTCCCTCAGATTGGTGACTCAGTTTATTTCTTTGTTTTGGCCACACTGTGTTTGTGATCTTAGTTACCCGACCAGGAATTGAACCTGGACATGGACCATGGCAGGAAATGGCAACCCACTCCAGTGTTCTTGCCTGGAGAATTCCAGGGACAGAGGAGCCTGGTGGGCTGCCGTCTATGGGGTCACACAGAGTCGGACACGACTGAAGTGACTTAGCAGCAGTGAAAGCACTGAGTCCTAACCATGGACCACCAGGGAACTCCCGGTGACTCAGTTTAAACTGAAGCAGAAAGAATCCTATTTTAATATCCTGCTACACAATCAAATACATAGTAATTGCTAAATAAATACATGCAGCCCTTGAGACCAGCCTATATATTAAATTTGATGTTAGAACAAAATTTCTTGTACAAAGTCCTTGCTGGGTGAACATTTTTCACAAATTCATCTTGTCAAATCCCCATCAAGCTTCTGCTCTTAGCTAGCTTGGAAATTGATCTCTTCCTAGCAAGCTTTCCTATCCTGCATGCATACATCAAAGTAAGATATGTTCCCTTTAATAATACGTTTTAAGATAGTTTGTGCAGACAGTGGTTGCCAAAGGCTTTGCTGAGATTATCTCTGGTTTGCAAAACTTGCCCCACATCCAAACTGGCAAAGTGATGAAGACAGAGCTCTCAGCTCCTGCCAGGTTTCTATGGGGGATGCTTACAGTTTATTGGCATAAAGGTAGAAATTAGAATTGTCAATGATATGCATTGTTAATAATAATGCAATAATAAATTCTTGTTAACGATGTTATTAGTATCAATATCATCAGCCTGATACTTAAGGGTACATCCATTAATAGAAATAGTGTTGTCTATACCCACTCCAGTGTTCTTGCCTGGAGAATCCCAGGGAAGGCGAGGCCTGGTGGACTGCCGTCTGTGGGGTCGCACAGAGTCGGACACGACTGAAGCGACTTAGCAGCAGCAGCAGCATATCCATCCTAATGTGATCAACTAAATGAGTTCTATCCTCTGGGACTAATTATTCTTTTGAGCTGAGAAATGAAGGTGATTGTTAATTTGGTACTAAGAGATTCATCACTTTCAGGACTCCTTCAGGGATTGTTTCTGCTCCATCTGAAAGTTTGATCTCTTTGAATTAAAATTATACAGACTCAGGTTTTGAACAAACAGTACAACTGAAAAGTATTTTCCCAGGTGTTGGGATGGGAAATAGGGGTTGGAGGATCTGGTTTTCATGTGTGGTTCAGGTCCGACAGCACATGCGGCCTGGCCTTCTGGGGACAGGGAATGTTGGTGGGGCCTAGGGACTTAGCATAATAAGTACTCCCTAACCAGCGCCACACGGGTCCTCCCTGGAGTGTTTAATAGGAAACTTAAAAAAAAAAATAGATGCTTACTTTTTAATAATGCAAGCAGTCAACAGGGAACTTGCAGTGGAAGAATCACGCTTTCTCAAAGAGCAGGCTAATCAGAAAAACTCAACAGGGTAAAACCCTGTGGCCTGCTGGCAGCCAACTCACTCAACGTGGATCATATATATATATGTTTATATGCATACATACATATATGTCTATGTGTGTATACATACATAGACACGTCTGCTACTTATTTAGAAAAAGTTTTAAACTTACAGAGAAGTTACAAAAATAGTAAAAAAGAGAATCCCTTTCAGTCAGGTTCTCCTAATGCTAACCATAGTACAGTTATCAAAAGCAGAGAGTTAACTAAACTACAGGCTTTACTTATATTTCACAAGCTGTTTCACTAATGTCCAAACAGTATCTCGTATTGCATTTTTTGGTATTGTGTCCAATCAAGGATACTGTGATTTTTAAAAAATTTTTTGTTTTGTGTTGAGGTATAGCCAATTAACAACATTGTAAATGTTTCTGGTGAACAGGGAATGCACTCAGCCATATATAAACACGTGTATCCATTCTCCCCCAAACCCTTCTTCCATTCAGGCTGTCACATAACACTGAGCAGATGTCTATGTGCTGTACAGTAAGTCCTTGTTTGTTATCCATTTTGAATAGAGCAGTGTGCATATGTCCATCCCAAACTCCTTAGCTATCCCTTCCTCCTGGCAACCATAAGTTTATTCTCTAAGTTTGTGAATGGCTCTCAGATTGGTTTGATTTTTTTTTTTTTTTGGCTTTTTACTCATTGTTAAATAAGGACTTGCATTCTCGTCAAGTGTCACAGAAAGGATGTTGTGTCGTTCCCAAAGCATTGTATCAGGGGATACCTGATGTCAGTCTGTCTTGTTATTGATGATGTTAAACTTGATTAGCAAAGACAAGTTTTGAGTTAAGAGGTGGTGGGAGGAACATGTGTTACAAAAAGCGGAATGTTCCAGCCTGGGCAAGTGTCCAGCCATTGCTTTGGGAAGTATGTCTGTCCACTCACTGCCCACAGGGGAACTTAAACCTAAAGTGAACGTCTATCCCTCAGGCTTGGGCTGTACAAAACCACCATCCCTTCTTCAGGTGTTAAAAAATCAGGCTGGCTTGATGGAAGGCACTGACTTTGGCTTTGTCAATCATATCCTCTAGGTTACTATTTCTCAAACACTTTCTCATGTTTGACCATGATCTATAATAATAGCAACAGTAATAAGAATGATGAGAATAAAATAAATAGTACTTACTGAGCAAGGCATGGTACTAGATGCTTTACATTTTTTTTAATTCAGTCCTTATGATAACCTTGAGGTAGTTACTTTTTTTTTTTTTTTTTTAAAGAAATTGAGACTCAATGAGTTCAAGAAAATTATCCAAAGTCACAAAATCCCTAAGATGCAGGGCCGGGACTCAAGGCCAGGCCTCTGGGCCCTTGACTCTTACCCTTCACCACTTAACCATGCTGTTTCCAACCAGCCAAAGGGCCTTAGGAGTTCAATTCAGTTCAGTTTAGTCGCTTAGTCGCATCCAACCCTTTGCGACCCCATGAATTGCAGCACGCCAGGCCTCCCTGACAATCACCAACTCCTGGAGTTCACCCAAACTTATGTCCATGGAGTTGGTGATGCCATCCAGCCTTCTCATCCTCTGTCATCCCCTTCTCCTCCTGCCCCAATCCCTCCCAGCATCAGAGTCTTTTCCAATGAGTCAACTCTTCGCATGAGGTGGCCAAAGTATTGGAGTTTCAGCTTCAGCATCAGTCCTTCCAATGAACACCCAGGACTAATCTCCTTTAGAATGGACTGGTTGGATCTCCTTGCAGTCCAAGGGACTCTCAAGAGTCTTCTCCAACACCACAGTTCAAAAGCATCAACTCTTCAGCGCTCAGCTTTCTTCACAGTCCAACTTTCACATCCATACATGACCACTGGAAAAACTATAGCCTTGACTAGACGAAACTTTGTTGGCAAAGTAATGTCTCTGCTTTTCAATATGCTATCTAGGTTGGTCATAACTTTCCTTCCAAGGAGTAAGCATCTTTTAATTTCATGGCTGCAATCACCATCTGCAGTGATTTGGGAGCCCCCAAAAATAAAGTCTGACCCTGTTTCCACTGTTTCCCCATCTGTTTACCATGAAGAGATGGGACCAGATGCCATGATCTTAGTTTTCTGAATGTTGAGCTTTAAGCCAGCTTTTTCACTCTCCTCTTTAACTTTCATCAAGAGGCTCTTTAGCTCCTCTTCACTTTCTGCCATAAGGTTGATGTCATCTGCATATCTGAGGTTATTGATATTTCTCCTGGCAATCTTGATTTCAGCTTGTGCTTCTTCCAGCCCAGCGTTTCTCATGATGTACTCTGCATATACTGTCTCTTATGCTTCACCACTTAACCATGCTGCCTCCAACCAGCCAAAGGGCCATAGGAGTAATATACGTCAAGAAAGGACCCAGCCCACTCATGAACACATACCACCTCACACACTCTCCTATACTTACACAGTCACACACACAGATACTCATACTTACAGTTAACATAACTGAAATAAAAGGTATACAGAATCTGCCTCTACCAGGTGTGATGCCTGAATTTCATCTTGTCTTCCATTTCATTTTTCAAAATGTTGGACATCAATGATTCTCTGAAGGATGGGGAATCCCTGCCTGCAACCCACTAGCCTGAGAGATGCTCACACTGTACTTTCTTTCAGGTGTCGACCCTGGGGCCAGATATCAGTGGGACCCAGAGGGTAAGAACTGTGTAGATTGGCTGTGTCACAGATATTTCTGGGAAAATCTGTAATTATGACAGTGGAATATGGGTTAAACTTTTTGAGTTTCCTCATGTACATTTTGAAGATTTTGATTCAGTACTTATCATTCTTTTTAAAATATTAATTATATATTTTGGCTGCTCTGCATCTTTGTTGCTGTGTGCAGGCTTTCTCTAGTTCAGCAGTTGCAGCACATGGGCTTAATTGCCTCGAGGCATGTGGAATCTTCCTAGACCCGTGTCCCCTGCATTGGCAGGTGGATTCTTAACTACTTGTCCACCAGGAAAGCCCCATCATTCCTTTTGCTTAATAAGAATTATGTACTTTGATGGAAAGTCACAAGAAAATCATCAAAGATACTTTTAAAATATGTTTTGAAGAAAAGTCCAACCCCTTGTAGCCAAAGTCTTTACAGCTAATTTCTTCTTTTCTAGGCAATGACCAATGAAATGAAAGTTTCTAAGCCCTTTATGAGGTCTAGCAGTAAAGACTAAGGAGGTCTGCAGCTTCCAAACCTTGCACATTCCAAAGAAGGCTTTGCCTGGCTCTTGGGAAGTAACTTATAAGACCTAGGAATAACTTGTCTGATAAGAGTCTTTGTTTGCCTGGGGCTTGGGCCACCTCATATAGTCTGCAATAACTTGAGTTATATTGGATACCTTGGGCCATGCAGTGTCGACTTGACCTCTGCAAGGGCTGGAGACTAAGATCAACCATAAAAACTTCCATAAAACACTGAACACCAAGGCTCAGGCGAGCTTTTCTGGATGATAGTATTTTGTGTTGTCATCACTGGAGAACTAAGCACTGTTTGTATGACTCCACCAGGAGAGAACACCTGGAAGCCTGCTCCTGGTCTTATCTTGCCCCTGTATGTTTTGGGGGGAACCTGGACCCTGTTACTTATTTTACTCTTTATCCTTCCACTGTAATAAACCATAGAAATTAATATAAAAGATTTTCTCAGTTCTGTGACTCCTTCTATTGAAGCTGAGAATCGTCTTGGGGATCCCCAACAACAGGCTGGTGATTGGGAGTTTAAACAGAAAGCAGCCAGAGGGGTGTGACTGTGGCTGCTATCTAGTTTTGCTCTGACCTCATGGAGACTAGTCCCAACCCTGCAGTGTTAGTTCTTTTGGTGTGAGTGGCCCCCATACATGCAGAGGCCATATTGCCAGCCCAACTGAACACACACTTGGGTATAAAATATAAAGGGGAGGATGTGAGCAGCGAGGGGTCTGCTGCTCAAGGGAGCAAATCTGTGGCAAGACTGCCTTTGAGAATGTTGTGACTGATGGACTCTGACCCTGAGAAAGCTGCTGAAGGAGAAGCAGCAGCATAGGTATGAGGGTGGAGAAAGACTCCTGTCTGTCTTTGGTGGACCAGGAAAAACAAGTCAACCCTTGCTTAATTCAGAACGCTGTTAATCAGTTCCCTCATTTAATTGGAAATGTGACTTTCTGATATCCCTTTTGGGGTGGGGTGGGAGGAGCTAAATTACAGGGAAATGAGCAAACTCAGAGATTTGAGAACTATAGCCTGGGGGGGCCTGGCTTCTGTTGGGGAGGTCCAAGTTCAAGAGCCTTATTCTAATAAAAATCAATGATTTGTGAGTGACTCAGTGGTTGTTGCCAGACTATGAGCAGATCAGTGAGTTTCAGGAAGAGTTCTACCCCGTTTCTGTTTTATCTTCACATAACAGAAACTTGAATTGAATACAGAACCCTAAGCTCCTTCTTTGAGATTTGTCTGAATTGTCTGGGCTCCCAGGCCACATCAGAGAGACCAGCACCCTGTTCTTTCCAGGTTGGTGGCTGAGATCTGGCCTGCATGCACAGGTAGGCATTGAGGCCACTGAGATATTGAAGTTCACTCAGCTCAGCCTCCTTGATTGGGAGGACAGGTGGCCTGGAAGGAGCTCCACTCATACCCTGCAATCCAATCCACTTACCCTCATGGCTTGTGCTTTCCTTGAGGCTGGCAGCTTTCAGTAACATTTATATTCTGCCTACCCCAGTCTATCTGTCTAGCCAGGAGCTCTACATTAATCTATTGGGATATTTAATAAGCACCTCACATGGGTCAAATTGATCTGCTAATTTCTGTCCATCCCAGCCCAAACTTGCTATCTTCCCAGTTTAAATAAAAATATCCCCACACTTCCAGCTGCTCAAGACAAAATCCAGGGGATCGTTCTGGATTCCTCACACTCACATCAACAGATTCCATCAACTCTACTTTCAACTTCTCAGCACTTCCCCTGCTCCTATCCTGGTCCCAACCACCATCTTCTGTCTGGATATCTCTGTAGCCTCCCAGCTTCTCTCCTTGCATCTGCTGGCCCCTACTTGTCTATTGTCAACATGGCAGTTAGAGACCATGTCTCCTTCAAGTGTTTAAATTAAGGGAAGGGCATTATACATGGATTCAGACTCTGTATTAAATTCAGATAAATAATATTTTTAAAATATAAGGACATATATTAAAAAAACAAAGAAATGAATTCTTTGTATTCAAAACTCTTTTCATGTGCTATATCTATATAGAAGATGTGAAAAAGAGTGACATATTCCTCTGTATGCCAAGTTTCCGTGCTTTCCCCACTAATATTTCTATTAATGCTATGTATGTTTAATTTTGTATAGTATATACTATATGTTGTCATACATAAGTATCATGGAATTAATACTATATAATATGAATATAATATTACCCTAAGCGTGTACATTGTATTCTTGGTGTTACATAATACATATTATGTTTAATTGTGCATATGTTTATCATCTCCATGGATATTCTTTACCAATAGTAATTTTAGATTTTACATAGGACATTAACTCCTTAATCATACAGAGTGTATTCAATCAGTTCTATTCTTATCAGCATGCATATCACAGTCAGTATCATCCCTTAACAAGCAAGTTTGGGGAAACAGCAGCCTCTTGGTTAATGCCATTTTCATTGCCCTGGGCCTGTTAATAGCAAGAGATTCCAGCTTGACTCTATACTTGGGATCTGATTCTTTCTTCAGAGCCATCTTGCCTAAAAACTTCATGCACTCCCCTAAATAAGACACCTTGATGAACAGATGACTAACCTGCTAGTGGTCCCATAGAACTGTGATGTCATGCATGTGGCATACTTAATTGTTGAGTAGCCTGTGATTCTTCTCATGGCTAATGAAGGCCTTGACACTTAAGTTCAGGTAGCTGAGCTATAATTGAATGTTATTTATCAACATCATCAACCGTAAAGTGTTATTTAGTTCATGCTTGGCAGACATGATAATTTTAATATGTAAAAATTTATCCCACACATACACGTGTAGATGTATACGCATACACATGAAATAAACTCAGTGATCACTTACATAAAGATAGAAGTTTAATTCCTCCTGTTCCTTTTCCTCCTTAAATATGTCTTACAGCATTTTTACAAACACCCTAAAAAAATCATCAACCCCCTGAAGCTCATTTATAAATGAGCTACGACAGATTTATTTGAAATTTGCTTTTAAGATAATAAATTTAAAACTTTTTTTCCCAAATTTGTTTCTTTAAAACATCCTATTTCTCAATTAAAGACAATTTCAAAATTTATATTTTAGAAAGAATTCTGGTTTAAAGGCCTGATTTTTCTAATTCCTATAATGTAGGTTTTTTCCTCCTTTTCATCCCCAATTTTTTGCATCATTCTTCATTTGTTAATATGGTGTATCACGTTGATTGATTTGTATATATATATACACTTTGCACCTCTGGTGTAAACCTCACTCAATTGTAGTGTATGATCCTTTTAATGTATTATTGGATTCTATTTCCTAGTTTTCCATCAAGGATTTTTGCATTTATGTTCTTAAGTGATACTGGACTGTAACTTTCCTTTTTGTGTAATATTATGTCTGGTTTTGACATCAGAGTGACGGTGGCCTAATAGAATGAGTTTGAGGATATTCCTCCCTCTGCAATTTTTGGAAGAGTTTGAGAAGGATAAGTGTTAACTAACTTGTATCTAAATGCTTGATAGAATTCACCTGTGAAGCCATCTGGCCCTGGGCTTTTGTTTGTTGGAAGATTTTTTATTACAGTTTCAATTTCAGTGCTTGTGAATGGTCTGTTCATATTTTCTATTGCTTCCTGGTTCAGGCTTGGAAGGCTGTACTTTTCTAAACATTTGTCCATTTCTTTGAGGTTGTCCATTTTATTGGCATATAGTTGCTTGTAGTAGTCTCTTGTGATCCTTTGTATTTTTGTGGTGTCAATGGTAATTTCCCCTTTCTTCATTTCTAATTTTATTGATTTGAGCCTTCTCACTTTTTTTCTGAATGAGTCTGGCTAGTGTGGCACTAATGGCAAAGAACCCACCTACAAATGCAGGAGATGTAAGAGACGTGGATTCCATCCCTGGGTTGGGAAGATCCCCTGGAGATCTTGGGGCAACTCATTCCAGGGTTCTTGCCTGGAGAATCCCATGGACAAAAGAGCCTGGCAGGCTACAGTCCATAGGGTAGCAAAGAGTCAGAGACAACTGAAGTGATTTAACACAATGGTTAATCTATTTTGTTTATCTTCTCAAAGAAGCAGCTTGTAGTTTTATTGCTCTTTGCTACTGTTTTCTTCATTTCTTCATTTATTTCTATAATTTCTTTGCTTCTACTAACTTTGAGGATTTTGGGGGAGGGGGGAGGGGTTGTTGTTCTTTCTCTAATTGCTTTAGGTGTAAGGTTAGGTTGTTTGAATCTTTTTCATGTTTCTTGAGGTAGGATTGTATTGCCATTAACTTCCCTCTTAGCACTGCTTTTGCTGCATCTCATAGGTTTTGGGTTGTGTTTTCATTCTTTTGTTTCCAGGTACTTTTTATTTTCTCTTTGATTTCTTAAGTGACCTCTTGGTTATTTAGTGGCATATTGTTTAGTCTCCAACTCAAATTTTAAAAATTGTTAATGTAGCTTAATTCCAAGCAAGGCACTGAAAATGTCTACATGGGCTCTTCAAATCTCTGTAATTAATTTTTCATAAAGTTACATGTGCTAGCATTCACGTGTAACATTAACAAAATGCTCCATAGGTGACAAACGCTCTCTAGATGTGAATGCTCTCAGAATTCTCTCTACATTATAAAAAGCTGAAGGGAGCAAGCTCTGAGCACACTGTCTACGTACTGTTTATGTATCTCATTACTCCTTGCTCAATTCACTTTCATGGGACACAGCAATAATAAAAATTCTGCAATAAATGAAAGTTTGACTGAGTTATACTCATAAGCATATATAAGGGTTGATAAATTTCATACCAGTCACTGTGAGCATATGCTAACTCAACAAAATTTGTCACAACGTGTATTTAACAGAATTAAGAAAGTTAAACTTTAACCAAAGCCATTAAAAAGCTCTAGCTGAAATAAAAATAATCTACAAAAGTGATTTTAACATTTTAAAATACATGAAAACCAAGATTCCACCATGCTGAGCCCTAAACCTAAACAACTAACAAAACACATTTTTTTTTGTTTGTTTGTTTTGCCAGAATACTATGAGCAACAGCTTAAAACACAAAAGTGAGATGATGGATGTCCTTATAGAAGACAGAAAAGCAGAAGGCACACACAGACACATGTTGAAGAGGCAGAGATTGAATTGATGAAGCCACAAGCCAAAAACACCAAGGACACTCATCATTGGATTTAAGCCCCACCATAATCTATGATGATTTCACTTCACCTTTATCATATCTGCAAAGACTCTTATCCCAAATAAGGTCATATTCTGAGGTTCTGGGTGGATATAGCTTTTGAGGGAGCATCAATCAATATGCTACAGTGCTGGTTAAAACATCCAATACCGCTAGCAAAGGAATTGTTTATATAAAAAAATTCCTTCAGTGTACTCTGAGAAGGCAGCTGAGTGTCAAAATTAATAAAAGGAACTATATTAGAGTTGGGAGGCCAGAATGGGAAGCTTCACACACATACCACTCCATGGCAATACAAATCTTAATAGGAAGACACCTGCTTTGCATCTCTGGCTGAAAATGACCCTACTTTACCCACTGCCAGCATGAGGAAGAAAGATGTTTTTCTCCTTGTTTGGCAACAGCACAACAAACGTGACATTGTCACAACTCAGCCAATGAAAAGTCACTATACTTCAGTGGACTTATTGTAACAGCCCATCCCAACATCTTTTTTTCTGTAAAAGGTTTCCTCTCCTTTTATAGGACTTGCATGTGGTTCACCATAATTGCAGTTCTTTGCTGCCCCCCCCCCAATAAACTCATTTTTGCTGGTAGAATAATTGGTTGTTTTATTGTTTTAAGGTAACATCAGTCAAGGAGAGAGCACCTGCATTACTAGATGGGCTCACTTGGAGAACCCTGGCACTATCCCATCATTCTCCTCTTTCTTCTCTTTTCCACCTCAGTCCATCTTTTCATGATTATTTTCTTCTCCATTTTGATCTATGCTTATTTCTCCCTGTATCTTAGACCCCCCTCTCCCCCAAATCTCTATGATCCTAATATCCCAAAATAGGGATCTGATATTTCTAGTGGTTTGTATGCAGGTTTATTCTGGAACAGTGTTGGCCTCTCATTCTCAGAGTCCTCCATCCTCTATTTGAGGTGATTTGTGAATGAAGAGCCACAGTTGCCAGCACATGTACTGCTGTATGAATAGTGAAATCCTTTCGCATACCCCTTCTGTTATCTGAAAAGGAAGGAATTGGGGATCCAGAATGGAGGGGGATGGTTCAGTGTAATCCTTCCCAGGCTAAACTCTATGAATCACCCAGGGATTGTGAATATTTTCATTATTTATATGAAGAAGCTAAATTTTGAGTGTAACAAACCAGTCATCCAGGCAAAAATCTCAGATTTTTACTGAGCATTTATGCAGGAGAAAATGACTTAGCTAAGGATCCTAACCATCAATTTAGACAGAGGTGGGTATGAGTTGAGTAAGTATTTCTCCATCTAGAAAAGAAAGCCAGTCAGTCACCTCCACTAACTTGTGAAGCAAGGTCCCAAAAGAATGAGGATTATGTTGTTGTTGTTTGGTTGCTCAGTCATGTCTGATTTTTGCAACCCCATGGATTGCAGCACGCCAGGCTTCCCTGTCCTTCACTATCTTACAGAGTTTGTTCAAACTCAAGTCCATTGAGTCAGTGATACCATCCAGTCATTTCATCCTCTGTCTCCTTCTTCTCCTGGTCTCAATCTTTCCCAGCATCAGGGTTTCCAATTAGTTGACTCTTCCCATCAGGTGGCCAAAGTACCAGAGCTTCAACTTCAGCATCAGTCCTTCCAATGAATACTCAGAGTTGATTTCCTTTAGGATTGACTGGTTTGATCTCCTTGCTGTCCAAGGGACTCTCAAGCATCTTCTCCACCACCACAGTTCAAAAGCATTACTTCTTTGGTGCTCAGCCTTCTTTATGGGCCAAACCTCACACGTGTACACGACTACTGGAAAAAACCATAGCTTTGAGTATGCAGACCTTTGTCGGCAAAGTGATGTCTTTGGTTTTTCATACGTGTCTAGTTTTGTCGTGTCTTTTCTTCCAAGGAGCAAGCGTCTTTTAATTTCATGGCTGCAGTCACTGTTCACAGTGATTTTGGAGCCCATGAAAATTAAGTCTGTCACTGTTTTCATTTTTTCCCCCATCTATTTGCCATGAAGTGATGGGGCTTCAGCAATATGTGAACCATGAACTTCCTGATGTTCAAGCTGGTTTTAGAAAAGGCAGAGGAACCAGAGATCAAATTGCCAACATCCGCTGGATCACGGAAAAAGCAAGAGAGTTCCAGAAAAACATCTATTTCTGCTTTATTGACTATGCCAAAGCCTTTGACTGTGTGGATCACAAGAAACTGTGGAAAATTCTGAAAGAGATGGGAAGACCAGACCACCTGACCTGCCTCTTGAGAAATCTATATGCAGGTCAGGAAGCAACAGTTAGAACTGGACATGGAACAACAGACTGGTTCCAAATAGGAAAAGGAGTTCGTCGAGGCTGTATGTTGTCACCCTGTTTATTTAACTTATATTCAGAGTACATCGTGAGAAATACTGGGCTGGAAGAAGCACAAGCTGAAATCAAGATTGCCAGGAGAAATATCAATAACCTCAGATATGCAGATGACACCACCCTTATGGCAGAAAGTGAAGAGGAACTAAAAAGCCTCTTGATGAAAGTGAAAGTGGAGAGTGAAAAAGTTGGCTTAAAGCTCAACATTCAGAAAACGAAGATCATGGCATCTGGTCCCACCACTTCATGGGGAATAGATGGGGAAACAGTGGAAACAGTGTCAGACTTTATTTTTCTGGGCTCCAAAATCACTACAGATGGTGACTGCAGCCATGAAAATAAAAGACACTTACTCCTTGGAAGGAAGGTTATGACCAACCTAGATAGCATATTCAAAAGCAGAGACATTACTTTGCCAACAAAGGTCCATCTAGTCAAGGCTATGGTTTTTCCTGCGGTCATGTATGGATGTGAGAGTTGGACTGTGAAGAAGGCTGAGCACCGAAGAATTGATGCTTTTGAACTGTGGTGTTAGAGAAGACTCTTGAGAGTCCCTTGGACTGCAAGGAGATCCAACCAGTCCATTCTGAAGGAGATCAGCCCTGGGATTTCTTTGGAAGGAATGATGCTAAAGCTGAAACTCCAGTATTTTGGCCACCTCATGCGAAGAGTTGACTCATTGGAAAAGACTCTGATGCTGGGAGGGATTGGGGCAGGAGGAGAAGGGGGATGACAGAGGATGAGATGGCTGGATGGCATCACTGACTCGATGGACGTGAGTCTCAGTGAACTCCGGGAGTTGGTGATAGACAGTGAGGCCTGGCGTGCAGCGATTCATGGGGTTGCAAAGAGTTGGACACGACTGAGCGACTGATCTGATCTGATGGGACTGGATGCCATGATCTTATTTTTTTGAATTTTGAGGATTATGTATGTAACACCACACTCCGCATCTCCCACCAAACCTGCTCCTTGTGCCATCTTGCCCTTCTCAGTCAATGACAACCCTATTCTTCCACTTGTGAAGGCCCCAAACCTGAAGTGTTCCCTGACTCCTTATTCTCATGTTCTACACCCAATCTATAAGCAAACTTTGACTCTACCTGCAAAATACTTTCAGAACACTACTGTTTCTCTGTGGCTCCACCATTCGCACCTTGGAAGTCACTATCGTCTTTCTTCTGAACCACTGCAATAGCCTCCTGTGCGGTTCTTTGCTCTTGCTTCACCTCAGAGGGCACTTACAAAAGCTTCATCAGACTGCGTTCTTCCTCCACTAGGACCCTAAATGCATGCAGAGGCTGGCCACATATCTGGCATATAACTTATCATCTCTCCAACTTCATTGTTTTGATTCCCCTTCTTTACTCAGCTGCAGCTATTCCATTCCTCCAAAGTGTTGGGGTTCATCCCACCTCAAGGTCTTTGGACATGCTATTCTTCCCATCTCAAGTATTTCCCTGCTTGAATTCTGCATGGCTTATTCTTCATAACTTTTGGCTTTCCCCTCAAATATAATTTTTTTCAGGGATACTTTCCATGACCACACTATTTAAAACAGGATACAACATCCCCCTTTTCTGATTTCATTTTCTCCATAGAACTTTCCACTTATAATAAATACCACATATTTTACTAGTTTGTTTATTGTCTGTTTCTCTCACTGGGATGTAAGCAGTGACTGTCACAGAGTGGGCACTCAGTAGCTGTGTTGCCAAAATCTTGGCTCCTTGTCTGCCAATGCGAAATAGAAATACGGAGACAGAGTTTGGGGTAAACAGAAAAGAGTAGCTTTATTATTTTTGCCAGGCAAAAGGGAAACACAGTCGGCTAGCTCCTCAAGAACTGTGCCCCCCTTGCTCAGGAATAGGGAAAGGTTTTATATCCTCTTAAAGGTCTTGCATTTTTTTTTTTTTCTTCTGTAGTCTCAAAATGGCCACAGCTGCCATCAGGCAACTCAGCAACTGGGTCTAGTGACCCTGCAGTTATTGGCCCATGACCTTCTTTTTGAAATGCAGACTGCTACAAGAGTGTAGGGTCAAAGAATGCCAGGTGCAGAGTATAATCTATGTATCAGTCAGAGAATGATTAGCTTTGTAAAGGATAAGTTCAGCTACAAGTGTTTGCTAGTAGCAACAGCTGCTGCTGCTAAGTTGCTTCAGTCGTGTCTGACTCTGTGCGACCCCATAGACAGCAGCCCACCAGGCTCCCCCATCCCTGGGATTCTCCAGGCAAGAATACTGGAGTGGGTTGCCATTTCCTTCTTCAGTGCATGAAAGTGAAAAGTGAAAGTGAAGTCACTCAGTTGTGCCCGACTCTTAGCGACCCCATGGACTGCAGCCTACCAGGCTCCTCCGTCCGTGGGATTTTCCAGGCAAGAGTACTGGAGTGGGGTGCCATTGCCTTCTCCGAGTAGCAACAGCTAAAGAACAACAAAGATTGTTTAACTCCTGCAGGCCTGTTTGACTGGTATGTGCCAAAGGCCATTCACTCATTTCTGTTTTTACTGCAACAGATCTTGCTGAACGTGTGAATGAATGAGATGTAGGTATGGGGAACAAAGGAAGATAGGAATAACTGCACTTACGTTACCTAAAATAGCACTCCACCCTCCCAGAACTCATCTACCCACTTAACTTACTTCCTTTTTCTTCACAGCTTCTATCACCTTTGACACTATTTGTTTCTTGAGTGCCTCTTTTATTAAAAAGAGACTCCACTGAGAACAAGAACTTTTTTGTTCTCTGCTGTATCTTGTTTGCAGGCCATCAATCGATTTGTGGAATAAACAGTGACAAACTTGAGTGTGCCCTTGGCTCCAGAATCTCACAAATGAGGATGATGACTTATTTTCCTGACCTAGGTGGTTTACTTTTTACGCTAACCAAAACCCTTATGGAGAAATGCCAACTTAGAGAAGCCAATACAGAATCTTCGCTACTTGGCCCTCTTCTTGAATATTTAGCATGATTTGGTCCCAAGGATTTTTGTGTTTAGAAAATCCCTTGGAGGTCAAGGCACCTTTTACTGTAAAGTACACTCATATATACCTTATGGAGCTGAGTCTCAAAGTGTGTGTATAGGGAGGAGATGGGGGTAATCTTGGGTGGAAGGGGGACTTTGCCCACCACCCCCTTCATAGTACCTGCAGAATGTGAGAGTTGTGAGTTAAGTTTTATTGGGGACAAAAATGAGGACTGCAGTTGAGGAGACAGCACCTCAGATACCTCTGAGAAACTGCTCCACGGAGGCAAGGGGGAAAGGTCAGTATGTATGTGATTTTAGTAATGGGGGGAGTACTTGCAATCAAGCACATATTTTCCACAAGGTTTCTACTAGTCTCGTGAAGCTTCTGCTAGTCACAAGAAACAGTCATCACCATGAAGGATTTTGGTGCTTTTCTAGATATGAGATATGAGAATTGGGCTCATAAAGTCAGCTCCTGAGAATACCTATCTGAAGAACCTGTCCTGCCAGTTTTTCTCTGAGCACAGAGCACCTCATTTCTTCTCTCCAGCCTCAACTCCTTCAGGGGGTGTTGAAGGTCAGCAGCTGCAGCAGCACATGACTTAATCCTTGTAGAAGTAGATGGAAAGCACCCATGGCAAGTGCCAGTTTGTAGTTGATGTTATCATAACTGGTGGAACAGGGAGTGTGGTTTGCTACTGGCACCTAGTGGATACAGCCAAGGGATGCTCAAAATCCTAAATCAGTGCTACCAGATTTAGCAAGTAAAAATACCTATAGGTAGAATCAGCAAAAGGTCTTAATGACTTGGATAACCATGATGGTGTGGCCACTCCCATAGAACCAGGTATTCTGGACTGTGAAGTCAAGTGAGCCTTAGGAAGCATTACTATGAACAAAGCTAATGCAGGTGATGGAATTACAGCTGAGCTATTTCAAATCCTAAAAGATGATTCTGTTAAAGTGCTTCACCCATTGTTGTTGTTCAGTCGCTAAGTTGTGTCTGATTCCTTGTGACCCCACGGACTGCAGCACACCAGGCCTCCCTGTCCCTTACCATCTCCCAGAGTTCACTAAGTTCATGTCCATTGAATCACTGATGCCATCCAACCATCTGCTGCCCTCTCCTCCTTTTGCCTTCAGTCTTTCCCAGCATCAGGGTCTTTTCCAGTGAGTTGGCACTTCACATCAGGTGGCCAAAGTATTGGAGATTCAGCTTTAGCATGAGTCCTTCCAATGAATATTCAGGGTTGATTTCCCTTAGGATTGACTTGTTTGATCTCCTGGAGGAGGGAATGGCAAGCCACTCCAGTATTCTTGCCACAAAAACTCCTCCCTCCATGGGATTCTCCAGGCAAGAGTACTGGAGTGGGTTGCCATTTTCTTCTCAGGGGATCTTCCCGACCCAGGGATCAAACCTGGGCCTCCCACATTCCAGGCAGATGCTTTAACCTTTGAGCCACCAGAGAAGCCCACAAAAACTACATGAACAGTATAAAAAGGCTGCACTCAATATGCCAGCAAATTTGGAAAACTCAGTAGTGGCCACAGGAAAAGGTCAGCTTTCATTCCAATCCCAAAGAAGAGCAATGCCAAAGAATGTTCAAACTACTGCACAACTGTGCTCATTTCACATGCTAGGAAGGTAATGCTCAAAACCCTTCAAGCTAGGCTTCAACAGTACTTGAACCAAGAACTTCAAGATGCACAAGCTGGATTTTTAAAAGTCAGAGGAACCAAAAATCAAATTGCCAACATCCGTTGGGTCACAGGAAAAGCAAGAGAATTCCAGAAAAATGCCTTCTTCTGCTTCACTATGAGAAAGACTTTGTCTGGATTACAACAAACTGTGGAAAATTCTTAAAGAGATGGAAATACCAGACCACCTTACCTGCCTCCTGAGAAACCTGTATGTCAGTCAAGAAGTAACAGTTAGAACCAGACATGGAATAATGGACTGGTTCAAAATTGGGAAAGGAATATGTCAAGACTGTACACTGTCACCCTGCTTATTTAACTTATATGCAGGGTATATCATGCAAAACATTGGGCTGGATAAATCACAAGCTGCAATCAAGCTTGCAGGAGAAATATCAATAACCTCAGATATGCAGATGACACCACCCTTATGCAAAAAGCAAAGAGGAACTAAAGAGCCACTTGATGAAAGAGGAGAGTGAAAAAGCTGGCTTAAAACTCAAAATTCAAAACACTAAGATCATAGCATTTTGGTTCCATCACTTCATGGCAAACAGATGGTGAAAAAATGGAAACAGTGAGACTTAATTTTCTTGGGTTCCAAAATCACCATGAATGGTGACTGCAGTTATGAAATTAGAAGATGCTTGCTTTGTGGAAGAAAAGCTATGACAAACCTACCATTAAAAAGCAGAGACATCACTTTGCTGATAAAGGTCCACATATTCAAGGCTATGGTTTTTCCAGTAGTCAAGTACAGGTGTGAAATTTGGACCATAAAGAAGGCTGGGTGCTGAAGAATTGATGCTTTTGAACTGTGGTGCTAGAGAAGACTCTTGAGAGTCCCTTGGGCAACAAGGAGATCAAACCAGTAATTCTAAAGGAAATCATCCCTGAATACTCATTGGAAGGACTGATGCTGAAGTTGAAACTCCAATACTTTGCCACCTGATGGGAAGAGCCAACTAACTGGAAAAGACCCTGATGCTGGGAAAGATTGAGGGCATGGGGAGAAGAGGGAGACAGAGGATGAAATGGTTGGATATCATCACCAACTCAATGCACATGAGCTTGAGCAAACTCTGGGAGATGGTGAAGGACAGAGGAGCCTGGCATGCTGCATGCAGCCCATAGGGTCACAAAGAATTGGACAGGACTGAGGGACTGAACAACAACAGCGTCACCAGATGAAATCCTTAACTCCTAGATTAATCTTATTGTTCAGTCTTGTCCAATTCTTTGCTGCCCCATGGACTGCAGCATGCCAATCTAAGATTAATCTTAGGGTATATATTTATTTGAAATTCGAACTTAACTGAGCACCCTGATTTATATCTGGTGATCCTACCTGCAATACACAGGACAGACCCCCACGACAAAGAATTATCCAAACTAAAAAGTCCAAGGTGTAAAGTTGAGCAGGTTATGCAAGTTACTGGGCCAAGCCTCGGAATTTCTGATTAGGTATTTCTGGGATGGGGCCCCAGAATATGCATTTTTATCATGTTCCCAAGCGAAGCTGTTGTTGAATTATATTGGAGAACCACCCACCTAGAGAGAAAAAAAGGTTTCGTCCCTTCGTAAGTAATAGAGAGGAAAGTGCCTAGGCTAGCAAGTAGAGGAACCGGGGGAGTGGAGGGTGCAAGAGAGGCCTTGGAGAAGTGCAAGAGGTGCAAGGGGTGCAAGAGTATATTTCACTTCCCTGGCCCCGGCTTCAGAGGCACTTCCGGGTTTCCCCTAGGCACAGCGGAAGCCCCAAAGTCTCGTTGGTTGCTGGGATCGGGGGCGTGTCCTAAGCAGGGTGTGTCCTGGGCGGGGAGCGGAAGGCGGGCCGAAGGCGAGTGGAGCGCTCTCTTGCCGGACGTTGCGCTGCCGCGACGGCCGACGCAAGCAGCGCCGAGGCGCTCTAGGCTCCGCGCTACTAGTGGTATCTGGCACGAACCACGAGGCTCCAGTCTGTTCATCGCAGGTCGAGGTCGCCCCGCTTGCACCGCCGACTATACCCCTCTTGGATGTGGGAGCGGCGGACCGTAGCGATGTTTTTTCTCAACGGTGCCCCAGGCGTTGGGCCTCGATGCCGCGGGCGCACGGTGAGTAGGTGTGACTGGTACAGGCACAACGGACCTCGGGGCTTCGAGTTAACAGAGCCGTTTGAGGGGGTCCCCCTGCGGGGAGGAAGGCGGGGCCGGCACCGGGGCGGGGTTAACTGGGGCGGAGCGAGCGTGGGGCTAGGCCGGGCTGGGGCGGGAAAGACTGCTGTGGGCGGAGCTTGGGCTCGGGCGGGCTGACGCTGGGGGCGGAGCGGGTGGACATCTGTGGGCGGGGTCGGCGGGATCGGGCGGGCTTAGAGGCCTTGCCCTTTAGGAGAGAAGGGGTTCTGCGTGGGGATACGCTGTGTGAAGGGCGCTTTTGGCATTTCCACAGTTTCTGCCTGCTTCTGGGATCTCTGAGGTTGCATAGCATCTTTGTTTTCCTCTCTTCCCCTTTTTTGTTTAGCATTGAGATGCGTACGAGAAGGAGAGCCACCATATCTCACAAAGGCCATTCTTGAGCCGTTTTGCATCTGGCTTGACTTTGAGGCATTTACGTTTATAAAATGTCTTACTAAACAATGTTTTTTCTAAGTAACTTTAAAAAATGAGGCCGCGGCTGGCTCGCTGGCTCGCTGGCTTGCTCGGCGGCGCTCTGAGGTGTGTGGGGCATCGAGTCCCCCGGCCCGGTGAGGCGCGGCGCGGCGCGGCGGGATGCGGCGGTTAAAAAAAAAAATAAAAATAAAAATAAAAAATGAGAAAAGTTTGAAAACTAATACAAAGAATCCCTACATTCAAGTCACCTGGGTTCCCCAAATGTTAACATCTTACTTAAGAGAGCAGTTAGCGAAACCAGGACACCAAAGGTCTACAGGCCTTGTTCAGAATTTTTCGCTCTTCTCAGCCATTTCCTTTTTGTGGTATAGGATCCAAGTCAGGATTTAGTTCCATTTAGTTGTCCTGTCTCATTGGAAAATTTAATATTTTAAGCACTAGAGGTCCCCTCACCTCTAAGATCCCTCAGAATGGCCCTAGGAACATCAGATCTCAAATCTAAGAGCCTTTTCTTCCTGGGTGCCAGAGTCAGTTGAAAATGTCCAGCTGAGCCTCTGGGAATGTCCAACTGAGAATGTCCAGCTGAGCCACAGCTTTGCACACCTGTGCCTTGACACATCTGGCCCTTGACTGCTCAGCATTTCCTGGTTTTTCTATCTCTCAGGTCAACCTCCTGCCCTTATATCTCTTAGACATCTCTGAAGATGCCTTTTCCAGCTTCTCTTTCATTTCAGGCTTCCTCCCTGGGTATCACCTGTGGCTTCAGGGATTCTTGTGGATTTGGGGCTTCCACAAATCCTCAGAAAACGGACTCACTTATGACTTTATCCCAGGCCATTTCTCAGACCTAGAGGGACTGTGGCCTTTCAGTACCTTTCTGGGTTATCTCAAAAGCACTTCCATCCCAATATGTGCAAGACACAGGTCCAAATCACCCACGTCTCATGCCATACTTGTGCTCCTGGCCTCTGTGAATGGCACCACCCTACTCTAGCCACTAAACCTTAACTCTGGGAGGCCTCCCTGATCAGCCCTCTCCCTCCCCCTCAATCATCCAAACTTGTTGGTTTACTTTTTGAGTCCTACTTGGGCTGGCCCACTTTTTGCCATAAGCACCACCATCCTGATGATCGCTCTTATCTCCTTACGTCTGCTTTGGTGCCCTCACTCAGTTGTCTATACCACAGTCAGAATAAACTTATTAAAATGTAAAGCCAAATGTGTCATGCTCTGCCTATAACCTTCTTTGATTTCCCTTTGCTTTACGTTAAAGATAAGTCTCTTTAAACAGTGCCTTCAAGACATGGAATAGTTGATCCAGTCTCTTCGTATACCCTCTCCCTTGGGTTCTCTACCCTGTCATAATTGTCTTTGCTTTCCCGCGTATTTGCTGTTTCTTCTGCTTGGGATGCTGTTCTCTGCCTCCTCGGGGAATTTGTACTCTTTTGGAGGGTCTGTTTCCTGCTGCTGCTACTGCTGCTAAGTTGCTTCAGTCGTGTCCAACTCTGTGCGACCCAATGGACGGCAGCCCATCAGGCTCCCCCGTCCCTGGGATTCTCCAGGCAAGAACACTGGAGCGAGTTGCCATTTGCTTCTCCAGTGCGTGAAAGTGAAAGTGAAGTCACTCAGTTGTGCCCGACTCTTAGCGACCCCATGGACTGCAGCCTACCAAGCTCCTCCGTCCATGGGATTTTCCAGGCAAGAGTACTGGAGTGGGGTGCCATTGCCTTCTCCATCTCTTTCCTAGGGGAGGTCTAATTATCCTTTCCTTAGAAGTTCTGTGACTTTCCTGACTAGATCTAACTAAGTCCTGTTTTGGAGATCTTAATCTCGCCTACCTCTGCTTTTTGGTAGCCTTGTTAGAGTAGTGATTTTATACATGCCTAGGTGTCTAGTAGGCACTTCTGATGTTTGCTAAAGGAGTGAAGAAATTAAGGGCTGCTTTATATGGCTGCCCAACAACCTCTTTCTGGAAATCATTCCCGTTGGGAATTTGCTTAGCCTGCAGAGGCACTGTTTACTCTTGTCCAGTTCCTCTGGTGGTTCTGTCAAGAAGGGCAAGAAGGATGGAAGGGCCATGCAGTAGGGTATGGAGGGACTGAGGAGCACGGCCAGAGGACCACTGAAAGAGAAAAATGGCTTTTCCTACCCTTTCTGCCTAGCTATCCCTTCTGTTCTTGAGTCCACTGTATCAGTTGGCTCTCCATTGCTAGACATTTCGTATGCAAAGTTTTAGAGAATCTTTAGGAATGCATTTTTGTTAGGGTGAATTAAGTATTGAGTTCCTTAGTACTTTACTAAATAGCTGTCTTAAAGCCAAAAAGTTAAGATGAAAATGAAAGCCTGCTATAGAATTAGGAGAATGCCCTGCAGTATGGCCATTTGCTCTACAGCAGAAGTTGTTCAGTTCAGAAGGTATTTACTGTGTGCCTGTTACATGCCAGGGGCTGTGTTGGCTTCTAAGGATCAGTCAGTTCAGTCACTGAGTCATGTCCGACTCTTTGTGACCCCATGGACTGCAGCACACCAGGCTTCCCTGTCCTTCACCATCTCCCAAAGCTTGCTCAAACTTATGTCCATTGAGTCGGTGATGCCATCCAACCATCTTGTCCTTTATTGTCCCCTTCTCCTCCTGCCTTCAATCTTTCTCAGCATCAGGGTCTTTTCCAATGAGACAGTTCTTCATATCAGATGGCCAAAGTAATGAAGCTTCAGCTTCAGCATCAGTCCTTCCAGTGAGAATATTCAGGGTTGATTTCCCTTTAGGATTGACTGGTTTGATCTCCTTGCAGTCCAAGGGACTCTCAAGAGTCTTCTCCAACACTACAGTTCAAAAACAACCTACTACAGATTTGTTGGAAGTTTGATATAGTTAAAATTGTCCATCCTCCTTTGAGTTTCTGTGTTTTCTAAAAGAAAGGTTTCCCCATGCTGTAGTCATTAATATACTTCAAAAGTTTTAAAGTTGTGTTTTTGTTTTGTTTTGTTGCAATTAGTGCTTAATACATCTAGGACTTCACTGTCTAAAAAGTAGCCATGGTCCACATGTGACTGTGTAAATTAGAATTACTAAAAATTAAATAAATTCAAAAATTCAGTGTCCCAGTCACACTAGCCATATATCCAGTGCTTAATCTTCACAGATGTCTCATGCCTACTATATTGGATAGCACTGATGCAAAATATTTCTATCACTGTGGCAAGTTCTATTGGCAGCACTGATGTAGGACTGTAGTTTTCAACCAAGGCAGATTTTACCTCCAGTCCTTCCCACCAGGGAACGCTTGGTGATGTCTAGAAACCCTTTTGTTTTTCACAACCAGTGGGACAGTTGTTCTGTACATACCCATACAGTGGTATGTAGTAAATGGAGGCCTGGGATGCTGTTAAACATCACACAATACATAGGAGAGCCCCCCACAACAAACAATGCCAATAGTTCTGACTATTGGAAACCCTGTCCCAGAATGTATTTTGTTGTGAGGTGTGAGATGAAGGAGCTTCTTCTTTTCTTCTCTGACTAGCCAGTCAACTACACATCATTTTCTGTGTGTACTTGATCCATTTCCCTCTGGTTGGTAGTGAATCTGAAGATTTTTTTTCCCTCAAATGATAGAGAAGGTCCTATTGTCTTGCATATGATTTCTTAAAACTGACTTCCATTTTCTTACAGATTCTTAGACTCTGCAAGTAAAGATAACCTGGTGTTCCCAGTATATCATGGCTTCATCTTCAAGGTAGGAGTAATGTTTGATGAAAGGCTTTATGCAAGTACAGTTGACTCTTCAACACATGGGGACTAGGGTTGCTCACCTCTGTGCATTCACAAATCTGTGTGTAACTTTATAATGGAGCCCTCTGCACTGCTGGCTCCAACTGAGGATCGTGTAGTACTCTAGTACATATTTACTGAAAAAGAATCCATGTATAAGTGAACTCACATAGTTCAGTTCAGTCGCTCAGTCGTGTCCGACTCTTTGCGACCCCATGGACTGCAGCATGCCAGGCCTCCTGTCCATCACCAACTCCCGGAACTTGCTCAAATTCATGTCCATCGAGTCAGTGATGCCATCCAACCATCTCATCCTCTGTCATCCCCTTCTCCTCCTGCTTTCAATCTTTCCCAGCATCAGGGTCTTTTCCAGTGAGTCAGTTCTTCGCATCAGGTGGCCAAAGTACTGGAACTTCAGCTTCAGCATCAGTCCTTCCAGTGAATATTCAGGACTGAATTCCTCTGGGATGGACTGGTTTGATCTTCTTGTAGTCCAAGACTCTCAAGAGTCTTCTCTCAGTTTACATAGTTCAAACCTATGTTATTCAAGGCTAACTGTATTCACCCCTTTGCTTTCGAAAGGCCAAGTTTTCAACGTTTTCAGCTCTCAGTCCTGCCAGCCACCCTAAGCACTTGTTGTCTATGAAGCACCAAGGAGGGAGAGGAGAAAGGAAGATAGGAGAAAAGGCAAGGCAGACAGGGGAGTGTGTGGGGTGCTATGGATGCAGCTGTGTAGCTCTAGTTCCACACTTGATCTAAAGATGTGATTTGCTTTCCCCATCCTTCAAGACACAAGAGGGTTCTGTGTGGGGCTGCCTCAGTTCCTGTAGGCTTTCTCAATACAGGGGTGTGAACAGCCAGGCAGAGAAGGTGTTTGAGGGCCTGTGGGTGCACAACAGCTTGAGTGGTGAGATTAGCCAAGACCGTGGGTGGGCAGGTCTGAATCTGCTGCTATAGACCATGGGTGGCTGGAGGAGGCATGAAAAGGGCTGATGCTCTTTGAGAACATGTCTTCCTTTGAGGTCTGTGGAAAGGCAGAGCTTCAGGTTTCCTCTCCCTTTCTGGCTGGCGCAGAGAGCTTGAGGTGTACCTCATCTCCCCAGAGGTCAGATGTCTTGTGCCCTAGCCTCTAGTATGGGGGCTGGTGGAGCCAATGCCCTGAAAGTGAAGTTGGAGTGAGTCTCTAATGCAGCCTAAACTCCAAAACTACAGGGCAGACCTGCAGAGAAATAGCCTTCATGGTAAAGTCTGTATCCTCCCTCTGGTGTGTGGCTTTTCTCATGCAGTGGCCAGGAAATAGCACATCAGCGTGCCCACCTTCTCAAGTCCAGTCTATTCTCATAGCCACAGTGATGTATTGACCACTCACTGTCCTGCTCCATGCCCCTTAGGGACTTCCTCTGATAACCTGGAAGTCCTCATCAGGACTCTGGAACCCTTTGGAGCCTTGGCCCTGGACCTAGCTACCTCTGCTCTACTCTTCTCCCCTCACTATGGTCTGCAGTGTCACTAACCTCCTTGCTCTTCATAGATCTCAAGGCCCTTCAGCCACAGGGCCTTGTGCCTGTACCTGCAGTTCTCTCCATCTGGGATACCCTGCAAGGCTGCAGGCTCACTCCTTCACCTTGCCAGTCTGTCTGCCCTGTAAGCCTTCCCTCATCATCTGTCTAAAGTAGCACCCCCAGCCCTATTCCTTTGCTGTATTCTCTGTCCCTTATTCAGGATGGCCCGCATCACTACCTGATGCCATCCTGTATAGCTACTTGCTTGTTGATATGTCATTTGTTTCCTTCATTTGGAAACAAGTGCTATGCAGGTTGGGGAGCGGAGTGTGCCCACTGCAGTCCCTGAGCAGCACTAAATACAAACATCTCTTGTATTTGGTTCCCACATGGACAGGCAGAATTAGAATAACAGGGGTTTCCATGTTTCCAAATCCATTTGGCAGGCAGTATGGAGAAGGCAATGGCACCCCACTCCAGTACTCTTGCCTGGAAAATCCCATGGATGGAGGAGCCTGGTAGGCTGCAGTCCATGGGGTCGCAAAGAGTTGGACACGACTGAGCGACTTCACTTTCACTTTTCACTTTCATGCATTGGAGAAGGAAATGGCAACCCACTCCAGTGTTCTTGCCTGGAGAATCCCAGGGACGGGGGAGCCTGGTGGGCTGCCGTCTATGGGGTCACACAGAGTCGGACATGACTGAAGTGACATAGCAGCAGCAGCAGCAGCATGCAGTAGGATAGCAGATGTTGAGGGAGCCATGTGAAAATCTGTCTGAATCTGGCTAGGTCTTGAATTTGGGTAATGAGAGTTCAGGTAGGGAGAATGAGAATTTGGAAAGTGAGGAAACATATTTGTCAAGTGAGTAAGAACAAGGGAAGAGAGAGGTAAGGCAGAAGCACAAAAGCAGGGCTGCTCAGGTCACTGAGTCAAGAGACATCAGTGGAGGTCACTTCAGCAGCCCAACCTTCCCATTGGCAGTTACTATTAACCAGGTGATGACAGTGGCATCTGGACTCATCACTAGAGAGAATCCTCTATTCAAAGACTTGAAGAAGGAAAGGAAGTATGGAATACCTCTTTAGAATGCCTCCCTTTATTAAAACACAGATTAGAAGAGTACTCTGTGTTTGTCTGGAACTTTGACTTATCTGGCACATTGCCTGGTGCTGTTGGATCTGAGATACTGTTACAGCGGGAGTGCCCCCTTCTTGGGCAGTGGTTTGGTGGAGTTTTCTGCTGAAGCACTAGCTTTCCTGCATGGCCTCTCTTCATTCTGTTTCCTGTCATTGCAGCGGCCTCTTTACTGGGAAAAGTACCAGCTCAAAGCTGAAGTCTGTGAAGTTACTTGAGGTTCTGAATGCTCTGGAAGAGGAGGAATCTGGCCACAGTAGGGAGGAGATCTTCATTGCACCGCCCAAAAATGCTGCAGGGGACTTCACTGATGAAGACTCAGGTGATGAAGATGGTCAGCGAGGAACCCACGTGCCCGGTAATGTGCTGCATGCTTTTGTGGTCCCTGAGGACTCTGGCACCCGGGAGGAGGAGGAGGAGGAGCTGCAGCTGCAGCCAGCCATGAAGAAGCAGAAGGCAGTAGTGGAACCTCAACGTGTTTGGACCAAAAGAGATATCCGCCCAGACTTCAGCAGTTGGACAGCAACAGATCCTCATATGGAAGATCTCAAAAGCCAGGAACTGAGTCCTGTAGGTCTCTTTGAACTGTTTTTTGATGAAGGAACGATTAATTTTATTGTTAATGAAACCAATCGTTATGCTAGGCAGAAAAATGTCAACCTGGGTCTCACAGCCCAGGAATTGAAGTGTGTCTTGGGCATTTTGATTTTAAGTGGGTATATCTCTTATCCAAGGAGAAGGATGTTTTGGGAAACATCTCCTGACTCACATCACCATCTTGTGGCTGATGCAATTCGAAGGGACAGATTTGAACTGATCTTCTCATACCTACATTTTGCAGATAACAATGAGCTTGATGAAAGTGATAGGTTTGCCAAGGTCAGGCCTCTCATCGTACGCATGAACTACAATTTCCAGAAACATGCACCCTTGGAAGAGTTCTATAGCTTTGGCGAATCCATGTGTGAATATTTTGGATACCGGGGGTCTAAGCAGCTGCCTGCGGGGAAGCCTGTGCGGTTGGGCTACAAGATCTGGTGTGGGACGACCAGCAGGGGCTATCTGGTATGGTTCGAGCCCTCCCAGGGCACACTGTTCACTAAGCCAGACAGGGGCCTGGACCTGGGAGGCAGTATGGTGGTGAAATTTGTGGACGCACTTCAGACTCGTGGCTGTCTGCCATACCACATATTTTTTGACAAGGTTTTTACAAGTGTCAAATTGATGTCCATTTTAAGGAAGAAAGGAGTGAAGGCCACAGGAACTGTTCGTGAGTACAGAACTGAGCGTTGTCCCCTTAAAGATCCCAAAGAACTGAAGAAAATGAAGAGGGGTTCGTTTGATTACAAAGTTGACGAGAGTGAGGAGATCATTGTGTGTCGCTGGCACGATAGCAGTGTGGTCAACATCTGCTCCAATGCTGTGGGCATAGAACCAGTGGGGCTGACGAGCCATCACTCAGGAGCAAACAAGATGCAGACCCAGGTTCATCAGCCATCCCTGCTGAGACTGTACCAGGAGAAGGTGGGGGGTGTCGGCCGTATGGACCAGAACATCGCCAAGTACAAGGTGAAGATCCGGGGTATGAAGTGGTACTCGAGTTTCATTGGTTATGTTATTGATGCAGCTCTTAACAATGCTTGGCAGCTGCATAGGATATGCTGCCATGATGCCCAGGTGGACCTCCTGGCCTTCCGAAGATATGTGGCCTGTGTGTACTTAGAGAGCAATGCAGACACATCATCCCAAGGGAGGAGAAGCAGGCGGCTGGAAACTGAGAGCCGCTTCGACATGATTGGGCACTGGATCATCCACCAGGACAAGAGGACCCGGTGTGCCCTGTGCCACTCACAGACCAACACCCGCTGTGAGAAGTGCCAGAAGGGCGTCCATGCCAAGTGCTTCAGGGCATACCACATCCGGTAATGCCTGATGGGCAGAGGGAGCCCTCGGGATATGTGGTTTGCAATGAGATGTTTACAGCTAATTACATAGAGCATTTGGGGCACTTGTGGTGGTGTTGACAAGAGACCTGAGTCCTTGATTTGGTTTTGTATTTTTCCCCATTTTCATCACCGTTACCTTTTAATTATCTTCTATTATGCCTACATGTAATATACATTAATATTTACATTAGTAATCATAAATTTTTGTAAAGATATATTTTATACAACTATTTATTTCAACTTATGGGCCCTTTTTATTCAAATAAAATTCTTCCTTTGGGGTATAGCTGTCTGGTAAGGACAACTGAATGTAACCAAAACCTTATAGAAACTTGTGAACAGTAAAAAGATTTTATAGTATATGCTATCAGTTATACTAATCTGATATAGGCAATATTGTATCAATATGATGAAGGATATCTTAATCATATTTATTTCATTTTATCTAATGCTAGCAAACTTTCCAGGGATAGATAATCTGCCATTATTTACCCAGCTGACTAGATGTATAGAGTTTGTATTTTCTTGATAAAAAATATTTTCCTAATACATGTATATCCATATGGAATCCATTTTTATAAATAGTGTGGAGGGAATTTTTTCACCCAAAAGGATGGTCAGCATCATTTATTAAAGATTAAATATATTTCCCCAATGATTTAAATTCTTCCTTTAAAAATTCCTGAACTTTGGGGGAAAGTATTAAAACAAAGAAAAAAGTTTATGTTGGAAAGCCTAGTGGAATATAATCCAGAAGAATATAAGAAATGCATATAAAAATTTGGACTTAATAAAAAACCTAAGAGAGCATGTTGAGTATTTTTATTTGGGAAAGAACTTGCTACAATAGCACAAATAAAAAGAGTATATCAATATATTTGACCATATACAACTAAAACATCCATTAGCAAAGGAAAACACGAGGAAATTAAAAAGATATGTTTCACATTATTCCATTTGTAGTAGTATCTTCAGTGCAAAAAGATCTTATAAACACATAGGTGGCAAGAATAAAATGTGCTCTTATATATAAAAGAGCAAATGGAAGATGAACAGTGAAGATACATAAGTGATGGACAGGGAAGCCTGGTGTGCTGCAGTCCATGGGGTCGTAAAGAGTCGGACACAACTGAGCAACTGAACTGAACTGAGATATCCTTTTTTAAAAAAACTAATTTATTTGTACCTAATTCCTGTTGGTATGGGTGTAGAAAGGTGACAGGCTCATGCAGTACCTGAGGAAGTATGAATCTGCAGCCTTTCTGAAGGTGATCTAACAGGTCCATCCAAACCTTAAAAATTGTTCATACCCATAGAAAAGCAAATGTCTGGTCCCTTGTGATGTAAATAAAAGGGAGAAAAGGGACAGATCCTTCTTTTAGTAGAATCCCAACGAATAAATGGAGAAGGGAGGATGGAAATAAAATACTGCTATTTGGCAAATGTCACAGCAGTAATTTTTCAGCCAATAACTATCCGTAGATGCTAACCTTAGGGGCAAGAATTTCCTTAGGGGCAAGATTTCCAGAGGGAATAAACAGTAACCACTTAGTGGGAAAATCAGGCACACCACCACAACCAAACAAAGTTAATACTACCAGTGTTGAGATATAGATGTCCTGTGCTACCCACCTCACCTCAGGTATGGTAGGTACACTTTGATATTCCTGCCCAGAAGATACAACCTGAATTCTAAATCATGAGAAAACACAAGATAGACCCAAATTGAGGGACATTTCACAGAACAGTTGGCTAATAGCTTTTGAAAGTGTTGAGGCTGTAAAAGAAAATGAAAAGGCGGATCTGTCCAAGATTAGATGAAACCAATGAAGTATAACAAATACAGTGTGTGATACTGGCCAGGTTCCACAAAAAAAGGTTTAGTGGGATAACTGATGAAACTTGAATAAGGTCTGAAGTCACACCATTTTATAAATATTCATTTCCTGCCTTTGACAATTGTACTATGGTTATGCAGGATGTCAACATCTGGGGAAGACAGGTAATAGAAGCTAGCTATCTAGTACCACTGGAACTTTTGTGGGTTTGACATGCTTTCAAAGTGGATGTTAAAAAATGTTTAAGCCTTTGGCACATCTTTAGGAATCTAGCCTGGACACTTAAAACATTTGTCTTAAGAAGTTTGTTGATCAGATTTTACTTTTCAGTTTTTGTCTCTTGCATCATGATGATCCTGAGATTTTAGCATTTACTTATCAGGTATTTTTTACCTAACTAATCATCCAACTGAATTAATTGAATGGTTGTGAGAACAGTTTGTAAAGCTTCCAGAAGCTACAGAATGGCCAACTGTGACTTCTGTGGTGGCTCAGATAGGAAAGAATCTGCCTGCGATGTAGGAAACCCAGCTTCAATCCCTGAGTCAGGAAGCTCCTCTGGAGCAGGGAATGGCTACCCGCTCCAGTATTCTTGCCTGGAGAATTCCATGGGCCGAGGAACATGGCAGGCTATAGTCCCTGGGGTTGCAGAGTCACACACAACTAAGTGACTAACACTTGCTTAAGAGCTAAAGGAAAAATTCCCACTGAGACTGATGGATAGTCTCAAGTTGTAATTGATGTAGGAACATGTGCAGACTATTCCAGGCCACTGAATGATGCCAGAACTAATACAGTAGAATCTGTGTAGACAATACCAAGTATCACACTGGCAGTCAAGGCCAGATGACATTCCTTGTTGGCATATTCCCAAAAGAATTTAGGGTACAAAATGAAACTATGGTTGGTCACCATTCCCACAAGCAGGGAAGCACTTGAACAGAGTGTCTGCCTTGTGTACTCTAGCAGAACCATTCACAAATCTTTTAACTGGAAAGGATATGAAAGTTGTCCTGGTTATTCTGAATGACATTTCAAAATCCTTCCAGTTGTTAAGAAGCTGGACAAAATTAAACAAAAAAACAGTATACCAGACTGTGGAAACATGTATAACATTGAAGTTCTTCTAATGAACAATGAAAACGACTTTGTCTTAAGGCTTCATTGATTACCAGACAATTATGTCTTTATAAAATGACAAATGTAAAACACATAAAATTTCTGTCTTCACTGTTTTGAAGTATATATAGTTCAGTAGTGTTAAATATGTTCACGTTGTTGTGCAAAAGATCTGTAGAACTGAAACTCTGTATCAGTTGAACAACTCATCTTCCCTCTTCCCTCAGCCTACAACCCAGAAGTCTCCCAGTCTTTGTCGTGGACCTCAGTTTGCGTGCTGGGACCTGCCTTCAGCATGGAGTCAGGCTGTACAGTTTCCCCTCAGCCTTCACTTCCAGCTTGTGTTGAGCCTCCTTGTTAACCAGAAGTGAGTGCTTAGAGCTTCTCAGGTATTCCTGAGTAAGCACAAATCTCTGACAGTGTACATAGTCCTATGAAAGCACACGGCCTTCAAGAATCCCAGGACTGTGTGAAAGCTTTTCACGGTCTGCTATAGATATCTCATTCCCCAAGTTTTCTTTTTAAGCCTTTTGGTTAACCAATTTTTGCCCAAATAGTATGTATTGCCTTTGGCGGTCACGATGTTCCAACAGTTGCCTTTGATTGTTTTTTTTTCAAAATGCCTGTGGGGCCTATTTGTACTGGATGAGTGCTGAGTCAGATCAAATATAGATGGTTTTGCTAGTGAGGATCTTCCAGGGAATCAGCAAACAGAGTACATGATAATTCTCTGGGGATTGGTCTTTGAAGGAGATCCAGTCTTGACTTGCCACTCCAGTTATTGCCCTGCTCCTGTTTTTTCCATTTCAGGCTGTTGTTTTTCAATAGCTAAACAGGAGAGGGAACAATAAGAATAGATGAGTTAAAAGCCCATAAAACTCACTGATTTAGTAAGTTTCAGCCATTTTTCTCAAGAAAATCCTCACCAGATTGCTGAAAGCCTTTGTTTAATTTTCAGAAGTCTGAAAAAAGTTGATTCTAGAAAAATGTCCAGTGTTTTCATTGCTTTTATGGGTATGAAATTTATTTTCAGAAGTCCTTACTCTGGCATTTTTACTAACATTAGTTTTGAAAAGTTGTTTCTGCTGCATAGACAAGTTTTTCTTTCTGTCCTCTGAAGATACCTGTTCATTGTCTGCTGGCTTGCATTGTTTTGTTTTGTTTTTTGGTAAGTCTCTTGTAATTCTTATTCTCTTGGTTCTGTACATAATGTGTCTTTTTCTCCCCAGGTGCTTTAAGACTGTCTGTCTCTTTATCATTGATTTTTAGCAATTTTATTATGCTGTTCTTTGTAGTTTTCTTCCTATTTCTTCCCATTGCTTGGGAATATTTGAGCTTCTTGGGTATGTCAGTTCAATTTTCATCAAATGTTTTGTTTAAATATCTTAATACTCTTCAGAACTGTCCTTTGTGAATGTTAATACTCTTCAGAACTGTTCTTGAATGATAGAAGAACTATCCTTGTGAGAGGTTGTTGCTGAGCCACGAAAAGGCACTGGGATTCTTGGCCCCCCAAAGGAGAAGAATTCAATCCAGGGCCAGAGATGAGGCTTGATCGCTCAGAGCTTTTGTGTAATAAAGTTTTATTAAAGTATAAAGGAGATAGAGAAAGCTTCTGACATAGATATCAGAAGAGGGCAGAAAGAATACCTCCCTGCTAGTTTTTAGCTGGATGTGATACAGTTACTAGCAGTCTGTTAATGAAAGAAGGAATGTCTTAAAACTCAGAGAATGGCACCAGGCCCCTCATCCATAAGATGTATTTTGGGATAATCTTGGCACCAGACAAGTCATTCCGGGCCATAAAATGATTGACTTGAATCTTGTAGAAAGGCAGATTACCATACAAATAGTTTTACTTACATAGATTAGAGAAACAATGTCTGAGTATAACATACTGGTTTGTCAAGTCGATTCTGAGCCATTAGGTGGAACCAACTTAAAGACAGAGGCTGGGGTAAATGCTTAGTACATTAACATGCTGCTGCTGCTGCTAAGTCGCTTCAGTCGTGTCCGACTCTGTGCAACCCCACAGACAGCAGCCCACCAGGCTCCGCCGTCCCTGGGATTCTCCAGGCAAGAACACTGGAGTGGGTTGCCATTTCCTTCTCCAATGCATGAAAGTGAAAAGTGAAAGTGAAGTCACTCAGTCATGTCTGACTCAGCGACCCCATGGACTGCAGCCTACCAGGCTCCTCTGCCCATGGGATTTTCCAGGCAAGAGTACTGGAGTGGGGTGCCATTGCCTTCTCTGAGTACATTAACATAGCTTAAGACAAACATTTCCATAAGAAAAATGCATTGGTTAACTCAAGGTTTGAGAATAGTTAAGTTCAAGTGGAACCAGGTGTCATTATGGCGACACAGTATTTTAAGAGAAACCTCTTTTTAAATTTATATAGAGAAGGGGCGGTGGGGGTTGGGGGAATGTATCACTAGTTTGTTTCCTCCTGCCGCTTAAAAGAGAGAAAAAAATGTCTGACACTTGCAGCCTATTTCCTCCATTTGGAGACCCCTGGCCTTCCTGCCTGTTACCCTCTCACTTATTTCTTGAATGATAGAATAACTGTCCTTGTTTCTTAAATGACAAATGAGGGGTGTAGGTGTGCAGTGAATCAAAGGGAAAAATAAGTTGTTTTTCCCTGTGTACATGGGTGGTCTCTGGGGTTGTAGATGTAACAGTGGCAGCACGAGAGTAAGGGCTCAGCACTTGGGAGGAGTACTTATAGGGGCTGGGGAGGGTAAGTTATAAAAAGAATAAGTTAAACAAACCTTGAAATCAAAAACTATGTGTAGTGAAATTCAGAAGTGAATTTCGGGAAGGCAGTGATTTCACAGGAGAAATGACGCTCTCCTTCAAGGTGTAGGTAGAGACAGTGATGTGTTGGTAAATTAGCTCTCAAAAAAAATAAAAAGCCTTAGTTTATAGTCTTTTTCAGCTGCCATGGTCTGAATACCTCCACCACGCTATCAATGGTTTAACAACCAACTTGCAGAAGTATTTAAGATTTAACAATTAGCTCTTGTGAGTCGGTGTGAACCAGCTCCAGAACACTGGTAGTGGAATATATGGCACAAACAGTAAGGTTTAGAAAAAACAAGCCACCTAACCCAGCACTCAGCAGGCATTTCACCCAGACCCTTGGAAGGGTGACAGCCATAGATCAGAAGACACAGAAAAGGAAACATTCATCAAATAAGATGTCAGTGAAAGAAAATATGTGCTCCACAGCCCTTTTGAGTGCTTCTTTATTCTTTAGAAGCTGGAGGCCGTCTTGGGGATGTTAGTGGATGAAGCAGGACACGGAAGAAAGTGCAGATTGCATGAAGAAAAGTCAGGTCTGTGTTTCCAGGGACAAGCAACCTGGAAAGAAGGTGAGTGGAAGTGAGGTAGCAAGGAAGTTCTAGAGAATAGTTCTAGAAAATGAAGTCTTGTGTTAACTTTTATTTCCTTGCCTCATAGTTTAGCCTTGATTGATTTCATCTGAAAAATTATGGGAAGGAAAACCAGAGTGTGTGGTTTTGTAAATTTTTGCAAAACTTTTCTATCTTGTTAATATAAACATTTTACTTCTGGCTCCATTTATTAGGTATGTTCAGACATGTGGTAATATTTGAATGTGTGGAAGATGGCAATTTTTTTATTGATATTAAACTGCTAGCTGGTTTGGTGAACACAGAAACCTGGGAGTAAGAGACTATTCTTGCCTGGATTACCTCAAGAATGTAACATTCTTACACAATACCTAGGTCACCCCAAGAGCATAACAGCTTTGATCTTAGTGAGCATGGTCCAGAAATCATCCGGGAGTGTCAGGTACTTCAGTAAACCCTCATGGGGATGAACAGAGTTGACAGTGCAGAAAACTGCATGTAACAGTCTACATTTGCGCTCATCCTTAGTGGATGATTGTGCAGAACCAACTGTGACAGCAACTTGGTAGCTCTGTCACTGTAACTGAGTGGTGTCGGTTTGCACTCTTGTTGCTGGTGTCATATGAATTAAATCTGAGAAATTCTAGTGTCAAATCTTTGGAATAAAGTCATCTAGTGTTACCTTAACTTAGAGAAAATATATCCTCAACCTCCCTACTTTCCTCCTTTTCAGTCTCTCTCTTTCTCTGTTTCCCTCACTCTGAATCTTTGACATTCCTTCTAGCTTTAATTCTTTGGTTCAAATTCTTTCTCATGTTGATGGGTTTGGTTTCCTCATCTAAAATTTGTGTCATTGCATCTCTAGCATTTATGAAATCTTCAAAATTAAGGATTCTGTAAGAAAAACTGGGGAGAAAGCATAATGGTCACTCACAGAAAGGTCCTGAGACGGTTGCTGAGAAAAGTCCTGTCCTCGGGGACATAGGGTGCTGTTTATGCTCTTTTCCTGAGATGATTCTGCAATTGGTTCACCACTGGGCAGCTCTAACTGCAGAATTCTGGAATCATTCAGGGTTGGAACACGATATATATATATAGCATTAGAAATTTAGCTCTTAGCATTTATATTGTTAAGTGAAAACAGAGGGGCAGGGAGGCTGGTTAAATCACAATAAAAATGGCAAATGAGGTGGAATCTAGATCATTCATGGAAGGAAATAGATTCAAATAAAGGAACTGAAATCATGCTAGATCAATTATTTAGAATTTAAGAATGACTTTACTATATTCAGTGATGCAGCTTGGTCTGATAGTGAGGATGCTGTTCATCTAATTGTTAATTTCAGAGGAAGAGGGCAATAAAGGACCAGTGACGATTTCAGTCTTCTACAAAGACTAATTTTTGTTTCAGTGAGGTTTAAGTTTATGTTAGAGACTCTCCCCTCTGAAGAAATTCCAGTCTAAAAAGAGAAAAGTTGGTTTCCCATTCTGCCTTACCCTCACTCTGTCGCAGGTCTTTTCTTAGTCATTTTTATCTTTTGAAGTATCTCATTTCTCTGCACTAGATAACTTTATCTTCTCTTTTAAGACATATCCAGAGGTTTCCCTGGTGGCTCACATGGTAAAGCATCTGCCTGCCATGCAGGAGACCTGGGTTCAATCCCTGGGTCAGGAAGATCCCCTGGAGAAGGGAACAGCAACCCACTGCAGTATTCTTGCCTGGAGAATCCCATGGACAGAAGAATTCATGGGGTTGCAAAGAGTTGGCCATGACTGAGCGACTAACACACACACACAGAGGTTTCCAATTAGATCAGAAAGAAGTGGTTTCTGCCATGTGGCTTCATTCTCCATGGAGAGAGATTTTTGATAGGTCAATGAACTTTTCAAGGGCAGTGGGGCTGCCTTTGTCTTTTTCCTAGCTGCTGAGTTGAGTTGGTTATGCATCCCATTTACCGGAAGCCTGTTGATAAGGGATGTGACATTGGCAGTAGTGAGCAAATGGATGAGAGCCTTGCCTAGGAATTTTCTTTGCCCAGTCTTTCTTTTTTATTATCTTAAAAATAAGTCAATTTACTAAAACTTAATTTTGTTCTTGCATGGAGGAAGAGGGTACTTATAGAACTTTGTGTGGGCATTTGTAAAGCACTTCCTCTCTGGTTTCAATTAGTATAATAATAGAATGGTTATATCAGAAAGAAAACTGAAGTGCGAGGAATTCAGCTTTATTGCCAGAAGTAGACAGGCTCAAACCTGACAAGTGATACCTGAATAAATGCTTATGGGCTGTAGCATGTGTCCTTGTTCAATCACTATCAAAGATTTCTAGTTCATACCTTTCCCCTAACCCTCCCTGCTCTACACCTTGATCAGCACATACATTTCTTTCTTGTACAGATAATTTATGTTAATCCCTTATATGAAGAATGTCCTAAAACTTTGTTACCCACTTGGTAGATTAAAACATTTCTTCCATATAATACTCAAAATATTATTAAAAATAAATCACCTTCTTCCCACTCTGCCATATATATACATATATATATGGCTTCCTAGGTGGCACAGTGGTAAAGAATTTGCCTGCAATGCAGGAGACTTGGGAGACACAGGTTTTATCCCTGGGTCAGGAAGATGTCCTGGGGGAGGAAATGGCAACCCACTCCAGTATTCTTGCCTGGGAATTCCCACTGACAGAGGAACCTGGCAGGCACAGTCCATGAGGTCGCAAAGAGTTGGACATAACTGAGCATGCACGTGCACACACACACACACACACACACTCATATATATGAGTGTGTATATGTGTGTGTGTATATATATATATATATCTTTTTTCAGATTCTTTCACATTATACGTTATTACAAGATTAAAATAGAGTAATTTAATTGGATTTTTGTTTAGGTCTGTTTTTAGCCAAATTTTAAAAATTTGACAGCAAGAACTCAACTGTTTTTATCTTCACTTAAGGGTCTTTTGTGGTAAAGAATCCACCTGCAATGAGGGAGACCTGGGTTCAATCCCTGGGTCAGGAAGATCCCCTGGAGGAGGGCATGCCAACCCACTCCAGTATCCTTGCCTGGAGAATCCCCATGGACAGAGGAGCCTGGCGGGCTACAGTCCATGGGGTCACAAAGAGTCGGACCTGACTGAGCAACTAGGCACAGCACAGCACAAGGGTCTTTTAGAAGCTGCAGCATTTTGGGACTTTCAGTCATGGTTGGCCTCTTTCAAAGACTATAATAGACTCGAATTTCCTTTGTAGTTGAAAACAGCATCATCGATCCAGTTTTCTTGGTGAAACTTCATCATCCTTACCATCACTACATCTGCCACCTCAGCTACCATCACTCCAATTACACCTTTTACCACCATCATTATTGCCACCATCACTATTCTCACCACTACCAGTGCCAACACTACCACTATCACCACAACCACCACCATCATCAGTCCTACAGTGCCCAATTTGAGAATGTGGGCCTACAATTCTCAAAGAAGCATGAAGAGGATAAACACAGGTCACTAGTTTTATGTATATATTAACTGAACCCATGAAGTCAATGATCCCGTTGCAATTTCAAGTATGAAAAGACCAGGGCTGAAATGGAATCTAAGCAGCACTGCTTTAGAATGAAATAGAGCTAGTGATCAACATCCATCATGTTTGTATCTAAACTGAGGTTAGGCAGCATCCCAACGCCATTTGCCAAGCGCACACCACCTCCTTGTTCCTCAGACTGTATATGAGGGGGGTCATCATAGGAGTGAGAATGGCACGAAGCATAAAAAGAACCTTGGCCAGCTTGGGACTGTGGTGAGAATTAGGCTTCATGCAGACCAGCATGGCTGGGCCAAACTAGAGAATTACCACAGTCAGGTGGGAGGAGCCGGTGGCCAGGGCTTTGTTCCTGGCCTCAGGGAAGTTTGTGCAGAGGACAGCAAGGAAGATGAGGGCATAAGAGGACATGATGAGGGACAAGGGGATGAGGAACCCCGTGATGCTTGTCATCATCACAGCCTTCTCATAGGCAGAGATGTCTTCACAGGCCAGTTTCAGGATGGCCATGACCTCACAGAGAAAATGGGGAATCTCTTTGGAACCACAGCTGGGGAAATACATGGTTCCTCTATTGTTACATATGTCTATATATCTGCTCTTATGTTGGCAACATACTGTTTTAATTTACTATGGCTTCGTAATATATTTTGAAATCAGGAAGTATGATGCCTCTATTTTTGTTTTTCTATCTGAAGATTGCTTTGTCAATCTTATTTTGTTCCTGAATTTGAAATATTTTAAGCTTTTCATGATTACAAGTGATGTTAATATTGGTTTGACCTATATTATTTGAGGTAGTTTCCCTGTATTCCCACTTCCTTAAGAGTTTTTAACCATAAATGGGTATAGAATTTTGGCAAAAGCTTTTTCTACATTTAGGGACATGATCATATGTTTTTTATTCTTCAGTTTGTTAATGTGCTATATTACATTAATTTGCAGATATTGAAGAATCTTTGCATTTGGGGGTAAATCCCACCTTGATCATGGTGTGTGATCCTTTTAATGTGTTAGTGGATATGGTTTTCTAGATAATTAGTTTTTAACATTTATTTTTATTACATAAAAATAAAAGCTTCCGCATTTTTATAATTAACAACAAACTATTCAGAAAGGAAACCCAGAAAGAATTCCATTTATAAAAGCAACAAAAATATATAGAAATAAACTTAACCGAGGAGATGAAAGACATATACACTGAAAATTATAAAACATTAGTGAAAGAATTTGAGCAAGACAAAATTAAATGAAACAACATGCCTCATATGGATTAGAAATATTTAGTATTATCAAATGTTCCTATTATTGAAAGTGATCTACAGATTAAGTGCAATGTCTATCACAAATTCTAATGGCCCTTTTTAACCATCTTTTTTGGTGCCCCAAAGTAAAGAAATAAAAGCAAACATGATTAAACTTGAAAGCTTTTCACAGCAAAGGAAACTATTGATTAAGTGAAAAGATAACATATTGAATGGGAGAAAATATTTGTAAATTATATGGCTGATAAGGGATTAATATCCAGCAAATAGAAACAGTTCATACAACTTAATAGCAAAAGAAAAATAAAAACAAACAACCAGTTTTTTAAAAAGGGCAGAAGACCTGAAAAGACATTTTTCCAAAGAAGAAATGCAGATGGCTGACAAACACATGAAGAGTTCAACATTGCTAATAATCAAGGAAATTCAAATAAAAACATGATGAGATATCACCTCATACTTGTTAGAATGGCTATCATCAAAATGAACACAAATAACAAGTGTTGATGAGGATGTGGAGAAAAGGGAGCCTTTATACACTGTTGGTGGGAATGTAAATTGAAACAGTCACCATGTAAAATAGTGTGAATGTTTCTCAAAAAAAAAAAAAAAAAAAAATAGAGCTATTATCTGACCCAGCAATTCCACTTCTGGGTATATATTTGAAGAAAATAAAAACACTAATTTTAAAAGGTACATGCATCCCAATGTTCATGTTAGCATTATTTACAATTGCTGAGATACAGAAACAGTCTAATGGTCCATCAACAATTGAATGTATAACGTGCAAATGGTATGTGTGTGTATATATATATATGAATACATACACATATGAATACTACTGATAAACTCAAAATGGATTAAAAACCTAAATGCAAGGCCAGAAACTATAAAAATCTTAGAGGAAATCGTAAGTAGAACACTCTTTGACATAAATCACAAGATCCTCTATGACCCACCTCCCAGAGTAATGGAAATAAAAACAAAAATAAATTGGACCTAATTAAACTTAAAAGCCTTTGCACAACAAAAGAAACTTGAAACACAATGAAAGACAACTCTCAGAACAAGAGAAAGTTGAAAATGAAGCAACTAACAAAGGATTAATCTCCAAAATATACAAGAGCTCATGCAATTCAATATCAGAAAAACAACAACCAAATCAGAAAAACAACAACCAAATCAAAAAATTGGCAGAAGACCTCAATAGATATTTCTCCAAAGAAAACATACAAATGGCCAACAAATGCATGAAAAGATACTCAACATCACTCATTATTAGAGAAGTGCAAACCAAAACTACCATGAGGTATCACCTCACACAGTGAGAATGACTATCATCAAAAAATCTACAAATAATAAATTCTGGTGAGTCTGTAGAGAAAAGAAAACCATCTTGCACTGTTGTTGGGAATGCAAATTGATACAGCCACTATGGAGAACAGTATGGAGATGACTTAACTAACTAGGAATAAAGCTATGACCCAGGAATCCCACTACTGGGTATATACCCTGATAAAACCATAACTCAAAAAAGACATGTAACTGAATGTTCATTGCAGCACTATTTCCAATAGCCAGAACACGGAAGAAACTTGGATATCCATCAACAGATGAATGGATAAAGAAGTTGTGGTACATATATACAATGGAATGTTATTCAGCCATAAAAAGGAACAAATGTGAAACACTTGATCATAAAGCTTGTTATACAGAGTGAAGTCATAAAAATGAAATCAAATATTGTATACTAATGTATATATATGGAATCTAGAAAAATGGTACTATTTGATGAATTTCTTTAAGGGCAGGAATAGAGATGGAGATGTAGAGAAAAGATTTGTGGACACAGAGGGAGAAGGAGAGGGTCGAGTGAATTGAGAAAGTAGTATTTACATATACCCTACCATGTGTAAAATAGATAGCTAGGAGAAGCTGCAGTATAACATAGGGAGCCCAGTCTGATGCTCTGTGGAAACCTAGATGGGTGGAATGGGGAGTGTGAGAGGGAGGCTCAAGAGGGAGGTGATACATATATGGTTATAACTAATTCATGCTGTTGTGTAGCAGAAGACATCACAACATTGTAAAGCAATCATCCTCCAATTTTAAAAAAAGAAAGCTTAAAAGAAGGAAATTTTGCAATTGTTTCAAATGGATGGACAGGGAAAGCACTTGCTACATGAAGTCATATGGAGAAAGACAAACACTTTATGATATCACTTATATGTGGAATCTAAAAGATACACCAAACTAGTGAATATAACAAAAAGGAAGCAGATTCAAACGCAGAGAAAACAAACTGCTGGTTGCCAGTGTGAGTGGGGAGGGACAATATACCTGGGAAAAAGTGGAAAGAAGTGGACATTTTTACGCTATTGGGTGTAAAACAGGCTCAGGATTATATTGTACAGCACAGTGATATGGCCAATATTTTGTAATAACCATAAATGGAAAGTAACCTTTCAAGATTGTATTGAAATAACAAAAAAAAAAATTTAAAGGAATGGACTTAATTGGAGCAGGAACAGTCTTCCTATCCTCATAATTCAGATCACTGGGTTTTTTATTTTCAATTTTTATTGAACTGTAGTTGATTTGCAATGTGTAGTTTCAGGTCTACAGCAATACGAATCAGTTATGCACATGTATATATGCACTCTTTTTTAGATTCTTTTCCCATATACATCACTGCAGAGTATTGGGAAGAGTTCCCTGTGCTACACAGTAGATATTTATTATTTATCTATTTTATATATATCAGTATGTATAAGTCAATCCCAATCTCCCAGTTTATCCCTCCTCCTTTTACCTCCATCATAACCATGTTTGTTTTTTATATCTGTGACTCTATTTCTGTTTTCTAAATAAGTTCATTTGTACCATTTTTTTTTTAGGTTCCACATATAAGTATTTTCAAATTATGGTTTTCCTCTGGATATATGCCTTTCTCTGGTAGAATTGGTTATGGTTTTCAAATTATGGTTTTCTCTGGTAGAATTGATGGATAATATGGTAACTTTATTTTTAGTCATTGAAAGAACCTCCATATTGTTCTCCATAGTGACTATTCAAGCCTGCATTCCCACCTACAGTGTAGAAGAGGTCCTCTTTTCTCCACACCCTCTCTAGAATTGTTTGTAGATTTTTTTTTTTTTTTTTTTGATGATGGCCATTCTAACAAATGTGAGGTGTTGTCTCATTTTAGTTTTTATTTGGAGAGCAAGATCAAACCAGTCAATCCTAAAGGAAATCAACCCTGAAATTCTTTGCAAGAACTGATGCTGAAACTGAAGCTCCAATACTTTGGCCACCTGATGTGAAGATCTGACTCATTGGAAAAGACCCTGATGCTGGGAAAGATTAAGGGCAGGAAGAGAAAGGGACGACAGAGAATGAGATGGTTGGATGGTATCATCAACTCAATGGACATGAGTTTGAGCAAACTGGGAGATAGTGAAGGACAGGGACGCCGGGTGTGCTGCAGTCCATGGGGTCACAAAGAATTGAACATGACTAGACAACTGGAGAAGGCAATGGCAACCCACTCCAGTCTTGCCTGGAAAATCCTATGGACGGAGGAGCCTAGTAGGCTGCAGTCCATGGGGTCGTTAAGAGTCAGACACAACTGAGCAACTTCACTTACACTTTTCACTTTCATGCATTGGAGAAGGAAATGGCAACCCAGTCCAGTGTTCTTGACTGGAGAATCCCTGGGACAGGGGAGCCTGGTGGGCTGCCGTCTATGGGGTCGCACAGAGTCGGACACAACTGAAGCAACTTAGTAGCAGCAGCAGCAGCAGGCAACTAAACAACAATAATTAGAGATGTTGAGTATGTTTCCATTGTGTTTTTTTGGACAATTGCATGTCTTCTTTGGAGAAATATCTATTTAGATCTTCCAACCAATTTTTGATTGTTTTTTCTTTTGATATTGAACTGAATGACCTATTTGCATATTTTGGAGATGAATCCCTTGTCAGCTGCCCTGTTTACAAATATCTTTCTCATTCTGTGGCAGGTCTTTTTCATTTTGTTTAAGGCTTTCTTTTGCCGTGCAGAAGTTTAAGTTTAATTAAGTACCATTTGTTTATTTTTGTTTTCAGTTTCCTTACTCTCAGCAGTGGATTGAAAAAATGATCTTGCTATTATTTACATCAGAGAATGTTCTGCCTATGTTTTCCTCTAAGAGGTTTGAAGTATTGACCTTATATTTGTGTCTTTAATCCATTTCTTTGTATATGTGTATGGTGTTACAGAGTGTTCTAATTTCATTCTTTTTCTTGTAGCTGTCTAGTTTTCCCAGAACCATTTATTGAAGAGGCTCTTTTCTCCATGATATATTCTTGCCTCCTTTTTCATAAATTAATTGATCTTAATTAGTATGTGTGAATTTACTTCTGGGCTCTCTATCCTGTTCCGTTGACCCATGTTTCTGTTTTTTATTTGTGTGTGTGTCTGTGTGTGTCATTACTATACTGCTTTGATTATTATACCTTTGTAGTACTGTATCTTTGTAGTATAGTCTGAAGTCAGGAAGCGTGATTCCTCCAGCTCTGTTCTTTTTTCTCTAGGTTGCTTTGGATTTTCAAGGGTTTTGTTTTTCCATATAAAATTTAAAATATTTTGTACTAGTCCTGTGAAAAATAACTGTTGTTTTAGAGATTGCGTTGAATCTGTAGATTGCCCATTTTAACAATATTAATTCTTCCAATTTAAGAACATGGTATATATTTCTATCCATTTGTGTCATCTTCAATTTCTTTCATAAGCTTCTTATAGATTCAGGGTACAGATTTTTGCCTAGGTAGGTGTGTTCCTGGAGAAGGAAATGGCAACCCAATCCAGTATTCTTGCCTGGAGAATCCCAGGGACAGGGGAGCTTGGTGGGCTGCCGTCTATGGGGTCGCACAGAGTTGGACACGACTGAAGCGACTTAGCAGTAGCAGGTGTATTCCTAGATATTTTATTATTGTTGATATGATGATATAAGGAATTGTGTCCTAATTTCTCTTTGTGATCTTTCACAGTGAGCATATAGGAATCCAAGAGATTTATGTGTACTAATTTTGTATTCTGAAACTTTACCAAATTCATTCATGAATTGTAGATGGTTTTTGGTAGAATCTTTAGAATTTTCTTCATATAGTATTATGTCATCTGCAAACAGTGACAGTTTTCTTTCTTTCCAATTTTAATTCTTTTCATTTCTTTTTCTATTCTGATTGTTGTGTCTAAGACTTCCAAAACTATGTTGAATTGAAGTGATGAACGTGGACATTCTTTTTTTTTTTTTTTTAATCTTAGAGGAAATGCTTTCAGCTTTTCAGCATTGAGTATAACATTAGCTGTGGGTTTGTCATATATGGTCTTTATTATGTTGAGATAGGTTCTTTCTGTGCCTACTTTCTGAAGAGTTTCTATCATAAAAATATGTTGAATTTTATCCAAAGTCTTTCCTGCATCTATTGAGATGTTCATATAGTTTTTATGCTTCAGTTTGTCAACTTGTCATTGATTGATTTTCAGATATTGAAAACTGTTTCCATCCTTATGATAAAATCCCACTTGACTGTGGTGTATGATCCTTTTAATACATTGTTGGATGCAGTCTGCTATTATTTGTTGAGGATTTTTGCATTTGTGTCAATGACATTGACCTGTAATTTTCTTTTTTCCTGAATCTTAGTATCAGGGTGAATCTAATCTCATACATTGAGTTCGAAAGCAATATTTCCTTTGCAGTTTTTGAAATCTGAGAATGATAGGTGTTAACTCGTCTCTAAGTATTTGGTAGAATTCACCTCTGAAGTCATCTGGTCCTGGACTTTCATTTGTGGGAAGTTTTTCAATTACTGATTCAACTGACTACTAAGTAATGGTTCATTCTTATTTTTTTCCATGTATTATTGGAAGAGTTAATATTGTTAAAATGGCCATATTATCTAAAGCAATCTACAGATTTAAGGCAATTCCTATGAAAATACCAAAGGCATTTCCCACAAAGGTAGAATAATTTTATAACATGTATGAAACCACAAAACACCCCAAATAGCCAAATCAACCTTGAAAAAGAAAGGTGCCCCGAGTATGTTGAGGGTTTGCTGTTCTATGATGACTGGGCCATTTCTTGACATGGTTGACTGCTGGTGCTAGTTGGCCACTGGGAGGTGGGGCTGGATTGTGGGCCTCCTCGTGGTTGGAATCAGGTCCTGGGGCAGCTAGGGGTTCAGTGGGTGCAAAGGGGGGCATCTGGCCTGATAATGTGTCCCTGCCTTACTAGCTGCATGGCCCACTGCATCTCAGGCCTGATGCCTACCAGCTGGTGTTTGGGGCCATGTCCCAAGACTAATAAATGAAAGGGAGGATCCAAAATGATGCTTTGCTGCATCAAAGTCCTCGTGGTGGGATGAGCTCCCTAAAATATATATTGCAATGTCTTTGTCCCCCAAGTGAGTCCCAGTTGCCTCCTGTCTCTCTGGGACACTCTCCATTATCAACAAGTAGATTGATCCAAGCAAGTTTCAAATTACTACTTCTATTCTTGACACCAAGTATATGAGATATTGTATACACTCTTTAAGACTGGAGTCTCTGTTTCCTTCAGTCCTTTGGTGCTCTAGAAATAAGCCCCACTGGCCTTCAAAGCCAAATATTCTGAGTGCTCATCGTCCCAATACAGGGTCTTCAGACTAGGGAGCCCAATGTGGGGATCTACTCTTCATTCCTTTTGGAAAACCTCTGCAATTTTAATTATACTCCTGTTTGGATCACCAATCTGTGATTATTGTTCCTGACCAATCTGCATCTCTGGCCCTCCTCCCTGTTGCATTGTGGTTCTTTCTTTATATCTTTTGTTGTAAACGATCTTTTCTGTTGGTCTTCAGGTCATTTATATTGGTAGATCCTTTGTAATAGTTGTAACTTTTATATGCCCTTGGGAGCAAATAAAGACCAACCACACAAACCTATTTCATATGTAAAAAGAAAGAAAAATAAGGAAACTCAGAAGTTCAAAATCCTAATTTGGTTATTTTCTTCATTTAATAAATGCTGTATTTCCTTTCCTTGCAAATTCTTGGATTTCTATAAACATTTTTATTGATTGGTTAGTTGTTTTTAAAAAAACAGATTGCTAATCTCATGAATGTCCTTAATGAAACTAAATTATGCAATGTATACTTTTGTGTGATGCTCCAATTCTGATCACCATATGGTCAAGGGAATACTGAATTGTCACTGTGCTGCCTGTGACAGTTAAGACTGTGTAATCCTGAGTAGGCACAGTCGTAGTGGAGGAAGGCATCAGTCCCTTTCAAGACAAAGAAGTCACAATCATCCCACATTCTTAAGTGCAGAGTTAGAGATTTAAAGCTCTGGGAACAAGCACACTGGAAAGAGAAGGGAGGAAGGGACTGACTTTATTGAGGATCAGGCAGAATGATCATGGAGCAGGTGATATTTGAATAAGGAAATGAGAAACATGAAAGATATGACTGCTCCAGGCCAGGTATTGATTGGCATGTGAATTCTTTAGGTCCCTGGCAGGTATTCTAACTCCAATTCTGTACATGAGAAAATAGATGCATGACCACATTGTCCAATGTTCCATATCTGGCAAGTCAAGATTAAACCCAACTTTTTGCTCCAAACTCTTTGTTCACACCATGAATAAAAGGTCAGGACAGATGAGAAGGCCATTTTGGACAAGAACGTTGACTTTCTCAATAGTGGAAGACATACTCTGAGAAGAAAAACATGATTCTATGAAGCTGAAGTGTGAGTATGTGAAAGGAATGGAAGAAAGTAGTCAAGATTAAGTCTGGAGTCCAGTTAGATAATTTCTAAAGAGTTTGAATATAAGGTAGGCATTATTGTTGTTTTTTTTTAATCTTGTGGAAATGGAAGGAACATAATGACCTACTAGAAAACCTACTTCTAGCAACTGCATGGATGTTGTATGAGATGGGAAGAGTCTGGGGTATGAAGACCAGTAATGAAGCTATTGAAACAATAAAGGAACAGAGTATGAGACTGTGAACTAAGTGCAATTAGGGATGAACAGTGAAATTGGAATGGGATCAGATAGTCTTTTCCAGCTTTATGGGGAATATGGACCATGTGGGATCTTGGTTTGATTCAGTAAATCTGAGGCATGGCTTAAGTAAGTTTAGACTGTTTCATTTTGATGAGTGCTGATTTGTTGGCATTTTCTCAGTATTGTATAATGTTTTTACTGAAGTGCTGAGTGTTAAATTTCTTTGACATACAAGAACTGATTTGTAAGTCATAGTTCAGGGACTGAGATAATTTGGTCCTTTCTCTGTCAGCAGGTCTTTGCATAATTCATTCAATCATCATTAAAGAGACTGATATTTTTAAACCATGGAATACTCTTCAGTCATTGATCTCATTTAGCACATCATACTTTATTTTTGTTCAATTGTTAACGTTCATAAACCTTCAGTTCAGTTCAGTCGCTCAGTCATGTCTGACTCTTTGCGACCCCATGGACTGCAGTATGCCAGGCTTCCCTATCCATCAGTTCAGTTCAGTCGCTCAGTCATGTCCAACTCTTTGAAACCCCATGAACCCCAGCACACCAGGCATCTCTGTTCATCACCAACTGCCGCAGTCTACCCAAACTCATGTCCATTGACTCGGTGATGCCATCCAACCATCTCATCCTCTGTTGTCCCCTGCTCCTCCTGCCTTCAATGTTTCCCAGCATCAGGGTCTTTTCAAATGAATCAGCTCTTTGCATCGGGTGGCCAAATATTGGAGTTTCACTGTCAACATCAGTCCTTCCAATGAACACCGAGGACTGATCTTCAGAATGGACTGGTTGGATCTCCTTGCAGTCCCAGGGACTCTCAAGAGTCTTCTCCAACACCACAGTTCGAAAGCATCAATTCTTCAGCGCTCAGCTTTCTTTATAGTCCATCTCTCACATCCATACATGACCACTGGAAAAACCATAGCCTTGACTAGACACACCTTTGTTGACAAAGTAATGTCTCTGCTTTTTAATATGCTTTCTAGGTAGGTCATAACTTTCCTTCCAAGGAGAAAGTGTCTTTTTTTTTATCTTAATTTTTTTTTCATTTTTCATTTTTAAATTTTATTTTATTTAACTTTACAATATTGTATTGGTTTTGCCATATATCAAAATGAATCTGCCTCAGGTATACATGTGTTCCCCATCCTGAACCCTCCTCCCTCCTCCCTCCCCATACCATCCCTCTGGGTCATCCCAGTGCACCAGCCCCAAGCATCCAGTATCGTGCATCGAACCTGGACTGGCAACTCGTTTCATATATGATATTATACATATTTCAATGCCATTCTCCCAAATCATCCCACCCTCTCCCTCTCCCACAGAGTCCAAAAGACTGTTCTATACGTCAGTGTCTCTTTTGCTGTCTCGTATACAGGGTTATTATTACCATCTTTCTAAATTCCATATATATGCCTTAGTATACTGTATTGGTGTTTTTCTTTCTGGCTTACTTCACTCTGTATAATAGGCTCCAGTTTCATCCACCTCATTAGAACTGATTCAAATGTATTCTTTTTAATGGCTTAGTAATACTCCATTGTGTATAGGTACCACAGCTTTCTTATCCATTCATCTGCTGATGGACATCTAGGTTGCTTCCATGTCCTGGCTATTACAAACAATGCTGCGATGAACATTGGGGTACACGTGTCTCTTTCAATTCTGGTTTCCTCAGTGTGTATGCCCAGCAGTGGGATTGCTGGATCATAAGGCAGTTCTATTTCCAGTTTTTTAAGGAATCTCCACACTGTTCTCCATAGTGGCTGTACTAGTTTGCATTCCCGCCAACAGTGTAAGAGGGTTCCCTTTTCTCCACACCCTCTCCAGCATTTATTGCTTGTGGACTTTTGGATCGCAGCCATTCTGACTGGCGTGAATTGGTACCTCATAGTGGTTTTGATTTGCATTTCTCTGATAATGAGTGATGTTGAGCATCTTTTCATGTGTTTGTTAGCCATCTGTATGTCTTCTTTGGAGAAAGGTCTATTTAGTTCTTCAGCCCATTCTTTGATTGGGTCATTTATTTTTCTGGAATTGAGCTGTAGGAGTTGCTTATGTATTTTTGTGATTAGTTGTTTGTCAGTTGCTTCATTTGCTATTATTTTCTCCCATTCTGAAAGCTGTCTTTTCACCTTGCTAATAGTTTCCTTAGTTGTGCAGAAGCTTTTAAGTTCAATTAGGTCCCATTTGTTTATTTTTGCTTTCATTTCCAATATTCTGGCAGGTGGGTCATAGAGGATCCTGCTGTGATGTATGTCAGAGAGTGTTTTGCCTATGTTCTCCTCTAGGAGTTTTATAGTTTCTGGTCTTACGTTTAGATCTTTAATCCATTTTGAGTTTATTTTTGTGTATGGTGTTAGAAAGTGCTCTAGTTTCATTCTTTTACACGTGGTTGACCAGTTTTCCCAGCACCACTTGTTAAAGAGATTGTCTTTAATCCATTGTATATTCTTGCCTCCTTTGTCAAAGATAAGGTGTCCATATGTGCGTGGATTTATCTCTGGGCTTTCTATTTTGTCCCACTGATCTATATTTCTGTCTTTGTGCCAGTACCATACTGTCTTGATAACTGTGGCTTTGTAGTAGAGCCTGAAGTCAGGTAGGTTGATTCCTCCAGTTCCATTCTTCTTTCTCAAGATTGCTTTGGCTATTCGAGGTTTTTTGTATTTCCATACAAATTGTGAAATTATTTGTTCTAGCTCTGTGAAGAATACCGTTGGTAGCTTGATAGGGATTGCATTGAATCTATAAATTGCTTTGGGTAGTATACTCATTTTCACTATATTGATTCTTCCAACCCATGAACATGGTATATTTCTCCATCTATTAGTGTCCTCTTTGATTTCTTTCACCAGTGTTTTATAGTTTTCTATATATAGGTCTTTAGTTTCTTTAGGTAGATATATTCCTAAGTATTTTATTCTTTTCGTTGCAATGGTGAATGGAATTGTTTCCTTAATTTCTCTTTCTGTTTTCTCATTATTAGTGTATAGGAATGCAAGGGATTTCTGTGTGTTGATTTTATATCCTGCGACTTTACTATAATCATTGATTAGTTCTAGTAATTTTCTGGTGGAGTCTTTAGGGTTTTCTATGTAGAGGATCATGTCATCTGCAAACAGTGGGAGTTTTACTTCTTCCTTTCCAATTTGGATTCCTTGTATTTCTTTTTCTGCTCTGATTGCTGTGGCCAAAACTTCCAAAACTATGTTGAATAGTAATGGTGAAAGTGGGCACCCTTGTCTTGTTCCTGACTGTAGAGGAAATGCTTTCAATTTTTCACCATTGAGGATAATGTTTGCTGTGGGTTTGTCATATATAGCTTTTATTATGTTGAGGTATGTTCCTTGTATTCCTGCTTTCTGGAGAGTTTTTATCATAAATAGATGTTGAATTTTGTCAAAGGCTTTCTCTGCATCTATTGAGATAATCATATGGTTTTTATTTTTCAATTTGTTAATGTGGTGTATTACATTGATTGATTTGTGGATATTGAAGAATCCTTGCATCCCTGGGATAAAGCCCACTTGGTCATGGTGTATGATCTTTTTAATGTGTTGTTGGATTCTGATTGCTAGAATTTTGTTAAGGATTTTTGCATCTATGTTCATCAGTGATATTGGCCTGTAGTTTTCTTTTTTTGTGGCATCTTTGTCAGGTTTTGGTATTAGGGTGATGGTGGCCTCATAGAATGAGTTTGGAAGTTTACCTTTCTCTGCAATTTTCTGGAAGAGTTTGAGTAGGATAGGTGTTAGCTCTTCTCTAAATTTTTGATGGAATTCAGCTGTGAAGCCGTCTGGACCTGGGCTTTTGTTTGCTGGAAGATTTCCGATTACAGTTTCAATTTCTGTGCTTGTGATGGGTCTGTTAAGATTTTCTATTTCTTCCTGGTCCAGTTTTGGAAAGTTGTACTTTTCTAAGAATTTGTCCATTTCTTCCACGTTGTCCATTTTATCGCCATATAATTGTTGATAGTAGTCTCTTATGATCCTTTGTATTTCTGTGTTGTCTGTTGTGATCTCTCCATTTTCATTTCTAATTTTATTGATTTGATTTTTCTCCCTTTGTTTCTTGATGAGTCTGGCTAATGGTTTGTCAATTTTATTTATCCTTTCAAAGAACGAGCTTTTGGCTTTGTTGATTTTTGCTATGGTCGCTTTTGTTTCTTTTGCATTTATTTCTGCCCTAATTTTTAAGATTTCTTTCCTTCTACTAACCCTGGGGTTCTTCATTTCTTCCTTTTCTAGTTGCTTTAGGTGTAGAGTTAGATTGTTTATTTGACTTTTTTCTTGTTTCTTGAGGTATGCCTGTATTGCTATGAACTTTCCCCTTAGGACTGCTTTTACAGTGTCCCACAGGTTTTGGGTTGTTGTGTTTTCATTTTCATTCGTTTCTATGCAAATTTTGATTTCTTTTTTGATTTCTTCTGTGATTTTTTGGTTACTCAGCAGTGTGTTGTTCAGCCTCCATATGTTGGAATTTTTAATAGTTTTTCTCCTGTAGTTGAGATCTAATCTTACTGCATTGTGGTCAGAAAAGATGCTTGGAATGATTTCTATTTTTTTGAATTTACCAAGGCTAGCTTTATGGCCCAGGATGTGATCTATCCTGGAGAAGGTTCCATGTGCGCTTGAGAAAAAGGTGAAATTCATTGTTTTGGGATGAAATGTCCTATAGATATCAATTAGGTCTAACTGGTCTATTGTATTGTTTAAAGTTTGTGTTTCCTTGTTAATTTTCTGTTTAGTTGATCTATCCATAGGTGTGAGTGGGGTATTAAAGTCTCCCACTATTATTGTGTTATTGTTAATTTCTCCTTTCATACTTGTTAGTATTTGTCTTACATATTGCAGTGCTCCTATGTTGGGTGCATATATATTTATAATTGTTATATCTTCTTGGATTGATCCTTTGATCATTATGTAATGACCTTCTTTGTCTCTTTTCACAGCCTTTGTTTTAAAGTCTATCTTATATGATACGAGTATTGCTACTCCTGCTTTCTTTTGGTCCCTATTTGCATGGAAAATCTTTTTCCAGCCCTTCACTTTCAGTCTATATGTGTCCCCTGTTTTGAGGTGGGTCTCTTGTAGACAACATATGTAGGGGTCTTGTTTTTGTATGCATTCAGCCAGTCTTTGTCTTTTGGTTGGGGCATTCAACCCATTTATGTTTAAGGTAATTATTGATAAGTATGATCCCATTGCCATTTACTTTATTGTTTTGGGTTCAGATTTATACACCATTTTTGTGTTTCCTGTCTAGAGAATATCCTTTAGTATTTGTTGGAGAGCTGGTTTGGTGGTGCTGAATTCTCTCAGCTTTTGCTTGTCTGTAAAGCTTTTGATTTCTCCTTCATATTTGAATGAGATCCTTGCTGGGTACAATAATCTGGGCTGTAGGTTATTTTCTTTCATCACTTTAAGTATGTCTTGCCATTCCCTCCTGGCTTGGAGAGTTTCTATTGAAAGATCGGCTGTTAGCCTTATGGGAATTCCCTTGTGTGTTATTTGTTGTTTTTCCCTTGCTGCTTTTAATATTTGTTCTTTGTGTTTGATCTTTGTTAATTTAATTAATATGTGTCTTGGGGTGTTTACTTGTTGGATTTATCCTGTTTGGGACTCTCTGGGTTTCTTGGACTTGAGTGATTATTTCCTTCCCCATTTTAGGAAAGTTTTCAACTATTATCTCCTCAAGTATTTTCTCATGGTCTTTCTTTTTGTCTTCTTCTTCTGGGACCCCTATGATTCGAATGTTGTAGCATTTAATATTGTCCTGGAGGTCTCTGAGATTGTCCTCATTTCTTTTAATTCGTTTTTTTTTTTTTCTCTGATTCATTTATTTCTACCATTCTATCTTCTAATTCACTAATCCTATCTTCTGCCTCTGTTATTCTACTATTTGTTGCCTCCAGATTGTTTTTGATCTCATTTATTGCATTATTCATTATATATTGACTCTTTTTTATTTCTTCTAGGTCCTTGTTAAACCTTTCTTGCATCTTCTCAATCTTTGTCTCCAGGCTATTTATCTGTGATTCCATTTTGATTTCAAGATTTTGGATCAATTTCACTATCATTATTCGGAATTCTTTATCAGGTAGATTCCCTATCTCTTCCTCTTTGGTTTGGTTTGGTGGGCATTTATCCTGTTCCTTTACCTGCTGGATATTCCTCTGTCTCTTCATCTGGTTTAAATTGCTGAGTTTGGGGTGTCCTTTCTGTATTCTGGCAGTTTGTGGAGTTCTATTTATTGTGGCGTTTCCTCACTGTGTGTGGGTTTGTACAGGTGGCTTGTCGAGGTTTCTTGGTTAGAGAAGCTTGTGTCGGTGTTCTGGTGGGTGGAGCTGGATTTCTTCTCTCTGGAGTGCAATGAAGTGTCCAGTAATGAGTTATGAAATGTCTATGGTTTTGGGGTGACTTTGGGCGGCCTGTATATTGGAGCTCAGGGCTGTGTTCCTGTGTTGCTGGAGAATTTGCTTGGTATGTCTTGCCCTGGAACTTGTTGGCCCTTGTGTGGTGCTTGGTTTCAGTGTAGTTATGGAGGCATTTGATGAGCTCCTGTCAATTAATGTTCCCTGGAGTCAGGGTTTGGACTTAAGTCTCCTGCTTCCAGTTATCGGTCTTATTTTTACAGTAGTCTCAAAACTTTTCCTTCTATACAGCACCATTGATAAAACATCTAGGTTAAAGATGAAAAGTTTCTCCACCGTGAGGGTCACCCAGAGAGGTGCACAGCATTACATGGAGAAGAGAAGAGGGAGGAGGAAGTTAGAGGTGACCCGAATGAGATGAGGTGGAATCAATAGAGGAGAGAGCGGGCTAACCAGTAATCACTTCCTTATGTGCACTCCACAACTGGACCGCTCAGAGATGTTCACGGAGTTATACAGAGAAAAGAAGAGGGAGGAAGGAAACAGAGGTGGCCAGGAGGATAAAAGGAGGGAATGAAAAGGAGAGAGACAGATCCAGCCAGTAATCAGTTCCCTAAGTGTTCTCCACCATCTGGAACACACAGAAATTCACAGAGTTGGGTAGAGTAGAGAGGGGTTAGGGAGGAGACACAGGCGACCTGGTGGAAAAAAAGGAGAGTCCAAAGGGGGAGAGAGCAGTCAAGCCAGTAATCTCGCTCCCTAGTAAAAAATGGGTACTGAAGATTGGGTTATTAAGGGTACAAAATTGGTAACAAATACCTAAAAGCAAAAATTAAAAATCTAGAGTAGAGTTTGGAATTTCAAAAATACGATGTTAAAGAAAAGAAGAAGGAAAAGAAAGAGAGAAAAAGAAAAAGAAAAAACAAAATCACAAAAATTTAAGAAAATATAGGTACAAAATTGATAACCAATACCAAAAATCAAAAGTTAAAAATCTAGAGTAGAGTTTGGAATTTCAAAAATGCAATGTTAAAGAAAAGAAGAAGGAAAAGAAAGAGAAAAAAAAAGTCACAAAAATTATAAAGAAGATATAGGTACAAAATTGATAACAAATACCAAAAAGCAGAAAGTGTCTTTTAATTTCATGGCTGCAATCACCATCTGCAGTGATTTGGGAGCCCCAAAAAATAAAGTCTGACACTGTTGCCCCATCTATTTCCCATGAAGTGATGGGACCGGATGCTATGATCTTAGTTTTCTGAATGTTGAGCTTTAAGCCAACTTTTTCACTCTCCACTTTCACTTTCATCAAGAGGCTCTTTAGTTCCTCTTCACTTTCTGCCATAAGGGTGGTGTCATCTGCATATCTGACGTTATTGATATTTCTCCCAGCAATCTTGTTTCCAGCTTGTGCTTCCTCCAGCCCAGTGTTTCTCATGATGTATTCTGCATATAAGTTAAATAAGCAGGGTGACAATATACAGCCTTGATGTACTCCTTTTCCTATTTGGAACCAGTCTGTTGTTCCATGTCCAGTTCTAACTGTTGCTTCCTGACCTGTATACAGGTTTCTCAAGAGGCAGGTCAGGCGGTCTGGTATTCCCATCTCCTTCAGAATTTTCCACAGTTTATTGTGATCCTCACAGTCAAAGGCTTTGGCATAGTCAATAAAGCAGAAATAGATGTTTTTCTGGAACTCTCTTGCTTTTTCTGTGATCCATCAGATGTTAGCAATTTGATCTCTGGTTCCTCTGCCTTTTCTAAAACCAGCTTGAATATCTGGAAATTCATGGTTCACGTATTGCTGAAGCCTGGCTTGGAGAATTTTGAGCATTACTTTACTAGTGTGTGAGATGAGTGCAATTGTGCAGTAGTTTGAGCATTCTTTGGCATTGCCTTTCTTTGGGATTGGAATGAAAACTGACCTTTTCCAGTCCTGTGGCCACTGCTGAGTTTTCCAAATTTGCTGGCATATTGAGTGCAGCACTTTCACAGAATCATCTTTAAGGATTTGAAATAGTTCAACTGGAATTCCATCACCTCCACTAGCTTTGTTCGTAGTGCTGCTTCCTAAAGCCCACTTGACTTCACATTCCAGGATGTCTGGCTCTAGGTGAGTGTGAGTGATCACACTTCGTGATTATCTTGATCGTGAAGATCTTTTTTGTACAGTTCTTCTGTGTATTCTTGCCACCTCCTTTTAATATCTTCTGCTTCTGTCAGGTCCATACCATTTCTGTCCTTTATTGAGCCCATATTTGCATGAAATGTTCCCTTGGTATCTCTAATTTTCTTGAAGTGATCTCTGGTCTTTCCCATTCTATTGTTTTCCTCTACTTCTTTGCATTGATCTCTGAGGAAGGCTTTCTTATCTCTCCTTGCTATTCTCTGGAACTCTGCATTTAAATGAAGTGAGAAATAGATTTAAGGGACTAGATCTGATAGACAGAGTGCCTGATGAACTATGGATGGAGGTTCGTGACTTTGTACACAGTTTGAAAGCATCAATTCTTCAGCACTCAGCCTTCTTTATAGTCCAACTCTCACATCCATACATGACCACTGGAAAAACCATAGCCTTGACTAGATACACCTTTGTTGACAAAGTAATGTCTCTGCTTTTTAATATGCTGTCTAGGTGGGTCATAACTTTCCTTCCAAGGAGCAAGTGTCTTTTAATTTCATGGCTGCAGTCACCATCTGCAGTGATTTTGGAGTCCAAAAAAATAAAGTCTGACACTGTTTCCACTGTTTCCCCATCTATTAGTTGTATTCAGATGAACTACTTGATTGAGCTAAAAAATGAAAACATTTCATCCACTGGTTTGTGCTCAGTGGCTTTTAAATTATTATCAAAATCTGTAATCTTGGCTCTCTTTATTCTATTCTTTGGTTGCAGTGTTACAGTTCAACTTGAGTATACTTAATTAAGGTTTTGGAAATGCAAAGTGTTGTGTATCAAGAGTGGTTTATATATGGTCATTTTGTGTGTGAATGGATACATGCATGTTTTTGAAGATGGAGAACACAGGCATATAACATTTCTGGATTTATGTCAAGGTGTGCTTCTTTAAGGGGTTGAATGAGACCTATATGTTTCTCAGCGGTAGAAAGTTCTATCATTGATCTAATTTTCCAACTTGCCAAAACTCCAGTTTCTGTGGAGTTTTATCATCAGTTTGCTACTGCCACCACACTTGTGGAAGTTCACAGCTTCTATGTAGAAACTGAATATTGTAAAAATGTTCCAAAGCAGGGAAGCACAAGTGAAACCACGAGAAATAGAAAGAAAAAAAAAAAAAAAACTGAGAAATTCCACTATGATTCTAAAGTGATTCTAAAGATGATGCCAAAAGTACCTAAAATGGAGACATTAAATATTTGTGGATGAATGGATAATTTGAAATGTAAGACTTCTTAACATGAGTCTAATTTATTTAGACTATATTAAAGTTAGTGATTACAAATGGGCATATCTTCTTCTTTTAGTTTGATTCTGTATCATGAAGTTAGAACCTTCCTTAGGGCCCCCAGCACTTCTTTGTTTCTAAGACTATAAATCAAAGGATTTAGCAGAGGAGTAAGAATAGGGTCAAGTATAAAGAGGACTTGGTCCAGTCTGGGATTATGATAGGAACTAGGCCTCATGTAGACCACCATGGCAGGGCCATAATAGAGGCACACTACAGTCAAGTGGGAAAAGCAAGTGGCTAGAGCTTTGTCCCTTCCCTTTGGAGATTTCATGTGGAGGACAACAAGGAATATGAGAGCGTAAGAGGACATGATGAGGGACAAGGGGATGAGGAGTACCACAATACTTGTCACTACCAAAGCCTTCTCACAGGCAGAGACATCATCACAGGCCAATTTTAGGATGGACATGATCTCACAGAGGAAATGGGGAATCTCTCTGGAACCGCAGATGGGGAAATGCATGGCATAGGCCGTGTGTGCAAGTGATGTAAGGGCACCCCCAGCCCAGGAGATGGCAGCCATCTGCAGACAGACTTTCTGGCTCATGATGAGGGTGTATCTCAGAGGGTTGCAGATGGCCACATATCGGTCATAGGACATGAGGGTGATGAGGGTGCACTCAGCAATTCCTACAGTCAGGAAGAAGAAAATCTGAGTTCCACAGGCCACTAGTGATATGTTTCTCTTCCCTGAGAAGAAGTCAGTTGCCATCTTGGGTACGATGCTAGAGATTAATGTCATGTCCATGAGAGCCAGTTGGCTGAGCAGGAAGTACATGGGCATGTGGAGGTGAGAATCCACCCAGATTAGGAGGATTAGAATGGAGTTTGAGGTGAGAGCCATGGTGTAGATCAGGAGAATGGCACAGACAAGGAAGTTGACATGTTTCATATCAGGGAAGAGGCCCAGGAGTATTAAATCTGTATTTGAAGACTCATTTCTTTTGTCCATGTCTCTGCCTTGTTAGAATTAATCAACCCTGGAGGAAAGAGTTGTAGAACTCATGAGGATTTATTGGATTCTGTCCTCCAAGGTCTTTCCTTTTTAATCCTTATATAAAGTGTCAACAGGCTAGGATACTTATGTAGATAACAGCAATTTGGCCAATTTTTTGGTTAGGTAGGCTCTCTCAAGTCCCCACCTATTTCCTTTACTCATGGAACAAATTGCCACCACCTGGAACAGTTAATGTTTAACCCATATCTAGTACATAGTAGTTCAAATTCCAATACTACCATCTCCCCTCCTATCCACCTCATTACTCAGAGACTCCTTCCCCTCTCCTCTTTATGCTGTCTCAGTCCCTGCTTGAACCTTTGAAAATGTTATGACATTTGTTCCACCCTCACCAAATCACTTGTTTTTCCATCCTACTCTGTACCAGACACTATGCTAAGTCTTACAGTGTAAAGATTAATAAAATATAATTTCTGATGCCAAAGACATTTAGCTTTATTGAAGAAGACCAATGAAAGGTACCTATGAAAAATGGATGAAAGATGTTATAATGGAAGAATATAGATGATACACTGTACAATGGAGATGCAAATTGCTTCATTTTCAAAAGCTAGAGGAATTGCATGATGGCTAAGTGTAACCTCACACAGTCTTTGAACTATCAAATTTAAGACTTAGCATTCTGCAAAGGTAGGCATTTAGAAAGGAAGGCTGTTTGAAATATTATCTAGCCCAGAAAAGTGACTTGTTCAAAGTCATATCAGTACTTAACATTGAAGAAAGCGAAAGTGAAGTCGCTCAGTCGTATCCGTCTCTTTGCGACCCTGTGGACTGTAGCCCACCAGGCTCCTCCATCCATGGGATTCTCCAGGCAAGAATACTGGAGTGGGTTGCCATTTCCTTCTCCAGGGCATCTTCCCAACCCAGGGATCGAACGCAGGTCTCCCGCATTGCTGACAGACGCTTTAACCGCTGAGCTACCAGGGAAGCCCTAACACTGAAGAGAAATGACTAAAAATCATGTCCCAGCGTTTTTCAGTTATAGGCCTCTTTCAAATCCTCATTAAGAATGTTAATTACATATAGCCTTGTATTGTTCTGTACTACATTTAATAGTATAATGCTAGCTCATGTAACAGATAATCTGCCAAATCTCAGTGGCTTAAGATAATAGAAGTGTATTTCTCATCAGATGAAGTCCAAAATAGACATTGTTGATAGGCGGTTGGCTCTCGTCTGAGTGACATTTCACAGACCGAGGCTCATGCTCACCTGCTTCTGCTTTTGTTGCTTACCATCTTCAATGTTGATTTCTAAGGTTGTTCTGCTCTTCTGTATCAAACAGGTAGCAGGCAAGATACGGAAAGGTTTAGGACCAAGCCTAAAACTACTGCCCTGCCTGAGCCCTCACCTAATATTTGGATCAAGTCACATTCCAGGGGAGGCTGGGAAGTGTTTCTAGCTTAGTGAATGGACAGAACAGAAATAGGTTTGGTAAACAGCTGCCAGTCCCTGTCATTTCTAAGTTACTTTGTGTTTGTACAAAGCCTGTAAGCTGGTTCATAGCAGGAATACTGTATTGCATTCCTTTACTTTGCTTGACCTGTTCTATCAGTGCTTGTTGAGTCTAGTCACTCAGGAAAGAAATTCCTCATTCCCCTATCTATGATCCCAATTCTTGGCTCTTTCAAAATAGGTGTGATCTTTTTTTGGAGCCTGTATTAGTAATTGATAATTACTATTGCAGCATAATAACTATCCCAAGATAAAACAACACACATTTATTACCTTACAGCTCTTCCAATAGGAATCTGAGTGAAGCTTGGCTGATGCCTTGCTAAAGATCTCTGACAAGACTATAATCAAGTACTAGCTGGTGCTATAGTCTCATCTGAATTTTCCACTGGGGGAAGATCTGCTTCCAAGCCCACTCAGGTGTCATTGGCAGGGTTCAGTGCAGCCCTCCTGCGCTTTTGGACCAATGGCCTCAAATCCTTGCTGGCTATTGGCTGGGAGCCTCTCTCAGTTCCTTGCCTTTCCATGGGACAGCTCACATCATGGTAGTTTCCTTCAAGAAAGAGGGGAGGGAGAAGGAAGATCATGAGAGCAGGATGGAAATCAGTCTTTTTGTAACCTAATATCAGAAGTAATGAGTAAAAAGGCCCAGCCCTTTGTTAAAGGCAGAATACATAAGGGTATGAATATTGGCAGGCAAGGATCATTAGGGTTGAGGTTCAGTTCAGTTCAGCACTCAGTTGTGTCCAACTCTTTGCAACCCCATGCATTGCAGCACAGCAGGCAGGGTTGAGGTTACCTATATCAAAGATTCTGTAAGTTGATTGTATATTTGCAGAAGCTTTGACCTTTAAAGTTGAAATCTGCTTTAGAAAAATCTACTTCACTCTTATCCCCAGTAAATTTTTTGTCCTTGTTACTTTAGTGACGGATTTACAGTTCCAAAAAGTTAAATGGTTAGTTCCATATCAACCAGCTAGTTAACCAGGAAGGAAGTAAAAAGTAAAAGTGTTAGTCTCTCAGTGCTAGTCTCACAGTTGTGACCTTTGTGACCTCATGGACTGCAGCCCACCAGGCCCCTCAGTCCATAGAATTCTCCAGGCAAGAATACTGGAGTGGATAACCATTCCCTTCTCCAGGGTATCTTCATGTCCCAGTGATCAGACCCAGATCTCCTACCTTGCAGGAAGATTTCTTTACCATCTGAGCCACCGGGGAAGCCCAACAAGGAAAGAAATTTACCCAACTCTACTATTACTTTGATTTTCTTGACTATCAGGACTTGACCATAAATTATTTCATAAATTATTCACACAACATTATAAAGCAATTTTTCTCCAATTTAAAAATTTTAAAAATAAAATGGACAACCAACAAGGACCTACTGTATAGCATGTGGAACTCTGCTCAATGTTATGTGGCAGACTGGATGGGAGGGGAACTTGGAGGAAAATAGCTACATGTATATGTATGGCTGAGTCCCTTTGCTGTCCATGTGAAACTATTACAACATTGTTAATCAGCTATACTCCAATATAAAATAAAAAGATTTTTTATAAAGTTATTTACATTAGTTGTTTTCCTTCTAGAATCCTTAAAGAACTACCAATGATGCTCTAGATCAGCATAAAATTCACTCTCATAGGTAAGAATTGTGAAAAAGTGTTTAGAAAGCTCTGAAAAAACTACTTTTAACTTCCAAATTATTAGTTTGTGTGTGGATTTTAACCACCTAGAACATACTCTAATATTAATGTATTTCAGTTTTATATGTTAAGTGGAACACTGAGTTCTTCAGGAAATAAATTTATAAATTTCATTTATGCATAAAACCTTTTATTTATTTATTGAAGGATAATTGCTTTATATAATTTTGTTGTTTTCTGTCAAACCTCAGCATAAATCAGCCATAGGTATACATATATCCCTTCCCTTTTGAACCTCCCTCCCATCTCCCTCCCCATCCCACCCCTCTAGGTTGATACAGAGCCCCTGTTTGAGTTTCCTGAGCCCACCCATTTAAAAGATATTCATATTTAACCCTTAAATCTGCAAATAGATGTGACAATATATTTTGGGTTATTTTCTATATCTTGACAGGTTGACTATTTTGATAACTGTTCTATTTTTTAATTGTTAGGTAAATGAATCATTTTGGTTGGACTGCAAAGTGGTGGGACAAGCAGAACCAGATTAGAAAAATCAGCCGTTTTATGGTAGAAGCTGCTACTTGATATAAACCCAAGTTATTAGGCATTATAGCCTGCTCTGCAACTCTTTTTCTGGGTCTTAACCCTTATATTGTCACATGTATAGATTCAGACCTTTGATTCCCACAGTTGGCAGCCCTGAGCAAAGTAGTAAACAAGTAAATTACTCTGAGTAGAATGTCCTCATCCTTAGCATCTCCTGTGAGTTCACATGCCAGTGAATCCTTTGGTTGATGGTATAACATGGGACATTCATCTCGAGATCCATCCCATTTCCAACGTTGCCTTGTTGGTGAATTACTTTCTTATTATCCTGGAAGGACTTATGCCCTCTTGTTCTGACACCCTTTCTCTGATTAAACATCTTTAGCAAAGGATCTGCTAAATGCATGCCTTATGATCTAACAGGCTATCCTCTGTGAGAATGCACTGAGTTCCACAGGAAATAAATTCAAGAATCAAAGACACGGACCTTTAAAGGAGTCATTCTGGCCTCAGGAACCAATTGGCAGAAATGCAGAGTGTGGGGACATTCCTGGCACCTTTTATGCATGCATGAAACGGAATCAGCATCTCTTCTCTTCATCTATTTATTCTCCTTTATCCACACACCTATTGGCTTCAAGTCCACCTGCCACTTAAAGTCACATGCTTAGTCTCCAAAAAGCATCTCCATCTCCCTTTCTCTCATTTAAAGTTTTACTCTTCCACTCACTATTCCTCTCTACTTTCTTTTCTTAGTTAACTGTCAACCCTGTTAATTTTCTTTTCTATGCTTCCCTAGAGGACCACCCCTAAGGACCACACACTGTTTCTTCCATTTCACCTTCCCTTTAAGAGCAAAATCAAATTCTAATTACTCTGATGGTTGCTGAAGGAGAGGAAATATAGTTTAACAGAAAATATGTCTGTGGTATACAGAGAGGGGCTTTGTTGTTTATTGGTTATTGACTAACTAATCATGATGAATGGAATACTCTTTCCTTTATAGAACATTACATGGTTAGAGGAACCCACAATTCACAGCTATTTCTGAGAAGATTATCTTAAGTATTTCAAATTTTATCACCTCTGTGAAATTTCTTTAATATCATTTTCAAGTAAATCACTAGGTAAAAGAAGACAGTTATTTTCTGGTTTAAAGGCAGTGTTTTAACAGGTAACTCACAAAATACATTTGTTGAATGTAATGTGGAACTTTGAATTTGTGAAATGGTTTATCAAAAGAATAGACTTCTGAATATTCAAGATGAAACTTCTTATGACATATGATAAATACAAGCAAGGTAAATGTTATGTCATAAAGTAGACCATTTTCCTTTTCTTCCTCACTGTAAATTTCTAGTTGAATCCATAATTGCGCAGTTTGACAATGTATTTATTTCTTTGCTCTTGACCGTTTTCTTGGGCTAATCCAGCCAAGCAGACAGAACTATTTTTTTGTTGTCATCCATAGAAGAAAATCCAGAAATTGTTAGGCAGGTAGGTTTCTTATGCTCAGGAAGTTCCCCCTGATTTTTTATTTCAACCAGTTAATGGGAGCTGGTAACAGAAGTTCTCTGTAACATGAAGAACCATTCTCTGCCCTTTCTATGTTGTCCTTTCCCAAAGGACCCAGTGCAAGCAGATTCCTTGGATCTCTGTAGACACTTCTGTTGTCCTGGTGCCTGCTCTGGTTTCTGATCAGAATGAGCTATTCATGAGAGTGATGGGAGGAGTATGTTACTGAGATTTACATGTTTCTGCTTTGAAGTTGAAACAGCAAGTTGTATCTGGAGTTTAGATTTGACATAAATAATTTTGCTTACCTTGCCTCATACAGTTCTCAAGAGGACAATGTGAAGTTGAGACAATGTGTTATCATCATAAATAAGGAACTTGGCTTCCTTGTCAAATAATTGACTGTTTATGCATATGTTTAATTTGGGGCTCTTTATTTTGCTTAATGGTGTATATATCTATTTTAGTATTAACATCATACCATTTTTATTGCTATAGCTATGAAGCATACTTTGAAATCAGGGAGGTGAGCCATTTCTAAGAAATGTTGGTTGTTCAGTGACTTTTTGAAGATTATTTTTTCTATTTCTATAAAAATTTTATTGAATGTTTTTTCCTTTTCCAGGAGCCAAGTTGTTTTTTGTTTGTGCTTTATTGGAATATAATTGCTTTATAATGTTGTGTTAGTTTCTGCTGTACAACATTGTGAATTGGCCATATGCATACATATATCCCTTCCCTCTTGAGCCTCCCTCCCATCCTCCGATTTTACCCCTCTAGGTCATCACAGAGCACCAAGCTGAGCTCCTTGGGCTATGCAGCAGCTTCCCACTAACTATCTATTTTGCACATGGTAGTGTATACATGTCAATGCTACTTTCTCAATTCTTCTCAGTTCTTCCTCAAGTCTCCCTCTCTCCTTCTCCCTCCATATGCACAAGTCTGTTCTCTCATCTGTGCCTCTATTCCTGCCCTGCAAATGGGTTCATGAGTACCATTTTCTAGATTCCATATATAAACATTAATATATGATATTTATTTTTCTCTTTCTGACTTACTTCAGACTGTATGACAGACTCTAGGTTCATATCACTTCAACTGACAACTTCATTCCTTTTCATGGCTGAGTAATATTCCATTGTATATATATTATATATACCACATCTTCTTTATCCATTCATCTGTTGCTAAACATCTAGATTTCTTCCATGTCCTGGCTGTTGTAAATAGTACTGCAATGAACATTTGGGTACATGTGTCTTTTTGAGTTATGATTTTCTTGAATGTATAGATGGCTCTGGATACTCTGAATATTTTAATAATATTAATTTTTCTAACCCATGAGCACAAGATATCTTTGCATTTGTTTGTGTCTTCTTCAGTTTCTTTTATCAAATTCTTGCCAGTTTGGTTGTATAGATCATTCATATTTTGTTTAAATTTATTCCTAGTAGTATATTCTTTTGTGTTCTATCGTGAATAAGATGGTCTTCCTTGTTTCTTTATCCAGTGCTTTACTGTTAGTGTTTATAAATATCAGAAATGAATTTCTATAGGTTGACCTTGTATCTTGCAACTTTACTGAATTGTTAACTAATTACAAGAGTTTTTTGGTTAAGTCTTTAGGATTTTCAATGTATATCATATCACCTGCAAATAAATAAAAATTTACTTCTGTCTTTCTGATTTGGATGACTTTTATTTCTTTAATCTTTTGTAACTACTCTAGATAGGACTTGCAGTACTATGTTGAATAAAATTGGTGAGATTAGGCACATTTATCTTATTCCTGGTCTTAAAGGAAAAACTTTGAAACTTTCACCATTGAGTATAATGTTAGCTATGAATTTGTTTTTTATAGCCTTTATTATATTGAGGTATATTCTTTCTGTACCTAAATTGTTGAAGATTTTTTCTGTGAAAATAAAATGTTACATTTTGTAAAATGATTTTTCTGCACCTACTGAAATGATTCTAATATTTCTATCTTTCATTCTATTAATGTGGTATATCACATTTATTGATATGTTTATGTTGAACCATCCTTGAATCCCAGGGTTCAATCCTATTTGATCGTTGAGTGTGATCCTTTTAATGTGCTGTTGAATTTGTTTTACTAGTATTTTGCTAAATTTTTACACCTGTATTCATCAGGGATATTGATTTATAATTTTCTTTTTTGTAGTACCTTAGTTGATTTTGATTTCAGGGTAACTCTGGTATTATAAAAAGAGTTTGAGAGTTTCCTCCAATTCAGGTTTTTGGAAAGGTTTGGAAAGAATTGACTTTAATTCTTTTTTACTGCTTTGGTAGAGTTAACCAATAAAAGCAAATGGTTCTGGGCTTGTCTGTGTTGGGAGGTTTTTGATTACTGATTCAGTCTCCTTTCACATTACTGGTTTGTTCTGATTTTGTATCTCTACTTGATTCAGTCTTGGTAGATTGTATATTTCTGGAAATGTATAAGCTTCTTCAGTTCAGTTCAGTTGCTCAGTCGTGTCCAATTCTTTGCGACCCCATGAATCGCAGCACGCCAGGCCTCCTTGTCCATCATCAACTCCTGGAGTTCACTCAAACTCATGTCCAACGAGTCGGTAATGCCATCCAGCCATCTCATCCTCTGTCATCCCCTTCTCATCTTGCCCCCAATCCCTCCCAGCATCAGAGTCTTTTCCAATAAGTCAACTCTTTGCAGCGTTGGCCAAAATATTGAAGTTTCAGCTTTAGTATCATTCCTTCCAAAGAACACCCAGGACTGATCTCCTTTGGAATGGACTGGTTGGATCTCCTTGCAGTCCAAGGGACTCTCAAGAGTCTTCTCCAACACCACAGTTCAAAAAGCATCAATTCTTCGGCACTCAGCTTTCTTCATAGTCCAACTCTCACATCCATACATGACCACTGGAAAAACCATACCTTGACTAGACGGACCTTTTTTGGCAAAGTAATATCTCTGCTTTTGAATATGTTATCTAGGTTGGTCATAACTTTCCTTCCAAGGAGTAAGCGTCTTTTAATTTCATGGCTGCAATCACCATCTGCAGTGATTTTGGAGCCCAGAAAAATAAAGTCTGACACTGTTTCCACTGTTTCCCCATCTATTTCCCATGAAGTGATGGGACCAGATGCCATAATCTTAGTTTTCTGGATGTTGAGCTTTAAGCCAACTTTTTCACTCTCCTCTTTCACTTTCATCAAGAGGCTTTTTAGTTTCTCTTCACTTTCTGCCATAAGGGTGGTGTCATCTGCATATTTGAGGTTATTGATATTTCTCCCGGCAAACTTGATTCCAGCTTGTGCTTCCTCCAGCCCAGCGTTTCTCATGATGTACTCTGCATATAAGTTAAATAAGCAGGGTGACAATATACAGCCTTGACATACTCTTTTTCCTGTTTGGAACCAGTCTGTTGTTCCATGTCCAGTTCTAACTGTTGCTTCTTGACCTGCATATAGGTTTCTCAAGAGGCAGGTCAGGTGGTATTACAGGTTGTTTAATTTCTTGGCATATAAATGCTCATAGGTGACTCAGGATCATTTGTATTTTTGTGTTATCAAAGTTAACATCCCCTTTGTTATTTCTGATTTTTTTTTTTTTAGATATTTGCCTTTTCTTTATTGTCTAGCTAAAAGTTTCTTTTGTTTACCCTTTTTTTTTTTAAGCCAGCTATTAGCTTCATTGATCTTTTGTATTGTTTTTCTGGTCTTTATATTATTTATTTCTGTTCTGATCTTTCTTTCTTTCCTTTTGCTAAATTTGGGCTTAGTTTGTTTTTTTAGTTCCTTGAGGTCTAAAGTTTGGTGTGTTTTTTTTTTTTTTAATTTTATTTTATTTTTAAACTTTACATAATTGTATTAGTTTCAAAAATATCAAAATGAATCCGCCACAGGTATACATGTGTTCCCCATCCTGAACCCTCCTCCCTCCTCCCTCCCCATACCATCCCTCTGGGTCGTCCCAGTGCACTAGCCCCAAGCATCCAGTACCGTGCATAAGTTTGTTTTTGTTTTTTTTTTGACATATATTTTTTCTTAATATATGCATTTATAGATAACTTCCTTCTAAGAATTGCTTTTGCAGCATCTCAAAGGATTTGGTGTGTTGTGCTTCCATTTTCATTTGTTTAATAATATTTTATACTTTCTCCTTTGATTTTTTTTTTGATCCATTGGTTTGTTCAAGAGTATTTGTTTAGTTTCCATGTTGTAAAATTTCCAGCTTTTCTCTTCTTACTGATTTCTGCCTACATACCATTGTTGTTGGAAAACATACTTGGTATGATTTCAGTTTTCTAAAATTTGCTAAGACTTTTTTTGTGGCCTATAATATGATTTATTCTGGTGTACTTAGAAGAATGTGTAATCTTATGCTGCTGGATGAAATGTCCTATAAAGGTCTGTTAAATACATTTGGTCTAAAATGTGGTTGAATTCCAATGTTTTCCTACTAATTTTCTGTCAGGATGACCTACCTATTCTGAAAAGTGGATTATTGAAGTTCACTTTTGATAATAATCAATAATAGCAATTAATAATCAATAATTGTTGATTATTATTATATTGTTGCCTATTTCTGCTTTTAGATCTGTAGTATTTGTTTAATATATTTAGGTGCTCTGATGTTGGGTGCGTATATGATTGTTGCGTCTTCTTGATGTATTGACTATACAGTGATCTTTCTTTCTCTCTTTTTACTATTTTTGGCTTAAAGTCTATTTTGTCTGATATAAGTGTGGCTACTCCCACATTATTTTGTTTGCTACTTGCATGAAATATCTTATTTCATCCCTTCACTTGGAGCCTATGTATGTCTTTAGTGAATTGTGACCTTTTTAGGCAGCATTTAGTTGGGTCTTTTCCATCTAGTCACTCTGTGCCCTTTGATTGTGAAGAAACTAAGTTTCTAGTTTAAAATATTCCAGCTAAGAAAAATCTATTTCATTATAATGTTGCTATTAAATTCTAACAAATTACTAATGAAGAAATTATATGAATTCTATATAAACTCCTTCAGAAAATTTTAAAAGATGAACTTGTTCCTAAATCATTCTATGAGTCTAGTATTATCCTGATACCAACACCAAAGATATTATAAAAAATATATATATGTAGATTAATATCTCTCATGAACATAGATACAGAATTTCTACAACTTCGGAAAATCACATTCAGCAGTATATAAAAAAGAAAATATATCATGAACAACAGAGTTAATATGAAAGAAAGACAAACATGATTTTATCAGTAGACACACAAAGCATTTGACAAAATCCAACATCCATTTCTGAATTAAAAAAAAAAAAAAAAGAAAACACTAGAAATAGAAGAGAACTTCCTCAAATAATGAAAATTTGTGAAAAACCTACAACTAATATCACACACAATGATGAAAGACAGACTGATTTCTCACTAAGAAAGATTATCTGCTCCTGACACTTGTATTCAGCATTGTACTGGAGACACAGGGAATGCAATCCAGCAAAAAAAGGAACAAGGCGTTCAGATTGGACATAAGGAGACAGCTGAATTTAACAAAAGCTCAAAGGGAAGTCATTGGATAAGGTGCTGCAACAGTTGGGTATTTATATAGAAAATAATTTACATTGTTACTATTACAAATAATATACAAAATTAACCATATTAAAGTTATCTCTAAATGTAAAACCTAAACCTATAAAACTTCTAGATGAATTCATAGGAGAAAATATTTTTGACATTGAGTTCGGCAAGGATTTTGTAGATATGACACCAAAAGCAAAAACCATAAAAGAACAAATTGATTAATTGAACTTCATCAAACTTACTTCTGCTCTTCACAAATCACGTATGACTGTATAAAGAGCTCTGTAGCCTTAACAATAAGAAAACAAAAGCCTAATTAAAAATATGAAACTGATATGAACATATACCACACCAAAGAACATACCCATGGTAAATGAGCACATGAAAAGAGGACCAATATAAGCAGTCATTAAGAAAATGTAAATTAGAATTTAAACAAATATTTATACACCTACGTTCATAGCAGGATTATTTATGATATCCAAAAGGTAGCAGCAGTGCAAGTGACCATGAATAGCTGAATGGGATGTTTATTCAGCTTAAAAAGAGGAAATTCTGACCCATGCTACAAGTCAGATAAACCTTGATGATATTATGCTATGTGGAATACTGGCAGTATTCATTTTTTTTCACACTATTTTATTGAGGTATTATTGACATACACAGTACTGTAGGAACTTGATGTTTGCAACTTGATGTTTTGGTAAAAAGTATATACCCATGAAATCATCATCACTATCAACATCATAAGTTTATCCATCATTTACAATTGTTTCTGCCTTCTTGTATTTTTAGGAATTGCAAGGAATTGCATTTTAGGAATGTCCTAGGAAAGGACAGTTTGCTGGCTGTCCTTTCATGGTAAGAGCAGTTGGCAAAATATTTGCACTTTTATAAAATTTAAAGTACATAACAATATTGTTGTCAAAGACCCATATTATATATTAGATCTGCAGAAATTATTTGTTTTGCCTAGCTGAAACTTTGAAGTCTTTGGGCTAGCACTTCCCCTTTTCTCCTCCCCACAGTGAAAGTTGCTCAGTCGTGTCTGACTCTTTGTGACCCCATGGAATGTTAGCCTGCCAGGCTCCTCAATCCATGGAATTTTCCTGGCAAGAATACTGAAGTGGTAGCCTACCCCTTCTCCAGGGGATCTTCCCCATCCAGGGATCAAACCAGAGTCCCCTGCATTGCAAGCGGATTCTTTTCCAGCTTCTTTACCAGGGAAGACTGTTTTTTCCACAGTCCTTGGCAATCACTAATCTAATCTCTTTCTAAGTGTTTGGCATTCTCAAGTTTTACATATAAGTGAGATCATACTTATGATCTCATAATAACAATGATAAGCCAGACATCCTGGAATGTGAAGTCACGTGGGCCTTAAGAAGCATCACTACGAACAAAGCTAGTGGAGGTGATGCAATTCCAGTTGAACTATTTCAAATCCTAAAAGATGATGCTATGAAAGGGCTGCATTCAATATGTCAGCAAATTGGGAAAACTCAGCAGTGGCCACAGGACTGGAAAAGGTCAGTTTTCATTCCAATCCCAAAGAAAGGCAATGCCAAAGAATGCTCAAACTACTGCACAATTGCACTTATCTCTGCTAAGTCACTTTAGTAGTGTCTGACTCTGTGTAACCCCATAGACCGCAGCCCACCAGGCTCCCCCGTCCATGGGACTCTCCAGGCAAGAACACTGGAGTGGGTTGCCATTTCCTTCTCCAATGTATGAAGGTGAAAAGTGAAAGTGAAGTCGCTCAGTTGTGTCTGATCCTCAGCGACCCCATGGACTGCAGCCTACCAGGTTCCTCCATCCATGGGATTTTCCAGGCAAGAGTACTGGAGTGGGGTGCCATTGCCTTCTCCCATGTTTCCGTGCTGCTGCTGCTGCTGCTAAGTTGCATCAGTCATGTCTGACTCTGTGCGACCCCACAGACGGCAGCCCAACAGGCTCCTCTGTCCCTGGGATTCTCCAGGCGAGAATACTGGAGTGGGTTGCCATTTCCTTCTCCAATGCAGGAAAGTGAAAAGTGAAAGGGAAGTTGCTCAGTGGTGTCCAACTCTTAGCGACCCCATGGACTGTAGCCTACCAGGCTCCTCCGTCCATGGGATTCTCCAGGCAAGAGTACTGGAGTGGGTTGCCATGCACTCATCTCACACACTAGTAAAGTAATGCTCAAAATTCTCCAAGTCAGGCTTCAGCAATAAGTGAACCATGAACTTCCAGATGTTCAAGCTGGTTTTAGAAAAGCAGAGGAACCAGAGATCAAATTGCCAACATTCTCTGAATCATCAAAAAAGCAAGAGAGTGCCAGAAAAACATCTATTTCTGCTTTATTGACTATGCCAAAGCCTTTGATGTGGATCACAATAAACTGTGGAAAATTCTGAAAGAGATGGGAATACTAGACCACCTGACCTGCCTCTTGAGAAACCTATATGCAGGTCAGGAAGCAACAGTTAGAACTGGACATGGAACAACAGACTGGTTCCAAATAGGAAAAGGAGGATGTCAAGGCTGTGTATTGTCACCCTACTTATTTAACTTATATGCAGAGTACATCATGAGAAACGCTGGGCTGGAGGAAGTACAAGCTGGAATCAAGATTGCCGGGAGAAATATCAATAACCTCAGAAATGCAGATGACACCACCCTATGGCAGAAAGTGAAGAAGAACTAAAGAAAGTGAAAGAGGAGATCGGAAAAGTTGGCTTAAAGCACAATGTTCAGAAAACTAAGATTATGGCATCCAGTCCCATCACTTCATGGCAAATAGGTGGGGAAACAGTGGAAACAGTGGCTGACTTTATTTTGAGGGGCTCCAAAATCACTGCAGATGTTGATTGCAGCCATGAAATTTAAAGACGCTTGCTCCTTGGAAGGAAAGCTATGACCCACCTAGACAGCATATTAAAAAGCAGAGATGTTACTTTACCAACAAAGGTCAGTCTAGTCAAGGCTATTGTTTTTCCAGTGGTCATGTATGGATGTGAGAGTTGGACTATAAAGAAAGCTGAGCACTGAAGAATTGATGCTTTTGAACTGTGATGATGGAGAAGACTCTTGAGAGTCCCTTGGACAGCATGGAGATCCAACTAGTCCATCCTAAAAAAAGATTAGTCCTGGGTGTTCATTGGAAGGATGGATGTTGAAGCTGAAACTCCAGTATTTTGGCCACCTGATGCAAAGAGCTGACTCATTTGAAAAGACCCTGATGTCAGGAAAGATTGAGGGCAAGAGGAGAAGGAAACAACAGAGGTTGAGATGGTTTGATGGCCTCACCGACTCGATGGACCTGAGTTTGGGTAAACTCCAGGAGTTGGTGATGGACAGGGAGGCCTGGCGTGCTACGGTTCATGGCATTGCATAGAGTCAGACACGACTGAGCAACTGAACTGAACTCAACTGAGGTCATACAGTATTTATTTTCCTGATCTGGCTTATTACAGTTAGCATAATGTCTTCTAGGTTTATCCGTGTTGTCATAAATGGCAATATTTCCTTCTTTTTAAAAAAGACTGAGCAATATTCCATTATATGTATATACCACATTGTCTTTTCAGTTCTCCTGTCAGATGGACATTTGGGTTATTTCTGTACCCTGACTATTGTGAAAAATGCTGCAGTGAACATGGGAATGCAGACATCTCTTTGATATACTAATTTCATTTTCTTTTTTAAAAATTTAAATTTATTTATTTTTAATTGGAGAATATTTGCTTTACATTATTGTGTTGGTTTCTGCCATATATCAACATGAATCAGCCATAGGTATACATATTCCCCTACCTCATGAACCCCTCTCCCACCTCCCACCAACCACCCCATCCCACCCCTTTAGGTTGTTGCAGAGCTCTGGATTTGAGCACTAGGTGTCATAGAGCAAATGACATTGGCTATCTAATTTTACGTATGATAATGTATATGTTTCATTACTGCCTTCTCAATTTGTCCCACCCTCTCCTTCTCCTACTGTGTTCACAAGTCTGCTCTCTAAACTGCATCTCCATTGCTGCCCTGCAGATAGGTTCATCAGGACCATCTTTCTAAATTCCATGTATATGTATTAATATACAACATTTGTTTTCTCTTTCTGACTTACTTCACTTGTATAACAGGTTTAGATTCATCCACCTTGTTAGAACTGAATCACAAGCATTCATCTTTATGGCTGAGTAATATTCCATTGTGTACATATACAACAATTTCTTTATCCATTCATCTGTCAGTGGACATCTAGGTTGCTTCCATGTCCTAACTATTGTAAATGGTGCTGCAATGAACATTGGGGTACATGTGTCTTTTTCAACTACAATTCCCCAGGTTATATGCCCAGTAGTGGGATTGCTGGGTCATATAGTAGTTTTATTCCTAGTTTTTAAGGAATTCCCATACTGTTATTCATAGTAGCTAAATCAATTTGCATTCCCACCAACAGTGCAAGAGAGTTCCCTTTCCTCCCCATTCTCTCCAGCATTTATTATTTGTAGGTTGTTTTGATGAGGGCCTTTCTGACTGGCCATTCCTGAAGAACTATGGACAGAAGTTCATGACATTGTATAGGAGGCAGTGATCAAGACCATCCCCAAGAAAAAAGAAATGCAAAAAGGCAAAATGGTTGTTTGAGGACGCCTTACAAACAGCTGAGGAAAAAAAGAAGTGAAAGACAAAGGAGAAAAGGAAAGATTTGTATGCAGAGTTCCAAAGAATAGCAGGGAGAGATAAGAAAACCTTCCTCAGTGATCAATGCAAAGAAATAGAGGAAAACAATAGAATGGGGAAGACTAGAGATCTCTTCAAGAAAATTAGAGATACCTAGGGAACACTTCATGTAAAGATGGGCACAATAAAGGACAGAAATGATATGGATCTAACAGAAGCATAAGATATTAAGAAGAGGTGGCAAGAATAACAGAGGAGCTATATCAAAAAAATCTTCATGACCCAGATAACCACAATGGTGTGATCACCCACCTAGATCCAATCATCTTGGAATGCAAAGTCAAGTGGGCCTTAGGAACCATCACTACAAACAAGTTAGTGGAGGTGATGGAATTCCAGTTGAGCTATTTCAAATCCTAAAAGATGATGCTGTGAAAGGGCTGCACTCAATATGCCAGCAAATAGGGAAAACTCAGTAGTGGCCACAGGACTGGAAAAGGTCAGTTTTCATTCCAATCCCAAAGAAAGGCAATGCCAAAGAATGCTCAAATTACTGCATAATTGCACTCATCTCACACACTAGCAAACTGATGCTCAAAATTCTCCAAGTCAGACTTCAGCACTATGTGAACCATGAATTTCCAGATGTTCAAGCTGGATTTAGAAAAGGTAGAGGAACCAGAGTTCAAACTGTCAATATCCATTGGATGATGGAAAAATCAAGAAAGTTCCAGAAAGACATTTATTTCTGATTTATTGACTATGCCAAAGCCTTTGACTGTGTCTATCACAATAAACTATGGAAAATTCTGAAAGAGACGGGAATACCAGACCACCTGACCTGCCTCTTGAGAAACCTGAATGCAGGTCAGGAAGCAGCAGTTAGAACTGGACATGGAACAAAAGACTGGTTCAAAATCGGGAAAGGAGTACATCAAGGCTGTATATCGTCATCCTGCTTATTTAACTTATATGCAGAGTACATCATGCAAAATGCTGGGCAGGATGAAGCACAAGCTGGAATCAAGATTGCCGGGAGAAATATCAATAACCTCAGATACACAGATGACACCATCTTATGGCAGAAAGTGAAGTAGAACTAAAGAACCTCTTGATGAAAGTGAAAGAGGAGAGTGAAAAAGTTGGCTTAAAACTCAACATTCAGAAAACTAAGATCATGGCAACCAGTCCCATCACTTCATGGCAAATAGATAGGGAGATAATGGAAACAGTAACAGACTTTATTTTGGGGGGCCCCAAAATCACTGCAGATGGTTATTGTAGCCATGAAATTAAAAGATGCTTGCTCCTTGGAAGAAAAGCTATGACCCACCTAGACAGCATATTATAAAACAGAGACATTAGTTTGCCAACAAAGGTCCATCTAGTCAAAGCTATGATTTTTCCAGTATTCATGTATGGATGTGAGAGTTGGACTATAAAGAAAGCTGAGCTCAAAGAATTCATGCTTTTGAACAGTGGTGTTGGAGAAGACTCTTGAGAGTCCCTTGGACAGCAAGGAGATCAAACCAGTCCATCCTAAAGTAAGTCAGTCCTGAATATTCATTGGAAGGAGTGATGTTGAAGCTGAAACTCCAATACTTTGGCCCCCTTATATGAAGAACTGACTCATTTGAAGAGACCCTTATGCTGTGAAAGATTGAAGGCAGGAGGAGAAGGGGACTACAGTGGATGAGATGGTTGGATGGCATCACCAACACAATGGACATGAGTTTGAGCAAGCTCCGGGAGTTGGTGATGGACAAGGAAGTCTGGTGTGCTGCAGTCCATGGGGTCTCAAAGAGTCGGACACGACTGAGCAACTGAATGAACTGAATTGATTCTGACTGGTGTGAGTTGATAACTCATTATAGTTTTTATTTGCATTTCTCTAATAATCAGCAATGATAAGTATCTTTTCATGTGTTTATTAGCCATCTGTATGTCTTGTTTGGAGAAATGTCTGCTTAGTTCTTCAGCCCAATTTTTGATTGGGTTGTTTGTTGGTACTGAGCTGAATAAACTAGTTGTATATTTTGGAGATAAATCCTTTGTCAGTTGTTTCATTTGCTATTATTTTCCCCCATTCTTAGGGATGTCTTTCCATCTTGTTTATGGTTTCCTTTGCTGCAGAGGAGCTTTTTAGCTTAATTAAATCCCATTTGTTAATATTTGTTTTTATCTCCATTACTTTGTGAGTTGTATCATAGAAGCTATTGCTGTGATTTATGTCAAAGAACGTTCTGACTATGTTTTCCTCTATGAGTTTTCTAGTTTCTGGTCTTACAATTTAGGTCTTTAATCCATTATGAGTTTGTTTTTCTATGTGGTGTTAGGAGTTATTCTAATTTCATTCTTTTCCATACAGCTGTTTAAGTTTCCTAGCACAACATATGGAAGAGGCTGTCTTTTCCCCATTGTATGTTCTTGCCTCCTTTGTCAAAGATAAGCTACTCATATGTGCATGGGTTTATCTTTTGCCTTTCTATATTGTTCCATCAGTATATATTTCTGTTTTTGTGCTAGTATCATGCTATCTTGATTACTGTAGCTTTGTAGTATAGTCTGAAATAAGGAAGGTTGATTCCTCCAATTGTTTTCTTCCCTAAGATTGCTTTGGCTATCTGGGGTGTTTTGTGTTTCCATACAAATTGTGAAATTTTTTGTTCTAGTTCTGTGAAAAATGCCTTTGGTAGCTTGATGTACTGTGCTTAGTCACTCAGTTGTGATCCCAAGGACTATAGCCCACCAGGCTCCTCTGTCCATGGGAGTTCTCCAGGCAAGAATACTGGAGTGGGATGTCATGCTCCCTCCAGGGGATCTTCCCAACCCAGGGATCAAACCCAGGTTTCCTGCACTGCAGGCAGATTCTTTACCATCTGAGCCACCAGGGAAGCCCTTGGTAGTTTGATAGCAATTGCATTATATTGGTAGATGGCTTTGGGTATTATAGTCATTTTCACAATATTGATTCTTCCAATTCAGGAACATGGTATGTCTCTCCATCTGTTTATGTTGCCTTTGATTACTTTCATCAGTAGTTTCATCATAAGTTTCATCTTATAATTATTTGCATATAGGTCTTTTATCTCTTTAGGTAGGTTTCATACAAAGATGGGCACAATAAAGGACAGAAATGGTATGGACTTAACAGAAACAGAAGATATTAAGAACAGGTGGCAAGAATGCACAGAAGAACTATATGAAAAAGGTCTTAATGACCCAGATAACCATGATGATTATCTGGGCCTAGAGCTAGACATCCTGGAGTATGAAGTCAAGTGGGCCTTAGAAAGCCTTACTACGAACAAAGCTAGTGGATGTGATTGAATTTCAGCTGAGATATTTCAAATCCTAAAAGATGACTCTGTGAAAGGTTTTCACTCAATATGTCATCAAATTTGGAAAATTCAACAGTGGCCACGGGACTGGAAAATGTCAGTTTTTAGTCCAATCCCAAAGATGGGCAATGCCAAAGAATGTTCAAACTGCCACACAATTGCATTCATTTCACATGCTAGCAAGGTAATGCTCAAAATCCTTCAAGCTAGACTTCAACAGTATGTGTACCAAGAACTTCCAGATATACAAGCTGGATTTAGAAAAGGCAGAGGAACTGGAGATCAAATTGCCAGCATATATTGGATCATAGAGAAAGCTAAGGAATTCCAGAAAAACATCTACATCTCTTTTGTTGAGTACACTAAAGCCTTTTACTGTGTGGATCAAAATAAACTGTGGAAAATACTTAAAGAGATGGGAATAGCAGACCACCTTACTTGTCTTCTGGAAACCTGTATATGGGTCAAGAAGCAACAGTTAGAACTGGACATGAAACAACAGACTGGTTCCAAATTGGCAAAGAAGTATTACAAGGATGTATATTGTCACCCTGCTTATTTAACTTATATGCAGAGTACATCATGTGAAATGCTGGCCTGAGTGAAGCTCAAGCTGGAATCAAGATTGCCAGAAGAAATATCAGCAACCTCAGATATGTAGATGTTACCACGCTAATGGCAGAAAGTGAAGAGAATGACCCTCTTGATAAGGGTGAAAGAGGAGAATGAAAAAAATGGCTTGAAACTCAACAATCAATGAACTAAGATCATGGCAAACAGTCCCGTGACTTCCTGGCAAATAGAAGGGGAAAAAGTGGAAGCAGTGTCAGATTTTATTTTCTTGGGCTCCAAAATCACTGTGGACAATGACTGTAGCCATGAAATTCAAATTTGCTCCTTAGAAAAAAACTATGAAAAATCTGGATAGTGTATTAAAAAGCAGAGACATCAGTTTGTTGACAATGATCCATATAGTCAGAGCTATGGTTTTTCCAGCAGTCATGCACAGATGTGAGATTGGTCCATAAAGAAGACTGGGCACCAAAGAATTGATGCTTTCAAATTGTGGTGTTGAAAAAGACTCTTGAGAGTCCCTTGGCAGCAAAGAAATAAAACCAGTCAATCCTAAAGGAAGTCAACCCTGAATATACATTGGAATGACTGATGCTGAAGCTGCAGCTCCAATATTTTGGCCACTTGATGCAAAGAGCGACTCATTGGAAAACACTCTGATACTGGGAAAGATTGAATGGAAAAGAAGGGGGTGGCAGAGGATGAGATGTTTGGATGGCATCACTGACTCAGTGGACATGAATTTGAGCAAACTCTGGGAGATAGTGGAGGACAGAAGAGCCTGGTATGCTGCCGTCCATGGAGTCGCAAAGAGACATGACTTTGCAATTGAACAGCAACAAATTGTAGGCATATTTTCAATTTTTTGAGGAACCACAATACTGTTACATAGAAATTAGACCTTTTTACAATCTCACCACCATACACGTGTGTTCCAGTTTCTCCACATCCTCATCAATACTTCTGATTTTCTTGTTTTCATTTGCATTGGTAAGGATCCTAATGGATGTGAAATGATATCTCATTGTGGTTTTGATTTTCATTTCTTTAATGATTAATGATATTCAGCATTTTTTCACATGCTTGTACGTGATTTGTATATCATTTTTGAAGAATAGTCAAGTATTTTAGCTACTTTTAATCTCAGTTATTTGTTTTTTATTATTATCGAGTTGCAATAGTTATATGATTTGCAAATATATGCTCTCATTTCATTGATTGCTTTCTCTTCTGATGCATGGAAAGGTATGTTTATGTAGTTCAAATTCTCTATTTTTCCTTTTGTTTCCTTGCTTCTAGTGTCACATCCATTATATCCTTGACAAGTCCAGTGTCATCAAGATGCTCCAATATGTTTTTCTAAGAGTTTTACTTTTTTTTTTTCAGTGTTACATTTAGGTCTTCAACTTGTTTTGAGTTAATTATTGTATATAGTGTAATATAAGAGTTCAACTGCATTTTTTTCATGTAGATTTCCAGTTTTACCCACACCATTACCTGAATAGATTTTTAAAAATCTATTGAATGGTCTTATCATCCTTGTCAAAGATCATAAATGCCTGGGCTTGTTGCACAGTTTTCTATTCCATTGGTATATATGTCTGTCTGTTTTTAATACTGCAATATTTTGATTTCTGTAACTTTGTGATATAGAGCAGAAGCAGATTTTTTTGGAATTCCCTTGTGATCCAGAAGATGTTGGTAATTTGATCTCTGGTTCCTCTGCCTTTTCTAAATCCACCTTGAACATCTGGAAGTTCTCAGTTCACGTATGTACTGCTGATGCCTAGCTTGAAGGATTTTGAGCATAATCTTGCTAACATGTGAAATGAATGGAATTGTATAGCAATTTGAACGTTCTTTGGCATTGCCTTTCTTTGGGATTGGAATGAAAATTGACCTTTTCCAGTCCTGTGGCCACTGCTGGGTTGTCCAAATTTGCTGGCATATTTAGTTCAGTTCAGTTCAGTTCATTTCAGTCGCTCAGTTATGTCCAACTCTTTGCGACCCCATGAACCGCAGCACACCAGGCCTCCCTGTCCATCACCAGCTCCCAGAGTCCACCCAAACCCACGTCCATTGAGTCGGTGTTGCCATCCAACCATCTCATCCTCTGTCGTCCCCTTCTCCTCCTGCCCTCAATCTTTCCCAGCATCTAGTATGACCCTTCAACAGCATCATCTTAGGATTTGAATTAGCTCAGCTAGAATCCCATCACCTCCACTAGTTTTGTTAGTAGCAGTGCTTCCTAAGGCCTACTTGACTTCACACTTGAAGATGTCTTGCTCTAGATCAGTGACCACATCATCACATCGTGGTTATCTGGGTCATTACAAGGTTTTTTGTACAGTTCTTCTATGTATTCTTGTCACCTCTGAGATATCTGTACGCAGGCGAAGAAGCAATGGTTAGAACTGGACATTGAACGACAGACCAGTTCAAAATTGGGAAAGGATATGTCAAGGCTGTATATTGTCACCCTATTTATTTAACTTACATGCAGAGTACATAATACAAAATACTGGGCTGGATGACTCACAAGCTGGAATCAAGTTTTCTGGGAAAAATATCAACAATCTCAGATATGGATATGACACCACTTTAATGGACAAAAGTGAAGAGGAACTAAAGAGCCTATTGATGAAGTTGAAAGAGGAGAGTGGAAAAGCTGGCTTAAAACTGAACATTCAAACAACCAAGATCATGGCATCTGGGCCCATCACTTCAAGGCAAATAGATGGGGAAAAAATAGAAACAATGTCAGATTTCATTTTCTTGTCTCCAAAGTCATTGTGGACAATGACTGCTGCCACAACATTAAAAGACACTTGCTCCTTAGAAAAAAAGCTATGACAAACATAGTGTATTAAAAAGCAGATACATCACTTTGCCAACAAAGGTCTGTATAGTCAAAGCTATGGTTTTTCTGGTAGTCATGTATAGATGTGAGAGTTTGATCATAAAGAAGGCTGAGTACCAAAGATCTGATGCTTTCTAACTGTGGTGCTGGAGAATACTCTTGAGAGTTCCTTGGACAGCAAGATCAAGCCACTCAATCTTAAAGAAAGTCAACTCTGAATATTCATTTAAAGGACTGATGCTGAAGCTGAAGCTCCAATACTTTGGCCACCTGATGGGACGAAACAATTCACTGGGAATAGATCCTGATACTGGCAAAGATGGAGGGCAAAAAGAGAAGGGGGTGACAGAGGATGAGATGGTTGGATGGCATCACCAACTCAATGCACATAATTTTGAGCAAACTCAGGGAGATGATGAAGGACAGGGAAGCCTGGCATGCTATAATTCATGGGGTTGCAAAGGGTCAGACATGACTTAGCGACTGAACAACTTTGTAATATATCTTGAAATCAGAAAGTGTGTGGCATCCAGGTTTGTTCCTTTTTAAGATTTTGACTATTGAGTGTCCCTTTCGATTTCGTATGAATTTTAGGATAGGTTTTCAAAAATTCTTCAAAAATACCATTGGGATTCTGAAAGAAATTGTGTTGTATCCATAGATCACTTTGTATAGTCTTGATATCTTAGCAGTGTTAAATCTTTCAGTCTGTAAACATGGCATATCTTCCTATTTATTTGGGTTATTATTTATTTAGATTGGTACAAAAGTAACTGTGGTTTCAGACTATGAATTTTAAAAATCACTATAAATAGGCTCAAACACATCTTTACTAATCAATATAGAAATCATTACACTCAACACTTTTTTGCCAGTGAGAAATAAATTTGTTTATTCCTGTAGTGTAAAAATCTATGCTTCGCAATTTGACAAATCCTTGGAAAGTATTTTCTGCTTCCTGCTGGTTGTGGAAGCATTTTGCCTGCAAAAAGCTGAGATGCTTGAAGGAGAGGCAGTCAGTTGGTGAGAGGTCAGCTGAATATGGCCGTTAAGGCAAAGCTTTGTTATCCCAATTCATTCAACTTTTGAAGCATTGACTGTGCAACATGTGGTGGTGCATTGTAATGGAGAAGAATTGGGCCCATTCTGTGGAACAATGCCAGCTGCAGGCATTGCAGTTTTCAGTGCATCTCATTGATTTGCTGAAAATACTTCTCAGATATAATGGTTTTGCCAGGATTCAGAAAGCTGCAGTGGATCAGACAGGCAGTAGACCACCAAACAATGACCATGACCTTTTTTTAGTGCAATTTTGGCTTTGGGAAGTGCTTTGGAGCTTCTTCTCAGTCCTGCCACTGAGCTAGTTGTTGCCAGTTGTTGTGTAAAATCCACTTTTTGTTGCACATCACAATCCAATCTAGAAATGGTTTTTTGTTGCTGCCTAGAATAAGAGAAGATGACATTGCAAAATGATGATGTTTTTTATTTTCGGTCCACTCACAAGGCACCAACTTTTCAAACCTTTTCAGCTATCCAATTTGCTTCAAATATCGAATGACTATAGATTGGTTGACATTGAGTTTTTTGGCAACTTCTTGTGTAGTTGTAATAGGATCGGCTTTGATAATTGCTCTCAATTGGTCATTGTCCACTTCCAAAGACAGCCACTACTTTCCTCATTTTCAAGGCTCTCATTTCCTTTGCAAAACTTTTTGAATAACCACTGCACTGTACATCCATTATCAGTTTCTGAGTCAAATGCATTGTTGATGTTGGACTTTGCTTTACAACCTATTTTGAACTTGAATAAGAAACTTTCTTGAATTTGCTTTTTGTCTACCATCATTTCTATAGTCTAAAATAAATATAAAATAATAACTGGGGTTATTATTAATAGTGAAGGAGAGGGAAGCCTGGTGTGCTGCAGTCCATGGGGTTGCAAAGAGTTGGACACAACTGAGTGACTGAACAACAACAACAAACAGCAAGTAATGTCATTTCAAGAAACATAAAGCGAGAAATGCACATTAAAATGATGTGTAACGTAAGTACCCTTATTTAAGAATGTATTCCAATGTCAAATGTCAATGTTCAACAATGTAAAATCACAATTATTTTTGCACCAACCTAACACTTGGCATGAGGAGAAGGGCATGACAGAGGATGAGATGGTTGGGTGGCATCACTGACTCGATGGACATGAATTTGAGCAAGCTCCAAGAGTTGGTGATGGACAGGGAGGCCTGGCGTGCTGTGGTCCATGGGGTCGCAAAAAGTCAGACATGACTGAGTGACTGAAATGAACTAAACTGAATACTTTCAACAGTATTTTATAATTTTCAGCAATGTTTTGTAATTTTCACCCTCTAAATTAGTTTAGTTTCATCCTCTAACTATAAAACAAACAAACAGGGATGAACAATACACTGGAAGGAATCAATAGAAGAATAACTGAGGCAGAATAATGAATAAATGACCTGGAAAATAGGAAGGTGGAAATCAGTGCTGCAAAACAGAATATAGAAAAAAGAATGAAAAGGATAATAAATGAAGACAGCCTAAGAGACCTCTGGAACAACATTAAACGCACCAACATTTCCATTACCAGGGTCCCGGAAGGAGAAGAAAGAGAGAGGACCTGAGAAAATATTTGAAGAAATACTAGCTGAAAATGTCCTTAATATGGGAAGGGAGATAGTCAACCAAGTCCATGAAGAGCAAAGAATCTTAGGCAGGATAAACAAAAAGAGGAACACACTGAGACACATGGTGTTCAAACTGATGAAAATTAGAGACAAAGATAAAACATTTAAAGCATCAACAGAAAAATGACAAATAACATATAAAGGAAGTGTCAAAAGGTTATCACCTGATTTTTCAACAGGAACTCTGCATGTCAGAAGAATGAGCATGATATATTTAAACTGATGAAAGAGAAAAAACCTAAAACCAAGAATACTCTACCCAGCAAGACTCCCACTTGATGGAGAAATGAAAAACTTTAAAGACAAGCAAAAGTTCAGAGAATTCAGTACCACCAAACCAGCTTTACAACAAATGCTGAAGGAATGTCTCTAGGCATGAATGGAGATGAGTTTACTTCTTCCTTTCCAACTTGAAAGCTATACATTTGTTTATTTGTTTATGACTAATTACTCCAGCCAGATTTTCATTACCATGTTGAAAAAAAATGGTGAGAGTGCACATCAATGTTTTGTCCCTAATCTTAGAAAAATAAGTTTAGGTTTTCACCATTGTGTATGACATTCACCCTGGGATTTTCACAGATGGCTTTTATTATATTCAAGTAGTTTCCTTCTAACTCGAGTTTATTGAGTGTTTTTTTAATCATGAAAATATGTTAAATGTTGTCAAATCATTTTCTGCCTCCACTGACAAGATCATGCATTTTGTTGCCCTCTCATTCTGTAATGAAGGGAGTAATGTGTTCACTTGGTTAATTTTAAAATTTTTATTATTACTTCATAATGTAAAAACCTTGATATTTTATATTCTGGGGAAATCTTTCTTCTATTTAAATTTTGTATTCAAGTATAGTTGATTTCCAATGTTGTTTTATTTTCTGGTATGCAGCAAAGTAATTATTATATATATTCTTTCCCATATTCTTTTCCATTATAGGTTATTATAAGATATTAAATATTATTTTCTGGGCTATACAATAGGCTCTTGTTGTTTATCTATTTCGTATACAGTAGTGTGTATCTGTTAATTCCAAGCGTCTAATTTATCTGTCTCTCTTCTTCCCCTTTGATAACCGTTTGTTTTCTATGGCTGTGAGTCTGTTTCTATTTTGTAAATAAGTTCATTAGTATCGTTGTTTTTTAGATTTCACATATAAGTGATATCATATGATATTTTTCTTTCTATGTCTGAATTACTTCACTTAGTATGATAATCTCTAGATCAATCCATGTTGCCACAAATGTCAATATTTAATTTTTAATGGCTGAATAATATTCCATTGTATATATGTACCATATCTTCTTTATCCATTCATCTATCAATGCAAATTTAAGTTGTTTTATGTCATGGCTGTTGTAAATTGTGCTGCAATGAACATTGGTGTGCATGTATGTTTCAAATTAGAGCTTTTGTGTTTTCCGAATGTATGCTCAGGGGTGGGATTATTGAATCATATGATAATTCTATCTTTAGTTTTTAAGGAATTTTCATAGTGTTCTCTATAGTGGTTGTACAAATTTACATTCCCACCAATCGTCTAGGAGCATTCCCTTTTCTTCACACCTTCTCCAGCATTTATCATTTGTAGACTTTTTGATGATGGCAAGGCTAATTGGTGTGACGTGATACTGCATTGTAGTTTTGATTTGCATTTCTCTAATAATTAGTAACTTTGAGCTCCTTTTCATGTGTGTTTTTTTTTTGTTTTTTTTTTTTTTTTTTTTTGGCCATCTGTATGTCTTCTTTGAAGAAATGTTCTCTTTGCTTCAGTTTTCTGCCCATTTTTCAATTGGATTGTTTGTTTATTTGATATTGAACTGTAATAGCTGTTTGTATATTTTGGAAATTAAACCCATGTTAGCTGCATCATTAGCAAATATTTTCTCCCAGCTCATAGATTATCTTTCATTTTATATATGGTTTCCTTTGCTGTGCAAAAGCTTTTAGATTTGATTAGGTTCCTTTTATTTTTGCTTTTGTTTCTTTTGCCTTGGGAGACTGACTTAAGAAATTATTGCTACAATTTATGTTAGAGAATGTTTTGCCTATGTTCTCTTCCAGGAGTTTTATGGTGGCACACCTTATTTTTAAGTCTTTACATCATTTTGAGCTTATTTTTGTGTATGGTGTGAAGGAACTTTCAAATTTTGTTGATTTACCTGAGCTGTCCAGCTTTCCCAACACTCATTCTTGATACACTGTCTTTTCTTCATTGTATATTCTTGCATCCTTGGTCAAAGAATGAATAACTGTAGGTGTGAGTGTTTACTCCTGGGCCTGCTATACTTTTCCACTGAACTATGTGTCTGTTTTGTCAATACCATGCTTTTTTGATTACTATCTATTTGTAGTATTGTCTGAAGTGTGGAAAAGTTATGCCTCCAGCTTTATTCTTTTTCCTCAAAATGGCTTTGACAATTCTGGATCTTTTGTGGTTTTATATAAATTTTAGGATTATTTGCTCTAGTTCTGTGAAAATGTCACGGATAATTTGATAGTGCATTGCATGTGTGCTCAGTCATGTCCGAATCTGAGTCTATGGTCTCATAAATGGTCTCTATCCATGGAATGTTCTAGGCAAGTATACTGGATTGGGTTGCCATTTCCTACACTATGGGATCTTCCTGACACAGGGATCAAACCTATGTCTCTTGCATCTTCTGCATTGGCAAGCAGATTCTTTACCACTGTGCCTTCTAGATCACATTTAATTGTAGAATGCTTTGAGTATTATAGACATTTTAACAATATGAATTCTTTCAATCCAAAAGCATGGAATATTCCCTTTATCAGTGTTTAACAGTTCTCAGCATAGAGTCTTTCACCTCCTTGGTCAGGTTTATTCCTAAGTATTTCATTTAATTTTTTGATGTGATTTTTAAAGTTTTTTTTTTTTTTTACTTTGTGATATTTCATTATTAGTGTGAAGATATGCAATAGAGTTCTGTATGTTAATCTTGTATCCTGCTACCTCATTGAGTTTGCTTATCCTTTTTAATAGTGTTTGTGTGTAGTCTATAGGGTATTCTATATGGAGTATCTTGTAATCTGCATATAATGACAAATTCTACCTCTTTTCTTCCAACATGGGTATATTTTATTTTATTTTCTTGTGTGATTGCTATCACTAAGACTTCCAGTACTATGTTGAATTGAAGTGGTGAGAGTGAGCATCTTGTCTTATTTCAGATTTTAGCAGGAATGGTTTCAGCTTTTCATTGATGAGTATTATGCTGGCTGTGAGTTTGCCATGTAGAGCTTTTTATTGTGCTATGTTCCCTCTACTCCCACTTTGGTGAGAGTTTTTATCATGACTAGATGTTGAATTTTATCTAATGATTTTTCTGCATCTATTTAGATGATCATGTGGTTTCTCTGGTGTATCATGTTTCATGAGATCATGTGTTTCTGTGGTGTTTCGTGTGGTGTATCACACTGATTGATTTGCATGTGTTGAATCATCCTTGTGACCCTGGGATGAATCTGACTTGATCATGATGTATGGTTTTTTTTTAATTAAATTTATTTATTTTAATTAGAGGCTAATTACTTTACAATATTGTATTGGTTTTAACATGAATCCGCCACAGGTGTACATGTGTATGGTTCTTTTTATGTGCTGTTGGACTCAGTTTGCTAATGTTTTGTTCAGAATCCTTGCATCTATATTAATCAAAGATGTTGGCCTATGTATATATTTTTGGGAGTGTGTTTGTCTGGTTTGGAATCACAGTGATTGTGGTCTCTTAGAATGACTTTGGGAATGTTCCTTTTCATTCAATATTTTGGAAAAGTTTGAAAAGTATTGATATAAGTTTTTCTTTGTATGTTTGATAGAATTCCCCAGTGAAGCCATTCAGTCCTGGACTTCTGTCTGCAGGGAGGTTTTTTTTTTTTTAACTGCAAATTTTATTGTATGTCTAGTGATGGATTTGTTCCAATTATCTAGTTTTTTTCTTGATTAAATTTTGGTCAGCTGTATATGTCTAGAAACTTTCTAGAAACATGTCCATTTGTTCTAGGTTGTGCAATTTGTTGGCAAATGTTCATAGCATTCTCTTGTATAGATTTTTTATTTTTTATTTTTTTTGTATTTTGGGATATATTGGTTATTATTTTTTCTCTTTCATTATGTTTTGTTAATTTGAGATCTCCATCTTTTCTTTCTTTCTTCTTATATATATGTATACCTGTACATATATATATCCAGTTCCAGTTCAGTTGCTCAGTCGCGTCCAACTCTTTGCGACCCCATGAACTGCAGCACGCCAGGCCTCCCTGTCCATCACCAACTGCCAGAGTCTACCCAAACCCATGTCCATTGAGTAGGTGAGGCCATCCAATGATCTCATCCTCTCTCGTCCCCTTCTCCTCCTGCCCTCCAATCTTTCCCAGCATCAGGGTCTTTTCAAATGAGTCAGCTCTTTGCATCAGGTGGCCAAAGTATTGGAGTTTCAGCTTCAACATCAGTCCTTCCAATGAATATTCAGGACTGATTTCCTTTAGGATGGACTGGTTGGATCTCCTTGCAGTCCAAGGGACTCTCAAGAGTCTTCTCCAACACCACAGTTCAAAAGCATCAATTCTTCAGCGCTCAGCTTTCTTTATAGTCCAACTCTCACATCCATACATGACTACTGGAAAAACCATAGCCTTGACTAGATGGATCTTTGTTGACAAAGTAATTATATATGTGTGTGTGTGTGTGTGTGTGTGTGTGTGTGTGTGTGTGTGTGTCTCCCCTACCTCCACTCCTCCAGTCTCACATTCTAGGTGATCACAGAATGCCAGACTGGGCTCCTGTGTTATGTAGCAACTTCCCACTAGCTCTCTATTTCACATGCATCATGTGTATTTTTTTAAGAACTAATCCAATCATCACCTGAGGTCCTTTGCAGACACAGCTTCAACAGAAGTATTATGATTTTACATTTTGAAAAGTCATTATTTTCACTCAGTCTTATGATGCCTCATGGAAAATAAAGATTCTTTTGAAGATGAATAGTAGAGGCCTTGATAATCTGAGTTAGGAAAAGCATTTTCATAATTGAATATGGTCTGTGTTCACCTTTTCCTTCTCACATATGGAATTTTCCCATTTGCCCATGAATCCTCCCAATTCAAGCATCTCTTAAGTCAGCTCAACTAGAACAGAATGACTAATCATAACACCAGTATTTAGGGAAGAATCTGAAAAATATGATTTTTTCCAGTTTCCCAGAAGTCACCCTAGTCTGTGTAAAGTTTAAACCTATTATTAAGTTAATTCCTAGTACTAGTTGATGCTGCACAAGGAGAGACACAAGGTCATGATGGGGGAGATTGTTAAGAAACAGCTTGCAAGAAGTGGTTTATTTTAAATAGTGGAATATCTTCTGTTTAGCAAACACTTAGTTAGATTTATAAACTCTATAACCAGAAACAGTGTTGTGGAACAATTTAAAAATATAATCTCTAAAAGATCAGTACCAGGGTGTGAAGTGCATGCCAAATGACTACATATACTTAATATCCTTGATCTAGAGGAATTGTCCTTTGATGTCTCTCTTCTTTCCTTTTTAAAATTGGACTAAAACATATCCACAACACAGGAATGATGTGCAGATTAAAAGAATTGCTGAGTATATATTTTAGAACATTGCACAGGCAACAGTGTTAAATGCTTATATTAGGCATAATTAGAAGTTTCCCTTGCACAAGAGATGGTATCACTACCTTCAGATCCCTTGTAAATCACAGAGCTGTGCACACTCACATAGTCCATCAGAGTGATCCTGCTCTGTCTACTTCTGCTTCATTGACTATACTAAAGCCTTTGACTGTGTGGCTCACAACAAACAGTGGAAAATTATTCTACAGATGGGAATACCAGACCAACCTACCTGCCTCCTGAGAAATGTGTATGGAGGCCAATAAGCAACAGTTAGAATTGGACATGGAACAATGGGCTAGTTCCAAATTGGGAAAGGAGTATGTCAAGGCTGTATCATGTTACCTTGCTTATTTAACTTATTTTACTGTCTTCCATATGAATTCTCCTGAGGGCAGAAAAAAAGCTCTGGCCACCTGCTCTTCCCACCTCAGTGTGGTGAGCCTTACATGATGCAGAGTACATTTTGAACTGTGTTGTTGGAGAAGACTCTTGAGAGTCCCATGGACTGCAAGATCAAACCATTCAGTCTTAAATGAAATCAGTCCTGAATATTCACTGGAAGGACTGATGCTGAAGCTGAAGCTCCACTACTTTGGCCACCTGATGCGAAGAACTGACTTAGAAAAGACCCTGATTCTGTGGAAGATTGAAGGCAGGAGGAGAAGGGGATGACAGAGGATGAGATGGTTGGATGGCTTCACTGACTCAATGGACATGAGTTTGAACAAGCTTCAGGAGTTGGTGATGGACAGGGAAGCCTGGCATGCTGCAGTCCATGGAGTCGCAAAGAATTGGATATGACTGAGGGACTGAACTGAATAATAAAATTGAGAACTCATGAAATCATCTGAAAAGTGCAAACCTGAATATACCAATATGGTGCAAATTAGAGTGTATCGATGGTAAGTGTAGGACATGTGATTGAAAAGCTACATTGTGCGTGCATGGTTAGTTTCTCAGTCATGTCTAACTTTTTGCAACCCCATGAACTGTAGCTTGCCAGGCTCCTCTGTCCATGGTGTTTTTCAAGCAAGGATACTAGAGTGGGTAGTCATTGTTTTCTCCAGGGGATCTTTCCAACCCAGGGGTTAAACCTGAGTCTCCTGCATTGCAGACAGATTCTTTACCATCTGAGCCACCAAAGCAGCTAGAAAAGGTACATTAGGACCATGTTATTTATCAGGTTATCTTGAATTTTGTAAAGCTTATTGAATATATATGCCTACATCAGCTTCCTTACGAATTTGATTTGTGAGCTCTGGGAAAATTGGATATGTATGTTATGATCAGTCAAGTAGCATAACACTGTTAAATAGGAATTCCCCTGTTGCCATTGTAGTATGGTTCACATTACTTGAAATCTGAAAGAAAAAGTGTCATTTCTTTAATATTGTTGAAAACTGAAATCCAGAGTTAAATTTTTCCTAATAGCATCAGCATTAAATGGGGAACAATAGAGAATAGGAGTTCTTTAAAAAAAAAAAAAAAAGTGGCATCATCTTTTCACTATAAACATCAGCTTTCTCCATAGAATGTTCCTCAGAGCCTCCAATACCTCCTTGTTCCTCAGGCTATAGATAAGGGGGTTGAGCATGGGGGTGATGATAACATCAAACACAAAGAGACACTGGTCCACATCTGCGGGGAGAGAGGAACCTGGGGTCGTGTAGATGATCATAGCTGGACCAAAGTACAGGCTCACTACACTGAGGTGGGAAGAGCAGGTGGCCAGAGCTTTGTTTCTTCCCTCAGGGGCATTCATATGGAGGACAGTGAGAAAGATGAGGATGTAGGACGTCAAGATGAGTCCAAAAGGTATGAGGAGGAAAACAATGCCAGATGCCAACACCACCTTCTCATAGGTTGAGGTATCCTCACAAGAGAGCTTCAGAAGGGCCATAACCTCACAGAAGAAATGGTGAACCTCCCTGGAGTCACAAGTAGAGAAATTCATGGCATAAACTGTGTGCATAAGGGAGATGAGCATACCCCCAACCCATGAACCAATGGCCATTTGCAAACAGACTCTAGGGGTCATGATGACTGGGTATCTGAGGGGGTAACAGATGGCCAGATAGCGGTCAAAGGCCATGAGTGTCAGGAGAACACACTCAGCCACTCCTAGCATCAAGTAAAGAAAGAGTTGGGCTCCACAGCCAATGTGAGAGATGAAACTCTGTCCAGAGAAGAAATCAGTGACCATCTTCGGGACAGTGGTGGAGATTAGGGTGAGGTCCATGAGAGAGAGCTGGCTGAGTAGGAAATACATAGGGGTGTGAAGGTGGGCATCACGCCACACCAGTAGGGCCAAGACTGAGTTTCCAGTGATGGCAACCCCAAGAACGAAGAGAATTATGGTGACAAGAAGGCCAGGATGCCTGGAGTCTGAGAAGAGGCCCAAGAGAATAAAGTCAGTAATGGAGGATTCATTTCCTTGCTTCATGTCTTAGTTGACTGGTTTGATCTGGAGGATCAAGGGAGAAAAACACAGAAAGTGAGACTGCTCTTCCTTTGTAAATATACCACTGACTTTTATCTTTTCCCAAAAATCAAATATTTATGAAGTGAATTCAAATATATAGTAGTATATTTAAATGTGGGCCAGATTAATGATTTGGCATCCACTGATATTTAAAAACATTATTTAGCAATCCATCTGACAGGATAGTCAATGCAAATGAAGAAAATATATTTTGGTCATATTGTTTAGCATTGTTTGGCAAATTGTTGCTATAATTGTGTTAAGGATTAGAAGTGTGATCTTCATTCAGTATGAAAATTTCATACATCTTGGTGGTGTGATATACACCCAGACTTCTTCCAAAGTGGATTTTAATGCACAGCCACCACTGGGATCTGGGATGTCGGCATATTTATTGCTTGTAGATTCTCCAACTAAGTCTAGATTTATCCTTAGGGAGCTCAGAGATCACAAGCAGGTGGCCTGGTTATGGGTGAGAAATTTAACTGCCTAGTTCTGTAGAAAATGTCAAGAAGAGACAGTGGGATAAGTAAGGATAAGGGAGAAATCTGGGAAGTGGAGAGACATGATGGCAAGACAGAATGACAAGTAACAACTGGTGATGGAAGAAGTATCCTTTTTCAATCCATCTTCTCATGAGCATTATTCGCACCATATGTCTGCCTGACCATTCTATTGAAAGCATATCACTGGCTTGCTTTATTCCCTAACCCTTATTTTGCATTCCTTCACCATCTGAAATCTTACTATTATTTGCATGTTTATTTATCTATTGTTTGTTCCCCCCATGAAAATGCAGGTTCTCTGAGAGCAAAGTATTAAGTATTGTTTCCTCAGTGCCAGTAAAGAACACAGCAGGTACCAGGCACTCAGTCAGAATTTATGGGACACAGAAAAGGATGAAAAGCTTCTATACATACAGAGAGAGTTGAAGAAACAAAGATAAAGACCAGAATTCCTAGCAGAGTATCATTATATAAATGGCTTAATCACATGCTCCTGGTGCTGACATTGATGTTCTACTCCCAAGAAACTCTTTATCTGCTGGCATTTTCCATGATTTTCCAAATCCAAGTTGGCCTCATTCTTCAGCTCCTCCAACTTCTATGCACAACTAAGGTCCCAGAGCTGCTCAGCAGGGAGTGGAGTGGAGCTGGACTTTCGACTAAGGGGAGGTGGCCTGTGCAAAATCAAAATGAACAGCATGAATTTTCCAGCTCTGGATATGGCTATCTCATACATATATCTAAGTTTAAAGAATTGAAAAAGTGATTTTCCAACATGATAGCATTGTGTTAAAGTAAGCAAATGAACTGAGTTCATCTCACAAACGAGTGACTAGGGAGAGGGTTCTATGCAGCCCTGCCCTGGCCTTTATGATTGTATGTTGAATTTACAAATTCAAGCATGAATTTGAGCATACATTGGTGAATGTGTAAATCTGAAGCCAGTATTTTAAATAGTTATGACTATATTGAATAATATGATTCTTTTTTTGAAACTAGGTTTGGTTAGAACTTCTTTCCAAAGCCTAGAAAACAACAAAGATGTTAAGATGTGTTTGATTCTTTTTGGGACTCTGTGGATTGTAGCCCACCAGGCTCCTCTGTCCATGGAATTTCCCAGGCAAGAATACTGGAGTGGGTTGCCATTTCCTTCTCTGGAGGATCTTTCTTTTATTTTTTTAAATATAAATTTATTTATTTTAATTGGAGGCTAAGTACTTTACAATATTGTGTTGGTTTTGCCATACATTGACTTGAATCTGCCATGGGTGTATATGTGTTCCCCATCCTGAACCACCCCCGCTCCAACCTCCCTCCCCATCCCATCCCTCTGGGTCATCCCAGGGCACAAGCCTCAAGCACCCCATATCATGCATCGAACCTGGACTGGCGATCTGTTTCACATATGATAATATACATGTTTCAATGCCATTCTCCCAAATCATCCCACCCTTGCCCTCTCCCACAGAGTCCAAAAGACTGTTCTGTACATCTGTGTCTCTTTTGCTCTCTCGCATACAGGGTTATCATTACCATCTTTCTAAATTCCATATATATGTGGAGGATCTTTCTGACCCAGGGTTCAAATCCACAGCTCCTGAATTGGCAGGTGGATTCTTTACCACTGAGTCACGAAGGAAGCCTGAATAATAAGATGCTCTTTTTGAAACTTGACTTAGTTAGAACTTCTTTCCAAAGCCTAGAAAACAACAAAGATGACTTAAAAAAAAAAAACTTTTTATTTTATATTGGAATATAGACAATTAACAATGTTTATTTTCAGGTGGGCAAAAAAGAGACTCTAAACCACATTTCTGAGAACAAAGGATTGCACCTATGTTTATAACACAAAGAGTTTAACTATTTTTCTTAAACTCACCAGTTACTAACTAACTAGTAGTTGATCAGTTTAATAGCATTATACACTGTGTATATGTAAATACAAATGACCCATGAACTTATCACATATAATGCCTCTGCTGCTGCTGCTAAGTCGCTTCAGTCGTGTCCAACTCTGTGCGACCCCATAGACGGCAATCCACCAGGCTCCCCCCTCCCTGGGATTCTCCAGGCAAGAATACTGGAGTGGGTTGCCATTTCCTTCTCCAATGCATGAAAGTGAAAGTGAAGTCACTCAGTCGTGTCTGACTCTTAGCGACCCCATGGACTGCAGCCTACCAGGCTCCTCCGTCCATGGGATTTTCCAGGCAAGAGTACTGGAGTGGGGTGCCATTGCCTTCTCCGATAATCTGCCTCAGGGTCTGGCAATTCACTAAATTCTCATGCAGCTGCTCAACTCTCCAGGAGGGTTTTATCATACAGCTGGGAGTTTATTCTGAAGCACTTTGAAGATGTTACCCCACACAGAGCGTCACAAATTATTTCTAATTCCTGTGTCTCCCCACAAGAGTGCAAGACAATTACTTGTTTCTCCACTGTGGGCTACCTTGTTATCATATGTGTTGTCATCCTTGTCACCTCCTGGAGATTCTTAATTCTTCTATATCTTCCTTTGTATTTTGAAGCTCATCAAGTCAAACATTAGGCTCTTTGTGAGTAGAATAAAGTCTTATAACTGATGATCTTGGTGAAGTTGGTACTGCAAGCTCATAGCTGATCCAGAATATCTCTGGTAGGCCATGAAGCAGAGATTAAATACAGCACTGTGGACAAGAGAGATACTATGAACTCTCTGGGGAATGTGTCAGCTCAGTCCAGCCCTGGTAGGTAATTAGCTCAGCTACCAGGGGGCAAAGCCAAATTCATTCAGGGAAAAAAGTCACTCTCAGCCGTCTGCTCAGCAGGATGGTGGTTAAAAAGCAAAGTGAGATTTAAACTCTGATTCACCACTTTTTAGTACCTGCATGACCTGGGAAATTTCCATTGACTTCCTCACTTCTGTTTCCTCATCTACAAATTGGTGATAACAATAGACTTTCTCATCGAATTGTCCTTATGGTTAAATGTAATATTGAGTGTGAACAATATATCCTAATTGGCCATTATAGCCTTAAGATGAATTTTTAGGAGTCAATTACATTACAAAATATCGAATATTGATTTAACCTGGATTCAGAAAATTAAGATTATGTCATCTGGTCCCATCACTTCATGGCAAATAGATGGAGAAACAGTGGAAACAGTGGCTGACTTTATTTTGGGGGGCTCCAAAATCACTGCAGATGGTGATTGCAGCCATGAAACTAAAAGACACTTACTCCTTGGAAGGAAAGTTATAACCAACCTAGATAGCATATTAAAAAAACGGAGACATTACTTTGTCAACAAAGGTCCGTCTGGTCAAGGCTATGGTTTTTCCAGTAGTCATTTATGGATGTGAGAGTTGGAGTATAAAGAAAGCTGAGCACTGAAGAATTGATGCTTTTGAACTGTGGTGTTGGAGAAGACTCTTGAGAGTCCCTTGGACTGCAAGGAGATCCAACCAGTCCATCCTAAAGGAGATCAGTCTTGGGTGTTCATTGGAAGGACTGATGTTGAAGCTGAAACTCCAATACTTTGGCCACCTGATGTGAATCACTGACTCACTGGAAAAGACCTGGGTTCTGGGAAAGATTGAAGGCGGGAGGAGAAGGGGACGACAGAGGATGAGATGGTTGGATGGCATCACCAACTCAATGGTCGTGAGTTTGAGTAAACTCTGGGAGTTGGTGATGGACAGGGAGGCCTGGCGTGCTGCAGTCCATGGGGTCACAAAGGGTCAGACACGACTGAGCAACTGAACTGAACTGATGGCTGAATTGGGTTGTTGTGTGGTAGAAACCAACCCAACATGGTAAAACAATTTTCCTCCAGTCATCAAATAAGTTTTAAAAAATGAACAAAAGAAGAGGGATCTATCATTCCAGCAACACAAATGAAGCAAGCTCACAGGATTAGGAGAAAGGCTATTTTTACAGAGAACTGGTTGTTATTCAGGCCTCATATATATTTACTTCAAAGTGGTATAGTTTTGTGCTCCTCTACTCTCAGAGAACTCATTGATTTAGATATTTCAAACTGACTTTATCAGGAGAGAGGGTATAAATTCAACATTTGTAGAGAGAAGATGAAGACAGGGAGAGTTTCATTGGGTTTTATCAGATCCTACCACCTCTCAGGTAGATCTTAACTCTGAACTGTCTACTCAATGGGACATAGGAGCCTGCTCTGAAATAGGGTGCATCCTGAGCATCTTCCTTATTGAGCCCACAACTTCCCTGTTCCTTAGCCTATAGATGAGGGGGTTCAGCATCGAGGTGAGGATGGTGTCAAACAAAGAGAGCCTGGTTCAGAGCAGAGGTGTGAGAAGATCAGGCCTCATGTATAGTAGCATGGCTGGGGCATAGTAAAACGTGACCACAGTAAGATGGGAGGAGCAGCAGCCAGGGCCTAGTTCCTGCCTTCAGGGGAGTTCATTTGCAGGACCTGGAGGAAGATGAGAGTATAGGAAGTCAGAATGAGGCTTGTGGGGAGAAGAACCACAACGATGCTGGTCACTACTACTCCTTTCTCATAGGCAGATATGTCCTCACAAGACAGCTTCACAAGGGCTTTGACTTCACAAAAAAAGTGGTAGAGCTCTCAGGAGCCACAGAGGGGAACGTGTATGGCATAAGCCGTGTGGATCAAGGGTGCCAGAGCCCCTCCCACCCAGGACCCCACAGCCACCAGCTGGAAAACCCAGTGGCTGATGATGATTGAGTATTTGAGAGGATGACAGGTAGCCACATAGTGGTCATAAGCAATGAGTGTCAGGAGGAGACACTCTGCTATCCCAAGAGTCAAGGTAAAGAAGATTCGGGCCCCATGGCCAATCAGGGAAATGGTTTCTCTTCCCTGAGAAAAAGTTGACCACCATTTTGGGGACTGTGCAAGAGATGAAAATCAGGTCAATGAGAGAGAGTTGGCTAAGGAGGAAATACATGGAGGTATGAAAGTAGGGATCTGTCCAGATGGGAAGGATCAAGCTGGTATTTCCAATGATGTAGATGAGGAGGATGAGATCAGTATGTCTCCTTCCTGGGAAAAGGCCCAAGAGAATGAAATCTGTTCTCAGTGTCTTGTTTCCTGTCTCCATGTTGTCTCCTTACCAGCTTCACCTGAAAGAAAACGGAGACTTTTAAACACATGTGTAAATGAGAAAGGAATTAAACCAGAATCATAAATTTAGTAATTGATGGCATAACATAGAACATTTTGGGGGAACTGAAAACAGAATTTTATCTGCTTCATAAAGGTGCTAAAACCATAGGAGAAAAATTAATAACTAGAGCATAAAAGTGACACTAGATTTTTTTTCCCCATCAATGTCCTAACCCTTCCTATAGGCAAGCGTTTTCACTTTTAATTATCTTCTTCTCATAATATGAACAATTCTAATATTTATGCATTTTTTCATACTCATAGTTTCGGTCAATGCAATCTCAATATCACACAAGGATAGTTTAATGAAATAAATCTATAGTTTAGGTATAATATGAACTAAACACATCTACTGAAGTTAACAATTGTGTTTTGGGAAACTCTAATATCACATATTTAACTTGATGTTGAATTTCCTTCAGGATCAGATCAGATCAGATCAGGTCAGTCACTCAGTCGTGTCCGACTCTTTGTGACCCCATGAATTGCAGCACGCCAGGCCTCCCTGTCCATCACCAACTCCCGGAGTTCACCCAGACTCACGTCCATCGAGTCAGTGATGCCATCCAGCCATCTCATCCTCTGTCGTCCCCTTCTCCTCTTGCCCCAATCCCTTCCAGCATCACAGTCTTTTTCCAATGAGTCAACTCTTTGCATGAGGTGGCCAAAGTACTGGAGTTTCAGCTTTAGCATCATTCCTTCCAAAGAAATCCCAGGGCTGATCTCCTTCAGAATGAACTGGTTGGATCTCCTTGCAGTCCAAGGGACTCTCAAGAGTCTTCTCCAACACCACAGTTCAAAAGCATCAATTCTTCGGTGCTCAGCCTTCTTCACAGTCCAACTGGGGCCATTGAATGCTGAAATATACTAGGGCTTCAGAAAATTTTTCCCTCTTAGTAGAATGGGTTTTCTAAGTCTTCCTGCACCAAATGTATTCAGAGATTAAACAAGCAGCAAAGATTAAATTTGATATCTCTCAGAAGGATAATAAAGGACACAATTTTTAAAGTTGATGCCCATTCTTACTGTATTTTAGAGTCAACTTGGATGGAATTTTATTTCATTTATATAGAGAGAAACAAGGAAATTGCCTTAAGGTTTACAGCTTCCCCCAGTTGCCCTTTGCACTGATGGCCAACCTAATCCATCAGAAAAAGAAATACCCAGATACCTGAGTGAAATGCAGATAAAGTAGTTTATTGAATCTCTGTGAACACAGTAGCCTCTGCCTTGAGTCCCTCAGCCAGAGGGAGGAGGTGCTGCCCTATCTCTTTCTTTCTACTTGGTTTCTTGAACCACTTTGAGCTTTTACTTGTGGCTCTTAGACATTACTATGTATCAGGACCACATGGACTGCTTACTATTAATAAAATGTACTCCCAGAGAATTGGATGCTTAGGTCTAGGATGAGATCCTGAAACCTTCATCTGTAAGTGGAGCCCATGTGATTCTGATATTGGAAATATAGGCTGTGCTTGAGAAGCCTGATCCTGGATAAGTTCTGTGTATGCGTGTTAAGTCATTTCAGTCACATCTGACTCTTTGTGACCCTATAGACTGTAGCTTTCCAGGCTCCTCTGTCTATGGGATTCTCCAGGCAAGAATACTGGAGTGGGTTGCCATGCCCTCCTCCAGGGCATCTTCCTGGCCCAGGGACCGAACCCAAGTCTCTTACATCTCCTGTACTGCCATGCAGGTTCTTTACCATTAGTGCCACCTGGGAAGCCCTCTGGCTAAGGCACAGGGCTCATATTCAGTAGTGATGTCTGTGCATTGTGTTACATACTCCTCTTAGCCCCAGAAACACATGCATAAATTGTATTTCATATTTTCTCTTAAACTACATAATTAACTGAATTGATTGGTACCTTTAGATTGCTGCAGAGCTTTGATCCTGTAACCATAGGCAGTAGTGGAATAATTACTATTGTTCTGTGTCATATATCAAATTTATTAACTGAAGCCAGTAGATCTGATAAAATGCTATTATACACCTTGATGTCCATACATTTCATGGATCCCCAGGTGATTAAAAACAGCATTTTCTGTTTCAAATGAAGAATTTATTACTCTCAATGGAGTTTGCCTCTCAGAGCCACCAAAGTGAACTGATACCAGCTTGATGCCTTTGCATGAATGATCAATGCCAAAATAATTTATTGCTTTACTGAGTTACCTTAACAAACTCTGGAGAGCACAGTCATATTAGTGACTTGATATAAGTTGTTGTTCCAAATTTTCCAGTAAGTAGTTTCATAGGCCCACACTATGAATTTTACCACTTCTATAAATCTTCCTAAACCAACCACACTTTGTGTGTGTGTAATTAAAAATTATGGAAGTAGCCAAAGATGTACTGAGGTGAGAGAGGGTTAGCTCTTTTTCCAATGACCCCACTAAAACAGGGGGAAAATAAATAAGAAAGCAACTTAGGAAGTTTCAGACTAAATTCTGTCAGACCTACAGACATTTACTGACCAAACATGTATGAGAAACAGGCTCACAAGAAACTTCATGGAATCTATTCTGTGAGTTCAAGGAAGCCTAGTCTTCCTAGATGTTCTCACCACCTTCTGTATGAACAATTAATTTCATTCATTCAACAGTGAGAGGTAGGTTTCTAGCATCCAGAAAGCCAGCATTGTGCAAACAGAATCCAAAGTTTAAGGCTTGATATGGCCTGGCTGGTGAGTTTAGCCTAGATCCCTCATAATTTAAAGTAAGGATACACAAAACCAAGCTTTACTCATGAGTAGAGAATGTATCTAAGACAACTTTTAATAGTTAATCCATATATTAAGGTTACATTTAATTTTACTTGTAGCAACCCATTTCTACTATTCACCATGTTAAACAGCAAGACACTATTTCCACCAATACAATTTTATCTTGTCAATCTTTAATTAGTGATTATCCATTTCTTCTTAAGTAAAACATTTAAGAGCCTCTGGTCTAGAACCTAAGAGCTCATCTAGTTCAATATTCTTTGATTCTAAGACAACTGAGCACAAAACCTAATTGATACTGTGAAATACTTTCACACTGAAACTGGTAACCTTGTTAGGTTTTCTCTTTTACCAATATTTTGATATTCTGAGGCCACATACCAGTGTTTTGTTCTTTAAAAAAAACTGTCATATGAGTTGACTGACAGTATAAATGAAGTCTAACATATCTTAATTCTGGTCCCTGGAGCACAGACTCTACAGGAGAATTTATCTCTTTCTCTATCTCTACTCTCTCTTTTTTAAAAAGATTCTAATCTAGATTGAATGGCTTGATGAAGGAAAAAAGTTCCAGTGTTATTTCTCATGATCCACATGTAGGAGGCATGAATATCCCTGGAATCCTGGCTGTCTAGAGCAGATACAACATGTCCAGGAACCAGCAAAACCATTTTGCATGTTGGCTCTTCCCCAGGAGGCAGTAAAGAAGTGGGAGTTCAGATATGCCAAGCTAAAGTTTTTTGTTTGTAATTTACTTCATTGGCTCAATACAGTATGGTCCAACTCATTCACTGGATGACAGTGTTTCACTCACTTTAGCTGTACAGTGAGGTTGGTGTGTCCAGAAGGAGATGCTTTAGCTCAAGGGACAGTTGATACAGAACTACTTAGGAGAAATGAGCATTTGACAAGTTCATCACTGAATCACTCTCTTTTGTACAGAATCTGGCTGTTTACAAATATTATCTGGTTGGATGAGCCACAAAAACCACTGGGATAGAGACAGCAGGGGTTTCCCCCCCTCTACACCACAGATTGAGAAATTTATACTCCAAGAAATTAAGTGAGCTGTTGGTCAGAAAATAGATACTTGAACCTACTGAATCTTGTGCTCAAGTGTATCTTCCTCTCAAAATGCACTCTCCTGTGCAAGTAAGATGACAGTATTATAGTGATTTTTATTCTCTATTTTAACAAAATGCTCTCTATAATTAACACCAAAAATACTCCAGCCACGGAGGGATATTAGAGTTTGGATTATTCAGGCAAGTGAGGAGAACATCAAGAGAAAATTAAGTGAGAATTTTTCTCTTGTCTGAAACTGAAAGTCTGAGGAGTAAGTCTTTATTTCTTATTCATTTCTGAACAAGTGATTTGGCATTAAATAAATGTCTGTAGTAAGAGGCTGGTGAAAGATAAGTGAAGTGCCAGGGTAGAAGACAGTTTGGGCAAGAGGTAAGGATGGCTATTCTCCCAAGGTATAATAGAAGATGTCTTATGAGCAGTTAGTCAAATCTAGAAGATGAAAGTTGTGCTAATTCTGCACCTTATAAGGAAAGTATTATATAGACTATATTCTTATTAAAAGCAAAGTATAAAAGGAATCTAAAAAACAAAAACTCTCAGATCAATGCCAATGTTAATGCAGGAAATGCACAAGATGGATTGAAAAGAAATTGCTGAGAAGAGCAAAAAAACAGAACATGGACATGAGGAAACACAAACTAGAAGGGAATAGAATCAAACAATTGGAATGCACTTTGTGAGAATGACTGACATGTAACTAATTTAACATGGAATATTTTGTTTAGGTAACAGAAAAGTATGTATAAATACATTTTGTAAGTCATTGTTTTTGTAATGAAATTATTTAAAATCTCATCTCTGGAGGTGTGCGAGTATTTGTGTGTAAACATGGGTATGAACTTATATTTTAGGTGATTCATTTACTTATGTATACTTTAGATGGCCTCTTAGTCTTTATATTTCAGTAGGTTATCTTCCTCCCACTCTCTAACAAACAGAGAACATCAAAATTCTTGCATACTTTGTTTAGGTGGAGAACATGGTTTTCATTTATCACTGTAAACCCAAACAATTTTATAGCATTTTCTACATAGCTGCTAAATGTAGGACACTATCTGGGCAAGAAAATTTCATTGTCATTAGATATAGGATGTTCTGTCTCCTTTAATTTCAGGAGACACACTTTTGCTTTCTGTGGAAGAAGAATGGAATATTCCAATTCTTTGAGAGGCAGATCAAAGGCTCAACTCTTATAAAGCCCATTACAAAATAGGATAGTAAAACTTAATTCTTTTGTGGACAACGCATACAGGGAGAACATTTCTCTTCTACCTGGGTTTGTAGATGTAGTAGCATACTTCAGTTCAGCTCAATTCAGATGCTCAGTCGTGTCTGACTCTTTGCAACCCCATGAACCGCAGCACGCCAGGCTTCCCTGTCCATCACCAACTCCCGGAGTCCACCCAAATCCATGTCCATTGAGTCAGTAAGGCCATCCAATGATCTCATCCTCTGTCATCCCCTTCTCCTCCTGCCCTCAATCTTTCCCAGCATCAGGGTCTTTTCAAATGAGTCAGCTTTTTGCATCAGGTGGCCAAAGTATTGGAGTTTCAGCTTCAACATCAGTCCTTCCAATGAATATTCAGGACTGATTTCCTTTAGGATGGACTGGTTGGATCTCCTTGCAGTCCAAGGGACTCTCAAGAGTCTTCTCCAACAACACAGTTCAAAAGCATCAATTCTTCGGCACTCAGCTTTCTTTATAGTCCAACTCTCACATCCATACATGACCATTGGAAAAACTAGCCTTGACTAGATGGACCTTTGTTCACAAAGTAATGTCTCTGCTTTTTAATATGCTGTCTGGGTTGGTCATAACTTTCCTTCCAAGGAGTAAGCGTCTTTTAATTTCATGGCTGCAATCACCATCTGCAGCGATTTTGGAGCCCCAAAAAATAAAGTCAGCCACTGTTTCCACTGTTCCCCCATCTATTTGCCATGAAGTGATGGGAACGGATGCCATGATCTTAGTTTTCTGAATATTGAGCTTTAAGCCAACTTTTTCACTCTCCTCTTTCACCCTCATCAAGAGGCTCTTTAGTTCTTCCTCGCTTTCTACCATAAGGGTAGTGCCATCTGCATATCTGACGTTATTGATATTTCTCCCAGCAATCTTGATTCCAGCTTGTGCTTCCTCCAGCTCAGCATTTCTCATGATGTACTCTGCATATAAGTTAAATAAGCAGGGTGATAATATACAGCCTTGACGTACTCCTTTTCCTATTTGGAACCAGTCTGTGATTCCATGTCCAGTTCTTACTGTTGCTTCCTGACCTGCATATGATACATAGTGAGGTCAAAATTGGAAAGCAGAAAGTTCCAATCTTAGTGTGAATGTTTAGAAAGTATCCTTACTAGTATTGTCATTTTGTGCCTCACCTCACCTGAAATCCTCAAGGTCCCTTCGTGGTGTTGTTGCTCTGTTCAGTACAGGTCTAGACCTGGTGGCATCTGGATGACTGACTTGGTCTTCATCAAGATTATTCATTTCACTTCTCCTTGAGCCTCATCACTGCACTGCAATGGATTAAATAATAAGGTGCTCAACACAGGAAGACCTTGTGCAGCCAAATCTTCTCCAGGATTTGACAAATCTTCTCTATAACAGAACCAATAAGAGCCTTAATTAACTCACAACTTAACTCACCTTAACTCACAACTGAGATTTGGCGTACTGTCCCTCCCACTGCTGATATCACTGGGTAAAAATAGCCCAGGTTACTCCTGTAGTGTCTTTTCTATACCAGTGTCTCCCCAACTTGTCCAACTGTAGAAATCACCTGAGGATTGAGGAAACACAGGAATTCTAATGTTCCTGAATCAAAATGCCAGGAATATGTGTATTTATCAAGGTCTCTTTGTCATTACCACCAGACAAGTGTGGCAAAAACTGATTAATGGAAGATTTTATTTGATCACCAAAAAGTGATAGCAGAGGACAGAGCTCCTGGTAATAGATCTTAATGCTGGCTGCAGGCAGAAATTGTCTGCATCATTCAAGAACAGGGTGGTATAGCCTTACCACTAGTAATTTAACCTTTCTCCCCACCCTTGTTCTAATATGTAGGTAACATGGAGAAACACTGTTTCCTCTTTCCTCCCAATAGATGATTAAATCTGCTGCTCTTAGGAAACATGAAGGGTGAAAAAGAAAGACCCTGAATGTGTTTGTCTTCCATGCTGGAGTATGTATGGATATAGGCAGAGCCTTGATACAAAGCCTTTACCCACAAATGTGCTCAATAATAGTTGTTAACTTGGTATTACTGTTGGTTTAGGGTTTGCAGAAAAAGTGCCATTCAACCTGGTTATTGGGTACTTCCAATCACCTTTGGGGATTAGAGCAGTAAGTTCCAAATCCCAGATCCCAGACAGAGATCCCAGTGGCATTGGCTCTGTTTTTTGAAGTTTTATTTTCCTGGATTTTCCAGCTTGTGTGTTAGACATTAGGCTGAGTGAGTTAATAGGATGATACCATCTGAAAACAGAGCCTTATTAGAGATCTGTGTCCTCGTGATAAATTAAGAAGTCAGACTACATGGTTTCAAGTTAGAAATTTTACCAAAAAAATGAATCATAATCATCCCTGTCCTCAGTTACTTTCTTCATGCATCTGGGACAAATTAGTGTGGTGAGCATATTTTCAAGAAACTGTTGACCATTTGAATGTATTCTTTGGAAAAAATGTCTATTCAGGTCCTTTGCCCCTTTAAAAAAAATGGATTATTAGAGTTTTCATTACTGAGTTGTTTTTATGAGTTCATCAATATATTTTGGAATGCTTTATCAGATATGTGGTTTTTTAAATTTTTTTCTCATAATCTGTAAATTTCCTATTTATTTTTATTGATTGTTTCTATTTTTGTGCAGAGATTTTTCATCTGATGTCCTACTTGTTGATTCTTGCTTCTGTTGCTTGTGCTTTTGGGGTCATATCCAAAAAAAATCACTGCCAAAATCAATGTCAGGAAGCTTTTCTCCTAGGTTTTCTCCTATGAATTTTATGTGAATGATGCAAGATAGAGGTCCAATTTCATTCCTTTGCATTTGCATATCCAATCATTTGTTGAAGAAACTATCACTTCAACCAAGTATTCTTGGATCTCTTTTCAAGTATTAGTTGATTGTATACGCCTGGATATATTTCTGGATTCTCAATTCTGTTCCATTGGTCTATGTGTCAGTTTTTATGCCATTATCATACTGTTTTGATTACTATAGCTTTGTATTATAGTTTCAAGTCAAGTAGTGTGATGTCTTCTTTCACTTTTGTTCTTTTTCAGGATTTCATTGTCTATTCAGGATCTTTTGTGGTTCCATACAAATTTTAGGGTTGTCTTTTCTATTTATCGGAGAAGGCAATGGCACCCCACTCTGGTACTCTTGCCTGGAAAATCCCATGGTGGGCTGCAGTCCATGGGATCGCTAAGAGTCGGACATGACTGAACGACACTTCACTTTGACTTTTCACTTTCATGCCTTGGAGAAGGAAATGGCAAGCCATTCCAGTATTCTTGCCTGGAGAATCCCAGGGACAGGGGAGCCTGGTGGGCTGCCGTCTATGGGGTCACACAGAGTCGGACATGACTGAAGTGACTTAGCAGCAGCAGCAGTTTCTATTTATGTGAGAAATGCCCTTAGGATCTTGATAGGGATTGCATTGAATCTATAGTTGGCTTTGTGAGGTATGGATATTTTTGATAATATAAATTCTTCTATCCACTGATCAGATCAGATCAGTCGCTCAGTTGTGTCTGACTCTTTGCGACCCCATGAATCACAGCACGCCAGGCCTCCCTGTCCATCACCAACTCCCGGAGTTCACTCAGACTCACGTCCATCGAGTCAGTGATGCCATCCAGCCATCTCATCCTCTGTCGTCCCCTTCTCCTCCTGCCCCCAATCCCTCCCAGCATCAGAGTCTTTTCTAATGAGTCAACTCTTCGCATGAGGTGGCCAAAGTACTGGAGTTTCAGCTTTAGCATCATTCCTTCCAAGGAAATCCCAGGGCTGATCTCCTTCAGAATGGACTGGTTGGACCTCCTTGCAGTGCAAGGGACTCTCAAGAGTCTTCTCCAACACCACAGTTCAAAAGCATCAATTCTTCGGCACTCAGCCTTCTTCATAGTCCAACTCTCACATCCATACATGACCACAGGAAAAACCATAGCCTTGACTAGATGAACCTTTGTTGGCAAAGTAATGTCTCTGCTTTTGAATATGCTATCTAGGTTGGTCATAACCTTCCTTCCAAGGAGTAAGCGTCTTTTAATTTCATGGCTGCAGTCACCATCTGTAGTGATTTTGGAGCCCCAAAAAATAAAGTCTGACACTGTTTCCACTGTTTCCCCATGAAGTGATGGGACCAGATGCCATGATCTTCGTTTTCTGAATGTTGAGCTTTAAGCCAACTTTTTAACTCTCCACTTTCACTTTCATCAAGAGGCTTTTGAGTTCCTCTTCACTTTCTGCCATAAGGGTGGTGTCATCTGCATATCTGAGGTTATTGATATTTCTCCCGGCAATCTTGATTCCAGCTTGTGTTTCTTCCAGTCCAGCGTTTCTCATGATGTACTCTGCATATAAGTTAAATAAACAGGGTGACAATATACAGCCTTGACGAACTCCTTTTCCTATTTGGAACCAGTCTGTTGTTCCATGTCCAGTTCTAACTGTTGCATCCTGACCTGCATACAAATTTCTCAAGAGGCAGAAGGTATCTCTTCACTTGCTAGTGTTTTCTTCAATTTTCTTTGTCAATGTCTTATACTTTTCATTGTACAGATCTTTCACCTCTTTGGATAAATTTACTTCTAAGTCTGTCATTGTTTTGATTCTGTTATGAATGAGACTGTTCTCTGTATTACTTTTTTAGGCAGTTCATTTTTGATGCATAGAAAAACAACTAATTTTTCTATGTTGATTTTTATATTCTACAACTTTACTGAATTGTTTATTAGTTACAACTGGTTTTTTTTTAGTCCTTAGGATTTCCTTTATAGAAGGCGATTCCATCTGCAAACAAATAATTTTACTTCATAGTTTATCTATCTTTCATTTTTTTGGTTTGATCTCTCTTGCTAGGACTTCTAGTACTATCTTGAAAAGTAGAGTTGATAATAGACACCTTTTTCTTATTCCTAATCCCAAAAGAAAACATTCAGTCTTTCACTATTGGATATGATGTTAGCTGTTAGCTTGTCATATATGGCCTTTATTATGTTGAGATATGTTACTTCTATTTCCACTTTTTGAGGGTATTTGTAATGAATTGATTTGGAATTTTGCCAAATGTTTTTTTTCACTATCTATTGAGATGATCATATAATTTTTACCTTTAATTCTATTAATGTGTTATGTTATATTTATTGATTTGAGTATGTAGAACCATTCTTGCATCCTAAGCACAAATTTCACTTGATCATGGCATATGTTCCTCTAATGTGCTGTTGAAATGATTACTAGTATTTTTGTTGTTGTTCAGCCCCCAAATCACATCTGACTTTTCACAACCCCATTGACTGTAGTACATCAGGCTTCCCTGTCCCTCACCATCCCCCGGAGTTTGCCCAAGTTCTTGTCCATTGCATTTGTGATGTCAAGCAACCATATCATCCTCTGTCACCCTCTTCTCCTTCTGCCTTCAATCTTTCCTAGCATCAGGGTCTTTTCCAATCAGTTGGCTGCTCGCATCAGGTGGCCAAAAACTGGAGCTTCAGCTTCAGCATCAGTCCTTCCAACCCTGAATATTCAGGGTTGATTTCCTTTAAGACTGACTGATTTGAACTCCTTGCTGTCCAAGGGACTCTATTTAGTTAAGGACTTTTTGTATCTATATTATCAGGGATTTTAGTCTGTAATCTCCTTGTCCTTCAGTGTTCTTATCTGATTTTGCTATCAGGGTAATTCTGGCTTCATAAAATAAGTTTGGGAATATTCCTTCCTCTTCAGTTTTGGAAAGAGTTTGAGAAGAACTGGCATTAATTATTCTTTACATGTTGGTAGATTCCATTTTTCAAGCCATCTGATTCTGAACTTCTCTTTGGTGGGAGGTATTTGACTATGAATTCAATCTTCTTACTATTAAATAATAATTGGTCTGCTCAGATTTTCTATTTATTCATTAAATCTTGGTAGGTTTTACATTTCTAGGAATTTATCTACTTCTTCTTCTGCTGCTGCTAAGTCGCTTCAGTCGTGTCAGACTCTGTGCGACCCCATAGACAGCGGCCCACCAGGCTACCCTGTCGCTGGGATTCTCCAGGCAGGAACACTGGAGTGGGTTGCCATTTCCTTCTCCAATGCATGAAAGGGAAAAGTGAAAGTGAAGTCACTCAGTCGTGTCCGACTCTTCACGATCCCATGGTCTGCAGCCCACCAGGCTCCTCCGTCCATGGGATTTTCCAGGCAAGAGTACTGGAGTGGGGTGCCATTGCCTTCTCCACTATTTCTTCTAGGTTATCTAATTTGTGGTCATGTAATTGTTTATAGTAGTTCTTATGATTCTCAGTGTTTCTTTTTCCTTGAGGTTTAAAATTAGTTTTTTAAAAAAGAAATTCGCTGTTACTATTTGTTTATTTTTGGCTGTATTGGTTATGGTCTTCATTGCTGTGTGTGGGCTTTCTCCATTTGTGGAAAGCAGGGGGCTACCCTTAGTTGTGGCATGAAGGCTTCTCATTGCAGTGGCTTCTCTTATTGCAGATCCTGGGCTCTAGAATGCATGGGGTTCAGTAGTTGAGGCATGCAGTCTCAGCAGTTGCGGCTCATGGGCTATAGAGCACAGACTCAGTAGTTGTAGCACACTGGCTTAGTTGTCCCACGGCACGTGGAATCTTCCCAGACCAGGGATTGAACCTGTGTCCCCTGCATTGGAAGGTGAATTCTTAACCACTGGACCACCAGGGATGTCCATAAAGTAATTTTTATTTGAGATTTCTTTCCCTTAATATATGCATTTATCACTATAAACATTTTAGAACTACTTTTGCTGCTAAGTTTTGATATATTGTATTTCCATTTTCACTTGAATTTGACTTTTGATTTTCCTTTTTAGTTCTATTTAGCCAGCTGGTTGTTTAAAAGTATGTTGTTTTGGGGAACACGTGTACACCCGTGGCGGATTCATGTTGATGTATGGCAAAACCAATACAATATTGTAAAGTAAAAAAATAAAATAAAAGTATGTTGTTTAATTCCCACATATTTGTAGATTTTCTTCTTGTAATTGATTTCTAGTTTCATACCATTGTGGTTGGAAAGATGTATGATATGATTTCAATCATTTTTTGTTTGTTAGGGATGCTTTGCAGCCTAATATATCCTGTCCTTGAAAATGTTCCATGTGAGCTTGAGAACAATGTATATTCTACTGCTTAAATCTGATATGAAGTAGTTTAATTCCAGTGTTTCCTTATAGATTTTTCCATCTGCATGATCTATCCATTGTTAAATGTGGGCTATTGAAATCCCTTGCCATTATTTTTTTGTTCTCCATTTCTCCCTTAATATCTGTATGCTTTATATATTTGGGTGCTCCAATGTTGTGACTCAGATAGTACAGAATGTGCCTACAATGCAGGAGACCCAGGTTCGATCCCTGGGTCGGGATGTTCCCCTGGAGAAGGGGATGGCTATCCACTCCAGTATTCTTGCCTAGAGAATTCCACAGACAGAGGAGCCTTGTGGGCTACAGGCCATGGGGTTGCAAAGAGTCAGACACAACTCTGACTGACTAACACTTTCACTTTTCAGTGTTGGGTGAATATACATTTATGATTCTTACCTCATTCTGATTAATTGACACCTTTATTATTATATAATAATCTTCCTTTTCTCTTGTTACGGTTTTTTCTTAAGGCCTGTTTCATGCGATACAAGTTATCAGTTCAGTCGCTCAATCATGTCTGACTCTTTGCAACCCCATGGACTGCAGCAAGCCAGGCCTCCCTGTCCATCATCAACTCCCAGAGCTTGCTCAAACTCATGTCCATCGAGTAGCTGATGCCATCCAACCATCTCAACTTCTGTCATCCCCTTCTCCTTATATACTTTGACTTCTCCTCCTTATATACTTATACAGATATAGGTATAGCTGCCCTTGATCTCTTTTGTTTCTATTTCTATGGGATATCTTTTTCCATCTCTTCACTTTTAGTCTATGTGCTTAGTCACTCAGTAGTGTCTGACTCTTTGCAATCTCTTGGACTGTAGCCCACCAGGCTCCTCTGTCCATGCGGATTCTCCAGGCAAGAATATTGGAGTGGGTTGCTTTGCCCTGCTCCAGGGGATGTTCCCAACCAAGGGATCAAACCCAGGTCTCCCGGTTTGCAGATGAATTCTTTACTGTCTGGGCCACCAGGGAAGCTATGTGTGGCCTAATACATGAAGTAAGTCTCATATGGACAGCAAAATTTTGGTCTTCTTTTTTTTTCTACATTCAGTCAGTTCAGTTGCTCTGTCTTGTCTGAATCTTTGCAATCCCATAAACCGCAGCTCGCCAGGCCTCCCTGTTCATCACCAACTTCCGGAGTCCAACCAAACCCATGTTCATCAAGTCAATGATGCCGTAAAACCATCTTATCCTCTGTTGTCCCCTTCTCCTCCTGCCCTCAATCTTTCCCAGCATCAGAGTCTTTTCCAATGAGTCAGCTCTTCACATCAGGTGACCAAAGTATTGGAGTTTCAGCCTCAACATCAGTCCTTCCAATGAACACCCAGGACTGATCTCCTTTAGGATGGACTGGTTGGATTTCCTTGCAGTCCAAGAGATTCTCAAGAGTCTTCTCCAACACCACAGTTCAAAAGCATCAATTCTTTGGCACTCAGCTTTCTTTATAGTCCAACTCTTTTCTGCATTGCTGCTGCTACTGCTAAGTCGCTTCAGTCGTGTCTGACTCTGTGTGACCCCATAGACGGCAGCCCACCAGGCTCCCCCGCCCCTGGGATTCTCCAGGCAAGAACACTGGAGTGGGTTGCCATTTCCTTCTCCAATGCATGAAAGTGGAAAGTGAAAGTGAAGTCGCTCAGTCGTGGCCACCTCTTCACGACCCCATGTACTGCAGCCTACCAGGCTCCTCTGCCCATGAGATTTTCCAGGCAAGAGTACTGGAGTGGGGTGCCATTAGAGTCTTCTCCAACACCACAGTTCAAAAGCATCAATTCTTCGGCACTCAGCTTTCTTTATAGTCCAACTATTTTCTGCATTAGGCCCCTCTATTTATATCAATTGGAGAGTTTAATCTATTTGCATTTAAATATTTATTAATAAGTTGGAGAAGAAAATGGCAACCCACTCCAGTGTTCTTGCCTGGAGAATCCCAGGGGCAGGAGAGCCTGGAGGGCTGATGTCTATGGGGTCACACAGAGTCGGACACGACTGAAGTGACTTAGCAGCAGCAGCAGCATGGACTTATGTTTGTCATTTTATTGTTTTCTTGTTGTTTCTTGGTTTGTTTGTTACTTTTTTCCTCTCTTGCTACATTTCTTTGTATTTTGATGATTTTCTGTAATGTCATGCTTTGATTTCTTTCTATCTTTTGTGTGTATCTTCTTTTTGTTTGTAGCTACCCTGAAACTAGGATCATGTCATCCGTTCCCATCACTTCATGGCAAATAGATGGGAAAACAATGGAAACAGTGACAGACTTTATTTTCTTGGGCTCCAAAATCACTTCAGACGGTAACTGCAGCCATGAAATTAAAAGATGCTTGCTCCTTGGAAGAAAAACTGTGACAAACCTAGACAGCATATTAAAAGACAGAGATATTACTTTGCCACCAAATGTTCATCTAGTCAAAGCTATGGTTTTCCCAGTAGTCATGTATGGATGTGAGAGTTGGACCGTAAAGAAAGCTGAGCACTGAAGAATTTGATGCTTTTGAACTGTGGTGTTGGAGAAGACTCTTGAGAGTCCCTTGGACTGCAAGGAGATCCAACCAGTCCATTCTAAAGGAAATCAGTCCTGAATATTCATTAGAAGGGCTAATGCTGGAGCTGAAGCACCAATATTTTGGTCACCTCATGAGAAGAGCCAACTCAGAAAAAGCCCTGATACTGGGAAAGATTGAAGGCAGGAGGAGATAGAGATGACCTAAGACAACATGGTTGGATGGCATCGCTGCCTAAGTGGACATGAGTTTTAGCAAGCTCTGGGGATGGTGATGGACAGGGAAGCCTGGCATACAGCAGTCCATGGGGTCACAAAGAGTCAGATGCCACTGAGCGACTGAATGACCACAACATACATACATATACGAAAACTTTTCTTCTCTGCTTGATAAAGCCTTGAGAAAGAACAACAACAAAACAGAGAGAAATTTAAAAACTAAACTAAATGAAATGGGAGCACTGAGTATTAACTAGAAAAGGTAAAACAAACTAGATAAAAAGTAAAACATCATCATGTAATCCAGTTGTTTTTAAACATGTTGTTGTTCAGTCCCTAAGTCATGTCCAATTCTTTGCAACCCCATGTACTGCAGCATGCCAGGCTGCCCCTCACTCTCCTGGAGTTTGCCTCAGTTCATATCCATTGAATTGGTGATGCTATTCAACCATCTCATCCTCTGCCACCCTCTTCTTCTTTTACCTTCAATCTTTCATGCATTGGGATCTTTTCCAATGAGTTGATCAGGCGGCCAATGTATTGAAGCTTAAGTTTCAGCTTCAGTCCTTCCAATGAGTATTAAGGGTTGATTTCCTTTAGGATTGACTGGTTTGATCTCCTTGCTGTCCAAGGGACTCTCAAGAGTCTTCTCTGGCACCACAATTTGAATTTTAAACATGGCTGCTCATTAAAAACACACCTGGAGCCTTGGGGGAAAAAGTCAATACATGGGCATTTGTATTTTTCCAAAAATTCCAAGAAAATTCTGATATGCATCTGGATTTTTTAAAATAATTACATGTTTTTCTATTTAATGGTAGTTTTAGTGATATGGAATTCTATTGTTTTATGTTGACCAATAGTGATATAATGGTATTAAGTGAATACTAGTTACATAATCGAAAGAGTAAAAGATATTTATCGGTTTAAATATTTACCATACAGTGATTGTAGGAGCTGATAATGCTGAGAAATTATCATTCTCTACAATAATTACAATATTTTTAAATTTCACTACAACTTTTTAAAATAAAGCACCATTTATATTTTTGAATATAATTTTAGATTTATTTTACATATACACAATGGAATATTACTCAACCATAAAAGGGAATGAGATTAGGTCATTTGTAGTGATGTGGAATGACCTAAAGTCTGTCATACAGAGTGAAGTAAGTCAGAAAGAGAAAAACAAATATCATATATTAATGCATTATATATGGAGTATAGAGAAATGGTACAGATGAATTTATTTACATTGTAGAAGAAAGTTTTTAGTTTTTTTCTCTCAGCTTTGACTAGGGCTGATTCTAGCACTCATTTTGCATTCCTCCTAAAGTGAATATAGTAAATCTTTCTTATCTTTAAAATAAAGTTCCATATGTCATGCCTAGGAGGAAGGCTTTAAAGAGTCTAGTTCTCTTACTTCCCTACTGAATGCTAAGTTCAGTGCCTGGCCTTCAGTTGCACAGACATTTGTAATGTAGCACTCATTTCCTGCTTTCTTTTCTGATTAACACACTGTAACTTGTTGTAACTTGTTAGCAGTGCTAGATAGAAGGTACCATCATTTTATCCCAGTTTCTCAGATTGTCAGAATTTTGTGTCTTATTTAGTGCTATGTTTGCTTTAGACAATGGATTTGAACTCAGAAGGAGGAGCACAAAGAATCAGAAACATTTGTTGGAGCCAAGAGAAAGAAAAGACAGATTTACCCTTTGTTTCTCATGAAACAAAATGCTGACATTAGGTTGAATGTGTATGATATTTTGGCAATCTAAAAGCTGCTTTTCTTCATTCAAGAAAGATCAGACTATTTTAATATCACAGTTGTTGAAAGTATATATCAGAAGTTCTGCTTCCTGAGCCAATCCTGGAATTGTGAGATTTCTCGCTGTTCTGAGGAGCAGCTCATCCCTTCTTCACAGGTATATTTGACTGGATGAGTGCATTCATAATTTGGGCATACATGAGCAAAAATGATGCCCTGTGTTATTTAGAAAATAAGTGTGTTTTCAGAATTTTGTGTCAGAAGAACTGGCTCTTTGATGGTGCTCTGAGACCATGGACAGATTCTTTTATGTTTTATTTGCACACAACAAAAGGATTGAAATAAATACTTTTAACATTTCTATAATTTATAACAGAATTTTTCAAGTCTTAAAGGCTCCTGAAAGCAATTTAAATAAATATGCTAACATAAGATTATAATCATGTATAACAATGTAGATGTCTTTTCATCTTTCTCAGGGGGAATCTATTGATGACTCTACTCTTCAAAGCTTCTATAACATCCTTGTTTCTCAGACTATAGATGAGTGGGTTAAGCATAGGGGTAAGGATGGCGTTAAACATAAAAAGACATTGATTTAATTTGGGAGTCTTAGAAGACCCTGGTCTCATGTAGACCAATATGGCAGGGCCAAAGTAGAGGCTGACCACACAAAGGTGGGAGGAGCAGGTGGCCAGAGCTTTGTTCCTGCCCTCAGAGGAGTTCATGCGGAGGACAGCAAGAAAGATGAGGGTGTAGGAGGCCAGGATGAGACTTAAAGGGATGAGGACCACCAGAAAGCTTGAGACCACCACTGACTTCACATAGGCTGAAATGTCCTCACAAGTGAGCTTCAAGAGGGCCATGACCTCACACAAAAAATGCAGGATCTCTCGGGGGTGACAAATGGGAAAATGCATGGCATAGGCTGTATGAACCAGGGAAGTTATTGCTCCCCCTGTCCAGGACACAATGACCATCTTTTTGCAGGTGACATCGCTGATAATGATTGAGTAACGAAGTGGGTTACAGATGGCAATGTAGCGGTCATAGGACATGAGAGTTAGCAGGAGGCACTCAGCAATTCCCAGGGTTAAGCTGAAGAAGATCGGGTTCCACAACCTACCTGTGATATGATTCTTTCTCCTGAGAAGAAGTTTGTGACCATTTTGGGGACAGAAGTTGAGATCAAGGCCAAGTCAATGAGGGAGAGGTGGCTGAGCAGAAAGTACATGGGGGAGTGGAGTTGCAAATCTAGCCAGATGAGGAGAATGAGAACAACATTGCTCATAACAGCCATACAGTAGACCAAAAGGATAAGGTAGATAAGGATCACAAGGTGGCTGAACTCAGGCCAGAGCCCCAGGAGAATAAAATCTGTGGATATAGTCTTATTGTTTCTCTCCATGGATGAACATTATTGCCCAGGAAACAACTTTAAGAACACTGTTCCATCTGATGATGTGTTACTGCACAGCTCGTCTATTTTCCTTACTCCCAGGACTCCTTTGAATATTTTTTTGTAACTTTTTTCCTGTTGAGCTCTCTTCAGTATTATGCATAACTTCTCAAAATATATAATTTTCATTAATTATCTCATGGATTATTTAATAACCTAATGTTTACACACTGTACCTACTGTTACAAACTATAACCACTAACACTAACCAAATAAGAACACAGATGCATTGAATGTGCTATCAATAACAAGTCAGTCAATTTGATGACAATTCTTAAAGAGCTAATTTAGTCATCACCTTGAGGCCCACACAGCTTCAACACAACAGTTATGATGATTTTACATTTTGAAAAGTCAACATTTTCACTCAATCTTATGAGGTTTTATGAAAAAAAAAATTCTTTTGAAGATGGGAAGTAGAGCCTTGATAACCTGAGTAAAGAAAAACATTTTCAGAATTGAATGTGGTCTATGTTCACCTTTTCCTCTCATTTGGGGAACTTTCCCACTTCCCATGAGTTCTCCTTACTTTGATCTTGATTCAAGCTATGGCAAACCTAGACAGCATATTAAAGAGCCAAGACATCACTTTGCTGACAAAGGTCCATATAGTTAAAGCTATAATTTTTCCAGTAGTCATGTATGGATGTGAGGACTGGATCATAAAGAAGGCTGAGCACCAAAACTGATGCTTTTGAACTGTGGTGTTGGAGAAGACTCTTGAGAGTACCTTGGACAGCAAAGAGATCAAACCAGTCAATCCTAAAGGAAATCAACCCTGAATATTCATTTAAAGGATTGATGCTGCCCCTTTGATAAAGCTCCAATACTTAGGCCACCTGATGTGAAGAGCTGACTCATTGGAAAAGACTCCAATGCTGGGAAAGATTGAGGGCAGGAGGAGAAGTGGGTTACAGAAGATGAGATGTTTGAATGGCATCATCGTCTCAGTGGACATGAGATTGAGAAAACTCTGGGATTTAGTGAAGGAAAGGGAAGTCTGGTATGCTGCTGTCCATGGGTTCACAAAGAGTCAGATACAACTGAGCGACTGAACAATAGCAACAAGTATCTCTTAAGTCAACTGAACTGGAACAGAATGACCAACTATATATAGCACCAGTATTTAGGGAAGAACCTTAAAAATATGATTTTTGCCAGTTTCACTAAGTCACCCTCCTCCTTGTAAACTTTGAAGCTATCATCAATGTAATTCCTGGTACTAGCTGATGTTGCACAAGGAGAAACACAAGGTCAAGATGAAAGAGATTGCTAGGATACCGCTTGTAAGAAATTATTTATTTTAAAAGGCAGGATATCTTCTGTTTAGCAAAGTTTTGGTTGGGTTTATTAACTCTATAAGCAGAAAGATTATTGTGGACCAGTTAAAAGTATAACTTCTAGAAGATCAGTACCATGGTTTAGAGCTCCTGCTAAAAGACCACATTTACCTACCTGATATCCTTGGTCTAGGAGAATCGTCCTTCTGTGCCTCTCTTCTCTCCTTTGTAAAACTGGACTAAAGCAAACCCACAACATAGGGGGGATATGCAGATTAAAAGTATCAATGAGTATAGATTTGAGGACATTGCCTGGGCAGCAGTGTTAAATGCATATAGTAGGCATAATTGAAGTTTACTTTGCACAAGAGGCAGAATCAGGCCTTCTGGTCCCTTATTACACACAGAGCTGTGTACACTGAGTAATACAGTTAATCAGAGTGATTCTGCTGTGTTTCTTGTAGGTTGACTGGTAAGGTGCATTGGACTGAGAGGATATTTTGCAAAGTGAAATAAGTCAGAAAAAGTCAAATACTGTGCTGCTGCTGCTGCTGAGTCACTTCAGTCGTGTCCGACTCTGTGCGACCCCATAGATGGCAGCCCACCAGGCTCCCCGTCCCTGGGATTCTCCAGGCAAGAACACTGGAGTGGGTTGCTATTTCCTTCTCCAATGCATGAAAGTGAGAAGTGAAAGTAAAGTCACTCAGTCGTGTCCGACCCTCAGCGACCCCATGGACTACAGGCTACCAGGCTCCTCCGTCCACGGGATTTTCCAGGCAAGAGTACTGGAATGGGGTGCCATTGCCTTCTCCACAAATACTGTGCTATATCACTTATATGTGGGATCTAAAAACCAATGAACAGAGAGTAATAGATACTGAGAACAAACAGGTGGTTGCCAGAGTATAGAGGGTTGAGGGGCAGAGAGAAATATGAGTCACAAACATGAAATATACAGAGAGGGGAGTATAGCCAACATCTAAATAATATCTTTGTGTGGTAATATTGCAACTAGACTTATCATAGTGATCATTTTAAAAAGTATAGAAATAAGGACTTCCTTGGTGGTCCAGTGGTTAAGAATACATGCTTTCACTGCAGGTGGCATGAGTTTGAGCCCTGGTCAGGGAACTTAGATTGCACATGCCAACAGCATGGCCAATAAAAATGTATATAGAAAGACTGAATCACTATGTTGTGTACCAGGAAAACATTGTATTGTAGGTCAGTTATACTTCAATAACAATCAAATGAACAAAATCACAGAAAAAGATTATATTTGTGGTTACTAGGGGTGGTGGGATAGGAGCAGAGGAAATTGGCTGAAGATGCTCCTTTTGACTAAAAAGTACAAGCTTCTAGTAATAAGGTAAATAAACATTAGGGATATAATGTACAACATGATAAATATAATTAAACTGCTGTATGTTAAATATGAAAGCTGTAACTAGAATAAATCCTGAGTTCTCATCAAAAGAAAATTTTTTTGCATTTCTTTAATTTTGTATCTATATGAGATGATGTTCACTAAACTCACTGTTAATTATTTCATGATGTGTGTAAGTCAAATCTTTATGCTGTACACCTTAAACTTATACAGTGCTGTATGTCAATATCTCAATAAAACTAGAAGAAAAAATAATGTAAAGGACAGGAACTTATAACAGGTTTCTGAGTGCTGTATGGGAGGAAGTGTTGTGACTAAGCCACAGATTTGAGGCATGTTTTTAAAAACCCAGTGGATAGAGGGACAGCAATTCAGTTTTACTTGAACTAATAAATCATATTATCCACTTTCAAAGTCCCAGCTTAAATGTCCCCTCCTCTGTGGTCCTCCCAGTTAGCATCCACTGCTTCTCTGTCCTCTTTTATGTTCATCAGTTTATCACAGTGTATGTTGCAGTTTGCCTTAAGGCACAGTTATTTGTGGATAAATCTTTAACCCTGTAGATTGTTAGCCTTTTCAGAGGAGAGGTTCTGCTTTTTTCCCTTAAATAAAATACTTTGAACTCCCAAGATTGCCTAGGCTTGTAAATTGAAGAAGCAGGTTATCAATAACCATGACAAGATGAATTTTGTTCCCATATTTTCTGTTTATAGCTTCTGAGAAGTTAATAATACAATATTTGATTCTTACAGTTCCATGAAATCAAGTGTTCCAAAGTTACATACAGCTGCCTATTGAAAAATCACCTGTCCCCTCCTTCAGACTTATTAAATCATATTCTCCAAGTGCTTACAATAAGATAAGATTAAGAAACAGAGATGTAATACAGTAATTGCATTATATAAACAAGGAAATTAAACTCATTGATTTTAATTGACTTGATTAAATTGACTCAAAGCTGTACAATATTTGCTAGTTCACATGGTAAGTCAGTCAAGTAAAACTTGAAAACTAGACATATCTTTCAATTACATCCAGTATTTTATTGTAAGTTGTTTCCAGAACAACAAAAATGTCTCACTTCTTAATCATTTTTTCCCTTTTATTACAGGGTATATCTAAGACTATACATTTTCATCAAGACATGTAGTCATCTACTAATAATCATGGTAAAGAAGATGAATTCAAGATTTATGTGTTTATAGATTTAGAAATTAATCCCTTATTTTTTTTAATTTTATTTTATTTTTAAACTTTACATAATTGTATTAGTTTTGCCAAATATCAAAATGAATCCGCCACAGGTATACATGTGTTCCCCATCCTGAACCCTCCTCCCTCCCCATACCATCCCTCTGGGTCGTCCCAGTGCACTAGCCCCAAGCATCCAGTATCGTGTATCAAACCTGGACTGGCAACTCATTTCTTACATGATATTTTACATGTTTCATGACTCATTTCACTGACTCATTTGTCATTCTTTCACTCTATACGTATCTATTGAGTCCAGTGTCTGTTCTAGACAAACTCTAGTAAATCCTCCCCTCTGGCTTAGTAAGCTTGAGGAAACAGAAAGACCATTAATATAATAAAATATGAGATTGCATTAAATGGACAAATAAGTTTTCCATTTCAGAAAGGGCATTTCAAGTGTCAGGAGCTCTATACATAATGAAGCAGAGGAACAAGAAATAGGATTATAGGCAATTTTTTTTATTTCAGGGCTCCAACTTTCTGAGGAAAAGAGAGAGAAAGTGAGATGTAATATTGAAAGTATCGTGTCTATTTATGGAATCTAAGAGTCATGGTGGAGAGTTCTGACAAAATGTAGTCCATTGGAGAAGGGAACACAAACCACTTCAGTATTCTTGCCTTGAGAACCCCATGAACAGTATGAAAAGGCAAAAAGATATGACATGGAAAGATGAACTCTTCAGGTTTGTAGGTGCTTAATAGGCTACTGGAGAAGAGCAGAGAAATAGCTCCAGAAAGAAAGAAGAGGCCGAGCCTTTCTGGGCAGAAACAATGCCCAGTTGTGGAAGTGTCTGGTGGTGAAAGTCAAGTCCGATGCTGTAAAGAACAATATTGCATAGGAACCTGGAATGTTAGGTCCATGAATCAAGGCAAACTGGAAGTGGTCAAACAGGAGATGGCAAGAGTGAACATCAACATTTTAGGAATCAGTATACTAAAATGGACTGGAATGGGTGGATTATACTGTGGGCAAGAATCTCTTAAAAGAAAAGGAGTAGTCATCTTAGTTAACATAAGAGTCTGAAATGCAGTATTTGAGTGCAACGTCAAAAACAGCAGAATGATCTCAGTTCATTTCCAAAACAAACCATTCAATAGCACAGTAATCCAAGTCTATGCCCCAACCACTAATGCCAAAGAAGCTGAAGTTGAATAGTTCTACAAAGACTTACAAGACCTAGAAGTAAGACCAAAAAAAAGATGTCCTTTCATCATAGAGGACAGGAATGCAAAAGTGAGAAGTCAAGAGATACCTGGAGTAACAGGCAAGTTTGGCCTTGGAGTACAAAATGAAGCAGGGCAAAAGCTAACAGAGTTTTGCCAAGAGAACACACTGGTCATAGCAAACACCCTCTTCCAACAACACAAGAGACAACACTACACATGGATATCACCAAATGATCAATACCAAAATTGAATTGATTACGTTCTTTGCAGTCAAATATGGAAAAGCTCTATACAGTCAGCAACAAGACTGGAAGCTGGCTGTGGCTCAGATAATGAACTCCTTATTGACAAATTCAGACTTCAATTGAAGAAAGTAGGGAAAACCACTGTGCCATTCAGGCACAATCAAATCAAAACCCTTATGATTATACAGTAGAAGTGACAGATGGATTCAAGAGATTAGATCTGATAGAGTGTCTGAAGAACTATGAACAGAGGTTCATGACATTGTACAGGAGGCAGTGATCAAAACTATCCCCAAGAAAAAGAAATGCAAAAAGGTAAAATGGCTGTCTGAAGAGGGCTTACAAATAGCTGAGAAAAGAAGAGAAGTGAAAGGCAAAGGTGAGAAGAAAAGATATATCCATCTGAATGCAGAGTTCCAAAGAATAGCAAGGAGAGATAAGAAAGCCGTCCTAAGTGAACAATGCAAAGAAATAGAAGAAAACCATAGAATGCTAAAGACTAGAGATCTCTTCAAGAAAACTAGAGATACCAAGGGAACATTTCATGAAAAGATGGGCATAATACACACAGTAATGGTATAGATCTAACAGAAGCAGAAGATATTAAGAAGAGTGGAAATTACATGGAAGAACTATACAAAAAATATCCTAATGACCTAGATAACCACAATGGTGTGATCACTCACCTAAAGCCAGACATCTTGGGATGTGAAGTCAAGTGGGCCTTAGGAAGCATCAGTATGAACAAAGCTAGTGGAGGTGATGGAATTCCACTTGAGCTCTTTCAAATTCTAAAAGATGATGCTGTGAAAGTGCTGGACTCAATATGTCAGCAAATTTGGAAATCTCAGCAGTGGCCACAGGACTGGAAAAGGTCAGTTTTCATTCCAATCCCAAAGAAAGGCAATGCGAACTATCACACAATTGCACTCATTTCACAAGCTAGAAAAGTAATGCTCAAAATTCTCCAAGCTAGGTTTCAACAGTATATCAACCATGAACTTCCAGATGTTCAATCTGGATTTAGAAAAGGCAGAGGAACCAGAGATCAAATTGTCAACATCTGTTAGATCATAGAAAAAGGAAAAGAATTACAAAAAAAAAACAAACATCTATTTCTGCTTCATTGACTCTGCTAAAGCCTTTGACTGTGTGGATCACAACAAACTGAAAAATTCTTCAAGAGATGGGAATACCAGACCACCTTACCTGCCTCCTGAAAAATCTGTATGCAGGTCAAGAAGCAACAATTAGAGCCAGACATGGAACAACAGATTGGTTCCAACTGGAAAAGGAGTATATCTGGAAAAGGCCATATATTGTTACCCTGCTTATTTAAGTTATATGCAGAGTACATCATGTGGTATGTCAGGTTGGAGGAAGCACAATCTGGAATCAAGGTTTCCTGGAGAAATATCAATAACCTCACATATGCAGATGACATCACCCTTATGGCAGAAAATGAAGAAGTAAAGAGCCTCTTGATAAAAGTGAAGGAGGAGAGTGAAAAATTTGTCTTAAAACTCAACATTCAAAAAACTAAGATCATGGCATACAGTCTCATCACTTCATGGCAAATAGATGGGGAAACAATGGAAACAGTGAGGCACTTTATTTTGGGGAGCTTCAAAATCACTGCAGATAGTGTCTGCAGTCATGAAATTAAAAGAGGCTTGCTCCTTGGAAGAAAAGCTATGACCAACCCTATAAAGCATATTAAAAAGCAGAGACATTACTTTGCCAATAATGTCCATGTAGTCAAAGCTATGGTTTTTCCAGTAGTCATATATGGATATGAGAGTTGGACTATAAAGAAAACTGAGCACTGAATAATTTATGCTTTTGAACTGTGTTGTTGGAGAAGACTCTTGAGAGTCCCTTAGACTACAAGGAGATCAAACAAGTTCATCCTAAAGGAAATCAGTCCTGAATATTCATTGGAAGGACTGACACTGAAGCTGAAGCTCCGATACTTAGGCCTCCTGATGCAAAGAACTGACACATTGGAAAAGACCCTGATTCTAGGAAAGATTGAAGGCAGGAGGAGAAGGGGACAACAGAAGATGAGATGATTGGATGGCATCACCGACTTGATGGATATGAGTTTGACCAAGCTCCAGGAGTTGGTGATGGACTGGGAAGCCTGGCATGCTGCAGTCCATGGAGTCGCAAAGAGTCAGACATGACTGCTGCTGCTAAGTCACTTCAGTCATGTCCGACTCTGTGCGACCCCATAGACGGCAGCCCCCAGGCTTCCCCGTCCCTGGGATTCTCCAGGCAAGAGCACTGGAGTGGGTTGCCATTTCCTTCTCCAGTGCATGAAAGTGAAAAGTGAAAGTCACTCAGTCGTGTCCAACTCTTAGCGACCCCTTGGACTGCAGCCCACCAGGCTCCTCCATCCATGGGATTTTCCAGGCAAGAGTACTGGAGTGGGGTGCCATCTCCTTCTCCACAGACATGACTGAGAGACTGATAAACAAAGGAAGCAATGCGCATTGATATGATCTTGCTCTAGAGGGGGTACAGTGGTGAGAGAAGAAGGCTAATGGCTTTAATAAAGCTTTTATGAGGTCAGTCTTTCACCAGCTTCTGGAATATTGCAGATGTTCGTGAATGTTTCCTGAATGTTGGTAGTTTTTGACAATAAGTGTCAGGTACCCTGATCATGCACTGTGCTCCTACTGAGGATTCCAGTGCCTTCTGTGAACATGTTACATAGGCAGGCAGCCTACTTAGATTGTCACTGAGCCATATTATGAGTGGTTCATACAGTCTTTTTTTTTTTTTTTTGGATGAGAACTTTTTTTTTTTTAACAGAAATGGTTGGTGCCCTAGTATTAGAAACATTGCATTCTATGCATCTGGGAAAGCTGTGGCACCTTTAACATTTTCACTCTCCATATTCATCTGTAGGGATCACAGAGGGCAGAGGAAGATAAAATCATTCTCAGTGATGATTGTGCACATACATATGAACCTTGAAAACAATGCACGGTCATTTTCCTGACAAGCCAAATTATGAAGAGAGCTACCAACTGCTCTATTTAATTATTCTTCTTCAGATGGCTTCCCTTGACCGTGTCGGTGCCCAACATTCTCAAGCTTTCTGTCATTCTCAAGTGTAGTCCCAGTAATTGAGTGACTGTAAACAGTGCTCTAATATTTAACCTGATGTTTGGGTGATGAGGAGGTTAAACTTTTAGCATTAAGAAATCCTTAAGAAAGATGAAGGATCTCTAATGCTGGAATGCCAATCACCAGAGTCAGAGCAATGCAGAAATTCAGGGTCTTCTTGCTCTACTAAGTTAAGATATAAGTAAGTAGCCACACATTCCTCCTGCCAATAGTGTGATACAACATGGCACCATTTGCTTTGCACTTTCCCCATGTTGCCTTCATATTTTCTACAAATTATCTTTTATCCACTTAATTTTCTGCCTTTTTTCATCACTGTCATCCACACTGTGTCATATTTACTTCTTATCTAAAAATTAACCCTTGGCAAAGCTTCACTTCTGCCCAGGGTGAGGTTATTCTCTTTTCTTACCAATAGGCCTGGTGTACGCTAAAAGCCAAACAAGGAGCCTATGTTTTGTTTTTGTTTTTGTTTTTGTTTTTGTTTTTTCCCAAGATGGCTTTTAATTAACAATCACTGTACACTTAGAAATATATTCTGCCCCTCAGAAATGCATAATAAGGTATATGAATATAGAAGACACAGTGTTTCTGCTGATGGGTCTATTTTTATGCAGTTCATTTCAAGGAAGACCTGAGATTTGGGTTTGCCTCTTGCCTTGCTGCTGCTGCTGCTAAGTCACTTCAGTCGTGTCCAACTCTGCAACCCCATAGACGGCAGGCCACCAGGCTCCCCTGTCCCTGGGATTCTCCAGGCAAGAACACTGGAGTGGGTTGCCATTTCCTTCTCCAATGCATGAAAGTGAAAAGTGAAAGTGAAGTCGTTCAGTCGTGTCGGACTCTAGCGACCCCATAGACTGCAGCCTACCAGGCTTCTCCGTCCATGGGATTTTCTAGGCAAAAGTAGTGGAGTGGGGTGCCATTGTCTTCTCCATTGCCTCTTGCCTTAGGTCAATGTAAATATTTAGATAAGCAATTTATAGTGAGACCTTTGTAACTAAAATGCTTTAGGTGCCATACAAATAGATTCTGTTTCTCACATTTTAGGAGTATTTACAGAATTAGTAGAGAGTTAAGATCTATTTGCATGGCACTTAAAACATCTTTTTTTTTTTAAAAAACATCTTTTTTATAGCAATTGGATATACTACTTTGAATGCACATTGACGTCATTCTAAAGCATTTGGTACAATTCATCACCATAACAGCAGTGATAATAACATAATAGTTATTGATCGTTCATCAAATGCTAGCATTATATAAGCATTTGTTATAATTGAATTCTCTCAACAATACATAAGAATTAATTTATATAAATTATTAACTGTGTTCTCATTTTACTGATAAAAGCACTGGAACTTAGAGGGATTAATTTTCCAAAGGTGAGGAGCCATAAACTAACCCTGGCAACCTGATTCTAGAGCCTGAACTCAACTTACTCAATATTTCCTAAAGTTACATGTTCATCAGCATCAAAGACCTTTATAAAAACGTATATTTCCTTACCACAATCCAAACCTAGGATGTGGAAGAGGGTATGGATATTTAAAAGGATTTCAATGTAATCTTTAAGAACAGATGAGTAGAAATTCTCCAGAGAATCAGAATGCTTTAATGATATATCATATACCTATATTCTCAGAGAATACATTTAACTCTTCAGTCACCACAGCCCCTGTATCTCTCCTTTGTATCAATGTTTTTTTTCCTAAGTTCTTTCTCCTCTTCTTGAGAGTATCAGATCAAAAAGCCAGGTGGAAATAAGCACATCTCTTTTGTACAAACATCTTAGAATGAACAGCCAACATGGCCTGGCACCTTTTGGCCCACCTGCCAGTGAAATGCCATTTGTTATGGTGTCCAGTGATTCTCATGAGACATCTCCATCTATTGTGGCCTCTTTCCCAGAGACCCAATAGAACAGAGAGGGATCGGACACTCCACACCTGTAGTGGTCTTCTGGCTGTTCAATTCTTACTTCTTTGAAAAACATCTTTGCCTCTGCTCAGCTTCATATCAGTCCTATTAACCCTGGGACAGAGGTGTTATCTGTGAGCACACCCCTATCCTTCTTCCTGACATCAGAACAGTTCACTGGTAAGAGGAATGCCTATCTGTCACCTCTCCTAAATCTGGATGAGTCAGGAACTGAAAAAAACTCAAAGCAAATCATAGCCCTACCCATGATGGCTTGGGTTTTAGCATGACCTTCCAAATGTTTTCTGTCAGGAAAAAACTGTTGGACAAGATCTCTGAGAGACTAGCTGGTGTGTTGATTCTTACATAAAGATGCTTTCATAAGCCAACTTTTAAAAACATGTTGGATTATGTGATAATCATCTACTTTGATTTATGGTTTAATATTATTTTTATTGGAAAAAAATGTTAATATTTATTTATTTGTCTGCACTAGGTCTTTAGTTGTGGCATGCCAGATCTAGTTCCTTGACCAGGGATCAAACTTGAGTCCCCTACATTGAAAGTGCAGAGTTTTAACCACTGAACCACAGGGAAACCCCTTCAATAGAATTTTTAATGAATTCTATTTTTAATATTTTCACATGACTATACAAAATCAGCCAAAATATGCAACTTGGTAAAAAATCTAGAAGAAAGTTATACAGATCCCCCTGTGTCACTATATATTTCACTGACTGGAGAAAATAACAGTTACAAGCCTTCCTTTATTGAGTACCAGCTTAGCTCTTCACACATGTTGCTGCATTCAGTCCCATTGACAACCTTCAGAGATGGGTGCTCTTGATACATCGAATTTCCAGATGTCAAAGCCAAAGTATAGAAAGATGTTAACTCTCTACCCAAGCCCACAGAGCATATAGGTGATGGGGATGAAGTTTTAACCCAATTCTATCATACTCTGGAGCCCATGACCATAATCACCATCATTAATATAAAATTTTAGGCCCAAAATACATGTAGGCTTATCTATTATTAATATATAACTTATGAGGAAAAATTGTCTTAGAGATGGAACATTAAAAGTCTAAATACCATTAAATAAAAACTCTTATACAGAATGAAGATAGGCACTATTTATTAACCACCCATATCGCTATGACTTTGTTTCTACATTCTCAGTATAATTTGACATTTTGATCTGCTTGGCCCATCAGAGTTAATATACCAGGTAATTAAAATTGTATTTAATAGCCCATGATTTCATTATTAATGTAAATTACCTGTAAAATGTCAATATGATTAACTTTGTTTAGGAAGTATGAGAAAATTATAGGCATATATTCTGCTATCTTATGCAAAAGTAAATATTAAAGTTAGCTACCTTGTGAATTCTGTCACTGTCACCTGGAAATCCAGGTGTCTTCTGTGCTTCTCCCTGGGTGATAAGTGCTATGTTCCCCTTTCCTGTGTCAGAACTAAGACTAAGGATTGGTTGAGGGTGTAGGTAGATAGAGCCTCGTTTTATCTTCCAAGAGGCCCTAAATCATCATTAATATGAGTAGTGTCTGTAAATTAAGGTTACTGATCAGAGGCAGGATGTGTCTGACAGTCCAGCTTTGCTAATTGAGGACCTCAGGGGGAAATGTCCTGGAAACTTGTCCAAAGGCTTTAATTAGCATGACTTTATACCCACATATTGTGATAAATTAACATATTCATCACATCTAATTATTTACAATTATTCTCTGAAGAAAAATAGCCACCATTCACCATTCTTTTCTTCAGGCTGCCATACATTTAGCCAACATTTTGCTTAACTTTACTTCTGCTTTATCCCATCACTGGACTCATTATTACGGCAAAGGATGACAAGAGGCTGGTGTGACTTACCTGGATGTGGTGTTTACAGTGTACTTAAGTAAAAGTGAGAAAATATGCATTATACAAACCCGCTTCCCTGATGGCTCAGACAGTAAAGTGTCTGCCTGCAATGCGGGAGACCTGGGTTCGATCCCTGGGTTGGGAAAATTCCCTGGAGAAGGAAATGGCAACCCACTCCAGTACTCTGGCCTGGAAAATTCCATGGACGGAGAAGCCTGGTGGGCTACAGTCCATGGGGTCACAAAGAGTCAGACATGACTGAGCAACTTCACTTTCTTTCACTTAATTAAAAGTGAGAAAATATGCATTATTCAAACCAATAAATAGAGGAGAGGGCTAATGGAAATTATGGGAAGATAGTTTAGCCAAGTGTTTCTAAATCATGTCACCATTTTAATCCATATTCTTTAGTCTAGGATGTATCTACATGAGCAGATATCTGAGTAATCATTATATTAATGATTGAGTCAGTGACCTTAGGATCCAAGGTTAAATCTCTGTTTAAGCCAATTCACTTTAGAGTGAATGTAAAGGCTTCACAGACTACAACCTTTTTCCATAATCCCTATCAAGTGCTAGTTAAGATTCAGGCAAATATACCTTCTCATAAACTGTTGATGGTAGGTTAAATTGTCACAATCTTTTAAGAAAGTAACCTGAAAACACATTAGAACACACATACCTTAAAACTATTCTACAGAAATGAAAGCACCACAATTTAAATACATGTTTAAGAATTTTTATTGTAACTACCATTAACCATGGAAGCAAAATCCTGCAAATGAGCTGAACATTTTGACACACATTCATATTTTTGTATTTTGTATATGTTAAAAGCAATGTGCTACATCCATATCTATTTACTGAGAAAAATGTCCATGAGGTAATGTCAAGTGAGAACAAGTTGCAGCGTGGCATATAGAATAACAAAACTGTAAAATTTGATAAATGTGTATTTATGTTAGTATATTTTTCTTTGATAATGGAGAAAATTGAAGAAGCATCACGGTGTCAGGATTGCATTCCTAAAGAGAGCATGAATTTAAAAAATAGGAAAGGTATATTTGAGATGTTTCTTTTGATTCCTTTATTTATTATAAAATAAATGGTGTTACAACAAATACCTTTTTAATTTTTACACGTGTAAATTCAGTTTAGGATTTTAGAAGTGGAATTGTTAGGTTGGAGGGCACTGTGAGTGTAATTTTACTAAATACAAATTTCTTTGTATACGGATTGTATCATATTCTGTTTCTACCAGCAATGTCTGAAAGTGCCTATTTTGGGGCAACAGAGGATGAGATGGTTGGATGGCATCACTGACTCAATGGACATGAGTTTGAGTAGGCTCTGGGAGTTGGTGATGGACTGTGAGGCCTGGCGTGCTGCAGTCCATGGGGTCACAAAGAGTTGGATACGACTGAGCAACTGAACTGAACTGATTTTCCACAGCCTCACCAATAATATGTGTTGCTAAACTTTAGGAGATTTGTCAATGTTGTAGGTGAGGCATTGTGTTTTTAATATCAGTTTTAATATAGTATTATTTTAATTTGTATTATGAGCATCAGATTGATCATTTTTTAGTATTTAAGAACCATGTGCATTTCCCTATCTATAAACTGTCCTTTCAAAGCTTTTGCCATTTCTCTAAGGGGTTGTTGATTTTTAACTCTCATTTTTAAGAAGGTTTTAAATATTAGAAACACTAATTCTTTGTAGTACAAGTGTAAACATATTTTCTGCAGTTTTTCATTTATCATTTGACTTTGCTTGTAGATTTTTATTTTTGACAAGCTAAGGTTTTTTTTATTTTCAGATGATCAGATTCATCAATTTTATATGTTATAGTATTTTAGATTATAAATACTTTATATTTATAAAAGATAAGGTAGATTTTATTGTATGAATTTGCTTAAAAGACTTTTTGTGCTATTTTTAAGTTTTATAATCAATACTATATTTCATTAATTTATTCTTCCATTTCAATACTCTTGTTTTTTTTTAATTTTTTTGTCACTAAGGCATGTGTCATGGAAGGGAAGTCATGGACTTCCCTGGTGGCTCAGAAAGCAAAGCGTCTACCTACAATGAGGGAGACCCGGGTTTGATCCCTGGGTTGGGAAGATCCCCTGGAGAAGGAAATGGCAACCCACTCCAGTATTCTTGCCTGGAAAATCCCACGGATGGAGGAGCCTCGTGGGTTACAGTCCATGGGGTCACAAAGAGTCAGACACAACTGAACGACTTCACTTTCACTTTCAAGTCATGTGTGACTCTATCTGACCCCATGGACTACTGCACACCAGGCTGCTCTGTCCTCCATTATCTCCCAGACTTTGCTCAGATTCATGTCCATTGAGTTGATGATGCTATCTAACTATCTTATTCTCACTGCTCCTTCTCCTTTTGCCTTCACTCTTTCCCACCATCAGGGCCTTTTCCAATGAGTTGGCTCTTAGCATCAGATGGCCAAAGTATTGGAGTTTCAGTTGCAGCATTAGTCTTCCCAATTAATATTCAGGAATGATTTCCTTTAGGGTTGACTGGTTTGATCTACTTGTGGGCCACTGATTCTCAAGAGTCTTCTCCAGCACCACAATTCAAAAGCATCAGTTCTTCAGCACTCAACCTTCTTTATGGTCCAGCTCTCACATCTGTACATGACTGCAGTAAAAACCATAACTTGACTATATGGACCTTTGTCGGTAAAGTGATGTATCTGCTTTTTAATACGCTGTCTAGGTTTGTCATAGCTTTTCTTTCAAGGAACAAGCATCCTTTAATTTCATGGCTACAGTTACCATCTGCAGTGATTTTGGAGCCCAAGAAAATAAAATCTGTCACTGCTTCAACTTTTCACCCTTCTGTTAATATTTGCCATGAAGTGATGGGACTGGATGCCAGGATCCTAGTGTTTTGAGTTTCAAGTGAGTATTTCACTCTTCTCTTTCACCCTCATTAAAAGCTCTTTATTTTTCTTTATTAGCCCCATTTTTATTTTATTTTTATTATCATTATTATTATTTTTTACTTTACAATATTGTATTGGTTTTGCCATACATCAACATGCACCCACCACGGGTGTACACCTGTTCCCCATCCTAAACCCCCCTCCCACGTCCCTCCCAATACCATCCCTATGGGTCATCCCAGTGCACCAGCCCCAAGATTCCTGTATCCTGCATTGAACCTAGACTGGCGATTCATTTCTTATATGATATTATATATGTTTTAATGCCATTCTCCCAAATCATCCCCCCCTCTCCCACAGAGTCCAAAAGACTGTTCTCTACATCTGTGTCTCTTTTGCTGTCTCGCATACAGGGTTATCACTACCATCTTTCTAAATTCCATATATATGCGTTAGTATACTGTATTGGTCGGAGAAGGCAATGACACCCCACTCCAGTACTTTGCCTGGAAAAACCCATGGATGGAGGAGCCTGGTAGGCTGCAGTCCATGGGGTCACTAAGAGTTGGACATGACTGAGCGACTTCACTTTCACTTTTCACTTTCATGCCTTGGAGAAGGAAATGGCAACCCATTCCAGTGTTCTTGCCTGGAGAATCCCAGGGACGGGGGAGCCTGGTGGCTGCCATCTGTGGGGTCGCAGAGTTGGACACGACTGAAGTGACTTAGCATACTGTATTGGTGTTTTTCTTTGTGGCTTACTTCACTCTGTATAATCGGCTCCAGTTTCATCCACCTCATTAGAACTGATTCAAATGTATTCTTTTTAATGGCTGAGTAATACTCCATTGTGTATATGTACCACAGCTTTCTTATCCATTCATCTGCTGATGGACATCTAGGTTGCTTCCGTGTCCTGGCTATTATAAACAGTGCCGTGATGAACATTGGGGTACACGTGTCTCTTTCAATTCTGGCTTCCTCGGTGTGTATGCCCAGCAGTCATATGGGTCATATGGCAGTTCTATTTCCAGTTTTTTAAGGAATCTCCACACTGTTCTCCATAGTGGCTGTACTAGTTTGCATTCCCACCAACAGTGTAAGAGGGTTCCCTTTTCTCCACATCAACACACAGAAATCCCTTGCATTCCTATACACTAATAATGAGAAAATAGAAAGAGAAATTAAGGAAACAATTCCATTCACCATTGCAACAAAAAGAATAAAATACTTAGGAATATATCTGCCTAAAGAAACTAAAGACTATATATAGAAAACTATAAAACACTGGTGAAAGAAATCAAAGAGGACACTAACAGATGGAGAAATATACCATGTTCATGGATCAGAGGAATCAATATAGTGAAAATGAGTATACTACCCAAAGCAATTTATAGATTCAATGCAATCCCTATCAAGCTACCAACAGTATTTTTCACAGAGCTAGAACAAATAATTTAACAATTTGTATGGAAACACAAAAAACCTCAAATAGCCAAAGCAATCTTGAGAAAGAAGAATGGAACTGGAGGAATCAACCTGCCTGACTTCAGGCTCTACTACAAAGCCACAATCATCAAGACAGTATGGTACTGGCACAAAGACAGAAATATAGATCAATGCCACAAAATAGAAAGCCCAGAGATAAACCCATGCACCTATAGACACCTTATCTTTGACAAACAAGGAAAGAATATACAATGGAGAAAAGACAATCTCTTTAACAAGTGGTGCTGGGAAAACTGGTCAACCACTTGTAAAAGAATGAAACTAGAACACTTTCTAACACCATACACAAAAATAAACTCAAAATGGATTAAAGATCTAAACATAAGACCAGAAACTATGAATGCTGAGTTTTAAGACAACTTTTTCACTCTCCCCTTTCACTTTCATCAAGAGGCTCTTTTTCGCTTTCTGCCATAAGGGTGGTATCATCTGCATATCTGAGATTATAGATATTTCTCCCAGCTATCTTGATTCCAGCTTGTGCTTCATCCAGCCCAGCATTTCTCTTGATGTACTCTGCATATAAGTTAAATAAGCAGGGTGACAATATACAGCCTTGACATACTCCTTTCCCTATTTGGAACCAGTCTGTTGTTCCATGTCCAGTTCTAATTGTTGCATCCTGACCTGCATACACATTTCTCAAGAGGCAGCTCAACTGGTCTGGAATTCCCATCTCTTTAAGAATTTTCCACAGTTTGTTGTGATCCACACAGTCAAAGGCTTTGGCATAGTCAATAAAGCAGAAGTAGATGTTTTTCTGGAACTTTCTTGCTTTTTTGATGATCCAATGGATATTGACAATTTGATCTCTGGTTCCTCTGTCTTTTCTAAATCCAGCTTGAACATCTGGAAGCTCATGGTTCACATACTGTTGACGCCTGGCTTGGAGAATTTTGAGCATTACTTTACTAGCGTGTGAGATGAGTGCAATTGTGCGGTAGTTTGAACATTCTTTGGCATTGCCTTTCTTTGGGATTGGATTGGAAAATGGACCTTTTCCAGTCCTATGGCCACTGCTGAGTTTTCCAAATTTGCTGGCATATTGAGTGCAGCACTTTCACAGCATCAATTTTTAAGATTTGAAATAGTTCAACTGGAATTCTATCACCTCCACTAGCTTTGTTCATAGGGATGCTTCCTAAGGCCCACCTGACTTCACATTCCAGGATGTCTGGCTGTAGGTGAGTGATCATACCATCGTGATTATCTGGGTCATGAAGGTCTTTTTTGTATAGTTCTGTGTATTCTTGCCACCTCTTCTTAATATCTTCTGCTTCTGTTAGGTCCATACCTTCTGTCCTTTAGTGTGCCTATCTTTGCCCAAAATGTTCCCTTGGTTTCTCTAATTTTCTTGAAGAGATCTCTAGTCTTTCCCATTCTATTGTTTTCCTATGTTTCTTTGCATTGACCACTGAGGAAGCCTTTCTTATCTCACCTTGGTCTTCTTTGGAACTCTGCATTCAAATGAGTATATCTTTCCTTTTCTCCTTTGCCTTTCACTTCTCTTCTTTTCTCAGTTATTTGTAAGGCCTCTTCAGACAATCATTTTGCCTTTTTGCACTTCTTTTTCTTCGGATGGTCTTGATCCCTGCCTCCTGTACAATGTCATGAACTTCCGTCCATAGTTCTTCAGGAAATCTGTCTACCAGATCTAATCTCTTGAATCTATGGTGCTCCCTTGTGGCTCAGCTGCTAAAGAATCTGCTTGCAATGCGGGAGACCTGGGTTCAGTCCCTGGGTTGGGAATATCCTCTCAAGAAAGGAAAGGTTACCCACTCCAGTATTCTGGCCTGGAAAATTCCATGGGCTGCATAGTCCATGGGGTGGCAAAGAGTCAGACATGACTAAGAACCCCATGAACAGTATGAAAAGGCAAAAAGATATAACACTGAAAGATGAGCTCCCCAGGTCGGTAGGTGCCCAATATGCTACTGGGGAAGAGTAGAGTAATAACTCCAGAAAGAATGAAGACCCAGAGCCAAAGCAAAAACAATACCCGCTGTGGATGTGACTGGTGATGGAAGTAAAGTCCGATGCTGTAAAGAGCAATATTGCATAGGAACCTGGAATGTTAGGTCCATGAATCAAGGCAAATTGGAAGTGGTCAAATAAGAGATGGCAAGAGTGAACATCAACATTCTAGGAATCAGCGAACTAAGATGGACTGGAATGGGTGAATTTAACTCAGATGACCACTATATCTACTACTGTGTAAAGGAATCCCTTAGAAGAAATGGAGTAGCCATCATAGTCAACAAAAGAGTCCAAAATGCAGTACTTGGATGCAATCTCAAAAACAACAGAATGAGCTCTGTTCATTTCCAAGCCAAACCATTCAATATCACGGTAATCCAAGTCTATGCTCCAACTTGATTAGGTCCCATCTGTTTATATTTTTTCCATTTCTATTGCCTTGGGAGAGTGATCTAAGAAAACATTGGTATGATTTATGGCACAGAATGTTTTTCTTATGCTCTCTTCTAGTTTTCTAGTGTCATACCTTTAGTTTAAATCTTTAAGCCATCATGAATTTATTTTCATGCATGGTGTGAGAGTGTGTCCTAATTTCAATGATTAACTTTCTCACCTTCACTTGCTGAAGAGATTTTTTCTCATTTTATGTTCTTGCCTTCTTTGTTGAAGATTAATTGATCTTAAGTATGTGGGTTTATTTCTGGAGTCTCTATTCTGTTCCATTTATACATATGTCTGCTTTTCTACCAATACCACAAGATTTTTGACTAGTGCAAGTTTGTAATATTTTCTGAAATCTGGGGAAGTTATGCCTCCTGCTTTGGGATTTTCCCCCCTCAGGATTGATTTGGTACCGGGGTCTAACACATTTCTAATCACATTCCACAGAGCAAAAGCATCTACAGGAACCTTTTCTGGCCCAAGCAAAGTAAAAAACAAACGTAGAAATTTAGACAGTCTTCCTGTGCCTTCTTAATGCCTCTATGGGCTAACATGTGAAGTAATATCTCAATAAACATTTGTCTATTCTTAGATGCAGAGAAACCCATTTTTCTAGAGAATATTCTTGTTAATTCTGTACTCTCTTCACCCTGCCGGCAGTTAGGCAGGTACGATCCCAACTGACCCGCGTTACGGTCTCAAATTATTTACGCTTCAGATTCATGAGCATGATCTAAAGCGTCCCTAATCATGTTCCATAGAGAAAAGGTGTCAGTGGGGACTTTTTCTAGGCCATGCAAAGTGTAATAAGTTTTTAGCTGTTTTCCTACCTTTTCCCAAGTATCTAGATTAATAGTGCCCTCTTCTGGAAACCAAAGACACTGCTCTTGTTCAAATGTAAAAAAAGGATTGAATACTAGCTTTCTTAACTTTAATTCCTCTTTTATTTAACAAATGCAAGATTACTCCTATGAAGAGTTGTTGTTCTTTTGATTTATTTTTACCCGTGTCAGAAATTTCTGTCTTTTTTGCTTCTGTCTACGCAAAGATTCCACTTCCCACCCCTTCTCACCCTACCTATCTTATGCAGGGGGGTCTGCGACACCCTGAGTGGGGTCCTAGCCGTCTGAAAAACTGCACAATGGGAGAGACTTACCTTCGGGAGCCTGTTCCGGGCACCACTTATGGGGGTCCAGCCCCGGCAGGATCCAGGGGTTCCCTCAGGATGACGGCGTCAGCGATAAGGAAAGTAAAGGGGAGAAAAAGAGGCTTGATCTTCCTTGGTTTACACAGAAATCCAATAAAGCCAGTGACGCCGGACTTGCTCTGTTCACGGAGGCCACAGGCGCCCTCTCAGTGGGGTGAAGACGCAGGGCACCCTTCCCCTGAAGAAGCTAGGCGCCTTCCCAATTGAGTCTTAGAAGCCCGGGAGAGATAAGTGAACTCAGAGAGCCCCTGTGCTCCAAGGAGTCATCCTGAAAAAGAAGAGAGAGAGAGAGAAAAGAAAGAATGACACGGGGAGACCAAGCTTCGGTGAGCAAGGCCCGTAACTTTATTTTTAAAAGGAACTTTTATACCTTCAGTTGTACATAGAGGATAATGGAAGATACAGAGTCATGCAGGGTCAGCAGTCCTTGACCCTTATTGAGACCAGGCTTTCTTTCTGCAGACTTATCGTATACAAAGGCTTTAGGTGATTTACATCATCTTCTGGCCAGGAGGCCTGTTAACATTTTTTCTCTGATAAAGGTTAGTCAACCAGAAAACTTATTTTCTGTAAGAGTAATTTTTCTAAAGTTTGGCACCACCCTCCGAAAGCACTAGATAGTTGCATTCCTATAGGGCAAAGGTGCAATGGGGGAAAACAAGGAAAGAATTTATTAACTCAAGGGTCTAAGGTTGTTAACATTTAGGCTACTACTTATTTTTCTATATACCAACTATATTAACTAATATACTCCCAGGGACACAGTGGGTAAGAGATATGGAAACTTGGCAGCAAGCATTGGCTCAACAATGAAATCCTCCACCAGTTCTATTCTAATAATTTTTAACTCCCCAAAAGGCTCTATATTGTTAGAATGTCTTAAGCTTCCTGTGCCTCTCCTGGTTGGGAGGCTGTAAACAATCACATGCATAGCTGTAAGAGTCCGGATAAACCTGTCAGGCAGGTTAGAAAGCCATCTGAGGGGTTTGGATTGAAACACTCCTATTGTGCCCAGGAGACTTATTAACTAGAGCTCTAAGTTGATGTCCTTCAAAGAAAGGTGGTCGGGGATAGCCCCCCGTTAATGTCAGAGGAGTTGGTGAGAGTCATAAAATAGTTAAGACAGACAGATTCTGGTTTTGGGGTAGATGCTCTAGCAGGTCCATGGGGTCCCTGGAGTCCTGATCCACCTTTGCCTGTCAGGTCCTCTCCGCATGACCTTTGTCATGGGTGGGATCTCCCATGGTGGCTCCTGGCAATTTGGCAATTCTGGGTCTTTTATAATTTCATATAAAATTCTGGATTTTTTAATCTAGTTCTGTGAAAAAATATCATGAGTAATTGGATAGAAATCGCATTATTTGTACATTGCTTTGGGTAGCATTGCCATTTAACAATATATTTTTTTCTAATCCAAGAGCTTCAGATATATTTCCATTTCTTTGAATTTGCTTTGTTTTCTTTTTTAATGTTTTATAGTCCACAGCATATAAGATTTTTTACACATATCCTTTAGAAGAAATAGAATACCCTCATAGTTGATACAAGAGTCCAAAATGCAATACTTGGTGCAATCTCAGTGGGTTCAGGCCCAAAAAATGAGAGAATGATCTCAGTTTATTTCCTAGGTAAACCATTTAACATCACAGTAAATCAAGTATATGCCCAAATAAGCTGAAGAAGCTAAAGTCAAACAGTTCTATGGAGACCTCCAAGACCTAACACACAAAAAAAGATGTCCTTTTCATCATAGGATGAAAAGTAAAAGTGAAGTCGCTCAGTCATGCCTGACTGTTTGCGAACCCATGGACTGTAGCCTACCAGGCTCCTCTGTCCATGGGATTCTCCAGGCAAGAATACTGGAGTGGGTTTCCATTTCCTTCTCCAGGGGATCTTCCCAACCAAGGGATTGAACCCAGATCTCCCACATTGCAGGCAGATGCTTTAACCTTTGAGCCACCAGGGAAGCTCTCATCATAGGATATTGGAAGGCAAAAGTAGGAAGTCAAGAGATACCTGGAGTAACAGGCAAATTTGGCCTTGAAGTACAAAATGAAGTAGGGCAAAGGCTAACAGAAGTTTGTCAAGAGAACACACTGGTCATAGCAAACACCCTCTTCCAACAACACAAGAGATGAATCTACACATGTTCATCACCATAATACACATAGTTCAGCACCATAATCAGATTGATTATATTCTTTGAGCCAAAGATGGGGAGGCTTTATACAGTCAGAAAAAAAACAATATGTGGAGCTGACTATGACTCAGATATATTACATTTACATTTAAAGTCACTCAGTCATGTCTGACTCTTTGTGACCCCATGTACTATGCAGTCCATGGAATTCTCCAGGCCATAAAACTGGAGTGGGTAGCCATTCCCTTCTCCAGGGAATCTTCCCAACCCAGGGATCGAGCCCAGGTCTCCCACATTCCAGGAAGATTCTTTACCAGCTGAGCCATAAGGGAAGCCCAAGAATACTGGGGTGGGTAGCCAATCCCTTCTCCAGGGGATCTTCTCAACCCAAGAATTGAACCAGGACCTCCTGCATTGCAGGGGGATTCTTTACCAACTGAGCTATCAGGGAAGCCAAAAATCTGACCCTTGTGACTCAAATAATGAGCTCCTTATTGCAAAATTCAGACTTCAATTGAAGAAAGTATGGAAAACCACTATGCCATTCAGGTATGGCCTAAATCAAATTCCTTACAATTGATTATACAGTGGAGGTACAAACAGAATCAAGGGATTAGGTCTGATAGACAGAGTGTCTGAAGAACTATGGACAGAGTTTTGTGACATTGTACAGAAGTCAGTGACCAAAACCATCCCAAAGAAAAAGAAATGCAAGAAGGAAAAAGAAACGCTGGACTGGAAGAAACACAAGATGGAATCAAGATTGCCGGGAGAAATATCAATAACTTCAGATATGCAGATGACACCACCCTTATGGCAGAAAGTGAAGAGGAATTAAAAAGCCTCTTGATGGACATGAAAGTGTAGAGTGAAAAAGTTGGCTTAAAGCTCAACATTCAGAAAACAAAGATCATGGCATCCGGTCCCATCACTTCATGGGAAATAGATGGGGAAACAGTGGAAACAGTGTCAGACTTTATTTTTGGGGGCTCCAAAATCACTGCAGATGGTGACTGCAGCCATGAAATTAAAAGACGCTTACTCCTTAGAAGGAAAGTTATGATCAACCTAGATAGCATATTCAAAAGCAGAGACATTACTTTGCCAACAAAGGTCCAACTAGTCAAGGCTATGGTTTTTCCTGTGGTCATGTATGGATGTGAGAGTTGGACTGTGAAGAAGGCTGAGCACCGAATAATTGATGCTTTTGAACTGTGTGGTGTTGGAGAAGACTCTTGAGAGTCCCTTGGACTGCAAGGAGATCCAACCAGTCCATTCTGAAGGAGATCAGCCCTGGGATTTCTTTGGAAGGGATGATGCTGAAGCTGAAACTCCAGTACTTTGGCCACCTCATGCGAAGAGTTGACTTATTGGAAAAGACTCTGATGCTGGGAGGGATTGGGGGCAGGAGGAGAAGGGGACGCCAGAGGATGAGATGGCTGGATGGCATCACTGACTCAATGGACGTGAGTCTGAGTGAATCTGGGAGTTGGTGATGGACAGGGAGGCCTGGCATGCTGCGATTCATGGGGTCGCAAAGGGTTGGACTCGATTGAGCGACTGAACTGAACTGAATTGAACTGAGGAGGCCTTACAAATAGCTGAGAAATGAAGAGAAGCAAAAGGCAAAGGAGAAAAGGAATTTATACCCAACTGAATGCAGAGTTCCAGTGAATAGCAAGGAGAGATAAGAATGCCTTCTTAAGTGAACAATGCAAAGAAATAGTGGCAAACAACCAAATGAGAGAGACTAGAGGTCACTTCAGGAAAATTAAAGATACCAAGGGAACATTTCTTGCAAAGATGGGCACAAAAAAAGGACAGAAATTGCAATGACCTAACAGAAACAGAAGTGATTAAGAAGAGGAGGCAATAATACACAGAAGAACTACACAAAAAGAGGTCTTAATGGCCTGGATAACTATGATGATGTGGTGACTCACCTAGAGCCAGATATCCTAGAGTAAGAAGTCAAGTGGGCCTTAGGAAGCATTATTATGAACAAAGCTATTGGTGTGTTGGAATTCCTGTTGACTTATTTCAAATCCTGTAGTTATAGAAGAAATAAATGTTATAGTGCTATATTCAATATATTAGCAAATTTGGATAACTCAGCCATGGCCACATGACTGGAAAATGTCAGTTTTCATTCCAGTTCCAAAGAAGAGTAATGCCTAAGAATGTTCAAACTACCATACAATAGCACTCTTTTCATGTGCTAGCAAAGTGATGCTCAAGATCCTTCAAGCTAGACTTCAACAGTATGTGATGTGAGAAATTCCAGATTTCAAGCTGGATTTAGAAAAGGCAGAGGAACCAGAGATCAAATTGCCAACATCTGCTGGATCATAGAAAAAACAAGGGAATTCCCGAAAAGACATATACTTCTGCTTCATTAACTATGGTAAAGCCTTTGACTGTGTGTATGACAACAAACCATGGAAAATTCTTAGAGATGGGAATACCAGACCACCTTACCTGCCTCCTGAGAAACCTGCATTCAGGTCAAGAAGAAACAGTTAGCACTGGACATGGAACAACAAATTGGTTCAAAACTGGGGAAGGAGTACCCTGACCCTGTGTATTTAACTTATATGCAGAGTACATCATGCAAAATGCCAGGCTGGTTGAATCACAAGTTGAATTAAAATTGCCAGAAGAAATATCAACAACCTCAGATATGCAGATGATACCATCCTAATGGCAAAAGTTGAAGAGGAACTAAAGAGCCTCTTGCTGAAAGTGAAAGAGGACAGTGAAAAAGCTGGCTTAAAACTCATTCAAAAAACTAAGATCACAGCATCCAGTCCCATCACTTCTTGACAAATAGGAAAAATGGAAACAGTGACAGATTTCTATTTTCTTGGGCTCCAAAATCACTACAGATGGTGACCACAGCCATGAAATTAAAAGACAGTTGGCTCCTTGGAAGAAAAGTTATGAGAAACCTAGACAGCGTATTAAAATACAAAGACATCACTTTGCTGACAAAGGCGCATATATTCAAAACTATGGTTTTTCCAGTAATCATGTACAGATGTGAGAGTTGGACCATAAAAAGGATGAATGCTTAATCTGAAGACTGATGCTTTCAAATTGTAGTTCTGGAGAAGACTCTTGAGAGTCTCTTGGACAGCAAGGAGATAAAACCAGCCAATCCTAAAATAAAATCAACCTTGAATATTCATTGAAAGGACTGATTCTAAAGCTGAAGCTCCAGTACTTTGGCCATATGATGCAAAGAACTGACTCGTTGGAAAAGACGCTGATGCTGGGAAAGATGCAGGAGGAGAAGGGGATGACAGAGCATGAAGTGGTTGGATGGCATCACCAACTCAATGGATATGAGTTTTACCAAACTCCAGGAGATAGTGAAGGACAGGAAAGCCTGCTGCCCAAGTGATTTCAAGGAACTGGACATGACATAGCAACTAAACAACAATTCCTAGATATTTTACTTATTTGCATTTTTTTGGTTGACTTTACTTGGTTATGTATGATTGTTGTTATGTTTTGTTGCATTTGATTGGGTAATATACTGTTGAGAATTCTTGGACCTATATTCATTGAAGATATGGCCTTTAATTTTCTGTTTTGGTGGTATCTTTGGTTTTTGTATTAGGGTAATTGTGGATTGATAGAATATCTTTGGGAGTGGCCCCTTCTCTCCAACAGTTTGAAAGTGTTTGAGAATGATTAGTATAATCTCTTCCTTGTGTATTTGTTAGAATTCACCTGTGAAGTCATCTGGTCTTGGACTTTTTTGTGGGGAATGTTTTTGTTTTTTAAAATTACAGATTCTATTTCATGTCTAGTGATTGTTCTATTTAAATTATTTATTTCTTCTTGATTCAATTTGGTGGGCTGTATGTTTCTCAGACTGTTGTCCATTTCTTCTAGCCTTTCAAAAATTTGTTGTCATGTAACTGCTCATAGTATTTTCTTTTCTTATTTCTGAGATATCAATTGAGATTTCTCCTTTTTCAGTTTTTATTTTTTGAGGTTCTTTTTTTCTTCGTAGTGAACCTGGCCAGAGTTTTGTCAATTTTGTTAACCCTTTCAAATAATCAGCTCTTGGTTTTATTGTATTTTTGTCTTGTTTTTTCTTTTAATATCTATTTATTTCCTCCCTGATCTTTGTTATTTCCTTCCTTTAGATAACATTGAGTTTTGTTTGTTCTTTATCTAATTATTTTAAGTGGTCTGTTTGGTAGTTTGAGTTTCTCTTGGTTTTTGGTTTTGTTTTGTTTTTTGAGGAAGGCCTTTATTGCTATGAACTACCAAGAAATGGTTTTGCTCCATCCTATAGATTTCATATGGCTGTGCTTCATTTTCTTTTGCCTCAAGGTATCTGTTAATTTCTTTAAAATTTTTCTTTTTAGTGTTTTCATTGAGCCATTTATTTGGTAGCATGTTATTTAGTCTCCATGTAATTATTTTTTCCTCATTTTTTTTCCTGTGGTAATTTCTGGTTTCAAGCTGTTGTGGTCAGAAAAGATGCTTGAAATAGTTTCTACACTATTAATTCATTCTATGCTAATAAATTAATTTACTTGGTTGTGCTGGGTCTTCATTGCTATGCAGGCTTCTCTAGTTGCAGCATGCAGAGGCTACTCTTCCTTGTAGTGCACAGGCTTCTCGCTGCAGTGGCTTTTCTTATTGTGCAGCATAGGATCTAAGGCACATGGGCTTCAGGAGCTGTGGTGCATGGGCTCAGTAATTGTGGTTTCCATGCTGTAGACCGTAATTGTGGCTCACAGGCTTAATTGCTCCGCAGCATGTAGGATCTTCCCAGATCAGGGATCAAATCCATGTCTCCTGCATTGGCAGCTGGATCTTGACCACTGAATCACAAGGGAAGCCTCTACTATTTTTTTTTAAATAACAGTTTTTGCCATCTATGTAACTCATTCTATACTTCATTATAAACAGATCAGGAAATTTTAAGACTGAAAAGTCATTTTGTAATGATGCTCTAGGAAACTAAGTCATTAAATAGATCAGTGGCTCCTACCCAGTGTTTCATGAAAGAATCAATGGAAGAAGGTCTTCCACTCAGATTCCTGAGGCTCACATAGTATATTCTAATTCTGCTGGTCTGAGATGGACACAGAACTGAACTTTATAGATACTATTAATAAAGGCAATAAGTAATTCTAAAGCAGATGATCAAAGAACTACTCTGTAAACAGTGATGTGGATTGAAGACTTTGCATTTTCATATTATTTAGAGGTACTACATTCCTGTTTGGTGGAACAAAACAACACTGGAAACTTTAAAATGCTCATTAATTTAACAAGTGAATGATTTTGAGCACCACCTGTGTGCTTGACAATATTCTTCATTTTACAGGTGCAGATATTGACCTTTCTCTCATGAAACAACAAGAAACTTGGCAAATATTATGGTACACGAGGTTATCAAGTATGAATGGTCTAGAGGGCTGATGAGCATAATATCTTTTCCCTCATCAGTGTATCATCTAGGATGATTGAATAGAAATTCCAAGATGGAGAAAGGAAAGGATATCAAACATTTGTTTTTTCTTCTAGATGAAGTCAGGTTGAGGGACTCTGTGCAACCCCGTAGACGGCAGCCCACCAGGCTCCCCCGTCCCTGGGTTTCTCCAGGCAAGAACACTGGAGTGGGTTGCCATTTCCTTCTCCAATGCATGAAAGTGAAAAGTGAAAGTGAAGTCGCTCAGTCGTGTCCGACTCTTAGCGACCTCATGGACTGCAGCCCACCAGGCTCCTCCATCCATGGATTTTCCAGGCAAGAGTACTGGAGTGCGGTGTCATTGAGGGAAGCAGCTCTTAAAAACTGGTTGACTTTTTCAGGGATTAGAAAATATAATTCTTACAGGGATAATATTTTAATTAAAAAATGCCTCTTTGCAAGTGCATCACTAAGATTGTTTGCAGCTAAAAGGAAAACTCTGCCCTCTATCTGGTGGACTGAAACCTCCCCATCAACTTTTTTAGTGAACATAGAACTTCTTTGTTTCTAAGACTGTATGCAAGAGGGTTCAGGAGAGGGGTAAGGACAGTCCCAAAGAGAAAGAGACCCTGGTTCAACTTTGGAGTCTTGGCAGAACCAGGCCTCATGTAGATGCACATACCTGGACCAAAATAGAGACCCACCACACAGAGATGAGAGGAGCAAGTGGCCAGAGTCTTGTTCCTGCCTTCTGGGGAGTTCATTCGGAGTACAGCAAGGAAGATGAGAATGTAGGAGGACAAGATGAGAGATAAGGGCAGCAGCAGGACTAGGATGCTTGTCACCACTACAGCCTTCTCATAGGCTGAGATGTCCTCACAGACAATCCTAAGAACAGCCATGACTTCACAGAAAAAGTGAGGAATCTCTCTGGGGCTGCAGATATGAAAATGTAAGATGAAAGCAGTGTGGCCAAAGGAAGTAAGGGCACCTCCAGCCCAAGACATGGCAGCCACCTGCCAGCACATCCTAGGACTCATGATGACAGGGTACCGCAGGGGATTGCAGATAGCCACATAGCGATCAAAACACATGACAGTTATAAGGATGCATTCTCCAATGGCTACTGTCAGCGAGAAAAAGATTTGAGTCCCACAAGCCAGGAATGAGATGCTTTGCCATCCAGAGAAGAAGTTGGCCACCATCTTGGGTATGATGCTAGAGGTCAAAGTCAAATCCATTAAGGAGAGCTGACTGAGCAGGAAGTACATGGGAGTATGGAGCCGGGAATCCAACCAAATGAGGAGGACCAGAAGAGTGTTGCCAATGAAGGCAGCCATGTAGATGAGGAGAACAATGGAAACCAAAGCTGTGGTGTATCTAAATTCAGGGAAGAATCCCAGGAGGATGAAATTTGTGGATTCTGTCTCATTCCCTCCCCACATGGCTCTCTGCAATGACAACACAAAGGGAGGAGATTTAAAAAAAAAAAAAAAAGTCAGTCCTGAAACAGTTTTTTAAAGTTTGTTTAAAATAATTTATAACAAAAATGACAAGCATAAAGTGTTTATCCATGATTATCTGCATCAATTCTTAACATTTTTTTTCAGTAACCCCGAACCACGATCTAATGTACTTTAGAAACCAGAGTGTAAGTTTTTAAATATGACTCATTATCATTAATGTTTGAAATATATTTTCTTATATTAAGAACAATTTTTGATCATTACAGTTTTTTCTTTAGAATGATAATGTTTGTTACTGGGTTGAGAAATCACGATCACCACTTGCACATTTTCAGTTTTTTGCTGTTTTTAGAAAATGATGATATTTCCATTTTTATCTTTTCAATGATTTTCTTAGCAATATTTCTGAGGAATAATTTACATTTATTTCCAGGTCATATAATATAGTATTTATTTGCTCATGAAAAATAGTACTAATTTAATTTATACAAGGATTTAAAACATTTTTAAATGCTCCTGCTTAATCAAAGCTTCTGGCCTTGGGCATTATAAACATACAAATAAACTGGTCATTAGGACTGTGTTTTGTGTTATGTACATTTAAGGTTATTTTAAGCTTTTAATGTAATCGACCCTTCTTTATACTCTGGCAAATAAATGCATTATATCTACATGGTTTCGATACAATAAATTCATACCAAGTATCAATAAGGGAAAAAGGTATTTCTACATGAACTAGCAGGGTTCCTGATATTGTAAAATTCATATTACCTAAAATTTTAGTTACAGTATTTATGTGCATGATCGACACAGAGAAATTTTAGGGCTCCTTTCTCTCAGGCTTAGGAACTTTTTCTTTTAAGACTCTCTGAGCTGTGTACAATCCTTCTCCTTGATACCTGTATAACCCTTTAAATTCCTAGACATACTCCTGCTGGGGTTACAAGAGGACTTTACTCATCTCTACTGAGATTCATAGGGCTTAGTTACAAAAACCTGACCAAACAGTATAAGGATGGGAAAACTGTAAACAAGTACTCATGAAAATAGTTTTAAAAATTCTAAAAAAGATCAAAGTGACTCTAACAGTGTATTAAAGCCTCATAATTGTCCAAATTTAATGTAAGCACAATTAACATTAGATTGTTTATAAAGTAAGAATGGATGTGTCTAAGCATTTGAACAGATTAAAGAAAAAGTATACACATTAGAACAAAAACTTGATAAAATTAATTACTAAATACTGATTTAAAATCCATCCTAACTATTAATAACTAGTAGTAGAATAAGATATTCTAACATCCTATTGTATTACTTTCCTGCCAATATGTGACATTCATTTGTTAATGGAATTACTGAAAATATTATCTCTAAGGAGCTTCCCTGGTGGCTCAGATGGTAAAGCGCCTGCCTGCAATGCGGGAGACCTGGGTTCTATCCCTGGGTTGGGAAGATCTCCTGGAGAAGGAAATGGCAACCCACACCAGTACTCTTACCTGGAGAATCCCATGGATGGAGGAGCCTGGCAGGCTACAGTCCATGGACTCGCATAGAGTTGGACACGACTGAGTGACTTCACTTTCACTTTTCACTATCTCTGAGGGGCTTCTCAGGTGGCTCAGTGGTAAAGAATCTGCCAGCCAATGCTGGAGACGCAGGAGATGCCAGTTCGATCACTGGGTAGGGAAGATCCCCTAGAGGAGGAAGTGGCAACTCGCTCCAAAATTCTTCCCTGGAAGATTCCATGGACAGAGGAGCTTGTTGGACTACGGTCCATGGGGTCACAAAGAGTCTGACACAACTGAGTGACTGAGCACACACACACATCATCTCTAAATTGTTAAGCTAATTCTTTCTTCACAGGTGTGCACTGTATATTTGTCAACATTAACAGCAAGATCCAGGTTTCCTTTACTTTTTGCAAGAAGTCTTTTTGCAGAGAGTCTTTCTCCCTCTAACACAACATTCCTTTCTCAGAAACAGTGAACTCAAACATTAGGTCCTTGTATACAACTCAATGGACATGAGTTTGAGCAAGCTTCAGGAGATAATGAAGGACAGGGAAGCCAGGTGTGCTGCAGTCCACGGGGTCACAAAGAGTCGGACACAACTGAGTGACTGAACAACAATACATTTCTAATCTTGTGCAATTTGACCTCAACTCCTTGCTTCCATCCAGATATTGATTTAAATTTGTTCATCAAAAATGATAATAAGTTTTTAATGCAGAAATTCTGATAACAAAAATGGTCTAAGTCTGTTCTCCCATTGATTAATCACTGCTGCTGCTGCTGCTAAGTCGCTTCAGTTGTGACCGACTCTGTGCGACCCCATTGACAGCAGCCCACCAGGCTCCCCTGTCCCTGGGATTCTCCAGGCAAGAACACTGGAGTGGGTTGCCATTTCCTTCTCCAATGCATGAAAGTAAAAAGTGAAAGTGAAGTCGTGCAGTCGTGTCCGACTCTTAGCGACCCCATGGACTGCAGCCCACCAGGCTCCACCATCCATGGGATTTTCCAGGTAAAAGTACTGGAGTGGGGTGCCATTTCCTTCTCCAATGCGTGAAAGTGAAGTCGCTCAGCCGTGTCCGACTCTTAGCGACCCCATGGACTGCAGCCTACCAGGCTCCTCTGTCCATGGGATTTTCCAGGCAAGAGTACTGGAGTGGGGTGCCATTGCCTTCTCCGATCAATCACTAAAAGGCTTCATTTCTTGTGAAGAACTAGCTGAACTCTGTGGGTTGGCACTGCCAGATTGAGACATCTATCTTTACATATCCACCTTTTATTCGAGCATACCATTTTGATCACCTTCAAACCAAGAAATCACAGTTAATCAGGGCCTTTCTCCTGGGCGAATGTCTTGAAGGGTTAGCCTGATTTTAGATGTGGACAGTTTAAGATTTAAAAAAGTAAATTTAATAACAAAAATGGTCAACGTTTATCTTATTCTCTCCTGCCTTAAAGGGAGCCTTCGTGCAGTCAGGGCACTGTATGTGGTTCATCTAGAGTCATCAGATGGTGAGAAACTGAGATTTCAGACTGGCCAGATCTTTGAAAATTTTCTGACTTTGTAAATAAGAAAGCAGGGTTCTGTGATGTAAGTGCTTGTTACACATCATCCCATTTCTAGCACAGGTGCTGCTTTCCTACTTGGCTAGGTTCCATTATAAACTCTCACTCCAAATTCCATTCATCGCAGTCTGAATTTAAACCTATATTTCATCATTGTTGCGGTTACATGTGTTAATATGTATCTCATGTTAATATGTATCTTAAGTCATAAAATTTGTGATGGAAGGAACTGTATTTGCTAAGTTCCACCTTTTCTCTCTAGATCTGACATGTTGCCTTCAGTGAAAATAAATTAGATACACTATCAATTCAGGATTGGAATACAGGTCTTAGAACTCTGGATTTAATTCCTGTATCAAAAAAGAAGCTTACAGGACAAAAACCATTTTTCTACCTAACAGCATTATTTTGTTGCTTTTATGATCCCTCATTGACTTCAGAGCATTTGGCAGCATTTTATCTGGTTGAACTATATGGGAAGAGGTTCATCATTTCTATGTCCACTTGAGAAATAATATGCATAAATGACTAAAGGACATACAACTTTGCTAGTCACATAGTTAAATAACACTTTCTTACTGCTTAATAGTTATCTGCTTAACAAGATTGAACCCTACAAATATTATTTACAAATAACTATAGAATTAACATTAGGAATGGATTTTTTACAACCAGAAAAAATTGGATTCTCTGTCAAGATGCTTACCTTGAATTTGTGCTCAGTCATAAGATCTTACAAAGTATAAAGTATTAAAAATTCCTTTGGCCCAGTGACTCTGATTATACCGTTTAAAAAGACAAGTAAACTATTCAGTAGGAAAAGATAGGTAATTGGGTATATCTTGATAAGCTGTCTCTCCTCAGCCTAAGTTGTAAGCAGAACTGGAATCTCCCTAATTCCTCAGTGGCCTGGGATTTAGCGTAGAGTGGCCAGTCACTCTGAGCATTGCTGCTTCCTGACTCAGCCCCACCAACTGCTCATTAAGGGTTGAGGTGCCCAGGTGTAGTGGCCTAAAGGAATCTTCTCTCCAGGATATAATTAGTGTTTTTTAAAACTATCCACTAGCTACATACTCTGAATTGTTTGTTTGTTTTCCTGTCAACATCACCATCATTTCCTCTAAATTCCAACTTGTACTTTTCTTTTACTTTTAATCATTAATTTCATACAACCATTAAGTAACCAATATTGATTTCTCTTTTCTAACAATTCTTATTTTCTCCTTCATTTCTGTTCATAGGACCCTCACTCTAGACCTATTTCCCCTGTGTAGAATATCACTTTTTCTTATCTTCTTAGCTAAATTCTCCCTTTTCTTCAAGGTCAGATTTAAGTCTTATCTCTGCATCAAAATCTACCTTTATTTCCACAGTGAATACCAGCATGTTTTCATTAGTTAATTACAGCTCTCTCTCTCTCCCTTGGCTTATCATACCTACGTCACACTGTAAATGATTTTTTCCAACTCCCTTACAATTAACAGTGGGAATAAAGCTATGGAAGCCTAGGATTTTGCCTCAGTCCTCATTATGTTCCCTCCTTTTTTGTCCCTCTTTTTCATAAATTATCTTTTTCTTAGTAGGCACTGACTTAACAGTATTAATTAAATTTATGTTTCATTAAAATCAACAAAAGCTGTACTATATGCTGAGAACTGAAGTGGAAAAATAATAAATGCAGTAAGATCTGATCAAGTAGGGAAACTGATTTATGAAAAAAAGAGAGATTATGATATGACCGATTAGTACCACAACAAAATTATGTAGAAATTGCTATGGTTCCACAAGTGAGGGAGGATTAAGTTGTCTAGATAGATAATTGGTAGATGATTAAAGGATGGTTTCATGTGTGTAATAACATCTGAATTGAATTTTAAAGAATAAGTAGGAATGAATGAAAGTAGAAATGAGGAAAATTTAAGCATGGGAAGCTATTTCAGAGCAGATGGACTAACATGGTTTTTATGGAAAAACTTAATCATTCGTAATTTTGATGGATATAGAAGCTGTAGGAATGGACAGGGAATGATGATAGAATATAGAAAGAGGCTCAAATGTATACTCAGCTTAGGGGAAGTGAGTATGATCTTGGCACTAAATTATTGTACACCCCGACCAAAGGGAGAAGCTTTTATGATTAACAGGTATTATGAAATAAAAGACAGGTATTAGAATAATCAACATACTTAAATGGCCACATAATTGAAGACAGACACAGCAAGGGCCTTGAAGAATTTAAGGAAATGTGGAAACATCTTGTGTTTGGAGAATTCTGTGCCTTTTCATACTCTCCTCTGCTCTTCTTTTCCTCACACTCAACTTTGTTGCTTCTGTCCACAATTGCTTTTGACCTCCAATCAATTATTTTGGCCATGAGAATTTATCAGGCAAAGTTTTTGGATACTTTCCTTCTAAATATGAATTCAAATAGGTTCTTGATCAAAAAAAATTAAACTGGTTCATCAAACTACACACTTTTAATAGACCAATAATACTTTAAAATAAACTTTTATTTTCTGAAAAGTTCTTGATTTACAGAGAAGTTGTAAAGATAATACAGAGAGTTCTCATAAATTCCTCACCATGTTTTCATCTTTCTTGACATTTTATTGCTGTTCAGTTGCTAAACTGTATCCTACTCTTTGTGACCCCATAGACTGCAGCACACCAAGCTTTCCTATCCTTCAATATCTCTGAGTTTGCTCAAACTCATGTCCATTGAATTGATGATGCCATCCAACCATCTCATGTTCTGTCACCCCCTTCTCCTCCTGCCTCAATCTTTCCGAGCATCAGGGTTTTTTCTCAGTGAGTCAGCTCTTTGCATTAGGTAGCCAAAGTATTGGAGTTTCAGCTTCAGCATCAGTCCTTCTAAGGAGTATTCAGGGTTGATTTTCTTTAAGACTGACTGGTTTGATATCCTTGCTGTCTAAGATACTCTCAAGAGTCTTCTCCAACATCACAATTCAAAAGCATCAGTTCTTTGATACTCAGCCTTCTTTATGGTCCAATTCACACATATTTACATGATTAAAGATGAAAAACCATAGCTTTGACTAGACGGACCTTTGTCGATAAAATGTCTCTGCTTTTCAATATGCTGTCTAGGTTTTTTCTTCCAAGGAACATGCGTCTTTTAATTTCATGGCTGCAATCACCATCTGAAGTGATTTTGGAGCCCAAGAAAATAAAGTCTGTCACTGTTTCCATTGTTTCCCCATCTATTTGCCATGAAGTGATGGGACCGGATGCCATGATGTTCATTTTTGAATGTTGAGTTTTAAGCCATCTTTTTCACTCTCCTCTTTCACTTTCATCAAGAGGCTCTTTAGTTCTTCTTCACTTTCTGCCATAAGGGTGGTGTCATCTGCATATCTGAGGTTATTGATATATCGCCTGGCAATCTTGATTCCAGCTTGTGCTTCATCCAGCCCAGCATTTCTCATGATGTACTCTCCAAGTTTATCCAAAGCTTCTGGTCTGGGTGTTATATTTTAAGGACAAACTAACCATTAGGACTGTGTTTTATGTTGTTTTCACTTATGGTTTTTTAAGCTTTTAATCTAATTGACCCTTCTATTCAGGCAATAAATTCATTGTATATATGTGATTTATAGAAAATTCATATCAAGTAACAATAAGGGAAAACGTTTTTTTCTACATGACATCATAGACACTTCCACTCTTGCAAAATTCATATTACCTTAATGATTAGTCATAGTAGTTAATGTGCCTGATAGGTACAGGTGAAATTAGGATTTCTTTCCCTCAGGCTTACCAACTTTTCCTTCTTAGATATTCATAGCTCTACATAATCTTTCTCCTTGATACTTGTATAGTCCTTTAAACTCCTACACATACTCTTGTTGAGTGCACGAAAGGACATGCACCATTCTCCCGTGAGACTCCTAAGACTTCATTACAAAAACCTAACCAAAACAGCACAAGAATGGGAAAATTATAAGCAAGTTGTACTCATTAAAATAGTTTCAAAAATCCTAAAAAATTCAAATTATCTCTAATTGTGTATTAAAAGTTCATAATTATTTAAATTTAACATCAGATCAGATCAGATCAGTCGCGCAGTCGTATCCGACTCTTTGTGACACCATGAATCGCAGCACACCAGGCCTCCCTGTCCATCACCAACTCCAGAGTCCGAAATGCAGTACTTGGATGCAATCTCAAATATGACAGAATGATCTCTGTTCGTTTCCAAGGCAAACCATTCAGTATCACAGTAATCCAAGTCTATGCCCCAACCAGTAACGCTGAAGAAGCTGAAGTTGAACGGTTCTATGAAGACTTACAAGACCTTTTAGAACTAACACCCAAAAAAGATGTCCTTTTCATGATAGGGGACTGGAATGCAAAAGTAGGAAGTCAAGAAACACCTGGAGTAACAGGCAAATTTGGCCTTGGAATACGGAATGAAGCAGGGCAAAGACTAATAGAGTTTTGCCAAGAAAATGCACTGGTCATAACAAACACCCTCTTCCAACAACACAAGAGAAGACTCTATACATGGACATCACCAGATGGTCAACACCGAAATCAGATTGATTATATTCTTTGCAGCCAAAGATGGAGAAGCTCTATACAGTCAGCAAAAACAAGACTGGGAGCTGACTGTGGCTCAGATCATGAACTCCTTATTGCCAAATTCAGACTTAAATTGAAGAAAGTGGGGAAAACAACTAGACTATTCAGGTATGACCTAAATCAAATCCCTTATGATTATACAGTGGAAGTGAGAAATAGATTTAAGGGCCTAGATCTGATAGATAGAGTGCCTGATGAACTATGGAATGAGGTTCGTGACATTGTACAGAAGACAGGGATCAAGACCATCCCCACGGAAAAGAAATGCAAAAAAGCAAAATGGCTGTCTGCGGAGGCCTTACAAATTTAACATAGATCAGATCAGATCAGTCGCTCAGTCGTGCTTTGTGACCTCATGAATCGCAGCACACCAGGCCTCCCTGTCCATCACCAACTCCCGGAGTTCACTCAGACTCATGTCCATCGAGTCAGTGATGCCATCCAGCCATCTCATCCTCTGTCGTCCCCTTCTCCTCCTGCCCCCAATCCCTCCCAGCATCAGAGTCTTTTGCAATGAGTCAACTCTTCTCACGAGGTGGCCAAAGTACTGGAATTTCAGCTTCAGCATCATTGCTTCCAAAGAAATCCCAGGGCTGATCTCCTTCAGAATGGACTGGTTGGATCTCCTTGCAGTCCAAGGGACTCTCAAGAGTCTTCTCCAACACCACAGTTCAAAAGCATCAGTTCTTCTGTGCTCAGCCTTCTTCACAGTCCAAATCTCACATCCATACATGACCACAGGAAAAACCATAGCCTTGACTAGATGAACCTTTGTTGGCAAAGTAATGTCTCTGCTTTTGAATATGCTATCTAGGTTGGTCATAACTTTCCTTCCAAGGAGTAAGCATCTTTTAATTTCATGGCTGCAGTCACCATCTGTAGTGATTTTGGAGCCCCCAAAATAAAGTCTGACACTGATTCCACTGTTTCCCCATCTATTTCCCATGAAGTGGTGGGACCGGATGCCATGATCTTCGTTTTCTGAATGTTGAGCTTTAAGCCAACTTTTTCACTCTCCACTTTCACTTTCATCAAGAGGCTTTTTAGTTCCTCTTCACTTTCTGCCATAAGGGTGGTGTCATCTGCATATCTGAGGTTATTGATATTTCTCCCGGCAATCTTGATTCCAGCTTGTGTTTCTTCCAGTCCAGCGTTTCTCATGATGTACTCTGCATATAAGTTAAATAAACAGGGTGACAATCTACAGCCTTGACGTATTCCTTTTCCTATTTGGAACCAGTCTGTTGTTCCATTTCCAGTTCGAACTGTTGCTTCCTGACCTGCATACAAATTTCTCAGGAGGCAGATCAGGTGGTCTGGTATTCCCATCTCTTTCAGAATTTTCCACAGTTTATTGTGATCCACACAGTCAAAGGCTTTGGCATAGTCAATATAGCAGAAATAGATGTTTTTCTGGAACTCTCTTGCTTTTTCCGTGATCCAGCGGATGTTGGCAATTTGATCTCTGGTTCCTCTGCCTTTTCTAAAACCAGCTTGAACATCAGGAAGTTCACGGTTCACATAATGCTGAAGCCTGGCTTGGAGAATTTTGAGAATTACTTTACTAGCGTGTGAGATGAGTGCAATTGTGCAGTAGTTTGAGCATTCTTTGGCATTGCCTTTCTTTGGGATTGGAATGAAAACTGACCTTTTCCAGTCCTGGGGCCACTGCTGAGTTTTCCAAATTTGCTGGCATATTGAGTGCAGCACTTTCACACCATCATCTTTCAGGATTTGGAATAGCTCAACTGGAATTCCATCACCTCCACTAGCTTTGTTCGTAGTGATGCTTTCTAAGGCCCACTTGACTTCACATTCCAGGATGTCTGGCTCTAGGCCAGTGATCACACCATCGTGATTATCTGGGTCATGAAGATCTTTTTTGTACAGTTCTTCTGTGTATTCTTGCCATCTCTTCTTAATATCTTCTGCTTCTGTCCTTTATCGAGCTCATCTTTGCATGAAATGTTCCTTTGGTATCTCTGATTTTCTTGAAGAGATCCCTAGTCTTTCCCATTCTGTTGTTTTCCTGTATTTCTTTGCATTGATCGCTGAAGAAGGCTTTCTTATCTCTTCTTGCTATTCTTTGGAACTCTGCATTCAGATGTTTATATCTTTCCTTTTCTCCTTTGCTTTTCGCTTCTCTTCTTTTCACAGCTATTTGTAAGGCCTCCCCAGACAGCCATTTTGCTTTTTTGCATTTCTTTTCCGTGGGGATGGTCTTGATCCCTGTCTTCTGTACAATGTCACGAACCTCATTCCATAGTTCATCAGGCACTCTATCTATCAGATCTAGGCCCTTAAATCTATTTCTCACTTCCACTGTATAATCATAAGGGATTTGATTTAGGTCATACCTGAATAGTCTAGTTGTTTTCCCCACTTTCTTCAATTTAAGTCTGAATTTGGCAATAAGGAGTTCATGATCTGAGCCACAGTCAGCTCCCAGTCTTGTTTTTGCTGACTGTATAGAGCTTCTCCATCTTTGGCTGCAAAGAATATAATCAATCTGATTTCGGTGTTGACCATCTGGTGATGTCCATGTATAGAGTCTTCTCTTGTGTTGTTGGAAGAGGGTGTTTGTTATGACCAGTGCATTTTCTTGGCAAAACTCTATTAGTCTTTGCCCTGCTTCATTCCGTATTCCAAGGCCAAATTTGCCTGTTACTCCAGGTGTTTCTTGACTTCCTACTTTTGCATTCCAGTCCCCTATCATGAAAAGGACATCTTTTTTGGGTGTTAGTTCTAAAAGGTCTTGTAAGTCTTCATAGAACCGTTCAACTTCAGCTTCTTCAGCGTTACTGGTTGGGGCATAGACTTGGATTACTGTGATATTGAATGGTTTGCCTTGGAAACGAACAGAGATCATTCTGTCATATTTGAGATTGCATCCAAGTACTGCATTTCGGACTCTTTTGTTGACCATGATGGCCACTCCATTTCTTCTGAGGGATTCCTGCCCGCAGTAGTAGATATAATGGTCATCTAAGTTAAATTCACCCATTCCAGTCCATTTCAGTTCGCTGATTCCTAGAATGTCAACATTCACTCTTGCCATCTCTTGTTTGACCACTTCCAATTTGCCTTGATTCATGGACCTGACATTCCAGGTTCCTATGCAATATTGCTCTTTACAGCATCGGACCTTGCTTCTAACACCAGTCACATCCACAGCTGGGTATTGTTTTTGCTTTGGCTCCATCCCTTCATTCTTTCTGGAGTTATTTCTCCACTGATCTCCAGTAGCATATTAGGTACCTACTGACCTGGGGAATTTCTCCTTCAGTATCCTATCATTTTGCCTTTTCATACCTTTCATGGGGTTCTCAAGGCAAGAATATTGAAGTGGTTTGCCATTCCCTTCTCCAGTGGACCACATTCTGTCAAATCTCTCCACCATGACCCACCCGTCTTGGGTTGCCCCACGGGCATGGCTTAGTTTCATTGAGTTAGACAAGGCTGTGGTCCTAGTGTGATTAGATTGACTAGTTTTCTGTGAGTATGGTTTCAGTGTGTTTGCCCTCTGATGCCCTCTTGCAACACCTACCATTTTACTTGGGTTTCTCTTACCTTGGGCGAGGGGTATCTCTTCATGGCTGCTCCAGCAGAGCGCAGCCATTGCTCCTTACCTTGCACGAGAGGTATCTCCTCACCACCGCCCTTCCTGACCTTCAATGTGGGACAGCTCCTCTAGGCCCTCCTGCGCCCGTGCAGCCACAGCTCCAGAAACTATTAAACATTACAATGTTTATAAAAAACAGATGTTTATTAAAGAAAAAGCATTGCATTAGTTACAAAAACCTGATCAAACTTGTCACTAAGTCATGATTTAACATCCACCCTAAGTTATGACCAACCTAGATAGCATATTCAAAAGCAGAGACATTACTTTGCCAACAAAGGTCCGTCTAGTCAAGGCTGTGGTTTTTCCTGTGGTCATGTATGGATGTGAGAGTTGGACTGTGAAGAAAGCTGAGTGCCGAAGAATTGATGCTTTTGAACTGTGGTGTTGGAGAAAACTCTTGAGAGTCCCTTGGACTGCAAGAAGATCCAACCAGTCCATTCTGAAGGAGATCAGCCCTGAGATTTCTTTGGAAGGAATGATGCTGAAGCTGAAACTCCAGTACTTTGGCCACCTCATGCAAAGAGTTGACTCATTGCAAAAGACTCTGATGCTGGGAGGGGTTGGGGACAGGAGGAGAAGGGGATGACAGAGGATGAGATGGCTGGATGGCATCATCGACTCGATGGACGTGAGTTTGAGTGAACTCCGGGAGTTGGTGATGGACAGGGAGGCCTGGTGTGCTGCGATCCATGGGGTCACAAAGAGTCGGACACAATTGAGCAACTGAACTGAACTGAAAGCTGTTAAAGCCATATAAAATTTTTTCTGATCTGATATAGCAGGGTTTTTTTGTTGAGTAGTTACTCTCATGGCAGCATTAGTTTCAAGGATTATATCACAAATAGAGAGAGTGAAGTGGATTTAAAGGCAAAGACTGGGGAGAACCAAGATGGCAGAGGAGTAGGTGGATATCGAGTGCATACATCTCTGTCCACAAATGTATCGGGAATACAAGTACACAGATCATTGGAAGAATACTAACAGAAGTCCTTAACCAACAGAAAGAATTATATGGATAGACACATGATTGGGTATGGCAAAAGAAAGAAGGAAGATGGAGGAACAGAGCAAAATCAGGAGAAGACCTGCAGTGGGGGTGGGAAAGCTGAAGCAGGAGAGACTCCTACATCCAGGGAAATCAGTTGGAACAGAAGGGAAGCATTTGAGGCTGTTGAAGTAGGGTGAAGCAGCTGATCTGTGAGAGTCTGAAATGAGTGAAAACCACAAAATCAGTTCTGCAGCTGTACATATCCCAGACTGAGACACAGGTCCAATGGTATGCACCAGGGCTGGGGACTAGAAACTCAGGTGGAGGACTGCTGTTGACTGAAGGGATTTGGCATGAGGAATGGTAGGGAGGAAATTCACAATAGACATTTTCTCCAATGTCTTTGGAGAAAAACTGGGTACCCATGAAAGCTAGGGGCTACTTCTGAGTTGTGTACAGGACTGGAGCCACCACTATAGACCTTCTCTCCCCACTTGGCAGTGCTATAAGTTGAGCAATAGAGGCACCAGTCAGGACTGCCCTTTCAGTGCTTACTGCTGGAGGCTAGAAAAGGCTCCTAATAGAGCCATATCTCTTGTGCCCATGGCTGTCAGATTCTCTGCACACCCTGTGTTGCCAAAATCCCTGCAATCCAAGCAGTCATGCCACCTCTATTCATTGTCCTTACTAGGGCAGACCCAAGTCCTCCAGGGACACCTCAGGAGCATACTCCTGTGGCTGTCTCACACACAGAGGTGAGTATAAAACCACAATTGAGCTCTAGGGGTGGAGCAAATAAGAAGCAGGATTAAAAACCTTTCTATCAGCTGCACAAGCTGCAGATGAAATACATACAATCAACTAGTTATACTGTGTCTATGGAATATGTAAAAGGACAATGAGTGTTTTCACATAAGAAAACACTAGGTCTGGCAGCTGCAGACATTGGAGGCAAGTACACATATGAGCAGGGCCAGACTAGAGTCTGAGCTGCCCACAGTAGGTCCAGAGACCAGCCCTCCCTAGAACTGGAGGGCTTCTTAAGAAGGTGGAGGAAGGTTGTGTCTCAAACCTGGATCAAGAACACTGACAGCTGAGACCCTATGAAAACATAAAATTATTTTAACAATGCTTTTATTTCATTCCTATATTTCTACTTCTACTGTTTGCTGTTTTATGTCTTTTCTAGTTTTGTTTGTTTGTGTATGTATGTATGTGTGTGTATATATATATATATATATATATATATATATATTTACTTCTATTTTAACTTTGCTTTTCTGTTTTTTTTTTTATTTTCTTTACAATTTTTGTCTGTTTGTCCTATTTATGTCCATTTGTCCTATTTGCTTTATTTCTCACTTGGCACTCTCTTTTGGTTTTTTTTTTCTCTTTTGTGTTTTAGTTAGTTGTTTTTAATTGGTTAATTTTGTTTTTTATTTATTTTGTTCATTGAATTGCTCTCTTATAGTGTGTTTTATTTGGTCTCAAGTACAACCTTGAGAACTTTTTTTTTCTTTTTTTCAACCACACTTTTAATTTCATTTATATACTTCTAACTCCATTTTGGCTTATTGAAATGCTTTTTTTTTTCCTGTCTTGTTTCTTTGTTTTTCTTATTGTTCTTCTCCTGCTGTAGTCATTCTTTAATACATACAAATCTTTCTATTACTTCTATTTAACTTTGCTTTTCTGTTATTTTCCTCTTTTCTTCCTCTTTCTTTCTTTTTCTTTTTTTAACCATGTTTGTTAGTTTGCTTTGTTTTCTTTGCAATATTCGCCAGTTGGCACTCTGCTTTGGTTTGGCTTCCTGGATTATATTTTAGCTAGCTTTGTTTCTAATTGGTCGATATACTTTTTTAATTCCTTTGCCTACCAGGTCAATCTAGTGCATTTTTATTTCCTTTGTACTGTTTCAACTTTGTTTATGTGTATGTGTGTGTGGGTATGTTACATTGTTTTTGTTATTATTAGTCCAGTTTTCCACATACCATTCCTCTGGGCTCAACTTTTATCTTTTATTATGTTTTTTGTTTGTTTTCTTTGTATGTTTGTTTTAATCCCCTTTAAAACCATAACAAGTGACATGTGGAGTCTTGATTCCCTGCCCAGAGATCAGTCCTAAGTCTTTGGAGTAGGACTGCTGAGTCCAGGACCCTAAACTGCCCAAGGACTCTTAGCCCAGGCAAGTACTAATTAGTGAGAACTCCCAGAAAAGCCTCTACTTATATGCAAGACCCAGCATCACCCACCTGCTGACAGCACCCTGTACAGGATGCCTCACTCAACTAGCAAGCAAGAGAAAAATACAGACTCAATCAACAGCAGACAAGATTACCAGAGACACTCCAAAACTTACCATCTCACACAGCCCTACTCATCAGAGGGAAAAAAAGAAAACTCACCTCTGTGCTCCAGAATGCAGACACAAGTCACTCCCAACATGAAGCCTACACAAACAACTAGACCAACCTTATGCATCGAGGGTAGAAAACAAAAGGAAGGAATAATATGACCCTAAAGCCTAGGAAAAGGAGACCTCAAATATAGTAACTTAGAAAAAAGTGATGAAAATACAGAGAAATACTGCACAAATGAAGGAACAAGGCAGAAAGTCACAAGACCAAATAAATGAAAGGAAATAGTCAAGCTAGCTGAAAAAGAATTCAGAGTAATGTTAGTAAAGATAATCCAATACCTTGAAAATAAAATGGAGAAAATGAAAGAATCAGTTGGGTCACAAACGAAGCTTCAGTAAATTTAAGAAAACTGAAAACATATGAAGCATCTTTTCTGACCACAGTGCTATAGGACATTTATCAATTACAGGGGGAAAAACTGTGAAAACATAAACACCTAGAGATTTTACAATACATTTCTAAACAGTGAATAGATTACTGAAGAAATAAAAAGGGAAATAAAATTCCTAGAAACAGATAACAATGAAAACACAATGACCCAAAACCTATGGGGTGCACCAAAACCAGTTCTAAGAGGGAAATTTATAGCAATACAATCCTACCTGAAGAAACAAGAAAGGCATCAAATAGACAAGCTAACTACATGCCTAAAACTACTGGAAAAAGAAGAACAAAAGAACCATAAAGTTAGTAGAAGCAAAGAAATCATAAAGATCAGAGCAGAAATAAATGAAAAAGAAATGAAGGAAACAATAGGTTAATAAAACAAATATGGTTCTTTGAAAAGATAAACAAAATAGACCAACCATTAACCAGACTCATCAAGGAAAAAAAAGGGGAGAAGAATCAAATCAACAAAATTAGGATGAAAAAGGAAGGTTATAACAGGCAATATAGAAATACAAAGGATCATAAGAGATGATTATGAACAACAAAATGCAAATAAAATGGATGATCTGGAGGAAATGGACAGATTCTTAGCAAAGGTCAACTTTACAAGGTTGAACCAGGAAGAAAGAGAAATGATGAACAAACCAATTACAAGCACCTACATCAAACCTGTGATAAAAAAAAAAAACAAAAACAAAAACAAAAAAAAGTCCCCAAAAAACAAAAGCCCAGGGCCTGATTGCTTCACAGGTGAATTCTATCAAACAGTTAGAGAAGAGCTAAGCCCTATCCTTTTGCAACTCTTTCAAAAAACTGCAGAGGAAGGAACAGTTTGAAACTCATTCTACAAGGCCACCACCACAATGACACCAAAGCCAGACAAAGACAGTTCTCTGTCTCTCACACACACACATATACACACAGGGGGAAAAAATTACAGGTCAATATCACTGATGAACTTAGATGCAAAAATTCTCAACAAAATTCTAGCAAACAGGACTCAACAACACATTAAAAAGATCATACATCATGATCAAGTTGGATTTATCCCAGGGATGCATGGATTCTTCAATATACAGAAATCAATCAATGGTTAATACACCATATTAACTAATTGAAAGATTAAAAACCATATGATAATCTCAATAGATGAAGAAAAAGCCTTTGACAAAAGCCAGCACCCATTTATGATAAAAACTCTTCAAAAATGGGCATAGAAGAAACCTACCTCAACATAGCAAAGGCCATAATACAACAAAACCACAGCAAACATTATTCTCAAAGGTGAAAACTGAAAGCATTCCCTCTAAGATGAGGAGCAAGACAAGGGCACCCACTCTCACCACTATTGTTCAATATAGTTTTGGAAGTCTTAACTATGGCAATCAGAGGAATAAATGGAATAAAAGGAATCCAGATAGAAAAAGAAGTAAAATTCCCCCTGTTTGCAGACAACATGATACTATACATAAAAACCCTAAAGATACTATCACAAAATTACTAGAGCAAATCAATGAATTTAGTAAGGTTGCAGGATACAAAATCAATACACAGAAATCACTTGCATTCCTATATACTAACAATGAAAAACAGAAAGAGAAATTAAGGAATCAATTCCATTTACCATTGCATCAAAAAGAATACAATACATAGGAATAAACAAAACTAAGGAGACAAAAGAGCTGTATACAGAAAACTATGACACTGATGAAAGAAAACATAAACAGATGGAGAGATAATCTGTGTTCCTGGGTTGGAAGAAACAATACTGTGAAAGTGACTGTCCTACTAAATGCAATCTACAGAGTCAATGTGATCCCTATCAAATTATCAATTGCATTTTTCACAGAGCTAGAACAAAAAAAACCTCACAATTTGTATGGAAACACAAAAAAATCACAAATAGCCAAAGGAATCTTGAGAAAGAAGAATGGAGTTGAAGGAATCAACCTTCCTGACTTCAGAGTATTCTAAAGAGCTACAGTCATTGAGACAGTGTGGTACAGGCACAAAAACAGAATACAGACCAAGGGAACAAGATAGAAAGCCCAGAGATAAACCCACACACCTGTAGGCATCTTATCTTTGACAGAGGAGGCAACATACAATGTGGCAAAGATAGTCTCTTCAATAAGTTGTGCTGGGAAAACTGGACAGTTACATGTAAAAGAATGAAATTAGAACACTTCCTAAAACCATAAGCAAAAATAAACTCAAAATGGATTAAATACCTAACTTTAAGATGAGAAACTATAAAACTTAGAGGAAAACATAGACAGAACACTCAGTGACATAAATCACAGCAACACCCTCTATGACCCATATCCTAGAATAAAGGAAATAAAAAACAAAAATAAACAAGTGAAACCTAATTAAACTTACAAACTTTGCACAGTAAAGGAAAGTATGAACAAGGTGAAATGACAACTCTCAGGATAGGAAAAAATAATAGCAAGTGGGAAAACTAACAGAGGATTAATTTCCAAAGTATACAAGCAGGTCATAAAACTCAAAATCAGAAAAACAAACAACCAAGTGAAAAAGTGGGGAAAAGACCTAAAGAGACATTTCCCCAAAAAAAGATATACAGATGGCTAATAAATGCATGAAAAGATACCATTCATTATTAGAGAAACGCAAATGAAAACCACAATGAGGTATCACCTCACACCAGTCAGAATGGCCATCATCAAAAAATCTACAAATGCTGGAGAGAGTGTGGAGAAAGGGAACCAAGCCTCTTGCACTGTTGGTAGGAATGTAAACAGATACACCACTCTGGAGGACAGTATGGAGATTCCTTACAAAACTAAGAATAAAACTACCATACGACTCAGCAGTCCCAGTACTAGGCATATATGCTGAGGAACCCATAATCTGAAAAGGCACCTGTACCCCAGTGTTCATTGCAGTGGTGTTTACAATAGCCAGGTCTTGAAAGCAACCTAGATGTACATCAACAGATGAATGGATAAAAACGTTGTGGTGCATATATACAATGGGATATTCTCAGCCATAAGAAAAGAATGAATTTGAGTCCGTTGTAGTGAGGTGGATGAACCTAGAGCCTGTTGTAAAGAGTGAAGTAAGTCAGAAAGAGAAAAACAAATACCATATGTTAATGAACATATGAAATCTAGACAAATGGTAATGATCACCCTATTTTCAGGGCACAGATATAGAGATTGGATTTGTGGACACAGCAGGGGAAGGTGAGTGTAGGATGAATTGAGGGAGTAGCTTATAAACATATACATTACTATACGTAAACTTAAAAGCTTCTGCACAACAAAGGAAACTATAAGCAAGGTGAAAAAACAGCCTTCAGAATGGGAAAAAATAATAGCAAATGAAGCAACAGACAAACAACTAATCTCAAAAATATACAAGCAACTCCTACAGCTCAATTCCAGAAAAATAAATGACCCAGTCAAAAAATGGGCCAAAGAACTAAATAGACATTTCTCCAAAGAAGACATACAGATGGCTAACAAACACATGAAAAGATGCTCAACATCACTCATTATCAGAGAAATGCAAATCAAAACCACTATGAGGTACCATTTCACACCAGTCAGAATGGCTGCAATCCATAAGTCTACAAGCAATAAATGCTGGAGAGGGTGTGGAGAAACGGGAACCCTCTTACACTGTGGTGGGAATGCAAACTAGTACAGCCACTATGGAGAACAGTGTGGAGATTCCTTAAAAAACTGAAAATAGAACTGCCTTATGATCCAGCAATCCCACTGCTGGGCATACACACTGAGGAAACCAGAATTGAAAGAGACACGTGTACCCCAATGTTCATCGCAGCACTGTTTATAATAGCCAGGTCATGGAAGCAACCTAGATGTCCATCAGCAGATGAATGGATAAGAAAGCTGTGGTGCATATACACAATGGAGTATTACTCAGCCATTAAAAAGAATACATTTGAATCAGTTCTAATGAGGTGGATGAAACTGGAGCCTATTATACAGAGTGAAGTAAGCCAGAAAGAAAAACACCAATACAGTATACTAACGTATATATAAGGAATTTAGAAAGATGGTAACAATAACTCTGTATACGAGACAGCAAAAGAGACACTGATGTATCGAACAGTCTTTTGGACTCTGTGGGAGAGGGAGAGGGTGAGATGATTTTGGAGAATGGCATTGAAATATGTATAATATCATATATGAAACGAGTCGCCAGTCCAGGTTCTATGCACGATACTGGATGCTTGGGGCTAGTGCACTGGGACGACCCAGAGGGATGGTATGGGGAGGGAGGAGGGTTCAGGATGGGGAACACATATATACCTGTAGCAGATTCATTTTGATATATGGCAAAACCAATACAATATTGTAAAGTTAAATAAAATTAAATTAAAAAGAAAAAAAAAGTAGAAGTTAGTTGAAGTTGCCGTGTAATACAGGGAGCTCAACTCAGTACTCTGTGACAACCTAGATGGGTGAGATGGGATTGGGGGTGGCAGGGAGTTTCAAGAGGGAGGAGACATATGTATTCTTTTAACTGATTCATGTTGTTGTACAGCAAAAACCAGTACAACATTGTAAAGCAATTACCACCCAACTAAAAATAAATTTTAAAAAATAAAGGAAAACGCCATTAGTTTAATTTGAATCAGTTGTGAATGATGCTTGACAGTCTATCCAAATGCAGCTTTTAATAGTCTTTTGATAAATATGACACAGTATTCCTGAAGATATAATTTGAATCATCAAACTCCTAGAGTATCATTTCTTGTGAACAACTTCTTAGTAAGAACTTATTAACATATACTTGTATATTTTCATCATACTTTTACTTTCATGAGAAAAAAATCAAGTGTTTACATAGCTAATTTCACGAAGCATTAAGGGAATTCATAGGCCTTCTACTCATCAGCAAGAAACAAAACCCTAGGGAAACTTCAAGATGACAACAGGCTCAGGGCCCCAAAGGAGGTGATATTATATACATATTCCAGGGCCCAGTGGGGAAAAAGTGGCTGTTTAACTGTGTGTATACCTTAGAGAAGTTCTGGAAGCTCAGGGAAGTGGAAGATCCTAATAATTAAAGTGAAAGGACAGAAATCCCACAGGGGATCTGAAACAAGGCCCTAAGCACTATTAAGTCACCAGAATGAAAGAGGTTTGCTTCCTTTTATGAAATACTTCACTTTAATACTTTGAGGGAGGTTTCACTCCCTCAAACCCAGCTCATATTTAATCCTTAGTTTATTTTGGCGTCAAAACCTATCCTCAGGGCTAATGTGAAGTGAAGATGAAAGTGAAAGTGAAGATGTGTTGATTTCTGTCAATATCACATTTCATTTCTTAAAAACACAAGGTGTCTCCTTGTGAGAACAGTCACCACCCACTGAACAAAAGTCTGAAAACCAACATTTACAAGAAAAAGATCGGATGGATGGACTTGAATAAGTCTAAGAAGTTATCAACTTGCTAAAACAATATTCTGAGGTTTGTCATTTTCTTGGCATTTTCTAGTCATTATACAAGCATTTTCTGAAGCATAAAATTACAATTAATAGACACGATTGAGTCAGGGCTTGGGAATAGATGTAGAAATATATGAATGACTATGACAATATAAGTTTACCTGTACTTTATTTTCAGCCCTTCCTCCAAGAAAAAACAAATCCTTGCCACTTTTTGCCACTACTAGGGCACTTTCCAGGGCTTCCTCAGTGGCTCAGATGGTAAAGAATCTGCCTGCAATGCAGGGGACAGGGTTTGATCCCTGGGTCAGGAAAATCCCCTGGAGAAGGGAATGACTACCCACTCCAGTATTCTTTCCTGGATAATCCCATGAACAGAGAAGCCTGGTGGGCTACAGTCCATGGGTTCACAAAGAGTCAGACATGACTGAGTGACTAAGCAGCCGAGAATTTTCATAATTAAAGCTCTAAAAGGATATGGAGACCATTTAGCTTGTCTCTTTCCGTGCTATATTTTACAGCACAACAACAAATGGTTCATGTGAGTAACTACGCCAGCACAAATAAACCTTTGGCCAAACTCCTGGTGTTCTCATTAGGTGTTCAATGCTACGGGAATAGAGATGAAGTATGGAATTGTGACATGACAGACTAAGGACTCAGGATATGGCATATACCTGTGAAAACTTGGGCCAACTTCTGAATCTTTCAACATCAGTTTTCTTGTCTGAAAAATAGAGATGATACTATTTTCTTCATAGAGTTATGATTTATTCATTCTTCATTTATTAGCACCTTCTATGTTCTACAAATAATACTAAATGTGGAGGTTATCAAGATAGATGAGGCAGGATCACAGCAGTCAAAAAACTCATGGTGGAGATATATAGATAGAAACTAAAACTGAAAAAAAGATGAGAATAATAAGAAATTATGAAGGACTGCTTGAAAGATGTTAACTTCTCTATAAATATCATGTAACTTATGATTTCTTACATTGTCAGGCACAATCACTCCTTCCTTCAGCCTTCTGTCAAGGCCCCTTATCAATATTTTTACAGCCTCTCTAATTTTTTTTCTGTCTTGCTTCAGTGCTGTGTCCATTCACACCATCCTCCTTCTGCTCTCCCAACATCACTGTTGATATCTGTGCTGTTTCTAACCAATCTAGGTAGATTGGTTAGAAATGTAGCACATTTCACTTTTCCAGCACCTAAATTCCCCACCCTCTCTTTTTTTCAGCACTCAGGTGCCCCTACTTATTGTGGACCCTTGTGGAAAACTTTTAGGAGAAGGAAAACATCCTTGAGCTCTATGGCATTTGAGAGGAAGAAGACCCTGGCTGTAGAGCTGCTCGGGGTCCTGGTTTGAAACCTGACTCTGCTCCTTGATAGCTGGATGGGAAATTATAGAACCTTTCTGTGCCCCTGTTTCACTTCAGCAAAAAAGGAGATAGTACTAATAATATGAACCTCTTTTTTAAATGAATATTTGTGGCATCTTTAATTAGTACTAAGGAGATCAGTCCTGGGTGTTCTTTGGAAGGAATGATGCTAAAGCTCAAACTCCAGTACTTTGGCCACCTCATGCGAAGAGTTGACTCATTGGAAAAGACTCTGATGCTCGGAGGCAGGAGCAGGAGGAAAAGGGGACGACAGAGGATGAGATGGCTGGATGGCATCACCGACTCGATGGACGTGAGTTTGAGTGAACTCCGGGAGATGGTAATGGACAGGGAGGCCTGGCGTGCTGCGATTCATGGGGTCGCAGAGTCGGACACGACTGAGCGACTGAACTGAACTGAACTGAACTGAAGCAACTGAGCATTCACGCACGCACGCACGCACTTAATGCCCGGTAAGCAAGTTCTCGCCATTTGTTTTCTTGTCTGTTGTTGCAGAGATCACCTTATTTGATGAAAGGTTGACTTGCGTGACCTCTACAAGCCCTGGAAATGTCCTATGCTCCGTCCCCTTCTCTGCTCCCATTGGGTCTCCTGGAACACAGGCTCCAGGGTCTCTTTCTATATGATGGAATAGTGAGAAGCAGCAGCTCTCTTCATCAGCCCCACCCCCTACTCTGCTTTTTCTCTAGTGGAGAGAAACTTAGTTCCTGATGAGGTTCAGGGGAGAGTTCTAAACATGTTTTCCTCCAAAAACAACCAGGTGATAACTATCATAGGATTCTACAGAGCAGACACATAAGCCACTGATATTAGAGGTAGAAGTTTTTGGTTTAATGCCTGAAGCTGTTGCTAACAGATTTAGAGTGACAGGGGAAGCAGCAATGTGGTGGGTGTGGCAGTAAAAGCAGAGAGAGCTATAGCTAAGAGCCCAGTTATTTCTCTCCTTTTCTCCTTTATTTCTCCCTCTTATCAACTGCCTTATTCACTTACTATTTCTATGGTGTCCCACCCACCTTTATTCCTTATCCTATGGTATAAAATGACCAACAGGAATTAATCTCAATTAATAAGCAGTGGTCCAAGAGCAGGAGACTTCTTTGCTTTTATATTTGTTGGTAATAATGTCCACTGGTTTCAGTAACACATTCTAGTTCTAAAAAGGTCCATAGACTGCACATTATATCTCCTACTTTTGGAGATAAGATCTGACTGCATTCCAGTATTTAGTCATGTTCTAGTGCTAAGCTTGAAACCAGGTTGCCAGTTGGAATTAAGCTGATGCATAATACCCAGGTCTCCTGCATTATAGACAGACGCTTTACTGTCTGAGCCACTAGTGAAGTCCGATGCATAATAACTCTCACCCAATTTGGAGATTTGAGTGCATGTGTTTATCTAGCTGTCTCTACCTCTCTTCATAGAAAATTCAGATTTCTTTGTAAACATGGTATAATTAAGTCATGTTGTGTTCAGTCTCTCAGTCATGTCCAACTTTTTGCAACCTCATGGACAGAGAAGCCCACCAGGCTTCTCTGGTCTATGGAATTTTTCAGGCAAGAATACTAGAGTAGGTTGCCATTTTCCTCCTCCAAGGAATCTTTCCAACCCAGGGATTGAATCTGCATCTCTTGTGTCTCCTGCATTGGCAGGCAGATTCTTTTAACACTAGTGCCACCTGGGAAGCCCTAATTAGGTCATGAAGAGAAGTCAAATTCCGTCAGTTAGAGCTCTGATTCTATACCAATTTTTTTGTGATTGAGAAAATTTCTTGGTTTTTCTAAAACTAATTTACTGTCATACATAATAGAAGAAGCACATTTCTCACAAACTGTATTTTGATTATGACAAAGAGCCATAAGGAAAGTTTGTTAAAATAAAAAGTTAATTAACAAGTACATTAATTCACATGAATGATTACTCACAAGTGATTAGAAGGACCCAGGGCTTAGAGGCCTCAAAAGTGACCCACAAGCAGAATTTTTGTAATAGTATCTATGGTATGTGCTGATAATATCATAAAAGAATAAAACTTGGGCACCATTTTATTTTATATTTTAGCCACATCTCGTGGCATGTGGGATCTTAGTTCCCTGAGCAGGAATCAAACCCATGTTCCCAGCAGTGGAAATGGGGATTCTTAACTATTGGATTGCTAGAGAAGTTCATGGGCATCGTTTCAGTTAACACATTTCCTCTTCTTCTTTTTCCTTTACATTCTCTAACATCTTATTCCTCCCCCTCCTCTTATTTTACTTCTTTTATCTCCATTCCACTTCTTTCTCTTTCTCCTCCCAATCTTTATTCAACTCCCTTTTTCATGAGCTATTTTAACTCTAGGTTTCAATGATTTGTGACAGCAGCCAGACATACTGCTTGAGCACTGAGCTTGTCAAAGTAAAGAAATATTTCATTTTCATATGTTCACAAAAGTGAATAATAGCAAAGATATAATAATCTTGAAATATCTGCATTCCAATACTTTCTTATACACTTACCTATTTTATGATCCATGTTGTAAAATTGTACTGAGGGAACAATATGTAGGGATTATCAACTACAGGTATTAAAGTTACTACTCTATTCAGTTCAGTTCAGTTCAGTCACTCAGTCGTGTCCGACTCTTTGCGACCCCATGAATCACAGCACGCCAGGCCTCCCTGTCCATCACCAACTCCCAGAGTTCACTCAGACTCACGTCCATCGAGTCAGTGATGCCATCCAGCCATCTCATCCTCTGTTGTCCCCTTCTCCTCCTGCCCACAATCCCTCCCAGCATCAGAGTCTTTTCCAATGAGTCAACTCTTCGCATGAGGTGGCCAAAGTACTGGGGTTTCAGCTTCAGCATCATTCCTTCCAAAGAAATCCCAGGGCTGATCTCCTTCAGAATGGACTGGTTGGATCTCCTTGCAGTCCAAGGGACTCTCAAGAGTCTTCTCCAACACCACAGTTCAAAAGCATCAATTCCTTGGCGCTCAGCCTTCTTCACAGTCCAACTCTCACATCCATACATGGCCACAGGAAAAACCACAGCCTTGACTAGACGGACCTGTGTTGGCAAAGTAATGTCTCTGCTTTTGAAAATGCTATCTAGGTTGGTCATAACTTTCCTTCCAAGGAGTAAGCGTCTTTTAATTTCATGGCTGCAGTCACCATCTGCAGTGATTTTGGAGCCCAAAAAAATAAAGTCTGACACTGTTTCCACTATTTCCCCATCTATTTCCCATGAAGTGATGGGACCGGATAACAAGTGTTGAAATTCAAAGGGAATCAAATATTTTAAAAAGAAGGTAAAATCAGTTTTTGATCAGAATGGAATGGACAGAGTTTTGAGAAAAATTCAAAAAGGCACTGACATTGATCAGAATGTTAAATGATGGGAAGGATTTGATACAGCCTTTACTGGAGGGAGCCTGGTCTAAATAAAAGGAAAACTATCAGTACATAAGTAAATGCATGAAGATGGAAAGATACGATATTTCATAAGATTATAGTGTAAGTCATTATAAGGGAAAATTTTTGTTGCAATACAAAAAAATTGGCCAGCTAAATTAGTGACAAACTTGTGGAGTATTTAAATGCAAATATAAGCAGCATTGAGCTTAATTCACTAATTCATGGAGAACATTTCAAATGTTGCCACGGAGAGTGACTCAATCACAGCTATGCTTTAAGATGATTATGTTTGAAGAAGAAGGAGTCTGGACAATCATGATAAGAAGACTAAAGATTTAGAATTGAGTGAAATAATAAGTTTGGAAAAGAGGGGAATGTCTGAGAGATATGATAGTTAAATATGGTTAGATCAATTAACTAATTAAATATATAAGGAAAAATAATTAAACGTGGTCTCAATGTTATAAGCCTGAGTGTTTGTGTTAGAGGAGAGGTGATGACTGAAATAATCAAGGCATAAAAGGTGGGAGTTGAGCTCAGTTTTGCCATGATAAATTGGAAGTGTTGGCAGGACATGTGATGAAAGTGTTTAAGAAATTGTTGGAAATACAGAAGTGAGCTCCAAAGAGGATAGACAGGTAAATATATTGTTCTGAGAGCTTGAACTCATAGAATCAGGAAAATCTTCACTCTGAGGTCATACAGTGTCCTGTGCTTAGGAGTGGCCCGTGTGTGATTTAGTGATCTGATGTTGCCATCTTGAAATTTTTAATAATTTTGAAAAAAGGGTACCACATTTTAATTTTGCCATGTGAAATATGTATTTGGTCCTGCATGGGGCTATGAAAGATTGACAAGGGAGATGATATAGACAGAGGAGAGGAGGAGCTACTTAAGACGCTTGAGGAAATGGTCCCATTGATAAGTCAAAAACTAAAAGGAGACCAAAATATGGAGTCTCATTGTCCCAGGAAATTCCAAATAATGAGTTTTTAATTCTTGGATGGATATGATAACTGTAGATATGAAATAATTTTTAAATAGTGGAGTAAAATGATCAGCATTTAGTGTTTATCAAACAATAAGTTAAAGACTGGTGAACCTCACCTTTTTTTTTTTAATGGATTTCTGATTTATCATAAAAGGATGTGATCAAAGATATGGATGAACATTCAGATGAAAGAAATACGTAAGACATGGAGGTTCCATGCCTTGTCTGAGTGCTTCACTCTCCCCAACTCTCCATATGTTCACACCCGTAAGTTCCTCATGTGCATGCTAAATCGCTTCAGTCATGTCCAACTCTTTGCAACCCTATGGACTCTAGCCCACCATGCTCCTCTGTCCATGGGATTCTCCAGACAAGAATACTGGAGTGGTTTCCATTTCCTCCTCCAGGGGATCTTCCCAACCCAGGGATCGAACTCACATCTCTTACATCTCCTACATTGGCAGGCACCACGTGGGAAGACTGTAACTTCCTCAAGACATTTTAAATATCATTTTGTTCAACTAAGACATAGAAAGAATGGATAGGGGAATAACTAGTCTAAAATAAAGGTTCTTAACTAGGCATAAGATTTACGAGATGTCCTATATTTTTTGTCCCACAGTGCATCAGCCATCATAGAGGAAGTTAAGATATGGCAAAAAGAAATAACATATCTACTACAGATTTCATCCTCTTGGGCCTCTTTCCTGAGTTCCAATATGCCAGCCTCCTGGTCTACCTCATTCTTCTGGTCTACCTCATTGCCCTCACAGGGAACTCCATACTCACCTTCCTGATCTGGCTGGATGTTCACCTCCACACTCCCATGTACTTCTTACTCAGCCAGCTCTCTCTCATTGACTTGTTCTACATCTCCAGCTCAGTTCCTAAGATGGTCATCAACCACTCTTTGGGGAAGCACAGCATCTCTTTCATTGGCTGTGGAATCCAAATGTTTTTCTGCCTGAGTCTAGGTGGTGCTGAGTGTCTCCTTCTGACCTTCATGTCGTATGACCGATTTGTGGCTATTTGTAATCCCCTGCAATACACAGTCATCATGAATTCTAAGGTCTGTTTGCTCATAGCAGTAGCATCATGGACTGGGGGTGCTCTAAATTCACTCATTCAAACCATCTACACCATGCATTTTCCCATATGTGGTCTAAAGGAAATAAATCACTTCTTCTGTGAGATGCCAGCCATCTTAAAGCTATCCTGTGAGGATACTTCAGATTATGAGATGGTGGTATTTGTGGTAAGTATCATATTTATCCTCATCCCTTTCAACCTCATAATTGCCTCCTACATTCAAATCTTCCTCACTGTTCTCAAAATGAAATCTCCTGAGGGGAGGAACAAAGCTCTGGCCACGTGCTCTTCTCACCTGACTGTGGTGAGTCTCTACCTGGGGCCAGGCATAGTGGTGTACATGACACCTGGCTCCTCCCACACCCCAGCATTGGATCAAGGTCTTTCTGTGTTCTACACTCTTCTTACTCCCATGCTGAACCCCATTATATACAGCCTGAGGAACAAGGAGGTTGTGGGGGCCCTGAGAAAGGTCCTGAGGAAGAAGCTGGTATCAAAGTAATTTAAGAAATATCATTACCGTAAATCTAGTTTCAGTATGGAAGTCCTGGCTTGCTTTTTCTTCCTCTACACAGAATTCCTATTTAGGAACATATATTATTTTAGAAATATTGACTATCCAGTTACTTTATTATGTTTGAAACAAAATAATTAAGTTCAGTTATGAGTTGCTTTCATAGAAATATTTGGAGAAAAAGGCTTTAATAGCACATAGATGGAAGCATATATACGCAGTTTCCTAATTCATCCACAAAAGTGGATGAGGATTCCCATCATTTTTTTTTAATCATCACAGAGATAGAGAAAGCTTGGACTACTTATTCTAACATTTGACCAAGTATCAGCCTGGTCTGAGAGTAGAACAAAGAAAGAGATAGGGTCATTAATTTTCTTCAAGAAGAACTGTTTTCTCCAGGTTAATAATATTTCTTTTGATTGAGTGAAAACCAAATTTATTTCTTTGACAACTATTAAGGAACAATTATCTATTGACTGTATTTCATATCTTTTAATTTAATGAAATCGCATTCTGACCTCATAGTTACAGTAGGAGTTTTCAGAGATTTGTTACTTTACAGTTTCTTAGTTCTCTAACCTCATCTCGCATTATTCATTTCTCTCAGATAAACAAAACCAACATATCTTTGAGAAAGAAATTTCAAGGACAGATGGATGTCCAATCCCTCCCCACTTCCTATGAGAAAAAGTTGGATGGTGAAAGTAGGGGAGCAATAAAGGAGAGATGAAGACAGTACAGTGTTTTGTTAGTAGATTGTATCTCATTACCCTATCAGAACCTCATGGAGGTCAGCAATATTATAGCCAAACAAAGGAACTGTGTCTTGATACGCAGGGAAACGATTCCCATGATCCCTTCACGATCTCAGAGAGACAGAACATTAGTAAAAGTAATAGTAGCTGATATAACAGATATCCCTCCCAAATCTTAGCTCACTAACACAATAGAAGTTTATTTTTTGTTCATAAAAGGTCTAATCTTTAGAGGGGTAGAATCTGTGGTTCTGTTCCTTACAATCAGTGATCCAGACTGACATAGGTTCTGACATCATTAGCATGTGATTTCTAAGATTGAATGGGCTTTGGTGTATATCCAGCAAAAAGAAGTGCAGAAATGTCTGAGATGGTCTTACAGGCTAGTCAGGGAAGTGGCAAACATGACATCTACCCATATTGAATTTGTCAGAGTCTTACACCATGGGCTTTCCTGGCAGCTCAGTGGTATAGAATATGCCTGCCAATGTAGGAAATGTAGGTTTGATCCCTGGGTAGAGAACATACCCTGGAGAAAGAAATGGCAAACCACTCCAATATTCTTGCCTGGGAATTCCCGAGGAGCTTGGTGAGCTACCATCCATGGGGTTGCAAAAGTGTCAGACACAGCTTAGTGACAACAACAGCAAGTCCTATGCCACATCTTACTGAATGGTGGCTGGAAAATATCTTCTAGCTGTGTCACCAGAGGAAAAGAAAATGGGTATGGTGAATACTTAGCCAAATAATTGTGTATTGTGCCCTGGTTGTTGCTGTTTAATCACTCAGTCATGTCAGACTCCTTGTGACCCCAGTGACTGCAGCACCCTAGGCTTCCCTATCCTTTACCATCTCCTAGAGCTCGATTAAACTCATGTCCACTGAGTTGGTGATGCCATCCAACCATCTTGTCCTCTGTCATTCCCTTCTTCCCCTGCTTTCAATCTTTCCCAGCATCAGGGTCTTTTCTAATGAGTCGGCTCTTCCCATCAGGTGGCCAAAGTATTGGAGGTTCAGCTTCAGCATCAGTCCTTCCAATGAATATTCAGGATTGAATTCCTTTAGAATTAACTGGTTTGATCTCCTTGCAGTCCCAGGGATTCTCAAGAGTCTTCTGCAACACCACAGTTCAAAAGCAATCCTTCAGCGCTCAGCCTTCTTTATGGTCAAACTCTCACATCCATACATGACTACTGGGAAAACCATAGCTCTAACTAAATGGACCTTCGGTCAGCAAAGTAATGTCTTTGCTTTTCAATATGTTGCCTAGGTTTGTCATAGTTTTTCTTCCAAGGAGCATGCATCTTTTAATTTCATGGCTGCAGTCACAATCCACAGTGAATTTGGAGCCCAAGAAAATAGAGTCTGTCACTGTTTCCATTGTTTCTCCATGTATTTTCCATGAAGTGATGGGACCAGATGCCATGATCTTCATTTTTTGAATCTTCAATTGTAAGCCAGCTTTTTCACTCTCCTCTTTCACCTTCATCAAGAGGGTCTTTAACTCCCCTTCACTTTCTGCCATAAGGGTGGTGTCAATTGCATATATGAGGTTATTGATATTTCTCCCAGCAATCTTGATTCCAGATTCTGCTTCATCCAGTCTAGCATTTCACATGATGTACTCTGCATATAAGTTAAATAAACAGAGTATCAGTATACATCCTTGACATAATCCTTTCCCAATTTTGAACCAGTCCATTTTTCCATGTTTGGTCTTAACTGTTTCTTCTTAACCTGCATACAGGTTTCACTAGGCAGGTAAGGTGGTCTGGTATTCCCATCTGATTAGGAATTTTCCACAGTTTGTTGTGATCCACACAAAGGCTTTAGTGTCGTCAATGAAGCAGAAATAGATGTTCTTCTGAAATTCTCTTGCTTTTTCTATGATCCAAAACATGTTGGCATTTTGATCTCTGGCTCCTCTGCCTTTTTCAAATCCAGCTTGAATATCTGGAAGTTCTCAGTTCATGTACTGTTGAAGCCTAGCTTAGAGAATTTTGAGTATTACTTTGCTAGCATGTGAAATGAGTGCAACTGTGTGATACTTTAAACATCCTTTGACATTACCCTTCTTTGGCATTGGAATTAAAACTGATATTTTCCAGTCCTGTGGCCACTGCTGAGCTTTCCAAATTTGCTGGCATATTGAGTGCAGTCCTTTCACAACATCATCTTTTAGTATCTGAAATATCTCAGCTGGAATTCCATCACCTCCACTAGCTTTGTTCATGGTGATGCTTCTAAGGCCCACTTGACTTGGCACTCCAAGATGTCTGGCTCTAGTTGAGTAATCACACCATTGTGGTTATCTGGATCATTAAGATCTTTTTTTGTATACTTCTATGTATTCTTGCCACCTCTTCTTAATGTCTTCTGCTTCTGTTAGTTTCATACCATTTCTGTCCTTTATTGTGCCCATCTTTGCATGAAATGTTCCTTTGGTATCTCTAATTTTCTTCAAGAGATCTCTAGTCTTTCCCAGTCTATTGTTTTTCTCTATTTCTTTGCACTGATCACTGAGGAAGGCTTTCTTATCTCTCCTTGCTATTCTTTGGAAGTCTGCATTCAAATGGGTATATCTTTCCTTTTCTCCTTTGCCTTTCACTTCTCTTCTTTTCTCAGCTATTTGTAAGGCCTCCTCAGATAATCATTTTGCCTTTTTGCATTTCTTTTTCTTGGGGATCACTGCCTCCTGTACCTGTTATGAACCTCCATCCATAGTTCTACAGGCACTTTATCAGGTCTAATTCCTTGAATCTATTTGTCACTTCCACTGTGTAATCGTAAGGGATTTGATAGGTCATAATAGAGTCAATAACATAGTTACTGGCTTCAGCAAAGCAGTTGAATAATACACATGCTCTTCAGTATCAAAAGAAAAAAGCTACTAAAGGACATGCTCACAGAAACAAGGTAAAATGAGAGGTTAATTGCATAATATGCTAAAAATGTTTTTTAATTACAGCAAGCAACCAGATTGGGCCTCAAACAGTTCATTTCCTATGAAAAACTATATTTAAAACTGTTTTCTCACTGTTTTATACAACTCAATTTTTCTATCATATCATAAAATAACTTGAAAAGTTGTTGTGTGTGTATAGCATACCTGTGCATGTGTGCTAAGTCATCTCAGTCGTGTCCAATTCTTTGTGATCCCATGGACTGTAGCATTCCAGGCTCCTCTGTCCATGGGATTCTCCAGGCAGGAATATCAGAGTGGGTTGCCACATCCTTTTCCAGGGGATCTTTCTCACCCAGGGATCAAGCCAGCATCTCTTATATCTCTTGGGTTGGTAGGAGGGCTCTTTACCACTAGCACCACCTGGAAAGCCTAGTATCCTTATAGTACTTTGTAGTATTCATGATGTATTTATCACCTGAGAAAACTGAAAAATTATTCTAATTAAATCCCAAATAACATCTACCATATGGTTCTCCAGAACAGTGACTCTTTAACACATCTGGACCATGTTAAGTACCCTGCTTAAATAATGAAAATGAGAACTAAGATGCATTTCTTTCCTGAGCTCTCGTTACTCTCAAGGATTTACCAATCATATTTATCAAATTGAATATAACATATTGTGAAAATATTATGTGCCATAAACTATGCTAATGTTTGTGACCAAAGTCCCATAAAATGCATATGAATTAAAATCTGTCTATTTTTAATGTTGGGATGGGCACATCAAAAAGACTACAAACAATACATGCTGAAGAGTACGTGAAGAAAAGGGAACCCTCTTACAGTGTTGGTTGAAATGAAAACTGATGCATCCACTATATAAAACAGTATGCAGTTTCTTTTTAAAAATGGAGTTACTATATGATCCAAGATTCTCATTCCTGCACCTATATCCAAAAAATGAGAAATGTAATTTGAAAAGACATATGCATCCCAATGATCATATCAGCACTATTTATAATTGGCCAAGACATGGAAGCAACCTAAGTGTGCATCAACAAATGAATGGATAAAGAATATACACATACACAATGGAAAATGGAATATTACTTCTACAAAAGGAATGAAACATTGCCATTTGCAGCAATGTGAGTGGGCTTAGACATTATCATACTAAGTAAATCAGACAGAGAAAGAAAAACATTATATGATATTATTTATATGTGTAGTCTAAAAATAGTACAAGTGAACTTACTTACAAAACAAAAACAGACTCATAGACATACAAAACAAACCTAGAGTCATCAAAGGGAAACGGGCACGGGGATAAATCAGAAGTAAGGGATTAACAGATGTATACTACCATACATAAAATAGATAAACAGCAAGGATTTGCTGTATAGCACAGGAAACTATATTTAATATCCTGTCATAACTTGTAAGGAAAAAACTCTGAAAAAAAATTACATATCTGAATCATTTTTCTGTACACCTGAAACTAATCAAATCTTGTGAACCAACTATACCTGAGTAAAAAATAATGTTGGGATGAGCAGACTTCCAAGTTTAGTACATTTAGGGAGTGTCAAGGAAGATTCCTCTGAGGAAGTTTACTTTTTAAATTGAAGTATTGTTGATTTATGATGAAGTTTGCTGAAGTTAAAACATGAAAATAGGGAGTAACCAAGTTGAGGAAAAGAGAAAATGTATTTCAGGATAAAGAACAGAAAGCAGGGGATTCTAGAATTTGTGAAGTACTTAGGGTATTGATGTCTCCAAGCCTTCGTGATCGTAACTAGCAGGAAAGCAAAGAGTGGTGGGAAATAAGTTTGAAGAATTTCTTGTCTTGAGTTCTCCTGAAAACAGAACCTGATACAGGGACTTGGGAGATGATCTCAGGAAGCAAGAGTGATACAGTAGGGAGAGTGACATAGAGAAGGTGGAAAAATATCAATTTTTTATTGGGTTTTTTTGTTTGGTTGGTTGGTTCATTTTCTGGCCGCACTATGCAGCATGCAGGATCTTAGTTCCTCTACCAGGAATGGAACCTCTGCCCCCTGTGTTTGGAGTGCAGAGTCTTAACCCCTGAACTGCCAGGGAAGTATGTATTATAAGATTTTCATTTATAGGGTATTCAAGGATGTTACTGTGTGTAGCTGGAGTTCTATTTTGTTGGCCCTCCTAAGAAGCATACATAATGCCTTCCAGAATTACCCAACTGAAGGTCAGAAGAAAGAAAAATCCCTCACCAGTCTCAGTCTCCTTTGGTCAATGTCTATTCTCAGGAGGTACTTCCACAGTTGCATCCCGTGTTCAGGACCTATATTTTGACAGAACCCAAGCTTAAGGGAATGGGAAGCATAAATGTCACAAGTGACAGAGTAAAGGGAGGAAGACGCAATCATTGCTTTACCCTTGCACTGATACATTCCCGGTATTGTGCAACAACACCATGCAATAACCCTTGATTCAGTACATATGCCACATCCTGGGGGGCAACACCCCATCTCACTGACCTTTAGCTAGAATCTTCAATGAAACTCTAAAAGGTATTCTGTTGTTCTATCAGGTTAACAGTTTCCACATTAATTCTCACATGGTAGGATGAGAGAATCATGAGGTCATACATGCATTGCCACAGGCCCATCCCTGTAAAATAGGCATCTTTGCCTGAGGCAATATTGATGTAAGATTCAGTATTTCTCAATAAGGAACTGTGCAAACTCTTGAAGAAGTACTGGAAGAGGTAGTGCAGAAAATAAAAATCAAATTCACCACCACAGATGCCAATTCCATGAAGAAGCTTCCTTGTCTTGTCTGGGGTACTATGGTCCAATGTGGCAATCATAGTGTTCATTCAGCATTGGTTTCTAGATAATCCCCAACTGATTGATTTTGGTTCAAGGGTACCCATGGTATTGGACCCATGCACAGCCTGCTTCATTGCATTCATTGTCATTCCATTCATGGTCCTATTATATATAAGCACCAGGTTGGCCACTGATAAAAACTATATGACCTTTACTGGATAAGTCATTCTGTCCACCTCTTTCTTTAGTGGCCATTCAATGATGTGTGCTCTAAGAAGGCACTGATATGAAGTAGAAAGTTCTGCTCAGTTTATTCCTATCTTACAGATTCATTCATACTTCATGCTCCTTCCATAGACTTCTTTGTTTCTGATTTTTCAAATTATGCTTCCCCAGGCCACATACAACTAGCCAAGCCATTAACCATGGCTTAAGTTATGTATGTCCTTATCTCAGTCTATATCTCTCTACATACAGAGTAAATAATTAAACCTCTGCCCTGAGGGAAGATTTTCACACACAACTGTCCTTTAGGGTCTCCTAAGAATGGGGTCATAAGGTAAAAGAAATCCCTTATTTTGGCTTAAACCAACGTACTAAACTAATGCATCAGTGAATTAGGTTCACATTTTTGCTTTTTCCATTCTTTGATCTTAGGAAGAGGCATTGGTTTAACAAAAGTAGATGTCTTTGAAGACTGATTGGGCTACCATTCATGGTACCATTCGTGGATCATTACTTATGATCTCTGAATCTGCTTAATTCAATTTCTCAATACATCATTTTCATTATATGTTGGATTGCTGCGCCTGGTTAAACTCACAATTTGATCCATTTAAAATAGTGGCTCATGGTAGGCTACTCCTGCTGCACAGTCACTTGTCATATACAGGCGTTCAGTTTCTGACATCAGGTTGTGTGTCCAATGATAAGCCACTCTCTGCTGTAGAAGACATGGACAACTTTAAAATCCTAGGATTCTGAATTGTAACTCTTCTATAGCTCCTGTTTAAGAGTCCACACACCATTTTAAACACTACTGTGGAAATAACTGAAAATATTACAAATGAGAGAATATCAAGGATATTTAATTAGAGCTTTTACAGTAAGGAGGGTTTCTCTGGTGGCTCAGAAGGTAAAGAATCTGCATGCAATGCAGGAGGTCCAGGTACAATCCCTGGGTTAGGAAGATCCCCTGGAGAAGGGAATGGCTACCCATTCTAGTATTCTTGTTTGTTTGTTTGTTTTTACTTTTTATTTTATTCTCCTATAATTTTGTTGTTGTTGTTGTTTCTAGTATTCTTGCCTGAAGAATTCCAAAGACAGAGGAGCCTCGTGAACTGCAGTCTATGGGGTCACAAAGAGCTGGACACAACTGAGTGACTAATGCTTTACAGTAAGGGAATCAGCTACCATCACTTCAGTTTGGTAAAGAATCAAAGTCAAGTAGAGGAGTGGGAAAACTTCATTGTGGGAAAAAGGAAGGTGTCATGTATGCCCTATTGGAGATTTTTGACTTGTGGAAGCTGTCGGCAGGCTAACTAAAAACAGAGTGTCCTATGTTATTGATTAGGAGAGGATATTTGGCTTCTTTCAATTGGTCAGAAGTTGGAAATGAGCATAAAAACTAAGTCTGATAATAATTAATCAAGTCTTAACTAGTACAGGTCAGTTGCTATTGGGTTATCATCTGATCTCTTGAATTGGTTACTAGAGAGTATAGGCTGGCTTCCTGGGCTGATTGCTGAAAGTTGTGGGTAGAAGTTCTGTTTTGATACAGAGTCTGGCTGTTATCCATTTGTTATTCATTTGTACGCTTACCTCACACTTCTAGCAATATTTGATATGGAGAGTTTTAACACTGCAAGACTGTGAATATTTACTACTTGTACTTCCCACATAATAACTGAATGCTTTTTATTCTCTTTATTGAAAAGTGAAGTGAAGGTGTTAGTTGCTCAGTCATATCTGACTCTCTGTGACCCCAAGGAATGTAGCCCACCAGGATCCTTTGTCCATGGAATCCTCCAGGCAAGAATACTGGAGTGGGTATCCATTCCCTTCTCCAAGGGATCTTCCTTACCCAGGGATCAAACCTGGGTCTCCTGAATTGCAGGCAGGTTCTTTACTGTCTGAGCCACAAGGGAAGCCCCATTCTCTTTATTGGTGGGAAATTAAAACGACATTTTTGCAAGATTAACAACCAAATACCAGTACTAGAGATTGTGATTATTTTATTCATCAAAGATATCACATTTGGAATGAAACCATTCTAGGGAATATCACCAACCTGCTAATCCCTTCATCCTTAAAATGGAGAATAAAATTAAATATAATTTCATATTTCATATTCACTAACAATTAGTGATGGAGAAGGCAATGCACCCCACTCCAGTACTCCTGCCTGGAAAATCCCATGGACAGAGGAGCCTGGTAGGCTGCAGTCCGTGGGGTCGCTGAGGGTCGGACAAGACTGAGCAACTTCGCTTTCACTTTTCACCTTCATGCATTGGAGAAGGAAATGGCAACCCACTCCAGTGTTCTTGCCTGGAGAATCCCAGGGACGGAGAGCCTGGTGGGCTGCCATCTATGGGGTCACACAGAGTCGGACACAACTGAAGTGACTTAGCAGTAGCAACAGCAACAATTAGTGAATATGTTTTCAATAAACTTATAAAGATAACAAAGGCCAGAAGTTGGCAAACTTTTTCTTTGAAGATTCAGATATTTAATATTTTAGTCTTTGTGGTCTATAGGGTCTCTGCCACAACTAATCAACTCTGAAAATATAGAAGCAGCTGTAGCTAATATGGAAATTAATAAGAATGAACATATTCTAGTAAACCTTCCTGATGGACACTGAAATTTGAATTTCACACAATTTTCTGAGCCCATGGGCCATACAAATATATGCAGCAGGACACATTTGGTGGTAGGTTGCTGACTCTAAATAAATATGATATAAAGGTAAATTAGTGTTATCTTTGTCCTCAAACAGCTGCATTATAACATGAAACTGTAAACACATATTCTAGAGTAATTCAAATAACAAGGCAGAACTTTTGATCAAAAATCCAGAGTACTGTATGGTATATTTGTTCATACCACTTGTATAAATTAAACACATAAATTTATACATTTGTATGCAAAGAGTTGATATTGCCAAAATACTACATATTAATTTAAAATTGCATTTTAAAAAAATAAAATAAATAAAATTGCATTTTATTGATAAAACATAAAATTATTAAATTATTTCCAACCCTTTTGAGATTTGCATGTGTGATGAAGGGGTTAAAGTGTTCAGAACTAAGCTTACATTTTTAACTAAGGTACATTACTTTTCCAACTTTTTCTGAATGTATTTGCCTGATTTTTTATTTCCTTTGACAATTGTCTGTTGTTTTTAAAGAATTGAAATGTATATTTTAAAACAATCTGGTTTTCATGATAATTATTTTGCAAATTATTTTTGAGTCTTTGTGGGCAAATATTCAGTCATAGTCAGTTAGACTGCTTTTAGAGACAGGAAACATTAAATCTTTAGATACTGTGTTTTGCTCTAGATATGCAAAAGATACCCTCAAAACCAGGTAATAATAATAAACCAAGACAGACTTCACATTGACTTTCTGAAAAACATTACAAGGACTCCATTAATTTTGTTAATTCAAATGGGTTATATAAAACACAGCCTAGTGAGACAGCTTTACTATGCCCATGTTCCACAGACAACATTACTAAAACTCAGAAATTTAATTTACTTGAATAAAATTTACAGTTAAAAAATTGGAGGATGACCATTAATTTAGGTCCATCTGATCTCAGTTAATTTTATTTACCATATGTTAGTATGTTAAAATGAAGCTATATTATCAAACTGCTATAAAATTAACTTCATTATAAGTCATATTGGCTAAAAGAATCATATAAAAATTGGGTAAAGTTTCTTGGGGGGTGAGGTAAATGTAGAAATACTGAATATTGAGTATCCTTCTATTTTTGAAATTTATCATAGGGCAGATTACATGTCCCTGATGGAAATTTATCATTTGCCTTGTGGTTTATCATGTGAAAATATTTTAAAACATCTGAATATTTTTCCATGGTGAGGAATATTTTTGTACATTTTAATGTTTGCCAATTAATTTCTAAGTTTTCCTATTACAATCTGGAATCAAAATTAATTAAAGTCTGGGGACTGTGTTCCCCTAGGTTATTCACTACCAAGGTCTCCAGACCCTTGATGGGAAATTAGTAAGCCTTCTATCTAGATCTTTGCTGATATACCAACCAGTATTTAATATACATAGTATCATAGAATCATAGCCACTGGTCTCATTTTCAAATGCATGACTTGCCATCAACATCAAGTCAGTTGCATTCACTTTTCTATGCAAAATAAAGGGCTAATGCCGCATAATGAGAAGTGTACCTGATCACAGAAATAATCCGGAAGTTATCAGCAATTCCAAGAGGCAGAGGAGATTGGAGATAAATAGAATTTAAGGTAGATATGAAACCAGGAAAAATAAGGAGTTTTGAACCTTGCCTAGTAATGGAAATTCTGTAGAGAATCTATATGATTATCATTAAGTCCTCAAATGTCAGACTTTGGTGATTGTATTTGTCAAAGGAAAATAAAAATCTGACTGTAGGCTTCCCAGGATTGAGGTCTAGGGGAAAACTACATAGAATTACATTTCTGTTTGACTATCTGTAGGAATTACATCAATTAAATAATGAGTCATAAATACTCATATAATCAAACACAGTATAATACTAAGCAGGTACTATTTATGATGTCAAGTAAAACATTTGAGAATGAGAATTACTATTCATTTAGACTCAAAACTGATATCCAAAGATTCACCTAAACTCAGGAAACGATTTAATCTCTTGATAATTTCTTGAATCAATCCTGCTGCTTTAGAAAAGCTGTTTGATGACTGAGTTGTGATTTCATTTCCATCTGCCTTATATGAACCCATAATAGGTATGGCCTCAAAGTATGCTAACAATAAGGGCAAACTCTGTTCCTAAAATGATATAGTAGTCATATCATTGTAAAAAGTCTTAAAAGGTCAATAAAATTCTACAGGTTAATATCACACTGTCCTCTTTATAAGTAGATTCATCTTCCATACTAGAGAAATAATGGAAATATATTCAGAGTTGACTCTCAGTAAGTACTTATTCCATTGAATTAAACTAATAAAATTGATCCACTTTTGTGAGAAAAATTTAATAAATAATACAGAAATATTTACTAAGGGATAGTTTATTGTTCTATTTAAAAAATACTGTGTATAATTTGGTTATGCTATGATCCAAGGTTTCTACTTCCTAAACACCAACCAACAATTTGTTTTCAGGTAGTTGGTTATTATTTAATAAGAATTTATAAAAAGCAAAATAAAAGTATCAAGTAAAAAATTAAACACATTTGGATGTTTTTTCTTAAAGTTTTGGCTCCAAAATTTTTAAACACTGACTTAGTCATCTTCATTAACCTCTTTGCCAGTTGTATTCTCATTGTTATAAAGTTAACCACTCATAATCTTAAAGAATATCATACCTTGGGTAATTAAAGTCAGGAGCACAGACCTAAAGCAAATTGTCAAATAGGGTGGTTGCAGTGATACTGATGATTTCTGAGATTTAGAATGTTTGAATGTTAGAATGTTTGCCATACCTCATACTCACTTTAAGTTGGAAGTCCTTTGATTATTATTCTAGCGAGAGAAATCAAGTATTTTTAGTAGACATATGAGTTCAACATAAAATACCAAAAGAGTTGGATGTCTCGACTCATTGAAGTAAATGGCAGGACAAGTTACACAGCATGATATGACTGTCCAGTTAAGAATTCCATGAGGTTACTCAGGAATGAGAAAACCTCAGGCTTTCAGAGTTATATAGTTCAAAACAGTTGAATAAAAAAGTGTGTAAGAATTCTAATTTGTTTCCCACTCACTTAGGAAATGTGATTTTTGCCATCAATCTGTTTTTAACCACAACAAACTCTGTGTTGCCTCAATCTTTAAATGTACATGAGTTGCTGTGTACTAAGGTAGATATGGGGCTTCCCTGGTGGCTCAGATGGTGAAGAATCCACCTGCAATGTGGGAGACCTGGGTTTGATCCCTGGATTGGGAAGATCCCCTGAAGGAGGGCATGGCAACCCACTCCAGATTCTTGCCTGGAGAATCCCCACGGACAGAGGAGCCTTATGGACTACAGTCCATAGGATCACGAAGAATCAGACATGACTGAGCGACTAAGCACAGCACAAGGGAGATAGAACTCAAATTAAACCTTACCTAATTATCCACTTACATCGTACTCAGACATTAGCTCTGTCTTCTGCGTTGGCATGTCACCCTGTAGGAGACTTAGTTATAGCACTTGTTTCACTCTTCTGTGATTAGTAGATAGAAATGATTTCATATCTAAGCTCACAGTTCATTGAAGGTATTGACTGTATCTGAATGCATTGCTGCCCCTTCTTCAACACCTAGTACAGAATGTGTAAAATATAGTGATTACTAAGTAAATGTAGAATGAAAAATAAGTGGCTGGTAAAAGTATTTCAAGAACTATTCTGTAACTCTTCTGAAATCATATGAATATGACTTTAGCAAAATGTGTGCTTCCTGATCATTTTCAACAAGATTACCTTCATAATTTATATTGTAGCAGAGTTGTCACTAAAGGAACAATAATAGTATTTATTAACTGACATTTTGTTACAAAAATCATCAGGATAAACACATTCAGAAATGAACCATCACCATTAAACCAAAGGAAGGCATTGTTTAAATTATGAAATTCCTGCTGCATTCATAGAGAACAGGATTTCCAGCTATTTTGATGTCTATGCTATATTACTGCACTTCTAAGAGAAAACAACAAAGAATATGAAATTTCCCCATATACAGCAACTGTCTTATTCAGGAGCAGGAAATCCACTTTTCCATAAGATGACATGTAGGAAAGAGCTTTAGTTCTCATCATCAATGCCAATCCAGTGAGGGATTTGTCATATATTCTACATGAAAATGTTACTACTAACTCCATGGGGTTTGTTCAACTTTCTGGTTAAATATTCATTGACTATATATTCTTCTATAGCTACTGTGCTGATTTTATTGAGATAGAGTAGATAAGTAAAACATAATCCTAGCACTTAAAACCTTAACATTTATGTTGGAGAAATATGTATACATGGAAAACTATAATAAACATATACAATAATAACTCATCTAAGCTTCATGACTACACTCTTGATGTTATTTGATTAACTTCCTTATTTTAAAGATCAGGAAAGTGAGGCACAGATAGTAAATGATGCAGCTAGGCTTGAATTTGGGTATCCTAGCCCTTGATACCCTGAGGTGTCTCAGTGGTAAAGTATCCATCTGCCAGGGCAGGAGATGCAGGAAACGTGGGTTCGATCCCTGGGTCAGGAAGATCACTTGGAGGAGGACATGGTAAGCCATCCAGTATTTGTTCCTGAAAAATCCAATGGACAGAGGAGCCTGGAGGGCTACAGTCCATTGAGGTCACAAAGAGTCAGAAGACTGAGTGACTGAGCACGTATGCAGCCTCTGACATATGCTCTTAGACTCCAAGCTACACTGTCTCTTAGTTATGATGATAAATAATTATATGTCTGATGTTATTAGGGACTGTAGAAATGTGGATAGGAAAATTTCTTCTTCTTCAGCTTTCAGTATACTGATAATTCTGAGCAGAAATAAAAGCAAAGGAGTTCAGCTGTGTGAATACATAAGTCCTGTGGAGAAACCATGAGAATGTATGTTTGACTGGAATTTGGGTTATCTGTTTTAAATTAATGGAATCTAAGATTTATAAGTATTCTTGGACCCAAGTCATGGAAAATCTAAAATTCTAGACTGAAAATATAAGCTTTATTTGGTCAAAAATAGAGAATATTGATGGCCTTCCTGGCAGATAATTATGTAAGTTTAGGAATTTCTATTACTCCATCTATGATGGTATATATACCTACTTGTTGCTCAGTCAAGTCCAACTCTTTGTGACCCCATAGACCCTGCTGGCTCCTCTGTCCATGGGATTTCCCAAGCAAGATTACTGGAATGGGTTGCCATTTCCTATTCCCGGGAATCATCCCAATCCAGGGATTGAACCTGTGTCTTTTGCATCTCCTGCATTGGCAGGCAGATTCTTTACCACCTGTGCCACTTGGGAAGCCTGTTTATGATGGCACTTACCATAAAAAGTAAATCAATGGGATATTTCATTAAAATTTGAAAAGCAATTGATTTGTGATTTTCAAAACTAAATTGAGTGAATTAAGTTGATATTTCTTTTGCCCAAATCTATAAGAGTTAATAATCAGGGTCCATGACTATCAGAAATAATATATACATTTTGAGGTTCAAATTTGTAGAAAGTAGATCCATTGCTATGATAAGTTTCTCCAAGAAAAAGCAAAGAGAGAGGAAAAAATAAAGAATAGAAAGAGGAAAACAAGATGAATCTTAGCGAGGTGAAGAGGAACTAAATTTGATCATTTTTTATAATATTCTTCATTTAACACACTTTTAGGCAATTGCTCAACAAAATGTAGTTAAATACTTCTGATGAGTTAATAGCACATATTGTGAAAGTCCAAATGGGAGGAAAGATATAAAATTTTAGATCCACATATTGATATAAGACATGTACTGAGTGTTCATTGTTCTAATCCATTTGATTTGTTCCCCAGCCCTGTTATATTTCTTTTAGAGGCATGGTGGGTGGGAATGCGTCATCAGTAACTGATTTCATCCTTGTGGGACTCTTTCCTGAGTTTCAGCATTCCATTGTTCTCAACTTCGTGGTCATTTTCATCTACATCCTTGCTTTCCTGGGAAACTTACTTCTCATTGTCTTGATTTGGGGGGACTCTCGGCTCCATACACCCATGTACATTCTCCTCAGTCAACTCTCCCTCATTGACTTGACATTAACTTCCACCATTGTTCCGAAGACAGCCTCTAACTTTTTCACAGGGAAAAGGACCATATCATGGATTGGCTGTGGAACACAGAGTTTCTTCTTCCTGATGTTGGGAATGTCAGAATGCCTCATCTTGACTCTCATGGCTTATGACCGCTACGTGGCTGTCTGCATCCCACTGCGTTATCTCACCATCATGAGCCCCAGGTTCTGTCTGCACATGGTTGCTGGATGTTGGATTGGAGGCTCCATAAGTTCATTTATCCATACAGTCTACCCTATGCATTTTCCCATCTGTGGGTCAAGGGAGATCCACCATTTCTTCTGTGAGGTCCCAGTCCTCATTAAGCTTTCCTGTGAAGACACTTCAGTGTATCAGTTAGTGGTGGTGGTCACAAGCATTGTACTGCTTGTTGTGCCTTTCAGTCTCATCATAGCTTCCTATACACTCATCTTCCTCACTGTCCTGCGTATGAACTCTGTCAAGGGCAGGAAAAAAGCCCTGGCCACCTGCTCTTCCCACCTAACTGTGGTAAGTCTCTTCTTCGGCCCAAACATATTCATCTACATGACTTTCACTTCCTCACATAGTCCAGAGCAGGACCAGGCTCTCTCTCTTTTCAGCAACATCCTCACTCCCATGCTGAACCCCCTTATCTACAGCCTGAGGAATAAGGAGGTGGTGGCAGCTCTCATGAAGTTGGTGGGGAGATGTGGGGTATCTTAGTAGATAAGGAATACTTCTCAGTTGTGGAAAGAACATGCTTGTGACCATGGACTAAACTACAGTTCAGAGTTTAAATCCCAAGGTGTTGCATGGTTCAGGAAACCAGGGTGATTGCGACCCTATGTAAATAAAACTTTTCACGTGTGATTTCCAGGTTTCTAATGGAGGTCCTTAATTTTTCACTGGGGCATTATCATGTAAGGAGAAATTTAAGAAAATTAGTTTACCTGTTAAATTAAATATTATTTGAAATCTTTGAAGTTATTAGAAATTTTTTCTAATAAAATATAAATTCACTATGGACCTCAAGATGAACTAAAATTCCATGAGTTGGCTTACTATTAAAATTAACAGATAAGTTGAAATACAATAAATAAAAATTATTTTAAATGAACCAGGTTTAGGTGCATTCCAAAGTTTAATATTAAAATAAACTGGTATCTTTTATAATACAAGATGCTAAGGAAAGGTGCATTTTAAACTATGAGATAATGAGATAAAGTCATTTAAATATGTATTAGGTGTTATAAGCTCATACCCTACTGTGAAAGTGAAAGTGAGGTCACTCAGTCGTGTCCGACTCTTTGTGACCCCATGGACTGTAGCCTACCAGGCTCCTCAGTCCATGGAATTTTCCAGGCAACAGTCATGGGTTGCCCTTCTCCAAGGGATCTTCTGTATCAAATATCTTATTGCATAGTTGACTCATAATTAGTTATTAAAATCACAATAAATAAATGGATACAAATTCCATACTGTAATTTAAAAGAGAAGAATAATACCTGTAAGTAATGTACTGAACAATTGGGGGAAATTATGAGATGTTGCCCTTCTGCTGTTTTCTCTCCCAACATTTTTCCCTTCTCTTGAATGAAACCTCAGGAACTCTCCAGAGTTGATTTGCTTCCCCTTAGACAGTGAGCAGTCGGACACGACTGAGTGACTTCACTTTCACTTTTCACTTTCACACATTGGAGAAGGAAATGGCAACCACTCCAGTGTTCTTGCCTGGAGAATCCCAGGGAAAGGGGAGCCTGGTGGGCTGCCGTCTATGGAGTCACACAGAGTCAGACACGACTGAAGTGACTTAGCAGCAGTAGCAGCAGCAGCAGACAGTGAGAATTCCTTGTTCATTTTAAGCTACAAGAGTAGCCTAAATTTAATAACTTTAGTAAATTTTCTTGAGATATGTTTCTATATTTCAAGAAAATACCTTCTAGAACTAACACCCAAAAAAATGTCCTTTTCTTCATAGGGGACTAGAATGCAAAAGCAAAAAGTCAAGAGATACTTGGAGTAACAGGCAAGTTTGGCTTTAGTGTACAAAATTAAGCAGGGCAAAGACTAACAAAGATTTTCCAAGAGAACACACTGGTCATAGCAAACATCCTCTTCCAACAACACAAAAGACAACTATACACATGGACATCACCAGATGATCAATACCAAAATCAGATTGATTATATTCTTTGTGACTGAAGAAGGAAGAGTTCTATACAGTCAGGAAAAACAAGACCTGGAGCTGACTGGGGCTCTTATCATGAATTCTGTATTGCAAAATTTAAACTTAAATTAAAGAAAATAGGGAAAACCACTAGGCCATTCAGATATGACCTAAATCAAATTCCTTATGATTATGCTGTGGAAGTGACAAATACATTCAGGGGATTAGATCTGATAGACAGGGTGCCTGAAGAACTATGGGTGGAGGTTTGTGACATTGTAGAGGAGGCAGTGATCAAGACCACCCCTAAGAAAAAGAAATGCAAAAGGCAAAATGGTTGTCTGAGGAGGACTTACAAACAGCTGAAAAAAGAAAAGAAGCTAAAGGCAAAGGAGAAAGGGAAAGATATACCCATCTGAATGCAGAGTTCCAAAGAATAACAAGGAAAGATAGGAAAGTCTTCTTAAGTGAACAAGACAAAGAAATAGAGGAAAATAATAGAATGGGAAAGGCTAGAGATATCTTCAAGAAAATCAGAGATACCAATGGAACATTTCATACAATGATGGGCACAATAGTGGACAGAAACAATATGGACTTAACAGAAGCAGGAGATATTAAGAAGATGTGACCAGAATACATAGAACAGTACAAAAAAGCTCTTAATGACCATGATGGTGTGATCATTCACCTAGAGCCAGACATCCTGGAGTGTGAAGGCAAGTGGGCCATAGGGAAGTATTACTATGAACAAAGCTATTGGATGTGATGAAATTTCAGCTGAGCTATTTCAAATCCTAAAAGATGATGCTGTTAAAGTGCTGCACTCATTATGCCAGCAAATTTGGAAATCTCAGCAGCTGCCACAGGACTGGAAAAGGTCAGTTTTCATTGCACTCCCAAAAAAAGCAATGACAAAGAATGTTCAAACTGCTGCACAATTGCACTCAATTCACATGCTAGCAAGGTAATGCTCAAAATCTTTCAAGCTAGATTTCAAAAACACATGAACTGAGAACTTCCAGATGGATTTAGAAAAGGCTGAGGAACTAGATATCAAATTGCCAAAATCTGCTGGATCATAGAAAAAGCAAGGGTATTCCAGCAAAACATCTACTTTTGCTTCATTGACTACACTAAAGCCTTTGACTATGTGGATCACAACAAACTGTGGAAAATTCTTAAAGAAATGAGAATACCAGACCACATTACTTGCCTCCTGAGAAACCTGTAGGCAGGACAAGAAGCAATAGTTAGAACCAGACATTGAACAATGAGCTGGTTCAAATTGAGAGAGGAGTAGGTCAAGGCTGATTACTGTCACCCTGCTTATTTAACTTATATGCAGAATATATCATGCAAATACCAGGCTGGATGAAACACAAGCTGGAAAGAAGATTTCAAGGAGAAATATCAACAACTTCATATATACAGATGACACCACCCTAATGGCAGAAAGTGAAGAGGAACTAAAGAGCCTCTTGATGAAGGTGAAAGAGGAGAGTGAAAAAGCTGGCTTAAAACTTCAACATTTGAAAAACTAAGATCATGGCATCTGATCTCATCATTTCATGGCATATAGATGGGGAAAAATGGAAACAGTGGCAGATTTTATTTTCTTGGGCTCCAAAATCACTGTGGAAGGTGACTGCAGCCATGAAATTAAAAGAAACTTGCTTCTTGTAAGAAAAGCTATGACAAAACTAGACACCGTATTTAAAAGCAAATACATCACTTTGCCGACAAAGGTCTGTCTGTCTAGTCAAAGCTACAGTTTTTCCAGTAGTCATGTACAGATGTGAGAGCTGTACCATAAAGAAGGCTGAGCGCTGAGTAATTGATCCATTTGAACTGTGGTGTTGGAGAAGCCTCTTGAGAGTCCCTTGGACTGCAAAGAAATGAAACCAGTCATTGTAAAGAAAATTAACCCTGAATATTCATTGGAAAAACTGATGCTGAAGCTGAAGCTCCAATACTTTGGCCACCTGATGAAAAGAGCTGACTCATTGGAAAATACCCTGATGCTGGGAAAGACTGAGGGCAAGAGAGAAGAGCGTGACAACGGATAAGATGGTTGAATGGTATCACTGACTCAATGGATGTAAGTTTGAACAAACTACAAGAGATAGGGAAGGATGGGGAAGTGTGTTGTGAATATATATATGTATGTTCAACAAAAAGGAAATGTCTATGTGTGTTTCAATATACCATATGGTAAATCACTAGAATTTATCCCATTAAAGGGATAAATCAGGAATTTTAAATAACAGGAGAAAATAAACATTCAGTTCAGTCACTCAATCATGTCTGACTCTTTGCGACCCCATGAAACACAGCACACCAGGCCTCCCTGTCCATCACCAGCTCCCAGAGTTCACCCAAACCCATGTCCATTGAGTTGGTGATGCTATCCAACCATCTCATCCTCTGTTATCCCCTTCTCCTCCTGCTCTCAATCTTTCCCAGCACCAAGGTCTTTTCAAATGAGTCAGCTCTTCCCATCAGGTGGCCAAAGTATTGGAGTTTCAGCTTCAACATCAGTCCTTCCAATGAACACCCAGGACTGATCTTTAGGATGGACTGGTTGGATCTCCTTGCAGACCAAGAGACTCTCAAGAGTCTTCTCCAACAACACAGTTGAAAAGCATCAATTCTTCGGCACTCAGCTTTCTTTATAGTCCAAATCTCACATCCATACATGACCACTGGAAAAACCATAGCCTTGACTAGACGGACCTTTGTTGACAGAGTAATGTCTCTGCTTTCTAATAGGCTATCTAGGTTGATCATAACTTTCCTTCCAAGGAGCAAGCATCTTTTAATTTCATGGCTGCAATCACCATCTGCAGTGATTTTGGAGCCCAGAAAAATAAAGTCAGCCACTGTTTCCACTGTTTCCCCATCTATTTCCCATGAAGTGATGGGACTGGATGCCATGATCTTAGTTTTCTGAATGTTGAGCTTTAAGCCAACTTTTTCACTCTCCTCTTTCACTTTCATCAAGAGGCTTTTTAGTTCCTCTTCACTTTCTGCCATAAGGGTGGTGTCATCTACATATCTGAGGTTATTGATATTTCTCCCAGCAATCTTGATTCCAGCTTGTGCTTCTTCCAGCCCAGCATTTCTCATGATGTACTTACTCTGCATATAAGTTAAATAAGCAGGGTGACAGTATACAGCTTTAATGTACTCCTTTTCCTATTTCCAATCAGTTGTTCCATGTCCAATTCTGTTGCTTCCTGACCTGCATACAGGTTTCTCAAGAGGCAGGTCAGGTGGTCTGGTATTCCAATCTCTTTGTTAAAGGAAGAAACAAGTTGAAAAATTGTGATTACAGTCTAATTTTGCTCAGATGGTAAAGAATCTGCCTGCAATGCGGGAGACCTGTGTTCGATCCCTGGGTTGGGAAGATCCCCTGGAGGAGAACATGGCAACCCACTCCAGTATTCTTGCCTGGAAAATCCCCATGGACAGAGGAGCCTGGTGAACTACAGTCCACAGGGTTGCAAAGAGTCGGACACAACTGAGCTCTCCTCACCCTGGTTGTAATTATGTATTAAACCAGTGGGATTCATGGAGTGCAGAAAGAAAACACCTTTACTCTCCTGCTTTCCCTGGTCTACATGTACACGCAGTATGGTCTCTCTGGTCCGGCTTTGGCCTGGTCCCAGATAACCATTTCCATCTTATAGGGACTGCTGCTGGTCCTGTTTCACTTGGTTGGTCTGAAGGACCCAGATTTTAATGGACCATTTCAGGTGCAATGTCACTGAGTGTTCCGTGGTCATTGTGTCCTATCTCTTCTAGGGCCCAGAAACATGCCAATAATTTTGTTTTTTAAAAGTTTAAATTGAGGTATAATTAACATATAACATTATATTAGTTCAACATATACAAGATAGTATTTTCATATACATACATATTATAAAATGTTCTCCACGGTATGTCTAGTTAACATAGACTTTTCATTGTAACTGATAAGGGAATATCATGCATGCTGCTTGTAGATGCTAAGTTGTTTCAGTCTTATCCGACTCTTTGCAACACTATTGACTATAGCTCGCCAAGCTCCTCTGTCCTTTGGATTCTCCAGGCAAGAATATTGGAGTGAGTTGCCATGCCCTCCTCCAGGGGATCTTCCTGGACCAGGGATCGAATCCACATCTCCTGCATTGGCAGGCAGGCTCTTTACCACCTGTGCTACCTGGGAAGCCATCAGTGAAGTTACAAGTAGAAATTTGTTCTTATGATGAGAACTTTTAAGACTTACTCTCTTAACAGTTTTTAAGTATATCTTATAGTATTATTAACTATTGTCATCATACTGTACATTACATCCCCATGACTTACTTATTTGATAACTGGGAGTTTGTATCTCTTGATCACCTTCACCCATTTCACCCACTGCCAACTCCTGCCTCTGGTAACCACCAATCTCTTCTCAGCATTTGTTTTCTTTTTTTAACTTTTAGATCTCATATAAAAGTGAGATCATATAGTACTTGTCTTTGTCTGTATGATTTATTTTACTTACCACAGTGTCTTCATAGTCCACTCATGTGGTATAAAATGTTAGAATTTTCTTTATTTTTTGACTGAATAATATATTTATATATATATATATTTCCTAATCATCAACGGACAAATATGTTGTTTCAAAGTCTTGACTGTTGTAAATAATGATGCAGATATATTTTTGAGATAGTACTTTTTATTTCTTTCAGATAAATACCCTGAAGTGGAAGTACTGGATCATACATATGGTAGTTTTACTTTTAAGTTTTTGAGGAAATGTTTTACTGTTTTCCATAGCGGATGTGCCAGTTTACATTCCACCAAAGGCCACAAGTGTTCCCCTTGCTCCCTATCCTCACCTGCAGTTGTTGTTTCTTGTTTTTGATGTCAGCCGTTCTAACAGGTGTCATGTGACATCATTATGGCTTTGATTTGAAATTCTTGAATGATTATTGAAGGTGAGCATGTTGGCTATCTGTATGGATTCCTTGGAAAATGTCTATTCAGATCCTCTGATTATTTTTTAAGTACTATTGTTTGTGTTTTCACTATTGACTCATATGAGTTTTTAACAAAACATTTGAGACACTAATTCTGTATCAAATATGTGATTTTCAAATATTTTATCCCATTTGGAAGATTGCTTTTACATTTTGTTGATGGTTTTCCTTGCTGTGCAGAGTTTTTATTTTTTTTATTTTCTAAGTAGCCCCACTTGTTTATTTTTGTTTCTATTGTCTTTGCTTTTAGTGTCTTACTGCCTTTGTTTCCTTCTAGGATTCTTTTGGTTTCAAATCTTATGTTCCATCTTTAATCTATTTTAAGATAACGTTTGTGTATGAGATAGGATATCGCTCCAGATTCATTCTTTTGCATGTAGCTACATAGTGTTCCCAACCTTTTTTTGAAAAAACAAATTTTTCTCATTGAATATTCTTGGCTCCATTTTAGTATATTCATTGACCACATATATGTGGGTTTATTTCTTGGACCTCTATTTTGTTCAGTTTATTTGTGTGTCTGTTTTTATGCCAATAGCATATCATTTGTTGATTGGTATACCTTGCCATATAGTTTGAAATCAGGGAGCATAATGCCACCAGCTTTTTTCTTTCTCAGGAGTGCTTTAGCTATTTGGGGTCTTTTGTAGTTTCATACAAACTATAGAATTGTTTATTTCTTTAAATTGAGTACTGAAGAAGATTTCAGGAAATCTATAGGCTGTTTTGGGTAGTTTCTATATTTGAACATCAATTCATCCTACCTGTGTGCATGGAATATCTTTCCACTTATTTGGGCCTCTCATTTCTTTCATTAATTTCATATAGTTTTCAGTACATATCTTTAAATTCCTTGGTTAAATTTATTACTGGATATTTATTCTCATTGATGTAATTATAAACAAGATTGTTTTGTTAGTTTATCTATGTGTGCACAAAAGCACAGCTGATTTTTCCATGTTGCTTTTGTACCCTGCAGCATTACTGAATTTGTAACTATTTTTAATAAACGTTTTAAATTGAAATATAGTTGATAATATTATTGTTGTTGCCGTTCAGTTGCTAAGTCATGTCTGACTCCTTGAGACCCCATGAACTGCAGTACGCCAGGCTTCCTGGTCCTTTACTATCTACCAGAGTTTGTTCAAACTCATGTCCAGTTGAGTTAGTGATGCCATCCAGCCATCTCATCCTCTGTCACCCCCTTCTCCTCTTGCCTTCAATCTTTCCCAGCATCAGGGTCTTTTCAAATGAGTCAGCTATTCAAATCAAGTGGCTAAAGTACCAGAGCTTCAGCTTCAGCACTGGTCCTTCCAGTAAATATTCAGGGTTAATTTCTTTTATGATTGACTGATTTGATCTCCTTACTATCCAAGAAATTCTCCAGAGTCTTTTCCAGCACAACAGTATTGATTCTAGTCTAGTTAACATAGGCTTTTCATTGTAATTTATAAGGAAATTACATGTGTGCTTCTTTCATATTCCCGCCTCCGTCCTGGCTCTCAGAATGTATGTGATTTTGTGTGTACCATGTTGTTGTTGTTCAGTCACTCAGTCATGTCCAACTCTTTGTGACCCTATGGACTACAGCATCCCAATCTCCCCTATCCTTCACCACCTCTTGGAGCTTGCTCAAACTCATGTCCATTGAGTCAGAGAGGCCATCCAAACATCTCATCCTCTGTCATCCCCTTCTCCTCCTGCTTTCAATCTTTTCCAGCATCAGGGTCTTTTCTAATGAGTCAGCTCTTCACATCATGTGGCCAAAGTATTGGAGCTTCAACATCAGTCCTTTCAATAAATATTCAAGGTTGATTTCCTTTAGGACTAACTGGTTTCATCTCTTTGCAGTCCAAGGGATGCTCAAGAGTCTTCTCCAAGGTGTCCCAAAAGAAAGAAAGAAAGGGCATGAGAAGATACTTGAGGAGATAATAGTTGAAAACTTCCCTAAAATAGGAAAGGAAATAGCCACCCAAGTCCAAGAAACCCAGAGTCCCAAACAGGATAAACCCAAGGCAAAACACAAGACAGATGTTAATCAACTAACAAAAATTAAACACAAAGAATTAAACACAAAAATTAAACACAAAGAATAAATATCAAAAGCAGCAAGGGAAAAGCAACAAATAATACACAAGGGGATTCCTCATAAGGATGACAATTGATCTTTCAATTGAAACTCTTCAGGCCAGAAGGGAATGGCAGAATATACTTAAACTGATGAAAGAGGAAAACCTACAACCAGTATTACTCTATTCAGCAAGAATATCATTCATATATGAAGGAGAAATCAAAACCTTTACAGACAAGCAAAAGCTGAGAGAATTCAGAACCACCAAATCAGCTCTTCAACAAATGCTGAAGGATCTTTTCTAGATAGGAAACACAGAAAAGGTTTATAAAAATGAACCCAAAACAACAAAGTAAATAGTAACAGGATCATACTTATCAATATTATCTTAAATGTAAATGGGTTAAATGCTCCAACCAAAAGACAAAGACTGACCAAATGGATACAAAAATAAGACCCCTATATATGCTGTCTACAAGAGACCCACCTCAAATATAGGGACACATACAGACTGAAAATCAGGGGCTGGAAAAAGATATCTCATGAAAATGGAGACCAAAAGAAAGCAGGACTAGCAATACTCATATCAGATAAAATAGACTTTGAAATAAAGACCATGATAAGAGACATAGGACACTACATAATGATCAAGGGATCAATCCAAGAAGAAGATAAATAATTATAAATATACATGCACCTAACATTAGGAGCACCTCCATACATAAGGCAAATGCTAACAAGTAGGAAAGAGGACATTAAGAGTAACACAATAATAGTGGAGGACTTTAATACCCCACTCACACCTATGAATAGGTCAACCAAACAGAAAATTAGCAGGGAAACACAAGTTTTAAAGGATACAATGGACCAGTTAGACCTAATTTATATCTATAGGGCATTTCACCAAAAAAACAATGTATTTCACTTTTTTCTCAAGTGCACATGAAACATTATCCAGGATAGATCACATCCTGGGTCACAAATCTAGGCTTGGTAAATTTTTAAAAATTGAAATCATTTCAAGCATCTTTTCTGATCACAGTGCCAGATATCAACTACAGAGAAAAAAACTATAAAAAACAGAAACATATGGAGGCTAACCCCTGACCTGCCTCTTGAGAAACCTGTATGCAGGTCAGGAAGCAACAGTTAGCACTGGACATGGAACAACAGACTGGTTCCAAATAGGAAAAGGAGTATGTCAAGGCTGTATTTTGTCACCCTGCTTATTTAACTTATATGCAGAGTACATCATGAGAAACGCTGGACTGGAAGAAGCACAAGCTGGAATCAAGATTGCCAGGAGAAATATCAATAACCTCAGATATGCAGATGACACCACCCTTATGGCAGAAAGTGAAGAACTAAAGAGCTTCTTGATGAAAGTGAAAGAAGAGAGTGAAAAAGTTGGCTTAAAGCTCAACATTCAGAAAACTAAGATCATGGCATCCGTTCCCATCACTTCATGGGAAATAGATGGGGAAACAGTGGAAACAGTGGCTGACTTTATTTCTGGGGGCTCCAAAATCACTGCAGATGGTGACTGCAGCCATGAAATTAAAAGACGCTTACTCCTTGGAAGGAACCTAGATAGCATATTCAAAAGCATATTCAATAGCATGACCAACCTAGATAGCATATTCAAAAGCAGAGACATTACTTTGCCAACAAAGGTCCATCTAGTCAAGGTTATGGTTTTTCCAGTGGTCATGTATGGATGTGAGAGTTGGACTGTGAAGAAAGCTGAGCACCGAAGAATTGATGCTTTTGAACTGTGGTGTTGGAGAAGACTCTTGAGAGTCCCTTGGACTGCAACAAGATCCAACCAGTCCATTCTAAAGGAGATCAGTCCTGGGTGTTCTTTGGAAGGAATGATGCTAAAGCTGAAACTCCAGTACTTTGGCCACCTCATGCGAAGAGTTGACTCATTGGAAAAGACTCTGATGCTGGGAGGGATTGGGGGCAGGAGGAGAAGGGGACGACAGAGGATGAGATGGCTGGATGGCATCACCGACTCGATGGACGTGAGTTTGAGTGAACTCCGGGAGTTGGTGATGGACAGGGAGGCCTGGCATGCTGCGATTCATGGGGTCACAAAGAGTTGGACACGACTGAGCGACTGAACTGATTGACTGACTGACTGATGGAGGCTAAACAACAAACTTCTGAATAACCAACATATCACAGAAGAAATCATAAAGGAGATCAAAATATGCACAGAAACAAATGAAAATGAAAACACAACAACCCAAAAATCTATGGGATTCCGTAAAAGCAGTGCCCAGAAGGAGGCTCATAGCAATACAAGCCTACCTCAAAAAACAAGAGAAACATCAAATAAACAGCCTAATTTTACACCTAAAGCAACTAGAAAAAGAAGAACAGAAAAACGCCAAAGTTAATAGAAGGAAAGAAATAATAAAACTCATAGCAGAAATAAACGAAAAAGAAACAAAGGAGACTATAGCAAAGATCAACAAAACTAAAAGTTTGTTCTTGGAACAAAATAGAAAGCCCAGAGATAAATCCACACACCTATGGACACCTTATCTTTGACAAAGGAGGCAAGAATATACAATGGAGAAAAGACAATCTCTTTAACAAGTGGTGCTGGGAAAACTGGTCAACCACTTGTAAAAGAATGAAACTAGAACACTTTCTAACACCATACACAAAAATAAACTCAAAATGGATTAAAGATCCAAACATAAGACCAGAAACTATAAAACTCCTAGAGGAGAACATAGGCAAAACACTCTCTAACACAAATCACAGCAGGATCCTCTATGACACACCTCCCAGAATATTGCAAATAAAAGCAAAAATAAACAAATGGGACCTAATTAAAATTAAAAGTGTCTGCACAACAAAGGAAACTATAAGCAGGGTGAAAAGATAGCCTTCAGAATGGGAGAAAATAATAGCAAATGAAGCAACTGACAAACAACTAATCTCAAAAATATACAAGCAACTCCTACAGCTCAATTCCAGAAAAATAAACGACCCAATCAAAAAATGGGCCAAAGATCTAAATAGACATTTCTCCAAAGAAGACATACAGATGGCTAACAAACACATGAAAAGTTGCTCAACATCACTCATTATCAGAGAAATGCAAATCAAAACCACTATGAGGTACCATTTCACACCAGTCAGAATGGCTGCAATCCAAAAGTCTACAAATAATAAATGCTGGAGAGGTTGTGGAGAAAAGGGAACCCTCTTACACTGTGGTGGGAATGCAAACTAGTACAGCCACTATGGAGAACAGTGTGGAGATTCCTTAAAAAACTGGAAATAGAACGGCCACGTGACTCAGCAATCCCACTGCTGGGCATACACACTGAGGAAACCAGAATTGAAAGAGACATGTGTACGCCAGTGTTCATCACAGCCCTGTTTATAATAGCCAAGACATGGAAGCAACCTAGATGTCCATCAGCAGACGAATGGATAAGAAAGCTGTGGTACATATACACAATGGAGTATTACTCAGCCATTAAAAAGAATACATTTGAATCAGTTCTAATGAGATGGATAAAACTGGAGCCTATTATACAGAGTGAAGTAAGCCAGAAAGAAAAACACCAATACAGTATACTAATGCATATATGTGGAATTTAGAAAGATGGTAACGATAACCCTGTATGTAAGACAGCAAAAGAGACACAGATGTATAGAACAGTCTTTTGGACTCTATGGGAGAGGGCGAGGGTGGGATGATTTGGGAGAATGGCATTGTAACATGTAAAATATCATATGTGAAATGAATCACCAGACCAGGGTCGATGCATGATACAGGGTGCTCGGGGCTTGTGCACTGGGATGACCCAGAGGGATGGTATGGGGAGGGAAGTGGGAGGGGGTTCAGAATGTGGAACACATGTACACCCATGGTGGATTCATGTTGATGTATGGCAAAACCAATACAATATTGTAAAGTAATTACCCTCCAATTAAAATAAATAAATTTATATTTTAAAAAAAAGAATCTTATTCAAAGCTGACTCATTGGAAAATACCCTGATGCTGGGAAAGATTGAGGGTAGGAGAAGTGGATGACAGAGGATGCGATGGTTGGATGGCATAAAATAAAATAATAAAAGTTGGTTTTTTGAGAAGATAAACAAAATAGACAAATCATTAGCCAAACTCATAAAGAAAAAAAGAGAGAAGAATCAAATCAATAAAATTAGAAATGAAAATGGAGAAATTACACAACAGACAACACAAAACTACAAAAGATCATAAAGAGACTACTATGAGCAACTATATGCCAATAAAATGGATAGATAACTTGGAAGAAATGGACAAATTCTTAGAAGAGTATAACCTTCCAAAACTGAAGCAGGAAGAAATAGAAAATCTGAACAGACCAATCACAAGCACTGAAATTGAAACTGTAATCTAAAATCTTCCAACAAAGGCCCAGGACAAGATGGCTTCACATGTAAATTATACCAAAAATTTAGAGATGAACTAATATCTATCCTACCGAAATCCTTCCACAAAATTGCAGGGGAATGTAAACTCCCCAACTTATTGTATGAGGCCACCATCACCCTAATACCAAAACCAGACAAAGACACCACAAAAAATGAAAACTACAGGCCAATACCACTGATGAACATGGATGCAAACGTCCTCGACAAAATTCTACCAAGCAGAATTCAAAAACATATTTAAAAGATAATACATCATGACCAAATGGGCTTTATTCCAAGGGTACAAGGGTTCCTCAATATTTGCAAATCAATCAATGTGATACACCATATTAACAAATTGAAAGATAAAAACCATATGATTATTTCAATAGATGCGGAAAAAGCCTTTAACAAAATTCAACACCCATTTATGATAATTAAAAAAAAAAACTCTCCAGAAAGCAGGCATAGAAGGAACATACCTCAACATAATAAAGGCCACATATGACAAACTCACAGCAAACATTATCCTCAGTGGAGAAAAATTGAAAGCATTTCCTCTAAAATCAGGAACAAGACAAAGGTGCCCACTCTCACCATTACTATTCAACATAGTTTTGGAAGTCCTAGGCACAGCAGTCAGAGAAGAAAAAGAAATAAAAGGAATCCTGATTGGAAGAGAAGAAGTAAAACACTCACTGTTTGCAGATGACATGATCCTCTACATAGAAAACCCTAAAGATACCACCATAAAATTACTAGAGCTAATCAATGAATATAGAAAAGCTTCAGGATATTAAATTAATACACAGAAATCCCTTGTGTTCCTATACACTAACAAGGAAAAAGTTAGAAAGAGAAATTAAGGAAACAATCCCATTCACCATTGCAATGAAAACAAAAAAATACTTAGGAATAAATTTACCTAAAGAAACAAAAGACCTGTGTATAGAAAACTATAAAATCCTGATGAAAGAAGTCAAAGATGACAGAAATAGATAGAGAAATATACCATGTTCGTGGACTGGAAGAATCAATATAGTGAAAATGAGTATACTACTCAAAGCAATCTATAGATTCAACACAATCCCTATCAAGCTACCAATGATATTTTTCACAGAACTAGAATAAATAATTTCACAATTTGTATGGAAACATGAAAACCTCGAATAGCCAAAACAACCTTGCAAAAGAAGAATGGAACTGGAGAAATCAACCTTCCTGACTTCATACTATACTACAAAGCTACAGTCATCAAGACAGTATGATACTGGACAAAGACAGAAATATAGGTCAATGGAACAAAATAGAAAGCCCAGAGATAAATCCATGCATCTATGGACACCTTATCTTTGACAAAAGAGGCAAAATATACAATGGAGAAAAGACAATCTCTTTAACAAGTGGTGCTGGGAAAACTGGTCAACCACATGTAACAAAATTAAACTAGAACACTTTCTAACATCATACACAAAAATAAACCCAAAATGGATTAAACATCTAAATGTAAGACCAGAAACTATAAAACTCCAAGAGGAAAACATAGGCAGAACACTCTCTGACATAAATCACAGCAAGATCCTGTACGACCCACCTCCCAGAGTAATGGAAATAAAAGCAAAAATAAACAAATAGGACCTAATTAAACTTAAAACCTTTTGCACAACAAAGGAAACTATAAGTGCGGTGAAAAGGCAGCCCTCAGAATGGGAGAAACTAACAGTAAATGAAGCAACTGACATAGAATTAATCTCCAAAATATACAAGCAGTTCATGTAGCTCAATACCAGAAAAACAAACAACCTAATCAAAAAGTGGGCAATAGAACTAAACAGAAATTTCTCCAAAGAAGAGATACAGATGGCTAATAAACACATGAAAAGATGCTCAACATCACTCATTATTAAAGAAATGGAAATCAAAACCACAATGAGATATCATCTCATGCTGGTCAGAATGGCCACCATCAAAATATCTATGAATAATAAATGCTGGAGAAGGTGTAGAGAAAAGGGAACCCTCTTACACTGTTGGTGTGAATGCAAACTGTTACAGCCACTATGGAGAACAGTGTGGAGATTCCATAAAAAACTGGAAATAGAATTGCCATACAACACAGCAATCCCACTGCTGGGCAAATACACCAAGGAAACCAGAACTGAAAGAGGCACATGTACCCCAGTGTTCACTGAAGCACTGTTTACAAGAGCTAGGACATGGAAGCAACCAAAATGTCCATCAGCAGGCAAATGGATAAGGAAATTGTGGTACATATACACAATGGAATATTACTCAGCTATAAAAAGGAAAGCTTTTGTCAGTACTAATGAGGTGGATAAAACTGGAGCCTATTATACAGAGCGAAGTAAGTCAGAAAGAGAAACACCAATATAGTATATTAACCCATATATATGGATTTAGGAAGATGGTAATGACAATCCTATATACAAGGCAGCAAAAGAGACGCAGATGTAAAGAACAGAATTTTGAACTATGCGGGAGAAGGGGAGGGTGGGATGATTTGAGAGAATAGCACTGAAACAAGTATATTACCATATGTAAAATATATGACCAATGTAAGTTCGATGCATGAAGCAGGGCACTCAAAGCTGCTGCTCTGGGACAACAAGGAGGGATGGGGTGGCGAGGGAGGTGGGGAGGAGGGTTCAGGATGGGGGAACACATGTGCACCCACGGCTGATTCATGTCAATGTATGGCAAAAACCATCACAAAGCTGTAAAGTAATTACCCTCCAATTAAAATAATTAATTTTTTAAAATTGTGGTGCTAGAGGAGATCCTTGAGTACTTTGGACTACAAGGAGATCAAACCTGTCAATCCTAAAGGAAATTAACCTTGAATATTCAATAAAAGTACTGTTGCTGAAGTTGAAACGCCAATATTTGGGGCACCTGAGGTGAAGAGACAACTCACTGGAAAAGACCGTGATGGCGGGAAAGAGTGAAGGCAAAAGAGAAGGGTGCAGCAGAGTATGAAATGGTCAGATAGCCTCATGGACTCAATGGAAATGAAATTGAGCAAAACCAACGAGATAGTGAAAGATAGGGGAGCCTGGCATGCTACCAGCCTTGGGGTTGAAAAGAGTTGAACACGATTTAGCAGCTTAACAACAATGACAACAACAACATGGCTACTGAAGAAGAGATTCATTTCCACCAGCAAACAATGTTCCATATAAACTCTGAGAATTAATAAAATTTTTCTCATTAAACACAATGATATATTAAATTTATTGCCTGAGCCTTACCTAGATTATCCTGGAAATTGCAATAACCTATCCTCTCAGAAAGCTAATGCAGCTATGCTCAAAAGTAATGTCACCTGACTATTGCTGATCAGGCCTTTCCCTGGAATGAAATTCTGAAATAGACTGTTACATGTGGAAAGTTTACGGGGGTGTCCTCCAGAGATAAACCCATAGGACTAGAGAAATGGGCAGAAGGAAATGCTGAAGCACAAAACAGTTGTAACTGAGTCTCAGTCAATCGTCAGTAATCTCTGAAGCTGGGATGGCCCTTCAGTTTTCTCTCAGATTGAGACAAGGGAACCAAGCTCTCAACTGTCATATCCACTAGACACTGGCTTCTGCTTGTGCTCTGAGAGAACCTGTCTTTGGGTGAGGTAGCCCCTAATACTGTGGGCATTTGCTATGATGTAAAAGTTTTTGATCCATGACAACTCAATATTCCCAGTAGCTGTGGGGTGGATACCTTGGCCTCAAGCACAGATCTGGGCTTCAGAGTATTGACTGCATTTTCCCTCTTCCTTCCAAACCCAGGGCAAGCCCTCACAATCTGATGAAGTCTCTGGAACTCTGGAAGGTGTTTATAACTCTGTGGGAAGCATACACTCTGCTTCCATCTTTACCGTTGTTGTGATGAGAGGGAAAGGCATTGGGGAAGAGCAGTGTCTCTCCCCAGAACTCAGTCCACTCACCTGTGGAATTTTGTACAGCTCCAGAAGTGGTCCAATCTCACTGAAAATGCTCATGCAGTTCCTGTAACTATCCAGAGTCCTGTGGTCACTTTCAAAGGCATTGTAGAGATCATAACCCAAGGTCAGTTTGGGAAGGAGATGAGGGCTTTTGTTGATCTCCTCAATGTCAAAGACAAAGACCAGAACATGTTGGTAGCTCTTCATGAAGAACCTAAACAGTGGGGACAGCATTAGGCAGAATGGTCAAGTAATTCAGGGGTATATCATAAGCCAAGCCAAGGAAAGGGAAGGGCTTTAAGCCAAGGTTTCCCACAGAGGTTCTCCTGTCTTCTCATATGGAGATGGTATGAATAAGGTTCCCAGGGATCTGGAAGACACTGGCAAGCTCTTATTGTGAGGAAGCAAATTGTGGCCAGTCCACCTAGAGAGGTTTATAGTGCACTGGAAGTGGTGTGAGGTGTTATGTATTTGGAATATACAGCTGTCATTGGAATAGATTTTTTTTTCCTCTTTAAAGATCAAGTGCATCAAGATAGCAAGATATTCTCCTCTACATATGTAAGTAAGGAGTAAAAAAAACAGCTCATAAACCATTTTGGAAAGATAGTTGATTCTCAAATGTCATCTTGTTTTTCTTAGGGCTGAAAGTCAAGATGCAAGCACCTTTCCCATACTTCAAATACATTAAATAACACCAGATTTCAAAGTTCCCACATTTTGGGGGATTTCTTTCTGACATCATATTCAGCTGATGCATTAGAAAGGACTTTTACTATTATTTTCTGTTTTGTTGTTGTTTTTTTTTCTTTTTTAATTTTTATTTTTAATTGGAGGATAATTGCTTAAAATATTTTGTTGCTTTCTGCCATACAAGAACATGAATCAGCTATAATTATACATATATCCCTTCCAAACAGTGTCTCCCTCTCACAACCCCTGCCCCCATCTTACTCCTCTAAGTTGTCCCGGAGCACTAAGCTGAGCTCTTTGTGTTTTATAGCAACTTCCCAACAGCTATCTATTTTACACATGGTAATGAATATAATTTAACGCTACTCTTTCAATTCATCTCACCTTCTCCTTCCCCTGCTGTGTCCACAAGTTTGTTCTCTACGTCTGGGTCTCTATTCCTGCCCTGCAAATTAGTTCATTGGTACCATTTTTCTAGATTCTCTCTCTCTTTATATATATATATATAAATATATATGTATGTACATATATATATATGTATGTATGTATGTATATACATGCAAGTGTATACCCTGAAAAAACATTCATTAATTCAAAAAGACATATGTATCCCAATGCTTATTGCAGCACTATATACAACAACCAGGACATGGAGGCAACCTAGATGTCTGTCAATATTTGAATGAATAAAGAAGTTCCAGTACATACATACAATGGAATATTAGTGATAAAAAGGAACAAATTTGAGTCAGTTAAAATGAAGTGGGCAAATCTACAGTGTGTAATACAGTCTGAAGTCAGAAAGAGAAAAACAAATATCACTCTTATTTTCCATTCTGATTAGTCAACTCTTACGAAGCCAATTTTGCCTAATTATATTGTCTTTGAGATATATGCATCCATTCAGATAGTCTTGTTTTTATTCAACAAATTCTTTCTATCTTTTTCTTCTATCATTTTTAACTTTATATGTGACTTTTCTTCTACTGAGGCACTAGTCCTTTGCTTCAGATCAGATCAGATCAGATCAGTCGCTCAGTCGTGTCCGACTGAACCCATTGTTATAGATTTCACAATTATTTATCAAAACGATTTATTTAGAGCTATTTAAACATTAAAAATCATAAATATTTAGAAAATGCAATTATGGTAACATCAGAAATTGAGTCACTCAAACTTAGACATGACTGAGTAACTTGTACTTTCTGATATTACAATAATTGCATTTTCTGAATATTTAAGGTTTTTGATGTTTAAATAGCTCTAAATAAACCATTGTGATAAATAATTGTGAAATCTGTAATAATAGGCTCAGATAATTATTACATAGGAATATATGAATAAATAAACAAGAGCCAGCCCTTCAGTAGAGATAACATAAAAGACAAAAGACTATGAACAAACACAGTGTTGAAAAATAGATGCAATGGCCGAAAACCATAGGCAATGATACTGAGATTCTAATCAGCAAAAACGTGCACTGTGATATCATGGCCTAGTATTATGTGCCTCTGAAGTGAAGCAAAATTTGAATATTCAGTTTGACAAGGAGGTAGAAAAAGGATGACCCTGCCCTCTGCTGGCTGTATTGTGAAGTGCTAGTTCCCAACAGATTGCTGACAACACATATCAATGCTGTATGAAAAGTGAATGTGTCTTGGTCTAAAAATTTTTAATTATTAAAATAACAAAAATGTTCCCAGTTTATTATAAGGAATTAACAATCCCTAATTCATTACTGAAAAAATTAATGGCAGTGAATTAATAAATATTCCATATCTATATGAAATCACATTTGTACACATTAAACAATAACGTAAAAGTCCATTTACTCATGATAAATAATGTTCATGGTAAACTGTTTTGTGAAAGAAGCAGTTTACAGAATCAAGTTGATAGTATATAGTCACGCAGTTAACCACATAGCGTAGAAAAACATGCCAGAGTTAAGAGTCACATGATACCCTCAGCCCTTGTGCCAGAACGGAGATACACAGAAAGATCCCTGTGTACTGCGCAGAAGTAATTCTCAAAGTTCCACCTCCAGCCACTTGACATTACTAAAACTCTCAAACCCTCCACCACACAGAGCTCATGGACAAAATAGGTTTTCTCTTTCCCCTCACAGTATCGAGAATCACAGAGGTTCTTTCTGGCCTGATACTCACTTCCTGTCATCCTAACCCTGTTGGAAGGCCAATAATCAGTAGCTTTCACCAAACTGGAGAATGTACACTCATCTAACAACTTATATAAAACATTTCAATTCATGTTTTGGTAAAATACACAGAAGCAAACCAAGAAGAAAGGAGACATGAAATGAGACAGCTGGAAGGGACAAAGATCGGGCACGAGAGGTCATCACACAGATGAGAGGAAAGGTCAGAGCCCTCCAGTGCAAGGACCCCTATTCAAATGGCTAGGGTTAAAAAAACTCCAAAAAGAACTAGTAACAAAACAAAGTATGTGATTCTAAATATCTCCGCACTCTTCTGAGGACACCAACATGTTGATAAATGGTGCAGAAGCACTGCTTATTCTTTCAACCAACAAAGCAGGAACAGAACACAGGTTACTCAAGAAAAACCAGTTTTTAAGCATTGGTACTAAACTCAACCAGAGACATGCATGCCACAGGATTACATAAATCCAGATTTTGAGGCAGTTCCTAATTTTTCCTGGAGAATTTAAAATTATAGATCAAAATGAAGGGGTTACACTTCCTCAGAAATATTGTTTTCTTCTTTTGGCTTCTGGGAAAGAGGTGAATGCCGCATTACTGAGGAGATTAAATTAATGACCTTTAGGAGACTTATCTTTTATGCTGGAGAATCCAAGCACTTAGCGTCTCTATTTCAACAATGTCTGTGTCAGCAGTGAGCATAACGACTGAGCCACTTTCTCTTAAGCCAGGGCCAGGCTTACTGATGACCTCAGGCCAGGGCATCAGTGTTTCAAAGGCCTGTATGCCTCAGTCTAGGGGTCCTGGCAGTAGGAGGGACTGGGGTTCATCAGTCTCAGTAATTCTAAGACCTCCAGGAACAGAGCTTGAATACACTGCTGGTGAGGTGAACAGGGTATGATACATCATTCGCTCCTCTGTCTTGAAAGGAGCAACGAGATAAAACATTTCAGATAGTTGAGGGACACAGAAGCAGTGTGTGTGTGTGGTGTGTGTGTGTGTTAGTCGCTCAGTTGTGTCCGACTCTTTGTGACCCCATGGATTGTAGGCCGCCAGGCATCTCTGTCCGTGGGATTCTCCAGGCAAGAGTACTGGAGTGGGTTGCCATTTCCTTCTCCATACAACTGCCTGTGTGTGTGTGACAGAAGCAATAGACCATTCTAAATTCCATGGGCCAAATTTCTGCCATTTCTGTGCACTACTGAGATCATTTCAAGGGGATGAAACACACACAGATGTACATACAAACAATAACTTACCAAATGGATGTAATTTCTTCTGGCCTGCGCACAAAAGACAGCAGGAATATTTCTGCTTTCCAGCCCAAAGGAAAAAAGGGGACAAACCCACTAACATTTAGATCCCCATCTCTATAGGCACTTAGCTTGTGGCGATGTAAACAGCCATCCTTAACTATCCCACATGCGATGTGTAAAGGCTGCAGCATTAGGAAAACACTAACCAGAGAGAATGACATGGCAGGGTCTGCCAGAGGGAGACAAAAATCTGTGTCTAAGCTGAGCTGAGGAGAAGCTGGATCAGGTTTGAGTCTGTAAGGCTCTGCTCAAATAGGAAAATTTCCCCTCACATACAGCACAGCATATGCCCACTACTCCTCTGTCTCTCAGCCTGTGTGAACCCTACAGGGCATGTTGCATGCTGGTGTCCCAGACAAGGACACAGTTAGAATCAGAAAGTAGGTGTGTACAAGGGAGTCACAGTGCTGAGACCTCACCCTCAGTGTCACTGTGACAGGAGCAGACTGGCTTCCCCTTCTTTCTACCGCTTCATATCAGTCCCATGGAGGATGTCTGGGGAGGCTCCTGCCCTGGGGTCCTGCACCTGTTTCCCTCTATCCTGATGAAAAACAATGAGAAAAAAATGTGTTTTTTCCCATTGCCTTTTTTATTTCATCATAGTCTGTGACTCTCAAACTTCAGGCTTGGGGGCAAAATTGAGGTGTGGGAGAGACAAGTGCATCCTGATACTGAGAGCTCTGCCATTCTGTGTCCATGGTTGATGTCCCTCCAAGGAGCTCATGGTTTCTGTGCCACAACTGCTCTCATGGACTTCACAGAATTGGAATCAACATATGACATGTTAACGTCATTTCAACTGATTCTTTAGCAAGAAGGGAAATGTTAATTATCAATTCTTGATCATGGCATATATGACAAGAAGCCTCATTCTTAATCTCAAACACAGTTTTATTTCTTTCAAACTTATTATATCAAAAGCTTAATGTTACACCTTAAAGTACTGGGAAAATATGGGAAACAAAATTCAGATCTTTGGCATGGAATGAAATAATACATATTTGAAGAATATGAATGAAATAAAGGAGAGAGAAAATATAGAAAAACAGCAAATTGTGTTCTTTGCCAAGATTCACAAAATAAAAATTCTGTACTGGCTGAGATGACTGACCCTGATTACCAAGGGGAAATTGATCTGCACTCTGCAATGAAGGTGAGGAAGCCTAAGTCTGGAAATCAGATTTCTTAGGGCATTCTTAGTATTAGTGTATCTCATGATTCAAATCAACAGAAAACTACAGAAAAACAAGCCAGGCAGGATTACTAATGATTAGATCCTTCAGAAATAAAGAAGAGAGTCATCCAACCAGGTGAGGATCCAGGAACTGCTGAGGTGCTTACTGAGGGTGAAGTGAATAGAAATGGGTAATGGAGACAGTTATAAATACCAGCAAGAAAAGGCAACCAGCTTCAAGAACATGAATTTAATTGTTATGAGTATTTTTTCTTATTCTGTTTTGAATGAATCAGAGTGCATTTATTACACAGATGAATATGTGACTAGTGAAAGAGATCATTACAAGAAATATGTTCTATCAGGGCACTTGAGCAATTAAAAGCCCAGAGTTGCAGTAAGTTGTCCTTCCTCTGCCTTAGTTGCACTCACAAGACTTAGTCAACATTGCTACACACAGCCTCTGCTCTCAGGAAGCGCACGTTTCTCCAGAAGTCCTTCAGAACAACCTCCTATTCCTGGCCTTGGATAAGCACTGGGGCCTGGCATTGTCTTTCTCTTTGAAGTGAAAGTACAGCCTTATGAACTTCTCTGTAGCCTATCAGTCTCTTGGATAGCCGTACCATATGAATTTGAACCTGGGAAGGCAAAAACTAGGGTTTATCTTCAGCTACTGGCCATACTGGAAAGGCCTCCTTTCCAGAACCCAGCCTGCAGTGTTTCTCATGACATCAGCCTTGAAGGGTGGCTGGGTGACATCAGTGTGGAGTCGAGATTCACACTGAAGTTTGTCCCAAGGTTTGCTCTAGAGGTCATTGGAGACAATTCTGAATCTATCAAGATAGCTGAGAAGAGCTCGTTTTGAGCTAGAGACTGTCCCTGACCAGAGAATAGGAGTCCAGCTGGGTGATGCTGTGGCTCTGTCTGCTCAGCTCATGGAACACCTGCTTGGCCAGCAGATCTTGTTGCTGAGGAGCTGCCTGTAGGTGCAGAAAAGGTCCACCCCTGTGTTACTGCCATTTTTCATTAATCTCAGAAAGGAGAAGTTGACTTTTGTGGTTTGCAGCCCACATGGTTTCTCTGTGTGTTCACTAGAAAATACATTCCATTGTAGGTTGAAAATGTATATGATCAAATCAAAATCTGAAACAAATTCTGATATAATGAAAAAGAACAAGAGAGGAATAAAAAGTAATATTTAGGTATTTCAATATTCTCCTCACCAATTGACAATACAGCTTGTCAAAAAGTCAGATAATATAAGAAAAATTAAACGGTGCCTTCAAGCATCAATAATCTATCAATTTATAGAATATCAAATAATCAATTATTGGACAATCCATTCATAAACAGCAGAACATACATTATTACCATGTACCAAAGTAACATCCCTAAAAATAGAACATATTCTGGATCACAAAACAAACTTCATAGATCCTTAAACATTGAAATTATACATAGTATTTTCAGATCATAGAGGAAATAATCTTAAATCAATAACCTAAAGGTAAGCAAAAAGTTTGAAAGTCACTAGAAAATAAACAGCCCGTTTTTTCTAAAACCTAAAGTTCAAGCAGAAAGTCTCAAAAACATTTGAAAAATATATTAAAAGTAAAGGACACGGAAATGCAGCATAATAAAATGTGGAATTCATTTTAAAGTGAATTTTAAGCTTTTAAGCTGAAAGGGGAATTCATAGTACTAAATGCTTACATTAGAAAAGAAAAAATGTCTGAAATCTATACTCCAAGTTCCTACTTGAACATATTAAAAATATAGGAATATAACTCAGATATCACCAAAAATGTAATAATAAATATAAAAAATCAATGCAATATAAAACAAATTCAGTGAAAAGCATGATAAAATCATGATTAAGCAAAGAGAGGATATAAAACCCCTGATTAAATACTACCTTATTTATTAATTGTATAGCAAAACTCTCATTTGCATCCAAAATATTTGAATCAAAGAAATAAAGTGAATGCAATATTCTAATTTAAAAGGAAAAGTATTGATTCTTACATTCAAAAGAAATGGAAGCTTTTCAAGAAAACTAATAAATTTTCTAGGGGAAAAAAGAGCCATCAAGAAAGATATGAAAAAATATATACCAATCCTGCCAATCGTTTGTTGTTAGGGGACAAAAAAACTCAATGAGGACAAAAAGAAAATGATATCCCAGAAATAATTTTTGTATATATAAGAGGTTGGTATTTAATGATGTTCAAGTAAGTTGAAAGAAGATGACTTAAAATGATTTAAGGAGATACATTACAATTTTCAAAATTTGGCTAACTACTGCATTCAGAAAAAAAGATGAGAGCAAAATAAAAAAAATTAAACTCTAAACGATTTTGAATGAACATGGGAATGTCAAGCATAATATGGATTTTTTTAATCCAAGTATAAGTTTTTACCCTCACAGTTAGCTGATGAACCTAGAGAATATACAGGAAAGAATTATCTGAAATGTTCTTAGTTATAGAAAGCTCCCTGGGATACAGAAGAGGCTGAAGCAATAAGGATATACTTAATCATGAAGGAAAAGGCTAGATTATGTACAAAAAGCATGAGAATAGTTGATAAACTGATATAGAACACTTAGTGTGAGTCTGGATGGTTACGGGGAATTGTACAAAGAAATTCCTTGCTAAAGAGAGGTAAGGCAGTTTTTATGGTTTCTAATATCTGAAAGAATAAACCTATGCTATAATGTTTCTGATTCATTGTTGTTCAAAAGCCAAAACTGTCACAGAGATAAAACCTCAATGCCTATTTCTCTTAGAATCTATTTTATTCCTGAAACTTTTCAAAGAGTTCTTCTCATGTCTTATAAGGATAATGTGTAGCACTTTGGGGCAAAGATACAGCCTAGAAGCCCAGCACTGGAGGCCAAGATGGAGAAGATCTTCACGGCCACCATGACCTTGCCCTTGGTGCTGTGGTAGACTGGGAGGAAGGTGACCTGGACATTGCAGAACACTAGCATGCTGAAAGTCAGGAACTTGGCTTCATTGAAGATGTCAGGCAGGCTCCTGGCCAGGATAGCTAAGAAGAAGGTGCCCAGGGCTAAAAAGCCCAAGTATCCCAAGACATGGTAGAAGGCAGTGACCAAACATTTGTTGCATATGATGATGAGCTCCATGGTCTCAGAATGACTACTTCTCAAGGAAAGGGGGCGTGGTTCCCAGCCAGATTCCACAGATAATCAATTGGATCAGAGAGCAGATGGGAATGACATAATTAGAAGCTCCTATTACCAGCAATCATCTCATGGTTCTTCCTGGTTTCATGGCCTTGAATGCCAGAATCACAATCAGGGTTTTGGCTAAAACTATGGCAAGAGCCACAATGAACACAGATCCAAATGTAATTTGTTGGATGATGCAGATGACTATGTTGGGACAGCCAATGAAGAGTAAGGAGCAGAGGAAGCACAGGAGAAGGGAGATGAGCAGGACGTAGCTGAGAGGCCAGTTATTGGCCTTGACTGGAAAAGATCAGTTTTCATTCCGATTCCAAAGAAAGGCAATGCCAAAGAACTACCACACAATTGCACTCATCTCACACACTAGTAAAGTAATGCTCAAAACTCTCCAAGCCAGGCTTCAGCAATATGTGAACCATAAAATTCCAGATGTTCAAGCTGGTTTTAGAAAAGGCAGAGGAACCAGAGATCAAATTGCCAACAACCGCTGGATCATCAAAAAAGCAAGAGAATTCCAGAAAAACACCTATTTCTGCTTTATTGACTATGCCAAAGCCTTTGACTGTGTGGATCACAATAAACTGTGGAAAATTCTGAAAGAGATGGGAATACCAGACCACCTGACCTGCCTCTTGAGAGATCTGTATGCAGGTCAGGAAGCAACAGTTAGAACTGGACATGAACAACAGACTGTTTCCAAATAGGAAAAAGAGTATGTCAAGGCTGTATATTGTCACCCTGCTTATTTAACTTATATGCAGAGTACATCATGAGAAATGCTGGGCTGGAAGAAGCACAAGCTGGAATCAAGATTGCCGGGAGAAATATCAATAATCTCAGATATGCAGATGACACCACCCTTATGGCAGAAAGTGAAGAACTAAAGAGACTCTTGACGAAAGTGAAAGAAAAGAGTGAAAAAGTTGGCTTAAAGCTCAACATTCAGAAAACTAAGATCATGGCATCCAGTCCCATCACTTCATGGGAAATAGATGGGGAAACGGTGGAAACAGTGGCTGACTTTGCTTTTCTGGGCTCCAAAATCACTGCAGATGGTGACTGCAGCCATGAAATTAAAAGACGCTTACTCCTTGGAAGGAAAGTTATGACCAACCTAGACAGCATATTAAAAAGCAGAGACATTATTTTGCCAACAAAGGTCTGTCTAGTCAAGGCTATGGTTTTTACAGTGGTCATGTATGGATGTGAGAGTTGGACTATAAAGAAAGCTGAGTGCTGAAGAATTGGTGCTTTTGAACTGTGGTGTTGGAGAAGACTCTTGCGAATCCCTTGGACTGCAAGGACATCCAACCAGTCCATTCTAAAGGAGATCAGTCCTGGGTGTTCATTGGAAGCTGAAGCTGAAACTGAAACTGAAGCTGAAGCTGAAACTCCAATACTTAGGCCACCTGATGCAAAGAGCTGACTCATTTGAAAAGACCCTGATGCTGGGAAAGATTGAAGGTGGGAGGAGGAGAAGGGGATAACAGAGGATGAGATAGTTGGATGGCATCACCGACTCAGTGGAGATGAGTTTGAGTAAATTCTGGGAGTTGGTGATGGACAGGAAGGCCTGGCGTGCTGTGGTCCACAGGCTCGCGAAGAGTCTGACGACTGAGCAACTGAACTGAACTGATGGGGGTATCTCGGTACTTCACAAAGACCCAAAAAACCACAGATGTGATGACACAGAAGCACAAAGCCATGCAGGCCAGTGACATCCCCAATATATCTTCAAAGGCCAGGAAGATTACAATTTGGGGAGACAGTGATTTCTCTAGATGTTTGGATACTCATGTGCTAGGCACTGGACACACTGCTCTGTATCTAGGAACAAAGCAGAAACATTTATACTCAGAATTTGTTCATTTTGACCACATTTAAAAGCTGTCACTATTACCTTTAGAATGGATAAACAATAAGTTCCTAAGATATAGCACAGGGAACTCTTCAATATAGCAATGTCTTGTGATAAACTACGATGGAAAATAATATAAATAAATAATATGTATACATGTATAACTGAGTCACTTTGCTGTACAGCAGAGATTGGCAAAACATTATTAATCAAATATATTTCAATAAAAATTTATTGTAATAATAATAAAAACTGTCACCTTTCCTTTTCTTGTGCCTGTTGATTCCCCCAATATACCAGTCAAAACACAAACTTTGGACTCTATTTTCTGAGTGAGTCACAATGCTCTCCAGGTTGATGCTGAATTTTGTCATCTGCCACTCAATGTCATCAAGATACATTTTATTCCTAACAGAAATGTCAGCTTATTGTGCATCAATGTGTATCATCAAGGAAATGATGAATCAGCAAAAGAAAAGGAGAAAAAAATCATCAGTCTTCATTGTTAAGGGATTATATCCAGGATCAGTGAAGATCTTGTATAACCACAAAGAAACAATAAAACATACAACCAATTAAAACTGAACATTGAACCTGAGTAGACATTTGTCCATAGGAGATATGAAAATGGTCAACAGATACATGAAAAAATGTTCAACATTAACAACTGTTACAAAATACAAATCAAAACGGTGATATATCACTTTCACCCATTAGAATGGCTATCATTTTAAAAACAATTATCAAAGTGACAACTTTTGGTGATGATATTGAGAGCTGGAAACTTTGTACATTGTTGCCAGTAATATAAATGCTGTAGAAAACTGTTGATAGTTCCTTAAAAATTTAAGCAAGGTAGGAGGACATCGAGGTGAATGAGTAGGAGGAAGTGAAACTCACTTTACCTTGTGAACACATCACAAATATATGCGGACTTGTTCTCAATGAAAACAAATTGGCCTCAATCAGAAAATACTCTTATACTACAAAGATTACAAAAAAGCTCCACTCAGAGTGAGATAGAAATAGAAGAGAAGCTTTCAGGTCAGGAACCACACTCCTAAGTGGGGAAATTAAAGACAAGGATGATCACACAGGCTGGGAGATCCTCCTTGGGAAGTGAATGTTTCAAACCACATCTTGAGTGTCCCTGCCCTGGAGTAAACACTGGGAGATGAATCCCCTAGGCTTGTTTGAAAGATAAGGCTGAACATGAGGCTGAAAGAAAACTAGATTCTGTTCATGAACAGTGACCACACACACATGCACATCCACTCTCCCGGAAAAAGGCAGAGAACACAGGTTGAGTTTTCCAGGAACTCACCAGTGTTAATTGCAGGCATTCATGGTGACCAGCAGAGCAGGTGCATCAGGCATTCTGACTAGTCTTCCTGGACTGCAAGAGCACACACCCTAGCACACAACTCTTGCTTCAGCACTGTCCCTCTCTGGGGGAAATGTGCCAAAACTTGGAGAGAGGAGAGCAAACTTGAGGGAACAGAACCAGCTTAGAATTAAACCTTAGAACTTCTGATCCAGAAAATTTGAAATGACCCAGTTGCCATTTGAGTGATATTGGTCACTGAGCAGAAGAGACCTTCCAGCTCTTAAATGACTGGTTTTAGCCCTGCAATCTCCCACACTGCCTCCTACCAAGGTGAGGGCCAGCACACCCTCAGTATGAGGGAGAAGGGAATCCAGCTCATATGTAGACTCTCTACACATGCTCTGACACAAGGACACCACTTCAAGACCAGGATATGCAACAGTTTCAACTTTTTAATATAGACAGAGCAAGTCAAGCCCCATAAGAACTCAAAGGAAGTTGTTTCAAATAAAAGAACGAATAAGCAAAACTCAAAAAAAGCAACTAATGAGAGGCAGTTTACTACATAAATAGTTCAAAACATGAGTAATAAGACTGCCAAATGAACCAGAAAAGGGAAGAGATTAAGAGTGAAAGTTTTAGCAAAGAGCTAGAAAATATATTTTAAAATATATTAAAAATATATTTTTAAATCAATGAGTTGATTTAAAAATCAACAAGTGAACCTGAAGGAGCCTTGAAGGAGGTGCTGCCCCTGCTGCTACCCCCACTGGTGCAGCCACCAAGGAAACAGGAAGCTCCAGGATGCTCTTCAGAGTGCCTGACAGCCTCATGCCTAACGATGGCCTGGGATGGGTGTTACAGGCAAAAACAGCACTGGGTTCCCATCCTGTGTGTCTGTTATTGTCTGTCTCTCTTGACATCACCACAGTTCCACTCACTCCCATAACCAGTCCACAGCTAGAGCTTCCTGAGTGTCCAGAGCCAGCATGAACTCTTCCACCAAGAAGGATGGGAGCTAGGTAGAGAAATATCCTTGAATATCCTTTCTCAGACCCCTCTACACAACATCCCTAAGCCAGTGAAGGTGAAGCCAGTGCTGCCAAGAGCCATGCCCAGCTCCACGGAGGGTGGGAAGAAGGCAGCCCCAGCGCCATGGAGCTGAGGGATGCTATGTCAGGGAAGCAGTCACTACAGCAGGAGCTCCTGGAGCTCAGGCAGCAGCAGCAGTTGCAGAAGCAGCTCCTGTTCACTGAGTTCCAGAAAGAGTAAGGAGGCAGCCTCACCAGGCAGCCTCAACCATTCCATCCCACAGCATCCCAAATGCTGGGCAGCCCAACTTGCTTCTTTGGACTAGAGCACCCCTCCCCAGAGTAGCCCCCCAGGGCCTCCCTCCTACATTTGCCTTGGCTTGAGCTCTAGGACAGCGTGACTACTTCCCACTTCTCAACACAGCTTTCAAAACCAACTTAAAAGTATGTTCATTGCTGAAACAGAAGGTGACCTTTCAGAGAAGCAGTTCCCCCTGTATCCTAGGACATGACTGTCATCGGCATCTTTAAGAAGAGAGCTGTTGAGATCACAGGGGCCAGGCCTGCCTTCCAGATGTGTGTAACAGTACACCAGCCTCTGGTCCCAGCTCTTCCAACAGCTCCCATAGCATCACCTCTGAGGATGATTTCACTGGCTCAGGCCCCAATGTCCCCATAGAGAACTCCCCCAGGACCAGGCCCTGCCTCTGGATGTCTCACCCAACCATTTCAGCCTCTACAAGTCTCTTTCTCTGTTGAGCATCTCCCTAGGGCTCCAGGCCATGGTCACTGTCAACAACTCACACCTCACAGCTTTCTTGAAGCTGTCAAGCAGCAGGAGGCCAAGAGGTATGCCCTCCAAACCCTGTTGCAGTTGGTGTACTGATGTGCAAGTTCAAGAGCCCATCCTCCATCCTGGCAGCCTTCTGGGCTTGGCTCTTGAGGGCACCAGAGCAGACCAGGCAGCAAGCACCCTGTTGTTAACACTGGCAGGGAGCCAGATGGTACTGGCCTTGAAAGAAGGCAACAACTTGACCACCATCTATGATGCCTCTGAGGCATGTTTCTTGGCTCTGCTCAATGTGAAAATGCAGCCCTTGAATAAGAAAGTCTTGCAACAAAAGGCCAACATCAACACAGTGATCACACTAGAGAAAGTCCTCAATATCAGCACAAACACTGGAGCTGTGCACAGAAGTTCCCAGCTGGTACACCATTCCCAGCAGGAGAATGAGGCAGGTGAGATAGAGGAGGCTAAGACTGTGATCACTTAGGAGTTCACACTCCTAAGCCAAGTATGGCACAGATTTGTCAGGAAATTAGAAACATATAATGGGTACAATGTATTATTTTATTAGCTCCAATACTTTGGCCACCTGATGCTAAGAGCCAGCTTATTGGCAAAAAACCCTGATGCTGGGAAATACTGACGGTAGGAGAAGGGTGGGACAGAGGATGAGATGTTTCAATGGCATCACATGGAGCATTGTCCAGGATTGATCACATACTGGGCCACAAAGAGAGACTTGGAAAATTGAAGAATACTGAAATCATATCCAGCATCTTCTTTGAACAAATTGTCCAAAAGAAGGCAAATGGAAGCAAGAAGAACTAGTCTTGAGACCAGGGGGAATGGAAACCACAATCACATAGAGTTAGAAAAAATGAGATGTCAGAGAAATATGTTCAACATGAAGGAACAAAATAAAATCCAGAAGAACAAGTAGGTGAAGTGGGTAAGGCAACCTACTGGAAAAAGAGTTCAGAACAATGATGGTGAAGATGATCCAAGAGCTTAGAAAAAGAACGGAGGCAAGATTGAGAAGACGTAATGTTTACTAAAGACCTAGAGTAAAAAGAGTTATATGGACACCTTATCTTTGACAAAGGAGGCAAGAATATACAATGGATTAAAGACAATCTCTTTAACAAGTGGTGCTGGGAAATCTGGTCAACCACTTGTAAAAGAATGAAACTAGAACACTTTCTAACACCATACACAAAAATAAACTCAAAATGGATTAAAGATCTCAACGTAAGACCAGAAACTGTAAAACTCCTAGAGGAGAACATAGGCAAAACACTCTCTGACATACATCACAGCAGGATCCTCTATGACCCACCTCCCAGAATATTGGAAATAAAAGCAAAAATAAACAAATGGGACCTAATTAACCTTAAAAGCTTCTGCACATCAAAGGAAACTATTAGCAAGGTGAAAAGACAGCCTTCAGAATGGGAGAAAATAATAGCAAATGAAGCAACTGACAAACAACTAATCTCAAAAATATACAAGCAACTCCTACAGCTCAACTCCAGAAAAATAAATGACCCAATCGAAAAATGGGCCAAAGAACTAAATAGACATTTCTCCAAAGAAGACATACAGATGGCTAACAAACACATGAAAAGATGCTCAACATCACTCATTATCAGAGAAATGCAAATCAAAACCACTATGAGGTACCATTTCACACCAGTCAGAATGGCTGTGATCCAAAAGTCTACAAATAATAAATGCTGGAGAGGTTGTGGAGAAAAGGGAACCCTCTTACACTGTGGTGGGAATGCAAACTAGTACAGCCACTATGGAGAACAGTGTGGAGATTCCTTAAAAAACTGGAAATAGAACTGCCTTATGATCCAGCAATCCCACTGCTGGGCATACACACTGAGGAAACCAGAAGGAAAAGAGACACGTGTACCCCAATGTTCATCGCATCACTGTTTATAATAGCCAGGACATGGAAGCAACCTAGATGTCCATCAGCAGATGAATGGATAAGAAAGCTGTGGTACATATACACAATGGAGTATTACTCAGCCATTAAAAAGAATACATTTGAATCAGTTCTAATGAGGTGGATAAAACTGGAGCCTATTATACAGAGTGAAGTAAGCCAGAAGGAAAAATACCAATACAGTATACTAACGCATATATATGGAATTTAGAAAGATGGTAACAATAACCCGGTGCACGAGACAGCAAAAGAGACACTGATGTATAGAACAGTCTTATGGACTCTGTGGAAGAGGGAGAGGCTGGGATGATTTGGGAGAATGACATTGAAACATGTAAAATATCATATAAGAAACGAGTCACCAGTCCAGGTTTGATGCACAGTACTGGATGCTTGGGGCTAGTGCACTGGGACAACCCAGAGGGATGGTATGGGGAGGGAGGAGGGAGGAGGGTTCAGGATGGGGAACACATGTATACCTGTGGCGGATTCATTTTGATATTTGGCAAAACTAATACAATTATGTAAAGTTTAAAAATAAAATAAAATTTTTTTTAAAAAAAGGAAGAAAAAAAAGTAAAAAAAAAAAGAGTTGAATAATTTTTTAAAAATTGAAATGAAAACTACACTAGAAGGAATCAATAGCATAATAACTGAAACAGAAGAATGGATAACTTATCTGAACAGCAAATTTGTGGAAGTCACTGCCATTGAACAGAAAGATAAAATAAGAATGAAAAGAACTGAAGACAGTCAAATGGACCTCTGAAGCAACTTAAATGTTCATCAACTGAGGAATGGATAATGAAGCTATGGATCATATTAATATAACTACATTATAAAAATCCAAAAAGAAGAAAAAGGACAGAGAGGACCTGAAGAAAATATCTGAAGAGATAATAACTGGAACTTCCTAAACATAGGAAAAGGAACAGTCACTGAAATCCAGGAAGCACAGAGAGTCCCAGGCAGGAAAAATTCAATGAGAAACATGCTAAGACACATATTAATCAAACTAAGAAAAATTAATGACAAAGAAAAAAATATTTAAAGCAACAAGGGAAAGGCAACAAATAACATACAAGGAACTCCCCTAAGTTTGCAGGTAATTTTTCCACAGAAATTCTGCAGGGCAGAAGGAGTGGCATGATATATTCAAAATTTATGAAAGTGAAAAGCCTACAACCAAAAGTACTCTCCCCAGCAAGGATCACATTCAGCTTTGACAATGATATCAAAAGCTTTGCAGATAATCAAAAGCTAACAGAATTCAGCACTATCAGAACAGCTTTGAAACAAATTTTAAAGGAAATTCTCTAATGGAGAATTGGGGTACTGGCAGGAAGGGCACCATCTCCTTTACTAAATATTTCAGACAGCCACCGAGTTCTTTTTGGTTTCTGATTTCAGATTTCTTTGATATGGTCCATTTTCAGTCTTTATTGAATTTGTTACAATATTGCTTCTGTTTTATGTTTTCATTTTTTGACTTCAAGGCATGTGGGATTGTTACTGAGTCCAAGCTCACTCTGCTTGCTGCACAACAGGGCAATAAAGCAGAGGTGGGGTGTTGAGGCAGGAAATATGACTTTATTCAAAAAGCTGGCAGACTGAAAAGATGGCAGACTAACATCTCAAAGTAACCATCTTGTCAGGGTCTGGATGCTAGTGTCTTTTATATAACACAGAGCTGGGTGGAGGGGGCATGAGGAAATAAAGGAAAAAGGCCATTAATCTTACAATATCTCCTGGAATGGCCAGCCTCAGGAGGGAGTGTGTTAATTTCTTCATTCCTGTAGCCATCCACAGGTGGACAGGGCCCTGAACAAAGGCAAAGGGGCAGGGTTCCCCAAGGCAGGCCATTATGTATGGACAGTATCCTTGTAGTAAACAAACCAACGAGAAGCAAATGTTAAAGTAAATGATCCAACATGGAGTCAGATTTTGTCCTTCCCTGTAACAATTCCCCACAGTCAGTGTCCATTCCACAGTTTTATGGGGAAAGAGGTGATGATCATCCTAATTGCTTCATTAGTTGCATCTTTTGGGGAGTGTCCACCATCGGTACCAATGTTTCAAATGCTGAGATTTGTCCTCCTTTGTTGTTCTTTGGAAAGTATCTGTAGACATTTAAAAATGTTCACATATGAAAAACATTTATAACCTAAGTGTTGAGAGTTATGTTCTATTCAGTGAGAATCTTTTAGGACTTCAAACTGAGGAGGCAGCATCTGAAGTTAAGGAATTTAGCACTTTTCTATGTATGGGAGGAGAAGGCAACGGCACCCCACTCCAGTACTCTTGCCTGGAAAATCCCATGGACGGAGGAGCCTGGTAGGCTGCAGTCCATGGGGTCGCTAGAAGTTGGACACGACTGAGCGACTTCACTTTCACTTTTCACTTTCATGCATTGGAGAAGGAAATGGCAACCCACTCCAGTGTTCTTGCCTGGAGAATCCCAGGGACGGGGGAGCCTGGTGAGCTGCCGTCTCTGGGGTCGCACAGAGTCGGACATGACTGAAGTGACTTAGCAGCAGCATGTATGGGAAGATGCAAGAGTCATTAAATTGAAATCATTCCCTTTGATATGCACCTCACCATCTGGGGCCAGTATCCTGTATTCTCCTTCCTGAGTTTCCTCAAGGCTCACCATGGGGAGTGGCTGCAGTCTGATGGCTGCTAGTCCGCAGGTATTCTTCTCCTTCCTGAGGCTCTGGGGAACTAAAGTATGAATATCAAAGAAAATCTTACTGCACTGAAGGTTCCCCTTGAGATGGGCAGGGGCAGCACCAGGACTACAAAAGGTTTTTGTAGTTTCAAGCAGTAGAAACCCTGGTCCAGAGCTTTGGGACTGGGACAGGGCCAGGGGAGCGGGAGAGGCAGCATCTCACAGCAAGGGGGCCTTTCTGGGATTGTGGGGTTGCCGCTATCTGCTGTCCAGGATCACCCACTGACGGGGGCCACCCATCGGCAGCCCCACCCCTGCTGCATCACTCCTGCTCTCAGGCCCTCCTCCCCATGGCTGCTCCCACCCCCTCCCTGCTCAGCTGCCAGTTGTCCTTTCAGCTCCCAACTCCTGCCCCTGAAAACAGGAATCTGACTGGCCACTCCGATTCCAGGTCCAAACTCTCCCTCCTGGGGCACCATCCTGCTCAGAGACTCAGGGACCCCCGAGCCGCAGCTTCTTGGGAAGCATCTGTTGGTGCCATGGCCATATACCCAGTTCTCCAACCTACACCTGGGACTGAAAAGTACCAGGTGTTTCAAAGGAAAGGAAGCTGGAAGAGGGTGTTCCCCTTCCCCTCTGGGCCTGCAACCAGCAGCCACTAATGCTGCCTCCTCTGCCCCCACACTGCTCAGTGGGCAGACAAGCTGTGTTCTGATCACCCATGTGAGGCCAAGGCCATCTCAGACCCATCATGGATCAAACATTAGAGGCTTGGCTCTAACCACCAGGACACAGCTCCCTGACCCCTCAGCACAGCCCTCACCAACCACTTCTCTCCCTCTGGTTCGTGTGCTTGGCCTATCTCCTGCCCTGTGGCCATTGTCCAGACAGGACTCCCCGGACCAGGGTCGGGGAGAAGGGAGGGCAGAAGGGGCCTAGGATCAGAGCATGATGGGAAGGTGGGAGTGTGGAGTATCACCCTCCCCTTCAGCACTTAATAGTTTCCTAGTCCCTGAAGTTAATCACATCAAGGGGAACCTGTTCCCCCATAGTGACAGTCACATCAAAGGATGCCCTAAAGATTTCTGGAAGAGTAAACAAACCATGTGGAAATTATTATAATACTGTGGTGAAGTATTTGAACTTGTATCACTCGATGTCATTTGATCATGTCCATCATGAGCTGACTACAAGGGGATACATCTAATCTTAGATTTTATATTAGTTTGCTTTGTCACATTGGCTGAAACTATCAATTCCCCTCCCCTTTGTCCCCACAGGAACCTCTGTGAGGCAAGTCTCAGCATCGGACGCAGATGGCAATAATGAAACCTACAACACAGACAACTCGGCCATTGCCGATACCCTCAGCCAAGATCACCCGGTGCCATGTCACATAAGCTAGCACGTGGAGACCACCAGCATGCCCACTGCCGGGCTGGACCCACAGGTCAGGGGTTAGCAGAGGTCCACCAGTGCTGCAACCAAATCTACGCCCGTACCCCCTGGCGAGGCACAGACACACCAGCCACTCAGAAGAGGCACCAGCGATAAGGACCAAGACATGACATGGTAAAACCCCTAGAAGAGAACACAGGCAAAACATTCTCTGACATAAATCATACCAATGGTTACTTTAGTCAGCCTCCCAAGGCAACAGAAATAAAAACAAAAATAAACAAAGGGGACCTAATCAAACTTACAATCTTTTGTACCATAAAGCAGAGGAAACCACAAACAAGATGAAAAAGACAACTTCCAGAATGGGAGAAAATATTTCCAAATGTTGTGACCGACAAGGATTTAATTTCCAAAACACACAAACAGCTTATACAACTCAGCAACAACAACAACAAAAAAAACCCAATCAAAAAAAAAAAAAGGCAGAACTAACCAGGCATGTCTCCAAACATGAATTACACAGTCACCAACACCACCAACCCTCTAGCTCTCAGCCTGACTGCGAAGTCCAGCTGAGGCCAGCAGACACCCCATGAGCTATGCTCTGTGGCGGCCCCTGTGTCACTGGTAAGCAGCAGTGTCACAATGCAAGCCAGCAGTACTCAGCCTGGCAGACTGCTCGAATCAGTGGGGACACACTGACCCATGAACACTCCCGATTCTGGGCCAGGCAGTGACCTGAACGGGCAGATGAGTGAAGAAAGCAGAGTCCACAGCTCAGACAGATCCAGCCATCCCCAGGCAGGGAAGGGGCCCCATCTCTGGCCAGAGCCCTTGGGATCCCTGGCTTAAGAATAAAGAGGCTTCAGGCACAGGTGGTCAGAACAAACTTGGAGCTGCTTTTTAAGACATTCAGGGCAGGACACATAGGTGAGTGAAGGCCAGAGGGAGTTCATCATAAAAAAACAGAGTGTCTAGGGGAACAGACGGACTTGGGTGGAGCTGAGCCCTGTGGGGGCTGGGAGGCTGGGCTTAGAAACCCTGTATGCCTCTCTCCCATCTCTGCCTCCTAATCTACTTAACCCCTACTCTGCAGCCTGATGTTGTCTGTCCTGTGCAGCTCCACTCAGACTGTCCATTCATTCAAAGGATATTTGTTTAGAACCTGCCTCTGGCCAAGTCATGTTCCAGACACCAGGCCAGCCATGAGGAGACAGACAATAACTCCAGTCCTTGGGGAGCAGAAACTTTACCAGGGGCCAAACACATCCCTCCTGTGGCCACCGCCCCCAGCCTCACCCTCCTCAGCCCATTGGCCAGCCCTCCAGGAGCTCCAGCCCAAGGACATGGTGACATCTGAGCATCTCCTCTCCTCCAAAAAGGTGGCTCTCTGGACTCATTGCCCATCAGCCTCTTGCACCCAGTGCTCTGTGTCCTTCTCAGCACATACCACCATCTGAAACAGGCTCCCCGTCACCTGCATCACCTCAGTGTACTGGCAATGTTATACCCTTGGTGAAGGAAGGTTCCAGATGCCTTCACAAACTTTCTGTTGAGTTTTCACCACAAATTCCCATAACGGTGGCCTGGAAGAGCTCTCTAGACAGGTGCGGAGCAGGGGTTCAGCGGGCTGGAGAGGGTGAACTCACATGGGCCGCTCCAGTGGTTCAGGACAGGACAAGGGCCTCCCAGCACCGGCTTGGACCTGGATGCCAGGCAGACCAGCTTCATTCTCCCTGGGACCACGAGGGGGCGAGTCTCTTGTTGCTGCTCAGGGTCTTGGCTGCCCAGGAAGAACTGTCAGTTCCAAGGTACTGAGTACCCTGTGTGCTGTTACCCGTTGTCCCTGCGTGATCTCAACTCCCCCAGACAGAACTCTTTGGGCTACATGCTTGGAACAATCAACAGGAGTGGTTTAAAATCACAATCCAGGACCTCCCAGCACCAGCTAGGACCTGGATGCCAGGCAGACAAGCTTCATTCTCCCTGGGACCATGAGGGGGCAAGTCTCTTGTTGCTGCTCCATAATCCAAGTAACACAATCCAGACACAAAAGGCCCCACACACCTACCACAAGGCCCAGGGGTAACACCAGAAGGCGAGCTGCTTATCTCCTCCTCAGCATCTTGTGTCTTCCTTAGCGCGAGTCATGCCCTCCTGGTGCCAAGGGGCTGCTGCATCTCCAGCATCACATCACACAGTCAGAAGGGAGTAGGAGGAGGAGGGCAGGCCCTCAGCAGAACTGCGCTTTGCTCCCAGGAGCCCAAAGGTGCTGAGTGGCCACTACTGGCTGGATCCAGTCAGGCAGCTACCGCTTGGGGGGTCATGTGGTGAGCACGGCATGGCTGGCCCTATTAGGCTGGACCTGCCTTCTCTTAGTCAGCCCGCTGCCCTCTCAGGTTCCAGGGGAAGCCTGCAGGCCAGACAGGGGCCCTGGTGAGGCCTCAGAAGCACCTGTGGTGACGCCCTGCCCTGGCCTGCCCTGTGCTCTCCCAGGACTAGGTTGTCCCTTGGAGCAGAGAAGGTACAAGGGCTCTAGATGGGAAGTGTGACAGGGCAGCCACCAAAAAAGGTTTGACTGTTGTTGTTCACTGGCTTCTGACATCTGTACAAGGAAAGGTTACAGAGTGAAAATGATCAGCCTGTCGACACTGCTCGTCCCAGACTTGGTCCTGGCGTCACTCTTCTGTGTCCCACACCAGGCGTTCCAGCACACAGCCCCTCTGCACCTCAGCTTCACCCTCTGTGACACGGGGACTCTGACAGCCACAGCCTGAGCCTGTGATGGTGACGAGGTGAACTAACCCTTGTAATGGAGTGAAAATGGCTGCAGATTCAAACCATGAAGCTATACTGCCTCTCCCCCTGGTCAACAGCCACTACTCACCCCTCACCTCACAGGTCAGCGGCCTCCTCACTCTGTGCTGGGCTACACAACTGCCGGTGTGTAGAGAAGTTCATTGATTTAATTGTCCCTCGTGGGAGCAGCATGATTGTTTCTGGTCCCGTCCCCATGGCCGTTTGCCTAAACTGGTGTGTGTGTCTCTGTGGTGTCACCTCCTAAAAACATAAGCCGTGCCAAACCTCATCCTATTTACATCTCAAACACACACTTACTGGTTACCTCCAAAGCAGTTGTAAGCAACACACAAACTTTGCAGAGAGGTCTCCTTCCCCAGCTCAGAAGGGATCTTTAAGGCTCAAACTGACCGGGCTCACTATCCAGTCATTAGAACATGCAGTTTAGTGAGAAGAAAAAGGACACCACACCCAGAACAACAACCCGTCAGGCAACGTTACGCAGACTGTAAACACAGAAGGCCCTTATTTGTATCTAATCTGTTACATAAAATCTGTTCCATGCGCACATCACGAGATATTTTAATACAATGACAGGATTCACGCCTGTATGTTCAGCCTTGCCTCTTCCGTCATTTCTGCACAGCCCGGACCCTACGCTGTCAGTGTAGGGGGTCCCTGCACCTTGGGAGTCGAGGGCCAGAGCAGGTAAACGACCACAAGGGTGTCACCCCGCACTGTCACTCTCAACCCGGGGTCGGTCCTGCCTGGGGCACCTCCACGAGGCCTGGCGGGGCTTCCAGCAAATCCTGACAGTTCAGGGAAGGAAAACAAGCTGCACAAGTTCAGGAACCCTGAGGGTGGTCGGGCTCCACCTGCACTGCCAGCGTGGACTTCGGCTAGAGCTCGGCCGGGTCTTTCCCCCACCGCCCGCACAGGGTCCTGCGTCCCTCCCGGTCCTGCGCCCCGACCCCGCCCTGCGCCCCCTCCCCGTCCTGAGCCCCACCACTTCCCGCGCCCCTTCTCCCGACCAGCGCCTCCTTCCCCGTCCTCTGCTCCCCATCCCCCCGCCCGCGCCCCATCGCGCCCCATCTCCCCATCCGGTGCCCCTTCCCCAGTCCTGCAACCCCTCCGGGTTCTGCGTCCCCTCTCGGTGATCCCCGCCCCTCCCTGCCGGTCCCGCCCAGCTCTCCACCCCAGGTTCCCCAATCCAGCCCCTCGTGCCCCACCCCCACTCCCACCCCCACGCTGCAGGGTCACTCCACTTCCTCCCGGGAGGAGCCTCCACGACCCCGCGACCCCCGAAGGTCTGCGCACTGATTGTTCCTTTGCCCCCCACTCAGTTGCGGTAGTTTACTCCAGGCGCTACCTCTACGTGGAGTGTGGACACAAGGAGGCCCCACAGGCGCATCCCTGCCCCTCTCAGGGTCCAGGGCAGAGGCATGGAGCCGGGCTGCAGCCCGCTGACCACACATGTGCTGGACACTGCCTCAGGGCTCCCAGCCCAGGGCCTCTGCCTCTGTCCAGACAGGAGGACCCTGGCCAGCAGTGGACCGAGCTGAAGAAAAGGTAGGAGGGTGGTCTGGGGCAGGGCTCGAGTCCGAATACCCTTCACCCCACCCCCACAAGTGGCCCTGCACCGGGGCAAGGGGTGTGGACACGGATAGCAGGTGGCAGGGCTGACCCGGCCAGATGGTCCCCCTGCAGACTCTCGTAGCCTCTGTTTCAATAGGCTGAGTAGTCCTGGTCAGGCCTGCCACGCTCGCAGAGCTTACACCCGGAGTGCCCCTTGACACTCCGGAGTGCCCGGAGACAGAGATGGGCCTGTCTCTCCCTGCCCACCGGCCAGCTGAAGCCTGAGGAAGAATCAGCAAGGCCTGGTCGTCACCACGACTGGCGGGTGACCTGTGCTGGGCAGCTCTCCGGCACTGGACGTTTGTTAGGTTCTCACTGCACCCTGTGTGCAGACCCCACAAGCACCCTTTTCACACATGAGGAGACTGAGAGTGAGGCAGGAGACACCTGCCCCTGGTGGACCCCAAAGGCTCGGAGCCTCAGGTTATGGAGCCCTTCATGAAAGGGGTGTCCAGGTCACCTCTGAGCTTGGAGGAACACATGGAGCCACTCCCAACCTCTCTAAACTGACTGATAAATGCTGCTGATGCCGATCACAGCACGGACACTTGAGAGCATGGCTGCAGTGAGCAGAGGCCCTCAGAGCCTCCGGCGCTGCAGCTGCAAACAGCCTGCCATGCAGATGGCAGCCTGGGCACAGTTATTGATCCAGACAGCCATGAGCAATGTAGTAAACAAGTACACGTTACAAGGGCTCCCCAGGTGGCACTAGTGGTAAGGAACCCCCCTGCCAACACAGGTGGCTTACAAGACCGGGGTTCGATCTCCAGTTTGGGAAGATCCCCTTGGAGGAGGGCATGGCAACCCACCCCAGTATTCTTGCCTGGAGAATCCCATGGACAGAGGAGCCTTGAGGCTACAGTCTATAAGGGTCGCAAAGAGGCAGACATGACTGAAGCGACTTAGCACACACGGACATGTTATAAAACATTATGGCTAGTAAAAAACAGTTTTTTTAATTTGTAAATGAGCACACTTACACGTAGAAAAAATCTGAAAAGTCTTTGTGTCAGGGGACAGGCAGGTTCTCTCCCTTTTCTTCTCTGTGATTCCCTAAGGACAGTGACCTTTTCTTCTCTGTGATTCCCTAAGGACAGTGAGGCAATATAGCCCTGGCCCTGGACACTGCCCTGCTGCAGAGACATCCAGGCCCTGCTCACCCAGGTCCGACTCAGGCCACTGGGCACATGGACCCAGGAGATCCAGGCCTGGACGGCTCTGCAGTGCCCCCGCCTCTCCCCAGTCACAAAGACCCACCCGGATGGCCCGCTGCCCTGGGGCTCCTGACACCGGGCCAGATGAAGGCAGACACCTCCAAGCTGTCCTTTGACCCCGAGGGCTACTGGAAGAAGAGTGGCCAGGAGAGCTTCTACCCATATGTGGAGGTGAGGGCGAGACGGGTGGAGGCCAGTGATGCACTGTGACCAGGAGGCCTGTCCTACCCCACCCCCTACTACTGAGCACCTGCTCTGAGCTCCTGGCCTTGACCGCAAAACAGCCATGCCACCTCACCCCATGGGAAATTAGTCCACTGGGGGCTGTGTGTGTGATGCTTTAGGGGGAAGAAATAGAAACAAGTCCACAGGGGTTTTTGTTTATTTTAATACATACATATATTTGACAGAGTACAGTTGACTTTGAATGTTTCATGTGCACAGCAATTTGACTCCGTGATCCATATACACACACATTATTTTTTAAATGATTATCCATTCCATGTTATTACAAGATATTGACCATAGTTCCCTGTGTTATACAGTAAACTATTGCTGTTTGTTGCATATCTTTCTTTTTTAATTAAAAATGTAGCATCCTATTCCTACTACATCAAACAAGTGGAATCAAATGTGAAAAAAATTTTAGTAGGGCAAAATTTCATAAGGTTTATAAAATAGATATACATATTATTCATATATATGGATACAGAAGCTTTGCTACTACAGGTAATGAGGGCTTGAGAAAGAACATCCAGAGAAAAAGGAGAGATGTAGAGATTGGAGAACATCAACTAACTGACATGGGGGCTCTGAAGAGGAAATATAAAAGTGAAACAAAGGAGGTAAATGTAAAAAGTCATCATACAGTTCAGCTGTTTTTAAAAACAGATTTCTGTTCAGTAGACACCTATGTGGGTCTCTGGCCAAAGAAGAAAGCCGTACCTGGGCATTTGTATTTTTCAAAAAATTCCAAGATAATTCTGATATGCTCCTGATTTTGTAAAGTGATTAGAGGTTTTCCTATTCCATGGTACTTTTGGTGATATAGAGTTCTATTATTTTTCCCATTGACCATTCCAAGACCTTCTGCATTTGCTTAGGCACATTCCACTTCAATTCACATCCCAGGAAGCTGTATTTGCCTTGGGCTCTGGTTGCCACCCCGCCCCCGACCCCTCCCCAGGGAGCAAGTGGTGGGCATGAAGAAGTGTTGCCACCTTGTGAACACTTCCTGTAACTACAACTTGACCACAGGACACTCAAGGCACCTAGAATTCACAAGGCCTGGGGTTATGTGAATGACAGCTGACTTCAGGAAATGTCCTGGGGTGGGTATTGCAGAAATAAATTCCAGACACAACCAACTCTCAGGAAGTCAACTGCCACCAATACATTTTCCTCACACCCCTTAAGGAAAAACAAAATGCACCCAAACCTCCACCACAAGACACCAACCTCAGCATCTCTAATTGCTGGAGGAATGTCGATCAGAACCACAATGGGAAATCAGATCCATCAGTCACAATGCTCATCCTCACAAGTCTACAAAGAATACATGCTGGTGAGAACCTGGAGGAAAATGAATCCCCTACTCTGTATATGGGGGGAAAAAAAGTTGGCAACTATCAGTGCAATGAACACTGTCCAAGACCTGAAACAAAACTCTCAAGAGGCACTAATGCTAGGACTTGGCATTCCCACACCTGGGCTTATATCCCCAGAAATTCACTGATCAAAAGGAACCTGCACCCTGACCAAGACTGAAGCACAAACTCCAATAACCAAGACAGACAACCAACAAAATCTCCACCAAGAGGTTAAAGCTTGTACCAAATGTGGTCTATATATACGATGGACTGTTGCTCAGCCATACACATCCACCACTGAAATTAGGGAGTTCTGACAATGGCCGCGACACAGATGGACTTTGAAGGGTCAGACACTATAGGAAATCCATCAGGCAGAGGAAGACAGTAGTCTCTGATGTACCTTCCAGGCAAAGTAGAAACTGACACACAAAGTAACACATTTACAACCAGAAAAGAGTCAGAATTCAATGCCCAAGAAAAGGTCCCCAAGGCAGGGTGGAGTCGGGGAAGAAAAGGGAAAAACCAGGAAGACACGGAATTCTGTATCTGCAGTAGACTGTCCACAAGGACTATCTTCTTCATTTCTTCCTTCCTTCCTTCCACATATACACAGAAATCAGTATCTCTAACCTATACCCAGAAATTTGTATCTCTAGGAGGGTATCCACAGAACTTATCTCCCACCTTCACTCATTGTATACACAGAAAACTGACTCTGAGGTGTATCATCCTCAAGGACCTGATGGGAAGCCATCTGCTCCACTTCTAGGGTGAAAAATCTAGGAGAAAATACAGATCACCCCTAGATACATCATACCTGAATCATGCAGCTATACACTGACAACAGTCACAGTATTGTAAATTGACTCTACTGCAACATAACATGGGCGTGATATTAAAGAGAAGGAAAGAAAACCAGTGCTGACTTTCTTCACCCTGATCCCGCTGACTGGGGCTGCGACCCCATCCCTGGAAGCCTAAGCAGGCTTGGGTCCCACTGCTGGACTTGGGTGGCTTTGAGACAGCCTGGCAGGGTGCTCTTCATTGAACCCTTCTGAAGTGGCTGCTGTCTGCTTTGTTCTGGATCGGACCAGAGTCCCCGCGGGATCCAGGCCTCCAGGGACTTGGGGGAAAATATTACCAAGGAGATCAAACCAGTCAGTCTTAAAGGAAATCAATCCTGAATATTCATTGGAAGGACTGATGCTGAAGCTGAAGCTGCAATACTTTGGCCACCTGACACGAAGAGCTGACTCATTAGAAAAGACCCTGATGCTGGGAAAGATTGAAGGCAGGAGGAGAAGGGGACAACAGAGGATGAGATGGTTGGATGGCATCACTGACTCGATGGACATGAGTTTGAGCAAGCTCCAGGAGATGGTAACAGACAGGGAAGTCAAGCACGCTGCAGTCCATGGGGTTGCAAATAGTCGGACATGACTGAGCAACTGAACAACAATTACCAAGCCTACCCGTGCCCTGGTGCTGGGCATTCCGATTCAAACCTCCTTCCTAAAGTGCAGCTTCCTGGGCACCTAAGCACCCTCAGCAGAGTGCCACGGCCCCAGTAGTGATTAGCCTGGTGGGGGCTGTGTGTGTGATGCTTTAGGGGGAAAAAGTAGTGAAACACAAGCCCTTAGGTGTTTGCTCAGGCACTCTCCACTCTAATCAACAGCCCAGGAAGCTGATTTTCTCAGGAACCACAGATGTGCATTAAAAAGTACAGCCACCTGTAAACATTTCCTGAAACTACAACTTAAGCAAAGAGGCTGACCAGCATCTCTAATTCACAAGGCCTTGGGTTTCTGTTAATGACAGCTGCCCTCAGGAAATCTCCCAGGGCAGAAATAAATTCCAAACACAACCATCTTTCAAGAAGCCAACTGTCACAGGTAAATTTTCCTCACACCCTTTAATGAAAAGGATAAAAAAAGAAACAACAATCGCAAACCTCCACCACAAGAGTAGATGTACAGCATCTCTAATTGCTGCAGGAATGCCAGCCAAAATGACAATGGAAAATCAAATCCCAGGAGTCAGACTGGCCATCCTCACAAGTCTACAAACAATAGATGCGGAAGAGAGCCAGGAGGTGAGGGAATCCCACTACCGGTGTGGCGGGAATGGACATTAACAACAACAACAACAATAAAGAACAGCGTCTGCATGTCAAAAAAAGAAAAAATTCTGTCAAGAGAGCCAAGCCTGGGATCAGACATCCCCACACCTGGGCCAATAACTTGAGAAAATCATCATTCAAAAATACACATGACCCCAACATTCACTACAGCACTACTTACAACAGCCAAAACAGAACCTGCACAATGTCCCTGACAGATTAAAAGGTAAAGAAGATGTGTTACAGATGGACAATGGACTATTAATCAACCATGAAAAAGTGCTACTGAAATTATGAAATTATGCCAGTGGTCACCAGGGGGATGGACCTCGAAGGATCATACACTAAGTGAAGTCAGCCAGACTAAGGAAGACCACAGTCTTTGATGTCCCTTCTAGGAAAAAATTTTTAAAAGATACAAAGGAACTAATTTACAACCCAAAAATAGACTGGGAATTCAAACACAGAGGGTTCCAATAAAAAAAGAGAAAGGACAGGATGAATTAGGAGGTAGGGACTTACATATACACAGAAATCTGTAGCTGTAATAGATAATCCAAAAGGATTATCTCTTTCCTTCCTTCTATATATACACAGAAATCTGTATGTCTAATAGATGCTCAAAACAGGCCTGATGTTCAGCAAGTGGAACTTTGCGTGACCTTCCACAATAACCTCTGTGGTAAAAGAATCCAAAAGAGAACAGACACGCTGTATCTATATGTCATAACTGAATCAGGCGGTTGTACACTGGCGGCAAGCACAAAACTGCAAACTGACTGTACTCCAACATAGCTTCAGCATGACATTAAAGAAAACAAAAGGAAAAAAAGCAGTGCCTAATTTATTCCCTACACCCTCCCTGGTTTGGGCTGCTATCCCATCCCTGGAGCCTGAGCAGGCTTGTGTCTCATGTCTGGGTTGGGGTGGGGTTGAGACAATCAAAATTTTTTAAAAGATGAGTAACCTTATGATTTCAGATCCACAAAATACAATAGCCGAGACTGGGAATCAAGCTAACTGTAGAAGCACAGGTGAATGTATACAGACAATGGGGTACATATACCCAATGCAGTATTTCTCAACCATAAAGAAGTAGGAAATAATGCCAAATCCAGCTTTGGGAAACAAAGTAGAGATGATCATTCCGAATGAAGTAAGGGACACAGGGAGAGACAAGTATCAGTATCATATGGTATCACCTCTAGGGGTAATCTAAAGATGGATACCATTGAACTTCTTGCCCAGAAACAGAGCCTCACATACTTAGAAAAGAAACTTCCAGTCACCAAGATATAAAGATGTGGGGCATGGAGAAATTAGTTGCTTCAGACTAATATATGCACACTACTATTTTAAAAAGACTAGGACCCACTGTATAACACAGGGACAATTACTCTACACTCTGTAATAACCTATATGGAAAAGAAACCTCAATATATATAAATATATACATCTGTGTATTAATAGAAGTGAAACTAGTTGTGGTAAAAGGAAAAAAAAAAAAACCCACCCACAAGACTGTAAATCACCTATATACTCCAGTTCAAACGATGAGATAAAAACACAAAAAATGAAAAAGAAATGCTGACTCTATTTCCCTCAGGACTTAGTGACCTGGGCTGCTGTTATATCCCTGGAATCTGATTGGCTTAGGTCCCAAGGTTGGAGTATCCTGGGGCTGAGAGAGCTGAGAGCATGTGGCAGACAGTGTGCCTCTGAAATGAACCTTGAGTGCCTGTGGCCCTCCAGATACAGGCGGGATAATTTACTAGATTGGACTTAACATATACACATTAATATATATCAACCAGATGATCAAAAAGGACTTACTGAATAGCATAGGGAAATTTATTGAACACACTGTAATCACCTATATGCAAAAAAGAACCCAAAAGAGAACAGATAAATGTCTATGTATTAATACAACTGAATCAAGTTCCTATACACCTGAAACAAACACAATATCAGAAATCAATTATATTTCAATAGAAAATAACAAGGAAATTGCAGGGGGAAAAAAGAGTGCAGCGTGAAGAAGTGCTGTCACCTTGAGGCCATTTTCTGCTACAACACCATGAAGAACTGCAGCCGGGCATTTAATACTCAGGAGGATCCAGGTTGTCGTTCAGGTGCTAAGTCTTTATGACCCTGTGGACTGCAGCATGCCAAGCTTCCCTGTCCTTCACCATCTCCCGGAGTCTTCTCAAACTTATGTCCGTTGGATCAGTGATGCTTTCTAACAATCTCATCCTCTGCTGCCCCCTTCTGTTTTTGCCTTCAATCTTTTCCAGCATCAGGGTCTTTTCCATGAGTTGACTGTCCACATCAAGTGGCCAAGAATGGAAGCTTCAGCTTCATAAGTCCTTCCAATGAATATTCAGGGTTGATTTCCTTATGAATGCCTGGCTTGATCACCTTGCTGTTCAAGGGGCTCTCAAGAGTCTTCTTCAACACCACAGTTCAAAAGCATCAGTTCTTCGGTACTCAACCTTTTTTATGGTCCAACTCTCACATCCATACATGATTACTGGAAAAACCATAGCTTTGACTATGCAGACTTTGTCGACAAAGTGATGTCTCCATTTTTTAATATGCTGTCTAGGTTGCTCGTAGCTTTCCTTCCAAGGAGGAAAGCATCTTTTAATGTATATAAATGAACTTCTTTCCCAAAGAGATTCAGACTCACAGACTTAAAAAGTAAATGTCTGGTCACCAGTTAAGAAAGATGTGGGTCAGGGAGAAACAAGCTGCTTCAGACTAACGTATGTATGCACACTACTATTTATAAAATAAGTCACTGGCACCCACTGTGTAACACAAGGAAACTTATGTCACTCTCTGTAATAACCTATATGGAAAAGGAACTTGAAAAAATATATATACATCCATGTAGAAGTGAATCAAGTTGCATTAGATTGAAAAGGGAAAAAAAAAAGACCCACAGATTGTAATTCACCTATATACTCCAGTTCAAATTATAGGATAAAAACATTTTTTTAAAAAACTGACTCTATTCCCCTCAGGCCATAGTGACCTGGGCTGGTGTCACATCCCTGGAGCCTAATTGTCTTGGGTACTGAGGCTGGAGTGTCCTGGGGCTGAGAAAGCTAGGAGCGTGTAGCAGGCAGTGTGCCTCCACAATGGACCTGGAATGCCTCTTGCCCTCTGCAGGACCCCTAACCTCTAACCTCCTAATACAAGTGGGAAAGATTAAGAATTTGGAATTAACATATACACTGTAACATATACCAAATAGATGATCAAAAAGTTAACTACCGAATAGCATGGGAAAGTTTATGAACACATTGTAATCACCTATATATGAAAATGAACCCGAAGAGAATAAACAAACATCTATGCATAACTGAATCACATATCTGCACTGCTGAAACAAACACATCAGAAATCAAGGATATTCCAACATAAAATAACAAGGAAACTAAAGACTTTATTTTGGGGGGCCCCAAAATCACTGCAGATGGTGATTGCAGCCATGAAATTAAAAGACACTTACTCCTTGGAAGGAAAGTTATGACCAACCTAGATAGCATATTGAAAAGCAGAGACATTACTTTGCCAACAAAGGTCCGTCTAGTCAAGGCTATGGTTTTTCCTGTGGTCATGTATGGATGTGAGAGTTGGACTGTGAAGAAAGCTGAGCGCTTTAGAATTTATGCTTTTGAACTGTGGTGTTGGAGAAGACTCTTGCAAGTCCCTTGGACTGCAAGGAGATCCAACCAGTCCATTCTAAAGGAGATCAGTCCTGGGTGTTCTTTGGAAGGAATGATGCTAAAGCTGAAACTCCAGTGCTTTGGCCACCTCATGCGAAGAGTTGACTCAGTGGGAAAGACTCTGATGCTGGGAGGGATTGGGGGCAAGAGGAGAAGGGGATGACAGAGGATGAGATGGCTGGTTGGCATCACCGACTCGATGGACATGAGTCTGAGTGAACTCCGGGAGATGGTGATGGACAGGGAGGCCTGGCGTGCTGCGATTCATGGGGTCGCAAAGAGTCGGACACGACTGAGCGACTGAACTGAACTGAAAAAAAGAATGGGGCCTGAAGAAGTGCTGCTCCCTGGTGGCCTTTCAGTTTAACAACATCCAAAAAGTAGTGCCACTTGGTATTTAATACACACAAGGATCAAGGGGCGGTAGTAAAAAACATCTACCTTCGAGAAATGTCCTAGGTGCTGTCATTGAAAAAGAATTCAAGACAGGTGTTCAAGTGGCCGATTTCAAAAGGTAAATTTAACTCACACCCTGTAAAAGAATCATATGAAAAGATGCTAACATCACTAAATTAAAGATATGCAAACCAAAACTACAATGAGGTATTTCCTCACATGGTTCACAATGGCCATTGTCCAAAAGCCAACAAACAATAAATGCCAGAGAAAGTGTGGAAAAAGGGATCCCTCCCACACTGTTAGTGAAAAAGGTGAATTAGTAACAGCCACTATGAAGAACAGGGTGCAAGTTTTTTTTTAGATACGGTAATAAGAATGAAATTAGAATACTCCCTAACAGTATACACAAAAATAAACTCCAAATAGATTAAAGACCCAAATAAAAGGACAGATAATATGAAATTCTTAAGGAAAAAAGCAGAATACACTTTGACATAAAATGTGGCAAGTTCTTCTTTGACCCACCTCTTAGAATCATGAAAAATAAAACATAAATAAATGGGACCCAATTCCACATAAAGGCACTGGCACAGCAGAGGAAACCATAAACACACGAAAAGACAAACCTCATAATGGAACTAATGTGTGCAAACAAAGACACTCACGAGGAATTTATCTCCAAAACACACAAACAGCTTATGCACCTCAATATCAAAGAAACAACCCAAACAGGGGCACAAGATTTAAATGGATCTTTCTCCAAAGAAGACATAGTGATGGCCATGAAACACATGAAAAGACGCTCAGCATCTCTAAGTGTTAGAGAACTGTGAAGCAGAAGTGCAATGGGGCATTGCCTCACACAGGTCAGAATGGTCATCATAGAAAATCTACCATAAGAAATGTTGGAGAGGATGTGAAGGAAAAAGATCCCTCCCACATGCTGAAAGTCAGTAAATCCACAAAAGAGAACAGGACAAAGGTTCATTAAAAACTAAACAGAGAAGTACCGTATAACCCAGCAATCCCATTTCCTGGGCACAGATCCAGGGAAAACCGTAATTTTAAAAGACAGCTGCTCCCCAGCGTTCATGACAGCACTGTGTACAAGAGCCAAGACTTGGAAGCAACCTAAATGGGTAAGGACAGATGAATGGGAAAACAAGATGGGGTACACACACACAGAGCAATATCACTCAGCCATAAAAAGGGTGACATCATGCCATGTTCAGCAACAAGGAACAAATTAAGACAATCATATGAAGTGAAGTGAGACACAGAAAGACAAGTATCATATGATATCACTTAGTGATGGATTCTAAAAATGGAAACAAATGAACTTCTTTACCAAACAGAAATACCCTCAGGACATAGCAAAGTACCTTATGGTTACCAAAAGGGAAATTGGTAGGCAGAGGAAATAAGAAGGTGGAGATGAATATACATACACGACTCTTTGTAAAATAATCAACAAGAACCCACTATAGAATGAGGACTCCCATTCAACACTGTATAAACACCCTAAAACAAAAACAAACACATCCTACAACATTGTAAGTCACTCTACACCAATACAAATTACAAAAAGAGAATGCTGACTCTCTTCCCTTCAGGCCTTAGTGACCTGGGCTGCTGTCACATCCCTGAAGCCCGGGCAGGCTTGGGTCCCTTGGAAGGACCGTCTTGGGGCTGAAGGAGCTGGGGAAGATGTGCCTGTCAATGAGCCCTTCCCCATGCACCTGGTGTGCCTGTTCCTCTCTGCACCAGCCCACAATCTCCAGATCCAGGCGGGTCCTCCTGCAGCAAAACTACACCTACTGCACCCACAGGATGTGAAGCCTCTGGGCTGGAAGAGCTATGAAAAGACCCCTGGGCTCCATGTTTCCAGGTGACGGGGTTCCCACCTCCAGCCTCCTTCCTTAGGGTCACCCCACCTATAATGAAAGCACCCACCACAGAGTAGTGTTGCAGGAACTGGGATGTCTCCAGGGGAAAGGGGTAAGGGAGGAAGAAGGAATGGGACACAAGCCTTGGGTGTTTCTTCTGGCACATGCCACTCTAATGGACAATCCAGGAACAGGACTTTCCCTAAGGCTCTGGTTCCCCCAGTAACCAGGGAGGGGGCCCAAAGGCATGCTGCCACCTCGTAGCCATTTCCCACAACAATAAGTGAAATCTTTGCTCACAGGCACTTAATAGTCACTAGGCCTGTGGGCTATAAGGAAAAAACACCTGCCCTCAAGAGGTGTCCTAGGGGAGGTCAACAGAAAAAAATTAAAAACAGAGCAGGCGTTCAAGAAGCCAATTTGAATAAGTAAGTTTAACTCACACTGTTTAAAAAAATCACATGTAAAGATGTCAACATCACTAAATGTGAGAGAAACGCAAATCAAAACTTCAAGGAGGTATCACCTCACACCAGTCACAATGGCCACAGGAGGCAACTACAAACAATAAGTGCTGGAGAGGGTGTGGAGCGAAGGGAACCCTCCTACACTGATGCTGGGAATGGAAACTGGGAGCAGCCACGGCGGAGGACACAGGGCAGTTCCTTAGCAGCGAAAATGAGAAGGAGATTAGAATGCTCCCTAACACCAGACACAAAAATAAACTCAGAATAGGTTAAAGACCGAAATAAAAGGACAAATAACATGAAACTCTTGAGGAAAAGAGCACATACCTTGACATAAAAATGCAGCAAGTTCTTTTCTGATCCACCTCAAAAAATCATGAAAAGAAAACAAAAATAAACAAATGGGACCTAATAAACATTAAAACCATCTGCACAGCAAAGGAAACCATCAGTGAAAGAAAAAAACAACCTTCAGAATGGAAAAAAATTCTTACAAACAAAGATACCTATAGGGAATTTCTCTTCAACACATACAAACCACTAGTACAGCTCAATACCAAAAAACAAACAATCCAATAAAAAGTCGGCCAAAGAATAAATGCACATTTCTCCAAAGAAGTCATAGAGATGGCCATAAAGCACATGAAATGATGCTCAGCATCACTAGTTCTTAGAGAAAGGCAAATCAAATGTACAATGAGGTATCACCTCACATTGATCAGAATGGCCACATCAAAAACCCTACAACAATAAAGTCTGCAGAGGGTGTGAAAAAAAGGGAACTCTCCTACACTGTTGATGGGAGTGTAAATTGGTACACACACTAGGGAGCACATTATGCTGCCGCTAAGTCGCATCAGTCGTTTCCGACTCTGTGTGACCCCATAGACGGCAGCCCACCAGGCTCCCCCGTCCCTGGGATTCTCCAGGCAAGAACACTGGAGTGGGTTGCCATTTCCTTCTCCAATGCATGAAGGTGAAAAGTGAAAGTGAAGTCGCTCAGTCGTGTCCAACTCTTCGCAACCCATGGACTGCAGCCTTCCAGGCTCCTCCATACATGAGATTTCCCAGGCAAGAGTACTGGAGTGGGGTGCCATTGCCTTCTCCAAGGGAGAACATTATGGAGGTTCTTAAAAAACCAAACATAGAAGTACTCAGTGACCCAGCAATCCCATACCTAGGCACAGATCCAGAGGAAAACAAAATTTAAAAAGACACCTGCACCAAAAGATCATGGCAGCACTAGGTACAATAACCAAGACACAGAAGTAACTAAAGTATACTGGACAGATGAATGAATATAGAATATAGAAAATAGGGTACCACCCCCCAATGCAATATTGGTGGTGGTTTAGTTGCTAAGTCATGTCCGACTCTTCCGAACCCATGGACTGTAGCCTACCAGACTCCTCTGTTCATGGGATTTTCCAGGCAAGAATACTGGAGTGGGTTGCCATTTCCTTCTCCAGGGGATCTTCCCGACCCAGGAATTGAGCCCAGGACTCCTGCATTGCAGGCAGATTCTTATCAACTGAGCTACAAAGGAAGGCCAATGCAGTATTACTCAGACATAAAGAAGGATGAAATAATGCCATTTCCAAATACAGGGAAGAAACTAGAGATAATCAAACTAAGTGAAGAAAGTGAGAGAGAAAAACAAGTACAGGATATTACTTCTGGTGGAATCTAAAAATAGATACAAATAAACTTCTTTACAAAAGAAAAACAGCCTCATAGAAAAGAAACTCATGGTTACCAAAAAAGAAAGGCAGAAAGACAGGGAGTAATTCGCTGGTTCATATCAATATATACACCTTAAAACAGATGCTAAAGGGCTCTTAATAGTCACAGGTTCGAGAGGGCTATAAATGACACCTGCTCTCAAGAAATGTCCTGGGGTAAATCACTGGGAAAACAAATTCCAAACAGGGCCAACTTTCAAGAAGCCAGATTCAATAGGTAAACTGTTCTCACAAGATGTAAAATAATAATAAAAGCACGTGCAAAGATAGTCCACATCATTAATTGTTCAATCAATGCCAATCAAAAATACAATGAGGTATCACCTCATACTGGTCACAATGGCCATCATCGAAAAGGTCTACAAAGAATCATTACTGTAGAAAATGTACAGGAAATGGAATCCTCCTACAATCTTGGTGGGAATGTAAATGGTGAAACCACTATGGAAAACAGCACGGAGGTTCCTTGAAACACTAACGTAGATCCTACAATCCCATTCCTTGGCTTAGGTCCAGAGAAAATCTCACCATTCAAAAGGACATGTGCACCTTGATTTTCAGGGCAGCACTATTTACAATAGTCAAGACACAGAATCCACCAAAATGTCCATGGACAGAAAAATGAAGACTATGTGGTACATCTGTACACTGGAATGCTGCTCAGCCATAAAACAGAATGAAATAAGGATGCTGGCAGGGGTGTGGATATACCGAGAAACAATCATACTACAAATACTTTTCAGAGAGGAAAGGACAAATATCCTAAGATATCAAATACAGGTGGGATCTATAAGTTCATACCACTGAACTAATTTATAAAATAGAAACAGACTCACAGACTGAGAAAACCAAATTATGATTATCCAAAGAAAGAAGGGACAGGTAAATTAAGAGTTTGGGGTGAAAATATACACGCTAGTATATATCAGGTTGATAATGAAAAAGGGCCTACTGAATAGAACTGAGGACTCTACTGAACAAACTGTAATAACCTATATGAGGAAAATAACAGAAAAAGAATAGATATACATCTATGTATAACTGAATCAAGTTCATGTACACATAAAACATTGGGGATCAATTCTACCCCAATATAAAATAACGATAAATTACAAATTAAAGTATATGAACTTGGTCTAGAGGACACCAGACAGTGGTAACCCTATGAATTAGATATATGACATGCTATGATATTAATATGACACCACCAAAGGTCTTCACTCAGCAGAACATAAAGCAGCAACTCACTCAAAGGTTCCTGACCTCTTGTAAATGCGACAAGATGAAGAGAAGAAAAAGGACCACAGGTTAATCAGGGTAACACCCTCCATTCAGATGTTGGAAATCCCAGAGGCGGCAAGACACACTGAGGGAAAGAACAGATACGGGGTCTCCGAGTACAGGATCTGGACCCATGTGAATGGGGTGAGACCCACAGTCTCCAGACCCTGTGCCTGGGGTCACACATTCACAGTCTCCAGGGTGAGCCCCCCTCCCCAGACCCTGCACCTGGGGTGGCACAACCCTTGGTTAGGACACCAGGTCTCTGCTGGATGGGCCCCAAGGCGGAAACAAGTGGGTTCCTGTAATTTCCTGGGATGGTAGAAAGAAGTGTAGAGTTGGTCTCCTCTCCCCAGACTTGCCCCAGAGAAGTCTTCCTCTTTTCCTTGGTTCTGTCTATTAACTACTTTTACAGCTGTCACAATAACGTTGAACACACTACCTTGGTTCTGGCAGGCTCGGTCCTCTTGTCCCGCTGAGGTGCTGAGAAAACCCGTTGGGCACAGGGCTGGAAGACAAGGGGCAGGTCTGGTCTCTGCTGAGTATGGACTGTCTACTAGAAGGAGATCACAGCAGCAACCTCACCTGCTGCCCACTGGCTTTTTGCCTGATCCATGTGCCCTGCAATCCATTCACCAAGTGAATCTGTCTCCCTTCTCGCCATGCTCGTGCCAGTGAACTGGAATAATTACCAGGTAGCCACTTGAGGAGTCTCCAGGCGCCCTGGGGAGGGTGAACTCGGCATGGGGAAAGACCAAGAGCCCTACTGCAGCACTGACCCATGAGAGGGCCATGGAAGTCGACTCAGAGAAGAGCATGGCTACCCAGAGAAGCCCCCCTTAGCTCCGGAACCCAGACATCTGAGCACTGACATCAGACGCAGGCACAGAGTGTTTCAGGACCGAGGCCACGCCGGGTTCTCTATGTCCTGGTGCACACAGAACATGATCAATCCAAATGTTCTCATTGTAGAAAGCACATGGTCTCATCTAACATAATCAGTGTAGACAGGACTTGAAAAGGAAAAGTGAAAGTGTTAGTCCCTCAGTTGTGTCCCACTCTTTGCGACCCCATGGACTGTAACCCACCAGGCTCCTCTGTGCATGGGATTCTCCAGAATCCAACAATACTGGAGTGGGCAGTATATTTCCAGGGGATCTCCCCAACCTAGGGATTGAACCCAAGTCTCCTGCATTGCAGGAAGATCCTTTACCAGCTGGGCCACCAGGGAAGGCCATAGACAGGACTTAGGTCTAAATCTACCATGTATGACAGACAGAAGTTGGTCAGGTTTCAAATGACTTAAAGCTGCTCTCCTAGGAGGCACAGGTGCAAGTAGGGTCTCTCATTGTTGAACAGGGGGGTCTCACCCTCATGTGGGAACTAGGATGTACATTTCTTGCAAAAAAAAAAAATCATTAATGAGCTCCACACTTCACAATTCACCCACATCAGGAAACTGAAATAACCTGTGTCTTTAAACATTTCAATGGGCAAAACAAAAATGTTACCAATTTCTCTGGCCATAGGATGATCAGGATCCAGAGCAGAGCCTGAAATTTCTTAGAGTACAAGCCCAGTGTCCTGTGAAGACAGACAGGATGTGACCTGATTCCAGCATCCTAGGCTTCCAGCAGGAGGCAGCCACACTGGAAGCCTTCTGGAAAAGTATATTCTTTATTATTTTTTAATTTTTTAATTGAAGGATAATTACTTTACAGAATTTTGTGGGTTTCTGTGATACATCAACAAGAATCAGCCATAGGCACACCCGTGTCCCTCCTCTCCCAGACCTCCCTCCCATCCCCTCCCCACCCCACCCTTCAGCCAGTCACAGAGCCCCTGTTTGAGTTCCCTGAGTCATACAGCACATTCCCATTGGCTATCTGTTTTACACATGGTATTATAAACTTCTATATTACTCTCCCCATACATCTCCTTCTCCCTCCTCTCCTCCCACCTTGTCCATAGGTCTGTTCTCTATGTTTGTTTCTCCATTGTCTCCCTGAAAATAAATTCATCAGTGCCATCTCTTCAGAGTCCATATATATGTGTCAGTATACAATATTTATATTCTCTTTCTGACTACTTCACTGTATAATGGGCTGCAGTCTGAAAAGTATATTCTTTATCAGAATACAAATATATTCTTGAAATTGCAAGCACACTAGTTATTATTTGCAAACCTAGACTAAAATATTCTTAAAAACTTGGCACCCTGATCTTTGCAGTTCCCATTGGTACCTTCACGTTCAAATTTTCTGGGTAGAGACAAGCCAACCTTTCAAATTAGTTTCCTCTAATTCTGTTATTTGTTATTATATGAATGCAAGGTCACACTTGAAAAAAATACAAGAAAATTTCTGCAAATAATTAGTGACTCAAAGAGCCCACAAGCTGCATATACTTTGCCTTCTAAGTTTTTCTCCCTAAACAAACCTAAAAAAAATTGGCTCCCTGACTTGCTTGCTTCTCTGTTCAAACTGAGCTAAAATGAAATTGATATTCATATCAACAAGTTAGAGTTTTGAGTTTTGAGATGTGATACCAGGGTAACAGGGGCTGCAAACCACATTCTTAAAACATAGCTTAATTTCAAATTGGATTTAATTACACTAAGTGGTTACATGGAGTATGAACCAAGAGCCTAAATATAGCAGGCAATGTGTGAAGACAAATTTGATATCTCATATGTGAGAGTAAGGGCTTCCCTAGTGGTTCAGACAGTAAAGAATCTGCCTGCAATGCAGGAGACCTGGGTTTGATGCCTGGGTCAGGAAGATCCCCTGGAGAAGGGAATGGCTTCCCACTCCAGTACTGTTGCCTTGAGAACTCCATGGACACAGGAGCCTGGCAGGCTACAGTCCATGGGGTCACAAAGAGTGGGACATGACTGAGCAACTAATACTTTGACTTTTCTTTTTTTTTTATGTGAGAATAAAAGTTTCTTGTCAAATCTGCAGCTGGTATGCACAAATTGTTTTAGAATACTCTCCAACATAGATTGTCTCTAAGCCTGGTTAAGTGTGAAATTTATGAATTAAGAGGTGATCTATTCATTCCAGGCAGGAATAGTACATTACTTTCACCAGTCTGTAAAACTTACACATAATCCACTCAAAATTTCAAGTAACAAAACATCTATCTTAAATTTATAGGCTCCTGGAAAATTACAGGCTCTCATATTGTGTTCTATAAGGAAACATTTCCGCTGCCCTTTCTGTTAACGACTTTTCATAGTAACACTTTAATGCCTCAGTTGCTGATATTATTACCAAGATAAACTTGTCCTCCTGGGTGAGAGAGGTGATTTGCTCCATTGCGATTGCTCTCTGGTCACATGGGTGTCCCAATTTCTAGTTATGTCCCTACATTCACTTTTTCTTTTTGTATCCATCCAATTCTGCTTCTCAGATCTTCACAACACCCAATAATAAATACCTAGAGTCCCTTGGACTGCAAGGAGATCAAACCAGTCAATCTTAAAGGAAATCAATCCTGAATATTCATTAGAAGGACTGATGCTGAAGCTGAAGCTCCAATACTTCTGATGTAAAGAGCCGACTCATTAGAAAAGACCGTGATGCTGGAGAAGACTGAAGGCAGGAGGAGAAGGGGATGACAGAGGACGAGATGGTTGGATGGCATCACCAACTCAATGGACATGAGTTTGAGCAAGCTCCAGGAGATGGTGAAGGACAGGGAAGCTTGGCCTCCTGCAGTCCATGGGGTCACAAAGAGTGACTGAACAAAACCAACAACAAGTTTGGATTATATTAAGCACTCTTTCCATAGCTTTTCCCATATCAAAGGATTCAGAAGATGGTGAAGCAGGGAGAAGGGTTGAGATTTTAAATGATTTATAAGGCCCCTAAAAAAAAAAAATTAGACTGAGAAATCCTAGCATTTACTGGTCTATACAAATACTTCCCTGGTGGCTCAGACAGTAAAGTGTCTGCCTGCAATGTGGGAGACCCGGGTTCAATTCCTGGGTCAGGAAGATGCCCTGGAGAAGGAAATGGCAATCCACTCCAGCACTCTTGCCTGGAAAATCCCATGGACGGAGGAGCCTGATAGGCTACAGTCCATGGGGTCACAAAGAGTCGGGACTGAGCCACTTCACTTTCACTTTCACAAATGAATTACAATGTGTCTTTTTTATGAAATTGCAACAAATGACTAGAGTTGCAACAAAATTAAGAGACTTTTATTTGGGATGATTTGAGTTGAAATAGGCTGCTGCTGCTAAGTCACTTCAGATCAGATCAGTCGCTCAGTCGTGTCCGACTCTTTGCAACCCCATGAATCACAGCACGCCAGGCCTCCCTGTCCATCACCAACTCCCGGAGTTCACTCAGACTCACGTCCATCGAGTCAGTGATGCCATCCAGCTATCTCATCCTCTGTTGTCCCCTTCCCCTCTTGCCCCCAATCCCTCCCAGCATCAGAGTCTTTCCCACTGAGTCAACTCTTCGCATGAGGTGGCCAAAGTACTGGAGTTTCAGCTTTAGCATCAGTCCTTCCAAAGAAATCCCAGGGCTGATGTCCTTTAGAATGGACTGGTTGGATCTCCTTGCAGTCCAAGGGACTCTCAAGAGTCTTCTCCAACACCACAGTTCAAAAGCATCAATTCTTTGGCGCTCAGCCTTCTTCACAGTCCAACTCTCACATCCATACATGACCACAGGAAAAACCATAGCCTTGACTAGACGAACCTTTGTTGGCAAAGTAATGTCTCTGCTTTTGAATATGCTATCTAGGTTGGTCATAACTTTCCTTCCAAGGAGTAAGCGTCTTTTAATTTCATGGCTGCAATCACCACCTGCAGTGATTTTAGAGCCCAGAAAAATAAAGTCTGACAATGTTTCCCCATCTATTTCCCATGAAGTGATGGGACCGGATGCCATGATCTTCGTTTTCTGAATGTTGAGCTTTAAGCCAACTTTTTCACTCTCCACTTTCACCTTCATCAAGAGGCTTTTTAGTTCCTCTTCACTTTCTGCCATAAGGGTGGTGTCATCTGCATATCTGAGGTTATTGATATTTCTCCCGCAATCTTGATTCCAGCTTGTGTTTCTTCCAGTCCAGTCATGTCCAACTCTGTGCAACCCCATAGACAGAAGCCTACCAGGCTCCGCCATCCCTGGGATTCTCCAGGCAAGAACACTGGAGTGGGTTGCCATTTCCTTCTCCAATGCATGAAAGTGAAAAGTGAAAGTGAAGTCACTCAGTCATGCCCAACTCTTAGCGACCCCATGAACTGCAGCCTACCAGGCTCCTCCATCCATGGGATTTTCCAGGCAAGAGTACTAGATGAGTGCATATGAGGATGTATGGGATTATACATACTTAAGGAGGTATCAACAAGTATGTATACATAAGTTGATAAAGTATACCTTTGTAAACAAAGCTAAAACATTTAACTATCTTTTTCACTATCTGATCCTTCCAGAATTTGCTATCTCCACCTGACTCCCCTATGGACTTGATGGTTTACTGCCAAGAGATTAAAACTAGTTACACAAATAATGGTTAAATGTGTTCTCTTTGTTTTGAAATTGTTTCTGTCTCTCTCTTGTATGATCTTCTAAATGCTACTGTCTGTATCACTTATTTTGTCTACTTTATAAGATTGTCTCTTGCATTATCCACTGTGTAGCAAGGCCTCTGCATAGAGATACTTTATATATTTCAAAATAGAGAAAGGAATACGTCATGGTTGTATATCATCACTTTGCTTATTTAATTCATATGCAGAGCACATCATGCGAAATGCTGAGCTGGATGAATCATAAGCTGGAATCAAGATTGCCGGGAGATATATCAACAACCTCAGATATGCAGATGATGCCATTCTAACGGCAGAAAGTGAAGAGAAACTAAAGAGCACCTTGATGAGGGAGAAAGAGGAGGGTGAAAAAGCTGACTTAAAACTCAACATTAAAAAAACCAAGATCATGGCAACTGGTCCCATCACTTCATGGCAAAAAAGAAGGGAAAAAAAACAGAAGTGGTGGCAGATTTATTTTCTTGGCTCCAAAATCACTGCGGACAGTGACTGCACCACGAAAGTAAAAGACACGTGCTCTTTGGAAGAAAAGCTATGACAAACCTAGACAGCAAATTAAAAAGCAAAGTCATCACTTTGCCAACAAAAGTCTGCTGTGGCTGTAGGTGCCCTCCATCCACCCCACAGAGCAGAGACCAGTCCCCTTACAGATTGTCACTAAATTAAGTCCTATGGACCCCGCTCAGTCCCTAGTCTGGCCGGGGCTCTGCCTCAACAGGGAAGGTTTCCTTCTTCCATTAGGAGTAGGTGATAATCAGTAGATGACTATGAAACCAAAGCCGAGACCAACACAGCACAGGCTTTATTCAGAGGCCAAAGAGTGCATTAGTGAGAACTAAGTTCTCAGGTCAACTTCTCACCCACCTGGAGAGAGTGGCTTGATTATAAAGGGTAAGGACAAAGAAGGGGTAGTGAGGCTAATGATGGGGAACCAGGTGCATTAGGAGGAGGGGCAGGGCTTTTCCAAGGGAGTGAGATGCCACCTCCTTTTTTATCATTTTTTGGTTCTACCTGTCTGGTCAGGGCAAGGTAGGTGTGTCACCTAGTATGATAATACAGTAAAATCAACATACAATGAGACTCGAGGTCTGTTGGAGGTCAGATTCGTGGCCATCTTGGTCCCAGCTGGTTCCATCTGGTTTTCTTTCTTGGTAGCTTCTTCTCTTGTCTCTGGACTCCTTTAAAGACTTCTGTTAACCCCTGCTAAAGGTAGGGGTTGGAGGGTTGTGAGCAAGGACATCCCTTTTAAAGGTGGGTTCACGGGTTTTCAGCAAGGGCCTGGAGCAGCTCTGATAACAAGCCGAGGCTGAGATGGGCAATCGATCTGACACCTGCACGAGGCTAAGGCCAGATGGGGAGGCAGTGAGCAGGGGGCAGGCAGTCAAGGGAGGTTCTGTGTTTACAGAGATGTGAACGTGGGTCCAGATGCTCACTGCCTGCAGACCCTGCTGCAGAACCTGACTTCTCTGGAAGACACTGGGTGGGGAGGGGGTATTCAGGCAGCAGGGAAGACAGCTTGCTCTGGATGTTCATGTGGGGAAGAGGGACACAGCAACAGGGGCTCCGCCTGCAAACCCCAGAACCACCCCAAGATCAGCTCCAGAACTGCTCCTGGAGTGGCAAGGAGAAGCGGGTCTCCCATCTACTAGACATGGAGGAAGGGGGGGGGTGGGCAGGTCTGGGTCTTCATTGCGGCAATGGCTTTTTCTCTTGCAACAAGCAGGGGGCTACTCTCTAGTTGAGGTGCACGAGCTTCTCATTGCACTGGCTTCTCTTGTTGCAGAGCTCAGGCTCCAGAGCACGTGGGCTTCAGTAGTTGTGGTAAATGGGCTTATCTGTTCCACGGTATGTGGGATCTTCAATCCCACACAGGGATTGAACCCATATCCCTTGCACTGGCAGGCGAATGCTCAGCCACTGGACCACCAGGGAAGTCTGGCACCACGTTCTTTGACTTCAATCTTGGCAATATTTTCTGGATCTGTCTTATCAGCAAGGGTAACAAAAGCAGAGTAAACCAATGGGACTCTATCCAACTGAAAAGCTTTTCAGTGGTGACAAAGGAAACCCTCCACAAAATGAAAAGGCAGCCTACTGCATGTGAGACAATACTTGCAAACCATACATGCAAAAAAAAAAGAGTTCATATTCAAAATAGACCAAGAATTCACACAATTCAAACTCCAAAGACTGAAAACACAATTTAAAACTTGGCAGAAGATTAACGTATATGCATGGATCAGTTCAATTCAGTTCAGTCGCTCAGTCGTGTCTGACTCTTTGCAACCCCATGAATCGCAGCACGCCAGGCCTCCCTGTCCATCACCAACTCCCGGAGTTTACCCAAACTCATGTCCATCAAATCAGTGATGCCATCCAGCCACCTCATCCTCTGTCGTCCCCTTCTCCTCCTGCCCCCAATCCCTCCCAGCATCAGGGTCTTTTCCAATGAGTCAACTCTTCGCATGAGGTGGCCAAAGTACTAGAGTTTCAGCCTCAGCATCAGTCCTTCCAATGAACACCCAGGACTAATCTCCTTTAGAATGGATACTATCTATAAAATAGAGAACTAATAAGAACCTACTGAATAGCAACAGGGAACCCTACTCAGTGCTTTATGATGACCTAAATGGGAAGGAAATCAAAAGAGATACACATATACGTATAGCTGATTCACTTTGCTGTACAGCAGAAACATTGATAAGCAACTACACTCCAATAAAAATTACTTTTTTTTAAGTTTTTTCATCATTAAAAACCCAACTCTTAGCTTTAATCTTTTATAGTTTTCCTGTTCTCTATTGTATTTATTTCTCTTCTAAACTTTATTTTCTCCTTCTAATTTTGGTTCAAGTTTTTCAATAGTTCCTTGAAATCTAAGCATGCTTATTGGAGATTTTTTTCCCTTCTTAATGCAGGCATTTATCACTATAAACTTCTAGTGATAAAACTAGATAAACTCCCTCCTAGTACTGCTTTTACTGCATCTCACAAATTTTGGTAATTTGTTTTCATTTTTGTCTCAAGATACTTTTAAATTCACTTTTTATTTCTTCTTTGGCCCACTGATTATTCAAAGTGTGTTGTTTGATTTTCACCTATTTGTGAATTTTCCAGTTTTCCTTCTACTGTTGATTTCTAGTTTTCTTTCACTGTGGTCAGAAAAGATTCTTGAAATATCAGTCTTAAGACTTGTGACTTGAGAATGTGCCATACATACTTGTGAAGAATGTACACCCTGCTGTTGGGCTAAAAGTTCTACATACGTTGGTTAGGTCCATTTGGTCTATGGTGTTGTTATACAAGTCCACTGGTTTTTTTGGGGGGGTGGGGGATCATTAGTTCTGTTAGATCTATCCATTATCGAAAGTGGATAGTATAGTCTCCACTATAGTTGTATGGTTATTTCTCCCTTCAGTTTAGTATATGCAGAAAACTCCAGTTAATGGATATAGATACTCAGCTACCAAGCATGTGGTGCTATCATCCTCTCCTTAAGACTTTGACCTTAATCCCATCCTAACCCTAACTTCTGACCCTAACCTTAACCCCTAAAGGAAATCAGTCCTGAATACTCATTGGAGGGAATAATGCTGAGACTGAAGCTCCAATACTTTGATCACCTGATGAAAAAAACTGATTCACTAGAAAAGACCCTGATGCTGGGAAAGACTGAAGGCAGGAGGAAAAGGGGACAACAAAGGACAAGATGCCTGGATGGCATCACCACCTCAATGTACGTGAGTTTGAGCAAGCTCCGGGAGATGGTGAAGGACAGGGAAGTCAGGCGTCCTGCAGTCCACGGGGTCGTAAAGAGTCAGACACACTGAGCAATTGAACAAACAAAATTAACCCCTACCCTTCACTTTACCTCAGAACCTTAACCCTAATTAAATTCTTAATTTTAATTCTCTAAATAGTGGGGGAGGGGTCAAAAATTTTTTTAAATTTCTCTAAATAAGAATATCTCAATAGTATTCCTCTGATGACAGAAATATCCTTTATCTTCTCCTCTGCCTTCAGTGACTGATAAACTGGATTTTTGTTAATTTAAATTGAATTTTAAAAGCCTCGTGTCATCAGTGGCTTGCATATTTGGACAAAGCCCCACCTGGTACCCTGGAGTTGATGTGAGAGGTCAGTATTTTCTCCAGAGGCCAAGAAGAGATGTGCATGGCGGGGACCCGTGTACCTTTATAGGGTAGAAGCCTGTGGTCAAGCGATTCCAGCCTTCTTCCAATTGGAAATTCTTAGTGCCCTAGATTCACCCAACAATGAGGCTTTTTCAATTGTACAAACTGGGCCGCTTGGTTCCCCAAAAGTCACACTGAGAAAAATGAGGCCAACAGAAAAAACTTTAAATTCTAAGTTTATGTCGGACATGGGAAGTCAGCAGGCTGACAGGAGACCCTGGAGCTGTCCAGCTGCTGAAAATTGCTGAAAGAGGCTTAAGAAAAATCACCAGTTTTAAAAGTTGCAGTACCAACTGCTCCCCCATAAGAGGCGCTCGACGGCTGACAGTATTCAGGGGGCTAGACAGGCAGGCTTGAGGCTACTAAGTTCCATGGCCTCAGGGGGTGACCCCCACATGGAGACCCCCTACGAATAGCCTGTCCTCGCTCAGACAGACACGAACATGGTGAGACATGAAGACACCACATCCACTGCTTTTGGTTATCAAGAGCTGAAACTTCGACAGTCACCAACATTACAAAGAGCTTCAATTAGGATTTTATGTTGTTACAACTTAAACAGTGAATGAGAAAACAAATACATGATTTTTCAACTAAGGAAGATTTACTTAGGTAGAGTTTTCCTGTTTTGAACTAATGGAAAAATTTTTCAAAATACAGTACAGAGAGTGACACAATGGATACCTATACGCAATTACTAAATTACTAAATGTTGCCACATCTTCATTCCATTTTTGTCTTGTGAAATACTGCCGGGCACAGCCCTTGAAAAGTTTCATTCCTGTACTCTTCAGTGTGTGTGTGCGTGCACACTCACACGCGCATGCACATGCATGCTCAGTCATGCCTGATTCTTTGCAATCACATGGACTATAGCCCGCGAGGCTCCTCTGTCCATGAGATTTTCCAGGCAGGAATACTGGAGTGAGTTGCCATTTCCTCCTCCAAATACTCTTCAGTATGCACCTATAAAATAGCAAGGATGACTTCCCACAAAACCACAGCACTGTGCCACACTTCACAAACAACAGAAATTCCTGCATGTGGTTCAATACTCAAGCTAGGAGGGGTTTTCCAAAGCCTATTAACAACTGATGGTTAGGGGGATATTGAACATGGAGAGCATACCATGAGAAATGATATTTACCTGGCTAAGAATCTAGGAGCTGCCCATGAGAATCAACTAAATACCACCACCACCATCCCCCACTGTATAGAGAGGAAAAAAGAAAAGTACAATTTTTGCTGTAGAACCATAAGGAGCATAAACCTCAGATTACACATAAGAGCTTCCCACAGCTCCGTCTGGGTGTAGCAATATGTCCCAGTGTTTCAGTGTGATCATATACGGATGCCTGGATTTGTAAGAAACAGTGAACCTGAGACAGAGCATCTCTGCTCTTCTCAATAAGATGCAGCCAGTGCATGCACCACCTCCCAAGGGCTGTGAGCTGCCTGAAGACCCTTTGGGGATGGACTCTCCTCTGCTCTCACGTTGTGGTTCCTTAGGGTCTTTGTTGAGCCCGAGACCCTCCCAGAGTCAAGGCCAAGAACCATACTCTCATCTCCCTCCTCCTGCGCTTCTGCTCCTCAAGGTCATCGGGGCAATGGAGTTCTTCATCTCCAGGGAGGGCTGCTAGGCTCCATGTCTGCCTCCAAGCATTAAATTATCCTGCTCAGTCCTGCAAGGGCTTCAGAATAAGATGGGTTCTAGGTGCAGATAAAATGGAAACAGACACTTAAAAAGAAACCACCCATTTTGCTCAGACCTTTGATGAAGATTAAACTTCCTACTTACACTGTGACTGCACAGATGAGCTCTGTGTGCTCAGAAAGTTTCAGGGACACTGGCCCATCGGCGGCCAGGCCCAGAAGCTCCAGTGTCACCTAGGACACCTTCCTGGCGCCGGGAGTCCAGCCCTCGCTGTCTGCTTCACTTCCCGACTCCCACTCGGGCCCACACTTCCCTCTACTGCCCATTCTCTAAATTTTTCCCAATTATGAAGTCTCCCCCACAGAGCTTTCAAACCCATTTTCCCTTTTTGAGGTGTGTTTGTGGCCATATCTGTGCTGCTTCCCTGACATTCACTGATGTGGACGGTGAGGGAGGGGTTCCCATTCCAAGGCAGAGGGCGCAGGGGCTATGTACACAGGGTCCATGTAGCAGGAGGGGCAGAGTCAGCTTGACTGAGGGAGTTGGGGGACTGGGAACTTCAGGGGCTCAGCTGCAGGTGGGCACTGCTGAGATGGGACAATTGGGGAGCAGGGGTCCCGGTCATTAAAGGGGAGTGACTCTGAGGCCTGGGTGGGAAGGGGGTGCATATATCCCTGAGCAGAAACGGGACAAGGAGCCTGCTCCAGGCCCAAACAGCACATGTCATCTTCCACATAACAACCCTGGCAGAATGGGGTACTGCCCCCTCACTGGACCTGGGCATAGCCCTGCACACAGTCATCTCTGGGGTGCTGGCCATGCTCCTCAGTTCAGTTCAGTCACTCAGCCATGTCTGACTCTTTGTGACTTCATGAATTGCAGCACACCAGGCCTCCCTGTCCATCACCAACTCCCGGAGTTCACTCAAACTCATGTCCATTGACTTGGTGATGCCACCCAGCCATCTCATTCTCTGTCATTCCCTTCTCCTCTTGCCCCCAATCCCTCCCAGCATCAGAGTCTTTTCCAAAGAGTCAACTCTTCGCATGAGGTGGCCAAAGTATTGGAGTTTCAGCTTTACCATCAGTCCTTCCAAAGAACACCCAAGACTGATCTCCTTTAGAATGGACTGGTTGGATCTCCTTGCAGTCCAAGGGACTCTCAAAAGTTTTCTCCAACACCACAGTTCAAAAACATCAATTCTCCTACCCACATCCAAATCTCTGGCCTGCTCCGGGTCCCCCAGCAGACACATCCTTACTGTGGAGACACTTCTCCGCCCAACCAGGACTCAGGACTCTCCTAGCCTCTCAGGCCTTGGGGGCCAAACAAGAGCAGGTACCTTTTGTTCAGGGCTCCCTCCCTCTGCAGGGTGACCCCAACCTTAGCATTGGCCTGTAGAAGACTGGACCAGTCTGGCAGTCAGCTTTCCTTCCACTTACCTCCCTCCCATAAGACCAGAGTAGCAACCCAGGCATGGCTGACCCACCCAGCTATGCCCACACCTGGGCTCAGCTGAGCCCCCGACCAGCAAGCACCCCCCCTACCCCTGCTGTAGGAACAGAGTCCTCAGAACGGCCACAAGAAACAGGTACTGATAACATTCATCAAGCAAATGCCCTATTTTACTAAAAATCCACGTATACATTACATTTTACAAAAACAGCATCCGTCAGGATCTCTCAGTCCCTTCCCTAAGCCAACAAAAGATGGGGGCTCCGAGGAAGCGTTCCCCTCCAAATGCTAGGGCTGCCCCAGGCATCCTCAGACCCCTGGTCCAGTGCACAGAAGGTGGAGTTAGTGGAGCCCCTGCCAGGATCCAGCCTGGGGCCTGTGCAGGGCTCTCACCACCATGCTAAGTGAGGGGCCTGCCGGGACCATGGACACGCTGCCCCCACCAGAGCCCCAGCTGGATGCAGCTCCGGCCTCAGGAGGAAGACACAGGGTACCCGTAGTGGTTGCAGTCAGTCTCGCCCAGGGCCAGCGTCAGCGACAGGCTGGGCTTCCGTTCCAGGTCCTCTTCTTCTGGGCAGTGCTGCGGGGGCCGAGCTTTGAAGAAGTCGGAGATGTACCGGACCTGGCAGAGAAGAGGGAGGCAGGAGCTGCTTGGGTGGGAACAAGACAGGCCAGGCAGGCTGGGCACAGTGGGGCAGGGGAGCCCAGGAGTTGAAGGGCCTCTGGGGGGATCAATGAGAGAGCAGAGTTGGGGTCTTAAGGGAAGATGGGAGCACAGGGCAAGGGTCTTGGAGAGGCAGCCCAGAGAGGGCAGGGGTCCCAGAGTGGGGTCTCTGGTCAGGGCAGGGGTTCAGGGCCTGGGAGCTCACAGTGAGGCTGGCCACCAGCGCCCCCTGCAGGAGGCCGACGAGAACGTCACTCCAGTGGTGTTTGTGGTCAGAAACGCGGGTGTAGCCCACGTACAGGGCGAAGGCTACCAGGAAGAACTGAACGGTGGGCCGCAGCAGCCGTGCCCACTTCCAGCAGAGCCGGGCCTGCACGTAGAGCTGCGGTCCGAGAGCAGAGTCAGTCGGGCACCCACCAGGCCCACCTTGCCCGCCACATGGACGGCAACCCTGGGGCCACAAGCCTAGAATCCCCAGACACGGGGCCCCCAGTTTTTATCAACATGCCAGAACTTCCACCTCCGCCCTGGCTCTCCCAAGGCCCAGGGAAGGGCTGGCCACGGCCACAACACACCAGTCACATACAGCAGACTCACCGCCAAGAATACCATGCAGTACATGCCAAAGGAGGAGTGTCCGGAGTAGAAGGACAACCTGAGAGACAGAGGGTGGTGGGGTCATGGAGTGGTGTGGAGAGGGCAGCCAGAGGATTTACTCTGTCCTCAGCCTCCAGACACCTGGCCCCCGCCTCGCCCCCCAGGGTCCAGGACTTTATGTAAAAACACGGAGAGTGCTGGATGCCCTCAGTCCTTCCCTTTCCAATTTTCTGATCATGTGGTCAAGTCTCATGGGCTTTAAGGCATCACCACGAAGCTGCTTCAGGCCCTGAAGGCAGAACCCAGGACCCACAACTGGGTCCAGACAGCAGTTCCACTTTCACTGTGTTTCTTCTCAAGATTATTTTCCACCTGTGCTCACTGATATAAGGTTTGCATTTTCTTTTTATAGAATTTCAAGTTTTAACAAAGGACATCAAAGGAGTAAGTCAAGGCTGCATATTGTCTCCTTGCTTATTTAACTTATATGCAGAGTACAACATGCGAAATGACAGGCTGGAAGAAGCTCAAGCTGGAATCAAGACTGCCAGGAGAAATATCAATAACCTCAGATAAGCAGATGACACCACCCTCATGGCAGAAAGTGAAGAGGAACTAAAGAGCCTCTTGATGAAGGTGAAAGAGGAGAGTGAAGAGGCTCGCTTAAAACTCAACACTCAAAATACAAAGATCATGGCATCTGGTCCCATCACTTCATGACAAATAGATGGAGGAAAAATGGAAACAGTGACAGACTTTATTTTCTTGGGCTCTAAAATCACTGAGGACGGTGACTGCAGCCATGAAATTAAAAGACACTTGCTCCTTGGAAGAAAAGCTATGACAAACCTACACATATTAAAACACCTACACATATTAAAAAGCAGAGACATCACTGTGCCAACAAATGTCTGCACAGTAAAAGCTATGGTTTTTCCAGTAGTCAAGTATGGATGTGAGTTGGACCATTAAGAAGGCTGGGCACCGAAAAATTGATGCTTTTGAACTGTGGTGCTAGAGAAGACTCTTGAGAGTCCTGTGGACTGCAAGGAGATCAAACCAGTCAATCCTAAAGGAAATCAACCCTGAATATTCACTGGAAGGACTGATGTTGAAGCTGAAGCTGCAGTTCTTTGGCCACCTGATGCAAAGAGCCAACTCACTAGAAAAGACCCTGATTCTGGGAAAGATTGAAGGCAGGAGGAGAAGGGGACGACAGAAAATGAGACTGCCGGATGACATCGCCGACTCAGTGGACATGAGTTTGAGCAAGCTCCAGGAGATGGTGAAGGACAGGGAAGCCTGGTATGGTGCAGTCCATGGGGTCATGAGGAGTCAGACACAATTGAGCAACTGAACAGCAACAAAGGACATCAATGGACAAGAAAGAAAATGGCAGATTGAGAGACCCCACCCCATGAAAGAGACTGGAAAACTGACAGAGCCAGACTGGCGGTGGCATGTGAACCAGAGAAAGGAGCAGACCTACCTCCCAATGCCTGAGACTGTACGGTCCTGACCAGTGCCTCCCTGGAGCACTGGCCATAAACACTGACAGCAAATGCAACAGTCACCACTGCCTGGGGCAGTAAATGCAGGACAGGAAGGCTAGCCAAGACGCCGAGAGGAAAGGCCAGGGTGAGCTGCTCTGCAGAATGAGGCTGGGAATCCAGGGGCCAGGCTGGGCCCATCAGCAAAGACCTGCCAAGGTGCTCCTCTCTCCGCTCTGGCCAACTCGCAGACGTGTCAATTGACACAGCCCACATGGCACATGTACCCTAACATATACATGTACCCACACAGCACACATACCTCAAAACACACATATCCATAGGGCACACGTACCCCAACACAGCACACAAACCCCAACACACACGTACCCCACACGGCATACATACCCCAACACAGCAATGTACCCCAACACAGCAACTCACCCCAACACACACATACCTCACACAGCACACTTACTCCAACACACACTACCACAACTCAGCATACATAAAACAACATGGCACAAGTACCCCCCACAGCACACCTACTCCAACATACACACACCCCAGTACACAGACCCCAACATGGCAGATGTACCTCACATGGCACATGTACCCCAACACACACATACCTCAACATTCACGTACCCCACACAGCGCACAAAGCCCATCTGTAAAATGAAAACTTGTCTTACGTGGATCCAGGTATTTAAGGACATATCTGTCTACTCACTAGCTTATCACTCAGCTAACAGCACAACTTCACGGCCACTCATGACAAAGAACAAAGACTTTACAAAATTAGTTCAGAACACTTACCTAGCAAACAACCAATGACAACAAACAACAAAAACAACAGAAGAATCTGGTTTCCAGATGTATGCTACATTATATGCATGTATGCTGCATTATAACATTAAAAATGCTCAGGGAAAGGGGACATGTATACCTGTAGCCAATTCATGTTGATGTATGGCAAAAACCATCACAATATTATAATTATCCTCCAATTAAAATTAATTAATTAATTTAAAGAAAACTGCCCAGGGACTTCCCTGGTGATCCAGTGGCTAAGCCTCCCGACTCCCAGTGCAGGCAGCCCAGTTCCATCCTTGGTCAGGGATCTAGATCCCACATGCTACAACTAAGATAGACCTGGTGCAGCAAAATAAGTAAATAAATAAACAGCTTAAATATATTTATGTAAAGCAAACCAAAAAAAAGCGCCAAGTTTTCAATAACAATAAATATTTATAATAGATGCACAAAGAAATGTGCGAAATGCCCAGGGGGAAAAAAGTCTTTTACTAGAAGCAGTCGCTAAGAGACTCAGATATCAGACTTACTAGATAAAGGCTTTTTTTTTTTAAGTTTGGTAGATAAAGACTTTTAATCTGCCATTTAAAATATGTTCAGAGAGCTAAAGTGAGAATGATGTCTGACCTAATAGAAGAGTACCAAAAAGAAACAGAAGTTTTAAGAAGGAATCAAATAGAAGTTCTGGAGTTCAAAACTATAGTATGTGGAAGATGAAATCACCAGAGGGGCTCAAAAGCAGACTGTGCAGACAGAAGAGCATGTGAACACGGAGACAGGTCAATTAAGACTTTTGGTCTAAGGAACAAAAAATGAAAGGAATGGAGACAGTTCAATGAACTTCAGTCTTGTGGAACACCATCCAATGTACCAACATATGTACAACAGAAGTCCCAAAAGGAGAACAGAGAAAGGGGCAGAAAGAATATTTCAAGAGGAAATGCCTAATAACTTCCCACGTTTGATGACAAACATCCCTCCACACACCCCAAAGGCTCAATGAACTCCAAACAGGATAAACTCTAAGACAGCACAGCACAGTCAAGCTACCAAAAGATGGTAAAGATCTCAAGAGCTGCAAGGGAAGGCATTCGTTGTGTACAAGAAATCCTCAATAAGATGAACAGCTAATTTCCCATCAGAAACCATGGAGGCCAGAAGGATTTCAAGTACTGAAAGAGAAAACCCTGTGAATCATGAATTCTACATGTGGCAAAATTATCCTGTAAAAATAAAAAGAAGTTTAGACATTTCCAAACAAACAAGAACCAATAAAATCCATAGCTGATATGCCTACAAGCTCTATGAGAAATGCTAAAAGGAGTCTTCCATGGAGGAATGAAGGATACTAGTCAGTAACTCAAATCTACAAAAAAGACACAAAAGACACCAGTAAAAGTAATTACAAAACATAAACAGCAGTGTGAATGTATTCTGGTGTATAATCCTATATTTCCCTACATGATTTAGAAAAGAAAAAATCAGCTAAAGAAAAAAAACTAGACTAACTGGATGATTCCGCAGTAGATATCACATTATTACGCTATCCATCTGAAAGTAATACAATGTGGCAACTATGGGCTTCCCAGGTGGCACTAGTGGTAAAGAACCCACCTGCCAATGCAGGAGACATAAGAGACGCGGGTTCGATCCCTGAGTTGGGTAGATCCCCTGGAGGACAGGGTTTCCTTGGTGGCTCAGTGGGTATAAGAATCTGCCTGCAATGCAGGAGACTGGGTTCAATCCCTTGGTCGGGAAGATCCCTTGGAGAAGGACATGGGAACACACTCCAGTATTCTTGCCTGGGAAATCCCATGGACAGAGGAGCCTGGTGGGCTACCAGCCCATTGGGTCACAAAGACTCAGACAAAACTGAGGTGACTTAACATGGCAAATATAGCTTCATTTTTTTAAAACCATATAAAACATTTATTATGAATCTATGTTGATGAGAACATGATGTATAAAGATAAAATCTGTGACAATAACCTCATAAGGGGGTGGAGACACATGGCTGCAAATGTTTTGCACAGTAAGCACCTATGAACAGAAAAAGCAGTAATGGGGAAAAAAGCAGGAATGGAGAAATTCTTTTTTAAAAGATACAATATATAGAAAACAAATAACAAGACAAAGGACATTCACTGTGAGAAAAGGATCAATCCATTCAGAGATATAACAACAAAGATGCAAGCACCTTAACTTGGAAACACTGCAGAATCCAGATCTGAAAGGACAGAGGGCGTGATTCCACAGATAGGAAATGTTCAAAACAAGCCGAGCCAAAGACACAGAGTGGGTTCCTGGTTGTCAGGGGCTGGGGTGGGGGTGACAGCTCATGGGTGTGGGCTTTGTGTGTGTGTGATGAAAATATTCTAGAATATTAGAGGGAGACGGATGCGCACCTGGGAATGCACTAGAAACCAACAAATTGTGCATATTAAGATGGTTAAATTGGTGGATTTTATGTTTGGGGAATTTTATTAAATTTTTTAAAGAAGGAAAATAGGACATCAATCAAATGAAAAGTTCACCAGTAGAGATGGTGAGAGGACAGAGCAGAACGTGAGGGTGGGGACCTGACATTTCAGGGAGGTGGGTCACCCCTCCTGACACCTCCTGCTCTGCCCCAGGGCCAGATACCCCAGCCCCAGCTAAGCTCCTTGCTGGTATGATGCAAGTACAGGCACCTCCAGGCCTTGCTCCTGCCCATTCTCTCCACCTTCTCAACCTGGCAGCTCACCCTGCAATACACAGCTCCTGAGGGCCCTTCTGCAACCCCCACCATCCTCCCCGGGCGGGGCATCTGTGGTCCAAGCACTGCCCACCTGGACTCCGTGACGTTAGCAGAGCTCCCCCTGCACACCTCCACCTGCACATACGCCGAGCAGTTGACGCGGCTCCAGTCAGGGTCACACACAGCCAGGAAGTTGGGCCGCAGGCGGCCGGTCATGTACTTGGCCAGGTCTGTCAGGGACTGGCTCACTGCTGCCCCAAACAGGAACGTCCCCACCACCTTGTAGAGGGCGGCCAGGTAGTTGTTGAAATCAGAGCGGGAGTAGAGGCGGTCCGTGTACACCAGGTAGGCTTCCCCGGCCGACACCTGCAGGCAGCAGCCGGGGTCTTCAGGGTTCCCAGCCTCTCTGAGGTCACTGGGGAACTGGGGACCCAAGAGGGCTCTCTTCCGCACAAACGCCACCCCAAGCAGGACTGGACCTGCCAACGCCCCAGCTGCCACCCCGCACACCCTCCTGCCTTACAAGGATGACAGTGGCTGTGATGATGACCCCGGCCATGAGCCCATGGGTGATGGTGTCTGGACGGTAGGGGTATCGGATGGAGTCATCTCCACAGTAGAAACCTCGCTTGTACGGAGTGTTGACGAACGTCAGGATGGCGCAGGGCAGAGCGGCTGGGGGCGTGGGAGGAGAGGAAGCCTGTAGCCATGAGGTGCTCCCCACAGCTGCTCCCCAGCTGAGCCCCACACTCAGCTGTGCCTTCATCCGGCACCTGGACCCGGCCTTGGCCTCCCTCCGGGTCTCCTCACCTCCCTGCCCACCCGACAGTCAGGAGGAGCTTTCCTCATGGTAAATGAGAGGTCGCCACCCTGGTTAAAACCCCTTGTGATTCCCCTTCATCATCAGATCAACACTCAGGTCCTGCCCAGGCCAAGCATCCACCCTCTGCACACCGCCCACCCTCTCCCACCCCTTGCTTCCCTCCAGCCTCCTCCACTCTGCCCTTCACCCAAAGCCAGCAGGCAGCCACCCGGGCCTCTGCTCACAGCGCACTGGCTGCCCAGAACAGTTCTGACTGACTCCCGTCTGCCCCATTGACCGCCCCACTCCTGGGGCCCCTCTCACAGCCTTTCTCCAGGGTTCTCACTTTGTGTAATCTGCAATCACCCTGTGATCCCTGAATGACTCCCCAGACACTGCTCCCCACAGTGAGCACCTGGAGGGCCTGCCATCATCAAGGACTATCTCTGGAGCCTTCTCAGGTGGGGCCTGGCAGAGATAAGTGTCTTCCCAGGTGGTGCTAGTGGTAAAAAACTCACCTGCCAATGCAGGAGATATAGAGACTTCGGATCGATTCCTGGGTTGGGAAGATCCCTTGGAGGAGGGCATGGCAACCCACTCCAGTATTCCTGCCTGGAGAATCCCATGGACAGAGGAGCCTGGCAGGCTACCGTCCATAGGGTTGCAAAGAATCGGACACTACTTAAGTGACTTAGCACACATACACACAAAATGAGAATGCCCTGCTTGTTGTTCTAGGGTTGGCCACAGACCAGGAACACCTGGTGAGACATCTGTATCCACATGCTGTCCCTGAGCCAGCCACACAGGGACCGGACAGCCCTGGCCCAGGCCAGGGAGCTCAGTCCAAAGGTACATTCAGGAGTCACAAGTCATGACCAGACCCTGCCTGGCACAGCCGCAGCCCTGGAGTCCAGAGGCCCCAGGAGCCAAGGGCGGCCTGGGGCACAGGGCTCCCCGCCACCCCAGGGTGGGAGCACAGAGACAAACCCAAGCAGGGTGCCCTTTGGCCCTGGCAGGGCAGGTGACGTGAAAAAGGGTGTGACCAGAGCAAGGGGAGGGCAGGGCCACACCCCCTTCCAAAGGTCAAGTTCAGGGCCCTGGGGACCACCCATGATGGTGCTGGTGCTGGGAAAGGCTCGATGAAGAACACAGAGGTCTGGCTCATGGAGCTGAGGGGCTGGGAATAAAAATAACAGGCATGGCAAGACTGGGAGGTGACCGTGGCTGTCAGTGGAGTGTTGGGCAGGACACATGGGGAAGGTGGCTTCGAAATTCAGAGGACATCTGGGGAAGAGCACCCCCAGAGGGGCGGCCAGTACAAAGGCTGGAGAGTCTGGAAAGCCGAGTGCTGGGGGGAGCAAGGTGGGGTGAGCAGAGGGAGCAGGCTGGAGACAGAGGCTGAGGAGCAGAGCCCTGCAGGGGTGGGGAAGGGGGCTAGAAGAGGCTGAGAAACCAAGTCGAACCCCACTCGCAGGGCCTGAGCAGAGCAGGGGCTCCCATAGCAGGGGGGCAGTGAGTCAACCTCCAACTCCCGTCCCCCAGGCCCAGCCCTTTCCCCTGGAGATCCTAATCTCCAGGGTCAGAACTGGGACCAGGCTCTCCTGGGATTCAGGAGTCCGCTGCCTCCCTCTGCCTGAGCCGCTCCGGATCAGGTGTCCCCGCGGCAGACACGCCAGAGGTTCCTGACCTGGTGTCGACCCCCGTGTTTCCCTCGGGGCCCTGTCACCATCTAAAACTGAACTGCTGCTGCACTGAAGCTTCTAGACTGGGAGCTGGGTCCGCCTGGGCCCCAGTCCCTGGCACACGGGCAACCCCACCCAACCTAATCTCTACTCAGTCACCCCTGGCTGTGTGACCTCCAGAGGGAAGCCAAACATCCCTGGGTGGAAACTGGGGGACACAGCAGCACCCCCTCACAGGCTGACTGGAGGAAAAGGTTTAATTATCACAGGCGTCATAGTGTCTGGTATACAGTAAGTGCCACAAAAATGATTAAAGACGTGCTCAGGAAAGGATGCCCAAGGTGGGCAGACACACACAACCCCCTCTCCCAGGACTTCCAGCTGCCACCTGGCCCTTCCCAAAAGGGGTCTCTTCTGGAATTTGGGGGCAGGCACTGCCTCGGCCTGCAGCCAGGGCAGACCCCTCCCGTCCCAGCGGAGGCGCAGGAACCAGACTGGGGGGAGGGCAGTTGAGGCTGGAGGGGCCCCTCCCAGCGCAGGGGTAGAATTCCGGGGCCATTGTCCGCACAGCCCCGGAGCAAACACTCAGCCTTTGTTTCCGAGCCCCGGGGGGGCAGAGGGGGCTGGGGCTGCCCCTTCCCCCAAACTGGCCCGCAAACCCGCCCGACAGGTTTGATTCGCGCCACCCCGAGGCCCCCCGTTCGACAACAGCCGGGGGCCCGGTTTCTCTCCCGGACTCTCTCCCAGCTCTCCCAGGCCCGAGACCGGAGGGCGAGTGTTCGAATCCCACCACCGCCCGGGCGCCCCCGGCCCCGGGGCTCCGCCCTCCCAAAACCAGCCGACCCGAGCCTGGCGCGCGGCGGAGGGCCTACAGGGGCGCCCCGCGGCCGCGCCCCCCGCCCTGACGGCCCCACCCGGCCGCCGCCCGCGTGAATCACCAGCCCGGCCTGGCCAGGCGAGGCGGGCGGTGGAGGGGGTGGGGGTGGCGAGCGGCCCCGGAGGCGACTTCCTGCTGCTGCGGAGGGGCAAGGGGCACCGACCCCTCCGACCGGAGGCCCGCGGGGGAAACCAAGGCCCGGGAGGACGCGAGCAGACGTCGGGGCCGGTGGAGGGGGCGAGGAGGTGACCCAAGGCTCCGCCCACCTCCGGAGGTCTCCAAGGGGTGGGGGCCCCCGGTCCTACAAAAGTTCGGGGGGATCGGGGACGGGGCCGCCCGGGAAGGGGTCCCCCCACGCCCCCAGGCTCCTGAGGCTCTTACCGACCAGCACGCACAGCACGTCGAGCAGTACGAAGACCCACCTCCGCTCCATGCCGCCCCCGCCCGGGCCGCGCCCGCGACCCCCGGCGCCCGTCCCACCGCGTCCCGTCGCGTCCCGGCTGGGCCGCAGGGTCACATGGCCTCGGAGCCCGGCCCAGCCAGGGGGTGGGGAGTGGGGGGAAATGAGGGGGCAGGGCCCGGGAGGGGCGGACGGGGCGGGGCCGCCTGGGGAGGGGGCGGACTCTGCCCCCGCCCCGCCCGCGGCCCGCGGGGGTGGGGCGGGGCGTGGGTAACCGGGTAGGTACCGGCCCGCGACTGGAGGAGGGTTGCGGGTCTAGGAGCTGGCAGGGTCGCCGGCGCCCAGCACGCCCCCCGCCCCCAACGGGAAGCTGAGGCCGGGGGATCGCCAGTCCGGGGTCACCCCGCAGCGTTCGCGTCCGGCCGCACGCCCCGGGCACCCACACATTGGATCGTCTGAGTCTGGTCGGGAGAAAGAACGAACAAACGAAGGAATGTGTGAGGGGCAGCCGGACAGGCCGGCAGGACGGGGCGTGGAGGACGGAGCTCGTGTACCCCAGGACCGTCCCTGCGGGCCCCTCGGCGCGCCTCGGTTTCCTCTTTGGAGCACTCGAGCCCCTGTGTGCGCGTCTGAATACTTCTGAACCAGGAAGTGTCTACAAACCGATGGGGCGTCGTGGCTTAACTGTAGGGTTTTTTTCTTTCCTCTTGGTGCTTAAAATCCTGGTGGCCCTTATACATCCCCGGCATTTGAAAGTCATTTCCTCAACGCCCACCCGGTTTGTGCCAGGCCCTGCTCCCATGTGGCACACTTCCCACCCCCGTTTACAGGGAGCAAGTCGTGCCCAGAGGACTTGCTCACACACTGCAAAGGGTAAACTTAGGGTCGTGTCCTACGTCCCCTCCAGGTCCCAAGGACTAAGCTGGGACGTGCCGGGGTTCGACACACCCGCACTGGATTCTTTGGGCCGCAACCATATGAGAGGCGTTGAGGAGTGTCACCACCTCCGGGAGAGCCCTGGACACAAGAGGACACGCGAGGTTCTGCCACTGTCTCAAAGTCACACAGGGAGAATAGGCAGGGCTGGGGTTTGAACCCAAGCAGTCTGGCCCTAGCCCCACCCCCGCCAACAATCTGAAAACAGATGTTCTGGACTGTTTTTTTTTAAGAGATGAAGGGAGCCAGGTCCAGAGAGGAGCATCCTCCAAGGTCAAGCAGCTGAGAGGTGGACTCAGTGCCCCCTTCCTGACGGAGCGGGGGTCGACAGAGAGGCAAGGTGTTGAGGTGGGGGTGACAGTGCCCAGTTCATCTATGGCTCCTCCATCCCTGGACAGACGGTGGGGTTGACATGGTGCCTCTGGGCCGAGTCCCCGGAACCCGGGAACGACTTTCCTTAAGCAGTTCAGCAGACTCCAGCACCACCACCACCCAGCCCCTACACACACTCAGAATAACTCGGCCCACCCCCAGGACATGAGCAGGTTCTGCATGGAAACTAGACCTGGATTTTCCGTCTGCAGTGTGGCAGACAGTGGGAGGCACGTCCCAGCAACCCCCGCTTTCAACCGCATACCCAGGAGCTGGAGAAGGCACATCCTCAAAACACAGCTCCCTCCCTCACCCCTGACTTCCTCCCAGGCGTCCCGAGGAATCAGATTACTCGCCCGCAGGGCTTCCCTCGGTCTGGGCGGGGGAGGGGCTGTCGCCAGGACCTGGTTCAGGTTGGGAGGTGGGGGAGCTCTCGAAGTCCTGGACTCCGGCTGACGCGCTCCTGCCCCAGTAAGTCTCTGCCTCTGCCCATTGGCTCCTCCGGCTGCACTCACACAGGGAGGGGCGGCCCCGTCCGTCCGTCATTCATTCATTCATTCGTCAGTTCACTCATTCAAGCGGCGGAACTACCTGACAAAATACCTGTGTAGGTGCCTGAGTCACACGTCACACGGATGATTTCCGGCATCTTTATTGGTCACTTTCCACATCAGCCTGGCTGCGATCGGGTGACTGACCACCCCTCTCCCGTGGTCTTGACACTTTCAGTCAAGGGTAGGGAGGTGCAGCACGGTACTGGCATGGATGAAATGAGCACCTACTGTGTGCTGGAAGGGGCAGCCTGGGGGTGGGGCTATGGGGTTGGGCCCAAGAGTGGGAAGGAGCAAGAGGCCAGGTGGCTGGACAGAGGGCTGCCCTCCCTTCCCTGCTGACGTGGGCAGGAATGGGATCACATGGTGAGAACAACACAGATTCGGGTCAGGGCTGGAATTAGGGCTAGCTGGGAAATCCGCCTTGGGCCGAGGCTGACCCTGAGGACAGAGCCCAAACTGGGAGGCACTTATGTAACTGAGCCCCTAGAGACCTCACCTCCCCTCTTGCCTGGCAGTTGGCTGCTTTGCTGCACCTGAGGGACTAGGGGTTGGCTCCAGTGTTATAACGATGCAGGAAGAGGTGCCTGGGGGTGAGCGGAGAGGCTGGCATAAAGCAGGTGCCCCCCACCCAGTGCACCTCCAGCCCTGCCCCTCTGCACTTCCCTTGGGGCTTAGACATAAGAGACCCGGGTTCGATCCCTGGGTCAGGAAGATCCCCTGGAGAAGGAAACGGCAACCCACTCCTGTATTCGTGCCTGGAAAAGTCGCAAAGAGTAGGACACGACTAAAGTGACTTAGCACTGCAGCACTGTTGCTCCCAGGACTCAGCACGACCACCCAGTCAGGAACTGGGTGACCTCCAGTTCAGCCCCAAGTCCACATCCAGGAGCTCAGGTCCCGGTGACATCGCCCTTCATGCAGGCCCCCTCCCTCCCCTGCTGTATGCTCAGTCTGCTTCTGCTGATCCCCAGCCTGGAGCTTTAGGAGGCAGGACGGACCGACCTGGCGCTCCACTGCTGCTTCAGAACCCAGATGAGTCCATGAGCAACGACTGGCCCAGTAGCCAGAGCGAGAGCTCCACAGGATCAACACAGGCCCAGAGAACTGTCTCCACCTGCTCCTCAGAGAGTGAGAGAAAGCAGGGCAGTCACACGCTCCCATGGCACCCCTCCGGGACCCCCACCCCCCACCAAGAAGCACACAGTGCAGACCTGGAAGCACTGGAAAGCCACCAACCCTGGCTCCTCCAGGCAGGTGGTGACTGGTGAAGGAAAGTGGCACGGGCAGCAAGGGAGACTAAGAACCCCCTTTCAAAGATCCCACTACCATCCTGGGTCTCACCCCCTGGGGACAGCCCATGGGAACAGACCTGAGTGCACTTCCCAGGAGCTCACACAGGCCTGGATCTGAGCCCAACACCACAGGAGGGACTGGGGGCAGCGTGCACAGGCAGTACCCCCCCAGACATCTCCATACTCCAGCCACCACTGCCCACCCTCCCAACTTTACTGCCCAGGGACCCACCCACTGGACCCCCAAGATGGAGGGGAGACACAGGCTCCAGAACCTCCTGGCTGGTGGTACAGGAGTGGGCTCTGCCAGATGCTGAGGCAAAGTGACAGCCCAGCACAACCTCAGGGTAACACCGGGGCATCTGCGGTACCAGGAACCTGGGCTTCCTGTCCTCACAGCAGCCCAGGATGAGGGCTGCTGGGTCTAACAAGTGCGTGCACAGGACTCGGGTGAATCTGAATCCCAGGTGAACAAGTCACTTTTAATATAAGTATGTCCCAAACACTGTATGGGCTATACTTACCCTCAAAGATTTGTTTACCTGATTCAAATCTAAGTGGGAGTTCTGTACGTCATCTCAGAACCACAAACCAAGAAAATATGAGCTGTGGGGACAGCCCAGTCCCATTCTAGAGCCCAGGGTCCTGGGCCAAGGAGGACAAGGCCCTAGCCCAGAACTGTCCATGTGTAGCCACCTCGTCCATCCCACCCCCACTCCAGGAGCTGCTTGTGGGCCCAGCCTCTAGTGTGGCCTAACTGATGGCTGGCTCCTTCAACAGAGTGGCTGGGACCAGGGTCGCCTCCTGGCATGTGCTCTGGGAAAGGCTCCCCCAGACTGAGCACCCACCTCCCCTTGTGTGGTTAGAAAGTATGTCACAAAAGAGCTCCATTCCAGCTGTGAGGAGAAAACGCTGCATGAACTAGAGAACCGTAGCAGCAAAGGTACAGTGGCACTTCTGTCTGTGAGAAGCCCATCCTAGAGGCCAGTGCAGGCATCTCCTAGCACTGGGATAGAGCAGGGAACCTGGGTGCAGGCAGTGATTCTGCCTGCGGGTCTGGGATAGACACCAGTGGACCTGCAGATGGGCAGGCAGGGCCAGCTCAACATCAAGATGCCTAAAGCAGGGGCTTCCCTGGTGGCTCAGTGGTAAAGAATCTGCCTGCCAATGCAGGGGACACTACTGAAGCCCATGTGCTACAGAAAGCCCGTGCAGCAACGAAGACACAACACAGCCAAAAACTGATTAACCAGTAAGAAATATACAACGTGTGTGTCAAAAGTGGGCCAGGCAGTGGCCAGTGGCAGCAGCAGGAGGGCGAGGGAGCAAGCAGCACAGGGAGGACAGGACAATGCACAGTCTGAGGACAACCTGGGCTCTGCCAAGTAAGTGGGGACCCAGAAGCAGAGCCCAGAAGGGGCAGCAAAAATGACTGACAAGCCAGCCGGGAAGCCCCATCCCCACCCTCCACCTCCCCATCAGGGTTGAAATGCACGGACCCTCAGGTCCTAGGAGCTCCACAGAGGATAGACACCAGGCACACCACATCCAAACGTAAAGAGAAAATCACAGTCGGAAAGAAAAAGATGTCGTGTTTGGGAAACACAAGTGAGAATGACAAACTTCTCATAACAAGACGAGCCAGGAATAAATGGGACATCAAGGATGCCATGAGAAGAAAAAGCCAACCTGAAATGTTACCATTGTTCCGGCACAAAGTCATTTCCAACTCTTATACCAAGTTTAAAAAAAATAAGTGCTTGAGAAACAAAGGCAGGGTGAGGACTCTCAGCCATCAAAAGCCAAGAGAAACCGGTGCAGTCTCCCTGTCCAGCCCATCCATCTGCAGTCTCCCAGCCCGTCTGCCGCCTGGCACCCCCACCTCTCACCCGCTCCCACAGGCAGGTCCATCCCCATCAGGTGCCAGCTCAGAATTGCCTCCACTTACCTGACAGCCTCCCTTGCACCATCATCGAGACACAGAGCTTGCTCCCCACAACCCCCAGGCCCCCAGGTCCCTGAAGCCAGACCAGCATGGGGTCCACCAAATGACTGGCACCTCCTGCCACCCACCCGCCTGATCCACCACAAGGCACCCACAGGGCTTCAAACCAAGTTTAATAAATAAAACAGCAAGGGGGTCAAGGCAGTGTCACTTCACAGTGTGGTCCTTGGTGGGGCAAGGGAAGGTCGAGTCCAGCCCTGTGGATGGCTCGAGCCAAAGCCCCCCTGGTGACACGGGGTGGGAGCGCTGCCCTGCCCCTGGAGGACCCCACTCCCATTTGTAAACAGAAACATAAATAAAACAAGGCGGCTAGAGAGAAGAAGGTCCAGGACCCCAGCAGTCCCGCTGGGACCTCAACAAAAACACAACCTCCTTGGTCAGGGAAATAGGCTGGAGCCGGGCCCCCGGTGCAGCTCGGAAAGGGCCTCAGTGCCGAGGGGTGTGAGTCCCGTGTCCTCAGACCCACACCCGAGGCAGCCAAGGACCCAGGGGGTGGGGGTGGGGTGCGTAAAGTGCAGCTTTTCCTGAAGTGGAGAGCGGGCGGACAGCAGGGCAGGGCCAGCGTCGAGGTATATGGCTCTGCGCCCCACGGGGTTTGGCACCGAGTAGCAGCTGCCCCAAGCCTGGGCCAGGGCGGCCCATAGTCCAGCCGGGCGCAAGAGACGAGTGAGCAGAGTGCTGAGGGTGCCCGGCGGAGGCTGCTGGTGGTGCGGCATCCGGCCTGTCTCCCCTGTCCCTGGCAGGGCCTCTGCTGCTGGACAGGCCGGCCCTCCAGGCCCGGCCGGCTGATGGATCCCAGGGTGGGCGTGGAGCCTGGGTCACGTGGTGTGTGGCATGGGAGGGCCCCGCTCACCCTGGTCCTCGAAGAGTTCTGAGCAGAAAAGATGTCACCCAAGGCCCACAAAAAAAGGAGGGGTCAGGAAGACTGACAGGCAGGCCTCGCAGTGGCCCCAAGTCCAGTCCAGCTACACGCCCGCCTGTGGCCAGGGATCAACAGGTCATCACATTACAGCTGCAGGGGAGAGCAGGAGAGATGGGAGACATCAGTGCAGCCCCCAAGCACTGGGCCCACCCTACCTCCCGGAGACCCACCCCCACTGCCGACAGCCCCTCCCAAGGCAGCAAGGCCTGGCACCCGGGGAGGGCTGGCGGCTCGCAGGGCCAGGAGCAGCCTGGCACTGGCCCCGTGTGTACCTTTTTGGATTTTGAACCGTACGAATGTATTACCTAGTCAGAAAGATAAATAAGCCAAATTTAAAGTAGAGAATAAAGCTAAAGAAACCAACAGCCTGCTCGGGGGCCACGCCTCCCTCGGGCCCTGGGGCAGCCCCTCCCGCTGGCCTCAGCGTGGCCTGAGGTGGGGGCACAGCAGATGGGGGGTCTGGGGGGCCACACTCACTGTGACAGGGGCTCCGAGTGCAGCCCAGAGGCCGGGCATGCAGGGTGGGAGGCCAGGAAGGGGTTCACGTCCCCGATGCCGATGAGTCCAAACTCGGCCACCGACAAGGCCACTTGTGGAGGGCCCACGGTCTCCTCAGGCTCTCCATCTGTGTCCTCGTGGCTGGAGACGAGCGGCAGCTCCTCAGGCAGGGTCAAGTCCACAGCCAGCCTTGGGCTGGCACCGGGCTCTGGAGCAGCCGTGGCGGGCGGGAAGAAGGCCGGCTCAGCGAGGGCTGGGGGCCGCCGAGACGACGGCAGCGCTGAGGGCTCATCCAGTGGCGGGAACGAACGAGGCCCTGGCTCCGAGGATGGGGGTACGTCAAGGGCCTCCCCAGGCTCGCCAAGACTCCGGGACATGCTGCTGCCCATGCTCAGGGGCTCTGAGGGGGGAGAACGCAGCTGTGGCCAGGCCCCCACGGTGCCCACACCCAGCCTCGTCAAGTCAAGGGCAATGCAGCCATAGTCCGCAGGCCCAGAGGTCGTGATCACCTCAGGCGGTAACCTGTGTGGGCTCCAGCCTGCTAGGCCCAGCAAAGCCAAGGACCCTCCTCACAGAACACTCACACAAGCGTGTAAGACACACGAGGACACGAGGGGCCTGACTTGTGGGAAGGACATGACCCTGTTCCTCAGGGTGGGCTAGGACACAGCAGGTTCAGAGAAGGTGAGGGGAACGCAGGCGCCTCACCGGGCACACCAGGGACCCGACCACACTCTGGAGCCAGGACAACGGAAGCCCTGCAGACCCAGAGACCAGGGTCCTTATCCCCTGTGGTCCCTTCACAACTGCACTAACCACCTGGGCCTCATCCTGCTCCCACACAGCCCTGGGCCTGGATGCCAGAGGAGGCACAACAGCCCCCTGGGCTCCCACCCAGGGCCACAGACCACATGGGGCTCCCCCTACATGTGGACTCAGACTCCAAGGGCGCCCGCCTCGTGTGTGAGATGCCCTATGAGACCATATGAGTGGAAGGACAGGGGCCCCAGACCCCTGCTCTTCAGTGTCCACTGGCCCAGGTTGGAGACCAGGGAGGAGGGGCCCTGAGGACAGGGCCTGCCCCCTACTCACCCGTGTGCATCTGGGCCAAGCGGTCATGCTCAGGGCCTGGGCCATGGGCAGCGGCAGGCAAGGGCAGGGGTGGCGATGAGCGGGGGCGGCCAGAGCCGTCAGGGTCACTGCCCTCCAGGTCCTGGTCGGCATCCCTGCGGGGAGAAGGGGTGAGGGCTGGGGCTGCCTCAGGCCCAGTGCCCTCCCAGCACCCGTGGGCACCTGGCACACACGTGTTTCCTGACGGGCCGTACTTCCGGCGGCCTAGCCGTGTCTGCTGAGAGAAGTAGTCGTAGCGCTCGGACTTCTTCCACAGGTAATAGTACTCCACGCACTCGCCCACTGACCGCGTGCGCACCTGCAGGGAGTGCCAGTCAACTCAGCCCAGCCCTACCTCCCCCACTGCCCAGACAGCAGGGACGAGCAGACCCAGAGCAGATGCCGCAGATGGTGGCCCAGCTGCTGATGGGAGAACCCACTGCTGTGCCCAGAACACGGGACCTGACACCCATGCCCAGGAGGGCCTGGGATGAGAGATACAGAACACCCCCGACCCCCAGAAGCAAGACTGACTGGCTTCCTGGAGGCCACCATCATGGCTGACTAGAGACTCGTGTGGGAGGAAGACCATGAACCCTAAGCCAAGTGCTCAGGGAGAGGGCTGGGGGCTGGGGGGGAGGGCGGGTTTGGGGGAGGTGGGGTAGGAGTGGGCCCACACTGGGAGCTTCAGGAGCAGAAGCAGCCCCCATGGGAAGACCAGTGGGCCTGGGCATGCTGGGCCTGGTTTCGGGCCCATCCCTGTCCACAACAGCCCCACATGGGCCCCACACCTACTCCAACCCTGTAGGGGAGACACTGAATCCCCAGCTGTGAGCATCCCATAGGGCGGGGAGGACCAGGCCTGCCAGCCCTAGGGGAGCAAGGCAACTGTCAGGGATGATGGGCTGGAGGAGGAGTCACGTGAGAACAAGGGGGAGAGTCAGGCCCCTAGACAAGCCACAGGCACCCAGCCAGGCAGATGTCTGGGGCTGTGTGTGGGGAAGGCTGGGGTTGTGCCATAGGCCAGGGAGCCACAGGTGGGCAGCACCTGTGCAGGACACAGGGAGACCAGCAGTGGCCCAGGTCTGGATGAGAGGGATATGGGCTTGGGGAGGAGGATGACACAGGTGTGGGGAAGGGCATGTGGACCTGGGACCTGACAGCCACTCTGGCCACACCCCGTGGGTGTCATGGCAGGAGAACCTTGTCCTTGGGTAGAGTGAAAGTGGAAACCCTTAGTCCCCAGACAAGGGAGTTGAGGGTGAGTGCAGGTAGGGTTGGAGCTGGGGAATCGGCAGTGAGCACGGATCCATCCCCAGACTGGAGCCTTTCCGGGGGAGCAGGCGGGAGGAAGCTAGAGCTGCCAGGAGCTTGGGGGGGGGGGGGTTCGTCTTGACCTCCTGCTGCGGGTGGAGCTCCCTGGCTGGGAGCCGTGGGCAGCAGGCAGGACTCACCTTGTTGGCCTGGATCAGGTGGAAGTTCTTGCCATGCACGCGGAAGCCATGCTCGAAGTTGCGGCGCTCCTCCTCACTCCAGGCGCACAACCCGTCTGCAGGGGTGTGGGGCAGTCAGCAGCAGAGCAGGGGTTAGGGGGCCCCCAGGCAGACCAGCGCTCACCTCGGATCACCTTCACATTGAACCGCAGCCTCCGCAGGGCCTCCTCCGCATTGAAATTGCACTTCACCAGCTCGTACAGGGCCTGGGAGATGGAGCGTGGCAGCCACTGAGACCTCTGCCCGCTCACCTCAGGGGGCAAGGGGGTGGTCCACACTGCCACAAGGACGGGAAGATGGATGGGGTGGGGGGGTCCACTCTACCATTTCCCATCACTAGCAGTTTCCAAATGAATTCGTCCCAAGCACAGGACCATGTTGGCTCCCGCCCCTCTGGCCTGGCAGTCCCTCTGCCCCACAGGCAGCCCACCTGCTCACTGTCCTTCACGGCCTCTCCCTCCGGAAGCTGAGACCCGGCCATCTCGTGCCACCTCCGCTTCACTGCCCGGTACAGGAACTCCTCCACTTCCCTCTCGGGAAGGATGTTGGGGTCCCAGAGCAGCTGGTCTTCATTCTCGTAGACTGTGCAGAAGGGGCAAGGTCACGTGTGGGCACGCAAGTCACCTCCTCTGACCACTTCCCAGGAAGCTGAGCAGGGGAGGCCAACTTTGCCCCTCCAGAGGACAAGGGCCTGACTGGTGGCCTGGGCAGGGCCTCCACCTCTGTGCCCCTCAGGACCAGCTCTGGGCACCAAGGTGGGAACAGGGAGAGGCCAGAGGGGACCGAGTGGCCAGAAATCAAGGCCAGCTTCCCAGAGGAGGTAGCAACTAACCAGGGCTGGAAGGGGGACTTCTGACCCCAGCCCTGAGAAGGCAGGTGCAGAGCGAGCTCAGGGAGGGGAAAGGCAGGACCAAGGGAGGAACCCGTGGAGCCCAGACTCAAGTTCGGTGAGACCTGGGTGAAAGCCTTGCTCAAGCCAGAGCCACCCAGCCGCCAAAGCCCTCAAGTCAGCACCACACACCAAGCCAGACTTCCCCTCAGGCTGCAGTCTGCATCCAGTGGGCAGCCCCTAGCTGGGCAAAGCACATAGCAGAGAAGAGGCAGAGGGAGACTCCAGTGCCAGCACCTCTCAGTTATCCAGGGAAGAGCCCCTGGGACCAAAAACTAAACCACACACACAAGCCCAACACCCAGCACAGGGGCTGAAGATGGAACCCACTCCAGGCTGGACTCTCTCCTGTGGGGGACCAGCAACTCCACGGTTGATGCCCAGGGACCTGCAGCCACTTCTCTCCACCTCCAAAGTCAACCCAAGTCCCAGGCTGGACCAGGGGGGTCAGCCAGAGGGGAGAGCAGGCTGCTCCAGAGAAAAAGTGACACCTGCCACCTAGGCTGTGTGTTGACCTGTCACAGCAGGGTGAGAGGAACCATGCAACCACACATAAGTCCACGGACAGTGAGGCATCAGAGCTGACATGCAGGATTTCAAAATAACCATGATCCATGAGGTAAGATGACAGCAGAAAAGAACAAAACAAATAGAAAACTGCAAAATTTCAGCAGAGAACTGAAAGCCATTCAAAAGAATCACACAAGCATCCGAGGACTGGAAAACACAGTGTGTGAGTTATGAATCACCAGGGAGCTTCAACAGCAGCAGATGACATGATCAGTGACATCACAAAGAATTTTGTTCAAATGTATCAAACTGAAGCTTTAAGAGAACACAGTTCGAGAAGTGAGTGAGATGGACAAGCACCTGAGATGCAGGTAACTGAGCCACAGATCACAAGAACAAGGCCCTGGGCCAGCTGTGGAGAGAGGAGGGCAGGAAGCCCACAGCAACTCTGACCCACAGAGCCAGGAGCTCAGGGCACGCCACAGTCTGAACCCCAAGAAACAGGAGAAGGCAGAAGGGAAGTAAACAATCTCAATGGAAACAGACACAAAAAGACAGTGGAGTAAAGCTGGTCAAGTGTTGAAAGGATAAAGCCTGAAAACCTAGACTTCTGCACCCATGAAAATAGTCTTCAAAAATGAAAGTGAAATTAATATTTTTCAAAATTCATCCACAGCAAAACGGCACAAGGAGCACTGAAGAGAAAGTTCTCCACCTCCCGGCCACGGAGGCTGGAGAGATGGATCGCAGCATGTGGGTGCCGTGGGCAGAGATGCTCACAGCTGCGAACTGCTGGTGCGAGCGAGGCTGGGGAAGAGGTGGGACGAGTCACTTTGTCTGAAGTCCCTGAAGTAAAGGGGAAAAGGGGCACATCCATGCAGAGCGAACCAGGGTAACCACTGTGAAAGTGACACAGACATTAAGACCAAAGTCCAAAGAGGACAAAACAACAGAATAAATTACCTGATGAATCAAAGACAGGACAAAATAAAGGAACAAAGAATAGATGGAAGAGGCAGAAAACACACAGCATGATGGCAGACATGACCCCCTACTTGCAGGGGTTGGAGGACATAAGGACTGGACTCAACATGTGAACAGACAAAAATCAGATCCCAATATACTCCATTTACAAAACTACACTTTGTGCATAAGAAGGCAGAAAGGAATGTACTGTGCGAATACCAGACAGACAGACATCAAAGCAACATTCACAACACCGGCCACAGAGCCCAGCCCCCTGACCCCAGAGGACAGAAAACAGAGCACAGCCTTGGGCCTCAGAGAACTCCAGCTCAACATGAGCAACAGGAGGGGAACCAGAGAATCTACAGTGCTCATGCTTCTAAACAACCAGAGTCAGAGAAGGTACCACAAGGGAAACCAGAGAACAACAGGATGAAGCTAAAGAGAAGGAAGGAGGTAAAGATGGAAATAAAAGTCAGCTACACAGAAATCAGATGACAGAGAGACAGCAACAAACCAAAAATTAGCTGTCCCTTGTGAAGGGCAATAAAATTAATATAAACTCCAAAAACTCTGATCAAGAGAGAATACAAAACAAAAAATGCAAATTACCACTATCAGAACCCCAAAAAAGAGACATTACTACAGGTCCTATACACATTAAGAAAAGAATAAGAGAATATTATGAACTTTCTGCTGAAAAGTGAACAATTTAGGTGAAAGTGGTAAACTTCTCAGAAATATAACTTATCAACTTATATAAGTTGATACAACTTATACAACTTATATAAGTTGATACAACTTATACAACTTATATAAACTGAATTAATCATTCAGACTCTTCCACACACAAAAAAATCTAAACTGAACCCCAAGCCCACAGAGCATCACCACAGAACCCTTCCAACATCTAAAGCAGCAGCAGTAACCGTCTTACACAGATTCCTCCAAGCACTAGAAAAAGGCACTTCCCAAACATTTCCCAAAGACGCGTAAGTAACCCTGAAACCAGAGCCCCAAGAGGACAAAATGAACAGAAATGACAAGCCAGTGTCTCCACGGACATGCGTGCAAAACCCTGTATAAGGAAGGGGCTGACAACACGCACCAGCCCGTCTTGGGGGCAGCAGTGCTCGGCGGTGGCCAGCACAGTGTGGGGAGCACAGACCAAGGCTCCAGGGAGGACAGGTCAGGGTCCCGCAGTTGTCAGGGTCTCACATGCCTCTGATCAAAGCACGGGCTCAGCTCACGCACACAGCTCAAACTGTTCACATGAGCTTCTGTTTAAAGACACCTCATTTCATACATGTTGTGGGCTCACTAACACCGAGTTCACAGCAAGAGCTCATACCTGGACAAAGCTCACCTCACATGCGTTTTCTCTGATAGGCACGCCTCAGCCCTCATGTGCTCAAGATCCCCAAGAGCAGCCAGCACCACACCTGGGGCCGCTTTAAACAGCAAAATGTGAAAACCACAGGGTTCAGTGGACGTGAGTGAGGCTTGTGATGACAGCTGAGAGCTGAACAGAGAAGGAAGCTTCCCTGGGTCAACCTTCCCGGGAACATATGTCCTGGACAACTCGATGTTTCTACCCTCTGCACACATGCGTACCCAAAAATGACCCTGAAAGCACTACAGGTGTTCATTCTGGGCCCACACGTTAACTTTAGCCATGGGGTAAATGCACAAATACAGAATCCACAAATAAAAAGGATCGACTGTACACACATGTATCATTATCATAAAAGACAGTATTTCGTGACTTGGTACAGTTTACTCCAGAATCCAAGGCTGGTTTAATGTCCCAAAATCTACCAATTCACTACATCGACAGAACAACAAAAAAATGACCACAGATGTAGAGGCAGAAAAAGTATCTGACAATTCACAGCAAAAATTGCCTGCTACTAAAATCAGAAAGAACCCTTCTCATCTAATAAATGTAATTCTATGGTTACACCAAGTGGGGAATGACTGAACATCTCCCCAAGTCTGGGAACAAGACACAGATGTCCTCAGTCACCACTTCTTTTTTCTTATGTTCTGGAGTCAGTGAAATGAGGCAAGAAAAAGAAATAAAACATACAAAGATCACAAAGAAAAAAGGTTTTCATACACAAATGATATGACTGGTTACATTTAAAAATGCAAAAGAATCTACAAGCCATTAAAATTAGTAAGCGAATTTAGCCAAGTCGCTGTGTACAAGTTTAAACTAAAAGAATCCAAACTGCATTTCTGCCAGCAAGAATCACAAGACTGCTACCCTTAAAACTCTGAAACTAAATGATGAAATTAAAGAACACCTAAACAGAGAGGTCAGCCACACTCACAAACTCGAAGTGTCAGTATCATTAACATGTTGCTCTTCCCCAAATTAACCTTAAGAGCCAATGCAACCCTAATCAATCCCAGCAGGCACTTCTAGACCAAAGGACAAGCTAATCTGAAAACTTCTGTGCATGCACAAACAAGTTACAAAGCTGGAGGTTTCAGGGCATCTCAGACTTACTTCAGAACTGCAACAATTAAGACAGAGTGGTCAGACAAAAGTTACAATGTTGGAGGTTTCACAGTATCTCAGACTTACTTCAGAGCTGCAACAATTAAAACAGAGTGGTCAGAATACTGGATCAGAAAAAAGAAAACAAGAGAAACCCCCAAAGCAGAGGGACCTTGCCGACACTGATCTCTGATAGAGGCACCCCTGTAATTCAGTGGGGGAACGATGGACATGTCCATGTGCAGGACTTGCCGCGGGTTGGGTGGGGGGGCAGTCAACCCTGACCCATACCTCCAACCCACAACACGTTAAAATTAAATTAGATCACAGACGCCAACATAGAAGAGGGTCTGGAGACTTCTTAGCACACAAGCGAATTGTGGCTAAAATAAAGACAAGCTAGACTTCACTGAAATCAGACCCCACTGATGGGAGAACACGCCTGCAGTGCACACAGCCAGCCACGGACACACCCAGGACACTGCAAAGCAGGAGAGGAAGGCACTCCATTCAAAGGGGAAAGGCCTGGGCAGGAACCTGCAGGAGACACCGAGTGGGAGGAAAAAGCACTTAAAGCCACAGCAGGGCCCACTCCATACCCACCAAGACAGACCACCCAGGGCTGAGGAGGGCACAGAGCAACTGGAACTCCTACACAATTGGCAGGGCCCATGGTGCCCACGGATGATGCCCCAGAAATGAGCGTGAGTGTCCACCAAGACGGCCACACCACAAACCACCAGAACACCGACTGGCTAGAGGAGGAGTCAACATAGGCGTGCACACAGGGGACCTGATGCCACAGCGCCCACAGTGCACACAGTGTGGAGGGCTCCCTGCAGGGAGAGGCCAGCTCCCGGCCCAGGGATCAAGGGCAGACCTGCAGGACAGCACAGGCTCAGCTCTCGGCCTCCTCTGGGGAGAGGCCGTGTGCCAGCACATCCTGGGACCCGGCTCAGCCACAGCCTCCTGTCTCCCATCCTTCACCCAAACTGCCTATGAGGAACAAGCACATCCCACCAGCCCACATCCAAATTCGGGCCCTGGAAGGCATTCCCCTCTTTACCAAGGGTCCCCAACTCCCTCGTCTATCCCATCCCCCAATCCCAGCTGCCGAATCGTCTCAAAAAAGCCTCTGAGCTCAGAGTGCCGGCCCAGGGCATGCGGGAGCCCTGGGGCAAAGAAAAACAGATCCTAGTCAACAGGTACCTGCCTTCACGTCCCGACCTCAGCACCTGTACACAGAAGCGATGATTTCTACCTCAAAGAATGGAGGCCCAGCTCCACATTCCAGTGGGATCAACAGACAGACAGACATCAAGTCAGATGGCAAGTGCCCTCAGGAACAGGGCAGAGCAGAAAAACACAGGTCTCTGGCAGGCGTGCGGGAAGAGCCCTGGATGAGATGAGGGACTGACCTGTGGGCAACGTGGGGAGAGCCCACACACCCAAGAGAACAAGTGCAGCAGCCCTGGGCAAGGACTCGGGGTAACTTCAGGGCCCACAGCCAGCCAGCAGGGAGGGGCAGCTACCTCCCAGAGCACCCTGCAGGTCAGCTGTCCTAGGTGGGCACCTGAGCTGGGCCGGGACTCTCAGGCTTGCTCAGAGGACCTGGGAACCAATTCTGGCTGGACACCAAAGTCTTTCCTGAAGGACTGGATGACGTTTCACCTGCTCCCTGCCCCCCAGCTCCGAAGCCCACTTACTCTTCTCACCATGCCGGTTCGAGTGCAGGTTGCTGAGGTCAGCTTGGAACTGAGGCCCAACCATGATTTCCTGCAAAGGCAAAGACCCAGGAGGGTCAGGGTGGACAGCGGTGCTGATGGGGGCTGCAGGCCACTGCCCAGAGCCAGTACTGGCTGAATCTGCCTGTCTGCTCTGAGGCCAAGCCTAGGAGTGTGCAGGTATGTGAGCAACAGTGTGTCCGGCATAGCCAGTCCTCTGGTGGGGTGGAGGGAGTGGGGGAGCCCCCGGACAGGACCAGGGCCACAGAACTCAGGCTCGAGTCCACTCCAGCGTCAGAGCTGCTCACCTTCTTACACTTGTTGGCAGGAAGCGGGTCCTCCTCAGCATCTGATGAGCTGGATGAGCCAGGCTCCTTGTCTGCATTAGCCAGGAAGCAGGCTTCAGAAAAAGAGGAGCAGTGAGGCACGTGCCCTCTGCCAACAGACCCTGGCAGACCCCAGGCCCCCACCCCGTTCTCCAGCCACCTGACCCCCAGGCGTGCCCCTACTGAGAGGCGGTGGTCCCAGGCCCCAGCCAGGGGATGAGGCGAGAGGGCACAGAAGCAGGGTCCACTAGGGGCTCTGCTGCGGTCCTAAACCCACTGGGAGCCGGAAACTCGACACCTCCTGCTACAGCGCACCATCGGCCGGGTCAGGGCCCGAGATCCCCTGGACTTAACAGACATTCAGCCACAAGAACCAACATGCTCCCCCCTCGCATAAACCCAGGTCACCAGCCTCCGCACAGGGATGGTGCCCAGAGTGGCTCCAGGAAGAGCAGGCACCCCAGGGGCCCCGAGGTCTGAGCCCCCAGCAGCTCAGGGGCAGAAGCGGGGGTCACCTACATCCACTCTGACTAGGGAAAAGGTCGGAGGCCTCGTGAGAGGTCACAGATGGGGTGAGATCATCGGCCGAGGACTGTGTTTCTTCCTCTTCTTCCCCTGAAAGCAAATCCTTCGCTATTTGGTCCTTTTAACAAGAAAGTAAAGAACATTTTTGTACTTTTTTTTTACAATCTCAAATAACACTAATGATAATAGCATGGTGGTGCCAGTGTGGATGAGCCACCCTGTAGGAGCACCTGGGACGGCTCTCCCCAATCCCCGGGGCTGCCAGCCGGGGAGGGGATGTGCCTCTGCCTGAGAACTAGGACAGTCAGAACCCCTCCCCTCTGACCCCACCAAGACCTGCTCGGGACCCGGTGTCTCTCCCTCCCAGGACCCTCCCCTTGGCTACACAGACCCTGGGTGGGTGGCCCGCACTTCCTGACCACACCCCTACCTGTCCAGGGCCCTCCTGCCCAGCCTGGAAGCCTCCTCTCACCTTGTCTAGGGTCATGTCGGGCAGGTGGGCTGCGGTATCGCTGCCCTCGCTCTCCCGTTCCGAGATGGGGTCCGAGGTCTCATAGCCATACAAGGCCAATAGCTCGTCAAGGGGCATGTCACTGCTCTGTGGGGGCAGGGCAATGTCAGGGGCACTGTGCTGGGGGCTCTGCCCCCCCTGCCCTTGAGCCCATCAGCCCCATGACCAGTCCCAGTGGTTCACTCCAAACAGACCCCAAGTCCAGCCCTCGTCTACCAACTCCTTTCAGCCCCCCAGAGGGCATCTCAGTCTTGGACCAAGGGAGCAGCTCCTTCAAGAGAAACCACTGACTGCTTGTCGCCAGAGTAAACCTCAGCATAAACGCTTTCAAGCAGAATATCCCAATTTTGGAAAACTTGGATCGGACAGCATGAAAATAATAAACCCCAATGCCCACTGTAAGGCTAGAAAGAGAATATAAAATGCAGGCGTTTCAGCTTTTGCTTTGAATATTATTATACGTTCTTTCTTTTCCTTAATCAGTGAATGAAAATTGTATCTGAAGAAAAAGATGTTTTTGGCTGCACCATGTGCCTTGCAAATCTCACTTCCCCAATCAAGGACTGAACCCTGTGTTTCAGTGAGAACACGGAGTCCTGACTGCCCAGCCCTCCAGTGAGAACATAGAGTCCTGATGACCCGACCACCAGGGAGCTCCCCTGAGGAAATTAGATAAGGTATTCAGCTAAAGAATAGCTGACTTTTTTTTTCGGTTACTTTTGAGAGGTTTTGAATTCAAGTTGAACTCTTTAAAACTGTTCTCTCCTTTTTGAACCAAAGACATGTTTTGGTTTTAAGACCAAGTTAGTACTAAGTGGCGGAGAAGGCAATGGCACCCCACTCCAGTACTCTTGCCTGGAAAATCCCATGGAAGGAGGAGCCTGGAAGGCTGCAGTCCATGGGGCCGCTGAGGGTCAGACACAACTGAGGGACTTCACTTTCACTTTTCACTGTCATGCATTGGAGAAGGACATGGCAACCCACTCCAGTGTTCTTGCCTGGAGAATCCCAGGGACGGGGGAGCCTGGTGGGCTGCCGTCTATGGCGTCGCACAGAGTTGGACACGACTGAAGTGACTTAGCAGCAGTAGCAGCAGTACTAAGTGGTACACGGCACCAAGCTAAATAAATGTCCAATGACTACTCTTTGGTCCCAGTACTTGAAATACATCTGGTGAGGTCAGTGTTGACCTTTAACAAACTGAGGTCTGTGTGCCCCACCTCCAAGCTGACATGATGAACCCCATTATGACTGGAGAAGTACACACACCTCAACTAGAGAGTAGCACCCGCTTGCTGCAACTAGAGAAAGCCCGTGCACAGCAACAAAGACCCAACACAGCCAAAAATTAATTAATTAATTAAGGCTACAGGACAGGGCCCTGACCCAGGAGGCCAGTGTTCTCACAAGAGACCAGAGAGCTTGCTCTCACCCTGGAGACGCCGCACAAGAAGCCGCACCTGCAGCTGAGCAGCGCCCTGCAGACATGCCAAGCCAGCCTTTGTCTGGGGCTTCCAGGCCCCAAACAGCACAAAAATAAACCTGCTGTTTAAAGCATCCCATTCTGTGGGGCTGACACACGTGTGCTCTCTAGATTTTACATGGCGGACTCTGTGCACACACACAGGACTTACACATCATGGAACCAGCACCCAGCCAGCATCTCATCCACACAGAAGGTGACAAGATCACACATGAGTCAGGACCACTCTGGGGTCAGGGCTGCCAGGGTCAGGGCCACCCCAGGGTCAGGACTACTCCAAGGTCAAGACCAGTGGACCCTAACACAAGGACAGAGTTCATCGGATATGGCCACAGGGTCCAGCCCGTGAGGCTGCCACCTGCCGCACTCTGCTGCAGCATCAGAGAGCATCCACAACTATGTCAACAGACTGGTAAATACTCCTGCCTTTTCCATGAACGGATCTGTAAGAGGCAAGACTCACTCTCTAACCTAAGAGACAGACCGCAACAGACTGACCTCTGCCTAAAGACAGCATTTCACAGAGATTTACAGAAATGTAAAACTATTTCACTCTTTTCCCTTATTTTTTTTGGTTTGGAAAACAGTTATATTTTCTCAAAAATGTGTTCTTTCTACTTACAATGGGTTTGCTGCATCACCTACATAAACAAAGCTCCTTGAGATCATCGATAATTGTTAAGAACACAAAAGGGGGGGTCTGGAGTCAAAAAGCTGGAGAACAGTGGGCTCACTCTCCAGGCTGGCTGGTCTGGAGCCCAGCACCCCAAGAAGGCAGGACCGGCTGTTGTGGCCAGGCCTCTGCTGACAGAGCCAGGTGGGCTCGGAGACCGAGCAGACACATGGAGCAGCTGCAAGGTCACTGATGCCCTGACTGCATTGCTGGGTACCTGGGAGACGAAGTCCTTCTCCAGCTCCTCCTCCGGCTTCTCTGGGCCCCGCGCTGCACCCTCGTGCTCCTCCCGGACACCGTAGTTCTGCGACAGGATCTCCGCCAAGTGGAACTGATGGTCCGCAGAGCCCATGGACACCACTGTGGGGGACAGCAACCCGGTGAGCTCTGCACCTGTCCCAAACCTCGTGCTACGACTGAGACCATGGGGTAGAGAAGCCCACGGGCCCTGGGGCTGTGTGGGTGTATGCACGTACGTGTATGTCCACACAGCCGCCCAACAAATGCCCCACCCTCCTCTGGTCCCAGCCCAGTAGCTGGGGGACTTGACCAGATCTGGAGCCTTCCCCAAAGACCCAGGATGTGCTCACTGCTGTATCTCCATGCTGCGCCTCAGTACAGTGACTTGTAAAGAAACAAGAAAGGACACAGCCAGGTCTCACCCCAGCAGGAAATAAATAGTGAAGGTCTCCATGTGGGTCCCAAGAGTAACAGGAGGGGCTAGAGCTTCCGGGAGCCGGACAGGAGGGGCTGGTGGCCAGTTTGGGGAGGCACAGGGCCCCCAGACGGTGCCTACCCAGCACCCTCCCTCCTGCAGCCCCCGCCCCCAGCTGGAGGGGGGACCTGGCCAAGAGGGAGGTCCTGACCAACAGTTGGCTTGCCCTTGCCCCCATTGAGGCCCTGGCGATCCAGGGAGGGGTGGGGGGTTAGGTACCTGCTGTGGTCTGCAAGTTGGGCTCCCCAGGGCACAGACTGTGAGGCAGGCAGGAGGCCGCACCAGGGCTCTGCCTCTCCAGTGAGGAGGCCTGTGGAGGAGAGGAGCAGGGTTAAGGCCCGCAGGTAGCCAGATGGCCTGGCCATGGTCAGAGCTGACCCCCAGGGTATATCAGGGCCACAGGAGCGACCTCCACTGGCTGGCAGTGGGGGCACAGTGGGCCAGACTTTCAGTCACGGTTGGAGTCCAAGTGCCCAGGCAGAGATCCTCAGAGGGCACAGGGCTGCCACCACCAAGTTCAGACCCTCCTCCAGGTGGGAATAGCACCTGTGGGCACCATGAGGAGCCTGGATCAGCCAGCCACCAGTGGCTGATCATGGCCAGGACACAGTGTCAGGTGAGCCAGGCCCACACACAGCCCAGCCAACACCTGCAGCCAGGTGCTGACACCACAGCCACAAAAAGGGCCCAGCCTTCGAAACGTCATGTTCAAAACGCAAAGAGCCACCACGGAGAAATCGGGAAATTCCTCCAAACATAAACAGTTACCAAATGACCCAGCAATTAACTCTACTGCTAGGTACACACCCTAAAAAACCAAAAACATATGTCCATACTAGAAGGTATATACATGTGCTCACAGAAGTGTGACTCACAACAGCCCAAAGGTGTAAACACCCTAATGCCCAACAACAGGTGAATGAATAAAGAAGACATGGTCCATCCTATGATGAAATATTCCTCGGCCATGAAAAGGAGAGAAACCCTGACACTCGCTACCACGTGGACAGATCCTGAGAACAAGATGCTCAGGGAGAGAAGCAGACACAGAAGGACACACAGGATGTGATTCCACTAACGACAAACGTCCAGAACAGTCTGATCCACAGACACAGAGTGGGTTCCTGGTGGTCAGGGGCTGGGGAAGGAGTATCTGTTGATGGGGGTGGGCTTCTATTGGGGTGGTAAGGGTGAAGGTTTCAAAACTTTGTTAACATACTAAAAACCACCGAATTCAATACTTTAGATGGGGATATTATGAAGGACATAAATTATACCTCAAATTTTTAGAACTACATTTAAAAAAAAAACACTGTACAACAGCTACCATTATCACGACATTCAAAAGCTTATTAAGAACAAGAAAACTAGACCAATAACTTTTATAAACAGAACCACAGTATTCCCCCAACAAAACACAAGCAAATTGAATTCAGCAACATGCAGAGAACACTACACAGTGACAAGGAGTGGCTCAGCACACGGACGCAACACACAGGTGACACCCAATGCAACAACTGCCCACAGCACAGACAAGACACACACCCACGGCATCGTCTCAGCAGATGCACAGACACAGCACCTGACCAAGTCCAGCACCCTTTCATGATGGAAACGCTGAATACACGAGGTTTGCGAGAGAACTTCCACCCAACCCCAGCCACTGCCACCTCCCCGAGACCAGGGCACTGCCTACACAATGCCGTCCTGGAGGTTCCAGAAGGCAGGAAAGTGAAATGAAAGGAATCCAAGTTGGAAAAACACATCATGACCTGGGACGCAGAAGATACTGAAGAATCCACTGAAGAGACTGGAACCAGTACAGGAGTTCAGCAAGGCTGCAGGACATAAGATAAGCCACAGAAACTTTACTCACATGCAGTAGCAACAAACAATCTAAAAAGAAAACAAGGAAGACAATTCCATTTACAACAGCACCAGAAAGAATAAAATACTTAGAGATAAAAGGAGCAAAAGAAGTTCAAAACTAATACTCTGAAAAGTGCAAAGAATGTTGAAAGAAACTAAATATCTACATAAAATGGAAAAACACTATATTCCTAGCTCAAGACTTACAACTGCCAAGATGTTGACGTTCCTCAACTCATCTAGAGGTTCAATGACAGGCCTATGAGAACCCCAACTGGCCTCCACGCAGAAACTGTCCCAAAAATCACAAGAAAACTCAGGGACCCTGAACAGCCAGAACAATCTTGAGGGGAAAGAATGTTTCCTGACCTCAAAAGTACTGCAAAGCTACAGTAATGTAAACAGTGTGGTGTTGACATAAGGCGAGATATTCAGACCAAATTAACTGAGGATTCAGAAGTAAACCACGTATTTACAGGCAAGTAAATTTTTTAAAGGGTGACAGAAAAATTCAACATGTAATAAACAGTCTTTTCAACAAATTGTGCTGGGATACCTGGCTATCCACACACAGAATAATAAAGTTCAAGTCCTCTCCCACACCACACAAAAATTCACTCAAAATGGATCAAAGACCTTACACATAAGAGCTAACACTATCAAACTCTTAGAAGAAACCAAGGCAATGAGTCTTTCTCACCAGACAACGGTTTCTTAGGTAAGACACAAAAAACAACAACAACAAAAAAAAACAGATAAACTGTATTTCATCAAAATTAAAACTCTCTGTGCTTCAAACAGCAGCATCATCAAAGTGCAAAGGTGACCCACAGATCAGTAAAAGATATGTGCAAATCACGCAGCTCTAAAACTGGACTTGTATCTAGAATATGTAAAGAATTCTTACAGGTCATCAAGAAAAAGGAAATCGGATTTTTAAACAGGCAAAGCCTCCAAAGAGCTACACACACAGCCAATCGGTACATGGAAACAAGGCTCGATGTCAGGAGGACAAGTGAGCACACTGAGATCAGGAGAATACATGACACCAAGTGTGGGGACGTGGCCCCTGGGAGGGGACCTGCAGTGGACAGCGCAAGGAGCACACCGGGGGTTGGGGGAACCCCGACACACTGCCCTGGCGCAGTGTCAAGCGTGGAAGCCAGCGGGAAAGCAGACCGACCACCTGTGTGCAGGGCCGGAGCACACACAGCCTAATGACCAGCCCTTCAGCCCTCTACCCAGGAGGCACCGCCTCTGAAGGTCAAGGCCTTCCCTCTGCACTGACCACCCTGCTGTTCACACCCTCCAGGGGACTCCTCACAGGGTTCTCCCGCGTGACACACACCACCTGCCTAACAAGCTGCTGTTTCTCTCTTGTGAACCTGCCCCTGTCAGCCTGAACCACGGGGCCGCAGCCGGGACCCAGGGGGGCAGAGGGAAAAGTCAAGCCTCTCCTCCCTGACAACACCCACGAGAAGCGGAAATGTTCATCCACTCTAAGACCTGTTCACAAGTGTTCTCAGCAGTCTGACTCACAATGGCCAAAGGAGGAAAGAACCCAGAGAGACATCAGGTGGAATATCACTCAGCCCTGAAAAGTAGAGAAGCCCTGACACTCTTACTACATGGATGGACCCTGAGAACATGATGGTCAGTGAGGGAAGCAGACACAGAAGGACACACAGGGTGTGATTCCATTGATGGGAAACGTCCAGAATAGGACGATCCACAGACACAGGGAGTGGATTCCTGGTTGTCTGGGGCTGGCGGGGAGAAGAAAGATGACTAAGGAGTACACGGTTTCTTCTGGGCTGGTAAAAATGTTCTAAAATTTTTAGATTCTAAAATTTTTGTGATGCCTGCACAATTGACTATATGAAGAACCACTGAATTGGACACATTAAAATGAGTGAACTGTAAAGTAAATGAACTACATATACCTCGGTAAAGCTGTTTACAAAAAAAAAAAAAAGATTAAAATAGTTAATAAACTAAACTTTAAATTTTAGAAAAAAGTTTAGTAAGAATTTCCATGCTGATTTCCTGAGTCAAGAGGTTGCGTAATCATTTTCTTCATTAGAGAAATATGGGACTGAAATCTCTGAAAGGTCAAGTCACTCAGTAAAGCTTACACAGCATGTAAATGGTACAACTACAAGCGCAAACTCCAGCTCTGGAACTCAGAAACGCTTAACAGAACTGTCACTCTTCTTGGGAGCATGAACAAAAGTACACAAATGGTCAGTAAAGCCACAGAGAGCCAGGAGGCAGAGCAAGCCGGAGCCCTGGAAACACCAAGGTGAGGAGAAGTCTGAAGCTTGTCAGGAGACCGGCCCAGTTCTTTGGGAGGAAGTATAGGGGAGCCCCCAAGAGCTTGGCCGGGAGCACCCCAAGTTCTAAGAGGAAGTATACAGGGGGAATACCCCAAGCGCTCTCTCAGGAGCATACCAAGTTCTATGAGGAAGTATACCAGGCACCCCAAGTGTTCGGTGGGAGTACCTCAAGTTCTAAGAGGGAGGAGGTGCCCAGGGGCACCCCAAGTGCTCTGCCAGGAGCACCCTGAGTTCTAAGAGGGAGTCCTCCCACACAGGCCGCTTTAAGAAGGTTAGCCCCCCAACCTGGGGCAGGAGGTAACAACACAGGGAGCGAGGGAGCAGCCTGGACAAAGCACCAGAGTGACACCCTTGCCCCGCTCCAGGAAGGGGCCAGTAGCCCGCAGGCCACAGGTCACAGGCCACCTGCAGGTGCCAGCCCAGAGATGTTCCTTCTGGGCAAGGCCCGAGCATGAGGACAGCAGCAGACAGTCGGAGAAGGGCTTGGCCCCGCGCCCCCTCCACCTTGGGGTCTGCCCTGGGGCGCTGGCAAGGGAGCCCAGACAACAGCAGGGGGAGCAGGGGCCAGAGGACAGGGGGAAGGCTGGGTCTGCTCAGCCTCCCCCCAGGCCTAGATCCCCAGGCTCACCTCAGGCAGCTCTGAGAGCATCACAGTTGCCCCGACACCGACTTTCAAGCCAGGCCCATGTGCAGCAGTGGGTTCCCAGCATCCTGTCCACCTTACCCCCCCCCCACCCCATTCAGAGCACTCTGGAGCCCATGGCCCCTGTTTTGCAAAGGTGGGAAAAGGAAACAGATGAGGAGCTGGCTAAGGGCATTCCGAGTTAAAAATGTTTATAAAGGAGAAAAAAGGGGGGAGAATCAGGGTTAGAAAGAAGGAAAGACAGCACTGTGGGGATAAAGAACAAGCCCAGGGTGGGGAGCTGCCTTGCCCTGCCTTGGCCTGGGGCCCAGATTGGGGGGGGTGGGGCTCAGTCAGGAGGGAGGAGGGGCTCTGCCCTGCCTTCGGTGGAGGCTCAGACAGGACAGAGGCATAGCTGGAAGGGTCAGAGCAGTGTCTGGGTCCAGCTCACCCACAGAAACATCAGGGTCATCCTCCACTTGGCGAACCAGGCACCCCACCCACAGGCTCTTCCTCCAAGCAAGGGACACCCACATGCCTTCCTTCCAGAGGGGAGTCCTCCAGCCCCTCCCTGTGCAATGGCCGGGCCTGGGACTCTTGTGGGAGGGATCCACATGACCCCCAAGTCTAGGCTGTGAAAAACAGTGTAATTTCCACCAGCCGCCATGCTGTGAGGAAGCACAAGCCACAAGGGCAGGCCACGCTAGCGTTGCAGCCACACATGGGCAGCTCAGCCCAGCCACCAACCAGCCACAGCCATGGGCGGGACCAGCCAGACCTCCAAGCTGGGACAGGTAGTTAAGCAGCACTGGCTGCTTTGAGAAACTGACTGCAGAGGTGGCTCATCACACAGCAGCAGTTAGCCAGAACCCCCGGCCCCCAGCAGGTGTGTGGTCCCACTGGGCCGCCCAGCACCTCACTGCTGACTGACAGCCCATGCAGCATCTGCTCTGGGCTGGGGCCGTAGGAGGCCCCAGGGGCACAGCAATCAGCAAACAGGTTCTGCCTGCCAGTCTCGGCAAGTCACCCGCCTAGTTGGGGACACTAGCCAACAGCAGAGGTGCAGGGTACTGAGGGGGGAAAACAGGGTGGAGGCCCCGCAGCAGGGGTGAAGGAGGCCTACGTGTTTGACTCCACAGAGGCCTGCAGGGCAGTGAACACCACTGCACAGCCAGGCCCCCACGGGTGCAGATGCCACAGGGAGACAGGAACCCGGGGTGGAGAAGGTGCAGGGGGTCCTCGGAGAACAAGGCCACTGGCTGAGGATCACAGGGAAAAGACACACTTTACCCTAAGGACAACAAAAAGCCATGTTTTAAGCACAAGATACGGACAGCAGACTCAGCTTTTTAAAGATTAAGTTGGGATCCGCGAGCAAAAAATAAGAAGCACTCCACCTTCTCTCAGGGTGCTGATGGCTACCTTGGTGATGAGAAAAATCAGCACTCACTGCTTGGTCAGAAATTACCATTCGTATTGGATCAAGACAGGAACTGCACAAGGCTCAGCCTCTCTGTGCAAGCACGGAGCCAAGATCTTGTGGGTCCTCAACTCAGAGACTGGCCCAAGGCAGCGCAGAGTGAAAGGCTCCAGAGACAGGGGCAGCCTCCCGGGCAAAGGCCAGCCGTGCCCACCACCACTGGCATTTGCATACCCGCTGTCCCTCATTGCCAGGCCCTCAGGGCCTCCCACTGGCTTTCTTTTTAAGAAACCAGCTTCAATTCACCCCAAACTGGACACCTGGCAGCCCTGACAGGGCAGAGTCAACAGCCAAACCACGCACCACTCAGGGCAGGTTGGCTGGGGAGTCTGTCCCACCCACCTGTCACACAGGGCTATCTGCCTGGCCAAGACTGCTGGCCCCTGAGGCAGACCCACACATGGACAGCCACACCCCTGCTGGGCTGTCAGGAGACCTGACTTCTACCTCCATCCCATAAGTACAGCCACTGCCCAGGAGGCTTGTTTCCCCAAATGCCCTCTAAGGAAAGAGAACTACTCTGGAAGGGCCCTTTGGGTCCAGCCACCCGCATATAAGACAGGAATGGGCTGGGGAGGTCTGGCCTTACACTGGTATACCCACACCCTCTTTGGCACAAACGCAGGGCCCCTTGCTGCCCCTGCGAAAGTCAATGGTGGGAGAGAATGGCCAGTTCCACCCTCCACAACACCCATCCACTCAGCGCCAAGACATACAGCCCAACGTGGCTCCCGGATCAGGCCGAGCACCCCAGGACCCGGGCGGGTGTCTGCTCCTCTCTGGGCCTGGGCAGCCTCACCCACTGCGTGAGAATCACTTGCTGAGTCCAGGGACCTGCCTAGAGTCCCCACACTGACCGTTTGCGCTAAGAGTCAAGTCTGCTGAGTCCCTAGCAGATGCGTTATTCATTTCATCCTCTCTAGAGCCCTAAAAGGTGAGAGCAGGTTCGCACTGCTTTATCCAACATTCCAAAAAGCCCTCAAAGTGAAAGTTTTTGATCCCTGGTTCGACCTGCCACGAAGCTACCGGGTGTCTGGATCTCGACGATCCCAGCTGAGTTTGCTCAAGCATCATAGCCCGGAACCCCACAGATCCTCAAAACCGAAACACTCTGAACTCCAACATCGGTCCGGCCCCAAGGATTCGGGGTCTTGGGCCCGCTTTGCGGACAGAGAGAGGAGGCTCCGCGAAGCAACTTCAAGCCGCGGGAAAAAGCAGCCCTCCGGGCCGGGCTAGCCCCAGGTAGGAGCTCGAGTCCTGCGCGGGGTCCCGGGATCCGGCGGGAGCGCGACTCCGCGGGATCAGCGCCGGGGGGTGGTGGGGAGTGGGTAGGGTTAGAGGGAGCAAGATTCCGCGAGGTCAGCGCCGGCGGGTGGGGGCTGGGTAGGGTCAGGGGGCTGGGGGCCGGAGGGGGCACGACTCTGCACGGGGAGAGCCGCGGGATCGGGGGTGGGTAGGGTCAGGGGGCTGAGGGCCGGATGGGGCACGACTCTGCAGGGAGAGCGCCGCGGGGAGGGGCTTCAGCGCCGCTGGTGGGGTCAGCGGGCGGAGGTCCGGTGAGGCAGGGTCCGGTGGGAAAGCGCGCTCCGCGAAGTTGGCAGACGCCGGGCGGGCGCCGGGGGCGGGGGGCGGGAAACTGTGGGCGCGCGCCCCCTCCCCGCCACCCCCGCTCCACCCCGCGCCCCGGACCCCCGCGCCGCACATGCGCACTGCCGCCCGCGATGTGGCACCCGGGAGGGGGGGACCCGGGCCGGGGGCGACTGCCGATGGAGCCCCGCGCCCCTCGGGCTCCGACGGGAGCCGTATTGCGTCCCGGCTCCGCGCCGCGGCCCGGGGCCTTGGCGCCCGGGGCCCCCACGCGGCCCGGCCAGGAGGCGGGGGCGCGGGCCGGGGCGGGGGCCGGCTCCCCCGGCCCGCTCACTCACCTCCGCCATGGCCGTGTGTGCGCGGGAGGCGGCGGCCGCGCCGGGATCCCCGGATGCGGGGCCACGCGCTCATTGGCTGAAGCGCCGGGGCCGGCGGGGGGGCGCCTGGGCGGGGTCGGGGGCGGGGCCGGGGCGGGGCGCGAGCCGGCGCGTAGTAGGTGCGCGGTCTGGGATGCGCGGGTTTCCATAGACCTTGGCCTCGGCTTGGAAGGTGGGGGCACCCTGGATGGAAGTGCCGATTCCTGATAAGCAGAGCTTAAGCGCGGGTCCCCAGTCCTCCTTCCAAGCCATAGTGCCCCCCCCCAGTGTTACACCTGAGGATCCCGAGCCCCGGAGAGACAACCCCCACCCCTTAAAAGGACTTAAGTCTGGGCAGCGTGGTTCTAGAACTTTCCGCACGTTTGCACCAGTGACGACGGATCTCACTGGGGGCTTGGAACCCGAGTGCCCAGTGTCAGCAGGGGAGGTGGAGCCCAGCCGGTCCACTGGCTCTGGACCTGTTGTTTTCATGAGTTGTATCTAATCGATGAAACATGGTGGGCCTGCGCTGGTGGTGAAGTGCGTGAACAAGAGGGTCCAGACAAGGACTCCCCATACTTTGTGTCTCAGAGATGTGCTGAGGGCATCAGGGTGGAAGGTGTAGACAGAGGGGGCAAAGCAGAGACTAGGATGGTGGCTAGAGCAGAGGTGGATGGCTGGGGAATATGGGCAAAGTAGAGAGGAGGCACACAGGTTTCAGGCTCACACAAACCAGGAAGAATGGATGCGGGGGAGACCTAGGACTCAGCCCTGGTCCTTTTCAATGTGATTTTGACACCAGTGTCAACTGGGTGCTGGATGCTTGACGTGAAAGCGCTAGTCCAGCCCTGGGGGAGCCCACTAGCCAGGAGATAACTGGTCTTAGAAGGCCTGCCCTGCTCTCTTCTCTGCATGAGTCACAAGTTGCATGAGTCATGAGCTCCCCACTCACATTGATGTACATCATCCAGATTGAGGGTTCAGGCCCTTGGAGAGAGGGTCTTCACTGATAAGGGATCAGCTTGGTTACTCAGTCACTCAGTGTCCCCTGCAGCCCTCAACTGGGTACTGGGCAACCAGAGGTCCAGTGAAGTAGGAAGGTAAACCAACAAGACACAGTGACAGTGAGGCTCTGTATAATCACACGTGGCAGCAACAGAGGGAAAGGGCTTGAGTAAGCCTAGGGGACCAGAGGAGACTCCTTGGAGGGAGCTTTAACAAGAATCATCAAAAATGAGGGACAGGGAAGCCTGGTGTGCTGCAGTTCTTGGGGTCGTAAAGAGTCTGACATGACTTGGCAACTGAACAACAGCAGCAGACGGAGGGATGGAGAGAGGGATGTGTTCCAGGTCTGAAAGTTTCTTCCCCAGTAGTATAAGCTGCAGTCATCAAAGCAGCATGGTATCGGCACAAAACAGGCATGAATCAATGGAACAGAATAGAGAGCCCAGAATTACACCCCCACCTACAGTCAGTTAATCTTAGAGGAAGCAAGAATGGAAGAAAATCATGAAATTAAAAGACGCTTACTCCTTGGAAGGAAAGTTATGACCAACCTAGATAGCATAGTCAAAAGCAGAGACATTATTTTGCCAACAAAGGTCCGTCTAGTCAAGGCTATGGTTTTTCCTGTGGTCATGTATGGATGCGAGAGTTGGACTGTGAAGAAACTGAGCGCCGGAGAATTGATGCTTTTGAGCTGTGGTGTTGGAGAAGACTCTTGAGAGTCCCTTGGCCTGCAAGATCCAACCAGTCCATTCTAAAGGAGATCAGCCCTGGGATTTCTTTGGAAGGACTGATGCTAAAGCTGAAACTCCAGTACTTTGGCCACCTCATGCGAAGAGTTGACTCATTGGAAAAGACCCTGATGCTGGGAGGGATTGGGGGCAGGAGGAGAAAGGGATGATGGAAGATGAGATGGCTGGATGGCATCACCGACTCGATGGATGTAAGTTTGAGCGAACTCTGGGAGTTGGTGATGACAGGGAGGCCTGGCGTGCTGCGATTCATGGGGTCACAAAGAGTCGGATACAACTGAGCAACTGAACTGAACTGAACTGAACTGAAAGTCTCTTCAGCAAGTGGCATTGGGAAAACTGAACAGCCATGTGTAAATCAATGAAGTTAGCACACTCCCATACACATGCACAAAAATAAACTCAGGTTGGCTTAAATGTAAGACGTGTCATGAAAATACTGCTAAAAGAGAACATAGGCAAAACATCCTCTGACATAAATCTTACCGATGTTTTCTTAAGTCAGTCTCCCAATGCAACAGAAAGAAAAGCAAAAATAAAGTGAAGAAGAACCAGAGTCTCCTGATGAAGGTGAAAGAAGAGAGTGAAAAGTCTAGCTTAAAGCTCAACATTCAAAAACTAAGATCATTACATTCGGTTCCATCACTTCATGGCAAATAGATAAGAAAAAAAATGGAAACAGTGGCAGATTTTATTTTCTTGGGCTCCAAAATCACTGTGGATGGTGATTGCAACCATGAAATTAAGACACTTGCTCCTTGAAAGAAAAGCTATGACAAACCTAGATAGTGTATTAAAAAGCAGAAACATTATTTTGCTGACAAAGGTTTGTATAGTCAAAGCTATAGTTTTTCCAGCAGTCATGTATGGATGTGAGAGTTGGACCATAAAAAAGGCTGAGCGCCAAAGAATTGATGCTTTCAAATTGTGGTACTGGAGAAGATTCTTGAGAGTCCCTTGGACTGCAGAGATCAAAGCAGTCAGTGGTAAAGGAAACCAGCCTTAAATATTCATTGGAAGGACTGATGCTGAAGCTGAAGCTCCAATACTTTGGCTTCCTGATTTGAAGAGCCAACTCATTGGAAAAGACCCTGATGCTGGAAAAGATTGAAGGCAGGAGGAGAAGGGGGTGACAAAGGATGAGATGGTTGAATGGCATCATGGACTCGACATGAGTTTGAGTAAACTCTGAGAGATATTGAAGGACAGGGAAGCCTGGCATGCTGCAGTCCATGGGGTCACAAAGAGTCAGACACCACCTAGGGACTGAACAACAACCAACAAATGGAAACTAACCAAACTCACAAGCTTTTCAAAAGCAAAGGAAACCATCAACCTACAGACTCGGAGAAAAATATTTGCAAATGATTAAGCTAATTAATCAAGGGCTTGATTTCCAAAATGTATGAACAGCTCATACAACACAACTAATAACAAAAAAACAAATAACCCAATGGAAAAATGGGCAGAAGACCTAACTAGACATTTCTCTAAAGAAGATAGACAGATGGTCAGTAAGCACATGAAAAGATGCTCAGCATCACTAATTAATGGAGAAATGCAAATCAAAACTACAATGAGGTACCACCTCACACCAATCATTAAAGCCATCATTAAAACATTTACAAATTACAAATGCTGGAGAGGGTGTGGAGAAAATGGAACCCTCCTACACTGTTGGTGGGACTGTAAATTGGTGCAGCCACTATAGAAAACAGTATGGAGTTTCCTCAGAAAATGTAAAATAAAGTTTCCATATGATCCAGCAATCCCAATCCTGGGCATATGTCCAAACAAAACTATAATTCAAAAAGACACATGCACCCCAATGTTCATAGCAGCACTATACACAATAGCCAAGACACAGAAAAAACCTAAATGTCCATCAACAGATGAATGGATATAGAAGACTTGGTACATATATACAATGGAATATTATTCAGCCATAAACAATGAAATGATGCCATTTGCAGCAACAAGGATGGACCTAAAGGTTTTCATACTAAATATGAAAGTCAGAGAAAGAAGTAAGCCAGAAAAAGACAAATACCATATGATATCACTTATATGTGGGCTCTAAAATATGACACAAATGAGCATCTACAAAACAGAAACAGACTCGCAAACTTAGAGAACAGACTTGTGATTGCCAAGGGGGAGGGGCTGAGGGAGGGCTGTAGTGGGAGTCCCGGCTTAGCAGACACAAACTGTTCTCTACGGGATGGGTAAACAACAAGGTCCTTCTGTAGAGCACAGAGAACTACATTTAATATCCTGTGGTAAACCATAATGGGAAAGTGTGAACAGAATGTATATCTATGCATAAATGAATCACGTTGCTGTATAGCAGAAATTAAACACAACATTGTAAATCAACAATACCTCAGTAAAATAAAGTTTAAAAATAAAAATGTGAAAATCTCTTCCCGCAGATTAGAGAAATGAGGCAATCATCCCACCAGGTGAGAAACATTAACCCCACAAGTGAGGGGAGGAAGTGTGCCCTGAGAAAGACCATCACTTGTGCCCAGGAATGCATAATCTGTGTCTATATTTGAGGGGCTTCACACAAACCTCAAATAAGGAACATTCTATTAACAACAGTTAGAACCAGACACATGGAACAACTGACTGGTTCAACATTGGGAAAGGGGTAGGACAAGGCTGTATATTATCACCCTGCTTGTTTCACTTATATGCAGAGTGCATCATGCGAAATGCCAGACTGGATGAATCACAAGCTGGAATCAAGATTGCCAGGAGAAATATCAACAACCTCAGATACGCAGATGATACCACTTCAATATGGGCTTCCCCGATGGCTCAGCAAGTAAAGAATATGCTGGCAGTGCAGGAGACACGGTTCAATCCCTGGGTCCAGAAGATCCCCAGGAGGAGGAAACGGCAACCCACCCCAGTATTCTAGCCTGGGAAATCCCATGGACAGAGGAGCATGGCAGGCTACAGTCCCAAGGGTCGCAAAGAATTGGACACAACTGAGTGACTAAGCACACACACGCACACACGGCAGAAAGTGAAGAGGAACTAAAGAGCCTTTTGATGAGTGTGAAAGAGGAGAGTGGAAAAGCTGGCTTAAAGCTCAACATTCAAAAAAAACTAAGATTGTGGCATCCAAGCCCATCACTTCACAGCAAATAGAATGGGAAAAGTGGAAGCAGTGGCAGATTTTATTTTCCTGGGCTCCAAAGTCACTGAAGACAGTGACTGCAGCCATGAAATTAAGACACTTGCTCCTGGAAAGAAAACCTATGACAAACCTAGATAGCATATTAAAAAGTAGACATCAAAAAAAAAAAAAAAGTAGACATCACTTTGCCAACAAAGATCCATATAGTCAAAGCTATGGTTTTTCTAGTAATCATGTACAGATATAGAGTTGGACCATAAAGAAGGCTAAATGCCAAAGAACTGATGCTTCTGAATTGTGGTGCTAGAGAAGACTCTTGAGAGTCCCTTGGACTGCAAGGAGATCAAACCAGTCAATCCTAAAGGAAATCAATCCAATACTTTGGCCACCTGATGTGAAGAGCTCACTCATTGGAAAAGACCCTGATGATGGGAAAGGTTGAAGGCAAAAGGAGAAGAAGGCAGCAGAGAATGAGATGGTTAAAGGGCATCACTGACTCAATGGACATAAATTTGAGCAAACTCGGGAGATAGTGAAGGACAGAAGAGCCTGGTGTGCTGCAGTCCTCGGGTCACAAAGAGTCGGACACAAGTTAGTGACTGAACAACAACATAAACGGGGAAAAGGACAGTATTCTTCAAAAATATCAACACCATAAAAGACTGATCTGTGGAAATGTTCCAGATGTGAGAACTAAACACATTGCCTGATGCTGGGCTGGAGGGAAATCACTACGTCAACTGACAAAGCTGAAACTCAGATGTAGGTGGAATAATACACTGTATCAGTATTAAGCTTCTTGGAATCAGTAGCTGCTCTGTGGTTCTGTAAGAGGATGTACTTCTTACAAAATTCACACTGAAGGCTTTAGGGGCAGTTGTAGGCAAAATATCTGGGTGTCCTAAAAATTGGTATATTAAAACACAATCCCCAGTGTGCTGGTGTTAGAGGAGGTGGGCCCTTGGCATGTGATTATATCAGAAAGGCAGAGCCCCCATGAAGGGATTACTGCCCTGATGAGAGAGACCCCAGAATGCTCCCTCAGCCCTTCTGCCCTATGAGGACACAGCCAGAAGATGGCCTTTGAACCAGGAAGCAAATCCTCACCAGACCACACATCTGCTGGCACCCCAATTCTGGACTCCAATCTGCAGATGAGAAACACAATCGCTGTTATTCATAAGCCCCTGGTCCGTGGCCTTTTTGCTAGAGTCGCCCCAGTGGATGATGACAGGGGTCAAGGGCCACGACATATGCAGCTCACTCTCAAGATCTTGAGAAAGACGTGTTTTCTGTCTACAAAACACAGACATGGAAGAGAGATCAAATGACAGAGCAGGTAGGCAAACTGCATGGCTGAGTCTGGGGGCAAGGTTTGCAGGGGTTTTCTTACTATGCTTTTTCTTGCAATTATTCTGTAAACCAGAATGATTTCAAATAAAGAGGACAGGAAAGGAAACTAGGAAAATAAAAAGCAGTGTCTTCGGCAGAGACGTCAGAGAGGGAAAAGAGAGCTGCAGAGGGTGTTCCCGGCCTTGGGAGCAGCACAAAGGATGCACCGTCCAGCAGGGCGATGGGCAGGGCCTCTGAGTCCCTTCTCCTGGCACTACTGTGCCTGGCCTGACAGTTGAGCAGTGGGCTAAGGTCTGGGCTACCCCCACAGCTAAGCCCAGCGGAGGGAGAGCTGGCAGAGGGGAGGGGTGCTGGGTGCTCGCAGCTCGGGGGCAGCGGTGCATCCACTAACCTTTCTTATTTTTTAGTGTTATTTATTCATTTTTGGCTGTGCTGGGTCTTCACTGCTGTGTGGGCTTTTCTCTAGTTGCAGCAAAAGGGGCTACTCTCTAGTTGTGCTGTGTGGGCTTCTTATTGGGGTGACTTCTCTTGTTGCAGAGCACGGGCTCTAGGGGGCTAGGCCTTCAACAGTGGCAGCTCCCAGGCTCTAGAGCACAGGCTCAGTAGTTATCGTCACAGGCTTAGTTGATCTGCAGCATGTGGGATGTTCCCAGACCAGGGATTGAACTCGTGTCTCCTGCGTTGACAGGCAGATTCTTGACCACTGAGCCACCAGGGAAGCCCCCTAATCTTTCTGTTGCAAGTTCCCCCGCCCCCCACCCAGAAAAAGAAGCCCTGGAGGAACCATTTCCAGCAGACATCACCCTGACCTGAGCAGCTCCGGGGAGGTGGGTACTGTGGGTAGATCTGTGCCCCCAGCACACACACCCCATACCCCACCCCCCACCCCCACATCACACACACAAGAAGTTTCCCCACTGCTGGGAATGCACAGAGGCCAACGGGGACAGCATGAGGCTCCAGAGCTCCCGCCAGACCTGTGGGGACTCTGTCGCCTCTGCTCAGAGTGCTGCCAGTGGTGACCCAAGGGCCAACCCCCGATGCTTCCCCGTCTCAGCCTCTGTCTCATGGTCTGGTTCCTGGGAACCTATAGCCCCTGACACAGAGCTTGAGTCATATTTTGAAACATTTAAAAAAGCATAAAAGAAGTAACACAGGTTGAAAGTGGTAAGGTAAAGGGGAAGAACTGAGCCTGACGCTGGTCCTGTCAGGAAACGTGAACAAGCCCATTTCTGCACTATCCAGATGAATCACAGGGCAGGTCCTGACCCTAAGCAGACATGTTGTTGTTGTTCACTCAGTCATGTTCAACTGTTTGCGACCCCATGGACTGCAGTGCGTCAGGCCCCTCTGTCCTTCACTATCTCCCAGAGTTTGCTCAAATTCATGTCCATTGAGTCAGTGATGCTCTCTAACCATCTCATCCTCTGCCACCCGCTTCTCCTTTGGCCTTCAAATCTTTCCCAGCGTCAGGGTCTTCTCCAATGAGTCGGCTCTTCACATCAGGTGGCCAAAGTATTGTAACTCGATGAAGCTCTGAGCTGTGCCACACAAGCCCACATGAGACGGACAGTTCCGAGTGAAGGCTTCTGACAAAACATGACCCACTGGAGAAGGAAATGGCAGCCCCCTCCAGTATTCCTGCCTGGAAAATCCCATGGACAGTATGAAAAGGCAAAAAGATATGACGCCAGAAGACGAGCCAATAGCACAGAAGGTGTCCAATATGCTACTGGGGAAGAGTAGAGGGCAAGAACCGATGGCTCTTTTGCAGTGAGCCAGCATCAACCCTGAGAGTGAGGGTCACACAGAGTCTCCTCCGCCCAAACACTTTCCGGTTTACTGAGTCCTGGACACTTCAGCCTGCAGGTTCAGCGAGCAGCTGCCGGTCCAGGAGAACAGCCTGGACTCTGAGCAGCTTCAGGCGGGGCTTAAACTTGTGGAAGCTGACTGCAGGGGTGGCTACGCTCACCTGCGTCAGTGATGGTAAAACCCAGACGGATAGATTTTCCTTTCTGTTCTCAACAAAGGAGACCACAGATCACACTGGACTCACGAAGTATACACGCCTCTTTATCCGCTCACTAAATCACGATATAATGGTTGACATGTGGGCAGTTAAGGTCACATTTTATTTCTTCGGGACATGTCAGTGTGCAGGTTGCTTTTTTCTCAGCTTGAAGAGGAACGCTAAAACATGAGGGGTCTTTGACAAGAGAATGAGTGTGCCGTTTCAGACACTCGGCTGGTTTAAAGCCTTGTTTTGCGTTGTGTCACGAGGTCCCTAAGGTTGACCACCCCTGTTGGTGGAGCTGCACTCTTTGCCAGCACAGCAGGTACCAAGGGTCTAAGATTTCTAACCTGCACTGGTTTCCTACTCACCACACGTCAGTAGCTGAAACAACAGACCCTAATCCCCTGGGGGTCGGGAGTGTCTGCAGGGCCTCCTCCTTCCCTCCCAAGGCCCGAGGGGAGGCCATGGGGCCTTTCAAGACTGCATCCCTCCTGCCTCAGGCCAGGGCACAATGCATGGCTTTGGTGTCACCCTGTCTCCTCAGCTTCTCTCTTAGGACATGCAACGGTATTGGACCCACCCAGGGAACCCACGACAACCTCCCTGGGCCCTGTCTGTGGAGCCCCTCTGCCGTCCAGCATGCCATGTTCCCAGGCTCAGGGCTTGGGACCCAGACGTCTTTGGGGCGGTAATCAGCTGACCCCATAGTCCACCCTGCTGGATGCAGGCCACCCGGATTCCAGGCGGGACTCCTGACTCACTAAAGGTGTGAGTCTGCGTAGATATGCTTCTGGTCTTCATCATGACAGTGGTACCCACCAGAGCAACAGGGAGAGAGCAGGGGTCACGTCATCACCAGACGAGCGTGCATGGCCATCACCCTTCCAGCCCATGAGAAACCTGCACTCGGTGGCACCCACAGGCTCAGCGAGGCATCCATCCATCCATCCATCTGTGCTGCCAGGTAATTCAGAGAAGATGAGGGTGGGTTTCTTTTTAACCTTTTTCTTCTGAACCTCCGTCCAGGTCTGCACCTATAATACTCAACAACTGTCCTTTATGTTACTGAGTGAAGTAGTGTCCTCAAAGCGTCTGGAAATCATGGCTTGGGACCTGATGCATGGTGGGCTTGAGAGAAGACGTGAGAGCACTCAGCATGCCACCCCTTCAGGACCCAGCAATTGGTCCCCAAGTGAATGAGCAGGAGCCAGAGGCAAACAAGACTGTCTAGGACTGCAGATGCAGACAAGAGATTCTCCCACTGTGCTCAGCAGAAGAACAGCCCCAGAGACACCCCCATCCTGGTCCCTGGGCCTATAAACATGTCATGAGGCAGAAGGGACTTTGCACGTGGGATTAAGCTAAGACCCCTAAGATGAGGACTACCCTGGATTCCCCAGGGGTCCCAGTATCATCACAGGATCCTTATGAGAGGGAGTGGCTGTGAGAGGCAGAGAGAGAGGAGATGCTGTGCTGTTGGCTGTGAGGATGGAGGGAGGGGCCACAAGCCAGGGATGCAGTGCCTCTAGAAGCTGGAAAAGCCCATGCTCCCTGGGAGCCTCCAGAAGGACCAGCCCTGCCCAAGCCTGGATTCAGCCCCATGAGGCCTGAGCTAGACTCCTGACCTCAGGATTGTCAGCGAATGAATCTGTGTGATTTCTAGCCCCCTGTTTGAGGTGACTTATTCCAGCTGCTGTAGGAAGCTCACATGGGGATGAGGACTGTGAGTCTTTCACCAACTCTGTGACCCTGAGTCTCCACCTCAGCACAGTGGTCCTCACATGGGGACTTCAGACACTGATGGTCCCCAACAGGTTCCCCCTGCAAAGATCAGTAAATTGTGCAGCAGGCATTTGCTGGCTCATCACAGAGCTCGAGGTGCTGTGGACACTATAGATCAGCAAATCAGGCCAGAAGGACTTGGAGGGGAATTTCTGACATGGGGAGTGGGAGGTGTGCTGTCCGAGGGGCTGGCGATGGCAGGGGAACATGAGTGGGAAAAAAGGCTGCAGGATTGCAGGCTGGATGCAAACATAAACATCATTATTATTATTTTCTCCTTTTTCAGCCACTGTCCTCCCGCCTCCAGGCCAAGGCGCTCAGAGCCACACACAGGGTCAGGTTGCACTTGGGTGTTTACTGGGAACGGGCTCAGGGGCCAGGCCTGAGGCTCATGCTTTCTTGGTGATGGTCTTGGGGGTAGCGAGCTCGTACAGGCGAGGGGACGCCTGCGCCACCAGGGCGGCAGGGGACACGTGGGAGGGGTCGTAGCCCTCATTCAGGTCCTTCCGCACTCGGGGTTTTGCCAGAGACAGGATGCGGGGACTAGCCACTGCCTTCTTGGTGACCTCCAGCACCTCCCAGCGCGGGTCGCGGTCAGGAACACACTTGTCCGACTGGACCTTGGGCACTGGAGGGGGCGGGAGAGAGGGCGCAGTGTCAGCAGCCCGAGCCCCCCTCCCCACGGAGAGCGATCTTCTGAGTCAGAGCTCCCAAGTTCAGTGTCCTGTCCCTCGTCAGATGATGGATAAACACACGTGTCTCTCCATACACACGAGCATCACTCAGCCGTGAAGAGAAGCCCTGACACTCGCTACCACATGGACGGACCCTGAGAACACGATGCTCTGTGAGAGAAGCAGACACAGAAGGACACATGGGGTGTGATTCCACTGGTGGGAAACGTCCAGAACAGGCTGACCCACAAAGTGAGTGGGTTCCTGGTGGTCAGGGGCTGGGGAGGGGCTGAGGCGGCCAGCCGATGGAGATGGGGCATCACTGTGGAGTGGTGGAATGTTCTGGACTTGATTTTGTGGGACATAGGGAACAGACTGGTGGGTGCCAGTGGGGGAGGTGGGAGGGAAGGGAAGGATTGGGGGCTTGGGGTAAGCAGATGCAAACTATATTATACACAGGATGGACAAACGACAAGGTCGCACTGTAGAGCACAGGGGACTATAGTCAATATCCAGTGATACCTGGAGTTCTGCTGTTATGTTCTATAAGTCAATGGTATGTGGCAGCCAGGATGGGAGGGAGTTTGGGAGAGAACAGATACATGTATGTGTATGCCTGAGTCCCTTCACTGTTCACCTGAAACTGTCACAGAATTGTTAATCAGTTATATCCCAATACAAAATTAAGAGTTGAAAATTCCTGTGATAAAAGATAATGGAAAAAAATATGAAAAAGAATGTGTATAACTGAGTCACTTTGCTGTTCAGCAGAAATTAACACAATATTGTAATTCAACTACACTTCAATAAAATTTTTTTAATAAATAAAATAATATATAATTTTTTTAATAAATAAAATGGGTTGTAGTAATGTGCCCATGGCTGTCTGTGAGTGTACTGGGAAGTACTGAACTGTGCGTTTTGAAGGGTGAGCATAAAGAACAATGTCTCAAATGGTCACAGGCCCAGACAGGGACTGGAGGGGCAGACATAGGTGTCCTGGTGGCTGGGGGTGAGGCAGGGGCTCCATCAGCCCCACTGCCCATGCACCTGTGGCCCCAGCTGGGTCCTCCCCATAGGGTCCACCAGCTACACATGACCAGCACCCCATATGGACTGGGATTTTATCTTATTTAATTTTAATAAAATCCATTAATTGAATTAAATCAATAGGTTGATTGACTTCAGTCCATTTCAGTCATGGACAGACGGGTCTCAGAGTAGACCCGTAGCTTAGCCTGGCCCACCGCTCACTGGCCAGGACTCCTGGCCCTGCTCCTGTTTGGACCCCCTACCTCTTCACCACCCCTTCCCCCACAGTGCGAGCCTCAGGGCTTGGCCCACATGAGGGCCAGGAGCGAGTAACCGCTGGTGACTACTGGTGAGCACTCCTGTCTCTAGGCCCTTCAGTTTTGAGGGTTTCCTTTCCAAACCCCTCTTTGCCCCAAGACTCTGCAAATGCAAAAAGGCCGTCTCCACTCAGCAGAGGAGCTGCAGCTCCGGGGAGAGGCACTCAGTGAAAACAATGGGAGCCTGTGCTGAGGCCCCCAAAGAGGGTACTTGGGGGGCCTTGGGAGGACCTGCCAGAGCCCACCTTCCTGGAGTCCTCAGGGAGACTCAGGGGCTCCCCCTGTTGTAACATCTGGGCTCTGAAAATCTATCAGTCACAAGTTAACAGTGCAACCTGTCCACAGCCACACAGAACCCGTACTGCATGGACCAGTGTTGCCCAGGGACCCTGCACTGCGTGTTTCCTCTCTTTACTTTTTAAATGCTGGTCAGAACTATCAGTGGGTGGGAGTCTGCAGTTGGAAATACACAGCCCTACGCCAGTCTTATCCATACATACACACACACAGAGGGATGTGCGTTGATAACATGCTCCTGTGAAGCCTGGATGAATACACACACCTGTGTATGTACAAATGTACGTGTGCTTATGTTCCAGATGTGTGTGTCCATGCATGTGTGTGTGTGTGAGAGAGAGGCAGAAGTGCGTGTGTGCTTGTGTCTCTGTTCATTTAAACAATTTTTAACAAATTCAACGAATACTTTAACGAATATTAAGGGGCTTCCCTGGTGGCTCAGTGGTAAAGAATCTGCCTGCAATGCGGGTTCAATCCTTGGGTCAGGAAGATCACCTGGAGGAGGAAATGGCAACCCACTCCAGTGCTCTTGCCTGGAGAATCCCATGGACAGAGGAGCCTGGCTACAGTCCATGGGGGCACAAAGAGTTGAGGACGCAACTGAGCGACTAAACCACCACCAAGGGAACAGATGAATGAATCAACAAACAAAAGAAACTATAAGCAAGCTCGAAAGAAAAATGAATGGGAAGAAGTTACTTTGCAAAGTGCTCGACAAAGGGTTAGTGATCATCTTACATAAAGAGCTGCTGCAAATTAATTCCCTCCCCCAATCCCCCAATAAAAACAGGAAATAGGAAACTGAGAAAAAGACACAGCAGAGTAAACCGAAATGGCCAGTCAAGCTCCCTGGTGATCCTGTACCAGGAGCTGGGGCACACTTGAGTTTCCCAAAGCCCCTGACCACCTTTAGGTGGTGAGATCCCTTTCTTCATGCCTTGCTACATTTTTCAGATTCCCTACAATTACTGCATATTACTTCTGTTGTGGGGGAGCCAGGTCTTCCTTTGTTTTCAAGGACAGGCAGAGACTCTGGCCAGCACCCTTAGGTCCCAGCTTGGCTCTCCAGGCACTGGCCTGCATCCCAGGTTTCCCTTTTGTGCCTACGTGCCATGCTGGAAGACCCACTCAGATGACGCACTCGGCTCAGGCCCACAACCTCCATCCCAGGGGGAGTGATACCCTCTGCCAGCCCCCAGGGAATGCGAGCAGATGCAGTATGAACTGCCCACAGGGATTCAGACAGTGGGTCTGCAGGTTAGTGGGAGTCAGGGGAACACGAATCTTGTAGAACCAGCTCCAAGTGGACCGGCTGCTCCCAACTGCATCCAGTGTGGAAGGGTGCTTCATGAGACATCGGGCACCTCCCGGGACCCACTTACTGGCCAGGTGAAGAAGGCGGTTATAGTCTGACACGTGTGGCTTGGGTTTTGGCACGGGGTCCCACTCTTCCAGCAGGGTGGCTGGAGCCTTGGGCTTTGCCAGTCGGATAATCCTCGAACTGGGAATGGCCATCTGGGCTGCCCTGGACACTTGGGACACCTAGAAACAGAGTTAGAGGGAAAGAGTAAAGCAGCCTGAGCTGTTTCACACACCCCTGGGTCAAAAGATCCCGTAAGCAACGCTGAAAGACAAAAGACTGGCTAGGAAGTTAGACTGCAGTGTGTTCAGCAAAGGATTCAGATCAGATCAGTCGCTCAGTCGCGTCCGACTCTTTGCGACCCCATGAATCGCAGCACGCCAGGCCTCCCTGTCCATCACCAACTCCCAGAGTTCACCCAGATTCACGTCCATTGAGTCAGTGATGCCATCCAGCCATTTCATCCTCTGTCATCCCCTTCTCCTCCTGCCACCAATCCCTCCCAGCATCAGAGTCTTTTCCAATGAGTCAACTCTTCGCATGAGGTGGCCAAAGCACTGGAGTTTCAGCTTTAGCATCATTCCTTCCAAAGAAATCCCAGGGCTGATCTCCTTCAGAATGGACTGGTTGGATCTCCTTGCAGTCCAAAGGATTCTCAAGAGTCTTCTCCAACACCACAGTTCAAAAGCATCAATTCTTCGGTGCTCAGCCTCCTCACAGTCCAACTCTCACATCCATACATGACCACAGGAAAAACCATAGCCTTGACTAGACGGATCTTTGTTGGCAAAGTAATGTCTCTGCTTTTGAATATGCTATCTAGGTTGGTCATAACTTTCCTTCCAAGGAGTAAGCATCTTTTAATTTCATGGCAAAGGATTAGTAGCCATCACATATAAAGAGGTTCTCTAAGCCAATAACATGAAAAATCAGTAGGAAATAGCTAATCATGAAGGAAAGTAAGCCCAAAGGATCAATAATCCTTTCTGTGCACCAGGGAAATGTAAATTAAAACAGCAAAGTATCACTCCATGCCAACAAATTTGACAAAAGTGACCAAGTCTGGCTTTATCCAGCCCTGGCAGGAAGGTGGGAGGACAGAGACCCGATGAATGGCTGGTAGGAGGGTAAATTGCACAAGCACTTTGTGTGAAACATTTAACATTTTACAGAAGCTCTCCACTGGGTGCACCCTGCTGGGTACTGCCCAGAGGCAGAGGATTGGCTGAAATGATCCTTAGGGCCATCATTAAAATGTGTGTCTCTTTCCTCCTGAAATTGTGCTGCTTAGAAATTACATATACTACTCATACCAAAGACATCCTGGTGTTTACAATTTTATGTCCCTCTCAACCACCCATTCCATCCCCACTCCTTTCTTCCCCTCCTTCTCTCCCCCATCAATGGTCCACACAGCTCCAGTCACCAGCTGAGGTGGATAAATCAGCCTGCAGTCCTACCCTCAGGGGACCGCCAGCCTGGAGGGGTGACAGGCAGGGAAAATTCATTCATCCACACATTCAAATAATATTGATGACCACTCCATGCCCTGTGCATGCCAGGGCCGGAGACCTGTTGAGGGACCTTCATTTAGTCCCCCAGGAGGCACAAGGGAGAGTAAGGGTGGAGAAGGGCCTATCTTGCCAGCTTTCTCAGGCACTGGGGAGCCACAGAGGGTGCTGGAGCATAAAAGGGCTTAAAGGCTGAACCAGCAGAGGCAGGGCAGGGGGTCGGGAAAACAGCAGGTACACCTGCTGGGAAAAGCTGAGGCCAGACTCTCCTCTGGATCCTTGTCCAATCCAACTGACTGTGAAGCCTTCTTTGAGACAACCGGGGAAATGGAACATGGATTGGGGATTTGAACACTAAGGTATTATTGTTAAATTCTTCTAGTTGGACCATTGTTGGTATGTTTATTACTTTATTTTTATTTTTTTATCTTTTTGAGAGTTGTGAGTTAGCTTTATTTGGGGCAAAATGAGGACTGCAGCCCAAAGGATAGCTCTGAAAAACTGCTCCCCATTGTTGGTATGGTTTTAAACCATCACAAACCGTGTGATGTCTGAATTCAGTTGTAAAATTCATCAAGTTAGGAGCGGGCGGGGAGGGTTGGTCTATCAAACAACCACACAAAAACACCCAGGGACAAGCTGTTCAATGTATGTTAAACCACATGGCCCAGGACTTCCCAGGTGGTCCAGGGGTTAAGACTCCCCCTTCTAATGCAGGTGGCTCAGATGGTAAAAGAATCTGCCTACAATGCAGGAGACCTGGCTTCGATCCTTGGGTCGAGAAGATCCCCTGGAAAAGGAAATGGCAACCAACTCCAGTATTCTCGCCTGGAGAATTCTAAGGACAAAGGAGCCTCAGATCAGATCAGATCAGTCTCTCAGTAGGCTACAATTCATGGGGGGTCACAAATGGTCGGACACAACTGAGCAACTAAGACTCTTACTTTCACTTTTCCCAATGCAGGAGGCCCAGGTTCGATCCCTGGTCGGGGAACTAAGGTCCCACATGACATGGGGAGAGATAAGGGCCAGATTCAGGATGGACTGAACTCTGGTGTCACCTCTGAACCAGTTGTCATACACTCATTCAAGCAGATGGCTTGGGGCTCCCCTCCGCGCTGACCTGACCGGCAGCGGAGCGTGGTCCCTGCCTGCCTTCAAGGGGTGGGAGGAAAGTAAAGGGTAGGGGGTGGGCGTGGAGGGGGAGTAAAGGGAGTTGGGGAAGTGGAGGGGCGGGGAAAGTGAAGGGGCGGGGCTTCTTGAACCTACACTGGGACTCCCCATGGCTAAGAGAAGCAGCCACACGCCTGTTCCCTCTTGTCCTTGTGTGTCCTCTGAACCCCTGGGTGGGGGTGGGGGGGCAGGCGGGCCCCCCAGAGAGAGCCAGGGAGTTCCAGGGACGGAAGGGCACCCACCTCGGACATGTTTATGCTCCAGATGTTGTTTCGGACCTTAGGGGTGGCCAGTTCCCGTAGGCGGTTGGACGCTCGATACTCCAAGGTAGACCGCGGAATGGGCCAGATAGAAGTGGTCCTAAGGGAGAGCCTAAGTCTGAGACCCCAGCCAACCCGGGGGCCGTATCTGTGTGTATCTGAGACTCTGGCCCTGCAGGAAGATGTGTCTGTGCACACATGTGCGACTCCTCTCTGATTCTGGGGTTCAGGGGAGCCTGGTGCAGAAGAGGGTTTTCTAATCCCTCCAAGATGAGTCCTTAAAAGACCCCTAACAGAGCCCCACCTTCCTCTCAAGGATGGAGCAATGCTCTCCTGGGTCATACCCTCCCTGCCACCCCCACAGCCCCCGCCACCAGGATGGGGTCAGGAGGTGGACCAAAGGGATGAAGTGAGCCCTGCCTGCCCCTCAAACTCGTGTCTCAACTCTGCCTCTGCCCCAGAAACAGCCTTATTTCATTGATCCGAGGCCAATTCCTCTCTTATTTTCACCTCTGTGAGCCTGGCATGCAGTTCTGTAATCTGGAGTGACCTCTGTGTGACCTGTAATCTGGGGTGAGGCTGGAATGAAGCAGATAAATGCTGTCAGCCCAACAGAAGGCCCAGTGCCCTCCCCTCCGGGGCGAGCACGACAAAACTGTTTGTACGGAGGTCACTCCAGATCACAGGTCCCACAGAGGTCACCCTGGATTACTGGTCCCTCAGAGGTACCTCCATATTATGCTCTGACCAGCATTAAGGGGAAAAGCTGTTGTCACAAGACCGGCACAGAGCCAGTGGCTGGAACCGGTTAACACCCATAAGTGGGACTCCCCTCAGTCACTTATCTTTCCATGTGTGAGTGAGAGATAAAAGCAGAGTCTGTGTGGAATAACTTCAGACCCCACATTGGCCATCATGGAAGCCCCATGTGCTAAGACAGAGTCGCACCAGGAGGCAGGCACCTAAAACTGTAAATCTCACAGCCACCCGCTGCCTAGGGGACTCGAGCACCTGCCTTGAGACCCACCAGCATCCCATCCCGTCTGGGCCACTGGGCCTCAAAGGCTTGGTGCCCAAGGCCCAGGCCGCGCGGATGGTCACCTGGCCCCCAGACCTGGGCCCTCCCCTGCTACAACACCCTGATGGAGAGAGGTCTCTGCCCATAACCCCCTACCTGTTGTTGTTGTAATACTCCGAGTAGAACCTCTTGGGTCGGGCCAGCTCCTCCACCCGGCGGGACACCTCTGCACAAAAGGAGAAGCAGCTGCCCTAGAAAGCTGCCCTCCCCTCCCACCCAGGGCTCTCTTCCTCCTCACCTGGCTTCATACCAGGTGACAGCTCATACCAGACACCCCCACTGGGGACCACAGGACACATGAGGGGGGTTGCTCAGGCCCCTCGGCTCCTTGGCCCTACTGTGGATTTGGGCCTGAAGTCAGGATGGGCCTGGGCTTGAAGGGGCCTCCGTGCTAACTGGGGGTGGGGAGAATTCTAAACCTGAGTGAGAACTTGCCCTGAGGCTCTGAGTGTCTCTCCAGATACAAGCTCTGGAAAGGAAGGGGTCTTTTGTGAAGTTCATACTGACCCCACTTTGGCTGAGATGCAAACTGCGATTTCCCCTGGAGAGTTTGCTCCCACCCCTCCCCCAGGACCAACCTCCAGCTAGGAGAGGAGACACCCTCCCTGGAAGACTGGGGGGACACTCCTGAAAGACAGGGGAGGGGCAGTCCCACAGGGGCCCTGAGAGGCTTGGGCCTGGGAGGCCCCAAAGTCTACCCTATCAGAGCCAGGCACAGGTCAGGGTGAGATAGGGGCAACCGGGCCATAGGCACCAGGCCAGCCCCAGTCCCCACTCCAGCACCCCCACAAAGAAGCACAGGCAAAGGACAGGTGGACCTACCGGGCACTGTGATGGTGAGGGTGGTGTCCTCGAGAAATCTCTCTGTCCAGTACACGGATGGCCTGGAACATAGCCAGCAGGGCTCATGAGGGGAGCCAGCCCCAGCGGGTGTACCCCACTCAGAAGCAGAGCTCAGGGCACCCCATGAACACAAACAGTGGGAGGAGTGCAACTAGAGGGGGAGAAAGGGAGATAGCAAGTGGATGGCAGCAGAGGCCGGTCAGAGAGAAACAAGACAGGGAGGCCTTAGGGGCACGGGAGAGCATAAACTATTTAGCAAGGCTGGTATTCAGAGAAAGAGGGAGCTGGGAAAAAAAGAGGCATAACTGAGAAGGGAGCCCAGGCGGTACTGGCACAGACCCACCTCAGGCAGGGGCTGGGGTCCAGAGCTCCGGGTGGAACTGAGAATCCTGGGGTAGGGCCCAGTGCAGAGCCCTCAGCGCTCCCCCACCCAGGAGAGGAGGGGGCCCCAGACTCACCAGTAGATACAGAACTGCAGGCTCCGCATGCGCGGGGACACCCAGGCATGGCCCCTGCAGCAGCACCCCATCCTGCGGGAGACAGGCCTGCCAGCCTCCGCACTGGGCTCTGCTGGACCAGGTCGGTCTGGGGCTGCTGCACATGCCCTCTCAGACTGCCCCCCACCACCACCACACCCACCAGGCCAGCTGCCCACCGGCCCGTTGCCTCACCTGTCTTTTAAGATTTGCCAGTTGGTCTTGGGCTTCGCCAGCTCAAAGAGCCGCCTCCTCTTCTTTCTCTCTGGGCTCGTGGAGGTGCGAGGGATCCTCTGGGAGATGGAGAGCCGCCTGGGGGGAGGTGGATGGTGAGGTCGAGCCCTTGCTCCCCGAGCCAGCAGCCCCACCCTTCTGCTCCCGTCCCGTCCTCTAGAGGAGAACCCTGCACCACCAAGACCTGGTCTGAAATTGTAGCTCTGCCACCAGCCAGTCCCTCAATTCCCCACTGCTGGGCCCCAAAGGCGACGCTGAGCCAGGGCGAGTGCCCCCAGGAAGCCCCCAAGAGCCCCAGACATCCCGTCTCCCCTCCTGGCTCAGACGAACTCCCCAAGCCCCACCCACGCCCCCATTCCCCTGCCTGACCAGCCACATCACATGCCATCTGTGTACTCGTCACACCAGCTCTGTGGGAGCTGGAAATCAATGTGCCTGGAGGGCAAAGGCCCCGTCTGTGTCCAAGGAGATGTGTGCTGACCCAGGAGTAGGGGCTGAGGGCTTCCAGCCAAGGAACCCAGGCATATCCCAGGGCACAGGGTCCCACAGGTAGGAGGGAGCACCCACTCATTTTCCGGTGTCCTCCTCTCACCCAAAAACATTTCTGGTGATTTGTGGTACTTGGAAAGATTTCAGCTTTAGAGCTTCATTTTCTGTCTGTGGATGGCTGCTCACAACCTCTCAACTCTGCCATCTGACTTCTGCCCGCTCCAAGTCTCCTGCCACATGGACAGGGGCGGTTTGCCAACATCCTCCTCGGGGCAGCAAGGAGCTGACCCCTTCACGCTTAAGAGTGAGGGCACAGGTCCAGAGCCCCCAGGCCAGTGCAGCCACCCCCAGGGACACCGCTGCCACACCCCAGCCTGGGCGCCCGCTCCCCGGCCCACCTCATCTCAGGCACGCCCTCCTCCATGTCTTTCTCCAGAACCCTCTCAAGCTCCAAGAGGGCCTCTTCTGGGTTCTGGGCATCCACAGATTCTTCCCCAGCCACCTCCTCTGGGGGAATCTCCTCTTCTTGGTCTTCCAGTTTCAGGTCCCTATCATCCAGACCCTGGAACTTGGGGTCCTTGGACCCTACATTCTCATATATTGTGCCCTGGAGGCCCAATGAGACATCATCCTGCCCCCTCTCTGGCTGGTCCTCGGCCTCCGATGTGTGGTGGTTATAGAACGAGTTTTGCTGGTGGTCCCCCATGTGCCAGGCCCTCCCCAGCCTTGCTCCCGCAACACCCAAATGTGTCTGTGGTCACCCAGCAACCGGAGAATGGCCTGCCCACATTCTCGGCCCACATTCCACCCCCAGCACGCCTGTCTGCAGGTGCCTCCCCCCCCCAGATGTAACTGGGGCTCCCGGGGCCACCCAGCCCTCCAGCCTCACCTGCTGGTCCCTTTCTGCTGCTCTGCCGTACTGTCCCCTAAACGTGTGCGCACTCCTCTGCCCACACTCATCCTGGGGGGCGCCTCCTCGGGAAGGCAGACCGATCCCTGGGTCTCTCTGCATCTTGGCATCTGGCATGACTTTTCTGTGGTGTTTGGCATGGCCTGAGATGAAGTCACTCACTTACTCCTTTCTTCTTCAGTGTCTATGTCTGCCTCGTAGAAAGTGGCCTTCCCAGGCCAGGGGCTGAGAGCACCCCATTCACTGGGGCCTGGGGGTGCGTCTTGGGGAAGGGCTTCTGCGGGAGCACACCCAGCTCACCCTACACTTCCTCTTAGTCAGGCCTATTTGTGCTCAGATGGGGGAGTTGCCGCTGGTGGTAACAGTTCAACAGGGGTCCCACACCCTCCCTGGGACAGGCTCAGAAATGGGACTGGAGAGGGTGTCTGCAGGGGCTTTGAGGGATGGCATCCTCTGTCTTGAAAGGGGACAGGAAGAAGAGACTCTCTCTCTTCTTGGTTGTTTCTGGGACTATGTGTGATGTCTGGAGCTCAGGCAGCCATCTTGTTCCCGGTCACAAGTCCACGTGCCTGATGCACGGTGAGGCCAAACAAACCATAACGTTAGAGCCTGAAGCAGAGAAACGTTTATCACAGGCCATACAAGGAGAGGGGTGGCTTCCACCCCAGCACCCTGAACTCCCCAGAGGGATTCAGTAAAACCTTTTTAAGGCCAGGTAAGGGAGGGGTTTGGTTGTTGTTGCAGACTTGCTGGCACAGGCCGCAGAGCATGGGGTTAAACAAAGAAGCAGATGTAATGTGGAGTTAGATTTGTTTTTCCCTGTCACACTGTAACCCTGAGACCAGCAGGATTTGAGCCTGAAATGTTGTTGAGCCTCCGAACCTGGCAACCCTGGAGCCCTCTGTCTGGGCTTCCCGTTACTTGACACATTAATTCTCCTGGGAACTTGGGGGGGACTCTCTTGTGGTCCAGTGGTTGGAAATCTGCCTGCCTTCTCAGGGGACAGGGGAGTCGATCCCTGGTCCGGGAAGATCCCCGTGCCACAGAGCAGTAAAGCCCGTGTGCCACAATTACTGAGCCTATGCTCTAGAGCCCAGGAGCTGCAACCACTGAGCCCACATGCCTCAACTACCAAAGCCAGCGCACCCTGGAGCCCACCGTCCACAAGAGAAGTCACTGCAATGAGAAGCCCAAGCACTGAAACCAAGAGGAGCCCCCGCTCACCACAACTAGAGAAAAGCCAGTGCAGCAATGAAGACCAGCACAGTCAAAAATTGTTTTAAAGAGCTTGTATTCCTCCTTGGAAGTACATTTCTTAAAAAACATAAAAATTCTTTTCATTATAAGAAAAAAAAAGAGGAAGAGGACAGTGATGGTGTGAAGGATTCAGGGTGGGGATTATAGACGGGGACATTACTGGTAATGTTCTCGTTTGTGGGTGTTCTTTACAGTATGAATGAGTGGATGGTGGGATGGATGGGTGAATAGATAAGAGAGGGTCACATATACACAAATGAACTTGTCTATGAAACAGAAATGGACTCACAGGCATGTGGTTGCCAAGAGGGGGTGGGGGAGGGATGGACTGAGAGTTTGGGATTAGAAGATGCAAACTATCATACACATGATGGATAAACAACAAGGCCTTACTATATAGCACAGGGAACTATATTCAATATTCTGTGAAAAAGTGTAATGGGAAAGAATATGAAAGAGAATATACATGAATAGCTGAGTCACTTTGCTGTACAGCAGAAATTAACACAACATTATAAATCAATTATACTTTAATAAAATAAAATTTTAAAAATGAGCAATTGCTTGAAATCCCTCTCAAAAAAAAAATGAGGGTCACATAAGGGGAGGGGAAGGAGAGAAGAGGAGAGAGGCAAGCAGTTGGGTGACCACTCTCCTGTCTCTCCAACTCCCTCCACCCAGTTTATTTTGAAACCACTCCACATTAAGCAGGAACCACAGAAAAAGGGCCCCTGGAGAACGGCATGGCAATCCGCTTCAGTACTCTTGCCCCAGAGAATCCCACAGACAGAGGAGCCTGGCATGGGCTCCTCTGGGTCCCATAGGGTCCATAGCGTCCATAGGGGTCCATAGGGTCACAAAGAGTCCAACACAGCTGAAGCGACTTAGCACAGCACAAGCAGAGAAAGGCACCCCTGATTTGGGGAGCACTGAATACATCACTCATTTCAAAATAGGGAAGCCAGGCGTCGGGAGGCAGAATATGGACCGGAAGCAGAATATGGACCAGAATCGAGGGATGCTGCCTGACATGTGGCCATCTGGCAGCTCCCTGCCCCCACTCCCAATCCAAGTGGGGGTGCTTTGACCAGCAGGATGGAGCCGAAGTGAGGCCCTGGGCCTGACTCCTGCCTCTGCCCACTGTAAGGGTCACCAGGGAGGAAGGCTGACTACCCTGCATCCACCACGCTGGGTGGAAGTCCAAGCAGCACACCGAGGTCTGGATCTGGAAGGTCTGGGTCAGTGCCCAGTGAGACTCCCTCCTCCCAGCTCGGAGCCCGACAGTGAGGGGAGAAGCCACATCCAACACTCCAGCCCCAGCAGATATGGTGTGTCCAGACAGACAGCAGTCCCGCTGAGAGCGGCCCAGGGGCCAGACACACAGGAAGTAACAGACTGTGAGTTCAAGTGGCAACTTGGGGCTGTCTGCACCCGACAAGGCATCACTGAAGCCCACCCTCCCCATCCAGTCCTGGGTCCTGAGGGAGTTTGCCGAAGTGGCTCAGGAAGGTCTGCAGGGTCCCTGCCACCCGCCACCCTGCCCCCATCACCCTGCAGGGGCCCCCTCCGTGCCCCTCATCCAACTTTTTGCGGCCCAAGGCCAAGCTCCTACTACCCGCAGCACAACAGGAAAATATGAAGGGTTGGGGCAAGGAGTAGCGACTGTATCTGGAAAGCTAGAGAAGACAGTGGACTGTGCCCCAAGAACCATCTTACCTGAGTTAGGATTCAAGCTTCTTTTCTACTAAAGGGGAGGGAGTAACAGCAAGCATTTCCTGGTTCCCGGCAGCCTCCGACTTCTTCCTCTTGCAGCTGTTCATAGCTGGGCCTGGTCAGGCAGTTTTCTGTGAGCTAAATGGAGGTATTTTGGCTTAATTCTCATTACCTGGGATGCTGCGCTCCCAGAGATGGACCATTGTGTGTAATTTAAGTTTAGAGGCAACATCCTGCAGTGATTAGCTTGTAATAGAATATGAAGTTTCTCCCCTATTCCACCAACCTGTGCACTCATCCTTCCCTTGGTTTTCATGTGAATGAGTTCCCCAAAAGGCACCTTAGATATCACCTCCTCCAAGAAGCCTTCCTGGTCACCCTTCTCAAGTACAGCTTCCTTGTTTTCCTACCTAAATTTGTTGCTGTTGTTGAACGGCATTTACCATGACCTCACATAGTGCATTTTTAACACAACTGTTGTCTTGTTAGCCCATTAGGATTGAGGTTCCACTGGAGCCAGATGCTGCCTGGACTCCCCGCAGCAGAAACAAAGCTCCGTGAGCGCAGGGAAGAGGCTGCAGTATGATGTGATGGACACAAGATGTCGCTGCTCTCAAGGGCACGTTGGTCCCTCCACCCGGGCGTTAACATTGGACCTCATGGACTTCCCAGTAGCATCTCCTTGAAGGCCCACCAGCCACCCCCCCACCACCTCCCATGCGCACACACACACACACACACACACACGCACACAGTCCTTGCAAGGTACGCTTTATCATCATCATCCCCATTTCGCTTTCACCCAGAGAGAAACAGGATCAGAGAGGCAAAGTCATTACCTAAGATGGCACAGGGACTTGAACCCCCAGCATTCAGAGCTAAGCTACTTCCGGTGGTGCCTCCAGCTGGGGCCGCATTTGCAAACTTCATGGGTGGTGCGAAATGCCCTTGACCAAAGATCAAAGATGTATGGGCCTTCCTGAGGCTAAGTTAATCTCCCTGGAGACCAGCCACACTCTTCCCCTGCTCAGTAACCTGCCCTAGCTCCCACCTTCTACAAGAATGTTTCCCAAAGCAATGACAGGGGGCTTAGTGTCTTCAAGGTGCCACTGAGTGGGATACAGTCCCTCCTTCTTCAAGAGATGCGAATACCAGACCACCTTATCTGCTCCTGTGAAACCTGTATGTAGGACAAGAAGCAACAGTTAGAACCAGACATGGAACAATGGACTGGTTCAAAATTGGGAAAGGAGTACATCGAGGCTGTATATTGTCACCTTGCTTATTTAACTTATATGCAGAGTACATCACGGGACATGCCGGGATGGAGGAAGCAAAAGCTAGAATCAAGATTCCCAGGAGAAATATCAATAACCTCAGATATGCAGATGAAACCAGCCTTATGGCAGAAAGCAAAGAGGAACTAAAGAGCCTCTTGATAAAGGTCAAAGAGGAGAGTGAAAAAGCTGGCTTAAAACTCAACATTCAAAAAACTAAGATAATGGCATCAGGTCCCATCACTTCATGGCAAATAGATGGGGAAACAATGGAAATAGTGACAGACTTTATTTTCTTGGGCTCCAAAATCACTGCAGATGGTGACTGCTGTCACCTCAGCATGATGACCAAAATCAGAAGAAAGTAGCACTGATACGTTCTTGTTCAGATTTCACAGGTTGTCCAGTAATGTCCTTTACAGCTATTTCATTTTTTGTGTCCTGGCCCGGGAGCCAGGCCTGGTGTGACAAGATGTTTCTGTCTCCTTGGTCTCCCCAAATCGAACAGCGCTTCACTCCATCTTTCATGATCTGAACCATTTTGAGGAGTTCTGGTCGTTTATTTTACTGCCCTGGGTCTTAATTGTAGCAAGATTGTTGCAGCATGCAGCATCTTTAGTGGTAGCCTATGGTATCTAGTTCTCTGACCAGGGATTGAACCTGGGCCCCCTGCATTTGGGCGTGGAGTCTTAGCCACTGGACCACCAGGGAAGGCTCCCTGGGCAGTTATTTTAGAGGAGATCCTTCCACCTGGGCTTCTTTCTTGTCATCTCGCGATCAGTGAGAGGTGTTGTGTGTACTGTGCCCTCCCGGGAGGATGGTGTCCAGAACACCGGGTCCCCTCACTGGAAGGGTGACTTCATCCTCTGAGTTAGGTGGTCATCCCGGGCTTCTCCACAGTCAAGTAAGTGCTTCCCCTTGAAATTAATGCCATCCTTACAGAGCCACCTCATCAAGTTTCCTCCACTAGTTTTGACACCTTGGGAGTTGGTGATGGACAGGGAGGCCTGGCGTGCTGCGATTCATGGGGTCACAAAGAGTCGGACACGACTGAGTGACTGATCTGATCTGATCTGATTTCTTCTTTTTAAAAATATCTTCTATTTTTTTATGGCAAGTGGTACTGGTTTTCCATTTATGTAGACAATACACTCCTTTTTGCACATATTTATTGAGGTGAAAGATTTGAGGACATATAACAGGCCATAGGTATACAAGTGGACATGGCCAAAATCATGACAGGAAGTCAGAATTCAAACGCAATGCATCAGGCCATGAGATACAGGTGAACATGGCCAAAACAGGGATTCAGAATTCAAAGACTGTGTGCTCCCCTCCCAAGGCTCCTCCTGCTCAGTGGCCACATCACTCCCAGACTGCAGGCATCCCTGGGGCAGTTCCGTACTGCAAGAAAGGGTGATGGGTCACCATGGAACCCGGCACCTGGTGACATTGCACGCGTCTCCTGCAGTTGCTGTAAGAAATCACCCCAAATGTAGTGGCTTCAAAACAGACATGTTCATTGTTTTTACAGGTCTGGGGTCAGAAGTCCAACTGGGTCTCACGGAGCTAAAGATAAGGTATGGCGGCACAGCTTCCCCCACACAGATCTGAGAAGGAAAATGAGGTGAGGAGACAACTCAGAGATTAGCTCCATCCAGGAGATATGACCACCAAGAGTGGTGTTGGAAGGGTGGGAGCAGAGGCCACCTGGTGGGAGCTAGGACCTTGGCCGGCCGCTCCCGGGAGCTGGAACCACAGGGGTGATGCTGTCTAAAGCAAGGAGAAAGGGAAACGGAGACCTTGAGGGAAAATCTGAGCTACAGTAAAAAATCCTCAGCGTTTTTGCCTGTGGCACGATTGCATTTTGCTGAAATAATTAAACTTGTCCTGCCCCACGGCATCTTTTACAGACCTTTATGCCCACGGAACATGGCCTGCACAAAGGCCCAGTGCTCACCCTCCCCTGCACCCACACCCTCTGTCATGGGACCTTGGGGCTCTCTCCCTAAAGCAGAATACAGTTCTCCCCTCTGGACTAGCTCTGGCAGGGTCAGGTGGAAGGGGTGGTGTGTTTCCTTCGCCATCGCCATAGAAACGTGTCTGGAGAATGAGACATGGACCACGGGCAGGCAGGCAGCCGGCCAGGCCCAGGCACGTGGGCCAGCCCAGGTCAGGCCAGGCCAGTCAATGGTCACTGAGTTGCAGGTGCCTGTTCTGAAGGCAGCAGCACCCCAGGGAGGCAGATGGCTTGCCTCGCACAGTTTAGTGACAGAAGCTGAGGGACCCACTGCCCTTCCTGCTTCTGGGGGGCTGGACTGTGCAGTGTCCATCTCCTCGGGAAAGGGGTGTCCCAGAGGAGGCAGAACTGAGGTTTCAGGGTCCCAAGCCCTCCACATCAGGATTTCAAAGTGCAGTCCAGTTCCTACAGAGATGCAGGAAAGGAAACATATGACCAGCAAAGCTCCTGAACTCCACCCCCTACCACCGAGACTAAATTAGTTTCTCATGAGTTAGAGGGTCAACAAGTCTGGTGAGAGTCCACCCTGGGGGCCCTGGGAAAGGCAGTCCAGTCCTCCTACCTGCACTGGTGTGGGGGAGATGATGGGGGCGCGGACCCGGTAAGGCTAGGGGTGTGTTGTTGTTGTTCGGTTGCTCAGTCATGTCCGACTCTTTGTGACCCCATGGGCTGCAGCACAGCTGGCTTCCCTGTCCTTCACTGTCTCCCAGAGTTTGCTCAATCTCGTGTCCATTGGGTGGTGATGCCATACAACCATCTCATCTTCTGTCATCCCCTTCTCCTCCTGCCTTCAATCTTTCCCAGCATCAGGATCTTTTCCAATGAGTCAGCTCTTCGCATCAGGTGGCCAAAGTATTGGAGCTTCAGTTTCAGCATCAATCCTTCCAATGAATATTCAGGGTTTATTTCCTTTAGGATTGACTGGTTTGATATCCTTGCGGTCCAAGGGACTCTCAAGAGTTTCCTCCAGCACCACAGTTCAAAAGCATCAGTTCTTCAGCATTTAGCCTTCTTTATGGTCCAAATCTCACAACCATACATGACTACTGGAAAAACCATAGTTTTGACTATATGGACCTTTGTCAACAACGTAATGTCTCTACTTTTTAATAGACAACTCAGTGACCATTGACTGGCCTGGCCTGACCTGGGCTGGCCCACGTGCCTGGGCCTGGCCGGCTGCCTGCCTGCCCGTGGTCCACGTCTCATCCTCCAGACACGTTTCCATGGTGATGGCGAAGGAAACACACCGCCCCTTCCACCTGACCCTATCAGAGCTAGTTTAGAAGGGTCTAGGTTTTGTCATAGCTTTTCTTCCAAGGAGCAAGTGTCTTTTAATTTCATGGCTGCAGTCATTGTCTGCGAGGTGGGGCGCAGATGGTGACCAGCATCTGAGAAAAGCCTGAGGAGGTGGCGTGGGGCCTTGCATCTGCTGTGTGTTTCATTTGTACGTAGCAGGGTCTCCTGGGCACTGTGGACATTGGGTCACCCTCTGTGGGGCTGTCCTGACTCTGTGGGTCTTGAACACAGCCCTGGCCCCACCTCCTCCATGCCAGAAGCTCCCAGTTGTGACAACCACAAATGTCCCCAGACATGACCCTGCATCGTCTGGGGCAAGACCGTCCCCAAGAGGAAATGACTCATGACAGTGAGGCCCAGTGAGTGGTGTCCTCGTGGCAGGATCCTGCCATCTGCTCATGCCTCAAATAGCAAACATCCTCCACTCGTGCTTAAGAAACTTAGTCCTTCCTGAAACGGACGCTGCTCTTGGCTTGACTTCTCATCCCTGAGGAGGAGCATCTGACTTCTTCCCACGGTGAAAAACTCTGGTGGGAGGTGTGGTTGAGAGATCACAGCAGGCCCCCTGCACACCCGCTGGTGATGGGTGACACGCATGCTTCCTGCCTGACTGGAAAGGGCACTGGTGTGAGCAGAGAGAAAGTCGGGCCTCAGCAGACAGCATGTGGAGTCTGGTTCCTGGGAGCAGCCAAGACCCAGAAGGTGCTGGCTTATTCAAATAGCAGCCTGCTTCTTCCCACAGACGTCTGGGAACAAGCAGCCCATCCCCAGCTTGAGCTGTGGCTGTGCCCTGCCCCCTTGGTACTTTTCTACTTTTTAGAAGGATTGAAGATCATCTGTCCTAAGTGTGGAGCACAAAGAACTTTCACAGCAGACCACACCCAGCTCACAGGACCCCCTCAAGCCCTCTCCATCTCCTCCCTCTTTCCTACTCCCCTCCTTGCCCTCCACACACATCTCAGTATTGGAACTTAGTCACGTGGCCACACCTGGCATACCAAGGTGGGCTGAAGCAATGAGGTTTGGAAGCTCTCTCCTCCAAAAAGAGGCTCCTGGACTCCTCCCAGCAGGACTCCCTCTTCAGAGCCTCCTGGCTCTGCTTCTGCCTTGACTCTGCCTCCTTTCACATTTATTCATCCTAAGATGGTCATCAGGGCTACAGATGCTCCAGACATCTCATCATAAAGCTGCAGTGGCCACAGGCAGAAGGGACCATTTTCCTGCCCGCCCCCCCCACCTTAGGAGCAAGGAAATGTTATGTGGCCAGCAGACTTACAGCCTCCAAAATGTCTACGTGGGAATCCCCAGAGCCTGTGAATATGTCATGTTGCTCCACCGAGGGGTGGAGGTGGGGGAGGGGTGGATGGAAGCAGACTTCTAATCAGCGCCTTTAAGGTGGGGAGATTATCCTGAATCATCTGTGTGGTTCAGCGTGATCACAGGACTCTTGTAAGTGGACACAGGAAGCAGAGGAGAGAGACCCAGAAACTGCAGCTGGAAGGATCAGTCCATGTCTCGGGGTGGTGAGGGGTCAAGAACCAAGGAGCCCGCCCCTCACTGCCCTCACATCTCGCTGGCCAGAGCGGGGCGCACATCCACTCACAAAACAGTCTCCCGCAAAGGGGTAGGATGCCTACAGGGATTCATGCCAGCACCCAGGCAGGGTGGGGAGTGGGTGCCAGACAGTCGCCAGGCTCCTCCACAGGAAGAAAGGCCAGCAGGCATGTCTGCTCCGAAAGCACAAGGGTTGGCGCCAGGGGGGCAACATGGTGTGCAAGGGGCATAGTGGGGGCTACCAGGCCAGGGACAGCTTGGAGATGCCCAGGGTAGATGCCCACCCATAGCCTTGCCCAGCCATGCCTAACCTCTAAAACCCATCCCCCAGGAACTTAGGCTCCACTTGTGCTATCTCCCCAGAAAGACATGCTCAGGTCCTAGCACCACCCTATGATCTGAGAAGACCAAGAGGAGCCTCGCTCTATAAAAGCTCAGTATTGGAACTTAGTCACGTGGTCACACCTGGCACACCAAGGTGGGCTGAAGCAATGAGGTTTGGAAGCTCTCTCCCCCTCCAAAGCTCTATAAACTCTCTCCCAAGACCAGCACCATCTCCAGGATTGGGGAGGGGTGCTTTCCCTTCCTCCCACCAAGGCTGGCTCCTCAGAGCTGGTGCCTGGTGACCTGGCTGCCAGTATCCACTGCCATGGCAACCTGCTCGGGTACCAAGCCCCCCCTCCCTGTGGGGCATCACTGGAGCAGCTGGTGACATTTTGAATATGGACATGGGCTGGATATGAGTACCGTATCAATGTGAGATTTCCCCATCTTGAGAACTGCACCAGATTATAAAGGAGAATCCTGGTTTTTAGAAAATACAGAGTGATGTGGTTATGGATGAAGGCGCACCACACTTCTAACACAGTCGTAAACAGTTCCGAAAATGTATATAAATATCTGTATATGCGTATAGAGCACAGATATAGACACAGGTACAGGTAGTAATGGACACAGAATGTGGCAAAGATAACTGGGCAAAATGCAACCAATTGGTGAAGACTCTGGTAGGCTGCAGTCCATGGGGTTGCTAAGAGTCAGACACGACTGAGCGACTGGGCAGACTCTATAGGAGTTTCTGGCATTAATCTTGAAATTTTCTCTAAGCTTGAAATTATACCAGAATTAAATGTTATGAAAACAGTATCCAGAGTGCAGCATTCTAGACTCCCAGAGACTTGACTCTGCTGGTCAAGGTGGGCTCAGAATCCGACTTAACCAGCAACCAAGGACCAGGAGAGTTCGTGGGTGAATTGTGTCCCCAAACAGACAGGTTCGAGTCCTAGCTCCCAGCTCCTGTGAATGGGACCTTATTTGAAAATAGGGAGTTTGACCATAACAGAACAAAAAGACAACCTATGAACTGGGAAAAATATTTGCAAATGATATGACCAACAAGAGCTTAATTTCTAAAACACAAACAGTCCATACAATTCAATAACAAAAAAACAAATAGCCTAATCAAAAATTGGGCAGAAGACCTAAATGAATACTTCTCCAAAAAGGACAGACAGATGGCCAATAGGACATGAAAAGATGCTCAACATCACTAATTACTGCTGCTGCTGCTGCTGCTAAGTCGCTTCAGTCGTGACCGACTCTGTGCAACCCCATAGACGGCAGCCCACCAGGCTCCCCCGTCCCTGGGGTTCTCCAGGCAAGAACACTGGAGTGGGTTGCCATTTCCTTCTCCAATGCATGAAAGTGAAAAGTGAAAGTGAAGTCGCTCAGTCGTGTCTGACTCTTAGCAACCCCATGGACTGCAGCCTACCAGGCTCCTCCATCCATGGGATTTTCCAGGCAAGAGTACTGGAGTGGGCTGCCATTGCTTTCTCCCACTAATTACTGGAGAGATGCAAATCAAAACTACAATGAGGTACCACCTCACGCCCATCAGAATGGCCATCATTAAAAACTCTAAAATAATAAATCCTGGAGAAGATGTGGAGAAAACTCTCCTACACTGTAAGTGGGAACCCAAACTGGTGCAGCTACTATGGAAAACAGTATGGATGTTCCTTAAAAACTAAAAATAGGGACTTCCCTGTGGTCTAGTAGTTAAGAAGCCACCTTGCAATGAAGGGGTCACAAGTTTGAGCTCTGGTCTGGGAACTAAGATCCCACATGTGTGGGGCAACCGAGCTCAGGCACTGCAAATACCGAGCAGGCGTGCTCCAGAGCCTGCACACAACAGGAGAGTCCGCGTGCCAAAACGAAAGGTCCTGTGTGCTGCAGCTAAGACCCAGTACCCCCTAATTAACTTTTAAAAAACTAAAAATAGAATTGCCATATGATCCAGCAATCCCATTCCTGGGCATATATTCCAACGAAATCATAATTCAAAAAGACACATGCACCCCAATGTTCATAGTAGCACTGTTTACAATAGCCAAGACATGGAAACAACCTGAATGTCCATTAACAGATGAAAGGATAAAGAAGATGTGGTGCATACACACAATGGAACAATACTCAGGCATAAAAAGAATGAAATAAAGTCAGCGCAGCAACATAGATGTAACTAGATATTATCATACTAAGTGAAGTAAGTCAGACGCAAACGAATACCATATGATATCACTTATACGTGGGATCTAAAATATGACACAAATGAACATATCTATGAAACAGAATCAGGGACATGGAGAATAGAATGATGGATGCCGTGGAGGAGGGGGTGGGAGAGGGTTGGATTGGGAATTTGCAATCAGCAGAGACAAACAATTGTACAGACAACAGGTAAACAACAAAGTCCTACTGTAGAGCCCAGGGAATTACATTCAATATCCTGTGATAAATCATCCTGGAAAAGAATATGAAAATATATGCTTGGTTGCTCAGTCATGTTCGACTGTTTGTGATCCCATGGACTGTAGCCCACCGGGCTCCTCTTCCATGGGAATTCTCCAGGCAAGAATACTGGAGTTGGTTGCCACGCCCTTCTCCAGGGGATCTTCCCAACCCGGGGATGCCACCCAGGTCTCCCGCATTGCAGGCGAATTCTTTACCATCTGAGCCACCGGGGAAGCCCATATATATGTAAAACTGTCACTTTGCCGTATAGCCGTAATGAACACAGCATTGCTATTCAACTATACTTCATTAAAAAATAAATTTTAGAAAGAGGTTTGGTACGCATATACAATGGAATATTACCCCGCCCCAGGCAGTCCGCCCCTCCACAAGCAGCCGCCCCCGCTCCAGGCTCCTGGAGCACGTGTCTGGGAAGGTTTCCCCTGCAGGCCGCGAGCGTGGACACGTGAAGGACCACGAGGGCCGGACTGCCCCCGCACATGGGCTGCGCGTGCTGATGTAATTTTAGGTTTCCTCGCCCAAGGCCCGCCACTATTATTGTGCAATTATAGCACAGGAGGCAGCGGATCAGGCGGTAGAAAATAGCCCGTCCCCGTCAGCCAGAGCGGGGAGAGGTGGCGGGAGCCGCCTGCAGCCGCCTCGCGGGAAGGAGGAGGCCTGCCCCGCCCCTGCTGGCGACTTCCCCATAAAGTCCGAGAACGGGGCCTCTCGGTGGTTCCGAAGGCTGGGGACCAGCAGCCTGGCCCTCCTGGGGGAGAAAATAAAGAGGGGAAAGTGGGCGGGGGTGCATCTTTCATGAATGTGCACCAGCGACGGGGGACCAGCAGCCTGGCCCTCCTGGGGGAGAAAATAAAGAGGGGAAAGGGGGCGGGGGTGCATCTTTCATGAATGTGCACCAGCGACGCCCTTTCTGCGGTGAGAGCCGTGAAGAGACCAGTGGAGAGTTTAGGGGGTGCTACTGGGACAGCCCTGCGCCCGGCGGGTGGGAGAGGCCGCGGGGAGGCCCGCCCGTGCGGGCCGGAGTGGAATCAGCGGGGGACGGGGGCAGGAGGTGAGAGCGAGGACAGGACGGGAAGGAGCAGGGCTTGTAAAGCCCGGGGGCGCGGAGGGCTCGACTCCCACCAGAGAGACACGGAGGCCCGTGGGCCAGGGAAGGGGGCAAAGGAAGGACGCGACCCGCTCGTTGCTCACTGGCGCCCTCTGGCGGCTTCGGGGAGAACAGGCCGTGGGCGGCACTGGGACACAGGCGAGGGGACTGCGGGGGTCCCGGATGGGTGGGGGTGGGGGGAGAGGGATGATGGAAACGGAGGATGGGAAGGTACGGTGCAGGAATGGTGGGGAATGGGGTGGGAGGTGGGGATAATGGAAGATGATGGGTGTTGGGGTGACGAGGGGGAAGGATGATGGAAAGGGCTGATGGGGTGGATGTGGGGGCAGCGGTTGGGAGTACGTCCGTCGTCCGTCGGGGAGGTATGGGGGGTACGACGGTGGCATGGTGGTTGGATGGTGGGGGGCCTGGCAGGGAGGGTGGAGGTGGATAGTGGGACTTGGGTAGGGGCCAAAGAGAGAGCAAGAAATGGGCAGGTTCTGGGAAATGATTTTTTTCATGTCCTTTTGTAATATAGCTTATATACATAATGCACAAATTGTTAAGTACATCAAGCTCTGTCAGCTTCTTGTTATTTGATTTTATTAAAATTCATCTATTTTTGGCTGTGTTGGGTCTTCATCGTTGGGCAGGCTTTCTCTAGTTGCCTCTAGTGGGGGGTACTCTGAGTTGTGGTGCACAGGTTTCTCACAGCAGTGGCTCCTCTTGCAAAGCACGGGCTCCAGGCGGCCAAGGACTTCAGTAGTTAAGGCACAGCACGTGGGTTCAGTAGCTGTGGCTCCCCGGCTCTAGAGGCTCAGTAGTCCTGGCACACTGGACCTAGTTGCTCCACAGCACATGGGATCTTCCTGGACCAGGGACTGAATTCATATCTCTTGCTTTGGAAGGTGGATTCTTCACCACTGAGCTGCCAAGAAAGCCCTCAATGAACTTCTTAAAAAATTAAAGTACAAGTTACACAAAATACAATCATTTGGGGAATTTCCTGGTAGTCCAGTGGTTAAGACTCCTGCTCCCAATGCAAGGAGCCGGGGTTCAATCCCTGTTTGAGGAACTAGATCCCACACGCTGCAACTAAGGCCCAGCAAAGTCAAATAAATGAATATTTAAAAACACAATCATTTTAACATGAATAATTCAGTGTCATTTAGTACAGACACAATTTGCAACCACTACCTCTAATTCCAGAACATTCCATCACTTCAAAAGAAAGCCTCATCCCCATCAGCAGTTATCCCATCCCCTGCCCAGCCCCTGACAACCAGAAACCATCCCCTGTATCTGTGGATCTGCCTGTTCTGAACGTTTCCCATCAGTGGAATCACACCCTGTGTGTCCTTTTGTGTCTGCCTCTCTCACTGAGCATCAGGTTCTCAGGGTCTGTCCACATGGTAGTGAGTGTCAGAGCTTCTCTCTCTTTTATGACTGAAGAATATTCTAGTGTGTGGAGGGACATGCTGTGTGTATCCACCATCTGTTGATGGACACACTGGCTGCTTCCACCTTTTGGCTGCTGTGAACAATGCTGTTATGAACACTAATGTCCAAGTTTGGGTTTGAGGAACAGTTTTCAAGTCTTCTGAATATATCTAGACATGGAATTGAGGGTCATATGGTAATTTCATGTGGACATTTTTGAGGAAATGGCAGTCTGTTTTCTGGAGCAGCTGCATAATCTCACATTCTCCAGGCAGCATGGAAGTTTCCAATTTCTCCACATTCTCACCACCCTGTTTTTAGCTTCCATTTTCCTGATCACAGCCATCGTATGTGTGAAGCAGTATCACCTGTGCTTTTGATTTTCACTTTCCTGATGACTAATCATGTCGAGCATCGTTTCATGGAGTATTAGCCATTTGTGTATCCTCTTTGGTTGTTGTTCAGTCATGAAGTCATGTCCAACTCTTTTCTACCCCATGGACTGCAGCATGCCAGGCTTCCCTGTCCTTCACTATCTCCCAGAGTTTGCTCAAACTCATGGCCATTGAGTCGGTGATGCCATCCAACCATCTCATCCTCTGTTTTCCCCTTCTCCTCCTGTCTTCGATCTTTCCCAGCATCAGGGTCTTTTCCAGTGCATCAGCTCTTCACATCAGGTGGCCAAAGTATTGGAACTTCAGTTTCAGCTTCAGCATCAGTCCTTGCAATGAATATTCGGGACTGATTTCCTTTAGGATTGACTGGTTTGATCTCCCAGCTGTCCAAAGGACTCTGAATTCAGAGTCTTCTATAGCACCACAATTCGAAAGCATCAGTTCTTTGGTGCTCAGCCTTCTTTAGGAAAGCTCTAACAAACCTAGAGAGCATATTAAAAAGCAGAGATATCACTCTGACGAAAAAGTTCTATACAGTCAAAGCTATGGTTTTTCCAGTCATCATGGACCAATGTGAGTTGGACCATTCTCCTCTCTGGAGAAGTGTCTTTGTGGGTGCCCCACAAAGAAGCCTCAGTGGGCTTGCCCATTTTTAGCTGGGCAAGCTGTCCTCCTGTTGTTGTAAAATTTTAAATGTCTTCTGGATAGTTGACCCTTAAAAGCCCAGTGAACATTTATAAACTCACTGAGCAACTGTCACCCAGTGGGAATGTCAGTGGGAGTGACAGCTCCCCAGAGGCCATCATCACCCCTGCTGGTCACTACCCCCCAGGTGGCCATCACCTTGACTTCTGTCTCTGCAGACCGTTATGGCCTGTTCTTGACCTTCTTTCTTACCCACAGAATAGCACAGTGTCCTTCACATGACGCCATTCCCACCGAGACACCCCTGGCTACCGCATGCAGCAGTCCCCTCTCTGCAGTGAGGTTTCTGGGTGTTAGAAGGCAGAGCTGGGTTGGCTGGTGGCGGGACTGAGTGGAGCTGAGAGAGATGTTCCAGCAGATCGCCCACCCCACAACCCTCATGTCCAAGCCCAGCCAAGCCCAGACAGTACATGTCACATGTGTCCCATCTACCTCTGCCCAGCCCAGTCCAATGCACCCCCCTCCTCTGGACCCAGCAACAGCCCCAGCCCAGTCTCCGTGACCCCCACAGTGTCCCTTCCTCCCAGACGCTGGAGAGACTAAAACATGAACCAGAGCCCCTGTTCCCCGAGGCTCCCCACCCCATCCCAAGATAAAGTCCACCCTCCTTGCAGGGTCCACTTCTCCAACAACCAGCCTCCTGGATGTTCCTGACCTCGGACCCACACAGCTCTTCTCCTCCCTATCCCTTCCCTGGGCCTCCTCCTCCAGGAAGCCCCCCCAGGGCAGAGTTGCCATGACTTGGACCCTTCGGCTTGTGGATTCCACAGGTCAGGAACTAGGCGGCTACAGTGGAGCAGAGGTCAGGGGCTGGAGGCTGGCAAGCCAGGTGATGACTTGAACATTCCACTGTGCCATCAGCCCAGCCTCTAGAGTTGAGCCCAAGTTCAGCACCCCCTCTTACACAAAGGGAAATGGAGGCTCTGGAGGGGAGGGGCTTGCCCAAGGGTCTCCTTAAGGAGTGTGGGAGCCAGCGAGCCACCATGATCCCAGGGTGCCTCCCTGACTTCAAGGAGCAAGGAGGGAATTTCTGCTACTTGGCATGGGAGTGGAGGACATGGAGGAGGCAGAGTGGGATATGGGGGGCTGGGCACCTCCGGATGGCCTTACTCAGGTCTTGGGGATTAGGGAGGTGAGGAGGGGTGACTGAGAATGACTCAGGTGGCAGTGGGGAGAGGGGGGGCAGTTCTGCATCACCATAGCAACCCAGGTAGTGAGCTCCTAGGAAGGGCATGGGGTGGGAGTGGGGAAGTAGCCAAGTTGGAAAGGTCAGAGGGCACAGTCTCCACTTCTGACACCAACAGCAAGTTTGGGGTCCCCCAACCACCCTTGGGTTTGCTGATTCTATGGAGAGGATTCACAGAACCCACTGAAGGCACCTGAGGGGGCCACAGGTTACAGAAGGAGGAGCACATGTAGGGAGAGTGGGGGGAAAGTCACAGCAGCCTCTCCATCCTCGTGGTCCACACTTGCCACCCTCTCCACACCCTCCCCCTCAACACACACACGGCTGGCATCACGGGTCCCACACGGGGCGGGGAGTGGGGGGGTCCAGCGCAGGTGTGTGCAGGCATCCTCGGCAGCCCACCTCAGGCTCCAGGTCCACTGACTCCATCCCCCAGGCCACCCTAAACCAGGAGGCTGGTCTTCCTGGAGTGGCCTGTCCTGTCAGGCTGGACTGGGGCAAAGCTATATAAGGCAGACCTCACCCTCCCAGGAGCCTCGCAGGGCCAGGTCGGGGCACCTTGTCTGTCTGGATCTGCACCTCCAGCCCCCACCACCACGGGGCGGGAGACAGGGTGCTGGAGGGGGAACTCGAGTCACAGAGAGGAGGATGACTTGTCAGGATTCAAACCCAGGCGTGCGGCCCAGGAGGAGCCTGGAGTGCTCCCATGGGAAGGAGGAGCCTTCTGGCATGTGGGAAGGCAGACCAGGCGGGATGGAGGGCTTGGGATCTGCTGCCATCGCTGCTTCGTACTGCATCCTGTCCATTCCCCCCTCGCCTCCCCCACCCCCGCCCCAGGGAACTGGGCAGCTTTGGGAAGCCCCCACCTCCTTCCCGGGCCTCTGTTCCCCTCTGTTGGGGGGTCGGGGGGCGGCAGCGTTCTGCAGAGGATTCGGAGGGTCCCCCCTCTCACCCAGCACGGGCTTCTTAAAAGGCCCCTCCACGGTGGTTTGTGCTTACCTTAGGGGTCCTGCGTCAAATGTCCCCATTGCACGGGGATGCAGGGTGTTAACTGAGGCCCCAGAGTGAGGCCAGCGGGTGCGCAGGGCAGCCAGGACCGGGGACGGGGGGCGCGATGCGCGTCCCTTCCTCGTCCCACGCTGCGGGTTTTTAATTGAAGTCGTTCCCCGCCCCCCCTCCCCCAATGTCAGAGGAGCCGGCTGCGGGCAGGCCCTCCCTCCGACCTGCGGAGGAGCCGGGAAGAAAACAAAGGCTTAATTGAATCCCTCACTGGGGGAGTCGGGGGCGGGAGAAGAGGAGGTGCGGCTCCAGAGAGAGGCCCACGGCACCGAGAGGCCAGCCGAGCCCGCACCTCGGAGGGTCTGGCGGGCCTGGAATTACCACTCAGATGTGGTTAGACTCACACGGTCGCTGTGCTGCGCCTGCGGTCGCGGACGCGCCTGTGCGCTCGGCTCTTTTCACATGCGACCCTGGGTCTCAGCACAGTTGCGCGTGGGGAGCCTGAGAACCAGACAAGCCGCGTGACTTGTAGACAAACACAGGGCGAGTGGAAAACCGGGGGCTTGAATTTCGCCGTGGACGCTCCCCGCGAGGGTCGGGGTTCAGAATCCCAGCCCCTCCTCCAGATGTGGGGTGCGGGTGAGGGGGGCGCGCTAGGCCCAAGGAGGCGCACACGACGTGCGCGGCTGGGAAGGTGCGGGGGTGGCCGGGCGGGGCGCCCCGGGGAGGTCTCCAGTGCCAAAGTGTGTGGAACCATGAAAGGTTATTCAGAGCAGGAACAGCAGGTGAAGGCAGGGGGCAGACGAGATGGGCAGTGCCGCAGGGCTGTGGTGGGGTGGGATGGCGACCGTCAGGTGCTGGATTCCGGAACCCCTTCCCCACCCCCACCCCCCGAATGCCTCTGCTCCCCCAGTGCTCTTTCCCTGGTTCAGATTCTGCTCCTTCTGCAAAGCCTTCCTTGGCAAATGCCCTGATGGAAGCTCACCCCTCCTTCCAGGGCCGCCTTCTCTAGCTCTTTGGGAGGTACAAATCCCAGGCCTTCCCATGATGCCTTCCTTCTCTGCTTCTCTTTCCTACATCAGATTGGGGCACCCCAGGTCCCGGGAGCCTCCTTCCTGGGGCTGGAGACTGTATCAGCATTCTTTGGCTGAAAATGACAAAGAAAAGTGGCTTAAGCAAAGAAGGGACGTTATTGGCCCCCTGACCTGAAATGGTGTGCAGTTATGGACTTCAGGCATAGCTGGATCCAGGTGCCCACCACGTTGCCAGGCATTTGATTCCTCCTCCTTTGCTCCATTCTGAGAAAGGGGCAAGGTTCTGTGATCTGCACCAGATCAGGTGCCTGGTGCCAGTGGTGGCCCCTGATGCCCACCACCCTCCTGAGAGTAGGAAAGTGTTGGACTTTCCAGGATGGAAGGAGAGAGTGTTGATGCACCTTCATTTGTATCCTGGTCTGAGTTGGTTGTGGACAGGGAAGAGGGTGTGCTGCAGTCCATGGGGTCACAAAGAGTCAGACGTGACTGAGCGACTGAACTGAACTGAACTGAGCACTGGGATGCTCCAGGTGCAAACAACAGACCATTCTGATCAAATCAATGTCACAAAGTTGTATATGACACTAACAAGGAATACTAAAGGGGGGGTCTGATTCAAAGGAGGGGCTGGTTCAAAATTGGGAAAGGAGTAAATCAAGGCTGTATGTTGTCACTCTGCTTAAATTATATGCAGAGTATATCATGGGAAATGCCGGACTGGATGAAGCACAAGCTGGAATCAAGATTGCTGGGAAAAATATCAATAACCTCAGATATGCAGATGACACCACCCTTATGGCAGAAAGTAAAGAGGAACTAAAGACCCTTTTGATGAAGGTAAAAGAGGAGAGTGAAAAAGCTGACTTAAAACTCAGATAATGGCACCTTATCACTGGTCCATCATTTCATGGTGAGTAGATGGGAAAACAATGGAAACAGTGACAGACTATTTTCTTGGGCTCCATGAAATTAAAAGATGCTTGCTCCTTGGAAGAAAAACTATAACAAACCTAGACAGCCTATTAAAAAGCAGAGACATTACTTTGCCTACAAAGTAGGCAATCCTACTTTGATTAGTCCATCTAATCTAAGCTATGGTTTTCCCAGTAGTCATGTATGGAAGTGAGAGTTGGACCGAAAGAAGGCTGAATGCCGAAGAATTGATGCTTTTGAACTGTGGTGTTGAGAAAACTCATGAGATTCCCTTGGACTTCAAAGAGATCAAACCAGTCAATCCTAAAGGATATCAACCCTGAATATTCATTGGAAGGAATAATGCTGAAGCCCCAATACTTTAGCCACCTGACACGAAGAGCAGATTCATTAGAAAAGACCCTGATGCTGAGAAAGATTGAAGGCAGGAGGAGAAGGAGATGACAGAGGATGAGATGGATGGATGGCATCACTGACTCAATGGACATGAATTCGAGCAAGCTCCAGGAGATGGTGAAGGACAGGGAAGCCTGGTGTGCTGCAGTCCATGGGGTCGCAAAGAGTCGAAGATGACTAAGCGACTGAACAACAATGACCTCATTGTGGTGGAGGCTGCCCTGGGGAAGAGACAGTGGTTTGAGACCTCAAGGAAGATGGAATGAATGTGGCAGAGGGCATTTCCAGTGGGGAGCCAGGGTGGAGAGAGGTGGGGAAGAAGGGGGTCCTCTTGAATCTTGTTTTATCTTTAGGGGCAGTCTGAGGCACAGTGGCCCCAGTGCACACTCATGAACACACAATACACATGTGCACAGCCACACATGTTACACAACAACACTTGTACTCACACAGTTACACACATGCACAGGGTGCACACATGGAGACAAACACACACAGTACACACAGATGTGCAAGTACATGCATGCTAACACATACGCACTCACATGTTTATGCCCACGCTGTGACACGTGTGCACACACAGCTACACTCTCATGTGCACGTGGCTACACTAACATTCACACAGTATGCACAGAGGCAACAGCACACAGTTACACATGTGCCCAGAGCGCCCATAGCTATGTGCATGGACGCATACATGACACACACACTCACACACCAGCTGCCCACCCATGAAGTGGCTGGTGGGGAAGAGGCAAGACGGTGCCCGGTTGCCCTGGCAACACATCCTGGAACCCAACCAGGCCTGGTGAGCGCAGCTCATCTGGTGGGCTGTCAGCAGGTGGGGGTGCTCAGGACCCCAGCCTGCACAAAGCCTCCTGGTGATGGTGAGGCCCTGAAGCTCTGGGCCCCACCAGGATAAGGCAAGAGGAAAGGGCTGGGGATCAGGGCAGGAGACAGCGCCCTATACTGGAGATCTATGCCAGGGACCAGTGTAGGGGGAGACACAACTCAGTCCTGGGGGCTGTCGTGTCCCCTCCTCCTGCCCTGTTCTGGTTTCTCCCCCTGTGATGGGGAGAGAGGCATCCTGGCAGGGCTTTTGCAAGGTTTGCATTGTTGGCAGTATACAACAGGCAGTCAACATATCCCTCTCAGCCCAGGGATTGGAGGCTCCAAGGCGCCTGTTTTCCCTGTAACCCACTCTACCTGGTAGGGCCACCCAGTCCCAACTGGGTGCCATGACCAGAGCAGGGGGGCCAGGATGGCTGCTGGTACAGGCTCTGAAGAGGAAGGGGTGACAAGGACACAGAGCAGCACAGGGCCACCCCAGGGCTGGGCTGGGGCCCCATTCTGGAGCAGCCTCACTAACACTATGTATCCTCTGGTCTGTGGCTCAGACGCCCTGTCCTTCCCAACTCTGTCCCCAGCATGATGAAAGGACTCTGTCCTGGTTCCCTGAGCCCTGGCATCCCATCATAAAAACCCAGTGTGGTCCTTGCTTGGGCACAGCTGCCCACCCCTCACCCCCAGAGCAGTCGCTGTGCAGGAAGCACCCAGCCCTGCAAAATGAATCAATGAAGGCACAGCTGGCCTGCTTCCAAGCCCTGGGCCTCAGTTTCCCATCTGTCAAATGGAGCAAATGCAACCCATGCCAGCCACAGCTCCGACACTCCTGAAGGCTGAGCAGTCCTGGGCTGCAGACCTGCTCTGGTCCTCAAGCACTGCTGCGCCTCCCAGGTCAAGGACACCACTTCCCAAGGGGGTGGGGGAAGGTGAGGTCAACACAAGTGGGAAAAGCTGGCGGTTCTTCAAGGGCAAGCAGGGGGAAGGGCTGGGACACTCGGGCCTTCACTGTTAACTCCCTGGTTCTCCAGCAACCTTGCAGGAGTCCAGAGACCAGGCCAGGCCACAGCTTTCCACATGCTGTCAGTAGGTTCCCTGGGACTGGAGATGGCCTTTCAGGGAGATAAATCTGCAGGCCCTGGAGTTGGGGACAGACAGGACCTCAAATGGCCTATGAGCTGAGATGGGAAGGGAAACACAGCAGAGAGAGGCTTCCTGGAGGAGGTGCCACGTCAACTAGAGTCTGAAAGCAGGTGAGTGGGGGTGGGGCGTGGGGGTAGGAGGCATTCCAGGCAGAGAGAACAAGATGTGGGAAGGCACAGACGTGAATGGCTTGGAGCCTCCCTAGCTGCCCTCTGTCCCCAAGTGGACAGAGCACAGAAGGGGCAGCCCTGGCATCTCTCTTGCCTGTGGTTGCAGGGAGGGTACGGGTTCACGTCTAGGCTGAGGGTGTGGCCAGACTGTCTCGGGTGGGCAACCAGACGGCTAGTCTCTGCACCTGTGAGGGGGACGTTCATGGCCTCAGGGGGTGAGAGCGCTGCCTGCATGCAGGTGTCCTTATAACAGGGCATGAGGGTCCCTGGGAACATTGCCTGCTGCAGTCCTGCTTCTGTGCCGCCCCCACGAGCAGGAGAGCCCCATTGGGTATGAAAGGGTGGGGAGGCCTTTACGGATCTTGAAGGTTTCTGCCACCCTCCCTGGAATTCAAGGCAAAATTCCTCTCTTGTTATTAAACACCAAAGCCAGCAGAGTTCCACCCCCACATCCCCAAAACACCTTTATTGCACTAAAAACAGCATTTATAAACAAACACTTGGGGGAGGATGTCTTCAAGATGTACCCACAGTCAACTCCAAACACAGAGATATCAAACAGTGCGGGGGCCTAGAAAATGAGGGTCCCCAGGGATAAAGCAGGGGGTGGGAGCGGTTGGGGTCAGAGAAGGGGGCGGCAAGTCTGAGCATCTAAGTCCATGCGGGGCTTTCTGTCCACCTTCTCTGCCCACAGGCCTGGCCTGGGTGGTCCCCAGGACCAGAAAGCCTGAGGGGCAGGCGGAGGACAGAGGCCAGAGGGTGCGCAGCTAGGGACCCCAGCGCCAGGGGCCTTCAGTCTCGGGCTCAAGGGCATGAGTATGTCTCACCAGGTGTGCAGAAAGGAATGTGTGCTTCCCCTCCAGCCCCGGCTCCTTCACCCCTCCCCCAGGGTAATTTGGAAACCCAGAGCTGGAGGGGGGGGACAACTTCTGGACTGGGAGGGGGACCCCAGGATCCCCACAAACCGGCCTGGTCCATCGTCACCCAGCAGGCAGCCCAGGAGGCCCTGTTTAAGAGTGTGTCATTTCTGTTTGGCTGAGCCACAAAAATCAGTTGAGGATACACATACTGACAGGACAGTTAAGCCCATGCAGCTGTGTTAGCAGCATGAAAAGCCACAAGCAAGGTCTCCCCAGCCGCCCCTTGCCCACCCACCCTAGCCAGAACCTATGTACACCAGTGGAGTAAAAGCGGAAGCCGTCTGCTCCTAAACAGCACTTCCTGGGCTGCTGAGGACCATGCTCAGGAGGGGTCGGAGACAGAAAGGAGTAGGGGCCACCAGCTGGTGCTGCTCTCTGGGCACGATCTGAGCTAGCCTTCCAGAGGCTGAAGGCTCTGGACGTCCAGCAGGGCTGCAGGGCCGGATAAGAGAAGGTGATGGAGGGCTGTCCCACTTGAGGGCAGAGCCATCATTCTCCTCTTCTTCTGGGACTTCCTCCTCAGCTGCCTGTCTTTGCCCGGAAGTGGCTCTCAGACCGGGTGGCATCCTCTGACCGGCTCTCACCTCCGGAGCCTGGGAGGACTGAGGGCTGCCCAGAGACAGCCTAAGGCAGGAGGGGGTCCTCCCACAGCCCCATGGGGCCCCACACTGCCTGGCACCCCTCTCTAGGGGGCGTCCGTCGGGCCTGGGGCAGGAGGACACTCGTGCCGCAGAGAAGACCTGCCTGGTCCTCAGGACCCGCAGTCTCTGGGTCTGTGGTCAGCCTCTGCTACTTCCCAGCCCAGGTTCCAGAACTCCAGAATCAGTGACTAGCTGCGGTGGGGGCATGAAACTTGGGGTATAGAGGGACTCAGCCCGGCAAGCTGGCCCTTTCTTTTCCCCAGCAGCCCTCTCTCAAGTAACCCCTGGAAAAGAACATGACTCAGGACACCCCCAAAAGGGGCCGCAGCAACAGGGCTCACTTGCAGGGTCCGGAAGGGGGCGTGGCCGTGGCCTCCCCTGCAGGACCCGGGAGGGAGCGGGGTCTCCGCGGCCCGAGGGAGGCAGGGGGTCTCTACAAGAAGGGCAGCAGGGAGGTCAGGGGCAGCTCCTTTTCCCCGAGCAGCGTGTCCCGCTTGAGGCTGCTGCCCTTGTTCACCACCTTGATCCTGAGAGCCAGCTTCCGCACGCTGGCCGGACCCAGGCCGTCGAAGAAGAAGTCCTCGTTGAACACTGGGTGGCGGCTGTTCTTGACGATGGTGCTGCGCTGCTTTTGCAGCTTGCCCGGCACAAGGCACAGGCCCACACAGCAGTTGATGCTGCGGGCGTCGCACATCCGGTCATAAAGGCCCTCGGCTGCCAGCAGGCGCACGCGCAGGCGGGCCTGGGCCGCCTCGTACTCGGCCAGCAGGTGCACGCTGCCCCGCGGGCCCATGCGCACGGCGTGCTCCGCGCGGGAAGCCGGACCAGACTCCGGGCCGGGCTCCGGGGTGGCCCTGCGGTGCAGGCGGCGCCGGGCCCCGGGGCTGGTGTCCGGCGTGCTGTCATCGGCCGACAGGGAGCCATGGCGGCCCACAGAGTGCTTGAGCTGGCTCACCTTGGCCTGGCTGTCCTGGGCGAAGCCTTTGAGCAGCGACACGGAGCGCGAGAGCAGGGGGGACCCGAAGGGTGAGGACTCGGCCGAGGACCCCGTGTCGCTCTCCCCGCCGCTGACGCAGCGGCCGGGACTCATGAGGGTGCCGCCGGCCTCCCTGGGCCCCCCGTCCCCCCCGTTGGCCTTGACGCCCCCCCGACGGCGCCGGGTGCCTGGGGAGCCCACCTGGGCCAGAGCCCCGTGCTCGCTGTGGAACAGGGACTCCTTGCGCCGCGTGTGGGGGCTCTCGGCCAGCGTGGCAAAGCCGTAGGACGTCTGGGCCTTGGGCACCGAGGGCAGCGACATCGCCCCCTGGGCCTGGGGGTCGGCGTTGGTGGCAGTCTCCTCGGCCGGCCAGTCCTCCGCACTCTCGATCTGGATCACGTGCCGGGTGGCCGCCTTCAGTAGGCTCTTGCTCTCGGCGGCCAGCTTGGCGGGCAGCCGGGGGCTCCGGGGGGCGCGGCGGGGCGCGGCGGAGGCCAGGTTCTGCTCCGAGGTCGAGGGCCCCAGCTCGGCCTGCGCTTCGGGCTCGGCGGGGCCGGCGGGCAGCTTGGGGGGTATGAAGAAGTCCGGGATCTTGTCCGGCGTGAGCACGTTGCTGTACAGGGGCCCCTTGGCGGCCTTGTCCCCACCCTCGCCCCCCGCAGCTCCATTCTCCCCCGATCCCCGAAACCTCTCCAAGAACCACATGTTGGTTTTCTTCATTGGGGCGCAGTCAGGAGCCAGAAGGGATCTGCGAAGCCTGGGAAGAGAAGCGGGGGTCGGGAGCGGCAGGCCCCCCGGCACCCGGGGGCTGGAAGCAGGGCTTGCGGCACCTGCCTAGGGAGCCCTGTGGGGGCCAGCGAGGTGACGAGGCGCTGCGGCCCAGCACGGGGGCGGGGTGGGCTCGCCCCTCGTCTACCCTCCCGGAAGGAATCGCGCTTAACTTCCAAGCACCGAAGCCGGGCCTGGGAGGTGGGGGCGGCGCTGTCTCCAGGGAAGCCCCCAGGGGACAGCGGCTCCACTCTTGCCCCGACCCCTGTATTGAGGATCTCAAAAGCGCTTTCTAAAGGGGTCCGCTCTTAGTGCACAAAGAAGACACCCCTGGGTGTCCCAGCTCCGCCCCCCCTCAAGCTCCCACCCACCTGTGGCTTCTCCCAGGTTGAGGGTCCGGGTATCCGGGGTTGGGGAAGGGAGAGGAGGTGAGTCTGGGGGCTGAAGGCGCGGCGAGCCGACCCCTCCCCTCCTCTCCACCCTCCCCCCCGCCCCGCGGGACTCGGCCGGGGGCGGGGGTTGGGGTGCGCGTAGGGGGTCCTAGCAGCCCCCGCGGAGCGTGGCGAGACCCGAACTCACCTGCCCGGGGGCGGGGGCCGAAGCTGGCTGGCCCGCGGACACGCCGGGGTCTCGGCGCGAGGGCTGGGGGCGCGGGGACGCGGGCGCAGCCTCGGTCGGGCGGCGGCGGCAGCGCAGTCGGACTCATTCACCGGCGGGAAACCGCCCAGCTGGCCGCCGCGCCGCCGTATTCCTCCTAGTACGGCCGCCTTCCGCCCCCGCCTCGCCCGCCAGGGGCCGTCTGCGCCGTCTGCGCAGCGCCCCCCGCCCCCCGCGGCTCCACACAGGGGAGCCTCGCCGCGACTCGGGGGACTGAGCGGGGAGAGAGGCAGGTGGTCGTTTGGCTGGCGCCCCTGGAAACCCCAGGCTCCTGCCGCAGGTCGTCTGCGGGCCTTTTCCCTGGTGAGCATCTTTCCAGACTTACGATGACGAGTAAAAGAATAACAGTAATAATAACCGCAGTTGAATTTATTACTGGGCACTTTCTCAGTGCCAGGCTCTTAACATTCTCGCCCCAACTCACTGTCACAAGCACCAGTGGATATGTCCATGACCGTCTCCAGTTTGCAGATGAAGAAGGTGAAGGTGTCCTTCTAGAAATACGGAACTAGCCTCTGACGCTCGGTCCTCTCAGTGCAGCCATCCAAGGAGCCGACCAGGGTGCTCCTCCTTTATTTCATGGAGAGAGGTTTGTTAAGCACCTACTGGACGCTGGGGAGAGTGCTGTGGCTTGGATGCAGCTGTCAACTTTGTGATGTGTCCCAGGGGGAAGGAGGAGGACAAGAGGACACCAGGACAGAAATACACAGGTAAATAGTAACTGTAGGCTTGATGGTTCCCGTGACAAAATGTAACAGGAAAAATGTGATTTGGGATGAGAGGATAGTCCCCCATGCATTTCGCAGGTGGGGAAACTGTCAAGGGCAAGACCAGGAGACCCAGGCATGCCAGCCCCAAAACCACGGGCATCCCTCAGGATCCCACAGGCCACCCTGTGATCTGCCAGCCCCAGCCCCCTGCTTGCTCACAGCTTCCTCGCTCCCAGTCTCAGTTTCCCCTCTGCAACACAAGGCCAACTGACCAGTTCCCAGTCCAGCAAGATAACCTATCAGGACCGACACACAGCAGGGAATGCCTGGACCTTATTAAATTATGATATCCCAGGAGCCACCCATGTTCCAGACATGTCCCGATCATCATCGCTGGAGCTGGATGAGGGTTGGTCTGGAGTGGCCACTGGTTCAACAGCACGAGGGGGACAGGGGCAGGCTGAGCTTGAGTTGGGTGGAGCCCCTCCAGCTCTTCCATCTGACCTTGGAGTGAGGTGGGGCTCAGAGTCCCATTGTCCAGATGGGGGAAGTGAGGCTCCCTCAAGAGGCTTTTCTCAACTTTGCTCACCTAACAAACATCCAGCCCGCTACCGTTTGTTCTAGGGGCAGCGCTGGTGTGGCCACATAGGCTGACAAAGTAGGCAGGTACCAATGAATGCATCACCTCACTGCCACCTCCAGGAAGCCTGCCCTGCCTGCCCCATATCACAGCCAGACAGAGCTCACGGAACCCCAGCTTCAGCTTTCATGAGGAGCGCGGTTACTCTGAGAAGTTATTCCATTAATGTACATCGCCCCTGCTGGGCTTGGAGCCCAGGAGGAAAGTGGTGGCCCAGGATGAGTGAGTGCTACAGTGGGAAGAGCAATGCCGAGTACAGTGAGGCACCTTCCTCCACTGTCCGCGCCAGCACAGGGGCCCAGGACAGCAAGCTGACCGGCTCAGGTGTCCTGCTGACAGGCTGACCTGGTACTGTGGTTTCACTCTCCACATGTCCTTGCCACGCTGGGGTGGGGTCTGTCCTCCCAGCTGGGTTGGGGAGGAGGCAGTGAGTTTATTCAGTAGCCCCCACCCCCCACCCAGTGCCTTCTCCCAGCCGTCTCTTGGCCCCATCTTGTCCCCATAGCACAACTCCTACTTGGGACTCTTACCACCTCTGTGCTTAAAAGGCCCCAGGCAGCTCTCCCTGGCACCAGGCTGCACCCAGCTGTGTCCCCGACTCCACTGCTGTCTGACCTCCCTTCCAACCTCTGGCCATCCTTCTGTCCCTCAAAAAAGCTGTATTCTACACACCTGGGGCCTTTGACACGCCATGCCTTCGGCCCAGATCTCTCCTCCTCATTCAGGGCATCCCTGCTCATCCTCCAGAAACCCCACAAAAAAACCCACTTAGATTTCTAGGGACCCCCAAGTTCCGAGGTGCATTCCTTCCCACAGCTGTCATCATACACTTAGTGGTGACCTGCTGATGATTGGGTTTTGGCAAACTCCACAAGAGTGGGTCTGTCTTGGTAATGTTGCATCTCCATTATCCACCAGGGGATATCCACCAGGGGTCTTGGTCAATAAGAGGAAGTCATGAAGGAAGATTAAAATATATGAGGATGGGGGTGTGGGTGCATGGACCAATCAGTGGAATGAATGATGAATGGGCGGTTAGAGGGATGGATGTGATGGTTAGGTGGACGGACTGATAAACGATGGATGGAAAAGTGGGTGAATGAACAGATGGATAAACGGATGAATGAGTAGATGGATGATGGATGGGTGAATGGATGATAGATGGATGGATGGATGGGAGGGTGAATGGATGGATGGAAAAATGGATGATGGATGAATGAATGGGAGAGTGAATGAATGGATGATGGATGAATGGAAGAGTGAATGAATGGATGATGGGTGGATGGATGGATGAATGGGAGTGTGAACGATGGATGGATGGATGGATGAATGGGAGGATGAATGGATGGATGGGTGAGTGGATGGATGGACAGATAGACTGGTAGCTCTGTCTCTAGATCTCTGAAGTAAGAAACAGGGCATCAGAGTCCCCTATCTTGCTCTGCCTTATGATCGCTTCCACCCTACTTACAGGCAGATCAGAGTGACTTTTACTTCCCCACACCCTTACCAGATCCCCCCAGGCCTGGAGCAGGGCCTGCTGACAGCAAAGAAAGCAAAGCCCCTCCCCAGAACCTGGGCAGAGATGTAACACCAACCAGTGGTGAGACTGGTACCCCCTTGGGAGGGAAGGTTCCATGTTTGTGGGAGGGTTGTGAGGAGGGTCCTGGGGAGAGATGGGGGTCTCCCTGGACAGGAGACATCATGTGAGGAAAGGTCAGGAGCAGAGAGTCAGAGTGAGCTCAGGAAGCTGGGCATGTGGTAGAAGTAGGTGCTTTCAGGTGGATAAAGGGGCTAGAGTGAGAACTGGGTGCTTCTCAAGAAATGAGGATGAGAACCATTGGGAGACTGAGAAGCCAGACCATCCTTCAGGACAAGTCAGGAACAATTTGGAGAAGAAAACAAGCAGTGTTTTGCCAGATACCTGGAGTATCTCGAGTCCACAGGTTTGTAGCATTTGGGAGATAAATTCAGGTGTTTCCAAAGAGAGGGGTGGATATTTAACAGAGAAGTTGGTGTGTGCTTTCTCTTGGGAAAAAATCGAGGGTCCCAAAATGTCAGGGGACTCTGCCCCCAACTCTCTCCCCATAGCAGGGGCACACCAGGGCCTGGCTCTCTCCTCCCCAGCCCTGGGGGGCCAAATCTGGTGCTGCCCTGGCTTCCCTGGACCCCAGACCCCCACTTCTAGAGGACCCCCACCCCAAGAGGGCCCCCACCATGAGATGACACCCACCCAGGGAGGGTCCCCACCCTGAGGAGACCCTGACCCCAAAAGGGCCCCCACCCCAAGAGGACCCCAACCCTGAGAGGACCCCTGCTCTGAGATGACACCCACACAGAGAGGACCCCTACCCCGAGAGGACCCCAGCCCCAAGAGGACCCCTGCCTCTAGAGGACCCCCGCCCCAAGATGACATCTACCCAGAGAGGGTCCCCACCCCGAGAGGCCTTGTAGATCACAGGAGGTTTCACGCGCCACACGGTCATTCCCACGTTTAATTACAAACAGATTCCAAGCATCCAGTCCAGGCTGACAGCTGGGAGGGAGGGGCCTCACAACAACCCCCTCCCGGGTCAGTGGTCATGGAGCTGACAGATGACCCCATCAGCCCAAGGCTTTCACCCACTTCAACACCCTCATCTGCCCCGGCCTGAGGACCCACAGCGCTTCAATTCTACCCTCAAAAGACAACTATGCTCCGATTTTTCAGGTGGAAGATCTGAGCCCAGCGGAGACGGGAGCCCGTCTGCATGCCAGGGAGCTGGGAGCCTTCATTCCCCAGGAGGTGAGCTGATGACCCTCCAGGAAGGAAAATGGCGCCCCCTGGCTAATCGGGGACCTGGGCCAGGCTCCAAGGCGGATGGCTGCTTTTCGATATATTTTCTTTAAAGGCGAGAAAAGGTTCTGTCTTTGGTACATACATCTTCACTCCAGGTGAAGGTGGCAGCAGGCAGGGGTGAGAGAGAGGGGTCATGCACCCCGTGTCCTGGCCAGGGTAACCCATCCCAGCCCCAGGACCAGCTAGAGAAGGAAGACTCCTGAGACCCAGGTGAAGAAGGAGAGACAGCGGCGGTTCCGGCCTGACCAGGGTCCAGAGAAAGGCTGAGGGGCCCCTAAGGCCACAACAGGAGCATCTGGGGAGCAGGGACAGAAGCCATAGGCTGAGAACCATCACCTGGGGAAGAAAGTGAAGCAGAGGTCAAGGGTCAGCAGAGACAGCAACAGGAGACCTGGGTTCAGGTGTCACAGACCTCAGTTACAAGGTAGCAAAGTGACCCAGTGACAAGCCTCAGGTGGAGGGCCAGGGTTCAAGTCCCAGCTCCTCCATGGTCTTGCCCGGTAACCTCTCTGTGCCACTGCTTCTTCCACAAAATGAGAACATTGTTAACAGTGCCTGTTGGGAGTTGCGTGGGAGTTAGTACAGATGTGGGAGGGTCTGAGCATAGGGCCAGGACACAGCAACTTCTGCATAGGCAGCGATTATTACTGCCATCGGTGTTATTTCTCAGGTCACAAACAACTCAGGGTGTAGAAGGCAAACAGGTCGGACCCTGGCACGTGCACATACACAGTCCATGGCACTGCATCATTTCAGGTGATCCGCAGGACCACCTCCATCCCTGGAGCCCTTCCCCAGGCTGGGAACCCTGTCTCTGCCTACAGCTGGGCCTGGCTGGGGGCAGGGAGCAGGCCAGCGCTGACAGAGGGAGGAGGCAGGAAGAGACTGTTGTCATGGGGACGAGAGAGCAGCCCAACCTGGCCCAGAAGGCCTCTCAGCCTTTGGGGAAATTCCACGGCCTGTTTCCCTCCACGAGCTGAGCCCCCAGCTCCCAGCTTCCTGCCCCCTACCCCCGCTCCAGAGCCTGCCTCTGCCTCCTCCCACAGACTGCCCTGGTACCTCAACCCCTCTGCAGTTCAGCTGCCTCTTCCCAGCCTAGACAGGCTCCCATCTCACCCCAGACCCCCCACCAGAGGCCCTAGAACCATGGGACCTGTCTGTCCCTCCCCCACTCAAGACGTCTGAGGCTCCAGAACTGATGACCCAGGTGGACCTTCTCACCCACCTGCCTTGCCTCAAATGCCAGCCCTGCTGGACCCAGCCCTACTGGGCCCACCTCCCAGGTGGCCAAACACTGCCTCTCTGAGGGATTTTTACCACCAGTTAAACACAGAGTTGCCATAAGAATTCAGGAAGTGAGTGCTGATGGGGACAGGGTTTCCTTTGGGGGTGATGGAGTGTTCTGGAATTAGATGGGGAAGGGGGCACAGTTCTGTGAAGAGACCCACTGAGTTGTGCCCTGTAAATGGGTGAAGTGTGCAGCATGTGCACCCATGTCAATTTTTCAAGATGCGAAAAATCTGGCACATTGGGGCCAGACGCACCTGGCTCAGGGCTCCCGCTTGACGACGCCTCGCAAGTGCAGCTCACTCTCAGCGGCTACAATGGGCTGCCCATTCTGCAGGTGGTAGTCGATCAGGTGGCTGATGCTCTCAAAGAGCACGTCCTTCGTCCGCACCTGCGGGGCCAGAGGCCACAGCATCAGCACCACTGGGAGAGCCGGTCGGAGAGGCAAACTCTTGGGCCACCCTAGACCTGCTGACAGGGCACTGAGTTTTCACAATGCCTCCTGTAGCTCATGCTCAAGTCTGAAAACCACTGGGTCAAAGACTGCAGCCACAGAACTACAGGTAGACACGTGCTTCAAAGCTCCAGCACCCAGGGGCCGTGGCTTCCTATAGTGGATTGAATGGTTCCCCCTCACCAAAAAAAGATATGTACACATCTTAACCCCCAAAACCTGTGAAAGGGCCCTTATTTGGGAAAAGCCTCTATGCAGATATGATTAAGATGAGTTCATCCTGAAGGATAAAGAAAATGTGGTATATATATACAAATGGAATACTACTCAATCATGATAAAGAATGAAATAGTGCCAATTGTGGAAACATGGATCATCACACTACGTGGAATAAGACAAATACCACATGTCATTTATATGTGAAATCAAAATATGACACAAATGAACTTATTTACAAAGCAGAAACAGAGTTACAGATGTATAGCACAGACTTGTGGTTGCCAAGGGGGATCAGGTTGGGGGAGACACAGATTAGGAGTCTGGCATTAGCAGATGCAAACTATCATATACAGGATGGATAAACAAGGTTTTACTGTAGATAGAGCACAGGCAACTGTACTCAATGTCCTAGGATAAACCATAATGGAAAAGAATATTTTTAAAAATGTATATATGGAAACTTCCCTGGCTAAGAACCTGCCTGCCAATATTCAGGAGACATGGGTTCAATCCCTGGTCCAGGAACTAAGATCCCATATGCTGCAGAACATCTAAGGCTGTGTCCCACAACTACTGAAGCCCAGACACCCTAGACTCCATGCTCCACAACAAGAGAAGCCACCACAAGGAGAGGCCTACTCGCCACAACTAGAGAGAGAAAGCCTGCACACACAGTGCAGACCCAGAGCGGTGAAAAAGAAAGAAAAGAAATTCCGGAAAGAAAAAATGCATATATGTGTATAACTGAGTCACTTTTCTGGAGAAGGCAGTGGCACCCCACTCCAGTACTCCTGCCTGGAAAATCCCATGGATGGAGGAGCCTGGTAGGCTGCAGTCCATGGGGTCGCTAAGAGTCGGACACGACTGAGCGACTTCACTTTCACTTTTCACTTTCATGCATTGGAGAAGGAAATGGCAACCCACTCCAGTGTTCTTGCCTGGAGAATCCCAGAGACAGGTGGGCTGCCATCTCTGGGGTCGCACAGAGTCGGACACGACTGAAGCGACTTAGCAGCAGCAGAGTCACTTTTCTGGTCAGCAGAAATTAACAGAACATTGTAAATCCACTATACTTCAGTTAAAAATTAATTTTAGAAAAAGAGTAAAAAAGGATGAGTTCATCTTGAATTACTCAGGTGACCTCAAATCCAGTGACCTATGTCCTTATAAGAAAAGAAGGACTGGGACAACACAGAGACACAGAGAGAAGCCAAGAGAAGCCCTGAGAAGCCAAAGGCACTGGGGTGATGGGTCCACAAGCCAGAGAACAAGAATTTCCAGCAACGAGGAGAAGCTGGTGGGGGGCCCTGAACCAGATCCTTCCTCAGAGCCACAGAAGGAACCAGCCCAGCCAGCACCTGGATGTCAGAAGTCCAGCCTCCAGAACTGGGACAGAACAAATCTCTGTAGTTTGAAGCTGCCCAGCTGCTGGTGGTCACTGGGAAGGCAGCCCTAGGAAACAAACACACCTCAGAAATCTTGTGGACACAGATCCAAAACTCAGAACCACCAAATCGAAACACCACCTGCATCTTAGAATGCTGAGAAAATCTCAGCAGACCTGGATGCAACACAGACCCCCCTGGGAGGCTAACGCCACTTCAGACAGGGGACACAGCAGTGAGCAGTGTGATTAGGTATGAAGGAGGAGGTGGAGAAGGGAACTGACAGAACACTGGAGCCTGGAGCCACCTGGGGCCTGGAGCCGTGGTCCCACCTGGGCCAGGCTGCACAGTAGCCACTGGAGTGTGCCCTGTTCAGGGCACAGAGCACACACAGCCCCCAGGGTGGTGTGGAGGATTCAGCTAGATGACATAAATTGTTGCTGTTGTTCAGTCTCTAAGTAATGTCGGACTCTTTGTGACCCCATGGACTGCAGCGCTCCTGTCCTTCACTATCTCCCAAAGCTAGCTCAAACTTATGTCCATTGAGTCAGTGATGCCATCCAACCATCTCATCCTCTATCGTCCCTTCCTCCTCTTGTCCTCAATCTTTCCCAGCATCAGGATCTTTTCCAGTGAGTCAGCCTTGTATTTATCACTCAAAGACATCACTGTTTGTAAGATGCATTAGTGATGATAGAATGTGGGGGAAAAGTACATCTTACAGTTGATGAAATATGGTACTTTGTAAGCCCTGAAGGCCTTGAGATTGGAAAAGGTTCTCTAATCCCTCCAAATGCTTTATAGACTGGGAAATCCTTTGTGAAAGCTAAAATTCCTCTAAAACTGGAAAATACTTTGTAATTTTGAAGTATGTAGTAAAGGGAAACAGGATCTGTAAATATAAAGGGCTCTGTAATCTGAAAAATGCTTTATTAAACCTAAAGGGTGTTTAGAATGTGGGTGCCCCGGATCTTGGACAGAGGAGAGAGGCCCGGCCCTTCCGGCAGACGCGACACCCCGGTAAGTCCCCTCCCCACCCCTACCACACGCAGCCTCCAGCCCCGCCCCACACCAGGCCCCTGCGGGTCTATCTCTGCACTCTTTCCCCCGCACCCTCAGCACCTGCCCCCACCCCGCCCCCAGCGCCCACCTTACCACGCCCTCAGGGTCCACCAGCAGCAGGTGCTTGGGCTGCCCCCCGTGCATGCCGGTGAGGACGTACTGCCCAGGATTGGTGACGCTGTCCCGCACGAGGAAGTCCCCGTCTGCCCGAAGCAGTTTTTCCGCCGCCCGGCGGCTCATCTGGCCATGGTACCAGGGCTCCTGACGCAGCTGCTCCTCCGTGGGGGCGATGGGGGCCCGGCGGGTCGGGGGGCTGGGCCACTGATCCTCCACGGGAAGGGGGGCTGCCACCGAGCCAGACGCCACAGAGCACTCATGCAGCCTCAGGGCATCCTCAAAGGGTCCTGCGGGGGCGGGGGTGGGGACAGTGTGGGCGGGAGGGGCCTGGGCTACGGGGACCTGCTCCTTCACCCCTTACTGGTCCTGTTAGTAACTCAGTATATTCTCTTGGATTTTCTAAGCATATCCAAAGATATTTCTTTTTTTTCCAATGTGCACACCTATTTCTTTTTTCTTGTCTTGTTACACTGGCTTCCTTCCCAATGTTTATTATGCCTCTTGTTTCATCATCTCGTTCTGACTGCACTGGCCAGGACCTCCACTACACGTGCCACCTCTTTGGTAGGCAACAGGTGTCCCTTTCTTTTCCAAACTCTAATGGAAAAGCTCCTGATGGTTTGTACAAGTTCCCTGTGGATCCCAGCAGGCACCAGTGTCGCCCTCCCTGAGACGGTACCACGTAGCTCAGACACCCTGGAGTGCGCAGTGACAGCCCTGATCCCTGCCCTGGTGTGTCTGCGCTTGCTTTGCAACCCGCCTTTCTTCACTTCTGGTCCCTTGGGAATCCCTCCTCCCTAACTTCTCCAGCGATGTTGACCCAGCCTCCAGCTCCTAAGACATGTGACTAGTCCTGGCCAATCAACATACGCCTCTCACACTCCTAGCCTAGTGATTGGCTGCGGGAGGTGAGACCATGACCCAAGGAGGGCAAATCTGAGGCAGCCCCAGGACTTCTAATGGGAGCCTGGCAACAAGCATCCCTTTTCGTACTAGGGTTGCTGGACCACCTGGCTGGGCGCCCAAGCGGACAGCCTGCCTCAGGAGCTCACACCTGGTACACCTCCTTTCCCATCTGAGACTTCTCTGAGGAGCCAGTGGGGCCACAGCAGGGGTTCATGTCACTGCCTAGCATGTCATCAGGCGGTGGGGGAGCGGAGCTTTGCAAACTTTGTGAAAGAAGGGATTTCCGGCTGGCTTGGGAGTTCCTCAAAGACCTCACCTGGGGAGGTGTGCTGGGAGTAGGAGACGACCCTGCCTGGGCCAGCACGGAGCCAACACGTCCAAAGTGCTCATGCAAAAGGATGGAGTTTGATGTTGTGGGAAAGGAGGGTGTTCTGGACACAAACCTCCTCCATCCGATCAATCCCTCCCTCAGGCTGGGGGAGGGGCTTCACCATCTGCTAGATGTGGATCAGGCCTCCCTTTTCAGGCGGGATTTCTGGCAACAAGCCAGAAGGGGCTTGAGCCTCCTCTCTCAGATCATGGATCACATGAAGAGGGAGCTTAAACTCACTCATCAGACTGAGACCCAGAAACAGGGAGCTAGGCACGTCCACCCTGCAGACTGAGTCCCACGGCTTCCCCATCACATTCTTCCAGGATACGAACTAGCCCCTCCCGTCAAACTGGGGACCCCATGGAGGGGAATCTGGGTTACCCTCAGGAGACCGTAAGGTCTCACGGAGGAGGGAGTCCCAAGGGAAGCATAGCACACAGCCCATCCCCCACCAGACCACAGGTTGCTCGGGCGTGGCCCCACCCCACAAGCCGGCCTGCCCCCACTTACGCATGTCGAACAGATCCTTCTTGGGGCTGTCCTCGGGCTGAAGGGACTCAGGGCCGTCCAGACCCTGCGTGTTGACATACAGATGGTCCTCGTAGTCTCGGGGGCCCCGGGCGTCCGCCTGCACATAGCCATCCCCGGGCTGGGCTGGGACTGGGGAGTCAGAAGGGTGTGAGTTCAGAGGAGCACAAGGTCACGCGGGGAAGCTCTGGGGAGAGGTCCAAGAGGGGCGCCCCGCCCACGCCTGTGTCCCTCCAGGAAGCCTGCCCTTTAACGCAGCAAGGTCAGGAGTGAAAAACCCCATGAGAGCCCAGCTTTGGGGCTGTGAGAGGCGCAGAGGTCTACCAGAGCCCCCTACACACACACACAGCCAGGCCCGCTAGTCTACCAGGCAGGAAGGTGGCCCAGGGACCAGAGCTTCCCAGTTTCAAGAGAAGGCAGAAACCCCGATGTTTATGTTAAATCTCCACATTTAAAAAGTAACAGCAATAAGACTCTGCTCTCCCTGTAATTATGTTATCAAGTGAGGCACAGTCGGGTCATTCATTTGCTTGTTTCTATTTTAGAGTTTCCTTTCTGTTCTTTTCTAATTTTGTTTTGAATGTGTGAAGCATTTAAATGGTTCAAAAGCTGCAATTTCATGAAACTGGTATCATTGGGTGAGTCTCTTCTGGGGTCCCTCAGTGTTCTGTGCGGATTCTACTGGGTCCTCCCCAGTTGGCCTCTGCCCAGCTTCAAGGCCTCACCCATGGTGTGTTATCAGACTGTTGGACTCGTGCTGACCTGATAGGTGAAAAATGGCATCCAGGGGGACTTTAATTTCCATTTCTTTTATTTTGAGCAAGGTTGAGCATCTTTTCCTAGGTTCCATGGACATTTGTATATTTTCCCCTAGATCTATCCGTCCATTTCTAAACATCTCCATTTTTAATCCTTGGCAGGGAAATGATGATCTTTTAGTACACTGTGGCCAAATCCAACCCAAGGGCCTGAAGCTACAATCTCTGCTTTGTACCAGTTAAATCCTTAACCCTCATAGGCAACTGGGCTCACATACAGCTCTACCCTCTGTGGGCATGACAGGTGAGTAACCTTTCAGTGCTTCAGTCTCCTCCTCTGCTGAATGGGGAGAACAGGAGTAGCTTCTTCACAAGTAGGGGTGAAGACCAAAACCTCTGGCAGAAGTTATGATTCAATAAAATTGCTAACACCATTACATCCCTGGGTGGTTGATGGGGGCAAAGGGGCCTTGGCCCAGCCTTCCCAGTCTGCACAGAGGAGGTGCAGATTCTCCCAGCTTTGTACAGTCACGGTGGGATGAGAAAAAAGAAATCTCAGTTGCAGGGGTCCAGAGAGTGAAAATTCCTGGACATTGGAGTTGGGGCACTGATGTATTGGTAGGAGTTCTTGGTCAGAGACTTGGGAAAATGTGATATGAAGCAATAACTTCGTGTGCAAAAGCTCAGGGGTAGGAAATGCTAATGAGCTTGGGGGTCAGGTGTGAGTAGCCCGTGTCCCAGAGAAATAGCTGACCACAGCCAGATGATGGCTGGGCATCTACTTGGCACCCAGTGCCACATGTGTTCTTTAACCACAGGTGCTGGGAGCAGTAGGGTTCTGATGCTCATCAGTGAAATGCCCAGATTGTTTGGGAAAATCTTTTTTTAAAAAAAAGCCCAACACAGATGTCAGCATGGCTGTAAGGAAACAGGCAGCCACGGCAGGGCTGGTGGGCAAACAAACTGCCAAACCACGTCAGGGAGCCATCTGGCAGCTTCCCCTACTGTGACAGAGGTGTGCATGCTGTCTACAGCTCAGCATCTGTGGGAGGGACACATGAGGGGAGCCAAGGGGGCATCTGCCGCTGATCAAGAGGGGACCACGTGGACAAGCAACTGCAGGGACAGGGGACTGGCACGTGGCCATTCAGAAGATCCCACTGAAGCAGCCAGAGCCCCTGAGAGACTGTGGGTACTCACAGCCTGTCCTTATTTCTTTGGGGGGTCCATTCACATAAGTGCTGAAAAGAGACACACAGGTGCCAGGGGGTAAGCTCAAGACCTCCGAGCTGGGGGCTAAGGGTATTTTAGCCTCCTCTGTCTTTTTAAATGTCGTATAACAGGATAAAATGCTCACGGGCTGAAAACTCAACCATTTTGTTAAAACCTCATGGTACCTGGTGGGCAGCTCTGTGATTTCCATCACATGGATCAGTGGCTGCTGTCCTGGGCACAGACTCTACTGAGACCCTGAACACAGCTGAGTGGTGGACAACTGGGGCACTGCTGTCCTGGCAGAGCCCTAGAAAGTACCCGGATGTCTGTGGGTGAGGGGGGTCCTTCACGTGGTGGGGACTACACTGTGGTGAAAAAGGAGGGGGGCAGCTGCCTAGCACTGGTGCAGGGGTGAGTCCAAGATGGGCTTTTACCTGGGAAAGCCAGGTAGAGGGATAGAGAGCACACTACTGTCCAAAACTGTGAAAGTGACGTATGTCTGAACTGACTTGAACATGCATGAAAAATCTAGAAAAACAAGGGAAACTACTACCAGTGGTTACCTGATCAGGGAGGTGGATAAAGCAAATAGCGGCAGGAGACTGACTTCTCAGTGGATGCCTTTTTATATGTTGGTGCTTTGAACCACTAACTGCAGTGTCTCTGTCCAACATGCAAGAAAACTGGTCACACAGACAAAAAGCAGATGCTGTCAAATCTCTAAGAGCCCAGGGAGTGACACGATCTCACAGGCCAGATGGAGTGACCCAAAGAGGGGAAGCGATGTGAGGGACAGTGGGGACTCAGGGACACTGGAGCAGAGTGTGCTGGACGGTACCTGAGGGGCCTACATCCCACTGCAGGCCGCGGGTGTCTCTTCGAGCAGGAGAGGCTCCCTGAAAAAGAGAGCAAGGGTCCCCCTGCAGTGTGCAGGCCCAGACCCCCAATCGCCCACACCAACACTCCTGTAAGTCAGATTCCAAGCTCAGCTCTGTACCCATCCCTCCCTCCTGGGCCTCAATGTACCCACAAGTCCCCACCTGCTTCTGCTGTAGCTGCATCCCCCAGCCCAACTTGGAAGGCCTGCCCCCAGCACATGCTGTTCCGTACACCTGGAGGCCCTTCCCTACACTGCTCTCTGGGGCAACTCCTATTGACCCATTAGGGCCCAGCCCAAGTTCTGCCTTGGGGACATCCTCCTGACAGGGACAGTCAGTCCCCCATGGACATTCTGGTCACCCTCCTCAGAAGCCCTGATTCAGTCACGGCTGTGGTCATCGTATCGTGTCTGAGATGGGAACCTTGTCTGGTGTGTCTGGCTCAGCAGACCTGGACAGTTTAGGGAGGAAGGAGCAGGGAGCAGGAGAGACCCTCCTCTAGGATCACGGAGGCGGGGAGCAGAAGGAAGAGCTAGGGGTTGAGCCCCAGCTCTTGGGCCCCCCTCCCCAGAGGTGTGCTGAAGCTGACCTGGCCAAGGGCACCGAGGACCCCCAGGGCACAGGGCTGTGTGAGGGCGAGCCTGGAGTCCACCAGCCCTCCTGGGGGCGGCTCCTTCCCGGGGAGGCTGTTGTAGTAGTTGTGTTCCACCTCCTCTTCATCCCCCCAGGCCGAGTCCTCCATCCCGGTCAGCCTGCAGACACATAGCCAGCAAGAGCACGGGCCCCAGCACAAGTTGTGGGGGGACAGATGGCGCCGAGGCCCCCAGACTGAGTTGTGCACCATAGGGGACAAGCCTGACCCAGGGATCCTGACCCCTCCTCTATCTTCTGGGAGGGCAGTGGCGCCAGGAGCCATTGCTGATGGAGGAACTAGGTGTCCCTTTCTGTCCACCAACAGGGGCTCTACACACATCTCAACGGTTTGGCTAAACTGAGAGGGGCCTCCACCCATCCCAGCCACCTCAGCCCCACCGCGCAGTCAGGGCATGACATCAGGCTTGCACCCTGAACCCGGAAGCCTTAGGGTGATGACACCATCAGCGTTTAAAATGCCCTCACCCACTGGCCATGGATGGTGCCTTCGAAATGTGTGCTACAGATGCTTATCCAGGCAAGTTGGCTCCTAAGAGCAAACGGGGGAAGCCACAGCCTGCCCCTCAGTCAGGGGTGGACAGCAGGTCTCAGGGGGGCTCCCAGAGGAGGGCTTTGCAGCCAGGAGAGGGGAGGGTGTTGAGGTGGCCCCAGGTAAAAACCAGCGCTCATTCATGTACTAGGGGCACATGATCCTGTGTGAAGGCCAAGGGGCAAGCTCAGCTGTACACTGCTGGCTCTCATCTGTGCATATGGGACTCTGTTAACATGTCCATTCATTCACTCGCTACTCTGACCAGTTCCCATCTGTTTAGATATTTAAATAGCCTATCACAGGCCACTGCCTGAATTTGCCAGCCAGGAGCTCAGGATGGCTTCTACCCTGTTAAGCCACAGAACTGTCAGATGGTTAAGAGAACATCAGAAGAACTGCATCTGACACGTGAAAGTCAGATGGAATTCAGATGTTTGTGTCCATAAATAAAGATTGGCTGGCAGGCGGCCCACCGACTGCTCACACGTCCTTCTTGGCTGCCTTCCCGCTACCATGGCAGAGGCAGGCAGGCAGCCTGGCCCTTTGCAGAAGTGCCGGCCGCCCCCATGCAGACTAAGGATGACAGCAATGACAGTCACTGCCTGCCGATCGGCTCCCTGAGTCCTCTCCTCTGCTAGGACTGGAGATGTTGTTATCCTGGCATCCTCATGGTTGAGCAGTAGGCCATGGAGGTTGGCGGGCACAGAGCAGGGAGGGGGCAAGGATCCAACCCCAGGGAAGGGGAGGGGCAGGACCAGCAGGGGTGCTGGGGAATGGGGATAGAGGGACAGGCCAGTACCTTTCCGGGGGGACGACGACCCTGGGGGGGCTGTGCAGGTACTGTTTGAAGCGCAGCTCGAAGGCTTGGCCCACGGTGCTGATGACGCTCTGGGCAAGGCCCTCACAGCACTCCAGGATGTGACAGGCTGGGGGTCGTCAGGCAGCATCAGCGGGGTCTCGACTGGCTGCGGATCCAGCCCGCGGCCCCACCCGCCCCCACTGGCCTCACCTCTCTGGTTGATGGGGTCCTTGGCCACGTAGGCCACATAATCCGCCATGTCCTGGGGAGAGAGGGCAGCAGACACAGAAGTCCCAGCAACGTGGGGGTGGGACTGATGTGCATGGGCAGGGCATCTCAGGGCTTTTGGTGACAGAGGCTGGAAGTCCACCACCACCCATCTGGGACCTTACCGTGTCACCACCGGACGCAAAGGAGATGGACTGCATGTGATGATTGGCGATGATCTGGCCAGAGAGAGACCACCAGTCATGGAGCTGCCGTTTCAGTTGGGGGAGGAGAGAGGGGCTTGGGCCAGTCACTAGAACAGGGCCACAGTGGGGACCAGAAGGACAAGGGCATGGAAGTGGAGACGTCCCCTCGACGGAATGCCAGGATGACCGAAAGCCCTGCTGGATGGGGAGCCCTGAAGCCAGGGCAGGATGCAGAGACCCACAGTCACACGCCCACATACACGGGAAGACAAACCTGCCCCAACTGGTGGACATGTGCACACACGGGCACAGACATCCAATACAGATACACACAAAGGTACATGGGCTAAAAGCCTCACACAAACCACACCCTGCACACACACACACACACACCTTCATTTACAGACACACACACACAAATTCCCCACTCCAGCTGTTCAGAGACACAACCACTCACACACTCACACACACTCCAGCCCACCTTCACACCTTGATGCATCACACGTTGGCCCTCACACCCTCCCACACAGACACCCAGGCACAGCATATGCACACCCAGACACTCACCACTCTCACATTCAGACACATGCCCCATGCCACCATGGAGGCACTGAGGAGACAAAAGCAGGACCCACTGGAGGCTCCTGACTCTGCACTGTCAACCCAGGCAGCCTCACCTGTGTGCTCACTTGCATCTATTTGCAACTTCATTTGCAACATCTGCTAATCAGTGTGCTCATTTGCATGAGTGTGCTGGGTTGCATATTTGCATGTTTGTTTGTGTTGATGTGCTCACTTGCGTGCTCAATTAGCATCTATTCGCCACCACCCACTGCTGCCCTAAGTGGTCATGTCCATCCAAGACCCAATAAGCACCAGAGACGCCCAAGCAGGGTTCTCTCAGGGTCCCCCATGATTCACTCAACCTGTCACCCCTCGGGGATACTCAGGGCTCCCCCTAACCGGCCCCTGCCCAGGGAGGCCCCCACTGGCATCCTGCTCAGGGTTAGCCCAGTGTGTTCCAGATAGAGTCCATGCAGAGGTGGACAGGGAGGTGAACGTGCTGGCAGCTCCCCGCCCCACGGCTTCCTCCCCAGGGGCAGTCTGAGCCCCCTCCCTGGGGCCCTGGCTTCAGCTCATCTCCTCCACGCTTCCCACTCTCACACCAGACCACAAATCACAGCACTTCCTGCTCCACACTTCTGAGGAGGATAGCAGTGCTGTCTGGAAAAATCCCAGTTCCTCACCAGGATCCTTGCTAACCTCTCAGGCTCTATCTCATCAGGTGACCTCTGCTCAATGTCCTCTCACCTCTCCACTCAGCGCCAGCATCACCACCTCCAAGAAGCCCTCCGTGATGCCCCTGCTAGGTCACAGTGCCCTGTGCATGCTCACAACCCATGCCCAGCATCACAATCCTCCTCAGAATTCATAGTTATTCCCTCCTTTCTGCAATTTTATTTTGGTTGCTTGTTTCCACCAGAAGATTCCAAGCCTCGGTCTCGCCTCCTCAGCAATGCAGACAATGGGGCCGAGACCTTCTTTGGGAGGCCGTCCTAGGAGCTGTGGAGTGAGGAGCAGCTCCCCTGGCCCCGCCCACTCGTCGCCCTGGTGTCACCACAGACCCTCAGCCAGGCCCTACTTGGGGCTGGGGGGGCCTGAGGGCGGGGCTGGAGGAGGCTGAGGGCGGGGCTAGAGAAGGCCGAGGGCGGGGCAGGCAGCGCTCACCTGGCGCGTGGCGGGCACGGAGAGGTTGAGGCCGTCGATGGAGATGCTGACCGCAATGCTCATGCCCGCGAAGCGCAGGTTGCTCTTGCCCAAGATTGAGGCCAGGGCCTTGTTGGGGGCCTGGGGGGGCAGACGGCACAGGGGTTGAAGAGGGCAGCCTGGCCTTCAAGAAGGTGGGACCACAGTGGAACTCCAGCTGGGGCAGGTCCTGGGATGGTCAGGCGTCTCCCCCCTCACTTCCACCCGGGAACCACAGGCCCCTCACCCACCTTCTTCTTCCAGGAGCCCCGGACGCCAGGCACCACCTCATGGAGCCGGTTGATGGCTTCCCTGTGTGGGCGGAGGGGGAGGGGGCTTAGAGAGCTCGGAGGAGAGCGGGCAGGAGCTCAGAGGAGGGTAAAGGCTCAGAGAAGGCAATGGGCTAAGGAAGGGGTGCGGTGCATCCTGAGGGGGGAGGGGCTCAGAGGACAGAGGGATGCTGGGGCAACTGGTGGCCTAGACGGGGACTCCCAGGCTGCCAGAAGCCCACGCCATGTCCCCAGCAGGTGCCCTTGCCCTCAGCTCTCCCCTTCCTGCCTTTTCTTTCTCAGAGACCAGGGGACCCCTGAGCCACAGCCCACTTGAAGGCACTGGGGTCAGATTTGGGGATGCTGGCACAAACCTTGAGCCTGGACCCCAAGTTCTCTGTGACCACAGGCTGGCCAAGATTCCCACCTGAGGCATGAGAGGATGCCCTCTGCTCTGGGCCCCCCAAGACAGGGGCTGATACTGACCCCCCAAACCGAATGGGAGAGACTTTGTGAAACGGCTCATCCCTGGGGAGGGACTGGAACTTTTATAGAATCCTGAAGGTCAGGCGGACACACAAGTTCTTAACAATGTTGGTGCTGCAAGGGGAAACCAAGCCCTCAGCCTGACAGGTGGGAAGGTCAAATGGAGCAGTAGCTCCTCAAAATGGGTAAGGCAGTCACATCCCCAGGTGCACACCCCGAAGAACTGAAAACACAGGCGCACACAAAACCTGCATACATAGCCACAGAGCACAACTCACAAGAGCCCAAAAGGCAGAAACCACCCAAACACCCATCAGTTGAAGATGGATAAACAGCCCATGGTCCCTCCTACACATGGGACCATCATGCAGCCCTGAAAAGGAGAGAAGCCCTAACACTCCCTACCATGTGGATGGATCCTGAAAACAAGATGCTCAGTGAGAGAAGCAGACACAGAAGGACATACAATGTGTGATACCATCGATGGGAAAGATCCAGAACAGGCAAATCCACACACAGAGAGGGTGGGTTCCTGGTTGTCAGGGGTTGGGGGAGGGGGTTGGAGATGGCTGCTCATAGGGGCAGGGTTTCCTTTCAGGGTGATGGAATGTTCTGCATTAGACCATGGTCATGGTTGCACAGGGCTTCTGGGGTGGTACCAGTGGTAAAGCAATGGCACTAGTGGCACTACCAATGCAGGAGACGCAAGAGACCTGAGTTCAATCCTTGGGTCGGGAAGATCTCCTGGAGGAGGGCATGACAACCCATTCCAGTATCCTTGCCTGAAGGATCAGGTGGACAGAGGAGCCTGGCAGGCTACAGTCCATGGGGTCTCAAAGAGTCAGACATGACTGAACGATGGAGCACATAGTACACAGCACCACCGCCTCCACTCCCGGCACTGAGTGGCGCCAGAACCTGCCCCAGCCAGCCTCACCTGGTGACCTGGGTGCGTGTGCTGAAGTCCAGGGAGCGCATGGAACGGAGCACCTCGATGCAGCCCATGTACTGAGGGGAGAGAGCACAGGTCAGCAGCAGCCCCGCAGAGCCCAGCTGGGGGCCACCATGGACCCAAGCCCCTTCCAGCGAGCACCCCCGTCAGCCTCCCCTCCTGCCACCTGGAGCTGGGGGCCCACTGTGGACCAAAGACCCCCTCCAGTGAGCCCGCAGCCCTCCCCTCCCGCCACCCGAGCTATAGCCCCCACCTCCATCCTTAGGACGATGCCCAACCTGGCCGCCCCACACCTTCCTGTCTGTCATTTGCAGCCTGGCTCCTTCCCCAGCTCCAGGCTGCTGGTTGCCTCCTCAGAGCCACCCTCTTGACTGTGAGTTGTTCCTGGAAACTGGTAGATTCCTTCAACTCAGTCTCTCCTGCTCATTCTCTTTCTGCTCCACTAGAATGCCAGCCCAGGAGGACCGTGTGGGGGTAACCCTGCTCACTTCTACATCCCAGGGCCCAGGGCAGGGCCTGAGAGCAGATGGTGGGTGGAAGCCATCTGGCCCTTTGCAGGGGGAGAATGCTGACTCCTGCCTGGACCACCCTTTCCATGCAAGGGAACTCAATCTCCAAGAGATGTTGTTCAGGGGAAGCTGGTGCAGGGGTACCAGAGATGAGGGCCACCAGTGCCCCCAACATGGTGTCTGCGCTGCAGGAGGGACCTGGGCCGGCCACATGCAGCAACCGTCACGTGATCACTGTCATGGATGGGAAAACGTCCAGGACAGGCGGGCCCGCAGGGACAAAGACTGGGTTCCTGGTTGTCAGGGGTTGGGGAGCGAAGGGGTAGGATTACTGATAATGGGGACGGACTTCCTTTGGGGTGATGGAATGTTCCAGAACAGATAGCGGTGGTGATTGTACAACCTTGTGAAGGTACTAAGTAGCACTGAACTGTGCTCCAAAATGACTCATGGTTAAGTTAGTTACGTGACTGTACCTCAGCTTTTAAAAAATGACTCACACACACATTTTGACCTTGAAACTCCATTTCTAGGACTTTATCTCACAGAAGCACCAGCCCCTGGGCTCCAGGTGTGGGTACAAGCTGCTGTGTGGGAGCACACAGACCACCCATCTCCCCAGGGCTCCAGTGGTCTGGTATTTACCCCCAGTCACTCTTAACTCTGCAGCCCAGTGCAGGGTGGCCAGAGGGCCCACTGATTCGCTTTGCCCTCCTGGGCTGGTCCCAGGGTGCCAGCCACCAGTCTGGTCCCGACACCTGATGCTGCTCTGAAGTCCCGCCAGCCCCAGCCTGCCCCTCCCTTCCCATGAGAGCTACAGCACTGAAGGAGTGAGTAAGGAGTTGCAGACACCCCAAAACTTGACACATTTAGGGTTGCAAGGTCCAACCCAGGAGGCCAAGGTTGGTATTTCCAATAAACAACAAATATTTTCTTAGTGTAATATGTCCTAAATAATGCATGAGATGTGCTTAGGCCATTATCTGTGCTTATGAGAACTTTACATTTAACCGGGCAGCTTGCATTTTTGCTAAACTAAATAAACCATGGTGCTGGGAATGAAAGAGCTTACAGTTGTAAAAGGAAACAAAATTTTAATATATTTATACGCAAATATCTCTACAATATGGCATTAAGCGACAGGAGCAATGTGGCTATTAGAGCTCAGTGAGTGCCTTTTGTGTGGACAAGGGGGCCAGGAAAGAGCGCACAAGTGTAAAAACAGCCACCAGCTCCTGCCCTCCCCCATCCAGGTCCTGAGCTGGCCTAGACGGAAGCAGAGGCTGGAAAGGCACCTGTCGCTTGCTCCCCCACTGCTTCTGGGGCCCCGCAACCCTGTCAGGCTGGCCTGCCTGGTGACGAGACAAGGTGGCCCCAGCTGACATGGAGCCCGTTCTGAGGGGGTGTCAGTGCAGCAGGGCCCCAGTGTGAGGGGTCTAACCACCACCCCCCAACTAGTGTGCAGCCCACCCTGGCTCTGCAGCTGAAATGTGGCTGAAATCCTCCCGTGCCCCAGCCCCTCCTTGGATGAAGTGGGGACACAACTCAGCTGTGCAGGAGAGGAGATGGGCTAGGGGTCCTATCCTGGAGGACGGAGAGCAGACCACAAGGGCACAGAAAGTGAGGAGGAGGCTAAGGGAGCATCAGGCAGTGATGACATTGGTAAGTCACTTGTCACATGCAGGCCTGATCGAAGCTCACTTCACCTGAACCCCTGTGATACAGTGACAAACCACCCCCCGGAGACAGAGCCCCAAGGACATGAGGCAACCTGCTCAGTCACTACTTATAGGCTGCAAGGGCACAAAATGAGCCCACATTCTGGGCTCCAGGATCACCTGCAGTGTCACCCAGAGTGTCACCTGGTGTGTTACACAGAGTGTCACCTGCAGTGTCACCTGGAGTATTACACAGAGTGTCACCAGCCACGCAGGCAGTTTTGTTGTTCAGTCAGTAAGTTGTGTCTGACTCTTTGCAACCCCACGGACTGCAGCACTCCAGGCTTCCTTATCCTTCACCATCTCCCAGAGTTTGCTCAAACTCATGTCCATCGAGTCGGTGATGCCATCCAACTGTCTCATCCTCTGTCATCCCCTTCTCCTCCTGCCTTCAATCTTTCTCAGCATCAGGGTCTTTTCCAGTGAGCTGGCTCTTCGCTTCAGGAGGCCAAAGTATTGGAGCTTCAGCATCAGTCCTTCCAATGAATATTGAGGATTGATTTCCTTTAGGATGGATTGGTTTGATCTCCTTTCAGTCCAAAGACATAACTGATGCTTTTGAATTATGGTGCTGGGAGGAAGTGGTGAGGCTGCAGCAGACTACACTCTTGGGGCCAGACCCCTTGGAATCCAGGGCTCCTGCCTGAAATGCCCCAATTTGTAAATGATGACAAGAAATTTTTATTCTTAGGACTTCCCTGATGGTCCAGTGGGTAAGAATCCGCCTGCCAGTGCGGAAGATGCAGGTTCCATCCCCGGTCCAGGAAGATCCCACATGACAGGGAGTAACTAAGCCAGAGAGCCACAACTGCTGAGACCGCACTCCAGAGCCCATGCTCTGCATCAAGAGAAGCCACTGCAATGAGAAGCCTATGGACCGCAACCAGCAAGTAGCCTCCTCTCACCGCAACTAGAGAAAGCTCACGTGCAGCAACAAAGACCCAGCACAGCCATAAATATTTTTTTTTAAGTTTAAAGAACTTTTTTTATTTTCTTCTTTATCTCTTTTTAAAGAAATCCTTATTTTTAAATAGAAGAGAGAAAAAGAAGGCAGAGGTCAAATTCAGCCTTGAGGCTGCCAGGTGGCATGACCTCTGATCCAGAATCCCACACTCGTGGGAGGCCAGCTGTGGAACATGGACAGCGACCCACAGGAGGGCTTGCCCACGCCCCCACCCCCAGAACCTGTGAGCAGAGCCTTAGTGGAACAGGATCTCTGCAGATACAGCCAGGCTCAGGACGTCAAGATGAGACAGTCCTGGATTCAGGACTGGTCCTTAACCCAGTGATCGACGTCCTTACAGGAGGATGGCAGAGGGAGGGTGGCCTGAGACACAGATGTGGGGGGATAGGGCTGGGGCCTGCGGCCCCCAGAAACTTGGAGAGAGGTTCTGCCCAGAGCTCCAGAAGGAAGCAGCCCGCCAGCACCTTGACTTTGGACCTCCAGAACCAGGAGAGAAAACATTCCTGTGGTTTTCATTGCCCAGTTTGTGGTCATTTGTTACAGTTGCCCCAGGAGGCCGACAGAGAAAGTCTGGAGGCAGACCAACCTTCCCCTCTGCAAATGTAGAAGTGGAGGGAACCCAGAGCCCACCCAAGGATGTAAGGGGAGAAATCAAGTTAAACTGGGAAAACTGAGGCCCAGAGAGGGGAAGGGACCTAGGCAAGCTCACACAACAAAGCAGGGCAGACACAGTACAAGCACCCAGCTTGCCACTCTGCCCAAAAGACCCTCCATGGCTCATGGTGCCATCAGCCCCACACCATTATTACTCAGTGTCTTCCTTCTAAATAAACTTCATTTGTAAACAGAACTGAGTTTATTTCTAAAGGCCACTGTAGGAAACCACCCCAAAGTCTTTACACGGGTGAAGGGATAAGTAAAATGTCACCTCCCAGGATACTGGAATATTACTCAGCCCTGAAAAGGAGGGAAGCCCTGACACTCGCTACCACGTGGATGGACCCTGAGAGCATAGTGCTGAGTGAGAGAAGTAGACACAGAAGGACACGCAGGGTGTGATTCCACTGATGGGAAACGTCCAGAACAGGCAGATCCACAGACACAGAGAGTGGGTTCCTGGTGGTCAGGGGAAGGGATGAGGGTGACTGTTGATGGGGCTTCTTTTGGGGTGCTGGAATGTTCTGGAACTAGATTCTAATGAGTGTTTCACAAATCTACGAGTGTACCAAGAACCTCTGAATTGTACAGCTTGAATGAGTGAGTTTTATGATACTAAAATATGTTTTTTTAAATATGCATGAGGAAACAAAAGGAGAAAGAAGAAAGAAAAGGAAATGTGCATGAGGTAAAAAGGAAACTGCATATTGTTACCATAAACCTCGGGTTTGATGCCTAGCAGTGCTTCCTAATAACCATTAAAATAAACATATAATTATCAAAATGAAAAGACCCATTCAGGATGAATTGCCCATTTTTGCTAAGCAAGTTAGTGGAAGTTCGTTGGGCTCCAGGCCATTTGCAGAGTCTCAGAGTCTCCCCGCTCCTAGAGCAGGTTGAAGGACAGAAAAACTGGACTCTGGTGAGAGGGGCTGGAGGGATGCCAGCAAGGGAGCCCCAGGACTGTGCACAGGACCACCTTGCAAACTTGAGCACATCTATGTTATTCTTCCATTTGAAGTCTGTCCCCAGGAAAGTACATCCCTGTGTGCGTGTGTGCATGCTCAGTAGGTCAGTCATGTCCAACTCTTTGTGACCCCACGGATTGTAGCCCGCCAGGCTCCTCTGTCCATGAAATTTCCCAGGGGAGAATATTGGAGTGGGTTGCCATGCCCTCCTCCAGGGGAATCTTCCCCTCCCAGAGATTAAATCCGAGTCTCCTGCATCTCCTGCATTGGCAAGTGGGTTATTTACCACTTGCGCCACCTGGGAAGCCCACAGGTATGTGTTAATTTTAACAGAAACAAATGAGGTCTTTACCAGGGAGAAACGTCCCCTAACTTAGTGTGTTAGTCTCCGGGGGCAGCCGAGTGGAGCACCGCACCCTGGGGGGCTCAGAACAGCAAGAGGTCTGGCATCTCCCAGTCGGGGGGATCTGGTATCCAATGTCCAGGGGAGGCCCCAGGGGAGGGTCCCTCCTGCCTTCTCTAGCTTCTGGCAGCAGCTGGCCTGGTCTCACAGACATGTCTCTCTGGTCTCATCCTCTGTGGTCACACAGCCCTTCTCTATGTGTCTGTGTCCAATTGTCCCTCCTCTTATAAGGACCCCTGTCACAGAAGGTCCTGGGCCTCTCCTGACCTAGAACGACCTCCTCTTGACCTGATTACATCTGCAAAGACCCCATTTCCCAATGAAGTCATATTCTGGGGCCCGGCGGACATGAACCTGGGGACGCCATCCTCGCCCGTACACCAAGCGATCCCGTTCCCAGCAGCTGCATCGGTGACAGAGTGCGCCTCCAAGCCCCCTGATGAAAAGGCACAAGCTGAGCTGGCCCACGAGCATCATGAGCCCCATTGAGGGCCGACACAAACTGAGGGGCAGCCTGCAACATAGCTGGGGTGTGCTCCAAAAGCTGGGGAGCCCCTGGCGTTGAGCACTGGGACACCCTGCACTCACACTCATTGTGGGTCCCCACAGAGCATCCTGTCTCATGTCTGTGAAAAGCCCTTTCCAGTCACCGCTCCAACCTAACTCCTTTTTACACAGAACTCGAAGCATTTAGGGCATTTTTGTTTGTTTACTTTTCTACTGTGGGCAAAATATCAGTTCAGTTCAGTTCAGTCACTCTGTCGTGTCTGACTCTTTGCGACCCCATGAATCGCAGCACACCAGGCCTCCCTGTCCATCACCAACTCCCGGAGTTCACTCAGACTCACGTCCATCGACTTAGTGATGCCATCCAGCCATCTAATCCTCTGTCGTCCCCTATTCCTCCTGCCCCCAATCTTTCCCAGCATCAGGGTCTTTTCCAATGAGTCAACTCTTCACATGAGGTGGCCAAAGTACTGGAGTTTCAGCTTTAGCATCATTCCTTCCAAAGAAATCCCAGGGCTGATCTCCTTCAGAATGGACTGGTTGGATCTCCTTCAGAATGGACTGGTTGGATCTCCTTGCAGTCCAAGGGACTCTCAAGAGTCTTCTCCAACACCACAGTTCAAAGGCATCAATTCTTCGGAGCTCAGCTTTCTTCACAGTCCAACTCTCACATCCATACATGACCACAGGAAAAACCATAGCCTTGACTAGACGGACCTTTGTTGGCAAAGTAATGTCTCTGCTTTTGAATATGCTATCTAGGTTGGTCATAACTTTCCTTCCAAGGAGTAAGCGTTTTTTAATTTCATGGCTGCAGTCACCATCTGCAGTGATTTTGGAGCCCAAAAAAATAAAGTCTGACACTGTTTCCACTGTTTCCCCATCTATTTCCCATGAAGCGATGGGGCCGGATGCCATGATCTTTGTTTTCTGAATATTGAGCTTTAAGCCAACTTTTTCACTCTCCACTTTCACTTTCATCAAGAGGCTTTTTAATTCCTCTTCACTTTCTGCCATAAGGGTGGTGTCATCTGCATATCTGAGGTTATTGATATTTCTCCCGGCAATCTTGATTCCAGCTTGTGTTTCTTCCAGTCCAGCGTTTCTCATGATGTACTCTGCATATAAGTTAAATAAGCAGGGTGACAATATACAGCCTTGACATACTCTTTTCCCTATTTGGAACCAGTCTGTTGTTCCATGTCCAGTTCTAACTGTTGCTTCCTGACCTGCATACAGATTTCTCAAGAGGTAGGTCAGGTGGTCTGGTATTCCCATCTCTTTCAGAATTTTCCACAGTTTATTGTGATCCACACAGTCAAAGGCTTTGGCATAGTCAATAAAGCAAAAATAGATGTTTTTCTGGAACTCTCTTGCTTTTTCCATGATCCAGCGGATGTTGGCAATTTGATCTCTGGTTCCTCTGCCTTTTCTAAAACCAGCTTGAACATCAGGAAATTCACAACTCACGTATTGCTGAAGCCTGGCTTGGAGAATTTTGAGCATTACTTTGCTAGCGTGTGAGATGAGTGCAATTCTGCGGTAGTTTGAGCATTCTTTGGCATTGCCTTTCTTTGGAATTGGAATGAAAACGGACCTTTTCCAGTCCTGTGGCCACTGCTGAGTTTTCCAAATGTGCTGACATATTGAGTGCAGCACTTTCACAGCATCATCTTTCAGGATTTGAAATAGCTCAACTGGAATCCGTCACCTCCACTAGGTTTGTTCGTAATCATGCTTTCTAAGGCCCACTTGACTTCACATTCCAGGATGTCTGGCTCTAGGTCAGTGATCACACCATCGTGATTATCAGGGTTGTGAAGATCTTTTTCACGAAAAAGATAATATCTTTTTATATCTTTTTAATATCTTCTAAATAATAACTTAGAGTATATTTCAGTGTATAGGGTGTGGGCTTCTCTCCCCTTGACACACAGGGCACAGAACTGCCCTCACGCAACAGCTAGAGACTGATCCCAGGCATTACTCAGGCAGCTCCAGTGCCACTGCGGGCGACGTTATCTTCCACAACAGTGGACAACCCCAGGAGAGCCTGAATATCCGAAAGTGAAGCCTTGCTGTCCCTGTGTTTCTCCTTTTTATTGTTGTTTTATTACATCATGGTGGTTTGGGGGGAAATAAATCTGCAGGTAGATGTTATATTTATATTTGATGTTCATTTCAGTGTGTTTAATCATTCAGTTGTGTCCAACTCTTCGCAACCCCATGGACTGTAGCCCACCAGGCTCCTATGTCCATGGGATTTTTCAGTGCAAAATATAAGTAACATTAAATTTATCATTTTAATCATTTTTGAGTGCACAGCTTGATGGCATTAAGCACATTCACATTGTCGTGCAACCATCCCATCATCTCCAGAACTTTATCACCTTCCCAAACTGAAACTCTGACCCCATGAAACACTGACTCCCCGTCCCCTTCCCCAGTCCCTGGCCCCACCATCTGCTTCCTGTCTCTGTGGATCTGATGCCTCTAGAACTTCCTGTGAGTGGAACCAGACAGTGTGTGTCCTTCTGTGTCTGGCTTCTCTCACTGAGCATCACGTCCTCAAGGTTCATCCAGGTTGTAGCAGATGTCAGAACCTCCTTCCTTTTTAAGGCTGAGTAATATTCCACTGTGTGGATGGACCACGTGTATCTATTCATCCATCAATGAACACTTGGGTTGTTTCTATCTTTTGGCTGTTGTGAATCATGTTGTTATAACTATGGGTGTGCAAATATCTGTTTGAGTTCTTTCTCAAGTCTCATAACAGGAAAGTAGTTATTTTCTATCCTAGATGTACACACACACTCAACCTTACTCATGTATCCAGCCATACATGTTTAGGCCTCCTGCTTTTTGGGGTATTTACCAACCAATAGAATTTCTAGATCATGTAATAATTCTATGCTTAACTTTTTGATATAGTGCTTTTATTTTTATTTTTTGGCTTCACTGCATGGCTTGTGGGATCTTAGTTCCCTGACCAGAGACTGAACTTGGGCTCTGAGCAGAGTCCTAACCACTGGACCACCAGGAAATTCCCTTGGTATGGTTTTAATACACACTGAATTTAATGAAACTATCTCATATGCTGACAGAAGGCTTCATTTGCTGATATTCAGGCTCTCCTGGGGTTGTCCACTGTTGTGGAAGACCATATCGCCCGCAGTGACACTGGAGCTGCTGGAGTAATGCCTGGGATCAGTCTCTAGCTGTTGCGTGAGGGCAGTTCCGTGCCCTGTGTGTCAAGGGGAGAGAAGCCCACACCCTATACGTTGAAATATACTCTAAGTTATTATGAATTGCTGTCCCTCTGTTTCTCCTTTTTATTGTTGTTTTATTACATCATGGTGGTTTGGGGGGAAATAAATCTGCAGGTAGATGTTATATTTATATTTGATGTTCATTTCAGTGTGTTTAATCATTCAGTTGTGTCCAATTCTTTTCAACCGCATGGACTATAGCCCACCAGGCTCCTCTGTCCATGGGATTTTTCAGGCAAGGATACTGGAGTGGGTTGCCATTTCCTTCTCCAGGGGATCTTCCCAAACCAGCGATCAAACCCACATCTCCTGCATTGCAAGCAGGTTCTTTTACCACTTGAGCCATCAGGGAGGACGGAGGGTTAAAAACACTGATGATAAATGAGCTGTGGCTAATCTGACAGGATTGCAAGCAGTTGGCTTAAGCTGGTGGTTCTCAAACATGAGTGGGTGTCGGAATCACCTGGAAGTCTTGTAAAACACTGATCACCAGGCCCACCCCAGAGTTTCTGACTCTGCCTGAGAATGTGCATTTATAATAATTTCTCCGATGTCTGGGCACCCCACTCTGCTCAGCATTGGTTCAAGCCAATTTGGTGGCCCATCTCCCTTGCCATGAATGGAGTTTGACACTCCGGCAGGTGAGGTATGGAGAGAATGGAAGGAATGCTTTCTCTTCTCCCAGTGGACATGGTTGGATCTGCATATGATACCTGGTGCTGTGGCTGCTCTTTTGTGACCATGAAGACAGCTAAGCCAGCAAGCTGAAGATGGCAGTGTGAAAAGACAAAAGACCTGGGTCTGCAGGGATATGGTCAAGTCATTGAATTAATCCACCCTGCTGCTGCTGCTGCTAAGTCACTTCAGTCATGTCCAACTCTGTGCGACCCCAAGACGGCAGCCCACATGGCTCCCTCATCCCTGGGATTCTCCAGGCAAGAACACTGGAGTGGGTTGCCATTTCCTCCTCCAATGCATGAAAGTGAAAAGTGAAAGTGAAGTCGAGCAGTCGTGTCCAACTCTTAGCGACCCAATGGACTGCGCCCATCAGGCTCCTCCATCCATGGGATTTTCCAGGCAAGAATACTGGAGTGGGGTGCCATTGCCTTCTCCGTAATCCACCCTGGAGCCATCCTACTCCTTGCCTGCAAGGAATCAGCTGTATTTGCAGCTAAAACACCTGAGACAAGTTAACCTCCCACATTCTCAGTACACACCCACTTACAAAAACCTGCCTTCAGGAAACACCGGGTGGCCCAGAGGCAGCCAGTCTGGGGCCCTGAGGCAGTCGTCAGTCTCTCTGGGCCCCACTGAAAACTTTCTTTGAAAAGAACTCTGGAGAGGGCATGATGACAGCACCCCGAAGAGCAGAAAGGGCTTGTTGTTGGAATTTTCGTGAACATGTAAGAGTGCCACATGCCAGGCAACCACGTGACCTCAGCTTAAAATGGAGCAAAATTAAAGGTGAGTTCTTCAGCTGCACCTGCCCATTCAAGTATACGTGGCCACATGTGGCCACCAATGGGACAGCATGGAGCCGGAACATTCCACACTGTGGAGACCCTCTGGGCAGCACTGGTCGGTGCCAGTCGCACGGGCAGTTTAGGGAACATCACAGGACACAGTCTGGGGCTTTCCAGGAGAGGCGTCCTACTCACAGAAGGACCCAGCAGTCAGGAGGGGCCTCTCTTCTGCAGCGTGAGGGGGCAGAGGGTCTAATCTGGGACAGAAAAGGCGCACCAAGGCCAGACGCCTCTTGCCCAGGTGAGACAGGGGTGGGTCCTCCCTGCCTCCTCCAGCCTCTGGTGGAGCCACCCTCCTGCCTGCCCTGCCCCAGGGCTGCATGGCCGGTGCCTACCTCTCCCTCCTCCACACGTCTCCACGGGGCCTTCTCTCATGGCCACCAGTCTCTGGATCCAGGGTGACCCCATCCTACCTAACAACACCTGTGAAGACCCAGTTCCCAAGTGAGGTCGGGAATGAGAAGAACTCATGATGAGGTCACCGAGCTGGGAAATTAACCAGCCCCAGGCCCCAACCACCAGGGCCTCTGCTCCCACGAGAGGATCCACGTCCTTCTGGTTCTAAGCCACTCTGAGTTGTGCCTGTGGTGAGGCTGCTGATGGTGCCACAGCGGCCATGACCCTCACCAGGTTCCTTGACATGGCTGCGCCTCCAGGTCCTCACTTAGAAACTGAGTAGATAAACCTCAGGATGGGGGAGAATTCAACCGGGGGCTTGACTCCACACTCATGTCTAGACCAGATGCCCTGACGGCATCACTGCTCGCCGAGCCTCCGTTTTCTTGTTTTGACACAGGGACCGTTACAGGGTTTCGTGAGGGTTCTATGATATCAGCTAGGTGAGTCAGCTGCTGTTTTAGCTTCCTTTTGCTGCTATAACAAATTAACACAAATTTAACATAAATGTATCCCCTTAGAGTCCTGAAGGTCTGGAGTCCAGCTTGGATCTCACGGGGCTAAATCCCAGTGTGGTCAAGGCTGGTCCCTCCAGAGGCTCCCCGCTTTTCCAGCTTTTTTATACGGCCCCTCCCTCCATCCTCACAGCCAGCAGAGCAGCATCTCCTGTCTCTCTGCCTCTGAGCCTCCCCCCTCCCTCTTCTAGGGACCCTTTGATGATACTGGGCCCCCTGAGAATGCAGGGTCGTCCCTATCACAGGGCTTTAACTTAATCCCTCCTGCAAAGTCCCCTCTGCCCTGTGAGGTGACATGTCCACAGGTCCTGGGACCAGGACAGGGGTGTCTCCGAGGCTGCTGGTCTGGTACTCTGCCACTCAGGTGGCAGCAAGTTCGGGCTAGAGAGTGGCTTCCGTTCTGGGTCTGGTGCTGGATTCTCACGGGGTGACAACTCTGCCTCTCTGGGCCTTGGTGTCCCCAGCTTACATAAGTGGGGACAGCACATTCTCTCTGGAGGACCCGGGTCACCCCCGTCGGCCCCTGCATGATTTGGGGCACAGCTGCTCCTGCCTTGACCTCACACTTCTCTGTGAACCAACCTGGAGAGGACTCATGGCTCTCAGAACACCTCAGGGGTGTGGGTGCAGAGACTGAGGCTTCCAGGGGAACAGAGCTGGACAGTGGGGCTGAGTCAGACCCCCTGCCCATCCCCCCTTCGGGGCAGCCACACCAGGGCTCATCTCCAACACGGACGCTGTAGCCCCCTTCTCCCCACCCCCACACTGCCCTGCTCCAGGGCATCTCTGCTCCCTCAACAGTGCCCCAGCCTCCCCTGGCTCTCTCTGCTGCCCTGCCAGCCTCACCCCAGCCCACTTCCACAGGAAAGCTCCTTTCAGCACCAATGCTGCTCTGCAACCCTGCCTAGAACCATCCAAAGCCAAGCTAGCCCGCACAGCCCCCAAATCTTACTCCTATGCTCCTCTCTCTGCACCAGCCCCACCACATGGGTCTCCGGCCAGTCCCCAAACCTGCCAGCTGAGCCCCTGCCTCGGATTCTCTTTCCCCAGTTGTTTCATGCCTAGGGCCTCTGTGGTTTTAGGGCTCAGTCTTAATGTCATCTCTGAGGGGCACCCCATCCACCAGCCCTGCTAAGAGCAGCCAGCAGTCTCTGACATCACTTGATTGTAATTTCTGCACAGCACCTGCCAATATCTGCCACTTTCCTGTTTGTCTGTCTCTTGTTTATTTACCATCAGTCTCTCCCTCTAGAAACCTGAGCCCCGTTAAGAGCAGGGATCAGATGGGCCGCATTTCCTAGCATGCCATCAGCACCTGGCAGGCTCTGGCACGCATTATTAATAAGTGTCTGCAGCATCGATGGCAACGTCCAGACCACTGGAACAGTCCAAAAGCCTGCACCCCAACAACATGAGCATCTGAATTCTGAGCACTTCTAATCCCCACAGCCATGGCCCCCGAGGGCATGTAGTGCGAAGCCCAAGGCATTGCCGGGGAAACATCTCGCTACAAAATCAGTGTTGAATCCAGCGAAGCTGAGATTCAGCAAAAGAAGGGGCCGTGACCAAGTCAGAAGACTCCAGGAGCGAAGACCAGGTCCAGAATATGAGGCAGCCTAAGGCCCGCTGGCCGGTCCAAAGCTCTTCCTTTCTAACCCACTCCCAGGGAAGCTGCGGGCCTGCCTGGACCACACCTGGACATGCAGAAAGTCAAGGCCACTGCGAGCCGCCACCAACTGGGGACTTAAAACAACAGAAATGTAAGCCTGGCCCCACAGTTCTGGAGGCTGGAAGCCAGGGATCGAGGTGTGGTGGGGGCCCTGCTCCCTGAGGTAAGGGTACTTCCAGCCTCTTCCAGAGTCTGGCAGTGGTACGCGGCCACCGTGGATGTCCCTTGATTTGTGGACGCATCACTCCATTTCTCCCTTTGTTGTCACGGGGCCCCTCCCTGAGCGTTTGTGTCCGAATCTCCCTTTTCTTAGGAGGATACCAGAGATCGCATTAGAGCCGCGGTAATCCAGTGTGACGTCATCTTAACTCGATTATATCGACAAAGACTCCATTTCCACATAAAACCATATTCTCAGGCTCAGAAGGTCAGGAATCTGAGGAATACTAGTCAACCTAGTATGGGGTGGGTGGAGGGAGACTGTAAAAGAAGCGAAGACAAACCACCACACGCAAAGACACAGAACTCCAGGATCCTGGTCCCCACCCCAGACTGAAACGCTGTGAATATACATCGGATTCTGATGTGACAATGAACTGTGGGTGGGCGGAGTGGCCGGTAGCCTGGGGCGTGAGGAAGCATTTCACGGCGAGGCATCCCACGGGCCGCTCACCACTTCCTGATGGTTCATCAGAACTACCCACAGAGTCAGAGGTTCATATAAAACCAGAACAAATAAAGACCTGCTTCTCTGCAGCGCCTTCCGAGGCCCCGCGATCTCTCACTTGGAATCAGGGACCTAGCAGGGCTCGGCCCTTCTGCACCCCACGTTGCCCACGGTCTCCGACCCTCCTGTCTAGAGGGAGTTTTCAGTGGGGGATCTGGGTAGCCGGCCGCCCCCACCCGCGTCTTCGGTCCCCAGTCTCACCCAAGAAATGGGGGGCTACGCCTAACCTGCGCATGCGTGCCCCCCTCCCACCAGCCGCCCTCTCCCCGCCCCTCCCCACGTGACTCCGTGGGAACCTGGACCCCAGCGCCTCCTGGGTGGGGGTGGCCAGCAGAGCACGGCTTGGCAGTTGGGGTCTAGGGTGATGGGGAGAGGAGAGATGGACAGACACCTGACTTCCCGGGTCCAGAGTGTCCAAGAGAGAGAAGTGGGGGGTGGGAACCCCCATGTCCAGACGGAGGCTCGGGGGAGGACGCGGTCCCAGGGTCCCGCCGACGGACTCACCCTAACGACGTAGGAGACCCCGGGCCCCAGAACCCTGGAGTCCGGGTGTAGCCAACCGTGCGCTGGCTTGTGGATGAAGCTGCCTTTGCGGATCCACTCGTCAGCGGGGGCATCCGGGGGCCCGGTCGCCCCCCGCGCGCCCCGCGGTCCCCGCACCCCGGAGGCCCGGCAGCGGCTGAGCGCAGGCAGCGGGCAGGGCGCGGCGCAGCGCGGCTCGCAGGAGCCCAGGACCGCGGCCGCCAGCGCCGGGACGCCGGCCGGGCTGGCCGGCTCGGGCTCCGGGTCGGCGGCCCCCGCGCCCCCCGCCGCCCGCGCCGCCGCGGGGCCGCGGCTCAGGAAACCAGCGGGGGCCGCGAACTTCCACTGCGGCATGCGAGGCAGCAGCGCGCAGAAGGTGGTGGGCGCCTCCGGTTCCGGGGGTGCGGGGGGCGCGGGGGGCGCGCGCCCGCCCGGACCCTGCGTCATGGCCGCGGCCGCCGGACCGAGCCCGACCGGGCGCTGCGCCTGGTGCGGAGGAGGCCCTCCCGCTCCCGCGCGCTCGCTCCCCGCCCCCGGCCCGGTGATGTCATCCGTCCGGCCCAGCGCGCAGCCGCGGGGGGCTGCGCCCCTGGGACCACCGGCCCTCGGCGCCCCGGTGCCCGGCGGGGAGACGAGAAACTGAGGCCCGCCGAGGGCACGGGGCTGATTCGGGGTCTGCAAACAGGGAGGGAGCGAGGTTTCGAACCCAGCACCCGGGCGGTGACCCCTTACTTAGCACTCCACACGTCCCCCAAGTTCCTAGAAGGACGGAGGTGGGAGAAACAGAAATCTCCTTTCTTCCCTTTTCGAAAGGAGGAAACTGAGGTCTGGAGAGGAATGAAGCTCAGTCAAGGCAGGAGAGCGCCCCAGACCCCCAGGTCGTCTCCCTCCCTTCCCACCGCTCCTGAAGGAGGAGGTACATGAAAATCAGGCCCTGCTAGATTTTCTAACTGGGAACCTGAGATCAGCGAGGGGCAGGGGTGTGCTCTGGGGCACACAGCGCACACTTGGAACCAGTCCGGCTGCCTGCGTACGAGCGAGCCGAGTCCCCGCTACGCGGCCTCGCCCTGGGCCTCAGTTTCCCCGGCTATAAGCCGGGGGAGTGGACCAGAGGGTCACGGACTCCTCCTGCTGCGTTTCTGGGGAGCCGCTTCCAGCGTCCACCCAACAGAATCCCAGGACCCAGCCTCCCGGACGGGGGCTGGCCGGTTCCCCCCGGCCTCTCCAGCCCCGCCCCGGGCAGGGCCGGCTGCCGGGAAACAAAGGGAGGAGGCCGGAGCCGGGCCGGTGGGGATGGAAGCAAAGGAGTGGCGAGGCCGCGCGAGACCGGATCGATAAATTAGAGGGGTGAGATCACCGCTCGGCCGCCACCCGCGGGCCGGGGGAGGCGGCTGGGATGCGGGCTGGAGGCGCGCGCGCGGCCGTGATTGGCCGGCGGGCGGGGCGGGGGCGGGGATGCGGCGGGAGGCCTGAGCCTCCAGCCCCGAGAGCTATTGTGCTCCTGCGGCCCGGGAGGGGCGTGGCCCCGGGTCAGTGAGGGGGTCGGAGGACGTTTGTCGTGGTCTGCAGCCCTCACCTGGGCTCTGTGCTGTGTCTCTGTTGCGGGCTACAGACTTGTGGACTATGTGAGAGTTGGATTGTGTGTATATTCTGTGCGGATGTGAGTGTGTGTGTGTGTCTGTGTGTGAGAGAGGAGGGAGTCTGGGTCCCCGCCCAGGTGTGTGTTGTGGGGTCCTGGTATGTTTACCATTGTGTGTGTAGGGGTCCAAGTGTGTACACAGGTGTGTGTGTCAGGAGTCCTGGGTCCTGATGTGTACAGAGGTGTGTGTGTCGGGGGTCCTGATGTGTACACAGGTGTGTGTAGAGGTGGTCCTGGCACGTGTCCACCTAGTCTGGTGAAGGGTGTGTGTTGAGGTTTGGCACCCAGGCTGGGGAAGAGGGGCCAAGTAGGAGAGAGCTGACTCCCAACTCCAAGGCCTAGGCTCTTCCTGCTGCGCTGCCATGGGGGTCATCTCCTCCAGGAAGTCAAAGTGCAGTCTGTCCCTCCCAAGATCCTGGATTAGGGTCTTTCTGGGCTGTAGTTAATAAGGTGTCATGGTCCCAAGGGCTTGGTTACATGCTTCATCCACGTTATTTCTTTTCTGTCCGTGGAAAAGAGTGGCAGGAACAGAGCCCATGGGGCAGGATTCATATCCAGGCCTCGGAAGGACACCAGCATCCATTATGCCCTCTGACAAATGTCCGTAAACGTGACTTGCCTCTGGAGTTGCTGCAAAACAACCTTATCAATGCCTGGAACACGGTAGGTGCCTACTGTGGCAAATGTTCAACTTCATCAAGTTCCTATACATCCTTCAAAGCCCAGGTTTGGTGTCCCTTCTTTCAAGAAGCCTACCAGGCTGGCTCCCTCCACTCAAAGCCCCTGCCCCACAGCTTGTCTCCTTCAGTCCTAGACCCCTTCTTCAGTCCCATCCAGGTGCCCAGGGGGCTGCAGAGTTAGGGGTTGGCATCTGAAAGCAGTGTTCAGGTTTCTTTCCTGTGGCGTGAACAGATGGAACCATGATGCTGACAGCTGCTGATGCCCCAGAATTTTATTGGAGGGCAGCTAGAGGGTGGAGCAGGTAGAGAGGGTGGCAGGGCTGCCTCCAGCAGGATCTGGGCCCAAACAACCCTTCCATGAGTAGCAGGGATGAGCCCAAGTGAGGCAGAAACCCGAGCCATGATGGGGACCCAGGCTCTCGAGGGCGAACACTGAGTTCTAGGACACAGGAAGCCGTGTCTCTGGCCAGCGGTTGAGGAAGGCCAGAGTGTCCCTTTTTCCACCTGGCCTGGCCCAGCCTGGTGTTACCTGGACAGAAGAAACTGGGACGCTGGAAGGAGACTCACCCTGTGGGGACCACGGGATCTCAGCCCCCGGGACTGGAGAAAGCAGTGGCCTAGAAGGACCTTGGACCTTTCAGAAGACAGGAAGGAAGGAGGTGCCTTCCCCTCACCCTAGCTTCTCCTAGGCTCCCCCCTCCAACCACCTGCCTACCCCCCCACTTCACAGCACAGGAGATTGAGGCTCAACCCAGGAGTGGGCCAGGCGTCCTGTCACCTCCTGTCATGAGGGCATCAGGGTGCAGTGTCTGCAGCCATGGTGGTAGCCCGCTTAGAGTGGCGGATACCCATGGTGAATGCTGGGGCCCTGGCCTTGGTCACAGTGACCTGCTCAGGGCTGTGGCTGCCAGGGCCGGGTGTCTCATCTGGGGGCCGTGGGGCTCGGGGCCGCCCCAGCATGGTGAAGGCCGGCCGGCGCTGACGGTAGGCATTGGGGTCCGGGCTGTCATACTGGCCAGGGCCAGGTATCTCCGCGGGGTCCTGCGGGGGGCGGGCGGGGGGTGTGCGGCCAGCCACGGTATAGCTGGGGCTGCTGGGCTTGGTAAAGACCTGCGAGCCCCAGAGGGAGGGCAGGGTGTAGGTGTTGGGGGCAGGGGCTGAGGTGTTCAGGGGCCGTGGGCGGAGGCGGGAGCCCAGGGTGAAAGCTGGAGGCGTCCGCTGGCGCATGGGGGCCACCTTCTCTGGGCTGTAAGCCCCAGGGCCGGGCGTCACCTCCAGACCTGTAAGAATGGGCAGTGGACAGAGTCCTCACCTCCTCTAAGACCTGGCGTGGCTCCCCTGCCATATGCATCGTGGAGTTCACAGCAGCCTGGCTGCCCTCTTTCTCTTTCAAGCCTCCAGCCTTTGTCCAAGTTCAGCCCTCTGCTGGGCATACCTCCTGTTTCCCATTCCAACCTCCCAGGAGCTGCTTCTCCATCTCAAGACAGCCCCCAAATCCCCTTCTCCCCATGTCTTCTCCACATGCTCCTACAGAGAGCCCTCACAGCCCTTCCAGGTTCCCCCTGATGTGGGTCTCTCCACCTCTCCAGACATGGCTACACTGAGGTGAGAAGTCCCCACCTGGATCTAACCACCCTGGGCTGGGGTCTTACAAAAAGTGAGAATGAGTCAAATCTACTTCAATGCTCAGCAGTTGGCTTAGTGCGTGTTTGAGTGGATGGGTCAACAGAAGGATGAGTAGTGAGTGGAGAGGTGATGAGTGAATGAGCAGATGATGGATTCAGGGAGTTGTAGAGTAATCAATAGACAGACTGTGGATGGATGGGTGAGTGGGTGGACGGATGGATGGATGGATGGGTGGATGGATGGATGGGTAGATGGAAGGATGGTTGGATGGGTGAGTGGGTACATGGATGGATGGGTAAGTGAGTGAGTGGGTGGGTGGGTGGGTGGGTGGAAGGGTGGATGAAAGTGTGGATGAATGGATGAACAGACAGATGGATGGGTGAGTGGATGGATGGGTGGGTGAGTGGATGGATGGGTGGGTGAGTAGATGGATGGATGGCTGAGTAGACATGTGCCCACATGTGTACTGGGTCACATTAGCCTGGCCCACTTTACCCGCTCAGGTTCTCTTAGGGTCCCTGACCCCTCCTCTAAGTCCACTGGATTTTGTCATTCCAAAGACACTGAGGATCTAAGAAATTGGTGGGGGTAGGGCAGAAAGGGAGGGAGGTGCAAGATTGACTGAGACCCTGAAGGGGCAGGGTCCTGTGGGCGGGATCAGCTCAAATTAGATACTCACCGGGAGACTTGCCCCGGCCCTGCATGGAGTAGGCAGGGGTGCAGCTGCGGCCAAAGCGGGTGACTTTCGAGTCCAGGAAGTAGACTGGCCCAGGGCTGGTCTCCTGCGGAGATGCTGCGGGGGAGAGTCCAGGGTCTCGAGGGCAGCTCCTGTGACCTCGCCCCCAGTCGATGCCCTCATTAACCCTGAGGCCCCTGCCACGTCCTGAAGGACAACCTATGGAGGAGTGACTGCCCAGACCTGGGGCATGGGATCATGTTGACCATCTATGTGCTTGAAATCAGAGCTGTGCCCCACCCCCAACCTCCAACCTGTCAGCGGCTTGAGGGACCCGCTATGAGACACTTAGAATTGTGTGTAGAGTTAAAGTAACCCGGCCCTGAGTAAGCATCAGTCAGAGGAGAGCCCTGCAGAGCTGGGGTATGCTAGCATGAGACCAGCCTGGGGAGCAGGGCTTGAGTCGGGTCTCTGACAGCTGGTCCTGAGGAAGCTCTTGGCCCAACCGGCCAGTCTCCTCCTCACACCAGCAGGATGCAAAGATAGAAGGGGAGATGATCCTCGGGATAGGGTGAATTGGTGCCTGCACTTAATACTCGTGACCCTTACTGTGATGGCCACTGCCACTGTTTATAAGCCCACTCTGGTATCAATGCATGTGAATCTAAGAGTAGTAGGTGTGACACGGATTCATGGGTTTAAGTACCGTGTGTACATGTGCATATGTGACATGGTACGTACACATGAAGCATGGTCTTGACAAATAGGCACAGCCCCGCTCATGTCATTTCCCACCTCAAGGCCATTGCCTGTGCTGCAAGATCTGCCTGGAGTCCCCTTCTTCTCAAGGGGGGCCGAATTCCTATTCATCCTACAAAGCCCAGCTCCCATGCCCCCACCTCTAAGAGTCTGCTCTGGGCACTCAGCAGAGTCTACACTAACCATCAGTAACCCAACTCCCCATTCTGTCTGTCCCTCTGTCCCAGGATGGGCTCCTATGACTGGGAAGAGAGCCTGGAAGTCCAGGTTGCTCTGGGCCACAGACCCAGTTCTCAGTCCTTCCTAGTGACAGATGCAGTGCTAACTCCCTTATGTACCTCTGGCACCCCTCACAGGCTCCTGGGTTTGAGGTGGATGCTGATTCTGAAGGCTGGGAAGAGGTTGTGAGCCCCACCCCTCCAAAGGAGCCTCTGTCCACACGAATCAAGTCCCCACAGAGTAAAAACCCTTCCAGCCCCCAGCCCAGCCCACTCAGGACCCCAAGTGCTCTAGAACGCGGGGTGAAGTCACCTGCAGGCATCGCTGTGAAGGCGCAGGCAGCAGTGGCACTGTCCACAGCCTGTGGCCTCGCCAGCCTTTCCTGTCCAAACATGAAAGGTCACCTCCCACCTCCCTGTGTCCTGTGGGACAGCATGGCCCGGGAGCCCCCATCCCACTGATGGAGGCCTGGAGGTCACCCCCACGCTCAGGGCCCTTCTTTACTGATAGAAGCCAGGCGCTGTGGTAGCCACTTTGAAACCACCTAATTTTCACTCCATGAACCTCTCCATGCTTCTGAGGTGTATTTGGTCTTGAGTACAACTTGGTAAGGACTGTGCCCTCATTGTTCACAGCATGGGAAACTGAGACACAGCTTTTCCGAGTCAAGGAGAACACCGCCCACTACTCCCCTTCCATAAGGAAATGGACCAGAGAGGCACAGCAGCTTCTCTGAGGTCACACAGTAGGGGTGACACCATGCACCCTCCCAGCTTCCTGCCTAATCAGTGAGCGCCTGGATCTAAGGGGGTAGGAAGTGCTCCAGTGGGAGATTGGAGGTCCACCCCTCCCACCCCCACCGGCCTTACCCTCAATGGGCCTCCAGAAGAGTGAGTAGGCAGGACCGGCTACCCTGGTGCAGTCGTGGTTGATGTAGCCAACAGTGGAAGGCAGGGCATACAAGCCTGGCCCAGAGCCTGTGACCAGAATCCTTGGGTCACGGCCTTGGGTTGCTCACCCTGATTGATGGAGGGGGAACCCAGGGACCAGCCCCAGAGCCCCCACCCTCCTTCTAGCAAACCTCCATGACAGGGGTAGGGGAGGAGGGGCTGCCTTCCCCTGCCGGGGGGAGTGGGGAATGACAGAAGCTTTGTGAGTCATAGGAGGGAGGGGCTGCAGGGCCAGGGCACCTTGGAAATTCTGACCCCAGACTCAGAGACACAATGTCACCAGTGGAGAAACTGACCCCAGACTCAGAGACACATGGCCACCTGTAGGGAAACTGACCCCAGACATGGAGACACACTGTCACAGCTGCAGTGTTTGGTGGCCTCCACAAGAATGTCAGTCCCACAGTCTGACTCCAGCTGCCTTGTTAGGGATGGAGAACTGTGGCTTGAACACGCCCTAAGATCCCAGAGTCCACGGCAGAGTCAGGAGACTCAGCTGCCCACAGATCTCTTCATTTCCTGCCCCTGCACAGGCTCCCAGCCTCTTTGCTGCCTTTTCTCCAAGGTCGCTATCAGCAGTGAACACACTGCAAAGGCTTCTCGGCTGTCACTGCTAACGTCCATCCCCATCTCAGGACCTTTGCTGCTCTGTTGCCCACTGTATAGTCAGCACCAGGAAAGGTGTCTGACTTTACGATACTGGACTCGGGCCCACAAGAATGCCAGGTTCACACCCATCCTGCAGGAAGGAAAATTGAGTTCCTGGGAAATTCAGGGGCTTGCCGGAAGCTCCTGCCTCCAGCTGGGCTCCCACACGTTCCAAACCCCATCTGGGTGGGGGGGATGAGAGCAGGGAAGTGTCCCACCTCCACAGGGCCCCTCGCCCACCTACCTACCATGCTCCAAGGTGGCCACCCCGCAGGTCCTCCTCAGGCTGGTCTCTGGGATCTGACAGTCAGTGGCCCGCTGGCCCAGAGGCGCTGGGGTCAGCCATGGAGCTGGGTCGCAGGTGAGAGTCCCCATGGTGGGCGGATGCCCCTGGCTCCTGGTGTCTGCTCCTTGGCCGTGCAGCTCTGGGCCACAGGTGCCGGCACTGTCCCTGATGCTGGCAGCTCCTGTGGGGTTGGCAGAGCCCTGGCCAACCACACCATCCGGAACGGCACAGACGGCCCCTTGTCCTGCGGCAGGGAGTCTGGGGCCCTGGCCTGATCAGGCTGGCCGGCGGTCGCTGGCCTGGAAGTGGGGCCAGGATCGAGTGTCGGCCAGGCGGCCGGACAGTCCAGGAAAGAGTCCAATGTCAGCAGAGCCAGTCCCCCGGGAGCCAGCCGAGCTAGGCAGCCCAGGCCAGAGCAGGCTCCCGGGAGCTGGAGCCACAAACAGGACACCCACAGCCTGGTGGCAGGAGGGATGGGCAAGGTCATGGGCAGCATGGCCCTGTTTCTACAGCTGGGGAGGCCGAGGCATGGTCCAAGATTGCCACTCTGAGCCAAGAAGCATTCCTTCCTCCCCTCCTTCCCTCATCTAGGAAGTTCTCACTGAACACCAACTCTGTACTAGTTTCTGCTTGGGCTGGGGGACACGACAGGAAAAGACAGACCGGAGCTGATGTCAGGAGGCAAGAGGAAATAAGCAGTAAATGTATAAAGGAGCACTTCATACCTTAAAAGGTGTTACATGTTCTGCAAACAGAGAGCAGGGCAGGACAAGTCACTGCGGTGAGACGATGAGAAGGCAGCATTTCAGGATAGGAGGGGGCCGAGCTGAGTCCAGGACAGGAGTCACGTGGGCCAAGGGGTGGCTGCGGTTGTCCAGGAAGCCCCCTCCTCCCAGAAGCCAGCGACACAGAGCGTCTCTGTCCCTGACACAGGAAGGCTCCCAACCCCAACCCATGTCGGGATCTGAGACCGGGCTCAGGTAAGCATAGCCAAGCAGAATTCACATTCCTTGTCTTCAGAGCATCCTTGTTTGCTGCTGTGTGGTCACGCCCTTTTGCAGTGCAACATGTTAACAGGTGTTCTGAGTGACCATTTGCATATCATACAATTCATTCCACAATGTAATTTTTAGGCATTCTATAATTTTCGAACCTTTTTATTCAAAATGTTATAGTCTGTGTCAAAGGTCATAAAACAAGTCTTAAATGCTATGTTAGAAAAGATCTTGGGACTTCCTGGTGGTCCAGTGGCTAAGCCTCCCCACTCCTAATGCAGGGAGCCCCGGTTTGACCCCTGGTCGGGAAACTAGGTTCCACGTGCTGCAACTAAAACCTGGCACAGACAAGTAAATAAATAAAAATATAGAAAAGAAGATCTTAAAATCAATGACCTAAGGTTTCACCTTTAAAAACTAGAAAAATGTAAGAGTACTAGTGGGTAGATGGAGGGAGATTTAAAAAACAAAGTAGAATGCATGAAACAGAAAACTGAAGAAAGAATTAACAAAGCCCCACCACCACCACCCAAAAGCTGATTCTTTAAAAAGATCAACAAGAAACCAGCGCGGTGAATGAATGACAACATTGGGACAGGAGGCCGGCAGCACTGCAGACTTGCAGGCTCTGGGGGAAACGAGTCTGTGTGAAGCCAGAGGCATTTACCGTATCCCAGTCACCAGGTTACTAGCTTGGGACTCAGGCATCCTGGCCCAGCATCGCAGTGTTTAATTATCCTAGCATCGCATGAGAGGTGTGGATTCTGACCTCCTCTGGTCACAGGAGGGGAGACAGTGGGGAGGGAGGGAGGGCGAGTCAGGGGAAGGGGGCAGTGGGGGTGGGGGATTGCACGGAATTCTGACTCAGGTTTTAGAGCAAAGCTTGGCATCGAGGGTTTCTCCCGGGGTTCTAATTCCTGCTCAGTTTTCTGGGTATGCTGAATCTCTGGATTTCCCTCATCCTAAGGATAAAACCCAAGTCCTCCCTGTCTCATCCCTGCTCCCCTCTGCCCTGGACTCCTAGCCTTCAGCCCTCGTCCACGACCTTGTGGCCACATCAGCCGGCTTCCTGCCCCTTGAATGGGAACCTCTGGGCCTTCACCTGCTCCCCTCCCCAGAGATGCTCACTTCTGCCCATCAGCCCACAGCCAGCTCGATCCTCAGGCACCGGTCGCCCCGACACTCAATGAGCTATGTGCTCCTTAGCAGAGTCATGGACAGAAGTGGGAGATGGGGGATGAATACCCACCTCCTTCTCCTCCTGTCCATGGGCGCCTCTCAGGGACCCACACTGGCTAGATGTGCAGGAGCCCAGGAACTGGTCAGCCTTGGGGCCCAGGACAGGGGGTGGAAGGACCCAGCCCTCCCCATTTCTGGGCCCCCAGCCCAGGCTCCCTCGGTCAGCCCTGGAGTGAAGAGAGCTGGAGACACTGGACTCGGCTCCCACCACCTCCATTTCCTCTCTGTGACCCAGCCCCTCTGGGATGAGACCCTACATTCAGAATCCATCCAGGGCTCCGTTCCCCTTTCTGACTATGAGAAGCCAAGAGCTAACACAGAGTTGGGGGGTGGGGGCAGTGAATAGGAAGGACAGGCAGCCTGAGCCTGTGCAGGGTGTTTGGGGGACCCCCAGGCCCAGGCCCCTCCTCAATAGAGTTCATCCCCCACTAGCCCGCCTGGCCACCACTCCTGGCTGGATTCTCTCTCTTTAGCCCAGAAATCTTCACTCCAGCAGGCGGGCTGAGATGTGAACAAGTCAAAGTCTACACGGGAACAAGCCGCATTTTAATCCAAACTGACATGGGCAGCAGAGGGCAAGTCAGAGAACTTGAAAACGGAAGCTCAGCTGGGTGTGAGAGCGGGACTCAGGCCCAGCCGCGAGGCCCCGGTGCGGGCAGAAACCAGTGAGGCTGCCTGGCTAAGCCGAGGCCTAAATACGGCCAGTGCTCCTCTGATAACAGCCCTCATCAGAACTACTAATTCCACCAGGACAGAGCTGCGCACCAGGCAGTTTCCGGTACAGGAGAAATAGGGGTGAACGAAACACACAACCTCCCCGCCTCTTCTTTCCACTTAGGCAGGCAAGTAGTGCCCTGGAGAAGAACGGGGTGGGAGGGGGTAGTCAGAAGGGGCCAGAGCTGTGGGTGTGCAGCCTAGGAGGCCTCAGTGGGGAGGAGTCACGGAGAGAGCAGGGAGACCTGGTGAGAGGGAGCACCACCTGTGCAAAGGCCCTGGGACAGACAGCCCTGCGCCTGGCAGGTGGGAGGGGCCGCAGGGAGGATGAGCGAGGGACTGGGGCAGGAGGTGAGGGCCCGGGGACGCGGAAGGCTCGATTGCCACGGCAGGGGAAGGTGTGGAGGGCGGGGTGGAGGGGGCAGAGCAGGGACGCGCCTCACTCTCTGCTCACAAGCGCCCTCTGGCGGTTTCGGGAAGAACAGGCCATGGGCAGCACTGGGACGCTGGGAAAGGGGAATTAAGGGGTGGAGATGGGGGTGTCTTGGAGGGGTGAGGGAGGGGTGATGGATGATAGGGAGATGATAGGGCGATGGTGAGTAGGAATGTGGGGAGTGAAGATGGGAGGGGGAATTGGGGACCGGGGGATGGTGGGGCCAGCTGAGCAGGAACGGGAGAGTGGGCGAGAAGCAGGGATTCTGGGTCTACTTTAAAACTAGAAACAACAAGGTCTGCAAGCGGATTTGAGGGAGGGAGGGAGCTACAGAGCCCCAGGGCTTTGGTTGGCTCACCTCAAAGGATGGAGCTGCAGGTACCTGGGAGGGAGCAGAGGTGGGAGGGGCAGGCTTTTCTTATTTTATTCCATTTTGTATAAATATTTATGGGGCATTACTTTTTTTTTGGCCAGTTAGTTCCCCACCTAGGGATTGAACCCACTGCCCCCTGCAGTGGAAGCAGCGTGTCTTAACCACTGGACCACTGGGGAGTCCCAGGGCAGCCTTTAAATGATCATGAGTTCACTCTTGGGGTTGAGGGCTTGGGGCTCCAGCAGGAGATGCACACGGACACACGGTGGGCCAGCTGTACAGGGTGGGCTGCTGGTCATCCATGGGTTCTGTGGGTGCAGGTACACCTTGGCTGTGAACTTGAGGAGGTGGGAGCCCTGGAGACTTTGGAGCAGAAGAGAGGAGCGGTCAGCATTAGGAGAGAGACGTCAAGAGTGGAATCTCTGAAGGACCTGAGCTCAGACCAGCTGCTTTCTTCAGCAGTTTACTGTCCTTTCTCCCCACTCCTTCCCATCTCTCTCTCTCTCTCACACACACACGCACACACACACACGCACACACACACACAAGAGGCAAAGCTGTGCATGTCCTGTCCTGGGGTCAGCACATCGCTGGCCCAGACCCGGTGCACAGACAGCCACAGAAGAAAGGGGTGGGGGCTATTGACATAGCTGAGCTGAGGTCCCTCACCATCTCTAAAGCTGTCTGGGGGCTGAAAGTGAGAAGCTGGATTATAGGCCAGCCTGCTGTTCTGTCCCTGGCACGGTGGGTGGAGCGGGCCGGGGGGCAGGTATTCTCAGGACGCTGCCCCACGCAGTGTCAACTCTCCCTCTGCCCTCTGGCCTGCGATCTCTCACCTCCCACCTCCCCAGGGTGCTCACAATTGTCCCTCAGCAGGGCCTGACTCAGACTCACGCGCCTTGGTGGCTGCCTGCCCCTTTGTTCCAGGGAGGCAGGGATGCTAACAAGGAAGCCTTGTTCTTCTCAGACGGACAAGGACCCAGCGAACCTGCCAGCTCCCTCCTGCCTCCATTCCGGAAGGACCCAGCGAACCTGCCAACTCCCCTCATGCCTCCATTCAGGAAAGAGCCGGCTCCCCACTCAGACCACCAAGGACCCTGCCAGGTGGGGAGGGAGTGGCTCTCCTGTTCCGCTGGGTCCCTGGCTGCACGCCTGCCTAGTCCCTGTTATGAAGACAAAGACAAAAGGTTCAGGGGAAAGAAGGATTCAAACTGGGGAGCTGAGAGGGTCTAGCAGGCTTTCCTGAGGCCCACCAAGTCTGACCTGACCACAATCAGGTCCTATCTCCCCTCGATGGCCTTCCCCATCCCTAGGGGTGCCCCTCTGGCCTCCTTGCTTTCCCGGAGCTCGCCAGGCAGCTCCAGCTACAAGGCCTTTGCATATACTGTATCTTCCACCTGGTACACCCCTTCCCACACAGATGCTTCCTAATTCTCATCCCTTCCCCCAAGTCTTTGCTCAAACCTCCCCATGTGGCCACCCAATGTCACCCTACGTATGCCCGACCTCCACACTGCCAATTCCCCTTTTTCTCACTGCCTTTGTGCGTGTGCTCAGTCACTCAGATGTGTCCCAGTCTCCATGGACATAGCCCATCAAGCTTCTCTGTCCATGCGATTATCCCAGCAAGAATACTGGAGTGGATTGCCATTTCCTCCTCCAGGCTTCCCCACCCAAGGATCAAACCCAGGTCTCCTGCAGCTCCTGCACTGGGTGCTGCTGCTGCTAAGTCACTTCAGTCGTGTCTGACTCTGTGCGACCCCATAGATGGCAGCCCACCAGGCTCCCCCATCCCTGGGATTCTCCAGGCAAGAACACTGGAGTGGGTTGCCATTTCCTTCTTCAATGCATGAAAGTGAAAAGTGAAAGTGAAGTCGCTCAGTCGTGTCCGACTTAGCGACCCCATGGACTGCAGCCCACCAGGCTCCTCCATCCATGGGATTTTCCAGGCGAGAGTACTGGAGTGGGGTGCCATTGCCTTCTCCAAAGGTGGATTCTTTTCTGCTGAGCCATGTGGGAAGCCCTTCCCACTGCATTTATCTCCCACAAATATAGTATAGCATTGACCCCCAGCGCAGTGCTGGGCTGGGGCTTGTGAGAGCTGGCTTAAATTTGCAGAAGTTTTATGTGCAAGCTGATGTCACGATGGAAGCTTGAAAGCAGCCATGAAGGGAGTATTTACACCCCACGAATTAGTATGTGCCATAAAGCAGGGCTTTTTGCCTTAAAAGTGCCAGCTGTTCAACATTTATAAGCACACTCTAGTGCTCCAGTGCTAAGTCGCTTCAGTCGTGTCTGACTCTTTGTGACCCCATGGACTGTAGCCCCCAAGGCTCCTCTGTCCATGGGATTCTCCAAGCAAGAATACTGGAGTGGGTTGCCATGCCCTTCTCCAAGGGATCTTCCATACCCAGGGGTCGAACCGAGTCTCTTACCTGTATTGGCAACCAGGTTCTTTACCACCAGAGCCACATGGGAAGTCCCATGAGCACATTGCTACCTGTTTATTATACTTAATGTTTACGCCTTCTGGCCCCTCCCGCCCCCGTTAGAATGGAAGGCCCTCTGAGCAGGGCCTGCTCACTTTGCTCCCTGCTGTCTCTCAGCACTTAGAACAATGCTCGGCGACTAGCGGCTTCCCAGGTGGTGCAGTGGTAAAGAATCCATCCGTCAGCAGGTGACACGAGACGCGGGTGGCATCCTCGGGTCCAGAAGACCCTGGGAGCAGGAGATGGCGACCGACTCCAGTATTCTTGCCTGGAGAACCCTATGGACAGAGGAGTCCCACAGACGTGGACACGACTGAGCATGGCCACACGGGCGCTCAATAACTACTCGGTGACTTAATGAATGATCTTCATCCAGAGCCGTGAGACAAATCCAGCCTCAGCATGAACCTGGTCATCCTCCAGCGCTAGAGAACACACTCAGGGCCCCAGCACTGTGACCCTGGGCCGGGAGACCGGACCCTGACCGCCTAGCACGGACCCCGTCCAATTACACGACCCTTGTCACGACCCCACCCCAGCCCCTGAGACGCCCCCGAAGCCTCGAGGCCGCGGTCCAGACCTAGTGGTGCAGTCTCTCGCGACCCGGACCTTTCGGTTCGGGATGCAGGACCCCCGGCCTCGCCGCATATCCCCTGCCTCAGGAGCTCCAGCCGGAGTCCCAAGCGGTGCCAGTGCAGCAGGAGCCCCGGGGGCGTGACCTTAAAGACGCACAACGCTGCCGTCATTGGTGCTAAATTACGCGCGGACAGGAGCTCCCTACGCTCAGAACCTAGGGCCGTGCGACCTCGCCGGCCAGTGCGGGGCTAGAGAGACGCTGCGCTCCTTTCGGCCTTGTGGGAAACGCGCCCCCGGCCGCCACCCCGGCCCCTGCGGCATGTCGGGAGTTGTAGTCCGGGCGGGGGGACCGTGGTTCTCCGGGGAGACCTGAACGCGCGCCGGCGTGTTCCTGAAATCCTCGCTGTAGGTTGCGGGCGCCTTCTGGGGCCAAGCCGAGCTGGACCGCCGCGTCCTGTTGGTTGAGAAGCTCGTCACCAAAGACGCAGCGCGGCGAGTACGAGCTACAGGCCCGACCCTGACCCTCAATCCCGCCCGAAAGTGACCTGACCACCGACCCTCGGCTCCAGCAGGACCCTGACCTCAGTTGCCCATCCTGACCTTCCCCTGCTGGTCTGCCTTGACGCTAGACGTTGGCCCCATTCCTTACCTAGCACCCCCAAGCCCATCCTGGTCCCTCCAGACGCCTTGACCCAGGTGTCTGGTCACAGCCCTGCGACCCCAGTTTCCCACACTCCCTGCAGAACGACCCCAATCGCACCTTGATTGGGCTCTGAATTTGCAGCCCCCTCCCCCCATCACCCAGACCTTGCTACCAGGCCCGCATCCTCTTGGTCCATTCATGTCAGGGGTAGAGAGCCTGGGCTTCAAACAGGCTCCTGAAGCAGAGAACTTCCCCGAGGGGTCGGCCCTGGGTGACCCCCAACCCAACCCCTCCGCGTCTACAGGCAGGGCGCCCAGAGGCTCCCAAGTCCTCCACCAGCCACCTCCCACCCAGGATTTCCCAACCTCTGATGTTCCCAGCACTGATTGGCACCCGGCCCCATCCTCTCCATTTCAGGAGTCACCTAGTGCCCCTACCCGGTGAGAGTGAAAGTCACTCAGTCGTGTCCTACTCTGTGACCCCATGGACTATACAGTCCATGGAATTCTCCAGGCCAGAATACTGGAGTGGGTGGCTGTTTCCTTCTCCAGGGGATCTTCCCAACCCAGGGATCAAACCTAGGTCTCCCACATTGCAGGCGGATCCTTTATCAGCTGAGCCACCAAAAAAGTCCACCTGGTGAAAACCACCATCCTAAACCCTTAGCACAGTGGGCATCCCAGGGCTCAGGCAAGGGTCCGATGGAGGACATTTCCATTCTGTGCTCAGGGACCCAGATCCATTGCAAGGCCAGGGAGCCGGTTCCCCTACCCCCAGCCCCCAGTGAGGCCAAAAAATAAATAAATAAGGGACTTCCCTGCCAGTCCAGTGGTTAATATTCCACACTTCTACCACAGGGGGCACATGTTCAGTATCTCATCAGGGAACTAAGATCCTGCATGCTGCATGGAGTGGCCAAAAATAACTAAATAAATAAAACTTTAAAATGAGATTGTAGATGAGAAAGTAGATTCATAAACCCAAGTTGCTTCAAGCACACTTAAAAGTTTTCTTATAAGCAGGTCAAACATCTGTTTTTAGGTTAATATTTAAATTAAAAATCACATTTTAAGTGGTGAGTATGGAGGTTCGTGACATTGTACAGGAGACAAGGAGCAAGACCATCCCCAAGAAAAAGAAATGCAAAAAAGCAAAATGGCTGTCTGAGGAGGCCTTACAAATAGCTGTGAAAAGAAGAGAAGCGAAAAGCAAAGGAGAAAAGGAAAGATATACCCATTTGAATGCAGAGTTCCAAAGAATAGCAAGGAGAGATAAGAAAGCCTTCCTCAGTGATCAATGCAAAGAAATAGAGGAAAACAATAGAATTGAAAAGACTAGAGATCTCTTCAAGAAAATTAGAGATACCAAGGGAACATTTCATGCAAAGATAGGCTCAATAAAGGACAGAAATGGTATGGACCTAACAGAAGCAGAAGATATTAAGAAGAGGTGGCAAAAATACACAGAAGAACTGTACAAAAAAAATCTTCACGACCCAGATAATCATGAGGTGTGATCACTCACACTCACCTAGAGCCGGACATCCTGGAATGTGAAGTCAGGTGGGCCTTAAGAAGCATCACTAGGAACAAAGCTAGTGGAGGTGATGGAATTCCAGTTGAGCTATTTCAAATCCTAAAAGATGATGCTGTGAAAGTGCTGCACTCAATATGCCAGCACATTTGGAAAACTCAGCAGTGGCCACAGGACTGGAAAAGGTCACTTTTCATTCCAATCCCCAAAAAAGGCAATGCCAAAGAATGCTCAAACTACTGCACAATTGCACTCATCTCACACGCTAGTAAAGTAATGCTCAAAATTCTCCAAGCCTGGCTTCAGCAATACGTGAGCTGTGAACTTCCTGATGTTCAAGCTGGTTTTAGAAAAGGCAGAGGAACCAGAGATCAATTTGCCAACATCCTCTGGATCACAGAAAAAGCAAGAGAGTTCCAGAAAAACATCTATTTCTGCTTTATTGACTATGCCAAAGCCTTTGACTGTGTGGATCACAATAAACTGTGGAAAATTCTGAAAGAGATGGGAATACCAGACCACCTGGCCTGCCTCTTGAGAAATTTGTATGCAGGTCAGGAAGCAACAGTTAGAACTGGACATGGAACAACAGACTGGTTCCAAATAGGAAAAGGAGTATGTCAAGGCTGTATATTGTCATCCTGCTTATTTAACTTATATGCAGAGTACATCATGAGAAACGCTGGGCTGGAGGAAGCACAAGCTGGAATCAAGACTGCCAGGAGAAATATCAATAACCTCAGATATGCAGATGACACCACCCTTATGGCAGAAAGTGAAGAAGAACTAAAGAGCCTCTTGATGAAAGTGAAAGAGGAGAGTGAAAAAGTTGGCTTAAGGCTCAACATTCAGAAAACTAAGATCATGGCATCTCGCCCCATCACTCCATGGCAAATAGATGGGGAAACAGTGGAAACAGTGGCTGACTTTATTTTTCTAGGTTCCAAAATCACTTCAGATGGTGACTGCAGCCATGAAATTAAAAGACGCTTACTCCTTGGAACGAAAGTTATGACCAACCTAGACAGCATATTAAAAAGCAGAGACGTTACTTTGCCAACAAAGGTCCATCTAGTCAAGGCTATGATTTTCCCAGTGGTCATGTATGGATGTGAGAGTTGGACTATAAAGAAAGCTGAGTGCCGAAGAATTGATGCTTTTGAACTGTGATGTTGAAGACTCTCGAGAGTCCCTTGGACTGTAAGGAGATCCAACCAGTCCATCCTAAAGGAGATCAGTCCTGGGTGTTCATTGGAGGGACTGATGCTGAAGCTGAAACTCCAATACTTTGGCCACCTGATGCAGAGAGCTGACTCATTTGAAAAGACCCTGATGCTGGGAAAGATTGAAGGCCGGAGGAGAAGGGGACGACAGAGGATGAGATGGTTGGATGGCATCACCGACACAATGGACATGGGTTTGGGTGGACTCTGGGAGTTGGTGATGGACAGGGAGGCCTGGCATGCTACGGTTCATGGGGTCGCAAAGAGTCGGACACGACTGAGCGACTGAACTGAACCGAGTGACACCTGGCTGGCAGCCCTGCCTGCTACAAACTCAGTAGTAATCTGAGTTTGCAACCTTGTAAACCTCCCCTTCATCACAGCCTGGCGCAGCGGAGCAGTGCTTTCCCTCTCAAACACAGCCAGTCACCACACCACACTGAGGCTGCCAAAGTGGACGTGTGGGTTGGTAGATGGGGGAGCTTGTTCAGTTGCGGGCGGATGGATGCATGGGTGGATGAACAGCTGGATGCCAAGTGGACAGAAGGCTGGGTAGATGGATGGATAGTGGTGGTTGGAGGCTGGTGGCCTAAGGGACAGAGTGGGTGCATAATTGTGGATGGCCAGACGGGCAGGTGCTGGGCAGGCAGACCTGAGTTATCTCTGCCCAAGTCTGCCCACACCTGCTAAGGTCAGTCGGGGCCTGTCCTGCCCCTGTGCCCTCCTCGCCCCCTCAGCCCAGCTTGGCCAGGGAACTTCAGGGACCATCAGGGACATTGAAGAACCGATTGAATAGCCCTGTCAGGCTCTAGAACCTTCTGTGGGGCTATGTAACAGGCCATCTTTGACCCTCACAGCCTCCATCTCCTCCCTTAACCTCTCTGAGACCACCCAGGCAGGAAGCCATCCAGGGAGGGGGCTGAGGGTGACATCCAGGGTCCTCCAGCACCAGAGTTGAGTGGGGCATCTGACGTGGGGGGAGGGAGGGGAAGTGTTCCAATGACTCAGCCCTGCCCCAGGGCTCTAGCTCACACCAAAGAAAATCCATGAGGCCCCCAACTGACCAGCGATGCTAGCAAGGGGAGCTGGCCAGGCAGAGTACAGGGGTCCTGGGGGAACAGGTGTCTCCCAGGGCCAGGGCACTGGCCTCTGGACACCCTGCTCAGCCCAGTCCCCCGCAGAGCCCTGAGATCATCCTGGGGAGCAAGGAGGGGGCTAGAGTGTCTGACCTCCGGTGGTGACAGGACCCTCCATGGAAAGGAGGCTTCCAGCAGAGGTCACTGAGGACTTCCTCTGTGCAGGGGGCAATGCTGGGAAATGGGGACCAAGAGCAGGAAGCCCAGGGTAGGGGGGTACAGCCAGACCATCAGCCCCCCTGGCAGCGGCTCCCATGGGCTCAGTCACCCAGGGGCAGAAGCAGATGTCCCTGGAGCAGCCTAAGAGTAGGGTTCAGTCTTCCACCCCCTCCCCCTGGTGCTGGCTCTGCTCCTCCAGGCACCTGCCCAACCCTTTCCTCCCCCATCCCTACTCAGTCTCCGTGTCTCCGCCCTTTCCTGTCCCCCACCTCTGCCTGGAACCTTCTTCCTCTGTTGAGCCCACCTGTCCCTTCCTCATGGTGCCCTCCATTGATGCCCTGGTCATTGTGTCCCCCTTAGCACTGCCCTCTGATCACTGCAGGCATCTTTAACCCAACGGTTCTTCGTTCACACAGGCAGAGGCTTGGAGCTGGAGGGGCCAGGCAGTGGGGGGGTGGGGGCAGCAGGCCCACGCCTTGCAAGGACCTTGGCTGCCAGGGCAGCAGGAAGCCAGGTCAGGGGCTGGGAAGAGACCCATTCACCAGGCCGGCTGCCCCCCACCCGGGTTAAGGGCCCAGCTTCCCGAGAAGGGCCCAAACCTCCGGCCTGGGGAGGGACCGCACTTTGGAGCCTCCTTCCTGTGCTGCCTTTCCCGGCACCAGGGGTAGGGGGATGGGGCCAAAGAAGCCAGACTCTGGGTTCACACACCTGGGCCCCCCGAATCTCAGCTTCCATCCTCTGATGCCAGGCCCCCCCCAGCCTGACTCCCATCCCCAGCCCCCCAGCCTCACCCTCCAACCCTTGGACCACCAAGCCTCAGCCTCCTTCTTCTGTCCCCAGCCCTCTACAGCCACCTCCTCAGCTCACCCCAGCCCCCAGTCCCCCCAGCCTCAGCCCCTCCTCTGCCCCCAGCCCCTCAGCCTCAGCTCCCCCTCTCTGCCTCCAGTCCCTGATCTTGGGCCCCACGTTCTGCCTCTGACAATTAAGATGTTGAAAAGAGGGCATTCCCTGGTGGTCTAGAACTAGACCCCCATCAGGGAACTAGATCCATCTGCTGCAACCAAAGATCCAGCAGCTGCAAGGAAGACGGAAGATGCTGAGAGCCACAACAAAAGACCCCCACACAGTCAAATAAGTTAAAAAAAAAAAAGATGCTGAGAACACAGATGGGCAGAGCTGGTAGTGCTTAGAAACTGGCATCTCCCAGCAGGTCCTCTCACTCTGAAGTCAGGGAAACTGAGGCACAAGTCACACCTAAAGTCAGGCGGGGGTAGGAGGCAACCAGGACCCTCCACCCTTTTCCTTCTGCGTGCCTGCTGTGCTCAGAGTCTGGGGTCACAGGACAGGCCACAGCAGACAACCCACCCCCCCACCCCCCGCCCCGGCTATTCCCAGTACAGGGGGGATATGACATCAGCCATTTGACCTCTCTAAGGACTTGGAGGAAGTGGGGGGAGGGGAAGCTAGCTGGGGCCCTTCCCACTCAGGAGGCTGCGTCTGGACACAGCCCAGCAGAGAAGGCATGTGCTAGGTCCGGAGGCTGCCAAATGCCCAGGCTCCGGCCGTGGCCTGAAGTTTGGGTTTTTCCCTCTGCCACGGGGCAGCCGTGGAGTGTCTGCATGCTCAGAGGGTGTTTCTAAATCCACTCTGGTGCCCGGTGGTGAATGGCCTTGAGAGAACCCAGGACCAGGCTGAGGGTGGTCTACACAACGGAAAGGGCAGACGGATTCAGGCGTTGGGGACACGAGGATCTCGGGCCTGGCTGATGATTGCTGTGGGTCCCCTCCCAGGCGTCTCCTCGGAAGACGCTCCGTGGCCCCGGGCTCCCATCCTGCCTGCCCATTAGGCGCACGGGAGACAAGCTCAGAGGGGGGTAGTGCGGTGTCCTAGGCATCGTGGGCCGCAGCCCCATCACCCCCAAGAGACCCCACCACCCCACAACATCCTCACCCCTGGGGGACCTCCCCCGCTCCGTCAGGACACTTCTCCGGGAGATCCACCGCAGGAGAACCCCAGCGCGGCCGCCCCAGCTCCCAGGAGACTGCTCTCCATCGCCCCCGTGCGGCCGCTCCGGGTAGTAAAGACCGAGAGTCCCGCGACGGCGCGAACCGGGCGCCAACCCCGGGCCTGGCCCCTGCACCGTCAACCCTCTCCTGCCTCCATCTTCCGAGGTTGCGTTTCTAAAAGCGAGGCCTGGAACCGGCCCAGGCCTTCTGCCCTCCTGTTCCGACTTCGGCCGCTCCCCTACCGTGCCCCCGCACCTCTCGCCCCCAGCCCCTTCCCCTCTGTCGCCTCCAGGGTCATCGGGGGTCAGAGTGGGAAACCCCCTCGGGAAACCCCCGGGGAGCAGCTGGAAGAGAGGAAGCGGGGTCGCGGGGTCGCGGGGCGGCGGGAAGGAGCCCGGGACGCCACTATTTAAGCCACCGCCCCCACGGGCAAGGGACAGAGCCTGGCCGAGCATGGAACGGGGCCGCGCCCTCCTGCTTCCCCTCCTTCTGGGGCTGCTCCAGCCTGGCCGCGGTGAGCGGGGAGGGGCCGCAGACGCGCGTGCGGAGGTTGGGGAGGTGATGGGGAACCCCACGTAGGGACCTGGGAGGAGGAGGGCGGAGCTGAGACCGCGGTTGCCCGCAGGTGGGCTGCTGGAAGTGGATCCACCTGAGAGCCAGGTGGCGATGGCCGTGGGCGAGTCGCGAAACTTCACCTGCCGCATGACCTGCGCAGACGGCAGGGCGGCCTCGGTGGTGTGGCGGGGCCTGGACACCAGTCTGGGCGCCGTACAGTCCAGCGCGGGCCTCAGCATCCTGTACGTGCTCAACGCCTCGCTGTCTGCGGCGGGGACCCGCGTGTGCGTGGGCTCCTGTGGGGACGTGAACCTCCAGCACCGGGTGCGGCTCCTGCTGTTTGGTGAGCCCCCGCCCCTCCCCCCGCCTCTGCGCCCTCGGGGCCCGGGCCGGCAGCCCTGCTTTCCCTCCGTCCCTTGGCCACCTCCGCCTGGAACGCTTCCCGGATTGCCCACCACGTCCCAGCTCCTAGCCCGCCTCGCAGGTCCTCCAGAGTCGCTCTGCAGTCCCCGTTCTCCGCGCATCCCTCTCCCCCATCCACGCCCGATCCTCCAGGACCTCACCCCCTGCCCTTTCCGCTCTGGACTCGCTCTGACACCTTATACTCTAGCTACACAGGCTGTCGTAGCGGGTCTCGCCTGTCCCGGTGCCCCAGCAGTCTCCAGGAACCCCAGGCCCCACCTCCACGCCACCTCTTCCAGGCGCAGCCCTAAACCTCCTGGTTCAGCTCACCCGCTCCTCCCCTCCCCCACAGCCTTCCCTGACCAGCTGACTGTATCCCCTGAGGCCGTTGTGCCAGGGAGGGACCAGGAGGTGGCCTGCACGGCCCACAACGTCACACCTCCTGGCCCTGACACCCTCTCCATGTCCCTGCTCCTGGGGGATCGGGAACTGGAGGGAGTGGAAGCCCTCCCGAACGTGACTGAGGAGCCCCAGGAAGGCGAGGACTCGCTGTTCCAAGTGACCCAGCGCTGGCTGCTGCCCACCTCAGAGACCTCCAGCCTGCGCACCCTCCACTGCCAGGTGACCATGAGGCTGCCCGGCCGGGAGCTGACCCGCCACCGGACCATTCCAGGTGAGCCTGCGCCCGTGGGGAAGTGGACAAGGTCACACCGCCCAGCACCTGAGTCTCTGGTGAGCCCTGGATGGCTGCCTGGCCACTCGTTGGGAGTCCTGGCTCCTCCCTGCACCCGCTGGGTCTCCACCTGGACAGGTCTCGCACCACCAGCTGGAGGGAAAGTCACTTTCCATCCTTCACCTGGCCTCCAGTGGCAGCCAGGGGGCTACTTCTCACTGGTTCATTCATTCAACAGATTTGCAGCGCACCTACCCTGAGCCAAGCCCACCAAGGTGCTGCTCCTCCTCTGCCCACAGCCCTCTGGGGCTCCCACCTCCCTTCAGGTGAAAGTCCAAGCTGGCTGCACCCACCTACAGGGCCCTGCACACCTGCCCTATCCCCCTCCCTTCTTCCCCTTCACTCACACTGCAGTTCCTCCCACACTTCAGGGGCATTGCTGCCCCAGGGCCTTTGCATCTCTGTGCCCTCCATGGGAATGCTCTTCCCTACAGCTCCCGCACCCCCCTCCTTCCCAGTGAGGTCTCCTTCCCAGTGAGGCTTGCCCTGATCTTCCTGCCCAAGAGGTCCCACCACCCCCGCCACACACACACACACAGGCCTCTTCTCTTCCCCTGTTGAATATTTCTTGACACCTTTTATCAACATCCGACTTGTGTGCTCGCTTTTTCCATCGTCTGTCTCCCCTGCTGATGGTTTCACTAAGACAGGAATGTGTTCATGGCTGTGTCCCCAGAGGCTAAAACAGGGCCCAGTGCATGTAGGTTTTCAGTAGATACATCCTGAATGAATGAATGAATAACTGTTATCCTGGGGGCCTGGCCCATAGTAGGTGCACAATAAATGCTTGCTGAATGAATGAAAACATTTAATGTGGGGGCTGGCACACAGTAGGTGGTCAGTTCACGTCAGAGGTTACTGTTTACTTTGCTCTCTTCTGGGACAAACCCCGCCCATATCACCAAGCCTGTGGCAGCCTCTCACCAAGCAAGCACAGACTGGGTCTCTGACAGGGCACCCCAAAACTCACATTAATGACTGGGGGCCTGGAAGGTTTGGCCTTCCCTTACTGAGGTAAGGGAAGTAGGGTGGGGTGGGAAGACCCTCAGTCTCTCATCTGCACCACAAGGTGGTACAGAAAGAAAACTTAGGCATGTCCTTGTTCCTTAGGTGGGCCCTCCTCCCCCCCCTTCCTCCCCCCTTAGCCCCATAATAATAAAGTCCAATGCCTGCATCACTCTGCAGCCCAGCCCCTAGATGGGGGGCTCTCATGCCTCTTAACAGATTTAGACACTCGCTGGTGTGTGTTGGGGGGGGGCATGTCAGACCCCGATCCTGCTCCTACCCACTGGGATACCCTGCAATTCATCCAAGTGAAGGACAGGACCTGGAGCAGATCAGGTCCAACCATGTGTTTCAGGCGGAGAGAGGAAGGTAGGAGAGGGGCCTGGGCAGCAGGTAGAAAACAAATGGCTGCTGCCTTTCCCAGTCCTGCAGGGCCTGACCTCCCCGGAGCCCCCCAGCATCACCTCCTCAGAGCTGCCCACCATGACCCCTGCAAAGCCCAGCATCACAGCGTCCCCAGAGCCCACTGATACAACCACCCCAGAGTCCTTTGTCATGAAGCCCCCGAAGCCTCCCATCACTACCTCCCCCGAGCTGGCCTCCACCTACAGCCCCGCGAGTCCTGGCCCCGCAAGTCCTGGCGCCACGTCCAGCAACAGCTCCACCAGGCCGTGCCTCCCGGAGATCCACCAGTCGTCAGCATCAGGGGCTTTAGAGCTGCTGTGCGAGGTGCCCTGTGGTCCCAGCATGGCCGTGCGCTGGACCCAGGCCCCTGGCGGGCTGGAGGCCTACGAGACGTGGGAGGCGGGGGCCCAAGCTTGGCTGAGCAGCAGGAGCATGCTGTGGTCCGGGTGCCATCCTGAGGGCTGGTTCCAGTGTCGCCTGGACCCTGGGGGCCACATGGCCAACCTGTATGTGGTCCCGGAAATCTGTGAGTTTGGGGACTGCAGGGGCCTGGGAGGGAGGGGAGCCTAGTGTCCAGGCCTTAGACAAGGAGTGCCCTGCTAGTCAGCCTGTATCCTCAGCTGTCTAGTGGGCTTCCCTGACCCTTTAAGGGTCACAAGTCACAGCTGCCTGCATGGCGATAACTAAGTTTCAGGGACCCTGCAGCTGTCACAGCATTTTGTAAACCCTGTAAACTCGACAGACTGTTACAGCCTGTGGAATAGAAACAAGACACAGACACATCAGTAATTCCAGTTTTTCTGAAAGCCACATTCAGGAGGGAAAAAAAAAAAATAAGTTTGACGATATATCATCAAACCCAATATATTTCAAATGTTATCATTTCAACATGCAGTCTATTAAGAAGCATGACTGAAGTTTGTTTTCAGACTAAGTCTTCAAAATGCAATGTGTGTTTTACATGGACAGTGCTGTCCACCCAGACTGGTCACACTTCAAATGCAGCTGTGGTGAGGGGCCCCTCACTGGACTGCCCACTTTTTAAAAAAATATTTATATGGCGATTTATTTATTTACTTGGCTGCATCTGGTCTTAGTTGCAGCTTGTAGTATCTTTAGTTGTGGCATGTGGGATCTAGTTCCCTGACCAGGTATGGAACCTGGGTCCCCTACACTGGGTGCTGAGGCTTAGCCACTGGACCATCAGGAAGTTCCTGGACTGCTCACTTCTAACTACAAGGTCCTAGGTACCTTTCCAAAGAGTTGCTCTAAAGGCCTTTGGGGGCTTTCCTGTTGGCTCAGATGGTAAAGAATTGGCCTGCAATGCAGGAGACCCGGGTTCCATCTCTGGGTCAGAAGATCCCCTGGAGAAGGGAATGGCAACCCACTCCAGCATTCTTGCCTGAAGAATTCCATGGACAGAGGAGCCTGGTGGGCTACAGTCCGTGGAGTCACAGAGTCAGACACGACTGAGTGACTAAACACACAAGGCCTTTGGCTAGTCCAGGGATTTCTGTACATTTCACAAAGGTGTTTTAAACTGTTAAGTCCTTTGTACAGTTTCAGGGAAACTGGTCAATCTGTGAGCCCTTAGCAGGCTCTGCCGGGCTGCTCCCCAAGCCTGAAGAGGGCTGCAGGATTCCAGATGCCTCTCTCTCCAGGCTCCCCGACGATGTCAGCTGCCCTGTGGACCAGCAGCTTGGCGCTGGGGCTCCTTCTCCTGGTGTTCCTCGCCTACCACCTGTGGAAACGCTGCCAGCCCACAAGCCGATGACCTGGGCCTCACACCCCCACCCTGCGTAGACCATACGAAGGGAGACTTTCCTTCTACTCGGTTGTGACTAGAGGACATGGGCAGCGTTCTGGACAGCAGGCAGTGACCATGGGCTCCCTGCCCTGATGGCCGGCACATCCAGACTCCCCAGCTGGCTGGGTGTCCCTTCCGTGGGCCCCTGGGGAGCCGACCCTCCATGGTGCAGAGCTGGAAAATAAAGAGCATCTAGTCTGACCTTAGTGGTTTCTGTCCTGGTCCCACGACTTGGGAATCCTCCGCACAGCTCCAACCATCCTCTGCTCTAGGTCACTCTCCCAGAGAGGCAAGGAAGGACAGACACCACCGCAGTCCCACGTGGCCAGGGCCGGGGGAAGGAGGCGTGTACTCTGCCTGGGGCCCCTCCCTGCATGTGGGAACGCTGAAGCTTAAAGAGTAACTGCTGCTGCTGCTAAGTCGCTTCAGTCGTGTCCAACTCTGTGCGACCCCATAGACGGCAGCCCACCAGGCTCCCCCGTCCCTGGGATTCTCCAGGCAAGAACACTGGAGTGGGTTGCCATTTCCCTTTCCAATGCATGAAAGTGAAAAGTGAAAGTGAAGTCGCTCAGTCGTGTCCGACTTAGGGACCCCATGGACTGCAGCCCACCAGGCTCCTCCGTCCATAGGATTTTCCAGGCAAGAGTAACTAGGAGTCCTCAAAAGAAGAGGAGAAAAGTACTTGTTGGAGGACCGCACAGGCAAAGAAACAGAAGGGTGCTTGATAAGGGAAACTGTATGTACTCTTTTAGGGTGGCTGGGGATTAAGTGGCGGGGGAAGTGGCGGCAGGGGTTGAGACAGAGGCTGGACATGATACCGGGAGGTGAAGGGCTGTAGATGCCACGGGTTTCGACCTTCTGGAACTGGGGACCTTTGTAAGAGTTTAGAGCTAAAGGGCTTAGGGCTTGCTTCCCTGGTGGCTCAGACCGTAAAGAATCTGCCTGCAATGCAGGAGACCTGGGTTCAATCCCTGGGTCGATAAGATCCCCTGGAGAATGGAATGGCAACCCACTCTAGTATTCTTGCCTGGATAATCATATGGACAGAGGAGCCTGGCAGACTACAAAACAATTCATGGGGTCGCAGAGTCGAACACAACTAAGTGACTAACACTTTCAGAGCTATAGAAGATGCGCCATGAGAAAGCGCCCTCTGGTGGTGACGAAAGGTAGCAGGCTGGGACAGGGAACTGGGCACCATAGTCTTTCACTCTACGAACGCGTACACGTGAATAAGGGCAGCGAAAGCGCAGAGGAGAGCCCTAACCCAGCCTGGTGGGGAGAGGGAGCCTTTCCGCACGAGGTGAGCTACAAACTCACACAGAGATTGGGTTAGGCTGAAGACCAGGCTGAGCACAAAGCCTCCGAGTTTGCCCTCAAAAAAGCGGGTGAGAGCGGCGCTTAGTCCCGGCGTGGGGGTGGAGCCACCCGCCCAAGCTTGTCAGGGCTTCCTGGTAACCAAGGAGACCTGTTGCTAGGGGACCAGGCTAAGAAAGGACCCTCCCATTACCAGGATGGCAAGCAATCGGCTTCATACCTGAAACCAAGCCCTTCCTGGGGTCCATTTTGGAGTCTGGCAAAATTTAAGCTCCACGTCTAAGCCAGGAAAGCCAAGCAGCACACATAAAGAGGAAACCTGGAGACAGTGCCTATTAGAACCTAGGGAAAAGGGTGCCCTGCCGTGGTCATTTCTTAAGAGTCTCTCAGCGAGATTCTGGTGCCCTCTGCCCTTAACCAAGATGGCCGCTCTGAAGCGGCAGCGCACTGTGAGATATGGCAGCGCTTCCGGTCCCTCTGCCCTCAGCGAAGATGGCGGCAGTGGAGAAGCGGCGGCAGGCGGTGGCACAGGCAACCAGTTTCACAGACAGCGGCCGGCCGGGGGTGCCCCGAACGGCGGCGACGGCCGAGAGTGAAGAGGACTTCCTGCGACAGGTCGGCGTGACGGAGATGCTACGCGCGGCCCTGCTAAAGGTGCTGGAGGCGCGACCGGAGGAGCCCATCGCCTTTCTGGCGCACTACTTCGAGAACATGGGCCTGCGGTCTCCTGCAAACGGCGGCGCCGGGGAGCCTCCGGGCCAGCTCCTGCTGCAGCAGCAGCGCCTGGGCCGCGCACTGTGGCATCTTCGCCTGGCTCACCACTCCCAGAGGTGCGGGGCTGGGCCGGGCCTGGACGGGTAGGGGCTGCAGCCGGACTTCAACTCCCAGCGGGCTCCGCGCGGCTCCCCACCCTCGGCGCCGGTGCACGAGCGCGGGGCGTGCTGGGAACTGTAGACGGCTGCGTCTGGCGCAGGAGGGGCGCGGACCGCGCGGGGGTCCAGGGTCCCGGCGAGGCCACCCAGCTGAGTGCTGGCGCTGGTAATTCTGGTCGACTTGGTATTTGGTGATGCTGGGGGCCACCCTGGTTTACACCGCGTGACTCAGAGGGGCAAGTATGAAGGAAAAGGCTGTGAGCAAGGAGAGGACCCCATCTCTTCAAACACTGAACCAGAGCCCCTCCCCCTTGGCTCTCTGACATTGTGTGGGTGGGGGAGGTCACTCTGTAGAGGGTCCTGCAGGTGTTGAGCAGCCTCCTGGGCCTCCACCCACCCAATGGTGACAAACAAAACTGCCCCCAGACATCATTACTAGTGTCCCCTGGGGACAGAGTCACCCTGTCGAGAGCCCCCTGTCTACAGCGGAAAAGTCTCCCTGTTTCTGTGACATGACCCATAAATTGGTTCTTTTTAACAAATGCCCAACATGCTCTGTAAACTCCTCTGTGTGGGAGCTGACATGGGGGAGCCTGAGGACCAGAGCCCAGGATGGCAGACCGCGTGGGTGCGCCCTCTCAACTGGAGCCCCCAGAACGGCCTCAAGGTGGGGTGTGGCCTTCCTCTGTCTTCTCCCCTGATGATCTCACCTCCCTGGGCCATCACTGCCTGCTATGCATCTTCCTGCCCACAAGGCTGGGAGCCCATGGTAAACAGCACCTGGACAGGGCTGCATGGCAGCAAGTGACAAGCACACGTGGGACCCCAGCCTCACACCAGGCACAAAAACTAATCTCTGTCCTCCCAAGAATCCTGAGACACAGGTTAGAACCCTTATTTTCCAGATGAGAAAAATGGCACAGTGGATAGAACCGGCACAGGTCTAGGCCGGCCAGGAACAGCACTGACCAACTCCAGGGCGATTGAGTCACTCAGAACAACTGGCTGGTTGACCAGGTTCCTGGGGGAGACTTCAGGCAGAGCTGAGTGGTTGATGGATGAGCTGTCAGGCCACAGGGACAGGAACCTGAAACCTCAGTGGCCTCACAGCTGCTGCAGAATCAACAGGGCACTGCTCACCCAGGGTTGCAGGAGTGGACCCTCCATGGGAAGTGGGCCATGCCCTCGGGGGTGGGACAGCCTGCTGCCAAGATACCCCCAAGAGCCTCCTGTATTCACAACCTCAGGCAGCTGCCTCACACATCAAACCAGACCAGCCCGCATCACCACCTTGCCTGTCACCCACTCAGGGGGCCAGCACCATAACCTGAGCGTGTTCATGCTGCCCCTGGGGAGGGGCTTCCACAGGGAGCCTTCAGGGGAGGGGGCTCCACCAGGGTCCTGGCTGCACACTGAGCTAGGACCACCCAGCCAAGCCGCTCCCAGTTCCTGACTCAGTCTGGGACACGATCTAGGTGTGGGCTTAATTGCTACACGGCCACCAAGCTGGCCCCAGCATCATCACCACCAGGCTTGCTCCCACCAGAGACCCTTGTCCTGGGGAAAGGAGCTGACAACAGAAGTTCCTACAAGGGCTTGTTTCGAGGTGGCAGCAGTTAACGCAGTGCCAGTTGTGCAAAGGGAAGGTCTGGCACCCCCACACTTCACAGGGTGCTCTCACTAACCCCAAAGCCCCAGCACATTGTCCTAGAACTGAGAAGTGAATCCCAGCTGGGCAAGACCCCAGGTCCTACCCTCTCCCCTCTGCACCTCGGCTCCTCCTCTGTAAGGGGCCTTGACCCCTGGAGCTCACTGGGTGAGCATGGCTGTTCCTGGACCCCGCCCTGCTCCAGCCCAGTGTAGACCAGGTTCCCACCCATGCTGTCCAGTACAGGCGGGTGGCATGCCGTGTCTCACAGATAAGAGTGGAGCCAGGCTCTCAGAAAGGGTGAGTGTGAGCCGTGGGGTTCCGCTTTCTCTGTGGGACCCCTGGCCCGGCCATCAGCTGCCTCAGGCCTCACTTCTTTGCTTTAGAGCTGCGGCAGGGTGCTGGCTGCCAAGGGAGGGGTTGGAGTGGGCACCCAGGTTGACCCAAGCCCACACACGACCACCTGGGAAACTCCTGGCATGGCCAGGTCACGGCAGAGGGGGACCTCATGGCTTCGTGAGGCAAGCAGTAAGTAGTGTCGGCACTGGGGCCATTCCTGATGTGACCTGTGGAGGCAGGAAGCAGTGTGTCCGGGTTGATGTGACCACTTTCAGATAAACTTACAAAGCAGCAGCAGCAGGCTTGAGCCACACCCTGGGTTACAGGCTCAGGGCCTGCACAGGTGAAATGAGTTAACTCAGTTAAGAGGTAGGGACAGTCCTGCCCAGTGACACCTCTAAGGTGGAAAGTCCGTGGGCAGGAGCCCGTTGGCAGCCGTTTCTCTAGCTCCTAGGTGGTGGTGTGGGCCCTAGGACTGTAATGAGTGACCGGACAGATGAACTCCCTGATAGGCTCCTGAGCTCATGTGACGGGAAGGAGGGAACTCAGGAGGACTCCGTGAAGATAAGTATAGGAAGGGGTTAGGCGGTCGGGGAGGGTACTGCCCTAGACATGATGCTGAACACAGACGGCTGAGCACAGACTCGGTGGAGCCGTGGGGAGATCTGGGGGAGGGCGCTCCAGGTCAGGGCACAGCTGGTGGAACGGACCTGAGGCAGGAGGGGCCGGTGTGTTGAGGTTGGGGGGCCGGAGCAGGCCTCTAGTGCGAGCCGACGCCCCCTCCGCCCTCAGGACGGCCTTCAACAACAACGTTGGTGTGGCCTACGAGTGCCTGAGCGCCAGCGGGCGCAAGAAGAAGCCGGGGCTGGATGGGCGCACGTATAGCGAGCTGCTGAAGCGCATCTGCCGCGACGGAGAGGCCCCCGAGGAGGTGGTGGCGCCACTGCTGCGCAAGATCCAGTGCCGGGACCACGAGGCAGTGCCGCTGGCCGTGTTCCGCGCGGGGATGCTCACCTGCTTCGTGCTGCTGGAGTTCGTGGCACGCGCCGGCGCCCTCTACCGGCTGCTGGAGGACCCGGGCCTGGCCATGGCTGACCGCCGCTTGGGCCAGGCCGTGCTCGACACGCTGGAGGGGGCTCTGCAGGCCAGCGACGACACCGCGCCCGCGCGCTACCTGGAGGCGGGCTCGCGCCTGGGGCCCGACAGCCTGGCGCTGGCTATGGACCGCGCACTGGTGGCCCGACGACCCAGCGCCCCCATGACCCGGGAGGAGTTCCTGGAGAAGGCCGCGGCCCTCTTCATCGCTAAGGTCAAGCCCGTGGGCTGAGCCCCGCCCTCCGCCGCCGCCTCCTCCTCCGCCTGGACATACAGGGCCCTCAGGGCCTGTTCACCTGCTTCTGGGCGGAGCACTTCCGGGGGCCAGGACTGGGGTGTCCCTGCATGCCAGCTTCCCACCTGGAATGGTGCCTCAGTCCCCTTCAGCGGGGGAGGGGGCAAGGGTCCCTCCCCGCACATTCACCAAGGTTCGCCTCTCCTGAGCAGAAATAAAGTCTGTTCCCCAGGCAGACCTGATGTGTGTGCAAGCGCCTGTGACCACTCCCAGCACACGTCCCCGGAAACGCTCTCCATTCGGGGAAACGCCAGCCAGCCCCAGCGAGTCCCACCGCTGCCCAGAAACCAGGGTGCCCCTGCACTTGGCTTCATGGGAGCGGAGGGCACTGGGACACCCAGTGAGATGCCTTGGACCCACAGCCCCAAGATCTGGGAGGCACGGGCGGCCCCCAGCCGTCCCTCCCCGAACCCCCTGCCAGAGCAGGTCCTCTCTGGTCCTCGATTTACCCCAGCCGCCAAGGGAAGAGGTCAGCTGGGCCGGTAGTCGTGATGGTGATGACTGAAACAGCCAACAAGTCCAAGGCCTGCAGTGTCTTGCCTCACCACTGTCTTATGCAGAAGGTAAACCACTGCCCACATCTGGCAGATGGTGAAACCCAAGCCCAGAGGAGCAGAGGTCACACCACCAGCAAGGGGCCAACAGGGCCCAAGCCCCAGTCACCCACACCCACACCACCTCCAACACCATGGGATTGGGGGGGTGGGCAGGGAACCCATCCAGGATCTAGGCACACCAGACAGTCACCAAGTACCTGAGTGTCCCCTTCCCACCAGTGGGATCACTTCCTGGACCCAGGACTCTGCAGGAAACACACTGCTAGCCCAGATCAGGTGCAGGCAGGTCCAGCCTCAGCTTCCTCCTCTGTCAAATGGGATCCAGGCCACCCCTGTTGACTGAGGGAGACCACACACAAGGAGGGAATCTAAAGCCTTTCTCCAGCTACCTTTGGCAGGAACCAGCTTGCCTCCTCCAGTTTCCCAGCACCTGCCCTTGGCCGGTAACTGATAAACCAGTAACAGCCCCACCTTCCTTTCTTTTCCCACTGGCTCTTCCAAAATCTCCCAACCCCCTCCAGGGGCAGGAAAGAAATGGAAACTGAGTCCCCCCCTCCTTGCGCTTGGTGGCTTTTGTGACAGTACTTGGCTGTATGTACCTGTCATCATGAAAGGTGACAGGTACCCCTGTGGGTGCTGGCATGGTATGCAGTGGCCATGCTGTGAGGAGGCACAAGCCACCTGGAGGTACCTGACTGGCAGCTCCTGCTTTGGGGTAAATGAATGAGTGTTATTGTTTCAAGTCTCAAAGTTGTGGAGTCATTTGTTCCATAACCAGAAGGTTCACACAGGTGCTTCAGTCAGTAAGCATTAGCTGTTACAGCGTACAGATTACTCTTGGGCCCCAGGAGCCGCCAGTAACCTGTGGTTCCCCCGGGGCGACAGAAACTGTCGCCAGCCATCAGAAACAGGGCTGGACAGTATGTAGAAGCCGTCACTGGTGCCACCAGATTCTCTTCCCAGCTAAGGAGGCTCACTGCTGCCCCACTGCAGAGAAGGAGCCACATGGCCCAGGAGACACCTTCACCCCCTCTGGGACAGGAGTGGCCAGTGACCACCAGGGGATAACCAATGGGGGACTGCCGGGGGCGTGGCCAGTGAAGGACTGGCCAGAGGTCTAAGCTGGCCTGCTTGCCTCAGGGGAAGCTACCTCTGGGGGCAGCTCACACTTCAGGGCCAACCTCCAACTCCCCCCGTCCCACCTGGGTCGGGCTGAGGCTGACACCAGCTGGGGTCATGTCCCCCGTCCCGTCCACCTTCCCTCACTGCCTCCCCTGAGTCACCATCACGCCTGGTCTTGGGTCCAGAAGTCCTGGCTTGACCTTTACAGGCATGACCTAGGGAAGCTGAGCCATCTTGCTTACCTGGCCTCGCAGCAGCGTGGGCACTGGCCTCCCTGCCTTCCACACTCCACAGGCCCCAGAAGTCTCCTCCTCTCCCCCAGCTTCCCAGGGGAAGGCAGGTGTCCTTGAGCTCTGTTAGGGGCCTCTCCTCTACTCATGCTTCCTCCTCACTTGGCATCTCACTGGGGCCGCAGCTTCAATTACTGCCTGGTCACCAAGGAGTCTCAAATTCACATCTCGAGCCCAGCTCTGCTCTACTCCAGCCCTAGAGAACCAACCACCTGCTGGGCATCTCCTCAGGGACATCCCAAGATCATCCCAGGCCTGTCACATCCAGGATGGAGCCTCCGGACAGCCTCCCTGGTCCTGAGGCTCCTCTAGAGTTTCTGGTCTCTGAGGAAGCCTCCCCGCCCAGGACTGGGGCTTGGCCTGGGTGCCTCCCCTGTCCTGTCAGCGGGCGCTTCTCTGCATCATGTTGCTTGCACATTATAGCTTCATCCTGCCTGGTCCTCCCGACCCTGGTCCAGTCCACATCCCCACCAGCCCAGCAGTGCTCCAGGCACCCTGGCCTCAGTGAGTGGTTCAGGAACAGCATGTGACTCCCAGCTGGCCAATAAGACACACAGCCCTGGGACTTTTCCTGGAACTGCTGTGCTGAGAAGACCTGGGCCTGGATCCTGGAGCCATCTGGTCACCACATGGCCTGTGAACAAAGTGAGCACTCAGGAAGGCTGGGCAGGGAGACTCCTCAGTGTCTATTCTTGCCTCTGTCCCCTCACTGGGCCAGGCACATGGTATCCAGCTGGTCTGGCTTGTCCCTGCTTTAGGCCTTTGCACATACTGTTCCTTTTTCTGTGACACTATTCCTCCAGACCCACGTGGCTCACTCCTTTCTGGTCTCTGCTCAAATGCCACTTCCGGAGAGGCGCCTCCCCCAACGATCCCCATCCAAAATAACCTGTCTGCTCCACTCCTATTGCTAATGCCTCACTCTGCTCTATATTTCTTCATAACAATTACTGCTACCAGAAGTTGCTTAACAATTTGCTTCTGTCCTTTCTTCTTGTCTCCCCCAAAGCAGGGGTTTTTATAAATTTTATTCACTGCTGTACCTGAATATGTCTATGGAAGGCCATGAATTAATCACTTTTCCAGAGGAAGAATCTACACTCACAGAAGCCAGGGTATTCATTTCCTGTGGCTGCAGTAACAAACCACTTGAAAAACAAAACCCCAGAAAAACCCCACAACAACACAAGTTCATTATCTCACAGTTCTGGAAGGTTTAGCATTTGAGGATCATTTCCAAGTTTATGGCAGAACCTAGATTTGAATTCAGGGCTCTTCTATGGCATGTGATGGAAGGCTCAACTCAAACTGGCTTAACAAAAAAAGAAATAATTTAATTACTTGCATTACTGCAAGGGGAGGTCAGGCATGGCTGGATCCAGAGCACAAACAGGATCATCAGCACGCTCCCATCAGGCAGCTCAGCCTTCCTGAGGACCAACTTTTTTCACAGGCCTCGTGGTGATGAGATGGTCCTTTAGCTGCAGGCCCAAGTTCTCCCAGCTCAGCCACACCAGCATCGTGTCCCCAGAAAAAGACCAAGTCACATGCTGTCCCCAAATGAACCACTCCAGCCAGGGGCCCTAGGACATTGGTTGGATGACCCAGCTCTGCAGCCAGGGCTAGGGGTCAGTCCAATTCAAACCTTGCAGGCTAAAAATGGGTACCTCCACAGGAAAATGGAGGTGCTATGGCTGGAAAACAGGCAAGTAGAAACCCCAGGTGGCCACCACCCCAGGATGTTTCAGAGTCCAAGGTGTGGACTTTCCTGGAGCGACACAGCCTTATGTGGGGGGGACTGGCTGGAGGGTCCATAAACCTGGCACCTCCCTTTACCCTTTACATTTTCCAGCTGAGCCCCCACCCACCCCAAAACTCCTGTGATGTGGGGTGTATGTTGGCAAACTTCTCTAGAAGAATCATAATTCATTCTAATTACTACTGATCAACAAACTGGTGCAGCCAATGCTATGATGTTGATGCTATGAGCAGAGAAGGAGGAACAGAAAACACTTAGAACACTAGACAAAGCAAGGTGTGCAGCCCGGTTTATAGACGAGGGTCCCCTCCAGGTCCCACAGGGTGCAGGGCAGAGCCCTCTGTACTGATGAAGCTGCTACTCTGCCCAGGGTTCTCAGAGTCCTCCATTCGTCCCCACAGATGACATTTTGTTTTCCTCCCCCAGACAGGTCTACCTGCCTGTCCTCAGTGGTGACCGGCCCAGGGCCAGATGTCAGGGCACCTGGGAGAAGGAAGAGGCTCAGCCCTGCCCCAGGTGTTGGTGCAGCTGTTGGCAGCCCGGGTCCCCCGCCACGAGGCCACCAAGGGCCAAGGGTGCCAAGCCCACCTTCATGGAGAGCTGTCACCTGCGGACGTGCAGGGATGGAAGCCACGCCCTACCCCTACACTCCCATCCAGATCTGAGTGGGTGTCCGGGCCCAGGGAGCAGCTAGAATCAGGACTCTGATCTGGGGTTCCGGTGGGACGGGTGCCGAGTCAAGGCTGCAGAAGGCGCGCCGAGTGGGGAGAGGGCTGCGAGCGACAGAACCCTCCCCGCTCGAGCGTCTGGGGCGGCCGGACCGGGTCCCGGGTGGGGAAACTGAGGCTCGCGCCGGCACCGCCCCGGCCCGGCCCCGCCCCGCGCCGGGACGTCACAAAAAGGCCCCAAAAGCGCGGCGGGCCGGGCAGAGCGGCGCAGCGCTGCCCTGCCCGCGGCCCCACGCACAGGCGTCCAGGGAGCTAGTCCGAGCCGGGGCGGCGGCGGCCTTCCAGGGGACCGGAAGCGCCAAAGCGCCTGCGCGCGCGGCCCCCGGCTCCCGGCGGCGCGCTCGGCGGCCGGGGGAGGGGTCGCTTCCCGGCGTGCCCCGCGGGCGGGCGCGCAGGCGCGATCGGGGCGGGCGGCGCGCAGGCGCACTCGGCGGGGGCGGGGCGCGGCAGCGGAGGCAAGCACCAGGCGGCGGCGCAGAGCGAGTGGAGCGCCCGGGGGCTCCGGGCGGCGGCGGCGGAGGCGGCGGAGGCGGCGGCGGCGGCGCAGAGGAGGAAGCCGGCCCCGGCCCGTCCCGCGGCCCCGCGGCCCCCCGGCCCCACGCGCCCCGGGCCCCGGGCCCTTCCGCCGCCGCCATGGCCCGGCCGCTGGTGCCCAGCTCGCAGAAGGCGTTGTTGCTGGAGCTCAAGGGGCTGCAAGAGGAGCCGGTGGAGGGCTTCCGGGTGACCCTGGTGGACGAGGGCGACCTGTACAACTGGGAGGTGGCCATCTTCGGACCCCCCAACACCTACTACGAGGGCGGCTACTTCAAGGTGAGCGGCGGGGTGGGAGGGGCGGCGACCCCTTCTCCAGCTCTTCGGGCCCCCTCCCCCACCTCTGTCCCCTCCCCACTCCCCTGGCAGGGCCCACTCCCACTGTCCCTGCTCCTCGTGGGGTTCCTTTCTTCCTCCTCCTTCTCGCGGGGTCCCCTCCCCTTGCTCCTCTGCCTGGTCTCCTCTGGTGTGTTGAGGGCCCTCGGTCACCCCCTCTTCCTCTCCAGCCCCAAGAGTCCTTGAGAAGCGCCAGGTCCCCTAAGGCCACTTCAAGCCTCCAGTGGGGAGACCCGGGACCATCCTGTCCCTTTGGGTGCATGGCCTTTGCTTCCCCCAGGCCCTGGTGCCCGCCCCCCTCCTCCCGCCTGTACTTGCTGCCCAGAGCAGACAAAGAGGCCTCCCCAGGACCGGCCAGCACTGTTGTGAAGAGCCCTGGCCTCGGGAAAGGGAAGGGAGGCCTGCTGCCTGGGGGCTGGCTCGGCCGCTTGCTCGGGTTCCAACAAAGGCCTGGATGGGCTTGGCGGCCAGGATTGGCTTGGAAAGCGGCCACCCTGGCAAGTAGCAGTGGGCCAGGTCCTCTGGGCTTCACCATGATCTTTACATAACCTGTTCCGTTCGATCCTCGTGCCCACATTTTGTTCTGTTCCTGGGAGCCACACTGCAGAACCCACACAGGTCCGGCCTCAGAAGCTCTGGCTCCTCTGTGGCCTAGCTGGCGTTTCTCCTGTCCTGCTGATCAAGCAGCTTTTGGGGCCTGAATTGCTTGCTCTGGGCCGCTCCTAGGCCCTTTGTGGTGACTGAGTTCTGAGCAGTTCCCTGTTAATAACCATTATTGGGAGCAGTGAGGCATGGGCTGTCCCTGGGACTGGCTGTGTCTCAGTCCAGTGTGGACTAGAACTCAGGCCAAAACCTGAACAGGCTGTGAGTCCAGATGTGGCCTTGGGAGGATATCTCCCAGATCAAAGGACTTTGCTGCTTAAGCAAGGGGGATAAGGCAGGGGGTTGCCTTGCGAGGGAGGTGGGTCCTGGACTCACGGCTGGAACACGGTCACTGCCTGCCAAGGTCCCAGTGGGCCTGGCTGGGAGGCCTGGGCGGGAGCGGGGCAGGCTGGTGCTGCCCTGGCAGATGTCTGTGTTTGCACTCTTGGCTAGCATTTTAGCCAAGCCTGCTGTTGGCCTTAAGGGAGCAAGCTGAACTACTGGGGTGATCCCTGGTTGAGGTTCTCTGGTTGCCAGAGTTGGATGGGGGATTGCAAGTTGACAGCCCTAGGCTGAGGTCTGATCTGGAGTCCATCTTCTCCACACAGGGCCTGCGTTTGGGGCTGATCACCAAATGGTTTGACCAGCCCCCCCTCCCACAAGCCCCTTTTGTCTGCTTCTGGGAGCAGCTGACTGTGAGGATAAGAGCCCCGCTCAGAGCAGGAATAGGGAGTCCTACCTAAGGCCAGGCCAGAACTCTGGCCTGAAAAGAACGAACCTGGGTTTCTGGCTGTTGCCTACTGTTTGCAAGGGATTGTGGGTAGGGCCTCCCGGGCAGTTTTGGTATAAGCCTGGTTTTCTAGAGAAGGATGGCCTGGAGAGGGGGCGCATCTGATCCTGTCTGCTGTCGGCTGGCCTTAAGGAAGGCAGCAAGGGACCCACGGTGGTTCTGCCACCCTTGGATCCTCCTGTCACACTGTGGTTGGGTGCTCAGTGGGGAGAGGACATGGGTGCTAGAAGTGCCTGGGGGTCACCATGGTTTCTCAGTGCCTCCCTCTCAGCCGCCCAGCCTCACCCGTTCCCCCTTATGAGCTGCAGGGGCCCCAGGAAGCGTGTGCTGTGCTGAGGGGTGCCCCAGAGACCGGGTCGGGGAGTCCCTCCACAGCTGCATGCTGTGCGCCCCTGGGCATGTTACTTTCCACCGAGCCTCAGTTGACACAGTGGTGAAGGCACCTCTGGGACCTGGTGGGTGCCTGGGGCAGAAGAGGCCTCAGCTGGGCTCGGGCTGTCACTTAGAAACCCAGCCCTGGGCTTGCAGGAGACGATGGGGCAGGGTCTGAGACCTGAGTTCAGAGTTGGCTCACTCCAGAACAGAGAGCCTCCCCCTTGACCCCAGTGTCTCCTATCCTAGAGGGTGATTCTCCAATGATAGGAGGAGAGGGGACATAGCAGAGGTGCCCCATGGGGCCCCGAGAGCCTGAAGCACTGACAGGGTCCCTGGACTGGGGCATAAACAGGCTGAGTCGGGGACACAGATCTCCCCCCGGGGCCCTCCTCTGTCTTCCCATGACCTTCCCGGCTATCTTCTGACACCCCAGGGCTGACACCTGCAGGCAGAGGGCCCGGCGCTGACTCATCTCCACCCCCAGTGCCTGCCTAGTGAACACGCATCTATTTTAATCCTCCCCACGAGCTGGAGACTGAGGCTGGGCGCCCAGCATGGTGCTCAGGTAGCCAGCCCCGGGCTCTGGTCCCACCACAGGCCTTGGAGCTGCTCCCCAGGGCTGCCCACACCTGGCAACAAGGCAGGAACCAGGGTCGGCTTGGCTCAGGTGACTCCATGAACACCCCAGGCCCGTGAGGGGTGCCAGAGGCAGGCGGGTCCCAGGCCAACTGCTTGGGTGGCCTGACTCACTGAGCCCCCTGCTCTCCCCCCACCAGGCACGCCTCAAGTTCCCCATCGACTACCCTTACTCCCCTCCCGCCTTTCGGTTCCTGACCAAGATGTGGCACCCCAACATCTACGAGGTGAGCATGCCCTTGGGCCATGTGAGGGTAGGGGGGCATGGGGACAGGAGCCATGTGGGTGCTGACCCTTCCCTGCCCCCCCATATCTCACAGACTGGGGACGTTTGCATCTCTATTCTCCACCCTCCGGTGGATGACCCCCAGAGCGGGGAGCTGCCCTCGGAGCGGTGGAACCCCACGCAGAATGTCAGGTGAGGGCATCAGACAGGCCCGCCCTGGGGGGTGGACACGGGGCGAGCGCAACTTCCTGTCCTTGCACACACACGCCCTGTCTCTGCCAGCCTTTCCCCCATCTTTTGCCACCCACTACCCCACCCACCTTTGGTAACATTCTCAGGGAATCCTGGACTTCCCTTGTGGCTCAGCTGTAAAGAATCCGCCTGCAGTGCGGGAGACCTGGGTTCAGTCCCTGGGTTGGGAAGATCCCCTGGAGACCAGAAAGGCTACCCACTCCAGTATTCTGATCTGGAGAATTCCATGGACTGTATAGTCCATGGGGTTGCGAAGAGTCAGACACGGCGACTTTCACTTTTCGGGGAATCCTGTCTGCCTACCCCAGGGGTCCCCCCTCCTTCCTTGAGCCCCAGAGAACACAGTCCCCTTTGTCCTGCGGGCTACGCTCACCCTGCCTTACACCCAGCGCCCTTCATTCAGCCCAGGTCTGAGCGTGGGTGGCCTGGGGAAACCATTTTGCAGGAGGAACACCCTGGGGAGGGGACAAACCTGCTTCACCTGAGCAAAGGTGGTCCTGGCCTTGGCTGCCCACCCCACGTCCTATCCCAGGAGCTAGGCATGCGGCAGAGGATGAGGGTCAGGGTGGGAGGCTCCCAGGCAGTACTCTGGGCCATGGATTCCCCCACGCCGACTCCTGCTCCTCCAGGACCATCCTCCTGAGTGTCATCTCCCTCCTCAACGAACCCAACACCTTCTCGCCAGCCAACGTGGACGCCTCTGTGATGTACAGGAAGTGGAAAGAGAGCAAAGGCAAGGACCGCGAGTACACGGACATCATCCGGTGAGCGGCCCAGGGGTCTGGGCCCTCCTCCTCCTGCCAGAAAGGCCAGGATTTTTCTCTCATGAAGCGTGTGGTCCACGTATGTACCGTCACATGTGGACATGCCGTGTGTGTTGTGGGGCATGTGTGTGTGTCTCGTGTGTGTGGTGTGAGGGCATGTACCTCACATGGAGTTCACACACCCTGCTGTCTGCCAGGATTCAGCAGGGTCTTGCCACCTTCCCTGGTTTTGTAACTAGAAGGGCAGTGATTCCCGACCCCTGCTCTGCCCTGTGTGAAGACCCTGCACACTGGGGCGTGATCATGTGCGCTTGGCCCTTGGCTTTTCCCCACGGGTCTCCTCAGGAGTGGGTTCTCCATGTGTGACCAGGCCCAAGCTGTGCAAGGTGGTCTGTTTTCTCACCTCCTGAAAGTGAGTCTCACTGGCGCTGCAGTTCTGAGACTTGGAATCATTTTCTAAAGGCAGCAAAGCCGGGTGGGATCAGCGTGTTTAGGAAAGGTCTTCATTTAAGGAAAGTAATTTTTTCCTGGCTATGAAAGCAGTGCATCTGTCAGGAGTTGGCCAGGGGAGCGCTCTCATTACCCTGGCCTCCTGTTCTCTCCCCTGTGAGCAGGGTACATGACCTGGCGGGAGAGTCTATACAAAACTCCCCTGAGTGCCGGCCGTGCCAACAGCGCCCCTGGGCCTGCACATTCCACCTGGTTGTGTCTGCTGTGTCCTGTGAGCTGGTCTGTGATCACTGCTCTTTCTCACTTGTTCTCCTGGGACTTGTGACTTACGTCACGACAAACTTAACTCTTTCATAAGTCTCTTCTGAGGAGGTTTTTGGTCTGTTCTTTGTGTCTTAGAAAAGCAAGTAGGTCAGACGCGTGTTTCCATGACGACCTAGTCTCTTCCCCCACCCCCAGCATTTACCCTGAGAAATGAGTCCTTGTTCTCACCAGCACCCACACTCACCTGCTGTGTCGCTGTGCCTGCGGAGCTGTAGAGACCCGTGCCTGTGGGCCAGCCTCGCGACCTCACGGCGAGAGCTCAAGAGAGCCCAGCGGCACCGTCGGAAGGTGGGACCCCAGGGGCAGCAGGTGCAGTCAGAGCCCCAGTGGGGAAGCACATGCAGAAGACGTGATGCCAGTCATGGCAAGATACTCAAGTGAAGAGAGGGGAGGACTTGGGACCCGGCCTGGCGGCAGTGTGCTGAGCATCTGCCGGGGGCACCACCCTGTGGCCGGCCTTCCCCTGCGGTGCTGAGCAATTCCCCCGCCTACAGAGCTGGCCCAGCACCCTGGCTGCTCCCACTTGACCCAGCTTTTTCCTCAGCAGCTGGGATCTGTGTTTCTCTTCCTGATGAGCTGACACCTTCCTGGTTCAGAACCCACGCTCCGCCTCTTCCTTAGCCCATGGTCACCCCATTCTGTGCACATGTGTGTGCGTGTGCACCTGTGTGTGAGCAGAAACCCCTGGGTTTCTGGGGCACACATGGGCTGTCCCCTGAGGGATCTGGCTCCGTCTGCTCTGGGCGCCCCCTGGTGCTGGTGTCACCCCTGGGTGCCCTGCACTGTTCCACGGGAGCGCCTGCGCGGGTCTGGGGCCACCGACCACAGCAAGGCTGACCTGTGTCTCTCCGCAGAAAGCAGGTCCTGGGGACCAAGGTGGATGCAGAGCGGGATGGCGTGAAGGTACCCACCACACTGGCTGAGTACTGTGTGAAGACCAAGGCCCCAGTGCCGGACGAGGGCTCCGACCTCTTCTATGACGACTACTATGAGGATGGCGAGGCTGAGGCTGACAGCTGCTTCGGGGACGATGAGGATGACTCAGGCACCGAAGAGTCCTGACACTACATCCCTGCGAATAAACTTACAAATTTTACCTCAGCCGCCCGACTGTCTGCCGCCGCCACTACCTCCGGGCGCCGCGTGGCCCGGCGCCGTCCACCCCATCTCCGCCTCCAGGGAGGCCGCCGGGCTCGCGTCCCTGGGCACCGCGTGGGCCAGACGCTGCTCAGGGACCCTAGCCTGCCTGCCCCGCCTGCAGGCCAGAGACTCAGGGTCCCGGCTTGTGAGTGGACGGATTGACTTGGGGTCACCTCTTCTCTTTGCTTTGGTTTGTTTGGAATTTAAATAAAGCAACTTTATGAGAAGCCCAAGGACCAACCTCTCCTTGGCCCCAAGGTCGGTGGGACCCAGGCAAGGGCACAGGCTCTAGTGACGGGCATGTGATCCACAACGGGAGACTTCAGCCGCCCCTCTGAGCCTGGAAGCTCCCGGGGCCTCCTGTTGGGTCGTCTGACTAGGGGGAGGGGCCACAGGGACCTGGGCTCTGGGTAGGAAGGGCCCCGGGGGCACACTTGGGGCTGAGAGGCCCTGGGGGTACTGAGCTCCAGCTCCCGGGCAGTGTCCTCCATGCTGGTGGTGTCCAGGGCTGTGTGTCCTTTGAACCCAGTAGGTGCTGGTGCCCAGGCCGTAGGAGCCACCAGCCAGTGTGGAGACCCCAGAGCCCGCAGCCAAGGCCTCCAGCCAGGCTTTGTCACTGCCCATTTTGTAAATAAAAGTTTTATTGGAACAAAGACATACTCATTTCTTCACCCACATTTAGCTGCAGCTTTAAAGCTTGAGTGATGGTAACACAGCCTCTGTGTCAGAAGTCAGAAACACTTCCTGGTCGTTTATAGGTGCGTCTGCAACCTGCCATAACCCTCAGGCCTGGGGGTCCAGCCCTTCTGCTCCTGGGACCCGTTCCCCCTGCCCCTAGGCTTTCGCTGCCATGTAATGACGGGCCCAGACTCAGCATTCACCCTGCTTCACACTTGGCTTGTGTAGGTTGGGGGTTCACCCTCCACCACTGAGGTGACCAGAGCCTTGGGGCCTGGAGAATAAGAGCCCAGCGTCAGAACAGTTTCTGCCACCTGAGTGACCCGGCACTGCCACCTCTGCACAGGACAAGCAGGGGCAGGTATGAGCCCGGAAGCAAAGGGAAGGGACATGGGCTGCCCTCCAGAGAGTGAGGCTTGTGGCTTGGATCCACACAACTGACCAAGGCCTAGGAGTCCTATCCTTCTAACCGGGGTCTCATCTCAAGCTTGGGTCTGCCTTGTGGACTTCAGGTAAACATGTAATGGGATGCATGGAATAAGTGTAATCCCATGTAATGTCTGGGACTTAATTGTACCAAAAAGTTACTTGTGTATCTGAAACTCAAATATAAGCTGTTGCCCAGTTTTTTTTACCTGGTAAATCTGATGAACAACCCCCTCTCCCAGCCCCAAACACTAACGAAACCTGCTTCCTGGGGTCATTAGGATTAAACAAGGTTGGACATAACACACTATAAATACCCATTTCTCTTAAGCCTAACTCTGGCCTCACACCCTCCTATTCGGAAATGGCTCCAGAGCCTTGTGTGCCAGACGCCACTGAAGGAGAGGTGGACAGTAGGCCCCTGCTGCAGAGCCAGTACTGGGATGAGCCTGTCTGCCTCTGTGACCCATTTTTCAGCCAAGTCATATTTATTTATCACGACCCTTTCAGTATCACAGGAGAGGAAAACCCAATTCACACCGACTCAAGTGTGACTTCCATGACTGGCGGGCAGGGGTTTCAGGCACAGCACTGGCTCCAGCCCAGACTCTTGTCACTCCCCAACCTGTGGGCAGCAGAAGAGCAGCTCCAAAAATGTCCATTCCCCGACCCCCAGCATCTGTGTCTTTAGACTGGAAGGGCAGGAAATGATTCTCTGGAGCCCCAGAGGAACCCACATGTGGATGTTTGCCCCACGAGAGAGTAAATGCATGTGGTTTCAGGCACTGAGCATGTGGTCAGCTTCCTCATTTTCAGGCAGAAGCCCCTCACCCTGGTCCCACCAGGGTGATACCAGGCTGGTATCCTTCCAAGTCCAGCAGCATGAAGGCTGTTTCTGGAAAGTTCCAGAAGAAAAATGGGCCCTCGTCTTCACTGAGCTGGTGCAGGGTTTAAATTGGTCCTCTGCCCACAACCAATCTCTATGGCCAGAGGGTATAGGGAATGCTCTGATTGGCTGGTCTGGGTCCCATGGTGTTGAGGGCTGCAAGGAGAAGGGTGAACTGAAGGAGGGAGGACCCAGATGAGCCTGGCTAGGACCCTTAGACTTGCAGGAGCCCCAGGGTGCTCATAACAAATGAGTTTCATACCATCTTTATTCATAACAGCCAAAATCTAAAAGACCCCAGATATCCATGGACAGATGGAGGGATAAACACACAGATGATGGATAAATACAATGTGGTCCCTCCACAAGCTGGAATATTATTCTGCCTTTAGAAAGAAAGATTCTGACACCTGCTACACCATGTATGAACCTTGAGAACACAATACTCAGAGAAACCAGATCCAGAAGGACACACACTGATTCCACTCACAGGAGGTCCCTAGAGGAGTCAGATCCAGAGACAGGAAGTATTTGGTGGGGCCACGGGCTGGGGGTGGGGCTGGGGAGTCAGTGTTTCATGAGGACAGAGCTTCAGTTTGGGAAGATGACGTTCTGGAGATGATGGGGAGGGTGATCCCATGACAATGTGAACGTACCTAATGCCATAAGCTGTGCATTTAAATACAGTTAGGATGCTGCATTTATGGTGTGCGTATTTTGCCACAATGAGACAACAGGGCAAGGAAATGATCGAGCTGAAACCACACAACACCACGGCTGAGCTGGGAGGTGGAACATGACGGGGTAATAGATGCTCAATAGGGATTCCTGTAAATTTTTCAGATGTGATCATGGTGACAGGGTTTTGTCTCCAAAGAGTGCATATCTTTCAGAAACACCTGGGGGTGATGTGGAATCATCCGGAGCTGTGAATGTCACCTCCCTCCCCCACAGGAAGGGTGGGTGTGAACTGTGCTGGGGCTCGGGGCCAGAACCGTGGAGGCCCCCAGATCCAAGATGCTGCTCCTGCTGGTGGTCCTGGAAGCCCTGTGGGCAGGTGAGCGAGGTGGGGACCCTGAGGCTGGAGCTGCGGCACCCAGGGTCCACGGCGAGGGGCAGGGCAGGGGGGTGAAGAAACAGACTGGATACAATTTCCCTGTCCCCAGACAGGACTCACTGAAAAAACATCAGTGGCCCCCAGAGCACGAGATGGCTGTCCATGAAACAGCCTCGAAAAGAGCTTGTGGGGAAAGCAAAGAGCAAAGGGCAGAGGACACCCGTCGTCCTGAGGGTGTCCGTTCCCCTTCCCCAGATGAAATATTTCTGGAAGGAGGCTCCAGAGCAGGAAGCAGGGCGGCAGCGAGGGAGCTTCACTTTCCTCCAACAATATATTTTTTTTAATTTAAAGTGGAGTGGGGGACTTCTCTGTTGGTCCCCTAGTTGGGACCCTAAGCTTCCATTGCAGGGGACATGGGTTTGATCCCTGGTCAGAGAAATAAGATCCTGAAAGCTATCATTCAGGATGGCCAAAATTTTTAAATTAAAAAAAAAAGGAATAAATTAGAAGTTTCGAATTAACAGATACATAAAGGGCTTCCCAGGTGGCTCAGCGGTAAAGAATTTGCCTCCCAATGCAGGAGACACAAGAGATGAGGGTTTGATCCTTGAGTCGGGAAGATCCCCCTGAGAAAAACTGGCAATCCACTCCAGTATTCTTGCCTGAGAAATCCCATGGACAGAGGAGCCGCGGGGGCTGTATAGTTCATGGGGTCACAAAGAGTCAGACGTGACTTAGTGACTAAATAACTACAAGTATATATAAAACATACAGCAAGGTTCTACTGTTTGGCACAGGGAACTATACCTAATATCCTGTAATAACCTAAAATTGAAAAAGAACCTGAAAAAGAATATAAATGTGAGTGTTAGTCACTCAGTCATGTCCAGCTCTTCACAACCCCGTAGACTGTAGCCCGCCAGGCTCTTCTGTCCATGAGATTCTCCAGGCAAGAATCCTGGAGTGGATTGCCATGCCCTCCTTCAGGGGATCTTCCAGACCCAGGGATGAATATATATATAATATACATGTATATGTATATAACTGAATAATATATATATATTTTATATATATATATATATTTTTGCTATACACCTGAAACTAACACATGGTAAATCAACTATACATCAGTCTTTTAAAAAGTGAAAAAAAGAAAAAGCAACCATTAAAGAAAAAAAAAGGTGTGAAGTGGGTTGCTAACAGTTCGGGGCTTCTTCCTGGGGTGATGGGACTTGCTGTTGGGGAAGAGTTTGGTTTCACAGCTTGGGTGACCGAGGGTCTGTCAGTTTCATCTCCATATGGCTGTCATGACTTCTTCTGAGTGAGGCCTGAGGGTGAGGGCAAGGCTTGGCAGATGTGAGGTTCTTTTCCTTTCTTGAATTAAAAAGAAAAATGTGTTTATTTTGGCTGCACCAAATCTTTGGTGGCACGCAAGATCATCAATCTTTGTTGCAGCAAGCAGGATCTTTAGTTTTGACATGTGAATTCTTAGTCACTGAATGTGGGATCTAGTTCCCTCACCAGGGACCAAACCCACGCCCCCTGCACTGGAAGTACAGAGTCCTAGCCTCGGGACCACCAGGGAAGCCCCCCCATTTTTTTCCTTCTGACTTCTTTCCACTTTCACAGAGAAATCAGGAGAGTCCTGCAGACAACTTTCCTTTTCTCCTAATCCCTCGGTGGTAAACATTTTGCCTCCATTGCTTTATCATCCCCCCCAACCTACCCCACCCCTTGGTGTGTATACAAAATACAAATATGTGTTTATCATTATTTTCCTGAACCATTTGAGAATGAGATTTAGATGCACTGCCCCTCACCCCTAAACGCTTTGGCATGTATGTGTGTGTGTGCGTGTGCATATGTGTGCGTGTGCGTATGTGTGTCCGTGTGCTTATGTGTGTGTGTCGGGGTGGGGGGGGGTTATGTGTGTGTGCTGGGAACAGGCCATCCTGTCACAGGATGGATTCTCAGCATCCTTCCCCTCAGCTCACCTACAGACCTCACTCCAGTTGTCCACACGGTGTCCTCAGTGAGCAGGATCTAGTCGTCCTGCTGTTCTCGGTCCCCTGTGCTCTGGTAGCATCTCCATCTCCCCCAAGTCCTCCGACCGCGGCCCTGGGCTGAGTCCCCAGGCTGGGCTCGGATGATGCATTTTCCGGAGGAACCACGGAGGGGCGCTGTATTCGCCCCTTCATGGTGGATCCCACCAGGCCTCTCCAGGGTGAGGTCGCGCATGTGCGCTTGGTTGTTGTCTTGAGAGGCGGCCGTGGGGCTCTGGTGGAGCTCTGGTGGAGCTGGATTCGCAGCATGTGGGACAGGTGCAGGCTGTTTGCTCCCCAGCAGCACCCAGGAAGTGCAGAGAAGGAAACCACAGCCCCACGAGCGAGGCAGCCTTCACACGACCGCCCCGCTAGGAGGGACGGAGCTGGAATTTCAGCCCCAGCTGGCTACCTCCCCAGATTGTATACACTTGTTCATAAATGGCACCTGGGAGCATGAGATGCAGACTGGGTGGGATGGTGGGCATCCCACCATGCTGGCCCACCATCACTGTGATCAACTGGTGACCCAGCAGGATAGGGGTTCCCACCACCCACCCATCATCCTTTCTCCCTTCCTTCTTTCCTTTCTTCCATTCCATGCATGCATCCATCCATCTGTTATCCATCCATCCTCATCCATCATCCATCCATCAACAGCAGGGAGACCGGAGTGCTGGAGGGGATGGGGGCAAGTGTGAAGGAAGCAGGGTCAGCTGAGGTGTGTCTTGTGGGTCATGAGGAGTTTGGATGTTTAACGCATGAAGGAGGGACTTCCCTGGTGGCCCAGGAGTTAGGAGTCATGTTTCCACTGCAGGGGGCATGGGTTTGACCCCTAGCCAGGGAGCTAAGATCCCACATGCCATGCAGCACGGCCAAAATTTTTAAAAACAGATTTTAAAAATTAAAGCATGATGGGGAATCACAGGTAGATTTTTTTAAGCTAATTTACATTAAAATGCTTTTTATCAATCATTTTTAATTCACAATTTTCCAAAAAATTTCTGGCCACATCCCAGGGCATGTGGGATCCAATCCTTGTCCCTGCATTGGAAAACTGGTAAGTCCCCATGATTGGTTTTAAAACAATTTTTATGGCAGCTTTATTGAGATGTCATTCACATACTATGCAATTTACCCAGTTAAAGGGTACAAGTCAGAGAATTTTAGCGCATTTGGAGTTGTGCAACTATCACCATAGTCTAATTCCAGAACATTCCATCCAGGGCCTTGGAGCTGGAGTCAGAGTGTCAAGGCAGGGGTGGGGCACCCAGTCCTAACCTGGCCTTTTCTCTCCCTCTCCCCAGGAGGCAACACCTTCGAGACACACATCATCGGGGGTCGAGACGCTGTCCCCCACTCACGCCCATACATGGTCTCGCTGCAGAAGTCGTCTGGCTTACACCAATGTGGTGGGGTGCTCCTGCACCAAAATTGGGTGTTGACAGCTGCCCACTGCCTGACCCAGCCGTGAGTGACCCAGCCCCACCCCATCACACCAGATGTCCCCAGACCTATCCTGGTTTCCCCATTCCCACCAGGAGGTGGGTCTGGAGAGATTTAAGTCAACTGTAGTGTTGTGAGGGGGTCCCCTTCCCCTCTGCAGTGATTGCTGAGGCAATAGTACATCACAGCAACCTTATTTGTGTATGTGACATTAGGCTGCGAGGATTCCTGGGGGCAGCTTATTTGCTATAAAAAAGAACCTTCCAAATGGACAGAGGTGGGTCTCTTGTGACACCCAGGAGTGTGTCTCCCACCTGTGGCCACAGGGACAGAGCTGGCCTATGAGGGTGGCAGGGCCAACACAGAGAGGAACCTGGGTGCATGACGCCATTGTGAAACCACCAGGTAAAGCCATCCCAGAGCTGTCCTACCTCTGGACTGGCCAGTAACAAAGACCGCAGATCAAACCCAGAGAAGTAATCAAAGGGGGTCTGTTTATTCAAGTAACTGAAAACATGGAAAAGAGACAGCCTTCAGGCATGGCTGGACAGGAGTCTGGGGTGAGGCGGGAGCAGGGAAGGCTTCCTGGAGGAGGCAGGGAGAAGACCAGACTGGGCAGGGGAAGGACTGCAGAAAGAAGCCGGGTGAGGGGGTGCAGTATTGTGAGTGCCCCTGGGCCAGAGCCTGGGAGGGCTGGGGCTCACACCCAGGCCTGCCGCCCCCCACAAATCCTGCAGCACCCCCACACCTCAACCCTGCCGCCCCCAGGACGCAGCAGCTGAGGCTTGTGCTGGGGCTTCATGTGCTGGGAGAGATCAGCCCTATCTACCGCATCAGGAAGGTGGTCTGGCACCCCGAATACAAGCCAGTCCCTCATCTGGAGAATGACCTCGCGCTGCTAAAGGTGCTGCCAGTGGGAGGAATGGTAGTTCCAGGTCCCCTCCCCCTGGCTCCCCTCCCTTACTGTCCCCTTCCCCAGACTCACCTTCCCACTGCCCCTCCCGCTGTGTTCTCCTCCCCCAGCATCCCCTCACCTACTCACCTGCCTCTTCCTGTCCCTATAGCTGGACGGGAAGGTGAAGCCCAGCAGGACCATCCAGCCCCTGGCGTTGCCCCGAGGGCGCCAGGTGGTGGCCACAGGCACCCGGTGCAGCCTGGCCGGCTGGGGCCTGACCCACCAGCCTGGGAACCTGGCCAGGGTGCTGCAGGAGCTGGACGTGCATGTGTTGGACACCAGGATGTGCAACAACAGTCGGTTCTGGCACGGCAACATCAGCTCCCACATGATCTGCCTGGCAGCTGACTCCAAGAACCAGGCCCCCTGCAAGGTGCGGGTGCTGGGGGTGGGGGCGCCCAGGTGAGCCTGGCTCCCTCCCTTCCCTGGAGGTCCTGAAGCTGGGAAGGAGCAGGCGCCCACTTCTCAAGTGCAGAAACTGAGGCACGGAGAGACTAAGCAGTTTGCCCATGGTTACACAGCGGGTGGCAGAGCTAGGCTTTGAACTCCAGCACCTAGAAACATCAGGGCATAGACGGAGCATGTGCAAAGGCCCTGGGGCGGGAAGGGGTCACAGAGAGAGTTACCAGGCAAGAAAGGAACTGAGAAGGGACTAAAGGAGGTGGGGGAAGGGGATAGATGGGGGTCTCTGCCCTGGAATCAGCCTTCCATCCCCTCCCACTGGATAAGCGGCCCCCTTCATCAGGAGGTGACTGGTGCTCCATTGCCTCCACAGGGGGACTCAGGCGGGCCGGTGGTGTGCAAAAGAGGCCAAGTGGCTGGAATCCTGTCCTTCAGCTCTGAGAATTGCACCGACATCTTCAAACCCCCCGTGGCTGTCGCTGTGGCCCCCTACATGCCCTGGATCAAGAAGGTCCTCCGCCACAATGGCTCACCTCCCTCACCTTGACCCTCCAGAGGTGGCCCTGATTCTGTGTTCCAAGGGGCATCCTGCAGCAGGGCAGCCAGGGGCCTGGATGTATCAGGGGACCAATACACCATAATAATAAAACTGCTTGAGCCTCCTGCGGGCCTTGGGCCTCGGGTTTGCCACCTACAAAATGGGTGGCACTTTTCAGGCTGCATGGGAGGGCCAGCCGCGGCCAAGGCCCATGGGCACTGGGGGCCAAAGGGAGAAATGGAGAAAAGGCCCCCGAATCTCCTTCCTTATCTTTTTGACTTTGGTTCTGTGTTTAGTGGGCTTCTCTGCTGGCTCAGAATTTGCCTGCAATGTAGGAGACCCGGGTTCCATTCCTGGGCTGGGAAGGTCCCCTGGAGGAGGGCATGATAACCCACTCCAGTATTCTTGCTGGGAGAATCCCATGGACAGAAAAGCCTGGTGGGCTACAATCAATGGTGTCACAAGAGTCAGTCATGCCTTAGCAGCTAAACCATCAACCACCACCATCTTTCAGTTCAGTCACTCAGTTGTGTCCAACTCTTTGCAACCCCATGCACTGTAGCACACCAGGCTTCCCTGTCCATCACCAACTCCTGGAGCTTGCTCAAACTCACGTCCATCGAGTCAGTGATACAACCCTACCATCTCATCCTTTGTCATCCCCATCTCCTCCTGCCTTCAGTCTTTCCTAGCTGCTGCTGCTGCTGCTGCTGCTAAGTTACTTCAGTCGTGTCCGACTCTGTGCGACCCCACAGACGGCAGCCCACCAGGCTCCGCCGTCCCTGGGATTCTCCAGGCAAGAATACTGGAGTGGGTTGCCATTTCCTTCTCCAATGCACAAAAGTGAAAAGTGAAAGTGAAGTCGCTCAGTTGTGTCCGACTCTTAGCGACCCCATGGACTCCAGCCTACCAGGCTCCTCCATCCATGGGATTCTCCAGGCAAGAGTACCGGAGTGGGGTGCCATTGCCTTCTCCCTCTTTCCTAGCATCAGGGTCTTTTGCAATGAGTCAGTTCTTTGCATCAGGTGGCCAAAGTGTCAGAGCTTTAGCTCTGGCATCAGTCCTTCCAATGAATATTCAGGACTGATTTCCTTTAGGATTGACTGCTTTGATCTCCTTGCAGTCCAAGGGACTCTCAAGAGTCTTCTCCAACAGCACAGTTCAAAAGCATCAATACTTCAGCACTCAGCTTCCTTTATGGTCCAACTCTCACATCCATACATGACTACTGGAAAAACCACAGCTTTGACTATACAGACGTTTGTCAGCGAAGTAATGTCTCTGCTTTTGAATAGGCTGTCTAGGTTGGTCATAGCTTTTCTTCCAAGAAGCAAGCATCTTTTAATTTCATGACTGCAGTCACCATCTGCAGTGATTTTGGAGCCCAAGAAAATAGTCTGTCACTGTTTCCATTGTTTCCCCATCTATTTGCCAGGAAGTGATGGGACCCGATGCCATGATCTTAGTTTGTCTTTATTGAGATATAATTCACATGCCATGCAATTCACCCTTTTAAAGTGTGTAATTCAGGGGTTTTCAGTGCATTCCCAGGGTTGTGCATCCAGCACCTCTATCTAGTTCCAGAACTTTCCAGCACCCCAAAAGCAACACCACCTCCTCCCCAGCCCCTGACAACCAGGAACCCACTCTCTGTGTCTGTAGATCAGCCTGTTCTGGACGTTTCCCATCAGTGGAATCACACCCTTCGTGTCCTTCTGTGTCTGCTTCTCTCACTAAGCTCGTGTTCTCAGGGTCCCTCCACGTGGTAGCGAGTGTCAGGGCTTCTCTCTTCTTCAGAGCTGAGGGATGCCCCATGTGTGGAGGGACACGTGTGTGTATGTCTGCTCACCTGTCCATGGACACCTAGCTTGTTTCCACCATGGCTACTGTGGCCACGGGTGCCAAGGCATATGTGGATGTGTTTTTAGTTCTCCTGAGTGTGCTCTGATGAGGCAGAGAGAAATTGCTGGACCGTGTGGTGACAGACTCTGTGTGGAACAGTGTGAGAAAACTGCTATTTTCTGGTAGAATCTTCTGCTTTTATTATGAAAACGCTCAAACAGCCACACTGAAATAACCGCACACCAGACACCTAGGTGCCTGCCCCCCCCAGCCCCCCACCCCTACCCCTACCCAACTCCCACCACGCAGGTTTCTCCCAGGAGCAGCTGAAGTGCTTGCTTCTTCCTCCACTGTCCGTCTGTCCATCTGTCCATTTGGCTTTGTTGCTGGTGCATCTCATGGAGGTGGCAGCCTCCCCGAGGAGCCCCCAGACTGCCCTGGGGGGCCAAGGCTGGGTCGCAGGACTTACTCAGGCCCATCTCTCCCTCCCTCCCTCCCACACAAGGAAATACACATATCTTGATCAAGGGTTTGCTGCTCTGACAGCAAGACATGCACATGAGCAACCCAAGCCCTGTGGAATCTGCACCACCGACCCCAGAAGATCCCTCACTTCTTGCAGGCTTGTCTCGCTCAGGAGAGAAAATCATCTCTCCTCCTCCATCGAAACATTTTTCCCAGGAAGCAACGGTCTCTGGCAGCACCTTCCGTGCTCATCCAAGGGTGTTCTGAGCAGGAAAGGCCACTGGTCAGGCAGCCCAGAAGGTGAGTTTGCCCATCACAAGGCAATAGCTTTTCTCTTCTGGTGATGCGGCAGAATTTCCTGTCTTCTGAGCACTGTGAGTTCCAGGCCTCCTGCAAGGTGGTAAGACGCTTTGGGAAACGCTTATGTCTTTATTTCAGAGCCAGAGAAAAGGAAGGACAGAAAGGAGAAGGAATCTACTCAACTCATTTTTCTTTTTTAAATTGCTAAAGGTTCTTTTATCTGTCTTTTTTTTGGGGGGTGGGGTGGGGCGTGCCATGCAGCATGCAGGATTTCAGTTCTCCCATCAGGGATCAAACCCGTGTTCCCTGCATTGGGAGCGTGCAGTCTAGCCACTAGACAACCAGAGAAGTCCCTAGAACAGTTTTATATTTACAGAAAACAATGAAGAGAGTACCAAGTCTCCAAGTGTTCCTTCCCCTTCAGTTGACGAGATTCTTATTATGATGTGCCTGGTGCTCTGTCGTGTCTGACTCTTTATGACCCCATGGACTGTAGCCCACCAGGTTCCTCCATCCATGGAATTTCCCAGGCAAGAATACTGGAGTGGGTTACCATTTTCTCCTCCAGGGGATCTTCCCAATCCAGGTGTTAGGGGAAGCACACTGATTGAAACTGCCCAGCCTGGCCAGGCACCATAGTAACCATTTCCATCTGAGTTGTTTTACAACAGGAGGTCCTGGTAAGGAACATGGAACTAATAAGTCTCCACCAACCAGAAGAGTTTGGGAAAGGTCAAAACGAGACACCACATGTCCGACCACCTCCCAGAATCCTTCTATCTGGCATCCATCTTAGTTGAAGAAGGCGTGCACCACCAGGAAGGGCTCTGACTCAGAATGATTGGCTAAAGACAACCCGGAAAATAATCCCATCACCATAAAACCCGAGACTGCAAGCCACATGTCAGAGCTGTTCTGGGTTCCCTTACCCTACTGCTCTCCATTCGGGTGCCTTTCCCAATAAAATCTCTTGCTTTGTCAGCACATGTGTCTCCTCAGACAATTCATTTCCACATGTTAGACAAGAGTCCAGTTTCGGGCCCTGGAAGGGGTCCCCCTTCCTGAAACACAGGGATCAGATCAAACTCATGTCTCCTGCACTGGCAGGCAGATTCTTTACAATCTGAGCCACCAGGGAAGCTGTCACAATTAATGAACTAATCTTGGTATGTTATTATCAACCGAAGCCCATATTCACCTCTCCTTGGGTTCCCTGACATCCTCTCAGCCCCAGGACTTTTCAGGGTCCCCTGTGATGTTCAGGCCTCTCTGGGATCCCCCTGGGCTGTGCCTCTTTCAATGGCCTGGGAAGTCGGGGGTGGGGGCACAGGTCAGGGGTTTTGGAGAGCATCCTTCCACGGAGCTATTTTTTCTCTGATGTTTCTCTCAGGACTGGATAACCCAACCCAAGATTGATGGGTCTGCAGGGGCAAGTGCCTTGTTAACCTTTAACTGTTTATGGAGGTGTCACCTATATACAGAACACACCCAGGTCACAACAGCTGGTGATTTTCCACAAACCAAACTGCTGAATCCTGTCCTGGCACACGGCTCCTAAAACCCTCCTAATGAGCCTCTTTCAACCACCTGAGTTCACATCCAGGACAGGAGGGACCAGGCTAGAAGCCCTTTGTACCTAAAACTCTGGGACAAAGGGTTCCCTTTTCTCCACACCCTCTCCAGCATTTGTAATTCTTAGATATTTTAACAATGGTCATTCTGACTGGTGTGAGGTGATATTTCACTGTAGTTTTGATTTACATTTCTCTGATAATTAGTAATGTTGAGCATCTTTTCATGTACCTATTGACCATCTGTCTGTCTTCTTTGGAGAAATGTCTGTTTAGGTCTTCTTGTTTTTTTGATTAGTTTTTTTTTTTTTCTTGATACTGAGCTTCATGAGCTGTTTGTATATTTTGGAGACTAATCCCTGTGGGTCACTTCATCTGCAAATATTTTCTCCCATCCTGTGGGCTCTCTTTTTGTTTTGTTGGTAGTTTCCTTTGCTGTGCAAAAGCTTTTAAGTTAAATTAGGTCCCATTTGTTTGCTGTAACAAATTGGTCAGACCCAGGGAGAGGGGTGGCAGGAACCATGACACACAGCTAGTTGGACGGTAAGAAGTTCAGGGGTCACAGAGGACTCGGGACTGGTATGAGAAGGGGACAGGGTTGTGGACTGAGCCCTTAAGCTGTGGGTTCTGCACTGACTCCAGGCAGAGAGGGTCAGAACTGAATTAAAACTGCATGATGGTGTCCTCTGGGCATTGGAGGATTGCTGGATGCTTGACAAATACCCCAGGCAAACAAAACACCACTGTACTCAGTGCCCAGGTCAACACAACAGGATCCCCCAAGCCTCCACCCCAGCAAGGTTCCTACCTCCAGGTTCCCATTCCTGAGGTGGGTCCTGTCTGCTGTACCCCCCAAGGTTTCTGGGCTGTGTCTAGTCCTCCCCTCAACACTGAGTGTGGCAGTGCTCCCACCTGGCCAAGTGTGGGGCGGAGGGAGAAGTGGGCCATCCATGCCATTCCATGGGGGTTCCATCACGCACCCCCTCACATCTATTCTCTCCCATAGACCAGGGGGTCTCACTGGGGGTGATTCTGCCCCAGAGACATCTGTGGTCCCCAGGACTTGGAAATCTGGCATTGAGCAGGTGGTGTGGCTCCACACCCTGCAATACCCAGGACATCCCACAGAGGGTGACCCCCCCATATCAGCAGTCCAGGGTGGGGGAGCCCCAATATGGATGGATGGATGTCGATTGTCTTCAAAGGTTTGGGACTTTGCAAGATGAATGCCATGCTTGCCCACCTGTAGAGGGAGAGGGCCAAGAGCCTGAGCCCATAGGACGCACCAGCCTTTCCTGTGTGCATTCTCTAGCCTGCAGAAAAGCTGAAGCCCCTGCAGAGAATAGCGACATTCCCACCTCCTGGGCCGACACGAATGGCCCTGTGCATGGTCCCTGCCTGTTCTGGATGTTTCCCATCAGTGGAATCACACCCTGCATGCCCTTCTGTGTCTGCTTCTCTCACTGAGCATCATGTTCTCAGGGTCCGTCCACGTGGTAGCAAGTGTCAGGGCTTCTCTTTCAGGGCTGAGGGATGCTCCGGGGTGTGGAGGGACCACGTGCTATCTGTCCCATTTATCCATCCATGGACACATGGGCTGTCCCTGTACCCTTGGCTGCTGTGGGTCCGTGGCTGCTCCGTCTGGCCACCACTATCCTGCAGTTGGCCTGAGGCATCAACAACCAAGGATGTAATATCCCTCAGTGATTTCGGACCTCCAAATGTGAACGAGGTTCCCAAAAGGGAAACAAGGCCTGCGACTCAGATCCAGGAGATGCCGCCAGCCCCTTTGGTGACTGCTGAGGAGCTGCAGGAGGGGGCATGTGAGAAATCAAAAGGACAGGATGCTGCCCCCAGGTAGCTGAGATGCATGAAAGGAATGATGTCAATAATCCCAGACTCTTGCATCTTCTCATATGGAGAAGAGCGAGCATTAAATTCCTTGAGGTATCTGATTTTCCTTAATTAACAGTAATCCTTTGAGGTGCTGACTGCCTGCCCCCATTGTGGCAAACTCCTATAATCCTGACTCCTTCCCTGGCCTCCTCCATGCTACCTGAGACGCTACCTCCCTGGCTTGAAGTCCTAACATTTGCACCAAATAAAATAACACAACTCTCTATTTTCAGGTGGTGACTACATTTTGTAGTTGACAGAGGAATTTCAGCACCGCACCCCCACCAGGGCCACGGGAGCTGTGGTTTTAGGGATCTCCATTGTCCTGGGCAGGGACTTGGAGTGACTCCAGCAGGACGGAGATCAGTGGAGGTGGGTAGTGTTTGGAAGCCCAGCACCCTGGTGGGAGGAAGCTTATCTGTCTCCACAGAGGTTCCTTCCCGTGCAGCTAGGCCCTACCCCACCCCCAGTGATGGGAGCCCAGGGGTTTCAAGGGTTGGGAGAGGGGGTGAGGCAGCTGCAGCAGGAGGCGCTGGGGGACTGAGGCACCACTGCCAGGTGGGCAGAGGGCTAGACCAGGGGCTCTGTTCTCAGCTGGACAGCTGGGGTGGGGGGAGGGACCCTGCAGAGAAAGACTTTCCTGAAACAAGCCCCACAAACAAGCCCCACACCCAGCCCTTGGAGCAGCAGCTGTATCTGTCCCAGAACCTGGGCCCAGATGGCAACAGGGCAGCTCGACACAGTCAGGCCCCGGCTGGCCCTGGAGCTGGGAACAACTGCCATGAAGGAAGGCTGAGGTCAGTCTTTGGGGTACTAGACTGCAGGGAGGATCCCACACGGACCTCAGAGGGGCCTATGGACCCCAGGCCCCTGCTTTGTTCCTAGGGTGAAGCTGGTGCCTGTCCTTACTCCAAAATGGTTCTGCAGGGAAAATGTGAGAGACACAGAGACAGAGAGATGGGGCACAGACAGAAAAAAGAGAGTGAAGAGACAGCAGACAGGGAGGGAGAGACAGAAATAGAGACACAGAGATGGAGAGATAGACAAAGAAAGATAAAGAGACAGAGAGACAGGGAGAGATGGAGAGACAGATAGAGAGACAGGGAGGGAGAGACAGAAGCAGGGGTGGGGGAGGCAAACGTGGCCAAAGTCTTGACTGGGAATCCAGGTAGCTGGGGGTGGGGAGTGCAGGGGTTGCTGTCCCCAGACTCCTCTGCCTTTTGAGGACGTCGCAAAACAAACCTGAGAAACAAAGACCCCTCTCCTTATTTCAGGATGACATATCAGCAAACAGGCCGAGGAAACCTGGAAACACCAGCACACCTTGAAGCTCGGCCCCCTTGCGGCCCGGGGAGGTCTTTCGTTGACAACAGCCTCCCAGGTGGTCAGGACAGGGCAAGCCATGACTGTGTAGGACAAGAGTCTGAATTACCTGCAATCTTGGCTGGGGAGGCTGGACCCACTCTCACTCTCAGAAGCTTTCATTTTTGCTTTGTCCTGCTTCACCCATGGGACTTGCCCCCTAGGAAAGATCACTAGCCCCGGGCCACCCCATCACAACCCCGGGTTCATTTGGGGTTGTCCTCTGTCACTTTTCCAGGGACGACAGAGGTGAGAGGACGGCGGTGCCTATAAACCTCCCCTTCATGTGTCCCCCTCCTCCCACACACACCGACCTTAAAGCCAGAGCCAGGCTGGCTTGTGGGGCGTGTCCAGGGCCAGGACTCACTCCTGCAGGGAGCCTCCCAGGCTCCCAGCCTGGTGTTCCCCCAAACTGGGCAGCCCATGGCACACTTGAGTCAACCCCAGCGCCAGAGGGATCAACCACCGGACCCCCTGTACCAGCTCCTGGAGCTGCTCAGACAAAGCATGACCAATTAGGCCATTCACACAGCAGAAACCATGCTCTTGGGAGGGTCCTTTCTGCCTCTTCTAGCTCCTGGGGGCTCCAGGCATCCTGGGCTTGTGGCCACATCACCCCAGCCTGTCCCTCCATCTTCACATGGCCTTTCCTTTTTTTTTTTTTTAAGATTTATTTATTTACTTTTATTTTTGGCCTTACTGGGTCTTCACTGCTTTACATAGGCTTTCTCTAGTTGCATCGAGTAGGGGCTACTCTCTGGTTGAGGTGGATTCTCTTGCTGCAGAACACAGGCTCTAGGCACATGGGCTTAGTTGCTCTGAGGCATGTGGAATATTCCCAGACCAGGGATTGAACCTGTATCTCCTCATTGGCAGGCGGACTCTTATCCACTGGACCCCCAGGGAAGCCCTTCTTCTTCTGTCTCCTCAAGGACACTGGTCATTGGATGCAGGGCCACTCTAACCCAGAATGACCTTATGTGAAGACCTTTAATTAACAGTTACATCCGCAAAGATGTTTTTCAAATAAGGCCCCATTCTCAGGTCTGGAAGCAACCACTGAACCCACTGTACCATCCTGTCCTCCCTAAATTCCACTCCTAACCTGCCCATACCCAGCCCCAGATCAGTCTAACAGCAGGACACGTCCCTCCCAGGGCTCCTGAGTACCCTGAGGATAAAATCCACACCCCAGCAGAGGGAGGGTTGGATTTCAAACCCCACCCTCACAGAAAAATGCACATAAATCCTTAAGCTGGACAGAGAGATGGGTGTGATAAATGATAACTCATCCTGCTTTCTCTCCCCTTATCTGTGAGTTTGAAAGGTTTTGTAGGAAAAAGTAGAAAGCAAACAAACCAAACTGCAAACAAAGCAAACTGGACAGAGGCTGGGGTCCCAAGTTGGGGGGCCCAGGGCCAGAACTCTGGGAGCGGCCAGGGCGACGTGGGAAGGAGCGAGGCAGTGACCTGGGAAGGCATGCCTGGCGGCAGCAGACACTGCCCAGGCAGAACTCAGGGCGGGAGCAGGGCCAGCGAGGCTGGAGCCAAGCCGTGGGGGAGGTGAGGGCTACAAGGCCCGAGGGTCAGTACGGCCAGGCCCCAGGGCGGGGTTTGGCGCTAGCTTCTCTCTATCTGGCTGAAGGTAGCGGAGGCCTGTCTGTGCACACTGCAGAGGTGGGGGGCTGCTCCCCTTGTCCTTCTGTTTGTGGGTCTCTGGGCCCCTCCCAGTGTGCCCTCAGGCCTCCAGAGGCCAGGGAAGAATGGGGATCCAGGGAGGATCTAACCCTCCCATGGCCAGTTAGGGGCACCGGCTGAGTGCCGACCAGAGCATGGCAGCAAGCCCAGGCCAGGCTGCCTGGCCCTGCCTGCACGCACGGCCAGCGAGGAGCACGAGGTGCCCACGAGGGCAGAGAGTGACCAGGGGGCCAGGGGAGTTAGTTACAGAGGGTGACCAGACCGGCTGCTTTGACAGATGGGGTCAGAGTGAGGCAGGAGACAGACGGGCCCCAAGCTAGGTATTTACAGCTGGCCTTCTGTTCACACATCCCGGGGTAAGGAGATGAGCTCCAGGAGTCCATGCATCACCAGCCCCCTGATTACATTTCCTGAAGCAGGAGACAAACGGGCTCCAGGACAACATATTCATGACTGACTCCTTTCCATAAAAACCAACTAATGGAGGGCTTCCCTGGTGACTCAGTGGTAAAGAATCTGTCTGCCGGTGCAGGAGACAGGGGTTCAATCCCTGGTCTGGGAAGATCCCACATACCTCAGAGTGACTAAGCCCATGCACCGTAACTATTGAAGCCCATGTGCTCTGGAGCCCATGCTCCACAATAAAAGCAACTGCAATGAGAAGCTCGTGCAGCACAACTTGAGAGTAGCCGCCACTCCACACAACTAGAGAAAGCCCAAGCAGCGATGACGACCCAGTGAAGCCAAAAGTAATAAATGAAAATTAAAAAACATACACACAGCAACAGGGATGGGGTAAATAACCAGATAGCGGGCATTTTTATGGCAGGAACAGATTGGGGCTAGGCTGTTATTAATAAAGGGTCAGGAGGTCACACACTTCCCATCCTTGGAGCAAAGAAGACACTAGACATGGGCGAAACCTTCATGGGGTCAGAAAGGTAGGGGACGCCAGCCCATAATGAGTAGTTTGTTGTTCAGTCGCTAAGTCGTGTCCAACTCTTTGCAACCCCATGCCACCCCATGCAGCACACCAGGCTTCCCGTTCTTTACTGTCTTCTGGAGTGCTCAAGTTCATGTCCATTGAGTCGGTGATGCTATCTAACCATCTCATCCTCTGCTGTCCTGTACTCCTTTTGCCCTCAATCTTTCCCAGCTTCAGGGTCTTTTCCAATTGGTCATCTCTTCTCATCAGGTGGCCAAAGTATTGGAGTCCTGTTACCCCCTCCCATGAGCCTCTGCTATGAGATCCATCTTAACTGAGGGGTGCCTGTGCACCCAGGGGAGGGTCCAGAGGCAAATTAGCCAGGGGGTCAAAACAATACAATTGGCCAAAAAGAAGACAAAGACCTGGAAAACTGCACCCTTCCCTGACTCAGTCAGTAAAGAATCTGCCTGCAATGCAGGAGACCCAGGTTCAATCCCTGGGTCAGGAAGATTCCGTGGAGGAGGAAATAGCAACCCACTCCAGTATTCTTCCCCAGGAAATCCCACGGATAGAGGAGCCTGGTGGGCTACATTCTTTGGGGTCGCAAAGAGTTGGACATGACTGAGAGATTAACACTACTCATAAAGGAATTAAATACTTCCCAAAGGAATGACTCTCTCTCTGAATTTGCCCCTGCATCTTTCCACAGGGACTTTTATTTTCAATGAACTTTGGACTTTACTCTTTACCTTTTGCGTCCTGGTCAGGCAGGCAAGGACTCAGAACCCAGCCCCGCACTGCTGGCCCCTGTGGTCCAGCGGTTAGGTCTCCAGCTACTGCTCTCTGCCCTTACAGCTTCCGAGGTCCGGCATCACAAAGGGCCCATGGAATACAGGGCTGCAGTGAAATCTGAACTTCTGACAGACAACAGATCGTTTTTAATATAAGTATAAACCAGACAGTGCGTGGGATATACTTATACTGAATAATTCGTGATTTTTGGAAGATCTGAAATTCCAGTGTAACTCGGAGTCCTCTGTTTTTATTTGCTAAATCTGGCCACCTTTTCCGGGGTGATCCTGAAAAAACTCTTCTTGGAAGCAAAAGGGGACAGGGACCACCATCCTGAACTGGCAAAGAGGGGGTCCGGTGGGTGCAGGACAGCCAGGTCTGCAGGGAGCCGCTGCTTTGTTCGATTAACACAGAGCCTTCCTGGCAGCCCGGAGATCTCCCCAGCCCCACTCCGGGTGGGCAGGGGGCCCAGAGTTCTGTAGGGGCCTGGAGGTGCTTTGAGGCCAGCTGGCAGCCTGCCTCTTTCATCCAGCACGTCCATCTCCATACTGCTCCCTGCGGGCTCGCTGAGCCTGCCAGTCCCAGGCCCCAGCCCTGCTGGCCGCAGGAAGGGTCCTCGGCTCCCCTCCCTCACCGCCTCCATATCAGCAAGTCCAGGCTCCTCTACCACGCCCTTCCAGCCCAGGCTCTGTCAGCTGACCACCCCCACCTCCTTCGGCCCCAGCCAGCTACCCACCATCACTTCCCCGCACAAGGCTGCCCCGAGACTCACAGCTCAGCCCTTCCCTGGCTGCTGCCCCCTCCTCATTCATGGGTCACCTCCAACATCATCACCTCCAAGAGGCCTCCTGATCCACATCACCCCATTTTTTAATTGAGATGATTCACTTACCATACAATTCACCCATTCGAGCATAAAGGGTTTTGGTACATTCAGAGTTGAGCACACTTTACCGCAATTAATTCCAGAACTATCCATCACTCCACAAGGAAGCCCCGTCCCCACCAGCAGTCACTTCCCATCTCCTCCCCTAGCCCCTGACAACCAGGAACCTGCTCCCTGTCTGTGGATCGGCCTGTTCTGGACATTTCCCTTCAGTGGTATCACACCCTGTGTGTCCTTCTGTGTCTGCTTCTCTTACTGAGCATCGTGTTCTCAGGGTCCCTCCACGTGGTAGCGAGTTTTCAGTTCTCCTGGGCACACACCTAGGACTGGCATTGCTGGGTTAAGTTATCACTTCATCTCCTTTTGAGGAATGGAAGCACAGTTCGTTCCACCTCCTCATCAGCCCTGCACAGGGCTCCACTTTCCCTATCTCATTATTTCCTGACCTTATAGTGGCTGTGAAGTGGTGTCTCACTGTGGTTTCCACTTGCCCGCCCCTGAGCACCTTCTCATGTGTTTATGTTGTCTATTTAGGTGTCTTTTTTTGAAAGCTATGTTTTCAGATCCTTTATTTTGTAATTGGGTTATCTGTCTTCATTTAAACTTTTTAAAAAGTTGAGTTAAAAAAAAGTTGAGTTGTAAGTGTTCTTTATATATTCTAGGTACAAATCCCTTATCACATATATGCTTTACCAGTATTTCCTTCCATCAGGTGGATTGTCTTTTCACTTTCTACTTTGAAACAGAAAAGTTTTTAAGGGCTTTCCTGATGTGGCTCAGTGGTAAAGAATCTACCTACGGGTGCAGGAGAAATGGGTTTGATCCTGATCCCTTATCCAGGAAAATCCCACATGTCTCAGGGCAACAAAACCCTGCACCACAACCACTGAGCCTGTGCTCTAGAGCCCAAGAGCTGCAAATACTGAAGCCAGCGTGCCCTAGAGCCCATGCACGGAGTCTTAACCACTGGACCACCAGGAAAGTCCCCCAAAGTTTTAATTTTGATGAATTCCAATATATCTAATTTTTTGTTGTTTTTGCTCGTGCTTTTGGTGACATTCATAAGAAATTACCTAATCCAAGGCCACAAAGACTATATACTATATACCCTGTTTTTTGTGTGTGTCATTTTGCAAAGTATTTGTTGTAAAACACGGGCATCTCAGGGTATGCAGTCCAGCCAAATACAGGACGACTAGTTACGTTCAATTCGGACAAATGATGATACTTTCCTTGCAAAGCAGTGTGCATACACTGCACTGAACACCTACACTACGAAATTACTCATCCTTCACCTGGAATTCAAATGTAACTGCTGTCGGGCTATTTGTATTTGCTAAATCTGGCAATCTCACCCCAGGGGACATAGCCTACCTGTTCACAGTGATCCTCATCGCCTCCGTCGCTGCTTTTTTTAGTTTTTTGCACTGGGGCAAAGTACACAGAAATTGAGCATTTTAACTACTTGGAGCGTAAATCAAGCCAGAAAGAGGTGAGACTCCCGGCCCAGCCTGCCAGGCCCCGCCCCGTTTCTTAGCAACGTAACCACGCCCCTGGACACAGGGCGTAGCTCACCCGGGTGATTACACGGCTCCGCCCACTCGGCTTCCTTAGAACGAATGAGTCGGCCGGGGCTGGAGTGTGCGTACATGCGTCCGTGCGCGTGCGCAGGTGGTAGGCGACTCACCGTGCACGCGCCCCGCCCGCAACGCTGCCTGCGTGCGCGCGCCCGGCGACTGTCGGGTTCTTATAGTGCCGCGGGCAGCGGTTGCGCGGGGACGGCTGGACGGCGGGATATGGCGGCCGGTCAGATCGCGGTGTTGGGGCTCGTGCTGCTGAGTGCCCAGGGTGGCTTCGGGGCAGGTCAGGACCTTGGGGTGGGGGCGCGAAGCCTGTCGGTGGTCCGAGCTGGCAGGGAGCAGCTCGCCTTCAGCTCAAGGGGAGATCCTGGCCTCTGCGAGAGGGGGACCCACGGCCTGGCGAGGGAGACCCCGGCCCGGGCGGGAGAGGAACCTCGGACCCGGGAGGGAGACCCCGCTTGGGGGAGGGTGGGAGACCCCAGGGGAGTAGAACCCGGCTTGTGGAGGGAGACCCAGGCCCGGGGAGGGGGTGGGGAGGGAGACTCCGGGCTGAAGCAGATCTGCGCGAGGCATCTTATGAAGAGCCTTCCCAGCTCGGAGAGCTGGAGCGTAGGGCGCAGGGGAACCCCTGGCGCCCAGACACTGGCTGTCATCCGGGAGGTGGGTGGGCTTTTGTCCCCAAGGGGACCTGCGGCTCCCCGGCACGTGACGGCCCCTGAGGCGGGCCGGCTTTTCGGCCGGAGGGATTGTCGCATTCTTGCCAGGATTTAGGTCCCATGTCTCTCTGATCGTGCACTCAACCCCTGGGGTCGCCGAAACACTTAAACCTTTGTGAGGAGGCCGACACTCCACCTCCTCCAGTTTTGTCCGATTTCAGGGCCCAGGAGGAGGTGGCGATGGTCCACCCTCCTATTTTTATCGGGATAGGAGTGGAGGCACCGGCCGGGAGGGGAGGTGTTCCAAGGTCACCGTGAGCCACCCGACTCAGAGCAGGAAGTGTGGGGGGCCCAGACGTCTGTTTTTTACAGACTCTTCAACACGAGGCTCTGTTTGCCAAGCTTCCTTAAGGTAGAGGCAGCCTGTTTGGTGGGCAGGTCGGATTTAGAGAATGCTCGCCTGAAAATACATTAAGGCATGCCTTTCCTGGAGAAAACCCCACAGACTCTTTGCCTGAAAGACAGATTTTTTTTTTTTTTCTTGTGTGGATCGAGGCTTCACAGTTGGTTCTGGGTTAACGATTTATACTGACCGGCACACGGAGAACAAAGTGCAAACCAACAGGGTCTGGGTCTCTTTCCCAGGGGAGGCGGGAACAGGTGGGCTCTGAGCAGGGCGCCAGCTGCCTTAGGGTGTGGAAGGGTCTGCATTTTGGGGAAGCTTCCCCTGGTTGCTCCTGACCCACTTTAAGATCCAAGATCTCAGTCCACCTCTTTCCTCTTCCTTATAATCAAAGTGGCCCTTTATTGACCACCTCTGGGTGAGGCCCTGGCAGCTAGCGCCCTCCAGGTGCAGGCCTCGCTGGCCAGTGGGGCAGGAGGCCCTTTGTGGCCCTCTGTAGAGGGCCATTCCTCCGGCGGTCCATCACCCTTCCCTGTGGACTGCTCGCGTGCTCGTGCGCACGCACACACACACACACGTGTACTGGGTGGGGGGTGGGGTGGTCAGGACTGGTCAGTCCTGGGGCAGTGTCTGCCTCATCCTCCGTTTTCACTTTCCACCTTTTCCAGGGACTCTGGCAGAGACCGAAAAGTCTGGGTCCCATGTCCTTTTTCTGCCCGGGGTGAGGGCGTTCGTGGAAGTCTTTGCCTCTCCTGGCCAGGTCAGCCAGAAACTTGCCTCAGGGGCCTCTTCGGCCCTTCTGTCACCTGAGGCCCCAGGACAGTGTTCCTGCTGGGAGGGACCTGCCGTCCAGATGTGCAGGGTCCCCTGGTCCTGGCACAGCTGGTGGGCAGGCAGGGGCTTGCTCGCTGGTCCCTGTCTGGGTCTTGAGCGAAGGACTGGCCCCTCGCCAGCACAGTGGAGGGGTGAGCAGCCCAGGCTGGCCTTCCAGAGGTGGTCTCCTGTCTGCCTCGTCCCAGGAGCTCCCTCTGGGCTGTGTACCAAGGCCTGCCTGGCCCTGCGCCCGGCCCGGCTGCTGAGTGGGCACGGAGGAGGGGTGGCTGTTTTTAGATGAAGGTGACTTTACTTGAGAACGTGGGTTGCAGTCACATGGCCAGGAAAGGAGGAGGGTCAGGCGCCCTCCCTTCCTGGGCTCTGCTGCTTCTTGCCGGGGTCCCTGTGAGTCCTGGGGGTGCTGCCCGGGCCTCCTGGTGCTGGACTGGCTGGGGGTCAGGCTTGCTTTTCCCGTCAGTGCTTCCTGAGGGGCACTGGGAGGCGTCCTTCCTCGTGGCCCTGTCCTGGTGACTGTCAGTGTCGCAGGTGTCACATCCTTCGTGGTGGCCTTGGGTGGCTGCATCCACTGCACCCCACACACACACACGCACAGGAGGGACCCAGCCCTGCTGATGGGCAACCGGGATGGGGCAGATCACTCGAGGGGGTAGGATGACTCCCTTGCTGTGTGCAGCCCTCTGACCAAGCTTGGGGTGTTGGCCTGCAGGGCCTCAGCTGGGGAGACTCTCCTGGTTGATTCTGGCCCCACTGGCTCCTGTAGACGCCCTGGGTGAGGCTGGGGCCCTGCCTCTGCCCCTCTGAAAGCTGAGGCCTCACCTTGCTGCCACCTGGAGGTGGCCTAGGGCACTTCTTTTCTCACTCAGGAGGCAGGGTGGGGCCTGTATAATACCTGCCTGAGCTCCTTCCTAGCACCCTTGAGTCCGAGGGCCTTCTCTGGGAGAATGGGGACTGCCAGCCTCACTTCCTGCCCTGACTCACCTCCCAGCTCTGCACAGAGCTGCTGGTTTTGCAATCTTGGGAAATCTTGACAGAGAAACGGGTGACTGGAGGCAAGCCTTCGAAAGTGGCGCAGAGGTGGTATCCAGCCTCACACCCCTGTTCCTGTCACCACCTAGCCTGGGGGCTGAGTTGCCTGTGGGCTGCCCTGGGTGGTTAGACTTGAAGGTGGGCCTGTCCCTGGGCCTTGTGGCCTTCCAGGCGCATTCTCCTACACAATCTGTGTGCGCACATGTGCAGGTGCTGCTGTGGGAGAGTCCCGGGGCAAGGGCACCCAGAGCTGCCAAGGGGCCTCCTTTGCTTCAAGCCCTGCTGGCCTGTATTCTGAAACACCCTGTCCTCTTTTAAAGAAAGCCAGCAGGTGGTTGGAGGTGGGGCAGTGAGGACTGGCGCTCAGAAAGAGACCCCACCGGGCCGTCCAGTGTCTTGTCCACGGGCTCCCTTGGGTCTCCCTCCTCCACCTGAAGGAAGCTGGTGTCCCCCGAACCAGAACTAGAGCTGGGGTCTGGATCAGCCTGCGGCCAGCCCACCCAGGACCTAAAGCCGAAGGCAGCCCAGCTGTGAAGTCTGTCCTGGGATTCAAGCCTCAAGCCTGGACACTGGGGCGATGCCCAGCAGCCATTCCACTTCGTTCCACCCAGTCTCCTGGGTGGCTGGGAGTCAGTGTTGACAGAAGTGGGGAGTGGGGGCTGAGCAGGTTGTGCTCTTAGGATGGCCCCTGGTTGGGGTATTGGGCATCAGTTGGAGTTTTCACCATCTCCAATCACTCCACCAGCTTCTAATGCTTTGTCTGTGCTGTCAGATGGCACTGTGACCCCATTGAGGAAGCAGGAGTCCGGATGGCGGCCTGGGCTGCTTTCTGGCTGGCTGAGCTGTCCCAGTGCAGCCCTGGGCTGTGCTTTATGCCAGAGACCCCTGGGCTGGCTTATTCTGCGCATCCACCCTGGGAGTATGGCCTTCCCCAAGGGACACCTCGGGGGTGTGTGTGTGGGTGATGGTTCCAGAGAAACAGACACCTCCTGGTGGATGACCTGGCAGCCAGCTTTATTACAAAGTCCACTGTCCCCAGGCACAGTGAGAGCCCTGTTCAGCCACGGATCCCAGGGGGCTGACGGGAGTGTCCCCGGGACGCCTGCTCCCAGTGCTGGGAAAGGGCTGTGGTGTGGACATGGCTGAAGGTCAGCACCTGGAGGCACAGCCCGACCCCCAAGAGGGGTTCTCTTCTGGTCTGCCTCCTGGCTCCTCCCTGAATGCCTGGAGGTCTGGAGTGTCCTGCCTTGGTCACTGCAGAGGGACCTTCCCTAGCTCAAGCCCAGTTCCCCTCTCCAGAACCATCCACCTGCTTCTGACCATCTGGTTCTAAGTGGCTTCGCATTTTGGTTCCTAAAGAGAAGGTCGTAACAAATGGGGAGGTTTGCCTGGCTGGAAACGAAGTGGAATGGCTGCTGGGCATCGCCCCAGTGTCCAGGCAGGACACTCTGCATGGAGGCTTGGTGGCAGGTGTGGCCTCCTGGAAGGCAGGCACATCCAGCTGGGCTGCTGCAGCACCATGGCCTGAGCACACCTGACCCTCATGGTGGCCTTGCCTTGGTTGGGGGAGGGGGGAGTATACCAGGCCGTCCAGAGGGGGCAGACCCAGCACTCACTGTCCTGGTCCTTATTCTGGCATGAGGTGGGTGCTGCTGCTCCCCCCAGACCTGCGGCCCGGCCAGTGAAGACCATTCTCCCAGAGTCCCGCCCCAGATCCCAGGGGAGGACCTTCCAAAGCCCTTGTGCTTCTGGACTCTGGGGACTAGCCCTGGCCTCCCTTCCCCTGTGGAGGGGGCTGGGGCCCATGGCAGACTGACACCATGGGTTCTCCTGACGGATGGATTTTCCTGATGCCTTTCACATCTCTCCTTGGCTCCGTAGGGAGCAGGATCTGGACGAACATAGACAATGATGGCTCCAAAACACGACTCACCTGTGCCTTGAATCACAGTGCCACTGAGATTGTGGGCCACCGCTGGGTGAAGGGGGGCAAGGTGCTGAAGGAGGACGCCCTGCCTGACCTGAAGACGGAGTATGAGTAAGTGGGGCCACCATACAGATGGGTGTGGAGATGGCTGAGGCCCAGGATCCAGGGAAGTTCCCGGGCTGCCAGACTCCACCACCTTCAAGAACCTTCCTGCTTCCTGTGGATTGGGTTACCCCACTCCTGGCTCTCTGGGCCCTGCGACCCACAGGGAGCAGCTCCAGAAGCTGCCATGGGCTTGGACTGCAGCCAGGCCGGGGCTCCTGGGTGTGGTCCCTCCTCCCCGGGAACCTGCCCACTTCACCCTGCTCCCTGCATCCGCTTGCAGGGTGGACTCAGAAGACCGCTCAGGCCAGTACTCCTGCATCTTCCTTCCGGAGCACGCGGGCCGCACCGATCTGGAAGTGAAGGGTAGGCTCCAAGGGGAGTGGGGGCAGGCGCAGATCCCACCTTGGGGGCTGGGGCAGGGCAGCTCCACCACCATCTCTGGCTGGGGGTCAGGCTCCAGACTGCCCTCTTCCCCGCAGGACCCCCCAGCATCAAGGCCGTGAAGAAGTCAGAGCACGCCACGGAGGGGGAGACTGTGATCCTGGTCTGCAAATCGGACTCCTTCCCGCCAGTCACCAACTGGCTGTGGTACAAGGAAAGCGAATCTGGGGACCAGGTCATCACCAACAGCACCCAGAGCAAGTTCTTCGTGGTCTCCTCAGAGAGCCGCACAGAGCTGCACATCCCCAACGTGGACCTGAAGGAGGACCCCGGCAAGTACGTGTGCAACGGCACCAACTTGGAGGGCACCAGCCAGGCAGCCATCACGTTGCGCGTGCGCAACCGCTTTGCTGCCCTCTGGCCCTTCCTGGGCATCGTGGCCGAGGTGCTTGTGCTGGTCACCATCATCTTCATCTACGAGAAGAAGCGGAAGCCAGACGAGGTCCTGGATGGTGAGCCGGTGCCACAGTCTTCCACTCCCTCCTGGGTGGGGGACCCTGGGCCTCTCGGCGGGGATGCGCTCCCTTCCCTGGCAGGGAGTCTTCCAGCCCATGAGACCTGACCTCTCCTCTCCTCCTCACTGGGCTGCCTGGTGGGGCATCCGGGGCCGGGCACCTGCCTGCAGGGGTGCTCCAGGGTACCAGACCCACCAAGACCCTAGACAGCCCATGTGAGGGTGCCTGTCCCAGGGGCGGCTGAGGGCAGAGTGCTGTAGGTCAGGGCCACCCAGTGAGGGGTCTGGTGTGGGGAACCCCTGACGCCTGCCCCTTCTCTTGCATGTGGCTGCCTCTGCTCTGCTCAGATGAAGACATAGGCTCTGCTCCATTGTAAGTCCCCTGCTGGGGAGTGGGTGGGTGGGGGAGGGGCTGGGACCCCGATCCACCGGGAGGGGGTGCAGGGGTGAAGGAGTGGGGACTCCCAGTCTCGTCTTCCTGAGGACTCCTCTGCCCCTAGGAAAAGCAGTGGGAACCCCTTGAATGACAAAGACAAAGACAAGAATGTTCGCCAGAGGAACTCCAGCTGAGAGGTGAAGGGGAGGGGAGGGCACGGCAGGGGGCGGCGGGGGGCTGCTCCCGGGCTTGTCTGAGTCCCCACTTCCCGGGCTGGTCCGAGTCCCCTCTTCCCGCAGGACCAGGATGAGTCTACAGGCAGCGCAGAGAACAACCCCACGCTCTTCCCTCTCTGAAAACCCCCCAGCGAAAGCAGACCGTGTTGTACATTCAGACTACACATTTTGTCTCCTTTTTAAAAACTGAAGTAGGATTTTCTCTGTGTAGAATTCTGTTCCTTAGGAGCTTTGCTTTTCTTGTTTAAACATCTCGTGAGCACCCCAGACCTCATGAGGTTTGTGTAAGGCTCCTGCTGCACCTCCTACCCCACTGGTCCCCTGGGCTGTTGGTGTCCTGATGTATTCACAGGGCAGGGGTGAAGGCTCCTGCCCCAGGTCCATCTCTGAGGCTGCTGGGCTGGGCTGGGCTGGAGCCAGGTCCCTGCCCTTTGTGGAAGGTCACAGGAAGGTCCCAGGCTGTGTGCCGTGCCAAGCGTCCTGCCGTGTGGAGCCAGTGTTGTCAGGTCACTGCAGGTCTGACCACATGGAAGCCTTAAGCACATCCCCCTCACCAATGCCCCATCTGCACACACAAGAGGAAGGTAGTCTGGCCGACAGTCTCAGAGCCGCTGTGCTGGGCCTGAGCCCCACTCCCTACCATCCTGCTCACAATAAAGTCTGACCCTCGTCCTCTGTCCTCTGTTGTGTGTCTTTGCTGGGCCTGGGACTCACCAGGAGAGCTCGGGAGATGGGGAGGTTTAGCTGGTGAGGCTGAGACTAGAGCATGGCAGGAATGCTGGGGGCCAGGTGAGGGGGAAAGGTGGGAAGGGATAGGAGGAGCCCTGCAGCAGAATTGAAGACACCCGCTGGCTCTTCAGGCAGCAGCCCTTCTAATAAGCCTGTTTATGTCCTTCGAAGGGAACCTGGGCAAAACCAAGGCATCCTTCCCATAGGGCCCCCAGGTCGGGCAGCTCTCACACCAGCTGCCAGGTACCCCCCTCCTGGGCAAAGCAGTTCCTGTGTCTTGGGTGGGCCTCACTCAAGCTGGAAGTCTGTCCAGGAGGCATAGCGGGTAGGGGTGGGGGACTCAAGGAAGGGCAGGGCCAATGCCCTGAGACCCTCCAAGGGAGAAGAGAGTTGCCTGCTTGCCCATTCTGTACCCCAATAGCTGGACCAAATGGGGATGGGGCCAAACCCTGGTCTTGGGGAGCCTAAGCCCCAGGGTTGTGTGGTCCCCCAGGTGCCCTCTGGAGGCCTGCAGACCTTCAGGTCTGGATGAGGGGCCCGGACCCCTGCTTTTCCGGAGAGGCAGGGGTCTCAGTGTTGGGCTGGCTTTTCCCATATTTCCAGAGAAGCCAGAGATCTGGTGGTAGTGGTTTAGTCGCTAAGTCGTGTCCAACTCTTGCGACCCCACAGACTAGCCTGCCAGGCTCATCTGTCAATGGGATTCTCCAGGCAAGAATACTGGAGTGGGTTGCCATTTCCTCCAGGGGATCTTCCTGACCCAGGGATTGAACCCAGGTCTCCTGCATTGCAGGTAGACTGTTTACCAACTGAGCTACAAGGGAAGCATTTTTCAACACTGGCAAAAATTCCCTACATACCATGTGGATAAATTAGGCCCGCTGGCCACCAGTTTGAGGCCTGGTAGGTTCTGAGGTAGAATGGACATGCCTCTGCTCAGCAGATCCCACTGCACCAGGCTGCTGACCAGGTGTGTCACAAAGTCACCTGCTGCTCTGGTTCCTCTGAGCGCCCGTGGAGTGAGTAGGGGCACTTTACAGGTACTTTGCACCCCACAGCCTAGAGAAGATGCCCTCATTCACAGCAACTGAGGCCACTGGTTCCAGAAAACCAAGGGGCTGGGGCAGAAGGGCTGCTGCTGGCCAACCATTCCCTCCAGCCACCACCAGAGGGCACCTAGTGCACACCCCTGAGGGTACTGGTTCCCGGGAAGTCAGAGAATCGTGTCTAGAGGCTTTCGGTTGCCCTACCTGGTCCCAAGTGCCCCCTTGCTGGACACACTGGGCTCTGGGCCCCGGGCACCCACCACTTCAACTTCTCTGGACATCCCTACTGGGCAGTGTGGTCAGCACTGATGCACCTGAGGCTGGGTGTTCCTCCAGCACAGAGGAAGTGATGACAAGGCTGGACCTTCTGGGGGTGCTGCCGAGGCTGGGGCTCAATATTGGTATGGAGGGGGCATGGGTAGAGGTTCCCTTGCTTGGGGCCTGTAACCCCAGACCCCTGGGGCTCCACCCATTCTGCCAAACCCCTTTTTTGTTGTGCCTCGGGCACCCGCACAGCAGCTTGGGGTTCAGGAGGCAGTGCTGGTTTCTTCATCCAAAGTGTGCATCTTTCCCCAGGCAGCACCTTGGGGGACAGAGTGGTGGTCCATGTGGTGTGGGGAGGGGACCAGTTCCAAGATAGGCCACTGCTCGCAGGGCCGGGCCGTGGGGCACAGACACACGGCTCCGCGTGTCTCCTTCACCAAGTGTTCCTGGCTGTTCCTGGAGCACGTGTTTGGTGAGTGTGGCAGTCTGCGGCTCCTGTGCCACAGGGGCTTCCTCAGTTCCCCCCAAGGGGATGTCACAACCGTGTCCCAAGATCCAGGGAGACTGTCTGCGGCAAACGCCTGGAGGCTCACGACCTGGGTCTGTCTTGAGGTCCAGTGGCTGAGGCCGGGGCAGGACTGGGTGTGCCTTCCCTCTGGGCCACAGCCCCAGCTGCCCACCCCGTCCCTGGGCCCACCGCCCCTGGAGGCACCCCAATGTACCACGGCAGTGGGCAGTAAAAGACGGACTGAGGGGTCTCTCCCAGCAGCAAAGGGAAGAGCTGAGAAGGAACAGCCCAAGGTGTGGGGGTCCTCAGACCCCGGTCCTCCTGTGTCCTTGTGCCCTCACCAGGCAGTTCTGGGGCTCTGTAGGGAAAGGAAATTCCAGGCCAACAGAGGACCCGCCCTCGCTGTGCAGGTGCCAGGACTCAGACCTGGGCAAGGGGCACTCTGCTTAACTAAGGCCATGGGCCAGGCAGGGCCTGACAATGGCATTCATGCGGGCACCCCCGACCAAGAGTCTTCCTCCTCCTCCAAAGTCAGCGGTGCATGTGGGCGCTAGGCCGCCATGCAAGGCTGAGGAGTTGTTTGGTATTTCCCTTGAACTTAAACTCTGGGCCCCTCTCTCGCTGGTCCCCGGCCTGCCAAGACCCTGGCCTAGTCTCAGCTCCTTGGCCTAAAGCTGTTTTTCACTCAGAGGGTCCCCAGACTGTAGGCTCCATGACTTCAAACCTGGCTCTGGCCCGACTGAGCAGGAAGTGTGGGTGGTGTGCTGAGGAGGTGCTGAGAATCTGTGGCAGGGGGCTGGACAGCCAGATTTCAGGACAAAGGCTCCAGGCCCCGCCTGCTGGAGGCCCCCGGGCCCAGAACGCGATGCCGGTGAGGAAGAGGCAGAGACACAGGGTGGCAAGAACTGGGCTTTCCTTCCACACAGTGGGGGTCCAGCAGTTAGGACAACAGACTATTAAGAGTTTTATTCCATCTGCACTGTCTGGTCTCCACCCCCACCATCTCTGTGTGCTCATCTACACCTCCCACCCCCTGGGGCCTCAGTGTCCCTTCTCCTCCACCAGCCAGGCATCACGTTGCCCAAGGACCTTTGCATAGGCGGTGCTGTCTGCTGGACCCTCTTCCCACAGACATCCACAAGGCCCCATCCCTTCTGTCGGGTCCTGGCTTGGCTTCGGACACCACCCCTAACATCTCCTCATCCCCTGTCCTGGCTCAGGCTGAGCTCTGAAGGATACAACCATGTCTGCTAACATCACACCTGCCATGCTGACTGTAGCCTCCGCTCGACTGTCACCTACCAGGGTAGGGATGGCCTGTTAGGTTCACTTCTGAATCCCAGCCCCTGATCAAGTGCCTAATAAGTATTCATTGAATGAAGGAATGAATGATGCTAAGAACACTCTGGCTTGGGCAAGTGGTAAGAGTGGGAGGGAGGGACAGGGAGCCGGATGGTGGCCTGGCTCAGGGTGGAGCCCGTGGGTTGGGGAGGGGTCTGTAGGAGAGGGGTTGGGACCCTGTTCCTCTGTGACTCACAGGTCCCTGGTGGCAGGGTGCCGTTGTGCCCCTCCAATGTCCAGTGGGTCCTTGGGCTGAGCTGTGGGCCTGCCTCCTCCCTGCTCTCAGCCCAGAGCCCCAGGGCTCTGGCGGTCTGCCCAGACTGACATCTTCCCAGGGTGAGCATGAAAGATCCCCCTTCAGCCAGAACACACATCTGCCCAGGGCGGGCGGCAGCCTGGCACTGCAACTCCATGGCTGCCCAGCCCCTCTCTCACAGACTCAGGACAGACGGCAGCCCAGCCCCTCTCTCACAGACTCAGGACAGACGGCAGCCCAGCCTTTCCGCCCATCTGGCTGCAGGTCTGGCTGAGGGCACAGCAGAGATGGCCCCCTGGAAGGCCCCTTGGGGCCCAGAACAGTCTAGAGGGTGCCTGAGATGGCCCAGTTCAGCCCACCCACTGTCCACATGGGCCCATCCCTCAATCAATGTTGAGTACCACCTACTGTGTGCACTGTCAGGGCCCTCTCCAACCTCACCATCCTGGTCCTGACATCCAGGTGGATGGAGGCTCCCAATATGATATCAAGTCTGAAAGCACTCAGAAGGCCCGATGGTCTTTGGAGGCCGAGGTCCCCCACCCTCCCCCACTTCTCCAGGCCCTTCCTAATCTCTGCTCTCTGTCTGTCCATCAGAAAGCTCTGGTTGAGCTGGGGTGTGGACTGGAGGCCAGGAGGAGCCCCAGGGTTGTGGCCTATGTTACCTAATGCCAGGAGTCACCCCCACCCCCAGCCTGGCTACAGCCCCCAAAGCAGAGCCTCAGGTGTTTTCCCAGATCTGGGGACCCAGAGTTGAGGGGCCGGCTGGGGCCTGAGCCCAAGAGGCAGAGAAAGGAGGCAGCCCAGTGGGGATCACATGCGACCATCTGGTGAGAAAGGGTGGCAGACCCTGGGTTCCCCTGTGATTCTGGGTAACTTCCCACTTTAAAGTCCACCTGCCTTTTGGGAGATCCCACTTCTCACTGTTTGAAAGTGGGATCCACAGCATCCTTGGGTGGTTCTTCCTCTTGGCCTCATCCTGCCCAGTTCAGCCTCAGTTTCCTCATATGCGGGAGGTGGTGGTGAGGCAGGGCGGCCACCGTGGAACCCGGAGACTCCTGGCCTGACCGCTCTTTGCCCCTCCCCCTCCACAGATTCTTAAGGGTCCTTGTGGAGGGGCTCAAGTGACAAGGCAAGGAAGGGCTCTTGTGGCCTTTTATTATGGAAATTCTCAAACCTACAGAAAGGAGGGAGGCTGTCGCGGGGGCGGGTGGGGGGGCGGCTCCATTTCTCCGAGCCCCAGCGTCAGTGGTTCCCGCCCCGCTCTGCCCTCTGGAGAGAGGAGAACCGAAGCGCCAGGAGAAGGCCCCTCGCCAAGGTCGCGCGCCAAGGCCCCAGCTCCGCGGCTGGGCTCGGTGACCTTGGACGCGTCCTTCCGTTTCGCGGGCCTCAGTTTCCCCTTCTGGGACTCAGCTTGATCGGGTCTCCGAGGTCTTGAGCCACGTGACCTTGGACTGTCCCCGACCCGGCGGCCTCAGTTTCCCGGGCGCAGGACGGGGAGGGGCGCGCCGGGAGTGGGCGCGGGCAGAGGAGGGGCTCCCACCCCCGCCCCTCCCCCGCGACCGTGGCTCCGCCCCCCGCGGCTCCGCCCCGCCCTACCCCCGCCTTCCCCCCTCCCTTGGGCTCCGGCCGGCGGCGGCGGCGGCGGCGGCTCCGCTCCGCACTGCCCGGCGCCGCCTCGCCATGGACGCGCGCGGGGGCGGCGGGCGGCCCGGGGAGAGCCCGGGCGCGACCCCGCGCCGGGGCCGCCGCCGCCGCCGCCGCCCGCGGCCCCCCAACAGCAGCCGCCGCCGCCGCCACCACCCGCGCCCCCTCCGGGGCTCGGACCGGCGCCCCCTCAGCAGGCGCCCCGGACCGAGGCGGCGCCCCCGGAGGCAGCAGATGAGAGCGGCCCGCGGGCCCGGCTCCGCAGCCGAGACAGCTCTTGCGGCCGCCCGGGCACCCCGGGCGCCGCGAGCACGGCCAAGGGCAGCCCGAACGGCGAGTGCGGGCGCGGCGAGCCGCAGTGCAGCCCCGCGGGGTCCGAGGGCCCGGCGCGGGGTCCCAAGGTGTCGTTCTCGTGCCGCGGGGCAGCCCCGGGGCCCGGGCCGGGCTCGGGCGCCGGGCCCGGGCCGGCGGACGAGGCGGGCAGCGAGGAGGCGGGCCCGGCGGGGGAGTCGCGCGGCAGCCAGGCCAGCTTCATGCAGCGCCAGTTCGGCGCGCTCCTGCAGCCGGGCGTCAACAAGTTCTCGTTGCGGATGTTCGGCAGTCAGAAGGCCGTGGAGCGCGAGCAGGAGCGCGTTAAGTCAGCGGGGGCCTGGATCATCCACCCTTACAGCGACTTCAGGTACTGTCGCTCGGAGGGCCAGCTGGCCTGCGCGGAGGGGCACAACGAGCGGACGCGCGCGGAGGCCGTCCTGGGAGCGCTTTGGAAGGGCGGGGCGGTGCGCCCCACGGGTGACCTCGGGCCCCCCTCAGTGACCTCGGGAGAGTCTGGGACCCGCCCCAGAAGGACCTGGGCGTCAAAGGCGCCGCCCTTGGAGGGGCGCTGGGAGTTGCACGCAGGCTCGTGCCATGACCCTGGCGCGCCCCCTCCCACGCAACCTGACATTCTCCGCCCTTCGAGTGGGCGCACGTCACGGGCCGCAGGACCAGGGTCTGAGCGCAGAGGGGCGGAGAGGACGAATAGAGGGGAACGTGGGCGCCAGGGAGGCGGAGGAGCGGAAGGAAGGAGGAAGGAAGGGCGCCCAGGAAGGACGCGCCCCGTAGAGGCTGGCGGAGAAAGGGTTAAGCGGACACGCCGGATCCCACGGTCTCCACCTGCGCCCCACGCCGCAGAGAGGCGCGCCCCGGGTCCCTGGGCCTGGGTGTTGCGCGAGGAGTGGATGCTGAGCGTGCTGGTATCCCACGGCCGTGTCTTCTCAGCCTTATCAGCTCTGGAGGCCGGGTGGCGTGCCCAGGTGTCGGTGGTTGGGTTGTCGATGTGGAGCCGGCTGGTGCGTGGAAAGGCTCAGAGCGAGGCTGGAGCAGGGTCATGCCGCGTTTGTTTGCAGTTCCGTTCCTGGGCGTGCGCTGTGTGGCCTGCGAGTGAGAACGATGCCTGTCACTGCAGTCCGTGTGTGTGATCAAGAGCATGTGACTGCGGGGGACGGGGGTCCTGGGGGCGCGGGCCGAGCGCTCTGGGGGGTGTGTCTGCACGGCAGATCGCGGCTGTATGTTGGGGAGAGATGGTGTGTGTGTGTGTGTGAGATGATGTGTCCCTGACTGGAGTGTGTGAGCTAGGGTGCACAGGGTCTGTGTGCCCCACTCCGCTCGCCTACTGGCTGTGGCTCCCAGGGAGGATGCGGTTTCAGCACCACGGACAGCAGTCCGGAGGCCTGCGGGTCCTCTCCTTCCGCGGGTCTCCGGTCTCCCCTCTTCTGGAGTCGGAGGTCTTTTGCTCCTGGACCCCCAGAGCTGGGAAAGGGGGCTGCGGGACTCTCCCTTTCTCTGGACGGCTGGGGAAACGGAGGCCCAGGGACACAAGTCAGGGGTAGAGGCTGGAGGAAAGTCCATGATTCCAGCTCCTCACCCTTCAGACCCTCCTGGGAGGTGAGTGCAGCCTTGACTAGAGGTTTGGGTTTGGGGAGAGGCCAGGGGCAGAGGTCTCAGGGTCACGTTCTGATGGGGTGGCGGGGGGCGGTGGGGGGGCCTCTGGATGGTCCTGACCTGCCTGGGGGCTTTGCATCCTTCTGTAGATGGTTCTGGTCTGTGAAATGGGGATGGACTTGACTTCCAGGGCTCTCTGGCCCACCTGGTCCCCCTGTGAACCGGGGGCTAACACCAGCTGGCTGGAAAGCGATATGGGGACATGTGGGCACCGGGAGGTAGCTGCAGAAAGTAGTCATTCCCCTGTCCCCTCCAGCACGTCTGTTTGCAGCTTCCCCAGGGCAGTGGGTAGCCCAAGCTTCCTCTCAGCTGCAGAAGGGATGGTGGTGCTGGGAGAAGGAGCTGGATGTCCCCATCCTTCTGCCTGTCCCACACAGTCATTCGTGTGTCCCTGGGCAGATACATTGTAAACTGGGGGTGATCAATGGGGTGGGGGCGAGGGAAGGGGCATGTGTGGCCTGTAGCTGGGACAAGGTAAGCCAGTCAAGGTAAAAACCCTAAGATCCTGCCAAGTTGGAGTGCAGCTACCCCAAATTTACACACCAGGAGAGGGGCACAAAGAGGTAAATTCACTTGCCCAAAGCCACGCAGCTAGTCCCAAGCCAGGTAGAATGGGGATTCACGCCTAGGGAGGCTAGCCTCTGAATCCACACTTTGGATTGTCAGGCACGCTGGTTTCTGGCCATGTCCTGTCCAGGCCAAGAAGAAACAAGAGGAACAAAGGCATCCTGTGTTCATGGGTGTGTGTTAGTTTTAAGAACCATTCATAGAGCAGCAGGGAGGGTCCTTGGATCTGCTTGTCCACACTTGGCTCTGTCTGTGCTGATGACCTGATGGTGCAGACACTGTCCACGCTGGTGCCCAGGTGAGCCCTGGACACGACTGAGAAGGGAAATGAGGCTAAGAGGCCAAGGCTCCCACACCAGCCCCAGGACCACTTCCTTGAGCAACAACTTTGTTCAGGTTGACCTGGAACCTGTCTGGCACGGACGACAGGACAATTCACGTTTGATGAGCTGGAACAGCTGCAGCCATGCCTCACTCCAAGGACCACGAGGGCTTCCAGGGAGAGGGAGTGTCTGCAGAGGCCTCGGGGAGGAGGGCTCTTGAGGCAGGTGACCAGACCAAGGCTTGGAGAGAGGAGTACAAAGTCTGGAACAGGCTGCGGAGGGGCTGGGGAAGTCTGCAGTGAGGCCTGAAGTCCCTGTGTATAGCCTGGAGCCCTTCCCAGGCTTCCCTGCCTCAGTTTCCCCAAATTCAAGGTGTACCCCACTTCTCTTGATCCGATTTGTGTCTGCACCACCTGTGCACTTGGAAGTGGCCTTTTCCCCCTTGATACGCTTACCGGCCTTTCACACACTCCCCTACCATGGTTTCCTGGGGCCTGGCATGCAGGGGGGCCCAGGATGATTTGGGGAGCCCATTGAGGGGCCCATGTGGGTGCCAGGTGAGGCCGAGAGTCAGGTCATGAGCCCCATTTCCTGGCAGCTTAGGACCAGCCCCAACCCTTTCTGGCATGTCTTCACTTTTTCATGGGGCTGTGGGTAACCCTAGAGCTGGCGCCTGGATACAGTCTACGAGTGTCTGTGGGGTTGGGGAGGGGAAAAGCATGTTCCAGGAACAACAGGAAGCTCTCCCACTCTGGACCATCCACTCCTTCTGCCACTTTCTTCACCTCCTCGGATGGTGATCACTTGGGGATCAAGGCAGCTGTGGTTGAGTGGGGGCCTGGGCATGTCTGGGATGGGGGGCCAGTGGCCTTATCTCCCCAGAAAGAGTATGGGCGGTGGCTTCCCAGGGCCTTTCATCCTGTTTCCAAGTCTGTAAGCTCCTCTGAGTTCTGACCTGAGTCTCTCCTGCTGCTCAATGTTCCCAAATTGTGTGCCACCAGAAGGCCTGATTTTGCAGGGAAAAGAGAAGTGGGTCCCTTTCCTGGCCCTCAGCAGAGTTCAGACAAAGCCAGGTCCTGTGGATGCTGGCCTGTATCTGTGACACCCTAGGGGACCCCAAGAGCCTGGGGTGGTAGAGGACTGGCCTGAAGATCCAATAGGACTAGAGGCCTTCTCCTGCCCCAGATGGCCCTATGGATCAGCGGGAGATCAGGATGCGTCAGCTCATGAGAATAAGCCCTGAATTATCCCAGGGGTGGTGGGGGTGGGGTGGGGTGGGGAGGGGAGGCAAGACAGGAATGGGGCTCAGAGCTTCCCTGGTTCTGAATCCAGCACTCAGAGTTGGGGGCAGTGGACATACCCATTTCCCAGGTGGAAGACCTATGGCCCAGGCCCACCCAGCAGGTAGGAAGGGAGCTTCACTGTCCCTATAGGGGGTCGGGGCCCCCTGTCACTCTACGGGGTTCCTGCCTGAAGTTGGAGCTTCTGGACCTTGAATTCCCTGCTTTAGATTGTCACACACCTATGCCCTGTGTCCACATCCAGGGCCTGGGCATGACCTGGGGGCTCAGGGGGAATGCTGGGAGAGTTCACTTTATATAAGCTAGCTTCCTCTGCTACTCACTTGCTCAGGAAAAACCCTGCTTCACTTCCCCCAAACACAGTGAGCACAGGCCACCCCACCTCCTGCCTGAACACTACCCTCCACCCCTTCCTGGCAGGGATGTTTGTCCTTCTTACTTTAAACTCACTCTGGCCATGGCCCCCACAGCCCCACAGAGCCCGGCTCCCACACCTCTCATCGCTTTTCACCTCCCTTTATGCCCCTGCTCCAGCCCCAGACCTTCCAGCTGCCCAAAAGGCAAACTCTTTGCTGGCTGTTCCCTGGGCCCAGGGTGCAGTGCCCTGTACTTTGCCTAGCGGCCCTTCTCCATCTTCTGCCCACATGCCACTTCCTCTGAGAAGCCCTCCTGATTCATCCTGGCTAAAGCAGCCCCCCTGAAGCATCCCAGTCATTTTTCTGTCTGTGTGGAACATCCAGCTCCCCACCTGGGCTGGGGCCCCGAGGGACTGACAGGTTTGTCTGGTCACCACGTGTCCCCCTGGCCTGGCACCCAGTTGGCCCCACAGTCTGCCCTGTCTTGGGATCACCCAGGAATCCTCCCCCGGGGAGTCTCCCTTTCCAGATCACTGACACCTGCCTGGGATCTGTAACTCATGTCCAAGGGCTCAGGCCCTAATCCTCCACCACCCCACCCTCCACCCCTCCAGGCTCATCCTTAATTGCAGACCTCCAGCCCCTAATCCCCTGGGATTTGCCTGATCTGATCCATAATTCCTAGACTGCCTCCTGCCCAGTTCTTGGTTCTCCAACCTGGAACGGAGGGAGCTGCTGCCCTTGTTCACCGTGTCCATGGCCAGCAGCTTCAGGCTCCTGGGATGCCCCTACCGGCCCCTCTCCTGGTCCTGCCTGCCCGGTCCTGGAAGCACAGGCTGCTTGTCCAGTTTCCAGAGTTGAAGGGAGGGGCCTGGAGCACTGGAGATAGGAGGGTGATCACGTGGTCCCCAGCTCTGGTCCTGAGGTCTGACTGCCTGGCTTCTGTCACTTAACCGTTTCCAGCCTCGGTTTCTCCATCTGCACAAAGAAAGGCCGGAGAGCTGCTGGAGCAGGTGCTGGGCTCCCGGTGGGCCCCACTGACATCAGAACCACCTGGGAGAGGGTTCTGAGTGCTCCTGTTCACAGAGTGCTGGGGTCATTGTGCTGAGCCCCCCACTTCCTGCCCAGGAGCCCTGGCCTTGCTGTCTTTCAGGGCCCAGTTCCTATCTGGGCACAGGTGGGAACCAGGGTCTGAGTGTTTTCTCATGGGGTCTGTTTGTTCGGGAGGACTTCTCCGTACAGGGTTTAATTACCATCCCCAAAGACCCTGGGTAACTGAGGTAGCTGTGACCCCAGACCCTGAAGCCCTGACCTTGTCCTGGGAGCTCTTGGGGTCCTGGGGGGTTCCCTGGGTCCTGGTGGGAGGGGTCTCTGGGTCCCAAGGGTCCCTGGGTCCCGGGGAGTCTCTAGGTCCTGGGGGATGTCTCTGGGTCTCAGGGGTCTCTGAGTCCTGGGGATACTGGGAGGTATCTGGGTCCTGGGGGAGGTCTCTGAGTCCTGAGGAGTCTCTGGGTCCCAGGGGGGGTCCATGAGTTCTGGGGAGGACACCTCTGGGTCATGGGAGGGCATCTCTGGGTCTTTGGAGGTCTCTGAGATGGCCTACTGTAGGAGGGGCTGCCGGGATTGGGCAGATAAGGCATGGAGGCTCAGAAGAGAGTGATCAGCCCTGGGGCTGCACAGCCCAAGGGGGCGGGCAGGCCTGCCCAGGAGACGTGGAGGTACAGGGGAGGGGGACTTGGAACCTATACCCCAGGCCTCAGTCCCCTCCTCCTGCCCACCTCCAGGAGGACTGCGTTGGCTGAAAGGGATGAGGCTGAGACCCTGGGCAGCCAGGGATAGTTCTCAGTGACCAAGGGGCACTGGCCAGGGCTCAGGCCTGAAGGTGGAGTTCCTGGCAGTGTGGGCAGTAGACAGGACAGGCCCAGGGGTGGCAGGCTGGCTCTCAGGTCTCTGGCCCCGCATCCCAAGCCTGGGCCACCTCTCTGGTCTGTCAGTAGGGAAGTGTGGTGTCTGCCCACACCTGCCCCCCTACCCACACCCTGACCGCAGAACAAAAGGAGAGAATGTCTGTGATGTGTCACCTGGGGAGGAGAAGCACTTCTGCTTCTGGCCATTTAGACTTTCTGCCCCACCCTGGGGATTTCTAGGCCTCCCAATTTAGACTGTTTCTAACCCCCTCTCATGAGTTTCTGGGCTCTCTGGAGGTTTCTTCTTCACTGGCCTTTAGTTACTCTTTCCTACTTGCTTTGTCCTCAGGCATAAGCCCTTCAACCCCAAAACTGGGGCTGGGGGAGAAGGTCTCAATTCAGAAAGCGGGGGGGTTAGGAGCTTTGCTGTGGACATGCTGGGGGTGGAGGTAGGGAGCAGGCAGGTGAGGCCCCTCGGTCAGGTTGGGTCTTGGGTCCTGGGGGTCTCAAGGCTGAGTAGATGATGCAGATCAGAGGTCTGAGCCCTACATCTGCTCTAGATTTATGTAAAGAAGGCTTTGAACTTGGAGCAGTCCTTTGTTCTGCCCTTATCACTCACCCCAGATCATGTTGACACTTTCATCTCTAAAGGTCTCCATCTATCTCCACCCCAAGGTGGGTTTCCCAGCTGGAGTCCCCATGGCCACTGGGAGAAGCCCTCAGCACGTGTGGGTGGACAGGGCCAGGTGACCCTCAAAGCCTGCCTTTCCCTGGGCTCCTCCCAAACAGATAGAAGAAGAGACTGAGGTTCCCAGGGGCTGGAGGGACTTGCCAAGGTCACACTTGCCAGTGGGCAGAAGCCCAGACCTGGCTGTTGTCACCACTGTCTTGGACTTTGGGTCCTTTCCAGGCTTGGCTCTCACAGACCAGGCTGCTGTGAACATCTTGTTACAAATCACTTTTTAATTTTTTTCTCTTCCTCTTGGATGATTTCCTTGGGATCAGTTCCCCGAAGTGGAAGGCCTGGGTTACTGGGCAGGTGAGGTGCTATACTGCTGCTGCTGCTGCTGCTAAGTCGCTTCAGTCGTGTCCAACTCTGTGCGACCCCATAGACGGCAGCCCACCAGGCTTCCTCTTCCCTAACAGGGCTGCTCCCGAGAGAACCAACCCACAGTGTCTCCCAAATCAGGGTGCTCACTGTAGTCAGGTCAGCACTGCTGTTTATACCTTTCTGTTAGTTTTTGCTAATTTGGGAGAGTCCCTCCAGCCCCTGGGAACCTCAGTCTCTTTCTGTCTGAGGGAGGTCCAGGAAGTGGGAGGCTTTGAGGGTTCCCTAGCCCTGTCCTGCCTGCATACACTAGAATCTTCTCCAAGAGGACTTGGGGACTCTGGCCATCATGGGGAGGGCGCCTGGCCTACCAGATGGCCCAGGACACCCACCTCAGGGTGGGCGTCTCTCCCTGCACTGTGAGAGGCAAAATCAAACAAAGGACTCTGTTCTGAATTTTAGACCATCCTTTGTCTGAATCTTGACAGGGAATGTGGCCTCAGACCCCAATCTGGGGCATCCCTTCATCACTAAGATCCTGGTCCTCGGTGTTCTCTTGTATACATGTGTTAACATAAATACAACATAGCATTTGGCCTTTAACCATTTAAAAGCATACAGTCAAGTGACATTAAGTACATTCACAATGTTGCTCAATCACCACCTTTCATCCTTGCCAGAACATTTTCATCTTCCCAAACAGAAACTCCCTAGCCTCTGACAACCAGGAACCCACTCTCTGTGTCTGTGTATCTGCCTGTTCTGGACGTTTCCCATCAGTGGAATCACACCCCACGTGTCCTCCTGTGTCTGCTTCTCTCACTGAGTACCATGTTCTCAGGGTCCATCCACGTGGTAGCGAGTATCAGGGCTTCTCCCCTTTTTGTGGCTGAGTGATGCTCCCATGTGTGGAGGGAACACATTATGTTTATGTGTTCATCCACTGATGGATGCATGGATTGTTTCCAATTCTGGCCACTGTAAGTCGTGCCATGGTGGACACTGGTGTACAACAGTCTGTTTGAATACCTGCTTTCCATCCTTGGGTGTAGGTCCAGGACCCATGTGGAATTGCCAGGCCACATGGTAACTTTAACTTTCTGCAGCGCCGGACAGTTTTGCCTTGAGTAGTTTTGATTCCTGTTTGTTGCAGGGCTGGGCATCTTTCCATGTGGCCTTTGCTGCGTCCATCTGTCCTCACGGGTGAATGTTGAACTCAGGACACGGTGCCCGGCTGTTGATAGATTTATTCCTCAAATGACAGGCCGTTTCGAAAGAGCATAGCATTCCCAGGTGGAATTCTGGAATTGACCTCAGGCACACATTATCAGTCCTGGGTGTGTGGGTCTGGCAGCAGAAGCAACCAGTCATCCCACTTTTAGGCATATTTATCACATGAAACATCCAAGCCTGGCCAAGTTGGGTCACTCAGGTTCCTCTGTCGCCTGGCCCTATGCTCTGCCTGCCAGGCCTTCCTCTTCCTTTCTCCCTGCCCCTGGGGCACCCCAGCCTCTTCCCTGTCTCCAGCGCCTCCCCCCCCGCCCCCCACCCTGTACCCTGAGCGCTTTCAGAAATGGAGGGATAGCCAGTGACCCCTGCTCAACCTTCCGGTGCCCTACAGGGAAACCCAGTGGGGGTGGGGGTCCTGCACTCTGTCTGGCACCCATCCCATACCTGCAGCCACCACCCAGCCACCCAACACTCCTGGAGCCAATCCCCACCCCACCCCTCCAGCTTCTCCCTTGTCTCCTCCCTCCCTGCTCAGCCTTACTTCCTTTGGCATGCCAACCTTATGCCAGGCACATCGGACCTTTTTGGTCCCAGGAAACATTTAGTCAATTTTTTGAGTGGCTATTCTAGGTCTCTGACTTCTTCAAAGAAAGACGGTCAGGCTGGGCCTGTGAGAGGAACTGGGCTGGAGGAGTCCAGGCAGCAGTAGAGTGCAATCTGGGACGTGGGAGGGCTTCCTGGAGGCAAGGTCCACACTAGCCCTGCGTGCTAAGTCACTTTAGCCATTTCCGACTCTTTGCAACCCCACGGACTATAACCCTCCAGGCTCCTCGGTCCATGAGATTCTCCAGGCAAGAATACTGCCCTCCTCCAGGGGATCTTCCCAATCTAGGGATCGAACCTGTGTCTCTTACATCCCCTGCATTGGCAGGAAGGTTCTTTACCACTAGCGCCATCTGGGAAGCCCTCACCAACTATGACCCGGGGTGGGGGCAAATTGTCAGCTTCGCTGGAGTATGCGAGTTCTGGGCTGGTCTTCAATGGTACCTGCGTGCACAATGGGGCAGGCAGAAGCGCTCAGAGGAGGGCCCCACACAAAGGCAGAGTCGTGACCCACTGCACCTCGCCCCCAGGTTCTACTGGGACTTCACCATGCTGCTCTTCATGGTGGGAAACCTCATCATCATCCCCGTGGGCATCACCTTCTTCAAGGACGAGACCACGGCCCCATGGATTGTGTTCAATGTTGTCTCGGACACATTCTTCCTCATGGACCTGGTGCTGAACTTCCGCACGGGCATTGTGATCGAGGACAACACGGAGATCATCCTGGACCCCGAGAAGATCAAGAAGAAGTACCTGCGCACGTGGTTCGTGGTGGACTTCGTATCCTCCATCCCCGTGGACTACATCTTCCTCATCGTGGAGAAAGGCATCGACTCTGAGGTCTACAAGACGGCCCGCGCCCTGCGCATCGTGCGCTTCACCAAGATCCTCAGCCTGCTGCGCCTGCTCCGCTTGTCGCGCCTCATCCGCTACATCCATCAGTGGGAGGAGGTGAGTGGCTCTGCGTGGGCTCAGGGGCGGGGCCAAGGCCATGGGCGGGGTTTTGCGGGGCTGGTGGGCAGGGGCTGTGGGGCTGGGGCACAGAGGCAAGGGTGGGGTCAGTGGGGTCGTAATGGGCTGGAACTGGGCTGGGATGTAGGGGCAGGGTTGTGATGGGCGAGGAGGTGGTAATGGGTGAGGATGCCGTTGTGATGGGACCAGGCGATGGCTACAGGAGGCACCGGCAACAAAAAGGCCGGGCCATGATGGGAGACCCTTGGCGGGGGGTGCTGCAGGGTCCAGGGGCGTACTACAATGAGAAGACAGGCGGGATTAGACACACAAGAGTAGCGGTGTCATTGAGTACACCGAGCGGAGTTACAGGAGCTGCGGAGACGGGCCTGGGAAACACGGGTGGAACCTGGGCGGATTGGGGGCGGGGAGCTAGGGGCGTGGTCACAGGAGCCCCTACCTGCTGGGGAGTGGGTTCACAGAAAGCACTGCATGAATCCTTGACACATCTGCAGCCCTTCCTTCGTTCTGCCCTGTGAGAGGCAGACTTCACAGCCCTGTTGGCAATGGGGAAACTGAGGCCCCAAGAAGTGAAGTCATGACCCTCTCTCCCAAGTTCAGACCCACTTCTGGACTCAGTGTGACCTGACTTCTGCAACCCTCGGCCACCATACGGGCTCAGTCACCAGCACTTTCCAGGACGGCGACAGGCTGCCGGGGGGGTGTGGGTGGGGACTGGGTCACTGGAAGAGGCAGTGGTCCTCAGAGAGGACACTGGGTGGCTGGCCAGGCAGAGATTTGGTGCCTGGGTGGCAGGCTGGTAAGGGGCCATGTTCTCTAGTCTAGGGCACTTCATTACCTTGAGAGGCCTATGGGGAGTGGGGGCTACAAGGAGGCAAGGGCTGCCCCTCGTTGGGGACTGCGTCTTCCCACTGCTGGAGCATGAGTAACCATGGGTCTGCCGGACACTCACGTGAGCTGCCCTGCCTCGCCCCTAGATCTTCCACATGACCTACGACCTGGCGAGCGCCGTCATGCGCATCTGCAACCTCATCAGCATGATGCTGCTCCTCTGCCACTGGGATGGCTGCCTGCAGTTCCTGGTGCCCATGCTTCAGGACTTCCCACGCAACTGCTGGGTCTCCATCAACGGCATGGTGGTGAGCCCCGCGCTCGTGTCCCTCCTGCGTGCCTGGAGCACAGGGCACCTGAAACCCCCTCTGGTGGTGAGCGCTCCTCTGGGCTGCTGTCCCAGTTGGAGCCTTGCAGGTCCGGAACTATGGAGATCCTTCGCCGTTTGAGGGCAGTAGAGCTGCTTTTGTCCCCCTCTCCCCTCTAGAAATCACGTCATCTGCTTATTGTGTTTTGTGATCCATTCCACTCTTTTATTTGCACGCATGTGTGTGCATGCTGTTGCTTAGTCATGTCTCTTTTCGACCCCCTGGAGTGCAGCCCACCAGGCTTCTCTGTCCGTGAGATTCTCCACGCAAGAATACTGGAATGGGTTGCCATTTCCTCAAGGGGATTTTCCAAACCCAAGGATCGAACCCGCATCTCCTGCATTGGCAGGCAGACTCTTTCCCACTGAACCACCTGGGAAGCCCATTTTATTTGCACCCATGTGTTTAAATGACAATTTTATCATAGTCCTCAAATGGGAAAGTGGTATCATCGGTCTTGAGAAGTAAAAAATTGGGAGATTCAGGAGCACCTATTGCTTTCTGGCTGAGACTGTTAACAAGCCTTTCTCCCGCTGGGATGCATTTGGGGCACAGGGCAGGTGGGCATTGATGGGCGGGAGCAGTGGAGGGAAAACCCTTGGGCGCCCAGCCCAGCGCCTGGCACAGCTGCCTGGCTGAGGCAGCTCATTGTCTGGCCGGACACCCGGGCATGTGGTCCTGTTTCCTGAACGGGGCCTGCTGCCCCTCCCCTAGCTGGTTCAACTGAGGACTGGCAGGGGGTGGTGGGTTTCTTCCTGGTCCTGTCTGATGCCTCTTCCTCCCTGCCCCTCTGATCAGTTCAGTGTCCTCAGCTCACTGTCCCCAGGACTTCCCCATTCTTTGGCCTCAAAGACACTCATCAGAAGTTGTAAAGTGGTGAGGGCTCTTGAACACCCAGGGCTGGACTCTAGCTGCTCGGAGCCTGTTTCCCCAGGAATGAAGTGGGGAGGTGGCTTCATGCCAGCCCTCTGCTGAGTTGCTGTAACATGTGTACACATCACGTTGGCTGCCTGAATCTAGTTTCCCTTGGTTGACTCTGGACACAGGGAGCTGGATGCCTGGGGAAGGGTGGGCAGGCAGGGCCCTGGGGGGGGGGGGTTGTCAAGAGGCTCCCTGGGGACTGCGAGCCCCTGCCCACCACCCACCCTTGGACTTGCAGAACCACTCATGGAGCGAGCTCTACTCCTTCGCGCTGTTCAAGGCCATGAGCCACATGCTGTGCATCGGGTACGGGCGGCAGGCGCCAGAAAGCATGACGGACATCTGGCTGACCATGCTGAGCATGATCGTGGGTGCCACCTGCTACGCCATGTTCATTGGCCACGCCACCGCCCTCATCCAGTCGCTGGACTCCTCAAGGCGCCAGTACCAGGAGAAGGTCTGAGGGGGGAGGAACCCCCGAGGGTCTGGGGTCCACCCCATGTCCCTCCAGCTCCATGCGTTGTGCTCAGGATGGAGGCCAGAGGGGTAGAGGGGATGGGGACCTCAAAAGGATCTGTGGCTGTGATCAGGACTGAACATCCCCCCCCACTCCTTGGTGGGGGGAGCAGCTCACAGAAGGACAGTGAGAAAGCTCAGAGCCCTGAGGAAGAAGTCTAGAGGGGACACAGGGGCCAATGACGGGGAAAGGACAGGGCCAGGAGACCCCTTGGTGAGGGGTGTCTCTGGGCTGTCCCAGGAAGGGTGGGGGTGCTGGGGTTGCTCAAGGACACAAGGGAGGCCTCTGGGAAGCAAGGATGTCCTGGAACTTAGCCTCCCTGGGGCGAGGCCAATGTGGCCCCATAGACCAGCACTTCCTGGAGGTCAGCATCAGTCTTCTGCCTCAGTTTCCCCTCCCTCGGGCCAAGGATGGCCCAGTTCCCCAAACCCTGCCCCACCTGTCCCTGTACTGCTACCCCAGGGCTGGCCTTGGCCCAGCAGCTGCCGCACCCCCAGCAGTGGCCCAGCAGTCAGGTCGGCCGGGTCAGCTGGGCCTGGTGCCAGGCGCCCCGGCTGTCCGGAAGCCACCAGCCTCCCACCCAAACACGAGCTGGTGCCGCCACCCGCCCGCCGTCACGGGTTCCGCTGAGCTCAGGACAGCTGTGGCTGGGCGGGGCTAGGGCGGAAGCGGGGCCCGAGCTCCCCTGGGGGTGCCACCCTGGGGACAGTAGGGCCTGGCACCCCTGACTGGTGCCCTTGCCCCCAGCCCTGTTCAGGAGGGGCTGGGCTGGCGATTTCTAAAAAGATCATCGAGGAGGGGGCCACCAAAGGGTCAGGGGTGGTGGGAGGGGTTGCCAGAAGATATTCAGGACACAGGAGTTAACTTTTACTGCCAGGGTTAAAATTATCAGGGGCATTTTAGCCATTCATCTGAAATTCAGATTCCCTGAGTGTCCCATGTTGTCGTGGTCATAAGCTGAGGCCCGCTCAGGCTGGGGCTCTGGAGCGGACACTGCTGACCCGGGCCCCCCCATCCTGTTACAGTACAAGCAAGTGGAGCAGTACATGTCCTTCCACAAGCTGCCAGCCGACTTCCGCCAGAAGATCCACGACTACTACGAGCACCGCTACCAGGGCAAGATGTTCGACGAGGACAGCATCCTCGGCGAGCTCAACGGGCCCCTGAGGGAGGTAGGGGGTTCTGAGAGAAGTGAGCTCCTGGTGATCTGTATTTGATCTTTACTTAGACATTTACATCAAGTTAAACTGGCAAAACTGGATATAGGCAGAAGATAGCCATCTTCTGTCCTGTCCCTCCACCGGGTTCCTCCGGCTCTCCATCCGTTTTCTTACAAAACCATGGACGCCTGTGGGCCTCCAGGTGTCGGCACTCCCAGCGCCCCCTCTCTGAGCCCATCCTTCGCATTGAGGGAGGAGCTCGTGGCGCCCAGAGAGGCGAGGGAGGGGCACACCCTTCGATCCCTCTGAGGGTGACACAAGGGATGCCCTGGGAGCTGGTTCCCAAATGCTCAGTGAGAGGTGAGCCCCAAGGAGCTACACTCAGGTGCATTCTCTTCTTTTGGGAGAGTTTCCCTGTGATCAAGGGCTTGTGTTTCTGTGAATTGTCCGTAACTTTTGTTTTCCTTCGGAACTTTTGGCCTTTTTTAGAAAATTTTATTTTTAATTGAAGTATAGTTGATCCTCTGGGAAGATCCCCTGGAGGAGGTCACAGCAACCCACTCCAGTATACCTGCCTAGAGAATCCACAGAGGAGCCTGGTGGGCTACAGTCCATGGGGCTGCAAAGAGTCAGACACTACTGAAGCAACTTAGCACAGCACACAGTTGATTTATAATGCTGTGTCAGTTTCTGGTGTACAGCAATGACTCATCTATCTATACACACTCTTATAGATTCTTTTCCATTATGGTTTATTACAGGTTAAGAGCTTTCTGTGCTACATAGTAGGACCTTATCTATTTTACATATAATATCTGCTAATCCCAAACTCTGCAATTACCTACCCCTTTCCCCTCTGGTAACTGTTTTGTTTTTGGCCAAACCATGAGGCTGCCAGATGGTTCCTCAACTAAGAATCAACCCAAATCTGGGCCCTTGGCAGTGACAGCATCGAGTCCTAGTCACTGGACCTGCCAGGGAATTCCCTAAAAACCTGGAGGACTTTACCTCTTGGTGATGTAGATTTCCACCCCGTGACCATTTGTCTTTTTTGAGATTTTTTTCTGACATGGACCATTTTTAGTCATCCTTGAATTTATTACACTATTGCTTCTGTGTTACGTTTTGGTTTTCTGGCCAAAAGGTGTGTGGGATCTTGGCTTCCTAACCAGGGATTGAATCTGCTGCAGCCCTGCATCAGAAGGTGAAATCTTAACCACTGGACTGCCAGGGAAGTCCCACCATTTGTCTTTAAACCTTGCTGATTGTGGTTTCTCCCCCATGTGGAATTTTTATGCTGTATACATCAGGTGCTTTGTGTATGCTTGCTGTGTACAGCAGGTATTCCATGTACGCTTGCTGCATACTGCAGGTGCTCAAACCTGACTGCTGCACACAAGTCTTCAATATCTCCTCTCTGTGTATAGCAGGCATGCAGTACATGCTCACTCTACAAAGCAGGTACCTAACACCTGCCTGCTCTACACCTAGGTTTTAGAGAAATTCTCCTGTGTCTTCTTCCGATATGTGTGGTCCCCTGTTTTGCATGTGGACCCCTGATGCCTTTGGAATCTGTCCTGGAACTGGCGTGAGGAAGGGTCCAGGCTCTCCTGCTGTGGGGCTGCACCCTCAGGCTCTGGGTGAACCGCCCTCGTGCCTGGTCTGTTTCTGGACTTTTCATCTGGCCCACAGGCCTGTCTGCTTTGTGTGCACCAAACCCACACTGTTTGTGTCGCAAGTTTTCAGTGTGTTTTGGTGCCTTGGAGGCTGAGTCCTCTGCTCTTTCTTATTTTGGGCTAAGCTGGGTCTTTGTTGCTACACAGGCTTTTCTCTAGTTGCGGTGTGCAGGCTTCTCATTGTGGTAGCTTCTCTTGTTTCAGAGCACAGGCTCTACGGTGTGTAGGCTTCTCATTGCAGTGTCTTGTTTCCTGGACACAGGATCTAGAGTGTGCGGGCTTCAGTAGTTGCGGCACACAGGCTCAGTAGCTGCGGTTCCCGAGCTCTAGAGCACAGGCTCAGCAGTTGCGGTGCACTGGCTTAGCTGCTCCATGGCATGTGGGATCTTCCCCATCAGGGATCCAAGCTGTGGCTCCTGCATTGGCAGGCGGATTCTTTACCAACTGAGTCACCAGGAAAGCCCCCTCCTCTTCTTTGTCATGGGTTTCCTGATGTTTCTGCTTGTGTATTGAGTGAACAGCCCCGGTTGTTAAGAAGCGAGCCAGGCAGCATTTCCACAGGCTGTGCACTGTGGCCCTACCCAGGGAGAAAGGGTGTCTCCTGTGTCAAAGATGGTAAGTGGCATGTGTTCATGGCTCTTCTGTGCCTTTGGGGGGTTTCAGTACATCTTCATGTAGGGTTGGACGTGTCTTGTTAAACTCATGCCACGCCACCTCATATAGCTCTTTATCTGGGTGGATACAGGGTCTTCTCACGCATTGCATCTTCTTTGGAGTGGCTTTGTTTGTACAAAAAGCTGGGTTTTTCTCTTTATGGTAAGCACTCCTTCTTATTGAAATGTACCTTAGAGAAAAGTACCCCTCCTGTCATCAGGGCTCACCTGATGGACATTCTATCAAGTAAAATCTGCACGTAATCCCTACACAGATCAAACATGGAATCTTCCCATCCCCTGAAGCTTCTCCACCAAAGATAAATGGTACCCTGTCTTCTACACCATGCGTTTACTTTAAGGCTCTTGGTTTTCATGTTGTTTTTTAAAAATCACTTGCTATTTTGACTAACTTCCCTTGTTATAGTTTTCCATTGACTCTTTTGGGTTTTTCAGGCAGTCCTATTAATAGAAAGAGTAAAGAGATAATTTTACTTTTTCCTTTCCAGTTCTTATAATGCTGGAATGCTTTCCCATGTCTAACAGCATCGACCAGTGTTGCCAACACAGAGTTAAACAGTAGGGAATCTTTCCCTGATCCTGTCCTTGGCAAAACCTCCAGTGACTGCCTATTAAGACGCTGGTCTTTGGGCTGAAGTGTACAACTGCTTTCACAGACGGAGAGTTTGAGGTGCAACCTCCAAAAGGAGGATAAGATGGGGAAGCCTGACACTGTCCCCCTCCCACCCCCACAGGAGATCGTCAACTTCAACTGCCGGAAGCTGGTGGCCTCCATGCCACTGTTCGCCAATGCTGACCCCAACTTCGTCACGGCCATGCTGACCAAGCTCAAGTTTGAGGTCTTCCAGCCAGGCGACTACATCATCCGTGAGGGCACCATTGGCAAGAAGATGTACTTCATCCAACACGGCGTGGTCAGTGTGCTTACCAAGGGCAACAAGGAGATGAAGTTGTCTGATGGCTCCTACTTTGGGGGTGAGTGTTGGTGGGGAGCCAGAGGCCAGGGTGGCGAGCTTAGGGGCACAGGTGCAGCAGGAAGGACCCCAGATTGGGTGAGGGGAGCTGGGGTGCTCCGCTGGCTGGAAGTGCCCTGGGGGATGGCCCAGCAGTGAGGCCGCCGCCCCTGGCCACACGCAGAGATCTGCCTGCTGACGCGGGGCCGGCGCACGGCGAGCGTGCGGGCCGACACCTACTGCCGCCTCTACTCGCTGAGTGTGGACAACTTCAATGAGGTGCTGGAGGAGTACCCCATGATGAGGCGGGCCTTTGAGACAGTCGCCATTGACCGCCTGGATCGCATTGGTGAGTCGACACAGCGGTCAGCCTTAGTGGCCGCCCAGCAGGGACAGTCTGGGGGGTGGTGGTGCTATGGCCTAGCTGACCCTCAGGGCCTCTTCTCTGGTCTTGGGACCAGATTCCCCAACCCATTTTCTCCCTTGACTAAATACAGCCTGGGTTTCCCAAGGAAGAGGAAATTTCTGCTCAGCAGGCAAGTATTTGAGAACCTGCTGTGTGCCAGGAGGTGACAATGTGGCCCCTGAGGAGGATGTGGCAGCCACCCTCAGGCTTGTCACGGAGGAGAGGTGTAGGGGCAGGGAGCTTCCATGTGATTCCAAGTAGAGACCCAGATGAGTAGGTGTTACCAGTAGAAAGACAGAGGGCATGACCTGGAAGTGGACACAGCATGTGCCAAGGCCCTGAGGTGGGAAAGGGGCCTGGATTACCGGGAGTCAGGGAAGCTGGGACGAGGGAGGCTTGAGAGGGGTGGGCAGGCACAAGAGCCCTAGCTAGTGGTAGAAGGCATTTGGACTCAGAAGCAATAGGGAGCTATGGATGATTCCAGGCAGGGGAGGACCTGATCAGATGTGTATCCTATGAGGCTGTGTATATACAGGAGGATTCTGGGAGCCTGCCTGTGTGTGTGTTGGGGGGTGTCCTGGGGAACCGGGGAGAGGCAGTGGAAGGGGTAATCTCAGAAATGGCTGAGCACTAGCTGAAGACTAGATGCAGGAGTCAGGGAGGCCCTTGATACCGTGTGTGGGAACAGACACAATGAATGGCTGCAGGACCGAGAGAGGGTGTGGGGGGAGGAGAGCCAACAGAAAGAGGACTTCCCAGGATACAGAAAAAACACTCAGTATGTTTATAGACAACAAGCACATACAATGTAGCTCTATACAATAGGTGCTTAACATATGTACTATGTACAGTAAGTGCTCAACAGCAGCTTGCTACATATACCATAGACCTTCAGCATGCTGAAGGCAGCGCACAAGGCACGCCACGGGAATTCCTGACTGTGTACAAGCAGGAATTCCACATGTTAGCTACACATAAAGGTGCCTGCTTCCTGCTTTCTGTATACAGTAGGTGCACAATTTCAGCTTTCTATATGCAGCAGATACTGGAATCTGTTCACGCTGGCTGTGCAATCAGGGTCCAATACCTGCTTGCTGTGCACACCAGGCACTGGGACACTGGCCTATTGGTTGGACGAGGCGCCCAGGCATGCCTGCTGTGCAGAGGCTGGCACCTCTGACACTTCCCCCTGCCTCGCCCCCAGGCAAGAAGAACTCGATCCTGCTACACAAGGTGCAGCACGACCTCAACTCTGGCGTGTTTAACAACCAGGAGAACGCCATCATCCAGGAGATTGTCAAGTATGACCGCGAGATGGTGCAGCAGGCTGAGCTGGGCCAGCGTGTCGGCCTCTTCCCGCCACCACCGCCACCTCCACAGGGCACCTCAGCCATTGCCACGCTGCAGCAGGCCGTGGCCATGAGCTTCTGTCCACAAGTCGCACGCCCGCTTGTTGGGCCCCTGGCACTCGGCTCACCGCGCCTCGTGCGCCGCCTGCCCCCGGGGCCTGCACCCACTGTCGCCACTGCTGCCGCCTCACCCGGACCCGCCCCTGCAGCCAGTCCCCCTGGCGCGCCTGCCAGCCCCAGGGCACCGCGGACCTCGCCCTTCGGTGGCGCACCCGGCTCCCCTGCTGCGCCCCGCGCTGGGCCTGCGCTACCTGCGCGGCGCCTAAGCCGCGCCTCGCGCCCGCTGTCTGCCTCGCAGCCCTCGCTGCCCCACGGCGCACCCGGCCCTGCGGCCACGGCGCGACCGGCCAGCAGCTCCACGCCGCGCCTGGGGCCCACGCCCGCCACCCGGGTCGCGGCGCCCAGCCCGGACCGTAGGGACTCAGCCTCGCCCTCACCGGGCACCGCCGGCGGACCCGACCCGCTGGACTCCGCGCGCTCACGCCTTTCGTCCAACTTGTGACCCTCGCGCGCCGCCCCGAAATGGGGCGGGGCCGTCACCCAAACCAAAGCCATGCCATTGCGCAGCCCGGGCCGCCTGCCCCAGAAGCCATAGAGGAGATGTAGGTAGTTGTAGTCGGACGGGCGGCCCGGGCAGGTGGGAACAGCCCCCGCCGTGCCCCACCCCCCCATCGCCCTGCGCCCACCCACATTGCCCCTGCCCCCGGCAGCCGCGCACGGGCGAGGGGGCTCCCTTCACCTCGGTGCCTCAGTTCCCCCAACTGTGAAGGGGGGACGGGCTGGCCGCGGCCGAGGGGAGAGGGCCGGGGAGGCTGCCCGCGCCCGCCCTCTGACGAGGATTGGTTTTTAAGTGCAATACTTGGCCTGCCGGCTTCCCGCTGCCTCCGTTGCGCTCATGCAATAACCAGCCTAGTCCCTGTCCAGGCGCATCCACGGTGACCTCCCCGGAGCGGGCACACCCTTCTCCCTCCAGCGCCCCGGCGTGGGGGTGAGGCCGGGGGTCCCCGCCGTCGTGATGAATGTACTGACGAGCTGAGGCAGCAGCGCCCACCGCACCCCCCACGCCCCATTAACTCCCACACCCCCATTCCGCGCAATAAACGACAGCATTGGCGCCCAGCCTGCCGCGTCTGATTGCTCGGTGGGGACACAGAACGTAGCCCCCCCTCCCCAGGCAGCAGCCCCCATGTGGCGACAGACCTTTATTCACACTAGAGTACAGGGCGGCCCGGCAGTCAGCTGAAAAAGAACGTGGAACGCTTCACCTGGTCCAGGTCAAAGGTCCCTGCAGAGCGGAGGGAGACTGTGGGTGGGCTCTGGGGGCCCTGCCCCCAGCCCACAGGGGTGGCCACCCCGCCGGGGGTCCCACCTGTCGGAGGCACAGACAGCAGAGTGTCCTTTAGTCTGGAGACCCACATGCTCTTGGAGGTTCTGAAGGCAAAGACAGGGTGGGGGTGAGGCCAGGGCAGCCTGGAGAGAGGACAGTAGCAGTGCGGGTGGGAGGGGGGCCCTTACCTAGAATCAGAGCAGAACCGCTTGATGAGGAACCTGGACAGGTCATGGAGGATGGGCTGGCTATGCAGTCGGACGAATTGCTCCCGGCAGACCTGGGGACCGGAAGCAGGGGCAGAGGGCATCAGCAGCCAGAAACCAGACCCAAGCAGCATGGAGAGTGGGCTCCCTGGTTAGGCAGGGTGGGGAGGAGGCTGGGGATGCGAAGCCGCTAGTGGGCGCAGGGCCGCACCTGGTTCATGACCCCGACATCAGCCGCATGCGTCCAGAAGCAGTCATGCACCGAGACGAAGGTCAGGCCCTTCCTGCAGCCAGAATGAGGGGTTCCTATAGAGGCACTGCACCTCGAGGTCCCCTCCTCACAATCCACACCTCCCCCAACCCCCACCATTGACCCAGTTCTCACCTCAAGCCCCTTCCCACCACTCAGTGATGCCCACCCTCCTCCTGCCTGCACCCCTGCGCGCTCCAGCGGCTGTCTGTGTGCACGCCCCGCTCAGCGGGTAGGTGACGAGTTCTCTCAGGAAGATGCCTCTTTGCCACCAACCCCCAGCTGCTGCCTGATTCTCAGCTCCCTGTAGGGGGCTGCTGATGCTGGGCCCTGGTCCACCACAGGGCTCCATCCCACGGTAGCCACCCAAGGGGAGGGGAGGTCAGTAACACAAAACTCCAGTGAACACCAGGCTCAGAACAGCCACACACACCACCCCCCACCATGTGAGCAGCTGTTCCTAACAACCATCAATACTTCCCACCAGGTCAGAGGAGCTCAGGATAAACCAGACACCTTTGCCCAAACCTAGAATGTCCATGCACGTTGGGGTACCCTCAGAGAGCCAGCTTCACACTCAGAGCCCCTCCCGTACACCCCCACACGAGGACCCTGACCAGCACACCTGTAACAGTACAGGGCGGTGAGCATCATGTGTGTGGAGTCCAGTGAGTGGATGAAGTTGGGTGGGAAGCCGTTCTTTTGCTTCAGTGTGTTGGGCTTCCTGGGGGCGAGCAGGGTACATAGTCAGGACTCAGAGCCTGGCCACAGCCTGGGCCCCACCCATCCCTACCCGGGTGGCCTCCTGCATGTCTGCCCGTGCCCACACTCACTGGTTGGTGTCCACGCTGCTGCTGAACGTGAGGCTCTGGAGCCCGCCTTTTATCTGCAGGGTGGGCATGGGGGACACAGAAGTGAGTCCTGCCCTGCTCAGTGGGGGTGGGCATGGGGGACGGCACGTACCATGACCTTGGAGTCTCGGTGGTAGGGCTGGATGATGGGGACACCCAGGGGCGTGATCCACTCCACAGCCGAGCCCGTAAGTGAGATGAGCCGGGCACTCTCAGTCAGCCAGCGCTGCGGGGATGAGCACCAGGTCAGCAGGGCTGGGTCTGGGGCCACAGCCCGGGGCAGGGGGAGGATAAGGCCTCACCTGGATGGACCGGGTGCCAGAGAACATCTCCTGGAGGCTGTTGAACACCTGGCGCACAAGGTAGTGAGATGCCTCCCACACGAACTCCTGGAGAAGAGTAGGGTGGATAGGGTTCAGGGTCCCTCGCAGGAAGTCCCCCCGCACGCAGGGGGTGGGTTTGCTCTGGGGACCCCGCAAGTGGCAGAGCCAAGCCCCTCCGTCAGGACTACCTACTGCCGGATGCGCACCTGGGGGAAGTCCTCGAGCTCCCGGAGGCGCTTCTCGATCTGCAGGCGGCCGCCGTAGCGGGTGACGCCGTACACCACGGTCATCACTGTCTGCTTGACCACCTTGCGGCTAATGAAGCCCTCCAGCACCTGGGCCACCCGCACTCCCTGCTTGGCATCCTGCCTGCGGAATACCTCCACCTGCAGAGGCAGTGGGCGGGGCCACCCACCCAGAGGTGGAAGTTTCCTCTCCTCTTGTGGGTTACCCCCTCTGCCTCCCGGGAACCCTGCTCACGGCCTGGTATGGTGACAGCTGGTGGCCATGGGGTCCAGCATCCAGACCCTGGTGGGTTTGGGGGATCAGGGCACACGGGGGTGGGGGGGGCCATGGTGCCTACCTGTGCAGCTACCTCACTGTACACGTCCTGCGGCAGGTCAGAGGGCGACAGGTTGACAGAGGTGGCCCCCGTGCTGTCCCGGCCCAGGGCGGCATAGTGCTGGAGGCCGTTACAGGAGCCGTCCTGGGCAGGGGGTAGACAGTGACGGACTGGGTGAGGTGGGCCAATGTCCGCGGTGGGGGGCTGGGGCTCCTGTTTCCCCAGCTCTGCTTAGGCAAGACCGCCCTGGACCCGCACACTGACAGGCAGCCAGGAACCTCTGCAACAGGGAACTGAGGCACAGAGAAGCCCTACCCGGGAACACCAGCCAGTGCAGAGTGGACACCATGCCATCCCTCAGCTCCTTAGCCTGAGGAAACTTTGGCTGAGCCCATGAGGGCTGGGCATGCTCCACAGCAGGGTCCCCCAACTCACCTGGTGAACCGGAAAGTGGGAGATGTAGGTGGTAGGGTCGGGGGAATGCACCACCTGGGCAATCTCCATGCAGCAGGCCAGGGTTTGCCAGGGCTCATCTGCCTCCATCCACCACTTCCGGCCCTGTGGGAGGCAGTGGGCAGGGTGAGGCCAGACCCACGGTCTCCAGGCCCCACCTAGTGGGGTCAGAGCCAGCCTGGGAGTACTTCCTGGGCACAAGCAGCAGCTGGTTGGGCCCAGGTGGTAGAAGACATAAGGAGGCCCTGGAGGCATGGAGAGGACCAGAGCAATGGACCAGGGAGGGGACCGGCCTGGAGAGAGGGCCACAGTGGTATGAGAGGTGACAGTGCTGTCCACAGCCCGAGACAGAGAAAAGGCCAGCAGGAGAGTGCCAGGAAAGCAGCAGGGCTGGGGGTTGCCTGCAGGGTTCTGAGGTGGGTGCGGGGGCGGCGGGGCACGCCCGATGGTGAGGGGTCAGAGCCCACCGTCATAGGTCGTTCAGCTGAGTCCAGGATGTCCTCCATCACCGCGTCTGCGTAGTCGCGGCGCGTCTGTAGTGACTCACGCTTCTTGAGCCCTGTGAGGTTGATCAGGTGGATCTTGAGCCAGTCGAGGCCATGGGGGCCAAGTGGGCGGCCCTGGGCAAACTCCAGCAGCGCGCGGGCCAGGTCACTGCCGAGGTGGTTGAAGTGTGGTGAACAGGGGTAGGTACGGCCTCGGAAGTCCATGTTATGCGGCAGCCAGAAGACGTGGTTCCGCAGATGCTGGGCCAGCGACAGGCGGTAGAGTGCATCTGCACGCAGGCTCTGCATCTCCCGTGCCACCTTCAGCCGCCGTGCCAGCTCCCGCCGCATCTCCGCCTTGTCAGCGGGTGAGGCCTCGGGCAGCAGGCAGCCCTTGGGGGTCTGGCGGCCTTCGGGGGGCCGGGGGGCCTCAGTGGGTGGGGCGGGCACGCCCAGGCGGGGGCAGCCCTTGTCCCTGAAGAGGTCAAGCACCAGGTCGAGCACGCGCCCATTGACACGCCAAGCACAGTTGCCCAGCTGAGTGAGGGCATCCAGAGCGCCATGCAGCTCAGCGGGCGGGCAGCGCTCCAACAGGAGCTGGTGCTGCTGGGTGCCCTCCAAGGACCGCATCATCTTGGTGGGGCTCAGCAGGAAGGCGCCCGAGTGTGGTGACGTCCAGGGGAGGGGCGGGCACAGCATGGGCACCTCCGTGGACTCGAAGATCAGCGTGCGCTCCGCCGCTGTCTCCTGCAGCTGCGTGAAGGCTGGGTGCGGCTTCAGGATCCCGATCTGGAGGCAGGACAGGCCAAGAGGTCAGGGTACACTGTGAGGCAGCGGAGGAAGACACCAGGGTCCCCTCAGACGCCAGGACCCTGAGTCCAGGTCCTCAGGGTCTGGAGCCACAGCAGGATCCCAGAGCCCCACAGCCCCTAGGGTGCCCCCTCCCCCTTCCAGCGCAGAGGAGCACCATCAGAGAAGCACCTGGCGGAAACTGCGGAAAGAATACACGTGGTAGAGCACAGGGATGAGTGTGCTGGGGCCCCGGGGCGCTGCCAGGCTGCTGGGCATCTGCACGGCTCGCACCAGCACCTCTGCCAGCTGCTTGCCCAGCTGCACTAGCACAGACACAGGCCAGGGCTGCTCCGGGGGGGCCTCAGGCACGCCCAGCGCTTCCCAGTGCTGGCGAGGCAGGCAGGGCTCTGCTACCTGCGGGTGGGAGGGTGGTTCAGAGACCTGAGAGTCCAGGTGTAGACCTGAAGACCCCGGCTCAGCCCCTGGCAATGAGCAGGGTTAGGTGAAGAAACTGAGGAGGAGTCTGGGGGCCAATCTGGCCACCCCAGGCACGGAGGGGGAGGGGACCTCTGCTTGAGGCCTGGGGCACCCGGCCTGGGCTCCCCAGAGCTCCTCGCCCAGGCTCCCCCTGTTCAGGCTCCCTGGCCTCACCTGGGTGTCCGAGGCCAGCAGGTGCAGGTACTCGAAGTAGCGCTGCTCCAGCTCTTCTACCTGGTTCCTGAGCCGCTTCCTCTTCAACACACGCACGCCCAGCTCGTGCGCCAGGAAGAAGAGCGACTCGCCATGTGAGGGCAGCGCCTGCAGGGTCTGCGGGGCAGCCCCAGAGGACAGCACCGTAAGCCCCATGCTCCATCGGGACCACCTGACCCACCCCCTGGCCCGCACAGCAGCACTCCTCCCACAGCCCCCCAGCCTACAGCAGTGGCCCCGCCCCCTCCTGGTGTGCACACCTGCAGCAGCAAGCCCACTAATTCCTTCTCACTGAGCAGGCACAGGTAGGGGAAGAGGGATGGGCGGCCTTCTGCAGCAGCGCGGGCCTCACTCTCCTTGGTCTCCTGCAGCTCCAGGGACAGCACCGACTCCCATTCGGCACGCAAGGCCGCCAGGGTCTTCCGCTGGCAATTGGAGGGAACAGGGCAGGGTTGCACAAGGAGTCACTACTGTGCCCAGGCAACCTGGCCCAGCCTGGTGGTAGAGGTCCTGGCTCAGAGAGAGGACCTAGTGGGACGGGTGCTGGGATAAACCCTGCCCAGCGGACACCCAGCTCAGCAGGCAGAAGCACCGCCAGCCCCTTACCGCCTGCAGGACCTCCTCGGTCAGGAGCGGGGCCTTCTCCACGGACTCCACGGTGACAGTGGTGGCCATCTCCACACCAAGCTGCTGTCGGAAGAGGCCCTGCAGCTCCTTCAGGGACAAGTGCAGCTTCGGGTAGGACACAGAGGGGTCCTGCTGGGGCAATAGGCTGCCAGTGAGGCCCCGCTGCTGACCTCTCCACCCACCAGAGTAGTGCAGCGTCTCCCTGGCCTGGGGTGGGGGTGGGGGAGGTGCTAGAGACAGTGCGAGGCCCCGGATGCTGCTGTTTTCTCTTCCAACTTGCAACTGTGTGACCCTTCTAAAGATAGGTACACTATAGAAAACCCAAAATATACATCCACACAAAGACTGGTCCACAGACAGCCACAGGAGCCTGGTTTATGGTGGTCGAGTGTCCAGCAAGGGATGATGGATAAACACCACGTGGTCCCTCCACACATGGGCATCCCTCAGCTGTGAAAAAAGAAGCTCAGACACTCGCTACCACCTGACGCTGAGAACATGATGCTCAGTGAGAGAAACAGACACAGGACACACGGGGTGTGATTCCACAGATGGGAAACGTTCAGAACAGGCCGATCCACACAGGGAGTGGGTTCCATGTTGGCAGGGGAGAAGGTAGGAGGTGACCACTGATGGGGATGGGCTTCCTTTCAGGGTTATGGAATGTTCTGGAGGTAGAGATCAATGTACTAAAAACAACCCACTGGATTATACTTTAAAAGGTGAACTGCAGGTCAGGAGAAGTCTGTCCCAGTAAAAAAAGAAAACTCCTTGCGTCGCCCCAGGGATCTGGGTGTTACGCTCTCCTCCACCCTGGGAGGTGGCTTTACCTCATGCGCCCTGTGCCGCCTGCAGCATTAGCTGTGCAGTTTCAGGTGGGTACCCTGGCCCTGCAATACCCCCTTGCTGTGCCTAGGGTGCGCCTCCATGTGGAAACCAAATATGGCAGGGTGTGGGCCCCCCAGGACAGGGCAGCCTCCCATCCACCAGCATGGGGTTGGGGGGCCAGTGCTGCCAGGAGAGACAAGGGGAGGGGTCGAGGCGCCCAGTGACCACCCGCCCCCTTCAGGTTCCCAGATGCAGGCCAGCTCACCTTGGCGTAGATCTCCTGGAGCAGTGGCGAGGTGTTGACCTGGGGTGGGGGCGGGGGTGGCGGCTGGGGGCTGAAGGCAGGTCTGGCCTTGCGCACAGCACGCAGGAGCTCCTCCCGCTCCTCCGTGCTCAGGGGCACGGCTGAGAAGAGCCCCTGCAGCGACAGCCCGTCCTGCTCCATCTGCTTCAGGCACCTGAGAGCACGTGCACCCAGCTGTTAGCACCAGCGGGGAGCCCCTGGGGTCCCACCCCAGCTCCACCACCGCCCCCCGCCCACCTTCGGATGGTGCCGGCATCCTGGTCCAGGCGCCCCATGCACTGCAGGGCGGCTGCGTAGGACAGCAGGTCCGGGGCCAGGCCGGCATCTTTCAGCATGAAGAACACGTACATCAGTTCTTTGAAGGAGCCCTGGGGGGACCAAGCCGGGTGAGAGCCTGCAAGGGGAGTAAGGGGGTGGGGGTGGGGGGGCACGCCTGCTCCTTCCCCAATTACCCCACCACAGGCTTCCCAGACAACTCAGCCAGCACCTTCCCCTTGGCCCTGAGGATCTAGGAGAAGTGCCACAGAGATGGGCATTGCCTGTGCCCTGCCCTGGGGCCTGCTCACTGTCTGAGAGCTGGGTCTACACCCAGGACAGATGGGCCGGGGGCTGCCCAGTGTGGTGGTCACTGGGCACGCTGACCAGAGCTCAGTTTCATACCCAGTTTGGCAGCAGCAGGAGGCTGGTGCAGCTGAAGGAGATTGGCAAGGTCACAGAGAGCTCCATTAGACACACTGGTCTAGAAGCAGCCCATCTCTCCTGCCTTTCTAAACTCACAGGACCGTCACCACCACCAGGAAAACAAGCACAGACCTTGCACAGCATCCCCCCACCCCCAGTGCCAAAGCCCTGGGCAACAGCCTTCACGGCTCCCAAAACCCAGCAGGGCTCCCCGTTCTGCAGATAGGAAAGCCAAGGCCCAGAGGGGAGGGGGGAAGGGTGTGGATAGAGGGGAGCTCGTGGCAGAAACAGGAGGGCCGCCTGACACATCCACCTGGAGCCTGAGCAAAGGGCCTTGTCTGGAACAGGTACTGTATACACGCTGGACGCTGTATGGCACTCAAGGCAGAGGTCAGGGGGACACAGACACGCCTGAGAGACATCGCTGCCCAGGAGCCGGCAGAGGCAGGAAGGAAGGATGGGATGCGGGGAGGGGGGGCCTGCCTCGCCCTGACCTTGAACGTCAGGCCTCTGGGACTAACAGAAAACTAGCATCTACTGCTGGAAGCCTCCCAGATGGTTCAGGTGTTCTGGGGCCCCAGGAAGCTCGTCTAATCAGAAACCTGCCGCCCTGACAGAACTCTCCGCAGGCAGATGCCAGAGGGCCGGCACCGCAGGAAAGGAGACTGACGCCTGGAACTGAGCAGGCCTCCCACAAAGACAACGCAGGAAACCCCCTGTGACTGTTGCCGTGGAGACCTGGTGCCTCCCAGTGCTGCCAGGCTGCTCTGGGCCCCATTCTATGGTGAGTCAGCACAGCTGAGGCCCTGTTGAGAACCTGCCTCCCCAGAGCTGCACCCGCACTCGCCTCCCTCCTTCACCGCGCTAAGACTTTCTCCGATGCTCCTCAGATGAGGGTGCAGACGCACAACAGGGAGGGTGCTGGGGAAGTTGTCTCCACAAGGGTGCTTAGGCAACTCTCCTCAGCAGTCACAGGTCAGAAAAGTCACAAGTGAAAAGAGCACTTCCCTTGAGGGAAGTGGCTAAAGCTGCACCCAGCGGGAAATTTATAGCTGGGGATGGCTGCACCATAAGGTTCTCGTCCCAGACAGGAGCATCGAGGAGGCTGCCCTGAGAAGGGCCTACAGTGCCCCGTGCACCAGAGCCCTGGCTGAGTAACCACACAGGAATGCTGTCTTCTGGCCGTTTTGTCATTTTCACATTTTCCATCGAGGGCCACGTGTGACTTATAATTAACAAGTCTCAAGAATTGTTAAATGGCCACTTAAGAAAAGATGCTCAACATCACTATTAAAGACTGCAAATCAAAACTACAAGGAGGTATCACCTCACACCAGTCAGAATGCCATCATCAAAAACTCTCTACAAATAATAAATGCTGGCAAGAATGTGGAGAAAAGGGAACCCTCTCAACCTGTTGGTGAAAATGAAAATTGATACAGCCACTGTGGAGAATGGTATGGAGATTCCTTAAAAAACTAGGAATAAACTACCATAACCCAACAATCCCACTACGGGGCATATACCCCAAGAGAGCCACAATTCTAAAAGACACATGTAACTCAATGTTCGCTGCATTCTAAGTCACTTCAGTTGTGTCAGACACTTTGAGACCCCACAGACTGTAGCCCGCCATGGGAGCAAAGAATACTGGAGTGGGTTGCCATTTCCTCCTCCAGGGAATCTTCCTGACCCAGTGAAGTACATATATACAATGGAATTTGACTCAGTCTTAAAAAAAGAACAAATTTTGAAATGTAAGTCCAAATGAGGTGAATGAACCTAGAGCCTGTTATACAGAGTGAAGTGAGTCAGAAAGTGAAAAACAAATATCGATATTAATGCATACATATGGAATCTAGAAAAATGGTGCTCATGAACCTAACTGTGGGAAACGAATGAAGACGCAGATACAGAGAACAGACTTGCGGACACGGGGTTGGGGGAAGGTAAGGGCTGGACGAAGGGAGAAAGCAGCAGTGACGTATATACACGATCGTGTGTGAAACAGACACTGGCAATAAGTTGCTATGTGATGCAAGCAGCCGAACTGTGCGCTCTGTGATGACTGAGAGGGGTGGAGGGAGGGGGAGGTTCACAAGCGAGGGGTATTTGTATAATTATAGCTGATTTGTGTTGTTGTACAAAAGAAACCAAGACAGCATTGTAAAGCAATTTCCCTCCAATTAAAAAATAAATCAATGAAGAAAGAAATGACAACCCACTTTAGTATTCTTGCCTGGAAAATCCCATGGACAGAGGAGTCAATGGGCTACAGTCCACGAGGTCACAAAGAATCGGATAGGACTTAGTGACTAAACAACAACAAAAAGAGTAGATATAACTGATTTGCTGTGCTACCTAACACAACACTGTAAATCAACTATACTCCAATAAATTAAAAAAAAAATCTAAAAAAAAAAAAAAAAAGCTGTCAGAATAATAAAAACTGAAGGCCTGACTCCTGGGGCTGAGAGACCAGAGTTGGGATCTAGGTGCCCCGGGTTGGCTCCCGCCTCCGACCCCAGCCCCTCACCTGGCGAGCCCAGCCAAGCATGACGGTGTTGTACATGGGGAGTGTGAGCAGCTGCTGCTGTGGGGCCCGGCTGTGCTGTGCAACCAGCACGTGGTGGGCCAGGGGCAGGTGGCCTGTGAGCAGGCAGCACTCCAGGAAGGCCAGGAGCTTCTGGCGCTGGCCCTCCAGCCGGGATTCGGAGCCCTCATCTGCCTCCCGGCTCAGCTTCTTCGGGGCCTCCTGCAGCAGCCGGGCCAGCTGCTCCTCCCAGGGGCTCTGCGGCCTCTTGCGCTCCCACTGCTGCAGCTGGCCCGCCAGCTTCCTGCTCAGCAGCCGCGGCTCCATGCGCAGACGCTTCTCCCAGGTCGACTTCTCCACGATCTTCGGCAGCTTCCCCTCCAGCTGCTGCAAGCGCTTCTCTATCAGCTGCTGATCCTTGTCCAGCTTCTGTACCCAGTGGCTGCTGAGCACGGGGGCAGCCCCTTCAGCCCCCACTGGGGCCTGCCTGGGGGGCCAGATGCCACCAGCCTCCGGGGCCTGAGCCATGGCCACCCTCTTCACCATCACCTCCTCTGCCGTGCCCTCAGCCTGCAGTTGCCGCACCCGTGCCTCGAGCACTGTGGGGAGAGAGATGTCAGGGGACCCCGCTGTCAGGAGTGGGGATCAGTCCTGGGTGTGTGTCTGCTCACCACCAAACGCACAAGTCTGCCTGGGCTGCTCAAACCCAGCCCCGAAGGAGCTCCTGGAGTTGCCCACCACCTGCTCCTTGACATCCTCCCGCCCCAGCAGCTCTGTCCTTCCCAGGGCTCTCTCCCTCCAGGTCCAGCCAGTCAGCGCCTCCTTGGGGCTCTGCCTTCAAAATCTACCCACAGCCCCTGCCTTCTTGAATCCCTGCCTCCCTTCCCTGTCGCCACTCCAGCTGTAATGCACATGCACAAGCATTCACAGCCACAGCCCACCCCTGCCCTGTGCTGCTTCACAGCCAGCTCTCATGACTCTATGGGGTTTGGGGCCACTGAGTTGGTGAACAAGAATCGACCTCACCCAGGGAACACAGGGTTCCTGAATGCCCAAGCCCACACTCCCACTAGCAGATCCATGCATCACCCTGTTGTGAGTTTTCCCATCTGATACACCTTATTTCGTACACATATTCGTGATATATACATATACAATGGCCAATACTGGAACTCACTCCTGAACAGACTTTGCCAATCCGACAAATTTTCTCCAAAAGGCACATTACAGACCCCTGGAGCTGAGGGGCTCAAGATGGTCCTGCAGCACCATGCCCAGGGCCATTTTAAACTGCTAAACCACCAACACACAGCACAAAATGCAAACACAGGGCACTAGATATACCCTGAAAAGGACGCCTACTGACAGAGTGTCACCCAGCTCCACCTCAGCTGAGAAGGTGTGCACTGACTGGGGTTTCAGGTAAAGTTCAGCTGGTAGGAGATTCTGCAAACACAGAATCCGCAGATGTGAGGACCAATGGTACTTGTCTCTTGCCCGTGCCTCTCTCACTGTAACATCAGCCCAGACACAGGAGGGCCGGTCTGGAGCAGAAACACAGCAACAAGAAAGGCACAGCCCCCACCTCAGTGGATGGAAAGTCAGCAGACACTTTCTGAACGTGCAGATGGTCAGTGGCAAAGTGCCACAAAGGGCACGAGGTGGCCACATCTGAACCCCCTGGGGGGTGACCGGGGACAAGTAGGTGCATTGATCCCGCTGGCAGAAGCCAAGGACGCTGGCAGAGGCCACAGGGCTCTGAGGCCCTCAATGGGGGTGGAGACGGAATTCTGCCAGAAAGGATACAGCTGGAGGGTCGAGACTAGGGAGTGACACGAAGTGATCACATTTTCAGACCCTGGGCTTTGCCTTAAAATAATGAGGTGGGTGAGAAATCAAAGAAGGTTGCTCTTAAAGCTGGTAGGACCTGTGGCTTCACTTCTGCACGTTTGGGATTTTCTGAAATCAGGCTTTTCTTTTTAAAGGTTCCCCCATCCCACTCCTGGCTGCTGGCCACTCACTGGATGCGGGGCAGGAGGGAAGCAGGAGGCATTGGACACCTGAGAGGGAGGGGACAGTGAGGCCCCCAGCTCACTCTGGAGATGCCAGGACCTGGCTGTCCATCCCCAGTGACAAAGACCACCAGCAGACCCTATCAGGTGCCAAGTCCAGGAAGTTGAGCCAGGACCACTGAAGTCTGGCATGTCACAGGGCAAAACCCAGCTCTGCACACAGCAGGCCAGTCTCTCCAGCCACAATTTAGGCTTCAAGTCTCTCATCTATTAGGACTTCCTTGAGAGTTCAGTTGGTAAAGAATCTGCCTGTAATGCAGGAGACCCCGGTTTGATTCTTGGGTCAGGAAGATTCCTCAGAGAAGAGACAGTTTACCCACTCCAGTATTCTTGGGCTTCCCTTGTGGCTCAGCTGGTAAAGAATCTGCCTGCAATGTGGGAGACCTGGGTTCGATGATGCCCTGGAGAAGGGAAAGGCTACCTACTCCAGTATTCTGGCCTGGAGAATTCCATGGACTGCATAGTCCATGGGGTCTCAAAGAGTCCAACCCAACTGAGCAACTTTCACTTCATTCTCTCATCTGGAAAGTGGGAGCCCCTGGTGGGTTTGGGAAGACAAGGGAACTATAAGAGCTCACTGCACACAGCATTCACTTCACAGTGGCAAAAAGGGGGCCCGTGGACCACTAGAGAGCAGGACCCAGTGAGTTACCCTATCTTGCAGACTGACAACCCTTCTCAATGGGGTGGAACCAAGGAACCTTGGAGGAACGAAGGAGGTGGCTCCCAGGAGTGTGGTCGGCGGGCTGACAGTGAGAAAGGAGCATCAGGACCAGTGCCCTGGGATCAGGCTCACCCTCCAGCAGTTCCGCGTGGCCGCAGCCCTTCCGGCGGTCCTGCTCACAAGCGCTGGCAGACAAGCTCCTCTTCCGGCCCCGGACGCCACCAAGGGTCCCTGCGGGAGAGACCAGGGAGGCTGAGGCGGGTGGATGTCAGGGCTGGGGCGGGGAGGGCCGTCGCAGGGTCAGGAATGGCAGGATCCGGGGCAAAGGAACCCTGAAGACCGTACAACTGTCAGTGGTCACCCGTCTCAAAGGAAACACCACAGGGTAAGGGAAAAAGGAAACTGGGGCCTGAGTTCGAAGATAAATGGTTCCGCGAACTAAGGCACAGACAATTCAAAGGTTAAAAACTCTAATTCGTAAATAGTGGGTCATGGGACTCCAAAAGAACCCAGGAATCAAAGGTCAAAGTGCACCGACGACCCCGGTCCGTAGAGTGGCCCAAGGGGCCACTGAAAGCGGGATACAGTCACTCGGTTCGGCAGAATCGCCAAAGCAAGTTAGCTGGATCCCTGGGGTCGAGAAGCCAAAGGTCACGGCGGCGGGTGAGGGGGCAGAGCAGCGGTCCCGGCGTCATCCCCGGGCCTCCCCTGCGTTACCTTCTTCGGCAAGGAAGCAGGGGTGGCCCTTCGGCCACAGGGCCCTCCGAAGCCCCGCAGCCCCGCGGCCACAGCGCAGCGCCGACATGCCGCCTGCACGCGGGACCACCGCGCCACGGCAACGCGCCTGCGCCGCCTACGCCCGCCGGGACTCGTAGTTCCGCTGCCTACGGCGGCCGCGAAGAGACCACGAACCGGGAAGGCACCAGGAGAACCACAACTCCCAGGAGGCAGCGGGCCCTGAAAGGGGAGGGGGGGGGCAATGAGCCGGTAGTGCCCGCTGATTGGCTGTTCCCTGTCCAGGAGGGGCGGGACAGATCCGTTGCTTGGGCAACACTCTAAGCCATCTTTGAGAGGACCCGGAACCTGAGTTTTGTTTATTTCTGTTTAAAGCGGTGGTTTCCAACGTTTTTGGCACCAGGGACCGGTTTCGAAGACATTTTTTCCATTGGGGCGGGGGAGGAGGAAGATGGGTTGGGTTTTCCTCACCACTGACCTCCTTCTGTGTAGCTGGGTTCCCAACAGACCACAAAGGGCACGAGTAGTGGCCCAGGGGGTTGGGGACCCCTGGTTTAAGGAATAGTCCCCGAATAATTGGGCTTCTTAGGTGGCTCAGTGGTAAAGACTCCACTTGCCAATGCAGGAGACACAGGAGACACGGGTTCCATCCCCGGGTGGGGACGTTCCCCTGGAGGAGGAAATGGCCACCCACTCCAGTATTCTTACCTGGAAAATTTCATGGACAGAGGAGTCTGGGGGCCTTACAGTCCACGGAGTCGCAAAGAGTCAGGCATGACTGAGCACTCACGCATGCCAAATAATTAGGACAGCATTCCGCAATTTACAAATTCCTGTCCATCTTCATTGATCCAATGATAGCTTTGGGGAGGTAACTATTACTATTGCCCAAAGACACATCACGAATATCAGAGACACTGGAATGAAGGCCCAGGCCCATCTGACTCCAAGTCCCAAAGCCAAGGGTGAGCTGCATCAAGGTGTTTCCTAAACTTTACCCTTACACACTCTTTCTGGCCTCTGTTTACCCACTAGTTTCCAAGTTTCCAAGGCCGGAAGTGGAGTGGGGTGGGGAGAGCAATGATAATTGGAATAAAATACTCCCTGGAGCCTGAAACGTCTCCGCCCTAGTCTCCAGACAGATCCCACTCAGGGGTGAGCAAGCCAGAGCTTTAGAATCAGACCTGAAAGGTATGCCCCACCTTATCATTCGGGTGGAGAAACTGAGGTCAGGGGAGGGAGTGTCTGTTCTGGGATCAGCTGGTATGTGAAGGATGATAATAGAAATAAGTGGTGTAACTTCCCTTCAAGCTGCAATCCTATCTAATGCAAAAGCCTTGAGGTGAGAACAATTGTGGATAAACTGTTGGAATTGGAGCAGTGTTTGGGAGAGAGGTGGTTGTTCAGTTGCTGTGTTGTGTCCCACTCTTTCTGACATGGACTGCATCACACCAGCCTCCCCTGTGATGCTATCTAACCAACTCATTCTCTGTCACTCCCTCCTGTCTCCAATCTTTCCCAGCATCAGGGTCTTTTCCAATGTCACCTCTTTGCATCAGGCGTCTGAGGTGTCGGAGCTTCAGCTTCAGCATCAGTGCTTCCAATAAATACTCAGGGTTGATTCCCTTTGGAATTGACTGGTTTGATCTCCTTGCAGTCCAAGAGACTCAGTGGTGTCTCCTTCAGCACCACAGTGCAAAAGCATCAGTTCTTCAGCACTCAGCCTTCTTTATGGTCCCACTCTCGCATCCATACGTGACTACTGGAAAAACCAAAGGTTTGACTAGACAGACCTTTGTTGGCAAAGTGATTTCTCTGCTTTTTTAATAATCTAGGCTTGTCATAGCTTTCCTTCCAAGGAGCAAGTGTCTTTTAATTTCATGGCTGCAGTCACTGTCCACAGTGATTTGGGAGCCCAAGAAAAGAAAATGTGTCACTGCTTCTACTTTTTCCCCTATTTGTCATGAAGAGATGCGACCAGATGTCATGATCTTAGTTTTTTTAATGTTGAATTTTAAGCCAGCTTTTTCACTCTGCTCTTTCACCCTCATCAAGAGGCTCTTTAGTTCCTCTTCGCTTTCTGCCATTAGAGGGGTATCATCTGCATATCTGAGGTTATTTATATTTCTCCTGACAATCTTGATTCCAGCTTGTGATTCATCCAGCCTGGCATTTTGCATGATGTACTCTACATAGAAGTTAAATAAGTAGGGTGACAATATGTAGCCTTGACATACTACTTTCCCAGTCCGTTGTTCCATGTCTGGTTCTAACTGTTGCTTCTTGATCCACCTATAGGTTTCTCAGGAGACAAGTAAGATGGTCTGGTATTCCTGTCTCTTTAAGAATTTTCCACAGTTTTCGTAATCCACACAAAGCTTCCCTTGTAGCTCAGTAAAGAGTCTGCCTGCAATGCAGGAGACCCAGTTCGATCCCTGGGTCGGGAAGATTCCCCTGGAGAAGGAAATGGCAACTCACTCCAGTATTCTTGCTTGGAGAATCCCACGGACAGAGGAGCCTGGCAGGCTATAGTCTATGGAGTCACAAGAGTTGGACACGATTGAGCGACTAAGCACACACACAGTCAAAGGCTTTAGTGTAGTCAATGAAGCAGAAGTAGATGTTTTTCTGGAATTTCCTTGCTTTCTCTATGAGCCATGAATGTTGATGATTTGATTTCTGGTTTCTCTGCCTTTTCTAAACCTAGCTTGTACAGCAACTTGTATATCTGGAAGTTCTTGGTTCACATACTGCTGAAGCCTAGCTTGAAGGATTTTAAGCATTACCTTACTAGCATGTGAAATGTGTGCAATTGTACAGCACTTTGAACATTCTTCGGCATTGCTCTTCTTTGGGATTAGAATGAAAACTGACCTTTTCCAGTCCTGTGGCCACTGCTGAGTTTTCCAAATGTGCTGATGTATTGAGTGCAGCACTTTAACGGCATCATCTTTTAGGATTTTAAATAGCTTAGCTGAATTCCATCACCTCCACTAGCTGGTTCATAGTAATGCTTCCTAAGGTCCACTTGACTTCACACTCCAGGATGTCTGGCTCTAGGTAAGTGACCACACCATCGTGGCTATCCAGACCATTAAGACCTTTTTTGTATAGTTCTCTGTGGCATAAGTAGTTGGGTCATAGACTTGGGTTACCATGATGTTGAATGGTTTGCCTTGGAAACAAACTGAAATCATTCTGTCATTTTTGAGATTGCACCCAAGTACTGCATTTCGAACTATTTTGTTGACTATGAGGGCTAATCCATTTCTTCTAAGGGATTCTTGCCCACAGTCGTAGATTAATGGTCATCCAAGTTAAATGCACCCATTCCCGTCCATTTTAGTTCACTGATTGCTGAAACATCGATGTTCACTCTTGCCATCTCTGGCTTGACCACTTCCAATTTACCTTGATTCAGGGAACTAACATTCCAGGTTCCTGTGCAATATTGTTCCTTACAGCATTGGACTTTACTTTCATCACCATACACATCCACAGTTAAGCATCATTTCCAGTTTGGCCCAGCTGCTTCATTCTTTCTGGAGCTTAGTAATTGCCCTCCCCTCTTCCCCAGTAGCATATTGGACACCTTCCAACCTGGGGTGTTGGGACTCATCTTCTGGTATCACATCTTTTTGCCTTTTTTGTTGATGGGGTTCTCAAGAATACTGAAGTGAGCTGCCATTTCCTCCTCCAGTGGACTGCATTTTGTCAGAACTCTCCATCCTGACCCATCCATCTTGAGTGGCACGGCACAGCACGGCTCACAGCTTCACTGAGTTGTGCAAGCCCCTTTGCCATGACAAGGCTGTGATCTGTGAATCAGTGGGAGAGAGAGACAAAGCTGGAAGGGTGTTCAGGGGTCACACTACAGCTGGCCTTGGGGCCTCAGCTCAAGCCGACACCTATCCCCAGATGCTCAGACCTCAGTCTCCCCAGTGTCAGTGTCGAGAGTGGAGGCTGAACCTGAACTTTAAAGGGGCCTTACTCCCAGGTCTGGGAGCTCTCAACAGCACATTCCAGACGCAGCTGCCCACGCGGGCCTGTGCGACGTGATGCCACCGGCTGGGAATGTTTTCAACAGATGGCAGCGTCCTCTGGAACCCACCCATTCCACCCCAATATGCCCTGGGGGGCCGTGACCTCAGAAGTGACTCACACCTGGGGTTGCCTTCCTGGTCTTGAGCGGGGTATGCTGAGTCAGCTGGACCCCCCCACTCCCTGAGACCTAAAGACAGCCGCTTACATCCCCACAGGCTGGCAGTACAAGGAGCCTGGGCTGGAAGCCAAGACTTCTGAATTCTTTTGCCTCAGTTTTCTCTTCTGTTCACTGGGACATCACATGCCCTAAAGCAGTGTCTCCTCACAAGCCAGCTCTTCTCTCAGTTTCTGCCTCTCAGTTGCACTCAGGTTCTGAGTGGGGTGGTCTCTCTTGGTGCCACCTGTGTGTCATCATATCATGGCTCGCAGGCTGGGGTCCTGCTGCTCTGAGACCTTGTCACGTGGTCTCTTCTCTTTGTATTTCTTCTTCAGCTGTCAGTGAGTCAGTGTGTGGCTCTGGTTTTCCACTCCTGATGGGGATATCACGTTTCCTTGTAAAACTGAAGCAAGAAAATATGAATAACCCATGAGACAGGTGGAGACAGATGCCCTTAAGAGAGGGACGTGGTGTCCAGATGTTGTGGCTTAGGCAAGACTACATTTCAGAAGCTGTTCATGTATGCCAGCGAACATACTAAAGAGATGCCAAAACATCTCACCCAGATCAAACAAAGAGATGCTCAGATGAGTTTAGGCTGTGGCACTCTCTATGAGACTTCAGAAGTGTTGAAAGGAAGGAGAGGGATAACTTGGGAGATTAGAATTGACATATACACACTGCTATATATAAAATAGATAACTGAGAGGTCCCTGGTGGTCCCAGAAATCTTCCTGCCAGTGTAGGGGACATGGATTTGATTCCTGGTTGGGGAAGATCCCTTGAGCAACTAAGCCCATCTGCCACTTTGGGCTATTGAGCCTCTGCTCTGTAGCCTGTGCTCTGCAACAAGAAAGCTACCATGATGAGAAGCCCGCACGCCACCACAGAGTAGCTCCACTTCCAGCAACAAAGAGCCAGCAGAGTTAAAAAAGAAAAAAAAAGGGGGGGATAACTAATGGGACTTCTCTGGAGGTTTAGAGGTTAACGTTTCAAGTTTCCACTGCAGGAGGCATGTGTTTGATCCCCAATAGGGGAATAAGATCCACATGCTGCACAGCATGGCCAAAAAGGTAAAAATAGTTTTAAAATAAATAATGAATAACTAAAATAGATAACTAATAAGGACCTACTGCATAGCTCAGGGAACTCTACTCAATACTCTGTAATGACCTATATGGGAAAAGAATGTAAAAAAGAGTGGATGTGTGTATACATATAACCAATTCACTTTGCTGTACAGTAGAAACTAACACAATATTGTAAATCAACTACACTTCAATAAACAATTAATTAAAAAATGAAGACGTGTTGAGAAAGGCAAGGGCAACTCTCTAGATGGAAGGGTATGGCATCACATTCTCTGGGCCACTGTAACAAATGACCACAAACTTGGTATTTCAAACAACAGATATGTCTTTTCTCATATTTCTGAAGACAAGACATTCAGAACTAGCATCACTGGGATGAAATGAGGGTGTGGGCAAAGCCGTGACTTGTTCGGAGGTGCCCGGGGAAGGTCCTTCCTGCTTCTTCCAGCTTCTGGGGCCCCAGGCATCCTGAGCTGGTGGCCGCCTCCCTCCAGCCTCTGCCTTTTTTGTCACTGGCCTCTGCTCTGAGTCTGTGTCTCTCATAAGGATACTTGCAGCTGCATTTAGGGCCCCTGAGGACGATCTCCTTGTCTGAAAACCTTAATTTAATGGCAGCTGCCAAGACTCTTTCCAAATAAGGTCAAATCCACAGGTTCCGGGGGTTAGAATGTAGACGCGTCTTTGTGGATCTTTATTCATTCAGTCACAGAGACAAAGGGGAAGGGAGGGCCCTGCATGTGCCCCACCTGGATTTGGGATGAGAAAAAAAGGTGCTGGAGGATGTCACAGTGACAAGAGGGGACACTGGAGCATAGATGAGGGATGACGTTGCAGCCTGGCTTCTGTGGAGGACCTCAGGATTCAAGGCTCATTTGGGAATTCCCTGGTGGTCCAGTGGTTAGGACTTGGCTCTTTCACTGCAGAGGGCCCAGGTTCAATCCCTGGTCAGGGAACTAAAATCTCACAAGCTGTGCAGCCTGACCAAAAGGAAAAAAAAAAAAGCAAAACAATTGAACCAATAGATTTAAGGGTGAAGCAGCCAAATGTCGGAGGCTGCCTCTTGAACAGCCATGTACATAAACAGACCACAGGTGTATATTTTTCCTGGTAAAGCATGGAACACTGCACACATCAAAAATACAGTTCAATTAATTTTCCAGAACACAGGGTGTTCCAGAGAAGACCCAACCCCTGAAATCCTCTCACACCCCCCATCACTGCCCTCAAGGATGACACCCTTTGGACAGTTCTCACGGTGGGTGGGTTGGTTTTCCAGACTGTCCCACAGACAGACCTCTGCTGTGTCCAACTGCTTCTTGTTCTGAAAGTCATCCACGTTGTTGTGTGTTCAGGGCGTTACTCTTTTTTCATGGCTGCATAGTGTGATTTTGCTGCAGTGTATATACCCATCCTCCAGCTGATGGAAATAAATAATATGAAAGAATTGAGAACTCCCAAAACAGGGCGTTCATTGTGCTGCTCTCGTAACTTGTCCATAGGCTTGACGTCTTCCAGAAAAGCACAGCAACACACCACTGTACCCTGCTGGGATGGCTGCAGTCAAAACCATGGCCCATAACAGCTGCCAGTGAAGAGGTGGGGACACTGGAGCCCTTGTGCACAGCTGGTGAGAATGTAAGATGGGGCAGCTGCTGTGAAATAAGGCCCTCAAAAAGCCAACCAGGGACTTTGTTGGTGGTCCAGTGGTTGAGAATCTGCCTTCCAATGCAGGGGATATGGGTTTGATCCCTGCTTAGGGAACTAAGACCTCACATGCTGCAGGGCAACAAGGCCTGTGTGCCACCACTAGAGAAGCCTGCCTGCCACAACTAAGACCCTAGGTAGGCAAATAAATTAATTATTTAATTTTTAAAAAAGAAGCCAACCACAGAATCACCATATGACCCAGCAGCTCCACTCCTGGGTACCTGCATGAGAGAAATGGAGACTTGTGTTCACACATAAACTTGTACATGAATGTCCACAGCAGCACAATTCACAACAGCCAAAATGTGGAAACAACCTCAAATCCATCTATAGATGATCGACAGAATATGGTCCCTTCACACAGGGAGCATCACTTGGTCATGAAAAGAAGAGATGCCCTGACACTCACTACCACATGGATGGACTTTGAGAACATGATGCTCAGTGAGAGAAGCGGACATAGAAGGACACACAGGGTGTGATTCCACTCATGGGAAATGTCCGGAACAGGTAGATCCACAGACAGAGAAATTGGGTTGTCAGGGGCTGCGAGAGGGGGTGGGAGTGCTGCTGATGAGGACAGGGCTTCTCTTTGGGAGATGGAATGTTCTGGAATTAGAGCTAAGCATTGACAACTCTATGCTAAAAGCACTAATTGCAGTTTCCTGGGTGATGTGTGAACTCTATCTCAATGATGCTGTTGTTAGAAGCACCTGGAGCACAGCTGTCTTTCCAGGCATGTTCCCCCCAACCCTGGTCACACAGAGTCCTGGATCTTGTCCTCCTGGCAGGTTGGGGTTGGGACAGTCTAGGAAGGGAAGACCAAGCTCCTGGTGGGCCGGGACTGAAGGTGTCATTCGGAGGACCAGCAAGGTCATGGACTATCTCATCCATCCTTCTGGCCTGCCTCTCCTGCCCTATCTTCCAGAGGAGGAGCCAAGACTTGGGAGGGTGATGCCCGTGGGCAAATCCCTCTGAGTATGAGGATACGGGCTGAGCGGGACCCCCATCTCAGTCCTGGGTGTCTGTCACACCCCCGCATGATCCTACTAGGCAGGATGAGAAGTGGGGGAGCCCCAGAGCCACCAGGGAGGCATGTTGGCCATGCATCTGGCTGGACTGGTTGCCCCCCAGAAGTCCATTAGGGCAGGCTTGTGCTACTTAAATGTGCCTTCTGTAGCTGTGGCCATAGGAATGAGGCACCGGAAGCTGAAAGGCAGGGCTCTGAGCCCAGGCATGTGTCCTGTGTGGGGCTTGGGGGAAGGCCCTGCCCTGCTTGGGCCTCAGTTTCCCTGCTTGGCAATGTTGCTGTTTGGCTGAGTCTGTGAAGCTTTACTGCACTCACCTCATGGGGCCCAAGGCTCCAGGTGTGTCTGTACATGACAAGCAGGTGTGGGTGTAATTGAGGTAGCCCCATTCCTACCCCCTTGGACGGGCAAAGCCAGATGTTAGGGATGGGCGCTGGCCTTGGTCAGCATCCCTGTTCCCATTGGCTGGCCTTGGACACGCCTACCTCTCCATCCTCCTGTCAGCCACCTTCCTGCCCAAATACCTCTGCTCACAGTATCCTTCAAATAGTTCACCTGCTCCTCACATTTCCCAGGGCCAATCTCTCAGTGGAACTCCAGCCACCAGCCTGGCTCTCAGGAAGCTCCAGTTGGAAGGGTAGACTGACCCCCGCTCCTGTACTTCTGGGCATGGCCACCCAGTCCAGGGGTCTGGGTAACATGGACAGACATTTGGGCCAGAACTTCCATCCCAACCTTCGGCCCCTGGGCAGCTCTCTGTCTCCTGTTTTTCTGCCCAATTTTTCCATCTCTCTGTCTCTCTCATACTGTCTCTGTCTAACCCATTTCTATCCCAACTGACTCTGTCTCTCCTTGTAGCTTTATCTCTTGTCTCTTTGTCTCTCCCTCTCAGTCTCATGTCTCTGACTGTCTCTCTGTCTGTCTCTCTCTGTTTCTGGCTCTCTCTCTCTTTTCTAACCTTTTTTTTGACAAATTGAAGTGTAGTTAATTTACAATGTTGTGGACTTCCCTAGTCAAGAGAGGACACCAGTTCAATCCCTGGTAGGGGAAGAATCCACATGCCATGGGGCAACTAAGCCCATGCACCTCACCGCAACTCCAGAGTACCCCTCACTCGCTGCAACTAGAGAAAGTCTGTGTGCAGCAACAAAGACCCAGCACAGCCAAAAAGAAATATATGAACTTTTTTACAACGTTGTGTTAGTTTCACATGTATAGCAAAGTGATTTGGTTATACATACATATTCCTTTTCAGATTATTTTCCTTTATGCTGCTCCTTCTTAGTCGCTCTGTCTGTGTTCGACTCTTTGTGACCCCATGGACGCATGGCGCCCTCCAGGCTCCTCTATTCATAGGGATTCTCCAGGCAAGAATACTGGATGGGTTGCCATGCCCTCCTCCAGGGCATCTTACGAACCCAGGTTTCCCGCATTGCAGGTGGATTCTTCACCGTCTGAGCCACCAGGGAAGTCCAAGAATACTGGAGTGGGTAGGTTATTATTCAGATCAGATCAGTCGCTCAGTCGTGTCCGACTCTTTGCAACCCCATGAATCGCAGCACGCCAGGCCTCCCTGTCCATCACCAACTCCCGGAGTTCACTCAGACTCACGTCCATCGAGTCAGTGATGCCATCCAGCCATCTCATCCTCTGTCGTCCCCTTCTCCTCCTGCCCCCAATCCCTCCCAGCATCAGAGTCTTTTCCAATGAGTCAACTCTTCGCATGAGGTGGCCAAAATACTGGAGTTTCAGCTTTAGCATCATTCCTTCCAAAGAAATCCCAGGGCTGATCTCCTTCAGAATGGACTGGTTGGATCTCCTTGCAGTCCAAGGGACTCTCAAGAGTCTTCTCCAACACCACAGTTCAAAGGCATCAATTCTTCAGCGCTCAGCCTTCTTCACAGTCCAACTCTCAGATCCATACATGACCACAGGAAAAACCATAGCCTTGACTAGACGAACCTTTGTCGGCAAAGTAATGTCTCTGCTTTTGAAAATGCTATCTAGGTTGGTCATAACTTTCCTTCCAAGGAGTAAGCGTCTTTTAATTTCATGGCTGCAGTCACCATCTGCAGTGATTTTGGAGCCCAGAAAAATAAAGTCTGACACTGTTTCCACTGTTTCCCCATCTATTTCCCATGAAGTGGTGGGACTGGATGCCATGATCTTTGTTTTCTGAATGTTGAGCTTTAAGCCAACTTTTCCACTTTCACCTTCATCAAGAGGCTTTTGAGTTCCTCTTCACTTTCTGCCATAAGGGTGGTGTCATGTGCATATCTGAGGTTATTGATATTTCTCCCCGCAATCTTGATTCCAGCTTGTGTTTCTTCCAGTCCAGTGTTTCTCATGATGTACTCTGCATATAAGTTAAATAAACAGGGTGACAATATACAGCCTTGACGAACTCCTTTTCCTGTTTGGAACCAGTCTATTGTTCCATGTCCAGTTCTAACTGTTGCTTCCTGACCTGCATACAAATTTCTCAAGAGGCAGATCAGGTGTTCTGGTATTTCCATCTCTTTCAGAATTTTTCACAGTTTATTGTGATCCACACAGTCAAAGGCTTTGGCATAGTCAATAAAGCAGAAACAGATGTTTTTCTGGAACTCTCTTGCTTTTTCCATGATCCAGCGGATGTTGGTAATTTGATCTCTGTTCCTCTGCCTTTTCTAAAACCAGCTTGAACATCAGGAAGTTCACGGTTCACATATTGCTGAAGCCTGGCTTGGAAAATTTTGAGCATTACTTTACTAGCATGTGAGATGAGTGCAATTCTGCGGTAGTTTGAGCATTCTTTGGCATTGCCTTTCTTTGGGATTGGAATGAAAACCGACCTTTTCCAGTCCTGTGGCCACTGCTGAGTTTTCCAAATTTGCTGGCATATTGAGTGCAGAACTTTCACAGCATCATCTTTCAGGATTTGGAACAGCTCAACTGGAATTCCATCACCTCCACTAGCTTTGTTCGTAGTGATGCTTTCTAAGGCCCACTTAACTTCACATTCCAGGATATTTATTAGTACAAGATAATGAACGTAGTTCCCTACACCGTTGGCTCTGTCTTTATGTCTCTCTGTCTCTGACTCCCTGTGGGTCTCTGCACTCTACCTCTTTAACACTCACACGCCCGCAGTCCGTTCAGACCAATCTGGTGACTCAAGGAGAAGCACCGCTCTCCCCGCCCCGCAAGACAAACACGCGCAGTGACCGCAGGGTTTTCCTCAATCTGCCGGGGCCGCCCACCCTCCCAACTCCAGAGGCGTAGTTGTTCCGCCGTCTGCGGCTCTGGCCCCGCCCCTGAGGAGCCGCGATGGTCGGCCCCCGGACCACAGCCCCGCCCCGCATACTGACCCGCCCCCTCTGGAGCTGGCCCCGCCCCCAAGGCTTCCAATTGGCCTGCGTGGGGCGGCCGGGTCGGTTGCTCGGCTCGCTGATCTCACAATGGCAGAGCCGCGGATGCTCGCGGGGAGGCGAGAACGGGCAGCGAGTTGGGCGCGTGGCCATGCGCGGCCGCCTATGGCTGGGCCTGGTGTGGCTATTGCTGGCACGGGCGCCCGGCACCGCGGGGACACTAAACACTCCGCGGAGACCGCGCAGCTACCCGCACCTGGAGGGCGACGTGCGTTGGCGGCGTCTCTTCTCTTCCACCCACTTCTTCCTGCTCGTGGACCCCAGCGGCCGCGTGCAAGGCACCCGCTGGCGCGACAACCCTGACAGTGAGTAGCCGGGGCCGCTGCCCGGGGGCGGGGGACAGGGCAGATAGGCGGACAAAGGCAAATAGCAAAGGCAGGGCAGGGCAGCAGGGATGTGACACCAGCTCAGGTTCTATGCACAGTTCTCGTTCCTTCTCTCACTTGAGGGAGGTTCTGGAGGCTCCTTCGGCTGCGTGGTGGCGGCCAAGTCATTTCCCGTCTGGGGCCTCAGTTTCCTCAACTATAAAATGGGCCCAACCCACTTGGAAGGAGGGTTGAACAGTTGAGGTCAAGGTCATGGGGGAAGCTCCCACCTCCAGGCCTGGCTCATCAGCAGAAGGGTCTCAGAGAGATAGTTGAGGTTGGGACCACGGGGGCTCCAAAGAGGAAGGGGAGGGGAAGCTGGGACTCCGGGAAGAGCCTCCATGGGCCCAGCACATAATGAGGTGAGGGTAGAGTTGAGTCTGAACTCTGAACTCCCCACGCTGCAAAACCAAACTCAGGGCCCTTCTGAGTTGGGGTCCCCTCTATGTCTTCCTGGACACCCACTTGGCAGATGAGGAACTAAGGCACAGAGAGGGCCTGGGGTGGGAGGTGGGGGTATGGAGCTGGGGCTCTACAGTGCCCAGAACCTCACTGAGTTGGTGTCACATCCCTGCTGCCCTGACCAGGAAACACTCAATAAGTGTTTGTGGAATGTATGAGGTAAGAGGAGATGAAGGGGCAAAGAAAGAGAAGGAGGAGATTGGCAATAAAAGGGAGGCTAGGGCGGTCAATGACCCCAGGCCTGTCTCAGTCTCCCTGCAGCTCTGAGACTGGGCAGAGTGGGAGTGGGGGAGCTGAGGCAGTGCTGGCCACTGCCTGAATCACCTCCATTAGGGCAGATAATCACCTTGCCCTTCCCAGTTGCTTTCATCTGGGGCTCTCAAGGCCCTCATTAGTCTCACCAGACGAGGGCAAGGACAGGGGCACTGGCTGGGCCGGTCGCTCAGTGGTGGGCATGGCCAGGCATGGTGGCCCTGGGCTGGGGGTGAAGTCTGGCTCTGCTGGATGGCTTAGGACAGTCACTGCTTCTCTCTGAGCCTTGGTTTCCCCACCTGGAACTGGGTGTCTCACCCAAAAAACAGCTGGTGCAAATGTCCTGTGGGACATGGGGTGAGTGCCCCATCACCAAAGGCATCCAAGTCCAGGCTGAACACCAGAGGGCAGGGCTTTGACTCCAGATTAGGCCCCCGTGCCTGGGTGGGGCTCAGAGTGTGAGCTGGGGCTTGTCCCCCAACCCTGCTCCACTGGACAGGAAACATCAGCTCAGATGGGGCAGGGCTGCCCTAGGGTCACCCATCCAGCAACAGGGCCTGAGAAATTGGCTCTGCCACTTCTCAGGCCTCAGTTTCCCCACCTGGGAAGTGGGCATAGTTAGCACCTTTCTCCTGGAGCTGTGTGTGGGCTTGGTGGGATACAATGCCTGGCATACAGTTAACACTCAAGCAGTGTTAGAGGTAGTGTTGATCTGAACACCTTGTGCCCCACCCCCAGGCCGTTGGCTGGGCGGTGTCTCCCCTGTAAAGACATGGGCCTGGCTAGCCAAGCTGTCACCATCAGATATGGTAACAGCACTGTGGGGACTGTGGGCAAGGCCCACGGGGCCTGTGCTCACTGCCAGGGGTCTATATCTGTCACAGAGGCACTCACCTCCTCTGGCTTGGTTTTCTCACCCCTGACTAACAGGTTCCCCGCTACTGCAAAGCTTGGGGATGATCTCCACTGGCCTCCAGAGAAAGGCCTTACTCCTTCCCCACTGATTCCCACCCCTACCACCTCCCCTGCCCCGCCCCCGGGCTTGGAGTACTCTTTCCCCGACCCGTCAGTCCCACAGCTTCAGGACCTGCATGGCCCCTGGTGCGTCCCCACGCCCAGCACAGGGCCAGGCACACAGGAGGTACTTGGGAAATGTTTCCAATGGGGAATGTTTCCCACGTGAATGAATGAACAGAGAGAGCGGGTGGGGGGGGAGTAGGGAAGTGGGGAGTGGGGCGGGCCCTGACAGAGCCCCTCCCTGCAGGCGTCCTGGAGATCCGATCCATCCGTGTGGGCGTCGTGGTGCTCAAGGCGGTGCACAGTGGCTTCTACGTGGCCATGAACCGCCTTGGCAGACTCTATGGGTCGGTGAGTGGAAGTGCACAGGGCGGTCGGGGGTGCGCGCAGAAGTGTGCGGGGGCGTGTTCGGGGGCGTGTCCAGGGCCGCTCACCGCCCACCCCGCAGCGGTTCTGCGCTGCGCACTGCAGGTTCCGGGAGCGAATCGAGGAGAACGGCTACAACACCTACGCGTCAGTCCGCTGGCGCCACCAAGGCCGGCCTATGTTCCTGGCTCTGGACGGTCGGGGCGCCCCGAGGCTCGGGGGCCGCACACAGCGACACCACCCGTCCACGCTCTTCCTGCCCGTCCTGGTCTCCTGAGTCCCAGAGTCAGTGACGCCTGGTCCGAGATTTCGGGAGACGCGTGAGGCTGGGGAAGGCGGGGTTTGGGGCGAGCCCGTGTCCAGTTACTCACTGGTTTCACCTGCATTGAGCACCTGCTCTACTGGGCACTGGGACCACCACCAGACTCCACAGATGTGGCCCCGCGCTCGGAGAGACTGAGTTGGAGGGGAGGTGGACAGTGAGCTGAGCAGGGGCGTAAGAAATCCAGCCACAAGCTGGGGGCCAGGGAGGCTTCAACAAAGGCACCGGTCAGGCTGGAGATGGGGAGGCAAACATGCCAGGGTGGGAACCTACTGGGGTGTTTGAGGCAGCAAGGAGGTGGGGAGGCTGGGGGCTGGGGTACACTGATGCCATGGACTGGCAGGGCCTGGTCCCAGGGCCCATGGACATGTCACCTCATGGGGCATAGGGGACTTTGCAGGTGGGATTAAGGTCCCTGAGATGGGGACAACCCTGGATCCTCCGGGAGGCCCAGTGTCATCACAGGGTCCTTATAAGAGGGAGGTGGGAGGGTCAGAGGCAGAGGAGATGCTGCGCTGCTGGCTGTGAGGATGGAGGGAGGGGCTGTGAGCCAGGGACGTGGCACCTCTAGAAACTGGAAAAGTGGGGAGTCGGTACTCCCCTGGAGCCTTGGGAGGGACTAGCCCTGCCCACACCTGGATTTAGCCTTCTAAGACCCAAATTGTGACCCCAAGACTGAAGTTGATAAACGTGTTGTTTTAAGCCATCAAGTTTGGTGATTTGTCACAGCCATCCTTGCAGACCCACACACACTGGCCTCAGAGCCCCTTATAAGGTGTGCAGCCCCTTGGGGTGTGCAGGCCAAGGGGGGTCCCAGGTCAGCTTCCTGGGGGCTGAGCTCCCCCAGGGGGGACAGGGGTGGAGCCAGGAGGTGGGGGGAGGCTCCCACCCCTCCCAGTGGCTATTTCCACTTAAAAGACCAATTTGGGGGGCACTCCCATGGGGTACAGGCTGGACACTCACCCACAGAGGGAGCAGAGTGATCCTGCTGTGGACAGACTGGGCCCCAGGCTGCACCGACGCACACAAGGAATACGCCGACCACTGGCTTCTTTCTAAGTAGGTGTATTTTTAAATAGCTTTCAAGATACACATATTTTCTCCTTTAAAAAATGTCTGTCAGAGCAGTCTTGTTCTTGTTTCGCTGGTTATCCTGGTGTCCCAGGCCCCAGTGTTCAGGGTGGGGAGCAGGGCCTGTCCACGCAGCCAGGACCCCAGCCGAGTGGCTCCACCCCGTCTCTCCACAGATCATGCAGGGCCGCGAGTGAGCTCAAACGTCCATTTATTTCAAAGCAGTAATAATTTAAAATTATAAAAACCTTTCCGCTGTTGAACATGTAGAGGGTGAGGTCAGAGACAAAGGGGAGGGAAGGTGGGACGCCCGGGCAGTGTGTGCGGGCGCCCGGCCCAGCCGGGTTGTCCCTGGGGAGGCCGAGCTCCCTCCGCAGCCTGGAAGGGTGGGTCCTCCGAGCCTCCTCCGCGGCGGGCCCGGTGGCGCTGCAGTCCGTGGGCGCGTGGGCTGTCTGCTGTTGCCCTGGGGGCTGGTTAGCCGGTTTGCTCAGGAGCTGCTGGCCGGGTTCTCATTGCCAGGTGAGCTGGAGGATGAGGAGGAGGAGGAGGAGAAGCTCACCCCAGCCAGGCCCGGGGGGTCAGTGGCCGTGTTCTGTCCTGTGAGGCTTTTTCGGCAGACGGGGCAGCTGTCGTGCTTCGCAAGACAGAGAGGAGAGGGAACAGTTCAGAGGCAGCGGGGGTGAGGGGTGAGGGGGATTGTCCCCGCCGGCCCACCACTCACCTGCTCCAGCCAGGGCACGATGCAGCCATCGTGGAAGAGGTGGTTGCAGGGCAGCTGCCGCACATGCTCACCCAGCCCATAGTCATCCTTGCACACGGGGCACTCCAGCCCCGAGCCTGCAAGGCAGGAGTGCGTCTCTCAGGGCAGCTCCCCTGCAGCCCTGCCCAAGGTGTCCCAGGGAGGAGGGGTCACTGGCCCAAGCCCAAGCCCAACCCCCCACCCCACCGCTGACCCCTGGGGCTCGTACCAACGTGCTCCTCAGTCACGGGCACAGTGGGGAGGGCCTGGATTTTCTCTTTGTCTGCGGGTGGGGGACCCGTGTTTTCAAACTGATTGAGGAGCTGAAAGACAAGAGGCCAGAGAGCAGGTGGGCTGGTGGGGCCCCTCGCCCCACGGGGCTATGAAATGCAAGGCGGGGTTACCTGCAAAAGCACCGAGGCCCAGTTTGTCCTGGCCTGACCCTGAGGGGTCAGAGGTCAGCTGCCCCAGGAGGCCCAGCCCTGGGCTTCTGCCCACTCTTCTGCTCATCACCACCTTGTAGCCAGGGCTGGTAGCCACCCCAGGGACACCACAGCCCCTTCCTAGGGCCAGGGTGGCTTCCAAGTCCTCACGTGGCTACAACCAGGGGGCAGTCACCGGTGACAGAATATGCAGCAGAAGGCCCCAAGGTGGCTACAGCCCCGCCTCATGAGTGCCACCCAAGACACAGACACGGGAGACACTCTGTCCTCCTGGGCCCAGCCTGTAGGGTTGTGGTCCCCACACCAGCTGAGCAAGGCCCTTGTACCTGCGTGATGATGGCGTCCAGGCCGTTGGCCCCCCAGGCGTAGTCCATCGGGTTTGAATGCAGGACGCCCCTGGGCAGAGAAGGCTGGGGTTCAAGTGGCAGAGGGGTGGGCCGGGCACAGGGGGCCCCTCCCCTACTCACCAGGGGCCCAGGCCCAGGTTGGGGATGGTGGCCGGGGTGATGATGCCGTTGACCAGCTGCTGGATGATCCTGGAACAGAGTGGCCAGACCCATGGTTAGCGCCCTTATGAGGAGGGGCCAGTGTAGGGGGCCTCGACTCTCAACTGGTGAGAAAAAGCCCAAACACAAGGGTGCTGGGGTAGAGGTCTCCTTGAGGCCTGGACAGTGCTGGTTGATACACAGTTGCATCCACCCCCATTTTGCAACCAAGAAGGAGTGCCATGGGGGGGCCTAAGGGGGGACCAGGAGCTCTGGAGTCAGCCCTGTTCCTCACAGCGGCCCTGAAACATGCCAGCCGAGGTCACAGTGAGTCAGGCCATGTCCTGAGCTGGACTAGCCTCGGCCTGCCTGCAATCAAGCTCCATCTACAAAGATCCACAGGACGCTCAGCCCTGTGTCCCGTGGAGCTAGGACGGGCCTTCTAGGTCTTCCCATCCTGTCCTCAGGACCCTGCACGCAGAAGGGGTAAGGACACTGGATACTGCCGTTTGCCTGTGCCCTGGGGCGGAGGCCTCTCTGAAGGACGCTGAGGGGCACACAGTGGGCACACGGCCTCTCAGCCAAACTGGACCCACAGGGGACCCACCCTGCCTGGAGGACGGCCCCTGAGCCAGCACCCACGCCTTGTGCCCACAGCACCTCCTGAAAGGACAGCTGGTTGCTCTGCCCAAGCGGGTGGGGTGGGCTGGACGCCCCCAGCCCCCCGCCCGCAGCCACCCCCGGGCCCCCTCACCCTTCCAGCGTGGGGACGCCTTCGTGCCGGCCGGTGGCCCGCCGCGCAGTGAGGCGGGCGCGGGGCTGCCGGGCGCCGTACCGGTGCCGGGAGTGCTGCTCTCGCTCCCGCCGGCTCTCGGGGTCCCTGCTATCATCAGCCTGTGCCCCAGGGGGGAACGTGGGGATCTCGAAGCTGTCGTCAAAGATGCCGAAAGCAAAGTGCCCATAGCCCTGCGGCAGCGTGAACAGGGGCTGGTCCACATTCTGCAGAGAGGAGGGCCATCATCATGGGAGAGGGGCCAGGGCTGGGCGGGAGGTGGGCAGCCCTCACAGGGAGCGGGGAGGCTGCCTCTCACCTCGAACGGTTGCTGCCGGCTCTGGTCCGCAGAGGCTGTGGAGGGGGCTGAACCATTCTCTGCACTCCTGAGGACAGTCACCATTAGCAGCAGGTGCACCCCACCCCAGACCGATGGCCAGAGGGTCAGATGAAGGCGGACCCCCTCCACCCCTGACCCAGGTCCAGCCAGTGCACCCTTGGGCTGAGGGTCCATGAGGGGGGTAGCCTTACCTGGTCTCTTCCGGAAGCTCCTCGATAAACCCAGACTCGCATCTTGGGCAGATGTAATCCTGGGGAGGACAGGGCAGGCAAGCATGATCTCAGGGCAAGGCGGTGCGTGTGTGTGTGTGACTCATCTCAAGGGCCCAGGTGGGAACCTGCTAGTTCCAGCCGTGTGGCCCCAGGCAGGGCTGGTACACTGACTTCCTTGCCCACATGGTGGGCCGTGACCTTGGAAGTTACATCACCAACCTCCCACGTCCCTGAGTCCATCAGCCTGTGCTCCCCACAGTGACAGAAGTCACAGTTTCAGGGCCTCCACTCAGCCACGTGGCCTGATGAAGGCTCTGACAAAGCCTGCAGCAAAGGGCCAGCTGACACGGGTCCAGGGAAGTTTCCCAACTTGGGGGACCTGAGAATGTTCCCTAACACCTCCACACCCATACAAGTATAAAGGAGGAGAGTGACTAGGAGAGTGACTAGTGGGGCTCCAGGACCACCTGGGCCTCAGAGACCAACTCCCAGGAAGGCAGCCACCGAGGGTGGGAGGCATACCCAGGCAGAGGAACCGGCCTGCAGAACATTCTGGACTGCCTGAGGTGTGGCCTGTGACCCCAGGCTGGACAGCCAGCAGGCAGACTGTGATGTCTCCAGTCAGCAGAGAGGTGGCTCTGCCCCTCAGGGACAGGGAGCCTGAGCACCAAATCCACTAGTTGGGCCTGGAACTGGCTCAGGTCCACATGTGTTCTAAGGCTGCAAGCGTGAGGTGCTTCCACTGAGGCCGCCCACGGTCCCAGTTCCCAGGAGCCTGGGGCACCGATGGCTGGGCCACCCTCTGTAGGGAACAATATGGAGGTGTGTGGGGTGTGGCCTGCCCTGAAGATGCTGGGGGCCAGGCACCTGTCAGGAAGGCGGGACCCCCACCTGCTCCACTGCAGAGAGCAAAGGGGCTAGGGAATCAAAGGACACCTCCTGAGCCAGGAGGGAGGGTAGGCCAGAGCTGCACATGTCCCGGGGACCTGTGTCCAGATGTGTAATGAACTCTTACGATTCAACAACAAAAGACAAACATCCCAGTTAGAAAATGGCCAGAAGTTCAGAACAGCATTTCTTCACAGACAGACAGGTGGCAATGAGCCAAGAAGGGATGTACACGTAGTCTGCCAACAGGGAAACACAAACCAAAACCAGCGGGACACACTCCACATCCACCCAGATGGCTGGACCCACAGAGCTGACAGGGACCACTGTGGGAGGCGGTGCAGAAATTGGAACCCCCACACGCAGGTGGACTATGAAATGGGGCAGTGTCCTCAGAAAACAGTCATGGTCACCCCATGACCCTGCAATTGCCCCACCAGGCACCCACCAGGGTGACAGAGACAGGTCCACACAGAAACCCACATGCACAGCAGCCAAACATAACCACATGTCCCTCCACACCCGGGAGCATCACTCAGACAAGGAAAGGAAAGCCCTGACACTTGCTACCATGTGGACGGACCCTGAGAACACGGTGCTCATTGAGAGAAGTAGACACAGAACACACAGAGCGTGATTCCACTGATGGGAAACATCCAGAACAGGCAGATCCACAGACAGAGTGGGATCCTGGTTGTCAAGGACCAAGAAGGTGACTGCTGATGGGGACGGGGCTTCTTGTTGAGTGACCAAATGTCCTGGACGAGGACACTGGTGATGGCCGGCTGCAAGACCTGAGCTTTAAGTGGGTGGGACATGTGGCACTGAAACTGTGAACCAGGAACAGCAGGACAGCAGCCCTCTGCCCTCCTGAGCAGGGGCGTGGGGCCCAGGGGAGGCTCCCCCAGGGAGTGCCCACCATAGCTGTCACTGGCATGGGGTTTCCAGGGCTGTCACTCAGCCTGTTGTTTACTTCAACATTTCATAGGCCAAGAAACGCAGTCACTGGAGGCTCTGTGCTTGGTAGCCAAGGTTCTTGCCCTCTCCAGGAGCCCGCAGGGGGAGGGCAATGGATAGGGGCAAACGTGGCTGCAGTTGAGTCTGAGCTGACTGAGGTGAGGAAGCTGGGAACCTTCTGGCCTGGGTCAACAGGAAGGCCCAGAACCTCCCTGAAGCCTGGCGGAACCCCCGTGAGAAAACTCTCTCTCCCGGGCACCCTTCCCAGGCCTGCACCCTGCCCTGGGCAAGCCTGGGAGAGCCAGGGCGGGGTGAGCAACACGCCCACTGGAGATAGGGTGTCTGTCCTCCACCCCTGAGGCTCACTGCTGCTCCTGGGGCCTGAGAGAGCCAATCACCATGCCATCCTCAGGGGTCCCTGTGTTCCCCGAGCCCCAGCACAGCCCAGACCGGCCATCTCAGGGCCTAGGCCTCTCCCTGTCCTGGGTCCCCACAGCCTGAGCTGGTATCTACCTGGCTTGCCCCCTCTCGGAAGCTGGGTCCCGGCTGCAAGCCTCCATCTCCTCTGCAAATGGAGGGTAGCCTCAACCCCAGGCTCTGGAATTGGCCCCTGAGCCACAGTGACCTGGTTTCAGGGAGGCCCCAGACTCTGCTGCACATGCAGAAGGTCCAGACCTGGGTCTTCAATGCTCCCTCCTCCAGAGGCCACACATCCCAGAAATTTAATTACCTCACCGTAACAGAAATGGGGACACCCTGGGATGGAATGATCACCCCCAACAGGACAGAGTCTATATACCTTGGCAGGGCCCTAGCTCGTGTGCACCTATCCCCAGCTGACAGCTTCTCTCCTGAGGAGACCAGGGTGAACACTCCCTCATTATTACCATGGCAACAGTGGCCCACAGGACAGACCATGCACTCCATTCACTCAGCACTTGCTCCCTGCAGTAGGCCCTTGGAGACAGACCTCACCTTTCATGCCACATGCAGACCCCAGGTTCCTGGCCAGGTGAGTGTCGGGGAATGGGGGACATTGAGGTGGGAGCTGGAGAGATGCTGGCCTTAACACTGAGCTGGCAGGGGGACCAGCCTGTGCCCCAGGGGCTCCGTGCAGAGGAAGGACCTTCTCTCTTCACCCTGACGGCTCTCCGAGGTGGCCTGTTCGACGGAACAGAGCTTGTTCCCATCCCCCCGACCCTGCTCAGGGACACTTCTGAGAGGAATCAGGGGTGTCCATAGGACAGCAGACAGAACCATGACCGCCACCAGTCAGGCCACCAGGAGCCTGGCCCGTGGATGTCCCAGATCCACCTCATCCCCGGTACTCCTGTTTCCTGGGGGATCGAGTCTGGGCCTGTGCGCCCGAGCAGAGGCCTCTGAGCTGGCCGGCCTGCCTGGTTCCTGCTCCCACACGCCCATTCCAGGCAGGCACCCGCCCTTCCGGGGCATCCTGGCCCCCTTGTGCAGGCACTCTTGAGCACAGGGGTGCCCTCGCCAACCCATCTGATGGGCGAGGAGAATGAGGCAGAGTCTCGTGGCTGCAGCGAGAAACCCCGGGAGCAGAGGGCCTGCAGCCACCCGAGTCTCACTGCCCCACTGGGGCAGGGGGAGGTGGGAGGGGTGCTGCTGGCGGGAGCCTCCCACTGTCACCAGGTTAAGAGCCCACCTCCCTACCCTCATGAACACCAAGTGCACCCCTACTCATAAACAGACACCTGTCTACAGGACCCCGTCAAACCCCTCCCAAACCCACAAATCAGTCCCCTTGCCTCCAATATTTGCTCCTAACAGAATTTACCAACATTCCAACAAATCAAATATTTGCCAATCATTTGCTCAGCATTGGCTCCCTGTAAACTCTGAGAGCAAAGGTCATGGCTACCTTGTCACCACTGGATCCTGTGACTAGAAAGGCCCTCGCCAGCTCAGTGTCCACAGACTGTCCACAGAGATCAGGATCCTTCTGGTCCGAGACTACATGGCCAGGATCCGGCCGCGTGCTGGCCCTGGGAAGGGAGGCCAGAACAGCTAACTACACAGACTACTTGGCCCCGGGCTGCCGATGGCTGTGGACAGGTCACTCTGGGGTAAGCCCAAGGCCCAGGGCCTGTCCGGGGCTCACACCAGCTGCAAGGGGCTCCCTGCAGCTCACCTAGGCTAGAGGGCTGTCCCACCAACCCGACCGTTCCTGCCAGTGGAGAAAACCAGACCCAGAGCTGGGGCGCACAGGAAGCCGGAAGAGGCAGAAGCAGTACGTCTTCCGGGAGGCTGGAGTGGGGGAGTCGGACAAGTCTCGGCCCCCCGAGTCTGCTCGCTCACCGAGGTTTCCATTTATCTGCCGGCCCTCATCCCCTTGCCTCTGGAAGCCACACCACCCTTCCCTTATCTTACACTCTCCTCCTGGGTCCAGGCACCCGTCTCCATTCCAGCTCACTCTCCTCTGTGGCTGGGATAATGCCCGGGATAATGCCCACGACTCCTACTAACTCCCCCAGGGAAGTCCACAGCAAGAAAGGCAGGGATGGGAATCTGGTTCTTAAAACAGCCAAAAGACCAAGGAGAGCTGGTGCTCAATCAATCGTCGCCACCCACAGCCCCTTTCCCTGGCCCCCCACATCGCCCTCTTCCTGCTCCTCCTGAGCTGGCCGAGCGGCAAATGCCACGAGCGGAGCCGGCCAGGGGTGCCGTCCCTTCTAGCCTTCCTCCCAGTCGGCGGGGGAGGGTCGGCCAAGCGGGGGACACCGACCCCATCCCAGACCTACCCACTCGGAACTTCCGGGCTGAGGGGCCTGGAAACCGAGCCTTTCACGAGCAGCTGTCCCGTGGCCTCCACCCGGACGAGAGCACAGGGCCCACCTGGGTCCAGACCCCGGGCCCCGGAAGGCGCAAGAACGCCGGCTCGGGCCGCCGTCGGGCCCGGGAGAGCTACGGCTCTCTCCCACGAGGCGCCCGCAGCGCTGACCGCGCTCGGGGCCGACTCCGCTCCCTCCCGGTAATCGGCCTCGCTGCGCCACCAGGGCCGCCGCTTCCGGACCCTCCGCAGGGACCTCAGTTTCCCCGTCCGTGCCAACTCGCCTCGGGCCAAGGCAGTGGCCCCCGCCCGCCCGGCCTGGGCCTCACCGGCAGGCGCGGCACGATCTCGACTGAGCAGCAGTGGCAGAAGTACCGTCCGGGCTGCGGCGACGCCTCGGCCATGGCCACCGCCGCCTCCTCCGCGCCGCCCGCCCCCCGCGCGGCGCCCGCCGCCGGCCGTTTGCTGCTCCCTCGCCGGCCGACGAGCCCGCGCACGCTCACGCACGGCACGCACAGCACGCACGGCGTGAGGAGGCGAAGGGCAGCGGAAACGGGACGGGCACCGCGCGAGGCGGGCGGTGGCTCGGGTGACGGTGGCCGCCGAGGAGCAAACTAGGAGCGGAGCTGGGCGGGGGTGGGGCCATGGGCGGGGCCTTGCTGGGCGGTTGCCTGCCGTAGCAACCTGGATCAGGGCCTGAGGTGGGTTTGGAGGCGGGCCCGGCTCGAAGGCTAAGGGGAAGGCCGAGGGCGGAGTTGGGGCGGGGTGGGGCCAAGCCCCTCCTCTTCTACAAATCTGCTACCAGCTCCCACCCCGACCCCCCTAGTTCCTTCATTATTTCTTCTATTGCCAAGACCCACCTGTTTGGAAATCAGTCCTGAATATTCATTGGAAGGATTGATGCTGAAGCTGAAACTCTTAATACTTTGGCCACCTGATGCAAAGAACCGACTCGTTGGAAAAGACCCTGATGAAAGATTGAAGGCGGGAGGAGAAGGGGATGACAGAGGATGAGATGGTTGGATGGCATCAACGACGCAAGATTGAAGGCGGGAGAAGGGGATGACAGAGGATGAGATGGTTGAATGGCATCAACGACGCAATGGATATGAGTTTGAGCAGGCTTCGGGAGCTGGTGATGGATAGGGAAGCCTGGTGTGCTGCAGTCCATGGGGTCGCAAAAAGTCGGACACGACTGAGCGACGATTGAGCGACTGAACCGAGTGACTGACTTACCTGTTTCTCACTTCTCTGTCCTCACTGCTCCTGGGATGCTCCGGTGCGCTCTCACCTCCAGGCGTTTGCACGGGCTGTAACCTTGCCCTGGTGCACCGTTGCCTAGATACCCACATGGCTTTCTTCCCCCACACCTTTCAAGTCTGTTCAAATGTCCACCTATTGAGGCATGTTCTGCAACAGCGCTTAGGTCCATATGATAAACTGTAGGGTCAGTTCCACAACAAAATGGATTTTTGTATCTTGTTCCCAGCTGGACTCAGAACAGGGCCTGGCACACAAGCTTTACATAAACATTCTTTGAATGCATGCAGACAGAAGACCCATTCCTGGATCAAGGAGGCCTGCTCTCCCATGCCTCAGTGTGACACTTGGCATAAGAGACTCTGAGCGAGGTGTGGCCTTGTTTCCATGATGCCTCAGGGTGAGGAGAGGGCAAAAAACCTACCCCTCCTCTCAAAATTAATCAGGCCAGGATCATTTCTGAAGTTAGTTTCAGGACAATTATATGCTTATTTCCTTACCCACTAGACAAACATTCATGAAACTCCTGTTGCATGCCAGACTCTGCTGGGGTGCAAGGACATAGCAGAGGAAACCACAGACAGGAAATGAAAGTGGTTTTCTGAAATACTCCATGACTGGAGGACACAGAGCAGGCTGCAGACGCCCCAGCCCCACGGGACTGAGCCAGGGGATGAGCCCCTAGGGTACCCTTGGCTCTGCCTGGAGAGACAGAACTTCCCACGGGACAGGACCTTAGAGCCAGGACTTTGAGTAATGAATAGGAGTTAGATGGAGGTGGGATTCCTGCTGAGAGTTGGGAGTATTGGAGCCAGAGTGTCAAAGAATTACAAATTGGAACCTGTGCATAAAGGGTCTTAAATGTCAAGAGGCAGGGAATAGGGACTTGTCTGCCAGCCACCATCTTGCACCCCTCAAAGCTCAGAGGTGATTCCGAGGCATTCCTGCTCTGACCACCAGAGAGCGCCCCAGCCCTGTTGCTGGGAAACAAGCCCTGTTGCTGGGGTAAAAGACACCCCCCTCCCCAATTTGCCTCCACCCAACCCTCCCCTGAGGGGTATAGGGAGGGGCCCTTTGCTTCAGACCTTTACTGCCTAGCTCCTGACTTGTTTCACACCAGACATACATTCATTGATTCATTCATCCTACAGAAGTTTCATTTTGTTTTTTTTTGTTTGGTTTGTTTTTTTCTTTTCCTTTTGACTTATGGGATCTTAGTTCCCCAACCAGGGATTGAACCTGGGCCCAGAGCAGTGAGACCACCTAGTTCTAACTACTGAACTGCCAGGGAATTCCCCATCCTGCAAAAATTTATGAAGTACCACCCAAGAGGCCTTGGAGTCAGTGGGCTCACAGCATTCAAATCCGACCAACTCACACTGGCTATGTGGCCCTGGGCAACTCACTTAACCTCTCTGGGCAGGTGGCAGAAACTTCCTCTTGAGGGTTTGAGATTGGATTATGCTTGAGGTTCCTGTGGGCCATACGGCCTTCCTGAGTTCATCTACCCTTCTGGCACCTATCCCCAGCCCAGTGCAGTCTTATTGGCCCCCATGAGTGGGCCGAACTGCAACCCCCCTCAGGACCTTTGCCTGGTCATGCCCTCTGCTGGGAGTCCCATTCCCACCATCCTTTCTCTTTTGCTGCTTCTCAGAAGGGTGCTCTGATCCTGTCCTGGGGGAGCCCAGTGCCCTCTTCCTTCTCTCCCCAGCTCAGCCACCCCCAGATCCAGGAGTTATCAGTGGTATCTCCTAATATGTGAAGCCAATACCCAGAATATAGTAGGTGCTCAATAGATTCTTGAATAAAAGAACAATTAGTGAGTGCCTGCTGTGTTCCAGGCCAGAGTAGGGTGCTGGGAATGCAATGGGAACAAGAATATGGAGTTTTGTATCTTATAAAACTAAGCGCTTAGGATGTACCAGCCAGATGTTTAATCCTCACACAAGCATCAGGATGTGGGAGCAATGAAGACTCTTGTTTTACAGATGTGAAAGTGAAAGTGAAAGTCACTCAGTCTTGTTTGACTTTTGGCAAGCCCATTAACTATATGGTCCATGGAATTCTCCAAGCCAGAATACTGGAGTGGTTAGCCTTTCCCTTCTCCAGGGGATCTTCCCAACCCAGGATCGAACCCAAGTCTCCTGCATTGCAGTAGACTGAGGCTCAAACACGGTCACACAGCAGACACAACCATTGGACCTCTGGGTCTGGGCTCCTTGCCCTGCTGGTTACCCTGGGACTGGGACATCCAAATTCAGGTAATCAGGCCGGTATCTGCATGTGATCCAGAGGTGCTGATGTTCTGGGGCCTCATGCATCCATTTATGACCAGTGGGCACCTTGCTGCTGCCACTGATGGGACAGATGTGTGATGGGAGGCCTGGCCACCCCAGGGCTCTCTGATTGTGGAGTGCCTCCTGATGGGTTCTCAGCATTTTCTTGAATAGTCTTTGAAAGTGCATTAGGAAGTAACCCCTCAGCACAGGACTATTTCACCCCCTAGTCACTGACTTGGGTTCAAATCCAGCCTCTGGGAGGGAGCTTTGGGAACGCTAGAGCTGGAGAAAGCAGTTCTGTCACCCACTTCCCAGGGAGGCCACCGCCCCACGGGGCATTATTTCAACAGGCATGAATACACTGCTATCTGCTTAAGCATTTTATTGCTTGCTTTTCAACCTTTTATTTACATATTTTGACTTATGTCCTTTTTATTATTTGTATTTGTTGGTTTGTGTGTTATATTTTTAATTTTAGACCCCTGAGTCACCCATACCCAGGACCTGGCAGCCCCAGAACCTCAGATGCCCTTCAATCTATTCTCCTGGGGTCAAGCCACCATCCTCTTAGGTCAAACTTCCTTCATTTCCACCTGCTCAAGGAATCTATCAGGACTAAGTCGTCAGGACCAGGACCTGTGAAGCCAGTGGGGGAGATGGATACCTCCATCCTCTCTCTCTTGAGCAACCTCTCTTGAATGCTGCTCAAAAGTTGTTATTTTAAACAATTTCTAACTTCCAGAAGTGTTTCAAGAATAGTACAAAGGGTCCCACGCGTCCTTGACTCGGGTACACCAGTGGCGAACTTTTTTTGCTCTATGTGTCTGTGTGGAATTTTGGGCAAACTTGCTGCCCCCAGCCCCTTTATCCCAAGCACGACCAGGTGTACTTCTAAAGCTAGGCCACTCTCTCATCTGAAGAAGCAGCACGTTTACCAAATTGGGTAATTAAGCTTTCATAGCTTTATCAAGGCTGCTCTGCCTCCCTCAAAGGAGGTGGGGTTGCACCACCTCTCAGCCTGGCAGGGATGGAGATCACCACGCAATCCTTCAATCACAGATGCTGGTATCGACCGTGTGCCAGGCGCAAGAACACAGCCGGGATACAGCAACAAATGTCTGCAAAGTCAGACACTCAACAATATTGAGCACTGTGATGTGCAGAATAAAGGCCCCCATATACGTCTGACATTTTAGCTCATTAAGACTCCTGTCAGACTGCTAATTTCCAGAACAGTAAATAATAAGTCTGTGCTATTTTAAGCAGTTAAATTTACGACACTTTGTTAAAGCAGCAAACAGGAAACTCATACGTCAAGCTATTACATGGTCACCTCCAGACACAGGCCGCCTGAGCATTTCCGTATTTCCCTGAAGTCTCGCCCCAGTAGGCTATCCCTCCTGCCATTGGCAAGTGCTGGATCACGTGGTTGTGCCTGACATCACTTCAACCCTGTTCAGCCAATCAGGATTCGCCTCCAAGCTGAGGGCAGGTCCGGCCTTCTGGGTCAAACGTGGCCGCCAGATTCCTGCGTAAAATCCTGTTGTTCTTTCATAGGGAAGAGGATGGCGTGGGGACATTAAGGGGGCAACGTGGGAAAGTAGCTAAGGGAAGGGGCAAGAATTGAGTTGTCTCTGAAGGAAGGGCTTCAAACCTAGGCCGACAAGCCTAGACTCCATCCAGGGGCTATGGGGAGCCCTGGGTGGCATTTGGAGCAGGGACCACACAAATGGTTTGGACGTTACAATACCCAGCTCTATTCAGAGTTCTCCTATGCTATCTGCCATGGCCGAGTCTTCAGTGTTGTCTTGTGTGAAGTATTAGTCACTCAGTTGTGTCCAACTCTTTGTGACCCCATGGACTATAACGTGCCAGGCTCCTCTGCCCATGGGGTTCTCCAGGCGAGAATACTGGAGTGGGTTGCCATTTCCTTCTTCAGGGGATCTTTCCTACCCAGGGATCAATGCCACTCCTGCATTGCAGGCAGATTCTTTACTGTCTGAGTCACCAGGAAACCCCTTGGTTATCATCATATGTCCCACTAGGGAACCAGCAAGACCTTGCTTCCCACAGCCTGCAGAGTTTCAGGTCTAGTCCAAGGGTTGCACAGGCTAAGATGATGTGGGGTCTATCACAAGCATTCTTCTGGCTTGAGTAATATGGGATCCAATGACCCTGAGCATTCTTTACCAGGCCATCCTGGAGGCAGTGGTTGGTACAGCAGCGTGGTGTGATTCCCACAGCCCCTACAGAACCTGCTGCTCTGGATTCGAAAGCCTTTGCCTAAATAAGATATAAGCAGGATTATTGTAAGCTGGTTTTGTTCCCTGCAAGGGACAGAAATGCTGCTTAGATCAGCTTTATCTTATGGTGAAGAGGAGTTCAGGCACAGCTGGATCAAGGACCTCCAATAACACCACAGGGCATTACTACTGCCTCTCTTGGTTCAGTGTCCCACTGAGCTGGCATCTCCCTGGACATTGGCAGAAGCCATCTGCAGCCCCAGGCTCACACCCCTCCAGCTCAGGCAAGAAGTGGGTGGTCCTTTTCAAGCTAATGTCTCAGAGCTGACTCTTCCTGTTGCTAAATGTCAGATGATTCTAAGTGGTCAGGCCTGGGTTGGGGCCACTCTTGGGGGCTTTTGAGTTGGGAGTGCAGGTGATTCCCCAAAGGAAAACCCGGCTCTGGGACCTGAGGAGTCCCACAACCTGGGGATGCACCCTGATTGTTCGGGTCCTGGAATCTTGTTTGCCTGGTACTGACTCCATTCCCGACCCTGTGGGAATGGAGACCCCCAGAAATTCACTTTCCTTTCTCCAACCTCAGTTGACCCCTCTGTAAAGTGGATGCCTTCCTCGTTCTGAATGGTAAAATACTTACCTATTCCTTAAGTAATAATCTCTGCACCCATGTCATGCCTCTCCCGTGCACCAAGCACTGTGCCTGGCGTCCTGACTAGAATCTGTGGTACTGGGATCTGTGCCCATTTTACAGTTGAGAGCATAGAGGCACAGAGTGGTCACATGTGGCCTGGCCAGGGTGGCACAGACTGGACTGCACTTCCACGAGATGCCTCCTCCTCCGTCCAGGCCTTAGAGTCACCTCCTCGGAGACCCCACAACCTCCCTGCTCCCGGGGTCTCTGTCCTCCACTGTCTTCACATGTGTGTGTTCACCCCCCTGTTTTTCTCCAGCCAGGTAGGGATCGTATCATTGCAACACTGAACCCCTTTGTATTAGCGGCTGTCACAAATTGACGCAAACTTGGTGGCTTAAAACAACACAGATTTTTTTTTCTCTTCCATTTCCAGAGCTCAGAAGTCCAACACAGGTCTCTGAGCTGAAATCAAGGTATTGGCAGAGCCATGTTCCTTTCCAGAGGCTCCAGGGGAGAATCTGTTCCTTGCCCTTTCCAGCTTCTGGAGGCTGCCCACATTCCTTGGCTGGAGGCCCCTTCCTCCATCTTCAAAGCTGAAAATGGCAGGTCTAGTCCTCCTCATGTTGCATCTCTCCGACCACAGTGGGGAGGGTCTCCACTTTAAAGGATGCTGTCATTACACTGGGCCCACTTGGTTAACCCAGGATCATCATCTCCCATCTGAAAGGCCTCAACTTACTCCTATGTGCAAAGTCCTTTTGCCATGGAAGGTGACATATTCACAGGGTCTGCAAACCCACATGTCTCAGAGGGCTGTATTCAGGCTTTCTTTACTTGTAGCACAAACATCCCATGACTTCAGTTTCCATCCCCCCTTCCCTCATACAGTTCAATCTAATTCAACATAAACATTCTCTCCTTCTGAGAAGTCTGCCCTGTCTCCCTGGGCTGGGTCAGGTTGGCATCTTACATCACAGATTTGATTAGCGGATTGTTTCTGTCAGTTTCGCTGGGGGTAGTAAGTTGGGACCATGGGGAGTTAGGATGGGTGTGGGCCAGGAAACCTTAGGGCAGGCGGCTAGGGTAGGAAGCTGCTGCAGGCTGGGTCAGGGTAGAGAAGAGGGCACAACGGGAGATACTGGAAAGAGGGGCTCCGTGAAGAAGGCCATGACCTCCTTAAGGTCATGCAGTACAGAGCTTCTGGGTTCGGGAGACACGCCAGACTGGGAAGCAGAAGGCCACGGGCTGCTGGCCTCGGTTTCGAACCCACGCCAGGCCAACAATGGCCCTTTTATTTATACAGCTCAGGACTGGGTGGCTGAGCCATGGTAGGGTCAGGTCTCGGCCAAGGTCACCCTGTGCAGCCCCCGCACACCCTTGTTAAGAACACAGGGTCTCATTCGTGCCCCATTTCCCAACCAGGAGAGAACCCCCTTGGATGGTCAGAGGCCAAGGCCAGGTCAAGACGGCTGGTGCCCTCCCTCAGTGCTGCTCTGAAGTAATGTCTCCCCTGGCATTGGCTGGGAGACATGGGTCAGGCCAGGCAGCTAAGGTGGAGGACAGGGTCTGGGTGTGGTGTTGGCCACAGATCTCGTGCATGCAGAAGAGGGGTGTGGCTTTAGGGGGTCCTGCTTCTACACCTGGGGAGGGGGCAGATGCAGGAATGGGGGGCGATGAGGCATAGGTGGCCCTGGGAGATAACCAACAGCTCTCAATCGTTTGTTTTTCCTAAAAGCATTTTCCACTCCTTAAAGTTACACATTAATTTGTCTGTCTATGTGTTTTGTTGTCTATGACCTGGACAGACCACACGAGCTCACTGAGGATGGGAGTAGGTCTGCCTTAGTTAACCTGTTGCCCCAGTACCCTCAAACATCTTTGCCTCCAGGAGACTGTCACTAATTATTCCCCAGAAACACAAACACAAACTGTGTAGAGGGGCTGCACAGGGTCCATGAGATGTGGAAGTGCCCTGACAATTTTCTGGGGCCCCAAGGACTGAAAGGATCAGCCCAGAGTAGGAAAAGCATCCTTCTGCACTGAGGCCCCAGGGGGCTGCGTGCTTCCCAGCCCATCGTGCATTTTGGGAAACCAGGATTCCAGGTGGCAAAGGACAGAGAGCACTGACCCTTGGAGGGGAGGAGCAGGCAGATTATTCAGGCCACCTAAGGGGTTGTTGCAGGCTCAGGGTAGGAGGAGGGGCAAAGGCCAGGCACACAGTAGGCACTCTGGAAGATTTGCAGTATGATTATTGCTGTTGGCATGTTGTTGGGACCACTGGTGTGTCTGTATCTGTCTCCTCTCCACAGCCCCTCCCCCCCCCCCCACGTGCTCACACCCAGCTGTGCCCACCGGCTCCAGGGGCCAGGTGGCCAGGCGGGTGGCCTGGAGGGTTGGATTAGGGAGTGGCTGGGGCTGAGGTCCCCGGGTGTGTGGGAGGGGACGGGGAGGTCAGGCTACGAGCCCAGAGCACACTGGGGCCACGCCAGCCATCACATGCAGACCACGATGCGCAAGGCTCAGCAGACGCACTCTTCGTGGGTCACTGGCCAACTCGTCCCCCAAACGCACGGCGACACCTCGAACTCGAAGCCACGGGCCCGGCTCCCGGGTGGGGCCCCCGCCCCTCATCAGCTGCCGCCCACATCGCGAGCGACACTGCCCCGAGCCCCGCCGTCCCCGCGCCCCGCCCCGGCTGGCCCGCCCCGCCCCGCCCGCAGCCCGCGGGACCTTTATAGGGCGCGCCGGCCGCGCGCTGGAAGTGGTGCCGCCGCCGCCCTCCCTGCCGCCCGCCCGCCAGCTGCCCGCGCGTCCGACGCGGGGGTCGCCGCCGTGTCTGCGTTCGCCATGCGTCCCCGGGCGCCGGGGCCACTATGGCCGCTGCCCTGGGGGGCCCTGGCATGGGCCGTGGGCTTCGTGGGCTCCCTGGGTTCGGGGGACCCCGCGCCGGGTGAGTGGGGCGGCCGGAAGGGGCGGGCGGGGCGGGCCACCCACGTGGGCCTGCCGGGAATGCGGGCCGGGGGATAGGTCGGGGCGAGGCGGCGGTGGCAGCTGGGGGCAGAGAGCAGTGACCCGTGGTGACCCATGGCCACTGCAGGTTGAATGTGGGAATGCTTGGGGCTCCCCTCCCCCAGCCCTAAAAGACCTAAAGGAGGGTCACCAGGAGGTCAGGCGAGCAGATGTGACTCCTCACAATTTATTATCAAGAACTAGTCCCCAGGGCTGCTGACAGTTACTGAGTGCTCAGGGTCTGCCGCCTCCCTCCTGGAATCCACGCAGCAGCCCTACAGTGTGAGCACTCTTATGCCCGGTTTCCAGATGGGAAAACTGAGGCAAAGGGTCAGACAGCTTGTACGGGGCAAAGCGGATATGAACCTGGACTTTCCGGGTCCCAGTGCCCCAGAGAGGCAGGGCTGGGTGGTTGGACTCAGGATCTCCAGCCCGGGTCTCAGATCTTCGCTGGGTCTGGCGCAGGCAGACTTGTTAGAATCTCGTATCTGCCAGTTGTGGAGACGCCAGGGAAGTCACACCCCAACTCTGGGCCTCAGTTTCCCCTTTTATAAGGGGAGCAAAGATGCCGAGCTCCCCGAACTGAGCTGGTCCCTCGGAGCTCAGCAGTGCCTGGGAGCTCCTGGGATGGGGGCCCCGGCCACTCCTGCCCCCACTTAACGGTGCAGAAACTGAGGGCCATCTGTCCCCCCCACCCCACCCTGCAGCCCCACCCCAACCCTGCACTGAGGGGAGAGCCAAGCCCCCTCCCCGAAGGCCGCGTCCCCGGGGAGACAGTGAGCTCATGCAAGGGGAATGTTCCCAAGTTGGAGTGAGTAAGAGGCGGGCCAGGCGAGGGGGGGCTGCCAGGCGAGGGGGCTCCGCATGCCCTCGGGCGCTGTCTAGACAGAGGGCAGAGGCGGGAGAGGCGGCTCTAGGGCCCACTGACCCTGACACGTCCAGCTCCGGGTGTTTGACTGGTCGGGCAGGATGCCAGGCCTGGGCTGGGGGCCTGGAGCCATGGGGAGAGCTTGCCGGGAGGGGAGGGGGTTGGCAGTAGAGCCGTATGGGGGCCGGAGCCCAGAGGAAGGATCCCAGAAGAATCTGCAGCCGGAGCCGGGACACCTGTGTGGTTCTCTATCCCTCCGTCCCAGGTGGGAGGTGGATCATCCCCTTTGCAGTTACTGAGCACCAACTTTATGCATCCCCATGGGCCAGTAGCTGCCTGGCAGGCCAAGGCTTGGGTGTGGAAAGGAGCACCTGGGGGCACCTCTGGCCCTGTAGGAACTGCCCCTCTGTCCGCAGGTGGTGTCTGCTGGCTCCAGCAGGGCCGAGAGGCCACCTGCAGCCTGGTGCTGAAGACGGATGTGAGCCAGGCTGAATGCTGTGCCTCTGGCAACATCGACACCGCCTGGTCCAACTTCACCCACCCGGGGAACAAGATCAGCCTCCTGGGCTTCCTAGGCCTCGTCCACTGCCTCCCCTGCAAAGGTGAGACCCTGTGCGTCAGCAGAAGGCCGTGGTCTCTTGGTCAGAGGCGGCACAGGCAACAGTGAGCTTCCTGTCTTGGGGGCATGCGGGAGGTTGAGGCTGCTGGCAAGGGGATCCCAGACTCAGAGAGGGTTTGGGGGCCTTCGGGCTCCCAGGCCCTCAGCCTCCTGCAGAAAGGATTCCCCAGTTTGGTTTCCAGCCTCTAGGGTCTCACTCAGGGGGAGCCCTCTGCCCTGGTAGCCTTGCCCACCTTCACTCCACATGGTGGATAGACAGGCACACCTAGCTCCTAGAAAGGTGGATTCTCCCTGACTGGCCATTAGGGTTTGTGACCCCACACTCAGTGTTCCCAAACACTCATCTGCCCTTAACCTCGCAGGTTCCAGGGTCTGTGGTTAGGGCCACAGCTGTATGTTTAACAAGCATTTGCCTTCTGGACTGTGTTCTGTGAAATGCTGCCTCCTCCATGAGAGACTAGGAGCTCTTTTAAGGCACAGTGAATGAATAGGTCAAGACATAGTCTCGTTGGAGACCCTCTCAGCCCCCTGTGCAAGACTGAACCTGCAAGGACCCAGAGGGCGCATGGGGACATGACTTGAAGGAGGTGGGCTCTGGAAACCAGGGTGTTGTTGGATGATTAGGAGTTTGCCAGCTGGAGAGACCATGGTGGGGCGGGTGGGGAAGGGGGAGCACGGAGACCATGGCCTGGGATCAGACCCGAGTGGGTGGAGTCAGGACAGAGGTGCTGGATGGAAGCTGGAACTGAGGGCTGCAGACCTGCAGGCCAAGCCGAGGAGCCTGGCTGGCCGGCTGGGATGTGATTAATACCAGATCAGCCTGGCTGGGTGGTCCTGAACTCAACTGCCATGTGCCCTGGCTCCCTCCAGAAGCCCCTCTGGGTTTTAGGAGGAGGACAGACTTCAAAAAGTGCCTGGCCCAGGCCTGACATGGTCCAGGATGCCCTCCCCCACCTCATCTGGCCCTGGCAACAGGAACTCAGCCCTGCCACTTCTGTTCTAGCGTGCGTGAAGCCACCCGGGGGAGCGTTTCCAGATGTGCGTGTGGGCGGGCAGCACAGGAGGCACCCAGGTGCAGTCCACATGCCCTGGCAGGGAGACATGAGGGGCTCTGGCTGGCCTCTAAAGGAGCTTCCATCACTGTATGCTCACCCTGTAGGGTGGAGTTCCGGATTAGCCTCACTGTTACACTCAGGGCAACTGAGGCTGAAACTTCAACTCGAGCTCAGAGACAGACCCAGACCCACAAATCATGGAGCTGGGGGGTCCATCTGGTCTGGCCTGGAGTTCTCACGCCTAGGTGCCCTGGCTCTCCTCAATTCACAGCTGTGATGGGGCCTCAGTTTCCCACTTTGGTGTGTGTGTGTGTGTGTGTGTGTGTATATCTATATATATTTGTTCAGTTGCTCAATTATGTCGGACTCTGCGGCCCTGTGGTCTGTAGCCCGCCAAGCTCCTCTGTCCATGGGATTCTCCAGGCAAGAATATTGGAGTGGATGACCATTTCCTACTCCAAGGGATCTTCCCGACCCAGGGATCAAACCTGCATTTCCTGTGTCTCCAGCGTTGGCAGGCAGTTTCTTTACCACTAGCGCCACCTGGGAGGCCCCTTTGGTAAAATGATGACAAAAGAGCACCACCTTGTGGGGGCAGGTGGGAGGCTGTACTGGGCCTGGGAGGCGAAAATCAGGCTTTCGTGGGGCCGGGGTGGGGGCGAGGAGCCAGAGAGAGATTTATTTCCCTACCTGAGAAATGGGGTTGCGGGGGGCGGTAACCCTGTTTCGAGGGCTCGAGCTGTGCGAGGCCCCCTCCTCAGGAAATGAACCTCAGACCAGGCCAACACCCCGCCCTCCCCGACGCTTCTTCAGGGGAGGTCCTGGCAGGCGGGAGGAACAGACGCTGCCCATCCTCCCCAGCCCCGCGCCTGGACGGGGTGGAGCCCCCCGGGCTGACGCAGCCGGTCCCCCGCCGGCCTTCCCAGAAACGCGCGTAAATCAGGGAACAGACGTCAGCCTGAGCGGGTGGCCCAGCTGCGGAGCGAGAGCCGGACTGGGGGTGAAGCCTGTTCCTCCCAGACCCCCAGATTCCCGACAGAGACCCCTCGCTTCCGCCCACACTGAGCCCTGTACCCCGACAGAGGCCCGTCCCGCGAAAAGCGTCGAGTCCTAGTCCACTCTGGAGTGGCTGAAATTCCCCGAGACCCCAAATCAGTTTCCTCCCCCGTGAGCCCCTTCTTCGGACCGCCCCTCGCTCCGGTCCGGCCTTTATCCGTCGGAACAGGGAGCGAGGGCGCTGGGCCTCGGAGGACCTCCGGCCTCGGCCACGCGCCGCAGCCCACGCGTGCGTGTCCTCTGTCCACAGATTCGTGCGAGGGCGTGGAGTGCGGCCCCGGCAAGGCCTGCCGCATGCTGGGGGGCCGTCCGCGCTGCGAGTGCGCGCCCGACTGCACGGGGCTCCCGGCGCGCCTGCAGGTCTGCGGCTCTGACGGCGCCACCTACCGCGACGAGTGCGAGTTGCGCGCCGCGCGCTGTCGCGGCCACCCGGACCTGCGCGTGATGTACCGTGGTCGCTGCCGCAGTACGTTGGGGCGGAGCCTTGGGGAGGGGCGGGGCCACCGGGCCTGAGCATCCTGTTAGAGGCCGCTGCCGCAGCGCGTGGGGGTGGGTCACTGGCAGGAAGGGGCGGGGTCTATAATCCAGGGTGCTTATTACAGGTCTCGTAGATTTGGGTGCGGCCCATGGTAGGCGGGGCCTAGGTGTGAGCTCGTGGGCGGGACCTATAGTCCCAAGAGAGTATCACAAGCTCAGGTCTTGTGGGATCGGGAATGGGGAAGAGTAGGGTACAAGTTTGGAAAGGGGGCTTCTGGGGCCCCTATGGGGTGAGAAATACGAGTATGAGAGTCAGAGGAACTTATTGGCGCAAAGTGGGGAAAGATTGACCGTAGATCTGGGGCGTGGCGTGGTTCGTGGAAGGGGTGTGACTTCGGTACACCAAGGGGCGGGTCTAAAGGTGGGACCAGTGAGTGGGCGGGACATTGGAAGGGGTGTGGCTTCTGGTGCAGCAAGGGGCTGGGGCCTGAAGACCCCGCCCTGTCCGGAGTCGCGCTTTTTACCTGTCCCCACGCCCCACCTGCAGAATCTTGCGCCCACGTGGTTTGCCTGCGGCCACAGTCGTGTGTGGTGGATCAGACCGGCAGCGCGCACTGCGTGGTGTGTCGCGCGGCGCCCTGCCCCGCACCATCCAGCCCCGGCCAGGAACTCTGTGGCAACAACAACGTCACCTACCTGTCCTCCTGCCATCTCCGCCAGGCCACCTGCTTCCTGGGCCGCTCCATCGGCGTGCGCCACCCGGGCAGCTGTGCAGGTGCGGCACGCAGAGGGGAGCAGCGGGGGGGTCTAGCCCCCAGCCCCTCTCCGCGCCCGCATTTCTCTTTTGGTCCCTCCCACTCTGCAGGCGCCCCCGAGCCGTTAGATCCTGAGTCCGAGGAGGAGGAGGAGAACTTTGTGTGAGCCTGCGGGACCGGCCTGGGCCTGGCGTTCAAGGCTTCCCCATTTTATTTATTGCCACAGCAGAGTCTATTTATGTCCAACGGACACCCCCAGAACCTGGACAGGGACCACTGTGGGAGCCCTGGTGCCCCTCGACGATATCTTGGAAGGACTGGGGAAAAGAAGCCTGGGAGCAGGCTGGTGGGTGGGTGCCCAGCCCCCAGCCCCCACCCCAGGTACCCTATTGCCCAGGAGGACCTCAAACTTATGCTCCCTTGGGGATCACTCTGTTAATTGTCGCTGCCACCAAGAGGTCTAGGGATTTCCTGCCAGCAATTAATGAGGAGGTACCCTGGCCTTCTAGAACAGGGACCAGGGGGTGAGAGGGGGTTCACAGCCTGGGTGTGAATAGATGAGCTTCAGAACATGCCCAGACCGCAGACAGATCAAGGAAGCAACCACTGTCCGCCACCAGTCCCAGGGTGACCAAGGGACTTACCTTCCGCCTTCCTCACCCATTTCCCAGCATGTCCCTGGGGGATGGGGGTGCCATCTGTGCCTCCTGACACAGGCCTTGGGCGTGGAGAGGCATCTGCTAGAACAAAGCAGGCACCATGTCAGGTGGGAGGGACCCGGTGGGGCCTGTGAGGCCCTGCTCACCCACTGGCCCAGGGTGGGGCGTATATGCCAAGACCCGCTGCATACCTGGCATCCTGGAGCCGTGTGTCTGAGGGGCACACCGGTGCCTGCTACCCTATCCACAGGTGGCGTTCCCTGTATCTTGCCCTGGCCTCTAGGCCCAGTTCCCAGCTGAACCCTCCTTGCCTGCCAGCTGGGTTTCCTCCTGCCACCTGGACTGTTGCTCTTTGTCACCTCCCCATGCCCATCTGTAGGCCAGAGGTGCAGACCCAGAGGGGGAGGGGCGTCCAGTGGGGCAGGAGCACAGCTCCCCAAGGTGGTGGTGCTCATCCATGTCCTTCACTGCCTCCAGGAAGTGCCTTACCTGTGACACCCAGAAAAGTGCCCTTTAGTAGTGGGTTCGCCCAAGCCCGCCAACAGGGCAATCTCCCCCGCCCTGGGGTCCTGCCTTACCTGCCAAAGAAATAAACACTGAAAAAGCCACTGTGGGTGTTCAGACCTTGTTTTGCTCTCCTCTCTCTGAACCTCTGTGTCCCCCCACTTTGGGAGGGGGTTACCAGCCTGGGGTGCTGTGGGGGTTTCTGAAAGCATCCAGAAGAGACACAAGTGCATGTTCTTGGGGCAGGTGCTGCCTACTTCTGGGCCTCAGCATCCAGCTTCAGCTGTGGGCAGTAGCAGGCATAGAACTGAGGCAGGTGGCATGGGGTTGGGTAGGAGAGTCTTGGCCTTTATGGGGAAGGGGAGGAAAGGAACGGGGTCTTGGTGGCTTAGGGAAGCCCCAAGAGGCCACTTGGTTTAGGGTCCAGAAATGGCGGTTTGGCCTGGAAGGGTTGGAGGTGCCCTAATGACACTGACATGATTAGTAAAAGCACTGGGCTGGGGCTCACCCAGCCTTGCTGCCAGCCAGGCACCATTTGCCTGAAGTTCTTTTCGAGGATCAGGCTTAACACGGAGGTAGGCCAACCTGAGACCCCACTCTCTCCCAGCCTTGGTTTCCCCATCTGTGAATGGGTCTGGCCGGAGGGCAGAGGAGTGGCTTTCTAGGCAGGGGCCAAGGAGGCCGGGAGGCTGTCCCCAGCCTGGGCTGTGAGGCGCAGATGGGAAACTCCAGGGGGGTCAGTGTGGGGAACGGGAGGGAGGGTGGTGAGGAGTCCAGGTCCTGTGGCTCAGGGTCCCTCAGAGAGAGGGTGGCAGAGCTGGAGCCTTGACCATTCAGAGGCCAAGGAGAAGCTGAAGGGCATGTGGGTGGACCTTGAGGGCAGACCATCATATCTGTGAGTCAGTTAACACTTTATTGTTATTTTGCCCTTTAGTTGGGAACTGATGCCCCCTACCTGCCCTGACACCAGGCTTCCTGGAGTTTAAGGGCTCATGGACCCTCTGCTCCAGCCTCGGAGTTTTCCAGGCCAGAGCTATTTGTATCGTTTGCCATCTTGGTGGTGTACCCGGTGCTGCTGTGGTTCAGACAACGCCTGCCGGCCCCCCGTGGTCCTGGGCTGGGGGCCACGCTGGCCATGCCGAATCACGTCCCTGATCCAAGTCACGAAGGCGGACACCTGTGTGTACACATCGGGTGTCTTGGGATCCCCACACCAGAGGCCAGAGAAGGAGACGAGGCCATAGGCCCGATTTCTGCATACCAGGGGTCCTCCAGAGTCCGCCTGAGGGTGGAGGCAAAGGTGAGGTCAGGGGTCCCTTGCTGGGCCTCACTTTCCTTAAAGAAGCTAATATATGTAGATCTGATCTGGACCTTCTCTACCTCAAAACCCTTTTATGTCCCATGGACAGTCCCCAGAGCTTGGGCTGGGACCATGGCTCCCCAGTGCTCTTAGAGCAAAGACTAAACACATCATCTCAGCCTTTAGGGCCTAGAGAAGCCAGCCCCCATCACTCATCTGCTCTCCTCTCCCCGAACTCATTTGGTTTCAGCCAGACATGCCAGCTGTTTCTGCAGCAAACTGAGCTCCAACCTCTGTGTGCTAAGTTGCTTCAGCCTTGTCCAACTCTTTGCAACCCTATGGACTATAGCTCTCCAGGCTCCTCTGTTCATGAGATTCTCCAGGCAAGAATACTGAAGTGGGTTGCTGTGCCCTCCTCCAGGGGATCTTCCTGACTCAGGGATCGAAGCCACGTCTCATATCTCCTGCATTGGCAAGGGGGTTCTTTACCACAAGTGCCACCTGGGAAGCCCAAGCTCCAACCTCTAGGCTTTTGCCTATCCTTGAGACCCATTACTGCCCCCTGCTGGACACTCCTTGTATACCACACAAGTCTATAGCTCCTTGTGCAATGCACAACCTGCGCGACTACACAGCAGCCCTGTGACTGGTCTGTCTGCCTGGCATGTCTCCCCTCAGACATTCTCAAGGCTCCTCCAAGTCTCGAAAGTACTGTCCTCAGAGAGGCCTTCCTGAATACTCACCCTAAAGTCCCTGCTTCCTCCTCTCCCCAGACCTATCACCCTAATTTTCACCTGGAATCAGCTCTGACCCAAAGAAATATGTCCTATTGGTGTGACCATTTTACAGACGGAGAAAGTGAGCTCCTGAGAAGTGAGATGACTTTTCCAAAACCATATGTGTAAGAAGTGGCTCATCTGGATGTGGACCCGGGCAGTTGGGCTCTAGAATCTGAACCACGCACTTTGGCTAGAACAAAAGACACTCCCCTGCTCCCAGTCTGGGCTGTGTTTCTCCCTGGGCATCAGGCCCAGGTTTGCCATTAATCCATACAAAGGCTTAGGAGCAGAAACGCCTTCCTTGAGATCTGGACACTGCTTTTAAAGACACAAATCTGTAGTCCTTTGTGCAGTGCACAACCTGTGCAGCCGTACATGGCAGCCCTGTGACCCTGGGGGCTCCCTCCCCTTCCCAGGCCTCACCAACTGGTTAAAGGTGAGCAGGGACTTAGTTGCCCAAGCTCTCTGACCAGCTCTGACCTCTCTGAGGGCCTCAGTTTCCCTACACAGCAAGCAGGCAGGACTGAGAGTGAACATCTCACCGAGCAGAAGCCACGTCGCCGGCGGTCCCCACTGTGGGTGCAGAGCATGGCAGGGCTCAGCTGCCCCTTCCAGGAGCTGTTGCAGGCGTCCAGCTCCAGCACGCGGACCTCGGCTTCCATCAGCCCAGGCGGCAGTTCCTCGAAGTCGGACACGGAGCCCCAGCCAGCCACCTTGCAGCGTGTCCCAGCCCGGGGAGGCCTGGCGCCCCTTCGCGGCAGTCCCAGTAGTCCCACTGCAGGACCCAGGGTGGCAGAGCTGTTCAGCTGCAGGGGCGGGAGGTGCAGGGAGGTTAGGCCTGCCTGCAGCTGCCCCCTGCCACCCCTTCCTGTCTACCTTTCCTCGTCTCTTCCTGTCCTTGTGGAGAGAAGTCAGTTGCAGCTGTTGTTAGGCTGTCAGAGGGCCCGGCTGCTTCTGTCACCTTGGGCCCCTGCTCATCAGACCTCACCAGCCTCCATGCTTCCAGTCTCGCCCCCGCAGCTGCCCAGGGGTCCTGCTAACCAGCATCTTCTTCCCTGCTCTGAGCTCTCCTCCGTGCCCATTGCCCTTAGGACACGGGGATAAAAAACCTCTTGGCCCATTAGTTTGGCCCTCCCCTCCTCCCACCTGCACACTTGCTCACACTGTAACACTGTACCCCCTGCTGGGGGCACCTTTCCTATCCAGCTTTTAGGACTCAGCTTAGACACCACTTTCAGGAAGTCCTCCCAGACTGCCAGTCTAGGACAGGTGCCTCCTCTGGGCTCCCATGTGCTCCTGTCAAGGCTGATTTACTCAGCTGCCACCTAGTTAGACTGGGAGTTCAGAGGGAGCCAGGCCAGGGCTGTATGTTCATGGCTGTGTATTCATGGTTTCCTGGCACACAGATGGCACTCAATCAGCAGTTATGGAATGAACAACTGGGACCCCTGGTTTGGGTGTTCACTCCCTGATCTTGGGTGCATCCCTGATCACCCCTAGCCTCAGTTTCCCCGTCTGCACAGTGGGCTAGGTGAATTAGAGCAGGGGTTCCAGGCTACGGGGTTTCACAGAGGAGCAGAATTCATATGCCAGCTTTGGCTGCCAACACTGGCTGCCCACATTATATTTTGCCAAGAAAACCCCACACCCTAGACCCTCCTGTTCCCAGGGTTTCATTTTTGTTGTGTTGAATGTCCCCTCTGTTTGATTTTCACCCATTTCAAGGGCAGTTTGGGGATATTCTCCCTTTAAATGGCAGCTCCGTAGTCCCTGGGGTTGAATTTGGGGCCCCCCAGGTGGGGGCTGTGGGAAGGGTGGTCCCCCAAGCAGGAAGGGCCATGTGAGGTCCAAATAGAGGCACATGTGCGGGGAGGGAGGAAACCCCCTGGAGGGCCTGAGGGGGCAGGGATCAGGGTCTTTGATGGCCCTACAGTCTCACTGTTTCAACGTGAATGTTGAGCATCTGCTGTGTACCACAACTCACCACAGACGAGATAAAAATCCCCGCCCTCAAGGGCAGAGGTGGAACCAGTGGTACAGGTGCTTCCAGAAGGTGTGGGTGGTGCTGGACACAGAAGAGGGGATGGGGTGAGAAGGGGGGGAGCCAGGCGCAGCCGAGAACTGGAGGTCATTAAGGGAGGCTGCCTGAGAAGGGGACAACTGAGCAAAGACCTGAAAGCCACATGGAGTCTGGGGAACATGGGCTGGGCAGGGCCACAGCCAGCGCAAAGGCCCGGGGGTCAGAGCCTGTTGGGGTGCTGACTGCTCAGCAAGCAGCAGGCCAAGCGGGCTGTGTGGGTGTTCCAGCGGGCAGTGGAGGGAGTGACTTGACTCATGGGTGCTCACAGACGCTCACAGGCGCCTAACAGCTGTTTTTAAACAAGTCAGGCCATGGTAAGGGGAGGGGTAGGGACAGGTCCGACCTGCACCGAGGGCCCGATCCCCACGCAATGGGTCACCTGCAGCAGACAGATGTCACTGGTGTGCGTGGTGGGCTGGTAGTCTGGGTGCGTGATGACAGCGGAGATGCTGAACACCTGCTGTGTGGCCTCCTTGGTGCGCAAGGCATGGGCCCCCAGCACTACCAGGCCTGTCCCGGGGTCTCTGTGGGGGGAATGGGCGGGGAATGTGAGCAAGGCTGAGGTGAGGGCTGTCTCACACAGGCTCAGTCTCTCGCCTCCTGGGAAGTAAGCCCATGCCATCCTCCTGCCAGCTTGTGATGATAAATGTTGAGTTGATCACCCTCCCGTCTCAATTATGGTATTAACTCCAATTGCTGCAATATATATATATTTTTTTTTTTTTTTTGACCACTCCATATTAGATGTGGCATCTTAGTTCCCCAACCAGGGATCAAACCCATGGCCCCTGCAGTGAAAGTGTGGAGTCCTAACCACCGGATCACCAGGGGAGTCCTGCTGCACTATTAATTTGAATACTTATTATAACATTATACTTCAAATGAATATAACACTCATTATATTTATTCTAATTCCCATCTGGATTATAGCATTGCCTCTAATAATTTCAATATTAATGTTAGTAATTATTGTATCAATATACTCAGAATGAGGGCTTCCCAGATGGCGCTAGTGGTAAAGAACCCGCCTGCCAATGCAGGAGACGTGAAAGACTGCGATTCGATCCCTGGGTTGGGATGATCCCCTGGAGAAGGGCATGGCAACCCGCTCCAGTATTCCTGCCTGGAGAATCCCATGGACAGAGGAGCCTGATGGGCTACAATCCGTGGAGTCTCAAAGAGTCAGACACGACTGAAGCGACTTAGTATGCATGCAAGCACACACTCAGGATGAATGCAACGGTTGTAACCTCTGCTTATGGTCATGGCTGCCGGTCCTTCCCTACTTCTCCTGCCCCTTTTTCTCTGTTAACTCCCCCTGCCCAGCTGAGAGGCCCGTCTGCACAAGCCCCCCTCCACCCCCCTGCCCACACCAGTACATGCCCTCATCCCAGGCTCACCGGCCGCTGAAGCAGTGGGCAGCCGACACAACCCAGCGGGCCCTCAGCAGGAAGCCCCCGCAGTGGTGCTGGCCCTGGAACTTCACGGATGCCATATAGGGCCGGGAGTGGGGGGTCACCTCGTGGCCCCCAATGATCTGTGCCCCCCAGGAGCCTGCAGGCAGGGTGGGTGGCCTGTCAGGGGTGGGGCAGGATGGGGAGGGGGTCAGGCTGGGGGGAGGCAGGAGAGACAGAGATGGAAAGAGAAGACCCTGGAGTTTGCAGAGTGGGGGGCCAGACTCCCTAAAACCTGGGGCTGGGACTGGGCCTCCTGCCCGCCCCCAAGCTGCAACCCGAGAGAAGCAGCCATGCAGGGGGCTGGGGCTTCCTGGGTGGGTCCCTGTGGGCCTCTGGCAGGCTTGGGTGGAATACTTGGGGGTCCTCACCTGGGGGCCTCATGGGCAGTGTCAGGACAGCGGTCACAGTCAGCAGCAGGCGGCCCCAGTCCCCCACCCCGGGCCCCATGGCTGTCACAGGCAGGTGTGTCCCTGGAGAGCTCAGTGGGCCGCACCCCTCCCAACGTCCAGGAAAAGGGAAATGGGGCTGTGGCCTGTGGTCGGAGGCCCCGCCAGCAACGGCCGGTTCTGAGCCAGCACTTTAGAAAACCCAATGATTCTCCTGCATTGGGGTTGTTGATGACAATCATAATTGCCCAGGAGACCAGCAGTGGAGGGGTGTGAGGGCTCCAGGGCCCTGTTGTTCACCCAGAAACCAAGTAACCAGTAACCTTCACCAGAAAATGCTAAGCAGCCGGCAGCACTGCAGCCTTGGCCACCCCTCCGGGTTGGGGGCCAGCTCACCAGATGGAGGCAGTCCCGCCTCAGCCCTGCTGGTCACTGTCTCCGGCCTCAGTCTCCCCATGTGCAATCCCAGCCCCAGAAAGCCCTGTGATTCCTGCTGCCTTTGCTGCATTTTTGAGCACCTACTGTATACCAGCCTCTAGTAGGTGCTAGAGGTGGAGCGTAATGTGACAAAGGCCCCCACACCCTTGGTGCTAACGTTTCTCCCGGTTGACGGTGTAGATCCGCTGATCTGGGCTCACAACGGAAGCACAGGGCCTGGCGGTCAGATAACACCAAGCTAATCGGGTTAGTTCAGGCCCTCAAAGGTGGGGCCAAGGGGCAGGGGCTCCTCCTGTGGGCACTGGGGAGCCAAGGAGGCCTCAGAGCAGGGAGGGGGTGGCAGGGCCTTGGTGAGCCTATGGACATATAGGTCAGAGACCCTGTGCTGCCCTGGGGAGGCTTTGCTGAGGCCCCGCTAATGTGGAGACGCAATGAGAGGTCTGGGAGGCAGGTTAGAATTCCAACATGGGCTCATGGAGCTGAATCCAGGGGTGGGCAGGGTTGGTCCCTTTGGAGGCTCCTGGGGAGCACTGGCTCCCCCCTTTTCCAGCTTCTAGAGGAGCCACATCCCTGACTTGCAGCTCCTCCCTCCATCCGCACAGCCAGCAGCGCAGCATCTCCTGTCTCTCTGCCTCTGATCCTCCCCTCTGCCTTTTATAAGGACCCTGTGATGACACTGGGCCCCCTGGGGAATCCAGGGTCGTTCCCATCTCAGGTTGTTGCTGTTCAGTGGCTCAGTCATGTCTGACTGTGACCCCATAGACTGCAGCAGCAGGCCAGCGTCCTCTGTCCTTCACTATCTCCTGGAGTTTGCACAGATTCATGTCCATTGAGTCAGTGATGCTATCTAACCATCTCATCCTCTGTCGTCCCCTTCTTCTCCTGCCCTCAATCTTTCCCAGCATCAGGGACTTTTCCAATGAGTCAGCTATTCGAATCATGTGGCCAAAGTATTGGAGCTTCAGCTTCAGTATCAGCCCTTCTAATGGATATTCAGGGTTGATTTCCTTTAGGATTGACTGGTTTGATCTCCTTGCTCTCCAAGGGACTCTCAAGAGTCTTCTCCAACTCCACAGTTTGAAAGCATCAATTCTTTGGCACTCAGCTTTCTTTATGGTTCAACTCTCACTTCCATACATGACTACTGGAAAAACCATAGCTTTGACTAGACAGACCTTTGTCAGCAAAGTGATGTCTCTGCTTTTTAATACGCTGTCTAGGTTTGTCATGGCTTTTTCCCATCTCAGGGGCCTTAACTTAATCTCACCTGCAAAGTCTCCTCTGCCCCATGAGGTGACATGTCCACAGGCCCCAAAATGAGGACAGGGTTGTTGTGGGGCTATATTTAGCCAGCCTCAGTCCCCTGTGTTAATTACTATGCTGCACAAGCTAGAATCAAGATTGCCGGGAGAAATATCAATAACCTCAGATATGCAGATGACACCACCCTTATGGCAGAAAGTGAAGAGGAACTCAAAAGCCTCTTGATGAAAGTGAAAGAGGAGAGTGAAAAAGTTGGCTTAAAGCTCAACATTCAGAAAACGAAGATCATGGCATCTGGTCCCATCACCTCATGGGAAATAGATGGGGAAACAGTGGAAACAGTGTCAGACTTTTTTTGGGGGGGCTCCAAAATCACTGCAGATGGTGACTGCAGCCATGAAATTAAAAGACGCTTACTCCTTGGAAGGAAAGTTATGACCAACCTAGATAGCATATTCAAAAGCAGAGACATTACTTTGCCAACAAAGGTCCGTCTAGTCAAAGCTATGGTTTTTCCTGTGGTCATGTATGGATGTGAGAGTTGGACTGTGAAGAAGGCTGAGTGCTGAAGAATTGATGTTTTTGAACTGTGGTGTTGGAGAAGACTCTTGAGAGTCCCTTGGACTGCAAGGAGATCCAACCAGTCCATTCTGAAGGAGATCAGCCCTGGGATTTCTTTGGAAGGAATGATGCTAAAGCTGAAACTCCAGTATTTTGGCCACCTCATGCGAAGAATTGACTCATTGGAAAAGACCCTGATGCTGGGAGGGATTGGGAGCAGGAGAAGAAAGGGACGACAGAGGATGAGATGGCTGGATGGCATCACAGACTCGATGGACGTGAGTCTGAGTGAACTCCGGGAGTTGGTGATAGACAGGGAGGCCTGGTGTGCTGCAATTCATGGGGTCGCAAAGAGTCAGACACGACTGAGCGACTGAACTAACTAACTGACTGATTGTTATCACCCGTGGTACTGACAAGGAAACTGAGGCACAGCCTTGAAAGTGGCAGGGTGAGGGTAGAACCAGCTGGTTTGGAAAGAAACATGGCATTCAGGCACCTGGATCTCATCACAGAGAGGCTCACCAACCAGGCAAGCAGATGTGAATTTTTTTAATTAATTAATTTTTGGCTGTGCTGGGTCTTCATTGCTGCGTGGGCTTTCTCCTGTTGTGGTAAGTGGGGGCTACTCTTCAATTGCAGTGTGGGGGCTTCTTATCGCGGTGGCTTCTCTTGTTGCTGAGCAGGCTCTAGAGCACAAGCTCAGTAGTTGTGCATGGGCTTAGTTGCTCCATGGCTTGTGGGCTCTTCCCAGAGCAGGGATCAAGCCAGTGTCTCATGCATTGCAAGGTGAATTCTTAACCAGTGAACACTGGGGAAGCCTGGGCACATGATTCTAGGCCACTAAGTTTGTGGTGATATGATAGCAGCTGCAGGAACCATCAGGCCTTGAACACAGAGCAAAGTGGGAAACAGGGTCCACGTGGAAGTTGTTTCCGGGGTCTAGGCCAGGCTGGACCCTGTGCTTCCCCGGAGGTCAAAGCAGCTGGTAGGGGATTATTCCTTAGGTGACTTCAGTGGCTCCTGTCCACTGTGGGGCCCTGGGATTGGCCTGTCACAGCTGTGCTCCCGTGTCGGTCACTTCCCCCAGCCACACGCCCCAGGGTGTGTGGGACTCATGCAGTCCTAGAGAAACCCAAGGCTGTTGGAATTGTTGCTGTCCCCATGTTACTGATGGGGTAAACAGAGGCACAGAAAGGTCAAGTGCTTTCACCAAGTTTGCACAGCGAGGGAGCGATGCGCCAGAGTTGCAGCCTCAGACTAGCTCGTGCTGTCTCTGCCAGGGGCCAACTCTGCCCACAGCCTGGAACATTTCCTTCTTTTCTGGTGAGAGTTGTGAAACCAGCAACCGTCCTTCAAGGATCCGAATAACCAAGCTTGCTGAAATTCTAAGGAACCTCCTGTGTGGGGCTCAGTGTTTCCATTTCCTAAACCAAGCACCATAGAGAGGAGCCTGGCTGGTCTGGGGCTGCACAGCAGAGGGTCTTGAAACCAGAACTCTGAGACTTGAAGGGTCTTTGCATGGAGGATTTGGTGGCTTTCTAAGTCACAGCAATGATGGTGATGATGATGATAATGATGAGAAAACTCCCTTTACTCCCCTGAACACTTACTTTTGTTGTTGATTTGTTGGAGCTTTTTATATATTGAGGAGGTTAGCTCAAAGTCAGCTGCTGAGCACCTGAGTAGGGCACACATGCAGTCGGTGTCTATCACCTTGCCCTGAGCGGGTCATGCAGTCAGCACTCAATAAGTGAACAGGCCCTTCCTTAGCCCAAATTAGCAGCAGAGGTTCAAGCAGTTAGAAGAGGAATGGAGCTTGGTCAGGAGCCCCTGAGAACTTGAGAAAAACTCAAAATCTTCCCAGTGAGCCCCCAGACACAGTGTTGAAGCCCAAGGACCCCACCCACCCCGACTTGGCCTCCATGTGTCTCAGTTTCTTCATCTGTGGATGGGGTTGGTGCTTGGCCTGGGGTACAGGCCATGCAGGTGTCAACTGGTGACGCTTACCCTTTACTTTTTTAACCCCTTTAACTCACACTCCAAGGAGATTGCTTCTTATTACTTGAAATGGGTGATGCTGCCTTAAGAATAAACAGCCCAGGGACATCACTGGTGGTCCAGTGGCTAAGGCTCTGTGCTCCCAATGCAGGGGTGCCTGGGTTCAATCCCTCGTCAGGGAACTAGATCCCCCATGCCGCAACTAAGACCCCAGTGCAGCCAAATAAACATTTTTTTTTTTTTAAAGAATAAACAGCCCAATCCACCAGCATCTTGTATGGCAGTCACTCCCCTGTGGGTGCCAGCCCAGCCAGTGAGGGGTTGTGCCAGACACAATTGCACTTCCCAGACTTTCTCCTGGACCTGCATCCAAGGACCTGGCAGAGAAAGGGATGTGTGGGTCTCAGTGTGCGGCACATGGGGGCCCTGAGCAAACCCATTCAATGAATGGGTCTCTGAAGCAGCAGGCAGAGACTCACCACTTCTCTCCACCTTGTCTGCCTTTTCAGCCTCCAGGATTTCTGCAGGGGGAAGATGGGTCACTGTTGGGGTCCCTAGAGCTGCCCCCACAGCTGTCTGGGCCTCAGTCTCCTCCTCTGAGGAGCAGGTGACCTGAGAGGATCTCTAAGGGTGTTGGCGAGAACTCAGCAGGGGGCTGGGTGTCCTGTGCACCCCTCATCTGTAAACCGCATGCTACTGCCACCACTCCTGCTGAGAAGATCAAAGGAGACAGCAGGAGGCATGCAGTCCTTCGCTCCATGAGTGTTTACTGAGCGCCCATTGTGAGCAGGCACTGGATATGGGAGGAAGGGGACACAGACCCCCGCTCTGGCAGAGAGCTGGGCGCGAGACACCACAGTGAGTGACATCATCAGAGGCGGAACTCAGGGGGGAAAGTGACTGAAGTTGGCAGGAAGCAGAGGGAGGAGAGTAGGATTTTAGGGCAAGAAGAAGACCCAGGAACACGGGGAAGGTGGGGAGGGGGCACCTGGAGGAGGGCCCAGTGGGTGAGCGGTGGGGCGAGCGGCAGGGGCAGGGGAAGGAAGGGCACTTCCAGGGCTCAGCTGGGCCTTCAGAGCCAGGCTGCAGGGCACTGGGAAGCTATAGAAGGTGCTTGAGTGGGGCAGGTTGGGGAAGACCGTCTGGTGAGAGTGGAGAGGAGAGAGGAGGCAGGGAGACAGGGAGAGGGCAGTGAAAGGAGGCAGGAGTAGCAGGCACAGGGCCTGAGCTAGAGTCAGGGCTGGGAGACATGGGGCAGCGTCTCTGACTCGGGAACAGGAAAGGGGTGGTGACTGGGGCCCATGCAGAGCCCAGTGTCAGACGCACTGAGATCCAGATGCCCAGAGGATGTCCAGTAATGGCGAGAGCTGTGAGGTGGGCATGCCTGTTTCATAAATAAAGTTTTATTGGCACAGGGCCACTTGATGCCGCAATCTACCGCCTCTGGCTGCAATGGCAGAGCTCAGTCCTTGCAACAGATCGGCCAGCCCGCAATGCTGGGAATATTTACTATCTGGCCCTTTACAGAAACAGTGCCAACCCCTGCACGAGTGTGAGCTGGGCCCTATTCCAAGTCCTTCAGCAGCCCTAGGAGGTAGGGAAGTGAGGCTCAGAGAGGTTAAGGAGCAGACCTGGCATCACACAGCACCTGAGGAGCTGAGCTGGGACTGGAACCCAGGCCCCCTGCTGTTTCTGAGTCTTTTCCTTTGTTCTGTTTGGTAGTTTATTTCATTCTTTCCCTGCTAAATGGGTGCATGTTCACTGTAAAAAGGGGGTGCAAAGGCCTTTGGGGGTAAAGGTGGACAGGCCCCCATCTGGGGCACATCCTGCCCCATCTTTCTCCAGACCTCATCCAAGCCTGTTTCATTTGTTCTTGTCATTCAGTTGCTCAGTTGTGTCTGATTTTTTGTGACCCCATGGATTGCAGCACACCAGGCTGTCCTTCACCATCTCCCGGAGCTTGCTCCAGCTCACATCCATTGAGTTGGCGATGTCATCCAACCATCTCAACCTCTGTTACCCCCTTCTCCTCCTGCTCTCAGTCTTTTCCAATGAGTCAGCTGTTTGCATCAGGTGGCTAAAGTATTGGAGCTTCAGCATCAGACTTCAAATGAATATTCAGGGTTGATTTCCTTTAGGATTGACTGGGTTGATCTTCTTGCTGTCCAAGGGACTCTTAAGAGTCTTCTCCAGCACCACAGTTCCTTTACACAGCCATTTACTGAGCACCACTGAGCAGAATCGTTTTACAAAAGCCCTAAGTACTTCAAAAGAACGTCCCTCTCTGCTCCCCCGCAACTGCCCTACGGAGTAAATGTGTTCAGAGCCTGAGGGCTAGTGTCCTAAGACAAGTCTGCCTCCCTCCTGATCCGTGGGGTCCACATGAATGGAGGACCCAAGATAGACCACAGGGAACAGAGGGAAGGGCAGGGGACAGAGTTGGCTCTTTCAGCTGCCCGCACCTGCTCCCCCTGGGGTGCCCCCCTCCAGTGCAGGCCAGGCCTCCCCCTTGGGGATCCAGCTGTCTGGCCAGTGTTTCCTTCTTGTTCCCCAGGCCCTGTTCATGTCACATGTCCTTCCAGTAGCTCAGGCCGGAGAGGGGACCAATGATGCCTGTCATCCCACATCCCATCCCGTGGCCATCTGCAGCACCACCTTTCAAGATCCATCCAGAATCTACTTGGTTCTCAGCCTGGCCCAGCCTCCACCAGGTCCCTCCCTGTTCAGCCGCTTCTGGACTCCAAGACCCCTCCCCTTAGCGCCCCTTTATCTGCTCCCCACCTTGCAGGCCAAGTGGCTTTTGCAAACATAAACCGGGGTGACCCTCTCTTCCTCTAAACTCTGTTGTGGCTCCCCAGTGCCCTCAAAACAGTCTGAATTCTCCCTGCTCCCTCCACGGACCCCTCACTCACTCTGACCACACAGGCCTGTTTGCCCCGAGAGAGCTATGGGGCAGATTAAGTTCCTTAACCCTCGTCCAAAAGTAGGGCCAGGCCCAAAGCCTCGCCAGTGCTCAGAAGACCAGCAATCGCTTCCTCCTCGAACGGGCCCGGCTTGGTCCTATCGCCGGCCTTGCGCGCTCGCCGCGCCCGCCACCCGGACGCTCTTCTCCAGACACTCCGCGGCCGGTCGGCAGGACCTTCCGTCCGCAGCGGGACCGTGAACTCTTGGAGCCGCCTGCCGGGCCTCCCCGAGCGATTTGTCCCCATTCGCGCCTCTCTGGCCGGGGAGCCGGGGAGGGGCGGCGTGGATGGCGGCCAGGCTGGATCCCCGGCCGGCGCCTGGACCGGCTCGGCACGAGAATCAGACCCGCGCCGAGATGGAATGAATGGGTCAGGGCGGCCAGAGCTTCGGGCAGACAGGGCGGGAGGGCGCGCGGTGGTCGGGGCGCGGCGGCGGCCGGCAGGAGGCGCAGGCGGGCGGCGGCTGGAGGCGAGGAGCCGGCGGGAGGGGGCGCGAGTGAAACGCGGCGGCGGCGGCGCGCGCGCCCAGCCCACCCCCAGCGCCCGCCACCGCGCGGACAATAAACAGCCGCGCGCGGGGCGATGCCCGCGCCGGTGCCGCCGCCCCCGCGCCGCGCAGCCCCGGCCGCCTGGCCTTAGCCCGCCGGCCCTCCCCCGCGCGCCCCCGCCGCCGGCCTCGCGGACCCACTGATCTCGGCGGGGAGATGGAGTGAGTAGCGCGCTCGCGCCAGGGGCGCCTCGGAGGCTGAGGCCCAGATTCTCGCCCCCACAGCGCTGGCGGGGAGGTAGCGAGGGACTCCCGGGACCCCCGCTCAGCCAGGGAGGGACTCGGGCTGGGCGGTGCCCGCCCCAGGCCTCCCCCTCGACCCGGCCCCGGCGGCCCACGGGCTCACGAGGACTCGGGCGGCGGCGGCTGGGGGCGGCCCGGGACGCGTGAGAGTGTGGGGAGGGGACGCACTGTGCCTCCGCCCTCGTGCCCCGGGCGGGCTGCGGCCCTCCTGCTTCTGGGGCGGCGGAGCGACCCCTCCTCACTGCACCGCCGGGCCTGGAGCTCGCTTCCCAGCCCCGGCCTGCGTTCGCTGCGCCCTGTGCCCTGGACGCGCACCGGCCGGTCCTCCGTAGCCTGGCTGCCCTCCCCAAGGACCTCAAGTGCTGTCTGGAGCCCTTGCTAAGGCGGGGGTCCAGCCGCCCGATTGCCCGGCTTCTAGTGGGCTTTGCTCCAGGCTTCCGGGTCTGGCATGTGTGTGAGCCCAGGGGTCCCTGTGCTTTCCAACAGCGGAGCTGGGGTCCCCTCCCTTCCTGGGGAAAGTGTCTCTGAGGTGGGGCACCTAATGATGTAGCCAAGTGTCTGCTAGCCCGGGGCTGGGGTAGGAGTGGATGAGTGGGCTGTGTGCCGCGGCTTGGATGAAGGACTGCGGGGCAGCGGCGGTCCCTGCACTAGCGGGTGCCCAGTGTGTTTGCCTGGTCATTTACGGGGCGGGTCCTCTGTTCCTGGCGTCAGGGCATCCCCCACGCCCCTACTCCCACAGGTGGGCGCAGGGAGGCTGTGGGGTGTGTTTACATGGGCAGGGGCTGGGAAGGCGATGTCTGGCGTCCTGCAGCCCCCCCTGCCCTATGCGGGGGCCAGCGACTGCCCCACTCTGGGCCATATCCCCACCCTGCCCCGGGCCCAGACATGGAGGTCCACCAGCCCACCCGGCTGGCTCCTGGGCCCTTCCCACAGGGTGTATTTTCCAAGCCTGCAACTTTCCTCCGGGGATTCACCCGTGACCCACCACACCCTCAGCTGGGTGGGAGCCACTGCCTCCTGCCCCCACCTCCCGGCAAGGCGACACCCTATGTCCTCTGCTTTTGAAAACCCAGACAAAGGCCCTGCCAGGCCCGGGAGCCCAGCCAGGGGCTCAGGGGAGCAGGGGCCCAGACCTGTCTTCTATGTTCCCCTCACTTGTTTATCTGCTGTGCTCCCAGGGGCCCAAGGGAGCCTCTGGGCCTCCAGACAGCTGGCCTGGGCAGGGTGTGGCCTTGAGGAGGGGGCTGCCTGGGGGAGGAGGTGTGTAGACAGAGGAAACGCCCACCCAGAGCAGAGGAATGAGATGAGATATTCAGGATGGACCCCATTGTTTCCTTTCCCGCCACCCGTTCATTTTCCACGGGTTTACGGAGGCCCAGAGACGGGCAACCGCTAACCCCAGGGCCACAGAGCACACAGAGGGCTCCTGGGTGCTTGCCGCCCTGACCCTAGGCCTTCTTGGTCACAGTCAGATGTGGTGCTGGGGTCTCCCCATTAGGCGGATCCCTGGTTTTTCTGGGTGCAGGTGTGGGACGGGACTTGGCATTAACTGCCTGAGTAGCCGTGCAAGGAAGCCAGTCCCCAGCGCTGGAGTTGACGATGTGTGGGGAGGGGCTCCATCTGCTCCCCACATGAACACCTGCCGGGCCCTCTGTCCTTCTTCATGGGATCACAGCCCCCACCAGGGCACAGTCATTTACCTCCCTCCGTTTCCATGGATTCTGCCATCACAGGAGATGGTGATGCTGGAAACTTTCTTTTAAAAAGACGTTTAGCATTTGACAGATTTTCATCATTTTAAGGATTAAACAAATTTCCACTAATTTGAGAACGTAAGAATTCTTACCAGCCAGTGGGGGCGATAGGTGGTGCTCTAAAGGTGGAACAAGGGTGGGGCCGGGAACTGGGGGACAGGGAGCTGGGTGCATCCTGCCATGGGGAGGGTCTGCTGGTGGCCCCAGGGGAGGGGCTGCTCCTCTGGCCCCTTAGCTGGAAGCAGCCGTCTCAGATGTCCACATCTTGTCTGGTGAGCATGAGGTTCGGGCCCCGTAGTGGGCAGGAAAGCAGTTGGGTCAGGACTCATCAGGTCCCTTCTCATCCTGAGGCCTGAACAGTTTCAGAGAGATCATCAGCTCAACTGGGTGCTAACTGCATCCTTAATGCTCCTTCTGCATGTGCTGGTCTCCCTCTCTAATGAGAAGCAGAACCAGTATCTAGTGATAATAGAACTTAATAACAAGTTTTTATTTTCATGGTATCTTTTTTTAAAGTGTTTTTACTCTGATGGTTTTGGCACTGGCTTCTGGTTTTCTCAGCCTTGGTAACATTTCCTTTGAAAACAAAGGGGTTTGATTTAAACAGTGTGTGGATTTGAAGGGAAGAACATAACGATAATCCTAGAGGTGGTAGCAGGAAGACAGGAAAGTGGCCTAAGAGGTCCAGATGTGACATTTACTTGACGATTATTGAGTGCTTGCTGTGTACTGGGCCCCTTTCTGAATGCTTTGTTCCCGTGGACACACTTGGTCCTGTGAGGTGGGGAAACTGAGGCACGGAGAGGTGACTGGACACGCCCGAGGCCACACAGCCAGAAGAGGGTGATGCTGGCATTTGCTCTTAGGCATTCTGGTGCTGGGGAGGGGGGCTGAGGAAGGGCCTTTGCACCTTCTTGTCCAGGGGCTGTGGACTGGTGGTTCTAGGTATCCGACATCAGTTTTTCAGCCTGGTTGGCCGATTGGGTCGCACAGAGGTGGCCTTTGTTGTGGTCTGGTCTTCTAGGGGCCATCTACTCTTGACCCACTGCCAGGGAACCCTCTGTGGCTGCGGGCATGGAGAGGGTTTCCTCACCCACCATGGGGTCTTGGTCAGGCCGCCCCCTTCTCTGAACCTCACTTTTCTCATCTGGTGAATGGAGCATCCTGGGAGGTCTCAGCCCCATGGGGAGGCCCATCTTCAGAGACTTCAGGTTTTGATGAAGGAAAACGAGTTGACTTTTTTGAAAAAATGTCTCCTCACCTTTCCCCTAGTCTGAGACCCTACTGCCTCCATCCTTTCTCTACCCAGGAAGCCTGGCATCTGCTTTTTTTGGGGTTGTTTGTTGGTTTGTTTTTGGCCACACCATGTGGCTTGCAGGATAGTTTCCCTACCAAGGATAGAACCTGGGCCCTAGCAGTGAAAGCACCAGGTTCTAACCACCAAACCTCCAGGGAAGTCTCTCATCTGGTCATTTAAGAAACACTTCCTGCTGACTACCGTAGCCCTGTGCAGGATCAGAGGGGTCTGGGGGAGCCTGTGGAGGGCCTTCTTTGAGGTCTGGGAAAGGTTTCCTGCTCCGTTCTATTATGGACCTTTTTTGTAAAAGATACTTAAAAGTTTTCCCAGGCAGGCAGAAGGGTGCAGCAGGTGGAAAGACTGGTCTGTGCAAAGGACCAGAGGTGGGAAAGTGTAGGGAGAAGAGAGCGTTCTTTGGTTTGTGCTCTTGGGGCCAGGTCCTCCTGGGCCTACACTGCTCATCTGGGGAGCCATGGGTGGTGTCTGAGCAGAAGAGAGAGGTGCTGACCCAGGCACCAGAAAGAGGCTCCAGTGGCTAAGGGACCAGAGCAGGGAGAAGCAGCTCAGGACTCAGCCTCGACAGGCCACTGGGGACAGCCGGCAGAGAAATGCCGTATCTGGAGGAGAAGTGGCAGGACCCCATGTCTGGGTGGGCGTGGACCCGACTTTAGAACTCTGTGATAGTCAGAGCTGCCTACAGAGATGGGGGCTTGGTCAGGGTGAGACAGCCCAGTCCCTGGGCGTGCTGGGAGGCTAGGGGGCATTAAGACCATGCTTCAGAGGGTTTCTGTAGAGCATGAGATGGCTGAGCGGAGGTTGTGGTGTTGAGGAGTGGAGATATGGGATGCGGTTTCTGTCTCCTGCCTGTGGGTTTCAACTAGGAACTCAGGGCAAGTCAGAACCATCCCTGGGACAGCCTGGATGGGGCCAGGTATTGGGAGGAGAAGCCTGACCCAGGCCTCGAGGTGGGAAGACAGGTAAGGACAAGAGTGAGTGCAGGCCTGCCTGGGAACCCAGTCTGGGTGAGTGGGGGCACGGGTGGGGGGTCAGCAAGGCTTGGCAGGGGCTTCTAGTAACAGCTGTCAGGGAGTGGGCAGGCGATGACCAGGTCAGGTTGTGTTCAGATCCTGCTAATCCTTTAGAGCCTCAGAGCAGGGTTGGTAGGACCTTATGATGTCCCTGGGGTGGCTGCCTCACCCCCTAGTATGGCCCTTGGTGAAACAATCAGCATCTCTGCTGTATCTGTGTGTATATTTATTCTTACCAGCTTGTTTGAGATCATTCACACACCACACAATGCACCTGTTTAAAGTGGCTCAGTGGTTTTCAGTACATGTAGAGTTGTACAGCCATCACCTCTAATTCCAGAACATTCCATCAACCCCCCAAAACCCCATTCCCACCAGGACTCACTCCCCACCCCATCCCCCAAACCTGCTGCCACTGCTGCTAAGTCGCTTCAGTCGTGTCTGACTCTGTGCGACCCCATAGACGGCAGCCCACCAGGCTCCCCCGTCCCTGGGATTCTCCAGGCAAGAACACTGGAGTGGGTTGCCATTCCCTGCTCCAATGCATGAAAGTGAAAGTGAAGTCGCTCAGTTGTGTCCGACTCTTCACGACCCCATGGACTGCAGCCTTCCAAGCTCCTCCATGGGATTTTCCAGGCAAGAGTACTGGAGTGGGGTGCCATTGCTTTCTCCGCCCCCAAACCTGAACAACCACTAATCCCCTGTCTGTGGATCGGCCTGTTCTGGATGTTTACCATCAGTGGAATCACACCCTGTGTGTCCTTCTGTGTCTGCTTCTCTCACTGAGCACCGTGTTCTCAGGGTCCGTCCACCTGGCAGTGAGCATCAGAGCTCCACCCCTTTTCAGGGCTGAGTGAGCGCCTGTGTATGGAAGGACCACCTTGTATTTATCCATCGTCCGTTGGTGGGCACTTAGGTTGTTCCTGTATTAATTTGTAAGTCACTTCTGAGGCAGCTGGGGCTTGTTCTTTGTCCTCTCTTGAATGTGGGGAGCCCAGGTACTATTTTGGATGAATTTAAGATGTGACAGGAGAAGGCAATGGCACCCCACTCCAGTACTCTTGCCTGGAAAATCCCATGGACAGAGAAGCCTGGTAGGCTGCAGTCCATGGGGTCGGTAAGAGTCGGACACAACTGAGCGACTTCACTTTCACTTTCCACTTTCATGCATTGGAGAAGGAAATGGCAACCCACTCCAGTATTCTTGCCTAGAGAATTCCAGGGATGGGGGAGCCTGGTGGGCTGCCGTCTATGGGGTCGCACAGAGTCGGACATGACTGAAGCAACTTAGCAGCAGCAGCAGCAAGATGTGACAGTGAATTTCTTTAAAAAAAAAAAAATGATCACAGGACAGATGGTCTGGGGTGGGGGGGCATGGAGGGAGTGAGACAAAGGTGGGGAGCCCTTAGGTGGGGGCCTCCTTTGGAAATGGAAGGACCCTAGCACACATGCTCACCCAGTGGACATTTATTGAGTGCCTGCTGTATACTGGGGACATGGCAGGGACAAAAAGAGACAGTTATTGTCCTTGTGGAGAAATCAACAAAATAAAGTCACTAGATTTTCTGGATAAGGGCTGGGGGGTGGGGGTTGGAGGTGCTGGGGTTAATTAGAGTCAGAGGAGGCTGGAGTAAGGATGTGACATCTGAAGACAGGCCCCAGGAGCCCCTTGAAGACCTGGCAGGGGTGGCCCAGGTCTGGACACAGTCCATGCAAAGGCCCTGAGGTGGGATCGCACCTGGAATGTTTTGAGGCGCTGGAAGTGGAGGGATGCAGGTCTGTGGGGCTGGTCGCTGCAGAGGCATTTACTGGAAGCCAGAGGAGGCGCGGCCCTGCGGGTGGGCGGGCATTCATGCCCTGCTGCCCTGTTCTGTTGTGAGGGCCCGGGCAGGGTCCAGCTCCCCTGCCCCCTATCCTAGGTTAATACGCAACAGTTTTTCTTTGCTGGGTCTGTGGCCTGCTGCAACTGCTGTCTCCACCTTGGTGGTGATGTCTCTCTGCCTGGAAACTTTTGGAAAGCCCATGCCTCAAGGGCTGTCTACCTCACCAGTGACATCAGTGGTCCTAGGGGCTCACCTGTGCTGAAAGCTGAGGGGCTTCGAGAAGAATTCCTTCCTGATGAGGGCAAGAGACCCAAGAAGGCTCCCTGAAAGAGGCAGCTATGTCTGAGTTGAGATTGGAGGTGAAGGAGAGAAAGGGGAAAGGTGAGGGGCAAACACAGGGGCTTGAGTGGCTGCTGAGAGGCTGAGGTTCATTCAGGGTGATGGAACTGTGGCGGATCTGTAGCGAGGAAGGTGTTGGTGCTTAGGAGGGGCCAGGGATGGGGCTGGGAACCAGCCTCCCCAACTCCATCCCCCACTCAATGTGGGGAGAGGCCACTGGGCTCCCCTCACCTCTCCACCCCTTGCCCCGCGTGACTCTGCCTCCCCCCACCACCACCCATGGCCGAGGTCGTTGTCAGCTGTTTTCTTTCAGTTAGCACAGGAATGTTCCAGCACTGGGCTCCACGCCTGCCTGGACAGGGACCCCCTCATTCTGGCTGTAGCTGCTGGGCGTGGGCTCTGGAAGGACAAGTGTGACCCCTAACCCCCACACCCACCTCCCACCTCCCACACTGGACCCTCCTGGCCCCTGGGTGACCTTGGGCCGGTTGCGTAACCTCTCTGGACCTTTGAAAAATAAGCGCCTGCAAAGCTGAGGCGTCTGCCGGGCTTGCTGGGTTCGGGTCTCATTAGCTCATCTCCTGGACCACGATTATCTCACGCGCTTGCAGCCGACGCCCTCCCCGAGTCCTGAGCCGCCCACAAGGCCGCTGGAGCCCAGAATCTGCTCCAAGCTCCGTAAATATAATCGCGCGGGGACCAGACGCCTGCGCGCGCTGACGGTGGGCGTCCTGGCCTAGGGCTTGTCCCTTCTCAGCAGCTTTAAGCTGTGGCCCGTAGCCCAGCGCAGCCAGTGGAGGCTCAGAGACACAAGTAACTTGTTCCGGGTCACACAGCCAGAGGGGGGCAGCTGCCCTAAAGCCTCCGCCCAAACTCAGCTTCTCCGCCCAGTGTGTAAATCAAACAGTTTGTGATCTGGCCTCTGCTTTACTCACTGAGCCCAAGTGAGCTTCTCAGGGGTCCCACTGACCAACCCACTGACCACCCCCACCGCAGCCAGGCCAGGGAGACCCTGCGCTCCCTGCGCCCGGGAGCCTGCCCGCCTGTCTGGGTGCAGATCTCACTTCACCATTTAGATCCTTCATTGATAAAACGGCCATAATTATCCACGTGCCTCACAGGATCTTCGGGAGATCGACGCTTAGCTCCCTCCAGACTCAGTTTCCTCTCGGTAAAGTGCGGCTGAGTCCCGCCCGCGGAACATGGTTCCTATTCTATTCCTGATTTGCTAGGGAGTTCCAGCCTCCTGTTTTGTTTTTCGGATTTATGATGCGAGCCTTATCTTGGCTTGACCTTGGCTGCCTCGTGCCAAGGGCGGGTTCAGACCCTTCCCGGATAGAAGCCCTTCCCTGGGTGGACGCCCCTATCACCAGACCTGGAAGCCCTCCTCCTGCCGCGGGGGTGGGAGAGACCCAGTTCGCCATTTGGGTCCCACCCGGTGCAGGCAATCCCTGAAGCCCCGGGCAGGCAGCCCCTCAGCCCCTTAGCGCCGGGCTGCGGGGTGGGAGATGCTCGGCGCCGGCCCCACCCTTGAGCGCCAGCGGGCCTCTGCGTTGCCATGGGGATGGCGCGGTTGCCAGGGCGACCGCCTCCCGTGGGCTCAGCCATCCATCACCCGCGGTGGCTGAGCCCAGGGGCTGGGTAGGGTGGGGCGGCTCAGGCGACCCCAGGCCTGGGGAGGGGCACCTGAGGGGGGGCACACAGACTGCACCCCTGGGGCTGAGACTGGAGACGGGTGGAGAGAGATGGAAATTCTCTCCCTGGGCCAGCGCCTCTCCTCACTGTGTCTAAACTTCCCCTGCCCTGGCTTGGCCCTGCAGGGATTGGCCGCCCCAGTAAGGACACTGCCCGCCTTGTCTCCAGCTTGGCGAGCTGGCCTCACAGCCATCTCTATGTCCTCGTATCCAGCCTCAATGGCCACCTATCCACCCCTCCAGGGTGGTGACCCAGTGTTAGGCAGCTTGGTCCCCCTGCCCTCTGTGGCCCTGCTTGCACTGGGGTATCAGCTGCTATGCCTCCCTCTTGCAACTCTGCCTCCTGCCTGGGTGGGCTCCTGGAGGCTGAACTAGAGCTGTGCGAAAAGGGAAGGCCTGTGGTACAGCCTGGGGCTGAGCAGCTGTGGTTCGAATCCCAGCTCTGCCACTTTGTAGCTATGTGACTTTGGACAGGTGACTCACACTCTCTGGGCCTCAGTTTCCAGCTATGGGAAGAACATAGCAGGCAGAGGGAACATCAAGAATAAAGGCCCTGAGCTAAGAATGAACTTGGTTCAGGGCAGGTACCACAGGAGGTCCTGGTGGCTGGAACAGAGTGAGCACAAGCGGGAGGGAGAGCAGAGGTCAGGCACCAGGGCAGGGGAGAGGATGGGGGCTGGGCTATGCCAGGGGGTGGGCTTTCAAGGGGTGATGGGAGCCAGGAGACTTGAGAGCAGGAGAATGATGGGTTTGGATTCTCATTTTGAGCAGCAGCTTCTAGTTGTGGGCTGTCAGGGTTCAGGGAGGTGGCAGGTGATGGTAGAGGCTTGGGCTGGGCTGGAGAGTGTGGGGTTTGCAAAAACTGAGGGGATGGGCCCATGTTGGGGAGCACAGCATGTTACCCTGTCTGTATGACACAAGGTGATGGGGCAGACCCAGAAATCCTGCTGGTCTGGCCCTTCAGAAAGGGCATCTGAGCTGGACAGCTGGACCAAACCTTTCTTGAACTCCACCCAGCTGAATGCAGCCTCCCTGAGGAAGGAGAAGGGGAAGCTGCAGGGGTGCGGCTGGTGTGCTGGGCCCCTGGGAGGCAGAGGGGGGCAGGTGCTGCCTCACAGGAAGGGAGGAGCTGGGTGGGGTCACCTGGCCGGAGCATGGGAGCCAGATGACTTCACAGGTCTCAGCATGGCCAGGAAACTAGACCCGAGTAAGGCGGTTGACCGGGTCACTGCTGCCCCGGGATGGGTGTCCACCGAGAAGCTACAGGGTGTGTGTGTGTGTGTGTGCACGCACACAGGGGCTGGGGCTGGGGTAGACCTTGCACAGTGTTTCCCTTCTAAACCACAGTTTAGGGGGTGACATAGCAGGAGGGCCCAGAGCTGGGATGTGCAAATGGGGAAATGAAGGCCAGAGGGGCAGAGAGTGTGGAGGCCTTGGGGTGGCTCTGGGCCCTGAGTCAAGGCTGGGGGTGGGTGGGGTCCAAAGCACGGTCTGTAATTTCAGTGCCTGTGAAGATAAGAGGGTCGGGGCAGACGGAGGGGGCGGTGGGGAGGTGGGGAGTGGAACAGGTTGGGGGGGTCTGGCTCCCACTGCCAGGCCCTCCCATATGAGATGAGGCCTCCCATCAGTCAGTCCCTCCCAGAGTGGCCCTGTGGTTTATCAGGGGTTTGAGGCAGATGGTCTGGAAGCCCCCCACTCAGGCTGAGGACCCTCCACCCCCTGGAAGCTCGAGGTTACCCTGAGGAGGAGGAGATGTTCAGGGCATCATTCGTCTGACCATTTCACTCTGCATCTACTGTGTGCAGCTTCCAGAGACAGGAGACCTGGAAGGGAGGGGGCAGGTTCTGAAAGCTCCTCCCCCCTCCACCCCAGGTAGGGAGGGGGATGCAGGGGATCAAGGGGAGGGGTAGGAGGAGGACCTATCTTCCAGGTCCCGTGCCCTCTCTGAAGTCCCCAGATCCTCAACAGCATGAAGTCCTGTCCCTTTAAGAGCATCTGGCAACACTGGCATTTATCTAACTCCTATTGCATACCAGCTTAAGGCTAATACTGCACTGGGTGGGCTCTCAGAAAACATGGATGGGGGACTTCCCTGGCAGCTCAGTGGTTAGGACTCTGTGCTGTCACTGCCAGGGCTGGCTTCAATCCTTCCAGACCCTCACCTTGGCTGGGGAACTAAGATCCTGTAAACCTCATGGTGCAGCAAAAATAAAAAATGAAAGAAACAAGCAAAACATGGGTGAGATGAGGAAAGAATCTGGGGTTGGATTTAAGCTTTGCTACTTTTTTGCTGTGTGTTCTTGGGAGGCTCACAGCTCTCTCTGAGCTGTTGGGGTTCTGGAAGACTCCAGAGGCAGCCAGTGAGGGAGACACCAGAAATACCAGAACAGCATCGAGGACTTGGCAGTCAAGGGGTGGGGGATGGAGCTGGAGGGTCCCTCTTCCTCCAAGTGTTCCTCCCAGAGCTGGAGAAGGATGAGGAAGGGGCTGTCTTGGTCAGTCTCTCAGTCTGGAAGAGACCCTCTACTCCAGGCTTCTATTCTCAGGGAACTCCTATGCATCCTTCAGAGCCTAGCTTCAATGCCCTCCCCTTCCCAAGCCCTCCCTAGGTGTCTGGACTGGGCCTCAGCTGTCCTGTCCCTTGTCCCTGCCCTGAGGAGTGGCAGGAGGGTTTGTGGGAGAATAATGCAGGAATAAGCTTGCATGGGGACGAGGGGGCTGTGGAACGATCTCATTTGGCAGAAGGGAACTCGGGCTCACCCGGCAGGAAGGCATAGAGTGGGAATTCGAACTGGATCTTTTGAAAGCAATGTTGGGGGTCAACCCCCCCACTTGATCTTTTCTGTCCTCCCAGGGTCCTGGTGGCAGAGACCCCATCCCAGCAGGAGCGGCTGCAGGCCATTGCAGTGAGTTGTTCCAGGTCCCAAGGATGGGATGGGCATGGGGAGGAGATTGGGGGGGACCCAGGGCCTCAGGTGCTCCCCACACCCAGCTTGGGGCTCGGGGACTCAGATCCCAGGTGTAGTATGGGACACTTCAGTGCCTGCTAGCATCTCCCCACAAAATTAAAACGTTGAGCATCCCTTAGTCTTCAGCATGTGGACTCCAGCTGAGAAGCTTCTCAGAGCCCCTGGGCAGCTCCCCTGCAGTGGTGGGGTGGGGGGGGCGGGGCAAGGAACTTGCACTTGTGGCAAGGCTTGGGGAAGTTGGGGGAGGCTGGTAGTCCTTCCTGGTGAAGGGACAAGGTGGGGGAGGGTGGGGGAACAGGCTGGGTGCAGGTGGGGGTGTGGTGGGCCAAGTGGGTGCTGTTCACAGAACAAGCGGGACCCGCGTGGGTGAAGTCCCGGTAGCTATGGGGTCTCCGCGGCCCCAGCCTGCCCTTACCGTGTGCGGGGTCTGCAGGAGAAGCGGCGGAGGCAGGCAGAGATTGAGAACAGGCGCCGGCAGCTGGAGGACGACCGGAGACAGCTGCAGCACCTGAAGGTCCGGGCGGAGCCTCGGCTGGGGGTGGGCAGGCTGGGGTGGGGGGGCGGAAGGGGGGCAGCATCCAGGGACCCCTGCCTCAGCCGGATCCAGGACTTAGGGGCTGGGAGCAGGAGGGTTGAGATGACCCCCATCCTGATTCCAGTCCCAACTCAGACCCTCACCTGACCCTGACCCTGACTTTGACCTTGGTGCCCACTGCCCCAGTCCAAGGCGCTGCGGGAACGCTGGCTGCTGGAGGGGACGCCTTCTTCAGCCTCGGAGGGGGATGAGGACATGAGGAGACAGATGCAGGAGGACGAGCAGAAGGCGCGGCACCTGGAGGAGTCCATCTCCAGGTGGGGAGCCGCGAGCCTCAGGGCTGGGGAGTGACTGGGGGTGGGTGCTGCCTGCCTGACCCCTCCTCACCCCAACCCCGCAGCCACACAGGGGTGAGGGGTGAGTGGTCTGGGCCATGGAGGTCTCTGAAGACAGGTCTCTGAGGATGGAGATGCAGTCTCCCCCGAGGCTTCCTGGCGCCAGCCCAGCTGGTCTTCCCAGCGCTCCTGCAGCCATGGAGGCAGGAGGCACCACAGCTGGCCTGCAGGAAGCTGGGGGAGGGGGCAGGCCGGGGAAAGTGACCATCCCTCTGGCCTGGGACAAAAGCACCGAGGAGTTTCCGAGCAGGCGGGCAGCCGGGCGGGAGGCCCGGGCTCAGTTCCCGGGGCAGCGGGGTCAGGCAGAGGGAAGTGACAGCCAAAATTCCAATGTCCACTGGCCAGGGGAGGCCTGAAAGGCATGTGCTGGCTGTGGCACCCTGGCCTGCTGGCCCGTGGGGACCTCAGGATCCTGTCTGGGTGCATTTAGTTTGGAAGAAAGTGGGGGCAGCTTGGCTGGGGTCCCCTCCCCAGGCCTCAGTTCCCCAACCTGGGAGCATGTGCCCAGAGGAGGCTGGGCTGAGACGTGGCCTGGAGGGCCACTCAGGACTGAGCGGGCTGAGGGGCACTTGCAGGTGGGAAGGATGGTCAGTGGGAATTACCAGTCCCTGGGGGTTGGATGAGGTGGGCTTCTGCTCAATCCATCCTGCTGGGTGCAACCCTGGGTAGGGGGTGGTGAGGAGGGCATCTCTTGAGCCCAACTGTGTGGCTGGCTTTCGGGGGGCCTTGGCTTTCTTCCCCTCAGGGCTGCACGTTCCTTGGGTGGTTCCATCACCTGCATTTTCCCTGATCAGTGTCTTCATCTGGACACCTCCTCCGGGAAGCCCTCCAGGCTGACCCCAGCTGTGTCCAGTCTGCTGAGCTGGGCTCAGTTTATTAGGGGGCTGCAGACTACCCACCTCCCCAGTCTGTACTGAGTCTTCAAGGAAAACATCTCCTATCTCCCGGGTCCTGAGTGCCTGCACCCCAAAGGCGTAGGCAGGTGATGCCTGGGGCAGGATTGAATATGCCAGCTTTGTTTTTACTGCATTTATGAGCACCATTATCTCCTAAAACCTGGAAAGTGACATGGTTTTTCCAGTTTCCCTGGAGAGATAAAGCTTCCTGTAAACATAAATGTATTTGAGTGGAAAAAGAAGAGTGTGTTGGAAGTGAACAGAGGAGTAAACAGTGACTCGGGCGGCCCAGGGGTCTAGGGACCGGCCGGCCTGGGTTTGGGTCTCAGGTCTGCAGCTTACTTACCTCCATTTCCCCGCTGAGAGTGCGAAGGAGACCACCTCGCAGGGTCGTTAGGAAACACACGAGTCAAGAAAGCCCTCCTGGACGTGCCTGGTGGTGCCGGGCTCCAGAAGTGTCCGGCAGGGTGGTCACCTCGTGCACACTCCCCAGGCTGGAGCAGGAGATCGAGGAGCTGGAGAACACGGATGCGCTGCCCACTGCCACCGCCAGGGGGAGCGTGGCTGCCCCGAGCCCCGCCCCCGGCCCCGCCCTGCGCCCCGCCCCGGAAGACCAGAGAGCCGAGGCTGTGCCCAACTCTCAGCAGGTAAGAGGTTCCAGGGCGCCACCCTGCTGGCCGAGGTCCAGAAGCACCCACCGCCTCTGGGGCTGTGGCTGGGGGCGCCCTACATCCCAAATGCGTGCACATCCACATCCCAGCCTGGCCACATCCCAGCTGTGTCGCCTGCACGCCTTGCTTGGCCTCCCGGGGCCTCGGTTTCCCCACCAGACAGGGGGGTCACTGGTGTTTAGAAAATCAGTGAAAAACGAGCGTTTCATGGGTAGAGGGTCTTCCCCGAAGACCACCTGCTTGTCATCCTCCCTAGGTTCACCAACACACTGGGTATCACCTGTCTATCTGCATGCAGCCCTTTTAGGTGGAGCCGCATCCCCAGTTGATGAAAAAGACTGTGGCCCAGAGAGGTTGAAAGACTGGCTCAGGGCACACAGTGGAGTAGTCTTTACTAGGCTTAGCTGTTAATTCTAGGCTGTGACGTGTATGCCAGGCTCAGGTGAAACCAGACCCTGAGCTCGTGGTTACCGCAGCATGTTAAGGCAAATTCAGGAGTCTCCCGACCACCCTTGTTGTCTTTAGGACTCAAGGGGCCAATGGGGCACGCCTCCTCTCTCCCAACCTATCCTTGTTTCCCCCTCCCCGGTGAGCTGCAGCCCAGGGAACATCCCTGCTGTGTGCCCTGCTGCTCCTATGATAGTTTCAGTCTGGAGCTGACACACCCACCCTCACTATTTGCCAAGGCTTGGTTGGGGCAGAACCGGAGGATGTAGTCCCAGACCTTGGCCTTCTTGAACTGTTTTTAAGTGGGCAGATGTGCATGTATCAATCAGCTGCAAACACAGGAAGGTGTAAGGACCTATCCTGGGGAAGCTTAGGGCACTGTGGAGTCCCCAGTGAGGTGTCTGTTTCATGGGAGAGCTGGGCAGGCTTCCTGGAGGAGATGGGTTTTGAAGACTGAGTAAGAGTTCTCTAGGAACAGACTCAAGTTGAGAGGGGGCTTTCAGTGAGGTTGATTGAGCGCAGACTGAGTGCTGGCATGGCCTCTCCCCTCAGTATAACTGCCTCCTGGCCCATCTCTTGGCCGGTAAATGACATGGTAACCTGAGGGACAACCCGGGATGGGGGTAGGGAGACACCTTTAGGTCGGGTGGTCATGGGGGCTGAGCAAGCAGCCAGCCAAGCGGAAATCCGGGAAGGGCCTTCCAAGTGGAGGGACATGGCTCACGGAAGAGCCAGGAGGCCAGGGAGGCCGGCCAGGGGTGGGAAGAGGCGGAAGAGGCCCCGGGGGTCATCAGGAAGGGTTGGACTTTGTTCTGGGAGCATTGCGAGCCCCTGGAAGCTTCTGAGCAGGCAGGAGCGTTTCTGGCTGTCACAGGCTAGGGCGGGGTGGGGGATGGGTCCAGAAGGAGACGGCCCCTCCAATGGGGTCACCGCTGAACCACGCCCCCCTCAGGCTTGGGCCTCGGCCGGTGGGACCTTGGACGGCGGAAGGGGGCGCCAACACCCCTGACTCCTCCCCTTTCTTTCTTGCAGACCCCGGTGGGCACGCCCAAAGGTACGTCTTAGGGAAGGGGCGGGCAGGGCCCTGGCGCCCTCTGGTGGCCAGATAGGAGATGGCAGATAGGGGAAGGGTGCCTTTAAGTCGTGTGCGACTCTTGCGGCCTCATGCACTGGAGCCTGCTAGGCTCCTCAGTCCATGGGATTTTCCAGGCAAGAATACTGGAATGAGTTGCCATTTCCTTCTCCAGGGCATCTTCCCGATCCAGGGATCGAATCCACGTCTCCTGCATTGGCAGACGGGTTCTTTCCAGGGAAGCCCCTTTAAGGTGTTATTGTTGCTAAAAAGTGATAATGAAATAGCTTAATGGCTCACACTGTCATTGCGCTCAGCAAACCCAGACTCTGAGCTGGGCCCAGAGCCCCTCAACATCATTTCATCGAATTTTCACAAGCTCCCTGGGTGGACTGATGTAGCACCTGCATTACAGATGAGGAAGCAGGCTTTGCAAGGGCACATCTGCCTGAAGTCTTAGCCCCACTGTGGGTTCATGCTGTCCACCTGGAGTGCTTGGCCTTGGTCGGCCCAGCCCTGGTTCCATGCCCACTTGCTCTGGGCTCCAGGGCAAGTGGGCACCTCAGTTTTCCCATCTGTGAAATGGGGTCAATGAGGATGAGAAATCAAGATCCTGGCTGTCCTGGAGATTGTGCACCACTTAAAAGGCAAAGAGGAGTTCCCCTGGTGGTCCAGTGGTTAGAACTTGGTGCTTCTGCTGCTGGAGCCCGGGTTCAGTCCATGGTCAGGGAACTAAGATCCTGCAAACCGCGTGGCACGGCCATAAAAAAAAAAAAAGGACAAAGGTCCCCCACACACAGAGATGTGGAAGACTGACATCCAGGAAACAAAGAAAAAAGCCCAGAGTTTGAATTCTGGGAGAGATTTTAGCCCCCACCTACAAATTTATTACAGGTATGTGATGTACACATTTACAAATACTTCACGTGTACTCATGACACTTCAATATGTACAGTTAACTATAATGGTTTATTAGCTATATTAAAATTTCCTTAACACTAAGTTATATTTTAAAATATATATTCAGCATGTCTATTTTTGTGTGTAGAGCCTGGAAGGAGCGCCACCAGCCAGGACTGGAGGTATGGTCAGAAGTGTCTCTGGCCTGATTTTTCAGGAGTCAATTATTCATGAGGAGAGTCTGTCTCCTCATCTTCTGTGGAATTAAAAATTAATAATTAAAAAAAAAATCCATGAAGGCCACTCAGGGATTTTGTGAAAATCATTTGGACCAAGAGATGGGTCATGGACTATGGGACTGAGGCGTGTTTTCTTTTTGCGGAGAGTGATTCCATGTGTGTCTGGGTATTCAGGGCATGCACACGTGTGTGGATGGGTCCAGGTGCATGCATGCATTAGGGAGAGGGTCCAGGTATCTGGGTGAGTGTGTGGGAGGGTAGTCCAAGTGTGTGAGGGGCGTCCAGGTGCCTGGAGGATGTCCATGTGTCTGGGTGAAGTCCCACATCTTGGGGGAGGGGCCTATGTGATCTCCCCTCTGAATCTATCTCTCTTCACTCTTTTCCCCCCACCACCACCATTGTGAGCAGAGAAGCAAATCTCCAACACCCCTCTGAGGACAGTCGACGGCTCCACCATGATGAAGGCAGGTGGGTTGTCCCCATGTTGGGGTCCATGTCCAGCTGCTGTCCTGGGCTGAGTGTTGGCCCTGTGGGGGCCGGGTTGAGGGGCCAGGCCTGGTGCAGATGCAACCATCAGCATCACCGGGTGGGGTCTGTGGTTTTAGTGGGGAGCGGCTGGACCAAGGCCGCAGATCTGAGCCTGGGTGGGGCCGGGTGCCCCCTCTGCTTTGGCACGCCCGTCACAAGCTGGCCCAGCTTCCCCGAGAAGATGGGCCCCCTCGCATGGCGGCTCTAACCTGATGCCCCCTCCTGGCTTCTATCTCCCTAACATTGCCTCTTGCTCTGGGTCCTGGCGGGGGTGGGCACAGGCTCACATGCTCGCTGCATACTTTCCCTCTTTCACTGTCTTTGGGCTGCCTCAGGAGAGGGGGTGAGCACCCCATTCCTGGAGGTAACCAAGCAGGGCAGAATTGGGATTAGTGCTCAGTGCTCAATAAGGTTGGGTTCAAATCCCTGCTTGATCACTTGATGGCTGGAACCTGGTGGTGGTGGGGATTGTAGTGACCTTGTGCCCAGAGTCTGGCACAAATCTAATCCTGAGAGTGACTAAAGTCATGACAAATAGCAGAACCTTGTAGCTGCTGATATTAGAGTAAATTTGGAGGCACAAAACCACAGAGGGGATTGAAGACCAGGATGTAATGACACTCAGGGAAGGAGAGGGTGGCAGGGGAAGCGTAGAGAAGGAGGGGACACCCTCAAGGCCTCAGTGTCAGACAAGTGGGCAGAAATTACCAAGCTACATGCCCCCAGCTGGTGACCTTGAGCAATGCACAACCTTCCCAACTATGTCTGATGGCGGGGTGTTAGGCTGCATAGGGACGTGGTGATACCTAGCATTCTTCATTCAGTCAGTCAGTCTCCAAGTGCTTGCTGAGCATCTGCTGTGAGCCTGGCAAGAGGGTTGCAGGCTTACAGCAGGTGTTCTGATGCGGGTCAAGGCGGAACATAGGGAGCTGGAGGGGAGCACAATTTGAATCACAGGGCTCAGAGGAGGTCTAACTTAGGAGGTGACATCTGAGCAAGGATAAAGGAAGTGAGGTAGCAAGGCATGCAGACAGAGGGGCACTGCCAGTGCAAAGGTCAAGTCTGGACTGTGGGCACCGGTGGGTGGCAGGGGCCGCGTGCTGGTCGGAGTGGAATGAGCGAGGGGGAGGGGCAGGAGGTGAGGGCGAGGAAGGGACGGGGGCGGCCCATGCCCCTGTCGGGGTGCAGAGAGCTGGGGGTGGGTAGAGCAGGGGCGTGCCTGCTCGCAGCTCACAGGCGCCCACTGGCGGCTGTACGGAGAACAGGTTGTGGGCGGAGCGGATTGCGGGGGGCGGGGGGGGGGGCGGGTCCCGGAGGGTTGATGATGGGTATAGTGGGTGGGGGGAAGGTGAGAGGAAACGGTGGAGGATAGGGGTATTGTGTGGGCGGGGGTGATGAATGGGATGGTGAGAGATGAAGGAAAGGGATGAAGGGGGATATGGTGGGGCATGGTAGGGGATGCTGTGGGGGTCTCAGGAGATGCGTGTCGGGCTGAGGGATGGTGTGGGGATGCGGTGAAGGGGGTTGAGGGATAGTGGGGGTGGATGCAACTTCTTCCAAGCAGGGGCCGTAGAGGACGAGCAGTGGGTGGGTTCTGGGAGTCTTGAAAGCAGCACCCTGGAGTTTGCAGATGGACAGGTTGGGGCATGGGGGAGGTAGTAGGGTCGGTAAGAGAGGGAGGAGGGAAAACAAAGGTGTCCGTGTGAGAAATGGGAAGACCCAGGAGGGGCAGGTCGGGGAGGGGTTTGGGGCGTGGTGATGTGGGGCTCTCCCTGGAGGGAGGGGGCCTAGGGACCTCACTGCCAGGAGGCGTCTCCGTCTCCGTGTGGTTGTGGCGACCTGTCTGCAGAACAGGGGCAGCTGCTGGCCGTTGGATGTAATCTTCAGGGGTTGTAGCTCCATACACTTCCAGGGGACCGTCCCCTCTCCACGTTGAAGGGATGAGAATGTTGACACGTCAGTAGTGGCCTTACAAGAGCAGTGCGGAGGGCTAGTGTCCAGGACCCTGGGGGGCACAGGCTTGCTCACTTGCGTTTGAATCCTTTCTGGATTGGGCCAGGCACGCCCCCACCTCCCTGGAACTGATCGAGGCTTTGCAGTCAGGGCAGGGCGGCCGGAGTGGCCCAGGAATTCAGACCCAACGCCCGTGGGCGCTGGGGAGCCAGGGAGGGATACTGAGCTGGGAGGAGGGCCGCGTCGAGGGCACACGAGGGTACCCGCTGCTTGGCTCTGTGCTGCCGGCTCCCCTCCCTGGCTTGGCTGCAGCCCGGCGGGGGGCACGTGGGCAGGTGGGCAGCGGCTTGACCCGTGCCTCTCGTGCCAGCCATGTACTCGGTGGAGATCACGGTGGAGAAGGACAAGGTGACGGGGGAGACCCGGGTGCTGTCCAGCACCACCGTGCTCCCCCGGGAGCTCCTCCCTCAGGGCATCAAGGTCTACGAGGACGAGACCAAAGGTACGCGCCCCTCCCCCGCCCCGCCAGCGCCCCTGGCAGGTCCTTCCTCCATCCCGGAACCTGTCTGGAGGCGTGGCCAGCGCCAGGATGGGCTGGGGAGCCGAACTCTGGGTGAGGTGCGCTCCATCTTGTGTGCTCCCGCGCCAGGGGTCTGAGCCCTCCAACCCCCACCTCACAGATGTTGTTCAGTCGCTCAGTTGTGTCGGACTCTTTGCGAACCCATGGACTGCAGCACGCCAGGCTTCCCTGTCCTTCACCATCTCCTGGAGTTTGCTCAAATTCTGCTTAAATACCCTCGCAGGATAATTCATTTAAATAATTACTGTTGTGGTAAAGGCTACAGACGCCCCCCTTAGAGATTCAGAGGGGGCCAAGGGAAGGTCCTGCAAGGTGGGGAGGGACAGAGAAGGGAAGCAGCTGCACAGGGGGCACCCGGTGTGGGTGCAAAGGCCCTGGGGTGGGATTTGGTTCACAGGCTGGGGCTGTGGAGCAGCCCGTGGAGCCGATGCAGAGTGAGGGCGTGGGGGATGGGGAGCCTTGGCAGGGGTGGCAGGAGCCGGGAGGGGGGTGGTGTTGGAAGGGCTGTAGAGCTGAGACCTGGTTTGGGTTTTTTAGGGTTCTCTCTGGCAGCTGGAAATAGGAGGGGAAGGCAGCCTTGGGCGAAAGCTCCAAAGTCCCTTTTCCCACCCCCATATAATTCACAGAATGTAAAATTCACTTTCTTTTTTAAAAATCTAAGGAAAACTTTCTTTTAAACTGTGAGATCCATCAGTATTTAGACAACCGTCTCATAATGGTCATGGCATTTAAACTTTTGTTCATTTTTGGCATGTCCTGCCTGGGGAGAGGAAGTTTGGGGCAACATTTGCTGTGATACCAGAAAAAGAAGAAAACATACTTTCCTAAAGACAGCATTTTAAGAAACCTTTAAGGGACTTCCCTGGTGGCTCAGTGGTTAGGACTCTGTGCTTTTACTGCGGAGGGCCTGCATTCAATCCCTGGTTGGGGAACTAAGATCCCCAGGTACTGAGGGTGGGGTGAGTCAGGTCAGATATCCCCAGGTATCCAGGTGCTCCCCACAAGCCGTGGGCAGCAAAAGAAAAAAAATTAACGGTACATTTGGAGTCAAGGTAAGCATTTGCTTTCTTAGGACCTGAGGTCCCCAGAGCTGATCCCTTCAGTTAGGTATAAATTAGCACAGCTCAGCCCCAGGGTCCATTAGCGAGTCTGGTAAATGCTGCCCTCAGGAGAAGATGGAATTTGGAGACAGAGATGCAGGACACACGTACAATTCCACGCACAACCCAGTGAGAACTCTCCATGTTGTATGCCCTCAGTACCTGATTCTAGAACATCTTGTTCCTCAAATAGAAAGCCCATCCCTCCCCATCCCTACCATGGCAACCACGAACCCACTCTGTCAGTGGACTGGCCTGTTCTGGCCTGTTTCCCATCAATGGAATGATACACTATGTGACCTTTTGTGTCTGGCTTCTCTGACTGAGCATCATGTTTTCAAGGTTCATCCATGATTATGTTTTATGGCTGAGTAATAGTTCAGTGTGTGGATGGACCACATTTTGTTTATCTAGGCATCAGTTCATGGACGTTTAGGATGTTTCCACCCTTTGGTTTTATGCTATACAAGGTTTTGTGTGGGTGTATGTTTTCATTTCAGGTAATACCTAGGCGTGGAATTGCTGGATCATGTGGGAATTCTGTCTAACTATTTGAAGAACTGCTGGGGTGTTTTCCACAGTGGCATTACCATTTTATTTTTCCACCAGCAGTGCATTAGGGTTCCAGTTTCTCCACATCCTCAACAACCCTTATTATCGACTGTTTTAAATTATAATTGCCATCCTAAGTGGGTGTGAAGTGGTATCTCACTGTGGTTTTGATTCCCAGAGCCTTGTGTTCTTAGAGGTTCAGGCCTCTGGAACATCCAGGATGTTATTAAAGGAGTCCTGTCACAACCCAGCTCTGCTGTACTTGGGGATCTTTGACCCAGGTGGAATCCTGGCTCCAGTTCTCACCAGCTGTGTGGTTCTGGGCATGTCCCAGCTGCTCTATTTCCTGGACCCAGGATGGCCACAAAGGGCCAAGGGGCAGAGATGTCTGTGCTCATGGAAGGTCCTTACCTTGGCCACTGAGCCCAGCCTGGCCCAGCCCCTGGGGACTCAAGACCCGCCAGACTGGACTCTGGTTGCTTAGCAATGGGAAGGTGATCCATTTCCATGGCAGCCAAGGGCTTGGGTTCCTACCTTGGAGCAGTGGCCAGTGGGAAATACCTAGCTTGGTTCTGCATGGCCTGGACACACCCCACCCTCTGGGCCTCCAGCCCAGAGTCACTGCAAGGCCTTGAATCATGGATGCCCCTCCCCAGGAGTTTGGAAACCGAGAGTGGAAAGCACTTTCCTTCTGGCTGGAGCCCAGATACTGCCAACCCTGACCCTTGGCCCCAGAGGAGGAGAGTTCCTAGGGCACTCAGTGTGTCCCTCCCTCCACCCTAAGCAGCTGGGTAGCTGTGCTTCTAGAAGGGCTGTGATCCAGGGCTGGCATCAGACCACAGTGGGGACTCCTCCCAGGTGCTGATATCCGGTCTTAGAGACTGTAACACAGGTTAGAAAATGACACATCAGAAAGACACGAATGATGAAAGCTGGAGAGATCTGGAAAATATGCTTAACAAGCTTGATTGTCCTTGTAAAACTCTGCCCAATGGAGGATGCACATTCTTGTCAAACACAGGTAGAGCATTTTAGAAAGTGACTATGTCTTGTCACAATGTTATATCTTACATGCTGTGTTCCTGGACCACAGTTCTCCTCTTTCCCAGGTTTAAAAACACTCTTCTAAATAAATCTTGGCTTATAGAGACAGTCAGTCAAAATGGAAATAATAAGACATTTACACTTCAAACAGAATGACCTAACGTAATCCGTGAGCTGCAGCCAAAACGTAACTCAGAGGAAAATGTATAGCCTTCGAGGGCACTGATGAGAAAACAAAAAAGATGGGTGAATGGACTAAATTTTTGTTTAAGATCATCCACATGAAATCAGACTCCCTGCAAATCCTCATGAAGGGAAATAGACCCAGACTGGGAGAAAGAGCAGGGTCAGCCCCAGCCAGCTGTGTGACCTTGGACCAGTTACTTGTTACTTACCTTCTTTGAACTCCATTTTCACCATCTTTGCAATGGAAAAAATAATAGACCTACTTTGAAAAGTAATGGCCTGCGAGCAAGTTGGCTGGGGAGTATGGAAATGCTTCACACTGCAGGGCAATAAAATCCGAGTTCATTTATTCTTGTTTTCTAACACATGCTCTTGTGTCTACACATTTTCCTCTGTGTGCCAACTTGGCCGTGCGCACTGATCCCAATCAGGGCTTTACTTGTCAGTCGATTCTAAAGGTGTAATTTAGTTTATGATTCCCCTTTAGCCTAGAGGTGGCTCTCAGCCTTACCAAGCCCTCCCTCTGGTCTGGGAACCAGCTCACACTCTCTCTCTCCCCCCATGCCAGTGGTCCACGCCATGGACGGCACAGCAGAGAATGGGATTCACCCGCTGAGTTCCTCAGAGGTGGACGAACTCATCCACAAGGCAGACGAGGTCACGCTGAACGAGGCGGGGTCAGTGGTTGGGGCAGTGGAAACCCGGGGGCCATCAGAAGAGGCTGTCCGGACCACGCCCTCCAGACGGGAGATCACTGGCGTTCAGGCCCAGCCTGGGGAGGCCACCTCGGGCCCGCCTGGCATCCAGCCCGGCCAGGAGCCCCCAGTCACCATGATCTTTATGGGCTACCAGAACGTGGAGGATGAGGCCGAGACCCAGAAGGTGCTGGGTTTGCAGGACACCATCACGGCAGAGCTGGTGGTCATCGAGGATGCAGCCGAGCCCAAGGAGCCTGCCCCACCCAACGGCAGTGCGGCTGAGCCCCCGGCCACTGAGGGCTCCAGGGAAGAGAACCAGGTGGGGCCTGAGGCTCCCGCCGCCGAGCCCCAGGACCTTGATATGAAGAAGCAGCGCTGTAAATGCTGCTCCATCATGTGACCCGCCCGGCCCCCCCAGACCCTGGCCCTGCCCTCTGTACCAGACACCCACAGCCCGGCCCTCCCGGCGCCTGCCCACCCTCCACCCGCAGTCACAGGCCCAGGACCTGCCGTGTTGTCGCGTGTTCCTTCCGAGTTTTCTTTCACTGGAAAGAGAGGGACAGGGGTCCCCCATCCCATCACCACCCCCCACACACCCTAAACCACTGAGCCGTGCACCGACGCCTGGTAGGAGAGACACGGACACACCCGCTTCTCCCCAAACGAGGGCCCCCCATGTCGCGGCAGCTCCTGGCCGGTGTGACCCAGGGCCTCAACGCGGCCCCATGCCAGCCCCCCTCCCTCTGGGCCTCCTGCCTGTGCCTTCCTGCCCCCTCCAATGAGGTCCCTGAGGGGATAACCCCCCAGGAGAGGGACCCCGGGAGCCAGGGGTCCTGGGAGCCTGCCCTGTCCCCGCTCAGCCTCTGTGGCAGGGTTCCCAGGCCAAGGCACCTGGTCAGGATCTCGGGCAACTGAGGTGAGGCTGTGCCTCTCCAGGGAGCCCTGGCTCAAGGTCTTGGAATGAACATGAGCCCCTCTGGACACCCCCAGCCAATGCGCCCCTCCCCTCAGTGCTCTCTTTGGGCGCAGCCAGTGGGCGATGGAACATGGGAAGGGGGCACCCTGGGGCCACGCCCCCTACTCAGGCAGGGTGTGACCCCTGTGCTGTCTTCTGGCCGGGCTGGGCCAGGGGTCTTCGAGATGCATCCGGCACAAGGCAGGGCCATGCAAGCCCCATCCTGAGCTCCCACTCCCACTGGGCCCCCCATCCTCCTGGTGCTAATTTGGGGACCCTAGGGGACTGCCCCTGGCCCCTTCTCCAGCCTGCTTGGACCAGGGTCCTGGGTCTCCCCTAACATACCACAGAGTTTGGGCCCACCGCCGGCTCTGCTGGGCTTGGCACGTTCCGGGCAGTGGAGGAGGGCACCCCACTCGCCTGGGACAGGGAGCTTCCCCTGGATTGCAGCTGGAGACCTCCATTTGCTGCCCAGCCTGATGTGCACCTGCCTCCCCCTCACTGGAAGGGGTGAGAGGCGGGGGGGCTCCCCTCCTGGGGGTAGCTGACACCAAGATGTACAGACACATCTCCTTGGTTGCAGCCACACTTGTCCCCAGAGGCACATTCGTGCACATGCTCACAGGCCCTCTAATTGTATGGGCTGCGGATGACCAGGCCCCATCTTGGCCCCTCCACTAGGGGCCTGCAGCCTGGTGCCCAGGGCCCAGGACGCTCCCCACCTCAGCAGGGTGGGTGCAGGGCCTGCTCTGGATGGCAGCCTGGGTCCCCGTCTCAGCTCCGCCCCTGGGTGGCTGGGATGAGAGGTCCTCTCTGAGGTGACCTGAGCAGTGGCCGTGGGACCCCCCTTCCTCCTCGAGTTCACCCAAGTCCTCGAGCCGTGAGCCTCCGCTAAAGTGCCCTTGCTGCCCCCCTCTGCTTTCGATGTGTGATGAGGCCCCATGTTTTTGACTTTCCCAGAGAAGCAAATAAACAGTGTGAACAGCCCCAGGGCTGGACTTCTTGAGTTTCACCTGGGCGGGGAGGGTGCGGCCAGGCCAGAGGTTGGGGCCCTGCCCAAGCAAGACGGTCCAGCCTTAAAAGGAGCCTGGTAGAGCCCAGGGGAACTGGTGTCTCCTGTCTGCGGCTCTGCACCCCTCAGACTCACGCCAGTGTGGTGGGTAGGGGTGTTGGTAGAGTCCCTGCCTGCATCTGTGTGGCACCTGGGCAGGTAAGGCCTGGAGGTAAGGGGGCTGCTTCCCATGGTGCGACTTGGCTTCTGTTTTCTGGGGGGGCCTCAGGTTCCATACCTGCCCACCCCACCTTGGTTGTGAGGCTGCCCCTTGCTGGGCTCACAGTCCCCTGGGGGACAGATACCCTCAAGCTTGGCAGAGAAGCTGGTTCCTGGCAAATGGATGGGGACATGGGGCAGAAGCTGCTGGCCTTGCTTCTCTCACTACATAATCTGGGTAGGAGTGGCCACCCATTCTGGGCCTTGGCTTGCCCACCTGTACAGTGGCTGTGTGAGCCCTGCGGGGGAGGTCGCCCCAGTCTGGGATCAGGAGAGCCCTGGCATGTGGGGTGATCCAGTCTCCACCCTTCCCCCGCACTGTGAGCAGCCCTGCCAGATTCGCAGCTGGAGGCACATCAGATGGAAGAAGAGACAGGTTCAGAGGGGCCCCACAGCTGTCCAAGGGGCAGGTCAGGACAGAGATTCCCATCCCCCACCGCCCGCCACCCCAGCCAGGAACGGAAGCCCAGGCACTGTGTACCCTTCCCTGTGGACCAACCACAGCACCCAGTGGGCTGAGTCTCCCACAGGCTCAGGGCCCCCGTGGTTCGAGCAGGTCCTCTGCACCTCGGCCAAGGATCAGACACCACAGCCTTGTGCTGGGAGCACCTGCCTCCACCTTGAGCCTCAGTGTGCCCGGGCCCCAACCATCCCAAAGCTTTCTGGCACCTTTATGTCCTCATTTGGCCCTTTATTGGGAGTGGGCTGGGGGGCATCCCCCCATCCTGTGATGTACCCCGCTTCCTGGAGGAGGAAATGGGCCCAGAGTGGTTAAGTGGGATTGGAATTTAAGCCCAGCTGAATCCCCAGAGACTAGGACGCTGGACTGGTCCCAGTAAGGATCTCTCAGGGGAAATGGCCCCAGAGTGTGGGCTGAGCCAGGTGGCCTGGGTGGGGCTTTGGACTTGGACCCGCCTCTGAGGAACAGCAGCTGGCTTGTGGACCAGCTCAGTGACCCCGGGAGACAGATGGCCCCTCTCTGAGTGATGCTGGGAGGCGGTGGGGAGGCCCAGAGGGTTTAGGGGTGAGTTTGGCTCAGGCTTTGTGGGCTGGGGCCCTGGGTGCCAGGGGGCAGTGCAGCGTGGCGCAGCAGCCGCCCTCCCTCTGCAGCGGTGTCGTCTTTCTCTTCCTCCTCTGAACTTTGTTTCTCAAGCCCAGGTGGGGCCTGGGAGGAGGGGTTGCACCTGCTTCCCGGGGTGGGGCCCTGTCCCCTAGCAACCTGGGGCCAGGGCGGGGCTGGGAGGCCTCTGTGCCAGCCAAGGAGCCAGAGCCAGGCTTGGAGTCTGTGGGGCTGAGAGCACGGGTGAGGCTGGGGCAAAGGAGGGTGGGATGGACACTAAGGTGGGGGGTGGGGGGTGGGGGGTTGGGGTCCTGCTTGGGTGGGGAGCTCTGCTTTTGGCATGGGGGTTTGTGTGTCAGCAGCACCTTCTGACCCCAGTGGGGCCCTCCGGGTACAGGGAGGAAGTCCGCATCCCCACCCCAGCCCCCTCTGGGGTGTTCAGTGGGCTTCCAGAGACGTAGGGGACCTCCCCTCGCTCTGAGCCCCCTGGCTGGCTCTGAGGCTGGTCTATGTCCTTCCTATGCTGCACCTGACAAGAGGAGCAGAGGCCGGTCCCTGAGCTTTATCAGGGCCCCAGTCTCTACCCTGGGCTTCAGGACCCCAAATCCATTGACCTTGAACCCTGACCCTCTAAGGAAGGGGCCTGATCACACCCCTGGGGCCAGAGGCACAGCTCACCCCTGCTGATTCTGGGAATTCGGGGGTTTCTGGGGAGACGCTTAACACCAGCCAGAGGCTTGCTTGGGGAGGGCTTGAGCAGCCTATGACACCCCCTTCCATTGGGCTGGGGTCTGATTGGGGCTCACTGGAGGCGGTGGGGTGGTCTCAGTATGAGGGGGAGTGTCCAGCCTCTGGGAGGGCGGCTGGAATCCCGTGGGTGTGGGGCAGAGACTCGGCCCAGAATCCAGGTGTGTTAAGGGGCCCTGCTACCAGGGTCTTGGGGACTGTAGCCCAGAGGGACAGAAGAGGAACCCTGAGAGCCTGTCCCTGCTGTGTGACTGGCCCTGTCTGAGCCTCAGGCCCTTCCAGCAGGCCTTTGCCCAAGGGCAGGAGGCCAGTTGCAGTGATGAGGAAGCAGGTATGTGGCCCAGAGGCCATAAACCCAGTTTCAGTTTTGGTATCAACAGGGTACAGAGTTGGGACTGGGGAGGAGCAATCCCAGGGAGCTTCCTGGAGGAGGAGGTGACTGCCCAGTTTCAGAACCTGTTGCTCTGTCACGCCCTGTGTGACCCCTCTCAGGGCCTTGGTTTCTTCTGCTTCATGTTGAGCACAGAATGGCCCCTGGGTCGCAGGCTCTTGTGAGAGGCCAACAAAGTGCTGGCATGAGATGCCCAGTTGGGAGGAGCCACTCGAGGAGTTGGAAGGCTCTGATTGCTAGTACAACTCATTTGTACAGTTTGTGAGACCTCCAGGAGGGCGGTTTCTTCTCCAGTGTTTCTGTGTGCCAGGCACCTGCTCGGGCCTCCTGGTTCCTCCCCAGGCCCTGATGTGGAGTTGGCACAGTCCCACCGTACAGACTGAGGCTTGGTGAGGGAGTGCCTGCCCCAGGGTCACTCTGAGATCAGTGGTAGAAAGTGAAGTCGCTCAGTCATGTCCAACTCTTTGCGACCCCATGGACTGTAGCCTATCAGGCTCCTCCGTCCATAGGATTTTCCAGGCAAGAGTGCTGGAGTGGATTGCCATTTCCTTCTCCAAGGGATATTCCCAACCCAGGAATCGAATCGGGGTCTCCCGCATTGCAGACAGACGCTTTACCATCTGAGCCACCAGGGAAGAGATCAGTGGTAGATCCAGGGTTTAAAAACTAAAAGCATCAGCCACTGCTATAAAAGCATTTCTCTGGAGCCTACTGCATACCAGGCTGAACCTGCGTGGAGGCAGCCTCTCTTGGTGGCAGCTGCGTGCTCTGGACCTACCTACCATCCAGAGGGACACTGGGGTCAGTGGGAAACTGGGGGAGACTTGCCCAAGGACTCAGGCAAAGAGGGACCCCACCCTGCTGGCCTCAGTGAATCACCCAGAAGGAATGGGCTGAGGAGGGATGTGTCCCCCACCCTGCCCCACCCACCAGGAGACCCGACACCCTCTGGGTGTGCAGTTCTTTTTCCTGGAGTTAATGTCCCCTGTGGCTTATAAATCCTTCTGGGTGAGCCTCTGCCCACTCACTAGGCAAACATTTCTGCATCAGCCCCATCACGCCTGCACTCGCCTGCATTCCCCAGGGGTCCAGGGCGTGGGGACCAGACTTGCCCTCCAAGGTGGGCTGGGGTTAGGGGGGAAGCCTGGAGGGGCAGCCGGCTCTCTGCTTGAATGAACTCTAACCCTGGCCCCTGGACACGCGGAGTGAGAGTGAGCCAGCCTTTATTAAGCACTTGCTGTGTACCAGACTCTGGGCTATGGGGACAGATGCTCACCTGGGCCCCTGGGAGGGAGCTGATGGCTTGCAGTGGGAGGTGACAGGCCTTAAACAATCTTCTTCTCCTTGCAAAGATGTGTAAACACCCGGCCACTCTCAAGTCTTTGGGATAGAGGCTCAGCCCTCTTGGCTAGGACTTATCACCTAAGCCTGCTTGTTTTTTAAATATTTTTTTCCTAGTTATAATTCAATATTTGAAAGACTGCATGATAAGAACGAGTTGATTGTAGCATGGATCCCCATGATTGATTTTAGGTTGCTTGATGTCACTTTTCCAGCTCAGGGAGGGTCTGCAGTTTTCTTTTAAAACCACATTTCACTTTCACAAGCAAGTTGGTGTAAAAAGGCAGCGATGTACCCAGTAGCCTTGGTGGCATCAGGGGGCTGAGGACGGGGACGAGGGCTGCTTGAGGAGTTGAGAACAGCTTAGCTTCCTTTCTTCAGCTGTACTGGGCCAGGTACACATGGGATGCTCAGGCCACAGGCTCCAAGGGTGGAGACAGTCTGGAGGGGCTTCCTGGAGGAGCTCCCTGGACTGCAGCTAAGGAGACTGTGGAAGAGCAGAAACCAAGGTCCTCCCAGCAGAGGGAGGAGGAAAGGGTCAGATTTGGGGTCTGGTGCCTGTAGAGTTCGTGGGTTTGGGTTGAGGTAGTGGCCTTGAGTGCCCTGGGCAGGGTGTGAAGGCTGCAGCCTGGAGATGCCAGGAGTCGTGGAGGTGTAAGAGCAGCTGCCTGGCCTCCACAGAGGCTCCTGGAGATGTGCTCAGAGGGAGCCCCAAGTCCTGGTGGGGCTGGGCCCCCTGGGGCACTGGGTCAGGGTTTTGCCTGGCCCTGAAGGACAAGGCCCAAGGTACTCCTTAGCTGGGCCAAGTTTTATGGTGCTGAGGGCACAATCATCTGGATGGGACAAGGTGTCCCTCTGGGCAAGTTCAAAGAGAGAGCCAGATACGGGATTCTCTGTCTAATCACACCCCTCTCTGGGCCTCAGTTTCCCCACTTGACATCCCTCAGTGAGAGGTGGGGCCATCTGTAAATGTCAGATGAAATGAAGAATCACAGAAAGAACCTCAAGATGCGTGTGCCTTTAGAGAGAGTTTGTCAGGGGGTAGCCCCCCTGTGACTGGACCCAGCGAGCTGGCACCCAACAGGTGCAGTGTCTGGGAGAGGAGGTGGGAGGGGTGCCTGCAAATGTTAGACACACAGGGGACGAGTTGTTAATCAGTACAGGGGCCCTCAGGGATTCAGGTGTGGCTGGATCCAGGAGCTGAAACAATGTTTTTAGGGTGCTGCGTTGCAGTTGGGGGTGCTCTTAAGCAAGGTGTGTCCTCAAGGGCAAATATGGCCCCCCAACAGTTCTGTCTCATCCTATCAGCCTCACAAGCCCAGTGGGGAAGAGGGTCCAATTTTCCACTTTAATTGCAAAGTCCCAGAGTTTAATGTCACTGGCCAGGTTGGGTCACATGTCCATCCCTGTACAAATAACAGAGGTCCAAATATAGAATGCTCTGATTGGCAAGGCTGAGTCACTTACCCATCCCTGAGCTAATCACAGAGGCCACTTGGCCAGGACTTTGTCCTTGGAGGGAGAGGGACTACAGCTCTCCCCAAGTTCTCTGACTTGGTAACCCACACATCCTTCTCCTCCTTCAGTGAGCCCAAATCGTCTCCACCTTGGGAGCCTGTGGTGGGCAGAGACCTCCTTCCGAACATGGACCGAGTTACCAGATATCCCATCTTCGGCATCCCTCACTCATCCCGCATGGCCGGTGTGGCCTTTGATGGTGACACCAGCTACACTTTTGAGTTGGTGGGCGTGGGGCCCACGGCCAGTTTCTGGAGCCAGGACGAGACACCAGCATGGCCCACTGACCACGAGGCCTCCCTGGAAATGACGCGGACTGGGACATCCCGCAGCCTGCGTGTCTTCCCTGGCCGGATGGCCCCATGGCCACCCTGCCCCCAGGATAACGAGGATGAGGAGGTGAAGGCCTACCACCTGGAGGCCAGGGACACCCCACCCTGGCAGCCACAGAACCTGGAGCGGGAGCGCCAGGCAGTCATTCGGGGCCAGGCTGTCAGGAAGAGTGGCACGGTGGCCACGCTCCATGGTGCCCCTGACCACAGGGAGCCCAGGGGCCCCAGCCGACCACAGTCCATGCCCCTGGAGGAGAACGAGATAGACAGGGAGCAGATCGACTTCCTGGCAGTCAGGCAGCAGTTCCTGAACCTGGAGCAGGTGAACCCCCCACCTGGAGCAGCCCACGCCAATGCAAGGGTTCTCCAGAGCCCCCAATCCAAGGTAGCCCATGCAAAAACAGGGGTCTCTCGAAACGCCCCACTTGGGGTGGCCCATGTGAATTCAGAGGTTCCTCAGAGCCCCCAACCCAAAGTGACCCATGTAAATGCAGTGGCCTCTCAGAACTCCCCACCCAGGGCCAGTCAGGCCTCTAAGGCCCTTAGCAGGCCACCTCTGGCCAATGGGTACGTCCTCCCAGTCAAACCCCAGGTGAAGGAGGTGGTCACAGAAGAGAAGAGGGTTCACCCTTTGCCTACCAGGTCTGTTGCCCAAGCCCTGGAGGACCCCGGTTCCCAGTCCAGAGAAGAGTCCCCAGAGCCCCTCAAGGAGACGCCCATTGAGCGAGAGATCCGACTGGCCCAGGAGCGGGAGGCAGACCTCCGAGAGCAGAGGGGGCTTCAGCGGGCAACCAGCCACCAGGAGCTGGTGGAGATCCCAGCCAGGCTCCTGCTAAGCAAGGTGAGCCTGGCTGCAGCACCACGGCGGGACAGGGGCCGTCCATCACTCTATGTACAGCGGGACATTGCTCAGGAGTCACAGCGTGAGGAGGATCACCGGCGGGAGGGGCTGCAGGTGGGCCGGGCATCCACACCTGACTGGTCCTCCGAAGGACCTCAGCCCAGACTTCGAAGAGTCTACAGCTCAGACTCCATCCTCAGCCCAACCCCAGATGCCCATGCGGCCAGCCTGGCCCCAGAGGTGAGGAAGGTGAGCCGTATCCCACCTGATGCCTACCAACCATACTTGAGCCCTGGGATGCCCCCAGGAGAGTCTCCTGCCTCCCACGCCTACCGCAGGCCCAGCAACCTCTCAGCAGATGAAGCCAGGCCAGTGGGCTCTCCCAAGGCTGCAGGGTCTCAGAGGCATCCCTCAGAATCCTCTGCAAAGCCCTCAGGCCTGAAGCAGGAGCCCCCCCGGGGACCCCTGCATGCCAGCAGGGGTGTCCTGAGACAGGAGTACTTCCATCTGCGGCCCCTGCGGTTCAGAGTCCCAGATGAACCTGAGAGAGCTGAGGCCCCCCGAGTTTGGGGCTGGGAGGTGGCGGGGGCCCCAGCACTGAGGCTACAGAAGTCCCAGTCATCTGAGCTACTGGAGAGAGAAGTGGAGAATGTCCTGCGACGGGAGCGGGAGATGGCTGAGGAGCGGCGGAGTGCTCTGTACCCTGAGGTCTTCTCGGATGAGTGCTGTGACCACGACTCTCGGAGCTCCTCCTGCAAATCTAGTGAGGACGGGTCCTGGGAAAGGCTGCTTTGTGCAGAGTCTCAGAGGAGGGTGGCAGGAGGAGTATGAGGATGCCAGGAGAGGGTGAGGGTAGGGGAACATCTGGGGAACTTCATCCACCACCTGGGTTGGCTGGTCTGTCCATTTGTCTGTCTGCTGAAGCAGTAGATTTTGGAGAAAGATGTTAACTTTGCCTTGAGTTTTTTGCTTTATGGATTTGGAGACTTTGTTGTTAGGTGCATAGAGGTTTACAGATGTTCTAGCCTCTCAATCAATTGCTCCTTTTTGTCAATGTGAACTGCCTCCACCCCATGTCACTTTCTAGTGTTTTTCTCCTTGCATGGTCAGCCCATCTGTTGATCCAGTTTCTCCTGACTGGCTATTCTGATCACTCTGTCTATCAGTTTTCCCAACCAGCTGTCTGCTCTGTCTGTCTGTCCATTCACTCATCTCCTTAACTGGTCCAGCCTCTCAACCAGAATCTGTGTCTCTTGGGCTGAGTTCTCACAGACGTTATGCCCTCAGGAGACTATGGGACCCTCCCTGATGCCCTTTCCTTCCTCTCCCCTCCCCGACCCCCACCAGGCATCACAGGCAGCTACTCAGTGTCTGAGTCACACTATTTCACCCCCATCCACCTGCACTCGGACCTGGTGTGGACGGTGGAGGCCCCGGCCAAGGATGCTCTCCAGCAGAAAAAGAAGAAGGAACAGTGGGTGAGTCTTGAGTTCTGCCATCCCCCTGGAGGCCTAGCTGAGGTCTGACTCCCCATTAGGGGCGGAAAAGTTCAGGCAAGGTGCACAATGGATAAACCGAGTTTCTCTTCATGTCTGGGCTGTATAAGCAGAGTCCCCACCATGAGGTTGTTCCCCCTGAGCCAAAGGCTGAGGATGAGCTCTGCTTGGAGGAGAGCAGTGGCAGTGTATCAAAATGAGCCTTATTATTTTCATGTGTTTATTACCATCAACATCATTTCTGATTATTATCCACATCATATGATGGATGTCTCAGGGCTCTGCAAGCACCATGCCTTTAACATCTGGAGGGATTTTTGTTTCCCTTTTGTTGAGAAAGCCATACTTGCCTGTGCCCAGGGTCATACAGGGCTTCCCAGGTGGCGCTAGTGGTAAAGAACCCGCCTGCCAATGCAGGAGATGTAAGAGATACAGGTTGGATCCCTGTGTTAGCAAGATCCCTTGGAGGAGGACGTGGCAACCCACTCCGATTTTCTTTTTTTTTTTAGTTCTATCAGTTTATTACTATCAACCCATCTGCCTCCACCCTCATGCATGTGTGCTCAGTCATGTAACCCCATGGACTGCAGCCTGCCAGGCTCCTCTGTCCATGGACTTTTCCAGGCAAGAATACTGGATGGGTTGCCATTTCCTTTTCCACCACTCCAATATTTTTGCCTGGAAAATCCCAGACAGAGGAGCCTAGTGGGCTACAGTCCATAGCATCACCAAGAGTTGAACATGACTGAGTGACTAAGCACTCATGCAATGTCATATAGTCTGAGTTCCCAAGCCAGTACTTGAACCTAGGCCTGACTCCAAACCCTACATTTGTAACCATGAGGCCATCTCCTCTCTGGTCAGGAACTGTTACACTACAAAGAATAACACCCTGTCCATCCAGCCTTGCCCATGTGGTGCTCACAGTCTTGCCTAGTGGTTTGGGGCAGAATGGAGTCTGGGGACCTGGGTTCAAGTCCCAGTCCTGCTGCTTGCTGACTATGTGAGGGGCAAGACCCTGCCCTTCTCTGACCCTCAGTCTCCTCCCCTGTAAAATGAGTGTGATAATAAGAACGTCCCCCTTCGAACCTTAGAGCAGGGCTGGCCACAGCAAGAGCTCTGTAAATGTCAATTGTCTTTGTTACGATGATGTTTACAAGAGAAAACAGTTGCAAATGATGGGCAATGCTTCAATGAGAGGGACAACATGTGGGAACAGCATGGTGGGTGGTTTTGAGTTTGGGGTGATTGAGGAACGCTTAGGGGACCAGAGTGGGCAAGGAAGGCCTTCCCTTCTTCCCCAAATGTGACTGTGCATCGAGTCCAGTGGGGAAGGCTAGAAGGCCCTGGGGACTAACATGTGTTCTTTTCCTGTAGTATGCCGGCATCAATCCCTTGGATGATGTCAACTCGGAGGTGAGTGTGCTTCTGGGGCGAGGACCTGGGCCTTCCTCCCTTCCCCCTGAATCAGTGCCCCCTGTCCCCTGGCATCAGGGTCGTGGGAAGCCTTTCTTCTGGGTGTGGGTACTTGCCCTGGTATCTTCTTGATTGGTAGTGTCTGCCTGAGGTGGACTTTTCTGTGATCTGCTTTTGATGCCTGCCACAGGCACAGACTGTGGAAAGAGGGTCCACCTGCCGCCTTTTTAGGAGATGGTTTTGGGGCAGGTTTGGCCCAAGACAGGGGTATTTTCTTTGAGGGAGGGGTCCACCTGAGAGTGTCACCTACCTCACCTGAGAGAAGGTCACCTACCTCAGTGGTTTTGTGGAATACATTTGTGACCCTCTCTGCATGCAATGCCAGAGAAGGCAATGACACTCCACTCCAGCACTCTTGCCTGGAAAATCCCATGGACAGAGAAGCCTGGTAGGCTGCAGTCCATGGGGTCGCTAAGAGTCGGACACGACTGAGCGACTTCACTTTCACTTTTCACTTTCATGCATTGGAGAAGGAAATGGCAACCCACTCCAGTATTCTTGCCTGGAGAATCCCAGGGACAGAGGAGCCTAGTGGGCTGCCGTCTATGGGGTCGCACAGAGTTGGACATGACTGAAGTGACTTAGCAGCAGCTGCATGCAATGCAGGAAACTTGAGTATGATCCCTGGGTTGGGAACATCCTCTGGAGAAGGGAATGGCAACCCACTCCAGTGTTCTTGCCTGAAAAATCCCACAGACAGAGGAGTCTGTCAGGCTACAGACCATGGAATCACAAAGAGTCTGACACAACTGAGCAACTAAGACTTACACTTTCATTTTGATCTGAGTCCACAATGCCAGGCCCGGGCATTTCCCTCCTGTGGGGTTCAGCATGAGTTAGCACATTCCTTTGCACTGTTACTGGGAGTGGAGGGTCTGAAACAGGAAGTGGTGGTCCTACTCTAATTGTTCTCCAGGCCTCTCCTAGGGGTTAATGGTCGAGGGAGCTGTTTGGGGACTTAGAGCCCTGAGGAAACTCCATGCCTCCTTTTTGCAGATTCTAGAGGCCACACGGGTGACCCGACACAGGAATGCCATGGCAGAGCGCTGGGAAGCCGGGATCTACGCCAGCGAGGATGAGGACTGAGCCTGGGCAGGCGCTGCCCTGGCACTGGGGAACTGCTGAGTCCCTGCCTTAGGACCTAGATCCCCATTTAAATCCACACCCGAGAACTGCACGTCTCGTGCTGACGGTCCCAAGGGTGGATGCATTTGTGGGGTGTGGGGTTTCTTTCCCGTTTTCATTTTCCTGGAGAAATTGCTGTGCTTTTAGATGACTTCTTCTGCTCCTGTGACTTTGCCAAACACTCTTGAGTTCTGGGAGGAAAGAGACCAGTCCTCTCACCTCCTGATATAATTATTACGGCTGGTCTGAGAGGGGAGACATCCTAACCCTTCTCCTTCTGGGAAGTCCCAAACTGACAGGGGAGACCTGCCTGGCTCCAGCCCTCGAAAGCCTCCAGTCTCAGGGAGGAGGCCTGAGCACCCCAATCCGAGGGTCTCGTGGCCCCCTCCGCAGAACACCCAGCACAGCTCTGACGTTATGGGATCCCATGGGGACAGCTCCCTAGCCCCGGGCATTGAAAAGTGCTCGATTTAGGGGCTTCTGTCCTACCTGAAATAAAGCAGCCGATGCGGTCCCTGCCTGGAGTGGGCGTGCCCTGAGCCTCTGCCTCCTTCACTTCTCCAGGTGACATCACTGCCCCCACCATTCCACTTCCCCAGGTGAGGCATACAGAAGGTGCTCAAGTAGTGCTTGTTCATGAGTGATTGTTCAGCTTTCCCACGTGGCCTCGTCAGTCACTCTCAGAGCGCTTATTCAGCTCCAGCTGGGTCCCCAGTCCCTCTGGCTCCAGGGGCAGTGGTTAGAAAAGGGTCGTTATTAGGCTCCACACATATACCACAGGCACCACTCCCGCGGATGAGATTATTCCCAGGAATGACCTGGTAGTCCTGACCCTTGTGTGGCTGGGGGCCCCTTTGCCCACCCTGCCTCGATTTCCTCCATGCATGGGGGTGGTGATGGGACCTCTTCTGCTCCCCCAACCCAGACCTCAGGGGTGAAACCCCAGCACCTGTGCATGGACCCCAGAGGGACCCCGACGGCGGCTCCTCCCCCTCCGATCCGGACCCACCCCTAGGATCCAGACTAGGAGCAGCTGGGGACGCCCACCCACAGGGTCTGTCCCCACCCGCTGCCCCAACTCCCTCACCACGGCCCGCGCCCCCTTCCAGCGCCTCCCCGACAGGCGGCCACAGGGAAGCCGCCACAGCTATTCTGAGAGCTATTCTTGAGAGCAGCCCACGCGGGGCGGGGAGGCGGTGCACCCGAAATAGCTGAGGCTGCGGGCGAGGGCGTCCCCGGGGCAGGGGGTAGGTGAGCTAGAGAGGGGCTACAGTGGGCAGAACAGATCCGCAGAGGGAGGGGGCCCTGTCCCCCAGGGGACCCCAGTCTAGGAAGGAGGCAGCGTCTGTATTCAGGGGGACGCCAGTCTAATGGAGGAGGGGACCTGTTCTCAGGGGGACCCCAGTCTAGGGAGGAGGCAGGGCCTGTGTCAAGGGGACCCCAGCCTCAAGGAGGAGGGGCCTGTGTCCTGGGGGAGCACTGGATCTGGCAGCATGCCTTCTGCCTGGTCCAAGGTCTGCTTTTCTCTGTAGTTCCCACTGTTCTGTTCCAGCCCCAGGAACCAAATGTGCCCCCCCACCCCCCGCCGTCCCCGCTAGCCTTTTAGGAAGGCAGTTCCGGGGTCTTGAATACTACCTGGGCCTCACTGGCTCCTCCCCCATCTCCTACCACATCTGTTCCTCCTCCACCCCGGTGCCCACTGGCTGCTCCCCCTGGTCCCCCTTCTCTGAGGATGCCAGTCTCTGGGGGTGATTGGAACTAGCAGGAACAGAGGGCTTAGACCAGTACAGCTAGGTTTTCTGACAGTCCTGAGGTCAGGAATCTGGCTCAGGCCTCACCGGGCTGAATCCAGGCATGGGCAGAGCTGGTCCCTCTGGAGGCCCCCGGGGAGCACCGTCTCCCCACTTTTTCAGCTTCTAGAGGTGCCGCATCCCTGGCTCGTGGCCCCTCCCTCTATCGTTACAGCCAGCAGCCAGCAGCTCAGCATGTCCTGTCTCTCTGCCTCTGACCCTACCCCTCCCTCTTATAAGGACCGTGTGATGACACTGGGTCTGCAAATCCAGGGTCGTCCGAATCTCAGGGGCCTTAAATTAATCCCTCCTGCAAAGTCCCCTCTGCCCTATGAGGTGACACGGCCACAGGCCTCAGGACCAGGATGGGGACATCTTTGGGGCTGTTACTCTGCTGACCAGACACAGAAGGACACACACTGTCTGATTCCACTCACAGGAGGTCCCTGGAGGAGTCAAATCCGCAGAGACAGGAAGTAGATGGTGGGGCCAGGGGGTGGGGGGAGGGGATGGGGAGTCATTGTTTCATGGGGACAGAGTTTCAGTTTAGGAGGACCGGAAAATACTGGAGATGACGGTGGGGCTGGTTACACAACAGGGTGAATGTGCTTAATGCCACTGAGCTGTGCTTTTATGTTATGTGTATTTTACCATAGTTATTTTAAAAAGAGAAAGGAAAAAATAGGTGTCTCTCTCGAAGGCCTCAGAAGGACCTTGGGAAAGATCCAGGAATGATGCATTTACTGGCTTAAAACCTGAGGAGTGTGCTGAAAAGTGCACTGTCCTTGAAATTCTCAATTCACCCTCACGGGCACATTTCAGGAGGCGGGTGGGAAGGTCTCGTTTTGATGATTCACTTTTGCTTAATTCTTCTCACTGGGCTGTGCCCTCGGGGAAGGGAGGGGAAATTCTATTCCACCTGCCAGGCTGCCTAGTCCCACAGGGGCTCGGCAAGAGGTTTTTTGTGTTTTTTTTTTTTTCTGGTGAGAGGTTTCAGTGAAGTCTTAGTGCAATTCCCAAAGGAGGGAGGGTCTGTCTGGATGGAAGACAAAGTGGAGACAAAGGCTGTGTCCGGACGTCTCTACTCTCTCTTTCCTGGTTTCCTCCCAGGTCGAGGTATGTGATCTGGGGAGGAAGGGAGTTTTCTCCGAGGCCATTAGAAAGGCTGAAACATAAGCCCGGTTTCCAGCTGAAAAGCCAGAACCTTTCCTTGCTCTCAGCATTTTTCACCTTCTCCTTTCGCGGTGTTGCTCTTATTCCATTAACTCCTGCAGGACCACGTCGGGATCAGGAACCAGGAGCTGGGCTGGGGCTGTGGCTCTGGGTTCTGGTGTGCCTCTGTCACTATCACTCCCTATGCACATCCGTCAGCTTGTGCTGTGTGACAACCATCCCTCGGTGCTCCGATAGCAGCTGCTATGAGCTCAGGATTCTGTGGTCAGCTGCAGGATTGCTGCCGGGTCTGGGGGACCCCCAGCCACATATCTGTTGGGCTGGGTGGCGAGGGGAGAGAGAACATTCAGATGCCCAGTTCCACTGAAAATCAAGCCAACCGTAAATGACATTTCCAGTATAAGTATATCCCATACAATATTTGGGACATTCTTATGCTAAGTAGCATAAGCATTAGATAGGATCAACAACTCAATGGACATGAGTTTGAGCAAACTCCAGGATATGGTGAAGGACAGGGAAGCCCCGCGTGCTGCAGATCATGAGGTTGCAAAGAGTCGGACACAACTTAGTGACTGAACAACAACAGCAATATGCTAAATAAAAAATCACACACTGTCTATCTGAAGGTATGGATGGCCTGGCTTTGTATTTGTGGAATCTGTGGCCCTGGACAGGGTGCCACAGCCAGGTCTCATCTGGCTCATCCCCAAGGAGTTTGCTCACAGGAGTCCTGGGCACAACAGGAGAGGTTCCAAGGCACAGGTGCTTGGGTGCTCGTGTCAGTCTGGGCGCTGTCCCTCCAGTGGTGCTAGGGGTGTGACCAGCCCTGAGTCAGGACAGACGGGGACTGCCAGGCTGGGTGGTGACCAGCACTTCATCCACCTGGCAGGGCAGGTGCGCCTTACATCATCCTGCCCCTTGGAGGTGATGGGCAGCATGTACTGGACTGGAAAGTGTGTGGACCCCCAGCCCTGTGGCTTAAGGTCCAGCTGTGAGGCTTGGGGAGCCCACGTGCCGCAACTTCTGAAGCCTGTGTGCTCTAGAGCCTGTCCTCCACAACAAGAGAAGCCACCACAGTGAGAAGCCCACACACCGCAACAAAGAGTAGCCCACACTCACCACAGCTAGAGAAAGCCTGTGCAACAGAGACCTAGTGCAGCCAAGAAAAAAAAATGGTCCACATTAAAAAAAAATCTAAAAAACGAAATTAAAAAAGTAAAAACACCCATTATCTCTACACAGTTTCTGAGCGTTGGAAGGCCAGCTCAGTGGGGCTGGGTCCTCAGCTCAGGGTCCCACCAGGCTGCAGTCGATGTGTTGGCTGCATTCTCATCTGAAGGCATTTTTTCCAGGCCTCTTTTTTGGGTACTGGCAGAAATGTTTTACATTTGTAGGACTAAGGTCTCGGTTTTATTGCTGGCCACCCACGAGTCTTTGCCACATGGTCCCTCCACCAGCAGGTCATTATGTGGATATTTGCCGCTCCCAGGCCTTCACAAAAGCCTCACCTGATTAGGCCAGGCCCACCCAGGGTGATCGCTCTTTCAATCAACTTGAGGTCAGCTGATTTGGGGACCTTAATCATACTTGAAGAAGTTCATCACCTTTACCAAAAAAGTTGCACCACACTCAAGGGGATTACTCAGGGTGTGCACACAGGGGCCAGAATCATGGGGACAACTCAGAGTTCTGGCCATTTTGGGGGGACCTAGCGTAGGGTTGAGGGCATGGGATCTAGTGGGAAAGGTTGGGTCTGAACTTCATCCCCAGTTTGAACCTCACCCTCATCAAGTTACCATGAGTAAACTGGCCTCTTCCAGTAAAAACTAGTCTCTTCCAGTAAAGGTGAGGTAACCCATTCACCCACAGACTAGGGGACCCATGAACGAGGGGTTTGGCAGTTCTTAACCCTTCAAGTCTCAAACTGATGGCAGAGGGGCAGATTTAGAACAGAGGCCTCTCTTGGTCGTCAATGTTTAAATCTTTTTTTCTCTCTTTTTTAAACGATTTGCTAATATTTAAAAATCAGGAAATTTTTATAAAAATCTGGATTTCTCACTTTTCTTGAGGAAGCCGAGCATGGCTGTGGCTGGGCAGCTCCCAGCAGATCCTGTGGGGAGAACCATCCCTCGGGTTTCACCACATTTCCCTTCTGCAAGAGAAGTGAGGAAACTATAATTGGATAAAAATTAGCGAGGGCAGTGCTGAGAGCAGTTTCTTTAAAAATAAATCCTCCTTTGCATCTTTTTTAACTTTCCATGCCTGCCATGCTCCCCCACCTCCATCTGCCTCTCAGACAGGCTGATGCCTGGACCCAACAGCAAATTTCCAGGCAGCGCCTTCTGTTGTTCAGTCGCTCAATCGTTTTGGACTCTTTGCGACCCCAAGGACTGCGGCACACCAGGCTTCCTGTCCTTCACTATTTCCTGGGGTTTGCTCAAACTCAGGTCCACTGAGCAATCCAACCATCTCATCCTCTGTCTCCCCCTTCTCTTTATGCTTTCAACCTTTCCCAGCATCAGAGTGTTTTCCAATGAGTTGGCTGTTCACATCAAGTGGCTGAAGTATTGGAGCTTCAGCTTCAGCATCAGCCCTCCCAGTGGGTATTCAGCATTGATTTTCTTTAGGAGTGCCCTCTAGTGGGACTGAATTTGGGGATAAAAACAGGGTCAGAGCTCTGAGGTTATTTGCAGGGCCCTGTGCCCCGGTTTTCACAGGTGGTTGCTGCTGTGGGTTAGGTAAGCCCCCTTCCCTAGATTCATGTCTAATGAAAGCTCAGAATGTGACCTCACCTGGGGACTGGTCCGACTGGTCAGGGGTCTTTGGATTGCAAGAAAAAAAGGTTGAAGTAAACTCTACTCAAATGGGCTTTGGTAATACTGGGCTTTACTAGTTCACATAAATGAATAGTCAAAGTAGGACAGCTGCAGGCTCAGCTGGTTCCAGCCCCCAAACAGGGTATTCTTCACCTCTGAGAGCCCCAGATTCAAGACCCAGCTCTGCCAGCCTCAGTTTCCTCATCTGTAAGGAGACTCTGGTGGCTCAGATAGTAAAGAATCTGCCTGCCAATGTGGGAGACCTGGGTTTGATCCCTGGGTTGGGAAGATCCCCTGGAGAAGGGAATAGCAACCCACTCCAGTATTCTTGCCTGGAGAATCCCATGGACAAAGGAGCCTGGTAGGTCACAAAGAGTCGGACACAACTGAGCAACTAATGCTTTCAAGAAGTAGTCTCGCTGACCCCTCCATAGGTGGGTGGTTATGAAGGTTACCAGGCAGCTGACACACAATCAGGGCTGCATAAATAAATGTTGGCTCTTGTTGCTACTGACCAAGTAAACAAAGGAATCCTCACCAATCAGGGACTCAGATGCAACTTCCTGGATCGAGGCTGAAGGGAGCAAATGCATGCTGCCACCAGAGGGCAGCAAAACATTAACTAAGTAGCATTTAAAGGCCATGAACCCTGAATATTCACTGGAAGGACTGATTATGCTCAAGTAGAAGTTCCAATATTTTGGCCATGACTCATTGGAAAAGACCCTGATGCTGGGAAAGATTGAAGGCAGGAAGAGAAGGGGGTGACAGAGAATTAGATGGTTGGATGGCATCACCGAGCCAATGGACATGAGTTTGAGCAGGCTCTGGGAGTTGGTGATGGACAGGGAAGCCTGGTGTGCTTCCTGTCATTGAGGTCAGACACAACTGAGCGACTGAACAAGCAGCACCAGTTCTCATCCAGCATGAGAAAGCTGCCTCCCTACTCCTCAAATTGGCTGGCATTTTCCCAGAACACCTTGAGGGCCCAGACTGGAGAAAGTGCAGCATCCGCCCCCCCCCACGCCCACCCTGTCCCTCTTCCCCCACCAATCCAGAGAAACCCCTAGGCTGGTGAAGGTAAGGAGTAGGGTAGTGTGGAGGCAGCAGCACTGAGCGATGTTAGAGGAAACTATTTGCCTTCTAGAAGTGTTTTTATGTATTTTAAAAATCTATTAATTTTTTCCCAGAACAAAGTAGTTGGAAAAAAGCCAAAAAAAAAAGAAAGAAAGAAAGGTAGGTATATTAAAATGGCATTATTTTAGGCTTAAATACATACATTTCATTTCTACTCTAAACAGAATTTATGCTTTTGTCCACAGTCTTGCCCCTGCAAACTGCGTTTCCTTCCTTGGTTTCCTGCTGGGGACCTGCAGTGTCTGGATAGAAAGTCCATTTGGCAAAGAGCCTCTGGTGTCTCCAGAGAATTCTAGATACCTTGAGGTAATATTGGGGGGGCTCGCTGGACAGGTGCCCACTGTGGGCACTTTGTCACGTGGGATTCGGAGGGAGGCAGGGTAGGGCGTGGCCGGGAGCTTTGGAGGGAGACCTCGTGCACTCTGCTCTTGCTCCACAACCTTCTGGGGCTCCCGGTGGCCAGTGGCCAGAGGCCAAAGGCCACTGACAGCACAGTCTCCAAGTCCTTCCTTCCTTCATTCACTCAAGCCTCCAAGTGCTGTCAGACCAGCAACAAGAAATCATAACAGCTCACCTTTGTGTGTGCTTAGGGAAACCCTTCTAAATCATCGTGGTCTTTATAGTCCTTGGAAACAGAACGCACCCTTGCTCGCCCCCTACGACCCCCACCCAGGCTGGATCCCAGGACCCCTCCCACCACCCCGCATCATCCCTCCATCATTCTTCACCCCACCCCATCCCACCCCTCTGGGACCCCCGCTGTCCTCTCCGCGGTCTGTTCTCCCTGTAGCCCGCAGAGGGCGCTTGAGCAGCCGGCCGGGGCGTCCCTGCTCTGCCCCGCCACCTGGGGACTCCCGCGTCCCTGGGGGTGGGAGTCCAGCCTTCCGCGCCCTGGGGCCCTGCACAGCCTGCTCCACCCTCTACCCACGTGGATCTCCTTGCTCCTCTTCCAACACACCTACCCTGGGACCTCCAAGAGGTATGCGCGTCCTCAAATGCCCCTCCCCGCCACGTGGTATTTGCTCTGTAAGTACTGAGTGACTGAACTGACTGAACAACCTGTGAGGCGAGAACAGGCTAGAATGCCCAGGCCCAGAGGGAAGCCGGCAGGACCCGGCGTGCAGCCTAGGTGTCAGCCTGCGCGGCCCCTGGGGGCGTGTCCGACGGTCACTGGCCGAAGGTGGGGGAGGGTTGAGCCCCTCTCAGGGCGCAGGCCCCCTGCGCCGACCTCACGGGGCGAGACGAAGCCACCTGGTGGAGAGTCCATCCCGGGGGCCCGGCACAAAGTAGGTGCTGAATAAGTGTCCCACGGGCTGAAACCCTGGAGGAGAGGGCTTCCTGAGGTGCCACCTAGCTTGGTCTCCCCCAGCGTCTGTTTGGGGGGGGCGGGGCGGGGGCCGCCGGGGAGGTGGAGGCTGGACGGTGGGAGGACCAGTGGCATGAGCCCCCTGGGGCCAGTCCTGACGGAGTCCAGTTGACCAGTGCTAGTTCCAGGCACAGACTCGGGTGGCCGTGGAAGCTGGGGGAAAGAGAGGAACTCTGACCTCTGACCCCTGACCCCCAGGCGTGAGCTTCAGCCTAGACTCCCTCCAGCTAAGCTGGTCTCTTTAGGCCCATTGCTCACCCACTGGAGAAGGCAGTGGCACCCCACTCCAGTACTCTTGCCTGGAAAATCCCATGGATGGAGGAGCCTGGTAGGCTGCAGTCCATGGGGTGGCTAAGAGTCAGACACTACTGAGCAACTTCACTTTCCCTTTTCACTTTCATGCATTGGAGAAGGAAATGGCAACCCACTCCAGTATTCTTGCCTGGAGAATCCCAGGGATGAGGGAGCCTAGTGGGCTGCCGTCTATGGGGTCGCACAGAGTTGGACACGACTGAAGCGACTTAGCAGCAGCAGCAGCTCACCCACTCTGAGCCTGTTTCCTCCTTTGGAGAGCGGGTGGGTGGTCCTGGTGTAACAGTGTGACCAAGGCTCCAGGGGCTTTACTGCTGAAGTTAACACCCAGGATGTTGGCAGATGCCAGTCAGCCCTTGCGAAGGACTTCAGGGGATCTGGGCATGGCTTTGTGGGATACAAGGCCCAGCTCTTGGGGTCCAGACAACCACCAGCAAAGTGCTGTCATTGTCTCCGTTGTTTAAAAATTGAGGTAAAAAATCACATAACATGAAGCTAACCACTGACCATCCTAAAGGATACAATTCAATGTTTTTTAGTGCATTTATAAAGTTGTGTAACCACCACCTTCAATTCCAGAACATTCCCTCACTCCAAAAGAAAGCCCCGTCCCCATCAGCAGTCACCCCACCTCCTCCCCAGCCCCTGACAATCAGGAATCACTCTCTGTGTATGGATCGGCCTGTTCTGGACGTTTTCCGTCAGTGGAATCACACCCTGTGTGTCCTTCTGTGTCTACTTCTCTCACTGAGCATCGTGTTCTCAGGGTCCATCCACGTGGTAGAAAGGTTCCTTCACCCCTTTTCATGGCTAAGAGATGCTCCTGGGTGTGGAGGGACCACATTTGTATATCCATCATCTGTTGATGGTCATCTGGGTTGTTTCTACTCTGGTTGTTATGAATCATGCTGCTGTGAACACGTAAGTAGTTGTGAGTGTGTATGTGTGTGTGTTTCGTTTCCTTTAGACATATACCTAGGAGTGGAATTGCTAAATCATAAAGTAATTTTTTTTTTAACTTTTTGAGGAACTATGGACTATCTTCCACTGCAGCTACACTGTTTTACATCCCACCTGCCATGGACAAGTGTTTGATTTCTCCACTGGGAGCTTCTTATAAAACAAAGCGCCCACCAAGGGAGGCAAATGGCTCAGGAGGTGGCTTTGAGCTGGTGAAGACTCTTCCTGCCCCTGACTGACTGTGGGTCCCCAGCCTGGTCTCTTCTCTCACCCGCAGGCTCCTCATACGGGCCACACCATCCCTCCAGCCCTGTATCCAGGGTCTAGTGGACGAGGCAGGAATTAACACAGCCATGGAGAGGGAGAGGCCTGGGGGTCTGGGGTTGCCCTAGCTGTGTGGTTTACAGCTATTCTGAGCTGCAGTTTCCTCATCTGTGAAATGTATACGTTATCATGTGTGGGACTTACCTGGTGGTCCAGTGGCCAAGACTCTGAGCTCCCAATGCAGAGGACCTGGGGTTCGATTCCTGGTCAGGGAACTAGATCCCACATGCCACAACTAAGACCCAGTTCAGTCAAATAAATAAATAATTAATTAATAAAATATATTAAAAAAAAAAAAGAAGAATCCGCAGGGGATATGGGTTCAATCTCTGATCTGAGAACTAGGATCCCACATGCCAAGGGGCAACTAAGCCCATGCGCCTACAGCCTGCAAGCTACAACAGAAGAAGCCTGAGCACCACAGCTAGAGAATAGCCCCTGCTCCCAACAACTAGAGAAAGCCTGAGCACAGCAATGAAGACCCAGCACAGCAAAAAATAAATAATATAAAAAAATAGCTTAAACGAATTATCATGTGACTCAGCACTTCCACGTGTGGGTATGTGCCCCAGAGAACTGGGACAGATACTCAGGCAACTCCTTGTACATGTACGTTCACGGTATCCAGAATGCACACAACACAGATGTCCGTCAGTGGATGCGTGTTACACACCATGTGATCCTGCTGCACCATGGAATATCATTCAGCCATTAAAAAGTGAAACACTGATTCTTGCTACAATGTGGATGAACCCTGAAAACATAATGTTGATTGAAGGAAACCAGACACAGAAGGACAAATATTACGAGTCTGCTTGTGTGTGTGTGTGTGTGTGTGTGTGTGTGTGCATGCGTGCGCTCAGTTGTTCAGTCATGTCTGACTCTGTGACCCCATGAACTGTAGCCCACTAGGCTCCTGTCCATGGGATTCTCCCAGGCAAGAGTACTGGAGTGGGTTGCCATTTCCTACTCCAGGGGATCTTCCTGACCCAGGGATCGAACCTGCATCTCTTGCGTCTCCTACATTGGCAGGCGGATTCTTTACCACTCTGCCACCTGGGAAGCCATTCATTTATTTGAAAACCCTGAAACAGGTGGGTTCACAGAGGAAGACAGTCAATAGTGGTCACCAGGAGCTGCTGGAGCGGGTATGGGAAGGCTTGCTAGTGGGGGCAGAGCTTCCTACTGAGGTGGTGAAAGTGCTCTGGAGTCAGACCGTGGTGGCATTTGCACAACTCTGAATGTACTACCAACCCCTGGATGGTTCATTTTAAAATAATGGATTTTGTGGTCGGTGGTTACATCTCAGTTAAAAGAAGATGCTTCTAGAGCTTTTTCAAAAGCAGCTGCCCCTCCTGTCACCTTCCTATCAGTGACATGAGGAAGTTCCCATTGCTACGGGCCCTGGCTGACACTTGGCGTTGTCGATATATTTGGTTTCAATGGCTGGCCCCTCACTGGGGTCTTACTCTGCACAGGGGCCACACGGGGTTCAAGCTCTTTGGCCATTTGGGGTGTCCTTCTTTAGGACCTTCCCATTCAGGTCTTTGGCCCATTTTCTTCAATTGGGATATTTAGTTGTTTTTTTTTTTGTCATTGATTTGTGAGAGTTCTTTATATATCGTAGACCCCAGTCCTTTGCCAGATTATATGCTGTAAGTATCTTCCCCTACTCTGCCCTTTGCCTTTTGACTCTCCTAATGGTGTATTTGGACAAACTCACTTGTTTAAAATAAAAGACTAAATGTTTTAATTATAAATAAATTTTATAAGCAAAGAGGCTCAGCATGTGAGTCACCAGGGAGAAGGTTTGCCAACAGTAGCATCAGCTTTTCCATGCAGAGGGCAGAAGGGATAAGACTGGTTTCATTCACAGATAAAGAGACCAAGGTTCCCAGAAGCACCCTGACTTGTCCTGGGTCACCTGGAGCAGCAGCCCCGAGCTCTGCTCTCCTGCCCCTGCTTTGGGAGGGATGTTTCCAGAAGACACACATCCTGGCCCACAGAAAGGAGTTTCTGAGCAGATCTGGAGGTTTGGCATGAAACCCTTCATTTCAAGTTATAAAACCTCATTTCCCGTCAAGACAAATGGAAAAGGCTGGGGACAGGGAGACCACTGTTTATGTCTTGTCCACTCTGGCCGGCCACTGGCATAGTCAGTCATGTAACCGAATGATGTGGGGTGAGGACACAGCAACTCTCAGGGGCTCCGGAAGACTGGGGTCAGCTGGCTTGAGCTGGACACTGCTGCTGGGGCCCATCCCCCACATGGGGGCCCCCAGGTCCACCTCTGTGTCCTCTTTGCTCTTCCCCTGGGGGCAGTGGGTGTTGGGAGGAGCCAGAGTGGGCAACCAGGAGCCACTTGAGTGATGCATGCCCCGCCTTTCTGGGCATTAGATATTTGGTGGTCGGGACTTCCCTGGCAGTCCAGTGGTTAAAACTCTGTGCTTCCAATACAGGGGTTGTGGGTTCAGTCCCTGGTTGTGGAAGTAAGATCCCACATGCCACACAGTTCATCCAAGAACAAGCACTAAGCAGACTATTTGGTGTTTGGAAAGTCTGATCCTGGATGTATATATACCCAAAATAACTGAAAATAGGTATTCAAAGAAAAACTTGTACATACACATTCACAGCAACCAAAAGTGGAGATTACCCAAATATCCACCCACAGATGATGGTGAAACATCATGTGGTCCCTCCACTCATGGAGCATCCCTCAGCAGTGGAAAAGAAGAAAGCCCTGACACTTGCTACCACGTGGATGGACCCCATGTTGGAAGTATCCTGGTGATTAGTGGTGGTGGGCCTGCCCGTCACATCGTGGCCACAGGGACAGAGCAGACATGGGATTTTTTAAATTGTTTTTGAAATTTAGCAGATTGACAATATCTGTTAGTTTCAAGTGTTCAGTAAAGTGATTCAGTTTTTATATATATATATATATATATACCTTTTCAGATGATTTTGTTATAGGTTATTACAAAGTATCAAATGTAGGTCTTTGTACTTAGAATTGGGATTTTTAAAAATTTACTATTTATTTATTCTCGGCTGTGCTGGGGTCTTGGGTTGCTCTGCGTGGGCTTTCTCTAGTTGTGGGTGTGCAGGCTTATCACTTCGGTGGCTCACCATTTCCAAAGTAGTTGTGGCCCACAGACTTGGTGCTGGAGATGCTGGGCCTGAGGACCAAGGTGAGCCTGATCACACCCCAGCGGCTGGTCTGAGCAGGATGCCACCGCCAAGAGGGTGGCCGCAGGCACACCAGCCCTATTTATACCAGGAACCCATGGAAAGTTCTCCTGGCTGCACCAAGCTGCTCTCATCAATAAGTCATTGGCAGGATGAATATTCCACCCCAGGGGCAGCCAGGAGGCGCTGCATTACCTTCTGCAAGCCTGCCTTGGCAGGATATTAAAACGGCCAGTAGGGCTGTTACTCGGAAGGTCAAACGTAGAGTTTCTGTGTGACCTGGCAGTCTCCCTCCTGGGTGGAAATAAGGTGAAAACAGGAGTCCACACAAATCTGTTCATCCACGTCCACAGCAGCAAGAGGTGGACATGCCCAGACACACATCTGTGGAGGGCGGGTGATCGCAGTGTGGTCCCTTCCCACACAAGAGCATCACTAGGCCACGAAGAGAAGCCCTGACATTCCCTCCAAAATGAGTGGACCCCAAGAACAAGATGTTCAGTGATAGAAGCAGACACAGAAGGACACACAGGTTGTGATTCCACTGATGGGAAATGTCCAGAACAGGCTGGTCCACAGACACAGGAGTGGGTTCCTGGTTGTCAGGGGAGGGGGGTGACTGCTCATGGGGTGGGGTTTCCTTTTGAGGTGATGGAATGTTTAGGTATAGGATAGAGCTGATGGTCACATAACTGAATATATAAGAAACCACTAAATTGTATAATTAAATTTTTTTTGTATAATTTAAAAAATGTTTACTAGTTTTTTGCACAAATTAAGGTATACAATACAGCAGGGTATAATTTCTTCTTAAAAGCCTGTCCCAATTCATCATTTCCCATAATTCCATCAAGCTGTCTCTATAGGAGCAAACACTTTTATTTCCCAGCTTTATTGAGTATGATTGGCAAATAAAAATTGTATATATTTAGTGTGCAGAATGTGATGGTTTGACACATGTTTACATTGTGAAGTGATGACCCAATCAAGCTAATTAATACAGACATCACCTGATGTAGTTACCTCTGCTCTTGTGATGAAAACATTTACAATCTACTTTCTAAGCGACTGTCAAAGACGCTGAGCAATATTATTAACTGTAATCACTGTGATTAGATCCCCAGGACTTATTCATCTCATAACTCAATACCCTCCAGTCCCTGGTAACCACCATTCTGCTTCTTTGAGCTTGATTTTTTTTTTTTTTTTTGGTTGCACAGCATGCAGACCCGGCATGCAGTATCTTAGTTCTCCTACCAGGGATTGAACCTGTGCCCTCTGAAGTGGAAGTGCAGAGTCCTAAGCACAGGACCACCAGGGAAGTTCCTGCATTTCTCCATCTGATATATAATGTCCTCTGTGTCCATCTATGTTGTAACAAATGGCAGGACTGCCTTCTTTTTTAAGATAGAATAACATTTCATCATATATATATATATCACATTTAAAAAATATATTCATCCATCAATGGACACAGGTTGTTTCCATATCTTGGCCATTGTAAATAGTGATGCAGTGAACATGGGGGTGCAGATATCTTTTCTGCTTAGTGTTTTTTGATTTTCTTCAGAGAAATACCCAGCAGTGGAATTGCACGATGATATGGTAATTCTATTTTTAATTTTTTGAGGAACCTCCATGCTGTTTTCCACAGTAGCTGCATCAGTTTACATTCCCACTGACAGGGCACATGGGTTCCCTCTTTTTCTGAATCCTCACCAACAGTTATTGTTTGTGTTCTTTTTGATGATCGGCATTCTAAGCGGGCTTCCCAGGTAGTGCAGTGGTAAAGAATCCGCCTGCCGATGCAGGAGACGCAGGAGACAAGGGTTTGATCCCTGAGTCAGGATGATCCACTGGAGAAGGAAATGGCAACCCACTCCAGTATTCTTGCCTAGAAAATTCCATGGGCAGAGGACCCGGGCGAGCTACAGTCCATGGAGTCACAGAGTCAGACACGACTGAGCACTATTACTTCCTTACTTCCATTCTGAGTGGTGTTAGGTGGTATCGAATTGTGGTTTTGATTTGCATTTCCCTGATGAAAGCAAAGCTATGGTTTTTCTGGTAGTCATGTATGGATGTGAGATTTGGACCATAAAGTAAGCTGAGCGCTGAAGAGTTGTGGTGTTGTGTTGTGGTGTTGGAAAAGACTCTTAAGAGTCCCTTAGACTTTACCAGTCAATGGTAAAAAAAATCAGTCCTGAATCCTCATTGGAAAGACTGAAGCGAAGCTCTAATACTTCGGCCACCTGATGCAAAGAACCCACTCACTGGAAAAGACCCTGATGATGGGAAAGATTGAAGTCAGGAGGAGAAGGGGCTGACAGAGGATGAGATGGTTAGATGGCATCACCAACTGCCTGGATGAGTTTGAGCAAGCTCTGGAAGTTGGTCAGGGAAGCCTGGCATACTGCAGTCAATGGCATCGCAAAGAGTTGGACATGACTGAGTGACTGAACTGAACTGAACTGATGACTAGTGATGTTGAGCATCTTTTCACGTACCTGTTGGAAAAGTATTTATTCAGATCCTCTGCCCAAGTGAAAAGTATATATTTATTTGTGTGCACTGAGTCTTAGTTGTGGCATGTGGGATCTAGTTCCCTGACAAGGGATCCAACCCAGGCCCCTGCATTGGGTGCTCAGAGTTTTAGCCACTAGACCACTAGGGAAGTCCCCTCTGCTTTTCTTTTTCTTCACAAAATCTAGCTGTTTGTTATTTTGTTGTCACATATGGACCTCCCTTGCCCTGCTCTTATCAGTGTGCTCCCTCCTTTAAAAATAGCTTTCCATTTTTGAGCAGTTTTAGGCAGAAAAATTGAGCAGAAATGGCAGAGTTCCCACTTAGACACCCTCACACTCATTTCCCTGCTGTTTCTTCCTTGGTCATGAATGTCTGGCGTTGCTGTGCTACAGAGTTACAGCCCACGATCAACTGTGATACTCTACTATTCACAAAGGTGGTAGTGACACAGGTTATGCTTCTTTAGTAACTTTTTTTTTTTTAGTAACTTTTTAATATTTATTTTTATTTATTTGGCTGTGCCAGGTCTTAGTTGCAGCACGCAGGATCTTTGATCTTGTGGCGTGTGGGATCTTTAGTCATAGCATTTGAACTCTTAGCTGTGGCACGTGGGATCTAATTCCCTGATCAAGGCTGAAACTCGGACCCCCAGCATGGGGAGCACTGGAGTCTTAGCCACTGGGCCACCAGGGAAGTCTGCCGTAGCTCATTTCTTCCTAGCCCTGAATCACATTCTACTGTCTGCAGGTCCAGCGTGTGTCTATCCATCCACCTGCTGGAAGGCACCTTGGTTGCTTCCTGGCAAGGCAGTTAGGGCAGTTAAGAGTTAGAAGCTGCTGTAAATGCCCAGGTGCAGGTTTCTGTGTGGATGTGTCACCTGCTCTTACTTCTTCAGAGCTCAGGCCACTCGCCGCAAAGGTCTTGCTGAATCCTGGAGCCCTGGGCCAATGTCCACCACCACCAGTGACAGCGTGAGGGTGGGACCTATGGAGCTGAGCCTGGGGGCAGCTAGAGGCTGGGTTGGACAGACCCTGCTCCAAGTGCCACTTAGAGCTGTGAGCTGAACCTCAGTGTGCGCAGCTTCATGAGGCCCAGAGGAGCAGTGGGAAGAGGGCTGCTGGCACAGGCCTCCCCATCTTCCATCTTCTCCCTTCTCCCCTTCATTTTCCCCTGCTTCAGGTGGACGATGTTCGTGAGCAGCCAGTGGGGCAGCCACAGGTGGACAGCCATCACCCTTGAATCCTTGCTTGTCAGGGACAAGAGCCTCCAGACACGGAAAAGTGGGGCAGAAAATGTCCTCAGCAGGTTTTTCTGGCCCACGGAGTCCGAGGTGGTAACTCACCGTTGGGCTGCCTGAACTTGTCCAAGTTTCCCAATTTCCCTCCTGTGCACACAGATCTCAAATGAGGGAAACTCCCATGTGGTCTGACAGGTACTTCCCATGTCCTGACCCCACCCCACCACAGCCTCAAGGGCCGCTGGGAAAAGCCGGAGTCCGCTGGTTTGAACCTGGGGACTCATGTTCTGTTCACCAGACAAAGAATCCTGCTCACAGGTGGAATGAAGTAAAACGGGGCAGCTGCTGTGAAAACAGCAGTTCCTCCAAAAGTCAGACCTAGGTACCATCCATCCCAGTAATGCCAGTCCTAGGACTGTACCCCCCCCACCCCCAGTAACTGAAAAGTGTTAAGTCACTCAGGTGTGTCTGACTCTTTGTGACCCCATGGACTGTAGCCCACCAGGCTCTTCTGTCCATGGCAATTCTCCAGGCAAGAATAATTGAGTGGGTTGCCATTCCCTTCTTCAGGGAATCTTCCTGACCCAGGAATTGAACCTGGGTCTCCCACATTGCAGGCAGACTCTTTATTGACTGAATCACCAGGGAAGCCTGGAAACTGGAATAACTGAAAATAGGTATTCATACAAAGATGTGCTCACAACTGTTCATAGCAGCCCCAAAGTGGAGACAACCCAAGTGTCCATTGATGGGTGACTGTATACACAAATATGGTCCCTCCACACACGGAAACACCACTCATCATGAAAAGGAGAGAAGCCCGGACACGAGCTACCATGCGGATGGACCCTGAGGGTGTGATGTTCAGTGGGAGAGACAGACACAGAAGGACACACTGTGTGATTCCATTAATGGGAAACTATCAGAAGAGGTCAGTGTAGAGACAGAGACTGGATTAGTGGTTGTCAGAGGCTGCCGAGGGGGTGGGGGTGACTGCTAACAGGGACCACATTCCTTCTAGGGTGATGGAATGTTCTGAAATTAAATAGAGGTGATGGTTCCACAGCATTGCAAATGTACTGCTACTGAATTGTTCACTTGAAAATGGTCAACTCTGGGAATTCCCTGCTGGTCCAGTGGTTAGGACTCAGCACTTTCACTGCCCAGACCCAGGTTAGATCCTTGGTTGGGGGATTAGGATCATGTTCAAAACAATGTTACTCCCTATGAGACTTCATTGATCATGAAATTGACTGTAAATCTAAAAGAGCCGGTCATCTTACCAGCAAAATGGGTTTAGTGTGGAACAGCAGAAGAGTTACAATCTGGAACACACACTCCTGGGAGCCATAGGCCAGTATGGAAGACAAAGCCAGGAATCTTTTATAGAGAATAAAAGTCAGGAGGGTTGTTGTAAGCAAAGAGCCCATTGGAGGAAACTGGGAGCTAGGAGTGTGACAGTTTTTCATTGGCTGGGCTGTGGTGGTCTCTCATTGGCTGGGTTGTGATGGTCTCTCATTGATGGGCTGGGGTGGTCTCTCATTGGCTGGGCAGCTGTGATCCCCCTCATTGGCTCGGCTGAGATGATCCTTCATTGGGTGGGCTGTGGTGGTCCCTCATTGGCTGGTCTGTTGCTGGGCAAGGAGAAACGCTTCCTTCTCAGCGGGTGAGAAGTAGTAACCTTCCTGGTGGGATGAAAAAGTAAGTCTTCCTATTTGGGCTCTGCAGTAGTGGGGGTGAGGGTGTCCCCTTCCACCTCCAGCTCCACTTTATTTATTTATTTAATTCAAGTGATGTATTTTTTTTCATTTTTTGGCCTTGCTACTGGGGGTGGGGGACATGCAGAATGGAACCCATGCCCCCTGCAGTGGAAGTGTGGAGTCCTAACCACTGGATCACTCCAGAAGTTCCTTTTGACTCCATTTTAAGTGAGGTTTCCTTTGTTCAGTGTCAGAATTCTACTGGCTGGGTGCCTGCCCTATGCTGGGCAGAGATTACGGGCCCAGGTTAATCATAAAGGCCACCATCTTGAGTATGCGTCGAACGTCTGAACCTGGCCTCCAGCCTCCAATTTCCCGGAAAAAAATATTCCATTTCAACAACAGCAGTATCGCTGACTCTGTTGGTGTCCCACTTGAGTGCCGAAGCCCCCTGAAGCCTGACGGATATTCTCCAGTTTGGTCTTACCTGTCTTTCTGTGTGGAGGTCAAGACCACACAAAGGGCTTCTCACTGCATTGACCAGGCTCTGCAAGGGGCAAATCTTGCCCTTGTTTTAGAAGTGAGCCCTTTTACGCACAGGGCACAGGGACGGCTCCAGGGTGGTCAGCCTCACTAACTCTGTGCTGTGTACAGAAACCCGAACTGGATCACAACAGTCGAGGAGCTGCCCAGCCTGCAAGCCTCGGGGTGGTAGCCTCTGCCTCAGTTTCGTCGTCGGCAAGCTGGATGTCAGCTGTCCACTTGGCGTCTAAAATTCTGTTCCCTCCCTGATCCAGCCTGGCCTGCCAGTGGCAGAATCTCCTGCCCACCCTCCTCCCTACAGCGGCCACGTGGGGGCGGCCCAGCGGCACCGGCTGGAGGGCGGGAGTCGGGGGATGGGGGAGAAGCAGCCTGCGTCGTGGGCCTGGGGTCCAGTAGATGCTGGGCCCGCTGAGATGCAAAATAGCCCACAGTGTGGTAGTGGGGGGCGGGGCAGGAGGGGGCCTCTGGGAGGGTGCCTAAGGCTTGGCCAGGCGGAACTCAGCAGAATCAGAAAGGAAAAAGCAGTTCCTGGCGGCCTCTGACTTAAAACAAACAAACAAACAAAAGTGGGAAGGAGCGGAGGAATGCCAGGAATGCGGCCAGTTCCCCACGCGGGTGGGGCCCTGGCCGATAGCCTCCAGTCCCACCCAGAGGCCCACCCAGACCACCCCCAGCCTCTGTGCTCCACCAAGCGACAAAGACAATTATTAACAAGCTTGGAAGAAGCAGAGCCATTAAAATTGCTTCAAACCCTCTCTCTGGTTTTCTTTCACTTTTTGGTTTTGCTCGTCATCCCTCAGGCGGAAGTAAAAGGGAAAAATTATTAATATCAAAAGCGGTGCCTAGGAACCAAAGGAATTTTCCTTCCTTGTCTGGGGTCGTGATCTCGGCTGCCCTGCCGGCCCTCAAGTAAGGGGACCTAGGGGTCTGGCCGGGGAGTCCCTGGTAGTTTGAATTCTTCAAGCTCTGGGATGGAAGAGAAACCCCGTGGAAGGTTCCAGAGACAAGGGTTTCATAGGCAGGAATAACCATGAACTCTTCAGGGTGTCAGTGGCCCACCGGAATTTAAAACTGTGTTTCTAAAACCTTGGCCTGGTCTGTCCCTGTATGTCCCCGTGGCTTTGCCGGAACCCCAGACAATATCTGGAAATGACACAGAACATTCCGGAGTCCAGAGGCCGCTCTCTGGAGATAAATACAAGACTCTCAGTACGTTTGTTTTTTTTTTTATTATGGGACCTATTTTATCTTAAGCAGAAAGGAAGTCGCCAAGAAAACAGGCTAATGGAAGCTGGTGGGGCCTTCCTTTGCCCAGCTGCTTCTAGAATGTTCCTTCAGGGTGATGGGTGGGAATTTAAAACCCTGTTGGCTCCACAGAGAAGCTTGGGGTGGGGGCAGGGGGTGTAAAATGTGAATTTCTTAAAAAAAAAGTTGGATCACAGGGAAGGAAAGGTGATCGCCCCAGGCTTTCAGGTTTTTTTCTGGTTGTTTGTCCAGCTCTGATGCTCTGATAGGAAGGCCCAGGGGCAGGGTTCTGGTGTTGGACGCCCTGGGGAGACCACAGGTTCTAGGTCAGCGGGGCTGGGGAGGGGGCTCCCAGACATGGGACTAGGGGCCAGTGTGCATGCACCTGGGCCCAGGGTGAATCCTGAGTTCAGAGTTGGCAGGGCAGTGGCCCGCATGAGGGCCCAGGGAGCGGTGTGAGGGCCGTGGCCTCAGCCAGGGGCTCCCACTTGGACAGCTAGCCAAGGACGTGCAGTGTTTCAACCTTGATCCAGTTAGAGTTAAAGGTGATTGTTTCCAGGGGTTAGGGTTCGGTCCCTGGTCAGAGAACTGAGATCCTGCAAGTCCTGAAAGTGAAAGTCACTCAGTCCTGTCTGACTATCTGCAACCGCATGGACTATACAGTGCATAGAATCTGCCAGGCCAGAATACTGGAGTGGGTAGCCTTCCCTTCTCCAGGGGATCTTCCCAACCCAGGGATCAAACTCAGATCTGCTGCATTGCACGCAGATTCTTTACCAGTTGAGCCACAAGGGAAGAAGCCCAAGAATACTGGAGTGAATGGCACCCCACTCCAGTACTCTTGCCTGGAAAATCCCATGGACGGAGGAGCCTGGTAGGCTGCAGTCCATGGGGTCGCTAAGAGTCGGACACGACTGAGCGACTTCACTTTCACTTTCCACTTTTTCATGCATTGGAGAAGGAAATGGCAACCCACTCCAGTGTTCTTGCCTGGACAATCCCATGGACGGAGAAGCCTGGTGGGCTGCAGTCCATGGGGTCGCACAGAGTCAGACACGACTGAAGCGATGCAGCAGCAGCAGCAGCAGCCTATGCCTTCTCTAGCGGATCTTCCTGACCCAGGAATCAAACCACGGTTTCCTGCATTACAGGCAGATTCTTTACCAATTGAGCTATCAGGGAAGCCCTGGAAGTCTTGGGAGTGGGGAAAAAAAAGAATCGATGTTTCTGGAAAGTCCTGTGGATGGATGGTGGGGACGGCTGCATGACAGTGTGAATGTGTTTTGTGCTAGAAATGGAGAAGATGGTGAATTGTATGTTCTGTCTCTTTACCACCATTAAAACAAGAAAAAGGATGATTCAGAAGAAATATTAGTATCATCCAGAAAGTTTCAAAATATCAAATAAGTGGAAAGGAAAACGAGGAAACCATCTTAACAAGGAGACAGATCTCTCCCCTTGGTTAACAGAATAAAACTACAAAGTAAGAATTTAAAAACCTGTTCCAGGGAGCTTCCCAGAGGCCCAGGGGTTAAAACTTCCTCTTTCAATTTGGGGGGTGTAGGTTCTGTCCCTGGTCACGGGGCTAAGATCCCTTGCTGCCAAAAATAGAACATAAGCTAAGATTTATGAAGGGCTTCCCAGGTGGCACGAGTGTTAAAAACCCGCCTGCCAATGCAGGAGACTTAAGAGACACAGGTTTGATTTCTGGATCAGGAAGATCCCCTGGAGGAGGGCATGGCAACTCACTCCAGTATTCTTGCCCGAAGAATCCCATGGACGGAGGAGACTGGTGGAGTACAGTCCATGGGGTCACAAAGAGTTTGACGTGATTGCAGCAACTTAGTATGCACACAGATTTATAAGCACTTATTAAAAGCAGCAGAACACAGAATTATAAATACTTTTTCTTTTTGCTTTCTATGTAAGGCACTTGGAACATTAACCAGTAAATCCTACTTCAGTCTGTGGGACTGAGACTTTGTATATTAATTCCATCACCATCATTCTAACTTCACAAGGAAACATCATTCACTTTAATATAGATCATGAGCAGTTTTGTCTATCTACACATGCATTCCCTTCTTGGATCCTCATTCTTCCAATCGTTGTGGAGCTTCCATCTGAAATCAGTTTCCAAATCCTTCAATATAAACTTTAGGATTTAAAACACAACAGAAGCAACCATGTAACAAATTCAAGACTTAAAGACCTGCTGCATGTTTTACCTTTGGATTCCTGGAATGTTTGTTTCCCTTTCTGCATGGACTTTTAAAAAATGTTTTTCCTGCCTAAGCTTTGGAGATGCCAGAGCTAGTTGTTAACTGTATCAAGGAAAAATGGATACAAAAGGCTTGAGGACTGTTTACAAACCACAGGAGGGAACCTGTGTAACACCTGGGAGTGAGGTGCCACCTTTACAATCCCAGATCCCCACAGATGCTGGGGTGTGGAAAATGCCTGCAAGTAAAGAGCGTGAGCTTGGAGCAACAGGAATGTGACAGGACCAGGAGAGAAGAGCTTTGCACGCTTATTTTATATTTTTTCATAGTTGTGCAAACTTGCTACAATGACAGTAATTTTTAGGCAAGGTTTGGAAGATATCAGTGTGATCCCAATTTTGTGTATGTATCAATTGATGGCAGCAGTGAAAAATTTTATTTTCTTGGGCTCCAGAATCACTGCAGACAATGACTACAGCCATGAAATCAATAAATGCTTGCTCCTTGGAAGAAAACTATGACAAACCTAGACAGTGTATTAAAAAGCAGAGACATTACCTTGCTGACAGATGTCTATATGGTCAAAGCTATGGTTTTTCCTGTAGTCAAGTACAGATGTTAGAGTTGGACCATAAAGAAGGCTGAGTGCTGAAGAATTGATGCCTCGAACGATAGTGCTGGAGAAGACTCTTGAGAGTCCCTTGGACTGCAAGGAGATCAAACCAGTCAGTCCTAAAGGAAATCAACCCTGACTATTCATTGGAAGGACTGAAACTGAAGCTGAAGCTCCAATACTTTGGCCACCTAATGCTAAGAGCCGACTCATGGAAAAGACCCTGATGCTGGGAAAGATTGAAGGCACAAAGAGAAGGGGGCAGCAGAAGATGAGATGGTTGGATGGCATCACTGACTCAATGGACATGAGTTTGAGCAAACTCTGGGAGATGGTAAAGGACAGGGAAGCCTGGGGTGCTGCAGTCCATGGGGTCGCAAAGAATCAGACACGACTTAGTGACTAAACAGCAACAACAATCTATGGTGTGTAAGTATTATATATATGCATACATGTGTATACATATGTTCACATGTGCACATCTATGTTTACATATATACACGCTTCCCATACAACCTACATAGATTCAGGAAGTATACTGAAGGCAAAACCTCTGATGTTAAAGGTAGTTACTGCTGACTTGGGGGGGGGGCCAGGTGTTACAGATGATTTTTAGTTTTCTTCTATTTCATTGTCTAATTGTGCAGAATGTGTATTTAATATATATAAATGTTAAAGTTGGTAAGAAAAAACACATCTAAAAGGCTCAGGAGCAAAGAGAAGCCTCACCCCTTGAGCAGTCACTTGCTCCTCCCCTGACCAGGAACCCACTCTCTGTATCTGTGGATCAGCCTGTTCTGGACGTTTCCCATCAGTGGAATCACACCCTTCGTGTCCTTCTGTGTCTGCTCCTCTCACTGAGCATCGTGTTCTCAGGGTCTGTCCACATGGTACCAAGTGTCAGGGCTTCTCCTCTTTTCCTGGCTGAGGGATGCTCCTGTGTGTGGAGGGAGCAGACCCATGTGTCTGTCTGCTGATGGACACTCAGGTTGTGTCCACATTCTATCTGCTGTTCATCCCTTTACCGTGAACTTTCATGTAAAAGTACTTATCTGACATGTTTTCATTTTCCTAGGGTGGAATTCACAGGATGGAATTGCTGGCCATACAGTAACTCTACTTTTACCCTTTGGAGGAATAGCCACTGTCGTCTATGGCAGCTGCACAGTTTCATCTCCCACCGTCCGTGGACAAGGATTCTAGCCTCCCCACACCCTGGTCCACACTTGGTGACTGCTGTATGGACACCATCCACCCTTGCAGTCGGGATGTGCAGTGTTGCTGTGGTCTGACTTTCGTTCCCTTTGTGATGCTGAGCATCTTTTCATGGGCATGTTGGTTGGCTGATCATCTATTTTTGCAGAAATGGAGAGGAATTTGGAGTCTTTGCCTTTGCCCCCACCCCTCTGGGTGAATGTCAAGTAGCCGCCACCCCTTGGCCCATCGAAATGAGAGTGAATTGGTGACAGACCATCTCCACCCCAGGAAGGAGACACTTCTGTGAAAACCATGGCACCACACGCATGCCTGCTGGTGTGTTCAGACTGAGAGGGGCCCATCCTGTTCCCTGGGGGGCAGTCATCAGGAGCCTCCTGCACAGGTGGCCCTGAGGCGCCCTAGCCAGCAGCCCGCGATGTGGGATCAGGTGTCCATTCCCTGCTATAAACTATTGATGCCAGTGATGTCAGCCGCTCGAGGTCTGTGAGTCTCAGGTGTTACTGGCGGAGAAACCGGAGGGCTGCTGCTGCTCTGTCCTGGAGTCCCACAGCCCACCTGGGAGGCACAGTTCTTCCCCTTCCTGGATCGTTCCAGAATTAGCTTCTTACCAGGAAGGCTCCCACTCCCAAGGAGTCCTGACCTCCAGGAAGCAGGACTGCAGAGGCCCAGGAGGGTTTCGTTGAACTGGGCTATCTCCCTGCAGGCCCCTATGGCCCCAGAAAACATTCAGAAATACCAGAGTGTCTGGGCTGAATCTCTTTGGCTCACAGCATCCTCTGTGGGGCTGTCCTAGGAGCTGTGGGGTGTGGGGAGGCCTCCCTGTCCCCACCCACTCAATGTCAGGAGCCTCCCTCTGCCCCAAGAGAAGCACAGATGTCCCCACATGCACCCCGGTGTGCCCGGGGGCAGAATCTCCCCAGGTGAGAACCGCTGCTTTACTGTGGTTAATTCTGGTCTTGGATTTGGTCTGGCCTTTTCAAGCCGGTCTCACACACATCCGGGGTCACAAGCCAAGATTTGGACAAGGCATTGACCGACTTTCCCAGAGCAAGTTCCAGACGAGGCAGCCCAGGGGGTGGCCAGGGAAAGTCTGGGGTCTCCACTCCCCTCACCCGGGCCCATGTCCAGCCTGGATCCCGAAGGCAGCCATGTGTTGCCCCATGACCCTGCAGACAGGCAGTGGGGGTTGGGGGGCAGGTGAGCAGGTGGCCTCAGATCGCTTACAGCTGGGCTCATGTTCCTTATCGAGATGTTGTCCTTGTCATGAATTTTGCAAGCTCGTGGAAGCAGCTGCCCTCCCCGCCTGGCTGGCCCCTCCTCCCCTTTTCCTGGGGGGCAGAGTGGTTTCCTGTGGCCCTGGCTGCTGAGAGCCCCAGGGGCGGGGTTGGGGTGGGCACCTAAAAGGGCACAGGGCTCTCCTCTTGCAGTGAGGGCCGGAAGCCTGAGGTCAAGGTCTTGAGGGACTGGCCCCTCCTGCAGGCCCTGCAGAGCCAGCTTCCTGGGGCAGCTGGCCACCTTGGGGCCACATCACCGCTCTGGGAAGGGGAGCCCACATCACATGGCCCCTCCCCATGTCTCTGTGTCTTCTCTTCTCAGAAGGACACCACCCTTGGCATGAGGGCCACCCACTTGGGGTGACTCAGCTCCTGACATCCCTGAAGACCCTGGTTCCAAACAAGGTTGTGTTCTGGTGCCGGTGGTCAGGACGTGGGCATCCCTTGAGGACCCAACCAACCCCTGGTGGGGTCTCTGTGGGTCCCTCCTGCACACGAGCCCAAACTCCAAGTGCTCCCCCATTAGAAGGCCTGGATTTGATCCCTGGTCTGGAAAATAAGATCCCACAAGCCACAGTGGGTGGCCAAATAAATACAAATTTAAAACAAAAAATCCACATGGGACCAGTGGCCACCTCACCAGGTGGCACAGATTCAAACAATAGTAAGTTCTGGTTTTTCACAAATTCTGTATCTGTGAATTCAGCTTCTCGCTGAAGTTGATTTGTATTTATCTGTAAAATGTATTGTTTTATTGTCAGTCAATGTGCCCGGTGCTCCTGTGGTCACTCTTGAACACACTATGGCATCCAAGCCCAGGAGATGTGGAACCAGGACTCTGCCTCTGGGTCTAATCCAGGATGGAAGCCAGGGTCTTTTCCTTGCTTGTTTAGTGCCTGGTTTTTCACATTAGGGCTTTTTGTGGGTGGTTTTGAATAAAAGTATTTGACCTAAGTTTTTCTATGGCCCTGCTAGCCACTGAATCAATATATGTTGAATAAGGGGTCTTCAAACAGAAACTTGCACGAAACAAGATGTGTGTTGACTAGTTGGTGATGGTGTTTTGAGCAGAGAGGCTCAAAGGACCCTCACTCACCCTGCATTGCCCCCAGGACTGGGGATCTGTGTTCCCCAAGCCAGGACTTGCTGCAACTTTACAGACCCTGGATGTGAGAAAGATGACAATCACTAGGATTTTCTTTTTTAAAATATTTATTTGGCTGTGTTTGGCCCTATTAGTTGTGAGTGGGCTTAGCTGCCCTGTGGCATGTGCCATCTTTGTTCTCCAACCAGGGATTGATTGATTGCATCCCTTGCACTGCACAGTGGATTCCTGACTACCAGGGAAGTCCCATCACCTGGATTTTCTAAGCAGAATTTTTACTGAGCTGCAACTTACATGCAGCAAAACACCCCTTCAAGCTGCCATGCTTAGCCACTGACTCCCCAAGAGCGTCCAGTCCCGATTTCTGGCACCGTGGGTGCGTTTTGCCTGATGCTGACCTTCCATTTGTACACTTGGAATGAAGGTTTACCTGGCTGGTCTCTGTGCTTCTCCGCTGCCACGTGGGCTCCTGAGTGGAGGCACCACATGGCCTATCTGCATCCTTTGGGCAGTTGCTCACCTCCTTTCTTTCCAGTGTTGGTCTGTTATGTCCTTTTGTCAAAGCTGCTACAGAGTTTCTTGCCCAGGTTTTTGTTGACTGTTGTGTAAGCACGAAGGAGCACAAGTGCCTGACCTTAGGGAAGGCATACAGGCAACTTTTTAAGAAACTGCCAAGCTGTTTTGCAAAGTGGCTGCACTGCCCGCTCCCCAGCAGCATTTAGCGTTCACCTGCCCCATCCTCGCCAGTGCTGTCATTTCTGGTCTTCATCCTAATAATTTCTTAAAAACAGGTTTATTAGATACAATTCACATATCCATACTGCCTAGCCACTTGAATTGTTTTCAGTCTATTCACATAGCTATGCAGTGATCAATTTTAGAACAATTCATCACTGGGGAAGAAATGCCAGACCCTGACAGCCACTTCCCAGCCGCTGACAGCCAGGAACCCACCGTCTATGAATCTGTCTGTTCTGGACGTTTCCCATCAGCGGAATCACACCCTGTGTGTCCTCCTGTGTCTGCTTTTTTCACTAAGCATCGTGTTCTCAGGGTCCGTCCATAGGGCATCTCTCCTTTTCATGGCTGAGAGATGTTCCTGTGTGTGGAGGGACCACGTTGTGTTTATCTGTCAGTGGTCACCTGGGTTGTTTTCACTTTGGGACTGTTGTGAATCACGCTGCTGTGGACATGCGTGTTCAGGGTTTGTGTGGACATCTGTTTTTGTTTCTTTTGGGCACATACCATAACTTTTGGGTCAGGTGATAACTCTACTTTGACCATCTGAGGACTGGCTAGACTGTTGCCCTCCCTCCTTGGTGCTCCCATAAAGGCAGAGCAGCCTGGGTAAAGCTCAGGCAGGGATGGGAGTGGGGGTTCCAGGCTGACAGGCCCCAGGCAGCTCACTCAGCCGCTCTGGGCTTGGGAAAAGGAGACTGTTTCTGACTCAGAGGATTAGAGTTAAAACAGAGCCTGTAGGGAGGCGCCAGCACAGGTTGAGCTCCCAAGGGTGTGGATGGGCAGGCGGGGGTCGGGAGGCGGCGTTGCTCCTGTCCTAGGCAGGGTCTGGGGACACTGTGGGTCCTTCCTGGAGGGAGCGGCTGGCCTGCTGGTTTGGGCAGATAAGGTTTGCACGTTGATCTCAGAACCTGGGGCCGGGGAACCTGCTGTTCCTGAGGAACCCTGTCAGGGGGCAGGAGGCAGATTTTACTCAGGCCTGAGTGAACATTAAGTGTCTGTTCTACCCCTGAGTTTTGGAGGCTGGGGTAGGGGTGGGGCTCCAGCCTGGAGGGGCTGAAGATAGCCTCTCAGGTCAGCACACTCAAGGCTCCGTCCCACAGAAATCTGAAAATGAGTCAGAGAGGCTGGTCTTCCCAGGTAAAGAACCCAACCTGCTAATGGAGACATAATGAGATGTGGGTTTGATTCCTGGGTCGGGAAGATCCCCTGGAGGAGGGCACGGCAACTCTTACTCCAGTATTCTTGCCTGTAGAATCCCATGGACAGAGGAGCCTGGTGGGCTACCAGCCATAGGGTCACAGGTCAGACAGGGCTGAAGCAACTTAGCAAGAGGCTAGGAGACCTCGCTTACTCCTTGGAAGAAAAGTTATGACCAACCTAAATAGCATATTGAAAAGCAGAGACATTACTTTGCCAACAAAGGTCCGTCTAGTCAAGGCTATGGTTTTTCCTGTGGTCATGTATGGATCTGAGAGTTGCACTGTGAAGAAAGCTGAGCACCAAAGAATTGATGCCTTTGAACTGTGGTGCTGGAAAAGACTCTTGAGAGTCCCTTGGACTGCAAGGAGATCCAACCAGTCCATTCTGAAGGAGATCAACCCTGGGATTTCTTTGGAAGGAATGATGCTAAAGCTGAAACTCCAGTACTTTGGCCCCCTCATGAGAAGAGTTGACTCATTGGAAAAGACTCTGATGCTGGGAGGGATTGGGGGCAGGAGGAGAAGGGGACGACAGAGGATGAGTTGGCTGGATGGCATCACTGACTCGATGGACGTTGAGTCTGAGTGAACTCCGGGAGTTGGTGATGGACAGGGAGGCCTGGTGTGCTTTGATTCATGGGGTTGCAAAGTCGGACACGACTGAGTGACTAAACTGAACTGAACTGAGGAGACCACGGGGCTGGGGGGGCGCTGGCGGCGAGGGGGTTGGTAGGGGTGGCTATCGCTGCTGTGATCAAGGCAGTGAATAAACACAGGACCAAATACTCCCGAACTACCCAGCCATTTCCATTTGAAACACTGGGGAAAGCCCATGGGGAGGAAGGGGGCAGTGGCCCAGGCCTGCCGCTTGTGTTGACAAAGGAGTAAACTGAGGCAGCCCCAGCAGATCTGAAAAGAGAAATTTTGATAAGACCCAGCGGTCCCTGCCAGCGCATGGGACACTGACCCCCATCTGGCTCCCGCCCACCTCCCTTGCTCCGGCCCTGGAAAGTATCATTTTCAGAATTCTCAGACAATTGCAAGGTGATCACACATCCACATTCAGCCTAAATCATTGATGAGGCAGGCAGCTGGCAGGCGAGCTGAGCAGGGAGCAGGCAGACAGGGAGGCCAGCCAGCTCCCATGAACCAGGGCACTGATCCAGCTGAAACGTGGGGCCCAGGGGCTCCCCGGACACCTCTGCTCAGTGCAAATGTGGAAGGCCTGCCAGCAAACTTTCATGTCTGATCCAGGTTCCATAGGGGGTCCTGGGCTAATGGGTGGCTCCCAAAATGGTGTGTCCACATTCTCCATCCCCCAACATAACCCCCCCTTCAGGATGGTTTGCAGGTGAGATGAAGGGTGGTGAGTGACGTGAGATCATCCCGCAGTCTCTAAATCCAAGGACAAGGGTCCTTTTTAGAGACACACAGAGGAAGGACAGAGAGGGAAAACAGGACCATGTGACAACAGAGGCAGGGACTGGAGGGATGTCACAAGCCAAGGACACCTGAGCCCTCAGAGCTTCATGAAGCAGGAAGGATCCTCCGCTGGAGTCTCTGGAGGGAGCTTGGCCTTGTGGACACTTCAGTTCCAGAGTGAGAATAAACCTGTGTTGTTTTATGTCACCTAGTTTGTGGCACTTTTCCCATTTGAGCAGGGGCTGTCTTCTCCCTATTATGTTCTGGTGGCAGGCAAGACAGAAATCCTCAACCGTTTTGAAAGGCTGGGAGGCTATTCTGATGAGAGGGCCTGCCTTACAGCAGGCAGTGAAGGAAGGAGTGAAGGAACCTTCCTTAAGGGGAAAGCCTTGCACAGAAGACCTATGTAAATGAGGCCAGAAACCAAAAGGTGCTGGCAGTGTGGGGTTCTGTGGGGCCACAACGTCGGCTTGCGCTTTCTTGAGCCTGGACGCTGGTGATCACAAGTGGTTTTGAATAGATTCCAACCGTTTAGATCCATGCTGGGAATCTGGTGGAGGGTCCATGAACGTGGCTGCCCCCTCCTTTCCTTCTGGTCCACGGACACTCCCGCGTCTCCAACCATCCTCCCTGCTGTCACGGCGTGGGGGGGGGGGGCGCATCCCTGGCACCAGTCACTATGGCAACAAAGATAAGCAGCTGCCCTTGGTGGTGCCCAGAGCGGAGGGCAATGGGAGGCCTGGGGACAGCCAATCCGCAGGAATGCGCCGGGGATTCGCCCAAATCCACCGGGACATTCCTGATTAGCCATTCCTGGGCTTCAGTTGGCCTTCGGCGACACAGCCGGCCAAGGACCGCAGGGCGGAGGTCTCCGTGGAAATCGGCAGCCGCCCCCAATGCGAGAAAGCCCTTTGGCTTCGAGCCGGGTTTCAACGCTCCTGGGCCCCGTCCAGGCCCGCGCGGCCCTGAGATGGGAACTGTTGCCATGACTTCGCCCAAGCTAAACCGACCTGAGAGGCGGGAGCAAGGGCCCCTAAGCAACTGGTCTTAGGGAAGCCAGAAGGATCATTTTTTCTCTCTCTCTAGGCTGGTACCAGTTAAATTTCCCTTTTTTAGCACGACTTACAGCAAACGGTATTGAGGCCAATGTCCTCTATTTATTGAACGTCTAAGCCACGCTGCAACTGCGCCAGCCCTGGATGCCCGTCATCTCCCAGATGCTTCCAGAAGTCTGGAGGACCGGACCGGACCGCCGCGGGCCCTCCCTGACTCCGTCTGCGCCTCTCCCCCTCGTCCCCCGCAGCCGCCTGGTTTCCGTCTCCTATCCTGAAGGCTCCCTTATCACCCACAGCCCTGTTCCACTCTTGGTATCGGCGTTCTCCGGGATAAGTTTGCAGTGTTCCTCTCCCGAGATGGAGACCCGTCCCGTCCCGAACATCCTGGGACGGCGAAGTCGGCTCTACGCGCCCCGGGTCTCAAGTCCCCTGCGTGCTGGACGGGTGGGTAGCGTCCACCCTGCACCCCAGGGCTTCAGTTTCTCCCCATTGCAGCAGGCAGGCCGGGTCCACCCTGAACCCCGGGCCTCGTTTCCCTCCATTACAGACAGGCAGGGAGGGGTTCGCCGTGCGCCCCGGACCTCAGTTTCCCCACCCTTGCAGTCACGCGAGGGGATCGTGGTCAGGGTTCGCTGCTCTGGGGCGGACAAAAGACAGTCAGAGGCCACTCGTGGCCTCGTCGTGCCGCAGGCGTTGTGGCCAGCAGTGGAAAGAACCCCGGCGTCTCCAGAAAGCCTTAAGCCGCTGCCATTGCTCCGCTCGCTAACCTGAGTAACGTCTGAATTCGAAAGGGACTTCGGCCAGGTGCCCACAAACAACATGGAGCCCTGTAGGTTTCTGCCCGACTTCAAGATGGCAGTGAGCCTCCCTTTGACATCACGCCCGAGGTCGAGGTGGTCTCTGCCCGTTTGCAAGATGGCGGGAGGCTGGGGAAAGCACGCTTCCCACCGCCTGATCCGCCACGTACCCACTCCCAAGATGGCTTCTCCCGCAAAGCCCCACAAACGAGGTCAGCTCCGCTAACTGGCTCTGGCGCCATCACATGGTCTCACCTCTTCGCACCTCCTCCGACTCAACGGGCCATTTCCGCCTCGAGGTCTGACGGACGGCCGCCTTATCCAATGCCCGCTTGCCACTGTTCTTGGGCCCACCCCTCGAGCGACCTCCTAGCCATTGGGAGGCGCTGGCGGGGTCCAAGGGGGCTCGCCCCGCCCATCTGCGCGGCGGGAGCCAATGGGCAGAGCGCGCGGGGGACGTGTCCGGGCGTCTCCGCCATTTTGTGAGTCTATAACTCGGAGCCGTTGGGTCGGTTCCTGCTATTCCGGCGCCTCCACTCCGTCCCCCGCGGGTCTCCTGTGTGTGCAATGGACGGGTGAGTAGTGCTGGTTCGCGCTTCCCGGCGCCTATATCGCGATCCAGCCTTTGCCTCGCCGCCGCCCCGGCCTCTTCGGGGCGGTACATTCGGGGCGCCGCTCCGCCTCCACTCCAGGCCCTCGGGCGCCGCCGGGGTTTCTCTCCCTTCCCCCAAGTTCTGGCGCGGTTGCGGCCCGGGATGAGTAGCCGGACGAGAGGCTGTAGGGATCGGGGGCTGGGGGCGGCCGGGCCGAGCCTTGTCCGCTTCCGGTGCCCACGCGGCCCGTCCCGAGAGCACGCGGCGGCTGCGCCGCCCTTCCCGCTTCCCGTCTGGGCCCCAAACGCACGCGCCGCCTTCGGCCCGCCGTGTGGCCCTTGCGGCGCCCCGTACAGTTTCCGCGCGCCCCCTGAGGCCCCCGCGCGCGTGCGCGGCTCCGCGCGCTCTCGGCAACTCTGTCGCGCGTGCGCGGCCTTTCCCGCCGCGCGGACTCTACTCCGGCTTCCCCCGCCCGCCGCGGGCCGGGGCGCGGCTGGAGACGCCGCCCTCCCGCCCGGAAGGGCGCGGGCCCTCCGCCGCCCCCTTTGTTCCCGCCCGGCGTCCCGGGGTGGTGCCCCGGGCGCCTTGGGGGCGGGGCGGCTCCGGACCTGAGCCCGCTCCCCGCGTGCGGAGGTGTCGGTGTAGGCACCGCGGCGGCGGGGCTCAGCCTTGGGAAGCTAGTAGAACCCGGTGGAGCTGCGTTCTCGAGTCTGGGCCCCGCTGGAAGCGTCTGGGGGCAGTTGCGGATGTCTTGTGATGGGGAGCTTCAAGCCAGCCCTGTTTCCTCTGTCGGCCCTACCCGGTGGGGCGGGCAGTTACCAGTGCCTGGAGGGTCACGTGCCTTCGGTGCCTCGGGTTTGAAATGATAGGTTGCAGGCTGAATTAAGGTTAGCCTTTTAGAAAAATTGCTGCAACAAGAGGAACTTGATCTCGTGGTCTGTCGTCCGCTTAGGCTGGGACGTACCTTCCCAGAGAAGCCCCTTCCTGAGCTGGGAGCCGGGAAGCCCGCCGGTCAAGCCCGGTGGGAAGAGCTCTCCTGGCCCCCTGGTCAAATTTCGGAGTTTCCCTTCCTCGTCACGGAAACGTAGTTTGGGGCGCGTCTGCGGCCTCTGGTCGGTTGTGTGGTTGTCTAGGCAGCCGGGCCTGGCCTGGCCTGCTGGTGCAGCTGCAGTTTGGCCTGCCTTTTTGAAAGTCGGGGGACCTTTTGCAGAAAGGCCATCTTTTTTGAAACACTTCCTGCGTCTGCGGTCCTCCCTGAGTAGGAAGCCGCCAGCCGTCCTGGGTTAGCAGTTGGGAAACTGCGTGCTTTTCATTCTTTGTTTTTCTGGGAAGTTGTTTCTTGGCTCAGTAAGATTTTTAAAAATCGTTGACATTAACCCTTAAGGTTTTTGTGGGGAAGAAGTGGCAGTCCCACGGCATAGGCTGGTGAGGCTGTGGGAGGGTCGGATCCCAGGTTGTGGTGAACCCTGAGCCCGATGCTGCAGGCAGTGGCCCCAGGGCCTCTGTCAGCCAGGGGCTTGGCCAGGGGACATGTGACATCACCGGAGGCTCTGGTCTCCTGTGATGGCAGGCTGGTGGCCAGGTGACCTGGTGGGGTGTAGCTGGCCAAGTTCTCCTGAGCAGACCCTTCCTGAGTCTTTAGGTGGCACCCTTCAAGGGCTCTACTGTCCCGAGGGCTTGGCCTGCAGGACCCTGGAGCCTGGGGCAGTCACACACCCTGCCTTCCCTAGCAGGTCACATGGACCCTAGTCGATGAGTAACTGGTGTCCCCTTTTATCTGATCCTTTTCACTGGGTCGACCCCTTTTCAGTCCCCTGGGGCGGCAGCTCTAACCTTGGGCCCCTGAGTTGCCTTTTCACAGCCTGCCTTCTGCTGGAAACCTCTCCCAAGCACTGCGTGTTTCTAGAAAGCAAGCAACGGCATTTCAATCCTAATTAGCATCTAGTGTCTTTCTGAGGGCCTGCAGAGGGGGTGTCTTTGTCTTTGGATGCATCGGAGGCGGGGCCGGGGTCTTGCCGGGAGGGAGGGAGGGGAAAGGAGCCCGAGGACAATGATGGCTCCTTTTCAAGTGGCGATTAGAGAGAGGACACCTCCCTTCCCTTCCCCAAGCCGCCTCATTGCTGAAGTCCTGGAGCAGGGGCTCCTGCCGCCCCTGGAGCCCATGCTGCTGGCATGTGGTGGGTGCTCCTTGCTGATGTCTCCTTTTTCTCTCTCTCTCTGCAGCATCGTCCCAGACATAGCAGTTGGTACAAAGGTAGGCACTGGGGACGTCGCTTTCTCCTTCCGCCCGTTCACTCTGCGGCCTGTGTGCTCCCATTGCCGGGCTGGGGGTGGGGGGTGGTATGCCACAGCCTGCTCTGTAGTAGGAGTACGGGGTGGGTGGCTCCTCTGAGGTGAGGGGCACCCGCCCTGACTTCAGGACCTTTCCCCTGAAGTCCAGAACTGCATCTGGTTGGAGCTGGGATGCCCGCGGGCTGATGGGACTCTTGACAGTTTCAAGTGGAAAAAGTGGAAGTTTCTTCCCCAGGCCGTTTAAGGGGTGGGCATGGGTTGGGAGGATCCCTGGGGATTCTGGGGCGGATGGAGGTGCTTCTGAGGATGTTCTCGTCGAGCTCACTTTTGCTCCGAGAAGGGGGCCTCGCTGGCAGAGACCGGGTGTCCACCTCAGCCCTGGGGGTAGCCCATTATCCCTGGGAGCAGGCAGCAGCTAGTTTCTGGCTGTGGGGCCTGGGCTGGTTTCGGTTTTCCCAGGTGGACTCTTCACACGCAAGCCTTCCTGATCTTCCTGCAGATAAAACCTGTTTGGTGGCGAGAGGAGGGAGGGAGGGGATCTCATCCAGGTGTGCTTGTAACTGGCACGGTGACACCCCCCACCCCCCTGTTTCCGTGGGGGCCCATCCAGCCAGGCCGCTTCCAGAGGCTGAGGGTGCACCAGCGTGGGTGCCTCCGGGAGGGCATCCTGGGTCCCCCCTCTCAGGATAAGCACGAGCTGTGCCCCGAGTGACAGGTGTTGGGATGTAGTGGTGCTTAGCTGCTGCTGTCCCTGGCTCCGGGCACGCTTCGGGGGCTTCCTGGTGGTGCTGAGTTGATTTTAGAGCAGGGGCTCTAGTGCAGCTTGGCCTGCTCTTTGTCCCCCCAGGGTTCTGTCTGTGTGCGCTCTCTGCGCCCCCAGTGGGCAGTCCCTGGTGAGCCTCAGGTCACTACCTGCACTTCCTTATGCTGGGGGGAGGGGGGTTGCCAAGTGGGCAGACCACATAGGTATTCATGCCAGGCAATCTGCTGTGAAAAGGGAGTTGGAGCTAAGAACGACCCCCTCTGGAGGGAGTTCTTCCCCCGTCCATCACCTGTTGACAGGAGCTGAGATGCCCTTTTTAAGGTTGTGCAGCTGGCGTCTGTGTGGGAGCCACTTGGGTGCCCTGTCTATTCTTGTCTAGCTCTGGCCAGGGGGCTTTTGTGACCTGAGGGGAGGGGTTGGTAGGCCTCCAAGTCGACTTCCCTGCAGCTTAGGTGGGAATGGGGCTCAGGTGTGTTCCACCTGGTTTCTGGTTTGTTTAGCCTGGATGAGTCCAGGTCCCCCCCGCCCCACGCCAGGGCAGTGAGGAAAGGCATGATGGGGCAGGTCTGCCTGCTGGTGGGGCTAACACTTTGCTTCATTTACATCCAACTTCAACCTGTACGCATTAAAACCAAGCAGTGCTCTGAGAGCCTCTGGTGCTGGGGAGTTTGGGATCTGGGTTCGTCGGCGTGCCTATAGCTGGCGGTCTGGCAGTGAGGAGGCCCAGAACATTCTCTTAGCCTCATAGCCTTGGCCTGGCTGTGCCCACTTTTCTGTCCTGAGGGCTGGGGAGGGGGTCAGCACCTGAAGGGGCTCTGGGGCACTTCAATGCTGGACCACGGAAGGTGGGGAGGTGTCCTGTATGTGGAGCCTACTTGTTTGTAAGTGGCTGAACTGGCTGGCAGTTTAGGGGAAGGGCAGAGATAAGGTGTCCTTGATGTGAGGAGGGCGAGCTGGCGGAAAGGCGGGTTGAGGGAGAAGGGTCAAGGCTGGGAGGCTGGTCTCCTGTTGCTGCCAGGCGCTGGTTTCATGTATCGAGGAAATCACAGGTGGATGGCCCTCTGGGGTCTCATCGCCCAGCCGGCAGGAGGCTGTTTGCCTTTCTCCTTGTTTAAGCTGCTTCTCAAGGGGTTCTGGAAGTTGATTCTATTAGATTGAGACTAACGAGGGAATTTCTGGACATAACATGGGCTGGGAGCCCACCCACAGGGGCAGTTGGGAAGCCTGTTGGTCACCAAGGTACCTGCCGCCTGAAGAGGTGGTGTTTCTGGTCGCTGGGCTCCGGTTTCCTCAGACTGGAAAGTAGGACATACTCCTGCGGGTGGCCACAGGGGGACAAGGGGGCTTTGTCCTCACGGTCTGTGAGCCTGAGCCATGCAGACCCCAGACACTGGTGAGGGGGGTGGGGAGATGGAAGGTGGAGGTGGCCATGACACGCAGAGGCCTAGGAGGGGACAGCCTCTGTCCCTGCCTGGGGAGAGCCCCAAGGGCTCCACCGGCGGGAAAGGAACTATGTGGGCCCTGGTAGGGAGGATCAGGGGCCTCAGCGAGGACACTGGGTTCACCTTGCTTCTCTTGCAGCGGGGATCTGACGAACTCTTCTCTGCCTGCGTCACTAACGGACCCTTTATCATGAGCGGCACCTCGGCGTCCACAGGTAACCCCACCCGCCCACTGCCCTGCCTGGTCCCTGCACCTGCCTACTGCACAGTTCTGGGAGCCAAGTGTGGGGACTACTTCAGCCCGGAAACCTCCCGGTGCCAGGGAGCGCCCCGCTCTGAGGGAGCCTGGGGTGCCCTATGTGACTCAGTGCTTTTTTGCAGCAAATGGAAACGACAGCAAGAAGTTCAAGGGGGACAGCAGGAGTGCGGCGTGCCCTCCAGGGTGATCCACATCCGCAAGCTGCCCGGCGATGTCACCGAGGGGGAGGTCATTTCCCTGGGGCTGCCCTTCGGAAAGGTCACCAATCTCCTGATGCTGAAAGGGAAGAATCAGGTACGAGGCCTGGGCCAGTTGGGGTGGGTCCCAGAGGCATCCCTGGTATGAGTCAGCTCACCTTGTTCCCATGCCCAGGCCTTCATCGAGATGCACACAGAAGAGGCTGCCAACACCATGGTGAACTACTACACGTCGGTGACGCCTGTGCTGCGCGGCCAGCCCATCTACATCCAGTTCTCCAACCACAAGGAGCTCAAGACAGACAGCTCCCCTAACCAGGCGGTGCGGCACCCTCAGGTGTGGGTGGGTGGGGGCAGGGTGGGGCAGGCGGGGTTGGGGCTGGGGGACTCACAGTACTGTCCTCACAGCGGGCCCAGGCGGCCTTGCAGGCTGTGAACTCAGTCCAGTCAGGAAACCTGGCCCTGGCAGCCTCGGCCGCGGCGGTGGATGCGGGCATGGCCATGGCTGGCCAGAGCCCAGTGCTTAGGATCATCGTGGAGAACCTCTTCTACCCAGTGACCCTGGACGTGCTGCACCAGGTAAGGGCACTGGGCTTCAGCTGTGGGCAGTGGGGCTGGTGCCTGGGCCCAGGCTGACCCACCAGCTTCTCCCACAGATCTTCTCCAAGTTTGGCACTGTTCTTAAGATCATCACTTTCACCAAGAACAACCAGTTCCAGGCATTGCTGCAATACGCGGACCCCGTGAGCGCCCAGCACGCCAAGCTGGTGAGTGGTCCCCAGGGCAGCCGTGCCCCTGGCCGCCAGGCACCTGCTGACAGCCTCCTCACTGTCCTCACAGTCATTGGACGGCCAGAACATCTACAACGCATGCTGCACACTGCGCATCGACTTCTCCAAGCTCACCAGCCTAAACGTCAAGTATAACAACGACAAGAGCCGCGACTACACGCGCCCTGACCTGCCGTCCGGTGACAGCCAGCCCTCGCTGGACCAGACCATGGCTGCTGCCTTTGGTGAGACGCCGGGGGGCAGGCCACCCAGGCAGGACTCGTAGTTCAGGCTAGGCGCCCGCACAGCCCACCCCGCACTTGCGGGTGGGGCCCTGGCAGCCGGCTCGCACCCGTGGGTGCGATGATTAGTGTCTCGTTTGTTTCTAGGTGCGCCTGGTATAATGTCAGCCTCTCCGTATGCAGGAGCTGGTTTCCCTCCCACCTTTGCAATTCCTCAAGCCGCAGGTACTCACATACTCGCCCCAGCGCCGCCTCTGCATGTCCACATCTCGCCAGTAGCTCTGCTTCCCCGGCGGCCAACGTGGCGCAGTACGGGGGTCTAGCCTTCTGGGCGCGGAGTCTGGACAGGGCAGGCGTGGCCGGGCTGCTGAGCCGCTGAGGACCAGCGCCTGTGGTTGGAGGGATGCGCCCCTAGTAGTGCATTTTGAGCGGCCTGGTAAGCGGAGCGGCATGCGCTGGGTGAGCACACCTGAGCATCCCTCCCGGGGGCCAGGCGCCCACACGCGGAATAGTCTTGAGCCTGTTATGCCCGGCATGCTGTTTGCATGGTGACGGGCACCTGCGTGCACGCACAGCCGAGGCCACCGGGCTCGATCTTGTGTCTGAGAAGCCTGAGTCTTCTGTGTTGTTGGCACATATAGGTGGTCAGGCCAGTACGGTGGTGTGCTCTGAGGAGCATGGAGGGTTGCAGGGCTGGGGGCCAGGCTGATGCCCCCACCCACCCCCTGCATCTCTGTTTGCATGAGGATGGGCAAGACCGATTTCCTTGTGGAGACTGTGGGCACCACACTCAGCTAACCCCATTCACCCTGCAGGTCTCTCTGTTCCTAATGTGCATGGGGCTTTGGCCCCTCTGGCTATTCCGTCGGCAGCGGCAGCAGCAGCGGCAGCGGGCCGGATCGCCATCCCAGGCCTGGCGGGGGCAGGCAACTCTGTCCTGCTGGTCAGCAATCTCAACCCTGAGGTACGTGGCGCCTCCGGGAATTAGGAATTGGGAGTGCCCCTAGTCCTAGTGCAGATGGAGCCTCTGACCGGGCACTGGGCTCTGGAGCTGGGCCAGGCCCAGCCAGTGCCCGTGGGCGTCCCCATCCTCCTCTCTGCGCTGACGTCACTCACTGCTGCCTCCTTTCCCGCAGTGCTTGGAGTTCTCTTGTTTCCTTAACATCTTAATTTACGTTCCTAATTTCACGATGTTGAGAGTTGAAGTATTTGGTACATGAGAACAAACTTGAAATTTCCAGCCCAGCGAACCTTGGCCTGCAGAGGGGCGCCTTGAGGGGAGGGTGCAAGCTGAGGCCACCCGGCAGTCCCTGAGGTGGCAGCCAGGCCTGGCTTGTCTTGGGGCTGGATTAGCTCAGGGAGCTGGGGTCCAGTGAGCGAGGCTCAGTATTTGCTTCTCGAGAGACGGGGTTCTTGTTTAATGAGCTGCTCTCCTGCCTGTCTGACCTCGTGTGACTCTCAGTCTCCCCAGTCCTGTCCCAGTTCCTCTGGCCAAGCTGTCCGCTCGCAGCGCCCGGCGAGCCTGACTGGAGGCTCCGGTGCGGGCTGAGGAGACGGTTCCTGGAGGGCCTGGTTGGGGGAGCGAGTGGGGGGCCAGCAGGCGCCGCCTCCTCCCCGCGGAGGGTGCTCCGGCTGTCTGCCCGGCGTGTGGCCTGTAATGTGTGTGGTCTTGACTGATGGGGCACCGCGTGTTTTCTTATGTATTTACTGACCTGTGTTTTTGCTACTTTTTTTCTTTTCTCCCCTTCCCCTTTCCCAATTTTTTTTCTTGCCCTGATCCGGAATTTCTTTGCCAACTGACTGCACGGTACTTCTGCTTCCTGTTGTTGCTTGAAACAAAACAAAACCATAAATAAATAAAAAAAAAAAAAAATTCCCCCTCAAACCCTGCTCTCCGGAAACCAACCTGCCCTTGAATATTAACATCCTGACAACTTCATCATCCATCAACCTGCACGCCTGCGGGGCTGCCTCCTCGTGGTGGACGATTGGCAACTCGCCCCCTGACCTCTCCCTTTCCCTGTCCCTCGCTGCCTTGCTCTGCTGTCCTCTAAAGAGAGTCACACCCCAAAGCCTCTTTATTCTTTTCGGTATGTTATCGTTCACACTTTTATTACCTTGTTTTCATGTAATTGAGGTGGTTGTTACGCCCTGAGATTCCGATGCGTGCGGTCTGGGCTGCGGTTTGCGTATTTATTTGGATTCTATAGAGCATGGTTCCCTACCCGCATGCTGTTGGCAGCGTAAATGTGTCGGTAGCATGCTACAGGATGGTTCCTTGGCAATTGACCTTTCCTGGATTTTATGGCTTCTTTGCGGAAGGCAGCCCTCCCAGTCATGCTCCCTGTGTCTAGACAGGTTCTCAGAGGCAGAATAAGCAAACTGGGGAGAGCCAGCCCTGTGTGGGAGTGTGGGTCGTGGGGACGGTGGGTGGGTGGCTGGGGCCTGGGGCTCAGCCCCCTGTCCCTGTGCTTTTGAAGGCGTGTATGGAGATGTGCAGCGTGTGAAGGTCCTGTTCAACAAGAAGGAGAACGCCCTGGTGCAGATGGCCGATGGGAGCCAGGCACAGCTGGGTAAGGGGTGGCCAGGGAGGGCAGGGCTGTTGGTGGTACCCAGGGCCCTCAGGTCACGTATGCTGTCTCTCCCTCTGCCCCGCCCCCAGCCATGAGTCACCTCAATGGGCACAAGCTGCACGGAAAGCCAGTGCGCATCACACTCTCTAAGCACCAGAGTGTGCAGCTGCCCCGCGAGGGCCAGGAGGACCAGGGCCTGACCAAGGACTATGGAAACTCGCCCCTGCACCGCTTCAAGAAGCCTGGCTCCAAGAACTTCCAGAACATCTTCCCACCCTCGGCCACTCTGCACCTCTCCAACATCCCGTGAGTGCCTCTGCCTCTCAGATGCTTCCATCATCTTATCCCTCATTTCTGGGCACCCCCCCACCCCCGAATCCCTGGACATTCCTGTCCTGAGGGAATGACCTTGACCTTGCACAGACAGGCTTACATCTCTCTCCACTTACAGGCCCTCCATCTCTGAGGATGACCTCAAGATTCTTTTCTCCAGTAACGGCGGGATCGTCAAAGGGTTCAAGTTCTTCCAGTAAGCAGAGTCCCCTCCCCCACTGCCCCTAGGCTCCCTGGCCCCTTGCGGCTCCTCATGCTTGTGTTCTCCCACTCCTTGCAGGAAGGACCGCAAGATGGCGCTGATCCAGATGGGCTCAGTGGAGGAGGCCATCCAGGCACTCATCGACCTGCACAACCATGACCTGGGTGAGAACCACCACCTGCGGGTGTCCTTCTCCAAGTCCACCATCTAGGCCGCCACCCAGGACCAGCCTGCCGGGCACCCGGCAACAACTTCCATCATTCCAGATAAAAAGCCACTTTAAAAAGCAGCTGAAGTGACCTTAAAAGACCAGAGATTTTATTTTTTTAAAAGAGAAATCAGTTTACCTGTTTTTAAAAGAAATTAAATCTAATTCACTTGCTCACCTTGGGGAGGTGGGGTGCCAGCCTCAAGCTCTTGGTGACGGTGGATGGCACCACCCGCCCGGCCCCTGCCTGTGCCTTTGCCGCCTGCAGGGCGGGCGCTCCTAAACCCCCACTTGGCTTTCTTGTGCCTTAAACCCGCTGCCCTGGCAGGGCTTGCGGGGTCAGCCTCCCCTGGGATCATGTGCCTGGTGTGGTGGGGGGCTGTGGCCGCCACCCAATCCTTTAATCAAGTGTGTGATTCTCCCCCAGCCTTGGGGCCTCCCCGGACCCTTCCCTGTTGCTTCTTCAGCTTTGTTTTCACTGTAATCTCTGTATTATGCTTCGATGCAGCTGCAGACACCTGTGCCTAGCAATATTTCCAGTTGACCAAATATTCTAATCTTTTTCATTTATATGCAAAAGAAATAGTTTTAAGTAACTTTTTATATAGCAAGATGATAAAAATGGTATGAGTGTAACCTAAACTTTCTCCTTGTGGTATGACCTTGTATACTGTACTTTTATTTTATTCCTTGTCGTTGAGTCGCAGGGCAGGATCTAGTTTCCAGGGCAGACACAGCGGGGCCGGCATCTGCCGCCCGATGCCTTACTCACACCTGACTGTCCTTTCTCTGAGGACAAGTGCTCTTCAACTTTCAGGGTTTCTTTTTTTCCTGCAAATTTTGGACCAAAGTTTTGTTTCTGTTTTTCTCCTGCCTCTAATGCTGGGACCCCAGGAGGTGGGGCAACAGCCCTCCCCTCCGGTCTTCACGCCTCGTCCTGCACTCACGGGTCCAAGGGGTGCCCTGCACGCAGGCCTCTGCTGGCCGGCCCTCACTTCGGGGCCTGGGCCTCAAGTTTCCATGTCGGGGTGGAACAAGGGTGTAAATATTTATAATTTTTTATACCTGTTGTAAGACGTGAGGGGCAGCAAATGCGGTTTTTTATGGTGACACAGATGTATATTTTGATAACAGCAATTACAGGCTCAGTATTGTAAGGAGCACGGCAGGCCCCGCCCACTGCCGGCTTGTAATGCAGAGAGAACTGAATTAAAGCGATTTTATAACAACTCCTACCTTTTCTGTAGGCTCTTTTTTCCTGTCCACATGTAGAAGGCGGTCTGGCCAGTCTGTACTGGACTCTGAATAAACTCTCTGTATCCTGCACTTGATTCCCCTCTTTATTGGGCCTGTTGATTTCACTGCTGTTTCCTTTCTGTAAACTCAGCCATGTTACCCTTCATGTGTGGGGGTTTCGGCCCCACCCCTACACCCAGTACTCCAGAAAGACTCAGACTGTGAGCTCTTCTCCAGGATCACCTTTTATTGTCTACCAAGACCCCCCTGCCCCACCCCCACCCCCGCCCTCAGTCCTTGAACCTGCGCGCAGCCTGCATCTTCCGGTAGTAGCTCTCGGCCTCGGCTTCCGCTGCTTCCCGATCACCAAGCGCTGGGCCTGCTTTTCGACGCAGCGTCGACTCCCGGCTGCCTGGTCCCAGCACACCATCGACTGCGCCCAGTGGGGGCAGCCCCTCACCCGTGGCCAGGTTGACAGTGGCCACGGCCCCAAACCGTGGCTCTTCCTGGTCCACGTCACTGACTGATGAGCCTGGGGAGATGCCTGGGGGCTTGGCCCCACCGCGGAAGCTGCGGGCCAGGTCCCCGAGCTCATAGCCACCCTCTCCCTCCACGACCTTGGCCCCGACTCCCGCTGCCTTCCACTCCCAGGGCCCATTACCCGCAGACAGGTGGACCACAGGGTGGTGGGGTGCGTGTGCATCAATGGTGACAATGCTGGCAGAATCGCGGTCAGACGGTGACCTGTACTGGGAGGAGTCAGAGCTGGCACTAGATGAGGAAGCCGTCTCGGCTGCCTTGGGGCCGGGTGCACCTGGAGCTTTGGACATGGCAATGACCTGCAGCAGCCGGGGCGGGTTGGCCATGCGGGGCTGGGCCGAGGCTATGGCCGCTGCTGCTCCACTCTTCTCAGCCATCATGAGCCACTTGGCCCGCACAGCTGCGCTGCTGTTGGGGGACAGGCCAGCTGCTGCCTGGGCCCCCTCCTCAGGGATATGAACCAGAGGTTGCGGTCCAGGCCGAGGCGGCAGGATAACGCGTGGCCCGAGCCCTGGCCGAGCCTGGACTGTGGGGTACAGTGAGGGAGGTGCTGGACCCCCTTCCTCCCCTCCTCCTCCTCCTCCTCCTCCTCCTCTTCCTCCTCCTCCTCCTCTTCCTCCTCAGCCATGGGCTCTGCGGGTGCCCGCAGGTGTGCAGGGCTGCCCTCATCCGGTAGCCCCAGGCCTCGGCCCTCCAGTGACTTCTGCTTCCATTCACTAATGAGCTGCTTGGAGCGGGAGGCGTCCAGTGGAACATGGATGGTCATGTGGCGGCGGGCGGGGTCGTCTAGCGAGGGCGTGCTGACACGGGGCAGTGTGTGGCTGAAGGTCACCATGTTCTCCTTGCCCATGGGGCTGCGCGGGGCCAGCAGGTCCACATCCACACTGGCCCGCTTTAGGCTGCCCAGCGAGGTCTTGTCGCGGGCCACGGGCCGGGGCACACCCTCCAACCGGCTGGGTGGACCTAGCTCATCGGTGCTCACGGACTTGTTCTGCTGGTACACCGAGTCATGGCCCCGCTGGGTCAGAGCCCTTAGCGCGTCCTTAGTTGGCACCACGGCCACTGGTCTCTCTGCTGGTGGGGCCTGGAAGTTGCCCACTGCATGGCAGGCCTAGAGATGAGATGGGGACTGGGTGTGAGGCCTGTGGCTGGAGACTAGGGTCCCCACCGGGCCACAGACATGCCTTGGGGGTCAGAGAGGGGGAAGTCCACCTTTTTCCCCACAGGACAAATTCTGGCTTCTGGTTACTTTGCACATTTGGCAAGTCTGGGCTCATGAGAGTCTGCCTCCAGCTCCCAAGGGAGAAGATGGCAGCATCCCCTTGGGCGGGGGTGGGGAGGGGTGGCTGGCCTTCCCCCTGGGCCTCCCTATTCGGCCCCTCACCAGGTAGGCCGCTATGCCAGCCCCAATGAGGAAGCCTGCGTAGACGTCCACCGGGTGGCTGCGGTACTGCGTGATCTGGGTGAGGCCGCAGACGCCCGCTGCAATGGCGAAGGAGAACACCAGGATGGGCTTCAGCAGCTTGGTGGTGTCCGAGATGACCGAGTTGAAGTACATCTGCCGGGGGACAGGTGGGTGGTTAGGGCAGTTGGTCCCTGTGGGGCATCTGGGGTGTGGGGCAGCACTCACCGACACGTAGACAGCAGCAAAGGCAGACAGAGTGGCATGCTGGGACGGAAACGTCTTCCTGTAAGAAACACCCATGTGAGCCCTAAGGCTCTGGGACCTGCCTTAGTTTCCCTACATGCTTGTTGGGACAGGGCCAGGCATGCTCACCGGGCAGACAGGATGGCATGGGTGTCGTGGCCAGAGCATATATCCTGTGTGATGTAGGGATTGGCCTCACACGATGTGCCCAACAGGGTGTAGTTGGGTTTGCAGACAGTCAGGAAGAAGGGTGCGTGGTAGCCCGTGGCCAGCTGGATCACGTCAGTCACCAGGGCCGTGGCACACAGGCCAAATACGTGGACACCTGTGGGGTGGGAGTGCAAGGGCCAGACACGGGAGCTGGGGCCAGACCCACCACCCTCAGTGTGCAGATGCCATGGGGGACTCACCTACAAAGCGCACCGTCCGCCGAAGGAAGGAGTTGAAGTTGCAGCCGCCGGCATGGATGCTGCCCTCGGGCCCACCTGGGCCCCCGCTGCGGCCCCACAGCCGGGACTGTAGACAGTACAGCATGCCCTCACCCACCATGATCTGTGGACATGGAGGTGCTCAGCAAGGCTCCAGCCGGGGGCCCACAGCCAGCCCCGCCCTGCCCTGGGACTCACCGAGGCTGCAGGTGCAGCAAAGGCCAAGCTGAGGAGCATGAGCAGTGGGATGAGCTCTTCACTTGTTTCCACGTAGGGCATGGACAGCGTGCGGTCGTAGCACTGGAAGCCCACCTTAGCTGGCTTGAAGAGGTCGGTCAGCTCCAGGAAGTAGAGGGACACGATGGAGGATGCCACTATGGGCAGCTGCAGGAAGAACGCTGGCCAGGGTCACACCACACTCATTCACTGAGTGAGTCATCCGCCCACAAATTCAGTCCCGTCACTGACTTGTCCACCCATCCGTGCTGTTCACCCACTGATCAGCTCATTCATCAACTGAGTCACCCACCACCCATCTGTGCATCTAACAGAGCCATTCGTGCACCCAAGATTAATTCGTCAATCCACTAATCACCCTATCAACTTCCAACATCCATCTATTCATTTAGTCATTTTCCATCCATCTGACCCTCACCCATCTATCTGCTGATCTTCCCTTCCTTCTGTCCATCCATCCATCAATCCACCCACTGCCCCATCCAGCATTCATCCATCATCTTCCATTATGCATTCACCATCATCACCATCAATTCATCCATCCTTCCATCATCCACTCACCCACCTCTATCCATCTATCCCCTCATCTTTCATTCCTTCTATCCATCCACCCACCCACCCATCTAGCCATTGTCTTCCATCATCCATCCATCAATCCACAATCCATTCATCCATTTACTCATGCTTGCTTCCTTCCTCCATCAGCCCATCCATCCAGCCACCACCAATTAAACCATTTATCCTTTCATCCAAACACCCACCCCTCTGTCCATCAACTTGCAACATCTGTCCATCCATTTATTCATTATCTGACACTCACCTACTAACTCATCCTTCCTCCCATCTATCATCCATCCATCCATCCACTCATCTTTTCCTTCCTTTCTTCCTTACATTCATCCTATCTACCCACCTATCCTCCCATCCATCCACCTATCATCCATCCATCATTCCATTCATCCACTCATCCAATTATCCTTTCATCTAAACACCTATCCTCCACCCCCAAATTCCAACATCCATCCATCCACCCACCCTCCCTTCTATCCATCCATCCATATACACATCCCTTCTGCTGTCCTTCCATCATCCATGCAATCTACCGTCCATCCACCCCTCCTTCCTTCCTTCATGTATTCACCCATCCATCCACCATCCTTTCATCCACCCACACCTGCTCCCTTCCATCTGGCCACCCATCCATCCATCCACTCACTCTCCCATCCATCCATCTACCCACCTGCCATCCCCCCTCCCAAAATAAATCCACCATACATCCATTACCCATCCATTCAATCATCCCTCCATCCATTAACCCCCATCTATTCATTTATCCATTTTCTAACCATCAAACCACTCACCCATCCACCCATCTGTTCGTCCATCTACCCATTCTCCCATCCATCCTTCCATAAATTTCCATCAGCCATCTACCTCCATCTATCTATCCACCTACCTATCCATTCACCCATGATTCATTCCTTCCTTCCCTCCACTCACTCATCCATCCTTCCATCCACCCACCTACTCACCTGCCCATGCTTCCATTCATCCTTCTGCCCACCACTCATCTACCCACCCACCCTTCCTTCCTTCCATCCACCCATCCGCACATCCATCCATGAACCAACTATCCATCCACTTACCATCTATCCATCAACCCACACATTGAATCATCAATTTGTCCAAACACCCATCCCTCTATCCATCAACTTCCAATTCTTTCTATCCATTTATTCATTTCCCATCCATCAGCCCACCCAGCCAGCCACATTACCCTGCCATCCATCATCCTCCATCCTTCCTTCCACCCATCAACTTACCCACCCATCCACTCACCCATTGACCCGTCCCTCCATTAACCCATCCATCTATCATTCATTTATTCAAAAACATCATCCATAAACTTACAACAATTTTCCATCCATTTATTCATTATCCATCCATCTGACCACCCATGCTCCCATGTACCACCCATCTATCCATGCCCTGACTATTCCACCCACCTATCATCCATCTATCCATCTCTCAACTCCATCCATCAATCCACCATTCATTCATCCATCCACTTATGCCTGTTTGGCTGTTTCCTTTCATCCACCCATATATACACCTACTTGCTCACCCATCTATCTACCCATCCATTGACCCACTCACCCATCATGCACCCACCCACCCACCCATCCATCAACTCATTTATTCCCCCCAGTCAAGTGTCATCCATCCAGTCCACCATCCATCCTCCCTTTTTCCCATCCATCCAAGCAACCATTCTCCATCATTCACCGATCAATCTACCTTCCATCCATCCACTCACATTTGCTTGCTTCTTTTTTTCATTCCTTCTACCCATCCACTTACCCACTCACCCATCCTTCCATCCATCCATCCACCCACTAATCACTTCATTCATTTCTCTCCAAGGCACCTTTGCTGCCTTGAACAATCTGGGAAGGGCAGACAGGTTCCTGCCTCTTGGCCTCTTCTCTCAGGGATGGATGGATGGATGCACTTAGACCTGCCTCTGGGGTCCTGCCCTCCTTGGAGACACCCTTCCTGGCTCCAGCCTGTTCATCTCTTCTGCTGCTATTTCTCCTCTGCACCCCATACCCCTACATGCCAGCTTCACACTAAGCCCCAGGAACATGGGTGTTGGGCCTGAATAAATGAATTTTTATTTATAAATGAATTCTTTTGAGTTGCTCATTCATACAACTGTCCTTCTGCACAACCTGATCATGTGCCCCCAGGTGATAGGCAGAGGGCACACGTGACGTTTTTTCTTGCTCAGAGCAGTTATGAGGAACAGGTGGGAGGTTGAGGTTCGGGAAAGCTGAGCTGCACCTGACCGAGTCACCAACAGTGTGCTCGAGGAGGGCAGCGGGGCAGGCTGTACACCACCACTCACTCAGCTACTCGTACTGCAAAGCACTGACTGAGCAGATTCCAACGGAGGCAAACCCTCCCAGTGTCCTCTGCCTCCCTTTCTGGTCCAGGGGTCTCAACCTGACATATCCACTGGGGCCACCTCTGGGACCAGAGTGTAGGTGGGCCCCTAAGGGGGCTCAGCTGCCTTGGGAAGCTCCCAGCTCTGTCTCTACAGTGCCTTGAGCGGGGCCTCCACCCTCCATGCAATCCTGGCTGGAGGCTTCCAGAGGGGAAATGCCAAAGTTGGGTGAGCTGGGTTTGAAGGAGCTGGGCTGGTGTCCAAGGAGCATTTATAGAGCACCTGCTGCATGAAGGCAGGAGGCCCAAGGCAGCTGAGTGAAGCAGTTCATGGCCACCTGCCTGGGCTTGCATCATGGCTCCTCCCCTTCCCTGTGCCTCAGTCTTCCGAGCTGAAAACAGGAACAATACAGTGGCCACCCCCCAGGATGTCTGTGTAGGACTGGACGAGCAAACACAGTCCAAGTGCTTAGCATCTGGCTCAGTGGGCAGATGGTGTCCGGCCACAGAGAGGGTTTAGCGTACAACTTAAAACCAGCAAACCTTTCCACTAGAGGGTCACGTTGAAGACCTCCCCCATGTCTTTCCAAGTCCCCGGCAAAGTGGCTGTAATGCCTGGCCAGCTCCCCCTGCTTCTCCTCCAGCCCTCTGCCCACATCTCCCTGCCAGATCCAGCTGGAAGCACCTGGTGGCAGGGTGGGTTAGTGGCAGAGGCCCCACTTCAGAGTCTGCCACTCCCTGAGGGTCTGTAAGTGCCTCCTAAATCACATCACCCACTTCTCACTGCTTCCAGAGACCCTCAGCTGAAAACCAGGAACCCCTCAGAGCATATCCGCCCCAAAGGAAAATCATTCACACACTCACAATGGCAAGCTACTGTGCTTGCTTTGGGGGCATGTGTATTTAAGAATGAATAAATGTAATACTGGGCTTCCCCGGTGGCTCAGACGGTAAAGAATCTGCCTGCAATTCAGGAGACCTGGGTTCGATCCCTGGGTCGGGAATACTTCCTGGAAAAGGCAGTGACTACCCACTCCAGTATTCTTGGACTTTTCAGGCAGCACTAGTGGTAAAGAACTTGCCTCCCAATCCAGGAGATGTTAAGGGATGCAGGTTCGATCCCTGGGTCTGGAAGATCCCCTGGAGGAGGAAATAGCAACTAGCAACCCACTCCAGTATTCCTGCCCGGAAAAGCCCATGGACGGAGGAACCTGGTGGGATACAGCCCACAGGGTTGCAAAGAGTCTGACACTATTGAAGGGACTTAGCACGCACACACAAACATAATGCTGGCAGTACAGGAAATGCACACCAGGGCTGGGATATGGCTTTGCACCTCTTGGGTTGGTCAAAATTCAAACATCACCAACACAGGTGCAGACACAACTATGGGGAAACAGGCAAGTGCAGGGGCCTCAGTAGGAGGAATTTGGGGTCTTTCCACACCCTGCTCAATAGAGATGCACAATGCAGACAAGCTCTGCATTCTGTGCAGGATGACACAGGCCAAAGAGTTTACAGTCTCCTAGTACTCTTGCCTGGAAAATCCCATGGGCGGAGCAGCCTGGTGGGCTGCAGTCCACGGGGTTGCTAAGAGTCAGACACAACTGAGTGACTTCACTTTCACTTTTCACTTTCATGCATTGGAGAAGGAAATGGCAACCCACCCCAGTGTTCTTGCTTGGAGAATCCCAGGGATGGGGGAGCCTGGTGGGTTGCCATCTCTGGGGTCGCACAGAGTCGAACACGACTGAAGCGACTTGGCAGCAGGAATGTTTGTGAGACATCAAGACTAGGAACCCCCCAAACGCCCAACTCCCTAGGGCTGGCACTGGAGTACTACAGGGCAGTGAAAAATGATGGGGCGATGGTAAACAAAGATCTCTGCTAGAAACGCCAAGGTCAGGGACTTCACTGGTGGTCCAGTGGCTAAGACTCTGCACTCCCAGGAGCCCAGGTTTGATCGCTGGTCAGGGAACTAGATCCCACATGCTGAAACTAAAGATCCTGCATTCCACAACTAAGACCCTGCCTGAAGCCAAAAAAAAAAAAAAAAAAAAGGCTGAAGGCAGAACCTGCGTTTCTACAGGTGGTGGGGGAAGGGCTACATATGGTGAACTTGAATGGGAGGCTGGCTGTAGTCCTGTCAGACTCTTTGCCACCCCACAGACTGAAGCCCACCAGGCTCACTGTCCATGGTGATTCTCCAGGCAAGGATACTGGAGTGGGCTGCCCTGCTCTTCTGGGAATCTTCCCGATCCAGGGATTGAACTCACATCTCTTACTCTCCTGCACTGGCAGGCCGGTTCTTCACCACTAGCGCCACCTGGGAAGCCCAGGTGAAAAGTGAAAGGCTGGGTGAAAGGTGTTCTGGAAAGGCACACAGGTGAGAGTAGTGGGAAGTTGGGAGAAACTGAGGGTGAGGGGCTGCCTCCGTGTGGCCTGTAGAACACTGAGGAGGAATAACCTACTGTAATAAGGATTCAAATGCAAACTTGAAAAACTAACCAGGTTTTCTGCCTGTGGGGGAGGTAACCAGCTGTCTGGGTGACCCTGCTCAGGGTAGGGTTGGGTACTATCTGCTCAGGTCCGGGGGACTTCTCCACCCACGCCCAGTCTGGGCCCCTCACTCCAGCCGGGTTTCCTGGCCTGGCGAGCATTGTGGCATTGTGGGTAACCCAGGTTCTGATCAGGTGGATTCGCCTCACCAACCCTTCATTAGCGCTCAGTATGTGCCCGGTGGCTGCACTTACTATCTTATTTTGCAGCACTCCTAAGGCCCTCACTACATGCGGAGCCTGTTCTGTCAGAGCTCAGGGAAGTGCACGAGCCTCCACGATTAGCAGAGGAGGAATTTCAATTCAGACACTCAGGCCTCCGGCCTTCACATTGCAGGAAGACATCATATCTATACTGCGCGCCCCACTCCCCGCCCGCCCACCGCGCCCCCAGCACCTTGCTCCAGCCCCTTCGTGTGAGCTGCTGACCGGAACCCCGGACTGAAGATCCCGCCTTGAGCATCTATCCAGCTCCCGCAAAGCCTAGAACATTCTCTTGCAACTCCTACTCGTCCTGCAGAGCCCAACTGTTCTGACAGCCCTCCCCGCTGCCCCACACACCCAGGTCCCTTGCTGTGCTCGCCCCGGTCCCTCGGCGTGGGGGTCCCGAGGGCCGGCTGAACGGAGGCCTCTGCCCCGCCCCCACCAGCGCGACCTCCCCCCAGTCACCTCCACGAAGTAGAAGCAGGGCAGAAGCGTCATGCTGTCCTTCGGGCTTTTATTCTTCTCCTTGGTTGAGATCATCGTGCCCGGGGCGCCACAAACCGTAGTTGGAGGGGACAAAGCCGCGCTGGAGGAGGGGAGGCGCAGACTGAGCCCTGGGGGACCAGTTGCCCGGCGCCCGCGGAGGAGGGGCGGGCCGGGATGCGCAGAAAACGCCCAGGGAAACTGAGGCCGCGAGGCGGGGGCCGTGGCCGCCCCTGGCGCACTGCGGTCCTGCCCAACCCTCCGGCTGCCTCCCCGGATGGAGGAGCCGCGAGAGGGCTCGGCAGAGAGGGCGGGGTCGGCCTGGTCGAGAGCCTCCGGGCTGGGGTCCCACCCGCGAGTCAGGGCTGGGGCCTCCAGGACCCCGAGGGCCGGAGCCGGTGGAGGGGTGGGGTCCGCGCTCCGCCCGCAGGCCCCTCACCTGGCGCGCCCGCGCTCGGAGGGCGGAGCTGGCGGCGGCGGGGGCTGCGGCGCTGCTGGCACAAAGCCGGCCCCGCCCCCGCAGGGGCGGAGGGGGGGCGGGGAGCGAGCGGCCCCGCCCGGCCTGAGACCCCGCGCCGGGCGGCCTGGAGGCTGCGCGAGGGGCGGGGGCTCTTTGTCTCGGCGCGTTGAGGGCGCCGCGCGCGTCCGTCGCCGTCCCCGCCTCCCTGCTCCGCGCCCTCGGTCTCTGGGTCTCTCAGATCTACGTCCCCCGCAGGAGGGAGCACGAACCGGGGTCTGCGGGCTCTTCCCCTCCCGAGCGGCTCAGATGGTCCCGGGGAGCCCCATCCAGGCTGGACGCGGGCGGGATCTCCGGGTCTCCCGCGTCTCTGCCCCCCTCCCCGGTACGCGTTTCCATGGCGAGTTCCCTGAGCGCCCGGGCCATCGGGAGACAAAAGAAGCTGGGGGTGGGGATGGGGGCGCTGTCTCACTCCCGGGCCCGCGCCTCGCCCACCTGCCCTGCATCTTCCCTCAGCCACTCGGGGTCCACCCTCCCCTGGTCCGACCGCGGCCCCTCGCCTGGCTCACAGCATCCGAGGCGCACAGCCCGGGATGCTCCGCGATGCTCGCGGGGCGGAAGGGCCCTCGTGGTGAATTCACGTGAGGCTCCTTAGGCAGCGCTTGCTGTTTGCAGGTGTTTCCACAGTCATGAGGGGTGGGGGCCAGCTAACCGTCGTTTAACAAGTGGGGAAACAGGCCCCCGAGCACTTAAATCACTGTCCACAGTCTCCAGGCCCCAGACGGCAGAATTTTCTTCGGCTCATTTTGTTCACTATCTCCTATACACCTAGCTCGGTACAGTCTCAGGGGAGCCGTCGAGAACCGAGACAGACCCTCAAAATCAGACCCGCGGTTAAACGTCCAGTTGGATGGGGGTGGGGTGGGGGAGGGCTGCGCTGCCGGAGAGCCCAGTGTGTGCAGCCGGCCATACTCCAGACCCTTCCTGACTGTGGCCTTTCTTGGGTTAAGAGAATCAACTCCATGTGTCTTCAAAGATGATCCTCCGTGTGGTTAAGGGTGGGGTCCAGAGAGCTGATCCCACCGGGGCCTCAGTTTCCTCACCTGGAAATGGGCATAACAAGATGGCTTGGTGTACGTGACACATTTGGCATGTCTGTCCCACCTCCCCAGGCCTGATGCCCACCTGGACTCCGTTTCTCTGCCAGGCAGGGGCAGAGCCTGGGCTGGACAGCCGTTGGGAATCGCTGGTGTTGAAAGGTGACCACAAACTGTCCTCTGGAGGTAGGAGGAAGGGAAATGGGGCAATCATGTTTGATGCCTCCTGGGGGCTGGGCAGAAACGAAGGGATGTCCCTGGAGACCTTCCTGACAGCTTGGGGAACCAGGAGAGAGTCTGGAGCAGTATCAGGAGGGGTGGGGGGCTTCTTCCTCCTGTCGATCCCCAGTGGTGGAGAGGGAGTGAGGTCCAGCTCTGATGGTACATGGCCCAGCAGCAGCCAGGGGTGAGGGGTTGGCGGGTGGGGGGGTGACAACTTGATTCTGGGCACTAGGGAGCCATGGCAGAGTTTAGAGCAGGCAAGAGGGTGGAACACACTAGGTGCTGCTCAGAGACTCCTGAACACATTAATACACTTGACGCTCAACACAGCTCTATGGGGGGGGGGCGTTAATGTCCTGCTGCACAGACAGGGAAACTGAGGCCCAAAACGGGGCCCCTGAGGTCACCCAGTAGGAAGGGATGGACCTCTGGACCCCAGGGTCACCCAGCTCAACCGGCTGTGCTCTGAGCAAGACAGCAGCTGGGTCCAAGGAACGGACAGGGTGGGTGGCATGCTGGGGACTCGGGGCAGGGGGTAGCGGGGGTGCATGGGTGGGATCCTAGGAGGGTGGAGATGGGAAGCAGTCTTCGGGGGCGGACACTGAACTGGGGTAGGATCCGGTCCTGGGGGCCATGCTGGGGACACGGCTCAGCTGTGGGACCATAAACACAGCAGTGATCAGTCTGAACCCGAGGACCCCACCATTTCAGCAAGGCGGAGGACCCTGAGGCCTAGCACAGGACCCTGACACCTGCTCCCTCCACCTTCCCCAGGACTGCCCTGGAACAGCCCCCAACAGCCCCAGACACCAACTGGTGATCTGAGACGTGGGGTCCACCACCAGTCCAACCGCTTGGTGTCACCTGTCAGAACACTTCGCTGATGGTCCAGTTGTTAAGAATTTACCTGCCAATGCAGAGGATGTGGGTTCAATCTCTGGTCCAGGAAGATCCCACATGTTGCAGAGCAACTGAGCCCATGTGCCACAACTACTGAGCCCAAGTGGTGAAACTGGTAAAGCCCATATGCCCTAGAGCCCGTGCTCCACAAGAGAAGCAACTGCAGTGAGAAGCCCCCACAATGCAACTAGAGAGTAGTCCTTGGCTCACTGCAACTAGAGAAAGCCCGCATGGCAGCAAAGACCCAGCACAGCCATAAATAAATAAATAATAAAAGCTGAGGTGTCAAAAATAAGTAAAATTTTTAAATTGATGTGAAATTCACGTGACATAAGATCAGCCATCGTAAATTATACCATCCACTGGCTTTTGGAACATTTAGAGTTGTGCAACCACTTAATTCTAGAACATGTCCCCCAAAGAAACCCTGTTTCCTTCAGCTATTATTCCCCTAACCCCCTAAATCCACAGTCCCTGACAACCAGGAACCCACTCTCTGTGTCTGTGGATCGAACTGTTCTGGACATTTCCCATCAGTGGAATCACACCCTGTGTGTCTTTCTGTGTCTGCTTCTCTCACTGAGCATCGTGTTCTCAGGGTCTGTCCACGTGGTAGCAAGTGTCAGGGCTTCACCCCTCTTCACAGCTGAGGGATGCTCTCATGTGTGGAGGGACACGTTTGTCTGCTGAAGGGCATTTGGTTGCCTCCAACTCCTGGCAGCTGTGACTCACACTGTGAACATGCGTGTGCAGGTTTCTGGGCCCTGTTTTCAGTTTTCCTGGGCCTGCACCTTGGAGTGGAGCTGCTGAGTAACAGGATAATCCAGTGTTTGAGGAGCTGCCTGGCTTTCCCTAGCGGCTGCAGGGTTTTGCATCTCAGCCAATGTGTCTGAGTTCCAGTTTCCCACCTCCTCACCAACACTGTGTTTGTTCTGCCCTTTTCATCCTAGCCATCCTAGTGGGTGTGAAGTGGTGTCTCGCTGTGGTTTTCATTTGCATTTCCTTGATGACTAATAATTTTAAGCATCTTCATGGCATGTTGGCTGTTTGTGTATCTTGGAAGAGATGTCTATTCAAACCCTCTGCCCATTTTTAAGTGGATGGTTTGTTTTTGTTGTTGAGCTGTGAGAGCTCTTTATATATTCTGGATATGCAACCCTGTCTTCCTCCCCGCTTGGCCTCATCTCTTGCTCAGGTACTGGATGCCTAAAACTTCTGAAGACCCTACTTTGAGGCCAGAGAAGGGCAGGCAATGTCTCCAGAATCTCAAGGCTCTGGGGGCTCCACGCACCTGCCCACTATATAGATGCACAGACTAAGGGCAGGTGAAGGACCCAGCCACGTACCTACAGATAAAAATCCTGTAGGTAAAAAGCTGGCCACAAAAGGCCACAGAGTGTGTGATTCCACTGATGGGAAACGTCAAGAACAGGCAAATCCACAGGCACAGAGAGTGGGTTCATGGTTATCAGGAGTTGGGGGATGGGGTGTGACTTCCCATAGCTACTTTTTTCTTTTGGGGTGATGGAATGTTCTAAAATTCGGGTGATGGCTGCATAACTCTGTGAAGATACTGAAAACCATGAAACTGCACACTTTAATTCAGTGAATTGTGTGGTACTTGAATTATATCTCAGTAAAGCTGTTTAAAAAAAAAAAAAAACAGGGACTTCCCTGGTGGTCCAGCAGCAAAGATTCCACGTTCCCAATGCAGGGGCCCAGGTTCAGTCCCTGGTAGGGGCACTAGATCCCGCACGCTGCGATTGAAAGATTCCCACATGCCCCAACTAAGATCCGGCACAGCCAAATAAATAATAAAATAAAAAGCAGTAAAGAACACACACACACAAAGGCAGCAGGACTCAATCCCAGACCAGGTGGGCAGTGGTGGGCCCCGGTGCTCAGGCTAGGAAGCTGGGCAGAGCCACGAGTGGCAGCTGGGTGGTGGCCTGACCCACACTGAGGGGTGGCCCAGTATCCAGAGGGGAAGACAGAGGGTGCAAGCTGGCACTTGGAGGATCCAGGCAGGTTCCAGGAGCAGCCAGCTGGGGAGGTTTTGGGCAACTTCCTCTGCTCCCGCCAGGAGGGGCTGGGCCTGGGCGGGTATGCGCTAACGGCTGAGGCCCCAGGGTATAAGGGCGCCCTGTCCCCAGCCACCCTCAGCAGCCCCGTCATGACAGCACTCAGACTCCTGGCCATGCTGGCCAGCCTGCTAGCAACCTCCAGGGCTGGTGAGTGCTCACCCCAGGCCGGGCGTCCGCATCTGTGCAGAGGTTCAACTGCAGGGGACAGGCCTGGGGGAGAGGGACTGGCGGGTGCTGGCCCCAGTTTCCCAGACACAAGGCTCAGGGAGGGACAGTGAAGCAACCGAGCCCAGGCCACACAGGCAAGCTGGCCCCGACCAGCCCTGGGAGGGTGGGGACCTGTCCTTTTAGGGAACAGGAGTGCGGGAGGCTGGGGTCTCCCTGGGTATGGGGCTGAGACTGGGAGGCTGCAGCACACCCTCCTCTCCCCCCAGGCTCGGCCCCTCTGGTGGACATAGTGGGAGGCAGGAAGGCCCGGCCGCAGGAGCTCCCGTTCCTGGCTTCCATCCAGAACCAAGGGAGGCATTTCTGTGGGGGCGCTCTGATCCACCCCAACTTTGTCCTGACAGCGGCCAGCTGCTTCCAGAGCCGGTGAGCCGAGGGCCATGGAGTGGGCAGGGGGGCTGGGAGAGGGAGAGAGCTCAGAGGGGTTGGGGGAGAGTGGGGGGGTGGGTGTGCCTCGCAGGTGAGGAGGGGAGGGGCTTGGCAAGGGGGGCTGGTCTTAGGAAGGGTTGAGGGGCTTAGAGAGGGAAATGGGGCCCTGGAAACAGAGCGAGATGCAGCCACAAAAGGAGGATGGACAGAGGCCTGACTATCACTGATGTCCTTCCTCTGGCTCCCGGGCCGCGAGCCAGCAGGCTTGTAATTTCCTACCTTATTTGCAAGCCTGCCCCTGTGTAAGTGCCCACCCAGTGGTTGTAGAAGGCTGGGGGCTTCTGGGGAAGCCCAGCCTGGTATCTGCCCCCGCTGCTCTTAGGAACACCGGGATTGCCACCGTGGTGCTGGGTGCCTATGACCTGAGGCGTCGCGAGCGGTCCCGGCAGACTTTCTTCATCAGGAGTGTCAGCGAGAATGGCTATGACCCCCAGCAGAACCTGAACGACGTGCTGCTGCTGCAGGTGGGAAAATGAGCAGGGAGCTGGTGTTGGCCTGAGGGGCTAAGTGGGGACAAGCCATGTGCACAGAGCCTAGTGTGTAAATCGTACAGCCAAGTGCACAATCCACTTAGCCAACCTCTGGATCCTGGACACTGAAGTTGTTTCCAGATGTTTTTGTTATGACAGAATCACAGTGAGTTTTTGTGCATATTTCTTTGTGAAAGTTTTTCCAGAGCAGCCACAACAGCTAGGCCAACTTACTCTCCCACTAGCAGAATTTAAAACTGCCCGTTTCGCCACATCTTTACTGACACTGCATATTATGATTTTTTTAATTTTTCTGCCAGTGCTCACTTTGGCAGCACATATACTAAAATTGGAATGATACAGAGAAGACTAGCATGGCCCCTGCGCAAGGATGACATGCAAATTCGTGAAGTGTTCCATATTTAGGAAAAAAAAATTTTTTTCCTGCCAATCCTGACCGAGGATGGAGGGTGGTGCTTTGTTTTATCTGCATTTCCTGGGCGAGCTCTTCACCTTCATGGTCTCTCAACCACGTTTGCAGTAAGGACCATTGATTCCTTCTCTGGAGGAACCAGAGGCCCAAAAGGTAAACTCATTTGGCCAGGAGCCTGGTGGGCTACAGTCCATGGGGTTGCAAAGAGCCGGACAGGACTAAGCGACTTCACTCACTCACTCCACAGCAGATTACTGCCTAAACTGGGGTTTGAACCCAAACTGCTTTCCAGATCAGAACTCATGTTGCTGCCTCTCTGGCTCCCAGCTGGCCCCCAGTTATGCCCTCTCCTGACCCAGTTTCCCTCACCAGCTGGACCGTCAGGCCAACCTCACCAGCAGCGTGGCGCTGGTACCACTGCCGGAGCAGAATGCCACAGTGGAAGCCGGCACCGGGTGCCAGGTTGCAGGCTGGGGCACCCGACGGCGTAGGGGGCGTCTCTCCCGAGTTCCAAGGGTCCTCAATGTTACCGTGACACCTGCAAACCAGTGTCGCCCCAACAACGTGTGCACTGGCGTCCTCACCCGACGGGGTGGCATCTGCCAGGTACCCGCTGGGTGTTATCTGGTGTGGGCTCGGTGTGGTGGGGGAGGAGGGGTCTTGAGAGATTGTGAGCTCCTCTTGGGGGAGAGAAAGCAAGTTCAGAACTCACCCTGGGATTAAGTATTCAATTAGAACTAGATGTTTCAAATATTGGAGCCTGAGAAACAGTATTTATTCAACTCTGCCTGCCAAGCCCTATGCTGGGGGCTGGAGACACAAGAGGGAACAGGAGAGACTGCCCTTCTGGAGCCAGGAGCTCCCATAGCTTGTGCTTGAAGGGCTTGGGCATCAGCTATTAAGACAGGGATGTGGAAAAAAAAAAAAAAACAGGGGTGTGCAGCAGCCTGGGGCCTTAGGAAGTTGAGGAGATGGGGGCGGCATTTAAGACCCGAGCTGCGAGCAAAAGTAGGAAAAAGCACAGGCAGAGGAACAGCACGTAGAAAGGGCCAGGGGCATGAGCAGCTTCTGTGGGTGGCAGCGGTGGTGTTCTGGGCAGGAGCGGGGTGGAGGGCTGGGCCTCGGGCGCCCTGACCCTCCTGCCGCCCTTGCAGGGGGATGGCGGCACCCCTCTCGTCTGCAACGGCCTGGCACACGGCGTGGCCTCCTGGTCCCGGGGGCCCTGCGGTAGGGGCACCGACTTCTTCGCGCGCGTGGCCCTCTTCAGGAACTGGATTGACTCAGTTATAAACCAGCCGGCCTGACGGACCCTGCCCAGCCTGCAGGGGGCGCTCCGCAGCCAGAGTTCAGCCCCGACCTGCACTCTACCCCACCCCGGCCCCCGCGGTTGTGACTCTAATAAAGGATCTGTCCCCATTCTGCCCACGGCGCCTGACTCTGCTCTTTGGGGGCGGGCGGGGGCTGGGGGCCCAGTGCCAGGACCTCTGCCCACAAGAGTGGCATCCACCCCAGGGGTCTCCACTCATGGAATCTGATCACGGTCCTGGGAACCAGGGGCTCTCGTGACCTCCACTCCACAGAGGCAGCACCGAGGCTCACAGAGATTGGGTGACTCCCCTGAGGCCACACAGCCAGAGCTGGGCTCTGAACCCACACCTGTGAGATTACAGCCCCCACGAACCATCTGTCATGTTGGTGGGGAATACAGTCACCCCTGGGGCTTTCCTGGTGGCTCAGATGGTGAAGAATCTGCCTGCAATGCAGGAGATGTAGGTTTGATCCCTGAGTGGGGAAGATCCCTGGAGAAGGGAATGGCAACCCACTCCAGTATTCTTTCCTGGAGAATCCCATAGAAGGAGGAGCCTGGTGGGCTACAGTCCTTGTGGTTGCGCAGAGTGGAACAGGGCTGAGCGACTAACAGATCACTGTTACCAACGCTTAGTGTCTGCAGGGGCTTGGCTCCAGGACCCTCATGGATGCCCAAATCCCCAGATGCTCAAGTCCCTTATATCAAATGGTGTCATATTTGCAAGTGACCTACATACATCCTCTGTGCACTTTATATAATACAATGTCAATGCTGTGCAAATAGCTGCCTGCCTACAGCAAATTCAAGTTTTACTTTCTAGAACTTTCTGGTAAATTTTTTTCCAAATATTTTTGATTTGTGGTGGGTTAAATCCGTGGGTGTGGAATGTGCGACCACTGAGGGCCGGCTGTATATTGTACAGCGAAGTCAAGAAACAAATGAGAAACTGGCTTTAGACTGCCACTTGAATCACAGAAAGATAATGAGCCTAATATGAAAGGAACTAAAATATAAACATTAAACAATAAATATAATTATATAATGATGTATAAAACATAAATATACTTGTATAAAGAACCTATAAAACATAATAAATATAACTGTATAAATGATACGTAAAACTTAATACATATAATGTATTAAACTAAAATAAAATTGTAAATCACAGACTTCCCTGGGGTCCAGTAGCTAAGACTCCATGCTCACAATGTAGGCGGCCTGGGTTCAATCCTGGGTCGGGAACTAGATCCTACATGCTACAACTAAAACCTGGCACAGTCAAATAAATAAATATATATATATATATTTTTTTAAGTTAAATCTTACATTATATATTAGTACCAATTACATATTATACATGCATTTTAAAAATATACTTAGGAACTTCCCTGATGGTCCAGTGGTTAAAGATCTGCCTGCCAATGTAGGGGACACAGGTTTGATCCTTGGTCTGGGAAGATCCCACATGCTGAGGGTCAACTAAGCCCCAGTACTGCAAATACTGAAGCCCAAGCACCTAGATCCTGTGCTCCACAACAAAAGAAGCCACCACAATGAGAAGCCTGAGAAGTGCAACAAAGAGTAGCCCCCACTCGCCACAAACCAGAGAAAGCCTGCATGTGGCAACGAAGACCCAGCACAGTCAAAAATAAATGAACAAGACATGAAACGTTATAAAAATACCTGGGGAATAATGAATCAATATTAGAAAAACTAAGATCATGACATCTGTGGTCCCATCACTTCATGGCAAATAGAAGGGGAAAGAGTAGAAGCAGTGACAGATTTTATTTCCTTGGGCTCCAAAATCATTGTGGACTGTGACTGTAGCCATGAAACTAAAAGATGCTTACTCCTTGGAAGAAAAGCTATGACAAGCCTAGACAGTGTATTAAAAAGCAGAGACATCATTTGCTGACAAAAGCCTGTATAGCGAAAGCTATGGTTTTTCCAGTAGTCATGTATGGATATGAGAGTTGGACCATAAAGAAGGATGAGCGCCAAAGAATTGATGCTTTCAAATTGTGGTGCTGGAGAAGACTCTTGAGAGTCCCTTAGACTGCAAGGAGATTATACCAGTCAATCCTAAAGAAAATCAACCCTTAATATTCATTGAGTTTATTTGTTTTTCATAAGTTATTGATGAAATTCACATAATATAACATTCACTTTTTTTAAGTGTATAATTCAAAATATAACTAGTGTATTTCACTAGGCTGTGCAGCCCTCACCATCCAAACCTCGCTATCCAATTCCAGGACATTCCATCACCCCAATAGAAGCCCACTCCCATCCACATCACCTCCCATCTTCTCCCCCACCCCATGACAACCAGGAACCCAGTCTCTGTGTCTGTGGATCTGCCTGTTCTGGACATTTCCCATCAGTGGAATCACACCCTGTATGTCCTGCCTGCTTCTTTCACTGAGCATCATGTTTTCAGGGTCTGTCCGTGTGATAGCATGTGTCAGGGCTTTTCCTCTTCTCAGGGCTGAGTGATGCTCCTGTGATGTGTAACCATCATCTGTGGATGGTCATCTGGGTTGGTTCCACCCTGGCTGTTGTGAAGCCGGTTGCTATGGACATTCATGTACAAGTTCTACTTGAACATTGATATTTAGTACCATGATTTTACCAGGAGGTGTATTGGGGCTTCATAATGGGTCCTCTTTACAGAGGGGCAAACTGAAACCCAGAGAGAAACGTGTGTCTCAGGAGCCCAGAACAGTCCAGGGGCCCCACCTGTTCATTGTTCAGATGGGGAAACTGAGGCCCTGGGGATTGGGGTCCCAGAGCAGAGGGTCCCAGCTTGGAGCCCCAGACACTGACACCCTCGAGGATGGAGTGTTTTCCTTTCTTAAAGAGAGAAGAGCAAAAAGAGGCAGAAACTCTGAGGATGAGCCTCTCTCCCTCACCCTCCCTGGATCCCAGGTGTGTCGCTCAGGTCTGCTTGGCCCCCTCCCAGCTCCAGTTCCCAAGACCGTTGTCTGTTGCGCCAGCCACAGTTGGAGTAGGAAGGGGACAAAGCCGCAGCTTCTAGCCCTGCTTCCTCTCCACCCATGGGCCTGACCCCCAGAGGCCCCAGAGAGTTCCTCCAAGTTACGGCCCCCAGTGCCCCCAGCTCCCCACCCAGGCCCACACTGTCCCATCTTCCAGACCAGCCTCTGCCTTCAGGAAGCCCCCGAGTCCTGCGCTCACCTGCCGGCCCCCATCCCCGGCCTGGAGCAGAGAGGCGGACCCCAGGCCATCCTCCTGTTGTGACCGATGCCGTGAATGCCCCCTGACTCTGAGAGGCTCTTTGGTGGGTGAGAGCTCCCTGCCAGGACCTCCTGGGCCATTCTCTAGCAAAGTTATGTGTGTGTGTTTCTTTTTCTTTCTTTGGTTAAAGATTTATTGAAATGTACTTCACATACCATACATATAATTCACCCACTTAACAATTCAGTGGCATTTAGTACAGTGACTGGATTGTGCAACCACCACCTCTAATTCCAGAATATTCCATCACCCCAAAAGAAGCCCCATCACCATCAGCAGTCACCCTTCTTCTCCCCAAGCCCCTGACAACCAGGAACCCACTCTCTGTGTCTGTGGATCGGCCTGTTCTGGACGTTTCCCATCAGTGGACTCACACCCTGTGTGTCTTTCTGTGTCTGCTCCTCTCACTGAGCATCGTGTTCTCAGGGACTGTCCACGTGGTAGCAAGTTTCTCCTTTTCAGGACTGAGTGATGCTCTGTGTGTGTGTCCTATTTCATCAGCTGACAGTTCATGGAACTCTCTTCTGTATCCGGTGAATCAACCCCTGACATGGGGATGTTCTCATCACCCCCATCACTAACAGATGGGGAAACTGAGGCTCAGAGAAGTGGTGTGCCCAGCCCAGATTCACAAAGCACAGCAGAATGTGAACCCAGGTGAGGGACTATGGAGCCTGGTGTGACAGGCTGGCACCTCTGCTCACCGTGTGCCCAGCACCCTCCTATGCTCTCATTTATGCCCCCTCCCACTGTCAGCCCTGGGGAGGGACTATGACTACCATCACCCCACTACTGTTCAGTTACCAAGTTGTGTCCGACTCTTTGCAACCCTGTGGACTGCAGCACACCAGGCTTCCCTGTCTCACATCATCTCCCGGAGTATGCCCAAGTTCATGTCCACTGAATTGGTGATGACATTCAACCATCTCATTCTCTGTTGCCCTCTTCTCCTCCTGCCCTCAATCTTTCCCTGCATCAGGAAAAGTTGGTTTCCCGATGAGTTGGTTCATCACATCAGGTGACCAAAGTATTGGAGTTTCAGCATCAGCATCAGTCCTTCCAATGAATATTCAGGGTTGATTTCCTCTAGGATTGACTGGTTTGATCTCCCTGCAGTCTAAGAGACTCTCAAGAGTCTGCTCCAGGACCACAGTCCGAAAGCATAAGCATAACTCAATGAAGCTATGAGCCATGCAATGTAGGGCCACCCCAAGACTGAGGGGTCATAGTGGAGAGTTCTGAAAAAATCTGATCCACCAGAGGAGGGAATGTCAAACCACTCCAGTATACTTGCCGTGAGAGCCCCACCTCACCATACAGGTGGGGGAACCGAGGCACTGAGCAACCAGCCTGCTGGACCAGAAGGAGCTAGTCTGCAAAGATGCTCTTGTTGAAAGAGAAAATCCTGTTCTGAAAGCAGAGAGCATAGCAGCCCCGGGGTTCTGTGGGGACACGTCAGAGCCACACCCAGAGCTGTGGCAGACGCCCTGCAGGAGGACCTGGGGACCTTTCCCAAGTGACTGGGCTGATGCATGAATTAAAAATGTGTCAGCAATACAGATGGCCAACAGGCACACAAAAAGCTGCTCTACATTGCTAATTCATAGAGAAATGCAAATCAAAACTACAATGAGGTATTACCTCACATCAGTCAGAATGGCCACCATTAAAGTCTTCAAGGGACTTCTCTGACAGTCCAGTAGTTATGAATCTGCCTGCCAAGTCAATTTTGAAAAAGAAAAACAGAGCTGGAGGAGTCAGGCTCCCTCACTTCAGACTATACTACAAAGCTATAGTCATCAAAACAGTATGGTACTGGCACAACAGTAGAAACATAGGTCAGGAGAGAACAGGAGAGAAAACCCAGGAATAAACTCATGCACCTATGCCAATTAATCTATGGCAAAACAGGCAAGACTATACAATGCTGAAAAGACAGTCTCTTCAACAAATGGTCCTGGGAAAACTGGACAGCCACATGCAAAAAGGAAGTCAGATCATTCTTTACATCTATACCCAAAAATAAGCTCAAAATGGATTAAAGACCTAAATGTGAGACCAGATACTATAAAACTCCTAGAGGAAAACATAGGCAGAAAATCCTCTGACATAAATTACAGCAGCATCTTTTTTGATCCATCTCCTGGAAAAATGGAAATAAAAACAAATAGATGGGACCTACTTAAGCTCAAAAGTTTTTGCATAGCAAAGGAAACAAAAAACAAAATGAAAAGACAACCCACAGATTGGGATAAAATATTTGTAAAAGTGTGACTAATAAGGGATTAGCCTCCAAAATATATAAGCAGTTTATGATGCTTAACAGCATCAAAACAAACAGCCCACACAAAAAATGGGCAGAGGACCTGAATAGACATTTCTCCAAAGAGGACATAAAGATGGCCAACAGGCAGGTAAAAAGATGTTCAACATTGCTAATTATTAGAGAAACGCAAATCAAAACACCAGTCAGAATGGCCGGCATCAAAAAAACTACAGGGACTTCCCTGGTAGTCCAATGGCTAAGACTTCACGTTCCCAATGCAGGGGGCCTGGGTTCAATCCCCGGTCAGGGAACTAGATCCCACATGCTACAACTAATGATTCCACATGCTGCAACTAAGACCTGGTGCAGCCAAATAAATAAATAAATGTATTTTTGAATTCATAACAAATGCTGGAGAGGGTATAGAGAAAAGGTACACTGTATATACAGTGTACATACCTGCACTGCTGGTAGGAATGTAAACTGGTACAACCACTATGGAGAACAGTATGGAGGTTCCTTAAAAACTAAAAATAGAGCTACCATATGACCCTGAAATCCTACTCCTGGGCATATGTCTGGAGAAAAACATTATCTGAAAGGATACCTGCACCCCTATGTTCATAGAAGCACTGTTTAAAATAGCCAAGACACAGAAGCAACTTAAATGTCCAACAACAGAGGAAAGGATAAAGAAAATGTGGTGTATATATATATATAACATATGTGTATATATATATAATAGAATATTACTCAGCCATTTAAAAGAATGAAATAATGCCATTCACAGCAACATGGATGAACCTAGAGAGTGTCACACTGAGCGAAGTGAAGTCCAACATAGAAGGAGAGACACGGTATGACAGTCCTTACATGTGGAATCTGCAAAGCAACGATACAAACCACTTACTTACAAAACATAAAAAGACTCACAGACTTAGAAAAGGAAATTATGGTTGCGAGGGCAGGGGGAGGATAGTTAAGGGGTTTAGGAAGGTCATGTACACACTGCTGTATTCAAAATGGAAAACCAACAAGGACCTATTTTATAGCACATGGAACTTTACTCAATGTTATGTGCCAGCCTGGATGGGAGGAGGGTTTGGAGGAGAATGGATACATGCATATGTATGACTGGGGCCTTTAGCTGTTCACCTGAAACTACTACAACATTGTTAATTAGCTATGCTGCTGCTAAGTCGCCACAGTCGTGTCCGACTCTGTGCGACCCCATAGACGGCAGCCCACCAGGCTCCCACGTCCCTGGGATTCTCCAGGCAAGAACACTGGAGTGGGTTGCCATTTCCTTCTCCAATGCATGAAAGTGAAAAGTGAAAGTGAAGTCGCTCAGTCGTGTCCGACTCTTAGCGACCCCATGGACTGCAGCCTACCAGGCTCCTCCGTCCATGGGATTCTCCAGGCAAGAGTACTGGAGTGGGCTGCCATTGTACCCAGATACAAAACAAAAAGTTAAAAGTTCAGGGAAAAAAATTCATGGTGCATCCATACTAAAGCAGTTTATGTAGGCATTAAAAAAATAAAATGTCTCAAAAAAAAAAAAGAATCTGCCTGCCAATGCAGGGCTCACAGTTTCAATCTCTGATCCACTGCCGAGGGACAACTGAGCCCTGCTCCACAACTACTGAGCCCAGATGCCTAGAGCCCATGTTCCACAAGAGAAGCCACTGCAAACAGAAGCCTGTGCACCACAACTAGAGTAGCCCCCTCTTGTCTCAACTAGAGAAAAGCCTGTGCACAGCAATAAAGACTCAGCACAGCCAAAAATAATTAACTTTAAAAAAGTCTACAAATGGGTCTGCCCTAGTGATCCAGTGGTTAAGAATTCGCCTTGCAATGCAAAGGACATGGGTTCAATCCCTGGTCAGGGAACTAAGATCCCACATGCCTTGGAGCAATTAATGCCACACACTGCAACTACTGAGGCCCCACTCCACAACTAGAGAGTCTGTGTGCAGTAATGAAAGATACCACATGATGCCACTAAGACCTGACACAGCCAAATAATTTTTTTTTTTAAGTCTACAAACAGCAAATGAGGGAGAGAGTGTAGAGAAAAGGGAACCCTTCTACACCGTTGGTGGGAATGTAAATTGGAACAGTCACTGTGGAGAACAGGATGGAGGTTCCTTGAAAAGCTAAAATTAGAGCTACCATATGATCCTGCAATCCCATTCCCGGGCACACACCCAGACAAAACTAGAATTCCAAAAGATATATGCGGCCCTATGTTCACAGCAGTTCCATTTGCAATAGCCAAGACATGGAAGTAACCTAAACATCCACTGAGAACAGAATGAAGCTGTGGCATGTGCATACAATGGAATACTACTCAGCCATAAAAAAGAATGGAATGTGCCATCTGCAGCAACATGGACGGACTAGAGACTCTCAGACCGAATGAAGTGAGTCAGAAAAAGAAAGACAAGTACCACACGATATCACTTGTATGTGGAATCTAAAATATGACACAAATGAACATATCTACAAAACAGACATAAAGAACAGACTTGTGATTGCCAAGGGGATAGGAGGGTGGGGAAAGGCTGTACTGGGAGTCTGGGATTAGCAGATGCAAACTAGTATAAGTAGGAGGGATAAACAACAAGATCTTACTGTAGAGCGCAGGGAATTATATTCAATATCCTATGATAAACTATGATGGAAAAGGATATATATACATATATGTATAACTTAGTCACTTTGCTGTACAGAAGAAATTAACACAATGTTGTAAATCAACCATACTCAATAAAATTTGGAAAATAAAAGTACGTTGGCAGAGATGGGGCGGCCGATGCAGGGGACCTCAGCGGGCAAAAGGCAGAACAGGCTGTTTCTGCCTCGGACGATCCTCCCAGACACTAGATCTTTCCAAAGGGGGAAGTGTGACTTGGCAGGAGGGACCTGGAGTCTGTGGGACCTCCGCCCAGGACGCAGATCCCGACTCCTTGTGGGGGCCCCACATAAGCTCCAAATGCCCACCAGTACACAATAGGAGGGACAGGAAAGGCTGAGCAGCTGCCCCAGAGCCGAGGAGACACAGGAGGGCTCCTGAACCAGAGACGGGTGATTGTGACATCCAGGCAACCTGTGGAAGAGATAACATTTGTGCAAGACCAGGGTCCCAGGGATGCCGTGGCAGCAAGTCTGGGAATTTTGCAGGCTTCTGTAAGCGTGAAATGGTTTCAACATAAAAAACCTGAAAAGTGTGTTTTTGCCCCCCAATTTCATGAGCTCTTCTACCTATGCTTCTGTAGGTTTGAGCCAGTTATAAATAAAAACACAAATAAATAAATGTCTCTTGGGCACCCAAGTCTCCCCCACCCTCCCACCCTCGATACAGAGCAGCATCTCTGGCCTCAGCCACTCCATGCCAGGTGCCCCCACCCCAGTCATGATGACCACAGGTATCCCTGGGGGAAGACCACCCCAGGCCAGAACTCTGCTATGGAATGAAGCATGAATCCCTCAGACAAAGTCAGGGCAGAGAGATGACCCTGTGGGTGTGAGAAGGTGAAGGGTGCTGAGACCCGCCCCCCATTCCCTTTTATGTCCCACAGAAGGGGCTTCACCCTAAGCCCTGCACACACCAGCCACGTCCCACCTTGCTGGGGCTACGGGGACCCTGTAGGAGGGGGGCAATGTCCCCTTGGAAATGTGGAAGGCTGGAGGGCTGTGGCCACATTGCCCCCTGGCCCAGAGGACCTCAGCAGGGGGTGGGTGCTAGCCAGCTTCCCACACCTCTTGGAGGTGGGGCGGGACCCTGAGCCTGAGCTTGAAGCCCCTGCAGCCTTCTTGGGGTGTAGCTTTAAACCCCAAGCTTCCTGAGGCCCTGGAGTTGTAAGGAGGAAGTGGGGACGCCCAACTCAGGCGTGGGGCAACCCCAACGGCCTGCTGAATGAGACTATAAGAGGGGGTGGGCGGGTGGGCAAGGGGCACCGCTGGACCATGCCTGGAAGCTGCAGACGCCCTAGCCCCTCCCTGGCCCCAGTGCTGCTGGCCGTGCTGCTGGGTGGTGAGTGGGGTCCATGTCTGCCCAACTGTCCACCTGTCCCACACCCTCACCGCCCAGGTGGGGAGAGTGAGGCAGGCTTAGGCTCAGGATGGGGGCCTCAAGGGGAAGGTAGGAGGAAAGGAGGGGGAGGGTCTGTTTCCCCATCTGTGAAGTGGGCAAAACCTAGTACCTCCTGCCCAGGCAGGTGTCCTGGGGACACAGTGTAACCGGAATCCCCACACAGTGCCTGGCACACAGCAAGCGCTTAATACATGTGTGAAGGCACACCAATGAACATGTGACCGGATGAATGAGGCAGGTGTCATAGGAGGCCCCGGGTGAGGGGCCTCCACTCTCACCCCAAGGAGGCTGACTCATGCCTCAGCTTGTCCATCTCCTGGCCCCCAGGGCTGGGCACCGGGCCTCCCAGAGCCTCCAGGAGTAATGATGATGACCTCGGGGCTCTCCACCCAGCACTAACAGTCCCAGGCCAGGTCCCTTTCCCCCATCAGACCCCAGTCGGTGTTGCCATGGGACCCCCAATTTGCAGATAGGGAAACGCAGGCTCCGTGGGATTCCGGGCCAGGCAGCGACTCTGCCTCCTCCCCTGTCCCCTGTCTGGGTTCCCTGGAGGTGGGGCGGGGGCGTCAGAAGAGGCGACTGCCCCTGACCCCCGCGTCCCCAGGAGCAGCCCGGGCCGTGGAGATCGTGGGCGGGAGGGAAGCCCAGCCCCACTCGCGCCCCTACGTGGCGTCGCTGCAGCTGGCTTCCGGCAGCCACTTCTGCGGGGGGACCCTGGTGCACCCGAGCTTCGTGCTGACCGCCGCTCACTGCCTGAACAACTTGTGAGTGCGCCGGCGAGTGATGGGCCGGGGTCTGAGGGGGAGGACGGACCTGCTGTGGGGTCCAGGGTCCGGGGGGCGGAGGGCGGGCCTGCCCGAGGGTCCGAGTCGGGGTTGAGGCCCTGCTTGAGCTTCTCCTGGCCTCACCCTTCCATCCGTCCACCTGCCCAACCCTGTCATCCCGGACTAGGCGGGCACCTGCCCTGCCCGCTCCCGCCCCGCCCGACGTGGCCCCCTGATGCCCCAGGAGGATGAGCTCAAGCCAGGGGCCCAACCCTCGGGGGCAAGATGCAGACGGGGTGGCGGGTCTCTTGGGGCAGCGGTGGGGAGTTCCCGAGGGGCTGCACCTTGGCCTCAGGACGGGAGTAGGGAGCACGGATAGGCTTAGCACGAACGCCCCGACCGTCAGGAACCCGCAGCGCGTGCGCGTGGTGCTGGGGGCCCACCGCCTGCAGACCCCCGAGCCCACCCAGCAGAGGCTCGGCATCAGTCGCCTGTTTGAGAACAACTACAACCCGCAGGAGAAGCTGAATGACGTGCTCCTGCTGCAGGTAGGTGGGCGGTGCCTGCGCTGTGCTCCACCCTCCAGTGCCTCTCGCTGCCAGCCGGAGGCCGAGCCAGGCACCAACTTCGGAGTATGCGGGGACCCCCCATCCCATCCCCACCCCCCTCATGGACTTTGCCCAGCGGTGTCCCCTACCCCCTCCCTGCACTGTTCCCAGATACCCTCACCTTTGGCTTCCCAGATAGCTCAGTGGATAAAGAATCACCCACCTGCAATGCAGGAGATGCAAGAAATGAGAGTTCAGTCCCTGGGTCTGGAAGATCCCCTGGAGGAGGGCATGGCAACCCACTCCAGTACTCTTGCCTGGAGAATCCCATGGATGGAGAAGCCTGGCGGGCTACAGTCCATGGGGTCACAAAGAGTTGGCATGACTGAAGCGACTGGACACCCACAGCTTTGGCACCAGCCTCCCCTCCTCAGGGAGGCCTCCCCTAGTCTGTCCCTGTGTCACCTGAGTGATGCCCCCCCACTCACTGTTCAGGATGAGGCTCTACTTCCCTTGACTGTGCCACTTGCCCTCCTCTTCTCAGCCCTTCCTGGCCCAAAGATCAGCTCCCAGAGCAGAGACGTAGTGTCCCTAGGTCTTAGCCAGGATCAAGCATACAGTTGGGTGACTTCCCTGGTGGTCGAGTGGCAAGACTCTGTGCTCCCAATGCAGGGGCCCTGGGTTCGATCCCTGGTCAGGGAACTAGATCCCATATGCCCTAACAAACAGTTCGCATGCTGCAACTAAGAAGACCCAACACAGTCAAATAAATAGTTAAAAAAAAAAGCATACAGTTGGTGCTCAATAAGTGCTTTGTATGTGAATGAACACCACAGTGACCAGTGCTACAAACAGGTGGCTCACGGCCTCAAGGAAGGTTAAACTGAGCCCTTGTGAGTTTGGAGGGTGATCAGGACAGCCTCCCTTGAGGAGGTGACCCTTGAGCCAGGCAGAGGGAACAGCATGTGCGAAAGCCAGGAGGAGGCACTTTGGGATAATGGTCTGTGGGTGGATGTGGGTCTGGAGGCAGGAGCTCACTGCCTCCCCACCCCCGCCCTCTGCCGTAGTTGGACCAGCCGGCCACCCTCAACACCCATGTAGCTGTGGCTCAGCTCCCCCAGCAGGCCCAGCCACTGCCCCATGGCACCCAGTGCCTGGCTATGGGCTGGGGCCGCCTGGGCACCCTCGAGCCGCTGCCCCAGGTCCTACAGGAGCTCAATGTCACCGTGGTCACCTTCCTGTGCCGGCCACAGAACGTGTGCACCTACGTGCCCCGACGCAGCGCTGGCATCTGCTTTGTAAGTATCGGCGGCTCTGGCGCAGGGACCGCAGGAACCGCCCCAGGAGGGAGGGTGGGAAGCGGGGACCCAGCTCTGCCTTCTCCTTCCTGAGCAGCTGCTGCACCTCCACCTCCCCATCTGGAAGGTGGGCACACAAAGGTGATGTGGCCTTTGTGGGTCTGGGGGCTCATCCATCCGGAAGCCCCTCGAGTGGGTGACCAACTCCCACTCTGTGGCCACACCCATCTCCCTGTCTCACTGGAGTGCCTTCAGTGAGAAGGGGGAGCATTTCACCCCTGCTCGGCCCCTTCCCCAGGCAGCCTCGTCTGGCTGCTGGCCTGGCCTGAGGGATGGAACAATCTGCCCCTCCACAGGGGGACTCCGGGGGCCCCTTAATCTGTAATGGGGTACTCCATGGCGTGGACTCCTTCGTGATCCGGGGATGTGCCACTGGCCAGTACCCCGACTTCTTTGCTCGCGTCTCCCTCTATGTGGACTGGATCAACTCCGTGCTGAGCAGCGTGGGGGGCAAGGACAGCCCCTGAGGCCCCCAGAACCCCTGCAGGCGCTGTGGACAGAGGCCTGTTTCTGTGTCTGTGCCCCCTCTCCCCCTCCCTGGCAGCCCCACCTGTGCCGTCAATAAAAGCTGAACCACCTCCCTGGCTCCTGTGTGTCCTTCCCAAGGGCGATGTCGGGGAGAGTGGGTCAGGTTCCTCAGTGTCTGGGTCCTGAAACCCCAAACTCGAGGTGGGGGTGAGAACAAAGGCCTGGAGGTCAGATGAGGGCCCAGGTCACCATGGATCCCACTCCCCAGATGCCCACAACCCTGCCTGTGTGACCCTGGGCAAGTGGCTGCCCCTCTCTGTGCCTCTGTTTCCTCATCTGGAAAATGGAGTCACCCCACACATTTCCAAGTGTCCAAGGAGCCCCACTCTGGCTCTGGGGGCTGGGGGTGTCCTGTCCAGTTCTGTGTGTATTAGTTAGTTGCTCAATCATGTCCGACTCTTTGTGAGTCCATGGACTGCAGTCTGCCAGGCTCCTCTGCCCACGAAATTCTCCAGGCAGGAATTCTGGAGTACGTAGCCATTCCCTTCTCCAGGGGATTCTCCTGACCCAGGGATCAAGCCCGGGACTCCTGCATTGCAGGCAGATTCTTTACTGTCTGAGCCACCAGGGAAGCCCTTTCATCAACATGGCCTCTTGACTAAGCCATCACAACCTGGGATACCCAGGGCCTGTGGGGCTCCTGAACAAGTCAGGGGCCAGTACAGGGCTATCAGGAAGGCTTCCTGGAGGAGGTGGCAATGCCTGAGCTGACTCCCAGTGGAGGAATAGGAACAAAAGAAGGGTTGTGCAGACAAGGCACAGACCCGGCAAGGGCCCTACATCAGAAGTAGCTTGGGGATGTGGGGAACAGCAAGGCCAGCTGAGTTGGGGAGGGAGAGCAGGTCAGGGAAGGGCAGGGCTGGAGCACACACGGCCACCAGATGACCTGGGGTCTAGAGGAGGAGCCTGAGGCAAGGCAGAGGTAGGGGTCACGGGCCAGCCATGGAGAGGGCAGGTGGCCATGGCAATGCAGCAACGGAGGCTCAGAGAGAGGAGCCAACCTGCTCTGGGCACACACCAGTGTTGGAAGGCAGCTCTTTGGTTATTGATTTACTCTGCTGCCACCTGGTGGAGGCACACAAATTCAAGCTGGAGCCAGAATCCCCTCAGGCCAGCTGCCTTTTTAACTGTTTCACAACTCAGCTGACCACCCCAGTGGAGGAGCTGAAGCTGGTTTGTAGCAGCAGCAGGAGCGAGCCTGCGCTGAGACCTGGGGCAAGGCCGGAATTCTGGGAAACCCCCGCTGATAAACGTCAGGGGAGGGCCGGGAATTCCCCCCCACAGCTCCCACAGGCTCACCGCAGGGAAGTGGTTTCTATAAAAAGCCCAGAGGGACCTCTCCCGCCACACTGGGGACAAATGAGGTTTGCTGGAGGGCATGTTGGACTGAGCCCATTGATGGGAACCGAAAGACCCAGAAAAAAACAGCCCCGGGTGTTTTCTATTTTCTATGAGCTCCAGCACATGAGTGTGCGTGTGGTGTGTGTGTGTGTGTGTGTGTGTATGTTTGATGAGTCAGAGGAAAGTTCTGCACAAAAAGGATTAGCTCCAAGGAGGGGAGGAGAGAACACAGGCCTGGGAGCTGGGGCTGACTTCTGGAGGTTGACAAGGCTGTTGACATTCAGGGGAGGACCAAGCCACAGGAATTATAAACAGGATGCCGCGGAGAAGCGACCCAGGGAGGGGGCTGGCCGGGAGAGCAGGGCGGCCCCCAACAACACAGGATCCCCTGGCCTCCAGAGCAGCATTGTCCTGTGAGATGCTCCACGTGGCATCACTACTCTGATGGGAACCAGAACACCCCCAAGAGAATCATCACCATACCCTCTGGGAGAGGGTTAATGGTTAACAAACCCTCAAGGACAGCACTTTCTTATCTAAGAACTTCACACAAGTTCATTCATTTAATCCGTGGGACAATCTCGTGAGATGGGAACCTACAGCTTCCATTTTACAGATGAGGAAACTGAGGCTTGGAGAGGGCCTGAAGTCACAGAGGGCAAGTCCCCTGGAGTCCACAAGTTTAGCCATCGTGACCTGCGAGGATGTAGCATGCAGGTGGTCCTCAAAAGATCTAACTTTGTTTAAGCCTCCTCCATTCTCCCCACCCCCTCTGGAAACTGGGTTATGTATACAGCAGGTGCTTACCAAGTGCTCTATGGTAGCTTTAACTCAACAAAGTGGGGAGCCTGCCAAGAGGGGAGAGGTGGGGGTTGACTTGCTTATGGCCACACACCAGGGGTGGGGGGATCCAGGGACAAACTGGATTCCCACCTTAGCTGGGCTCTGGGTGTCCCTGGGTGCCCCCGCCCACCTCTTCCTCAGATGGATCCGTTGGTTCCCGCCCCAAGGCTTGCTCCAAGCCAGGAGAACGTTGCTTCTTGCGACAGCCTTGGCTACGGCCGTTGCAGCTGGAGCAGCTGGGGTTGGGAGGTGGGTGGGGGGAGGGGGACGGGTGCCGTGGGGCTGGGGATTGGCCCTGGGGGACCCCATCTCCCTTGTCCAGCTTGAGCTCTTCCAAGGTCCATACCAAAGCTCTCAAACTTGGATGGAGATCCATGGTCCAACCTCCAGGCCCAGGAGGGAATTCTCTCCCCTGGCTCCGGCTGGAAGGGGTTTCAGAGTTCAGAGGGGCAATGGTGGGATGGGTTGGGAGGGGTTCCTTCCCAGAACCTCGGAGGGCCCCAGAGATTGACCGAATCCCAGGTAGAAGTGAGTTCCCTGTTAGGAGCAGCAACCAAAGACCAGAGGTTGGAAATCCAGGCTCCCAGAGGGACATCCAAAGCCGAGGAAGTCAGCAAGCCCCCCTATAGCTGTGAATTTTGGGTTCAAAGCCCAGCTCCCCCAACCATGTCACTGGGCAGGTGGCTGATGTGGAGACCCCGCTATGCCTGCAAAATATTAGGACAGAGCTGGGTGCACATGATTGCTGTTATCAGAGAGCCCTGGTGAAACTGAGGCACGTGGCATCCCAAACAATTCCTTTGGGCCAGAGTGACCAGTATTCTTGCCTGGAGAATCCCATGGACAGAGAGGAGCCTGGCAGGCTACAGTCCATGGGGTTGCTAAGAGTCGGACACAACTGAGCGACCTAGCACGCATGCGTGCATGACCACATTTAGCAAAAATACAGGACGCCCTGCTAACTTTGAATGTCAGATAAACTAACTTTGAACATAACTACATGTAGGAAATATTGGCTTCCCTAGTGGCTCAGGTGGTAAAGAATTTGCCTGCAGTGCAGGAGACCTGGGTTCGATCCCTGACTCAGGAAGATCCCCTGGAGAAGGAAATGGCAACCCACTCCAGGATTATTGCCTGGAAAATTCCAAGGACAGAGGAGCCTGGGGGGGTACAGTCCATGGGATTGCAAAGAGTCGGACACAACTGTGCGACTAACTTTCACTTCACTTACATAGGACACCCTACTAACCTTCAATGTTGGATAAACTTTGTTCATAACTACATCCCATGCTCATATGTGGGATACACTTATGTTAAAAAGATGTCTATCTGACATTAGGGTTTAATCATGCACCCTGAGTTTGAACTGGTGACCCTCCTGGAGCCTCCTGGTCACTTGCACAGGTCCTTCCCCAACTGTTCTTCCCATCACCCAGTCAGCCGTCCCCCAGTCCCCGGGATGGGGAGAGGAAGTAGGGGCACCTGACCCCACCGTTAACAACTGCAACTGCCTCCGGGAGTGGGGACTATAAGAGGGACAGGTGGGCACAGAGGGCAGAAACCCTGGAGCCCCCAACCGACCATGACCCAAAGCTGCAGACACTTCAGCCCCGCCCTGGCCCCCATTCTGCTGGCCCTGCTGCTGGGTGGTGAGTGGGGCCGAGTCTGTCCCTGGTCTTCTGCTTCCCCCTCTCCACTCACCCTGGACCCTGCCGGCCCCCTCCTCCTCATGGGATGAGGAGGAGACTGAGGTTCTGAGTTGTGAGGGTGACGGGGGGGGGGTTCACCCCGCACCCTGTGGGGACTTCAGGTCTGGCTGCGACGGAGCAAGAGGACCGTACACGCCCCCTCCCCTCTCTGGGTGACAAGCAATAGAAGAGCCCAACCCTGCGGGGCCCTGGTGGGGGTTCCAGGGGTCGGGGGGTTCCTCCTCCGCTTACCGCCCCACCCCTGCCCGTGCCCCCAGGCCCCGCGCTGGCCTCGGAGATCGTGGGGGGCCGGGCGGCCCGGCCGCATGCCTGGCCCTTCATAGCTTCGCTGCAGCGGCGCGGAGGCCACTTCTGCGGCGCCACGCTCATTGCGCGCAACTTCGTACTGTCGGCAGCGCATTGTCTGAACGGCCTGTGAGTGTCTCCGCGCGCGCACACATCGGGGTCCCGGCGCGAGGGGCGTGGGGCCGGCCCAGGGTGGGGGCTTCCGGCAAAAGCGCGAGGGTTTGCAGGGTCCCCCTGCGCCCCAGCAGGGTCTCTCCGCCGCCATCACCTCCTGTCCGCCCCCGACCCCAGGAACTTTCGATCGGTGCGCGTGGTGCTGGGGGCGCATAACCTGCGGCGGCAGGAGCGAACCCGGCAGATGTTCAGAGTCCGGAGGGTCTTTGAAAACGGCTTCGACCCCTTGAGCCTGCAGAACGACGTCGTGGTTCTCCAGGTGCGCGGGGGGCGGGGCGGGCAGGGCAGGTGCAGCGCCCTGAGAGGCTTGGGGAGGGGGGGAGGGGCAGGAGACTAGGGGGTGCGGCGGGCGGGGGCAGACCTGGTGTCTCCACTAATCCCGGTGCTTCAATCACCCCGCTGTGAAATGGAGAAGTACACCCCCGCACCCCGCAGGGCTGCCAGAGATTAGATAAGACAGCCAGAAGCTCTGAGCAGCTGTCTTTGCTAGCGGTGGGCACCGACGGCCTCCCTCTTTGGAAATGGGGCAAAATTACCTACATTCGGTGGGTGGGAGTCTGGAGGCAGAAACCTACCTTTCCCCTCTGCTTGCACAGCTATGATTATTCTCTGAGAATGTTCTAGAACAAGGGCCTTATGGTCGCTGGTGTGGCCCACGGTTTGTTCTGTTGAACACCTACTGTTTACTGCACCCAAGACAGGACACATTCAGGGACTTCCCTGGTGGTCCAGGGAAGACTCTGCACGCCCAAATTCAGGGGGCCCAGGTTCAATCCCTGGTTGGGAAACTAGATCCCGCATGCTGCAACTAAGACCCCACGCATCCAAATAAATAAATAAAATATAAAAGACACGTCCAGAGACGTGGCCTCGGCCATGGTGGTTCCTCCCACTTTACAGACGGGGAAAGTGAGGCTCGATGGGACGCATGCAGAGGGTGGGCGTCCTGCTCTTAAACACCCCGGGACAATGGTAGAGCCTCCGCGGGGGAACCTGGCCCCAGAGTCACAGCTGTGGCTCGCCGCCACTCCCCCGTGACTGCTTCGTACCCCACCACCCTCCTCTGCAGCTCAATAGGATGGCCACCCTCAATGCCAACGTGCAGGTGGCCCGGTTGCCTGCCCAGGACCAGGGCGTGGGCGAAGGTGTTCGGTGCGTGGCCATGGGCTGGGGCCGTCTGGGCACGAACCGGCCACCGCCCCAAATCCTGCAGCAGCTCAACGTGACTGTGGTGACTGGCCTCTGCCGCCCCACCAACGTGTGCACCCTGGTGCCACGCCGGCACGCTGGCATCTGCTTTGTAAGTACCCTGGGTGCCCCCAGCCCCTACCCCACCCCCTCCCAGGCTGCTGTAGCCAGACCCCTGGAATATCTTCCCCACCCTGAAGGGCAGGTAGGTGGAACTGAGAGGGCTGGGCCGGGAACCCTAGCCTCCAATTTGTCTGGCTCCACAGGGGGACTCCGGTGGGCCCCTGGTCTGCAACGGGCTGGTCCATGGGATCGATTCCTTCATCCGTGGGGGTTGCGGCTCTGGGGTCTTCCCAGACTCCTTTGCCTCTGTCGCCAAGTTTGCCAACTGGATCAACTCTATCATCCGGCGCTACAGTGACGACGATGGCCCCTCTCTCCACCCCAGGGACCCCACGGGCAGGACCCACTAGAAAGGCTGTACCTGTCACGCCCCCTCACCTGCCCTTGGCTGGGCCCTTCCCATGAAGCATCACTCAGCATCTGGCACAATAAAAACCTCTCTCTGTTTTGTAGAAGGTGTCTGCGTGTTTGTTGGTTGTACAACTGAGTCTTGAAAAGTCCTCAGGAGAAGGTCTTGGGAGTGTCACGAGTACGCTGCCACCAGGTGGTGGCTGATTCAGGGCCCTGGGGTAAGAAGTCCCGTCTCTACCTTCCACAAAAGGATCCCAGTTGCTATTTCTTGGACGGAGAAGCCTGGTAGGCTGCAGTCCACAGGGTCACTAGGAGTTGGACATGACTGACCGACTTCACTTTCACTTTTATGCACTGGAGAAGGAAATGGCAACCCACTCCAGTGTTCTTGGCTGGAGAATCCCAGGGATGCGAGAGGCGGGTGGACTGCCATCTATGGGGTCGCACAGAGTCGGACACAACTGAAGCGACTTAGCAGGAGCAGCAAACAATTAAACCAGTGCTGCAGGTGGTGATAACGCAGAGCACTACAGCAGGTGTTCACACGTGCTTACAAGCACAGACATCATTCTGAGTCTTTGCAAGTATTCACTCAGCTGGTCCTCTCTCTGCCCTTGAGGCAGGTCCCATGAGTGCCCCACTTTACAGATGAGGAAGCAGAGGGGCAAACAGCTATGAAGTCACTCTCAAGAGCCTGGGTTCGAGCCCCAGCTCTGTGACTTTGAGTAACTTGTGTGCTGCCTCTGAGCCTCTGTTTCCCTGCAGTAAAGAGTGAGGCACTGTCTAGGAAGCAGCCAGCCAGGAGTTGGGGTCCTAGGCCAGCCTCGGCTTCACTGAGTGGGGAGACAGTCCCTCCCCCTTCTCCTCAGCCTTGGTGGGGAGGTGGGGGGGGGGAGGGAGGCAAAGATGTCAGATGTCTCACAAGGAAACACTTCAGCCCGAAGGGGTCACAACAGCCCTGGGGAGGCGACCAGCCTGTACCCCTCTTTTGCTTCCCTGGGCTTGGGAAGGAACCCCCAGGGGCCCACAACACATGCGGCCTCTGCCATCATGCAGCTCACAGGCTGATGGTGGGAGAATCAATTGCCTAAGCCAGCAAATAAATTTGAGAAGTAACATCAGGCAGTGCCCCCTCCCCCACCCCTGACCCCACACCACGAGGCCAGGATAAATTCCTCTCTGCACCACACCCCCCCATCCCGCTAGTGGGGCACACCAGCCTGGCCCTACCTGAAGGTCCTGACTTTTGCTAGTCCCTCTGTCTGCTGGCTCTTCCTGAAGGTATACCTCCCAACTAGTGCCAGTGGCTCAGAAATGTGACCCACTGCCCAGCAATCGCTTTTTCCACTTAATACTATACCCTGGAAGTCTTCCCAGGTCAACAGAGCATCTGGGGACACGTGGGGTTATTCATTGAACTGACCTGTCTTGTTGGGTCATTTCCAAATTTTGTCGCAATTTCCAATACGCTTACTTACATAATCTGGACTCCACTTGCAAATGTGCTTTTGTTTCAGAGATTCTGATTTTAGTATGGAAACATGTCAGGATCTAACAAATCACATTTGCTATGTTGTTTTCTAATTTTCTTTTCACTGTGAAAAGAAGGAGAAGGGGAAAGATGGTGCACTGCTTCCACTGGGAACAGCTCACAGCTTGAGGTCCTCCCCACTCTTCTGGGAGTACCCAGCATCTCCCTCTAGTAGGTTCATGAGATATTGACCCACCATCCCCAACTTACAGAGGACCATGTAACTCAGGTTCTGCTCATCAGAACCTTTCATCCTCTGCCTGCAAAAGATGGTTTAGGGGCATGAGATCCAAGTTCGGCCAATCCGAGACAGGCTTGAGACGCTGGCTACAGTGATGGGGAATTTGTAGAGGGACTGACCCAGCTTCTGGGCTGAGTCTAGGGCCCCTGGGGCCACAACAATGAAGGAAAAAAGTCATCAAGGAGGAAAGAAGGAACCAGAGGGAGACCTGACCTTGTTAAGGTGCCTGGATCAAACTATAGCTGAAGGTGGACCCATGAACTTTGCGTGTAATTTCCTTGTTGAAAGTTCTACCCGGTTTGCCTTGGTTTTCTGTCACTTTTATCCAGTCTTTCCAGTCACCCCTACACATCACTTTTCCCATATTCTACTTGGGGTATCAAGCTCCAGAGCCACACCAGTGGGAACAAGGGTGTTGGATGACCTCTCCCCACCCCCACCGGACCTCTTCTCCAAGTTGTAGGAGGAAGAGAAAAAAGGGAGGAGCGGAAAAGGAGGAAGTGGGTTGTTTACAGACTGTGGTCTTCAGCTGCTGTTGCGAAACTTTTGGAGCTGGGTAGGCACTAGGGGGGACTGGGCTGGGGGGCTAAGGGTGGGTCCATCCCTCTGCTCAGCCTGCTGCCCATCGGAGGGGCAGCTTCCCACACCAGGGCTGGCCCTGGGTCAGGCTCACAGGGGTAGCTGGCATACCCAGCAGCCCGTCTATACTCAGTACAAAGTCCGTGGGAGAGAACCGCACCCCTGGGGAGAATGGACAGGCAGCTTCCCTTTCTCCAACTGGGCCGATGCCCACCCGGCAGATAGGGCCTGTGGGAGCGCCCGCCTCCTTCCAGCCTCATAAAAGCACCCCCACGGTCCTGACTGGGTCAGTGTCAAGGCCACGGAGGCATCATGGCAGACAGATCCCTGCACCTGGTGGTTCTGATCCTCCTCGGGACAGCCCTGTGTGGTGAGTGGATGCGGGATGACCAATGGGGGCCACCAGCTTGCAGGGCAGTCATCGAGGTGGCCCCTCCATCAAACGGGACTATTCCCCAGCCCCACGTGAACAGAAGGCTCTGGAAACCAAGGAATTCTCCAAATTTTAGGGATTTGGGGGTTGTTTTTTGTTTTGGAGGTGCCAAGCAGCTTGCAGGATCTTATTCCCTGACCAGGGATTGAACCCCTGCTCTTGGCAATGAGAGTCCCAACCACTTGACTGCCAGGGGATATTCTTAAAACTTTGCATCTAGCTTTCCACACACTGGAAAACCGAGAGGCAAATGCTGGCAGGGATGTTGGGTTTGGGCAGCCCCACTTTCCTCGTGTTTAAATTGAAGCCATCAGGCCCAGTGTGTAGGCATGGGGTTTTCCCCAGGTTCCCTCACTCCCTATTGTATGTCTTCTCAGCTGTTCCTCCCTGGGGCCCCCGGAGGTTGTGATTCTGTTGGGGAGGATTGCAGGATGGAATTCCAGGTCTGAGGGGGTGTTACAGCCAATGGAGGGTGGGGTGTTGCAGTCGATGGGGGATCCCGAGGGCTGGGCTGCAGTTACCCCCGAGGTCCTCACGCTGACCTGCCTACTTCTAGCGGCACAGCCCCGTGGCCGGATCCTGCGTGGCCAGGAGGCTCCATCCCACTCCCGGCCCTACATGGCATCCGTGCAGGTGAACGGCAAGCACGTGTGCGGAGGCTTCCTGATAGCAGAGCAGTGGGTGATGAGCGCAGCGCACTGCCTGGAGGACGTGTGAGTGGCCCGGGGCAAAGAACGGGGCCAGGCGGGGCGGGGCGGAGCGAAGGGACGTGGTTCTGATGTGCGTCCACCCCACTCCCAGGGCCGATGGGAAGGTGCAGGTCCTCCTGGGCGCGCACTCCCTGTCGCAGCCGGAGCCCTCCAAGCGCCTGTACGACGTGCTCCGAGTAGTGCCCCACCCGGGCAGCCGGACAGAGACCATAGACCACGACCTACTCCTGCTGCAGGTCTGTTGGGTCTAGCCGCAGTCCCCCCGTTGCTCTGGGGCTCCGCCCCGCCCTGGCCATAACACTGGCTTCTGCCCCATCCCCCAGCTCTCTGAGAAAGCCGTGCTGGGCCCTGCCGTGCAGCTCCTGCCATGGCAGCGCGAAGACCGCGACGTGGCTGCGGGCACTCTCTGCGATGTGGCAGGCTGGGGCGTGGTCAGCCACACCGGCCGGAAACCCGACCGCCTGCAGCACCTACTCCTGCCGGTGCTCGACCGCGCCACCTGCAACCTGCGAACGTATCACGACGGCACCATCACTGAGCGAATGATGTGCGCGGAGAGCAACCGCCGGGACACCTGCAAGGTGCGCAGGCGGGGCGGGACGGAGAGGGTACCAGCCTGCTTGGGTTGGGGCCTGTAGAGGGGCGGGGCGGCGGGGCAGATCTACTGTGGGTGGGGCCAGTAGAGGGGCGGGACAGACAGGGGACCAGCCTGTTGGGGGTGGGTCCAGGAGAGGGGCGGGCGCCCTGGGGACGGGGCAGAGAAGGGCACGTATGTTGGAGGGCGGGGCCAGCAGAAGGGCAGCGCACTCGGACAGGCCGGACGGGCACGGCTGGCCTGAGGACAAAAAAGGGTTGGGAGGAGAGGTGACAACTGGGAGAGGATGTGGATGCGTTGGGACCCGAGCTTGAAGGCTTCGAGGGGCTGCTGCGCAGAGACTGGGACGGAGGGCGGGAGTGGAGCTTGAAGTGGCGGAACCGAAAATCCGGAGGCGAGGCCTTGACGGGCGGAGGTGGGTGTACCCTGGGGAAACTGAACAGTGAGGGAATGATTGGGGCCTCAGGGCTGAGCGGAATTGCAACAGGCTGGAACTGCAGCAGGCTCTGCTGCTGCTGCTGCTAAGTCGCTTCAGTCGTGTCCGACTCTGTGCGACCCCAGAGACGGCAGCCCACGAGGCTTCCCCATCCCTGGGGTTCTCCAGGCAAGAACACTGGAGTGGGTTGCCATTTCTTTCTCCAATGCATGAAAGTGGAAAGTGAAAGTGAAGTCGCTCAGTCGTGTCCGACTCTTAGCGACCCCATGGACTGCAGCCTACCAGGCTCCTTTGTCCATGGATTTTCCAGGCAAGAGTACTGGAGTGGGGTGCCATTGCCTTCTCCGGCAGCAGGCTCTAGTGGAGCCGAACCAGGATGCGGGAGGGCGGGCCTGTACCGTACCTCACGACCCTGCTCCCCGCAGGGCGACTCCGGAGGCCCGCTGGTGTGCGGCAGCGTGGCCGAGGGCGTGGTCACCTCGGGTTCACGGATCTGCGGCAACCACAAGAAGCCCGGTATCTACACGCGCTTGGCGAGCTACGTGTCCTGGATCGACGGCGTCATGGCTGAGGGCGCAGCCGCCTGAGGAGGCCCTGAGAGGCTGCGGTCACGGGGCCCGAGCAATAAAATCATCCATTCCTGCACCCGGTCCGCCTTTATTGATTGCATGCTGCCTGCAGGAGTCGACCAAAGCGAGCAGACTGAGGGGGTGGCGGAGTTCTGGTAATGATGTACCAGAAGGCAACCGAAAGGCTGAGACGTGCCTGAAGGAAGGGCATTCAGGTTCAAGTCCGGAGGCCCCATGCCCTTCAAGCCTGGCTTCACTTTATGCCTAGGCCACACGGTGGCGCCCTTACTCTTCCCAGGAAATAGAAGTGTCCTGAGACCTAGCAAGGGGTGCGGGTTGGGGTAGTGTCCCCTTGGTTTCCACTTCTCAAGAGGAATGTGAAGGCCTACTGTGTGCAAGACCCTGCTCTGGGCTGAGATCTAGGTACACAGACAGTTTGTGTTCTTAGAACCGTGTCCCAAATGGGGAAACGCTCAGAGACGCTATGCGACTCTCCTGAGCAGCCTGGAATTCAGCCCCCAGCAAGGCACCTGGTCGCGTTCAGAGGCCGGCCTCACATGCAGTGTGACTCACTGACTGTCCAAAGCTGACTGGTGTCCCAGAGCAGCTCCACTGATTGGGGGCCCAGATGACTCACCACCTTCCTGGGTCTTGGTTTTACCCTTCTGTGCAAGATGACAGGGCAGAACCCAGGGACTGAGGCCCTGGGCCCTCTCCCACTTGGACAAGGGGCCATTGAAGCCCAGCACCTACTTGGCCCCAGATGTTAAGCCTGACCCACAAAGGGAACCTCTGACCTCCCTTTGGTCAATAAAGAGATTGAGGGTCTGAGAGATGGTCATGTGCCCGAGGAACTGGAACTGGAAACTGGCCAGGTGTTTTCCTGCTATGAAGCGTTCATTTACATGGAAGCTCTTGAGACACAGCTAAGACCCAGCCCTGCTCATAGCAACCAGGTCAAATATTCCCAGATGCATGGATGGAACTTCTGAGTGATACTGATGATGGGCTGGGGGTTCTCCTAGGTGTGCTCAGGATTTTTTTTTCATGTGGGATTTAAGAAGCTGCATGCACTTAAGTGAGAGTGGAAAGGAAAACGTAACTGCTGGTCAGTCAGCCATCACAGACTCACTCCTCCCATGGTTACTTCCTGAATTAAGCCAAGACACTGGGAAGTGACCCTGAAATGATCCAGTTGGGAGGTGGAGCAGTAGGATTACCAGATTTAGCAAACAAAAATGCAGGCTGTCCAGTTACATGAGAGTTTCAGGAAAATTTTGTTAAGTATGTCCTATGTCCCATGTAATATTGGGGACAGATTTAGACTAAAATACCATTCATTGTCCATCTGAAATTCAGACTTAACTGTTCTCCTGCATTTTATCTGGCAACACTAGTTGGGGGTACAGATGAGATAAAACAGTGAGCAACAGCCCCTGAGGTCAGTGGCTGGAGCAGAACCAGATGGAGCTGGTGGGGCAGGTGGAGGTAGAGGGGACTGTAGGCCTCCAGTGGGAGACACAGGCTCCTACCATATACCCGGGTGTGTGTGTGTGGGGGGCACGTTGCTGCAGTCATCTGTGACCCTGGACCCTGAAGGGCTTCTGCTTCCACTTCTATCTGGAGGATGGTGTCTTCAGCCTCCTCAGCCACAATGGGGTCCCATGGGCCTGGCTCTGAGGAGACTGAGGGCACAGGAGACATCCAATCAGAGGGACCGAACTGCCTCTTCCTGTCACAGGAATGCCTGCTCTTGTCCCCAGAAGGGGACCTGTGTGGACATGGGGTGGGGGAAGGATGAGGGGCAAGGAAACCTCCCCACCCACAAACCCCCTCCCAACCTGGAAGGCTTTCCAACAGGGCCCTCAGATGACCTGACGTTTCTGGATAGCCAGGCATGGGCATGCCCATTGGGCTCGTCACAGCGGCTCTTGGACACTCCGGTCATCCACCACTCAGTGACAAGCTGCCCTAAACTCGGTGATGCTGAGCCATCCCATCCCCTTCATCTCACTCAGCTTGTGCGGGTCGGGGTCACACAGGCATGGGGGTGTCCCTGCTCCATCCCCTGGGTGACCAGACCCAAGGGGCCAGCCTGCAGGTGTCCAGAGGCTCTAGGAGGAGGCCCAGGAGCCAGGCCAGGTCCCACCAACCCCAGGTCAGCCGGCACCACCTCCCCTGCACAGGATGGGTCGGAGCAGGTCCAAGGGGAAGGGACCAGGACTCGTCCTCCAGGGAGCATCTGAGGATGGTGGCTGTGGTGTAAACCCCCACTATTTAACCTTACAGCAATGAAATATGAGTGCAAGAAACACGCTCACTTTTCTAAAACAAGTAGCTGCTTTAAAGACTTTAGAATGACTTCAGAAAGGTAAGTGGCTTAAAAAATACATGGTCAAATGAGGTAAAAGGCTGAGAAAATATATGCAAGAACCTGGGCCATGTGCCGCTCCGCCAGAGAGGCTGCCCATTTCAGGCCCGTTTCTCCAAGGGGCTGGGGTGCCAGCAGCAGCACAGGGTGGGGGGTACCCCACAGGTCCCTGCAGAAAGCACCACTCAGATAGCAAGACATGGACACCCCTGAGTGCTGGGGCCACAGGCAGGTGGGCCAACTGGCCCAGGTAATGGGGCCCCTGGAGCGCTGCCAGTCCCTGAAAGCCTGACACAGCAGGCAGCATGCTGACCTCCGCAGGACGCCTACCCAGCCTGCCCTCCCTCGAGCTTCCAGAAGGAAAACAAGAGAAGCAATTACTGCTTAACAGGCAAGTACTGTGTCTGGACTCTGGGGAGCCACATAATCGGTGAGAGTGGTTGCTGGTGAGGCAGGACCCCTGGGGGCCACAGCCTGAGCTCCCAAAAACCTGGTGGGGGAGGGGAGGAAGGCAGGGAGGCAGAAAGAGACAGAGATACTCCTGTGTGCAGGAACCCAGGCAGTAGGGAGCAGCCCCCACCCACATCCAGCCCACTGCTCCCCGCTGGGACGCCTGCGTCTGGTAGACAGTAGGTGCTCAATAAATGCTGGCCAAGCAGGAAAGCAACACACACAGGCACAGAATCCCATGCCTGTGGAGGGGGATGGGCTGTGGGGGGGTGGCGCCCAGGACACCAACAAGACACCTGCTGCCCAGGGGGACGTTTCTGGGGCCTGCCCATGTCAGAGACAGCAGTGACAGGTACAGGTGGGGGACCCGAGGCTGACACCCGGTTGGTGTCAGTTGACAGCGGCCACTGGACGCCTGGCAGCTTCATGTGTCATGTTCTAAAGCAGAGTCCTCAGATCCTGGACCCTCTGAACTGGGACCTAGGGGTCCTTGGGGTCCTGAGGGGCGGCACTTGCCGTGGTTCTGCCTGGGGCAGGCCCCAGCCTATCTCAGTTACCACCTCGCAGGGTGATCACGTGGCTAGGTCCTCCTCCCAGATAAATCAACAGGCTCCGAGGGAGAAAGAGGCTTGACGGCTGGGCTGAGGTGCCAACTTGAGGCTTCAGGCTGTGTCCTCACTGGCCCTGTAGGTTACAGGGGTGCTGGCGCAGCAGACAAGGCCCCCAAAGCATAGTTCCAGGGTGGTGGTGTCTAAGAACACCCAGCGAAGGTCTGGAGCACATGGCTGCTCTGTCACTGGCAAGAGGATAGCATGGCTTTCCTGTAAGTTCCTCAGGAATCCACTGACATTTTGCACAGCAGAAGAAACCATAAACAAAACGAAAGACAACCTACAGAATGGGAGAAAATATTTGGAAACGATGCAACTGACAAGGGTGCAATTTCCAAAGTATATAAACGACTCATATAGCTCAATATCAAAAACCAACCCAATCAAAAAAATTGGCAGAAGATCTATATGGACATTTCTCCAAAGAAGACATATGGGTGGCCAATAGACACATGAAAATATGCTTCACATCGCTAATTATTAAAGAAACTCAAACAAAAACTACAATGAGGATTCACCTCACACCAGTCAGAACGGCCATAGTTTAAAAGTCTGCGAATTCTGGTGAAGGCATGGAGAAAAGGAAACCTTCCTACATTGTTGGTGGGAATGTAAGTTGGTGCAGCCACTGTGGAGAACAGTACGGAGGTTCCTCAGAAAATGAGCATTCTCACTCCTGGGCAAATATCCAGGCAAAATTATAATTCAAAAAGACACATGCCCCTCAATGTTCACTGTAGCACCATTCAGGACTGTCAAGACATGGAAACAACCTAAAGGTCTATCAACAGATGAATGGATAGACACATGGCACATAGATACACAATGCAATATCGCTCAGCCACAAAAAAGAAGAGTCCCACTTTCAGCAGCAGTGGATGGGCCCAGAGATTGTCATGCTAAGTGAAGTAAGTCAGACACACACAAAAAAAGACAAATATCACTTGGTATCACTTACATGTCAATCTAAACTATGACACAAATGAACTTATTTACAAAACAGAACCCAACTCAAACAAAGAATGCCAATTTATGGTACCAAAGGGAGAGAGGGGAGGGGTAAACTGGGAGTGTGGGAAGAGCAGATACACACTGCTACTATAAAAAGGATGAACAACAAGGTCCTACTGTACAGCACAGGGAACTATATTCAATATGCTATCATAAGCCATAATGGACAAGGTATGAAAAAGAACACGTGTGTATACATATGACTCAATCACTGTGCTGTATGCCAGAAACAACACTGTAATCCTTACTATAATAACTTTAAAAAAATTATTCAACTAAGAATTAAAGGCCATAACAAGTGAAAAAAAGAGAGAAGAAAAGAAAGAAAAAGAATGCACTTACAAGCCGGGATGTAGTCAGGGGTAGCTGAGGGGCATGCGCCACCAGAGCCCCCCACACAGGCAGTTCTTAATCCAGCGCTGCTCCCACTGTTTGACGGCGGTGGTCTTGTTGGGCGACTTGAGCATGGTGACGCAGCCGCACCTGCAGATAGAGCAAGCAGGTGGGTGGGGTGCCAGGCAGGCCGGCTGTAGCCACAGGGCCTGGCACATGCTACTCCACCTCAGGATCGTGTTCCCTGCACCCCTACACCCCACACAGTGAGCTAATTCCTCTATAGCCTTCTGTCCCCACTCAATACCACCCCTCACTTCCCTGAGTGGACAGAGGCTGGGCCAAGCCTAGTGGTGTGACCCTGGGGTCGTCTGGCAGCAAGCGAGGCCCCATGTGCACGAGCAGCGCGGAGGCGGCCACTCCTCCATCTCTGCCCTTGTCAGACCACTGGGAGCCCCAAGAAGGCAGGCTTGGGCCAGCCGCTCGCTGCTACCCCCCACCTCGGCCTCACCCTTTATCAAGACCGCCAGGGATACCCACTCAGGAGCCCCAGACAGACACAATCCTGGGACCCTGGCCCGTCGGCTGCGAAGCTGCCAGTGGCGGAGTGGAATGGCATCTCCTGCAGCCACTCACCTGGTACACGCCTTGCAGGCCTCCGTGGGGTAGGCGCCCAGGTGCAGCCTCCGCAGGTGGTCCATCTTGGGCTGGCCCGGCGCCCTGATGGAGAGGAGCAGGGGAAGGCTCGGGGGTGTGCACGTGCATGGGCGCACACATGCATGCACACACGCAGACACAAGCACATGCGCACATACAGACGTACGGGTCAATCTCCTAGAGGCAAAGCGTGTGTAAGAACACGGAGAATCCAGGAGCCAGACTCCTACACACCCTCTGCCCACAGGCCCCTGCTGAGGGTGACGCCTGGAGCAGAGTGGAGCGAGCCCATCAGGATTTCTGAGGCTGGGGCACTCGTATCACACAAGTTTGAAAACTTCCTAGAGTGTGAAAGCCCTTTGGCGACCAGCCGCCTCTCTGTGTAAAGTGTTTCCTGAAACTCGAGCACAAACCACAAGTGTGTGATTCATCAAGCCGTTCCTCCCACGGCTTTAGAGATGAGAAAGAAAATCCGGAAGTGGAGGAGGAAGGCCCAGAGTCTTCCCGGAGGGGAAGGGGGCTGTGGGGACGCTAAGGCCCCTCCCCAGTAAAGGACCACTTGAGAATCCATCCCATGACACCCTGAATGGGAGGTGGCCTGTGGAGTCCTAGGTTCGCCTTCTGGCCTGGTGTCTATCTCTGGACTGTCCCTCGGAGATTGAGATTACCTGCCTGTAAAGTGGGGACAAACCCCCACCCAGGGTGCTGCTCCCTCAGCAGGCCTGGGCTTTCTGGACTCCGTACATCCAAAGAATGGCCCCCGAGGTCACTCCCAGCAAGGTCTGCCTAAGAGTGTTCTGCTTCCTGGCACCTTGGGACCTGCCAGGCACTCTGGGCTGCAGCGCGATTTATGGTGGGGGCTTGGGGTGTGAACCTGAGCTCCAGAGGGGCTGGAGCCCAAGTAACCAAGGTTGGCCAAGTGGGCCCTCCATGCGGGCCGTGACAGGCTAGGGGGAAGATGACGTCACCCGGACAAGCAAGGACACAAATTAGTACAAGCCGATGACCTGTACACTATAGTACAGTATAGTGTCTGGATGGAGGGAAGTGACAGGGCAGGGGAGGTGGGTGGGGCGGGGAGGAGTCTGGGGGCAAGGAGGAATCTCAGGGGCAAGGGAGGGGAGGAGTATCGGGGGTAGCACTCAGGTCAGGCTGGAAGGAAGCAGCAGGCGCAGCATGGGCAGAGGCCCTGAGACAGACGTGTGACAGGGAATGTCAGGCAGGTCTAAGGGAGACTCTTCTGAAAGAAAAGGTATCCAGGGCCCTGAGTCAGAGGTGAGTGCGCATACCTGATGAGGCCATCCAGCTGCAGACCAGTGGAGCTACCAGGAAGAGCAGGGGCCTTGCCAAAGTGCAGGCGCAGGGGCTGCTTGGGCTGCAGGCGGCTGACCAGTCCATCACTAACAGGCAGCCAGTCCAGGCTGGGGATGAGCAGCTGGCTGGGCAGTAGGCAGCACTCATCCACCAGCGCCTCGTCTGGCTCACTTGTGGGACCCTCGTCACGACCTGCGGGGGGAACAGGGGACACAGGACATCATGCTTAGCGGCCCTGCCCACAGCACTGCCCACCAGGAGGCATCATGGCCTCCTCCAGGCTCACAGAGCGCCAGGTGCAGGCCCCAGCCCTGCCCTGACTTCTTGAGGAGCCTGGGAAGCTCTTCCCCCTTCTCGGGCCTGGTCCTCTCCTCTGTAAAATGGGGACCCGTTTATTTATTTAAAAAATGTGCAGCGAGTACTGGGTGCCCTTCCTGGCATCAGGGAGGCAACAATGACAAAGCCTGGTCCCAGAAACACATGACACAGGACAAATAGGAGCCTAAGAGTGGCCAATGTTTACTGAGCACCCACGGTGTGCCTGGATCTGTGCTAGGTGCTGGGGAAATAGTAGGGGGACCACAACAGAGCAAATTTGACCAATAGGAGATTACATTATGCTGGGGGGACTCAGCCAGGGCTTGTATTTTGGTGGGGAAATGAGAGAAGAGGAGTAGTTGTCTTACAGCAGATCCAGAGCTTGGTGAGCAGGCGAAAGAGAAGGGACATGCTGTCCTGAGTGTCTGAGGTAGCCGTGTACACAGGCAGGCAGCTGGGCTTCAGCAGGCCCCAGATGCGGATGACAACCATCAGCTCTCGCAGCATGCCCAGCGACGTGCCATCCCGCAGGAAGCTGTGGCCTGGTCGCAGCGGGGAGCCCTATGGGGAGGAAGGTTCTGGTTGTGTACTTTCGTGTTTGAGCATTCCAGGACCTCTGTGAGTTGCCATCAGATGGCCTTTGGGGAAGGGTGGGGCTTCTGGGAGGAGCTGAGCTGGAGGAAGTGGGGCGGAGGGCACACCTGGTTGGGCAGACTGGCCAGCAGGTACAGCACAAAGTCGCCCACCCACTGCAGGAGCTGCTGCAGTGCCTGGAGCGTGTTCATGTCCAGAACGAACTCCTCCGTCTTGAGGTTGATCATGACCTTGTCAATGTCTGGGAGGGGACAGGCAGTCAGGGGAGGCTGGGACCTCACATAGGGGGTCCTGGAGGGCAGGGCTGGAGGGAGAGGCTCCGGGTACCCACAGCAGGGCTTCAGGACACCTGACGCCCCTTGGACCCCCTGGGCAGGACAGCCTGGAGTTCCCACCGGCCTCCAGGCGCCCACACATACAGTGCCCCTGGGGATGCCACCCAGGCTGCCTCATCTTTGTTCCCAGTAACACCCACCATGTCCCCAAGGGCAGTGGTGGGGGGAGGGGAGCACATGCAAGACACCTGAGGGATCCTCCCTGGCAGACAGCAAGGGCACTTGGAGGGTGGGGGTGGGACCCAGGGTGGCCTGCAGGATGGAGCTGGACCCACCGACGTCTGTGATCTTGGCACAGATTTCGGTCAACCGGTCGCCAGGACTTTTGTCGGGTGTGTTGAGCACGTGCGGGCGCAGCAGCGACTTCAGCGTGGAGCTGATGGCGATGAGGAAAAGCTTTGCGTGGTAGTCACACACGCGGGTCACCGTGCAGGGCGACAGCTTGCACAGCGAGGCCTTCATGGCCAGGATCCGGGTGGACAGGACCTGGGTGGCCATGATGTGAGCAATTGGGGCTCGCGCCTCAGGGCGGGGCCAGAGCAAGGCGCTGGGCCCAATGGGCAAGGGGCTAAATCTCTGGGCCTTGCCCTCCTTCTGGCAGAATCAAGTAGAACCTTCCCTCACAGGACAGCAGGGTTTCAACCTGTGGGTGGGTCTACCCCAGGGGCCAAAGGGCCACGTCTGGGATCCCTAACGATTTGGGGGTGCCTGGCATGAAGTGGATAGGGGCGGGGATGCTGCTCTACCCCACCTCACTCCTCGACCCTGATGTCTCCTGGGATGCCACGACTGAAGGACTGACAGCATCAATGTGCGCGTACACAGCTCAGCCGAGCACTGAGTGGCTGGACGCTAGCGGCATTCCTGGCTCTGAAGCCAGCTCCCTCCTGTGCAGTTCACACCGGCAGCACCCTCTCACATCTGAGCTCTCTCAGATCTAAGCCCCGCACATCCGAGCTCTCGCACATCTGAGCGGGCTGCTAAAAACCACGCGACTTCTCCTTTCTGTTTCCTCCTCGTGTTGGAGACCGAGGCACAGAGGACAATTCCGGATTCCTAGCAGTGCTGACCTCATGGAGGCTCTAGGTCTGCAGTTACGCCAGGTTGCGTCTGGGGGATCATTTCTTCCTGCCCCTCTCATCTTTAAAACTCGAGGTCACTGTTCTTATCGCAGGGGCAAAGGCCTCCACTGACACTCAGAGGCAGGTGCAGCCAGGCCTGCAACCGCACCCTCCTGGGCTGAGAAGGCAGGGAGGTGGGCTGCCTGACCCACGGGTAAGAAGGGGGCCCCAGGGGAGGGCGGGGAGGGGCCGGCACCTGCTGCAGCTCGGCCTTCTGGCGTGTGTACTCCTCATGCAGCTTCTCCACCAGGCTCTGCACCATGCCGGGCTGCACGTGCAGCAGGATGTCCCACCAGTCATAGCCAGTCACCATGCAGTACTCCAGCAGGAAAAGCAGGTGCCGCAGGGCCAACCCCACGTCCAGCGAATGGCCCATGGATGGCGAGATGCGCAACATGCTCAGCTGTGGGGAGAGGGCGGGGCGTGAGGGGATGGGAGTCTGAGCACCAGGGACAGGGCGGGCTCAGCCCATGTGGGGTCCTGGCCTGCCTCATTTCCTGTCACCTGGGAGGGCTACAGAGCCACAGCCTGGCCAGGGGGCATGAACAGAGCCCTTTCCACCAAGGGTGTGCCTGTGGGGTGGCAGGGCCTGCAAGTCCACTTGGGGGCCGCATGGTCCCTCTCACCAGGCCAAACCCATCCCTACCCCACCCATCCCAGATGCCGAGGGTAGGGCCAAGTAGGTACACTGCCCGATAGTGATTTCCTGGGGAGTAGGGGGCACATGCATGTGTGACCAAGTGTGTAAACACATGTAGATGTGTGTAAGCAAGTGTGAGAGTGGATGTTGCGAGGCACCTGTCCTCTTGCCAGGCCATGGATGGGTTCTTTTGAGAGGCAAGAGGCCAACACAGGGCACCTGGCGTGCATGCGGGGGAAAGGTGGGGGAGGCGTCAGAACCCCACGTGAGGAGAAGCCACCCTAAGCCACCTCCTGCGCAACCCCCGCAGGCCACAGGCCTCACCCTGCAACAATGACCACACCCCACAGAGGCATAGGCCCCGCACTCTTGGCACCCCCAGCACAGCACTGACCCTGCCGTGGTTGTCAATGCCCACGAGGGCCAGGGAGGTCCAGGAGAGTTGCATGGCCTTGAAGTGGACGGCGGGGCCTGTGGTCCGGGGGCGCTTGAGAGCTGGCTCGTCTATGGGGCGCGGGGCGGCAGAGCTGTAGAAGATGGCCATGGTCTGCAGTGAGAGCCGGTGCACGATGTGGACACTGCCGTCGTGGAAGGCCAGGGCCAGCCCTGGGGGCACATGCAGGTCAAGCGGCTGAGCCCAGCCTTGGACAATGGGAAGTGGCTGCACCGTGCTCAGCTTGTTGGCAACCTCAGAGCCTTTCTAGCTCACTGGATATCAAGAGCAGTGTCCTCATCCCCACTGGGACTGACATAAGGCTGGGCCAGGTTCCCATGACCCTGAGACTGGAGGCCAAGGCCACAGTGCACCCCTCCCTCTGACCCCCAGGAACCCTGAAACACTGTACCGAGGCCGGGGTAGAACTGGGTGTCACTGGCCACCTTCAGGTCAGTGTTGGTGAGTGAGATGGGCAGCTTGGGCAGTGCCACAGCAGACACACGGTCCAGGTCATTGGTGGCTGACAGAATCCGCCATTTGAGAATTGTGGGTTGTTTGTCACCAACTGAAAGGGGGTGTGGGAGACAAGGGGCAACAAAACGAAGACGAGACTGAAACGCAACAAGGGTGGACTGGACCCAGCGCCCTTCCCCTCCTGGGGCTCCCAGCCAACTCACAGGAGCAGGGAAGGGGGCGGGGGTCCCCCACAGGGCCCGGTTCTGGGCCCTTCACAGCGACGGGAGGAGGTGTCTGCCTGGGCAAGCAGCTGTCAGGGGGCAGGGGTGGCCACCTTGTCCCCTCGAAGGAGCCAACGTGCCGAGGAGGGGAACCCATCCCAGACCTTGCTGCCACACAAACCCCAAAATTCTCCTGTGGACTTGACTGGTGTGCACGGGGTTCTCTGTCCCTGTGGTCCAAGAGGTCCTAGGTGGACCCCAGCTCCCTCAGGAGGGGGACAGACAGGCCCCTCCTGGCACCCATACCCTCGGTGCCACAATGGAGCCCCCCAGCAAGAGGCGGGGTGGTTCCCATCCATCTGGGCTTGGTCTCTGCGTGCTGTGGGCAGAGGTGCCCAGACACCAAGGTGACGCTGAGACAAGCCCAGGCACCCAGCTGGTGGCCAGCACTCCAGCTGCCCCAGGGGGCCGGCAGACTTAGGGAAGCAGGCCGGAGCAGTGAGGTGGCCCAACCTAGGAGCATCCAGGAGCAGTGAGGTGGCCCGACCCAGGAGTGTCCAGCTCTGTTTCTGAAACAGAGTTTGAGGCTGGCTGTGATAACACACCTCTGCGCCCACCTGTCCTGAGAGCTCTGCCCCAGACGTCTCAGCAAGAGGAGTCTCCTGGAAAATGTCATCCCACAGGGAGAGAGAGGCCCAGAGAGGGGCAGCACTGAGCAGAGCTGTCACGGTGACAGCCAAGGCTATCCCTAGAGAGGGAGCACGTTCAGGCCAGGCCCGCACCAGCTGCCCACACTGGCTTCCTGACGGCCTTGGCCGTTTCTAGGTCACAGAGGACAGTGGCTGCTGTCAGAGGCTGAACAGCTTGCCTGAGTCTACCTGGACCCACTATCCACCCAAGTCAGGCCACCGCCTCTACTGCGGGCTGGACAGTAGCTGGTAGGGTGGGGCCCGAGGGAGACCAGTGTGGGCAAAGGTTAGGAGGAAGGGGCAGGAGAGGCAGGTCTAAGAGCCCACAGGGCCGTGAGGCTGGGACAAGGGATGGGGTGTGGGGGCAGCAGGTGAACTCAGCAGAGACCCTTGAGCACCTGGATGCCTGCCTCGGGAAGAGGCTCCACCAGGACGGGAGGCCCTTCTGAGTGAAGTCTGGTCCTACTGTGATAAGGTCCCAGGGTGGGACCGCACAGCAGGTGGGGAGCAGGGCCAGCCTGGGACTCGGGAAGGGCCAGGACCCCACTCAGGAGGTGCAGCCGACCACCCTCACACAACTCCTCTGGGACTGTGTTGAGCAGCGTATGTAACCCACCTGCGGGTGGATGGACCTCAGGGGCCTCTTGACTCAGGCCAGTCACTCCAGGGCCATGAGCACTACTGGCAGCAGGAACGCCCCGGGCTATGTGGCCGCGGTTCACCCCCGGCATCTCAGCCACATAGGTATCAGGAAGCGGGCCCCTCTGGCGGGGACGTGGGGATCCACGTGGGTGCAAGGTCAGAGAGGGAGGGAGAGGTGGGCACGTTCTAGCAAACTCAGGCCACCATGGTGCCGCCTCGCTGCACCCAGGGTAGTCTGAGTGTGCCTGGCCACCTGGGCGACTCACCAGCCGGAGAGAGCTGCTGGAAGATATTGTTCACAGGAAGTCCCTCCTTGCGCAGCGACCAACACTCCACCACACTGCTCGTCTGGCTGGATGCACACAGCAGTACCTAGGGATGGGTGCGTGGTGAGGGGCCTAGAACAGCCCATGGCCTCTGCGGGGTTCTGGCTCGTCTTAGGGCTCACATGCCATTGTGGGTACAACCCAGGCCCGCCTGGCCCGCGTCTGCATCTGCCCACCCACTGTCCTCACTGCCCTGGGGAGTGCTGTGCTGTGCTGGAGACGGTCATCCATGGTGCCCTGGCGGGAAGCAAAGGTACCAGGGAAACACATCAGGGACTGGTGAAGCTAGGGCTGGTCAGTACAAGGCTACGAGGGACCTCAGGGAACCTGGTGCAGGTAGCTCAACTCTGCCCCCAGAGACCCCCCCCCCCGCATCCTGGTCCTGGGACCCGGGGATACATCACCTTATGGAGCAGAGGAGACTTGGCAGGAGGGATTAAGCTAAGACCCCTGAGATAGGGATGACCCTGGTTTCCCCAGGGGGCCCAGTGTCATCACAGGGTCCTTATAAGAGGGAGGCGGAGGGTCAGAGGCAGAGAGACGGGGGATTTGCACTGTTGGCTGTGAAGATGGAGGGAGGGGCCGCAAGGCAGAGATGCGGTGCCTCTAGAAGCTGGAAAAGGCAGGAGCCCCTGGAGGGAGCAGCCCCGCCCAGGTGGGGGTTTAGCCTTGAGGTGGCAGGGTGGGCTCACCTGCTCCGACATGTCGCGGGCCAGGAACTTCAGGTGGGTGATGGCGGGCAGCCGGTCGCGGCGGCTGAGGTCGGTGGTGCAGCGCATGAAGAGCGAGGGCAGGAGCTCGGTGTCAATGCGGCACTTCTCATTGACCACGCTCACGCACACCTTGTACAGCTGGACCGGTGACGCACTGCTGCCATCCGCCGTGGCCACCACAATGTTGCCGCCACCTGTGAAGGCAATGTCGGCCAGAGCCACGCGGCCGCGCAGCCGGCACAGGCTTTCAGTCGAGGTGAGCACCTGCCCGCTGGGCTTGAGCAGGGACACAGTGACCAGGCCGCTGACCGTGACAGCGATCCAGCCCTCCATGGGCTTGCCCCCGAACAGTGTGAGCGATGGCGAGAACTTGACGCGGGAGAACTTTTCCCCGAAGCTGGAGGCACCAGACTGTAAGGGAGGGGAGGGGTCAGCTGCAGGGGGGTGGGGGTGGGGGGTCCAGTTCATGCTCGGCCTCTAGGGGTCTACCTTCGTGGCCCAAGGACCCCCTCCTGGGAACCGCACCCTCAGGAACACAGAGGAACCAGGCAGCAGAAGCCTCAAGAGTCCAAGCCTGAGGTCAGATTCAGCTTCAGCCACTGAGCGCTGGGTGACACAGGCCTCTCTGACCCTCAGTGTCCTTGTCTGCATGTCCAAGCATAAGGAGGTCATAGCTAGACACATGAGGGACAGCAGTCAGCTGTGTTTTCCTTAGGGCCAGACAGACATCCAGTGTTCTCAATTGCTCAGTTCAGCCACTCCGGGCTCCGTGCGTGGGCAGTGTGGGAGCACGCCTGAGCCAGTGCACAGAACAAGCTGGGCACCAGGCAAGTGGCTGCAGGACTCAGATATGCCCCCTGCAGGCAGTGCTGGGAAGCGCAGCTGCCACTGCTCTTTCATCTTTTCGCCCCTGGGCCACCAGCCACTGCTGCGCTGGCCTCTGCCCCAGCTTTGCCTTTCCCAGCATCCCTAGGGGCAGACCCTAGGGAGGCCTGCCCCCCTGACTCCTTTCTGTCAGCACAAAGCATCTGTCACTGAAACAGCACGAGCTGGAGACTGCACAGAGCTCCTCCGAGCAGTGGGAGACTCTGCCCCTCTGTCTGGGGACGAGGAGCAGACTTACTAAGCTCACCCAGGCACCCCCAGGCTCATGGGACTAGACATCCAGGGAGGGCAGGGCTGACCACAGCCCCAGCTGAGTTTCCCGGACGTGTAGGTGAGAGCAGTGTTGGAAAGAAAGAAGCCAAAGCCCCCAAATGAGCCCCAAGGGGAGATGCTAAAAGTCTGAAAAAGAAACCTCCCACAGAAAAAACGGTCCAGATGGTTAGGCAGTAAGCCTTGCAATGAGTCACTCCCTAGGGGAGAAGGAACAGGAGGCAGACACAGGGAAGGGACGGAAAGGTCATTTCCCACAGCATCATTCTAGGAGGGCCTCCTGGCTTGGGAGCAGAGCTGACCAAGCCACGTGAGCTCTTGCTGCTGCCATAGGCCTCACCCAGGCATGGCCCTGACCAAGCCCCCCTTGCTTTCTCATACTGAACCCTGGCCCAGCCCCTGGCCCCACTTGACAATGAGGATGGCTGAGGTATGACTTGGAGACTGAACTCAGCACCCTAATCCAGGAGGCTCCCCTCTCAGGGGGACACCAGGCTGAACCGTGGGGTGCAGACAGGAATCAAGGGCTGTCACCACATCAACCATGTACGAGATGCTAGCAACACAGATGCTGACAACTGGGTGGCAGGTATGACAGCCTGGCACCATGAGAGGAGGAGCCAAGACCTCCTTGGGCTTGAGGCCTGCTCCCCCAGGCAGGACATCCACCTTTTCCACGTGCAGGGCCAGTTTCACACCGTTGTGCAGCCAGGACAAGGCCACAATGGGGTCCCCTTCCACCACGCTGCCCACGGGGCTCTCCCAGCTGTTGGCCAGGTGGTCAGCCATGCTCCAGCACTTGATCTGCCCATCGGCATCAGCTGACAGCAGACGAGAGCCTGGGGAGAAGGGGGAGATTGGGCAAACCTCTGTCACAAGCCCCATCTCCACAGTCCATCAGGGTGGGGGGCCAGACTGGAGGTGTAGAGCAAGGGACCAGCACAGGCGAGTTCAGAAACAGGGGCGAGAAGAGCAGAAGCCTCAAAGGCACAGGTCAGGGTTTCAAGTCCCAGCTCTGAGCCCAGGGCCAAGGCCAGGAAGACAGAGCAGGTAGCCCTGGCATTCAGGGTGGGGGCTGCCCTCACCGGACTGGTCCCACTCCAGGCAGGTGATGGCCTCACTGTGCTCTGAGCGGATGGAGTGCACGTCCCAGGGATGCTCAGTGTCCAGGATATGGATCATGCGGGTCAGGTCTGCAAGGACAGTGAGGTCAGTGCAGCAACAACGGCCTGGTGCCCAACCACCCCAGGGGATTGGGGTGTCGAAGCCCATTAGGAAGTGTTGAAGCCAGGTTGCAGGGGCTCCAGAAACATGATTTATACACAGGCAGCCTGAGGGGAGACCCATGACCCTGCCTTCTGTGAGGTTACAACTGTGCTTTCAAAATGGACCCAAAACACTAACAGCAGGTGTCTCTCCATGGAAGGTTAGGGTTCTCATGCTAAAGTTTCATGTTTTCCTAATTCTCTCTAAGAAGTGCATATTGCTCTGTGGTGGGAAGAATACCAGCCCTGTGGCTGAGTGCACCGCAAAGCTGATGGTGACACACGCGGCTGGAAAACTCCCTCAGGAGCCTCAGCAAGCCACAAGCGGCCACTGCCCCCTCTCCCCCTGCCCCGCAGCCGCGGCCGTTCCTCAAGGTTATCTCTGTGCCCCTCACCACCCCTGTCTCAGAGGAGGAAAGCCCATGGGAGCTGGGGGGGGAGGGCCCTATGAGGGGCCCTGGGATGGGGGGTGGCACACCTTGGTCATCACTGCGCAGGTCTGTGGTGAAGGCGATGAGGTTGCGGCAGGACCAGGTGCAGGCCAGGGGACCCGACGGGCAGTGGGTGCTCTTGGGCCATTTCTCCCACTCACAGATGTAAGCCAGGTCCATGGCTCCCAATTGCCAAGGTCACACAGGGAGGACGGTCACCAGCTCCTACAGGAGGGAAGACAGGCTTGTCATCCATCTTCACAGGGTGCCTGCAGGCCCTGAGTGCGCTGATGGATGCTGGTTACCACAGGGGACAAAGTGGACTCAACCCCTGCCCTGCGTGTGGCCAGGGAGCTGCGTTTTACACAAGCATGGCCAGGGATCAATCCATGCAGCTGGAAGGAAGAGCATGTCAAGCGGAGAGAAGAGCCAGTTCAAAGGCCCAGAGGCTTGACTGAGCCTGGGGTGCTCAAGCAGTGTCTGGGCCTGCAGAGCAGGAACAGAGTGAGTGGGGGCGTGGAGCAAGGTAAGGATGGGGAGGGGATGAGGCAGGTCTTGCAGGGCCTGGGGGTTTCACCTGGAGGGAGATGGGAGCCCCAAGAAGCCTGTTTCTGTTTCACAGGCCCCTCTGGCTGTCTGGAGGGCACGGCTGGGGAATGGGGTAGAGGTGATGGCACTGGTCCAGGTGCACCGTGACGAGGACAGTGAAAGCTGCGATGAGAGGTAGCACCCAGGTCTATTCTTAAGAAGGAGCCCGTGGACACAGGAGAACCAGTGAGGCTGCCTTAGACAGAGGCAGGGAGGCAGGGTGGGGGTTAGGCAGCACCTTGGGGCCTGGCTTCCAGGGGTACAGAAAGGGTCAGTGAACCCTTCCTGAGCAAGCTCTTTGCGCCCAGCAGCGACTAAGGTTATTTCCTTTCACCTTCCCAATCACATTACCCGCTCCTTCTTAAAGCCTCGCCCCGGAACACTGAGACCCCGTCCACAAGCCCAAACAGCAGTCTTTTTAAGCTCTGCCCCAAAGCCCTCCGGCCCCGCCCCTACAAAATGTGCTTTCCAGACCCCACTCTCAATTTGTCCCTGGCTTCCCCTGGCCCGGCCTGAACTTCTGTTTTTATCCCAAAGTTTCCAAAACAATCCCAAAGCGCCTCCTCCACACACCTGGCCACCCAGGACCCGCCCCAAGCCACCCGACAGTCCCTAAGATCCGCCTCAAATGCATCCCAGGCCCTCCCCGGGGAGGTACAACCTTAGGCCCTCCCCGATTTTCCACCGCCCAACGCAGGGCGCCTCAGGTCACCCCAAATTTCCGCCACGACCCCCAGACCACGCCCAGCGCATTCAGGGAGCGTACCCAGCACCCTCTGCTCTCCAGGACCGCCCTCTGACTCCACAGGCCCTGCTCCGACCCACAATCCCAGCAGCGTCGGCGCCATCCGGAGGCTGGTCGACTGCCCAAGCCCCCAGCCCCGCACTCACTGGACCAGCCTGTACGCCCACCGAGAAGGAGGCTGCCGTCTGCATTCGCTCTAACGCCCCAACTCCGGCGCCGCCATCTTCCCAGGACCAACGAGTCTCCCGCGCAGCCCGGCTGCTTCCCGGAGACTTCTGGGACCTCAGTGGCTCCGCCCCGCTTCCGGGGTAATTTGCATGCGATCGCGGCTTTCCAACAGCCATCTGCGTTATATTTGGTGGAAAAAACAAACACTTTCTTAATTAAGTGAATAATTCCCTTAGATTAAGCTGTGATTGCACTAGTTTCGTAAAGAAAAGGGGAAAATTGCTCGATTGGGTTTTAATAGAATTCACCCTCAGCGAAAAGTATTTGATTCTTTCTACTATAAATAGTTCTGGCGTCTCCTTCTAGTTCGTGCTCGCTTCGGCAGCACATATACTAAAATTGGAACGATACAGAGAAGATTAGCATGGCCCCTGCGCAAGGATGACACGCAAATTCGTGAAGCGTTCCATATTTTGGCTTAATTTCACGATATCTAGCCAAGGTGTTGTAAATCGCTCATAAGCAAGCTAACTTAACCCATCAAGGGCCGGTAGAATTAGTCTCTATCCTCAATTCCTGCTCCAAAAGCTGTCGGACTCTCCCCAGTTTGGAAGGTCTTTTCCATAAAGACAAGGGATTGATTGCAGGGGAAGGGTATGCAGTCAGCAGGCAACACCTGGGCAAAGGTCTGGGGACCGGGCTGTCTAGGGACGCGGTGTGTGGAGAACCCACACAGCCAACCAGGAAGCTGGACAGGATGGAGTCCGCGTGGATCTGGAGGCAGCCTGTGGGCTTGCCCTGGGCCCCACACCCGTGCCCTGACCCCAGCCGGTGCTCTCAGTTCAATTCAGTCGCTCAGTTGTGTCCGACTCTCTGCGACCCCATGGACTGCAACATGCCACGCTTCCCTGTCCATCACCAACTCCCGGAGCTTACTCAAACTCATGTTCATCGAGTCGGTGATACCATCCAACCATCTCATCTTCTGTTGTCCCCTTCTCCTCCTGCCTTCAATGTTTCCGAGAATCAGGGTCCTTTCCAATTAGTCAGTTCTTCGCATCAGGTGGCCAACGTATTGGAGCTTCAGCTTCAGCATCAGTCCTTCCAATGAATATTCAGGACTGATTTCCTTTAGGATTGACTGGTTTGATCTCCATGCAGTCCAAGGGACTCTCAAGGGTCTTCTCCAACACCACAGTTCAAAAGCATCAGTTCTTCGGGGCTCAGCTTTCTTTACGGTCCAACTCTCACATCCATACTGGAAAAACCCTAGCTTTGACTAGACTGATCTTTGTAGGCAAAATAATGTCTCTGCTTTTTAATACACTGTTTAGGTTGGTCATAGCTTTTTTCCCAAGGTCAAGCTTTTTTTCCAAGTCTTTTAATTTCATGGCTACAGTCACCATCTGCAGTGATTTTGGAGCCCAAGAAAATAAAGTCTGTCACGGTTTCCATTGTTTCCCCATCTATTGCCATGAGGTGATGGGACCTGATGCCAAAATCTTAGTTTCTTGAATGTTGAGTTTTAAGCCAGCTTCTTCACTCTCCTCTTTCACTTTCATCAAGAGGCTTTTTAGTTCCTCTTCTCTTTCTGCCCATAAGGGTGTCCTCCGGGCACTGGAAATTCAGTGCCCTTGGCAGGTGGGGAAGCTTCAAGCTGGTTATTCGAGTATTAATATTTCTTTGTGTCCTCCTAACAAGCCCTTGGGAGTTCCATTATTTAGTATCTACATGTAAAACTTTTTCAATGCCTGTTAAAATAGAAGACACCCTTGTAGCTCAGTCGGTAAAGAATCTGCCTGCAATGCAGAAGACCTGGGTTTGATTCCCTGGGTCGGGAAGATCCCCTAGAGAAGGAAATGGCAATCCACTCCAGTATCCTTTCCTGGAAAATCCCATGGACAGAGGAGCCTGGCGGGCTACAGCCCACGGGGTAGCAAGACACGACTTAGCGACTAAACCACCACCAAACCAGGATAAAGCAGGAATATACCAAGAAGCCCTGTGCATCTTGTAGCAGCAGAAAGTAAGGCCGTTTCTCAAATAAATAAATATAGGGGTGCCTCACTGAGACCTGTACACAAGCCATTGAAGGGGCTCCCAGAAGCCAAATCTTGAACACTCTAAGCAAGAAAAAGGAATATTAGATCACAACACAAACTAAAAAGTAAATGCCCAGGCATCCGTACTGATAGAATTGGCTAAATAAATACTGAATACACAGGGTGAAAGAGAAAAATCTCTCCTGGAGAATTTTCAGTAGTTAACATGGATACTCCACCTTCAGACACTTGGAGATCAGCAGAGGTCAGTAGCAAGGATCCCCATGGAAAGCAGGGAGCTCTGGTGTGGCTCCATGGGAACAGCAGAAAACTCAGGCTAAGGGGCCCTGCAGGACACACAGCCAGTCCCAGACACACACAGATGGAAAACATGGGGGAGGAAGCCATATGAAGACAGAATCAGAGGCTTGAAGGATGTGGTCACAAGCCAAGGGAGGCTGGAGCCCCTAGAAGCTGGAAGAGGCAGGGACTGGACCTTCCCCTGGAGCCTCCAGAGGGAGTAGGACACTGGGACACCTTGATCTTGGACTTCTGACTCTAGAACTGGGTGCCAATAAATTCCTGTTTTGTTTTTTTGCCAGGTCTTAGTTGCAGCATGTACAATCTATTTCCCTGACCAGGGATCGATCCCAGGCCCCCTCCATTGGGAGTGCTGTCCTAGCCACTAGAGCACCAGAGAAGTCCCTCAAATTCCTGTGGTTTTTAAACTGCAGTGTGGTGTATTGTGTTCAGCCACTCGGGAAGCTCACACAAGTGACCTCTTTGGAGGTCACACAGGTGGCAGGTGGAAGAGTTAGGGTTTCAGCCTGGGCACCCAGGAGAGGACCAGCCAGGGCAGCATAGCCAAGAGCCAGGATCTCCTGGCAGAGTCTTCACACACACCTGCCTCCACCTGGGGTCTCACTCAGCACTAGCCTTCTCCTTAGGCCTGCATCCCTCAATGACCAGGACCCAAGGGCATCGTGAGTGCCTGGAGCATCCCCAGCCCTGCCCCAAGGGAAAACCACAGCAAGAGACCAGAGCACCAGAAATTTATTGAACACTCTGCTTTTCCCAAAGCACAACTAGCCACACCCACGGGGGTTGTGGGAGGGAGAGAGTGGGGCAGTCTCCCAGCCCTGCGCTCCTGTGCCAGGCCAGGGTGACCAGCAGGAGGACACCTCAGAGCCAGACTGGGGGCGGAGGACACAGAGAGGGGAAGAGGACAGTCTGAGGGTGGAGGCTTCTGTCTGGAAGTCCCACGTCCCCAGTACAATGGGAGAGGGGTGTGTAGAGCAGATGGGGCCCTAAGGGCAACCAAAGGGCACCAGGAAGGCAACACACATTCTCCAAAGAGGGTGACACATTTTTTAAGATGAAGCTCCTGTCCTGGGTCACCGGGAACACACAGGCTCGAGCACGCACACACACATACACAAAAATGTTACACTCCTGCGAAGAGGGGCGCAGCCCCAGAGACCCAAGCCAAAAACTGGGAGAGGGTCAAGCAGGGACTGGAATGAAGCCCCCCGATTTATCACTTGGGGTGAGTTTTTGGTTTTTTTTCTTCTCAAAAGGGATATGTAAAAATCCACAACAAATCATGCCAAATTCATTAAGAATGATAAAAACCCAGCCTCTCCCTCCTCACTTGAGCATCACACGGGGCCAAAATCGCCCACCGAGGAAGTGGCAGGGAAGTGACCAGGCCGGGTGCCTCCTCCCCAGTCAGAGCCTGGAGGCGGATAGCTCAGGCAGCCCAGCTGCCAGCTTTAATCTGGAAAGCTGGGCGGGGAGGGGGCGGGGGCCACCCCAAGGGGAAGAGCACGTTTCCAAGGCAGAATTCTAAAAATAATAAAAGATATTTGAGCGGATGGTACTGGAGGTCTTGGCGCTGGGGTTGGGGATGGGGGTGGGGCCGCCATCAGCTGCGCTGCTCCAGGTAGGCGGACAGGAGCAGCCCTGGCGGCAGGAAATCCAGGTGGCGATTGCTGACCTTCATCTGCCGCTTGCCCTCCAGGTCGGCGCCTGCAGCGGAGACAGGTAAGATCGGGAAGAAAGGCGAGGGTGCTGACACCCAGAGACCGAGCCCTCCGCCCACCCTGAGGGAGGGTTCCCGCGTGAGTTAGGTTGCCCCACCCCCAGGTCCCAGGGCAGTGTATTCAGCAGCTCCTACTTCCAGCCTGCCTTCCCTCTCCCATTACTTATCCCGTGTCCTAATGGCACCCAGATGTACTACTGAGACACACTGGCCCAGTGTCAAGGGGACTAAACGAGGGTCCTGCCCCTTTGGTCTCCCACCCCCTCAGAGGACACTCCAGGCCCTGGGTGACTCAGTCCCCACTGACCTCCCTTTTCCCAACTCGTGTCACCCCAAAACCTGAATATAGAGGTACATAACCCAAGCTAGGCCCACCTCCCAGCCTCTGCCCTGGCTGTTCCCTCTCCCTTGATCCCCATATTCCAGGGCTGTTCTCCTATGTTCAGGCCAGGGTCCTACTCTGGCAGAGAAGCACCCCCAGCCAGCCCCTCCATACCAAGTCAGTGGGAACAAAAGCAAGTGTGGGAGCTACACCTCCCTCAGAGCCATCCTGAGAGGAATCATCTTGGGGTTGCCATGGAAACTGTCTCCTCTGCAACTCTGGGCAGGAGACATATAGGCCTGGAGAGTATGGATGGGATGCCAAGGGCCACGAAGGGCCTGCAAGGACCCTCCCTGGGGGGACTTTGTCCCAAGAGCCTCCACACTGAAAAAGGGGGTGCTGGCCCCTGGAGGGGAGACTTGCCAAAAGTCACACTTGTGGCACTGTGGAGGTGGGCTACAGCTAAGTGAGAACTCTACAGACACTGGGGTCCCCTCATTTCATCAGGCCCCTGAAGATGCAGACAGAGGCTTGTCTGTGTCCACAGCATCATCCATCATGGGGACAGAGGTACAGGAGCTGCTGTTGAATTAAGGCAGCATCCCCCTGTTACCTTTGTGCTCATGAGGTCCCTCCTCCCCTGATGCCTACTGCTGGGTGAACAGACTCCAGTAAGCCCAGCCTCAGTTTCCCCAGGACAGAATCAGCTAACTGGGGCCCAGGGCCACCAGGTACTTACTGGCTGAGATGAGATCCATGTACTGGCAGATGGCGTGAAGCAGGAGCCTCTCAAAGCTGCAGAGAATGGGTGGTGAATGGCCTGAGCTTGGCACCGTGGGAGGGGGGTGCCCACTGCACCTGCCCCCACATATTCACCTGTTGTCCAGCATGGCCGTGTACACGGCCTGGGGGGACACAGAGAAAAACCTCAGCAGCCGCTCCTCCCAGGTCTCCAGTGTTTCCTGTAGGAGAGACAGGTCCAGCAGTCAGGCCAACTATGGCACCCTGGCCCCCCAAATCCATGCCAGCCTCTGGAGCCCAAAGCCTTGGGTTCAAATGTGGCCTCTGACTCACTACATGAAGCTACTTAACCGTTTCCAAGGATACCAGGCACTTAGACATATCCACACTTTTGAATGTCTCAGCCTTCTGCCTGGTGAACTCCTACACATCCTTTAGTACCCAACTTCCTTGCCCCTGACGCTCCCACCCTCAAGGAGAGCCCTAAACCAGCCCTGAGTCCTGCACTCTGATCACACTGGTCTGTATCCTGCCCATCTTCTCCATCACACCCCGTTCACTGGGTTTCTGGTCTCCCCTCAAGCCAGCCCCCAATTAAGAAGCTGAGAAAAAAGGCCTTCAAGAAAGACCAAAGACAAAGAGAGGCAAGAGAGTACAAGGCCGGGGCCTGGTACTCACCATGGGAATACGGCTCCGCTTGAGGACAGCTCGCAGACGCCTGCTGATGCGCTGGAAGCACTCCCGGGGCGTATAGGCCGGGTCCTCTGCGAGAGTCCGAGCAGTGGAGGCAGATGAGGGAGCAGAGCCCCAAGCCCCACCCACACACGAGACTCCACCCCACCCACACCGGCCCGGCTCACACCGGGGTCCTCCCATCTACCAAGCCCCACCTATATATCAGACTCCACCCCGACTTGTTCTGGTCCCACCCCCACACCAGGCTCCTCCCTGCCTTCCCTGGCCCCACCCTCTCACCCTAGGCCACGCCCCCACCCTCTGACACCCCTCCCCCCCAGGCCACGCACCCATCATGCCTCTGACTGCCACTTGCACCCTAAATCCAGACCCACCTCTCCGCCGGTCTTCCCCGCGGGTAGGCCCCCTCCTCCGCGCCTTGCTCTTGCCCTCATCCTCCAGGTAGCGGAGAACACGCTCCTGCTCCTCCCCTGAGCGGTTCATGAAGTCGTTCCAGATCTGGAAGAGAGGCAGGCAGGCCCTGACTGATAACTGTGCACTCTCAAGCCTCAGTTACCCTATTTGGCCAATGCACATGGTGGGGCCACAAGCGCACGGAATTACTCCTCGTGGACACATTTGACCACTGGGTCAACAGTTTGTGGATCATCTGTGTTGGGGGGTGTCAGTATGGACCAAATACATCCCCAATTCTGTCAGTAATTCCAAGGTAAGCAAACGAACCTCAGGTGCTGGAAGGTTTTGGGGTGGAGGGGTTGCTGGCCTCTTGAGGGAGACCCAGGGACGTTCATCAAGGAACCAGAGAGGGTTCAGTGCAGGCAGTGCTGGTGGTTTGGGGGAGGGGGGAGCCAGGCAGGACATGGGGCCCCACCTCCACATAGGTCTCATTGCTGCAGGCTTCTGCAAAGATGCCAGGTGCCGCGGGGGGTGCCAGGTCCCCATCCTCTGGGCCAGGTGTTGCTCCATCTGTCTCCAGCAGGGTCAGGAGGTACTGTGCTAAATGGAAACAAACAGTCTCTGGGCTGGGGGTCACCCCAGGCTTCATGGGGTCCAGAGGCCCATGTTTCCTCCCATCCACCCCACTTCTATATTTAGGGCCTTTACTCTCCGGCTCACACCAGCCTCCCCTCCTCCACACTCCAGCTGTCTTTCCCAGAAGACACAGGAACCATCCAGCCTCCAGAACTCCTCCTACATCGCCCTGGCTTGGCTTGTTGAATTCCTACACCACCTTTAGGGCCCCAGCTCCAATGCCCAGAGCTTCCTCACATTGTCCAGCTCAGGGCCAGGCTCAGATAACAGAACATGCACGCCATTGCTGTCTGAGGCCTAGGAGCCCCCAGGAGGCGCCCTTCGACCCCTGCTCACTGTTCTCCAGGCGCTGGAGGCTCTTCCGCCCCTTGGCCTTGGGCACGAGGTCTGAGTTCCGCACAGCCTGGTTGATGAAGTGCTGCTTCCGCCGGGAGGCCGACAGCCTCTTCACCTGGGAGCTGGCTAGAGCGGGCAGGCAGCCCGGAAGGGGCCTGTGGGTCGGGTTTGGGGTTGGGGGGGCAGTCCTCAGGGCCAAAACAGGCCAGGACCCCCAGGAAGAACCCTACCATCACCACTCTCTCACAGCCAACCCCAGCTTGGTTTCCCTCTGCAGTGGGAAGCTCACCCCCATTGCACATGGAGCCCTGGACCCTTAGAATGTCACTGTGCCACATCGCTCAGGAGGCAGATACCACTGAGGACAGATGAGTAAACCAAGGCTCACTGAAGGGAAGCCACACATTGGTGGGGGCAGTGAGGGGGCTGAGGAAGCTGCTCCCTGTGCTCCTGGGCTTCCAGGTTTGAGCTGCAAGCCAGTGAGGCCCGCGTCTCCTTCCTCTGGGAGTTTCTCAAGAGATTTAATTTGATGATGCATTCCTACCTGCCCCCCCAATCCCCAGCCTCTGATAGCAGGTAAACCAGAAAACAGCCCCCAGAAGCTAAGGCGCTACCTGAACCCACCTGCCTTGTGCCCCCAGAGCCCCCCTGCTATGTGCTCAAGGCCTGGATGGGGGAAGCAGGCAGAGTGGCCCCCTGTGAGCACAGGTACTAATCCTGGAAATGGATTAGTGGCCCAGGCAGGCCTCCCACTGGGGACCTGAGGGCTGGGCAGTAGGTGGCTTTGAGGGAGGGAGGGGGCAGGTATTGAATGGAAACTTCCTGGTAAGAAGCTGCAGAGCTGTCATGATCAGCCCCTGACTATGGGCTGAGAGGAGGGTCCCATCAGTCTCAGAAACCCTCATGCTGAGAGGCTGATGGTAGATTCTGAGCTTCGGAGGGTCTCGGGTGCCAGAACTCCCCCTTCCTCCTTGCCCTAGCCCACCAGGCACCCGCTCTGTGCTGGCTGTCCCCCACCCCAGTGGATTCCCGTGCCCCAGGCTCCTCGCTTGTCACTCCCATCTCCTTTTGCCTTCTGTTCAAACCTCCCCAGCCCCTCACTGCTTTCTTCTCCTGATGGCCACAACTCCTACCTCCCTGCCTAAAACCCACCATGACCTCCAGGCACAGGTAGGGTCTGGTGTCCAGTGCACCCCGGTCTGGCATACAGCAGGTGCTCAGAAAATAATCACCCAATCAGGTCTCCAACAAAACTCCATGATTCCAAGACTGAGTAGAACCCAGAGTCCAGAATTTCACCCAAACTTTCCTGGTGTTTGGGTGATCCCAAGACACAAATTAAAAACAGCAGTGTGAGTCCTCATGCACAAACAGCTGCTAGAAAATGCCATGAAGCCCTAGGATATGAAACAAGGTGCCTCAAAGAGGTTAGGAGTGAAGGCCATGCTTATTAAGGCTTATACATATATAAGTCCTTGAAAGGAAAGCTATGACAAACCTAGCCAGCGTATTAAAAAGCAAAGACATCACTTTGCCAACAAAGGCCTGTATAGTCAAAGCCATGGTTTTTCTAGTAGTCATGTATGGATGTTTGACAGTTGGACCATAAAGAAGGCTGAGCACTGAAGAACTGATGCTTTCGAATTGTGGCCTTGGAGAAGACTCTTCAGAGTCCCCTGGACTGCAAAGAGATCAAACCAGTCAGTCCTAAAGGAAATCAACCCTGAATATTCACTGGAAGGACTGATGGTGAAGCTGAAGCTCCAATACTTTGGCCACTTTATGTGAAGAGCTTTCTCACTGGAAAAGACCCTGATCTGGGGAAGATTGAGGGCAGGAGAAGGGGGCGCAGAGGATGAGATGGTTGGATGGCACCACTGACTCAATGGACATGAGTTTGAGGAAATTCCGGGAGATAGTGAAGGACGGGGAAGACTGGCATGTGGCCATACATAGATAGGGTCGCAAAGAGTCGGACACAGTTTAGCCATTGAACAAAACAGAGTCCCCAGCGTTAAGTTTTTGCCCTGGACAGAAAGGTTGTTACATCTTGATCAGGAAGCAAACAGGCTGATGAGCCCCAGCCCTGTCTCCTGAGATTGGAGTGGGGCAGACTTCATGGATGATACTATATGTTAGGCAAAAATCTATGGAGAATTAGCTGATTGATAAATTAATCTGGGATAAGTACCCATCAGTGGAGACACACAATCAGCGGATAGGATTCACATACTTTCACTACTGGGGCCTGGATTCAGTCCCTGGTCAGGGAACTAAGATCCCACAAGAAGCACTGAGCAGCCAATAAGAAAAGCAAAATAGGAGACTAGCATGCAGGCAGAGGCAGGGGTCAAGCCTGGTATCTCAGCCTTGAGCTTTAATCCCAGCTATGATACTTAATGATATGACCCAGAGCCTCAGGTCTCTCTCTGCAAAGAGGATAAGAATGGCCCCCTGCCAGTCCAGGAGGGGCACTCAGAGCCAAGAGAAACCAGGACACACACCTCTGCTTGGTTTCCTCCTATGAGTGAGAGCTCACCCCCTGAGCCACAAGATTGATCACAGCAACATTCCTGGTTAAGTGACAGTCCTTAGTTAATCAATCACTGTCACAATAGGAGCCAAATACTACTGTCCAGACAAGACACCCTTTATTCAGATTTGCAAACCAAGGAGCAAAGTCTTTATCCCAAGATCCCACAGCTGCAAAGAGGGCAGCTAGGAGAGGATGGGGCAAGTCAAGTCAGCACATAGCCAATGACTCTGAGGCTGGATGTGACCTTCCCGAGGCCCAGGCACCAACACCCCAAGCTCCAGATTCAGCCGTGGCCTCCTCAGGGCTCTGAAACCTGGGTCTCCACCCCAGCAGCTGGACGCATGCCAGGATGGTGCCTGGTAGGGCTGATAACAAGACCACATCCGGGGGGGAGCTGTTGGGAACATTAGAGCTGGGCAGGGCTCAGGGAGAGCTCAGGCCCTTGGGGTGTGAGGCTCCCTGTTACCTCAGGACCCAACGTGGAACCAGGGTTGGAACCTGGTCTGAGCAGGACCACTCCCAAGCCACCAGCCTCTGCTTCCCTCTGGGGCCACAGTGGGGCCAGGGGCTCAAACTCAGGTCTGGTGGGCCCCTCAGACCACACCCCACTGTGCTAAGATCCAACTGCTCCCTGCCCTGCTCCACCACTACCTGTGGCTCCCCAGCACCCTCAAGGCAAGGCTCAGCCCCTCCCTGGCCTGGCAGTGCACTTGCCTGGTCCCACTGGGCTCCTGGGCCTTGCTGCTCTCTAGGATCCCAGCACCTTCCATCAGGAGCCTTGGGGCTGATAGCAGGGCATCCATGCCCCACCCTGTCTCTCCCTTTCACTCCCTCTGCTCCAGGCACTGAGTCCTTTTACTGCATTTTAAACCCACCTCAGGGCCTTTGCATGTGCTTAGCCTCCTGCCTGAAGCAACCTTTTCCTGGTTCCCAGTCTAGGCTCAGAAGTTACCTTCCTGGTAACCACCCCGCCCCCAAGCTGGCCCAATCAGCCCCGTTTCGGGCTTCACCAGTTGGCATCGGCAACCAGCTGGCCCTCACACTTGTTTACTCCTGGTTCTCACCTCCTTCACTAACCCCAAATGATAAGGACAGGGTCCCTCTCTGCCCCTGCTGGGCCCTCAGCACCTGGCCCCCAGCAGGTTCTCAAGAGCTATTTGTTGAATGAATACCTGAACTTCTGTTTATACTCACCCAAGTGCCAGTTCATTTGGGTGGCCAGCTTCCCTGGCCACCCAAAGAGACCACTTTACAGACGGGGAAACTGACCACACAGACAGGCACCTGAGGTTTCCTAGACCAGGCAGGCCTCGGGGAAAAGTCTACACCTGGCAGGGGCCAACATCCAACAGGGATGGACGGGCCTGACGGTGGGAACAGCTGCTAAGCCAGGTTGGCCCCAGGGAGGACAGACAGGCTCCTTTGCCTCCCCCAACTCTGCTCCCCAGTTTTGAGACTGGCCTTTGACATCCCCTCCCCTGGGCAAAAATACACCTTCTCAGGCACCAGCCCCTCCCCCAGGGACAGGCCAGAGAGGAACCTACTTCCCCAGCAGGAAACCAAGGAGGGCTCAGAGCGGAGGTGACTCAGGTTGGGGTGGGGCTGACTGGGGAGCAAACCACCACCCCACCCAGGACACAGAGGTGAGGAGGGTGGGGACAGGTCAGAGGGACTCTGCTGTCAGGTAAATTACCCACTTTGGGTGGTTAAGGCCCTTTAAAAGGGGGTAAATAACCACATCTATAGACACCGGTATACCTTCTGGGTAAATAGCAGGGTGGAAGTAATAACACCAAATAAAAAATACAATAAAGCAATCATAAAATACCAAAATGATAAAATTATTTTAAGACACCTACAATAGTATGCTATTTAAGATAATTATCAAAGAACAGATGGTCCACTTTTCTGGGTACCTCCAACCGCAGGGTCACCGACCCCAGCCACTCTGAGAGGGGGCCCGTTGTTCCATTTTACAGATGGGGAGACCGAGGCACAACAGCGGGTACTAACCTGCCCAGGCCGCTTGGACGCCCATGAAGGAGCAGAAACGGAACAAGCAACCAGGGTGGACCGCGGGGATTTCTGCATAAATACTCGGGTTAGGAAGAAACCTACGACGCCCCCCAACCCCGGGGGTGGGTGGGTACCCATATGGGGTCGTCCACCCGCTTCCAGTCTACATCCCAGGACACAGCCTCGTGTTAACCGGCTGTGTAAGACCCCCTTTCTTCTGGGTGTTCACCCGGAGAAAAACAAAGAGCGCGTCCGCCTGGAAGTTGGGGGCAGACAACCCCGACGGGTACCCAGGACCGGTGCTGGGTGAATCCCCAGCTTGGAGACACGAACAGCTGCTAGTGGGAAAACTCCAGATCACCACCAGCGCGGTGACGGGTACATCGCGCGCAGCGGCAGCGCCTCCCCGGAGCCGGCTATTCGGCGCCTGGGACCCCCGAGGCTCCGGGACTCCAGCGCCCGGGGCTCCGCAAACGCGGACGCGGGGGTGCGCCCCTGCACTCTGGCAAGTACCCAGGCGTGACGGGGATGGGGTTTCCCCAGGAACACCCTGTAACAACAAAGCCCCTCGCCACCTAGCTCCACTCGAGTGGGGTACCCCCAGGAAAAGGGGCGGGGCGGGGGCTGCCGCCCGCGATGGGTAAGGGGTGGGGGCCCCGGAAGCGCGCCCTCCCCGCCCCCAAGCAGCGCTCACAGCGTCCGCCGCCCGCCCGGGACGACCCTCGCCGCCGCCGCTGCTTCCTCGGGACCGGCCTCAGGGTTCTCCAGAACGACCATAGCTTGGATTCCGCCGCCGCTGCTGCCGTCGCCGCCCGGCAGGGCCTTCTCTGGGCCCGGCAGGAAGTGACGGGCGCCCGGAGGCGGGCTAAGGCGGAGCCTGGAGGCTGGACACGCCGGGCGGACGCTCGGCCACGTCCCGGCCAGGCCCCGGCGGCGGGCCAGGGACACCCAGCCCCGAGGCAAGGACGGGGACACCGAAGCCCCAGCCCCAGGGGACACAGCGGCCCCCTCGCCGCTGCCGGGCTGTGACCCCTGCCCCCGGGGGACAGTGGGGAAATTGAGGCCTGGGGAGGGAGGCAGGAAGGGGACGTCCTTTTCAAATGCTTGGACAGACCTAGTGCCCCGTGCCACACACCACCCCACCCCACCCCCCAGCGGCAGCAGGGCTCTCCTTCCACCAGCCCCCTCCGGGAACCTCCTTCAAAGAGCAGCCTCCGGATCCCGGCTGAGCGCCTCAGTTTACTCTTCTCTAAAGATACAACGTTGAAAGGACTGATGCTGAAGCTCAAGCTCCAATACTTTGGCCACCTGATGCGAAGAACTGACTCATTGGAAAAGACCCTGATGCTGGGAAGATTGAAGGCAGGAGGAGAAGGGGACGACAAAGGATGAGACGGTTGGATGGCACCACCGACTCGATGGACATGAGTTTGAGCAAGCTCTGGGAATTGGTGATGGACAGGGAAACCTAGCATGTTGCAGTCCATGGGTTCGCAAAGAGTCGGACAGGACTGAGCAACTGAACAAAACTGAAAGATACAATACGGACTTCTCTGGTGGTCCTGTGGCTGAGACTCCTCCAGCCAAGTGCAGGGGTCCAAGTTTGATCCCTGATCAGGGAACTAGAGTCTGCTTGCCTCAATTAAGACCTGGTGCAGACAAATAAATAAATAAATAGAAAATAAACATTAAAGAAAAAAAAAAGGAACAAAGCTGGCGGCACCTGTCTTTGCCTTTTAGAATTTATTCATTTAGCAAATTCCCACTGTGACTGGGGTAGGGGCTAAGCTCTCCAGACCCAGTGGTAATCAAACAGACCCCTTCCCCTGTGTGGGATCAGGAAAAGAGGACTTTTGGAAAGAGGACAAGCATATGCAAACGTGAGAAGGGTGTAGCAGGCAGAAGGAAGTGTCAGTGTAAAGGTCCTGGGGCATCCAGATAGCCAGAGCAGGATAATGGGAGAAGGGGGTGGTGGTGGACAGAAGAGAGGTAGAGAAGAGGGGACAGACCAAAGGTGGTCCTTTAATGACAGATCTGGCTTTTGACCCAAGGGCAATGGGTAACCAGGGGAGGTTTAAGAACAGAAACTTAGAGTTGCTCTAGAATCTAGAATCCATCCTTCATTCCACAAGAAAAGTGGGAAACTAGGACCATGATGGCCTTTCCCAGGTGATGCTAGTGGTAAAGAACCCCCCTGCCAGCACAGGTAGACATAAGAGACCCAGGTTTGATCCCTGCATGGGGAAGATCTCTTGGAAAGGGAAATGGCAACCCACTCCAGTATTCTTGCCTAGAGAATCCCATGGACAGAGGAGCCTGGTGGGCTACAGTCCATAGGGTCGAAAAGAATCAGACACAACTGAAGCAACTTAGCACTCATGTTCACAAGACCATGACATGGGACAGCAAGGGATGCAACCCACCCAGATCCAGCCTGGTGGATGCTACACAGGACAAATGATCACACTTTTGAACAAGTGAAGAGCAAGAGAAGAAAAAAAAAAAAAAGAGAGGAACTATTACAAGACCCAAGAAACCACACACTGTATGACCTCATGTAGATAAATGTGGAAAGAAGGGAAAGAATCAAGGTGATGGGAAATGGGATCTCTGGGGACAGTGCTTGGGCAGGGTCTCTAGATGTAGGGGTGATATTTGGTCTCCAACTCTAGCCCACGATGACCAGCCACTCAACAAATGTGCCAACCTGGGTCTTGACCTGATTCTTGAGCCTTACTCAGTCTGTCCTCACCCTTTTATTTTCTCCCCTTGACTCATTCCTCTCCTCACCCCCCCCCTTTTTTTTTTTTGGAGGTGGGGGAGGGCAGCACAGTGGGGCATTTGGGATCCCCAACCAGGGATCAAACCTACATCCCCTGCTGTGGAACCGCAGAGCCTTAACCACTGGACAACCAGGGAAGTCCCTGTCATCACCTTCCTAACACCCTCCCAGATCCTTGGCCTGCCTCGGAGCCACCGCTGTCCCCCAGAGCCCCGGCCCCCTTCTCACTGCTCTCCCAGGCCCACACAGCTGAGCAGCCTCCCCAGAACAGTTCTTCCCCTCTCCAAGTATCCTGGGGTCTCCTCATCCTAACCTGGCCCTCATTACCACCTCTGTGTGCTTAGTCACTTCAGTCATGTCCAACTCTCTGTGACCTGTTGGACTGTAGCGGTCTGTAGGAGAGACTGCCAGTCTCTCTGTCCATGGGGTTCCCCAGGCAAGAATACTGGAGTAGGTTGCCATGCCCTCCTCCAGGGGATCTTCTCCACCCAGGTATCAAATCTGTGCCTGCTGCATTGCAGGTGGATTCTTTACCACTGAGGCACTGGGAAAGCCCCTCCAATACCACCCCAAAGGGATGTTTTTCCCTTTTCTGAATTTTTAGGCCATTGTCATGATGCTGAAGGTATGAAAGGGGTGAACAGAGAAATGTTCCCCTTGCCCCCATCCCAGGCTCATTGTACTTTCTTTTGGAGATGTTTAAGACACTTTGGTGCCCATGCGCATTTTTAACATTAATTAATTTTTTTACTATGCTGGATCTTCGTTGCTGCACTCAGGCTTTCTCTAGTTGCAGATAGCAGAGGTTACTCATTGAGCTGGCTTCTCTTGTTGCAAAGCACAGGCTCTAGATTGGGCTTCAGTAGTTGTAGCATGTGGGCTTAGTTGCCCCCTGGTATATGGAATCTTCCCAGATAGACCAGGGATTGAACCTGTGTCCCCTGAATTGGCAGGCATATTCCTAACCACTAGACCACCAGGAATGTCCTTTGTGCATACTTCATTGTTTTTCCGCCTTTTAATCTTTGTTTTACACAGAGGACAGCATCTTTTCTTCTGCACCTTCATGCCCTGTTTCCTGCCTCACAGGCTATTACCTGGGATACGTTTCTGAGTGTGGATTTGGAGATCAACATAGTTCTCGATAAACTGCCCTCCACCTGGTTCCCACCACCAGCAGCACAGGGGACTGTGTCCCCAGTGCAGACAGCAGCCAGTTGATTGCCCATTAGGGGGAAGGTGGACAATCCCTAGGGATCTGATTTGCATCAGAGTCTTGGGAAGGTTGAGTTAGTGAAAGAATAGGCATCTTCTGACCACCAGCTTCTGGTCAACCCTCCCTCACCCTGAACTTTCCATGGCTCCCCAGTGTCCTGGGACAAACCCTGGCAGCAATGATACTCAGGGCCTGTGAGGGCTGGCCTCACCACCAGCCCAGAGCCCCAGCCCCATGGAAGGTCAGAGGCATGGCCTCTAACAGGCCTCATCCCCTAGTCTCTGAGTCTTTGTCCGTCTGCTTTTCTTGTTGGTGAGTCTCCTGGGGTAAGGATGGGTCCTTCCCCGGGCTACAGCATCCTCTAGGAAGCCTACCGCTCCCCCTGCTCTGCTCCACACTCCCTTCCCCAGTCCTCCTGTGTTCTCATCCTTACCTTGGAGGCGGAGGACGGGATGCGGGAGCAGGGTGTTGCTCGGGTGAACAGTGGGCGCACAGGCAGGGGAGGGAGTGGCCAGAGGCTGAAGGAGAGGCGGGAAGGCGGGGCACGGTGGGATGCGGGGTATAAACGCGCAGTGGCTGCAGCTGAGGATTCCAGGAAAGCTGCGACCCAGACTTTGTAGCGCATCCCCGGAGGACGATCCGGAAAGTCACGGCAGCGATCGCAGGGTGAAATCCCGGAGGGTGGTCAGGACGAAGAGGGTGGCAATGCAGCCCTTGTCCGCGTCTGGGCCTAACGCGTCCTGGTGGGCGCCGGCCAACACAACGGTCTGCCCGGGCTGTGGCGCCAACACCTCGGACGGCGCGATCCCTGCGCCTTGGCCCGTGGACGCCTGGTTGGTGCCGCTTTTCTTCGGCGCGCTGATGCTGCTCGGCCTGACAGGGAACTCACTGGTCATCTTCGTCATCTGCCGCCACAAGCAGATGCGGACGGTGACCAACTTCTACATCGGTGAGCGCCCAGCGCTTCACGGTGCCAGAGGGCCATTCTGGGGGTCTACGAGAGGGCGTAGTGGCCGGGGGGCGCCCCTAGCGGTGAGTCGGGGTCCTCTCAGTTGAGGATTTCTCCGCTGCAGGGTCCCTGGTCCTTTCCCTACTGTCCCTGTACCTTAGGCTGGAGGTCGCCAAAGGTGGCGTTGAAGAGTTCCACCTTGACTGGAGTAGTTAAAAGGGAGGTTGGAGAGTGTGGCCCATGGAGCGCTGGCCACTGCCACTCAAGGAAGATGTACGATTGAAATGTGGTTCTTGTAACACCATGTGGGATGAATAAAAGGAGTGGGGGAAAGACTGAGTGGCCCGCGGGCCCCCAGTTGGCAACCACTGCCCCAGAGGCTCAGTTTATGCGTTTGCGCGATGAGGGTGCCCTAGCCGGGTGAGTGCTCACTCAGTCCGTGTTCTCCATTCTCTGTTGGCTGGCACCACTCAATTTGCAGATGAGAAAACTGAGGCTCAGAGGGCAAGGGCCTATTTGCAGTCCCTACAGGGGTGAGCAGGGCCCATTACTGTTTGAACGGCTACAAAGCAGGTGCTGGGTGAGGGGTGTTTGAAATATAAAAAAGAGAGGAAGGGCCCAACTTCTCTGCCCACGGATGCTGGGGTTTCTCTGGGTGCCTCCCGAGCCGCCCTGCTGGTCACTCGGACAAAGGCGAGACCCAGGAGGCTGGGCCAGGGCGCTGAAGGGCTAGGGCGATGCGCCCCACATTCAGAACCCGCGCGTCCCCGGCCTGCAGCCAACCTGGCGGTCACGGACTTAACGTTCCTGCTGTGCTGCGTGCCCTTCACCGCTCTGCTCTACCCGCTGCCCGCCTGGGTTCTGGGCGACTTCATGTGCAAGTTTCTCAACTACATCCAGCAGGTGCGCAGGTTGAGGGCAGGAGGACCGGGGGCGGAGTCTGGGTGTGGGCGGGGTCGGACCCCCTGCAGGCTGGTGCGAGCCAGGGGCGATTGTGGAGGTGGGCGGGGCAGAGTCTGGGTTGGGGCGGCAACCGCCTCTCTACGGCGTGGTGAGGGCCAGGGACCCGGTGTGGAAGTGGGCGGGGAGGGCACTGGGTCTGGGTGCGTAGGGCTGGGGCAGATATTGGGATCCTACTAGGATGGCTCTGCCTCTCCTAGTCTCAGTCTTGGGGGTTTCAGGCTACCCCTGAAGGCTCCTCCCTCCTCCACCTCCCTGGGCTCCTCTCTGGCACCCCCTTCTCCTGCCCCTTCAACTATGGGCCCTGGAGACCTTCCCGGGTCAGGTCCTGCCTGTACCCGAGTGGCTGGACAGTGGGGGACCCGCAAGGAGGGCGCGGACAGGGAAAGGCCCTGACGGGGCAGGGGGCCACACGCCGGACTCCCGGTTTTCCCAGGTCTCGGTGCAGGCCACGTGCGCCACCCTGACCGCCATGAGCGTGGACCGCTGGTACGTAACAGTGTTCCCGCTGCGCGCCCTGCACCAACGCACGCCCCGCCTGGCGCTGGCAGTCAGCCTCGGCATCTGGGTAGGTGAGTTCAGCGTGGGGGTCGCACCGGCTGGGGGAGACAAGTCTTCGTCCCTGTGCTCACCTCCTCATACTGCCTCGATCGTGCATCTGGGAAATGGGCGCACTAGCGCTCCTGCAAGGGCCCCTGAGGGCGGGGACCCAAGTGGACCTGCGCCTAGCAGGCGCTCAGTGGCCCGCTGCCCGGGAGGCACCGGGGAGACCCGGGCCCTCTTGCGCCCCTCGTCCCCCCGGGCAGGGTCTTCAGCAGGGCCCTGATGCAGGCTCGGCTGTCGTGTCGGCGCCGGTGTTCGCCCTACATCGCCTGTCGTCCGGACCGCGCACCTACTGCAGCGAGGCCTTCCCCAGCCGCGCCCTCGAGCGAGCCTTTGCGCTCTACAACCTGCTGGCGCTCTACCTGCTGCCGCTGGTCGCCACCTGTGCCTGCTACGGGGCCATGCTGCGCCACTTGGGCCGAGCCGCCGTGCGCCCAGCGCCCGCCGGCGGCGCCCTGGAGGTGCGCGGCTGGGGGAGCGGCATGGTCTGGCTGAGGGTAGGGGGAGTGAGGCGCATCTACGGGGGGCGGGGTGGCCCCGGTGGGGGGGGGGTGCGTAATTCGAGAAAGTCAAGAAGGGGAGCGCCCGAGGAGGGGTGTAGCAGCCCCCTCTTCTCTCCCCAGGGGCAGCTGATGGCGGAGCGGGCGGGTGCCGTGCGGGCCAAGGTCTCGAGGCTGGTGGCGGCCGTGGTCCTGCTCTTCGCTGCCTGCTGGGGCCCCATCCAGCTGTTCCTGCTGCTGCAGGCGCTGGGCCCGGCAGGCGCCTGGCATCCGCGCAGTTACACCGCCTACGCGCTCAAGATCTGGGCACACTGCATGTCCTACTGCAACTCGGCGCTGAACCCACTGCTCTACGCCTTCCTGGGCTCCCACTTCCGCCAGGCCTTCCGCCGCGTCTGCCCCTGCGCTCCCAGGCCGCTCCCGCGACCCTGGCGGCCTGGACCCTCGGACACTGCGGCCGTCCACCAAACCCAGCTGCGACGCCTGGGCCACGCCAGGCCCCCCGAAGTCAGGCAGCGGTAGTCCCGGGCTGCGCATGCTGTGCGTTCTGAGGAAACACACGGTGTCTCTCTGAGCCCTCTCTGAAGGGATCAAGACGGGCCCCTCTGAAGTAGGAGGGCTTAAATAGCAGCTGCTATTATTCTGTTTTTGCCCAAAATCATAATAGTGAAAAGGCCTTGCCCTCTTGCAACATTTGATACAAATCTGCTGTATGTTTGCCACTGTTGATGCTATAATTATTATTTCTGTGTTTCCTGAATTGAAGATGCTTTGATGCTGACTTTTCTGGAACTTTGGAGGAAGCATCAATAGGACTTTTCACACGCTGCCCTGTGGTTGACTGTACAATTGTAAGACTGTACAAATGCCATTTTCAGAGATACTAAAAAGTGAACATGATGTACATCTTAAAATGGATGAAATAAGGTATTCTTTTCGGTACCTTGTGAATGAGTATTCAGAGTCCTGGCTGGAAAATCATAGGTGTCATTGAATAAATAGTAGAGACATCACTTTGCAGACAAAGGTCAGTATAGTCAAAACTGGTTTTTGCAGTAGTCATGTATGGATGTGAGAGTTGCAACAATCTTTATAGAAGGCTGAGTACCTTAGAATTGATGCTTTCGAATTGCAGTGCTGGAGAAGATTTGAAATCCCCTTGGACAGCAAGGAGATCAAACCAGTGAATCCTAAAGGAAATTAACCCTGAATATTTATTGGAAGGACTGATGCTGAAACTCCAATACTTTGACCATATGATGTGAAGAGCTGACACACTGGAAAAGACTGTGATGCTGGGAAAGATTGAAGGCACAAGGAAAAGGTGGCAGAGGATGAGATGGTCAGATAGCATCAGTGACTCAATGGACATGAATTTGAGCAAACTCTGGGAGACAGTGAAGGACAGGGAAGCCTGGCATGCTGCAGTCCATGGGGTCACAAGGAGTCAGACATGACTTAATGACTGAACAGCAACCCAAGGAAGCAGGATTATTGCTACACATAACACACCCCCAAATAAAGAGGCATATAGCAACATCAGTGTATTTTTCAAAACTAGTGTCATTAAAAAAAAAATTTATTTGGCTGCAACAGGTCTTAGTTGCAGCACACAGCTTAGTTGCTCTGAAACATGGGGTATCTTAGTTCCCTGACCAGGGATAAAACCCATGTCCCCTGCATCATAAGGGGGAGTCTTAACCACTGGACCACCAGGGAAGTCCCCAGCATCAGTGTATCACTGCTCACAGTTCTGTGGATGAGTGGACCCAGCCAGGCGGTTCTTGTGATCCATGGGTGGTATTGGGTGGAGCCGCCAACCCAGTGGCTGGACTGGGAAGGCCAGAGAAGGCTTTGCTCTCAGGCTCGTAGCCAGTGCGCTTCCATGGCTGCCTGGACTTCCCCCCAGCAGGGCAGTCTGGGGAAAGTCAGACTTCCTCCTGGGCAGAGACTTCCAATTGGAGGAGGAGCTGCACAGCGACCAAAGGCCGGCAACCTCACTGCTGCAGCAGGGAGTTGTTGGGAGCTGTCAGGGTCACAACCAGATTCAAGGTGTTGGGGGCAGAGCCATCTAATTGTGGGTTCAACTGCATTTGTCTGTGGGGCACGGGGAGGGCTAGGGTCAGTTCCTGCAGGCCTCAGGCTTAGTCTCCCTGAAGGACAACTGCCCATCTCGAGGAGGGCTCTGTCCCCCAAATTATTAGGGGATATCCTAGGTCTCCAAAGAGCCCAAATGTGCAGAGATGTTATGTGAGAAGGGGAGGCCATTCTGACATTGACGTTGTCCTGACCCTTATCTGTAGCCTTTGCACAGGCAGGTCCCTTGTTGCTCCAGGTCACCCTCACCCTTGCTCATCTATCAGGTCTCAGCTCAGTGGCCTCCTCCTCCAGGAAGCCCTGCTGGATTCCAGCAGGCTGGGTCAGGCCCCTCACCTGGGCCCAGGGCTGCCCCATCTCAGCTCTGACATCCTTGTGCTGTACTTGCTGGGTATGTATCTGGATTGGTCCCCAGTGTGTTCTCAGGGTTCAGCACACAGTGGGAGTGATGAAAAGAGATGGTGTGTATACAGAATTTATCTCTGAAAAATGAATAAAAAAAACAAACAAGGAGTTCCCTGGTGGTGCAGTGGACAAGAATCTGCCTGCTGAAGCAGGGGACACAGGTTCGATCCCTGGTCCAGAAAGATTCCACATGCCAAGGAGCAACTAAGCCTGTGCACAGCAACTACTAAGCCCACATGCCCTAGATCCTGTGCTCTGCAACGAGAGAAGCCACCACAATAAGAAGCCCAGGCACTGCAATAGACAGCAGCCCCCACTCACCACGCCTAGAGGAATCCCCTGAGCAGAAATGAAGACCCAGGGCAGCCAAAACAAGCAAACAGTTCAAGGGGACTCTTAGGCATCTATCTCAGAGAAATAGAAACTTCTGTTCACACAAAACCATGGCTTCCCAGGTGGCACTATTGATAAAGAGCCCATCTGCCAATGCAGGAGACATAAGGGTCACAGGTTCAATCCCAGGGTTGGGAAGATCCCCTAGAGGAAGGCATGGCAACCCACTCCAGTATTCTGGCCTGGAGAACCCCATGGACAGAGGAGCCTGGAGGGCTATAGTCCATACCACATACACATGATCATAGCAGCTTTATTTGTGATACTCCCAAACTGTCAATGAACTAGACATCCTTCAACGGGTGAGTAGTTGAACAAACCATGGGCTGGTCCATCCACAACTGCTCAACTGTTCCAAGTTATGAACACACTGTTGATACACACACACCCACAGCAGATCTCTGGGAATGACCCTGAGTGTAGGGAGGAAGCCTGCAAAGTTTACATAAGATATGATTCCATCTGTGTAACCTCCTCAAGGTAACAAAAATATGGAATGGAGAGCAGATGCAGGGTGGCCAGGGTAGGAGGTGATGGGAAGCAGATAGCATGCAGGACCTTTGTGACGGAGCGACTCTGTCGCTGGACGTGGTGGAGACGCAAATCTGCACATGTGACTGAGCTGCAGAGAAGGCAATGGGCGCACACGGGTACAAATGAAACGGGGCTCCAGATCCCCGGGTGGGACATAACAACCCTAATACCCTGATCCCAGTGTTGAACTACATAGTTTTGCAAAATATCACTGTTGGGAGAAGCCTGGTGAAGGGCGTGAGGGAGCCATCTCTGCATTAGAATCCACAATACTGTTGAAAAAAAAGTTTTTAAGAAATGATGTGAAAAGCTTGAAAGGGGACATCTAGGAAGCAGCATCTTCCCAAAACCGCAGACCCTTGCTTTATCCTCAAGTCTCTTCATCCGGGGACTGTTTTCAGAGCCCCTTCTGTGTGCCAGGTGCTGTGTGTGAGGCACCCTCCGACCCCTGCCCATACAGAGCCCTGTCTAGTCGGCAATGGGGCCAGTAAGTGGTAAGCTACCTGCTGCTGCCGCTAAGTTGCTTCAGCCGTGTCCGACTCTGTGCGACCCCATAGATGGCAGCCCACCAGGCTCCCCCGTCCCTGGGATTCTCCAGGTAAGAACACTGGAGTGGGTTGCCATTTCCTTCTCCAATGCATGAAAGTGAAAAGTGAAAGTGAAGCCGCTCAGTCGTGTCCGACCCTTAGCGACCCCATGGACTGCAGCCCACCAGGCTCCTCCGTCCCTGGGATTCTCCAGGCAAGAGTACTGGAGTGGGGTGCCATCGCCTTCTCTGGTAAGCTACCTAGAGAGATGCAAATAAAAGCACTGCAAAGGGTTACCCAGGAGATATGGGTGTCCTTTGTGAGCAACTGTAAACCAGATCATGATTCAGGGAAGGCTTCCTAGATGAGGTGAAGCCAGGAAATGTGACCTCAGCTCAGACGTGGGGAAAGAGCATATCTGATGGAGGCCACAGCCAGTGCAAAGGCAGTGAGGCAGGGTATGCCTGGTGGATCTTAGAAATAGGTGGGAGGCAGGTAGGGCTTCCTAGGAGGATAGGAGATGAGAGAAGTGAGAACAGAGAGGTGGCTGAGACCTTATAAGCAAGGAGATGTGCTGGGTCTGTCCTGAGTGGGTGGGAGCCATAGGAGGCTTCTCAACAGGGAAGGGTGTGGTCTAAGGTATGAGGAGATTTTTTTCTTTTTTTTTGATTTTTTTCAATTCATTATTTCATTATTATGATTACTCTAACCTTTGTGGGGTGCCAAAACCAGGCAATGGAGAAGGCAATGGCACCCCACTCCAGTATTCTTGCCTGGAAAATCCCATGGACGAAGGAGCCTGGTAGGCTGCAGTCCATGGGGTCGCTAAGAGTCGGACACGACTGAGCTACTTCACTTTCACTTTTCACTTTCATGCATTGGAGAAGGAAATGGCAACCCACTCCTGTGTTCTTGATGGAGAATCCCAGGGACGGGGGAGCCTGGTGGGCTGCCGTCTACGGGGTCGCACAGAGTCGGACATGACTGAAGTGACTTAGCAGCAACACCAGGCAAAGGCCAGTGCAGCTGATTTGGGTAGGGTATGGATGGAACCCAAAACCACAGCATGAGAATAAACCCCAGAGGTTAGGGTGGGTCAGGAGAGGGGTTAATTTCAATTTCAGATAAATAAACAGTGACAAAATTTTTAGTATCATTATGTCCTGTGCAAAATTGGGATATATACATAAATTATTCATTGTTTTGCTTTTGAATTGTGATGCTAGAGAAGACTCTTGAGAATCCCTTGGACTGCAAGAAGACCAAATTAGTCAGTAGAGGAGAGTGAAAAAGTTGGTTTAAAACTCAACATTCAGAAAATTAAGATCATGGCATCCAGTCCCATCACTTCATGGCAAATAGATGGGGAAACAATGGAAATAGTGAGAAACTTTTTATTTTTGGACTCCAAAATCACTGCAGATGGTGATTGCAGCCATGAAATTAAAAGACACTTGCTCCTTGGAAGAAAAGCTATGACCAACCTAGACAGCATATTAAAAAGCAAAGACATTACCTTGCCAACAAAGGTCCATCTAGTCAAAGCTATGGTTTTTCCAATAGTCATGTGGAACAACAGACTGGTTCCAAATAGGAAAAGGAGTACGTCAAGGCTGTATATTGTCACCCTGTTTATTTAACTTATATACAGAGTACATCATGAGAAACGCTGGACTGGAAGAAACACAAGCTGGAATCAAGATTGCCGGGAGAAATATCAATAACCTCAGATATGCAGATGACACCACGCTTATGACAGAAAGTGAAGAGGAACTCAAAAGCCTGTTGATGAAAGTGAAAGTGGAGAGTGAAAAAGCTGGCTTAAAGCTCAACATTCAGAAAACGAAGATCATGGCATCCGGTCCCATCACTTCATGGGAAATAGTTGGGGAAACAGTGGAAACAGTGTCAGACTTTATTTTTCTGGGCTCCAAAATCACTGCACATGGTGACTGCAGCCATGAAATTAAAAGACACTTACTCCTTGGAAGAAAAGTTATGACCAACCTAGATAGCATATTCAAAAGCAGAGACATTACTTTGCCAACAAAGGTCCGTCTAGTCAAGGCTATGGTTTTTCCTGTGGTCATGTATGGATGTGAGAGTTGGACTGTGAAGAAGGCTGAGCGCCGAAGAATTGATGCTTTTGAACTGTGGTGTTGTTGAAGACTCTTGAGAGTCCCTTGGACAGCAAGGAGATCAAACCAGTCCATCCTCAAGGAAATCAGTCCTGAATATTCACTGAATAATAATTCAGCTGAAGCTGAAACTCCAATACTTTGGCCACCTGATGCAAAGAACTGACTCATTTGAAAAGACCCTGATGCTGGGAAAGATTGAAGGTGGGAGGAGAGTCAGTTCAGTTCAGTTCAGTGGTGGGAGGAGAAGGGGATGACAAAGAATGAGATGGTTGGATGGCATCACCGACTCGATGGACATGAATTTGAGTATGCTCTGGGAGTTGGTGATGGACATGATGCAGTCCATGGAGTCGCAAAGAGTCGGACATGACTGAGCGACTGAACTGAACTGAAAGGAAATCAACCCTGAATAATCATTGGAAGGACTGATGTTGAAGCTGAAGCTCCAATACTTTGGCCACCTGATACGAAGAACCGATTGGCTGCAAAAGACCCTGATGCTTGGAAAGATAGAGGGCAAAAGGAAAGGAGGCTTAGGGTTAGAGAATGATGAGATGGTTAGATAGCATAACGGACTCAAATGGACGTGAGTTTGAGCAAACTCCGGGAGATAATGAAGAACAGGGAGCCTGGCATGCTGCTGTCCACGGGGTCGCAAAGAGTCAGATACAACTTAGCCACTGAACAACAATAACAGCAAATTCCTTGTTTATTGGAAATTCAAATGTAATTGCAAGCCCTGTGTTTTATCATCAAATCTACCCGGGGGCATTTCAAAGGAGCCACAGGAAAGGTTCGGCTGGCCTGTTTCCTCATCCGACCTGGGAAACTCATTTACAAATGAAACGGCGCCCCCTGGCGGCCTCGGACTCGAGGTCCCGCCTCTGGCTGCATCCCGTAGGTACCCGGCAGGGGGCGCGCGCACTCCGCGGAGGGTCGAGTCCACCCCACAAAGGAACTCCAGCATTTGCAGGGAGTCTCTCCCCAGTACCCCAACGTAGACCCCGGGCTCAATGTGTGCCCGCTGCAAAATAAGTCACGTAGAGCCTCATTATGAATGTCCTGGGTCTCCTGGGCCCCTTCTATGAAAAAATACTACTAATCATATTTTGCTGCTGCCTTGGTATAAAGACAAATTATTTTAGGGTGGATTCGTGACTATACATTCCTTATAATTATACTCGATTTTTTCATCTAAGTTAAAATTACATTTTCACAGACCCTGGCTCGCAGAGACAAGGGAACCTGGAGGCCAAGTGTGGGTGACAAGAGAATGTTTGGGTTCTGGGGGTTTGGGGAGCTGAGACATTTTGAGATTGAAATGGTGAATAGTTCAATATGCCCTTCACCTCTGTGCAGACAGACATCAGAAATACCACGGGATTAGGGAAGACAGAGGGAACCTGTGAATTCATTCATTCAGACAACTTCATATGTCAGGCCCAGCCTCAGCACTGGACATGCAGCCAGCCATGCTCAAGGCTGACTAGGTTAAATAAATACAGCTGTTTTGAATAGAACAGCCTGGAAGAAGATAAAAGTATGACCCAAGGTTCCAGTTTGAATGAGAAGGCAAAGCTGGGGAAGGGCGGGCCAGGCAAGGGAATGGCCAGGGTAACAGCCAGGGCAAAGGGCCTGAGGCAGAATATGTTTGAGGAGGAATATATGTGGAAAGGTGGGCAGTTTGGAATCTGGGTAAACTTTTATTTATTTATTTAAATAATTTATTTTTAATTTATTTGGATGCACCAGGTCATAGTTGAAACATGCGGTATCTTTAATTGTGGCATAGGAACTCCGTTGCAGCATGTAGAATCTAGTTTCCTGCACGCGTGCATGCTAAGTCACTTCAGTAGTGTCCGACTCTTTGAGACTCCATGGACTGTAGCCCTCCAGGCTCCTCTGTCCATGGGATTCTCCAGGCAAGAATACTGGAGTGGGTTGCCATGCCCTCCTTTGGGGGATCTTCCTGACCCATGGATCTTGAACACGCGTCTCTGGAGTCTTGCATTTTCAGGTGGGTTCTTTACCACTAGCACCACCTGGGAAGACCCCCAGTTCCCTGACCAGGGATCAAACCTGGGCCCCCTGCATTGGGAGTACAGTCTTAACTGCTGGACCATCAGGGAAGTCCCTTGGTGAACTTTTAAAAAGGTGCCCCTCAACCCTGAATGGAGGGCAGGATGAGTGTCTTGAGGGGCTCAGTGAGAATCAGGCTGGTTTTCACAGGTGGCCCACAAGCTGGTTTGGCCAGGAAACCTTACAGGGCTGGGGTCGCTGTACTCATTTTCCAGCTTGGAAAACAGAGACCAGAGAGGGGTCCAGGCTAACCTAAAATCACACAGCCAGGACCCAGGTGCAGCCCATACCTGCTGCCTATCCCTGGAGGAACCAGCAAAACTGGGGTCAATTCCCAGCTAGTTCCCTGGGCTAAAAATAGGACCCCCTTCACTAGAGGCAGCTGGGAATCTTGCAGCCCCTCATCCTGCTGGGCCAGGCTCCTCTGGGAAGTTGCCCCCGGCTATTTAAAGACAACTGCTTTCCTCTGGAAAATGTGGGGGGCTAGGCGGTACCCCTCCTGCCCCCCAGGAGACTCCCCTCCCTGCCTCCTTCCCTTTGACCAGAGGAGAATGAGATCCTCAAAACCACTGAAGGAGGAGTGAATGTAAATTGACCCATTTTAGAGAGGGGGAACAGGCACAGTGAGGCTCATCCTCCTGTGTGGGGTAAGGCAGGGCTTGAATCCTGTTTGGCTCTTTGGTGGAGGGGGTGCTTTCCTGCACTTTGGAACTGACCTGGGGCCTGGTCCTTAAAGGATAGCTTCCCTCCCCCAGCTCACCTGGGTCTCCAAACTTTCCTCTCTCCTGGGGGAGGGCAGTTTTGCCCCTCTGGTGGCAGGGGTGGTGAGGTGGGCAGCTGGGGGGTGGCTGTTTAATAGCTTCAAGGTGGAGGCCTCCCTGTCACCTGTTAGGCTATAATGGCCCGGGGGGCTGGAAGGCTGGGTTCCAGAAAGGAGCAGGCAGAACTCTACCTCTGACCACCCATCACGGATAGGGGTGGCTCCCTTGCACTGTCCTCTGGGTTTGGGAATCCCCCAGAGAGACAGCCTCAATGGGGGTGGGTGATGTTGAGTAGGGGTAGGACGCCCAGAAGATGGCAATGCTGTCTGTTGTACTGGAGGGGCTGCACACACAACCCCCTCCCACCCCAACTCAAGATCAGGGACTCCAGTCCCTCCCCATAGGGGCCCTCTGAGTGGCCCCTGCCTGCCCTCCATGCTCTCACTTTGCTCTTATCTGGGCTGGAGCCTGGGCCCCTGAGATTAGCTCCCAGGGGAGGCCTCAGGGGCTCACACCCCCAAGCCCCACCTTACCCCAACCTACTCTGGCCTCAGTTTCCCCTGCTGTCTGAAATGTGGACAGACGTCTGCATTACACAAAAATGTGAACTTCATGCGTTGGGCACGTGTCCGCGAGACTGAGCGCTGCTCAGAAGATGGAAATTATTATTGAATTATGATTACCCACAAGATAACCTTGTCTCTCCTTCTAGAAGGTGTGGGCAGTCAGGTTTCCAAGAGGAGGGGGCTGTAGGGGGTGGGGTGTGGGGAGGGTAGGGGTCATCAGGACTTAGCGATGAGCCCAACCAGGAATCCTGGACGCCATCCCACGGCTTTGCCAGTGCCGTGCCCACGGCTGGCAGCCTCTCCCTCTCCCAGACCCCCCTCCACCATGCAGCGCCCATATCGCAGAGCCCTGGTCCCCTCCCACCGACCCAGCACTGCTTTCTTTTCCTGTCACCGCAGATCCTTTGTTTATCAAGTCTCTAATCCCCACTTTACAGACTTGGAAACCGAGGCACCATTCCTGGGGGTGAAGTCTTTAGCGCTAGTAGCTTAGGTCCAAGGGACAGAGGCGAAACTCCGAGCCCGGTAGGTATATCCTCGGCGGTCGTTACAATAGATAGAGGTCCCGGACCGGGCTCCTGTGCCCTAACCCCATCCAGGCGGAGCCCCAACTTTCTCCCTCCCTCTTCCCCTGGGTCGCTTCCAGCCCTGCCTGCCCACTCGGTGTCCTCTACACTCTGGCCCGCGGAGAGCACATTACCGACCGTCCCTAGATAGGGGCGGGGCATACCGCGTCCCTGTTCCCCTTCCCTTTTATTATTTATTATCATTTAAAGGGGCCGCGACTTGAAAATTTCCGTCCACTCTGTCCCCTTCCCTAACACCCCTGAGCTCTTGGAGCGTCTTCAGACCTAGCGCGGGGGGCGAGGGGGTGTCTGGGAAGGGGGAGGGGGCCTTACGAGAGCCCTCCCCACGTCCCGGGCCGCGGCGCTGAATCACCGGCGAGGTATTTGCATCTGAGAGCGATTTGTCACCCGGTGATTTGTCTGCGGGGCGGTGAGCGCGCCGGTGGGGGGGAGGGGAGGGGCGGGGGAGGCCGCGCGCGGGGAGACTTTTACCAATCGGGTCGGTGGGGGGTGTAGACGCGGACTCGGCTGGCGACTCGGTGAGTCGGCGCGCGGCACAAACCCGGCGGTGGCCGGGAGCCAGCAGAGCGCAGCTCGCGGCCCGGGCCGGAGGCCAGGCGCGGCCGGGGCAGGGCCGGACGCCAGGCGTGGGGCATGCGCCCCCCGAGCGGGCCCTGCGCCCCCCGAGCGGGCCCCGCGCGGTGAGGCTGGGGTAGTAGGTGGGCCGGCCTTTTAAAACGCGGGTTTCGTCCCGGGTGGGCGTCGCGCGCCCTGGAAGCTAATGAGGGGGGTCCCCAAAGTTGGTCAGGAACGTGGGTGCGGAAAGGCTACCCGAGTGGGTCGGAGTTGGGGCGATTTTCTCTTCGACGCCCTCGGAGCCCTCACCCCCTACCATATTGCGCGGGTGCGGGAGTGACCAGGGGTCGCGAGTGTGTGCGTCTCCCCCCACCCCCAGCGGAAGGAAATGGTCTTTAGGCGCGCGCGCGGGGGGCTATGTTCGGGGTTATTTCATTTATTGTCGCTGGAATCCGTGTTTTATTCTGGAGCTTCGAGGGGAAAGGGAGCGCTGGGTCGGGAGGGCAGGGCAGTTCTCTGGTGACCCTCCTCAGCCTGGATGGTTTATTTATAAAGTGTCGGCTCTGGGGGCAGAAAGGGGCCCCTAGAGGGGACACCACGGGCCCCGCGGCCGGAGAGCGGGGGAGGCTCGGCCCGAGCCCTAACTCTTTGGCGGGGATCCTCTGGAAAAGCCCCCTCCCTCTTTAAGTACCCCCCACATACAAAAGCGGGCGCAGGAAGCGCGGGGAGAGCGCGTTGGTCAATTCCAACGTTCCGCGGACCCGGGGTGGCCGGTTTGTCAATAATCTTCCGTTTTCAGTCGCCCGGCCCAGAGGGTTTGCCCCCACCACCACCACCACCATGCAAATCGGTCGCTTTCCAAGAAGCCTTTGAAATCGGACTTGGGTTTCTGTCGTCTAATTTCTTCTCCCTCTTCAGTGTTTCTTTTCTCACTTCCTCCGGCCCACCCCCTCCGGACTCTCCTAGCCCCCTCCCCACCTTTCTGCCCCGCCCTCCCCCTCCTCTTCCCCTCGTGAAGTGAGGGCCCCCTTTCGCCACCCGCGGGGCCCAGCCTTGCACAACTCTTTAAATAACCGTGTTTTGCAAGCCCTGGGCCGAGCTGGTGACCTCTCTCCGGGAGGCCTGGGAGGGGGGAGAGGGTGTGGCCTCAGATCCCTCCTTGCCGCCCCCTCCAGCCAGGTCCCAGCGAACCCCCAGCAGCCCCCTCCCATCCCAGCCCGGTCCCTGCCTGGGACTGCCTTTCCCCTGGGGTTGTCATAAAGTGGGGGTAGGGCCAAGGACAAAGGGCTCTTGGGGGGAGGGGTCTGGAGGGGTGGGCGTCCTCAGCCTAGGGTTAATGGCAGCCACGGTGGGGGGGGAGGGGTGGCCAGGCCCAGGGGACTTTGGGGTTCCCACCTGCCCCCTCCACCAGCCCCTACGTGGAGTCCTGCTCTGCTCCCCTCCCCCACCCGTGGACCCGGAAGGGTCATTAAACCCAGTAGGCCTGGGGGTGGTGGCTTGGGGGGGAGTGGCTTCCTTTGGCCTCTTCCTTCTGCTCCCCCCAAAGGGAGGGGGCGATGCCCAGAGCATTTCCGTGGGGAAGGGGGGCTCATCTTGAAGTTGTCAATGGTGGGGGAGGGGCAGCAGACCAGACTAGACACTGGGTGAGAAATGTCCCTTCAGCACTTCTTGGGGCTGTGGGGGGACGGGTGACTGCCCATCCCCGGGGGTGGGGGCTGGGTGCTCTTCTGCTGCCTCTAAGGGCAGGCTGCGCTGGTCACTCTCTAGCAGTATGGCCTCTGAGAGGGTCTTTGTGCCCTGGGACCCCTGCCCCTGCTGAGTACTGAGGCCCTTTGGGGATGGGTCCCTCCCCACTTTACTGCAGGGGCCCCCACTTGCACCCCCATTGCCCTTTCACCCGTCCTGCTGGGAACCCTATCACTGGGGAGGGGCCCCCTCCCATGACTGGGGAGGTTGGGAGGGTCTCTACTATAAGACTCCCCTGGGGGAGGGGTCAGGCTTCTCTTAGCAGGTCACAGGAGGGGCTGGGAGACCAGCCAGCCTGGTGGCCTGTGTCTGCTGTCAACCAGGAGCCCCTGCCCACTGGCCCCTTCTGCCTGAAGAGATGCTCAGAAGCCTGTGGGGGTCACTGGCCGGCTGGAGTGGCTTCTGGACCCTCCTGTCCGCCCCCCCCCACAGCGTCTCAGTGATGTACCATCTTGGGTATCTTTGCCAGGCCTGTTGAGTTCTGCCTGGTCTATTTTATTGGAGGCCTGGGCGGGTGGGGGTGTGGCCTGGGCTGGGGTGGGGGCTGGGATGCAGATAGGGGGCTACATCCTCCTATCTTTGGTGGTGGCTCTGGGACATCTATGCCTGGAGCCCGCCCAAGGCCCTGGCAGAGCAGGTTGGCAGTGATCCAAAGGGACCCCAGGCTTGGGGAGGGGGACAGGGGGCAGAGTGGGCTGCGTTCTGGGTCCTGGGCCCCACTTGGGGACCCAAAGGGCAGGGAAACCGCCAGAGAGCATGTGGGGGCTGCTAGGAGGCCCAGTGTTCCCCTAGACCTGAGTTCTGGATTCGACCCCCAGTCTTGCCTGGAACCTGCTGTGTGCCCTCCAGCAGGACAACTCAAGCCTATTTTCTCCATTTGTGAAACGTGGCCCATCCAGCCTCCTTCCATAAGTCTAGCGAGTGCCTTCTGGGGTTGTGCCTGCATCATCACAAACTTGCATCATTCCTGCTTTGGCATAGGGAGATGGGTACTGTATGGGCCCTGTTTTGCAGATGGGGAGACTGAGGCCTGGAGTAACTGAGGTTTAGAGATGAGGTGGGAGCTTGAGTAGGGAACCCTGAGCCTGTATACAGCAGGTGCTCAATCTGGGTCAGCCATGGTTTCTATGAGAAAGGAGGGTGCCTGGAACCCCCTGGGTCAGGCTGCACCAGCATGTCTGTGAGCAGTGCCTAGAACTCAGAACTGGAACCCGGAGCCCCCTGGACTGTGGCACCTAGTAGCTGGCTTTGACCAATCAGAGACCGGGAATACTTGGTCCCCTTGCTCTGTTTATGAAGCCATAATCCAGCTCTTTCTGGGGGGTGTTGTTTCTCTGTGGCCCAGACGGGTGGGGGCCGCCTCAAGGCCTTCAGGAGTCCAGTACAGAGTGACCCAGCTTCTCAGCCTGCTGGAGGGTGGATGGAGGGGGGAAGATGGGGCGAGCATGCTCCTCCACCTCCAGGGAGGCCCCCAGGTTTGCACCCTGATGATCGTGGATGGAAGGGATTTTCCCAGAGGCCTTTGAGGTCTGACCTCAGTGGGGAGGAGCCCAGGTGCGATCTGACGGTCTCTTGTCACCCCCAGGTTTCTGTACACGTGAATGAGCCACCCGCCAGCCGCCGCCACCCCCTGGTGCCCAGTGTGAGAAAGGAGGTGTTGCCCGCCTGCCACTGGCATGCCCCGCCAGCCCTCAGCCTGAGCCCAGCAGCGCCTGCCCCTGCCCCTTGCCACCCTGCACTGCCCCGGCTCCCCTGCAGCCCCCACACTGCAGTGCGGCCGGGCCCCCTCCCCACAGGGGCCGCCCCCACCGCCCCCTCCTGGTGCCCGGGGCGGCCCGGCCCGCAGGGCCATGAAGCTGCAGGCTGTGATGGAGACGCTCCTGCAGCGGCAGCAGCGGGCACGCCAAGAACTGGAGGCCCGGCAGCCACCGCCGCCCTCTGAACCCCCAGCCCGTACCAGGGCCACTCTGGAGGAGGACAGGGAGCCTGAGAGCGCCCGGATGCAGCGGGCGCAGATGGCTGCCCTGGCTGCCATGCGGGCCGCTGCCGCCGGCCTTGGCCATGCACCCAGTCCCAGCTCAGAGGATGGGCCCCCCGGCTCGGAGGTTGAGGATGTGGCCCTGGAGGGGGCACCGGGCTCGCCCACCCCACCCAGCCGAGGCAGGGAGGCAGCCAGCCTCCCCATGGGCGATGGCCGCTTTGAGGATGCAGGCTCCGACGATGACCTGTGAGTCGGGGTCTGTGGGCTCCTTGTGCCAACCACATGCCCTGCACCGGCCACTCTCAGCCCTGGGGCACTGCCATAGAGGAAGGGCAAAACTCCTGTCCTGCTGACCTCCCGGGGCGTACCATCCTTTAGAATTCACTGGTGGACAGTTCTCCATCTATACCGCCCAAGATGGGGGCCTCCTGTCCCAGAGGGCTAACACACACGTGGCCAGTACAGCCACACTCTGCATCTGTAGCTTTATTTCACCTTAATTAAAATGGAGCTACTCACATGAGATCGGTGGCCCCCATCACCTAGCGAGGCTGTAGGAGGTTTAGTGATGGGGACAGACTTAGAGTCCACGGCCCAGGAGAAGCCTGCACAGAGCGGGCATCCATTGGCCCTTGTGTGTGTCTCACCAGCGTCTGATGCGGGTCCCAAGCTGGGCACTGGTAGGATCCTCCTGGGAAGAAGTTTGACAAGTCTCACATGAGTATGATTATTGGCTGTGATCATGCCAAGAAAATAAAGCAGGGATGTTGAGGCGAGGGGTGGCTGGGGCTGGAATCAACTTTTGGGGCATTGTGAGTGAAGGTCTACCTGTGTAGGTGACAGCCCTTAGGAGCTGGTGAGGGGAGCAGAGAACAGCATGCCTGGCAGAGGGAACAGCCTCAGCGAAGGCCCCAAGGCAGAAACAGGGTCCATGTATTCAGGGCCTAGTAAAGAAACCTGTGCCGAGGACGGGAGAGGTGGGATTAGCAGGTAGGTAGGGGGGGTTCATTGCCACAGGGACACCTCTAGTTGCTCTGGGCTAACTGGGAACAGGGCAGTAAGGGCCACACCCTGAGCAGTTCTGCTCATGGGTGCTCTTGACAGCTCACCCACGTCCAGACAGGGAAACCAAGGCTGGATACAGTGGGACCCTTGCCCCAGGGCTTGAGTTGAGCTGGTGCCTTCTCCCCTGACCTGTGCCCCTTGTCCGCCCCAGGAAGCCAAAATGGGAGGAGGAGGAGGAGGAGGAGGAGGAGGAGGAGCTGGAGGAAGACCTGGGAGACGATGAAGAGGACGAGGAGGATGAGGACTACGAGGACGAGGAGGGGCTTGGGCCCCCAGGCGCCGCCAGCCTGGGCCCCGCAGCGCTGTTCCCCCGCAAGGCTCAGCCGCTCCAGGCCTTCCGTGGCGACAGTGGATCCCGGGCGCTGGGTGGCCAGGAGCGCCCGGGGACTGGCCCGGCTGTCCCTGGAGGGGCTGCCCATGCTGCACCTCAGCTGCAGCCACCAGACCACGGGGACTGGACATATGAGGAGCAGTTCAAGCAGGTGGGCCTTGCGTCGTAATTGGGGCTGTGGGTGGTTGCTGTCAGAGTCCTTCTGACCTGCCCTCAAGGGCCACGAGCTCGCCTGTTGGGCCTGGGGCATCCCATGGAAGCCCCAGTGTGGGATTGTGGCCCGTGGATGGGATGGGCCGGCCGGTAAATGCAAGGACGTGGGGACACATGGGGACAGGAGTCAGGAAGGGAAGTTTGGCAGACTCTGTCTGTACCAGAAGGCCGAGCAGAGAGACCTAAGCAAAGTGGGTTCTGAGTGGAGGCCCTGGCTTGGGGAAAGGCCACCGTCCTATATTGGGTTCGGGGGGTCACGGGTACAGCCAGCAGGCGCGGCCAGAGGCATTGTCAGTGGCATCGTGTCTGATCTGTTGAGGCTGTGGCCGTGGAAGGGGCTGAGCAGGGTTGGCCACGTTGGTGTGGACGGCCACTCAAGCAGCTCACTGGGCTCAGGAGGGGCGGGGAGGAAGCAGGCGTCCTGGTGCCGTCCCCGCGGGCGGCCAGGGCAGAGGAAGTGGCCAGGCGGGGGAGCCTTTGAAGTCAGGCCTCGCCAGGCCGGGCAGATGGAAACCAGATGGCGGCTGGGGTAGCCGGCTGGGCTTGCATTCCAGCCTGAGGCCAGCTGGGCCCTGCCCTGACCTCCGAGAGTGGACATGGGGACTTGGCCTACCAGGCCCAGTGCCCAGCCCTCATCTGGGCTCCACGGGGCTGGGGATGCGCCAGGCACATGGGAGCTGGGAGGTGGCTGTGTGTGGCCTTGGGGCACCCCCCAACTCATGCTGGCTTCCGGGCTGGGCAGTGGGACCCTCCTCGAGGGAGCAGGAGGCCCCGCCGCCGCCATGTGGGGAAAGGGTGCTGGGACCCTGGTAACCCTCAGAAAACTCAGACAAAGTATAGAAGCGGACATGCAGCATGAGGGGGATGAGCCAAGGCAGTGGTGGATGATGCAGGGGCAGGTGTAAAGGCAGGAGGGGAAGATGCCCCTGGGTGGGCGTGGCCAGGGCAGTGGCCTGAGGGAGGAGGCCAGACTGAGGAAGGCAGGAGGGTTAATCCCCTGCCTGGGCATCTTGGGCTGGGTGGGGCTGCCCTGGCTTCCGGCTAGGTCCTGGCACGCAGTGCGGGGGGTGGAATGACACCCAGCAGACGTCACCTTCCCAGGGTGTGGCTGGCCACTCCTCACGCATGACCCTGGTTGCCCCCTTCGGCCTGAAGTCCCCATCCTGGTGTGTAGATGCCAACCTGCAACCTGCCTCAGTCTGCCTCCCCTTCTAGGGGCCCCACTTATGTCTGGGCTGCTGTCTGTCTACCTGTGCAGATGAGAAAACAGGCAAGGCATGAGGGGGACAGAGGGAGTGGTGGGTTTCTCAGAACTGAGCTCCTGACGTCTGTTGGGGTGAGAGTAACGAAACAGGAGTCTCATGTGTGATTTACATCAATGTTTGCCATCTGAGTTCAGCCCTCAGGGAGCCCCAGGCCAGAGGTAGAGCCAGACAGACACCCCGCATCTCACAGGGTCACTGCTGAGCAGGAGGAAGGGACAGCCCCGCCCAACCTGGTTTTGACTGGCCAGGCCCGGCAGAGGCCAGGGGTCAGGTGTTCTGACTGCAAAGCCCTTTCGGCCCATCAGGAGCAAAGTAACTCAAGGGGCTGTTGTCCTGCTGGTCTGGGAAATGGGTGATGTCTTGAGGACCCCCAGGGTCAGGGCACAGATGGGGAAACTGAGGCCCAAGAAGCACAGGGAACGCAGGTCATAAGTCAGCCTCATGCTTGTGGAGTGTCTATGGGATGCCCAGCTCCCCTGCCAGGGGCAAAAAAGGTCTGTAAACAGATGGGTGGGAAGATAATACCCAGTCTGGCAGCCACTGGGGGATGTAGCTCATGGGCCAAGCCTGGTTGGCAGAGGAGCTGGGCACTTGTACCATGGGGCACCTGTGCAAAGGCCCTGGGGTAGGATGTAGCATGGCTTGTGTGTGGAGGCCAGATGCTGCCACTGTGCTTGGCCCTGAAGGGCCTGGGATTGAATTCCCAGATGGAGGGGGCTGGGGGTGGTGGGGATATGGCAGGGTCTTATTCCTGCCTAGCTGTGGCAGTTGCAGCTGCCTGCACTGCCCTCCTGCCCAGCTGGCCAGGCACCTGTGCGGCCAGTGTCAACAGTGGCCCGGGCCTAGCCAGCCCGACAGATGTTGGGGCTGTGTTGACTCTGGCGCCTGCCCCCACCCCCTTCCTGGCACGTGGCAGCCGGGCCGGCCGGCCGCCTGCTTGGCACCATCTCTGCCTCTTCCTCCCCGGTCTTGGCAGGGCCCAGGCCTGACTTCCGCCCGAAAACCCTCGACAGCCGTGAAATCCCGCTGTCAGCCGCGGGGTTTGGGGGGCAGCCAGGCTGGGGAGGGGCCGGGAGCAGCAGGCTCACGGCCACGGAATCTTTCCTTGGAAGCCGAGAGCCTCGCTACTGGGCGGCCCCAGGGACACACGCTGATGGAGGCCAGGGTTGGCCAGGATTGCAGTGTGTCACAGGGCGCAATCAGCAGCTTGCCTCCTGCCATCAGATATCGCATCCTAGCGACATCCCAGTGGCTTCCTGTCACCAGCAGGGCTGTGCAGGGCTCTCAAGAAAGTGCTATCGTGGGGTTGTCAAGCAAACAGACTCAATCGCGGGTCTTCAGCCACTTAAGGACTTGAATCATTAGTTTCAGTGACTCTGTAGATAAATGCTGGAATTTTTGCTCATGGTTTTATTGATATGAAATTTATGTAGCATGTGATTCAGCCATGGAAAGTGCAATTCAGTGGCTTTTCATGCATTCACGGGGTGTGCAGCCATCACCACCTTCAATTTTAGAACACTTTGTCACTTCAAAAATAAAGCTTTTAACATGTGCCCTTTCACTATTAGCCCACTCCTTCCCCTAGCTCCTGACAGCCAGTCTCTAGATCGGCCTTTTCTGGACGTTTGCCATCAGTGGAATCATGCCCTGTGGGTCCTTCTGTGTTTGCTTCATTCACTGAGCATCCTGTTCTCAGTGTGTGTCGGTGCTTCTCTCCTTTTCTTGGCTGAGTAATGCTCCATTATGCACATGCCGTGCTTTTGTGCGTGTGTCTGTACACACACACACACACACACACACACACACACACACTGCATTTTACTTACCCAGTCATCCCCTGATGGACACTGGGGTTGTCTCTCCCTTTGGCTGCTGTGAATGTGTGTGCACGAGTTTGCGTGTGAATGTGTGCTTTCGGTTCTCACGGGCATGTACCTGGGAGAGGAGGTGCCGCGTCATATGATAACTCTGTGTTTAGTCTTCTGAGGAGCTGCTCTTGTTCACGGTGGCTGCTCCATTTTGCATCCAAGCCGAGGGTTCCAGTTTCTCCACGTCCTCGCCGACACTTGTGGTTATGACTCTGATTCCAGCTGTCCCTCCAGGGGTGGTGTGCTATCTCCCTGTGGTTTCAGTTTGCATTAAATGTTGGGATCTTTTTCCCCCTGCTTCCCAAGGTCATGCCTGCTCACCATCACTAGTAAATAAGCTCAGAGGTGTAGAAATGACGGTTCCAGGCAGTGTTTGTCACCTAACTATGCACAGGCGGCAGGCTGAGCGTCTTGCGAGTGTCTTGTGTATACTCACTTGGTGCTGGTGGGGGGCGCTGCGTTTGCACCATTGTGCAGGTAGGGAAACTGAGGCATAGACCAATGAAGCCATTTGCCCACGGTCACACGGGGGATGTGTCAGACTGGGACTTGACCACAGGGTGTACCAGAGGAGTGGACGGATGGGAAGGGGCAGGGGGCGAGCCCCACTGGTAAGGGTTTGGAGGGAACCTGGGTGGCTCTGAGCCTCCGTCTCCTCGTCTGAAACGAAGGTGGTCAGTCAGGGCCCCCCAGCAGGGTGTCAGAACCCAGGATCTGGACACAAAGGCCCCCAGACAGGAAAGCCACCATCAGCCTCAGGTCCCCGACCCTGAGAGGCTGCCGCGTCCTTGCTGTGGACCCTGCCTGTCCCCCCTTCCCCTCCCTGCCCCGGGCCTCCTGGGGCCCCTTGAATTCCCATGGGTGTCCTTCTCCACACAAGCTTCTGTGGCCCCGGAAATGGGTTCAGACAACTTAGGGTGCAGCCATGGGCCCCAGATGCTCCTGCAGCAAGGGGCTGTGGTCACATTTTTTTTTTCTGGGTTTTACAGTTCACTTTTTTTTTTTTTAATTATAGAAAATATACACACATATATTTTTAAAGTCCTTTTTTTGATTTCAGAAGTGACACTTGATACCATTCTTGTAGGAAAAAAAGGAAGGATTCCAGTGAGGTCTGAGCCTGCCAGCCTCCTCCCCAACCTTCCTGGTGTCAGCCACACCGTCTTTCCAGGCCTTTCTCTGTCCACTTACACAGAAGTGTGACGGGCAGGGTATTAAAGTGTGATGGGCAGAATATTGATGTGTGGTCTTTTGGGGGTTGCTGGGGTCTGCCATTCACTGAGCTGGACATACTGCTTTTCTCGTTTTTTTCGCATCATTTTCACTCTTTATTTTATCAGTGTTTTGAGTAGCCTGGTTCTTTTAGCTGCTTCAGTTTCCCTTGTGGGGCCGATACCAACACATTGGTCTTTTTTCCTATTTCCCAGTTGTAAACAACACTGCAGTAAACATCTCTTGGGGTTTTGTAGGGTGGGGGTGGGGAGCTGAAATTGCTGGGGCTGCAGGAGGATACGGCAGATACTTTCTTCACCTGGAAGGCCAGAGATGGACACAGGGACTCCAGCTGTGCAGTCCGGGCTGGGCTAGAGGGAAGGCTGCCCAGAGGAATGGGCTTTGGAACTGGGGTTTTGTAGGATGTGTAAGAGTCAGCCAGATGGCCAGAGAATGGTTAGGGTCTGTATCTTGGAACCATGTGGCTGGACCATGAAGTGGGAGGGGTAGAGGTGGGCAGAACAATAGGGCGAGCCAAGATGGGCTCAGAGGGGCCTTTGCAGGATTTAGCAGTGCTAGGGGAGGGAGAGAGACACTGGGAGAACCCTGCTGGGATCCATGGCCGGGCACCACAGCTAGGCCTGTGGGGCCAGGGAAGAGGGTGAGAAGTTTTGGGTGGAGAAGTGTATTCTGGGCACAGGCTGGAGGTCAGGCACTGGTTTCTGGGCCCAGTGACGTTTGGCCAGCATGCCGGGGGCGGAACAGGCCAGGGGCCAGGCCCGTGGGTCCTGTGGGCCAGCTCCGGCGCCAGGCGTCTTCCTGGGGAGCCAGGGCCCTGGGCCCTCTACTGGGGGTGGGACCAGTGCTGTGAAGCCCCCCAGGAGCCCAGCCTTGCCGTCCTGGAGCAGCACCTGCCTCATCAAAGCCACTGTGGCTGCTGGCACAGAGCCAGCTGGGCCATGGCGGATGCAGGGAGGGTGCCCGCCTGACAGTCCTGGCACCGTGCCCCCGCCCGTGCCAGCCTTGGGAACCACACTGACTCAGCCGGAAGAGCCTTATCTGGCCCCGGCGCCGCCGCCTGGCTGCCCGGTCACCACTGTGGGGTCACCGCCACTGTGGCCTGGCCCCATGCCCACCACTGCTCCCCACCCTGGTCGCCGCTGCCAAGTGCCTGGCCCCTCCCCACGCTTTCTAATAACACACGCGGCTGTGGAGGGCGTGGTGGCCAGCGGGCATGGGGAGCACGTGGAGTCCAGCCGCTGACGTGGGCACGTGTGTGCACGTGAGGAAGGGCTGGCTACATGGAGTCCCTGCTCAAGGGGCCCCATGTGCGTCAGAGTCTGTTTGTGGAGCTGGGTCTCTGGGGGCCTTGTGAGACCCCGTGGTGTCTGTGACCATGCGTGTGCCAGTGTGGCTCTCCCATGTGTTCATTTGAATGATCTGGGGCCACATGGACCCACCTACGGCATCTTTTATGTGTATCTGTCATCTTAGATGCCTACTGGTGGGTCTCTGCACCTGGAGTGTTTGTGTACATCTCCATGTGCCCGGACGTGACATGGACCCAAGCCATGTGGATGTCCTGCCAGTGTGTCTTGGGGTCTGGACACACTTGAGGGTGGCCAAGCTTGTGTATCCGAGTCATCAACCCTAGTGCCGTGCATGTTGGGGTGACCCTCTCCCATGGTGACCCTCTCCTCTGCACGTGGCTGTGTACCTGGGGGTCTGCAAGAACACACGTTCATGCCCCCTACCGCCCCCCCAGCCCCTTGTCTCAGCAATCTTAAGGGTGTAGTGGGGCCCATTAACCGTTAGCCAGAAAGTCAAGCTGCCCCAGTCACTGGCTTGGATCAGTGGCCTGGACACAGGTCAGCGTCCCGTGCTGCCTTGCTGACGCAGCCCCAGGAGCTGCGAGGTGTGACGAGGGCCTCTGGGCTGCAGGGGCTCTCATCGTGTGTCCCATCCTCCTCCCCTCACATGCTGTGTGATTGTGGGTTGGGGTACACCCTCTCTGATGCAGAGGTGCAGTCGGGGGATGCCAGGCATGGCTCCCCTGCTCTGTGCCTTGGTTTCCCCATCTGACAGAGCCTCTTCAGCCCACCCATCCTTCTGACTCTGAGCCTTCACCCTCCACCGTGACTTAGGGGCGTCCCAGGCCCTGTGGAAGACCCCGTCTACTGATGGCTGCCCACTGCTGGGTCCTGCTCCAGGCAGGGTCTGGGGCAGCTGGGGGTGCAGGCCATGGGTGGGCACGCGTTGGGGCGGGGCGGGACCGCCCTCCTCTACTCGCCCGGCTGCGCTCGGCCAGAGGACAATTGGGGGTCATGGGGTTAAACACTAGCCAATCTGCCTGTGGAGGCCCCAGCGCGGGACTCAGCCTTGCCCCTCGGTCAGGGCTGGCGGGCGTCTCACGGGGCCAAGGGGTAGGAGCAGGGGCAGGGAGGGCATAGAGTCAGCACCGCCTGCCCCCAGCAGGCTTGTGGCCCTTGGGGACACCTGCCTTCCAGACGACAAACCAGGGACAGATAAAACCCCATGTTCCAGGGAGAAATCTATTGGGGGCTGAATGGTGTCCCCAGAGTGACGGGACCTCTGTAGATGCAGTTAAGATGAGGCCACAGTGGAGGAGGGCAGCCGGGGTCCTTATAGAAAGGCAAGGGACACACAGAGGCAGAGAATAGCCATGTCAGGGTGGAGGGGGAGATGAGTGATGTGGCCACAAGGCCAGGGCCCCCAGAAACTGGAAGAGACAGGGAGGACCCTCCCCTGGAGCCTCTGGGAGCATGGCCCTGTCCACACCTTGATTCCCAACATCTGGGCTCCAGAATCGTGGAAAAACAAACCCCTGTTCCAAGCCCCCCGGCCTGTTGCCACTGCAGGAAATGAACACAAAGTCCAGTGAGGGGTTTGGGTCCCTGACTCTTGGGGCTCAGCAGTGCTAGGCAGATGCACAGGGGGCTGGTCTGCCATGGAGCCTCCTCCAGACCCTGACTGAGTGGTCCATGGCATCGTGGATTGCTGTGGGCAGAAAGGCCAGGCTGCACACCCACGTGCGTATGTGCACATGTGTGTGTGTGTGTGTGTGTGGCACTGGGGGTGTGCCTGAGAACAAAGCCCACAGAAGTGCCGCCCACGTGGCTGCGTGGCAGTGGGGGCTCCGGGCCCAGTGGGCCCGGTGGGTGTGGCAGCCGAGGGCGGGGCGTCTGGGCCCAGTATCTGCGAGCCAGCCGCCAGGCAAGGGTGTGTCTGTGTGTGTCTGTGTCTGGCTGGACGGGTGTGTCCATGTGTGCCTGGGAACCACAGTGGGGTGGCGGGACCTGTCCTGCGGGGGGTGTCCATTGGGAGGGCCCACATGTGGGGGTGACAGCACACGTCCAAACGGGGGTGGAAAGGTCCATGTGCAGCTGTGGGGCAGACACGGGTGTCCACAGTCACGCAGGTCCAGGTGGGGGGCTGTGTGGTGTGTCTGTGTCTCTTGGGGTGGGGTGAATCCTGCTAGTGTCTGCCATGGAGCCTCCTCCAGAGGGGGTGTCTGGCATCTCTATCCAGGCTGCAGTTGCCATGGCCCTGGTGCTGTGCCACTTTCTCTTTCTCCCCCAGGAGGGGCCTCTGAGGATCCCCGTGGCCACTATAGCCTTTGCCCTGTTAGGCCATGCCCCCAACCTCACCCCCTTGCTTCCAATGTGGATCTTCTGGACTTGTGAGGTCCCCACCTAGGGAGGGGCTCCCCCAGCCCCAGGGCTGCCAACTCTGGATGGGGTGGACCACGTCCTCCTTCTGTTATTGTTGTTTAATTTTTATTTATTTTGGCTGTGCTGGGTCTTTGTTGTTGCGTGCGGGCTTCGCATTGTAGCAGCTTCTCTTGTTGCAGAGCATAGGCTCTGGGCGCACGGGCTTCAGTAGTAGTGGAGTACGGGCTTAGTTGCCCCACCAGCATATGGGATCTTCCCCAACTATGGATTGAACCAGTGTCCTTTGCATTGCAAGGCAGATTCTTAACCATTGGACCACACTGGGAAAGCCTCTTGTTCTTTATCCCCCCTCATTTAGGATGAGCCCCATAAGTTCTTCCCCAGGACTCCAGCCGGCCCTGGGTCCTCACTGAAGGCTGGAACCAATGTGAACTGTCCCCCTCCTGCTAGGCCACCATGCCTGGCACTGGGGGAGCCGGGCCTTGGCCTGGAAACCGACTGCGTCCGTCAGTCTCCACGTCTCTAGTTTCTGTCTCCCCCTCATGGCTCTCTTTCCTTTCTTGTCTCTGATCTCCAACCCCAATGCCCCTCTGCCCATCCTGCCCCCATCACCATGTAATTACTCATCTGCCCTTTTCCTGGGAGCGCCTGGGGACAGTGTGCATGGCCCCAGCTGCCACCTCTCCCGGCCTGGTGGCTGCTGCCCCACCTGGCACTCTGCCCAGCCAGCAGCCCGCCCAGCCCCTCCCTGTGCCCTCTGGCAGGTCCATGTGCCCGCTGACAGGGTGCTGGATTCTTAGACTGGAAGTGGGGCCCTAGGGCACTTCTGGGGTTATTGTGGGTGGGTTTTTTTTTTTTTTTTGGCCACTTAGTATGCTTTCCAGGATCTTACTTCCCCAACCAGGGATTGAACCGGCACCCTTGGCAGTGGTAGTGCTGAGTCCTAACCACTGAAGTCCTGGGGGTTATTCCTTTATTCCATGCCATGGCTATCTGGGGGAGCCCAGCCCGGCTGATGTAGGTGGCAGCTGGGGAGGTGGGAGGTTCCAGGAGAGTGGTCCTCCCCTGCCATCAGGGGGCAGGTTTTGGTGGCACCTTGAGTCCGCTGGCCATTGTGAGGCAGATTGTGTTCCACCCTGGGCTCAGGTCTGATGGGAGCTCCTGCAGGTGTGTTTGGCAGGAACCCCAGAACCTGAGCCCCCCCGGGGCCCCTTCCTCTTGACTCCTGAGCAGGAGGCAGGAAGCAGCCCCCTTCCTTCCAGCCCCATCTGTGGGCGCCCCGGACGGTGGGGACCTGGTCAGCAGGGCCAGGGAGGGGTGGGACCTGCCCCCACAACTCTGCTGTGCTTCCGTTGAGTGAACCTGGGTGGGGGGCAATGGGCAACATCACTCCCTGAGCAGGTGGAGCTCTACAGGCCACTGGACCACTAGGAGGGTCCCTCTCCGCCTATTGGGGGCTGCCCACAGCTCTTCTGCAGGTACACGGACGGGGCTACTTTCTTTCAGAAGTTACTCCTGCACAATGTGGGTTTTTTGTTTGTTGTTTTTTTATCTGGCTTGCCCGAGTCTTAATTGTGGCATGTGGAATCTAGTTCCTTGACCAGGGATCGAAGCTTTGGGAGCACAGGGAAGTGTCCCCCAGGGTGGAAGTTTTAATTCCCGGGTGCCAGGCTCTGGGTTCAGGGCTCAGACTCCTCAGCTGCCCTGAGCCAGCAGCTAAGCGGTAACAACACTGTTGTCCTCGGGTTGTGGGGGTCCCAGGACCCCAGAACACAAGGACCATCAGGCTCATAACTGCAGGTGGAGGGGGTGGAGAAGGAGATGCTGGATTTTTCACTTTCTGACCCCAAAGCCTTTGCCCGGTGCCCCGCGCATGCCAGGTGTTCTTGGGCAGGGAGTCCCACCCCAACCCCCAGTCCCACCAGATTCTTGACGTGGCCAGAGGCGTCAAGGGGCTCTGTCCCGGGTCCCAGTCCCACTCTGTGCTTTCTCTCAGCACCTCAGTCTCCCTATCTGAGAAACGGGCTGCCACATGGACAGTGGTCTACTCAAGCCAAGCCCGTGGGCGGGGGGCTCCCAGGTGGATGGAGGCCGCCGCCCGGATTTGCATGTTGGGGCTGCTACCTTCCTAGAAGTTTCTCTCCTCTGCTCCCTGTTCTGGGCGCGTCCTCGATGCCAGGCCTGGCTGGCATCCCCAGCTGTTACACGGGGCCTGACTGTTCTCTCTGCACAGCCTGTTCCCACAATCCCCTTGTCCTCCCCCACCTGGATGCCCCAGGTGCACCCCTGCCCACTTCCCAGGTGGGAAGATTGAGGCTCCGGGGGCCCCCACTCACATGAAAGGCTGACTGGAGACCAGGGCACGTCCCCAGAACCTCGCAATCCGGAAATCCAGAAAGAAGTGCCTTTCATCGCTGACTTTGCGGTCAGGCTCTGTGACTTGTTTCTGGAACTTTTATTAATATCTGTGTCGTGGGTGGGGGTGCTGCGTCTCTGCTGAGAGGGGACACACACCAGTTGGGGGGGGCGGTGGCCAAGCAGGCAGATGTTTCTGCCCTGCCCAGAATCACTTCCCCAATTTCCTGCCGGCCGAGTGGGGCCCCTGCAGCCCTGGAGTGCTGACGGGAAATGAAAGGGCCGTGTGGCCCTGTGCCTGGGTTGGGGCGGGGCTGGCCCCAGGGGTCAGGTGCATGGGGAGGCCAACTTGTGGGAAGGGCCTGTCACCTTGTGGACACTATTAAGCCCCTGCTGTATACAGCAACAAGCCAGACTGCCCTTCCCAACCCTCCAGGGACCCTGGAGCCAGGGGCCCTGGCCACCCTTGGGTGGGATTCTGCTGCCCTTTCAGGCCAGGTCTCTCTTGGGTGCACTGTGTCCCCAGCATCCAGTATGGGCCTTCACACAGAGAAGGATGGCACTTGCCTGGCATTCCAGTGGTTAGGACTCAGTACTTCACTGCATTGGGCCCAGGTTCAGTCCCTGGTGGGAGAACTAAGATCCTATGGACCCTGCACCCCAAATGCGCAGTGTGGGCCCCCCCACAAGAAAACCAACAAAGAAGGTGCTCAGTTATGGCTGTAAAATGGCCTGACCTGGCCCTAACCTGGAGGGCTGATACTGCTCTCCCTGGCTTCCTCCTCCTCTGCCCTCCTCCTCCTGAGCCCCTGCCACCCCCAGAAGGGCTGTGGGCACCACACCAACTTCTGCTTACTGCCCACCCGGCCAGGTACCGCCACCTGCCACGATGGGTAAACTGAGGCAGACAGGGAGGGTTCCAGACTCCAGGTCCTTCCACCCCACCCCACCTCCTCCCACAGCTCGGCCATGGTCCTGGCTTCATCCATCTGACCCTGCCCCTCGGAGTCTCTGGGGAGAAGGGGCGAGAAGGGGCAGAAGCGCACCCCCTGGGCAGATGCTACGGACGGTTATAGGGCCCAGTGGCTCAGCAACTGGTGGGGGCAGCACCATAGCCAGACCGATACTGGTCACCAGTGCGCATGGAGCCCCGCCCCCCCGCCTTACTTTCACGGGTGCAGAGTGGACGTGAAGGGCGGGGCTGTGGGGATGCGATGCGGCCCCGCCCCCAGCCCTGCGCCCAGCCTGTGTGTGGGCGGTTCTATGAATGGGTCCGCGGTTGAGTGGTCCCCAGGGACCCGGCCCAGGCCTGGGCCCACCTGGCAACGGCTGCCCGTGCTGAGTCATCCCCGGCCCAGGCCTCCCAGCCCGATAGATAATGTGAGGAGGGGCTTTATCTGCCCGGGGCGGGGTCCCCCGGGGGACAAAGGGTTGAGCTGTGATGGAGGACACCTAGGTGGGTAGGAATGTAAGTTCTTCTTTAGCACCTGCTGTATACCAAGCCCACCCCCTGTTACCTGTTATGCCCTGGGGGCTGTCGTCTGGGTGGGAATGAAGAAGGGAAAGAAACCATCCCCCAAATAAGTGCAGAGTCACGTGACCCGTGACAGATGCTGGGGGTGGAGGGGCAGGGAGTCTTACTCAGGGTGTTGCCCTGGCTTGGGAGTCAGAGCAGGAGCCAAAGAGGGTTTTAAGGGTGGAGGAGGGGGACCCAGGTGGGGGCACCAGCAATGCAGAGGCCCCAGACAGGACCAGGATGGGGACAGTGAGGGGCCAGTACTGGGGAGGCGCCAGGTGCCAGCATCCAGGGGGTCAGCCCCACCCACCCAGCCTGGCAGGTAGGAGATCTGGCTTCTCCTGACAGAGGCAGGGAGCCAAGGGCAGCCTTGGAGCAGGGCAGACACAGCCTGATCTTGGTGTAGAGATTGAAAGCTCCCTGGACCCTCCACTCTGAGAAGCTGCAGGGAAATGTCATCTTGGTTGCTCTGAGGGGGGACGTTGAAGGATTAAAAGCCAGCTCTGGGGCCTTCTCTGCTCTTTCACTGCAGTTTCACTTTGTTTACTGGTGGTATGATGAATCTGTTTTTGTCCAAAACCCAAAGGATATAGAAATAGGTGAGATTTGTAATAATAGCCAAAAAAGGGAAGAGTCAAATGTCCATCAGTGGTGAATGGATGGACGCATGTGTCCCTCCACACACCTGGAATATTACTCAGCCACAAAAAGGAGAGAAGCCCTGACACTCACTATCACATGGACAGATCCTGAGAACACAATACTCAGTGAGAAGCAGACACAGAAGGACACACAGGGTATGATTCCGCTGATGAGAAACATCCGGAACTGGCAGATCCACAGACACAAGGAGTGGGCTCCTGGTTGTCAGGGGATGGGGGGAGGGCTCTGGGAGGACAGGGTATGTTTGGGGGGAATGGAAGGTTCTGGAACGAACAGAGGTGGTGGTTGTCAAACACTGTGCGCAGAAGGCCCTTGAATCATTCACTGTAAAACAGCTAATTCTATGGTACATGACTTTCACCTCCATAAATATTTTCTTTAACAATCCAGGATAAAGTAGGCGAGATTAAGGTGGCGCCCAGCCCTGCCTGTTGTTGCCTGGCTCCTCCTCCATCCCTCATCCCTTCCTAACCCTCTCCCGAGTCCTGTGCTCCCCATGGGGGTGGGGGGGTCAGGGGGGTGGGGTGGGGGTTCTGTTCCTCCCCCCACCACCACCCCATTGCAGCCTGGAGGAAGCATCCTTCTCTGGTTCCCAGGAGCTGTGGTTGGACACAAGTGTGAAAACAGGCCTTTTTACACCTGCCCCCAGCTGTGGGCTCTCCGAGCTGCATCAGTGTCTGCTGGGGACAGAGTTGTCCTGCTCAGGGCCTGCGGGAGTCTCCGCGATCCCGAATCCTTCCAGTTTCTCCTGATTTGAGTCCCTGTGTCTGCTGTCCAAGGACACAGCCTCACTCCCAGAGTCCCCCTGCCGCCCAGTGGCCTCTTCCATCCAAGACAGGGCCCCTCGGACTTTGGAGCCGCCTGGGTGGCAGGAGGGGGCCGAGCAGACACTGTTGAGGGGGCAAAGGTCCTCTCAGGGGCCCCAGGCGGGCAGTCTCTTTATAGCTAGGGCCCCCTCAGCCTTGGGCCTGACGCAGTCCTCTCCCTCAGCCCCGTGGGGACTGGGGACGTGATGTCTGGGAGGGGTCTCCCGAGTGTGGGCGGTCCTGGGGGCCCCTCCCCCCTGCATCGGGCCCCCCTGTGGATTGATAGAGGCCTGTCCTCCTTTTCCAGGCTGGCAGGTGGTGTCTCAGTGTGCGTGGTGCCCTGGCTCCTGAGGTGTCTGCTATCCCCACAGGGCAGCTTCCAGTGAGGGACCCTCTCACCCCAACCCCCACTCCCACCCCAATCCCCACTCCCACCCCCAGCTGCAGCCAGGGCTTCTGGAGGCCTGGTCAGCAGCCGGGTGGTGGTGGTGGAAATGCTCACCATTCGCCACAAACAAGAATTTCCTGTTTGCCCCTTGAGCAGTTGGGGGAGGGGGAGGTTATCTCACTTTTTCCTCCGAAGCCCCTCCCCCACCCACTACCTGAGCCTGGAGCCCCGAGCCTGCCTGGCTTTATCTGCTTCCTCCTGGACACTGGCCCCTCCACCCTCCATGGGGTGGGGGTGGGGGATGGGGTGGGGTGGGGTGGAGTGGGATGGGAGGGATCCCTCCAAAGATCCCTGCTCCGTACCCCCTCCACCCTTCTCCCACACCTGTGCTGGACCCCGAGCAAGGCAGGTGTCAGGCCCTCACGCTCATCCATCCCACCTCCCCAGGGTGGTCAGGTGTCCACTGAGAAAGCCATATGAGGCACCAGGCTGGCTTGTGTCTTTGCCTGAAAGGAAACTGAGGCTGAGGCTGGGGTCAGAGGATGAGGAGGGGCCAGGAAACTGCTCTCCAGGGGAGGGAGCACAGGTGGAAAGGCCCTGAGGTGGGCTCTATGCCTTTTGCTCCGAAACCATGATGTGGTCTAAAGGGGCTAAGCAGAGGGAGGTAAGGGTCAGCAGTGACCACAGGGGAAGTATAGTTCTCACTGGGGTGATGGGGAGATGGGAGACTGCAGGGCAGGGGAGGTGGGGACTGGGCTCTTTCTGGTCTGTGCCTCAGTTTCCCTTCTGTGAAGTGGGTGGTGCTGGGTAGGAGGAAGATGGACCACGGGCAGCCAAGCCTTGGTAACTAGATGACAGACAAGTTCCACCAATGGGTGGGGGCCCCGCCACAGCCCAGACAGGTGGAGGGACCACCTGGCCATGTCCCAGTGACCCCGCCTGGCAGGTAGAAAATGGGAAGGGAGGTGTGCACTTGGGAGCATTTTTGGGGACCCCCAGCCCAGGCCCACACATCCACACCCACATCCTCAGGCTCCTGTGCCCCCTTCACAGGTGGGGCTTGGGGAGGGCAGAATCTGAATCCAGCGGGGCAGACCCTAGGAACCCCCAAGATGCTTGTCTGCCCAATCCTGGGCCGCAGGTGCCCCAGAACATGGGTTGTGTCCAGACGTGTCTGGGATTTGGGAAAGAATGGGGGGATCCTGTCCCCAAGTTGTGGTGAGAAATCAAAGTCCACTTTAATGAGCACTTTTGAAGCAGCTGCTGTGTGCCCAATTCTAGACACTGGGAAAACCCCCGACACTCTCCCAGGGAGGACAGTGTGAGTCCATGTGGCTCAGTTGTGCAGGGGACAGGGCGAGGTGGGGTGGGGTACACAAGAGAGTTGCCCACAGTTGGCGGACCTGGTCCCAGTGAGAGCGCAGCTGAGGGGTGACCTCAGCACAGAGACCTGGGTGACAGGGAAGCCTGGGGGGCAGAGAGCTCAGCCAGGGCCAGGCCAACATTCCAGGCCAGAGGAGCTGCCAGGTCAAAGGCCGGAGGTGGGACCACAGCCTCTGGCGGGCTTGAGAAGCTGCAGGAAGGCCGGTGAGAGGTCAGTGGGGAGGGCCCTGGCAGGTCCTCCAGGACCACGTGGCCGCAGGGAGGTGGGGTGCCCTCAGCCGGAGGAGGCCCCGTGATCACAGCACCTGTGGCCCCAGCGCTCAGCTTTGGGGAGGGAAGAGCCAGGCAGTTTATCTTCCACCTCAGCCCCAGGGGGGTTTCCTGAGATTCTGCCCAACCTCCAGCCTGGGTTTGCAGCTCTAGGCATGACAGCACCTCCTGGGCCGGAAAGGAGCAGGGTTTCAGCCAGAGGACCCAGGTGGGCCGGAGGCCTGGGCGTGGCCAGGGAGGTGTCCTGGCCTAGCTATATGGCTTGAAAGCCTTGTGAGACCAGGTAGCTGGGCCCAGCAGCTCATGGTAGCGGGGGAGGGGGCGGACACCGTCCACAGCTCCCCCTTGGCTGGGGTTTGGTGGGCTGCCCTGGCCAGCTGACCAGGGCAGGACACACCCCACAGGGGTGTGGAACTTGGGGCAAGAGCCCCATAAAGCTGGGAGGCCTTTACTGTCCGTCTTTGTTGTCGGCTGCCCACAGCAACGGCCATTAAAGCTGCCTCCTCTGCCTGCTGCCTGGGGACGTGTCCACCCCCTTTATGACCTCACATAATGCCCCAGCCCGTGGGGGTCTGGCCATGCCACCACCTCTGCTCACTGTCTGGCCTGGGGGTTAGTGAGTGGACCCCTTCTAAGCTGGGCCGCCTGTGCAGGCAGCTGGTCTCTGCCCTGAAACTCTGTTTGCCCACTTGGAATACGGGCATCCTGATGGTGCCGGGAGCGCTGGGTGAAGCTGTTGTACTTATCAACCACTGTCCCTGAAAGATGGGGAAACTGAGGCAGGAGGGGTGCTCTGATCTCTTGTGGGGGCTAGGCCCGGAAAGGAAGGGGTTCATGCAGGGTGGGTCCCCCTCCACTGGGGTTGGGATCTTACAGGAGGAAGTGTTGCCCCTCGTCAATACGGGCTTGAGGTTGGGTGAACCCCACGTGAGCTTCCTGGAGCAGGTATGACAACTGACTGGACGGGACAACTGACCACACACCGGATGGCTTAGATCTACAGAGATCTTCTCGGTTCTGGAGGACTAGTGGACAGGGTCAGGCCATGGCAGGGCCCTGCTCCCTCCAGAGGCTCCAGAGGCGAGTCCTCCCACCTCTTCCAGCTCCTGGGTCTCTGGGCGTCCCTTGGCCTGTGTCTGCATCAGCCCAGTCTCTGCCTCATCTCCCCATGTATCTGCCTGTCTTCCTCTCATGAGGACCCCAGTCGTCCTACTGTGAAAACCTATCATGATTAATGACATCGGCAGAGACCCCATTTCTGCACAAGGTCCAGTCCTGAGGTTCTGGGTGGATGGAAATTTGAAGATGAACCCCCACAAGTCTCTTTGGTCTTCTCTGCCCAGCCTGGCCCATGTTGCGGCTGAGCAATCGGTTTACTTAACGAGCATCTGTCAAGCAACTGCTGTGTGCTAGGCCCCATTTTAGACACTAGAAACAAAACAGACAAACTCCCTGGGCAGACAGACCAGGGTGTGAATCATGGGCTCTGAGGAAGGGGTGAGGGGCCCACACAGTGCTGGGGGCTGTGTGGGCTGGAGTCAGGGGTGGGGCGGGGACAGCGGAGGGGCCCGGATGGGTGCACGCCTCTGGCCACCATAAATCAGTGCAGGAATGCAGCTGGCTGGCCTGGCCGGGCAGGGTGGAGACAAAGGCCGGGCCTCGACCACCCAGGGCTGGACTCCTAGCTCTCCCAGCCTGTTCCCTGCAGTCCCCACATTGTCTCCACTGCACAGACCAGGAAACTGAGGCCCAGAGAAGGGTCAGATGGCTAAGGGTAGCCTCCCCGAGGACCCTGCCTTCCCAGGCCCAGGGATGTCTCCTCCCACAGGAGCTGGGCCTTAGCCTGTTCTTAGGCCTTGATGACAGATTATCCCAGCTGGAGCTAATTGGTGGTTTCAAGGCCCCCCGCCACAGTCCTGCTGGCCCTGTGTCCTGGAAGACATGGGGGCACATTCCCTGGAGCTTAATTTGAAGCCTGCTATTTGCACTGGCCCTCCTGGGCAACCCCCCATCCCCCCTCCAAGCTTTGCTCTCTAATTACCTCTACTGGCTTCCCCTGCCCACCAGCACCTGGGAGCTGACAGTTGAGGCTAGGACACCCTGCTCTGCAAATACTGCAGACCTCCATAACTGGTGGACCCAGGCAAGGGATATGTAAGACAGAGCTCCTGAGAGTCCTGACTCTGTCCCAGGCCTGCCTCTCTGCCCTGCAGGAGCATACACACATGGCTTGGTGGACAGTGCCAGACATCCACCACCCTCATGGTAGCGATGGTCTGGGTGAGACAAATTGTGTCCCCCAAAATTGTATGTTCAAGACTCAGCTTGAGCACATACCTGTGATCAGAACATGACGTGGGAGTCAGGTATCTGCAGGTGTGAGCAGTTAAGGATGGAGATGTGGTGGCCCTTGGCCAGTGAGTGGGTGCCCCATGGGAAGAGGGGACTTTGGACAAATCCCCAGGGAGAAGCCACGGCAAGACAGAGGCAGAGACCAGGGTGGTGCAGCTATAGGCCTGGGGCACTTGGGCCCCTGCAAGCTGGGAGAGATGGGAAGAATCCCCCTTAGAGCCATACCTGGACTCCAGATGGCTGGTCTCAGAACCAGACAGGAATAAATCAATCTCTGTGGTTTAAGCTGAGCGTGTGGTCAGCTGCTACGCCACCCCAGGACAGTGTCTCATTGTCCTTGTCTGATGGCAGGGGCAGGCTCTCGCTGCCTGCTGAGCAGGACCTTGGCAGATGTTCGGACGCTGGGGGACAGGGCCAGGGCTGAGACCCCCTGCTGCCTCTCCTACTGGCAGTTCCCTTGACTAACTTTCCAAGTGATATGGACATGCTGCCAGCTCCGGCACCCGCTCACCCATCCCCTCCCTGCCTTCACAGCTCTACGAACTGGATGCAGACCCCAAGAGGAAGGAGTTCCTGGACGACTTGTTCAGTTTCATGCAGAAACGAGGTGAGGTCTGCCTGCCAGGAGGATGGGCCCTGCTGGCCATAGCCTGGGGCAGGTGTGTCAGAAAGTGAGCTCCCCATGGCTGGAGGCATCCAAGAGATGCCTGAGGAGGAGACACAGCCCTGCCATGGTGGCAAGCGTCTGAGAGAAGAGGCACCGTCTTGCCATAGGTGTCTGACAGAGGAGGCTCAGCGCTGCAGGTCTGGTTGGGGAGGCACAGCTGTGAGAGTCTAAAGGGTATGTCCTTGGGTGGGGGGGTCTCAGGACCCCAACCCAGAAGTAACAGTGCAGGCTTCCTCCCTTGCTGCTCCCAGGATCCCCCATAGCAGGCCTGCCTCTGTGTGGGGAACAGGGTTGGATTCCCAGGATGGCAGGCGCTGGGTGGTGGGCAGAAGCTCCTGGCGGACTGGAGACCAGCCTTCCTGCTGCTGCAATTGGTGGGAGGCTTGGATCCCGACCTCTCCCTGCTCCCACCTGGGGCCTCAGTTCCTCAGTCTGTGAGATGGGCCACCTGCACCCCCTGCCGTGTGGCAGTCAGTGCCCACATGTGCTGAGTGCCAGGGCCACGGTTATTATGCAAATACAGGGTACCAGGCCCGAGCTACCTCTGCCCCCTACCCCCACCCCCGGGGTCTGGCAGATGCCAGACACAGCCTTGCAAACAGGAGATGACCAGGGACAGAGGCCAGGCCTAGGGGGGCATTCAGGGAGAGCCAGGCCCAGAGGGCCCCCAGTATCCCCCTACCCCCAGCTCAGAGCTCCAGCCAGACACAGATCCTAGGAGTACCCACTGCACCGTGGGCTCATTTCCCTGATACCCCCATGCCCCCACCGTTCAGGGAAGGAAACTGAGGCCTGAGAGGCAGGAAGGGGTGGGGCCAGTGTGGGCTGCAGGGGCCAGCCAGGCAGCTTCTTTGTCCAGGGCCCCTGCCTGCCTCTCCCTGCTAGCAGCTTCTGTAAACACAGGCCCAGGCCGGAAGGGAAGGAGATGAAAGGGGAGGGGGCTGCGGCCTCCGCTTTAACCCCTCCTGTGCCAAGGGTGGAGGAGTCCAGCCCAGCCCAGTTATCTTCCAGCCCAGCTGCCCCCTATGTGGTCAGAGAGCTCCTACCCCACCCTTTATCAGCCCCATCCACACCTATCCAAGCCCCTCACTGTCCCCTCAACCATGGGGCTCCAAGCCCTTAGGCCCAAAGCCCACCCACTCTGCCCAAGACTGGGTTCCTGGTGTCCTGGAGGCACAGAGGGAATATGGTGAGCTGCTCTGGAGTGGGGTGCTGGTGAGGCCAGGTTCTCTGAGGCCCCAGCTCCTGGCCACCCGGGCTTTCAGGGTCTGTGTCCAGCCCTGCCTCCCTTACCAAGCCAGGTGCTCCTGAGGATAGGAAGCAACAAACTCCTATGCATCCCTCAGAGCCCAGCTCTAAGGCCCTGCTTTCCCACCTTCCTGTTGAACTCTCTATCTATAATTGGGCTGCAGGGCTTTGGGGCTCAGAATCTGGATATCGTGTCCTGCATCCCACAAGCCCCTTCCCTTCACTCCAGGGGGACAGTAATTCCTCCTTCCCCTGCCCCCATCACAAAGTCAAAGTCTCCAACTGGATGGTTCTCCAGAGTCTCCGGGGCTAGAAGTGGGGGAGGGGTCCTGCCTGCACCCCACCCTCCTGCTGTTTCCTTGACGACCTCTCCACCCTTCCTTATCACCCCCCTGCCCACTTCCATCAATGCCTCTCTGTGCTCACCCAGCCCTGCGTCTTCTATAAACATCCGCCTGCTGCTGAGCCAGGGCCCAGGGTCCTGGGAGAAGCCTAACTCAGAGCCTAACTCAGCATCCCGGGTGGGCCAGGTGGGTGCTGGGGGTGCCTCTGGGGCCGGGTGTGCCACTGACACCTGGTGTTGCTTGTCTCTCTCCTTCTTGAGCTGGAAAATGAAGTTGGGGGGGATCTGAGGCCCATCTTACCACCTCCCCTCCAGGCTGTTTGTTCCTTGGGGATTTGGCGACTTAGGAAGCAGCAAGGGTTGGCAGGAGGTGGTTCTGAGATGTCCTGCTGGGGCTGGGGAGAGGAAACCAGGTTCCCAGGTCCAGGGCACTGTGGTGGGGGCGGAGGGAGCAGTGGGGACAGAGGGGGCGGGAGCCAGATTCCATCTCTGCAGGGGAGGCAGGCCTGCCCTCAGGGCCACGATAGGGGCCCAGCAGCCTTCACTGTTGTTTATTGACACCTGCTGTATGTCAGCTGGGCACGAGGTGGGGTACTCCATGTGAGCAGGACAGTGTGGGGACCACAGACAGTAAACCTGTTATTTCACTGCCCAGGGGAGAAGTATAATTGGGGGCTTCTCCACTGTCAGGAAGGTGCCAGGCAGACTGACCTGAGACCTGGGGGCTCCCTTGGCTGGGAGGCACGTTTTCAGGGGCTCAGACCATCAAGGTGGGCAGAAGTGGAGAGAAGGCCTGCAGGGAGGGGCCCCTCTCTCCTGGCTGGCCCACCTCTCTGCTATCTAAACTGCAAAGTAGATTAACCAGCCCTGCTTCCCCACTGCAGAGCCCTGGGGGACCTGGAGGGAGCCAGCCTCTGGGAACACAGCGGAGTTGTTTTAGTAGCTGTTGGTTGTAGAAGGAATAACAGAGGCTGTGTTTCTCATGCTGGGCCCCCAGGTTGGCCCTGAAGCACCCCCTCATCCACAGATGAACAGCATGAACCCAGATCACTGATGGAAACACTGAGAGACACAGCTGCCTCGGGGCTCTTGCAAGCTGGGGTCTGACCCAGTGACCCTGCCCCCAGGGGATGCTGAGTGTCACACTGGGTGGAGCAGGGATGCTTCTTTACCCCGTATAATGCCAGGGGCAGCCCTCCAGAGGCCCAGCTGCCTTGGGTCAGCTGTGCCAGGGGTACCCATTCTCACTGATGTGCCAAGTGACAGCACCCCCCTCTCCACAGGGACACCTGTGAACCGCATCCCCATCATGGCGAAGCAGGTGCTCGACCTGTTCATGTTGTACGTGCTGGTGACAGAGAAGGGTGGCCTGGTGGAGGTCATCAACAAGAAGCTGTGGCGGGAGATCACCAAGGGACTGAACCTGCCCACATCCATCACCAGCGCTGCCTTCACGCTGCGCACCCAGTAAGTGCCCTCTCACACCATGCAGAAAGGACCCTAGGTAGAAAGGACCACAGAGCAGGGGGTCATGGAAAGTCTCGGCCTTTCGGCCCTGCTGGTTGAATGCTCAAGAATTAGCAGGTGGTGGTCGTGGGGATGGGACGTGCTGCAGGACAGGCATCACGATAGAGGGAACAGCATAGGTGAGGACAGGGGCTCAGAGGACCTGTGGGCATCCAGGCAGGGAGGTGGGGCTTGGCTTCAAGCAGACCCCCAAGGTGTCCTGGGTGCCATCCTGCCTCTTGTCCCTGCCCACAGGTATATGAAGTACCTGTACCCCTACGAGTGTGAGAAGCGTGGCCTCAGCAACCCCAACGAGCTCCAGGCAGCCATCGACAGCAATCGGAGGGAGGGCCGGCGCCAGAGCTTTGGGGGCTCCCTCTTCGCCTACTCGCCGGGCGGGGCCCACAGCATGCTGTCCTCGCCCAAGCTGCCTGTGTCCTCCCTGGGCCTGGCCGCCAGCACCAACGGCAGCTCCATCACCCCAGCCCCCAAGATCAAGAAAGGTGAGGGCTGCGCAGGGCCTGGGGCCTGATCATGATTCTCCTTTAGCCTGGCAGTGTGACCTAGGGATGGGGATGTCTCTTTCCCTTTCTGGGTGACCAGGAAGATAGGCCCCAAAGTAGGTGTGGAAGGGGGCTACCTACCCACCAGTGGTATGCCTATGGCAGATATTACTAGTCAATTGCTGTTCCTTCCAGCCTTGGCCCATGGCAGGCAGACCTCTCTAATCAATTTGTTTCCCCTAAACCTGTGCCCTTGGTGTACATCACGAATCAATAGTTGTTACCTCCAATTCTGTGCCAAGGTGGACAAGGCAAACCATGCCCAATTTTCCTATCCTTTGCTCATGGCAAACATTGCTGATTAATCACTCTTTTATTGTAGCATTGGTCCAGGCTGCTGCCCCTGGTTATCTCTAGTCCCTTGCATGTGGGAGACATTGCTAGTTGATCACTGTATTCTTTTCCCTTTGAGCTTTAAAATTCTTCTAAACACATGGTCCCAGTGTGGGTCATCAAACTGACTGTAATCATCCTTGAAGCTATTGCTCAGTGCTCACTGCCCCTTTCTGAGCCTAGCTCTCGTTATGGGTAAATATGCAGGAGATTATACCTTTGTGGAGTTGTTGGGGACCTTCAGTGTGTAAAATGCCCAGCGTGCAACACCCTAGACCCCATCTGTGGCAGACATTACCAGTCGATCACGGAGCCTCTGAATCCTTCCTAACACAGAATCACCAACAGCTCATGTGGCAGCCTGGCCTCAAGCAGGCTGGTGCACCTGTCCGAGGTCCCGTTTCTCATCTGCCACACGAACTGCGACTCCCTATGTCACAGACTTGGCCCAGGTATCCAGGGTGATCTCCCAGCACCCTGAGAATTCAGGGCTGGTTAGATCTAAGGTGAAGGAGATCTCACCAGTGTCAGCTCCTCCAACCTCCATGGACCTCTGTTTACCCCACCCCAGCCTCAGGGAGTCACAGCCATACCTGTGAATATCATTAAGCATCTGTTCTCTGCGAGCCCTGTGCTGGAGCTCAGGAGGACAGTGGGGAACAAAAGAGAGATCTGAACCCGATGGAGCTCATGAGGGAGCTGGGGAAAGATGGTTGTAATGGGTCTGAGGGGCTCTTTGGAGCCAAGAGTAGCAGAGGTGGCTGCAGAGACTCCAGGGCAGAGGGGCTGGCAAGTGCAAAAGTTGCAATGGGGTCCATCCTGGAGAGGCAGCCCCCGGCCACTAGGGAGAGACTCAGGAGGAAGAATTGGGAGAAGAGAGAGTGGGTCACAGTGGGACCAGTGAGTGGGAATGATGGGGTTGTTTGTTTCAACCGCTGGAGAGGAGAATGGTCCAGAGCTGGTTCTGGGCTTGGGCTGCATGCGTTTGATTTCAGCTCAACTTCTCTTCAGCTCAATGGCCTCAGGAAAGTTATCCATCCTCTCTGAGCCTTGGCTTTCTCAGCAGTAAAGTGGAGAAGAGGGTGTCTAGGTAGAAATGGGGCTGTTGAGATGGTTCACATTAAGTGCTTTAGACAAGATGTGGCGAGCTCTTCTTGCAGTTAGTATTGTATGTGTATGTAATGTGTGCTACTATGGTCTTTGTATAATACTACTTAATAATGCCAAGCAGTACTGTATACTATCACTAGTATTGTTACCATTATGGTGGTATCTGATGTCAGCCTGAGAGTAGAAAGGCTCTTAGCACTTGTGTTTGTTCCAAAATCTGTCCACTTCATCCCTGGAGAGGAAATGAGCACCCCATCAGGGAAGGTATTCAAGGAGGCACCTTCCTGCCTTGTGTGGGAAGCAGGGACTAAGCTACCTCCATTCCCTTCTGGCCACCAACTCCTCTTCTCTCCTGTCCAGAGGAGGATGCAGCCATCCCTATCACAGTCCCCGGCCGCCTGCCAGTCTCCCTGGCAGGTCACCCAGTGGTGGCGGCCCAGGCAGTAGCAGCCCAGGCGGCCGTGGCAGCCCAGGCAGCTGCCCTGGAGCAACTTAGGGAGAAACTGGAGTCTGGGGAGCCTCCCGAGAAGAAGATGGCCCTGGTGGCAGAGGAACAGCAGCGGCTGATGCAGCGGGCACTTCAGCAGAACTTCCTGGCCATGACAGCACAGTTGCCTATGAGCATCCGGATCAACAGCCAAGGTACCACCCCAGCACTCAGACCCTCTGTGCTTCTTGCACAAGCACAAGAGAAGGGCCTCATAGCCAACATATGTAAAGAGTGCCTACAGATCAACAAGAAAAAAAAGATTAACAGACCAGTACAAGGAATGGGCAGCTGGGACTCATCATGCATACTCAGTCGTATGCAACTGTACAACTCCATGGACTATAGCCTGCCAGGCTTCTCTGTCCATGGGATTCTCCATGCAAGAATACTAGAGTAGTTTGCCATTTCCTCCTGCAGGGGATCTTTCCAACCCAGGGATTGAACCCACCACGTCTCCTGTGGCTCCTGCATTGGCAGATGGATTCTTTGCCACTGAGTCACCTGGGGAGTACAACTTATAAACTAATAGGAAAAATTGTTCAACTCCATGTCTTTGGGGCTCTGCAAGTTAACTAGGGGATACCATTTTTCATCCATCAGAGTTTGATAATATCAAATATTGTTCAGGATGTGGTAGAAATGGGCCCCCTTGGTCCTGCTGGTGGGCGTGTAAACAGGTGACAACTTGGCAGTCTTTTTTTTTTTTTTTGACTGTGCCTCGGAACATGTGGGATCTTAGTTCCCTGACCAGGGATCAAACCTGTGCCTGCTGCATTGGAAGCATGGAGCGTTAACCACTGGACTGCCAGGAAAGTCCCGGGAATGTCTTTTAAAGATAGAAGATGTACTTGCCCCAGGACTGGGTGATTCTGCTTGGTATCTAGAGCAGAGTTGATGCAAGGGCTCAGGGAAACTCAGGTGTCCAAGGATGTTCACTGCAGATGTTTGCATGATGTCCCTAGTGTGTCCATCAGTAGGGGAATGAATGAACCAAGGCTGGAATACTTTGGCCATTAAAAAGAATGACATGATTTGGGCTTCCCTGGTGACTCAGACAATAAAGAATCTGCAATGCAGGAGATCCAGGTTCAATCCCTGGATCGGTAAGATCTCCTGGAGAAGGGAATGGCAACCCAGTATTCTTGCCTGGAGAATCCCCATGGACACAGGAACCTGGCGGGTTACAGTCCATAGGGTTGCAAAGAGTCGGACACGACTGAGTGACTAAGCACAAGCACATTGCTTAAGACTTGTAATCATGCTGTACACCTGAAAAACTTAACATTGTAAATCAACTATACTCCAATAAAAATTATTAGAAAAGGACTTCCCCGGCAGTCCAGTGGCTAAGACTTTCCACTTCCACTGCAGGGGGCACGAGACTTCCATCCCTGGTTGAGGAGCTAAGATCCCACCTGCTTTGCAGTGAAGCCAAAAAATTAAGAAAAAAAATTTTTTTAATTATTAGGGGAAAACAAGAGTTGTAATCATGCAAAAAAGCAAATTCAAGACAAATACATTCTTATTCAATAAGTATTTGTTGAATACCTACTGTGTGCGCTGCTGAGAGATCAGGTCTGAAGCTTTGTGAAGCTTCACATCTGGTGGGGATGACCCACATGATACAGCTCATTGCATGGGGGCTGGTTTTCGGTGACAAAGGGTGTTTTTTCTTCTTCCCGCAGCCTCCGAGAGCCGCCAGGACTCGGCTGCGAACCTGACCAGCACCAACGGCAGCAACAGTATTAGCATGTCAGTAGAGATTAATGGAATCATGTACACAGGTAGGCTGGCCTGGCATGCACGCCCACTTTGACCATGTCTTTCCGGAGTCCTGGTTGCCCCTCCGGTGTGGCTGGCTTCAGCCCAGAGCTCTTCCCTTATGAGACTAGAGTATGAGAGATAGTCTGTGTCTTATACTTAGCCAGGTGCTCAGCAAGTACTAAGTGCTCAGCATGGTCATATCACGTGTTGTGTACTTCAAAAATAATGTGGTCAGACCCATGACTCCTATAGGCCACCAGGTGGCAATGTTGACACAGAACAGCTCTGTTGCTGTAAAGACCCCATGAGGGGAGGCTTGAGGAAGTGGTGGTGTCCTGGGGGAGAGGGACTTTGCTGGGAATCGCTCAGGAATGGCTTGCCCCTGTCATGTGACCTTTTACATTCTCCACGACTTATCTCTCCTCCTGTCCTTGCACCAGGAGTGCTGTTTGCCCAGCCGCCGGCCCCCACGCCACCCTCCGCTCCCAGCAAAGGTGGAGGCAGCAGCAGCCGGGGAGGAAACAGCGGGACCAACAGCAGCAGCAGCAGCAGTGCAGGCAGCCAGGCAGGGCCGGCAGGGATGTCTGCACCCCCCACATCTACCTCAAACAACTCATTGCCTTAACCGCTACACTCCCCACCCTGGGAACCTGCCAGAATGGGCAGGGGGTCCAGGTGGGCCAAGCAGGGGCTGGGATGGCGGAAGATACGGGTGGGGAGGGGAGGTATCCACAGAGGAGCGACAGCTTAACGCCAAAAAGAAAAGAAAAATATATATACATATATATATATATATATATATATATAAAAGAAAATTTAATAAAACAGGGGAAAACCAAGGAACACTTGAATTACTCAGGTTTTGGACATTCAGAGATGAATTGTGAGAATATCAAAGGAAATTAGAAATGAGAGAGGCAAATGTCTACTAGGGCTCTCCTGAAGCCCTGGTGGACCCATGTGGACTGGTGTCTGGTTTCAACAGGCCAATCCTGTTTACCTCATACATCCCTGCACTGTGTTTTTTCATTTTTATCTGTTTTTTTTCTTTGCTTTTTTTTTTGTCCGTTTGTCACACACTCACCACACCCAGCTCCTTGTGTTGAATGAAACCCCTGAGCCAAGATCAGTTGAATTTTTTTGTTGTTGCTTTTGGGAACTGTTGTTGTTTTTTTAAAAGAAATAGTGAAATTCAAACTCTATAGGGTTTTTAAGAGGTTTTAGGGGTTTTGTTTTGTAAATATTCTATTTTATTCTTGGGGGAGGAATCAAACCTAGGAAAAGGATATATATATATCTATATATTTGTGTTCATTCAGGGAAACTGGACTTGAAAAAGAAAAAAAAAAAAGCAAAAAAACCCAAGTAATACCCTTTATTTTTCCCATGACTGATTTGGGTTCGGTTGTGCATTTCCTGTGGTGCAGTGGGCCCAGGACACTGGATGCCTGGGCTGGAGTCAGCAGAGCCGATGAACTCAGGTGCTGTGGGCTGGGCTGGGCTGGCTGGGGTGGGGGGTGCATGGCGGGGTCCTGGGGGAAGAGGGGCAGGGATGCTGAATGCTAGATGTCACCGGACTTGTGTTTCAGGCTGGGCTCCTCAGTCGGGAGCCCTGAAGTCTTAACTCAAAAGGAGAAATTGCTGGGGTGGGGGGTGCTCCCCTGCCAACCCCAGGCTCCTGTCTCAGGGATGAACACGGCCTGGGGACTGGCCTTGCCTGAGAGCACTGCTTCTGGGGATGCCATGTCTGGGGATGGGGGTGAGCCAGCCTTAGCTCAGGATGAGGTTTCTGGGGCCATGGCACCCTGAACCCCCTCACCCCACCCCACTCCCATTCTCATCTCTTTAACTTTGTCCCTCTAAATGCTGGGAGCCCTGCAGTGACTCGAGGAACTACAGGCCGAGGGGGCCCTGCACTCCTCCCCCTCCTCAACCCTGTTCCCTGGGTCAGAAGGCAGGCATTGGTGGCATGCAGCTGGGGGTCAGGGGCACCTGCACATCCGTCCTCCTTAAGCCCAGGTGTGCTTTTGGGGGCCCAGTTTCCTTCCGTCCATGGGACCAGGTAGTGTTGGCTAGGGCTGTGCCTCCCTCATGCGAGGTAGCGAGGTAGTGCTTTTTCACATCCGTCTGAGGGTGGGGGTGGGCTGGGAAGAACGCAGCTGTTCCCAGGTGAGCCTGGAAACTCTAATTGGACCCTGGAGCCCGGCCTAACCAGACCGGAGGGGTGGGGCGCCACCAGCAGCCTGCTGTCTCCCAACCCAGGCGTCATCTTGTTGCCTTGGAGACCTTGGGGGTGGTCCTGAGCCCCCAGTCTCATCGGGTTTGCCTTCCTGTGGGGTGAGGTGTGTCTCTGGGAGGGAACCCATTTCTTTGGTGTATCTCAGGGTTGCTGACGCCCCCCACCTTCCCAGGAGAGGGTGGCACAGGGCTTGGGCCTTTCTTCCTGCTTCCGGAACAGTCTCCCCTCCTGTCGTCTCCCACTGCAGCGGCACAATCATTGTGGGAGGGTGATCCTTTTGTTCCCAGACACAATCTGCCCCCTCTTGTTTGCCGTTTTCTCTTCTCTCTCTGCTCTTCCCTCACCTGACCCCGAGAGTGTGTGGGGCTGCCCTCTGCCCCCTACCCGCTTCCTGCCGGCCTCATAGAGGGGGGGTGTCTGCTGCGAGTTTCGGTTTCTACCTCAGGTCTGACTCTTGATGCCAAAACCCCCGCCCAGGTGCCCACCTCCCTAGCCTCCAGTTCAGGGTCCCACGCATGTGTGCTGTTGCATCGACCTGTGTCGCGGGGACCCGGCATCAGGGGACAGAGCTTCGTGCAGGCAATGCCCCACCCCACCCTGCATCTGACTCAGGGTGTGCCTGTGGTGCTGGGCAACGCTGATGATTGTAGGGGAGGGGGCATGGGCCCAGGAGGGGGGACCCACCAGCCATGGGAATAGCAGGGGGTCCTGGGGCCAGGAGGGACTTCGTCCTCCAAGGGGCCCTGCCTCTGCCTAGGTCGCTTCAATCAGCACCCCCACACTCCCAGCCCCACCGCTACCTATTGGTGTGGGTTTCTGGGGTGCACTTAGCACCCTTTATGCAAACCCGGGGGACCGGGGTTGAGTGCTGTTCATTCCTGAACAGGTGGGGCTTAGCAGCATGCCTTGGATGGGGACCCCCAAACTCAGGGTGGAGAGGGGCTCGAGGGGTACCCCTGATCTGCTGATGCTTGTGGACGGGCTGCTTCTAGAACCTTCCTTGTGACCTCCAAACTGGCCGCAGGTCTGTAGCTGTCCAGCTGGGGGGTGGGCGGGGGTGGGGGGTGGGCACGGGGTGGCGGGTTGGTTTGTAATAGTTGTGTGTTTGTACAGTCACTTTTCTCACTGTTAGCATTTTTGCCCACCACCATTTTTTTTCCCTTAATTTTGCTTCTGCATTTTTTTCTTGGCAAACACGACTTCAGCCTTTCATGCCTGACTTGTGAAATTTCAGTTTCTCTGGGGTTTGTCAGAAGGCGTGGGGAGCACGCCTGAACTCAGGTTAAAGGGAAAAAAAACTTCCAATAAAAAGACGTAAAACTACTCTCTACCTCTGGCTGGGCTCAACCTGTTGCACCTTGGCTGTGGCAGGGCAGCCTGTGACGATTTATTTCAGTTTTTGCAGGATATTCAGGTATTAAAAGGAAGGGGGGAAAAAGACAAAAAAAAAAAGTGTGATTTTGAAATTTAAACGAACACTGAAAGTTTACATTTTATAACATTATTATGCAGATTGTATTTAAACTTCAGAAATATTTAAGACAATTGTAACCCTGTAAAGCTGATGAAATATTAAAACAAGACAAAACACTTCTGACTTTTAACAGAAAACGGCTCCTCTGGTGGTTTTTTTTGGGCGTCGCCCCACCCCTACTCTGCTCCTGGTGGCAGGAGGCTGAGGGCCTGATGGTGAGGTCCCCCAGTGGGGACTGTGCCCCCCAGGACCACTAAGCCACATCCCCGATGTCCTCCAGTGGGTGCCATGGTGGGGGGAGGAGGGGACAGTGGACAACCCACCCCCAAGTCAGCAGTGCCTGGCCCTTGTGGGTGAAATGTAGGGACCCCCACACGCCCACCAGGAGGAGCCCAGGCAGTCTTGGCAGCCATATGGGTCCACCCAGCACCCATTCCCTAGCCTTCCGGCTGTGGTTCAGTCCACACTTCTACACTTGACCTGAGGACCCAAAGTAAGCGGACCAAGAGGCAGACTTAGCCCTGGGACCCTCGGGCTCAACACACCTGGGAGGGAAACACCTGAGCATTTTCTAAGTATCCTTTCTTCATCTACCTCTCGCCCCCACCCCATGAACAGAGGACTAATGGCCTCAAGGTCAGCGTGGCCAAATGGTGGGTAGGACTGGCCTCTTGCCACCTGGCTCCCCAGCATCCGCTGGCCTGGGCCGGTCTCTCCTGCCTGGGTCAGCCCCTAAGTCTGCATTGAGGGAGGAAAAACAATGTCACCCCTCCTGGTGCATGTGCCTCCCTGTAGCCCATTCACGTGGTCCCAGCCTCTGTGAACCAGGGGGACCTGAGGAACTCAGAGGACAGGGGTTAACCCACCTGCCTCTCAGAGCCCCCCTGCCCTCCCGGTCTCGGAGGTAAAGTAAAAGTGATTTTTTTTTTTTTTTAAGGCCTTCTGGGCAAACTGGATCGGCCAGTCCAGCATCTTCATTCCTCTGAAGAGGCCCAGAGAGGGGCCCAGAGGCCCTGAGGTTACACAGCCCCGAGGCTGCGGAGGGATGCAGGGAGGGGGTCGGGCCCCACCCCCTCCTCCCTAGCCTCTCAGATCCCCGCGGAGCCTCCCACTCTGTGCCTGTGAGTAGGCCGGGGGAGCCTCCCTGGAGGTGAAACTCAAAACCAAGTCTGATCAGCAGAGCCGCGGGAGCCAGCCCGGAGCCCGAAGAAGAGGGTTTTCGCTTGAGTCATCAGCCTTCCGCAACGCCATTAGTGCACTTAGCAGGCTAGGCGCTGGATTTGAGCCTGGGTTCCCGTTCCTCGCCAACCCACAGTGCCCCCTCTCTGGGCTCCGGCTCCAGGTGGGCAGGGCGGGAGACCGGGCAGTGTGTACCCTCAGCCTGCAAACAGAAGGCGCTTAATACCCGAGTAGGGAATAAAGAACGGGGTTGGGGGGCTTAGACCCAGAGCGGTTTTGCAGACCTCTGTGCCTCGGTTTCCCCGTTCTGCCCCGCCCCTACCCTTACGTCCTCAGGCCTAGGAGCGTTAGTGGATCTGGGATGGGACGCCAGGCTGGCACCAAGGAGGTCTGGCGACTGGGTGGTCCGAGAGGCCCCCAAAGTGTGGCTTTTGTCCTGGCCCTCTGACACAACTGGTCTGTCCTCATTCCGGAACCAGGCTGGGGGTGGGGTGACCTCTGACCTCACACATCAGCCCAGCTGAGCTGGGTCCCCCGTGACGGGAGGAGGGGAAAAGGAAGGAGGGGAAGGAGGGGGCCCGGGACTGCACCGCAGCTGCCTGCCCTCCAGCGGAGCCCTGGCCTGCCCATGCCCTGGCTTCCACGTCTTCGACTTCTGTTTGTAACAGGTCCCCCTTCGACCTGCACCTGCAGGGCCCACCTTTCCTCCTGGAACCCCAGGAGGCTAAGTTGCTTGGCAACTTAGCCAGGGAAGACCTCCCCAGAGGAGCACCCAGATCCAGGGTTCAAATCAGCATTCCCGACTGGCCCCTGGGGAAACTGAGGCCCAGAGCTGGGCAGTGACTTGCCCCTCTGCTCAGAAGGAGGACCGGGTTCAAGCCCTGAGTTGGTGGTTGGAAAAAGGCCACCTTGGCCCACCCCTGGGAGGTGCAGGGTGTCACCATTCTCAACTGGGGTTCCAGAGAATGCCCAAGATTCAGAGAAAGATGTGGTTTGGGGAAAATGGTATCTGGAAAATGTAAATAACCATTCAAGGTGTTTCATTAAGAACAAAAAAAGTTTGAGGAACCGGGGTTCTAGCTCCAATTCATCTTCAGACTAGGTAGTACTTGCCTCAGTTTCCCCTTTTGGAAGCTTCTGGAGATTTGGACACCCACCTCTCTCCAATTTACAAAAGTCCTTCAGTTTCACATTCCACACCCCTCCCCCCAACTTCCCTGGGATAAAATAAAACCCAGGTCCTCATGTCCAGCTCCCCCCACCACGGTCAGCCTCAGGGCCTTTGTTCGCGCGTCTGTCCCTCTTTCTCTTCTGGACACCTGTTCAGGGAAGCCTTTCCGACCGATCAGGCCGGTACCCCCTGACACCCTCTGACGCGTCCCGCCCCCTCTCCCCGGTTGCTGCTTGTTGCTGTTGGCCCCCCGGGCTTGGAGCGACTCCCTCTAGCATCTCGGTGAATGGCTCGAGCCTGCCACCTGGCGGCCGGGCCTGGGCCTGCGGAGTCCCCGGCTCCAGCGCCGCGCCTTCTCCAGGAAGGCCCCCTCCTCCCCTCTCCTGCCCATCCTCTCCTCCTAGATCGCGCGGCGGGGTTGGGGAACGTACACAGCACCCAGTCCCCATATTGCTTCTGGGTACACCGCCCAGGACAGGCATGAGACCGCGACTTTTGAGCGAATTCTCCCTTTCCAAAGGTTGGCAACTAATTCCCTATTTAAAATGTACTGTTTAAAAAATAAAATAAAATGTACTGTTTGCGGACACAGCCTGCAGCCAGCACTCTGACACGAGGTTGAGTGCTCCCTAGACCTCACGATTTGTTCGACCTGCACCAAGTTGCTGAAATTAAAATGTGGGTTTTGTGGCCCCCGAAGAAGCGAGGTCCAGGGGGAGGCGGACCCTGGGTCCACGAACACACATCTAACTGGCTGTTTTGAACGCCAGCTACGTTTTGTTGGGGTTTCCCTGGTGGCTCAGCCGGCAAAGAATCTGTCCGCAATGCAGGAGACATAGGTTCGACCCTTGGGTCTGGAAGATCCCCTGGAGGAGGGAATAGCAACCCACTCCAGTATTCTTGCCGGGGAAATCCCATGGACAGAAGAACCTGGTGGTCTACAGCCCATGGGGTCGCAAAGAGTCGGACACGACTATCACTACCTGTTATGTTAGGAGCGTAGCCTGTTTTACGTGCAATGTCTCGATCCTGTGAGGTCGGTACTCAGTATTTGCACAATTAGAAGAAGAAGAAGAATCTGCGAAGTTGCGTGCTTGGCCAAAGCGCCCAGTGCAAAGGGCCAAGCCAGACCTCCAGGCTCTGAAGCTACTAACTGCTCTCAGGAGACTCTACGCCTTGGTTTCGCCATCTATTTTTGGAAGAAGTATCCTTCTAAGAGCTCTAACCAGGCGGTGCACCCCTTATTTTTCGCAGAGCAGGAAGATAACTCAGCCTGGTTCATAGGGCAGCCCCCCGCTCCCCGCCCTGAGGTGTGTGCGCGCGCGCAGGACAGCCGGCAGCCTTGAGCCAGGCAACCTGTGCGCCGCTCTATCCGGCACGGCGCAGTCGCCCGCGTCTCGCTGATGATTACGCACGTCCGGGGCGGTGGAGAAGGCAAGATGGCGGCGCCCATGGAGGTAGCCGTGTGTACGGACTCGGCGGCCCAGTTATGGAGCTGCGTTGTGTGGGAGCTGCACTCTGGCGCCAACTTGCTCACGTACCGCGGAGGCCAGGCAGGGCCCCGCGGCCTGGCGCTACTCAATGGCGAGTACCTGCTGGCCGCACAGCTGGGCAAGAACTACATCTGTGCCTGGGAGCTGCAGAGGAAGGTGCGGCGGCGTGTTCCCGGGCGCCGTTGGCGAGCTGCGCGGCGCTCAGGGGTCGGGGGAAAGGGCGGTGGAGGCTACATGGACCCTGAGCCGGGCTAGGAGTGGGTAGTCCCGTTAAGGTGTTCTGCGCACGCGCGGGTCTGGGGTCTTTTGGGGGAAGGTAGGGAGTCGCGCGCCCGTTGTGATTGCGAGCGGCTAAGGCGCTGCGCGCACACGCCGAGCTGAAGGTGGGCAGCTGCTTCGGGGTGGGGGGGTTGCTAGCTGTGCGCATGCGCACAAGGAGGGCCGGGGGTGGGTCCCTTGGGGGCCCTGTGTGGGAGCCGGCGCGTTAGGCGAGAAATTTAGTTAAAAAGTGTTTGCATTAGGGGTTCCGTCGGTATCCTGAGCTTGGAGGGTGAAGGTCCGAGGCTTGAGGGAGCCCGCTGAAGGGTGACTCAGGAGTCTAGTGCATTTATTGTCCCCAGAGACGCTGCTGCTGCTACTGCTAAGTCGCTTCAGTCGTGTTCGACTCTGTGCAACCCCATAGATGGCAGCCCACCAGGCTCCCCCGTCCCTGGGATTCTCCAGGCAAGAACACTGGAGTGGGTTGCCATTTCCTTCTCCAGTGCATGAAAGTGAAAAGTCAAAGTGAAGTCGCTCAGTCGTGTCCGACCCTCAGCGATCCCATGGACTGCAGCCTTCCAGGCTCCTCTGTCCATGGGATTTTCCAGGCAAGAGTACTGGAGTGGGGTGCCATACCTTTTGCCATTAGGGCCCACGATTAGAGAAACTTAAAAATGCAGCCCTTGACGGTGCTTGCTGCCTGCTTTTGCCAGCTGACATCTCTTTGGGTGGGTTCTGTGTTGTCTCTTGTGTGTGGTGTGGTCCACACACAAACTTGAGAAGTTGTTCCATTTTAGAGATCTGGAAACTGAGGCTCAAGGTCCTAGGCGACACTTCAGTGGGGATGCAGGACTAGGGCAAAAGCCAAGTGGCCATTGGGTCCTCCTGGACCCTCTGTGCCTTCCCCACCCGAACACCTGGGGGTCCCTCTGACCCCCAGTCCAGAGAGGTGCTGTCTTGCTTTGAAAGAGATTCCACAGGCCTCCACCCCCACAATGCGTAGCATCAATTGGAGTGGGTCCGTCTTTGCTGAACCATGGATTTGCTCAGAGTATCCCATCCTTTGCTTCCCTACCCACCCCCACCTTCTTTCTACTCCTGGACTTACCAGCTGTCGCCTGCCCCTTCCCCAGGTTCCTCCCCCATGAAACTCAGAGGCTTTTTCTGTCTCTAGGACCAGCTTCAACAGAAGATCATGTGCCCGGGACCAGTCACCTGCCTCACCACATCGCCCAATGGCCTCTACGTCCTGGCAGGGATCTCAGAGAACATATACCTGTGGGAGGTGAGCCCAAGGACTCAGAAACACGAGGGTGGGCTCAGCCTGTTGGTGGGCTGCTGGTCAGACCACTGAGCGGGTTGTCATGGACAGGCTGTTATGTTTGGGGAAACACTCACCTCCCTTCCTGTGCATAGTGCAGTGTCCGAGGTCCCAGGACAAAGCCTTTCCTGACGCCTGCCCGCAACCAGTTTGCAGAGGAGAGGGAGCTGGCAGTCTCACTTCCAGCTCTTCAACCTCACTGCGCGATTCTGAAACTAGGAAGCCTTGCCCAAGTGCAGGGAGAGAAACTGAGGCACTCACCCTGTGGTAGAGATCCTCCTCTGCTGTGGTCAGGCCAGTGCAGGGGGTGTGGGCAGATTTCAGCAGCTGGTCCACCATCATTAGAGGGCTCCGCTGGCTTGCCAGTGGTTGGCCCTTCTTGATGGGGGAACAGTCTGGGTGGAGTCTGTCTGGCCTGGAGGGACCCACCCTCTAGGAGAATTCCTGGCCAACGTGCATCATGACCACAAGGGGGCGCCCCACAGGGCCGCTCTGGCTTGGGCTCTGACTCCTGTACTCTGTGGACCTTCTCCCCGCCCCTCTGCGGGGTGAGCGCCTGGGTGTCTGTGTCCAGGTGTCCTCACATAGACAGTGGTCACCTCACTCCCATGTCACTTATCTGAATGGATTATATTTCCAAAGACTATATTCAAGTGAGGTCACAGGTTTTGGAGGTTGGGGTGTGGACATGTTTATCTGGGTGACAAAGTTCATCCTTCCGCAGCTTCTCTGCCCTCTCACCCCTGCCCAGCCCTTCCCTGGTGTCCCTGCCGCCAGGGGCCTCCTCTCCTGGAACCCAAGCTCCCCCTCCCCCATGGTTCCCAGCATGAGTCCCACCCCCAACTCAGAAGGTGGTCACTTGCGGTTGTGACCACTGCCATCCCTTAGCTCAGAAGGCAGTTGCTTGCAACTGTGACCGGCTTGTCACAGGAGCTGTGAAGCCCTGGTGCAGGGGCCATGGGGGTAGGCTCTCCCTGCAGGCCCCCACCAAGCCAGTGCCCCTCCCCCCAGGTGTCCACAGGGAACCTTCTGGTCATCCTGAGCCGCCACTATCAGGACGTGTCATGCCTGCAGTTCACGGGGGACAGCAGCCACTTCATCTCAGGGGGCAAGGACTGCCTAGTGCTGGCCTGGAGCCTCTGCAGGTAGCACCATGGCCCCGGTGGCTCCTTGTCCAGCTGTGGCCTCTGGGTAGGCAAGGCCTTGGCCACGAGGGCGGGAAGCAAGGGGCACTGGGTCAGGCGGGCTGGTACCAGGAGGACCGGGGGCCGGGCTGCCACCTGGAGATGAGGTGAGGGCGTGGAGATGCCCGCTGAGGTCTGCCCACCCCCTCCCCAAGCGTGCTGCAGGCAGACCCCTCCCGGACCCCTGCCCCCCGGCACGTCTGGTCTCGCCACACCCTCCCCATCACAGACCTGCACTGCGGCTTTGGGGGGCCCCTAGCCCGGGTGGCCACCGCCTCGCTGGACCAGACAGTGAAGGTAGGACCCTCACTCTGCCACGTGCCCCGCAGTGGATGTGAGCTGAGCCCAGCTGGCAGGTTCCTGGCCCAAGGGAGCCAGCACATAATGTTCTCCTCCAAGCCAGTGGCTCCAGACAGCTCTTGATCCCCCGACGCTTCCAGCCTCAAGGACGGCCAGAGGGTGGACAGTCTAGGCCTCTGTCAGCTTGGAAATTCCCACTTGGCCACTGCTCCTGGCGGCTCCTAACCAAGCCTTACGGGATTCAAGGGCATCCTCGGATCTTTGTCCATGGTTGGGGGATTCAGGGCTGACCTGCTGGGGGCCTGGGGGCTGACAGTCACTGAAGTAGGTGGTGGACAGGGGTCCCTGAGCCCCCGAGACCTCTGTGGTGACAGTGCTTGTCGGAGGTTCTGTGGGACCCAGCCTCCCACCTGGTCCTTGGCTCTCACACCGCCACCCGCCCCCAGCTGTGGGAGGTCTCCTCAGGTGAGCTGCTGCTGTCCGTACTCTTTGATGTGGGCATCCTGGCCGTGACCATGGACCTGGCTGAGCATTACATGTTCTGCGGCGGCAGCGACGGCTCCATCTTCCAGGTCGATCTCTGTACCTGGGTGAGTGTCTATGGGCAGCAGGGTCAGGGGACGGGCTTGGGGCTGAGGCACTGCCAGGCCCCTGCTCACCTGCCCTCCTGCATTTGCAGCCCGGGCAGAGAGAGAAGAGCTTCCAGCCAGAGCAGGAGCACGGGAAGGTGTTCAGAGGGCACAGGTGCGGGGACCAGGCAGGGACAGGGGTTGGAGGGAGGTTGCTGCCCTGGGGCACAAATGCAGGCCTGGTCCTGCTGCTGCCCCACCCCCAGCCCTAGCATCCTGGGAGCCAGCTGATGCATTTATCATCAGGAACCAGGTGACCTGCCTGTCGGTGTCCACGGATGGCAGCGTGCTGCTATCGGGTTCCCACGATGAGACCGTTCGCCTCTGGGATGTACAGAGCCAGCAGTGCCTCAGGACAGTGACCCTCAAAGGTGGGCGTGGCCACCACCACTGCTCCCCAAACCCAGGCAGGGCAGAGGAAGGACTCAGGGCCCGCCTCGTGGAGGGCACAGCCTGGCTGAGGGTGGTCCTGACCACCTCCTCCACCCCACCCTTAGGCCCCGTGACCAATGCCTGCATCATGCTTGCACCCGTCAGCATGCTGAGCTCCGACTTCAGACCAGGCCTGCCCCTGCCCCACTTCAACAAGCACCTGCTAGGCGCAGAGCACGGGGACGAGCCGCACCGCGGGGGCCTCATGCTGCGCCTAGGCCTCCACCAGCAGGTATGCCTCACCTGGCAAGGGCAGGGCACGTTTTCCCACTGAGGCTGGGCTCTGTCTGCTGTCTTTGTGCCCCAGAACCACACAAGACTGCAGGGGCTTCCACACCCTTCCAGGGGACTCGATGGATGCCTGTACCCAGCATTGGCTACTGGCCCAGAGCAGCGCGCCCAGATGGTGTCCAGCAGGAGACAAATGGCCTGGAACAACAGCAGGGTCCAACCATTTTGTCAGGCCGGCAGGCTGTCCCCACCGGCTGGAGGCACTAGCTGACCGCCTGGCCATCCCTGGGAGTGGCCGACTGATTCAGCTCTTGTGTTTCAGGGGTCAGAGCCCAGCTATCTGGAGCGGGTGGAGCAGCTGCAGGCGGTGATGTCCAGCACACTGGAGAAGGTGGGAGGAGGAGCAACCCCAAGATGGGGAAGGGGCAGGGCCCAAAGGTGGGAGAGCGAGCCTGGAGGGGAGAGGCCCAGGGTGGGCAAGGGGCTGGGTTCAAGATGGCCAGGCTCACCTCAGGTGGGCTCCTAGGGGCAGTCTTGGCTCAGACTATTGGAGAGGATCTACCTATGCCCCCACTCACCATCCCGGACTGTAGCGACAGTGGCCTTCAGAGCAGGGCAGAGGTCTGAGCACCCCCCCCCCACAACCCCCCGGCCCAGTCTGAGCGCCCCGCCCCTCCCCCAGAATGTCCTGGGAGGCCAGGACCAGCTGCGGATCCGGGTGACTGAGCTGGAAGATGAGGTGCGGAACCTGCGCAAGATCAACCGCGACCTCTTTGACTTCTCCACACGCATCATCACACACCCAACCAAGTGACACGTCTGGACTCGCCCTCAGCCAGCAGAGCCCATGGCCCAAGCCTGTCCTCTGCAAGGTCCTATCGCTTGGATTGGCACCCCACCAGGGTCTCAGTCCAGGGTTGACTGGCTGCCCTGCCGTGACCTGCCGTGTCACATGAGTGCTCTGCTATTTCTAACAAAAGACCTAAAATCCTACCTTTCGGCCTCCTTGTGCCCCCGCTGGGCTGAGGACCCTCGCCGTGGGACCTGCCAGGGGGATTTGCCACAGCTATCACAGAGTCTGAGTCCCAGACATAATGTCTAGAAGCCTAGGTTCTCACCTGCTCCCTCACCTGCCAGCCCTGTGCAGCTCCCAGGGGGCCAGGCTGTGGGCCAGGTCCCCAGGGCAAGAGTAACTCAGGGACAGCAGGGTGGTTACACCAGGCCTGTCTCCCCAGCCTGGCTCTGGGCAGCCGACTCTGGGGTGGCAGCCAGTTCTGGGCCAGAGTCATCTCGACCAGAAAGTTCTTGGTGTCAAGGGCCCAAGAGAAGCCAACCACTCCTCCAGCACCACACATACATATACACTGCAGGGTAGATGGGGACGCCGCTAGCTGCCAGCCAGAACCTGGAGCCCAGCCCAGACTTGGGCCCTAAGCCTCCCATGGAAGCTTCCAGAAAGCTGCCCCTAAGTGACAGTCTGTTTAATGGTCCAGAAAATCCATGTGACTTAGCCAGTGCTATAGTAACTGCATCTCCTGCTTTTAGCTGATGGGTGTTCTCTCCTGGGGCCCTGCAACCCCCTCACAGCCCACCTTGCCCTCACACCTAGACAGGTTTACTTGGGGCTGTCAGGTGAGGAGTCCTGCACGTTGCAGTCACCCCACACAGAATAAGGTTCCAACAGGCTCTGGGCTCCTGGTTGGTCCCTGGCAGCAGGGTGGGGGAAGGGGACCTGGGGGCTCAGTGTTCCCCTCCTCGCCCCTTGGTCTCCAGGAGGTCTGGAAGGTGGGGAGGGCATCAGGGTTGGCTGAGGCTCCCCCGGGGCCTAGGGCCACCTCTCCTGCCTGGCCCCATGTCCAGGCGCTGCCATCCTGTGCCTGGTGCTTCTCTGCACCCCGGCCATCTGCACTCAGCTCATAGTTCAGTGACTTGGGAGGAGATGCTGGTTCTGGAGACCTGGGTACTGTTCCCTGTATCTGGTCAAGTCCCAGGCAGGAGCTGACAGGGGTCCAGCCTCGGGGGGTCACCTCCACTGGCTCAGGGTTCTTCCCTCAGCAGCAGGGATACTGTTGTCACTGCCCAGAAGTTCCGGGGTGCCCTTAGCACAGCTCTGGACCTTCAGCTGCTGACTTGGGTCCTGGGGTCCCTCCTGGCTTGCCCACCCCATCTGTGGCTGCAGCTGAGGGGACCTTGGCCACTCATGGCTCCTGTGGGGCTGAGGGTGTGCACCCCTGGGCAGGGATGGTGGGGTCCCACCCTGGGGTGGTCACTGTGATGACTCAAGCCTGAGGTAGTCCCAGCAGGGCCTAGGAAGAGCTTTCAATCAATGTGCAACCAGCCTCGCCCGAGCTCTCCTTGCTACCAGTCCATGGGGGCCTGGAAGGTCCCCTTCCCCCTCCACAGGCCACACAGTCCAGAGAAGGTCCCTGGTAGGCTGGAAGGGCTGGAGCCCACTGGCCCCTTTCCCTGAAATCCCCACATGGCCTCAGACAAGCCACACCTCACCCTGAGACTGTGTTGTCACTCAAAGGAAACGTGTACCTCCTTGGTTCGTGAGGAGTTCAGGAGCCAGCGTGCAGCTGTACGGGTGCCCAGCACAGTCAGTACTCCTGTTGCTTGTCTGAGAATCTGTAGAAATCCAACCTGACCCTGAATCCTGGGCCATCACTGCCAGAAGGGGAGGTGTAGACTGCATCTGACATTCTCAGGTGACTGAGTTGATGGAAACCTCTCCTGGCCAGGACAGCCATTATTTAAAAAACAAGTGTCAGGATGTGGTGGAGGTGTCTTCCGAGCACTTGTGCATCATTGGTGGGAAGGTGAAAGGGTACAGCTATTCTAGCAAATAGGAGGGTCATCAGAAAGTTAAGCGTGGAATCACCATGTGTCCCAGCAATCCCTCTACAGGTACCTTGCCCACAGAAATGAAAGCAGGAGGCCTGAAGAGATGTTTACACACCCGTGTTCACATCAGTGTGATTCACAGCAGCCAAAGAGTGGAGACAACCAAATTGTCAAAGATGATGGATGAGTGAGTGGTCCTTTTGCATGGTGGAATATTACTCGGCCTTTAAAAAGAGATTCTGACACCTGCTACAACCTGGTTGGACCTTGAGGATGGACATAATGCTTAGTGAAATAAACCAGACCCAGAAGGAGACACACTGTCTGATTCCATTCACTGGAGGTCCCTAAAGGAGTCAGATCCACAGAGAAAGTAGATGGTGGGGCCAGGGGCTGGTGGAGGAGTTGGGGAGTGTTTCATGGGGACAGAGTTTGTTTGGAAAGATGAAAAAGTTCTGGAGATGACGGTGGGGCTGGTTGCACAACAATGTGAATGCGCTAAATGGCATGAGCTGTAGACTCTAGAAATGGTTGAAATGGTGAATTTTGCATTATATATATTTTACTACATTTAAGGAAAAAACCTCGCCTGTCTTTGTGTATGATGTGAACTACTACCAATGCCCTGTAAAGCTGGGAGCTGAGGCGCAGAGGCCAGGCGCCCACCTCGGGTCACCCAGATGGGGGCAGTCCCAGTTTCCATCAGGTCCCTTCTTCACTGGCCCAGGAGATGGGGAGATAGTGGCCAAGTGGGCCTGGGGGGAGGGGAGATGTGGGGGCTCCCGGGGCTGCCCCCACATGAGTCCCAGGAGGGCCTGAAGAGCCTTCTGGTGTGTGCCTGCTTCCTAGAACCAGCCCTAGCGATGTCTATTGAATGACTGTGCTGAGGGCTATGTTAGGGTGAGGAAGTGTTCCTCCCCAGGCTGGGTCCCTATTTTGGAGGACTCATGCTGGCAAAGGCATCTCTCCCCATGGTGGAATAATGTCCTGGTGGTCCCTGAGGACCCTTTTCAATTTAGCACCTTACCCAGAAGAATGGGGTAGGGGAGGGCTCTCTGGTATGACCGTCATTGTCCTGGGATGCCTGGCCAGGTGGCTGGATGAGGTGGCCTTGTCACCTGGAAGCCAGTCAGCCACCCAGCCCTCATTAGTCATCTCAAAATTCAATCTATGCTGCTGGCATTTTTATTCATCTAATGGAGTTTGTTCCCTGCCTCTCGAACACTGGCTCCAAAAGGAGATGATTTTTTTTTTTTTTTTGCGTGTGAAAAAAATAACTGAGTGTAGACTCATCCATTAGAGCTGGAATGATCTGGACAGATCTGCTGCCCTGTGCCCTGTGGGGTCTTGCCCTCCTGTGGAGGCTTTCTCTGCTCGCCCACCTGGGATGGGAGTGGGAGGAGTCCATGCACTGCACTGCTGGGGCCCTTGCTTGACCAGTGTTCATTGAGCATCTGCTGCATGCCAGGGGCCGTTTCTCACGGGGAGGCACAGAGAACGTAGGAGGCTGAGGGATTGGTAGGTGGCGGGGAGCTATGGAAGGTTCTAGAGCAGTGGAGAGTCATGTAATCAAGTGTCCTTGTCCAAACAGTTGCTCAAGCAGAGTGCCTACTGTGTGCAAGCACTGGAGACACAGCATTAAACAAGCCAGGCTCACCCCTGTCTCCCAGAGTTGACCACTAAATAAAGTAAATAAAGCAAAAAAGATGACAAGTGTGTGATGGAGTTAATGTAGGCAGGGGTGAGGGTGGCTGTTCTGCATCTTTCAGGGAAAATTTTCAAGCAGGGGCATTTGGCATTGGGTCTTGAAGGGTGAAGAAGAATTGTCTGAGTCAAGTTTCCTGCCCACAGCTGGAGGGCATGAGATCTGCCCTATAGGTTCCCATCAGACAAGTCTGCTTCAGTTTCTCCAGCTGCCCACGATGGTAGAGCGCACCCGGGGGGTTGGTCAGGGTAGACACTGTTTCCTGGGGGAGGAACCAGTGCTGCTGTGTGACTGTGGAGGCAAACAGACCCCTTCTGGGCCTTAGTTTCCCTGCCTTATCAATGAGAAATATTTCCAGGCTGGAGGAGGGGGATGAAGGATCCAGGGGTGAGTGTGGGGACCAATTTTGATGCAAAATCCCTCCCTGCTGCTAACCTCCGCTTTCTCATCTGTAGAGTGGGCACAGAGCCAGGGATAGCGGTGGTTAGACCCCACCCCCACCCCCACCCCCGCCTGTTGAGATCATCTGAGCCTCAGTTTCTCCCCCTGCGTCGTGGATCCGATTCCTCCCAAGTGGCTTCCCTGGCACTAGGGGACCAGGAGGGGCAAGGGCGGGCGAAGGCGGGCAAAGGCGGGTGGACTCCGGCAGGGAGGGAGGAGCCGGCCCGGCAGGGGCGGAGAGGGTGCGGCGTGGGCGCGCGAGATCCTGCCTCCCGGGGTGCCATCCGCGGCTCCGCCCCGTGGAACCCGCCGGCAACTTTGGGATGGAGTTTGTGCCGGCGCTGTGGCTCGGCCTGGCGCTGGTGCTGGGGCCGGGGCCCGCCGGGGGCCACCCGCACCCGTGCGGCGTCCTGGCACGCCTGGGGGGCTCGGTGCGCGTGGGCGTCCTCCTGCCCCGCGCGCCCGCCGCCCGCGCCCGCGCCCGCGCCGCCCTAGCCCGGGCCTCCCTGGGGCCGCGGCTGCCCCACAACCTGAGCCTGGAGCTGGTAGCCGCCGCTCCCCCCGCCCGCGACCCCGCCTCGCTAGCCCGCGGTCTGTGCCAGGTGTTGGCGGCACCGGGAGTGGCGGCCCTTATCGCCTTCCCCGAGACGCGACCCGAGCTGCTGCAGCTGCACTTCCTGGCGTCCGCCACCGAGACCCCCGTGCTCAGCGTGCTGCGGCGAGAAGCGCGCGCGCCCCTCGGCTCCCCGGTACGCGCGGGGATCCGGGGCCGGATGGGAGAGGCCCCGGGAAGCTCCTGGGGCGTGGGGTCCGGGGGTCTGGAGACAGTCCTTGGGACGCACGGGACTCGGACTTCTGGACCGTAGAAGAGCGGAGACTCGGAGTCCGGATGACAGAGGCCCAGGATCCCTGGACCACGGATGTCCCTGGGGCTCAGGGACCCGGAATGGAAGACTGGAGCCCTGGGACGCAGGGACCTAGAGCCACGGACCTGCGGCTTGGGACCCCGCGGGACGCCTCTGGACTCCAGACGGCTGATCCCACAGGGCGCTTCCCTGGGCCTTGGAAGTGTAGACCCCCTGGGAGCGGGACCCCCTTGTAGGGTCCGAGGGCGCCTTCGGATCCCCACCCGGCGGGATCGCGAGGCTGGGATGGGGAAGCGGGTCTCCCTGTCCCCTCTCCAGGGGCAACAGTTTCAGAGGCTGAAGCTGGAAGCCTTCCTCCCGTCAGCATCCTCCCAGAGGCCCTCGAGGCTAGGCCGCCCCCACCCACAGCCTCCTTGACCCACAGCCTCCTCCCCCAGACATCAAAACCCTCGTCTTCCTCCACCACTCCTCGACCTTGGAGTTCATTCTCTCTTATTTCCACCCCTAGACTGGAATTTGGGTCCGAATAAGTAGACAATGGGACAAAGAGGAGAGAGGGTGACTGGCAGGGCTCTGGGGACCCCGCGATGCCCCAGGGAGAGACCCCTCCTCTCAGGATACAACGTTGGGAGGGGCACAACGCCGGGATGTGGGGTCTGGTAGGGGGCCTCCCAAGCCACCTTGAAGCCCCCTCCAGGTCTTCCTTCTGAGGGCGGGGAGACCCTGATCCTAGCGGAGGCCTGGGGTCTCTTTAACCCACCTCCACTCCGTTCCTGCCCCTTCCCAGTGGGAGAGATGCAGGACCCAAATCCAAGCCTGTGGGGCCCTCTGCAGCCAGATCCAGGAACTGCACCCCTGCAGTTGGACCTGTCAGGCTTTGTGGGGATAATGGCTTGCCCCCTCTTTCCCTTTCCCCCTCCTTGCCCACGCCAGGGACTGAGCAGTAGTCTCCAGCCTTTCTCCGGGCACTCAGCACCCTGTCCCCACCCAGACAACATCCTGCCTATCCTAGGTGTCTGGTAAAGTTCTCATCCCACACTGAAAGCAAATCCAGGAGAACTTTCGGGGTGTCCTGGGCACAAAGTGGGGCCCTTCAGTGCCTGGTTGGCCTGGGTACGTCTGAATAGAGAGATGGTATGGAGATGGGTTTTGAAGGATGTGTAGGAGTTGGCTGACCTAGATGAGGAAAGGTCTTCCAGCTGGGGAATCCAAAAAGCCTCAGAGTGACTGGAGTCAAAAGAGCAGGCCCTGCAGGTCAAGGCAGGGCCACCCTTTGTGCTGATGGCGATGGGGAGCCACAGAGGGGTATAGAGCAGGGGCTGGGGTGGGAGGAGGTAGACTCAAGGTCCTTTGAGTAGCTAGCGGCAGCCAGGGGACGGGGATGCAGCCTGTAGCACCTGTCAGGAGCAGGTGCTGTGTGCACCCCTGGCACTCCTGGGGGCACTAGCAGACAGGGACGGGGGGCGGGGGGAAGGCCCTGGTCCCCGCAGCTGTACTCCTGGGCTGCCATAAGGCCCACTCCCGACATCGGCTCAAGGTGATATGTGTTTATTGGACATGTACAGATGGGGGTGGGAAGAGTGTGGTGGGACTGTGAGGTCGCCAGCCCTAACTTGACCAACCCCTCTGCCAGAACCCGTTCCACCTGCAGCTGGACTGGGCCAGCCCCCTTGAGACACTGCTGGATGTGCTGGTATCCGTGCTGCAGGCTCACACCTGGGAGGACATCGGCCTGGTGCTCTGCCGTGTACGTGACCCTGGCAGCCTGGTGGTCCTGTGGACAAGCCGGGCGGGCCGGGCCCCGAAGCTTGTGCTGGACCTGAGCCGGCAGGAGCTGGGTGATGCAGGGCTGAGCGCACGCCTGGCACTCCTGGGGGCACCAGCTGGAGGGAAGGCCCCGGTCCCTGCAGCCGTACTCCTAGGCTGCGATGTGGCCCACTCCCAACAGGTGCTGCAGGCTGCACCCCCTGGTCCCCGCTGGCTGCTGGGCACACCGCTGCCCGCTGAGGCCCTGCCTACTGAGGGCCTGCCACCTGGAGTGTTGGCACTGGGTGAGGTGGCCCGGCCCCCGCTAGAGGTTGCCATCCAAGATGTGGTGGAACTAGTGGCCCGTGCGCTGGACAGTGCTGCCCGAGTGCAGCCAGAGCACACCCTGCTTCCCGCCACAGTCAACTGCAGTGACCTACCGCCACCAGAGCCCGAGTCTTCGGGCCGCCTCTTGACACGGTGAGCAGGGCCCTGGCTGCGGGAAGCCACCTCTGCCAGTGGGCCATGACAGGTGACAAGATCGAGTGTTTGCTGTGATCTTGCATGAAAGCAAAACCTAAGAAGAGGATTCTGCAGGGCTGGGGTGGGGGCTTTGGGAGAAGAGGGAAGGGAGGAGAAGAAATGAGTGAGACTGCTGAAATCAGTCACCTTCTGATCGCCAGGGCCCTCAAGGGGGACACCGCCCGGGAACCAGAAGGCCCCACCTGGGCCTCTGAACTGGGCAGCAGCCCTTGGCTCAGGGCTGGGACGTCGCCCCAGTCCCCAGGGCGCGGGTACCCCGCTTGGAAGGGGTCGTGGAATGGGGGGCTCAATAGAGCCTCCAGTGGCCCTGGGTGAGTCTGAGCCGCAAGGCCAAGGGTCTCACCTGCAGGGAGGGATCCCTCTACCCTGACGCTGCCCCCACCCCTACCAGGTTCCTGGCCAACACATCCTTCTGGGGCCGCACAGGGCCGGTGTGGGTAACCAACTCCTCGCAGGTGCACATCTCCCGGCGCTTCCGCCTGTGGAGCCTCCGCCGGGACCTGAGGGGCGCCCGGCCTGGGCCACGCTGGGTCGCTGGCAGGACGGGCAGCTGGAGTCGGAGGCGTGGGGTGCAGCCGAACGGCCCCCACCACTGCCAGGCGCCCAGGAGCGGCCCAAGCTGCGGGTGGTGACGCTGGTGGAGCATCCGTTTGTGTTCGCCCGCCAGCCAGACGAAGATGGGCGGTGCCCGGCAGGGCAACTGTGCCTGGCCCCTGGCACCAATGATTCGGCCGCTCTGGACGCACTCTTTGCCGCGCTGGCCGACGGCTCAGCACCCCGCGCACTGCGTAGGTGCTGCTACGGCTACTGCATCGACCTGCTGGAGCGCCTGGCGGAGGATGCACCCTTCGACTTCGAGCTCTACATCGTGGGCGACGGCAAGTACGGCGCGCTGCGCGACGGCCGCTGGACCGGCCTGGTGGGCGACCTGCTGGCCGGCAGGGCGCACATGGCCGTCACCAGCTTCAGCATCAATTCGGCCCGCTCACAGGTGGTGGACTTCACCAGCCCTTTCTTCTCCACCAGCCTGGGCATCATGGTGCGCGCACGCGACACGGCGTCGCCCATTGGCGCCTTCATGTGGCCACTGCACTGGTCCATGTGGCTGGGCGTCTTCGCTGCGCTGCACCTGACCGCACTCTTCCTCACCCTCTACGAGTGGCGCAGCCCCTTCGGCCTAACACCCCGCGGACGCAACCGGGACACCGTGTTCTCCTACTCCTCTGCCCTCAACCTCTGCTATGCCATCCTCTTTGGACGCACGGTATCCAGCAAGACGCCCAAGTGCCCAACGGGCCGCCTCCTCATGAACCTGTGGGCCATCTTCTGCCTGCTCGTGCTGTCCAGCTACACAGCCAACCTGGCTGCCGTCATGGTTGGGGACAAGACTTTCGAGGAGCTGTCTGGGATCCATGACCCCAAGGTGGGCAACTGCAAGGGGTTTGTGGTCAGAGCTGAGAAGTCTAATCCCCCCACCCCCATCCTCACCCCAGAGAGGGCAGCTGTTCCTTCTCTCAAACTCATACTGAGCCCAGCCCCAAGCTGGGACAACACAGGCAAGGGTGCTGGTGAGAACTGAGAGAGAAGCAAAAAGGATGGTGTGTGAGGTGGTGGTAAAGTTCCAGGCAGGGACTCCCATGGTAGTCCAGTGGCTAAGACTACGTGCTCCCAATGTAGGGGGCCTGGGTTCCATCGGTGGTTGGGGAACTAGATCTCATATGCCACAACTAAGATCCAGCGCAGCCCCCCAAAAAAGGACCATGGAGGAAAATTAGAGTTGGGGACACAGGGCACGATGGAGTGGAAGATTTCTCCAGTGGGGGTCAGGAATGCCTCTGAGAGGCGTGACATATGAGGTGCTTGGTATCAGGGAGGAATGTGGTAAGCAGTGGCAACCTGTGCAAAGGCCCTGGGGCAGGACTGTGCTTGATGTATTGGAGGAGCAGCGAGGAAGCCTTGTGTCTGGAGAAGAGGGGTTGAGGAGGGTAGAGGGAGGAGGGGAGGGCAGGAAGGGGACAGGGGAGGGCCTGCAGGTGTGGGAGGATGTGGCCCTTGAAAATAGCTTGGTTAGAATTTTCTCCAGGAGTCCTAGAGGACTGTGGGCAGAGCAGGGCATACCCTGGCCTACATATTTTTCTCTTTTATTTTTTATTTTTATCTTTTTTTATTTTTCTCTTTTAATGAAAAAATTTTTAATATTCTGGAACAAGAACAACCATGAATGAAACCATTGCCCAGCTCTAAAATAACTCCTGGCCAGTTTCATTCACACACCAACCCCAGTCACTGAATTATCCTAAAGTAAGACCCAGGCCTCCTGTCATTTCATTATGAATATTTGGGAAATTTAAACATCAGGGACCCATTTTCTCAGTTGTCTTCGCCCAACCCTGCCACAGTTTGTTTGAATCTGGATCCAAAATGCACAGACATCGAGGATGGCAGAAACCTCTTAGTTATCGAATCAAACTTAGGTCCACTCACTGGTGGGCAGTGAGACCATTCTATTGACATGGGGTCATGGCAAAGGAAACCATGGGGTTTATCGCAGGTGCCAAGCAAGGAGTCCAGGCAGCTAGTGCTTAAGACCCGAACGCCTAGGTGGCCCTCAGGGAAAAGTGGTTTTCCTTTGTTTTTTAATATTGGGTAAAAGACTTTAAAGACAGGGTGAGGGAGGGGGGGTTTTAGGATGTGTACCCTGTACCCTGATCAGGTGGTGGACATTCTTCTGACTGGTTGGTGGTGAGGTAGTCAGGAGTCAACATCATTAACCCTCTGGTTCTAATTAGCCTAGGGCCTCTGTGCTTATGGGCAGCATAGTTAACTTCTACCATCTGGGGCGGGGGCGGGGAAACAGCTTAAAGGACCTCTGGCTCAGGATTTTTTTTTTTTTTTTTTTGGTCACACTGTATGGTATATGGGCTGTTAGTTCCCTGACCAGGGACTGAATCCATGTTCCCTGCAGTAGAAGTGCAGAATCTTACCCCTGGACCACCGAGGATCCGCTGGCACTGGATATTAGCTATAGCACCTGAGAAGGAATTAAAAGTCCTTGGTTTTAATGACTAAACTATTTTTGTCTTGACTCTTTTCCTTTGTTTCTGTATTTTGTCATTTCTTTGATTTATTCTTTTGAACTCAGGGAAGACCTAGGAGGCTATTTCCTATAGACAAAAGGCAGGCAGAGGACAACGGGGTGGTCTGTCCTGAGAAGGCCCCAGAGGGTTATTTTGACACTCCTGTCTTTTTCACTAGTGATTTGTTTGTTGAAGTTGTTCTGTGTTTTGCCCCATAGTATCTCCCAGTGTTTGGATCTGGCTGATCTTGTCTCTGAGTGGTGTTTAGCCTCTTCTGTCCACTCCCAATCCAGGGCTTCCCAGTTAGCGATAATGGTAAAGAATCCACCTGCCAATCCAGAAGACATATTAGGAGACATGGGTTTGATCCCTGGGTCAGGAAGATTCTCTAGAGGAGACAATGGCAATCCACTCCAGTATTCTTGCCTGAAGAATCCCATGAACAGAGGAGCATGGCAGGCTATACAGTCCATAGTGTCGCAAAGAGTTGGACATGACTGAAGCAACTTAGCACACATGCTGCCCGCCCAATCCACCACCACCCCAGTGTCCTCTGTAAACCATTAAGGAGATCTAGATGGGCCAGCCACTCTCCACATGTGGCTACTTTTTAAATTGATTAATTGAAAGCATGCAACAGCCATTTGAGAACAGCACAGTTGTAGAGCCTTTTCTTCCACAGAAAATTGTGGACAGCCCTGCTTACCTCAGGTCCAGCTTTTTGGAGGTTCATAGCCCCACCAAGGAGGCCCCGGTCAGTGTGGCCTCAGTTCAGTTCAATTCAGTCGCTCAGTCCTGTCAGACTCTTTGTTACCCCATGGATTGCAGCATGACAGGTTTCCCTGTCCATCATCAACTCCTGGAACTTGCTCAGACTCCTGTCCATCGAGTCGGTGATGCCATCCAACCATGTCATCTTTTGTTGTCCCCTTCTCCTCTTGCCTTCAATTTTCCCCAGCATCAGGGTCTTTTCCAAGGAGTCAGTTCTTTGCATCAGGTGGCCAAAGTATTGGAGTTTCAGCTTCAGCCTAAGTCCTTCCAATGAATATTCAGGACTGATTTTCTTTAGGATTGACTGGTTGGATCTCCTTGCTGTCCAAGGGACTCTCAACTCCAACACCACAGTTCAAAAGCATCAATTCTTCGGCGAAAGTGGGGTGCGAGGGGGGAGCGGGGGCAGGGGTCGAGGCCCTTCTGTGTTGACTGGGCACTGGCCCGCAGCTGCACCACCCGTCTCAGGGCTTCCGTTTCGGCACGGTGTGGGAGAGCAGCGCTGAGGCCTACATCAAGAAAAGCTTCCCGGAGATGTACTCGCACGTGCGGCGCCATAGTGCACCTACCACTCCCCACGGCGTCGCCATGCTTACGTGAGGAGGGCGTGCGGGGCGGGGCGCGGGGCGGAGCCACGCGGGCGGGCGCGGGTGCTCATCCTGTCCCCATGCCCTCCTCAGGAGCGATCCCCCAAGCTCAACGCCTTCATCATGGACAAGTCGCTCCTGGACTATGAGGTGTCCATCGACGCGGACTGCAGGCTGCTGACCGTGGGCAAACCCTTCGTCATCGAGGGTGAGGAGTCCCCAGAACCAGTGATCTGCGGGCTCCAGGAGGGTTCCGCTCCTCTGGGTCTGCGTCCAGCCTGGTCCCAACCCACTGCCCGGCCTCCCCCAGGCTATGGTATCGGACTCCCTAGAAATTCACCGCTCACCTCCAACCTGTCCGAATTCATCAGCCGCTACAAGTCCTCCGGCTTCATCGACTTACTGCACGACAAGTGGTACAAGATGGTGCCTTGTGGGAAGCGGGTCTTCGCCGTGACGGAGGTGCGGCAGGTCCCCCGCATGTGGGGTGGGGTCGGCGTGGGGAAGCCCCCGAACCTCCGTGGTCCTTCACCAGGGTAGTCAACCTCTGCTCATTCCCAAGACCAGTGTATTTGCCTGCTTTTGTGCATTCTATTCATCCTACAAAACCCCAGCTCTAGTGCCCTCTTGTCCATGAAACCTCTGAAAATGTAGCCCCAGGCCCTTCTCTCTGGCCCAACTTCTGTTCCCGCTCCCTTCCAAGGTCCGGGCTTCCCCGGGGTCTGCTATGACCTGGAGGGACTATGTGCCTGCATCCTGCCCACAGACCCTGCAGATGGGCGTCTACCACTTCTCCGGACTCTTCGTGCTGCTCTGCCTGGGTCTGGGTAGTGCTCTGCTCAGCTCCCTGGGTGAGCACGTCTTCTACCACCTGGCACTGCCGCGCATCCGAAGGGGCAACAAGCTGCAGTACTGGCTGCACACGAGCCAGGTGAGGAGCTGGCCAACCCAGCCGGCGGTGGGGCGGGAGCGGGGCTTGGGGCGGGGGGGGGGGAGGGGGGCCTGTCTTCCCGCTGAGCCAAATTCTTGGCTCCTAGAGAATTCATCGCGCCCTCAACACAGAGCCACCAGAGGGGCAGGAGGAGGCGGCGTCAAGGTAAGGGGCTTGGGGGGCGGTTCTCCACCCCAGCAACTCCCACACCTGCCCTCCGACCTCGACTGGGTCCACACCTTCCACTGGCGGCCTCCTCAGGAACTTTGACCCTAAAGGGCAGACGGGGACTGTGGGTAGGACGTGGCTGCCCAGCCCATCCATCCCCCAGGGGTCTCGAGGAGCCGCGGAACAACACACAGGCCGCCCCCGCGGGCCCCGGGGGCTGGACACGGATTCGCCGGGCCGCGGTGAGGGAGCGTCGCGTGCGTTTCCTGCTGGAGCATACTGTGGTCTCTGCCTCTCCTCCCGACGCGGCCGTCCCAGATGCGGATCCGGCCGCGCCACCCGAGGCCCCAGTCTGCTCCAATGGCCCGCCCGCGGAGCTGCGGTCTGGCGCCCCACTCCCCAGGGAGCTGGAGGAGCTGGAGCAGCGAATCGCGGGCGCGCAGGAGAGGCTCCGCCAGGCGCTGCTGCGGCGCAGGGCGCTCCTGGCCCAGCTTGGGGACAGCACCTGCGAGCCGCCGTGCACATGGCTTCTGGCCTGCGAGGAAGCACCGGAGGTGGCCTCCTGAAGTGGGATCCAGCCCTTCTCCACCTGCAGTGCCTGCTCCGAAGGGGGGCCACCCGTCCATAGGGTGGAACCTCCCTTCCCGCGCGGCTCCCCAGGCTCCCCCCACCCCACCCCCCAACACACAGACGCTGGCTGGACGCTGTCAACAGTTTATTCTATATACAAACACCATTTTGTACACTGCAATTAAATAAGAGTGGAATGAGCGCTCTTCTGCATTCCTCACAGAGTGATTGGGTTGGGTCACCGGCCATCTCCCCACCCACAGCAGGGCAGAACCCTGGTTCCCCTGGCTGCCTTAGATGTTGGCGTCTATGCGCCATCGGGGCCGAGCTCCACATTCCCGGGCCCCCAGCCCGGGCACGTAGGGTGGCCATGGAAAGGCACTGGGCATGACAGAGCACCAGCTAAGCCAGCCCCACCCGATGCTTTGCTCCAGGGCAGCTTGCTCCAGACCTTTCACCACCCTTTCAGAACCTTCCATGGAGCCCCTACCCCTTCTACCCTGGTTCACAGGCTGGTCTTGATTTACTAGCTGAGGAGACCCACCAGGGACAGAGACAGGCTGTAGGCCGGCCCCATGCCCTGGGGGAGAAACGCCTGCCTCCCAGCAAACCTGATGGACCCCAAACCACCCAAGGCAGGCTGAGCATTCCCAGAGCTACTGGGGACAGTCTCCCTGACCCCCAAGGGCTCCAGCCAGGTCACACCCAGCTGGCTTGGAAAGCCAGGGATAGAGGCAGTCAGCTGCCCAGGGCTCAGGAGCCGACCTCCGAGGGTGTGTCCACTAGATCGGTAGACACAGGGTTGGGCCTGCCCCCGCCGGTGGTCTGAGAGACTGCATCAGACCCTGGAGAGTTGCTTGCAGGGGCACTGTCCTGGGGGGCCCGTAGGAGCCCCCCACTAGGGCTCAGGGGGCTGCCTGGCCGCCGGTCCAGGAGAGAGGCGCTCAGGCCAGACAGGAAGGAGGCGTCTGTGATGATGGCAGCCGTCTCTGCCATCCAACCCAGGTCACCACTGGCTGCTGCAGCCACTGAGGCCGCTGCGGCCACCAGGGAGCTAGGTGCCTCAGCCATGGGCCCGGGGCCCCCGCCAGCACCTGGCAAGCCAGGGCCCAGGGCAGGGGACTGGCTGGCAGCGTCGGGGGTGATAGGTGGGATGCCTCCATTGTTGTTCAGGTCGTCTGGCAGGGCTGTGGGGGTGCCGGGGCCCAGTGGTGGTGTCTGCAGCAGCATCTCCTGGACACGGATCTGCTGCAGGATGGCAGGTAGTTCGTAGTGGTGGAAGAAGTAGATCATGGAATGCTGCGGGGGGTAGGCACTGGGTCAGGCAAGGGACCCCCAAAAGGCTGGACCCTTGGGCCGCCAGTCCCAAGGAAAGCCCACCTCACCTGGATGAAGAGCCAGGAGGTGACGAGTGCCAGGCTGCTGTACTGCCCGTTGAAGCGATAGTGGTAAGCGTAGAAGGCAAAGTGGTACAGGTAGAAGAACCTGCAAGGGGAACAATGAGGTGCTGCCCACCCGGCTGCCTCCACCCCGGACCACATGGCCACTGGTGCCCACCGAAGCCAGTGCCGCTTGCTGGTGTTGGTGTGGCAGCAGATGGCGTCATACTGGTCAGCCAGCCACACGATGAGGATGATGTAGAAGGCCGTGGTGGTGTCGTTGAAGAACTCAGACATGATCGCCTCCATTCCTGGTGGGGGGAGACAGGAGCCACCAGTTGAGGTGGGTGGCCAGCATGCCAGGTAAGGGGGCAGGGTGTGGGGGCGCAGGGTCCTCACCCACGAGGGCCAGGATGACGGTCAGCAGGGGCGCTGCGGGGAAGGCGATGGCCATGTTCATCTCCAGCATCTGCAGCAGGTCCACTGCGGGAGAGGGTGGCGGGCGGGCAGACCGGGTGAGGCGCCCGGAATGGGGGAGGGACAAGGGAGATGGCCAGAGGGGACACTCACCAATGAAAACGAAGATCTGATGGTGGGAGTAGCGCAGCAACATGGACACGCTCAGGGTCTGCAAGTGGGTCACCGTGAGGCCTTGGATGGCTGCCCCGCCCCTCCAGCCCCACCCCACCCCACCCCACCCTGCCTGAGGCACTCACAAAGATGACCATGATGACGAAGGCGGCCAGGTAGGACGTGCGGGCCATCCACATGCTCACGAAGCGGTAGTGCTCCCCGGACACCACATTCCTCAGGAAGCCTGCAAGAGGGGTGGAGTGAAAGAGGCAGTGAGCAAGCGCCTCAGCCCAAGCCCCACCTAAACAGGCCCCGCCTTCGCCCCGCACCTTTGTTCTCCTCGTTCTCCGCCAGGCCCTTCACGCTGGACATGAGGATGTCATCATAGCCCAGGAACTCAGCCAGCAGCAGGCGGCTGAAGCGGTCACCAAAGCACTGGTCCCGCGTGGGATCTGTGGGCAGGACCGGGACAGGGATGTTAGTCCAGGGCTGCAGAACTCCACTGCCCAGCAGAGCTGTGACTGACAAGTGTGGAGGAATGGAGCCTTGGGAAGTTTCCTGCAATTGGGCAGCAAGGGCAACCCTGAGACCTTGGACACAAGTGCTTCTGGGTCACCTCTCCCCAAGGAAAATACCCAAGATTGAGGAGGAAGGAGCTCCCTCCCCTGGGCCTTGCTCTGCTCGGCAGGGGCACTCACCCAGTGTGACCACCATTACGGGGATGCTGAGCCGCTGGCGCGTGGCCTGCGACAACCTCAGGAAGCCGTACTCCAGCGAGTACTCCACGATGTACTCGTCTTGTGGCCAGGCTGCGTGCAGGGACGGCTGGTCAGCAAAGGAGCCCTCTCCTGGAAGGGCTCGGGGGACTGTACCACACCCCCACCACCATCACTGGACGTAGCCCCAAGGAGTGGTGGTACCTTTTGGGGGCGTCTCAGGGAATGGGAACTCCTGGCTGTCATTTAAGGCCTTGGGGCCACCTGGTGGCTTGAACACCTTGGGCTCGATGTCCAGTTCAAACTGCACAGTGAGAGGCAGAGGTCAGCAGGCCCTTGGTACCTAAGGGTTGGCCTGAAGGTCTCTGCACCCCCCAATGGAAGGAGATGTACTGCTGACCCATAAAAGCCCTAACCCCAACACTGAGCTCCCTGAGATTTCTGGGTGAGGGTGTGAGGGATAGGATCAGTGAGGTGGGGCCTCCTGCTGGGTCTGTACCAACACTCCGCCCACACCCACCCCTGGCCTCTGGCCACCTGAGCACAGCTCTCCCTCTAGGTTCCCCATCCTGTAGGCAGCCACACCACCAAGGATGGCCAGAATCACCTCAGAGCTCTAAGCCCAAAGCCTGCTTCTCAGCCTGTCTGTCCTCAGCACCCCAGAACCAGGCCTTCAGTAAACAGCTGGGAAACAGCCCAGCAGATCAGGAGTGTCCCCTGCAGCCCTGACCACGCCCCGGCTGCTCACCTTGATGGAGCTGTTCCCGAACATGTCCATGGTCAGCTCCTCCTCCTCCTCCTCCTCTAGCTCCAGGCCATCTGGCTCCATGGCCAGGCCAGGGAAGCTGCCATGGCCACCATCACAGAACTGCAGGAAGACGGGCGCGCGGCTCGAGTTGTGCTGCACCTCTACCCGCAGGATGCCCTCACGGGGCCACTTGTCACGCACGTGCTCCAGGCAGTTGATGGGTGAGCGGGAGAAGACGATGTGGATGTAGGCCAGGACAAAGAGCACGAACAGGGCCTGCAGGGCAGGGAGTGGTCAGGGGGGGGCCTGCCTGGGACCCGCCCCCCCAGATGGAGGACCCTTCCCAGTACAGGCCCCCACAGCTGTAGAGCCTCCCACAGGCCAGCCTGCACCGGGGCCAGAGATGTGGCCACAGGCTCAGTGTCCCTGGGAACCCCAACCACCTCTCCACAACGTGTATGGGGACCTGTGAGCTGACGACGGGAGTCAGCAAAGTGTGGGGCCTACAGTGGCAGAAGGCTGCGGTCAGAGCTGACCCACAGCTCCAGCTGTGTTCCCTGGGCCCCAATGACCAGCAGGAGCCATGTCCAGGACACTGTTCACCCTCGGCCATGAGGACAACATTGCACCACATGCCGAGACATCACAGAAAGTGCTGACATGCAGGTGGCACGATGCCAGGGGCTGCCTGGGCTCGTCCCTGCAAGGCACGTGCCTGCCATCATCTCCAGTTTGCAGACAGGAAACCAAGGCAGAGGCCACACAGCCAGGAGAGGGTGGAGCCAGGAGTTAAACCTGGAGGAAACACCAGGCAGGGTATCTAGGTTCTGAGAGGGGCATATGGATAGATGGGGGACCTGTGACCTCAGAGTGGCCAAGTCCCCACTGTCACCCTGAAGTCCCCTCCAGCGCCCCTCACAGCCCCCCTACCATGAACTGAAACCCCAGGTAGGGTCCATCACCCTGACCAATTGGGTGGGTGCCTAGAGATGGGCCAAGAGTCTCGCCCCACTGGACAAGGCCTGCCCCTGAGCTGGACCTGGTTCCCCACGGCCTCCATGGAACAAGCTGGCAAACAGCTGCCTCCTAAGACCCTATCGGCAGACACACCCGGTGGCCCCGCCCCCTTATCCCCCTCAGCATTTCAGGAATCCATCCAAGGCCTTTTCTGTCCTCTGCCTGGCAGCTGGCCTGGCCATATCACAGGCCCTGGGTACTCTAGCCCCCAACCTCTGGTACCCTGTGACTGAACATTCCACCTTACTGGCAACGCTGTCCCGCCAGCTCCAGGGCCTTTGCACACGCCATCCCTGCACCCACCTCCTTCCTCCCAGCCTGAGGCTGTCTGCTCTGACTTGGACCCTGCCCTGGTGGCTGCTGCCTCTCCCCTCTTCCTCCTGGTCAGCCACTCATCTCTGGTCCCAAAGATTGGCACAAGGTGGCAGGGGGCACGTGGTGGCAGGGAGCAAGGCGGGGGCGGGAAGGGGTGGGAACCAGCTCTGCAGGCGGGACCAGAACAGGTGCCACAGGAAGAGGCAACCAAGTGAGGTGGGGAGGGGAACTTGATCTCTGCAGCAAGAGTCCAGAAGCTAGGCAGCTGGAAAGCAAAGAAGAGAGCTTTCTGGAACTCAGGCAACCTCAGAGATTGGCTAACTCGGCCTTCACTTTGCAAAGGAGGGAAACCAAAAGCACCAGGGGTCAGGGAAGGACCTGAGAATTGAGGGGGCCTTCTGGCCGCAGCCCCATGGAGAGAAAAGATGTAGGGAGCTAAGGGTGGCCTGATCCCACGGGCCCCCACACCAGGGGCACAGCCTGGATGTGCGGCCTGTCTGCCCAGTCGGCCCAATCCCTGACTTGCTCCTTGGTCCCAAATTGGGAAGCAAGTGAAAGGACAAAGCCAAGGCCTCAGGCCAGACTCTTAGGAAGGCTGAGGTCCGTGGGGCCCACTTCACACAGGGCACTCACTCCCTCGGGTGACACGGGCTCCTCCTGAGGGTGCAGGGAGGCCAGGGCTTCCTTCCAGGAGGCAACCACGCCCACACCCGGCCTTCTGCCCACTCTCAAGCTGCTCATGGGTCCCACACACCAGGTAAGGGAAGCCCTACTGAGGAACCCTCCAGAGTCGAGGCCCCTGGGGGGGGACACCTGCTGCTGCTCAGGAAATGGGAGGCTCAGTGGGGACCCACTCCCAGGTCTGTAGGACAGCCCTGCACGCGCCCCTGCTACCCAACCCCAAAGAGCTGGTGGCTCCCAACCTCGCTGGCCCGTGCCTCACCTGCCTCAGACCCTTTTCTGTGGACAAGGAATTCAAGTTCCCTCGTAAGTCGGCAACCGTAGCCCCGGCCCCCACCCAGGGGGCCCCCCAGGACAGGACACAAACAGGACCAGCCATTTCTCCATTTCCTCAGACCCGCCAGACAGCCGGGGTCCGGCACCCAGCGGCTCCCTCCCTGAGTAAGACCCCTCCTTGGAGGGACCCGCGCCGGCCCTCCAGGAACCGGCGAACCGCCTGCACAGCCGAGGGAGGACGAGGGGCGGGTCCGCGGGACGCCCCTCACCGAGCCACCAGCGGCACCGCTGGCTGGGGCTCTGCCAGGAACCCTGGTGACGTGATCTCGGCCTGGTCACCTTCCCCCAGAGGTTCAGAAGGAGTAGAATCTGAGTTGGAGCAGAAGGGTCCAGGAGGCTCGCCCCAAGAAAAAGGGGGAGAGAAAAGTGGGGAGCAGCTTCCGGTGCAGGTGGGCGGTCCGGGGGTGTGTCCAAAGAGGCGGCAGTGGCGGTAGGGCCTGGAATCCCCGGGTATGTGATTCGCGGAGAGGTCAGGTTCGGTATTGGGGACGGGGTCGTCCCGGGATGAGGATCCCAGGCGACAGGGTCGAGGGTCGCGGGACTGGGCTCCGGTCTCCCGAGGTGGGGACGCCAGGAAGGGCGAGGCCAGCGGTGGGGTGCGGCCTGGAGGGGCTGGGAGTGAGTTCCTGGAATCGGGATCAGGGGGTCACTAACTCGGGGAGGCTCGGGCCTTGCCGGGTAGAAGTTTCTGGGAAGGGTGACGGGGGTGGCAGGCTTAAGGGAAGGGTCACAACCGGCCCCGCCGGGTCTATGCCTCCGGGAGGGAGAGGCACGCTGCCCCGGACGGAGTCAGAGGTCGAAACTCAGGGGTAAGGGGTCCATCCGCTGGGGTTAAGGGTCAGGGCTGCGGTCACCTTGAGCAACACGAAAAACTCGAAGAGTCGACGGAAGGCGGGCGGGAAGAGGCGCGAGTAGGTGACAGCCATCTTGAAGAAGAGCGCGTGGAAAAGCCGGTCGCGCACGTTGATGAGAGGATTGGGGTTGAGGTTGGGGGTGCGAGGCCCGCGCGCGGGGGCCTGGCCGCCGCCGCCGCCGCCGCCACCGCCACCACCGCCGTTGGGCCCAGGCCCCGGGGCCCCGGGTGCCGCGTGCTCCGACATGCCGCCCAGCGTAGCACCCTAACGGCCCGCGGCTCCCCGAGGGCGCCTCCTGGCCGCCATCGGCAATCTTCGCCGCCGCCGCGCTCCTCACGGCCGCCGGGCCGCCGCCGCCATCTTCCGCCTCCGCACCCCAGCTGACGCCAGCGAATCGCCGCGAAGGCTAGAGCGGCCTTCTTGCGCTCGCGGGGCACTCTGGGAAGCCGGCGGTCGGCCTGCGGTGGCTCCGCCTTCTGGAGTCTCAGCCGGCTCGGGAGCGCCGAGGGGTGGGGCTGCGTCTGGCCTCGGTCTTTTGCATATTGCCCCCAGTAGCCTCCACCTCTGCAATTCGAGCGTCAAAATTAGTCAATATCTGAGGCGTTTAGAAGTGATAAAATATACTGAAAGGAAATACGACTGTTGGAGCTGTTTTCTACGTTGCACTCTAGAAAACTATACTGAAAACAGGCTCACAGTAGAGTGTTCTGGCTGAAAAATGATTTGATTTGCGGTCTTTAAATTACGTCCCCAGAAAGCTTCTGCGGAATTCTCCTTTAGGCCGGGGCCGCTGTTCCCCCAAGCCGACTAACCTGATGTGCCGTGACGTCATAAAGGCCCGTGATGTTGCAGGGCCTTGCTTAAGTACCACCTCCCCCTTCTCGCGGAGGTCGGTGAATGGAAGGACTGGCGGACCTCTCACCCTCTCTGCACTTGGTGGTGGTCCGGGGGATTTTAGGGGTCCAGAAGAGGCTAAGTGAACTACTTTTGCCCAACCTTCCAGCCTTCGGTCCGTTCCCGACTTTTGGTTGTTCAGTCGCTCAGTCTTATTGGACTCTGCGATCTCATGGACTGCAGCACGCCAGTCTTCCCTCTCCTTCACAATCTCCAGAATTTTGCTCAAACTCGTATCCACTGAGTCGGTGATGCCATCCAACCGTCTCATCCTGACTAGGTTTTCCTTTTGATAACGCGGGCCGCTCAGCACCACCCGTCTCTCTCCGGCTCTTAGGGCGCCAGACCTGCCGTTCCAGTCATTCCAGGACGGCTGAGCGGACAGCCCTTTGTCAACTAAAGCGGGATCGCAAATGGTCTATACCTGACCATGCCCTCCTTGTTGACTGCCCGAGATGTCCCAGACCTGAGAGCCCACATATGGACTACAGACATGCTCATTCATTCATCTTTGAAAAGCCCGGGCGCCTCCTAGCAGCCACGGTAGTAACAGAATCCAACATTCACTAAGCACTTACTGTACGCCAGGTACAGTACTTCCACCCCATTCTCCAAAGCAAGAACGGGTGGGCTGCAGCCTGGAGCATGGAAGGGCAGGAGGAGCCAGAGGCTGGGTGTGGGAGAGGACACCTGAGTACAGACGTTGGGAAAGGACACCCAGGGAACATTAAGAAGGGACAGTCAGGGTCTCTGAGAAAGACCAGGGTGTGAGGCAGGCATGGCGGGGAGGACACTTTTCAGCTGTTCTAGAGCCTCAGAGAACTTTCCAGACCTACCTGCCTGGCTTCATAATCCAGGGAGCCCCACTTCCTTGAGGTGGACAGGAAGCTGAGGTCATCCCATCTCTGCCTGTTTCATAGAGAATGCCCTGTATGGGGGCCTAGCATACAGTGGCTGCTCAACCAATGCACATTCTTGACACTGTTACAGGTCACCCCCAGATCATTTATCGGTCACAAAAGGAGAACACAAACTCATCTTTTATAATGGTGAGGCCAGTTGATGTACCCTTGACCTGGGGAGAAAACCCAGCCACTCAGTGGGGGTGAGTGAGGAGGCTGTGGGTCCCTGAAATGTGCAGCGAGGTCTAATGCATTAGCTATATGTGACTCCTAAGTTCTGGAAATGTGGCCAGTGCAGCTGAGGAATGGAATTTTAAACTTTATTTTTATTGAGGTAATTTGTATTGAAGTAGGGCCGTGTGGCAAGCGACTGCTGTACCAGTAATCCCCGTCTAGCGCTTACTTCCATGTTAGGGAGACACTCGACCCAGGGGAGCAAATGAAAGTTACTGTCACAAAAAAGGAAAATGGGGGGAAACAGTTCTAAATCTGAGATAAAGATGCGGAGAAGGACCAGGCTCCGCACTTCTGGGGACAGTCGGAGACTTTATTTTACTTTATTTTATTCTTTTTTAATTGGAGGATAACTGTTTTACAATGTTGTGCTGGTTTCTGCTGTTTTTTGGTTTGGGTTCATCTTCTGTTGGGGACTTCAGAAGATGGCTGGATCTCACAGAACGCTGTGAGTGTCACTTGGGACCTGTCTGGGATGTGTGAGTGGCATTGGAGCTGGGAGCCCTGCTTACGGCTTACTGAGAAGGTTCTAGAAGGGAGACAGTGAACAAGCCAAGCGGAGTTTCAGGTAGAGAGCACCACGGGAGCAAAGGCCCTGAGGCAAGCCTGTGGCTGATTATTGGAGGCAGAGCGAGGAGAAGCCCCATGCCTCTGGAACACAGTGAGCTAGGGAGACCTGGGGACCTGGAGGACACCTTTGTTGAGGGGTGATAGGGAGCCTGGCGGATTGTGAGCAAGGGAGATGCTGACCTGAGTTAACAGGCTTGTCATTTTACTGTAACTATCATTGTTTTCTTGTTACTGCATCATTTGGCGCATAGGACCCCCAGGGTCTCATGCAAAGCCCAGAAGGCCTTCATCGCACCTGCAGCCCCTTGTGCTCACCCACCCAGACCCTGGGGCCCAGCACCCAAGGCTGAGGCTCCAGGGTTTCCTGCAACCCTGAGTCCTCCAGCCGTGGCCCCCATCCCAGAGTACCTGAATCTGTCCCCAGTGAGCCTGCGTCACTCCACAGCCCTCCTTACCCCTACAGTGTCCCCAGGGTCAGTCCTGGACGGAGAGATGGGCGCCAGCGTTCAAGGCTGTAGGGCAAACTGCAGAGGCCCCAGGCCTCTTGGCCAGGTTCCGAGGCTGAGCCAAAATTCCTGAGATTTTGACATGCCCTTATCTCAGCTGACCGGGAATTTGAACCCAGTTGGGGCCCACTGAGGTTGTAAGATTACACAGAACCACATAGTTCTGTAAGCCTCAGGTCCTGAGGGGAGTTTCTCAAATTATAATATTCTAAGCTTTTGGAACCTCAGGGTTTTGAATTTTCATATGTCTGATCTGAATTTCTGGGTTTCAGGAGGCTAAGAATATAGTGTGTTCTCAGTTGTTCAGTTGTGTTCGACTCCTTGCTATCCCATGGGCTATAGCCCACCAGGCTGGCTCGAGCCTCCTTCCCACTACTGCCAGCCCCCACAGTGCCCTGGTCCTGCCCCCTGTGGAATCTGCAAGGAGTCCACCAGTACAGCCCCCACCCAAACAACTCCCCACCTAGACACTGAGAAACCACCCTGTTCCCATACTCAGCCACACTGTCTGGTTGACCACTGGTCCCTATTTCACAGATACTGAAACTGAGACCCGGATGGGAAGGGACTCACCCAAGACCATCCAGCTAGGACTTGAGCTCTGAAGAAAGGAGCCTTCACATAGCATAGAAGATGCATAGTCAGAGAAAGAGTCAATAGACATTGAGAAAGTGGGGCACTGGGAGGGGTGTTCCTGGGAAGGGCAGGGTGAGTAATCTCTTAAGCCCTCACAGATCACCTGTCAAATGTTTCAAACTCCTACTTATGCTTCAAAACCCCACTTCCCATGCCCACTCTTACATGCCTCTTTCCTTTACCCCTCCAGGGGAGCACCCACTCCCTCCTGGGGTTCCTCCACCCCAGACACCTCTCTCTGTCCTGTACGTGTTCACATGGGGTGGGAGTGTCTATGCCAGGGTCTGTCTTCCCAGGGATGGGCAGGGCCAGAGCCAGGAGGGAGTCAGTATAGCTTAGCAAGGGATTGGCCCAGTGACCCTGTCATAGAGCTTTTGATAAACAAGTAAATAGGTGTGTGAATGAATGTTACTGAAAAAGTGAAATTTATTCCTTTACCAATTTATTGATTTATCTGCACAAGCAGGCAGCATGTATTGAGTGGCAAGTGTGTGCCTGGCTTGGTTCCCTTGGTGTCCTCAACTCTACCCCCAAGGCATCTCCTGACTTCAACTCTCTGATGTTACATCTTCTCCCCATTCCCACCATCCCCCAACCCAGAATCTAGGGTCCCTTCTCATCCCCCACTTCCCCAACCTATCTGATTGATCTCTGCACACTTTCAACCACTGATGGTCCCTCCAAGTCTTTGCACTTTTTGTTCTGCCAGGACAAACAATACCCTTTGGACTGGCAAACTCCTACTCCTCCATCAAAGTCCCAGCGCCAATGACCCCCTCCGCTGAAGAGCCTGTCCTACTTCCCTTGCCTACCACCCAGCTAGGAGGGTTTCCAGAAGCGGACCTAGACTGGGAGGTGCTTCTAAGCATCAGAGAAGGGTCCCCCCTCCCCGCATTAGTGTCCAAAGGGAATTAGGGTCTCATTCAACCATTGTCCCCCTCCCATCATCATGTAGAAAGGTTAGTTGAGGCCCAGAAAGCATGGGGAGAGCCGCCCGGAGGCTCCCAGCACTGAGTAGGAGAGGGTGCCGGGTCTCCGCTGTGCGGGGCCCCGTCCCTCCCGGCCTCAGTCTCCCTGGGGTTCCGAGGGGGCGGGGCGGGGGTCGGGCGGTTCAGGGGCTCAGGAAGCCCGAGGCCTCAGGAATCCGGCGCGGCGCAGCCATATAAGGACATGTGCGCCCCGCGCCAATCAGCGGTGGGGGCGGGGCGCTGGGTCCGCGTCCCCTGTCCGCTCGCCCGCCAGCCCGGCCGTCGGTCCGTCCGTCCCGTCCCGCGGCGCCGCGCCCGCCAGCCATGAGCTCCACGCAGTTCAACAAGGGGCCCTCGTACGGGCTCTCGGCCGAGGTCAAGAACCGGGTGAGTGAGGGGAGCGCCCTCTCCGCCAGCCCAGTCCGTCACACCCTCCGCGGTTGCAGGGCGGGCGCCCCGCTGGCCTCCCTGGGCATCGGGGGCGGCTCTCCTCCCCCGAAACTCCGAGGGTGCCTCCGACGCTCCTTAAACTCTGGGGAAACAGTGAGGTCTGTGCTCTGGCACCCACCCCAACATCTAGGAGCGGTTGGGTCCAACCCCTTACCCAGCCCTGCTCCCTCAGCCTCTTCTCGTCCGAAGCCTCCCGCCCACCGCTCTGAACCCCCCAGCCCTGGGCCCCTCTAGCGCTTCAAGGCCTGAGAAGGTCCTGAGGGAACCCCAGCGGCCCCTTCTCATCCCCTCCCCCACTTCTGCTTTTGGACCACTTAACGCTTCGGGGAAGGAAAGGGGCGGGCCAGGTGTTTTTGAGAAGGGTGTGGCCCCCCAAAAGAATTTCCCGACTTCTTACACCTGGGAGGTGGGGCACTGGGTGGGTGGGGGGAGTTAGAATCGAGGGGGCCTACCTTCCCCATTCTCTTTGTCACCATCTGACACACTTAAAGAAATAGCAAAGAGGTCCACCAGTCCCCTGAATGTGACCCTAGCATGTGGGTTTTGTAACTTGAAAATGCGGGCTAGGGCATGGGGGGATGGGGCACACTTCTTTTTCAGAAAGTGCTTTTGGTTCTAGCCCAAGAGGGCAGGGACTTCTGCAAGGTAACACAGCAGGTTCAGTGCATCCAAGGAAACAGGAGCAGAGAGTGATCCCTGCCCTGGAGGGCAGGGGGAGAGGTCCTAAGCCGGACACACAAGGGTTTTCCAGCTGGAGGGAAGTTTGTCATCCCTGTCCACCCCCTAGGCACACACTGTCACCAGGCACCTGGGAATGTGGCCCCAGGGAAGCGGCTGACAGGAGCCTGCCTGGGCACACTGGGGACACAGCCCTGCTGGCCCCCAGGTCTCTGCCAGGTCATCAGACCAGAGGGAGAATTTACACATCTCAACTCTGTGAGCTACTAGCCCATTTGGGAAGCCCAGGATCTGAGCATGGTCACCCAGCAAGCTCCCCATCGATTCCCCCTTGAACACACAATTCCACACTCCAGCAGTAATGCTTTGGTGGGTGCAGAGTGTTGACAGTCCCCACCCAGCCGAGACCCTGCTTAGCACATGGGGTTCAGAGACATGGCTCAAGACGGCCCAGACCCACGTAGCAGATCAGAGGCAGGGTCAGGACTCGAACCCAGACCTGGCATAGTCAGTGTCCAATGGCCAGCAGTCCTCCTGGGCAGCCGGGCATCTCCCCCGAAGCAGCAGGAAGTGGGTGAGGGCGCAGCACCTCAGCGGGGTGGGGGCAGCTTCCTGCGATGGAGTGGGATGGAGGCAGGTTGTTACCTGCCCTGTGGGGGATGAGGTCAGAAGCTCCTTGTAACCAGCCCTCAGTCTGCGGGCCTGGAGAATGGGCAGGGCCCTCACCCCCTCACCGGAGTCACCTCAGGGACCCACCTGAATTGGAAACCAGGTTCCTGTTGTTTCTAGACCGTCCACTTTGAGAGGAAGAAGACCCCCTGCCCCCCACCCCAGGCTTCAGTCCCACTGCTGGATGGCATACAGGCAGGCTGAGGTCCAGTGCATACCCTTGAGATCTCTGGCTGGCTGGGGGGTCTGGACCGCTGGGAACAGCTGGTCCTGATTTAGCAAGGAGGCAGCGGCTGCATTCCTGGCAGTTTGCGGTGGGGAGGAATGCGCTGAAGGCCAGCTGGGCAGCAGGGTGGAAGGCAGCCTAGCTGGTGGGGCCAGACCAGGCACCCCTGCCCGGGACCCTCCCTGGCCCCAGCCCCAGTGAGCTGTCGAGGACGAGGATGGGGCCCAGCTGGGCAGGCAGGCCAGAGATCCAGACCAGCCTGCCTGCTTCAAGTTCAGCGACCCTAATAACACCCCCTCCTCCCCCACCACCCTTCTGCCAGGCGTGGGAACCAGAGACAGGAGAGGGAGGAGATCCAAGGAGGGAGTGGGCTGAACAGATCAGGTTCACAGGCCAGCCTCCCGCCTTTGTCTCCCCTGCACTCTGAGCAGCTCAGCCCTGATCTCATGTCTAGGGGTTTATATGCAGGAAGCAGGAAGTGGAGCCCAGGTCTGGAAAGCCTTAGGAAGACCATTCAAACATAGCTGGGGAGACAGAGGCATGAGGTGAAACCTGTCCATGGTCATCGAGGTGGGGGCTGCAAGGGCAACTCTGAGTCCTTGTCTCTAGGGGGTGTGGAGGAGAGAGCACGGCGGGCACAGGGTGAGTAGAGGTGAAAGAGGGGTCTGGGGTTGGGGCTTCCCGGGTGGTGCTAGTGGTAACCCGCCTGCCAATGCAAGAGACATAAAAGACGCAGGTTCAATCTCTGGGTTGGGAAGATCCCCTAGAGGATAGCACTCCAGTATTCTTGCCTGGAGAATCCTGTGGACAGAGGAGCCTGGTGGGCCATGGTTTGTGGGGTCGCAAAGAGTTGGACACAACTAAAGCAACTGGGCAGCCAGGTCCTCAGGTTTTTACCACCCCTCCAGGGAGCTGCCTTGGGGCTGTACACACACACCCTGTCCTAGGCCTCCCTGGACGCTGTGGGATGCTGCCCTGGGGGCAGCCAGTGCTGTATGTGTGGGCAGTGTGTGTTGATGGGGGAGGATGAGCCTCCTTAGAGAGAGTCTGAGTTGGGTTACCTCTTGTCACTTGTCATGAGCTTGGACCATCAGCTAGGAGATAGATCATACCGCAAAAGGTAGAAAAAGCTAGGAAGAAGATAAAGCAGGGACTTCCCTGGTGGTCCTGTGGCTAGGACTCCACACTCCCAGGGCAGGAGGCCTGGGTTCAGTTCCTGGTCAGGGAACTAGATTGCACATGCTGAAACTTCAGAGTCCGCATGCCACAGCTAAAGATCTTGTATGCCGCAACAGCCAAGCCAAATAAATAAATATTGTTTTAAAAAGAAGATAATAAGGACTGGGGGTGGGGGATGCAGAGGGTCGTCACAGCCAGGTGGTCAGGAAAGACCTTTCCAAGGAGGTAACCTTCAAGCTACAACTGGATTGAAAGGAGGGACCTGTGCAAACATGAGTCCAAGGTGGCAGCATATGAAAAGGCCCTGAGGCAGCCACTAGTGTGGCCAGTTCAAGGAGCAGAGAAAGGTTCAGTGGTTCCAAATTAAAGGTAGAATTATCATGTGACCAAACACTTCTACTCCCTGGTATATACCCCAAAGAACTGAAAACAGGTTTTCAAATAAAATTTATAAATGGATGTTTATACAGCTTGACTCACAAGAGCCAAAAGATGGAAGTGACCTAAATATCCATCAGCGGGTTAATGGATAAGCACAGTGTGGTCCCTCCACATACAGGAGCATCACTTAGTCAGAAAAAGGGGTGAAGGGCTTCCCTGGTGGCTCAGTGGTGACGAATCTGCCTACCAATGCAGGAGACACAGGTTTAATCCCTGATTTGGGAGGATCCCACATGCCATGAAGCAACTAAGCCTGTGCACCACCACTGCTGAGCCTATGCTCTAGAGCCGAGAAGCTCTGACTACTGAAGCTCACTCACCCTAGAGCCCGTGCTCCACAAGAGAAGCCACTGCAGTGAGAAGCCCACACTGGCCATGACTAGAGAAAAGTAGGCACAGCAATGAAGATTCAGCACAGCGAAACAAATAAATAAAATTATATAAAAAGAGGAGTGGAGCCCTGACACTTGCTACATATGGATGGACCCTGAGAACACCATGCTCAGTGAGAGGAGACACAGAAGGACACACAGGGTGTGATTCCACTGATGGGAAATGGCCAGAACAGGCAGATCCACAGACACAGAGAGTGGGTTCCTGCTTGTCAGAGGCTGGGGAGGTGGGGAGAGCTAATAGGGAGGGGCTAACTTTTGAGGTGATGGAATGTTCTGGAACCAAATAGATGACGGTTGCACAACCTCGTGAATGCACTGAATGTCACTGATTTATGAGCTTTAGAGTGGTACATGTTGTATGTTTCTCACCATAATTTTAAAAACAACAGAGAAAGGCCAGTATCTCTTGTGCTGGGAGACCAGGGAGGTGGCAGGCATGGAGGCAGATCCTTTAGGTGGAGGGTGGTGGCAGGGCCATGTTGGCTGCCCTGGGGGGTTAGCACCATTGAAGGTAGATTAGCCCGGATGTTTATCAGAGAGAGACTGGAGTTTATCTGTGTTGATGGGAAAAGGGAAGAGTCTCCTCCAATGGTGTGGGGACCTCCTGACTACTATGTTTCTTCTTTCCGCAAACACTGGGTCTTGCCCTATGAGGAGCTCCACTGGGCTCATCCCAACCCTGTGCCCTCTACCCCTCCAGCTGCAGTCCAAATATGACCCTCAGAAGGAGGCGGAGCTCCGAAGCTGGATTGAGGGACTCACTGGTCTCTCCGTTGGCCCAGACTTCCAGAAGGGTCTGAAGGATGGGATCATATTGTGCACGTGAGTGTGTGTGTGCACTGTGCCCATCACCCTGACATGCTATGCATGATGAGGTCATGCTGTGTGTGACTCCTGCCTGCTGCTTCTTGATGAGTGTCTGGTCTTGCTCTTCTTTTTCCTGTGTTACTTCTTTGATCTCTAACAGGGAGCATTCTCTTAGGAGAGCCTTAAGGTTTCTGGAGGCCTTTCTTTGCTGCCCCTAATTCAGCTGTGGTTCAAACATTCCATGGTTTGCACCTTAAAAATCTTCATGGAAATTCCCAGAATCACTGGATAGCTCAGTGGTTCTGAACTGCATTCCCAGCACTGGTTGGTGTCATTTTTTGGCATCTTTGTTTCTTTGGTGGGTGGAGACTGGATTGTAATAGGGGAAACTTAGGTCCAGAGAGAGGGTGGCCAGGAAGCCGTGAATGAGTCTTGGGTCTCTGAGGTTCCCCTACACTAATGGAGGTTCCCCCTTTCCCCCCACCCCATGTGTCCTCCTCAGACTCATGAATAAACTGCAGCCAGGCTCAGTCCCTAAGATCAACCGCTCCATGCAGAACTGGCACCAGGTGAGGGACCAGGGGGAGGGAAGTGGAACCAGAATGGGGCTGGGGGACCCTATCTGACAGGTGGGGAGACCAAGGCCCCTCACCACCCTTCTCTTGTCTCCTCCCAGCTAGAAAACCTCTCCAACTTCATCAAGGCCATGGTGAGCTACGGCATGAATCCTGTTGACCTGTTTGAGGCCAACGACCTGTTTGAAAGTGGGAACTTGACTCAGGTGCAGGTGTCTCTTCTTGCCCTGGCTGGGAAGGTGAGGCTCAGAGAGGGTCAGCAACCTGCCCAAAGTCACACAGCAAGCCAGGCAGAGATTTTTCAGATGCTCTTCATTCATTCTTTTACAAAGATTTCTGAGCACTCATGAGGCGCCCAGCACTATGAATTCAAGGGTGACCAAGGCAGACACAGTCCACCCCTTTATGCACAGGCAATAAATGAACCTATTCTTTTTAATTATTTTTTAAAAATTTATGTGTTAGCATTTTTAGGTTCACAACAAAATGGAGTGGAAAGTACAGAGACCTCCCATGGCCCCACCCCTGCACAGGCTCCCCCACTTCTCATGCAGTCAGTGACCCTCCACAGGCACCTTGTTACACCCAGAGTTCACATTAGGGTTTGCTCTTCAAATCATTGCTTTACAAATTATAAATTGGGAGAAGCCCCTTGAAAGAAGAAAGCATGATGGTGACATCTAGGGTCTAAAACTGAGACCAGGGCAGGCTGGAACAGCATTTCAGGAGGAGGGAACAGCGACCTTCTGCCATGGGAATGGGGGGTTGGGGGGGTTGTGTCAGGTAATTGTGTTTTGAACCCCCTGTGGCTACTACGTGGGCAGTGAGGCCAGGAGACCAGTGAGGAGTAGGGGACAGGTGTGGGGGAGAGATGGTGGCTGGGGCTGGGTAGAAGGAGGTGATAGAAGGTGAGAGAGATGGGAGGTGAGGATGCCCCCCACAGTTCTTGGCCTGTGCAGCTGGAAGGGTGGGGCTGCTCTTGCCTGGGGAGGGAAAGCCAGGGGTCAGGGAAAGCCATTGAGTCCACAGTGCTGGGTGGATGGTACAAGGCCAGGTTGTAGCTGGATCACCGGTCCTCCTCTGGACTTGGATACCTGGGACCTGGCTGCCCCAACCATGATACTCCCTTCCCACTTTCTCCCCAGGCCAAGACAAAGGGGTTGCAGAGTGGTGTGGACATTGGCGTCAAATACTCAGAGAAGCAGGAGCGAAACTTTGATGATGCCACCATGAAGGCGGGCCAGTGCGTCATTGGGCTCCAGGTGGGCACCTGGCTGCTTCAGCATCGGGGTGCATAGGTGGTGGGCTTCTGGTGGCTCCTCAATTTCGGGGCAGGGTCTGGAGGCTTTGTGGAGGCAGCCTGACCTTTCCTGCCTCCCTGCAGATGGGCACCAACAAATGTGCCAGCCAGTCCGGTATGACAGCTTATGGCACCAGACGGCATCTGTATGACCCCAAAAACCATATCCTGCCCCCCATGGACCACTCGACCATCAGCCTCCAGATGGGCACAAACAAGTGTGCCAGCCAGGTGGGTCGCCCCAGTTCCCCTAGACCCCCCTGCCCTGACTCTGCCTCAGCTTTCTGTGTGTCCCCAGGGAAGTTACTACCCAGCTCTGCCTTGGTTTCCTTCAAAGTTGGATGCCCAGAGGCCCATCCAACTCTGATATTTTTAGATCCTGCAGTCATCACTTTTCCTGCTGTGTATCAGTTTGATGTATCAGTGTGATGCTTTTGGAGCATTCAGGTCCGAGTCAGGCCTGAGCCCCAGCCTGGGGAGCTTCCTGGCTGGCAGGGAATCTGGACCCAAATGTCAGATCGACTCAACACAGAGTCAGAAAAAAGCGGGTTCCGAGCAGGGCTAGGAAGAATCTGTACAAAAGGAATGTCCACTGTGAGTGCACACAGGGAGGCGGGAAAAGGTGTGGGAACCCTCAGGAAGTTCTCCTCTGGGGTTTGTTTCTCCTCTTCCCTCCCTGATGTCTTTTCTCTCTCTCCAGGTGGGCATGACGGCTCCAGGGACCCGGCGGCACATTTATGACACAAAGCTGGGGACAGACAAATGTGATAATTCCTCCATGTCCCTGCAGATGGGCTACACACAGGGTGCCAACCAGAGTGGTCAGGTCTTTGGCCTGGGCCGGCAGATATACGACCCCAAGTACTGCCCTCAAGGCCCAGCGGCCGACGGGGCTCCAGCAGCTGCTGGAGATGGCCCAGGCCCAGGGGAACCCTCAGAGTGTCCTCCCTACTACCAGGAGGAGGCAGGCTACTAAGACACCCATGCGGGCCATCTCCCCACATCATTGCCCCATCTGGGTTTTTGGGTCTTTCTGTGATTTTTGTCTTGTTTTTCTACATGTCTGAATGCTGCCAGTTGAGACTCTGGGGGAAAGGGGTGAAGGCCATATCCAGATGCATGTGGGGTGGGGGGTCCCCACCAGGGCAGCTCCAGACATCAGGTTTCCCAGCAGACTTTAGGCCAAGCTGTTAGGGGGAAGAAGAAACCCAGGCAAGGAGGGGAACTGGCCCCAAGTGGTTTCCGGTTACATCTTCCCTGCTTCTCTTTTCTCTGCCGATCAGTTTGTGGTTTCTGTACCCACAGAAGTTTCAGGCAGTTTTAATGAAATGAAAATACTTTTTGTTCAGGGGAATGGGGGCGGGGGGCGGTGAGGATGCTGAGAGAAGGTCAGGCCACAGTCCCAAAATATTTTAGGCCTCATGGATTTCCCTAGGACTCTCAGATCACCAATCCTGGGCCCTCCCAGGGGCCCAGTGGGGACACTGAGGCCCAGGCAGGACAGTGGAGTTCTGAGCGCTTGAGACAAAGCCAGCCCCCACCCCCGCACTTGTCCCCACTCCCCCACCAAGTACTGCACAGGGACCCCCACCCAAAGGCCTCCACAGGGACCAGCCCCTGCCCAGGAGCCCTAGGACCAAGAAATAATGTGAAAATACCAACTGTGGACCAAAGTAAATAAAACCTCTTTTTGGAAATGAAGGTGTTGGAGCTGGTGTCCAAACTACCTGGAAGTGGTGCCTGTCTTGGATTCCCTCTGGGGCCTCCAGGGTCGGGCAAAGGGCAAATCTCTTGAGTGGGTCCTCAGGACTGCAGCTTCATCCAGCCTACAGGCCTTAGTGCATTTACTCCTCACAGAGGAGTTCTATCCTGACAAACTCCTCTTCATCCTCAAAGCCCCATCAGCAACAACCCCTTTCTGGAGCCCTTCCCACACTGCTCACCCTTCCCAGCACCTTCAGAGCTGTGGATTCACACACTTGTTTCATTTTCATCATTATCTTGTGAAATATATCCAATTTCCTGGAAGGAGAAACTTCTGGAGGTTTTCTTCAAAATCGGGGTGACCATTATGACCCCAGATTCTAATCTTAGAATGTTGAGGGCCACCTCCCCCTCTGCTATAGCCTGGCCCACTGTAGGGACCGAGGAATGTTTGTGGAATGAATGAATGAACAAATGATTCTAGTCAAACTCCCCTTTTCTGGATGGACAAATAGAGTCCCAGGGTACCAGGGCGAGTTTGGTTAGGACTGGGGCCCCCTCTGGAGAAAGAGGGGAGAAAGAGATCTCCTGAGACCCAGAGCTGCGGTATTGCAGGCGGTTATGCAACGTGCAAAGAGCCTGGAGATTTTGTGCCGAGGACAACCTGTGCGAGTTGACCCGGGCGGTCCTCCTCCTCGCGGTGATGCAGCAAGAAAAGAGCGATCCCTTTAAGAAACCCGGCTCGGCGCGGCCTCGCTGTGACACCGCCTCCCGCGTTAGCGCGAGGGGCTCCAGCTGGCCAGGTCTTTGAGTGGCGCATATAGAAGCCAATGGGAGTGGACGGGGCGGGGCTATGCCCGAGACCGGCGGCCGCAGGCCCCGGGTGCTAGGTACTATCCGCAGCAGGGGCGCCTCGCCAGCGGCAAGGGCTCCTCTTAAAGGAGCCGCTCTCCGCGGCCGCTGCGGAGGGTAGGGAAAGTGGAGAGAGCTGGGGGCTGGAATGGTGGGAAGGTCCTGAGAGGATGCCGAGGTGCGGATGGGTAGAAGGGAGGCAGATTCCGTGGGAATTAAAGGGTGTGGCCCGAATCTAGACTCTCACTCATTTTCACTCCCTGGCCGGGGAGTGTTGGAAGCTGCAGAATTGACCACTAATTTTCCAAGAGGAGGTTGGGCAATAGACTCACCTACCTGCAGCCGCTCTCCCAGTTGATACGCCGCTAAGCTCTCTCCCCCATTTTACCAATAGAAAAACTGAGGCCGCTCCCCGCCCCCCGATCCCATTTGTAAATGAGTCCTGAAGTGGGGGTCAGGGGTCCTGGGTCCATTCCCTGTCCTTCTGGCGGCCTCAGTTTCTCCGTGTGTACGATGATGAAGTAGGCCAGGCTGGACTCCAAGCAAGGTACACTATCAATAATAGCTGCTTCCAGAAGCGTCCCTGCTTCTTACTCATTTTCTGGATCTTGGGGTTCTTCTGAGCGACGAATAGTACGTGACGGGTGGGCAGAGCTGGAGCCCCCTTCCAGCTGGGTGACTCGCCTCTCTGGTGGCCTGGGATAGCCCTTCTTCCAGACAGCAGTATAAAATACTCCTAGCTATCATTATTGGAGGAGAGAGGGGGGAAAGGGAATCCTTGCCTGGGTTAAGGATGAGGCTGGGGGACGGGACCTGGAAGCCCCCCCACCCCAGGAGGGCTTAGGGTGGAGCCTGATAATGAAAGAGTTAAGCCTAGGCTCCGCCCCCTGCAGGATAAATTCCCCGCCTTTGGGACCCCAGCTGCTGCTCTGGAGGAAGCGACAGATCCCGCGCAACCAATCAGATGTGAGGAAGGATTCGAGCAGGTCTCCCGTTGGCTTACTCCACCCCTCCGGAGAATAGAGCCCCTTTAATAAGCACCTACTGTTTTCTTGGCTCCAAGCAGAGCTTCCAAGAATGCTGAGCAATGAAATAGATGATGAGGTTCAGAGAGGAACAGAGAGTTGCCCGCAAGCACACAGTACGTCCTCAGCTTGACCTCTCCGTCCTGTCTGCTGTCCATTTCCACCATGGCCTTCTGGACACAGCTGATGCTGCTGCTTTGGAAGAATTTCCTATATCGCAGGAGGCAGCCGGTAATGTCCAGTCGGGTGGGCCGGGGGTGGGGCGGCCCACAGCCCCCCATAGGCCGCCACTCCCCAAGCCTATTCTGCCCCCGCAGATCCAACTCTTGGTGGAGTTGTTGTGGCCGCTCTTTCTCTTCTTCATCCTGGTGGCCGTTCGCCATTCCCACCCCCCACTCGAGCAGCATGAATGTAAGCCCCCAAGCGTCCAGAGCTTTGGGGTTAGGATTAGCAGTGGTCACTCTATGCACAGGGGCCCCAGTGAGAACCCGGAGCACAGACCGGACGCTCAAATAATGGCTGAGGGGGGCACTCTGTCACTGGGGGTGGGGACTCAGCCAAGAACCCCACACCTGGTGTCCCTGCAGGTCATTTTCCCAACAAGCCGCTGCCCTCAGCAGGCACCATCCCTTGGCTCCAGGGCCTCATCTGCAATGTGAACAACACCTGCTTCCCGTGGCAAACCCCTGGCGAGGAGCCTGGCGTCCTCAGCAACTTCAAGGACTCCCTGTAAACCACTGGGAGCGGCGGGACAGGGGTGGGCAGCTTCGCCTAGCCTCCGCCTCCAGCCTTCTCTCTGTATCCAGGGTTTCGCGGCTCCTGGCAGATGCTCGCACTGTTTTGGGGGGCCCCAGTGCCCATAGGATGCTAGCTAGCCTGAGAAAGCTGATGCCCATTCTGAAGGCTGCACACACAGCCCGAGCAAGTAAGAAGGCGGGCCTGTGGTAGGCGGGGCTGGGCTCTGCGCCTCCACCTGATGGCACAGCTTGGAGTGGGACAAGTGGGACATGGCTCCAGCTAAACTTGGCCTCACCCTGGTCTTCTGTGCTTTACTCCCTCAGCCTTTCCTTGGCCCAGTGAGCAGCCCAAGGAGGGATTGTCCCTGGCCACTCAGCTGCTGGGGACACTGCTGCAAGGGGTGAGGTGGGGACAAGGCAGGATCTGGGACCCTGACCTCACCAAGTCTCACCCTGCCCCTTTCAGGGGCCAGCTTCCAGGCCTTTGCCTGGGCCTTCCCTGCAGTGATATTCCTTAGATTCCAGCCCTGAGACCTTTAACAAGCTCAGGTGCCTCTTGGAGCCTTAGTTTCTCTGTTAGTAAAATGAGGCTATGATTGCATGGACCCCTTGGGAACTTGGATCCCGAGTAAGACGTCCGCAAACCTCATTGTCATCTTGTCATCTTTCTTCCCAGGAGTCCCTGGGCTCTGTGCTGGGTCATGCCCAGGAGTCCGTGGGCAGCCTTGTGGAGACTGCAGAGGACATGGCCCAGGAGGTAGGAGGCCAATGCAGTCTCCACCCCTGCCAGGAAACTAGAGGGGTGGGCTGCAGGAAGGGGAGAGGACAGAGCAACCCTGGGCACCTGTCCTCAGTAGTTGTATGGGGGTACTAGGGCAGAAAGAGAGGGCAAGGGTGCTCCTGGTGGAGGGCCCTGCCCTGGTTATAGCTTGGTGGTGGGGTCACACGGAAGGGAAGCCTGCCCAGCCCTCTGGTGACCCCCCTCCTCCAGCTCCTGGAGCTGCCCAGCCTGGGAGAGCTGTGGGCCCTGCTACAGAGACCCCACAGGCCAGGTGGTCCCCTGGAGGCGGTGGCAGAAGCCCTCTGCAGTGTCAGGGGGCCCAGCAAACCAGGCGGGCCCTCCCTCAACTGGTATGAGGCCAGTGACCTGAAGGAGCTTGTGGGGCAGGAGCCAGCGCAGGCCCTGCGGGACAACAGCCTGAGTGAGTGACCAACCTGGTTTCTACCCCTCTCCCTGGGGAAGCAGGGCCAGGACGTGGGCACAGGGCCTCATGGTGCTCCCACCCTGGCCCTAGGCCCCACCTGCGCTGAGCTGACGGGGGGCCTGGACACCCACCCCCTGTCCCGCCTACTTTGGAGGCGCCTGAAGCCGCTGGTCCTGGGGAAAGTACTGTTCACGCCTGACACACCCTTCACCCGGCAGATCATGGCCCAGGTGACAGTGCGAGGGGCCCTCAGTCCCAGCCTCGGCTGAGGAGGAGAGAGCCAGGCCACAGGAGAGCTCTGAGTCCCGAGACTGGCTGCTCCTGGGCTGGGTCCAGGATGCGGGGTTTGAAATGGAGGGATTGCCAGATTTCAGACAGTGCTCAGAGGTGCAGGATAGAGCATAGGGGAGAAGGCAAGAGGGGTGGGCAGGGGGCTTCACTAGAGGGAAGGGTCATGAACGGCTAAGGCTAGTGTGGACCTCAGCACCCACCTCTTCCAGGTCAACCGAACTTTCCAGGAGCTGGCGCTGTTGAAGGACATCCAGGAGGTGTGGGAGCTGCTGGGACCCCAGCTCTTCAACTTCCTGAACGATAGTGCCAATGTCGCCATGCTACAGGTGGGGCCAGGACAGGAGTGGGAGAGGGGTGTGGGGGGCGGGGGTGTGTGGCAGCAGGGTCACCCCTGATGAGGATTTGGGAGAAGGGCAGGGACTTCCAGGCGAGGGTGTGGAGGTGGGGAGTGGTATCCACGGTGAGCTCAGGCCGCTCACTGGGATGGAAAGAGGGGTAACAGGCCCTGAACGTCCAATGCAGACCCCCATCTTCTCTGACACCCCTACAGAGGCTCCTGCAGATCCAGGACAAGGGAAGGAGGCAGCCAAGACCTGGAGGTGGGGCCAGAGTGGAAGCTCTTCGTGCTTTTCTGAATCCCCGCAGCGGTGGCTACAGCTGGCAGAAGGCCCACGCTGATGTGGGACACCTGGCGGTCACACTGGGCCGTGTGATGGAGGTGAGGGACCGTCCACCTGGGAAAACATCTCCGAGGGGAGAGGCAGCCCTGCTGAGGGCCTCTTAGGAGGAAGCGCGGCTCCGCCTTCAGGTCCAGGGGAGGACCCTGGGGCCTCGAACTCACGCCCAGGTTCCTCCGCAGTGCGTGACTCTGGACAAGCTGGAGGCCGCCCCTTCAGAGGCCGCCCTGGTGGAGCGGGCCCTGAAGCTGCTCTCCGAGCACCGTTTCTGGGCCGGCATCGTCTTCTTGGGGCCCGAGGACTCCCCGGACCCCGCGCAGTCCCCAGGCCCTGGCCACGTGCGCATCAAGATCCGCATGGATATCGATGATGTCGCAAGAACCAATAAGATCAAGGACAGGTGGGGGGCCTTGTGGGTCGGAACCAGAGGGGGAGTGCTAGGGAGCATCTCACCTATCAGAGATCTTGGTAGGTGGGGCCCAAGTCCTTAGACCAATAGGAACCCACGATGGGCGGGGTTTATGGTGTGATGGGCACAGCCAAGGGCTTGGTGGGTGGGGTCAATGCCTTGGCTTCTGGGATAAGATTAAAGCACTTGGCAGGTGGGTCTAGGTAGTTTGTACACAGGTGAGGGCGGAGCTAAAGTTGTGATGGGCAGGTCCCAGCTACTCCCATACTTCTTTCAGGTTTTGGGACCCCGGTCCGGCCGCTGACCCCCTGACGGACCTGCGCTACGTGTGGGGTGGCTTCGTGTACCTGCAAGACCTGCTGGAGCGCGCAGCTGTGCGCGTGCTCACAGGCACCACCCCCCATGCCGGCCTCTACCTCCAGCAGATGCCCTACCCCTGCTATGTGGACGATACGTGAGCACCCTTTCCTCACTTCTCCCAGATGCCAGATCCTGGGTCTCAGGGTGGGGGCCTGGGTGCCATCTGGAATATTCACGCAGTCAAGGCTGAGAACTACGGTTCAGAGGGACCACTCCCCGTGACCTTGTAGCTGGAGGAGCCGGGATCCTTCAGGGTCTGGGGTCTCTGGATACAGGGAGAACGTAACCTGACAGCACCATCAGGAGTCCGAGGACAAGGAAGGGCCAATGTCCTCGCCGCACCTTGGGGTCCCAGGGCGGGAACTGTCGTGCCAGATGGGGGCAGCGCGGGGGTCTTTGGCATCCACCGCAGCTGCCCACTGCCCCAGGTTCCTGCGCGTGCTGAGCCGGTCACTGCCACTCTTCCTGACACTGGCTTGGATCTACTCTGTGGCGTTGACGGTGAAGGCCGTGGTGCGTGAGAAGGAGACTCGGCTGCGCTACACGATGCGCGCCATGGGGCTCAGCGCCACTGCACTGTGGCTGGGCTGGTTCCTCAGCTGCCTCGGGCCCTTCCTCCTCAGCACCGCGCTGCTTGTGCTGGTACTCAAGGTGCGTGCACCCCCGCCTTGCCGACTCGGGACTGGTGCGTGTGTACGGGGAGGTAACGGGCAGGGGGCACCTCGCGGGGTTGCGCGTCCCTAGGCGAATCCGCGCTCTCCCTCCAGCTCCCTTGTCCTCCTGCAGCTCGGAGACATCCTCCCCTACAGCCACCCGGGGGTGCTGTTCCTGTTCTTGGCGGCTTTCGCTGTGGCCACAGTGGTCCAGAGTTTCTTGCTGAGCGCCTTTTTCTCCCGCGCGAACTTGGCAGCCGCCTGTGGGGGTCTTGCCTACTTCGTACTCTATCTGCCCTACGTGCTGTGCGTGGCCTGGAGGGACCAGCTGCCAATGGGCGGCCGCGTGGCCGCGGTGAGAGCCGGGCCGTGTGGGTGCAGGGGTGCTTCACCCTTAGCTGCCCTTGTTTGCTGACCTACCTACCCGCCGCTACCCGCCCCCACCCATAGAGCCTTCTGTCGCCCGTGGCCTTCGGTTTTGGCTGCGAGAGCCTGGCGCTGCTGGAGGAGCAGGGCGAGGGCGCGCAGTGGCACAACTTGGGCACCGGGCCTACAGCAGATGTCTTCAGCTTGGCCCAGGTCTCTGGCCTTCTGTTGCTCGATGCTGCTCTCTATGGCCTTGCCACTTGGTACCTGGAGGCGGTGTGCCCAGGTGGGCCGTAGGAGACGCAGGGGAGACTGGGCTGAGGGCGGCGCGGACGGGGTGGGGCTGAGGGGGCCTGGAATACAGATGAAAGGGTGGGTCTTCCTGGCACCTGCGCACTGGTGGCTGTGTTTGAGGGACGGCCTGGGGCAGGCAGGCAGGTGGGCGGGGCTTCCTGGTTACCCCTTACCTGCATCCCTGCATCCCGGGTGGGCACACTCCAGGGGGAGCGCCTCAGGGGTAACTGAGCACCACTCCCCACAGGCGAGTATGGGATCCCCGAACCGTGGAACTTTCCCTTTCGGAGGAGCTACTGGTTTGGGTCTCAGACCCCCAAGGGTCCTGCCCCAGTTCTGACCGCACAGGACCCCAAGGGTAAGGCCCAACAAACCTTGGCTGTCACTTCCCTGTCTGGATTCTCAGCCCCTACAAAACCCAGGTCCTCATGGATCCCAATTCTCTGGACTTTCCCAGGTCCTGAGGCTCCCCTAACTCCCACAGACCCCAGCCCCACAAGTCCCTGACTCCACAGACCAGCTTGAACAGTCCCCAGGCTTCTGAGGGCGCCCATAACTGAGTCTGCCCTCCTTCCTCAGTGCTGGTGGAGGAGGCGCCCCCTGGCCTGATTCCGGGGGTCTCCATACGCGGCCTGGAAAAGCGCTTTGCTGGCAACCCGCAGCCGGCGCTGTGCGGACTCAGCCTGGACTTCTACCAGGGCCACATTACCGCCTTCCTGGGCCACAATGGGGCTGGCAAAACGACCACAATGTGAGCAGCCATCACTCCTTTCCCCTCACAGCTCCCCTCCCCTCCAGCTCCTCTTCTTGGGTCTCAACTTGCACACTTGTTCAAGGGAAAGGACCTCTGGGGTCAGAAGGTCCCTATCTGTACAGTGACAGAGGACCCTGATGCCCCCCTGCAGCCCCCCAGCCCCAGTTCCCTTTGGACCTCCCCTGTAGTTCACTTTGGATCCACAGTAGGCAGGTGATGAATATTTTCTCTGAGCTTCGTCTTCCCTCCCCTGTAAAATGGGAACATAATACCTCTTTGGTCTGGGCATACAGTAGGTGCCCTGTAAATGCTGGTACCTCTGCTCTGGGAGCCTCAGCCTCCCCTCTGAAGCTGCTCTGAGACCCCTGCACCTGCAGGTCCATCCTGAGTGGCCTCTTTCCACCCACGGCTGGCTCCGCCTCTGTCCTGGGCCACGACGTCCGGACCAGCATGGTAGCCATCCGGCCCTGCCTGGGTGTCTGCCCGCAGTACAACGTGCTCTTTGACCTGTGAGTCTCCATGGGCATGGCAGTGGGGGTGCTGGGTGCTTTCTGGGGCCTTGCCTGCCATGGTAACTCCCCCCATTGTCTTTTGTACACGGCCTCAGACTGACTGTGGATGAGCACATCTGGTTCTATGGGCGGTTGAAGGGTCTGAGCGCAGCTGCCGTGGGTCCCGAGCAGGACCGGCTGCTGCAGGACATGGGGCTGATCCCCAAGAGGCATGCACAGACTCATCACCTGTCAGGTGAGCCTGGACTTGGGGGAGCCTCCAGGTCTGCAGAGATGAGGCTGGGGGGTGGTGCTGGGACTTTATATTGAGGACTGTGGGATGCCAGAGGAGATGGGCAGACTTGGGGACCCAGGAGGAATCAGGCACTGTGGTCCAGGTGGGTAGGGAAAGGTACAGGAAGAAGGGAGGCAGCCCTGCCCAAGACTGTGGAGATCTTGACCCCTGTCCCAACCCAGGCGGGATGCAGCGGAAGCTCTCAGTGGCCATTGCCTTTGTGGGTGGCTCCCAAGTTGTTATCCTGGATGAGCCCACAGCTGGTGTGGACCCCACTTCCCGTCGAGGCATCTGGGAGCTACTGCTCAAATATCGTGAAGGTAAGAACTGGGAGTGGCCTGAGATTTCCCTGGATGCTGATTGAAAGGTCAGATCTTTCTGACAAAGAGGTGATGGAAGATGGGGTTTTGAGTGATAAGTAGGAGTTTACCGCATGGGGCAGGGACCACAGCTTGGGCAGCCTGATGACATGTGTGGGTTGGGTCCCCTGCCTAGGTCGCACACTGATCCTCTCCACCCACCACCTGGATGAGGCGGAGCTGTTGGGAGACAGGGTGGCGGTAGTGGCAGGGGGCCGCCTGTGCTGCTGTGGCTCTCCTCTGTTCCTGCGACGTCACTTGGGCTCCGGATACTACCTGACCTTGGCCAAGGGTCCCCCGCGTCTGGCGACCAGCAAAAAGGTGAGGGCTGGAACTGACCTCCGACCGACCCCAGTTCTTAAGACCCCATCCAGGCGCGATGGCCATGGCAGCTGGTGCCCCTCTGCCCCCAGGGTGAAGCCGGCTTGAAGAACAGCATGGATGCTGGGCAGAAAAGGGAGCCAGGCAGCCAGGCCAGCTCTGCCGGTGAGGGCGGGGTGGGAGAGCCTGAGTGAGGGGCTGTGGATGGGGCTGGGAGAGCCAGAGGGAGGGGCCAGTGGGGGGGCAGTGACTTGGTTCAGGGCAACAGGCCTGACGACCCCAGGCTTGACCCCTGACCTGACCCCTGAGCTGAGCTGACACACAAACCTACCTCTGACCCTGAGTGGACTCTGGCCCTGACCCCAGGTCAAGTCCTGCCATTGGGTGCTTAATCCTGACCTCCTCTGCCCTCAGGGACTGGTCCCTTGTGGGTCACCCAAGCCCCTTCCTCAAGGGGGTAGGGCAGGAGCCAGGGCAACATGGGACCCCAGGGCCCCTGACATGCCTGCCGCCCACCTAGGTGCAGCCCAGCTGTGGGCCATAGTGCAGCGCCACGTGCCCGGCACACGGCTGGTCAAGGATCTGCCACATGAGCTGGTGCTGGCGCTGCCCTACAAGGGTGCCCTGGATGGCAGCTTCGCTGAGCTCTTCCATGATCTGGACCAGCGGCTGGGGGAGCTGGGACTGGCTGGCTATGGGATCTCTGACACCAGCCTGGAGGAGGTGTGGCTGCTGGATGAGGTGGGGGGCAGGAGGAGGGCTGCCTGGAGGAGGTGGTGCCTGGAAGGATGAAGAAGAGTCTGCCTGTGGACACCTGGGTGTCCCAGGGAGGAGGCAGGGCCCACATGGAGGCCTGGAGGCTCAGAGGCCCTCAGGGAGGCTTGGGGACCCCCAGTGTTTGAGGGATATGTGGCCCTTGAGTCCCCCTCCCTCTTGTGTGTCCCCAGGCTCTGTCTGAGCCCCCTGCTTTGTCTTCCCAGATCTTCTTGAAGGTGGTGGAGGATTGTGCTGTGGACGCAGGCCCAGAGGGTATGCCTGCAGGCCCCTGTCCTAACCCCTCACCCTGGTCCAGAGTCCAACCTGACTTTAGACCAAGTCCCCACTCTTGCCTAACATGACCCAACCTACAGCCCTGACCTCCACCCTGATTCCTGACCCCTCCTTTGTGAGCCTTGACACTGGCCCAGACCCCAGGCCAAACACTAAGCCTGACCCCAACACTGGTGACTTTGCAGATGGTAGGCCCAGGCAGGGCCCGTGCTTGGGTATTGCTCATCCCGATGCGACTAGGAAGCTCCAGGTTCCGCCAGAAGAGACAGCCCTGGAGAATGGAGGGCTGGGTGAGTTGTCCCTGCCCCACCCTGTGGCCCTTCCTGGTCCCCAGGGCCGAGCACTGACCCTCCCATCCCCCACAGTTGGCTCTGCCCCTGAGACACAGGCACTACAGGGCTCTGGGCCGGCCACCGCAGGCCGCGTACACAGCTGGGCGCTCACCTACCAGCAACTCCGGGCCTTACTTCTCAAGCGTTTCCTGCTTGCCCGCCGCAGCCGCCGTGGCCTGTTTGCTCAGGTGAGGGGCCACCTAGTAGGGGAGTGTGGGGGAAGCCCCTTGGTGTCTTTCTTACACTCTACGACCTAATTCATCCCCATAAGCCCAGGTGTATGCCCCACTTTGAACACTTTTATTGAGAGCACTGGGGAGCCATGGATGGTTCTAGAACAGGATCAGGGAAGGCTGCAGGTGAGCCTGGCAGCCAATGGGTGGGGAACTGATGGGCTGGCCCTTCAGATTGTGCTACCTGCTCTCTTCGTGGGCCTGGCGCTGGTGTTCAGCCTCATTGCACCCCCATTTGGATACTACCCAGCTCTGCAGCTGAGCCCCAGCATGTATGGCTCCCAGGTGTCCTTCTTCAGGTAGGTGCAGAGGAGAGGGGCCTGGTGGGGAGACGGGGCCCAGGGGCCTGTGGGCACAGCCCTGACCCTGCACCCACTATACACAGTGATGACACTCCAGGGGACCCTGAACACGCCCGCCTGCTCGAGGCCCTGCTGGAGGAGGCTGGACTGGAGGAGCCTTACCTGAAAAGTAACTCCAGCAGGTGAGGGCCCTCCAGCCTGGGCCTGGCTCCTCTCCGGCCTCGGTTTCCCTGTCTGGGCTCTGGAGCATCCCCCATGCCTGGTTGGGAGCAGGGGGCCTCCAGTCCCACCCCCACCCTGCTCCTACCCCCACAGGGCACCAGCATGCGCACGGCCTGCCCTCTGCCACTTCTCGGTGCCTGATGTCCCTGCGGACGTGGCTGAGGTCTTGGCCAGTGGCAACTGGACCCCGGAGTCTCCATCCCCCGCCTGCCAGTGCAGCCAGCCTGGTGCCCGCCGCCTGCTGCCTGACTGCCCTGCTGCGGCCGGTGGTCCCCCGCCACCCCAGGCGCCAACCAGCTCTGGTGAAGTGGTCCAGAACTTAACGGGCCGAAACCTGTCTGACTTCCTGGTCAAGACCTACCCGCGCCTGGTGCGCCAAGGGTGAGCACCACCCTGGACTTGGCGTGGCCAGCTGTAGCAGGGGTCCAGTGGGGAGGATGTGGTACAGTCCTGGGAGGGGTTGGGGGGATGCCCAGGCTGGGGCTCTGGTCTGGGGCCTACTGGGGGCCCTCTGTGCCTCCTTCTTTTAATTTGTCTCACTCAACTCACCAGCATCTTTGTCTCTGTCCCACTCACCTCTCTGTGTCTGTCTCTCTCACAGCCTGAAGACCAAGAAATGGGTGAATGAGGTCAGGTAAGGAGGGTCCCTTGCATGGGTTCCTTTCCTGTGCCCTCTGCCTGCCTGCCGCCCCACCCTCCCAACCCTCAGCTGTCTCCCACCTCCACTGCCCCTCAGGTATGGGGGCTTCTCCCTGGAGGGCCGAGACCCAGGCCTGCCCTCGGGCTTGGAGGTGGGCCGCTCCCTGGAGGAACTGCGGGCACTGCTGAACCCCGCACCAGGCGAGGCCCTCGACCACCTCCTGAACAATCTCACAGCATGGGCTGTTGGTCTGGACACTCAAGATGGCCTCAAGGTGGTAACTGGCGGTGGCCAGCTGGCACTGTGGTGGGGGAGGTCTGATCCCAGGTCACTGACCCCTTGGCCCCAATTCCATCACAGATCTGGTTTAACAACAAGGGCTGGCACGCCATGGTGGCCTTTGTAAACCGAGCCAACAACGCTCTCCTGCGTGCCCACCTGCCACCAGGCTCCTCCCACCATGCCCACAGCATCACCACGCTCAATCACCCCCTGAACCTCACCAAGGAGCAGTTGTCTGAGGCTGCACTGTGAGTGCCCCTACCCCGTGTGTCCCGCCACCTTGTGTGCCACTCCACCCTGCGTGTCCCCCTGTCCCATGTATCCCCCCACCCCGGTTGGTCTCTCTGTTGTTTCTGGTGGTGGAAGCTGAAGTTACGCTCTGCCACACTCTTGCTGTGTAAACAGAGAACAAGAACTTCCCCTCTCCACCCCTTAGGCCAGGGTAATGGGGCATCATCAGGCTTCATGGGCTGCAGTCTCCCCCATCTGCCTGCACGTCCTTGTCACATCCACTTCTATCCTACTAGAGACCTGGACGATCTCTCCCTGCCTAACAGTTCAAAATGGCTCAGGACATTCCCCACCAGCTGTGTCTAGCCCTGGGGACCTCAGTCCCATCAGTGGTGAGCACAGCTCCTCTCTGAGCAGCTCATGCCCCTTCACTCCCAGGATGGCCTCCTCAGTGGACGTGCTTGTCTCCATCTGCGTGGTCTTCGCCATGTCCTTTGTCCCGGCCAGCTTCATCCTTGTCCTCATTGACGAGCGTGTCACCCGAGCCAAACACCTGCAGTGCATGGGGGGCCTGCCCCCCACTCTCTACTGGCTTGGCAACTTTCTCTGGGACGTGGTACGCAGACCGCCTGGAGGGTTGGGGGCCCTGCCACCACTTGCCACTGCCTCTTCTGGCCCTTTCTGGTCAGGAACTTGTCTAGGATGGCACCACTGAAGTCTTGGGGATGATGGAGACCTCGTCCTATTATCCAAAGCACAGGGAGGTTGGGGTGGGACACAATGCCAAGGATGCCTGTGGGCTTCCCTGGTAGCTCAGCATACTGAAGGTATAACCACCATCTCCAATGCAGTGTAACTACTTGGTGTCAGCGTGCATCGTGGTGCTCATCTTTTTGGCCTTCCAGCAGAGGGCGTATGTGGCCCCTGCCAACCTGCCTGCCCTCCTGCTGTTGCTACTACTGTATGGGTGAGGTTCCCAGCCCCTCCAGGACTTGTTCTCCCTCAACTCTGCTGAGGGAGCTGGGACTCTATAGCAGATCCTAAGGAGAGATATGGAGATCTGAGAGGACTCCAAGTGTGATCTTATTCAGGGGGTATGCCAAGGAGGCCTTAAAAGCTCATCTTGACCTGACCATGTTACAGAGGTCTACAACACAGTTTGGGATGGGAGATCTATATTCTTCTCAGGGCTGCTCAGCCTGTCTGGCAATAACAGTGGCTCCTGTTCCCCCTCAGCTGGTCAATCACGCCACTCATGTACCCAGCCTCCTTCTTCTTCTCCGTGCCCAGCACAGCCTATGTTGTGCTCACCTGCATCAATCTGTTCATTGGTATCAATGGCAGCATGGCCACCTTCGTGCTTGAGCTCTTCTCTGATCAGGTGGGACCCACAAGGCTGGGCCTTGGGTTGGGGTCAGACTGGGCCTCAGCCTCGGCTTCTGACCCACCTCCTTCTTAATCTGCCCCTGAGCAGAAGTTGCAGAAGGTGAGCCGGATCCTGAAACAGGTCTTCCTTATCTTTCCTCACTTCTGCTTGGGCCGGGGCCTCATCGACATGGTGCGGAACCAGGCCATGGCTGATGCCTTTGAGCGCTTGGGTGAGAACTTCTCTCCAGGAGGGGAAGTGCCAGACAAGAGTCAATCCTACAGTGCAGGGACAAACAGCAGCCCCTAGGAAGAGAACTTGAGGTCTTAGATGACCTGGAAGGGTGGGTAGGCAAAGTTAAAAGTGCAGCAAAGCAGCCATAAAAGTTAACTCCATCTTGGTCATGTCACAAGAGGTCTAAGGCACTAAATAAAGGAGGTGGCAATGCCACTGTTTTCCATGCCAATTAGACCTCAGTTGAGTGTCTATTCAGCTTGGTGCTTTCCCTTAAGAACCCAAGGTGACCTGAATGGGGAGAGGCCCAGTAACCAAGACCCTAAAATGACCCTATCCCTCTTTGTGTCCCCACAGGAGAGGGGTATTTCCAGTCGCCCCTGCGTTGGGAGGTGGTCGGCAAGAACCTCTTGGCCATGTTCATACAGGGGCCAATCTTCCTCCTCTTTACATTACTGCTTCAGCACCACAACCGCCTCCTACCACAGTCAGTGGGGACCAGGGAGGGTGGCAGGGACTGGGGTCTCGCTCTGGGCCCACTCATATCTCTGTCCTTAGACCCAAGCTGAGGCCGTTACCCGCCCTGGGAGAGGAGGATGAGGATGTGGCCCGTGAGCGGGAACGGGTAGTACAAGGGGCCACCCAGGGGGATGTGTTGGTACTGAGGGACCTGACCAAGGTGGGTGTGGGTTGGGGGGCCTCCACTGCTGGGTTGGGGGGGCCTCCACTGGCCCACCCACCTTTCTCATGGACTTCCATCCTCCCAGGTGTACCCTGGGCAGAGGACACCAGCTGTTGACCGCCTGTGCCTGGGGATCCCCCCTGGTGAGGTAAGTCCAGGTGGTGCAAGGGTGAGAGGCTGCCCTATTGTACGCCCACTGGTCTTTACCATGTTTGTGTCTACCTCCCCCTATGGAACACCTACTCTGTCTGTTGTCCTATACTGAGTACCTACTGGCTGTCAGTATTTGAGCTCCTATTTAGAGCCAACAAATATGAAGCTCCTATTGCATGGTTACATTTATTGATCCCCACTGTGTGCAATAAGATTAACAAGATCTTAGTGAGGATAAATTTGTTATTGAACACCTACTGGCCTCCCATACATGTGCCAGTTACTATGTGCACCTACTATATGTTAGCATTTATTGAGTACCAACTGTATACAGTAAAGCTTGTTGAACCCCCCCACCATTGGTGTACCAAAAGTGTATTGAATGCCACCTTTGTGATGATCAACTTTTATCAAACACCAACATTTATGAGTCCATACTTTATATGTATTAAGCACTTGCTCACAACCAATATTTAGTAGGCACCTGCTCTGTACCAATGCACATTCAAGCAACTACTTTGTGCAAACTTGTCTGCTGTGGTCCATTTCCTGGCCACCTACTAGGGGCTAGCACACACCTGTGAAAACCTGTGGTGTGTTGGTATAAATTGCCATCACTCTTTAGCAAATGCCTACTGTGTTCAGTCAACCTCTCCATCTTGGGTTGACTGTGTGCCCAGCATGAATTCTCACCAGGTGCTCTTGCTGTCGGTACCCACTGCATGGCAGGAAACATTCAGCCAACTCTTGCCTCAATATTTATGGAGCACTGACTGCAAGTGACCTTTATAGAACATCTACTGTGTCCATTGATTAAATACATGCTGTGTGTCATCTAGCACTTCTGCTATGTGACAGCTTGTGCCCACTCACACACCCCAGTATCTGCCCAGGGATCCCCTTGCCCACAGCCCTCCCAGTGGAAGCTGAGAAGCCTGTCCCAGAAGTCAGAGATGCTGGGACAATTGTCCGGGCTTCTATGAGTGCCTTCTGTGGGTATACCTGCAGTGTTTCGGGCTGCTGGGCGTGAACGGAGCAGGGAAAACATCCACATTCCGCATGGTGACTGGGGACACGCTGCCCAGTGGGGGTGAGGCCATTCTGGAAGGCCACAGGTGAGGGGCTCCTGGGCTCTTGTTCCTCCCCACCTTCCCCTGCTCTCGCATATATGGACAGGATCAGCCTGGCCTTGAGTCCCCCTGCAATGGACCCGGCCCTGAGTTACCTCCTGTCCCTTATCAGGGTGGGTGAGCCCCAAGGCCCCTGCTTGCCCCTCGCATGGCCAGGGCCAGCCAGTGCCCTGAGTTCCCTGTCCCCCATCCCCCATCCCCAGCGTGGCCCAGGAACCGGCTGCAGCTCACCGCCGCATGGGCTACTGCCCTCAGTCGGATGCCATCTTCGAGCTGCTGACCGGTCGTGAGCACCTGGAGCTGTATGCACGCCTGCGAGGAGTCCCCGAAGCCCAAGTTGCCCAGGTGATCACTCTCCCCACTAACCCCTCCGGTCCCCACCCCAATCTCTCCCTTGGACCACAGTCTCTGCTGCTCTCGGTCCCCTGACCTTAGGTCCTCTGGCCCTGCCCTGCCCTCCCTGAGCGCCTACACACTCATCGGGTCCACCCCCACACCCCCAGCCCTTCCCACCATCCTCAGGCTGCACTCGCCCCGTCTCTGCTTAGGGGCCCGCCCCTTCTCTCTTAGACCTTCCTGGCTGTGGCCCCGCCTACTTTCACCTCCGGGTTAGGGCTTCGCTTCCGGCCACCAGGCCAGGCCCTGCCTCTCCTGGTCTGGCCCCGTCTCCAGTCGCAGCCCCGCCCCGTATTGGCTCTGGCCCCACCCTCTTTAGTTACCTTCCCACGGTATCCCCGGGCTTCCCTGGTGGCTCAGCCGGTTAAGAATCCGCCTGCAATGCAAGAGCTCTGGGTTCGATCCCTGTGTCAGGAAGATCCCCGGAAAAGGAAATGGCATCCCACTCCAGTATTCTTGCTTGGGAAATCCCATGGACAGCGGAGCCTGGCGGACTCTAATCCATGGAGTCACAAAGAGTCCACCACTGAGCACTGAGCGTCTAAACCACCACCATATCCCCTCCCTAGCCCCTCCCACTCACCCTGCACCCCATTCTCACTCTGCCCTTCCCATTCCATCCTGCCATAGACAGCAAGCTACGGCCTGACACGCCTGGGCCTCTCTCAGTATGCTGACCAGCCCGCTGGCACCTACAGCGGGGGCAACAAGCGGAAGCTGGCGACAGCCGTGGCTCTGGTGGGGGACCCGGCTTTAGTCTTTCTGGTATGTGTGTGAGGATGGGAGGACAGAGGAGGGGAAGGGGCCGCATTTAAGCATCTCCCTGCTCTGCGCCCAGGACGAGCCGACCACTGGCATGGACCCTGGTGCCCGGCGGTTCCTCTGGAACAGTCTTCTGGCCGTGGTGCAGGAGGGCCGCTCCGTGGTTCTCACCTCACACAGGTGGGCCTGGGGAACGAGCAGTCTGGGACTGACAGGAAATGTCCAGAGCACAAGGTGGCCCAGAGCTGCAGGCTGAGGGTCCCTGGGAGGGGCAGCCCAGAGCCAAGTGCCGTGGGTCCAGGCCTGGTTGGAGCTCACGTCACTGGGCTCCCACAGCATGGAGGAGTGCGAGGCACTCTGCACACGCCTGGCCATCATGGTGAATGGGCGGTTCCGCTGCCTGGGCAGTGCGCAGCACCTCAAGGGCAGGTGAGCGGGGCAAGGCCTCAAGGCCTGGGTGCGGGCAGATCAGGGTGGAGGTGTAGGTGGGCCTGGAGGGGAGATCAGGTGGGGCCAGTTTGGGTTCTAACCAGGGAACAGGCAGGGATCATGGACTGTCCTGGAGAGGGGACAAGGCTGGACGGAGATGGGGAGGAGGTCTGATGGGTGAAGGTGTGTCCATGGGCAGAGGCCAAAGAGGGTCCGGCAAGTGAGCATGACCTGGATATTGCAGTGGGGCATGGCATTGCGTGGGTGGGACTGGGGAGCAGCAGGGTTAGAGACTGATGAGCATGTAGCCAGGGCTAGGAGCAGAGGTTGGGGTCAGGTTTGCCTGGGGGTCTAGAGGAGCCAAGTATAGGGGTGGGGCTAGAAGAGGGCTGGAAGATGGTATGGGCGGGTCCATTAGCTATCGTCTACCCCACCCACCCCAGATTCGGGGCTGGCCATACACTGACCCTGAGGGTGCCCTTGTCGAGATCCAAGTTGGCGGCTGACTTTGTGGCCCAGGCGTTCCCGGGAGCTGAGCTGCGGGAGGCGCATGGTGGCCGCCTGCGCTTCCAGCTGCTGCCAGGAGGGCGCTGCACCTTGGCGCTAGTCTTTGGATTGCTGGCAGCACACGGCGCAGAGCATGGTGTGGAGGACTTCTCTGTGAGCCAGACCACGCTGGAGGAGGTGACCGCCATGCCAGAACGGGGCTGGGGTAAAGATGGGGTTGGGGGCTAGGCCCTCAAGCTGACCTCTCCTCCTGTTTCCCTGGGCCATCCACCTCTAGGTATTCTTGTACTTCTCCAAGGATCAGGGCAAAGAGGAAGATGAGAAGGAGACAGAAGTGGGGGCTGACCCTGTGCTAGGCCCGCAGCACCCCAAACTCATAACCCAGTTCCTCGATGACCACAGCATGGCTGAGACGGTCCTCTGAGCCTCCTCCTCTGTGGAGCTGGAGGGACCAAAGCAGGGCAGAGGGGCTGAAGCTTGACCCAGACTCCAGAGGCCCTGGAGGAAATAAAGGGAAGCTGTGGTGTGAAGCACTGTGTACCTGTGTCCCTGTGCCAGGTTGCATATTCATCCCAAAACGGCTCTGTACATGTGCCTGGACACTGGGCTTGGCACAGAGTGTGTGCTGGAGTGCGTGTGTGGATGCAGATGTGAACCTAGCTACAGCTAGCTGGACTCCTAGCTGTGAAAGCTTGTGTGGTGGCTGGGGAGTGTCTCCTGTGCAGGTGTGCCCTTCATAAGAGCCTGGACACTGCTCCTGGAGCCCCTGAGTGCCCCTGTAGTTCTGGCGCCTGAAGGCGGTACCTGTGAATGGCTGGATCTGAAGTGGGCATGAGGTCAGGGCTCAGGAATGTCTGGGGCAGCTGGGGAAGCCCGGAAGGGGTGGCCCAGACTTCAGGCCTCCAACCAGGCAGAGGCCCACCAGCTAGCCAGCCCTGCAGTGGGCCCTCACCCTCCGATCCTGGCATCCAGAGCGATGAGTGGTGGGCAGAGGATCCTCAAGGGCCTTCTGGGATGGGTTAGTGGATGGACCCGGGCCTGGAGAACTGGGTTTGCCGTGAGGGGCTGTGGCCTGCGTGCCCTGTGCCCGGGAGATCCACCCCTCCCACCTGAGGTCAGTGGGGGCCAATAGTGGGGAAGGTATAGGGGATGAGAGGGTGAGACTCCAGAAGGGGAGGGGAGGAAGACTGGGGGAGGGGAAAAGGCTCAGATTAGGGGGGTTCCAAGAGAAGAGGTGGTTATGGGGGAGAGGGTACAGGGGGTGCTATACACATTGCCAACACCCCAGGTCTGGGGGCCAAGCCAGGGAGGGAGGAGGTGGCATGGTGGCCTCAGCAGTTAGCGTTAGGGTTAACCTGTTCTGCTGAGTGTCCCCAGAATGTAGAATCAGGGGTGGGGGTGGGAGATGGATGGAGGGAAGGCAACCCACTATACCATGCACTGTTCCCTGGGGTCTTCACGGGGAGTTGCCAAAGGGTGGAAGGCGGCCACACAGAGGAGCGGTGGGAGGACTGGAAGGCAGGTGCCTGTGTCCAGGGTACCCATTGCATCAGTGGAGCTGGGTGGCTTCTGAGCATATGTCAAAGTCTGTGTCCCCACATGTCCGTCGTGTTCAGGTATCTGCACTCTTGGGTGCATCTGGGTGTGGCTGAGTGGGGGTGAGCATCTCTGCAATCGCTGTGTCCCTGCCGGGATCGTGCCTGGGGCATCAGTGTCTTGCCTGGGGCATTGCCGCCAGGCAGGGCACCTCAGCAAACATGCACACGCAGAGCTCAGGAAAGCGGAAGCTGGGGGTGGGGCCTGGGACCCCACCTTCGAGCCCACTGTGCAGAGGGGCAGGCTGAGGCTGAAGCTGGGGAGGGTCAGGGGCGGGTCTGAGTCACCGCCTCCGGAGGCCTTTTCCTGTGGGGGGAAGCGCCCGCCAATGAGGGCTGTGCCTGTCACGTGAGCCTGACAGCTGAGGAGGGGGTGGCCAGCGGCAATGTGGTCCCGAGGCCACCAACACCAGGAGCTGTGGTACTGAGACCCCTGGCCTACCTCCCCCAGCCAGGCCCCCTTGGGCTTCTCGGGCCTGGCCCCGCCATGTTCTCCAGGAAGAAGAGAGAGCTCATGAAAACCCCGTCTATCTCGAAAAAGAACAGGGCGGGAAGCCCCTGCCCACAGCCCTCGGGGGTGAGTGAGCCTCTAAGGGGAGCACGGGGCAGGCGGGGACCTTAGAGCGACAGCTGGGCAGCACCAGGGCAGGAGGACACCCTGTGATCAGGCCCAGCAGGGCAGGGCCGGGCAGTGACATGCTGGGCCAGTGGCGGGGGGTACGAGCCAGCTACAGCCCCCACCAGGCTGGACTGCAGGGGCTTCGCAGGATGGGCTGGGATCCTCGCATTCAGCTTACGGTAGGAGCCCTTGGGACGGCCATGCACCCTCCCACCCTGTCCAGTGCCGGCTGTGGGGTCCAGGAGTGGTGGGGTGGGTACCAGGGTATGGGTACATTGGGCCTGGACTCCTTCAGGTGGGGGCTCAGGGAATTTGGGGTCTCCAGGCACCGTTAGATGTGAGAGCTATAGCCAGGCTGTTAGGCAGAAGGTTTATAAGGGAGCAGACTGTGGAAGGAGACCCACGGGGGCAGGCCTGGTGCAAGCCTGGGGGCATCTACAGGGCCTGCGGTGTCTGTGGGCTCAGGAGTCTGCTGGACCCTCAGAGGACAGGAACTGAGGAGGTGTCTACCAATGAGTAGGCATCTGCAGTGGCCTCTACTGAGACAGCTCAGGAGACCCCAGCCCTACCCCTCTCCCTTCCCCCTTACCCCCCTCCCTTCCTTACCTCCGGAAGTGGGGCGCCCCTCCCCCACCCCGGCTGTGGTTTGGGCAGAGACGTTGTTTGTGAAAGCTCCAGGAGAGGACGTTGGGTAACAGGTGTGGGAGGGGCCCAACACCAAATCTCAGCCCTCTGACCTGTGGCCTCTGACCCCTATGGGGTCAGGCTGAAGACCCTCCAGAGCCCCACTTCACTTCCAGGGAAACTGAGGCAGGGCCCAATGGGAGCACCTGCTTTACCAGCTCCCCCTACCCTCCCAGGAGCTGCCTAGGAGAGACGGGGCTGATGCAGTGTCCCTGGGGCCCAGCCTAGAACCCCCAAGTGTGGCCTCGAATGCTAAGGCCACGGGCACTCTCAAGAGGCCAACCAGCCTGAGCCGCCATGCCAGCGCTGCTGGCTTCCCTCTGTCGGGGGCCAGCACTTGGACGCTGGGCCGCAGCCATCGCAGCCCACTGTCTGCGGCCAGCCCGGCCGAGGCACCCATCCAGGGACCCTGCCCAGACACCGTGGAGGACATCTCCCACCTGCTGGCTGACGTGGCCCGCTTTGCCGAGGGTCTTGAGAAACTGAAGGAGTGTGTTCTGCATGATGGTGAGAACTGGCAGGGACACCAAGGCCTGGGTGGAGGAAAGCAGGGTCAGACCTTAAAACCTAGGGGGTCAGCACAGAGTTGGGGAAGGACTTGGGGAGGCTCAGATGGAAATGGTTCGGAGGGCTTTGTGGAAAAAGACATTGCAGCTAGGGTTCTGACAGATGAATAGGAGTTCAGTGGCAACTAGGAAGGAAAGGCATTGAGGTAGAGGGAATGTCATGTGCATAGAAATACAAAGTAGAGATGCATTTGGGGGAATAAGGTTCAGGTGTATGAAATGTGTAAGGCTGAAGACATTGAGAATGGCAAGCAGAGGGACCCTGGATGTTATCCTGAGGGTGCTGGGGAGCCATAGAAGGTGTCAGAGCAGAGGTGGAACAAGGTCAGATCTGCATGTTGGACTGAAGTGAATGAGAGGCACGCTGAGGTCTGGACAGAGAGAGACTCAGGAGGGATGAGGGGCAGGACCGGCACGTAAGCTGCAGCAGTGAGCGGGCTGTGGATGGCAGTTCCGTTTTCTCCACGCGTCCGCTGACAGCTCAGCTTCCTGCCGAGTTATTTTCATCTGCTTCCTGTTTGTCCCTAACAGCCAAGGAGGGCACTGTGATCTCTCCTGCAGGAAACCGCAGTGCCAGTGCCATGCTAAACACCCTGGCTTGCTCCTTTCATGTGCCCATTTTACGGATGAGGAAACTGAGGCCCAGGGTGGCCCCCTGACTCTGGCTCACCTGAGCCAGAGCCCAGGTTCAACCTCCACCTGGAGAGGGACCTCAGCTTTAAAGGCTGTAATGGGGAGCTCCCTTGCTGGCCAAGCCTCTGCTGTGGGGGTGGTGTCAGCCTGTGGGGTTATCTGGTCCTGGGGTGGAGCTGGACTTGTTTCCTGGGGAAACTCTTTAATCTCGGTTCCTTTCCGATCCTAGCGCTTCCTTGGAGGCCAGGCCTGGGTGGAGCTGAGCCTGTGGGCATTGTGCAGGAGGATGGCCAGGGCAGGGGCCCCCTTCTTTGCACCTTGGGGCAGCCCTGGGCAGAGGGAAGGGACTGGAGTAGAGAGGATTTGGGTTTGAATGCTGGTGCTGCCCCTGCTGGCCTGGGAGACCCTGGTATTTCATCTGTGAAATGGGGCAACGACACGCCCTGCACGGATGCTGGCTGTGACCAGAGGTCCTCAGCCTACAATGATAGTTGTGGGATAGCCAGAACGGCTTTCAGCTTGGGAGGCAGTAAGTGCAGGGATCCACGTGGGCGGGGTCTCCCTGCACCTCTCCACACCATGTACCTGGGCCTGTTTCTCTGTCTGCCCTTGGCAGCCCGATCCCGAATGGAGTCACATCTCCTCGTCTACTCAGGTCTGAGTCCTGATCCTTGAGTTTGGGGAGCTGAGAACCCCAGCCAGGGCTCGCAGGACTCCGGGGGCGGAGCTTTCCTCGGCGGGGGCGGGGTCTTCGGACCGGCCAGAGCTGGTTTGGCTGATGAAAACCCGGTACCAAAGACCCTAGGCCGTCGTGCGCATTCACGATCCCTGCGCTCTGATGGTATACCATGTGTATCTGCGGGACGGTGCACCCCGCGCTGGACCAGAGGCCTGTGCGCTGCCAGGCAGGGCCCCGAGGTGAGGGGATGGGCGGGGTGTGGGGGTGCAGGCTCTGGTCAGGAGCACGTGGTGCTCTGGGCATTTGCCGGCCCACTGGGGACACAAGGCTGCCGGGCGCTTACCTTGGCTGGTGCAGAGCTGGGCATGTCTGGGCTTCGTCAGAGTCCCACCTGCCCTGGTTGGGGTGCTGCGGGGACCCAGGTGGCGGAGGCCCAGGAGACACGAGGGGCGGGGTGCCTGGGAGGAATGTCTGGGGAAGGGGCGTGGCCGGCCTCCCTGGATTCCTGAAGCTCCTTCCGGCCTCCCGAAGCTCCCCGCTGATTCAGGCGCAAGTCCTGAATCCGAGGAATGTTGGGGCCAAGGACTCCATAGGGGTCTCCCTGTCGGTGGTATTCAGTGGGAGTCTGGTATTCAGTGGAAGTCCTCGGTGTTGAAAAGGGATCAGACACCTATTTCCAGAGTCCTTTTTTTTGAGTATCACCTACCAGGCTGAGTCAGAAGCGCACAGGTGGGGGAGGTACAGGTAGGACCCTCCTGGGTGTCAGCAGGTCTGCTCATTCCTTCACCATCTACAAGCTTCTTTAGTTTTGTTTCCACTACATGGTGCATGTTCTGCCTGCACACTCTGCTTTTTTTCCAGTTAAGAATATCTGAGGAGGGCACTTAAAGCCTCCCTCAAAGATGTAGGTCACACCTTGACCTTTCTTTGCTCTGACACCTTCCATGGCTTCCCACTGCCCTCGTGATAAAGCCAGGCAGTGTCCTTCTATCTTCAGAGCTAGAAAAGCTGTGTGATCCTTGCGAAATGACTTCTCCCCTGTGTGCCTCAGTTTCCTCATCTTCTAAATGGAAGTGATAACAGGGCCTGCCTCATAGGGTGGTTGTCTGGAGAGAGATAATGGGGTGTTTAAGCCTCAGTTCCCAGGCCGGCAGGGCCAGGAGAGAACTGAACAGAGCTTTGCAACTTGGACGACAGTGGAAGGTTATTTTCTGGAGTGACAGGAAAGGGTGTTCTAAGCAGGACTGTCTAGACTGACATCTGGCCTTTGTCGACCTGGCCAGCAGTCCAGAGAGGGACAGTCCACCCCACCCCACCCCCTGAGATCACACACTGAGCCTCAGGCAGTTGCCTTCTCCCTCCTCTGCCTCAGTCTCCCCACCTGGGGAGAGAAGTGTTAGGGTTGGGTGGTTAGGTGGACAGGCTTTCCCTTCCTCCCTGCTCATACCCACTCTACCTGGCAGAACTCCTTGAGGCCCGCCGGCCACTGGCCCATGAGTGCCTGGGTGAGGCCCTCCGTGTGATGCACCAGGTCATCTCCAAGTACCCACTGCTGAACACTGTGGAGACACTCACGGCTGCTGGCACCCTCATTGCCAAAGTCAAAGGTCAGCCGGCTGGGACGAGGCACAGAGAGCTTTCTGTCTGGGAGGGCTTTCTGAAGGAGGGGATGTTTGAAGTGGGTTTTGAAGGATGCATAGGAGTGTGATGGACACAACAGCTCCAATGTTCCCCCCTCAATTAGTTGCACGGTTGGTCACCTCCCAAACAGACTGGGCCAACCTCTCTCATCCTTGTCTGTCCCCAGCCTTCCATTATGAGTGCAACAATGAGTCAGACAAGCAGGAGTTTGAGAAGGCCTTGGAGACCATTGCTGTCTCCTTTAGCAGCACGTGAGTTTGGGGTAGGCGTGGGGACGAGTGGGGGTGGGGAAGGGTGGGGACCCATGTGGACCCATGTGCCCCTTGACACTTGCCCCTCTACCCTGCAGTGTATCCGAGTTCCTCATGGGTGAAGTGGACAGCAGCATCCTCCTGTCCGTGCCCCCTGGGGACCCAGGCCAGGTGAGCAAGGGTGGCCTGCATATCGCTTGGGGTCAGGCTGGCAGGGTGGGTGAGTGCCCCTGTTCCCTCTGTGGACCACGGCCACTCGCTCTGTCCAGGGGGTGGCGACTGTCTCCTGCAGGGTGGGCCTCAAACAGGGCCAAGCCCAGGCTGGACTCACCTGTCTCCTTCTGATATAGTCCATGGAGAACCTGTATGGACAGGCGAGTGAGAGTGCCCCCCCCAGCGGTGAGGAGTGTGATGCGGGTGAGTCCCTGAGCCCAGCAAGTGGCAGAGGACTGGGGTGGTGGATGGGAGGAGGGGTGGGCTGGGGCAGGGGAGGGCTGGGCAGGGGTGGAGCCTGGGCTGAGGGGTGTCTACTCTGCAGGCTGCCTGTCCCCGGAGGACGTGGACACCCTGCTGCAGCGCTGTGAGGGGGGCGTGGACGCTGCCCTGCAGTACGCCAAGAACATGGCCAAATACATGAAGGACCTCATCGGCTACCTGGAGAAGCGGAGCGCGCTGGGTGAGAGCTAGGGTCTGCAGGGTGGGGTCTGGCTGGAGGCCCCCTCTGCCCCCCTGCCCTCACACCCCTTCCCCTGCAGAGATGGATTTTGCCAAAGGCCTGCAGAAGATCGTCCAGAACTGCAGACAGAGTGTCATGCAGGAGGTGGGGAACTTGGGGGGAGTGTCTGGGTGGGTGGGGCACCGGGCAGGGTTCCTCAGGCCTGGATGTGAGTCTCAATACCTCCAGGATGGACCGGAAAAAAGGGGTTTCCAGTCTGTACAAAGGCGGTTGAGGGAGCAGGGGGGCTCCTGGCCCACCCCCACGTGACCCTGATGCCGGCCCCACCCCACAGCCGCACATGCCCCTCCTGTCCATCTACTCACTGGCGCTGGAACAGGACCTGGAGTTCGGCCATGGCCTGGTGCAGGCAGTGGGCACGCTGCTGACCCAGACCTTCATGCAGGTAGGCTGTACCTGGGAGGGTGGGCGGGATGGAAGGTGCCGGGGTCCCCACTCACACTTGTCTCTCCCAAGCCCCTGAATCTGCGGCGGCTCGAACATGAGAAGCGAAGGAAGGAGATCAAAGAGTCCTGGCACCGCGCCCAGAGGAAGCTGGTACCACGGGTGGGGCACGGGGGCTGGGAGGGGCCAGGGCGGCCAGCTCACACATGCACAGTCCTCTGGTACGCACCCAGATGAAGATTTCCCGAGTTTTACCGACATCGTGCAGAGTGCCCTGTGCCCATGTGAGGCGGGTCCTGCCTCCAAGCTGCTTCAGGCTCCTGACCTCCAAGCTGTGGTAGGAAAGGCCCTGGCCCTGGCCCTGGGGCCCCCCTCAGTGTCAGAGTTCGCTGTCACGGGGGAACAGGGTCACCTGTGGCTGCCAGGAGCAGGTCTGGGGTAGACCAAACGGGCTCACCAGGTCTGGTGGATGCTCCAGCTTCTTCCTCCAGGTTACTCTTCTCACCTCTTTTTGGGCAGTTCCAAGGCACTAGAATCTTTTGTGTTGCTTTTTAGGTGTGTTAACAGGGTAGGTGGTGAAACCAGCTCCAGTTAGTGGAGTCCTGCAGCTCCATCTAGCATGTCTGGCAAATGCCCTTCTCCCCAACTTTTGCACACCTGATGACAGCTTGCCGAGTACCCCATTCTGCTTCTGATCTTTTAAACACACCTCCATATTCAGGGACTTGCCCCGTCTCAGTCCACGTGAAACCCCTCCTGCCTTTCTCTTAGCTAGGCATTCTCAGCTACAGAGCCATGTGGCGCATTTCAGTACGTCCCTATTGATGGAGTTTAGTTGTGGTTGAGCTGTTGCTGTTTCAAACATCACTGCTCTGATGAGCTTGTGCCCCTGTTACTCAGACCTGTGACCTAGCATTCATCTCAGATCAGTGCCCAAAAGATAATGGCTGGGTCATGGGGGATGAGTGTGGGAGGCTGACCTCCAGAGCCACAGCCACGCTCTTCCTCTTCTGTGAGCTCTCAGTTCGTATCCTTTGTTTACCTTGGACTGGACAATAGCCTGTTTCTTATTGACTTCCCAGAGCGTTCTACCTATTAGAGAACCCAGCTTTGGATGATACGTGTTACAGACTCCTTCACCCCCAGTTTATTGTTTTGATTTTTGATTTTTTATTTAACCCGTTGGCCTGTTTTCCCAGTTGAAACCCGTGATCGTTAGTAGTAGTCTTTCCTTTTATGGTTTCTCGGTTCTGTGTCACATGGAAAGGCCTTCCCTGTGCTATGTTTCTACTAGTACTCATATGAATTCTTATATGTTTGAGCTTCTGATGGTGTAGGCTGTAAGGTGTGGCCCCCAGAAGGCTCACTGGGTTTTAACTGAGTGCTCTTTGAGGGTGCCTCACTTCCTGTCTGGGCGACCTCACTGGTCTCGTCTGTAAGAAGGGAAGTGAAAGAGACAGAAGCGCAAGTCACTGTGGTGGGCGTGGGTGTAGGTGTCAAGAGGATGATGTCGTCGGTGTCTCCTTCAGAGCTTAGCTGAGCCTTACCTTCCCCAGCTGTAAAATGGGCAGGCCAGATGCTGGCTCCTCCCAGGGTCCCACTATGGGTGTCACCTCCTGCTCTTCCACCATCAGTCCCGTTTGTTTCACTGGCCACAGGATCTGTGCACAAGAGATGTGGGTGGCAGAGGTCTCTAATGTGTATTTGACTGACTGGGGTCATCTGCTCACTGCCACACCCACAGCAAGAGGCAGAGTCCAATCTCCGCAAGGCCAAGCAGGGCTACATGCAGCGCTGCGAGGACCATGACAAGGCCCGCTTCCTGGTGGCCAAGGCGGAGGAGGAGCAAGCCAACATTGGGCCCGGTGCAGGGGGTGCAGCCTCCAAGACCCTGGACAAGCGTCGTCGCCTGGAGGAGGAGGCCAAGAACAAGGTGAGGGCCAGTGATGGAGGGCAAGGCCCATGGTGACAGATCCTCACGCCCTGTACAGAATTGCCCACCTCCGGTCCCTTGTCCAGGCTCTGCCTCCTGGCAGGAATGCCTTCCCATCCTTTTGTACCTAGTTGATTTCTTTGTGGGGCCTGAAGATGCCCTGAGGGCTGAACCGTGGGCTAATGCTTCCCTGGGCAACCGCCCACCTACCACCCCCACCCCAGGCGGAGGAAGCAATGGCCACCTACCGTACATGCGTGGCCGATGCTAAGACACAGAAGCAGGAGCTGGAGGATACCAAGGTGACGGCACTACGGCAGATCCAGGAGGTCATCCGGCAGAGTGACCAGACCATCAAGTCGGTGCGCACTGGGGCTCCCCTGGAGAGGTGGGAGGAGCACCTACCTGTCAGGTGCCAGGACCACTAGCGCTCACCTCCCGCCCGTCCACAGGCCACCATCTCATATTACCAGATGATGCACACGCAGACGGCCCCACTGCCCGTGCACTTCCACATGCTGTATGAGAGCAGCAAGCTGTACGACCCAGGCCAGCAGTACGCTTCCCATGTGCGCCAGCTGCAGCGCGGCGAGGAGCCTGATGTGCACTACGACTTCGAGCCCCACGTGTCCGCCAGTGCCTGGTACACTACCTTCTGCGCATGCCCAGGGAGCCAGACTTCCTGCCTGAGATGAGGGCAGGGGCAGGGAGCCCTTGTGACCCCCATCACAGCCCCTCCTTTTGGCTGTTGGTCCCACCAGGTCCCCAGTCCTGCGTGCTCGGAAAAGCAGCTTCAATGTCAGCGATGCTGTGGGGGCAGAGGCTGCCAGTAGCCCCCCGGAGGACGGCGGGCCCAGCCAGGGAGAGATTGCCAAGGAGCGCAGGGGTGAGTGCCAAGAGGGGGCGGACGCAGCCCCCTTGCAGCCCCCCTCAGACCTTCACTGGGGATACTTCTTTCACAGGTGGGCGGGGCCACCAGGTGCACAAGTCGTGGCCCATCTCCATCTCGGATTCGGAGGCCAGTCTGGACCCCAGCCCTGGCTCAGGTGAAGGGGCCTGCTGGGTCAGCGGGAGGTGGAACACTGCGACCCATCCCAGGCTTCAGTGGGCTCATTGTGCAGCGGGCAGCAGGGGTGGGGGTGCAGGGGGAGCCTCTGACACCCTGTTTCCTGCTCAGAGGACTTTAAGAAGTTTGAGCGTATGTCTTCCTGTGGCACCATGTCGTCCAACGAGGAGCTGGCCGACCAGGAGGGCAGTGCAGGGGCATCAGCCTTTGATCAGGGTGAGGGAGCCTCTAAACGGGGCAGTGGGGGAAGGAAGGGTTTGGAGACTCTCTGTGGGTCTGGCCTTGACCTCCCTCGGTGACACTGACCACCTTCCCCCTCCCCCACCAGCTGACCTCAATGGCATGACTCCAGAGCTGCCTGTGGCTGTGCCCAGCGGGCCCTTCCGCCACGTGGGGCTGTCCAAGGCGGCCCGGACCCACCGGCTTCGGAAGCTCCGCACACCGGCCAAGTGCCGGGAATGCAACAGCTACGTGTACTTCCAGGGCGCCGAGTGTGAGGAGGTGAGTGGTTCCGGTCGGGTCCAGGGGAGCCAGGCACCTGGATGTGCGTCCCATGTCGGGAGAGAGCACCTGCGGTCTGGAGGTGGGGCCAGAGCAGTGGGAGGAGCCCAGGCTGAAGGGTGAAAACTATTTCAGAAGCTGCACTGTGGTGGGGAGTCAGGGGTGGGGTGGGGGTGTGTGTTTGTGTGCGCGTGCACTGAGATGAGGCAGGAGATGGAGCCAGGGATGTCTGAGCTGGACCAGAGTCAGGTAGGGCTGCTCACACTGCCCACCCCCAGTGCTGCCTGGCCTGCCACAAGAAGTGCCTGGAGACCCTGGCCATCCAGTGTGGCCACAAGAAGCTGCAGGGCCGTCTGCAGCTCTTTGGCCAGGACTTCAGCCGTGCTGCCTGCAGCACCCCCGACGGCGTGCCCTTCATCATCAAGAAGTGTATCTTTGAGATCGAGCAGCGGGCGCTGCGCACCAAGGTGACCACCGCCGGCACAACAGCGGGGACTCCAGCCAAGGGACTGCACAGGGAGGGAGAGGCATGGGCCCCTGCTGACTGCAGGCTTTCACAGGGCATCTACCGGGTCAATGGGGTGAAGACACGTGTAGAGAAGCTGTGCCAGGCCTTCGAGAATGGCAAGGAGCTGGTGGAATTGTCGCAAGCCTCACCCCACGACATCAGCAATGTCCTCAAGCTCTATCTGCGCCAGGTAAGATAGATGGTGACAAGACAGAGCAATTCCTAGGCTGGACAGGGAGCCTGCTGGGGGCGTGACCAGCGCTAGGAAGGGGCGTGGTTGCTAAGCTGGGGCACGGTCAGTATTGAGTGGATGGGACCTGTACGTAGAGGCGGGGCCGCTGTCAGGGGCGGGGCCAGTGCAGGACTAGCAGTCTGTGGGCCCTGCCTACTGACCCTCCACACTTGACCTTGCCACCTTGCAGCTCCCTGAGCCGCTCATTTCCTTCCGCTTCTACCATGAGCTTGTGGGGATGGCCAAAGACAGTCTGAAGGCCGAGGCCGAGGCCAAGGCAGCATCTCGGGGTCGGCCGGATGCCACAGAGAGGGAGGCTGCAGCCATGGCCATGGCGAGCCGGTTGCGGGAACTCCTACGGGACCTGCCTCGGGATAACTGGGCCACACTGCGGTACCTGATGCGGCACCTGCGCAGGTGAGGGCCGAGTCGGCCAGGGTCAAGGGTGGCAGGGTCCTGGGAGCTGCTCACACCTGCCCCTGCACCCTACAACCCCCCAGGATCGTGGAGGTGGAACAGGACAACAAGATGACACCAGGGAACCTGGGCATTGTGTTTGGGCCCACGCTGCTGCGGCCCCGGCCCACTGAGGCCACGGTGTCCCTTTCCTCCCTGGTGGACTACCCCCACCAGGCCTGCATCGTGGAGACCCTCATCACCCACTTCAGCCTGGTCTTCAAGGAGGAGCCCGAAGAGGCCCCAGGGGGCCAGGTGAGGGCTTCCCACTGTGGACGAGGGATGCAGGGCTGAGCATGGTGGGGGCTAGGAACCTTGCTTGCCTATGGGGGGATTATACAGGGGGTTCTGCTGGGAGATGTTTGGCTTGGACAGGGCTGTCCGGGGCATTCAAGGCACATTTTAAGCAAAGAACTGGGTGAAGTGTGGGTTCAGATCTGTGGGTGGAACCTGCGCTTGACCAGCCGTCCTGGCCCCTCTGGTTTCCCACTTCTGCCCGCTCTGTAGCCTGTCCTTGTGTCCTTGCTCCCACAAGCTCAGCTGGGTCCAGCCTGCTGCTCTCCTTGGTAGAGGGTCTTATTTCCAGGCAGCATTGGCTCCCATGCTCAGTCCCCACTGCACATCTTTAACGCCTCATCAGCTGCCTTTAGGGGAGGCAGGCTGTGGAGGGGATATGCCTGGTTGTAGCTTCAGGACAGTGGCTCCAGTGCTGGTGTCCACAGGGACTCAGCCCCCTTTGTATGAGCTCAGACTGTCCAGACATGGGATGGGGGGCTGAGAGCCCTCATATGCTCAGCTGCAGCGGGTGTTAATGGTTTTTAGGGTTTTTACTTGGTTAACTTACAAGAAAGTAAATGGAACGTGGCATGGCCAGAACCGTGGCGCTTCCCTGACCTCTCTTCTGCTTCTGCAGGATGGGGTATCCAGCCAGCTACCCGAGGTGGTGGTCCAGGCACCGTACCTGGGGGGCAGCGGGGGTGCAGCCTTTCCCTTGACAGAGGAGGCTGAGGATGGGGTCCTTGGTGAGTGGGGTGGCCCTGGAGGTGCTGGGCAGATGGGGGGTGATGTAGTGGGTCCATGTCAAGGGCTGCAGACTGAACTGTTTCCCCAGACACAAGTGTTACCTGTCTTTAATCTGTTACAAACCCTTGCAAAGAGATACCCTTTCAAGGTGTTTTGCCAGGTCCAAGAAACAGGCACGCAGAAGTGGAAACAACCCCATGTGTCTGAGACCCTGCACCTGATTTGAGAGGGTTCTGAGCAGGGAGACAGGCCTGCTGGGGGGGTGGGGGAGCCTCTTGGTGTCACCAGAGGCAGATGCCCAGTGGTTCCACCCCCAGCTCACAGGCCGTCCATCTGTCCCTCTGAATCTCTGTCCCTCTCCCTTGGACTTTTCAGAACCCCATGTCGCCTCCAATGACTCCGACTCAGAGCTGGAGGAGGCCTCAGACCTGCAGTCCCCGGTGGGTGGGGCTGCACTGCACCGGCTCAGTTTTCTGGAGAGGCAGGGCGGCGAGGCAGGCACAGAGGGCAGTCAGGGCAGCCGCAGCGGCAGCGAAGAGCAGCTGGGTGCCACAGCCGGCGAGTACGGGCCTGGGGCCTGGGAGGGCCCTGGGGAGGAGCCAGCCCGGAGGCTCTCCGAGTACAACACCAACCAGTGCAACAACACCAGCCAGTGCACCACCACCACCCAGTGCAACGCCACCAACCGGTGCAACAACGTGGCTGCAGCTTGGCTGCCAGCTGTGAGGCTGCGTGGTGGGCGGCTGGTAGGGGGCAACAGCTGCAAGAGGCAGCCAGAGTTTGTGTAGCTGGGGTAGTGGGCAGGTCCCGCCCCCGTGGACACGTCACTGAGAGGCCTCTCCTTCCGGCCACAGCGGCCAGGGCATTACTGATCCGCCTTCCCAGAAGCTTCTGCCTGCGCTACTCTGCACACCCGCTCTCAGACTTGATGTGATGGAGGACCCTGCCCACCCTGAGCCAGGCCAAGGAGGTCACAGGGCACCTGGGAGGAGGGCTGGACGCCTTGTGGAGAGTGGGCCAGCTGGCCTCAAGACAAACTGGTTCTTACAGATGAGCGGGTTTGGATACTGGTGTTAGGATACAGGAAGTTCCCACAGTGGAGTTTTCCAATGTGTACTTTCCTTTTGCATACAATAAAGTCTTCAACCTGAGCCTGCCTCCTCTGGCAGCAGCAGCCTGAGCAATGTTCCCAGCTCCTCAGCAATGTTCCCAGCTCCTCGCTGGGCCTGGGGCAGTGGGGGGAGCTGTGAATAGAAATTCCACCACATGGCAGGGCAACCCCAATAGGGCGTGTGAGCCCAGGTGGCCGTGGGGACATAGACACAAGGCATCACTTCCCTGCACTCCTGGCTCAGGAAACCCACGTGGACTAAAGAGCCTCAGGGAGACAGTAGCCACTGTCCAAGACAGCATAGCCAGGAAGAGGCGAGGCTCTGCCTCCATTCCTACAGGTTTATCCTGGAGGGCCAGGGATGGCTAAGCAGAGACCCAACTACTCACGAGATGAATGACATGGATTCACATCCCATCATGGTAGAACCTGCTAGGTCTCCCTTTCTGACAGGACAGCCCCCCAAAACGGCTGTCCTCCCCAAGCTTAGGTAAGACCAGCTGTGGTGGTCAGAGCTCTGCCCCTGCCTAAGCTTCCTAAGAGCCCAGAAGGTGGCCTGCAGTTTGGCAAACAAAGATAAAAGCCCAGGCCGTACCCTGTGGTTGCATGTGACTTATGGCCACTTCTGCCCCGCGGGGTAGCAGAGTTGAGTAACTGCAGCAAGGCAACCTGGCCAGCACAGCCAAGACACTCACCCTCTGGCCTTTACAGAACAAGTGTGCTGACCCCTAAGTTTTTAAGACAGAATGCGTGAAAAGATCTATGAACACTTACAGGTGCTCCGCAGGGCAGAGGGGACCTCCACTTCTCCATGGAGGAGGTAAGAAGCACCCGGCTCCAGGCACCCAAGTGCCTGTGAGGAGCCTGGCCTGGCCTGCAAACGGTTCCAGACGCGACCCCACCAAAGGACTTTTAACAGGCTGTGCCACCTTCAGGCATGGCCTGACCCAGAGTCACAATCGGGAAGGTGCCCACTTCCTGAAGCTCTGAGGCTGGCGTCTGGACCAATCTCAGGGACTTGCGGCAGCAGAACCGATCCCCAAGCAACAAGCGGGGGTTGGGGGGGACCCCAAAGGAGAGCTGGTACCGCTGGTGGAACATCCATACCTCGCATCTGAGGCCCCACACCTGTGGACAGGCCTGCACCCAGCGCCCCCCACTAGGCCCCCAACCAGAAGAAAAGGAGTTTTCAGGGAATCAATGCACTGATTCTGGAGTTCATTAGCAAGAGTAAAAATCTAAGAACATCCAAGACTGTAAACTACACGTTTACTGTTTCTGCCATTTTAACCTGCAGAGTTCACAAGCACAGCACATTGACACAGTTGTGCAACCATTCCCACCGTCATCTCCAGAACTTTCTCATCTTCCCAAACTGAAACTCTGGTCCCCAGGAAACACCAACTCCCTCTCTCCTTCCAGTCCCTGGCCCCCCAGCACCATCTACTTCTGTCTCTGTGGACCTGACTGCTTAGAGATCTCAAGTAAATGGAATCAGACAGAATTTGTCCATCTACATCTGGCTTATTCTGGCTGAGACAGTTTTGGAAAACAATGTATGTCTGTTTTGGAGAAAGGGGAGACCTGTTTGCCTGTTAAGATGTACTGTAAAATTACGATTTTAAATTCTAAGTTTTGGGAAGGGATGTTCAAGAGGGAGGGGGCATATGTATACCTATGGCTGATTCATGTTGATGTGTGGCAGAAACCAACACAGAATTGTAAAGCAATCATGCTCCAATTAAAAATAAATGAAATTAAAAAAAAAAAAACCTAAATTTATCAATGAAAAGAGGATCTCCATACAGACTCACATGGGTCTATGTGTTCACTCCAAGAGAGTGGAGACTCAGGGCAGCACTATTCCTCAGTAAACAGCGTCAAGAGCACCATCTGTCTGTGGGAAAGTGACCACCCCAGGTCACATGATGCCCAGGAGTAAACCCAGAATTTGAGACCCACAAATAAAGACTACAGGGGGATGGACATCCCTGGGGTCCAATGGTTGAGAATCCACCTGCCAGCACAGCAGGAGGTGGTCTGATCCCTGGTTGGGGAACTAAAATTTCACACATGTTGCAACTACGACCCAAGGCAGTCAAAAACTAAAAACACTACATGGGGACACCTAAGAGATATAAAATGTGGGGAAACCGTTTTGTAATTTGTGCCTAGGATATATAAAGAACCCCTGAAACTCAGTAATGGAAGACAACCCAGTTAAACAAGAGGTAAAGGACCTGTGCACAGACACGTATCTGAGGTAACCCACAGGCAGCCAGCAAGCCCCATGCTCACCACCACAGCACCTGGCAAGGGAACCGGAACCACAGCGCCACCACTGGCCACCCTGTACCCCCTCCCCATCCCCCAGGCCATAGAACCAGTGCTGGCAAGGAGGTGGAGACAGTGGGACCTCTCTATGGGGCTCAGGAATGAGAAATGGGGCAGCCACAGGGAAGACAGTCTGACAGCTTCTCCAAAGGGTGACCAGAGCTTCTGCAAGACCAATTCTACTCCAATGTACACACCACACCCAGAAAAATAAATACAACCACAGCAATGTGTATCTGGATGCTCACAGCAACACTACTCATAATGGAAACAACCTGGGTCCATCAACTGAAGCAGAAACACAGTGTCCCTCAACCAGGAAAAGGAGAAGCCCTGACACGGCTACCACGTGGACAGATCCTGAGAACACGATGCTCAGGAGAGAAGCAGACACAGGACACACAGGGTGTGATTCCAATGGTGGGAAACGTCCAGAACAGGCCGATCGACAGAGCTAGTGGTAGTCGGGCTGGGGTGACTGCTAACAGGATGGGGCTTTTTTTTAGAGTGATGGAGTGTTCCACAGTTGACTGTGGTGCACAATTGTGCATGTACTAAAAATCACAGAACCATGAACTTTAAACGGGTGAACCGTATGGTATGTAGATCGCACGTCAACGAAGCTATTAATTAGAAATACAAACAGTGGCACTTAGCCTGGGGAGGGAGGCCTCTGAAGTTAGTATAGAGGAAAACTAGGTGGTCTGACCCCCAACTTCTATGGAAGAGCACCAAGAAGCAAAGCTAGAGGGCGTGCGGGAGCCCCACCCCTGCCTCCTCCAGGGAAGTGGGCAGTGACCCTGTGGAGTGGCCTAGAGCCTGAGCAAGTCTGCTCACAGCAAACCCAGCGTTGTTTTGCCTTGGTCTTCAGATGAGTGAACTTATTACTCAAAATAGCTTTAATTCTTTAAGACACCCAGCATTCCAAAGCAACCAAATTCCAGTTTTCTTCTCACTGCTACTGTCCTCAGAGCCCCTGGACAGGCAGCATCAGGGCCACCATGGGGGACACAGCGAGGGGAGGCCAGAGGATGCCGGGCCACCCTGAGGTGTCCTGGCCCCTCCAGAGGCACCGTCAGCTGGGATCCAGGGCCACGGCTTGGCATCCAGGAGAGGCTGCAGGGACTCTCAGCCCAGGAACGGCAGATCCAAGGCCCAAGGCAAAGTGCCTTAGGATCCAGGAGAAGCAGAGGCAAGTTTCCTAAGGCAACCAGCTCCCACACTCCTGGCCAGGAGCGGCGGGGGTGGGGTAGGGTGAGGGGGTGGTCACGACCATCTCTCTGTCCCCCAGGGGACATGCTGGCAGAAAAACGGGCAGTTAGTCGTGTGATCTGTGACTGTTCATCACAGAAGCTGGGCACAACTAGGCCAGAACTGGGGCTGCCTCCAGAGAGGGAAGTGGTGTGGCACGCTCACAGGAGTGGAATGAACACCACTGCCTGGCCCCTCGACGCCAGCTGTCTGTCCACAAGCAGCTACTGTACCAGCCGGTAGGTGATGTACCTGCCCGCAGTCTCGCTCGGCCGGATGATCTTCACCACCTAGGGGCAGGAAGCAGAGCTGGAGCAGTGCAGGAGTAGCAGCCTGGGTTCCCTCCGCCCTGCCCAGAAGCCCTGGCTCTAGTTCCACCCTGGGAGGGCTTCTTACCTGTCCGCGCTTTATCCCAAAGTAGCGCGCCACAGGGTCTCCTGCCTGAATCCTGGGCAGCTGGTTCTCTCGGAGTTTACTGGGTAGCAGGTCAGGGAAAAGGCCTTGCTGGACTGACTGGGGGTCTGGGGTCGGGGTGAAAGGCAGGGTGGGGAGAGGAGCTAGGCCCAGTCAAGGGCCAGAAAGGATACTACCGGGCCAGCAGTTCCGTTACCTCTTCCTTGGTCATGACCACATGCTCCGGGACCAGCTGTGAGAAGAGAACCCGGGCTCCATGGGACCACAGACCCTGGGAGCCCCCAGGGGATGGGTACAGCTCGGGATCTAGGCGTCTGCGCCAGTCCTAACTCCACACTGCGAGGGAGGGGGTGGTGTCTGGAGCCTACAACCCTGCCCTGCAGATGGGCCACAGGGCACAATCCTGGGAGCCAGGGCTCCAGGAGAGATAGAAACTGCACCCCGCCCCCCAACTCCTGACTGAAGGCTGGATCGCCCTACCTTCTTTCCACACTGGGGGGCCCCCGGACGTCTGCTGTTCCTAAAAAGGTGAGGGGCTGGGGGGTGGGTCCCCAATCTCATCCCACCCGAGCTCCCGCACTCCTACCTCATGCTCTGTGATGTTGATGAGCAGCTCCTGCTGCAGAAACTGCTCCAAGATGTACTTGGGTGCCATGTCAACCAGGGACTGGAAGAGACATCAACCCTCAAGTGCAGCAGGGGCAGCTGCCCGCCCCTGTGTGGCCCCCAGGCCCACCCCAACCCAGCTCCTCCTCGTGGGCAGCTGGCACCCTGGAAGTGGAGCAAGGTTTACCCTTGTGGCTCAGAAAGACATCTCGCATCATAAACTGGGAAACACCACCCAACTCCGCCCAGGCTCTGAGCACAGTAATAAGGCCTTGGTCTCACATCAAGAAAGGTGAGCACCTGTCAGGATGCTCCCAGGGTTGCTGGGAGCTAGTGTGGCAGCCGGTCCCTGGGCCTGGGGACAGAGGTGCTGGCCAGGCTCCATCCCACCCCAGTGGGGCGGGCTTACCTGCTTGGCAGAGGGCGTCATGCCCTGCTGCACCACAATGAGGGCACGCGTGATGTTCTCCTCCTGCATGCGCTGACAGTACACCTTGATGGTCTTGATGCCCACCTTGGGCTCCTCTGCAGGCAGAGCACAGGCTGGTCTGTGCTGCTGGGCCCCTTCCCATCGGGCACCCAGATTCTAGCCTGGCTCTGCCAAGGCACTGCGGTGCCACTCCCACTCTCAGGCCTCAGCCTCCCCATGTGCAGAGCAAGAACTGGGCGCTGGTTCCCAGAATGGAGGGGCTGGCTGCCTCCAGGTCACATGGGAGATGACAGTGCCCTAGGCGCCCTGGACCTCGGGGACCTCTTCTAGAAGTGGGGTCTGGGAGTCTGGGCTTGCCCAGGACTCAGTGGCTCTGAGGTTTGGGAAGCCCTGGATTAAGTGGTTTAGTCTGGGAGTTCATAAGACAAGGGCTGGAGTTCTCAGAGTTTGAGCTGAGGTGAGATGACCCGGAAAGCATGGTCCTGCCAGACACAGACCACCCATCTCCATGCTGCAGCAGTGGGGGTCCTCATGATCTTGGCAGCACGCAGGGCCTACCACAGAACAGCCGGACCCTAGGAGCCCAGCAGGTCAGCACCTAAGGCGGTCCCACGGTCTGTGTGCAGTACATCCACCCCCGCAAGCTGCTCTCACTTCCCATTCCACTAACCCACTCTGCCCCCAAAGTCCCTCTGTTGGGGTACTGGCCCTAGAATCTCAGAATGAAACTGTATTTGGAAATGTGATCTTTAGGCCCAGAGAGAATGGATGGGTGATCGAGAAGAGGGAAGCTGGAGAAGGGGTCCCCACAGCAAGGAGGGCAGGGGACAGAAGGATAAGGGTGGGTGCATGACTCTGGGGTGCACAGCAGGTGGCTGCTGTGAGCTGGCCCTGAGCAGCCCTCACCTGGGAAGAAGACAAACATCTGGTCGGTGGGGTCGTCGTTGTGGGCCACCAGTACCGTGAGGTCCGTGCGCCTCGGCCGCCCTTCACTGGGCTTGTCCCCAAATTGGGCCTTGAACTCCTCCAGAGTCTGGTCCAGCTCATCCTGGGTCACCAGGTAGCCACGGTCGTGGCACAGCTGCAGAGAGAAAGGGCAGGTGATTGCACAGTGGAGATGGGACAGCAGCCAGAGCTCCGGTGGGTGAGGCCACCACAGAGGAGACTGGGGAAAGGCCTGGGATGCAAGCGGGGATGCTGAGTCCAGAGCCAGGCCCCAGGATGTAGGTCTGACAGGTACAGCAGGCCGGGAGGGTGTCGGCTGGGAAACCAGGCCTAAGCGTGAGGCCCAGGAGTTCAAGGTCCTGCTCAGAAACTGGGGCTCTGTGAGCACACAGACTAGGTGAGGACCTGGACAGAGAAAGGAAGGTTGGAGCTGCCACCCAGCCCTGCCCACATCCCCCACCCCCCCGCCGAGTCTCCACTTAGAGACCGGGTCTCCTCTCCCGCGGCCCGGACACCATCAGGTAGAAGCGCAGCTCGTCCAGCCCTGTCTTGGGTAGCTCTGCCAAGTGTTGGAGAGGCTGGGTCACAGCCCAGCCTTAGCTCCAACACAATTCCCAGGAGGCTGGGTGCTCTTGATCAAGTCCCCAAGGCATCACACTGGACCCCTCTCACAAGGTGGCTTAAAGCATGTGGTATACAGAAAAAGCTGGTATGACTGCTGTGACACTGAGACTGAGTTGGTGGGCAAGGCATCTAAGTAACCACCAGACAGGGGTCAGACCAGCCCCAGGGTTCCTTCCACCGTCAAGAACCCGGGATTCTGCGTTATGCACTTAAGGTGGTGCTGATAAGACAGGCTGGGAGCTGGGACCCTTTGCAGCAGTGCCTGCACTTGGACAAACATCTCCTCCAGCAACAGAATACCCAGAAACTATGCGGGACTAAAAATAACTGTGCAATGGCCCAGCTGGAGCAAATGATAGACAACAAAAAGTAAAAAACTCCACTGCCACTTCTGAGGTGCCGGGAGCAAAAGCTGGGTGCCAGGCGTGATCCCTGCACACAGCACCACCCAGAGGGTAGGCAGACCACCCAAGTCATCACTCTGGCATGACCCCTGGACCCGCGCCCACCCTCACCCCATTCAAGACGAGCTAAGAAGGGCGCCTGTTGTTTTCGCTCCCTCCTGCTGCAGCATAAGCTCCAACAAAGCCTTGCCTGAACTTCTAGTCTGGCCTGTTATCAATTCTTACTGATTAAGAACTTCAAGGATCAGGGGCTGTAACACCACAACCTTCCAGGAACACAAATACACGGCGGCCCAGCGTGTCCCGCCTTCCCTCCCTCCAGCTCGAGCGAGATCCTGACCCCTTCTCGGGGGGCTCTGGGGCTCGACTCCTCCGCTCCAGCCGCGCGGCCCCGGATGGAGAGGCTGGTCACCATCAGTGGGCCCTGAACCCGCCGTTCACGCCTCGGCCGCCGCGTGCCCAGTTCGTCTGGCGCAGCCAGGCCCGCCCTCACCGCGTTCTCCAAGGAGGGCGGCCCCCGCGCGGATCACCTGCATGATGGTCTTGCGGATCTTCCACAGCCGGTATGTCTCCTCTTCGTCGTCCATGACTGCCGCCGCTCTCACACACTGCGCCTGCGACCGGTACGACCCGCGCCCACTGTGCCTACTCCGAGTCCTGATCAGGCCCCCAACACGTCGTCTACCCGGGCACGGCTGTCGCAGGCGAACGCCTGAATACAGCGACCTTCGGGAGCGGCACTGCCAAGGGCAGCCCCAGCCTTACTAAAGCGGCTGTTGGTTGGGCGAGCAGCTTTTCAAACAGCACCGCCCACCCGCCCCTCGGAAGTTCTCGCGATGCTTTGACCGCAAGACCTCTCGGGAGTGGTGGTTTTTGCTCAACTTCAGTCTGGACAGTGTTTAGAATCTGGAGAGTCGGAGGAGGTGTGAGAGGAGCCTCGGTTTTCCGTTTTATAACGGAAAGAATAAAGTGTCCCCCATTTTAGAGGATCTAAAGAGATGGTCGTACTTGGGAGGAGCTTGGTATAGTTCCTGGTGCTTATGAAATGCACCCATCTCTCTTCTCCCCCTTTCCTGTCCCCTGAGGCCCAGCCCAGCCCCTGTTTGGATACCCCAAGAGTGCACAACCTCTGCATCGGCCCTTCCCCTCCGAGTTCGTTCAGGAGGTTTGCTCAGGCCTGCTAAGCCCAGCTTACTTGTGTCAGTAACTTCTCATTCAGTAATATATTAATTCAATGATTCAATATTTAATGAGCCAAAGGGACGGGGAACAAAACAGACCAAGCATCCTTACATGCCAGGGACAGACAGGACAGAAACAGTAGACATAAGTGAATGATACAGTGTGTTAGAAGGAGACAGTGTTGTGGAAAAAAAAATAGAGCAGTCTCAAATGTGGTCAGGGAAGGTTCCAACAAAAATCCAAAGGGTGAGAGGGTAGAAGCCCTGGGGATGTCGAGGAAAGTGTATCAGGTGGAGGGTACAGCGTGTGCAAAGGCCCTGAGGCCTAGTGTGTTGGCAGCAAGGAGGCCTGTGGGTCAGAAGGTCAGGTGGGGCAGATCTTGGGAGCCCTTGCTGGTTGGGTTTGAGAAGTTTGTGTTTGCAGCCATTTTCAGCATCTCCACAGGGCAGAAACAGGGAGACCAAGGAGTGGGCTAGGGAGGACCATCCTGGCCAGAGATAGATGAGGCTTCAAGTGAAGGGTGAGCTGTGGGTAGGTCCAGGGTGTCTGGAAGGCAGCACTCACAGGATCTGTAGGTGGACAGAATGTGGAAAGACACAGAGACAAGCAGAGGAGGAAGAACAGACCTCAGTGGGGAGGCGTAGGAGGCAGATCAGGAGCAGATTTTGGACATAGTGAGCTTGGGACTCCTGGGGGACCCTACGGGGAGACATCCAGGGGACAGTAGGGTACAAGCCTGAAACTCAGGATGAGCTTGGAGTGGAGGCTGATGTGGGTGTTGTGGGCTCACAGTGCAGACTGGAGTTGAGAGTCTGATGAGGTCACGGAGCACGTCAGAAGTCAGGCCTGAGCCCTGAAGCTGGGAGGAGGGGGAAGGAAACGGCAGAAGGCAAAGAGATGTGGCTACCTGGGCTCCAGTGCTGGCTGGGTGACCTGGGCACATTACTTAACCTCTCTGTGCCTCAATGTTCCCCTCCCCCTTTGTAGAACAGGGGCAAGAACAGCACCCACTGCATATGTACTTGGCTGAAGACTGCAGGGTGCTGGCACTACCTAAGTGTTCCTGAAACAGAATAGAGGGAGCCAGGTGAAGGAGGTATCTGGAGGAGGGGGGATGGAGCAGCTGTCAAAGCAGGTCTGCAGACTGAGAAGGGGACTGGCCCAGGGGCCACTGTTTGTGACCACAGAGGGCAGATCCAGGGAGGGGGACTTTCTTTATGGGAGGAAAGAAATTGGAGATGTGGATGACCGGGGGAGAAAGAGAGGCAGTCTAGAGTCGGTTTTATTTATTTTATTTTTGGCTGCATTGGGTATTAGCTGCTGAGCACAGGCTTTCTCTAGTTGTGGCAAGTGGAGGCTACTCTAGTTGTGGTGCACAAGCTTCTCATTGCAGTGGCTTCTCTTGTTGCAGAGCACAGGCTCTAGGGTGCCTGGACTCAGTAGTTGTGACTCACAGGCTTACTCCAGCATGTTAGATCTTCCTGGACCAGGGATTGAACCCATGTCTCCTCCATTGGCGGGTGGATTCTTAACCACTGAGCCACCAGGGATGTCCTAGAGTGAGTTTTAAGACAGGAGAAAGAGTGTCTGGCTAGGTGATGGGCAAATCTGAGTGGGGGAGGGGGCAGAACTGCTGGAAGTTCCCGAGGGCAGCCTAGAGGTTAGCCGGGGAAGGCCCAGGTGTGGGTGGCAGGGGATGTTAGGTGACCTTGCTGTTCCTTGGGGAGAAGGCAATGGCACCCCACTCCAGTACTCTTGCCTGGAAAATCCTATGGACGGAGGAGCCTGGTAGGCTGCAGTCCATGGGGTCGCTGAGGGTCAGACACGACTGAACGACTTCACTTTCACTTTTCACTTTCATGCATTGGAGAAGGAAATGGCAACCCACTCTAGTATTCTTGCCTGGAGAATCCCAGGGACGGGGGAGCCTGGTGGGCTGCTGTCTATGGGGTCACACAGAGTCGGACACGACTGAAGTGACTTAGCAGCAGCAGCAGCTATTCCTTGGGGCAGGGAAGAGGGGAGAATGGGCTCACAGAAGCAGGTGGGCCCCACCCCATCGCCTATGAATCAGAATTTTGCCTGTGACTGCATGACCTCAGCAATGGGACATGGAGTTGCAACTTTCTCCTGGGAACCCGCCACCATGCAGCTCTGCCAATTGGCAGAGCCCAGGGGCCAGAAATCAGGCCACCACCCCCACACTCCTGGCCAGGGATGTGAAATCCAGCAGCAGCTGTGGGGAAACCTGGCAGCTCCTTTTAACACCTAAAGTGACCATGTGAGCCAGCAATTCCACTCCATGGTGCATGCCCAGGAGAAATGAAAACACAAGCCCATGCAAAAAGTCTTGTACAGCATCACAAAGCCAAATGGTACAACAGCACAATACTCATTAATGGATACATGGGTAAACACAATATAGTCCATTCATATCATAGGATATTACTCAGCCATGAAAAGCAGCACTGACACACACTATAATGTGGATGAACCTTGAAAACATGATGCTCATAGAGAGAAGCCTCACACAAGAGGCCACCAGTATATGACTCCATTGATGTGAACAGTCCAGGACAGGCAAATCCACACAGAGTAGATTCATGGTTGTCAGGGGCTGAGGTAAGGAGATGGAGGAGACTGGTAATGGGGACAGGGTTTCTTTTCGAATGACATAAGTGACATAGAAAGCAAAGAAGTGCTGTCTAATTCCACTCACAGGAGTTTGAACGGGGTGAGGAAATAGATGGTGGGGGCCAGGGGTTGGGGTGGGTGACTACAAACGGGGATGGAGTTTATTTTGGGGTGATAAGAATGTTCTGGAATTGCGTAGTGGTGATGGTCCCACAACATTGTGAATATTCTAAAAATCACTGTATGCTTTGGTGAAAATGGTGAATTTTATGTCCTGTGAATTTTAAACTCAAAGGCCACCACCAGGGGAGCCTTCCTGGAGTCTGGCTGGGGCTTCCCCAAGATTCCACTGCCTCCTCTGTAAGGGGAGGAATGTTTGGAAAAGCAGTGAATCCCCAGGCACAAAGCCCTCCCAGAGCCAGTGGAACCACAGCCAGCAGCTCGTCCTGCCCCCTGTGCTCTCACTGTAACTAGTATGAAGTCAGGAATGGGGTGAGACCTTGCCCATGTCTCCCCTGCAGTGGGCTCCACAGGGAGGGGGAGTCATCCTAAGCTATTTTCCTGGAAACCCTCAAGTAACCAGTCAGAGGGTGGCCATCTTCATGACAAAGTTACAGATCCCACCATAAGGGAAACTAGGAACAGCTGTGTCGTTCTAAGGGCCACTCAGACTGGCTGGTGTGGGCGATGACACCCAGTGCTGCCCGCCCCCCACCCCCGGCGGAAGTGAGGGGGCATTTCCTGAGAAGTGAGATAGCTAAGCTGAGACAATGAGGGCTCCAGCTCGTTGTGACTTCAGAACTCACCGGCTCTGGTTGATCAGGCTGAGAGGCATAAGTACATGAAGGCTGTTGTGCAAGACAGGAGTGTGGCAACCTGGCCCCAGGGATCCTGTCCCCTTTGCCACCAAATGAGGCCTACTAAGACCCCTGGGGCAGGCCTAGGTTGCAGGAAGTGTGTGTATGTGTGTGTGGGGGCGTTCCCCCAAATGAGCCCAGCCCCAAAAGTCCTGCCCCCAAGACCTCTGCAGAAACGTCCACGGGGGAGGATCCAAGAAGAGAGAAACTGACCAACAGCACAAGCTGAAACCACCCTCAGGCCGCAGGTCAACGTCCTTCCGCGGCTGAGGGTGGGGGGCAGCCAGGCGGGCTGTGGAATTCCGTGACTCAGGTCCCGAGAATGGGATGGGCCTGCTCTCTGGCCGGTGGCCCAACGCCTGAGCCTCTAGGGGAAATGCTCCAGGAGCCAGATCAGCGGGCGCTCTGTCCCCTACCGCGTGCACTCGTGCTGTGTCACGTTGGAAGTGACAAAAAATCTCTCTGGTGTTTTCCTTTCTAAGCACACACCTGCCAGTCCACTCAGAGAAGGGGGCGGGACCACAAGGTAACTGCCCGAGCTTCCCTTCCCCCCCAGGGCTCACGTGTCACTTATATAAACGGCTAAGCCTGCACTGTCCAAGGGCGGCAACCTTCAGCCGTGCGCTCATGGCGCATCCCTGCGGCAGCGCCACCGCCATCCGGGCCTATCGCCGCCGGTGACCTCCAGGCCCTCGTAGCGACACCGCAGCCCGAGTCGGGGTAGTCCGACGCCCAGCGTGGTTTTATTTACATTTCAAAGAAACAAATACGTTTTCAGTAAGCTGAGGCATGTTTTCTGAAAGTTCGAGCCAACCTTTCCCCCCACCACCCCGATCCGCTGCCACGGGCTTCCAGTAGTATCTCAAGTTGTCGGGCATCCTTCAGTGCGGATAACTGTCCGCAACCCATCTACGCGCCGCTCGCGTAGACCCGCCCGCCCGCCTGCGCATAAGCATGCGCAGTCACATACAGCGAAAAAAACCGCAGCCCGGCCCAGGCCCCGCCCCGCCAGCCTCACTCCGGCCTCCCATTGGCTTGTGTGGGCACGCGTCTGCGACGCCTGAGCATCCAACCAGTGAGAGTGTTGCTGGGCGTGGCGTAGGGCGGGGAGGTGAGGCCCGCCGGCGCGCGTCCATTGGTCGGTTCGGCGAGGGGAGGAGCGCTGCTTTCCCGAGCCCCCCACCGCCGAGATGAGCTTTAGCCGTCTGTACCGCCTGCTCAAGCCAGCGCTACTCTGCGGGGCTCTGGCTGCGCCGGGCCTGGCCAGCACCATGGTGAGTGCGGCGCCGCCGGCCGGCCAGTGGGCCGTTGGGCGGGCGCGCGACCTGCCTTCTGGCGACCTTGGGCGGGGGGCGCCGGTCGCCCCCCCCCCCGCGGCCATTCGGACCGGGGCTAGAGCGCGGGGGCGGGGGTGGGGGGTGGGGTCACGGTCAGAGTCTGGGTCAGGGACCGAGGCGGCGTCCGGGGGGCCGGGGACAGGGCTGGGCGGTCGGAACCCACGGTTTGAAGCCCCTGACGCGCACAGGCTCCTGTATCGGGGCAGCTGAGGGTGGCGCCGTCGGTTTCTGGCTCCCCGACTGCGGCCTGGAGAGCGGGGGCGGCCGAAGGGGTGGAAATCCGGGATCACGCGCCGCGGGTCGTCACTACCCCTCCCCAGCCCTGCGCGCCCCGGGGCCCCTTGCGGTGGCGTCACAGAGGAGCGGCCTGGCGCCCTTGGCTACCGGCCCTTTGTCCCCGGGGCCCGGCGCTCGGTGGGCACAAGTTCAGTCAGAGACCTGCGGGCATGGGCCGCGCAGCCGCCTGCTCCCCGGGCCGTCGCGGGCAGCGGCGCCGCTTGCCGGCCGGGCGACGGCGCCGAGCCCCCCGAAGGAGGAGGGCTCGGATATGCCGTCGCAGGAGGGCGCGCCCCCGGCGGAGGAGGCCAGCTCCTGAGAGCCCTGGGCTGGCGGGACCCCCGGCCGGGGAGAGCGGCTGCGCCACCGAATCCCAAGACCCGGTGCGCACGGAGGCCCCCACACCCAGCGGCCTCCCCCATCCGGTGGGGCACCTGGCAGGGTTCCGAGCTTCCCTAGGTCTCAATGACTCCGGCCCAATACGCCGTGTTGTACAGGGGAGCCTTTGAGGAGGAGCCTCATATTTTGCTTAGTCCCAGGGCCCGGGTTTTTCTCCCTTAGGTACCCTGGGCTGGGTGAGTGGGCCGAACGGCTGCGGGCGCCACGCCCCGAGGTCAGTCGGCCGCTCAGCCAGTCCTTGCCTTGTAGTGCGCGTCCCGCGACGACTGGCGCTGTGCTCGCTCCATGCACGAATTTTCAGCCAAGGACATCGACGGGCGCATGGTTAACCTGGACAAGTACCGGTGGGTCCTTGCCCATTTGGTGGGGGCGGCGAGGGTAAGGTCGTGGCCCTGACCTGACCGCCTCATCCCGTCTCCAGGGGCCACGTGTGCATCGTCACCAATGTGGCCTCGCAATGAGGCAAGACTGACGTAAACTACACTCAGCTGGTCGACCTGCACGCCCGATACGCCGAGTGTGGTTTACGGATCCTGGCCTTCCCTTGCAACCAGTTTGGGAGGCAGGTGCGTCGTTGGCTGGCCCTGGGTGTCCCTGTGTGTCCCTTTGTGCGGGCTGGGGAGAAGAGCTGTCTGTGGAAGCGGGGACTGAAGTGGGTATAGGCCTCTCCCCACTCACCCCCACCTCCCAACCCGGGTCTACACAGGAGCCAGGGAGTAATGCAGAGATCAAAGAGTTCGCCGCTGGCTATAACGTCAAATTCGATTTGTTCAGCAAGATCTGTGTAAATGGGGACGACGCCCACCCTCTGTGGAAATGGATGAAAGTCCAGCCCAAGGGGAGAGGCATGCTGGGAAAGTGAGTTGGGGGTTGGGGGACAGGGGAGGACAGGATGGCTTCCCCAGGGCAGTGGAGAGGGGATCTGCAACTGCCAGGGGATTCCTCACAACCTCATGCTTCTTTTGTAGCGCCATCAAATGGAACTTCACCAAGGTAAGGGGGTTAGGGGCCCTGGCGGGGTGGACAGACACAGCCACCAGCCACAGATGTACTGCTTTGAGAGTCCAGAGCCATGGGGACGGCAGGTAGGGGCCACTAGCTCACTTCAGCCCCACGGTGGCCTCCTTGCAGTTCCTCATTGACAAGAACGGCTGTGTGGTGAAGCGGTATGGTCCCATGGAAGAGCCCCTGGTAGGTGCCTGTCTGGGGAGCCCGCTGGGGGGACTCGGGAAAAGGCATCCCTCACCCCCTTCTCCCCCGCAGGTGATAGAGAAGGACCTGCCGTGCTACCTCTAGCTCCACAAGGTGCTGCCCCTACCCAAGCCTGTTGCCTGTGTTCCGAGGAGCCTTCCCCCGGTGCCTATGACGGTCTGTCTGAAAACCAGCCCCTGGTGGGGCAGACCTGAGAACCTGGCGTGCACTCCTTCCGGAGGAAGGTCCCTTGGCCTGGCTGCGGCTTGGCAACCCCACCTCTGGCTGCCTTGTGGGAATAAAATGTACAACACAGATTGGCTTGCTCCTGGCTTTTGCTAACCCAGGGCTCAGGGGCAGGTGTCATCAACTCCCTAGGCTGAGGGGGGTGGGGGCAAGTGGGAGGTGGAGTTCCTTCAGGATTCAGAGGGCTCCACCTGTCCTGCCTGGGGTTGCTAATCTCCTCAGCCCAGCCTAGCCCGGCCCAGCCGCTGGAGGAGATAATGCCTCCTCATTGGCTACTGCTCTCAGCCTTGGTCTCCTCCAGTGTACCCAGGTGTGGGGACATCAGGGGACTTGGGCTGGTGACCCTGCTGTTGGGAGGCCCGCTGCACCCAGGCTGGGCATCAGGCCAAGCTGGTTTGAGCACCGAGCCATGCCTGGCAGGGCCTGCTCACCATGCTGGCCTTGTGACGAAGACACAGAGTCCGGGCATCAGGCCTGCCCATGGGCTTCACCTGGCGGATGCAGCCCCACTCCCCGGGAAGGGCTGTGGGTGGGTACAGCCTGCCTGCTGCTCAAAGGGGCCATCCTGTGAGAGTGGGGGGCGGGCAGACAGCTGTAGAATGGCTGAGCTGGCTCCTCTCCTGCCTCCACCAGCCAGAAAGATCAGCAGCCTTCCCCCAGGAGTGGGGGACCTATGAGGGAGGGGACTGGCTGGGTCTGGATGGAGGGTCAAGAGCCACCTCCACCACCCTTGGCGGCTTATAGCAGGGTCTCCTGACTGCTCCCTAGTCCCTCTCCAACTTCCAGGCTATGGGCTGGGCATGCTCCCCAGTTTCCAGGAACAGCTGGGCATCCCGTCCTGCCTTCCAGACTGAGCCCAACTCTTGGGCTCTCCTGTCCCTGGGCTGCCCTGCCTGCCATACCCAACACCATCTGGAGCAGACCTGGGAAGAAACCAAGGCAGAGATGGCAGTCAGTTCAGATCAAGGGGTTCTAAGGAACAGGACTCAGCATCACCAAGAGGGGCCTGGGGAGGGGTGGGATGGGGGTGGGGTGGGATGGGTGGGCGGGTCACATCTCAAGTGGGCAGGGAGCAGGGTATCTGGTCCAAGGCTCCAGGGGCTTGGTATAGTCAGTTCAGAGGCAACTGGCCTGCTGCGGGGATGCCAGGATCATACTGGACAAAGGGCCCAGTGGGGTGGGGTTTCCCCTAGCCTAGCCCCAGGCATCCACAAGGCCAGGTGCCATCGTCGGTGAGATGAGCTGGCAGAGATGAGGGCCAGAAGTCACTCTGATCTCACCCACACCCCACTGGGAAGGAACATGCAGTGCACACCCACCACCATTGCCCCACCTCCCGCCCCGCTGCCCTGCAGATAGCAGCAGCAGACAGCCTGGGAAGTAGTGAAAAGGCACATATATTTAAAAAAAGATCTCTTTACATATATACACTTGAATTAATTATAAATACACATAGAAACCAGGGGGCCAGCCACCAGCTCTGCAGGGATTCCAGGCCCCTGAGAGGTGGCTGGACAATAATTTAGGGCACAGAGAGCAGGGAGGGGTTGCATATATTAAGAGGGGATCTGCCCCTTGGAGCCCCCCAGAAGCGGTGGGGCCCTGAGCACCTGGGGTTTCCTGAGTTTCCAGCTCTTGGGGCCACCCAGTTTTGTGGATGTCAGGGGTACAGGCCTGACCGGGCCTTCTAAGGTGGGTGGGGTGGGAGCCCCAACCCAGGCCTGGAGTGGGGCAGTAGAGGATAGAGGCACAGAGAAGAAGGGCCGCCACTCTAGGCCCTGCCTGGCCCCAAGTATCCTGAGTGGGGGCTGCACTAGGCCACTGCCCACCAGGCAAGGCCCTGGAGGGCCCCCCAGGGCGGACAGCATTTGGGGGATCTGCCCAGGCACCGGGCGGGAAGGCACTGCAATAGAGGCCTCGGGAGGCTGGACAAGGGGCCCCTAGCCCTGCTCCTCTCAGTAGTCGGCTGGGGTCCTGGCCCTGCTCGGCTAGCCACCCTCTTCCCCGTGTAGACGGGAGCCTATTACGGATAAATAAGTTTCGTTCGGAAAGGATGCCTGGACCTAGGAGTTGGGAAAGGGGGGGCTGAACTGGATGACGCTCTGCCGCTCTGGTGCTCCACCTGCCGGTGCGCCCGCAGCCCCTGCACCCAGAGGGCCCAGAGGGCCGGGCGGCTCGGCGGGTGGCGCGGCGTTGAGGGAGCGAAGCATGTCCTCCAGCACCTCCTTGAAGTTAATTTCGCAGCCCTGGTGCAGGAGTGCCACGGGGTCAGCCGGGGCGTCGGGGGTGTCGGGGGCGCCCAGCAGCTGGCCGCCGGGGCCGGGGCCCAGGGCCGGGAAGGTGAATGGTGAGGGCGCGGGGAAGGCCTGGGCCGGCGGGCTATATGTGAGGTCCAGGACCTCACCGGGGCCGAAGGGCAAAGCAAGGGGGCGTGGGGTGGAAGGCGGCGCGAGGAGACCCCGAGTGCGCGCTTGCTTGCGCTTCACGTCGGCATCCATCAGCTGCAGCTCCTGCAGGACCCGACGTACGCAGACCTCCGGGATCTTGATGCCTGTGGGGGCGGTGTGGAGCGGGGCTGGAGCATCAGGGCCTGCTGGGCGGGGCTGAGGCCGCCCACCTCCCCCAGCCCGCTGGTGCCTTGACTCACCGACTTGCTTCTTCTTGTCCTTGGTCTTGAGGCGCACGATCTGCAGGTAGCTGCTGCTGGTGACGTCGGCCATGACGGCGGCGATGCGGCCCCACACGCGCAGCAAGGCCCCGCACAGCATGTAGTGGTGGCGCAGCCGCAGGCCCTGCGCGCAGTCCTTGCCCTCCTGCACCAGCCGGCAGTGCCGGTTCCTGTGGGGGACCGCGGCTCAAACCAACTGCTGCGCAAGCGAGCGCGTGCCCCCAACAGTCCCCCCAGGCCACCCCGGGCCCTCACCATGTGGTGTGGCTGCAGTGCGTCAGCGAGAAGGTGTAGCTGCTTTCCCAGGGCTCCCTGGCCTCCTCTGCCGTCACCTGTGGACACAGTGGGTTGAGCCCCTGCAAGAGCCTGTCTGCGCTCCCTAGCCAGTCGGGGGAAACTGCGGTGCAAAGGACCCAGGGCTGCTCATCCCCCACCTAGTGGCCAGAGCAGCCTGGGGGCTGCTGGACACTGGAGCATTAAGGATACAGAAGGTGCCCCGGGGACCTACCCGGCGGAACCTCCGGCTCAAGCTATCCAAGGACTCCAGCTGGCTCTGCCGCCCTATATTGGGCTTGTACACGGTGAAGAGCTTGCCGCGGTTCTGCTGGGCCAGCAGGCAGCTGGGCTTGTTGCCGCGGACCTGGATGGGGCAGTGCACCACATATACGAGAAGGCATGTCAAGCGAGACGGCATGAGGATGGCCACCGCCCTCCCCTGCCAACCCACCAGCCTGGCTCCTGCCCCTGGGAGAGCGTTGGGGGTTTGCTGTAGGGCCCACCTTGTAGGAGATGTAGAAGCCGTCGTGGGTGCCCGTCAGCTCAAGCGACCGGGCGTAGGCCTCTTCCCACTTCAGGCCACGGTCCACACTGATCTGCGGGCACGCAGGTGTCAGGTGATGGGAGGGGCAGTGAACAGGGCGGGAAGGGACAGTGAGTGGGGCGGGGAGGGGCAGGGCTGCTCACCTTGTAGAAGACCACCTGTCCATCCTGCGGGTGTCCAGGTGCCAGGAACACCTGCTGGCTTTCCTCATAGATCTCATCAATGCCAGGGGCCAGGTCTGTAGAGGGCGAGCGGGTGAGTGGGGCGAGCGGGTGAGTGGGGCGAGTGGTAGTCTGGGGCCGGGCCCAGGGGAGGGCATCCCCCCAGGGCTCACCCAGGATGCCCATGTCGTATTTGCCCTCCCTCTTGTCGGCGGCAATAAGGTGGTCAAAGGTGTCGGAGAAGTACTGGAAGAGTGCGTTCTGCTTGTGCACCTCCAGCCCCAGGATGCGGTTCAGGAACTTGCTGATGGAGCAGTCTGCGGATGGCAGGGTGCCTCAGGCTATGTCCAGGCAGCCTCCCTGTCTCCCCCTCTCCCCTCATATCCGCCCCCTCCTCCCCATCCTGGAGGTGCCAGCCAGTGAGGGACTCACCCTTCTCCACGTCCAGGCAGCCGGACCGGGACTCGCGCCCGCCAATGCCCACTGACAGCAGCCCCTGCTTCATGTCTGTGGGGAGGGGGAGCCTCGCACGACTGCTGGCCACAGCCTACCAGGGCTCCCCCTCACCACCAGTGTCTCCTGTGCCCCTGGTGTGTATGTGTGGGGGGGTCTACCAGCTCACCACGGAAGAAGGCGGCATCCCCTCCAGGGTAGCCCTGGGGCAGTGGCACTTTGCTCTCCGTCTGGCTTAGGATGGTGGTGAGGACACAGCTGAGCGCCCGGGCACCATACTGCGGGGAGGCCCAAGGGCCATGTCAGAGACCAGGGCACCCCAGGTCTCAGCACCCCGGGAACACTCCTCTCCTGGGCCCCACCTCCTTGGGTACCTTGTTCTCAAAGTTGTACTTGCTCAGGTCCCGGGACTCAGTGGCACGGCGGTCCCCATGGGTCAGAGCCCCCTGCCCAGGATGGGAGGCCGTCACATGTTACTCATATGTTGCTCCTCCCTGGCCCGCCCCACTTGGGGAGCTACCAGCCCGCCCCCGGCCTAAGGCTCACCAGGCTCTCCAGCCGCTTGGCCACGATGGAAGCAAACCTGCGCTCCCCTGCCAGCTCTGAAATGAGGAAGATATACTCCGGCGCAGAGACCTGGTTGGAGCGGTGGGTCCGGCCTGGAGGCAGAAGAGGTGTTTAGGGACCAGGTGGGCCCCCTGGGGCGTGGCCTGGGTCGGGAGCAGGGCTCACCAAACTGCTGGATGGCTCGGTCAGCGCTCCAGGGCAGCTCCAGCGTCATGTGCACCCGGCGCCGCTGGTTCTGCACCCGGCGGTCAGCTTGGAGGGAGACACCGGAGCTGGAGGCCTCTGAGATGATGGCCACAAGCTGGGACGCAGGGTCGGGGATGGATCAGAGGGGTGGCAGGGCGGGCAGCCTGCTCCACCTTGCCCCACACCCCATGTGCCCTGGGTTAACTGGAAGCATTCAGGGTGACCCACACAAGAAGGTCAGGTATGTGTGTCCCTGAGGGGCCTCTGTGGGCTTAGAGTCAGGACCATCCTGAGGCACCCCTAGAGTCTGCTGGCCCTGCAGACATCAGCTCCCATGGGGTGGCTCAGCATCAGCGGGCTAGGCACTGACAGAGGGCCTGGACGATTCAAACTGAAAGTGGGACTGGTGAGGGCTGGGGGCCCACTCAGGCACACAAGCACAGCACACACCCCTATACACAGCTGGTGGTCCTCCAGCCAGTCTATCAAGAGCCCTGCGCCTCTCAGCCCACATGCAGCCACACCCGGGGTGCCCCAGGGCCCCCACCTTCTCCCCACTCATGAAGCGTTCCTTCTCCCTGAGGTTCACGTGATCAATGGAGAGACCCTGCTCCGCTCGTGACTCAAACGCCACCGTCCCGTCAGGTCTGGACACTACACGGCCCTTCCTGCCGGTCATCTATGGCCGTGGTGGGGAGAGAGGACAGGTTGTCAGCTGGTGTGGCCACCCAGGGGCTGGTCCCCATGGGCCTCAGTTTCCCCATCTGTCCCCCCACCTGGCTCCTGGGGCTCCTGGGTGTGGGTGGGTGGTGGGGGCTGCCAGAACCTGGCCTCTCCCTAGGCTCGGGTACCCATGGGGTCGTCAGCAGGCACGGTCACTACATCTTCCTGAGTCTTTTTATTGCAACCCGACCACACAGGACCAACACAGATCTGAGGTGGCACCAGGGCCCGTCCCGGGAAAGCGCGCAGGCACACAGGGGGAGAGGAAGGGAAAGGGAGGGGGGTTGGGGGTTGGGCCTGGGCAGCACTGCCTGAAGGGGAGAGCAGGACACTGGACCCAGCAGCCACCCCCACCAAGCTGGCCACCAGGGGGCACCAGAGCTCACCTCGGCCACGCACTCTGGGCCCCCCAGCTGGTCAATGAGCTCATCCAGGGTGTTGACTGGCAGCTCCCGGCCCAGCGCCTGCACCTTGGCCAGCAGGTCCTGCTTTAGCCGCTCAACCCGCTCCAGGACTCCGGGGCCATGCAGGTCCCGCTGTGGGGGGCACAAGGGGCCTGTGGGGCCAGAGGGTCAGGGGGAACTGGGCCAGGCTGCCTGTCCACAGCCCTGCTCCCCTCCCTGGGCCCTCAAGGGTGAGGGAGTCCATGGGTAGTGGGGGTCTAGAATCTTTCCCCGAACCCCTGGCTGCTCCTGCTCATGTGCCCCTGACTTCCTGCTCAGAGCATGAGAAGCAAGGATGGGGAAGGCGGCATTGGGCCTCACCGCGGTCATCGGCTGGGAGCCCGATGGCATCCACGATGACCACATCGTCGTCCAACAGGGACTCGGGGGAGGAGTGGAAGTCACTGTCCAGGCCACCGTCCGACTCTGTGCTGCTGTCGTCACTAATGCGGATCACACCTGCTGCCTCATACACCAGCCTGGGTGCCTTGGCCCCACGGCCCCGTGGCCGCCCTGCAGGGGAGCAGTCAAGGGTCACTGCAGCCTGGTCCCAGGGAGACTCCCAGTGGTCCATGGACAGGCTGCATGCCTGGATGGTTAGGGCTTATAGCCCAAGCCCTTTCCCCCTGTGCAGCTGTGGCATGTCTGGGCGCTGCTGGTGGTGGGGACGTGTTACCGACCCTGCCAGACTTCCTGACATAGCAGTGTGTCCTTGGGTGGTGCCCGGGGAGGCCACGTGCCCCACCTCACAAGGTGGCACTGGGTGGGTAGGCCAGAGGACATGCCCAAGCCCTGGGGGGTGGCAGTCCAGGGGCCCAAGTAACCTGGATACTGTCCCAGACACCCTGCAGGGTGTTCCCAGCCAGAGGGGCAGGACTGGGCCCCAAGGCTGGCTGTGTGCTCTCAGGTGAGTTGCTTGGTCTCTCTGAGCCTCACTTCCCCCTGATGAGAGGATGCTCAGCCTTTGCCTGCAAGAACAGGGTGCAGTGTGTGCCTGCAGGTAGGTGCTCGGGCCACTCCCCTATCCTGGGGTGCTTTGTATGAGCCCCATCCTGGTCCCCTGAACCAGTGCAGTTTCAGCCTCAGGCTCACTTTTACCTGGGGAATACGAGGCCCTGCCTTCTGGGGATGAGGCTGGAGGCCTTGGGGATGCACTAGCCACACCATCATCCTGCAGCACTGGGGTTTTTTGCTGACTGAGCAGCTGCGCTGGAGAGCTAGGGTGGGGACGGGCTCAGGCCATGTGGCTGTGTGGCAGCACACCAACCCAGGTCGAGGGTCAGAAAGGAGGGAGGCTGGAGGACCGGCAGGAGCAGTGAGGGGCCATAGGCACAAGGTCCAGGCAGTGGGCACTTACGCTTTCTCTTACTGCCTGCTCCTCTCTCTCGCCTTCTCTTGGTCGAAGGAAAGTGCTTCTGAATTAGCGACAAAAAGACGCCTCTGAAAGTGAGACACAGAGTTTGTTTTCACTGGGAGACATGGAGGGGTTGGGTCCCATGTGTTAAGGGCTACTCTGCAGAGTGGACGCCTAGCACCAAGGGGCCCCAAAGGGTGGGTCTGGGCACAGGGGCTCAGAGAAGATGGGTAAGAGAGGGAAGGAGCTGCAGGGACCGGGCAGGGGTCCCACTGGGGTCCTACCCACACATGGTGGGCAATGGATGAAATACAGGTGGGGGGCTGGGTGGGGCTCTGCCTGCAAGTGCTGATGGCTCTGAAGTAGAAGGGGGGCATCCCAGGGTGGGAGGCCCAGGGGAAGGAAGGACATGCTGGACCATGTGGGAAGAGACGGGATGAGGCAGAGCGGACAAGGGGCCTTGTGCTGGGATCCTCATCCAGGATGAGAAGGGAGGCCAGGGGCTTTAAGAACCACCAGGGACAGTCCCTAAAATCTGTGCAGTCCTTGAATCAGCCCAGTACGCATGCAGGGGGCAAGGCTGGGAAAACCTCATTCGATAAAAGTCTCAGGACCCTGGGCTGGTGCCCACCGAGTCCTAGGTCCCCATGGTTACCCCTTCTGGCTTTATAACCTGGGCTGGACCTAAGGTCTCTGAGGGTCGGAGTCGGCTCCTTCGGCTGGGGTCACAGGCAGGGCCAGGCCCCAGGGTTGGTCACACAGGGAAAGGGCCCTAATGTGTCACTCACTCGGCAGCGGACACGAAGCCATCGAGCTGTCCCTCCTTCTCGCCCAGCACCTCCCGGGTCCGCGCCTCACCTGTAGACTGCAGCCCGATGACCACACACTGCGGGGGTGGGTGTGTGTGAGCAGGCTTGGCACCCCTGCCCCCACACCTGCCCCTGCAGCTGGGAACCTGGGGCTGACCTGTTACTCCGTTCCCCTCCCCTGTGTTACTCAGGCTGCCAAACCCCAACAAGCCCATATCCCCTGGGATGTTAACCTGGCACCAATGGCTGGCCTCAGCTCCCAGACAACCCCAATCTCCACATAAGCCTGTGCCTGCTTCTTTCTAGGGACTCAGCCCAGCCCAGTTCACCTTGTCCTGGGCCAGCTCCTCCTGGGCCAGCTCCACCAGCCGGTGCACCTTGGCAGCCACACACAGGTACTTGAAGAAGCGCTGATGGGCTGACCAGAACTGGCCCCACAGGGACTTGCGCGACTCCAGGCCGATCCAGTCGGCTGCCTGCTGGAACACGCCCAGGGCCTCGGCCCACTGCAACGACATGCCCAGCTCAGCTTGCTACTGCCAGCCCCTGCCCTACAGAAATGTAGGGCCAGAGGATGGGGGCTGTAAGTGGGGCTATACAGAGGCCCTGGCGATAGCTGGATGGTCAGAAATGCCAAAAATCCAAAATGTGTAACATTCAGAAAGCCACAGTGAAAATGGCACTCATGTAATCAGAGGGTAAATGGACAACACCTCCAGAGTGGTGGGGATATCTGCCCTGCCCGCCTCCTGCCACTGGCCCCCAGGGGACAGCGGGCCATGTCTGGGGCATCTGTAGTTGTCACCAGGGAGGGGGTTCTTGGTGTTGACCTGGTGGAGCCAGAGAGGCTGTTCCACACCCTGTAACACCTAGAACGGCCCCACAGAGAGAGCCTGAAGCTCTGGATCACACCTGGGGGCAAAGTGGGGAGGGGAGTCCGACAGAATCCCCAGCTAGAATGGGATTGAGATGCTGGGCTCCCGCCAAGGATGAGGTGGGTGGGTCAGCCGCTTCCTCCTGTCTACAGTCTTACTAATCTGAGTGGTGCCCTCAAGGGCAGACACTGAAGGTGATGAGGCAGAACTCCAAGGGGACACCAAGGCTGTCCATTAGGTCAGAGGCTTACCAGCAGGGCTGCCCGGTTATAGATGCGCTCGAAGGCCGGGGTCAGCGGGATCTCCTCGATGCGGAAGGTGACACCAGAGAAGCTGAGTTGGCGAGCGATGTACATGCCACTGACCTTCATGTCCATGGCCACAATCTCCATGGCGCCCACACCCCTGTGGGCAAGCACAGGCTGCCTGGGTGCCAGCTAGGGACCACATGCTGGGTCCCAAGAGATGGAGCCAGCGAGGTGGGGGCTGTCACTGTGGAGAGTGAGGAAGGACTAGGTGCACAGGGTGCGGTGTGTGGGGCAGGGAGCATATGCAAAGGCCCTGTGGGTGCACCTTGGAAAGAGAAAGTGGTCTACCTTGGCAGGAGGCAGGGGAAGGCCCTTATCCTGAGATGATTGGAAGTACTAGGCAGACAAAGCATGGAATTTTCATTCTAAACCCCCCCTGGTTGCTACAGGAGAGTGAGTGGGAGGGGTGCACCTTTACATATGACAAGCAGGGCCCTCTGTGGCCCCACCTCCATCACGTGGACATGAAGAGCGCACCTCTTCTCAATGGCGTGCAGAAATTCCTCAAAGGTCCGGAAGGGCGTGCCCTCACCCCAGATGCCCAGGCGGCTCATGTAGATCATGTTCCGGGGCTCAGAGGCACCTGGGGAAGGGGGCCACTGTCAGCTCCTCTGACCTGGCTAGGTTGGCAGCCTTGGATGGGGTCCCAGAAATGGCATGAGGGCCAGCAACAAGGACCTGAGGCTCTTGGAAAAGTGCCCACAGCCAGTGGGCAGAGTGACAGGGGCTGGTATCTCTGCAGACAGGCTGCAAGGTGGCTGGCAGGAGCTGGGCTGCAGATTGGATGCCCCTACAGCTGCGCTGGGGCAGGTATCACCCATCGATGAGTGGGCCCTCACCTGTGGCGCTGGCATAGACCACCCTGGCCAGGGGCAGTTTGTTCTGCAGGTCTAGCACGGCCTTGCCCATCTTGGTGGAGCTTGCGTTCTTGGCTTTGTGGCACTCGTCGAACACAATCTGGGTTGGGCATGGGTTAAGGACTGTTCTGGAAGGCAGGCCACCCCACAGACCCACCACACTGCCTCCCTTCCTGGCTGGGGGAACTCCAGAAGGTGCCTGGGGTCTCTGGCCACAGGGCGGGGTCCTTGGGGTGTGAGGCCACCAGGGCCACTGGAAAACAGCCTCTAGACCCCAGTGATGTTCACAGGAGTTGGAAAACATAGACAGTTCTTCATGTTTTCAGAGGAGCAAGTTATGAACAAGTCTGTCACAAACCTATCTGAAAGACAAGGTGTGAGTGCCATGTGTGTGCACACGTGTCCACACAAATGTACAGAAGGTCGAAGGAGAACTTGTGGGAACATGGGTGAGAAGGTTAGCCTGATGCCGACAGGCTGCCCCCGGGTGTGAGATCAACCTTGTTATTTTTCATGCTGTTGCTAAGCTGATGCATCAGTAGACCTGCTGCTGTGTCTTGCTTGAGGGCCTCTGTACAGACTTCGCCCTGTGAGCAGAGGACCCCAGGTCTCCTCTCATCAAGAGGGAGGGGGAGCCCCCAGAGAATATAGCCACCCCACTTCTGGGAACAAGGGTGGATCCTGGGAGGATAGAGCTTGAGGATCCTCTGTGGGCCCTTGCAGAAATCCCCAGGAGAAGTTGTGGCCCTTGAATGCCCAAGCTGTAGGGAGGCCAAGGTGGGTCCTCTGGAAGATTGTTACTGGTAAAAGGAGTATGTGGAAACATGAAGAGGTGGACAGGACACAAACATCAGACTCTAGCTTATACTCTCCTACACTTCATTTTCCTACAGTTTGGTGTGAACAAAAAGGAAGTGATCTCAGACTTAAGAGCAAAGGAGGGAGAGAGGCCTGGGACCCACACCAGCTGGCCAAGCTGGGGCAGGGGGGCCCTCTGGCCTGGCTCCCCTTTGGATCGCCTGGCCTAGCCGGCCCACTCAGCTCCACTACTAGGGAGGTGGATGAGGACAGGGCAGGAAGTGCTCTCCAGGCCTTGAGTCTCACCGCCTGGAGTGTCTCAGCCACCACCACCCTGACCCTGTGGACATGGGTCCGGCCCATTGAAGCCAGGAGGCCTAGGCAGACAGCCAGGGACGGGTAGCAACGGTCACTGAGGGCGAGCGTGCAACACCAGACCCTCCCTGCCGGGAATTCCTCCCGCACTTCCACCTCTCCAGAGCCTGCCAGGATGGGACTTGTCAGGGTCTCCCAGCCCCCTGTCCTAGACCCTGCCCCTCTAGCCCCGCCTCTGCGCTTGGCTCCGCCCCCATCCCATCGAGGATACCACGCCATCGAAGGCCTCCCCGCACCACTCCAGGATCTGCCGGATGCGCGTGCGGTGCTGCCCACCCGCCTGGCTCTCACCAATCAGGGCAGAGTAGGTGGCGAAGAGGACGCCCTCTGAGGTAGTGTTGTCGCCGTACTTGATCTGGGGGAGAGGGCGGACATCTGTGCATGAGGTGGCTTGGCCAGAGCTGGGCTCCGTGACCCCGACCCACACCAGGTTTGGGGCTGCGGCCACCCCACCTTGCTCAGTGCGTGCACCGCGATGCCGGGGGCGGCGATGTCCCGGAGGTCGCGCTCTGCGTCGTACTTGAGATCATTGGAGACGCTGAACCTGGGGTTGCGGGCCAGTAGGCTTCAGGAGCCCCCTCCCCGGCTGCGGGCCCGCCCCACACCCAGGGGAGGCAGCTCACCACAAGGCCTTCTTCCTGCCCCGCAGATAGTTCTCCAGGATGACGCCGGCCACCGTGCGGCCCTTACCCACACCCGCGCCATCGCCAATGAGGAAGCCTGCGCGCTGCCCACTGGGGAGCAGGACCTCATGTTGCTGCGGGGGTGGGGGAAGAGGGGGTCAGCGTGCGACAGGGTCAGAGTGGGCACTGAGACTATCCCCACGCAGGCCGCAGACCCGGTGGGAGACCCCGGGATCACCTGACAGGCATAGGTGATGGCCTCCAGCTGCAGGGCAGACAGGGCCCCGCTGTCTGAGGAGGGCAGGGCGAGGGTGTAGGTGATGTCTGGCGGCGGGACGCTAGACAGCGTACTGGTCTCCACCACACGGTCCGGGTGCTGCCTCCCAATCTTGGCTGTAGGGATGTGCAGAGGGGGCAGGTCAGGGGTGTGGCCCGGATGTGACCAGGGCACTAGGGAGGTCCACCTGGGGCCAGGATGGGTGGGGCACGCCCCACGAAGTGGAAGGGAGGGCCCATCAGCGTAGTGCCAGCTAGTGGCAGATTCCTAAAACCCTCCCAGGTGCAGAGGAAGGCGGCCTGCCTCTCCATTGCAACATTGGCCTGCGGCTGGTTTTGTGCCAGGTGAGGACCACAAACAACCCTGATTACAGAAGAGTCCCTCAGGAGCCCACCCACACCTGCTCTGGCAGTTTAAGGTTCCCTGGGACCTTCAGAGACCCCCGAAATGGGCGCCCCAGGCCAGAGGACCCAGGCCCTGGGCGCTGTGCAGCTAGGAGTCTCCATAGCAGGATACTCACACTTGGATGGCACGTAGTCAGCGTACGTCTCCGCGTGACCCAGCTCCTCCGCCTCATCCTCCTCAGCCTCGTCGTCCTCCTCAGGCTGACTCTGAGCCTGGGGAGACATGCTGTCACACTGGGGACTGTCCTGTCCCCTGCAGCCCGCCAGCCTCCCCGTCAGGGGCAGGAGCCTGAACCACTAGCCAGCCCAGTGACTCAGGTGATGGGAAGGTGTTACCCTCCCCACCTGCCCCCCACAGCATGGTGCCTCCCTGGGACCTCAGTTTCCCGTCTGTAAAATAGACCGTGCTCCCAAGCTGGCCCAGACTGCACACAGCAAGTGCCTGAGTGGCCCTCCCTGGTGTCCGGGAGGGTTGGGCAGGGCTAGGGAAGGTACCTGGCTCACCTGGTAGCTGATGAGAAGTGGGGTGCTGGAGAGGGAGGACACAGGGTCCTCGAGGCCTGTAAATGTCCCACTGGGCGGGAACAGCTGGAGAGGAGAGAGAGGCAGGGAGAGGGGGCATGAGCCTGCAGGCCAGAGGTGGGGCTGAAGTGCCTGGATAGGCCCCCAGCCTCCAGGAGGGCTCGCCTGATTGTCCTCAAGCCCCTCAGCTGGCTACAAGCCTCCCTCCTGCTGTCTGCCTGCTTAGATCTGCTGCATAAATAAGTACTAGGGGCATACAAAGCACTAGACACATAAGAACTAGGAACGCAAGAGGCAGCATGATAAGTAGACAACATTGCTGTACGTTGTATATGAAAATTAACAGTAAATGCAAGGAGTTCTAGGCACAAGGAAAAAAAAAAGGTTTTCTACTTTTTTTTTTTTCCTCTTTTGGCTATGCTGTGTGGCTTGTGGGCTCTTAGCTCCCCAACCAGGTATTGAACCCAGGCCCCCAGCAGTGACAGTGCCAAGTTCTAACCACTGGACCACCAGGGAAGTCCCTCTATCTCTTTATTGTTATATCGATACGAGACAGTGGATGTTCACTGACTTATTGTGGTCCTTTTTCATGACATATGCAAGTCAATCGTTGTGCTGTGTGGGCATCACCTTAAACTTAGTGCCATGTGTCAATTACATCTCAATAAAACTGGAAGGAAAGTAAAAACAAACTTTTGTTTTTTTAATCAAAGTGTAGTTTCCTTTTCTTTTCTTTTTGGAGGGGGGGGCCTGTGCTGTGCAGCATGCGGCATCTTAGTTCCCCATCTAGGGATCAAACCTGTGTTTCCCTATGGCAGAAGCACAATCTTAGCCCCTGGACCAGGGAAGTTAAAAAAAAAATCTTAACCAGGGAAGTTAAAAACAAAAAAAACACACAAAGTTTTCTTGAAATGAAAATAAAATGGAAATGAGGTACAAGGAGATCAGAAACCTACCCTCAATTCCCTCTCCCGTTTTTTTTTTTTTAATTAACAAAAACAAACAAACAGCCTCGGGCTCAGGTTCCTGGAAGGCTGAGTCAGGTTCCTGCAGCCCTGCTGGCCGCAGCAGGAGTACGTGTGGGGTTTCAGCTGCCCGCTTGGGCCTGGCAGAGGCTAGGAGCTGGTGGGAGGGCCCTGGTGAGGGGAGGGCAGGGTTACTGCCCCACTGGGCCCCTGCAGCCAGAGGTGGGTTGGGCCTGCGTTGCCTACTGCACCTGCTCTGGGCATGTCACATCTCCCTAACCCTTCCTGAGGGTCCAGGGGTTTCACAGGCACTGAACCTGTCAGGCAGCTGGGCAGATATCCACCAATATCCACTAGTGTGTGCTGTGCTCCCCAGAGTCCCCCTTCCCCCTGGGAGCCCCTGCATCTTTAGGCCCACATAGGAGACAGGAGCAACCTTGAGTAGCAGTGTTGTCTGGGTCTGAGTGGCCTTGGCATGGCTGCCAGCTTGGAGGCTGGGCGCACTGACCTTGTCGTGGGCGGAGGGGCCGGTGCTCACGTCCCAGATGGTAGGCACCTGGCTGAGGCTGTCAGCGGGCGGAAAGTCAGGCGTGTCGGCTATGTCCGAGAGGGAGTCCACGGATGAGGAGAAGATGGAAGCGTTGGAGAGGTCATCGAGGTATGAGGAGTCCTGGAAGACAGGCTAGGTATGGGCGGCTGTGAGGCCACACCGGCAGAGCCACAGGCCCAGCCATGCCATTGATGATGCTTGGCCATAGAAAGAGATAAAGCCCTGACATTCGCTACCACGCAATGGGCCCTGAGAACATGATGCTCAGTGAGAGAAGCAGACAGAGAAGGACACGTAGCATGTGATTCCACTGATGGGAAACGTCCAGAACAGGCTGACGCACAAAGTGAGTGGGTTCCTGGTGGTCAGGGGCTGGGGAGGAGAGGGGAGTGACTGCTCTTGGGGATGGGGTATCTTCGGGGGGTAATGGAATGTTCTGGAACTAAACAGAGATGACACTTGCATGACTCTGTAAATGCACTGTAAACACTGAATTACACATTTCAAATGGGTCAACTGTATGGTATGTGAATTATAGTAATAAAGCTGGTTTTTCTTTTTAAAAAAGAAAGGGGAAAAGGAAGGGGAGGTAAGAGAAAGCAGACCCCACAAGTACACGCTGGAGTCTACTTAGGGCACACCCATCCTTGTGAAGGGTGATACCAAGATGCAGGGGGCCCCCCCAGTGCCTGAAGCTGGGGAAGGTGAAGGCCCCAACCACCTCCCTTAGCCCCTCCGTGCCCGAATGTGGGGTACGCTCAGCTAATCACTCCAGGGAATGAGCCCCCAAGCCTGCCTGACATGGGGCAGGGGTTATGGACAGACTGTGGTCCCAGAGGGCATGTCAGTGAGAGCATTTCCTGAGCAGGGAGGGGCCAAGGAGGAGGTGGGGCCAAGGCAGAGGAGGAGGGAACAAGCCCTTTGGGAGCACCCAGTCCAGCGCACCTTCCACAGGTCACCCGCCCACTAGGGCAGTTGGAGGGCCACAGCCAGGTGGGCTCAGGCAGGCTGCCAGGAAGGCTGCATGTGTCCCACTAACCTGTGGCAGGGGGTGGGGGAGGCAAGGAAGATGGGAGGGACAGACCAGCTGGGTCTCCAACCTAGGGACTCAAGATCAGTGGACTCTGGGGAGGAAGGGATGCTGGGGAGTGGGGCCCACCCGATGTGCCCAGCTGGGGCCTGGAGGCCACAGGTGAGCTAGCTCCTGGCTGGGTGGGGGGGGTAGAGGGGGACGTCCCCCCCAAGTCACTAAGACTAGGCATCCTGGCTCAGGCAGTGCCAAGCCCTGCCCCACCCCCCTGCAGAGTGTTTCTGGGGCTCCCCTCCCACTGATCTACATGCAAACCACCTGCCCCGGCCCTGGGGTGAAGGAACCTCCAGGTGACACTGACCAGCTTCCCCAGACCCCCATGCTCCCATGCTAGCAGGCAGGGGAACCCAAACAGGCAGGTGGGACCCACCATGCCCAGAGGACAGGGGGAATGGCAGGAAGGGGCATGGCAGGGTCAGGGCCAGGTCAGCCAGTCTGAGGCTGGGGGCCCTGGGAAGACGGCTTCCCACAACCCGGTTGCCCTGGCTTGGGGGGTTTGTAAGGACAGCTTTCTGCCCACTAGGCTCCTACTGGCCTCTGCCCCCTGCCATCCACAGCCTGGTCTCACGGTGTTGCGGGGACAGACCCCAGCCTCCCCCACCACCTGCAATGGCAGGACCCCATGACCTGGTGAAATCTAGGCGAGGCAGTGAATAAAATCTTCGAGGTTGGGACAGAACAGGAAGGGAAGCAGGAGGGGAATGCCAACCCCAGGAGTGGGAAGAGGTGCTCCGTGATCCACTTGAGGCTCCTGGCACCCTCACACAAGAGCTGGGTGACTCAACAGGCCAGAGCACCCATCTCAGGGGACACTGAGGCAGTGAGGGCTGGGGGGTCTGGCCTGCCTGCTCCCCAGCCCATCCCTGGTCAGCTGGGGTCAGAGGTGGCCCATCCTGAGCCTGGTGGACAATGAGGAGGTCCCCAGACACTGAGGCTGGCTGGGGTGGGTTTGGGTACAAGCAAGGACAGCTGTCATTGTTGAAATCCCCTGGCACCACATCTGCGTGGTCCTCCTCAGTGCATGGCACTGAGCTTGGGCAGAGTGATGATGGCCCGAGCCATTAGCCAGCAGACCTGGAGCCCTGAGGGGTTGCCCTGCTCCCTGAAGGCAGAACAGTTGCTGAGCAGTGGGCAAGAAGCGGGGCAGGGCTGGGGGGCCAGCCCTGACCATGGTAGAGTCCCTGGGCTGAAGGGAACTATACCCTCTGAGAGGGCTGCATGGAGACCCTTCCCAGGACAGCGTGCAGAGGAAGGACACCCCCTCCCCCATGGAGGAGCCAGGAGGTCAGGTCAAGGTTGGCAGCAGGGACCCCTGGTGTGACAGATGAGAAGGGCACGTCTCCTCCTGGGTCCCTCCCCTAGGAATCCATGGTCCCAGGGTGACCATAAGAAAACACCAGACAAGCCCAGACTGGGGACATCCTGCAGGACAACCGACCCGAGCTCTCCACTCACAACTGCCCAGGCCCCCATTCCCAAGGGGAGACAATGGCAAGACCAAGGGGGCATGGTGACATGGGGTCCTGGGGCAGAGAGGACAAGGGGACGTACAGACCTTGGCTGAGGATGACATATCAGCACCAGCCCATCAGCTGGGATGCAGGTGGTGCTGAGCTGAGGTGTGACCCATGGGGACCCTGAACTGATCCACAGCTTCGCTATAAACCTAACCCTGTTCTGAAAAGTACAATTTATTAAAGAAGTGGGTGCCCTCTCCCCTGTCTGTGGACACTGTCCCTACCAGATGCCCAGAAGGGCAGCCAGCATCGTCTGGGGGCCCCTGAATCCTCAGGGGCAAAGGGAGGTGGGGCCTCACTGGGGTCACCAGGGTTGGGGGTGGGGCTCCCAGGGCCCCTCCTGCCCTGCGCAGGGTGGGTGTTTGGATTCGAGTGAGAAGGCGCCTGCCCATGTCAGGACCTGACCCTCGGCAGCCACAGCAGACCTGCAAGATGACCTGAACCCAGATCCACCCTCTCTGGGTCCCAGGGCCCAGTCAGGCCAGGGCAGCAGCTCCCCGGCCCTCACCAGAGCCAACTCAGCAGCCTGTGTCCACCCCCCGTCACCTCCTGACCTGTGTCCCCACCCTGCTTCTTCCACTGCAGCCCGAGTGGGGAGCTGGCTGGTTACCCTGACAGTTCTCTCAGCATCCCAGAGACCCCGGACCAGTGAGGAGCTGGGGGGACCTGGAGGAGCTGCCCACGCAGCAATGCCCCCTCACGTCCACCACGAGTACCCAGCAGGACGGAATAGGACAGCCCCGAGGCTGGACCTGGCTCTGGGTCTGCTCAGCAACCCCTCCCAGCTGGGGAAGCGACACCAGAAACGCCCTTCGACACAGATCCAGGGCCCAGAGGGCAGACCGGGAAACAGAGGGATGGGAGGATGGGGTCAGGGGGATGGAGAAGAGGAGGATGAAGGGAAGGGGGGACGGAAGGATGGGAGGACAGAAGGACAGGAAAGGACCATTCCTACCTGTCCCATCAGAGCCCGTCTCAAGCCGTGCCCCACCCGGTCCCATGGAGCCAGTGCCGCTGTGCCCAGAATGCCCCCGAGACTCCAGGTGGGGTGGCTCTGGCCCCCTGTTTCCCCGCTGCCTACCCTCCCTGGCTGTCCCCACATCCCACGTGGCTCTGCCCGGAAAACTCCAGCGGAATCACCCTGGCTGCCAAAAAAGCCGGACGGAGCCCGCCTCCCCACCCCCACCCTGGTTGTTCCCACGGGCCGGCCCGCCCACCCCCCCTCCCCCCGCGCCGCCCCACCACCCCACCAGCCCTGGGCGCCTGGCAGGAGCGGGATTACCTTGCCGATAGTGGCGAACTGCAGCCAGAAGCGCAGCTGGGACATGGTGATGGCAGGGTCTCTGGGAGGTGGCGGGAGCGGCTGCCTCATGACCGCGGGGGCTCAGCCCGGCCGGCCCTCAGCCCTCAGCCTGCGCCCGCCCGGCTGCATTTGCATGTTGGTTTAGTCACCGCCGGCGCCTACTTCCCCTAAGGCCGGCTGACTTTCAGGAAATGATGCCTGCCTGGTAAGTCAGGGCGATTACTGGCAGAGTGCAGAGAATTACTGAACGGGGCGGATTCTAGCCACAGACGGCTGTCAACAATGCCGGCCTGCCGCCACCAGCCTGAACCCTGCTGCTGCTGGCCTGTACCTTGCTGCCCTGGCACCCTCCCCGCCCCAGCCTCAGTTTCCCCAAATCGCTGCCCCCCAGAGCCCAGGCCCAACTGTGCCTGGCAGGGACCATGGCTGTCCTGGGGGTGCCCATAGCAGGAACTCAAGGGCGTAGACCCCGTGCTGTAGGGAGGAAACCAAGGCTGGCCCCTCCTGGGTCTGCCCTCGGTTCCTCAGCCTACACCCTGACCTTCACTGCCTGTCCTGGCTGCCCTAGAGCTGACCCTCAGTGTCTGCCTCTCCAGGAGGCTCAGCCCAGGGCCTTTGCCTATGCTGTAGCCTCCCCGCCACCTCCCACTTAGAGGGCCACCCTGGCAGGGCTCTGAGATCCCACCTAGCTCCCATTCCTGCCTTGGCGAGGGGTTTCTGTCCTTCCCCAGCTCCATCTCCCCCTGCGACCCATAGCCCAGCACAGAAGGAGAGATACAAACAGGGCCAGTGGCTGGGGAGCACAAAGCCATCAGGCTGGGCGCCCCATCCTGGACTATTTCTTTTGATCACCCCCATCCCAGGACAGTTTAATGCTGGCCCATATCCAGGAGAAGCAGGTGGGCCTGTAGGCCTCCCTGCACCTGCCCAGTGCCCCGGGACTCTAGTTGGGGAGGGTCCCAGAGGTCAGGGAGAACTTGGCCCAATGCTGCAGCCCCACTCAGTCTGCAGCCCACAGCTGGGGAGGAGGTGGGGGGGCACATGGCCTGGAGGCCACTGCTGAAGGCAAGGAACATGTAGAAATGGCAACCAGGAGAGGTAAGGACGTACACAGTCTGGCAACAGGGAAATGCAAACTGAAACCAGCAGGACACACTCCACACCAGCCCAAATGGCTGGATCCATGAAGCCGGCAGGGACCAGTGTGGGAGGATGAGGAGAAACTGGAACCCCACACGGCAGGTGGGCTGTGAAACGGGGCAGCGTCCTCAGAAAAGTCACCCCACGACCCTGTGATTCCACCGCCAGGCACCCATGAGGGGCAACAGAGACACAGGTCCACATGGAAACCCACACATGCAAAGCACCCAAAGGTGAACACAGCCACGTGTCTCTCCATATCCGGGAGCATCACTCAGCCATGGAAAACAGGGAAGCCCTGACACTTGCTACCATGTGGACAGACCCCAAGAACACAATGCTCAGTGAGAGAAGCAGACAAAGGACACACAGGGTGTGATTCCACTGATGGGAAATGTCTAGAACAAGCCAATCCACAGACATAGAGAGTGCCTGATTATCAGAGGCTGGGGAGTCATTGCTAATGAGGATGGGGTTTCTTTTTAGGGTAATGGAATTGTTCTGGAATTACATAAAGGTGGTGGTTGTACAGCTGTGCAAATATACTTTGGAGGAATAAATTTTAAGATGTGTAAATTCTGTCTCAGTTTTAAAAAGAACTACTAGGAAACTGACATGATGATAAGACCCACAAAGGACAAGCACAAACTTTTGTTATTAGATTTCAGGGGCAGGAAACTGGTCAGATTGCCAGGAGTGGGCTCACACTCGGTCCCCTGTATCTCATCACCAGATGGCTGGTCGTCCCTGACTGGCATGGGGCTGCCCAGCTGCCAGGACGCTCTCGGGTCCCCTGGCCACCACCGGGCTGGGCACGTAGGGGTGGGTGAGGCCCATGATGGGACCCTCTTTGGGGATGGGTTGCTGCAGAAATAGTCAACTAAAATGTGGTCATGCTAAAGTAATGGCTGGTGCCCTTACAAAAGGAGATCTGGATGTGTACCAAGAGAAGACTGGGTGAAGATGGAGGTGAGAGGGGTGTGATGGGACCACAATCCCGGGACACCTGGGGCCCAGGTGCTGAGAGAGGCAGGACAGGCCCTCCCCTCAGAGGACCCCGGAGCAGGGGCCTTGGCCATGGAAGTGAACCAGGGGCTTCCCGTGGGAAGCAACTCTGTGCTGGCGGCCAGTACCAGGAGCTGTGGGAACTGCTGGCTGGGTAGGCGGGGCCTCCAACTGTGGGAGATACACCCGCAACGCAGATGATGCTGCTCCTCCCCCCAACCCGCATAGGATGCTGCTGAGAGTTTGCGAAGCACTTTCCCCAAGCTATGACCTCATCCTGTTTCCCAGAAGCCCAGCTGGCAAACGGACAGCACCCTCATCCAGGCCCACCTGGGATGCCTGGAGGGACCCTCAGGGCACATGCTCACCCTGACGACAGACAGAGAAGGGCTCAGTGGACTGCAAAGAGTCCCCTTCCCCAGGGCCTGGCAGAGATGCAAGGATCCAGGGAAGATTATGAGGAAGGGACAGGGTAGCACCTGCTCCCGGGGGGCTGCAGGGGGCTGGGCACTGGGGAGCAACAGAGGAGGGCGGGTTGGTTACCCCTGCAGCCAGGACTCCAGAAAAAGGAGGACTAGAGGAGGGCCTGGAGGGGTAGGGGCAGCTGGAGGTACAAAGCCTGAACAATTGTCTGGAAGGCTGAGCACTCCCCCTCAGCCCGGACCCTAACAAGGCCCCAAACATCCCCCCGAGGAGATTCAGTCCCATCTGGAACACACACTCACAGCAAAGTCTGTACATGCATGTTCACACGAGCACGATTCACAGTAGTGGAAAAGCAGAAATGACCCACAAGTTCATCCACAGGATGGATAAACACAATGTGGTCCCTCTACACAGTGGAATATGATTCAGCCAGGAAAAAGGCTAAAGCCCTGACCCTGGCTGCAACACGGAGGGGACCTGAGAACACGATGCTCAGTGAGAGAAGCAGGCAGGAGGACACGTAGGGTGTGATTCCACTGATGGGAAACGTCCAGAACAGGACAATCCACAGACAGAGAGTAGGTTCCTGGTTGTCAGGGACTGGAAAGGGGGTGGGGGTGACTGGTCATGGGGGTGGGGCTTCTTTTGGAGGATGGAATGTTCTGGATCTAAAGGTGATGGTTGTACAACTATGAATGTACTAAAACTGCTAAATTGTAAGAAATTCAAATAATATTTTAATTTAAAAAATAATGAACAAAAGCCATATCCCCCAAACACACAGTACACCCCAGGCCTGGAGACCCCACATGGGGCCCCTCGAGCCGTCAGGGGTGTAGGGGTCTGAGTGGCTTAGTGCCAACCGTGGTGCACAGTAGAGGGACTCAGTGGACGCTGCCCCAGCAGGGGTCTAAGTCAACCCATCAGCAACGAGATAGGGCCTTGGAGTTGATGTGTTATGTTTGGGGCCTCCCGCCAGGGACTCTGACCCCTCCCAGCATGGGGCACCCTATAGACACCTGGTTGGTTCTCCTCGAAGCCTCAGCACACAAGTGTAGTCATGTGGGTTGCACCTGTGATGTCGGCCTTGGCCATGTAAGCTGGTACATGTAACATGCAGGGAAACTGGGTGAAGCAGTGAGAAAAGTGGAAGTGTTAGTCGCTCAGTCGTGTCCAACTCTTCGCGACCCCAAGGACTATAGGCCGTCAGACTCCTCTGTCCATGGGATTTTCCAGGCAAGAATACTGGAGTGGGTTGTCATTTCCTCCTCCAGGTAATCTTCCCGACCCAGAGATTGAACCTGGGTCTCATTCTTTCTGCTGGCACATTCTTTACCATATGAGCCACAAGATGAGGCAGGGCGCTCAGGGATTTTCTGTATCATTTTGGCCACTTTGCTGAGAATCTAAGATTTTTTTTTTTTCTCTATTTTTTGGCCACACCATGTGGCATGCAGGACCTTACCTCCTCGACCAAGGATGGAACCCACATCCCCCTGCATTGGAAGCAAGGAGTTCTAATCTAGTGGACTGCCAGCCAAGTCCCTGTAAGGCTAAAACATTTTAAAGTTCATTGTGTTTTATAAAAACCTTCAAACATACAGAAAAGAGCATCAGGGATGAAATTTTCAGCGGACCCCTCCCTGGCTGGAACTAGGGCCCCCAGCTGTGGCAGTTCAGCGGGAGCCTGGTCTGATGGCCAGGACTGTCCAGACAAAGAGAGCTACCTCCAAGTGGGAGCCAGACTGACCTCTTGCCCTAGACCCCCAGAACAAATTCCCTCGGCTGAACAAATTCCCTCGGCTGTAGATCCCTCCCAGGTAACTGGTGGATGGGGACCCCACACAGAGGCAGGCTTGACCCCACCAGGTCCTGGGCTCAAGCTGGCTGTGTGGAGCCTCCAGGGAACTGCTCCAGGCCCCAAGGGAAGGCAGGGGGAAGCTTTCTGCTTCTGGGCTGTGAGGGTCACACAGCCCCCCAACAGTCTTTCCCTTTTCACTTTGGCCAGCAGGAAACTCAGGGCTCAGGTTTAGTTACCAGGGGGATGTGTTAGGGCCTGCAGGTGTACATCCACTGCCTGCCGCCAGCCCAGGTCTGCACTCCCCATTCCAAAACTCCTGATGTACTAACAGGAGCAACAGCTGCTGGTATGTGTCATGGGCCTCATGAGGGCTTCACGTGATGAAGCGGCTGTAATAAGACTACCCCGAACTCCATGGCTTACAACAGCACATTTATTACTTCATGGTTCTAGAGGTCGGAAGTACGAGATGGGTTCATGGGACTGGTAACCTCTGGAGGCTCCAGTGAACACTGGCTCCCCGCTTTTCCAGCTTCTAGAGGTACAACATCCCTGGCTCACAGCCTCTCCCTCTCCATCCTCACAGCTAGCAGAGCAGCATCTCCTGTCTCTATGTCTCTGACCCTCTACTTCCCTCTTATAAGGACCCTGTGATGACACTGTGACCCCAGGGGTCAACCCCATTTCAGGGGCCTTAGCTTAATTCCACCTGCCAAGTCCCCTCTGCCCCATGAGGTGACACGTCCACAGGTCCCAAGATGAGGGTGTCTTTGGGGCTGTCCCTGTGCCAACCACCATGCGATGTCACTCAGTCTGAACCAGGAGCAGAGTGGACCCACCAGGCAGGAGCTGGGCTGGGAACAACCTTGAACGCCAGGCCCACTCTGGACTCTGTCCTGCTTTTGGCTACAGGCATGGGGTCCCAGGGGAGATGGAGGATGCTGACGACAGAGTCAGACCCTGGCTGCACTACAGTCTCGCACCTGTGTGACCCCATGGTCGGCAATGGGGTGAGAGCTCATTTGAAGACGTTTCACTGCTTTAAAGGAAGACCTGGTCCAAGTCGGCCCCCACATGGGAGACTGGAGGATGAGTGGGCCGCGGCCACACTCTGAGCTTCTGTTGGGTGGATGTGTGACCTCCAATGTGACCTCCAATCACCTCCAATGAGGGTGCTCTTTCCCACCTGGGGCAAGAAGCGGATGCAGTAGTGCCCCAGGGGATTCTTGGCTCGGAAGCCGTGTGAATTCTTGACAGAGCCCAGGAGACGGTGGAAGCGCTGAGTGGGATGGGGAGCGAGGCCCCTGAGCCACCGCAGGAGCTGGGTCAGCCCACAAAGGCTTCCACTGGCCCTAGACTCGGCATGGCCTAGGCCTCATTCATCTAGAACAGGATGTCCCAGCAAGGGAACAAGCCTGGACACAGAGTCAGGCCCTGGACCCAGTGGACAAGAGGCCCATCAGCTGCCAGCGCATGGCTAGCAAATGCCCAGAGATGAGGGGTCATGGCAGACGCCCTGGGAGTGTGAACCCACAAACCTTCCTCTTCTGGTGGTCAATGGTGTCCTCACGGACCAGTGGCCGGCAGTGGAAACCGCAAATCCTTCTATAGAGTCCGGGAGGCTAGACCCACGGGACTCCTGTCCCCACCCCACTACCCTTGCCCTGAGGGTCTCAGGTGTCCCCCGGGGTCTCAGGCTCTGCTCCCCAGGCCACAAGACCATCATGTCACCTCCTGGGCAGCCATAAAGGTCAGTGATGGAGCAGCTCAAATGATAGACACATCTTGCGTTCAGGGCAGGCGTCCAGGGCATGGCATGGGGGCAACGCCTCCAGGCTCTGGGATCTCCCTGCCTCCCCAGTGCCCAGGTTCTGCCTCCCTCATCACATGCCTCCCCATGCTGTGTCTCTACAGGGACTTCTGGCAAGGTTAGGGCCACTCTAACCAGGATGACCTCAGCTCTGTCTTTACTAATTGACCCACAAAGTCCCGACAGCCGAGTAGGTTCTCATCCTGAGGTCCCAGGAGGATGTGAATTTGGGGGGATGCAGTCATCGCAGCACACACTCCCACCGCCCCGTCTAGCTCTCTGGCCAGTCCTGCTGTCCCCAGTGGGTGTAGACCAGTCGGAAGGGCCTTGGCCTCGTCCATGAGAGCCCAGTAGGCCTGCACTGGCCTGTGTGTCCATGGCCTTCCTCAGCCTGTCACCTGGTGGGGCCCACAAGCTCCCACTTTATGGAAGGAAACCTGAGCACCTGACACCCCCACCCCAGCCGGTCCACTGGATCGTCCCCAGACTGTGCGCTGAGTCTGCCCAGACACAGAAGCCACTTGGGGGCCGAGAATTCCAAGCTTCCAAGGGAGACTCAGCACCACACAGCCCCTGTTGCCCCTACTTCCTGCCCCCAGGTGGGGGTCACCCTGGCATTAAGGCCCCCCCAGGACAGCACTGGGCTTCTTCCCGCAGACCCCTCTGCAGCTCTCGATCAAGGGCTGCTGAGTGGAGGGAAGCGCGGCACCACCTGTGAACCCCCTGGACGAGGCATGGGGACTGTGGACCCACCAAGGCGCCCGAATGGAGAAAGCGCGTGGGCAAAGCGCTTGTGATACGGCCTATGACCTGCATGCAGGTGAGAGTGACAGCAGATGGGCCCCTGGCCTCAGTGACATGACCTCTGACCCAGCATCCCTGCTACGGAAAAGTGACACCGGCTATCCCCCCACACAAGCCCCGTCCGCTGGCACTCACACCTCCAAGAGGCGCACAGCCCAGCCAAGGTCTCCTACCTGAGGAAAATCACTGCTCTTTGGTGGGAAGCTGGGGGCGGTGGCCGCGGGGCCATAGCTGGGGTCCGTGCAGGGCTGGCCCATGATGAAGGAGGAATTCATGAACTGGCTGCAGGAGGAAAAGGAAGCTGAGCTGGTGGGCGTGGTAGAACTCTGCCCACCCACCCCGCATGCAGGACAGAGGTGGGGGTCACCAGCCTGCAAGAACAATTCTGGTACCTCAGAAACTCTGCTTAGGAAGGGCCCACGTGCCCACATCCCCAGACACGGAACCCCAGAAAAACCTTGAGGCTCTGGCTGCATGCTCTTTTCATGCCCTTTGCACAGGCCATTCCTTGGCCAGATTCCAGGCCTGTTCCCCACCCGGCAAACTCCTATTTATCCTTCAAAACCCAGCTTGCCAATGCCCTTCAAAGAGAAGTTCCCCTCCAGGCTCCTTTCAGCCCCATAGTTTCTCACTGCCCACATGATGTCCCCACAGTGGGACCCTTCCTGGGCCCCTTGTCCCCACTACTGCTGCTTGTCTCCCTGGAGGGTTCTCGTTAAGGCAGATCATAGCAGGTCAGTCTAGGGCTTGGGTCTCAACCCTCCTGATTGGACACTGAAGCCCCACTCCCCAACTGACAGCTCTGGTTCCATTTAGTCCCAACTGTGGGATGGAGAAGCAAAGTGAAGCCCTGTGGGTGGGGACCCTTTAGCAGGACCCTAGGAGCTGGACACTTACTGGCTTTCGCTGGAGAAGGCTGGGTATGTCGTGGGCGAGAAGCTGTTCCACCAGGGGTAGTGCAGCATGGTGTCCTATGACAAAGCAGTGGGCATCAGGGGAGGGGGTGGTGGGGCAGGGTCCCTGGTCCCCGCCACTGCCCTGGGGCAGGGTCCAGAGGGCACTGAGCCCCTCTCCCACCAGGGGCCTCCCAGCAGGTTCACTGTGCCTCCGTTTCTCCAGAGGGCCAGGGTGAACAGGAAGGTCCATAGAATATGACTGGCTCAGAGAGGGGGCACATGACCCCAACCTATCAGTCAGAGCCTTCCCTGGGATTTTATATTTACAGCCAGTGGGACTGACACCGCCTTCAGAAGGCAGGCCTGGGGGACTTGACTGGTCCCAAGATGGGTCCCTATGCAGGCTAGCCAATCAGAGCCTGCCTGGAGAAAAGAGGCTGGCCCTCCCCTGGGGAGGAAAACGTCCTGGGAGATTAGCCAGGAGCTTCCCAGGCCTCATGTAAACTGATGAAGGAGATGACACTCCTGCTCAGGCAGTGCAGCAGATAATATAGAACTGCCAGATAAGATACAGAACAGCCAGTGAAACCTGGCCAATGAAATTGGAATTTCAGATAAAGAAAAGATAGCTCTTAGTGTCAATACTGTGGGCCAGTCCCAGTGTGGCCTGAGGGGCCACCCCCACGTTCAGTGGCCAGAGACAGACAGGCTCTGTGCACAGCCCAAGAGCCTGCTTTGTGGGCTCCAACTGCAGAAGCTCAGCCCCCACGCAGCACCTCCCTGTACTCAGGTCCCCATCTCGGCCCAAACATCCTCCCCCAGATTCCAGTATCTCAGCCCCTGTGGTCCGCATGTGCTGTCCCTGCAGATCTTGCCTCCTGGCCTGTGGCTGGCTTCCTGGGTCACCACCATGGGACATGGCAGGAGCCTACTCCCTGCAGAAGAGCTCCCTCGTCTGCAAACTTGCCTGAGCTGGGGCTTGCTCTGACCCAGGAATTCTACTCCAGAAGCACACCCCCAGGGACTCATCCAGGAGCGGGGAGAAAACAGTGGCACTATTTATAGCGGCAGAAAACTAGAGTCACCCCAAAGGCGCAACAACGGGGAAATAATTAAGCAGATGATGAGACGCTGAGGAGGAGGAATCCTGAAGGGTTATTAAGAATGACAGGCACAGGCTCCAAGCCCACGAAACGGAGAGACATGGCATGTGAGGAAGGAACACACCTCATGCCACAAGTCAGAGAGGGCATGGGTGGGCAGAGGCTTGGAGACAGGCAGGGCCGAGGAGGGCAGGGCCCCTGTGGGCATAGCTACATGGGTACAGGTGTGCCTGGGGGAAGGCCTGGCCTGAGGCTGTGGGGGGTCTTCAGCTGGATCTGCTTTCGCTCCCTCCCTACCAAACAGTGAGGCCTGCTCGACTTGACCTGCTGCTGTGCTCTGCCATGTCAGGGCGCCTCGTGGGCACAGCTGAGCATGGGGTGGATCCTGGGTTTGTGCATGACCTACAGCCCCGTCTGATACTACACTTGGAAGTCTGGGGTGCCTCCTGACAGCTCTGGGCCCTTGACCTGGAACTCTGCCTTGCTCCAGTGGCCTAGTGCCCGGCCTCTCTGAACCCCAAGCTGGATCCTTGCTTTCTCCCCCTGCCGGCCTTTCCTTTCCATCCCGGCAGATGTCGGGGGAAGACATGCCTGAGTGTACCTGCTGCTGCTGCTGCGCCCACACAGCCCACATCCCACTTGCTCCCCCTGCCGAGCAGCTCAAGTCTCCCCACCAAGACATTCAACTTCTTTTCTTTTCTGCAGGGAAGGAGCCCTGTTCTGCTCCAGGCAGGCCGGACTCTGGAGTACGCTGGCCCCTCTGTGCAAGGCCTCCACACCCTCTGTGACATGAGGAGGCCCAGCACCCACAGTCACTCTATCACTTGTGGTTCTTCACTGCAGCCGTCAGAGCTCAGATGCGAGTGAGGTGTCCCTCGGCAGGTGGAAGCATAAACCAACCGTGGGACATGTGGACGATGGGAAGAAATGGGCTGTGAAGCCATGGAAAGACTCAGAAGAGCCCTGCACGCACATCATTAAAGGGAAGAAGCTGGTCTGAAGAGTCTACACAGTGTCCTAGTGTCCTCCCTAGGACATTCTGAAAAAGGTGAGACTCGAGAGAAGGATGGATGGGGCAGTGGGGTTAGGTGGCAACACTGCTCTGTAATGCTAACCAGGGGATACAGGTCACCTGACATCTGTCAAAACCCACAGAACACCTAGCAATAAAAGTGAACCAAATGTCACTATGGTCCTCAGACAGTGATGCTGATGGGCACCGGCTCCTGGGCTCAGCACCCTGAGGACCCTGAGACACTAACGGAGGGGAGGGGAGCGGGGAGGGTTGTATGGGAACTTTCTGTGCAGTTTTCCCATGAACCTAAAAGTGCTTCAGAAATAAAGTCTTGAAAAATAAGGAGAAAGAAGTGCCGTGGCAGAGTGGATGAGCGTGACTGGCCAGCAATCCCAGCCACTGATGTCTCGTGGGTGGGGCCAGTAACCCAGGCCAAGCCTCCCAAGGGCCGGCTGTGGTCCTGGCATCAGAAACCATACAGCAAATGTGTGAGAGACTCGGGGGTGGCGCATGACCCCCAGAGGGTCCTCCCCACACACCCGGGGCTGGGGCTCACCTGGACGCTGGGCCCACACAGTGGGGTCTGCAGCGGCGGCGGGCTGTATAGGACGCTGCCAGCTGGCGGGGCCTCGTGCGGAGGGAGCTCCCCATCCATGGCGGGCCCCACTGCCAGCATCAGGGGGCTCCAGGAGCCAGGCTGCAGGGGCAGCTATCTGGGCTTCTTGCTCCGCGGTGGTGGCATCATGACCTGGGGAAAGACAGGCATGTCCCAAGGTTGCCCTCCAACCCCAAAGGATGGGGAAGGGTGCCTCTGGGGACAGTGGGCTGGGGGCGGCAGGATCCCTAGGGGAACCCTCAGATGACCCCAGCCCACCTGACTACCCCACCCACACGGGGGCTATGCTGGGGGATCCATCAACTGCCCCATCACTCCCTCCTAGGCAAATGGCCAAGACCTCCAGGATAAGGGCAGCCCCTTGGGAGTGGGGGCCCTGCTGCACTCCCACCCTTGTTCTCAGGCCCCTGAATCCTGTGGGCTCCGGGGCTGCTCCCACCACCCACAAAGGGAACCTTGAGCCCTGGGAGCCTAGCTTGAGCCACAGGGACACACCCCCAGATCTGTGACTAGTGTCTGGAAGAGAAGAGGTTTGGCAGCTCTGAGCTGGAGGGGCCGCAGGGCCACGGGAGCCCCATCCTACTGCAGCCAGGTCAAGTGTGCCGAGGCTCTCTGGGCAGCTGGGCTGAGCCAGGAGGAGCCCCCAGACCTGGGTGGGGCTAGGTAGGGTCACATAGGGTCCCACTGACAAGGGGGCAGACACCCAGCTGGGGAAAGCAAAGCAGGACGACCCAGCCCCATGTGATCTCCCCACCCCGCCATGCCCACCTGCCCATGGCCTGGGTAAGACCAACATACTGCAGGCCACATCGCCAGTGGAGGGTGGGGACCCCAGGCTGACTGAGCGCCCCTCAGGACAAGGCCTCGGGACGTTAATCACCCAGAGAGGCAGGAAGGGGAGGCGGCTGCCACTCCCGGCCAAGCCCTGAGTGAAGAAATCCTCAGGACTTCCAGTAATCTCTGCCACACGTAGTCTTGTGCAATCCTGCGGGGGGGCGGGGAGAGCCGCCTGCACCCACTCGCTGACCGTGAGTGCCTCACCCGAGGTCCAGAGGGACAGGGGCTGCATCCAGCCCTTCAGGAAGCCTGGGGGCTGGGCCGCCCCGCCTCGGCTAGAGAGGCTGGCAGGACGCCAGTCCCCCCGGCTCTCAGCAGGACCTGGCGGCACCAGGAGGAACACATGGCTGCTCTGGGACCCGTGGCCTCGGTCAAGCGGATGGTCAAACCCAGCTCCACGTCTAAGGGTTGGATAACCTCCAAAGATTCGGGGCCCAGAGCTCTGTGAGCCTCAGTCTGATCATCAGGAGAATGGGCTGTTTGGGCATAAGGCTTGTCAGGAGCTCCATAGAACCTGAAGCCTCCAAGACCCCAAGCCACTCAAGTGACTGCGCTATCACAGAAAACCTCAATTCAAGCTCCTTGATTTAAGAGACTCCTCAACAGGTCTACATGGGGCCAATCCTATACTCACTCCCAGGCGCTTCTCAGCTCCACACCTGCAGAGGCTGGGGCTGCTCCCTTGGGAAGCACCATCCAGAGACCATGGCCGAATGGCACAGGAGGGGGACCCCTGGGCTGTCCTTGGGGTGCATGGAGCCCCAGGGACCCCCACTGGCAGCAGGCCAGGCCTGTGTTACACCCATTCTGAGCGTTTGGCCCTGCAGGCTCAGGCCCCACATCACAACCCAGGGCATCACATCCTTCCAGAGGAAGAGGCTGTCCCCGTGGGGAGGCCTCTCTATGCTCCATGGGGAAGTCATGACTGGAAGGGGGGTTACTGTGACGGGACCTGTCTGTCCTGTCCTACCAAGACATGTGGGGGGGCATGCCCTGGGGACCCCAGAGGTCTTCTCTGACCAAGCAGAGCATTCAGACCTAGACCTGGGGGGGCGCTGTGGGGAGGGGATCAATGGGGCTGCGAGTCAAGAGGGCCGCTGGGGATCGTGAACCCAAATGGGGGGAGGGGACATGGTGCCACCTGGGGCTTGGCAGCACCTCCCCTGGCTACACAGTAACCTCGGAGGTAGCAGTCCTGCTCCCACGTGTCCAGCCGGGGGAATGGAGACACACCCACACAGCAACCTGAACACTCACATCCACAACAGCCAAAGGGCATATACAGCCCGAGTGTCCCCGAGCGGGTGATGGATCAACACACGTGTCCCTCCACACCTGGGACCACCCCTCAACCACAAAAAGGGGTGAAGCCCTGACACTCGCTACCATGTGGATGGACCCTGAGAACACAATGCTCAGTGAGAGAAGCAGACACAGAAGGACACAAAGGGTGTGATTCTACTGACGGGAAACGTCCAGAACAGGATGCTCCACAGACACAGAGAGTGGGTTCCTGGTTGTCAGGGGCTGGGGTGGGGCTGAAACTGTGCCCACCACCATCCCCACAGCCCCAGAGGCCACCCTTACAGCATCGCCGTCCTTGGATGCCCAGACTCAAGGTCATCTCTGGGCCCCACCACCAACTTCAGCCCACTTCACCCTGTTGCACACTCAAACACAGTCCTCCCATCCCCTAACTTTCTGACCTCTGCTGAGCGGCCCCAACCTGCCCACCTCCCTGGGGTCAGGACAGCATTACCAGCTCCCAAGCTTCAGAGGCTGCACTATCCGGGTATGAAGGAGGCCGGACCACAGCATATGTTTGCTGAGACGTGAGCCCCATGGCACGTGCAGCAGGGCTGCTCGCAAGGTGCTCTCGGGGAGGGGCCAGCACTTCATCCAGCTTTGAGTTGCAGGATTTCCTTTTGAGATCACATTTCAAATGAGTCATTGTACAACAGAAAGATCAAGGAATTGGTGGCCTGGACAGGACGATGGTGGGGCAAGGGATGGAATGTGGGAAGAGGCCAGGTCTGGGGCAGCCTGATCCCTGGGATACATCCAGCTGGTGGGTGACCATGGCCACTCCTGCCTCTCAGCTGAGCCCACTTCACCTCGGTGCCCTGGCCAGACCTCAGTGCAGGGCCAGTGCCCCAAGAGTGGGCCATTTGATGCGCACTAAGGGCTCAGCCTCCCAGGCACCCTCGGAACCAGCCACCCGGACCCCTGCCTGGTGCTGCCTGGGCCCAGGTGGTCACGTGTTACCAGGCCCCCCAGGAACCCCCTCTCCAGGCATCAGGGACCTGCCAGTCTCCCCCAGGCCGCAGGACAGCAGTCCCTCTGGCCACCCCTCGGCTAGACTCTGAGCATTGGCCCTGGGATCTGGGATGGGGGAATGAGTTGGGGGGCTGGTGGGGGCAGTGGCCTGGGTGGAATCAGGGGGCCGGGTCCGGGATGTCTGGGGGAGGGCTGGGGTGCGGACGCCCCTTCTTGCCCTACTGGTCAGAGAAAGCCTAGGGTCAGTCCCCAGCAGGGGTAGTCGGAGAGTCTCCTCTACTCCTGATAGAGGGGTCCAGCTGGGTCAGGATGTGCTGCAGTCGGAGGGGCAGAGGGGTAGGGAAGGTCAGGCAAGGGGAAGGAGCTCTGTTCTGGGGGCACTGGCCACGTCCTGAGGTCCCATCTGGGCTGGCTGGCATAGCTTACTCTGTCAGGACCCCTGGAAGGGCAAAGGCCCCTGGATGGCCATCTCCGTGGGTGGGCCAAAAAGGGAGGGGGTGGGTCCCAAGGGAAGCCTCAGGGGCCCCTCCTCACTGACTGACCAGGCCAGGTACTCAGGTGGGACACATGGGGACACAGGGCCAGCTGGTGGGCAATGGAGGCAGAGGGCTATGGAGGAGGGCCCAGCGTGTGTGGGCGGAAATGACGGAACAGAGGAGGCATGCTGGAGAGAGGGGTGACCCCCAAGCTCAGGTCCACCAGGAACAGGCCCTTAATTAGAAGCAGGCTCTTCACAGACAAAACCAGTTAAGATGGGGTGGTGGGGCCTGTGTCTTTACAAGAGGGAAATCTGGACACAGAGACCCTGGGAGTGGCCGTGTGGTAATGGAGGCAGAGACGGGTGCTGTGCCCACAAGGCCAGGACACCAAGGACCACAGGCCATTCCAGAAACTGGGAGAGGAAGGAAGGACCCTTTCCTGGAGTGGGTGGAGGGAGCACCGCCCTGCTGCACCTTGATCTCAGACAGCTGGTCTCCAGAACTGGGAGAGTAAATCCCTGTGGTTTAAGTTGAGCCTGTGGTCAGCTGTTACAGCCGCCCATGGACGTTCAGATGGAAGGCAAAGACAAACCCTAGCTGGAGGAGAACCAACCCCAGACCCAGGTGACGGAGTGATGTTTGAGGAAATGAACGTTTATGTAGAAGAGGAGACCCTAAGGCTGAGTCCTGTGGGCACCGATTCAGGGTCACCTGCGCTGGTTGTGTCTGCGCCCGCAGACCTGTGCGCTAGCGGGCACAGAGCTGCTGGCCGAGGGTACTCTGAGGGCCGACCGCAAGCCAGGTGCTTCTCAAAGCAGCTCCCACACCTAGAGGGCCACCTCAAATCTATAAGGACCTGTCAGAGTCTCACAGCCCTCGGGAGGTCAGCCAGCACCCCCACCAGCTCTGAGGACACAGCTTAGGGGCATGGAGCCCTTCATACCTAGTCAATAGCCCAGAAGGGAAGGGGGATGAGGACAAGGAGCTTCTTTAGTCACAGCTGGAAATGCTGAGCCTAGGTCTCGGGGCCCTGATCCCTGGTCCCCACTCTCAGGTGCAGTCCAGCCTTATCAGGAGAGAGCCCGCAGGATGGCACTCCAGCTGGCCTCCCCTTGCAGCTGATGGACCTTCCAACCTGCATCTGTGTGGACAGGTTTGGAGTGGCTGCCCATGATGACAGGGCACATGCACGCAGGCTTCCTCTTCTGGGAAGTGCCTGTTCAGGGCTCGTGTTTATTCGTGGTCTTGAAAAGGCTTTAGATACACTGAGCTTGTGGTCTCCTTGGACCCCCGGATCTTCCTCCCCTGAGTGGACATTAAGTTGAATCCCGCAGGCCTGACATCCTAGTCCTTGGACACTGATGTCCAGGGTCGGCAGGGAGAAGAGTCTGTTCCTCCTGACGCTTGCTGCTTGATGACAAGAGTCTCAGGCCAGCTGGCACACCACGTCCCTCTGCCCAGCTCCTTGGAGAGCCCAGAGATGGAGAGAGGAGGGTGCTCCCCACGGCTAGATCACACTAGTCCCGGGCGAGTGGTGAGACTGGCCAGCGCCCTCCTTGGGCTCCTATGGTCCAGCCTGGTGCCAAGAACATCACAAGAGACCTTCGCCCAAGCCAAAGGGCACCCCTGTGCCGCAGGAGAAAGGGTCTGTGCTGGGAAGAGGGCAGACACTCCTAAGTCGCAGCAGCAGGGGTCCCAAGACCCACCAACAGGCCTATGTCTGCTTTTCCTGTGCAGATGAGCATCCACAAACTCAAATCCTCCCCCAGGCCTGCAGGTCAGACGTCCAAGCAAGCTTACCAGCCTTGGCTTTGGGTCTCCCAAGGTTGGCTCAGCGCTGACACTGCCAGCAGGGCAGAGCTCTCCAAGGGGCTGCCCCATGCTTAGGGCAGCCGCAGTCGCAGCACACAGACACTGAACTCTGACCCTCCGTCCCTTTTGGCCTCATTGGAGAGAGTCCTCGGCTCATGAGGACCCCGTGATGATGCTGGAGCCCCAGGGACCCAGGGTCACCCCATCTCAGGGCCCCTAGTTTAATCCCACCTGCAAAATCCCTTTTTATGTGAAGGGACACATCTGCAGGTCCCAGGATCAGGACGGGGGCATCTCCGGGGCCCTTACTGAGCTGACCCCAGAACACAGCTAGGACACAGCCCGTGAGTAGACAGGTGGCCGGTAGGGCTAGGCACAGTAAGACCCCAGAAGTGCCTGGAGGTGATGAAGCCCCCAGTGGCCCCTCACGGGGCAGCCTCTTCAGCGCCACGGAGGAGCTGTAGGCTGGTGGGGCCTCCCCCTCTCAAGTGCAGGAATGTGCTGGGGAGTCTAGATGGGCAGGTTCTGCAAGTCAAGTGGCAGGTCTGGATCTGGTGGGGGCAGCTGCACTCCAATTCTGTCCCAGCATGGGGCGCCTTCCTCCAGGTTCCCACGGTAAAGATCACCCACCCCCAAGGGTGTCCCGGACAGCCCCCGACGCCCACCTGGGGGCTCACTCACTCTGAGTCCTGCCCCCCAGACAACAGGCTGAGCTCCCAAATCTGATGAAACCCCCCCTCAAATCTCCAGTCAGCTGACATACCCCAAGCGACAGCAGAAGGGCCCCCACAGGGCTATTGGTAGGTGGTAGGGAGGGGTCTCTTACCCCACTTTGCAGCTTCCAGGGCGAAGCCACACCCTCAAGCTGGGGAAGAGTGGCCCTGGTGGCATTGATCTTTGAGGACACACCCAGAATGTTCAGAATAGGAGAGAGCTCAGGGGCGGAGTGCTCAGGCTTGTCCATCCACCCCTGCCCCTACTGTCACAGTTCCTAGATCAGCCTTCCCTCACTGCACCTCACCTCCGGGGGCGGGGGGGCCCTGGCTCCTGCTGGCTCTGGGCATCTCTGGGCGGGACTCTCACCCCATCCGAGTTTGTGACTCAGAGCCACACAGGCCCCCTGCCCCGCAATACTACTCCTCCCCACTTCGTCCCCACTTCCTGGGTCAGCCTCTGACCTCAGCCTGCTGTGACTCCCACCCACCCGGGACTCCCGGGAAATGCCAGGCGCCAGCCTTCCGGGATGTGGCCCGGCAGGAAGGCCAGGGAGGCCACTTTCAGTTTCACTTGGGGACGGAGGCCAGGCTGGAGGCACCTGCCCCTCTCTGGGGCCCAGGGGAGGCTAGGCAGCGCCTGGCACGGAAGGGGTGCCTGAGGACCCAGGGAGGTACTGGGTGACCACTGCTCCCCCGCCCCACCCCCTGCAGGGGTCAAGTCAACGCCTTCCCTGAAGTGTCCCAGCATAGCTGGCCGTGGACTCCCTTTCTGCCCCGTGGGCAGCACAGGGGGAGTGTAGGGCTGACCGGAGAGGAGTCACAGTAATGGGGGGGTGGAGGGGGAGGGGTTGGGAAACGTGCCGGGTATCGCAGCCAACCGGGAGCCTACAGGAGCGTCAGGGCACTACCATCTACAGCTACCAGGGCGCCTCCTCCCACAGGGCCAGGCTTCAGGGAGGGGCTCCTGGACCTCCTACTGCCCACACCCGGCTCAGGCACCCCTGCACCAGGAGCCTGCCTCCCCACAAGCCCACTTCCTGCCGGCAGCTGTCAGGGCAGAGCTGGGGCTTGGGGAGCTCCCAGGGGAGTCTTGTTCACCCTCCATAAAACAGGGAGACAGCACCTCCTCTGCCCTCTTCGTGGGGCCAGCCGACACCCACTCACCCCAGGCCAGGCCCTGCTGTCTTTTTTTTTTTTGTCTCTCTCTTTTAACTACTTTTCTGTTTTATGGAGACACAATTCACGTGCCATATACTTCATCCATCTAAAGTGAACAGCACAGTGGCCTTCAATACATCCACAGACTTGTGCAACCACCACCTCCATCTAATTCCAGAACATTCCATCACCCCCAAAAGAAAAGCTCACTCCCATCAGTAGTCTCCCCCACGCCCTCCCCAGCCCCTGACAACCAGGAACCTACTCTCTGTGTCTGTGGATCTGCCTGTTCTGGACGTTTCCCATCAGTGGAATCGCACCGTGCGTGTCGTTCTGTGTCTGCTTCCCTCACTGAGCATTGTGTTCTCAGGATCCACATCACCATATATAAATGACAGGCTTTAGCAGTGGGTACCTGGGCCAGCCCAGAGCATCAGAAATCGTCCTCACCTGAGACACCCACTTGAGGACAGGGCAGCCACACCCCCCAGCAAGGGAGGCTGGCAGCTGTCACCATGGCAGAAAGATGCAGAAAGTTGGCTCTGTCCCAGCCTTGCTCAGCTGTCCCAAGGGGGACTGACCTGCCAGCAGCAGGGGAGAGGGCAGTTCCAGGGGGAATACGGGCCCACAGACACCAGGCCGTATCTGGGCTGAGCAGACAGGGAGATGGTGGGCGAGCAGGGCTGGCCAAGCTTGGGCCTGAGTGACCTTGCTCCTGGCCACCCCAGGCGGCTGGCTGCAGCCAGCCCTCCCTGAGCCTGACCACGCAGCCCTTGGCTGCGGAAAAGTGGCTGGAGATGCTCCAAGCTGGCCCACTGACTGATTGCACGTACGCAAGGCACACATGCATGAACTCTCACATGTATGCACACAGGCAACACCACGCACACGTGTGCACGCAGCACTCACACGTGACACACGCACACTCCAGCAAGTACGTGCACTGCTGCACATGTGTGTCCACAGACACACACTGGCACATACGTGGGCAGACTCACACACACACCCTGGACCTGTGCGGCTGCCCAGGGGGCCCGTGTCCCCACTCTTCGTGTCAGACTCTAGGTGCCCCCACCTCTCCATGACCTGACCCCACATGAGGAACAGGCAGACCCCGCCCCCGCCAGCAACTGTGAAAGCTTCACGGGGCGGAGGCCCTGTGAGGAGGGAGGCAGCCTCTGGAGACTGGACACAGTTGCCTCTTTATTCCCAGCCGGCTCGCTCATGAGGCCAGAGCCCTCTGCTGGGTCAGCGTTTCCGGCCCAGCTCCTGTTGGTTGGTGGGGGTGGGGTGGGGGGTGCTCTGAGACTTTACTAGAAATGAGCTGGGCCAGCCAGCTGGTCATGTCCGCAGTGGCGGTCCAGCCTCTGTTCCCCACCCCACCAAGGGTCGGGGTGGTCAGGCAGCTGGAGAGACCTGGCCCTGGACTGCACACCTGAGGCCAATGCTGCCCCACCCCAACTTCAAAGCCAACTGCCTCCTCTGCGCTCTGCCACACAGGTTCCCCTGGAAACAAAGCCCCTCACCCGCTTATCAAAGCATAGACATCTCCCCCAAATGTGCGCGCGTACACACACACACACACACACACACACACACACACACACACTCGGCAGGTCCAGCTCCAGACAGGTGTGAGCAGACATCTGCTCAGAGGCAGAGTTAAACAAAGGGCCCTCCCGTCCTCTGAAATCCCCGAATGCCTTCCCCTAGGTCCTCACATTGGCTGTCCCTGGGGATAGCATCTCACGCTTGTCAGACTCCCCAGGGTCTGTCCGATGCCCACCTGGGTCTCCCCGGCTCAGGGGTGTCCGGGGATCACCCATCTCCTGCCCATTCACCCAGGGCCCAAGCAGACAGCCCTGAGGAGCCATCACCCACCTCTGGGGACTCCCCTAGGAAAATACAGGGCCTTTGGAAGAAAAAGTGCAGATGGGCAGGGAGTGGCCTCCCCAGGCCGCCCAGCAGGCCCAAGTCTCAGCCCAAGGATGGGGTACACAGCCACTCCTCTGCTTGCAGCTTCTGTAACTGTTGAGCCCCCCCGCCCCCAGTCAGGTACACAGAGCCCCAGGCGGGGACACAAAATCAGGGTCAGATCCAGCTCAGGCTGGATTTCCAGATTTCCCTGGAACCTCAGCCTCTGACAGGTGGCCCTTCTTCCCTCTGGACTCTGGGGGCCCAACCCCACTTGCCTCGAATCTTTCCTGCAGGGACAGATCCACCACACTGGCCTCTGAGGTGGGTCACCTAGCCTGGCAGGAGGTAGGCAGGTTCCCACCTGAAGTCTGTCCAACACCAGCCCCCCTCATCACAGGTGCAACATTCACCACCCCTCCAACTGCCAGCAGGCTTCCTCCCAGACAGCTTCCAGGCCAGGTGCAAACAGAGGGGACCATACCTGGCCAATCAGGCAGTGGACAGGCAGAAAGGAGGCCCAGGGTAGGCAGGACCAACACACTTCCCACACTCAGCTCTCTCTCCCTTTCCAGAATGTAACAACATGATGCTAGACACTCCTGCCTGGCTATCCACGCCTCTGCTCCCAGGCACCAGCTTCTCCCTGCCAGTGCTCTGGTGCTGGGAGGACACCTCACCTTCCCCATCAATCCACACAGGCTACTGCTCCACAGGCTCCAGGTCTCGGCAGCCTTGGGGTGGGGGCCACCTCTGCCCACCAGCGCTCCCCGCCCAGCTCCAGGAGACACTCCCACCCAACATGCTCTGCCTGCTCAATTTATACCAGCAAGGGTCCCATCCCAAGGCCATGGGATCGCACCAGTAAAAACGCAGGGCGGAGAAGCCAGGACTGCAGGAATCTGGGGAGAAGGGTCACTGCGGAGAAAGGGTGGGAATCTGCGAGGAGCCTGAGATCAGGGGTCACCCAGAGAGGGAGGGGCTATAGTTACGGAGCTGGAGAGTCACAAGAAGAGAAGAGTCAAGGAATGACCCGGGAGCAGCCAGGAAATCACCAAGTGCAGGAGAGTAGCAGAGAAGCACGGGGTCAAGGGTCACCAAAGTGAAGTCCGGGTATCACCAGGGACCGCCAGATAGAGGGGGATCAGGGAATCAGCGAGGAAAGAGACAGGAAAGGGTTGGGAGTCGCCCTGTTTCAGGGTTCATGCCAAGGCGGGTGTCAGGCGGGGGTGACGGAGCGGCGCAAGGTCCGGGGTCGCCGAGGACCGGGTTAGAGTTGACTGCGAAGGACGGGATCGGGAGGGTCGCGGCGGAGGGCGGGATCAGGGGGTCGCCCATGAGGGCGGGGATACGCCGCCGCGCTCCCCTCGCCCGCGGTCCCGGAACCCCAGAATTCCGTAACCCCCGGCTCGGGGCGCGGGCGGCCGCGAGGTGCCATGGCCTGCGCGGGCCGGGGAGAGCGGCTTGGCCGGGTAGGGGTAGCGGGAGCGGGCCAGGGGTGGAGCCGGGCGCGCCTCACCTCGGACCCGGGTCCGGCCGGGCGCGGAGCCCGCGGCGCCTCCGTTTTTCCGAGCTTCGCCGCGGCAGCGCTCACTTCCGGGTTTCGAGCGCCATCTTGGGGGGGCTCGCGCACTTCCGGTCATGCCGTGGGGGCGGAACCTCTGGTGGGCGGGGTTTGGGCGCGGGGCCTTCTCGCGGTGACCCCCCTCCCCCAGCCCCTTGAAGCCCTTCTGCCTTTGGAAGGGGCTCGAATTCTCGAGTGAGCCTCAGTTTCCTCCTCTGCAGCATGAAGTACAATGCCTACCTGCAGATCTTTGCATAACTCTGCCCTCCCCTGGTGCACTCTGACCCTGACCTTTCAGCCACTGGGGTTCTCGGACAGCCCAGACCTTGGCCTCGCAACCATCTGAAAGGGACCTGGGTCCCCCTATCATGCTCCCTCTCTTTGTTGCTTCCCTACCAATAGTAGTCTGCTCATTAATCTATCTCCAGTCTAGAATAGGAGTCCTGGGACCACCCGCCCCCGGACAGGGAGCCAGGCACACAGGGTCTGATTAGCCCCAGAGGCCACCCTGAGAAAAGCAGGATCCTCTCAGGCAGGGGCCTTGAGACCTGAGTGGCTTCCCTGCTGTCTCCTTCCCCATCAGGGCTTCCAGGGGCCTCATGCAAACAACGCTGGGATCTGCCTCATTGTCAGGCACAGGATGGGACTCAGCTGTGGCACAGGCCTGCTGTGTTCCTGTGACTGGCAACTACTGGACCCACCAGGGGCTGGGCCTGGCAGGTCAGACAGAGCCAGTGCAGGAGGCACCACCCCCTCCCCAGCAGGGAATGAAGACATTGCCGCCTTTTGCTGGACCCACCTCACCAGCCAGCCAGAGACCTCCTGTACCTGGTCCAACCCCTTGAATTTAGAGGCCACCTCTTCACTTGCTTGTCTATTCAGTGAACTCTTATGGATGCTGCTATGTGCCTGGCCTTGAGCTGGACAAGTCCGGGGCCCCCAGAGAGGACTCAGTTCTCATCCTTGCCCTCAGGAAGCCTCCAGTCTAGGGGAAACAGAGCTGGGACCAGACACTCCCATCTGCAAGATCAGGCATAGGGCCAGTGAGGAACAAAGTCTGCCTAGGGCATCATGGAGGGTGGTGTTGAGAGGGTGTTGAGGCTGAGGCTTTGAAGTTCAAGTAGGAGTTTCCCAGACAGTTAAACTTAGGAAGAGCAAATTAAAAGCTGTTCAAAGGCCAGATCTGGTAAGGAAGATGAGTATGTTTAAAAAATCTGTTTGCCTTGGGACATCCCTGGCAGTCCAGTGGTTAAGATTCCTTGCATCCACTGGAGGGGGTGTGGGTTCAATCCGTGGTTGGGAAACTAAGATCCCAACCCAATGGGGTGTGGCCAAAAAAAGAAAAAATCTGTTTGCCGTAAAAATTCAGGACCTCCTGTACCCAAACCCACAGGCACAAGGGAGCAGATGGGGAAACTGGGACCCAGAGAGAAGTCATATCCAGATGGAGCTTCACTTTGGCGTGCGTTCTTTGGCAATTGAGTTGTAACCCTGACCCTGGAACTATTCTTTATAGCTAATGAGAAGAAATCCAATTGAGCAACAGACTTAAGCTTCAAAAGGGTGAATAAACTGATTTGCGGACCATCTGGTGGCATGTTCCAGTTTCTGCTCACACAACACCATCAAACAATTTGCAGGGCCCAGTGACATGTGAAAACGCAGGGCCCCTTGTTCAAAAAGTAGCAAGAACTTCAAGACTGGGACCGTTAAACTGAGCACAGCCCCCCAAGCTCCAGGCCTGAGTGAAGTCCCAAGTTACACACCCATGAAGCTGGCCCTGCCCCCACTGTGGCCCTTTGGGGTCTGACTGATAGTACCTGCATTTTGCCGGTGGGGAAACTGAGGCGCAGAACTGTTCCACAGATGGCCCAGGTCACAGAGAGAGCCGCTGAAAGGCGTGGACTTGACCTCCACCACGTCCACCTCAGAAAAGCACGAGATCTCTATGGGTAATTCTGCCTGAAATGGGGGCAGTTTGCCCAGGCCGGGGTGGGTCCAGCCATCTCAGCATGGAGGAAACTGCCAAGTCTGGGGATGTCTAGGGAATTAGTCAGATTTGGGGATTTCCAGGGAATTGCGAAAGGCAGCCTGGGAGACCAGAATGGATGCTGCTTTGGAGCTCAAAACCTGGCCCTAGGTGCTGTGTGACCCCCAGAAAGTGACTTAACCTCTCTGTGCCTCCATTTCCCACAGATAATAGTGGCTATTATTTTTCAGACAGCTAAATGAACAGTGCCTAGTATTAAGATGTTATGAATGTTTCCAGGTGAATGTCTGGATCATGGGGTCACCTAAGTGACCCCATTCAATCGTCAGAAGTGACCAAGGCTTTTCATCTGGTGGGGACAGGCTCACAGAAGACCACGGGTCTGCTGGTGGAGTTCTGTTTAAAGTTAAAGAGCCTCTTCTTCAACCCCTCCCTCTGCCCCTGCCCCATGGAGGGGCACCTGACTGTCCCCCAGACACTTTGACCAGGCTCAAGGAAGTAGGGTCGCCATATAAAATGCAGGACACAAAGTTAAGTGTGAATTTCAAGTACAGGAAGAATAATTTTTCTTGCCAGTAGAGCCCAGGCAACGTTAGGGCTATATTTATACCAAAGAACTACCCTCCGTGTATCTGAAATTCACATCTAACTGGGATGGAAGTCCTATGTTTTTATTGGTGAAATTCAGGCACTCGACGTGGGAAGTACCACGGACAGAAATGGGACCCAGGAGAAGCCCTGGCGAGCGGCTCCCTCTCGCGGAGCCTTGGCGTTCCCACCTGCTAAATGGGCGAGATGTTAGCACCAAACACACAGGCGAGTTCCCCATGCGGATCATTATTTCAAAAGAGCAGAAAACTTCACACGGATGGAGGTCAGATCACTGGGGGCTTGCCTTTGAGCCAGGCGATTCTCGGCCTAAGTCAGGTGTCCCCCACCAGCCTCGGTTTCCCTCCCGGGAAGGACCCCGGAGCTAGGCCCGCCCAGGGAGGAGGAGCCGGGTGATGAGCAGGTGAGGCGGGGCAGGTGGACCCGGCCCGGGGGCAGGGGCGGGGACTCGCCACTTCCTGTTTCTCCACATTCTGGAAAGCCCCAGCGTTCCCGGGCCGCGGAGCGCCTCCTCCCTCCCGGCTCCTCCGGGCCCGGGTCCCTCACCACTTCTCCTTTCTGCACCCGCTTCCCCCCAGCCCAGTGGTCGGTTCCCGGCTCCCTTTCCCCTCCTCTCCCCGCCTCCTCTCCTTTTCCCATCTCTTCTCCGGCTCTCCTTTTTTCTCTCCTCCTGGAGACCCAGTCGGCGCCTCCAGGGTGCAGAACAGAAAACCGAGGCAGCAAGGTCCCACGAGCCATGTCCGTGTCCCCCGGCCTCCGGTCACTTTCCGTCTTTCCTCCGCCCCCACCCCGAGTCTCTCTCTCGATCGCTGTCCCCTTGTCCCTCGGTTCGTCCCAACCTCTGTCCCCGGCTCCACCAGTCCTCCCGCACACACGGAGCCGACTCCGCCCTGTCCAGCCACCACGCCCCCTCTGTGCCCACCTGACACTTGCCCCGAGGCGTCCTCAGTCACCGGCGTTGGCTGGCGATTTCCAGGGCCCTACAGCTCCCTCCCGCCGGGTCTGACCGGGAGCTGGATCCTGCCAGGCTCGGTTAGGCTGCCTCTGAGCCGGGGCCACTTCTGGGAACCGCAAACCTGTCCAACAGGTTTGAGATCCGCCCCAGACAGGGCTTCCCGCCTCTCCGCTGGGCCGGGGACACCAGGGTTGCAGGGGTTAAATGTGACACCTGACTACTACCCCCCAACCCCAGGCTGGGTCCTGGCTGGGCCCTGAGGTTGGGGAGCAGGTGGGAGGGGAAGAAAGATCAGCAGTTCACCCACCAAGCCCACAGGGGAAGAAGTGTAGGGGGAGAGCTGGCATGTGCCAAGGTCCCAAGGAACACCTATGGGGGGCACGGGCAGTGAGGCTGCGAAGAGGGAGGAGGTGTTGTTACCCTTCCTCCCACCCCCCACCCAACAGAAAGCTAGGGCGAGGCCTTTGGAGCACTAGGGAGCCACTGAAGGTTCTGAAGCAATGGTATGGTATGGTCAGGGTAGGGCTGGAGGTCACCTGATCTGCCACATATGCTGGACAAGAGGCCACATCTGCGAATTTCATCTGGTGGAAAGACAGAGGCTGGAGGAGGTGGAGCTGTTGCCCCAAAGCCAAAAGAGCCAAAGTTTGTATTTCTTTCTTATTTATTTCTTTTTGGCTGCATTGAATCTTATTTGCAGTGCACAGGCTTAACTGAGACATGTAGAATCCCAGTTCCCCAACTAGGGATCTAACCCGCTTCCCCTCCATTGGAAGGTGGATTCTTAACTGCTGGAACCCCAGGGAAGTCCCTCTGCATTTCTTTCTATCCAGGGCCAGTAGTGAGCTGGCCAAGGTGGGGGTGGTTGGTGAGGGGAGCAGGAGTAGATGTAGGCCAGGGGTGGGGGGTGCTTACCCAGAGGAGGGTGGGAGGGCTGTGGTGAGGGGAGGAGGTGGACCTCAGCTTTGGTGCCATGCCATGCATTCATCCACTAAATGTTTATCATCCCGGGGCCAGGCACGAGGGATAGAACAGAGCACCGGACACATCCGTTATGCTCCTGGGTCATAAGGAAATGGGCCCCCTGCCCCTGTGGCGCAGGACAGGTCCCTGCAACACAAGTGCCAGAGGAGGATCCAGGCAGGTGGACCAGGCCCTGCCTTGCCCCAGCCTGACCTCCCGGCTATAAACCACAGCCAGCTCTGAGCACTGATGTCACCTGTGCTGGGACTTCCTGAACCTTCACCTTGGATCTGCCCGGACCCACAGGGAAATTCCAAGCCAGGCGGGGACCAGCTGACTCATGTCCAGGCTCCAGTGGCGTGCAAGTGGCCAGGTTCCTGAGGGGCATCGGGGGCATTTGGATCACTCTGTGGGATCTGCCCCCAGGCTTAGGGAGAAGCCAGACTCCCCAGCCTCAGCTCAGGAGTCCCCATCAGAACCTGCTGGGTGAAGCCAGGAAGCTGGGTTACAAAGGGTGAGAATTTGGGGGTATCAGAGCTGTTCTCCAAGTGGGATACTGAGCTGGTCATTTGATATCCCCAGGGCTGTACAAATGACCAGCCAAGAGGATGGAGCTCCAGTAGCAGAGCATGAGGTTACTACCTCCTGGGTTCAAATCCCAGCTCTGCTAGTGGCTCTGGGACCCCAGGCAGGTTACTTAACCTCCACGTGCCTCAGTTTCTCCACCTGTAAAATGGAAAAATCACAGTACCTCCTTTGGAGGGTTTTTGTGAGAATTTGGTGAGGATCACTGTGAGCTTGGGGACGTTATGGTAAAAATGTTTTAAAAAAACATTCATCACAACACAATTCATAACAGAAGTGGAAACAACCCCATGTACTTCAGTTAATGTAGTCACGTACAGATGTGAGAGCTGAACCATAAAGAAGGCTGAGCACCAAAGAATTGATGCTTTTGAACTATGTTGCTGGAGAAGACTCCTGAGAGTCCCTTGGACTGCAAAGAGATCAAATCAGTCGATCCTAAAGAAAGTCAACCCTGAATATTCATTGGAAGGACTGATGCTGAAGCTGAAGCTCCAATACTTTGGCCACCTGATGCGAAGAGCTGACTCTTTGGAAAAGACCCTGGTGCTAGGAAAGATTGAAGGCAGGAGGAGAAGGGGATGACAGAGAATGAGATGGTTGGATGGCATCACCAACTCAATGGACATGAATTTGAGCAAACTCCAGGAGATGGTGAAAAGGACAGAGAAGCCTGGTGTGCTGCAGTCCATGGGGTCGCAAAGAGTTGGACACGACTGAACAGGAACAACGTCAACTTCAGTTAATGGGTGGACACACACACCAGTCCCTCCACACACAGGAACATCATTCATCATGAAAAGGGATGAAGCCCTGACACTCTGTACCACATGGATGGACCCCAAGAACATGATGCTCAGTGACAGAAGCAGACAGACAGACACACAGGGTGTGATTCCACTGATGGGAAACATCCAGAACAGGAAGATCCACAGACACAGAGAGTGGGTTCCTGGTTGTCAGGGGCTAGGGAGGGGGTGAAGATGACTGCTTATTGGGGATTCGATGTTTTAAAGGGGTGATGACCATGTTTTGAAATTAGAGGTGGTGGTTGTACAAGGTAAATGTACTAAACGCCACGGGACTGTACATTTTAAAATGGTCCATTGTGGACTTCCCTGGTGGTTAAAAGTCCACCTGCCAATCAAGGGACACAGGTTCAATATCCCTGGTCAGGGAAAATCTCATAAGCTAAGGGACAAATATGCCCATGTGCTACAACTATTGATGTGCAAGTGCCCTACCTGTGCTCATGAACAAGAGAAGCCCGCATACCCCAACTAGAGAGTAGCCCCTGCTTGCCACAACTAGACAAAGTCTGGGCACAGAGTAGCCAAAATAAATAAGCAATAATACTAAAACAGTTAATTGTATGTCATGTGAATTTCACCAGACTAACGAAAGAGAAAGCAAAAGGCAATCAACCCTGTAATCAAAGGGGTGACAGATGTCACAATCAAGTTGTCATGAAATCCTAAAGTTGCATTCAGATCCCAGGAAGGCCTCCAAAAGAAACAGGTTTCAGACACACTGGAGAAATTCCATGACCACTGACCGTGATCTTCAGTGTGGACAGCAGGGACCCTTGTTGTAATGGGCTGGGATAGCTCCTCACCCTGTGGTCTTCCTCCCCAAGCCCATCACCCTGGTCTAACCTTGAGAACAACATCATGTATGCTAAGTTGCTTTCTGTCGTGTCTGACTCTGTGCAACTCTATGGATTGTAGCCCACCAGGTTCCTCTGTCCATGAGATTCTTCCGGCAGGAATACTGGAGTGGGTTGCCATGCCCTCCTTCAGGGGATATTCCTGACCCAGGGATCAAACCCACATCTCTTACATCTACTTGCATTGGCAGATGGGTTCTTTACCACTAGCGCTGCCTGTGAAGGTCTGAGAACAATACTGGAAAAAATCAAGGGACATTCTACAAGATATCCCACCAGTCTCCCTTCAAAGCTGTCCAGATATCAAAAACAAGGAAAATCTGGACTTCCCTGGTGGTCCAGTGGTTAAGGCTCCACACTTCTAATGCGGGCGCACAGGTTCGACATCTGCTCAGGGGAACAAAGGTCCCAAATACCCTGTAATGCAGCCATAATAAATAAATAAATAAGTAAAAACAAAGTAAGTCTGAAAAACTGTCACAACCCAGAGATGTAATAACTAAATGTCATGTGGGATCCTGATGGGGAGTCTTGGGGCAGAAAAAGGACCTTAGGGAAAAACTAAAGAAATATTTTTTTTGAAGTGAGAAATTTAGTCGCTCACAATATAATGACATGCTCTACACTCATGGAAGATGTTAACGTCAGGACAAAATGGGTGCCAGAAGACGAGAACTCCCTGTACCATTCCCTGCAACTTTAGATTTCTAAACATATTAAAAATGATCAAAGTATAAGACCTGATCCATCCTCCCACGCCACCCCATGGGATGAAGCCCTCCTTGGCTGGACGCCTGCAGCTTCCATTGCCAAAACCCCCTGCATGAGTCTTCCCTCCAAGTTTGGTTAGAATATTTTGGTTGCAAGTGATAGAAACTGCAACTGAAACTGGCAGTTTTTTTTTTTTTTTTTCTCTTTTAAATGGGAATTTTGGGCTTGTGGAACTGAAAGGTCCAGGGATAGATTTAACTCAGAGTTCTCCCCCTTAGCACAGCTGACATTTGGGACTAGATGGTTCTTTGTGTTTTACAGCTGTCCTGGGCACTATGGGGTATGGACAGCATCCCTGCTCCCTACCCACCCGATGCCAGGAGCCCCACAGTCTTGACAACCACAGATGCCCCAGTATCCCTGGGAGCAGGACTCCCTCTGATCCAGCTGGTTTCAGACTCAGCTGGATCCAGGACCCTCAAATAGTGTCACAAAGATTTGTCCACCTCTCCATCTCTCAATTCTGCCATCTTTGCTCTTGGTTTTTTTCTTCAAGTCTCCCCACCTTGGGACAAAGATGGTAGCAGCAGCCCTTGACTAAATCCCCACATGAGCTTAACAGCCCCAGCAAAAGGTCAGCACCTCTTCTGCAAGAGAAGCAGCAAAAGTCCCAGGGAAGGTTTTGATTGGCCCAACTTTAGTCACATGTCCTTGTTGAATCAGTCTCTGTGGCCAGGTAAGGGAAAGCCCTCATTGGCCAAACTGGGATCACATGATTGTACGGAGTCAGTCAATGGGGTTAGAACCCCATGATGTCAGCCAATGGGGTATATGGAGTCAGCCAATGGGGTGAGTACACTGTGGACTGGATTGGAAGCAGGGGGAGTAGCCCTGGGCAGTAGAGTCTCCTGCTGGGCAAGGTTGGCCTGTCATCCCACTGTGGGCTTTAGCAGGGCAGCATTAATAAATGAGTGAGTGGTATACTGCTGCTGCTGCTGCTAAGTCGCTTCAGTCGTGTCCGACTCTGTGCAACCCCATAGACGACAGCCCACCAGGCTCCCCCGTCCCTGGGATTCTCCAGGCAAGAATAATGGAGTGGGTTGCCATTTCCTTCTCCAATGCATGAAAGTGAAAAGTGAAAGTGAAGTTGCTCAGTCGTGTCCGACTCCTAGTGACCCCATGGACCGCAGCCCACCAGGCTCCTCCATCCATGGGATTTTCCAGGCAAGAGTACTGGAGTAGGGTGCCATTGCCTTCTCCAGTAGTGCTCAGTAAATGCATGCTGGATGTAAAGTAGTGAGTGGATGGACAAATGGCAGAAGCTGGGGTTATCACCACATGTGGCCTGTATTAGTTAGCAGCTGCCATGTAACAAATTTCCCCAAACAATAGAGGCTTAAAACAACACACACATTGATTATGTGGCCCTCCAAGGGCCAGTGGAGCTGGGTCCTTTGCATAGGCTGCATCACTGGTGTTGACCAGGGATCAGAGCTCATTGGGAGGCTTGACTGGGGAGGGGGTCACTTTCCAGCCCCCTCACATTGTTGCAGGATTTATACTCTTGCTGCTTTAGGACTGAGGACCCTTTTCTTGCTAGGTGTTGACTGGAGGCTGCCCTCAGCCACACGTGGGCTCCTCCAACTCGGATACTCACATTGTCAAACCCACAGGGAGGGGATATAGGTCTGACCATGCATGGCATGATGTCACCTTGTCCACAGTCTGTTGGCCCCACCCTCTCAAGGGAAGTGGCCAGCAGGAGGTAGGATCTGGGTCACATTAGGGTCTGTCATCCACACAGCCTCCAGGTTCAGCAGCGGAAACATCAGCCTTGTGTAGCTCAGAGCTTGAGTGTCAGAGTGACATCGCCTGGAGGGACATCCATAGATCCCGGCCCATGAGCCCAGGCCAACTGCCGTCCGTGTGTATGAGGACCGCATCACCCTATGAGTGATGTCTACGTTTCAAAGTAGGTGAAAAAAATGAAGGAGACTTCTTTCGTGACACATGAAAATGACGTGAAATTCACATGTTGGTGTCCACCAGTAAAGTTTCCCTGGCAAAGATGTATACCTCCCACTAAGCATCTGTTGTGACTGCTTCCATGACATGATGGACAGAGGTGGACAATCAAGAGAGTCCAGCAAGTCACAAAGCTGAAAATGTTTGTTCTCAGGCCCTTGACACAAAGGGCTGGCTGAGCCCTGCTCTACACGGTCCTATGTTCCTGGCTTTTGAACTGTGGTGGACAAGACTCTTGAGTCTCTTGGACAGCAAGGAGATCAAACCAGTCAATCCTAAAGGAAATCAACACTGAATACTCATTGGAAGGACAGATACTAAAGCTGAAGCTCTAATACTTTGGCTACCTGATGCAAAGAACTGACTCATTGGAAAAGACTCTGATGCTAGGAAAAACTGAAGGCAGGAGGAGAAGGGGACAACAAAGAATGAGATGGTTGGATGGCCACTGATTCAACAGACATGAGTTTGAACAAACTCCAGGAGATAGTGAAGGACAGGGAAGCCTGGTGTGCTCTAGTCCATGGGGACACAGAGAATCAGACATGACTAAGCAACTGAACGATGATGATGCCCCTGACAAAGGATGCTGTAATCTCTCTTAGCCCAGAAATCTCCTCTCTCAAATGGGGTGGTGAGAGGAAGGAAGGACCTTGGCCACCAGGCCAGCAAGAGGTGACCTTTGGGTGATGATCACTGTCGCTCTTCGGGTGGCCTGGGGCAGGGGCATCCACAGGCAGCAGGTGGGAAACGCAGCCACATTCTGCACATTCTAATGGTCTTAGAACCATAGCACAACCTTGTGAGATCATCTCAAATGGGGCAACAGGACCCTGCAGCCTGCATTGATGGGGGCAGCAAGTGTATATCAGGGGTAGGGGCTTAGCCAGGGAGGTCAGGGGACATGAAGCCGCAACTGGAATGAGTGAAAGAGGGAGTGGTGTGGACACTTGCAGGGAAGGGGCAAGAGCAAAGGCCCTGGGGTGAGGTAGAAGTTGGTCTGATGACTGGAGATGAAAAGACAATGTGGCTGGAGCAAAATGACCCCTAGCCAGGGCCACACCTGAGCACACAGAGCTGGCGGGGCCCTCTCCACCTCCAGTCCAGCTTCCCCCAAGCCTCACTGACCCCAGTTGCAGAATGGCGGCCAGAGCCCAGTGATGTCCTGGAATTTCAGGTCTGTGCTGGCCTGACTGTGTGCCAAGCTGGCCACCACATCTCTGGCTCCCCAGGCCAAACTGAGCAATGGAATGGGCCAATGGTCCGGGGCTGGGGGATGCTGACAATGTCCCTGCTCTCTGATTCTGGTAAGTTCTCTCCCAGAGCCTCCACCCTACCATGCAGGCCAAGAGGGATCAATGTGAGGCTGTGGGTGTCAGGGAGAGGAGAGTCCTGGGCACAGTTGGGGATGAATATCCAGTGACCCCCGCCTGTTAGGACCCCGCTTTCACGGGGCTAGCCACCTGCCTTGCCCCTTCCTTGGTGATTCCACAGTCATCCAGGAACCCTGGGTCCCAGTGAGTGGCCCATTGCATAGGTGAGCCTGCCAAGGCCCAAAGGAGGTATGAGACCCCAGAGCTGGGGCTGGGAACTGGGGTCCTGAGTGAGCGGGAGCAGGCATGGATAGTGTGGCTAGCACTGGGCAGGCTTTCTCCCCCTCGTCACCCTGATCGCCCATTCATCCACTCAGGGTTTCTGGTGCCCAAGCGTTTGAGTAGATGCTAGCCCTGATGACCCAGTCCGACCTGCTCATGCATAAACATGTAAACAAAGTGTAGCTGATGCCGCTCACATTTCAATTTATAACTTTGTACTCCCCTCCCCCATTCTTTTCTGTGGTTTGGTGGGTTTTTTTGTTCTTTGTGTGTTTTGTTTTGTTTTTTTGCTTGAAACCCGGTTGTTTTTCCTGTTAAGTTTCCCACAGTCTAGAACTTGCTGATGTGTTTCCCTGTGATGAGTTAAATTTTCAAAGATGTAGTTCATCCCCTTGTTTCAAAACTCGAGAGTCAAAAGTCCACCAAGAGGGCAGCTGCAGGGAGAGACTCCTACAGCTCCTCAAAATGTTGAACAGAATCACCACCTGACCTAGAAGTTCTTTTCCCAGGTGTGAGTCCCAAGCCCTGCAAGCAGAGACTTGACCAATTACCCTTTGTGTGGGACTGTTCCTGGTAGTGAGTTCACAATGGTCAAAGTTACAAGGAACCCAAGTGTCTATCGATGGATGACGGATGAACAAACATGGTCCATACACACAGTGAAATGTTACTCAGCCTTAAAAAGGAAGGAGGTTCTGACGCCTGCTACAACAGGGATGAATCCTGAGGACGTGATGCTCAGTGAGAGAAGCCAGACACAGAAGGACACACACTGTCTGATTCCAGTCACAGGAGGTCCCTAGAGGAGTCAGATCCACAGAGACAGGAAGTAGATGGTGGGGCCAGGGACTGGGGGAGGGGACAGGGAGTCAGTGTTTCACAGGGACAGAGCCTCAATTTGGGAAGATGAGAAAGTTCTGGAGATGATGGTGGGGATGGTTGCAAGACAATGTGAATGTGCTTAATGCCACTGAGCTGTGCACTCAAAAATGGCTGAGATGGTGAATTTTATGTTATGTTTTTACCACAAAAAGGTATGCCCCCCTCATAAAACTCAGCATCTTCACCATAGAGATGTCCATTTTTACCATAAAGGCTTCCATCTTCACCACAAAGACTTATATCTTCACCATAGAGAGTTCCATCTCTACCATAAAGACTTCCTATGAGTGGAATCACAAACTGTGTGTCTGTCCTTCTGTGTCCACTTCTCCCATTGAACTTTGTGTTCTCAGGGTCTGTCCATGTGGTAGCGAGAGTCATGGCTTCTGTCCTTTTCATGGCTGGGGATGATCATGGATATACCACGTGGTGTGAATGGACCACATTGTGTCTGTCCATCATCCATCGATGGACACTCAGTTGCTTGCACTTTTTGGCTGTTTTAAGTCATGCTGCTGTGAACACCAGTTTACCGATATCTCTTCAGGTCCCTGCTTTCGACTCTTTTGGTTCTATACCCAGGAGTGGGATTGCTGGGTCATGTGGTAATTCTATGTTTAATTGTTTTGAGGAAACTGCTGACTGCTTTCCACAGTGCTTGCACCCTTTTACATTCCCATGAGCTGTGCACAAGGCTTCCAAAAAATTTCTCCACCTCCCCACCAATGCCTGTTATTTCTGGCTTTCCTTTTTCTTCATAGCCATTCTAAGGAGCATGAGGTATGAGTTTCCCAACTCTTCGCTGTGGAGTACTTCAGACACATGGGAGAGGAAAAGGTAGACTGACCCCTCCATCCCCCTATCTAGCTTCAACCAGTATCGACTCCAGATGAGTCTTGTGTTCCCTCTAGTCCACCCTTGGATTATTTTTTTCCAACCTTTTATTATGAATATTTTCAAGTGTGGAGAAGAATTGAAAGGATTTTGTGGTTAAAAACACAAAACCTACTTCCTACGACTAACACTTTATTTAGCACATAACTGAACATTCATCCTTTCCTCTATGTGGCTGCATGTTTGCGCACGCATATGTTAATGTGCCACCTATCTGAATGGTAAAGCCAAAACCAAAAAAAGTAGACAAAACCAACTGCTGGCAAGGAGGCAGAACCATCGGGCCCCTCAGATGTTGTTGGCCAGTGGAATGCAGCCACTTTGGGAGACGGATCAAGGGTTCTCAAAATGGGAAATCCAGAATTGCCAGGTGATTCAGCTGTTCCACTCTTGGGTGTTACCCCAAGAGAAATAAAGTCTTCTGTACACCAAAAAAGCTGTGCACATGTGTTCACAGCAGGAGGATTTGTAATCACAGAAAACTGAAGACAGCCCAGATGGTCCTCAACTGGTGCATGGATGGAAAAAAACAACACAGAATGTCCATATGAACGGACATCATCCAGACCTAACACGGAGCCAGTGGTCACAACATATGCATCTCAGACGAATTCTGTGGGTGAATGAAGGAAGCCAGGATCATACTTTCCTACTCCATTGCATGGTACCTCAGAGAAGACCAAGTTATGAGGCCAAACTCAATGCGTGCTTGGGGAGGGCTAGGGGTGGAGGGAGGTGACTACAGGGGGCAAAGGGGACCTTTTGGGGTGATGAAAATATTTTATTTCCTAATTATGGTGGTGATTACACAACTATATCCTTTTGTCAAAATTCATAGAACTGTGCACTTAAAAAGGGTGAATTTTTCTGTAATAAATAATTCTCAGAAACTTGCATATGAGCTTTCTGGGTCTGCCATAACAAATGGCCTTTAAACAACAAAACTGTACACAGTCATACTGTGCAGGCCAGACTTCAGAGGTCAAGGTGACAGCAGTGTTGGAGGCTCCAGGGCAGGGGCCTTCCTGCCTCTTCTGGGGGCTGTAGGTGCCCTGGCTTGTGGCCGCACTTCTCCAGTCTCTGCCTCCATCTTCACATGGCTTCTCTCTGGCAGTCAGATCTCCCCTGTATGATTTTTATAAGGACAACTGTCATTGGCTTTAGTGCCCACCTAAGTAACCCAGAGCTGACTATGGCTCAGATCATGAACACCTCATTGCCAAATTCAGACTTAAAATTGAAGAAAGTAAGGAAAACCACTAGACTATTCAGGTATGACCTAAATCAAATCGCTTATGATTATACAGTGCGAGTGAGAAATAGATTTAAGGGACTAGATCTGATAGACAGAGTGCCTGATGAACTATGGACTGAGGTTCGTGACATTGTACAGGAGACAGGGATCAAGACCATCCCCAAGAAAAAGAAATGCAAAAAAGCAAAATGGCTGTCTGAGGAGGCCTTACAAATAGCTGTGAAAAGGAGAGAAGTGAAAAGCAAAGGAGAAAAGGAAAGATATACCCATTTGAATGCAGAGTTCCACAAAATAGCAAGGAGAGATAAGAAAGCCTTCCTCAGTAATCAGTGCAAAGAAATAGAGGAAAACAATAGAATGGGAAAGACTAAAGATCTCTTCAAGAAAATTAGAGATACCAAGGGAACATTTCATGCAAATATGGGCTCGATAAAGGACAGAAATGGTATGGACCTAACAGAAGCAGAAGATATTAAGAAGAGGTGGCAAGAATACACAGAAGAACTGTACAAAAAAGATCTTCATGACCCAGATAATCACAATGGTGTGATGACTCACCTAGAGCCAGCATCCTGGAATGTGAAGTCAAGTGCCTTAGGAAGCATCACTATCAACAAAGCTAGTGGAGGTGATGGAATTCCAGTTGAGCTATTTCAAATCCTAAAAGATGATGCTGTGAAAGTGCTGCACTTAATATGCCAGCAAATTTGGAAAACTCAGCAGTGGCCACAAGACTGGAAAAGGTCAGTTTTCATTCCAATCTCAAAGAAAGGCAATGCCAAAGAATGTTCAAACTACTGCACAATTGCACTCATCTCACATGCTAGTAAAGTAATGCTCAAAATTCTCCAAGCCAGGCTTCAGCAGTATGTGAACTGTGAACTTCCTGATGTTCAAGCTGGTTTTAGAAAAAGCAGAGGAACCAGAGTTCAAATTGCCAACATCTGCTGGATCATCGAAAAAGCAAGAGAATTCCAGAAAAACATCTATTTCTGCTTTATTGACTATGCCAAAGCCTTTGACTGTGTGGATCACAATAAACTGTGGAAAATTCTGAAAGAGATGGGCATACCAGACCACCTGATCTGCCTCTTGAGAAATTTGTATGCAGGTTAGGAAGCAACAGTTAGAACTGGACATGGAACAACAGACTGGTTCCAAACAGGAAAAGGAGTTCGTCAAGGCTGTATATTGTCACCCTGTTTATTTAACTTATATGCAGAGTACATCATGAGAAACGCTGGACTGGAAGAAACACAAGCTGGAATCAAGATTGCCGGGAGAAATATCAATAACCTCAGATATGCAGATGACACCACCCTTATGGCAGAAAGTGAAGAGGAACTCAAAAGCCTCTTGATGAAAGTGAAAGTGGAGAGTGAAAAAGTTGGCTTAAAGCTCAACATTCAAAAAACAAAGATCATGGCATCCGGTCCCATCACTTCATGGGAAATAGATGGGGAAACAGTGGAAACAGTGTCAGACTTTATTTTTCTGGGCTCCAAAATCACTGCACATGGTGACTGCAGCCATGAAATTAAAAGACGCTTACTCCTTGGAAGGAAAGTTATGACCAACCTAGATAGCATATTCAAAAGCAGAGACATTACTTTGCCAACAAAGGTTCGTCTAGTCAAGGCTATGGTTTTTCCTGTGGTCATGTATGGATGTGAGAGTTGGACTGTGAAGAAGGCTGAGCGCTGAAGAATTGATGCTTTTGAACTGTGGTGTTGGGGAGGACTCTTGAGAGTCCCTTGGGCTGCAAGGAGATCCAACCAGTCCATTCTAAAGGAGATCAGCCCTGGGCTTTCTTTGGAAGGAATGATGCTAAAGCTGAAACTCCAGTACTTTGGCCACCTCATGTGAAGAGTTGACTCATTGGAAAAGACTGTGATGCTGGGAGGGATTGGGGGCAAGAGGAGAAGGGGATGACAGAGGATGAGATGGCTGGATGGCATCACTGACTCGATGGATGTGAGTCTAAGTGAACTCCAGGAGTTGGTGATGGAGAGGGAGGCCTGGTGTGCTTCGGTTCATGGGGTCGCAAAGAGTCGGACACGACTGAGCGACTGATCTGATCTGATCTAATCCTTGAAAGGAAAGTTATGACCAACCTAGACAGCATATTAAAAAGCAGAGACATTACTTTGCCAACAAAGGTCCGTCTAGTCAAGGCTATGATTTTTCCAGTAGTCATGTATGGATGAGAGAGCTGAACTATACAGAAAGCTGAGCACCAAAGAATTGATGCTTTTGAACTGTGATGTTGGACAAGGCTCTTGCAAGTCCCTTGGACTGCAAGAAGATCCAACCAATCCATCCTAAAGGAGATCAGTCCTGAGTGTTCATTGGAAGGACTGATGTTGAAGTTGAAACTCCAATACTTTGGCCACCTGATGTGAAGAGCTGACTCATTTGAAAAGACCCTGATTCTGGGAAAGATTGAAGGCAGGAGGAGAAAGGGACGGCACAGGATGAGATGGTCAGATGGCATCACTGACTCAGTGGACATGAGTTTCAGTAAACTCCGGGAGTTGGTGATGGACAGGGAGGCCTGGCATGCTGTAGTCCATGGGGTTGCAAAGAGTGAAACACGACTGAGTGACTGAACTGCACTGAAGTAACCCAGGCTGACCTCAAGATCCTTATCTTGATGACCACTGCAGAGACCCCCTACTTCCAATTGAGGTCCCATTCACAGGTTCTGGGGATCTGGACAGGAACATTTCTTTGGGGAGCTTCCACTCAACATGTTACATTTTACTTAAAAATGAAAACAGTAGTGACAGGACTTCCCTGCTGGTCCAGTGGCTAAGACTCCACTCTCCCAGTGCAGGGGGCCTGGGTTCGATCCTTGGTCAGGGAACTAGATCCCACATGCCACAACTAAGCATTCACATGCTGCAACTAAAGATCTTATATACAACAGCTAAGACCCGGTGCAGCCAAATAAATAAATATTTTTAAACACACACACAAAACAGTAGTGGCCACATCAGAACACTTTCTTCCAAATCCTTGGGCCTGAACAGCACACCCAGGAACATTTTGAAGGAAAACCCTGGACATTATGTCCTTTTATCTGTAGATAATTCAATGTGTATCTCTAAAGCTCTGATTGCCAACTGGGGGTGTGGGGTGGTCCTGCCCCACAAGGGTCACTGAGCCACCTCTGGGGGCATCTGCAGTTGTCACCACTGGGGACTCTCTTGGCATGCAGTGGATGTTGGCATGCATACTCACACACACACATACACACAGAGATACTCATACACACACACACACATGCACAGAAGCTCATACATATACACATATACATACACAGATGCTCACACAGAGACGCTCACACACAGACAAATGCTCACATATACAACATGCACACACACACACAGAAGGTCACACACACATACACACACAAATACATGCTCATACCACTCCAGGCCAGCCTCAGCCATGATCCTTACCTGCCCCCTGGTGGCCACACTAGCCCAGGCTGAGCCATCCCCTAACCAATGCCTGCTGGATTCCTGGTGGGGACTGACCTTGATTTTGGAAGGACCCCTAGGACTCCCAGCATTCCCTGGTGGCTCAGATGGTAAAAGCATCTGACTAAGACATTACTTTGTCAACAAAGGTCCATCTAGTCAAGGCTATGGTTTTCCCTGTGGTCATGTATGGATGTGAGAGTTGGACTGTGAAGAAGGCTGAGCGCCGAAGAATTGATGCTTTTGAACTGTGGTGTTGGAGAAGACTCTTGAGAGTCCCTTGAACTGCAAGGAAATCCAACTAGTCCATTCTGAAGGAGATCGGCCCTGGGATTTCTTTGGAAGGAATGATGCTAAAGCTGAAACTCCAGTACTTTGGCCCCCTCATGTGAAGAGTTGACTCATTGGAAAAGCCTCTGATGCTGGGAGGGATTGGGGGCAAGATGAGAAGGGGATGACAGAGGATGAGATGGCTGGATGGCATCACTGACTCAATGGATGTGAGTCTGAGTGAACTCCGGGAGTTGGTGATGGACTGGGAGGCCTGGTGTGCTGCGATTCACAGGGTCGCAAAGAGTCAGACACGACTGAGTGACTGAACTGAACTGAACAATGGGGGAGACCTGGGTTCAATCCCTGGGTTGGGAAGATCCCCTGGAGAAGGAAATGGCAACTCACTCCAGTATTCTTGCCTGGAGAATCACATGGACAGAGGAGCCTGGCAGGCCGTCACGAAGAGTTGGACACGACTGAGCAACTTCACTTCACTTTCTCTGACTCCCAGTGGCCTCATTTCTCAAGTGGGGACCTCAGCTGGGCCCCTGGAAAAGGGGTGGCCCTGGGGCCAAGAGCTTAACATTTAAGAGACGCACCAACTGGGAGGAGACCCAAGGTGGGGCAGTCAGCCAAGAGAAGGGCCAGAAGGACGTCTGCCTCCTCGGTTCTCAAGGAGGGGGTAAGAGGGGACTTGGCATCAGAGGGAAGCAAGGGGGTCAGCCAGAGGAGTGCGAAGGAGCAGACGGGTCTGGGGACCAGCTGTGCATGCGTGTCTGTGAGAATTGTAGCGGGGCGGGAGAAATGATAGAGGTGTGAGGGATGGGGTAGGCAGAGGGGATGACTGAGCCCTAGAGGGGTCTGAGTATAACCTGCCTCTCCCTGTAAGCTACAGCTCTCCATTTATAATCTGAGGCCACCCATGTTTGCCCTGGAGTCCTCCACCTGTAACCAGGGCCCCCTGCTATGACCTGGGGCTCCGATCTATAACCAGGTGTTCCCCACTTGTACCTTAGCTCCCCCAGCTATTACCTGGTGCCCCTACTTATAACCTGGGGTCTCCACCTCAATCCTGGGGCCCCTCACTTTTAACATGAGCCTATAACCTTGGGTCTCCCAGTATAACCTGGGGCCCCCATCTATAACCTGAAACCTCCCACCTGTAACCTGGGGCTCTGTACCTATAATCTGGGACTCCCATCTATAACCCTGGACCCCTTGCTATAACCTGGGCCCCCAACCTGTAACCTAGAGCCTCCACATGTAACCTGGGGACCCCACCTAGAAATGGGCCTCTCAGTGATAACTTGAAACCCAACCCTGGGACCTCCAACCTATAACCCAGAGTCCTTAGTAGAACCTGAAGAATGGTGAGGGTGAGAGCATGCCGTAAAAGCTGTTTTTCCCCAGGGTTACGGAAGGAAAGTTATGACCAACCTAGATAGCATATTGAAAAGCAGAGACATTCCTTTGCCAACAAAGGTCCGTCTAGTCAAGGCTATGGTTTTCCAGTAGTCATGTATGGATGTGAAAGTTGGACTGTGAAGAAAGCTGAGCGCCGAAGAATTGATGCTTTTGAACTGTGGTGTTGGAGAAGACTCTTGAGAGTCCCTTGGACTGCAAGGAGATCCAACCAGTCCATTCTAAAGGAGATCAGCCCTGGGTGTTCCTTGGAAGGAATGATGCTAAAGCTGAAACTCCAGTACTTTGGCCACCTCATGCGAAGAGCTGACTCATTGGAAAAGACTGTGATGCTGGGAGGGATTGGGGGTTAGGAGGAGAAGGGGATGACAGAGGATGAGATGGCTGGATGGCATCACTGACTTGATGGATGTGAGTTTGAGTGAACTCCGGGAGTTGGTGATGGACAGGGAGGCCTGGCGTGCTGCGATTCATGGGGTCGCAAAGAGTCGGACACGACTGAGCAACTGAACTGAACTGAACTGATAAAGTAATAGCACACCTCACTTCCAATGGCCTCTTATATTTCATGACATATGGTACTCCTACTCCTCACTCAGAGGAATGGGAAGCCCCGCCTACATCAGCAGCCACACACCCCCCACCTGACTCCCATCCCCACCCCAGACACTGACAGCCAGGAATCCACTCTCCTGTCTCTGTGGACTTGCCTGTTCTGGATGTTTTCCATCAATGGAATCACACACTATGAGATTCCTTCCGTTTGGCTTCTCTCACTGAGCATCGAGTTCTCAAGTTCATCCATGTGTGTCAATGCCTCTGTCCTTTTCATGCTGAATAATATTCCAGTATGTGGACATGCCATGATGAGTTTGTCCATCATCTGTTGCTGGATATGTGGGTTGTTTCCACTTTTTGACTATTGTGAATTGTGCTGCTGTAAACATCCGTGTACAGGTTCTTATGTGGATGTATGTTTCTTTCTCTTGAGCAGAAATCTCAGGTTGGAATTAAAGGGTCATATGGTGATTCAGTGTTAACCTTTCTTTCTTTCTTTTTTTTTTTTTGTTTCATTCACAAAGTGTATTATGACCTTTTATTCCTGCTAAGTCACTTCAGTCGTGTCTGACTCTATGCGACTCCACAGACGGCAGCCCATCAGGCTCCCCCGTCCTTGGGATTCTCTAGGCAAGAACACTGGAGTGGGTTTAGTGTTAACCTTTCAACTGGTTTTCCAACCTGGCTATACCATCTGTATGAAAGTTCCAGTTTCTTCACATCCTTGCTGATACTCCATTTTAAAAAAATCATAACCATCATAGTGGGTATGAAGTGGTTTTGTTGTTGTTTAGTTACTCAGTTGTATCAGACTCTTGCAACCCCATGAACTGTACCCCACGAGGCTCCTCTGTCCATGGGATTTCCCAGGCAAGCATACTGGAGTGGTTTGTCATTTCCTTCTCCAATGAAGTGTTACTTTTATATTATTTTATTTATTTTTTTGTTTGCGCCCTGTGGCTTGTAGAATGTTAGTTCCCCAAACAGGGGTTGAACCTGGGCCCAGGCAGTGAAAGCACCCAGTCCTAACCACTGGGCCACTGGGGAATTCCCTGAAGTGGTTAATTTTAATAATATATTTCTTTTAACCTAATATATCCAAAATTTATCATTTCACTATGCGATTAATATGTTATTGAGTGCTTTCATATTACAGTTATTAATAAGATATATACATATATTGTTGTTGTTGTTTAGTCGCTAAATTGTGTCTGACTCTTTTGTGACCCCATGGACTGTAGCCTGCCAGCCTCCTCTGTCCATGGGATTTCCCAGGAGAGAACACTGGAGCAGGTTGCCATTTAATCCTCCAGGGGATCTTCCTGACTCAGGGATTGAACCTGCATCTCCTGCATTGGCGGGTAGATTCTTTACCGCTGAGCCACCAGGAAGCCCCATACGTAAATATCATACATACTTTTTTTCCCTTCACATTAGGCCTTCAAAATCCAGTGTGTAGTGCTTCCCTGGTGGTCCAGTGGTTAAGAGTCTGCCTTGCAACGCAAAGACACCAGTTCAGTCTCTGGTCTGGGAAGCTCCCATATGCCAAGGAGCAGCTAAACCCATGCACCGCAACTACTGAACCTATACTCTAGAGCTCGTGCTCTGCAGCAAGAGAAGCCACTGAAGTGAGAAGTGCATGCACCACAACGAAGAGTCGCCTCCACTCACAACTAGAGAAAGCCCGAGCGTAGCAACAAAGATCCAGCGCAATAAAAATAAATACATTATATATATATATATATATATATATATATACATGTATATATATATATGTGTGTGTGTATGTATATATAAATCCAGTGTGTATTACACTCATAACACATCTCAGTTCCAGCAGCCACATTACAGGAGCTTAACAGACACATGTGGCCAGTGGCTGTTGTACTGAATGACACAGCTCAAATTGCTGAGGACACAGCAGTGGCCAAGACATATCCAGCCTCAGCCCCAGAGAGTTTCCAGTGCAGTTCCAGAGACTAAAGAAATATGGGGAAAGAAATATATAAATAATTTCTGCTGGTGACAAGTGTTAAGAAGAAAACTAAACTTGAAAAGGGCTACATTCGAGGGAATGACCAGGAGGACTTCTTGGAGGAGGTCACATCTGAGCCAAGATTTCACCTTCATGTACTCTTTCTGCAATGGTCACCAAACATTTCCTATGTCCTTCCATATGTCCTGCACATCAGGAGAGTGGGATGCCAAGATTATCAAATACCCCCAGATTCTAAGAAAGTTGGGCATAAGTCAGCAGTTAAAAACAGAAAATACCAAAAGGAATTTGAGTTGGGCAGTGTTGCCTCTTCTTCGTTTTCTGCAAGATTGTTTAGAACCAATATCATTTCTTCTTAAAATTTTTTATTATTAAAAATTTTTTGGGGGTGCCCTGGGTCTTCATTGTTGTTTGTGGGCTTTCTCTAGTTGCATCAGAGTGGGGGCTTCTCATTGCTGGGGGCTTCCCATATTGCAGAGCAGAGGCTCTAAAGTGCTGGCTCAGTTTTTGTGGCACAGGGGGTAAGCTGCCCTGATGCATGTGGCATCTTCCTGGACCAGGGATTGAACTGGTGTCTCCTGTATTGGCAGGCAGATTCTCAATTAACCACTGGACCAGCAGAGAAGTCCTTCCTAAAAAGTTTGATGGAAATTCATGAATGAAAACATCTGGGCCTTAATTGTCTTTGTTGAAAGGTTTTTCCCTACAGATTTAATTTCTCTAAAAGATATAATACTATGCAGATTATCTATTTCTTCTTCATTGAGTTTTCATTTTAGTGCCTTTTCAGGTGTTGGTCTATTTCCTATTGAATTTTGGGCATAGAGTTGTTCCTATATCTAATCCTTTTAGGTCACCTAGTTTTCTTGGTTAATCTTGCCAGAGTTTTATCAGTTGTTTTGATCCTTTCAATGAATAGTCTTTTGGCTTCATCAATTTTCCCTGTTTTTTTTTTTTTTTCTATTCTGTTTCATTGGTTTCTGCTCTGCTCTTTATGATTAAGGAAAAGGAATTTGGGGCTAATCTACATGTTCTAATTAGGGCTGGCTTGTATGTTGGTGTGACTTGTGGTCCCCCCATCCCCAAAGCCACAGCAATCTGCCTTCTGTGGGTCATTTGAGAATCTGATGAAAGTCCTAGATGTCCCCAAGAACACACACAAGGACACACTCAATTTCACACATAGATTTAGGCAGTCCACAGGTGTCAGGCTCAGAACTCGCAGCCTAGAGCCCGAATCTGACAGTGTCAGCTCCCACCGTTCCCACTCAAGCAGTTTGCTCTGGCAAAATAATCAAGTGATAAAAAACAGAAAGGTAGAAAAAACCCACAGGCCTGGAGGAATTTTCAATTTCATCAAGCCCTAGTATTTTGCCATCTCTGTATTTTTCATCCAAAGCACTTTGCTGGCACCATGCCAGCTGAGTACTGCGTTTTACCCCGTGAGATTCTTTAGGGTAGAGACGGTCCAGCGCACTTCTCGCCCCGTCTGGCCTGAGAGATGCTTAATAAAGGCTTTCTGCCTTCAATTGGCCACTTTCGGCTACTTTTTGACCCTTCACCTCGCTTCAAAAGAGATTTCGGGGGACAGGCCCTAGCAGGCGCCCACCAGCATCTGTGGGCCGTATCCGGGACAGCCAGGGCTGTGCTCAGACACCCTCCCTCCCACGACTCCCGGTTCCGAGGCGACCCTCGGCCTTCGCGAACTCCAACCCCAGCCTTCAACCCCTCCCAGGTCAACGCCACGGCCTCACCTCCCCGCACTTGCTTCCCGCCCCCTCCACTTGACGGGCGTGTCCGCGGACCAATGAGCGAGCAGTAACCACCCCTGGGGCGGGGCCGAACGAGAACCAATCCCCGCTCCGGGGCCCGCCTGGGTCCAGATGGCCCAATGGGCGGTGGCGGCAGGGTTCGCCGAGGGGACGGGGCTGGTAGGCTCGGCCAACGGGCGTGCACGTCGGCGCCGCGAGGGGCGGGCCCGCGGCGGGCGTGCGGCGGAGAGGCGGTGCAGGGCGGGGGAGGAGGTAAACAAGATGGCGGCGGCGTGTCGGGCGCGGAAGGGGGAGGAGGCCCGGGGCGCCCGCGACTGAGGCGGGGCGCGGCGGTAGCGGCGGCGGGCGCCGGCCGGCAGAGCGGCCGCTTTGCATGGGCTGGGCCCCCGCGCCGCCCCGCCTGCTCCACGCGCGCGGCGGCCGCGGCGCGATACGCGCCGCCCGGGCCCCGGCAACTCCGGGAACCCCGGTCCGGGGCCTGCGGCCTGCGCCGCCTCGGCTGCCCGGAGCCCCGCGCGCCCCGCTGTCCGCGACCGACGGCGTTCGGGCGGAGAGCGAGCGCGGGCTGCCGTTTGGGGCGAGGCGCCCGCCGGGCCCGCGCGGTCGCTGGGTGTCCCGGGCCGGTGTGCGGGCGCCCGGGCGACGGCTGGTTTGGACGAGCCTTGCTCCTTGCAGCCGGCGGGCCCCGGGCAGCCCCGGCGCTGGCGGGAGCCGGCCGAGCTGGACGAAGGTGCCCCGCGCGCTCCGGATACGCACCTGCCGGCGTCCCGGGCGCCCCGGACGGCGGGAGACGCCCCCGAGCTGCGCGCCCTGCTCCCGGCAAAGCTCACCTGTCCAGCTCTGGAAGCCCCAGAGCTGGCCTGCGCGGGACCCCGGGCGCGCGCCATGGCCCGCTGGTAATGGACGGCGCGGAGAAGACTCGGCCCGGCCGCGTCCGTGTTCGTTCGAGGGTCTAAAGTCCCTGGAGGATGACCTAGCACTTCCCGGCCCCACCGGCCTCCCGAGGGCCCCCGTGGACGCGCCTGCCCGCCCCGAAGCTCCGAGGTCGGGTGGCCCCCAAACTTGGGACGCTGCGCACGCCCGGCTGCCCGGGCTCTGGACCAGCCGCGCCTTTTGAACTTAGGTTCAGTACAATCGTTTCTTTTCCAAGAGGGTTTTCCTTTGTTATTTTTTTTCTTTTTCTCTTATTTTTTCGATTTTGTTGACTTTTAATTTTGGAGAAGGGAATTTTGAGGCGGGGCGGGGAGGGAGAAACAAAAGGAAGAACCGCTCCCCGCGAAGTTCACAAAGGGGATAAGGGACCGCCGGCCGGAGTCGGAGGCCTGGAGTTCAGGATGGAGGTGGCGGACCCGCAGCAACTGGGCATGTTTACAGAGGGCGAGCTGATGTCGGTGGGGATGGACACATTCATCCACCGGATCGACTCCACCGAGGTCATCTACCAGCCCCGCCGCAAGCGGGCCAAGCTCATCGGAAAGTACCTGATGGGGGACCTGCTGGGGGAGGGGTCGTACGGCAAGGTGAAGGAGGTGCTGGACTCGGAGACACTGTGCAGAAGAGCCGTCAAAATCCTCAAGAAGAAGAAGTTGCGGAGGATCCCTAACGGGGAGGCCAACGTGAAGAAGTAAGTCCGGGCTTCCTGGGTGGGGACGCGCGCCGCTGGGCGGCCCCCTTCTTCCCCCTTCCCTCCCTTCCTCTTCCCTTCTCTTCTCGGTTATTTTCTTCCGTCCTCCGTTTCCTTAAGCACCCGAGTCGACCAGCCAGGGAGAGTCGTGGGCAACTCTTTGGGGAACTTTAGTGAAGTCAGGATCGCTCGTTGCGTCCTGCTCTCAGCCGCGGCGGGGCCCTCCTCGGAAGGGGGCGCCCCTCTCCTTCTGTGCCCTCTTAGCTGTCCGGAGGGCTCAGGTACCCGGCGGAGGCGGCCAGCGTTGGTTTGGCTTCGGAAAACCAAAAGCAGTTGGGTTCGGAAAGGGCTCTGCCTGCCGCCAGCAGGTTTCGTCCCAGCGTGAGGCTGTTACTAGGGACGGGACACGCCATTTGTTTACCTTGTTGGAGGGGGACGCTGCGGTTGCCAAAAATAATTGTTTGCACCGGTTTATCAGTCTGCAGAGGGGAACTTGGCCTTTTCTCACTCGCCTGGGATGTGCCACAGGACACATCCACGACTTGCAGGCTCGGTGGCTCCTGAGAAGTGGGGGTCGGCTTGTGTCCAGGCGAACTTTTTACACAGATTTTTTTCAGGCGCTTGTCTGGCCATAGGCATCCCCAAGGCGGTGGGAGCCCTGCCTCCGTCCTTTATGCTAGTTCTGGGAGGGGACACCCTCTCCTTATCTCTGCTGCCTGGGGATCCCACCCTACCCCAGCCCAAGGCTTTATCTAACGGGCCAGGCGGCAGGACTGGCTGGTGACCTTGGCCGGTCCTGGGAGTGCTGCTCCCTGATCACTCTCACCCCTCCCCCCAGCCCCCCTGCTCTCCGGGCAGTTTGACAGTGAGCGCCCAGCTGCTTTTGTCTGCTGTGGGACACCTGGAGAGCAGGGCAGTGGGGCCAGACCGGTTGCAGACTGTGCCCCAGCCATGGACCCCCAGCAACGGCAGGACCAGGCGTCCCAGAGCCAGCCCAGCCAGTTCTCTGTGCACATCTGCCACCTGCATGGTGAGGGTTAGGCAGGGGCCACCAGTGTCCTGGGTGAGACAGGCCAGGTGACAGTGGGTGCCAGTGCCCTCCTGCAGGCTAAGTTAGGCCACACTTCTGATCCAATCCCCACTCCCTGTTTCTCTGAGTCACCTTTTCTTCTTAATCCAGAAGTGTGTGGGGAAGAGGTGACCCTCGGGCTACCAGTTGGCCACCACTGTGGTTTGAGGGCCAGTGGGCTTCTGGATGCTGCTGGCAGAAAGGGAAGCCCCACACACACACATTCTCTCCAGGGCTGGTCCTTGTCCTCCTGGCTCCTCTTAGGCCTCATTCCTTGGTCTGTCCCAGGAGTGGGGTGCTGGACTCTTCCAGCCTGGACAAGCCCTCCTGGATGGAGTTGGCGCAGGTCGCCCTAGTGTCTGGTGCCTTATGCTCTGCTGCATCCCAAGCTGGGAGGGGCCAGGCTCATTTCCAGCACCAATTGATGTTTGGTTAGGGCCACCCCAGCCACTGCTGGCCATCCCGGGGGCTTCAGAGAAAGTGGGGCACCCGGAACATCTGCAGATGCCCCACCCTGAGATGAGGGAGAGGTGTCAGGTGGGTGAGTGCCCAGTTCTTCCAAAGGGTGACGCACACCTGAGGTAGCCCCTCCCCATCTGCAAATGTATGTGCCCAAGGTCAAGTTACAGGGCGATCACCACCCAGAGATTCCCTCCTGCTTGGCCATCCGACGGAAGATCACGGCTCCCAGTTCTGGTTTCCTGAGCCATCAGCTGTGGTCTCTGGAACTGTGAAGACAGTGTCCATTGGAGGAAGCCTTGGGGAGACTGAGCCTGGGGAGGCAGGGTGGTTGGCATCCACAGCGGCCTGGGAGTTGCTGTGAGGTGCCACAGCTGCAGGGTCGGGCCCTTTTGTCCGTCTCAGCCCCAGAGGCACAGGTCTTCCCCTCTCGGAGCTCAGCTCTGGCCCCGTGCCGGCTGGCCACCTGTGGGCTGGTGCTGGGAGGGCCTGCTGGGTATGTGCCTTCAGGTTAGAACCCCCGTGCCTCCTTCCTGAATGTCATGAGGGCGAGCCCTGCTCTGAGTGCCCTGTTCCCTTGTCCTGAATCCTGACGATATGTGCTGGACTGCTCTGTGCGGGCATTCAAGCAGGGCCCCAAGATCCAGGCTTCTGGGTCAGCCTTGCTGGCAGGCAGCTACAAAGAAGAAAAAAGGCTCCTTTGTCTTGGAGAGACTTAATAAACTCAACTCCAGACTCTTCTCATGGAGTGAAGTGTCCAGAACTTTCCAGACAAGCCTCAGGAGTCCCGCAGCTCCAGTTGGGATGGACGCATTCCTTACGAAATGCAGTGTGTGACAGAGGAAGTCTCCCCTCCTGTGACTCCTCCCAGGAGGGCTGCTGTGGTTTGTGCTTGTCCCTCTTTGTTCTTTTTTTATGTGTGTAAGTCTCTCAGTCATGTCTGACTCTGCAACCTTATGGACTGTAGCCTGCCAGGCTCCTCTGTTCGTGGGTTTTCTACTGGAGGGTATTGCCATGCCCTTCTCCAGGATCTTCCCGACCCAGGGATGGAACCTGGACCCCCTGCATTGGGAGCTTGGACTCTTAGCCACTGGACTGCCAGGGAAGTCCTGCTAACTTGTTCTTGTTGTAAAATAGGAACATTCAGAAAAGCATCAAGAAGTGAAAAAGAAAGCAGTTGTCATTTTAACACTGACACCTTTGAACTTCTCTTTACCAATCCAAGGACTTTTGAATGAAAAGGGTCATTTTCCATATAAGTTGTATCTGCTTGTTTTTCCGGTCAGCCACAGAGGCCATGCTGGTGCCTCCCTGGCTGGGAGCAGCCCTGGGGCTTCATGCCTGTACAGATGGTGGGTACACACCCCTCTGCCCTGACCCCTGGGAGGGCAGATGGGCCCAGCTCACAGGATTCTCACCTGTCACAAGGTCCTATTCTTTGTGAGCTTTTCCATCAGCTGTTGAGAAGCAGGGACAGTCTCCATGCTCCCGCCCCACGTTCCCTCTGTGAGAGGGCAGCTCAGGGCCTGTGCCTGCTGTGTGCCTGATGCATGTGCTCGGTGAGCTGTGCAGAGCCGGGACTGGCAACTTGGGGCCCTGCCAGCCTCCTTCTTTATCAGTGTTCCTGGTGCTCCTGCCTTGCGTCCTGGCCCAAGTGCCCAGTGCCAGTCTCCAGGCCAGCAGTGGTGACTGGTGGGCTCTTGGACCCGAGAGTGAGTACTTGGGATTGTAGCCTAGCCTGGACTTTCCTGGCCCTCGTTCCCATCCCAAGTGGCCTCTGCCAGGTCCTGGCATCTGCTGGTACCCCCACTATCCAGGTATTGGTAAAGCTTCCTCCCTGAGGCCACCTGTCATCACTAGGGCACAGCTGCTCCTTGAGGCACCCAGGATCTCATTGCATGTCCTGACTTAGGGGTGACTATATGCAATGGAGCCCAGGGGCCATAGGGACAGCCCAGGCTAGAGCATGGGGGACGCTGGCCCCTCACCCAGAAGCCTGTTGGAAGTCACAGCCCAGTCGCCCATCATCATGTGTCTACTACACAGCTGGAGGTGGCATGTTCTCTGAACAGCTTTAGTGAGACACGTTTTACATGATTTGAAACTCAGCTGTGAGCAGGTAACTCAGGGTCAGGTACTTTCCTGGAGAGTGCAACCACAACCTATCTCTAGTTCTGGAACAGCCCATGTCCGAAAAGGAAGCCCCATCCCTGTCATCAGTTACCCCTGCTCCCCCTCGCAGCCCCTGACAACCAGGAACCCACTCTCTGTTTGTGGATCGGCATGTTCTGGACGTTTCCCATCAGTGTAATCACACGCTATGTGTTCTGTGTCTGCTCCTCTCGTGTTCTCAGGTGCATCCACATGATAGCGAGTGTCAGAGCTTCTGATGCTGCCCGTGTGTGGGGGGGGATGTGTATCTGACCCCATCAGTGGATGTGTGGGTCATCCCCTCCTGATGCCCGTGGGTGTGTTGTGTGGACGTGTGTATCCATCCTTAGCAGTAGACGTGTGGGTTATCTACTCCTGTTGCCCCTGTGTGTGGACATGTGTATCCATCCCCATCAGTGGATGCATGGGTCATCCCCTGTTGATGCCCATTAGGAATTGTGGTGCTTGGCAGTTGTGCGAGCACGTGTTGTGTTGAACTTCACTTTTCTTGAGTTTCTCCTCATTTTCGTCTCTTGCCCCTCGCCACATGATTGGAAGCATCAGCAGAAGGACCAAGGGGTGAGGGGGTCTTGCTCAGTGTCCCTCGGCCAGAGCAGCCATCACCCCTTCCTTGCTCTCTGTGGACCGGTCAGCATCTAGAGGGAACGAGGTGGCCGGTCCCGGGGCCCTGAGGTGGGTTGCCATGGGGGCAGCTGCACTCTTCTGTGAACTCCAGTGCTTTAGGACGCGGCTCTTTCATTGCCCTCCCCTTGTGGGCGGTCAGCGAGCCCACCCCAGCTCCACTCTGCTCCCAGCACCACAGGCAGGTCCCTGCGATGCCTGCCCTGAGCAACTGTGGCTGGACCGGAAGGCTTGCTTCCTCTCATTTCACTTCCTGCATCCTGGCTGAGCGCCCGGCTTTCCTCTTTCTTTAAATAATGTTTTTCTTTTTCTCTGGCCAGTGGTGCTATTCCTAGGTGACGAGAACATCTCGGCCCCTGCAGTGCATGTTTCAGGGATCCTCCTGCATCCCCTCACCCACTCGGAGTGTGTGTCTGTGCTGTCTACGCTGCAGTCCTGGCCTTGTGGGCGTGCAATTCTCTTCTTATAGAGTTTGACACCGTGACCCCTTCCCTGGTGGTGTTGCCCCTTCCTTGGTGTTGACATCGGGCTCACTCACTTCTCAGGAGGCTGATGGGGATGGTCACCTGAGCTGTCCCTATGCCTCAGGAGTTTGGTCTGCACTGGGCCCTGTGTCCCATCCCCGCCCCAGCCTGCGGGCTCTCTATTGAGTTTGCCACCATGTGCCGCTTTCCCCTCTGGGCTGCAAATCCCGTCCCCGTGGTGGGTGCCCTTGCTGGCCAGTTACCTTAGCAGACATCAAACACTGAGGGAGCTGCCCCAGGACCCCTCCCTGGGGCCCTCTCTCCTGGCACCTCTGCAAGGAGCTGCTTTGTACTCCGACCAGGCAGCACGCGGCAGAGACCCCAGAGGCCTCGTCACTACTGTCAGGACAAAGGCTTCCATTTGGGCGGCCTGGGGTGTCCACCTCTCCGTCGGATAGAAGGGGTGGAGAACTTAAAGGCAGGGGAGGGGCCCTGAGTCACCACAGTTGAGCTCTGGCCCTGGGGAGCCGGCAGCAGGCTGGGAGTCAGAGCTATGAGATGATGGGGGAAGGAAGCCTGGGAGCACAGGGCCACTGCCAAGGAGTGCTGGTGGGCCTGGAGCGTCTGAGGGGACCCCCAGGACAGGGTGCCCACGGACCCAGTGCCTGGCCCACAGCAGCCTGGGAAGGCCTGTTGCAGGAGTGAGTGGGACCTGCTGGTCCACAGTGGGCCCAAGCTGGGCAGGCTGAGGGAGGCCCTGCCAGAGGCAGGCTGGGGAGTCTGCTCCCACCCACCAGGACTCACCATACTGCCTTGTCCCCAGGGACACCCAGAGATACTGGGAGACATCGTGGTGGTTGTGTCACGATGTAGGGGGACTCCTCACATCAGAGTCTGCTCCCCACGTACCCACAGAGCCCGCACAGCCAGGGTCAGTACCCAGGTGGAGCTGCCGTGTGTGTGGTCCCTGCTCACCCTGGTGGCCAGATGATGTGAACCCGGGGCTCAGCCTCTGAGTCACCTCCCCCTGCTTCAGTTCAGAGGAGAATTTAGATGTGCATCCCCTTGGCCTAGAGGGGACCCTGGGCAGGGACGGAGCAGCCAGTGGGCTTGCAAGAAGCCACTGTGAAGCTGTGTTTCCTCCTGCAAGTGGAGGGCCTCCTGCGCACTGGCTCTAGGAAGTGGGGGCTCTGAGTGCCGGGCCATGATCCGCGTGGAAGGAGGACCTCCACTATGAGGGCCCAGGATCGTGCACTGGTCTGTGAGGGTGGGGTGTGGGTTTTCTGGAATAGGCGACCTTTTCATGAAATGTGGACAGTGAGAGGGGTGGGAGCTGAGTCTCAAGAGGGCGGGCCCTCACCTGCCCTGATATCTTATGTATCATGCATGGGCTTCCTGGTGAGAACTTTACAAAACCTTTATTGAGGTATTACTCACATATCATGCAGTTTCGTGGCACTTGGTATCTTTTTAGTAATGGTCATCTCTGTGTAGGTCCAGGACATTCCATCACCCCAAAAAGAAGCCCTGTCTCCTCTGTCACTCTATCCCCTCCCCAGCCCCTGACAACCAGGAACCCACTCTCTGTGTCTGTGGATCAGCCTGTTCTGGACGTTTCCCATCAGTGGGATCACACCCTGCGTGTCCTGTGTCTGCTTCTCTCACTGAGCATCGTGTTCTCAGGGCCCGTCTATGTGGTAGCAAGTATCAGGGCTTCTCTCCTTTTCAGGGCTGAGGGATGCTCCTGGGTGTGGAGGGACACTGTGTCCACCCTTGGGCTTCCATGCCATGGATGGTGCTGCCATGAGCACATGTGCGCATGTCGCATGTTCTCAGTCCTCCAAGGCACATACCCTGAGTGAAGGTGCTGGGTCAGTTGGTGACTGTTCGGCGTTCTTCGAAGCCGCCTCACAGACCTCTGACTTTTCCGCCTTTACTACCACCGACTCCTGCAGAGAATCCTCAGGAGCTGCACTGGCAACGGGGTGGGGGTGGGGGTGGAGAAGGCTGTCTCTGGAGTCCCAGCTCCCACACCCCTTGTGCTGCCCCTGTGCGCCCTTGCTGTGGTCTCCATGCATCTTCAGTCCAAGTGTTGGACGTTCCTGGTCTTGTTGCTGTGTTGAAGCCCTGCTGGGCTCTGGCAGACCTGGCACCCTCCATGCGGTGCCCTCCACATGTTGGGTGCGCCCGGGCTGCCGGGACTCGACTGACCACCCGTCCTCTCTCCAGGGAGATCCAGCTGCTGAGGAGGCTGCGGCACAGGAACGTCATCCAGCTAGTGGATGTGCTGTACAACGAGGAGAAGCAGAAGATATATCCTGCAGGGGGTGGGGAGCTGGGCATGTCCCCACGGGTGGGTGGGCATATTGGCAGTCTGCTTGGCCTTCCCCTCTCCTCTTGAGCTGCGACTCCCAGAGGCCAGGTCTAGGGGCCTGGGGTCCTGCTGAGGGGTCTATCTCTGACCTTTTAGATGCAGAATTACTGGGCTTTTCACAAAGAGGTGTGGCTGGGGGGCCTCGACCTGACCCTGGCTCCCACCCTTTCTCACTCCCTCCCCACCCCCCCACTACTCCAGCCTTCTCTTCCCCAGGGCCCCCATGGGCCTCTATCCCTCACTCCCCTTGGGGGCGAGGCTTAAGCTCCTCCTTGGGATGGAACAACCAGGGGCCTTCATGCTGGGCTGTGTGGCCTGAGCCCGGAGGCGGCACAGAGCTCCACAGGAAGGCGCTGGAGGATCTGTGGAGAGGTGGGGATCCACTGCAATGCCCATGATCCCTCCCAAGTGCTCCCACTCACTCCTCTGGTGCAGCCCCACCCCCAGCATTTGTCTGTGTCCCAGGGCCCGTCCTGTCCAGAGCGGGGTGCTTGCTGCGTATTTTCCTTAGCACGGCCCACGTACATGGTGATGGAGTACTGCGTGTGTGGCATGCAGGAGATGCTGGACAGTGTGCCCGAGAAGCGCTTCCCTGTGTGCCAGGCCCATGGGTGAGTGAGCTCGAGCTCCGCCACTGCCCCTGCCCCTGCAGGTCACTCAGGGCCAGGGCCTTAAGGGACCTGGTCCTGTGTTCAGAGAGGTTATTCTGAGCACGAGTGAGATGGAAGTTCAAGTGTGTTTTAAAACTCAGGGCTTTGGCGCCCAGTTTGCGACTGTGTACCCTGGCTGCTGTGCATGCCCTGTGACAGCCCACTGGCTCCTCTCTGCACACACACTGCCCTGCATGCCCGTTGCCTGAGGCTGTGAGGCCTCCTGGTGCTGGGGGAGCCCCTGACTGGGCCTCACTGCCCCAAGGCCAACTTCTCCTGGAGAGTCAGCCCCCAGTTGCTTGGAGGACCAGCTGGCCTGTGGTAGGAGGGGACGGGGGGCAGGGGCGGTGAGCAGCATGGCTCTTTCCAGGCCAGAGACTAGGGTGACAGCACAGCCCAGGTGGCTGGCCCTGGGTGGTGGTCACAGAGCTGTGCCCGCAGGTATTTCTGCCAGCTGGTGGACGGCCTGGAATACCTGCACAGCCAGGGCATCGTGCACAAGGATATCAAGCCCGGCAACTTGCTGCTCACCACTGGTGGCACGCTCAAGATCTCTGACCTGGGTGTGGCTGAGGTGCGTAGGGGGGCCCGGGGCGGACGGGGCACGGGGTCCAGTCCCTGGGGCCATTTCCTAAGGGCTACCTGGCGCTGCCACAGGCACTGCACCCGTTTGCTGAGGATGACACGTGCCGGACCAGCCAGGGCTCTCCAGCATTCCAGCCACCTGAGATTGCCAATGGCCTGGACACCTTCTCTGGCTTCAAGGTGGACATCTGGTCAGCTGGAGTCACACTGTAAGTGCCCTGGGCCTGGTGCCTTTAGCCCAGGGTCCCTCTAACTCACCCAACCCAGCCCCAGGCACTCGGTTCAGACTCCAGGCCTTCACGACCTGCCCCTCCTGGCAGGTCCCCTATGTCTGGGGAGGCCACGGTCAGGAGGCCTGTGGGGAGGGGCACATGCACTGGGACCAGTTGTCCTCTTGCCCACCTCGGCCTTGTGCTGGTGTTCTGCGTGAGTCACCCATCACTGTTCGGGCGAGGCTTTCTGTCCTGACTCCTGGGCCTGAGTTCTTAAAGATACCACAAGTCGCCAGTGATGCTTGGCTCCCACCCAGACTGCCTTGCATCTATCCCTCTATAAGCCCGGCAGCAGCGAGGGGGCCTGTGTTCTCCCGCCCAAGGCGAGTTGGTGCTGCAGCCCCGTGAGGCAGCCAATGGTCTGGGCAAAGAGGCATCCGTTTTATTCCACTGAGAGCTCACTGACAGATGTCCCCTGACCCATCCTGTTAGAGCGCGCAGTCCAGTGGCTTTCCGTGTCTTCACAGTGAGCCAGCAGCACTGTGTGTTCCAGACCATCGTCCTCACGTCCAATCCCTGCAGGGGGTGGGGTGTGTGTGTGTGTAGTGGGGGTGGGGGAGTGTGGCAGAGGCTCCAGGGCCACAGGGCAGGCTCTGACTGGTCTGTCCTCCTGGGTCACAGCTACAACATCACAACAGGCCTGTACCCATTCGAGGGCGACAACATCTACAAGCTGTTTGAGAACATCGGGAAGGGGGACTACACCATACCGGGGGACTGTGGGCCCCCACTCTCAGACCTGCTCAGAGGTGAGGCCTTCAGGGTGAATGCTAGGCTGCAGGTGTGGGGGCTCCCGAAGGTCTTCCATAGACCACTGGCTTCTTGAGAGCTGAGCCATCTCTGTGCTGCAGCCGCCTGCACCCCCGCCATGGGAGGTGGGCACAGCCTAGCCAGGCTTGGAGAGCAGCCCGAGTGGAGCATGGGAGGGGTCGCTGGCTCCTTTGGGCTCTGCCACCTGCCCTGGGTCTTGGTTCCACCCTGTCCTGATTACCCATCCCTGGGGGAAGTAACAGTGAGTGGGGGGGTCTCCTGCAGGACCTCTTTCTGCTGCAGTTCCCAGGATGCTCAGTAGGTGGCACTGCCCCCCCCCCACAGGAGCCTGACCCAAGGTGGCCCCCATAAAGCCACACCAGCATCCTGGGGTTTGGCTGAAGTTAGTGTTTTATGTTTTTGTACACCACACGTGGCTTATGGGATCCTACTCCCTGACCAGGGATTGCACCCAGGTCCACAGCAGTGAAAGCACAGAGTCTTCACTCCTGGACTGGCAGGGAGCTCCCTGGTGAAGTTAGTTTTGATGATACAGCACATCCAGGATATCGCCTGTGTGACTGGTACCGTCCTAGGTCCTCTGCCCGCAATCCTGGGGCCTTGTGTAACTGACCTGACGTTCGGCTTGTGCCGGACACCTAATCCGTGCTTTAGCCTGTATGTGGCCTACAGATGAACAAGCAGCTTCACAGTCCTGCGTGGCTCCGGAGCCTCCTGATGACGGAGTCACGCCAGTTCTCTGGTTGTTAGTGAAGGTGAAGTGAAGCTGAGCAGCTGCAGTTCAAGTGCTCTGCAGTGGTGCAACCCAGTCCCGCCCTCCGCATCAGGGTCACCCTGGCAGCCAGGCACTGGGCTCCCGCCCTCCCAGGGTGTTGTTGGAATGTGGGAGGTGGCAGCCCCACAGACTCAGACCTGGCCCTCCCTGCCCAAGTGTTCCTTGAAGGCTCACAGCCCAACCCCCCACCACACACCCCCAGCCTCCCCCAGCTCTAGCAAGGACTGATGTTTTAGACCTTCCTTCATCGAGGACTGATGGGTTGGAATTCTCTCAGTTTTAAGCTTTCTTTGCTCCAGTGACACAGATGATGACCTGTTATTGCCTTCACACTCATAAAACACTTGAAACAGTCCCAAGTTAGGGGGACTTCCCTGCTGGTCCTGTGGTTACAACTGCAAGTTCCCAATGCAGGGGGCCCTGGCTCGATGTCTGGTCAGTGAACTAGATCTCATGCCTCACCTAAGACCCAGTGCAACGAAATAAATAAGAAGCAGCCCCAAGTCTGGCTGATGAGATGGCGGAGGGTCTTGGTTGTCCCTGTCCCCCAGGTCCAGGCAGTGTCCTGTCCTCTCTGCCTGGGCCTGCCTAGAGGTCTTGCCTAGCTGGGTGGCGAGCCTCCTGCCCACAGGTCTCTGGAACACCACCCCAGCCCTGCCTTTGCTCTCCCACAACAGGGCTGTGACCATGATCTTTCCTCTTCTGCACCACTCAGGCTCAGCTCTGAGTGCCAGCATCCCAGAGTTACACTTTTCTGAGAACAGAGCCACCTGCGGGGGGCGGTGGTTGCGGGGGGCCGGGCAGACAGGGACTGTGGGCTCTGCACCCCTGTAGCCCTGCCACCTCAGGGCAGCCCAGCAAGACCTATGGGCTGCCTTGCCCATTCTGCATGTCCGGGTTCCAGGCAAAGGCCTTCACACAGGTTCTAGAGTGTGTCCCCCTGGAGGCCCCTGGTTCTCCTGCTGCCGCCTTGGGGATTTGGGGTTCCGGCAGGAATTGCCAGTCACCGGCTTTGCTGGCCAGAGCCGGGTGGGCACTGCAGGGTCGACCCCTGTGCTTTGTCTTCCTGGGACGTGTGGACAGGTTCAGGATCCCTGGGGTGGGCTCTTGTCCTGTGTTCCAGCCTGCTCCGGTCTCCTTCCTGATCTCGCTTTGCAGCGGGGGCGGGGCTCCGCTCACATGCGCCACGCCCTCCGCCCCCACCCCTCCCAGGCAGGGGCGGGGCCTCTGCCCGCGCTGACCCCGCCCCCGGCTGGTCTCCTGGCAGGGATGCTGGAGTATGAGCCGGCCAAGCGGTTCTCCATACAGCAGATCCGGCAGCACAGGTGAGTCCCTGGCCCGGCTGGGTGCTGGAGGGGGAGGGTCGGGTGCAGGGGTCTTGCCGGCTCAGTCTTTCCTGTTGGCCCCACCCTTCTCCATCTCTGCACGCCACGTAGTTCTCTGTGGGAATTGAGGGTGGGCCCGTGTGGGGAGCCATCCTGGACACCCTGATGCCCTGCTCCCACAGCTGGTTCCGGAAGAAGCACCCACCAGCTGAGCAGCCGGTGCCCATCCCGCCCAGCGCGGACTGCAAGGACCGGTGGCGGGGCATGACAGTGATGCCCTACCTGGAGGACCTGCACGGCTGTGCTGACGACGTGGACGACGAGCTCTTCGACATTGAGGACGACGTCATCTACACTCAGGACTTCACAGTGCCGGGTGAGCCCCGATCGAGGGGAGGGCCGGGGGCTCTGCCCAAGGGTCCAGTGGCCCTCTTGGCGCCAGTGCCCTGCTGATGCCTGGCCTTCTTCCCCAGGTGGCGAGGAGGCGTCTGAGGCAGGGCTTAGAGAGAGAGGCCCACGGGAGAGCCCGTGCTCAGAACTTTCTGGAGAGGAAGCTGAGGCCAGGGCCTTGGAGGAGCTCCAGGCAGAGCCCAGGCCCTAGTGTAGCACCGCCCTGCCCGCACCCTGTGCACTGCGGGCTCTCGCTGACCCTGCCCAGGGTGTGAGGGAGGCTGGGCCACTGCCCCGCCACCGCGTCCGCGGTTCTGTGCTGCCCCAGGGCTGGTTCCACTGGCTCCGCATAAAGGTCTGCCTGCATCGCACGTGAGGTCCTGCTTGCCTCCTTCTGGCTCGTCGGCCAGGACTTAGGTGTTGTCTGTAGAAAGAGCCTGTGTGCAGGGTGGCCTGTGGGCACGGACCCAAACTCCCAGGACATGTCAGGCCTCTGGTGCGCATGGTGGCTGGCTGTAGCCATTTCCCACTGGGGTCTTGGGGTCAGGTCAGAGACCCTGTGCTGGGAAACTCGGCCACAGCCCAGTCCAAAGTCAGGCCTCCTGGACCTCTGTTCCTGGCAGGATAGGATCAAGGTGTTCTTTTGGGAGGCACTGGGGCTCTGGGACAGGTGTCTGGCTGGCTGAGTGTGGACCCTGCTGGGCCCCCCCCAAGCCCCGCTGGGCACTGACTACACGCTGTCCCTTAAGGCCTATGCCAGAGGCCTGGGCTACTTTTCCTTGGTGTGAAATGTTTGTTCAAGAGCAGTTGTCTGGGCCCAAGCTAGACCCCTAGTCCAGAAATGTCCGTACTCCAGATGGGGGACAAGCCTGCACCGGGATCAGGCAGCTGCCCCTTGCCGAACTGCCCTAGGCCAACGGCAGGCTGTGTTGGGGCTGCTCCAGTCCCGTCTTATGATGTGCTCAGTCCTATCTCATGATCTGCTCACCAGGGTCTCCCTGGTTTGTCCCTCGTCCTGCCACCCACCCTGAGGGGTTTTGCTTGGGCCAGTGCCCTTGGTGCCTTGAGGGCAAGTGGAGCAGATTCCTTACCTGCCGGCCAACCCCCAGCTCTGGTTGCTGTGCTGGAGGTTGAACCCTGGTGGTCTGAGCAGCATTGTGGTACTCGGCGCCCTGGCACTCCCGTCCCCCATTAGAGCAGGCTCCTGACACCCGCCCACCCTGCCATGCTCTTGAGTTCTGACCTGAGTTGCTGCCTGTACACATGCCTAGGGGGCTTCCAGTAAGGTCCAGAGGCCGAGTCAGGCCCCACATGCCGCTGGTGGAAACTCATTCCTGTGTGAGGACCAGACGGGCTCGAGGCAGCTGTGGTGGTTTCCTGGTATCCACGGGAGGAGGGTGTGCTGTGGTCAGCATGGGCTCCTGCACCCCTCCCTCCCCCACCGCTCAGCAGGCACGAAGCAGGGCCCCAGGAACCAGTGAGGGCTGGCAGGCCGTGCAGGAAGGCATGGGGTATGGGAGGCGCCCGAACCTGCCTCTGTGTTCTTTTGTGCCTGGCATGGAGAACCAGGGTGGGCTGTTTCGAGAGAGACATCAAGTCTGGACGCCTGGCTTGAGTACAGCCACTTGTGTTCCACAGGGCCCAGTGGGCTCTGGCCTTCACCCAGGTGAGAGAGCTAAGGCTCGGGCCCCAGGCCTCTGGTCCTCCACCACATTCCCACTCACCTGAGTGCGGAGCCCCTCTCACAGCTGAACGGGCAGGTGAGCGTGGGCTGGGCCTGACTCTGGTCGGTTGGTTCGAAGGCCCGCCCTCCCGCTCCCTGGATGAGGCCCTGTGGCAGGTCAGATGGGACAGGTGGTGGGGGCCCTGGGTTCAGGCAGGAATGATGCAGAGTGTGTGTGCTTTGGGATCCCCAGTCAGCACACTCTGGCCCTCTCCTCTTAAGGTCAGGTTCTGGAGGAGGAGGCTGGGCGGAGCGCACAGAACCGGGTCCTTCCCAAGGCTGTGTGCGTGAATGGCACCGACACCACCCAGCTGAATACCAGGTCGAGGGCAGAGCGCCGGGCCAGCGCCGCCTCCAACCCTGCCCGCAAGGCCTGCTCGGCCAGCAGCAAGATCCGCCGGCTGTCGGCCTGCAAACAGCAATGAGGGTGGCTGCCCGCAGGTAGGATGGGACCGGGACCAGAGGGGTCAGGGGGGTGGGGCACATTGTGGACACTACTGTCTTGGTTTGTGTCACTGTTCCTGGGGTCTGGGTTGCAGTTGAAGGAAGTCACTTTCTGCAGAACACTGGCTACTTGGTGTGGGGCGGGGGCTTGGAGGGGTGTGTGTGCAGGAGGAGGGCCCCTCAAGCTGACAGGCTGTTTTGCAGACCCGAGGGGCTTGCCTCCTGTCCAGCCCAGGGCTGCTCCTGGCATTGGAGGAGTTTGGGGGGTGGGGTAGTGCAGGGGGCTGTGCTCTGACTGAGGCTGTCATTTCTCCCTGTTCCCTCCTCCCAGCCCTGACCACCCAGTCCACAAAGGGTGTTTTGGGTGGGCCTCACAGGTGCTTGCACACTCATTGCCACTCAGGATATGAGCAGTGGGGTGGAGGCCTGAGGGTCCAGCCCCTGTCCATCCATGCCCCCTCTCCCTGGGAGCTGCCCCTGAAATGGCCCCCACAGAACTTACCTGCCAGTATCAGAACCGGTCAGGTAGGGTAGAAGCTCTTTGCAGGGAGGCCTGGATCTGTGGCACAAGGGCCCTGCTTAATCCCACCAGGCGACCAGAGATTCCTGGGGTGGGCCCTTGAGGCAGCGCAGCTCTCCCTGGCCAGTGGAGGTGTCTGACAGCACTGTGTGACTAGGTCTCCATTTCCCCACCCTCTGGAGGGATCCAGGGAGAGCATGCTGCCTGTGACACAGGACCTTGCTTGGCCCAGAAGTGACCCACCTGTGTCCTGGTCTTAGTCCGTCCCCAGGAGCCTGGCCTGGTCCTGCTCAGTCTTCCCATCGACAGCTGGCCTGCTGCTCACCGCCCAGGAAGGCTGCCACAGCGCCCTCTGTGCTGACTGCTCCTCTGGAAGCCAGAGGGTCCTGGAGGGCTGTGGCTGGGGGACAGCAGGGACTGGAATCTGGCCCTCCCTCGGTAGCCGGTGGACACAACCTCCTGCTGACTGCAATCCTGTGCTGAGCCCCTTCCCCCAGCTAGGGGAGGAGGGAGAGGGCCCGGCGTGGCCCCATGCCAGCCTTCGCCATGCACTTTACGTTGAGACTACTGGTTCTCGTCCACCCCAACTCCTCTTTTTACTCTGCCACTGGTTAGCACCTCCCACACCTGGTGATGTGTTCATATCAACCACAGCCGCAGCGGGATGGGCATGATGTGCAGGCCTGCTGACCCAGATGCATGCCCATGCCCAAGGGAACCAGGCGGCCTCCTTGTGTTTGTTGTTTGGTTGGTTCCTTTTTATTTTTATTTTTTAAACAAAAAATAAAACAGGTGGATTTGAGCTGTGGTTGTGAGGGATGTTTGGGAACTATGGGTGGCAGCATGCTGTCAGGGGATCTGAGCCTGAGCCTGGGTCCCTTTGTGGGTCCCACAGTGGAGGGGCTGGCCGGGCTACCTGCTGGAGACCTGGGCCTCCTAGGCATATTTGCTTCTAGCCATGCTGGATCTCTCTGCTCTCAGCGGGAGCCCGGCCTCCCCAAATTTCCACAGGCCCTTCTGCTCAGCCCAGGGCCCACAGCTTCACAGCATCGTGGCTAGGGGGTGCCTCATCCCCTTATCCCCAAGATGTCTGCGCTCTCGGGTCCCCAGAAACAACCCAGAGCAAGCAAGAGTATGCAGTAAATATTTATAATCAACCAGAAAACAGAACACAAATTCCATCACTGGATGGTACACAGACTGCAGGAAGCTTCGAAAGGAGGGGCGGGGCAGGGCGACTCGGCCGCTGGCGAGGGCTGCCCCATCTTTTGGCAATAAATAAAGCTTGGGAAACTTGAAACCTTGACCATTTGGGTTTTATGTCTCAAACACTGGTGAGTCCTGGCGGCTCTTTGGACGGAGCGGTTACGGGGCGTGCGGCCGCTCAACATGCGGAGGGCGGGTGTGGGGTGCAGACACGGGGAAGGAGCGAGGTGGAAGGCGTGTGCAGGGCTGGGGGCGGCGGCAGCGGTTATTGCTCGGGGGTGTGTGGGGGGGGTGCGGACTGCCGCGAGCACTCGCCGCGGTGAGGTAAACGGCTTCGAAGGGTTGGTGGCTGCGGCCTCGAGCTAACCTCCTAGCCAGGGACGGCTCAATCAAGAGATTGAGCTTTGACGCCCTGCGGTCCCTGCGCTTGTGTCTTGGCGCAAATCGTGGCGCGTGCGCTTCGAGCGAATCTCGAGGCTTCATTGGTCTCTGGAAGAGGCGCTGTGCGCATGCGTATTGCGCGGTAGGCCCGTATCACACCGTCTGGATGCAAGCCCTGCGCATGCGCTTTCCGTATCTATGTGCCAGAGACGCAGCGCCGCGCACTTGGCAACCCCCGTCAACACCCCGAGGCCACAGTCTGGGGCCAAGGGAAGTTGAGTGTGGCCCTCGGGACCCCAAGGTTAGAATCCCCCACACTCCCTCTAGTCGACTCTACCAAGTGCCTGGAGGGGACTGTGCGTGCGCTCGTTGGGGCGCCTGGGGAACCGCGCTGGTGCTCCAGGCCCGCGGTCCCAGCGCAGGCGCGCCGGGGCGTCGCACCCCAGGTATGTTCGGCACCGGGGCCCCGCCGGTGCCGAATAAGCTGACGAGGTGGGCACGGGGCGCAGGCTTAGACCGGGCTGTGGTCAGGGGACGTGGGCGCGGCCGTGGCCAACGCAGGGGCCACGGCGACCGGCTGGGCCAGCCGCGGTGGGAAGAGCCTGTCGTCGAGGCTGGCCGCCAGCTTGTCCAGCAGCGCACCCGGGGTCCCAGCGCACAGGCCGGACCCCGGGCATCCACCACCGGGCTCCTCCTCGATGACGGGGATGGAGGACGTGGCCGGGTCATCGCCTGCTCTGCCGTCGGGCGGGCAGTCGACACTGTCTCCGCGGCGCAGGGGTGCGCGCGCGGGGCGGGGGGCACCAGATTGGGCCGTGGATGGGGTGGGGGGCGCAGCGCGTGCTCCAGGGTCGCTGTGCTGCCGGCCCCGCTGCTGCCACTGCTTGCGTGCATGAGGGTGCGGGTGCGCGCGCGCCCTATGGCGTGCTGTGGCAGACAGGGCGTCGTCGAAGTGCGGGTCGTGGCGTAGAAACTCGTGGAACAGCGCGTCTGTCTTCTCATCGATGCTGTAGTCGCGGCGCGGAGCGCGGCGAGGCCAGGCACGCGGGCTGCGGGGACGGACGGGTGTCTCTGGTGCGGGGCTCTCGAAGCTGCAGCCCACGGTGGCCTCGCGGCCTGCACTCGTAAAGGAGGAGCGCTTCTCGGGCGCGCTAGGGGGCCCATCATCCCCCGCACCGCGGCCTTCGATGCTGGCATAGCCGCTGTCCATCTGCAGCAGCTTGCGTGGTCCGCCCGTCTCTCCATCCGCCGGCCGCGGCATGGGTGTGGGTGGCGGCGAGGGCGGTGGAAAGACGGGTGCGGCGCCCCCGGAGCCCGAGCCCGAGCTGTCGCCACTGCGCACCGAGTCACGGTCGTTGCCGCTGCTGCTGTGGTCTGAAGAGGCAGCCGCGTGCAGCTCGAGCGAGGCGCGCAAACTCCAGATATCGCGGTAGATGGTCGGGCCCTGCTCGAGCCCCGCGTCTCGCTCTCCATCTGAGTCTTGTAGCTGTTCAGGCCCCGCGATGATGCCACGCTCTAGGGGGGACTCAGGGCTCGCTCCACCTGCGGCGCCCACCTCCTCGGCTGCCTCTAGCCTACAAACCAGGCCGCAGTCAGGAGGCTGCATTGGCCCCCCTTCTTCCCCCCGCCCCGCGTCCCCTCCCCGCCCCCTCCTGACCACCCTGCTTCTCGGTCCAGGACGATGGGCACAGATGGGAACCCTTTAGGCTTGGCCGGGCTGTGGAAGATGATGTTTCTGAGTGCTGCCTGTCCACTTTGGCCTGGATGCTCTTGGGTTAACCCAGAGCCGTCCTGGCGCCTGCCAGTTCAACCAGGGTCTTACAGGAGAGATGGGAGGGAGGTTCAAGAGGGAGGGGATATATGTATAACACGTATATCTATGGCTGACTCATGCCGATGTATGGCAGAAACCAACACGATTTGTAAAGCGATTATCCTTCAATTAAAAATAAATAAAATGTTAAAAGAAAATGTGACCAGGGCATCTGCTGGTAGTGCAGGGGGTTGGCCCCTCGCCCTGAAAGAGTTAAGGTTCTTCTCAGGAAATGCCTTCTTACTAAGAACTTCGTGTACCAAGGGGTTGCTGGGGTTGGATTGGACCAAGTGGAGTCCACCTGAGCCCGGACACCTGGGTGACCCCTCCAGGGGCCCCCACCACAGATTGACAGGGACCCAGGAGGAAGATAACACATAGAAAGTGTTGTGATCTCCCTGACCAGGAAGCACCCAGGACTTGGAAGCCTGCCCTGCTCCTTGGGTCCAGTTGTCCATCCTGCTGACAGGGGCCCAGAGTTTCCTGGGAGTTGCCCTTAGGCTGAGGGAGAGGGTGGCACCCCCAGAAGTGGTCACAACAGTTTCTGAGTAGCAGCTGTCCAGCCCCAGGAGCACCAGCAAGCGGGAGGTACCCTGGGTCCACAGCAGAGACCTTCACGCCCTAGGCTTCAGCAGGAAGCAGGGGCCCCACCCATCCCTCAACCCTTGCCCATTCTCCCCCACTTCCCTTCTGCGGCCCATGCTGGAGAGATGGCCCCAGTGAGGCAGCCTCCAGGAAGACTGTGGAGCCAGAGGGACTCGACCGCCCCTCCTCGGGGCCACCTATGGGGGATGGGATGGGGCAGGGGCCCACAGGTCCACCCCAGCACCTCTATCTACTGAAAAATACCTGCCGAGACTGGGGGGCGGGCTGGTGGGGCTGGCCAGAAAGGGGCGGGGGCTTGGGAAGACCATGGTGTCACCCGCGCTGGCAATGTACTGGATGAAGTCCACGTGGGGGGCATCCCCTTCCTCCTGCTCCATGCTCTCACTGGCTGCCCGCTGCCGCTGGAAGTGGTGTCGCTTGGGGGAGCCTGTGTAAAGGAAAACCGACCACCTGCCTAAGTCCCTCCTGGCACCAGGCCCACTGCCCACATCTGAGCCAGGCCAGCAGACACCAGCCTGGACCAGGTGAGTGTCTATCCCACCCTGTGGTGCAGCTGGGAAACGAAGGTGCTGAGGGCCGGAAGACCAGGACCAAGCCCAGCGGCCAGGGTGGGCATGCGTGGAGGTGCCAAGGCAGCAGGCAGGTGTGGCCAGAGCAAGGACTTGTCCTGGTCATCAAGTAAGACACGGCCTGGCTGAAGGGTGAAGGTAGGGCCAAGTAAGGGACAGGGGAGGGGGAGAGGTGATGCTCTCTCCTGCCAGCTCCAGATCCCACCTCACTGGTGGGCCAGGGAAACTGGTGGTAGAGCCTCAGGGGTGGGGATGGTAGTAACCCAGCAGACAGGTTCTGCGTGCTTCTTGTGTGCATTTGCCTGTAATCACCTCTGGAATTACAGGCTCCACCTAGGCTCCCAGTGGGGCAGCAGGACAAGCCCTCCCCTCCCCTTCCCGGCCAGGAGCACTCAACCAGAAATCAGCCCTCCCTCGCCCCATGGCGCCGGAGCCTGGCTCCAACAAGGTGCTGTCCCTAATCCCCTCACCCTGCCTCTCCTGGCACTGGGACCCAGGGCAGTAAGTGCCCTAGCAGCCTGGCCCTCCTGAGCTCCAGTGAGCAGCATTGGTCCCAGGAGTTGGTGCCACACCCGCCACCGCCACCCCCGACCTGCATGGCCCCTGGGTTGAGGTTTTAGAAGCCCTGTGTCCAGGGCACCATGAGGAGGGGTCTGCAGCATCAAAGGCTCACCACCTGTGGTTGTAAATAAAGTTTTACTGGCACACAGCCATACCATAGTACATGTCATCTAGCTGACTACAGCGCCAGAAACACTGTACGAGGCCTCAAGGGAGAAGCTCACTGTTGTCCGCTCTAGCTGGACAAGCCCTGGCTTTACTGGCTCACTGTGTGCAGCCCCGGTCATCCTCCTGACCAGCTTGTGGGCCAGATGCCCACTAGTGAGCAGATGATGCTGGCCAGTCTGGGGTGGGGACTGGGGACCACCTCCCCACCCCCCCCGACGGTGCAGAGCCACCTGCTGCTCCACATCCCCCTGGGCCTCACTCCCCACCAGCGGCTGCAGCTCACCTCTTGTGTCCAGACTGGATGCCCGCTGGCTGGGCTCCAGTTTCCATTTCTTGACCTTGAAATAGGGGCTGGCCCCGTCCAGGCTAGCATGGCGCCTCAGGCGGGTGAAGAACTGCAGGACGGGGCCTGCCCCAGAGCCTGGGCCCGCCTCCCCAGGCCCTGCTGCAGCCCCCTGCACACCAGGCTTGGCGCTCCTGGCCCCAGTGTCCAGCTGTGAGAGAAGAGAGATGCTCTGAGATCCGCTAACCCCTCCCTGCTGCCCGAGTGCCCGCCTGGCTTGGGCCACTTGTCACTCACTTGGAGTGCAGAGGAAGAGCAGAGAGCTGGGGCTGGGTGGGGGCCACGCTAAACCAGGGGGGGCTGGGCCTCTCCCCAACCCCCAGACCTTGCCTGAGAGGCTCTCCAGGCAAAGGCCAGCTCTGTCTTGCCCAGCCCAGAACAGGACAGGGTAGGGGGTGTCCTGTCCCACAGCCTGGGATGGTCCTGACCATGCCCTCTCCAGCTGCTGGACAATCCTGGAGGAGGTGAGCCAAATGCACGTGGGCCCCATGTATAACCTGACCCTCTTCCTCCCGGGGCGGGGACCAGGTAGAGGCCCATAGGCTGACCCATGCTGGAGAGGGGCAGAGGACGGAGCTGGGGAGGCCTCACCGAGCTGCCTTCCCCGGAGTCACTGGAGGCCGAGGGGCTGATCCCGAAGTTGGCAGGGCCCACGGCCGAGTTGTAGGGGTCACCTGGCAGGGCGGAGCTGGGGCCCACGGAGCGGCCGGTGAGGGCCTTCCCCGGGGGCTGTGGGACAGAGCCAGGGGGGAGGAGGAAGCAGTGACAGGTCAAAGAGCATGGGTGGGTGAGGGGGCGTGCTGGACCCCCACCCACTGGACCTGGCCAGGCCCCACTTCCCAGTCTGAGGTGAGGGGCACAGCTGGGGGAGGGTGTGGGTGGGCAAGGTGGTGCCTGCTGGGTGGGGGTGGGGTTGGGGTCCCACCCCTGAGCTCCGGGCCACCTGCCACCTGACTCACCTGGAATATGGCAAGGCTGGCCTTGGGGACAACCGTGGAGTGTGGTGTGGCAGTTGCACTGGCCTCACCAGAGTCACACTCGTGAATGGTGACGATCTTGAGGGGCGGCAGGTGCAGGTGGGTGAGGCGGGCATTCTTCAGGTGGTGGAAGTCCCCCTCCGTCAGGGTGTACCTGCGCCCAGCGCGCCTGCCTGTCACCTCGGGCAAGCCGGGCCCCCACACACACTCCAGTGCCCTCTCCAGCCCCGCTGTCACTGCCCACCAGGTGCTGGGGAGGGCGGGGGCGGCAAGGCGAGTTCCCAGGTTAGCCGCTGCACTGGCCCTCCTTACCGGCGGCCCTTGTCCTGCGCCTTCCGACTCTGCTCAAACAGGGCTGCTTCATTGAAGGACACCCGGCGGCCGGTGGAGCTGGTGGACAAGAAGCGCTGGGTCTCGGTGTCCTGACCCTCCGGATCCTCCCCCCTGAACTCGGGGTCTGCGAGGAGAGCCAAGAGAGGGTGGGCCACGAGTGGGCCGGCAGGCGACTAGGGAGGGGAGTGGTTGGGAAGGGAGCACAGAGGGCCCGGCTAACCACCAGGGGCGGGGCAGGGTGGGAAGGTGGACGGGCACTCGCTCATCCGCTCACACACTCACTCACGCAGCACGCGCCTGTGAGCACCTACGCGTGGGCTTAAGGAAACAGAGATGAGTCGGAATCGAGCCGCGCCCAGTCTGGTGGGGGAGACAGACAGACACAGATGGTCAGGCGGCCCAAGGGGGGCGGCTGCGGGGTGGCCAGGTGTGGGCAGACAGGCTGGGACAGGGCCTGGAAGGGAGCCTCACCTTGGGTGGGGTGGGCACCGTTGTCCAGGTAGGTGGTGGTGGTCTTCTCTGCTTCCTCTGGGGCTCTGGGGAGTGCAGCGAGAGAGCACAGTGGGCCTGAGGACTCAGATTGGCTGCCCTCCCTGGGGCCCCAGCAGGGCTCCCAACAGGCAGCATCCCGAGCTCACAGGAGCCTGGGCACTGTCCTTTAGAAGTACGCCTGCATGCCTGCACCTGCTCTTAGGGGAGCTCTCACGCTGACCTGTCCCAGTTCCCCGAGGGGGTGGGGGAGAGGGGACTGCGCACCTGTGGAGGCGTCGGTGCGCCTCCCAGCAGCGCCTGCAGAGCAGAAGCGCACCCGACAGCACCGCGAGGGCGCCCCCGACAAAGAGCGCCATCACCACCATCAGCAGCAGATAGCTGTCCAGGATTGGGCCAGGCTCTGCCTGCGGGGCCAGCAGGTCAGGGGTCAGGGCCAGTGGGCATGACCTCTGGCAGCCCCGTCCCCCCCTTTCCCCCCATCCCTCACTCACTGTAGGGCGATCCGTGGCGTTGTCCCACGTCGTGGTGAGGGCAACCGTGGCGGTGGTGGTGGCGGCGGCGGCCGTGGCCATGGTGGCCGTGGGCTGCATGATGAGGCTAGGAGGAGGGGTGGGGGGCGGAGGCAGGGCCTGCTCAGCTCCAGCTCCCGCGTTCCCTCTCCCGTCTTCCTTCCCGGGAGCGGGAGCAGGGGCCCACACAGGGCGGTGACTCACAGAGTGGTGGTGCTGGGGGAGCCACGAGGCAGCCCCCACTGGCTCAGATCAGACCTCCATGTCCCCATCTTTGTAAAGGAGGAGGCGCGTGCGTACCAATAGCCAGCTTCCCCAGCCGGTGGGGCCAGCCCGGCAAGGTGGCGCAGGCCGGGAGCCCTGCCCAGGAGAGGGGAAACTGAGACCCGAATCAGCTCACTACCGCCAGACCCCAGGGTTCTGGGGTCCGGCCTGCCCCATCCGGGGAGAGGGAGGGGCTGCCTCGGCCCCAGGAGACGGCTTCCAAAATAGCCGGGACTCGGACCATCCGCCGGGCTGTCCAGCCAGGGGAGGGGGCGGAGAGGCCGAGCCCTGGGATCCCCAGGTCACGACTCCAGGAGGTTCAGGACTCACTCCGCCCAGCGCTAGTGGGAGTGACAAGGCCAAAGGAGGCGCATCTGTTCCCAACCCTCAAGAATCTGGTTCCCATGGTGACTGAGCTAGCAGGCCGAGATGGGGGGGGGGGGGGAGGAGGGGGAGGCGGGTTGCCAGGGAGCATTGGGGAGGGGAGGGGGCGCGGGGGAGGGAGGCCTCCTACTGGGGCGGCTGGAGCCAGCCCGGGGCGGCAAGATGGCTGCTGCCGCCGCCGCCCGCCGGTGCCGGCCGCTCGCGTGCCCCCGCCGCACCCTTCCCTGCCGGAGCCGGCCGGCTCCACGTCTGCCTGACGCTGGGGGCACCGAGATAGGAAGGGTCTCAGATCTCAGCAGAGGGACTGCCTGGACGTTGCACCTGACCGCCCTCCCCAATGCGCCCTCCCGGTGGGAAGGACCGGCGGCTGCACTCTGGATTGTCAGGGAACGGAGTCTGGGGCAGGATGACCAGCAGCTCTGAGTGGGCACTGCGCGCGGCCCCTGCCCACAGGAATGGGAGACTGTGCACAGGTTCCAGCGCCCCCAATCCATCGGGGTTTTCACCCAACTGGACGAAGGGAGGCGGGCACCGAGGCCCATAGCAGGGGAGGGGCCTGGCAAAAGCCAGGTGTCCTCGGCACTTCGGGTCAGAGGCTGGTCGCGGGTCCCCTGCATCCATGGGGGAGGGGGCCCCTCTATGTAGGTCGGGAAATGAGTTCAGGCTAGAGGAGGAGGTGGCAGAGGCACAGAGACGTTGACAGGAGACCAGGAAAGACAGTAGGAGGCCCAGGGGTAAGGGAGGTGGGCTTCTAGGGGGCAGTCGGGGACGTGAACCTAGGGCGAAGGTTGGCCACAGGCCACCCTTAAGACCCGCGGGGTCTCGGCTCCGGATCGGGCTCACCATTGCGCCCACCCCCGCGTCCCCAACCGGCCCCGGAGATGGGGATGGCGAGAAGTGAGATGCAGATAACCGACTTTGGGCTTGTCTCAATCTCGGGCTAAGCCAGGGGGCGGAAATGCCACGGCTCTGGCCGAATCTCTCAAGGGGAAACAGGCTGCGGTGGGCGTGGGCCAGGGTCCCTATCACGGGCGCTGAAGTTCGGGTGCAGAGCGCTAAAGATTGGCCCCCACGCCGACCACGGCTCCTCCGCTCTCAGCCTCCGGCCTCGCCGCCTCGCGGGCAAGGGCCGGAGATCTCTAGCCAGAGCTAGCCGTGCGGCCTCGCCCTGCCCCCCGCCCGACCCAGTGCAACCCCAGGCCCGCACGCGCCTACCTCAGCGCCGGGGTGCGCGGCCCATGGGCGGCGGGCAGGCGGCTGCGCGGCGCTCCCGGCTGGCTCCGGCGCCCGGTAGCGGCGGTAGCAGCAGGAGGAGAATTTATGAATGGAGAGCGCGGCGCGCGGGGGAGGTAGGCGCGAGAGGAGGGGCTGCACACGTGATCGCGTTGGCTGCTAGCCAGCTCCGACCAGCTCGGTGCCGCCCGGTCCCCGGCCGGCCGCCCCAACCGCACTCGCCACCGCGTCTCGCTCGCTTGCTCCGCGCCGGCCGTCGCCTCTCCTTCCCTTCCGGAGGGGGCGGGGGGCGGAGCCTACGCTCCCGGGCGCCCCCTCCCCACGCGGAGCCGCCCTCTCCAGAGGCAGCTGAATCTCCGTTCCAGGTCCACGGCGCACGATTCCTCGACCTCAGGGGAAGGGGGAATCAAAGGAGTGTTGGTCCTGGGGCGCAGGACTCCCCCCAGCCCAGTATCCTGGGGGTGCACAGACTCCCCGTCGATGGCTTTCCCAATTTGGGAGCCTATTGGGTGCACAGCCAGGGAGCTCCGGGGCACGTGTCCATCTTTCTTCCCTTGTGTGGGCTGCACTGTCAGGCTCGCCTTGTTAAGACTGGCAGAGATAATGGAACCCAACATATTGTGAGTGCCACCAAACAAGACTACCCTGCTGAAACTCCATGTCAGGTCAGCCCCAAAGCTGCTCTTTCTCAGACAGCTATGCATCATCCTTCTAGATGCTAAGGTCATCAAGCTACCACCAGCCTGGCTGGGGTCCCATCCGTTTGCCCGGACTTATGTTCAATACAGCTCAATGGCTCCGCTTTCCTGTGCAGTGAAAGTGGAAGGATCATTCCAACCTCAGGGCCTCTGTCCCGGAAGCTGCCAGGCCTGAACGGCTTGCTCCCTGCCTTGCTTCCTTCAGCTCTTACTCTCACCCCATGCTCCCATGCCCTGCTACACTTGGCTTCTCTTCGAGGCCCTGCATGTCGTGCCTGCTACTTGTTCCTGTGTGTTGTGTCCCTGCTCACCTCTGCCTCCTGACCTCCCAGAGCAGGAGTTCATTTGTGTTGGGTCCCTGAGCATATCCCCGGGGGGAGCACAATGGAGGGAACATGCGTGTTCAGTGCATGAAAGGGGGACACTGCCAAAGGAGGACAAGGGGCAGTCAGGGGAACAACTACCTAGGAAGGCTGGCTCTGGGCACGTGTGAAATGCATGTGCGAAGTCCATGAGGTCCCAGAGTGTGTGGGCTGAAGATGAACATGCCCGAGGAGCAGGGGGAAGCCAGTTTGTGGTTCCCAGGACGGGAGTGATATTGTCCCTCTTGGCTGTGCGTAGACGAGGCACTGTGGTGAGGCCAGGAAGGAGCGGTGAGGCCATCCAAGCCAGTAATGGCTGCAGTGGCGGAGCTGGGTGGAGGAACCTTGTTGACCGGTCCAGCAGAGAATTCCAGGATAACCCCAGGTTTGGGACCTGGATAACAGGTAGCCCCGTCCCCTTGGCTACCCTGGAAGGGGAATTAGAGACCAGTCCAGTGGATGGGTTTGAGGCGCGGATTAGAATAGGCCTCCATTCCAGTAGGATCCAGGGCTCCGAGAGGCGCGTGGACAGGACGCACCCCTAAGAAATCAGAGTACAGGTTCCCTCTGTGAACATCCACCTAGGGCTAGGATGCTCAACGCACCCTAGGAGCCCTTAACAGCGCTGGTCTAGAGGGTCTGGCGGGGGTCTGGGCCCCAGGCCTCGGGCCTCCCTGGTGTGGGAGCCTCTTTTGGACACAGCACCTGCGCAGCCACGGGCCCAGGTGTGACACCTCTCCCCTGCGCTCTGCATCCGTCCGCTCCTCAGCCAAGGCTCTTCCCGATGTAAATCCCAGCCCCGCGGAGCCCTACTTCGCGTTTTCCCGGAGCCCAAGGTGGGGGCAAGGACCCAACCCCTGGAGACGACCTGCCGGGGCGCGGGGGCGGAGCAGTGACGTCAGCGCCGCGAGCGAGGCGGCGCGGGCAGCGGTGACGGCAGCGCAGCCCTGGGCCGCCCGCGCGCACGCGCCCCTGCGTCAGCAGCGCACGGGGGCGGTGGCCGGGCGGGGCCGCGGGGAGCGCACCTCTGGGCGCAGTACGCCCTCTGCCGGCGCCCTTAGGGTTACAGCCAAGAGGTTCCCGCTGGACGTTTGCCGGGAGCTGGACACTCTACCTGGGATGCCGCCCTGGTTCGCCGCCTGCACCTCCCACAGTCACAGCCTCTTCTATCCGGCCGTCGCCCCTTTGTTATTTTTATGTATTTGTTACCTCCTAACGTACTGCACAACTTATAAACTATGTTGCGCGCGTGCTAAGTCTCTTCAGTCGAGTCCGACTCTTTGCGACCCTATGGACTGTAGTCCACTAGGTTATTCTGTCCACGGGATTCTCTCGGCAAGAATACTGGGACTGGTTGTCATGCCCTCCTCCAGGGGATCTTCCCCACCCGCGTTTCCTGCATTGGCAGGCAGGTTCTTTACCACTGTTGCCACCTCGGACGCTCATATATTACGTTAATGTCTGTTAAACGCCCCCACCACCCCAAACCAGAGCAGGAATCTCGCTATTTCCTTGATGTCTCCCCAGCGCCTGACATCCAACGAGCGTCCCCCAAATCTTGAATTAAGTGTTTCCGTAACTTCTCCGCGCAGGCTTCTGGTCCTCAGGGTGCAGAGCCATGTAACCGATCTCCCTCACTGTACCACTGGGCTAGGAGCTCTCGCCGGAAGGAAACTACAATCCCTAGCATGCCACGCGCCCAAGTGGTGCCTCGTCTTCCGCAGCGCGCGCAGCGCGCCGGGAGTCGTAGTTCGCGCGTGCGCTCTCGCCAGGCTCCTTCTCCCAGAAGTCCTCTCGCGTCGTCCTCCTCGCCCTCCAGGCCGCTCCCGCTTAACAGGAGTGAGCTCGCCTCTGCGTCGCCTTCCGCTGTCCGCCAGCCGTCATGCTCCCCTCCGCGTTGCTCCGCCGTCCGGGTTTGGGCCGCCTCGTTCGCCAGGTCCGCCTCTACGCCGAGGCTGCCGCTGCTCAGGCCCCTGCCGCGGGTCCGGGACAGATGTCCTTCACCTTCGCCTCACCCACGCAGGTTCGGACGTCCGCGGTGCTCGGGACCCCATTCTGGACCCCTCCCCCATGTGGCCCAGGATCCGAGCCCCCAGTCCTCAGGTCGGCGACTCCCACTCCAGACCCGCGCCCCTCCTCCGTGTGATCCGGGATGCGAACTCCCAACCCTCAAGTCGGAGACCCCCGTTCCAGACCCTCTCCCCTCCTCCATGTGGTCCGGGATCCGAGCCCCCAACCTTCGGGTCGGAGACCACCCGCATTCTGGACCTATGGTCTGGGATCCGAGCCCCCAGTTCTCGGGTCGCCTCCCCTCAGCCCCTATTTCGGCATGCATTCGTCTTCGCGAGGTTCAGAACCTGAGCCCCTTGGCCCTTCTGCCGAATTCAGTGTCTCCTCCCCTGGCGGCTCGCTGGTGGTGCTTTAACCGTATCTGCTTCCGCGAAAGCTAGGGTGTCTGGATTTCGTCCTCAAGTAGAGGAAGGTGCTGTACCCCTCCAAAACATTGGCCGCAGCGGAGCCGCCTGTGCCCCCCTCCCCCGCCCCGCACCTGTCACTCCTGTTCTAGTTGTTTAACTACAGAGGACACCGACTGCTGGGCCTCGAGGGACTGGCCTTAGGTGACCCTTTCATCACGTGTGTTCTCTAGGTGTTCTTCAACGGCGCCAACGTCCGCCAGGTGGACGTGCCCACGCAGACCGGCGCCTTTGGCATCCTTGCAGCCCATGTGCCCACTTTGCAGGTCCTGCGGCCAGGCCTAGTTGTGGTCCACGCTGAGGATGGCACCACCTCCAAATACTTCGGTGAGTCGAGTGGGCACACAGATAGTAGAGGACGCACGTCTCAGCAGAGTGTTTTCAGTCCTGTTTTCAGGTGGCAGCTTGAGAAAGGGCGCCAGGGACATAGACCATCCCCATACGGGCAGTAGTCTAATTGTGGTTTGGGATGTAACTGCTCAGCAGTTGGGACTGACAGACTGGGGAAAGAGACCTAAGAGTGCTGCCTGGCAGGTGCCTTTTGGAGAAGGGGTCCTTGGTTCTGTAAAGGTCTTTCACAGCATGGCTCCTGTCCAGCACTGGAATTCAGCTGGGGATCACCCCAACCTTAGCTCAGCTGCCGGGCAAAGAGAGGGGTCTCTGTCTCCGTGTCCAGCCCCCAGCGGATACACTTGTTGGCTGCCTGTCCACTTGTGTGCTGGGGCCTTTCAACCCTGGAGCCAGGTTGTAGGGTCAGCCTGCCAGCCTCACAGGGGCTGTGGGGCTGACTCTCAAGCTCCCTCTTCCTGCAGTGAGTAGCGGCTCTGTCACAGTGAATGCTGACTCCTCCGTGCAGTTACTGGCTGAGGAAGCTGTCACCTTGGACATGCTGGATCTGGGGGTGAGTGTCCTGGGGGAAGCAGGGGTTTGGTGGGAACAGGTGCCGGGCTGGGGTCCCTGCTCAGCCGTCACCCACCCCCACCCCCTGCAGGCAGCCAAAGCGAACCTGGAGAAGGCACAGTCGGAGCTGTTGGGGGCAGCAGACGAGGCCACTCGGGCTGAGATCCAAATCCGCATCGAGGCCAACGAGGCCTTGGTGAAGGCTCTGGAGTAGGCGGTGCCTGCCTCACACTGGTCCAGCTGGGAGACCTGGCCGGAGCTGGGCAAGGGTGGCCTGGCATGAAGACCCAGCTCCCCATGGGTGCAGGCTGACAGGGAGCGGGCCTGCGGGAAGCTGTCCTGTTAATAAGCCACTAGGGGGCAGCACAGTGCCAGTTTCTGCGCCCCTTGGGGCCCTGCCCCTTTACGCTAAATAAACCCAGGTAAACAAGCCAGCTCTGGCAGGTTGGGTGGCTGGGGGCAAGCTGGGACACTTGCCCTGCCCGCGAGGAATGCTGTCCCCCTGGGGGGGTCTCCTGCCATCTGCACCACTGCTCTGCCCCTGCAGTGTCTGCTGCAGAGACCGCTGCTCCTAGCCACCGCCAGCAGCCTGCCCCCTGCCCAGCCCATATTAAAGACCTAGGATCCAACTTGTTTATGCTGATTTTATCCTGCTTGGTGGTGGGCTCCGGATTCAGTCCAGCGTCTCGCTGGCTTCCTGTGTCTGCCCACTGAGGCGGGGTGCTGAATGCTAGCTTCAGCTTTCCTGGGGCCGCAGGCTGTGTCCTGAAACATCCTGAGTGTCTGCAGTAAGCTGGGGGGGGTGGGGACACTGCTAGTAAAACCAGGCTGGGTTCTGGTCTTCACCCCGAGAGGGTGGGGACAGGCAAAGGTCACCAAGCTGGGGCTGGGGATGGTGGGCAGGGGTGTGGTTTGCCGCTTGTGGGCTGGGCCTGGGCTGCCCAGCGGACAGCAGGGCTCCACCAGGTTCCAGACTGACGTGTGCCCCGTGGGCGCCCCGCCCTAGCTGCCCTGGGAAGGGGCTGGCTCTGCCTGCTCCCATGGAGGCCCCGCCCTGTGTTCGCCTGGCCTGTGGGTGGCCCCAGCTGGCCAGGCGCCCAGTCCCTGGTGGTGTTGGCACCTCCGTGGCACCCCGGCCCCTGGAATGGCCCCAGATGGGTGGGGTGGCTGGGCGGGGGCGGTCCTGGCACCTGGAAGCTTCAGTGCTATCCCACCTCCTTCAGCCAGTCATTCCTTTTTTTGCAACCGAGGGGTGTCCTGGAACTGGCTTCAGGTGGCCGGCAGGAGTCGCCTTGCCCCCTTCCTGGCCCTGGGTCCAAGCAGAGCGGGCAGGGGATTCCAGGGGAGTGAATGTGTGGGAGAGCTCGGGCCTCCCTGTGTGTCACTGGCAGCCAGAAGGTGACAGAGAGGCCACTCCAGGGCTCTTCATTGGTACGGATGGGCTGCGAGGTCTTGTGTCATGGTCCCGTGCGAATGACTGTCCCACGGCTGTTTCTGAGGCTTGGTGTCCCGGGAGCTGCCATGCCAGCCTGCAGCTCTGAAGAGGGCATTTGTCCAGGCTTGCTCCTTCTGGGCAGGTGAAGCCCAAGCAGCCGGCCCCCACTTGCCCAAGAACCCCCAGCTCAGATAAAGCTGGAACTGCTGTGGGGGCTCAGGTGCAGCCCCCTCCCCAGGCTTAGGGCACAGATTTTCCGACTTCTGGCCAGCTCCTTATCTGGTCTATAAATAAGAGTGAGGACACGGCAGGGGGCCTGCGGAAGGAGACCATCGCTGACCACTGAAGCAGCGGCCCTGACACCAGGTAACCTGCCCCCGGCATTCTGGGACTGGGACACAGCTGGGCCCCACAGTGCAGAGCAGGCCCCCTGAGGGATGGGCAAGGCTTGGATCCTGGCCTGGGGACCCCTGTGCTGATAGACTGCAGGGATGGCCAGCACAGGCCAGGTCTTGTCCTGGGGTCAGGGCACCCAGGGTGGGAGTGGTCACAGGGCCAGGAACCAGGGACCATGACCCCCTACTGAGAGTGCAGGCTAGGTGGTGCCCAAGGGCTCATCTCCTTCCTGGGAAGGGATGCCCTCATATCTGGAGTGTGCTCGCAACCTGGGACCAGCAGCCAGGTGAGAGGGGTCTTCTGAGAAGGAGAGCCTGAAGCAGGCTGATCTGGCATGTTTATCAACTTGGACTTGCAAAGCCAGGCAGGGGCTGGTCCCCTCCTGTGTGTGTGACCTTCAGGAGCCCCATGCCAGGACCAGCCCACTCCCCTGCAGGCAGAGGAACCCAGCCAGGTGAGATGAGAGACCCACCTGAGGTCTCCACAACACCCCCACCCAGTGCCACCTGCTCACTTGAGGGTTCCACCTGGCCTGCCCGCCCTGGAGTCCCACTGTGCTCAGATGCTGCGGCTTCAGAGCCCACGTCCCCGATGCTGCCTCCCTGCTCTCCCTGAATGTAGGCCAACGGCCTGGTCCCACACCTGACCTTGGGGCCCTCTTTCAAGCCTCTTGTGCTTGTCGTGGACTTGCTCCTTCCTGGAGCTCTTCTGTCTCTGGCAAGCTCTTGTCCATCCCTCAGGCCCAGGCCTGATCCTGTGGGACTGGGAGTGTCTGGGTGTGCCTGTGACAGGGTGGGGGGCAGAGGCTGGGGGGCCTTGGGTGGGAGCAGGATGAGGACTGGCTCCATCCTAGAAAGGAGCACAGCCCTGGGAGGGGCCCCAGGGCAAGGGTGGAGGTGGAGGTGGTTGGGTGAGATAAAGGGAGGCACAGATAAGTGGATGGGGGTGGCCTGGGGTCCCCCTCCTCTGGACAGAGAGGGCCCTGCCCTCAGTCAGGGTCACCCTTAGAAAGCCTCCTACACGAGGCAGCCTGCAAGGACAAAGCTGCAGACAAACCAATAGCTGTATGCCCTCGGTTTCATCACCTGTAAGATGGGTAGGGTGAGTACACCCACAGCCAAGGCTGGACACCAGCAGGTGAGCTAACCTAATGGGCTGATGTCGATCGCCAGGCTTAGGTGAGGGCCCTGTATCCCTGGGGTTCTGGAGAGACCTGCTGTATTTTACTCCATACCACAGGATCTCATAAAGGTCACTGCCCTCCAGAGTCACAAAGCCCAGCAGGTAATGACGGATGCACAGGGCAGGCCTGGAGCTGGTGAATCGCTCCATAAATACCCTCTGAGGTCACCGTTAAGGGATGCAGGAGGCCAGGGCAGCTGGCTGGGGCACCCCCACTGCAGGCAGGTGACTCGGGCCTGTTTTCCTGGACGCAGGCCGCTGACTCAGGCACCCTTTCCCGTTCCCCAATGCTGGCGCCCCCAGGCGGAAACACCGGGCCTGGGGTAGCAGGAAAGGGGTGGGGCAACAAATCCAGCCGTGCACCCCAAAACCCTATGGCGGGGGCCGGAGTGCGGGTGCCCTCAGTCGTCAGCGCTGCCGACCGTGACCCTTGATTCGTAGCATTCAAGGAGGGCTACACCCCGCCCCCCACCCCGCTTCCCCCCGTTTAAAAGGGCGAAGCTTAGGGGGCGTGTGGCCCAGGCCGGACGGTGCCCCAGGGCCTGGCCGACAGGCAGGGGCGGGGGCCAGCCTGCGTCACCGCCCGCCCGGCCCCCCGCCCCCTGGCCACCTAAACTCCACCCCGAGGGAAGGCGGTGCGGATAAAGGCTCGGGGGCCGCCCGCTTAGCCCCAGACCGGCTCCGCCACCGCGTACTCGTCCCGGACGTGGGTACACTCAGGACAGTTGGGACCTCGGACGGGCCGCTCCCGGTGAGTGGGGGGCGGGACCTCACTGGCCGAAGAAGAGGGTTCTCACTCTAGGCTCTTAAGGGTGCCCTACTTTTCTTTGTTCTTTGAGCAGGCAGGGTTCAAGGTGTCTCCAACCCTGGGGAGCCCCTTGGGAACCGGAATGGGAAGGACTCGGCGCTGCCGGCAGAGCCCAGTCTGGACCTCTGCCCCCGCCCCGCCCCCGGGGCACTCCCACTCCCCGTGAGTGACCTTGAGTTAGTTTCCGTTCTGGCCTCTGTTTCCCCGACTGTGTAGCCCCAGTCTACTGACACAGAGGCTTAACGCTCTTAGGCTCCCTTAACGCCCGCAGTCCCGTCTGACTGCCCCCTACCCCGGGCTGCATCGGCGCCCCCTGCCCGGGTCTCTGGGCAGCGCTCCCGGGCGGGGCCGGCAGAGGGCGCGCCAGCGCTGCTGACTCACCGCAGCCCCGAGCGGCGCGCGCGGGCGCAGCCGGGGACGCCGCGTCACGTCACGGCTCGGGCGGGCGCGACTCGGGAAGCGGGCCCGGCCCGCGGGACGGGGGTGGGACGCGAGGTGGCACAGGCGCGGGAGGGGCCGTCCGGCAGCGGCCACGTCACCGGAGTGCAGGCCCCGCCCGCAGCTCCACCCCGTGCAGGGGCTTCAAACTTCTCGGGAAAGTGGGCGCCGCAGGCCGACCCTGCCGCGAGTCCTTCAGCGGGGACCCAGCCATGAGGCGCGGGGATCGCGTCCCGCTTCCGCTTGCAGCGGTTTCCCGGACGGGCACAGGGGGAGGCCCCGGCTTCCTACTCTTCCAGATTTGGGCCGCTGCCTTATCCCACGGCAAACCACCCCAACCCGGGGTCCCGGGCCCCGAGCGCCCCGCCGCCCGCCCTTTGTTGAGGGTCCCGGCCTTATGAATGGCTGCGGCGGGGCGGGGCGGGGGTGGGGGCGGGCCGGAGCGGCGCCGGCCCCGCCCCCGCCGCACTCCGCTTGGCCGCCGGGTCGGGGGCGGGGAGAGGGGCGGGCCCGCGCGGCCACGTGGGGCGGTGCCTCGGCGGCTCCCATTGGCCGGACCGCGCTGCCGACTGGGCTTTCGGCGCACGCTGATTGGTCGGCGCGGGCCGGCGGAGTAAGTAGTGAATGGGAGGGGGCGGCGGCCCCGCCCCTCGGAACGTTGATACATTATAACTTTTTTTTCTGTTACTTTCACCCCCAGATCCTCTGGCGGCGGCGGCGGCGACGGCTGTTGCTAAGGGAGGGGACGCGAGGGGAAGCACGGCCCGAGTAGCAGACATCCTTGAGCGTGGCTGGGTGAGCGGCGCCCCCTTCTCTGGGACCCTTCCCCGAGCCCGCCGCCCTGGAAAGGAGTTGGGAGTGTAGTCCCCACCTAGGAAGGCGCCCCGGCGAGCCGACGCGACCTCGGAGCTCCACTCGGATTTCTGATTCCTGATTCGCTTTCCACTCCTGGGAGCTTATCCAAAGGGACGCTCGGTGCCCTCCGCTTCCAGGGACGCAGAGGAAACCAGTTTGGGATCTCTTCCCCCAACCCGCCCTGCCCGGAGGCGCGGCGAGAATTGGCGGCGCCCCGCGGACCCCAGCCCCTCAGCGCGGGCCGGGGATGGAGCCGCAGCCCGGCGGCGCCCGGAGCTGCCGGCGCGGGGCCCCCGGCGGCGCCTGCGAGCTGAGCCCGACGGCCGAGACGGCGCCCATGAGCCTGGCCATCCACAGCACGACAGGCACCCGCTACGAGCTGTCGGTGCCCCCCGACGAGACGGTGGAGGGGCTGCGCAAGCGGCTGTCCCAGCGCCTCAAAGTGCCCAAGGAGCGCCTGGCGCTGCTCCACAAAGACACGTAGGTACCGCGCGCCCCCAGCCCCCGCGCCGCCCCCTCGGGCCCCGGCCCCGGGGCGGGAACAAAGAGCGCGCCGCTCGGGGAAGGAAGGGGGCGGCCAGACGGGGTACGGGGGCGCGCCGCGCGCTCACGGGCGCCCTCTGCTCGGCCTGCGTGTCTCGGCCCCCTCCCCCGCCCGGGGTCGCTGCACAAAGGCGGTTGCGAGGGCGCCTCGGGTCGGGCTTAGGCGGCGTCCCCCACGGGAAGGCAGGAGGCCCGGAAGGAGTAGGGGTCCCAGCTGCGGGGGTGGGGGGCTCTGCGGGGGCCTCCTCTGCCTGCGACCCGCCGGCTTCCGCATCTGTTCAGCGGCCCCCTTTGCGTCTGGCTGTTTCACCCCCCACTCGCGTCTCTCTGCCCCCCTTTGTTCTCGCCACCGAGCGCTCTCCGCAGTCTACCCCTCCCCCCTGCTATTTAAATCGCCTCCAGGCCGGGGAGCCCTCCCTCCGCGGGCCTCCGGGGACACGCAATGTCCATCCCCAGCGGAGGGGCCCGGTGGGGGAGGGGAGGGTGGGGGAGGGTCTCCTTTGTCTGAGCGGCGGCGGCTTGCGCCTGGGAGGGAGGGAGGGAGGAGGGGAGCCCGCCCGGCAAAGCCCCGAAAGGCTAAGCGCTTGGCCCGCAGGGACAGCCCAGGCCCGGGTGGTTGAATTACAAGGGGGCGGCCCCGGGGTGGGGGGAGTGTGCCAAGGGGCGCGCTGTGCCTGGATGGTGAAAAAGTGCTTTGCTGAGGCGCAACTGGAGTGTCCCAGTCCAGAACTGGGGTTCCTTGGAATAAGGGGTTTGAACTGCCAGCATGGGACTCCCAGGGTCTGACCTCCACCCTCCACACAAACTCGGGGCCCTGGATCTGGAAACCAGGAAGGGGTGGGGGCGATGGACTCCTGTCTCTACCACATAAGCATAGCCCTCCCCCGCGGACTCTGCTTCCGAGTCCCTGCCTTGTCTCGGCCGCGGCATAGCCTCACCCTCTTCCTTCCTCCCCCCCCTCAGCCGGCTCAGTTCGGGGAAGCTGCAGGAGTTCGGCGTGGGGGATGGCAGCAAGCTGACGCTCGTGCCCACCGTGGAGGCGGGCCTCATGGTAAATGGCTGGGGCAGCGAGCCCCGAAGCCCCGCGTTAGCAGGCAGCCCTCTCCCCTGCGAGCACACCCCCCAGCACTGACACGGAACCCCGTCCCTGCAGGGCTGCCCACCCCACCCCACCCCACCCCACTCCTCCTCAGGGCCCATCCTCAAGGTCTCCTCTTCTTCCTTCCTCTCTCTGTAGTCTCAGGCCTCCAGGCCAGAACAATCTGTGATGCAGGCCCTGGAGAGCTTGACAGAGACCCAGGTAAGATGCGCGCCAGCGCCCTCCCCACCCCTGGGGGCAACCGGTGGAGTGCCCGGCCACTCCGGAGAGCTTTGGGGTTGTTTGTGCTCCCAGGAGGCCTGTGGGAAGGGGAGGGGACGCGCCGCTCCGCCTTCGTGCCAGCTTGGCCTGGTCACCCAGCTTCCTCTTCCTCCTCCCCGCCCCCCCAGCACTCTCCACCTGACCTTGAGAGTCTTCTCTCCCACGGTGGCCTCCATGGGGGAGGGGGCCCAGCTTTCACAAGCCTGCCTGCGGGGTGACCTTGGCCCATGCTCTCACACCACTCCCACACACCCGGGCCTGCGTCCCCAGCCCCACCGGCTTTGTCGTGGAGCTCCCCTTGCCCAGACTGCGGTTTCCCCAGAGCAACATTTCTGATAGGAGGGTGGTTCTGGGTGACATTCCTTCCGCCTTCTGTGACCCCATTGTGAGGGGTGGGGAGTCACCCCTACTCCTCCTTCCTCTGGCCTTTGTTCTCTGCCCCAAAAGGGGGAGGGGGTGGGGGCGCCCAGCCCTGGGGCCAGCACAGCCCAGACAGGATGTTAGGAAAATATTTAGTAAGCGCGGGAGGGCGATGAGGAGGAAGGCTGGGGCTGGCCCACACAGGGTTCCCGGTTTTGTTGCAGCTTTTTTTTTTTTTTCCCTCCTTTCCTCATTTTTCTGGCAGTGGGGCCCTCCTCCCAGGAGGGTGACACAGGCCTCAGCTATCCGCCTGCTGCCAGGGTGGGGGTGGCAAGTCCTCGGCCTCCCTGGCTGGGCTGGCCCCCGGCCTCAGAACCTGCTCAGCGGCTTCCCTTCCTCCTGCCCCGAGGCCCTCGCCCCCTCCCCGGCGTGCTGCGTCCTGCCCTTGCCAGCCGGCTAGCACAGGGGAGGAGAAGGGGCCCTGGGAGCTGGGTGGTCCGCCACTGGGAGGGGCAGAGGAGGTGGGGGAGAGCCGGGAGCCAGCTGGGGGTGTGCTTTCTGGGGCAGATGTGACCTGAGCTCCCTGCTCCTGGGGAGGGGGGCGGTGCTGTGGTTGGCAGGGGGCCCCTGGGGCGTGTTGGGTTCACATCCGCCCCAGGGTGCCTGCGTCAGGAGGGAGTCGGGGAGGCACTGGGGCTGGGCGGAGTGACTGGGCTCCCAGCACTGCTTCCCTGCCTGGCACCAAGTCATGCCTGCCCCTTCGTCCTCCCCTGGGAGGAAGTTGCAGGGTGGAGTTGGGGGGGGCAGCCACTCTTATAAAGCCACCCAGGCCCTTTCTGCAAAGGGCATCTCTGGGGCTGGGGAGGGCACATGCAGAAGGGGCTGCGGGGAGTGGGGAGTGCACTTTGTCCGCCTCCTTTGCCTCCTCCCCATGGCCCCCAAAGTAGGGAAGGTTACACCAGCCGCTGCCAGCAGAGAGCAGGGAGGAGGAGGTGGTTCTGAGTCATCCCAGCCTGTGTCATTTCTCAGAAACCTCCACCCCCCCCACAATCCCGGCCCCTGGGGAGAGCGCAATGCTGGCGGGCCCCCAAAGGAGGGGTCCAGTGCAGATGGGGGGATCTTACAGGCTCCTCACCTGCTCCAAAGGGGTTGCCAGGTTGGAGATTCATGTTTGCATGGGCTGTATTGAGGCCTTGGGGGACTAAGGCCACAGAGTGAATGGTCAGGGCCCCCCCACTGCCAGCAGAGGCAACGCCTCCCCCTCAGCCTCAGCCCCGCCCAGGACAGATAAATATTTATCTTGAGAAAGCAAAGGTTAGGACAAGAATTTGTCCAGGAATTCCACCCACTCGCTGTCCGAGTAGTAGCTTAGCTGGGAGGGGGCCTGAGCCTAGCCCCTGCAGTGTGCACAGGCAGAGAGAGGGTGAGGAGAGGTGTGAGCTGGGGGTTGTTTGAGAGCAGAGATGCCGTCTGGGCCCCGCCCCCTCTGGCTCGGTTTCCCCTTGAAAGAACCAAGTTGGCCAGGGTGGGCCAGGCCCCCGTCTTATCAGCCTCTGTCCCGCCTCTGTCCCCCCACAGCCCCCAGCGGCTCCCGACCTGGGCCGGGCTGGCGGAGGCGGCTTCCGGAAATACCGATTCATTTTATTTAAGCATCCGTGGCACCGACAGGGACCCCAGAACCCACAGAGGGGCGGCGAGAGGCCCCAGGTCACACAGCGTGGGGGGCCGGGCCGGGCCGGGCTGGGGACACTGCGGGCTGGGGCCCTAGGCTTGACGGGCCTCTCTCTGCAGGTCAGTGACTTCTTGTCAGGACGCTCGCCGCTGACCCTGGCGCTGCGTGTGGGGGACCACATGATGTTTGTCCAGTTGCAGCTCGCAGCCCAGCATGCCCCGCTACAGCACCGCCACGTGCTGGCTGCTGCTGCTGCCGCCACCCGCGGGGACCCCAGCATGACCACCACCCCTGTGTCCTCTCCCTGCCGGCCAGTGTCCAGTGCTGCCCGTGTCCCCCCAGTGCCCACCAGCCCTGCCCCCGCATCTTCACCTGTCACAGCCGGCTCTTTCCGCTCCCATTCAGCCTCTACCACCTGCCCCGAGGTGAGTCTGGGGAAGGGTGCAGCGGGAGGACAGCAGACCCCCAGATATGTCTTCTGTATCCAGAATCCCATAGTTGTCCCCACAACCTGGTCTTGCATGGTATGGTGGGTGATATCCTGGCCCTGAACCCTAAGGGTTACCCTCACACCCCAAGCTCATGTGCCCTCCTTCCCCATCAGCAGATGGACTGTTCCCCCGCTGCCAGCACTGGTGCCAGCCCCACATCCCCGACTGGGAGCAGCCCCACCTCCCGCTCCCGCAAACCTGGCGCAGTCATCGAGAGCTTCGTGAACCACGCCCCGGGGGTCTTCTCAGGGACCTTCTCTGGTAGGTGTCAGAATGTCCCCATGAGCGGTAACACACACACTAGGCATGAGACGCTCCCCGGGGTGGCCACGTACATGCCTGGCTATACGGCCAGCCACAGGTCCACTAATGGGGGTGCAAGTGCCCAAGTCAGCCAGGGGTGCCCTATGTACACGTGGAACCCCGCACTGCCAAGGCCACACATCCACCACTGCAGTGTCCTCATCCATGTCTCCCCACAGGCACACTGCACCCCAACTGCCAGGACAGCAGTGGGCGGCCGAGGCGGGACATCGGGACCATCCTGCAGATCCTCAATGACCTCCTAAGCGCCACACGGCACTACCAGGGCATGCCCCCATCACTCACACAGCTGCGTTGCCACGCCCAGTGCACCCCAGACCTCGGCCCCAAAACTACCTCCTGTGAGAAGCTGGCGGCCGCGGCCCCGGCCTCCCTGAGCCAGGCCCGCTTGTGCAAGCCCCCGGGTAAGTGTCCCCCTTGCATCCCTCCTCCATGGGTCTCTCAAGGCTCCTCTGTGTGCTTCTTCCAGCAGCTGAGCCCCCGGTGGTGGGGAGGGGGTCGCCAGCTGCAGCTCGCCCTGCTCTGTAGGCGCCTGTAGAGAAGGGAGTGTGTGTGTTGGGGCACACAGTGTCTTTGTGCCCTCCAGAGGGGGCTCCATCCACACTTCCTCCTCACCCCCCTCGGGCACCTTATCCAGATGGTGGGTGAAGCCACTGTGAATGGCCCAGTCAGCCTGAGGGAGGGAGGGGGTTAGCTTCTCCTCCTGCTCAAAGGCAGCTTGTGCCCCCCTGCCCCCACAAAACCTGGTTATTCCGGACACATTCTGAGTCCTTCGGAATTGTGAAGTGGGCCCCCGAGCCCAGGTCCTGAAGGGGAAACAGACACAGCCTGAGCAGCTAATGTTTATGACAGCTGAGTCACTAAGGGCTGTCTTGGGCCAGCCCTGCCCTCGTGGAGCTGACATCCCCAGTTGACGGAAAGTTCAGTAGATATTCTTGTCTGGCTCCCTCGTTGGAGGGAGTGTCTTGGGTTGGGCTTGATATCCAGGGGCAGCTACTGGGGGTCCTCACATTTGGTTGGGACTCTGGCCTCCAAGGGACCCTCAGGGTCATGCCCACTGCGTCCTCTGCAGGGGACCGGCTGCGGCAGACGGAGAACCGAGCCACCCGCTGTAAGGTGGAGCGCCTTCAGCTGCTGCTCCAGCAGAAACGGCTCCGCAGAAAGGCCCGGCGTGATGCCCGCGGTCCCTACCACTGGCCGCCCAGCCGCAAGGCCGGCCGCAGCGACAGCACTGGCAGTGGGGGAGGTGGCAGCCCCAGCGAGGCGGCCGGCTTGGGCCTTGACTTCGAGGACTCCGTCTGGAAGCCAGAAGTGAACCCCGACATCAAATCAGAGTTTGTGGTGGCCTAGGAACCCTGTCCCTCACCCCAGCCCTGGGTGGCCGCCAGCGTGGCCTCACACGGGAGGGCAGGCAGGCTGTCTGTCGGTGCAGCAAGAGGCTCCCCCCTCCCGGTTCCGTGTCCTTCTGGTGGTTTTTTTTTTTTTTTTTTTTTAAAATTTCAATTCCTACCATGGTTTTCCGAACTCTCCATGGACTTGGGTTCCTGCCTCCTTGATTCGGCTCACACTCCGCCCCTTCCTCCATTGCCTCATCCTTCTCCCGACCTGCACTGAGTCCCTCCCGCCCACCTTCCCAAGCTCCAAATATGTAGCAGTCTTTCCAGATGGTTGAGAGAGAACGGAGACAAGGAAGCCGCCCCCCTTCCGTTCTGCCGTCCTCCCCACTCCTTTCAGGTTTAAGTCAAAAACGTAGATGCCTCATTATGCACTTTACAGACAGGGGAGGGGGCCGCAGAGAGGAGAGCCCCCACCGCAAACCCTGGCTCTGAAACCACCGGGCGAGGAACCCCGCGGTCAGGTGCGCGTCAACCGCGACCAAGCCCATGACGGCCAAGGATTGCTTCTTTTCTTCCATGATCGAACTCTTGTTCCTGATTTCCTTTTCCATGTACCTTTTTCCTGGAAAAGAAAAGAAAAGCCGTTTCAGGGGAGAGGCTGGCCAGAGCCTGCCTTGGGGTGCGGGCTGGGGTGTGGGACCCTTTCCTGCCAGGAAAGGAAAGAGGGGGGAGCCTGCCGCCAGCCTTCGCCGCCGTCCACGCACTGTGCGTTTTCTCCCACCCCACCCCGTTTTTCTGCGCTTGGGGTATTTATAGACTATTAATTTTCTGACTGAGCCAATAGTGGTTGGGAATCTCTTGAAAAATAGGGAGAGAAATGGCTGGGGAGAGGGGCGGGGATGATGCCCCACCCCCAGCCCTTCCTCCCCACCCAACCTGAGGGATCTGGGCCTGTGGACTGTGTCTGGGGGGCCCTTTGGCAGCCAGGAGGGGCGGGGGTGCTGAGCTGTGAAACCCCCGCTAGGGGCAAAGCTGTGTAGCATTAACCCCCCGTGGGGGGGGGTTCGCTGCTGGTCTAATTTGGACCCCCCCCACTCACGCCCCTGCCCCAGGGGCATCCCCAGGACAGAGGGGCAGACCTCCCCACTACTGGGGCCATTTCAATGGGGGTGGAGTTATTTTTTCATTCACTTATTTTTTACTGATAATGGAGACGTTTGGGCCCTGCCCCCCACCTGTCAGTCTTGTCCTGGCCCCGCCCCTCTGCTGCGCAACACTCCCCCCACCCTCTGCCTGCCCCTCCTTGTTAGAAGAACCCCAGGTCCTCACCCTACCCCAGGTTATGTGTTTAAAGTTAATGGTTTCAGATGTGAACATCTTGTGTTAACTGTAGCTCTGTACATTTTTTGTGGGGGTGGGGGGTGGGAGGGCGGGGGGGGTCAGAGGGGAGGGGTCAAGGATTTTGTTTTTATTTTCATTTTTCAAAAAAAAAGAAAAAGGGGCGGGTTTGTTTTTGAAACGCTGTCTTGGATATCTATTTAATGTGTGTTCTGATGGTTATTTTTTTTTTTTTTTTTAACGATTTTTAAATAACGTATGTGCCTCCGCTGGTCTGAGGATGGAGGCCCCAGGCAGGAACTGTCCACCCTTTCTGCCCTTGGGAGGGCCCCTCCCCAGAAGCATTACCCATCTTCGGGGAGGAGGGGTCGGGCTGTGGGGTGTCCCAGCACCTTGCGGGAGTTTCCTGTATGAAAACATGAAATTGGAAAAGAAGCCTACGCAAACACCGTGACTTCAAGGAATAAACAGAAAATGAAACACAAGTGTACGTCCGGCCTGCTCGCCTGGAGGGTAGAGTGGTTACTGAGGGGGTTCTGAGTATGAGAGAGGGTGGTCTTTCCCAGGAGGGCCACCAGGTCAGATGCTGGGGTAGCCCACCACCCCGGAGAGTGGAAGGGCTGCGGGGAGAGGGGTGCGTCCCATAACAGTTCCCACACCCCCTCCCCGCCCTGGGTTGAGGGTGGGCAGGAAGCTGTCTGGCAAGGGAGGGAGGGGCCGGCCACTTCCCGGTACCCAAGGCCGGAAGTCCTGCAGGGTGTGGGCACGGGGCTGCCCGAGGGCTGTGTGCCCTGGGTGGGGCCTCAGTTCTAAGTGGGCTGCAAGCGAGCCCAGAGACTCAGTCTCCAGGGAGACCTGGCCACACACGAGGCCACGGGTTCCCCAGGCACAGAAAGAGGGAAGTAGTTACATCCGCCCGCCCACGCAAAAGGGGTGGGCAGCCTGAGGACCCCTGGCCCAAGCTCCACCCCTAGGGGGGTGGTGCCAGGCCTCCAGGACACCCATCGCGCCCAGAGTCCAGCCAGGGCCTAGGGCAGGTACTCAAGGCCCTTCAGTTTGGCTCCACCCTGACCCTTAATGGACTCCTTTCGGCTTGCCAGGCCTTGCATTCCAGCTCTCCCCAGCCCTGGCCATTGCGATCAAGTTTCCAGGCCTTTGCTCGGGTTGTGCCCTACCCAGGAACACTCCCATCCCAGCTCCCCACCTCTGGCTGGGAACTTCCCTAGTCTGCGTCTTGCACCGCTGCCCACCTGGGGCTCCCTGAGGGCCGGGCCAGGTGGCAAGTCCCACCTTCATCCACTTTGGGGTTGGACAGAGACACACCATAATATACTGAAGGTCGTTTTACATGTATTTCCTCACTTAGCACCGTCACCTAAGAGAACTAATTATCCTCCCACTTGGTAGATGAGAAAACCCAGGCTCAAAGAGAAATACCATTTGGTCCAGAGCACTGGCGGTGTTTGTTAAATTAGTGACCACCGTCCCTAGGCTCATTTCCTGTAGCCAAGACCCAGCCCTCCTAAGCCCCAGTTCCAGGAGCCCCACCCAGGGGGAAGGGAACAGGTGCAGTCCAGGAGTGTCCTGGGAGTACTTGCTAAGGCCCTTCTGCCCCTCCTGCTACCCAGTCACCCCCAAATCATTGCACAACCAGGCCGGGAAGGTAGTATGCCCGGATCCGCCTTATCCCTTCAGATCTTAAGGTCAAAAGCACAAACTTCCCCTCTGGTTCGGAGAACCACAAGGTGGAGGTGAGAATGGGACAGTTAAGGTCGAAAACCCTGCCCACGCAGCCGGACCCCCGGAGGTTAGGGCTGTGAACCAGATGGCCACTGCAGGGCTGGGTAGGGGATAAGGAAGGAGGGTGTAGATCAAAGCACCTGCTGAATCACAGGAGTTGTGTCTGCACGGTGCAGGGCGGGGGGCACTTGGTCCACTGCTGGGTACTCTTCAGGGCGCTGTCTGGTGCCTAGCCCTGGGGTCCGAGGGTCACAGCCCTACCCGGGAGTCCTAGAACCCCACCCCGGGTTGGGGCTGTGGCCCTTGGTCCCTTCCCGCTGTGCGGGCCTGAAACGCACACGCCTGCGAGGGGGGCGAGGACAGAGAGGTGCCCAGCCGAAGGGGTGCAGCGACCTGAGAGGCGGCGGGTCAGGCCACGTGGTCGTGGGCAGCACAGAAAGGTAAATTGAGGCCCAGTGTCGGCAGGGGCTGCGGAATCACAGGAGGCGGGGACGGCCCTGAACCAACCAACCCCTCCTCCCAGGGAGGAAAAAGTTGAATGGGAGGGGGCGGCCCCCGGAAGCCCGCAGGGATGGAAACGCGGCTTCCATGGCAACGCGCCGCGAACCGGGCCTGACGTCACTGTGAGGCGGGTGCCCCGCCCGCCCCCGTCCTAGCGCTGAGAGGCTCAGGCCCCGCCTACTCTTGGGACGCCTCATTGGCGGCCACCTCATCGCTGGTCTGCTCGCACCAATAGCCGCGCGGGATTGCTGCCCGGAGGCGGGACTGCGGCGTGGCCAGGCGGAGTGCGCAGGCGCGGAGCGGGGGCGTCCGCCCAACCTCCTCCCCCCAACCTCCTTTTCCCACTGGCCGCACGTCCGCAATTTGGGGGCGGGAGGCGCGCCAAGGGGTCTGACTACCGATGCAGCTTTGAGACGGAAGAGGGGGCGTACCTGAGGGTGCCGCACGTGGACCCCCGCACGGGCGCGATCGCGTGCACCCGCCTTTCAAGGCCGGGCATTGTCTGTTGTCTCTTCCCCATGACCCTGTGTGCACGAGCTCCAGGCTAGGGGAGCGCAGGGCGGGGAGCGGGAGAAGGGCAGTTGGGCTGAGGCTCTGCCAAAAGAATAGGAGTTTGCCAACTACAGGAAAAGGGAAATGGTGCCCCTTGTTGGGAGCACGGCGTGCGCAGATGTCTGAAGACGTGAATGCGGGTGCATTTTGGAAACATCTGAAAGTCAGTTTGGGGGACCTAAAACAAAAGGCGACGGCAAGGACCCAACAGGAATGATTCCTCAAATCTGGCTTGGGGGCGATGAGATGGGGACCCCAAGGAGGAGGAGCAGGTGGAAGGAGCAGAGGCCAGAACATCCCAGGAGGTGTCTGGTCTGGACGCTCTGCTTAGACAAGCCTGGGAAGGGACAGATGAGGCATTGTCTGAAGGGGGCCTTTGGTTCACAGTGCGATGTCTTCAAGGGGGCTGCAGGGAGTTTGGAGGTTAGGGACCCAGGAGGGGTCATGGCGGCAGGAAGGCCTCGTCGCTGCCTGGCTATGCCTCAGTTTTGCTGTGACCAGTAGTCCACTCAGAGAAGGCAGCGATCAGTATAAACAGGGTGGCCTTTGCCAGGTCGGGATGATGTGACCCAAAACCTCTGGTCCGAGGTTACCCCTGGGGCTAGCTGGGGCGGACAGAGAGCCCCAACACTTAGATGGGGGTTGGCACTGGACGTGTGGACAGGTGTGGCTGCCAAGGTGTGGAGTCCAGACAGAGGCCTGGATCCAGGTGCTGGCTCACAGATGGGCCGTGCTTCTGGGGTGATGAGGCAGCTGTAGGCGGGCAAGAGAAGGTCACTGGGGTCACGTCTTTTTGTTCAATGCCAGAGTCCCCTGCGCGTGGCCAAATGGGTAACTGGGGCTAGCTGCACGGTTTTGAAATGCCAAAGGACGCGGCATTGGGGTGGCTTGGGAGGAAGGCTGGGAGAAGCCAGGTCCCTGGGGAGGTGAGGGTGAGTGGTGCCCCGCTGGGGCCAGCGCCAGCACCCCCAGCACCGGGCGTGTGCCCCAGCACAGCCACCCCCGCCCAGGCCTGGCGGGAACGCCCTCCTCTCCAGGCACCTTGGGAATGGGAGTTGCCAAGCTACAGCCAAGGGTGCTACGACTCAACTCAGGAGTCTCCCCTCCAGCCCCACCCACGGCCGCCCCCACCGGGCAGGGCAGAGGACAAGGAGCCTCCGGTGTCACTCGGGACGGGTGAGCCGCCCAGCTCGCAGGTGTGGGCGGGGCCGCTGTCACCTGGGGCCCTTTCCCGACTGGAGATGGCCCCCAGCCCTGGCCTGCTGCCTCGTTTCCCCTCACCCACGTATGCCCCTCCCCCTCCTCCCTTTGAGTTCTCCTTTCCTGTGTCTTCCTGTTCCCCTTTCTTGGTTTCTGGGTCTGTCCGTATTTCTGTCGGAGTCACCATCTCTAGGCTGTCTCCCTCTATTTTCGTTCAGTCTCGGCCTTACCGGCTCCTCCTCCTCCCGACCCCTCCCCCGCTTGTTCCCCCTCTTGGGGCCCCCTCCCTCACCCCCGGCGTACATTCCAACCTCCGCCCCCGCCTCGCCGCCCCTCTCTGGAGCCAGCTGCTGCAGTGGTGGGTTCTCGAGATGCTGCGGGTAGGCTTGAGCTGAAGTCAGAGGTCGGGAGCCGGCGGGGGCTGGAGAGGGCACCCCCTAACTCCTCTGGAATGTGGGCTGGTCCGGCCCCACGGGGTCGGGGGAAGGAGGTCGTGCGCCCGCAGGCGGAGACGGCTGGCTACATCTGCCCTGCGCATGGCCCACACCCCGAACGCTACCCACGGGCCTCGCAGAGAATCAACCCAACCCCGGACGCCCACGCAGGGCCCCTTACTGCCACCAGACCCAGACCAACCCGCCTCCCCGTCCCACACGCGCGCTGCACCCGCTCTGCAGTCCACGGAGAAGCTCATCTCGCCTGCAGCACAGGGACCCCCATACGCAACGCCCCCCACAGTCCCAAACCCGCCCCAACCTACACTTTTGGGTACCACAACCTCAGTCAACTGTGTGACCCTCAGAACCCGCTCTCACCCAGGGCCAAGACCTCCCTGACAAAAACCGCAGCATTGAAGGTCACATCAGGCAGCCCAAAATCAGACCCTCAGAGACGCTGCTCAGCGGAGGCAGCACTGAAAGCCGGGGCGCCCCAGCCACAGACACTGCCTACGCGCCCTTCCTCCTGCAGGCCCAGCAGAGCAACGCGGCCACTGGGGTGGGCAGGTGCAGGAGCGTAGGTGCACCCTCAGAAAAAGTGGAGCTTCCTCCTGCACGGCGGACCATGCCCTGAGCAGCCTAAGACCCAGAGGAAGAAAAACGGCCCTAGGAGCCACTCCACGGTGAGGCCTGGTTGCCTTGCTATGACCCGTGCTGACGCAGGGAAGTGCTGCTGTTGCACCCATTCTCAGCTGAAGCACCCCAGACGCTGCCTGCCCTCACAGCTGGGCACCCAGGCAGTCGCTGACCCTTGAAGGAGGGACAAGGATGGGCGGCAGGCAGGACAAGTCCTGTGGGCACCTGTGTCTCCCAGCTTGGGTGTGGGGGTGGGGATGTGGAGGCTGCTATGTACGTCTGCTTGGACACACAGGTCACAGAGGTGTCTTTCCTGAGCCCTTGGCAGCTGCCCCAGGAGGGCGGGCTCTCTCCCTGGTTGCCACTCCCAATGTTGCCGTGGAAACTCAACAGCCCCAGTCAGGGGTCCTTTGGCCCCTCTGCCTGTCTGCAGTGAACCTGTATATAGGACCAAGGTCAAGGGAGTCGACTGGGCTTCAGTGGGACAACTCCTCCTGCCTCTGCAGTGGGGCTGTAGACCACACAGTCCTGCCCCAGTCTCAGAAACCTAGGGGGTTGCCTCCCCAGCATCCCTACCCAGGGAAGCTTTGGGGTTTCCATGAGCATGCAGTGGCTGCACCAGGCCTGCATTTCACACACACTTGATATGTCTCATGCATGAATGCATGTATTGGTGTGGGCCTCCAGGTGTCCCCTGGGTCCCTTCACAGTCTGCCTGCAGTTGGTGGGGGTTGTAGTCACTAGCATGGTCCAGGAGCTGCCTGACCTTTGTATTCCTGGGACGAGGGACTGGGGCAGGAGCAGAAGAGAGGCAGCCATCACATTCCTGGGCCATGTGTCACAGGGAGCTCCACCCAGGTGCCCACCACGAACCCCTCCACCAGCAAGCCCCCTCCTAGGAACAGAAGGGAAACAGAAGCCAGGCTGCAGTCAGCTGACTCCTGTACTCATCATGGGCAGCCACCTGGGCTTCCTAGGGATCTCACATGTGCCCCCTACGCATGCAGGTGGGAAATGAGGGGCAGTTAACCTCTTCTTCCGGGCTTCTGGCCTTCTTCCTGTCACCCTCCTCTGCCCTAGAGGCCCTGGTTGCTGCTGACACAGCACACGGCTTGTGCCCACCCCAGGGTCATGAGTCAAGACACACCACCAGCCATGGGCACATATGATCTGGGAGTTTTGGTCCCCTGAGTCACGCACACCCAGCCCTTCTGGGCTGATTCCACATCCTGGTTTTGCACATACTTTGGGGTCCGTGCACAACCCCTGTTCTTGCACATAGAAAATGACCATGCAAACATGTTTCCATGTGTGCACACGCATGCACACACCTCCATGCCACTTTGTAAATACACATACACGTGAGTTCTGTGCACACACTTCCACACCTATGTGCACGGGCACACAGCGCCACTTTCATGCTCACACAGGCATGGTCCTCAGATCCTGTTTCTCCATCTCTGCACCCACGGGTCCCCTGCCCAGAGGCACACATGTGCACCACACCTGGCAACATACATTCATCCAGTCCCCACTTCTCCCTCCCTGGCTCTGGGCCCCGGGGATCTGGGCCAGGCTGGCGGGCTGGAGTTTCTGCCCGGACCGTCTCACTTCCGCGCCCCCGCCGGGCGGCCGCCAGCCAGGTGCACCGGCTCGGCCCCCGCCTGGTCGGCCGAGAGGGGGCGGTAATTACGCGGCCCCGGGGTCTCTCACTCTCCACGTGCCTTTCATCCCGGCCACGCCCGACCGGAGCCCAGACGCTCATTACCGCCTCCCGCCCGGTCATTAGCTGGGGTCGGGGGAGGACCCGGCGTCCGGCGGGCCCGACCCAGCGGGGAGGCCTGGGGGTTCGGTGCGGGAGTGCATCGGCCACGCCCCCGCCTTCGTGGCAACGCGAGTGGGTGAGGTGCTCTGCCCGGAGGAAGCCGGGTGGTCCTCGCCGGGCGCCTGTGGAGGGGCGTCTTGTGAGTACGTAGAAGTAGACCTTCGGCCTAATCCCCGTCCCGCCGGGCAGGCGGCAAGCCGCGCATCTCGGCCACGAATAGCAGCTTCGCCCCCGCCCAAGGCTATTTTAAGCCCCCTCTCCCCGACCACCCCAAGCGCTCGGGCGGAGAAGTGGGGGGGCCTGAGGGCGGGACGGGAACCCCACCCCCCAACGCCAGTGCTCCTGGCAGTCAGCTGGACAGCGAGGCGGGCCCGGGAGCCCCGGGCCAGGCTGACAACGAGGCCGCAGCGCCCCCTTGTGTCCTCGGCTAGAACGTGGAGCAGGGCCGAGGCAGGAAGGAAGGTGGTCCTAGCCCCCTGCGACCACCTTCCCCACCCCACCCTCCCCACCCCGCCGCTCACGGGGACAAACAGTCCTTGTAACACACTGAGTCACAGGGACACGCCGGCAACCAGGTACGGATACAGGAATCACACCTGAGACGCAAGCACACACTTCCCACACTGTGCCCGGGGCAGGCGCACCTGAGGACAGGTATCCACAGGTATAGGACCACACTGCGATGGTAACCCGGGACAGTCGTGGGTACTTACTCAGCCCTGTACCAAGCAACAGCCTCGTAGTTAGTACACGCTGAATAACTGCTGGTGGAAAAATGAATGAACCAAGGTACTTCATAAAACCAGGAGAAGGCAGATTAGGAACCACAGAAGAGTGGGGGCGGGGGGCAAAGAGTGATGAGGGTCCCCTGTGATTCCGTCGCCTAGGCTGGGGCCAGGAGCCACCGACCTGACTTTGCTTGGGGAGCAGATCAGAACGCCGGGGGAGGCGGGGATTACTCTCCGGCTGGGCATGCCCGGCCCTCCGGCCCCACCATGGGCGCGGCGGGAGGGGGAGCTGAGCGATGAGTCCCTCTGCTCCTTTTAATAACCGCCCTGCGTGAGTGGCTGACGCAGCAGCTCCTGATGCTGCTGCTGACAGTTGTATGGTGGGGGCTGTGGTGTGGGGGACGAGGTGCAGAGAGACGGCTGCCAGGAGTCATGAACTACTGCCTGAGCCTGGGAGGTGTCTCAGCGACCTTGTCACAGGAGACAGTGTCCATGCCTCCGTCCCTACTGCGTCAGCTGGACCAACCTGAGTGTGGAACCGAGTGTGGGGCTTAGGGAGGACTGGAGCTTGTCTAGTATGTGTGTGAGGTCTCTCTTCTCAGATTCCCTCTTTTTTTTTTTTTTAACCTCAATTTGAGGCAGATGGGATCCTAGTTCTCAGACCAGGGATTGAACCTGCACTCCTTGCATAAGAAGTGGGGAGTCCTAACCACTGGACCAGTAAGGAAGTCCCTCAAATCCCTCTAACTTTTAGCAGAATGTCTGCCTTTGAAGACCGTCTGGAGCCCAGGAGTATTACCAGAGGTCTGGGGAGGCAGAGGTCTGCACTAGCTTCTTGCACCCCATGGAAGAGTCCAGGGCCACAGAAGGTACTGTGAGCCAAGGCCTGGGCAGGGGGAAAGGGATGACCTCAAGAGGAGAAACTAGGAACAGCCTTGGGGGTGAATATCTCTGCAATAGCAGAGGTCTTGGGACCCCCAGACAGGATAAAGATTCATGGGGAGGAGCCAAGTGGCACGCCCCTGGCATAGGCAGTGAGTGGGTTCTAGGTGCAAAACAGTGTGCTTTGAGGAAAGGGGAGGGGGCTAGAGCACACAGTGAAGTTGGGGGCTGAGCTGAATGTTGGGGTGCAGTGCAGACTCCAGGGCTGGGCACAGAGCCCAGCTCTGTGGGTTTGAGAGCCCATGTCAAGGTCAGCCTGCAATCTAGAGCTAGGATGCACAAAAATGTCTGGCCGGCTGACTGTAGGGTATGGGTGCCACCTACCAGACCTGGTGAAGTCAGGGTTGGGGTGGGAATTAGGTGTGGATGCAGTCTGGAATTTGTAAAGAAACAAAGTTGGGAAGCTGGAAGAGAATACTGGGGTCGTGGAGAATACTGGGGTCCACATAAATGGAGTTTTCTCAGTGTTAGGGTTTGGGCGGGCTTGGGGGCTGACCACATGAAGTTGTGTATTCAGGAGAGTTGAGGTTCTAGGACTTCTGGGTTGTCCGTTAGGTTGGCAAGTTTATAAGGACTGATGCCAGGATTCAGATGAAGGTGGGGTGTCTGAGAACTGGATCCCGGCTGGTTCTGGGGACCTAAGTGAGGTTGGTTAGTCGGTAATTGCTGGAGCACCGCAAAACTAGGGGTTTCAGCCACCCCAAGAAGGTTCCCAGGAAATGCTCGGCACCATCCGCCAGAGCCCCTTTGTTCTCCGCCACAGGCCAGGGGGCTGGCATGCGGAAGTAGGCCCGCTCCGCCCCGCCGCGAGCCTGCCCCGCCCCCCACTCACGGACTGGGGGCTGCGGACCCGGCGCGTCCCTGTGCACAGCGCCCACGCGCGGGAGGGGGCGGGACCGCCACAGGCCCGGCCCCCCAGCTCATGAATATGAGGCACAGCCACGGTCTCCAGGGCCTGGGATTGGCCGGTGCAGCGCGGGGAGGAGAGCTCAGGGGCGGGGCCTGGGAGCGAAGTATATAAGGCCAGGCGCACAGCGCCCCCCTCCTCACTCACGCGTTAGGAGGCTCGGGTCGTTTTGCTCTCCTGTCTTCCCGCCTGCGCCAGGGACCTGCCCAACTCAGTGGTGAGGGCCCTGGCGGCACCGGCTCCACGGGCCCGGGGCGGCGGGCGGCCTGCGGCTAGATGGACGAGGCGGGGCGGCGGCGGCACGCCCTTGGGCGGGGGCGGTGCCAGGGCGGGCACCCCGTGGTGGGTGGAGGCGGGTGGAGTCCGCCCCGCCAGCGGCGAGGGGCAGCGTAGACTGGGTAGAGTCGTGGCCGGACGGCATTCCCTGTGGGCCAGGCCTGCCGCGAGCGTGACATCTCCGTAAAATGGCGGCCGCGAGCGCGAGACAGCGCCTATCGAAATGGCGGGAGCGCCGATACCCGGATGGTGTGGCGCAGGACGCGCGCGGGGGCGCATGCGCATGTTGGGCGTGGCCGGGCCAGGGCTCCTCCCCGCCTTCCTATTGGTGTTCTGCGAGGGCAACACGGCCCCGGTGCTAGCCACGGCTTAAGTTTGGGTCCTAGTTTCGCGGCTGCAGGTCGCCTTCTGGCCTGTTTCTGGCCCCTCAGCGGAAGCCTGTGTTCCATAAAGGGTCAATCTAAGCACCGCCCCACAATCCCGCCCTGCGTTGGCATCCCAGCGCAGAACCCCCCGCGCCCCCTGCCACTACCTGCACGGTACCCTCCAGTGGACCGAGCACTTTGCCATGATGGTCTAGTTAGGACTTAATCCTCCGGTGTTTGCAAAGTGCGGAAGCCAGGCTGCACTCAGCCCGTGGCAATGGTGGTCGATGCCCTCTTTAAGGGTCCAGTGTTAAACCTCCTGTGAGGCTGTTAACTAGCCTGGAGTTTTGGGGCCCCATGGTCAAGTAGCACTGAGGAGCGAGGCAGAACCGTGGTGTGGACCCAGCTCTCGGAGCTCCGGGTTTTGACTGAGAGGGGTGGACTTGCCCCACGTACAGAGTAGAGGCAAGGGGCCCGAGTGATAAAGGAATTAAGGGCTTGTTTGAGATGAAGGACTGGGTGTGGGCTTGGGACGGTTAAAGGGCAGCAAAATAATTTCTCACGGTTTCCCCCATGAGCATATGTTACTTGTATAAAGTAAAATAGGGAGGGGTGAGTTTGGAAGCCCCTGCCCGACCTCAGAGTATTTCAATGGTGTTTGCCTCAGGCCACCATGGCATCAGATGAGGGCAAGCTTTTCGTCGGAGGGCTGAGTTTTGACACCAATGAGCAGTCACTGGAGCAGGTCTTCTCAAAGTACGGACAGATCTCTGAAGGTGAGACTGGTGCCAGAGGAGGTGGCTGAGCAGGGCTGCATACAGGGAGGGCGGGGTCCTGACCTCAGACCTCTCTACTGCACAGTGGTGGTCGTGAAAGACAGGGAGACCCAGCGATCCAGGGGCTTTGGGTTTGTCACCTTTGAAAACATCGACGATGCCAAGGACGCCATGATGGCTATGAATGGGAAGGTGAGGGGTGGCCACTTTGGGGTCCGGAGGGTCTGGGCTGCAGACCTAGGGCGGGAGGTACAGAGGCTTACCGTGTTCACTCTTGGTCTCCAGTCTGTGGATGGGCGGCAGATCCGGGTGGACCAGGCAGGCAAGTCATCTGATAACCGATCCCGTGGATACCGCGGTGGCTCTGCTGGAGGCCGGGGCTTCTTCCGTGGGGGCCGGGGCCGGGGCCGTGGTTTCTCCAGAGGTGAGTGCCACCTGTGGGGATGAGGTGGGGGGCATTGCTGCAGGAGCTCACACTTTTCCTTCTGTGCCCTCTGTAGGAGGTGGGGACCGTGGCTATGGGGGCAGCAGGTTCGAGTCCAGGAGTGGGGGCTATGGAGGCTCCAGAGACTACTACAGCAGGTGGGGGCAGCGGTCCTGCAGAGGGTGGGGGCTGGTGGAAACCCCCTGAGGTGCCCTTCATGCCCATCTATGTCCTTTGTGCAGCCGGAGTCAGGGTGGCGGGTATGACCGGAGCTCTGGCGGGTCCTACAGAGATAGCTACGACAGTTATGGTAAGTGGCGCTCCAAGGGCTGGTGGTGGGAGTTCAGTGCGCCTCAGTGCACTCTGCCAGCCTCGATCAGAGCTGGTTACTCTGCTGACCCTGTAAGGGACAAGATTGTCCTCTCATGTCTCGGTGCCAGCAGCCACTTCTGACCAAGGAGAAAAGGGACATCCAGGGCTTCCGAGCAGAGTGGGCAGGCAGCATTCGTGCGTGTGGGCCACGGCCACCCTCGGCTATGGGGGGGTTGGTTGCTCCTGAGGCTGCAGGGCTGGGCCCCGAGGGCCGGGCCAGGCGTGGACTGCTGCCTCTTGCCGTCTGCTTCTGCGCCTTTACACTGTGCCTGCTTCTTGTTCTCAGCTACACACAACGAGTAAAAATCCTTCCTGATCGAGATCGTCCTTCCAATGGCTGTGTGTTTAAGGACTTGGGGAGCGCCGCTGCATCGTTAGTGTGTAGTGACCACGCCTCCTTGTGCCCACTTCTGTAGTCTTGTTGGTTCTGATCTTGTCAAACACAGCCTGACTGCTTCTGACCCCCAGATGGCCTCACTGCTGCCCTTTGCTTTTTAAGGAAGTGCTTTCTGTTTTTAAGGGTTTTTAAATCGTTTGGAAACGCACTTCTGGTTTTACTTTTAACCTTTTTACCACTAGCCAAGAGATTTTTTAGAAAATAACTGGGGGTTATTTTGTTTTTGGTTGTGTTGCTATTTTCGTTTCTTTTCAGCGGGGTCAACCCCGTGAGGTTGCTCTTTTTTGAGGTTGAACGAACTCTGGATCCGCTCTCTTTGTCGGAAGCTGAGCAAGCTGTGGCTTTTTTCCAACTTGGTGTAACATTTCTGAGTGTAGCGTGGTCAGACTGTGCAGGAGGCAGTGGAGGTGCCCGGGCTGCCCGCCTGTCCTGGGCGACCCACAGTCCCCAAGAGGTTCTTGACAATGTGTGTTTATATTGTCCTTTTTTACTGGAAGTCATACACATATGCCATCACTGTTGTATTTGAAGTGGTTGAGGAATCCTTGTATGCCGTTTTCTTTGGCTTCACGAAGCTGATTAAAAGACTGTCTGAATGAACCTCGCTCTGAGCATCTCCCTTTGATCGCACCACACGCGTCCTGCTGCCAGCTTGAGGCAGGCAGAGTAGAGCAGAGCTGGCAGCTAGAGGACTAGGGCTGCCATCCTGCCTGCAGCTCCCAGGGCTAGAGGAGGAAGGTAGAGCCAGTGATGCTGGCTGGGCCCCTGTGACCACTGACTGCCCCCACCCAGTTAGGCGAGCAGGTGGGTGATGGGAGTGGGCTCTCGGACTGCAGGACAGCCCCGGGATTCTTCTGGCCGTGGCAGCTGGAGGGCTCGATGGGCGGGCAGCCTAGCAGGGACAGTGGACATGGGGGCGCCCAACGCTGACCCTGAGCCCCTTAATCTAGAATCAGGCCAGAGAGCGAGCGGATGCAGACAGTGTCCCTGGGTGACCACAGACTGACTGGCTCATTAGCTAGCTCTGCTGTTGCTTTACAAGTTCTGAGCATTCTCTGCTAGCCTATGGAAGCTGCAGCCCCTCGGAGGACAGAAGTGTTGTGCGCCCAACAGAACCCTCTGAGACGCAAGCCGCTCCCTGGGCTAGCTCATATGTGGAGATAGTCCTGTCACCGAGGTAACTCCTTTTGCTCGTCCGCATTCCTCTTCTCTCGGGCGCTCATATGAAAGCCATATTACCCGGGGAATGTTCCTTTGACTTTTTTTTCTATTTTTTTTCCTTTTTTTTTTTTTTTAAATAAAAACAAGGTGGAACCAAAGGCAGGCCCCGGCCATTTGCCCTTCCCCACCTGCAGCCAGGTGAGCAGCCTGGGCAGTTGAGTTTCACCAGTAGGTTCCACCCGCTAGTAGGATTGGAGACCACCAAACGCCCTGCCTTTTGGAATTTTTTGTTCATCAATTGACTGTCTTTTCCAGACCTCTTTAAGTCACACTCCTAACTAGTTCTCTATGGTGTCTGCTGCTGCCATGACATTTTTCCCAGAGCTTGTGCCGTTTTCTAAGCAGCTCCGTCCCAAATAGGTGGCTGGCTCTGCTTAAGAGTGGAAGGTAGCCTGGCCCACCTGAAAGGCTCAGGCCTGCCCATGGTGGGGCCTCAGGTTGGCCCCGATGACTAGCTTGAGACCCTCCCAGGAGCTGTGGATTGTTCTGGGGGGAGGCAGGGAGGGGAGCTTAGCTCTGCCAGGGGTAAGGGCTAACATTCGTTTGCTTTGGCAGGTTGAATGGAAGTCAGTGTGACCCGGAGGAAGTGTGGCCTGAGAACAGTGTTGACCTGGGGTCCCTGTCCCAGGAGGGACTCTACCCAGGATCGAGCCAGAGGCACGGATGCCTGCCCTCGCAGCCCGTCGCCTGTAAGTGCTTCCCGGGGCGGGAGGCATGTGGCCCTTTGGCCCAGGCCCTTGCAGTGGGTTCTCCCCTCCTGGCAGCGTGATCCACTGGGGACAGCATCTTCACTTCTTGCCGGAGTAGCCCTTGTGCTCCCCCCAATCCCTCCTGTCTTTCCAGCAGATGTTTTACTGGCAAGGTTGGGGCACGGGGTTCAAGGTGCTCCAGGAGGACAGGCCTGTGGTGCTGGCATGGCGGTGTGTCCTCACCGGCGATGTGACAAGAAAGCGTGGAAGTCACATTTGAATAAAGGGATGGTGTGTCCACCCACAAATCTTGAGTCTTGTTTGGGGTGTGGTGTGGAGGGCGGACACTGATCCTGCAGGGGTGGTCCAGATGGAAGGGGCGGGGAGGAGAGTCCACTGGAGAAAACCCTTTTCGGCCTCTGTTCTGGGCATGAGCTGGAATCAAACCAGGAAGACCAGCTTGGCAGCTCATTGCCTTCTTGGGCAGTTCTCCTGGGACTGTTCTCTCAGGGTCTGAGAGGGTGTGGCAAGCCTGAGCAGAGGAGGTAGTCCCTGGGGCCCCCCATCCCAGGGGGAAGGCACCTCTCCCAGAGCCCAGGCTGAGGTCTTGGCAGTGACCGTGGACATCTTCATCTTTGCAGCCCATGGGGCTGGCCTTGCTCCCAAGCTGCTTGCTTTCTGCCCCAGTCTTGGGGTACAGAACCTTAGGGTTGAGCCCTGGTTCCACTGCCTCGGGTTCTGGGCTGGTTGTGTCAACTCTGAGCAGGGTGTGGCCCTGTGAGGTCCAGGTCACTGGCTTAACCCCCTCTTCTCCCACGGGATGTGTTTGGTCTCTTCTGGTCCCCCCGCCCCCAAAGGCAGGATGTGCAGGTTCGGGGCCTGGATGTCTCCTCCACGGGAGAATCAGGCCCAGTGTGCTACTGCGCAGGTGTCACCGTAGCCCAGGGTGAGTTGGGTGGGGACGCAAGTGTTCCCAGGGCCCAGGTGGGAGGGAGGCCCGCCGGGTTCGGTCGCACCTGCCTCCGCATCAAAGTCCCTGACATTGGTGGGTGTTCCCGATAACCCGTCCCCGGCGTGGTGGGCGGGGCGGCCGCGGTGCTCACGCTCCTGTCGGGGTACAGGACTGAGGCTCTGAGCTCTCGGGGGCAGGCTGAGCGAGGAGCCGGCGAGCTCGGGACGCGGGGAAACTTAGGGGCCCAGATGAAGTGAGGTGCACGGCCGGGGGCGTGGCTAGGCGTTTCCGGCTACGAGGCCAGCCCCTGAATCCCATTGGCTGACACTGCCCCGCGCCACTGAATGACAGCCCCTAAGAGGGGGCGGGGCGCAACTAGCGTTTCCGCCGGGCCATGGGGCCGCGCTTGCTACCGCCGCGGCTCCTGCTGCTGTCGGCGCTCTTGCTGCCGCCACTGCTGTACGGAGCCGAGGATACGCCCCCGTCACCACAGGCCACGTTGTCGCCGCCGCCGCCCGTCGTGACGAACGGGAGCCAGCCGGGTGCACCGCACAACAACACACACCTGTGGCCACTGGGCTCGCCGGGCTCGCCGCTGCTGCGCTCTCTCTACGTGGTCACGGGCCTCATCGTCCTGGCCGCGCTCTACTTCCTCATCCGGGCATTCAGGTGCGTCAGGCCCACGCCGCCGCCGCCCGGGCGCAGCCAATCCTCGCGCGCCTCGCGCCCCCACGTGATTAGGCTCCTGAAGCCTAGTACGCCAGCGTCACGTGGGTGGGTGCGGTAAGAAAATCACGTGATGCACTATTATTTTTCTGAGTTTCTGGGTGCTGCTGCTAGTTTTCTACAGGGAGCCACGGAGGCGGGAGGTTGTGGGTTGTGTAGGGCACCGGGAGTCTCCGGAACACTATGCGGCTCCGCCAGCCTGGCGACGAGCGTTGCGGCCACCAATCCAATTTGCGTCTGCGAGCTGGGGCTGGCCGCAACGTTCGCTGTGGTTGACGCTCACAGCCCGGCCGGTGCCAGACCGGAGCCTGCCCCTGCTCTTTGCTGCTCCTGTTCAGTCCAGGGCTGGCCATGATTATCAGTGTCTAGGTTCTGCCCTTGCTCCCCCAAGAGTTGAGGACCTTTTTGCTTTTCCCGCCTACAATACGGGAGACCTGGTTTCGATCCCTGAGTTGGGAAGATCCCCTGGAGAAGGGAAAGGCAACCCACTCCAGTATTCTTGCCTGGAGAATCCCTTGGACAGAGGAGCCTGGCAGGCTACAGTCCATGGGGTCGCAAAGAGTCAGACACGCTGAAGCGACTTCACTTTCTTTCACTTTGGTTTTCCCGAGGCATATCCCCTGCCTGGTGCAGGCCCTTTGCCCCCTCCTCGGGCCCCTGATCTCCGCATTTGGCTTCCTCTCTGGGGTTGATCTCCAGAGAGCCTGTGTCCCACAGAGTTGACCATGTTCAGGCGCTCTCAACGGGCATTTTCTGTCTTCCTCGAACACTGCTGTGGGTGCACAACGCTTGTCTCCATGTCAGTGCACGCTGTATCCATCGTAGAGGCCTCAGAGAGACCTCGCGGTTTTCCTGGTGGTGGTCAGGAGCCAGAGCTTCTGTCTGAGACAGCTCTCCACTTGATGTTTCTGGCAAACCCTAATACTTTCTCTGAGATTCAGTCTTCTTATTTGTATAGTGGGATAACAACATCCCCCCCACCCCGCCCCCACCAAGGGTCCTAGCTCCCGGGCCTGCCAAGGGAGATGTCCATCCACCTTTTGTTATTGACATAAGAGCAATTGATAATCGTTGTGACCATTGTGAGAAGAAATGCAATTAGGCCGGGAAAGTACACTGCAAGGCTTTGGGAATCATGGAGAGGAGGATTATGGGAAAAGGTGGGAAGCTGGACAGGGGGTCAGCAGCTTCACGGAGAGGTCGTGAGAGAGTCACTGAGTGAGCCTGGGCCTGCTTTCAGATTGAAAAAGCCACAGCGGAGGAGATACGGGCTCTGGCCAACACCGAGGACCCCACCGAGATGACCTCGATGGACAGTGACGAGGAGACAGTCTTTGAGACAAGGAACCTGAGATGGTAGGGTAGCACTCTACACACTTTCAGGGGCTCCTTGGGTGGGTGGAGGGTGGGATCAGCAGGAAGAGAGTCAGGTGGACCACCTGTGCCTGTGCTCAGTGTAGTCAGCACCCAGCAGCAGGGGTGGGCCTGGAGTGAGCACTGCTTTGCCGTCACAGGCTGCGTGGCCTCATCTGAGGCCCCTGTCTCACCGTTTCAGTTTCCCATTTCTTTAACATGGGAACCAGCTGCATGGCTGGAGTAGGTGAGCACTTCCTCTGTGCCTGACACTGAAGGCCAAGATCAGTGTCAGAGATAGAGGATGCCTGCCAGGTGCTACCAAAGCTGGGGGATGGGTCTGAGACTGCCTCTCCACCGCCCAGCCCTAGGAAGAGTGTCCCAGGCACAGGGAGCAGCAGAGACAGAAAGGGGGCTGACAACTGAGGTGACCCAGGGGCTCTGGGCTCAGGGCCAGCGGCCGCCTGAGCGGGATTGATGGCCCCTTTAACCCCAGCATGTTGCGGGCTCAGTCCCCGAAGCTTGGAGACCGTAGGACAATTCTGACTTTCCGGCCCCCCTCCCACACGTAGAGGGAGGCGTGGGTATGGTCGCGAATCCCTCTGGTGTCTGCATTTCCTGACTAGGGCACCTACTCCCTTTCCTCCCAGGTCTGGAGTCGGCAAGGCCTGCAGGCTGGGGGCGGGGGCTGGGATGTTAGAGGGCTCAGCACTCAGCCTCAAACACAGCTGAATGGGGGCAGAGCGGGGTGGGCTTACCCACATTTCTCACCACCTTCTACCCCTCCTTTCCAGATGTTTGGTTCAGGAAGGCAGCATTTCCAGTGGCCCTGGGGGAAGGACGAAAGGCAGGGGCCCTCCCAGTGCTTGGAACACCCCGCCTGGACCAGAGAGCATGTGTGGGCCCTCCTGGCCCACTGGAAGCCAACTCAGCCCTCCTTGCAGACAGGGCTGCCCAGGTTACCGGGTGGAAGCCAGAGGGGCACTGGCAGCCCTATGCAGGACTCTGAGGCCCCTGGCCATGATGTGACTTATACCAGTCACCCTCCCTGGTGGGAATGCGGCAGCCCCAGGCTGAGGCCTGGAAGGCGGGCAGGCTGGGTGTCCTGTCTGGGGGCACCGTTCCTCTGGGGCGGGGACAATAAAGGCAGCAGTGCTTTTGTAGCCGGTACCCAATTCCACAGCGGGCCAGACCCAGTGCCCCTGGCTCACGGGTGGGGCAGGGGGCAGCAGATCTGGGTCCATGTCAGCCTGTTCTCCCACCTGTGACCATCTGGATCATCCCTAACTGTTTAGAGGGTCCCATGCAGAATCCCACAAAGGAGGGGGAAAGATGGAGGAGACCTGCCCCCACCTGCCTGGAAGAAGACTCTGCCACTAGTTATCTCTAGGCTTAGTAAAGGAGAACTCCTATTCGTCCACCAAACTGCTTAAGGGCTCCCCTTCCAGGCCAGCTTCAGCCCAGGGCCCCTCAAGGGCAGTGTCCTCTGCTTCACCACACACTACTACTCCAGGGCCATTTCTCACAGAGCCCCAGGCTGCAGCATCCAGGTCTGGAGCCAGCCAAGGCTCCCCGTGCCTACTCTGTCTCTCTCTTTTCAGCCTCCAGTGAAATCACTGGTGAACTTGATCCCCCATCCCAGGCAATCTGTGCTGGCACTCAGGCCTCTGTCCTGGCCTCCCGAGTCCCACGGAGACACTTGAATTCCACAGCGTGTGGCTCAGTGCCCATCCTGGCCACCTCAGTCCCATATTTGGATCTTGAACCCCTTTCAGGCATCTGAGTCCCATCAGGGCAACTGATCCCCATTCTGGGCACCTGAACCCCTTAGGGGTACCTCAGTCCCCATCCTGATCATCTGGGATTCATCCTGGCACCTGATCTCATGGGGGTGTTTCAGTCCCCATCTTGGCCATCTGAGGCCCATACTGGTCACCTGAGTCCCATTGGAGTACCTTGGTTCCCATCTTTTGTGATGGGCTTGATGAGTTCCTCTGTGGGCCTTGTTTCTAAGCAGAGTCTGGCTCTGGCCTATTCCCCCCTGGACCCTATAAATTTGGTTGTGGGAAGCAGGACCAGTGTGGCTGGCCTGTAGCTCTCTGCCCAGCCTGAAGTTACCCTCAGGCCTCTGGCTGAAAGCATGGAGGCCACGTTGTTAGAAGGAGCTGTCATCAGAGGGGGCTGCCACCAGGTGGCAGCCTTGTGCTGCACAGTCTACCCAGGTGTGGCCTGAGCCAAACTGTACAGGTGGGGAAATAGGTTCGGCTGGGGGCCCTGTTTCTCACACCTCAACTCCACCTTGTTGCCATGTCCACCATGGGATGGTCTGAGCTTGCTGCCCATTCAAGCCTCGTCAGCCCCTCTGGCCAGTCTCCCTCAGACCTGCTGACCCTTCCTGCCCAGCCTGAGCCTGGGTTCCTGAAGAAACACCATCTCTGTCACAGTCAGCTGGTCCCCCCTCCCTCCAGCCGGGGTCCTTTGCCTTGGCCCCCAGTTGACTTTCTTCTCTGTTGGCAATATCTCCCATCATGCCCCAAGGCTGTTCACAATTCCTCTTCCCTTTCTGATGCGCTACTGCCACCTCCAGGAGGTCTTCCCTGACTGCCTACTACCATTCTTTGGGAGAGCCCTGTACAGAGTGGCCAGCAGGTCCCCAGTAGCCAGGGAAGGTTGAGGAACTGAGGCCACAGTCCCAGGGAGGTACTGAGATGACATCCCCGAACCCAACCCCCCTGCGCTCTCCCCATCTGTTCGCCCTGTGGGTCTTTCCACACATCTCTGCTTTTTTGTCTCTGTGTCTCTGTCTTTATTTGATTCTGAAGCCTTGCTCACCTCCCTATTGGTGTCTCTCACCATCTGCAGTGCCTCTCCCTTGGCCCCCCTTCATTTCCGTCTGTCCCTCTCTGTCACTCGGGCTCTCTCTGTGCCTGACTCACTGGGACACACTTTTAACAGGCACGCAGACACCGTCCACGGCCCCCCCACCCTGTGATCTGCGCCCCTTTCCCACAGCTCTGAGCGATTTCTCCAGCTTCAAAAGGCACATTAATTACTCTAATGAGGTCAGGAGAGACCCCACGCTCTGCCATCCGGAGCTGGGAACACACCGCGTGCCCCCCCAGCCCCGTGCCTCCTGCCCGTCCCCCTCGGGTGAGAAGGGGAGCCCCGCCCGCTACCTGGCCCCTGCGCCTGTTAGCGCAGTCAGCGCCCGCACCAGTGCCCCCCGCATTAGTGTCGAGTAATTGGCAGCCCCCACCAAGGTTAATGCACTATTAGCAGGAAGTTCTCTGAGGCTAAAAGCCGGGAGAGGGGCCTGTCAGGGCGAGATGAAAGGCCCTGGGGCCCGGCAGGCTGGAGGGACGTGTATGTGTGCATGTACGTGTGCATGCCGGATCGGGAGGCCTTCCAGCACCTTCCTCCACCTTGTGCACTCATGCACGGGCATAGGCGTGACACACAGCCACGGGGACACGCGACATGGCAGCCACGCATGCGGGATGCACACAGAGGACACAAGCCCACACTCGCGCACGGGTGTCGCCCTCGAGGCCCCTCCCACCACGTCCGTCCCTTCCTCTCGCCACCAGGGGAGTGCCCACTGTCACGCCCACTGTCACTGTCCCTTGGCCTGCTGGGGCCACGTGGGAGTCTCTGGCTTTTGGGTGGCTCACTGTGCGCAAGACACCCCGCCCCCAACTTCCTATCCCCATCTGGGGAATGGGGCCAGGTAGGGGCGGGGGAGACTGGACACCTTGGGCTCAGAAAGTGGGTAGCCAGTGGTCAAGGCCAGGCATCTTCCCTGGAGAGCGGGCGTCTTCCCTGGAGAGCGGGCTCCTCTGCCGGCTCTGACGTGGGTCTCCCTCCGACGTGGCCCCAGGACCCAACAGGGCCGCCACCTGCTCACCTGGGGTCAGCAGGCAAGGGAGTTGTGCCCTCTGGATGTTCTGGGACCTCTCCCCTGACCCCCGATTCTTCCGGTGGGACTCAGGGCCCCCTATCTCCTGCTCCCTGGGCTGTCCGAGCCACCACCTCCCTCCTCCTGGCAGCCCTTCGTGTCCGGGTGCCCACCGAGGCGTGGCTCCGCCCACAGCCGTGTTGCCTGTGGAGCAGCTGTTTAGATGTAACTTCGCTGAAAGTAAGTGATGTCTGAAACTCTGCTCCTTATCCTGTTGTCACATGTTCTGTGCCCAGTACTCACATGGAGCTGCTGGTGGTGCCTGTGTCCTTGTGGGAAGTTCTTTTGGACAGCAATAGTCTAGTCCCCAGACTGGCAGGTGGCCCTGGGAGGAGGGGTCTGTGTTCTGGGCCCTGAGACTGGGACGGTGGACGGGGGGTAGGGAAGAGGTAGGGAGGGGGGAGGAGGAGGGAGGGACACTGCAGGGGAGGCGCCTGGTTGCGGGGGTTACAGGGATGTTAGATGTGGGCTGAGGTTTCGGGGCCTGATTGGACACTGGACACAAGGGTGGGAATTTTAATTGATCAGCAAGAGAAAGGGACAGGTGTGTTTGTTTATTCTTAGTAACAGCCTGGGGAGCTCTCCTTGAGACCTCTCCCACATGCCAGCAGATGCCTGCTTCCCACTGCCCGTGGGGACACACACCACACCCCGCTCTGACCTGGGTCTGTGGAGCACCAGACCTACCAAGGCCCCCACCCTCCCAGCAACCCCTTCCTGCCTCCTGAAAAACTCTTGAGCCGAAGCAGGTGATGTATTTGATCTACTTTTTTCTGTAATGAGAAATTCCTCCACGCATATTTTTAGCTTTCTCCAAGGCACTGAGGCCTTTGAAGGTTGAGGGTGCCCTGGACACTGATCCCCAGCCCTGGCGATTCTGCTGATGGGCTGGAGTACCACAGGTCATGGGTGCTGGGTGGTGGGCACTGGACTTGGGATCAGTGGGCAGATGATGGGGGCTGGGTGATGTGCTGGGGGAGGTGGGCAGTGGGTGAGCAGGGGTGGGTGCTGGGTCAGGCTAGTGGGTGCTGGGCTGGGAATAGTGGGTAGTGGGTGATTGGTCACAGTTGTTGGGCAGCAGGCGGTGGGTGGTGGACCAGAGCTGATGGGCACAGGCTAGGGGCAGGTCTGTGCCTGGCTCAGTTGAGACCCTCCCAGAGTCTGAGGCAGACCTTCAAGCCTGGGAGAGGAGACCACTGTGAACAGGGACAGACCCCCAGAAAAGACCCTGTCCTGGGTCTGAAGCTGAGGCTGACAGTCAGCTCTCAGTGACATCTGTCCCTGATTGAACCTTGAACTAAGACTGACCCCTGTCCCCAGAGTGAGTCTGACCTCTGACCCTTGACTCCATGACCCCTGACCTCAGCTCACCTCCTGATGGCTGGTCTGGAGGCCAGGATGGCCACGCACTCTGGAAGGGGACAGAGCCTCCTGGGCACCCACAGCGGTCCCCACCAGGCAGGGGTCCCCAAGGGCAGCTGGGCAGCTGTGCCTGCGGCCCTGTCCCCGCCTCGCCTGGGGCCAGGCCGTGGAGCTGCCCTGCCCTCCCCTCCCTGGGCCCCCTCCTCCAGGAGCGGCCAGCGGGCACAGGGAGGTTGAATGGGGGACGTGCGCTTTGTTCCTGTCCCCGCTCGGGCTCTGACCTTGAGAGAGAGACGAGAACAGAAGGAAAACGGAGCTTCTGCTCAAATCCTCTCAGCAGCGGCGGTAGCTCCCGCCTCGGTGGCCCCTGCATGCAAATGAGTCGACCCATCCCGGCCTTAGGCAGGGCATCCCCTTGCCCGCTGTGCCCTTCCGACACCCCCACCCCTGCAGGTCCAAGTCCTGCTGGGTGTGACAGAGGAGACCACCCACCCTTGAGGTCTCATGACATGGGAGGGGGCTCTCGTCCCAGGGCAGTGAGAGCTTCCAGGCGGTCCCCTTTGGCAGCCAGCCCTGGCCACCTGGGCTCATGGCCCCTGTCCCTGGGCTTAGGCCCCACGCCTCCCTGAGTGGCCACCCCATCACTCCCCAGAGAGCCAGACCAGCCAGCCTGGGCCAAGCCTGGCCTATGTGGCTGGAGCCCCAGACTCAGGCTCCAGTGGTCCAGACGGACTGTTTGGAGGGCTTGCCAGGTGAGCCTGGGCCAATTCTGGTCCTCTTTCAACCTCTGGGCCTGCCCCGGCCATTGCCGGGGGCGGGAGGTGGGGGCATGTTCCTACCTTCCTGTGTGGAGCCCTCTAGGCCAGGCCTGGGACTTCAGACTCTGGCAGCTACAGTCAATGGACAAGATCCAGAAGCCAGAACACCCCAAACAGATGAGCAGAGTTCCCTGGAAGGCAGAGGACAGACAACCTTGCGGGTAGGGCTGGAGGTGAGGAGGGCTGAAACACAGGGAGGACAGGCCTTGAAGGAAGAACTGAAATTTAACAGGAGGAAAGGGGAAGGCCTCTCAGGGAGCAGCCTGAGCAAAGAGGGGTAAGTTCTGGAGGCGAATGCTCAGGGAACACCTGGCACATGCCCCCAGCACATCCGAAATGCATTTACCCTCCCCACCTGGCTGTGGTGAAGCTCTGTCCGCTCTAGTGAGTTTTATGCAAGGAGTTCTGATAATCCCTCACGCATGACCTTTCAGCTCTAGGCGCCCAGACTGCTCCAGGCCAGGCCTGGAAAAGAGAAACAAGTCCAGAGAGGTAGAACCTGGCCGGGCACTGCTGACACTTTCCAGCCAGCACTTGGTGACAGTGTACCTTCAGAAACTCAGAGTCTGGTGAGGGAGAATAAGAGCAGAAACGAAGAACAGGACCCAAGTTCCTGGCCCACAGTCAGCTTCCTCCCAACCAATTTGCTCCCCACACCCAGGAGTGGTCACTTTGAGTGCCCCAAATGGGTCAAGCACTCTAGCCCTCTGCTCCACCCTCTTGCCAGACACCCTTCCTGCCCTTTTCCCTGGTTAGACTCCTTGTCCTCCCACCTCCTGCTGGCCTGGACCCCAGTCTGGGCTCCTGGGTATACTGGGCACCTGCTATGCCTGGTACCTTTCGTGGCTGAGGTCAGGATTTCTGTTTCCTTTCCTAGACAGGAGACAGACTCAGTGAGAATTGACCACCCTGGTGAGGGGTGTGCGTGTCGGGGGTCCTGCAGGGAGGCAGCAGCGGCCGCTGACTTCCCATTTTGGGCAGTGAGACTGCAAAACCCTTCACCAGGCTGGACAGGGTGGCTTGGTGTTGGGGGAGCCTGGGATAGAATTCTGAGGTCCGGGTTTGAGTGTGGGAGGGCACAGGGCGGTGAACCATTTCTGGGTCTTCTGTTCCTTTGGCCTGTTGACTCTGCAGACCAGATTGCTGGCTTGAATGGAGGTGGTTGAGAACAATCCGGACCCTGGGTCCAGCCCCCATGATAAGGAATGTGCACTCAGGGCCCCACAGAGTTGGGGTGACAGGGGGCAGGACCTGGGGCAGAGGGTACAAGCAGCCCGACCGGCGGAGGCCTCCAGGACGGTCTGGGCGGGGCAGGGGGATGGGGAGGTGGGGGCGCGGTTGGGGCTTCAGCCCCCCTCCCAGCCCCCGCGTGGCCGGGGCACGGCAGGAGGGGGCGCCCGCGGCCCTCCCGGCGTTCGGGCGGGACAAAGGCCGGAGCCCCGGCCCCTCCCCGGCGGGTGCGGTGGTGACGGCCCGCGCTCTTAGTGTCCGCGCTGCCGGGCAGGCGCCCGGGGCGACCCCGGCGCCCCGCCCGCCGCCGCCTGACTTCTCGGCGCCCGAGGTCGCGCGCGCTCAGGCGGGGGTGGCCGGGGATCTCCAAGCGTCGGCGCGCCCTCCTCCCGCCCGCCCCGCGCCCGCCCGCTCGGCGGCGGCGGAGGAGGCGGAGACGGCTGGCAGGCGGCGGCCAGGCGAGCGCGGCGGCCGGACCGGGGCCATGGCGCCCGCGCAGCCCCCGCTGCTGCCGCTGCTGCTGCTGCTGCTGCCGCTGCCGCCGCCGCCCTTCGCACACGGCGAGGACGCCGCCCGCGCCAACTCGGACCGGTACGCCGTCTACTGGAACCGCAGCAACCCCAGGTGAGTGCGGCCGCGGGCGAGGACCGCGCGCCGGGAGACCCCGGACTCCCCCACCCCAGCCTGGCCTCCCACCCCGGGCTCGGGGCGCCCCTGCGCGCTGCCCTCAGTAGTGGGGACGCCCGCTTCCCACGGGAGCCTCCAGGGAGTTCCGGCCACCGGAGTTTGGGGGACTCACTCTGCGTGCATCTCCCCTCGGGGCGCCCCTCCGCCTACAGGTTTGGGAGACTTGGCGCCCTGCATGCCTCGGAGCGCCGCCGGCCCAGGAGTTTGGGGATCCCCTCTGGCACCCTCAGAAGCCGTTTGTCCCTGAATTCCCTCCCCTTTCTTGGGGGACCCAATGCTCAGGTCTCTCCGGGGACCTCCGCTAGCTTTAGAGTTGGTGGGAATGCCCAGGAATCTTGTCACTGAGCCGCGCCCAAAGGTGAGGGACTGAGGTGGGGGACCGTGGCCCCGCAAGGGAGGGTTCCTCAGGCGCGTTCTGTCGGAGGCTCCCCAGATGAACTTGGGGAAGTTGGAATGTCCCTCTCGGTGGACCAGTGTCCACATTTGCTTCAGGGGGGTCCCTGGTCCGGGGTCTCAAAGGGACGGAGAGACTGAGGCACAGAGGAGGCTCGGGGTCTGTCCCCAGAGTCCTGATCAGGCGGTGTCCTCCGCTGTCCTCCTCTCACTGACTGGGAAACTGAGGTATGGAGGGGCCAAGCAGCTGGCTCAAGGTCACGGTGAGGGGAGCAGATCTGGGGCTAGGACCCAGGTGCCCCACCCGCCTGCCTGCAGACCTCCTCTAGGTCGGGTACTGAGTACGGTCTGGGGGCAGCGGGAGCCCCTGCTACTCCAGCGAGAAAAGTTTGCTGGGGACTGACCACATCCTGGTCAGCAGTGGAAGCCTCGGACCATCTGGGGTCTGGGAAGAGGGAGTGGGCTGAGGGGTCCCATGGGAGATGGGATCTAGGGTCCTACAGCTCCTGGTCCCCCCCACCGTCAGGGTCACGGTCATATCCAGGCCAGCTGGGGTGCACGTGGGGGCAGGGGCGCCGGTCTCCCCGCCCCCTGATCCTCTGCCTGCAGTCACTTTCTTTCGGTTTTCAAGAGCCAGCCGAACTGCCTGCCTTCCAAGCCAGCAGTACCCCGCCATCCCTTCACCGTCCCCTGCTGTCCTCGGTCCTCCTGCAGAAAGTTGCATAAACGACCGTCTTTGAGGCCAGCCCTGGGACCAGGGCAGCCTGTGTCCCAGGTCGGGGCAGGGAGCCCATGCGGACACCCCCCTCATTTGCCTGGCTGTGGGGTCAGCCCCAGGGCTGAGGGCAGAGATCCGGGGTCGACGAGGGACGGCCATGCTGCTGTGGAGCGGGTTCCCTGCACCACCCGCCCCACTGGTCACATGTGGGTTTGATTATGGTTCTTCCCTGCGGCCGAGCAGGGAGCCCAGCGGGCAGCGCTTCCCCGGCCCAAGTTTTTGGTTTCAGTCTCAGAATCCCGTCCCAGCATGGCCTGTCCTTTGTTCTAGCAAATGCCAGACCCGCCAGGAGCTTCCAACGGGGACAGAAGGGGGTTGCGGAGGAGCCCGGCCGCTGCCCCACCTGCCACAGGGCTGCAGGCGGGATGCCGGCTGGGAAGGAGGCAGCCCCTGAGGCCGGCTCTGTCCAGCCGCTCAGCTGCCTCCTGTTGCTGACCCAACAGCTCTCTCTGACCAGCGCCCGAAGGGACAGCCTCACTGTCCAGCACAGACCCTGGCGGTCAGGACTGGCCTCTCCTCTGCGTCCTCCTGCTTGGGGTGTCCTGGGTGGGAGGTGACCTCCCCTACTTCCTGCAGCGGGGCCTGGGGTCCCAGGAACCCTCCGCCTGGGAAGCCCGGTTGGGTCAAGAATCAGGGCTCCGTTCACCGCCATGGTTGGGGATCTCTGCTAAAGGGTGGTCTCCTTGGGAGGTTGGGTATCCTGGGGTGTCTGGAGCAGAATCTGTGTCCAGTGACTGGGTGAGTGCCGGGCACAGGAGGAGGTTGCTGCCCAGCCTCAGGCTCTGAGGGTACCCGGAATGGACATTTTCTGAGGGTGCCCAGTTGCAGGGGCAGCTGCCAGGATGCAGGGAGAGGTGTGAAGTAGGCGGGTGGGCCTGATATGGGAGGCAGTGCCTCGAGCAGAGATGAGAGACAGGCCTGTGTGGGGACAGGCGAGAATGGGGTCGAAACAGGGAGACTGGTGGCGGCGGCCAGCAGAGGAGCCAGGAAACGCAGGGACAGGCTGTGCAGAGAGAGAGGGGGGCACACACAAAAGGCACCGTGCGTTGGGAAGGGGACCGAGCCAGGGCTGGGCCGCCTCGGGTGGGGTACTGTCAGGCAGCAGAGGAGCCACGGGGATGCATGAGGGCTGGTGGAGGACCACCAGGCCCAGGCAGTGCTGCAGTAAGGCCGGCCACCCTCGCCTGGCTGGCCTGTACCTGCGCCGAGGTAATGAGTGTGTGGCTGTGTTTCCCCAATTGCGTTCTCCTGCTGTGCCGTGGATTTCCTGTGCACACAAGGCTGGCCGACGCTGCCAGGGAGCCCCGCACCCACCTCCACCGCCGCTGAAGGGTGGAGACTGGGTCCAGCCACGGACCCCTGCACCCTCACTGGCCAGCTGTTCAGCCGTTTATCCGTCCAGTCCCCGCCTGAGCTGGGCACTGTGGGTCTGGCTGTCGGGTGTCTCTGGGCCTGTCTGTGGCCAGATTGGACTGGGCCGGGCATCCTGGCGGGCTGCTTCTGGGGCTGCGGGGGTGCAGGGACACCTCGGAGGCTCGCTGGGCTGCAGGGCACGTATGCCCTGTAGCTGCGTGTTCTTTCCCATGCTGTTTGGGGGTCCCAAGGCCTGGGAGGTGCACAGCTGTGTGCATGGAGCACACACACTGCCCACCCCCACTGCCACACAGATACTGAAGTGCCTATGTGTGTTTGGCAGCCCTGGCCCTGTGTTGTCTGCACACGTTTCCGCATATGTGTGCCTGGAGAACACATGTGTGCAGGGTGCATGCATGTTTGCAGCAGTGTGTCTGGATGTGGAGTGTGCGTGTGTATCTGTGCATGCAGATCAACACCTGGGGAGAAGGTGTGTCTGTATGTGGGGTGCACGTGTGTCTTTGGAATGTCTTCATGGCGCGCACACATGTCTGTGTGTACGGCCTGGCTCTGGGGGCCCCGGTGCGGGGGCTGACAGCCCACACCAGAGGGGGGTGGTCACAGCTTGCCCTCCGTGCCCACCTGACCACTCCTCCACCCCCTCCTCCAGCCCAGGTGGGTCCCTGCTGGGGGTATGTGTCCGGGTCCTGTGGGCTGGGCTCCTTGCTGCCCATGGTGCAGAGGGGCCATCGATATTCAGAGCTGGCACCGGCAGGGACCCTCCTGTCCCTGAGTCCTCCACCTGGTTGGAAGTCTGCAGCCTGGGTGGACCCAGTGGTGCAGACCCTGACTGGGGTCCTGATTGCCCTTGGGTGTGGGCAGCGGCCACGTTCCCGTCTCAAATGACCAGGGGGAAGATAGTGACTAGGACTACGTCCTCCCTGTGGGGGTGTCAGGCACCCCTGGTGCCTGCCAGCCATGCCCAGGCTTCCAGAGAACCGGCTTTGAAGGGGGTGATGCCATATTTTGCCGCATGAGGCTTTTTTGTTTTGTTTGAAAGAAGCTCATCCACTCGACTTCAGGGGGACTTGGAGAGTGAGGACCCATGGACCCAGGAGTCTTGGGGTCTGAGGGTGTGGTCTGGGGGGCCATGGAGGGCTGGAGCTTGGACTTGGGGATCTGGGAAGCCCTTGGGCTAGTGGCTTGGCTGCTCAGAGCCCCTGCGTTGTGTTTCCTCTGTGAAGTGGGGTGGCGGGCTGTGCCCCTCTGCGGACGGCAGCAGGGCGGGCCCCGGTGTGGATGGGCGAGGCATGGATGTGACCCCAAGGGACCAGAGGCCCCCAACGGGGAGGGGAAATGGAGGCCATTCCTCCCTGCAGACAAGCAGGGAGGCTCCAGGCCGGCCCACAGTGTATCTGCAGTAGCGGCGAGGTTCAGGTGGTTATGCAGCAGGGGGAACCGCAGTGCTGGGGTAGGGACCAGTTCTGAGGTGCCCCCACCTGCTGGTAGCCTGGGCTCTGAGGCTGGGATCCACAGGCTCCCTTTCCCCAGCCTTGGTCTCTCCCCACGGTGGACAACTGCCTCTCACCCCCACCCTGGGCAGCTCAGCGTACAGAGGAGGAAACTGAGGCAGCAGCCAAGCTGACGACTGGGGGAAGGGGAGGGACTGGCCTCTAGCCTGCCTGGGAGCTGGGCCCGGGGAAGGGGCAGCCATCTCTGACCTCAGGGGCCCTCAGCAGATGTCCCCTGGGGGTCATGGGTCCCTCGAGGCCGCAGGTGCAGAGGTAGCTGACCTTGGGATGCGCAGGTGTGTGAACGGGGGGTCTGGGAGTCAGGGTTCCTGCAGGTTCAATGGCTTGTTCTGCAGCCCCTGAGCCAAGCCCAATGCAGGGTCCTGCCTCGGCAGCAGGTCCCCTCCCCTCACCAAGGCACCCAGCACGGACCAGCCTCAACCCCCATCCCCCTGGCATTGCTTTGGGGAAATTGTCTGTGGTGGACAGTTCCAAAAGGAGGGCTCGACTGTGTCCCCTGCCCAGTGGGCCAGGCAAGGAAGGGCACGGCCACCTTTGTGCTGCCCCATTGCAGACACACAGCTGAGAGCTTGGAGCACACAATCCAGATTCCGAGCTCTGCGGGCTGGCCCCGGTGGGGGCTCACCCCCATACCCACTCCCATGCGGGGTCTTGACTTCGAGGGGCTCTGTTTGCCACCCTGGCCACGCACCCCCTCATCTCGCCTGTCCACTTCATGGGTCGGGCTCCCCATTATGCCCCCATTTCATGAACCCAGGGAAAGTGATTTACCCATGGTCAGGAGGAAGTTATGTCCAGTGGGGGGACCCCCTCTGAGAGGCATGCAGGTCTGGGGCTGGCTGAGGAGTGCGGGGACACCATACACACGGTGGGGGCTGAGGAGGGCGGGGTGACCCAGGCAGGCATGCCCCGTGGACTGGGCACCCGGGCCTCCTCCTGCCTGAGACCAAGGCCCGGTGGGGTGTGGGCTGACCCTGCGGCCCTTCCCTCACCTTCCCCACCCACCCCGCCCCATTTGTTTCACCTCCTGCTTCCCATGGTGGGGCCCGTGCCTCAGTTTACCCTGTACCCACAAGGCCATAATCGTCCTTTCTCAGCTGATGCTGCACTATCGTGAGGCCATGATTTTCTTTCCTTTTTCTTGAAAGCCTTTTCTTATATATTTATTGGGCTGTGCCAGGTCTTGGTTGCAGCACGCGGGATCTTCAAGCTTCTTTGTGAGATTTAGTTCCCTGACCAGGGATGGAACCCAGGCCCCCTGCATTGGGAGCATGGAGTCTTAGCCACTGGATCCCCAGGGAAGTCCTGAGGCCCTAATTTTCAGTGAGGTTCCAGCCTTGGCCTTTGGGGGCTCTGCTGTCCATTTGGGCAGGCCTGGGTGTCTCTTTGCTGGGGTCTTCATTGGCATCTCTGAGCCCTTTAGTAGGAGCTGTGAAATGGCTCAGACCAGGGAGACAAGAGACAGAAAGTCGGAGAGTGAAGGGGACACACTCCCCCGCCTGCCCACCCCTGCCTCAGTTTCCAGGTTGGGAAGGCAGCCCAGCACCCCACTCCCATTTCGGGTGAGACTCCTAATTAGTTTCTGTGCTGTTAGCATCTAATGACTTGACTGTCGCCTGACTGGAGCTAATTAGCTGCAGGCCGGGTGGTTGCCAGAGGAAGGGGTGGTAGGTGGGGTTGGAGTGGCTGCCTGCAGGGTGGACATTGGCAGGGGGCAGGCAGGGTGAACCACTGGGGGTGAAGGTGTAGAAGTTGGGGGCGGAAAGGTCTGAAGCCTCGGGGAGCCCTGTGTCTGGGAACCATCCCAAGTCAGTCATTAACCCCTTAGTGAGAATTTCGATCTGTATCTACTGCTCCCAGGGATCATTTGCATATCAGGCCTCGGCACTGGTGGAGGAAATGAAGGCTTTGTCTTGCTCTCACCAGGTTCGGCTTGGGGTGGGGTCCATCTCCCCTCCATTGATGCCACCCTGAGCAGGGGCAAGGTGCCAGCTTGGAACTGGGAATGCCAATACAAGGCCATGGCTATTTTAGAGCAGGGAAGGGAGAAAAATGTCCATTTTGGCTCCCAGAGCTCAGGTGTGGGGATAGGTGGGTGGGGCTTCTCCTGGGATCCACCTGCCTGGGGGTCCCGGTTTCCCCACCTTGAGGCAGCTTTCTGCTCCCCATGACTCTATCACCTCAAAGACCTTGAGCGTTTGGCCTTTGACCTACTAACAAACATGTATTGAGCACCACTGTATACTGGGCTCATGCTGGTCACCAAGCAAGGTACAGAGAAGGAGGCTGACCCCCGGAAGGCAGACAGTGTAACGGTATAAATACAATGATGTCCAAAAGATATGAGTTGGGGAAAGTACGGAAAGGCTTGTCAGGCCGAGGGAACAGTGTGTGCAACGGCCCTGGGACAGGAACAGGAGCAGCCCCGAGGCTGGCATGGCTGGAAGGGAGTGAGCTGGGGAAGTCAGGGGGTGATGAGGTTGTGGGTGGGGGCCATATGAGGCCCCATGAGCCTGGGAGGACTGTGGATTTTGTTCTGAGTGATGGGGAGCCAATAGAAGGCTTTGAGCCAGTGGATGGCGAGGTCTGATGGATACCCAGAAAAGTGAGTCCTGGATTTTGGGGGGCCCGAGTGGGACCTGGATGTCCAGCCTCTGACCCAGCAAAGCAGGTTTGGCCACAGATATTCTAATGAAGGTGAGCTGGGGGGACCTGATGGTGCTGGTGTCAAGAGGGGAGGAAGGCCAGCATGATGGGGAAAGACAGGCAGGAGAAAGGGGAGACAATGCAGCCCACCTTTTCTCCGGAAGTGCCCTGCGTGGAGTCACATCCTCTGCCAGACTGAACGGACATCCCCGGCATCAAGCCAGGGACAAGAGGGAAAACTGAGGCTCAGAGGCCAGGACCAGGACTCCCCAACCTCTGCCTATGGCTCCCCGTCACAGCCTCCCCTGCAGGGCCTGCTGGGGTGAGGGTGGGTCCCTGGGCGGCTGCTGGGCCGTGGCTGTCATCGATCGGTTGATCAATTGGGCTTTCAATGGGGCCAGGAAGGAGTGAAAATGACTTTTCAAAAAGCCTGGAGCAGCGTCTGCATCGATCGTGCCCAAGGGGCCGGAGGACGCGGCTGGTCAATGAGACGCCTGTGCCCGGCCAGCCGCAAAGCAGCCCATGGGATGGGCAGGCTCCTAGCCCCACTCAGGGCTGCCCTGTGTCTATGGGGTGCTTGCTGTGTGCACAGCTGAAGTTCTCCCATCCGCCTCAGGGACCATCTCCATGACAGAGTTGGAAACAGTCTTTGAGAAGAGAAGGGAAGACCCAGCTGGGCTCCATCCTGGGTTGGAACCAGATGAGGTTTCTCGGCCCCCAGTGGACCTGCACTGCCAGACACATTTATTCTGCAAAGGCCTTCCCACCTCTGCGGGAGGGAGTGGGCACCCTATTCCTGGGTGAACCCAGTGCAGCAGGGAAGGGCTGGGATTTAATCCACTCCCCCTACTTCCCAACCTGAAATTCTCTGAACTTTGACTTCAGCCACAGACTTGATATCATCATCCGGGGGCCCTCCTGACGGGTGGGGAAACTGAGGCACCATGGGCCAGTCCCCTGCTTGCCTTCTTCCCAGCTCAAGGGTCCCCGGAGCCCTCACCCCCGCCTGACACGATCTCGGGGTGGTGGGGGGCCAGCCAATGCCATGTGATCATCCAGCCACCCCTTCAGGTGCCGGCTGTGCCAGTTAGTGCTCCTGGTATGGGGGCCGCCTTGCTCCCTTCCGTGGTACGGGGCAGCTGGCACGTGGGCATGCACAGAGGCAGCGGCGGGGCCGGGGCCCCAGTGGCCTCGCCCTCCCTCACTGCTGCCGCCCCTCATCAGGCCTCAGTTTCCCTGCTGGTGTGAGGAGGGAGGAGGTGGGGGAGCTTGCCCCCAACCCTCCGCTGCCAGGCCTTTTATGTGCTAATAATCCCCTCTTGGGAGGCCCCCTTGTCCCCCCTCGGTCCAGGCCGCGTTTACATGACTGGGACCCGGGGGACTGCGTCCTGGAGATCTAAAGGCTCCTGGCGCTGTAGCCGGAGGCATTGATGGAAGGGGAGCGCCCTGTCCCTCGCTCAGCTGACCTCCATCCTTGCCTGATGAGGCTGGGTCAAGGGGGCCCCCAGGGAAAGGGGTATAGGCTCTATGACAGCTGAGGAGACCTCCAGGGCCAAGGCTGGGGGCAGAGCTGGTGAGCTAAGGTGTCAGGGGTGGGGAATCAGGGAGTTGTGGGGTAGCTGCCAGATTTTGGAGGCTCTGGAGGGAGGATGAAAAATGTCACTCAGGGTGGAAGGGTTGGGGCTGAGGGGGGTCAAACCCAGGGCACCCCTGAGTTGGACTGAGGGATGAGGGTGTCTGAGCATCCTTCATGTCAAGCCCCCCCCCCACCCCAGGGATACAGGAGAGGGGCCAAGCCTGTCTCAGAGAGGCAGGGATCATTGACCTGTGTCCCAGGTACCCTGGGTCTTCTTGGCAGGCAGATCTGCAGAAGGAAAACAGGAGGTTATCTCTGGGGATGGCATGGAGGGCTGCCTGGAGGAGGGGGCATTGAAGTCAAGCAGTTAAAGCCTTTGGAGTGGGACTTCCTGGTGGGGGGGGTGGATATCTTGTGCCACGCCTGTTGTGGCTGAAGGGCCCAGATGTGGATTCTGCAGGGAATTGAGGGTCTGGGGGGCTGTCACAGGGCACCTGCTTGGGTGCATGTGGTTACCCAGAATGCCTGGCGGCAGGCCCTCGTCCCTGGGACAAACCTCACGGTGGGCCTGGGGCTCAGGGCTAGTCTGGGTCTCCAGGCACCTGCTCTGGCCTTGGTGTGGCAAGGTTGTTGTGCCAGGCAGGGGACCATGGGCTCAGACCCTGGCACCTGACTGTAGGCAGGGTGTCCCCCCCCACCCCACAACCCCTCACCCTTCCCCCATCTCCGACCTACCTTTTTCCTCTGCACTGACCCATCACCCACACACCCTCCCACGGCTCCCCATCCCCCTGTGCTGACCAGTGACCCCTCCCCATTTACCTTTTCGCTGACTCTGCGCTTGCCTCCTGCACTGACCCATCAACTCCACACCCTCCCCGGGCTCCCCATCCCCAGGCCCTGCCCCTTCCCTGCGCTGACCAATGACCCCTCCCCATTTACCCCATCTGTTAACTTTCCCTTTTCTCCTGCACTAACCCCTCACCCTACTCCCGGCCCCTGCTCCGCATCCCTGAGCCCTCCTCCCCCGCGCTGACTGCCGGCCCCGCCCTCAGGTTCCACGCGGGCGCGGCAGACGACGGCGGCGGCTACACCGTAGAGGTGAGCATCAACGACTACCTGGACATTTACTGCCCGCACTACGGGGCACCGCTGCCACCGGCCGAGCGCATGGAGCACTATGTGCTGTACATGGTCAACGGCGAAGGCCACGCCTCCTGCGACCACAGGCAGCGCGGCTTCAAGCGCTGGGAGTGCAACCGGCCCGCGGCGCCCGGGGGCCCGCTCAAGTTCTCCGAGAAGTTCCAGCTCTTCACGCCCTTCTCTCTGGGCTTCGAGTTCCGCCCGGGCCACGAGTACTACTACATCTGTGAGTGGGGGCGGGCTCCCTCCTCCTCCCCCTCGTCTCCCTTCCCCTCCTCCTCCCTCCTTCCTCCTCTCTTCTCTGCCGGGGCCTCTGGTCTCCATCCTCGCGCCCTCGGCCTGCAGGTCAGCCTCTGGGCTACTGAGCCAGTGGCCCCACGGTCAGTTCGTCTTACCCTGAGACCAGGGGGGCCCACCCCATGTTGCACTGAAGCCAGAAACTAGGCCTGCCTAGTCTGGTCGGGGAGGAGAGATGGAGGACACACCGTGAACCGGGCAGGCATCTCCCAGGCCTACCCCGTCCCTTCCCCTCGCACCAGATTCCCAGAGGAGTGTGGAGGCGGTTCAAGGTCGGAGGCAGCCTTGGTCCAGGTCCACTTGGCATTCATGCTGTGCTGTAGGCCTGGGGGAGTCGAGCGGGTAAACTGTCCCCTCCTCTGCTGGGGTTAGGGGCTCCCGAGGGCCCCCTTCTTCCTCCTCCCCACCAAATGCCAAGGGCAGGGCCTGGCGTGGCGGAGTGTGCCCAGAGTTCAAGTTCCCAGTAGCCAGGCCTCAGCAGCCCCTAGTCTCTGAGAATCTGAGAACAGGAGGGTCCCCCATAGCCCCTGCCAAGATGAGGGCCCAGGAAATCCACCTGGGCCCAAGGCGCTGGCTCTGAGGGGTTGTGCGGCCCCATTTCTCAGCATCCTGGAGACTGATGGGGAGCAGGTGGGGAGGCCCCCCTACCCCCCAACCCAACCCCCGCCCTGGGCTTCCGGGAGGGACCCAGCGCCTCACCACCCTGGTTCCCGCTGAGTCAAATTAAACTCTACGAGGCTCCATTTCCTCCTTTCTCTGCTCTATTTGGATTTTTTCCTTTTAATTCAAGGAAGAAGAGGGTGGGGGAGGGGAAGAAGGTGTTTAAATTAAGTCCCTGTAATGTAAGAAAAATTACATTTTTCTTTCCGAGATGGGAGTTTCATAAAGATAATTATTGTAATTATTCGTTCTATCTCTGTGACGAATGTTATTTTTATTACGTGCTTTTTATCTTCATCTCCCAGCACGAGGGACTTCTTGGGGGCAGGCAGAGGTGACGGCCACAAAGAGGACCGGCCAAGAACAAAGGCGGGGATGGGCCTGGCCGCAGCCATGTGGGTGCCTGCACCTGTTCACCTGTGTGAAGCCCACCACCCACATAGCCCGAGGCCTCCCTCCCTGTCCCCAGCCTGGCCCCCAAGCCCCTCTCTCCTGACTCATGGCCAGTGCTATTGGACCTCCCCTGTCTCCAAAGTGGACCAAGAAGCAGGGAACCCTATGGTGGAATTTTAGGTGTGAGGACTCAATGCACTTCAACCTCCATGTGACCCCGGGCCTTGTGGGTCACTGTCCAAGGGAGGCCGGATGCTGCTTCCTTCCCAGGCCTAGTGGGCTCAGGCAGTCACCCAGTTGGGGCTTCTCTGGTGACATAGTGATAAGTAAATCTGACTGCCAATACAGGAGACGCAAGAGATGTGGGTTCGATCCCTGAGTCGGGAAGGTCCCCTGGAAGAGGGCATGACAACCCACTCCAGTATTCCTGCCTGGAGAATCCCATGGACAGAGGAGCCTGGTGGGCTGCAGTCCATGGGATCACAAAGAGTGGGACACGACTGAGTGTGCATGCACACCAAAGCACCTACCTTGGGCCACATGAGGCCTAGATAGGGGGTGACTTGCCAACATCGCAGATCCCTGACAGCAGGGATTTGATCTCAAGTCAATCATTTGTTTGTGGGGTTTTTTTGCTATTTGATTTTGTTTTGTTTTGGTTTTGGCTGTGTGGCATGTGGGATCTTAGTTCTCTGATGAAGGATCAAACGCCTGGACTGCCAGGGGATTCCCTTTATTTGCTTATTGAAAACACACACTTTTATTCATCACCTTTGAACCTTGTCCTGTGCTGCCCTGGGGTAAGATGGAGTCAGACATAGACACCCCACCCCCATCTCTGGGGTTAGGAGTCAGTGAAGTGAGGGGCAAGGGCAGCATGCAAGAAGACTTCTGGGAATTCATGGGCATTATGTCTGGGCCTTTGATGTATGATGAGGAGTTTTATGTATGGATTCCCCTACCTGGGGTCAGGCTTGGGTCACGGGCATGGGGAAGGAGATGCAGTCCCAAGAGGTCCCAGGCACCAACAGTCCCCTGCCCTACTAATCCCCAGCCCCTCTCTTCCAGCTGCCACACCGCCCAATGCTGTGGACCGACCCTGCCTGCGACTGAAGGTTTATGTGAGGCCAACCAGTAAGTGCTTGGGGGTCAATGGGGTCCTCAACTCACAGAACCCACTGAGTGGTCGGTGGAATCAGGAAGGAGGTGGTGACAGCGTACCCTAGGGAGTCCCACAATTTCACCAATGGCTGGGACAGGCCCTGCAAATGGGGCCATGTCAGACCTTCAAGAATGAAGTTTCAGTTTTTCCCTGGTGGGCTAGTGGTTAAGAATCCTCCTGCCAGTGCAGAGGGTGTGGGTTCGATCCCTAGCATGCTGTGGAGCAGCTAAGCCTGTGCACCACAACTATTGAAGCCTATGTCCCTAGAGCCCGTGCTCGGCAGCAAGAGAAGGAGCCAAAATGAGAAGCCCACATGCCGCAATGAAGAATAGCCCCCGCCTACTGCAACTAGAGAAAGCCTGTGTGCAGCAATGAAGACCCAGTGCAACCAAAAACAAATAAATTTAAGAAAGAATGAAGGTTGAAGTCTGCAGCTGGGCCTCCCTGAGGCTGAAGCCCTCTTTACCCAGAGTGGGCTTCGGGAAAGTTCTCTAGAATATCCATGTTCTGAGCTCTTGAAACATCGTGATGCTCAGAGGGAAGGGGGATTCCCATGGCCTCACCACTTTACCCAACTCCAGGCACATTTATTGGGCTCCTGCTGGTTGCCACACTCTGTATTGGAGGCGTTGCCCCAGAGGTACAGGGACACAGATCCCTTAGAGCAGGGTCATGATCTCAGGCCAATCATCTGGTTACACTGTTTTTTAATTTTTGCTGTTTGATTTTATTTTGTTTTTGGCTGCACTGTGCACCGTGTGCAGTCACAGTTCCCCAATCAAGGATCAAACCCGTGGCCTCTGCAGGGAAAGCCTGGAGTGCTAACCACTCCAGGGAAGTCCTGAAACTGAGATGTTTAACAACACTGGGTATTGAGGTCTAGGAAGCAGGGTGGGGGTGGGTGGGCCTGCCACTGACCACCCTGTCTCTTTGTCCCCCTACAGACGAGACCCTGTATGAGGCCCCCGAGCCCATCTTCACCAGCAATAACTCCTGCAGTGGCCTGGGCAGCTGCCAGCTCTTCCTCAGCACTGTCCCCGTGCTGTGGACCCTCCTGGGCTCCTAGCCCGCCAGAGGACGCTGGCTCCACCTCGATGGCCCGCCTCTGAGACCAAATAGAGACGCCGCTCCTCCCGCCGCTGGTGCTGCTCTGTGAGGCAGGGCTGTCCACACGTCCCAGGCTGGCCGGGGCGGGGGCAGCCGAGGCCCCCCCAACCCGTGCCCGAGAGGCTGGTTGTCCACCCAGCTCGTGGCCACGCCGTCTTGTCTGGAGGCCCTGGTGAACCAGGGGACCTCTTGGCAATGTTGGATTTTTGTTTTGTTTTGTTTTGAGTGTATTTTTCATGGTTGGATCGGAAAGACTTGAGTTTCTAATTTAATTTATTCCTTGCTGTCGCCTGTGACTTTGGGAAGGAAACAGAATGGATGGATGGGGCAGGGGTTCCCGGCCCACTGGGAGAAGGGGAACCAGGGACCCCTGGCCTGGTCATTCCATTTGTTGGTCCTGGCTGGAGGTGACCGTGGAGTGGACCCCTAGGTGCCCTGGGACAGGCTGGCCTGAGGCAGAAGGGGCAGGCAGGTAGTGAGTTCCCCTGACTCTGGTCCATGGGCCCTCAGACCCCCGTCAACCCAGCTCTCCCCTCCTCTCTCCCGGTCATTGTCTCCCAGAGCAGAAACCACGAGGTTTCACTGGAGGTCGCCATGGAGCCCTGGTCCTGGGAATCATAGCATCCTAGTATCTTAGCGATGTCTTAGGCCCCCTCATCCCCTCAGCCTCACACAGTCACCCCAGAGGCAGAGAAGACATTACATTTCTGTAAATAGAGCCAGCAAGTATATACTGTGATTTATTTTTACTGTATTCCTGAGGATGGACTGGAATGTTTCTTTTTTTCCTCACCCCTTCATGTTGGGGGGAGGGTCTTTTATTTTGGCGGGGGGGTGGGGTAGACTTTTTAGTGTAGAAGCTGCACTTCGCAATAAGCTCCTTTGTCTGTCAGACCCCCTTTCCTCTCCTCTATGACTAATGTTTGTAAGAAAAAAGGAAAACAGGACAAAACAAAACTGGGGGGAGGGGGGTGTTGAACATCACCACCCAAAAAAGAAACCCCCTCCGGAAGACACTTTAATGAAGTAAACAGCTCATTTATACAGATTTCATATTTCTACCCGCCTTTCCTGATCTGTGTTTTATATATATTATATATAAATATATATGGTGCGTGGCCGCTGGGAGCCGGCTCAGGCACGCCGGCGGTGCGGGGGCTTTTGTAGGGGTCATGGGCGGGCGGCCTTGCCACGCCTGGAGCTGGCGACGGGGCCTCCCCAACTCCGTCACAATCAACTTTGGATTCTGTATTTTTTTATAATAAAATGAGCGTAAGCATCCAGGGTGTGTATTTGTATTTGGGGCCTGCCAGTCCTTGTTGGAGGGGTGGTTTGAGCTTGTAATTTGGGCTTGGGTCTGAGATCTGCTGGGGAGCCGTGTCTGCAGACCGTAGGGCTGATGGCGAATCTTTGCTTCTGGGTGTGTGTCGTTTGGGCACAGGGCCCTGGCATGAGCATTTGTGGGGTGCTGTGCCTTTTTTCATCTCCCTGGGAAATGGAAACAAATCCCTTCTCCCTGGGGCAGCTATGGGGAGGCTGGGAAGAGGCGGGGCTGCCTTTGAGTACACTGCTGCTGCTGCTGCTAAGTCGCTTCAGTAGTGTCCGACTCTGTGCGACCCCAGAGACAGCAGCCCACCAGGCTCCCCCATCCCTGGATTCTCCAGGCAAGAACACTGGGGTGGGTTGCCATTTCCTTCTCCAATGCATGAAAGTGAAAAGTGAAAGTGAAGTCGCTCATTCATGTCTGACTCTTAGCAACCCCATAGACTGCAGCCTACCAGGCTCCTCCGTCCATGGGATTTTCCAGGCAAGAGTACTGGAGTGGGGTGCCATTGCCTTCTCCGTTGAGTACACAGCAGGGGCTTATTAAGTATCCACCACCTGATGCACCTGAGCAGATTGGAACCCCCAGACCCCAGGGCCAGTCGTTTCCCGTACCCTTCATCCATGCTGGGGGGCAGTCCCCAGGTTCTATGACAGGTCTCTTAGGATCCTACCAAGTTCTATGTGTGGTGGTCCACTGCCTAAGACTCTGAGCTCCCAATGTAGGGGGCTCGGGTTCGATCCTGATCAGGGAACTAGATCTGACATGCCACAGCTAAAGATCCTGAATGCCGCAGTGAAGACTGAAGATCTCTCGTGCCACAACTAAGACCTGGTGCAGCCAAACAATAAAACAATGAAAAAAAAAAGTTCCATGTCATCTTGGTCACCAGGCTCTGCCAAAGTGTGACTCAGTGTCCCCAGTGACTCCAGGCCAGCGTGGAGGTTTGTCTGTCATCTTGAATCCCCTCCCAGCTTCCAGGCAGCATGTATCAGAGGGTTCTGGAGTCCCAGGGGCCTTCGCCCCAGCCTGGCCCAGGAGAGGCACAGAGTGGGGCTGAGGGAGGGGGCCTCGGGGCTGCTCCTCGCCTCAGTGCCACCCGAGGGGACTGTAGCATCCCCGGCACAATGAGTGGAGTGGGAAGGCTCTGGGCTAATTAATTCGGCCGTGCTGGGTCCGGCGACGGGGGCTGCCTCTTAATGAGGCCAGCAAGCGACACAAAGATCCCTGTGTGCGCCCCACCCGCCCTGCCCAGCATCAGGGGACGCAGGGTGGCCACTGTGCAGAGTGCCACGGAGGGAGAGCCGAGGGACCCCTGCACTCTGAGGCTTCCTTTGCCCACCCTTCCCGAGACCCCTCACCCAAACACCCCAACTCGACCACAGGGCTGGAGGGAACTGGTGAGAGAGGGTTAAATGCGAGGATTGTGGGGCAGAATCGTAGCAGCTCATTTTGATTTTGTTACTAAAAAATTTGAGATATAATTGACATACCACACAAGCCATCCGTTTCAAGTACAATTCCACAATTTCTATTCATTTACAGGGTTGAGCAACCATCACTACTGATTCCAGAACATTCCATCACCCCCCAAAAAAACCCACTCCTGCCCCAGCCCCTGACAACCAGGAACCTACTGTGTCTGTGGATTGGCCTGGATGTTTCCCATTAGTGGAATCACACCCTGTGTGTCCTTCTGTGTTTGCTTCTGTCACTGAGCATAGTGTTCTCAGGGACCATACATATGGTAGTGGGTGTCAGGGCTTCTGTCCTTTTCAGGGCTGAGTAATATTCCAGTCCATGGAAGGGTGATGTTCTGTCCATCCACCAGCTTATAGACATTTGGGTTGTTTGCTTTTAGCTATTATGAGGCTTTTATTTTTGAGACAAAGTTTTAACACAAAAGGTGACCTGGGATGGGTAAGTACTAAGAGCTCTGTTCACACATTGGAGTCTTTGCACATGTTCCCTCAGCAGACCACACCTGGCTCTCTCCCTGACCCCCTTTAAATATGTCCCATGTCCCCTCTCAACCTCCCTGGTCAAGCAGTCCTCACCCCACAGCCCCTGCTGTCAAATCTCTGATATTTTTACTTGTCCATCCATCTTCCCTATGGGCTGAGAGTCCCCAGAGGGGAGGAGGACTGGTCCATAGTTGTGTCTCCCCTGGGACTTGTCACCTGCCATGGGCACAGACATACATACACACATATGCAGAGAAACCACACAGCCTTGCCCACCTGTGCGCCCCCTGTTTGGACAGGTGCTTGCATTTGGGGCCTAGGTCTCTCAGGAACCAGGCCATCCATCACTGGCCACTGGTAATGGCCTTGAAAGCCCACACCAAGGTGCAGGGTGGCCCCCACTCCGGGGGCTGCACTGGGCACAGCAGGTACCCCAGGCAGCCATGGGTATGCGGGTCCCGTGTGTACCTGGTGGTTGCCCACGGAAAGAGGGTTGGGAGGCGGGGTGGGAGAACCCTGAGGTTCCCCTCACATCATGACTGTCACTCTTGGGTGGAGCTGGGCTTCCTGATTGGGTACCTCTTTGATTTGTGGACATCTTGGTTTGGGGGGTCAATGCCCACAGTCACAGGACGTCACCGCAGCCCCTCCCCTCTGGGTCACTGTGTCCCCATCTAGTCTGAGAAGAAGCCCCAGGCCACGTCTTGGGCCCCAGCTCTGGGACCATGACAGAAGGGGCTCGTACATTGCCCTCCAGACTGATGGGGACCACCTGGCTTTCAGGGGGTCTGATCAAGTCCCTTGACCACAGGCACGCAGTGGGTCATATTGGAGGAAAGGCCACTGTTCCAGAGGCCCTGGGCTCACTGCCCCTCTCCAGATGCCTCCACCCCCTCCTCCCTCCTGACACCTGCTCCCTCAAGGACCCTCCGACATGATGCCCCACTGTCTACGTTTCCCGCATCAGTGTCAGCATCCCCAGCGAGCATTCAGTGAACGCCTCCTGTGTGCAGTCAGTGCTGAGCCCTCCCTCAGTCTGTGGGGTCAGGGCGAGGACGTTGAGTCCTGCCCGGGTGGTCCCTGGGCCCCATATTTGGGGGCATATGGGCCATGAGAGGAGGCCACAGTGATGGGCACCCTGGACCTGGTTGCAGGTGGCCATGCAGACAAATAAAAAGTGAGTTCATAGCCTGGGAGCCCCCAAGGAGCCATAAACCACCACAAGATGACACACAAGCTGGAAATTAAGAGGCTGCAGCTGGGCTAGTGAGGCCGGTGGGGCTGAGATAGGCAGTTGTGGTGGGCGGGAGCCAAGAGACCCTCCCACCCTCAATTTCCCATCCAGGCTTGCAGGCGATGGCCCTTATTGGACCTATGCTGGAGATGATCACTAGGGCTGTGGTTAGGTGTGGACAGGGGCAAGACAGTTGGAGAGGGGAGGGAAGGGCTCAAATGTGGGGCTCAGGGCAGGTGCAGGACAGGGACAGATTGCTGGAGATTCAGGCACTTCTTTGCGTGGTCTTATGGGAGGCTGGGAGGGAGGGGGCAGGGCAAAGAGATGGGTAGAGGGGTGGTGCACAGGGGGCTCTGGGGCAGGACTGGAGGCCAGGATGGAGGAGTGAACTCTGGGTGGGGTCTGCTGAGCCTGAGGCCTCAGCTTCCCTCCAGGGAGGTGTTCAGGAGGCCATTGACCCTCCCTGTCTCCTCCCTGCACTATCGCCTGCTGCAGGAGAACTGTACCCCAGCCATCCTCTCCTCGCTCTGGGGAGCCAGCTGGGAACCTCGTTGTGGAGGCAGGGAGGTTGGGGGCCAGACCCCTCCCTCTGAGGCCAGAGAGAGACTCTCCCAGAGGGCTGCCCGCCCGACAGCCCCTGACTTGCCCCATTGATCCCGAAACAGAGACTGAGGCCCAGAGGTGATCTATGGGCCCTAATGGACGATGCAGTCCTTGGGGAAGGGGATGGACGAGTGGTGGAGGAGACCCCTCTCCTGTGTAGAGGGGGAAACTGAGGCTCCACAGGTCAATAAAGGTGGATCCAGGGTGAGCCCCAGGCCTCCCTGGGGCCAGGAGTTGGATCTGGGTGACTCGACCAGTTCCAGCCCTTCTGTGCACAGACGGTGCGCAGAGAGGCAGAGGGAGTGGGGAGGCTACTGTCTATGGCACTCCCAGAGTTTCTGGTCCACCGGGCCTCCCTCCTCCGCGGCTTCCCTGATTCAGGGGTCCTCACTGACCTGTTGAGGCGGTAGAGTGGTGGGGGGTACTGAGGCAGCCTCCGGGCGTTGTCCCAACCCCACGTTGTCCCAACTTCCTCCGACGCGAGGAAGAAGAGGCAAGAGGCGGTGCTGGGCCCCGGGGACCCTAGGGCGGGTTGGAGTGGGGGCTGGAGAGCCAGCAGCTCGCCTCACAAAGTTTGCGGCTCTAAGTGCTGAAAAGCCTCCTGCAGCCCCTGGGATCCGCGGGCGGGCGAGGGGGACGGCAGTGGGGACTGAGGCTGGGGGCGCCCCCACGGGAAAAGGCCTTGACCCTAAGATAGGAGTGGCATCCGGGCACCCCACCCCACGCCGCGGAACCCAAGGTCCCGGCTCCCGCACCCCTTCCTCTGCTCCAATTCCTGCGTGGCTCCCCAACACTTAGGACAGGGCCCCACCCCTCCAGTGAGGCCCCGCCCACTGCGCGCCGCCGCCCAGGCGGGTCCCCCATCCCACCCGCGCCACGGTCCCCTGCTCGCCTTCGCTTGCGAAAGGACGTCACTTCTTCCTCGAAGACCCCACTCTGGGCCTCAGTTTCCGTGTTTACGAAGTGGGGGCGTGAGCTCCGGTGTTAGGGGTGGGGGAGGACGGGCAGGCATGGTCGAGTAGTCGGCCTCCCCAGGACTCAGTTTACCCAGGTGTGCGAAGTGGTGCAAGGCCTGGGTCCCAGCCCCCCATTCAGCCTCTCTCTCCACTGGGACCCCCCCACTCCCCGCTGGGCCTCAGTTGACCTCCCTACTAGTAGAAGAGACCCAGCTGAGACCCATTTTACAGATGAGACGCCGAGGCCGGAGGAGGGGGCTCCACAGCTGGGACCTGGCCGTCAGCGAGGGGTGGATAAGGAGGGAGGCAGCGAGCGGCTCAGGCGGGTCCGGAGTCTTTATTATGGGCAGAACCCTCCGCAGCGGCTCTGCTAGGGCGCCTGAGCGGGCGGGGCGCGGCGGCAGGACCGGCGTTGGGAGTCCTCCTTAAGCTGCAAAAATGAGAGCCTGCTATTACCCTGCTGCGGGGGGCACGCCGAAAGGGCCCTCCCTCTGCGCTTCTGCCTCCGCGCCGCCCGGCAGGCGCTCCAGAGTTATGGTTTGCAATATCCTGCTCCCCTCCCGGCCGAGTGTTAATGACGGAGCGCCGCCCCCGGCCCCGCGCACCCGGGGGTCTTTATTAACATCATGCATCATGCCTGCAGCCCCTCTGAGGTTAGAGACGTCCGGTGGCCAGGAGGGGAAACTGAGGCACAGAGAGGTTAGTGCCCCACCTGGCCGAGGGCATAGCTGTAGGCATCAGACAGACTGGGGTTTCATTATAGCGGCCTCTGCTATCCACCATACCTGAGTCATCGCTCTTCTCAGAACCTGTTTGCTGGCCCAGAAAATGGTGCTATAGTGGCACATGGTGGGGCCTCTGCCTGGGGGTGGGGGTGGGGGGTTCTTTTATTTTTTAAGTCTATTTTTTTATTCCTTTATTTATTTGGCTGTGCCGGGTCCCAGCAGAGGCATGCAGGACCCTTTACTTGAGGGAGTGGGACAGAGGATGAGATGATTGGATGGCATCGTCAACACAATGGACATGAGTTTGAGCAAACTCCAGGAGATAATGGACAGGGGAGTCTGGTGTGCTACAGTCCATGGGTTTGCAAAGAATTGGACACCACTGAGCAACTGAACAACAACATGGGATCTACCTCCCCAACCAGGGATAGAACCTGGGCCCCCTGTATCAAGAGTGTGGAGTCTTAACCAGTCTTCCCTGAAACACCAGGGAAGTTCCCTGCCTGGAGGATTCTCCATGACCCAAATGGCCCCATAAAGGCAGGACTTCCGGTTCTCCCCCACCCCGGGTGGCCCCAGCATCTGGCACAATGTCAGCCAGCCCCCACTGAACATTTGTTGAATGACTTACTGAATGTGTTTGGTGCATGGACTCCAACTTGAGTGCTTCTGCTTACCAGCAAGGCTGGCGGTGCTGGCCTCCTTCTCTGCCGCTGGTTCCTCAGGGAAGGCCTGGGTGTGGGGAGGTAGTGGGGAATAGCCTCTCTCAGACGAGGGGGGCAGAGGGGGCACCACAGGAGTCAGCCCTGCTGGCTGGCAGATCTTTAAATTAAAATACATATATACACCAGATAAATAACCCAGCCCACATCCTGGTGACAGGCGGAATTAAGTCGCCCGGTTGGGGACCCTGCAGCAGTGGCTGGGGTGGGGGTTGGGGAGGCCTTGCTGGCTTCTTGCCCCTAGACCACCCTTCATTCTATTGGGGAGCATCCCAGCACCCTGGAGCCTGCTGGGGACCTGGGGGGACTTTAGGGGTCAGAGAGCAAAATCTGGGTCTGAGACCTGAATTCTGAGCCCCAGGGTGTGTGTCCAGGACCTGGTCCTACTAGATGAGACACCCCCCTACCCACCCAGTCCGTGGCACTGGACGTGGGGCTGGGACACAACAGGTTTGAATCCTGGTTGGGCCCTTCCCCTCCCGGAGGTAACAATCCTGGTAACCCCCCACCCAGTCAGGTTGGCTGCGAGAGAGACCCCCTCTGAGTTCAGGGGGAGGCCCCTGTGGGGCCCACATGGCTGAGGGGTGCTCCCGGGCCCCATCCCTCTGCCTGAGCGCAGCCCGGAGGGCCAAAGGGGGCGGAAAGGGAGTTTTCAATTAAGGAGCAGCTAATCACCCAGCAAGGGCCGTTCTGGGGCCCAGTAAATCTATTATGAAAAGCCTCTAAATGTATGTAAAACCGGCCTCCACAATCCTGGGATTAGGCCTCCGGGAGGGGAAACCGAGGCGCAGGCTGGCTGGTGGATTAGTGGAGTGAGGCCCCCGGAGGGTTGGGGGAAGCTGTCCCTAGGGGTGGGCAGAGGGGGAGCAATCTCCCTCTGTGGAAGCCAGGACCTGTGTTCAGCAAGGGTCTGAGGCCCAGATAGACCCGGAGTGAAGGTAAAGATTCTGCCTGCAATTCAGGAGACGCAGGTTTGATCCCTGGGTCTGGAAGATCCCCTGGAGGAGGGCATGGCTACCCACTCTAGTATTCTTGCCTAGAGAATCCCCATGGACAGAGGAATCTGGTGGGCTAGAGCCTATGGGGTCGCAAAGAGTCGGACACAACTTAGCAACTAAACAACAATTCCTTTGTGCCTTTATTGAGCACCTGCAGTTTGCCAAGCCCAGTGCTGAGGGCAGAGTGAACAAGAAGGAGGGAGCCTGGGGCCTGGGCAGCTTGGGGTCTGTGTGCGTGCATATGTGCTCAGTTGTGTCTGACTCTTTGCAACCCCATGGACTGCAGCCCACCAGGCTCCTCTGTCCATGGGATTTTCCATGCAAGAATACTGGAGTGGGTTGCCATTTCCTTCGCCAGTGGATCTTCCCAACCTAGGGATCGAACCTGCATCTCTTGGGGCTCATGCACTGGCAGGTGGGTTTTTTACCACTAGCGCCACCTGGGCAGCTTGGGATCTGGTGGGAGATAGATGTCCACTGGACGAAGGATGAATCCATGAAGAAGTTGCCGCAGGTGGAGGCAGTGAAGGCTGGAGCCCAGGAAGGGCTGAGGTTGGCGTGGGAGGAGCCCAGCAGACAAGAATCTCGTCTCTCCTTCTGAGGGGGCAACAAGAGAGCCCTGTGAGGTTTTTAGCCCAACTGGCCCCTGTCTCCCTCCCAGCATCCTTTGTGGAACACTGACCCTCAAAGGCCACCTCCCTCTGGGGCTCAGTTTCCCCAGCGTGGTCCCCGCATTCCCGCTGACCCCATCTGACCTTCATGCTCCATGAGTCTGCTAATTATTCTTGGCCCAGCTGCTTCCTCCTCTCCTCCTGAGGTCATTGATCCCTTCCTACGGAATCCCTTCCAGGCACCCAGGTGCGAGCGGAGGAGGAGGAGGCGCGCCCTGCCGAGCGGCCTGAGCACATGGCAGCTAGCCGTGTCTATCAGCCTTGGCAGCAGCCAGTGGGGCCTTCCCTGGGCCCCTGGCCTGGCTTTGGTCCAGCCACCTGTGTGTACCTGCCTCCCAGGTGCTGGGAAATGAACAGGAGGCCCGTAGTTCCCATGACTCAGCTGGGTTCAGGCCCCAAAATTCCCCCAGGTCACTTGCGAGGCTGTGTAGCCAGCGGGGATGGGGAGGCCTTGGTGAGGCTGGCCTGGGGTCTGGGCCTCGATGGGCTGCCAGCCCTCGATGTGTCATATAAGAGGTCGTGTGTGCTCCTGTGACTCAGTTTCCCCAAGTTGTCATCAACGAAGGCTTGAGGCTGTTCCCAGCACTAGGGGGTGTGGGGGGGGCCCCCAGGTGCCCCCCCCATCGGCCTGGCCGTCAGTCAGGCCCGCGGGGCCCCTTCAAGTCGTCACGGCCCAGCAGTGGTCGCGGGAGGGATTATTCCGGCCTGTCCAGGATGGACTCAAGTGGAACCGACGCTGACGAGCGGAACGCGCCCCTGCGGGCCAGGCCTGCCTGCCTTTGTCCGCCGCCAGCCCCGCCTGCCTGCCTTCACAGACACCGCCTCCAGCACTGCACAGCACAGCCTCCAGCCTGGTGCTCAGCTGTGGCCCCCACCAGGCGAGGCCGGCACAAAATTCCACTGGGCCTTTGGCAGAGCAGCTTCTGGCCTGGAGCCCCGGCTGAGCCCCTCCCCAGCCTCAGTTTCTCCATCTGTAGCATGGGTGTGTCCGCCGTGGCTGCCCGCGGGTAATCTAAGGATTGATGGGGCCGTGTGGGCAGAAGCCGGGGGCGGGGGCAGACACCTTCCCTGAGCTGCTGCAGTTTTCCCAGGGGTGCTTGGCCCGGCCCTCCGCCCGGTCCCACCACCGAGCCTTTGTCCAGGAAATTTGAGGTGGCAGGGAGAACGGATCTGCTGGAGGCCTGAAAGGAGCCGAGGCAAATGCTGTTGACCCCTGACCCCGGCCCCCTAATCCCAGGGTTGAGGCCCTCACGGGGAGGGGCCCTGAGAGATGGGCCCGGGTGTGACCCTCGCCCTAGGCGCCAGGGGGGGCTTCCGGGTCAGGGTCATAGGGGCTTTGGAGAACACATTAGTCCCCTTGGCCACGTGTCCGGTCACCACCCTGCAGAGGCCTGCAGAAGAAACTGAGGGCCCGCAGAGCTGTCAGCAGCCCCAAGGCCCTGCCACGTCCCGGCTGGTGACCAGAGGCCAGCAGCTACCCTTTTTGAGCCTGAAAACGGGAAGGTCTAGAAAGGCTGGGAGTCTTGGAGGACGGCTCACAGCCATGCTGGGTGTCCCAACTCTCAAGTGACTCTGTGGGTCAGTGCACCCCTCCGGGCTGAGGGATGGCTAAGAAGGTACAGGGCCCTGGTGTCCCCTCTGGGAAGGCCCCCGCAGACCCTGGCCTGGAGTGAGGGAGGGGCTTTCTGATTGGACTGCCCTCCTCTGATCTAGATCCCTCCATTGCTCCCACTCAAGACGGTTTTCCCCACGTAGACAAAGGCTGCAGAAACAGTGATGAAAGCTTTGGCCGTCAAGCTCTATGGCCTGGCTTCTCATCTCAGTTCCTCCTCCCCAGGTGTGAGTCCCTGGGCAAGCTGCCTTCTTCTCTGGCCCTCCCCCGGTGGCCAGGGCTGTTGTGAAGATAAAATGAGGAAACACAGTAGTCAGGCTGAGCCCAGTGCTGGGCATACAGCTGGCACTCAATAGATGCAGCTCTGGATGGTGCTGGACTTTAGCCCTGGCTTTGGTCCTGACCTAGGGCCACCGTGCATGAGCGTTCTGCCTCTCTCTGCTTCTACTGGCCCGGCAGGGCTGGCTGAGGAGAGACTGAGACAATTAATAAGCAGATGCTTGCTAAATGCCCGAGGAAGAATGGGGTGAAGGGATGAGGGGAGGCGGGTGTCCTGGCTTCTGGCAGCTGCGGCAACTTAGACTGCCGGCTCCTTGGAGGCCCCCTCTAGGAGCCTGCACTGAAGATTAAACGATTCCCCACCACTGGCTGGCTGCGATGCTTTCACACGCTCGGGCGCCCCTGCACTCCCCGGCGGCCGCGTGTCTGTTCCACCCTGCCGAGCTGTTCCCCACGATCAATTTCAATTTGGCCTGGTCTCTGCCTCTGCAGCCTGGCCCTCCTTGGGGGCTGGGGCTGGGGAAGGGGAGGTGGTGGCTTCCTCAGCCTGCCCACCCTCAGGTCCCAGCACCTGTGTCTGGTGCCAGTTGCTGCCCCCTTTCTGGGCCTTAGTTTCCTGAAAATAATGAAATGGGGAGGGGAAGGCAGCCTGGGGTCAGGCCTGTTTCATCTGACCTCCTGCATTTCTTGAGTGCCAACTGTGTGCCAGATCCTATGTGGGATGCTGGGAACATGGTGGGAACCAAAGTAGACAAAATTGACATGGGCTTAGTCAGGGCAAGTTAATTGGGCCTGGAGGTGTTGGGGGGAGGGTTGGGGTAGCACATGCAAAGGCCCTGAGGCAGCTGGAGGAACATAGGGAAGGCCTGTGTGGCAGGAGCAAGTTAGGAGATTGGGCAGGGGAAGCATGGAGGAGCCCAGTGACAGTATTACTCAATGTTAATCAACAGCATTTATTTAGTGCCAACTGTTTGCCTCATCTCCCTGGACCTCACAACTACCTTTTATGTGCTCAGTCGTGTCTGACTCTTTTGCCACCCCATGGACCGTAGCCTACCAGGCTCCTCTGTCCATTGGATTTCTCGGGCCAGAATATTGGAGTGACCCGATTTCCTCCATTGCCATTTCCTCCTCCATGGGATCTTCCCCATATCTCCTGTGTCTTCTACTCTGCAGTAAGATTCTTTACCACTGAGCACTTGGGGGAAGATTGAAAATTGAAGCCAAAGAGGGGGCCTCTGGCCAGGGTTATCATCTAGCAGAGCTGGGGTTTGGTCCCCACTCAGATATATTCCAGGGTCCCAGGCAGGACGGTGGTAGGGCCCGTCACTCCCTCTGCAGTGCACTGTCAGCCACCATACTGCACCCCCCCCAATCCAGGCACCCCTCTCCCCCCCCTCCCCGCCACTATTCGGGGGCTCCAGGCCCCTTTCAATTTCTGGGGTAAGGAAGGACATAAATTGGGTCCAGAGTCCCTGGAGTTTGACTTGAATTCACCTGTCCTTCTGGGTGACCTTGGGTCACGCCTGTCCCTTTTGTGCCTCCGTTTCCCACCTTGTAACAAGGGACTGTGGGAGACTCTTTGCTCTCAGACTAAGGTGGAGGAGGGTATGAAGCTCCCCTCTCCTGGCTTTGAACACACCCTGCAGCCCTGCTCAGGCCTGGACCTGCCCTGTGCACCTGGCGGGGGGTGACACCCCCACCCCCACCGCTGTACGCCCCAGGGAGTGGGTACCCCCGGCCCCAGCCCGAGTGGTGCGCCTGGTCCCCGCGCGCATACCCAGTTGTGCGTCCTCCCTGGGGCCCGACCCAGGCTGTGTGCCCAGCGGCCCCGTGCCCTCCCTGGGCCCCACGCGGCTCCGGCTCCGGCCGCCGCTAGGTGGAGCGAGGAGGCCAGCGGAGACGCCGCGCGGGAGGACGCGCTCCGGAGCGCGGAATCCCGGGACGGCTCCGCGCTCAAGCCCCTTGCCCTGAAGACAGGGAAGCGCGCCGCCCCCGGGCGGGACAGCTTGGGAGGGGTGCGCGTGGGGAGCGGGAGGGGCGGGTCCGGAGCGCTCGGTGAGGTCCCACCACCGACCCGACCTTGACCCCCGACTCCTGACTTGGCTGCCTCCTGCGGATGCTGGTGTCCGGGGAGGTTGAGGCTGCCTTCCTCCAGCGTGCAGGGGCATTCGAGAATCCTTTTGGGTCAGGTCCTCAGGACCCGCTTCCCATCCCCAGGCAAGGACTCAGTGTCAGGGCAGACAGGTGGACTTCTCTGAGGAAGTGGCCTTGCAGCTGACCTGGAGCCTGAGGGATCCTGAGCAGGCTGAGCATTCTGCAGCAGGCGGGCAGCTTCCCCTGACCCCAAGGTGGGCTGCAGGCCACCCCTATTCCAGACCTTCCTATGCCATAGGAGGGGGGTGATGCACTTTAGTTTTGTGCAGAGGGTACTGGGGAGCCATGGCGGGTGAGAGTAGGAGAGTGGTATATGTAAGTTACTTTGTTTCCCAGCTCCCAGCACGGGCAGGGGTGAGGGCCCAGGTGGGCCAGGGGGAGGCTGGGGGTTCCAGGTGGGGCCTGGGCAGGGACGGAGCAGGAAGGCTCAAGATGTGGATGGCCTGAGTGGGCTCAGGTGTTATCCCCGGCCCTAGGCTGTCCTCTGCCTCCCAGAACCTCAGGGCTGGATCCATCCCCAACAGGAACCCCCAGCCTACCCCCACCCCCTCACCCCCGCTCTCTCCTGCCTACACCAGCTCCATCTGCCCTCTGAGGAGTGGCTTCTAGCTGCATTCTCTTGGAAGACCCATCTCTCAGAAAAGGAAACTGAGGCAAAGAGGGTTTGGTCACTCACAGCACATCTGGGGCTCCCTCTGTGTAATTGGAGCTTCCCAGGTGGCTCAGTGCTAAAGAATCTGCCTGCAATGCCGGAGATGCAAGAGACATGAATTTGATTCCTGGGTCAGGAAGATCCCCTGGAGGAGGGCATGGCAACCCACTCCAGTATTCTTGCCTGGAGAATCCCATGGAGAGAGGAGCCTGGCAGGCCACAGTCCGTGGGGTTGCAAAGAGTAGGACATGACTGAGCCACTGAGCTGTGTAATTAGCACGTGTGGGTTTCCTTTTCTGCAATTAGCACATGTGGTTCCCCTTTTGTACAGTTAGCACATGTGGCTCCCCTTTTGTGTAATTAGCACATACAGGGCTCCCTCTGTGTAATTAGCACATGTGGCTTCCCTTTTGTACAATTAACACATATGGGCCCCCTTTTGTACAGTTAGCACATGTGGATCCCCTTTTGTGTAATTAGCACATGCAGGGCTCCCTCTGTGTAATTAGCACATGTGAGATTCCCCACTGTACAATGGTCACATCTGGGGTGCATCTGTGCAATTAGTGCCTTGTGGTCCTCATGACCCCTTCTATGTCATGAGCACACCTGGGTCCCCACTGTGGTATGATTAGCCCATCTGTGTCCTGGACCACAGAAAGGCCACATTTCCCTGGCACCCCTGCTTGTTTCCATTGTGTGGAGGGGATCCCCCAAAACAATGCTTCGTTCCCCCCTGCACACCAGCTGCTCTGGGGGCAGCCCTGGGGTCCCAGCATTGTCGAGCTGCCCTGCTCGACCCTGAATCACGTCCCCAGCCGCTTTCCTACACAGGTTCGTGCACCAAGAGCCAGAAATTTGACACCCACCTTCTCCCCATAGGCCACCTCTCTTCCTTGCTCCCTGCCCCCAGCCATCCTGTTCTGTTTGTCTCTGCCTCAGGGCCCTTGCACAGATGTTCCCTTCCTGTGTGTGACAACCCTGGGCCAGCCAGGCAAAAAGCACCTACCCCCAGACATACCCTTCCCCACGTGCCGACGCCATTCTCACTTTCAGTCCAACAATATTTATTAAAAATGAGGTGGGGGTTATGTTCCTCTCCCTTCAGAAAGTCACTGTCAAGTTCAGGAGACAAACATGCTTGAAAAAGGGTTACCTCATACACTGACAGAGTGAGAGGTATGTTCTTACCCAGAAGAACTATAATTGCGCACACCACGTAGTTCACCTGTTCAAAGTGGGCAGTTCAGTGTTCTCAACTCTATTCATTCTGTTGTGCAACCACGACGTCTAATTCCAGAACATTCTATTTCCTTCAAAAGAGACCCTGTCTCCATCACCGTCACCCGCATCTCCTCCCCCAGCCCCTGACAACCAGGAACCCACTCTCTGTGTCTGTGGATCTGCCTGTTCTGGACGTTTCCCACTAGTGGAATCACACCCTGTGTCCTTCTGTGTCTGCTTCCCTCACTGAGCATCGTGTTCTCCAGGTCCGTCCATGCGGTAGTGAGTGTCAGGGCTTCATCCCCTTTTCATGGCTGAGTGATGCTCCCGTGCATGGATGTTCCCATTTCATCCTGTCCTTTTCTCCACGTTAGTCAAGGTCCTGAAGAGATCCATGTTCCAATATCATATGTAGGCCACTGGAACTGGCCCTTCCTCCCTGTGGCCAGCACTTCCAGGCTGGGGTCCCACAGGGATCCACAATTTTCCCCAACCCCCCCAACTGTTCCCCTCTAGTACAACACACATGGAATCAGTGTGCTTCCCTCATGCAGCACTCTGTTCTGGGCGAAGCCGGACGCTCCCTGCTTCCCGGGGCAACCAGGGCACTTGTAAAAATCCCCAAATCAGACCGTTACCCTCCTCTGCCTAAATCTGTGGCTCCCGACTGCCCTTGGGGTTAATCCGGATTCCGGGGCATGGCTGGACACCCCTGGTGCCATAGGGTGGGGCCGCATCATCCTCAGGAGGGTCCTGGCTCAGATGGGAAGGGAAGGGCGGGCGAAGGCTGGGTGCGTGAGATTGGCCCCATTTCCAGGTAATGAGACGGAGGTTTGAGTGGTATGGTGTAAGTCGGGACTCCAGAGAATGGGGTCTCAGCTACCCTAGGTGATGTCAGCTGAACCCCTAGATATGCGGACCCTATTAGCCGCCCAGCATCCCTACCCGGAAGGAATGGCCTTTGTGGGCAGTTCAGTGTCCGGCTGTGGCTTCCGGGACGGTGAGGTGGGGATGGTGCTTGTCAGAGACCCTCAGACCTGCGGGAGCACCACCAGCCTAGTGAGGGTCCCCAGGGCCCCCGGATGGCCCACTGTCCCTCTGCCCCCACCCTAATGGGATTGAGACTTTTGAAGTTAATAGGAAACCAGGAGGCTCCCACGTAGAGAATAGACGAGAGGGCTTAGAGGGGCCTTTGTGAGCCAGGCCCGCAGTGATGAAAGTACCGTGAAATCCACGGTGTCACCGATGCCCCGTGACCATGACAGGCTCCTTTACTGGAAGAAAAGAAGGGAAAATTCCTCAAATAGTTATATGTGTGCATGTGAACATACATGTACGTACGTGCAGTGGCAGCAGCCCTGGTAGGCCTGAGGTGCCATCTCAGCAGAGCGCTCACCCCTGGGGCCTCTACGTCAGGCAGGATGGTCCAAGATACTGGGGACTTTTAGCAACCAGGAGTTCCCAATTTTCAGGCTTGGCCTGAGTCAGAGGCCATTTGTCACCCAGGGCAGGGAGCCCTGCTCACAGCTTATTGCTCTCTGCTTTCATGCCTCTGGAGATGGGAAGATCGCTACCTTACAAATCTTCCAGACAACACCTCCTTGCATGTGGACCTGGTTGAGGGTGAAGTTATGCCTTACCTGGGGGTGGACATCCAAATTCAGGGAAAACAGGGACACAGGACAGAAGGGAGTGCCATAGTTTCAACATTATTGAGATACTAATATATCTTACTATTTTTTTGGGGGGGGTCTTTATTCTTTGGCTGTGTTGGGTCTTTGTTGCTGCACATGGGCTTTTTCTAGTTGCGATGAGCGGGGACTACTCTTTGTTTCAGTGCTCAGGCCTCTCATTTCAGTGGCTTCTCTTGTTGCAGAGCATGGGCTCTAGAGTGCGGGCTCAGTAGCTGCAGGACACAGACTTAGTTGCCCCACGGCATGTGGGGTCTTCCTGGATCAGGAATTGAACCCATATCCCCTGTATGGGCAGGTGGATTCTTATCCACTGGACCACCAGGGAAGTCCGAGATACTCACATATCCTACAGCTCATTCATTTACAGTGTACAGCTCATTTGTTTTACTCTATTTACAAGGTTATGTGTCCATGGACACAATCAATTCTAGAACATTTTCATCCTTCCCAAAAGAAGTCCTCTCCCCATCAGCAGTCACCCCCACCGCCTCCCCAGCCCCTGACAACCAGAAACCCACTCTCTGTGTCTGTGCATCGGCCTGTTCTGGACGTCTCCCTTCAGTGGACCCACACCCTGTGTGTCCTTCTGTGTCTGCTTCCCTCACTGAGCATTGTGTTCTCAGGGTCCATCCACATGGTAGCCAGTGCCACAGCTTTACCACTTTCCAGGCTGCGTGGTATTCCTGGGTGTGGAAGGACACATGTGTTTATGTGTCACCATTGAGGAGCTTGGGCCATTTCCCCTCCCTTGGAGTTGATGGAGAGAATACTGTTCTTTTGAAAACCCTTAACCATTCTAGGCCTTGTGTGTTAAACCCTCACACAAGGTCAAGGCCCCCTGAGGCCAAAAATAAAGTACTGTCCCAACCCAGTGAGGGCATCTGCAGCTCCAGGGGAAAACCTCCGTGGGGTCAAGGGTATGGACCCTGAGTCTCTTCAGGTGACCCCACCCTGACCCTGGTGTCTGCAGCTGCCAAAGGGCTCTAACAGCACTGTGTGTCACAACCTGGGGACAGCATCTGTGTCCGTACCTGCTTTCACTTAAAGGTGGCTCGCATGCTCCTGTAGATGGGAGTCTCACTGCTGCTGTGACTGGAGGGCAGGCCGAGCATGGGGAGGGGGTCTCCCCGTGTCCATGACCCCTCCATTTTCTGTTCAGATTCCCAGGAGGGCGACTTTCTGCCTGTGGTCCCCAACCTCCGAGGGGGTGGTCCCAGAGGAGCATGTTCGTACCTGCCGTGCAGAAGTGGGGAAGGAAGGCATGGGGGTGGGGTCCCTGAGCCCACCCTGGGGGTGGATCCACCTGTTGCCTGCAGCCCAGTGAGGGCACTAAATCCTCCTTGTCCACTGGCTGGGCCGTCCCTGGACCTGCCCCACTCTGCCCATTGTGCCAGGCAACCTGCACCCAACAGTCCCCAGGGAGGAGGGGGGCTGCATAAGTCCCTGCCCTCATCCACCTCCAAGTGCATCCATCTCCTTTCCTTAAAGGAGGTCCTGGAGACCGAGTGGAGACTGTGTGGGGCAGAGGCCAGAGAGGTCACGGGGGCCAATGGCCACACGGTGGTTCGGAGACACAGAGACAGAGAGACTCAGGAGCAGCCGGGGCCAGGTTGAGGTTTCCAGGCTGGGAGCTTCATTCTCAGCTCCCAACCCCCAAACCCCACCCCCTGACTGACCATGACCTGTTCTGTGGCCTCAGGTGGGAGGCCACCTGACTCCTCTGAGTCTGGGATCAAGGGTGAGCTGGTGCTGCCAGGTCAGGGCTCCTAGGAATTCAGGGGCCGCTTCATGGCCACTCCCAGTGTCTGGAAGCTTTGCGGTGGCCCCATCTGAGTGCCTGCTGAATGCCAGCCACAGCCTCAGGGACTGGGGAAAGTGCTGGCACACCTTTGGGCTCTGCCAGGCCTGAGTACCCCAGGCCCCTAGGAAGAGCTGCTGGGCCTGATCTTGGAGCTGAGGGGGGACCCTCTTCTGTTTTTTTTTTTTTGGCTGCACCATTCAGCATTTTTGTTCCCAAACTGGGGATTTTTGAAATATAATTAATTAATTTTTGGCTGTGCTGGGTCTTCATTGCTGTGTGGGCTTTTCTCTAGTTGCGTTGAGTGGGGTTACTCTCTAGTTCAGGAGTGCAGGCTCTTCACTGTGGTGGCTTCTCTTGTTGCAAAGCACAGGCTCTAGAGTGCATGCTCAGTAGTTGTGGTACGCAGGCTTAGGTGCTCTGAGGCATGTAGGATCTTCCCAGACCAGGGATCGAACCTGTGTCCCCTGCATTGCAAGGCATTCTTAAGCCATTGGACCACCAGGGAAGCCCCTGAAATGAAATTTTAGAGGATGATAAACTAGGGACTTCCCTGGTAGTCCAGTGGTTAGAACTCTGTGCCTCCCTTGCAGGTAGGTGTGGGCTTGATCCCTGTTTGGGGAACTAGGATTCCACACACTATGTGGCACAAGCCAAAAAAAAAAAGATAATAAAATAATGAAGACTGAGCAGTCCTGTCCTCAGGGAGCCTGTCTCTTTCAGCCCCGGTCTCTCCCTGTCCGTCTCAACAAGCTCCAAGGGAAGGGGCAGGAGGCCTTCCCAAAGGAGGTGTCATCTGAGCTGAGACCTGAAAGGAGAGGAGTGTCTTGAGGTGAGTTGGGCAGAAGGCATGAGAAGAGCAAAGGCCCTGAGGTGGGGGCGCAGCTGGGTGTGTCTGTGGGTCTACTGGGTGGCAGGTGTGGCTGGAGTGAGGGGCTAGGGGAGGGAGAGGTTGGCACAGGCGGCCAGTGAGGGCTTGGGGAGGGTTCCAGGGAGGAGTTTGCTTCCTCCCCCAACTCTCTGAGGTCCCTGGGCAGCCGTGGCAGAGTTTGGAGCAGGGGAGGGACATGATCTGGTAGTAGCCCATCAGGAGAACCAGGCACAGAGGGCTGCCTGGAGGCAGTGGAAAGAGCCCTGGGCAGAAATCCTACCAAAAGGAACTTGGGTGGTGGCTCCTGTGCCCGGTGGCGAGGGTACTGGTGCCCACAGCCACTCTCTGAGAAGAGGGGCCCAGCCGCCCTTCCAGCCCTCAGCTGTTGTCTGAACTCTGAGGGAGCACCAGGCCCAGCAAGAAACCAGGGCCTTGACCAGCTGCAGCAGGGGCAGCTCCTCCCCATCCTGGGCAGGTGAGGGGGGCCTGGTTTGCAGAGGAAACAGCATGTCCCTGTGGCTGGCACAGCAGTGTCTCTGCTAGAGGAACTGCCCCTTATGGCCCCTGGAATGGCCAGCCGGTCACCTCCACCTGCTAGTTCCTGCAGGATTCAGTTTAGTGGCTTAGTCACGTCAGACTTTTTGTGACCACATGGACTGTAGCCCTCCAGGCTCCTCTGTCCATGGGATTCTCCAGGCAAGAATACTGGAATGGATTGCCATTTTCTGCTCCAGGGGATCTTCCTAATCCAGGGTCTGAACCTTCATCTCCTGTGTCTCCTGCATTGGCATGTGAGTTCTTTACCACTGAGCCACCAGGGAAGCCCAGCGTCCAGTATACAAATGAAAAAACTGAGGCTGGGGCTCTGACCTTGGCTGGACTGCATCTTAGGCCCTGTCCTGGTTCCCAGGCCCTCCCTGGCCCAGGACGCTGTTCCCTCCTGGAACACCCAGATTGAAATTCTCAGGCTGTGCACGCCAGCAGAGAATCCATAATGCATTGTTTAGACAGATGCCTTTAAACTGCTCTGTGACAGGGGGTTGGGGGAACGGCGGGGAGGGGGGCTGCATTGGGAGGGTCACCCTTTTCTCCTGCACAAAGGTCAGCTGCAGACTGTTGCCAAGGCAACGGCTAGCTTAAAGATGGAGGCTTAAGGAGAACAGACACTCCCCCCCGAAGTACCCAGTGCGAGGGGCCTGGTCGTAGGCTCTGGGGGTGGGGGGTGGGGTCCAGAGTCCAGGGAGGTACAGAGTGGGGGCCCTGGGAGGAACGTGGGGAACCAGGGGCAGATCTCAGCCCTGCCCCTGCTGGGTCTGGGGCCCGCTGAGACCCCCGAGCCTTGGTGTTCTCAGTGGTGAAGTGGGAACAACAGGACCCCTGGCCCAGTTGGTGGTGGAGTCATCTCCTGGGCCCTCCAGTGGCTCTGATGCAGCCAGTGGGACCTGGGGCTTAGAGGGCATCCCAGTCTCCTGGGGGTATGTCCCATCCTGAGCAGTGCCCCAGAGGATGAGCTGAAGCATGGGAGAGGCCAGGGTTCTCCTTCCCTGATTCCCGAGCTCAGGGCAGGAACCCTGCCAGCCCTCTGGGTCTGAACAAGACCCAAGGCTCAAATTTGCAAACCCGAGGGCAGTGATCTCCATGGAGAAACCATCCCCCACCCCGCCCAAGAGGGATGATGGGGCCTGAGACCCTTGGGTAGCAGCCACTTCTGACCCTGTGGGCTTCCAGGTCCTTCAGAGCCAGCAGGAGCAGACGTGAGCAGCCCTCAGCTTGGGGGCCACATCTGTGGCTGACATTACTGTTTGGCTGTTACATAAAAACAGCCTGTCTGCACAGACGTCTCTCCCAGAGAGAACTTTGAACTAAGGTGTGCGCCTCCTCGCAGGCTACAGTCTTTCATGACAGCTTTAGTTAGCAGTGACCATGTCTGACTCCTGCGATACAAGGGATGGAATTAGGAAGGCAACCTTTTCGTTGAGATGAACTTCACACAACATAAAATTAATTGTTTTCAGGCAAATACTTTTGTAGAATTTTGTACATTCACAGGGTTAGGGTTACTAACCATCACTTCTATCTGATTCCAGATCACCCCATCCTCCCAAAAGGAAGATTGTCCCCATCAGCAGTCACCCCCTACTCTCTCCCCAGCCCCTGATAACCAGGAACCCACTCTCTGTGTCCGTGGATCAGCCTGTTCTGGATGTTTCCCATCAGTTTAATCACACCCTGTGTGTCCTTCTGTGTCTGCCTCCTCACTGAGCGTCATGTTCTCAGGGTCTGTCCATGTGGTAGCGAGTGTCAGGGCTTCTCTCCTTTTCATGGCTGAGGGATGTTCCCATGTTTGGAGGGACAGAGGCACCTTTATGAAAACCTGTGCTGAATCAGGCTCTACATGCTGATGGCACCCACCACCTAGGTGGGTCAGAGCTGCCCCAGGGGAGCAGGAGGGCCCAGGACAGTACGCACGGCCACAGGGCCCAGGGTCCCTGCCCAAGTTTATTCTGGGGTGCTGGCCCCAGCCGGGGCTTGGGGGTCAGCAGGTGGATTAAAGGGGTCCACAGCAGGTTCTCATGTGTTTGATGAGTATGTATATACTGTGTGATAGGCACTGCTCCGGGCACGGGGAAAGTAAGGCTCCAGCTTCCCTCGTAGGCTCTGGGGGAGGGTCCATCCTGCCTCTTGGAGCTTTTGGGGGCTCCAAGCATCCTGGGCTTGTGGTCCCATCACCCCAGTCACTGTCTCCATTGACACGTGGCCTCTTCTGTCTCATGAGGAAGCTTGTCAGTGGACTTGGACCACCCTAATCACTTGGGGCTTCCCAGGTGGCTCAGCACTAAAGAATCTGCCTACCAATGCAAGAAACACAGGTTGGATCCCTGGGTCTGGAAGATCCCCTGGAGGAGGAAGTGGCAACCCACTCCAGTATTCTTGCCTGGGAAATCCCATGGACAGAGAAGCCTGGCGGGCTATAGTCCACCGGATCTCAAAAGAATTGGACTTAACAATTGAACAACAGCAAATCAGAGAAGGATCCCAGGGCCTTGACTGGCTGTAGTGGGGGCGTCTCTACTTGGGGAATTGCTCTTTATAGGCCTGGCCAGCTGTTCATCTCCTCTTCTCTTTTCTCTAGATCCTTAACTTAAAAAAATACGGACTGTGTGGACCAGAGAGTCAGGTTGGGGGGCATTCAACTCCAATTCTAAAGTCAGACTCACCCCCACCACGTGGGTCAGGACACCAGGAGGCCTTGATCCTCTAGCAAAGCAGTGGGCCCTCCCATCTGGGACCTGGGGGGTTGAGTACCAGCAGCTTCTTCATTTCCATATTTTAAAACCATGTGATAAGATACACATAACATTAAACCTATCACTTCAACCATGTTTAAGTGCATAGCTTGGTGGCGTTAAGCATATTCACACTGTTGTGCAACAAGCCCCCCATCATCTCCAGAACTTTTTCATCTTCCCAAATGGAAGCTCTGTCCCCATGAAACACTAGCTCCCTCTCCCTTCCCCTACTCCGGCCCCACCATCTACTTCCTGTCTCTGGATCTGACTCCTCCAGAGACCTCCTGTGAGTGGAATCAGATGGTTTATGTCCGTGTGTCCTTCCGTGTCTGGCTTCTTTCACTGAGCATCATGTCCTCAAGGTTCGGCCACAGTGTAGGAGGTGTCAGAACCTCCTTTTCTAAGGCTGAGTAATATTTCAGTGTGTGAATGGACCATCATTCATGGATGGACATGGGTTGTTTCCACCTCTTGGTTACCATGAATCACAGTGCTGTAGACATGGGTATGCAAATATCTTTTCGAGACCCTGCTTTCAATTGGGCAAATACGCAAAGGTGACCCAGAAGTGGGATAACTGGGTCGCATATGCATCTATGTTTAATTTGGAGGGAGGGAGCGCTGCTAACCTGTTTTGCACAACAGCTGCCAGTGTTGGGCTCCATCAGCCGTGCACCACCCCTCAACCAGCCTGGCTGCCCAGCACTGTGGCAGAGATGCCACGTTTGATTACTGAGTTTTTACCTGCTATTTTCATAATAAATACAGATTTGGGGCACCCTCTGTAGGGGAACCTGTTTGGAGACACACCTGCTTGGGGGCTCCCTGTCAGGCGAAGCTCCAAGGCAGTACTTTGGAGGGTGCACACCATGCCTAGACAGCATATTAAAAAGCAGAGACATCACTTTGCTGACAAAGGTCCTTCTAGTCAAAGCTGCAGTTTTGCCAGTAGTCATGTACAAATGTGAGGGTTGGACCATAAAGAAAACTGAGCACTGAAGAACTGATGCTTTGGAACTGTGGTGTTGGAAAAGACTCTTGAGAGTCCTTTGGACTGAAAGGAGATCAAACCAGTCAATCCTAAAGGAAGTCAACCCTGAATATTCACTGGAAGGACTGATGCTGCAGCTGAAGCTCTAGTACTTTGGCCGCCTGATGCAAACAGCCGACTCATTGGCAAAGACCTGAGTGCTGGGAAAGATTGAAGGCAGGAGGAGAAGGGAACAACAGAGGACGAGATGGTTGGCTGGCATCACTGACTCAAGGGACCTAAGTTTGAGCAAACTCTGGGAGATAGTGAAGAACAGGGAAGCCAGGGGTGTTGCAGTCCGTGGGGTCGTGAAGAGTTGGACACAAGTGACTGAGCAACAACAACACCACGCACTGCAGCCATTCAGCATCCTCTGGCTCTCGCCCAGTGTATGGTTTTCTGGGGGCAGCTTTAGCAAATGACCACAAATTGAATGGCTTCGAATGACAGGATTGATTCCCTCCCAGTTCTGGAGGCCAGAAGGCAAAGGTCCAGGTGTGGGCAGGACCGTGTGGCCCCTTGAGGCTCCAGGGGAGGGTGCTTTGGGCCTCTTCTAGGGTCTGGCAGCTTCCTGATAATCCTGGGCCTACCTCGGTTTGAAGCTGCAACACCCTGATGTCTGCCTCCACTCTCACGCGGTCTCTCCATGTGCATCTGTGTCCCAATGTTCTTCCTACGTGGACACCAGCCATGGCATCAGGGCCACCTTCATCCATTGTGATTTCATCTTAACTTGATCATGTCTACAAAGACCTGATTTCCAAATAAGCCCTGGATACCAGGTTCTGAGACGGGACATGGACCTATCTTTTGGGAGCATACACAGCAACCCACAATACTGAGGGATGAGAAAACCCACCTTTATAGATTAGAACTGACTCTGCTGCTGCTGCTGCTAAGTCACTTCAGTCGTGTCCAACTCTGTGTGACCCCATGGACGGCAGCCCACCAGGCTCCTCTGTCCATGGGATTTTCCAGGGAAGAGTACTGGAGTGGGATGCCATCGCCTTCTCCAAGAACTGACTCTAAGTTTGTGTAAATTTCATGTCAATGCCCTTGGGCGGGAGGAGTCAAGCAGATTCTTATATGACAGTAAGATCTGGCCAGAGGAGCCTGGGGATGTGAGAACTCTGAAACATGAAATGAAACATGAAATCCTAGATGAGATCCAGGAGCAGAAAGAAGATATCAGTGGAAAAATGTGTGAAATCGAAGAAAGGCTGGTTTCCTTGTTAGGGAACTCCCCCTCCTGTCAGAGGTTCCCATGGGGAGCTGGGTGTCAGGAACCCAACAGGCTGACTTTACAACTTTTCTGAGAATCTCAAATTATTCCACAATAGACAGCTCACTTGAGAAAGACATCCTTGGATCGTCTATAGATCCATAAAGTCCTAGAAGAAATTTCAGATAAGTTTCTTTTTAGTTTTGAGATGAGGGAATCCTTTTAAAATTTGCTCTAAATGCCAGAAACCATCAAGAAAACAAACAAACTCTTCAGGGACTTCCCTGGCAGTCCAGGGTGGTTAAGACTCCATGTTTCTACTGCAGGAGGCTCAGATTCCATACCTGGTCAGGGAACTAAGATCCCAAGTGATGCTTGGTATGGCCAAAATAAAAGAAAAAAAACCTTCAACTATCAGATCATTGAAAAGTTTACAACAAATTATATACAGGTAAACATTGGGACACACAATTAATATCATTAATGTAAAAAACTCTGCTGTGAATCAACAAAGACTGGCAACCCAGGAAAAAAAATGGGCAAAGTCGGTGAAAATGCAGTTCTCCATGCGAGAGATGTTCAGCTCAACAGCCAAAGAAATCACTGAAAAGAGATGTCTTTTTCATTTTTTTCTGTGTTTTTTTGGACAAGGCTGAATGACTGATAGAGATTTAAATTGGTTACACTCTATACATCCTTCATGTATTATATATATTGGTTAAAAAAAACAATTTTTTTAACCAATGGTCTGAATCATCTATTTTTAAAGATTTAATGCATGCTCAGTGAAATAAGTCAGAGAAAGGCAAATACTATTTGATCTCAGTGCCAATGTAGAATCTGAAACAAAAACCAAGCTCACAGATGCAGAAAGCCAATGAGTGGTAGATAGAGGGGGTGTTCAGGGGAATTGGTTGAAGGTGAAGGGGTTCAGAAAGTACATTATTCCAGTTACGAGACTAGTAACTTACAGCTTGGTGACTATAATCAACAGTGCAGCCTATATTTGAAAATTGCTAACAGTGATCTTTAAAGTTCTCATCAGGAGAAAAAATAATTTGTAACTTGGTGTGAAAGGATGTGAACCTATCATGGTGATCATTTCTTAATATACACAAATATGGAATCATTCTGTATACCCTCAATTAGCACAATGTTATATGTCAATTATATCTCAATTTAGCAAAAAAAAAAAAAAAAAAGGCAACATAAAAAATGTTTAAGGGCAGTTGGGGTGGGGGCATGTGGCTCCTCATATCAACACCAGCTTGGGTCCTGGGCTCAGTGGTTCTACTTCTGGAAAAACGTTGTCTGAAAGCCGCAGCAGTCGGGGGCAGCGAGTATCCAGGGCTGTGTCCCCACCAGTGACCTGCACGTTCATCTCCAGGGATCCTAAGGATTCACTCCCTTCTGTGTGGAGGGGTCCCCAGCAGCCACTGTAAACAAGTGCGTCTGGCTGTGAGGGACGCTGTCCTTGATATGCTGGTGTCAAACTCGCCAAACAGCACGTAAAACATGGGACGCGCCCCAGCCATCGCTGCATTTATCCCTGGCGTTCATCCCAGAGAAGTGGACACTCACGCTCTGCTCACAGTCTGTGTGAGAACATGCAGGGCAGCTTATTTTCAAACCCCCCTAGTGGGAACCAACCCAGATGCCCTCAACTGGTGACTGGCCACACTGGCTGGTACGTGTGCACCACAGAATGTTCCTATGCACAACGTAGGAACCAGCCACAGGGACGGGCAACACAGTGTGGGTAACACGGCTGCCGTGTGGAGCTCTGAGGGCTCTGAGCTGCACGGTTGCATCTACAGAACAATCTCAAGATGAGAAAAGACGGAGAATGGACTTGGGACTGGGGGACGGGTGGGGCGGGGGTTACAGGAATCTGCACGGGAGATAAGTGATACAACCAATTCATACAACCTATATACAATGGATACAAAGAAGTCTGCATCCACCCAGCCTTATGTAGCATCTTAGTATCAGATGCCTGGTTTTGACTGTGGAAGGAAGCTAGGTGATGGGTATTTGGGCCTCTCCGTGCTGTCTCCACATCTTCATGTGATTTTGTAATTATCTCCAAATAAACAGTAAGAAAAAAATAACAGCATAAAAAAATACGATCCTGTTTGTGTGAAAGCACAGACTCCCTAACAGGGTGTTCCCGGGATGGTGATGTCCGTGCAATCTAGGGGAATGTCTCCTTTCTCCCTTTTCTGAACGCTCACAGAGTTTTTCCACAGGAGGTATATTTTTTTTACCATACTAAAAAAGAAAAAAAAAGACGGAGGAGGGTTCAGGATGGGGAACACATGTATACCTGTGGCGGATTCATGTTAATATAAATGCAAAACCAATACAATATTGTAAAGTTAAAAAATAAAATAAAATATTTTTTAAAAAAAGAAAAAAAAAGAGCAGTTTTTCATTTTTTGGAAAAGATGCGCCTGTGTTCTGGCCAGCCTCCGTGTGTGTGTCATGTCCTTGGTGCCCGAATGGATGAATGGGAGCTGCATTACATGTGGTCCCTGCAGACGCGACAGTGTGATTTAACACTTGTCACGGCTTCCTGAGGAGGGTCACGCAAGGGCAGCGGTAACCCTGCTCCGACAGGGAATTAGTGTCAGCCCCGGGCTGGGGTGCGAGACTGGCCGCCCGACTCCTGCCCTTTCCCTGGCGGGCCGGCGACCCCCAAGTCTCCCTGTGGCTCTCTCTCCTCCTGGCCATGACAATGGGGCACCGGCATCGTAGAAAGCATGGAGAACACTGAAAATAGTTCTAGACCAAGCCACAAACTCTCACTCGAAGGTCTTCACCCAGAACCCACCCTGGCACCGAGGAGTGTATACCCCCCTGCCCCTCCCCTCCCGGGTCCGTGCGTGCGTGTGTGTGTGTGTGTGTGTGTGTGTGTGTGCAAGCGCCTGTGTGTCTGTGCTCATCCACTTTTCCTCTCCTGATTAGGGGTATTTTGCCTGCTGATTTGTAACTTGTTTACCCGCTAACAACGTCTCCGGAGCTACCACGGCACTTCTCTCATGAGGATGGTGCTGGGACAGAAGTTTTGGCGGCTGCAACCATCCTCCTTCAGGTCCAGACAGTGGTTTCATGTTTGCTGGGACTTCTCCCAGGAGGCAGCCCCCTCGCCCCCCTCCTCCAGGGATCTGAACAGATGTCTCCTGATCGCCCTCCAGGAGGACAGCTCAGGTCCACACGCCCGCTGGCCATGGAGAACAGGAGAGACCGGGCAGGCGAGGCTGATTTAAAAAGCCCCAGAGGTAGGTGGTTACTCTAACATGGGTGGGATTACAGGTGATGCTCGGCCTCTTCCTCCCCCCAGGTATTTTTAGAGGTCTTGTATCTTCTGACACCTGCTGCCTTGTCTCTGGTCTGCTTTTCTCTCTGGAGTCTTTGTTTCCTTCCCTCTGGCCAGGCGGAGCTCTTTCATACAGCCTGGGAGTGTGGTGATGGTGAACAGTGTGGTTTGGGGGTGACGGGACAGTCTGTCCTTTCTTGATGGCCCCGGACCCAACAGGGGCCGATGGCCTGCCTTTGGAAGTGGATAGGATGAAGAGTTGGGGTGTCTAGGTTGGCTGTCCACCTGGTCCCCTGCTCAGGAAGCCTCACTCAGGTAGGACCTGGGGACCTTCACCCCAGTCCCTTGCCTACTCCTTCAGGCAGGAAATTTCTGTGTCTTCTTTTGAGATTCCTATCCCCCATTTGGCTCTAGGTGGAATACTTCTTTCTTTTTACCCTTCTGGAAAATTTCCTGCAGATTATATTCAATTCTCCTTAAACACCCTCTACACATTCACCCCCAGCCACCAGGCAGAGCCCCCCAGATCTGATGCAGACTGGAGAACAGGCTGGTGTCTGGAGGGGGCCAGAAAGGACCCGCCACAGCTCAGCTTGTCGTATGACCGGGGCAAGACCCAGGCCTCGGCGCCCGACCCCAGGCACAATGCTGTGCGGGGCCCACGCTCAGCAGGACCCCAGGCGTCCTGGAGGGGGTTGGGGTGGGCGAGGAGGGGAGGTGGGGGCACAGTGGGCCCCTGAACCCTCCCCCGGGGTCCGGTTCTCCTGAAATCAGATGGACACAGCTGTGGAAAGCTGAGGCTTGTGGTGCGGCGAGGCGCTGGACGCACAATGAGGGCTGTCGTCCCGAGTTTTCTGCCATCTTCACGGCCACCATGGAAAGCGGGGGCCAAGGGCCCTTCCAGGCCGACTGTCTTTGTCCCCTTTCTGTGCTTTCCTTGGGGGAGACAATAGGGACACTTCGCTTCCACCCTCTGGACAAGTCGGGTGACAGCTCTCGGTCCATAGCGGTCACGGTCGGACTCTTGCCATGGGGCACTTGGGGGAGGAGTGGGAGTGGGGGTGGGGTGGCTGGCTCTGTGGGTACCGACACATCCCTAGCCAGCAGAGTCCTGACCTGGGAAAAGCGTGTTTCCTGCGGGGACACGGGGTCTCCCTCCGAGGCCAGCTAGGGGAAGGTGTGGGCAGTGACTAGCTAGGAGGGGCTGGAAGCCAGGTGGACTTGGGCTGAGGGTAGGGACTGGAAATACAGGTGATTATCTGACTCCTACAGATCAGGGGCTCCTTCGGGTGAGCAGGTGGGAGGGGGGCTCTGGAGCCCCCAACCCAGCCCAGGCCAACACCTCGGAGCTGCCTGGTGCAGAATTATAGAACGGCGCTGAGAGGCAATGAGCACAGACCCAACTTCTACGATGGTTGGAGACCAAAGACTCAGGCAGCAATAAACTAAGCTTCTCCTTTTTTTATAAAATAAGAAGCCCGCTGCCCCCCATCAGCCAGTCCCGAAAGTCCCTGGGATTGGCACATTTCCGACCAGAGCCTCTGGTTCTCGGGCAGAACCCTTGGTGGGCGTTTCGCCCTGGAGGTGCCGCTGCTATCCTTCCCCTAACCTCCAGAGTGGCCATGGCATGGGGATCACAGCTCCTGGTGTCGGTGGTCCTGGCCTCCCTGCTAAAAACCTGTAATGGTTACACAGAGTCGGGTTCCATGAATAAAACACGAGGCCAGCCTGGTGCTTCCTCTCCCACGGTGAATGTATAATCAGAGCAAACTGCAGTGGCTGTGGCAGTGCGTGGGGGCCGCGCCCCAGCGACAATCATTGATTCATACCCAGTGGCTGATGGCCTGCTGGTCGGTGGGTTATCCTCGCTCTGGTGCGCCTGCCAGGACCAGGGCTCTGAGGTGTGTGTTAGGTACCTGGGGAGCCCTCAGGGCCAGGCAGCACCCTCTTCCTCAGGGTGCCTGTTTCATGGAACTGGGATTGTGGGTCAGGGGAGGAGGGGAGAAGCTGGCAAACAGAGTCGATTTCTCAACTGAGATGTGGTGGCTGTTCCCCCCGGGGGGAGTTAGGGCGGAAGTCCCCGTCTCTGTGAAGCCCTGGGTGGGGTGTCACAGCCCCACCTGTGGAGAATGTCCTCCAGCCGGCAAAGTGGGCTCTGTCGGATGCCTGGGCTTATGGGACAAATTCCTCCCTGAAGTGGTCCCCTGAAGTTTTTTTTATTTTTCCCATTGATGTGAAATTTGCATAAAATGAAAGTAATCATTTTAAAGTGAACAATTGTGTTTAGGACCTTCATAAGGTTGTGCAACTATCACTTCTACGTAATCCCAGAACCTTCCATCACCCCAAAGGAAGCCCTGTCCCCATCAGCAGTCAGCCCCCAACCCCTTCTCCCAGCCCCTGACAACTAGGAACCCTTTCTCTGTGTCTGTGGATCTGCCTGTTCCTGGCTCCCAGGAGCTTCCCAGGTGCACAAACAGCATCACAGAGACCTGCTTCCAAACCATGAGGAGGGGCACCCATCGTTCACCTGGAGCTGAAAATGTAAATGGTGTCAGAATTGCATCAGGGCTGTGGGGGAGACAGAGCCCCCACCTCCTGCCCTGTGCCTTCTGGGGTGGAAATGGGTGCATGTGGTTGCCGACGGTTACAAAGGGACCCCCGATTCCCAGCACAGGTCTGGGCCCCAACCTCCACCCTGAGTCAGGAGGGCTTTGGTCAGGGCAGGAGGACTGGTGGCTGTAGGGCAGGGGTCCCCAGTCTGTTTGGCACCAAGGATGGGTTTCACGGAAGACAATTTTTGCCACAGATCAGGGCAGGGGTGGGGGGGGTTGTTTTGGAATAATTTAAGCACATGACATTTATTGTGGACTTTATTTCTATCATTATTACATGAGCTCCAGCTCAGATCATCAGGCATCAGATCCCGGAAGTTGTTGTGGTTCAGTCACTCAGCCGTGTCCGACTCTCTGCGACCCCATGGACTGCAGCACGACAGGCTTCCCTGTCCTTCACTATCGCCCAGAGTTTACTCGAACTCATGTTAATTGAGTCAGTGATGCCAGAAGTTGGGGACCCCTATTCTATGGGACAGACATAGCGTAGGCCTTAGCTGGGTGTCCAGTGCCCCCCAGAAATGACTCCTTGGCCGCCCCTGGGACCAACCTGGGTGACTGCTTAACAGGACAGGGAACACTGTACTTGTAAAGCATTTTCCGAACATTTGATTACTCTTCTTACTATTATTAATACACTCCACTTTTTTGGAGAGTCTTAGAGTCACAGAAAGGTTGCAAAGACAGCACGTGGCTGCCATATGCCTGTCGCCAGTGCCCCCACTGATAGACAGCAGCTCACCTTGACCTGATGCGTTGGTCACAACCAACATGCCAGCACTAACTGCTGAGTCAGGGCTCGCCAACGCCCACATGTAGTTCCCTGACATCCTCTCTGTCCCAGGGTCCCTCAGGCTCCCATTTCTGGGGTCCCTCTGGGCTGTGATGGTTTCTCGCACGCCTTGTTTGCTGCCCTGGGCAGTCGTGAGAAGGCTGGGTCAATTCTGTGGATGCCCCTCTACTGGGATTTGCCGATGTGTTTCACATGGTCAGACTGTGGTGATGGCTTTTGGGGAGGAAGACCAACACATCACACATACTGACAGTCGATAAAAGCACTTTAAAAATTTTTTTAAATAAAATAAATTGAAGTATACTTGATTTACAATGTGTTAATTTCTGCTGTACAGTAAAGTGGTTCATTTATACACATAAGAGGCTTTCCTGTGGCTCAGACAGTAAAGAATCTGCTTTCAATGGAGGAGACCCAGGTTTGATCCCCACATCAGGAAGATCCCCTGGGGAGGGAAATGGCAACCCACTCCAGTATTCTGGAGAATCCCATGGACAGAGGAGCCTGGCAGGCCACAGTCCATGGGGTCGAAAAGAGTTGGACATGACTGAGCGACTAACGCTTTCACTTTCACTATACACATACACATATACATACACATTCTTTTTTATATTTTTAAAAAATTTTTTATTTGTTTACTTATTTTTGGCTGTGCCGGGTCTTTGTTGCTGCACGCGGGCTTTGTCTACTTTCAGTGAATAGGAGCTATTTTCTAATTTCAGTGCACCAGTTTCTCATTGCCACGGCTTCTCTTATTGCAGAGCATGGGCTCTAGGACATGGGCTTCCACAGTTATGGCTCGACGGGTCCAGAGCACAGGGTCAATAGTTGTGGCGCACGGGCTTAGTTGCTCTGCAGCATGGGGGATCTTTCCGGGCCAGCAATCAAACTCATGTCTCCTGCATTGGCAGGCAGATTTCCATCCACTGTACCACCAGGGACATCCATCTTTTCAATATTCTTTTTCTTTATAGTTTATCAAAGGATATTAAATATAGTTCCCTGTGCTATACAGTAGGATTTTGTTTATCTATTCTATATATAATAGTTTGCATCTGCTAACCTCCATCTCCCAATCCTTCTCTCCCCACCCCTCCCGCCTTGGCAACCACGAGTTTGTTCCTCTATACCTATGAGTCTGTTTCTGTTTTGTAGATAAATTCATGGAAATGGTATCATCTGGTATTTGTCTCTCTCTGACTTACTTCACTCAGAATGATAATCTCTTTTCTCTCCTTTTTTTTTGGCTGCACTGTACAGCTTCTGGGATGTTGATTCTCTGACCAGGGATTGAGCCCATGTCCTCGGTAGTGAAACTGAGGAGTCCCAAGCACTGACCCGCCAGAGAATCCGCTAGCGTGACAATCTCTAGGTCCACCGATGTTGCTGCAAATGGCATTCTATCATTTTTTATGGCTGGGTACTATTCCGTCGCATGCATGTACCACATTTTCTTTGTCCATTCCTCTTTCGATGAATGGTGAGTGTTCAGGTTGTTTCCTTGTCCTGGCTATTGTAACTAGTGTGGCTATGAACATGGGGTGCGTGTGTCTTTTCAAATTATAGTTTTGTCTGGATATGTACCCAGGAGTGGGATTGCTGGATCATATGGTAGTTCTATTTTTAGTTTACTGAGGAACCTCCATACTGTTCTCCATAGTGGCTGAACCAATTTGTATTCCCACCAACTGTGTAGGAGGGCTCCCTTTTCTCCACACCCTCTCCAGCATTTGTTATCTGTAGATTTCATAAAAGCAATTTTTAAATTATAAACTTTTTAAGTGGTAGAGATTTTGGAGAGAACAAAACTCAGAAAAGAGAGCAAAAAAAAAAAATCCATCAAACTAACTATACATATACAAACATGTGTAAAATATAAACATACATATGTATATATTTAAAAAAATTAAACCTATAATTTAAAGGTTGAGACCGTAGCATAATACTGAATTTAAAAAAAACAGGTTTATTAAAACATAATTTACATATCATACAATTCACATATTTAGAATGCACGATTCAATGATTTCTGGAAATATTACATTATCAATTTTTTAAAAATTGCGTTAAATATATATATCATAAAATGTGCCATTTTAACCACTTTCATTGGTACAGATTCTTGGTATTTTTTAAAAAACATGACAATTTGGAGTTAGTCCCTATTTTCAATTTCCTGCTGAAGATAAAGACGTCTTTCTCCCGAGTCAATTGAAAGTGCAAAGTGAAGTGTTAGTTGCTCAGTCGTGTCTGACTCTCTGCGACCCCATGGACTGTAGCCTGCTAGGCTCCTCTGTCCGTGGGATTTTCCAGGCGAGAATACTGGAGTGGGTTGCCATTTCCGTTCTCCAGGGGACCTTCCCAACCCAAGTTGATTAGCCATTTGTATATCTCTTCTTATTGGCCTCCTGCTTGTCTTTGCCTTGGGGACCTGCTGGCTCCCCACGGTAAGTGATGAAGCCTTTCCCAGCCAAGCCCTGAAAACCTGCTTCCGTCCTCCACTCTGCAGCCTGGCTCCCATCCTGGGAAGTAGGTCAGGGTTTCAGTTCGTGGTCTACTTCCAAGGACTCTGGCAGCTGTTGAGAGGAGGGTTGGAAAAATACCTTGGGAACGGCTGGACCATGAGGCTTGTTGGTTTCCCGTCAGGTTTAGAGTGACACTAGCCTGTGTGTGCGTGTGGCGGGTATGTGGGAGCCGCCAGCGGTAGTCCTCAAACCTCCTCTGCCCCCTCCACCCCAACCCCGCTGCCCTGGACCCTGCACTCTCAGCCTCTGGCTGGTCCCTCTGGAGTGCCTCCTGCTTTCCGGCTCGGGCAAGAACATGTATAAAGTGTTCTGAGAGGCAGATTGTGTTTTTATTGTTTAGGACGGGCTGTCATTGAAGCCTTAGGTCCTTGGAGCCAGAGGGATCTTGAAGCTGATTCCTGGGGCTTCTCTCCATAGCCGTTGGGTTTCCTACGGGGGCTGGAACAAACCACTGCAATCGTGATGGCTCAAAACACAGCTTGATTCTCTGACAGTCCTGAGGTCAGGAGTCCAGCTTGGGCCTCATGGGGCTGAATCCAGGCGTGGGCAGGGCTGATCCCTCTGGAGGCTCCTGGGGCTCCACGGGGCTCCCCCCTTTTCCAGCTTTTAGAGGCGCTGCATCCCTGGCTCACAGCCCCTCCTTCCATCCTCACAGCCAGCGGAGCAGGCTGTCTCTCTCCGGTCTCTCTACCTCTGACCCTCCCCCTCCCTTTTATGAGGGCCTTCACCGAGTGAGATGATGCCTCCACAGGCCCTGGGCCAAGGAGTGGACACCCTGGGGGCTGAGTAGCTCCAGGGGTTGGGAACATTCTGTCTGGGCTCTTGGCACCCTGTCTCTGTGGCCTCGAGACAAACTGTGTACAAGGCTCTTATGAGCTGGGTGGGCCTGGGGTCTGGGGAATGCCGGGCATGGCCAGCAGGCAGACACCGGGCCCCTCCATCCCCTAGGGGACCAGACTGAGGCCCAAGCCTCAGAAGGTGGGTCCTGCCTGGTGTCAGGGGCACAGGCCAGCCCCGGGAGACTGCACGGGGCAGAGAGGCCCCTTCAGGCCGGGTCTGGGGATTCCGTCCAGAGAAGGGCTGGAGAAAGCTGGGAGGCACTGCAGAGGCGTCAGTCCATGAGTCCAGGGCCGGGGGTTTGTGAGCTGTCAGGCCTCATGCCATGCTCTCTCCTGGCCATGGTATATGGCTTCAGGTAGGTCTTTGAGCTGCCCCAGCCCCCCAGCCAGCTGGAAACTGGGTCATTGCAATAGGAGCCGATAACCAGGGAGCACGACTCGTGGCTGGGCTGTGGGGATCAAGGTGGACCCTGGGGCCTCAGCATTGCTGGAGTGTACACAGCCGGGGTTGGGGCCCACACAGGAGATCAAAGCTCCCCCAGAGGCCCCCTCAAATCTGTAGGGGTACGGGGAGAGAGGTGGCTCCAGGCAGGAGCCAGCCTGGGACCCCCTCACAGCTGCAGAGCTCATGGGCAGCTGTGGGGGAGCAGGTGAGCATCCTGGCCCAGGAGGTGAGACTGGGCACCAGGTGGGGTCCAGGCAGCGGGAAAGAGCAGGCAGGTACCCAGCCAGCCCTTGAGATCCCAAGTGAGATGCCCTCAGCCCTCATCACATCATGGGGCCACGTGGAACTGCGTGCTGGGGAAGAAGGGAAGAGAAGGCTCCGGGTGCCCACGTTAGCTCCCAACATGTGTGGACTAGTGTCCTTAGAGTTCAGGTTCTGTTATCAGTTGAATTGTGCACCCCCCACCCCCCAAAAAATTCCAAAGCTGAAGTCATGACCCTGAATCTCAGTGCAGAATCTGTGTGTAACTGGCAGGAGGAGTTAGTTAAGGGAAGGCTGCCCGGGAGCAGGTAGTCTTGATGAAGCAGGACTAGGGGCCTCATGCGAGGGATGCTTGGACACAGACACATGGGGAGGGGCTATGTGAAGGCAGAGGCAGAGTTGGGGTGAGGCCTTTACAAGCACAGGGTGACCGGCAACCCCCAGGAGCTGGGAGACAGTGGGGTAGGGGGAGAGAGGTGGTCCCTGGGCAGGAGCCAGCCTGGGACCCCTGATGTCTGGCGTTGTTCAAGTCTGTGCTACTTTAACTGAACACAGGCATTGATTTTTAATGTTATTGCAGAAGACATACCGGTTGTCCATGTTCCTCCCTCAGGGGTCAGGGGAAAACCGAGTGTGGACACTGTCATCAGCTCGGTGTGTGGCTTCCCAGGGGGCCGAGGGGCTGGGCTGCAGGGGACCTGCGAACCAGCCCACCCAAATGCACACTTTGAAGCCCCGGTCCCCTCATGCCATCCGTTTGTCACAACCAGCAGACTAGAGATGTTTAGGACTCATACCCGTGCTCCGATTGCATTGGCTCGGGTTCTCTGATGTCCGAGAGTCCCCGGTGATGTCCGGGCCTCCTGTCTCCTGAGCCCGCCTAAGCTGTGATATTTCTTGCCCTGGGCAGTCAGGAGGGGTTCATTGGCTGTTTTTCTTGTGGTTATCAGCCTGGGAGGTGGTTTTGGAGAGGGGTCCTTAGTCCACACCCACCTTTGTGGTTCTCCTGTGAACTCGGGTCACATATCCTCGGGATCCAGGTCCCGGAGGGAGACCCCAGGACACACACCCAGCATCTCTAATGTATTTCACATTGTTGATAACTGGGCTCTTTCGTTTCCTAAACTTGTTTTGTTCTGGTGTTCTGTATGTTTTACTCATATTTTACGACCTTTAAAAATGAAAGGATGCCACCTGTATCTGTAATTCTAAATGAAGCGTCTCCTTCGTCCTGCTTTTGAACTTTAAAGAGAATCATACTATGAAAAAAAATTAAAGGAAAACCTCAGATCTCAGAATCTGAAAACAAAAAGTAACATTTTTGTGTCCTTAAAAAAAATTACTCAAGTGTTTGGTCATTCATATCGAAAAAAAAAAGTGCCCTTCCTCGAATTTCAGAAGTTAACACTGCTTTTAATCGCTGGTGGCCTCTCTCTAGGACATTTTAAAGGAAATTGCATGTTCTTTAAACTGAAAAAGGCAGCACTTTAGCTGAGATGAGTTTAATAGAGGTTTACGCATAGCCATGGGTCTCACTTGGGCGGTCCTGCCTCCAGGGGATGCTAGGTGATGTCTGGGGTGTCTGTGGTCTAGGGGGGCTCCTGGCATCGAGGGGGTGGGGCCAAGGAGGCTGCCCCACACCCCATAGCAGCCAGGATGTCCCCCCAGACATCCTGAGGGGGGTCCTCAGGAACCCAGAGGGATCCAGGAGATGACCAGTGGATGTCAGCAGCCTCAGGGGATGGAGCAATCCTGCCCTATGCTGACAGAGCCCACCCCTATGTGTGTCTGTGTCCAAACGTCCCCTTTTTGTAAGGACACCGTCCTGTTGGCTTAGGACCCTACTTACACCTGCAACAGCCTTATATCCGAACAAGGTCACATTGTGAGATTCCGGGGCTCAGGTCTTCACGTGTGGACTTGGGGGTCGGGCTCAAGCCCCACCACTACCATCTCTTCACACAGGGGACTCGCCACTGCCGAGGGGGTCTTTACCTTGTCAAGGTCACCTGGATTCTAGTCCTGTCCTTGCCGGCATCTTTGCGTCAGCACCAGCAGCCTCAAGAGGCAGAAGCAGCATTTAAAAGCTTCCTTTCAACTTGCCACCTCCATCCTGGGGCTGGCATGGTCTCTGGAGTGGCCTGGAGCAGCCCCAAGTGGCTGCCTCCTTGATTCCAGACGCGGTGCCCCCGAGGACAGGCACATTCAGGGAGCCTTGGCCATGCCCAGGGCCCCCCGAAGCCAGCATGGGGGTGGTGCAGGCACTGCTGCAGTCAGGCACCTTGTTTTAAGCCCCCGAGGGGCCCAGCTGTGGCCTCCCTCTGGCCTGGGGTCCCGGAGTCCCGCAGTCCCATCAAGGCTACATTTTCAGAACAGCGTGTGTCCGTTACTTCCGGAACCTTTGGTTGCCAGTAGAATATTGAAAGTGAAAGTGACAGTTGGCTGAGTCGTGTCTGACTCTCTGCGACCCCACGGATTGTAGTCCATGAAATTCTCCAGGCCAGAATACTGGAGTGGATAGTCTGTCCCTTTTCCAAGGGATCTTCCCAACCCAGGGATTGAACCCAGGTCTCCTGCATTGCAGGCAGATTCTTTATCAGCTGAGCCACAAGGGAAGCCCAGTAGAATATTAATGCCCTCTTTCATCTCAAAAAGGACACGGGCACTGTCTCTGTGTAGGGCACTCCCTCTGTGTAGGGCACTCCGGCCCTGACATGGGTTTGCGGAAATATGACATGCTTCGAGGTTCTAGATGCCTTACAGGGCTCAGTCCCCATGGAGCTGGGCCCCGTCAAGGATACCTGTAGTCTGGTGCCCCTGAGTTCCCTACTTGCAGATCTGGGTGGAGGAGGGCATACTGGGAATGCTGAGGAGGAAAGGGGCTGGTAGGGGTAGCCAGGGCTGCTCGGAGACCCCCAGTTGGACAGACAGCAACTGGTCCTGACTTGAGTGTGAGAGGAACACAGTGTCAGAAATGGTGCATTCCCCCAGGAGGAAGGACCTGCCCGCGTCCCCAGGCATCCCGCTCCCCGCCCCATCGTTCCCCTTGGTGTGGGGTCACACAGGTGTCCACTCACCTCTGTCCTACTACAACCCTGCTGGCTTGCAGAGAGAACTGATTTCTGGAGTGTTGCCCTCATTTTTTTAAAATGCATTTTTCAAACTTTTTACTTGAAATAATTACAGTCACAGAAAGGTACAGCGAAATACACAGGTAGTTGTGTACGTAACCTGGAGAAGGAAATGGCAACCCACTCCAGTATTCTTGCCTGAAGAATCCCATGGACGGAGGAGCTTGGTGGGCTACAGTCCACGGGTCGCAAAGAGTCGGACACGACTGAGCAACTTCACTTTCACTTTCACTTGTGTATGTAAGTGTTCTTGGCCCAGCCTCCACCAGTAGTGACACCTGGTAACCGTGGCACTGGGACCCTACAGCATCTGGTACCAGAGCCCCAGAAGGAAGCTGATACTAGAGTAAGCAGAGTAACTAGATTAACTAGGTACTAGTATGTACAGATAGTAGTTGGATACAAGAGTCGGCAAAGGGCTGACTCATTGGAAAAGACTCTGATGCTGGGAAAGATTGAAGGCAGGAGGAGAAGGGGGTGGCAGAGGATGAGATGGTTGGATGGCATCACTGACTCAATGGACATGAGTTTGAGCAAACTCCGGGAGAGGGTGAAGGACAGGGAAGCCTGGCATGTGGTAGTCCAGGGGTCACAAAGAGTCAGATACAGTGACTGAACAACAACCAGAGTAAGTGGATGGCAACTAGATTAACTAGGTACTAGTGCACACAGATAATAACTAGACACCAGAGTAAGCAGATGGTAACTAGATCACCCTGGTACTAGAGTGCCCAGAGAGTAACGAGATCCCAGGAGAGCCAGACGACAGAATGGCTGCCCTGTAGAGCATCATCAAGTCCAGGATGCTGCTACTGACCCAACCCCAAAGCCCACTCGGCTCTCCAGGTCCATGCACACTTCTGTTTGTGTTTCCCTGCCATCCGGTCACAAGCACAGATGTGAGTCACAGCTCCCCGGGTCAAATTACAGGAGGATGTGGGCTCCCTTCCTGCCCCCCCTGCAGGCCTGCCCTCACCTGGATGCCCTCCATCCTGGGTGCCACTTCCACCAATGCCGTGGGTGCCTGAGGACCAGGCAGATTCCGGAGCAGGTGGTGGGAAGATTGAGAACACAGCAAATGCACTGTGTGTCTGAAAGTTTGTTCTGATTATCTTTTCTGTTTCCCTCACTCCTTTATATTCTGATGTATGGTGCTGATTAAAGCAGGTCTCAGAGCCTAGGACTTTCACACAAAAAAGGTTGGGGGGTGTGTTTATGGAAACATTCACAGCTACATCGTACCACCGATGAGGTGTGTGTTGATGAGCGGTGACCGGTGACACGGGGCAGCTCTGTGGCTGGGCAGAGGGCACTGGCGATTGGTGCTAAACCCTCTAATGAGAACAGAGGCTCCCTAATGATGGGAGACGGTCAACACACAGATCCAGGCGGCCTAGGAGAGCTTTGCACACGGGAGATGCGAATGTGGTTGGTCCTCAGCTGGAAATGCGATTTATCCTCCAGTTGCCATCACTCTGACAGGCGATCCTGGGGTTTCACACTCTTCATGAAACACAGTTTCACATTCAGAGAATGAAATTCTGGATGGTAGGGAGATAGACACCTCCCAGCACCATCCCACTTCGTTTTGGCAAGATTGTTGAGCGAAGTCGTCTGGTCCTTATCGAAAGAATTAAGAGCCTAAATACACCATGGTTCAGGTCATAAGCTGACCCGTGAACCGTGGCAAATACAAAATATGACTCGACTAAATTAACTAGACGCTTGCAGTTTTCATCTCTTAACCAGATTTACGATGGCCTCTTCTGTCCAATGACAGCTTTGGATGGACACAAAAAGTAGAACCCAAGCTTCTAAACAGGCCCTGAGTCGGGGGTTGGGGACAGGAGAATTTCATGGGGACAGGGTTACAGTTTGGGAAGATGGAAAGTTCTGGAGATGATGGTGGGGATGGTTGCCTGACAATGTGAATGTGCTAAGTGCCACTGAACTGTGTACTCAGAGAGTAAATTTAAATTATGAGTGTTTTACCATAATTTTTGAAAACTGCCCCGTGTAAGAATTAGACACAGAAATAAATAACCCTTCTCATCCACCTTGAATCTATACCATGGAACTGAGGTATACCTGCCAGATGAGAGGCAAGTGACAGTCCCTCTGCCTCTGGTGTGCAGCCTGGTTCCCACCGGGGTCCAGCCTGGAGTGAGGACCTGGCGCCGTGCTGCAGTCCTGGGTCCTTCGAGCAGCTGTCGACAGGGAGGGGCGGCCAAGGTTCTAGAGGACTTAGAGAGGCAGAATCTTTGTTTTTGCTCAGTGTGTCTTGTGAAAAGTGAAAGTGTACGTCTCCCAGTTGTGTCTGACTCTTTGTAACCCCATGGGCTGTAGCCCGCCAGGCTCCTCCGTAGAAATCTCCAGGCGAGAATACTGGAGTGGGTTGCTATTTCCTCATTCAGGGGATCTTCCTGATCCAAGGATTGAGCCCCAGCCTCCTGCATTGCAGGCAGATTCTTTACAGTCTGAGTCACCAGGGAAGCCACTGTGTCTTGGGTGGAATGGAAACAAGGTTGCGGAGACCCTGAGAATTTGAGTTTTTGGTGTCCCGTCAGAGGGCCGGCTTGGAGCCTGGGGGGACTGGAAGGGGACGGTCAGCGCTGTGTCCGTGTGGACAAGCTGCAGACAAAGAGGAAAGTTACTGCCTGGAACAATGTGAGATAATATGATAGAGGACCTTGAAGAAAACAAATAAAAGACGGTTGTAGATTACCGAGGTCTGGGAGAAGAACAAGGAAACAGAAAAAAAGCAAGAAAACAAACCCTCACAGCGGCGCTTGTTTGAAATGCAGATGACACTGTGCAGCCTGCCCTGAAATGCCTAATAGTTAAAATGAAAGGCTTTTTTTAAAAAATCAAAGGCAAACAGGATGGAAACTCAACGGGGCCTAATCCTTGACTCTTTGTTGAAGAGACACTGCAGTGCGCCGCCCTCTCCTGGTCTGGGGATGTGGGGATCTCCATGGAGTGGGGGACGCAACGACAAGAGAACAACTGAAGGGGGGCTGCGGCGGGGTCACGTTCCCGGCAGGGTGTCGGCTGCCCTCTGAGCCGAATAGTGAACACAATGGGAGGTGTCCCACTTGGTATGGGAAATGCTTGCTGGTAGGGATGAATTTAGAGAAAAAATATTTTTTATGTGGTAAAATATACATAACATAAAATGTACCATTTTTAAGTGCACAGCTCGGTGGCATTAAGCACGTTCACACGGTCATGCAACCAGCCGCACTGTCATCTCCAGAACGTTCTCATCTTCCCAAACAGAAACTCTGTCACTATGAAACACTGACTCCCCAGTCTCTGGCCCCACCATCTACCTCCTGTCTCTGTGGATCTGACTCCTCTAGGACCTCCTGTGAGTAGAATCAGCGTGTCCTTCTGTGTCTGGCTTCTCTCACCGAGCATCACGTCCTCAGCGTTCATCCCTGTTGTAGCAGGTGTCAGAACCTCCTTCCTTTTTATGGTGCAGTAACATTCCAGTGTGTACATGGACCACATTGTGTTTATCCGTCATCCATCCATGGACACTTACATTGCGTCTACATTTTGGCTGTCCTGAATGGTGCTGCTAAGAACATGGGTGTGCAGATATCTCTAAAAATTCCCTAATCTCCCTTCTTTTGGGTCTGTACCCAGGAGTGGGACTGCTGGAGCATATGGCGATTCTATGTTTAAATTTTTGAGGAACCTCCAGACTGTTTCCACAGCAGCTGTACCATTTTACATTCCCAGCATTCATGGAAGAGGTTTCCAATTTTCCTGCATCCTCATCAAGTTGTTATTTCCTGTGTTGTTGTTTAGTATTTGTCATCCTAATGGCATGAGGTGGTATGAGTTTTTGAACTCCGTTCTTAGTAATATGACCAGGCTTAATATTTTTTACTTCTATAAAGGTGGGTTTGGAAATACGTAAAATGGGGATTAGAAAGCATGGGTAATTTTCTTATTCCATAGTCCACAAAGGCAATTTTTTTCAAAGGCTTAAAACTACACACATTGATTATCTCATAGTCCTTTACAGTCCTGCAGGTCAGGAGTCTAACATGGGTCTCTCGGGCTGAGATCCAGGTGTGGGCAGGGCTGTGCCTCTTTCTCAAGCTTCTAGAGGCATCTCTGTCCTTGTCTGGTCACACACTTGTCTTGCCAGGGGTACCCAGAGTGCTCTATAGACAGGGTCTGTGGCCAGGTATTGTAGCTGCTGCCCAGTTAGCATTTCATCTGCAGGGCTAGTCCCTGGTCAGGACAGCACCGTGAGTGGCATTGAGTCCCAAGCCCGGTGAATGACTGACTTTTCAGGAGCCAAATGCACACGGCTGGTTACTGACGTGCTCGACTGGACCCGTCTCGGATCTCAGGAAGGAAGGTTTTGGGTGAGGAGAAAAATCAAGCTGTTTGCCAAAATCAGTTTGGGAATGCCAGGAGATGGCAGGCAGGGTGGCTGGGCGGGGTGGGGGACGATGGGGTGGGCTGACATTGGGAGCTGGCGAAAGACGTCATGGGATATGCTTCCTCACCCCGGGCTTTCCCCTCCTCCTGCTGTGGCCCCTTGCCGGAAGGGCAATGCTGACCTACGAGGGGAAGTTCAGGAGATCTGTCTGCTACAGACGGCTGCCTTTCATTTGTTCAGACACCAGGTGGAGGGCGCACACTGGGTGCAGGCACTGGGCTTGTCCCGAGGACACCCCAGGGAGAGATCTGACCCAGGCTTGGCTACTTCCAGGACTCCGGCAGGGATGCAATTAGTCTATGGCTGTGGGTCTCCCCCGAGGGGCACTCTGCTCCCCTAGGACACAGGGCCATGTCTGGGGACATGTGTGGTTGTCATGACTGAGGGTGCCCCCGGCATCAAGTGGGTGGGGGCTAGGGATGCTGCTCCATCACCCACAGTGCCTGAGACACCCCACTCCCCTCAGAAAATGACAGACCTCAGCATCAGCAGGACTGGGGGAGATGCCACTCTGGCATTAAACTGGTCAGCACACAATAGGATCAGTGCTAAGCAGAGCACACAGCTCCTTCACAGAGGTCAGTGGAGCCACGGATGACACCCGAGGTCAAGTGAGGAATCTGAGCTCCCAGGACAGCTGGCAATGGGGCAGCTGTAGGGAAGAGGGTTAACACAGTTTGGGAAACAGCAGTTAGCTCAGTGGCACCTGATGACTCCTTGGGGCCTGGATGGAGGCAGACACGGATCATGGAAGAGCTAGCATTGTATAACTGGTCTTAAAACATTTTACTGTTTACATGAAAAGATGCTCAACATCACTCATTATCAGAGAAATGCAAATCAAAACCACTATGAGGTACCATTTCACGCCAGTCAGAATGGCGGCGATCCAAAAGTCTACAAGCAATAAATGCTGGAGAGGGTGTGGAGAAAAGGGAACCCTCTTACACTGTTGGTGGGAATGCAAACTAGTACACCCACTATGGAGAACAGTGTGGAGATTCCTTAAAAAACTGGAAATAGAACTGCCTTATGATCCAGCAATCCCACTGCTGGGCATACACACTGAGGAAACCAGAATTGAAAGAGACACGTGTACCCCAATGTTCATCGCAGCACGGTTTATAATAGCCAGGACATGGAAGCAACCTAGATGTCCATCAGCAGATGAATGGATAAGAAAGCTGTGGTACATATACACAATGGAGTATTACTCAGCCATCAAAAAGAATACATTTGAATCAGTTCTAATGAGGTGGATGAAACTGGAGCCTATTATACAGAGTGAAGTAAGCCAGAAAGAAAAACACCAATATAGTATACTAACGCATATATATGGAATTTAGAAAGATGGTAACAATAACCCTATATACGAGATAGCAAAAGAGACACTGATGTATAGAACAGTCTTTTGGACTCTGTGGGGGAGGGCGAGGGTGGGATGATTTGGGAGAATGGTATTGAAACATGTATAATATCATATATGAAATGAGTCGCCAGTCCAGGTTCGATGCACAATACTGGATGCTTGGGGCTGGTGCACTGGGATGACCCAGAGGGATGGTATGGGGAGGGAGGAGGGAGGAGGGTTCAGGATGGGGAACACATGTATACCTGTGGCAGATTCATTTCGATATATGGCAAAAACAATACAATATTGTAAAGTTAAAAAATAAAATTAAATTAAAAAAAAAAAGAACAATACAGGGAATTTCCTGGCAGTCCAGTGGTTAGGACTCCGAGTTTTCACTGTCAAGGGCCTGGGGTTGGATCACTGGTCGGGGAACAAGGATCCCAGAAGATTCGCATCAGGGCGAGCAAATAAATAAACAACTTTTTAAATAAAAGAAGAACAATACAGAAGTAACACAGGCCAAAGGCAATGGGACAAAAGGAACAAGATGGAATCCCACTGGCTCTTCCTTCAGTTCACCCACATCTGGCTGACATCAGCATGAGACAAGCTGGAGTCTATGGGGATGTAGGCACGTTCGGGTTTTGTTGTTTTAATCAGGAGCATGGTTCTTCTTGGGCTTTCGTGAATCTCAGGCATCTTCTAATAACGACCTTAATACTCATCTTTGTCAGACATGGTCATACCACATACCTGCTGAGTGCTGGCCAGGGCACCTGGGTGCCAGGCTCCAGCCAGCTGGCTGACTGGGTCATGAAGGCTAGTTCTCTGCTTTAGCTGAGCCAGTCTGGCTCTGCCAGGATCTGGCTGATCCTGCCAGGTGCTGAAGGGCATGAAAAGGGGATGTTGGTGGTCCCTGACCACACCTGCTCTGCCATCTCCTGGCTATCTGTCTCTTGATATCCGTGGGTCCCCACCTCTCTCAGCTCCTCTTCCTCTCCTTTCAAATAACAGCTATTTTCTCACACAGAGATGTTGAGCGGTCTCTCTGAGTCCCCTTTCATCTCACATCCTCAGGGCCTCGCTCTCCGTCCCCGAGTACTAATTAAGGTATTTTCCTAAACAAGCCCAGTTGCATCTCTAAAATGAGTTCTGGTGCCAGCTGGTAAAATTAATTTCTTTCCTAACCATCCTCTATGATACAATAACAAACGACATGCCGTCTCTCTTCGGCGGGAGGTCAGCGTCTGGGGAAGACGAGTGTATAAACAAATAATTACATTACAGCGTGGACCAGCGAGGCTTCGCACAGTGGTGCTGCAGTGACAAATACCCCGAAGCTCGGCATCTATAAACAACTAAGGCCCATTTCTCATGGACACTAGTGGGAATGGGTTGAACATCGTTCCCCCCTAATTCACTACTACCCAGAATCTCAGAAAGTGATTTTGTTTGGAAACAAGCCTTTGCTGACATTAATTTATTGAGAAGAACCTGTACTAGATCAGGGTGGGCCCTAAATCCAATAGCTGGTGTCCTTATAAGGGGAGACACAGGGACACCAAGCAGGGAAAAGGGCCATGTGAAGATGGAGGCAGAAAGGGAGTGGTGTGTCTACAAAGTTAAGGACAGTCAGAGCCCCAGTAGCTGGGAGGGAGCAGCTTCTCCAAGTCCCCAGAGAGAACCAGCCCAACCCACGCCTCAATCTCAACATCTCCACAAATGTGAGCTCATGGATACCATTGTCTGCATCCAGGGGCGCTCATCCACCAGAGCTGACAGGGTCCCTCTGCGTGTCACTGTCTTCCTCCATCGCAGGCCCAGCTAGTGAGGCAGCCAGCATCAGCAGTAGAGCCAGTCCCCAGGGTGGACAGAAAGGGGAAATGGGGACATGCATACTTGCCATGGCGCTCTGCTCATATGTCATCAAAGCAAGTGCCCTGACCACGTCTGTATCAAGTGGGCAGGATGTGGGCATGGAGGAGAGAGGACCACACAGATGGGAACAGTGCCAGTGAGCACCAAGCTTTAGGTTCAGACTGGCTGTGGTCTCAGAGGGAGAACCCAGCTTCCCGGGATAGGCTCCCAGGAGGGTTTCCTGAAACTCAAGCTGGGATTGGAGGGGGATGTGGCCTGGGGAGCATGGAAACAGGAAGGCAGGTGAGGCAAAGACGGAGCTTTGCCTCAGTACACCAAGAGACACCATGCAGCAGGCACCAAACATGGTGGCTTAAAACACCACCTTCTGAAAGTTTTGTGGGTCAGGGGCCTGGGCATGCATGACTGGGTGTTCTGCTAGGGTCCCCATGGTCATTCAGGTGTCACAGTGGCTGTGTTGCATCCAAGGCTGGAGCCTTTTCCAAGTTCACAGGTCATTGACTGAACTTCTTTCCTGGCACTCGGGGCATCTTTCCTCCCCGTGAACCACAGGAGAGCCTTTGCAGTCTCTAGGGTACCCTAGTCTTTTCCTCTGCTAAATGGCTCCTTCTATCTGGCCAAGCCCAGCCACGATAATCTCCCTTGTAATTAACTACGGGTCAACTGACTAGGGACCTTCATTCCATTGGGAAAATCCTTTTGCCTTTGCCAGAGTATCAAAGGATCATATGGCAGGTTTTACCCATACTCAAGGGTGTGAGCTGTTGTGGACTGGGTTAGGACTCTGCCTGCCACAGAAAGACACTGACAGTGAGAGTGGGGGGAAGTCCAATGGCACCACAGCTAGAGGTGTGGCTGCTGGCTGTTGGCACCTGTGGTCTTGGTAGGAGCGATTAAGGATGTGCAGGTGCCTTTCTCTTTGGTTTTTTCCCTCGGCCCCCAGAGTCACAGCCAGCCTCCCCTCTATTTTATGCACTACAAGTAAGGGTGCTGAGTAACAAAAATATTGCTCTGGGTTACAGAGGGGTGAGGTATGGATAGCTTCTGCTGTGACTTCTCAGCTGCCTCCCAATATCCCTTCTCCCCCAAATGGAAGACCCCTGTTTTTAATTGGGAAGGTGGTTCCCAGAATAGAGACAGCTCTCCCAACCGACCTGCTCCCTAGGCATTACTGGGAGGGTCTGTTTGGACCCTATGTGGGATATGGGACAGAGTTGGTACAACGAAGGTCTAGGTGACTCAGGCCGTCCACTGCCCCTCGACCCCTGCTGTGGGCAGATGGGCCCCAAAGATGTCCACCCCTTCCTCTCTGGAAATTCCGTATATATCATGTGAGATGATAGAGGGGACTCTGCAGGTGGGATGAGGTTAGCCACCTTAAGATAGGGAGGTCACCCAGCATGTGTTCAGTATGGATTACTGCTCAGTAACAAAAAGGAAGGCAGTCCTGATTCTCGGGTGGGCTCAGAGGCATCTCCTGGGTACTGTGCTGAGGGGAGAACAGCTCCAAAGGTTCCGGGCTGTGCTGTCGCCTCTATAGAGCATTCTCAGGATGACAAAGACAGAGAAGAGTCCTAGAGCCCAGGGGTGAGGCATGGCAATGGGGTGGGGGGGCAGTCTATGTGGGCGGGGTAGCTGGAGGAAGCTCTCTATGGGTACAGAAATGTCCTGTAACTGGGTTTGTGGTTACAGGAATCTACACAGACTGTTCCCATGTCACTGTCCTGGTTTTTACACTATAGTTACATAAGCTGTAACCTTAGGAGGAAGCTGGGTGACAGGTACACTGTTTTTACAAATTTCTATACTGTTTTTGCAAATTTCTATGAATTTATAATTATTTCAAAATAATAAGTTGGAAAACCCCCAAAACCCTCCGAGAGCACATCCAACCCCAAGGGACTCTTGCGTGTCACTCTACCGTCACACCTTGGTCCTGACCTCACCAGGCTTCACTCAGTTCTTCTGTGCAGTTAGGCCCGATGCTACGCCAGAGCCTTTGCAGTTTCCTAAGCTCTGAAACTGAAAATTGGTGATGGACAGGGAGGCCTGGCGTGTGCGATTCATGGGGTCGCTAAGAGTCAGACACGACTGAGCGAATGATCTGATCTGAAGCTCTGAAAACTTGCTCCCAACCCATTTAGTCATCAGGTTTCAGGGTTAAATGTTATTTCCTTTATCCTGACCCCCCACCCCCTCACTCCAGACAAAGTTGTCTTTGTTATTCTCAGGGTTCCCTGCACTTTTCCTGTACAAACTTCTTTACAACCTGTATTTATCTTATGGTGCAGTGGTTAACACTCTGGACTCTGCAGCAAGACTTCCTGTTTTTAACTGTAGCTCCGCCTTAGACAGGTGATTTAACCTTTTTCTATCTTGGTTTCCTTGTCTATACTACGGCTGGGTGCAGTGATGCCCAATGATTCACGTCTGCTGTTATAATCCTTTCCTCTTATAGCTGAGCTGGGCCCGAGGTTCACTTTCACCAAGAGAACGTGGTCGAAGTAAAGCCAGGCCAGTTCAGAATTTATGCCTTAAAAAGGACCTGCAGTGTCCACTGTTGTGGTCCTGGGAACCTTGAGCAGTCGTGTAAGCCAGAAGTCAGCTTCCCTGAAGGAGTGAGCACCTGGAGAGAGGCAAACCCCACCGTCCCAGGCTCTGCTGAACACAAGCACCGATGTGGCCATTGGTGAGACCGACAGAACAACCACATAGGTGAACTCAGACCAGACTGCACACCTGTGAACAAACAAATCGGTTCTGTTGGCTAAGTGTATACATCTTTGTGTATGCTTCATGATGTTTTGTTGTACAGTGATAATTGAAACAACGGGGCTTATTATTACACCATCCTTTTAGAGCTCTTGTGTTAAATAACATTAATTATAAAGCACTTATAGTAGTGGCAGCAAAAAGTGTTACAATGTTACTTGTGATTTTATTAAATGTCTTCCCCATAAGGCTGAGCTCCCCAAGTGCTGTTTTCCTCACCACTATATGCCCAGTTCCTGTCACCAAGTAGTCATTCAAATCTTCGTTTCAAGAATAAATACATGCCCCAAATCACTGAGACTCACAGTTGCAGCAAAGGGCCTCCTTCTAAAGCAGCACAAATGACTGGCAAAGTTGCTGAGAGAACATCCTTTAACAAGATCCATCCTTCTTGGAAGTCTGTTTGGCTTTAATTTAAAAATTTTCCCTTCTACTGGAAATGTATCATAAACATTTCTTGAGACTGAACACATTTTAAAAAATAGCTTCCATTGTGTTTTTGCTAACCAGACCTCTATTGCTGGACATTTCAGGGCCTCCTGATTTTTTTCCAAGTAACATTGCATACAACACTGCTGTACCTACATCTTTGAGCACATCTGATTATATTCTTATGATGTCCCTCGAAGTGGAAACTGCAGGGTTGGAGGGTCTGAAGCATTTCTGAGGAATCTGACAGATAACGTCAAGTCATTTTCCAGAAAGGTACCAATTCACAGGTCCAAACAGCCCCGAATTAGCGCTGCCTATCTCACAGCCGGTGCTGGGGCAGGGCCTGAGTTCTCTCCTCTTTGTTAATTTGATGATGGGAAGAAAAACATACTAAGTTTGTTCCTGAACCATGAACCGAATCAAAGATGAAAACGTATTTACACACACCCTAGCAAGGGAGCCTGTATCAGGACGGAATCTGTATTTTCTTTTCTAAAACATCTTTATTTGGCTGGGCCGGGTCTTAGTTGCCTTCACGTGGGATCTTCCTTGCAGCATGTGGGACATTTAGTTTTGTGAACTCTCAGCTGTGGCATGTGGAATCTAGTTCCCTGACCAAGGATGGAACCCTGGCCCCCCGCATTGGTAGCTCAGTCTTAGTCACTGGACAACCTGAGAAGTCCGCAATCTGGTATTTTCTAAAACGACGGAAACAGAACATCCAAATGGCTAAAGAACTGAGACACCTGCCCCCTCCCACGATATTTCCATTAATTCAGGTAAGGAGGCCATGAAGGAACCCCACTAGTCACCTCGACCTCGTTAACCCAGACTCTGATCCCCGCGGGACGGGCCAAGCGGTCACCTGTCCCTGCGTGGGCTGGGCCCTAGGGACCCGCCACGTTTGACACAAAACTTCCCAGAACGAGGCGGGCCGAGCAGCACAGGTTCCCGAACGGGCCACCCTGAATCCCAACTTCTGCCTTTGACGGGACAGACACACTCGGAGCTGAGGTGGGGGCGGGGGCCGTTTGTGGGGTCGCTACATCGCACATCTCACAGCACAGTGTCTTCACACCGACTCCACAGCGGGAAGGCAGGCCCCAGCGTGGTAGCTGCTTCCCGGGTCACCGCCCACACGAGTGGGTCATTTGTGAAAACGCACGACCCTCCTCTGATGGATGCTGGTCGGAACCGCCGTGGCGCCTCACGTCAGGCACCTCCGGCCTTGGAAAGTTCTGTAAGGCTCTCAATGGTTCCTCCAGGGCCTCGGCGGGAGGGGCCTCGAGGACCACGCGGACCCGACCGGCGCAGGCGGAAGACGGCCGGGCCTGAGCCGGGAAGATGGAGGCCGCCGCCGTCGCCGCCCACCTAGCGCCAGCCATCGCGCCCCGCGCCCGTCAGTCAGCCTCGCGCGCGCGCCCGCCCGTCACTCTGCGCCTTGCGGGGCGGAAGGGGTGGGGCCACAACGCGAACGCGGGCGTCCCATTGGTCGACGACGGGGGTGGGGCTTGGCGCCGACGCCAGGCTGGCTCCGCCCCCTGCCCGCGGGAGCGGCGGCGGTGGCGGCGGCGGAGGCGGTGAGCGCGAGCGCGGGCGCGGGCGGCGGCGCCTGGGGCGGCACGGGTGCCACCGCCGTTAGGCCGCCGCGGCTTCCTTGCCCCCAGCACCGGGCTCGGGGACGCCGCACTGGGGAGGCCAGGGGCCTGGTGAGCCCGGCAGGCTGCGCCCCTCGGGCCGGCCGTGGCGGCGGGGCTGGGCCTGGGGGGAGGGGCGAACCCCGAAAGAGGCTCCCCGGGGCGGTGATCCGCCGTGCAGCGGATCTCCCATTTCTCTTCATTGAATCTCTCTGCTCTCTGAACCTTTGCTCACTGAACTCCTCCTCTGCCTGAACCCCTTCCTCTGCGCCTTGAAGCCTCTCCTTTGCTTCTTGAGCCCCCTCCTCCCTGCCCTGAACCCACCCTCTGCTGTCTGCGCTCGTACTTCTGCTCCGTGAACCTGGCTTCCTCTCTCTGAATCGCCTCCTTGCTGTCTGAATCCCCACCTCTATTGCCTGAATCCCCCTCCCCTGCTAATGGGCCCAGTCTCCTGCTGTGGTGAACCACCCCCCAACTTTGCACAAACGAACCCCCACCCCTACCCCCCAGCTCCTCTTTTCTGTCAGCAGCCAGATCAGCCTTCCTGGTTGATGTAATGAATGGCCTGCAGCTGTCCCCGTCCTTTAAGAGCAGTCGTTTTTCTCCGATTTTATTTTTTTGCGCCGGGGTCAATTGTTAGCTCCCCAAACACGGGAGGGTTGTAAGCTTTGACCATTTAAAACGCCTCTCGTGCCGAGGTCAGAGGCAGGCCCTCAGCACGGGGACGATTTATTCAGGAGCCTTTTAAAAATAATCTAGGCGGAACCTTTGGGAGGGAATTTGACTGAATTTTATTTGTTAAAATAATCCAGGCGCCTCCCCAGGCATCAAGGCCAGTCATTTCTTTTTGGCATGGAGCCCCTCGGTACAGGATGATGGAACTGAACCATCTACTTGAGGATCAGCCAGACTCACCTTCGCCCTTAAGAATTGTGGTTGCGTCGAAGCGGGAAGCAAATGATGTTATAAACCACCGTGCAAATTTTGTTGCAGGGCACGTCGCGTCAGACCTTCAAGTACTTTGTTTGTGCCAAATCATTACCACTTGCCACATGAGTCTAAATCATGACGGATGCCAAGTATGTCCTTTGCAGATGGAAAAAGCGATTATGGCCCGCAAAGGTGACAGCCATTATTCTGTAATTTCAGGAATTAGAAATGACTTTCGGGTGACAAGTAAAATCTTTATCAGGAGATACCTAGGAGTCGCTTCAGCAAAATAATTGAGTTTGAACAGTTGGTGCTCAGATCTGTTGGCACCGGTCCTTGCTCCTGGTCTAATGGGGTTTTGGTCGAGTGCTTACAAGGTTACACTTCTGGAAGTGTCTTTTTTTTTTTTTTTCCCTCACGCTTTAAAAAAAAAAAGAATTTAGCAGTGTCAGCTATAAAAAGGCATGTAAGGCTGTAACTCAAGGAAATTTTTGGCAAGCAGCCCTGATAGTAAATAACAGGACTGTCTTGGGGACGCTTTCCAGCAGTGTGGTGGGAAGAGGGCCAAATCTTGAGGCAAGACCCTGCTTTTGGTCTCGGTCTGCTGCTGTCCCTTTGTGCCTCAGTTTCCCTGTGTCTGCAGTCCTATCTTATATTCTTTAAGAATCATGCACTGCATTTGTGTTTATATGTCGCTACTGCTTGTCAGGGTCAGCTGTGTTTTTTGGCTTGTAACAAGGTTGTGTTTTTTTTTTTAATGTAGGTCCTGGCTGGAACTGAAAAGTCAGCCAAAAATAAGAGGAAAAAAGGATATTTTCTAAACGTTCAGATACTCTCCTTAGACAAAAAGTTAAGTGTTGTGTTTTTGTAGTCCTCCTGCATGGGATTTGTGATACCCCACCCCCCGGCCAAAAAAAAGTGAAGTCTGCTCTTAAGTCTTCTCACTTCTTTGTTTATCAATGTGGTCACAGTAACCCGAAGAGGAAAACAACCAATTTTATTTTATGTATGTTTGGAAATTGAAGAATCTCTATGTGGTATTGATATCCAGAGAGATCAGTACAAAAATGGGATGGGTGTAAATTATATGCTGGTAGACTCTCGTTGGGGTTCAGGTAGGCCTGTTTCTTTCCTACAGATAGGTCTGTGTGACTTTCAGAAACGTGTGTCAGCCCCCTGCGTTCTGGGATATTTGATGTTTGAGCCTGTGCTTGTAATAAGAAACTGTTGTTTAGCATTCAGAAGGCAGATGCATGGAGGGCGCAGGGTACCATGTTACATCCCATGGTGGAAGGACACAGATGACTGGGGACGATTAAAATGGCCCAGGTTGCGCATTTCTGATGGGCGAATTCCTGATTCTAAGTAGAAAATGAAACAGGGTCAGCCCCTGCTCCTGCATCTCCGGGTCCCCATCCTTCGACCCTTCTTTCTTTAGAGCCGATCCTAAGCCTGCTTAGTCCGCAGCTCACACTTTCCCTGAGGCTGGGAAAGTAATTGAATACTCGAGTTTAAAAGGGAAGCGCATCCTTTTAAACTAAAACACACCTGCTGGGCTGTAAACAGCTTTTAGTGACATTATCATCCACTCTGGAAATCTAACAAAGGAGTTATTTGTGCAGTTGAAAGTGGGATGTACCTCATAAAAGTCACAATTTGAATTCATTTTTACTCTTAAATCCAACCAGCCTTTTTCTGTCTTAAAAGGGGAAAGGAAAAAAAAAAAAAGCCACATTCACAAGGGTCCTCGCTGCCTCTAACCTCAGGCGCTTGAATTCCTGGTTGGCAGTGACTCCTGGTTTGAGTGGAAGGGTGCGAAAGAAGAAAACGAATCTGATTCTTTTGTCATCTAAAGCAAAATATGTTTGCGAAGGTTTCGGTGGCATTGCTGGTGGCGCATAACGGGCGTCCCTGTCCCCGCAGGATTAAGGTGAAGAGCGCGGAAGCCAAGGTCCTGAGAAAGGTGCACATCGAAGACATCGCCTCCTCATTAGGTGAGAGCATGTTTTTCCGTCCCAGTGAGGTCTGGCAAGAGCACAGGGTGTTCTGGGAGAAAACAGACTTGGCCTTCTGGATGCAGAGTGACCCCGTTCCCTGTCTCTCCCCTTCCTTCAAGGAAACGTGATTTCCCTGAACTAGAGGAGCTGCTGTCTCTAACCTTCTAGAATCTGCTTCTTGAGCCCGTCCTGTCCTTGGCCCACGCCCCCGCCCCCGGATGGCCAGTGACAGCAGCATCAGGGCCCACTGGCTCCGTCCACAGCCTGCAGTGCACTCAGAAGGGGTGCGCCTCCCCCAAGAAAGGGCAAGAGGCTTCTCTTTCTGTGTGGGGTTTTTTTTTTCCACTTATCTGTAGTAAGACTGTAAAACGATTCTGTTGCTGGTCTGGCCTCCGTCCAAGGTTTAAGAAGCAGTTGGGTGTATATTTACATTTTATCGCCCAAGCCTAGGGGAGAAAAAAACGGTGTCACTGCCATCAGCCTTTTGGCCATTGGTGTCTGCAGGGCTGTGGGGGCCAAGGGCAAGGGCAGGGCGAGGCAGGCTGGTAGTGGAGCCCTGACTCCCATCCCCTCAAGGGTCAGTGTCATAGGTGAGACAGACCTGGCTGGAGTCTGGCTGAGCTTAACCCCTGGTGCACTGCCCACTCCCAGACCCACTGGGTGCCTACCTAAGAGCTTATTCCACATGCAGAGAATTTTCTGTCTTGTGAAAAGATTGCCCAGGATCTCCCAGCGGCGACTGGGAAATAGGGTCTGTTTTCCTGCATTTTCAGGGAATGGCTTTGGCTCAGATCCGGGTGCCCAGCTCAGGCAGCATCCACCACCACCTCTCGGCTGCCCTGATTGTTCGTGCAGATCGTGTTGGGGGGCTGGTGTTTATGGGCACCTTTAATATTAAACAGGGCAGAGTCCTGTGCCGAAGGAGGTGTTATTTATGCCTGCTGAGTTCTGATATTGCGTCCGTCATCTTGTTCAAATAAAGGGTGCCAGAGCCGCGCGTGGGAATGAATGAATAAACTGTGGTGGTGGGGAGGTCAGGCCGGAATCTTTGCACCTGCGATGCCGTCCACTGGCTTTGAAACGCCCTTGCAGGGAAGTGTGGACAATTTGCTGGCCCACAAAGAGCTTTTTAGGCAGCTGTTCTTACCCACCCCCACCCCCGCCGCCCCTACCCGAAAATACCCTGCCAGCAGTGTCCTTTATTTATTGACCCTGATTGAATTGAAATTGTAAGGCTGAGAGACGATTTGAGAAATATCTGAATACATTTTGTGGGCAGTATTGTTTTGAAATCTAGAGGAGTATACCAGCCCAGGCAGGGCAGGCTCAGTCAGCGTGCTTTCTGGGGAAAGGAAGCCTTGCAGCCCTGAACGAACAGCTGTGGTTTGATGCCCAAGTCCATGGTTCTGGGGAATATGCCGGTGAGAAGCATCACCCCTCTTCAGGTGTAAGGACCAGCTTTGGCGACACACCAGAGCTGGCACGGTGTTTCTGGGTGCTGGAGCCTGGGGCCCACTCAGCACCAGGTTTTGTTCCTCTTCCTCTGTCCCACAGCCTCGCAGGACGGGACTCCTGCTGCGCCCCTGGAGGAGCTGACCTACCGGCGGTCACTCCGCGTGGCTCTGGATGTCTTGAACGAAAGACAAGGGAGCTCTTTCAGGGAAGGAACGACCCCTCGGCCTCCAAGAGTGAAGCCCATGGAACCAGCCTCCTGGCCCCCCAAACCTAGCCTTTCCCCATCATTCCTTGAAGACACGGCGGGCAGTCCGGGGCCAACAAGGAGGGAACGCATGTCCCAGAGGCTGTCCGGCCTGCCAGCTGGTGAGGAGGATCTGGAGTACGGAGTGGACCACAAGGAGGGGCTCAAGAGAAGCGGAGGCCTGGATGCCCCGGCTATGTGTTCAGCCAGCGGTGGCGCTCAGGACAGGGAGGCATCCAGAAAACAGCAGGTAGACTGGATGACACCTCTCGGTAAACAAGGGAGGAACCCGGCACAGGGACCCCACTCGGGTCAGAGAGTGGCTCCATCCTCAGAGGGAGCCGGCCAGGAAGATGGTGAGACAGGGGCCGGCCCGGCAGCCCTGTGCTCGCCTCCCGGAGGCAGGGACCTGAGTCCCCTGGATGGCTGTCCCGCAGAGCACCTGGGCCTGGACAGTGGCCAGAGGCCGAGGGCTCACATGAGTCCCCACAGCCCTGCTCAGCTCGGCCCTGCAGAGGAGGCAGCAGACACCCGGCCACTGGAGGAAGGTAAAGGCCCCAAGAGGGTGAGTTGGGAGAGGTTGGCAGTGGGTTCTCCCATGGCCGATCCAGAGCCAGGCCCCAGATCTTAATGAGATCATTACCAGAACAGATCCTGAGTAGAAGTTTCCTGGGGCCTCTCTATCTCTCCACCATGCTCTAAGCACTTCAACTGCCTCCCATACTTGTGTTTTTATTTTTATTTGGCGGCGGAGGGACTGGAGGGGCACACGGTGGCCGCGTTACCGCCGTGTCTGCTCCCAGAGGATTAACTCCTTTCTCCTCCCATTGCAGAAGCCCTAATGCACTCCTGTTAAACTGGCAGGAATCTCAGAAGTGATTAACTCACTTAAAAGGCCCCTGACTTTTTCAGGATTCCCGCGTGCATGAGTTTTTGTGTGGCTGCAGCCATGCGCTATGGTTTTCTCTGTTGGGATGCTGTAGCATCCCACTTAGTTTTGAAATGCTAATTTGGAGATCTTCATTTCTGCATGGCTAGGTACCGCGCTCTGCCTGCCCACACTCGCTCCGGGTGTCTGCCTTTCTTCTTCCCCTTTCAAGGGGCCCCCTCCCCAGCAGTGGCAGTGAAGCAGGGACTACTACTTTGAAGGGGGCCAGCCCCAGAGCCGCATCCTCCCCATGTGGCCGAGTGTACCCTAGGAGGGACAGGCCCCTGGTTCATTCATCTGCCCTCCTCGCACTTGCGGCCACTCCTGCCCTGTCTCCTCTGTTGAACATGCTTTCACCGAGTGAGGCTGAGGGCAAGTCCACGTTGTGGTGGCTTTGCTCTCTGAGCTGATGTTCAGGGATCAGGGGGTGGTGCTCCCTGGGTAAGTCCCCAGGACTGTGACTAGTAAGGTCTGATCTATCCTTGTTGGCAGCCCGACCATTGTCTGAAGAGTTTATGGAGCCGAGCGCTGTGAACTCTCTCCTGGAGGAGGACGAGGATGACGAGGAGCCCCCGAGAATCCTGCTATATCACGGTGAGTGACTGGCACCTTCCTGGGGTAAGGTCCCTGACATCCCCTGTCCTGGGGAAGGTGTCTTCGCTGTTTGGCTTTTGTCCTGAACCCAGACCTCACAGAGAGGGAGCCCTGGCTCCCCTCTCTCAAGGACAAACACATGCGGGGGGGTGGGGGAGGCTCCCAGGACGCCATTTGGAGGGAATGGCGGAGGGCGGCCAAGTGAACAGGTGGGCTCTGTCACCACCGTTGGGTGTGGCCTGGCGCTGCCTCTCAGCCCTCCCAAACAGTGTCCCCACAGCAGGGTGGGCGCCCCTCCCAGGTGTACGCAGGCCCCCCGCCCCGGCGCTGAGCAGTGCACAGGTCAACTGCCCTGTCCTCCCGGGCAGGGATCGGACACAGGCCCAAGCATCCAAGCCAGCCTTGGGAAAGTTAGTTGCCTTGAACTAAACAGTTGAGGACTGGCTTCAGTTTTCCACTCACCCATTAACCATTCATCTTAACGTAGTCTAGTTTTGTTTTGTTTTTAATCTTTTTAGCCTGAGATATTTGTGCATTCAGAGACTGTGGCTAGAGCTGCACGGGGTGGTCTGGGGGCCCTTCCTGCCTGGCTGGAAGGCTGATCCGCTTTCTTGGGTATTTCCCATGGGCTCTTCCGATTGTTCTTATGGTGGCTGGTCATCCTTTACTGGGAGGGACGGTGGGGGTGTGGGTCACTCACCAAGCCCTACCCCGCTGTTGGGGGTCTGGATGCATCCAGCCTGGGGGCCTGCAGTGTGGGCTCCTGGGGCATCACTGGTATCAGTTCCCGCAGGCACAAAAAGGGGCCCCGTACCTTCCTGCAGAGGGCGTTTCTGTCCACCTGGAGGGGTCACTCAGCCCCCGGAGGCCCTAGAGTTAGCTCCTTTCTCCTGCTTTTGTCTTCCATGGGTTTTGGTTGCTGGTGTTTGGCTTGACTGCACCTGTGACTGTTGTCCTGGGTGGCCCTGTGCTCCTCCCGAGGGTGACCAGCTCTCCACTTGTGCCCCAGGTGTCTCCCCTTCCTCCATCACGGCCCCCTGTCCCTCAAAGCTCTTCCTATTGTCATATGCTGCAGCTCGGCCATGAGCCTCACTCTGGGGTCTTCGAGCAGCCTCTGTTCCCTGCTTGCTTTTGTTACCTGGTTTTTTAACGTTGAGTTATTTACTTGTTCTGGGTTTTGTTTTTTTTTTTGGTTGAGAATATAGTTAAATTTTATTCAGAAATCATTTGTAGTTACCTTATGATTATTTAAATAGTTCTTCTCCCCCCCCCCACTTTTTAAAGCCCCCAGTTTCTCAGATGAGCTTCTCAGAAATTTATTCCCCGTGTGGGGTCCTCACTGTGTGCCACGGTCTCCTTTCTGTTTATGTGCTACGTTTAAAAAGTGCTTTGCCCTGGAGTAATCTGAGACTCAGAAAAGTGGCAGAGGTGGCACTGCGCCCCTGCTGGTACACGCGTGGTCCCCACCAGGAAATCCATGCGCACCCCAGCTGCTGGTGGCCAGCACCTAGGTTCCAGGGTCAGGAGTGCACCCTGCCTTCCCAACTCTTGGGTCTGTCCCAGGCACCACGTTAACACTGGGCTTGAGCAGCATCTCTGTGGTTGTGTTTTCTCAAGCAGCTTTGTCTGGTGCTCAATATGGATCTAACATGTCTCTTTTTTGCTTTTTTCTTTCCTTTAAATTCTAGAACCACGTTCATTTGAAGTAGGGATGCTAGTCTGGCATAAATACCAAAAATACCCCTTCTGGCCGGCCGTGGTAAGAACACCTCTCTGCTTCCCGCTCGGTCAGTTGGTTCCCTAGTGTGCAGCCCAGGGTGCCCCATTCTAGACACTGGGCCCGGACAGGGTTTTCACTGTTGTTGCTGGTGAAACGGTGGGTCCGTGAGCAACAATGTAGAGACAAGTTCACCTAAGCAAGGGGTCTCAGCCTCCCGGCACTGCTGAGAATGAACCTCGTAGGTTAGGTTTTCACCAAGCAGCTTTAGAAAGGCCAACTCTGAAAAAATGCCCAGTATTTGCTCATTTTAAATTTTGTACATTTGAGTTTTTTGGTTTGTAGGTTAGGGTGTAGGTCTACCACGTATGTAATCGCAGGTGTTTGAGGTTTTGGCTGTACCCTCAGTGGGGTGGACACCCTTAAACATGGTCGTACCTCCTCCAAGTGCCTGAAGGGTGCACACAGTGGGTCAGGTGGAGAATTTTTGAGCCAGGGCACCACCCACCTGCCTTTGCCCCTTCTATTTTCGCCTGAATTTATCCTGTGTCCTCTTCCAGCAGGGACAGGATTCTCAGGGTTCTAGCTATAGGTCTTTAATTTGGGGAAGAGGCAGTGAATTGGAAGGTCTCTGCCCTGTGGAGCAGCTTTCTTTGCTGTAGTGAGTCTCGGCTCACGCAGTCAGCATGGCCTCCAGGCACGTGACTGGCAGTCTTGGGAAGGACAGGATTAAACCTGCGTGGTGTCTGTGGAAAAAGCTTGGCCATGCAGGTGAACCTGGCTCCCCTGCAGCTCCTCGGCAGTTGGGACCTGACCGTCGGGGCTCCTTCCCTTCCTCTAGCGCTTGCTTGCCGGAGGCACCATGTCCCCCTGTGGTTGGCAGCCTTCTCCGTGCCCCTCCCTGTTTACCAGTTCCCAGGGGAGCTTTTGGTTAACTGGGGCCAGCACTGTAAATTCCCAGTGAGTACAGGAAATGGGGTAGTCAGGCCAGCCACCCCCTGGCTGTGGACCTCCCCAAGCTCGCTTTACTTGTCCCCCAGAATGAGGAGGAACGTGCCCTGAGCCTGAAAAGACTCAGCGGGAGGAAGGGCGCTCACAGCGGCTGGTTCCTCTTTTATAAAACTGACCAGAACCCACCCCACCCACTTCTGCTCAGCTGTAACAGTGCTGGGAGCCGGGTAGTGCTTGCTGAGCATTTCCTCGTGTCAGCTGTGCCCTGGTCACCCCGGGCCAGCCACCTTTCTTGTCACACACTTGACAAGGTGACACCACGAAAGTGTTGAAAACACAAACACAGCCTCCTGGGTCCTGGGTGCTGGACACCTTGTGTTCTTGGGTCTGCCTACAGGTCAAGAGCGTCAGGCGGAGAGATAAGAAGGCGAGCGTGCTCTTCATTGAAGGGAACATGAACCCCAGAGGGAGAGGGTAAAGCACCGTTATCTGCTCTGCCCAGTGCTCTAGGTGGGGGGGCCCTGAGGTTGACCCCTGATGGAGCACCCCCACAAAGGCTGTATTGAGACACCTGGCCAGACAGTTGGGTTTTCCAGACTGCTTGTCGGCTTCCAGAATCAGCCCTGCTGGATGGCCATGGGCCCCCACAAACCACAGCACAGTTCGCTCCCTGAAGGCCTGTGAGCAACCCCCTGCCAGGTGACCATTTGGTAATCCCCACAGACCTTTATCGTGGGACAGAAGCACCGTCTGCCCAGAGCCAGTCTTAGAAACACCCCACTGCCAAGGAGGGGGTGCCTAGGGACCCCTGGAGGTACACCTGGCTCCCTGGGGCCTCCTCCCCCATGAGTGGGGCTCTCCCAGAGGAGGGCTGCTTTTGGGTCATGAGATGGCACCAGTCCCATTAATCTCTGCTTTCTGCTCCTAGTATCTCAGTGTTGCTCCGACGACTGAAGCACTTTGACTGCAAAGAGAAGCAGGCGCTTTTGGTGAGTGGGTGATTCCTTATGCTGCTCTGAGCTGCTGGCTTGGTGGTTGGTAACCCTGTCCCCCGCCCCGATGTGTACTTTCAGACACTGGCCATCGCAGGAGTGGCACTCGGCCCCGCCTCCTCTGCTGGAGGTCATCACCCTAGAGTCTCAGTCTCCAGGGAGGCTGCCCACCATTCCCCCTGACCCTGTGCAGGGTGGCTGTTTGGTAGTGGACAGGGTGCCCCCTGGAGGGGAGGTGGTAGGGCTCAGGCTGAGGCCAAGGGCCCTGAGCTGCCCCCAGATGGGGTTGTGATTCTGTGGACTGCGCTCCTCAGGGAGGCCACCTCATGGCCCTGTGACCCGCCTGTCTGCGCCCTGGGAACTGGTGCAGGCAGAGCACTGTGTCTAATTTGAGATAGTGCTTTGTGTCAGCTCCACCTTGATGCCAGCGTCTGCTTGGCCCAGTCAGAGGGTTCAGGCTCTGTGTGGGATGAGGCTTCCCTGCTTGGGAAGCAGCGTCTTGGACGTGGACAGTGAGCTAGGGCCTAGGGTATGTGGGGGCTGTTTGGAAGGCCGGCACCTATGTGGAGCGCATCCTTGGGCTTTCAGGAATGATGGTGGGGGGCAGGAGGAGAGCAGGAATTGAGGTTGAGATCATGTGCATTAAATACCAGGGGGATGCCTAGGTTTGCAGAGATGGCATGTCGTCCATAAATGACCTGATGTCTGGGCATCCCTCGCTATTCTCCTATTTCCTGGAAATGGGCTGTGGGAGTGGCTGTCTGTCCTGGGGCCAGACCCCAGTTGTCCCAAGTGCCTGTCAGCGAGCCTGGCCACGGCCCGAGCACTCTCCTCACCCTAAGTTTCCTGCCTGCTCCCATCAGACACCTGTGGGTCTTGGGCTGGTCTCGCTGGTCCTCCCAGCTCAGGGGTGTCCCACCCTGGGGGCAGCACCCTCCTCCCACCAACACTCTGGGAGGAGTGTTTGTTTGGAGTCGCAGGCGCAGAGGCTTCTCCTGTGGGCTTAGTCTCACACACCCTATGTCCTCTCCTTCTGCTGGCCCATCGGCTGCAGTGGGGTGGGGTCTCTCCGTTCCTGTTCTCAGGTCTGTGCTTCTCTCTTGGCCCTGAGGGCTCGGCCCATGAGTGACCATTTTCTGAGCAGCCTCGGCCTCAGACGTGCCTCGGGAGCCCTGCTCAGGTTCCTTCCTGGCCGAGGGACTGAGGACACAGGACGAGGGAGGCGCTGCCTGCGGCCTCCTGCTGACAACCGCCGTCCGGGTCTCATTGCAGGACGAGGCAAAGGAGGACTTCGCCCAGGCCATCGGCTGGTGTGTCTCCCTCATCACTGACTACAGGGTCCGGCTCGGTGCGTGGGGCTGGGGCAGTGATGTGGGCTTCCCTTCATGTCCCCAGGGTGAGCACAGCCTGGCCCTCAGGTGGGCTTCTCCTCTCCATCCTGGCTCCAAACAGGACAGTTTCCTTTGCATGCAGGTGGTTTCCATCCACAGGGGCTCACTGCCCGGGGCGGGGTAGGGTGCTCTGCCAGTTCCTGATCGCAGTCGAGGTGTACACCCGGCAGGCAGCTTGGTACCGTCAGTCCTGTGTAACCAGCACCCCTCCTGCCCTGCAGGCTGTGGCTCCTTCGCCGGCTCTTTCCTGGAATACTATGCGGCTGACATAAGTAAGTCACCAACTCCTTCAAAGCAGGATTTGCTTCCTAGCCATCGAGAAGCGGCAGTTTCTCTGTCTGATATCTGGATGGGCTGTGCAGTGGGCAGCGCGTCTCGAGCCTGAGGCTGACCGTGCAGCCGCCCCCGGGTCTCCAGGCCCCACGGATCCCCTGCTGAGGGGCCCCCACCTACCGTCTGTACTTGTAGCCACTCGCCAAGTGTGCAGAGCTGGGGCATCTGGGTGGCTCCTCCCCTCTGCCTCTTCCTGGGCATTTTCAGTGGCACTGGTCCTTATGGAGCAGTGCAGATGAGCTGATGCTGGTTCTGTGGGGTGGGCAGTAGGGGGCAGAGCTGGGAAGGGCGGTGAGGGTCCTGTGGGGGTTCCTGCCCAGATGGGGTGTCCTGGCCCCTTCCCACATGGTTGCTGAGGGCGCCCAGTTAGGGGAAGTTTTCTGCTTCCTTCACAGGCTCCCCTGTCCGCAAGTCCATCCAGCAGGACGTCCAGGGGACGAGGTTCCCCCAGCTGAGTGGGGGAGATCCCGAGGAGCCTGTGGCTGGGAGCCCACAGGGCAGGAGGCCAGCCTACAGGAAGGTGCTGCCCGACCGCTCGCGGGCCGCCCGGGATCGGGCCAACCAGAAGCTGGTAGAGTACATTGTGAAGGCACGGGGCGCCGAGAGCCACCTGCGGGCCATCCTGAGGAACAGAAAGCCATCCCGGTGGCTGAAGACCTTCTTGAGCTCTGGCCAGTACATGACCTGTGTGGAGACCTACCTGGAGGACGAGGAGCAGCTGGACCTGGTGGTCAAGTACCTGCAGGGTGTGTACAAGCAGGCGGGCTGCCAGCTGCTGGCACGTGGGCACGGAGACGGCATCCGTTTCATCCTGGACGTGTTACTGCCTGAGGTGAGTGGTCAGTGGGTCCTCCACGTGCAGGGTGTGTGTGTGGGGGGAAGGTCTCCCAGGGCGTGCAGCGAGGTGGAGGGGCCAGGTGTCGTTTTCCATCCTCTTCCCTGAACCTGGTGCCACCTGAGCCTCAGTTCAGAGAGGGCACTGCGGATGGGAACAGAACGTGTGGGACTGCCAGAAGGCTCAGGAACACTGAGCTTTGTAACCGCAGAGAATTTCAAGTACGTTAAAAAATAAAGCAACTCTGTGAACCCTCATGTGTCCATTCCCATCTGCAGCAGTGGCCTTGCTCCATATGCTCCTCCAGCCCCTTCTTCTGGACACACTGTAATGTGAGTGTAGGAAGGGTGACCCTGCCCCCTGGGGACACTGAGGGTTTCTGAGGTTGTCACAAGTCGGATGCTTCTGGCATAGAACAGGACGCTGCTCTACCCTCTACAGCCCAGGACGGCCCCATGTCAGCCGTGCCCAGGTGAGGGATCCCTGGTTGGAACGAGAAGGACTTTGTAAGAATTTTGAAGTGACTGCAATACACTTTCATCTGGAGTAACTAACAGTGATCCTGTGATACCAGACGTCTAATGTGTATTCAGTTTACCACTTTGTGTTTTTTGTTTGTTTTGGTTCACTCAGATTTTTACAGCTGCTTTTTGTTTGGCGGCCTGCCTTTTTTGGAGGTGGGGGAGGGTGCTGCTTATCTTGCTTATGGAATCTTAGTTCCTGACCAGGGATTGAACCTGGCCTTGGCAGTGAGAGCACCAAGTCCTAGCCACTTGGCGCCAGGGACATCCTGGGTCCTGCCTTTCTCTGCTTTGAGTGCCATGAACTCTCATCTTGACGATTTCACTGGGAGCAGAGATTTCGCAGATGGTGTGCATGTGTGAGTCCGGTGCTGGGAGGGCCCTGGCGACTGGACTGTCCACCTTTGTGGTCTTCTCCAAGCCTGGTGTGAGTGGCCACACACGGCCCAAGCCTGACCCGTGCTGCCTCTTTGCAGGCCATCATCTGCGCAATCTCAGCAGTAGATGCAGTGGACTACAAGACGGCCGAGGAGAAGTACATCCGAGGACCGGCGCTGAGCTCCCGGTAGGTGGGCCACACACTGTGTCCCGAGGGCTCTGTCTCTGCATGCCGGTGGCTGGGCCTTTGGGCCGCTGGTCTGAGTGGGCAGAGCTGCGCCCACCTCATCTGAACTGATCCTCAGGGCTGACGTCCACCTCCCCCTTGTCCTCCCCTGTCACCTCACTGCCATGGCTGTTTGAGGAAACCTTGAGATTAAGCGGCAGCTGCCGCCTGCTGTCCCTGGCTGGCAGGAAGAATGCAGTGATCAAGATGTTCCTCTACATCCATGGTGAACCGCCCCAGGCTGGCCTCCCAGCCCCTAATTCCGGCTCTGGGCCTGCTGCCAGGCTGGCTGGGAGCAGGCCGGCCGCGTGGCCCTGACAGGCTGAAGACTCAACTAGGGTCTTGGGCCAGGGCCGAGCAGGCGCTCACAATGGAGTCTGTCCCTGGTCTCAGTGGTCAGCTGGCCATCCATGTAACCGCATAGAGAGCAGGTGCTCTCGGAGACCGAGGTCCAAGTGGCCCCTCACCATCCAGTGCCTCCCTCAAGCTCAGGCGCCAGTCAGAGGGTGTCCTGTCTCAGGCGGCGGGGTGGGGGGTGCTGTGTGCTGCACAAGTCACTGTCTGCTGCCTTGGGGACACAGTCCAAGCGGCTGAGCCTGGGCGGCCAGGGTTCCATTGGGCTGGGTTTTAGTTGTCCAGCGGGTCCATCCCAATGTACCCACCTCCCCCATCTTCTCACACCATAGTTGCATTTAGTTCTTATACACAGGTCATTGAACCTTCACACAGAGACAAGGTCAGGTCTCCTTGTGGGGTCCTTAGGCTGCCGTGTCCCATTTCCCTCAAGGGCATCCCCTTCAGGGTCACGTTTCTTGTCTAGCCTGAGAGGAGCGGCCACTCACCTACCTGATAATAGATAGTCACTTAAGGCCGACTTGATACTTCATCTTCTTTCTTTGTAGTTTATTTTTTTTCCATTGTGGTGAAATATACATAATATTCACCACGTTCCCTACTTTTAAACATACATCGTAGTGGTATTAAGCTCATTCATATTGTCGTGTAGCATCCGCGCCATCTCCAGGACACTATGAAACCGTGTCCCCACTGAACACTCACTTCTTGTTTAAGGGATGACGGAGGTTGTTCGTTTTTAATAGACATGTAGTTGATTTATAACGTTACATTATTTTCAGGGAAACAGTAATTCAGTATATATGTATGTTTGTTTGTGTATATATCTTTTTTTTTTTTCAGGTTCTCTTCACTACAGTTTGTTAGAAGATATTGAGTGTAGTTCCCTGTGCTTTATAGTTAATCTTTGACATTTATTTTATACATAGCAGTCTGCATCTGTTAAACTCCTGATTGATCCTTCCCCTAACCCTTCCCCTGTGATGACAATAAGTTATGTCTGTGAAGTCTGTGTTTTGTAAAGAAGTTCTTTTGTGTCATATTTTAGATTCCACATATAAAGTGATATCACACAGTATTTGTCTTTCTCCATCTGATTTACTTCATTTAGCATGGAAATTTCCTGGGTGGTTGGGACACCACATTCTCTCTACTGGGATCAGGTTCCATCTGTAGCTGGCAACTAAGATCTGGCACAGCATGCTGTGTGGCAGAAAAAAAACTACAAATATTTCACTTAGTATAATAATCTCTAGTTGCATCCATGTTGCTACAAATGACATTATTTTATTCTTTTTCATGGCTGAGTAGTAGTCCATCGTGTATGTGTATACATCTTTATCCAGTCATCTGTTGATGGACATTTAAGTTGCTTTCATGCGTTAGCTGCTGTCAGTAGTGCTGCTATGAACATTGGGGTGCATTATCTTTTGAACTACAGTTTTATCTGGATATTTGTCCAAGAGTGGGACTGCTGGATCATACGGCAACTCTATTTTTAATAATTTTGAGGGGAGCCTCCATCCTGTTCTCCACAGTGGCTGTACCAATTTACATTCCCACAAACAGTGGAAGGTTCCCTTTTCTCCACACTGTCTCCAGCATCTGTTATTTGTAGACTTTTTAACAGTGGCCATTCTGACCAGTGTGAAGTGAGACCTTATTGTAGTTTTGATTTGCATTTCTCTATAATGAGTGATGTTGAGCATCTTTTCATCTGCCTTTTGGCCATCTGTCTTCTTTGGAGAAATGTCTATATAAGTCCTCTCCATTTTTCAATTGCATCATTTGTCTTCTGGTTTTGGAGTGGTATGGGTTGTTTGTATGTTTTTTGGTTATGGAGTGGTACTATCTGTTCGTATATTTTGAAGATTAAGCCCTTGGCAGTCACATCACGTGCAAATATTTTCTCCAAGTCTGTAAGCTGATGGTTTCCTTTGCCTTGCAAAAGCCTGTAAGTTTGATTAGGTCCCATTTGTTTATTTCTGCTTTTATTTCTGTTGCCTTGGAAGATTGTTGACGTTTATTAAAACAAAATTACTGAGTAAAATGAGGTGATCTCCTTTTGTTTTTGCAGGGAAAAAGAAATATTTGATAACCAGCTCCTAGAAGAACGGAATCGGCGATGCTGAAGCAGGCGGTGGCAGTGCTCCATGCCTGCGCTCTGGGGGCCGGGCAGGCCGTTTGCCTCCTTCTGTCTGTGGGTTCTGTTTTCCTGGCTCTTGTGGAAGGTATACTTCCCAACAGAACAGGCTTTTAAAGAAAAGAAACACTTTATTTTTTATTTTATTTTTTTTTAAATTTCACATCATTACCTGTGACTGTACTGTGTAGGTTCATAGAAGGTGCACATTTGTTTTTTATGTTAAAAAGCATTGTATCTGACATTCAACAGGAGTTTTAAAGACATACAAGTGTGCTGCTCCCGGCACAGTGTGTTTTTCCATTTGTTTCTCTCTTCTGTGCGGTTCCTCTCACACTGGCTCCTGAGTTTGCTGTGCCTCTGTTCTGTGTTTTTGAGAAAACCCGGTGTTTATGAGAGGCAGCCCAGAGACCAGCTGCCCTCCGCACTCTTGCCTCTGCTGGCACTCGGGCAGGGGAGAGGCAGACCTTGAACCTCTCCAGCCACATCCTCCTCGGTCTCTCTGTGGGTTTCTCCACCCAGCCCACTCCTGGGCCGGTGTGACAATCCCTAGTGGTCATTGCTCCCATCCAGCCTGGCCAGGGTCACTGTGCATGTGGCCTGGGCTGTGGGGTTGTGGCCTGGCACCTGCGGAAACCAGCCCTTTGTCTTAAAGCCAGAGCATGGATAGGTCCCCTGCCGCCCGAGGGTCCCAAGCTAGGGGCCCCCACTTCGGAGACAGTTGCCTGAAGGCTGGGTCCTCTGTGCGGTCACAGAAATTCTATACACCACAGATTATGTATTCTAAGCTGACGTGGAGCTGCTTGTGGAAGGAGACAGCCAGGTCCCCACTGTGATGGCTGCACCACAAAGTCTGAGCCTGGCCAGTGGGGAGAGGTTCTTGTGGGGGTTAGGGAGTTGGAGGGGTGAAGGAGTGGGCCCTGACCAGAGTGGAGTGGTCCAGGAGGAAGGAGGTATAGCCATCACTGCAGGCACCAGGCACCGGCATGTGACCTCTCTGCTGGTTTTGCATGACCCTGAGCAGAGGTGCAGCCGCTGGCCCGAGGTCCGGCTGAGCCACCCTCCAAGGAGACCCCAGGGGTGTCCTGGCTGGGCTGACTTGGAAGGACTCACCGCTTCTAGAAGGTGCTTTGACAATGAGCCTTCTTCAAACAGGTCCGGGTGGAGAGCAGTACGCTCTTGGGGGCAGGGGACCACATGAACTATTCCATTACCGTTGGGTATTTTTATATATCTGTTCTGAGGTCTGCTTGTGGAACTGAACTGTTGAGACTGGAATTAAAGGCCGTTTTGCAGCCCTGCTTATTCTTTTCTGGGATCCGCCTGCAGCCCACCATGTACAGGCACTCAGGCAGCCACATTGTCCCCAACAACTGCTTCTGGAGGCCCTTAACCCTGCTGGGGAGGGGGTTCCCACACCAGGCCGAGTAGAGCAGGTGTCTATAGATGCACTGTGCCCTGCTGAGCAGATGTGTTGGGGGCTTCCGCCGCCCCCCCCCACCCGGTGTCTCAGCTCTCACTGTGTCTTGTGTTCTGTGGATTCTGAGCATGTCTGTCTTCAAGCTTTGTCCCTCCACCAGGGCAGGCGGTGGTAGGTGGGACCTGCTGATGCCCCCAGGTGGTATCGGGCAGCGGTAAGGAAGCTGGAGCCAGCTGACCCAACTGGCTCACCAGGTGAGGGATGTTCAGAAGGGCCTGCCAGCTGGCCCCAGCTCCCTGGGGAAGTCAGCACACGGATTGCTTCTGAAGCATCAAGAAGACATACCCAGCACAGCACCCAGCACAGGAGTGCAGGCAGGGGCCCCCACCAGCTGGCCTGTGGCCTCCTGCATCCCTGTCCTCCAAAGCCCCAGATTCCCTGCACCCCGTCACCTGCGGTCCCCCCTCAGCCGTCCTGGGCTCCAGCCAGCTAGAAAAAGCTGCCTGCGCCTCTGCACGGCCACCTTGCTGCCCCCAGGTCTGGTCATCTCCCACGTGGTCACACTCCCAGTCTGCCCTCCCTGACCCTCCTTCCACCCAGACCCCAGAGCTCATCAGTACGCTCTTGCTGCATTTGCTTCACCTGTCTGGCTCCAGCCCGGATGGCGTGAGGGGGTGATCAGACCCCCAATGGAAGGAGGAGCACATTTCAACAAAACTGCTTCCTGGGGAGGAGTTCCCTGCGTTTACTTGGGCACTTCTTTAAGCCCATCATCATTCGGGAAATTGATTAAAACGAGGAATGCCTGGCACACGCGAGCATGCTGAGAATCTCAAATCAGCTATGCATGTCTGGGCAGTGTGGTCATGGCCTCTCAACTCTGAGGCGGGGCTTCTCCCTCCAGGCTTTCCTGTCAGGGCACCCCCTCCCCCAGCCCCTGCTCCCGTTCCTTCCCCGCCCTGCAGCTTCCCTCTGCCTCTGGCCCCTCTGCCTTCCTCCCTGCTCCTCCTCTAGCCCTGCTCCCCACCCCCACCCCCCCTCCCTGTCTTCTTCATCCTCCCTCCCTGCCTGCCCTCTTGTTTACTCCCTGCCCCATCAGACCTGCTTCTGGTGGGTTGCCTGTTTGAAGGTTCTCCCAGGACACCCCAAGCTCCTGATCAGGCTCTTCCTCCCCATCCAGTGCCTGAGTTGTCCAGCCCTGCATCAGCAGTGAAACCGGCCCCTGCTGTCCAGAAACTACATTCTCCTGTGCGCCACTCTGTGGTCTCAGATCTCCATCTGGGGCTGCACCATCTGAAGGCTTGGGTGGGGCTAGGGGCTCGGCTCCCAGGTGCCTGGCTCACAGGACTAGGACGTGAGGAGAAAACGAGCTCTTTAAAGCTGTGACGTGATCATGGTGGCGATGTATCCACATTGGTTCCTGAATCGTGAACGTGAGTGTAAGATGTTAGCAATAGGGGACACTGGGTGTTGAGCATAGCAAGCTCTGTACTATGTTCACAACTTTTCTCTGAATCAACAGTTTATTTATGGCTGTGCTGGGTCTTCTTTGCTGTGTGTGCTTTTTTCTAGTTTCGGAAGCAGGGACTACTCTAATCGCAATGTGTGGTCTTATCACTGCAGTGACTTCTCTTGCTGCTGAGCACAGGCTTTAGGGCCCCCTATGTCAGTAGTTGTGGCTCTCGGGTGCTAGAACACAGGCTCAATAGCTGTAGCACAAGGGCTTAGTTGCTCCAGGGCATGTGGGATCTGCATGGACCAGGGACTGAACCCGTAACAACTGCATTGACAGATTCTTTACCAATGAGCCACCAGAGAAGCCTCCCGCCCCCCACCACCACCGTAAATTTTTTTTTTTTTTTTTTTACTTATTTGTTTTTGGCTGTGCTGGGTCTTCATTTTTTAAATTAATTAACTTATTTGGGTTTATTTAAAATTTTAAAACAAAAATCCAGCTCCACAGCCTGGCCAGTCTTGGGAACTGAGGACTTGTAGGGTTCCCCTCGGCCCCACTTGCTCTTTACTCCTGCATGTGCTGGAGATGGATGGTGAGGGCGGCCAGATCCCACCTGCCCCTGCCCGGACCTCTATCGCCAGGCTCCCCGACACCCCTGGGCTGGTCCTCGCCCGCCAGGAGGAGCCCTGCTGCTCACCTGAGTTCCCCCGTTTAAGAATCAGTTTCCCTATACGTAAAATGGGTAGAACAGGTGCCCCACAGGATTGTCACAATTAAACCACATAGGAGGGACTTTCCTGGCAGTCCACAAATAGAGTCTGCCTGCTAATGCAGGAGTCACGGGTTGGATCCCTAGTCAGGAAGATCCCACATGCGTTGGAGCAACGAAGCCCCTGCGACACAACTACTGTCCCGCTCTGCGAAAACAGAGAAAAGCCTGTGCAGCAGCAGACTCAATGAAGCCAAATATAAATACTTAACTTTAAACACACACACACACACACACACACACACACACACACACACACATCGGAGACAAAGATGTTTTTGCAAACTCCCTTTTGCCGCTTTTGGTGTTTAGCAGTGTTTCTTTTTACAATTAGCATTCGTTCTAATCCTACCTACTTAAAATACATTGGAAATCGAGGTAGGAGAGGGCGGTGCTTTGGGGCTGGATTCACAGTTTTGGGGATTGGCGGGGCGGGTTTGAGGCCTTTTTCCATTCAAGCCCTCCCGCGTTGGCATAAGCCAATGTCAACATCCACACATCAGCTCTGAGTCAAAGAGAAGGATGATGCTAGCAGCGCCAAAACTTTTGCCGAAACCCGGGATCGAACCAGGGACCTTTAGATCTTCAGTCTAACGCTCTCCCAACTGAGCTATTTCGGCTAGATAGCAGGGGCCGTCCTCGCGTCCTGACTCCGCCCCGCTCTGTGCGGCTCGCACGCAGACGTAGCTCGGGCCGCCCATGCGGGCCGCGCATGCCTCGTAGGGTCGCGCCTGCAACTCAGCCGCAACGCCGTCTCTGTGGCGCAATCGGTTAGCGCGTTCGGCTGTTAACCGAAAGGTTGGTGGTTCGAGCCCACCCAGGGACGGGCCTTACACTTTTTGCTTACCCGGGTAAGAAGAGAGTGGGCTACCCTCTTCCTTTTGCCAAGGCTCTCCGCCCACGCCTCTGTGTTCTATTTCCGCGTGGGGTGTCGGAGTCGCGCGGCGGTGGGGCGTCCACAGAGGCGGAACGTCCCCACTCGAGTTCCGGTTTTTCCTCACCAGCCGAGCCGCTTTGGGCGACGGCCCGGGGCATCCGGAGCGCTACAGAGGACGGACCGTAGAGGTTGTCTGAAGGCCGAGGCCAAGATGGCGGCGCTGGCGGGTGAGCGGGCCGGGGCGGCGGGGTCGGGGTTTAGGTCGCTCCGGGAGCCTTTACCCTCAGCCGCTCGGGCAAGCGGAGGCCGAGGGTGATGCAGGCTGCCATCTTTGGGAGGAATTCCAGGCGGGGGCAGAAGGGGCCCACATTTGGCCCGGGATCCTGCCCCTGAAATTCCCGGGAAGAGGCGACGCTGGTGGGTACGGCCCTGACAGGGAGAAAAGTGAGGCCCAGAGAGAGGCTGGGACCCCCTGGAGGTCACGCGGCCTGGCAGGGCTGGAACGCGACCCAGGGCAGCCTGCCACCCTGGGAAGGGGTCGGTCACCCGCTGAGCAGGCGTCCTAACCCTGGCTGCTCCAGGGCCCTTTCCTCCTCCGATTAGCGATTAAGCGCCTAGGATGGATTCCCAGGATTGTAAAGAAAAGTGGGTATACTGACAGCTGTCAAGATAGTGTCTGGGAACCAGGGATCTGTTCGCAGTCCGGGTGCTTCATTAGTCATGCCTGGAATGTCAGGGTCTAGTGGCGGGTCTGCCAACTGCTGTGTCCTTGAAGGAATGGAGTGGGCACCTTCCTTTACACAGGGTTGGCAGCAGTCCCTGTGGCGTAGTTAAGAAACCACTGTCATTTCTGTTGGTGAAATGCCTGCATCCTGCTAGTACTGCTGCAGTTTGGGCTATACTAAGGAAAGGCCAAATTTTTAGTAAGACGTGGGTGACCATAAAACGGGTGTTTTTCCTTTCCGTGCAAGTTCGCCGGCCTTCTGAATCCTTACCAGCAGCCTCTTGCTAAGTCTGGACCAGAGGTTGGAATTCCCTCACCTTGGAGGTGAAGGGCATTTACTGTGCTGTGAGCTTACCCCAAACCCTAACTAAGGTCAGGTTGGGGGGCTGAGGCTGAGACAGAGGCAGCTTACACAGGAGTCTGGAGTTGCCCAGCCTCTGGGACGCCGGAACTCCCAGCCCAGGGCCTGGAGCCTCGCTGAAGTTTATGGATATGTTAATTTGACACACACCTGTCAGTCTGAGTCAAGGCCATGACAGACACTAAGGGAAGCCAGGGAGGCCATCGCATCTGAGGCAGGCAGGCACCATACAAGAACATGCAGATGTGGCAGGATCAGGAGGGCCTAGGAAGCTAGTGTAGACCCAGGCAGTTGAGCTGAAACCCACAAGAAGGGCCAAGTGCTCCAGGCAGAGAGCATGGCAAGTGCAAGGCCCTGAGGTAGGTGGGACACTGATGTGCCTGAGCAAAGGATCACTGGCCTCCAGTGTGGACTGTGTCATTGGAAACAGAGGAATGACACTGGACACTGTCTGGTGTCTGCTTCGTATTCTGAAAGATGGCTTTTTGGGGGGCTATACCTCACAGCTTGCAGACTCTTAGTTCCCTGACCAGGGATCATACCCGGGCTCCTTGCAGTGGAAGCACGGAGTCCTGACCCCTCGACCACCAGGGAAGTCCCCTGAAAGATCGCTCTGTACCAAACACTTGTTAAATGGAATCTAGATAGACTGAGGGTGAGAGAGAGGGGGTGCTAGGTCCTGGCAGGCAAATGCCTGGCTGGACACTCCCAGCCAGTGTGGCCTCTGATGCTGCCTCAGCTCACTGCCTCCACCCTGTGGTTCTCTCTGCAGCTCTCCGCCTGCTCCACCCGATCCTTGCTGTGCGGTGAGTGCCTGCCTCGGGCTCTGATCCTGACCCTCTACCCACAGCAGTGAGGCCCTGGCCGGGAGGGGCTTAGACGGAGCCATTAGGGTGCCTCAGACTTGGGAGGGCCCTCCAGCAGCGCCAGGTTGGGGGTCGCCTGGCCTGCAGACCCATGTCTCCCTGCCCTCGTGCCCTCAACTCAGCCATTACCTGGCACTGGAAGGCTTCTGGTGCATTTGCTGAGGCAGCAGCCCTGTGCAAACCTCCTTGGGACGGGAATGCAGGTGGCTGCTAGGCCCTTGGTGCAGACAAAGCCCAGAAATCCAGCCCCAGCCCCAAGCTTTCAGGGACACAGCAGATCTCAGGGGAGGGTCTTCTTTTTTTTTTTTAATACCAAAAACATTTTGTTTTGGGTTGCAGCTGATTAACAATGTTGTGATAGTTCCAGTGAAGAGACTCAGTCATATATATACATGTATCCATTCTCCCCCAAACCCCAGGGAGGGTCTTCTTAATGGAGGGGAGTTGGGGGCTCTGAGAACGGCGTGGATTTGGGCTGATTTTATTTTGATAGGCTTTTCCCCTAGGAATAAAATAAATAATGCAAAGCAAAGGGAAAATGGGAAAACAAGGAAAATTTCAGATGCAGAGCAGGCACTCTCTAGACCAGGGATCAGCAGATTTGTTTCCGGAAAGGGCCAGATAGTGGACATTTTCGGCTCTTTAAAAACCACCACAGCCACCAAGAAAGTGAATGGCTGTGTGTCAGTAAAACTCAATTTACAAAAAACAGGTGGAGGGCTATATTTGGCTCCTGGTCAGTCCCCCCACGCTGGTCCCGGGGTGACCCTGTCAGCAGGCACCCCGGGCTCCCTGTCATGTGTGATCCATCTCCTGACAGCTCTGGCGTGGGTGCCGCTCTGCAGGTGCGAGGGGTCCATTCTAGCATGGCCGCTGACAGCCTGAGCAGGTAAGGCCAGCCTTTCTGGGAGCTATCCCCCCAGCCACTACCCCCCTCCCCCACTGGCACAGCAGTGGCCCATGGCAACCCTGGGGCCCTCCCACCACCCAGTGGGGCAATACCAGGGATCCTTGCCCTCAGAGTCCTGCCCAGCCCCCTCCTGCACATCCAGGCTGATGGCTGCACATGTCCAGACCAGGAGCTTCCTGACAAGAGTGTGTCAGCCAAACCCATTTTCCAGATAAGGAGACCAAGTCCCTGAGAGGACAAGGTCTCACTGGGACTGTAGCAAGGCATGTCCTGCCCCAGGCCTGGGCAGCAGGTGGGGGCAGAGGGGACGCCTGCCTGGCTGACGCCTCCCCATGCCATGTGTCCATGCCCAGCACTCAGCCCGCCGTATCCCAGGCCAGAGCTATGGTCCCCAAACCTGCCGCACTTCCCAGCAGCCGGGGCGAGTATGTGGTGGCCAAGCTGGACGACCTCATCAACTGGGCGCGCCGGGTGAGCCCCTCCCTGTCTCTGTCCCTCAGGGCCCTGCTGCCAAGTGGCCACAGAGTGGGCCAGGCTCCTCTGTGTGGAGACCTGAGGCTCTGATTCTCAGGATCTCTGCCCTTCCTCCTGCCACCTCCCAGAGAGAATGACCCACCTCCTTCCTGTCCTTCTGTCTTCTGTTCCTCTTTTCTCTTTTAATGTAAAGCCCATGTTTTTAACTGGAAATGGGCATGAAAACAGTAGCTCCTTCCCAGGAGGTATCCTAACTTCCACTCACCCCCCATGTTGGCCTTGGGACAGTCTGGGTATCCTCGTGCTCATCTGTGTCTCCTTAAGACACATGTCCTCTGTCCTAGGACAGGGGCTCCTTTCAGTGCCCCTAGGGCGCCCCCCTGGGGAACAGGCCCCCATTGATGGTGCTGTACAGTGTCCATGCAGTGAACACCCGTCCAGACCTGCAGCTCCAGGGTGGCCATGTCATTGTGGCCAGGCACTGTGGAGTCGGCCACTGTGGGCACTGCTCGGGTACCCTGCCATGTTGGGCTGCCCTTGCCCTCTGGATGGCCCAAGCCCTGTCACCTGAATTAGCACATCTGCAGGGCAGCAGGGACCTTGGCCAGATCCCCAGATGGACACAGACAAGCAGAGAGAACATCTGGGGTGGTGGGGGGCAGGGGGTGGTGAGAATCAGACACTACAAGTCGGAGGGAAGTCAGGGTGCGTCCAGGAGGGCTTCCTGGAGGAGTTGGCCCTTTGAGTTCAGGCACTGTTGGGAACAAGGCCCTGCAGGGGCTTAGTTGCAGGCTCTAAATCTGTGCCAGGAGTGATCACTGGGCACCCAGAGCAGCATGTGCCATGTTGGAGGCCAGATTTAGGGGAGACTCCAGTACTCTTGCCTGGAAAATCCCATGGACGGAGGAGCCTGGTAGGCTGCAGTCCATGGGGTCGCTAAGAGTCGGACACGACTGAGCGACTTCACTTTTCACTTTTCAGTTTCATGCATTGGAGAGGGAAATGGCAACCCACTCCAGTGTTCTTGCCTGGAGAATCCCAGGGACAGTGGAGCCTGGTGGGCTGCTGTCTATGGGGTCGCACAGAGTCAGACATGACTGAAGCGACTTAGCAGCAGCAGCAGGGGTTGTGTGCACTGTATCATTAAAACTATTTGCAGTTGGTTTTAGGGCTTTTCTGTTTTTCTTTTTGGTAACGTGGCTGCTGGGAAGCATGGACCCACTGGCCAAACTCACTTTGCCCTCCTGGCGGGCAGTCCTGGACTGGGGCAGCATGCTCAGGCTGGTGACCAGCATCCAGAATGTCTTGGGGGTCTGGAGGTCATGTAGTCACTGTGGGCTAAGGGGTCATCTTTGAAGAAAGGCTAGGCATCTGGATTTTCCTTTGTGAAATTGCCCAGTTTCTTTAAACACAGGGGGCCCCTCAGTCTGCTCACTGGCCACCTACCCTGCCCTGCAGAGCTCGCTGTGGCCCATGACCTTTGGCCTGGCCTGCTGTGCCGTGGAGATGATGCACATGGCGGCACCCCGCTATGACATGGACCGCTTTGGCGTGGTCTTCCGTGCCAGCCCGCGCCAGTCCGACGTGATGATTGTGGCTGGGACGCTCACCAACAAGATGGCCCCTGCGCTCCGCAAGGTGGGCCCAGCCCCAAGGCTCACCCTTACTCCCTGTCCCCCACCCCCCAGCCTTGAGCTGCACACAGACCCCTGTCTCTTCCAGGTCTACGACCAGATGCCGGAGCCCCGCTATGTCGTATCCATGGGGAGGTGAGTGCCCAGTGGGGCAGGGTCGGATGGCAGACGCGCCAGTGACACACTGGCCTCTCTCCTGTCTCCTTTCTGTGCTGCCTTCTCACTGGGGTCATCCAGAATGTCCCCTTCTGCCCGTGACAGTCGCGCCCCCACCCCAGCAGCCTGTCCAGTTCCTGTCTGTGTCTGCGGTAGGACCATGGGAGGGACGTCCTGCTCTGGGGGGGCTGCAGCCTTCTCCCCATCTGGCCAGCTCCTATTTCTCCACGCCGTTAAAGGCTGTGTAGTCATCTAATTTCTTGGTGGAGGTGGAATTCACATACTATAAAGTTCACCCTTTCAAAGTGGGGTTTGGCACATTTACAGTATTGTGTACCCATCATATCTATGGAAGAGGTGTGGGTTGGGGTTGGGAGAGGGGAGAGAGGTGGCCACGGTGGTGGGAAAGGCCCTCACAGCCCCGCTCCCCACCCCCAGCTGTGCCAACGGAGGTGGCTACTACCACTACTCCTACTCAGTGGTGCGGGGCTGCGACCGCATCGTTCCAGTGGACATCTACGTCCCAGGTGAGCCCCTCTGGGCGCACAGAACCCCCTCTTCCCCCACTGAGAGGGCTCACCCTGTGAAGCATGAGCAGACCCAGGGTCCCAGAAGAGTGACACCTCAGCCTTTGCCCTCGTTATCCCTGGAAGGTCTCCTCAGCTGTGTGTCTTTGACTTCACCCGGATTCAGCTTGCTCCAGTCTGCCCCCACCTCTTTGCAAGGGTCCTGGGGGGCAGGGCAGTGTGGCCTGGGTGTCAGCAGGCTGCCCATACTTGTCTCCTGGGTCCCGAGCCAGGTCACGTGGGGGTAAAGGACGTGGACAGGAGAGCTCACCTGGGCGGGGCCCTCCCGGCCTTCCCCCACCCACGTCTTGGCCTGGAGGTCCAGTCCTGGGTTCATTCCGTCTGGCTGGCGGACCCCGAGGGTGGCCCCGCCCACCTGCCCACCCTCAAGCCCATCCCAACTGGCGTTGGGTGGAGGGGTCAGGAGCTTGAGGCACCGCTTGCACCGCTCCTCTCTAGGCTGCCCGCCTACTGCCGAGGCCCTGCTGTATGGCATTCTGCAGCTGCAGAAGAAGATCAAACGGGAAAAGAGGTTGCGGATCTGGTACCGCAGGTAGTGCTGGCGCCCGGCCGCCCTGAGCATCGTCCCTCCAAGAGGCGGTCAATAAACCCGATCAACCCTCCTTGCGTTCCCGCCCAGCGTGCTCTGTGGGCCTGGGCTGGGGAGGGCGGGGCGGAGAGGGGAGCCTTGCTCTCGTGTGGGGCAAGTTGAGGCCCTGGGAGGGCGTTGAGTGAGAGGAAACAGGATGACGGTAGAGTTGGGGTGCAACCTGACTGGGTGGGAGCAGAGGGGCTGGATCTTGGGGCTGCCACCCTGTGTGGCCCTGACCTAGTTTTGCCTCTTCTGAGGACCCTAGGTGCCCACCAGCGGGCGGGCGGGAGGGGCCATCGGTGATTGATTGTCAATGTCTGCTGAGGGCGGGATGGGAGATCGGAAAATAGTGGGGAATGACCACCGGCTCCAAAAAGCCCTTGTAGCAGATTTTTTCCTTTTACCATTCTTTGGAGAGGCAGGAAAAGTAAAAGCAAACACACACTTGTGTCCCACTGCTGATGGGCCAGACCAGCATTAGCGTTTATTTCATCCCTAGGTCCTCTGGCAGAGAGGGGTAGGGAGGCTGGCGTGGGTCTGGACCAGGGCTGAGGGTTGGAGCCCTCAATTCCGGTCACAAAGGCACTGAGTAGGGGTAGGGGTTCCCGAAACCCAGGGCCTCCAGGTGGCGTGGGCAGCTGGCCCTTGGGCTCAGTGCTTGGTGACCAGGGGTGTGATCATCCGCGGGAAGGCGTAGTAGCGGCAGTTGGCTGGTGGGACCAGCTCCATGACCTGTGTGCGGATGTTATCCCGCCGGAAGCCCGCCTCCAGCAGGGCCGGCACCTGGGTCTCCTGGCCAGAGGGAGGCGCCACGTCATGGGGAGTGGCGAGCAGGGGTGACGCTCTGCAGCCGCCTCTCTGCCAGGTACCCTGGGGGCTAGGCGGGGTCTGAGGCCTGGGTGTGGGTGTCTCCAGGTGTTCAAACACCACTTCCAGGCTGTTAGGGGGTATCGCCTAGTACGTCCTTGCAGATAGAGGAAACCAAGTGGGCAAAGGCCTGAGACAAAGGTGGCCAGATCAATAAAGAGAAGCCTGGGTGCAAGAGGGCAGAGGGAGGGGTGCGGGAACTCTGGGCTGCATCCCTGTATCCCCAGGGCCTCGGGGAGCCACCAGATGTCAGCATGGAGAGACTGACCTCTCCTGATGTACAGGTGGGCACTGAGTCCACCGAGGAGATCAGCCCGTAGGGCTGGCGGAAGCCAGGGACCCTCCCCAGATCACAGCTGCCTCCCCACCCAGAGTCACTTCCCGGGAGGGGGGTGGGGCACCTCAAACATGGTGGTGATGTCTGAATACTTGGTCTTCATTAGCTCTCCCCAGGAGGTGAGGTTACAGTAGGTGAGGACACCCCCTGGCTTCAGCAGGCGGAAGGCATGGTCCTGGGGGTGGGGGTGGGGGTGAACAGTGGTCAGGAAGGGATGTGAGGGTGGGCAGAGGTGTTCCCAGCGGACCTCCCACCTCCTGGCAGGTCAGGGGAATAGTGGAAGGAGAGGTGACCCCTGCATGGACAGCAGGTGCCCCCCACAGGGCTTGCCCTCCATCCTGTGGCTGGTAGCCCACATTCCACCATCAGTGGCCCTACCCGAATGAAGTTGAACTGGTGAGTGTGCCAGGTCTCCTCCGACAGCGGGTATGTATCGTACAGGATCCCTGTGTGGGAGGATGGAAGTCACATGGTTGGGGAGGCAGCCTCACCAGGCAGGGCTGCCAGTGGGAGCCTTGGGGAGGCCCCAAGTGCCATGGCCACTTATACGCATCATGTCTCTTCCGTCCTTGAGGTATATGCGCACCTGCATGCAGGCTCCTGGACGTGCATCCGTCCGTGCCTGCCTCTTGGCTCTATGCCCCAGTGAAACATCAAGGCTTCAAAAGCAGGCAGAGGGGCTGGCAGGCCCTGCAGAGCAACACCCCCCAGCTCCCAGAGCCCCTCACCATCAAAGTGACTGTCTGGCAGGGTGGGTGCCACCTCCTCCCACAGGCCTTTCAAGGGAACCACCTTGGGGCAGAGGAGAAAAAGAAGGCTAGGTCAGAGGGGGCCCAGAACTCCATCTGTTACGAGGGAGGGGGCAGGGCCTTCACCCTGAAGACCGGGGCCAAGGGCAGAGAAAGGCACCTTGTGTGGCTGCTGCAGGGCCCAATCCTGGAGCCGCTGGAAGACGCCCTCGTTGCACTCAATAATCCAGTGCTCCTCGATGGGAGCCTCCTGCACCTTTGTGGCTGCGATGGCCATGCCGAAGCCCACTTCTAGCACCCGGCCCCCTAGGCAGACAGAGAGCCCAGGTGTTACCCGCAGGGTGGGGCTGGTGAGGCTACCTGGAGGAGGGGGCACGGCTTTGGCGGGGATAAACATTTGCCACAAGGACCTGGCGGCACAGCATAGCAGAGGTGGGACAGAACACAGCAGCTCTGAGAGGGAACAGCGTGGGCCCGGGCCAGTAGCCAGGGAGGGTGGCCTGCCAGGGAGGCCATGGACAACGACTACTGGGCTGGCCAGGCCAGGGAGCAGGGCAGACCCTGGACCTTGAGCCCTGGCCCAGGCTGTTTACTCTGAGGGTGCTTATCTGAGGATTTGGGCAGTCCCCAGCCCCGCAACAGTGAAGTCAACAAAGGACAAGGAAGAACCAGGATTCGAGGCCCAGGCCTGGAAGAGACGGGGGTGGGGATTGATCCCCTTTGGGTCAAAGACGGAAGCAGAGAGAAATACCCTAACCAGGCAGGGACGCTGGCTGTGCACATTTGGTAGATGGGGACACAGAGGCCCAGAGGTGGCACGCACAGCCTCTGGGGTCGTGGGGATCTCTCAGCACCCCACGGGCTCTGACACCTGGTGCAGGGCCACCTCCAACAGCTGTCTCCTGGCCTTAGCTTTCCCGGAGCTATTCTTAGCTGAGGCGGGCCTCCCGCGACTCCTAGGCAAAAGTCCCCACGTGGGCTTGGGCAGCACCTCGCCAGGCTGCTATTCCCCGTCCTCGGCCTCGCGCGGGGTTGGGGGGGAGGGGCGCTGAGTTCCGCGTCTGAGGACCCATCCCCCGATTCACCCCTATCCCCGAGTCGGGGCGTCAGGGCTCCTGGAGAGGGCGTTCCTGGTACTCAAGGCGCCCGGAGCGCCCCCAGGACAACACCGCGGCCCTTGCGAGCGGCCCTACATTCCGGGCGAGGAAAGAAGGCGCACAGAGACTCCGCCGCGTCGCCGGAGAGCGGGTTGGCCTCGGTCGGCCCCGCTCGCCGGGCCGGGCTACCTCTGGAGGCGGCGGCGGCCGCCAGCGCGTGCATGTAGGGGGTCTCCCAGCGCTCCATCACCGGCTTGCCCAGGATCTGCAGGTGCGTGTCCGACGCGTCGTAGGCCGCGGGCGCAGCCCGCCATGCGGGGCTGCAGTTCTCGCCGGGCGCGAAGATTGGGGTCGCGGCGGGTGCGCTCATGCTGAGGGATAGACCGCGCACCCTGCAAGCTCCGGAGTGGCAGGGCCCCGTCCTGCAGGGCCTTCTGGGCAGGGGGCGGGGTGGGGCGGGGCGGATGGTGGGCGGGACGGACGGCCCAGGGCACCGGGCGCGAGCTCTTTGCGCGGAGGCACGAGCGGCCTCTAGCTGCCGTAGTGGAAAAGGCGGCCCTCGGTGGGTCCCGGATCCCCGCGACGGTCCCTCCTCCCGAAGCCCAGGCATTGGAGCCCTCGGGGTCCTCACCTTGTCGCTTTCCTGCCTCAGTTTCCTCATCTGTCACCACCGACCGCATCAACATACCCCTCCTTGCTGGAGTGTGAAGGTCTAAGGATTTTCCAGACAGGGTTGGACGTGCTTTAGTATTTACAATTACTCATCCTTCAGAAGTGTTGCAGCGGCTTATTTTATCCTCATCATTTTTATCTTATTTATTAAATTTTTAGTTTTGGGCGTGCCACATGTCTTATGGGATCTTATTTCCCTGACCAAGGATTAAAACTGGGATGCGCAGTGAAAGTGCCACCAAGTCCCAACCACAGGACCACCAGGGAGTTCCCTTATCCCTCCTCACTTTACAGGTGGGGAAACTAATGCTCCACAGGCAAAGCTGGCAACCTCATGGCTGTGAGTGCAAGGGTGCGGGGACCCAGAACAAACCCTGACCACCCTTCCTGAGCTCAGATGACTCCCCCACGCCACCTGAGACCCCAGAGGCCTGATGAGCAGCTCAGGGCACAGAGGCCTCCAGTGCTGGGCCTGAAACACCCACCCCAGCAGTCAGGAGTTGCCAGATCCTCCTCCCCAGGACAGTGGGCAGGACAGCCCACCCCTGCTGTCTCGCCCCAGGGCAGCCTGGGAGTCAGCTGTGTCCTCTGTCTGCCATGCTGGGACCCGGCCCCAAGTGGAGCTGGGATGTCCTCCAGGCTGTTCCTTTTCCTGTCTGTCTGCACACAGGGGCCCCCGGGTGTGAGTCTGGAACACTCCATCCCTGCCAAACCTTTTGCACATCCCAGTGAACATGTGGGAAAACTGAGGCCCAGAGAGGCTGAGGTCTGAACAAAGATCCATACAGCCAAAGCTATGGTTTTCCCAGTAGTCAAGTACAGTTGTGAGTTGAACCATAAAGAAGGCTGAGTGCGGAAGAACTGATGCTTTTGAACTATAGTGCTAGAGAAGTCTCTTGAGAGTCCTTTGAATTGCAATAAGATCAAACCAGTTAATCCTAAAGGAAATCAATCCTGAATATTCATTGGAAGGGCTAATGCTGAAGCTCCCATACTTTGGCCACCAAAGAGCTGACTCATTGGAAAAAAATCCTGATGCTGGGAAAGATTGAAGGCAAGAGAAGAGAGCGACAGAGAATGAGACTGTTAGATAACATCATCGACTCAATGGACATGAATCTGAGCAAACTGTGGGAAATGAGGACAGGGAGCCTGGCATGATGCAATCCATGGGGTCACAGAGAGTCAGACATGACAGCAAATGAACAACAACAAGCCATGCCCTTCTGTGTCCACCTCTGGATGGCTGTTAACAGCCCTGACCTGGCTCCAGACTCCTCCCCACAGTCCCTGCCCACCCCCTGCAGAGCTCCTGTGTCCCTCCTGCCCCCAGTCCTTTGCACACACTCTTTCCTCTGCCTGGACAGCTTCTCCTCTCTCCTGGCCTGGTTGCCTTCTCTTTCTGCTTCATGGCTACAGCCACACCTCCCCTGGGAGGCAACCCCCTTCCAGGCTGAGTACAGCCCATTTGAAGCTGTTTTATCTCTGGTACCTCTCTTTGGTATTTTACTCACTGAAGGTATTTCTTTAAGGTGGTATTGTCTGTCTGACCCACCTGGTACACAGAAAGTGCTTGATTAAATCTTGGGTTACTTCGGTTCTCATGTGGTCTGGATGGAAGAGACTCTCAGGAAGAGGCACGGTAAATAGATGTCCCAGGCATCAGGCACCAGGCACTAGGGCTCAGCTCACACTGCTTTTTGTCTCATGTGAGTTCATATTGTCTGGTTATGGCTGTGCTGGGCACTGTGGTGGGGGCTTTGCAGGCATGCACCCCAGTATCCTTAAGCCACCCTTGTACACAGGAGGCATTAATGTCACCCAATTCAAGCGATGCCCCAGAATGCCCAGCCAGAAACAAGGGAAGGCAGGCTGTATTCATTAGCTATTGTTGTTGTTGTTCAGTCAAAGTCATGTCTGATTCTCTGACCCCATGGACTGTAGTCCGCCAGGCTCCTCTGTCCATGGAATTTTCCAGGCAAGAACACTGGAGTGGGTTTCCATTTCCATCTCCAAGGGATCATCCAGACCCAGGAATCGAACCCACATCTCCTGCATTGGCAGGTGTGTTCTTTACCACTGAGCTTCCAGAGAAGCCCTCTTTGCTATCGCTATATAACAGATTGCCCCAAATGTAGCTGCTTAAAGCAACCCAGTTTAGCATCTTTCTGTGGGTCAGATTCAGATGCAGCTCAGCAGGTCCTCTGCTTCACAGCCTGTGGCATGGCTGTAATTGAGAGGCTGCCCAGGGCTGGGAGACTCATCTGAAACCCAGCTGGGGATGTGTCCTCTTCCAGGGTTGCTCACTGGCAGTTGGCTGCATTCAGTTCCTGGCCGCGTGGGTCTTCCTGAATTTTCACCTTGGCTTCTAGCAAGACGGAAGTCAAAACTGTTTACAGTCTGGTCACAAAAGGACATCCCCACACCCTGGCCATGTCCTATTGGTTAGAAGCCAGGTGCACAAGGGTAGGGACCCCAGGAGCCCATGAAGTAGGGGTCATTCTCAGAAGCTGCTGCCCACTACAGACCCTAAGAGGAAGTCATGGTGGCAGAGGAAGGGAGTGAAATGGTACTGTCACCTGCAGCTTTGCTGCCAGGAGATATGGAACCTCCCATGTCTGTCTGGTCAAGCTGCCACCTACCAGTGGTTGCCGGCAAACAGCCGGGACTCCATCCCCAAGAGTGGCTGAGAGCATGGCACAACCTGGCTGGTAAGTCAGCACAGGGCTCTCTGTTCCAGCCTTGGCGGCTGGTGTCCTCTTCTCTCAGTGGAGTGACCACTCTTTCCCCGCTGATGTCTTCAAATAAATGACACATGGTGGTTCCTTGTGTCCACTTTTCTCAAGAGAGCCTAGCATGCATGCCCTGTTATCTGCATTTCGCAGACTTGGACTCAGAGAAAGAAGGTGGTGACCTTCTCGGACACAGTGAATCAGTGGCAGAGAGGATGGGAACAGGGGTGTACCTGACTCCAGAATGCAGTCTTCAAAGATGTTTTAAAAGAAAGAAAATATTTATTTTCTGATTAGAAAGGTGACACCGTTGATCAAAACATTCCAACTTATAGAGTTGGCAAACTCTGGCCTGTGGGTCACATCCCCTTTCTGTGGTTTTGTTAGAGGCTCGATAGATAAAGAATCTGCCTGCCAGTGCAGGAGACACAGGAGATGCAGGTTCAATCCCTGATGGGTAAGATACTCTAGAGAAGGGAATGGCAACCCACTCCAGTATTCTTGCCTGGGAATTCCCATGGACAGAGGAGCCTGGTGGGGTACAGTCTATGGGATCGAAAAGAGTCGAACACAACTGAGTGACTAAGCACAAAAGGATGTATGTGAGCTAAAAATGTTTTTTTTACATCTTTAAATGGTTGAACGAAAATCAAAAGTATTTTGAGACACACGGAAATTATATGACAGTCACATTGGTGTGTCTGTAAATAAAGTTGATAGTCACAGCTATTTGTTTCCATATGAACTCTGATGCTTTCCGATTATAGCAGCACAGAGTCATTGCCACGGAGCTTCAGAGCCAAAAACATTTACTGTGTGGCCCTGAAGAGAAAGCTTCCCAAGCCCCCTTCCAGAGCAGCCCGAAGCTCCTTCCTGGAAAATGAAAGTCATCCAGTTATTCAGCACATATCAAGTTCCTCACCCCAGGGGTCCTGCCCTGGCCCCACCCAGAGCTCAAAGCATATTGAGGGATGGACAAGAAATAAATAATAAGTGCATGTCACCTGGCAGCTATGACAAAACAAAATCCCCATGACCCCTGCCCCCTGTCCAGGTCTCTCCTCTACCAGGCAATGTCCATGCCATATATTTTCTCTGTACACAATGTTACGTATAGTTTTTAAATTAAAAGGGTCCAATGGGCTTCCCACGTGGCACTAGTGGTAAAGAACCCACTTGCCAATGCAGGAGACATAAGAGACTTGGGTTTGATCCCTGAGTTGGGTAGATTCCCTAAAGGAGGACATGGCAACCCACTCCAGTATTCTTGCCTGGAGAATCTCATGGACAGAGGAGTCTAGTGGGCTACAGTCCATGGGGTCTTGCACAGAGTCGGACACAACTGAGCAACTTAGGACACACAAAAGGCATTTGTACACCCATGTTCATAGCAGTATTATGCACAATAACCAAAGGGTAGAAATTACCCAAGTGTCTGTCAATGGGTGATGAATAAACAGTATGTGGTCCTTCCACACACGGGGGACTATCGCTCAGCCATGAAAAGGGGTGAAGCACTGACACTCACTACCACATGGATGGACCTTGAGGACATGATGCTCAGTGAGACAAGCCAGACACAGAAGGACACACACTGTTTGATTTCACTCACAGGAGGTCCCTAGAAGTGTCAGATCCAGAGACAGGAAGTAGATGATGGGGCCAGGGACTGGGGGAGGGGATGGGGAGTCAGTGTTTCATGGGGACAGAGTTTCAGTTTGGGAAGATGAGAAAGTTGGGAGATGATAGGGGGTGGGGGTGGGGGCTGCATGACAGTGTGAATGTGTTTAATGCCACTGAGCTCTGTACTGATACATGGTTACAATGGTAACTTGTATATTTTACTGCAATTGAGAAAAGGGCAAAACTGTATTCTGTGTTTTGGGTATGCCTGAACCAACCCATGTTAGGAGTTACATTCAGCAAAGTGTGGACATACCTGTTTTTGATTCACTGTTCACCCTGGGGTGGGGAGAAGGAAATGAATGGGGAGGAGGGAAAAGCAAGCTGTCAAGTTCATCTCTTTAAAAGATCTGAAGCAAAAGTTACAAAAATGCTAAAATGTGTTGGTTTCAGTGACAGGTACATGGCTGCTTGTTTTATCTTGGGTAAGTGTCTGTGTTTTTATTTTTATTTGTTTATTTATTTTGCTGCACTGGGGATCTTAGTTCCCCAACTAGGGATTGAACCCCTGCCCCCTGCAATGGAGGGGTGGCCTCTTAACCATTGGGCTGTCAGGGAAGTCCCTAAAAGTACATTATTTTAAATGATTTATGTCTGCCTTCCTTCATTTGACCACATCCTGTGCATTTCATTCACGCCCTTGTGGTTTATGTATCCAGTCAACAATGGACGGACAAGTGAAGTGAAGTGAAAGTTGCTTAGTTGTGTCCAACTCTTTGCAACCCCATGGACTATACAGTCCATGAAATTCTTCAGGCCAGAATACTGGAGTGGGTAGTCTTTCCCTTCGCCAGGGGATCTTCCAAACCCAGGGATTGAACCCAGGTCTCCCACATTGCAGGCGGATTCTTTACCAGCTGAGCCACCAGGGAAGCCTGGACGGACACATGGGTTGTTTCAAATTTTCTGATCTTCTAATAGTGGGGTGTGTGTATTAGGGCATGTCTATCTGTTTTCCCACTTGGGCCATGCTCCTCCCACTCCTGCTAAGCATTATAGGTTTCTTCTGAGCTGAAAAACTCTGCAAAGTCCCAGGGGAAAGACAGAACACCTCCCTGATGCTACCTGAGCTCACTGCTTTCCCCTCTGCTGAGCCTCTGTTTCTTACCTGCAAATGGGGACTGATAAGTTACCCTCCTCCAGTGGAATCGATGATGCCAACGAGCTTAGCAAACTGTAAAGTGACCTAAGTGAGGTGTATTATAAATGTTTTATGTTATACTGTTGGCCTGACGGAGAAGGCAATGGCACCCCACTCCAGTACTTTTGCCTGGAAAATCCTATGGACGGAGAAGCCTGGTAGGCTGCAGTCTATGGGGTCGCTAAGAGTCGGATACAACTGATCGACTTGACTTTAACTTTTCACTTTCATGCATTGGAGAAGGAAATGGCAACCCACTCCAGTGTTCTTGCCTGGAGAAACCCAGGGACGGGGGAGCCTTGTGGGCTGCCGTCTATGGGGTCGCACAGAGTTGGACACGACTGAAGTGACTTAGCAGTACCAGCAGTTGGCCTGACACCTGTTCCTTCATTCCTCACAGTTCATTTGATTTTATGGTGAATCAGTTATATTGTTAGGCTACCAAGAGGCTGAGAAAGTGAGTGAAAAGTCACTAGGCAGCAGGAACCACCATCTGACAACAGCGTACAGGTCAGTTTTTATTATATCATGGTCAGTGGATTGCTCCACCTCCCTTGTTGACGCGGTGGGCAGATTATTCTTTGTTGGGGAACTCTCCTGCCCATTGTAGGGTATTTAGCAGCATCCCAAGCCTCCACCCACTAGGTGCCAGTAGCCCCCACAGCCAGTGGTAACCAAAACTGTTATCTCCAGACATAGCTCAGTGTCCCCAGAGGAGGCTGAATCACCCTGGATGAAACCCACACCTGTCGACAAACGAGGGCAGGACCATCCTTGGCACATGGCAGGGGCTCAATGTGTTTTCATAATCTTTGGATCTACAGCCAACTATTGGGTTTGATTCCAGTTTTTCCCCTGAGTGAGTGACCTTGGGCCGGTGATTCAGCCTCTCTGACCGTCGGTATCTTCTTCTGGGGCAGCTGGAGCAGCTGAGGCGCGGGAGCTGAACGTAGGGCCCCTGCTTCCTGCGGTCCGGCGGCGTGAGAGCGTGGCCTCCACCGGAGCTAACTCCACCCGCGTCCGCCGGCCCCCACTCAAGACTGAACAAGGAAGCCGCAGCCGCGCCTGCGCCCCGCAGTGCCTAGTCTGGAGCGCCCCGTCGCGCGCGCGCCCCGCGCCGCTGCGCATGCACACACGCTCTCAGCACGCGCACGCACGCGGCTTGGCCCGCGCGCCCCCTCCGCGGGGCGGGATCGGAGCCGGGGCGCGGGACTCCACTTCCCAGTGTGCCCCGCGGCGACGCTCGCAGCCGCTGAGGAAGAAGGCCGAAGTGCGGCGGCCGAACGGCGGCGGCGCGGGTCCCGCCGCACGCACGCACGCACACGGGTGCACCCCTGGCCCCGCCCCCGGAGGCCCCGTGCGGGAGCGCGCTCGGGCGTGCGCAGGGCGGCGGCGCGGGCGCGGGGGCGCGCGGTGACCGTTGGCGCTGAGGGGAGGAGGCAGCGCGGCCGCCGCCGTTGCGCAGATCCGGGCCGCGGCTGTGGGGAGGGCGCCGGGGCCAGTGACCTTCCGGAGGCGGGAGCGAGCCAGGGGGCCCGGACTCCGAGCGCCGCCGCCGCCGCCATGAACAACTCGGGCGCCGACGAGATCGGGTGAGGACGCGCCGGCCCGCGCCGCCGCCTCGGCCGGCCCCCGCCCAGACCGGCCCGGCCCGTCAAGGTCACGCCGCGGGGCCGCGCCGAGCCGGCGGCCGGGGGTCCGGGGGCGCGACGGGCCGGGGTCCCCTGGGGTGCCGGGCGCCCTGCTGCCTCATGGCCTGGGACCCCGAGCGGGAACCGGGGATCCAGGGAGTCCTGTGGGTCTGGTCTCCCCGTCGCCTCGTGGTCGGAGACCCCGAGGTTCAACCGGAGAGAATCTGAGGAGTCTTGGAGGTCCAGGCGCCCTGCCGCTTCCTGACCAGGAACCCAGAACCTGACCTGGGGGTTCTTGGGGGTCCCCTCTGTTTCATGCTTGAGGGAGACCCCGCCGCCTGGCCAGAATTTACCGTCGGGGCCCCTCGGTCGGAAACCTAGGGGGTTCGGGGCATCCTGTCTGCCCCCGCGCGTGTATTTCCCACTGGCGGGGTTCAGAAGCGTCCCCGCGCCCGTGTTTTTCCTCGGGGACCTCGAACAGGAACCTGGGGGGTCCAGGGCGCCCCCTGCCCGTGCGCGAACTTGGCGGCTCAGCGCACGTGGCGGCCCGGTCGCGGGGGGTTCCAGTGCTGCCGCCGCCCAGCTTTTCCCACCCAGGACTCACAGCGGCGGCCCCTCCACCATCCACTCCACTACCAAGAGAAGGTTTGCAAACCGAGGGCCCGAGGGCCAAGGTCATGGGGGCCGGTCCCCGGTCTGCTTGCCGCGCACCCTGAAGTGACCACCATCTCGGCGCCTCCGCGCCACCTGATGGGTGTCTGCAACTGTTGTTTTCATGTTGCTCGAGCCCCTTCCTGCTCAGCCCCCATCTAAGCCCCATGGGTGTGTTTGAAAGATAGAGACCTGGAAACTTGGGCGGTGGACTGACGGTGGTGCTTCTGAGGTTTTTTTTCTTCTTGGTGTAGCTATTAGCGAGAGGAGGTTTGTTATAGCTAAGTTTTCCCTTTTAATTATAGCCTTGCCTAATGCTAAACGAGCGGGAGAACAGGGAAGCGCTCCCAGAGGAACCAGAAAATCCATTTCTGCCCTAGTCTAGGGGTTTGGTCTAGTTTTCTTTGCAGAATGGCTCCTACAGCATCAGCATAATTTTATAGTTAAATCCTTTTTGCAAAGATGGCAAAACAGCCTGGGCTGGGTTTCCGTGGCCTTGTGTACATTTCTGAGTGCCCTTCGCTTTGAACAGATGCCGTGTTTACAAAACGTTTGATTTGGTGAGTAAGGCATTGTTTGCCGCTGGGTGGCTGGCCAGGCTCTGGCAGCAGGTTACACCAGAAGACAGAAAATGTGTTTGTGGGGTCCCAGATCCAGAGTCCCCACGGCTCTTAGAGCACCAGAAAGAAGGCACTTAGCTTCTAGCCTGGTCTGGGAGAGAAGTGCAGGCAGGCCCTGGCAGTCTGAGCTGTGTGTAGGGTAAATGAAAAGTTGCAGCACTTCCGATGGGAAACTAGCCTGTGGGCAGAATGAAAGTTGTAGCCCCAAAGGGCCAGACTTGAGGGGGGCCAGCAGTCTCCCTCAGCCAAAGGGATCTTTTTCTGACTTCCTTAGGCCTGGAGGGGAGGGAGCCTCCAGATCTAGGAGGCCTGCCTCTTGTTCTTGAGGAGATAGTCAGGCTGGGCTCCCTGGCAGTTCCCCTCTCCAGCTTGTACCAGCCCCTGGGTGAGGGCGGAGCCAGGATCCCCACTGGTTCTGGAAGGTCCCACCCTCTGTACCGTAGACCCACCCCAGACCCACGGGCAACCTGGAGAGGCCTCAGAGTTGGTAGCAGGATGGGATCAGGGACCTGCCTGGCTGTGTTCCCTGCCCTGGCACCCCAGCAAATCCAGCCAGGCCACCTGACTTCTAAAGCTGTAGATCTTGGGTGTCCCAGGAACTGGTCATCGCTTTGCCCCACAGCATTGCTCAGTTTCTGTTTCCTGCGGGAGCCTTGTTTCTGGCGGCTATGGGGAGTGCAGGTCCACCTTAACTTCCTTGTTCTGGTGGCTGTTCCGGTGCAGTACTTGTGACACCGCCGGCTCCCTGACCACGGGCCCTCTTGTTTGTGGGGGGGACCGCAGTTGCCCACTCAGGGTGGTTGCCACATGTTGCTCAGAGGAAGCAATTGCCTGTGTTGCTGGGATATGATGGTCTGACTGGTCACTGGTGGCACCCACTGTCCTCTCTTGACTGCCTTCACTGTGGTGTCCAGTCAGCCTCTTTGAGTGGCTCTTGGAGGGAGGTTGACAGGCCATGGGGCGGCTCCCCTCCTGGATGGGGATCCACATCCTCAGGAAGTGTGTGATGCTTGGATGCCACCCCACTGGGGAACTGTTCTTCTGCACTGAAGTCCCTGAAGGCAGGCCTTCCCTGCATCTGGATGTGATGGGCTGGGCTTTCAGCATCCTGGTTGTCATAATGGCCCGGTGGCCAGAGTGGAACCAGGGCGGGTCTCAGGGCAGAGAGCCAGGGGGAGCAGCCACTGTTACATGTGGCCTCGCAGGGAGCCGTTGGTGTAGTAGCCTGGTCTCTGCCATGGCCTTGGAGAGTCAAGTTGAAGGAGGGTCTTCTGACTGAGGTTCCTGGAGCTGACGGGTTGTGGAGACAAAGAGGAGTGAGTGGGGCTTTCATCTGGCAGACGCGGTTCTGCTGGCGGCCCACGGGCTGGTGAGGAAGGACCCTGATGTGTCCGAAGAGAGGGTTCTAGAGGGACCTGTGAGGGGAGCAGCACTGGGTGTGGGTCTCTGGGAGAGAGACCTGGGCAGGTTGGGGGGTGGGTAGTCAAAAGCTGGAGGTGGGTGGGGGTGGAGGCCATGTGGGGCTCAGGTGACTTAGCTCCGAGGGGTCCGAGGTAAGCCGACAGTTCCGTGGGCCAGCTCTCTGTGGAGTGGTTGGTGTGGAGCTCTGGCTGGGTCACAGGGTGTGGACCTGGAGCATCCCAGGCCGGCTTGCCAAGGCCTAAGGGAGGGAGAACCCGTGGCGGGGGTCGTCCGGTGGTGGGAAGGAGGTGTCTCGTGTTCTGGACCTGTGAGGTGGAACAACATCCCTGGCTTGATGACCCTGGGGGCAGGACTGTCCTGTTGAGGTCTCCTGTTTGAAACAGAGTGCTTTTTGAGGCCTGGTTCCCAGTGTGTCCAGGCTGCCTGCTCCCGGGGACTAGGACACGGGTTCGGGGCTGCTTGGACACCTGCACGGTTGGCCATGAGGGTTGGGGGCTATTCCACTTGACCCCTATCTGGTTCCAGACATTGGGCAGAGCCTCCTTAGTGGAGCAGACTGAGGCTTAAGAGGGTCAGGGGACCTGGTCAAGGTCATTCCTGGCATGGCTGAGCTAGAGTGGGGAGCCGGCACTCCTGGTGAGCTGGCCTGCTGCCGCTTGCACCCCTGATGCTCCTGCAGTGCTTCCTCTTGGGGAGTGGTGCTGTGGCCAGGTTTTGGTGAGAGGTCACTGTTGGCGGGGGCCAGCACTCTGGCCGGCGAGAACACACTGGTCCTGTCTCGGGGCACTCAGTGAAGGCCAGGCTAGGGTCTCGTGTGTGCAGCCCCCATAGTCCATGAGAGGTGATCTCATCCGCAGGTGAAGGAAAGCCCAGACTGGGAAGAGACCCCCGCCTCACCTGTTGTTTTCAGGCATTCAATCTGTCACAGAGGGCTCAAAGTGGGATGGCTCCCTGGCTGCAGGAAGGCGTGAACACAGGCTGTAGAGGAAGAGAGGGCCTGCCAGTTCACCTAATGGACCCGGCCTCAGCCCCCTGCCCTCCGTCTGGTGGTGCCTGCTGTCCACTGGGTGGCGCCTGCTGTAGGCAACCCGGTTGAGGAAGCCCCCGAAGGCTGACTTTCGGGCATAAGTGGCACATGGTTGCCCTCAGGAGCCATCCAGGACTAGATTTCAGGTCAGCAGGCGGAAGACGGGGCATGCTGCCCAGAGCCTGCCACCCAGTCACCCCTCTACTGTTGGGGTACAGGCCCAGGAGCCTGCGCTTATCACAGACCACCTGACTCTGGTCCCAGGGGTAGAGGAGTGGGGTGCAGGGTCTGTGGGGGCCCCCAACTTCAGCTGCAGCTGAGGGATGAATGACACTGTTCAGAGTAGGGCAGGGTTGGAGAGGGAGCCACTCAGGGTTAGCTGATCCTTTCACCTGCTGAGTTGCGTATAAATGCTCAACAAGGCCTCAGGTCACCTGGTGCTAAGCAAGTCTGGGCTGGAGGGTGGGCACAGGCCAGTTCCCATGCAGGTGTGTCCGGCTCATCCTGTCCAGGGCCCCTGAGACCACCACGGGTCAGTGAGATCTCCCAGGACCTCCTGTCTGCAGACGGGGAGCAAGAGGAGACAATATAGATGAAGCCCCAACACAATGCTGGGCCTGGGGCTCTGCAGTTCATCCCCAACATTGTGCCCTGTGCCAACCAGGCCCTGGCGCTTCCTCAGTTTTTACCTCCTAGTATCTGTAACTTGGGGCCCGTAGAGCAGTGACAGGAGCAGGAGTGCAGTTCCCTGCCCTCCTCGCACGGGCCAACGTGCCTTTGCGGACGCGCCACCGTGTCCTGTTTTCCAAACACAGCGAGGTGATAGCATCAGAAAGCCCCATGTCCATGTTGGCTCCCTGGCCAACTCGGAGTGCGAGTTCTGGTGGATGTTGTCAGCTGCACAGAGGACGGCCTTTCTCGTCTTTTTCCACTAATGTCTGATTTTGAAATTTAAACATGGGCTGGAGCGTGGACTGGTCAGACCAGTTCCACCCTCTGCAGCAGCGGGGGGTTGGGTGGCTCGAAGGGACACCACTTAGGCCTTCCCATCTTGGTCAGATGCAGGCTAAGCAGGCAGGTATTCCTCTCAGTTGGGGTTTGTCCTGGGTGTTCTGAGAATGCTCAAGATTTTTTTCCTCTCCAAGCTGCTTTTCCATAGCAAACCCATTTGTGCCTATGCCAAAGGCCTGAGCAAAGAGGCGGTCCACACTGGCCTGGGGCAGATCAAGTCCTTCTGTCATTTGCCCGCCTTGGTGTCAGGCGCTGGGGGAGCGGGGCACAGATGGGATTATGCTCCCCAGGGTCTTAGGGAGCAGGAGGAGCCTGCCTGCCCTCCCAGGGGTGTGTAGGGGACGGACGGAATGGTCAGGAGGCTGGGTGTGAGCCTCCTGGCCTCCATCCAGGAACGTGCCCTGAATGTGTATGGGGGTGAGGGGCTACCACCCCGAGTGGGGTGGGAAAATTGTTTCTTCTACCCTGAGCCTCTCGACCCCAGGGAGAAAGCCGCAGTGGGAGGGACCCCTGAGTACAGCTGAGGCCACTGCCTTGATGGGTCTGTCCCCGTGCCCCGGCTGCCGGTTCTGGGGCCTCAGTGCAGCCAGCTTCAGGGGGCTATTTTGTGTCCAGGCTGTGCAAGGGGGGATTGGCTGTGGACCGGATAGCGCCCAGGTGCCACTCTGAGAGTGCCAGTTTCACTCCTTTTTCTGGGGCAGCACGCGGGGTGGAGAGTGCCCTGCCTTGCCTTCTGGTCACACCTGCCCCAGTTGAAGTCCACAGCATGGGGCATCTCTCCTTTCAGCCAGCCCAAGCATGGCAGGCACGGAGGCTCTGGAAACGGTGGCCCCAGGGAGGCCACCAGTACTTTTCCTCTCACATAGTAGGGCTCTAGCTCAAAAGTATAACCTAAGCCATTCAACTGAGTCCAAGCTCCAGGGGCCTCCCCAGCGATTGGTGGTGCTTACTCATGCCCATGTGCTGGGTACCCCTGCTTTGTCCTAAAGCCCCACCACTGCTGCCCCTTGAGTTTGCCATGTCTGGTCTCAGATGTTGAAGTCTTTGGTGTTTGCAGAGCAGTTGGGAAGGGGCTCCGTGATCCCACTCCCGCACTGGCAGGTTTGGGGGTGGCAGTCTGTCTTACTGTGGTTGAGGTCAACATTGTGTGCGGCTCTGGACATTGTGACTCATACTCCTGCCATTTGGGCAGATCCCGGTGGCATTTTTCATGCCGTACCATGGCCGTGCCCCCAGGTGACCACCCCAGGGTGAGCCTGATGGGCAGCACCGCAGGCAGATCCCTCTGTGGTCATTGGCCGTGCCGTGCAGCTTGTGGGATCTTGGTGCCCTGATCAGGGGTTGAACCCAGGCCTTGGCAGTGAGAGTGTGGAGTCCTAACCACTGGGCTGCTAGGAACATCCTGGGCAGAACCCTCCTGACCCTGAATGTTTTCTTGTTGAATTGCAGGAAGCTCTTCGTGGGCGGTCTTGACTGGAGCACCACCCAAGGTAAGGGCAGATGGGCTGTGGGCATGTGATCTTGTCTTCAAGTTGTGAGAATTAGCTTTTCAATTCTTGACTTACTGTCTGGATTGCGGCGGGGGGCAGGGGGCACTTGATTGGGAGTAGACTGGGGCAGCGCTTTGGAACTTGATCTTGTGCTGATGCTTCTGGTCAGGGAGGGTGGAGACGGAGCCAGCAGAGTTAGGCGTTTGTGGTGGTTGCTGTGTTCAGCCTCAGGCCTTGCAGGTGTCCCTCCTTTGGCAGCTCATTCTCCTTCCCAGGGAGACGTGGTGCATATTCCCTTCCCTGGCACCTGTCCTTCCCCCTCTCCCTATCCGCTGTCCCCATATCAGCAGGTCAGCTGGCGTAAAGGTTACTGGCTGCACACTCTCCAGGTCAGGCTGCCAGGCTAGTAGCCTGTGACCTGCCTGACGCCTGGCTGTGTGTGTCCTGATTTCTGAGCAGAGACGCTGCGCAGCTACTTTTCCCAGTATGGAGAGGTCGTGGACTGCGTGATCATGAAAGACAAGACGACCAACCAGTCTCGAGGCTTTGGCTTTGTCAAATTCAAAGATCCAAACTGCGTGGGCACGGTGCTGGCCAGCAGACCACATACCCTCGATGGCCGAAACGTGAGTGCCCGACTCTGAGGAGGCACCTGCCGCCTTCCTGCTTGGTGCCCCTGCGCCCCAGCGCTGTGTGGGTGCCGAGGATGGCTTTCCCCTGGGTTGGGTTACAAGAGTTATAACTCCGGAAAAAAAAAGTTACAGCTCTGAGCTTAGACCGGACGCTGGGCCAGGATGTGGCCCCGGCGACCTGATGGGCCTGTACCCCTGACCCTACTGCCGACACCTTCTCTTGTTGGGAGACAAGCCTCCTGTTCACAGCTGGTCCTTTGAAACTTCCGACAGATTGACCCAAAGCCATGCACGCCTCGGGGGATGCAGCCGGAGAGGACACGGCCGAAGGAAGGCTGGGTAAGGGGCGGGGGTTTCCTCCTGCTTGCTTCCCTGGGGCCCTTGCTCAATCAGACTGAGTGACAGCAGGCCTTCCCGTGTGGCGCTGAGCAGCCAAGCTCCTGAGCACTTGGATTGATTCAGTGCTGGGAGCTTTTCATCTTGTAGCCAAGAAGTATCTTATTAGTCTACCTTAGAAATGATGGCTCTTGGCTGTTTGTTGTCAGGAACCTCGTGTTCATCCACACTGACCGCTCCCACTGCCCCACTCAGCACTCTGCTGGCTGTTCCCCTCCAGGGCTGAGGCCTGTCTATTTTCGCACCTCGGGGACCCTGTGAGCCTCCTGTGCCCCCAGGGCCTGGCCAGCTATCACCAGAGTGTTCTGTTCTCAAGGAGAGCCCTACCAGACATGGTGGACTGGTGCTGTTGAGGGCTGGGACCTGGGAACCTTCATTTCTGGCAGGATTCCCAGCTGTGATGGTAGACAGGGCCTCAGACCAGGTGTGTATGTTTCTGAGTCTGCTAGGAAACATCAAACACAGAAACAGTGGTGCAGCAAACACGTGGGTAGAAACACTGCCCAGGTCCTTCCGTAGTCTGCACAGCCGTGCCTCTGTGTGTTTTGTGGGCACTGCGTCCAGGACGCCCGAGGGGACCAAAATCCGTGGGCGCTCAGGTCCCTTCTATAAAATGGCTGTGACGGCGCACATCCTCTGTGCATCTTAAATCAATTCTAATTGACTGCGGTTGCCTGATACAGTGTAAATAGTTGGCTGGCATGTGGCAAATTCAAGGTTTGCTTTTGAAACTTTGGACTTCTTTTTCTCCAAGTGTTTTTGATCCATGGTTGGTCGAATCCCAGATGCAGAGCCTGTGGCTGTGGAGGTCGGTGTGTGCGCGCGCGTGTGTGTGTGTGCGCGTGCATGCATGTGTGTGTGCCCGTGCCCACCTCTGCTCGTGTCTCTGCCACCAGCACCCCCAACGACGTAGTCTGAGTTCCTGGCTGCGGTGCCTAGGGGAGGCAGCTTCAGGGGTTGTCTGCAGAGGGCAGGATCTGGCCCTGAAGGTGAAGAAGGTGGCGACTGTCCTCGGTCTTAGGAACTTCCCACCACCCTTTGGTCACCAGTGGGGTTGGTGCAGGCCCTGCTGCTCCTTCTCTGAGCCGGAGACACGCTGTTTGGGGCACTTGGGCCCCTGGCCCCTGTTGGCCTGTGAGGCACTCCTGGACAGCCTGGTCCCCTACAGTGTCTGGTCTGCCTTCAGGGACTGTGCCCTGAATAGCAGGGTGTGTTTGGAGGGTTCCCTACATGGACTAACCATTTTCTCTTTGTTGAAATAGCAGAAAGGACCCAGGAGCGATAACAGTAAATCAAATAAGATATTTGTCGGAGGAATTCCTCACAATTGTGGTGAGACAGAGCTCAGGGAATACTTCAAGAAATTTGGAGTGGTGAGTCCTTGCCCTGCCCACAGCCGTGATTGGGGCGGGAGTGGCAGAGCCCTGTGTCCTGGGGAGGCAAGACAGCGCAAAGCACCCCAGATGGCCAGTCACCCGCAGGGGAGTGCTTGCTGCAGACGGGGCCAGCTTCCCTCCTGGGAGGCCCTCGGCTGGTTGTAACCCTGCAGTCAAGAGCACTTGATCACGTCTGGAGAAGTGCTGGACATGGCTGGGTCCCATTCCCTGCCCCCCCCACACACACACCCTAGGACAGGGTGTGAAGGGATTGTTTTCCAGAAGAGCCTAAAATCTTTCAGAACTTCATGGGGGCTTATACAGGAACTGAATTCTAATAAGGCAGACAGGAGGCAGGCAGGGCCTTGGTATTGGGGGTCGGGGAAGGAGGCTATCCCTTGTCCTAAGCAAAAGCACGAGGTCACCTCCAGCTTCCACCAAGCACGTGTTCTCTGGCTGCAGTGTGCTTGTCTAGGGGGTGCCTATGCGTACCCAGGGCCTGGCAAGGAACTTGTGCTGCAGTGCACAAGTGGGGAGGATGCGGGCCCAGCCAGGCCAGGGGCACCGACCCTGAGTGGGAGGTCCTGGCACATGGAGCCCTGGGCCCCTGGTGACCCACCACTGGTCCTGCCCCCCCTATGAGCACCCCTCAGCCTGCTCACAGCCCTGAGGGTCTCACACCCCAGGAAGCGGGCCTTTTGCCTCGGGACCTCCTGGCTGTGGGCAGACGTGCTGCCTGCCGACCTGGGCCCTGAGACCCCTGTCTCTGTTACAGGTCACAGAAGTGGTCATGATCTACGATGCGGAAAAGCAGAGGCCTCGAGGTAAAAGAGATCGAGTTTGTCCTTGTCCTTCCCCCTCAGATGGCAAACTATTTCACACTTAGGTGGTGGTTGTAGCGAGCCTGGCCTCAGCACAGGGTGACTCGAGACTAGCGTAGTCCTTCCCACGCAGCCCCGGCCTGTCTGCTTCCAAAGGTCAGGCGGTACAGTCTTGGGGTTCTTTCATTTTTGTTTTGTTTTTAAGCTCATTCTTTGGAAGTTTTTCCAACTTGACATGAATTTCAGCATGGTTTCTGTTTTTAAGCGTGTCCTGAAAGATGAGTGGTTTTGTTAAATGGTGAACTTCCTCAATTATGACCATCTTCTGTTTGAAGTTCACTCAGTGAAGGCGGGGGTTTCATTTCATGTTGTCAGGCTAGGTCTCCCCCAGCTCGGCTTGAACATGGAGTTTCTTTGGTGTGTCCCATGCTTTTTTCTTGTTTTCCTGTTCTTTTTCCTGAAGTCTGTGGGACTGAAGTCTGTGAGGCGCGAAGCTGCCCCAGCTGCCCACACCTGCACGGCCACATTGGTTTGCAAGGCTGGGACACTGGGCACCCAATTTGCGAGCCGTTTTTTTTTTTTTTTTTTTTTTTTTTTTGGCTGCTGCTATTTGTCCCTGCCTCTGTGTTTTGGTTCCTGAACCGCTTTTGGACCGGCCTCGTGAGCCGAGTGCGTCCAGCCCGCGGCCCCTGCCCAGCCCCTGGAGGCACTGCACCAGCCGCGCGCCCGCAGCATGCGCCCGCCATGCTGGAGAATAGTTTGCCATTTGAACCTCACCCTCCTCTCCCTCCATGGTTAAGTAACGTACTTTCACCTCATGTTGATTAAGCTGTTAAGTCTTAGTCTTAACTTTACATAGACGTACTTGCTTAGTGATGCACTTAAGTGTTTTCATAGAAAAGTACAGTAATGTTAAGTAAGTTGTTTCTCCTTTTCTCTCTGTGAATTATTTGTGATTAACGATATCTCTTTAGATTTCTCTTCTCCAGGTGCTAAATTATATCACACAGGTACAGGCCAGTCCCGCAGTCAGAGGAGGGAGCGGGCTTTGCTCCAGTGGGGTGTAAACGAAGTTTCAGTGTGTTTCTGTTCCGCTTCCTCAGCGGTGATGTCGCCTCTTGACAGACAGACGCATCCCTAGAGGGCCCGCCCCGGGGCTCCCTCCCCACGACTCACCGCCTCTTGCACTCTAAGGACCGCGAGCCCTGTGGCTTCAGACCCTCCTGCACTTGGAGAAAACGTTCACTTTCTCACATGCCGCTCATCACCCATGTTGTGCTCCACCACTTGCCTCCGATCTTGGGGCATCTTGGGACATGGGGTCCTGAGGCTGCTCTTAGATCCCCTGCAGGGCTGCCTGCTGTCCCTGCAGGGCTGCCTGCCGTCCTTGGCCTGGGCCCTGGGGCGTGCCGGGCTGCCTGGGCCGGGTCTGGGCAGGAGGGGTTGGCAGGAGGGCACTCCAGGCTTGACCTGCGGATCCGCGTTCCGTGTGGGTCCTGCCATCCTCAGCCGTGGGCCTTGGCGAGTCCCCGTGGGTCCCCCAGTGCTAGGTGGGCGGAGGGTGGGCACCACAGCAGGAGCAGCAGTTGGTCAGCAGGTGCCCCAGATAGCTTGTCCCCAATTTCTCTTCCTGAGCCTTCCATGCAGCCCCTGTTTCTTCTCCCTGCCTGTCCCACAGTCCATCTGAGCATCCGTGCCCCTCCCAGGGCTTGGTCCCCATGCACCTGGCTCTGCCTCTGCTCCCTCACACTGCCCCTCCACCCCCCACATCCCCATTGCCTGGCCTGTCTTCTCTGGTCTGTTTCTTGTTTCTTCTCATGTGGTGTGTGGGCTCAGGCTATGTGCGTGTGTCATGCTTGGACACACGTATGTGCTAGAGAGCTGGCCCACCCCACGAGGCTGGCGCCCACACTTCTGAGCTAAGCTGCTTTCTTTTCCCGTCTTTGTCCTCTTCCCACCTCGGTTCTGCCAGGAGTCTTTCCCCACGGTCCCTGCGACCATGGCCCCACATCCCTCTTTTGTTCAGCCTGAGAGGCCGGGATCCCAGGGCTGCCCCACCCTGTATCCACATCCCTGGAAGCTCTGTGCCCTGCCCCTCCCCTGCACCCTTGTCCCTCCTCTGCACCCCTCTTCTGACCCTCCTCGGCCCTTCCCTGGCCTGTCCTTTGTTCCGCGGGGTTTTCTGGCAGTTGCTGCCATGAGTGGTCTTAGTGCTCAGTGCAGATGGGCCCCCGGGGACGAACAGCAGCCCGAGGGCTGGACACGCAGGCTAGCCGGGTGGCCCGCCCACCAGACCAGCAAACTTCGTTTATACTGCACTCTCTTGTGTTTGGGAAACACTAAATTGTCTTTCCCGTTAAAATTGTCCTTTTGATGACATGGTGCCTCTTGCTCTTGCTGCTGACAGCAGTGTTTGAGCTGCTGGAACCCCTTGTGGCCTGTATCTCTGTGTATTTAGTCCATAGATACGTACAGATATAGACACTGTGTGCATACGTATGGTACTTGGGCAGGACTCCTCGGGCTTACCCAACAGTGTTGGGCAAGCTTGGCGAGGCTCTCACTGTGGTAGAGACGTGCCTCCGTTAACGCTAGAGCAGTGTACGGCTGCTGTCAGCACTAGCTGCCGAGCGATTGCCAGCCGAGGGGGAGGACCCTGGGTTTCAGAAAAGCACAAGTGCACCCATGACACATTTGGGGCTGCCTGCCCGCTGGGCCCTCACCACCCCACTGTCCAGACGGCGGCTAAGACGCGCCCAGGGGTCCCAAGGTCGTCTTTGATTTATAACTGGCCACAGCGTCTGGGCTGAGATCAGCTCCTGCCCCGCAGCCTCACACACCGGCTTCGCTGAAACCCTTGGTCGATCCCTCGGCCCGTCCCTAATACTGTTCATCATCCTGTTTTGTGTCACAACACCCTGCTACCTTGATTCACTCTTCGTCGTTGGCTAGGTTTTGGATTTATTACTTTCGAGGACGAACAATCAGTGGACCAGGCTGTCAACATGCATTTTCACGACATCATGGGCAAAAAAGTGTGTAGTTGTAGTTTTATTTTACCTTAAGACCAAACCAAGTCTTAGGCAACCTAGGGATTTCACTGGAGAGGAGATCCCTTGGCAGGAAAAGGGCCGGGCAAGTGGTCCTAGGACCCCTCCTGTGGGTCGGACCTGATTCAGGAGCCCCTGGCTCTAGAGCCCCTGGGGATGGCCGGGGGGTGGGCGGGCTGCGTCCAGTGAAGTCGTGGGTTGCCTCAGGCTTGGTTTCAGTGACCTCTCCTTCAGATGTGTGTCCCCTCCCTGACTGTCCCATGCCGGCCTGGAACGTGCCAGGCCGTGAACCTTTGAGAACTGGTTCCGTGTAAAACTGACGGCAACGTAAACATCCTGAAGGATTGGTTTCCAAATTGGGTCACTTACTGTGAACTCGGTCCGACCACATGCTCCTGGTAGTTCTTAACTCCATGCAGTCAAGTGACCTCTGGTTGTTTCATCTTCATACTGTGTTGCTGCCTCGGAGGGAAACTCAGAAAGTGGCCTGACCCCTCCTCGCCCCGTCTCCCAGGCCCCCGGCTCCTCGTCCCAGAGGCAAGCCCAGTCCCCCCTGCCAGAGCCCCGGCCACCCCATCAGCTGAGACACAGAGGGAACGTGGCCCAGGGTGGCCCCTCTGTCCCTCACATCACAGATGGGCAGCTGGGTCAGCTCCACCTGAGCCTGCTGTGCAGGAGACACAGGCTGTTCTAGGTGCTCATCAATGGCTAGTTTAGGGTTGGCATGCAGGTCTCCGGGGTGTGTGCCATCATGAACACAGGTTCTGCGGTGCCTGTGTACCCTGCTCAAGGTCCTGTGATGGCTACAGCTGGGGAGCAGTGAGGGCCTTCTCAGGGCGGGGTCTGCTCCCAGGGGCAGAGTCCAGCCTCAGTCCTGTCTCAAAGGGCAGGGGCCCACTTTGTAATTAAAACCTGAGTACAGGCCAGGAAGAGCAGATTTTTTTTTTTTTTTTAATCACAAGGGCTGCTTTGCTTTGTAAGCAGGAACCATATTCCCTTAAGGAAAGTGTGTGAAGACTCATTAATTTGAGTTCTTTGAAACATCCTGCTGCCACACTGCCCGGAGCTAGCAGGGGTTTTGTTCCCCTCTGTGGAGCGTCCTTGGGGCATCGGAAGGTGGGGTCTTTGTGCCTTTGTGCCCTCCTTGTCCTCTCACAGAAAGGGGTTTAGGCCAAGTTGACGGGGTTCTGAGTACACAATGTTTGCCAGGCTCCGAGACCCCAAGGACAACTCCGGTGAATTCATTGTCTCTTTCTCATTAAAATTTATCCTACAAACAAGAGCAACTTGGGATTCTTGAGTGCTGATGCAGCCCTGGAGTTGGGGGTCTGCTTTCAGTCGGCCCAGACTGAAAAGGCTGTGTGAGGGGGGCATGCAGCCTGGTGGGGCGGGCACCTGGTCCTCCGCCCGCCCTCCGCATGCAGTGGCTCCTGGCACCTCCAAAAGGGAAGGCTCCTGGGCTGCTGACCTAACACAGTATGAAGATTGCTTACTGATTCAAATGTCCATTTTATTGCATGTTTGTTTACTTTTTTGTTAGATGTAATGTAAGATTCTCTTATCACATCCATCCCCTCTGACATTATTTTGAGTTAATTGAGATTCTTTAAGCGTTAGCCTGGGGAAGGTAAGTCTTTTATCTTCCATTAGACATTTTAAATACAAAACCTAAGTAAACCAACTGTGTTTCTCAGGTATGAGCTGGAAGCGCAGGCAGGTGGGGGCTCTGGAGAGGGCCTGACCGCCGGAGCGGCCAGGAGGAGGGCTGCGCTTGTGGGGAGGAGCCTGGCCTCTGTGTCCCTGGGTCTACACTGTCCCTTAACTTGACCCAAAGACCCCTTGTCATACACAGAACTCTGCAGACTCTTGGTCCTCAGCCCAGTCTGCAGTGGGTGGGACCTCACATGTTTTATAGTTGGATCTGTTGTACCTGAGAAACATTTTTTTAGACAAAAAAATTAAAATTTTTAAGAAAAAAGTTACTAGTCTAAATAAGGTTTATAGTTAAGTATTTAGTTTTAAGTCATAATAAGATGCTAAGTGTAGTCGTAAGTTACCTGAGGGTGTGTCTGAAGGGAAGGGGGCTTGAGACCCTTGGCGTCTCCCTAAATCAGAGTTTGGTTTGTCCAGGTGGAAGTTAAACGGGCCGAACCTCGGGACAGCAAGAGCCAAGCGCCGGGACAGCCAGGTGCCAGCCAGTGGGGCAGTCGGGTTGTGCCCAACGCCGCCAATGGCTGGGCAGGCCAGCCCCCGCCTACGTGGCAGCAGGGATATGGCCCACAAGGTAAGGGTGTTTGCCTGCCCACCAGCCCCAGGAGCTTCCTGCAGCTCTGGCACCAGGGTGGGCCAGGTGGGATACGGGAGCCAGAACTGTGGAGCGTCGTCACCCGGGGCCAAGTGGGTTTGTTCCCTCAGCTACCCCCAGGCACCAGGGGTGCTGGGGCGGTACCTTCAGGGGAGGTCAGGGGTCATGCCCAGCAGCCAGCTTTGCCCCCAGGGCGAGCACTGAGGCTGGAGTGGATGTGGGCAGGTCAGGCTGTCTTCAGAGCTTCACTTGGATGCTCCTCAGGAGCAAGGAGGAAATATGAGCCCTGCCTTGTGGGCCCTTTGGGTCTGTTCCAGCTCCCCTGGCTTTGCGCTTGCCATGTAGCATGGGTGGACCTTTTACAGACCACTTGGGATGGCCAGGAGCCTCCATGCCCTTTAGAGACCTAGAGAAGGGTGTCCAAGGAAGGATACCAGTACCCTGAGCTGTAGAGCTGTTTCTACCTGGCTCCAAGTTTCACCTGGTCTCTTCAGAGCTGGCTTTAAAAGTGTTTTTTATTGCAAAATGAGCCACAGCTATAGGAAACTGGCCAGTGAGACCGGATGCTCTCACGCCCATCGCAGGGAAAGAACCAGCACTTGGCCGGAGGACACCCTGGGTCCCCGCTCTCCTGGCTGACAGCCTCCCTGTTGGGTGTCCCTGGAGCTGCTCTGACGTCTTTGCCCTGCACCTGAGATGTGTCAGGAAATTGGGTCCCCTGGGGGGGCAGGGTCCCCCAATCCATACCTGGTGCTGATGTGGCACGCCCCACTCCTCCCTGTCTCCCTGCAGGAATGTGGGTGCCGGCAGGACAGGCGATCGGTAAGTCCCTGTTGGAAAAAAACATAGAAAAGCAGGATCTGAGCGGGGTGGGGCAGGGCAGGCGGGAAAGGGGGCTTCTTCACCTCACCTGTATGCTATGTTCCAGGTGGCTATGGACCGCCCCCCGCAGGAAGAGGAGCCCCCCCGCCGCCCCCACCCTTCACCTCCTACATTGTGTCTACCCCTCCTGGAGGCTTCCCGCCTCCCCAGGGCTTCCCCCAGGGCTACGGCGCGCCCCCACAGTTCAGTAAGTGCCTTGGGCCCCTGGGGGTGGGCCTGGGGCATGTCAGCACAGAGAGCCGACTCCCCACACCTCAGGTGAGGGCTGGACTCACCTTGTCCACTCGGCTGGATTCTCTGTCCCCAGCAGCCTGTGTCCACCAAAAGAGGAGTGCCCCCATTGACCCCATTGGGCCGGCAGGTGGGGGTGCTGGGGCATGTCATTCAGCCGGCAGGAGTCCTCCTCCCCCTTCCATCCCTCTCCGACCCTGCGCTGCGTGCTGAGTGGCCATCTGTGACCAGGGTCCCAGGACACTGCAGTTTTGTAGCCCTGCCATGGCATGCAGGCCACCTGACAACCAAGTCAGGCTGCCACTCCCGGCCCAGGCCTAGATCACTTTCATTTCTAATAGGAAAGAGCAGGTCTTTCTTCATAGATGCCTGCACTTCCTATCCTCCTGGGACCCTGGGCTTGGAACGCAGCCCCACCTCACTCTGCCAGGCCACTGGCTGGTCGCTGTCTGCCCAGCAGGGTTGTTCCCTGGGCTGCAGGCTGGTCAGCTGGGGTGGATGCATGTGGTCCTGGTGGCAGACGAGCATGAGCACCACGTCTGTCTGTCTCCTGTCTGTCCACAGGTTTTGGCTACGGACCTCCACCTCCCCCACCAGATCAGTTTGCCCCTCCAGGGGTTCCCCCACCACCGGCCACTCCCGGGGCCGCACCTCTGGCCTTCCCACCACCTCCATCTCAGGCTGCCCCAGACATGAGCAAACCACCGACCGCCCAGCCCGACTTCCCGTACAGCCAGTATGGTGAGTGCCTTGCTCCCCGTCTGCCTGGGGGTTGGGTGCCACAGGACTGTGGGATTGCTTGCAGGGCCCAGACTAGAGCAGGCCTGAGGTGGGATCTTGGCCAGGGTGCTGGTGTGGAGGAGCATTCACAGCTCGGCACCTGTGTCTGGAGCCTGTGGGTGTGGGGGCCCCAGCGGGCCTGCGCCGTGTGTGTCTGAATCTGCCATACATAGGGTGGGCTTGGGGGCCATGCGGCATCAGTCGGCATCCAGCTTCACCAAGGGGTGCTCACCAAGTAGGTGCTGGAGACCAGGGTCTGCGCCCGTGAGAGCAGCTCGAGTGGGGGCAGGGTGGCATGGGGCTCTCTTGTGCTGAACAGATGCCCCCCCAGCACCCCCATATCTCAGGTTCTTGTGCCCTCGGGGCCTTGCCCGGCTGTGGTCATGTGGGTTCTTGCCTCGCCCAGAGCAGGACATCATGGTGGTGGGTGCAGTGTTGCTGACCCCTAGAGGGGATGTACGAGCGACTGAGCAAGCATGTGCCCCCCCACCCCCCCTCCTCTGCCAAGGCCGCCCGGGGCAGTTACCCTGGTCTCATCTCTCGCCAGGCCTGGGCACCTCTTCTCCAGAGCCGCCAGGCTTCGGCCCACACTTTGTTTACACTCTTTTGGTCAGGCTGAGCAGTGATGTGGCCTAGGTAGGTGGTGCCTCCTCCTCCATGGTCCCCCCTGTCTGCGCCCGGGCCACGGACGGCACCTCCTCTGCTGTTCTGGGCGGGGGTGGACTCGGCGGTGCCCTCGGGGACGGGCCCTTGCCAGGGTGAGGATCTCAACTGGCCACCACCCCACTGGCCCTGGAGCTCTGCCCCACGGTCGGCACCACTGACCCAGGGGGCCTCATGGGGCGGGTTGGCCCTGCTCTAAGGAGGGGCAGCACTGTTGGGGTCCAAGCTTTGCAGCTCAGCCTGATCTGTAATGTTTCTTCAAATCCTGGAATCTGCCACGTCCACCCTGAGTTCCACTGGAGAACAAACCTTGTAGGAGCCTGTGGTCCCCCAGGTCTGGCCAGGTGTCTTGTGTTTCCAAGCTCGAAGGCCTCGCCAGCCGCGAGGGTGCGCCGCAGGCCCCCAGCCCCGAGGCAGGGCAGTAAGTGGGGGAAGGGGTCTCGGAGCTGCTCTCCTTTCTGTGAAGATGGCTGCCTGGGTCCCAGCAGGGCTCCGGGGGGGTCCCTCCATCCACTGGGTCCAGGCCCCACCCCAGCTCACTGGGCTCTTCCCTGCAGGTTACGGACAGGACTTGGCCAGCTTCGGACAGGGCTTCTCAGACCCCAGCCAGCAGCCTCCCTCCTACGGGGGCCCCTCAGTGCCTGGCTCGGGGGGTCCCCCCGCTGGCGGAAGTGGCTTTGGACGCGGTCAGAACCACAACGTACAAGGATTCCATCCCTATCGACGCTAGCTGCAGCCCCTCCTTGCGGATGGCAGGCGGCTGAGACCAGGATTCAAACTTGTGAACTCGTGACAATCACAAACTTGGTGGAAATACCGACTCGACCGTGGGGGGAGGGGGGGAGGCTTTTGGCGGTGGCTGTGGGTACCTGGACTGAGGTTTTTAAATATATTTCTTTCTCTAACCCATCAGCACAATAAAAAAAAAGTCACTGGTTCAACAACAGGGTTTAAAAAAAATTCTTCAGCTTTAATTCAAAACTTCAGGTTTCTTTTTCTTCCTTTTTTTTTTTTTTTTGAAATTATTTTCCTGAGCCTTTATTTTACCGTATATTGTAAACTTTTATGTTAAAGAAAAAAATATACATTTACAAATTGTGAGATTTTTAAGAGAAATTTTCTACGATGTATACTTGCTTATTTTTTAATTTAAAACAGGGTTTCCGTCGGCACTGGTGGAGGTGAGGGGCGTTTTTAGTCCCTTGCTCCTGGCTTTGAGGGTTGGGACTTGTTGGTCCAGAAACTCTGGGAGCATAAAGAAGAAATCTACTGAGTGTGTTTTGTTTTTTGTTTTCTTCTCTGCTTTTGTCGACTGGCGTGCCTGGCCATATCTGCAGGAGCGTTGTGGGGCCGCGCCTGCCTGTGTCCACCCGCCATCCAGAACCAGGGGGCCAGGCTGGCCTATCTCCCGTGCTCGGGGCTTCAGGGCATCCGCGCTGACCAGTTTGAATAAAGAAAGTGCGTTTGGACTAGAAACCCACGTTGTGTCCGTCTTTCCCTCTGCTGGGAGTAGCCCCTTCCCGTGCAGGAAGCTGGGCCCTCCTCAGCAAGTATGGGGGTCTTGGGGTCTGGAGCCTGGGGTTGGGGGCCTGCTCAGAACTGCAGACCCCCTGTGAGGGGCCTTGGGCACTGGGGTCCATTGGCCACTTGCTGGGTGCCGAGGAAGAGGAGTTTAGACAGATCTGGGTGGGGCTTGCCAGGCCCCTTCCACCCCTGCAGAGGTGACACCTGGACTGTGGCTTCGGGCAGGCTGCTCACCTTTCCAGGCATTGGCTGTGGGCAGGGCTGGTGGGACTCCCAGTTCAGGGCTGGTTGGGTACAGCCTTATGGAGCTGAAGGTCGTGGTGGTGGGCCAGGAACCTGGGGGCAGGGAGGTGGGGTGGGACGAGCTCCCACCTGCAGAGTTCCCCCTGCCATGTGAAAGGATGGGGCTGTCACTTCACTGGAAAAATCACAAGCAAGATTTTAGGGGGAAAGTGATTTGAAAATGTCTGGATGGCTCCAGTGTGCTGGACTGGAGATAATGTAATGAACTCAAATAGCCAGAAAGCCCTGCCCCAACCAACAGACCAGCTCAGAGAGCCGGGGAGAAAGGCACCTTCTCCCCTAGACCAAAATGCCCCTCGTCCTGTCCCTTCTACATGTCACATCTCTTTTAGTCCTCAGACTACTGCTTTCTTTTGCATTAAACGAATATTTTCTAGTGTAATATTTTAATTCTTTCAATGATTTTTTTTTTCATTGTAGTTTTTGAGGTTTTTAGAGTACCATATGCACCTGTTTGGTTGCTTTTTATTGTGACAAAATTTAAGATTGGTCGTTTTTAACCATTTCTAAGTACACACAGCTCGGTGGCATTAAGCACCCAGTCACGTTGTGCAGCAATCCCCACCATAATCTCTAGAACTTCCTCATCTTCCCAAACTGAAATCTCACTCACCCTCCTCCAGCCCCAGCCCCCCACGATCTACTTTCTGTCTATGGGTTTGAGTCCTCTAGGGACCTCTTCTGAGTGAAGTAGTGCAGTATTTGTCCAGTGTTTGGGTTCTCACACTGATGTCTTCCAGGTCCATCCACATTGTAGCAGGTGTCAAAATATCCTTCCTTTTCAAGGCTGGATAATATTTCACTGTGAACGAACCACATTGTTTATCCATCATTCATGGATGGGCACCAGTTGTTTCCACCTCTTGTCAATCATGCTGCTGTGAACAGGCATGTGCAAATCTGCTTGAGTCCCTGCTTTCAGTTCCTTGGGGTGTGCACCCAGGAGTGGAATTGCTGACATCATGGAACCACATACATCTTAGTGTACCAGAATCACCTTCGGATGGACACTGTTCCACTGAATATTGACAAAGTACGCCTGGCGTGTTGTGGTTCATGGGGTCACAGAGTCGGACACAACTGAGCGACTGAACTGAACCCCTATATAGTTCTTGTCTCTTGTCCTGTTCTTGGTATTGTTATATTACCCCTCTATGTGTTGCAAACCTAACACTGCAGTGTTACAGTTGTTACTTTATATAATTCTGTCTGTTAAAGGCTTGCAGGCCCTTATCAGGGATGCCATTTCTAACCGTCTGTGCAAAGCCAGTGTCCCACCCTCTTGGGTCAGATATCTGTATGACCTTGTCCCTTACAGGTATGCCTCGACTGTGCTCCCTATGGAGCCAGCCAGAACCCCAGACAGCGCCTCCTGCCAACAGGCACTCCGTAAACACTTTTTAACATGGGTTTTATTATAGAGGTTATGCAGCAACAATGTGAGTTTTCAAAATGGGCAGTGATGAGTCACGTGCCCAAGTTGAAGAAGGGGCTCCCATATACTAGGCAGCCAGCTCCAGCCTGGGGGTTCCAGCAGTGGAGGGCAGCTGTTGTTCAGTCACTCAATCGTGTCCGACTCTGCAAACCCATAGACTGCAGCACGCCTGGCTTCCCTGTCCTTCACTGTCTTCTGAGTTTGTTCAAATTCGTGTCCATCGAGTTGATGGTACTATCCAATCATCTCCTCCTCTGTTGCCCGCTTCTCCTGCCCGCAATCTTTCCCAGGATTCTGATGCTTTTCCAAGAAGTGGGCTCTTCGCATCAGATAGCCAAAGTACTGGAGTTTCAGCTTCAGCATCAGTCCTTCCAATTCAGGGTTGATTTCTTTAGGATTGACTGGTTTGATCTCCTTGCTGTTCAAGGGACTCTCAAGAGTGTTCTTTAGCACCACAATTCGAAAGCATCAATTCTCTGGCGGTAAGCCTTCTTTATGGTCCAACTCGCACATCCGTACATGACTCTGGAAAAACCATAGCTGTGATTATACACATCTTTGTCTCTGCTTTTTAATTCGAGGTCCAGGTTTGTCATGGCTGCGGGGCTCTTTTATTCTTCGGAGACGGAGTTCTGACCTCCGGACAGCAGACGGCGCGCGTCCTGTTGGGAAAGCGGAAGCGGAAGCGCCTGCGCGCGCAGGCCGGGGGCGGGGCATTGAGACCCCGCGATAACTGCGCTGGCGCAGAACGAAAAAGCCTTTCTGAAGAATCGGCAAGATGGTGAGTGTTACGTTCTCCTTGTATGTTCCGGGTTCATCCGGTACCATCCGAGCTCTGGCCCACAGCGGAGGCCGAGGTCAAGCCGCGAGGCTGCGGCCCTCTCCTGCAGGCCTCTGGAACTGCCGGATATGGGGGTGTGGGGCGGGCTTGCTGGTTGTCAGGATGACTCGGGGCAGGGAAGGCCTGTGTCTGCCCGCTTGTCCCAGCCGAGCCCCCGTAGCCGCGCGGGCCGCCCTGGACCGGGTGCGAGGTGGTGCGTGCCCACGGGCTCCCATACCGGCAGCGCCGCGCGGTTTTCGGCGGGAGCCGCGGGCCCATTGACCTCGCCGTGGGGACTGAGGGTGGATCTCGGGGACCCGCTCACCCCCGGCCCGGCCCGCGCAGGCGGAAGTGGAACAGAAGAAGAAGCGGACCTTCCGCAAGTTCACCTACCGCGGCGTAGACCTCGACCAGCTACTGGACATGTCCTAGTAAGTGGCGGCAGGGCAGGGGTTCGGCGGCTGGAGGGGTCCCCAGGGTGGACTGAGAGCTGCAGCCTGACCTGCGGCCGTAGACCGTGTGTAGGCTAGAGGGCGGGGCTGCGGTCGGATAAAAATGAGTCCTTGAGGATTGAACTGGCTTTCCACGAGTCTCTCTTGGACGTTTTGGCGTCCACTCGGACACGTAAAGGTCGCTCTAGACCGCGAGCCTTACAAGATAGGGCAGCCGCGACTGGGATTTGGCACGTGGGCAGGAGTTTGGCGACCCTTGCTCTAAGGTTTGGCCGGAGCTGGAAACATCTGGGTAGGGTGGGTGCGAAGCCCGGGCCCCGGATGGGAAGGGAGGCTCGTGACGCCAGGGACGCCCTTTCTCTTAGAGGTATGCGCGGTCTGGGGCGGAGGGGCCGGCTTCCTAGGGGGCACAACATAGGGTCCTCATCGGCCGGGGGCTTCTCAGGGTGGCCCCACTGCTCGTTTCTTGAGGCTAGCAGAGCAGAGCAGGGTGTCCGCGAGTTTGCAACTCCCCGAGTCACCTGTTTTCCCGGCTCGGCTTCCTCGTTTGTAGATAGCGGAGCGGGGATTCTCGAACTGGAGAGCTCCCGCTCGAACGTTCGGAGCGGGTACTGTGGGCCCTGGCCGGGCGGGGAACGTTGCTCTCATGAGGAGCTCGGAGCTCCTCGTGAAGCAGGAGTGTTCCTGGTGGGCTGTGGGGCTGGGCTGGGGCTCAGACCGCCCACTCTGTGCCCTCGCCCGCAGTGAGCAACTGATGCAGCTATACAGCGCGCGCCAGCGACGGCGGCTGAACCGCGGCCTGCGGAGGAAGCAGCACTCGCTGCTGAAGCGGCTGCGCAAGGCCAAGAAAGATGCGCCGCCCATGGAGAAGCCCGAGGTGGTGAAGACGCACCTGCGCGACATGATCATTCTACCCGAGATGGTGGGCAGCATGGTTGGCGTCTACAACGGCAAGACCTTCAACCAGGTGGAAATCAAGGTGCGTGTGGGATGAGCTGGACCCGGGGGTGGGGCCCTGCCACCGTGCCTCCGCTGACTATCCCCCACCCTTCCTCTGCAGCCTGAGATGATCGGCCACTACCTAGGCGAGTTCTCCATCACTTACAAGCCCGTGAAGCATGGCCGGCCCGGTATCGGGGCCACCCATTCCTCCCGCTTCATCCCCCTCAAGTAACCTGCTGGCCAATAAAAGCAGAGATTTCTCTAGTCCTGAGTGCGACCTGTTTTTACTTCCCGTGGGTGCTGTGACCCATCAAGGCTCCCAGGAATGGGGCTGGGCATGATCATAAAATCTGGAGGCTAAGGTGAAAAACGGGCCAGAGCCAGGCAGAATGTGACCTGGGCTTTCCTACTGTAGACACATCCGGTCTCAGGTAGGTTGAGGCTAGAGATCAAGCATACTGGGTTCTGTGACAAGTCCTGGGATGTCCAGGGACCTGTTCTGCCTTCCCTATGCCTCAGCCACTCCTGGACTGAAAGCAGCATTTCCCCTTCTGGAGCCCCTCTTCCCGAGTTGCCTCAGTGGGCCCACCTGCGAACAGTAACCTGACCTCCCTCCCCCCTGCTCCAGCTTCTCACACCTTGCCCACGGTTCTTCAGTGCCCTGGGCAATCAACCATGCTGCCCATGTCTGTCCCTCTTCTTGGCTTCCCTTGTGCTCCTGATCAGCTTCTAAAGATCTTCCGAAGTAACTCCAGGGCCCAACCCTTGCATTGAGCTTCCTGGGGTGTTGTGTGGGTGGGATCACCCCCATCTACCATGTTCCCTAAAGTGTTCCTGTCAGGTGTTAACTTCCTTCACGATGGCAAAGATGGCAGGTACATCGGTGAATAGACAGGGTGGGTAACTGTCCAGGGAGCAGTAAGGCCCTAAGGGGTCTGTAACTGGCAGGATGGGGGAGAACGTGGACAGGATTCCCAGGCTGGAGCCAGAGCTGGTGGAAGGTGAACACAGGGGTGTGTCTTGCAGATACTGAGGTGGCCTTGAGACATCCAGGTGTGCTTGGGTTTGGTATGTGAGCGATGGCCGGAGTCTGGGTGTGGAGATAGAGCACACAGGTGCCTTCCTCTCCCCACAGTGGCCACTGCTCTGAGCTCATTGATCTCTGTTTTAACATAATTTGTTCTTACCGTTAATGTCTGGGGGTGGGGTTGGCACAGCATTGTGCGAGCCTAGTTCCCCAACCAGGGATCTAACCTGCTCTCCTTGCAGTGGGAATGTGGACTCAACCACATGACTGCCACAGAAGTCCCCATACTGTTGATATCTTGATCTGGAGTTTAGTTGAACAGAAAGCACGGGTCACTGTTTATAACCTATCACGGAGAAGGCCGGAGACAGTGTGACAGCACTGAGACTAGGCTGTCTGCAGTTTGTCTAGTAGTGTCCCTGATTCACAGGGTGCTCCTATAACCTGCTAGGGAAAGGGGCAACCTGGAAGGAACAAGGCTGATAGAAGTAAGCAATGTCAAAATGCTGCTGGACGTCCAGTCCATGCCCCCATCCCACCCAAGCTCCTGCTGGCTGAGTGGGGACCAGTGGGCCTGACCTAAAGTTGGCTGGAGGGAAGGGTGAGGGGAACAGACACCTGGGTGGTTGTAGTGAGGAGCAGTGAGGCTGCCCACTGGTTCATGGGGTAGAACACTCTGGATGGCCCCCTGCACCCAGTCAGGCTTCAAAGGGACCAACTAGAAACTTGTGCCCATCATGTGAGGCTTGGGTGTCAGGTGAGATTGTTAACTGTCTGCTTATTGGGCTATATGGGCCAAGTTCACTTCAGACCAGGAACTGCCTGCCTGGCCCCACAACTCAAGAGGGAGGGCAGGAGTGGGTGAGCGTTTGCTATACCCTCGATTGTCTATTTTGGGGGTTTCCGTAATTCAGAAAAACACATGTGCTGAAGTAAGCATGTTTTTCACATTGAATTCAAAGTGTATATAGAGGGGTAACTAAGTCACTTAGTTGTGCCCAACTTTTTGGGACCCCATGGACTGCAGCCCACCAGGCTCCTCTGTCCATGAGATTTTCCAGGCAAGGATACTAGAGTGGATTGCCATTTCCTTCTCCAGGGGCTCCTCCCAACCCTGGGATTGAACCTGGGTCTCCTGCACTACAGGCAGATTTTTTACCGACTGAGCTACAGGGAAGCCCCATATAGAGGGGTACCTTAGAGCAAATTTGCCCCTTTTTGGAAAGGAGTTTTTTGACCCTGAACTTGTACAAGTACAGTTTTGGAGCCTCCAGGCCCCTGCAGGTGCAAAATGCGGGTACCAAGACTGTGAGGCCCTCCACCCTGCTGGGTGAAGAGGCCCTGGTAGAAGTGGTGATGGGTGTGGTGTCGGGGTGGGCAAGCATTGCCATCTGGCTTTGTAAATAACTACACGTGTGATTAGGGGACAATGCAGATTAATACCGCAAGGGGAACACCTTTTCCTACGCAGCTAATGGTGCGCGCAGCAGCAGCCAGGTGGCGCCCTACTCCGGGAGAACTTTTGGAGGTCCAAGGGGCGGGGCAGGAGTCCTTGTAGACTCGGATGGCCTCTCTCCGGTCCGCTGGCTCAGGCCACGCCACGCTCGTGGTTTGTCCCGTCTCCTGAACATATCCTATTGGTTCTGTACCCCAACCCTGCGGGCCATCTGCACCATCTCAAAGGCGGTTCCGTTGCTCGACCCTCGGCTCCCTGTCGGTCAGAGTCAGCTGCCTTCAGAACTGCTTCCCCAGCGCCCCACTGCTACTACCCTGGCCGTCAACCTAAATGCGTATCATCCTCCTGGAACCTCCCCAGGTTCCAGAAGAATGCCTAGGGTCCTCCGTGGTCCATGAAGTCCCTCCTCCCCGCTGCTCCTCATCCTCTCCTGACTAGCTCCCCTCTCCCAGCCTTCCCCCGGGCTCCGCTCTCCGCCCGACGCCCTTCCTGCAGATTCCCAGCACCTGCTTAATGAGGCCAGCCCTCAGCATCCTGGCCACAGCAGCGCCCCTTACTCTACTTCCAGGAGTACACTAGGACCGATTGTTCTCTACTTCCCAAAACTTAACAGAGCTCGCGATAACGTCCCCTCCACCACCCTCACCATCCTCCCTTCTCCACCATCCTTCCCCAGCTTCCACTTATCTGGTACCCCCCGCAGTCCTCCGTCTCCCAGCGCCACTCACGGCCGTTTTCCCTGAAGACACCAGAGGGCGCCTATGAGCCGCGGGCAGGGGCGCGTTCCTGCTCTGACCATTGCCCTGGGGGCTTGCGCGGCCTCACTCGCCCCTCCCCCTCAACCCCCTCAGCTCCAGCTCCCTCTTTGTTTTGGCTGTTCCACCTGCCCGGATGCTTACCCTTCGGGTCTCCACTCAAGTGCACTTTCTAGCAGCCCCTCAGCTCCCGGGCTGTTTCCTCCTCGGCACCCTCCTCTACGAACATGTTCTCTTGTTGACTGTCGGCCCCTCTCCACCCAATGTCAGCTTCCCACAGACGGGTTTTCACTGTTTTGTTTCATGCACAGGGCCTAGCACACAGTAGGTGCTTAATAAGTATTTGGTAAATTACTGAAACCTTGTTTACTAGTGGTGTCGTCACACCAGTTCCCCACCCCGCCCCGGCCCGTGCCCAGCGTCCAACTCAGAGCTCGCAGCCAATGTTTGTTGAATGACTAATGAACGGAACGCGCGGCCCGGTACGAGATCTCCATCCGTGAGACCACTCCTACCCCCGGCCCACTTCCCAACGCCGGACTTCCTCCGCAGCTCCCGCGAGAGCTCCTCCTCCCACTCGCCCCCCCGGAGCCCCTCCCGACCTCTAGGGTTCCCCAACCCCGTTGGACCCCCGCCCCTCCCCCCTCCTCCGCTCACGCTGGTCCCCGCCCCCACCTCCCTCCCTCCGGATCTCACACCACCCCTCCCAAGTCCTCAGCCCTCGAGACCCCCGCCGCCTGCGCGAGTCCTCCAGGCCTCCCCTCTTTAGCCCCCTCGGCTTTAGAGACCCCCGCCTGCCTGGATGTGTGACCCCGCTCCGCCCCTTGCTCCGCGCAGGCGCAGACGCCCTGGTCCGCTCCTCCCACCCCACCCCCAGCAGTCGAGGGGTGGGGCGCGGGCTGGTGGAGGTGGCCACAGCTCCATGGGGCTCCTGGGGCTGCTGAGCCTGCTGCACTCGGTCTTCTTTGGGGACCAGGTAGGCCGCGGGGATCCAGGTCTAACGGGTGGGGTCTGGCCGTTGGCGCCGCTGGGGCGCGTAGAGCCGCAGCCGGGAATGCAGTGAGGACCGCGAGGACTGTGGTCGTGGCATCAGGAGGCACCGGGGCACGCGCAGTGAATCTCCGCGGGTCTGGGGTCTTGCGCGATCGCTGTGGAGACCGTTGCCAGGGAAACCGCCTCAGGTCGTTCGCAGGGCTAGAAGCCCCTCCCCCGCGCCGCAGTCAACCTCCCCCGACTCCCGGGTTTGCGCAAGCGCGGTCACTCGTGCCCAGCCTAAAGCCTCTAAGAAAGACTCCCTCCAGACCCCTCCTCATCGAGCGGACCAGGAGACTGGAGGGAGAGGGAGGCTGCGGCGGGGGCGAGCTGTGCCGAAGCTCGTCAAGCACAGGCGGGTAGAGGGACATGCCACGCCCCGTGCCTTTCCAGGCCTCAGTTTCCCCCTCTGGACGCCAAGCGTATGACTAACATCACCCACGCTGATGTTAATACTAATGTCCATCCCACCGGGCCCGAGCGCTTTGCTACCTCTGACATCCGAATCCTGGAGCCATCATTCCCTCCTTAGGAGGAAACTGAGGCTGGGGGATGCAGCGGGGAGCCCCCAAGGTCATGCCTAGAGCTGGGCTGGAGCCTGAGCCCGGAGCGGATACGCCCGCATGTGACACAGCCAGGAGGCCGGCGGGAGCTATCCATGGTGCTGACGGGTCGCTCGCCCGGCCCCTCCACTCCCGGGAAACTGAGGCCCAGAACCGCGGTCAGGCGACTGGGATTCGGGGACGCGGCCTGGCCCGGCCGGCTCCACCCCTCTCCCACCTCCAGTGGCATTTTCTCCTCACCTGTCAGGGCCCTGTTCAGTCACCCAGCCTGAGCCCATCTCTGTGGTCTCATGACCATCTGGTGTCTTCCTGTTCCCATGCCCCCATGATCCAGCTCCGAGTCAGGGGCCACTTCTGGTTCCGTCTCCAGCCCCTGACACAGCTGAGGCTCAGTAGGGGAGGGCAGAGAATCAAGGGGGCAGAGATGCTCGAGGTCAGGCTCAGAAGGCCCAAGAGTGAACGGACCAAGTGCTGGGGTGGGGGTGGGGAGAAGACAGCCCTGTGCACTAGGAGGTGCAGATGATAGCAGGGATGGAGACTGGGAGGGGACCCCCCTCAGACCTGGGCACTGCTTCTCAGCACCTCCCAAGACTGAGCCTGGGGTTCTGGGAGCCTCTGAGGGTTACGAAGGCTCTTGTGGTTATAGAATTTCCAGTGATGCCACATTCTGGCTGTGCCTCAGAGATTTACAGGGTCAAGTCTTGGGCGATGTCAGAGACATGATGTTCCAGAGGCTTGGGGACAAGGGCATTTTGCCTTGGGGTCTCAGCCCTCAATACGTCGGCCACCTGATGCAAAGAGCTGACTCACTGGCAAAGACCCTGATGCTTTGGAAGTTTGATGGCAAAATGAAAAGGGGGAGGCAGAGGATGAGATGGCTGGAGGGCATCACTGAGTCAATGGACATGAGTTTGAACAAACTCCAGGAGACAATGAAGGACAGGGAAGTCTGGTGTGCTGCAGTCCATGGGGTCGCAAAGAGGCAGACATGACTTAGTAACTGAACAACAATAATCTAGCCCTCATGTGCTCTAGCCTTCCAGGTCAAAGACACACCCAGAGTGGTGAGAAATGCCCAGGGAGGATCTACTGGGACTCCTGCATGAATTTAGGCAACCTGCTCCCTGCCCTGAGCCTCAGTTTGCCCCGTGTATGAAGATAGGACTAGTCACTGGACCCTCCAAGTCCCTGCCAGCTCTAATGTTCTGGTTAAGGACAGTGCTATTTGAAACTGGGTGGGGGAGCTAAGACTTCATCCCATGGGAGTGGGGGCAGTGATTCTCCAACCCACCTCCCAGTGAACAAAGTGAGAAACTGAGGCCAGAGAGAGACGTGCCCAAGGTTGTACAGGGGAGTCAAGGTGGAGCTGAAGCCGAGGCCCTGGGCTCTGTTCTCTCCCCACCCCCACTCAGCCCCAGGACTCCTCTATGGGGACTGCCCTTGCTCTAAAGGCCTCATCATTTTCCTGGTCCAGCCCCACCACCCTCTGTCCTCTGTGGCCCCACCAGAAGCCTGTATGCCTCGAGTGGGCTCTGATCTTCCCTGGTTCCAGGCATCAGACCTGCTGTTTCCTCAGCCTGGAAGGCTTTTCCCTTCCTTGATCCCATGCCCAATTCTGATTCATTCTGAAGGGGCCCAGCACCCATGTCCTCTTCTCAGTGCAGCCTTCCCAGCCTCTGGAAGGACTTCTTCTGCCCGCTGCACCCCCTTCTGAGCCCTGTAGGCTGGGGACAGCAATGTCCAGCTCTAGAGGCTCTGGGACAGTCAAGGTCTGTGTCCTCTCAGGGCCCTCAGCACTGTCATCCCAGGATGGGGCACACGGGGCCTCCTGCAACTCACCCAACAGGAAACAACGTGGTCCTTTTGTCCTTGGCTGCCCCTCCTGTCCCGGCCTTCCTCGCACCAGCCCTTGCAAGGGCTGCAGCCACCTTCCCATTTTACAGAGAGAAATGGGAGGGTCTCCAGGTGAATGATTGTTTGCTCTGGTCCCCCAGCCAGGAGAAGACGGAGGCAGGTCCTGAAGCTGTGTCTTGTGGCCCTAGTGCTTCCTTCATAGCTTTGGGCACCAGGCAGCCTGAGCCGCAGCTACAGATTCGGCTTCTGGGTGTCAAACCCTCAAGTGGCCCCCAGGGACTCATTGAGGATCTGATACAGCTGGGGATGGGTACTTTGGGGACCCCAGACCTACCCCTCCTCCGGCTTCCCTTATGCAAGGCTGAATTGTGGATTCCACCTGGGACAGAGTCAGAGAGATTCAGAGAAAGCCAGGGATAGAGGAATGTGGGGAGGGATATGGAGTCACGGAGGCGCTGACACACTCTGCCAAGGAAGCGGGGAGAAATGCAGGGTCCCAGGTGCATGCCTGCCCATCCCCCAGCTCACCTCCCTATGCTAGTCAGGACCCTCGAGGCCCTCCAGCTGTGTCCCAGCCCTGGCCTGCCCTGACCCATCGGAACAAGGCCAGGCTTGATCCGTGGGGAAGGGCTTCCTGCCCCACCGTCCCTGGGCTGCCCTCCCTCCACCCTGAGATTCTGATGTAACACCCAGGACTGGATGCTTTACTCTCAGATTCTTCAGATTCAGCCACTTCTAAGAGCAGGTTCTAAGAGGCCATTTCGCCCCGAAATGGAGTGGAGGACAAGAGGTCATGGTCATTGGGGCGTTCCCTTTCCTTAGAGGGGTTCACCCACACACATACACACACCCCCTGAACCCTAGCGAAGGCCCGACGCCCGGCAGCCAGAGGCGGTCCCCGCCCCGGGCCGCCATTGGCTGTTGCCATGGCACCAGCCATCTTCCCGAGCCGTCATTGGCCGCCGCGCCTGCATCCATCCCGCATCCTCCCCCGCTCGCGGTGGTCTCGCCCAGCGCCCTGAGCGGCGGCGCCGCCTGTCGAGGCCCAGACCGGGCTTTGTCCGCCCTGGAGCCCCCTGCCAGACCCGCCGAAATCCCGGAGCCCTGGAGCCTGGGCCCCGCGGCCGCCCCAGCCCTGGAAGACTGGGAGCTTGGGAGGGGCTGGCGTAGCTGCGCGGAGGGAGGAAGACCCAAGCTCACAGCACTGCACCGCAGCCAGCCCAACCCCAATGAAATAGAGTAAGCGGACGCCTTCCTTGGGTGGAGGGCAGGGAGGGCAGCCTTCGCCTCGCCAGGAGTCTCCATCCTTTTCTCTCTGCCTTGCCTGTAAATACACAATGTGGAGACTCCATTTCTTCAGGGTGGAGCCGGAGGAGAAACTGTGTCCCAGGGAGCTGGGCGTCTGCGTCGCTGCAGCTGGTCCCATGCAAACACCCACCCACAGGTTTCAACACCCAGGCCTCCCAGAGCCTGCGGGCTGGCCAGTGTGCCTAGGGGGATGCTGCTGCGTCCCTCTGGGTGTCAGCTGAATCAGAGGAAATGCGGCCCCTTGCTGCTCATTCAGACAACCCCCCAGCTGTAGGTCCTTTCTTATTGGTGATGGAGATGTCTGATGCAGTTCCTCGAGGCAGCCTGGGATGAAGGGCAGGCAGGAGGGCTTCCAGGAGGAGGCTGCACTGTGAGGGATGGCAGGAGTCAGGAGAGGTAGTCTGGGCAGGAGAACTGCATGTGTCAAGGCCTGGGGTGGGGGGAGAAAGAGCTGCCAGTGGCAGTGACGTGGGGCCTCTGTGAAGGAGTCACAGCTTATGCTGAAGGCCCCGGGGAGCCCTGGAGGCATTGGCGCAGGGGAGAAATGGAGTCCAGCTTGTGATTTTCCAAGTTCCCTCTGACTGTGTGAAAAGTGGATCATGGGAGGCTAGGAAGGGGCTGGTGAGGCTGCCCTGAGAGGGTCCCTCCAGGGCAGAGCTTGAGGTGGGTGATGGGAGTGTGGGGTTAGAGACCCAGGTTGGGATGAGAGGGGGGAGCCCGGGGGGTGGCCCAGCTGCCAAGTTCAGTCTGATGGGGACACAGCAGTAACTACTGAGTGTGAGGGGGGTGAAAGGTCTGAAGTTCCACTGGGCCATTCCAGAAGAGCTCATGAGGGCAGCCTGGGGAGGGGGCTGCAGGCAGGGCCTGGGTTTGGGGAATGGGAGGATTATGCCTGGGACTACTGCTCCCACCTGGGTGGGCACGTGTGGTGGTCTCTGCCAGGACACAGGGCCCCCGCTGGACCCCAGGGGTCTCACTGCAACTCCAGTCCATCCTGATGCCCAGCTGGGACCCCTGGCTGAGTCATAGGCAGGATCAGTACTTCGGTGGAAGGGGAGGCTGTGGTCTTCGGGCACCAGTCTCCCCCACCTGGCATGCTGTCTCCTGTAGGACTGTCCTGTCTGCCTGTCACTTGTGGTTTGCTCCATGACAGCCATCCCACCTGGCCCTCTAATCTCCCACAAGACAGGCCTGGCAGATCGAGTTCTCCCCATTTGTCAGATGTGCAAACTGAGGCCTGCAAAGAGGGCGGGGCTGGTATACCTCCAGCACTGCCTGGACTTGTGAGCACTTGCAGGGCAGTGTCTGAGTTCCATGCATGCCTGGTACATCCCCCTTGGCTCAGCTTCTCTCTCTGGGAACAGTCTAAGGATGGTCACTGAGACTCTAGGCTCAGGACTGTGACAAGGTGTCAGATGACAGGGCCAGGCATGCAGTAGATCCTCTGAATGATTAGAAAGGACTGACTCCATGTCATGCCTGGGGCCAAGCCCCTGCACCGCTACTCCAGGCTCAGCTGTGCCCTTGGGATCCCTAGGGTGAGGGGGTCTCCTTGGTGAGGGAGAGAGAGGAGAATGAGTGAAAAAGCGAATGAATGGGTGCGGCCAGGTGGGGGAGGGGGAGGGGAGGGGGCAGGTGCGCGGCCCCCCCTGCCGTGGGCAGGGGTGGCTGACTGATTGACTTGGGGAAGGAGCTCCTAGGGAGGAGGTGGCAGAGGAGATGGGCTGCCATTGGTGTGCCTCAGACAAAGGCGGAGGGAGGGGGCATGGGCTGATGGGAAGGGAACAAAGAGGGAAGGGGGCTGGTGGTAGGATTGCACCGTCAGGAGGGCCAAGCCGAGGGAGGAGGCACTGGCCAGCTGGACAGACGGAGGAGGTTGGGCCGAGTGAGGAAGGACAGCCAGACACACAAAGAAGCAAGCACTGGTGGCCATGTGCTGGGGATGGGGCAGGAGGCCCCGGGGGCCAGAGGGGCTAGCAGAGGGCTGACCGGAGGGGCACCGGGCCCAGCAGGGAGGTACTCTGGATCCAACTGCTGCTTGAATGGGTGTGGGGGCTGCAGGTGTCCAAGTTCCAGACCCCTAGGTGACCCCCATGGTTCTGGGTCTCTCTAACTGTACAGTTGCCAGGGCTCCACCATCAGCTTGTCCACCACTTTCTTAGAACCTTCATGGCATTCTTATTGTCCATCATCTGGACCAGCTGGCAGTCTGTCCACCCAGCCTCTGGGCAGTTGTGCTCATTCAGGAGAAGGTCTTGGTTTATCATCTGTCTGTCTGTCTGTCTCTGTCTGTGTGTCTGTGAGCCTGGTGGCACTGGGCTGGAAAGCCCACCTGCAAGTTTAAATTGTCAGATTGGGGACTACCTCGGTGGTCCAGGGGTTGAGACATATGGCCTTGAATGCAGGGGGTGTGGGTTCAATCCCCAGTTGAGAAACTAAGGTCCCACGTGTCATGGATGTGGCCAAAAATTAATAATAATAATAAAATTAAATTGTCAGGCTATCTGTCTATCTAGCTGGCTGTCCGTTTGTGTGTCCAGAAGCCCCCACAGTGAGGGCCAGCATCTGTCTGTGTGTCTTGTCTATTGGTCACTTTGGCTGTCTGTCTGAAAACCTGTTCAATGGCTCTGTCCCTCTGTCTCCTGTTGTCCCGGCCTGCTTGTGTCTGTCACTCCATCTGCCAGGTCGTCTGTCCCCCAGACTCCCTGGACCAGCACCATCCTGCCTGCAACATCCAGCCACCCTGCCTGAGACCCACCCAGGGCTGGGTGGGAGGGCCAGAACCTAGGTCAGAGGCTGCACCCTCCCCAGACCCTTAGATGATCCCTCTCTCCCGTGGCCCCAGGCACTACAGGCGCTGAAGATGACGAGCTCAGTGGCAGCCTATGAGCAGCTGGTGCGGCAGGTGGAGGCCTTGAAGGCCGAGAACAGTCACCTGCGGCAGGAGCTTCGGGATAATTCAAGCCACCTGTCCAAGCTGGAGACAGAGACGTCGGGAATGAAGGTGTGAGGCGAGGCGAGGCGAGGCGAGGCCTCAGCCTTCGGCGCAGGGACAAACAAGGCATGGGTGGGCAGGACGAGGGCATCTAACAGATGGCCAGACCCGGAGCTCCCAGGCCTCACCGACCACTGTCTTTCCTGCCTCCATTTTCAGGCGGTCCTGCAGCACTTACAGGGCAAGCTAGAGCAGGAGGCCCGTGTGTTGGTGTCCTCCGGGCAGACTGAGGTGCTGGAACAGCTGAAAGGTGAGGCACTGACCTGGGACTTCCTCTGAATACTGCAGGGAGGGGAGGAAGGGAGAGGTACTTATTTTCACCTCTCTCTCCATGCCCACCAAGCCCTGCAGATGGACATCACCAGCCTGTATAACCTCAAGTTCCAGCCCCCAGCTCTGGCCCCTGAACCCACTACCCGGACCCCTGAGGGAAGCCCGGTGCACAGCTCTGGGCCCTCCAAGGAGAATTTTGGGGAGCTGAGCCGGGCCACCATTCGGCTCCTAGAGGAACTGGACCGGGAACGGTGAGATGGGGGGGATCTCCACCCACCTTGTGAGCCCTCCTGCCCTGCCCCCACCCCACCCCACCCCACCCACTGTCCCCAGGGGGGCTGGTACCTCAGCCCCCTTCCCTGGCCCAACTGACCTCAACCGGAGGACAAAGAGGAGGGGGGTGTTCCTGCTGAGGGGAAGACTCCTGGGAGACGTCCCCAGGGGTCCCGGACACACAGGCATTGCCAGGGATAGGGCTGTGTCCGGTGCCAGGGCTCAGAGTCAGGCCTGGAGCCAGGGGGACTCAAGGCAATCTTTATGGAGAAAGGGCTGCTGCCCAAGAAACCTGGGCCTGAGGCCAGGAGGAGGCAGGGTCTGGGTGCCTAGCTCAGCTGGGTCGTGTAGGGTCAGGTAGAACAGCTCTGGAGCAAGCTGGAGTTAACTCTATGCTTTGCTGTCTGACCTCAGGCAGGAACCCTAGCCCCTGCTAGCCTCAGACTTCTGCCCTGTAGAATGGGAATAACAGTGTCTCCGCACAAGTCATGAAGAAGTCTGAGCCTCAAGTTTACCCTGTGTAGGCTAGAAGGTAATTATCCAGTATTGGAGAGGTGTTAACCTCCTCAGAGCCTTTCTCCGAGGATTACAGTCTACAAATGAGTTGCCTTTTTAACTTTCAATTAATTTCTGCACCCCATCCCCACCCCAGTCCCGGGAGTGCTATGGACGCTGAGATTTTGCCACACTGACTTTTTTAACATGACACCCAAGAAGTGATCATTAATATCAGGGTAGACAGCACATAAGCCTCGGCTCCCGCCCTGAGAGCCCGCGCCCACCAACCTGCCCTTCCCCAGGTGTTTCCTGTTGAATGAGATTGAGAAGGAGGAAAAGGAGAAGCTCTGGTATTACTCGCAGTTGCAGGGGCTATCTAAGCGCTTGGATGAACTCCCGCACGTGGAGACGGTGAGCTCCCTGGGTTGCCCCGGGGTCGACAGGGCCCCGCCTATGGCGGGAGGCATAGAGCGGAGGTGGAGGCCTCTCCCTCTCCCGGGAGCCCCCTCACCGGGGCCCGTCCGCTCCTCCCAGCAGTTCTCAATGCAGATGGATCTGATCCGGCAGCAGCTGGAATTCGAGGCCCAACACATCCGCTCGCTGATGGAGGAGCGCTTCGGCACCTCGGACGAGATGGTGCAGCGGGCGCAGGTACTGCGCGGGCGGGGCAGTGGGAGAATTAGAGCGCAGATCTTGTGGGAGGAGTCTGGGTTAGAGGGCGGGGTTATATGCCTGAGGGCGAATCAGAGAGCAGAGGCTCCTGTGGGTGGGGCCTGTCGCAGGTGGCAGAGCCACAGCTAGAGCGGGTTGTGAACAGAGCCAGAGGGGGCTTAGGCCGGACCCAGCACAGAGGGCAGAGTCCCCGGGCGATGGGGACGGGGCCGACAGTGCGAGGAACTGAGTCTGAACAAGACTTGGGCGTTGCCAGTCAAATGGCGGGACCAAGTCAGAAAGTTGAGTGTGTCTGGTGGGCAGCCAGGGGTCTAAGTTTTGAGCGGGTCCAGAGTCCGGGGGTTAAGGGTGGGGCCAGGAAGTGAGTGGAGACAAGTAACTGGGTGGGGTTTAGAGTGGGAGGGCCACATTAAGGAAGAAGCCCAGGGTCAGAGCCCAGGGTGAGGCTATGACAGTGGGTGGGGCCGATTTGAGCTGAGGGTGGGGCCATATTGGGACGTGGGCGGAGTCGGGACGAGTCAGGATTTCCACAGCATGCATTTTCTCCCACTCAGATCCGTGCTTCCCGTCTGGAGCAGATCGACAAGGAACTGCTGTCCGCGCAGGACCGAGTGCAGCAGACCGAGCCCCAGGTACCAGGGGCCGGAGCTAGGGCCCTAGTGGATGATGACAGCCAAGGCATTAAGGGGACCCCCAAGACCCTGCCCCCACTACGTTGTCATGGCAGCCTGAGAGCTTTGTATGGTGCCCCTGGGCGGAAACTACAGGCCTGGCGCTCTCCCACAGGCCTTGCTGGCAGTGAAGTCGATGCCCATGGACGAGGACGCTGAGAATGAGGTCCCCACGCACCCTGAGGATGGTGCCCCTCAGCCAGGCAACAGTAAGGTGAGGGGAGTCCAGGTCGGGGGATGCTCACAGGCGAGGTGGAGGGATGGCGGTGGCTTGGTTGGGATACATAGTGAAGTGGGTCCTGCACCCCTACTGCATTTGAAGGCCCTTCCTCTCCAGGCGGCTATAAAGCTTATCCAGGTGTGGGAGGATCGCCCTGAGTTGGAGTGCTTGGTGAGGCTGGGTTGTAATCTGGAGCCTGGCATAGGTGTGGCTACCTGTCCTGTAAATTTGGAGGGCATGCTAGACTTAAGAGTCCCCGTGATACCGGTGGGGTGGGCCTTTGGCCCTCACGGACTGGGGGCGTCTCTGCAGTAGCATGTATGTGTGTGCTGTTCTCTGGGAGGATGCAGGGTGAGGGTATTAGGGTGAGCGAGGGCTAACATGATGGGACTCCCTTGTTTAAGGGGAGTCCCCAGAAGCTGGGGGACTGTCCCTGGCTGGGGAGTGCAGCCTCCCCACCCTGACATCTCCTGCCTCTCGCAGGTGGAGGTGGTCTTCTGGCTCCTGTCCATGCTGGCAACGCGGGACCAGGAGGACACGGCGCGGACGCTGCTCGCCATGTCCAGCTCACCCGAAAGCTGCGTGGCCATGCGCCGCTCAGGCTGTCTGCCGCTGCTGCTGCAGATCCTGCACGGCACTGAGGCCGGGGCCGGGGGTCGCAACGGGACCCCCGGGGCTCCGGGAGCCAAGGACGCGCGCATGCGTGCCAATGCAGCGCTGCACAATATCGTCTTCTCTCAGCCCGACCAGGGGCTAGCACGCAAGGAGATGCGCGTGTTACACGTGCTGGAGCAGATCCGCGCCTACTGCGAGACCTGTTGGGACTGGCTGCAGGCCCGGGATGGCGGGCCTGAGGGCAGCGGCACTGGTGCTGGTGAGTGTGCATCCTGGGCTCCCCGAGGGGCAGGGCAGCACCCTGGGGTGTCAGGGGCCTCTGGCTTCTCCTGGGCACCTGCTTTGTGCCTGGCGCTGGCTGAGGTCTCATGGGAACCTGGGAAGATAGACTGGCGAAGGGACAACCAGGAACAACCCAGGCCGCGGGATAGATGTTCAAGAAACCATGGATTGTAGGCAACCCTCCAAACGTGAGTGCGGAGTTTGAGATTCCTAGCTTTGGTGGCGGAGAAGGCAATGGCACCCCACTCCAGTAGTCTTGCCTGGAAAATCCCATGGATGGAGGAGCCTGGCGGGCTGCTGTCCATGGGGTCAGCGCTAAGAGTCGGACACGACTGAGCGACTTCACTTTCACTTTTCACTTTCATGCATTGGAGAAGGAAATGGCAACCCACTCCAGTGTCTTGCCTGGAGAATCCCAGGGACAGGGGAGCCTGGTGGGCTACCGTCTATGGGGTCGCATAGAGTCGGACACGACTGAAGCAACTTAGCAGCAGCAGCAGCAGCAGCAGCTTTTGTGGCTGATTGCAAAGTTAATATCCGATGCTGAGCACCAGGCTGAGTGAGGCAGGTCGCTCCTTGTTCACTTTAGAGGTTCTGTAAAGGAGGCCCCTCTGCTCCAGGAGTGACTCCCACAAGCCCAGCGCACAGCACTTTCAAAAACTCTGTGGTTTTGGCAGGCCTGCAGAGTGCAGACCACAGGGAGGGGCGGGGACCCACCAGGTCACATCTCCGGGAGTGGGAGGGCTCTGACCATGGTCCTCGTGCCCACAGCGCCGGTGCCCATAGAGCCACAGATCTGTCAGGCCACCTGCGCCGTGATGAAGCTGTCCTTTGACGAGGAATACCGCCGAGCTATGAATGAGCTGGGTGAGTGTCCCTCATCAACCCCCGCCTCTGATCTGGTCCAAGGTCTCCAGGCCTCCTCCAGTGCAGGGCAGGCTCTGGGCCCTAGTGGTTCTGGGACTCAGACAATGGGGGCAGGGCAGGGAAAGTCAGGAGCTGAGGTGAATTGAACCTACCAGTAGTCAGGGCAGGGCGACCCTGTGAAATTTTAGGTTTGGGAATATTACATCTTTTTCCTAACGAAGGTCAGTTGAAATGTTGGAAACAGAAATACCAAGGGTGCAAATGACATTCATCTGCTCTGTTTTACTCTAATTAATACAAAATAAGGCACATACTTCTCACCTGGCAGGTGGTCGGAGCACTCAGAAGTTCCCTAAGGTCTCACATGGTCCGACATCGTGGGGTGAGGGGTGGGGGAGCAGCTGGGCGCAGCCTTTCTAGGGCAGGGCGGGGGGCATCTGGAGCAGTGGCCACTTTACAAGAGCGCATAGCTCTTGAGGCTTTCCTCTCTTGGCTGTTCCACAGACCCCTGGGGGAGGGGGTCTGTGGAGGCCCTCCAGGAGGCCTGAAAGGTCACCTGTGTTGATGAAGTTAAGATATGATTTGCCTTTTCCCCTCTTGTGGGCATGGCGTGTTCAGTGCAATTTAACAGGCACGTAACAACTCTGAGGACCCCTGGGCTGTGCTTTCTGGGGTTATAAGATTTCTCCGTTTTAATTTATAGTATGGTAAATATTTGTTATAGGAGTATAGTTGATTTATAATGTGTTGGTTTCAGGTGTAAATTGATTCAGCTATATATATATATATTTTTATTCTTTTCCATTATGGCTTATCACAGGGTATTGAATATAGTTCTCTGTGCCATAGAGTAGGACCTCGTTGTGCATCCATCCTGCACATAATAGCGTACATCTGCTAACCCCAGCCCCCCACTCCGTCCTTCCCTGTCAGCAACCACAAGTCTATTCTCTGTGTCTGTGAGTCTGTTTGGGGGAGAGGTTCATTTGTGTCATATTTTAGATTCCACATAAGTAACATCATATGGCTTTTGTTGTTGTCTTTCACAGAAAATCTCCAGTTGCATTCATGTTGCTGCAAATGGCAATATTTTGTTCTTTTTTGTGGCTGAGTAATATTCCACTATATGTATATATGAGTTCCTGGGAGTGGATTTTTAAGAAGCAAAAAGGCTTTGGATACCCTCCTTAACTTTGAATTATGTATCTCAACATTTTTTTCAAATTGTAGTAAATTATATATAACATAAAATTTACTGTTTTAACCATTTTTTAAACAATTATTTTTATGGAAGGATAATTGTTTTACAGTATTGTTGGTTTCTGCCATATACTGCCATGTATGAATCAGTCATAGGTGTGTGTGTGTATATATATGTATGTCCCCTCCCTCTTGAACCTCCCTCCCACCTCCCACCATTCTAACCATTTTAAATCATATTTTCTCAAACTGAAACTCCGTCCCCATTAACCTCTCACTCCCTCTCCCCCAGCGCTAGCCCCTGGCAACCAAGAGCCCACCCTGTGTGTGTGTGGATTGGCCTGTTCTAGATGTTTCCCATAAGTGGAATCACATCCTGTGTGTCCTTCTGTGTCCACTTCTCTCACTCAGCATCATGTTCTCAGGGTCCATCCACGTGGTAGTGAGTGTCAGGGCTTCTCTCCTTTTCAGGGCTGAGTGATGCTCCCGGGTGTGGAGGGACCATATTGTGTTTATCCATCATCTGGTGATGGGCACTTGGGTTTTGTCCATCTTCTGGGTATCGTGACTCATTCTGCTGTGTACACACATACAAAGGGTCACTTTGGAAGCTTGTGGGTTTGTGTTGCCAAGCCCCTCCCCAGGGTGGCCCCCACTGGTGTGCTCATGAGCAAAAACGCTTCACAGCCCTGAGAAGGATCCCGTTGCTGAGCGAGGGGAAGGGCCGTGTGTGTCTGGGTTCCTGCACCTTTTGACCATCACCCTCCACATTCGTGAGAACCCTGTGTCCTAGTGAACAGAAGATTGTGTGTGTGGGCCATCAGCAATGGCTCCTGAGCATATGCCATCTGGTCCGTCCTGGGGACGTGGCGGGGCACAGCCTTCCGCCCTGCCCTCAGTGGTTCTCCGTCTAATGGTTTTGAGGCTTCTTGTTTGGGAATTTGGGGGCCTTCCCTGAGGAAGTGACTCTTGAACAGAAGGGGACCCAGGAAACTGGGTGGACAGTGGGGAAGAGCACCTGGGCAGAGGGAATAGTGCATGCAAAGGCTCTGCAGTTGGACCAAGTGTGACTGGAAACTGAGGGTGGAAAGGAAGCAGGCGTGGAGGCACAGGGCACTGGGGGAAGGCCCAGCCTGCCAGCCAGCTATCTGGAGGAGGTGTCCTCAGAGTCGGGCTTCAAAAGTAGGTTTAAGGAGAGCAGATTGGGGGTGGGACAGAAGGGAGGGTGTATAGTCGAATGACCTGTGAGGCGGGATGGCTGGGGGCATCTGACCACCCTTGCGCTCCCGGGTCCCCCTACAGGTGGGCTGCAGGCAGTGGCGGAGTTACTGCAGGTTGACCATGAGATGCACAAGATGACCCGGGACCCTCTCAACCTGGCCCTGCGCCGATACGCTGGCATGACCCTCACCAACCTCACCTTCGGGGACGTTGCCAACAAGGTGCCTGGGTGGGTGGGTCGGCCTCACCCGGCCCGGAGCAGCGCTGAGCTGTGGGACAGGCGGGGAGACTGTGGCCCAGCTTCTCCCTCGACCAGCGTCCTCTTGGCCATTCTGCCCTGTGGACTGGGGGGCCTCTGGGCTGTGGATGGAGGGCTGGGGGGAGGCCAGTGTTTGCATCTGCCTGAGCCTCAGGCTCATCTGAGCAATGAAATGACTGCTCCCCTCCCTCCATGGTGGTGAAGATGGGGGTGGGGTTCAAGCTCCAGCACATTGCAAGTGCTTGCTTAACACTCGCCCCACCTGTCCTCCCTATATGGCATGACTTCCCTGTGCCCCCCACAGGCTGCACTGTGCGCCCGCCGGGGCTGCATGGAGGCCATTGTGGCCCAGCTGGCATCTGAGAGTGAGGAGCTGCACCAGGTATCAGGAGGCTGTGGGAACACTGGGGGGCGGGGGGAGGTGGAGGGCATCCCCTGGGCTTTGCCGTGTGCCAGCTGCTTCAGGCCTTAAGGGTGGGAGCCTGGCCCAGGCCCACCCTGCCTGCCCTGCCCCGCCCCCAGGTCGTGTCTAGCATCCTGCGCAACCTGTCCTGGAGGGCCGACATCAACAGCAAGAAGGTGCTGAGGGAGGTGGGCAGCATGACTGCCCTGATGCAGTGCGTCCTGCGAGCCACCAAGGTGGGCATCGGGTGGGTGGCTGAGGGGCGGGGCAGCCAGGGCGGTCAGGAGGCCCCTCCACCTAGGGGGAAACCAAGTCAGACAACCCACTGCTTGGTAATGGGCCCACACCTGGGGCTTCCAACATTGCCGCTCAGAGAACCTGTCATGGCTGATTCCATTACTTGTTAGTTAAATTTGAAAATGCATCTGGGTACCTTATGTGGGTGCCTCCGGGGAGAGGGCCTGGTGAGTAGGATGTGTCATCCCCCCCACATTGTTGACCCCCTGCCACTCCTGCCCCGCACCCAGGAGTCCACCCTGAAGAGCGTGCTTAGCGCCCTGTGGAACCTCTCGGCGCACAGCACGGAGAACAAGGCAGCCATCTGCCAGGTGGATGGTGCCCTGGGCTTCCTGGTAAGCACACTGACTTACAAGTGCCAGAGCAACTCGCTAGCCATCATTGAGAGCGGTGGTGGCATCCTGCGCAATGTGTCCAGCCTCATCGCCACCCGCGAGGACTACAGGTCAGCTGGGGGCAGGGGAAGGGGATGGGGGGCAAGGGAGTAGGGAATGCTGGGGTCAGAGGAATGAGGTGTGGGGGGCACTGGGGCGGGGCTTGGGGAAAGAAGTGGCGGGGGGAAGGAGAGGGGGTGCTGTGGGGTGGAGGAAGGAGGTGTAAGGGGCACTGGAGCAGGGCTGGGGGTAAAGAGGTGGGGGAGGGAGTGGGGGTACGGGGGTGGGGCTGGCAGCTCCCCCTCTGCAGTAAACTCCTGGGGGAGCCTTGCCTTCTCCTGCCAATGAGTCATCTAGATGACCCCAGGTGCTATTTTTAGTATAAATACATCCCCAATACTGCATGGGATATACTTGTACTCCATTTTAAACTAGTTTTGTAGAAATAAACATAATATTCAAGTAATAATAATAATACTTGTTATTTATTAAAATGTTATTCACTATGTAATAAGTAACTTACTAGGTAACATTAACAATAAGCAATACTTCAATATGTGAACAGAGATAACTTTTAAAAGTATATCCCAAACTCTGCATGTGATATAGTTGTACTAAATTTTAAATTAACTCAGTAAAAATATACATAATTTTCTAAATAACATTAATAATAAATACTTGCTCTTTATTAAAATATTCATTAATATTAAGTAAAACAATACCTATTCTTCATTAACATATTTATTTCCTACTATGTAACATATTGGATACTTATACTGAATTTTAAATGAATTTATTAAAATAAAAATGCATCATTTTCTAAACAGCAATAAAAACTTATTATTTATTAATATCACTTATTAATATTACTAATAAGTAATGCTTCTGATGTATGAAAGTACATAACTTTTAAAAAGTATATGTCTCAGTATATCCCAAATATTGCATGGGATATACCTGTGCTGAAGATTTTATTAGTTAAAACATTAAGAAACAACACTTAGATTTGTTTCCTTTTAATACTATCTGTGTGTGTGTGTGTGTGTGTGCTTAGTCACTTAGTTGTGTCTCACCCTCTAGGACCCCATGGACAGAGGAGCCTGGTGGGTTACAGTCCATGGGATTTCCCAGGCAAGAATACTGGAGAGCATTGCCATTTCTTTGTCCAGGCTCCCAATCCAGAGGTTGAATCCACCTCTCCCATATTGGCAGGTGGATTCCTTACCACTAGCGCCACCTGGGAAGCCCCCAATACTATTTTCAGTATATCCCAAATATTACATGGGATAAGTAAGTGTGTTAGTCGCTCAGCTGTGTCTGACTCTTTGCAACCCCATGGAGTATAGACCTCCAGGCTCCTCTGTCCATGGAGTTTTCCAGGCAAGAATACTGGAGTGGGTTGCCATTCACATCTCCAATTACATGGGATATACTTGTGCTAACGATCTTACCCCAGTAGAGAATTCCCTGGCGTGCTTTCATTACCAAGGGCCCAGGTTCAGTCATCCCTGGTGGGGGAAATAAGATCTTACAAGTCATGGAGTGGACAGAAAAAAAAGTCTTATCAAGCAAAATAAAACATTTCATCTACTACTAATGCTATAATAAATAGAAACAAAAACCTCTAGCATAGGTATATAATGAAATATACTACACACTACTATATGTAAAATAACAAGGACCTACTGTATAGCACAGTGAATTCTACTCAATCTAGTAGATGCGAAAAGAATCCAAGAAAGAATGTACAAAGGTATAACAGAACCACTTTGCTGTACGTCTAAAACTAACAACATTGTAAGTCAATTATACTCCATTATAGAATAAAAATTTTAATAAAATGAGTTAACTAAATTTCATTTTAAATGAGTATTATTAATGAATTAATAGTAGTTTAATCAGATCAGATCAGTCGCTGAGTCTTGTCGGACTCTTTGTGACCCCGTGAATTGCAGCACGCCAGGCCTCCCTGTCCATCACCAACTCCCAGAGTTCACTCAGACTCAGGTCCATCGAGTCAGTAATACCATCCAGCCATCTCATCCTCTGTCATCCCCTTCTCCTCCTGCTCCCAATCCCTCCCAGCATCACAGTCTTTTCCAATGAGTCAACTCTTCGCATGAGGTGGCCAAAGTACTGGAGTTTCAGCTTTAGCATCATTCCTTCCAAAGAAATCCCAGGGCTGATCTCCTTCAGAATGAACTGTTGGATCTCCTTGCAGTCCAAGGGACTCTCAAGAGTCTTCTCTAACACCACAGTTTAAAAGCATCAATTCTTTGGCGCTCAGCCTTCTTCACAGTCCAACTCTCACATCCATACATGACCACTGGAAAAACCATAGCCTTGACTAGACAGACCTTTGTTGGCAAAGTAATGTCTCTGCTTTTGAATATGCTGTCAAGGTTGGTCATAACTTTTCTTCCAAGGAGTAAGCGTCTTTTAATTTCATGGCTGCAGTCACCATCTGTAGTGATTTTGGAGCCCAAAAAATAAAGTCTGACACTGTTTCCCCATCTATTTCCCATGAAATGATGGGACCGGATGCCATGATCTTTGTTTTCTGAATGTTGAGCTTTAAGCCAACTTTTTCACTCTCCTCTTTCACTTTCATCAAGAGGCTTTTTAGTTCCTCTTCACTTTCTGCCACAAGGATGGTGTCATCTGCATATCTGAGGTTATTGGTATTTCTCCCGGCAATCTTGACTCCAGCTTGTGTTTCTTCCAGTCCAGCGTTTCTCATGATGTACTCTGCATATAAGTTAAATAAACAGGGTGACAATATACAGCCTTGACGTACTCCTTTTCATATTTGGAACCAGACTGTTGTTCCATGTCCAGTTCTAACTGTTGCTTCTTGACATGCATACAAATTTCTCAAGAGGCAGATCAGGTGGTCTGGTATTCCCATCTCTTTCAGAATTTTCCACAGTTTATTGTGATCCACACAGTCAAAGGCTTTGGCATAGTCAATAAAGCAGAAATAGATGTTTTTCTGCAACTCTCTTGCTTTTTCCATGATCCAGCGGATGTTGGCAATTTGATCTCTGGTTCCTCTGCCTTTTCTAAAACCAGCTTGAACATCAGGAAGTTCACCGTTCACATATTGCTGAGGCCTGGCTTGGAGAATTTTGAGCATTACTTTACTAGTGTGTGAGATGAGTGCAATTGTGCAGTAGTTTGAGCATTCTTTGGCATTGCCTTTCTTTGGGATTGGAATGAAAACTGACCTTTTCCAGTCCTGTGGCCACTGCTGAGTTTTCCAAATTTGCTGGCATATTGAGTGCAGCACTTTCACAGCATCATCTTTCAGGATTTGGAATAGCTCAACTGGAATTCCATCACCTCCACTAGCTTTGTTCGTAGTGATGCTTTCTAAGGCCCACTTGACTTCACATTCCAGGATGTCTGGCTCTAGGTCAGTGATCACACCATCGTGATTATCTGGGTCGTGAAGATCTTTTTTGTACAGTTCTTCTGTGTATTCTTGCCGTCTCTTCTTAATATCTTCTGCTTCTGTTAGGTCCATACCATTTCTGTTCTTTATCGAGCTCATCTTTGCATGAAATGTTCCTTTGGTATCTCTGATTTTCTTGAAGAGATCCCTAGTCTTTCCCATTCTGTTGTTTTCCTCTATTTCTTTGCATTGATCGCTGAAGAAGGCTTTCTTATCTCTTCTTGCTATTCTTTGGAACTCTGAATTCAGATGTTTATATTTTTCCTTTTCTCCTTTGCTTTTCGCTTCTCTTCTTTTCACAGCTATTTGTAAGGCCTCCCCAGACAGCCATTTTGCTTTTTTTGCATTTCTTTTCTATGTACTGTTTAATAGTTTGATACTAGTAAAAGCTTTGGCACAAGTACATCCCATCCAATGTTTGGGATACACTTACGCTACGAATTTAGCCCTGTTTTTGAAATTCAAAGTTACCTGGGCATCTTCTGTTTGGATTTTCCCCATCCGGCAGCGGAGGGTGGTGGGCGGTGTCCAGGTTGGGCGGGGCCTGATGCGCTCCGCCCCGCCTCCCGCAGGCAGGTGCTGCGAGACCACAATTGCCTGCAGACGCTGCTGCAGCACCTGACGTCGCACAGCCTGACCATAGTGAGCAACGCGTGCGGCACGCTCTGGAACCTGTCGGCCCGCAGCCCCCGCGACCAGGAGCTGCTGTGGGACCTGGGCGCCGTGGGCATGCTGCGGAACCTGGTGCACTCCAAGCACAAAATGATCGCCATGGGCAGCGCCGCCGCGCTGCGCAACCTGCTGGCTCACCGGCCTGCCAAGTACCAGCCAGCGGCCACCGCGGTCTCCCCGGGCTCCTGCGCGCCCAGCCTGTACGTGCGCAAGCAGCGGGCGCTGGAGGCCGAGCTGGACACACGGCACCTGGCTCAGGCACTTGATCACCTGGAGAAGCAGGGCCTGCCGGAGGCCGAGACCGCCTGCAAGAAGCCCCTCCCGCCCCTGCGCCACCTGGACGGCCTGGCCCAGGACTACGCCTCTGACTCGGGCTGTTTTGACGACGACGATGCGCCCTCCCTGGCTGCTGCCGCCACTGCCGCAGAGCCCACCAGCCCCGCAGTGCTCTCCCTCTTCCTGGGCAGCCCCTTCCTGCAAGGCCAGGCGCTGGCCCGAGCCCCGCCCACCCGCCGAGGAGGCCTGGAGGTGGAGAAGGAGGCCGGTGGAGAGGCAGCCGTGGCAGCTAGGGCCAAGGCCAAGCTGGCGCTGGCGGTGGCACGCATCGACAGGCTGGTAGAGGACATCTCGGCCCTGCACACCTCATCTGACGACAGCTTCAGCCTCAGCTCCGGGGACCCTGGCCAGGAGGCCCCACGAGAAGGCCGTGCCCAATCCTGCTCACCTTGCAGGGGGCCTGAGGGGGGGCGGCGGGAAGCAGGCAGCAGCCGGGCTCACCCACTGCTGCGGCTCAAGGCAGCCCACGCCAGCCTTTCCAATGACAGTCTCAACAGCGGTAGCACCAGTGATGGGCACTGTCCTCGCGAACACTCTCGGCCCTGCTCGCTGGCTGCTCTGGCCGAGCACCGAGAGGGGCCCCCACGTGGTCAGGCGCGGCCCAGCCGGCTTGACCTCAACCTGCCTGGAGGCCAGGCTGAGCCTGAGGCCCGGGATGCCAAGGCCACAGATGCCCACGTGCGTACCATCAAATTGTCGCCCACCTACCAGCACGTGCCGCTGCTGGAGGGCACCACCAGGGCGGGTGCGGGGTCCCTGGCCCCTGGGGCCCGGAAACAGGCCTGGCTGTCCACAGAAGGCCTGAGCAGTGTGCCTGAGAAGCTAGTAGTTGAGAAGGCACCCCTCTGCCTGTCCCGCTGCAGCTCGCTGTCCTCACTGTCCTCAGCTGGCCGCCCGGGGCCCAGTGAGGCTGGGGACCTAGATGAGAGCGACTCATCCCTGGAGGGGCTGGAGGAGTCTGGCCCTGGTGAAACAGAGCTGGATGGGGCCTGGCGGGGCCCAGGGGCCGCCTCCCTGCCCATGGCCATCCCAGCGCCCCAGAGGGGTCGGGGCCTGGGGGTGGAGGATGCCACGCCGTCCAGCTCCTCTGAGAACTGCGTGCAGGAGACACCGCTGGTGCTGAGCCGCTGCAGCTCAGTCAGTTCACTGGGCAGCTTCGAGAGCCCATCCATTGCCAGCTCCATCCCCAGTGACCCATGCAGCGGGCTGGGCAGTGGCACGGTCAGCCCCAGTGAGCTGCCTGATAGCCCCGGGCAAACCATGCCTCCGAGCCGCAGCAAGACACCACCGCTGGCCCCAGCACCACCGGGCGAGCGGGAAGCCACCCAGTTCAGCCTGCAGTGGGAGAGTTACGTGAAGCGCTTCCTGGACATCGCCGACTGCCGGGAGCGCTGCCGGCTGCCCTCCGAGCTGGACGCAGGCAGCGTGCGTTTCACTGTGGAGAAGCCCGACGAGAACTTCTCGTGTGCCTCCAGCCTCAGCGCACTGGCCCTGCATGAGCTCTACGTGCAGAAAGACGTGGAGCTGCGGCTGCTGCCCCCTGCCTGCCCAGAGCGCGGCAGTGGGGGAGGCGGAGGCCCAGGGCACCGCCGACGGGATGAGGCCAGTGGCTGTCTGGAAGGGCCGGCGTCCACCGACCAGGAGCTGGAGCTGCTGCGTGAGTGCCTGGGTGGGGCTGTGCCTGCCCGGCTCCGAAAGGTGGCCTCAGCACTGGTGCCTGGCTGCCGCACGCTGCCCGTGCCAGTCTACATGCTGGTGCCTGCCCCAGCCCGTGAGGACGACTCCTGCACTGACTCGGCTGAGGGCACTCCAGTCAACTTCTCCAGCACCGCTTCCCTCAGCGACGAGACCCTGCAGGGACCCCCCAAGGATGGTGGGCGTTTGGATGGGAAGAAGCCCGTGGGTCGTGCTGCCTCCACTAGGCAGTCTGCTGGGCAGCGGCACAGGGTGGGGGGCATGGGCCGGAGCACAGAGCAGCCCCGGGGGGCTGGCAGTGGCAGGGTAGGGCTGGAGCTGCCCCTCCGGCAGCCCCCGAGCACCTGCAGGGACACTGACAGCTCCCGCCCAGGCCAGGAGCATGGGGATGGGGCTCTGCAGTCTCTCTGCCTCACAACGCCCACCGAGGAGGCTGTGTATTGTTTCTATGGCAATGACTCGGATGAGGAGCCGGCCACAGCAGTGGCAGCAGCACCCCCACGGCGGGCATCTGCGATCCCCCGGGCGGTCAAGAGGGAGCGCCCGACTGGTGCCAGGAAGGAGGTGCAGGCTGTGCCCAAGGCTGCACCCAAGGCGGCACCGCCTGCCCGGGCCCAGCCCAGTCTCATTGCAGATGAGACACCACCGTGCTACTCCCTGAGCTCCTCCGCCAGCTCCCTCAGCGAACCTGAGCCCTCCGAGTGCATGGCCAGTCGGCCCCGGGTCCACAAGCCAGGGCTCACCAAGGACCTGGTCCCTGGGGGCAGGAAGGATGGCTGCCCCAGCCCTCGGGCTGAGGCAGAGCTGCTCCGGCGTTGCATAGGCTCAGCCTTGCCCAGGCGCCAGCCCCAGGTGTCCGGCCCAAGGCGCCGCCCACCCCGAGAGGCCCAGCCAAAGGAGCGTGCAGCAGAAGGGCCCCGGGAGCGCGGTGAGGAGGCGGCCAGCTCAGACCATGCCTCAGACCTGGACAGCATCGAGTGGCGTGCCATCCAGGAGGGTGCCAACTCTGTTGCCACATGGCTGCACCAGGCCGCAGCGGCGGCTGCACGTGAGGCCTCCTCAGAGTCTGATTCTGTTCTGTCCTTTGCAACAGGGCAGTCTGTGGGTTCCACCCTGCAGCCCACTGTGCATAGGAAGGGGTGTCGGCCAAGGGCAGAGCGCCAAGCGGGTGGTGCCCTGCGGCCAGAGAAACCAGAAGGGGCCCTCACCCAGCGCAGCAGCGGGCCGGAGAAGCCGCGTGGCACTCAGAAGGCCCCAAATGGGGTGCCGGCGGTGCTCCGGGGACATACAGTGATCTACATGCCCACCCCGGCCACCCGGGCACAGCCCAGAGGTGCCCCTGGTTCCCGCATTGTGGCAAGAAAGATGGGAGCGCCCAGCCCCGTGCAGCCGGCAGCCCCCACCAAAGCCCCCAACCCAGGGCAGCAGCGGTCTAGGAGCCTGCACCGGCCTGGCAAGATCTCAGAGCTGGCAACACTCAGCCCCCCGCAGAGAAGTGCCACACCACCAGCCCGCCTTGCCAAGACCCCATCGTCAAGTTCCTCTCAGACCTCACCGGCCTCCCAGCCTCTGCCCAGGAGGTCACCCCCTGCTGCCCAGCCTGCAGGGCCCCTGCCCGGCCCCAGGGCCTCCCCAGTGCCCAAGACTCCAGCAAGGGCCCTGCTGGCCAAGCAGCACAAGACGCAGAAGTCACCCGTGAGGATCCCCTTCATGCAGAGGCCTGCCAGGCGGGGGCCGCCGCCCTTGGCTAGGGCAGCCCCGGAGCCAGGCCCCAGGGGCCGGGTGGGCGCAGAAGGCGGCTCTGCAGCCCGAGGGGGCCGCCTGGGCCTGGTGCGCGTGGCCTCCGCCCGCTCCAGCGGCAGCGAATCCTCCGACCGCTCGAGTTTCCGGCGGCAGCTGACCTTTATCAAGGAGTCGCCGGGCCTGATGCGGCGCCGACGCTCGGAACTGTCCGCACCCGAAGCCACCAACCCGACCACCCAGGCTGCCTCGCCCTGCCGCGGCCGGCCAGCACTACCCGCTGTCTTCCTCTGCTCCTCGCGCTGTGATGAGCTGCGGGCAGGCTCCCGGCAGGCCCCGGCCCCGCAGCGGGCCCACACGGCCCGGCCCCGCCCCAGCGAGCGGCAACCTCGGCGCACCAGCTCCGAGAGCCCGTCCCGCCTGCCCGTCCGCACGCCGGCCGCCGGGCCCGAGACGGTCAAGCGCTACGCCTCCCTGCCTCACATCAGCGTGGCCCGCAGACCGGAAGCCACCATCCCCGAACCTGCGGCGGATGCCACCCGCCGCAGCAGCGCAGGGGAGGCCGGGCCGCTGCCCAGGGTGGCCGCGCCGGGCACCACGTGGCGCCGCATCCGGGACGAGGACGTCCCGCACATCCTGCGGAGCACGCTGCCCGCCCGCGCCCTGCCACTGCTGGGCTCCCCGCCGGAGGACGGCCCAGCCGGCCCACCACAGCGCAAGACCAGCGACGCCGTGGTCCAGACTGAAGACTTCGCGGCTGCGAAGACCAACTCCAGCACGTCCCCGAGCATGGAGAGCAGGGCGCCCCCCCAGGCCACGGCCGGCGGCCCCACCTCCCTTCTTGGCAGCGACGTGGACGGGCCGCCCTCCAAGGCGCCAGCACCCATCCCCTTCGTCCCCGCCAGCCGGCACGGCTCCCCCAGCCGCTCCGCCCGTGTCCCCCCTTTCAACTACGTGCCCAGCCCCATGGTGGCGGCCACCGCTGACTCCACCGTGGAGAAGGCCCCCACCCCGGTCCCCACCAGCCTCCTGGAATAGTGGCCGGGACTGGACTTCCAGAACATCTTCTCCTGGCCCAGGACCGTCTGGCTGCCCCTAGGGTGGTCCCAGGACCCGCCTGCCACCCCCAAACCCAGGGCCCCGCCCTCCGAGCCTCACCCCTGCCCACACGGGCCTCGCACTCCCGCGTAGACGCTTGCTTTTGAGCCGAGGCGGCTTCGGGAGGAAAGTGAGCTACGAGCTGGAGCGCGCGTCACCGCAAGGGGGCGCCCACGAAGCCCTGGCGCCCGCGCGGAGACCATCCTCCTGGCTAGGGCCGTCCTCAGCGGTGCCCTTCTGGGTTCCTCGCCCTGCCGGGCCCTGCTTTAGCACCACACTTGCTCCCCTCTCCTCTGGGGAACGCATGGGGAGGAGGGGGCGGGAATGACAGTGCCCGCCGAGGTGGGGAAGGGGCTGGGAGGGTGGCGGCAGCAGGAGCCTGCCAGCCGAGGGCGGCGGCTGCGCATGCGCAAGAGAAAGCCTGTAATTACGGGCAGGGCCGGGTAATTGGTTAACTACCGCTTAGCTGGTTTGTTTGCCGTCTCGGCCTCAGCTGGGGGCGTGCGAGAGGGGCGTGCTGCGCCCGACAGAAAGGCCGCCCCAACCCCAGACAGACACGCGCAGGGAGCCTGGAGCACCCCAAAACTGGTCGGGGGAGCTGGGTACACAGGGCGTCCCCGCAGCCTTCGTAAGGAACCAGGAGAGGCAGGCGTGCCGGGAGCGCCGTGGCTGAGGAGAGCGAGAAACGGAGGGGAGGCCGGGGCCTAGCCACCGCCCGGTAGCCAGGCCTGGACTACGGGACCTGGATTGCGCTCTGCGGGAAGTGGTCCCCGCGGGCGCCTGCCTGGTCCCAGGTCTTTGCCTTTTCACCGAGTCTCCTGTTCTTTGGATCTGCGGGCTCCGTGGGGCGTGGCCTCCTCCCGGGGGCCAGCACACCTGCCCGAACAGCCGATCCCACTTCCCTGAGGAGCCCGGCTCTGCGCGAGAGCCAGCAGCTGCTCTCAGCCGCCCTAAGGATCTGCAGTCACACCGCCCTGCCGAGCTGCTCCGGGGGCCGGGAACAGTGTGCCGGTTCCTGTCTCTTCTCTGGGAGGAGGGGAGCAGAGCCAGGTGGAGAGGACGTGCTGAAGGAGCCCTGCCTCTGCCCCCCTCGGACGCTGTGCTGCCGCTCCTTAAGATACACACGCTGCGACATCGCGTCCCGCAGGCCAGGGTTCGGAAGAAGGACGCAGGAAAGGCTGCACCACGTACTCCTCCTGGGGAGAGCGAGCCTGGGAAAGCGGTGGGGACTGAGCAAGCGCTAGAACAGCTACTGCTGACCCTAAGGCCCCTCTCCAGGGCGGATAAGACACCTCTGCAAACGGCTGCTCCCATCCTATCAGCAGCCAGAAGGGGGGAGTGGCCTTCTGAGCTCCTTCTCAAATGTGGGGGCTGCAGAATGTTGCACCCCATCATCACAGGCGAGCCACCCCTGGAAATGGAGAAATGCTGCCAGCTTGCCAAGCTGTGGGGGCCTGGAGTGGAAGCCCCCGTACTGAGTCCCAGGCTGTGCTCTGGCAGCTGTGTGCCTGCGTCCCCACGTGGGCCGTGGGGAGCTACCTCTGGGTTCAGCAGGTCGGCTGCCATGACGGGGCAGAGGACCCTCCCGGTTGGCTGCCCCTTGCCATTCTCTCCACAGGCAGGGGCAGGGCCCGAGCCATCCCATCCTATCCAGCGCCCACCCTGCCACCTCCATCTATCACAGCAGCGGTCCACGCAGCCGCTGGGCTGGTGGGAGCCCGAGGTCCTGATTAGAGTGGCTTCCTGGAGGAGGCAGTGCTGGCCACCGCTGGACAATCAGCCTGAGGCCGGAGCTTGGAGGAACAAAGTCCAAGGACCGCAAACACTCCTGTGAAGCCCTGACCCGAGAGACACAGGGCACCCAGGCCAGACCTCGGCCCGGAGCAGATGGACACTGCGAGCTGGGTGCTGACTTTGGGGCACTACCTCACCACGCTGCCGCAGCCTGAGCCTGGTTGTCTTGGCTTGTTCCCTCCCCGCCGTCTCCATCCCAGGTGCCACAGGACACCTGTAAATACGTACAGCCCCCACCTGTAAAGCCCCCACCTGTAAAGCCATCACCTGGCGGAAGGAGGCCGCAGAGCCAGGCGTCTCACTGCACCTTTAATAAACAGCTGTTGAATCGCGCTCCAACTGGCTGCACCTTAGTCTCCAGAGGGGTGAGGCAGGGTGGGGGTCAGGAGGGGGCTTTGCAGACCTTCCATCCGAGTCCATGTGCTGCCTGCATAGCCTCGCTCCCCAAAACCAAGTGTACTCGAGGTTGACACAGGGTTTGTTGTGTGCAAGAGTGCCCTCCCTTGGATGAGGAGGCTGCTCAGTGTCCACTGCTTCTTCTGGCGCCGCATCCACACTTTCTCAACACCTGGGCCCCCAAGTTTCCAGTTTTAGGGTCTCTAGGCGTGAAGCAGACACCTTTTTCTCCTGGGATATGTGAGGTCTCCTTTGTCTGCTGTGCGGGGTCCCAGCGCTGCCCTGAACTTTTGGGACCCTGAAAAGGAGGGGCCCATGGGGGGACTGTCGTCGAAGGTACTCAGTGGCCTCATCACCTCTGCTGCTCTGGTCTTCACGGGACTGGTTTTTTAGGGTGAGAGCCCTTTTCACGGTCCTCACCTGGCCCACTACCCACCTGTCTGCAGGTGAAGGTGGAAGGAGGGAGGACACTGGGTGAGAGCTGGGGCAGGGACTGCCTGCCACTCCTCTCACGGTACCCCCATGTGACTGCATCCCACAGGTGACAGACAGACGAGAGCCTGCCCTGGGGGAGCGCCCAGGCCCAAGATGGGGTGCCAGGGGCCCAGAGAGGTGGCACTCACCCTGAGGGCCACTGCTCCTCACACAACCAGAGCCACCATGGGCTGGGGAGGACACTGAACACACACACTCTTCTGGAACCTCTGGGCCCCCACCAATTCACATGGAGATGGCAGAACCAGAAGGGTGGGTCCCACCAGCTCAGTCTGATTGGTCAGTGAAACAGGGTTGCCAGAGGAAGGGAGGGGAGGACGGATTGACGGCCCTGGGCCCCCGAGCCTCGAAGGAAGTCCAGTCTGTGCTCCTCAGGGCAAGGGGCCTGTGCACAACCCAGATCCCATCCTCAGGGAGGGGTCTATGCACAGTGAGGCCCCACATTGACTGGACAAGCTGTGCGCCCTGGAGTCTCTGGGTGCCAGGGCTTGCCTAGGCCGCAGAACAGAGAGCCAGAAATCTGCTTCTGGGACCCAGGGGCCAGATGTCAGGTGAGGTGTGCCAGGCCAGATGCTGAGTGGAGGACCCGAGGTTCCAGTGGGCCAGGTTATCCCAAGGAGGCGGCTGCCGTGCTGGGCAGAGCCACGTGGCCCACCTGGCTGATGTCCCGCTCCAGTTCCTCGCCCGCCTGCTGCAGGTCTGCACGCTTCTGCTCCAACTGGGCACCCGCCTGCTGCAGCCGCTGGTTCATAGCCACATAGATCCGGCTCTGGAAGTAGAGCTGCTCTCGCTGGGCTTCGGCGTCCTCGGTTCTCCCAGAGGGGCCCAGGGGGTCTATGGATAGGACACGGCAGCATCACTGCCCGTTAACCAGAGGACTCAGTTTACCCTCCAGAGAAAACAATGGACTGGAGGGGACAGGTCACAGGAAAGGCTGGACTCCACTGAACCACAGTCCCTCCAAAGGGTGGGCCCTGGCTCCTGGAAAGAACTCTGACCCTGATCACGGAGCAGAATGGCTCTCACCAGCACTCTGAGCACTCAGTGGGGTGGGAAGAGGCCAGGATGCACACTTCCCAGTGACCACACTTCCTAAAGGGTACAGGAGAAGAGGGGAGTCAGGGCGGAAAAGGCACAGGCTCCAGGGTCACATGGACACACATCAAGGTCCTCCTTGCTCTGCCTGGTCCCCTTGTCCACAAACTGGCCAGAAGCTCTGCATTTGATTACAGATCACTTTATCACCTGCCTGACACCAAGGTGGGAAAGGCCAGACAGTGCAGGTGCACACAGAGGCAGACACAGGCCGGCAGGGGCAGCTCCCTGCTCCCTGAATGGCCCCAGGACTGGCCATGCCTCATGGCCCCAACCTGCAAGTGCTGGGGACCTAGGCCTGTGACCCTTAAGCTGGGGCTCAAGCAGCCGCCAAAGACCCAGCTGCAGGCTATGGATAAATAGGTGCTGTGGTTCCTCAGGCGGCCCCATCCAACACAACGTTCTAGGCAACAGAAACGTCCCCAGCTGAGCCCCTCAGCGCAGCAGCAACAAGGGTCTCCTGAGCCTGTAAAATGTGGCCATGTGCAGCAAAGAACAGAATTTTTACTGTTACTTAATTTAAAAACAAATTGTCCCACAGCCACATGTAAGTCAATGAAATTAGAACACTCTCTCATACCCTACACAAAAATAAACCCAGAATGGCTTAAAGGCTTAAATATAAGACATGACACCATAAAACTAGAGGAGACCATAGGTGTAACATCCTGGGACATGGGATCTTACCTATGCTTTCTTAGGTCAGTCTCCCAAGGCAACAGAAATAGAAGCAAAAATAAACAAATAGGACCTAATCAAACTCACAAGCTTTTGCCCAGCAAAGGAAACCAACAGCCTATAGACTGGGAGAAAATAACTGCAAATGATGTGACTGACCAGGGCTTGATTTCCAAAATATGCAAACAGCTCATACAACACAATATCAACAAACAAAACCCGGTTGAAAAATGGGCCAAAGATCTACATAGACATTTCTCCAGAGAAGACATACAGATGGTCAAGAATCACATGAAAAAATGCTCAGCATTGCTAATTATCAGAGAAAAGCAAATCAAAACTACAGTGAGGTACCACCTCCTACAGGTCAGTATGGCCATCATTAAAAACCGTACAAATAAGGACTTCCCTGGTAGTCCACTGGCTAAAACGCCATGCTCCTAATGCAGGAGGCCAAGGTTCAAACCCTGGTCAGGGAACTAGATCCCACATGCTGCAATTAAGAGTTTGCATGACACAACAAAGACCTGGCACAGCCAAATAAATAAATATTAAAACAAAAAAAAAACTCTACAAATAACAAATGCTGGAGAGAGTGTAGAGAACAGTGAACACTCCTACACTGTTGGTGGGAATATAAGCTATTGCAGCCACTGTGAAAACAGCACAGAAGTTCTTCAAAAAACTAAAAACAGAGGTACCATATGATTCAGCAATCTCACTCCTGTGCAAATATATCCAGATGAAACCATAATTCAAAAAAACACATGCACCCCAATGTTCAAGGCAGCACTAGTTACAACAGCCAAGATATGGAAGCAAGCTAAATGTCCATCGACAGATAAATGGATAAAGAGGAATAAAAAAGGTACGGTAAGAAAAGAAAAGGATATGGTGTATATATACACAATGGATTACTACTCAGCAGTGAAAAAGCACAAAAATATTGTCACTTGCAGCAACATGGATGCAACTAGAGATTACCATACTAAATGAAGTCAGAAAAAGACAAATACTGTATGATATCACTTATCTGTGGAATCTAAAATATAATGCAAATGAACTTATCTATGAAACAGAAACAGGGTCGGACATAGAGAAAAGACTTGTGGTTGCCAAGGGGGAGGGACAGCAAGGAAATCAACCCTGAATATACACTGGAAGGACTGATGCTGAACCTCCAACACTTTGGTCACCTGAGGCAAAGAGCTGACTCACTGGAAAAGACTCTGATGCTGGGCAAGATTTTGGGCAAGAGGAGAAAGGGGCAACAGAGGATCAGATGGTTGGATGGCATTAGAAACTCAATGGACATGAGTTTAAGCAAACTCCGGGAGATGGTGAAGGACAGGAGATGGTGAAGGACAGGGAAGCTTGGCATTCTGCAGTCCATGAGGTCACAAAGACACGACTGAGCGGCTGAACAACAAACACAAAGGGGAAGCGGGATGGTGGAAAGAATGACTGGGAGTTTTGGATAACCATATGCAAACTATTATATACAGGATGGATAAACAACAAGGTCCTGCTGTATAGCACAGGATTTTCAATATCCTGTGATAAACTATAATGGAAAAGAATGAGTATGTGTAACTGAGTAACTCTGCTATAAAACAGAAATTAACACTGTAAACCAACTATACTTTAATTTAAAAAAAAAAACAAAAAGACACAAAGACGAACCCCCCAAAAAAGTCCCAACGTGTTTCTCACCTTCTGACATCCCACAAGCCTTATACTGATCCTTTCTACCCATTAGAATGGCCTGAGGACAGGCACTTTCATCTTTTTTTTTCCCCCTTTTCTTGGCTGTGCCACGTGGTATGTAGATCTTAGTTCCCCGACCGGGGATTGAACCCATGCCCCCTGAAGTGGAATCGCAGAGTCCTAAGCATTGGACGGACAGGGAAGTCTCAGGGACTTTCAACGTTCAGATCTACCTCACCACCTCAGTGATTAGAATAGAACCTGGCCCATAAGAGGTTCTCAATAAAGTTGAACGAATAAACGAAACTCATAGAGAACACAATATTCAGACTACAACTGTATGTCGGACCCTGCAGTCAATGTTCTCCGTTTATCTTCTGAGCAAAGGGTGGACACTCTTTCTCTGCAAAAGGCCAGACCTAAGTATTTTGGGTACTGTAGGGCCAGACAGTCTCTGTCCTGACCATTTAACTCTGCCAGTTCGTCTCAAAAGCAGCCAGGTGCTTCCCTTCTCGCTGGGGTCTCCGGAGCGCCCCTCCCCTGCACGACCTGGGCTTCCCCTACCTTCCCGGGCCAGTGCAGTGAAGACGGGGTCCTCGGCGGGCGCCCCCCGCACGTCCTCCAGGATCTGCTCTACCGTGGGGGGCGCCGGGCGGGTGGGCAGCACCACGCGCTTCTTGGCCTTGGAGCCCATTCCTGCAGGCTGCAGAAAAGAGCGTTGACCGCGCAGTTCCTGCCGCCCGGCAAACTCCCACACACGCTCCGGAGCCCCGCTCCCGGGGAAGCCGGCCCTGCCTCGATCCTCCCAAGGCGGAACAGCACGCGGTCTGGGCCTTCAGTGTCCGGCTCCACTCAAGATAAGTTTCCAGCAGAAGATCCACCTGGCCGCGGGTACTCGGCCGCCACAGCTGCCGAGAGGCCACTTCCGCTTCCGGTCCGCCTGCGGGCCCGCCCTATAGGCACGTGATGCGCACTTCCGGCCTTCTCGGGTTCCCGCCCGCCGCGAAGCCAACCCCCCTTTAAAGGGGCCACGCCCGAGAGAGTTTCGGTACCACTGGACCAGAATGTGTGGGGCTTCTCTGATAGCTCAGTTGGTAAAGAATCCAGCTGTAATGCTGAAGACCCCAGTTCTATTCCTGGGTCGGGAAGATCCCCTGGAGAAGGGATAGGCTACCCACTCCAGTATTCTTGGGCTTCCCTTGTGGCTCAGCTGGTAAAGAATCCACCTGCAATGCAGGAAACCTGGGTTTGATCCCTGGGTTGGGAAGATCCCCTGGCGAAGGGATCTTAATACTCCAGTATTAAGAATTCCATGGACTGTATAGTCCATTAGGTCGTAAAGAGTTGGACAAGACTGAGCTAGTTGAAGTGGGGTTCAGTTCAGTTCAGTCGCTCAGTCGTGTCCGACTCTTTGCGACCCCATGAATTGCAGCACGCCAGGCCTCCCTGTCCACCAACTCCCGGAGTTCACCCAAACTCATGTCCATCGAGTCGGTGATGCCATTCAGCCATCTCATCCTCTGTCGTCCCCTTCTCCTCCTGCCCCCAATCCCTCCCAGCATCAGAGTCTTTTCCAATGAGTCAACTCTTCTAATGAGGTGGCCAAAATATTGGAGTTTCAGCTTCAGCATCTGCCCTTCCAATGAATATTCAGGACCGATTTCCTTTAGAATGGACTGGTCGGATCTCCTTGCACTCCAAGTGACTCTCAAGAGTCTTCTCCAACACCACAGTTCAAAAGCATCAATTCTTCAGTGCTCAGCTTTCTTCACAGTCCAACTCACATCCATACATGACCACTGGAAAAACCATAGCCTTGACTAGATGGACCTTTGTTGGCAAAGTAATTTCTCTGCTTTTGAATATGCTATCTAGGTTGGTCATAACTTTCCTTCCAAAGAGTAAGCATCTTTTAATTTCATGGCTGCAGTCACCATCTGCAGTGATTTTGGAGCCCCCCAAAATAAAATCTGACAGTTTCCACTGTTTCCCCATGTATTTCTCATGAAGTGACGGGACCAGATGCCATGATCTTAGTTTTCTGAATGTTGAGCTTTAAGCCAACTTTTTCACTCTCCTCTTTCACTTTCATCAAGAGGCTTTTGAGTTCCTCTTCACTTTCTGCCATAAGGGTGGTGTCATCTGCATGTTTGAGGTTATTGATATTTCTCCTGGCAGTCTTGATTCCAGCTTGTGCTTCTTCCAGCCCAGCATTTCTCATGATGTACTCTGCATATAAGTTAAATAATGAGGAAGGAAGCGACATCAGCCTCTTCGCGCAGGGCCTAGAAGCACAAAGGGTGGGCATCTGGTCCAATGCTGGCTTCTCTCACTGCCTAACAAAGCATCCTCCAAGCCAGTCTTCAACAGTACAGGTTAACAGTACATAAACCGTGAACTTCCAGATGTTCAAGCTGGATATAGAAAAGGCAGAGGAACTAGAGATCAAATTGCCAACGTCCGTTGGATCATCAAAAAAGCAAGTGACTTCCAGAAAAACATCTACTTCTGCTTTATTGACTACGCCAAAGCCTTTGTGTGGATTACAACAAACTGTGGAACATTCTTACAGAGATGGAAATACCAGACCACCTTACCTACCTCATGAGAAATCTGTATGCAGGTCAAGAAGTAACAGTTAGAATCAGTCATGGAACAACAGGCTGGTTCCAAATTGGGAAAGGAGTACGTCAAGGCTGTATATTGTCACACTGCTTATTTAACCTATATGCAGCAGAGTACATCATACTAAATGCCAAGCTGGATGAAGCACAAGCTGGGATCAAGATTGCCAGGAGAAATATCAATAACCTCAGATACACAGATGAAACCACCTTTATGGCAGAAAGCAAAGAACAAAAGAGCCTCTTGATGAAAGTGAAAGAGAAGAGTGAAAAAGTTGGCTTAAAACTCAACATTCAGAAAATGAAGATCATGACATCTGGTCCCATCAATTCATGGCAAATAGATGGAGGAAACAATGTAAACAGTGAGAGACTTTATTTTGGGGGCTCCAAAATCACTGCAGATGGTGACTGCAGCCATGAAATTAAAAGACACTTGCTCCTTCGAAGTAAAACTATGACCAACGTAGACAGCATATTAAAAAGCAGAGACATTACTTTGCTGACAAAGGTCCATCTAGTCAAAGCTATGGTTTTTCCAGTAGTCATGTGTGGATGTGAGAGTTGGACTATAAAGAAAGCTGAGCACCAAAGAATTGATGTTTTTGAACTGTGGTGTTGGAGAAGACTCCTGAGAGTCCCTTGGACTTCAAGGAGGTCAAACCAGTCAATCCTAAAGGAAATCAGTCCTTAATATTCATTGGAAGGGCAGATGCTGAAGCTGAAACTCCAATACTTTGGCCACCTGATGCAACAAACTGACTCACTGGAAAAGCCCCTGATGCTGAAAAAGATTGAAAGTAGGAGAAGGGGATGACAGAAGATGAGATGATAGGATGGCATCACTGACTTGATGGACATGAATTTGAGCAAGTGCCAGAAGTCGGTGATGGACAGGGAAGCCTGGTGTGCTGTAGTCCATGGGGTCACAAAGACTTGGACAGGACTGAGCGACTGAACTGGACTGAACAAGGCATTTGAGGCCAAGTTTTCTGCAAAATGGGGACATGACCTCCAACCCACGTGGCTGTCATGGGAACACACCAGGTGACGGGCACACAGGGAGCACTCAGTAAATGCCAGTTGTGCCAGTCCCACTGAGGTAACCAGGGGTGTAGCATTCGCATCTGGGCTCTCCCAAATCCACCTCATGGTTGCCTCTCCAGTCTCTAAAACCCCCTCCCCTTAGGAGGGGACTGATCTTTGGCTTCACCCCTCTTAAGTAGGGTGGGAAGACCTGCTCAGACCAGGGAGGTTTTTCTCTGTTTAAGCAACTTTATAGAAAGTAAGTTAGGGCTTCCCTGGTGGCTCAGTGGTAAAGAATCTGCCAGCAATGCAGGAGACCACCAGAAGTGCAAGAGACTCAGGTTCGATCCTTGGGTCAGGAAGATCCCCTGGAGAAGGAAATAGCAAGGAACTCCAGTATTCTTGCCTGGGAAATCCCATGGACAGAGGAGTTTGGTGGGCTACTGTCCTTGGGGTCTCAAAGAGTTGGAGAAGACTTAACGGCTAAACCACCACCACCACCTACCAGTGGTTAGGATTCCTTGTTCTCACTACCGAGGGTTTGGATTCAGTCCAAGGTGGGGAACTAAGATCCTACATCCCACAAGCTGCCCTGGCACAGTCAAAAAAAAAAAAAAAGCAATTTACATACCACAAGTAGTAGTATTAGTCACTCAGTCTATCAGACTCTGCGGTCCCATGGACTGTAGCCTACCAGGCTCCTCTGTCCACGGAATTCTCCAGGCAAGGATACTGGAGTGGGTTGCCATTTCCTATTCAAGGGGATCTTCTGGACCCAGGGATTGAACCCGGGTCTCCCTCATTGTGACCAGATTCTTTACCATCTGAGCCACCAGGGAAGCCTACAATACCATAAAGTCTGTTTAAAGTGTACAAGTCATTGTTTTGGGAATATATAGACAGTGGACGGTTCACATCAGCAGGATCACACACCCTGTGTTCTTTTATGTGCTGCTTCTCTCACTGAGCATTGTGTTCTTGAAGTTCATCTGCAGTTGTTGGGAGTGTCAGTGCTCCTCTCCTTTTCATGGCTGTGTGACGCTCCCGGGTGTGGAGAGACCACCCTGCATTTATTCATTCACCCACGTTAGTGGACATTCAGGCTGCTTCCGCATTTTGACTGCTGTGAATCATACTGCTGTGAACTTCCTAGCATAGTTGTTTGTGTGAATGTGTCTTTAGTTTTCTTGGGCATGTGCCTAGGAGTGGAATCGCTGAATTCTTCAGTAACTCCATGTTTGTCTGTGGAACTATTTCCCAAAGTGGCTGCCCCAAACTGGCATGATTTGGGCACTTACCATGTGTCAGGCCAGAAAACTACTTCTTTGGATCCTGGAGAGTATTTGGTGAGGTAGGTGCCAGGTTTAATGCTGTTGCACAAGTGTGGTCACTGAGGCTCTGAGAGGGAGGCCAGAATGGCTCTGGATTCACAGCCTGGAGCTAACTCTGGAAGCAGGGGCTGAACTGGGTGGGACTCTAGGGGCGTGGCTGGGACTGCACTCGGAGGGCAGCTGGCTGCTGCTCTTGCTTCCAGTGGGTCCAGCTTCAGCCCTTGACCTCATTCCCATTACTTTCCAGCTTGAGGCTGCCCAACCTGAGCCTAGTGGCTCAGCAGGTGCCCAGGGTCCCTGGGGAGGAGTATCTCTGGGGCTCCTGCAACAAACCAGGACTGACTCCATGGAGTTCAAGTGAAGCCTGTGGTCAAGGCACAACCAACCAGGACAGCCTCCACTTCCTTGTAGAAACTGCCTCCCAGCTCTGAAAATCAGAAGCAATGAGGAATGTGTCCCCACCCCATAGATGTGTGTGAGGACAGAGGAAGGACTCTCAATAGCTCCATCCATGCCCTCCCTACCCCAGCCCCACCCTCCCTGCACTTTGGGATCCTCCTTCAGTTCCAGAGAAGTGGAGAACCCACTTTCCAGATGGGGAAGTGGAAGCCTGGGGGAGTGAGAGCATTGTATCTCCAGTTCATGATTCCCTCAGCCTCCCAAGGACCTCAGAAAAACAGAGAAAAGTGCAATTATTGGAAGCCAGTAGACAGGCCATGTGGGTAGATCTGCAATTGTCATTTGTGGATAACACTTGTTAGTTCTCGGCCTTAAAGAGAAACTCATGCATAAGGGTGGCAAAGGTGGGACTTCCCTGGTGGTCCAGTGGTTAAGAGTCCGCTTTGCAGTGCAGGGGACACAGGTTCAATCCCTGGTCCGGGAAGATCACACATGCCATGGAGCAACTAACCCCATGTGCCACAACTACTGAAGCCTGAGCACCTAAAGCCTGTGCTCCACAGCAAGAGAAGCCACCACAACGAGAAGCCCACGCACTGCAACTAGAGAATGCCTGTGTGGAGCAATGAAGACCCAGTGCAGCCAAAATTAAATTAAAAAAGGATGGGAGAGCAGTAAGAGCAGGCCAGGACACTTCAGGGCACTCAGAGGCTTTGCCACAGCTGTCATTCAGGAGCCCACCAGCCCCCACCCCCCAGGACATGGGCTCTGGACTCCACTGACCCCGACCCTTTCTCCAGGGATAGACATGGTATGCATGGGACACCCCCACCCCCAACAGCAATCGCACCGTGGGGAAGAGAGTGGTGCTCTAAGGACCCCACAGACTTCCACCTTCTATTCAACCTTTATTTGCAAATTCTGCACAGTCAGAGGATGAGGTGCCCGAGAGGAGACTCTGGACCGTGTCGTCTGCTCCACCTCTCCCTCCCTCCACTCTGGGACAGGGAAGGGATATCGGGGTATCGGCCCCCCGCCTGGTTCCCGCCCCCCCAACCCACACCACCCAAACTATGCAATGAGACTTCTCTCTCTCTCTTTGACCTTGACTTGCCAAGTCCGGGGTGCAGGATCCCACGTGGCCACCCCTGGCCTGTGCCTCCGAGGCTGCCAGGACCTTCCCGGGGCAGGTTCCTATGGGGCGCCAGTCTGGACAGGAGGATGGGGGTGCCCACCAGGGCTTGAGCAAGGTGCATGCTGGCTGTCCTTGTCAGCTGGCTCTGGGTTCCAGCCTGCTGTGGGCTCTGGAGTGGCAACTGGAGTGGCCCCCTGTCCTAGGGGGTCCCATCCATGGCAGCAGGCAGCCCGTGAGGAGAACATGGCAGAGGAGGGGGTGTCCCAAATGCCATGGCCAGCAGGGACAGTACCACGGCCTGGGCTGGGCCATGGGGGTAGGGACAGGCAGTCGCCGTGGAGTGGGAATGGCCCTCAGCGGGGTGGAGGCCCGAGCAGGAGCCCTGCTGCTCGTCCAGCATGGACTGTGGAGGGCAGGCAGTGCAGTCCAGCGGGGAGCTGCCTCGGCAGGTGTAACAGGATGAGTGGCAGCTGGAGCAGACCCGCATGGCAGGCACAGCTGAGTGCCCGGGTCCAGCGGTCACCGCCTGCTGGGTGTGGTTGAAGTACCTTGGCGGGCAGTAGGCGAGGCAAAGGTGGCCCAGGATGTAGGCGGGGCTGTGGCACTCTGCATGAGGGACAGACACGTCCATGGGGCTGTGAGGCTGAGACCTGCCACCCCGGCCTGCCCGCCCCTCCACCCCAGGCCGCACACGCACACTGCCCCTGCTGCCACCTCCCTGCAAATGGGCCATGCCACGCCGGGCACTCACCCTGGCACAGCCCCTCTGTGTCCCTCTGCACACACGCGTTGCTGGTCACCTGGGGGCCCGAGGGCCGCGCTGTCATGTCCTCAGCCGTCCCGTAGAGCAGCAGCGTGTAGCGGTACAGCGTCCCTGGGCAGGGGTCGTGGTGGGTACGGGGCGGAGCGGGAGAGGCTGTCAGCAGCCTGGTCATGCCATTCCGGGCCCCCCGCCCTGCCACCCACATCCCATCCTGGACACAGACAGTGCAGAGTTGCCCAATACCCTCTGTGGGCTGGGAACCAGACACCTGGTGTATGCTGGTAAGTGAGCACCTACTGAGTGCCAGTTCCGCCTGCTCAGTCTCTCCCAGGAGACCAGTGGGAGCCCTGTAAGGTGGGGGGGGGGGCAGCTAAAGAGGCCCTGGGCTCCAGTCTGCAAGGTGGGTAGGGGTGGAGCCCCAGCCAGCACCCGGCCGGACCTCACCTGTGTTGAAATAGTAGCCCTTGTTCTCCAGGCCCAGGATCCACAAGCCCCGAGGGTCTTCGTCCCAGAAGTGGGTGGACATGAAGATCCAGTTGTTGTAGCCTTGGCTGCTGACGTCAAAGGGTCTGAGACAGACAGGTGAGAGGGGTTCATAACCAGAGTCCTGACCAGCATGGCCAATGTGGACAGGGCTGGGGTCCAGCCTGCCTGACCTGGGGGTGCTCAGGCTCCTCCCCATAGGGGCACCCAGGAAGGAGGGAGAGTTTGCACCTAGGGCTGGCCTCTGCCCCTGCACCTGATGGCCACGAGGGTGGAGCGGGTGCCCATGGGGCTGGTGAGGGAGATCTCCAGGTCCCCACGGCGGCTGTAGGACAGGGACAGCTGCACCTGCACGTGCTCCAGCGAACGGATGGAGTTGGCGTGGCCGGCGCAGGCCGACACATTCTTCCTCACGTGCATGACCGGCAGGATGGGGATGGGGGCCAGGGCCTCTCCTGCTGGCCTGCTGGTGGGGGGCCAGGCAGAGTTTGGGCTCAGATCCTGAAGCCTACCTTTTCCTTGTTCAGATGGGTAAACTGAGACCTCAGGGCAAGCCTCCCTGTGTCCACTCCCCAGGTAGCAATGGGAGGTGGAGGGAGAAGGCAGGTACAGAAGCAGGTGGAGGAGGGCTGGGGGAGGTGGCAGGTAGGGGGAGGGAGGGATAGGCAAGATGGCAGGAGGGAGAAGAGCTGTGGGGAGGTGGGCATAAGGGCTGAGTTGGATGCAGGCGTCCTGCGGGCAGAGGGGCGCGCTCACGTGCGGGTGTGCACGATATGAATGACACATTTCTTCTGGGGCTGCGTGGGCAGCCAGGAGCGAGCCAGGCCCACCAGCAGCGCAGCGTCCAGCAGCCCGTAGCCATAGTGGTGGCTCACTGCAGGGGGAGGGGCCGGCGGTCACGGCCCTGTGCTTGCGGCGGCCCCGCCCCCCGCCCGGCCCTGCCGCACCTCGGCGCCCAGCGCCGTTTGTCCTCCAGTCCTCCGCCTGCAGCTGCGCGGGCCTGGACGCCCGGACCACCAAATGCTGCATGTCCCTCCATGTCAAGAGCGGGCTGCGAGTGGGCGAGGGTGGGTGAGCCAGGGCCACGCTGTGGGGCGCAGGTGGCTGGTGGGACCCCACCGTCACCTACTTGGCCTCCAGAGCCAGAGCGATCATGCCCGCAGCCAGCGGGGCAGAGGCCGAGGTCCCCGTGTGCTTGTCCGTGCACTGGTGGTGCAGGTCTGTGGTGACCTGGGGGTCACAGACAAGGGTTTGGGACCAGTGCCCGTAGAAACCCCACCCTGCTTCAAAAGCCCCAAGGGCTTCAAGAAAGAGGCACCACAGAGCACAACAGCAGGGCTGGGGCACTGAGTAGACAGGAGGGTGCCTGAAGGGGTGCCAACCCATGGTCTGGGACCCCACTCTGTGTCAAGTGCCAACGGGGCAGCCCTGGGAGGAGGCCAGTTGGGGGACAGGAGGGAAGGTGAGAGACAGGCGGCTGGGTGGGGCAGGCAGAGGCAGGAGGCCTTGGGAGTCTGGCCGTGGGAGGGTGCAGGGGGCGGGGGAGCACTCACGATCTGGGGGTCCGTGGCTACACCGCTGCTGTAGGTGGTGGTGAGTGTGGAGGCGCAGGCCTCACTGTACCAGGGCACATGGCCCTGCTGGGTGGTGCTGCCCACTGAGAGCGTGTGGATGCTGTTGGTGTAGCCGTCGCAGTTACAGTTGTCATAGTGCAGGCCGCCATTGCCTGATGCCCAGATGAAAAGGGTGCCCAGCCCGCCTCGGCCCTGCAGGAGGGACCAGCACAGAAGTGGGAGTTGGGGTGGGGCGGGAGCCTCACATGTAGGCCCCAGACCCGCCATGACTTGTACCCACTCACCTTGGTCACTCCACGCCTGAAGGCTTCTCGGGTGAGGATGCCTGGGCCGTCCACCGTGCGGCCATCATCCTCGGGGCCCCAGCTGGCGCTGTAGATGTGGATGTGCTGTGGCTGCAGGCTCAGCGACTGGGCCTCAATCACGTCGGTGATGGTGCCATCCAGCATGCGCACACCTGCATGGGCAGCAGCTGCAGCCTCGCTGGACACCCTGCCTGTGCCCCGTGCTCTCCCCGCCTGGGGGTGAAGGCGTCAACGATGGGGGGTGCTCAGTTCTCCTCCACCCTGGGCCTGGCACCCTGGCACCACCGTTCAGCAGCAAGGGCGTGAGGCTGGGAGGCTCCCCACCCCTAGTCTGAGTACCTCCAATGCGGGTGTTGTAGGCGACGCCCGCACCACAGAACCTGTTGTTTGCCATTGCCGCCACTTCCCCGGCACAGCGGGTCCCGTGCCTGGCACCAGGGCAGAGACAGGAGCCCATCACATCCTCCTGGCTCCTCGTAGGGAACCAGGGGCTGCCCCCACACCCCTGGGGATGCCAGGCTTACCGGTTCTCATCACTGGGTGTGTATCGAGGCTGGGGGTCTGGGTCGTAGTCATTGAAGTCATAGCTGGCCAGGGGATCCTGGGGGAGGTAGGTGGAGACATGAGGGGGCTGCCACCAGCTGGAAGACCTGAGGCAGCCCCCACCCCATCCCTGCAGGCTCACGTAGTTGGCCCAGAGGTCTGGGTGGTCTTTCTCGATGCCGTCATCCAGGACAGAGACCACGACACCCTGGCCCGACAGCCCCTGGCTCCAGACCTGCAGGATGTTCAGGTCTGACTGCATCTCATTGTTCTGTGCAAGGCGGGGGCCAGGGTCAGGAGGGCTCTGAGATGGCCAGGCCCCGCTGCCCGGCCCAGCCAGCTCACCATGTACCACTGCTTGGAGAACCAGGGGTCTGTGGGCACCACCAGGGAGCGCTTCACCCGCCTCTGCACTGTCTGCTGTTGGAACCACTGCACCTGGTGGTGGGTGGGGGGCAGAGGAGACCACACTGTGAGAGGGGCTGGACCTGCGAGCAGCCTGCCCAACTCCCACCTTCCTGTCCTCACACCAGGATGCTTTAGAGGGCCCTGCCTCTTAGCGCTTCTGCAGATTCTTGGCCAAGAGGCCAAAATCTGATTCCAGGGTCTGGGCGGGCCTCTTACTGGGTCTGCCGGGGTGGGGGGACAGACGTGTGTGGGGGCTGAGGGTTAGGAGGCTGTGTATCTGGGCTGTCACCTACTTGTCCAGGGACCCATGTGATACAGGATGGAGCCAGGGACCCTGTATTTGCTGGGGCTGCTCTAGGAGGTTCCCATGTGCCTGAGGCTCTGCCTTGGGAGGACGCTGAAATCCTCAGAGCACCCATCCCCAAGGGACCCCCACACATGTGGTAGCTGCTGCCCAGGGCCACTGTGGCTCACTCTGCCTCTGTCCACATTCTAGAATCCCTCTCCCCAAGACACGTCCATCTCCCCTTGCAGCGTCCACTTCTCTCGACCACACTCTTCCAGGTGCAGGACACACCTGTATGGCCATACCCACCTCCTGCCTGGTCATCTAGCTGCCCCATCCCCGCCACCTCTCTGCAACTCATTCTAGGCATTCTGCAGCATCACTGTCTATGAGCCCTCCTGCCCCACCCTCTCTGAAGCCCAAGAGGCCCCCTGCCTGTCTGGCCCCCACCAGCCTTCCTCTGCTGCAACCACAGTGGCTGCTGCACCCAGGGCCTTTGCACATGCCCTTCTGCCTGCCTCGGGCCACTCTTCTTCAGACCTTTACCCTTTCCCCCTTTTCCTTGTTCTACTCCCAACCTCTGCCCAAACTGGCTCATGTTCCCCCTCCCACCTCTATCTCAGCAATCAGGTCCATCTTCTGCCCATTTGCTTAGCTCCAGACATGGAAGCTGCCCCTGAATTTTTCTCTGCCCCCCACACCCAACCCATCAGCCAGACCTGGCCTCTATCAAGACCACATCTCCAACCAGCCTCTTCTCTTGGTACCAGTGCTCCTGGCGGGTTTCAGGCTGACTCTTGTGAATCAGTCCCCTAGGCCGGCCTCTTTATACCTGGGGACCTTGATCTTTCTGGGTGAGATGCAGGAGAGAAGGGGGGTGACAAGAAATGCTGACAGGGCACCAGGCCCTGGGATGAGTGCTGCACTCACACGTTATCTGTTGCTCTCCACAGATCTTCCCCATCTGGCTCCCCACTGTAGACTAGGGAGCCAAATCGATACCAAGACTCAGAGAGAGCTGGTGACTTGCCCAAGGTCACACAGCCACTCATTACAATTACAAGGATAATAGGAGGTGGCAGAAAACTTTGAGGGAAGGCCAGGCTCACCTTAGGGTCTTTCTTTAGGCGCAGGCGGTGGCCCCAGTGCGGGGTCAGGGACTGCTGGACCACGCCCCGGTGCCGCAGATGGAAATACTGCCCGTCAGGGAAAATCTGGGAATGAAGGGGAGCATGGCTGAGACCTGGTTCCCCTGATGGAGCTCTTCTCAGGCCGGGGCCAGTCCCCTTCTTACATCTTCCCCCAACCAGGTGGCCTCTGGGGGCCCCAGAATCTGAAGTTAGACAAGGCAGGGGTGAGCTGGGGGTCCTTGATATATGGGGAACAAGGGGCCCCCCTCCCATCTGCAGAGATCTGGGTCCCCTTCTTACATCTTCCCGCCTCCTCCCGTCAATCTGGGTCCCGCCCACCTGCCCAAAGTTGACGAAGCCGAATTTGCGCGCCAGGCGATCGACCTCCTGGTAACCCTGGGACACCCGCACTGCCCAGCTGCTGACATAGATGGGGACCCGGGCCGAGGCCCACCCCACAGCCATGGGGCCAACGAGCGCCAGGCCCAGGGCCAAGGTCAGGCGCAGACAGAGCGCAGTACGGGCGGGCCGCATGGCGGCGGGGGCGGGGCCGGGGCGGGGCCTCAGAAAGCCCCTCCTCCTGGCCAAACCGCCAAGACGGCCCAAGCGCCCGCCCAGCCCCCGGCGCCATAGCAACCCCTGAAAAGCTTCAACTCCCAGGGAGCCTTGCGGCTCCCCCACTGGAAGGGCGCAAAGCTCTAATAGAAGTGTGGGGGAAACACATGCTCAGACCGGTCTTCTGTAGACTCAAACCCTCTGGAGCTTCAGTCTCCCCATTTGTACAAAGACCCGCAATTCTTCTGACCTAGAGGAGCGAGTTCACTGTTGCTATAATTGACCCCGCCCCATATTGGCCCCGCCCACTTCATATACACCCCTACCCCTAGAATAAGCCTTGCCTCCTTCCTAATCCAACCAGAATTGCGCTTTTGAATAAACCCCGCCTCCTATATTTAGCCCCGTGTTCTTGGGCTCCAAAATCAGTGCAGATGGTGACTGCAATCATGAAATTAAAAGACGCTTCCTCCTTGGAAGAAAAGCTATGACCAACCTAGACAGCATATTAAAAAAGAGACATTACTTTGCTGACAAAGGTCCATCTAGTCAAAGCTATGGTTTTTCCAGTAGTCATGTGTGGATGTGAGAGTTGGACTATAAAGAAAGCTGAGCGCCAAAGAATTGATGCTTTTGAACTGTGGTGTTGGAGAAGACTCCCTTAGACTTCAAGGAGATCAAACCAGTCAATCCTAAAGGAAATCAGACCTGAGTATTCATTGAAAGGACTGATGTTGAAGCTGAAACTCCAATACTTTGGCCACCTGATGCAAAGAACTGGCTTATTGGAAAAGACCCTGATGCTGGAAAAGATTGAAGGCAGGAGAAGGGCATGACAGAGGATGAGATGGTTGGATGGCATCACCGACTCGATGGACATGAGTTTGAGTAAGCTCCGGGAGTTGGTGATGGACAAGGAGGCCTGGCGTGCTGCAGTCCATGGGGTCGCAGAGTCGGACACGACTGAGCGACTGAACTGAACTGAAGCACCGCTTTTCCGATTCTGTCCCTCCTCCTTTATGTTCGGCCCCACTTCCCCTCTGTTTTCCCTAATAAATATCTTCTTGTTTCTCCAGTCAGCTCTGAACTTTCTCCAGCCCCGCCCACCAGCTCCGCCTCCCCAGCACTCTTCTCTCCGCCCCAGCTCCACCCACAACCGCTCAGCCAATAATCCCCCGGCCATGACCCCGCCCCTCCAATCAGCTACGTCCCCCTCCCGCTCAGCCAATCGGTGTCCTCAGTCACCGTGCCCCGCCCCCTTCCTCCAAAGTCGCGGCTGCGGCTGCCGCGGCCCTCCAGAGGGCAATGCGGCGGAGGAGACGGGGCAGGCCCCACCTCCTTTGTCCGCCCTGCCCTCCCATTGGCCAGAGCGGAGGGCAGGAGGCGGAAACCAGCCCGGGGGCGGAGACCCGTCCGGGAGTTGAGCGGTGCGGTTCGCGCCGAAGGAAGGCGGCGCGCAAGCAGTCTAGCCGGTGCGCGGGGAGACGGTCGAGTTCAAGCTGCCAGTCCCGGGCGCCCAAGTGCCATGGACGGCCTGCGCCAGCGCTTCGAGCGCTTTCTGGAACAGAGGAATTTGGCCACCGAAGCGCTAGGGGCACTCGAAGCCAAGACAGGTGTCGACAAGCGGTACTTGGCCACGGGTGAGCCGTCGAGGGCAGCGCTTGGGAGTGCCGCCCATTTTGCCGACAGGCACAGTGAAGCCCTGGGCTATCGGGGCCTCGGACCTCTCCCTTCCTGCCGCCCCTGCTGCGGGTTCCAACTCAGGCGGCGGGGCGCTCCCACAGACCAGCGAGGAGACCGAGATCCTGGGGAGGGGTCGTGGACCAGGACCTTGGTTCTGGCCGCAGTCTCTTCTCGACCCCGCCGTGCGACCTCAGTCGAGGACCAACCCCCTCTTGGCCCTGCAGCCGTCCTTTGCCCCCTCCTCCCTCCTGGCCCTGGGTGCCCTCCAGGCAGAAGTCCGGTTCTTCCGGTTGTTCTTCTGGTCCCGGGGGAGGAGAGGGCAGGTAGGTAGCAATGCCCTGCCAGTCTCGCCACCCTCTTCCCAGATGGACTGTAGCCTGGAAGCAAGTGTAGAGATCTTCCCGTTTTCCCAGGGGATGCTCCAGACCAGGAGGGGAAGCGTCACTCCCACCTCCCCTCCCGAGGTTTTCCTGCTAGAATCACCCCACCCCAAGCTCTACCCCTTGGCCTGCCCTCTCACTCTGCCCTACCCTGAGCTGGATTGTTTGACTGCTGCGGTGGGCTTGCAGAAACGTTGGCTGGGGCCCATGGAGAGGGTCCAGTCACCCCTGATTGTCACTTCCATTCCAGTCCCTCCCCTGCCTTTCCTCCTCAGTGACCTTGGGTGGCCTCTGCCATTCTCTGAAACTGTCCAGTCCCTTTAAGTACCGCCCCTATTTTTTGGTGCTTCTGACCCAACCCCCTTCTGCCACCTCTTCCAAGAAGCCCGCCTAGAATGAGTCTCGGGACAGTTAGTTCGGACACTGGGGTGCGGCTCTGGGTGAGGACGTGCCAATGTGTTTTAAGAACCTGTGTACAGATCCCGAGAGTCTGCTTTCCTCCTGTTTCCGCATCAGCTGGGGGATTGTAATGCCAGGCAGCCCAAGGAAGAATCCAAACCTGTCCCTCCAGGTTGCTGGTGCCCAACCCGTGTCCGGTCAGCCAGGGACCTCCCCTGGGAGCAAGCCCTTTATCCCCTGCCTGGCTTTCCACATCCCTGTCACCAGTGGGTGGGGAATTTAGGTCATAGAGCACTGGGGAGGGGCCCGTTGGGAGAGGCCTGCTGAGGAGTCTGGGGGTCACAGGGCAGAAAAACGGCCCAGAGCAGTAGGGGCTGCATGGGAGGCTGCCCCTGCAATCTGCCCTGTCTGGAGCACCCCCCCACTCCATCTGCTGCTGATCTCGGGGATCACCCCCGCCCATGCCCCAGGTCATCTTCCTGTTGCTGAGGCTGCAGAAATCCGGATTGAGGGAAGGGGGGCCCTGGGAGAGCTACTGCTCCCCAACTAGCAATCTCCAGGGAAGGAGTGCCACTCCCCAACCCCCTTTCCCAGATGTAGAAACCCTCAGGCCCCACTTGCCTGAGATTGTCTAAACCCTCCTCCCCTCCCAGCTACCAGAGGAGGAAACCCAGAGGAAGCAGTGAGCAGGCTGCCTCGGGCCAGCCAGGGATTCCTCCATTCCTCTCCTGACGCCAGACCCCAGGGATAAAGGCTAACACAGGTGGGGGGGGAGGGGGAAGGGAACTCTGCCCTCTGGTCCACTGGTGGCCTCTGTTTCTCTCTGCAGATAACAGCCTGGAGGTGGGGGAGGGGTTGTAAGTGCTCCCAGAAATCAGAGGCTCCCCAAGTGACCTAGTGTGAGCCTCACCCCCACCGCCCCACCCTCCGCCCGCCAGCTTCTGTTTCATCCTGGCTGTTGAATGAGATAGAACAGGGGGAGGGTAGAGCCCTGCATACAAGAGCTTAATAAATGCAACAGCAACCATTCTGATTTCAGAGTGGCTAACACTTGTGGTTCCCACCCCCCGCCCCGCTATGTCCTCTGAACCCTCATTGCTCGGAGTGTGTTTGGACCACCATAGGGGCTCACTGTGTAGGGAGGGGTCCCCTCTTCTATCTTATTTAGTTACCCCCACACCAACCCTCAGAAACTGGGCCACTACTGCCCCATTGACAGATGGGGAAACTGAGGCTCCAAGCAAGAGACACTCACTAGGGGTCTCATAGTGGGTGAGAGTTCTCCATCTGAGGGACTCTGAATGATGCTTTGCATCCTGCCACGAAGACAAAGGCTCTCATGGGGGGGGGGTCCTGTTGCCCCCCAGGGACACTGGACAGTATCTGGGGACATCGGGTGGTCACGACTCGGGGTGCTCCTACCATCAAGCAGCGGGGGCAAGGATGCTTCTCCCAGCCCCACAGTGCCCAAGATCCCCCAGGAGTCAGCAGTAGCAAGGGGAAGAGACCCTTGACTAAGATCAAAGTTACAAACTCTGTTGCCTTTCTCCGCTCTCCAGGAATCAAGTATTAACAACAAAATGGCCTCATTTTCAGGTTCTTCTCCCATTGTTATTTTTGTTTAATTGCTTAGTCGTGTCTCAGTCTTTGTGACCCCATGGACTGTAGCCCACCATGCTGCTCTGTCCATGGGATTTCCCAAGCAAGAATACTGGAGTGGGTTCCTATTGACCCAAGGATCAAACCCATGTCTCTTACATATGCATTGTCAGGTGGGTTCTTTATCACCTGCGCCACCTGGGAAGCCTCTTCTCCCACTGAGAGTAGAAAGTGTTAGTCGCTTAGTCCTGTCTAACTCTGCAACCCCCTGGACTGTAACCCACCAGGCTCCTCTATCCATAGAATTCCTTGGTGACTCAGGATAAAGAATCTGTCTTCTCCCATGACTTCTATTCAAATTCTAGCCCCTTCGGCTCAGCCACTCCTATAGGGCCTGGAGTGAGATAGTTACAATTGCAGAGATCCCATATTCATTCAATAAACACTGGGCAGGTACTTGGTACAGACCAATCCTGAGGTGCCCACCTGCCCTTGGCGAGCTGGCAGTCCTGTGGGGGAGATGGACATATTAGGGTATTACAGACACAAGAGTCAGGGTTCAGAGCCATGATGGGGGTACCCAGGTGCTACAGGGGCTGTGAGGCTTCTAGGAGGAGAGATGGTGCAGGGTGCATGGGCCAGGCCCAGGGGACGCTGGGGTCAAGGCTCAGCAGGCGAAGCCCACGCCTACCGCCTTCTGTCTGCAGGAGCCGCCACTCTGCTAAGCCTGTATCTTCTGTTCGGGTACGGGGCTCCTCTGCTGTGCAGTCTCATCGGCTTTGCATACCCCGCATATGCTTCGTGAGTGCCTGCTGGGGCAGGGCTGGGGGCGGGGTGTGGCGCGCCGAGGCACTCTCTGGGCAGCCTCTGACCCTGCCATGCCTCTCCCAGGATCAAAGCTATCGAGAGCCCAAGCAAAGAGGACGACACTGTGTGGCTCACATACTGGGTGGTGTACGGCCTGTTCGGGCTAGCCGAATTCTTCAGCGATCTACTCCTGTCCTGGTTCCCTTTCTACTACGCGGGCAAGGTTGGTACCACCCGGGAAACACCACTCTATCTTGGGAGCGGGTACCCAAAGGGGTGTCTGATGGGGGAAGCCAGGTCCATCACTAAGAGTGTCTGATGGGGGAGGCCAGGCCCATCCCTAAGGGTGTCTGATGGAGGAGGCCCAGTGTGACTCCTGACCTCTGCCTATAGTGCGCCTTCCTGTTGTTCTGCATGGCTCCCGGCCCCTGGAACGGAGCTCATATGCTGTACCATCGCATCATACGTCCTCTGTTTCTAAAGCATCACGAGGCCGTGGACAGCATCGTGAGCGACATCAGCGGGCGGGCCCTGGACGTGGCAGCCGGAATGACGAAGGACGGTGCGTGCATGCAGGGCGAGTGGTGTCCATATGTCTGATCTCAGTCTCCTGGCTTCCCCCGCCCCACTCAACTTCACTCCTGCCTCCTGTCCTCCTGACTCTGACTGGCCTCCATCTGGCATCCCTGCTGCCTCTGACGAGCACTCCTCCTCCCCATCTCACTGTCCGCCTCTCTCTCCCATGCTCTCGGGAACCAGTCCTGCAGGCCTTGGCCCGCAGCCGGGCTCTCATCACCCCGGCAGCCACAGCAGTGGGCCCCTCACTGCCCTCGGAGTCGACTGTATGTAAGCACCCACCCCTGGAAGGGGGGCGTCCTAGACGTGTGTGAGTGCACATGCATGTGTGTGAGTGCCTGCACCTGCCTCTATCCCAGCCAGGGCTGGCTGCCGGTCCCTCAGGTGGGCCGCATGCTGGTCGTCAGTGGCCTGAGCTCAGGTATTACTGACTGAGCATGGCCTCCGGGCCCTTGGGCTCTCAGCATAGGCAGACCCACCTCACTTACCCCTGGCGTGCTCTCTCCACAGCAGGGAAAGTAAGCGTGAACCAGCTTCAGAAGGCCAAGTAAAGCCCCCAGCCAGCCCGAACGCAGACACACCGGACCGTGAGACAGAGGATGTGCCACAGCACAAGTCGTCTGCGCAGTCCTCCACTGACTCACCAGCAGAGCCCACCACCAGCCCCTCGATCCCTGCCAAGTCCGTCCTCAGGAGTTCTACCAGCCTGGGCCAAGCCCAGCCTCAGGCCGTGGCTGCCACCACGGCTGCCAGCACGCAGCTGCCTGGCAAGCCCCGGGGTGGGCTCCGATCTCGAGCCAACTCTTCCAGCCAGCCCCAGGCCCCCGGGCAGCAGCGTGCCCGGCCCTCTACCACTTCCTCAGGCCCTTCCCAGGGGCCCTCGGGCCCCACACATCGGCCCAGCACCACCTCCAGCCAGGGCCCCGCCCTCGGGCAGTCTCCCAGTGGCACCACCACCCCCACGCAGCCCCCCAACAATACGCCCAATGGGCTGGATGCCTCCGCCCCCAAGTCCAGCAGACGGCACCAGAAACGGCCCACGACAAAGGCCACCAGCAGCACCTCGGTGCCAGAGCTCCCTGCTTCCTGCCAGCCTGAGTCCTCCCCAGAGTACAGCTCAGAGTGCACCACCGAGGTCACCTACAGCTGGCCTGACTACAGACACAGGCTCCGCTGCCTGCAGCACTGCTGGCGGATGAAGCACCTGGCCTGCTAGGGAGGGCTCAGTAAAGCTCTCTGGACCAGCCTCATCTCCCCTGTCTGTCTTCTGGCTCTGGGGAGGGGCTTCCTGGGGGCGGGTGCTGGGCCAGCCCCACTTTACAGATGAGAAGACCAAGGCTCAGAATGGAGGTCTCACCAAGTGGCCGAGATGGACTCTGAGCCCATGTCCTTAAGCTTTCTCTCTCCCCTTCTTCAGGAGCTCTCAGGCCTGTTCACCACAATCCCCTTCTTTTTTGGCCACATCAGGCAGCATGGGGGATCTTTGTTCCCTAACCAGGAATTGAACCCATGCTCCCTGCAGTGGAAGCCAAGGAAGCCCCCTTCTTTGAAAACTCTTCCAGAGGAGCCAGCTAAAAGCAAAGTCCCACCTCACAAGAATCTGAGTTCAAGCTCTTTATTTGGGAGGGAACCCAGGAGGAGCCTATAGAAAGAGATCAAAGTAGGAGGAGAAAGAGGCTGAGAAGGCAGGGGTGGCTAAACCCAGCACATCTGCTGGCACCTGGCGCTCTGTCCCCTGTTGAAAGCACACCTGAGATTTTTCTTGCCCAGGAGCTAAGAGAGCTGGGTAGGATCCACCACCCTGCTGGTCACTGGGGAAGTAGTGGCCATTCACTCCAGCCAGCGCCCCTTGCAGGCACCTCTGCAGTAGGGCCAGGCGTGCAGTTGTTCAGTGGCTAGTGAAGTGAAAATGGCTTAGTCATGTCCAACTCTTTGTGACCCCCATGGACTGTAGCCTGCCAGGCTCCTCTGTCCATGGAATTCTCTAGGACAGTATACTGAAGTGGGTAGCCATTCCCTTCTCCAGGGGATCTTCCCAATCCAGGGACTGAACCCAGGTCTCCCCACACTGCAGTTGGATTCTTTACCATCTGAGCCACCAGGGAAGCCCTGTTCAGTGACTAAGTTGTGTCCAACTCTTTGTGACCCCATGGACTGCAGCATATAAGGCTTCCCTGTCCTTCACCATCTCCTGGAGTTTGCTCAAACTCGTCCATTGAGTCAGTGATGCTGTCTAATCATCTCTTCCTCTGATGCCCCCTTCTCCTCCTGCCTTCAATCTTCCCCAGCATCAGGGTCTTTTCCAGTGAGTCAGCTCTTTGCATCAGGCGGCCAAAGTATTGTAGCTTCAGCATCAGTTTTTCCAATGAATATTCGGGTTGATTTCCTTTAGAAATGACTGGTTGGATCTTCTTGCAGTCCAAGGGACTCAATAGTCTGCAGCACCACAATTGTGAAAGCATCCATTTTTTGGCGCTCAACCTTCTTTATGGTCCAACTCTCACATCCGTACATGACTACTGGGAAAACCATAGCTTTGACTGTATAGACCTTTGCTGGCAAAGTGATGTCTACTTTTTAATATACTGTCTAGTTTTATCGTGGGTTTCCTTCTAAGGAGCAAGCATCTTTTAATATCATGGCTGCAGCCACCATCCGCAGTGATTTTGGAGCCCAAGAAAATAAAATTTGTCAGTGATTCCACTTTTTCCTCTTCTATTTGCCATGAAGTGATGGGACCAGCTGCCACCAGGCGACCTTCACCAGAGAGGCCGGGAGCCTGGCCGTGGATGTCCGCCTGGCCTCCTAGGAAATTGGGGGGCAGGAGCTGGGTAAGCAGGGACAGGACCTCCTACAACCTGCCTTTGGTTTCCTCTGTGAGGCCAGCACCACCCTGGTCATAAAAACAGGCAGAGACAGGACAGGTAAGGAAGGTGATGTGCCTGCCTGTCGTGTGGATATAGGTGCAAAAACATATGAGCAAAAAGTAGCAAATCCAATCCAATAAGAGAGAAAGCCAGGACACCCTCCCTCTCCCACTTGTTAAAGTTCACATTTCCTGGAAGCACAGCCTAAGTCGGAAGGTAGGAGGTGAGGGGAGCTGAGTGAGGCAGTGGCCTCAGGGGAGCCCCTGGAGCAGATATTGTCTCCTTTTCATGAAAACTGTCTGTGATGGACAAGCCACAACCAGCTGGGGACAGACTGGGCCTATAAGGTGGGAGAGGGATGATGTGTCCCGGGATTGCAAGGGGCTTCCCTGGTGATCTCCCACAAGGCGGCTGCAGCCACAGCTGGAAGGACCATGGTGTCCATCACAGTCTGCCCCTCACTAGAGCTCTGCGCACCCCTGATTCTGGTCGGTCACACTTCTGGTGCAAGAGGAGGTTTAGGAGGAGAAACCAGGGACCCCAATAGGGCGGTGGCTCCAGGAGCAGCTCAGTGGTTCCCAACTGGGGATGTTCCTGTCCCGGGGCCATTGGGCCATGTCTGGAGATATTTGTTTGGCCATGCTGCAAGGCTTGTGGGATCTCAGTTCCCCGACCAGGGATGAAACCTGCCCCCTTGGCAGTAGATTTGTCTTTGGATGACAGCAGGTATCTCCCTGGAGATGCCCTCGAGGTTACAGCCCCCTTCTTGGGAGTGGGCTGGAGTCAGTGACCAACAGCTGTGGGGGCACAAAACATGGGCCCCTGGGCTCCTGGTGGGGTTGATTCAAGGTGGGGTACCTGCTTCAGGGGCTCCCCTGAAACCACCACATCGCTCAGCTTCCCCCACCCCCCACCTTCTGATTCAGGCTGTGCTTCCAAGGACCTGAACTTGAATGGCTGGGAGAGGGAGGGTGTTCTGGTTTTCTCTAACTGATACACCGCCAAGGAAGTTCCCTGCAATCCCGGGACACATCCTCCCTCTTCCCCCTTGTCGGCCCAGTCTGCCTCCAGCTGGTGGTAGCTTCTCCACCACAGGCAGTTTTCACGAAAATGAGGCAGTTCTGCACAGCCCCCAACCGGGCAGCCCTGAGTCCTCATCCTTGAGAACTCCAGCAAGGCAGGAGGAGGAGGTACTGCATGAGTGCCGCCAGTGAGCGGTAGGTCCATTTCATTCAGTCAACCTGTCAGCAAACACTGAACACCTACTGTACGCCCGGCCTTGCTCCAGGAGCCTAGGATAGATTAACGACCCAGAGAAACTAAAACCCCTGCTCCTGAGAATTTGGGGAGGTCACAGTTGACAGGATAAATGCATAACAGGTCAGAAAGAGAAGAGTGTCATGGGAGAATATGCAGTGAGGAGCTAGGGGGCTGAGGGCAGGAGCTGGAAGCGTTGGAAAAATGCCTCTCTATGGCAGTGATTTTGTGTGTGTGTGTGTGTGTGTGTGTATGGCCATGCAATGCAGCATGTGGGAGCTTAGTTCCCTGACCAGGGATTGAACCTGTGCCCCCTGCAGTGGAAGCGCAGAGTCTTCACCACTGGACCATCAGAGAAGTCCCTGGAAGTGACTTTTGAGTAGAGACATGAAGAAAGTGAGGGCATAAGTTTTATGAACAGGGTGGCGGGACTGGGCCAGGCACGGGGGGTGTGCAAAGGCCCTGAGGTAGGACCATGCCTGGCAGGTTAGAGGGAGAGCAGAGAGACCCATGTGCCTGGAACCGCAAGTGCCAGGGCAAGACAGGAAGTGGGTCTGGCAGGGGGGCCATGCAGGTCCCTGGAAGGTGTGGGTGAGGACTTTGGCTTTTACTAGAGGGTGTTGGATTTGTTGGGAGGAAGGGATGAAGGCTAATTATTAATGAATCCCCCACCCTACTGAGAAGTCCATGTTGGCTCTAGGGTTGCGGATCTTATCATCTGCTTATCACTGGCCCAGGTGTTTGATGTTGGTGGTGTGGCCTGGGTCTGGGGCAGGAGACAGGGCCTTGGCTCACTCTGCACCTGGCCTTGCCCTGCCCCCCGTGCCCCTTGAAGTTTGTCTCTGGGCCTTGCCTCCGCCACCACCCATTAGCTCATCTGGGAGTACAGGTGAGCGGATACACACACCTGTCTCCCAGGTGGAAGCACTGATATTTATTTAGCTCTTCAGACTTGTTTTTAATTTAAATGTACGGAAAAGTGTAACCAGCAACTTGGGGGCAAATAACACAACAGGACCAGCCCCACCCAGTCACTTCCCACCCAGGGAGCCCCCACCCTGCCTTGGTCCCCTCTGTCATTGAAGGTCACTTGCATCATGTCCATGATATCTTCTGTCCCCTCCTGTCTGACTCGGACTCACCCCGCTGCTGCGGAAGTGACTTGGGTGTCATTCTTTGTCATTGGAGAGGAGAGCATGTCATTTTGCAGGAAGGCCAGAGAATGATCTGGTCCCCTGCTGATGGGCATTAGAGTTGTTTCCAGTCCGGGCTATTGCGACGACAGCTGCTCAGAACATTCTAGAAGCAGCCTTTGGTGAGTGGAGCTAGCGACTCTCTTATCTGTCAGAGACTGCAGGGTGTGGGGTGAACTTCTGAGTCTCAGGGGCTGCTGCCACCAATTACCACAAGTGAGGCAGCTTGGGACAACCAGAATTCTCCCTTTCACCATCTGGAGGCTGGAAGTCCAAGATCAAGGTGTCACTGGCCTGTGCTCCCTCTGGATGCCCCAGCAGAGGATCCTTCCTCCCTCTTCCAGCTTCTGGGAGTCCCCAGGCATCCCTGGGCTTGTGGCCACCTCCCTCGGATCTCTGCCACTGTCTTCACATGCGTATCTTCTCTTTCTGGGCCTCCTCAAGGTGCTTGGTCATTGGATTTAGGCTTCACCCAGGTACTCCTTTGAGACCCTCAATTACATTGCAAAGACCCTTTCCCCAAAGGTCCTGTTCACAGATGCTAGAGGGTAGGACACGAACATGATAATTCAACTTTGTACACGAGCATTACTTCAACTATAGCAGAAACAGCCAAACTGTTTACCCAGGTGGTCATACCATCCTAACCCCCATGCCCTCGACTAACCCTCTGGGTGTGAGACAGTTCGGGGGTTTGGGGCAGCCCCTCAACTGGATATGTGTTCTCCTGTGGGCCAGCCAGATGGTACAGGGTCAGTGAGAGAGAAGCTCAGCCAACAGAGGGGTGATCTCTGCAGAGAATTCAAAACAGTAAGAAAAGCATCTCACCCGGCTCCCCACAGCTGGCATGCTGCAAGACTGCTGAATACAATCTTTTGTGGGGAGGATGAATTAGCTGTTGTGATTACTACAGTTTTAACAGGAACGCAAGTTCCAAACTTCCTGTTTCCATTCTTTGTGTGCTCAGTCGTGTCCAACTCTTTGTGGCCCTCTGAACTGTAACCCACCAGGCTCCTCTGCTCATGGAATTTTTCAGGCAAGAATACTGGGGTGCGGTGCCATTTCCTTCTCCAGCGGGTCTTCCCAACCCAGGGATAGAACCTGCATCTCTTAAGTCTCCTGCATTTGCAGGCAGATTCTTTACCATTAGCACCACCTGGGAAGCCCTGTCATAGCTCCTTATTTATCTCAAATCTGCTAGATGAAGTCCAGCTGGCTCCAATATTAACCTCAAAATATTTCTAGGAAGTTGAAGTCCCAAGAACTTAGCTTTAAGTTACACAGAACCAAAGACCAAGGAGTTGTTATTGTTTAGTCATTAAGTCGTGTCTGACTGTGACCCCTTGCACTGTAGCCCGCCCAGCTCCTCTGTCCCTGGGATTTCCCAGGCAAGAATACTGGAGTGGGTTGTCATTTCCTTCTCCAGTTTTCATCCTTTAATAAACATTGCCTCCTGCAGGAAGTCCATTTGAAGAATTCCCAGGGCGGGAGGCTTGAGTGGACTCAGTTGTGCATGCCTCCCTGGAGAGGGAGTTTCCGTCTGTAATCACCTGCGGTCCCTCCGGGCAGCGATCCAGTGGCTAACCCAAGTGGACAGTCATTAATAAACCCGAGGATGGTAAATACACAAAGAAACAGATCCTGAGTCACTCATTTCCTTTGTTGCATGTAACCACCTGGCCTTTTTATTCATGTTTAAAAAGAAAGTGTCAAAGCGGTGTGGAACTTTTGCTGGGCAAGTGCTAATGCTAGTTTGGACCTCAACTACGTTGCTGAATTCGAGTATCTAAAATTGCAATGTGTTCTGTCTTTAAATGGCTCCATCGATCCCTGGTTACATGGTCGTTTCCGGAAACAATGTTGCCGCCTGAAGGAGCGGCTGCTGGAAGTCGCGGCTGGTGGGGTCACAGGCCATGCTGTCTGATAGTGAACCCCGCACTGGCGTCTTTCTCCCCCCACCCCCAATCCACCCCGGGGCAGGCGCCTTGCCCTGGCCAACCGGTCCAGATAGCTGGTGAGTAGATGGCAGCGCTACTCCACAAAGCTCCGGGGCGGAGGAAGCCGGAGACTCAACTTCCCCGATCCATCCCCGCACTGTAGTGAGGCAGAGGGGCCCATCTGGGCCTTTCGGGGTCCCTTGGGGACTGCAGGTAACACCCGGAGCGCGGAATCCCTTCTTCCCCGTCCTGCCACCAGGGGGCGCGCGGGCCACACGCCTCCCTCCAGAGCTGCGACCAGCTCGGCCTCGCGGGAGGGGGCGGTCCTGAGATCCTCCGGCTTCATCACTTTTTGCAGAAGACTGGGCCAGGCCTGGGCTGCCCCAGGCGCTGCTGGTCCCAGGCGTACAGTAGGCGCTCAATAAATAGTCTTTGGAGGAACGCACGAGTGAACCGAAGGGGTAGGGCAGGAGTCCCGAAGGGTGTGCTTCCCATGGTCAGGGCTGAGTGGGGCTGAAAGAGTACTCACAGATGGGGAAACTGAGGCCCAGAGAGCTGCAGGGCTTGACCGGAGTCACCCACAAGGTCAAGGGTTGAGTCCACTGAGACCTGCATGTCCTGCACCCCTTGCACACTCCCACCATCCTGCGGCCCAGAGGAAAACAACCACAGACAGTACAGATGAGCAGGTTGTCTCAAATGATGGCATGAGCCACCCCACTCAGGGTGGAGAGGCAGAAGGAGAGGTTTGCTGGTACCCCGCAGACACTTCCAATCCACATGACCTAGGCCTACCCTCCTGGCTCTAGAAGCTATGAGGAGACCACATCCAGAACACCAGGACAGGGCACAGGCTGAAGGTGGGGCACTGACCTGCCTACTCTGCTGGAGGGGTCCCCCCCTCGAAATGGCCTGAGATGAATGCGTGGCCCCAAGGGGCATGGGGATGGGGTTGGGACCTAAGAAACCCCCACCTTCCCATATCATCTATTTCCTGTCATCACAATGCTCCCAGGATCAGTCATGCTGGAGAGAGTTGGAGGCTGGACCAGGAGGAAGGACAAAGGGCACATGATCACATGTGCACACGGGGGTTGGTGGGGGGGGTGTGGGGGTGAGCAGGGAGCATGACTGTGGATCTCATTACCAGCGCATTCCAAAGTGTCTGCGGCCAAGTGTGTGTAATTGGGCTTGTTTTTTGTTTTTTGGTTTTTTTTAAACAGCTCTTGTAAAAATTAAATAGTAATAAAAAAGGGATGAACAGCAGGGTTGCCTGGAGGAAAGCCCACCCCACCCTCAAATTGCTGAAGCTGTTAAGATTATCTGTGAACTTCCTGGTGGCAAGGGCAAAAGGGGACATTGGTATGTTACAGTGCCTGGGTAGGCATGTTTTCTGGGGGTCATGCCTGTTTGTGACAGTGTCTCTGAAAATGTGAGAGTACATGTGTAAGTAGCAGTGTGAAAGGAGAGAGTGTCGGGGGTTAAACAGTGATGAACTTTCTGGTAGGCAGGACAAGAGGGAAAACCATTACAACATCTCTTTAGGCATGTTTTCCTGGGACCAGGCTTGTGTGTGACAATGTCTCTGAGCACATGAGTGTGAAGCAAGGGGAATGAAAGCAGACACAAAGTCTCTGAGTGTAGAACAGCTATGGGTTTCCTGGCAGCCAAGGTGAGAGAGGAAACCAGAATTAAAAGTCTGTTCAGTGAGTCCCCACCCGTGTGGGCCTGCTGGTGAGAGCGGCTCTGAATGTAGAGGTGTCTGAGTGTGATGATGGGAGAGTCATAGAGCTGCAGGTGGAAGACAAACAGTGCCTAGCTCCCTGGAAACTATGGCAAGAGGAGACATATGCTGACTTTAAGACTAGTCACCCACGTGTGGCCAAGGTCTAGTCCGGGGGCTCAGAGAGGGCAGTGCCGGGCAGCCAGGCGCACTCGGCTGTCCTCGGCAGGGCTCCAGAGCCGAGCGTAGCCAGCATGGGGGAGCAGCAGCCGGTCCTGGGTGCCATCAGGGCTGATGAGGCGCCGCGCAGCCAGCAGGTAGTCCCGATGGAGGGCCAGCGGGGGGCAAGGGCAGCGGCTTGGCGCCCACACGTACTCCAGGGCCCGCAGTGGAGAGCGATTCTTGTAGATGAGCTGCACACGCACCTCATAGCGAGTCTCCTGAGCCTGGCGGACGCGGCCCAGCACACGGGCCCGGAACACTGTGGGTGGGACCATGCTGAGCCCTGCTGGACAGGGTCTGGGTCCCAACCATGCACCCATTGCAAGACGACAGAACTGGGGGTCAGGTGGGGCAATGGAGGCTCTTGGGGACTGTGGTCAGCTGTGGCCTGGGGTCAAGATCAGCTTAGGGATCAATGAGGGGTCAGGAGTCAGATTAGGGCAAAGGATCAGATCAGGGAGTCAAAATTAGGGTCACAACGGGTCAAGTTGTAGTCAGGTCAAGGAGTGAAGGGTAAAGTTGGACCAGAGTTACAGGTCAGCAAGACAGGGGTCAAGTTCAGGTCAATTGGGGGCCAGGTGAGGGATGGGGTCAGGGACCTCTCACCGAAGTCACTGCCGCAATAGTGGAGTAAACGGTGGGCACGACCGCGGGTGTCAGGGCAGGGTGGACAGGGCTCTGCAGGGGCAGTGCGGTCAGGGGTGCGGGCCTTGCCCCTGCTGGCCCCCCACCCAGGCTGTCCCCAGCTCACCTGGAGTGGGTATCGGGGTCCGTGGAGGGATGACAGTGGGGGACTCAAGGGGCTGAGGTTCTACCTCTCGAGGCTGAGGCTGCCGCGGGGACCAGCCCAAGACCTGAGCCTGCGCCTGGAAGGGGCCATAGCGCTCCCGAGGGAGCCAGAACTCGAATTCAATGCCTGGGTTGGGCTCCTGCAGGAGGACCTGGGGCGGAGGCGGGGCGGGGAGAGTGTTACACACTAGGGCACTGCCTCGGACCGGGGAGTGGCCGGCCACTCCCCGCCACGCACACTCTACCCTGCCTCCTCCCTCTGACCGGTAGTCCCCAGCCTTCCCCCTCTGACCCCTGCTCCCCTCCCAGATTCTTTGACCCCACCCCAACGCCCAGCTACCCTCTCAGGCCCGCCCCCACCTGCAAGAGCAGATCTTGGGAGGTGGGACCGGCGGCGCGCAGCGTCTCCTCCGGCCCTGTGGCGCGGGTGTAGACCACGCGGGTGCCCGCTGCCTCGTAGGTCCCGGCCGGGCTGACCGCCCAGTTCCCGTTGAGCACGTAGCGCCCGTCGCCCCCCATCAGCGCTGCAAGGGAAGGGTCAGCCCGGGCTCCCTGGAAATGGCCTTGCCCATCTCCCCGACCCTGCCATCTCCCTCCCCGGGGGATTCAGGCGGCCAGCGGGGCGCCTCCTCCCTCGGACCCTGCGATACCCAGGTGGTTCCGGCTCCGGTGGGCGGCGCGGATGTGTCTGGCGCCCTCGGGGATCAGGGTCACGTTCCAGTACCCAGCGAAGGCACCTGGGCGGGAGGGAAGGAAGGTGTTGGGGAGCAGCTAGGGTGTATTTGAAGGCTGGTTTGAGGATTAAGTGAGATGCTGCGGTAAGGAGATTAGCCAAGGCTCTGGTCCTCCGAAGACCAGTACTGATCGATGGATTGGAGTTAACGATTATTACCACCTTTTAAGTGAGGCAGCAAAAGAGTTAAACCCACGTCTGTTCAGGGAAGGGCGGGATAATCTGGCAAAGACCAATCAGAATGACGGGGGGGGGGGGCTGGCCCGGAGACTGTCCAATCAGCGCGGACATCTTAAAGGGCTCTGGGAGAACTCGAGGACGGGGCAGACGGTCACCGGCGTCGCGGAACACGCGCTGCACGAAGAGGCACGAGTCGTTGGCGCCGCCGCAGCGGCCGCAGCGGTCTTCGCGGGCGTCGGAGCCCAGCAAACCGTCACAGCCGGCACTCTAAAGGGGTGGGGTGGACACGCGCGCCGTCAGACGGTCCCCGCCCGCCTAGGCCAACGAAGGGGCGGGACCCTGGAAGAGGGCCGAATCAAGACCTAAAAGGATGCAACCTTGGGGGCAGGTCCTCGTGGGAGGAGGCTGGGGATGGAGTCTAGTGATAGATGGGACAGGGGAGGGAGTGGACTTGATAAGGGGCGCGGCCTAGGGAAGAGAGCAGGACCAGGAACTAAATAAATGGGGTTTGGGGGCGAGGTATGGAGGGAAGAGGCGGGGTGGAGTTTAGGGGGCGGGGCGGGGCCTGGAATCCTCACAAGGCAGCGGCCAGCCACACAGAGATCTTGGGCGCCCGGACTGCAGGGGGTACCGTCCAGTACGCGACCGAAGCTGTGATAGAAGTCGTGCCCCACCGCTAGGCAGTTGAGGTCGCAGTGGTTGGGTGCTGGGGATGGGAGAAGTCGGTGGAATGTGGGGGGATTTATATTTGAATTCCAGCTCCCTCCTTGCCAGTCTTCCCCAGGCAGCCATTCCCTTGGGCATATGAGGCTCAGAGATTCAGCCAAAGCCACACATGGAGGCTGAGGCAGAGCATGGACTGGACCTTAGGCATTTCTGCTTCCCGTTCCCTGGGATTGTCCCAGACTCGTATACTGGGCCAGAATGTATTCATTCGTTCGTTCATTCATTCATTCATGTTAAGTCTTAATACTAGGGACCCATTATTAACGTCATCCGGAGAAGGAAATGGCAACCCACTCCAGTATTCTTGCCTGGAAAATTCCATGGACAGAGGAGCCTGGCGGGCTACAGTCCATGGAGTTGCAAAGAGTTGGACACGACTGAGCATGCACACACAATATTAACGTCATTACCTATTCTTCACTCATTCTTTCATATGTTCATTCCACAAACAGTCATCAAGCACATTTCCCAGACAATGTTCTAGGCTCTGGGTAGAGTGGTGGGCAGAACTTACTCAGCAGTTGGACCCTACACCCGGCAGGTGCTCAATAAAAAGTATTTGTTAAGTGCTGAGCCCTGCATATCCTGAATATGTTGCTGTCCCTCCTTGGGACTCTGTTTCCCCCTCTGCCTGGCAGCGGGGCACAATGGATAGTCTGATCACACCCACAGGCTCACAGCCCTGATTCCTGCTCCCTCACCCCACCCCCGCTCAAACTCCCTCCATCTCCCAACTTCCTGAGGCTGGCTGGCAGACCCTGCTGGAATAGAGCCTAAGCTGGCCCTGGCGGGCCTCTGTGGGAGTGAGATCATGGCAAATTTCCTCCAATTCTTAGGGTGAAGGAAAAAAAAAAAAAAAAAACATGAGTTGACGGTTGGAACTTTCTCCATTCCAGGATTTTCTTATCTGTGTCTACCCCCACCGTGGCGTCTGAAGCTGCCTGTTTCCCTTAAATCTGGAGGCACGCTGCCCTGGGCACACAGTTATATAACTCGCTATTTTCAGCTCAACAACATTTCCTGCTACTGGTATAAGTTTGAGAACTCTTGGCCTCTGGATACAACTCCCAGTAAATCCTCAGCTTGGTGTTCAACCCTATGCAGGATAGACTCTTCCTCCTCCTGCCCCTGCTTCACAACTCCACATGCTTTCTCTGCTTCACTTCACCAACTCCTACATATCCTTCAAAGCCCCAGTGCTAATGCCCCCTTCTTGCAACCCTCCAAGTTCCTCTTCCTTTTTAGAAGCCAACTTTTCCTGGCCAGTTTTGAGTTGTTCCCTCTGGACTAACAGGAGGCTGGGCTACTCACCACCATAGAAGGGCACCCACTGGTAGGTCTTCTGGGTGCCTAGGACAGGGTGGCCATTGTAGAGGGCACATTGGAGGTCTCGAAAGGGCATGGCCCCTGGAGGACAGTCCTGGGGACAGAGATGGGTGCAGCAGAGGCTGGGACAGCCCCAAGAGCACCTGGTATGGTGCTAAGCATATTTGGGGGCTTGAGCAGGGAAGCAGGAGGGCTTCTGGGAGAACTGAGTTTAAGAGATGGGTGGGGTAGAACATACGGGCTGCTGGCAGAGGCGGTACTCATGGGTGTCCCCCCAGCACAGCTCTTCCCTTGGAAACCTATGAGGAGCAAGGGGGCCAGACTGTTGTCAGCACCTCTGGGAACCCCTTCCCCAAAATCAGCCTGCCCATCAGTCTACCCTTGCCAACCCCACCCACATTCCAGCTGGATCAGTGGGATTAAAAGTCACAGCATGTGTGGGCAGGCCAAGGGTGCGGCCAGGGGCTGGGCTGGGCTGGCAGGAGAGGAGGGGCAGGGACCCCCTCCCATTCTACTGGGCAGCCTCCTCACCGGATACATCTCCGGCTGCGCACTGAGAGCCCTCGCCCGCAAGAGCTGGAACAGCGACTCCAGGAACCCCATGGCGTCCACTCACCCAGACCCTACTTGGGGAGAGAGAGTCACAGTCAGCCTGGAGGGGAGGCTGGCTAACCCCATGCCGCAGCCAGGTCCCCATCCCTGCTGCCCCCGGGCCTATGTCCCCTTTTACCTGAGCGTTGCCCCCCAAACCACAATTCAGGAAGGTCCACAGCAGGAGCAAGAGGTTCCAGAGGGAGCGGGGTCTAGGGGGGCAGAGGGTGCACGGCAGTGGGGGTGCCAGCAAGCCAGGGGTTGAACCCCAGCTCTGTCCCGACTGGCTGTGTGATTTCAGATAGTAACTCAACCTCTCTGAATTTCCCTTCTCATCTCTGAAAAATGAAGTCATAATACAGCCCACCTAATAGGAAAGTTTTAAGGGCTCCGTCAGATTAGGTGAGAAAAATGGGAGGCACAGAGCCTGGTATGGAGAAGGAAAATGTAAAAATTATTATTATTGGTTGTTTACTGTCATGATGCACACAGTAGGTGCTTATTTAGTGTCTCATCATGGAAGGAATCATTCATTCCAGGGATGTGCACGGGTCTCTCTAGGGTCCTAGGTCCTTCCCCACTCTCCCCACCATCTTTGCGCCTACCTTCTGGTATGGCAAGGGGCCAGGTGCTCCTCTTTCTCTGGCCTCAGTTTCCCCATCTGTGCAATGGGGACCAGCTGGGTTCTGTCCAGTATTCTATGAGACCTTGCAGAGGGTGTGGCTGGTGGGAGCTGGGGCTGGTGCCTGGCAGAGGCACCCCCTCACAGGCAGGCCTTCAGCCTCCAGGGTTCCCTCAGCTCCCAGATGTGGGACAGCAGGGAGCTCCTGGATGGGGTGAGGGGCAGGGAGGAGTGACCTGGCCCTGGTCCAGTGGGTGCCTCATGGCCTATGTGCGGAGAGTGTGGGATGGAGCCCCCAAGCCGCCTGCAAGAGGGAAAGGGGCCACCAGTAAGGATGATGGAGGGAAGAGGGAGGCAGCTGTGTGGGAGTAGGGGAGGGGGTGGCAGAGAGACTTTGCCTCCTTGGGTCTCAGTTTCCTCATTTGTCAGGGAAGGATGGAGTCACTTGTCATCCCCACCCTCCACGTGACCACAGCACTGGATGAGGAAGGGGGAGGGAAGCAGCCACCTAGTGAGTCCTTTCTCGGGCCAGGGCCATGGCACCCGGCAGCCAGCAGTGCCCAGAGGTCACACAGGACGTTGGAGGCCTGCAGCCTGGAGGTCCTGGCGCTGAGTGGGGGCAGGCCGGCTCACTAGACCCCCCGAGTCCCTGTTTCTCTGGTTATCCGATTCTCCTGGCTCAGAAACACTGAGGAACTGGGTGGGTGGGGGGCAACCCCGGGGTGGGACCCCGTCTGATCAGAGCCGTGTGACTCGCTGCATCTCTAAACGCCAGCCCTGGCTGGCTTAGGCAGCAGGAAAAAGACCCGGCTGGGGAGCAGACGGAGGGAAGGGGGCTGGCCCTTCTGACAACTGCTCCCTATTTAGCACTGGCTTGTTGCGGTGGGGGGTGTCTAGGTGATGCAACATGAGGGGCCAGAAGGACCACCGTTCCCACTCTCCAGGGTTCCCTACCCGAGGAGCCGCACGGTGGGTACAATCTCAGGGCGGCCACGCCTCCGGGCCTCAGTTTCCCCAGGAGGAAGTGGGGATGGGCTTCCTCCCACCCTATGGATGGTTGCCTCACCCCTCAACCCCAGCTTTGGGTTGGGGAGAAGACGCTGGCCGCGATAGTGGGGGGATAGAAAGAGGGACTTACCGGCTACGCAGAGCCCAGGCGGCTCGTCCTGGCTCCCCGGGCGGCCCCTGGGCGAGCGGAAGCGGCGGGGCCCGTGAGGAGGGGCGGGGGGAGCCGGGCTCGGCCCCTCCCACCCGGCCTCCCAGGGCGCGCCCCGGCCGGGGTCCGGAGGGGCGGTGGCGCCGTGCGCCCCCGCGCGGCCGTAGCGCGCCTGGGCACGGATCTGCGGCAGGGGACTGCCCTGCACGAGCGGCGCCCCGCCCCCCGCCCCGGGACTGCGGCCTGGTGTCCGACCGTCCGGGTCCCGGTGACCTTGGGAAGCCCAGGGAAGGGGAGCCACGCGGGAACTGACCCCCACCTCGGGGCTGCTATTCCGGGCGCAGCGCTCAGGGCCAGGGAATGTGCGCACACCGAGAGCGCCCTGCTGTGGCTCCTGGAGGGTGCTGCCCTGTCTCCACCGACGCCCAGATCGCGTCGCCCCGAAGGTTCCTTTTCGCGGCCACTACCCCTCCCCAAATCACTCTCCCTACCCCTCCCTCAAGGTCACTCGGGGTTGCGGTTGCGGGGTTCCCGCCCCAGGTCCCGACCACCCCCAGCGCAGGGCCCCAGAGCACTGGGGAGAAGCTCGGCCTCAGGGGCCGGGCGTGGGGGGCGGAGAGCCCCTTCCCAGCCTGGCGCATTCCCGGGCGCTGCTGTCACCAGAGGACGCGCCCCACCCCGCCTCCCGCCCTCTTTGCACGGCCTCGGGCGGCGAGCCGTGGCTTCGACGCTAGCCCTGGTTGAGGAGGTCCCCTTCTCATGTGGCTGCGGCCGCGCCCTCCTCGACCTCAGGTTCCCCAGCCAAGCAATGGGGCCCGCCGGGACCTGTCTCCACCGCGATATTTTGTGCCGACCGGCAAGGACAGGGTTACCCCAGGGCTCCCCACCATCCCACCCTTTCCTGGTTTAGCATCTGCGTACCCTTCATCTCCCGCCCTGACAGGGACGCCGCAGGCGCCCTCCACTCACCCCCTCCCCCTGGCTCCTCCCCGTCGCCCCGGGATGCCCCCTGGCGAGCGGCTTGAGGATACTGGGTCACCAAGTGGGCGAAGGGAGGACGGCCCTTCTTCTTCATGGGCTCGGCCCGGGCTCAGCTTGAGTGCCGCCTTCTCCGGGGAGCCCGCTGTGGGGTCTCCCAGCCCAGACCACAGGGAGGGCGCATTGCAGGTCCCGCTCTGTTCTCCAGCCTGGAGCAGCTCAAAACAGGGCTGTCCAATGCCATTTATTTGTCCAGAACTTATTGAGCACTTACTGTGTGCCACTGAGGGCTTCCTGCGTGGTTCAGCGGTAAAGAATCTGCCTGCAATACAGGAGACTCTGGTTGGATCCCTGGGTTGGGAAGATTCCCTGGAGGAGGGCATGGCGAACCCACTCTAGTATTCTTGGCTGGAGAATCCCATTGACAGAAGAGTCTGGAGGGCTACAGTCCATGGAGTCAACAAGAGTCAGACATGACTGAAGACTGATCACACACATGTGCTGCTGCACCTGGAAACAACCCCACCAATTAGGCTAGTGAGGTAGGCATCCCCTAGAAGGGTGTAAGGCCACCTTCTGACCTAGAGGCTCTGAAAAAATAGCCCAAGCTCACTGCAGATGGGGTTGGGGGTCAAGAAGGCCCTTCCCTAGAAGGTGATTGCCACAGGGAGGTGGCAGAAGGGCACCTGGAACAGCATATGCAAAGGTCCTGAGTCTGGAATAGAGAATAAGATACCATAGGGAAGTTGGTGTGGTTGGAACAAATAGCCAGGGTTGGGGTGGAGGTGTGGTCAGAGAGGGGTTAGGGTTAGGGGGGTGGCAGCCATGGGAGGTGGGGGGCGCTCTGGTTTGGGAACACCTGTCTCTGGCATTCTGGGGGCAGGAGGGGGCTCCAGAAAGCAGTGGGGAGGCAGCGGCAGGCATGGTGGGGACAAGGGCTGGGGTGGGGGAAGGGACAGCACTGGATGGTTCCCAGCAGTCTGGGAGTAGTCTGCAGGCTGTGTGACAGATCCCAGGAGGACTGGATGGGAGGAGGCAGGCAGGAGCCTGGCATGAGCAGCCAGGGAGGGGCCCTCTTCCCTGAGGGATGGGGGTGGCAAGTTCAGAGGTCAGCTGGGGATGGATCTAGGCATAAGGCACAGAGAGGCTGGGAGTCACATCTGGCCAGAGATGGACACATGAGCATCCACTGCACACAGTGGTGGTGAGAGTGGTGGATGAGGTCATGGGGTGTGTGTGTGGACAGAACGAAGACTGGGGTCCCCTGAGGTCTTCAGAGAATGGGCGTCTAGGAGGCGGGAGTAACCTGTGTGAGTGAGCTAAGGATGGAGCTGGACCAGTGGCTGGTGGATCAGCATCGATGGAGGCAGTGACCTTGACAAGGCTGAGCCTGGTGGGTCAGGGCTCGAGAGGGTGGCAGGAGGAGAGGGGTGGTGGTGAGGACAGGTGCCCTCTGCAGAGCACCTACTGTGTGCAAAGCTGGGACCTGGGGCCTGGGCCATGTCAGAAAGAAATCAGGCTTGACCAGGAGTGCCACCAAGTGGACAAACTCATTCCTCTACCATGTGCCTCAGGCCCCAAGCCCCAGGGGGTGGAGACAGTGTGCCTGCTGGAAGGTATACAGAAGGCTTCGAGGACTGCATATTCCAAGCATTGTGCCCAGCAGAGTGCATACAGCAGGCACTGTGTTCTGCAGGGAGCATATACAGCAGGCATTAGGCTTTGGAGGGGATATACACAGCAGTCACTGCATCCTAGAGACACGCATCCAGTAGGCCCTTTGTCCTGCAGGGAGCATATACAGTAGATACTGCAACCTGCAAGGAATGCATTTAGTAGACACTGAATGTCCCAATGGAGAAGGCGATGGCACCCCACTCCAGTACTCTTGCCTGGAAAATCCCATGGATGGAGGAGCCTGGTGGGCTGCAGTCCATGGGGTCTCAAAGACTTGGACACGACTGAGTGACTTCACTTTCACTTTTCACTTCCATGCATTGGAGAAGGAAATGGCAACCCACTCCAGTGTTCTTGCCTGGAGAATCCCAGGGACAGGGGAGCCTGGTGGGCTGCCGTCTATGGGATCGCACAGTCGGACACGACTGAAGCGACTTAGCAGCAGCAGCAGCAGAACATCCCAAGGAGTGTATGCAACAGTCCATGTAGCCTGCAAAAAAATGTATACAAAAGTCATTGCAAAAAAAAAAAAAGTCATTGCACACTGCAAGGAGTGCACACAGCAGGCACTGAGTACAGTGTCTATGGCAGGCATTGTATTCTGCAGTGAATGTATACAGCAGACACTGAGTCCTGTAGAAAGAGCATACAGCAGCCCTGTGTCCTGCAAGGACAACACACAGCGCTTACTGGGTCCTCCAGGGAGCGTAGACAGTAAGTCTGTGCCTGGCATGAGGACATAAGCGCTTGAGGGCTGGCGAGATATGACTGGGGTGAAGGTGTGGAGTCATGTGCCTGCCCATGCCCCCCAGCCTTTGCTGCCCCCCAGGTTTCCAGCCTCGCATCCCCAGCCGGGATGAAACTCAGCTGGGTTCAGCTGATTCCCGGAGGGGAAGGCTGAGCTCAACTCACAACACCTGCTGCAGGGGAGGTGTGGGTTTGAGGTTTGGCGGCTCCAGGTGCGGTGGCATCTCACTACCCCCAACTCATGCACTGGCCCAGACCTAGGCCCAGGGGTTATGGGGTCTCCCAACACTGAACTCTACTCTGAACCCCATCCTTGAAGCTGGGCTTGGACAGGATCAGGCCCAGTCAACATGGGTCCTGACGGATGTGGATCAGCCAGGCTCCCTCTGTGGCCTCACAAGCTTGAACTTCCCAAACTCCCTCCCCAACACTCTGCAGCCTCCCGTGATCCCTCAGGCCTGGCCACGTGGTCCACAGGACCCTCCAGCCTCCTGTGTAGACTAGGTGGGAGGGGTCCTGTCATCCCGCCCCAGAACTTGGGTCTCTGAAGCTGCCCAGCTGTTCCTGGCCATGAGTGGAGCAGGATTGGGGCCCCACCATGGCAAGGGTGGCCCATGTGAGCTGGGATGGTACTGCTTCTCTGTCCTAGAGAGATGCCAACAGAGGCCAGAAGCAGAAAGGGCTGGACTTCTGAGACAGTTGTTTGAGTCCCTGAATAAAGCCACACCTGAAGCCATCCATTATGTTTCACTTGAGCAATTTTGAGTTTCTGTGACTTCTCATCAAGGGGTCCCCACTAATAGAGAACAGCATCTTTTCTATCACCTTCACTCCCCAGATGAGTCCTGTTTCTTAGGTCACTGACCCTGTGATGGAGTAGTTCACATCTACAGGTCACCACTGCCTTGAAGGCCTCCATATCTGATGTGACATCCCCCACAGCCCCCATGAGAGAAATCCTCACCCCACCTCATGGGTCAGGACTCTGGGGAGCAGAGGGGAACAGTCACACACAGCAAGACTTGGAGGGCGAGGGATGACTTCACACTCATATCTGAATGGGTGTCCTGAGCTCCTTTTTTAATTTTTTCTTTTTTTTTTTAACACAAACTATTTTCTTGACATGTACACACTGCTTTATTTATTTTTGGCTGCAGCGGGTCTTTGTTGCTGCACGTGGGCTTTCTCTAGTTGGGGAGAGCGGGGGCTACTTTCCAGTTGCGGTGTATAGGCTTCTCGTTACACTGCTGCTGCTGCTGCTAAGTCACTTCAGTCGTGTCCAACTCTGTGCGACCCCATAGACGGCAGCCCACCAGGCTCCCCTGTCCCTGGGATTCTCCAGGCAAGAATACTGGAGTGGGTTGCCATTTCCTTCTCCAATGCATGAAGGTGAAAAGGGAAAGTGAAGTCGCTCAGTCGTGTCCGACTCTTAGCGACCCCATGGACTGCAGCCTACCAGGCTCCTCCTCCATCAATGGGATTTTCCAGGCGAGAGTACTGGAGTGGGGTGCCATTGCCTTCTCCGCTCGTTACACTAGCTTCTCTTTTTGCAGAGCACAGGCGCTCAGGCTTCAGTAGTTGTGGCATGTGGGATCAGGTGCTCTGAGGCATGAGAAATCTTCTCAGACCAGGGGTCAAACCCTTGTCCCCTGCATTGGCAGGTGGATTCTTATCCACTGTGCCACCGGGGAAGTCCCTAATTTAATTTTTGGCTGCACAGCAAGGCAAGCGGGATCTTAGTTCTCAGAACCCAGGCCCCCTGCAGTGGAAGCCTAGATTCATTGTTTGTTTAATTTAATTATTTTATTTTAATTGAAGGATAATTGCTTTACAATATTGTGTTTGTTTCAGCCATACATCAACATGAATCACATAGTATACATATGTCCCCTTCCTCTTGAACCTCCCTCCCACCCCTTCCTACCCCTTCCCACTCCTCTGCGTTGTCCCAGAGCACAGGGTTGAGCTCCCTGAGTCATATAAGAAGCCTGGATTCTTAATCACTGGACCACCAGGGGAGTTCTTCCTGAGCTCCTTTTGAGGCAGTGGGGTGGGGGGACACTCTTGAGCCAGGGGATGCTGGAGGCAGGACCTGGAGAATGAGGAGGAACTGAACAGAGGAGGGTGTGAGAGAGAGGGTGCTCCTGGCTGGCAGAACAGCACGTGCAAAGGCTGAGGGGCCAGAGAAGCCGGGTGAGGACCAGGCCCACTGAGGAGGCCTGTGTAATGGGGTGAACAGGAAGCCGGGGAGGTGGGGGACAGGGGCCTCACAGCGCCTGGGGGCTAGGAGCATGGGAAAGTTACACAGAAACAGCAAGAAGCATTAGGTAAGAAAGTTAGAAAAGTTATGCAGGATCCAATGGCAGTTATATAGAAGTATCTATGTTAGCCTTAACTCAGATAGGAAGGGGACAGGAGTAAACCCTCATGGTCACCCACGATGATCTGGGGGTGGAGGTTAGAGGTGACTCTGAGTTACTCACTGCCTTTGAGGTTTTAATTTCTTGTCACCTTTTAATTATTTTTTAAAGAGAACTTTAAAAAAATTTTGGCCACACTATGCCGATTATGGGGTCTTACTAACCTGACCAGGGATTGAACCTGCACCCCCTGCAGTGAAAGCACAGAGTCCTAAGCACTGGACTGCCAGGGAAGTCCCTAAAGAGAAATTTTATTTTGGAATAATTTTAGATTTACAGAAAGTTACAAAAATATTACTATCAGTTCTGTCTATCCTTTGTCATCAGTAGTATAATCCCCACCCCACCCCTTAGGATGTCCACATCCTGGTGCTGGGGCCTGTGATCATGTAACAGGGCAGAGGGGACCCTGCAGGTGGGATTAATGCCCCTGAGATGGGGATGACCTTGGATTCCCTGGAGGGCCCAGTGGCATCACAGGGTCCTTATAAGAAGGAGGGAGAGGCTCAGAGGCAGAGAGATGGGAGATGCTGTGCTGCTGGCTGTGAGGATGGAGGGAGGGGCCACAAGCCAGGGATGTGGTGCCTTTAGAAGCTGGAAAAGGGGGGACCTAGTGTTCCCCGACAGCCTCCAGAGGGACCAGCCCTGCCCATGCCTGAGCTCCAGGACATGAGATAATATATGTGTGCTTTCTTTTATATTTATTTATTTATCATGGCTGTGCTGGTCTTCCTTGCTGCTCAGGCTTTTCTCTAGTTGTGGCGAATGGGAGCTTCTCTCTAGTTGTGGTGTGTGGGCTTCTCTCATTGCAGAGCACAGGCTGCAGGACCCTCAGGCTTCACCAGTTGCAGTCCCAGGCTCTGGAGCACAGGCTCAACAGTTGTGATGCACTGGGCCCCATAGCGCCCCGTCGCTCTGTGGTACGTGGGATCTTCCCGGACCAGAGACCGAACCCATGTCTCCTGCATTGGCAGGTGGATTCTTCACCACTGAGCCACCAGGGAAGCCCCATGTGTGCTTTCTTAAGCCAACAAGTTTGTAACTCATTACAACAGCCACAGGAAACAATGACTATTGTGATGTCTGAGGAAGTGACATTGGAATATCACCATTTCTAATTAATAATATTAGTAATTACTATAACGACTGACTAAACTCCAAATGTTATTTGGATTCCTTCTATTTTTTTTTCCAACTAATTTCTTTTTTCTGTTCGAGGATCACATCCAGGAGCCCACATGACACTGAGCTGTTTCTTTCATAATTGCTCAAAAGGCCCAAGCAGATAAAATATGAATTATTCTTGTGGAAATTTGGCTGCTTCTGATGCTCACACAGCACTCTGCTTGCAGCCGGAGTTGATCAATGTCCCTGAACAGAGGTTGAGACGGCATCCAGCTGAGGACATGGTGGGAAGGGCCTACGCCCGGGGTGAGCAGCACGTATTTGGGACCCTGAGGGTGCCCACCCAGCAGGTGGGGTCGGGGCAGCTCGGGGGGAAGGTCTGAACTCGCCCAAGGCCTCCCCAGGGAGAGGGTCAGCACCTGCAGGGAACACAGCAAGGAAAACCACAACATGTTTCTACCGGAGCCCCTGGTCCTTGGGGGAAAACCCAGCAAACCACAAAGGAAACAGCATGATTTCAGGTTGTGTGGGAACCACAACGGGGCTCTTGGGGTGTGGGGGGGCCCTTGCTTGGAACTCAGAAGATGAGAAGGAGTTACTGGATGAAGACCAGGGGGCAGGGAGAGCTTTAGGCTGAGAGAATGGTGTGTGCGAAGGCGCTGAGGTGGGATGAGCTTGGTGTGGGATCTCAGACCGACAGAGAGGCCAGCGTGACTGGACCAGGGTGTGTGTGTGGGTGTGTGGGAGAGCCATGGAGGCCCACTAGCAGGCTTTTAGATGTGATCCAATTTAGTTCTAGAAGACTTCTTATTGTCAGGAAGAGGCTGGACTGTCCTCTGAGTCCAACTCTCAGCCAGCATCTGGTTCTGTGAGCTTCAGATGGCCCAGACATATTGTGTCCCCTGCCCTGGCTGTGGCTATCCTTACTGCTCCTGACCCAGGGCCTTGGCTGGTCCTGAGCATCACGACAGGGAGCACCCACTGGTGTCTTCAGCTCCATCTCCTCCTCTGGATATCCCCTCTCTGACTCTGTCCACTCCCCCACTCTGGGTGCGGACATGTATCTTAGTGTCACAGGTCAAAGGGGAGAGGTTGGAGTGACTGAGTCCAGGCTCTGCTTTGCTCTGGGGTAGGCAGTGAGCCCCTCAGAGACTCCCACCCCACACCCTTCCTGTCCCAGCAATACTTCATCACTCTCCAAGCTGCAGTCAGACCACGTGTGGGAGACATTCCAAGTTGCACGTACAGACAATGAGCATCCAGGGTGGAGGCCCCAGCTAATGAGGGGTTGAGGCCAGGGGTCCACACACTCCCCATCCTCCCCGTGGACAGGCAGCTCTGGGGAACCATCTACCCCTTTCTTCAAGGGCCCATAGTGGCTTCCAAGTCCTGCCCTGACTCATCCTCCTGGGCCCATCGCTCCTGCTCTTCAAATCAACTCACTGCACTAAACCCTTGCTTCAGGCTCTGCTTTTGGGAGAGGCCAGACTGAGACAGGGGAGGAGAGACAAGCTGCCCATGTGAGTCTCCTGCTGGCCTGGACCAGGCCAGAAAGAGGGAGTAGACAAGGGGTATGGGGGCCTCTGAACTGAGCCCCAGGCTCTAGGAGAACAAATAGGGGCCTCAAAGGACAGCCAGAAAGATGGGGTGAGAATGATGGGAGAAAAGCCTACAGAGACGTGTCTGGAGGACGTGAGAGGACAGAGCTTCTAGAAGGAGCCAATGACAGTGGTCTTTGGGAATCTGGGAGAGACAAGGATGAGGTGTGTTCCTGTGGAAACTCAGGGGACATGGCAGCTAGCCCCCATCACCCCTGCCAGCTGGGCCAATCTCAAGGCAGCAGGCACTGCAGTCATGGGGTCCCCTCCTGCCTGATCTGCTCATGGGGACTGTCCCTGGAGACCTGCAAGGTCTGGCTGAGGGCTCCCAAGTACAGACAAGCAGGAAGAAGGGAGTCCACTGCACTTCAAAGTCCAGGAGACCAGAGGCTAGAGAGGGACCTATGAGCCGGGCTGAGTTATGCCTATGCCTGTCCACCTGCTCCCGCTCTGGTTCTGGAAGGAATGAGTCACACCACTGTGGACCCCAAAGCCGACCCAGCCCACCCTCCGAGGAAGGCCTCCCTAGCCCAGCCCCAGTGCTGTCTCAGCAGCCAGCCCCTCCACCTGCGGCAGGTATTATATTTTGAGCAAGGCTCTGTGGTGCTTCTCCCAGGAAATCTGCTGAGTCTGGGGAGTTATCTCAGGTCAGAGAAAGAACAGACTGGAGACAAACCAAGCCTGTGGCCTGGAGCGAGGGGGCTCAGGGGGCTGTGTGGCCAGCCTGGGGCCCCAGCCCACGGCTCCTCAGCCTCCTGAGCCCCAGGCAGGTGTTAGCATGGGAGGGTCAGGCTGCCCCACTGAGCCCCCTACCCCAACACTGGCCCCTTTGCAAAACTACAATTCTTAGCTTGCCACACACATGAGGCTTCAGTTTGCTCATCAGTAAAATGTGGGTCTTAACCCCTAAGGCTGAGGGCTTCTTGGGGTGTGGTATCTAATATGGTTTTCACTTTTGATTGTGGCAAAATATACATCACGCAAAATTCACCATTGTCACCATTTTTGAGAGCACAGCTCAGTGGCATTAAACACATTCAGACTGTTGTGTAACCAGCCCCACCATCATCTCCAGAACTTCTCATCTTCCCAAATGGAAACTGTGACCCCATGAAATGCTGACTCCCCGTCTCCTCCCCCAACCCCTGGCCCCACCATCTACTTCCTCTCTCTGTGGCTCTGACTCCTCTAGGGACCTTCTATGAGTGGAATCAGAAAGCATGTGTCCTTCTGGGTCTGGCTTCTTTCACTGAGCATCTTGTCCGCAAAGATCACCCATATTGTATCAAGCGTCAGGATTTCTTTCCTTTTTAAGGCTGAATAATATTCCCCTGTGGGCTTGGAGCATGTTTTATTTATCCATCACCTTTTGATGGACACCCACGCTATTTCCACCTTTTGGCTGTGTGAATATGGCTGCTATGAGCATCTAAGTTTTTCCTTTTATGATAAAGTTTTCCACTCTAGAGTGCTGAGGGAGGGCATCCCTGCTCAAGGGGGTGCAGGCTGAGGATGGAAAGTCTCTCTAGTCTGGTGGAGGAGGCTTAGCCAGGAAAACAGCAGGCTGCCGGGCGACTGGGGCAGAGTTGCTGTCTGCAGAGGGTGTCAGCTGACAGCCCTGCTGGGAGGCGCCGGGCCAAGAACTTGGGATTTCTTTTCCCAAGGAGGCTTCTAGGGGTCCAATGGGCTCAGCTTCCTGCCCCAGTGTGAGAGCTCTTCCTGTGCTCCCGGGGCCACCAGGGAAGGAGCCAGGGGGTAGTACTGGGGGGTCAGGGGCTCCGGATCCCCCAACCTGCACTCCAGGCTGAGCACGGCCACAGTCCGGTGACTGGCTCCCATATGCCTTCCTAAGCCTCGGTTTCCTCATCTGTAACATGGGGCTAAGAACAGCCCCAGTCTCCGGGATGAGCCACTGTCTGGAAGGGGTCTGGGTTTCTGACACTGGCCTCCAGAACTGGCTCAGACCCCTGACTTTGGTTAAGTCTGGGTGATCTCCTGTCCACATATTCCTGAGGGCTAGGCAGGTCTGTCTTGGGCACACAGAGCCCAGCACAAGCTTCACACACTAGTAAGTGCTGGACAAATACCTGAATTAGTAGGTGGCAGAGATGTGACCCTGAGAGGAACCTGGATTCCTGCCTGCCCATGCAGATTCCAGGGCAACAGTGACGTGACAGCTCAGACCCACGGGCCCCCCAGCTGCCCTCCTCCGGTCACACTGCACCTGATTCTCATTAGCAGGGGACTCGGGCTCCCCAGCCCCAGTCAGCTGGGCCCCACCCCACCGCCCCCCCCCCCCGCCCTGCACTGGCCTGGAATCCTTGACCCTGGCACTGAGGCCAGCCCCCCTGGAAAGGTGCCAGAGGCTGGCTCCCATCAAATGCACTGAGGCACCCTTAGAGTTCCCCATGCCCTGGGCACCCCCATTTGACATGCCAGGTGGACATCTGACTACACAGAAGGTGCTTTCTATCCCTGGTGGCTTGGCTGGGCCGGACTCTGAAATCTGGTCTCTGGAAAATTCCAAGGCCTAATTCCAGCCAAACAGAGCCCTCCTAACCCCTCCCCATTCATTGTGTTATGTAACGTATGGGTATTAATTCTGAAGCATCTGGAGGCAGCTGCCTGGATTCAAACCCAGCATTGCCCCTTCCTGGCTGGAGAAGTGAGTTTACCTCCCTGGGCCTCAGTGTGTTCATCTGTGAAATGGGGACAAGGCCAGTACCCGGGTCTCAGGATCAGTGAAAGGGTGACTTGAGACAGCGAAAGTATGAGGCACAGCTCAGAGGTGCCACCATAGTTCCACGGGGCCCAAGCCTGCCCTCTTGTCCTCTATCCGCTTGCCTCTCCATGGCTGCCCAAGCCAGAGCCAGTAGTCACCAACCCTAGTGCCTCTCCTTTAGTCCCCAAATCCTGCTCCTCATGCCTAGTGTCCATTATGCACAGCAGCTTCCTAGCAGTGCCCCTCTGGGCTGCACTGCCCTCCCCACCAGCCCCAGTCCCAGAGATATTAGGCTTCTTCCCCTTCCTCTCTCTTCCTCTGAACCCTGCTGTGGCTCCCCAGGGCCGAGATGATCAAGCTTCACATTGTCATACAGGCAGGCCCCAGGGACCTACCTATCTGCAGCAGTCCCATGAGTGTATTCAGGACGACTAGACTCGAACCTCAAGTGTACCTTGAGGGGAGCCCCGCTAAGCACTCATTCCCACCCACCCTTCCTTTTGAGGCCTCGAGAGAATGAGACAAACCTTCTGACTTCAGTTTCCTGCTCAGAGAAATGGGCGCGTGGACAATTCACAGCTTGGTGGAAGGCGCAGGATTGGAGAAGCCAGCGAGCCGAGCGCGCGCGACTGGCGCGGGGTTTACGTGCAGGATGCCAGCGCCGCTCTGGTCCCTGGAACTCCTGCCAGCCCGGCGTCCCCGCATGCCCACAAGCCCCCACGCGCCCGCCCCCTCCCGTACCGGCCGCCCGGAGCGTCTGGACTCCACCCCTCCCCCCTCGGCCAATAAGAGGCGCCCCAGTAGCGCGCGGCCCCTGGAGCAGCGCTGTGCGCGGTGGTCGCGCCCGAGGCTGCGCCAGTGCGCCAGCCAAGGCCCCCAGGGAGGGATGGATCCCCGGCCGCGGCGGCGGCGGCGCAGTTGCTGCCCGCTGGTCTCCGTCTTCCTGCGCGACCCAAGCTCGGGGCGCGTGTACAGGCGCGGGAAGCTGATCGGCAAGGTGGGGACTCCAACACTCCAAGTCCGCGGCAAGGGGGCCGGGCGGAGCGGGGGTCCCAGCCCGGCGGAGCGCAAGCGAGATCTCGACCCGCAGATGAGCCAGTGTGTGCCCTGGCTTTTGTCTCTGCGTGTCCGCGTGTCTGCGGGAGTTTGGAGGCTGGCGCGGGGCTGGCGTGGGTGGGTGCCCGGGTCTGCGATGTACTCGCTGTGCGGCGCGCGTTGTATGGCGGGAACCGGTGTTGGGCGTGCAGTGCTGTGTCGTGGGTTATGTCCAGGGTATGGGTGTGTTGTGTGTTTTTGAGCCTTGGTGCGGACTCAGACTCTGTTTTGTTGTCCCTGTGCGTGTGTGTCTGCGTTTGTCATAGGTCTGTGCTTTCTGTGTGCGGGCGTTGTAGCGTGTGTCTGGGTACTGTGTTGGGGTTCTGTGGACTCAGCGTGTCCAGGTATGGAGGCGTCTGTGATGTATCTGTGTGCCTTCGTGTTCATCTGTGTTGTGTTGCTTTGGGGATCCAGGTAGGAAGGTGTGAGCTGTGTGTGTGTGTGAGGAGGCCTGGCCATCTGTCCTCACACCTGTATGCACCCAGCTTGACTCTCCTGCCCTGCAGGGCGCCTTCAGCCGCTGCTACAAGCTGACCGACATGTCCACCAGCGCTGTGTTCGCGCTCAAAGTGGTGCCTCGTGGAGGGGGCGGGGCTGCGCGGCTACACGCCCGCTGCAAGGTACTATCTGCGCGTCAGTGCCCAGGAGCCCCAGAACCGAAGCGGGTCCCCAGAGAGGTCCCTGCCCTGGGGGTGTGGAGCTCGCCTGTGGGGCATGAATGCCTCGGGTGTGGGTGCCTACCGGGTGTATACACATGGTGCCCTGCCTGCAGGTGGAACGCGAGATCGCTCTGCACAGCCACCTGCGACATCGCAATATCGTGGCCTTCCACGCCCACTTCGCTGACCGGGACCACGTATACATGGTGTTGGAATACTGTAGTCGCCAGGTGCGGGGGCGGAGTGAGAGGGAGGCATGTCCCCTCCCACCCGTGTCTGCTGAGCTCATCTGTGTCCCCCCACCCTTGTCTGTCTCTCCTTACCTGTTTTAACCTGAGACCACACCAGGCCCACCTGTGCACCTCTGCCCACCCAAAGGCTCTCTTGACCCACCTAGGCACATCTTAGCCCATCTGTGCTTCTCCTGTACTCAGCCAGGCCCCACTTGCCCACACCTGTCTCCAACTGGGCAGCCCTGCCCCCTTCCCCAGGTTCAGGGCTCCCAGGGCCACTCCATGGTGCAGCCCAGAGCCCAGATGTCTGATTGGCGGGAATGCCCGTTCCTGGACCCAACTGAACTTAGCTGCACCTTCACAGATCCCTTGAACTCAGCCCACTTAAATACACCTAAGCTCACCTATGCCCAGCGTGTACCCACCTTGTGTTCATCTCTGGTCTACAAGCTCATTGTGGCCCCTCTGTCCACTGAACTCCTGTGCTCATCCTCGAGCTCAGAGCTCACCAATGCCCATGCCACAATCAGCCACGTTCACCTGGGCCCAGCTGAATTTTCCTTTGCCTTCTTGGGCCCCTGGAACTCACCTGTGTCTCCTCGACGGTGGTGTGGCACCTGTCGGGCCCCTGCAGTCGCTGGCCCACGTGCTGCAGGCACGGCAGACGCTGACGGAGCCCGAGGTGCGCTACTATCTTCGAGGCCTGGTCAGCGGCCTGAGCTACCTGCACCAGCGGCGCATCGTCCACCGGGACCTGAAGCTCAGTACGGCCGGGGCGGCGCTTCGGGGCGGGGTGAGGGCGGGGCTTCCACTGAAGCCACGCTCCTTCCTCACTGCCCGCTGCGTCCCCTTCCACAAGGTAACTTCTTCCTGAACAAGAACATGGAGGTGAAGATCGGAGACCTGGGGCTGGCCACCAAGATAGGGCCAGGGGGCCGCTGCCACAGGTGACTGCAAGCTCTGAGCCGGCTCTCTGGGTGGGTGCAGGTGGGCCTGGTCTGGTGTGGGGGCCCCCAGTCTTCCTGAGCCCCCGTTATGCCCCCAGAGTGCTCTGCGGGACCCCAAACTTCCTGGCTCCAGAGGTAGTGTCCAGAAACGGACATTCCTGCCAGTCGGACATCTGGGCTCTGGGCTGCATCATGTGAGTCGCCCTGGGAGCCCCAGGCCTGGGGAAGGGGGGCAGGAATGCCCAGGTGGGGACAGGCACCGGCAGGTAAGGACAGGTGTAAGCATATACGGAGGAGGTTGAGTGTGGGGACAGGCAGGTATGAGCAAACATAGAACCTCAGTGTATGCAGCTGGGGGGCAGGCAGGAGCAGGCACCTGCCATCACTTGAGCCTACAGGTATGAATAGGGATACAGGAGGGTGTATGTACAGCAGAGGACGGGTTTGAACATACCCAGAGGTGTGGACAGGTGTGTGCAGGTGTTAGGTACACAGGCAGATCAGGACATTTGTACCGACATGAGGTATATGCAGGATTGGAACAGGTGCGAGCAAGCATAAATTAAAACTGGAAAGGTCTATGCAGGTGTCCAGGTGTAACCCAGGTGCAGGCAGGTGTACAAACAGATGCTGGTGTCTTCTGTGCAGACAAGAATGACTAGGTGAGAGTGGATGCAGGGCGGGTGTGAGAAAATGAGTGTGAAGCAGGAATGGTGTCAGGGATTGAGGGTAGGGGTGCATAGGTAGGTGTGAACCAACCCTGGATGCCCAGAATAGATCCAAGCAGGATCTATTCTGCCCTGCTTCCTGCCTCCGACCCGGCCAGGTACATGGTGCTGACTGGCGTCCCTCCTTTCGTGGTGGCTCCCCTGTCGGAGATGTACCAGAACATCCGAGATGGCCGCTACCCCGAGCCTGCTCACCTGTCTGCCAACGCGCGCCGCCTCATCGCCCGCCTGCTGGCCCCCAACCCGGCCGAGCGGCCCAGCCTGGACCACCTGCTGCAGGATGACTTTTTCACTCAGGTGTGGAGTGTCTGGGGGACAGGGCGGCCCCTCTATGGGGTGTCTCAGCAGCCCCAGGTGAGGGTCAGGACCCCCAGGTAGCACAGGTACTCAGGAGCAGCCTGCTGACCTCCAGCTCCCCACTCTAAAGGGCTTCACCCCGGACCGGCTGCCACCCCACTGCTGCCACAGCCCACCCATCTTCGCCATCCCCCAGCCTCTGGGCAGACTTTTCCGAAAGGTGGGCCGGCTGCTACTGCCCCAGTGCCGGGCGCCCTGTGAGTACCTCTCCTTCCCCCGTCACCTGCTCCTCCCTGCCCTGCATCTCACACACCTGTCATATCCCCTTCCTGCTCTGAAACCATCTCCACGGCAGATGCTCTCCATGTGGGGCCAGGCTTTGCCCCCACCCCCAAATCCTTGTGCCCCCTGCAGGCCCCTTGGCTTCTCAGGAGGCCTCAGGTCCTGGAGAAGATGGTTCAGACTCTGACTCCATGGAGTGGGGCAGTGAGGTGAGGGCCAGGAGCAGGGAGGTAGTGGGGAATGCAGAGGGCGTCCTCACAGCTGGCTGGGCACGGGAAGTCACGAGGTCTCCATGGGGAGGCCAGAGCCCGCCACCAATTCCCAACATCTGTTGCTCCCTCCCCAGGACTCCCTGTTGGAGAGTGGGGCTCTGTGCCCCCGAGGTCCCCATCCAGCTGCTGGCCCAGGGGACCCTCCAGAGTGCCCCGGCGGGTGAGCATGCTCCATCCTAGACAGGAACTGTGGGCAGGGGTGAGGGTTGCGAAGTGGGGGGTGAGGATTGTGCCTTGCTAGCATCACAGCCCTTCTCCTGGCCTCAGTTTCCCCACCTGTAAAGTGTGGACAGTGTCTGGATTCCTGGGTTGAACATGGGACTTTTCTGGATGTGGAAGCTGGGGGTGGGGTTGTCCTCCATATCCTGTGCCCCTCAACAGAGATCTGTCTCCCCAGGACCCGAGGGGAGTCCAAGGCAGGGGGTAGAGGCAGCCATCAGGAACCTGCAGCTCTACCTGGATTCGGGCCCCCCAGGTAGGGGCGGCACAAGATGACGTGAGATTTGCTGAGAAGCCCAGAAAACAGACTTCCGGCTTCCCCGGCCACCCCCTGGGCTGCTGGATTTCCCTAGGCTCCCCATTCCCGCCTTTTTCCTCTTCCAAGGATTCCATCCGGGCTGCCACATGGGCTTGAGCTATTTTATTTTTAATGCCAAAAAAAAAAAAAAAAAGCTTAATGAAATAAAGCAAAGCCCTGCAGTGTTTTGGACCTTACACGCGTTTCAGATTTATTCATTGCTAAAAGTGGCTGTGACCCCAGGGTCCCCCAGTCCTCTCCCCTCAAGGCAAGAGTTGCTTGGGTTGTCTTTGTTTTTCGTCCACACCATGCGTTATGCAGGATCTTAGTTCTCCCTATCAGGGATTGAACTGGCTCCCCCTGCAGTGGAAACACAGAATCTTAACCACTGGACCGCTAGGAAGCCTCAAGAGTTGGTTTTCTATGCCCTGGACCTTTCTCCCCATCTCCTGTGCCTCCACCAGGCCCCTCCAGGAACCCCCCATCATGTCACTTCCTCCTTGTGCCCAGCCATGCAGGACCCCCCAGGAGAGCAGCAGCCTGTTTTCTGGGCCCCCAAGTGGGTGGACTATTATAGCAAGTATGGCTTTGGCTACCAACTGTCAGACGGTAGGAACAGGGTCTTGGTTCGGGATAGCACCCACATGGCCCTGCACCCCCCAGGGGGAAAAGTCATGGAGTTCCTACCCGCTGTGGGGCCAAGCCCTCCCTGCCTTCACCTTTCTTCATTCACTCAAGTATTTAATAAATACCTACTGTGCATACCTACAGGTGCTTACTGCCTGCTGGGGGAGAACAATGCTAAATAAATGAATCACTAAGTTGATTTTGGTGGCAGTTTTCTGAAGAAAATAAAGCAGATGAGATGACAGACTGGGGGGGGGCGTGGAGGCAAATCCACAGAGTGGTTGTGGAGGGAGGGGGTTTCTGGGGAAGTGATGCTCAGGTGAGACAGGAAGGATGAGAAAGGGCCTGTCGGGAACAGCATGAGAGGCAAAGAGAACAGCATGTGCAGAGCCCCCAAGATGGGATCCAGTGCGGTGGGTTTGAGGAGCGGCATGGAGGCAGACATGAAGTCACAGAGCCTCACAGGTGACTGCTGGGGTTGGGGGCAGGAAGGAGAAGTCTGACTTGTACTTTTATTAACAGGAGACCAGCAGGGAGGTGGCTGGATTAGCTGGGTGGACAATGGTGGTGACTTGGGCTGGGGTGGTGGCTGTGGAGGGGTAGGCAAGGGCTGCAATCTGGGTGTAGTTTGCAGGTTTGTGGGGGGGGGATGGAGCAGCCACCAGGCAAGAAGGGAAAGTGGCAAGAGGGCAGATGTGGGGACCCATCAGGGTCTCAGCATGGACAGCCAAGTCTGAGGCGCCATGGGTCTGGAGTTTAGGGCCAGGGTTGGGACTGGATGGACAGAGAGGGCTTGGACCCTGTAGAGCTGGTTTCAAATCATGGTCCAAGGATCTACAGGAGCAGGTGTCCTCGGGTGTGAGCTGCCCAGAATGGAGCCCCTGACTCCATGGTCACTGCCCTGTGCCCCCCCCAACAACAACCAGGTAAGCTATGCGCCCCACTTGGAAAAGCTGCAGATGTTTACCCTGAGGAATGAGCCCAGACTCCTGGGCGCCCTGCTGTTCCCCAGGGCTGCTGTGCTTCCTGGTGTCCAAGCAGGTGGTGCTGCTGCTCTTCAGCGATGGGATGGTGCAGGGGATCAAGGGGCCCCCTCAAATGGGCCTGGTGTGTTGCATGCTTTTGGGAGAAAGCCCTAGGAAGCAGTTGGCTCCTGGTGGAACCAGGAACTGAGACTTATGACTCCCAAGCATAAAACTGGAAATAAAATGTGTTCAAATGATGGCAGAATGTCACTGGGGATCATGGTCCCATGTGGTCACCGGTAGCAGCTGGCAAAATGTCATCTCATTGCAGAATCAGTTGTAGGTTATCCTGAGCGATTCTGGCAATCTCTGAGAAATTGTAGCCGCTCTTAAAACAGACTTCCAACGCAGTAGTATACAATCCTTACTATCATCTTAGAAAAATTTGTATGATTTTATTTTATAGTGAAAACCCCATCTCTGTTTAGACCAGAGTGCCCTGACCTGGGCTGGATCTCAGAGGGCAGGATTGGCTTCAAATGGCCATGCCCAGCGGCAGGGAGAGCTGGCAGTTCCCAGTGAGGGAACTAGAGGAGTTGAACAGCAGTGAGGAGCTGCTGTTCCCCAGGACACAGGCTTGAGTAGGAGGTCTCACTGGGTGGTTATGGGCAGGGGGTCCTATCTGAGCCTTGGTCTCCCTGTCTACACGGTAGAGCCCTGGCTCCTGGCCTGGAGTCCCCATGGGTGGGGCAGCCACTGAAACTCAGGTCAGGGCGCCCTCAGTCTCCTGTCCACTTGCCCTCCAAAGGCCAGGGCCCCTTCTCCCTTCCACCCCAGGTTCTCCCCACATTGGCAGATCAGCAGCAGCAGCGGAGATCAGGAACAACTCGTGCTGAGCAGGGGTGGTGAGGAGCTGCTGCTCACAGTCTGGGAACTGGGCCAGCCTGGCACCTCCTACCCGCTGGGCATCCTCTGGGGCCATGGCTGTGCCCCAGGCACCCACCAGCACCTTCAGCATGCCATCCTCATGCTACAGAGCATCTAGCGATCCTGAGGGTCAGAGTAGACCTCTGCATGTTGATGGACCCAGGACCCAGGGTCCATTTCTGCTCCCGTTGCCCTCCTTTCCCCACTGAGTGACGTACTCGGGGGCAGCATAGGGAGTGTGCAAGGGGTGCGGGGGCCTCGCCTCACCTCTAGACATGACTGTTCAACCCAGACTTGTGTCTGGATTTGTTCTTTTTTCATTAAAGGAAACTTGACTCTGCAGCCTGCCCCATCTGCCTCTCTTTGGGGCATTTGAGGAACTTTGGCAAACGGGCACCCAAACCCAGCATGATTTGAGCCCACCGCTCTCTGTGACACAGATAGATGGGCCAGATTTTCACCAACACAGAAATCCTTACCAGAGTGGGGTTCTGCCATGACCAAAACTCTCAAGTATGGAACACTGCTTAACGGATGGGCAGGCAAGACACGGATGGGGAGGCTGGGAAAATGGTGACCTCTGTCACACCAGGGCAAGACATTTGGCACCTGCTGCTGCTGTTGCTGCTAAGTCGCTTCAGTCATGTCCAACTCTGTGCGACCCCATAGACAGCAGCCCACCAGGCTCCCCTGTCCCTGGGATTCTCCAGGCAAGAACACTGGAGTGGGTTGCCATTTCCTTCTCCAATGCATGAAACTGAAAAGTGAAAGTGAAGTCGCTTAGTCGTGTCCAACTCTTAGCGACCCCATGGACTGCAGCCTACCAGGCTCCTCCATCCATGGGATTTTCCAGGCAAGAGTACTGGAGTGGGGTGCCATTGCCTTCTCCACAGAGGAACCTGGCGGGCTACAATCCACTGGGTCGCAAAAAGTCACCTGCTATCAGTTTCCAAATTGCAACCTGACATATGAAGCTAAATCCCCAGGGCTGATGCCTCTCATCTCTGGTCCTCTTCCTTCCTGGGGAGGAGGCCCCAGCAAGGTTCTCTGGATCTTTCTATCCATTTTCAGGCACTTATGCTTCTGTGGCTTCCCTGGTGGCTCAGCTGGTAAAGACTCTGCCCACAATGTGGAAGACCTGAGTTCAGTCCCTGGGTTGGGAAGATCCCCTGGAGAAGGGAATGGCTACCCACTCCAGTATTCTGGCCTGGAGAATTCCACGGACTGTATAGTCCATGGGGTCTTGAAGAGTCAGACAGGACTGAGTGACTTTCAGTATGTTGCTATGGAAAAAATTAAACCATTGGTGTTGCTCTTTTTCTCAACACTGTGACTCGGTGCATTCCTGCCTCTGGGTGGAAAGACCCAGCTGGTGATTTTGTGGAAGAATGGAGTGAAGGGAGGGAACGAAGGGGCTGGGGGTCCATCAGGGGAGGTCACAGGCCTGAGTGTGGTCAGACCTGGGAAGAGAAACTGTTCTGCATAAAAGAGGGAGAGTTTAGAATCTCCTTGGACTCCCTGGAGAACACGGAGGAATGGGGTGTGAGCAGAAAAGTACACAAACCGTGTGTGGATTGTGTTTTTTTTTGTTTTTTTTTTTTTACTTTGCTACTATTATTACTACTGAGGTAACATAACATGAAATTCACCATTTTAAAGGGTAAAGCTCCATGGCACTGAGTGCATTCACACTGTTGTACAGTTACCACCCCTGTCTAGTTCCAGAACAGTCCATCACTCCAGAAGAACACCTGTCCTCATCAGCAGTCACTCCTCACCCCTCCACTTCCACAGCCCCTGACAACCAAGAACCCACTCTCTGTGCCTGTGGATCTGCCTGGAGATCCACACTTCCCATTTTCTGTTCTGGACATTTCCCATCAACAGAATCACATGCTGTGTGGCCTTTTGTGTTTGGCTTCTCTCACCGAGTATCATATTCTTTTTTTTTTTAATTAAAAAAATATTTATTTATTTGGCCTTGCTGCATAGCATGTGGGATCTTAGTTCCCAGACCAGGGATGGAACCCATTCCCTCTACAGTGCAAACCCACAGTCTTAACCACTGGACCTCCAGGGAAGTCCCGAGCATGGTATTTTCAAGGTCCATCCACACTGCAGTGTGTCAGAACGTCACTCTTTTTCCTGGCTAATACTCTAATGTATAAACGGATGTTTCAAGTCACTCAGTTTGGGGGTGATGCATTACCCAGCAATAGCTAACTAATACACATGCCAAAGCATGAAAAGAACCCAGCCCCTTTTCTGCCCAGAACATTTGTTTCTGGGAGTGGAGGGGAGGCAAAACATCCACAGTCCATTTAACTGTGCATCTTGCAAAATGACCTACCTAGAGTATTTATTTCCATCTGTTTGTGGGCGTAAGAACAGCAACAATCTGTGAGAATCGCCCACACCCTGAGCCTACAATGGTGGTTTATTAAAAATAAACCAACCACGGAATATATTAATTTCATAACCTCCCAGACCGATTCTTATTTCTAGGTATGAGAACTTCGAGAGATGGCAAAGTGCCCACACCACCCTCATACTGAAAATTTCTGGAATCTTCTTCAGAGAGGTTAACTGTGTGTCTTAAGAAATAAAATTATTAGAAGAATTATTAGCCTCACCTTTTGGGGCATTTACAACGGGCTGGAGCTTCATGAAATGGAAATGAATTCATTCCAGGGATGACCAGGCCTTTTTTTTTTTTAAAGAAACCACGGAAAGCCTATTTAAACCTGAAAAGTGAGGGAAAATTTGGCTTCACTCAATTCTACCCTTTTCCCCCAATCTAAAGCGTCGGTAGAACCCAGCCTCTGGACTACCTACCTCTTCATTGGTCTGTGGGAGCATGTGTCACGATGCCTCCTCCAATCACCAGCAGGTGAGGCGGGACCAGGGCTGGAGCATCCCGGGCAGGCACGTTGGTTGGTGCCATGGCAACCTGGTGTGCCATCACAAAGCCTCTCTGGCTCCAGGTCCTGACTGCGGGCACCTGGTTCCCCATCTACTCTAATTCTCAAAGTTCACCTGAGTGCTTTCCCCCTCCCCATTTAACAGATGAGAAAACTGATGCACATGCGTTGCTAGCAGAACAGCTGTAAGTAGGTCAACCTGAATCATATCAGACTGCCTCACTGAAGAGTTTAAAAAATTCTGATGACTCAGGGGAATCATGCTGAGCAAAAAACAAAAACAAAAACAATGTCACAGTCTCATATACTGTAAGATTATGTTTATATAGCACTTTTTAAATGATATCCTTTTTGAAATGGAGGACATTTGAGTGGTTGCCAAGGTTAGGGAAATGGGCCACTGTGGTGGTGTATACATGTACCCACCCTACTAATACAACTGTAGATAACTAAATACACACACATACACAAACGCAAGAAAAACTGAGGAACTTGGAAATCTGATTTAGATATAAATGTATCCTGGTTGAGGTACCGACTGTCGTTTTGCAAACGCAAATTTTGCGGGAGACTGGACAGAGTGTATAAGGGATAAGCATTATTTCTTAAAACTCCAGGGGAATCTACAATAATCTCAATAAAAATTTCAATTAAAAACTCTGTTTTAGGCGGATTCATTTTGATATTTGGCAAAACTAATACAATTATGTAAAGTTTAAAAATAAAATAAAATTAGAAAAAAAAAAAAAAACTCTGTTTTGGACTTCCCTGGCAGTGCAGTGGTTGAGACTCCTCGCTTCCATTGCAGGGGTGCAGGTTTGATCCCTGATCTGGGAACTATGATCCCACATGCCAGCATACCTCGACGAAAATTAAAAATAAAACCGAAAAACTGTGTTCCTTGGTTCCTCAATAAATTAAACATAGGACTACCAAATAATTCAGCAATTTTATTCCTAGGTCTCTATGCAACTAAACCTGTGTGCCTCAACTACTGAAGCCAGTACTCAGCAATGAAGACCTAGCACAGCCAAAAATTTTTCTTTAAATTTTTAACATAAAAACAATTTAAAAATTCATTCCTCAAGGATGAATGGATAACAAAAGGTGGTCCATATATACATTAGAGTATTCTTCAATGATAAGAGGAGAGAAGCCCTGACCCTCCCTACACTGTGGATGAAACTTGAGAACACAATGCTCAGTGAGGGAAGCAGACACACGAAGACACACAGGGTGTGATTCCACTGATGGCAGATGTCCAGAACAGGCCGATCCATAGACACAGATCCTGGTTGTCAGGGGCTGGGGGTGGGGAGTGACTGCTAATGGAGGTGGGATTTCTTTTTGGAGTGATGAGAATATGCTGGAATGAGACAGGGGTGATGGATTGGCCAAATTGTGAATATACTCAATGTACACGTCAAAGTGGTAAATTTTGTTATGTTTACTACAATTGAAAAAAAAATCCTGCTGCCCACATGGCACCCAGACTAATTATGGGGACTCAGGCTTTGATATTTTTTAAACCTCCTCATCCACACTGAGGATCTGTGTTGGGAACCACTGGTTAGAGTACGTGAACAAGACATGAGAGCCAGATCTCCAGGGAATATGCGCCTGATGTAGATTGAAACCAACTGACTTGTAAACAATAACAATACACTCGAGGAAACGGAAATGCTGCCCAGAGAGTTACTGTTAAGAAATCAGCCTTACCATGAGGACTCCCCTGGTGATCCAGTGACTAAGACTCTGCACTTCCAATGGAGGGGGCCCAGGTTTGATCCCTGGTCAGGTAACTAGATCCTATATGTCTTAACTTTTTTTTTTTTTTTAAAGTTATTGTTAACAATTTTAAGTTCTGATGGTGACATTGTGGCTACGTGTGTTACTCAGTAAGCATTCTGGCTTTGTGGACAAATGCAGTTTGCTACAGAGCCTGGTGAGGGTGGGGCAATTGGAGAGAAACAGCCAAGAATTGCTGGGGAATTTGAGAATTGGTTATTTGCTGAAGCTGGGTCCTTTGGATTGACCCTCTCTGCTTGGATTTACATGTGATGTTTCCAACACTAAAAAGTTCTACGAGTCAAGCATAAGTCATTTTAGCTGGGACATGAATCCATCTTAAGGGTTGCTTGAAATAAACGAAAATCAGATGTTCCAACTCTGCAAGCGGAACCCTCCATGTGGGTGGGTATGTGGGGAGATTCCGGGACACAGCCTGTTCAGGGCCAATTTGGTCCAATCCCCGAGAAATGGGATGAACAGTTCTCACTGGGGGAGGGGAGGTTCCTGCCACCAGGGGAGACTTTAGAACATTTTCATCGTCAGAACTGGGAAAGGGGGGCTCCTGACATCGAATGGGGGGTGGGCAGGGATGCTGGTCAACCCCCGTAGTGTCCAGGATGCCCCTCAGAGGATGATCCATGATCCAGACCCCAAATGACCACAGTGCCTAGGGGGAGAACTTACATTAATTATCTAGAAAAATAAACTCCAAGCCCTACTCACACTGGACACCAGGGTAAATTCCCAACGGTCAGATGGTGTAAACCAGGTGGCTTCCAGCGTTTGTGTCACCTCCTCTCCCACTCAGGTGTGTATTTAAATGTGCGCAGTGTCTCAGGACCTCAGGAGGTCAGGCGGTTAGGGATCTGGTTAGGCTAAAGAAAAAACCCTCAGTTTCATTTGGGTAGCAGGGAGCGGTCCCTGTCGTGTATTCAGTCAGCAAACGTTTAGGGAGGGCCCACTGCGTGCCAGCGCTGAGTTGCTGAGCGATGGATTGTGGGCTGTGGAAGGGGACCGGCTTATGTCCTGAGGAGCCCACAGGCCTGGGCTAAGGGCAGTTACACCCACTTTACATAAATAATAAGGAGCGGGCTCTGCGGCTGTATCGGGCAGAGTGTCATGTGCAGCTTCGGCCACACGGTGGCGACAGAGGACGGGCAGTTCTGGTCCCTCCCGGCCGCTGGAGGGGCCCGGCTGGGGATGGCGCAAGGGGTTAGTAGCAGCAAAAGTACTTGGGGCTTTCTGGCTTCCTCCAGCTTCCGCCCCGGAGCAAACCCGCTCCTGGAATAGCAAGGATCAAGGCGCTCAGTCCATATCCATAAATGTGTGTGGAATTAATTCTGCTCCAGGTTCACGAACCTGCCAGTCCCCACCCCACATCCTGGTGTTGTTCAGTCCATAAGTCTTGTCCCAGCCTCTCGGAACCCATGGACTGCAGCACACCAGGCTCCACTGTCCCCGGCTATCTCCCTGAGTTTGCTCAAATTCATGTCCAGTTGAGTGGTGATGCCATCCAACCATCTTATCCTCTGCTGCCCCCTACTCCTCCTGTCCTCAATCTTTCCCAGCATCAGGGTCTTTTCCAATGAGCTGGCTCTTCACATCAAGTGGCCAAACCATAGTGTTGACTCTACAGACCTTTGTTAACAACGTGAGGTCTCTGCTTTTTAATATGTTGTCCACATCCTGTTAGGCTGCTCTGCACCTTTAAAGTCAGGGTGGAATTTAGGAACCACAGGAGGGACCTCTCCAGCAAATATGTGTCTCCCTGCAAATCAGTGGCTTCTCATCCCCCTCCATGCCTCATAGAGTTACCAATGAAGCAAATAAAAACATAATATGTTCTGTTAAATCTGAATTTCAGGTAAATAACCGAATGATCATCAGGTAGAGGGGTGTCCCAGGCAATATTGGAGACAGATTTTGACTAAAAGCATGATCCACTGTGTATTAGAAATTCAAGTTCACTGGGTGTCCTCTGTCTTCTAGGATGCATTATTTCAGCTCTGGCCTCTGGCTTCGGTGTCTCTTGGACATGCCCTCATTCTCATGGGGTGTTTTGAGGATGTCCTTACTTTCTGGCACCACAAGATGTCTAGGCTCATTTTGTAGTTTCCCTGCACAGGGCATAGAATCAGCCATTTCTCCAAGGTGCTGGGGCAGCTTTTAACACAGCTGTGTGAGTTTCCCATATTGAAATGAAGCACCACACATGTGGGGGCTTAAAGCAACACAAATTTATTCTCCCTAACAGTCCTGGAGGGCAAAAGTCCTCAGATTCACACGTGGGCAGGGCTGTCCCCTCTGGAGGCTCCCGGGGAACACTGGCTCCCCACTTTTCCAGCTTCTAGAGGCACCGCATCCCTGGCTTGCGGCCCCTCCCTCCATCCTCACAGCCAACAGTGCAAATCTCCCGTCTCTCTGCCTCTGACCCTCCCCCTCCCTCTTATAAGGACCCTGTGATGACACTGGGCTCCCCCTGGGGAATCCAGGGTTGTCCGCATCTCAGGGGCCTTAACCCCACCTGCAGAGTCCCCTCTGCCACATGAGGCGACACGTCCACAGGCCCTGGGATCAGGAGGTGATGTCTTTGGGATCATTATGCTGCCGACCACAGCAGCCCACAGGTTTTCCCTCCCCCGTGGCTTTGTCACCTTCAGGCCACTCTGTTCAGGATCTCCACTCCCTGTTACTCTCACCACAATCTCTGGGCACACTGGCCTTCCTGTTTCTCTGCTTTAAAAGAGTCTACATGGTAAACAGCTTCCCTAGATGCTATCTCAATTTAAAGTAAAGCCAAACAACATTTAAGATTCAATCTCTTGGTTGCACAAGTCACATTTCAGATGCTGGGTCACCCATGTGGCTGATGGCTCCTGTACAGGTCAGTACAGGTCTACAACAGTCCCATCATAACAAGATGCCCTATGGGACAATCCTGAACTGGAACCTTCCAGAGAGATGTGGCCCACAGAGGAACCTCCAGCCACCTGGGGCTATTTACATTTGAATTCTCTTGGCCAAAGTTCAGTATGGGCTGGTGTGTCTTTCTTTTTGTAAAGGGGAAGGTCCAAGGGTGAGGAAGACCGTGGCAAAAATGGGGACCCAATAAAAGTCCTGACACAGGTGGGAGAGATTAAAGGAGAAATTCCAAGGCCTGGCTCCAATCCACCTTTTCAACTCATCTCCCCATTATTCTCACCTGTCCCTCTGAGCAGCCATTCTGTGTTCCCTGGATGTGTCCTGGGATCTCATCACCTCCAAGTCTTTGCCATGCTATCTGCACCTGACTATGCCGTCCAGTCAACCCTCAGTCTAGCCCACCTACCATATCAGTTTCCCAGAGCGGCTTTAAAAAATTACCTTAAAGTGGGCAGGTTAAGACAATAGGTATATGTTCTTCCTGTTCTGGAGGCCAGAAGTCAGGGATCAAGGTGTGGCAGGACCATGATTCCTCTGAAGACTCCAGGGCAGGCGGTGGGTGGTCCTTCCTGCCTCTTCCAGCTTCTGGGGACTCCAGGCATCCTGGGCTTGTGGCTGCATCAACCCCAGTCTCGCCTCCAGTGTCACATAACTTCTCCCCACATGTCTGTGATCCTGCTGTGTCTCTTACAAAGACATTAGATTTAGGGCCACCCTAACACAGATGAAGGTTTTTCTGATAGCTCAGAGGGTAAAGAATCCATCTGTGATGCAGGAGACACAGGAGACACAGGTTCAATCCCTGGGTTGGGAAGATCCCCTGGAGGAGGAAATGGCAACCCACTCCAGTATTCTTGCCTGGAGAATCCCATGGACAGAGACGCCTCCAGGGTCACACAGCTTCTGCCCACACGTCTGTGACTCCTGCTCTTTTATAAGGACACTGTCTTACAGGGTCACCCTGATGCAGGATGATCTCAAGATTCTTGACTATAGCTGCAAAGCCCGGTCTGTAAGTTCCCACCCATAGGTTCCAGGGCTGTATCTTTTGGGGGCCATGTACCAATGCACTCCAAGGCTGGAGCCTCACCAGTGCTGGGAGTGTGGACCTAGGTGTTTCCCCATTTACAGATGGGGACATTCCAGCAGGACTAGACTGGAACCCTGGGTGCACAGGGTCTGTCCTGAGACCCAACTGGGTTCCACAGTCTGGGGTGACTACTCTCAACCAGAGGGTCCGAGGTGACCTCCATTTGCTCTTGGGCATGTCCTCTCCATCTCTGGCTGCTTCCTCTCTGTCCCTGTTGCCCCTTCAAATGCTCCTGTTATCCCAAACTCTTGGCCTTCTCCTGAAAGCCCTCCAGGCTGCTCTGCTCTGTCTTCCTAGTTTCCCTAGCGGGCTGTGTTCTCCAGGTCCCTCAGTGCCTGTTTCCAGAGCCAGCAGCCTGTGGTCACCTGGCCCCTGGGCTTGCTTGTCCCTGGAGCAGTCCTGGGCCCCTCCCTGTCAGCACATCCCATCCTCAACTCACTCCACTCAGCTTCCTCCCATCTCTGGAGCTCTGCTGGCCCCTGTCAGCAGCCCACAGTCCAATCTGTGACCCCCGAGTCCTTGCCTCTGGGCCAGTCCCAGTCCTAAAGAACCATGTCTGGCAGCCCCACACCCCAGAGTTCTCTGCTCCCAACTAGATGCCTGGGGGACAACACCTGAGGCTTATCACTGGGAGGAAGACCTGCCCCTCCTCTATACAATGTCATCCTGCTGGCCATGGGAGTGTCATGGCAGCAGGCAGGTGCCCCAGGAAGCAACCAATATCATCACTCCCCCACATAGCTCACAGCTGTCCCCATGGTTGGTTGTCCCCTAGGATGTGGGGTCCTGAGAATAAGAAGACCTGGCTGGACCACCTCTTTGTAGAACCCCAATAAGATGCCAACAGCACCTGGCTTGTGGAAAAGCCTAGAAGCGGGATATCCTGAGCCCTAACGCTTTGACCTGGAAGACTAGGTGGGTGGGGCTGGAACTGAGCCCCTATCCCAATCCCTCCCCCATGCCCACCCACCCCACACCAGGCCAAGGTCTCACATGTAGTAAAAAGACTTTATTAAGAAGGCTTTGAAGTCAAAAAATAAAACTCTTGATACAATTTTCTGAACCCTTAGGTCAGCTCAGCAAATATATAATCAGTAATTTAGCTGTGTAAGATTAAAGGTCCGTTACTTTATTTAAAATAAAATATATTTTAGTCTTAAAATTTATTCCATAAAGTACATATTTCCCTATAAATTCCCTACATATACACAAGAGGTAAAAAGTAAAAGTTTTTTTTTTTTTAAAAACAACAAAAATTAAAAACTGTCAAAAGAAACCACAGCAGAAAGGGATTAATAATTAAAAAAAAGTTAGAAAGTTCCGGACGCCCCTCGCCCCCTCCCCCCCACCCCCCTCCGGCCTGCGCGCGGCTTACATACTACAGGGTAACCATATGATCCCCCCAAAGGGAGCCATCCTCCTCCTGGAAGTTGCTACAGAGGTTGAGACCATGGGAAAACAAACACTGTCAAATTGATATCCGCTACATACAAAAGAAGTACAACCCAGAGTTGTAAAAATCGTGTTTTTTCTTCTTAAAAAGATCACCTTGGGCTGGGGGCTGGGGGCGGGGGGCGGGGGCGGGGGATAGGGGGTAGGGAGTGTCTTAAATAAAAAGTGCAAGCAGGCAAGCAGGCCTTTTCTCTCTGGTTTATTTTAACCTGTCGACTCAATACTGTCATTTGTTAAGAACTGAGGTGCCGCTTGGCCGCGTCGTCTCCACGCCTGGGACCGGAAGAGTTAAAGCTCGTCTGTAAACACTGGCCGCCGCCCCGCCCGCTTCCTCCCCTCCAGGCCCTGTGCACCCACCCTGCGCCCACTGATGGCCCCGGGGGTGGGGGTGGGACCGCGGGCGCACCAGGGGCCCAGCTAGGAAAAGATATGAATGGCCTGGGTGGCGGGTGTGCGGCAGGCCGGGCACTCCGGCTCGCTCTTGCCGCAGATGCGGACGGCGCAGTCCATGCAGAAGAGGTTGTGGCCGCAGGGCACCAGCGCGGCCATCACCTCACCCTCAGCACACACTACGCACTCCCGCGCCAGGGCCGCAGGCGCTGGGGCCGCTGGGGGCTTACGGCCGTTCTCGGGGGCGCTGGAGTCCAGCGCCGAGCACGAGGAGGCCGAGGAGCTGCTGGGCAGCGAGGTGGCTGTGGAGAAGCTGGCGCTGCTTGAGAAGGACGTCAGGGAGCCCTGTGGGGGCCGCCAGGGCAGGGCGCCCACTGGGTCTGGTGTAGGCCGGCGGGCCAGCGGGAGCTCCAGGCCCAGGCCACCGGGCTCGGGCAGCGTGGGCGAGTGGCGTGGTGTGCCGGTCCCGCTGCTGCGTCGGGCACCCGGGGCTGGCGGGGCGGGGGCCCCATTGACCGCTGAGCAGCCACCGAAGGCCGGCAGCGGGGTGGCCCGCTCGAAAGGCGCCCAGATGGTGGCCGCGGTGGGCACGGTCAGGTCCAGCGCCAGGAAGTCGAAGCCAAAGTCGCAGTCCTCGAGGGCGGGTGGCCCCGTGGGGGCCCCAGGACCGTCCCCGCCGAAGGTGAAGCCCCCATTGCCAGAAGTGCTGTAGGGGCTGGCGGGGCCGGTGTCCGGTACCTGCACAGGCACCGGCGGCCCCCCACGGCTGGCCGCGTAGAAGGACTCAGGACCTCCCGGAGCGCCCAGCGCAGTGTCCCCACGGAGACTGGCTGTGGGCGCTGGGGGCCGGCGGCCCGGGTTGGGGGCTTTAGCCCAGAGGCCTGCGGCCGCCCCGAGCAGGTCCAAGCAGACATCTGTGCCGTTGGAGTGGAAGTCGCTGTCAGGGCTGGCGTCGGTGAAGGCCCCCGTGCGCAGTGTGATATGGGCCTCGATCTCCTCGCGTGCCCGGTCCACGTTCTCGGGCATGCCCGTCACGGCAAACACCGGCTCCTTGTCGCGCCCAGGCGTCACGATGTATGTATGCGTCCGTTGCTGGATGCGCTTGATGGTGGCGCCCTTGGGCCCCACCACCAGCCCCACCACGCGGTAGGGCACGCGCACCTGAATCGTGGTCTGTCCGGGTAGGTTGGGTGGGCCCTGTGCGGTACCCGGCAGCCCGCCCGCCTTGCTCCGCGTGGCCCGGATCACGGAGAAGTGCTCGGCGGCCGACAGGATCTCACGCTTGGCCATCTCCACGTCCTCCTTGCGGCCGGTCACGATAAAGACCGGCTCCTCCCCTCGCACCGGAGTCTTGATGTACGTATTCGTCTTGGCTCGCAGAGCCTTTATCTTGCACCCTGGGGTGGGGGAGGGGGAGACATGGTGAGGGCGGGGACCCCTCCTCAGGACAGCCCCTCCAGGGCCGCAGCTGCATGGGACAGCTGGTGACCTGGGTGGGTGCCCCCACCTTCCAGCTGTAACATCAGACTGCCACTCTACATGTCCTTCCTCCTCTATAGAGACACTGGTCACTGGATTCAGGGCCACCCCAACCCATCATGACCACATTCTAACTACATCTGCCAAGACTCTTGCCCGGTAAGGTCACATTCTGACATTCCAGGTGGACATGGATTTGGGGGGACACCTTTCAACCTACAACAGGGCCTCTCTTTGCCTTTTTGACAATCCCCCTGCTATGCAGCAGGGGTTTGTAGGACCAGAGGGGACACTGAGGCCCAAGGATGGAGGGAGGGACACAGAGTGTCCCTGAGATTACAGTCATGTGAAGACGGAGCCCAGGGCTGGAGGGAGGTGGCCACAAGCCCCAGGACGCCAAAGCTCGTGAGCACCACTGGAAGCCCGGAGGCTGGAGAAGACCCTCCACTGGAACCTCTGGAAGGAGCATGTCCCCCGCCAACACCCCGATTTCAGATTCCCACCCTGCAGAACTGTGAGCATTCAGTTCTAGTTTCAAGCCATTCGGTCCACTGTACCGGACAGAGGATACTAACGCAGACTCTTTGACACCAACTCCCAGACTGCCTGGAGGGGAACCCGAGGCCTGGGCGGTGGGAACTTCTCATCACATGACCCTCCCCCAACAGCAGATCCTGTGCCCCAGGTCAAAACACCTCCACAGGCCCCCCAGTGGTCCCAGACACTGAAGGGAAGCTGGGGACATGCCTTGGGGGTTCATCACTGCTGCCCAGGTGACCCTGGGCCGCAGTCTGAGGGTTGACCCTGCAGAAAAGGGCCGGGACATCTGTTGAGGAGAGGGTCAGTCATGCAGGGTCCTTGACTTGGCACCTCACCCAGCATCTGGCAGCCCTCCCAGGGCTAAGGGGAAGCTACACATGAGAAACCTAAATGCCAGGTGTGGTTTCACCAGGCCCCTGACACCCCACCCCCACCCCAGGGCCTTCTGAGACATTTTGAACTGGGGCCCAGGAGACTGGGAGTCCCCCCACCCTCTAAGCACTGGGAAGCCAGGAGGACATAGGAATACTGTTTCCCTGTGGCAGGCAGGCGGCTCTGAGTGGAGTTAACAGTGTGGCTAAGTTCTCAACAAGAAAAGATACAAAGTTAGCCAGCAAGCCTTCTGTGCTGATCAAGTCAGAGTGATGGAGCCTGGGTCCCAGGCAGGTGCCCCTCACCCATAGCTGAATAAAAGCAGGGCAGGTGAGCAGGGGTCTGCCATCTCTCAGCCTCACCTCTTGGTCCCTGGCCATTTCCTCCATGCCCACCCGGGGTCCTCCCCTTGGTGGCTGCCCGGCCTTTCTGGCAATTCCAAAGGCCCCCCCGACCTGTGGCTGCGTCCATGCCTGCCCTGGTCTCCTCCCTACTTGGCTGCTGGGAAGGGCCTCTCCTGCAGTCCCCTCGCACCTAACCTTTCCCATCTGCAACTTTACTTTCATATCCTCTTCCTTCTTTGCATGACATCAGAGCCTGGCATGCCTTCCTCCAGGGAAGCCCACCCTGACTATACTGGACCAGGCCCCAGTACACACTTCTCAGACCTTATGTCTAACTTTCTGAACTCTCTGAGACTGGGGGACTGTGATGTAAGGCTGGTGCACTGGGGATACTCTGGGCATCTGAGGGACCGTTCCATGCCTCAATTTCCTCATCTGTCAAAAGAGAGCAGAAACAGACCCAGACTCACAGGTTTGGGGCAGGATCTGATGGGCCAGGGACTGGAACCTGCCCTCATGGGGGAGCCTCAAAGCGGGTGGAACCCTGCAGCTTTCTGTTCACGGGACCCCATCCTGCCCTGACCTGAGAGCAGCCTCGGGTGGAGCCCTCAGTGGCCAAACAGAACCCTGCTCACCACCCCCACTTCAGCTGTGATAGTCACTGCCCCCCCCACCACTAAGACCCCTAAAGGTGGCAGAGCTTGGGGGCATGGAACTGCACAAGACAGGAAACTGGGGCTCCAGGAGTGACCCTGGGGGCTACTGCCAATTGGTGGGTACAGCAGAAATGCAGATTCCTGGGCCCTGCCCCTACCAGGATTCCAACTCAGAGAACCGGGGAGGGCGGGTGACTTCCCCCGGCCCCAGCGGGCCCCATAGCTGCCGGACCTGCCCTCAGAGAGGCAAGGCCTCGGGTCCCCACAGGCAGCCTAGTTGCAGGCAGTCCTGCTTCCTGCTGCTCACATGAGCCTGGACCAGGATCCAGGCCACCCCTGCACTGAGTGCACTAGGCATTCAAGGAACCAGGCCCCAAGGGAGCTCATGCAGGTGACCATAGACCACACTTATCCAGGGAACCTCAAGGTCATGTGGGGGAGCCAAGGGCACCACCCTGGGAAGAAGGCTGCGTGCTGGGGGAGCGCTCCTGGCTAAGGGGACAGTGGGGACAGCGTTCCACAAGCAGGCGGGTGCTGGGACAACCCAGTGGGGTGCTGTCCCAGAGCAAGGCTGAGTCACAGTCGGATGTCTGGGGACAAAGCTGGCTCCCATGTGAAATAGGGAGCCATTGTGCAAGCAGGGAAGGCTGCGACCCCCAACCTGGGCCTGGCTCTCTTCCTATACTCCCCACTCTGGGTGGGTAGATAAGAATTTCAAGGCATGGCCCCCCATCACCCTAGGATCATCCCACAGGGATGGGGCCACACACAGGCAGAGAATACCAAGCAGAGGTCCCTCTCACTGAGGGACAATGAAGGGGACACTAGGTGGCTGGCAGGTCACTTGTTCCTGACCGTGACCTAGTGTGCTGCAGGCCAGGCTTGGTGCTGAAGACCCAACCCCAACACCCCAGTCATGGCCACACTGCAAACTCTGGCAAGGGGAGCCAGGCAGGAGGGCACTGGGGTGGACGGGGGCGGGTCTCGGAAGGAACAGGGCCAAGGTCAATGGTAGCAGATGTGTGCCAGCCCTGCCCACTTACGGGCTGGGGTGACACCCCCCAAACTGGTCCTTCTGAGTTTCCACTTTCTTGTTTGTGGAAAGGGGTCAGCTCCTGACACACCCAACCCTGGAGCCAGTTCTCTCCCAGCTCACCTTTTCTCCCCCGCAGTGCAAAAAGAGTCTGAGAGACTAGAGTGCAAATTCCGGCCCTACCAGCTGGCTATGGCTGCACTTCCACCTCAGCCGCTTTACCCTCCTGGCCTGGAGGTGACAGGTCCTCTCTAGGGGATACCGTGGGGCAGGCTGAGGCCCCCACTCAGTGGTCCTCTCAGTCCCTCAGGCCCCTCAGCCTCAGGGACCAGGGAGCACCACAGGGGTCATGGTCCCTACCCCTTGCCCAGAAGTTGCACAGACCTAGTGGGGAGGAGACTGAGGCTCACGGAGCAACATGGGGTTGTCCGGGAAAGGGAGAGCCCAGGTTTGTGGCTCTGGTTGCCAGAGGAGGCTGGACAGATGCACACCCCCTCCATGAACTCCAGGGAAGGGGTGGCCTTAGACCAGGGGTCAGACAGAAGAGTAAGTTCAGGGCAGGCCACGACCCCTGCACTTGGGCCAGCAGAGCAGGAAAAAGGGACAGGCTCCATGTTCAGGGACCCACAGGGTAGATGGGGAGGGGTGGGGGACTGTGACTGGAAGAAGGGCATAGTGTGTCTTCCAGGCTGTGCCTGAGGACTGGTGAGGGAAGATGGGAGCCACAGATACTTCAAGAGTGGGGAGCAAGGGCTGCTGAAGCTGCTGACCTGTCCTGGCACGTGTGCTCCACCCCCTGAGGCCCTGCACCCGACTAATTATGGGACGGCAACTGTGTGCCAGCCGGGACTGGGTGGAGAACCAGCATCTTGCTTGAGAATTTTCACAAAAACCTCCATTGAGGTGCTCTCCCCCAACCCCCGTCACAGAGAGGAACCACCCTAGATGTGGGGAGAGCTCTGGGGGTCCCTGCCTTGCTGCCTGCCATCAGTGGGAACCCAGGCGGACACCTGGTAAACGGGTACCAGAGGCACAAGTAAGAGACAGGGCGGAGCCTGACGACTCAGCCACCAGATGGCTCAGACGAGACCAGGGCTTGGGGCCCTCTGCCTACTGCCCACACCCCCAGGTGCTGCCACGTGCATCCACAGGGGGCTTGCCCTCATGCTCCACCATCCACCAGCCTAGTGACCTTGGGTGGCATCCCCGGCCTCAGTCTCCACATCTGCCCCCAACGGGCTTCTGAACATTTGGTGTGGGGCGGCTGTCTTCTTCCAGGTCCCAGTGCTGTTACCGGGGACAGGGCAGGGAGGGGACAGAGCTGGGAGGGGACAAGGCAGGGAGGGGAAGTGTTCAATTGGGGTCTCTTGGTGCTTGCCCATAGCCAAGGACCCCCTTATGGCAGTCCCCCGACCTAGCACCACACCTGGCCCTCCTTGTGTCCACATGAAGGGTGGACAAATGAATGACTGAATGTACCTGTGGCCGAGGCAGCAGGCTTGCTGGCCCCAAGGCCCCACCCACCTGGAACTAGTAGAGGGTGGTGTTGAGGTATCCCTGTGGTCCTCTGCCCGTGGCAGTTAGGGTGACAGGTCATCTTGCAATTCAAGCCCCCCACACCTTTCTCTAGCTCCCGTGACCGAGGTCCCAGAGGCAGGGTCCCCCAGCCCCATCTCAAGCTCCGCCCAGGCCCCACCCCAAGTTCTAGAACCTGGCTGACCAACAGAGAGGCCGGAGCCCAGAGGTGTGGGCAAGAGAAAGTTGAGGCTGGTGGGCAAGCAGCTAACAGGGTGGGTGGGTGTGTGCTGGGCCGGGCACTGCCCACCACCTCCGGCCCGCCCGCCCCGCAGCTCCAGGGCCAATGAGCGGCCGCCGGCCTGATGTCACCCAGCCTGGCTCTCTAACAAAGAGAACAATGGGGCGGCTGCAAAGACCTCCGACAATGCCGCTTCGGGACCCCCACACCCTGGCCAGAGAAGGGCTGTCGGGCTGGATCCCCCCAAGTGGCTTTCACAGGGGGTCCTTGTGCACACCCTAGATCCCTGACGGGGCTGACAGCGGGAGGGATATTCGCTCACCCTGTCCTGCTCCCCCTCACCCCAGCAGGGTGCCCAGGCTGGCAAGTCTTAAGGTGTACCCTCTTTGTGCCACCAAATCTCTCTCCTGACCCTGCCAGAATGCCCTGGCCCCTAGCCCCCCTCACACGCGAGCGAACCGCCCCGGGCCATTTCTGGGTGTGGAGAGGGCACTGCCCGGCCCAACCTCCTTATCCCTGGGATGGAACCTCCGGGAGCCCAGGGCCCAGGCAGTGAGCTGCACGCAGGGCGCTCTCCAGGCTGGAGGCGCCCAGACAAAGGCGGCAGCGGGGCCGGAGCGCCGAGGGGAGGAGCGCGGGCCGCGCCCAACTTTCTCCCGCGGCCAGCGGCAGGACAAAGGCGCACAGGCGGCCACCGAGGCCCGAGCCCACGCGGGGCGTGGCCGGGGTCTGGTGTCCAGCCGTGGGCTGGGCTGGGCGGCCCCTCTGGGGGCGAGTCGCGCAGGAACCCCTGGGGCGGCGCCCCCGACGGCGGCCACTCACCCTGGCGACCCACGATCTCGGCGACGTGCTCGGAGCTGGGCACGGGCACGCACTCGGTCATGTTCACGCTCTTCTTGCGGCTGCCGATCACGCTCATCTGCTCGGCCAGCAGCGTCGAGGGGCCCAGCGCCGCGGGGTGGGGCGCGAAGCCTGCGAACACGTCGGGCGGCGACGGCCGAGGCGGCGGCGGGGTGCTCACGTCCGGCTCCAGCAGCGGCAGCGGGCCGGGGGCCACGGCCACCCCGGGCGCCCCCGTCTCAGGCCCGTCGGGGGGCGCCGGCTCCGCCGCGGCCCCGCCGTCTGCGCCCCCAGTCGCTGCACCCGCTCCGTCTCCGCCGCCCGCGGTCGCCCCCTCCTCGTCCTGGTCGCCCGCGCCCCCCAGCCCCAGACCCGAGAGCTGGTCCAAGGCCAGGCGCAGCGCGGCGGCCGCGTCGTCGGGCTCGGGCGGCGGCCGGGGCGCGGGCGCGGCCTCATCGGCGCCCTCGGGCGGGGGCGGCGGCGGCGGCGGCGGCGGGGGACCCGGGCTAGGGTCCCCACAGACCGGCGCCCCGGGTCCGCTGCCGCGCGCGCCCCCGCCGCCGTCGGGCTGTCCGGTGGAGCTAGGCATGGCGGCGCTAGCGCGCGGGCCCGCGCTCCCGCCTCCCGGCCGCCGGCCGCCCCGCCCGCCGCCGCCGCCGCCCGCGCCGCCGCCCTCCGCCTCTGGGAGCTCGGCCGCCGGCCGCCGGCATCCAGCAGCGGGGCGGGGCGGCGGCGGGGCTGCTCGGGCGCGGGCGGCGGCGGCGCGGCGCGGCTCTGCTTGCTTCTCGGCGGCGGCGGCTAGTCGGCGGCGGCGGCGGCGGCGGCGCGAACGCTCCTTCCCTCCGCCCTCCCGCCGCCTCCCTCGGGCCGCCGGCCGCCCCGCCCCGGCCCCGCCCCCGTGACGCGGCCACCGCCAACAATGGGGCGCCGGGCAGGGCGCACGCGCGGGGCGGGCGGGGCGGTCACGTGGCGTGGACACCGCTGCCGCGGGCGCTCGGGCGGGCCGGGCGCCCTGGCACGTGCGGCCGCGGCCGCAGGTAGGTGCCCGCGGCGGCCCGGGCGCAGGGTGCGCGAGGGCGTCCGGCCCCAACCTCGCCTCTGCGCCGGAGTCCCGGGCTCCCCACTCCGAGACCCCTAGCACCCCTGCCGGGCTCTGTACTCAAGTCCCCTTCCTCTCCGCGGTCCCCGTGCACACCTGGCCTCTGGGCACCCCCGGGAGGTCACGGGCACCCACATCCCCTAAGTGCTGGTGTTTCCGGGCTTGGGCTGGTTTCCAGAGGCCAGAGCCCTCGGACGTGAGCGTCGCTGGGTAAAATTCCCGAGAGCGGCCCCGTGTGCCCACGCCTAAAGCCATCCTGTCCTAGTGGCCTCCAGCGGCCCTTCGGGGCCTTCTTTTTGCCTTTGGGGCGAAAGAGCCTTCCGGTTTCCCTTTACAGGTAAATAGATGGGCTGGAAGGAGGATTGGCCCGCCGAGTCGCCAAGGGGACCTTGGCCCCAGTCTCTGGCTGGATGCCGTGGAACCTCAGGACAGTTGCATGTGCTCTTTGGGTGCGAGAGGGGACGGCCTGCCCCTTTGCCCAACACTGGTCTCTCCCTTGGGTCTGCTGCCATCCTCACCGGACTTGGGTTCCTGCCCCGAATTCTGTGGAGTCCCTCAGCCATAGCTGCTCCCATGACTAGATGGTCCTTCACCTAGTCTCTTCTCTTCGTGGACTCTTGTCTCTCCTGGCAGGTGCCCCCTGCCCTTGAAGCCCTCAACTCCTTGCCTCCTCCTCATGCCTTTCCCGACCCCAGGCTGCATTCCACCCAGTTTCTCTCTCAGGATCTGAGAGGAACTTTTTTCCTTTTCTGTGTTTGAATGCTCTCAAGTATTGATTACTTCATCCTGACTTATGTGTGTCCCCTCCCCACTAGGACTGGGCTCCTGGAGGCAGGCACTGGAGCTACAGAACTGCTGGGCTCCCAGGAAGCATTCAGTGTGTGACCCCGGCACTCCCTCCCATGCCCCCTCTGTTCCAGCCACAGGCTTTGTCCTGTCTCCTCACCCAAAGTTCTGCTGGCTGTAGCTGGTGTTCAGAGCACAGGGGGACCTGCCCTGGCCCACCTGGCCAGCCTCAAGTCCCCCTGGGGGCACGGTGTGGGGAGGGGCCTTGGTGCCTGCTCATCCTTTCCCCTTCCTGGAACCCCACCCAGGGTGGCATGTTGGATGCTGAGAAAGGGGCTTGGGTGGGGAGAGGAGAGGCCAGGAATGGAGGAGACAGTGTTTGAGCTGGGGCAAAGAGTGGTATCCAGCCCTTACTGGTAACAGATGGGGAACAGGCCAGAGTGTCTTGTCCTGGGTGCACCCCTGTGGGTGGTCATGCATGCACACACGTGTTCTTCAGACAAGCTCGGACTGGTGAGAGTTAACAGCACAGTAGCAGGAGTTCAACATCAGCAGGAACTCTCCCAGAAAGTCAACCAAAGAGACAAAAGGTGGGGGAAGAGAAAATAAAGGAAAGGAAAGGAAAATGGATGGAAGTTGTCCAGGAAATAATGGGATAGTGGAGCCAGAGCCTCCAAACAGCTAGGACCCCACAACTTGTTCAGGGACTCAGGTGTCCTGGGACCACTAAGGGCTTTCAGGTCACATTCCAAAGGATCAGGAAGAAAGCCGAGCTTCCTAGGAGAAGTGATGGCTGACCCCAAGGTCCATATCAAGAGGGAGGAGAAATCAAGATGTTTCAGGCCGGCAGATCATCACGGATTAGCTTAATATACTGCAGGATGCACTCCAGCAAAAAAAGGGAGTAAGTAAATGAAGAAACAGGTGCTGCGCTAGGAAGGTGAGTTATGTGGGGCTGGATGATCATCTGAGGGGTTTAATCGAGGCCACTGATCAGGGTGTGAGGGGAACCGATCATCAGAAGCAGACTATGATTTTAAAAGAAGGCTGTCAGGCAAGAAATGGACAAGAATGGAGAGAGAAGGGGGAACGGGGACTCTGGGGCCTTGATTTCAACATGCAGTTGGAGACACCTGAACAATGACCTGTTGTATGTACATGTGGATTTGTTCACGATGGCCCTGTGGTGATGTGATTTAAAAGTCCTTTTAATAAAAAATAAAAGTCCTTTTAGAACTGCAAACCACCAATCTCTTTAGTGATTTTCATGCTGAAGTATTTAGGGGCAGGGGGTGGTGTCTCCTTCGAAATATACCAGAAATAAGACGAAGGGAGGGATGGACAGAAAGGTGGATGGGGGTTGGGGGAAGCTACAGATGAAATGGCAGTCCTGGACCCCTGGGCAGGGTACTCCCCTTGGCACTGTGGACATTTGTGGCTGGGTCTTTCTTGATGGCTCAGAGGTAAAGAATCCCACCTGCCAATGCAGGAGATGTGGGTTCTATCTGTGGGTGGGGAAGATCTCCTGGAGGAGATAGCAACCCACCCCATTATTTTTGCCTGGGAAATTGCATGGACAGAGCATCCTGGGGGGCTACAGTCTATGGGGTCGCAAAGAGTTGAACATGACTGAACAACTAACCAACAACATCCTCAGGGAATGGGGGGCCGCTGTGGGGTATGGAGTGGCATTCCTGGCCCTACCCACTTTATGCCTGGAGTCACCTCTCCTCTACTCCCTGGAGTAGTTTTCTGTGGCACCATCTGTCCAGCCTCCACCGCTGAATCGCAAGGTGTTCATCTCCCTGTGTAGCTATGTCCTGATTTTTTATAAGGGCACCAGGCATTGGGTTCAGGGTCACTCTACTATGTGACCTCATCTTAATAGTGACGTCTGCAAAGATCCTATTTCCACACAAGGTCCTGCTCACAGATTTAGGGAACCAGCTATCTGGGTGCCCCTCAGCCTGGTCAAGTTGACCCCTAAAATTAACATCATGGCGTGGTTAAGTCTGGCTTCTCACTGACCAGCATGTTCTCAGGGCCCATCCACACCCATGGTAACAAGTGTCAGGGCTTCTCTGCTTTTTGTGGCCAAGTGATGCTCCTGTGTCTGGAGGAGCTGGATTTTTGTATTCACCAGTGGATAGACACTTTGGCCATCATTTTTTAAAAAAAATTATGGCCATGGTGGCTTTTCATTGCTACAAAGGCTTTTCTCTAGTTGCAGAGTGGAGCATGGGCTCCAGAACACGCCAGCATCAGTTCTGACACAGGAGCTTAGTTGCTGGGACATGTGGCATCTTCCTGGATCAGGGATCAAACCCATGTCTCACGCATTGGCAGAGGAATTCTTTACCACGAGCGATCAGGAAAGCCCTGGCAGTCACTTTTTGAGAAGCCTCACCTGATCTTATACAGTGGGTGTCATCCCCTGATCCCTCCAACCCCACCGAGGATCAGCATCCTTGTTCTGGACAGTGTGATGTTCTCTGTTACTCTGTCCAGTCATGGCCCCCAGCCCCATGTGGTCAGGGCAGCTGAGGAATGCAGTGTCTAAGTTGTCACTGATTTCTATATCCATGGCCACATGTGACTGGTGGGAGTCCCGCTGCTTCCTCTGACCAGAAAGTCCCTGTTGCCAGGCATCACTGTCCCGTCACCCCCGGCCCATGAACCTGGGGGATCCTGAAATGATAGGTTCCAGGGCTTCTGTAACAACTCTTTATCCCCTGAAGGGACAGCAGCGACAAGGCCCAAGAGGCTACAGTGAGCTGGGGGAAGCTGAGGTTGCAGGGGCCTGGCCACATGGCCAGGTAGGAGCTGCCTCCACTGAACAGGAAACTTATCTTCAGGGTAACGTCCCCCAGAGTCACCCTGGGGCCTGTGGACACATCACCTCACAGGGTAGAGAAAACTTCGCAGGAGGGATTAAGCTAACGCCCCTGAGATGGGGATGACCCTGGATTCCCTGGGGGGTCCGTGTCAACACAAGGTCCTTATAAGAGGAGGCAGGAGATGCTGCCCTGCTGTGAGGATGGAGGGAGGGAGGGGCCACAAACCGGGGATGCGGCACCTCTAGGAGCTGAAAAAGGCAGGAGCCAGTGCTCCCCTGGAGTCTCTGGTGGGACCGGCCCTGCCCATGCCTATAAGAGCCACAGAGTAGGAGTGAGGAGGGCCCAGGCCACCAAAGCCCTGACCAGTTGTGGATTCAGACAGAAGCTCTGAGGGTCCAGGCTAGGTGGCTGGGCAGTGGAGGAGCCAGGGTTCTCCCGGCTCCTGAGCCCGGCTTTGGATCAGGAGAAAAGCCAGCCATGACCACTCCACCAGGGGTGGAGGGGCTGCTGGAGTGGGGTGGGTGGGACCAGCGCTCTCGCTCACACTGCTGGGGCCTGATCCTCAGGAGACCCCGCTAAGGGCCACAGGGAAGCCACCCAGCATCATTCTCACTTTCTTGCCCCGGGAGACGATGAATTTGAGGGAGGCTCCCAGCACACGGACACAAAACCCCCAGATTTGGACTGACACAAAGCCCTAGCCATACTTGCCTGACACGCTTTATTCGATGCCACCCACAGAAACCTCCTGCAGCCTCCTAGCTCCTCCCCTCAGGGTTGCAGCGGAGGGGCTTTCCTGGGGCCTGTGGCTACCTGGGCAGTGGTACTGCAGCCTGCACGGGGCAGTGCCCAGTCTTCAAGGCTTTGTGCTTTGACTGAACTTGGGAGGACGGGGTCAGCCAGCCTCCCAGGCTGGTGTCCTCAAGAGGGAGCCGGCAGTGTGACCCGGCCCCTGGAGGGTCCCAAGGCCACTACCACCCCGCCAGCAGGCCACCACAGCCCAGGGAGTCCGGACAAACGAGGCAGTGACCCGGGCCTCTCCTGACAGTCATGGCTGCAGGTGCGGCAGGCATGGGACAGGTCTGGCATTCACAGGCCACACTGGCCATGGCTCAAGCCTCCAGGCTGATGGATGGGCTGCAGCGAGGGTGCTGGCCGGGATCCACTCAGGCAGCAGGGTCTCCCTTCGCCCAGGCCCTTGGGCTGCTGGGACTGGGGCAATGCGACTCTGCTCGCCTTGTTCTGTGGAGGCCGCTGCCCAGGCCAGCAGGAAATGCACCTGGTGAGACCCAGGCCCAAGGGTGGCGCTACCCTGGAGCCTGGCCTGAGTCTGGCTGTGAGCAGTTAGTTCTCCGTCCATGGTGCTGACCATCAGGCTAGGCCAAGTCGGAGACAGCGAGATCTTCAGGTGCCGAGGCCCGAGTTCCCGTCCGTGTGTGGCCAACACAAGGTTCGCAGCAACGGAGACGTTTGGCCCCTGGGGGACCGTGAGTTTATTGTGGGTGCGCTGCGCCCGGCTGGTGGGCCTGGGGAGCCATCCTGTACTGCTTCTGGGAGCGCTGACATGTAGCCTGGGACATCACCCCTCAAGGGCACAAGTCAGAGGCGAGACTGTTCCACACACATTTCTCCAGTCCTGGGGAGCCTCGCAGGCAGCCTGGTGGCAGTTGTCCTGTGTGAGGAGCTCAGGGCAGTGGCCGTGGGGACCAGGCTGGCCTGAGTGCAGCATGGAGCAACCACCTGAGCAGGGGGCCTCCTGTGGACGGGCTGGGCCCTTCAGAGAAGCAGATGTGGGGGGTCCGTCAGGCGAGGGGCTGTCCTTCAGCCAAGCTCCTGCGGCCCAGGGGAGGGGGCACACCAGGGCAGGGTGAGGGCCGAGTCTGAGGTGGCCCCATGTGGGCGGGCTGGCAGGCGGGGCCCCTGCAGAAATAGATTGGGTGGCGTGAGTGCCTGGCCAGCCCAGGGCTGCTGCCGCAGGCACAAAAGGCCAGGCCTGGTGGCACCTGCTCTAGACGTGCTCCATCTCTGGGTCCTGGTCGGGCTCCTCCTCCTCCTCGTCCTCGTCCTCCTCGTCGTCAGCGCCCGCCCTGTCCAATGGTGCCTCACCATCCCGGGCCAGCTCCTCCACGTGAGCCAGCATGTCGGCCATCAGCGCCTCCTCCAGCCGCTTGCGGACTTGCTGCACCAGCTCTTCCTGCTTCCTGGGGACACAGGGACCCAGTGGCCAGGGTTTCCCAGTCTCAGACAGACCCCAGCCCCACGCTGTCCCACCTGCGTTTGCTGCTGCCCCTCCCCAAACCAGCTCTGCCAAGAGGGCCACTGTCAACCTGGGCCCACGACCCCTGGGCCCTCCCTGCCTCCTCCACGCCTGCCCCCTCTATGTGGACGAGACTTCCTACCATCACCAACCCATCCTTGGTGCCCCCACACTGATGGCCAAGAGTGCCCCCTGCAGGCAGGACCAAGGCCACAGTCCCACGTGGTCCCCACCTTGCTGACTCTATTTCTCCAAGTGGTGCTTTAAACGTCGCCCAGACTCTTACACAGTTGTCTTGACCTATCACTTCTGTCACCTCCTGCCCATTCCCTCCACGTGAGGCCTGTGTGTGTGTGGTCTAAGCACGGGTCCTCACCTCTCATGGGGCTCCCCTCTCGCCAACCCCCAGCACTCCAGGTGTGGCTGCTCTGCCTTGCAGTCTTCTGTGCACCCCCCACCCAGAGCCCCTTGAGGGGCTCAGAGCCCAGCACAGAGAAGCTGCTGCATGGCCAAGAGACCTGGCCTCTCTGGAGCACATAGCCTGTGGGGAGGGAGGAGCAAGGGGCAACTACCTGATGTCCTCATCAGTCACCATAAAGGCCTTGCAGAGCGGCTGGGCCGTGTTGAGCCACACCCCAGGGTTCTTCTCCACAGCGGCTGAGAGCTGCCCGGTGATGGGCGTGGTGCTGGTGTGCAGGGCGCTGGCGATGGCCGACAGCAGTGTCTCGTCTGTGCAGCCAGGACCCACTCCTGCTGGGCATGGAGGACGGTCACCAGCCTTGTCCCCTCAGCCCTTCTACAGGTTCGTCCTGAACCTCTCTCTGCGGGTGGGCAGCCCGTGGTGACACAGGAGCACGAGCTGCCCTCGCAGCGACAGCAGGGAAACCAGACCCCCAAGGCTTCTCAGGACCAGTGACTGTCCCGTCCCGAGGGTCAAGTGCACCCTGGCTGGCCCCAGGCTGGGGGACCCAGAGCCTTGTCCCTCCTCTGTCCCCTTGCTCCCCCTGTGGCAGGTCACCTTGCAGACCCTTGGGGAGGTCCATGGTCTTCACCAGCTCCTCTGCGATGTCAAAGGCATTCAGGCCGCTCAGCTTCTTCTCCCAGAAAAGCTGCCACCAGACACATATCAGGCGAGGGGATTCCCAGGCCACTCGCCCCCACAGCAGGCAACACGGGGGCTGGGCTGGGGTCTCAGCCTGACCTCTAACCCCACACTTGATGGGGCTGTTTGCACCCCAGGGCAGAGAAACCCCAACCTCGTTTCCAGCAGGATAAACACCCCAGACATCTGACTTGCTGCTGGATGGTCTGTGGTCCCTTCACCCCGGGGTTGGGGGTCAGGAGGCCCAGTCTCCACCTGAGCTGAGCCCGGGCCTGAGGCCCTGGGCATACAGTGAGCTTGCACCCTCAGGCTTTACCTTGAGACCCGGGAAGGGTGTCTAAGGGGTAAAGACCTAAATGGGAGAGTGGGAACACAGAGGTTTCTGACCTGTTAACCGGACAGCTGCAGCCCACATGGCACCGAGGGCACAGCCCATAGTGGGATCCCTGCCCTGCGGGTCTCCCAAGTGTCCCCCCTGTGCCAGCCATGGCCTCCCGACCCGGGCCAGTACCCCCACACCCAGCTATCTACTGGGTGTTTGTAAACACATGTGAAAACGTGGTAAGTCTTGGTTTTTGGAAAACAGTTCACAACACTGCATATGTGAAACATCATTGACCTGCTCGTGACAGTGGCGGCCCAGGCGGCCCCTTGTGTGTGTGGGTGGGGGGGGTGGGGAGACTGCTTCCCGTGGGACTGCACTCCAGGATGACGGCTCCTGATCACAGTGCTGGGGGCCCTGGGCCCACCAACTGGGCTCTGAAGAGTGGACTGAACTCCAGAGCCCACCTGACCCAGAGCCAGGCCTGCCACCGCAAGCAATCAAGGTGTGTGTGTGGGCTCACCTGCCGGGGCTGCTCCACAGCCTTCTGGGGGTCGCTCTTCACCTTGTTGCTGGGGTGGTTGGTGATCTTGGTCACTGGCTGCTTAAAGATGGATGCTGTTTGCCTGACCGGGAGGGCCGTGTTCAGGTCAGGCTTGCCCTGTGGAGACGGGATGGGGCAGGTCCTCAGAGTGCATCCCTGTCAGTGAGGAAGCTGTGCTCCAGGGCTTCAGGGTCCCCAGCACACCCCAGCACCCCTGGACCAGAGGCAGTGCTATGCCCAGGCCTGGGCTGATGTGCTGCCCTCGGTGAGCTTGGCCAGGGGCTGTGGACACACACCTGCCCCCTCCTGCCTCGTGGCCCCGTCCTCTGCAGAGCATGGGCCAGGTGCCCTTAGCCACCTCTGTCCTGCAATCAGGGCAGGGGACAAAGTCCCTGAACACTTGTTTATTGGAGACTTGCAGACACTACAGGCGCCAGGTGCCCAAGCACAGACCGCAGCTGGGCCTCTCCTGGGCAGGTGACGGGCAGGTCCCGATCTTCCTTCTGCTTTTCCATAGCCGCCGAGTCTCCCCCAAGGAGCAGCCAGGCATCTAACTCCAGGATGGGGGGTGGGGGATGGTGGGGGGGGGTGAGTACCTCCCTCCCGCCCCCAGCAGCAGCTCCCACGGGCTCACCTTGACCTGGCTTGGGGAGTCGTAGCGCACCCGCTGCCGGCCCTTGTTCACCTTGCTCATTAGCATCTTGCCCGTGCGGAAGTCAAAGGTGCTCAAGTCCATGGAGCCGCCCAGGTAGCGTGCCAGCTGAGGCTTGCTTCGGAACTTCTTCCCGCTTGGGCTGCGGACACAGAGGGTCAGCGGAGGCCAGGTACCCACTCCCCCAGCAGAGCAGATGCCAAGGCCAAGAGCAGGGACAAACGCTCCCGCCTATGGCAGGATGGGGCCAGCCCTAGGAGCCTGGCTGACATTTTTGGAACATTCCGGAAGCAGACCATGTGTTAGGAAGCCTGAGCCCTGGCTATGAGGCTCTGCAACCTGCACAGCCCATGGACGGGGCCAGGCCTCGCCTCGCCTGGCCTCTCAGAGCTCACACCGCAGGTGACCAGCATGGGACCCTGCACCAGCAGTAAGGACTGGTCACTGGGGACAAAGACGGGTGTGGCCACTTTGAGAAACAATCCAGCAGTTCCTCTAATGGTTACAGAGCAAGTCCACCTCTAAGTATCCAAGAGGAACCACAACACACGTCCACAAAAACAGATGCCTCGTCACTCACGGAAGCTGACTTACACTGGCCAAGGGAAATGTCCTGGATGTCCCTCGACCAGGGAACCTCATTCAGCCACGAAAATCCCAAGAACTAGTGAGTTGTACACATGAAGCCTCCAGCAGGCCTGGCACCCATCCAGAACATCTTGTTGCTCTCTGTCCCTGCCACTCTCCATCTGAGGCTGATGAGGGCTGCATTTTGTAGACCTCCCCTGAAGGCCTTTAGTCTGAGCTCATGCCAGCGCACACCTGCCCCCTCCAGGTGTCCCTGAGTACTGCAGATCAGCGACAAAAGCGGGCAGCATGGAACCCATGCTGACTATCAGCTGGGCAATGCCAGCTCTCCCCTCCACACCTCCCACCCCAGAGTTCCAAGGCTGCCGGGGACTCTTCTGGAAGATCCACTTTTCCCTTACTCCCTGTGCTGGCTGACGTGAACAGAGTTCACGTCCTGACTCCAGCTTCATGGGCAGAGGCAGGACCTCGACAAGCCCTCACCCCCACCCACTGCTGTCCTGCTCACACAAGGCCAGGGAAACAGAAACCCAGGCTTCAGATCTAGGGCTGGGGAGCAGGGGTATGGGTCAGAGGTAGTTGAGGTCTAGGGCTGTTTTTGGAATAACAGAAGGGTCTAACTCTGACCATGGTGACAGGTGCACTGTGTGACCTGTATGCTTTACACAGGTGACAGTACAGATGGCTCCTACCTCAGTAAAGCTCTCACAATAGTGAAAGTGAGGCCAAGTAGGTGGGGGCTGCCAGCAGCTGGAGAGCTAATGGATGTGGGTCTCTTCTGGGTGACAAGAACATTCCAGAACTATAGTGGTGACGGCTGCACCATGTGTGTGAATGTCCTAAAAACTGCTGAGCTGGACACTTTTAAAAACTGAATTGTGCAAAACATGAACTATATATCCTTTTTAAAAACAGTTTTTGCAGACTTGTATTGGGACATAAAGATGTCCAAGGTATTTTATCCAATGAAACAAAAATCTAGATTTGGTAAAACCTGACATACAGAACAAGAGTGGCCTTTCTACAGAACAAGGGCCACCCCGGGGAGCAGATGGACAGCCAGAAGCCAGATGGAGGGCCCCCTGAAGCACTGAGGTATTGTGGGGGTGGGAGCCAGTGCCCAGCATGGACACAGGGCTGTGGGAGGGGTAAGGAGTGGGCAGCAACCCCAGGCCTATAAGGGAGCTTGTAAGGTCTTGTGAGGTCTTAAGAGCAAGACACAGCTGGTTCCAGCCAAGCCGAGCCTGCTGTTCAGGGAAGGGGGCCGACCTGCTGAGCACCACCTACTTTCCTAAGTGTATTCCCACCTTTAAAATGGGCTCCAAGAAGTCCTCTGTGTTCCACTCACCCTAAAGAGTGACGCTAACTGCCAAGTCCTCAACTTCCTGCCTGGACTGTAAATGACAGCCACAGCTGGAGTCAGCTGCTTCATCCTCATCTCCCAGTCCTCAGGGCCCAGTTGCCAAGCTGGAGGCGGGTGTGTGTGTATAATCCCTCCCCAAGTATGTGAGGTGACACCACTTCTCCTGCAAAGAACACTGTCTCCCCACCACTCTGTGGACCAGGACACCACAGTTCCATGTGCCCAGGGGCCGGGCTAGGATCCAAGGGCAGCTATGTCCGACTCAACAGTCCAGACAGCTGCCTTCCCTCAGCAAGAAGAGTACCAGGGAAATCCACATGCTCCTGCCCCGGCACCTGGCTCCACATCGGGGGCTGAGAGGGCCAAGGACCCATATCCCAGAGAACACTGAGGGTTTCCTATCACAGCCCCCGGACCTCCCACTTCCTGAGACCAGGCAGGTCACCCAGACCAGAGGCCTGGGAGAGGCACTGGACCCCACACCCTCATTCTGTCTCAGGCCCTCACCTCTCATGGGAGCTATCCAGTCCCCTCTGGAGGCTTTCCCTACCACCAGATCCCAGTGCTCAGGACCAGGGCCTTGGCGTGGGATGCCACTGTCAGAGGCCCTGAGAGGCTCCCAGGTAGGGAGCAGGTGGGGACGAGACCTCAGATGATGGCAGTATGGGGCCTTTCAGCCACTCTGGCCACTTTCAGCTCCTGAGCCTCCTCACAGGCTCCTCCCACCGCCTGGACACTCCTCCTGGCTCCAAGGCCTGGCTCAGCTCTAGACCACCTATTCAGACAAACCCTCGCTGACCCACCCCCAGCTCAGCTAGGCACCCTGTCATTCACCCCTCACAGACCCCTGCATCTCTGCATATGTCACCACCTGTAACTATGAAAGCAATGGGGCACTTGATGACTGGGGCACCAGCTGTCACCCAGGAGAGGAGACCCAGTTCTTGTTCCCAGCTGAATGGTCAGCAGTTGCTACAGAGGCATCTACTAAATTAACAATGGATTAAAGGCACAGAGACCTGACTCAGTCTTTGGATCTAAAAGGAAGAAGTAAGTACACAAGTGTGCTTGGAATTAAATGAGGGCACGTGGTTCTTAGCCAGAGGCCACTTCAGGCACCTAGGAGGACAGAACCAGGATTCAAGTTTTCTAAAGAGCCAGCCATGCAGTCAGATACAATGAAGGGGAATATACATACAGGCCCTTAAGAGATGCTGATTGTAACCCCACTATCTCCTGCTTGACCTTTCCAGACTACAGCCAATCACAGTGTACACTGGAGGGCTACCAGCGCTTTTCCGACGTGAGAACCTGAGCTTGTCCTGGGCGAACTGCCATCCCTTTCCTGCTCACTTCCCTCACTCCTCCCAAAAGGCGGCTAGCAAAGGCCCTGGACCTGCTGCACACACCTCACCACCTGGCAGGCATTCAACACGTGGCAGGTGTCCTGCCTGCCTGCCTCCCTTTCGCCAGGGTCCTGAAGCAAAGGGGAGGGAGCCATCAAAGCCGGCTCAGAAACAAAGCATCTTCACCAATCAGAAAAAAAAAAGGAACAGAAAAGCAAACCGCAGGTGGTTGACGGTCTGAGGCTGGGGTTCCAGCCTCTTATTGTGTCACAGAGGTGTGGGTCCGTGCTACCTCACCCAGCCCAAGGGCAGGTCTCCCTCCAGTTTGGGTATGGGGGGGTTCACAAAGACCGCGTCCCCGGTCTGGGGACTACAAGGGCCACTACCCACGGTCCGAAGGACAGAAGGGCGGACCTTAAAAGACACGCAGCTCTGGAGCCCAGTAGCCCTGGTAAAGAGCCAGGAACCTGCATCCCTAGGCAGCCTTCCCTAGTTCCCCAGAACCAATACTGCTTCCGGAAACCCTGGCTCCCCATCCGCCCAGGCTGCGCCTGGCCCGGGAGAGCCCCACGCGGATCAAAGGGACACCCCAGCCCCCACCCCCGCCTCCCAGCGGCATCTGGCTCGAGCCGGGGTGCCCCTTGCCCAGCCGGCCGCTTCGCTGCGGCAGCCGAACAAAAGCCTCCGCGCGCCCGGGACCGGTTCCAGGGCCATGCGGCCGCGTGGGAAGCGCAAGCGCACTGAGACAGGGCCTCGCCGGGCACGCACGCGCAATGGGCAAAGCGCCCGCCGCACGCCGGCACGCACGCACGCACGCACGCACAACGCACGCGCGGGGCCCAGGCCGCGGCCCCGGTCCGGGAGCCCAGGCCGCCGCAGAGGCCGCTGGGAGGCGCCCGTTGGGGCCCTGCCCGGCCGGCACGTTCATTCACCTATAGTAAAAGACATCCCTGTGGCCGGCCGACAGCCCCGACCTTCTGGGCACTTCTTCCCTCTCCCAGCCCTGCGGGAGCGCCGGGCACTCCCACCTCTTCCGCTCCATCGCGCCCGGGTCCTCGGCCCGCCGCCGGCGCCGCCGCTGCCGCCCGGACCCCCGCTCGCCGCCGCCTTAGCTGCCTCCGCCGCTGCCGCCGCCACTTGCCGCGGCTGTTCCGGCCCGCAGGCCCCCACCCTCCGCCCCCAGCCGGGCGCGCGCCGGCTTTGCCGCCCTCTCGGCCCCCTCCCCGCGCTCGCCAGCCCCCGCTCGGGGGGCCCGCTCCGCCCACCCGCCCGCGCGCGGGGCCCCGTGCTGCGCAGGCGCCGCGGAGGCCCCGCCCGGACCGCGGCCTCCGGCCCCGCCCCCTTAACGGCGGCGCCAATCAGCGTGCTTCCTGGAGGCGGGGCCTGCGGCGGCGCGCGGCTTGTCTGCTATGCGCGTGCGCTTTGGGCGGTTCACACGTTCCTCTTAGCGCTGGGTCTCCGCTGCCCTCCTTGAGTGGTCTTTTCCCGAACCTCCTCCGCGGTCCCTCTGGTGTTTCGGGATGCCAGTCCAGTGCCGGATTGCCATCCTGCTGCTCCCCTAGTCTCGTCATTGGCATGCACGTCTAGGCGCATTGTAGGTGACCACCCACCTCCACACCCCAAGGCCCACCCGACGCTTTAATGACACCTCAGAACCCAGGCGCCAGCCCCTTCTTCCGCCTCCTCCTTGGTCCACCGCCTTCTGTTTCCGTGGGCTCTAGGACCTTCCTCGGAAATTTCCCGTCCCTCTTATGTCCCTTCACACTCCCCTGGGCGCTCCCCTGGCTCCGCTGCTCCTCCAGGGCTGAGCCGGGGCGGTCCAGGGCAGGTATTTCAGAAAAGACTTCTGAGTGAGTGGCCGAAGCTATGGTCAGTGCCAGGGGTGAGCTGGGCCTCCCGTCAGGCTTTTCCGGGCTTCCGGCCCCTGGGGGATGGGAGGATGCGGGTGGGAAGGGTCTGGGCTCCCCCGAGGGCAACCAGCTGGGTCCGCACGCCCTCAACTCCCTGCAAGTGCAGCCCTGGGTCTCCCGGTCCCTGCTCTGGTTGGAGGCGGTGCCTGGGCGGAACCCCAAAGATCGCGGCGGACAGGTGCCACTTGTTTATTTAAAGTCCCTGGTAAGTGCAACTTACTCATTACGTACCTTTCTCTTCTGAGTTCCCCAAGGCGGGTAACTGGGCTGTTCTCCTACAAACAAAGGGCAGAGTGGCCGGGCAGGCACCCTGATGGGTGAGCGGTCATCCTGTTACAAAGCTGGTTTCCAGCACTGGATGCTCGTGTGCAGTTCAGGCCCAAACCCAGGCCTCGAGGACCCTGGCCTTGCAGGGAGGGCAGTCCTGGTCACTGTTGTATTTTCTCCCAGCGTGTGTGACTTCGTTTTTCTTTTTTAAATCTTAGTTGCAAAGATAGACACGTGCATTGTAATCAGTGAAAGCACGGGTGAAGATGCTTAAAGGAAAAAGTTGTCATCCTTCTTGCTGCAGGAGCCCCCAGCCCTGCTTTTACTTCTCTTGGGTGCACATCAGCTGGAATTACTAGGTCATCTGGTGATCCTGTGTTCTTAATTTTTTGTTTTTATTTTTTGAGAAGGGCAAAACATCGTTTTAAACTTTTTATTTGTATACGGTTTTCAAAGGTTACTTTGCTTTTGCAGTTATTACCAAATATCGGGTGTATTCCCCTTTTGTGCAGTACATCTTTGAGCCTTACATCTTTGGGTATAGATCTATACCCAACAGTTTGTACCTCCCACTCCCCTGCCTGTATATTGCTCCTGCTCCCTCTGGCAACCACTAGTTTGTTCTCTCTATATATATGTGAGTTTTCTTCTTTTTAGTTATATTCACTAGTTTGCTAGTATTTTTAGATTCCTCCGATGTGAGATAGCATACAGTTACTTTCTTCATCTGACTGAATTTTGTTATTTTTTATGGCTGAGTAGTATTCCATTGTATTGATATATATATACACACACACACACACACACACACAGAGACATCCAATATACCACATCTTTATTATCCATTCATCTGTCAATGGACATTTAGGTTGTTTCCATGCCTTGGCTGTTGTAAACAGCCAGAGCAGTAAATAGTGCTGCTCTGAACACTGGGGTGCTTGTATATTTTTGAATTACTATTTTTATTTTTGTTTTGTTTTTTGATATATACCCAGGAGTGGAATTGCTGGATGTTATGGTAGTACTATTTTTAGTTTTCAGAGGAACCTCCCTGCTGTTCTCCACAGTGGCCGCACCAATTTACATCCCTACCAACAAGGCAGTAGAGTTCCCTTTTCTCCACATCCTCACCAGCATGTTATTATTGGCAGACTTTTTGATGATAGCCATTGGGACAGTGGTGAGGTGATACCTCATTGTGGTTTTGATTGGTGTTTCTCTGATGATTGATCATGCTGAGCATTTTTCATGTGCCTACTGGCCCTTTGTTTAATTTTTGGAGGAGCAGCCAGGCTCTTGTTCACTGTGGCTGTGCCCTTTCTCTTTCCCACCGGGAGTGAACAAAGGCTCTGATCTTTCCACACCTTCCAGTGTTAGTCTGTGGGTTTTGCCAGTCGCACACAACAGGTGTGTAGTGTCAGATCACAGCATCTGACATCAAGAACCAGCCCCCGCCAGTCTCTTGCCTCTCAGGGAAGCTGACCCCAGAGCATAGATAGTGGGCCTGTGGGTGCTACTTGGCCTGAGCCAGGCCCCTGGGATTGTCCTTGAGGGACTGCCCCAGAGGCCTGATCAGGAGGGTGGCTGACCCAGGGTGCTGGTGGCAGATGCCGAGGGGAAAGGCCAGGAACACTGCATGAGAGGGACAGGGGCTGGCCAACTCTTCTGTTGGGTGGGCGCTGGCTCTCTGAAATAAACTCTGTTTGCCTTGGCCTACTGGCCCAGTCCCTGAGCAGACACCCTCTTCTGCCCATTTCCACAAGGTGAAAGGTAGAAATCAAACCAGGAGGCTTAAACCACATGAGGACCTTGGAAAGCCTTTCAGAGGCAGGGTCTCACTCCCCTGCATCTGCTACCATGGAGGGGCTGTCCCAGGCACTGTGGGGTATGGAGCAGCATCCCTGCCCCCACTGTCCTGACTCATGCCAGGAGGACCCCCCAGTCATGATGACTACAGACATCCCCAGCCAGGGGTTCCTGCAAGCTGATACAAGGTATGCGTGGCACTCACCTCAGGGAGAAAATTTAGTGAGCACCAAAAACGTCAAGATTAATGGCACTTAATGTACTATTTTAACATTTCAAAATGAAAAAATCCTTGATGAACAAAATGTCAAGATTTTTTACTGAAGTATAGTTGATTTATAGTGTGTTTATGCTGCACAGCACAGTTACATGTAGTTATACTGCACACTCAGTTATATGTAGATATATTCTTTTTCATATTCTTTTCCATGATGGTTTATCACGGGATGTTGAATAGAGTTCTCTCTGCTATACAGTAGGATCTTGTTGTTTATCCATCCTATATATAATAGTTTGCGTCTGCTTGTCCCAAAAACTCCCAGTCCTTCCCTCCCCACTCCCTCTCGCCCTGGCAACCACAGTTCTGTTCTCTATGTCTTGGAGTCTGTTTCTGTTTCAAAGATATGTTCCTTTGTGTCATATTTTAGATTCCACATATTAAGTGACATCATATGGTATTTGTCTTTCTCTTTCTGACTTATTTTGCTTATTATGCTCATCTCTGGTTGCATCCATGTAGCTGCAAGTGGTATTATTTCTTTTTGATGGCTGATGTTCCTTTGTGTATGTGTGTATGTGTGTGTGTGTATCACATCTTCTTTATCCATTCCTCTGCTGATGGACACCTAGGTTGCTTCCATGTCTTGGCTGTTGTAAATAGTGCTGCTTTGAACATAGGATGGATGTATCTTTTCGAATTATAGTTTTTGGTATATGCCCAGGAGTGGGATTACTGGATCATATGACAACTCTTTTTTTTTTTTTGGCCACACCATGGGCTTGGGGATTTTAGATCCCCAACCAAGGATCAGATCTGGGCACTTGGTAGTGAAAACACAAGAGTCCTAACCACTGGACCACCAGGGAAGTCCCTATTTTTGGTTTTATAAGGAACCTCCATACTGTTTTCCATAGTGGCTGCACCCATTTACAGTCCCACCAACAGTGTAGGAGGGTTCCTGTTTCCACACCCTCTCCAGCATTTATTAGCTGTAGAGTTTTCTAATGATGGCCATTCTGGCTGGTGTGAAGTGGTACCTCACTATTGTTGTGATTTTCTTTTCTCTAATAATTAGTGATGTTGAACATCTTTTCATGTGCTTATTGGCCATCTTTGGAGAAATACCTATTTAGGACTTCTGCCTATTTTTCAATTGGATTGTTTCTGTTGTTATTGAATTGTAGGAAATGTTTATATACAAAATGTCAAAATTTTAAATACAGATTGAACAGTGCTATTTTAAAGTCTGAGACAAAATGAGGAAGATATGCCCTTTATATATGTTTTTATATAGTTTTTGATGGTTTATTTTCCTCTCCTGGAATATTAAAGTGGTTGAAAAAGTTAGCCTAAATGTTGTACTTAATCCAAACCTGCATTTATTAGAATTTTACTTTTTTGGCTTTCACAGGAGGAAACTCTGATATTTTCATTAAAACTATTAACCATCATGAAAATACATAAAAACTCATGTATGGCACGTTCACATTTCCTTTTGTCTCAGGCTTTGATGGGGCCTATGGGACTGTCCACACCTGCGAGTTAGAAATTGTTAAAAAAAAATGAAGTGTAACTTGTCTCATAATCCATCACTTATAGGTACTCAAGTGATATCTATTAAATACAGAGATTTAGGTGATGTCTGAAATCACATCACTCCACAGATAGTTATAATGGTAGATGACAGGAACAGAATGTCTCACTCTTCCCTCACAGCTCAGTTGGTAAAGAATCCACCTGCAATCAGGAGATCCCGGTTTGATTCCTGGGTCAGGAAGATCCTTTGGAGAAGGGATAGGCTACCCACTCCCGTATTCTTGGGCTTCTCTTGTGGCTCAGCTGGTAAAGAATCTGCCTGCAATGTGGGAGACCTGGGTTCGATCCCTGGGTTGGGAAGATCCCCTGGAGAAGGGAAAGGCTACCCACTCCAGTATTCTGGAGAATTCCACGGACTGTATAGTCCATGGGGTCTCAAAGAGTCGGACACGACTGAAGCGACTTAGCAGCAGCAGACTGGTTGAGCTTCCTAGGTGGCGCTAGTGGTAAAGAACGCACCTGCCAATGCAGGAGACATAAGAGATGCAGGTTTGATCCCTGGGTTGGGAAGATCTCCTGGAGGAGTGCATGGCAACCCACTCCAGTATTGTCTGGAAAATCCTCATGGACAAGGAGCCTGGTGGGCTACAGCCCCTGGGATCACAAAGAGTGGGACACCACAAAAGCAACTGAGGGTGCATGCAGTAGACTCATTAATAAACGTTGGTACCAGGCAGCTGTTTAAAAACTGTGGATGCAGTGTGGGTTTTCATTGAAGTATAGTTGATTTATAATGTTGTGGTAGTTTCAGGTGTATAGCAAAGTGATTCAGTTATACACATGCACGTATATATTCTTTTTCATTATGGTTTATTATAAAGTGTTGAATGTAGTTCCCTGTGCTATACAGTAGGTCCTTGTTTCTTTCATATATAGCAGTGTGTGTATTGAAGAAGGCAATGGCACCCCACTCCAGTACTCTTGCCTGGAAAATCCCATGGATGGAGGAGCCTGGTAGGCTGCACTCCATGGGGTCGCTAGGAGTTGGACACAACTGAGTAGCTTCACTTTCATGCATTGCAGAAGGAAATGGCAACCCACTCCAGTATTCTTGCCTGGAGAATCCCAGGGACGGGGGAGCCTGGTGGGCTGCCGTCTATGGGGTCGCAGAGTTGGACATGACTGAAGCGACTTAGCAGCAGCAGCAGCAGCAGCAGCAGTGTGTGTAATGTTAATCCCAAACTCTTAATTTATTCCTCCCTCCCGCCCTTCTCTTTTGGTAACCATAAAGTTTGTTTCCTATGTCTGTGAGCCTATTTCATAATAAGTTTTTTTGTATCATTTTTTAAAGATTCCACATATAAGCAATATTATAGATTTGTATTTTTATGTTTTATTTTACTTATGAAAATCTCTAGGCCCATCCACGTTGCTGCAATACTTCATCCTTTTAATGGCTGAATAATATCCCATTGTATATACACCACATTACCCATTCATCTGTTGATGGACATGTAGGTTGCTTCCATGTCTTGGCTATTGTGAATAGTGCTGCTGTGAACATTGGGATCCATGCGTCTTTTCAAATGAGTGTTTTCATCTTTTCCAGATATATGCCCAGGAGTGGGACTGCAGGATCCCATGGTAGTTCCACTTTTGGTTTCTTAAGGAACCTCCGTAACCATTCTCCACCATGGCTGAACCAGTTCACATTCCCACTGTCAGTATGGGAGGGTTGCCTTTTCTCTACACCTCTCCAGCAGTTATTATCTGTAGACTTTTTCATGATGAAGCTGGGTTCCTTCTGAAGCGCCCTGGCCTCCAGGAAATAAACAGTAGGTGAAAAAGGCTGGTGCACAAAGTATGTAGCACACGCCACTCCTTGTGTTAAAATGTGTGAAGCTGCTCTGGACTCAAAGTATGTGTCAGCATGTCTCCCTGAAATGTGTGTGTGTATTGACACCCCAACCCCCCAGTGTGGCTGCATCTGCCGACGGGCCCCCAAGAACACCGTCAAGGTTAAATGAGGTCAAAAGGGTGCAGCCCTGATCTCCTAGAGGCAGTGTGTCCAGAGTCCCCAGAGAGCTCCCCGCTCTCAGATCAAGGAAAGGCCACATGAGGACGTGGTGAGGAGGCGGCTGAACCAGGAACCAAGCCTCCAGAAGTGAGCTCAGGCTGCAGCCTCCAGAACCAGGAGAGGTTCACTGCAGCCTCGGCGGCTGGGCCTCTGTTCTGTGGTGGCAGCGCAGGCAGAGTCATGAGATGGCTGTTTTCACAGAGAGGATGTTTCTAGCCTCCTCCGGGACTTGGCAGGTGTTAAACAGTCCATCCTCCTGCACCTGCTCATGTTTGTATCTGTGCCTATACAGATAGGTTCTCAGGTGCCTCCCTTCAAGACAGAGTCTCCCCCTGAATGAGATGTGGAGGAGATGACCTGAGACTTCTGAGAGGCTTGTAAAAGGCAACTCCCCCAACCTTGCCCACCATATAGTAAGGAGGCTCAAGTCTCACCTGAGAGGCCCACATGGGGAGTAGCCATCTGAGGGGCCTTGCGGAAGCCCCAACACCTGCCCACCCCCACCCCCACCATGAAGCCGATGCCTCTGTTGCAACTTCGTGAGGGACCCTCAGCCAGCACCCCTCAGACAGATCACTCTCAAACTCTCACTGTGAGGTAACATTTGTCCTAAGGCACCAAGTCATGAGTAATGTTTAGGCAGCAAGAGATTAAAAACACCATGCAAGTATCACCCACCACACATCTGAAATGATCAAACCATGTCTGCCAGCCCCTGGGAACCCCAGACCTGTGCAGTTCTGGCGCTGAAGGGATCCCCAGGTCACCACACCCCAGCATGAGCACGTGCAGGCGGGCAGGTTTCAGAGTGAGGTTTAATGCTGTGTGTGTCCACACACAAAAGTTATTTCCACCAAAAGAGGAAATGAACTCGTGCCAGGGACTTCCTAGAGTCCATCCAGAGAGCCTGGGCAGTTCCAGATGCAGATGGCAGGAGGCAGCACAGCAGACATCTGGAGGAGGGACAGAGCAGGGTGAGCAGACGCCACTGCCAGGCGCTTTCCCATCTGTGAGATGGGCATCCCTCCACCCTGACCAGACCCAGGCAGGCTGAGGCTCCAGGATGGAGCCCCAAGGGGCCACGCCCACCCCATAGACCCAGGTTGCCATCTGTAGCTCTGTACTACCAGGCAGGAGGCTTGCGCAGGGCCCTGCCCTTAGGCAGGGTTGTTCAGGTGAGCCCCCCCACACCTGCCGCCCCAGCCCTGGACCTGCAGGCAGTTCTGTTCTGCCGCTCAGGGATCCCAGGCTACCCCCACTGACTGCTGCTGAAACTCACCAGAGGGGCCTGAGGTTGTGAGTCTAGTCATCCTTCTTGAACTTGCCGTTGATGTAGGGCACCCAGTCCAGAATCAGCCGCCAGTCAGTGGCCCATACCAGCCCCACGGCACCCACAGCGCCCCACAGGCTCGCCGTGGGGACCCTACAAGGACAGCAGGGGTCAGGCCTCAGCGCCCCTCCCACACAGCTGTTCATTAGGTGTCTGCCTTGCACCTGGCCCTGCCCCAAGTGTGGGCAGGACACATCCTGCTGATGACCCCGAGGCAAGGCCATTCCCATCTGCTTTCATATCAAGATCTGCTTAAGGTTTTATTTGAGGAATTCTGCTAAGAAAAGCCCAAGCCCAAGCTTATAACCATAAGGATAGAAAAAGCTTGCAGGTAGACACATTAACGAATGCAGTTTACAGCAGGTCCATCCCCGAGACAGCCAACGGACTGAGGTGAGAGTTGTCAGGGACCTGTCCTACTGATGAGACCATGGCACAGAGATGGCAAGCCACGTCCCTGAGACACACACACTCTGCACTCCGCTGGGTTCAGAGCCAAAGCAGGGGCTCCAAGACTACCACACCCCACATTTATATCCAGCAATGGGCATGGTCAAGGACGTCCCCAAGAGTCCCACCTCCTGGCTTGTATACCCCTCCCTTTGAGTGTCAGCAGGACCCAGTCACACCCCTAATAAAATATGGAGAGGGGTAAATCACTGCGGATGGTGACTGCAGGCATGAAATTTAAGACACATGATCCTTGGAAGGAAAGCTATGACAAGCCTAGATAGCATATTAAAAAGCAGAGCCCTCGCTTTGCCAACAAAGGTCCATATAATCAAACCTATAGTTTTTCCAGTAGTCATGTATGGATGTGAGCGTTGGACCATAAAGAAGGCTGAGTGCTGAAGAATTGATGCTTTTGAACTGTGGTGCTGGAGAAGACTCTTGAGAGTCCTTTGGAATGCAAGGAGATCAAACCAGTCAATTCTAAAGGAAATCAACCCTGAGCATTCATTGGAAGGACTGACTCTGGCCATTTGATGTGAAGACTTGACTCACTGGAAGAGACCCTGATGCTGGGAAAGGTTGAAGGCAAAAGGAGAAGGGGGCAGCCAAGGATGAGATGGTTTCATCACCACCTCAATGGACATGAGTTTGATCAAACGCCAGAAGACAGTGGAGAACAGAGGAGCCTGGGTGTGCTGCAGCCCATGGGGTTGCAAAGAGTTCACGACTTAGCAACTGAACAACAGAATCAGAGCCACCTGCCCTCGACCCCACTGTCCTGGGCATTGGCCTTGGGGCCTGTGGATGCTCACAGAGGGAGGTGGCAACGCACCTGACCTCCAAAGGGCACCCAAGGTGATGCTGCTGAGAGTCCCTCGTGGGCCTTCCTTACACCCTCACCACCTCTCCACTTTCTCACCGGAAGACACCAGGGCTCTGAGAGGGGCTAAGTGCAGGGTCTCCAGCTGGTAAGCATGGATGCTCCGAATCTGAGACACAACGGCACAGTGCCTCCTGGCGGTGAGTCCTGCTTCCCTGCCTCCGGAAGCCAGTGTAGAGTGCAAGGCTGCACCCATCCCCTTTAATATTTTACATCAATCTCATGTCACGTATCATACCATTTTAGTTTTTCCTTGCCCAAGGACTACAGCGTCAGTCTGGAAGGTTCTGTTTATCTCTGTCTCTAGCACCCAACGCAGTGCTAGGTGAGCCCACACACTGGTTGGTGCTCAGTGGGTGCTGCCAACTGAATGAAACCCTGGATGAGGGTGTCGCTGCTCTGATCAAGGCAGACAGGGACAGATAGACGGTGCTCGAGGGCTCAAGCTGCCCCGGGGGAGGGGCGGTAGGGGTCTCTGGTGGTCCCACCCAACGCCAGGGACCGCCTTTCGGCCTGAGTTGCCTCAATTATAAAGCGCCACTGTCACTGTCCACCCGAAGGTCCCTAGCAGCGCCGCCGTCCAGGGACATTCCCCACTTGTCACTCTCCTTGCCAGGGCTCGAGGACACGACTGCCGAGTACAGGCCCCTGTTTCTCAGCGCCCCACGTTGTGGGTTCCTCGATCCCGCTGCCACGTGGGGCCACACCCATTCCACCCGTCTCCCACGGGGAGCAGGGACAGATACAAATGTCGGCTTCACAGCAACGTCAGGCAGAAGCAAAGCCAAGAGCGCACAGGGTCAGTTTCAGGCTCCAGGAGCTGAGCGGGGGCGCTGGGCGCGGACTGGGTGGGCACCATCGCGGCCCCCAGGTGGAGCGGGTCGGGCGCCGGCCACACGAATGTGCGCGGGGAGGTCACGCAGCCGTTCCGTGCCTCAGTTTCCCCATCTGGGACCCGAAAGGACAAGGGGCTCTGGGGCGGGGGCTACGTCCTCACCAGTTTCTGGCCAGCTGGCGATAGCGCGGGCCCAGGAACCTGGTCAGCATCGCGGTGCTTTCCCTGCTCAGGGTGACCCTGGCCCTGACGATTCGGGCTCACTGCGCAAGCGCGCTAGCCGCAGCGCGCAGGCCCGCAGAGAGGCCCCGCCCCGTCCCCTCCAGAGAGGGCCGGCAGTGGGAGACCTTGAGACTGCCGCCGCGGCGCACGCAGATTCGCAAGCTATTTACACTAACTTCCGGGAACGGTCTGACGAACTCAGACTGGAATGGGCGGGCCCTGGAGGCCGGGCCTTGTGATCACGTGATGCGCAAAGCTGGCTCAGCCTCTGGCTGGCAGAGCGTCCGGAAAGTGCACAACCCGCAATCCGCGGCGTCTTGTGGGTTTGTGTCCCAGTTAGGTGCTAGAACTTTACTTTTAGTTAAAGAAACTGAGACCTGACGGGGAAGGGACTCGTCCAGAGTCGCACAGAGGGGAAGGGTGGCGATTTGAACTCTCTTTTGAACGAATTGGGCGTTGTCACTGGACTCGCTGCGTGTGACACCTTGGCTAGATGATAGTGCTTCCTGTAGCCTCGGTTTGCAGGCACTAAGTTGTGTGTTGCTCGGAGACTTGTCCAAAATTGTTTGCACGTTTCGTTTGGGAGATATTCCTCATTCCAGCAGCACAGGGAGGCCTGGCTCCTCGCTCTGTGTGCATTAATACCACCTTTTAGCTGGTGGACCGAGGACAGGTGAGTCCTCGTCATTCTGGGGCTCCAGCAGCGAATGTACGCTTGGAGATGCGGACTGGACACCGTGGAGTTTGTCTGGCCAGCCCAGCCCATCCTCCTGGGATCCGCCCTGGGCACCTCCTGAGACTTTAGCCTCAAACCGGCCCCTGGCCGCTGACCAAAGGGTTGGTTAGAGACCACGGTCTGGGCACGACTGATGCTCGTTGCTACTGAGTTGAACATAGTTTCTCTGCCTTTCCAGAGGCCCTAGGATTTCTTACGTTGGGATCAGAGAGGACCTGAAATAAGTTCTGTCCTTGATGGAAAACCTAAAAAGTGGGATGGAGGGGCCACCCTGAAGATTGTAGAATCTGAGACAGATTAGAAAAGATGAGCAGACATGGCCATAGAGGACTTGGGGCTGCAGGTCCTGAATCCAGCAGTTTCTGAAGCTCTGCCATGTTGCTCCTTGTGCTTAATGCTCTTCAGCTCAGGGGGCAGAATGCTTTTTTATTTCAAGTGATAAACAAACAAAAATCAGATTAAGAGGAAATAAAAGGCATGTTGGGTGGCTTCAGGCTCAGCTGCATCGAGTCTAGCAAAATCATTACATGTTTGCTCTCCATCTCTCAACCCCAGCTTTCCTCTGTGTTACTCTCTGGTGAACTCTCTCTGAGCAGAGGCACTCAGAAACTCCTGGTTGACATAGAAACTCTGGGTTGACATTCCAGCAGTCCTTGTAGGAAGATAGCACCTCTTTCCCAATAATCTCAGAAAATGCCCCAAAGCTGGTCCTTACTAGCATGTTGTGGAAACAAGAGCCGGCCCTTCTCATTTGTGGATGTGGGCTAAAATTGGAGGAGGATCCCCAAAATAGAATACCAGGATTCTGTGACTAGAGAGATGGTGAATAAGCAAGAATGGTTGCCCCCCCACCCCCACTCCCAGCCGCCCCTGGGTTCCATCTAGGATCCCCGTTTGGCTCTCAGGAAACCAAACTCTTTTCTCATGTTAAATTCACATTACATACATTTAACCATTTTAAAGTGTAGAATTCAGTGGCCTTTAGTATATGATTGTGTATCCATCACCTCTAATTCTGTAACATTGTCATCACCCCCAAAGCAATCCCATCTCCATCAGTATCCCCCCCATCCTCCTGCCCCCAGCCCTGACAACCAGGACCCCACTCTCTGTCTGTAGATCTGTCTGTTTGGGACATTTCCCATCAATGGAATCACATCCTGTGTGTCCTTCTGTGTCTTCTCTGAGCATCGTGTTCTCAGGGTCTGTCCATGTAGTAGCAAGTGTCAGGGCTTCAGCCCTTTTCAGGACTGAGTGATGCTCCCACGTGTGGAGGGACCACATCGTGTGTATCCATCTTTTTTACAACTTTACTGAGGTTTGGGTCACAGATACACTTAAAACATACAACTTGGACCTGTGTATTTACCCACTGAGGTCCAGGTCAGCCTGTGTTTTTACTGACCTTACTCACCACCCCCCTGTCAAACGGGTTGAGGGTGGAATTGTGCTCCTGAGGACTTGTTCAAGTCTTGACACCACCCCCCTCCACCTGTGAACAGGACCTTATGTGGAAATAAGGTGTCTGCAGATATGATTAATTAAGATGAGGTCATGCTGGAAATTTTATAGCCCTAATGCAATGGCAGGTAAGAGGGGTACCTGGACACAGACCCACAAGGAGAGGCCACCTGGAAATAGAGGTGGCGATCAGGGTGATGAGGCTGCAAACCAAGGCACACCCCGGGCCCCTGGAAGCTGATAAGAGGCAAGAAGGACCCTCCTGCGAGGGCCAGGAGGGAACATGACTGCCACACCTGAAGTCCCCTGTTCCTGTCCCCACCCCCGACCCGCGCGGAGCTGTTTCAGCTGCCCTGGGAGCCATGCACGCGCACACAGGAAGTGGCACCATCCCTGGAGCACGTATGCCCGGTGCCATCCTTGGCGGGGTGTGCTCAGGCATCCCAGTGGGCATCACCTTCCTCACCCCCCTTTTCATCCGTAAGCACACAACAGCTGAAAGATCAAGGGAGAGCCAAGTATTGTCATAAAATGTCATTTATTGCTACAGTGCTGTTATGTACAGGACAGGTTGCCAAATCGACTCTTAAAGAGGATCACTAGTAAAAGAATCCAGCCAGCTGTGTTGAGTTGTATAAAATTATTTTACTTAAATTTTTTTTCCATTTTAAAAAAAGTCAAGTTATCCTGAGGCACTCAGAGCACAATTTTCCTGTAACTGTGATTCTTCCCCCTCCCTCAAGGCTTTTTCCCAGGGCTGGGTTAATCTCATTATATATATATATATATATATAACATATAAAACTTAAATTATATATGTGATAGAGTTCAGAAATCTGTGGGCCTCAGGGAGCTGCAGAGGGAAACTGAGGCAGCTTCCCCATAGATAAGACCCACAGACCAGGGGGGTCACCAAGGAGTGTGACTTGGTCTTGGTAGGAGAGCCCAGAGGAACCCCAGGAGTCGAGGTGGGGCCCCCCAAGCTGGGATATCCCACCCATCCTGGTCTTGGAGTTTCCTCAAGCTTCTCATGGGACACCCAGCCACAGGGGCATTCCTGTCTTGGGGGCCAGGCAGCCCCAGTGCTTGGGGAATGAGGGTGAGAGTCTTAGGGTAGATGCCTGGGATGCTGGTGGTGTGGGGTGCCCACAGCCAGCCTGGGGGTCCATAAGGCCTCTGTGCAGGAGAGAAGGGAGGGCAGGTGAGATCCCACTGGGCCTGACTCCATGCCTAGGTGACACAGAGTGACCATCTTGGACTTTCAGTTTAAGCCTGGGATGGTCCCAGCAGTCCAGGTTCAATCAGCTCCCTTGAACACAGGTGAGAAGGGTACCTGGGGAGGCTTGGGAGCTGGCACTTAAGAGCCTGAGGGCAGCCCACCCTCCAGGGTTGCAGACACACAGACCAGGGGCCTTTCTAGGCAGGGACCCTGTTCACCACCCCACCCCACCCCCACACACACATCAGGACAACCACTTGGGGAGCAGGGGTTTTTGTGCTAGAGTTCGAAGCAGGGCCTCAGGTCCCCTGGCCAAATAGATGAAAATGTTCAGGCCCTGAGCCCAGGAATGCTGGTTCTCACAAAGTCCTATCTTGGAAAGGTCCACAGGCTGGGGGCTCAGTGTAGGGCTGGCCTTGGGAGGGAGGGACAGAGCTGCTTACAGGGGAGGAACCTTGACCTTCTGAGCGGGGATCATCCCTGTCTCCACTGAGATTCCCCATCAGGGTGAGGCCCACCCACCATTTCACAGACAGCAGATATTAGAGAACAGCCCCCGCCACGTTAGAACCGGAACAAGATGGCAGCAACCACCCCTGGGACCAACAGCTCCCAGAGAGGATGGGAGACCTCAGGTCTACATGAGGTCTTTTTTTTGCCATGCTCCACTGCACGTGGGATCTCAGTTACCAGACCAGGGATGGAACCTATGTCCCTGAATTGGGAGCATGGAATTTTAACCACTGGACCGCCAGGGAAGTCCTGGGGTCTTGTTAATACAATTTTTAATAACCTTGTTGATAATGAAATGCAATGCTAATTTCTAGAAACAGCAGCAGAAATAGCAAGAGACAAGAGACTTTTATACAAAAAAATTTGTTGCTTACAAAACATATGCAAAAAAGCTAAAAAAAAAAAAAAGGCATCCTAATTTTCTTCTACGTTATATATATATAAAAAAATCTCGTAACTAAGGTTCCTTTTATGTTCCTTAAAAACAAAACCAAAAAACGATCAGGCTTAGGCACGACTCGCTGCTGGCTCCGCTCAGCTTCTCCCTCCCGCGAGCAACACGTTTGACCTCACATTTAACTTAAGGCATCTTTTTTTTTCTTTTCTGACAAAGTATGTATTTCTGGCTTGCTTTCTTGCTTGGTTTCAGGTTCTATTGCCAAAAACAAACAAACAAAAATGCTCCTTTGGGCCCGGGCCCAAGCGGCAGGGCCTAGACGCAGTTTCAGGATCCATCCGGTAGGAGACCTGGTGGCCGGGCCCGGGGCGATGCTGGCTCGAGGTTGACCTCGGGCGACGTGGGGTGGGGATCTGGCGTCCGGCGTGACCGTCTCAGGTAAGACCGAGGTGGGGTCACTTGTCCGGGCGACATTCCTGTCACAGGTGCCCGGCAGGGTTGTGGGCCTCGCCCAGGCCGGGGTGGGCAGCCGACAGCACCATCTGGGGGTCTCCAACCACACCCGATACCTTCTCCTCTTCCCGGCGCTTCAAGCAGGCCGCTTTAGGGTTCAGGTTACGCTCTAAGGGGAAGGGAGAGCACTGTGGGAGAGGGTCCCCCAGGGAGCGAGGAACAAGTGCACCTCCGTTTCTCCGCCCATCCGCATAAGGCCGCGGGGGGCGCACGGTGGGCAGAGCGCCGGTGGGCAGGGCGGGGGTGGGATCCGCAAAGTGGGCGGAGCGCCACCCGTGGGGAGGGCGGGGCGGGGCGGCCGGGCGCCTACCTCGCACCTGCTGCTCCAGGCCCAGAATGACCTGCACGGCCTGTTGCAGGATGAGCAGCTTGGTCTGCGCCTTGTCCGACTTGAGGTGCAGCTGGCACATGCGCCCCAGCTCCCGGAAGGCCTCGTTAATGTCCCGCACGCGCACCCGCTCCCGCGCGTTATTGGCCATGCGCCTCTCCCGGTCCCTCAGGTCTTTCTCCTCCAGGGACAGCACCTCCTCCGTACTGCTGAGTCACAGCACCGGGGGCCCCATTAGTCCCGGGTTGGGTCGTGGGGAGGGCACCCGCTGGCTGTGTGGGCACACGCTCTGGGCCAAGCTCCAAGGGCGCCCTGTGCCTGGCTGCAGGCTGGGCCTCGACCCCCACCCCAGGGTAGACAGGGAGCTGGAGCGCAGTCTTTGCCCCCTGCCTGCTCCCCGTGCCCAGGATGGCCCAGGAAGCAGGGGAGGCCCCGTAACCCCTCCTGGGATGACGACCTTCCCCTTCAGAGCAGTTGTTTGCTGAATGATGGAGCTGGGCCTAGCTGGACCACCTCAAGCACAAGGGGCCTGGGACCCTTGGAAGAAGGGGGGTTCACAGCATCAAGACCTCTCACCCTGGGCCCCAAGAAATGTCTCTCCCCATGTTGGACTCTGGCTGCCTGACAGCCACCCTGAGTCCTGCCCGCAGGCCCCTGGAGCCAGGTACTTGCACTGTGAAAGCTGTGTGGTGGATGCAGTGTCGAGCCCTCCCCAGTCTAACAGGGGCTCAGTTCGCCACCTGGAGACCACGTGGTCCACACCCAGCTCAGGCCCCCGCTGTGCAGCAGGGAGCGCTGCACAAGCCATTGCTGCCTGCTTCCCGGCACAAGGCCAGTCTCACTCAGAACACCCGCCTTGTGGCCTGGGGTCCTGTTCTACCTGCCCACCCTGCCCCCTCAGGCCTAAGTGACCCCTGTGGGTGGCGGCAGCGGCCGGAGCCCAGGACAAGCGCGCAGACCAAACTGACAGTCAGGCCTCAGGTCCCCTTTCTTCCCTCAGGTCCTGGCGGGCAGGGGCCATGGGGGAAGAAAGGCCTGGGCCATAGCCCTGGCATCCAGTGCTCCAGTGCTTGGGCGCAAGTGCGAGGTGAGGAGGGCGGCTGGGGGAGGGGGAGCACGGGAGGCAGAGAGCAAAGAGGCAGGCGCGGGGGGTTGGGGGGAGGACACACACACACACAGCGTGACACCCACATCGCCATGGAGACGTGGAAACCTCAGAGCTGAGGGGACAGAGGGCAACAGGCCAGGGCCCTAGCTCCAGTCCAAGCGACAGCACTGCAGGAAAGAAAGGGTTAACAGGGCAGCAAGAGTTGGGTGGGGGAGTTAAGGAGGCAGCTGTGAGGGGGAGTCACAGGTGGTCCCTTCCTGAGATCCTCGCTCAGCCTTTGGGATGGGGGTGAACCCCTCTGCAGGTGGGGCTGATGGGCTCTCATGGCCACAGAGTGCCTGCTCAGAGCGACAGAGAAGCCTGTGGGACCCAGGGGACGCTAGTTGCTGCCAGCCCAGCTCTGGGCTTCGTGAGAAGGAAGGGCTGGGCAGGTGGGGGGTTCTCTGGGGTCTGGGGACACAGTTCTGCATCCAAGTGCCCAGGTCTAGAGGGCTAGGGATCTGGAGTCTGTTCTTCCCATCTCAGAGGGGACAATGAGGCCAAGCCAGGCAGAGGGCCAAGATCAGGAGTGGGGTATGGTCACTGGGGGAGTGGTCACTGCAGTGACAGTCACTTTCAGGGAGGGTGGTCACTGTCAGGGGAAGGTCACTGGGGCGATGGTCACAGCAGGGAAGTGGTCATGGAGGGAGAGATGGTCACTGCAGGAAAAGTAAAGTCAGCGGGGGGGTGATGTCACAGCAGCAGAGAGGTCTCTGCAGGGAAGTCACGGGATGACATCACTGCAGGGGGGCGCTCATAGCAAGGGTTGACATCACTGCAGGGGGAGGTCATAGCAGGGAAGATCAAGGCAGGGGAGGTGGGCTCCAGGAAAGGGGGGCGAGCGAGGGCAGCGGAGGGGAGGGAGCGCGCCCCCACTGACCTCGCACCTGCTGCTCCAGGTTCAGGATGACCGACACGGCCTGGTGCAGGATGAGCAGTTTGGTCTGGGGCTTCTCACTGTTGAGGTGCAGCTGGCACATGCGCCCCAGCTCCTTAAAAGCCTCATTGATGTCTCGGACCCGCAGCCGCTCCCGTGCGTTATTGGCCACCCGGCGCTCCTTCTCCCGCTCAGCCTTCTGCTCTGGGGGGAGAAGGTCGTCCTCGTCCTCGTCTGGGCTATGGGGCCGGGGGCCAGAGGAAGACAGTGAGGCAGGGCTGGGCGTGGACCCGCCGCTGCCACGGGAGTGGGCATCCCAGGCATGTGCACGTGCACCCCCAGGAGGCCCTGTGCACGTGTGTGGCGGGCCCACGGGAGTGGGGGAGAGCGGCACCTGGACCGGGTGCGTGGAGCCTTGAGGTCCTTCTTCTCATCTTCGGCTGTATCAGCTGCCACGTTCTCTTCATCCTCTTGCTCTTCCCGCTTGATGTCGGTGGTGCCTGGGGCAGTGCCGTGCCCGAGATCTGCAAGAGGCGGGGGTCAGCAGGCCATGTGGAAGCTCTCGGAGAGCTGGTCCCCAGCCCCACACAGGCGTCCGTTCCCAGACCCCAAGGACTGAAAGGCCTTGGAAATAAAGTGCACAAAAAGGTTATGGCTACTCAGGGCCGGAGAAGTCTCCTAAAACACTGAGCGCTGTCCTTGAAACAGAAATCAATAGACTTGAATATATCCAACTTGAGAACATCTCATCACCAAGAAAATCAGCAGCTGAGCCACAGAACAGAGACTCCTCACCCACAAGCGGAGAAAGGGAGGAGTCTCAGTGAGGGGAGGGCAGAGCGTCTAGGGAGCAGGCAGGGCACCTGGGCACTGCAGCTGCTCCATCACCCTGAATGGAGGAAACGCCATGGGTCTTAGCACCAGTCCTGAGTGTGACCTCTTGGGAAAACCCTCTGGCCTGACCTGGAAAAGGCGGTGACACACAGACCCGGAAATCCCAACCCACACCAGGGGACACTGCTCAGTAGATTCTGGAAAGTGCCAGCACAAGGGCCCAGGGTGGAGAGGGGCCTAGTGTCCTGTGAGGCCAGGGTGGTCCCTGCATGGGTGGGAAGGCCACCCAGCAGGATGGCGACATAAACCAACCTGTGGCTGAGGGTATACAGCTGCTTGAAGCCACTGTGGATCCCAGGAAGGTCTGGGCTGTCCTGTAGAAGGGGTGACCCCCTGAGAAGAGACTAACTCAGGCCTCTTGGCACTGCTGGCATCAGGCTGGGTGTCCTGGGCCCTGTGGGGGCTGGGTAGCATCCCCACCCTGGGTGATGACCAGGGTGAGACCCTGGGTATGGAGGGATGCAATCTAGACATCCAGGAAGCACAAATCAGAGCCTGGCTGGTTCTAGGGGTAGGGTGTGCAGGCAGGCATGAAGGTTGTGTGGTGGGGGCCTTATCAAGTCTGCATAGCACACTATGTCACCTGACAACCTGGTTTTCACAAGGTTGCTGAGGGCGGGGTGGATGGAGCAGCCCCCATGAAATCCAGGACCCCAAACCCCAGTGGGCAGCCTGCCAGTTACCCCTTTCTGCTGAGGATCTGCAAAGTAGACGGCTTTCCCCTGGCTGCTGCGGGACATGCAGCATGCTGCCACTCCCTCAGTCTTCAAAGAAACCCTCTTGACCTCGCCCCCTCTCACTACTGCTGACTTCTCTGCTTCCCAGACAATTAACACCCCAGAAATCCACTGACCTTGTCCCCCCTGCCCTGGCGGGGTCCTCAGCTCAGCATCTGACACAGTGCGCCCTCCTCCCCAAGCCTCAGTACCCACCCCGATGCACAGATCCAGGATCTGCCCCGTCTACACTCCACCTGGGACCCTCCAACTCCAACATGTGCCAAGGACGCCTAGATGCCACCTCCAGACTGGAACCCCACCTCATCTTCCATGTCTTCACATCCTTCAGAGCCCCTGGAAATTGCCCCTCATGGCCTCTGCCCAGGCTGGTCCCCAGCGGCCACCCACACCCTCCTTCTTGGAGGGGCAGTCTCTTCTGCCCCCAGTCTGTCCTCCCAGAAGCAGCCACCAGAGGGCGCCTGTGAACACCTGAGCAAAATCCCAGGCCCTCCTGTCCACAGCCCTCCAGGCTCCCCACCTGCTCCGAGATAAAAGCCCAAGTTCTCCCATGGCCCACAAGGCCCTGAACCACCTGCCTTTCCCTCCTCCCTCTCCTCATCTGGCTCCAGCTGTTCCTCCAACATGCCAGACACGGTCCTGCCCCAGGGCCTTTGCATGTACTCACCCTGGCACCTGCCTGCTCATTCCTAACTTTAAAACTGCAGACTCTGCAGCGCCCCTCTCCCCGCCCACCAACTTTCCCTCCAACATGTGTCCCGACATGCTCACTTCACCTTCTGACATCACCCCCTTTCTCTGCTCAATCCGTTTTGTTCCCCAGCTCCAAAAGCAGCAGTGCCCCAACCCCAGCCTTGTGGGACCCCAGGGCCAGGCCCAGTAGGGCTTCTCTGGCGAGGCTGAAGGTGGCACTGATGTGGAGAGTACATTCCTCTGCCTCCTCCTTAGTACCCTGGGGCCTCAGTTTCCTCAACTGGAAATGGGGGTAGACAGTCCTGAGCCCCCTTTTCCAGAGGAGGAACAAGGGGTCAGCCCACTAGTGGGCCCTCAGCACAGGCAACGCTGCTGGACTCACCGCCGTAGGAATCAGGCTGCCGGGAGAGGTCGGGGAGGGCCACATGGTTGTGCACGAGGCCACTGCTGCCAGAAAGGCCGTCCTCCGAATGGCCGCTTCCCACCTGTGGATGAGGGGGGTCATCGGCACTGGCCTGGCCTGTGCAGCCCATTCACCACCCACCCTCCTCCCAGGTCTGCCCTCACCAGCACTTACCAGGCCTGCATGCCGCCCACCCAGTGGCATGACAGGGCCAGCGAAGCCCGAGGTCAGTGCCCCATGGCCAGGTAGCAGCCCGTGCACGTCGCCTGCGGTGCCCACAGCATGGCTGCGGAGCACGTGGATGGCCTCATCCAGGTGATCCTCCACCTTGCTCTGCTGCAAGAAGGGTGGGTGAAGGGCTGGGAACGGCCGCCAGCAACCTTGCTGACCACTGCCTTGGACCTCATCCCCAATAAATTAGTTGAGACATCCATTCTGGTCAAGGGGCACCCGTCCTGTCACACATTCTGTTATTTACACCACACCTGGGGCTCTTACAGGACATGGTTTCCACGCCCTGTGAGACGTCACGTGACCATGGCAGAAACGAAACGCTGAGCCAACCTGCCCCGCCATCAGTGGACCTCCACAGGCACCCACCGTCCTTGGAACAGGTGTTCCTGTCTGTCCCTGTGCACCTACCCCACACTCCCACCATTGCACACCCTCCCCAGCCCCCAGGATGCTCACCAGGCCATGGAGACCCCCATCGTAGCTGGGCGATAAGGCACCGGGGGCTCCTGGTCGGGGCCACTGCGATGTCCCTGGAAGGGGCAGGAGACATGCACGTGAATGGGCACAGGTTTGAGGTGTGTGCCACGCAGCCTGACACAGGAAGAAGCAGGGCTGGACTGAGAGTCCCAGGCTACAATGCTCAGACTGGCCACATGGGGGCTCCCACGCCCGCAGGTCGGTCTAAAGGCCTGAGCCTGGATCTGGGCCCAGCTGACCAGGCAGCTCCTGTCTAGGGTGTGGACCCAGTGGGTAGGTCACATCTTTGCACCTCAGTTACCACTTCTATGAAACCCATGGGGAAGGAGGCTCCTCCCAGTCCCGCTGCACCTAAGCCCTGAGAACACCGTACAGGCCTATGGGTACTGTTAAAACTGCCCACACACCCCAGAGCCCTTGGTCCTCTGTCCTCGGACTTGAGTCCCGTTGCATAACACAGCACGAGGCATACAGTGTGTGTCTAACTAACAACCGTAGGGGTGAATAAACGCCAACACACCCATGTCTGCTCTGGCTCTTGGGTACCCCAGGCCTCTGCTGGATCCCTCTGCCTCTGCAGTGCATGGAGCACTCCCTCCCAGCTTTAGCTACTTTGTGAGATCCCGCTCCTCCAGGCTGCCCTCCTCGACAGCCTGGGAGACAATCGTAGGAACATGAGCTGAGGCAGGTGGTCGGTCTAGCTCCCCACCCAACTGGGGTTGCAGTCACCAGCCCTGACCCCCTCCCCCAACACCCTGCACAGACCTGCCAGGCCCTGTGGGGAGCCCACGGGGGTGGAGGGGCTGGAAGAGAAGTTATTGCTTGAGTGATCTGGGGAGTAGATCTGTGATGGGACAAGAAGAAACAAAGAGCCACCAGGTGGCCTGTCAGGGCCAGCTTCTCGGGGTCACTGGCTCAGCCACCCACCACATCCCACGCCTCACCGAGGCCAGGGCCTTGCCAAGGGCATCTCCGGAGCTGCTGGATGTGGTCCCACGGGAGCCTGTGAGTGGAGAGATGTGAGGCCCTAGCCGACAGAGGCTACCACACGGATGCCCCAGCCTGGCCCTGGGCGGCCCAGCCAGTCGGGGTCTGCTGCCGTCCAGCACCTGCCTCCGCAGGGCTCTGGGGCCAGGTGGGCTGTAGGGCTCTGCGCGAACAGCACACTTTGGGGGCCTCAGTTTCCCCAGTGGGGCCCCCTAATGAAAGAGCCACTTTGAAACAGCTGAGGAGGGCTGAGGAGCCGATAATAACAATGATAACCAGGACCACACTGATAATGATACCAACAATGCTAATCTTGAGCCCATGGGGGTGGGGGACAAAGGGCTATACCCAGGAGGCTCTCTGCCCCGCTGACGGGGGGCGTGTGGCTGGAGATGCTGCTGTAGGTGCCTGCAGGGCCCGAGAAGGTGGATGCGGCTGGAAGCCCGCCGTTCACCTCTGCTCCGTGCAGCTGGTAGCCCTGCAGGGTGGGAAGGATGGGTCAGAGGGATCACATCAGGGCACTGCCCCCCACCTGCCAAGAGCCACCCACATAGCTTACCATGCGCTCATGCTGGTGCAGGCTGCCAAACCCGCCGCTGCCCCCCACAGAGCTGCTGCCACCTGCCGGGAGGGGCAGGGGGGACGAGCCCCCGCCCAGCATGGGCCCAAAGCCTGCCTGGCCTGGGGCGCTCCAGAGTTCAGCAGAGGGGTGGAGGCTGCCATCTGCGGAGAGGGGGATGGTAAGGTGGGTGGGCACAGGGACCCCCGGCCTGCTCCAGGCAGCCTGGGTGAGCCCCCATACCTGCCATGTAGAAGGGGGTGGGGTAGGAGCTGCTGGGCGTCTTGGCGGATGGGTAGGTCGTGGGGTCCCTGCCGTAGTCGTCCCCTGAGCTGGGGGGGTACACCTGCAGGGGCCGCGGGCATGGTCAAACAGGAAGGACTGGGGCTTAACTCTGTCTCCCCTCCACCCCACCCCCCTGTACACTGTACAGCTCCAACCCCTCTCTCCAAAACTGTGGTGGCCAGTGTCTGTGGCTTGCCGGTGTCATCACCTATCTGCAGTTCCTTCTTCACCCCACCTCCTGCCCACTCTGCAGAGCCCCAGATTCAGACCTGAGGCCTTTGTAGATTAGACGCCTCACCCCGACCCAGACTACCTTTTCCCTCCTTAATCCAACAAACTCCTACTGATCCATCAAAGCCCAGCAGTGTCGTCCCCAGTGCTGGAACCTCCCTCAGACCAGCCCGGACCACAGGAGACCTGGGAGCCTCAGAGGCAGGGCCCTGGGTACACCTTCTGCCCCAGCTGCTCCAAAGAAGTAAGATGGCAAAGGCCTTTTAGGATCAGCACCAACCCTGATCAGCTGGCACTGTCTGGAAAGTGCTGGGATCGACTGGCAACATCTGCCCCGACAGTGGAGCAGAAAGCGGGGAGCAAGTGATGAGTCAGGGGGGATGGAGTGGGCTCAGGGGCCTCTCACTCTGATGTTTCAGATGTGACATCATGAGATGAGGCTTAAAACAACCTCCACTTGCCTGCTCCCCACCCCTAGGCTGCAGGACTTCAACCTTGGATGGTAACCCTGAGCCTGGAGTGGGCTGGGTCAGCCTCGGGGGCTGTGCTGGTGGCCAGTGAGGGAGGCAGGCAGAGAGGGCAGTGACCGATCCAGGGAATCCGGCAAATTGCCTTTTCTCTCAGCGTGATTAAGTCGCGGGAGCTCGGCACTGGGAGCCACTGACGGCTCGGCACCATCTGCTGGGCCTGGCTCCCTGCCAACCACAGGCAGAGGGGCAAGGATGCAGGGTGGCTCCAAGCCAGGCACAGGGAGCAGGAAACCCTCTGAACTGCCCCCATGATGCCTATCAGCTCCCACTCCCAGGACCCCTGTTCAAGCCCTTTCTGAGGAGCCTCAGCCACAGGAGACCACTTATCTTAAAACATAAGGGACCCAGGCTAGACCCAAAAAAGGCCTTCCCGACTCCCTCAGAGCTGGGGCCTCAGGGCAGAAGTCCTCCGAGCCCCTGGGGCTTTCACCAGAACCCACGTGGGGCTGGCCCACCCTGGGGGGTGTCACAGAGGCACTCAACCCATAGGGCCCATCTGTCCCACGACTCACTGAAGACGGGAGGCCAGGCGGCACCTTCCGGACCTTCTTGGGCTGCGAGTCTGTCGGGATAGGAGGAGTGAGAAACCCCGGCCCGGATCCCACCTCACCCTGGCCCTTCCCACCAGACATGCCTGTCACGAGAGGTGGCAGACAGCCTTCCCACCACCCACAGCTCAGAGAGGGGACCTGGGGGCTCTACTAATAGAACAACTCAAGCCTCTGTCCATGCACAGAACCTGGGGGGCAGGCATGTGGACTTCATAGGATGTGACTGCTGGGCCTCAAGGGGACTGCCGCCCTGGCCCACTCACCCAGGCTGCTGTCCGTTGCTCTCCGCCGAGGGTGCCCAGAGTAGGAATAATACTGTGACCCGCCCTTGATGCCCGAGGGGGACAGAGGCCCTGGGCTGCTGAGGGCCAGCTCACTGGGGAGGAAGCCCACCTGAGGGAGGGAGGGGAGGTGTCATCAGTCAACCCCCACCCCCCTCAGCCAATTCCGGTTAAAACAGTAAGTGCAAAGGCCGAGGCCAGGTCCTGGGGTGGGCGACCCGGGGAGGAGCTCCCTTCTGGCCAGCACCTGTGGAGCGTCTCTGATCAAGGCGTGAATGCAAAAGGCAGAGAAACACTGTCAAACCTGAAGATGCCGTGCGGTCTGGGCGCTAACACGCACAATTGCACCTAGGGAATCAGCTTGGTTTACTTTGTATGTATCCCTCCACTCTGCTTTAAGGCAAACAGTTTAAACTCGCAGACACTGGTATAAAATGGGACTCTTCCCTGGAGAGCAGGCGTGACTGGGGTGAAGGCCCACAGCTGCAGCCTCAGCCTTCCCATCTGTAAAATGGGCACGCCAGCCGCTACACGGCTCAGGGGTCATTGTGGGGACTGACGGGGCCAGGCAAGGTCTCCCCAGGCAGGGGTCCTAGTGCCCAGCAGGCGTCCTGTGGCTGTGATAGCTGCCACGCTGGCTGCAGCCTAGTGTGCACATGGGTGGTGCTGTCTGCAGCAGGGCCTAAGACTAAAGCCCCCAAGGGGTGGGGGAGAGGGCCTAGAGGTGTGACCAGGACAGGAGGCCACAGGGGACCGCTATGGTGGGTCACTGCCTCATCAGCCTTGCAGCAGGGGTGATAACCTTGCCCAGGCTGGAAGCTGTGGGATGGACCACAAGGCTGAGCTGGCCTCAGGTTCCCTGTCTGCCACTTGAGGCTGGGTGGGCGGGTGTCTCCTGAAGCCCCTTCAGCTATGTAGGGGGCCCGCAGGCTGGACCCAGCCTCTCCTCCACAGGCACCTGGCTTGGTCCAGGGCCCGGCCTGTTTTAGCTGCTGCTGGTGAGTGACCAGCACTCGGCTCAGCCAAAGCAGCTTCACAGATCAGGAGGAATTCAGGATGAGTTTGTTTAAAATTAAAACTAGAGAATACGAGGTGCTGACGAGAGATCAGGAGCTCCCCCCGCCGTCGCCATCCACCTGCACCACCCCCCAGTCTGGAGAGCGGGGTTCTCCAGGCTCTGCAGTCCCATGCCCTCCCCGCAGACACTGCCTCACCTGAGTCAGGCTGCTGACGCCAGCGTCTCTCCCGAAGGCAGCGTATGCGCCCCGCTCACTGCCCTTGCCTGGGGAAAGGAAGGAGGGTCACCCGGAGCTGCCTGCACACAGTAGGGACTCCACAGTGCACAACACTGAGAAACGTGGTGGGACACTGCTCTCCCTACAGGGTAGCGAGGGCCCAAGGGACAAGTGGGGGTCCAGCCAGATGCTGCCCCCAGATAACCTGCAGAGTATCCTGCAGACATGCCAGGCCCCCCTCGTCTCACCCCCGAGTTGGGACAGCACCAATTTGCCCCACCCCTCCGAGCTTCGGTTTCCTCTGTTCAAGGTCATGAGGTGTCAACTCCCCAGAGTGCTGGGTCTCAGGGGACAGGCTGGGGTCCCCGCTACTGCCTTAGTTCAGCACCCAGGGCCCGGGCTCCTTCACCAGCCTCCAGCCAGGGTTAGCTAATGAGTGAGCAAGTGATGTCTCTGGGGACGCTAAGTCAGGTGACTCGGTGAAGGGGGCCCTCCCTCTACGTGGGTGGGCAGGCCCCCACTGTGGGGGGACAACCTGTCAGAGAGAACTGCTGGTGTGAACGGCCTGCTGCGGTACACAAACACCTGGATCCAGCCTCGTCTGAAGCAGGTCCCGGGACCAATCAGTACCTGAGCCATGCAAGTCTGTTTCTGGCTTCTGCTGACCACCAACTTTGACTGAGGGTGGACCGTACTCAGCCCTACTGTGAGTAAGGACTCAGAATGTCTGACTGACTAACATGATTTATTCTCAAATTGCGGGGGGAAATCTCCCTTTTATTTTTTTTTTCCCTTTTATTTCAAAGGACAATTCCAAGTAGACTTCTGGAACAAACGCAGTTTAGGGAGCAGGCAGATGGACCATGCTCCTACCAATATGCAGATACCCCACAGGCCGCACCCAACAGCTCAACCTCCCATGACCCCTCCAGGCAGGCAACAATGGGCCCAAGTAGGGATGAACAAACTAAGGCCTGGAGGCCAGAGGGACTTGCCCTACAGTCCAGAGAGTGAACTTCCTTCCTCCCAGGGCGGGTGGCTGTGGGAAGCAGAGCTGGCCAGCCCAGCCAGGGCTCTGGGCACCCGCCCTTCCACCCCACATTGAGTATGGGGCAGGCACTAAATAGGGGGTATCCTGAAAGCAAAGATGAGGAGACGAGGAGAGGAAGCAGAGGTTCTGGGATGGGACCCGCAGTGACCAGAGCCCTGTGGATATACAGCAGGTGCCTAAGCCATGCACCAGGCCCCTGCATCAGGGAAGGACCAGCAGGGCGCGTCAAGGAGCCGGACCAGGTTGGGGGCCACACTGGAAGACTGACCCCACCCTTGGGCCCTGGCACTCACTGACCACGCCCCACCATGGCCGCACCAGCCCTGGTCACCAACCAGGGGCCCCAGGAGGTGAGACCTCGCCCACATCGCCACTAGTTCCCTGGGCGTGTCCTGGGCTCCCTGCTGCCCTGAGCTCCTTGGCCACAGGAGCGTGTGGCGGGCGCGGACACAGCTGGGCTCTGGGCCCTGCTGACCAGGCTAGGCCGTGGGAACTGCCCATGTTGGAAGAGGCTGAGAGAAGAACCCTGAGGGGGACCCTCTGTCATGGCAGGTGCAGAGGTGACCCCAGGCCCCTGGATCAGGCCCCACCTCCCAGGCTGGGAGATGCACACAGATGCCCGCTGGATACAGCAGGTGCTGGACGCTGCTCTCCCCAACCCTCTTCCCAGGGCCGCACCCAGGCCACACTCATCTATCTGGCTCCTTAAGTGTATTCAGCCACACAGGGCTTGACCCCAAAGCCCCCCCCACCCTGGCTGATTGGCTGAGGACCCCCAGTTCACCCACCTTCCCAGTGACTGCGAATCCTGCCATGACCCTTGGCCTGGGAACCACCACCCACCCCCCAGCCCCTCTCAACCCCCAGAGACACCAACTCCACCATCAGCCCCAATGCTTCCCTCAGAACAGGGAGACCAGGGCTCATGGGAACAAGGGTCCTGGGGGCCAGGTCCCTTCTTGGTGAGCAAGATGGGGGTGGGCCTTCGGGTCTGGGTAGCTGCAAAGTAATTACTGCCAGTTCTTGGAAGGCTCTGTGACAACCCTATCCGGAGGGTCAGGAAGCCAGGACTCAGGGTGGGGGACCCTCGTCCAGATCCTGATCCCCACAGTCAGGACGTGGGCGCTCCAGGGAGGGCGAACGGGCCTCAGCCGGGTCCTGAAGTGGTCAGGATTTCACTTCCCAGGTGCACTTGGAGGGTCCCTACCCATGTCCTCTCTCTGGATGAATATTCTGGAAGCCTTGGCACTCAAGTACACTGCCAACCTCCCAGACCAAGTGGGCGTGTGGGGAAGTGCGAGGGGCACGGGTGCCACACATGTAGACACTCACCTCCAAGCCCGGGGCCCAGGAATGTGGAAGAAGGGAGGCTGCTGTGGGACTCACCGAAGTGGGCACCGTCACTATAGGTCTGCGGGGAGACAGCAGGGGTGAGGGAGGCACCCCCACTTCAGGGCTGGGAGAGAGGCTTGGGAGGCACCTGGGTCAGGACACGACCCTACAATGCAGAGCCCAGAGTCCCTGCAGACCAGGCTGGCTCCAGCCTCACTGCTCTGGGCCCATTTCCCCATGCAACACGACCCCAGGGAGGGAAACCAAGGGTCTCGGCCTCTAGCGGCCCCTCACCCGGCCGGGGTCGAAGGAGGAACTGTCTTGCTCACTGGTGCCCCATGAGCCCGAACTTGGCCGGTCCTCGAGACCTGTAGGGCAGGAAGGCAGGGTCAGGGGCCTCACCTGCCCACTCCACACCAGCCCCCACCCTTGGCCAGAGGTGAGGGGTGGGGTGGCCCTTACTCAACCTGGGATGCTTTCCAGGCCGTTCTGACCCACCCTGGAGCCTATCCAGATGCACCCACCCAACTCTGCCCACAGTGACACCACCACCAGTGACAAGCACCCTGGATATGCGGGTACCAAGAAGACCAATTCCACCCATCCAGGACTGGCCCCCATCCTGCCAGGAAAGATGGAGCCCTTGACCGGTCTCTGGGCCTCTTAGGGGACGGGGGCGGGAAACAAGGGATGAGCTCTCATCTCCCCTTTCCCGTAGCTGCCAACTCAAAAGGTGGGGCCATGCCTTTGTTGTAAGGAGGAGCAGCAGCAGCCACCACTGACTCCCCACCAAGCACACAGGCTGGCGCCTGGGGAAGTGGAATCCAATCTGGAAGACGGGAGCTTACCCCGCTCACCCAGCCCAAGGTGTGGCAGGGGTTAACCACAGTTGGGACTGGGGACAAGGACCGTGGATGGAGGGGTGAGCAGGGTGGGGCCCTTATCTCCCTGAACACTCGCCAGGCACGGCCCAGGACTCTCCCCACCTCGTTCAGGGGCAGACAGCATGTGCTCGTGCTTTTCATGGGGGAGGGGTGGGTTGTCTCCAACACAGCCCATCGGGGGCCACAGGGCTCAGGACCCGGAAGAGCAAAAACGAGCAGTCCTGGGGCCCCTCCCACCTGTGTCTCAGTTTCTCTCCTCAGTAAGTGGGGTCATGAACACATCCCACTTTGCAGGACTGGGGGTATCCACATCTGACACTGAGTCAAAGCTCCCCAAGCTAGGCTGGGCGAGAGATGGGGGGAGGGCTGTGCCCAGCACTGCAGGCTGTGCCAAGGGACAACCCCTCCCCCTGCCCTGACCCTGCATGGTGGACATCCAGAACACCCTAGCTGGGAACCTTCACCCAGCATTCCTTTGCTCATCTGTACCAGAAACTTACTTCAAACTGCAGCCTCCTATTTTGGTGCCTTTGTGTTAATCATCTCCCCTAGAGAATCGGTGTTTAATTGCTATCTAATTTGCAAAATTGTGCATATTAATCTTCTGGTCTGATGAATATTCATATAGATCACTTAAGATTTTGTTTTCTAATCAAAAATTTCCAGTGTGATTATGATGGGGGGCTGAGACCTGCCATGGTGAGCAGGGGGTCATACAGGGAGGTCCCATGGTCTCCGTGAATCCATCCAGCATTTGCCACCAGATTTGGGGTGTCTGTTCCCCAAGGCTCTGGGCCTTCACTTGGACTACGGGAACTGGAGCAGCTGGTGGTGGGGAGTGACCTTGGGCACAGGGCCAGCACTTGAGCCCGTTTCCCTCCACACCCGCTTACCTGTTGTCCCCTTGCCCTCTGGCACAGCCCCTCTCCTAGATGAACTCATTCTGTTCTAGGTCCCCCATTCCCGTGGGCATTCGCAACAGGCCTCAGGAACTTCGAGCAAGAGCAGGAGGCCAGGTCCAAGGCCACAGCCAAGCCTCCCTGCACCCCAAGGCCTGGCAGGGCTGAGGGGCACTCCTGGGGCCTGACACCCAGGGACCCAGCCAACACAGGCCCCACAAGATTCAGGCAGAGGCAATCAGGCCCTGCTCTTCCCTTTTGGGTAAAAATCTCCTCCCCCAGCCCCAGCCTCCCCTCTCCTACAAACGACAAAAATAGGGATGACCCCTCCCCCACTACTCCCATTAAGTTATTCCCCCCACTACTGGTTAATTACACATTTTAATAACCCATCATGAATATTCATAACACATCCCTTGTTCATGTTCCAATTAATACGTACTAATAGAATAAGACTTCACAGTCTGAGTGTATTTTTTTTTTTAAACAATCACACTCTTTTATTTTAATAAAGCTGGAGATGAAGTGGTGGTGGGGCCGTACCCAGAAAAATCACCTCTCTGCTCAGTCCTGGCCCACCACCCCAGCAACAGACCAGAGATGGACCGAGCAGAAGGCTGGGGGGGTTAGGTGCGGCACAGAGGGACCTGCCCAGCCCGCACCCCAGCTGGCTGCCTCCTTGGCCAGGTGACATGGGGGGAGGGCTCCTCTGAGGGGCCTTGGTACCAGGTGATTCCTCCACAGCAAGTCTGAGGACTGGGACCTTGGACCAAGTCCAGCCCTTGCCTCCTTTTGTCAATAAAGCTTTATTAGTACAAGGTCACAGGAATTTGTTCCCGCACTGTCTACCACGGTGTTTGCCATTGTAGATTAGTTGCACATACTGTCTGGCTCTTTATCAGAAAGGTCAGCTGACCCGAGCATGGAGATTCCTAGAGCCAGTCCCCCTGTATAAAGCAGCCAGACCAGTGGACTTTGGTACTTGGAGTGTGGGGAAGATGGTCACGGCACCTGAGCAGGGCCCTGCAGTGCCCCCACCGCAAACCTGCAGCTGTATAGCCATGGTGGCTGTTGGGAGTTCTATCCTGCAGCCCCAGGCCTCGGGTCCCAGGCTAAATCCAAGGAGCTATCCTCTCCCCACCTCACTCCAACACTCGCTCTGCAATCCGACTTTGGCTCAGCCAGGGTGTGTCCCCTGGGTCAAGCCACCACCCTGCCCCAGGGTCTGCCCAGGTTCCCTGTGCACCCACTACCCTGGCCAGGCTAGCTCTCTTCCCTCCCTCCAGCCTCTCCCAGGGCTCCCCACTGCCCTCAGGGTAGAGACCAGACTCCTCCCTGACCACAGTTCTCTCCCAGCTCACTCCTACCTGACCCCCAGCAGGTGAGCAGATCTCGACCCCACCCAAGGTCTGCCTGGGTGGTCCCCACACCTGATGACCCTTTGTCTCCCAATAGGGAGGTCGCCATGCCAGCCCCCTCTGTCCCCAGCGATGCCTGCACAGGGCTAGCCCCCAAACAACCTCCACAGACACCGTGGCCCTCTCCACTGATCCGATAGCTACTGAACCCATCAAAACGTCATCTGCTGTGCCATCCTCCTGCGGTCACGTGTGGTGACTACTTGCCTGCAATGTGGCCTCCAGGACTGGGGAAGAGCTCCCACTGCCACCAGGGGCTAATTAACACACACTCAGATGGACGTAAGTGGCTAGCGACTGCTGCATTGGACATGTGAACCACCGAAATAAAAACTAAATAATAACGGTATAAACCACAACACACACCATGATCACACCTGAGAAAAAATTAACAGCACCTAAAGGGCTCCCGCACTGCCCCCAAGCAAGGAGATTTGAGGCTAAAGAGAAAGTCAGTGGAAGTAACACCCCACCATTTCCAAACGAAGGCTTCACTCCAACCCAACCTCTCATGAACCCCTGGAGTGGAAACCCCTAACCCCAGGGGCTTCCCCACTGGAAGGAGCTGGCCCTCAGGTGGAGGAGGGGGTCCCACAAACAGATGGTAATGCAGAGAAACAGGGTCTCTCAGGTGCAGAAGTTGCCCAGCTCCTCCTATGAATTTCAGATTCCTGACAAAGCGACAGCAGAAAGACCCTCTTCTGTTCCAGTCTATCACGGACTGGGTGGGAGGGTCTCGACTCCACCCCACCACCAAACCTAAGCTCAGAACCCCAGTCAGGAATTCCCTGCAAAAACAGGCACAGGGCAAAACAAAACCAGAATACGGAAGACAGGCATGTTCACGGATTTAGGATCGATCCCAGGAAACAGAAGGGTACCTAAGACTACCACTGTCGCATGTGCGTTCCCAAGGAAACTGCAGAGCTTGTGGGTTCCCTGGAATGGATGGAAGATAAGGCTTCTGGGAGACAGGAAACAGGAGAAACTAATAATTTTGCAGCAAATTCGCAAAAGCAGCATCAGAGGTGGGGAGGCAGAAGTGACAATGCAGAAGAGGTGATCAACACAAGAGTGGGCTCTGGGGATGCCCCCAGACACCAGGGAAGGGGACATTCTGAGACCCCAGGCGTCCAGGGAGAACAAGGGAAAAATCACCCAAACTCAAAAACACTGAGTCAAAAACAACCTAGGTGCTCAAAGCGAAAGTGAGGAGCTGGAGGAATGCGCACATCTCTTGGACACCACGGACTCGCATCCCCATGCAATAACACAATCCATAGAACTGAAGCTCAGGGAGGTATATAGTGGCCTCCCTGGGGAGTACCAGCACCAATCCCATACCCAGCCCACTGCCACTCACAGGAGGCAGGTGCCCAGGTGCCGCTCACCAGAAAAGCAGGAGCAAGGTGACATCAGCTGCAGCCCCTCCCTGTAGATCATCCAGAAGGAAGCACTCCCGGCAGGAGGGTAATCCCAGCACAGGCCACTCCAGTCAGGAGGAAGTGATGAACGAGCACCTTTGACCCACACGTTAAACAGAATTTAAGACACTATCCCACCAAGAGTGGGCACCAGAGTGCACAGGTGCTGCACTGCCTGGGGGACTCCCCACGGTTTCTCCCAAGGAACCCTTGAGCAGCTGCCATCATCCCCACTTCAAAGATGAGGAGACTGAGGTCTCCTAAGTGGCAGAATTAATATAACAAGAACACATGTTTCCCAGCTGGATACAAACACACAGGACAGGACTTGAAAGGAGAAATGACGTTTTTAAAAAGTGGCAATATATTCAAACCAAACAGGAGGCCAGGGGAAGGTCACTTTCCTGCAGAGCACAAAGATGTAATTTCACTTCTGGGGAGGAAACAGCCTGATCCAGGAGGAACCCCACCAGCAGAGTTGCACACCAGCACAGGCTGCCAAACTCAACCCAACAAAGTAAACCAGACCTGGGTTCAAGGAAGAAAAACTACCATCAGTGTGTGAAAAGTGAGAGGGACGCAGACTCGACTTTTCTGAAACCTGAAAAGCGCTCTGGAACAAGTGACTCGGGAAGATGATCAGATGTACACAGACATACCAAATAACACCAGTGAAACGGAGAGGCCAAAACATTTACACACAAGTCTGAATTCAAGGCGCAAACTCTCACTGGAATGGAAGGTGGGTTTTTGCTGACAGTGGGCAGGACCCACAGAGAATACCCCACTGTCCTGTGTCCTTGACATTGGACAAATGAAAAGCCTGACTGCGATGAGCAGGAGACGAAGATCTCACAGCTCTGGGTCCAAGTGCCCATTCTCAGGAAGAATGACAGGGGGCCATTTCAGGAAAGCAGGGAGACCCTGCACCTCCCCAAAAGTGGTAACAGCCCAAGCCGTGGTTACTTGTTGCGTCACTGACCCAGAAATGAGCCAGTCGAGGAACAAACCCTCCACCCCCCAACCTGGAAAACTGGAAATCTCTGAAAGAACTTGACCAAAAGGGAAATTTTTTTTTAATATTATCAAGAATCTACATTTAAAAATAATGAAAACACACATTTTTGAAACCAACAAGATATGGCCAAAGTGGTCCTCAGAGGGAAATTTATAACCCTCAAGAGAACAGAGGTAAACAAATGAGACTTCAATTCAAAAGAAAAACTTAACAAAAAAGGACGACTTAACACAGAAGTAGTGGGGAATTCCCTGATGGTCTGGTTAGGACTCCACGCTTTCATTGCCAAGGACCCGGGCTCGATCCCTGGTTGGGGAACTAAGATACCACAAACGACGTGGCATGGCCAAAAAATAAAGAAAGTGAGAAAGTAAAATAAAACAATACAGAAATAGGGCAGAGAAAAGCAGTCAACTGATAAACATCAATTCCACAATGAAGTAGACTCCTTGGAAGAAAAATCAATAAACAGATACAAGGAGACTTCCTTGGTGGTCCAGTGGTCAAGACTATGCCTTCCAATTTGGCAAGACTCTGCCACCAAAGGGAAGGTGGGCTTAATCCCTGGTCAGGGAACAAAGACCCCGTATGCTTCAGGGCAACTAGGCCCACGTGCCACAACTACTGAGCTCATGCACCTCAACTAGAGAGCCTATGTGCCCCAACCACTGAGCCCACGTGCCACAACGAAAGATCCCATGTGCTGCAACTAAGACCTGTAATGCAGACAAATAAATATTAAAAAAAAAAAAAAAAAAAAGGCTGAACCCCACATGACCTGCAAAATGCAAACCTGAGGCTGGCAGATCTGGTCTGGCAGTTAAACAAGGATATAGACCAAACGCGAAATTCAGGGTGCTTTGGAGTAGAAAAAACCATTAATTTCTGGAGAGTCAGGAGGTGGGGAAGGAGGACAGCAGGGGCCATCCTGAGATGCCCAACACACCACGATGATGCCAATCACTCATGTGGATAGTTGTATAGGACCAGAAGGAAACGCCCAGAACGTGATAAACAGAGTCAGAGAGATCTATCTCGAATCAACAGCCAGAATCAGGCCCGGTCCTGCTGACAACAGCCAAACAGCACAACAGCACACGCCTGTGTGGTTCCAGAAACACTGGCTGATGGGAAAAGGCACATGGTATCCTCACCAGGATGGAGGAAGCCGGGTGCCTGCAGGTGGTGTACTTGGAAAACCAAGCCAAGCAAAGAACCTAATTAGGGGATGTCAGGAGGCAACCAGGTAGAAAATATGATAAAAAAGATCCCCAAACAACATTTGTTCAATTGCAAGTCATGTTTGACTCTCTGTGACCCCATGAACTAAAGCAAGCCAGGAGTCCCGGTCATTACTATCTCCCAGAGTTTGCTCAAACTCATATCCATTGAGTCGGTGATGCCATCCAACCATCTCATCCCATCGTCCCCTTCTCCTCCTGCCCTCACTCTTTCCCAGCATCAGGGCCTTTTCCAGTAAGTCGGCTCTCCAACCACAGTATACAAAGTCCTAAAACATCTAGAAACAACCCTCACTGCAGAATTATGTGACCAAATTAAGAAAAAAACAAAAACTATAAAGTGATTAAGTGCCTTATAATTAATAGTTTTCAAAGTTGATCTTAAAAAATTAATATTAAGGGTTGCAACTTAAGGGAGAAGACACCACGTTCTTACAATGTAAAAATGCAATACCATAAAGACAAACAGTTCTTCCTAAACTTATCTATGAATTTAACATAAAATCAAAATCCTGAAAGGTTTTTTTTTTTTGAAGGGATGTGGGATGGGAGGAGATATAATTATTCTAAAGATCAAAAAAAGAATCAGCATATCTCAAAATATGTGGGTGGGAGACCTGGAAAACAAAAATTGACGTAAGACTATAAAAAACACCACAAAGCTATAGTAACTAACACTGGGTAGTACAGAAGTAAAATATTTATATTTTTATAGCAAAGTAAAAATACAAAGCAAAAATTCATGGCTAAATGGCAATTTAGGAAATGCTCTGAGGCATATCGAACCACCAAGAAAGATTTTCTTGAGTTTATTCTGTTCTGCTGCTGCTGCTAAGTCGCTTCAGTCATGTCCAACTCTGTGCGACCCCATAGAAGGCAGCCCACCAAGCTTCCCGGTCCCTGGGATTCTCCAAGCAAGAACACTGGAGTGGGTTGCCATTTCCTTCTCCAATGTATGAAAGTGAAAAGTGAAAGTGAAGTTGCTCAGTCGTGTCCGACTCTTAGTGACCCCATGGACTGCAGCTCACCAGGCTCCTCTGTCCATGGGATTTTCCAGGCAAGAGTACTGGAGTGGGGTGCCATGGCCTTCTCCTTATTCTGTTCTAGAACTTCCTAAATTAAAGGCTTACTCCACTTCTTTCCATTGTATCTGAAGACTGTCAAAGACTATGATTCCTCTTCAAGTGCAGCTTTGGCTGCACCTGTTTCTTATGTTTACGTTATTGCTGATTTCTGTCTAGCCTAGCTGTGTTTTACTTTCCTCTTTAACTCAAGAGGCAGACAAAAAGGAATTTTGTTATTTCCAAGTAGTTAGGCTTTTTGTTTATTTCTGCATTTTTTGGTCTTTTATTTGTAGTTTTACTGCATTCTTCTCAAGGAATGTGAGGAATTATATTTTGGTCACTTTTTTTGGTTACCTCCTTTTATTATGCTTGGTATGTGATCAATTTTTATAAGAAGTGTGATCCCTATTTACAGGGCATGGCCTTTGAAGGATAGTTCTTCTAACTGAAGGTGCCTTTCAGGCCTCATTCCAGGCTTTTCATCAGTATCTCTGGGTCCAGGGCCCAAGAGTGTCTGTTCTGAGCAGTCCCACAGGTTAGCAGGTTAGGTTGGCCATGTGTGCCACTGGCCAGGAACTGCTATGTAAGTTCAATCTTGATCACTCCATTATTGAGGTTCTCTACCTCCCATTTATTTTTCATTTCTTTGCTCTCACAAAAGCTGTAAAGGCATCCTTTTCTGCCCTCCAGCGTCTTTTCCTGTATATTCCTCAGTCTGATGGAATGAGGAACAGGTACATTCATGACCGTCACATCTGCCCTGCAGAATGGACTGTCATCTAATTCTTAAAAATTTCTCAGAAATGGCACCAAGGCTAGAACAAGTGGAAAGACTTGACAACATAAAAATGAAACCTGTAAACCACTGAGAGGAATTGAAAATCTACATCAGCAACAGTTATAAATGAAAACTTATGAAAAAGGCTGCAACACAGATCACAAAAGACTAATACCCTTCCTATAAAAAGCTCTTGCAAATCAGTAAGACCCGTATAGGGCAGGGGCACAGAACACTACAAAGAGAATACAGCATTGGGTGGTTAGCTGGGATGCTTACTAAACTCTCAAAGTTTCAGCTTTATCCTAAGTATAATGGGGGAGATGACTGCACCTGTCTCACCACCCCGGGAGGACTGAGGACTCAGAATGAAGGATCTAGGGTTGGTTCCTGGAGTACAGTGCTTGAGAAATGCTGATATAAGTTGCTGGTAAGTGTTACTATTGCTGTTGTTCAAAAATTCATCAGGCAGCCATAAAAAGGAACAAACTGTTGATCCAACAACTTGGATAGGTCTCCAAGGAAGTGTGATCAGTGGAAAAAGCTGACCCCAGAAGGCTCCGTGCTGTGTGGTTCCATGTATGCAACATCCTCAACACAGCGAAGTTGGGAAGATGGAGAAGAGGAAATCAAGGGTTGCCAGGGTGAGGTGGGGGGGAGGGGGGAGTGGCTGCAGGTGGGAGGTCGTAGGGCAATGGAACAGTCCTGAAGAGACCGTGGGGGTGGCTTCATGGTGCTACACGTGGGAAACAACTGCATGGAGCTACAGACACACAAATGGTGCACGCAGGACTCATTAATAAACTAAAATACTGAATAAACTCTGTGGCTTGTACGATGGTCAGTCTCCTGATTCCTTGTCATATGAGAGGAGGCTGGGAGGGGGTAGGCTAGGGAGGGGCTTGAGCTGCCCTGCACATTTCTTTACAACTTCCTGTGAATATATTGTAATTTCAAAATAAAAAGCTGACTAAATCCAAGTAAAAAGGGAGGAGGGCTCAAGACAGTGATCAGAAATTCATAAAAAAATAACCCATCTGACCAATATGCTTTTGGAAAGATAATGCTTTTGGAAATGAGCGATTGCTCATTAACAAGTTAACGCCCGCTACAGAGGCAGATTTGGAAGAGGTGGGGAAGAGCCGACCCTGGGATGCCAGAAGGACATCCTCCCCATGGACACAGGTCCACACCCAGCGGTTCTGGTCTGAAGCTTAGGCTGAGGCTGTAACCACACATCCGTGCTGACCCAGCGTGGACGCCGCCTTGCCTGCCTGTGAGGTTTGTACCAAGACTGTGTTATGAACATTTAGAAACACAAACCAGGAGAGCTGCAGAGACATGACAACAGAGAAGCCCTTCCTCTGGGGTCAGCCAGCGCCTCCTGATGTTTCTGGTTAGGGGGCCCTTGACCCTATAGTTTTTGGCACAGGAGGTGCTGCCACTGAGACAGCTGTGCCTCGGGGTTTCCCAAAAGGGAGGGGGTGGAAAAACTATTCTTATTCTACAGCCTCCTGATCTAACACAAGTAAGCCTCCGCGTCAGGTCAGCGTGGCTTCAATGCTGCCGACAGTCTAGACAGAGATAGCACAGACTGCAGGGCGGCTGCTCAGCCCACACGCCCAGAGACCCCTTCGCTGGAGACCCCTCCCCATGGCCTGGGCAGCTGCTCTCCTGGTGCAAAATGCTTTTTCGGAGCAGGTCTAGGAAAATGCAAGTGGACTTGAATGAATTCTAAGCAAACACTGAGCCAGGATGTACAGAGCGGGAGGGGAGAACCGGGCTGGCAGGACCCCCTGGAGCTCTCATCCCCTGAAGGTCACCCTGCCTGTCTGGAGGGCGGTGACCCAGGCTCAGAAAGCAGGGGGCTTCCCCAAGGCCTATCCTGCAGTTTGACCACCAACATTCATCCCTGGCGTCTTCCTGGGGTCTCCAACTCCACCAGGGAAGGAGCAGGGGAGAGCCCCTCAAAGGGGCCAGTCTCTGTTCCTGGGGCTCTCGTGTATGGAGCAGGACCCCCCCTTCACCGTGAGCTCAAGGCAGACATGGAGACAGCCCCATGCCTCAGGTCTTAAAGCACTTTCACGCCCAAGGACTCATCGAATCAGCTGACAGGGAGACTCATCTTATAGATGAGGAAACTGAGGCATGCAGGCACGTCACCTGGGTCAGGTGACACGGCCTGCCCTGTGTCTGACAGGACAGCAAGGAGGGGGCCCCTGAGTTCAGGTCTTAGGGCTCCCGGCCCCATGTCCCCTCCCCCACTCCTGGCAGCACTAATGGGTTGAAACAAACTGGGGACCTCTGGGGCTGGTACAGCCACACCACACCCTCGTGGGCAAGAAAGCTTAGCCCTGACATACAAGGGGTCAAGACCAGACCCTTCCCATCCAACACGGTCAGGTGGGGCTGTAAGTGAAATGGGCCTGCAGGAACCACGGAAAATCACTCTGAAAAACCCACAGGGGGGTCCCCAGGCTGGGCCAGGTGTGGGGTGTCTTGGAGGACTTTCCTTGGGGGCTCCTGGCCCCAAGTGAACCCTGGAAAAGGGAAGAGAGTCAGGAAGAGGCCTGGGGGAAGGTGAGGGAGCCACCTCACCTTCCTGAGGAGGAAGGACAGCGCCACCTCCTCCAGGAAGCCTCCCAGGGCTTGGCCTTCTGCTTGAAGCAGGAAAGCAGCAGCACCCCCAGCTCCTGAGGGTTGTTTGGGGGGCAGGGTGGCCGGTGGGGATTTCCACACTTCAGGAGGACGCCAGCCAGCCCTGAGGCCACTTCCTCCGGCGGAGAGGAAGGCCAGTGCCGGGCAGCAGCAGACAATACCACCCCCACCTTTAGGGAGTGGGGTAAGTGAGCACAAACCAGCCTTGAAACCCCTCCACCTCCAGCTGGCTCCCCTCAGCCACCTCAGTGGAATCTGGAGAAGACAGAAACTTCTATCGTGACCCCAGAGACGTGAAAGGACACAGCCTCCATCCCAGGGCCATAGAAAGAGACTGAAGTCCACATAGAGCGCCAAGGAGACGACCCTCAGCCCTTCTCCCCAACCGTCTCTCTGCCCACAGCCCTCCAGGGCTCCCATCTCCCTAGGGGAAAAGCCTGAGTCCTCCCCTGAGCCCACTAGGCCCTCCACGACTTGCCCACCCTTCCTCCCTCTGCTCTTCCAGCACCCCAGGAACTGTCCTGCCCGGGGGCTCGGCATTCACAAGCCTCAGTTCAGACATCTCCCTGGAGACGGCCCTTCTGCCCGGCTACAGAGTAGCTTTCCCCCAGCACTCTGCTGCCTAACCCCTGCTGTAAGCTACTTGTGGCCTGTCTGTCCTCCCTGTCCACCCTCTGTACTTGGTGCCACAGGGGTGACCATCTCATCCAGGAGTGGCAGGGACAATCCCGTGTGCACACTCAAACCCCCAGATCTAGAGCACACCAGGCCAGTCGCTCACCCCAGAGCCTGATCTCGTATACAGAAAGTGCCAAATACACACTTGACCAAGAACGGCCAGGAGCTGGGCAGGATGCGGAGAGCTGGGGTTCCACACCACACCCCTTCTGGCCTCGGGTTACCCCCTGGGGAGGGACTGGAGACCCAGAACCCACTGGGGCCAGGGAGACCTTGGAGGCCCAAGTGCCCACTTTAGCCCGGACAGCAACTCTGCGCTAACCACTGGACTCCCTCCCCAGCCCCATGGCAGATCACAAGACCATGACAACGGCTGGTTCTCCAGCTTCCCTCAGGCTCACTGTTGCCCCATCCCACGCCTACCTGGGAGCCTGGAAACACTGCCCCAGGCCCCTCATCTCCACACCACCTGGTGGGCCTGAGCACTGCCCCCGAACACCTCCTCCCTTGGTGCCTGGTCCACCAGCCCCCCACAGTAGCGGTCCCGGGCTGCCTGGCCCACCCTCCAAGAGGCGATCTCCTCCCTCAAACACAAAGCCGGGAGGCAGTGGGGTCCTCCTACCTGAGCTTCCAAACTGGGTCCCGGCCAGGGAGGCCGGCCGGCTCTTACCGTTGGCCACAGGCAGTGGGAACATCTGCAGGCAGGGAGGGAGAAGGTAAGTGGGGATCACAGCTCTGCCGGGGTCCTGTCCCACTGGGACCCCCACCCCCAGGGAGCACATCCCAGATCACGGTCACCAATGGGATTCGAAAACTCCTGTTTACCACTTTCCAGAGATGAATTAACCTATGGAGCACTTGATATAATCCCTACTCTTAGAAAGGATACACTTTTAAGTTCCAGCTTTAAATAAAAGTGATCATTTATACCTCAGGTGGATCCCCAGGCATTGTTATTCCAGCCTCTGACCCTGACCTTCCCTGACCAGCCTGGCTCCATCTCTCCTTGTGTCTGACCCCACGGGTGGCAGGGTGAGGGAAGGACACCCAGGCCCCACTGCCGGGACGGGGAGGAGCCCCACATTCTGGGCTGTGCTCCGAGGTTGTACCCCTCCCTGCCAGTGACTGGGCAGTTCTCCTGAGGGTGGGGGCACCCAGTGTGGGAACATCACCCCCCAACCCCCACCAGCCTCCCCACTCACTCACCCAAACCCACAGTGTTAAGTCCCTCAAGATTAAACAGCTTAGCAGCATTAACTGGGAAAACCCAACATCAACAAACCCTTGTGCCATAGAAAAAAACAAAACAGTTCTGCCCTGCCCCAAGGGTCTGAGTTCAGAGGTTCTTTTTGTGCCCCAAGTGACTCAGACTGGCCTGAATCAGGGATTAGGACTTAACTGGGGAGCGGCTTGTGGCCCCCCAAACCCTCCCTGGCCAACCAGGTGGTGAGGGTGTGGGATCTGTGGGTGTGACTGTTGGGGGTAGCATCATGAGCCTGGGGAAGGACCAGGAAGGGGGTCTCTGCCTGCACACCCCATTCTATAGAACGGGAAACTGAGGCCACAGGCTAAGCTGGCAGGGTGAGTGCAGAGGCTCATGGCAGGTGAGCACCCAGGCTGGATGTGGGTTCTTCGGGTTTGTGTCCCCTCTGGGGGCAGTGCGGTGTTCACTGGACCCAGGGCTTTGTCCTTAAGGTGGGCTCCTTTCCCGCTGGGGACCCTAGGCCTGCGCTGGGGGAGGGGCAGGTCTGGGGGTCATCAGTCAAGCCCCTCCGGAGGAGCAGGGGCTCAATTCTATTTCTGTTTCATCCTCCAGGGTGCTGGGGGGCCGCTGACGTGGCACTTGCCACAGGGGGCACTGGGCCGTGTCTTGTAGGCGCTTCATGTCTTGTGATCAGCCCAGACAGGCCCCCACACTGCTCAGAGCCTCAGTGTTTCCTTCGGTGAAATGGGACTCAGGGCTCAGGACGCGTGGGCTGTTGTGAAACCCAAGCGCACGTGGGCATGCACAGGGCTCAGAGGAGTACAGTCGAACCACTGTGCCAGCGCCTGCCCACAGCACCCTCCCCAGCCCCCAGTCGTTCCAGACCATCATCAGGCTGGGGACAACCTCAGGCCCACCTAGGGGACAGCGCTCAGAGCCCACATGCACTCAGGACCACCCATCTAACAGGAAGCCCCTGACCAGGAGGACATGGATCCTAACAGCTGGGGGCAGCTTTCTTCTCTGGTGTTTAAGTGACAGTTACCTCATTTCCTTCACATGGACCTGCCCCAAAGATATGCTTCCCTTTGAAATCTTTTGTTTTAGTCGAAATTAGGTTGTTTTAAGAAAACAAATTAAGTCAACTTCTATGGGGCAGGTGGGAGGCAGAGCTGTGAGCCGCAACCGGGGCTGTCTCTGGGCCTCTCCCCCCATGATGACAAGGAGGGTGAAAAAGATCCAGTTCTGGGTTTCCCCGGAGGATAGACACTGGGCACCTTTCCCACTCCACCTCAGTCTCCTTATCTAAGAAGTGGGTTGCTGGCTCTGAGCTGGTGGGGGAGGGGGCGGTCTGGATCCTCCGGACAGAAAGGGGAGGTGGGCAAGTGGTTAGGGCTGTCGGGTGGCAGGGGGAAGGGGCCACCCCCTCCCCTGACCCGTAAGCTGGTCTGTTCCAGCCCAATAGTCTGTGACTTGTCAGTTTAACAAAAAAACAACTGAGTAGCACCCCTGGTTACTCACCCGCGGAGGAAAAAATAAAACGGGGCTTAAAAATACCAGCCTGGCCCTTCCGGAGCCGCGGCCGCTCTGTCCCGGGGGCTGTTTTTCCGCAGGGTGGCTTCAGCTTAGGGACTTTTGTTTTTGACAGACCTCAGTGGCCTAGGCCTTGTACCGGCAGATGATCAAATTCAGACCGAAAGAATCAAACCAAAATGGTGCTCAGTGGGGCAGGGAGAGGGGCAGGATTTAGGAAGTCCACACACAGTCCCCAGGTTTACTTCTGTCACAGGCAGCCCACCTTACAGACGGGCAAACCAAGGCCCCCACTCCTCCAAGGGAAGCTCTAGCTTCCAGCCCCCACCCCCAGGCCTGTCTGAGCTATGTGACCTCTGGAAGCCAGCACCCTCTCTGAAGCTCCATCCACCTGGCCAGGGAAAAGGCTGTGGCTGGTGGAGCACACTGCCTAGGAAGTGTAGGGACATCCTCTGCCACACCCCACACTCCCATCCCCCCAAATTCCTGTGCATTGCTCTCAAGGTCTCCGGTCACTTATGACCCCAGCTCCTGGTGACACTGCACACAGGCTTTCATGTGAGTAAATAAATGAACAATTACACGTCCACTGTGTGTCTCCTCTAACCACTCACAGAAGGCCTCCACACGGGGCACTGAAGCATTGGGCACTCCCATTTTATGCACCGACAGTGCTGTGAATAACCCTGATCACACCATCCTATAGGTCAGAAGCAAGATCACTGTCAAGATCACTGCATGCCTAAAGCAAGCTGGGGTCTCAGGGCCAAGCCTCCACAAGGAGGAACTGAGGGCCCTGGGCAGCCCCACCCTTACTCTGGGCCTTAGTTTCCCCAGCTGTAAAGGAGTGGGCTGGACCCACTCTGTGCCAAAGCATACAGTTGGGTGACAGGTGCCCTGAAGCTGCACCCTGTTGTAGGGGTGTCAACCCATCCATTGGCAGCTCCCCAAATCTCCCCAGCCCCACCTGGGGTCCTTTGACCCAAACAAGTTTGAGGTCCAGATACTGGAGATGTTTTTGGTAGTGGCTTCTTCCCATGGTCCTGGGGCCGTGGAGAGCTGGGTGGAGAGGAAGGGTGGGTAGGGTCGCTCACCATGCTAAAGTCCAGGAGGTCACTGAGCTCCTTGTCCGTGCCTACAGGCGCCATCCTTTGCGACTGGTTCATTCTCCAGTGGCAACGAGGGGCCGGGGTCAGGTCCTTAGGCCTAGAGACAGCCCTGCGTGGTGGCCACCACAAGTGCAGGCAGAGGGGAGGAGGAAGGAGAGAAGAGGCATGAGTGAGGACGGCCGAGGTGGACAGATGGGGAGGCTGTTTAAGAGCCCCTCTAAATGCTTCCAGGGTCTGGGTCCTTTGCAGCCAGGATTCCGGGATTGGGGCCCCTAGAGACTCCTCCCCAGGGCCATGGGGGAGTTTGAACAACGGGGTTCGGGCAGCACAGAGCAGATCCCCTGAACTCCCTCAGCGACCACCAAGGAATCAAGTTGCAAATGTTACACTGAAGGCGAGGAGGAGTGGTCCCTTCCCAGATCGGTCAGAACCCGCCCCTTTCCCCGCCACCTCTCCTATTTCCTCCCACCCGCACGCTTCCCACCAGCCCAGGCCCCGCCCCCGCGAAGGAGGAGGGGCGACCCGGCCCCGCCCCAAGGGAAACTTGGTGACCCCCCCCAACAGCTGTCAGAACACGTTGAAGGCCTGGTCACCCCCAAATTCAAAGCAAAATAAATCCACAAGTAAGACTGCGAAGCCCCCTTCCTGTCCCACGACTACACTGGCAGCGGGGGTGCCGCGAGCAGGGACCGACCCACAAAGCTTCCCACCACGAAAAACAACCGAACTCTGAAAAGAGAAACACCACCCTAGATTGTTTTATTGTCACGATGTATCCAGCAATTATTTTTAAGCAACTTTGAAAATATCTCTTGCCCTGGGGGAAGGGGGTCCCAAGACCCGAGTCTCCCCCACCCTACAAGGTCCCTAGGGGCTCCATTCTAGAATAAGGGGGAATCCACCTGCCAGGCACCATCCCACACCCAGAAGAGAGAGGAGAGCAGGTCCCCGTCCCACAGTCACACAGGGAAGCCCCTCCAGGGCCTCCTCCCGGGCCCCCAGGGGGGCGGGGGTGGCAAGCAGAAACCGTGGGGGCCACGAGGGAAGCTAGGGTTCCGAGGTCGAGGGAGACCCGACTTCAGAAGCGGAGAAACCCCCGCTTTGTTTGCCAACTGGAGACGGGTGTGAAACGGATGCCCCGGCGCACCCCCTCCCCCGCGAAGCTTTTTCTTTTTTGGAGGGCGTGTGAAACTGACTTTTTTTTTGAGGAGTACGAAACCGCACTTCTTCGTGGGGTGGTTGAAACCGATTTAAAAGCAGACCTGAGAGGGGGCTGAAACATGCTTCTCTGGGGGAGCTGAGATACTTCCAGGGTGTCACGAGGACTTTTGGGGGCTCGAAGCCACTTTGGGAAGAGAGGGGAAGGACCGTCGTCCTCGGGGCTGGGGGGGGAAGGGGGCCCGGGAAACCAATCCCCACCCCACCCCCCGCAGCCGGTGCGGGCGGCGCGGCGCGGCCCAGGAGCCCTTTGAAGCTCGGGGCGCACCCGCCGCCCGCGCCCGCGGAGCGCAGAGCAGATGTGTCCCCCAGCCCGGCCCCGGCCCGAGCCCGCAGGCGCGCGGCGCACCTTCCCCGCAGACAAAAGGACGCTCCTTCTCCCTCGCTCGCTCCCTTCCAAACTCCGCCGCCGGCCGGGCCCCCGGGGAAGGGGACGCCCGCGGCCTCCGCGCCACTGCCCCGCCGCAAAGTTGGGCGGCTCCGCGTCACCCCCGCCCAGCTCCGCAAACTTTCCCGAAGTGCCGGTCGGCGGGGACGCGCGGGCCCGAGCGCGCTCTCCACGTCGTCGGCCCCCTCCGGCGCGCAAAGTTGGAGAACAATGACTCCGGCCGCGCCGCCCCCAGCCCAGCCCGCCCCCGCCCGGCGTCCCCGGATCCCGGCGTCCCGGCGCCGCGCGGAGGGGCCCGGTCCGCTGGGCACCAAACAGCGGAGGGTCCCAGCGCGCTCACCTGCTCGGTGCGGCCCGGCCCGCAACGCGCGGGGGGCGGTGGCATGAACGGCCCCCCCGGACAAAGAGGCGTCGCGGCCCCGAGGGGCGCGCGTGGGCGGCGGCGCGTGGCCCGGCTCCCCGCGTGTCCGCCCCACGGGCCCTGCGCGCGGCCCTGGAGTTGACGGAGACGGCGTGCGAGGAGTCCGCGGTACCCTCCTGCCGCGTCGCTGGGCTCGGTCCGGCCCGCTACGCCCGCGGCCGCTGCCTCATCTTCCTGCGGCGGGAGACATGTTCCGCCCCTTGCCCCTTGCCCCGCCCCGTCCACGCCAGGCCCCGCCCCAAAAGCCCCGCCCCGTCGCTTCTCGCGGAGCCCTCCGCCACCGCCTGCTCGCCGGGCCGCCGCCGGCCGCCCATACGCGCACGCTAGACGCTGCTGCGGACCCGCGGAGCCCGGCGCCTGGAACGGGAGCGCCGGGGATCTGTCGACCAACGGCGGGAGCGCGGGGGCAGGAACTATCTTTCAGCGCGGAGGCGCACGAGAGCTAGGCTATACTTGTGACGCAAGTGGGAAGGGCCGTGAGATGGAAAGATAAGGAGGAGAGGCCGGGGCCAATCGGAGGTAGCGAAAGCATGATTGGCAAGGCTACCTGCCGTTCGTGGCTAGGCCCCGCCCCCGCCCCGCCCACTTCGCTCGGCCTAGCGAAGAGGCGGGACTCTCCAAGCTGAAGGCCGCGAGAAGCTGTGGGGGGCGGGGAACAGCTGGTGTTTTATTCTCGGGTTTGCGTGGCCGCCCGCACAGTCTCTTCGTCTTGGTCGTATCTGAGTTTCTAGGTCTGCTCCCTAGTGCTGGGTTTTGCGAGCGGGCATCCTATGCCCGGAGAGAATGAATCAGACCTATTTTTCTCTCGCGGCCATGGCTGTTAGCTCCGTTTCAGGTTCTGAGAGTTCCGCGTGGAACCCGCTCTGTGCTTCTGACTTGCTGGTTGCCTTTGGCTGCCTGAGACTCAATTTACTCATCTGTTAAATAGGATTTGGGCCTGAGTTTGAGCTGGACTGAGACCTCACAGTCTCAGCTGCAGTTCTGGGGTCGAAAAGAGTCGGATACAACTGAGCGACTGAATTGAACTGAGCTGAGACCTCACAAAGCTTTCTGACTCTCTGTGAGTTCACTTAGATCCCAAGTTCACCCCACAGCCAGGAGCTCTTGAGCTTTTGGGAACCGTAGACCCTACAGAATGGAAATAATAATTATTATAAAGGAAAATGAACACACTCTAACACGATTTATGCCCCCACCCCCACCCCTGTGTCCGCAGAGATAAAATCAGAGTCCTTTCCAGGCTGAGAAGAAGACAATGTCCCCCTGGCCCAAGTGGCTCCAGCCACAGTGGCCTTCAGAACCTTCCAGGCTCACTCTTACCTCCAGGCCATTGCCATGGCTATGCCGTCTGCCTGGAAGGCTTTTCCACCCCATCTGGAGCCCCAGTTCCCCACAGTTCAGGGTGGTCAGGGAGGCCCTAGATCCAGAGAGCAGGACTGAAAGCAAGGCAGAAAAGTGGGAGCCCAGGGGGAAGGGGAAGGGGAGACGACTCCAGGGCAGGAGGGAAGCTCAGCCGGCTCCTAATAAAGCCTCTTCCTGCTACATGGGGACCGGGCTGACCCTCACCTTGACCCTCAGCGCCAAAATGCTGCCATGTGCCACAGGCCTCAGGAAGGGACTGAGGGTTTGGGGGGGTTTGGGTTCAAATCCCTCATCCCTCCTGGGATCACTTGGGCAAGCTCTTGCCGCTCTCTGGGCCTCGGTTTTCCCATCAGGAAAATGGGAGAGTGTAGTGATGGTCACTGTGTAGGTGCCAAGGGTATGTGCCTCCATCCTGTGGCCTCTCCCCACTGGAATACCCAAATCTCTGGAGTGAGGGCTCCCAGACCACAGCCTTTCCCCACACCAAACCTGATGCCACAAGTCCAGGGTCTGCTCTGGCTTGCCTCTATCCTGGGAGGCTTTCTTGAGGACCAGGCTGGGGGTGCAGTCCCTCTGGACCCCCAGCCGACTCAAGGTGGGCCAGCACCCTTTCCCCTGACAGTGCTAAGGGTCTAACCTGTACAGACAGAGCTGGGGCCAGTATTCCTGGAGTTGACACACCCCCTGAAGGGGGTAAATGATCCATTCATAGGCCATGCAATTATTGAGCACCAACAGTATGCCAAGCTTGGTGCTGGGTGTTGGATCACTGTGGTGATTATGACTTGTCTAGTCCCTTTCCTCCAAGGCAAGATGAACTGTCAGAGGCCCGCTGTTTTAGTCCCAAATGTGCTTCTTCTATCCATATGTTCAGCTGTCAGGTCCTCAATCCTGAGTGATTAAACCCATAAACCCATTATACAGATGAGGAAACTGAGGTTCAGAGAGCTCCTCCCTGGGGTCCAGTCCACCTGGGGCTCACACCTGCCAGGAGGCTCTCCCAGCACCCACAGGCCACCATTGTCTTCCCTGGGGAGGCCCAGCCTGGGGCTGAGTCACCGGGTGGAGCAGCCCAAGGGGGACCACCACCCCGCCTTGGCTGCCGCCTCTGCCCAGCCCTGAGGCCCGGGTGTGCCCTACAGGGCACTGGCACAGGGACAGGCAGCCAGCAGCTGGTGCCAGGGGCCCCTCGAGGGCAGCCCACAGCCCACCCACCCCCGCCTGTCTGACTGCGGCCTTTGTTTTCCTCTGGTGCCCGCCAGGGGCCTGGGGCCAGGCAGGAGCCACGGACCTGCCTCCCCCAGTGGGGGCTTCCTTCCTCCACCCAAGTCACACCTACTGTGTGCTGTCCCAGGCTGGGAACCTTGGGAGGAAGACAACCCCAACTCTGGTTGGGAAAACCCATGCCGAGGACAGAATCCCACTAGTGAGTGGGGTCGCTGGGGCAGAACACAGGAATGGTGATGGAAACTTCCAGAAGACAGTAGATGGGCACACCGCAGTTAACCATGGATTTAGGACTTGAGGGCCACTCTTCTGACATCATTTTCATTTGTCTTCAGAGTGGGCACCTTCTCCTGGGTGTGAACGGACCCCCCAAACGCACTCTCCCACTCCCACCCCACCCAGCCCCGCCCTGCTGTTCCTTAGCCCAGGAGGAAGGGAGGGGCCCTTATCAGTCAAGCCAGACCCCGTACACAAACCTCGGTTCATGGTCCCTAATTGGGGGGGCACAGGGTGGGGGACAACTGCCTAGAGCTGGGGTCTTGATGGGCCATTGGACCCCCGTGGGGCCTGGCCCTGGCTTGTCCATGCTCTCCGTGACTCCTCCCACACAGATCTGATTGGGGTTCCCTTACTCATTCATTCATTCATTCTCCCCGGCTTCTGGGAGGGAGGTCTCTGCAGGGTGTGCTGCTTGGGCCTGGGGCCAGGGCCTCTACCTGGATATGGGGTGAGGGGCTTTTTAGCCTCTGCAGAAGAGGGAGGAAGTGCTGGCCATGGAGGGCGAAAAGCGGATGATGGACGAAGCAGCAGCTCTGCTGGCCGTGCTCCCACCCCCCAGCCTGCCTTCCCTGGTGCTCAGAGCCATGGGCGTAAGGAGGGGAGGGGACCCAGTGATTGGACCTGGTTTGTCCTGGGGAGTCAGTGGGCCAGGAGGGTGCTTGGAGCCCCAGCTTCATGCTTTCCATTGTCGGGTTATCGGAAGAGTTTGGGGTGAGTTCCCTTCTCTGGGGTGGGTTCCCTGGGGCAACGACACTTGGGTGTGACCAGAAGGATGAATGGTCAGTGGGCAAAGAACAAGGAGCCTAGGGGGCAAGGGACTGTGTGGTGTACTTTAGGACTCCATGAGGCTGGAGTCCAGAGAATTGGAGCAGAGAGGAGCCAAAGTCAGGGGCACTGGGTCTGCATGGCAGGCGCACTATGGAGTCATGGTGGGGGTCTGAGCAGGAGAGGGACGTGGTCCCATGGCTACATTTGGAGGTGGATTCAAAGGGTTGGTCCTGGGGGTAGTGAGCTGGGTGGACTGGGGGTAGGTTTGAGGGGTGATGGAAGGCTTACCTGGGGGTGGGGGTGAGAAGGCAACCATCCATGGGCGCTGGGTGTGGGCTGGGGACCTGGGTTTGTGAATAGTGGTGCCCTTTTTGGAGCAAGGATATCTTAGGGCCAGGGACCAGATGAATGGGGCACAGGAAGTCCACATTCCCGCCTTGCCCAGGCCCCAGGGACAGAGCCTTGGCTTGACCACGAGGGACTTCATGAGTGAATGAATGAGTGTCCACCCTAATCTAAACCCCAGCCCCAAGCTGAGCCCCAATTCTGCTCTGAGCCTCTATTCTAGACTGAACCCTGGGCCCAGGCTGAGCCCCCGACCCTGGACCAAGCCTGACTGCCCTGCACCTCTCCCACCCGGGTCCCCCACTACCCTCTCTCCCTGCCCTGTACCCGTCCACCCCCAGGGCTGGTGCCACCTGTCCAGGGCAGCCCTTCCCCTTCCTGGCCGGGTGCCCACAGCTCCTGACTCAGGGCCCCCGGGGGCCTGTCCCACCACATTCCGGGGCAGCTTGTGCAAACATGGGGCGCCTCCCAACCAGCCCCTAGGCATTATCCAGCCCAGTTCCCCCGGGGATGGATGGGGTGAGGGGGGCAGGGCAGGGGACAAGAAACCTTGCCAGATTCCCACTGCCCACGCCTGTGGCCCCACTGACCTCTGCCTTGGAGGCATGGGGGTGCCCCACTGACCTCTGCCTTGGAGGCATGGGGGTTCCTGAGCTTTCTGCGGGAGGCAGCGGGAACCACCCATTGTTCAGACAGGGAAACTAAGGCTCCAGCCCCTGCCTGAGGGGGGCCAGCATCCTACACCTGGCTCACATGCCTGCCCATGCTCCTTCACCTGTTCGAGTGCGTGTGTGTGTTAGTCACTCAGTCATGTCCAACTCTTTGCGACCCCATTGACTGTAGCCTGCCAGGCTCCTCTGTCCGTGGAATTCTCCAGGCAAGAATACTGGAGTGGGTTGCCATTCCCTTCTACAGAAGATCTTCCCGACCCAGAGATCAAACCCAGTTCTCCCACACTGCAGGCAGATTCTTCACCATCTGAGCCACCAGGGAAGCTCTCACCTGTTCCTTGGCGCCTTTCGGAATCGAGAGCGTCCTGGCAATTAGCACCTTGCCACACTAAGGTGTGTGGGTTTTACTCAAGGATTCTGGGGAAAGTCATGGGGGCAGTGTGGTCTCCTTGGAGACAGGGGAGCTGAACCTGAAATGCTGAGTTGGTCCCAGGCTGGCGAGGGTGCTCAGGAAGAGGGCATGGGGCTGGGGCTGGGAGTGGCCTGGGGTATCAAACCCATTCCATAGTGTGTGCTGGGGGCCCTGGAGAGCACTTGGCAGTGAACGGCATCCACCCCAGTCCTGGCCACCCTGTGTGGGGCCAGGACCGCACACCGGTCTCTCCTTCCCCCTTTTCCACCAGAAGTTACCAAGCCTTTGCCCTGGCTGTGCCCTCCTTCTGGGTCATCCTTTCTCTCACTTGTGCCTGGCTCTCTCCTTCTCATCCTTCGGGCCCCAGTTTCTGTGTTGCCTCCTCCAGGAAGCCTCCTTGGCCTGCATAGCAGGCCAGGCCCTCTTCCCCTCTTATAACTCCTGTCACCATTCATTTTTTTGCCATTTCTGTCACCCTATCACTTGAACCAGATCAAGGGCCCCCAAGGGCGAGGCCCAGGCTTTCTTGCTTATTGTTGCCCCATGAGGCTCAGAGCATCCTGGAGACAGCGCAGGCCGGGGAGTGGCAGAGAGGCAGCTTAGGTCCAGTGGGGCTCCTGGTTCTTGGGGATAGATGTGGAGCCAGGCAGGTGGATGTCTAGGGGAGCACACAGCCCATGAGCTCTGCTCCCAGCCCCTTGGCCCAACTTGCCAACAGATTCAAGTCCCATCTCCCACTCCCCACCATGAGCCTTGGCTGTAAGACCCCAGGGTGCATGGCTGGATGTGTCATCTTGGAGCTCTGCACCCCAGAACCCTCTGAGGGCTGAGTCCCTAGGTGGGTGTTTACAAGGGGCAGGTCAATGGGGTCACCCATTAACATGATGCAGTTTTTCTGCTGGGCATCTCCTGGGATCCCTACTGGTGCTGCACAGGTAGCAGAGATGTTGGGGGGAGGGGGATCTGTTAATCAGCTGAGCTCTCTGTGCTCCAGGGATGGGAGGAAACTGAAAAGTTTGGCTGCCCATTTCCCCCCACCTCCTTGCCTTCCTTAGGGGTGGAAAAGGCACAAAGGCCACAGCTACAAAAGGACAAAAATCTTCAAATGTGACTCTGTAGATATGCTTCTGACAGGTAACAAACGAACAGACAAGATGGGAATTCCCAGGTAGTGCAGTGGTAAAGAACCTACCTGCCAATGTGGGAGACACAGGAAATGAGGATTCGATCCTGGGGTTGGGAAGATCCCCTGGAGTAAGAAGTGACAACCTGCTCCAGTTTTCTTGCCTGGAAAATCCCATGGACAGGGGAGCCAGGCAGGCCACAGTCCATAGGGTCACAGAGAGTCAGACACGACCAAGTGACTTAGCGCACACACACGCACTGATGAGATGTGACATATGGAAAGAAACTATTTTCAACCTAGTAACAGAATAAGGATTTATGTCCCTTCATATACAAAAAGTTGCTACAAATCAATAAAAAAACCACCCACCAAAATGGAAAACTGGACAAAGAAAGGAACAATTAGTTCACATGTGAAGCCACACAAATGGCTGCTGGAGAGACAGAAAAGGAAGCTTAAAGTCACTCATGACGAAAGAAATGTAAACAAATATGCAAATAAGAAACCACATTTTGTTCTGATAGTTGGCAAAATGATAAAAGATTGGTCACATCCTGCAATAGTGAAGCTAAGTGTGGAGGTCCTCTGAGGGGGTGCTTATTAATGAAGAAGCTCTACATCCCTTTGGACTCCCTCTCTAATTCCAGCCCTAACACTCAGAAATCTATTAAAAATGATAGGGCAAGCAGGGATGTTCATTAGAATGTGGTTTGTGGCAGCTATTACTCGGAAACAGCACATACCAACTACCAGGGATGAGAGAGAAGATCCTAGCCGTGGCTGAACAGGGATCACTGAACTGCTTGATGGGGCAGGGGAGTGTTGCATGCATGTTCTGAGCCAAGGACATCTGAGGTGGACTGTTCAGATTAAATACAAGTTCGAGACCCACAGCACCATTTTGGGAGCACAGTTTGTGTGAAGCAAAAATGTGTGTATCGAAAAAACACAGGAGGAGGAAATGCCCCAAGGGTTCAGCGGTTACTCTGGGTGCGGAGTTGGAGGGGGGGAACTTTCAGTTCTTATTTTATATTTATATTCATGAGGTGGGATGAACTTAGAGGTTGGATTGTGTTTTCAGTGTGAGTGTGTACATTCTGGCATTTTTTTAATTAAAAGAAAGTTTAGTTTGTCAATCCCTGATTGAGGTTGGGTCTCTGAAGAGCCATGGGAGGGGGTGGGGTGGGTTTCCACTGGGGAGATCGAGATTCCTTTCAGGAACTGGGTTCACTGGGAGTTCCCTGGAGGGGGCAGGCTTCCAGATGCCCCTTGGGTCCTCTGGGGAAAACCCCTGGTGCTCTGGGGAGGGCCCCCCTGGGTGACCTTGAGCCTGAGCCAAGTACAGGGAGCACTGCAAAGAGAGTCTGGCATGGGTACTTCCTCACTCAGAGCCCAAGTTCTCATCAGTTCAAGGGGACTGGAGATCTCACCACCCACCAGGGGCCAGGTTGGGCTGCCTGGTCTCCTGGCAGGTGCTGGGGGAGCGCTGAGGGGCGGCCCCTTCCCCAGGGGCAGGGACGGCCCCGGGCACTGCACAGGGGAACTGGGTCATGCGGGTCACAGAACTGCCCCTTTAAAGGTATCAATTCCCCCACTTTGCAGGGAACCTGGAGAAGTGTGGAGGGCATGCCTTGGACTCAGAACCACCAGGTTCTTGGTTTCTCATGTTTGGCCTTCCCTTGACCCTGATGTGTGGGCGGAGCCTGGCCCCACAGTGCTCCTAGGCTTCCTTCCACCCCCTGCCAGCCTAAGTGGCTCCTAACCCCTCGGTGCATCACCTATAAGGCCTGCGCACAGGCACAAAGAATAAGAAATTCACTCCCCAGCTCCTAATTCCTTCCCTGCCTGGGGGTCTGGCTGTGTCAGGCTGGCAGCAACACTTGCAGTCAGGGCTGGGGTCCAGGCAGGCCCTGGGGTGGGGGTACAGGAGGAATCCAGAGCAGGAGCAAACTGAGGTCACTTACAGGGTGTGCTCCAGCCAGCTCCCCCCTAGACCCTCCAGTCATGCTGGCGTGACCCTCCAGCCATGCTGGCGTCCCCCTCCCTGCTCCTTGGACATCATGACTCATGCTGACCTCAGGGCCTTTGCATGGCTGGCCTCTTGGCCCAGAGCACCTCTCTCCCTCATTCTCTCCTCAGCCCATCCATCCCCAAGACTGTCAGCTTTGCTTGCTCAATGTCCCCCTCCCAGTTCCTTCAGGGCAAATGCCCCCCATCCCCAGGCTGTCCCCAGAGTCCAGCCCACCCAGTGGAGAGGCTGGGGAAGACAGTGGTCCCTATTTCACAGGTGAGAAAATCGAGACTCAGAGGGAGAGGCCAGAGGTCAGACAGGGAGAGGCACTTAGAAGCGCCCCCCCCACCTCTGCCCAGCCCCTCTCCACCAGGGCAAAGGCATTTCCTTCTGCTCAGGGGGCTGTGGGGTCCTAGGGCAGCTGGTGGGGCGCCTAACGGGTCTTGGGGCCTGTGTGTGTGGCAGCGGCAGCTGGGGCTCCTGGAGCCCAACCCCCACTCGGAGTGTGAGTGGGAGGTGGGGGAGGGGGAGCAGCAGCTGGCGCCTGGCCCTGTGCCAGTTAGGAACCTCTGCGGGGTGGGGCTGCCCTGGGACTGTCTCTCTGTCTCTCTCTTTTGGCCTCTGTCTCTATATCTCCCTCTGCCTATCTGCCTCTGTCTCTTCTCTTTCTGTTTCTTTCTTTGCCTCTGTCTCTCCATCTCCCTCTGTGTGTGTCTCTGTCTTTCTCGGTCTCTGCCTCTCTGTGTTTCTTTGTCTATCTGTCTCTCATCGGAGCTGGGGGACTAGCCCCATTTCAGGTCATTAGGATCTCCCCTTTACCTCCACCTGCTGGCTGTGATCACGTGAATTGAAGGACCCCCACCTCAGCACCCCCGCTGTGGTCTCTATCCCTCCCAAGATGGGGAGCCTGGGACACCCCTCTTGTGGGCTGGGGGACCCTGGGCAAGTTTCCCAGATGCAAAGTCTGTGGGCACCCTCTCTGGGCCAGGGGTGGGGTGGGCCACAGCCGGTCTGGGAAGAAACAGTCACTAAGGAGCCACATTACAGGCATCTGAACCTGTCCTTGAGGGGGAGTTCCCTTACCTTAGTGACACTAGAGAGTCCCAGGGAGGGGATACAAAGGCCAGAAGTGATCCTGCAGGGGGGTGGGGTGGGGTGGGGAGAGGCCCAGCCAATGCAAAGGCCCTGATGCCTGGGGCAACCCTCAGCCAAATTCCTGGGTCCTCAACCCCAGGTCACAAAGCAGACTGATCTGCCCACCGCCCCACGTGAAGACCCCTCCCCCACCCCGGAATTGTGCCGGCAGCCAGGAGGGCACTAGGGGTGAGCAGGAAGCAGGGTGACTGCCTCCCCAGGGCCCTGACTGCCCAGTCTCTACATTCCCCAACGTCTGCCAGTACAGCCATCCCCTGAAACCTCCCTGACAATAGACTCCAACACCAGGGAAATATCCCCAGGGGGGCTGTGGCTTGTTCACCCCTTGATTTGCATTTTTGCATATTAATGAGGGTAGAGCTGCTAATTCTGCCACATTGTTTTAAAGGTGCAGAAACGCTGGAACTGCTGAGGAGTGAGGAGGGGGCATTCCTTACCAGGAGTGAGGAGGGGGTCCTGGGTCCCCAGATACAGGATCCCGGTCCCTCCGTCTCAACCGTTGCCCCTTGGGTCACAGGGGTGGGGTCCCCCAGTCTCTGTGTCTTTGCTCTTGAAATTGGGGCATCAACCTTGGGGGCAGCAGGGCAATGGGGAGTCTGGAATTTTCTGTCGGGAGCTCTATCCTGAGCATCCCATGGTGGGAAAGTCGAGAACTGAGGATCAGACTCTGCCATAAAATCTTTGGATTCCGTCATAGACTCTGGATCCAGCATCATCTCCATCTCCTGAGTTCAGGCTGGAAACCCCACTCCGCCCCCCGCCCCCCTCCCCGACTCCCCGCAGCCCCGGTGGGGGGGCGAGCGTTCTGACCCCACTTGTGGCCCTATGCTCTCTCAGCCCAGCCTCAGGACTCCTTCCAGCTCCCCCTTGCACATGCTCCAGGTGCTCCTGCTTTCCCTACAAGTTCACCTCTGCTGTGGCCCTCCAGGCCACCCTGCCCACGCGCCTGTTTAGCCCTGTCACCTCCAGGTCCCCATCCCGAAACTGGGAAACCGAGGGACAGGCTGGAGAGGCTGCGTGCTCGGGGTCACACAGGGTCCCCCCTCAGACCACTCCCCTCCCACTGGCCGCGGGGATGGGGGCTGGACCATGGGGGCTTGGGGTCCTTGCGGCGATTCAGGCCAGAGGTGCGCATTTGGGCGCGTGCTGCCACCTGGTGGTGCCCTGAGGTGGGTCTGAGGTTTTCCTCCCGCCTCGGAGCCCCCACTCCAAGGAGGACATCGCGCTGGGGACCCAGGAAGTCCCCGGTTGCAGGGATACGGAGGCGGGCCAGAGTCTCCGGGCCTGAGGGCGCGGGCAGCAATGGGCAGGATGGAGAGGCTTCAATGATGAGGAAGGAAATGGAGGCCCGACCCGGCTGCCCTGTCCTGACCCTCTCCAGACCCCTCCCGTCAGGCCTGTGACTGCTCCAAACCTTCTCGTTCCATTGTCACCCTAATCTGAACATTTTATGTCCACACAGACCCCTGGCCTGACCCGATGCGAGGTGTGAGCGCGGGACTGGGGAGACTCCCCTACGCTCCCCGGGACAAACGCACTGGGGGGCCCCGGGGCCAGTGTCCACCAGGGGGCGCCCGCTGCCCAGAAACCAGCGGAGGCCTGCTGTGCGCGGTGGCCGTCTGCGCACGCGCGTGCCCGGTGCCGGTGGGCTCTGAGTGCTCGCTGCGCTTGCGATGTCCACGCGTGCCCGGTTGGGATCTAGCACGTGTGAGCGCACTGTGCTCGCGTGTACGCAGCTCTCAGCTGTGCTCACGCGCTCGATTCTACCAGCACGCTGGAGTGTTCATGTGCTCGAACGTGTTTACATTGCCCTGCAACAGCTTGGTTGGGTACCGTGTGCTCAAGACCTGGCGCGTCCGGGCACAGGCGGGCATAATTTTGTTTGCACTTGTGAGGCCTGTTTATCCACGCGTGTGCACATGGGATAGCCATAACCAGACGTCCACATTTCCTTTGTGCATCGATCTGTCTGCCTGCCCTCGAGCGGAGTCCTATCTGTACGTCTCCACGTACTGCCCGGCATTTCTGCAGATGCGCAAGTCCTGGCAAACACGTGTCCACATATTCTGGCATGTTTATTGCGTGTTTACACATGTGCATGCTCATGTGTGCACTGTGATGGGGCACACACATACACACGTGTGCTCAGGGATGTTAATGTTTATCTCCATGTTAGAGCTTCCCTGGTGGCTGGCTCAGACAGTAAAAAATGTGCCCGCAATGCAGGAGACCCGGATTCCCGGGTAGGGAATATCCGCTGGAGGAGAACCCCCATGGAGAATCCCATGGACAGAGGAGCCTGGTGGGCTACAGTCCATGGGGTCACAGAGTCAGACACAACTGAGCGACTAACACACACATGCATGTACCTGTGCTTACAGCCACAGCCCACACTCAAGTCCCCCTTCAGAGACACTGCTCCCAGCAGGATGCCTTCCCACCAGTCAGCTGTCAGAACATCTCTAACAGGTCCTCCCTGAGATCCTGACGTGCATTTTGCCCCCTCCCTGCTCTCCCGTTCTTGCCTCTCTGGCCTCCACCCAATCTCCTCCCGCTGGTGGTCAACAGGCTCCGTGTCACCTGCAAGTGTCACATGTCACCTACAAGGAGACAGGGAGCGTCTGGTTGTGTTGACATCTGGGCCTTTGCTGTGGCCTTTCTTCCTGGCCCAACTTTCCCAGGACCCTGCTGACATGTCCCCAGCTCAATGTCACCTCCAGCCAGTGCTGCCCTCCACCACGTCCAAGAACAAGGAAAGCTTGTTTTTTTCCTTTCTTGTCCTAATCTGGGTCTTGGCTATTGCCTGTCCCCCATGAGGAGTCATACTCTGTGATGTCACCCCTGATTTCTGGCATCCCAGGGACACCTACCTGAGAAACTGGCAGAAGGACACAACCCACGGTCCCCTTGATTATGGGAATCTATGCCATGCTCTTACAACCCAGCCACTGTCAGCCAGCCCTGGAGAAGCTCCACCATGGCAGAGGCTGCCTGATATCTGGCCTCCCCCGCGTCCTCTCCACTCCCATCACTCTCCCTAATGGTTCCCTCTCCACTCATCAAACTTCTGTTCATCCTGTAGGGCCCTATTCCATTGGTCCCTCTTCTAGGATGCCTCACCTGGTCTCCTGGGGGTGAATGAACAAGAGGCTCCCATGGAGGCAGGGTGATCGCGGGTGGTCCAGGCCAAGTGTACAGACAAAAGCCCACTGGTGGTGCAGAAAAAGTGGACTCCAGGGAGGGGTGAATGCCAGTTCCTGGGTGCCCTGCAGTGGCTGGCAGAGCTGACAAGCTGCCCAGGAGGTTCTGATATGAGCAGTGTATCCCTCTACTGTGCTTCTCCCCTGTGCCTGTCCTTCCCTCTGCCTGTCTATCCCCTCCCTCTATCCCTAGCTCCCTCTCCTCCCTCCCTCTGTCCCTTGGTCACCCCTGGCCTGGCCATACCCCCAGCCACAGGGGGCCATCTCCTTGGCAACAGTGGCCATGGGGTCAGTAGCTGGATCAATCTCCTCTCACCCGGGTAGCCCCGACCCTGGACACGGAAGGTGACAAGGAAGTGGGGTCAGGCCTGGGGTCTGGGCTGGAGGGATGTTGTGGGGTTAGGACAGGGGTCCCTCAGCCAGGGCAGCAGTGGCGAGGCGTGGAGAGGGAGAGAGGGTCTCTGGTGGTGTGGTCAGCAGAGTAAGAGGTCAAGTGAGCCCTGGGCACATACTGACTCCAAGATTTTCCCAGGCCTGTTCTTCCCAGCACTAGTCACTACGTGCGAGGACCTGGAGGAAGGCTCAGTCATTGTCCCAGTTTGTAGCTAATAACAAGGACACCTGACTGGGCCCTGGTCACAGCTGGCCCTGAAAACCAGGGCTGTGTCCACAGCACGCCGGGCAAGTCCACATTCCTGAGTTGGCTGCCATCACAGCTTCTGGAAGATTCCATTACTGCTACTGAGCAGTCTGCCATCACTGCTTCTAGAATATTCCCCCCATCACCACTTCTAGAATACCTCCCTGTCACAGCTTCTAGAATATCCCACCATTACTGTTTCTAGAATATTCCTCCATCACCACTTCTAGAATAGCGCACTGTCACAGCTTCTAGAATAGCCCACCATCAATGCTTCTAGAATATACCCCTCTCATCACCACTTCTAGAACATTCTACCATCACTGCTCTGAAGAGTCTACCCCCAGGGGCCTTTAGGTTTTTCCCCTTTGGGATCAGGCCATGGAAGTTTCCCAAACACGACAGAAGGAATGGGCTCTCTCCCTTCCTCAGCGGCCGGCCGTGGGGACAGCTTAGCAGAGCAGCCACAGGGGTGAGGGCCACAGGGGGCCCTGGGCACAGGTCGATGGACCTGGCCTGTGAGAACATTGATCACTAAATGCGTTTGTATAGATCCTGGCACAGGTAGCCCTGGCCCCCGGGGGAAGCGAGGCAGGGCCAAGGGAGCCGTGAGGGGTCGGGGAGCCCTCCGCAGGCTGACTGGGGACGCTAGGGGTGCAGTACAGCACAGAAGATAACCTCATTCGTGTTCTCCTCTTTTCGAGCCTCACTTTCCCCATCCGGGAGGTGAAGATGTGGAGGGGCTTTGCGGTGGGCCTCCTGGGCCCCTCTATCCAAAGGAACCACCTCCATCTCAGAGAGGTCAGGCTGCTGGCCCAGAACCACACAGCCTCAGGGGTGGGGGCTCTGCGACGCGCTCTGTTGATGCAAAAGACTTTCTTTACCCAAGGCCTTCCCACCCTGCGGCAGGCACTAGGGGGCAGCTGGGGACCCCCTCCCCGCCGGCCGGGGCTGCTGGCCCTTTAAGAGACTCGTTTTGGCGCGGCCTCGGGGTTATCGATTGCAGCCTTGGAAACACGATTAGATTATCCCGGCTGGGAACGGCAGCCAGGCGGGGGCCGCGTTGGGGGAAGCAGGCTTCTTGTAAACGGCTCCCCATAGGACGTTGGGGCTGGGTCTCCGGGGCTCGATGCTGGGGGCTTCGCGGGTGCCGGCGGCCCTGTGCTCCAGATACTAGGGGTGGATAATCGATTCCTCCGTTTTGTGAGTAGGAAACTGGCGCTCACAGAGGGGTGCGCTTTTGTCCAGCACATTTATTGAGCGCCTCATGTATGCGAGGAGTGTGAATTCAACAGTCACTATATAGAAAAACGTCATTAAATAGTATTATTATCATAAATAATCAACCCCGCTGTCCTACGAAGCCTTTATCAGAGTCCACTCTGATCACTGTGACAACTGGTATGGGGTGGGGGGACTCTATGATCCCATCTTGCAGATGGGGAAACTGAGGCCTGAGCTTTTGCAAGCCTCAGGGGCTGAGCTAGAACACTCAGCTTCCTCCCTCCCCGCGAATCGACCCCTCCCCCTCTGATTCCTGGGGCACCTCCCAGGTGAGTCACTTATAAAGGGAAGAGACTAGTTTGTGGGGACAAGCCCTTCCACCAACCCTACTTTGTATGCAACCCCAAAGGCCTCTGGGAGGCATTTGAGCTTGGTGGGTTGGTCTGAGGCAGATTTACAACCCCCTCCCCAAATGGGGGCTGAGCAGGTGGTGAGCAGGGAGGAAAGAGTGGGAAGGATTGATGGGCTACCAAGTTTGTGGCTGGGGCGCCACCGCCATTACCAAATTCTGAAGCCTGGGGAGAAAGCTCCACTCATCCGAGCCTGCCCACTTGCGTGAGACCACGAGTGACTTCCTTGACCACCTACTGTGTGCACAGGCGCAACCCTCACCGCCCTCACCTGAGCGCAGCTGCAGGACTTGCAGTAAAAGTGGATCCCTGTGTCCACCCACGTTCACACTGGAGGCGCCCTGAAGCCCAGTTCCAAATGCTCCTAGAGTGAACGTTTGTCAATTGACTAAATAATAGTACTTAGCAATAATGGTAACCGTGCTTGTGCTTAGTCACCCAGTCATGTCCAACTGTAGCCCGTCAGGATCCTCTGTCCATGGGGCTTCTCCAGGCACAAATACTGGAGTGGGTTGCCATACCCTCCTCCAGGGGATCTTCCCACCCGGGGGATCAAGCAGCAAATTAAATAACAGTTTAGACAGGATGTAGCTTCTTTTTATGGAGAAGGCAATGGAACCCCACTCCAGTACTCTTGCCTGGAAAATCCCATGGATGGAGGAGCCTGGTAGGCTGCAGTCCATGGGGTCGCAAAGAGTCGGACATGACTGAAGCGACTTAGCAGCAGCAGCAGCTTCTTTTTTAAAAATTGTATTTAATTATTTGGCTGAGTTGGGTCTTTGTTGCAGCCTGCGGGATCTGGTTCCCAGGCCCCCTGCATTGGGAGTGTGGAGTCTTAGCCGCTGGACCACTGGAAAGTCCTTGGATATCATTTCTTGATTACCCTCCCAGCCTCATCATTCTGCAAACCTCTATTATCCAATCATTCCCAGCATTTATTGAGTGCCAACTGTATGCCCTAGCTACCCCCTTCATCCCCTCAACATCCCCGTGAGGCTGGAAATATGACCAACCTGGTCTACAAACTAGGAAATGGGGTCACGGAGGTGGGGGGCTTTCTCTTAGAGCTGAGAAGATGAGATTCTAAACCCAGATCCATCTGTGTCTGACCCTCAGCTTCTCTGAGGAAAGGGGTTGAACTCTTGTCCTGAGGTTCTGAATGTGGAGACACTAAGGCCCAGAGCCAGGGAGGGGCCCAGGTGTCTCCCAGAGTTTTCAGGAGGAGCCAGGAGACAGTTCAGGCAAAAGTGGGACAAGCCAGGTGAGGGCTACAACCAGACAGTGTGACCTTGGGACCACCCACAGGGAAGGGGCCTGATCCTTGTGGGAAGGGTCTCAGGAGAAGAAGGTCCAGGGAAGGGAGCATGCCCCTGCCCTCTCACAGCGGGAGGGGACCCCAGACCAGCCAACCAGAAGGGCTCTACACACATATATATATATATACACACACACACACACAGACACACACAGCAGGCACTTAATAGATGCAGATGGGGGACTTCCCTGGTGGTCCCATGGCTAAGACTCCAAGCTCCGGAGGCAGGGGGCCCAGTTCCATCCCTGGTGAGGGAACTAGATCCCTAACTAAGACCCAGTGCAGCCAAATAAATTAAAATGAATATTTAAAAATTTAAATAAACAAATATTTAAAATTTATTGTTTTTTAATAAATTAGAAATGTAGGGTCAAGGCCCAGGGGTGACCATGGGAAGGACTGCCTGGGGGCTGGGCCACAGGAGGGGTGAGGGGCCCACTTGTCCTCCTGGAGTCACCCCTGCAAAGTGCAGTGTGGGCCTCTCCCAGCTGCCTTCCCTGTGCCCTTTCGTAAACCTGTGTCTCTCTGCATCTGTCTTTCCCTGTTCCTCTGTCTCTCTGCCCCTCTCTCTGCTTCCCTGTCTCTGGGCTTGGCTGCAGTCACATCTCCCTACCTCTCAGGTCCGGCTCACCCCCTCCCCAGGCCCTCCCAGGTGCCTGTGCCGTGGCCTTTCCAGGTGCCCAGCCCCCAGCCATGAAGAGCCTCTGGGACATGAAGAACCCCTGGGGGCAGGAGAGGACAGCCCACAACCTCCCAGCCACAATGACTTGAGAAGCTCCGCAGACACCCCCCGCCCCTCCCAGAGCGGGGTCTGAGGCTGCTGGGCCTTGTGGCCTTGGCCCAGCCCCTGCCCTCTCTGGACAGTGTTACCCGGCTGTAAACTCCCAAAGGGCTGGGTTTCCGGGAAGCCAGAGACTGGCTTAGTCCTTACTTGAATGCAGGCTGGGAGAGTCTGTTGTCTGGCTGTGTTCTTCAGTCTGGGGTCCCAGGCAACCATGGTAAGCAGACACCAGATGGTGGGAGAGGAGAGAATGAATGAATCCACCAGTCCCTCAGGTATGATGCCTCCCTCAGGCCCTCCACTCACATCCTGCTGGGGCAGTGGCAGTCAGGGGTGCTGTACCAGAGGAGGGCTAGCACCCCTGGGGCTGGGTGTCCCCCTCGCTGCCTCTGGGCCTGGGCTTGGGGTGGTCCTACCCCACATATCCTTAGAGATCCATCCCAGGTGCTGCAGGCTGAGGTGAGCAGGGTGGCCTGGGTCCAGAGGGGGCAGTGAGGTAGGAGGTGGGAAAAGGAGGGAGACCGACACCATCCGGGCTGGGCTGCGGGGACCGTGGACCGTGGGGAGGTCTGCAGTCTTTTTGTTGACTTCACTGGGGAACCCCAGGAGGCATTAGAGTGATGGAGGGGTGAGGCTGTCTGGGCGCAGGGAGGGAAGGAACCCTGGGGATAGGAGGAGGCCAGGTGGCTGCGATGAGGCTGTTCTGAGGCCATGTGAATATCTGAACTGGAGAAGGATGGAGAGACAGCACAATCTGCCTTCCTGCCCAGTCCCTGACATGCAGAGGAATGGGGTGCCAGGAAGGAGCCCAGGGCCAGAGAAGGGGTGCAGGGCAGTGGCCATGGCCCTGCTGGCCCCTCAGAAGCAGTAATTAAGGGCTCCCGGCGTCCCCGCGGCGTGATGTATGTGCGCCTTAACTAATCATTTATTAGGTCACTGATGGTTCGTCAATATTAATTCATTTATTTAAACAACTCGGCTCCGTAATGAAGATGTTGCTTGAGAGGGGACGCCGGTGGGTGGTGGGGCCGGGGTTGCAGGCAAGGGGCTCGGGCCTAGGTCTAGGGGTCTCCGGGGCCCTGGGAGCTGATGTACAGGTGACATGTCCCAGCAGCTCAGGGTTACACCAACATGCCTGTGCCCATGAGGAGAGCAAGGCTGAAGCAGGAGGGGAGCTGTCTGGAGGCCCTGTAGCGATTGGGGAGGGTGGGGAGAACTCAGGCTGACCCCTCAGGACATGCTGACCCCTCAGGACACGCCCCTGCTCTCCGGCCCTCCTTGTGCAGCCCCACCAGCCAGCCACGGGCTAAAACGCTCAGGGCTGGCTTGCTCCCTATGTGTTCTGTGCCCTCTGCCTGGTGCATCGTTCCCTCACTCCTGGCCTGCCTGCAGACTTGGACTTGTTGGGGAAACATTCAAGAACAAAAATCAGATCACACTCCTCTTCTCTCTGCTCAAGAGCAGTCTATGGCTCTCCAGTGCCCTGCAGAGGAAATTCAGATGCATCTGTCTCCGCTGACCCCTGCCGACCCTCCCCACCCAAAGGCGTCTCCGTCACATCTCTAGCACCCATGACCCTGTCCTGGTGATTTGTTTATCTGTTTGTCCTCTATTTCCCCTGCCAAATTCACCTCACTGAAGGAAGGGACCTTGTCTGTCCCAGAGTGTGGGTGACAGGCAGCAAATGCCACCCTCCCCCCAACAGCAGACACTTTGGGGGCTCAGGTTGTAGAGTTGGGGCCCCTGTCACTTCAACACAGCTGCAGCTGTCTGTCCCCAGTGAGCCTGGGGGCCCCTCTGTGCTCTGGAGGGACCAGAGGTGAGGGGCGATGTCCCTCCACACCCTGAGGGATAAGTCCTGTCTTTTGTCCTTGGTAGTGACCACTCTGGGGCGTGTCCCTCCAGCTCCCTCCCAGGAGACCTCCTGCATAACCCGCCCTCACTCAGCTGGTCTTGGGCTCAGCTTCTGGGGCCCCCAACTCTGAGACACTGTGATTTGAGTCTCTGAAACAGGTCCAGGGACAGGAAATCCACATCACAAAGCTCTCCAATCCCCTTGCTCCGGACTCTGCCATTGTTAAAAAAAAAGAAAAAGAAAGTAATTATTGAAATCTGCACAGAGATGGCAAAGACACAAGAATGAGGGTGTAGAAGGTGTACAGACTCCAGGGTACCCATCTTATTGCTCATCCCATTCTCTGGCATTCTGGGATCTCAGAACTCTGGAATGCGGGGATTTGGGGATATCAGGATCTTGGTATTCTGTGATTTTCAGGGTTTGCTGCTTTATTCTCTTCCAGGGAGGTGTGGCAACTCGCCCCTGAGGAATTTCTAGGTCCCTGCTGGCCTGGGGCAGATTTTATTCCCTCTTCTTCCACCAAGAGCCTGGTGGTGTGTGTGTGTGCTTAGTCGTGTCAGACTCTTTAGTGACCTCATGGACTGCAGCCTACCAGGCTCCTCTGTCCATGGGATTTCCCTGGCAAAAATATTGGAGTGGGTTGCCACTTCCTCCTATAGGGGATCTTCCCTACAGGGGATCGAATTTGGGTCTCCTGCATTGCAGGCAGATTCTTTACCACTGAGCCATCTGGGAAGCTTGCCAAACTCACCCGGCTGACCTATTTGGCCACAGGGACCTGAGTGTGTCATGGACATGATCATGTCTCCTTTCTCCAGAAGGGGACACCGAGGCACCGTGTGGCTAGGTTACACAGCAGGTGAGTGTCAAAGCCAGGATTTGAAATCCCGGTCTCCATCTGTCTCACCTAAGATACTTCTTTTTCTTAAAAGACTTATATTTATGTATTTGTACTGGGTCATAGTTGTGGCATGTGGCCTCTTTGCTGCAGCATGCAAGATCTAGTTCCCTAACCAGGGATTAAACCCAGGCCCCCTGCATTGGGAGCATGGAGTCTTAGCCACTGGACCACCAAGGAAACCTCCCACTCAAGACTTTTCTAACAGTCATTCATCCAGGGCCCGCTCCTGCTCTACAACCTCCCTGCTGCCCACGGGGCCATGTCTTGAGGCCTACACCCTCCCTGTCTTGGCAGCCCCAGACCCTCTCTGTCTGTTGCTCGCTCTGAAGGCTGAGTTCCAGCCCAGCACCCCCCACCCCCCCCACCCCCACTGCCAAGCCCAGGACAGTGTGAGATTTCAGCTGGTCCCCTCAGTGGGCCTGTCCAAGGGCCCTGGGGAGGCCAGCCTGCAGCTCCCTCCACTCTCCCAGCTGTGGCCTCTATCTTGATTCTGGTCTGGCCTCTGATGGCTGCAGTGCCCATTATACAGATGGGGAAACTAAGGTTCAGCCAAAGCAGCAGGCCTCCCTGGCAGGCACACATGACAATAACAATGAGAATATCTCACTGCGAGGGTGTGGTGAGAACTGGTCAGTTCATTCATTCACTCACAGCCCCCAGGGTGCACCTCTCTGATCCCTGGGTGACCTGGGGCCCCAGCTGGTGAGTCCAGATGGGGTGGAGAGAGAGCTAGACACAGTCATTCCCAGCCCCATGGAGGTCAGGGTGGGAGAAAGATCTGGGGGTAGAGCAGGGGGTCAGGGAGGGGCTGAAAGCCAGACCTGGGTGAGGACTTGAAGGATGAGGAAGTGAAGAGGAAGGGAATTCTTGGTAGGAAGACCAGCACTTGCAAAGGCGCAGAAGTCTGGAAAGCCCTTCTTTTCTTAGAAATCTTGCCTGGCTGTGGCGAAATGTGTGCTTGTGCTCAGTCTCTTCAGTCATGTCTGACTCTTTGTGACCCTGTGGACTGTAGCCTGCCAGACTCCTCTGTCCATGGGCTTCTCCAGGCAAGAACACTGGAGTGGGTTGCCATGCCCTCCTCCAGGGCATCTTCCTAACAGCGAGGCTCAGATTGCAGCCGAGGTTCCAGGACCCGTTGAGGGCTCTGCTCTCTTGCAGGAGGAGGGCTTGCAGTGGGGTGGGGGACGCTCAAGCCGGGGAGGGCACGGCCCCTGATTTGCCTCCCAGATTTATAACTCCACTCTGGGTGCAAGTGGGAACTAGAAGCTCCACTGAGAATCAGCGACATTGTGAGCATTAATTGAGCACCTACTGTGTACCAGCCTTTGGCCTCATGCTCAGAGGTGACAGCACAGGGCTGGAGCTGGCATGCGAGGGGCGGTGGTTCTGCCCACATCACGTCCAGAAGGCTGGGCCCGCCTCCCAGGCCAGCGGAGGCTCCCATGGTGCACCCAGGAGGGCCTTCACTACCTTGGTGAACAGCTGGAACGGCTGGGGCTTGCAGGGCCAGGAGTGGACCGGTCGTGTGTGGCAGACCAGTGCTGGTCCACGTCTGGGGTCTCCACGACGCCCGAGGAAACTCCTGGCCACTCGGACAGTGCACAGGGTGGGCCGTCAGGGCATTAAAGTTAACTTCCTTTTAAACAGACTTAATTAGTGTTCTCCAGTCCCACATAAATTAATCGTGGCTGGCCACGGAGGCTGGAGCGCCCGATCGATGGGCCGCTGGACGGCAGCGAGGAATCCTCTGGCTCATCCGTCAAGTCGCTCTGGCTGATAACGGCTCACGGCTTTATCTTCTCCAACCAGGCCCAGGTGGCCAGGGAAGTCTGGGCAGGGGCGGCCCTTCTCTGGGTCTCCGTTTCCACATCTGTGAAATGGGGTGATGCTCAGATGAGGGGAGGCAGGCAAGGAGCCTGCAAAGGAAGGAGTAAGGTAATAGTAATGCTCCAGTGGGCCATGGGGCCATCCTGGGGCTGCTGCTGCTAAGTCGCTTCAGTCGTGTCCGACTCTGTGCGACCCCATGGACTGCAGCCCACCAGGCTCCTCTGTCCATGGGATTTTCCAGGCAAGAGTACTGGAGTGGCGTGCCATTGCCTTCTCCGATCCTGGGGCTAAGTATCACTTAATTTAATCCTGGTGAAGGGCTACAAGACTCCAGTTTTTGAATGTGTCAGCTGAGGGCAGAAGAGGCCATGTAAACTGGGCATCAAGCTCCAGGATGTAGTTTAACCATGTCTCAAGGTGTCTCCTGCTCCAAGGGCTGGGACTTTGGGGGTGATAACCTGAGGCATTGGTTATGCACCATTTGTATTGGGAGAGGGGCAGGGAGGGTTGGAGAATCCCCCAGGAGACCCTGTATCCCAAACTGAGATGAAGAAAGAGGGCACCCCAAGTCTTCTGGAGTCAGTGCTCTTGAACAGGGTGGAGGGATCCTAGGACGTGAAGGGTGCTGGCAGCTCCTTTGCCCTGCCAAGGCCAAACAGCCAGGCAGGGGTCCCCAGGAGCCCTCTGAGTGGGGACTGAGGCCCTACATTCCTGCATGTCTACACAAAGGTATCATGAAAATTTCCTGGGCACCAACCCCACCCCACCCCCCGCCCCCCCCCACTACCCCGGGTCTGGGCAGTGGGAACATTATGGTGAGAATGTGGGAAGTGGCCTCTCTCCGAGGTAGAGACAAACAAATGAATGTCTACTTAGAAAACCATGGAGGGTTCAGGAAGGGCTTCCTGGAAATGGGGGTATTGGGCTGAGACCTGGCGGAAGGGCTAAGGAGGAGGGGTGGCTGAGGGCAGATCGCAGGTGGAGACTGTGGGAGGTGTGAAGAGGTTCAAGAAAAACCCTAAACCTGGAGCCATTCTGGAGTTGGGAGGAAGACAGTAAGGTGGGGCATTTGGTGAGGGCCTGGAGTTGCAGCTGGAAACTTCCCTGGGGGCTCAGACGGTAAAGTGGTAAAGCGTCTGCCTACAGTGCAGGAGACCCAGGTTAGCGGGAGACTCCAGGTTAGCTGGAGACTCCGGTTCGGTCCCTGGGTCGGGAAGATTCCCCTGGAGAAGGAAATAGCAATCCACTCCAGTACTCTTGCCTGGAAAATCCCATGGACGGAGGATTCTGGTAGGCTACAGTCCATGGGGTCGCAAAGAGTCGGACACGACTGAGACTTCACTTTTCACTTGACTTTGCAGCACAGCGAATTTACGCGGGGCGTGGCCTCTGTGGGCGTGACCGCTATGGGGCGTGGCCTGGCAGGGTCACCCCTCTCTGAGCCCAGAGCAGTATTTCCTGACAGGGGAAGAATACGGACTAAACTGAGATCCCGGAGACTTGTCTAGAAGTCGGGGAGGCTCGTGGCAGACAGCTGGACACGGGCTGCTAGGCCTGTGGGGTAGAGTGGGGCCCGAGGGAGGAACGGGATGGGGAGGGGTTGGAGCCTAAGGGGTATTGGAGGCTCTGCCTGGGGGGCAGGGAGGGCTCCGCAAGGAGAGGACTTTTTTTTTTGGTGGTGAGGCCAGCGCATGTGGAATCTTAATTCCCCGACCAGGGATTGAACCCATGCGCCCTGCAGTGGAAGCGCAGACTCCTAACTACTGGACCACTAGGGAAGGGGAGGACTTTGAGGAAAGAGAAGGGACTAGCTGGGTGACAAGAAGATTCGGTTCTGCATGTGTGCATAAGGCCCTGAGTGGGGTACAGCAAAGAAGCTTGCTGTGTGGAGGCAGAGTTGGGGGTGGGGAGCTGAAGACCCCTAAAACCCCGGTGGAAAGTGGGCAGGGCAGTCAAGGATATGGGTTTTACTGAGAAGGGAGGGAACCACGAGGAGCTTGGGGGCAGTGGGGGGAGCTTTCAGAGGTGAGGGGCTACAATGCAGTTGTCTTTTTGGAAATCCTTCTAGTTCCCCGTGGAAGTTGTCCCAGGAAGGAGGAAAGAAGGGTGGAGGTGAGGGACTGAGGTCCAGGCAGGAAACAGGGGTGCCATGGCCTAGAGGTGGCCAGATTAGGGTTTGTTCTAAGAGGGGGTTGGAGAATCCCCGAGGACCACCCCCCAGGGGAGAGGCATGACTTGAGGGGCGGCTCCTTGTCCCTACCCCTCACAGCTGCCAGAGCCCAGACAGAAGGCTTCGATCTCAGTGGCTGGGGGCTGCCTGGAATTATTATTCATAAACATATTTCAGGCCCAGCCACTGAGCTGAGATCCCAGCCCTGTGTGTCTGCCGGCCGTGTCTGCTGTGCTGTGAGCTCGGCCAGGTCTGGAAGCAAGCTGCTTCTCCTGGCTCAGCACCAAACAGCCACTCAGGGCAGACGGATCCTGCACCTTGGTGGCCTCAATCCATCCTTCTGTACAATGGGGCTTCACGTGGACTGGCCTGGAAAAGAGGTTGTTAACAGGGGCTCTGCGGCAGGGGAGGGAGGCTGGGAGTGACCCCCCCCCCCACCCCTGGCATGAGCTCCACCCTGGGGAGACTGCAGACAAAGTCCCAGCCAGGGGAAGGGTCCGCATAGGGCGCCTCCTTCAAGCTTCAGATTCCCCATCTGGATCTGGTTGTTGTCGTTCAGTCACTCAGTCACGTCTGACTCTTTGTGACCCCATGGACTGCAGCACGCCAGGCTTCCCTGTCCACCAACTCCTGAGTTTGCTCAAACTCATGTCCATTGAGCTGGTGATGCTATTCAACCATCTCATCCTCTGTTGCCCCCTTCTCCTGCCTTCAACCTTTTCTAGCATTAGTCTTTTCCAATGAGTTGGCTCTTTGCATCAGGTGGCCAAAGTCACCAAACAAACAATACCAATAATAATAATACATGTCCAGTGCAACCAAGAGGGGCTTCCCAGCAAACCCTGTTACTTGGGCCAACTGACCTTCCTCTCTGGGCCTGGCGGGAAGAATCTTGGCAGAAAGAGAAAAACGACGCCTTTGGAAAATGATGGTTAAGGTGCAGCTGGCTGAGTGGGGTCCCGGGCAGACACACCCAGTGACAGCCAGCCCTGCATCCACGTCCCACCCGACTGGTCTGCCAGGGGCCTGAGGCCAGCCACTGGGCTCTCTGAGCCTCAGTTTCTCCCCCTGTGAAATGGGCATGGTTTGTGCCAAGAGGCTGGCTTCTGAAGGTTGGAGCCCTGGACTGGGTATGAGGGAAGAGGTGACCCTTGTGAAATGAGCTCCACCTCCATTAGAACTTCGCCTCCTGGAGGGGAGGTCAGGTTCCCTCCCCTGGGTGTGTCCCCAGAGCTGTTAGGCAGGCAGGCAGGGAGGGGCTGAAGGGAGGGGCTGCTCTTTCCCTTTAGGGGACCAGTATCTCTCTAAACTCCCTGAATGTACAGTAGGTCTGTGTACCTGTGAGCCTCGGTCTTCCCAGCTCTGAAATGGTCATGCTGACTGGCCTGCCATGTTTGAGCTGGGTCCCTGGCTCTGTGCTGTTTGCATCCCCAGAAGGACAGGGAGCTCACCTCCTCCCCAGAGCCTGCAGTGGAAGTTTGATGTGCATCAGGCTGGGGCCCGGGGATAGGTCTGGGGGAGGCAATTCTGAGAAAAGGTGGAGACAGTTCTGAGAAACTCCGAGACCCTGAGGGACTCCTTCCCCTTCTCAGAAACGCTCCCCCACCACGCGGGAAGATGCCTGAACAGGAGATGCTGGCAGCCAGACACGGGCAGGGGGCTTGGACCACTGCGGATGCCGGCCCCTGACAGTCCCCCCTCTCCCCTGCCACTCCCTGTCTTCCCTGTCTCCAGTCATAGCCCTCCACCCAGGCCAGTGTCCCCCACCTCCTGCCTATCCCCAGGGGGCTGCCATCCTTCACCTCCAGGCCCTGGGCCCACCTCCCCCGGCCCAGTCCCTCAATGTTCTGAGCCGATGGCTCTCTGCCCTACCCTCAGCCCCTCCCTACCTGGGTCCACTCACTGCTTTGGGCTGACACCCCCGTGAGCCCAGAATTCACATCCACTCAGCACAAATCTGGGACTGCTTCCGCCCTGCCTGCCCTGCCTGCTGTCCCCTCCCCATCCTGCAGAGGGGGCGGCACACTGACCTACAGCCCCTCCCCCGCAGTGTTCCCCGGCTGCCCTGGCCCAGGGTCATGCTAGACACAGGTGACCCTCCAAAGTTTGACCTCTCTGCGTGCCACCCCCAGGAAGCAGACTCAATCCTGGGCCACCCCTCCACCTTGGTGTCTCGTTGGCAGCCCTAGGGTGGCTGGGCCACTCTGATGTCAGTCTGGGAGTGAACGCCATAGGCTCCAGGCTGACCAGCTTGTTTATTGTGCACAGCTGGGGTCCCTCCCATGGCCCCCTGGGAGGTGAGATGCTGATCCTTGCCCAAGTGCTCACACCTGAGTCCTTACGTGTCCCAGGTGGCCCAGAAGGAAGTGGGGCTCTGGTGGGCAGTAGTGGTGGGCTGAGATACAAGGGGGGCCTTGCCCCGGTGTTGGGAGAAACTGGGCAGAAAAGGAGAAATATTCCTTGGTTGGAGAGCCCCCCAATCCTCCCATCCCCACCCCCACCTGAAAACCAGTTCTCCCAGGATCCAGAGCACGTGGGTGGGGGTTGGGAGAGGGGATTAGACTCAGGCCCGCAGCCCCCCACGGGTGTCCCTGAGGCCCACTGGAGGGGTCTCTGTGGGGCAACCCTCTCCATTAAGGCTCTGCCTCCTCTCCCCTCAGGATGTCCATCCCTAACTTCTGGGCATGCCAGCACCCCCTTGGAAATCACTGATAGTTCCCTTTAGCTTTCGAAATCCCCAGCCCCCAATTTCTGCCACAGATATCAAAGGTTTCACATAGATCAGAATGGTTCTAAGAAGCAGGCAGGAAAAAAAAAATGAGAAATAAGTTTTGGAGGCAGAGGAACTGGAGTCCTCAGGCATGGTGGGAGAGAAGGTGAGACAGGGTAGTTGAGCTGGGATCTTCCCCGGATCCCTGGGAAGTTACACAATCGTCGCCCCCTGGCTCTGCAGTCCCACCCCCAGGGCAGCCACAGCCTCAGGTTGCCATTCTGGATTTTTTAAAGTCGAGGTAAAATTGACTTCAGGTAATGCTAACTATTTTGCAGTGAACAATTCACTAGTTTTCAGTACATTCACAGTGGTGTGCAAACACCACCTCTGGCTCCAGAATATCGCACAACCCCAAAAGAAGGCCGTTCCCATCAGCAGCCACCCCTACCTGCTGCCATCCTAGCCTCTGACAACCACTCCTCCCCTGTGTCTGTGGATCGGCCTGTTCTGGACGTTTCCCATCAGTGGAACCACACCCTGTGTGTCCTCCTGTGTCTGCTTCTCTCACTGAGCCTTGTGTTCTCAGGGTCTGTCAACGCGGTAGCTAGTGTCAGGGCTTCTCTCCTTCTGACAGCTGAGGGACGCTCCCATATGTGGAGGGACCACAACTGTTTATCTGTCACCTGCTGGTGATCACTTCTGTTGCTTTCACCTTTGGCTGCTACGAACAAAGGTGCCCAGATTTCTGTTTGAGCCCAGCCTTTCATTCCTCTGGGTGACCCCTGGCAGCGGGGCTGCTGGATCTCATGGCAATTCTGTTTCTTTTCAGGAACCACCAAGTTGTTTTACACAGGGGCTGCCCCATCACAGCTCCTGAATTTCACCTTCATCCTCTGGGGAGCAATGGCCACCTGAGAAAGTGGGGCTGTGAAACCAAGAGGCGTGAGGAGGTGGATGCCCAGCCCAGCTCAGCCAGACCATTCTTCAGACCTTCTCACTCCCCCTTTGACCTCAGCTTCCCCATCTGACAAGTGGGCAGATGGGGTCAGACTGGGGCTTCAAATCTTTACATGCCGCAGCAGAACAATGTTTTTTCAGACAATCGCTTTTCACAAGGCTACCTGGTAGCTCAGATGGTAAAAACATCTGCCTCCAATGCAGAAGACCTGGGTTCAATCCCTGGGCCGGAAAGATCCCCTGGAGAAGGAAATGGCAACCCACTTCAGTATCCTTGCCTGGAGAATCTCATGGACAGAGGAGCCTGGCGAGCTACAGTCCATGGGCTCACAAGGAGTAGGACACGATAGAGCGACTAAGACTTTCACACTTTCATTAGTTTGGATGGATGAAAGTGGGGTCATCTACTCCAGGTGGGGGTGCTGCTTGAGGACATATGAGTTTCCTGTTGTTGCTGTCATAAACACCACAAACTTAGCACTTTAAACCACATGCATTGATGCAGTCCTGGAGGTCAGAACTGTGACATGGGTCTCACAGGCATGGGCAGGGCTGCTCCCTCTGGAGACTCCAAGGGAGCACCGGCTCCGGCCTTTTCCAGCTTCTAGAGGTGCCACATACCTGGCTCGCAGCGCCTCCCTCCATCCTCACAGCCAGCAGCCCAGCATCTCTCTCTGCCTCTGACCCTCCCCCCTCCCTCTTATAAGGATCCTGTGATGACACTAGGTCCCCCGGAATCTGGGGTCATCCCCATCTCAGGGGCCTTAATTTAATCTCTCATTCAAAGTCCCCTCTGCCCCATGAGGTGACGTGTCCTTGGGGCCTGGCAGTTAGGGGTGGATGTCTTTGGGGGCCACTATTCAGACCATCACAGAGGACACCCCCCAACCTGCATTCAACCTTCCTCATCCTGTGCCTACCTTGCAATCAGGACACCATTCATAGCCTCTGAGACTGCAGGAACATTTTGTGCCCCTGGGATTAGACGATCTCAACTTCCTCCCATCACTCACTTACTCAAAAAGCATTTATCGAGTACTGGCTGTGTACCAGGGCTCTCCAGCAGGGCCAGCTTTGGAGGCAGGGGACCTATGCAGTCTCCCAGGCCTCCACGCTTGGTTTAACACTCTGCTGCCACCATCTTGAGATTCTTGATCATTTGATCTCTGACCTTGTGTTTGGTAAGTGGCATCCATAAGGACCATGGAGCAAGGCATGAGCTCAGGACACACACATGGACCACTAGCCCCCAAGTTCCTGCTGCCCCGCTTGCACCACCAGCCTCTGCAGCATTGGCAGAATATTTCCATGTCCAGAAGAAAATACCCAGTGTGAGATGAAAACACCCAGGTTTGGGGCTGTTTCATCTGTTCTGATGAGAACAAAACATGCATGCACAGTCTATGAAATCCAGCATGTCTTTGGTGTGATTCTGGTGTGAAATCCAGTCAGTGTGGTATCTGTAGGTGTGATTCTGCACCTACAGGACACACAATCTGGTATCTGTGTGTACGATCTGTGTTGCACACAATAAATGGTCATGTTCCTGTTCACCATTCAAACTTGTAATATTTTTTTACTTAAAAGACACCGACAAGCCACCAAGATTTACTGTATAGTACAGGGAACTATATAGTCAATATCTTGTAATAACCTATAATGGAAAATAATTTCAAAAATAATATGCATATATGTATAACTGAATTACCTGGCTGTGCACCTGAAATACTGTAAGTCAATTATACTTGAATAAAACATATATATTAAGAAAAAACAAAAATTAAGTAATTATTGATATATTTTTTAAAAAGACACTGAATCGCAAGTGGAAAAAGCTATGACAGGTAGAGAGAGAGAGAGAGACACCGAGGGAGAAAGGAGAAAGCTATGCGTTTTAGCACCTTGAGCAACACTTGATTTCTTGCTTTCAGAACGAGTTGTCTTGCATTTTCATTTTGCAGCAAAGCCCCACCCCTTATGCTTTGGGTCCTGCATTCTGGGCCCTGGAGACGGCTGTGAACAGACAGGCGTCTAGTGGGAGAGACACTCAAGGAATAAGTGAACGTTTAGAATGTAAGGTAGACAAGATAGTGATAGGAATTGGGGAGGAAAGGGAACTTTGGTTATGTATTTGTTACATCTGTGAAATACCTACTGTGTATTAGTGGCGATGGTAATTTAATGTCAAGTTGTCTGATTAAGAGAGGATCCCACTTCATTCTCCCAGCCCAGCTGCCCTGCAAGTGTCTCCATGGTGCCAAGCACACAGCCTTCTATTTTCTCAGCAACAGAGGAAAGGATTCCTCCTTACTACCTCTAACTGAAAAATCCCAGGGAAGGACTTCTATTGGCCAGTTTGGGTCACATGCCCATTTCTGGACCAATCAGCACAGTCATGAGGAGGAGACACTACACAATTGGCTGGCTCCAATGAAGTACTCCCACTAGCCAAGACTTGGTTTTAGAAGGTTCTGTGAGATTGGGAGGAGACAAGCCTGGACACAGATATTTTTAGGCCCAGGTGGTAAGGGCTGGAGTGAGGGAGGCCAGAGAAGAAGGTATGATCAAAAGCTATGCTGGGGACCCAGATGAGGATTCACAAATGACGGCACATTGAAGGTGGGGCTTTGAGGAAAGTGTCGGGATTTGCCTGGCCATGAAAGTGGAGGGCAGAGAAAACACCATCAGTGAGAAACAAAGCATGGCTATAAAAGGCGGCAGTGATGGAGGTGGGCTGAAGAGCCTTCCAAGCCAAGTCAGAAGAGTGGGACCTTTGCCCCACCAATGAAGAGGCAAAGAAAATGTTTAGATCCAGGGTCTAAACTGGATCTGTGAGTGAGAAAGAGCCCCCTGAGGTCAGTGTTGGGGGTGGTCTAGACCAAAAATCAGCAAACTATGGCCTGAGTGCCAAATGTGGGCCTTGGCTTGTTTCAATAAAGTTTTGTGGGCAGACAGCTATGCCCACTCATTTCTACATCACCTATGGTGCTTTCACTACCAGAGTACAGCTGAGCTGTCCTAACAGAGACCGGCTGACCCAGAAAGCTGAACTTCTTTACTCTTGGCCCTTTGGAGCCTGGTGCAGAGGAGTGAGAGCAGAGTTGGGGGCCCAGGAACAGGTGAGGCTGTGGGGAAACTGAAGAGGGGGCCCTTCCCAGGGAGATCAGGAGGCAGGACGGAGGATGTGGGAAGGCCTGAACGTGGAGGTGGAGGAGGCTGAGTAGACAGCGTCTTTAGCTTGGAGGTGGGTGGCCTGCTAGGCCATTGGTGATGGGGACACAAGAAGGACCCTGAGGCCAGTGAAGCTGGCTGAATTGGGGGCCTGGGGCAGTGGAGTTGGCTCCCAGGGGAGGAATGCAGTGGCCCATGGGCCTAGAACCTTCCATGGGTCCCAGAAGGCTTGGGCCAAGTTCCCCAATGGGCCCTGTGGCCCTGCGGGCCGCCTTCAAAGGGGCCCCTGTGTTGCCAGAGGTCACCTGGTGACTGAAGAACAGAAGAAGAGCCCCCCAGCCGGAAGGCCTGAGGGTCCGGAGCTGCGCTGCCCACAGGGCAGTCATCCATCATGTGCGGAAGTCCTCCTGGTGGCCGCCTGGCTAGTCTAGAGGGAACTGCAGAGTCGGGAAAGTTTTCTCTGAGAGGAAGCCCCGGAGCCACCATCCAGGGCATTTCTGGGGTGTGTGGAGACACTGTAAGCAACCAGGGGAGAGCTGTCCACGCTGTGAGGGGCAAGGGTGGCCTGGTGACTGAGTCGAGCTCAGACAGAGCTACAGAGGACAACCAGAGGCCTGAGGGCTTCATCCCACACAGAATGGGGCCCTTGAGCCTGCACAAAAGGCCCGTTGGCCAGGACAGCTCCCTGTGCAAGCTATGACTCTGGCTCTGGGCTGGGCCCCTGTGGCCTCCCGTGCTCCACAGGCCCCCGCCTGGCACAGCCCCTGGTGTGCCGAGGATCTCCGGAAGGATGGGCCGTGGGGAAGGCCAGGCGATCGATAGCTCCGTCAGCGGCGAGGGCGGGAGGAAGCCAGGCCCCAGGCGGCTGCCTGCTGTCCCCCACCCCACCCTCCAGGAAGGCGGATAAGACTCAGGGACCCTCTTGAGCGAAGCCGGGCACCCGCCTGCCACCCGGCACCCCTATCTGCCGCGGAAGGACCCAGTTCCTGAATTGCTTGGATGGGCCGCATCGCAGGCCTCCACCGAAGCCTTTAATAGCCTGGGCCTAATGTTTTATTGTTGGTTTTAAAAGTGTAATTAGTTCAAGTGTAAACAGAAAAAACCTGCTTAATTAAGAATTTTTAAACAGGGGCATAAAAGCGCTGGCGGAAACACTGTGAACCCCTAACTGCTTTCATAAAATCGATTGAGAAGAGGCTCCGAGCGCACGGGCCGGGCGGGGCGGGGGCGCGGGGGGCTGTGGGCGAGCCTCCGGACTGATGCCTTTCACCCGACCAGGCGCAGGCCCCAGGGACCTGCCGGTTTACGACCGGGGTCTGGGGACCCGTACCTAATGATTTTTACGCATTAGTGGAGATGAGAGTTGGCTAAGACCAGACTGTTTAAGAAGCCTTTATGGGTATCTTAGAGCTGAGTCCCGTGACCCCGGGGCTTCCTGGGTGGTGAAAACCCCCACCCCCACCATGGAGGCCCTCCTCCTGACCCCTTCTTGGGCCGGTGGCCGGTCATCCTCTCCTCGTGGACCACATACACAGGACGGTGGACAGGGGAGGTCCGTGGTCACTGGCTCACCTCTCAGCCTATCAGGCAAGTCCCCTGCAGGTATGGACACCCACCCTCCGCATCAAGTGCGTGGGCTTACTGCAGGATGCTGGCAGTGCCTGCCTTCCACAGGGGCGGGAGGTGTCCACAGAGGTGCGTCAGGCTTGGAAGGAGCCAGGGTTCAAGGTGAGATCATCTGGATCCGGCTGCTGGGAAGGGGCTGGGTGGGACTGTCACCCTTCACCCAGAGGCCATACGGGCCCCAGGCTAGGCCCAGCACCTTGCCCAGTCCCAGAGTTTGTCTGCTTGAGCATCACGTTTGAGAAGCAGGGAGAAATTCCAGAGAGCCAAGTGGTTGATGGCACCATGCAGGGGTATAGACTGGAGCCTGTGGGCAGGGCTCCTGAAGGTCCCGGGACCAGCCTGGCAGGGCGTGGAGTGCAGGCTGTGGTCCAGCCCCAGTGCTCTCTCTGTGAAGGGGTCCCCTCTTCCCTCACCCTCTCCCCCACAGCAACTTTCTGAGAATAAGAATATGCGGTGATTGCAAAGTGGTTGGCAGGTCTAGGTTGGGATCTGGGACCCACTTCCAGTCTCGGAGCCTTGGGTGTTGAGAGGGGTTGGTGGTCTTCTTCACCTTTGTGCCCTGAGACTCTCCTTGGTCTGCCCAGTCTTGCTCCCCAGAGACGGAGATGGGGGATCAGAGCCAGCCAGAGCCGAAGGCCTCGCTTGTCAGGAGCTTCTCAGATTCTGCTGCTACTGTGGCTCCAACCCATGTGGCCAGAATGCTGCCCCAATGGACTGGCCTGGAGACCCAGGCTGACCCAGCCCCATGTGACCCAGGAGTCATATCCAGTGATTCCTGGCTTCGACGCCTGAGCTTGGATCTGCTGAGCCACGTGGAGACCACCTGGGAGGGCTCAGAAGGAGAGCCTCCCTTTCCAGAGCAGAGAGGCCACCTGCAGGAGGCCTGGGCTCCGCGTCTCTGGAATCTGGGCAGGAAGGAGCCCTACGGACACCCCTCAGGTGATCAGAGAGGCTGAAATGGCTGCCTAAAGCAGCCCAGTGGCTTGCGGTTGGGGGACTGAGAATCTTGGGGCCTCTCTTCCTGAGGGACAGGGACCAGGTGGATCCCCTTTGACCCCCTGCCCACCTGCCCAGTGGTATTTGGGGCATCTGGGCTGAGCCCATCAGTCTAGGGGGTGCACCGTGTACATCATAACGATATTGATACGTGGAGGGAGGCTGGGGCCCAGCACGGAGGCTGCCGCCCGGGGCCTGCCTGCTCGCAGCCGCAGCCACGAAGGCAGATCAATAACTGGCGAGGCAGACAGACTGGGGATTTCTCTCCTCTAATTGGGAGGTGTCAGCGGGGGGAGAGGGGGCAGTGCCCAGATGTGCAGGTGTGGCTGGCCCCTCTGTGGCCAGCGCTCAGGGTCTTAGCCCCGCTCAGCAGCTCTCTCATTTGTGAGTCTATCTCTGTTTCTCTCCCCGTGTCTCTGCATTTCTTTGTCTTCTGTGTCTTTGCATCTCTTTATCTCTCCTTTCCTGTTGGTCCCTGCTTCTCTGCGTAAGTCTTTGTGGGTCTCTGTCTCTCTTTTATTTTTAAATATTTATGTATTTATTTTTATTTGTTGGCTATATAGCATGTGGGACCTTAGTTCCCCGACCAGGGACTAAACCCGCCCCCCCTGAATTGAAAGTGCAGAGTCTTAGCCACCTGCCACCAGGGAGGTCCTTCTCGTCTCTCTTTTAATCTTCATTTCTCCATCAGTCTCTGTCTCTCTCAGTGTCTATCGCTCCTTGTCCCTCTCTGTCTCTCAATCTCTGTCCTTCTTTGTATCTCTCTCTTTTTTCCCCCCTCTCAGAATCTAAACTAGAATCTGAAATCTCTCCCAGAAATCACACTCAGGAGCCCTAGTCCAGGTTGGGGTGAGTTGGGCTCACCTCCTCATGGACCTGGGCCCCCTACTCTGGCCCTGGTTGAATGTCCTTCGTCTGCAGAGGGTTTGTTCAAGTTTGAACAAGTTCCCCTCCTGTAAAAGCCATGAGATCTCCATGGGAAAATCCCATTCTGGCTGTGATCTGCATTCCTGGAGATCATCATGGGGCCTGGTACATCATGCCCCATCTGTTTGGACCCTTGTCCTTTACAGGGTGGGGGTCTGTGCTACAAATGAGCAGACCCATCAGCTCCCCGTCCTTTCCCTGCCTTGTGCATGTTTGAGTCTTCCTCTTAGTGGGGCCCTGACTGAGTTCTCAACCCTTTGGAACCTCAGGGCTCTGTCTGCAATGTGGAGGTGAATTTCAGAAAATGACTCCCATTCCCTGTGATGAGCAGGGTTCCCTCAGCAGGCAGATGCTTGTGGGTGTGAGGAACAGGAAGCTGGATTCCAGGGGCACCAATAATAGAACTGTAGAGTGGATCTACGAGCTGAAAGTCAAAGACTGCGGTTGCAGGTAAGGCTTGATCCAGCAGTACAGCTTGGTTACCAAAATCCCAAAGATGATGGCCAGAAGCCTCTTCCCTCCTTCAAGCTCAGTGGGAGAGAGACAGAGAAAAAGGAAAGGAGAGAGAGGGAGAGGGAAGGAGGCACATCCCTCATGGTCCCTGAAGCATTTCAAGGCTTGGATTGAATCATTTAAGTCGCAGGACCACCCAGCCTTAATCCCTGGGGATGGAAATAGGGGCCACTGAAAAGGGAGAAGGATGATATGGATGTGAGCAGCCAATGCTGGTGCATAGAACTTCTCCTTCCTCTGGGAGAGGGTGGGGGAGTCGAGGAAGGTGCAGCAGATGCTTGTGCAGCTGGGGTTAATCCAGCCCACAGGTCCAACCCACCAGTGGTCAACTCCAACTTCTTTCCACCTCCAGCTCCAGTGCTCCCTCCTCCAGGCAGCCTTCCTTGACTGCCCCTCTCTGAATTTCCCGATTGAAACCCTGCTTCTGGCCTGGCCCTGGGCTGTGCTTGTCCAGCTCTGTCCTTGCCCCTTAAGGCCATGGGTCTCATGGCCTCTCTGCCCCTCTGCCCATATTGTCTACATGTCATTCTAATAAATCCTTCCTCCCTCTGCTGCCCCTGCCCAACCTCAGTTTCTCCTCCTGTAGGAGTATCTTGGGGCTTTTCAGGTGGTGCTAGTGGTAAAGAACCCACCTGCCAATGCAGGAGACATAAGAGATATGGGTTTGATCCCTGGGTTGGGAAGATCCCCTGGAGGAGGGTATAGCAACCCACTCCAGTATTCTTACCTGGAGAGTCCCATGGACAGAGGACCTGATGGGCTACAGTCCACAGGGTCGAAAAGAGTCGGACACAACTGAAGCAACTTAGCACAGCATAGCACAGAGAAGTATCTTGATCAGGGGAGGATCTGGGAAGTGGAACAGGAGTCTGTCAGCCAGCATCTCAGCTAGAGAGGGAAAAAAAACACAAATCTCTGGTGAGATTTGAATTTCAGAGAAGCAACAAATACATTTTTCGTGCAAGTTTTAATATACTCTTGCTTGCAGGCATGTCCTGGCTGCAGGGGACCACAGGGGCTGTGCCTTCTAGCTCCCCACACGCTGGGGTGGGTGCGGGGAGGCCCCCCAGGGCATCTGAGGATGGGGGCCTGGATCCCTGCAGTCATCATCAGCACTCTGCACCCAGGACCCACTTATACTAAATAGTCACTGTTCAGCAGAACTCACATGTGACTGGGTCTCCTGATTTTATCTGGGGACCCTAGTTGGGGAGACAGGCTCTGCAGGGCCTGGCTGATCTCTGGAGCATTTATTAAGCACCTAATATGGGGCTTAGACACTCCCCTCAGAGGTGGGGGCTGGGCCGGGAAACCCAAGTAACCAGTTCCTTGGGGATAGTGTGACCGGGCTTCTGGAAGCCCCCAGCCCAGCCAGGCCTGGCCACTGCATCCCTCCCAAGGCTCGATTGCACAGATCGATGCCTTCCCTCATGGTGTGGTGTTTGCAGGAGCTGTAGCCCTGATCGAAGCGGGCAGGGAAGGGGACGGGGAGGGCGGGAGGCAGTGGAGTGGGATGGGGGATGGACTGAGCGCGTGCGCATGTGTGTGTGTGCCCGTTACATGTGCGCAGCTGAGGGTACACGTGTGCCCACATCTGTGTGGGAGCATCAGTGTGTCTGCTGGCCAGTAGCTTGTGTAGACATCCAGCCAACCTGTGTCCCGGTGTGGATGTTGGTGTGGTCTATGTAGACACGTGTGAACACTTGCATGAGTGCGGTGGACCCTCTGACCTTGTCTTCTGTGCTGGTGGCCTGCCCGTGTTGAAGAGGTCCCCCAGAGCCACGGGTGGTGAGGGTCAGCAGGGGGCCTTAGGAAGCCAGAGTCAAGGGTGTCGAGTGTCCTGTGTTGGGGGCTCTCCCAGGGCTTCCTGCCTTGGCTGCCCACACGTAGATACCAGGATGGTGGTTCCAGGTGTCCACCTCCCCTTTCCAGCTGGACAGGAGCGGATGAGACCACTGGGTCCTCCGGGCAGACACTTGGCCACCATCCCGCTAAAGCCATTTCATAAATTCCCAGTGTGGGAGGGCCGGAGGGTCTAGGGGGATCCAGAGACAGCGACAGAAACAGAGAGAAGGGGGAGGGGTGGGGGACAGAAAGGCGCTGAGAGACACCCAGAGAGCGGCAGTTCACATGTCTCTCTCTCTGTCAACTTGACTCCCTCAGGCCCGCAGGATAACAAATCCTTACACAGAAACAGGACTAAATGAAGAAGCCCCCTGGGGCACTCGCTCCTGGGGTGACCTGAAGGGCAGAGCTTGCTCCTTCCCTCAGAGGCCCCGGCTGGCATGCTGGCCTGCGGAGCTGGGGGGTCAACGTCCCCATAGCTGGTGGATGGACCCCACCATGGGCACTCTGCCCAGCAGTTCCCTCTACCTACACCCTTCTGCTCACAGCAGCTGGAGGGACTGACATGCCAATGAGCTTGTGCCACTCTCCTGCTAAGACCCTCACTGACTCCCTATTGCTCTTATGATCAGATGCCGACTCCTCGAGGTGGCCATGTCAGAGGTGGGTCCTGCTGTCCATCCCCATTTCAGAGAGATAAATGCTGAGGCTTGGAATGGAAAAGGGACTCAGCCAAACTTCTGAGTTCTGGCTCAGCTGGGAGAGGAACAGAAGCAGTGGCTGGGCCTGAAATGGTACGAGAGGGAGGTTGGACACGAGACAGGAGCCCAAAATGGGGAAGGACCTGCTCAGTCTCCAGAACACAAATGCGGTACCCATAATATCCCAACATGAACACACAGGCATGTTTGTCCAAAAGAGACTCACTCAGGTCCTAGTGACTCTTAGTCACCAACAATTATGACAAAATTTCAGTTCCTGCTTCCAGGCTGTGCGTTCAAGGGGAGATGTATCTGCATGTGCTGAGAAGTGACAGTGAGGGAAGCGGCAAACAGTGTAGACCCACAGTCAGAAGTGAGGTTCCATGCTGCTGCTAAGTCACTTGTCGTGTCCGACTCTGTGCGGCCCCATAGACAGCAGCTCACCAGGCTCCCCCGTCCCTGGGATTCTCCAGGCAAGAACACTGGAGTGGGGTGCCATCACCTTCTCCAGTGAGGTTCCATACTTAGGGGCTTATTAAGTGCAGAAATCAAAAGTACTACAAAGACCAGCCATCACCCCAGAAAACCAATCTTCATCTGGACCCCCATTTGCCCAGAAGTCACAATCCATTCCTCAACTCTGTTTCAATAGAACATCAAATCTGTGATATAGGTTTTTTTTTTTCTTTTTTTTTTTTGGCCACACTGCATGGCTTGCAGGATTTCAGTTCACTGACCGGGGATGGAACCTGGGCCCTGGCAGTGAAAGCTCTGAATCCTAACCACTGGCCACTAGGGAACTCCCTGAGATATCATTTCATACTATTAAAATAATGTAGGCTTTATTTTCATTTGTTGTTCAGTCATTCAGTCCTGTTCAACTCTTTGTGACCCCAGGGACTGCAGCATGCCAGGCTTCTCTGTCCTTCACTATCTCCTGGAGTTTGCTCAAACTCACGTCCATTGAGTCGGTGATGCCATCCAACCAGCTTATCCTCTGTTGTCCTGTTCTCCTCCTGCCTTCAAAGTTTCCCAGCATCAGGGTCTTTTCCAGTGAGTCAGCTCTTTGCATCAGGTGGCCGAATTATTGGAGCTTCAGCTTCAGCATCAGTCCTTCCAGTGAATATTCAGGATTGATTTCCTTTAGGATTGACTGGTTTGATCTCCTTGCAGTCCAAGGGACTCTCAAGAGTCTTCTCTAGCACCACAGTTCAAAAGCATCAATTTTTCGGCGCTTAGTCATTTAAGACAATCATGATAAAAGGGAGAGAAAATGAAAGAAAAGTTGTCCCATCCATCTGTCACAAATTGAATATAGCATTGTCGCCCCCCACCCAAATTCATGTTCACCGCAACCTCAGAATGGGACCTTCTTTGGAAATAGGGTCTTTGCGGATGTAATGAGTTAGGGTATTGAGATGCTTTCCAGACCTGACTGAGGAAGTGCCATAATGGGGGTTGACATCCACCATAACAAGGACCAAAAGGTTCGTTGCAAGGAGCCCAAGAGCTAGGACGCCTATCAAAGGCTGCTGGTCAAGCTGAACAGGCCAGACCAAGCACCTCCATTTTCAGTCAAGTTGTACTGAAGAGATTGTGAGCTACACCAGCCGTCCACCTTGGTCCCTTTTCCAGATGATAGAGAAGATGAAGTTTTCGGGCTGGACAGGCAAGATAGCTGTGGTCATGGGGGCTGCAGCCAATGATGTGTGTGTCTAGGAGGTGCCCAAACTGAAGGTGTGTGCTCTGTGCCCAGAGTTGCATCCTCAAGGCCGGGGCAAGATCCTCACCTTTGGCCAGCTGGCCCTGGACTCCCCCATGGACTGTGGCCCTGTCTTCCTCTCTGGTCCTCCCCAGGGCTGAGAGGTGTACAGGCATTTCAGCAAGGCCCTAGGAACCCGGCATAGACACACCAAACCCTCTATACACTCCAAGGGCCAGAAGCTCGAGCACACCAGAGGCTGATGAGCCAGTCTCGGCTACACAAACTAACCCCAGATTCTACCTTGTTATTGAAAAGATTTGTGATGCTAAAAAAAAAAAAAAAGAGTCTTGAGATGACATCATTCTGGATTTAGGGTGTGACAGAAAAAGACAGAGAAACATACAAGGAATAAGGTGATGTGAAGAGGAGGAGCAGAGACTGGAGTTATGCAGCCATAAGACAAGGGCTGCCAGCAACACCAGGAGCTGGGGAAAGAGGCTGGGTTTTTCCTGCAGAACCTCCAAAAGGAATCAGCCCTCTGACACCAGGATCTTGGAGTCAGGCCTCCAGAACCGGGAGAGAATAAATACTGTTGCTTTAAGCCATTCAGTTTGTGCAACTTTGTTACATGGATGGACCCGAGAACACTCACACCTCTTCCTACTGTTATAGCATCTGCCCTGAAACATTTGTGTGTGACCTTTCACCCTTTTTCATGTTGATGGGAATCTTTTCTTCCTGTGTGTAGTTCATCCAAGACACTGCTCTCTTGTCAGTTTACAAGAGTATGTGAATGTTTTCCTAAGTGAATACTCAGCAGTCGTCATCTTAAATACTGGGACACAGATATATCATCATATATTTATTCATTAAAGATTTATTTATTTTTGGCTGTGTTGGGTCTTTGTTGCTGCAGGTGAGTTTTCTCTAGTTACAGCAACTTGGGGCTACTCTCTGGTTGCACTGATTGGGCTTGTCATCGCAGTGGCTTCTCCTGTTGTGGTGCATGGGCTTAATTGCGCCTCTGCATATGGAATCTCCCTGGAGCAGGGATCAAACCTGTGTCCGCTGCATTGGCAGGTGGATTCCTAACCACTGGACCACGAGGGCAGCCCTATCATCATTTGTTGAGCAAATTGTCTTGTTTTGAACACTTAGGTGGCTCCCATCTTTTTTCTGTTGGAGACAGGACAGCTGTGAGCATCCTTGAATTTAGACACTTGAACACACTGTGGAGTTTTCCTTCAGGACACTCTCAGTGTAAAGGAGTTACTTGTCAGAGACCATGAGACAAATATTAAGACCATGATGATTCATTTTCTCAAATCATCTCCAAAGTAACATTACCAAATGCACATCCTTTAGTTGTGTCCCAGCAGGTACATTTGCCATCATCTATGCCAGCCATGGGAATTGTTATTTTTTAACCCTTGAAATGTTGAGGTATACTTTTCAGTTATTTGTATACTGATCAGTAATTTCACTTCTAGATATACACCCAAAAGAATTGGAAAGAGCTACTGGGAAATGGCACCCCACTCCAGTACTCCTGCCTGGAAAATCCCATGGATGGAGGAGCCTGGTGGGCTGTGGTCCATGGGGTCGCTGAGGGTCGGACATGACTGAGCAACTTCACTTTCACTTTTCACTTTCATGCATTGGAGAAGGCAATGGCAACCCACTCCAGTGTTCTTGCCTGGAGAATCACAGGGACGGGTGGGCTGCCATCTCTGGGGCCGCACAGAGTTGGACACGACTGAAGTGACTTAGCAGGAACTGAAACAAGTACACACATATTCACAGCAGCAGGATTCACAGGAGCCATAGGTGGGAACAATGTAAGTGTCCGCTGATGGATAATGGACAAACACAATGTGGTCCAACTGTGCAGTGGAATATTACTCAGCCTTAGAAAGGATAGAGATTCTGACACCTGCTACAACCTGGGTGAACCTCAAGGAAGTGATGCTCAGTGAGAGAAGCAGACATAGAAAGCTGATTCCACTCACAGGAGGTCCCTGGAGGAGTCAGATCCACAGAGACTGAAGTAGATGGTGGGGCCAGGGACTGGGGGAGGATAGGAGGAGTCAGTGTTTCATGGGAGCAGAACTTCAGTTTGGGAAGATGATGGTGGGGGACAATGATGGTGGGGATGGTTGCATGACAATGTGAATGTGCTTAATGCCACTGAGCTGTGCGCTCAAAAATGGTTGAGATGGTGGGTTTTATGTCATGTAGATTTTACCACAATACAAAAACATTTTTAACGGGGAAAAAATGAGGTAAAATGTATTTGCAGTGAAATGCACAGATCTTGGTCTGTAGTTTGATGCATTTTAACAAATGACCGCTCGTTATGTGAACAGAATCCTACCACATCGGAATGCTGTGGTTCTAATTCATGAATTCTGGTTTTTCATGTTATTGGTTATTTGCATTTCCTCTTATGGGAATTTCCTCACTGTGGTTTTTGCCCATTGCATCAGGGTGGGATGCTGCCAAGAACCAAAATAAACCTGAACAACCTTAGAAAGGAGGCTTCTCAGTCTAGACACTGCACATCTCTAAGTGCCCATGTGAACCAGGGGTCCAGGGAAAATCGTGCAGTAAGAGAGCATCAGCCGAGACATGTGTGGGTGACACACGCTTGCACAACCCCAGCCTGTGTCTGCAAAGAGACCCCTGACCCCAGTAATGCATGTCCCTTGGGAAGGGACTGAGATGATGGTCTTTTTGCTCTGTTCTATCTGCCGTGGCTGAAAATATCATTTGCCACTACATATAATAAAGTAAACAGGCTCAGAATTTAAAATGTATTGGGACTTCCCTGGCTGTCCAGTGGTTATCCATGCTTTCACCACAAGAGGCACGGGTTCCATCCCTGGTTGGGAAGCTAAGTCCAACAAGCCACATGGCACATACAAAAAAAGAAAAGGAGAAAAAAGAAATAAAATGTACTGCTGGTGTGCCATTGTCCCCAAGACCAGAGCATCTTCCTGAGCCCAGATCTGAAGACTCTTTTCTGGTTGAAACATCCACCTCGTCTCCCCTACCTCACATCTACCACTCAGATTCCATCTCCGGGTCTTTGAGTCTCATCCTTCCCTGGGCAGAGGACTGAGGGTCCCTTCCCAGCTCTGAGTCACCCCTGCACTGAAGGGCCAGCTAAAAGTTGATGGGTAGATGGGGAGGCAGACATATGGATGGGGACACAGGTGAGTGTAGACTATAGACAGCCGTCTATAGACGGCTCAAAGCATAGAAGGGTGGTGAAGGCTAGATGAGAGAAAACATGGGAAGGTCTTAGAACAGGGCCTGGCACATAGGCAGTCAATTAAATGTGACCTTGTGACGGGATGGGGAAGGGAGTTCACAGGTAGACAGTGGAATGGATGAATGTCTAGGTGGTAGGAGGATGAAGGAATGAATGAAGCCATGATCGGCAAGTGAATATGTAGGCAGACTGATGCTGCTGCTGCTGCTAAGTCGCTTCAGTCGTGTCTGACTCTGTGCGACCCCATAGACGGCAGCCCACCAGGCTCCCCCATCCCTGGGATTCTCCAGGCAAGAACACTGGAGTGGGTTGCCATTGCCTTCTCCAATGCATGAAAGTGAAAAGTGAAAGTGAAGTCACTCAGTCGTGTCCAACTCTTAGCGATCCCATGGACTGCAGCCCACCAGGCTCCTCCGTCCATGGGATTTTCCAGGCAAGAGTACTGGAGGGGAGTGCCATTGCCTTCTCTGAGGTAGGCAGACTAGGTTATGTGAATAAGTGCTGACATCAATATGGCAAGAAATGGTTGGGTAGATGGAGGATTGGACAGATGGAAAGATAGGGGGATGATGGATGATGGATGACAGGTAAATCTATGGGCCTAAGGATGGATGATTGGTGATGTATTAATAGATGAATGGATGAATGGACAGATGGGTGGATGGATGGATGGATATAAGAGCATATTATAGATGATGAAGGTAAGCCTGACTGGCTGGCTGGGTAGATGAATGAATGGATTGATGAGTCTATGGATGCATGAATGAATGGATAGGCCTATGGATGGATAATGAGTGATATATTAGTAGATGAATGGATGGATAGATAGAAAATCATATAATAGATGGTGCATATAAGGATGAGTGGATGGATGGATAAGTCTATGGATAGATGGAAGAATGGATGGGCCTATGGATGGATGATGGATGATATATTAATAGATGAATGGATGGATGGGTAGATGGATGGATGGATACAAGAACATATTATAAATGGTGGATGAATGGATGGATAGATAAATGAATGGGTGGGTGCGTCTGTGGATGGATGAGGGATATTTGGGAGGATGAATGAATGAATGATGGATGGATAACTAGGTGATTGAGTGGATGGATGAAGGAATGAATAGGTCTATGGTTGGGTGGATGGATGAAAGAATGGATAGAGGGATGATTAATGTATGAGCAGTGGATGGATGGATGGTGGATGGATGGTAGATGGATGGATGGGTGGATGATAGATGGATGGATGGACAGATGGATGGATGGATGGTGGATGGATGGTGGATGGGTGGATGGATGGATGGATGGTGGATGGATGGTAGATGGATGGATGGGTGGATGGATGAATGGATGATAGATGGATGGATGGGTGGATGGCTGGGTGAATGGATGGGTGGATGGTGGATGGGTGGATGGTGGATGGATGATGGATGGATGGATGGATGGATGATGGATGGATGGGTGGTAGATGGTAGATGGATGGATAGATAGTGGATGGATGGATGGATGGATGGATGGTGGATGGATGGATGGGCTGGGGGTGGATGGATGGATGACCATACGCATGGATGGATGACCAGATGGACAGATGGATATGTGGACACTGTCCCCATTGAGTCCCACATCCAATAGGGCTGCAGGCCACCGCTTCCAGGCCTGGTTGGTTCTCAGGGGCTTCACTTTCTGTCTTGGATGTAGCCTTCTGCTACCCTCTGGGCCTCAGTCTCTCCCCACATTTGGGGAAGGGACAGGGGGAGCCCAGAGTCCACTATGCTGCTCCCTCTCCCACCACCTCCATTCCTCCTCCCCAGGAAGGACTGGTTCAGGATCAACGAATGAAGAACAAGATGCAAAAAGGTAATTAATCTATGGAGAGGGGAGGAGTGTTAATACCTTGAAGACACAGGGGACACACTGTCAGCTCCCACCAATTAGTGGCCTAAACCTGTGTGGCTGCTCTCCATGCTGCGGCCGAGTTGATTACTCTAATTAATTTTGCATCGACCCACATGGATCTGCCGGGGAGCGCTGATTGGCCTGGGAGATGGATGCTGCCGGCTGGCCCATGGCCCCCATGGTCCCCGGTTCTCCACACTCCCCGCCGCTTGGCCGGTCCCTCAATGTCCAATGTGCAAGGTCAAATGCTGCCCCACCCCCACACCAGCTTCTAGCATCCAGCCCACAGCCCAGTACACACCCGGATCTGCAGAATAGGGTGAGGGCACAGCCGGGAGCCTGTTGCCCTGTAACAATGATTGTGCAGAGCTGGAGGCAACTTCCAGGGCTGATGAGAGACCCCTCAGCTGGCCTGGCCTCTGAGGACCGCCCAATGGGAGGGCGTATTCAGGGGGTGAGGGAGCTATGTGCAGCTAAGGAAGCTTCTCCCTGCCTCGGCTTAGGGCAAGAGCCAGACTCACCTTTCCCCAAGCATGGGGGCACTTCCTGCAATCCAGGCCTTTAGTTTCTTGTTCCAATGCACTCAGATGGTTAAAGCCTCTGCCTACAATGCAGGAGACCTGGGTTCAATCTCTGGGTCGGGAAGATCTCCTGGACAAAGAAATAGCAACCCACTCCAGTATTCTTGCCTGGAAAATCTCATGGATGGAGGAGCCTGGTAGGCTACAGTCCACGGGATTGCAAAGAGTCGGACACAATTGAGTGACTTCACTTTCACTTTTTTTTTTTCCCCACGACACAGCCCTGGAGGTCAGAGGCCTTACAGGACTAAATCCAGGTGTGGGCAGGGCTGGTCCCTCCAGAGGCTCCTGGGAAGCACTAGCTACCCCCTTTTCCAGCTTCTAGAGATGTCCACATCCTTGGCTCACAGCCCCTCCCTCCATCACAATCAGCAGCCCAGCATCTCCCATCTCTCTCTGCCTCTGTCCCTCCCACCTCCCTCTTAAAAGGACCCTGTGATGACACTGGGCCCCCAGGAAATCCAGGATCATCCCCATCTCAGAGGCCTTAACTTAATCCTTCCTGCCAAGTCCCCTCTTCTGTGTGAGGTGACACATCCACAGATCCTGGGACCAGACAGGAACATCTTTGGGGCCATTATTCTGTAGACCACAGGGAGGTGTCCCAAAGCAGTGCCCGAGCTCTGGTCAGAAGCTGGATACAGCCATACCTGAAGGGGCTGTTTTGTTTTTTCTAATATATATAATTTTATTTATTTACTTTCGGTTGTTCTGGGTCTTTGTTGTTGTGAGCAGGCTTTCTCTAGTTGTGGAGAGCGGGTGCTGCTCAGCTGTGGTACACAGACTTCTCACTGGAGTGGCTTCTCTTGCTGTGGAACACAGGCTCTAGAGCACAGGCTCAATAGTTGTGACGTATGGACTTAGTTGCTCCGAAGCATGTGGGGTCTTCCCAGACCAGGGACTAAACCCATGTCTCCTGCATTGGCAGGTGGATTTTTAACCACTGAGCCACGAGGGAAGCCCTTAAGGGACTGTTTAAGTTGTTGGCATGAACAGAAGACAGGGACATATGTGGCCCAGAGATCTACTCCAGGAAACAGAAGACAAACGTTCTGTATAATCTCAAAGAAAAGAAAGAAGTCAACGATTTTATAGAAAAAAGATGAAAGATGAAATGCTAAGTAAGATGAGAGACTCAGATCAAAAGAAGGCTGGCAGAGCAAAGCCTGTCAATTAATGACAGCAAAACTATCATCATATGTGGTACAGATCAGAATCAACATTACGGCGATTCAAAGTGGCCACTAGTTTGCTCAATCATGCCAGAAGGCAGAGGGGAAAAACAGATAAGACAGAGGGCTGATGTTCCCAAACAGAACCATATTCCACAATGTAACAGAAGAAAACTTTCCTCGGGTGAAGAGAGGTCTGAATCTACAGCCCCCAAAAAGGGCTTCCATTTTTGAGGCAAAATTAAAGTAAAACAATCAAGCCCAACAATTCTCCAGGGGATATATGTGCATGTAGAGGCTTAAAGGGAACACACAGAAAGATAACTGTCAGGCACTTAAAAGTGCCAAGGATATTAAAGACACCAAGCTGTCACATAAAGGAAATAGTGTTAGAAAGACAAGGAAATAATGGGTAGATGCCTCATAACAGGCTTTAACCCATTTCTCCTAGTACTTGTTGAAAAGGATACACAGAAAAATAAGGCAGGGAAGGATCAGTATGGTTTAAATGATGAGATCAAGCTAATAGACATATCAGACTCTCCTGGGACAGAGAACAGAATTCTTTTAAAGGCCCTGGATCAAAAGCCAGCCACCTACTGGAGGGTGGGGTGGACTGGGAGGTTGGGATTGACAGGTATACACTGCTGATACTATGTATACAATAGATAACTAATGAGAACCTACTACATAGCACAGGAAGCTCTACTCAATGCTCTGCAGTGACCAAAAATGGGAAGGAAATCCGAAAAAGAGGGGATATATGTCTATATATAGCTGACTTTACTTTGCTGTACAGTGAAAGAGGAGAGTGAAAAAGTTGACTTGAAGCTCAACATTCAGAAAACTAGGATCATGGCATCCGGTCCCACCACTGCATGGCAAATAGATGGGGAAACAGTGGAAACAGTGACAGATTTTATTTTTTGGGATTCCAAAATCACTGCAGACGGTGACTGCAGCCATGAAATTAAAAGACACTTATTCTTTGGAAGGAAAGTTATGACCAACCTAGACAGCATGTTAAAAAGCAGAGACATTACTTTGCCAACAAAGGTACGTCTAGTCAAGGCTATGGTTTTTCCAGTAGTCATGTATGAATGTGAGAGTTGGACTATAAAGAAAGCTGAGTGCAAAGAATTGATGCTTTTGAACTGTGGTGTTGGAGAAGACTCTTGAGAGTCCCTTGGACTGCAAGGAGATCCAACCAGTCCATCCTAAAGGAGATCAGTCCTGGGTGTTCATTGGAAGGACTGATGTTGAATACTTTGGCCACCTGATGCAAAGAACTGACTCATTTGAAAAGACCCTGATGCTGGGAAAGATTGAAGGCAGGAGGAGAAGGGGACAACAGAAAATGAGATGGTTGGATAGCATCACTGATTCAATGGACATGGGTTTGAGTAAACTCCGGCAGTTGGTGATGGACAGGGAGGCCTGGCGTGCTAAAGTCCATGAGGTTGCAAAGAGTCAGACACAACTGAGTGGCTGAACTGAACTGAACAGTAGAAACTAGGCTTCCCTGGTGACTCAGATGGTAAGGGGTCTGCCCTACAATGTGAGAGACCTGGGTTTGATCCCTGGATTGGGAAGAATCCCTGGAGAAGGAAATAGCAACCCACTCCAGTGCTCTTGCCTGGAAAATACTATGGACGGAGGAGCCTGGCAGGTTACAGTCCATGGGGTTGCAAAGAGTCAGACACGACCGAGCAACTAACATACACACAGTAGAAACTAACACATTGTGAAGCAACTATACTCTGAAAAAAACTAATTTTAAGAAATAGTAAGGATGTTGGGCTTCCCTGATGGTCCATTGGTTAGGAATCTGCTTGCCAATGCAGGGGACATGGGTTCTATCCCTGGTCTGGGAAGATCCTATATGCCATAAGGCAATTAAGCCCATGCTTGACAAGAGAAGCCATCGCAATGAGAAGCCTGCGCACTGCAACTAGAGAAAAGCCCATGTAGCATCGAAGACTCAGAGCAGCCAAAAATAAATATAAAGAAATACATTTATAAAACTATATTAAGGCTGTAGATCTTGTCAAGAAGAGGAAGACTTAGAGATAACATTCTAGACGTGTTTATTTTTGACTTTATTGAAACTCTTAGAAGCTGACATGAAATTATCACCTGATAACCTTCTACAGCAAATATAAAGTTTAAATTTTCACAAACTTGAACTTATTAGAAGGAATGCAAGGCTCATCCGAAATTCTATAAAGCAAGAATACATACACATATACCTATATATGTGTATGTAGGTGTATAAAATATTAAATATATCCATGTATTTTTTTTTAAAAAAGCCAGGCACCTCGTGAGCCCTGAAGAAATCCTGATCCATTCCTTACAGTGGAAAGAAGGCTGCCATATTTGTCAACCACAATTACTGTTAGCCACTCAGTTGTGTCCGACTCTGTGACCCCATGAACTGTAGCCCGCCAGGCTCCTCTGTCCGTGGGATTCTCCAGGCAAGAAAACTGGAGTGGGTTGCCATGCCCTTCTCCAGGGGATCTTCCTGACCCAGGGACTGAACTTGGTTCAGGCAGATTCTTTACAGCCTGAGCCACCAGTACCAAAGCATGAAAAAGTAGTAATTTTGTGATCAAAACAATTCGAGTCCTTGAGAAACAATGCTAACAAAACTATCCTCACCAAAAATCTATGGGTGGTGGCCAGGTACAAATCTAATGCCTTAAGTGCTTCCATAGCTAAAGGAAAAGACAGTGAATGTAAATAAAGCCAGCATCTCAAGAAGGCAACAACCCTAAAACAGAGCTAATGAAAACAGAGGAACAAATTAATAAAGATAAAAGCTGAAATTAACGAGTTAGAAAAGGGGAACACAGCAGAATTAATAAATAAACCCCATAGCTGCTTCCCTGAAAATAAAAAAGAAAAGAAAATGCTCTAAAATAGACAAACCAGCTGGTAGAATCAAGACAGTCAGAAGAAACACAAATGAGAATTAGGAATGAGAGAAAGGCTATGAAACCATAAATACTGAGGCTGTTTGGATGCACAAAGATAAAACAGTGGAGGATTCTATGCTAATGAACTTGAAAACTGGGATAAAATGGATAATTTTCTAGAAAAAGCACAAATTACATAAATTGACCCCAAGAGCAGCAGAATATTTAAGGAAAGACATGAGAGAGTTTTGCCTCAAGGTGATGCCATGGGTCTCTACCAAAAATAGTTGAAAAGGAGATGTTCAAACAAATACTCATTCATGAATATTTATAGCAGCACAGTTCACACCAAGTGTCCATCCACAGATGATGGATAAACGCTACATAGTTCCTCCACACAAGGGAGCATCCCTTAGCCCTGCAAAGGGGAGAAGCCCTGACACTTGCTACCACGTGGATGGACCCTGAGAACACGATGCTCAGTGAGATAAGCAGACACAGAAGGACACGCGGGGTGTGATTCCACTGATTGGAAACATTCAAAACAGGCTGATTCACAAACACAGAGAGTGGGTTCCTGGTTGTCAGGGGCTGGGGAGGGCATGGGGTGACTACTGACGGGGACAGAGTTTTTGACTGAGGTATGGTGATACTGAAATTAGTAATAATAAACATGTATTTGGTCTTTGTCTCAGTTCCCGGCTCAGAGCTCATCAAATGCTGGAATTTCCTAAGTGACAAGAGATATAAAGGAAAGTGAAAGTGAAATCGCTCAGTCGTGTCCTACTCTTTGCGACCCCATGGACTGTAGCCTATCAGGCTCTGTCCATGGGATTTTCCAGGCAAGAGTGCTGGAGTGGATTGCCATTTCCTTCTCCAGGGGATCTTCCTGACCCAGGAATCGAACCTAGGTCTCCTGCATTGCAGGCAGATGCTTTACCGTCTGAGCCACCAGGGAAGCTATAAAGGGGTCTTTAGTTATTCACAATATAAGTACCTTCAAGCACAGTGACAGACTATTTTCTTGGGCTCCAAAATCACTGTGGATGGTGACTGCAGCCATGAAATTAAAAGATGCTTGCTTCTTGGAAGAAAAGCTATGAGAAACCTAGACACTGCATCAAAAAGCAGAGACATCACTTTGCAACCAAACATCCATATAGTCAAAGCTATGGTTTTTCCAATAGTCATGTATGGATGTCAGACCTGGACCATAAAGAAGGCTGAATACCAAAGAATTGATACCTTCAAACTGTGGTGCTGGGGAAGACACTTGAGAGTCCCTTGGACAGCCAGGAACCAGTCAATCCTAAAGGAAATCAACCCTAAATATTCATTGGAAGGACTGATACTGAAACTCCAATACTATGGCCCCTGATGGAAAAGAAAAGACCCTGATGCTGGGAAAGACTGAAGGCAGGAAGAGAAGGGAATGACAGAGGATGAGATGGTTGGATGGCATCACTGACTCAATGGACATGAGTTTGAGCAAACGCTGGGAGATAGTGAAGGACAGCATGCATAGACTGTATGCTGCAGTCCATGGGGTTGCAAAGAGTCAGACATGACCAAGTGACTGAACAATAACAACCAGCAGGCCCCAATATTAAGCCTCCAAAGATAAAATGAAAAAGGAATCCACAGACTGCCCCCCATCTCCATGAAAGCAAAAAGAACAAAATCAAGTCTTATCCAGGTAAATCTAGAGATACTGGAATAAAACAATCCTACCATCATCAATTAAGACAGGTTCCAGGATGGCAGAAGCTAGTCAGTGTTGGAAAATCTATTCAGATAAAAATAGACTTCGTTGTCCTAATAGATTGGAGCAGATGAACCAAAGGCTCATCAGGAGATGCCACTGTTCGGTAGGCAGAATAGGGAAAAGGAGTCCAAAATGGCGGTGGCTAAAAGACAAGGAAGGTCAAAGGAAGGTCCGAGGACCAGAGTGAAGACTTCAGGCAGAACAAACAGCACTCCTGGTTAAGCCCAATTTGCATAGGGCAGACCCAGGTGAAGGAAAAACATATAAAAGGAGGAGCCAAAGCACTTTCTCACGGACTCTCTCTCCCGCATGCGTGCACTTTTTTCTTTCTTTCTCTCTCTCTCACTCTCCTGCTATCTTCTAAATAAAATAGAGCTGTAACACTGATTTGCCTAAGAGCTGTAGCACGGTTTGTCCAAGACCCGAGAGCTGTGACGCGCCAAGGGCTTTAATGTCCGTCGCTCCAAATCTTTGTTGTGACGAGACAAAGAACCGAGGAACATACACTCGCGTGACACCACTAATATTCACCAGAGATTCTAGGTAAAACAGGAAAATAACACTCTTTTTATTTTTTGCTTTAATGGAAGTTAGGTATTTCTTTTACTTTAAAATTTTTATTGGTGTATAGTTGCTTTACAATGTGTTAATTTCTGTTGTACACCAAAGTGAATCAGCTGTATGTATACATATATCCCCTGTTTTTGGATTTCCTTCCCATTTAGTTCACCACAGAGCACTGAGTAGAGTTCCTTGGGCTATACAGTAGGTTCTCGTAATGTCATAGTGTGTATGTGTCAACTCCAAGCTCCCCTTCCAACCAAGCCCCCTTTTCCCCTTGGTGTCCATATGCTTGTTCTCCGTGTCTGTGTCTCTATTTCTGCCTTGCAAATAAGTTCGTCTATATCATTTTTCTAGATTCCACATATATGGGTTAGTATATGATATTTGTTTTTCTCTTTCTGACATAACTTCACTCTGTATGACAGTTTCTAGATCATCTTAGGAAATTTCAACATTTTATGAACTCTGAATCAGAAACAGAGATGAAGATCAAATAACACAATCAACACATCTCTACAAGTGACCCAGTTTTGTTCCTTTTATGGCTAAGTAATAGTCCACTATAATATATGCACCACATCTTCTTTACCCATTCACCTGCTGATGGGCATTTAGGTTGTTTCCATGTCTTAGCTATTGTAAACAGTGCTGCTATGAACATAAGGGTGCATGTGTCTTTTTGAATTATAGTTTGATCCCTGAGTTGGGAAGATCCCCTGGAGAAGGGAAAGGCCACCCACTCCAGTATTCTGGCCTGGAGAATTCTGTGGACTGTATGGTCCACGGGGTCGCAAAGAGTCAGATGACACGACTGGGTGACTTTCACTCACTCATTCACTTTCTCTGGATATAGGCTCAGGAGTGGGATTGCTGGGTCATATGGTAACTCTATTTTTAGTTTTAAGGTGATTCTATCTTTAACGTGAATGAATAAATGGACAGGACTTCTGGTACCATTGTTAAACACTTGAAACCTTCACAGAAGTCTCCAAGAAACAGTGTACCAGTAGCATCTTCTACCTTTTTCATTGGGGACCCACATGTGCCTTGACCAGGGGCAGGGGTTCACAGAGGTACAGGGAGATGGGCAAGAGGTCCATACTAAACCCCGGAACCTGCACCAGATCTCCCCAAAATCCCTGAAGCCTGCACCTCAAGAGGGCTGAATGGAATGGTGAGGACCTTCAGAAGGCTCATGCCCCCTTCTCTTTTCCATGAAGCCTTCTAGTAAATCCCTTCTATGGACAGTAATTCACCAACATCACCGGGGCAGGTTGACCACACTGTGGAGGTGCTGGCAAGCTCCATAAGGCAGGATAACAAAACAGTTCATAATGGTAGGACAGGTAACACTTGAATCAATGCCCACTCTGATACCACACAGGGCCCAGGGGGCTCCTGGGCACAAGGCCTTTGATTTCCCCCTTTCTTTGATTATAGGAAACAGCCTTCACTCAGCCTCCGTGAACTTCCTTGAGTTCTAATGGCAGATTCAAGCAGTTGCTAATTAGGGAAGGGAGGGGATGCAAGACCAGGGAAAACCAAAGTCAGGAACAGCCTTGGGGCAAGGTCCTGGTTCCCCAATAGTGGATACACACAACAGTACCTTTGAGCTATTTTGCAGATACTGAAACCCCTCCAGGTAGAAGCGTTATTCATTCAGTCCTGTCCGACTCTTGGCAACCTATGGACTGTAGCTTGCCAGGCTTCTCTGTCCATGGGATTCTCAAGGCAAGAATACTGGAGTGGGTTGCCATTTCCTACGCCAGGGGATCCTCCCAACCCAGGAATCAAACAGGGTCTCCTGCATTGCAGGCACATTTTTTTTTACCATCTAAGCCATCAGAGAAGCTAATAATTAACAGTGATATGCAGCCCACAAACATGTAGACCCCAGACTAGCTGGACCTGAAGGTTGATGATGCTGACTCCTACTTAACTCACCAGGCGCTCATGAGAAGAATGGCCACAAGCTGAACATGCCCGCTTTGAACAATGACTATAAAACTTCTCACTACCTTCCCCAAGTGGGGACACATGATTTTGAGGGCATTAGCCCACTGTGGCCCCCTTTGCCTGGCAAAGTAATAAGGCTATCCTTTTCTACTTCACCCAAAATTCTGTCTTTGAGATTTGATTTGGTGCAGGTGTACAGAAAGGCTGAGCTTTCAGCATCAACTGGGGCTGTAAAACCAGTATGATTTCTTAAGCTGAAATGGGAAAGGAATTCACATGTTGCTGTTTTCAGAGGTTGTCACTGTATCATGGAAACCCCAAGAGAGTTTATGAAGTGTTACCAAGGTGTTCACAACAGTTACAATGTAAATATGCAAAAGCAACAGTAGCTTTCTGTGGATGGGTGACAACCCTTGAGAACACAGATTTGGAAAAAAGAATCCATTCACAACAGTGTGCATGCTAAGACATTTCAGTCATGTTCCACTCTTTGCGGCCCCATGGACTGTAGCCGGCCAGGCTCCTCTGTCCATGGGATTCTCCAGGCAAGAATAGTGGAGTGTATTGTCATGCTCTCCTCCAGGGGATCTTCCCCACCCAGGGATGGAACCCACGTCTCTTATATCTCCTGCATTGGCAGGCAGGTTTTTTTTTTACCACTAGTGCCACTTGAGAAGCCCTATTCATGACAGCAATGAAAACAAAAACTCAAGAAACTCACAGACACTTCAGACATATGTGGGACTTAAAAACACACACACAAACCTATTGAAGGACAATTAACATGGAATATATGAAGAGATGCTCCAATTCTGAAGGAGAAGACCCAAGAGTATAAAAAACATGTCAATTTCCTCCATATCCATCCATACAATGGTATTTCAATACAGATGAAAATTCCAGTCAGATTCTTTTCCCCAGGGTGAAGGAGAACTGAATAAAATTATTCAAAAGTTCTTTTGGCAGAATACACTGCTGGCTTGGGAGTTGCCAGGGTTTTAAGAGCCCAGTAGTCGGGGATGGGGGACTACATATTTTTGCAAGAAATTGAAATGCATTGTGAAACGACAATACTTACAAAGTCATGCTATCACTGGCCTAAAAGCTGATCAAAGTATATACTGGGCTTCCCAGGTGGCACACTGGTAAAGGATCCACCTACAATTCAGGAGACACAGGAGACGTGGGCTGGATACTTGGGTCGGGAAGATCCCCTGGAGCAGGACATGGCAACCCATTTCAGCATTACAGAGGAGCCTGGAGGGCTAGTTCATAGGATCGCAAAGAGCCAGACATGACAGAGCTCCCACGTGTGCATAATTGAGGTGCCTTTTCATTTTGAGCCACAGAGGCTGCTGTTGGCAGAGCTGTTACAGTTACAGATAGAATGATATGGGTTTTCTTTTTAAATCTGTATTTATTCATCTGGCTGCACCAGGTCTTAGTCGTAATATGTGGGGTCTTTAATTGTGTCGTGTTAGATCTAGTTCCCCGACCAGGGATGAAACCCAGGCCCCCTGCTTTGGGAGTACAGAAGTTAGCCACTGGACCACCAGGGAGGTCCAATGATATGGGTTTTCTATTTCTCTCCTTACACCAAAGGAAGCACATTCCTGGGTTAGAGGGGATGGTGTCTAAAATGGCTCACAGCTCTAGAAATAGTTGTAAGATATTAACTGTAGCACTCTTTGACTTGTTTTTTATAATTGGAAATAATGTCTGGATCAATCTGGAGTCCTTCCTTGGTGGGAACTTTGTAGTGATGGTGGAGGGGTGCATACACCCCTCCATCGCAGGGCTCAATCCTTTGACTTGAAGTGGCCATTAGCAACTTCAACCCAAGGAGAGACTTGAAATCACCTTGACAATGTCTACCCTGTGCTCAGATGTGTGAGTCACCCCTTGCTGGGTGACCAAAGACCCAAAACTTAGGGACTTAAAACAGCACCCATTTTTAAATTTTTAAAAATATTTATTTATTTGTTTGGCTGCACCTCGCAGCAGGCAGCTGCTGAGTTTACCTGACTAAGGATCAAACCCACATTCAGGGGAGGGGACTGTCCCAGGGTGTGACTCGCTTGGGGACTGACCTAAGGTGTACTGGCAACACCAGGTGACACTCTGGTCCTGGAAGTGTGATGAGCGAGGGGATGAGTCACTCCAGTTGTTCAGACTGTCCCACCTGTATCCGCTGATAGCTAGCCAACTCCAGACAAGATCAGCAAGTGACCTCCCCAATCACACACAGAATACACTGTTGCATATTGTAGTATACTATACATCACTTTGCCAACAAAAGTCCTTATAGTGAAAGCTATGGTTTTCCTACTAGTCACCTACAGATGTAAGAGTTGGACCATAAAGAAGGCTGAGCACTGAAGAATTGATGCTTTTGAATCGTGGTACTAGAAAAGACTCTTGAGAGTCCCTTGGACTGAAGAAGATCAAACAAGTCAGTCCAAAAGGAAATCAACCCTGGATATTCATTGGAAGGACTGATGCTGAAGCTGAAGCTCCAATAGTTTGGCCACCTGATGTGAAGAGCCGACTCATTAGAAAAGACCCTGATGCTGGGAAAGATTGAAGGCAAAAGAAAAAGTGGGTGGCAAAGGATAAGATGGTTAGATAGTATCACTGACTCAATGGACATGAATTTGAGCAAACTCTGGGAGACAGTGAAGGACAGGGAAGCCTGGCATGCTGCAGTCCATGGAGTTGCAAAGAGTTGGACATAATTTAGCAACCTAACAATAGCAACAACTGCTATTATCCTTGCTGCTATATCCCAGTGAGGTATTGTGAGTGTTTGTTATGCAGCATCATAGCATTTGATGACTGATACAGCCTCACTAATTAGCTTCTCTACAGGAGAGGCCTGGAGCAGGCAGACTGAGAAACTGGGATATTCTTAATAAAGAGTGATGTTTCATGAATGGATAAAGAATGTGGTATATCTATACAGTGGAATATTACTTAATTATAAGAAAGAATGGAATTATGTCACTTGCCACAACATGGATGGACCTAGAGATGTTCACCCTAAGTGATGAAAGGCAGAAAGAGAAAGACAAACATGATTTATCACTTATATGTAAATCTAAAATATGACACATATCATGTGATGTTGCTTAAATGTGGAATCTAACAAATGGTTGCTGTTGTTCAGTCATGGTACAAAGGAACTTATTTATAAAACAGAAATAGGGCTTCCCTGTTAGTCCAGTGGTTAAGAATGCACCTTGCAATGCAGGCCACATGGGTTTGATCCCTGGTCTGGGAAGATTCCACATGCCACAGAACAACCAAGCTGGTATGCTGTAACTACTGAGCCCTTAAGCCCCATCCACTGAGGCTGTGTGTTGCAAGTATTTAAGCCCACATGCCCTAGAGCCTGTGCTCCACAACAAGAGAATCACCACAATGAAAAGCCCACGCACAGCAATTAGAGAGTAGTCCCTACTTGCCACAACTAAAGAAAGCCTGTGTGCAGCAACAAAGACCCAGCACAGCCAAACATAATTTTTTTTTAAGTAGGAATAGTACAAGTGCCCATCAGTGGATGATAGATAAACAATATTGTCCCTCCACGTACCCGAATATTACTTGACCATGAAAAAGAGAGAAGCACTGACATTTGCTACAACAAAGATGGACCCTGAGAACACGATCCTCAGTGAGAGAAACAGACACAGAAGGATACACAGGATGTGATTCCATTGATGGGAAACGTCCAGAACAGGCCAATCCGCAGACAGAGATTGGGGATCATGGCTGTCAGGGGCTGGGGCAATGACTACTCATGGAAAAGGGGTTTCTCCTGAAATTTGATAGTGAACTTAATTGCACAGCTCCTGAATATGCTAGAAACCACTGGATTGCACACTTCAAAACGTTTAATTTTATGATATGTGAATTTTACCTCAATCTTTAAAACAAGGATAAGAAATTCAGTTATGTTGGCAGGCACAATACAGTTATCAAAACTAATAGAAAAGATGGGTATCTACTGGCCTGAAAATATTCTCAATATTACCATTAAGTGGGGGAGGGGAACAAAAAAAACAGCATTTTGATTCCCTGGTTACAAAATGAGTACTTCATATCCACAAGGATATCTGCATGGAAAAACCCTGAACTATATTATGGATCAGGATAAGAGAGGTCTACACCTGATGTGGACTCCTGCAAAGGGTTCTGAAACAGAAAAAGGATATTACAAGAAAACTGGGGAAATCCAAACCAAGTCTATAAGGTATAAATCAGCATTAATTTCTCATTTATAACAAACTTTTCTATATGTCTAAAATGATCCTACAATACAAAATCTCATTCTTTGTGTTTGCTTAAACCTGGGAAAATTTTTTAAAGGGAGAGAACAGTTGTTTCAGTTCTAAGGAATGAAATTACCAATAATTAGCTTTTCTCTGTTCTTTTCAATATTTTCTAATTATTTCCCACCCTGGCAACATATTATTATTTTTCAATCAGAAAGAGGTCCTAATCTTTAGTGCCGGTCATAGTGTACGAAGCCATTCTTACAAAATTCTTTAATATTTATGTATCATTAGTTTCCAGGAATGTATGCATCTGTATGGGAGAAATCTGGAAAGGTTTCTCTCTGGAATGGGGAGATGGATATTTTTGGTAGTGGTGGTGGATGATCTTTATTTGACTACATTTTCACCACCACAGACTTGCAGTGTTTGTGTAATAAAAAATAATAATGGGATTTATTTTTCTACCCACGAACTTCCCCCATGGTCTCCTGTGAATTTTCCCAATGACCTTTCCCAATACCCGCAGTAATTGATTCTCAATCAGATATTCAAATAGGTGCTTGGAAGGAAGACACAGTGATTTGGCAACTTTGATGATAAAGAATTTTTCCTTGGCCGCTCTTCCATCCTGCCGACTGCTACTTGTCTCCTACCCACTCCCACCCCCTCGACCCCCACTTTTCCAGCTCAGCCCCAACTTTGTGCCCCCTCCACCGCCTTGCAAATATCTTTTGGTTTTAAGAGTTCCCCAGGGAAGCCTTGTTCTAAATGAGGTGTAAAAATCTAAGCGGCACACACACACACACACACACAAAATAGCGAGAGGTTGGAATCAATACCCTCTTCACAGCTGCATCGATTAACAACCATATTCTTCATTTATTAATTATGAAGGGGGATTTCAGAGCCGCTTTCTCCTTCTCTGACTGTGACATGGCGGCCCCCCATCCCCACTTCCGGTGGCTGCCCCTCCCCCTCAAGGCTGCTCTGGGCCTGGGGGTCTCTGGTCCCCTGACTGCACCCCCTAGTCCTGGGAAAAGAGGAGGAAGGCAAACACCTGATCCCACCTGCGGGTCCAGCCAGAAACCAAGTGCTTGAGAATTAGCCTTGCAGCAAATTATTCTATTCCTTGGCTTCTTTGCTGTTTGTTCTCCTTGTCTCCCCTACTAGAACGTAAGCTCGGTGAGGGACATCACCAGGTTTGTCCCTGCCCTGTTTCAATGGAGGTTTGCTCAGTGATAGTGCAGGTGGAGCCTGAAAAGAGAGGGCTGTTCGGATGAGGGCAGTAAGCATCAGTCCTTTGTCTGGGCTGAACCATTGTTACACCAGGGCAAGATATCCTGGGTCTGGGAACTCATGGGACAGAGGCCAGGTCAGGCTCACCTTTATTCCTGAGAGGCAGCATCAAGATAGCCCAGAAGTGACCACAGAAAATGCCCGTGGCAGACGAACAGAGGGGTGAATTTATAAATAGAAGGGTGGGTGAGTGGATGGACAGGTGGGTGGAAGGGTGGATGAATCAATGGATAAATAGGAAGGAGTGGATGGGGGATGAGTAGGAGGGTTGAGGAATGAATGAGTGTAAATGGATGGTGGGTAGATGGATGTGTAAATTGGGTGGAAGTTGGATGGATGGGAGGAAGGATGAGTAGATAGCTCAAAGGATAGATAAATGGTGGCATGAATAGATGGATGAATAGATAAATGCATGGGTAGGCAGGTGAATGGTTTGGTGGATGAATGGATGGATGGATGGTTGGCTAGGTGGATGAGTGGATGGGCAGATGAATAAATATGCATGTAATGTGTGGGAGAATGGACAGAGAAATGGGTGGATGGACAGAAAGATAGGTAAGTGGTTGGATGAATGGAGGGAATATATGGGTGAATTGCTAGGTGGGTGGGTGGATGGATTGATGGATCAGTGGATGGATGAATGGGTAGGTGAATGGATGGGTAGATAAATGGGTGGGATAGATGGGTGAATCAATAGTAGATAGTTGGATAGATGGATGAATGGATGGGTGGATGGATGGGACATTGGGTATATTGGTGAATGTATGGATTATTGACTATATGGGTGGATGGATAAAGAGACAAATAAATGGATGCATTTATGGTTGGATGAGTTGGTGAATGCATGCAAGATGAGTGAAAAGTTTGGTCAATGTGTGGATGGATGAATGGATAGGTGGGTGAATGGATGGGTAGAAGAGCAAATGGGGTGTAATGTGTGGGAGAATGGATAGACAAATAGGTGGATGGATGGATGGATGGATGGCTAGAAAATAGATAAATGGAGGGATGGATGGGTACAAGGATGGGCGGGTGAATCAACGACCATGTTGGTGGACGGACTGATGGATGGATAAAAAGATGGAAGAGTCACTGGATGAATGGATATGTTGGTGAACATATGGCTTTTTGACTGTCTGAGTGGATGGATGTTGGATGACTGTCGGTAAAAAAGATGGATGGGTGGGTGATTTGAGTAAATCAATGGGCAGGTGGATGGATGAACACACGGGTGGGCACATGGGTGGATGAACCCACATGCTTAGGTGGGATTATTCTGCACAGGTTACTTCCTTTCTGAGTATTTCTTGTACCTGCACAGGTGCTGTGGGAGGAAACTCCTTGAGGGCTCAGGAGCAACCAGCGATTCTCAGTAGAGGATGGCACAGGGGTTGCGGGGCTGGGGAGACCTACAGGGAAGAGTAACAAGCAGCAGAAGTAGCCACTGCACTTGGAGCTGGCGGCAGGCCAGGCCTGGGAGGGGAAGTGCAGGCAGGACTCCAGACAAGGAGGGATGCTCAGAGGGGTGGGGAGCCGGAGACCCAGCCTCTGCTCTTCCAGCCCGGTCAGCCTAGTCCTCCTACCCGAGGGACCCCCTGACAACCAGCTGGCAGTCCCCGCCCCCCACCTTCCGGGGCCCTCCTCGACTCTGCACAGGGCACTTTCCCTTGCCCTGTTTGTGCCCGCCCAGCCCTCATCTTCTCCAGGCGGATGGCGGCAAGAAAGGGGGCGGTCCTGCGCGGGGTGTTGGGGTGCACAGCTGTGGCAGCGGGAGCTAACTGTGGGCACCGGATCGTGGGGAGGGGCGCATCTGCCCGAGGTCGATGGGAGTGGGGGGCCCGGGCTACGGTTTACACTGAATCCACGAAAATCACCGAAGCTTGAAAAGTGCTCAATACGCCATCGATCTCTCTCGGCTGATCGGCGCGGCCGCCGCAGTGGGCTGGGAACAGGGGCAAGGCGCGCACCGCCTCCCAGCTCAGAGCCCCGCACACCGCCCCCACTTGCCCCCAGCCTGGGGAGAACAGCCCCCGAGAGCACATGCACACCGCCAAGTCTTTCCCCGGCTGTTGTGGGTGACACGGAATTAAGACAGAAAACCTGGCTGGTCCACTGCCGGGCTGTGGGACCCTCCTGCCTTTCTGACCAGCCTCCCTGGGCCTCAGTTATACAGTCTCCGTAAAGTGGGTTTCGCCACACTTACTCCGACGGGAATTCCTGGCTTCCTCGCGTCTATCTATGGGTTCTGCATCTCTTCCCATCTTTGTAGTGTGTCTCCATTCCCTCTGAGCTCAGGGGAGAGGAAACAGTGAGTGCAAAGGCTTGGAGGCCGGAGGCCATGTGGGGCATTCAGAGAACGCAAGGACAGGCGACTGGGACCTGTCTCTGGAAGAACGATGGGTGACGGGTGTTTGTGGAAGCTTTGGTCTTTAATCCTGGAGGATGTGGTGCAGCCTGAATGGTTCAGCATCTTCCCCCTCAAAGCTATGCCTCGATTCTGACATGGCCTCCCCTGCCCCGCCCCCATGGCCCATTGGTCACCACTGCCTCTCTTGACCCCCCCACTGGTTCCCTGGGGACCTTTCAAGCTCAGTTCCGAACCACCCCCCTCCCCATCAGCACTCACATAATCCCAAAGGGCAGTCTGTGACCTGTCCCACTCCTCGTCTAGCCCCATGCCAGCCAGCCTGCATTGCTAGGGTCACTTATGCCCTCTCATCCCTCCTGGACTTTATCCTCCTGCCTGGAGGTGTGTCCCCACCCAGTGCACCGGCTAAACCTTTCCTTACCCTCCAAGACCTCACCCCAGCTCTCCCAGGCAGATCCCCCTGCCAACCCTGGGGCCTCCTTTGGACTGTCTGGTTCTGTGTCCCATGGCCATGATTGTGGGGGGTTGCTGGGGACATTTGTAGCAGAGACTGGGTTGGGGACTTTGGGGACATGAAGCCAGAATCTTCCTCCAACAGCCAAGGAAACTGAGTCCCACCTAGGCGTCCTGCCCATTCAGCTTCCTCTTGCCTTTGAACCTAGTCCCCAGCCCACCCACAGGGTGAGCGCATGCCACTGGTTCCCAAGAAGGAGAGAGAAAAGAGAAAAAAAAAAAAATAGAGGAGAGAAAAATGAAGTGGCTCCCTTCCCTCACTCCTTCACCATATGCCCCCCTGTTTTCTGGTCTCTTCCATGAGGTCCCCACTCATCTGCCCCAAGTCTCAGCACCCCCAGGACCCCCATATGACCTCTCCCCACCCCTGCATCCTTCTCCCTAAAGGTCAGGCAGCTAATTTCATTCCTGTGTATCTCTCACACCTCGATGATTAATAATTGAAGAAAATGTATTTCTTCAGGGGCCCAGAATAAATCAGAAATAAGCCCAGCATTCACATTCTACTGGAGGGCTGGGGACACCCTGGGGTGGGGGAGGTGGGGAGGAAAAGCTGAGAGATGGGATGTGGACTTCTGAGGATCTAGTAGCCCTGAGAATACTCAACAGTCATCTCAAAACCATCATAACAGCATCAACAAGAACCATTCATGGAAAACTAACTCTGCATCCAGAGGCAGTGTGCTTGTGAAGGAAAGAAGCTCCTTGACCCCATTTTACAGACAAGGAAATGAAGACCCAAACAGGGGTGTATCTTTCAAAAGATCTTTTGGGGGTGTGGACTATTTTAAAGTCTTTATTGAATTTGTTACAGTATTGTCTCTGTGGTTTATGTTCTGGTTTTTAGGTTATGAGGCATGTGGATCTTAGCCCCCCAACCAGGGCTCAAACCCCCACACCCTGCTTTGGAAGGGGAAGTCTTAAAACCACTGGACCGCCAGGGAAGTCCCAGGGATGTGTCTTGCCCAGAGTCACACTGCTTGGGATTCAGACTCAGGTGGGTCCTATGCCACACCTGGCGCTCTGTCCAAGACAGGATATCTTCCCTTCAACTGGAGTCTGAGGCTCAGGCCCATGTGGGGTTGGCCTGACTCCATATGGGGTCTGTTCACTGCCCCAGGACCTGCCATGTGGGGACTGATGAGGTCAAAGTCACCAAGGCACACCCATGTTCACAGCACCATGATTCACAGCAGCCAAAAAGTGGAAACATCCCAAGTGTCCATCAACGGATGATGGATAAACCAAGCGTGGCCCATCCATCCAGAAGAATTACTGTGTATTAATGCTATTCAGCCATAATAGAAATGAAGCACTGACACGCACTACAACATGGATGAACCTTGCAGACGTGATGCTCGGTGAGAGAAGCAGACACAGAAGACAACTACTGTCTGATTCCACTCACAGGAGGTCCCTAGAGGAGTCAGATCCACAGAGACAGGAAGTAGATGGTGGGGCCAGGGGCTGGGGGAGGAGACGGGGAGTCAGTGTTTCATGTGGGCAGAACTTCAGTTTTACAAGATGAAAAGATTTCTGGAGCTGGATGGTGGTGATGGTTGAACACCAGTGTGAATGTACTTAATGCCACTGAACTGTGTACTTAAATTGGTCAATTTTGTTATGTATATTTTACCCGCAATTAAAAATTTTTCTTAGAAGAAGGAACCAAGCGCTGACACACATTCCAACATGGATGAACCTTGAAACTGTGATGCTCAGAGGAAGAAGCCAGACACAAAGGGCCACGTAGTGTGTGATTCCATTTCTATGGAACATCTACAGTAGGCAAGTTCACAGACACAGAAAGTAAATGAGTGGTGATCAGGGGCTGTGGAGGGGTGGAGGGCTAGCGGGAGAGGGAGGGGTGGCGGCTAATGGGGATGGGGTTTTAGTTAGGGGTGATGAAAATGTTTTGGAGCAACAAAATTGTAATGACTATACAACAGTATGTACAAATTAAATACCACTGAGTTAGACACTTCAATATGGTTAATTTCATGTTATAAGAATTTCACCTCAACGGAAAAGAAAAATATATGGTGAGGGCTGCCCACGCCCACCTCTGAGCATCTGTCTCTTTTAATGACATTGACTCCCTCCCATGAGGTGGAGTAACAAACTTTAAATGTTTTTTATTCAGTTTTAGACATGTGGCAGTGTGTGTCTGTGTGGGGTCCCTATTGTCCTTTTTGAAAAATATTTATTTGGCTGTGCGGGGTCTCAAGTAATATCTTCCATCTTTGTTGTGGCATGCAGGATCTTTAGTTGTGGCATGTGAACTCTTGGTTGCAGCATGTGGGATCTAGTTCCCCACCAGGGATCGAACCTGGGCCCCCTGCATTGAGAGCACAGAGTCTCACCCACTGGCGCGCCTGGGAAATCTCTATTAGCCATGTTCTGATCCCAGACTCATTTCAACCTGTTCCACTTGCCCTGTGCTATGTTGCCAGAAGAACACATGCTGGGACTAGACTTGCTGCCCAAGGAAAGGGTATTGATAAAGAGATGCCACCTCCTTGGGTGGAATCCTGGGTGGATACTAAAGGTGATGGAGAAGGAGGAATTTTTTTCAAACTTTTTATTTTGTATTGGGGTATAGCTGATTAATAATGTTGTGGTGGCTTCGTGCCAACAGCAAAGGGACTCAGCCATTCATATAAATGTATTCATTCTCCCCCTAACCCCCATCCCATTCGGACTGGCACATAACATTGAGTAGAGTTTCATGTGCTACACAACAGGTCTTGTTGGTTATCCATATTGAATATAGCAGTCTGTACATGACTTTCGTAAACTCCCTAACTATCCCATTCCCCTAGCAACCATAAGTTTGTTCTCTAAGTCTGTGAGTCTCTGTTTTGTAAGTAAGTTTACTTTTATCATTTCTTTTTAGATTCTACATAAAAGAGATGTCATATGATATTTCTCCTTCTTTGTCTGACTTATTTCACCCAATATGACACTCTCTAGGTCCATCCATGTTGCTGCAAATGGCATTATTTCATGCTTTTTAATGGCTGAGTAATATTCCACTGTATGTATGTACCACATTTTCTTTACCCAGTCCTCTGTTGCTTCCATGTCTTTGCTATTTTAAACAGTGCTGCAATGAACATTGGGGTGCATGTATCCTTTCAGATCATGTTTTTCTATGAGGAGAAATTTTAATGACATGGGAAGATGGCCAAGTGATGAAATGAAAGACACTGACCCATGTGACAGCTGGAGGTCACATGAGCCCATTTTGGTAAAACCCTGGGCCTCTGTCAGCATTTCCCTGGGTTCAAGTCCAGAGCCAGTTGCATGGAGCAAATTCTTGAGACCATGGAGAAGGTCACCGCCTCATATCCACTTGCCTCTATGCCCATCTAGTGAATCAAATAAGGTCCATCCATAGTCATGTCCACCCGGAACCTTAGAGTGTGGACTTATTTGGAAATACAATATTCGCAGATGTAATTAGTTAAGATGAGGTTATCCTGAATTAGGGTGGCCCTTAAATCCACTGGGGTCCTTATGAAAAAAAGGAGAGACACACAGAGACACAGAGAGAAGACAGCCTTGTGAAGACAGAGGCAGAGCCTGGCCAGGGTGTGTGGGGTGACTACAAGCCAAAGGATGCCAAGATTGCCAACAACAGAGTCCCTTGGACTGCAAGGAGATCAAATTAGTCAATCCTAAAAGAAACCAACCCTGAATATTCATTGAAAGGACTAATGCTGAGGCTGAAACTCCAATAGTTTGGTCACCTAATGCGAAGAGCAGACTCATTGGAAAAGACCCTGATGCTGGGAAAGATTGAAGGCAAAAAGAGAAGGTGGCAGCAGAGGATGAGATGGTTAGATAGCATCGCCAACTCAATGGACATAAATTTGAGCAAACTCTGGGAGATAATGAAGGACAGGGAAGCCTGGTGTGGTGCAGTTCATGGGGTCGCAAAGAGTTGGACACAACTGAGCCACTAAACAACAACCAGCAGCTGGAATGGCCTGTAAGGACCCTCCTAAAAGAGTGAGCACGGCTCTGTGACACCTTGATCTCAAAAGGGGAGAAGGGCCTTTCTCCTCCAGACATGCTGGCCTATTTCCTGCTTCCTCATCTGTAAAACGGGGATGTGTTACACAACGCACAGGATTTTGAAGAACCAATGTGCTTATACGTACAGAGCACTTAGCACAGCCTAGCTGGCTGTCAATACTCAATAAATACTGTGAAAAAGATGACTGAGGCAGGGACAAGCAAGGAGGAGGAATGGGACAGCCGTGATTCTATAGCAGCTGCCAATGACCTTCCCTTTCTGGGCCTTGGGGTCCCCATCTGAGAACAAAACACAGCTGATATCAGCTGCGAAACAAAGAGCTTTGTGGGACACCTCACAGAGCCAGACCAGGCAGGTTCTACTTCACCCCTTGGTACAGGTGGGGACCCTGAGGCTGTGGCCCATCTGCCCCCGGGCCACTCAGGGTAGTGGAGACACGATGCTATGGGTAGTGGGGACACGATGTTACCTCGGAGAATCTGGCCCTTGAGTGCACCTCCGGGGTGAAGCTGGGCACCAACTGGCTCCCTTAGCCAGGATGTTGGGAGATTTTAAGTGGAGGGTCAAGCAAGCAGAAAGCACTAGATGAACATGAGTTGCTATCGCTGCTATTGTTGTTATTATTATTGAAAGCAGCAGGAGGGGAGGAGGTGGCGGATGGCGGGGTGCCCCTCCCCTTAAACCCTCTTCGAGCTTATTAAGCGCCTCGGGCCGCGGCGATCGATGGCCACTGGGCGCCGGCTGCAGTATCCCTCCCGGCAGCGGGCCGCGCATGCGCGCGGGTGCTGGATTGATCGCGACAGCCTCGGATCCATCGCTCTCCGGCCCCGCCCCTCCTCCCGGCCCCCGTTGCCAGGCAACCGCGGCTCGGCGCGCTCTCATTGGCCGGTGGCGCGCGGGGGTCCCGGGCGGCGCGTGGTCAGTTGGTCAGCGTGGCCGGGGGCCTGGCTCCGGGCGCGGGTCGATGCCACCTACCATCTGACCTTTCCCGGCTTGGGGAGGGGGATGCAGGCGGGAAGGGGGCCAAGGGAGGATGGAGCAACCGGCCCATCTTGGAAAAAAGTTTATTGACCCGTGTGTTATCTCGGGGACGCACGTCTTCCTGAGGTGGGGGCGACTGAACAGCCAGGGTAGGGGGTGAGGCGGCGGTAGGAACCCTCCACAGCGCTCCCTTGGCCCCAGGATGCTCCGGACTGCATCGGTGAGCTCTACCCTCCCAGGCTTGGCTGGGCCCATTCCCTAACTGGGGAAACTAAGACTGGTAAGAGCTCAATACTTGCCTGAGTAACAGGTGATAGGATGAAGATGGGCCTGTTACCCAGAAAGTGTGGCTCTGGGGCGTCGGATTCTCTCTGCCACATCAGTCTGACCACTAGACACCCACCCCCAAAGGAGACAGAAACATTTATCCAGTGCTCATTGGGGCCTACGTGATCACTCCCCCTGTAAGGAAAAACGATGACTTAAACGAAAATGTAATGTTAAAATTAAGGACTTGGGGATGCTGTGGGTCCTTCCTGTTTAAAGGACACCCCACTTTCGCAGAAGTCTAAGGAGGCCCAGACTGAAGAGTATGGACTTCAGAAAAGACACTGTTTATTTTGAAGGGGTTGGGAGAGTGTGAGGTGTCCTAAACCTCCCAGTTTAAAAAAAACTCCCCAAACACCCAACAGTCAATTTGGTTTGTTAAAATGCACAACTGGATTTTGTCAAAGGAAGGTTTACTATAAAAATAAAGATGTTGTTTATAATAAAATGGTAGGGTTCTTGACATGGGGCAAAAAATATTTCTTCAAGGGTGAAAAACAGGATTGAATTATTTGCTGCAAATGTGGACTGTTAAAGAATTTAAATATACACAATAGTTTTAATATGCATCCTGGACCAAGCCCAGCGCTGAGAGGTTTATTTAAATGATCTCAACTAATTCCCCACGCAACACACACAGCTGCAAATCAGTGTGGTTTTGTGGGAGGGGGGGTACTCTAAATTCAGTTCTATAACCAGTTTAAAGGGAACAAAAAAGGGCAAAATTACTGGCTGCAGGCTCTCCCACCTAAAATCAGCTGTGGTCTTTCTGCTCAGGCCTCCCCAGCCTCTCTGCCGCACATAGACACACTTTACAAGGCCGTCAGCCTCCCCTGGCTTTGCATTTATTTTATTTTATTTTTCGCATCATACTTCACCCAGTCTCCTTCCCTGGCCTTTGCGTTTCTAACTCTTAGCAACTGAGGAAGGTTGCATTGACCGGTGGAGTGTGTGGGGGTTATTTTTGAAAGCAGATGCTGGAATTCAATTTTTATTTTAACCTGGTTATTGAGTGGAGTGGGGGAGGGAAGTGGAGGTTGGCCAATTCATGTGCAAGATGAAAAAGCTGGATTTTATCAAAGGCTGGGCTGTTTTGACAATGGCTGATTGGGCTTGTAATATGTGAGTGGTTCCTTGGCAGTCCAGAACATGTGTGTGTATGTGTGTGTGCAAATCTGGGTGCACTTGAGTATGTAAATCTGCAAGCATTTGAGTAGCTGTGTGCACACATGAATAGGTATGAGTGTGTGTGTGTGCACTGTATGAGGAGGTGAGGAGAGGGAGGAGGCAGAGGCTGTTCTGTGCGTGTGACTGTATATTCTTTGTGTGTGTCCGTGGGTGTCAGTGGGTATGTGCGTGTGATATGGATGTACGCATGCATGTATTTGTGTGTGTGTTTGTGAGCATGTGTATCATGTGTAAGAGTGTGTGCAGGTGTATTTATGCAGGTGTGAGAAGATATGTGTGCAAGTGCATGCCTTGTGCATGTGTGAGTGGTTACAGGTTACACAGGTGTGTGTGCTTGCAACCATAAACCTTGCACCTTCGCCCCTCTAGCTTTCCTTGCTCGCCCGAGCTCAGCTCCCAACTTTCTGAGGCTGGTCTGTCTCTGCCTGGCCTCCCTGCCTTCCTTTCTGAGGTTCCTGCTGCAGGGACATGGGTCCATCCCTCTACACAGCTGACCCTTATTGGGAGCCCTAGGATTCACCACTCAGGACAACACACAGAGAGGCACTCATTCCATAAAGGTTCACCTCCCCTGGGAGCCCTCTGAGGGCAAGGGCCTGCATCCGAAAGCATGGCTTGGCCCTCGGTCCCCAGAGCCCAGGACAAGACGACCGGACACAAGAACATGACCTGGAAGATGTGACTGGAGACTAGTCTGGAGTGCTGGTGCCAGCACCCTGCGCTGTGGGCATCGTGGATGCCTCCTTGGTGGATGGGAAACTGAAGCCCAGACAACAGGCCCCACCCTGGGATGTGCCTCCCGCCTCACCAAGTCCCAACACCACTGGGTGTCAGCAGTCCTAGAACACTGTCCCTGCTGGACGCAGCCGGGCGCATGGATTTCCAAAGCCATCTCTCTATTTGGCAGCTTTATGAACCCAGTTCGAAGGATTGAGTGAGTGACGTGTTTGCTTATTGGCTACTCCTGTCCTCTTGGGACCTCAAGCAGGTGCACCCACCTCCATCTCTATCAGCCCAGGAGGACAGGGGACACCAGGACTCCCTTGCAGGCCCATCACACACACACACAATTGCTCACAGTTACATACTTTTGGCCACTGCGTCCATTTGAGTGGATCTTTCCAGAAGGCAATGTGCCAACATCCAACAAAAAATTTAAAAGCCAAATTGAAAATGACAGTTTGGTGAAGACAAGGACTTTTATCTGTCCCCTTCCTCCCTGTCCCAGGTCCTGAACACCTTAAAACCATGCCCAGAACATGATAGGTGCTCAGTAAATAGTAAACAAATTCCCCTGGCCTGTGTTCTCACTGCTAGAAGTGTATACCACAGGGGCACACACAGTGTGGCCATATTCAAGAGCCTGTTCTCAGCGCTGCGCATTGTTCCAGAAACAACCTGGAACTAGCCTGAACAGCCAGGGATAAAGTGAAAGTCGTTCATTCACGTCTGACTCTTGGTGACCTCATGGACTGTAGCCTGCCAGACTCTTCTGTCCATGGAATTCTCCAGGCAGGAATACTGGACTGGGTTGCCATTCCCTCTACAGGGGAATCTTCCCAACCCAGGGATTGAACCCAGGTCTCCTGCATTATGGGCAGATTCTTTACTATCTGAGCCATCAGGGAATACAGCCAGGGATAAGATGCTGCTGAAATCACCTACAGAGTACCTGCAGCTCTGAGCATGACACGGCTGTTCCAAAGGTGAGTGTCGCCCAGGCAGCAGCATTGAGTGCTCCTAAGATGTATTTGGTGCAAAGGCTGGCTGCCCCCAAAGAAGCTAGCAACTTATGTCCACGCAAAAACCTGCATGAGGTTGTTGAAGGTAGCATTATTCTCAATTGCCCAAACCCGTAACAAATGATGCTCTCCAGCAGGTGGACAGATCAACCAGATGATGTGGACTCAGCACTAAGGAGAAAGGCGCCATCAAACCCCAGAAAGACAGGGAGGAATCTTAAACACACATGATTAAGTGGAAGGAGCCGTCTGAAAATGTTCCACACTGTGGTTCCAGCTCTGGGACATTCTGGAAGAGGCGGGGCTCTGCAGACCGTAGAAGGATCAGTGGCTGTGGGGAAGGGGCATGGATGGGTGGGGCCAGAAGTGTTTTAGAGCAGTGAAACCATTCTTTTCTGTATGATGCTATAATGGTGGGTGAACAGTATTGTGCAGTGAAAGCCCACAGGACTTAACGACACAAAGAGTGAGCCTTCATGTAAGTTGTTGCTATTCAGTCATTCAGTAGTGTCCAACTCTTTGCAACCCCGTGGACTGCAGCATGCCAGGCTTCCCTGTGTTTCACCATCTCCTGGAGCTTACTCAAATTCATGTCCATTGAATTGATGATGCCATCCAACCATCTCATCTTCTGTTGTCCCCTTCTCATCTTGCCTTCAACCTTTCCCAGCATCAGGGTCTTTCCCAATGAGTCGGTTCTTCGCATCAGGTGGCCAAAGTATTGGAGCTTCAGTTCAGCATCAGTCCTTCCAGTGAGTATTCAGGGTTAATTGCCTTTCAGATTGACTGGTTTGATCTCCTTGTAGAGACTATCTCAAGAGTCTTCTCCAGCACCACAATTTGAAAGTATCAATTCTTCGGTGCTCAGCGTTCTTAATGGTCCAAGTCTCACATCTGTACATGACTACTGGAAACGCCATAGCTTTGACTACATGGACATTTGTCAGCAAAGTGATGTCTTTGCTGTTTAATACACTGTCTAGTTTTGTCATGTAAGTTACAGACTTTAATGTGCCTTAATAAAGGACCTCAAACCAAGTGGCTTAAACAACAGAAACGATGATTGCCTCACAGCTCTGGAGGCTGGAAGTCCACGATCAGGGTGTGGGTGGGGCTGGTTCCTTCTGAGGCCATGGAGTCGTGTCTGATTCAGGCCCCTCTTCAGCTTCTGCGGGTTGCTGGCAATGCTTGGTGACCTTGGCTTCTGGAAGCATCCCTCCCCTGATCTCAGCCTTCAGCTTCACGTGGCCCTTTCCCTGTGTGTGTGTTTCTATGTCCAAATGTCCTCTTCTTAAAAGGACATTTTAAATACCTATTTAAATAGATTTTTAAATACCTATTTGAAATACCTTGAAATACCTATCTCAACTCGATCATCTGCAAAGACCCTGTTGCCTAACAAGGTCACATTCAAAGGTACTGAGGGTTAGAACTTCCCTCTTTCTCACAAGGGACACAATTCAATTGATAACAATTACTTATAATGTATTAATGTTGGTTCATTAATTGCAGCAAGTGTACCACACCACTGTTAATAGCAAAGGATGCTCAGTGTGAGTATGAGCATGTGTGGTGGGGGTGTGTATAGGAATTTCCTACACACTGTTCATTTTTCCTATGAATCTGAGACTATTCTAAAAAAGCAGAGACTGGGGCTTCCCTGGTGGCTCAGTATTGAGAATCTAGCTTGCAAGGCAGGGGACACCAGTTCGATCCCTGGTCCAGGAAGATTCCACATGCCATGGAGCAACCAAGCCCACATGATGCAAATACTGAAGCTTGCATGCCCTAGAGCCCGTGCTCCACAACAAGAGATGGCACCGCACTGAGAAGCCCGTGCAACACAGCTAGAGAGTAGCCCCTGCTCTCCGCATCTAGAGAAAGCCCACAGACAGTAGCAAAGACCCAGTGCACCCATAAATAAATAAATATTTTTAAAAAGCAGAGTCTATTATTAAAAAGAAGAAGCTAGGTGCCAAACAGTGAGTAGAGATGCTCACAATTGAGTACAGAAACCGGGTTATGTCTATGGAGGGTGGGCTCCCACTCATCCTAATGGAAGGACCTCTGAACAGGGGCTGCCACGCCACCAGGATGGGGCCAGGCCCTGCCTGACCCAGCCCCTCATAAGCCCACCCTCCTCTTACCACCAAGCCTTTGAATATGCTGTTCCCACTACCTGGAATGCTGTTTCCACTTTACTTAATTAACTCCTGCTCTACCTAGAGCTCTCAGGGCAAATATCCCCTTCTCAAGGAGGCCCCAGGCAGCCTGTCCAACATCCTGCCCCCTCCCGTTCAGCCTCCCTGAGTCTGGGTCATGCTTTAAGGTCTGCCAGCCCCAGAATGGGGTGCCCTGACCGCTGTCTCCCGTCCAGTGCTGGTGCACAGTGGGTACAGTAAAGAACCTCTGAGTGATTAAAAGATTAAAATAAATGGAGACTCCACAGCCTCCTGCAGCAGGAACTCAGCAAACAGGATCACTGTTTCAAGGGTTATTAGCAGCCGTCTGGAGTCCCTCCTCCCTGAGCCCCCCAAGCCTGAGGGGGGGACAGAGGCCCCTTTAAGGGTCCACCATCACCCGGCACCCACCCACCTGCTCAAGCAGGCCATTAAGCGATTTTTTTCCTCCACTTACAGCTAGCGGCATCGACAGCGATGCTCAATATCTGAGGGGCCGCTGGCCTTGGAAGAGAGATTGCAGCCGCCTCGATAAAATATTCCCTCTTGTCAGCGCCTCCCCCACCCCACCAAAGCCATGTGTCTGATCCCCTCCCTTAATGACTTCGTTCTCTCCCCTCCAGGAGGATGAGAAGCTGTCCCCCAGCATCCCTGGCCTCAGGCTTTCAAGGATGAGATGACCCCCCCCCCTCAGGCTTTCAAGCTCAGCTAAAGAGTTGGGGGAAGTGGTGGAAGAAGACCCGTTCTCATCTCCCTTCTCTGTCCAGATTCTGGTGGGGTCACCTCCCCCAAGAAGCCCTCCCAGACCATGTGAGCCCAGGCTCCAGATTCTTGCAACCCTGTTGAGCTCATGCTTTGAGACGCGGGAGGGTAGGGTACACAGAGGGACTGGGGCTTGAGTGGGGTCACCCAACAGTGTCTGCACGCCACCATTCTCAACTGTCCCTCTGCTCAGCAGAGAGGGAGGCAGAGCCTGGTACTCCCAGCCCTGTGGGGACAGCATGAGGGGCCGGGCAAAGTGGGGTGGGGGCACCAGAGCTATAGAGCAGGGTGGGGCCTAAAGAGTGCAGGGCTGGAGGAAGCCCCCTCTGGATGCGACAGCAGCAAACTGGAGGGCAGACAACCCAATATGACTGGTCTCGTCCAGTCTGCCCGGGAAGCGGGGATGTGGGTCTGAACCCCCATGGCAGGGGAGGGAACTCAGATGGCTAGGTTGTGGGGGACAGCCCCTCTTCACACGGAAGACCTCTAGTTCTAGCTTCAGCACCAAGAACAGCTCCTTCCTCCTCTCCAGATGGGAGGGTCTTCATTGATCAAGGCATTCAGAGCCCAGGACCCCCAGAGTCATGCCTCACAGGACCCCCTTGGGCCTCCCTGTCTTCAGTAAAATGAGAACGGTGCCTCGCCCTCAAGGGGTGGGGGAGTGGGGGGCAGCAGATGGCAATGCTGGAGTGAATGAGTAAATAAATGATTCCAAAATTTCCAATCTGATTCAACCTCTTGTTCAAGAAAAGGGAAAATGAGACCCGACGAGGGTGTGGTTCTTCCCCTCCTCCCTAACCAGATTCCAGAATCTTCTTTCCAGGCCTAAGGGCCGGCAAATGGGCAGAAAGAGGTGGGGAGGGAAAAGGGTCTCTGGGGGGGTGGGTGGGGCTGCTGCACACAGAAACAAGTGCTTTTCATTGTCCAAATACTGATCCACTAATCTGGGCAGTGCCGAAGTCCCCAAGGGCCAGCTCTGGTCTGGATCTCAGGAAGCTTCCCCCCAGCTGGTGGGGAGGGAGGTGAAGGGGTGGCTGAGTGAGCCTCAGTGAGAACCCCAGGGGTTGGGAGTCCTGAGGGAAAGTGAGGATGCTGGGGTCAGGAGGCCGGGGAAGGGCACTGAGGGTTCTACCTGGGAGGGGAGGGCAAGTTGTATAGAGTAGGGGGCATTGGGACTGGGTTCTGCAGATAGAGTAGAAGTTTCCTAGGGTGAGCAGAGGGACAAACTGAAGTTCAGGCAGGGAGGCGAGTGAATGTGAATCATTTGGGGAGGATTGGGGAACTGAGCTGGGGATGATGCCCCCCCAGAGGGGAAGATGGGGGTGGCCAGGGAACCCACGGGTGCCTCGGCCAGGACTAGAAGTAGGTGGGGGCTGAGGGGGGCCACTGGAGGTGGGGGGATCAAAGTTGCACCTTCTCCCCACTAGCCAGACATCAAACCCAGCCTCCCTGTCTTCCAGGTTATTAATTTTTCAGAGAAGAAAATGCTTTTTGTATTTTTTTTCAGGCTAAATATTGATAATGGGCTTAATGTGCCTTTCTTGCTTTTGTGTGTTGAGAGGGCTTTTCCATGGGCTGCTGCAGAGGCTGCAACGGACCCTACACACACACACACGCACGCACACACACACACACACACGCACGCACCCGCCACAGCCCCCCATCAACAGACACGCTCAGCTGCGGAGGCCCGGGTGTCAGCAGAGACTGCTAGGAATGGGGCGGGGGTGTTTTGATTGCTGCAAGGGGGGTTGGCGCAGCCCCCTACCCGCCTGGAGCTCCCCACCTCTGCCTGCACAAAGCCAGACGCCTGCCCGCCCCACGGTGGGTCGATGCGCCCTGCCAGGGGAGCTGGTGTTTCCAGCGGCTCCAGGCTGAGAGACATCTTCGGGTTGTTTGAAATTTGCCTGCCTTTCTCTCATGATGATCAGGAAGCAGGAAGGTAGGGAGGCCCATTCATTTGTCCATCCATCCTTCCTTTCATCCGTCCGTTCACTCACTCACTCACGCTAATGTCACCTGGTCAATGGTACCTACTACATGTCAGGCTGGGTGCTGGGGCCACAGCCACCTGCAGGCAGCCTTTTACCCCTGCCCTTTTGGAATTCAGTCTGGTGGAAGAGAAGGGTACTAACGCAAAAATTCCAGGAAAAAAGATATCACTACAAACTGTGACAAGACCATTGTGACAGACACAGGAGTATGAGCCTGTGAAGAAGGGAGGGGGCTTCCTTAGCACCGTGACACCAGCTGAGTCCTGATGGACTAGGAAGGTCGACCTCTGGGAAGAGGGGCAACGGGGTGCTAAGCCCTCCTCAGAGCCTGTGCAGGGCCCTGAGGAAGCAGAACCTGCTCTCAGTGGTTCTGAAACACAAGCATGTATCATGGTCCCATGGAAGGCTCAGTGATGCCAACACAGGCTGCCCCCGCCTCCAGGGCACTGAAAGCCACTGCACCAGGGGAGGAGCCAGTGACTGGTGAGATCCAGACAAGGGCCGAACCTATTGTGACAGGCTAATGGGGGTCCCTGGGGCTAGACATCATCAAGGCCCGGCTTATTCTCTATGTGCTCTGGGGTGGGGGTGAGTTCACTTCAGACTCCAGGCCTCAGTTTCCCTATAGAGAAAACGAACATGGTGAGCATCTCTGTTTCTTACAACTAGAGAGGGGACAAACCTACGTGACCTGGATTAAACGCTTAGTGCAGAGCCTGGCACACAGAAGGTACTCAATAAATGTTAGCACCAGTGATAATTGTATGTGTGATCGATGAAGGAGCAGGAGACCTTCCCTGAGCTGGTGCCCAGTCAAAACGCAGAAAGCAAGAGCAGGTCACACCATGTATCAGTTAGCTATTGCTGTATAACAAATCTTCACAAACTTACCAGCTTCAGACAGCATACACCTGTGGTCTCAAGGTCTGCAGATCAGGAGTCTGGGCACAGCTTCACTGGGTCATCTGCTCTGGTCCTACAGGCCACAGTCAAGGTGTTGGCCAGGCTAAGTTCCTTTTCCAAGATCACATGAGTGTTGGCAGAATTCAATCCTTATGGTTGTAGGACTGAAATCTGGGTTGTTCCCCCCCGCCAACTCCAGCTTTCAGTAATGAGTATGCTAACTGTTTCCCAATACCTGCTGCCCTCCAGGGACCCCTCACAACCTGGCAGCTCAGGTGGTCCCTGGTGGTCCAGTGGTTAAGACTTTGCACTTCCACTGCAGGGGGCAGGGGCACAAGTTCAAACCCTGGTTGGGGAACTAAGATCCCACATGGTATGCAGTGTGGCCAAAATTTAAAAAGTCAAAAAACAAAGAAACCCCAACACACCACTGAAGCTCACTCCTTCAAGGCCAACAGGAGAATCTGCTGGGACAGGGGCTTACATAATCACAGGCAGACGTTCATCACATTTGTATTCTATGTCAGCCATACTCAAGGGAAGAGATTATATGGGACTTAACACCTGTGGGTGGAGACCCTCAGGCCATTAGATCTCTGCTAAGCACGTATTCACATGCACACAGGCCCAGGTCCAGGCTTTGCAATGGCCACAAAAGTGGCTGTGGCCATAGACAATGTTCATACCAGTAACTGTTTATTTTTTTGCATTGTCTGCTGGGGAGCTCAGCTCCAGTACTACGGCCCACCTGTGCCAAGGGTTTAGAGCCACCTGCTGTGGGTTTTGTGGACTAACTTCTCTTCCAGCCATTGCTTCTCTTGAGCTCATTTCTAACTTATTTTCTCCAGCTGCCTTGCCTCTCTGCAACCCCCTCCAACTCAACTTTCTGGACCCTAAACAGGCTGAGAAGTACCACAGTTCTGCTCAGCTCAGCATCAGAGCACCCTTCTAAGGACTGTACATGAATTCTCTCCTTCTATCATCCCTAAAACTCCCTCTTGCAGATGAGGGGATGATTTCACAGAGAGGGTGTGAGAGCCAGCCCAAGGACACCAGTTAAGAAAAGGAATAGAGAATCCGGATTAGAAGCCAGGCTCAATTCTAGGGGGCTGACTGGGTTTGAGATCTTGGGCTGTACGCAGGAACCAGGCACCTTTGATGAAGACACCCACAGAGACTGATCTGTGAAGCAACCTTGGAGTAGGGTGAACCAGAAGCAAGGCTAACCTCAGTCACCCTCTCCCTGATTCTGAACCCAGAGCTGGACTGTGGGGTTGCCCCAGCATAAATAACCTTCCACAAACGTACCTCCACCCACACATCGATCTGCGGGTGGGACAGAAATGCTGCTTCAGGGAAACAGTCGCTCAGGGCACCAGCCTGCTGGGGACCATCCTCCAGCCTCTGGACAAGGGCCAGAAACCATGTCCCTCTCAGAGCCCCTCAAAGGGAAGATGAAGGTCCTGGAGCCAAGGCAAGCCTCTTGCTCACACTACATTCTCCTGAACTGCCTAGGTCCCGGCTGCCACTGAAGTGGCATTAAGCAGACCTCCCGGGCAAGTGTTCCTCCCTCCTGTGTGCCCCTGGCCTGAACAGAGCGATGGGGACACCAGGGCTCTCCAAACCTTCTGTTTGTGATTTCCGGAGATGCCCAGGCTGGGGAGAGAGACAGTAGACAAAAGAGAGGGCAGCACATGTGTTAGGCAGAAAGGAGATGAGGCAGAACAAGACGGATTCAAGGGGGACCTCTTGGGGTGCAGTCCTCAGACACCCTGGCCCCTTTTCCAGACCTGCTTCTCTGCAGGTTTGTGCAGCCCCGGGTTCCAAACTCAGACCTGAATATGCCTCCAGCCACCCTCATTAGAACAAAGGCCCTTCACTTCTCTTGCATTAATTCACAGAAATTCCCCATCAGATGGGGAAACTGAGGCATAGTGAAATGGGTGTGTTTCCTAGAGTCCATCAGCAGGGGTTGAAGCTCACATCCCCAGTAGTTGTCAAGGTAGCTGGGGTGCTGCTCACCTGTCAAAGGGGAGAGGTCACCCCGGCTTTGTCCCCCAGCCAGGACTGGGGCAACAGTGAGCTGAGGCCCACACTCTGATGATGTCCAGTGATGCTGGATCCTGGCCCTGACCCCTGCCCCTCCCTGCTGTCATTTCTGCCCCCATTGAAAGGAGCTGGAAAAAACATCTTTCCCTGGGAAGGTCCAAGGAACAGAAAATCAAGGGCTTGGGACACAGAACCCACACAGAAAACCAGGGCTGGCTAACTGGAGGCACCTAAATCCACCATGTGGGCTGGGCGCTGCCTCCCAGAGCCTCCTGTGAAGTGGGGCTGGGGTCTGGCCAGGCCTGTGGGGGTTGGGGGTGGGGAGGAGGAGCCTCGCTGGCCTCTGCCAGCCCTCACCCTTCTTTCCTGCCTCTTCCCAGGACCAATGTGGGGTCAATGCCTGGCTTGGTCCTCCTGGCCCTGCTTCAGGGCTCTCTGCCCCCAACACCCAGTTTGCTGTCGCTCAGATGCCTCTGAGTGGCCGCACCAGCCACAGGCACCTCCTGGATGAGCCCAAGCTCATACCATGTATGCTTTGTGTCCATTCCACAGACAAGCAAACTGAGGCTCTGACAGGGTCCATGATGTGGGGAAGAGGACCCTGGGGTTCAAATCCAGAACTTACCCTTGACCTTGTGGGGTTGACCCCTGATACCAAGGACCCTGAGCAATGAGCACTCACAGGGGGTTGGTGAGGGCTGGGGTCAGTGGCCTCAGTGAACAGTCAGTGTGAGGCTCAGCCTTCCTACCTGTGAAATGACCAGTCCTCGGCAGAGCCGAATCAGCCACGGAGGGCCTTAGCTGGCTTGATGCACATGGTCCACCTGCTGCCTGTCTCCCATGCTGCTTCTGGGACTTCCAGAGGGCTTTTCCCAGGCAGCTGAGAGGCTGGGTTCCACCTCAGACTCCTCACCTGGAACACAAGCAAGGGGTCGACCAGATGACCCTCATCCCTCCCCAACCCTTCCTCCTCCTATTACTGCTGTGGTTCCTGGGGAGCTCTTGCCTGGGATGCTCCTGACAGGAGCATCTCCCCCTCCCCTCTAGGTGGAGGGTGAGCAGGTGAGGAGGGGGCTAGAGGGGGGTTCCCCCCAAATTTCCCAGGAAGACATGCCACTGGGGGCCTGGCTTCCTACCTCCCTGATACACAGGGAGTTCAATAATAATGGAAATGTTGTGTTGCATGTGTGTGTGTGTGTGTGTGTGTTAGGTAAGGAGGAGTTAGCCATGGGTTCCTACAAAGTCAGGGATTTATTATGGAGACAATTACATGGGAGCCAGTGGGGACTGCTGAGGGCCAGGGTGCTTGTTAGGGAGGTGGGTTAACCAGCAGTTACAGCTGTTAGCGCCAGAGGGGAGAAGAGGGGGGGGAAGGATGGGGAAGCGGGGAGGGAGGTGGAGGAGGGAAGAATGGGGAAGGCAGGAGGGAGGTGAAGAAGGAAAGGATGGGGAGGAATAGGAGGAAGCTGGAAAGGAGGAGAAGGTGGGGAAGGGGAGGGGAGGGGCATCAAGACCCCCTCTTTCCTTCCTGGCAGAAGAAACTGAGCCCCTTCATGTAGGGTGTCTGGGTCAGGCTCTGCTCTCCCCATCGTACCCCTGGGCTCCCCAAAAGTCAAGCTGGAGAGAGTTTGGAGGAGGGACAGCAGTGGTCTTTGCTGGAAGAGCCCAGTTGACTCCTCCTTTCTTGGTTCCTTGACCAACTGATCAGATGTGGGGCCACCAAGAAGGATGCAGAAGCCCTACAAACTTGAGTACCAGAGGCCAGGCTGCCTGTTTGCAGGCAGAATAGGGGATCCCCCAGAATAGGGGATGCCCCCAAAGTACAGGCTGGACTATCCCTCCCAGTCTCCTCGCCATCGCCCCCCAAGTGCCAGGGTTTGAGGGGGTCCTGGATTCCCTGGGATTGTCCGAAGGACTGGGATTATCTGATGGATTCCCCACACCCCACAAATTCCACCAGGACTTCAGCACCGCAGCCAAGACCCACTCTATCCCCAGCTGGACACACTGATGTGTCCACAACAGAGCACACTGGGCGCACACTGGGACTCCGGCCCGGGGTTGGCTCATGGGCTGGGGGCCTTGGGCAAGCCCCAGACCAGCCTTCTGCCTCAGTTTCCTCATCTGAAAAATGGGGATGTTAGCCTTGCTCCCTCAGATTCTCACCTCCCCAGTGGGCAGCTGGCATTGTGGAGGATGGTCAGGCAGGTAGAACCAGGTTCTGCTGGGCACATGACTCCCCCAGAGTTGGGGCCCCCACCCCCACATCTGGGGAGGGAGGAAGGAGGCAGCAGATGACTGAAGGGAGGAGAAAACAGTTTCCTTCCAGCCCGGTGGCCCCATGTGACTCACCTGCTGGGCTCAGGAGCAAACAGCTTTTGTCCCCACCTGGCTGCCCTGGGGGGAGGGGAGCCATTCAACCCCCCAATACATCCAGGAGGATGCGTCTTTTTGTAGACTGGGGCTGGAGGGATTGTTCTAAAGGCCACAGGGACCCCTGCCTGCTGGGTTTCCAAGCCAGAACAGAAAGCCCAACCCCACTTAGCCTGGCCTTCAAGGCCCGGTTTTGACATCCACCCTCTCCTGTCAGATCCCAGCTTATCTCCTCGACTTACATAACAAATATTTCCTTGATGAAGGCCTGTGAGCTAATGCCAGCCTCCAGCCACTGCTCCATCCCCTTCTGCCCCAAATTATTATAAGGGGTCTTTTCATCCCTAGACTAACCTTACCTGACTCAAACTCCTGCACATCCTACTAAACCCAGCCTCGAGGTCCTCTCCTCCAGGAAGTCTGCTCCCTCCCCCTAGTCCTGACCTCAGGCGCCTGAGTGACTGTGTTGTCTTTGTCTCCCCTTCCCAAGTACAGAAGCTAACCTGGAGGGTGGGGCTGCCCAGAGGGATTTGTTAAACTAGGTGAAGGTCAGTTCCCTTCCTCCATCCCTGACTTGCAGATTCTGCTCCATGGGGCGTGCACCCGTCTCAGCATCTCAGTGTCCCTCTGAAGTCTCCCGAGTTCCCTCAGCCCAAAGGGGTGCAGGCAAAGGACACAGACCTGGAAGGCAGAAAGGAGGAAGCGGGTGGACAGCCGTGGGTAATGGGGAGGAGCCCCCCTGCCTCCCTTCTCCCTTCCTGGCAGGGCGGAAAGGGCACGGGTGTGTTCAGATAAATGGCACATTAATGGGGCGCCAGGCCAGGGCGAGGCTCCCTTGCCGGATGCCGAGGGTTACCCACGGGGTGGGGACTCGCACCCTCCCAGAGTGGGAGGGCCAGAGTCCTCCCTACCGGCTGGGGCCTCCTCCTCTGCGTCTGGAAAGTGGGCGCTCTCCCAGGCGAGTGCTCCCCACCCCCGCATCTGTTGTCCTGTCCTGGGCTCTGGGGACCCAGGGCAGGACCCTCCCGGGGGTCGAAGCTGGCATGCTGGGGCTCAGCAGAGCCAGGGCCATGACTGGACTCCGGCCGAGGTGGCTCCCGAAGATTCCCCGCCAGGAGCAACCCTGCTGCAGCCCGGTCCGGATACGCGAGCCTGGGGCTTCCCGGAACCCACCCACTGCGCCCCGCGCCACCCGCCGCTCCAAGATCCGCCGGCCGGCTTTCTGCAAGGAAGAAAGCGTTGTGGGTTAAATAGATACACATTTACATCTTTAGTCGTCAAAGGAGAGACCCTTCCGGGAAGGGCCAGAGGGCGCCCAGGGCCGCCCAGGGACATGGGGGCGGGGGGACCACTCTCTCCCCTGTCAGGACCGGAGCTTGGCCGCGGGGGTGGCCCGGACCTTCCGGAGCAGGCGCCGAATGCGGGTTTCGTTGCTGCGGGGAAATCCGCGGCCTGAGGTGCCCGGGAACACGCGATCAGCGGAGGCGGGTAGCGGGGCGCCCCCTCCACCATCCTCTGGAGGCAGCCACCCGCGCCCTGCCTGGTTTGGCCTCAGTTTCCCCGACTGCAAACCGCAGAACAGGCTCCAAGTTTCCTCACTACCAGGGTTTCTGGGGGATGTGATCGCGATGGAGAGGAGTGACCGGGGGTTCGGGCCTGACGAGCGTATTCGTGCGCTCAGTCCCTTCTGGCTGCGTCTCCAACTGGGTCTTTCCGTGTTTACGAGACGGGCGTCCGAAGCTCCGGCCAGCAGCCCAGCTCCCGGACCTGCACACGATCCCCGGCTCGCAGAGGGAGCGAAGGCAGGTGGAGGAAGCGGCAAGAACGCGGGCCGACCTCGGGCGCCCTGGGAATCCCGAGCCCCCGAGGATCACTTTCCAGACCGGGCAGGCTGAGCGTCCCCAAGCTACACAACCCGGGCGCCCGCGCGCCAATCGGGGCCTGGCTGCGACCACCCGCCCGGGTCGTAGAGGCGGGGGTGGAACACTCTCCGTTCTCTGCGCCTGGAACTCCTGGGCCCGCGGAGGCCGAGCTGCTGGGGCAGGTGGAGGAGGACGCGGGGACCCAGGGAAGACCCCGCCGGCCGCGACTCCCAGCCCCGGTGCCCTAGTGCCCCGGTGCAAATAAGCGCGGTGTTTGCAGAGAGCGCGGCGGGCGGCGTGGCCCGAGAGCGATGAGGATTCGATGGAGCCGCGCGGCGCGGCGGGGGCAACCGAGCCGGGTCGGGCTCGGGGATCGATCGGGCGCAGCTGTCGCCGACACGCCCGCGGGAGCATCCACTCGGCGGGCCAGCGCGACCGAGCGTCCCGGGACCGTGGGCAGGAACCTTGGACCTTCTGTCCGTCAGCGGCGAAACCCCAACGTCGTGGCGCCCCAGATTCGGCACTGAGAAGTCCCCACACCCAACCTCGGTTCGAGACTGGGATCTTCCGGGCGCCATGAGCCAAGCGTGGCCGGGACCCCCGGCCGGAGGGGAACAGTCTTGCACCCTTCCCGCACCCCCCAATCTAAATAAAATCCTCCGACCCGGCCCGAACGAAGGCGCAGAGTCGGGCGGAGCACGCGGGCCCAGTCAGGTGTGCACAGCCAGAATTTGGGGGGCGTCTGCGGGTTTGGGGGTCCGTACCGGGGGCTGACAAGGGTCTCTGGCTTGGGAGGGACTGGAGAGAGATGTGGATCGCCACTATTTATTTAAACCTCGCTCTAATAAAATGGAAGAATGCACAGCGGTTGGTGAGTTTCATTTCCATGGGGGACAAATCCAATCACAGAATCAGCCACCAACAGTGGAGGGGCCTAGGGGAAGTTCAGAAAGGGAAAACTTTTGCGTATAATACCCACCCACCCACCCACATATTTTTAGCTGCCATCAGGAGCTAAATCGACAAGGAATTCAGCCTGTGCAAGAAGACAGGAGATGGACGGTTCTGATTCCAGCTATGGTAGAGATGGGCAGGAACCCTGGCGTTGGAACCCCGGAAGAAGGCTGGGTTCCCCCGGAGTGGGAAGGAGATCTGAGCCTCAGCTAACCCTCCCAGCCACTGGATGGACCCCACAAGCCCTCAGGTCAGCCAGATGTGAGGTTTGCTTCTCAGCTTCTCCCGGGCTGTGAACAGAGAAGGTGGACATTGATCAAGGCAGCCCAGCATGGGTTGGGACACCTCCAGGTGCAGACCTGGGTTCCAGGGGTCAAACTCCAATTTTCTTGGAGGGGATACTGAGGCCAGAGAACCCTCTGCCACTTGGCCAAGGTCTGGGCAGGGTCTAGGATCAGGGGTCGCCCTGCCCCCATCTGGCCCACCCTCCCCCAACCCGCAATTTGCCTAATGACTGAAGATCGATCAGGGCCCCAGCCACCGGCCGGTCTGCGGCCAGTTCAATTCTATTTTACTAATTACTAAAAGGCTGCTGGTGGGGGAAGCCCATTCTGGGGTTCCAGGGGGCTCCCCACTCTCTCTCTCTGGAGGGTGGCAAATTTTTGCTCAGTCTCCCAGGGGGAACATAGTCTCTGCAGGTGCGGAATCCCCACCTCTGGGGGTGTTGGAGTGTCCAGGCTGATTGGGGGGCTCCATGTACCTGGGGGACGAGGCTGGTCACCCCATCAGGAAGCCCCGGCCCAGAGGAGACGTTTAGGGTGTCTGGAGGCAGTGGAGGGGAGGGGGTCCCTTCATCTTAAAGCAGCTGGTCTACCTCTTTCAAAATGGATACTTTCCCTGTTAGAACAGCCACACAAGCTTGTTTTGAAATTGAAAATGATAATCAAGCTGGAGGAAATATACGAAGATGGAGGTAAAAGGCTGCATGCTCCCGATCCCCACGGAGCACCCCTTAGTTGACTTTGGGGGTAATTCCTCCATCTCTGCTTTCCCACCCATAGAGACCCCACCCCCACAGTGGGTCCCCCCACCCCGGCCTGATTTGAGCTTGCTGGGCCTGGGATGCAATCATTTTATGAAGGCTGATTGATTTTTAGATCCTACGATTATTTTTAATTATCTGTGATTGTTGGCAAGTGAGACAGTGGGGGTGGGGTGGCTGGAGCAGGGCAGAGCCAGAACCCACCTCCCAGACTTGGAATCTGCGTGGGGAGGGGTTAGTCAGTTGCTCAGACCTGTCCCTCTCTGCCGCCTCTGTTTTCCTACCTGGAAGATGGGTGTCCCTGAAATTTTATGTAAATCCTGAATTGAAAATTCAGTGGACCAGGACCTGGGGGCAGTGTTGGCACTTGGACAAAACCCCGAACAGCCACAGCCACCACTCTCTACCTTGGACCTGCTGTGGATGCTGAACAGAGGCACAACTTCCCCTCGGGGCTCAATGAAGCAAGAGTATGTGCCTGGTAAACAGTAAGTGGCTACTAAATGCTAAGTCCTAAGCACAAGGCACTGGGAGGCAGTGTTTTTTTTAGTGCCCTGTTCCACCCCAGGACATAGCTCAGGCCATTCTACTGTCTGATCCCCACACCCCGCTGTGCAAGCTGGGGGTCGGATCATCTTGGTCCTTCAACCTCCTTGCACTGCTGCACTGGGAGACAGCCTACCCCCTCCCCACTATGGTGGACAGCAAAGATGTGCCCAGGCTCTCAGTGGGGGCAGGTAGGAAGGCACCCTCCCCTCCCCTCCCCCCACCCCAGTCAGGGAAAGGGAAACTGAGACACAGGAGCCACCGCACAGACACCAAGTCCAGTGGCAGTTCCCAGAATCAAACCTCCAATCCTGCTGAAGGTGGTGAGACAGCGACATGCCCAATGGTTTGCATGGAGGGGGAGCTCCCTGACAGGGCCTTTGCAGCCCTCCACCCATGGTTTAGAGCCCTGACCCTCCCTGCTGAGGTGGGGGGTCCTGGGGGACTCCATCACAGACCTTACTAGCCCTACCCTCCTCCTCCGGCTTTGGGAAAAGGCAATGGTTATCCTCTGGGCAGGAATAAGGGGTAGGGCTGGTTTTGGGAATCCCTCCTCACCCCACACCCTGCTCTTCAGTTGGGGGCACATTTTGGGGTCTGACTTGGCCACTCTGGACTCCCCTTCCTGACTTGCATCTCATTCCCACAAAGGGATCACAGTGGGGGAGGGGGTCTCTGAGTGTGGAAGGCTCCCTCATTTATCCCAGTTCCAGGGGTCCCTGGGCCTCACCTGTCTCCAGGTGGGGAGGAAAAGGAGCACCTTCCCTCCTCTCACCGCAAAGAGAAACCCCAGGGAGAGGGTGGAGTCTGACCAGGGGCTTCCTGGGAAGCAAAGAGGATGTGTATCAGGCCTGCCTGATCTGGAGGGTGACAGAGGTTCTTGCAGAGTCACCCCCAAGCTGCTCTCACGCTGGAGATGGAGGCAATTAGAAGGACTTGGAAATAGGAGGAGCTTTTAGCATCCCTGAGGCCGGGTGCTCCATTGTACAGCTGGGGAAACTGAGGGCCCAGTGCCTACACATGGGAGCAGATCCAGACACTTGGAGACACAGGCTGGGAATCAGCCTGAGGACCTTCCTTTCAGCACCCTCCCCCCAGAGAGAACTTTGGGGGCACGATGTGACTCCCGACCTATGCTAGGAGAGAGGGAGGTTTGGGAGCAGAGAGCCCACCTCCTAGGGATCTGCGTGAGAAGGGGGCAACACCTGGATCACAGGCCCCCACTGAGTCACACTCCGGTGCACTCCCTAAAGATGGACTCACAGGTGCCAGGGAGGAAAGTAACCTTCACGACCCTTGGAGGAGACAGAGAATCTGAGCCCCAGAGACTAAGTCACCAGCCCCGCCTCGGTGAAGTCTGTCCTCGACCTCCGTCCATTGTCCCCGAGTACCACTGATCCCCAGGGGGCATGGTGGAGGCAGTGGCAGGGTGTCTGGCAGAAGCCCGGAGTCTAGCCCACTCCGGCCAGCGTGGCGCTCCAGGGGGCCAGGGCGGGCGGAGAGCTAGTCGGCGGGAGGCGGCGGCTAGGGGAGCCGGTGGGCGGGGGCGCTGACGTCAGACCCGGGCCCGGGCGCCGGCGGCCGCTCCCCCGCCACATCCTGGTGGCCGCGCTCGCAGCCGGGCCGGGCCGTACGCCGCGCAGCCGGGCAGCCTCGCGCGCAGCCACCGGGGAGCGGGCGGGGGCCATGCGGCGGCCTTGAGCGCGCCGGGCCGGCGCCGAAGAGCGCGCGCGGCGGGCGGGCGGCCGAGCCGGCGAGGAGTCCGCGCGCGGCGGCCGAGAATGGAGCTGAGCCTGGAGAGCCTGGGGGGCCTGCACGGCGTGGCCCACGCGCAGGCGGGCGAGCTGCTAAGCCCGAGCCACGCGCGCTCGGCAGCGGCGCAGCACCGCGGCCTGGTGGCGCCCGGGCGCCCCGGCCTAGTGGCCGGCATGGCGAGCCTGCTGGACGGCGGCGGCGGCGGCGGCGGCGGGGGCGCCGGGGGCGCGAGCGGCTCGAGCGGCGCGGGTGGCGGCGCTGACTTCCGCGGGGAGCTGGCCGGCCCGCTGCACCCGGCCATGGGCATGGCCTGCGAGGCGCCGGGCCTGGGCGGCACCTACACGACGCTCACGCCGCTGCAGCACCTGCCCCCGCTCGCAGCCGTGGCGGACAAGTTCCACCAGCATGCGGCGGCCGCGGCCGTAGCCGGGGCACACGGCGGCCACCCTCATTCGCACCCGCACCCGGCCGCCGCGCCGCCCCCGCCGCCCCCGCCGCAGCGCCTGGCGGCCAGCGTGAGCGGCAGCTTCACCCTCATGCGCGACGAGCGCGCGGCGCTCGCCTCCGTGGGCCACCTCTACGGGCCCTACGGCAAGGAGCTGCCCGCCATGGGGTCGCCGCTGTCGCCGCTGCCCAATGCGCTGCCGCCCGCGCTGCACGGCGCCCCGCAGCCCCCGCCGCCGCCGCCACCCCCGCCGCTGGCCGCCTACGGCGCACCGGGCCACCTGGCCGGGGACAAGCTGCTGCCGCCCGCCGCCTTCGAGCCGCACGCCGCGCTGCTGGGTCGCGCGGAGGACGCGCTGGCCCGCGGGCTGTCCGGAGGCGGCGGCAGCGGCGGCGGCGCGGGTGGCGGGAGCACCGCGGGGCTGCTGGCGCCGCTGGGCGGGCTGGCGGCGGCTGGAGCGCACGGGTCTCACGCGGGCGGCGGCGGCCCGGCCGCGGGCGGCGGTGGCCCCGGGGCGGGCGCGGCGGCGGAGGAGATCAACACCAAGGAGGTGGCGCAGCGCATCACGGCGGAGCTGAAGCGCTACAGCATCCCGCAGGCCATCTTCGCGCAGCGCATCCTGTGCCGCTCGCAGGGCACGCTCTCCGACCTGCTGCGCAACCCCAAGCCCTGGAGCAAGCTCAAATCGGGCCGTGAGACCTTCCGCAGGATGTGGAAGTGGCTGCAGGAGCCCGAGTTCCAGCGCATGTCGGCGCTGCGCCTGGCAGGTAGGAGCTCAGCGCGCACCGCCCGACCCTAGGGGTCCTGCTCCGGGGGCCTCCCTAGCACCAGGCAATGCGTCGGCGGAGAGTCCCGGCCCCCTCCCCATTTGGCCTGGCACTCCGCCGCCCGCTAGGGACCCCCTTGCAGGAGGTGAGAGCGCGATCTTCGCCCCTGCCCGTCTGTACCGTCACCAAAAGGAGGGAAAGGTCTGTGCCGCCTTCCCTCCCCTACGGGAGTCTACACTCGCGCTCAGTCCCTCCAGGAACTGGGAGTGGGATCCCTGGGTCCCTTCAGACTGCTGGAGGATCCGCAAGTTGCCAGCAGGGTCGCTCATTGTGTGTGATGTGTGTGTGTGTGTGTGTGTGGCGGGGTTGGGGGTGTGATCCAGACGTGCCGCCGCTCTCAGCTCGGAGTGCCACCCCCTCCCCCGAACGGCCCCTCACTGCTCCTCCCGCTCCGGGGGCAGAGTGTAGGAACCGTGCACCGAACACCGGCGCCTCCGCAGCCAGAGCCGGGCCCGCGCTCAGCCCCCGGCCCCAGCGCGCGCTTCTTTGTAGCTGGGCCTCCGCGATCGATAGCCCCCTCCCCCCTCCGGCCGCTGGCAAAGGTCACTCGAGAACGGGCGGGGGAGGGGCGGCCCGGGGGACCCGCGGCCCAGAGGCCTTCACACCCCAGCCGGCCGGCCGCCCTCCCCGCGCGGTTGCTCCTGGCTCGAGTGCGCGCACCGAACCCGCCTCTCTTTTCCATTTTGTGTTTCTCTCATTTCTACTCTCTCTGTCGGGGCAAACTGGTATCTATTTCTTTGCTTGATCCACATTTTCCTCCTTGTCTTATTCTTCCTCGTCCTCTCTGTCCTGCTCCCTCTCTACCTCTCTCTGCTTCCTCATCTTACTCCCACTGATGCTCATTGACCCTCTTCTCCCTCCCAGCTGACAACAGCAGGGTCCACACCTGCCCCCAGCCAGCCGCTGCCCAGGACCGCTTCTGCTGAGTAGGGGGAGTGCAGGAGAGCCCCCATTCTCGCAGTGGTGGCCTGGCTTGGGTGGGGAGGGTCTTTTCCTGGCCATTCTGGGGAGGGGCTGCAGCCACCCCAGCCATGGGGACAATAGCAGCCCCAGGCACCTGATCGATCGCTTCTGTGCACAGGGGCGAGAGGGGCTGGATGGAGCGGGCTAGGGCTCAACCAGCCGCCCCTGGAGCGGGGAGGATGGGAGGGATTTGGCTGTGTCTGCAGCCTTCTGCTGTGAAGACTGGGTTGCCAGTGGGGGATGGAGAGGGGTCCGTGTTATTTGCTCCCCTCCCCCAGGCCACCTGGACAACCTGGGGCCCCTGCACCTACACGTGTGCCTCAGTTTCCCCTCTGCAGAACAAGGTGATTGAGCCTCCGATAGGCTTCCTTCATCCTCCACATTGGGGAATAAATCCTCCTTTCATGTGGCAGGTGACCAAGTGCGTGGGAAGGTTGCCATGAAATGTTAGAAATGGCATCAGGAACCTGGACGGTCTTGTTTGAAGACAGGATCCACTCTGTCCTGCCCCACCCCCCTCGTGACACATGCAGTGACACAGGTGTGTTCACAGGAGACACTCAAGCACACCAATGCACAGTCATGGCCTGCTGTGTGTGCGTGATGCAGGTGACATTAGGGAGCAGGCCAAAGGCAGAGTTCTGACACCACAGATACTAAGAGGCCCTTGTCGAATGGGGTCACTGGTGAGGTCTGACTTACCGCCACTCTGGCCACCTTTGGCCTCCTCCCCAGGGCATGTATTTCGGGGACATTGTGTCTGACACATGTGTACCCAAAGGACACACACCAGTTTCCTTTTTTTTTTAATTCCACTGTCACATCATGTAAGAAACAGAACCCATTTGTGGCATTCGAATGGCACATTTCGGGGCCATCCAAGAGGTTGATGAGGGCGTCTTAGAATAGCAGACTTCAGGGGAGAAATCCCTGTGGGGGTGCTGCTGTGGGAGAGCAGCGCCAACCGGCAGGGGAGGGCAGGCGGCCCGCGCTTGCATCCCGGCCGGGCCTCCCTGACTTCTGTGGCGGTAGAGAGCCTCCTCGCCTCTTTGAGCCTCGGTTTCCCCATTTGGACTGGGACTCAGAATAGCGACCGTCTGGGGGCCCCTAGGGGAAATGCAGGGCCTGAGGGCAGGGCCTGGCATATGCTCAGGTCCAGGGGACACTAAACCGCGACACCTGGCCTGTTTCCGTTGCTTCCCCAGGCCCCTGCCCACTCTGTGATCTTGCCGCCCGCCTGGTCCGCGCACCGGGCCCTGGGCACCTGCTGCACCTTGGGCGCGCTCAGGACCGCGTCCAGAGCGCGGGGCTGGGCTTAGAATGTTAGAGGTGGCTGGGTCGTGGGGTAATTAGGAGCCGACCGGCTGAGAGGCCTTTAGTTCCGGTCGCTGCGCAAATGAAAAGCGGTTAAGTGGCGGCAAATCGCAGCGGTTAGGGGGAGGTGGCCTGGCTCATCTCTCCCCCACGCGCCGCCCCGCACGCGCAGCCTGAGGCGCCTCCAGGCCGCCGACCCGCACAGTCCGACCCCGGCAGGCCGCACTCACCGCCCTTCCTCCTCCCCAGTCCCCATCCTGAGCCCAGCGAAAGCCGCCCGCCATCCCCGGACCGGCCGGCAGCTCCGCGCCCCGGTCCCGCCTCCGCGCGCTTGCGGGCCTCTGTCTCCGGCCTCGCTTCTTGGCCCAGCTGCTGTGGGCGTCCCGTTGGGGTGTCCTCCCCACCGCCCTGGACCAGGAGGCGGTAAGGACGGAGAAAGACACACGCAGAGACAGGCAGAAAGACACAGAGATAGGTAGGGAGAGACAGTGGCAAAAACAAAGTGAGAAAGACAAAAAGAGACAAAGAGGCAGAAAAGGAGACTGGAAACGGGAGGTGACGGCTCCCAACGGCAGCTCCTCAGCTGGGGTCACTCGTCTGGAACCTGACGGCTCCCAGCTCCTCCACCTCTCTCCTTCCTCAGGAATGAGGGACTGTTTAAGCCAGTTCAGATAATGAACCCACTTTACAGACCACAGAGCCAGGGCTGAAAGGGACGCACTTGCCGAAGTTGCACAAGCAGGGGGACGTGGAGCCGGCAGTCCTCTGGGATTGAGGACTTAAGGGGGATTTCTTTCTTTTGAAGCACCCAAGAAATCTGGCCAGGTAGACCTCAGGGTTCCCCACTCCGTTGCTCCCAGACCTGTCTGTTCTTTGCGACTCAGTTTATCCATCTGTAAAATGTGTGCACTGGGGTAGACAGGCTCTGGGTCTGAATTCTGAGATTCTGGGGACGGCCCATCCTGCAAGGCCCCAACCCCACTGTCCTGGTGGGGTCTCACCCTGCTCCACCCTCAGGGTCCTTAGAGCCCCGCAGCTTCCCAGCCGCCACCTCTTCGAAGCCCTCCCTTGGAAGACTCCGTCTCAAACGGTAATTACGGAAGAGGGGCTGGGGGAGGGGCTGATGGACTTCTCTGCGGGGGCGGGGTGGTCGATGAATTCGAATTACCGGCTCTAATTCATCACCGCCGCCTGGTCGATAACTTCGCCCGTCTTCAAATATTGTTTAAATTGCAACTCCGGAGGAAAAGTATTTTTTGTAACTGATCAGAGAATATATATAAAATATCAGATGGTGGCGATTGAAGGAAGGGTCCTCTCCTCCTGGCTCACTAGTGAGCCCTGAACCTAGAATCCCTGAAGGATGAGGGAGACCGCTGGTGGGGGAAACTGAGGCAGGGAGGGAGCCATTTCTGGAGCTGAAGCTGGTGGGCACAGTGAGGGCAGTGACCAGCGGCTGGGAGTCTGGGGGGGACGGTGGTGGAAGGGGAAAAGACACATCAACTGCCCCTCCCCCCAGACTAGGACAGGCCTGTCCCCCACCCATTCTGTATCCAACATCAGGTGTTGAAAAGCTGGCGGGCAGGTGGGGTGGGGGCTTTCCTAGGCTGAAGAGACTCAACTGAGAGGTCTACTCTGGTAGGACTACTACCCAAACCCCATAAATGATCTGCCCACCCCACCCCCCAAAGGCCAATGTACCTTCTGTAAAACTTAACCTTGAACCAACCACAAGGGCCCATACCTCTTACAGATCCTTTAGGAAAGACATCCTAGCTGAGAACTTGGATAACTGGCCTCACCTGGGTTCTATCACTAACTCATCCTGGGCAAGGGTCTGAGTCTCAGTTTCTTCATCAGAGAAATGGACAGAATCAAGTGCCACCTCCGAGGTGCTTGTTGAGGTTTTTCTTATCAACTCATTCCCCACCAGAACCCCTAAGGACACATTCACAGAACCTGCACCCTGAGGCCACATTGCTTACTCACTCTCACCTGCTCACACCACACCTCCTAGTCTGTAGGGAAGACCCGGGTCACCACCGGCAGTCTGTGCTTCGTGGAACCCACAGAGAGTGGGCAGGGGAGCTGGAAGGGGGTCTGGGACCCAGAGGGGGCACTGCAGACCCCGCCCCGAGAAACAGGGAGTAGGGGGAGACTGTCTGGGGCTGTGGGTACCAGAGCCTTGTGGGTCTGAGTACAATGCCAGGGGCCCCCACACCAGCCCCCCTTATAGAACACAAGCCCCAAGTGGGGTGGTGCCAGCTCCCTGCCCAGGTTCCGTGATTCTGGCTGTCAGATGTGGAGGGGGCTGTCTGGGGTGCTCAGAGCCCTCCCCCTCCCCTAGGAATGAGGGACTGTTAAGCCAGTTCAGATAATGAGCCCACTTTACAGACCACCAAGCCAGGGCTGAAAGGGACGCTCTTGCCAAAGCTGCACAAGCGGGGAGATGTGGAGCTGGCAGTAAGTGGGGCTTGAGTGGCTCAGGCTCCTATCCCACTCAGGGCCCAGCAGAGACAAAGGCTGGGAGGAGAGCTCAGTGGACTGAGGCCAGGACTAAGAGGAAGGCTCTCCAGGTTACATCCAGGTCCAGCTTACAAACACTTGGGTGACGCTTGGGCCAGGAGGGAAGGCCTGCACTTTCCTCCTGACACAGAGTTGGACAGACTTCTGTGCCCATGGGAGCCCCGCCAGGGACCACCAGAGACCCTCGAGGGGGTGGGCGGGGGGTAGAGGGGGAGTGGAGGTCGAGTCCCAGTGTCCTCCTGCTGAACACAGAGCCACCTGCTTCTGCTTCTCCTGGCTGCCAGCCCTCAGGGGGAATTTGGGTCACTGAATGTCCAGCCTCCCTGGACCCCAGGTCGGAGAACTTCCTGCCTGAGAGACTGGATGGTCACCCCCACGTCACAGAGAAGCACACAGAGGTCCTGGAGCTGGGCTTTGGCTTCTTTATTCCGAGTCTCCTTAGCTGAAAATCCTATGCTATGCTATGCTAAGTTGCTTCAGTCGTGCCCGACTCTGTGCGACCCCATAGAAGGCAGCCCACCAGGCTCCGCCGTCCCTGGGATTCTCCAGGCAAGAATACTGGAGTGGGCCGCCATTTCCCTTTCCAATGCATGAAAGAGAAAAGTGAAAGTGAAGTCGCTCAGTCGTGTCCGACTCTTAGCGACCCCATGGACTGCAGCCTACCAGGCTCCTCCGTCTATGGGATTTTCCAGGCAAGAGTACTGGAGTGGGGTGCCATTGCCTTCGGGCTCACCAAGACAGGGCCATTTTCCCTAGCCTCCTCCGACACCCCGACGCCCCCTATCAATCATCACCACTCTAGTCGGAGCAACCCACCTCTGGCCGCCTCCTTCTCCACGCTGGTCTCCAGGCTCCACCCCCTTCCCTGGAGTCCTCTCCGCAGCTGGAGGGGGCTCACCATTTCTCTTCTTAATACCATGCCTGGTCGCTCTCCAGATCCCAGAAGTGGAGGCAACTTTCTATTCTGCCTCAGTGCGGGTGGAAACACCAAGGACAAAAGGCTGGGAGGCGGGAAGCCAGAACTGCTGTAAGGATGGAGGCCGGCCCCTATGGCTGGAGTCTTTGTGTGTAGCAGCGAGCTCGGCTTAACCAGGGCAGCTTAGGCTGGTTTGAATCAAGTTTTTAATTAAATATGGCCCTTGATCAATAAGGAAGGCTGTGCTCCTAGGGGAGGAGAAAAGCTGGTCTGGAGCCAGGACCAGCCTGGGAGACCCATCTGACCTTGGGGTGTCCTGGGGCACCTGCGGCCTCAGTTTCCCCTCGGCCAAATAGGTGTAGATATGAGTGGGGCCGGTATGCGGATGGGGCCAGGATGTGGGTGGGGTCAAGATGAGGTTGGGGCAGGGTCCCTCCTGCCTCCTGTCTTGCTTTATGGACTGATGTGGGAGTGGGCGAGGGGCTTAGACCTAAAGAGTCACACGCACCAAGCCACAGATTGGCAGAAGGAAACGGACCAGTAGGGCGTCCATGACTGGCGTGGGCCGCCGGAGAGAAAGGACGGAAGTGTAGACGTGCCCGGGACGCAGTGTAGAGGCGCATGGGGAACTTAAGCAGAGATGCAAAGGAACGGGGATGTGAGGGTAGGTCCTCACGGGACACAAGTAGGCGCCCACACTAGGACAAGAGAGCGCAGTCTCCGGCTCAAGTCGGGTCTGGCGATCGGAGGCAGCACGGGGCGCTGGGGATGTGGGGAAGAACCCCCTTCTCTCTCCCGAAACCGCTTCGAGCGGCCAGGAATTATTCATGGACCCCAGCTGGGCCGCCTGACCACTTCTCCACACCCGCTTCCAGGCAGTTGCTGTCCGACCCTACTCCCTAGTGCTGGGGGGTTGGGAGAAGGTCGCGCCCGCGAGCGGTGGCGGGGTGGGCAATTGGGGGCCTGGTACGGATACAGCAGGGTTCATGCTTCTCTACGAAACCGAGCGTGCCCTGGGGAGGAAGTCAGTGCCTTGGTTCCCACTGCCCCAGGCCGCCGCTGCCCCGCAGTGCCGGCCAAGCCGCCGCGGGCAAAACCCGGGCCTCCGCGTTCCGCCGTTCTGTCCGCGGCGGACGTGGGATCTCCCAAACCTGAAAGGATCTAGCGTGCACCTGCCTTCCACAGCTCGGCGGGAGGTGGACGCGCGCGGCCCAGTGTAAGGAGACCGGAACACTGGCACTTCACACCCGCGGCGTCCCAGAAGGGTCACCGGCGGCGCTCGCATCCCACCACTCGGGGGGAAATCACATCTCACCCAGGGGTAGCCGTGTCTGGGTTCGCCTCCCTCCCGGCCCCAGAGCGGCGTCGGACTTGGCGTGCTCGGCTGTGCGCTCGCTCGGAACGTCGGGTCGCTGCGCCTGGAATGCAAACGGTTCAGCGCCGGGGGACACGGGGCGCTCCCAGAGAGGGAGGCACGGGCCGGCGGCAGCTCGGGTCCGTGACCGTGGACAAGGCGTGTCCCCTGAGCACTTCCGTTTCCCCAAATGGAGACTAGAATCCGCAGCCGGCTGGAGCACAAAGCGGATAAAGAAAAAAGCTCCAGTGCGTTGGGGAACCTCGACAAAGACCCTGCTCGCTCCCTCTGCCTGCCTTCTGCTTCCCCAGCCTGTTCTTTTCAAAAACATTGTATTTTTTTTTTTTTTCAAACAGCGGACACATTCGCCAAGTCCTCCTTTCTATAAATCCCAGTTTCTATTTCTCCTTCTAAAGAGAGGTGACACTTAATCCAGCACCCCTAATGCACGTTCTTTTCTTTTCCTCTTTTAAAAAAATGCCACCAAAAGACCACCCACCCCCACACCCCCGCAGTTCTCCTGTGCTTTTGCTTCCTGACACGGAACATCCACATCAGGAAAGACAGCGCCTCGGAGGCCCTTTTGCCAGCTGCGTAATATTCTCTTTGGCCGTTCCCTCCTTTCTTCAACCACCTCCCCGCCCGGTGGACACCTGGGCGGTTTCAGATGGTTTGCGGTCAGCCCCAGGCAGCAGCGCGCACGTGCACCGCCACCATTTCGCTTGTGACTTTACTTGTGGCTGAGTTTGCCAATCACTGAGATGCTGGCTTCCCCTACCCCTCCCTTTTCTGCGCTTCCCCCCACCCCTCCCTTTTGTGCGCTGGCCTCTCTACGCTTTTTCTTATCACCGGTTCCTTTCCTGTCATCTTTTTCAAATCCATTTCCAACTGCTGGCCGCTGTGACTGTTAACAGTTTTTTTTTTTTTTTTTAAATAAAAGCTCTGTGTGCGCACTGATGCGGTTTGCCCCCCCACCACCACCAACCCCTCCCCTCCACAGTGCCTGAATGGGGAGGGGGTTCGAGGCATGAGAGTTGCCCCTGGACACCCCCAGCGTCCCCCATCACAGACACTGCAACCACCAGATGGAGCCCCCCTCCCCCACACACACCAGGGGTAGCCCAGAGTCCAGTGGAAATGCTCATTTCTCTGATAAGTCTTTGAAAGGCTCAGAACTAATTTGAAAATGCGGCCATTAAAATCCCATCAGGGGAAGGAGAAGGGGGAGGGATCAAGGGAGGGATGGAGGGAGGCTGGGCGACAGCCAAGGTGGTTCAGATGCTGGGAGATGGGAGGTGTAGACCTGGCGGGCAGGGGAGGAGAGGACGCAAGGAGCGGGTGTGGAGATCAGGGAGGCAGCAGAGGCAGAGGGGGCTCCTGAGGCTTCCAGAGGGTCCTCCGTTTCCCTGGAGATGACTCCGCCCCCCGCATCCATGAGAACCTCTTACTGGGGCCTGCAGGGATGCAGGGTATGGATAAAGAGGATGGAGGTATGAATGTGCTCAGCTCCCCTCCTAGTGGCTCACTGTGTGACCTTGGGCAAGTCACTCACTGTCTCTGGCCAGAGGAGGCCAGCGGGGAATGCTCAAGGCAGACAGCCCAGTGGGGACAAGCCACCAGGTGGGTGTATCAATGTGCCCCACATCTGGGGCTGGGCAGCTGGTGGCCGGGGTGGGATGTGTCGCCAAGGAAACCAGTCATCATCCCAGCCGGGGACCTGGCTCCGTATTGAATTGTCTGCTCCAAGAAGCTGAGCTGAGCTCAGAAGGTGGCTGGAAGGAGGGGACAGCGAATCCAGCTCCTGCTCCCATACCCCAACCTGTACCCAGGTGGATGGACACTGTGGGGTACAGGCTTATGAGGTCAGGGGGGCAGAGGGCCGACAAGAGCAACTCTTTGGGGACCTTGAACACAGCACAGAGTGCCACACAGAAGGACTGAGACAACGCTCCTAGGTCGCTGATTTTGGGGGCCACCGTCTGGCTGTTGTTGTCTCCTGTCAAACCCAGACTTTCTTGGGGGTGTCACCCTTCTAGTGCGACCCTGGCTCCTGCCTCGTCTCCCTGGGCTTCACTATGCCTCTCCCCCGTTGTCCCCAGATGTCAAGCTCGGCCTCCTATTTTACCCTCCATGCCCAGATCTGTTCCGACCCAGGCAGCCTCAGGTCTTCCCCTACAAATAGCCCACCCACACCCGCCTTCACCCCCGCTGCACATCGGGGCAGCCATGGGTCTCCCTGTATCTCTGATTGTTTGGCTAGCATGCCATCACATCAGATCGCGTCAGGCAGGGGCTGCATCCATCTTACTCACTGCTTTCCCCAGCAAAGCTATCCAAACAGCACACATAGTAGGCGCTTGATAAGTGTGTGGAGAAAGAGCTAGTGAAGGGAGGAGTGATGGCTGCAGGCCCACCCTGGCCTGCATTTGGACTGCTGTACGGTGGGACCCCCACTTCCATGGACGGATGGGGACATCAGGACCAGGGTTGTAAACCACGGAGTGTATGCGAAGGGCCACTTGGCCCCTGGAGCCTGCTGACCAGGAAGGACAGGGTGGTGGTGGGGGGTGGGGGCAGCTAGCAGTCCCAGGACAAGAGCAGACAAGAACTGCCCTAGGTCTGGGTGGCCCATCCTGCATTCTGTACACTCAGACCCCATGGGCTCAGGGCCACCCATACTGGCTGTCACACCCAGAAGTCACATTATGCCCTTGACTCTTCACACAGCACCCTCCATCTGATGTCCATGCTGTGTCCACTACACCCTCCAGGCCAGCTGCAAGCCAAGGTCACGCTGAGGTCTGGCTGGGTGTTCCTGTACTGCCCACTGACCAGCCTCATCCTCTGAGCCTTCCCGCACTGTCCCTCCCATCCACCTGTCACACTCACGGCTCTGCCTACCATCATAGGTCACTTGCTGTCACTCACACTTGTGGTCTGGTCTGCATGGACACTCTCCCAGTGCAGCAAAGTGCACTGCACACACCACCTCCCTCTCACACCTCTGTCCACCTGGCCGGGCCCTGTGTCCTCACACAGGCACATCCAACAGACAGGGACAGACAGCCCATGTGGTCAGCTGGCTGGGCTAGGGATGGCCCTGGACAGGCATAGTGGGGCCACTCATTCTCCAGGTCACCCTGGTGGACCACAGCAGGCCTCAGGAGGAGGAAATAGAAGGAGGAGGGAGAGGATGAGGGATGAAGATGCTGAGGAACCTGAAGGGGAGGGGGAGACTGGCGGGAGAAGGGGAAGGAAGGGAGGAGAGAAGGAGAGGGGTTGTCTGGGGAGAAGGAGGGGGAAGGCAGCAGCGGTGGGTCAGACAGAAGCTAACAGGTGCAACCCCAGCTCCACCCAGTGGGGGCCTGGTTCTCCCCATCCACTGAGGGGGTGACTGAATCCAGGGCCCCAGCTTCTCCCTGGCAGACTGCAGACAGGGTGCTCCTGGGGTCCTACCGCCTTACCTGGCCCTCCAGGGCAGTGGCCACCAGGTCTCCCTGTGCAGGGTCTTCCAGTATGGGCTATTCCCCCACCACCCACAGTGGGGAGGGGCGTCAGTCAGTGGACAGACACAGTCGGCCCACAGCCTCCTGTGGATCCACTCTGTGCTGGACATCAGAGGGCTCCCAGGGGAGGGAAGTGGGGCTCTGCTGAGGGTAAGGAGAAGAGTTTCCTGGGGCAAGGGCCACTGAGTCTGGGCCTTGAGGGATGTGTAGGAGTTCTTTGGCTGAGGCCGCCCTGCTCCGAACCTTGGCCTCTCCATCCCTCCCCTCTCCAGGAAGATTCCTGGGAAGGTGCTGAGGCTTGAGGCATGTCCTGAGGCGGGGAGGCACTTCACAGCTGCACTGCAAGTGGGGGCTGGAACCTAGCCCCTGCCCCGCAGCCCCAGATGGGCGCTGAGAGCCTCAGCTCAGTGCCATCACCCTATTCAGGACTTTTCTGGCTAAACCCGTTCGCAGAGCCTGGCAAGGCAGGGCTCATGACTAAGACCATTTTCCATGTGAGGAAACAGGCTCAGAGGCAGGCACCGGGCAGTAACCCACGTGGTGGCCGGTCTGACTGCCCCCTTGGCTCCTGGAGGTGAGCAACTTCCTAGAACGGCAGGAGGCAGGAGGGACAGAGGTGCTGTGGGAGTAAGCCTCAGAGGGTCTGAAATGAAAGGGAACTTGAGGGTGACCCCCACTCACCTCCCTTTGCCATTGCCGCAGGGATGCGGCCCAGCCTGGCTGACCCTGCTTCCCGGAGCCCCGCCTTGTGCTGGGGCGGGAGACCACTGCCTCCTGCCGGTCACAACGGGAAACTCGGGCCGGACTGATAGAAAAGCCCACCCTTAGCCCTTGAGGGTTGGAGAAGGAAATGGCAACCCACTCCAGTGTTCTTGCCTGGAGAATCCCAGGGACGGGGGAGCCTCGTGGGCTGCCATCTATGGGGTCGCACAGAATCGGACACGACTGAAGTGACTTAGCAGCAGCAGCAGCAGCAGCCCTTGAGGGGTGCCCTCACATCAAATCAGATCAGTCGCTCAGTTGTGTCCGACTCTTTGCGACCCCATAGGAGCAGGCTAATTTGGAAAGGGGCCTCTTTTGTATCCCCTTGGATCTCCTCCGGGACTCCCAGGAGCCAGCCCCAGACCCTCCTCATCCCTGATTCCAAAATGACTGACAGCAATGAGATGGAGACCCTGGATGCTCTAAGATCATGGAATCTGGCTCCGAGTATCAGATTCTCCGTCCCTGAGGTCATGGAGGGCGGACAGGAGAGAAAGTTGGAGCCAGAACCTTCATTCCCTGAGAGAATGGTAAATACTGTCAGGGGGAAAGGAAGAAAAAAGCTGAGCAGGGAGAGAGTTTGCAGAATTAAATTGGAGAGGGGGGTCAGGATGGACCTCACAGATGAGATGAGATCTTTGAGTGAAGACTAGAAGGAGACGAGGGAACTATGAAGAAACGTGGGGAAGAGCGATGCAGGCAGAGGTGGCAGCTATTTGCAAAGGCCTGAGTTTGGTCTGTGCCCGGGGTGAAACCAGTGTGGCTGCGAAGCTGTGAGCTGAGTCGGGGCAGCAGGAGGACATAAGAACAGAGAGACAGTGGGGGTAAGGGGCTGACTGAGATGAGGAGGGGGCGGATAGCTGACGGCACACTGAAAAATGTTTGAAGGAGGCAGAGGGTCCCAGTTTTGCAGTTGAGACTGAAGCAGGCCTTGTAAAGGAACTGACTCCCAGGGTCCCTGAGAGACAACCCCCCCAAAATCCCACAAGCCAGCCCAGCTGGCTCCTCCTGTGCTGTCATGGCAACCATGGTTAGTGGTGTGGGCCTGAGTCTGGAGCCCCTCCCTGTCCCCCCACCACAAGCTGGGAAGCCCTGGTAAGGGGACTGGGCTATGTACTCCCTGTACTAGTCACATACAAGGTGAGCCCTATGATGGGGTTTGATGGTACAAGTGAGGGTATTGGAGGAGACAGTTTTGGAGGGGATAAAATGGATGGTGTTAAGAGTGCAGGTGGAGGAAATGATGAGAGCAGAGGTGGTGTTGATGGGGTGATGAGGTAGACTGTGGATGGAGGTGGTGCTGGCATAGGTGGTGGTGATGGTGGAGGAGGAGGTGATGCTGGTAGAGGTGGTAAAGGTGGAAGTAATGGAGGCGATGCTGGTAGGTGGACACCATGGTGGTGGAGAGGAGGGCAGAAGAGGCAGCGGAGGTGGAAGCGATGCAGGTGGAGGAGATGGTGATGGTGGAGGTGACAGAAGCAGAGGTGATGGAGGGCAGATAAGCGACCCTGATGGGGGAGGAAGAATGGAGGTGGACAAGCCGCAGGGGGAGCAGGGGACGGTGGAGGGGATGCTGGAGGAGGCTTCCTAGGCACACCACAGTGGTGGTCCCCAGGGGAGATCATTGCGGGAGAGGTGGGCCTAGAACTGGCAGGGCAGTGTCTGGGGGCCGTGGGTGGGGAGACCCCAGGCTGCTCCCAGCGGCCCCTCTTCCCCAGGCTACTTCCTGGTCAGTCCTCTCACAGCCTCTGTTTTCACTTCTGTGAAAGGGGCCCATTCCCTGTCCTCTCCTCCTCCTGGGGCTGCCTCCAGGGACAGCAGCGATTTGGGGGCTGGACTAGGGTGATCCTGAGTGCTGGAAGGGATACTGGTGGGCGGAGGAAGCCGCTCTGGGCCGCCTCCCCTACCGCACTGACACCCCCGCGGGGCCAGGGGCCTCCAGGCCGGCGCCGCTGGGGGCTGTGGGGGATGAAGCGGTGACAAAAGCTGCTCGCGGTAAACAGCTCCGACTGGAGCCCAGATCGATCCGGCTGTGAGGAGCTGTAATTAGATTGAACGCCCGGGAAGCGGGGGGGAGAGCGGAGCCTCTTTTTGCTGTGATCGACAAAACGCGAAGTTTTTTCACGACTCTGCTGTGGCTGGCCCCTCCCTCAGCCTCCGCCTCTGAAGCCCCCACTCGGCTCTGGATTGGACAAGAAGGAGGTGGGTGAGGAAGAGGCGACCCACATCTTACCTCCCTTCCATCTGCCAGTCAACCCTGGCTCCTGTCCTGTCCCTGCCAGGACTTGCTGGGTGACTTTGGGCAAGTGGCCTACCTTCTCTGAGTAGGAAAGAATCTCCTTGCCTTATGGAATTATCTCAAGGATGAAAAAAAAAACAGCACATGGAAGGCCCTGGACGTGTAAAGCTCTTGCAGGCTTTCTGAAATGTTTGTATCTCTGCCCTTCCTATAAATGCATGTTGAGTTTGTGAGAACAATTCTAAGTGAGTGAATGAAAGCATGAGTGAATGAATGAATTGGAGGTCACAACAGGTGGCAAGAATGTAAAGGCCTGGGCTGAGTTTTGACTCTTCCCTGATGTTGCTGCCCGAGATCCAGCTTTTCCTTAAAAGAATGGGGATGTGGCCTCCTCTTGTGAGCTTCACAAGCTGGCCAGTTCCAAGGAGATGAGAGGTCAAGGTGGTTCCTGGTGCTTCCTTTCCACGTTTCTTTCTTTTAAAATTAATACTTATTTTTAATTGCTTTACAATGTTGCATTGGTTTCTGCCATACAGCAACACGAATCAGCCATAGGTATGCATATGTCCCCTCCCTCCTGAACCTCTCTCTCCCATCAAAGTTTCTTTATGCAGATAAAACATGAATAAATGTTCCCTCTCCCCACTTTGTATACAAAATGCTGTCTGGTACATGGTTCATCTCCTAGGTTTTACCTCATACAGTACTAGGATTTCTGTCTCCTTTCTTGTACAGCTGTTTGTTCTTCCAGGAATTTATGGTTGCTTATCACAAACTCTCCCACATCCTCCAACAAAATGCAAAACTAACACCTGTTAGGACATCTCCCCTTTCTACTTCTGTTGGTGCACCGGCTCTGATCTTGGGCTGACCTCTTGTCCCTGGTGCCTTTGTCCTGCTGTCTTTCAGGGTCTCCCTTCTTCATATGGGATACCTCTTTTCTTCTAGATTGAATCACATTTCCTGAATCCCACATCTTCCTTTTTTGATTTACTTCCTCATGTTGATGAAACATGCCCTCTAATAGCTTTCTGAGAAAAGGGTGCACAAAAGTCAACTTTTGGAGACCTTGAATGTCTGACTATATCTTTAGTCTGCCTTCATGCTTGAGTTTGGCTGGGCACACAATTCTAGCTGAATATAGATTTTGCTCAGAATTTTGAAGGCGTTGTTCCACTGGCTCATAGCTTTTGAGAAGCCTAAAGCCACTCTGATTCTTGGTTCTCCAAATGGCATGTGGCTTTCCTCTCTGGGAGCATTTATCTTCTTTTCACGCTGGGTCCCTGACATTTCACAAGGGTGAGCCTCAGGGAGTCTTTTTTAATTTATTGAGCTGAGCATTTCATGAGCTGTTTTAAACTGAATTCTCATGTCCTCCAACTGCTTCTCAGGTGGTGCAGTGGTAAAGAATCTGCCTGCCAATGCAGGAGACACAAGAGATGTGGAGAACCCCATGGACAGAGGAGCCTGGTGGGCTACAGTCCATGGGGTCATAACGAGTTGGACATGACTGAGCACACACACACACACACACACACATATTATTCTAATCATATTGATATAATTTGTTTGGGCTTCCCTTCCTCTAGTTTTGGATGGCCTCTTGCTCAGATGACAAACCTGCACATTCATCCTCAAACTTTGTTATCATCTTTCCCTCATTTTTCATCTCTGCATCCACTTGTATTTCCAGGGATATTTGCTTTATGTTCCAATTCTTCTTCTTTTTTTTTTTTTTTTTAACTTTTTGGCCATGCCACATGGCTTGCGGAATCTTAGTTCCCCAACCAGGGAATGAACCCCAGGCCCTTGGTGGTGAAAGCAGAGTCCTAACCACTGGACTGCCAGGAAAGTTCCTATGTCCCAATTCTTACATTGACTTTATTCCTGCTATAATATACTTAAATTCTAAGAGCATTGTCTGCCCCTTTCATGGTCCTTTCTATTGAACAGCATCCGGTTCTTGTTTCATGGATACAGTATTCTTCTCTTACCCCTCCCAGAATCTGACTTCTAATTGCACCTATCTTATCTGTTTCTTCTGAGAGCATCAGCCCCCAGTCCTCCTCCCATTTTTCTCACTTTCTCTCTCTCTCCTTCATTAGAGGCTTTTTTCTGAAAAGTCCAGTAACCTCTGCCTGCCAGTCTTATTTAATTATGAAGCCTGAAACAGCCAATTAGAAGCACTGTGTGTTCCAGGTCAGAAGAAGCCAGAAAAGGAAGTGGTGCATCAGTTCAAATGGAGGGGGGGACTTGGGGGCAGAGGGGGAGCTGTCATCACTGAGAAATGAGCCACAGCACAGGGGACATTCATTTATTTTTTACGGACGTGTGTGGACATTGATCTGGCATGTCATCTGGTTCAGACTGTTCCGGAACCAAAAAAAACCAGCTTGGTATGTGGTCCCAGCAGGCTACCAGGGCTGGCAGTGGAGATCTGCTAGTACAGCCTGTGCCACCAGCCACTCTGGGGGTGACAGAGTCGCTGGGGCAAGTGGTTTGTGGGAAGGCAGGATGGGGCGGGTGTCCACCACCCACTGTCCCTGACTGGTGTGTGGACAAGGAATTGAAACCCTGATGGAGTTTTCGCTGATGTCGCCAGTCCCCAGGTGGAGGTAGCCAGCTTTGGCTGGTGAAGATCATGTTGTCCATCCACTGGCCCCACAGCATTGAGGGGAGGGGCCCGCTTTGGAGCTGGTGCAGGGGGGAGCACGACCATAGGCTCCACCCTAGCTCCACCACTCTGAGATGCTGCCCCTTCTCCTTTGCAAGCTTCCACCCACCACAGGGGGCTTCCCAAGTGGCTCAGTGGTAAAGAATCTGCCTGCAATGCAGGAGATACAGGCAAACATGAGTTTGATCCCTGGGTTGGGAAGATTCCCCTGGAGAAGGAAATGGGAACCCACTCCAGTATTCTTGTCTGGAGAATCTCATGGACAGAGGAACCTGGAGGGCTACAGTCCATAGTGTTGAGAAGAGTTGGACATGACTGAAGTGACTTAGCACACAAGCACTGACCATAGGGCGGCCTCCTATGCCTTCCGCGTCATCTGGGCCAGGTGGTTCTGGCAGAGGGAGGGTTGGTCTTGCAATTCCCCACCTCCAGAAGTTCCCTGGGGGACCTGAGGGGTGCCAAGCCTTGGTCTCAGCCTGCTGGTGGAGGGAGGCCAGAGTAGGGGCTCAGAGATCAGAATCAGACCAAGTGGATGACCATGTTAGCTGGATTCTGGATCCCTAAGCTGATCAGGCCTCAGGTCAACAGGGAAGGAGACATGGATTGTCACCTGTCTTCCGAGAACCTAGTTGCCCCATCATTCCAGGGGGATGTTCCTGGGGTTTGTGACCCCACCCCCCCACAAAGAGGTATTAATTAACCAATTCTTTCACTCAGGTCTACACTGAGCCAAATAACTCACATGTAGGGTTTCCAGGTCATTTCCCCCAACATCCCCCAGGTGTGGGCTTCAGGAGGGAGGGCAGAAAGCCACCAACATTAGTTGTACTCTTGAGGTCAGGATTCTTGGGGGGTGAGGGGTAGTTTGGGGACATGAGGCTAGGAGGGGCTCAGAATGCAGAAAGGGTGTGGGAGGGCGTGACGACCCGTGCCTGTGGAAGTGTGCTCACACTATGTCCCCTTCTTTGTCTCCCCTACCCGCCCCCATCTGCCTCCTTTGTCTCTGTTCCCCGCCCACGACTGTCTGCCCCCCTCTCCTTCCATTACTGGTGGTCTCTATCGACCTACCGCCTTCTCGCTGCCTCCTGCTCTTTGTGTCTCCTTGTCTTTTTGGCCCTGTCCCCGTGTCGTCTCTCCATCTCTCGCGTTTCCCGCATTTCTGTTTCCTGATGTCTCGATGCTCCGGGACACGTGGCCTGTCTTCTCCCGTCCGGCCGCGCGGTGGCGCCGCGTCCCTCTCGCCCGCCCGCCCGCCCGCGCTCGCCCGCAGCCTGCAAGCGGAAGGAGCAGGAGCAGCAGAAAGAGCGCGCGCTGCAGCCCAAAAAGCAGCGCCTGGTGTTCACCGACCTGCAGCGGCGCACGCTCATCGCCATCTTCAAGGAGAACAAGCGGCCGTCTAAGGAGATGCAGGTCACCATCTCGCAGCAGCTCGGCCTGGAGCTCAACACTGTCAGCAATTTCTTCATGAACGCGCGTCGCCGCTGCATGAACCGCTGGGCCGAGGAGCCCGGAGCTGCCCCCGGGGGCCCCGCCGGCGCTGCCGCCACCTTCTCCAAGGCCTGAGGCGCCCCGACTGCGCGCCCTCCCAGCCTCCACGGCCGGGCGCTGCCCCCCGAACCCACATTCCGCCCCACCCCCGACTCCCACCCTGCCGGCCCGGAGACCTGCCCCAGGGCGCACCTGGAGGGGCTGCCGACCGGGCCCCCACACCCAGGGAAGGGACGCAGCACACCCCCAGCCCAAGTGCACAAAAAGGGTCCCCCCTCCCTCCGTCCCCATCCCCTTCAGGCCAAAGGAAGCCCTCCACCCCCCGAGAGGGAAAGGGGTGACAGAAAGGAGCGCCCCGGCTCCCTTTCAATTCAGGAAGCCCGGGGGGCCTCTAGGAAAACCAGGGCTCACGTGTCGTCCCGAAAGCGGGTCAAGAAGCACATACTAGAAACAGAAACCGGGTAATTTCAAAAAGGAATTTAAAGAATAGCCACTCCTTCGCCAGCTCCCGCCCGCAGGAGGGAGGCAGGAAGGCTTCGTCTCCAGCGGTGCCCCACGGACCCTCCCCCAGAACTCAGCTCTTTCGAAGTCGCCAAAGCCCACGTGGAGCTGGATGCTCACGCCGCCCCCTCCCCCCCCACTAAGACCACCCCCCGATCCGCTGGCAGAACTGCCCCCACAGCCAAGAACCCAGCCGCCCCTCCCGACGGCCAGGGCTCCTTGTGCCAAGAATTGCCTGCCTTAACGTCTGGGGAGGGGCCTGCCTGCAGCGGCTACCGGTGAGCTCCCATCCCCACCCAGTCCCGGACCGGAAGGGACGGCAGCTCAAACAAGCGGGTAATTCCAGAGGCCTCTGTCCCAGCATCCCTCTGTCCGGGATGCACTTTACCGCTACGCACCTTGATGAATGATGCGGGGAGAGACAAACCCCAGACAGCGGAAGAAAACACCCAGATTCCACAGAGAAGCGGGCCCCGGGAAGGCAGGGGAGCACCTGAGCTCCTGAGCGCTGGGGTCGCGGCGCCACCCTCGGCTCGGAATCCTCTGGACTTGCCCCACCTGCCAGCGCTTCGGGCTGCGGCGCTGAGCCTGCATGGGCGCACCTGTGCTCCTGCCTTGTCTCCAAAGAGAGAAAGAAGAGGATGAACAAGGTGGAATCTGCTTGCTCTGATTTTTGCCAAAAGAAAAAAAAAAAAAAAACAAAGGGGAAGGAAGGGTCAGAAATGAAGATAAGCACGCCCCCTCCCCACTCCCCCCTCCTCCAGGTGACCTCCAGGATTGGCCGGCAGCTGGATCCCAAGAGCCTGCTCCCCGCCAGCCGGGGGTTCAAGAGCTGGAGGCTAGAAGGAGCCTCTTCCCGCACCCAAACCCGGCTGACCCCGCCGCCTCCCAGGGAGGTGGCCACCCCCTCCCACCTTTGAGAATGCAAGAGACACTTCTAGTGAAATGCCCCTCCCCCTCCCCAGGTAAATGCTACCTCACTCAAATGCTCATGTCTGTGATTGGAAAAATCACGCCTGATACCAAAGATTCCCCCCACCCCCCCACCCCCCGAGGACTTGTGCTGGATGCTAAGATTCCCTCACCCAGGTAGCAGGTGTGAGCGAGGGTCTGCTTCGGGACCCCGCTCTCCAGGTTCGCCCCCCACACCCCCGTCCCCCACCAGAGAGAGCAGAGAGAGATAGAGAGACAAAGAGAGAGAGAGGGAAGAGAATGAGAGAGAGAGAGGGAGGGAGAGAGGGAGAGGGAGAGGGTGGCGAGGTCGATGAGTGCCTTTTTCTTGAACCAAAGACGTGTGTGATGTTCTCTCGTCCTTATCGACTCGCTGTTCTCCCCGCTTTTCAAGCAAGCAACCGGATCTGAGTGATGCTTCTAGAACCTTTGGGTGTTGGGGCAGAGTCCTGAGAGTCCCCGTTTCCCGCTCGGCAACTAACTCCTCCCTTCAGACACACACATACACACTCTTGTGCACACGCCACTCACTGAGCTGGGCGCTGGGGTCTGAGTGGGCTCGGCTCCTCCCTCCACCCACTAGGGGTACCTGGACCCCACTGGCCAGAGCAGCTGCTAGCAGGGTTCACGGCTTCTCTGCAGGTTAAGTCACTTGCTGGTCCTGCATTCAAGGCCCAAAGGTCAGAGAGGCCAGGGCCTGGGTCTGTCCCCTGCTGGACACTTAGGAATTGACCTGGGACCCTTCTGGGGATCAATCCCTTAAGCTTCACTGACGCTGGTCACAGATACGTCCCTCTCAAACACCTTATGACATGTGCACACTTGCGCTTTGGCACACACATCATTTCCCTCCTGAACCGCCCCCCCCCAACCTGGCCAGGCCCCCTCCCCCAGTCCCCCCCGCTCGACCCAATTACCCAGCCGGTTGTCACACACCAAAGACCATTCTCCACCCAGGGAATGACACTTCCAGCACAGCTCCTTCGAGCCTTTTGACAATTTTCTCTGAAATACCTCAAGATATTTAATGTATAGTTTATGTGATTAAAAAAAAAATCCTTAGCTAGTTTTTGGAATACGTGACTTGAAGCTTTATACCGTTAAATTATAATTTTGCAGACGATGGTATGTCGTTTCTTTGGTGAGTTCCGTGGGAGACGCGGTGAATGTCAGGGGCGGTCAGAGGCGAAGGGCCGAGGGAGCGTGAGCGAGAGAGTCCAGGAGAGCGCGAGGAAGGACCGGCGGCGTTTACAGATTTCTTATTTCAATGAGTCCTTTAGGAAAGAAAGAGAGAGAGAGCGGGGTACCTTTCTGTTCTCTGGCGTGTTCTGTTTCTTGTTTTTTGGAGTCATGTCTTATTAGACTATTTATTATTCTATGTGTTCTGTGTTCAAATGTAATTTAAGGAAGAAAAGTGAAAAAAAGACGCAATGGAATTTGATTTGATGCATGACTAATGTACTTTTTCTTGAAGATGATGTACTGGGCGGAAGGGTGGGGGGTGGGCGGGGCCACGCGGGGGCGGAGCCCCAGGATTCCGCGTCGCATCTTGTGTTTCATGCCCCAAGGGGCGCTCGCTGTTCGGTGCTCCATGGCGCTGCTCTATGTTACTTTCTCCCTTTCCAAGGATCTGTGTCCAGCCGGCGGCGCATGGACGTGCCTCAGGTGGAGAAGGCAGGCGACAGGCACTCAACCTGCACGCCCACGTCTCCACCTCCTGGCGCCGAGTCCCTCCGGATTCTGGTCCTGGGGCGCCAGTGGGCATCACTGCCACCTTGGGTCCCCCACTTCCCTGCCCCTGGGGCCGGTAAGGTTTCACATTAGCATGAATTCCCAAGTGTCTTGTTCAGAGGAGTCAGACAATCAGCCAATTTGAGTCATGTCGCCCAGGGTGGTTGGGGGGCGGTGGTGTGCCCCAACTTCCCCAGAGCCAAAGGACCCTCCTGAAGCAACCCCCACCCCCCAGGCAGGCTCCTGCCCTGCACGGACTCCACCCAGACACCCCAGCCTCCTAGGGCCTGTCCGGGCATGACTTCACCTTTCTGTCTGGCATGGGAGGTGGGTGGTGCACTCCTGTGTAGCTCCCCTTCCAGCCCACAATAGGACCCTAGAAAACAGACGGTACCCCCAGAAATCACGGAAAGGGGCTCTGGGGCAGTCTCCTGGCCTGGGACTCCACTTCTGACTCCAGGCCCCATGCTCCCACCAGGGGAGAGCCTAGTTTCTAGGACAGGCCCCAGATAAGGTGGGTGCGGTAGCCAAAGGGGGTCCCTCACACCCTGAAAGTCAGAAGGTCTGAGTTTGGAGGGCTGGGCCTGAGGGTGCAGATTCAACCCACCTGAAATGAGGATGGGGGTGGGTGGAGTGTGTTCTAGGGCCCCTGCACAGGCTGGAATCGGGGCCACTCATATTCTTTGCCCAAAGCAGTTACAGTAACGTCACACCAACCTATCAGTTCCTGGGCTCCTCCTGAGGCCCCAGCAGAACCCTCCCCCAAATGGCTGGTCTTTGGTGGGGGGATTCTCTCTGCCAAGGGTGAGGGAGGGTCAAGAGGCCACGTGGCCCTGAGTGTGTAATCACGACTGGACACTAGGGCAGCTTTCGGGGGACACACAATTTGGGTCATCCAAATAAAGACCCCTCCACCTCACCCTCAGGTGACAGACTTAAAAGTTAAAAAAAAGAAAAAAAATCCTCATCGTTGTGAACCATTGCTGTGCTGGATTTGTTGTTTTGTTTTTCTCCAATAAATTATTTTCTAGTCACTCACCTGGGCTTGTGCATTGGTTGAATGCGGGGGGTGGGGGGGGGCTGGCGCAGGAAGGGGAGGCATGGGGCCCACCCTCTGTGAAGGGAGAAGGGGATGAGGGAAAGAGTAAGTGGGCCTCTCCACTCTGAACACAGCCCTCCCTGTCCCACCCCCACAGGGCTCCACCCTCCATGGAGCCTTTGGGCCACCCGAGTCTCAGGATCCTGTGGGCTCTGCTTCTGAGGTGTCACTGTCCACTACCTTCTGAGCACCAAGTGTAAAGTGACTTAAGGAGAAGGCACCCTGGTGGAGGGAGAGGCTAGGTGGTGCCAGGACCTTATAAACTGTGCTGAGACAGGACAACAGGCAGCAGGCAGGAAGCCAGCGCTGGTAAGCAGTCTGCTCTGCACCTTCCTCCCTTCTGAGAGCAATAAAGCTTTTATCCACATAATCTGTCCCAGGGTGAAAAAAAAACAAAACCAAAGCCCAGCTTTCCCACAATTCCCCATTACACCAATAGAGGACAGTGTTTTGATTTTCTTTTTCTTTTTTTCCTTAAACCATAAAAGACTTCCATGGGGCATCACAAAAAGAAGTACAGGAAGAGGGAGCCTCAAGGAGTCCTAGGGTCAGACAGACTGTGATTTATTAGGGAAAGAGGAGCCGGTGGAGCCCTGTCTTCAAGGGATGGCCTCATGCTTGCTGGATGACACTTCCTATGCCTGAGCAGTCACTGATGCCCCAGGGGCCAGGGAAGCTGCTCTGCCAGATTAGGTGCAGCTTGGTCCCCACTGGGCTCTGGCAGCCACTCCATAGGAGACGGCTCCCTCTCCACAGGTGAGGGCTCCACCTCCATTGGCTGCTCGCTGATGGATGATCCTTTTGCACTTGGTGGTACAGTTTCCATCACAGCACTAAGGTTTGAGCTGGAAACTGGCAATATCCCCTCCCTGCGGGGCTCAGGCTCCTTTTGCCAGACGTATGGCCAGTTCTTCCAGGACAGTTTCCGGATATTCCAGAGGGATGTCTTCTCCTGTGGCAGGTATGCTGGCTGGCTCTGCAGGGACAGCTGGCTTGAAGGCAGCGTCTGGCTCTCAACAGAGGTCATTTGGCTCTCTAGAGCTGACAGTGGCATCTCGGTTGGCGGGAGACTCTCAGGAGAATATGTCAACTTCTCCTGTAAAGATCCAGATGGCCAGGTTTTGTTGAGAGGCTGGGGATGAGGAGCAGACCGCCTATCCATGGTCAAGGAGCTCACCTCAGAGGGAGGCTGCATGTCCTCAGAGGACACCTTCCCATGGTGTGAATGCCTCTTCCTCCCCAGAAATGACATCTTCCTTGGGTACCACGAGGACTCCTTCATGCTCCCAGATGGTTCATCAGGTGGCATTGTGTGATCAACCAGCATGTCACTGTTGACCCCCGGTGACCTCCGAAGAATCGTGCCCTGCGTGATGAGGTCAGCATAGCCCTCCCGATGGGAGAAGGCATAGCTGGAGCGCCGGGCCGGTGACTCCCTACGGATACAGGGCACAGACTCCACAGCGATGATCTCCTCACTTGTGACTTTCTCTACCTCTTCCTACAGAGCAAAAGAGAGAGTGGACGTCATCAGGCTCCCAAGCCATGTTGATGTTCAGATCACCTGCCCCTCCAGTGAGGGCCAGAGTCCTTGGCCACTATCAATTGTCCAGGCTCTTTCCTAGGCAAGTTGATCCAACTAGAGTCCTCCATGGGACCTGACTTTGGACCAGCCAATCAGAGTCCTTTGGCTGGGACTTAACTCTGGGCCAGCCATACTCGCCTTGCGTGCCCCTTGGTGGTAAAGTCAGAACTTACCCTGGGGCAGCCCCATGTCCAGCCTGTGTGGCTGAAGGTGGCAGTTTGTGGCCATGTCCTAGTCCACCATTCCAAGTCAACTCTGGGGCCCATCCCAGCTTCAACTCATCCGTCTAGATTCTGATACTATGGGCTACTGAGTCCCAGCTCCCACCGTTTTTCATTGTGGTAAAATACATGTAACATAAGACGTACCATCTCATCCATTTTTAGGTGCACAGCTCAGTGGCACATTCAGTCGTGCAGCCATCCCCATCACCCATCTCTACAACTTTCTTATCTTCCCAAATGGAAATTCTCTCCCCATGAAATACTGACACTCCCTTCCCTCCCCAGCCCCTGGCCCAACCATCTGCTTCCTGTCTCTATGGATCTGACTCCTCTAGGGACCTCCTGGGAGTGGGATCAGACAGTATTTGTCCTTCTGTGTCTGGTTTCCGTCCCTGAGCATCACGTCCTCATGATTCATCCATGTTGTAGCAGGTGTCTGACTCGCCTTAGTTTTAAAGGCTAATATTCCACTGTACGTATATATCACATTTTGTTTATCCATCATCCAATGAACACTGGGTTACCCCGAGTCCCTCTTCTGCCTATCCCATCTCCAAATCACTTCTGTCACCTCGGCCCCCAAGCCCCAGTCACTTCCAGGTGGAAGTCTGGCTATGCTCCCACTGCATCCACCCCAGGAACCACAGCATCCACTTTGGGGCCCTTCTGCCCATCATTTCGTCCCTCGTGGGGACACTGGGTATGTGTATAGCTCTGCTTCTGCCTCATCTCTGCCTCTCCTTCAAGTCCCAGTTCCCAGCACAGGCTCTGGCTGTTGGGGTCCTCCATGTGTGGTGTAGACCCCTACCCCTCACCTTGCGCTGTGGCTTCTTGAGGGCTTGGTAAATGACACGGAAGGCCAGCATAGGCAGGGTGTTCAGTGACACATTCAGCAGGATCACCAGCATGATGGGGGGCTGGGTCAGCACGTTGAGGTCAGCGTCTGGCAACAGGGCGGGATCACAGCAGGCCGTGGCTATGGCCTCACCAGCACCTGCTTGGTGCCTCTCCCCTCCAACACCCTATCTCTTTCTCTTCCCTTCACCCCAGGGAAAGGAGGTGAAAATTCTAAGGAGACACTGACACTTCCTGCACACACACACACACACACACACACACACACACACACCTACCTCACCTGCATGGCCAAGGAGCCTGAGGTTCAGAGGGGCAGAGAGGGTTCTCCGACGGGCACCCCCCCCCACCACTGCCCCATCCCTGCTGAGGGCTCACATAGAAATGGGAAGTTCTTGGGGGAGTGTTTGAAAAGCCACATGCTCTGGGTGAGGCTGGTCATGACCACGTAGAAGCAGAGGCTGAGGAAAATGGCCAGCACAGACAGGACGGTCCAGTACCTGGTGATTAGGATGACCTACACAGGGAAGGGGCGTTAAGGCAGGGGGGATGGGAAGGGAACCGTGGGGTGGGGCTCCACAGGGAGGATGGAGGCCCAGCTCCCGGGGTCTGTGAAGCGGCAGGTCACTGCCAGGAAAGACCTTAGCGCTTGCCGAGGCCCACCCCACCAGGGGAGGGGCAGGCAGATGGCCACCCCTACCTCCATAGTGATGGACAGCAGGCTGGACAGGGCCACGACCACTGCAAAGGACTGGTAGTCACTTAAGCTGACAGGCCCAGCTGAGTTCTGGCTGACCCACAGCGTCATGAAGAAGTTGACCAGAGAGGTGGCTGTGCCGTGGGCGATGGCTTGCAGGATGACCCAGTAGTTGAAGAGCTCCTCCTTCTGGCCTGCGATGTACAGCTCCGGCAACTCAAGGCTCCGCTCTGCGCTCACATCCTGGTGAGTTCACGATGGGGAAGCTGGCTCTTGGGACCAGAAGGGGATGGCCCCTACCCCATCCCAGGCCCCAGGAGAAGAAATATGTACAGAGAAGGAAGAGGCAAGACCTGGAGCTGCTCACCTGCTCAAAGAGCCCGATATAGAGGACCGGGAGGGTGCTGTACAGCAGGTTGAAGAGCGCCAGGAACCAACCTTCGTACAGAGGCTGTGGTGGGAAGGTGGAGGGTGCAGAGAGGGGAGGGGAGGGAGAATGCACTGAGCCTTCAGAGCCAAATGGCTAGAGACAGAAATGAATCTCTACCTAAGGAGACCCATCCAAGCTTGTTTGTCACTTGGAGAGGATGCCAGGTGACTTGGAAAGTCAAGTGACAATCAAGGTTGGGGCTAAGATCAGGGCTGCACGAAGTGATAAAGACTGGAAGAGAAAAGGTATGGAGAAAGGAAAGGCTACCCACTCCAGTATCCATGGACTGTACAGTCTGTGGGATGGCAAAGAGTCAGATGCAACGGAGTGACTTTCACTTTCACTTCAATGCTTTTAAAGTAGCACCTTGGAGTCTGTTTCAAGTGATGACTTTAATACAAAGTTTACAGGAGGAAAAATGGCTAGAGAGCATGTTTTAAATTTTTCTTTTTGCCATGCTGCACATCATACAGGATATTAGTTCAACCAGGGATAGAACCTGTGTCCCTTGCAGTGGAAGTATGGAAACTTAGCCACTGCACTGCCAAAGAAGTCCCTAGATCATTTTTGACTTAGGAAGTCAGTGATGGTAACAGAGCTGGAAGAGATCTCACAAAGAGACCAAGTCCCTTCCTGAATGCACAAATCCAGACTAGTGAAAAAACCATCAGTTTCGGTTCCCAGAACGGCTTTACGTGCATTCTGGGGTTGAGCAAATAAGTAACAACAAAAATTTTTTTTACCAGAATCAAGTTTCTCACCATTGGAGATGAGTCACAAATGAGCATGTGGAAAAGGCTAAGCTGAGCCTTGTTCTGTGGGGTGACTGGAATCAGAAGTATCAGTGTGAACTCATATACACATAGATAGATCAATACAGTACAGGTGTAGATGTGTGCCTAAGCACAGGTTAGTATGTGTATCTCCTGCCTCTGTCTACAAAGAGGACACTGGCATCCCACGTGCGATGAGCACACCAAGGGCTTAGACCTTGGTGTCTAACTACCATTCTCTGGTGAAGACAACTGGCATTCCTTGAGGGAATGGTTCATTCCAGGCTTGGGACCAGGAAAGGACAAAACGAGCCAGGAAGCTCTTGAAGCACCAGAAAGTGAGGACATGCTCAGAGAAGAGCAGGCACAGGGCAAAGGGACAAATCGGAGACAAAATGAGCAACAGGCACAGAATAAAATGAACATATGTGAGTCCATACTGATAGGAGTAAATATTCAAATAAATATATGGGGGGAGAAGGAAGATTAATTCCAGTTAACAAACATAGAAAGACTAAATACCGTCCCCTCTGACATCAGGAACAAGACAAGGATGCCTGCTTTCACCATGGCTATTCAATACTGCACTGGAAAAGTCCTCACCAAAGCAATTAGGCAAGAAAAAGAAATAGAAAGCATCCAAATTGGAAAGCAAGTGGTAGAGCTGTCTCTCTTTGCAGAGGACGTGATCTACGTGCAGAAAATCCCAAAAGACTCACAGGAAAACTACTAGAGCCAATAAAACAAACTCAACAAAGTTTCAGGGCACAGATCCACACACACACAAAAATGTGTTTCTATACACCGGTGGTGGTGTTGCTGTTTAGTTGCTAAGTCTTGTCTGACTCTTTGCAACCCCACAGACTATAGCCCACTAGGCTCCTCAGTCCATGGGATGTTCCAGGTAAGAATACTGGAGTGGGCTGCCATTTTCTTCTCCAGAGCATCTTCCTGACCCAGGGATCAAACCCGTGTCTCCTGCATTGGCAGGCGGATTCTTTACCATCTGAACCACCGCATGGTACCACTTCCTATACAGCAGCAATAAGCAATATCAAAAGGGAATTAAGGAAACAATTCCATTTATAGTAGCATCTAAAATAATAAAATACCTAGCAATAAAAGGCAAAACAAAAAATATATTTATGAAGAATGCTCTTGTAAAGCTCTCTCTCGGCTGTCTGGGTATTGGTGACAGGGAGGCCATTCTGTCTCATGAAAGTCTATTTTCAGACCACAGGGGACATTACTGCCCTATGTATGACTCCTCTTACACTCTGGAGAGCACATCTAGTATTCACCACAATACTGTCAAGAATCTTGAAGTCAGGGACCCAGCCCTTACAACCTTACCTTCTCTGAAGTTCAGGTTCTTGTTTTTTCCCCTTGAAGAATGTACATTTGGAGCACCTGTCCTGCCCTTGCTTCAAAGCTCAAATTTGCCAAATATCCCTGAAAATGCTCAGCACAGAGCTGGGCACGGAACCATCCCCCACTTTATGTAGATTCTATACCTCTGTTAATGCAGCCAGATATTGATTGAAGGCTGTTTTGCTCTGTGGCTTCAGGCATGCTCTGCCCCCTGAGGACCTCCGAGTGGGAGCATGCCTGCTGCCTTCCTGGAGGCTGCGGGAAGGACACAGCATCCCTCAGAGGGGAGGGAGTTCCCTCTGGCGCACCTGGGCAGTGAAGCCGCTGTAGAAGGCGAACCAGATCTGGACCATCATGCCGGCCAGCGTCTTGTACAGGAAGTAGCGCAGGAACTTGCAGACGCGCATGTAGGACCATCGTCCGTGCACCAGCAACAGCCGCCGCAGGAAGCAGAACTGGGCCAGCACGTAGTCGCTGTTCTGCACCGCCTGCATGCCCTCCTGACCTGCCACCCCTACGCCGATGTCTGCAGCTGCAGAGGCACACGCAAGCCTGTCGGCCCAGGGACCCCAGCCTGCTGCTCCCACCTGCTGCCAGCCTCCCCTAGCCCCGCTGCCCACCACCCACTCTTGATCATGTTGACATCGTTGGCGCCATCCCCGATGGCCAGGGTCACCACATTCTGGTATTTCTTGACCAGCGCCACGATCAGGGCCTTCTGCTTGGGCGTCACGCGGCAGCAGATGACCGCCTGGCATCGGGAGGCCAGCTCCACGAAGGCCCGCTCCCGCCGCTCCTCAGCACTCCGGAGGGTCTTGGAGCCTTCGTGCTGGGGCGCCAGCCCCGAGCTCCGCAGCTGGATCCCCAGAGTCCGCCACATGAGGGACAGGCGCCTGGCCTGCAGGAAGTCCACCCTCTCCTCTCCCGGCTCCTGCCAGGACTCCAACGGGTCCACGTTCACGTTCTGGACCGGGGCTCGGGGTTCCTTGCGCAGGGACAGCAGTAGCTGGTCCTGGCTCACAGGTGACAGGGGTGGGTCACTCTGCTGCACCCCTCCCTCTCCCCGCCCCACCCCCCGACTGTGCCCTTCTCCCAGCCGGACCTGACTGCACCCTCCCTTGCTCCGGCCCAGCTGAGAACTGTCTCTCGGGGTGGCCGTCACCTTGGCTGGTCCAATGGTGCATCTGAGGGCCTTTCAGTGGAAGCAGCCCCAGCCTCAGCCCGCAGCTCCTCCCAGGCCCCTCCCCCGGGTACCAGGGCTCCACCGTCCACCCTGACCTAACACTGACCAGGAACTCCCCGTTAATGACCAAGGCCATCTTGAACTGCAGGGGAAGCTCTTTCTTTTCTCCACCTTGCAGGTTGTTGTTGTTCTCCCAGTAGACCTCGAGGATCCGCCTGCACGGGGGTGGGGGTGGGGGTGGGGGCCCAACCAGGCCTCAGCCACGTCAGCCACACATGCTTCCTTGCATCTACACCCCAGCTACAAGAAGCCAGTCCAGGCAGACCCCAGGGCCATGGCTGTGTCCTCGGCGTCCCATCCCCACCCTGACCCCCCTTCCCCTTCAGGATCATCCACCCCATCCCCACTTCTTACACGATCTCCTTCTCCTCCAGAATGATCATGTTCTCTGAGAGCAGCTCGCAGGCAAAACCAATGTTCACCGCTGTCTCTGCAAACCAGCCCAGTTCAGCCCTTGTGGAGAGGCCCCACTGCCTGGAGGCCAACCCCACCCATCTTGCCCATCACAGCAGCATGCCCCTCCCACTGGCCACAGCGATTGGTTCAGAGGAGGCCATGTGACCATGGCAGCCAATGAGAGTCAGCCCTGAGACTTCAGCTCTGAGCTTACAGAGGACTCCACTCCTGGCTGGGGCTGGGCGGCTGCAGGGAGGTGAGTCTGGGGCCAAGGTTAAAGCACCTGTAGACATTTCAGTGCCTAGGATCCCCACAAAATGATTTAATGTCTGGGGCGGGGAGGGGGGGGTGGAGAAAAACGTGACTTAACTTCTTAGGAAAAAAATGAATACAGAAATCCAACCTATGGGACTTCCCTGGCAGTCCAGTGGTTAAGACTCCATGTTGCCAATGCAGTGGGCCCAGGTTCCATCCTTGGTTGGGGAACTAAGATCCCACATGACTGGCAATGCGCCAAAAAAAAAAAAAAAATCCACCTTGGAGATTGGTCTTTATACCAGCAGAGCTGTTACATGTCATTCTAAATATTTGGAGTGTATGTGCCTCCTGCCCACACAAGTCCTAATGGAGCCCTGTAGGCACCAATGCCCAGTGGAGGCCCCCTCAGAAGCCTCAGGGGGTGGGAGAACCAGGGCTCCACAGCCACAGGACCAACTTGGCCCCTAGGTGGCTGGGCAGCCTTGGGCAGGTGGCCAGTGCTCTCTGAGCCCCAGGAGGTAACCAGGGCCCCACCAAACAGCGCTGCCAAGGGGGCCAAATCCCCAGGAGGCGCTCAGCATGGCATCAGCCCACCAGAGAGAGGCACCCAGGGTCTCGGTTCTCCCTTCTCAGGGACACACAGTGGTGGGCTACAGTGAGCTCAAGACAACAGGGAGGGCCTGACGGTGACTCTGGGATGAGGTGAGCCCTTCCCGTGCCTCCCTTCTCCCTGCGCTGGGGGTTGCCACCCTAGGACCCACCTTGCTTGTCCCCTGTGAGGACCCACACTTTGACGTTCCCCTGCTTGAGACACTTGATGGTTTCGAGGACACCGTCCTGGAGCCTGTCCTCGATGGCTGTGGCTCCCAGGAGCTGGGGTGGGGAGGAGGGAGTGGGCGAGGACAGACTGAGCAGGGACCCAGCTCCCTGGTGGGGCTGGGGTGTGGCGCCCTGCCCCTGGCTCCACCCACCTGAAGGCTCTGCTCCATCTCCTCGTACACCTGGTGCAGGGCCTGGGCACGGTTCTGCAGCAGGATGCTGGCCTCCTGGTGCCGCTGCCGCCACTCCTCATACACCTCCTCATCCACCTCTTTGCAGGCCAGGCACAATGTCCGAAGGGTCTCCTTGGCAAAGGACTGGGGCCGGCAGGCAGATGACGCTGGCACCCCTGCCACTCCGGGGAACCCCTGCAGCCCTTCTCCCTCTGCCTGGGCCCCCAACCTGCCCCTACCCACACAGTCTGTCCTCCGGTGGCGGGGGGAGGCTGGGACCACATGCCACCCTGCTCCACACCCGCTCTGTCTCAACCCACCCCCCGCAGACACCCCACTCGCTCTGTTTAGCCTCCAGATCTCAGCCTGCCTATTTCCCTAGCCAGGAACATCCACCCTATGATTTGTGCTGCAAATTCTAACCCTTAGGCAAGACCCTCCGTGAAGCCCTGCTAGACCCCTTCCCAATCAGGATTCTGTCCTCCCGGGAGCCCTCTCTCTGCCTCAGTTCTCAAGGAACTGAGGTAGGGGGTGGGGCACGGGAAAGGATCCTGTGGGACTCTGTCTCCAGGCGCACGGGAGGACCCAGCACTCTCTCACCCCATTGCAGCTCTTCCTTCATAAGCTCCAACCCTGCTCTGGGTCTTTTGCCCCAACAGGCAGCCCCTCGACTGGCTTCTGCTCCTGACTGACATGAGCTTGGATGGCTGCATGTGAACATGTCGAGTGCCCCAGACAGGCCTGTGCGCCTCCTCTCATGCCTCAGTTTCCCTATCCATACCGTGGGCAGTTGAGCCCAGTCATCCTGCCGAGCTCCTGGGCTCTGGGTCACTGCTGTGACTGTACTTCTTCGGTTTTGGGTCAGGACCCAGACATCTGCTCCCCACCACTCCCTCCTAGCAGAGTGGAGCACGCTGGGAGACCCCTGAGGGGAGGGACAGAGGACATTCTTTCCACAAACAGCCCTGCTGGGTCCTGTGCTGGGTGAGGCCGGGGACCCATGGGTTTAGGAATGGGCCCACATGGCAGGACAGCCCATGTCAGAGTCAGGGCAGGAAGAGCTCCCTGGAGGTGGGGACTGAGGGCTGAACCTCGAGGACAGAAGGATGCTGAGCGCCTGAGTGGAGGGAGAACAGGGAATAGCATGTGCAAGGGCCCTGGGGCAACACCGGAAATGGGTTCTGGGAAACCCCTCGAGAACAGGGAGACCAGGGCAGAGATGACAGACAGCAGAAAACAGAAGGATGAAGCTTGGCAAGGGGCCAAGGCTAATGGGCCCTCACCTGGAGATGAAAGGTTTGGGGCAGAGTGGGCTGAGTGTGTCCCGGAACCTAGGCCTGGCTGGCAGAGAGGGAGGAATCCAGGGCAAAACCCACCCACAGGATGTCCTTGCCTGACTCAAAAGAAGATGTCCCCTCTGGGCAGTGCAGCTTGGAGCTGGGCTTCATCTTCAGCCCTTGAGTGTGTGTTTGTGTGTTGGGCAGAACAGTGTGCAACCTGACCAACTGTCCATGGCTTCCCTGAGGCCATTTCTCTGCACATTCTTTTCCCCTGCCCCTGTGTCTTCGACTCTGCCCCTCCACCCTCCCTTCCCACAGGGACTCACGGCCAAGGCCTCCTCTGTGGCCCATTCTGTCTCGCCTTTCTTTTGCAGGCGCTCATAGATGACTGTGTCAGCCCCTTTGGTGTAGAGGTAGATGGAGCCCTCGGGCTTGCGGACTGTGGAGGAAGAGGCCTGGCTGCCCACATACACTCCCCTCCTCACCTCCCCCCAACCCCACCCAGGACTGCGGGCCCTCACCCAGCACTGACATCCGCTTGCGGATGCTGTTGAAGTCCATCATGGCCAGGACCTGGTACACACACTCCTCCCCCAGCTCCATCAGGGTGATGCTGTCCTGCGTGCGTGCCAGGAACACGTAGCCAAAATTTCGGGCCGCTGTGACTAGTGCCTCCTCGTCCGGGGAAGCTGCCTGGTACACTAGCTGGTCTGGCCAGGGCGGGGAGGGGTCTGAGAGCTTGACCTTGTTGGAGACCCACCACCCACCTGTCTCCACCTGCTTAGCACAGGGAGGAAACAGATACAGGAAGTGCCCAATATGTATTTGCGGGACGACAGTTTCTTGGGCCGGCATAACCTCTAAGTACAATAAAAGAAAGGAGCGATTGCATCCCAGTCCATAAGTCCTCCTCCTCCCTGTACGATGACAGGCCAGGACACCCTCAGTGGCAGAGGCTAGGTGGGGTTCGGGCCGGGGGCCTGGGAGCTCTCTAATTGGGATGAGAGGGCCCTGGGAGCTGGCGGGAGAGCATCTGGGGAGCCCAGGCCCAGCCATGCCCAGGGTTGGGGGCACTCACTGTTCTTCTCCTGCACCATCACCGTGTGGCAAACGGCCAGCACGCGCCAGAACTCGCGCACCCGCCAGTCCTGGTTGGCCCGCACAGCCTGCAGGAGTTGCGCGTTGCAGAATAGCAGCTTCCCATCAGCAAATTCATTCCAGAGGAAGGGGTTCTCCTGCAGGGGGTGGGGCACAGGCCAGCCCTGGGTGGGTCACTGCCCTTCCCCCCACCACCCAGGGCTCCGGGGCGGCCAGGGCTCACCTTGCCTGGGGTCTCCTCTGGGCCTGGGGAAAGACTCAGCTTTAGGCCTCAGCTCCCAGTCCCCGCATGGGGTCCCACAGCACCCCCTCCCTGGGCCAGGCTTCCTGGGGCTGCCGGCTGCAGCTAGACCAGCCAGGCCTGCACCCTGGACCCAGCGCCTCAAGCCACCAAAGACCCCAGCCTCAGCTTCTGCCTGGAGAATAGGATGCAGCCATGTGTCCCAGGGACCCCCTCCAGGGCGGTGGGCTGGAGGGCGTATGGGAATGGGGTTCAGCCCTGTAGAATATGTTTGGTTTGACCTCCTCCTGGTGTCCTTTTAAAATTTGGACTTGGCCACCTACTTTGAAAAATAGGGTGATTTCACAAAAACCTGGGTCCGTAGCACTTCTAGAAACATCAGAGACCGGCTGGGATTGGTGCCACTCAGCATGGGCCTGGTGCCCTACCTGACAGTCAGGTGGCATCAACCCAAGGGCAGGGGCCCAGGTCTGTCATGCGACTGCGCATGAGGCCCAATATCGCCCAGTGGGGCCCTCTGTCGGCTCCTGGTCTAAACTGTGGCCGCTGCTTATCAACTAGACCAGAGACTGGTGAACCATGCCTCCACCTCAGGACTAGTTTCTGTGTGACCTGCAAGGCTATAAATGTTTTTCACATTTCTAGAGAGTTGGGAGAAACCTGAAAAGATATTATCTTGTGTGATACGTGGAAATGCTATGAAATTAAAAATTCGGAGTCCGGGTGAGAGCAGCAGCTGCTTTCTGGGGCCAGAGACCCAGCGGCCTTAGTGGCCAAACATATTGACCCGTGGGTCCTTTATAGGAATAGCTAACCAACCCCCAAGTGAGAGGAAGCCCCTTGGCAATAGTGGTAGGGCACCAATCGGTGTGGGATGCTGGATGCCGGGCCACTGCTGTGAGACCCTGGACACGGGGAGCGGGGCGCGGGCGGGGTCCCACCGTAGACAACTCCGTTGATGCAGCACTTCTTGAAGGTCATGATGTTCTGGGTGAGCGTGCCCGTCTTGTCGGAGAAGATGTACTCCACCTGGCCCAGCAGGTCATTGAGGCTGGTGCTTCGCGCTTTGGCGGGCAGGTCCTGGGGCTCATAGTACATGTGCTCATCCCAGTTGATGAAGACGCTGTTCCCCAGGTAGATGAATTCGGCCCTGCTGATGCACGCATGCGCACTCGCACGTTGGGTCACCCAGCCCTTGGGCCTGCTGTCCCTCCCCCACCTTCCCTTCCGGCTCAGCATGGGGCGGGGCCCGGAGGCCCCGGGGCTCACATAATGAACATGGCCATGGGCACCAGGACGCTGAGCAGGATGAGAAAGCCCCAGAAGATGAAGAAGGCCTCCATAGCCACACTGCGCATGTGCACGGCAGACACGTAGTGGTGATTGGCCTTGAACTCCTTCACCTTGTGCCAGAAGCCAAAGGTCAGGACTGCGGAAACCACCACCATGGACACAAAGATCTGCGCTCGGAGGGGAGGAGGGGCGCAGCGTGAGGGGGCCCGGGCAGCAGCGAGGCACCTCGGGGACGCGCGCACCCTTAGTGTGAACGGACAAGCACGGGGCGGGGAGCGGGTGTCCCCCAGCATTGCTTCAGGATGGGACGGCGGTCAGGGTGGGGAGGGGCTGGCAGTCCAGGGGGAGGGCAATGTGCAGGTTTTCTGCCGAGCTTCGCGGCTGCGAAATTATTATTTCGATAATTTTTAAAAAGGTAAAAGTTGATTTAGGCAAAAAATTAAGGATTTTTAAAGATCGGTGGAGGATAGGTGGGCATCTTATCTCCTGCGGGTTTTGGAGACGTTGCAATCAAATATTGTTTTATAAAACCTTCCTCCACCGCCCCTCCCTCCCCCCCCCTCCCCCCGCCCCAAATCGCCATTTGAAGAAAAAATTCTCTGGCCTGACCAGGCGATCAAGCTGCATATTCTTCAGAGGAGGGAAACTGAAGCCTGGAAGATGACAGCCATGGGGCTTCTGTGCGGTGGGGCCCTTTCGCTCCCCTCCTCCATGGCCCCCCACCCAGGGCAGGGGGTCTAAGAAGCTCACCAGGACCACCAGTCTGTTCATCAGATGGTCTATCTTGGTTCTCTTCAGATGGATCTTGCCACAGTTCTTCATGATTTTTGTGTCAAAACCTGCAAGATTTCCATCCACTCATCCATCTGTCTATCTACCACCCATTCATCATCCATCCATTCATCTATCTATTCATCTATCCACCATTCATTCATCCATCCACCCATCCCTTCATTCATCCATCCACTAATCCATCCACTGTCCACCAACCATTCATTCATCCATCCATCCATTTACCATCTGTCCAACCATCCAACCATCCATTTATCCATCCACTCTCCCATCTACTCATCCATCCACCCACCCTCCATCTCTCTGTCACCCCCTACCCATCTATTCACCTACTCCACCACCCATCATTCCATCTATTATAAATACCCCCATTTCTCCAGTCAAAACAAAGGTGCTGGCTCAACATGTCCATTCCTGCAGTTTCAGAAATGAGAGTCCAGAGAAATCACACCAGGAGCCCTTCATCCCATAGCAGCAGACATTTGGCGGCCAGGCCTGGCCTTGTGACTTCCTGCCAGTGACGTCAGGGTTCTCCGCCACCCAGCCCTACCCCTGACCTGGGCAGGATGGGCCCCGGGGCCCCGGAGAGCAGCTGTACCGGCATAGACGACCAGTCCATAGCAGGTGTCTGTGTTCCGGACCTTGCAGCCTCGCAAGAGGATGTTGCCACTATCCAGGGGGTATTTCTTGCCCTTCCACTCCAGGCACCCGACGAAGTGGTGCATTCGGCTGTTGGGTTCCTCACACACCACCTTCCCTGTGGGCAACCCAGTGTTCAGGGAGCCACAAGCATGGTGCAACTCAGCCACCCCTCTTCAATACTGGTTGGGGGTGGGGGACTCAGGGAATGTTCCTATCACTCTCCAGCCAGGGGCACCTGCATGGGCCCCACACTACCCCAAACCGGCCCCAATGGCACCTCCACCCCCACTATACAACACAGCCTCCTCCTGGATGCTCCAAGCTGGGCGTTCCTGGCCTCAGGGCCTTTGCGTGTGCTGTCTCCTGTGGTGGTACACACACCTCCTCAGGGAAGCCCTCCTTGATCCTCCAGCCAGATATGGCCCTCCCCGCATTGAGCCCCTTCCTCCCTGCCAGTGTCTGATGTCACCAGACGTTTATTCCTGCAGCCATATCAGTAATGTCTGTGAGGGACTTCCTTGGTGGTCCAGTGGCTAAGACTCCCTGCTCCCAATGCAGAGGGCCTAGGTTCCATCCCTGGTCAGACAACTAGATCCTGCACACCACAACTAAGAGTTTCCATGCCACAACTAAAAAGGTCCCACATACCAGCACAGCCAAATAAATCAATAAATATTTTTAAATGTTTGTAAGGTCCACCAGTGCAGGCACCGGCCTTATCTCAGTTGAGCTGGGGACACCAGGGCCCAGTCCAGCACCTGACACACAGTAAGTGCTGAACACATATGAAGAGGGAGGGAAGGAAGGGGTGCCCCCATCCAGCACCCTAAACTACAGGGACCAAACACAGGGCACAGAGTTCCCCAGCAGGCAGTAGGGGAGGGCCTGTCCACCATCACCCTGAGAGAGTACAGCCACTGGTCTCACTTCTGTTTGACAAAACCCACCCAGCATGCAAAGGCTGGCCCAAGGCAGCATCTGGCAGGGAGTGGGCTGGGGGGCCACGGGGCTCTTAAGTGACCCTCACCCTTCCTTCTCAGGGGCTGGACCCTGTGTTTCCTGAAAGTAGACATGAGAGCTGTCTAGGGAGGGGCGGGAGAAGGACGGAGGAGCCATGGGGCAAGCCCACACCTCTCACTACCCCTCTGAACCGCAGTCTCCCCCTCTGCAAAATGGGCAAGGATTCTGGGCCATTTGGGGTGGGTCAGGACCCAGAGAGAGCTGTCAGGGTGGCAGGGCCTTTCTCCAGATCCATGAGCAGACACAAAACCAGTGTCTGGATGTCGGGAGCAGAGGGGCTGTGCTTGGAGAGAAAGCTTCTGGCATGCTCCACAGCCAATTAGAGTAACTTGCCTTTGCAATTTGACAGGAAAATAATGATAGCAAATAGTAACAATTAAAAAAAATTATCCCATTGCTGGGGCTCAGCAAACAGTAACTGAACCAATAGGTATGAAATGTCATACTTATCTGGCAGAAAATAATAAACCTGGAGATGTCCCTGTGGGCCTCTCCCAAACATGTAGGTGAATTGCTAGCCAGTGTACATGGGCTGCCTTGGTTTCTTTGTTTTGTTTTGTTTCTTCTTTCTGGTTGCGCCACTCGGCTTGTGGGATCTTAGTTCCCTGACCAGGGATTGAACTCAGGCCCTGGCAGTGAAAGTGCTGAGTCCTAACCAATGGACCTCCAAGGAATTCCCATAGGCTGCCTTTTTGAATAAACAAACAAATGGTCTGGGAATAAATAAGACAGGACAACAGAGGGTAATGTGCCCATCTGGATGTCAGAAGCTGCACAACACCCTCCACCCAGCAGGTGGGGAACCTGTGCTCCCACTGCAGTGGGGGGAGACAGGGCCCAGAGAGGCTGGATGGGTTTGCCAGCTCCCACCTTGGAAGGAGGCTATCTTCCTTATACTGGTCAGCTCGTGGTGCGTGATCATTGGGGCCTGCCTGAACTTCAAGTTGGTCTCCCTGGTGACAAGAAGGGGAGCAAGACAAAAAAGGTGGGACAGACAGTGCCTGGTCAGGGCATGCCCAGCAGAGCCACTCTGGCATTTTCCCTAAGCACCTACTGTGCACCAGCTGCCAAGCAGGAGGCTGAGGCCCAGAGAGGGAGAGGGCCTTGCCCAAGGTCACACAGTGTGTTTGCCAAAGGGCTGAGGCCAGACCCTGGGCCTTCTTGCTTTGGCACCTGGCTCATCGTGGGTGGGGGAGATGGGCTTCCAGAAATGGTGGTGCATTTTTATTGCCCCAGCTGACATTCAAGTGTCTGCATGCTCCCAGGGCAAAGGACCACAACATCCAAGTGGGCCGGGTGTGCAGCTCTCAAGTCCCCAAAAGCCCTAGTGATGACCTGGTCTCACCCGTCGATGTCAGCCGTCTCCACATAGCACAAGCTGCTGGGCTCTGTGCTGGCCAGCAAAACCAAGTCAGCCTGGGGTGAGGAGCAGGGTGGGAGATGACAGCCTTGCATGGGGGCAGAGAAGGGGGAGACCAGTGGTGGGGGGAGGGGGACAGCCCTGCCTCCAAACCACCCCCCCAACCCAGCTCAATGAGGAGGAGATGATGGCCTTGCATAGGGGCAGAGTGTGGGAGACCAGCAGGGTGAGGGACGGGGAGGAGGGGGGGAAATACCCTGTCTCCGGAGCACCCCCTGCAGCTCACCGGGACAATGCTGTCTTTATGCAGACAGACCAGGTCTCCCACATGTAGATTCTTCCATTTTCTCCACAGAAAGCTGCGTGGGTAGGGGTGGCAGGGGTGGGGTGGGGTGGGGGGGTCCTCCCACCCCTTATCCCTGTCCTGATTGCCCCCTCCTCCCAGATTCCAAGGCCCTTCAGACCTTCCTACCCTCCCCTTTGGCTGAACTCTGCTCCATGAGGGTGAACAATTGGATCTTCAGCCCCTGCCCCTGCACAGGGCCCACCCCAAGCCTGGTAGACAGCGGGCATCTAATAAGTGCTGGTCTGGGTTTCCCCTGGCCCCACAGGATGTCCAAGAGCTCAGAAGATGCTGGATGATCTTCCAGGCACACCCCGTGAGTGTGCATCCCTCTTCCATGCTGGAGTTGCCTCCCTTGGACAGATCCCACACCCAGCCGCTGCGGCCTCACCTCTTCCCCATTAGGATCTGGCATGGCCGATTGTTGACGATCTTGTCACTCCTGTGTCTCCCCTGGGCCGATGGGGGGTAGGTCAGAGCAGCAACGATTCCCCTCATGCCGCTCAGGCAACAGGACAGACACAGGTGCCCGGCTAGAGAGCCCAAACCCTGCGGTGCCTGTCCAGTGACCCTGCCCGGGAGGGTGTTGGCAGCAGAAAGAGGGCGGTTTCCTGCAGGCTGCCCGTGTGGACACTTGGATGACCTGCTGAAGGGACACTGGCACCTGCCCCAGTGGCCACAGGGCACAATGGACAACACAGCCCACCGGGGCTGCCTTCTGCCCACCAGTGTGGACCTTCCTCCCACCGCACCCAGGAGTCAGGAGGACCCACCTGCCTTCGCCCTGCCCTCACCCCGTCCCTCCTTACAATATCATCCACCAGGTCTCGGATGGCCCGGATGGTGAGGAGGCAGACGAGCGGGGCGAACAGTGTGAACCAGGGCAGCGTGGAGATCTCGGGGATGCCCTGACACAGAGGATGGGTCATGCCAGCCAACCGTCTTGGGCACCCTGACCGCCTCCCCTCCCTTCAATCCTGCCCCCTCCCACCCACACATCCAGCACCACAACCTCGAATCCTGCTGTTCCCACCTGCAGGCAACTCCCCTCTGGGCCCTCTCCCTGCCTGGACCTCCTGCCCAGCAATGCCTCCTCTTCCTTCCATGCACCGCCCCCCCAGGTCCTCTCCTCCAGGAAGCCCTCCTAACCCCATGCTTGGTCCCTCCTCAAGGCCTTGGCTCTCATGAGATCCCCTCTGTGCAACCTCAGATCTTCCCTCAGCACAGTTTGGGTGGGGGGCCCACCCCATCACTTGTTCCTACCATGTGGTTTAATGACAGTCATTTCCCCCAGTCCTGAGCCACCTTAAGACAGGTGTCAGGGCCACTACTGGGTCCACAGTGCCCAGAACAGTACCTGCATACAGTAGGTGCTCAAGAAGTGTTTATTGGCTTGATGGATAAAAGCAGCGTCTCACTTTACTCAGATCAGAATGAGACACTGAGTATGAGTTGGAGTGTTTTGGAAACTTCCCTCACCACACGGGGCCCCATCTCTACCCACCACTGCTCATCCATCTCCACCCATGACCAGCCTGATGCCAGGAAGTGACCCAGCGAGTCCCTAGAATCTGATCCTTCCTCCTTGCCCTCTGGGACCTGCTGAGACCAAAGGGGTCAGGAGGCCTCCTCAAACCTGGAGGAGCCATCCATGCACTCACGTCCTTCAATATATATTGAGCACGTCCTGTGTTCCAGGCCCTGGACTGGGCAGTGAGGACCCAGCCATAACGGAACTCCCAGTCTGTGGGGAGTGGACACTGACCCACTAACCACACAAACACATGGGTCTACAGAGCCATGTGGGAACCACCCTGGGTCTACAGAGCCATGTGGGAAGGTGGGAAGTGCGGGGGTGGGGATGGGGGCTTCCTGGAGGAGACAGCTCAAGCAGGTAGAAGGAGTGGAGTGACCATGGGCACTGACTCCTGGGACTACCCTCACCTCACCTGGAGGAGGATGATAAGAAGGAAGTAGAGGTTGGAAAAGCGGTGGAACTGCTCATACAGGTTCAAGGGCAGGAAGGAGAAGACATTGTACTTGGCCGTGTGGATGATGTTCTTCTGGAAGGAGAGCTGGTGTGGGGGTCTGCCTGCCCAGCCCCACCTGGCCTCCACCCACTTGCCCTCCAGCCATGAAGAGCATGAACAGAGCCCCTACTGGGTGCAGGCTTGGTGAGCCAGGTCGGTGACCCCAGGATTCCCTGCAGCAAGGTAGAGCCTGACAGACATACTGTACTGCGAAAGCTGCCTAGGAACATATTTAGGGCAGAGGAGCCACATGGGGCATCCGTGCCGGACCAGTGACTCTGTGAGGCCAGCACTACAGTCCTCAGGACCAAGTGGGAGAACCCAGCAGGCAGAGCCCCGGTGACCACTCTCCCTCACTGGCAGGTCCCCAAAGCCTGTGGGAGCGGGGATGGGGGAGGCCTGCCCACCTTATACTTCCTTCTCTGCCAACACAGAAAGACCTTCTCCTTGAACTGGCTGTTGTAGGCCCGGTTGTTGGCCTGCACCTCCCAGGTGAACTCTGGAGGATAAACACAGGCTAATGACACCATGGAGGAGGGCTAATGGGCCCCTGGGGGATCCAGCTGGTAAACAGACAGGAGGGCCCTCGGCCTCTGTACACGGTAGGCACTTGCTCGGGGAGCCCAGGTAGATCTGAGGATCCAGCCACCCCGAGACAACCCCTAGGCCATGGGAGACCTATTCACACCCACTCCTTCTACAGAGGGGTAAACTACAAGGCCCCGGGGATGAGCTCCAAGGTGTCGGAGGCTGCATGCCCAGCCCAGGTGCTCTGGGTCCCAGGTTTCCAAGTCCTGAGTGCACCCTTCAGTCCCAGGATTTTGAACTACCTGTAACCCCATGAGAACCCTGCACTGGGCCTCCTGTCTCCCCACTTCAGCCACTGTGCTTTCTAATGCCCCTTGGTGGAGCCCACCTTGTGCCCACACCTTTCCCCCCACCCTATACCCACGCTTCGCCCAGACATGCACCTGAGTTCTTCTCCTCGTCAAGGTCTTCTCGGTACGCGAGACTGCCCATGCTGGTGGGGCTGTCGGGCAGAGTGGCCTGAGGTCACACTGGCGGCTGTATAGTGCCCACCACTCCAACCTTCTTGGAAAAGTCATTTCCTATGCCCACCTGATAAAGTCTCCTCCCCAGAATCGGAAGGTCCAGTCACCAGCTGTGAGTCCTTGCTCACTGCTGTGGTCACCTGGCCACTGTTCCCCACCCCACAGCCCCGCACGGCCCTCCGTAGTCCAAGCCCCGCATTGCCGCTCCTGGAAAGGCTGCACACATGTCCTTCCACACAGCACAGGACATCCAGCCTGGTCAGGTGTTCGATCGATTTCTTTGTTGACAGACTAAATGGGCCCCCAGGGTTCTCTGTCATATCTCGAAAGGGAGTGTATGTGGCCAAGGGGCTGAGAGGTCTGAGTGTGGCCCTGGGGTAGCAACCACCAGATTTCCATAGAGCCAGAAGCCTGGTCCCTCCTAGTCCTTCAGTGCCCCTGGCAGCTCCCCAAATGACCCCCAGCCCCAGCACTCCACACCCCTGGTCCCACTGTTCCCTCTGCCAGCAGGACCGTTCCCTTTTGACAGGCTGGCTGGAGGCTCCTCACCCATCTGCTCTCAGCTCATATTTCTCCGATGGCCCAGGCTTGTTCTTGTTCTGGCGCCTCCTCTGGGCCTCCCTTCTACCTGCAGGGTCCCCCATTCCAGCTCTGATCACCCTTTCTCTGCGTCTTCCCCCATCTGGGTTGCCTGCTGAAACTGGAACCTCCCAGAGCAGGGACTGCTGGCCTCTGAGTCATTGGTGTCCCCAGGGCCCCGGGGTGGGATGGCCTGGCTCGGGGCCGGCGCTGATGCTCCCGGGAGCCTGATGAAGGCCAGTGCCCATTCGCCAGAAGAGAAAAAACGAGGCTCGGGGTGAGTGAGGCTCAGCCTGTGGGACCAGAGCCACTAGGAATCCCGGCCCGGGCCAGATGGGGTTAGAGGGCTGCTGCTGGTCAGAATTCACGCAGAGTGTTTTTGGGGACGGCAACACGCCTCCCCCGACAAGGGCTTGCTTCTTCCTCACCCCACTCTCGGCTCACCAGAACGTCCACTAACCCTGGGGAAATCCCGAGCATTCCCACAGCGAAGCGACGCAGGATTCGATGCCCAGCCCCGGAAAATGCACCGGGAGATCTCGGTCCACTACACACCGTGAGCTCCAGCGCCCGTCCGGACCCTGGCCCGCGCGGACCTCTAGGGGGCGCCTCCTCCGCCACGGACTCCCGCCTTCAGGCCCGGCGGAGTTCAGAGAGGGTGCGCGGGCCCACAGAGACACACAGCTGTGGAAGCGCCGCCGCTCACCTGCGCGGGCCGGGGCGGGCGGGGCCGGGCTGCCTGGGGCAGTCCGCTGGAGTTCAAAGCGACGGACGTGGTGGAAGCTGTTAGCCGGGTGCCAACGGGCCTGAAACGGGCGGCGCGGGGGCGGGGCGGAGCTGGGCGGGAGGGCGGGGTCTAGGGCCGGAGGCGGGGCCAATACCAAAGTAGGGGCGGGGCCGAAGGCGGGGTCGAGCGAGGCCAAACTGAACAGGGTCAAAAGAGGCGGAGCCGAAGGCAGGGCCCAGTGACCTCGAGGAACGGGGAAGGAGCGGGCGGGGCTAAGGACAGTGCGGGAGTCGAGGGCGTGGTCTGAGTGGAAGGTGAGTCCAAGGAAGAAGGGCGTTACCCAGAGGCAGGGCCAATACCGAAGGCGAGGCGGGGGGGAAGGCGGGGCCGAGAGTCATCCACGCCGAACACGGCTCCAGGCGGAGGAGCCTAGTGTGACTTCGCGCAACAGAGCTAGAGGAGGCGGGACCAAGGGGGAGGGGCCGAAGGCGGGGCCGAGTGAGGCCTTGCCAGTGGGGCTTGATGGAAGAGTCTTAATCTGGGCTTTTGTATTAAGGGGCTATGACAAACCTGTTAGTTCATTTCAGTCGCTCAGTCGTGTCCGACTCTTTGCAACCCCATGGACTGCAGTACGCCACGCCTCCCTGTCCATCACCAACTGCCAGAGCTTACTCAAACTCACGTCCTTTGAGTCGGTGATACCATCCAACCATCTCATCCTCTGTCGTGCCCTTCTCCTCCAGCCTTTAATCTTTCCCAGCATCAGGGTCTTTTCAAATGAGTCAGTTTTTTGCATCAGGTGGCCAAAGTATTGGAGTTTCAGCTTCAGCATCAGTCCTTCCAATGAATATTCAGAACTGATTTCCTTTAGGATGGACTGGTTGGATCTCCTTGCAGTCCAAGGACTCTCAAGAGTCTTCTCCAACACCACAGTTCAAAAGCATCAATTACTTGGTGCTCAGCCTTTATTGTCCAACTCTCACATCCATACATGATTACTGGAAAAACCAAAGCTTTGACTACATGGACTTTGTTGGCAAAGTAATGTCTCTGCTTTTTAATATGCTGTCTAGGTTGGTCATAACTTTTCTTTTAAGGAGTAAGCATCTTTTAATTTCATGGCTGCACTCACCATCTGCAGTGATTTTGGAGCCCCCCAAAATAAAGTCTGTCACTGTTTCCATTGTTCCCCATCTATTTGCCATGAAGTGATGGGACCAGATGCCATGATTTCAGTTTTCTGAATGTTGAGTTTTAAGCCAACTTTTTCACTCTCTTCTTTCACTTTCATCAAGAGGCTCTTTAGTTTTTCTTCGCTTTCTGCTATAAGGGTGGTGTCATCTGCATATCTGAGGTTATTGATATTTCTCCTGGCTATTTTGATTCCAGCTTGTGCTTCATCCAGTCCAGCATTTCTCATGATGTACTCTGCATATAAGTTAAATAAGCAGGATGACAATATGCAGACTTGAGGTACTCCTTTCCCAATTTGGAACCAGTCTGTTGTTCTAAGTCCAGTTCTGACTGTTGTTTCTAGACCTGCATACAGATTTCTCAAGAGGCAGGTCAGGTGGTCTGGTATTCCCATCTCTTTAAGAATTTTCCAGTCTGTTGTGAATGACAAACCTAGACAGAATGTAAAAAAAAAACAAAACAGAAACATCACTTTGCCTACAGAGGTCCGTACAGTCAAAGCTATGGTTTTTCCAGTAATCATGTATGGATGTGAGAGCCGAACCATAAAGGCTAAGCCCTGAAGAATTGATGAATTTGAAAAGTGGTGATGGAGAAGACTTTTGAGAATCCCTTGGACTGCAAGGAGATCAAACCAGTCAATCCTAAGGGAAGTCAACTCTGAATATTCATTGGAAGGACTTAGGCTGAAGCTGGGAGAAGGAAATGGCAACCCACTCCAGTGTTCTTGCCTGGAGAATCCCAGGGATGGCGGAGCCTGGTGGGCTGCTGTCTATGAGGTCGCACAGAGTTGGACACGACTGAAGCGACTTAGCAGCATGATGGAGCTGAAGTTCCAATACTTTGGCCACTTGATGTGAAAAACTGACTCATTGGAAAAGACCCTGATGCTAGGAAATATTGGAGGCAGGAGGAGAAGGGGATGATAGAGGACGAGATGGTTGGATGGCATCACTGACTTAATGGATATGAGTTTGAGCAAGCTCCAAGAGATGGTAAAGGACAGGGAAGCTTGGTGTGCTGCAGTCCATGTGGTCACAAAGAGTCAGATGGGTCAGAAGTCAAAGTATTCTCCAGTACCGCTTTTCAAATGCATCAATTCTTCAGGACTTAGCCTTTATGGTTGAACTCTCACATCCATGCATGACTACTGGAAAAACCATAGCTTTGACTATATGGACCTCTGTCAGCAAAGTGATGTTTCTGTTTTACATTCTGTCTAGGTTTGTCATTTACAACAAACTGTGGTCGCAATGGACACGGGGGCAAGTCCTTTAGTGGTGGAATCTTGTAAAGCTTGCATTCGGTGAGGTGGGTTGGACCTGGTTGAAGCTGGGTGGGCCCACAGGGTTGGGGAGAGGCTAGAGGTAGAGGAAGGATGCTGGGGTGTTAGATAATCAGGAATTGAGTCTGAGCCATGGGCCTGGGTTCTCTTTCATTCATCCCATTTCAATTCAATGAGCATCTCCTATGCACAGGTAGAGTGTTGGGTGTCTGGCTGGGGAAGGCTGTTAGAACCACTGAGACCATCCTACCAGGAAGCAGCACAGAGGGTTGCAGCCTGGAGTTTGCCTACCCAGCACTCAGGTAGGGGTCCGGGGGCCTTCCTGGAGGGGGCAGGGGTGTGAGGCAGCGATGAGGTTTGGGCAGCATTCAGGCCAGAGGTGGGGTACTTGGATCAGGGTGGGGCAGTGTGTGGGGGGCACTACTAAAGGTAGGGTCCTCTTAGGAGGGGCAAGTTTGAGGGTTCAGGGGAGGTGATTAAGCTGTTTTTCATATTCTTTTGAAGAACCTTCTGAAGAACAGAAATTAGGAAGGTACTTCCCAGCTTTGGAGTCAGTCTCTCCCCCTGGCCAGCTGTGACTGAACAGGCCAAATCTACCTGCCTGTCCTGCCTTCCAAACTGATGTTGGGTGAATGAATGATGGAGTGGAGACAGAACCCAGAAGCTGACCGCCCCATCAGAGCAGCAGCCTCCACCCCCATTTCTTGGGAAGCCCTACACATTGAGCAGCATCCTGCTCTTCCAGCCCCATCCAGGGCTTACTGAGAAACACCCTGGGGAGGGGCTTGGACAAATTGCTCCAACAGCCTCCAGGAGACACCACCACCAGGCGTGCACCTATGCAGAGGGCATTTGGTATTCAGCACCCCCCTTCCCACATGGTGACAAAAGGGAGTTTCCCAAGCAGGCAGATCTGGTTTGCAAAAGCTCTTCGGCCTCTGTGAACCAGCAGTTTTGGCAAGCTGAAAGCTTTCGTCCCACCCCCAACTTGACCCCCTCCCCTGCATCCAAAAGCCCCTCCCCCAGCTGCCCAAGGCTTCCCTGGGGTACTCGTGCTCTGGGGAGGGGGAGAGGGATGGAACCCACACAGCAATGTCCTTCGGAGACATGCTTGCATCCTGTATTTAGAAAACCACTCCTTGTTCAAAAAAAGGGGGGGGAAAGTCAATAGGTCACTAGAACATGGGTCATAATGGGTCCCAGAGGGTCAGGATGGCCAGTGGCTGGTGGCAGGGGCCTGACTCTTGGCTGCTGGCTGTAATCACCAGCACTGGGAAGGGTCTGGAAACATGGGGCCCTGGGTCCACGAGGGAGAGCAAGGTCCTGACATCCGCCCCCAACTAGGGGTGAGTGACCTCCACTGTGCATGGAGACCCACACCTGGCACCAAGAACACGACATGTCACAAGCTCTAAAATCCATACAAACATTTATTCTGCCCCTGCCTGGGGGTGGGGAGGGGATCTTGGAAGGGGGTGCTGTGGGGCTTTACAGAGAGCCCCCAGGGGAGGGCGGCGCTCTGGCGGGAGGACAGTGTCCAGAGGCCAGTAGGCCCTAGGGTTTCCAGAAGGCGAGGTCTGGGGGGCTGATGGAGGCGCTGGATTGGTTACCAGAAGCCCCAGGGTCCAGGTAGGTTGGGGAGGCCAGATCCCACTGTCCAGGCCCAGGCTAGGTGGAACTCCCAGGTCCTGGTGGCCTTTGGGGCGCCAGCTGCACTCCCAGCTCCACCCCCACCCCCCAGGAGGGAAGGCAGCACCGGGGTCTTGCTCCTCCGGGTGGGGAAGACAACTGTCAAGTCATCAGGTTTAAATTCAAAATAATAAAAATAACAATACAAAATAAAAAGACAAACCCCTGTCACAAACAAACCCTTGACAAGCCTGCCACCCCCGCACCCTCCACCCACAAGAAGGGGCACCAGCAGGGCCTGTGGGGGTGGCAGGCCGGCCCCGCCCGTTGAGTCAGCAGCAGTCTGAGGACAGAGGTCAGGGGCAGAGGCGGGGACGGGCAGGGGCGCGGAGGGGCTCAGGGCTCCAGGGTCGGTCTCGGCGCTGGGCTCTCTGCCGCCAGCTCATCTGGTTCTCTCGGTTTTCTGTGTCTTGGCGACGTGGACAGGGTTAGCTCTCGAGATTTATTGCACTGTTTTGGAAGAGGCCTGGGGTAGAGGACGGGCCGGGGCTGTGGGAGAGGCGAGCAGGCAGGCAGGCGGCGGTCACCGCTTGGTCTTGGCGTCTTCTCGGATCTTCCAGATCACCAGGTGCATGCAGGCACTGGCATCCTCGCTGGAGCTGTGCCCGTCCACTGCAGGCAAATGGGTGTCAGAGCCGGGAACCTGCAGCCCCCATATCCCCCAAGGCTCCCACGTGCCTGTGCCCCAGCACTCACCATTGTCCTGGATGATCTGTCTGAGGTAGTCGGCCATGAGATTCCGCAGGGAGCGCTTGTAGGGGAGGCCCAGGCGATGTGGGAATAACACAGACGTGTCCACCACGGTGCTGTGGATGACCTGCAGGCAGGTGGGCGGGCGGTCAGGGAGGGTCCCAGAGGGCACGCCGGGGCCTGGCCTCAGATTCCACAGCTCCCTCCCTAGATTGAGAACAATGGGCCCCAGCCGCCTTCTGGGAACCAGGATGGAGGGGACAGGGTACCTTCAAGGCCAGCAGGTCGCTCTCCAGACTGTGACCGATGAGGACGGTGTCTGAGCTGAACATGCTAAGCAACACGGCCTGGACATCCCGGAGCGAGATGCTCGTGTCTGCAAGGTCAGCCTCAGTCACTCCTGAAAACCTGGGTGGGAGGAAGGAGGCATTATGGAGCTGGGAGGCCCCAACCTGGGGCCGGGCGGGGACTCGGCTGCAGGCAGGGGGTTGGGCCGTGGTGGGGAATGGGCAGAGGACGCGCACCTAGTGTTATAGTCGACAATCTCGTTGTCTGGCCTGACAAAGGTGTCATACACAACCTGGAGGTCCGTGTCCACCACTGTGACGCGCGTCAGCTCCAGGCCATACGTGGTGTAGGACTGTGGGGCCAAGGGACACGCCTCAGACGGCGGGTCCCGACAGCCCTTCCCGCTCCACAGCCCAGGGTCCCTGAGCCCCATACGCGGCAACTCAGGCCCCACTTTTAGATACAGAACCCATGCCAGAGGCCTTCCAGGGGCTTCTCTGGGGGGTCAGAGAAAGATAAGAACATGGGTGCCCTCCCCGCGCCAAAGCTGAGCCAGGGGCTGTGTTGTGCACCAGGCCCTCAGGCTCAGGTGCTGGCCAGGCTGTGACATGAGCTCGGGGGAGAGGTGGACTCACTGCCAGACACCCTCTTCTTCTGACGCCAGCACAGCCTGAGGTTCTGCAAGAGGGACTGGGAAGCCCCTCCCAGGCAGCAAGCCCCCCAAGGGCTGAGGAAGTTCAGGGTAGCCGGGCCCACTCACCATCTCACAGTCGAGGGCGTAGACTCCTGGATGCGCATCTCCTGAAAGCTCTTTCTCAAAAGTCTTCACAAACCCTTCCAAGTTTTCCTTCCGGCCATCCTGCACATGTTGCTTGGGGTGGAAGGAAGGGAAGATCAGGTTGTGGACTCGGAAGGGCAAGGCTGGGCTCAGGGGCTGGGCTGTGCTGGCAGCAGTCACGGACTGTCCTTTACCCAAGGTCCCCACACCAGGCGGGAAAATCAAGTACAGGAAAAGGGAGGCTTGGGGCCAGTGCTCCCCAGGACAAGGAATGACCCAGGACACTTACCTTGGCGACCTGACAGCCGGTAGAGCCTATGGCAGCTGAGCAGCATGTATACTGAGTCTCCCAGCCACCGGCCACTATAAACAGATGCGGTCAAGCAGGTCCACCCAATGCTCCGGCCCAGTCTAGAACACTCGGTCTGCCTGGTGGGCAGGGGCTTCCCAGGCCCCTTCCCTAGGGGAGCGCCAGGCCCAACCAGGGCGTGAGGGGCAGAGACACCTGGCAGACCCCATCCCACCCTCACCCAGCACTAGTTCTCCTCACTAGGCAGTGAGGACGAGCTTGGTGTGGCCCCAGGGAGGCTTGCCCACCCAGAGAGGGTCTTGGGCAGCCAGCGGGCAGAACTTAAGGAGCCCTGTATGTGCCCGTGAGTGGGAAATGGCCACACTGACGACAAAAGGAAGCAAGCAGCCACAAGACAGGATGAAGCCTTGGTTCCCTTGGGCTAAACTGCCCCTGTTCTTCAAAGGCAACAGGGGTGGAAAGGGCACCCGGTGGGTGGGGCCGGAGACCTTCCTTTTATGAATGCTGTCACGGGAAGCCCTTTGTATTATTTTTTCCATAAAAACCCACAGTGGAAAAAAAGTTATAAACAATCAGAGCAGGTGGCCAGCCCAGCCCAGCCCGGCAGGGGTCTCACCTCGGTTCCTGCGGAGCCGCCCCCAGTGGTAGTAACACTCCTCCTCACGCACGCAGCGGCCAGAGGAGGACACGAGGTACTCAGCGCCGCAGCGGCAGCAGATCCTGCAGGAGGCTACCAGGTGGGGGGGTGGGGGTGGGGTGCATCAGGCCAGCCTGCCTGGCCCTAAACTCTGTGTCCATACCCATTGGCTGGAACACTCCCTGTCCCCAGACGGCCCCCTCCCCAGCCCCCCGACCCCAGGGTGATGGTGCAAGAAGTACTCACAGTCCTTGGGTTTCTTCTCCTCGGCTGTGAAGATGACGGCGCCACCAGGCTTCTCGGGGTGCGGGAAGGGGTAGCCATTCTCCTTGAGCTGGCCCTCCGTGAGCAGGTACTCCTTGAGGCGGCTGTACAGGGCGGCCCCTGGGGACACGAGAAAGGTGGTCAGCCCACGGCCACACTGGGGCCACACTAGGGCCCTGGGAAAGAGGGCTGAGAGCTGCCGGGGAAGCCCTGCAGGAGTCAGGCTCACCTTTCAGATCCTCCACACGGGGGCTGCTAGGGCGGCTGAGCGAAAAGCTGGTCCTGGCAGCCAACTTGCCCCCAGCACCACTTCATGGGACACCACCCTCCGGCCGCTGGTTTCTGGAAGAGGGTAGTGAACACAGTTCAGCCTGAGTCCTTCCAAGTGCTCCGCTCCCCAAAGAAGGGAACAGCCTGACCTCCTGTGACCTTAACTCTTTGGGGACCAGTAGGCTGCCTGGAAGCCTCTTCCCCTCCCCGGGGTCTTCCCCGCTCAGAAGAGAAGGGCAAGACGTCTACATGGGAGGAGGAGGGGGCTGGCCTGCGGCAGACAAAGTGCAGAAGGCGCTAATGCATCCTTTAAGAAGCTTAGAAGTACCCTCCTGCCTCAAGCTTTTGAAGAGCCCCCCCCGCCCACCGCCATTAGCAGCGGCCCCACAGCTCACTGAGAAGGACAGTTAACAGTGAGAGGAGGCTCTTTTGAGGGCGCAGGGCCAACGTTATCCTCCACAGGGGCCAGACAACCGGGCACGGCAGAGCCTCTGTCTGACAGCCTCCTGACGGGAGGGGGGCTGCTAAAGGCCGAGGCCTGGGTCTTTTGGACATGACTTACTGTTGAGACCAGCTCCGGCACCCGGTCCCAGGCCGCGCAGCTTCTTGAGGGTGTTCACAGCCACGTTCAGGTAGATGTTCTTGCTGGGGCTGCGGTCGTAGGCTACCTTCTCCTCGTTGAGCGCCTGTGGGAGGACATGGACTCAGCCCCACTCGGCCCCGCCTCCCATCATCCCCCAACTCTCCCACCCTCACCACGCACCTTCTCTATGGCTTCCTGGTTAGAAGAGCAAAACTTGAGGCACTCTTCAATAAACAGGTTGAGATACCGCTGGCGGATGACAGTAGGGACTTTGCCCCCGAACTCTTTTGGGATAATGGGCTTCTTTAAACTCTAGAGAAAGAGACCAGCAGAGGGTGGCAGGCTTGCTCCCACCTGGCCCTGGCCTGGCCCAGCTCAGGGTCGACTCAGTTAAAGGGAGACAGCAGGCAGTACCGAGTGCTCACCTGTAAGGACGGGCTGTGTGCCACACGCTTCGGGGCCATGGTGGTGGTGGTCTTGGACGCCATGCCCGACAATGTGCGCGTCTTCAGGGGCTGGCTGCCTGGCTCGGGGCCGCTGGGGGGCTGGCTGCTGCTGGCCGAGAGGGTCCTCTTGGCGCCTGTGGGGGCTGTGGGGGGACAGGGGCCATGAGAGCAGGAGGAGAGCACGCCCATCACCGAGCTGCAAAGCACCAGGCGGCCGCGGCCGTGGAGCGCCAGCAGGACATGCATCTGGGAGCACAGAGGGAGGGTCCGGGGTCGGGCCCGAGGGCTGTGAAATGACATCAGGCTCTATTGGCTTTCAGGTAAGTCCATCGAGGGGGTGGGGGCGAAAATGGGGCTTCGGAGGCCAGCTCAGGCAAGGTCACCGCCAGGGTGGTGCGGCGAGTGGTGGGGGGTGCAGGGAGCCTCTGCCACATGTTCCGGCCCCCGACTCCAAGGCATGGAAGTGTGAGGGACGAAAGGCCCTGGCTCCCGGGCTGAGCACCAGAGCATGCGGGTTGCCCCCGGCCCGCTCATTGTGACCAGCCGGCTGCCTGCAGCCACCCCAGTGTTCTGCCGCTCCCCTTGATGAGGTCACAAACCAGACAGAGGAGGGGGCCACCAGCAGGGCTGTCTCCAAGGGCCCCAGGCGGAGCAGCAGCTGGCAGTGAGGCTGGGGAAGGGGCATGGGGACAGAGTGAGATCACCAAGGAGTGGACAGAGCGGTGACCCAAGCCTGCCCACAACAGGCTCAGCCATGAGGGAGGTGAGCTGGCCACCAGCCTCGTTTCTAAGGATGCACACTTCTCAGTGACAGGAGCGCTTTCAGGGTTATGTAGAGTAGGAGGCATCGGCAGGAAAGTACTCCTGAGGCTTGGGGAAACCGCCCTGCCGCCAGAGTGCAGGCAGTGACACCACCACAGAACTGTCCTAAGTCAATGGAGATGACCAGACAGCCAAGAGTAAGGTTACGCTTCTGAATGTGCGCCTCAGGGCCACGGTTCAATGCTCTCTCCCTTCCTGTCCCCTCGTGCCCTGCCGGAGATGGACTGCATGGTCGCTGGGAGCTGCACCTCAGGCACCCTGAGGGGAGGGCCAGGAACGCCGAGGGCTTCTCCTATGGGAGGCTCTAGCACCAGGAAACCTAAAGAGCCTTCAGAAACCTGGAGCTGTCTCCTCGAGGGGTTTGGAAGCAGCAGCAAGGACACCCAGGGAGTTAGTCAGACAGCAGGGTCTCCTACCCAGGGAAGCCCAGTTCTCTGCATCTGGATGAGCCTTCAGGGGCTGCACAACCCTGCTCCCTTTGCACGCCTAAGCCCCATGCTTATAGCACCATTGAGGTGTAACAACTTTAAGACAAGCCCAAGTTAGAGGACAGTGGCCTCAGGGTAGGAGGGGAGGAAACTCAGGCCCAACCCCTACCCCAGATCCACTGGTTTGACTGGAGGGTTGAGGGCCTCCAGAGCCACCCCCTCATTAACACCTTGTAAGGTGCCACACCTGGGTGGGAGCCTCCTAGACCAGGCCGGCAGGGGAGGCGTGGAGAGTCACTCTCAGTCTGGGGACAGACAGGGAAGGGAGGAAGCCACCCTCGGACTCCCCAGGATAGCCCCGCCCAGGCACCTCCCACTAGCATCGGGGCTGCTTCACAGATAAGCATAGACATCCAGCCAGCACCGCTCAAGGCCACAGCCCCCGGCAGAGCAGGAGCCAGGCCGGGGCTCTCCCTGCTGGTGGCAGCATTCCCCAGCCTCTGGGACCCACCTGCAGCCAGGAGGGGGTTGGGGACATGGGCGATCCTCCGCTTCTCTCCTGGGGCGGAGATGTGGACAGAGCTTGGCTTCTCACCCAGCTGCTGGGCGGCCTGGAGCCAGCCGGCTGACTCCCTCTGCGCCTGCTGGGCCCGTCGGTAGCACACCTCCTGGGCGGTTGGGGGCCGGGCAGGGGGTGCAGGGCCTCTCCTAGTGGGCTCCACCTAGGTGAAGAATTCCAAGTCCAGGACGCTCTGGATCAGAGGCCAGAACAGGCCTTCCAGGGCATCAGGACAGAGGTAGCACTGCAGGATGGGGCAGGCCAGCCCAGGGACCTTCTCCTGGGCGGGCAGGTGCCCTGGAGGGAAGCAGCTGGCCTTCATCTGAGTCTGCTGACCGCCTGGACAGAACCAGCTGGGTTTCCTCCCAAGTGTGCTCATACCCAGGCAGGAACCAGCTGGGCGCTTCAGCACTCAAATTCACCATGACGCTCCACTCTCCCCAGCCCCATCCGGCCCTGCCCTGCTGGCTTCTGTGTGCCCAGTCCCCTCAGCCCTTCTGTAGGCACAGGCTGTGTGTTCCCACCCACCCGTTAAGATTATATCCTGCTCGATCCAATCTTCTCTGAACGGTACTTTCAAAATGCCCAGCAGGGTGCAGAGGGACTGATGAGTGGATCACCTCCATTTCTCTCTTCTGCCCCAGCCTTCCGAGTGCTGGCTCACTGACTAGCCCCACGGTGACTGACAACTCATCCTGTCTGTACACTACAAGGGAAGAACCCTAGGCTCAGAGATGTGGCAGCACTTGCCCAGGATCACAGACCACCTCCGAACTGGGGCTGGGCAGTGTGACCCTGCTGGAGGGCTGCCCTCACCTGGCTCACCACGCTCGGGGCTTTGCCCCCCAGCACTAAGCACACCTTGATGACCGGATATGGATCCTAAGAACTGCTCTGCAGGACACGAGCAGAGCCAGAGGCCCCAGCAGCAAGGGAGCGTGAGGAGGCCCTGCCTCTGTAGATGGGTGCCCATTCCTTCAGGACCCAGAGGCAGACACTTACCTCCTTGCCTTGCTTGGAGAGGTGAGAAATCCTCCTCTTCTGCCCAGGAAACAGTGTGGTCAGGCCTGAATGCCCCTTGTCCTCAGTCTTCTCCTCCTTAGAGGGCTGAGACACAGATCTGTCCCTCAGCGAGCCCACCCCACATCAGCCACAGCTCTTCCACTCGTCCTGGCCTGGGGTACACCCAGGCCTGAGACAGGAGCAGATGGGAAGACACTAACTGGCTGCCCGGCTGGAGAAGGGGTTTCAGGGTTCTCACCTCCCCCCAGAACGTGCACAGGCCCTGCCTCCAGGTGAGGACACAGACTTGGCACCTTGGGCCCACCTCTCAAGGTCCCCAGAGGGTGAGTTCTGCAGACCACCCAGCCCACACTTCCGCCCACCCAGCACAGGGACCGGTGCAGGTTCACAATTGTGGGAATGAAGGAAGAAATGAGAAAAGCAGAGGGCCAGGAACAGGGATGGGCACTAAGGAAGGGGGAGCAGGGGGTGGGGCAAGGGTCCCACTAGGGATACCCCTGCAGCTGCAGGTTGCCTGTGGGACTGGCTGTGCCAGCTTTGTTCAGAGCAAAGGTCCCTCTGGTGGTGAGGTGGGGACACTGCAGCAGGAAACCAGAAAGGTGGAGGCTGGCTGAGTTTGGGGGTCTGACAGGGAGGAGAGGGGAAAGGAGGGGAATGGGGGCTGCAAGGAATAGGGAAGCGGTGAGAGAGGTAGGAAATAAGCAGGATCAGGAGCGGGCAAGTGGTAGCCATCCAGGGGTCTGAATTATGAATGAGTTGCGAGGCTGGTGCTGAGAAAGCCATCTCCACTGGGTGCCGGGACTCTGGTCACAGGGAGTCAGGGAGGTGCCTGGCTTGCCTGCCCTCACCTGCCGGGCCAGGCGGCCCTTGTCCTCAGTCTTGACAGCCGTTGACTCGTTGAAGATGCGCAGGCACTCCTCCATGGGGTCAGAGTCAAAGTCAACCTCCTTCTCCAGGGCCGAGTAGTCCACATCAGAGCCCGCCCCCGAAGAGGACGAGGAGGAGGGGGGTGGGGAGGCCTTGAGGCGCTTGGGCGGCCCCCGCGCAGCCGACAGGCCCAGGCTGGAGTCCGAGTCTGAGTCCGAGTCCGAGCTGGAGCTGAGGCTGGGGGGAGCGAGAGGCCGGGTGGCCGGCGTCTGGGGCCGCGGGTCCTCGTCCTCACTCTCATCCCCGAAGAGCTCAGCATGGCTCAGGGTCCGCCTGGGCAGCTTGGGGGCGTCCCGGGGGGCGCCCTCGTCCAGCGAGAGGGCCTTCCTCTCTGCCAGCTTCCCTGACAGGGTCTTCCCAGCTATCCTATCTGATGGTTGGCAGGCTGCCCCCTGTGCGGGGCTCAGCAGCGGTCCTGGCCATTCTGGTCGGCCTTTCCCTGAGCTGGCCACCGGAGTGGCTGAAGATGGCTTTTTCTTGGTCCCTTGGGGCCGCTCTGCTTTGTGCCTGGGGCTGCCGGCCTGCGGGCCCCTCCTGTCTGCAGCGGACTTCTCAGCCGGCCTCCCTCGTGCACCATCCTTACCCTTATCTGTCTTCCGGACACTGTCCTTGTGGCTGGCGGTGGGTGACACCCCACTTTTCTTCTTAGGCCTCCCCTCCTTGGGGCTGCTGCGCTCTGGCGCAGCCCTGGCTGGTGAGCTGGGCTTAGCCAGGGGTGGCCTGCCCGGGCTCCGAGGGGGTGGCCCAAGATCCTCTACGTCACACTGCACCGCCATCTCCTTGGTCTCCCGAAGGCTGCCCTCCTCCAGTTCAGGGCCCTCCCTGGAGCCCGGCTTCCCTGGGGCCTTGCTCTCAGCACCCCCTTGAGCTCTTGGGGGGCTGGTGGTGACAGATTTGTCACCTGGAGCGACAACAGCGTCATCGTCCGAGTCCGAGAACCTGGCGTCGCAGCTGCCAAAGGGGTCACAGGGCTTCTTGGGTGCAGGTGTGTAGGGCTCGCTGCCACGGGAGCTCCGGGGCCGCTTGGGGGCCCTTTCGTCCTTGGTGCTGGCCCTGCTGAGCAGGCGGGCAGAGAAGTTGGACAGGGGGTCATACTCCAGGTCTGTAGACGGCTTAGAGTTGTCCACCACGTACTTGCTGCTGGAGACAGGGCGGCTGTACCGCCGGGGCTGGCCCACGGCCTTGGGGACATACTCCAGGGCGCCGCCACCCCCTCCACCATGGCCCTGAGCCCGGTCTGGCGAGGCCAGTGAATACTTGCAGCCAGGCTCAGCGGTGGCAGCCAGTGGGGTGGGCTGATAGCTGGCATCAGGGCTCAAAAGGCCATGGCCGCTGGGGTTGTAATCGAAGGACAGTGGGAAGGCGTCCCCGTCCAGGCTGGTGGCGGGGCAGGCAGCAGGGCCATGAGGTGCCAGGACGGGGGCCTCGGCTGAACCGCACTCCCGGGCTGTCTCCAGGAGCTCCTGGTAGCGCCTCTGCTCCAGCTCCACCTCAGAGCGCACGGCCTCGATGGCCTGGTTGACCAGCTCCAGCTCCAGGATGTCTGAGCGGGAATCAATGCCTCTGCCCAGGGCGCCATTCTCCCTCTGTGCAGGGGGCTTGGGCAGCTCAGGGTTGTACGGGTCATAACCAAGCCCTGAAACGGAGAGGAGAAACAGCCATGAGCAGGCTGGTGCAGCAGCGGCCACCTGAGCCAGTGACCAGCCACTGCCTAATCCCAGGCCTTGACCCTTGGGGCCAGCAGGGAAGAGCAGAGAACCAGCCTTTCAGAACCTGCCAGGGCCAAGTCTACAGCTGACTGCACAGAAGCTCTGGAAGCAAATCAAGGGTCCTGGAGGGTTCCTCTGTGCAGGTCCTGCCACCAAGTGGGGTGTGGGGCACAGAGCCTGGGGTCTTCCTGACCTGGAACATGGATGGTGAGGTCTGGGGAACTGGGCAAGGGTGGGCTTTCCACATGGCTCAGCCCACGCTTAAGCCATACCACACAGCTCCCTGAAGCCAGGGGGGCAGGAGGACACTGGCAGAAGGCCGGATAGCCAGCCAGCCAGGGCCAAAAGCACAGGGCACAGAGCCGTCTGACTTGGGGGCAGGGAGCAGAAGGTGGGCCCGACACAGCCCACCCAGAGCAGCGGGCAGACATGCACAGCCCTGCCTGGTGACTGTGCCTTTAAGGCTCTGTCCTCCCACAAGCTTTCTCGCCCACAGAAAAATCCACCGGTGGCGCATATACCAGTGAGGACATGGAAAGTCCTGAAGTGTCAACTGTGAGGAGGTGGCAGCTGGGTGTACGCAGAACATGGCAAACTTCACAGGGGAAGCAAGGCATACTGTCCCCAGAACGATGCCCAAGTTTAAGATGTTCAGACAACGCGTGACATTGGGGAAGCACAGTGGGGTGGACGACAGGGCGGGCATGGGACACACTCATGTCTGCATCGGAACAGGGGTGGCGGGGCAGCTGGCGGGCAAGTGGCTGCTGTTACTGACCCGCCTCCAGGGTACATTACACAGGAACAGCCGAGCACCACACAAGCTGGCAGGGACCTCACAGAAGACTCCCTTATGGACAAAGGTGCAAAGCTTCTCCGTAAGGTGTGAGCAGGTAAAGCCCAATGCTCCCAAAAGTGAGTAACTAGATTCAATTGTTTCAGAATTTAAAATGGTTTCTGGTTAGAACGTCTCCCAGACACGAGTCTGTGAAACTCTGAAGAAAAAGTGACTTGTTCTGATGCCCTGTGCTTGGCCATGCTCCAGGAGCCTCAGGATGGAACCAACTGTGCCCCCACTCTGGGCCTCTGACCTCCAGAACCGCCAGAGGAAACCCTGTGCTCTTCTAAGGTACCTGGTGAGGAGGGCTCTTACTGTAGAAACCCCAGGAAACGCAAACACCCTTGAGAGGGGACGCATAGGAGAACTGGCGCTGCTGCAGGACAAGGGTGGGTAGCTGGGCTGCTAGACGACCAGGGGGCCAGGGGTGCAGGTTCCATCACAGACCTACTGTCCAGCTTTTACCCTGGAACCTATTTCTCAAGTGACACTTGAGAGGACGTGTGTGTCTGTGCTTCAGACCACCCCAGACACACCCAGCCTGCAGGTTATAGACAGGGTGGCAAAACCAAGTCGCACAGGCCACAGCGGGACTGGGTGCTGGTGACTGGTCAGAACACACAGGCACTTGCCCCTCTGCCCCAGAAGAGGTTCAGGATGAAGCGACCATCCAGAGGTCCAGAAACCCCCAAGGGCAGGATCCAGGACCCTCCCCACAGCTGACCCTAACCCACAGCGGGCCCACAGGCACTACCACAGACCCACCCCAGCCACTTGCGGCCCATGCGAACAGAAAAGCCAGTGCTCTCTCCTCTCCTCGAAGTCTTGGTTGCCCAGCAGAGTGGAGGGCCTAGAACACAACCTAGGCATGTCAGCAAGCGGTGGACTGGGTCCTGCAAGTCTTGGGGGACCTCCAGCCCCAACCCCCCTCACTCCCTGACCTCCCTCCTCCTGAGGCTGAGATGGCTCCCAGTAGCAGGGCTCATCTGGGGGAAATGCCCCTCACCCCGGAGGGAGTGGGGTTCTAATGGATGGAGGTCCTCCCCACTCTGACCAGCTCTGGAACATGCGGCAATGTGCCCCAGCAACACAGAAACCCCCCGGAGTGCCTCATGCCCTTCTCATGCCAGAGTTCAGACCTCTGCACTTCACGGTGTGACAGGAATCCCATCACAAGCAAGCCTGCACTTGGGAAGCAAGGAGAGGAAGGAGGTGCCCAAAGGGCCAGGCCACAAGTAAGAAAGAGGGTGGCAGGCTGCCAAGGCCCCAGGGGGCCCGCTGGGCACCCTGATGGGGAGAGGAGCTCCTGCTCTCTGATGAAGGCCTGCTCTAGCGTCAGAGGGCTTTCTGAGGGCAGTACTCCCTCCACTTCCTGCAGCCTCCACGGCCCAACACTCAGACTCTGAAGAGAGTAAACCCCTGGCCAGGCCCAGCCCCCGAGATCTGGGCATCCCAGAGCCCTGCCGAGGTGGGATGTTTCAGTACCAGGGAGGCTCCCTCTCCACACCCCACCATGCTAAATTGAAAAAAAGAAAAGAAACATCCCCAGAAGAAAGCAGAGGGTCTAGGTCAAGACCCTCCCCTCTAAGCCTCAGCGTCCCTGAGGTGACACAAGGCTGCAGGTCTAGGCACATCAACCACACAGCTGCTGGGGCTCGGCCGCAGCCCCTGCAGCTCAGAAGTGTGTGGGGCCCAGAGTTTGACCCCCATGCTCCTGCTGAAGCTTCTGGAGGCCTCTAGGGGGAGGCAAGTAGATGGAGAAGGCATTTGTGATGCTACCTAGCCCCCACCCCACCCTGCCTCAAGGGACCAGCCCTCAGGGGACCAGGAGGAACTGGAGAAGCCAAGCGACAGGTGACCCTCAAGAGGTGGAGAGGGGCCGTGGCGCCGCAGAAGCACCTTCCCATTAACAGGGAGTTAATCTGGCTGGAAGCCAAAGGGCGCTCCTTCGGGGTTTGTACCAGGGAAGAATGCCTTTGGTAAACAAGACTAATTGGCTGTTTTTCAGCAAGGGGTCGACTCTCAAGCTGACTGGGAAACCTCCTGGAAGGCCTGGCTGCTGGGGTTACACTCTCAGGAGAAGTTCCTGCCCCAGACCCAGGGCAAGAAATGGGCTGGCAAGCGGGGCCACCACGGAAGAGACACCCTAGGGAGGCCCCTGGCAGCTCCTGGGCTGTCCCCGTGCCCGGTCTTTGTGTGCCAGCCCTCTCCTGGTCTGGCACCCAAGGCCGCTCTCCCCGTGACCTGGTCCCAACATGCCCTGGTCACCAGCTCCAGGTGGCCAGGCATCCAGCATGGCAAAGCCAAGGCCAGCTGTCCCATCTCCAGCCAGGAACACACACGGCCACAGTGCTCAGGGAACAAATCACCCAGAGCTCACTTTGGGTGGAAGGACAGTGTGGGGTGGCAGCTGCCCCAATACCTCTGAGCCCTGTCCTCTGCTCCCCCCTACCACCCTCAATTGAGGAAACACTCTGAAGACAACTGGCCCACAGCTCCAGCTGCAAGTGCAGTTAATGAGCAGACAAGTGGGCAGGAAGGCCTCACTGGGAGGCACGGGCCCCAACCCAATCGACTCTAACTCTGAGGCCTTCCCCTTTAATCCTCACGCCCATCCTGCCTGCTTTGGCCCCACTCACAGAGGAGGCTGGGACTGGGGCAGTGCCATACCCCAAAACCCTGGCTTCCCTCCCCAGACCAGAAGACCCAGTGCCACCTGATTCTCTACGGTCCAAAGGACTCTCCACCACCCCACCTTCCCCTTACGCCTCTGCCCCCCATCAACAGACGATATGCACATGGCAGTGCCACCCCCTACTTTGTGCCCTGGTTAGACAACAGTGGGGACTCTTTCGCCTCAGGGGATGGTCACAACCCAAGGGGGCAGGCCAGGGAGTCAGGAAGGGACAGGCACCATCCCTGCTACATGAGAGATGAGTAGGACAAAAGAACCAGTCAAAGGAGAGCAATGAGGCCCACTCCTTCGGCAGGAAGCTGCCCAGGCGGCAGAAGCCTCGAAGGCAGAGAGAGGACTATCAGCTTCCAGACACCAGGCAAACTCCTATTCATCCCTCAAAAGCCAGCTCAGCAACCACTTGGCTGCGGATACTTGCCCGACATGTTGCAACCACAGGTGCCAATGGCTCGCTCTCCTGGATTCTGGCCCAGATATGTCCTGCTGGACACTCCTTCCCTCCCAGAGGCTCCCAGATGATCTACAGATGAGTACTGAATTCAGACAGACCCGAAGAGCCCTAGAGGATGCCAGAGCCAGCTCCAGATTTCACAGCTGACTCAGAGGCTGGGTGGACCATGCCTGTGTATCTGTGCCGAGCTCACAGCTAAGATGGCCAAGCCGCCCTCCCCGCCACCCCACCCCCTCCACCACCACCCTCCACGAGTGCTCAGGTCCGTCAGCCACCCGTCCTGCTCCCTACACTTTTCTGTGCTTCCAACCCTGCCTGCCACCTGTGCAGATCGCTTGGGGCAGGGTCAGCCTTCACAGAAAGCCTCAGCCATGGACCCATCACCCTAAAACGACTGGCACAGTTTTTGCTGTGAGTTAGATCACACTGACAGAAGTCAACCTTCCACACGGGCACGGCTTCGACACCAACAAACCAAGTTCCTGCACAACCACTGTTCAAGTCCAGTGTTCTGGTCATGGGGATTCTGAGGGAGGAGCCGGGGCAGAGGAGGATGGCAAGGCAAGCATACTGCGCAGGACAGCTGGGTGAGACGGGAGAGGTGCACTGCTTATTGAGAGGCCTACCTCAAGACCCCACCTGGCAGAAGGGGTGGCCAAGGCTGAGGCGGTGACACTGAGCAGTGGGAGGCTAGGCTCCTCGCACCAAGGAGGACACTGCCCCAACGCCTTCACCTGAGGCTCTACTCCGCCTGCAGGGCTGCAAGCCTGCCATGGGGCTTGTGCCTCCCCTCTGCCGTACACTCTGGGGATGGGGTGCACTCAAGCATCTTGCATAGCCCCTGAGCTCGCCGGGCTGCTGTGCTGTCCTCGCTGATCCAACCCTGGCGCTTGGGCTGCTCTGCCTCTCACCTTGGCTCCCGGAGGAGCTGGGGCGGGAGGGGTGGGGGGGATTGGTGTGGCAATTCTCGGGGTGGTGCTCTCTCAGCAGGCCAAAGCCGGCTCTCTCAGCCCATCCTCAGATACAGAAACAGGCCAGGGCTGGGACACTGTTCAGGCTCCTCCATCTCGTTTGGCAGCACTGACACTTGGAGCTGGACAAGGCCACATGTGTGCAGGGAAAGGGAACTGCCCCGGGCACTGTGAAGTGCTGAGCGCCATCCCTGGACACCCCTTTTCCCTACCCCCCCCTCCCCCAGTGCCAGGAGCCCCCTCCATCCTGACAACCACAGATGTGTCCCCAGGAAGGTCAGTGTGAACCCCAGGCAAGACACTGCTTTGCTGACACTAAGCAGAGAACCCTAAAAATGCCAAAAAAAAAACCCCCAGCTCTGGGGGCAGCTGTATCCTTATTCAAATGGCCCAAGCCTGGATCTGGGCAAGAAGGCCAGTCTAGAAAGCTCCCCAGGTGCTTCAAGAGGGGCCACCAGGTGTGGGAACCAGAGGCACAGGGCAGGCCTCGCACCTCGCTGGGGTTTCTGCAACCTTGACAGAAGGACCCAGCTCCCCAAAAGGGCAGGGTTACAAGTACAGGAAGGACAGACCATGTCCCAGGCTGGGAGGAGGCACAGAAAGCCCGCTGATGCGGGAGTGGGGACATCACCATATACAAGACGCACCTCCTTTGACTTTCCAGTGTTCTCCTGTATGTTTAAAATGAACATTACTCCGAGACCAAAAAAAAGGCACTCTAAACAGAGATGACTTAGCTGGGATTGGACACTGCCTCTGAAGACAGGGGCTGCACCACCCACTGAACTTAGACTGCCCTCATCCTGGAGTAAGAAAGGGATTCGTGCTGCTCTGAAAAGCCACAGTACCTCTCCTCCACTCCCTCTTCACAGAGAAGTCAAGAACAATGGAACAATGGAACCACCCACCGGATGGCAGTGCAGGCTCCTCCCCTGGGAGGTGGCAAGCCTGGGTCCCGAGCCTGGTGGCCCAGCTCCCTTGGCTGAGCTGCACCTGTGCACACAGCTCCCCAGGATGGGTGGGAAGGTGAGACTGATGACCCGGGTCTTCTCCAGGGTGCTCCTGCCCCCAGGGAACACTGGGTGAAGTCTGGGGACACCTGTGCTTATTAAGACTGGGGGACTCCTGGCATCAAAGAGGTGGGGCCAAGGAGGCTGCTCCATCCTGCACAGAGCCCAGGATATCCCCCCCTACAGCCCCCCATCAGTTTCTGGCTTTATTCATGGCTCCACCGTCTCCCGACAAAGTCAGAGGCCCTTGACAGGCCTGACCCAAGACCACACCTGGCGGTAAGCTAGGGAAGCCCTGGAGGTAGTCAAGTACCCGGCCAGACCTTCAGATACATAGGTGACACTGCTCTTTCCTGGGCTTTCTCTCCCAGGAAGGGTAGGAAAGGGTGTGTATGGCTCATTCAGGAAGAGAAAGCACCAAACAGAAGAACACTTCCCTTCTGTCTCTGAGCACAGCCATCAGGGCAGTGGGGAGTCATGCCCTCGTGAATCCCGCTGGCCCCCAGCCCATGGGGAAGGCAGTGAAGGGCTACTGCCCCTTCGGAAGCACACACTTCTCTGGCTACACTCTCCCTTCCCACCTGACTCCTGGCCCTTAGCATCCCTTAAGAAGCAAGGCTTGCTCTCAGGACACCAGACCACAAGGGTCCCCCAGGGGCCCAATGTGAGACCCAGGCGAGCTGGGGCCACCCTGCCTTCCAGCACAAGTCAGGGCTTCCTTCGGCCGGTCTTTGGGAGATTTCAGTGCTCAGGCCCTGCAGAATGGGTAAGGCCCTTCCCCAGGTCTCACTGCTGCCTCTAAGCCTTGGGACACAGCACTGAGCCCACACGTGATGGGCACCCAGGTGCCCAGCAACAGGAAGTGAGGGGGCAAGGGCCTGACCGCCCTGATCCGACCCCAAGAGGCGCACTTACCAACCATGCGTACACAGGTGCGTAGCTTCCCCTCTCTGGACCCATCTCCTTGTCTGTAAAATTGGGACAATTGTCCCTCCCACCAGTTAAGAGTTATGAATAAAGAGCATGCCTGAGGGTGCACGGGAGTAACTGGGCAACCCCAGCAGAGCATGGGGGTGGGGACCCTGGAGCACAGGAGGGCGGATCTAAGGGCCAGAAAGAACGGGATGGGCCCTACATGGGCCTCAGGGGGCCGGGAGACCAAGGCCGGAGGTGCTGGAACCCCTACATCCTGCCTGTAGGCAGTCAGTACCATCTGCATCCCTGCCCAGCCCACCCTGGCCAAGCATCTGCTCTTGGGCCATGTCAGTCTGCTCACAGGGGGACCCAGACAAAATCTGGCCTGTGGCTGCAGCCTCTCCAAGCCCCACAGGAAGTGTGCCTGTCAAAGTCCAGAGCAAGGGGGAGTTGAAAGGTGTTGGGGGGGGGGAGTCACACCTGAGCCCGTCAAAGAGGAGGAAACAGCATCAAAGAGGTCCCACAGCAAGACAGAGGCTGAGCTGCAGGAAGAGCCCCACCCGCCCCACCAGAGGAGAGGAGAAGAGGACTGCTTGTTCTCACCTGCAAAAGGAAAATGTAGACACACTGGGGTCAGGGGTAGGCAGCTGCACTTTTTCCTGCGGGAAAGCGAAGCAGACAGGACCACATCACCAACGGGTTCTCAAAATGACACTTTGGGAAACTGGCCATTTGTGATGCAGGAAGACATCAAGAGACCAATGAACTTGGAAGAACACACAAGAGATAAATCAGCGCTCTCAGACGGCTGGAAGTCAACCTGCGGGCCTGCAGACGAGTCACTACCCAGGGTCTGAGGGAGCCGGCCTGCCCCTAGACATAAGGGACTCTTTACAGAACATCATGCAGACCGCACCAGCACGTCAAAAGATGGAGCGAGAAAGTGCACCGGGGCAGGGTGGCCCCCAAGGAGCGTCCCACACTCAGGCCTAAAGCTCAGGCACCTGTGGGCACAGCTGTCTTCCTTCCTTGAGGGAAAGTTTCCAAGAGCCAGGCCGGTGTCCCACCCAGGTGTGCAGCCTGACCTTGAACGATGGCATGTGGGCGGCTGATGCAAGGCCAATGGACCAAGAAAAATTTAGGGTGGAAATTTGAGACAATTCTTTTCTTCTCCTTTTAGGGGGTGGGGGAAACAGGCCTTCATACTAGCAAGGGTGCTTCTCAAGTAAAAAAGCTCTGAGATGAAGATCTGTATCTTAGGCAGAGAGGATAACTGAACAAGGAAATCTGGGTCTGATGGAAAGAGGGAGCCAGTCCCCGAGAACAGGGGCTACAACCGGAGCCTGAATTCCCCTGAAAGGAACGACACACATCCTCCCTGTGGACCTTTCCTTGTGATGCCCCTCTTTTTACCCCCATTCTTCATGTCTCTGCTCAAAGCCTACAGCTCCTAAGAGAAACAGTGCCTGCCTCCTGGCAGCTCTCACCTGAACTCTGTGACATTGACAATCACCACGCAGAGAGACGCGCAGCCTCTGAACGTCCTCTCGGAAGTCTGCCCCCATCCCAACACACACACACACGCAATCAATCAGGTTTGACTCCCTCCCTGACCCTAGTATGACACACAGGGCTCGACACCCAGTCAGTGAGCTCCTAAACAAGACCCTCTCGACTCCGCTGTTGTCAACAGGGGCGGCCACGAGCAGAGGTGCGGCGGGGGAACGAGCGCGGAAGTAAACAACGGCTGCAACCAACACCCCGGGCCGGGGAGGGGGCGGGAACGGTTCCCCCGGCAGGAGTCCCGAGCCTGTTGACCAGTGCTGGCCGCGCTCTTTTCCCGACCCCCACTCGCTTCACGCTCGCGACACCACTAGGAGGGCAGGTCCTCTCGTTTAAGTTTTACACTCGCGAAAACGCAGGCATAGAGGACCCGAGACCGGCACTGGGCTCTGGGGTGGGTGACCCCGGCTTGGAGGGACGTCGCTCGCGAGTATACAGGGAGAGAGCTGAGCGGGGAACGGGAAACCGAGGAAGCCTGGGCGTTGGGGTCCAACCCTCGACGGGGAACCGAACTCGGAGCGGGCAGGCAGACATTACCTGCTGCGGGGGACACCGCTCCACCTTCGCCGGGCGCGCCCGGGCCCCGGGCCCCGCGGTGCCGGAAGTGGCAGTAGGGCCGCCGGCAGGGTCCCCCGGGCGCCCCAGCCCAATAGGGGCAGTCGATGGCCCGGAAGAAGCCGGTGGAGCGTAGCATGGTCCGTCCCGCGGCGGCGCCCCGGCCCGGAGCCGCCGGGCCCCCGGGCCCCCTCACTGACGCCGCGGTCGCCGCCGCCCGCGCCTCACGGACCCCGCCGCCGCCGCCATCTTGCTCCGAGGTCCCCGGAGGCCCCCGGGATGCTGCCGCAAGGGACCCCGGGAGCGGCTGCCCGAAGTGCGCCTGATCAGAAATGCCTGCTCCCGCGGGACCGAGACGGATCGCAGGCCCCTGGTCTGAGACAGATGGCCCCCAAGGGAGGGATAGAGGACACAGGCTGCCCTGTCTGAGGCCTCAGAGCGCCTCGCTGGCGCCTCCGCCGGGTCCTCTAGCAGCAGCAGCGCCATCTTGAGCCCCAGGCCCCTGCGGCGCCAGGGCTGTCCAAGGCGCGCCTGATCCCAAAAAAAAAAAAAAAAAAAAGCTCCTCACTGCCCCGCTACGGCTTATTTGCATTCAATTTGCGTTTTATTAGCTTGTCTTCCTAAGGCGCCCTCTGGTGGTCTATTGGAGTTCTGCATATGCATCTCAACGGCGCCTGAGTTACCCACCCAGTTCAGGCTGTGAAACTCAACTCTGCCCGGGTTGACTCGCGGTAAGTGCTTCATTTCTCCCACCTGAACACTTGCGGCAGTTAAATATCCAGGTACACCAGAGGAGACCTGTTCCGATTCATTCATCGGTCTACCTAATATTTGAGCACCTACTGTATATCAACGCCATGCCCCAAAGTATTTTATCCAGTTACCAGATGATGGAAATTTCAGTGGTTTCTGGTTTTTGCCTTTGGTGAATTGTGCTACTGTGAACATGCATATATAGGTATGTGAGCACCAGTTTTGTTTCAGTACTAGTTTTTCAAATGGTGTAAATGTGTTTGTTGCCCGTTTAAAAAGTTGTGAGAGGACTTCGCTGGCGGTCTAGTGGTTAAGACTGCGCTCTCAATGCAGAGGCATGAGTTTGATCCCTGGTCAGGGAACTAAGATCCCAAATGGCTGCACGGTGCAGCCAGGAAAAAAAAAATTGGGGGAAATGTTGCAAGAAAAACTACAATTTCCAGGCTGTCCACCATCTGGCAATTACCAAGGATCCCCCTGAGCAGGGGATAGTCTTTTTAGGTCACCTCCCACTTATAGCCCACTTTTGTCCCTACCTCAGCACCTGGCCCTGCAGACACAGAGGCTTGAGACCCCCTCACCCCCCGGGATCTCTCGTTGTCTCTCCTCCACTGCCAACAGTGGGGTGGGCTCCTGAACAAAGCAAATATCCTCACCCTGGTGGAGGTAGTGTCTACATGTGGACAGACAACAGGAAATCAGTAAGTGAGATATCACAAGTACAAGGTGAAAAGTGCTATGGGGTGGGGAGAGTAGAACGGAGTAGGAAGTTCAGTCTCTCAGTTGTGCTCGGCTCTTTGTGACCCCATGGACTGCAGCACGCCAGGCTTCCCTGTCCATCACCAACTCTCGAAGCTTGCTCAAACTCATTTCCGTCTGGTTGATGATGCCATTCAACCATCTCATCCTCTGTCGTCCCCTTCTCCTCCTGCCTTCAATCTTTCCCAGCATCAGGGTCTTTTCCAATGAGTCAGTTCTTCGAATCAGGTGGCCAAAGTATTGGAGTTTCAGCTTCAGCATCAGTCCTTCCAGTGAATATTCAGGACTGATTTCCTTTACAGTAGGGGGGTGGGAAAAGGGAGTGGTCCATGTAGTCCTATGGGAAAGGTGGGCTTTAAGCAGTTCTGAAGAAGGAAATGGGGACACTGAGCAGACATCTGGTGGAAAGGCATTCCAGGCAGAGGGCATTGTATGGGCAAAGGCCCAGGGGGACTGCATCAAGCTTATCAGAGCGACCGTGGTGAGGAGGCCGGTGTTGGAGCAGAAAGAGCGAGGGAGGAGGGGAGAGCAGGGAGGGGAACCGGGCAGGTCATACAGGGCCTTGTGAGCCTTGGGGAAGACTTGGACTTTTACCCAAGGGAGGTGGGAGCCCTGAGGGCTGTGCGCAGAGAAAGGAAACCTGACTCAGGTGCTCACGGGCGCCCCCCTGGTGGCTATTGTGGGCGGCTGTGGGTGCACCAAGCAGGGGGAGGCTGGACTGGTTCAGGTGAGCCATTGATGTGGGAAGGTGGAGGCAAAAGAGAGGGGAGAAATGGGGGTACTCTGGATATGTTTGAAGGTAGAGCTCCAGGGAGATTTCCGGAGGTACTAGATGTGGATGGTCAGCCAAAGCTGGGAGTCAAGGACGACCCCAAAGATTTTGCATGCTTGGAAAGATGAATATGCAGTGGGGGAGGGGTAAGAACATACTGGGCCCGAAGTTGAGGGTGAGGCTGGCATGAACCAGGGGTTGTCTTTGCACAGGGGGACCTGAACCTGGGGAGGGGGGCTAGGGGTCCCCGAGATCACCTGCCAATGGAGCGTCTAGGAGGCAGAAATCCTCCTGGTGATTCCGGGACACGGAGAGTGCATGCAAGAGAGATTTAAGGGGGCTCTGAGCTTGCGGACCTAGCATTCCAGGAACCCTGCAGCAAAGGAGCAGAGAAGTCTGCCAGAGCTGGAGTGGGACAGGGGTCCGGGGAGGGACATCTGCGAGCTTTCGGGCCATATTCCAGTAAGAGAGCAAGGAGGGAGGGGGTTCCAGAGGGTAAGACGAGGGCCACGTGTCTAGATTGGAGCGACCTTGGCGGCCCCAAGGGCAGGACCCTGGGGAGGGGAATTAACGGTGTCGGTATTGCAATGCCGTGGGCGACCACCAGATGGCGGGGCTGCCACCTTCTCGAGGGCGGGAAGTAGCAAAACCCTTGGGAAGTGTCTGCGCTGCGTGTCACCACAGCCCCACTGTCCTTCCGGGCTCTAGAGATGGCTGTAATCTGGGGTGCACTTTTCCTAAGAAGGGGATCAGAACTCTCACCAATTTCCCAACGCTCCTTCCTCTCCCTTCCATTTGGGAGCCGGCATACAGCAGGCATACAATACAGGAGCGGCCAGACGACTGGACACAGGAGTGCTGCGGGGTACACTCGGGAGGAGCCCTGTAGAGCAGTGTAGAGAAGTGCGGGATCCCCGCGCCCGCGGCGCCGGAGAGGGGCGGGCAGCAGACGCCCCCGGACGCCATGTCACCGCGCCTCAGTTGCCGGGTAACGAAGCGGGAAGGCGGGCCGGGGGCTCAGATGCCCGAGGTGTGGGTGCCTCTGGTCTGCAGCGCGAGCTGAAGAGGGCAGCCCCCTCCTCCGGCTTTAGGGCTAAGGGGCGTTGCCAAGACCGCCTGCAGGTCCGCGGATTCACCAGCCCACTGGCTCAGTTCCCGCAAGAGGAGGCTGAGGACCCACATTGGCAAGCGGGACAGAGTCCCAGGAGGCCCACCACCTTGAACCGGCGAAAAGAAAAACCACACAGTCTCCGGAATCGGGTTTAAAAAAGACTTGTTTAATTAAATACCAGGATGAGGCCAGGCAGGACAGGGGGGAGGGAGTCACCCGAAAGCAAAGTCCCTTGGGGCCCTCCCCCTCCACCCACCTCGAGAGGCCACAGTTAAATGGCTGGAACCAGGTCCAGGTGAACACCGGTCCCTTCAGGCCCCCGGACACTGGGGAGGGGCGGAGGGGCAAGTTCTCAGCTCCCTGGGTCCTCAGACCACAGTCCACCTCCTGTGGACAAGCACCGGCCAGCGCTGGGACAATATGGGGAGGGGCATCCAGACGGACACAAAGGGAAACAAGGTTAGGCCCGCCCCACCCCTCCCCACTTCCCTCCCCACCCCGGGTTAGGGCTAAGGCATCTCACCACGGCGCAGCCCCCTCCCCGGGACCCCAGGCGCTGCCCCTGGATCCTGCCAGGGCCGGATTGGGTCCACACTAGTGCCGTCCAAACGCCCCAGCCCCCTACTGGGAGACAGGAAGTTTCTGGAACAGGTTGGGAGGGTGCCACAGATCTGCAGCCAAAGGCTATGCAATAGGCCTTTTCACGGTAAGGGACAGGGAGCCTGGGTCCCTTCCCATTCCAAGGCCGGGGTCTTCAGTCTCTGTCCAAAATGAAATCCAACCTCAGCCACAGTGGGAGAACCCCAGGAGGGGATGTGGCATTTATCCCTCCCCTACCCTAAATTCAGACCACGAAGATCCTCCCCCCACACCCACAACCCCTGAGGACAACAGACCACCCACAGGGGCCCAGATCAAGGAAGGGATTGGAGCCTGAAAAAATATTCTACCCGGTCCAAAAAAAATCGAGCTATACTTCCCGCCCCCGTGGGTGGGGCCTCAACCGCGGGTCCAGGGGCCACCCTGCTGCCACCACGAGGGCAGGATGGAGCCAGGGCCCAGGGCCTCTTCGCCCCCATCCGCAGTGCTGGGAAGGGGTCCATTTGGCCCAAAGGCTGTTCTGGTCCAAATAGGAGGGACTGATTGTCACATGATACTGCTCAAGGCCAGTGTCGGGGACTCTTCCCCTGCAGGAGGGAGGCCGGCGATGGCACCAGCTTCTCCCAGTCTCTCACTCACACAATCGCACACCCACCCAGCGAGGGGCAGTGCAGCCCCAACTCCAGCAGACAGAGGACAATAAATAAGCCTGCATTTACTCATATCCCGTGATATCCACCCCCAAGTGAGTCTAATTGCTCTTTGGAAGAACCCCCATTTCTCTCCCTCCCTATCCCAAGTCTCAGAAACAAATCAGGACCCCTTGTAGAGACCCTACCACTTCCCCCACCCCCACCCCGCCCCGGCGGCTGGGGAGCTGAGGGGCCCCTCCCTCGGCAGTGGGCCAGTGTGGACACCTGAGATTGAGTACCCGAATGGGGCGGCCAGGCCGCACCCTGTTTCCCTGAACATCTCCAATGGCTTTCGATGGGGTGAAGGGCTCCCGGGGCGGGGTATGGGGGGACAAGAGGCAGCCCACGCGGTAACCCCTAGTTCACCTATGGCTCTGCACACTTCATCCCAACCTGGAGAGAGGGGCCTGGGGGCCAGGTCTGAACGCTGGTTAGGGGGTGCCTTTCCTGGGGCACCTCCCCCCAAGGCCCACATGCCACCCAAAGCAGGGAGGTGGTGAGGGAGAAGGGATGCCTTCTGGCTCCCCACCTAGGGTCCCTGTTCAACAGCTGGGAAGAGAGTTAACATCATGGCTATGTACAGACACGGGGCCATGCTCCTCCCGGAGAGCAACCTCCAAGGCCCAGATGACCCCGGTCCAGTCTCAGGCCCCCTCCTGGTTTTCTCGAGGGGGCAGGGGCAACTCGGGGGGGCCCTCAGGGGGACACTGGAAGGGGCTGGTCTGGCAGTCAATCCGAGCCCCACCAGGGCCCGGGACAGCAGGCGGGTTGCTGGTGCTCCATGCCCAGGCCCAGCGGGGGTGCACTCAGGGCGGCTGGAACAGGGCTCTACAGGCCGACTGGGGCCGGGCTGGGCACTGGGCTGGGCGCAGGGCTGCCCGCCAGGCTGCAAGGCAGCGAGTCGCTGGGCGAGGTGCTGCGGGTGCCCTGGCGCCGGAGAAGTTCCGGGCGGAAGCCGGGGTGGCGACGCGCGTGCTTGGTCAGGTGGTCGCTGCGGGTGAAGCGCTTGGAGCAGAGCGGGCAGGGGAAGCGCTTCTCGCCGGTGTGCGTCCGGTGGTGGCGGGCCAGCTCGTCAGAGCGTGCGAACTTCTTGTCGCATCCCGGCCAGTCGCAAGCAAAGGGGCGCTCACCTGCGTGGAAAACAGACAGTGGTCAGTGTGTGGGGAGAGAGAAGGCCGTTCCATCAGATCTCAAAGGGTGCTGGTCATTTGTCTCATCCCCACTTCCCCCGCAAAACTCGTTCGAGAGGCTGAATTCTGGGTGTGAATTTAAAACGTGTAAATGTATGAATAAAATGACCCCAACTCATTTCCCGAACACTGTGAATATCCCCTAGTCTATTTCTTAAGACTAATGGTAATTACTAGCTTTTCCAGGTGGCGCCAGTGAAAGAATCTGCCTGCCAATGCAGAAGACAGTTCGATCCCTGGGTCAGGAAGATTCCCCTTGGAGGACACGGCAACCCACTCCAGTATTCCTGCCTGAAGAATCCCATGGACAGAGGAGCCTGGTGGGCTACAGTCCATGGGTTCCCAAAGAGTCTGAGCACAATGGTAATTACAGACTGGGAGCAGCTGCCACGAGTTGAAAGTAAAACCTACAGAGACCTGGTTCTCCCAGGCCTGTCCGCCTACCCCTACCCCTAAGACAGCGTCACCTCGGTGACATGTGTCTCCCAATGTACTTGCCACACACGTGACCGCTCCGATCTTAAGGCAACAGTTCCTGCTGTCCCCGCCCCCGCGAAACTCCCTTCTACCTTTCCTGTGGGGCATTCCGAGGGCTCCCAGGTGCTGGCGATCCCAGCTAAGCCCCTTCCTCTGGGAAATGACCACCAGGGGCGCAGGTGCCTGGCATCATCTGGGCGGTTTCCCGTGCCTGACGCCACCACTGACCCTTGTGGCCCTCTACGAGCAGAGGAACATATGAAGGGACACCCCCAACCCCCCGCCGCGCTAGCAGGGTGGAAAGGGTCAGAAGGCGCGGCGGGGATTGCCCCTGGGTTCGGGCGCGGGAAGGGGCGGAGCCCGAGGCAGCCCAGGACTTGTCCCGCCCCCGCAGAGCAGAAGGCTAGGGGAGGGGCGGGCCGCCACCGGCAACTTCCTTCGCAGACCCCTCCCACCGCCAGGCCGGCCTCGCCCATCCTGCCCCGGCGGCCGCCGCCATCCCCGCCCGCCTGTCCCCACCCGCCCATCCCACGGGGGTCTCCGCCCTACGACAGTGCCGCCCGATCCCCTCTCAACCGCGTATCGTCAGCGTGTCCCCAGCCGACTCGGGGGGACCCCCGCCACGCCCGTCCTAGGGGCGGTGAGCTTCCCAGAGTTTGCACGCTCCGGGACCCAGCGCGGGGTACCTGGGACCCTGGAACCCCCCAGACGTTGTGTGCCCAATGCGGTGGGGTTTTGCGGGGTATGTTGGGGAGAACAGATGCGGATATGTGGGCAGGGTCTCCCCTCGCGGCATAGAATGGAACCCAGAAGAGGAAGGGGGGACGCCAGCTGGGGGACAAAAGAGGGGAAGCCACAGTGGGGTTAGGGTAGGTTACACACTGGGAGGCCCACACCAGGCCCCGGGGACTTTGGTGACCCAGGCTGACCCTGCACACGCCCACTGGGAGGAGGTAGCGAGGGAGACAGACTTGAAAGGGTCTCCTCTGCCAGGGATCAGAGAAGAGACCTGACGGGGCTCTTCTCTGATCCCTGGCAGAGATGACCAGGAACCAGCGGCAGGGGCCATGGGACAGAGCCGCAGCCGTGAGGGAGTGGGGGAGGGCTGGAATCTCAGGGTGACCCAGTGACATCTCCGCTCTGGAAGCAAGGCCTGCCTAGGGAGAAAGGCTAGGAGGGAGGAACCGCAGAGGGGCACCAGTAGACTTCAGAGAGGCTCCTACTATCACCCGCGGCCCTGGAGGCCCAGTAAAACCTCCCCTCCCACATCGTTCCTCCTGGCCAGACTCGGGACACCCCCAGCACAGCACGAAAGGGTCCTAGTAGAAACTCCCCCCAGAAGATTTCTTGTGGGATACCTGTCGGTTATGCTTGCAGCTGGGGGAGGGCAGGCCCCAGGAAGCTGCGAACCCAGAAGTGCTGGCGCCACCTCCCTGGGGGAGGAGAGTTACGGGCCACAACCGTGCTGCTGGAGGGAGAGCAACTGTCCCCAAGACCACAGGTGGCCCCAAATCCCCGAGGCTGTCCCTCACCACCATTCGCCTCCCCTGGAACAATCCAGAAGGCAAAGTCCACAGCAGCTGGGGAAGGGGTCCGGGCGGGGACCTCCTCAACGGAATCACGAAGCTCAAAACAGCGCGGGAAAGGACCCCCCACCCTACTTGGAACCGACAGGTTCCGAGCGCCGAAGTCTGGGGGAGGGGGCGGTAGGGGCGGGGCTGCTGGCTTCCAGGCAGACAGTGGCGGGGGCGGAGGCGGGACGCCCCTCCGTGGGGCATGCGGCCCTGTCGCCATCTTGCAAGGCGCAGGCGGGGAGGAGCGGAGGGGCTGGGGGGGGCAGGTGGTGCCGGTGGCGGGGGAAAGGGCCCTCCCGCTCGGGTTGGCTCACTTCCCCATTTAGGGCAACGGGGCTGGTCCCGCCTCCCACCCTTCTCTCCCTCCCTCCGCCCCGCAGCTCTCCTTCACCACCACCGGCAGGTTGCAAGAGCGGTGCCGGGGCCCGTAGGGGCTGAACGCACGCAGCCGCCGGGAACACAGCTGCCGCACGTATCTCGGCGGCCGCAAGGACAGCCGCAGGCCCAGCCGGCCCTGCTCACGTGGTGCCGCTCCCGCCGGGGCCTGGGGTCGCCCCGCCGGCTGGACGGCTGCCAGCCCCGCCCCACGCCGGGTGGCCCGGGAGTGCGGAGCACGTGCACACGTGGGTGGCCGTCCCGGAGCGCAGGCTTCCCGCCCCCACAACGTTAGGCGAATGCCTGCAGGATGCCATGTCCTGTCACCCTCTCAGTCCACTGGCGGGGGTGGAAAGGGAGGTGGGGGGTGGGCGTGCTGTAATATTCGGAGGCTCAGAGCCTGGCTGCACCTGGCCTGCCGCCTGTCTCCAGAGTCTACCTGGGCGCTGGAGAAGGATGCGGTGGGTGGGGCTGCGGTGGACTTGACCCTCTGACTTGGGCTGGGCTTTGGGGTGAACTCAGGACAGCCAGAAAATGAAGGCCAGGAGGTCCGGGCGACCGTGCGCCAGGCCTGGCTCAGCCTGCTCCGCCTTTGAAGAGGGCGTGGGGTGGGGCCGGGAAGCCAGTGCCCCACCTCCCCAGGCTGGAGGCCAAGGGTCCGACAGCTAGCCTTCTCCGTGACCTCCGGAGGTCATCTCTAATCTAAGGAGGGGAAGGTGCAGCCCACAGCCAACCGTTGCACAAATGCCCACCTGCCAGGTGGACTGCACCGGGGGCAGGGCTCAGGTAAGGCAGCATCCCAGGACAGCTGGAGAAAGCTGGGGCTGCAGCAGGTGGCAGGGTGGGGGGCCGGAAGCAGGGAAGCTTCCCGAAGGAGATGGGGCTGAACAGGCCACAAAGAACCCAAAGGGCAGTATAGAGATGCAGCCAAAAGAATGGAAAATTGATGGTGAAGTCTGGAGACCCGGGCCCAGGGCCCCTGTGTGCTGGCCATCCTGAAGGCTTTACAAGGACCAGCAGGCATGAGGATCCACTCTGTGATCTTAAATACCTGCCAGATGTTAGCCCCCTTCCCCCAAACCCAAGACTGCCCACCTCCCTCCCTCCCAGTCCCCAGTCCTCCTACAGGTTTTCCATTTCAATTGCTCTGCCTGTTGCACCAAAAGCTTATTAGGCAGAGATCTCCCAGGTTCTCACCTTCCCAGGTGGTACCTGGCAACAAATCCCATCAGAGCCCCCTTCAAACAAAATATCTCCAAACCTCCTTGTCTCCAGGCCCTAGCTGGCTTGGACTGGTGCGGCCCGTGTCGGAGCCGCCCACTCAGTGCTCTGCTCTTGGGCTCAGGGTCCAGGCTGAAGTCTTTACTGGAGCCTGGATGCTTCTCACACCCCTGATTCCTGCTGGAACCTCTGTCCCTTCCTCCATTGCATGTCTGCTCTACCCTTCAGAGCACACTCTCCTAGCATATCCCCTCCACTGTCTCCGTTCTCAGCTTTCCTATGCTGGAGCTCAGTCTCTCCTGGATGTGATCTCTGCCCCCAGCCAACCCTAAAGCTGAGGGCACAAGCCTGGCCCCCTGAGGGTGCATCATACACGTGCAGAGTCTACAGGGCCTGAGTAGACAGAATGACGCTGGAGTGGCTGGCTCCAGCAGCAGCTAACCAGCTGCCAAGTGTGCTGGTGCATCATCTGGTTTACCCCCCAACCCCCAGGTAGGAGCCACTCCACCCCCCACCCCAGCCCTGTTTAGTTAAAAGGTGGACCCCCTGCTGCCTCACACCCTTCCTCCCTCCCTGGGAACCCAGGCAGCCCCGGCTTTACCACATCCCCCACCCAGACTGGCGTCTTCAGCGTGGGGGCTGGTGGCCCTCTCAGTGCCTAGGGCTGAGGGGTCACGGCCCTCTCAGGCCCCAGAGCATGTGTGTTCCGAAGCCCTGCTGTTCTGGAAATAGGACTGGGCGAGGGTGGCTCCCTCCCTCTCTGGGAGGCCGGCTCCTCAGGCTGGTATCATATGCCCACTCCCGGGCCATCTGGGCCACCTTTATCAGGGAGCCTGGGTGGGGGGTGGTTATCGCCCCCACAATGTTGGGGCACCCTCTCCACCCCCAAAAAATGTTGGGGCACCCTTCCCCAGCCCCCAGCTGCTCACTGCACTACTGCAAGAGAAGGGGGCTAGATGGGGAGGCAGTCCTGGGCACTCACACCCCCCACCCCACCTCGGCATTGCCACACTCTGGCCCCCCAGATAACCAGTAGTCTTCTGAGCCCCACCTGGCCCTAGGGGCACTCATGGCTCTGCAAGGGGTAGAGGTGGGATCTGCCTCCATACATAGCCCCCATGCCCGCTGCTGCCTCAGTTTCCCCATCTGCCTCCCCTCCTGGGGGCCTGTTCAGCAAAAAATACCCCCACGTGCACCCCCACCCCCGCCCCCGGGTCAGCACACAGGGGTTCCCCTAGCCACTTCTTGTCCCCAGTGTCACGGGGCTTCTCTTGGCCTCCCACACCACAGCCCCCCTCCTCAACCCCTCTCCCGGACCCTAATCCCGTCCTCATAAACGGATTTTCCTCTGCAAAGCCGGCCTGCTTCCCCACCCACCCCCACCCTGCCCTGGGGATTAACCAGACTGCTCACCTGCTCGGCCCCCTCCCCACCTTCCACCAGAGCCTAGCCTCCCAGCCCACCCCCCAGGGCCCCTGCCTCCACCCCCTGCAGCCACGGTGCTGCCCTTCTCCTGAGACACGCCTTTCCAGGCTGCAATCAACCCACAGCATCCGCCAGAGAAGCTGCTTCCTCCAGGAAGGCTTCTCCATCACCACTGCTGTCACCGCCCCCTACAACGTTCCAGGGGTCCCGGGGGACAGGGATCGGGTCATCCCCGCAGTGCCTCTCTCACACACAATCAACATTCAGCTACTCTTTCTCAGGCGTAACCAGACAGGGGTCTCTACAGGAGAGATCCCGCAAGCCCCAGGGGACAGTGTGTGCTGTCTGAGGACATCTGTTATTGTCACAACTGAAGGTGCCCCAGGTGGGAGCCAGGGAGGCTGCTCAACACCCTACAGTGGCCAGGATGCCGGACAGAGAATGACCCGGTCTAAGAGTGAGCAGTGCCAAAGACTAACAGTCTCCCCCACTCCAGATCTGAGCTCCTTGTGGGGAGGGGCCTGAGCCCCCCAGGAAGTGCTGGGCATTGGGGGCTCTGAGGCAGGAAAACAGTGGTAGATGAGGGAGGTGGGGAGAGCAAGGAGTAGACTGCCAGCTCGCCTCCGCCCCCGCCCCACCTCCCTCCCTCTCCATCTCGGTATCCATGGCAACCACGTCAACATCTCCTGCAGCTTCCAAGTCTTTCCCTGCCCCACGCGGAAGCAGGGGAGCTCATTGTAGGCCAGTGACTGCAGGGCAGACCCAGGGGACTGGAAGCCAGCCATCCCCGCTCCCAGCTGCTGCCCTGCACCTGTGTGGCCCCAAGGAAGACCCCATCACCCCTCCACATCTCCCCACCCCAACCCTCTGTGCCAAATGGAGCAGAGATGATGATGGCTCCTGCTGGGCCTGCTTGCTCATCTGTAAAATGGGGCCAGACCAGGAAGGGAGTTCTCTCTACAGAGAGAAGAGCTGCTGTCAGGCAGTGATGGGTGGGACAGGACCCCCTCCCAAAGACCCTTGGGGCACAATGGCTCCTGCAGCAGACAGCCAGCATCTAATTAAGTCTGTTCATCAGATCTGTCCCCAGGCTTGCCCCTGGCAGTGGGCAACACCAGCCTATCATACAGACCTAAGACAGGTATGACTTCCCCACCCCTGGGGGCTGGAAAAGCCAAAAGGCCTTGATACAGAGAGTTTTGGTAAGGTAGAGTCTGGTGGTCCTGAGTGCCAGAAAGATGCTGCATTAGCCATCATTAAGCACGAAGGTACCCCAAAGCATCCAAAGCTGGAACCAAGGGAGCCTGGGTGCAGGACTTTGACTCTCAGTACCCAGGTGCCCCCCAGTGCCCAGCACAGTTATTATCAAGGGAGCAAGGAATGGAGGAATGGCTCCCTGCCCTCCCCCACCCATCACTGGAACACCCCGACTCGGTCTCCTGGGTCTCAGTTTCTCTTTAAAGCCAGGAATGGCAACACTGACATACACACAGGCACTGGACAATGAGTCCTTTCTCCTCCACGGGCGTAGGGGGCAGTCAACACTGCCTAGGGACTCACGGAGGTCCTTAAAACCCCAGCAAACCCTGGGGAAGTGTCCCTGGGGAGCCACAATGGGAGGTGGCCTGCCCCCCCACCCTTCACCAGACCTAGAGAGCAGGACAGAGTGCGGGGAAAAAAACCAAGGCACCAGGGGGTCTGAGCCGCTTTCAGGGGTCACACCATCCCTGTCTCTGCCACAATTCCAGGGCCAGCCCCACCTCGGCCCTCCACGTGTCCCTACAAGGGGAGCATGTCCACTGAACCATGTCCATGTGCCCTGACGTGACCCACGTAAGGACCCTCAGGAGAAGGCGTCAGAGAGCCCTTTATACAGACAAAAAACCCACCCAGAAGAGGAGGTCTTGTGCTAGAAAGTGGCAGAACCACCGAGTCCAAGCCCACGCCCACCCAGCTTCCCTGCCCTTCCCAACCGAAGGATCACCTCCAATGGTCAAACTCAGGCTGGTGACCACCATCCCCTGGCCCCCAGCCCAAGAAAAAATTCTCAGGGTTGAAGGTGGGACTTCATAGGGAGAACTGGAAGGAACCGCAAGAGGAAAAAGAGGGGGTGCCCGAGTGAAAGGGTGGCCAGAGCCCCCTGCCGCCGGGCTGGGCTGTGAGACGTGACAGTATCGCGGAGCCCTCCCCCGCCACCAAGCCTTCTCGGATCCCGGAGCAGGTGGGAGGAATCCAGTACGCTGGGAAACAGGGGGATAACATGACGCCCTCAGGGATCCCCCTCCTCCCGAGGCTCAAACCCTAACCCGCACTCCCAGCCCCGCCTTCCGCCTTACTAAAACACAGCAAAGGACAGAAAAAACGTGCCGGGCATCCCCCAACCTCGCCGAGCACCAGGCGCTCGGCCGCTCTCCGAGGTGAATCCTCGCGACCACCTCGGAGACAGCGCCACGGTGCCTGCTGCCTTTCTACAGATAAGGAAACCAAGGCAGGGGAGGAGACGAGAACCTCAGAACTGAGCGCTTCGACCACGTTGCCCACCGCCCCGATCCGAAACCAACGGAAAACAAAAGAGAAACCAGGCCGAAGGCGAAGGGGACTACCCAGGAGCCCCGATCCCGCCCGCGGATCCCGCAGCAACCGGCACCCGGCGAGCTCCTGCGGCGGCCTCCGCGCCCGCCATCCGCTCGCCACCCGACCGCGTGGCCGCCACGCCCCCCGCGCGCGCCCCACCCACCGAGGCCCCGCCCTCCCGGCCGGCGCGGCGGCTGCCCGGGCGCGCCCCCCTCCCCGCCCCCGACGCGCCACGCAGTTTCGGGGTCCCGGCGGGGGAGGGGGCGCGGGAGACCGCCCCCGCGCGGGTCCGGCTCGCGATCGGGCTCACCTGTGTGCGTCCGCAGGTGCGACTTGAGGTGGGAGGACTTGTAGTACGCCTTAGCGCAGCCCGGGAAGGGGCAGCGGTGGCTCTTGGCGGCGGCGGGCGCGGCGCCGGGGGCGCGGCCAGAGGACGGGGACGAGGCGGCCGAAGAAGAGGAGGCGGGCGAGGCGCCCCCCGGAGCGGCGCTGGGCCCACCGCGCAGGTCGGCCAGGATGCTGGCGGCCAGCAGGTGGGGTGCGGCGGCGGCGGCGCCGGGGCCTGGGCCTAGGACAGCGGGGGCCGGCGGCGGCGGCCCAGGGGGTCCAGGTGGGGCGGCCTCGCGGCGCGGCGCGCGCACATCCAGGCCGGTGGCTGGGCCCGCGCCCTCGGGGCCCGGCCGCCCGCGGTGCACCACGGCACCCGAGGAGATGGCCATGAGCACGTCGGCGGCGAAGTAATCCACGCACGCCACGGCTGCCGACATGCCAAGCAGGGGCGAGCGGCGCGGCCGAGCGGGCGGAGCGGAGGCAGGAGCGGCGCCCGTCCGGCCGGTGGCGGCTGCTCGAGTGCGGGAGGAGGAGGAGGAGGCCGGCGCGCGCCGCCGCCGCCGCCGCCCGCGCTCTGCCCGCCCCGCCCCGCCTGACGCGCCCTGACGCACCGGAGCCCGCGGGGGCGGCCGCGGCCCGCCCCGCCTGGAGGACGCCCCCTCGGGGCGCGCTGCCACGCCCCCCGCCCGGCGCGCCCTCTACCACCCTGCCCTCCGCGCGAGGCCTCCGGGGGCGGAGCCCGGGCCGAAGGAACCGCCCCCTGTCGCGCCCACTCTGGCCCCGCAGTACGCCCTCCTCCCTCCCCGAGCGCGCCTTCCCCACGCCGGGCAGCAGGCTGAGGAGCCAGCTCCCTCTGGCGCGTCTTTCCCTCAGTAGCTGCCTCCGGTCCGCCCCCAGAGTACCCCCTCCTCACGCCAGGAAACTCCGCCCGTCCCTGGTAGGGTCCCGCCTCCGGAGCGAGTCCCGCCCCATCCCGGCACGCCCCTCCTTCCTTGGGTGGGCCCGCCCCCTAGGGCGAGTCCTTCCCTGCTCGGCGCGCGCCCCGCCTCCTCGCGGGCTCGCCCACCGCGCGCTAAGGCGCGCGGCCGGCGGGGGCCCGCCCCTTCCCCGGACGCTTCCACCCGGTCCAGGGCGCGCCCCAGGTCGGGATGGGGGAGGGGTCCGCTCCCCACGTGGCCCGGTGGGGGTGCGGAAGCGGCCAGCCCCGCCCCCCGGCCACGTGCGCGACCCTTCCCCCTCTCCTCTTCCCCAACTTGTGGCCCTGCTGGACCGCGCGCCCTTGCGTTTCCTCGCCCTTTCTTATGGGGGACCCCATCGCCTTTCTCGTAGACCCGCAGCTAGACTGGGAAGGGAGGAACTCCTCTCCTGGCTGTGTCGAGCGAGCTTGCGCTCGTTTCTCTTTTTGCGCCCCATTTGGGAGTTAGGACGACCAGGGTCACAAAGGGCGGGCAGGGTTCGGGGTGCTTTGGGGAGAAAGAGTGGCCCAGCCTTGTCAGAATACGGGGGTCGGGAACTTCGCTCCCTGGCGCTGGCTTTCGGGCGCGAACAGGGAAAGTGGGGCCTCACCCCCGAGAACGTCCAGGCCAAATTGTTTAACTTCGTCGGTAACGCGGGAAAGCAGACGCCCGGGGTCCGCCTAACCCGCAGGTCTAAAGCAGCGGGCGGCGGAAGTGGGGCGATGGGGTGGTCCCCTCCATTGCAGCCACGCCCCCGCCCCTTCCTAGGCTGGCCACGGGACGATGCAGTGCCCGAAGCGACCTCCAGGGGGCCTTCCGTCACGGGTTCCAGTCTTCTCAGTGACCCACCCAGGTCTGGGTTTGGACAGCAGCCGGGGACTCGGGCCCGACCCCCATCCCAGGGCAGTATTCTCACACCCTCTCCATCTGCAGTACCCCCTCCCCCTCGCACCGTGGCTTATATAGCCTGGCTCAGACCCTTGTCCCCAGGCCTGTCGCTGTCCCTCGGGTCCATCTGGTTTAAGCCTGACCATCCTTGGTGGCACCTCCCTCTCTGGCAGGGAGAGGCCTGCTGGAGCTTTGACTAAAGGCTGCAGAGACACTCAGCCCCTTCCTCTAGCAGAGAAGCCCACTCAGGACAACCACTGTCCAGGTAAGCACCCGCTGGGCACTGGCGGTCAGCATTCCTGCTGGCCTGCGCCTCCCTTGCCTTTGAAATTCAAACAGGTGGACCACCTGGGCAGGCATTCACCCTCCCCTATCTCCACAGCCCTCCAGGGCCTCAGCACCCCAGCCCACAGGTGGTCCCCAGGCCCTGAGCCCAGCCTCTCCCAGGTCCAGGTAAGGCAGGAAGTGCTCTGCAGGCTGCCCCATGGGCCCCGGCTCACTCCAGCACTCACTCCAGCACGCGGGGAAGAAGCAGGGCAAGAAGGAGGCAGGGACCCTTTGTCAGTTCCTTCCAGTGATGTTTACCAGGCCCAGAGCAACATCACCCCCTGTGGCCTTGCCCTCCAGGGGCCCAGAGTCTAGGGCAAGGCAACTGGGACTCAAACCTGATGCGTGGAGGGGCTCGGGGAGTATCCCAGAGCTGGCTCCACTGGAGCCTGCTGTTCAAGGGGGCACCCAGAGGAAAGTGGGGCAGTAACGGAGGGGGGCCTTCTTCCCATGGGCAAGGCGGGGGGTGGACCATGTCAGAGCAGTGGTCAGCACTGGACAAGCCTCAAATGTGCATCCACTCCCAGGGAGAATCAGGGTCTTGGAGCTGTGGTTTTCATCTACCAGCCACTCTGCGGGCAGGAAGCCCCAGCGGGGCCCACTCTCAACCCGCAGTATTTGTATTCACACCCTGGGCCCAGGGGAATGTGAGAATGTGAGTGACCCGTGGAGCCTGATGACCGTGTGCTCACTTCTACCTTAAGTTCTGTCACTCCGTCCTCACTACTACCCTTCAAGAGTTGTTAGCCCCATTTCATAGATGAAGAAGTCAAGGCTGGGAGAGGATCCAGACGTGGCCTGGAGCGGCTGCCCACACGCAGAGCTAAGAGGCAGCGGAGCGTCTGTCCTGTCTGGGCAGACACAGAGTGCTCAGTCCTCTCTTTCTCCAGACCTCAGTTTACTGATCTATAAACGGGGGTCCATCTCCAGGCTTCCCTTCTGGGACCAAGGGGTTCACAGGGGTCTCTCACCAGACCGCGGGCCCCACAGAACCATGCTGCACAGGTGGCAGACAGAGGAAGTTACAGAAGCGGAGGAGAAGGCAACATACAGGGGCTCCCTGACAGGTCCAGGTCAGAATCAAGGCTGCGGTACAGATGTGTATCTGTGTGTATCTGTATGACATGCTGGAAGGGCCACAGCTGTTTTTTTTTAAACAGTGAAGTCTTTACTATTTTTTAAATTAGGGTACAGTTGCTTTACAATGTTGTGTTAGTTTCTGCTGTACAAGGAAGTGAATCAGCCATATGTATACACATATCCCCTCCCTCTTGGGTCTCTCTCCCACCCTGGCCTTTACTTTTTAATAGTACTTTCTCTATAGTTCAACTTTTTTATAATCCACGTGTATCACTTCCATTTTGTTTTTGTTTTGATTTTTGGCTGTACCCCACAGCATGTGGGATCTTAGTTCATCAACCAGGTATCAAACCCATGCCTAATCACTGGACCAGCAGGAAAGTCCCCCCAGAAATATTCTTAAGGAAACAAGTATATCTGTGTATGGCTGCACTGTTGTAATGGGAGAAAAGGAAAATGGACAGATGAACTTGAGTGTCTGTCACTGCATCAGGGAGCATGTGGCCATGGGGGCCCAGGATACGGACAGGGTCAGCCACGAGCTCCAGCTCACTGGAAGTCACGTGCCCCCTCACGCTGTGAACTCCTCGTGTTTCCACCTGTCTTGGCAGCCTGTTGGTGCACAGTGGCCTCTGCCAGCATGTCCACAGTGGTCACCTCTGCAGGGGCCAGGAGACACAAGAAACACAAGGGGACATGGCAGGGAGTAGGGGTGGGGTCCATCTTCTCAGAGCGGCACGCTGGGCAGGCAGATGCACCCGTTTCTGCCACCTGCCTAGCACCAGGTGTATGTGGGTGTGACCTTCAGCCTCTCCGTGTGGGTCCTTCTTGTGGCTCTCAAAGGACCAAAGCTCCCATCCCTCCTGAAGATGAGGTTGCTGTACTTTGATGAGTGTTTTTAAGATTCACGCCCGTTTTGCCTTGTCTGTAATCCATCCGTGTTTATTTCTAACGTGTCAGATTATTCACTGCAGTCCAAGGGGTCGTCACACAAAAGAGGAGGTGCAGTGGGCCCCTGGCCAGGCCTAGGCAGGCAGTGGGCATGTGGCTGTCTTCCCCCACGGAAGGCGCCAGGCCCCTTTCCCAGCTGCAGGGAGAGACCCAGGGCCCTCATATCCCTTCTCTAGGAGGCGGGAGGGAATAGGATCTGGCCTGCAGGATCAGGGCTCCTTATCCCCCACTCCTCGCTGGCCCAGGACCCTCCCTGAAAAGCATCTACTCCCAGAGTACCTTTCAGATGTGCAGTTGTAATGGGGGTCACCCGTGGGTCTGGCCTCCCCATGACCTTCTGATGGAGGTGACAAGCCCTCTTCTGTAACACAGCAGGTCGAGTGGCACTCTGCTAGGCTTTGGAGAGCACCCAGCCCAGCTTCTCCCAGCTGCGACCATGACCGAAGCCAGGCCCGTTCACCTCGCCAGCAAGTGCTGTGGACACAGACGTAGCTCTGACCTGTGTCCCCGGCCCTGGTGTCTGGCAGCGGGGCATGCCTGTGTCCTGAGACCATCAGAGCAGCAGAGAGTCTAGGTCTGAGCCCTGGGGCTGCTTCTCTGGGCAGCTTGGCCTGAGCCATCTCCCCCAAAGTGGGGACAGCAACCCCAGCACCCCAGGGTTGTTGACGTGAAGATCCCCAGCAGGAGCTTCAAAAATTAAGAAAGGGGGAACCCGACGTTAGGCTGGCACCCCCACCTCATGGAATTCCATGGTTAACAGACTGGCCCTGCACCCTGACCATGAACCAAACAGACAAGTGCCTGCCTTGGGGAACACCCAAGCCTGAGATGGGGGTGCAGGGGGCCTTGAGAGGTGGCACCCTCCCCGAGGCCCCTGCTTGTCAACCACAGCCACCAGGGGCCGAGGACACTTAACTCCCTGCCACTCTTCTGGAACCTCTGAGGCCCTCAGTTCACATGGAGAGCCAGAGGGGTGGGTCCCACCAGCTCAGTCTGATGGGTGGTCAGTGAAGCAGGGTTGCCAGAGGAAGGGAGGGGAAGATGGATGGTTGGCCCTCGGGGGCTGGGACTCCAGGGCCCACACGAAGTCCAGTAGGGACTCCTCAGGGAGAGGGGCCTGTGCACAACCCAGATCCCACCCTCGAGAACCTCACAGCCCCTGGGCAGGCTGTATCCCCTGGGGTCTCTGGGTGTCAGGGCGTACCCAGGAGCTAACAGAGAGCCAGAAATCTGCTTCTGGGACTCAGGAGCCAGGTGTCAGGTGAGGTGTGGCAGGCCAGGTGTCGAGGGGAGGACCTGAGGTTCTGGGGAGCCGTGGCGCCTGCTGACCAGAGGGAGAACGCTGCCACTTGTGAACACATGTGTCCTGGGAAATCCACAAAATGGAGAACCGAAAGTTGGCCCCTGTCCCAGGCGGCCTGGCCCATGGGCTGTACCAACTGAAAGGAAGAGGGGAGCATCCCGGAAGGTACCACTGGCATCCCTCCCATTGAGGCCCCTTTATGGTTCCCCAGAGGCCACAAACTGAGCCCCTCAGAGGCACCCACTGCAGAAGGGCAGAGCCCACAGGCCAGGCCAGCCTGAGGAGCCCCTGGCCTTAGCTTATCTTTTCTGCTCACTGGGCAGGCATGTAGGGGAGGGGGGTGGTGGTAAAAGCAGGGGTGTGGGGCTCCTGACAAAAGCTGCTGCCTCAAGCAAAGTCAGCACTGGGGTGCAGAGGAGTCCCTAAAGCCTTAAGTTTTCAGAACCCTTTCTAACAGAACTAGCATTACACAAAAGGCGTGCAAGCCATCAACTACTTCTTAGACAGTTTTCTCTTGACTTTCCTGAGGGGAGACGGGGCCTCTGGACACCCAGTAGAGAAGTCAGCAGGGTTCAGGCTAGCTGGGATGACAGGGTCTAGAAACCGACCCCCTCCTGTGGTCAAGGCTAAAAGGTGGGCTTTAGTCGGCAAAGAATGGCTTTTTGGGGAAATAGAATTGGGGACAAACGATTTGGGGAAAAGCAGTTTGGATTTCTATCTCACTCCTTCCCAGGAGTCGGTTCTAGAATTAGATACAAAATTTAAACATATACTTTAAAAAACAAATTATTTACAGAAGAAAAGGTCAAAATGTTTTATAATCTTGGAGTAGGGAAGATATCTCAGCATGATTTGAAATGCAGAAGCCATAATTGATAAATTAATGACTGATAATGATTTTAAATGCCTGGCAAAAGTAAAATTAATAAACACAAAAATCCACATACAATCCAAGTCAAACCCAATGACAAGTTGGAAAAAATACTTTTTCTTCACAGTGGGATAATTTTCTTAAATCTATTCCTAGAAAACAGTAATGCCAAGAACCCAATAGAAAAATGGACAAAGAATGTGAAATACAAATGGCTTTTAAATATCTACTGTTTAAAATAGTTTCCAGTTTCAAAATGACCATATTAGTGATAGGAATGATCAACATAAAAAATATAAGTCTGACAGAAGCACTGAGATGTTTGATTATATTTCTAGGAAATACGAAGCTACAATGAAATACTATTTTAAGAGATCATATGCCCATTTACAGATCTATGGAAAGCCCTTCTGCAGTAAGGAATTCAGTTTTCAGGAATACCCGTACTTAGGAAGAGAAGTGTATAAGGATACTGGATCTAGCAATGCCTGTTACAGACTTGGGGGAAAAAAACAAATTTCAACCAAAAAGTAACAGGAATAATAAATTACAGTGCTAATAAAATATAGTGCAGCCATTAGAAGGACTGAATCCAATCTATGTAGGGGTAACTGAACATTCTCCAAGCCACGATGATAACAGGACCACATTTCTGTATAAACTCTTTGGCTACACGTGCACTTTCTCTGTTGACACCTAAAAAACTGCTTGTCTGTGCCGTGGTAGACGGGAACACTGGAGGTCAGGGGTGGGAAGAGCAGTGAGTTACCACCCAACACTCATACTCTGAAGTTTTTACTCTGTGCCTGAAAACATTTCTGTTCAATCGTAAGCCGTCGCTTTGGACTTGCTGCACCGCGGAGCCCCAGCCCTCGGGGAACTTGTATTCTGATGGGGTGAAAAGCCGGCGGGCTCTGTGACAGGGGCAGCAGCGGCGGTCAGTGGCAGCACAAGGCAGGAGGATCAGGGTAGGGGCTTGCGGAAGGAATACTGCAGCTGACGGCCGAAGAATCGGACGTGCTGGGAGGGATCGGTAAAGATCCGGCTACTTCGGTCACCAGGACCAGCCAGTACAAAGGAGGCTCTCTGCTCCCGGGAGTGCACACCCACGCTCAGTTTTGCTCCCAGACATCCTGGATTATTAAATGGGAACCTAGATTTCCAGCGGGAGGGCCCGGGGACTCGGGAGGGACAAGCCTCGGCAGCGTCCTCGGTCGGGGACCTCAAGACCAGGGCTCCCGCCGGGCCGATCTCGCGTGCCCGGGGCCACTCTCGACTTTCCCAGCACCCCAGGCCCGAAGCCCAGTTGAGAGCCACAGAAAGCGCTGACACACATCCGCCGGCGTCGGCCAGCCCGCTGGGCGCGCCCCCACGGCCGGGACGGCGACAAGGGCAGGGCCGGCCGCCAGGGCGCCGCCACTTACCGGCCAGGCCGTGGCCTCCACGCCTGCCACTGCAGCCAAGCGCACGCCACCCCACTTCCGCTTCCGCTCGGTCGCCCCCTTCGGCGTCACCCCCGCCCCCAGGCCGAGACACCGCCCCCTTCTTTAAAGGGGCCTAGGACCCCGAGGGGACGAGGCGGAAGCAGCGGTGGCTCTCGGCCTCGCCACTGCCTGGTGTCGGGCACTCGAAGCTGCCGCCCGACTTCGGCGTGGACAACAGGTCGCCCGTCTCTGAAGCCTTCGGCGTTCTAGGGCGCCGCCCTTAGAGGTCGCAGGGGGCACTCCGGGGGGCGATGAGCCGGGCGTTCTGCCAGGATCCCGGAAGACCTAGGCCGTCCCTGTCTTTAAGGGCATCCCCCGCGGAGTATTGAGCGGAGACCAAGGTCCGGAGGTGTGCTGCAGGAGTGCTCCTCGTGACCCCATTCCTGGGGAGGCCGCACGGAGCCTCGGACCTACCACTGCCCTCCACTGGACGCAAGCGTGCAAGACTCTTCTTGGTCTTCAGCGCAGGGGGAGCTAACCCTAACCCTGCGAGGTCTACCACACGGGTACGGAAGGGTGTCTGTCTCGCTGAGGGTCCAGAGTAGTCCCAGCCTAAACCCGCGGGGGCCACTTCCACCCTCAGGGTTGTCTTGTGGACAGGGAGCCAACCACCCTCCCAGGCGTGCCCTCGGAGCACGCAGGGTCCTGGATTCGAATGCTGTCGCCCCGCCATCACCACCTAGGCAACCGACAGCCTCAAGGACCGGAACTCTGACCTGGCATCTGCAGTTGTGAACTCCCCTGGAGGGTTGGGGACAAAGCCTGGTCCCGCCCCCGTCTTGGGCTCGCTGAGCCCCATGGAGAGCACGCACAAGCCAAGAAAGGGAAAGGAACCTTAAAATTTTAAATCTTTAATTTCTGTTTTCACGTTTTTTCCTTCGTTTTGCTTCCAAAAGGAAAGGTGCACATAGCTCCGTCACCTGTACATTGTCCACGGCCCAGGGGCCGGGGCAGGTCCCGACCCCTGCCGGCCGGCTGCCTCTAGGGCGTGGGGTGCCCGGGGGTTCACATGCAGCCCCCGAGGCCGGGGCAGGGTCCGGGCGCCGCCTTATTGCTGAGGTCCTGGCGCGGCTCGGGCCGGCCACTAGGCTAGGCGCGCTGGCTGGGGAGCTCCTGGGAGATGAAGCGGCGCAGGCGCTCCAGATACTGGCTGTAGAGCTCGATGTCGTTGTGCCCGGCGCCCTCCACCCACAGAGGCTCCACGGCCTTGGGGCAGCGCTCGTAGAGCGCCAGCCCATGAGAGAAGTCGATCACCTCGTCCTCCGTGCCGTGGATGATGAGCACCGGCGACGTGATCTTCGACACCTTCTCGATGCTGCGGGGCGGGGCACGTTAGGCCTCCTCGCCCCGCCCCTCCAAGGTCCCGCCCCGCCCTAGTCCCCGCCCCCGCCCCGCTCCACCCCGTCCCGCGCTCACTTGGGGAACGCGTCAAAGCAGTAGGTCTTCTTGGTGTCCGGGAAGGCGACGCGCATGCCCGAGGTGAGCGGCGAATGCAGCACCACCGCGGCGCACTCGTAGCGCGAGGCCAGGTCCACGGTGGGCACCGTGCCGATGCTCTGCCCGTACAGGACGATGCTGTCCGGGCTGATGCCGTACCTGGCGGTGGTAGGGGCAGGATCAGCAGCGAAGCAACTCACACACCCCTCCCACTGCCTGTCCACCATTCTCTGCGCTGGCTCCAGGAAATATGATAGGGTCCTGGGACCCTCCCCAACCTGCCAGCACCGAGGGCGTTGGCTCAGCAGGGGAGGCAGGATCCCCAGGTGTGAGGAGAACTGATTGCCCGCAGCCCAAACCCTCAGTTTCGATAGTATCTACTTGGTCACACCTGGGCAGTACACCTGTGTAGGCCCTACCAGCGCTGTGGTTCCTGGAGGCAGGTCCCTGGGGCTTCTTCTGGTCACCCGGCCATCCCGACCCATACACACACTAGACCAGGGCCACATGCAGAACCTGCTTGGAGCCTTCCTGCCGCTGCAGTTCGAAATTTGACAGCCCTTCCTGGTCCCACTGCAAGGGGGCGTGTCTTCCCGTCACCCTCACCCACTCCCTTGGCCTTGGGGAATGAAGACAGTTCCTGCCCAATTATCTCAGCCAGTATGCAGCCCCTCAGGTGCTTAGTAAAATGTGGGTGAGCAGGAAGTGGCCCCTGAGGGCAGTGAGTGGTCACTACCTCCTTCCTTGGGCACCTTTCCTACATAGTGGTCAGGTCCTATGCCCCTTTCCCCCCACACACAACTCCCAGAGCACCACCTCAGCGCAGTTCTTTCCTGACCACTCAAGGACTCACCACCCTCTGGATATAGGAGGTCTCCATGGCCTTACCTCCACACACCCTCAGCTGTGATCTCAAAGGGGGTGCCCCTCTTCCAAGTGGCCAGGGCACTCGGGCCCCTGGGCACCCAGGGGTCATGAGCACCTGTCCTTGCCCTCTGGCCCCAACCTCAGGCCTTGGGGATGCCACCCAACCTTGTGCCAACCCCCCTTGGCCACTCCACCCCAGTCTGCTCCCTGGTTTGCCAGGAGCACCGCTGTGCTGAGCACCAGCACGGTCCTGTCACCCAACTCCGGGCAGGACTCCCAGCTGCACCTGGCTGTCTCCACCTGGACAAACACAGCAGGTGCTGGATTCCACAGCTTTTCCAGCCCTTCCCCACCCTGCACCACTGCTTGGGCCCATGCCTCCCGCCCTCCTAATGATTCTCAATTGTTGGGGCTGAGGAACAAGGTTGCTGGAGGTCAATGCTGGCAGCAGGACAGATGGACGGATGACAGAGCTCAGAACCCTCACCCTTCGGCAGGGCATGATTCTGCTAGCAACCCCCAGCCAGCGGGGACAGGCTGAAGCAGCTGAGTGTGGAACACCTGCACCAGGCTACCCAGCTTGAGTCCCCAGTACCACAGAGGTGCCAGGGGACCCTGTTCCCAAGGCCTGCATCAAGGACTCCTGGAGCATCACTACAGCAACCAGGGCCCTGCCTCCCCAGGGCAGGCTGGCTATGGGCCCTGAAGGAGCTGGTCGCACCAGTTGGCTAGGCAGGGCCGAGGTCAGGCTGCCCTGGGCAGGCAGAGGGCACCACCTCCAGGAGGCTGGGGGTCAGGTGCTCCCTCCAGGGCAGCATGGGGCACCAGGCCACAGGTTGTGTGCTGACTCTGAGACTGAGCCACCAGGCTTCAGTGAGCAACCATGGAGTGGAAGGGGGTTGCCAGGACCTGGACGACAAGGGTGGTGAGCTCCAGGGGCAAAGGCATAGACAAGACCACAGGGACTCTGTCTGAATCAAGCCAGCAACTGTGCTGGGTACTGTGCCTGGGGAGGCCCCAGCCTCTGCTAGCTGACCTCCCACAGGGGCTGTGTTGGGAACTAAGCTGTCTGACAACACCTCTAGGCCCAGAGACCCTCCCCAGAATGAAGCCAAGCTCCACAACAAGGGGTCTGGCCCCTCCCCACCCCTCAAGTGCTCCCTTAGGTGTGGGGATCTCCGAGTCTTTTCACACCACCCTCACACACCACGTACCAGGCCCAGGAGAGGTCTGAGTCCTCTGCCTAACTCCTCCCTCCAGGCAGAGCCTCCGTTCCCATGGAGAGAAACCCAGGCCCTGTCCCTACCCCTCTCAGACTGGGGCTCCCAGGAGATCACTCCAAGGAGGGTGGAGGGCCCCATCCAGCCTCCCTGCACACCAAGCAGACAGAACTCGGGTCAGGCTTCACCCTGCAGCCCCCTACCTGGGCTTCTTCCCACAGGGTCCAGTCACCTGTGAGGAGACGCGCACCCTTGCCCCCCCGTTGCAGCCAGGGCTCACCTGGTGCGCAGGGCCTGCCAGGCAGCGTCAATGTCAGCGTAGAGGTTCTTCTCGGAGGGTTTGCCGGAGCTCACGCCATAACCAGAGTAGTCGTAGGAGAAGATGTTGCAGTTGATGCGTGTGCCTAGGCCGATGTAGAAGCTGCTCATCTGGCCCAGGTCCACTGCGTTGCCGTGCGAGAAGAGAACTGTGTACCTGGTGAGGCGGGGAAGCACAAGTCAGAGGGTGATGGAAGGAGGGGGCTGGTGCCCTTATAAAAGGAGCAGAGAATTGGTTCTACTCACTGGGACTTAGGCCAGGATAGACAGTGAAGCCTCAGGCTCCCCATCAGCCAGGGGACCACCCAGTGTGAGCCTGAGAAGCCATAGTGACCTTCACATCGATGGCCCTGGGTGGCAGCTGCCTCCATCATTCCTGATGGAGAGACTCTGAGAGCCTAAGGATGGTGGTTCATCTCCCTGCTGCTCTGAACCTTCCTGGAGGATGAGACTGCGGGGGCTCCGACCACAGGGAGGAAGGCCAACCCCTGTTCACTGCGGGACGGCTCTTCCCTCTCCATGGGAAAGGACCAGAGCCCTTATCTCTGCCCAGGGTCCCACACGGCCCTGCCAGGCAGTCTGACCAGTCTGGATCCTGGTTGACAGGCTCCCAGAATCTTCTTCCTCCAGCACCACTGGGCCCTAGCCCAGCCCAGCCGAGGTAAAAGCCTGCCCTTTGGACCTGGCCTCCTCTGCAGGCAGAAGCAGCTGGAAGGCCCCACCTCTGTGCCACGCTGGGGCTCGGGGAGTCAGACCTGGCCCCAGTTGCCAGCCTAGTCTCAGGGCCACCACCTGAAAGTGGGTGCCGAGGCCTCACTGGGCACTCAGGGCCCAGGAAACTGACCCAGGGCATATGAACACTGAGACCCAGAGGCAGGAGGCTCCCAGAGAGGGCCCCCAAGAGGCTGCATGTGGAAGGACCCCAAACAGTTTCTTGGTGGCCGTGGGCAGATCTCACCTGCTGCTCCTTGGCAAGAATCATCTCTGGGACACCCGCCCACCCAAATGGGCTTTCGGTGGCTCTGGCCCTCTGGTGGTCTCCATGGGCCGCAATGAGAGGCTGAGAACAGAGCATATCTGGGGCCCCCATCCCAGTTGGCCCCTCCACCACAGGGGTCATGTCTGCGCGGCTCACCTGGCACCAGGCACACAGCGCACGTACATGCAGGAGATGCGGTTGCCCCGGCTGCTCTTGGTCAGGAAGACCTCGATGGTGTCCAGCTCACGCTGGCTGTACTGGAAGTCAGCGCGCTCCATCAGATGGAGTTTCCAGCGCCCAGGGGTGCCAGCTAAGGCCCGCAGGTTCCCTGAGGGGGCAGCCCCGGCCCCACCAGGCCCGGGCTCAGGTTCAGGCACCAGCGAGTAGGTGGGCTCCGGAGGCAGAAAGGCGAGCTTAGCGGCAATGCGACCGGGGCAGGGCGGGCAACAGAAGAGGCAGCAAAGCTCGGTCACTGACAGGCCGTTCATGGCGGGTGCCGGGTGCCGGGGCGGGCCTCACCCGGCAGGGGAGGGCTGGGGGTGCTCGGAGACGCGGGCAGGGGACAGGGCGACCCCCGGCCACCTCCCCAGATAAGAGCCCCGTTAGGAGGCTGTGGCACAGCCCCATCGCGGTCCAAGCTGAGCCCTCAGGAGCCTCGCAGCCTCGCGTGTCCGTGTGGCACAGAGGGAAAGCCTGTAGGGGGACAGCATGATGTGGGGTTCCCCCGGGGCTCCCACAGGTCCCAAGCCCTGGGCCTTCCCCTCCGCCCAATCTCCACAGCTCCACCCACTGCCCCACGGCCTGGCCTGCCCTCCCTGGGGAACCAGCCTTCCAAGCGACCCTGGTGGGACCCAACCAGCCCCCTGCCTGCTACCACACTTCCTCAGCCTGCAGGTGACTCTTGCCATTTAACCCCATTCATCAGTCCAGCCTCTGCCTGCAGGCCGTGCTGGGTGATCAGCACCCTGGCTACCCAACTCTCCCCAATACTGCCCCTGCCCCAGGTCCAGGGAGACTGGTACCCCCAGACCTCTGTCCACACAGCTGGCCCAGACTCTCCTCCACCCCCTCCCATCTGCCACCCCCAGGTGACACAGCTCAGCCGAGGGAGGACAGACTGCTGACCACAGGGACCCGAGAGCATGCTCCCAGGGCCTGCGATGTCCGGAGACAGGAGCCCAGGCAGAGGAAATACAACAAACAAAGGCTCTGGGAACAAAAGCAGGATACATCTCCAGGCTGGGAAGGCCCAAGGAGCCGGGACAATGGCTCTCTCCTGTGCTTGGGGCCAGGCCGCAGTGGGGGTTGGGGTCCACAGGAGCCTGGGGCACCTTCCCCTGCTCCGCCAACTTAGGGGTCTGTGGCCTCGGGGAAATCACTTAGACTCCCCAGGCCTCAGTTTACACTTCCATCAGTACAGACACCACACAGGTCACAAAGAGAGTAAATGAGATGAGGGGAAAAGAGGTGGGACAGGCAGGGCTCAGGACAGGCACAGAATGTCCTGAACGCTATCTCAAGCAGACTACAGCTGAGCTGCTAAAGCAGCTATACTCAACATGCATGGAGCTGCCAACAGAGAGGCTGGAAGAAAATACAGAGGTCTGAGAAAAACCTACTCACTTACTACGTTGTCCTTACAGCCTAGAGCGAGGGAGGGACACATGTTCACAGCTCACTGTTGGCAGCAGAGCACCTGAGCCTGTTCTGTTTCCCGGCCACAGCATTTGAAAACCACTGGGCCAGGGCCACACAGCCACACGGATGCAGAGCAGGTTGGTGCAGTCCAAGGCCCAGAAACACACCTGCCCGCTTCAGACCTGTGATCTGAGACCGGGGGCCGCAGAAAGCTACATCTCACAGTCACTTGGATCAGGGGCACATGGAGGGGTGTGGGAGAGGGAGGCAGGGACACAGACGGCCTCCAGGAGCCCCCAGACTCCCAGGTGGGAGACTTGTGTTACGTGTAAGCATGTTCAGAAGGGAGAGTCTATCACATTGGTTCTCAGACCAAGGCAAATTTACGCTCTGGGGACATGGGCCAACCACTGGAAAGACAGCTATGGTTGTCATGACTTGCGGGGGTTACTATTGGCATTGAGTGGGTGGAACCCAGGGATGCTGCTCAACACCCCACCATGCCCAGGACACACTCCCCAGAGTGTCAATCAAACTGAGGCTGCTCCAACATATTCTCAGAGATGTCCAGGCCCCAACAGGTTGACATTCCATCGGTGCTTTGATGGCGTGGCAGGTCTGGAGTTTGGGCAGCAAGGCGAGGCTGGTTTTGAGAGGGAGGCCTGGCTGAGAGCCAGTGGGCAGGTAGGAGGCCCCTGGAGACCCGAGGATGAACAGGCACCCCAAGATGGACAAGGGCCCGCTGACCAAGCCAGAAACCAGGATGCCATCCTTGACACCTCCCTGTACCCTCAAGACCGGCCCATCACAGGGCTTGCTGACTGCCTCTCTCCCTCCCACCACCACCACCTGGGGCACACAGTCTTCTTCCTTGCTGGTTCCCCCCAACCGTTGACCACCGCCACCCTGTTCCATGCCATTCTGCCCTCTGCAGCCAAAAGATCTCTTCACAACACAAATCTACCAGCCACTGGGCTGTTCCAGGGGTCCCACTATTTTTATGATGGAGATCAAATCCCTCACCACCGTCTGCTGTGGTCAACCTCTCCAGCCTCTCTTGCTCATCACTAACCCACTTTCCCCAGATGAACCACACTGTCCTCTCCTGCCTCAGAGTTGCAGCCCCAGCAGTTCCCCTAATCGCACGGCCTGGGCTCCCTGTCCCATCCACCTTTCACATCTCCCAGTGCCCTTCCAAACAGGTTAGTCCCTTCCCCACAGGCTCTCTAGGCTCCAGATCTGACTCCACAGCTTGTATGTATAAATTCAGCCTTCACCCCACGCCTCCAACCAAAGAGAAACTCCATGAGGGCAGTATCACCACCGGTTCTCACTCAATCAACACTGGCTGAATGAACAGACAAAGGACCAGGGGGAAAGGGGGGCTCTACAGTCTGCCATGCCTGACAAGAGAGCGGGTACAGTCTCTTCTCAGGCCTCCCAGACCTGGGACCTCCCGCAGTCTTACACGGATATCAATGAGGGTGCCAGATATCAATGAGAATGCCGGCCCTCAAACTGCAGAGCACACCTAGATGCCTCATTCACTGGGCAGGCACTCCCAGCACTCAGAGCCCAGTGATTCTGTCCACAAGCACATATCCGGCACCCCGCTGCCAGGCCCAGTGTGGGCTCCTGGTATCATGAGGATCAACAAGGTGCCAGGCAGTTACAATTCTCCAAGACGACCTAAATACGGACAACTGTGACCGCACCTCTCCCAGTCAGTCTGAAAGGCGCCTGCAGAGTGCCTGGTGACAGCGACCAGGACAGCGGGGAGAGGATAGTTAAACCCCAGAGGTGAGAGCGGGTTCCAGGAACTAGGGGTCCTGGACTAGACAGACTGGGAGGAATAGTGAGCAGAGGGGTCCTGGAGAGAGCTGGGTCAGGCCCAGCCCGTGAATCCTGCTGCAGAATTTGGGGGAAATTCATCCTGGGGGAAACGGGGAGCCTAAGGAGTGGGGGTCTGGGGTCTAAGCCCATGGGTTTGGCGCTGTGCATGGTGCCCTGGTAGCAGCCTGCAGATGGGACTGGAGCAGAGGCTGGGAAGCCTGCCCAGGTGTCCAAGCCGGACGCAGGACGCCAGCGAAAGGGCAAAGGTGTCTTGGAGATGTTTAGGAAGCAAGGCTCGGCTCCGGCTGCTGTGGCGGGCGAGGGTGTCAGGCTGGGGCATTTGTTCGGGGCCGGGGGTCAGAGTCCGCGGCTCGGACAGCGCACTCCTCGAAGGCGGGGCCGCGTCCCCGGGAGGGTGAGCGCATATCCCACGTCGGAGGACTGAATGGACTGTGGACGTTGCTCTGCCAGAGTCGGAGACGCTGTCCCGCGCCTGATCAGTGGTCCTCCACCCGGGACCGCAGCCGCCCCGGGAGTGCGGGGTCTCAGGGACGTCCGGCCGGACTGCCCCAGCCTCGCGGCCCGGCCCGGCTCTCCAAACGGCCGCGGGAGGCAGAGACCGCGGGAGGCACTCAGAGCCGCAACGCCAGCCCCTGCTTCACACTCACCGCCGCGGCCCGCGCCCCCCGGCCCCGGGGCCGCGCTCCATGGCTCCCGGCCGCCCGCCCGTCAATCCCTCGGCGCCCCGGACCGGTCCCCTGCGCCGCCACCGCCGCCGCTCCCCCGCGGGCGGAAGTGAGCCTCACTCCCGCGGCCGCCCCGGAAATGACGTACAGGTGTGCGTGGGGAGCCGGAGGGGCCGGGGGCCAGGACCGGGAGCAGGCGCGGCGCGCGTCCGGGGGCGGGGTTAACTTTCATGGTGGGCGGGGCGATTGGGTGGGCAGGAGCCGAGCTTCAGGTTCCAATCAAGGTTTCTGGGAGTGGAGACTCATGACCGTTCACTTAATCCTTCTCTTATTCCAGGTCTAGGACTCTAGTGAGGAACTCTACTGGTATCAAAACTTACAGGGGGCCAAAAAACTCAGTGGGGCTTCCCAGGTGGCGCTAGTGGTGAAGAACCTGCCTGCCAGTGCAGGAGATGTAAGAGAGTAGAGTTCCATCCCTGGGGTCTGAAAGATCCCCTGGAGGAAGGCATGGCAACCCACTCCAGTATTCTTACCTGGAGGACCGATGGACGGAGGAGTCTGGCGTGCTGCAGTCCATAGGGTCGCACAGAGTCGGACACGACTGAAGCGATTTAGCACAGAACAAAAACCTCAGTGGTCAACGTAAGAACTATTTTAATGCACTACTAAAAAAACAAAGTTTTGGGACTGAGCGACTTCACTTTCACTTTTCACCTTCATGCATTGGAGAAGGCAGTGGCACCCCACTCCAGTATCTTGCCTGGAGAATCCCAGGGACGGGGGAGCCTGGTGGGCCGCCCTCTATGGGATCCTACAGAGTCGGCCACGACCGAAGTGACTTAGCAGCGGCAGTAACAGCAGGCCCCTGGCTGGGATGATTCAGCCTTTATTTCAAATCTTTATGTGTTGTTCATCATGGGTCCTTTTGCATCACTTTAGGCTCCCCCTCCCCACGCCCCTCAACCAACCACCCCCACCCCATCACCAGTTCCCTGGTGGCTCAGTGGTAAAGAATCCGCCTGCAATGTAGGTTTGATCCCTGAGTCGGGAAGATTCCCCTAGAGGAGGAAATAGCAACCCGCTGCAGTATTCTGGCCTAGAGAATCCCATGGACGGAGGAGCCTGGCGCTACAGTCCATGCAGTGGCAAAGAGTCCGACACAACTGAGCACACACACACATTAGGCGTTTTCATTGAGCATTAAAATATTAGGGTTTCCGACTCTCTCCCATTCAGCTCACCCTGCGGGCAGGGAAACAGCGGCTGGTGACACAGCTGAAGGCAAAGCAGATGGACAAGAATGAGGCTTGGAAACAAAGTGGCAGTGTGGCTAAAGGTGACCCGGGCGGTCAGGGCAGGCCTTTCTGAGGAGTGATTGGGAGGAAGACAGAAAAACTGGAGGCTGACAGTGCCTAGTCAAAGCGGGACAGTGAGTTAGTGGGACAGCCTCGGCCTTGGCCAGGCCAGCCTATCACAGCTCAACATCCGCCCCACCTGCTACAGGCAGCCCCGGCTCCCCGTCCTCCCCCAGAGAATCTAACTTTCAGCTTCATTTGCAGAGATAGGCCTCCCTGGCCAGTCCTTCCCCAAGGCCCCATTCCCTGGGGTCAGCTGCCAGGAGAGGACTCAGGCTCAGGATTGGACACTCTCCAGAGGTGGTTTCCAGCTGGTTCCCTCTGACCCCCTGCCCAGGCCCTAGCTGACCTCCCTCAGCTGTGTGCTCCAGGGGGCTGTCCCTGGGTGCCTGGACACGCCCCTGCCTCAGCTGTCCCCTCAAGGCTCCCGGCATCAGCTGTCCTCCTGAGGTCCAAATGTCACACCTAAGCCAGGCTCCTTCCATTTCCTTGTGCCAGAACAGGAAGAGGCCTGTCCACAGCCTTCCTCCACACTCCCCCACCCCGCGGCCCTATCTTCCCCTCCTCCCCTGGGCTAGAAAGGGCCAGAGCTGCTGCAACACCTGAAAGCCCAGCTTCTCCAGGACTGAAATGCCCCGAGGAGAACATCTGTGTGTGTGTGAGGGGGTGGCCAGGAGGAGGGGATAGGCTTAGTCCCCACCCAAATGGGGCCTGCCCCACCCCTGCGGAGTTCCCCCACCCACCAGAAGGCACCCAGAAAAGATGAAGGCACTGCTGTGAATTCCCCAAGGTCTCTGAAGGTCAGTCCCAACACCTTCCCTTCCCAAAGCACCTGCTTGGTGTTGCCCAGCACCTACTGGCCCATTTTCCCCACCTCTTTGCCCTTGCTCTCTCTGCCCCAGCCAAGCCACCCTTGAGAAGTTGTCCCTGGTTGTTCAGTCACTACATTGTGTCCAACTGTTTGCGACCCCATGGACTGCAGCACTCCAGTCTTCCCTGTCCTTCACCATCTCCTGGAGCTTGCTCAAACTCATGTCCATCGAGTCAGTTATGCCATCCAACCATCCTGTCCTCTGTCATCCCCTTCTCCTCCTGCCTTCAATCTTTGCCAGAATCAGGGTCTTTTCCAATAAGTCACTTCTTTGCATCAGGTGACCAAAGTATTGGAGCTTCAGCTTCGGCATCAGTCCTTCCAGTGAATATCTAGGATTGATTTCCTTTAGGATTGACTGGTTTGATCTTCTTTCAGTCCAAGGGACACTGAAGAGTCGTCTCCAACACCGCAGTTTGAAAGTGTCAGTTCTTCAGTGCTCAGCCTTCTTTACGGCCAGCTCTCACATCCATACATGACTACTGGAAAAACCATAGCTTTCACTATACAGAACTTTTTTGGCAAAGTGATGTCTCTGCTTTTTAATATGCTGTCTAGGTTTGTCATAGCTTTTCTTCCAAGAAACAAGCGTCTTTTAATTTCATAGCTGCAGTCACTGTCCAGTGATTTTGGAGCCCAAGAAAATAAAATCTGTCACGGTTTCCATGATTTCCCCTGTCTATTTGCCATGAAACGATGGGCCCAGATGCCATGATCTCAGTTTTTTGAAAGTTGAGTTTTAAGTCAGTCTTTTCTTAAAACTGGATGAAGCACAAGGTGGAATCAACATTGCCAGGAGAAATATCGATAACCTCAGATATGCAGATGACACCACTCTTATGGCAGAAAGTGTAGAGGAACTAAAGAGCCTCTTAATGAAGGTAAAAGAGGAGAGTCCTTCCGCAAGGCCCCATTCCCTGGGGTCAGCTGCTGGGAGAGGACTCAGGATCAGGACTGGACACTGTCCAGAGGTGGGTTCTAGCTGGTTCTCTCTGATCCCCTGCCCAGGACCTAGCTGCCCCCTCCCTCAGCTGTGTGCTCTAGGGTGCTGTCCCTTGATTCCAGCTGTGGTTCATCCAGCCCAGCATCACGAATGATGTACTTTGCATATATGTTAAATAAGCAGGATGACAATATACAGCCTTGATGTATTCCTTTCCTAATTTGGAACAACTCTGTTGTTCCATGTCCAATTCTAACTGTTGCTTCATGACCGGCATACAAGTTTCTCAGGAGGCAGGTAAGGTGGTCTGTTATTCCCATCTCTTTAAGAATTTTCCACAGTTTTTTTGATCCACACAGTCAAAAGCTATAGCGTAGTCAATGAAGCAGAACTAGATTTTTTCTGGAATTATCTTGCTTTTTCTATGATCCAAATTTGTCCCTACCTCAGGGCCTTTCACAAGCAATGTTTCCTGCCTAGAATGCCTCCAGATAGACACATGGCTGGCTCCTCCTCCTCCTCAGGCACATGCACAAATATCACCTCCTTAGGAAGCCCTCACTGACCTCCCTCAGCCAAAGTCCCTACCACACCCTATTTATTTTTCTAATAGAAAACTTGCCATCATTTTACCGAGTTGTTTGTTTGTTTGTCATCTATCCTCCCCATATTCCACGAGCTCCAAGCTCCCCCCAGGGCAGGGAGCCGGACTCTTCTCCACTCTGTCCCCAGCTGTCCCCCATGCTTTCTGAAGAGTCGATAGATACATGGGAGGAGGATAACTCCCAGCCAAGAGGAAGGCTTTCAGGAGGATGTAGGGAGGCTCTGGAAACTTTTGGTTGCCACTGGCACAGACCTCAGTCTGTCCGGAAAATAATGTGACCACAGGAATCAATGCTCTTGTCTTTTTTTCCCCCAAACTTTAAAATTTTATGTTGTATTGGAGTATAGTCAGTTAACAATGTCATGTTAGTTTCAGGTGAACAATGAAGAGACTCAGCCATACAGTTATGTATCCATTCTCCTGCATCTGCCAATGCAGGAGACCTAAGAGATGTGGGTTCAATCCCTGGGTCAGGAAGATCCACTGGAGAAGGGCATGGCAACCCATTCCAGTATCCTTGCCTGGAGAATCCCACGCACAAAGGAGCCTGGTAGGCTATAGTCCATAGGGTCACAAAGAGTCAGACACGACTGAGCACGTATGCACCCACCTCCACCAGGTAACCGTAAGTTCCTTTTCTAAGTGTGGGAGTCTCTTTCTGTTTTGTAAGTTCATTTGTACCACTGCTTTTGAGATCCCGAATATAAGGGATGTCATACAATATTTCTCCTTCTCTGTCTTACTTCACTGGTATGACACTCTCTAAGTCCATCTTTGTTGCTGCAGATGACATTATTTCATTCTTTTTAATGGTTGAGTAATATTCCATTGTATATATGTACCACATCTTTATCCATTCCTCTGTCCACAGACATTGCTCCTATGTCCAGGCTACTTTAAACAGTGTTGCAATGAACATAGGGGTACATGTATCCTTTCAGATCATGTTTTTGTCCAGATATAGGCCTAGGAGTGGGATTTCAGGGTCATATGATAGCTCTATTTTTAGTTTTTTAAGGAACATCCACACTGTTCTCTGTAGTGGCTCTATCAGATTACATTCCCACCAACAGTGTAGGAGGGCTCCCTTCTCTCCACATCCTCTCCAGTATTTGTGTGTGTGTGTGTGTTTATGCTGCTGCTGCTAAGTCACTTCAGTCGTGTCCGACTCTGTGCGACCCCATAGACGGCAGCCCACCAGGCTCCCCCGTCCCTGGGATTCTCCAGGCAAGAACACTGGAGTGGGTTGCCATTTCCTTCTCCAATCCATGAAAGTGAAAAGTGAAAGTGAAGTTGCTCAGTCGCGTCCGACTCCTAGCGACCCCATGGACTGCAGCCTACCAGGCTCCTCCATTCATGGGATTTTCCAGGCAAGGTTTATGCTAGCCATTCTGTTGTTTTTTTTTTTTTGGGGGGGGGGCTTATTTATGAACCCCCTACAGACTCTGCGTGAATTTCCTAGTGATTCAGAACAAGAGGCTCCAAGGTTGTCCCTGAGATCCTGAAATGAAAACCGTGGGACTGGGAGGAAGGGAGGGGAGCCATACCCTCTATGCTAGCCATTCTGACCAGTGTAAGGTGATATCTCATTGAGTTTTGATTTGCTTTCTCTAATAATTAGCAGTGTTGAACATCTTTTCATGTGCCTGTTGGCCATCTGTATATTCTCTTTGGAGAAATGTGTATTCAGGTCCTCTGCCCATTTTTTGAGTGGGTTGTTTGTTTTGATGCTGTTAAGTGTCATAAGCTGTTTGTAAATTTTGGAGACTAATTCCTTATTGGTCACATCATTTGCAAATATTTTCTCCCAATCTGTGGGTTGTCTTTTCATTTTGTTTATTGTTTCCTTGGCTGTGCAAAAGCTTTTGAGTTTACGTAGGTCCCATTTGTTTATTTTTGTTTTTATTTCCATTGTTCTGAGAGATGGATCAGAAAAGATGTTGCTGTGGTTTATGTCAGAAAGTGTTCTGCTTGTTTTCCTCTAGGAGTTTTGTAATGTCTGGTCTCACATGTAGGTCTTCAATCTATTTTGAGCTTATTTTTGTATATGGAATTAAAGAGTAACCTTATTTCATTATCTTAGATGTGGCTGTCCAGTGTTGTCTTTTTTAATTTCTTAGATATTTATTTATTTACTTGGTTACTCCGGGTCTTAGTTGCAGCACGTGGGATCTCTTAGTTGTGGCATGTTGGATCTAGTTCCTGGACCAGGGATTGAACCCAGGTCCCCTGCATTGGGAGTGTAGAATCTTAACCATTGAACCACCAGGGAAGTCTCAGGAATCAATGGTCTTAAAAGCAATCCTGTTTGAGGAAAAGATCAAGAGGTTACATGTTTCCCATCCTGGGGACAAGGGAGACACTGCACATGTACGGAAAAGCTCCTTGGGTGTCAAAGAGGAAGGGCTGCCCCCCCCATAATAGGTGATCTCAAGCCTCCCTGTTGGCCTCTAGGCTGGAATCCATCTTGGAAAAAAATTGTGTCCACATGTTGGGGAGGGTCCTAGGGTGGGTGAGGTGTGGAAAAATAAACCAGGTAATTGGTCAAAGGTAAACAAAGACCCTGAAGAACTACTGAATATAAATGATTTAATCATCTCTTCACTGCACTCTGCCTTATTAGGGAAGATGCTCACACCCTTTTCCAGGTGTAGGGGGATCTCTACCTTGCTTCAGTCTTTTTTTTTTTTTTTAATGTTTGGAAGCTCTTTAAAAATATTTATTCATTTATTTGGCTGTGCCAGAATCTTAGTTGCAGCATGTGGGATCTAGTTCCCTAACCAGGGATCACACCCAGGTCCCTTGCATTGGGAGCCCAGAGGCTCAGCCACTGAACTACAGGGAAGTCCTTTAACTAAACAAATTGTTTCTCTGTGTGCTCTCCAGCTTATTGTGTTGTATCTCTAATAATAGGCTTTGTAGTGTTTCTACAGATTTTGGCTTCCTTGAGAAATGCATTTTTCAATGGGATAGACAGTCAGGAGGAACTCTGCCTTAAGCCTGAGGCCCCTTGTGAACTAATAGTGGCCAGGATTTCTGATTTTCATCCAGGCTTCCCAGATTCAGTTCCTGGGCAGGGAACTAAGACCTTGCTTCAAGGCAGTGCTCACTGCTGTCTGTCTCTGTGAGATCAATCCTGCCTGGATCAGTGAGCTCCAGTCAGGTGCTATTCAATAGGGGCTTCCCAGGTGGCGATAGTGGTAAAGAATCCGCCTGCCAATGCAGGAGACATAAGAACTACAGGTTCAATCCCTGGGTTGGAAAGATTCCCTGCAGAAGGAAATGGCAACCCATTCCAGTATTCTTGTCTGGAGAATCCCATGGACAAAAGAGCCTGGTGGTCTATAGCCTTTAGGGTCACAAGGAGTCAGACATGACTGAAGCAACAGCACACACACTCTCCAATATGGAGGCCATCAGCTCTGAGCTGCTATTTACATGTAAATAAATGGATGAAAAGTAAATACAATTTAAATTGGACTTCTTCAGTTGCAATGGGGTCCTTTCAAGTACTCAAGAGCCATACAGCGCTGGGGGCTCCCATTGTGGAAGGCACAGGTGGAGAACAAGTCTGTCACTTGGAAAGTTCTAGAAGTTTCAGTCTAGCCACTGAACTCCAAGACAAAAAGCATCTGCATTGGTTTCCTTTTGGTCTCCTGTTTAACTCTGGTGCCCAGTTTGGGGCTCAGCATTCAATTGGTTCTCAATAAATGCTTACAGTAGAGAGGGGAGGTGGGAGGCAGAAAAGGAGTTCTTTTAAGAAGCAAAGTTAATCATCCGATGAAACAGAAAAATATCCTCAAAGTGAAGAGAGGAAATTAAATAAAAAGATTATGTTTGGGGACTTCCCTGGTCATCCAGTGGTTAAGACTCTATGCTTCCAATGCAGGGGACACAGGTTCAAATCCAGGTCTGGGAACTAAGATCCTACATGCTATGTGGTTCAGCCAAAAGATTTTCTTAAAAAAATGATTATGGTTGACGCTTGATGAAAAAGACTATTTCTGCGTGGAGAATCCCCATGGACCAAGGAGCCTGGAGGGCTACAGTCCATGAGGTGACAAAGAGTCAGACATGATGGAACAACTGAGCACACCGAGATATGCAGACCATTACAAAGTGGCTGGTCTTTTCTTTTTTTTCTTTTAATAGCTTTACTTCGACTTATATTTTTATGGGAAATAATATTTATATGGTTCAAAATTCAAAGGGTCAATACGGTTGTGCAGAAAACATCTCTGCCCCAATCTCGTTCTGTGGGAAACATGACCCCATCTCTCAAGGCAGCCACTATTCCAAGCTGCAACTAATTCAGGGTTGAGAAACCCTGGCATCTGTGTCCACCTATGAGCAGGTGTAAAGAGACTGTCCCATTTATTATTCTATTTTTTTATGTTTTGGCTGCTTCCCACAGCATGCAGGATCTTAGTTCCTCAACCAGAAATCAAACCCACCCCTCCCCTGCAGTGCAAGCGTAGAGTCCTAACCACTGGACCACCAAGGAAGTCCCTATTTTTTTTTTTAAAGTCATTATTCCCTATTATTATTATTGATACACACAGCAGCTTTTAGCAACACTGCCCAGATGGTCACTTCTTCCCCCTGGGCCCATCTTGCAATCCTATCATGCAACCCCAGGGCTGGCCCCCCTGCTGTGTATTCAGTCCCCTCCTGCTGGACAAGTAGGTTGTTTCCGCTGTGTTGTTATTCAGTTGCTAAGTCATGTCTGAAACCCTATGGACTGTAGCATGCCAGTCTCCCCTGTCTTTCACTATCTCCCAAAGTTTGCTCAAACTCATATCCATTGAGCCGATAATGCCATCCAACTATCTCATCCTCTGTCACCCCCTTCTCCTCCTGCCTTCAATCTTTCCCAGCATCAGGGCCTTTTCCAAGGAGTCCCCACTTCACATCAGGTGGCCAAAGTACTGGAGCTTCAGCTTCAGCATCAGTCCTTCCAATGACTTTTCAGGGTTGGAAGGATATCAACCCTTTAGGATTGTCCTCTATGGGCAGGACTAAAACAGTACCTGGGCATTTCCCACTGGTAGGTGGGGATTGCGGGGAGGTTTCCTGGAAGCAGAGGATTCTAAGGAGAAGATTCACTCTGCTTCCTCCAAGAAACAACACAACCCCAGGTGCCACTTGGAGAAAAACACACCACCCTGGGAACGGGGAGGATGATGGCAGATGAGGTTATGGGAGATTTTTTTTTTCTCTTCTTCACGCTTTGATGTGTCTTCTGAGTTTGCGTTGGTTTTGCTCTGTCAAAGGAGTGTTTCACTGTTAGGATTGGTGAGAAGCTGAAATAAAAACTATATGCCCAATGCAGTGAACATGGGTTCAACCCCTGGTCGGGAAACTAAGATCCTACATGACATCCAGTGCGGCCAAAAAATAATTCATGCTTGAGTTTCTCGAGTTCAGACCTGAAAGAAATGAAAGCCAGAACTCAGATACTGTAGAAGAGTGTTCACACCAGCGTGATTTTTAACAGCCAAAGATAGGAGCTGCATGAGTGGCTTGATGGATGAAAAAATGTGGTCCATCCACATAGTGGAATGTGGTAGGAGACTCTGACATCTACACCTTGGCTGAACCTTGAGGATGTGACGCTCAGTGAGAGAAGCCAGACACGGAAGGACACACACTGTCTGAATCCACTCACAGGAGGTCCCTAGAGGGGTCAGATCCACAGAGGCAGGAAGTAGATGGTGGGGCCAGAGGCTGGGGGAGGGGAGTCTTTCATGTGGGCAGAGCTTCAGTTTGGGAAGATGAGAAAGTTCTGGAGATGATAATGGGGATGGTTGCAGGACAATATGAATGTACTTAACACCATTGAGCTGTGAACTTAAAATATGGTTAAGATGGCAAATTTATGGTATGTGTATTTTACAACAATTAAATATAACTTGATGAAACCAAGAGGTAGGGAGAGGTCTGCAGGTGGTTAAGGCAGTGCCAGCATCCTGGCCTGAGACTCCTGCAGTCATCTGGTGTCCCCAGCTCAGGAGGGATTTGCTTGTGTCTTGAAATTCTTAACATTTGACCAAGGGCATCTGCACTTTCATTCTGTGCTGGGATCTCTATGTTGTGTGGCCCATCGTGGTTTGGGGAAGGGACCCACGCATGGTCAGGGTCTGGGAGTTGGTGGAGAAACACCCTCATGGACACGTTTTTTTGTGCACCACCCCAAGTGGGAAAGAATGAGACCTAATCAGGAAGTGGGCTTCTGAGAGTCAAGGAAGGAAGTGGGGGGGGGTTGCATCTGAAAATAGCGCTGCTTACCCAGCTGATTGTGGTTGGGGGGGGGGGAGCACGCATGGGACTTTTCTGAGGAAGACCCCTGCCTGGAACCCAGCCCCACTCTTTCCTTGGACACAGCCAGACCCAGCACCCACTGCTTGGCTGCCCGGTCTCAGTAGTTGGGTTTCAGAGCAAAACGGTGCAGGAGAACCAGCCTGGGAGCTGGGATAAGGGTTCTCCAGAGAAACAGAGCCAATAGGATAGATGAGGATATAAATGTAGATACACTGCTGCCCAGAAAGAGATGTATAATCAGGATAATGGATATTGAGAATTCCCTCCATCCTGACCTGCTGTCTGCAAACTGGACACCCAGGGTAGCTGATGCTGTAAGACCAAGGACAGGAAGTGATGGGTGATCCTGCCAGCCATCCGGCAGAGAGGACAGATCCCACTTTCCTTTGCTTTGCATTCAGGTCAACAACATGTGGGTTGATGCCCACTGAAGGCCATCTGCTTTAGGGAGCCCATCAATTCAAAGCACTGCCTCATCCGGGAACCCTTGCACAGACACACCCAGAAATCATGTTTTTTTTTTTTAAAAAAGATATACTGGGAATTCTCTGGATGTCCAGTGGTTAGGACTCCAAGATTCCACTGCAGAGGACACAGATTTGATCCCTGGTTGGAGAACTAACCAGCACACTGCATGGCCAAAAAAAAAAAAAGGAAAGAAAGAAATAGTCCTTAAAAATTGCACACAAATATATACAAGCTCACTGTGACCCACTGCCAGCCTCATCCTTGGCCCTCCTCTCCCAAGAAGCTCCCTCTTGCCCTGTACCAATTTCTCCCCTGCCAGAGGTCACCAGTGGTTGACTTTCATCACCACTGATGAGTTTGGTCCAATTTTGTACTCTCCCTAAGTGAAGTCCTACAGTTTGTTCTCTCCCAGCCAGATTCATCCATTCCATGCTGTGTCCCTGGGATGCAGAACAGGTTGCATGCAGCAGGCAGGTACCTTTTTCCTTACTGCATAATATTCCATTTTGTAAACAAACCACTGTTTCTTTTTTTTTAACATGTTAAAAACCATTCAGTTTTACTAATTTACATGTATTAAGTTCACAAATTATCTAAAGAAGTCTTTCTCAATGCACTGTATGAGCCTAAGTCAAAATACAGATTACAAGAATTCATAAGCATTCTTGTTCTTCTGATACAATGACCTGAGAATTGTGATTGTTTGAAATATACTTGATTTGCAATGTTGTATTAATTACTGCTGTACAGCAAAGTGATTCGGTTATGCCTACATATACATTTTTTTCCTTTTTCTCTTTTTGGTCACTGTGTGGCATGTGGAATCTTAGTTTTCCCAACAGGGATCATACCTGTGCCCCCTGCAGTGGAAGCACACGGTCTTAACCACTGGACATCCTTGAAAGTCCCTATACTCTTTTATATATATATATATTCTTTTCCATTGTGATTTATCATAGCATATTGAATATAGTTCTCTGTGATATACAGTAGGACCTTGTTTATTACCTACCACTTCTTTTTTTTCTGACTGACCAGGTTTTAACTGCGGCTCTCAGAGTCTTCACTGTGGCATGCAGAATCTTTTTTAGTTGGAGCATCCAGGATCATGGTTCCCTAACCAGGGATTGAACCTAGGTCCCTGAATTTCGTGTGAAGAGCCTTAAGTGCTGGACCACCAGGGAAGTCCCACATACCACCATTTCTTGACCCAGCTCTCAAAAATGGACACTTGGGTTGTTTCCACTTTGGAGCTATTATGAACACAGTTCCTATGAGTCTTTTCCTGGATCTAAGTACTTGTATTCTTTAATTAAATTAAATTAATTAGTTAACTAATTTTTGGCTGTGCTGTGCTGCAATGTTTGGGCTTTCTCTAGTTGCAGTGAGCGGGAGCTACTCTAGTTGCGGTGTGCAGGCATCTCACTGTAGTGGCTGCTCTGGTTGTGGAGCCCAGGTTCTAGGGCAAGTGGGCTTCAGTAGTCATAGCATGTGGTCTCAGTAGTTGTGATGGACGGGTTTAGTTGCTCCATGGCATGTGGAATCTTCCCAGACCAGGGATTGAACCTGTGTCTTCCACACTGGCCGGCGGATTCTTTACCAACTGAGCCATTGAGGAAGCCCCATGAGTATAGATCTGATCCACACTGCCAAATGGTTGTCCAAAGCAGCTGAGCTGTCTGGCTCCCTGACTTATCTCCTCCCCCTGCCCCGATTTTCTCCAAACTCAAACCCCAGGGAATCTTCCAGGTTTCAATGTGCAGAGCCAAGTGCTCAGTCACTAAATCATGTCCGATTTTGTGGCCATGGACTGTAGTCCGCCAGTCTCCTCTGTTCATGGAATTTCCCAGGCATACTAGAGTGGAATGCCATTCGTTTCCTTTTTCAGGGGATCTCCTGACTCAGGTGGAGCTACTGGTAAAGAACCCACCTGCCAATGGAGATGTGGATTCCATCTCTGTGTCAAGAAGATCCCTTGGAGGAGGGCATGGCAACCGCCGCCAGTATTCTTGCCTGGAGAATCCCATGGGTAGAGGAGGCTGGCGGGCTTCAGTCCATGGCATTGCAGAGTCAGACACTGATGGAGCAGCTTTCTACTCCACCCGGAGCTCTGTCTCCAGGGTTTGACTGGGCACCGGTGTACAGAGGCTGAGCTTTGGGTAGCAGCAGCACCTACCTTCTGTTTTCTGTAGAGCACTTCCTGTGAGTCTTGGAAATGACCGAACTTATTTACGTATTTAGCTGCCCTGAGTGTTAATTGTGGCACTTGGCCTCTTTGATGTGGCATGACAGATACTGAGTTGCAGAATGTGGGATCTAGTTCTCTGACCAGGGATCAAATCCAGGTTCCCCTTAATGCTGGGCCAGCAGGTAAGTCCCAACCTCATCTTTATTTTATCTGACTTGGTTATTACTTGTCTCCTTCCACTGCTCATGAGCACTCCCGGAGCAGGGACCTAGTCTGTGGTCCACTCCATCCTCTGTGTCCAGGGTCCAGGAAAGAGTGACTACTAATGAAGAGGGGGGCGTTTCCTTTCTGGGAGATAAAAATCTCTGAAATAGATTGTGGTGCTGGTTGCGAAAGCTTGTGAAAACCACTGATCTGTACGATTTAAATGAGTGAAGTATTGGCCTTGAGATTGTATCTCAATACACATGTTACAAAACTTAATCATTGTACCTAAGTAATTTTTCAGTTTTTTAACTGTAGGGCCAAAGGAGCCAGGGCCCCTCCCTGTCCACCCCAGGAGGTCAGATCTGGCAGTCATGACCCCAGCAGGTGGAGGCCCAGGAACCACAGCAAATCCCCTGGGCTCACTTGCCTGGATCCTTCTCTGCAGAGGCGGACTTGAGTCATGTCAGAAAAACTCCATTGTAGAGGTAAATACAATTTTATTTCAATATATTTAAAAATCAAAATAAGGGCTCCTGCGGTGGTCCAGTGGTTAAGACTCCAAGCTTTCAATGCAAGGGCCAAGGGTTCAATTTTTGGTTGGGGAACTAAGATCCTGCATGCCTAGTGGCATGGCCAGAAAAAAAAGTACCACGGTTAACGATGTAGTTGAGCAACAAAAAACATTACAAAAGTCAAAATTAATGCAGAGAACAAACGTATGGTTATCAAGTGGAACATGGTGTGGGGGAAGGATAAATGAGGGGTTTGGGATTAGCAAATTGTTTTTGTTGTTGTTCAGTCACTCAGTTGTGTCCCACTCTCTGCAATTCCATGGACTGCAGCACACCAGGCTACCCTGTCCTTCACTATCTCCCAGAGTTTGCTCAAATTCGTTTCCATTAAGTCAGTGATGCCATCTAACCATCTCATCCTCTGTCACCCGCTTCTCCTCATGCCCTCAATCTTTTCTAGCATCAGGGTCTTTTCCAATGAGTCACTTCTTTGCATAAGGTGGCCAAAGTATTGGAGCTTCAGTTTCAGAATCAGTCCTTCCAGTGAATAATCAGGGTTGATTTCCTTTAGGATTGACTGCTTTGATCTCCTTGTAGTCCAAAGGACTCTCAAGTGTCTTCTCCAGTACCACAATTCCAAAGAATCAATTCTTTGGCGCTCAGCCTTCTCTTTGGTCCAAGTCTCACATCCATACATGACTACTGGATAAGCCGTAGCTTTGACTATACAGACCTTTGTCGGCAAAGTGATGTCTCTGCTTTTTAATACGCGATCTAGGTTTGTCAATGCTTTCCTTCCAAGGAGCAAGTATCTTCTACTTTCATGGCTCCAGTCACCGTCTGCAGTGACTTTGGGATGCTGCATACATCTAAATACACATGAAACTTGGAGGAAGATGAGGAAAAGCAGATACTGGGGGCCACCCTGATTTATGCTGTCTGACCATTTGGCATTTACCTTGGTGTGTGGTGTGAGCATGGCCTCAATTGAATCGGATTCCATTTTTCCTCCCAAATAGTAGGGGCTTTTTAACCTGGGCACTGCTGCTACTGGGGCCAAACAGTCCTGAGTTGGGGCCCTTCTGGGCACTGCAGGGTAGTGAGCAGCATCCCTGGTCCCCAACTGCACCGGGCCAGGTGCACTCTCCAATTGTGGCAAATGCTGGGGAGCAAAGGTGGTTGAGGATTGCTGCTCAGGGCCTGGAGGGTTGCCCCCGTGGGGGCTCACTGAAACACTGAAACACAGAAGGCCCGGCCTCGCCCCAAGTTTCTGATTCTGCAGGTCCGAGGATGAGCCCAAGAATCTTTATTTCTTCCTTTTTTTTTTTTGCTGAGAAATGGCAGGCCTTAGTTCCGATACCTGGGATTGTACTGGGGTCCCCTTGAGTTGGAAGCCTTAACCATTGGACAACCAGGGAAGTCCCAAGTGTCTGCATTTCTAAAGGATCTCCCGTAGTGGTGGTGATGGGGACCGCGCCCCGAGATCCACTTCTGTCATGCAGCCCCTGCCTTGGTGAGAGCAACCTTGAGTCAGATGCTGCTGCTTTCTGGCTGGGAGGCGCCAGGGCGGTGGGCATGGAGAGTTTTGGGGAAATGACCCAATAACTGCATTCCCAGATCCTGAAGATGGAGTCCAGAATTCGGGTCATGCTGCCTTTGGCCGGTAGGTGGCGAAAGTGCCCGCTTGATCCTGGAGGGTCGGAGTAGGGGTGCAGGCTAGGGGCGGGGTAAGATGCGTGAGGGAAGGACTTGCTTACATAACAAGACAAACGTCCCCTGTTCACATGCATGTGCTCTCTGGGCAATGGGGATACCGCAGTAGACAAAATTTCCAGCCATCTTGGAGCAGACATTCTGGATAATAAGATACCACCAGCTAGGGACTTCCCTGATTTGTCCAGTGGCTAAGACTCCATGCTTCCAATGCAGGCGGTCTATGTTCCATCCCTGACCGGGAAACTAAGATCCCATATATGGTAACTAAAGATGATGGGTGCTGCAACTAAGACCTGGTGCAGCCAAACAAATGAAAGAAAAAGAAAAAGAGAAAGAAATCGCCAGCTAATATAAATGCTGGAAAGACAATAAAATAAAGAACGGGCCAGGAAAGAACAGGAAGACCTGGAGATGGGGTTCCTTTTTGACACTTCACTCCCAGGTGGCCAGGGATTTGGGGAGGATCAGTTGGAATGTGTGCCTGGTGGGGTGTGTTTCCAGTCCCCCTGACAAGAGAAGAGGTCATTCTATGGCTGCAACTCAGGAACAAAGGTTTGTGGTCTTCCTAGCTGTGCCAGGGCCTGTTTTTGGCTAAACTAAGCAGACCTCGGGATGTTAGTGGCGGGGGTGGGGGGGGGAGGTGGGGAGTGGGGTGGGGGGGTAATGGGGGGCTGGCAGTGCACACAGAAACCTAAGGATAAATATAAAATAATCAGAAGGACACAGGTGCAGTGAAAGAGAGATGGGTGGTTAGAAGATCGCATCAGCTTGCTCATCTTTAAAATGGGTTGCAAGCGGTGCTGTCTTCCAGAGTTGTTGAAAAGACTAAAGGAGATGATGTAAAGTGTTTAGAAAGGTGTCTTGTAACAAACAAGCACTTAGTAAATATTAATCACTGTTAATTATCATCATTAATTTCAGCATCTGACACCTGGCAATTTAGAGAACAAGGTAGGTTATCATTGTGTGTAAACTAAGGGTTAAAGGGCTGTGAGAAAAGGGGTTGCATTTCAGAATTTTGCAATACTTCAGTTTGCAAAGGAAAATAATGTTTTCCGGGCTTGGGAAATTGCCAGATGACAGATGGCTGGTGTCAAAGCTATGATTTTTCCGGTAGTCATGTACGGCTGTGAGAGTTGGACCATAAAGGAGACAAAGTGGTGAAGAACTGATGCTTTTGAGTTGTGGTGCCAGAGAAACCTCTTGAGAGTCCCTTGGACTGCAAGGAGATCAAACCAATCAATCTTAAGGGAAATCAACCCTAAATATTCTTTGGAAGGACTGTTGCTGAAGCTGCAATACTTTGGCCACCTGATGTGAAGAGCCAACTCATTGGAAAAGACCCTGATGCTGGGAAAGATTGAGGGCAGGAGGAGAAAGGGGAGACAAAGAATGAGATGGTTGTAGGGCATCACTGACTCAATGGACATGAGTTTAAGCAGACTCTGGGAGATAGTGAAGGACAGGGAAACCTGATGTGCTGCAGTCCTTGGGGTCACAAAGAGCTGGACATGACTTAGTTATTAAACAACGACAGGTGGCTGATCTTGTGTGTGTGTAATAGTCACGGAGCCCTCTTAGAACCTGGGTAACTAGGTAAGGATTCACTTGCTGAGTGTCCTGTAACCCCTGGGAAGCAGGGGCTGGCAACTTTCCCTCCAGGCTCTCGCAGCTTTAATCTGCCTTCCCTGGGGAGCTGAAGGCAGCCCCCTCAACCCATCTCCAGGAAGATCCCCACAGAGGCGGGAAGGACCTGGGTCCCATACAGATGCCCATAGCAACCTCAGAAAGTCAACAGGATGAAGAGCCAGATACACACAAGCCACACAACTTGGCACAAGAAATGTTGACTTTGGCCCCAGCCCCACAGAGATAGGGTGGCTTGGAGGGAAGCCTCTCTTCCCCCAGGACACATTTGTCGACTGCCTGCCCTGCAGAGGAGAAAGGCTAATGACTGGCAGCTGACCAGGCTTCTGACTAACTCCAGGGTGCAATCTGCTGCTGTTAAGCTTACAGTTTGGGAACCGATTCCATGGTTTTACTACCTTTCAGTGCTGGACACTAATCTGCCATTGTGTTTTGAGGGTCACATTACCTGTCGGATGTGCTGGATGAAGGACCATGTCAAAACCAAAGGAACACTAGGAGCTGAAACTCTTGATTTTCAAAAGCCTGAAGTATGACTCAAAAAAAAAAGAAAGAAAGGAAATGTATGGATACCAAGTGGGGAGTGGCATGAATTGGGAGGTTGAGATTGACATATATACATTATTGATACTATGTATAAAATACATAACTAATGAGAACCTATTGTATGCTGCTGCTGCTGCTGAGTCACTTCAGTCGTGTTGCACTTCTGTGCGACCCCATAGATGGCAGCCCACCAGGATGCCCCCTCCCTGGGATTCTCCAGGCAAGAACACTGGAGTGGGTTGCCATTTCCTTCTCCAATGCATGAAAGTGAAAAGTGAAAGTGAAGTCGTTCAGTCATGTCCGACCCTCAGCGACCCCATGGACTGCAGCCTCCCAGGCTCATCCATCCATGGGATTTTCCAGGCAAGAGTACTGGAGTAGGGTGCCATTGCCTTCTCCGAAAGGGAAGGAAATACAAAAAAGAGGGGATATATGTATGTGTACAGTTGATTCACTTTGCTGTACAGTAGAAATTAGCACAACATTGTAAAGCAACTATATTCCAATAAGAATTAATAAAAATAAATAAAAAAGTGCCTCACACACAAACGCACACAAACCCAAATCAAATCCACAGGAAAGACCAAGGGTGTACTGATTAGGTACGGCTGGATCAAGGTGCTTAAACAATGTTGTTAAGGCATGGACTTCTCTTTCTAGGATCTGCCCTCCTCTGCTGTGGCTTCCTCCTAGACAAGATCAACTGTGGGGTGGCAAAAGATAACTCCTGGCAGCTCCAGGCTTTCACCCTAAGGAACCATGAGTGACTCTGCTTATATTAATATTTCTGACAGTCTCCAGGCTGACTCTCATTGGTCCAACTTGAGTCACAAGATCATTCCCCAAACCAATCACTGTGGACAGGGGGACCCTGCAGGCAGATAGGTGGGTGGGGGCCAGCCAGCAGCTGTCAGGCTGTGGAGAGAGGACCTCAGAAATCTTGCCTGTCTTTGTCCTGCAAGGAAAAGAAGGCAGGAGGAGGTAGGAAGTCAAGGACCGTTTCTTTTCCTCTCTTTTATGTTGTTCTTGTTTTTAGGAGAATTTCACACAACAAAAAATTCACCAATTTGGTACAGTTTGGTGGTAGAGAAGGTACATCCACAATGTGTATAACTGTCAATTCTATCTAATTGTGGAACATCTTTATTTTAAAAAACTTTCTTGGTCATACCACACAGCATTTGTGATTCCAGTTCCCCAACCAGGAATCAAACTGCTGGCCTTGGCACTGCAAGTGCAGCGTCTTAACCACTGGACCACCAGGGAAGTCTCTAATTGTGGAACATCTTTATCACCCCAAAAGGAAACACCATACCCATTAGCAGGCACTTCTCATCCCCTCTCCCAGACCTTGGCCCCACCATCTACTTCCTGTCTCTGTGCATTTGACTCCTCTAGGGACTTCCCATGAGTGGAATCAGACAGTGTGTGTCCTTCTGTGTCTGCTTCTCTGAGCCTCATGTCCTCAAGGTTCAGCCACGTTGTAGCAGGTGTCAGAATCTCCATCCTTTTCGTGGCTGAATAATATTCCATTAGATGGACCACATTTTGTTCCTCTATTCATCTGATGATGGACATTTGAGCTGTTTCCATCCTTGGTCTATTGTGGATAATCCTACTACGAACATGACTGTGCAAGTACCCATTCAAGTCCCTGCTTTCCACTCTTTCCTGTCTATACTCAGACATGGAATTGCTATATTTTGGGGTAAGTCCATGTTTAACTTTTTGAAGAGCTGTCACAATGTTTTGCATAGCAGCTGTGCCATTTAAATCCCTATTTGTGTGTTTTTGCATTTTGAGAAATTTAAAACAAGCAGAAAAATAGGTTGAAGACATCCACTTTTTAGATGCAAAACTCTAGGCATTGCTTTTAACGAAATACTAATTAAAGAGCAATTTTTAAAAATCAGCAGGGAATTCCCTAGGTTCACTGGTTAGGACTCCTGCTTTTACTGCCAAAGGTCCAGGTTCAATCCCTGGTTGGGGAACTAAGATCCCACAAGCTGCATGTTGTGGCAAAAAAAAAAAAAAGCTAGACAGGAACTTTTGGCTATCTTGAGTGGGCCATCCAGGGATGGAACGATGTCTTTGTTTGTTTGTTTGTTTTTAAGTTAAAAGCACACATCAATCTAAGTTTTAATTGAGAAAAGAAAAAGAGAGAGTAACTAGCTTCAAGTAGAATGGCTTCCCCCGATGCGGTTTCACGTAGGAATAGAGCGGGACACCAGGCAATGCTTTGCAAATTAAGAGGAGAAACACAGAGGATGGACTCTCAGGGCCCTGTAGGGTTGAGGAGCTGGGCTGCGGTGGGGACTACAGGAGGAGGGTTCTCTCCTCCAGCCACCAGCTTCCAGACATTGGACGTATCTTGCCAGAGGATTCCTTGTTTGTTTTTTGATTCTTTGGTTTTTGAAGGAGGGGAGCAGGGGAAAAAAATAGAAAGAATGAAAATTCCCCTCTTCAGGATCCTTTTTATCAAATCCAAATTTTTCTCCTTGTTTAGCAGTGCGGTTAAACCAAGGTCTTTAAAGCCTGCATTGTGGACAATTGGGGAGGCTGATTTGGGGGCATCCTGGTGAAGGAAATGGCAACCCACTCCAGTATTCTTGCCTGGAAAATCCCAGGGACGGGGGAGCCTGGTGGGCTGCCATCTATGGAGTTGCACAGAGTCGGACACGACTTGAAGCGATTTAGCAGCAGCAGCATGCATTGTAAGGCCTCCCTGATAGCTCAGTTGGTAAAGAATCCGCCTGCAATGCAGGAGACCCCGGTTCGATTCCTGGGTCCGGAAAAACTCCTGGAGAAGGGATAGGCTATCCACTCCAGTGTTCTTGGGCTTCCCTTGTGGCTCACCTGGTAAAGAATCCGCCAGCAATGCAAGAGACCCCAATTCCATTCCTGGATCAGGAAAATCCCCTGGAGAAGGGAAAAGCTACCCACTGCAGCACTGCAGTATTCTGGCCTGGAGAATTCCACTCACTGTATAGACCATGGGGTCGCAAAGAGTTGGACATGACTGAGCCACTTTCACTTGTTCAGCGACATCCTAGGTTTGATGCGAGGACCTCCCACCCTCACCCCCGGCGTAGCCACCACGTAACCACCCCTGGGAGTGGAGGGACAAACTGCCCCTTGTTGAGACGCTCTGGTTTTAATCTCTAATTAGAATGAATAACTGGATTTGCTCATAAAATTAGCAAGTTTTGCATAGGAGTGTCAACAGATCCTCTTCGTCTACTGCAGAGATGAGAAAATAAGGCCGGGGTCGGCTGGGGCCCCAACCAGAACTGGAAGCCGACCTTAACCAGGTCTGTGGGGTCAGGATCTCTGGAGCCACGTGGCAGCAGCAAACTGCACTTTGGGAGTGACTGAAGCACGTGGCCTGAACCCCTATGCCTCAGTATCTTCACTCAGCTGATTTCCCAAAAGACTCCCAGGGTCCAACTTTTCCTGCCGCCCTGCTGGGTCTCGAACCCTTAACTTAGAGCTCGCCTCACTCTCCTGCGGGTCACAGCAGCCGCGCTCAAGAAAGGGGTGGAATGAGTCGGTGGTGCGCGCGGCCTTGTGGGGATTGTAGTCCCGGCCTCGCCTCCGCCTCGCGCCGACTCCGCCCCTGGAACTACGCTCCCGTCGTGCCCCGAGGCTCCAGGCGGTGGCAGAGGCGGAGCAGGCGGGCTGGTTGCTAAGACTTGGTGAAGCGCAGCGCTTCCGCCTGTCTCCTCAGGTAAGCACACAGCCCCGGGGTCTCGGGCTTTTACGACCCAGGCTCCCGCGGAAGGCGAGGAGGGCGAGGGCAGGGGGCGCGCCTGCGGAGGGGCGCCAGCGGCGCGGGGAGCAAGGCGGGGGCGCCAACTGGACCAGGTTCGTGCGCGCGCATCGGGCGAACGCGGGGAGGGGCGCATGTGCGCGTGCGCGCGGGGCGGCCAGGTTTTTGGGACCCCTCTTTCGGCGCCCGTCGTCCTTCTGCGCGTGCGCTCGCCCCTGCCGTCCGTTTTGGAGACCCCGTGTCCTAACTGCTTCCACTGTGTTCAGGCCTTTGGTCGTCTTGGTCACCCTTGTACCTCCGCGCTGTCCGTTTACAAGCTTTCCGCCCGCTTAGGGCGAAACCCCCAGTCTTTCTGTACGTCTTGTTTGTGCGCGCGCTCAGTCTCTCAGTTGTGTCCCACTCTCCGACCCCATGGATTGTGGCCCTCAGGTTCCTCTGTCCATGGGATTTCCCAGGCTAGGATACTTGAATGGGTTGCCATTTCCTTCTCCAAGAGATTTTCCCGACGCAGGGATCAAACCCGCATCTCCTGCATTGACAGGCGGATTGTTTACCACTGAACCACTTGGGAAGCCCTAAAAATTGATAATCTTTGCTGATACTTAAGGGAAGTGTGAGTTTTCAAGGCTTTTTAAAATTCTGGCCTTGGGTCTGCCACACCCGACATGCGCATGGTTCTCGATTTTTCGTGCACAAAGGCCTGCTGGTAGGGTGGCTAGGTTTTGCAAATAACCAGGCAGGTTGCCCCATTAAATTAGAATTTTGTGTAAACAACAAATACATGCACATATATATATGTATTAGTAGTATAAAAGTATTGCAAAGGTTCCATGAGACACATTTATTAACATAAATCAGAAATCATCTGCTCATGTGGGTTCACGCTTAGCGGGGTATGCTGCATGTTATCTGGGGACCCTGCTTTGTTGGGGAGCTTGTCAGATGTGGACATTAATGCACCTTCCCCCTTCCACGGGGCCAAGTTCTGGATACCATATTTGAAGCCATCGCCGCCTCGACTGTTCAAGAGTCCAAGACTCCAACACTGGGTGTTCCTTCTGCTCAGGGCTCCCCACCCTGCTTCACCTGCTTTCCAGGTCCAGCTGTGGGTCACTGCCTCCGAGGACCCTCCTGGAATCTGCCCTTCGCAGGGCACTGGCTCCTGAGAAGAGCTGTGCCCTGGGGTGGGCCCAGCCTCATGGATTTTCTCACTTTCTGTCCCAGCCAGGGTGGTGGTGGATCCCATTTTACTGAGGGGGAAGCTTGTCCTGGGCCTAAGGCCTGGTCTCAGCCAGGAGAACGTGGGCAGGGCCCGGACACACCCAGGGGTGAGATAAGGCCCCTACCTCTGGTTGCAGAGGCTGCCTCAGCTCACTGAATAAGCCCCATGTTCTTGATGCCTTCTGGGCTTCAGGCCCCGGCACCCAGTGAGGGGACTGGCTGTTGGGGGGTCCCAGCTCCCTGGTCTCCTGGACCCTCCTGGACCTTCCCCACACCATTGAGCCTTACATGGCCCTGACAGTGGGTGCCAGCCACAGAAGCTCCAACCATAAATATAAACAATTGTGGAGGGGGCTGGCCTCCACCCCATTGGAGCACAGGAACCTTTAGGAGGTGCCCTAGCTGTGGACAGCGGGAGGTAGACACACCCAGGGAAGGGCCTGAGCTGGGTGGAGCAGCCAAGTGCACAGCAGGGAGGGTGTGGGGCAGTGTGTGTGTGTGTGTGTGTGTGTGTGTGTGTGTGTCAGGGGGTGCGCATGCAGGGCACTTGGACAGGGTGGGGCAGTGGGGTGACCAGAGTTGGGGTGGATGAGGGGGTGCTCACAGGCAGGGTGGACATGTGGTTTTGAGGAGGAAAAGAGGAACAGATAAGCCTCCCAGCATGCTGAGGTCCCCGGGGTTCATTTAAGCAAATCACTGGGCGTGGGGGCCATTTCTGGGTGGGCTGCAGCTCCCAGTCTGGGTGTGTCACCCTGGAGGAACCTGTGTCTCATCTGTAAAGCCCCTCCCCCACCACGGGGCTCAGAAGGCAGAGTTGGGAGCTGTTGGCCACCTGGCCGCAGCTCTGCCCTCCCAGGCACGTGGCCCTGGGCAAGTCCCTTGACCTCTGGAAAGGGACGAGCCCTGCAGCCTCCGTCCCGGTCATGAGGGGAGTTGGGGAGCCCATTTGCAGGAGTGAAGACAGGGAGCGGTTTCAGCACTGGCAGCAGTCACGAGGTCTGGGCCGTGTTAGAGGTGTGCTGTGACCCTGGTGGCTCAGTGGGTATACAGTCCACCTGCCAGTGCAGGAGATGCCCATTTGATCCCTGGGTCGGGAAGATCCCCTGGAGAAGGACATGGCAACCCACTCTAGTATTCTTGTCTGGGAAATCCCCTGGACAGAGGAGTCTGGTGGGCTACATTCTGTGGGATCACAAAAAGTCCAACATGACTGATGGATTAAGCAAGCACGCATGCCCTGGTGACTGCCAGATTTCCCCACCGCCGCCAGAAAGAACAGCAGCTTTACTAGGATACGGTTCACATAGTGTGGGGATCACCCACATAAAGCATACTTTTTAGTGTTTTTTAGTGTATTTAGTGTATTATATGACCATTACCTCTGTCTAGTTCGAGAACATTCTGTCTTCCAATAGGAAGCCTGTCTCCAGGAGCAGACCCCCCCATCCCCCCACCTCCCAGCCCCTGACAACCAGGAACCCACTCTCTGTGTCTGTGGATCGGCCTGTTCTGGACGTTTCCCACCAGTGGGATCACACCCTGCGTGTCCTGTGTCTGCTTCTCTCACTGAGCATCATGTTCTCCGGGTCTGTTCATGAGGCAGTGAGTGTCAGGGCTTCTCTCCTCTCCATGGCTGAGGGACGCTCCTGTGTGCGGGGGGACCACCTGGTGTTTATGTGTTTATCTTTCAGTAAACACATGGGCCTGCAGCCACCTTTTGCTGTTGGGAGTCATGCTGCTGTGAACACGTGCGTGTGGATGGCTGTGTGGACATGTGTTTCAGTTCTCCTGGGCCTGCACCTGGGAGTGGGGTCACTGGGCCAGATGGTGGCCTCCTGGTGGTTTTTATTTCCTCCCTGGAGGATGGCAGCCCCACCAGCAGCAGTCCGAGGCCAGCCTCCTGTCTCTGTCACTTGTTTTGTTTCGGTCAGACAGAGGTTGCAGTCTTGGAGGGACAAACAGGACTGTGTCTGTCTTGCCCAGGAGACAGTGGGGCCTTTTGTGGCCTAGAGCAGGCTGTGGGGGCCATTTTGCCTTGGGCACGGTGTGTGCTGGGAGTGGATTTACAGCCAGCACGCCCAGGACCCTCCTCAGGGCCTGACCTGGCCCTGGCGTCCTGGGTACCCCAGGGGCCCCCAGCCACACTGTGTGTTTGCTGGAGTGGTTGGTGAGGACCTCCCGTGCCCTCTGCAGGGCCCATGGGCTGAGGAGTGATGAGTAGGCTGCATTGAAGCAGTAAGGGGCAGGCTGTTACATGGTCTCAGCACACTTCGTCCATGGGAAAGAGGTGGGAGGGGTTGGTCCAATCCCAGATACCGCCAGGGCATCGGGCTCTGCAGCCATGGAACAGAGCTCCCCTGGAGCCACGTGAAGGTCATCTGTGGCCCATTTCTGCTCTCATCCAGGGCAGCCCTAACCAGTAGGAATATAACACGAGACGTGTACATGACATGAAGTGTGTAGAAGCCACGTTTTGGGAAACTACAAAGAAACGGTTGAACTTAACCTTAATCATACGTTTATTTAACCTGAGACATGTAGAGTATCCCCACTTCAGCCATGTAGTCAACACAGCCATCCCTCAGCATCCATGGGGAACTGGGTCCAGGGCCCCCAAGGATAAGAAGAGCCAAGGATCTCAAGGCCTTTGAATAAAGTGGTGTAGTGAGTTGGTCTGTGTCCGTGGAATACAGAAAGAGACTTAACGATACAGTTAGTTTTCTCTTTTGTATTAAGTCTCTGGGATCCAGTGTGCATTTTTGCTCATGGCATTTCTCGGTAAAAAAAAGGGGGGACAGAAAAGACACCCAGACAAGGGCGGTTTAAACTCTGTGCAAACACGGCGTTAGTAAGATGTGAGTGAGAGCACGACAGCTGGTGCCTTTTGCTCAGTGGGACGAGCCTGCAGACGTGGCACAGTCCTGGGACGACCCCTCCAGCTCGCCAGGCCCCTCCACGGCCCAGGATGATGCCCTGCTCCGGTCTCTGTCTCCCACAGTCAGAGCCCCACTGAGGACGGACCCCGCCCCGAGCGTCATGGAGCTGCGCAGAGATGCAAAGGCTGGGAGTCCCGAGCAAGAACCGCCGTGGCAAGCCCTCCCGGTTCTGTCAGAGCAGCAATCTGGGGCTGTGGAGCTGGTGCTGGCCTATGCTGCACCCGTCCTGGACAAGAGCCAGACCTCACGCCTCCTCAAGGAGGTGTCAGCAGTCCATCCGCTGCCTGCGCAGCCTCACCTCAAGAGGGTGCGGCCCAGCCCTGACCCCGCCGCCCACACTCGCTGGAAATGCTGCTGTGCCTGGCGGGGCCAGCCCGGGACTCGCGATCGCTGGCCGAGCTCCTCCCGAGGCCGGATGTGGACACCCGTGGCCTGGGGCAGCCCTTCCTGGTGCCTGTGCCTGTGCGGCCGCCCCTGACCAGGAGCCAGTTCGAGGAGGCACGCACTCACTGGCCCACGACTTTTCACGAGGATAGGCAGGTGACCCGAGCCCTGGCTGGATGCCTCTTCTCGGCACAGGAGCGGGCTGCAATGCAGGCCCACATGGAGCGGGCCGTGTGGGCCGCGCAGCAGGCAGCCTCGAAGGGCTTGAGGGCTGTGGGTGCGGTGGTGGTGGATCCAGCCTCAGGCCGCGTGCTGGCCACGGGCCACGACTGCAGCAGCGCTGCCAGCCCCCTGCTGCACGCTGCCATGGTGTGCATTGACCTGGTGGCTCGAGGCCAGGGCTGCGGTGCCTACAACCTGGCGCCCCACCCTGCCTGCTCCTTCGCGCCGGCTGTCCGCGCCGGCTCTGTGCGCAAGCTGGACGAAGACGAGGACGGGCTGCCCTACGTGTGCACCGGCTATGACCTGTACATCACCCGCGAGCCCTGCGCCATGTGCGCCATGGCCCTGGTCCACTCTCGGGTGCGGCGTGTCTTTTATGGGGCGCCCTCGCCTGACGGTGCACTCGGTACCCGCTTCCGCCTGCATGCCCGGCCTGACCTCAACCACCGCTTCCAGGCCTTCCGCGGCATCCTGGAGGCCCAGTGCCGCCAACTGGACCCCGACGGGCTGGACGCCAAGGCATAGGTGCTGGCCTGGACCCTCCTTAGCATTCCTCACATCGCCAGGGGCTTTTGCCCGGTCTCAACTCATGGACACTCATGCTATTTCTGCTGGCACATGGGGGGCGTCCCTTTCTGGACACGGTCTTCCTCAAAGTTGGGCGGAGTGGGGGTCCAGCTGACTGAGTAGCTGGGCACCTTCAGACCCAGGTGGGCCCCTGGGGTCACAAGCGTTGTGTCCCCTTTTCTCAGGTGTCAGGGAACAGCTTTGACGTGAAAATAAACAACTTAAACCAGGTTGGTGTCTGTTAACAAAGGCATGAGGCCCCGGTGGCCGAGAGTCCCTGGGTCAGGGTGGCCATTGTCTCTGATACCTGGATTTGCGTGGGGAGGTGAGCTGCTGAGTGGAGTATAGTCAGGGAGGGGCCCCAGAGTCTGGATGGCTATGGCTAGAGCCTAAGGAGAGGGCCCATCAGCCTGGATATTGCTGAGTGTATCAGTCTCCCATCCTTCCCAGGTGCCCAGAGGGTCCCTGGAGGGGCCGGTGGGGGTCTGCCTGCCCTGGAGTGGTTAGTCCTGGAACCCATGTGTGCAGGACTCTGAGCAGCAAATGTGTGTGCTGCAGGCCCCTGAGACATCCATGCCTTGAGCCCCCGTCCCAGGGCTACTCCTTGCCTATGGGGGCTGGGCAGGTAGAGGGTCTGCTGGAGCCAGAGTGGTGGATGGCCGGTGGGGCCTGCGACAGGAGGGCTGGGCTGGGCCAGGCTCCAGGTCCCAGGGGAGGCCCTCTCTGAGCTGGGGGCCGGGGGTGGACCCGGAGACTCTCAGTCATTGGATCCTTCCCTTGGACCCCCTCCAAGGGGCTCTGCACCTGCTCCAGTGCCCAGTGCTGGGGGCTGTTCAAGCTCAGCTGTGCTGGTTGGGTACCAGGTGTGGCCACGTTGCCTGCCCCGCTTCCTGGAGAAGGTAATGTCTGCCTCCTAGGTCCTTGTGCAACTGGCACCTCTGTGGTGCCTCCTCTGAGGGGCTGCTCCATGACACGGGCTCCTGGGCAGGGTCGCTGGGTGCCTGGCCTGTCCCCAGGCATTTCAATTGGGTTGCAGTGGGGTCCTTGGCCTTGCAAAGCTCATAGGGGCAAAAGCCATGGACCAGAGAGGTTGTGTAACTTGCCTGAGGTCACACTGCAATGAGTGTGGACTCAGTTTTTGGTGACTCGGAGACTTTGTGGCCATAGGAAGTGTGCAGAGCCATCCGTGGACAAAGGGAAAGTTTGGGGGTTGGGTGACTAACACGTTCACTTTTGTGGGGGAGTTGGGGGAGGACGGGCAGGAGGGCAGTAGTGGTGGGTCACTGGGACCCTCCACCCAGATGCCTCCCCCACATCAGTGGCAAGCTGCCTGGGGTGGGGGTGGAGGGCTCTGACACGAGGTGGTGACTGGGGTCACATGTGGGGCTGGGTTGGCCTTGAGCCAAGAGCCCAGAGACCCCTTTGGATGCTCTGGTAGTTAGGGCAGTAACTGCAGTGGCCCCTGGATCCGCAGGTGGTGTTGGGGTCGCCCTGCAGCTGTAGAGACCCCCTGACTGTGCCTGTCTCCCCTCCAGGTGGCTGCAGGCTTCCACTCCCACCCTGTCTTCGCAGCGGAAATGTCAGGTGAGTCCCACCCGCGCCCCGCAGTGGGGGATCCTGGCTTCTCTGGCCATCTGGAAAGTTCCCCGGGCGGCTGAGCACACTGTGACCCCAGGAGGGGCACAGCCTCGCTCTCCTCCTGGGATGGGAGTCGGGGCTGCTCTGGCCACTGGATTGGACAACAGGGTGACAAGTCCGCACAGTGAGCATCTGGCCCAGCCAGCAGAGCCCAGGGGGCACCTGTGTAGTTGCTCGGACATGGAGCCCAAGTGGGCAGCTCTGGGCAGCACTTTGTTACTGTGCTATGAAGTCTGTCCACTGCCCACCAAGGTGGCACAGGTGCTAAAGGGACCATACAGAGATGAGCTCGGCCCCTGGGCCCCACATGTAAGACGGAAGTGTTCCATGTTGGAAAACAGGAAGTCCCAGGACTTCCCTGGTGGTCCAGTGGTTAAGACTCTGAGCTTCCACTGCTGGGGGCCTGGGTTCATCCCTGGTCAGAGAACTAAGATCTTACAAGCCTCGCAGTGAGGCCAAGAAAACAAAAACAAAAACCCCATGGAGTCCAGACTCCAGGAAGAGGACCTAATGGCAGGTGTGGCTGTGAGATGAAGTCATGTTGGAGCAGGGTGGCCCTGAGATAACAGTGGGACTGACATCCTAAGATGGAGGAGACATGGGCACAGACACAGGGAAGCAGGGAGGATGGGGCAGAGCTGGAGGGACGGGTTCATAACCCTGGGGCGCCCAGAGCATCGGGGGGAAATGTGGCCCTGTGACACTGGATCTGATTGTCCAGCCTCTAGAACGGAGCCAGGACAGACCTCTGTCCAATCAGGCCACCCAGCCTGTGGTCCTTTGTAATGGCAACCCCAGGGGGTTCCCACGTCCCAAGTGCCACAACCTGCCCTGAAGTCAACAGTGTGGATATGTGTGGACCCTGCTGTTGAATCTTCACGTATCCCTGTGACTGTCGTAAGAAATTGCCACAGACTCAGATACTTGAAAGAAATTTGTCCTGGGACTTCCCTGGAGGGCCAGTGGTTAGGACTACCTGCTTTCAGTGCTGAGGGTGTGAGTTCAATCCCAGGTGGAGGAACTAAGATCCTGCATGCTGTGTGGCGCGGTCAGAAACTAAGTTCATAAATAAGTAAGTAAATAGAATTTGTTCTCTGACAGTCCTGAGGTCTGGAGTCCCACATGGGTACCACAGGGCTAAATCCAGGTGTGGGAAGGGCTGGTCCCTCTGGAGGCTCTCAGGGAGCACCGGCTCCCCCCTTTTCCAGCTTCTAGAGGTGCTGCATCCCTGACTCGCGGCCCCTCCCTCCATCCTCACAGCCAATGGCTCAGCATCTCCCGTCTCTCTGCCTCTGACCCAACCCCTTCCCTTTCATAAGGACCCTGTGATGGCACTGGGTTCCCCAGAGAGTCCAGGATCATCCCGTCTCAGGGGCCTTAGCTTAATCCCTCTGGCAAAGTCCCTTCTGCCCCATGAGGTGATGTATCCACAGGTCCCAGGAGCAGATGGGCACAGCCCTAGGGCCACTACAAGCTGACTGCAATGTGAGTTTTTCCGCACCCCTGTCCCTGCAGGAAAGGAGAACAACTTCCCCCCGTTGCCCAAGTTCATTCCTCTGAAGCCCTGCTTCTACCAGAACTTCTCTGACGAAATCCCTATTGAGCACCAGGTCCTGGTGAAGAGGATCTACCGCCTGTGGCTGTGTGAGTCAGGGGGAGGGGTGCACCACCCAGAGACCCAGGCCCGGGACAGGCCCGGCCCAGGACTTGTCTTGAGCTTGGTGGGTGGGAGCCTGAGGGTTTAGTAATAAAGCTTACCGACAAACTTCTCTCATGGCTCAGTGGTAAAGAACCTGCCTGCCAATGCGGAAGCCACAGGAGATGTGGGTTCAGTCCTGGGCTGGGAAGAGCCCCTGGAGGAGGGCATGTCAACCCACTCCAGTATTCTTGCCTAGAGAATCCCATGGACAGAGGAGCCTGGTGGACTATAGTCCATAGAGTTGCAAAGAGTCAGACATAACTGAGTACACACACTGATGAGCTCCTGTCCGGAGTGGATGGAGCAGGTGGGCAGCTGCACAGAGCTGGGCCCCCCAGGCCCTTCTCTGGCCCCAAGGTCTCTGTGCTCATGGGAGCCACACCCCAGCAGTAGGGGGTGTCCCATTCAGCGCCCTCTTTCTCCTTCCTTCCCCTAGTCTACTGTGCCACCCTGGGCGTCAACCTCGTTGCCTGCCTGGCCTGGTGGATCGCGGGTGGCTCAGGTGCTAACTTTGGCCTGGCTCTGCTCTGGCTGCTCCTCTTCTCGCCCTGCGGCTACGTGTGCTGGTTCCGGCCTGCCTACAAGGCCTTCCGGTGAGTTGGGGTGGCTCCCACCCTCCAGGGGCCCTTGGGGAGGGTCTGGGGTTGACATTTGGCTCAGAAATAACAGCAGGTGACCTCACTGTGCACGCCCCCCTCCGGGCCAAGTCCTGAGAGGGGTGTACCCTGATCTGCAGCTGCCACCTGGCCCGGGTGTGAGCCTGCCTCTCGTATTTGGATGACACTGTGTACTGGGGTCCACAAGCCACATCCATCTCTCCCTGTTTTGTTAATGACTTTGTTGACATATTGTACATACCACTCAGCTCACCTGCTTAACAGCTCGATGTTTCTAGTGTTTATACAAGACTGGACAGCCAGCATGTCTAGCTCCAGAACAAACCACCAAGAAACCCCATCCCCATTAGCACCATCCTAACCCCTCAGCCTCTGACAACCAGGAACCCACTCTCTGTGTCTGTGAATCTGCCTGTTCTGGACGTTTCCCATCAGTGGGATCACTCTGCGTGTCCTTCTGTGTCTGCTTCTCTCACTGAGCATCATGTTCTCAGGCCCTACCCACATGGTAGCGAGTGTCTGGGCTTCATCCCTTTGGGTATCTGATGCTCCCATGTGTGCAGGAACCAAGTGGTGTTTCTCCATCATCTGTGGATGGCGTTGGTGTTGCTGCCCCCTTCTGGCTACTGTGAATCTTGCTCTGTGGCTTTCACCGCAAACCTGCCCTCGGCACTCAGGCGTGTGCTATGTCTGTTCCATGTGGCCCCTAATCCCAGACCCTCAGTGGGAGTCAGGTGGGGCCCCTGGGGCCCTTTGGAGACAAGAACCAGAAACCTGTCCACTTGTGCTGAAGCGAAAGGGGCACTGTGGCTTCAGGTCCCAAGCTGATTCCAGCAACTGTGTGTAAGAATGGGGACCCCCCGAAAGCTTCGGGGGCAACCCGGGAGCAGCCCTGTGCCGCGAGGTCCCCGGCCCTCCTCCATCCCAGGTCTCCCCTTGCTTGACCTCCCTATGTGAGCCCCTCGCAGCCTCTTTTGTCCAGGGCAGCAGGGCATCGCAAACCCACCAGGAACCTATCAGATTGACCTTAGGGTACCGGCAGGTCCTTCGGTGTAGTGGGGCCTCCTAAATCCCCTTCTGGTGAGGAGCGTGTCAGGGTTGTCCTCCTCCTGGGGGCGGGAACTGGAGGTGTGGTGGGGCAGGGCTATCCTGCCCAGTTGGCCTGGGCCCTTCCTCGGCCCCGCCCTCTCCTCCAGCATTGGTAACAAAGCCATTGGCTTCCCTCCAGATCCGACAGCTCCTTCAACTTCATGGCGTTTTTCTTCATCTTCGGAGCCCAGTTCATCTTGACCATCATCCAGGCCGTCGGGTTCTCGGGATGGGGCGCGTGGTAAGCTTGTGGGGTCAGCCATGGGGACATGTGTCATGTGCAGGACAGATGTGAGCTCAGGCTGAACACTGTGGCCAGGACACCAAAATGCCAATGGCTGGACGAGGGTGAAGTCTGCTCATCGCTCTTGTAAACCCCCTATCCTGGGAGGTGCCGGGTTGGCAGCCCGTTCACAGTGGTTCTCGTGCCAGTCACCCAGCCCCCAGGAGAACCTGGCAGGCATGTCCAGCTGTGTGTCCCCGGGGTCAGAGAGCAGCTGGAAGGGCCATGCCCCACGATCTGGGAGAGGCATTTTCCATTGCTTCCCAGATGGCGCTAGTGGTAAAGAACCCGTCTGCCCCATGCCGGAGACATTAAAGAGGTGGGTTCCAACCCCGGGTTGGGAAGATCCCCTGGAGGAAGGCATGGAAACCCACTCCAGTATCCTTGCCTGGAGAATCCCATGGACGGAGGAGCCTGGCGGCTACAGTCCATAGGGTCACAAAGAGTCAGACACGACTGAAGTGACTTAGCACTCGTTAACACATGAGGTGTCTGCTGCTGCTATAGTGAATTATTAAATGTTCAGTGATTTGAAACAAACTTTTCATCTTAAGTCCCAGGGGTCCGAATTCATGTAACCCACAGGTTGGCAGGGCTGGCCTTCTAGAGAGCCACCTGCTCCAGTCCAGGTGGCCACAGTCCCGCAAGTCCCCTCCAGGGGGTAGTGGACAGCATGGGGGTCCACGGTTGCTGTGGAGCTACAGGGACACCTGGCCAGTCCTGGGCCCTGGGTATCCATCCCTCCCTGCTGGCCCCAGACTTCCACCATCCGCTGGGTGAACGCTTCCCTGTCAGTCCATTCAGAAGGCCTTTTAAAACCTGTGAGACGTCTTATGTGTAAAAGACCACAGTGCTGCTTCACACTAGGAAGCAACAGTGACCACAGAGGCTCAGACTTGTCTGTCCTGCCTGCTTGTGACCTGTTCACATGGGGCTTCTTCGCAGTTTGTGGATCTGGGGTAGAGTGTCCACCCCGAGCTGCCTCCCCACCCGTCTGACGCCCTTGCCTCCACCGGATGTGGTGGGCACAGTGCCCTCACCCACAGCGCTACCATGTCAGGCCTTCCCCTTGGGGTCCCTGCGGCTTGTTAACAGTTGGCCTTTGTGGTTGGTCCACATTGGACTCCAGGTGGGGTGGAGTGTGCACCCTCTGTGACTGGGGCCCCCACCGCCAGTCCTTTCCACGGTTGGGGCTTCCTTGAGGTGCCTTCCCAGCCCAGAAAGGCAGCTGCTTAGGTGCATGACTCAGTGGTTCTGTGTGTTTACAAGGGTGTAGGTTCATCACTCTCTCCAGTTTCAGAACATTCCACCACCCCAAAGTGAAGCCCCATCCCCGTGAGCAGTCCCTTGCTCATACCCTAACAACCAGGAACCCACTCCCTGTGTCTGTGGATCGGCCTGTTCTGGACGTTTCCCATCAGTGGACTCACACCCTCTGTGTCCTTCTGTGTCTGCTCCTCTCACCGAGCAAGTGTATTGGCAGGGTCCGTCCACACGGTAGCGAGTGTCAGGGTTTTGCCCCTTTTGGTGGCTGAGTTGATGGGACGCAGTGTGTGTGTCATTTGTTGTGGGTGGACTCTTGGGTTCTCTGCCCTTCTGCTGTTGCTGGTGGTTCTTCTGTGCATTGTGTACACCTGTCCGTGTGGACACGTGTTCTCAGTTCTCTCTGGTGGATGCCTGGCTGTGGAATTTCTGGGCCACATGGTAACTCTTGAACCTTCATCAGAGCTCCCAGACCTGCCCCTGGCCTTTGCAGGCTGCATCCGCATCTCCCTGGCTCTGGCCCCTTGAGCTCCTGGCTGGGTGGCCCTGGGGGAACACCTTATACCCTCGTCCCATCCCCCTTATCTCCAGGTCTGTCATCTTCCCAGACCCCCAGCTGTGCTTACACTCCCTCAAAGTGCAGAGCAGTGTGCATTTGTACGCGAGGACGTCCCTCCTGGCTTCACAAAGGGGCGAGGCCTGTCCACGTGTGTGTGTGTGTGTGTGTGTGCATGTCCAGCAGGTTGTATGCCTGTGCACATGCACGTGCACACACACACACACACACTTTATCTTTTTTTTGCTGTGTGACTTGTGTAATCTTAGTTCCTCAACAGGGGATTGAACCTGGGTCCTGGCAGTGAGAGCACAGAGTCCTAACCCCTGGATCCCAGGGAATCCCCTACACATGTTTCTGTAAACTCTCTGGAAGTGAACTAGCAGATGAGGGATGCCAGTTCCCTCTGGGCTGGGGAGTGGCGTTGACAGGAGAGAGGTGTCTATTGTGTGTTTTTCTAAGCTTCCTGAGCTGTGTGGTTTTGTTACTCACTAAGAAAAACATTCTCAAAAGAACTCTATTTCCTGCCTCCCCCCCACCCCACCCCTGGCCTGCCTGGACACCAGATTCATGTTCTTCCATGTGCGGGCTCAGGATCTACCCCAGACCTTCAACTTTCTCTTGTTTTCACACCTTCTTAGTGTAACTGATGTTCATGCTTTGCCCAACTAGTGGATGTTTAGATCATCCTCAGATTGTCCTCGTTACAGACACTGGATGAGTGAAACAGTTGAGGGAGAAGGAAATGAATGTTTAAGCCTTGTTATGGGTCAGACCCCATTGTGCTCCAGAAAGGGCGCAGCCCAAACTGACAGAGTAGGGTTCGTTTCTCTGTCCTCTGCACGACATGTTTCAGGACAGTGGTGTGAGAACGACACCTCTGTCTGACTTGCACGTCTTTGTGGGTGGGTTAAGCATCACTCCCTAAGTATACTGGCTCCATGGTAGTCCTCATGAGAATCCCATGTCTCTGCTGGCGGGTTACCTTTTTCTTGTTGATTTGCTGGAGCTCTTTATATATGAGAGGTAGTGGGCCCATCTGACGGTCCTGTTGGCTCCCGCACATGTTCTCTTCTCTTGCAGTGGTTGGCTGGCAGCCATTGGCTTCTTCCAGACCAGCGTCGGGGCCGCTGTGGTCATGCTGCTCCCAGCTATCATGTTCTCCATGTCGGCTGCCATGATGGCTGTCATGATCATGAAGGTGAGTCCTCCAGCTCCCGGGATGTTTCACTTCCTCCCTCACATCCTGTTCTCTGACCTCCCAGCCCTGGGACTCGTCCTGGCTTGTTTTAGGAGCAAGAAGCCAAGCGCTGGCGAGTGAAGTGAGTGCTGACAGCAGGGTAGACTCTCTGCGATCTGGGCCTTCGACTGCCTGCCTTCCTGCCCACGTAGACTTCCAGGGAGGAGGGCAGACAGCGCCGTGTGGCCAAGGGTAACCACTTGCACACTGGGGTGGTTGGGTGTCTGCTGGAGCCCCCAGCATGTGTGTCCTGGAGGGTTGTCCACACTGCTGATTCAGCCACCACTGGCCACGTGCTACTGGTTACAGTTAAACCCAAATTAAGTGAAAGTAACTAAAACTGAAAATTCACATCCATCGCACTGCCCTCATACTGAGCGCTCAGGCTTTGAAAGGCTGGCCCTGACTGTACCGTCATGGCCACTCCCTGGCCCTGCTCCAGATGCCTTGAGGGACCAGTGGGAACATGTGCACTGTAGTCTGGGGCATTGGCCACACGAGGGTTGTCCTGGGACCACATAGAGACTGATGCCTGACAGTGCACCTGTCCAGCCTTCCTGGGGTGACCTTCTTGGCCATGTGCCTGGTAGCCTGCTTGGGGAGGCTGGACCTGCCTTGTGCTGCAGCCTGGCCAGCAACTCCTGAAGCCTGGGTTTTGGGTCCCTCCAGCCTCCTTGTTGCAGGGTCCCAGCTGTTTCTCAGGTTTCCAGGCCTGGGCTGTTCAGCTGGTCCTGGGACTGTCTGGGAGGACAGAGGGGTACTTGCTCCCCCCATGTTTGCCTCCAAAGCCTCCTGACTGTGTGGACGATTGAAGGGGGTTGGGGGATAACCAGTGCAGAACAGACCCTGGAAGACTTGGCCAGAGGCCAGGATGAAGGCCACACAAGGTGGCTGTGGTTCCGGCAGGGATGTGTCAGGGCAGAAGGGAGGGGCTTCCAAGCCAAGCAGGCTCCCCAGAGTAGGGCCACCCTGTTGGGGTCCCCTGCACCATCCCAGGTTTGGGAGTTCACTGGGAAGAAAGAAAGACGAATTCTGGTGGGAAAGGACAGTACCGTCAGGTTTGCTGGTCAGGAGCCTCAAGTTAAATGAATTCAGTTACGGGATTTGCCAGACTTCCAGAAACAGCCCAGCCCCACATCTGAGGAGCCCGGCTTCCTGGACGGTGCAAGGGCAGTGGCCTATCCGCCTAGGCCTCTGCTGAGGACATCATTGAAGAGAATGATGTCACCCCCTTGGTGATCTGGGGGTCCCGGGTCTGATGTGGCTGAGGGAGGAGTCACCAGGCAGTCGCCAGGCCTCAGACCTGCCCCAGAAGAGCCCCTTCCCTGGAAGAAGCACTTGTGCCGAGTGTTGGGCTCGGCTGGGACAGTGGAGACCCTTGGGGACAAGCCGGCAGCAGTCACCGTGTAGGCATGGCCCTCAGAGCCCCCCGCCTCAGCTTCTGCACGTTTTCTAAAGTTCTTGCAAGTGTTGTCATGTTAGTCATGCTCGGTTAAGAAAAGCCCCTCCTTGCACGCAAGCTGAGTGGCCTCCCCACCATCATCCTCACCCCCGCAGGTGCACAGCATCTACCGAGGGACCGGTGGGAGCTTCCAGAAGGCGCAGACGGAGTGGAGCACGGGCACCTGGAGGAACCCGCCATCCAGGGAGGCCCAGTTCAACAACTTCTCGGGGAACAGCCTGCCCGAGTACCCCACCGTGCCCAGTTACCCGGCCAGTGGTGGCCAGTGGCCTTAGGGGGAGCCAGCAGCCCTGCTGCCCACCTGCCGCCAGCCCACCTACCCCTCACCGTCCACTCCCACCACCTTGGGTTTGGTGAGGCCCCCCCGCAGCTCAGAGGGCAGCTCAGGGGCTCTCGGCGACCCGAACCCACATTCATCTCATTCTTGAGGCAGGTCTCCTCGGCAGCTCTGCCCGGAAGCTGTCTGGTCACTGCCATCTGGCAGGATACCCCCCCATAGTCTGGAGCACCGTTTGCCATGGCGACGTCCACTGTGCTGCAGCCACACCCTCTCCCTCCGGGTCGCAGGGGGCTGACCAGGCCGCCCCTCTCAGAACTGATGACATGGAGAAGGGCCCAGCCCAGGTCCACCCCTCACAGCCTCTGTCCAGGCAGTCGCTCCTGGCCCAGTGACTTGAAGAGGGAGGCTGTCCAGGCACCAGGGTTCTGTGTCTGGTGGGAGGCTGAGGGCCTGGGTGGTGAGTGGCTGGTCCTCTAGTGGGCGAGCCCACAGGGAGGCCCAGAGGCTGATTCACCTCCTCAGTCTCATGATAGGAACTACTGCTCCCCTTCTGTCTGTCGTCCTTTGGCAGCTTGCCTCCAGCCTCCCTGTCTGGGGCCACGCTTGTCCCATGGAGGGGTCTCAGAACTGGGACCTTCAGGCAGAGCCTCATTAGAGCCTGTGGTAGAGGGGGAGGGAGCCGCCAGCTTGCCTCGCTGGAAACAGATGGCACACAGCTGCATCTCTTGAGAGTGGAGCCCTTCCCTTGCTGCGGGGCAGGAGCTGGAGTCACCAACCTGAAGGACAAGAACGAGGGAGACTCAATAAGTCCGTGCCTTACTAGGAATCTGAATCCCTGCCCTCTCCTTCCCACATAAGCAGCCAGCACCTCTGTGAGGGGAAGGGCCAGAGACGCCTCCCAGTGTCCTCGGCCCTCGTGGGCCAGGCCCCGGGTGCCCTGACACTGCCCCTTGGCTCCCAGCCGCCCGGCTCTCGGGACAAGCTGTACTTCCTGTCCCACTGGCCGCTGGGTCTCTCCCCGAGGCTGCTCCCTATGCCTGCTTGCTTGGCTACTCCTGCTGAATGCCCTGTGGTGCATGAAAGTGGCCACGGCTGCGAGAGCACCGGGGTCTGGGGCCCAGAAGGGAAACCAGGTTCCTTCACATCCCCAAGGCCACCTCCTGTGATGAGGTTAGCGTCACGCTCCTGGTGGGGCCAAGCATCCCCTGTCTGGGGTGCTGCTTTTGATGGGCGCTGAGCCGGTAGTAGGGTGCGCCCACAGCACCCACCCCGCCCCCGCACCTCACTGTGCATTGTGGTTTTTGTTACGTGAAAATATCCAGGAAATAAAGACATCCTTTGTGCATCAGGTGAGCCTCCAAGAGAGCTTTCTGAGGGCCTTCCTCCCATGGATCCTGGTGCCTGTGGCCTCGGGAGGGATAAACCAGGACCATGCTGTGCACCTGGGCCGAGTCCTGTCCACGCTGCCAGCCGCCCTGCCTGGGGCCCCTGCCCTGACCCACCACAGAGGAGCCGGCGGCCATATCCTTGCACCCTGGGGTCATTCCCTTGTTTGCTTTCAGTCATGTTCTCTTCACGCTCAACAGCTTTCACTTGAAAAAGGAAATTTGCAGAAAATGAAATACCAGCACCACTTGGTGTGAAGAAGACACAAGGACAGAAGCGGCTGGAGTAGGAGCAGCTTGGTCTGCAGGGGCCTTCACCTGACTCTCGGGGGGCCCTGGTGGCAGAGTGGACACCCCGTGTAGACACGGAATGGGGGCAGTGCATCTGTCACTCCACAGACACCGGGGGAGGGCAGCGGATGACCAGAGAGAAAGGACCCAAAGTAGGGGTCCTTTGCATGCTGATAGGGGCTGTTGCATGCTGAAACCCGAAGTTCATATGCGGTTCTGACCCGACATCTCAGAGCAGGACTTACTGGGAACAGGATCCTTCCAGGGGTGGTTAAGGGAGTGTCGTGCAGGAGCAGGTGATCCTGACGCAGCAGGACTGGGCCTCACAAGGGGGCGTGTTTAGACACAGACACGTGGGGAGGGGCCACATGAAAGTGGAGGAAGAGTTGGGGTGAGGCCTCTATAAGCCCAGGTTGGCTGTGATCTCCAAAAGCTGAGGGTCAGCAGGCGGTCCCTTGATCTTGGCCTCTGCCCTCCCGAACTTAGAGGGGATACATGGGTGGGTGCAGTCCGCCATGCTCCGTCACAGCTGCCCCCAGAGTATCCACAAGTGAGACGAGGAGGCTGTGGGGGCTGTGCTGCCCGTTGGTGTGGGGGACACAGGTTGGTGGGCAGGAGCACCTGGAGGATGAACAGTGTCTGCTGCAGATAGGATGGGTGGCCCAGGTGGGCCTGGGGGAGGGGATCTGCAACCTGGACTCAGAGGTGATACAGGGGACACAGGACCGGGTGGAGGTGAGGGGATGGAGGCCAGGTCAAGAAGGTAGCTTGTCTGCTGGGGTGGCTGGGATGGGACCACTGACCTGGGGCCTAAATGAAGGATTGATCCCGCCTGGTTCTGGATCCAGGTGTGGCCAGACTGCATTTCAGGCCCCAGGGCAGCAGCCTTCCAGCTTCTCTCAGCCCCCAGTGGCTCCAGGCTTTGCCTTTTCTCACAAACTTTTCTGTCTCTTACAAGGACACTATCCCTGAGGACTTCCCTGGTGGTCCAGTGGTTTTAAGACTTCATGCGTCCATTGCAGGGGTGCAGGGAACGCAGGTTTGATCTGTAGTTAGGGAACTAAGATTAGCATGGCCAAAAAAAATAAAAGTAGAACAAGGTAACCATCCTTGGGTTTGGGGTGCACCCCACAGCAGCATGATCTCAGCTGCATCCTAAGCTTTAATACATCTGAAAAGATCCTGATTCCAGGGAAGTTCCCAGGTTTTAGGATGTGGGGCCACTGCTCAGCCTATCCAGGAAAACTACGACTTTCAGAGCAGGAAGAGCTGAGGCTGCAGCGAGGGGTCTGGCCATGGGGGACAGGGCCCTGGGATGGATGAGAGCCATGTTCATGATGGTGGTGGACACTGTTGGGGAGGAAGGGCTTCCCACAGGGGAGGCTGTGCTGAGAGCATCCTCAGCAGGACCCCTGAGGGGAGGGGCTGCGCTTGAGCAGGACGTGGACAGGTCACCTTGAGAGCACATGGGTGTTCAGATGGGACTGGGGTGGGATGGCCCCAACACAGGACGGATGGCTGGTGTTCTTATCCAAGGGGAAGTGTGGACCCAGACACCGAGGCTGGGAGAACGCCGCTGGAGAGGGGGTGATGCAGCCAGGGTCAGAGAACTGCCAGATGCTCAAAGGGCCTTCACTTCCCCCTTCAGAGGGAACACCACTGAGACACCTCAACCTTGAACTTCTAGCTTCCAGAACCAGGGGAGAGTAAATCACCCATTCAGGGTGCTTTGTTCTGGCCACCCCTAGACACGCCTGCTTGCCTGGTCAGTCTTCATCTCTGTTCCTGTGACCTAAGCTATCACCAACTAGACCCAAAATGTCTTCTCCACTGCCTCATGGTTTCTGCTCACCCAACAGGTCAGCTGGGCGCCTTTCTTGAGGCAGCCTGGAGGTCACTGGAGTTGATTCTTCAGAGTAAATTAAATTACGGGAACTTGGCCGATGCCCGTGGCATTGGTGGGCGAATACCCTGGATCAGCCGGGGCTGGACCTTGGCAGGTGGGTGACTGGGGACCATGAGTCAGACCCTGTTCAGGTGTGAGCAAAGGTTGCTGTAAGGACCAAGAGATGCTAAAAGGACACCATCCTCTGAAGCATCCTGTGTGGTGAGAGGGCAGGACCACAGCCTGGACCCTGGAGTGATCTGGCCTCAGGTGTCTGTGACCCCATGGACTGCAGCACCCCAGGCTTCTCTGTCCTTCATGATCTCTCAGAGTTTGCTCAAACTCCTCTCCATTGAGTCAATGATGCTATCCTCTGCCGCTCCCTTCTGCCCTCAATCTTTCCCAACATCAGTCTTTTCCAGTGAGTCAGTTCTTCACATCAGGTGGCCAAAGTATTGAAGCTTCAGCATGAGTTCTTCCAATGAATATTCAGGGTTGATTTCCTTTAGGACTGACTATTTCATCTTGCTGTCCAAGGGACTCTCAACAGCCTTCTCCAGCACCACAATTTGAAAGCATCAGTTCTTTGGGGCTCAGCCTTCTTTATGGTCCAACTCTCACATCCATACAGGACTACTGGAAGAACCATAGTTTTGATTAGACCGACCTTTGTCAGCAAAGTAACGTCTCTGCTTTTTAATATGCTATCTAGGTTTGTCATAGCTTTTCTTCCAGGGAGCAAGCGTCTTTTAATTTCATGGCTGCAGTCACCATCTGCAGTGATTTTGGAGCCTAAGAAAATAAAATCTGTGACTGTTTCCACTTTTTCTTCATCTATTTGCCAGTAAGTGATGGGATTGGATGCCATGATCTTAGTTTTTTGAATGTTGAGTTTTAAGTCAGCTTTTTCACTCTACTCTTTGACCCTCATCAAGAGGCATGATCCAGCATGACCTCATCTTAATTGATGACATCAACAAACACTATTTCAAAGCAAAGTCACCTTCTGAGGTTTCAGGTGGAATATGAATTTTGGGGGTGCTAAAATGGGTCAGGCATGACTTAGCGACTAAACAATAAATCCAAGCCTTTATCTGCCCAGACCTCGGCCTCTAAGAGTGGGGCAAAAGAGTTCCTCATGGGGACCCCCCTTGGGGACAAGTAGGACACTGTATGTCCTGTGCTCAGGGGACTAAGCCTTTCTAGTTTGGTGGGATTTCAGGTCTTAGCAATGAGAAGTCAGGGTCCCAGGAGACCCGGGGAAGTTGAGATGCTTGGTCAGCCTACACTGTATCACAACAATGGCGACCCTGCAGTGGCAGAAGGCCATTGTCTGGGACATATTTCACACAAATCAGATCCTTTGGCCTCAATTTCCTGACCAGTCCCTAGAGGAGACGCTGATTGGCTCATGAGCCAATCAGAGATGGTGGGGTAGTCACATGGTACAGACCTGGTTGCTTGGGGCTGTTCTCAGAGGATGATGGGTAGACTCCTGGAATGAAGTGCCCCAGGAGCTTCTACATCCTTGAGGCCTTGGTTTCTCTTTTTATTTTGGCTGCACCATGCAGCATTCCCTGACCAGGGGCAGAACAGTGCCCCCTGCAGTGGAAGTGCAGAGTTTTCATGGCTGCTCCGCACAGCCTCTTGTCTTCTGACCTTGCTTTACGCTCTGTAGCTCACAATACCAATCACTGGTTAGCTTATGTTGCCAGATCTCCCCTGCAGCCACTGGGATTGGGGTGGGGGTGCTGGGCCCACCCTCTACCCTCTGCTGGAGGGCAGCTGAATTGGAGGTCAGTTCTGGGAGACACTGGGCACTTTACTTGGGCTCCGTAAGCCTCACTTTCCACATTTCAAAAATGAGAATATCTGTGTCCAAGTCCCTGCCCCACTGGGGGAAAGACCTGGCCATAGGGAGGGCTATTTCCATTCAGTTCAACAAAAGCACATGGCCCCCCAACTTGTGTTTGTGTGCTGGAGCTGGACAACCAGGATGCAGCCCTGAACCTGTCCTGGGATGTTTCCATAGACCTGCCTCTTTCATGGGTAAAAGGAACAGAAGAGAGCATTTCCTGTTTGTCTCTTGCTGAAATCCACAGATGTCTGGGATTTATTAGAAAGCTGGGATGTTGTTTGACTTACCCTTGAGGGATGGGGGCAATGGGGAGACAAGCTCATCTTCTTTACAGTGTTATTATTTTGTCAGAGCCCCAAAAGGTTTTTTTTCCTATCCCAACTTTCCCAAATGGTGTCCCCATGATCAAAGCCGAAACGAAGCAGGAACATGTGGGCTGCACTTGAAGTGGGTTAAAAAAAGAGGAAGCTTTGAAACCTGTTTGCTTTTTTACAGATCCTAGGTGATTAGAAATATGTCCATGTGAGGCAGAAGGTCCTATGCTGGCAGTTCTTTATTCACTAACCTATGGATTCCCATGATGTACCGGAGTGGGGTATCATTAGTTACAGTTTACAAATGAAGATGCAGAGGACCAGAAGGGGTCAGTTACCTACCCACAGTGAGACAGCCTCTGGCTGGCCCAACCCCAGTTGTGGCTTTTTCTACAGTCTTTCATCTGCACAAGCCACCCTGCATTTTACAGAGGCAAGGCTGGTGCTCAAGTTTAAGGCTCAAACACCTCTGGAGGAGAGGCTACCATGCCCCCGGCTCTTCTGGGAGTTGAGCACTGGAGAGCAGATTTTTTTTTTTTTTTGAACGTCAAGAGTGAAGAGAAGAGGACAGATGGGGCCAGGAAGTCTGAGGAAATACAATTCCCGGCTCTCCAGAATCTGGAAGGACCCTAGAGTCGTCGGTTGTTTCGTTCATAACAAATGAACCACACATGGTGACCACACAGACTGAGTTTATACTGTGTGTGGGCACAGCAGTGAGCAAGAAATGTGGTCCCTGGTCTAGCATGGCTGGTGGAGGAGGTGGATTTGAAACGAAGGTAGGTTCAGGTTGGAGAGGGTGAGGAGCAATTGAGAAAGGACAACACCGGGACGTGACTTGGGCTTCCTGGAGGTGTCGACATTACAAGGGGGCTGAAGGAGGAGAAGTGGGGCAGAACCAGCTCTACAGCTCTGCCATTCCTCCTTTCCCCTCAGGTTTAATTCTCCTTCCCCGCTTGTGGCTGCGGGACAGCAGGACGATAATCAGAGACCACGGAAATCTTCCTTCCATGTGCCACATCTAGCTTTTGGCCTTTAAGGTCTGCCCTTCGGTCATCCTGCTCCAAGCCACCTTATAACACCACCTGAAACTGTCATGTCTATTTAGTCTCTGTCCTGTCTATCCCCCGGGCTCAGGACTGAGGACCCACTGGGAAGCCATGCCAACAGTCTAGTTCACCATTCTGGTCTCAGAGCCGCTGCTGCTGCTGCTGCTGCTAAGTCGCTTCAGTCGTGTCCGACTCTGTGCGACCCCATAGACGGCAGCCCACCAGGATGCCCCGTCCCTGGGATTCTCCAGGCAAGAACACTGGAGTGGGTTGCCATTTCCTTCTCCAATGCATGAAAGTGAAAAGTGAAAGGGAAGTCGCTCAGTCATGTCCGACCCTCAGCGACCCCATGGACTGCAGCCTTCCAGGTTCCTCCATCCATGGGATTTTCCAGGCAAGAGTACTCGAGAGGGGTGCCATTGCCTTCTCCGAGAGCCGCTAGCAGGCACTTAAATACTAAGACGAGAGTGGATGAGTCTCCCTCCACCGTAAAAAATTCCCCGCAGGAAGAGGCTCCAGGTGGAGCAGGGTCTCACTGCGGGCCCCTTGCCAGTCGCCCCTGACTGACACGGTGCGTGAGCCAGCACTCTGCAGACCACACTTGTTGAATGCCAGCTTGCGTGCCAGGGCCCTTGCTCGGCCGGAAGGCCCAGCTGGACCAGGACCTTGGGTGACCCCCTCCTTGGCTCATTGACGTCACCGCTTATTACGACGCAGAGAAGCACCGACCCACCGCCGTCCCATCACCTACAACCCTCGCCGCTCCCAGCCCCACCCAACCCGACTCCAGCCGCCCGCCCCGGAAGTCGGCGGGTCCCCGCGCTACCACGCCCCGCGGAGCCGCCCGGCCGTGACGTCAAGTGGCGAGACCCTGACGTCACAGAAGCGCGGTGGGGCGGTGTCGGAGCGACCGACCACGCGTCACCATAGCAACGGTGGGGGGGGCCAAGGTCGGCGGCGGCGGGAGCCCCACCCCCCCGGGAGGGTGGACTGGGCCCGGTTCTTTCTCGGCCCCAGTTCTTTCTCAGCCCCTGCGTGTCCTCACGGCCACGGGCCTCCTGTAGTCCGGCGGGCTGTGGCCCGGCCACCCCGGAGCGGCCGCAAAGCGCGGCGGTTGTCGCGCGGCGTCACCCGCTGCCGCAAAGCGGCGGGCGCGCCGCCCCGGCCCCGCCCTCGGTGACGTCTCGTGCGCGCCCCAAGGCCTCCAGCGGCTGCGCAGTGGGCGCCGGGCCCTCCCCCGCGACGCTGGCGGCGTAAGCGCGGGCCGCGGGCGACGCTGCGAGACCGGGGCGAGCCGGGCGCCCGCGCGGCGGGGACGGCCCGCGCCCAACATGCGGAGGCCGGCGGCGGCGGCGGCGCGGGAGCGGGAGCGGGGACCCAGGCGGGCGCCGGAGCCAGAGCCGGAGCGCGAACAGGGTCCGGAGCGGGGGTCCGCGCAGCGCTGCTGAGGGAGCCCGAGCCGCCCAGTCCGGCCCCGGGGCCACGGCCGCGGCGGAGGCTGTCAGGTAACGACGCGCGCGCCCTCGCTGGCGGCGGCGGACACGCGCCCTGGCCCTGCGGCCCCACCCCCGCGGACCCCCAGACCCTCTGCTCATATGTCTCGAAGACTCCTCAGACCCCGCACCCCCTACACCCCGCAGTTCGGACTCCCGGACCTCGCAGACGCCCACAATGTGGACCTGCTCTTGTGAAGCCCTGCACTCCCGACTGCACCCCCCACGGCGACCCCAATTGCCCCTACAGCCCAGTGACCCCCACACTGTCGACCCAACTCCTCATTCCCACCCCCTTGCACTCCAGACCTTGTCGTTGCCAGTGACTCCCAAACTCAGGTCCTGCCACTTGTCACTCCCTACAGATCCTCACACTACTGACCTCACTATTCCCCTCCTCCTCCATTTCTCTCTCCACACTCTACTGTTTCCTCACTCCAGACCTCAGTGTTCTCCACGGATTCGTCACTCCTGACTGCTGGCCTGTCCTTCCCTCAGCCCCACCCCACCTCCCTCCTTCACTGCCCCCCCCAGTGCTCAAGCCCACTGCCCATTCCCCCTGGCTTCCCACCCCTCCAGCCTTCTCCGCTGGGCCCGTCGCTCCTCCCCACGCTGGCGCGCACACTCGCCCCTTTGTGGCCCTGCAGATATGTTGGGGGAGCTGCGGGCAGGAAAGGGGAACAGCAGGAGGGGTCTGGGCTGGGGGACCTGTTGTGGGACGCTCAGGAACTCCCGGCGCTCGCCGGGCTGCGCCTCCTCCTTCCGCCCTCGCCACCGGCTTTGTTTTCCGGAAACACTTCAGATGAAGGAGGGGGGGGCCGACGTCTGCGTGCCCGGCAGCCACACCACCCCCTCCCTGTCCTGCGCTTCCCCTGCTCCCTCTGCCCCAGTTTTCTCAGGGGAGGCGTTCAGGACCGGGCTGGGGGCCTGAGAGAAAGCCCTGCTCTGACGTCCGGGGCGTCGTCCTGGGCCGGCTTTGGGCAGCTGGGTTATTCCCTTGGCCTCCGGATGGCATTGTTTGCAGGAAACGGCCTGGAGGGTTCCGTGCACGTAGGTGGAGTCCAGCATTCTCTCCCCAGCCCCCTCAATAGGGGGCTCCAGGCCGGGCCAGTGTCTGGAGCTCCTGGGAGTGCCCACACATCCATCCTGAGGGGCTTCTGGGCACCTTCGTCCCTGCCCTGAGGGACATAGACAGGCTCAGTTGGCGTTTCCTGACCCCCCCCAGGGGCTCCTTTGGCTCAGGGTGTGAGGGATGAGTGGGGAAACACGAATCTGAGGGGGAGGATGGCTCTGATAGGGAAGGGGGGGTAGCCGCTGGGGGGCTAGATGTGGCCCCCGAGGGGAGCAGACTGAGCTGCTGGGGGAAGTTTGTGGTCGTTGCCAGGAGTTTGTTTTTATCTGCTGTGTTTCCACTGAATTGTGGCCTCCTCGGGGCTCTGCAGGCAGAGGTTGGGGTGGGGGTGGGAGGGCAGGCTGACTATAGCTCCCTCAGCAGCACACACAGGGCTAGACAAGACTTTACTGGCCCATCTTATTGTCTCTTGAGCCCCAGATGTTTAGTTCAACCCCTGCGGTGGTATCTGTGGCCCAGCCTCTGAGGAATGGAATGGGGGTGGTGAGTGTGGGGTGGGAATCTAGCTGGTGGGGGGCAGCTCCCAGATTCGGGGGGCCAGTTGTGTCTGCTGCATCTGGCAGTGGAGAGAGGGAAGGAGATCTGGAAGGAGCTGGCTGGACCTCCACCCCAGCTATAGGCAACACCCCAAGGTCTGCAGCAGGCGTTGGGCAGGGCTCTGGTTTTTGACCCCCCTGCTGTCAGGCCTTCCCATCTGATTCTGGATCTCTGTCATTTCTCTGAGGCGGGTTGGGGACAGGCATCTAGTCACCTGGCTCTGAACTGTGACAGCAGGTCCTGTGAGCACAGACTCCTCTGAACTGTGGCTTCTGATTCCATCTGAACCACCTCCTCCTTCTAACTACCTAGTAATTACCTCTGGGTTGCAAGAGGAAGTAGGTGAGGTTTTTTTTTTTTTTTTTTTTTTTAATAAACTGAACGCGTCCTATCTGTTCATCCCAGCTCCAGGGAAGCCAGCCAGCTGAGAGGTGTTCCGGACAGCTGCGGGGCCACCTGAGCCTTGGGGATCTACTGGTGGGTAGCGCTCAGGGAGGGCCCAGCCCCCACAAGGCAGTACCTGGGGACAGGGCATGTCTCCTGGACAGCCTGGGACACCAGGAAAGCCTCGTCGGGTGGACTTGCCATGGCTGCCTCAGAGGTGCAGCGTTTCTCTTCAGGGCTCTTGTGGGGCTTGGTCTCTGTCTTAAAAAGTTTCTAGACCTACCCCCCTTCCCCCGGGACCACAGAGGCCTTACAGAGAGGCTTTACAAGGCCTTAGTCTGGGGGGGGAAGCTGGCAGCAGGGCTGGGGGCGCGTCGGGCAGGTCAGCGTGGTGGGGGGAACCGTTGGTTTCCCTGGAAAGGGCTTTTGTAAAGGAGCTGCGTGTGTGGGTTGGGTCGTGGTCACCATCAGTGTTGGGTGTTTCTCTGGGGTTGTCGTACCTGAATGGGGGCCTTGCTGTTGTGATCCAGGCAGCAGGTGCGCGCTAAGCCACGAGTCAGGATTCTTTCTGTTGCCTGGTCAGGAAACGAGGCCCGGTGGTGCAGAAGGTCCCACTTTGAGCAGTTCTGCACCTGCCCCACCCTATTTGGGCACTTGGGGGCCTTGCTGGGCGAGTCCCCAAGCTCCCTTTCTACATATGAGTAAGCGAGGCCCAAGTGACCTCCAGGAGGAGGACCTTCACTCTGCCAAGGCCTGTGCTCCTCAGGACCCTCTCTGCCCACTGGATGCAGCCTGAGCAAGAGGCTCAGGGTGAGAAGACCGGCTCCTCTGGCCTCAGCCCCTCAGTCCTGCCCATTTTCCACTGAGCTCCTGGCAGAACCTACATACCCTTGTGATGTGGGGGTCCATACAGATGGCCGGTGGGATTCTCAGGCAGGGGGTAATGGCGGCGTTTCCTTCTCAGAACCCCACGTGTCCCCTCGGCACCCAGGATGGTCCACTGATCTGGCTTGCCCAGGTGTCTGCAGCTTTCCTGTAAGTCCCTTTCAGTGAGTGGCAGAAGCCAGGTAGCTTAAATTAAGGAGGGCGAGCCCTTCCCCTCGCTGCATAGATCTAGCCTGCAGAACACATGCGCACGTGTGTGCGTGAGTGCGTGCGTCGGCGCCAGCCAGGTGTCCCTGCGCCTGAGCTACTGGCAGGGCTGCTCTCGCCAGTGCCCCCGCTGGCAGTGCCTCTGCGTGAGTGGAAAGGCAACGGAAGTCTCTCCAGCAGGTGGAGGGCGGGGGCACCCAGGTGCAGATAGTGTCCTGTGTCGTCCTGGGTCACGGCATCACTGTTCAAAGGTAGAAACAGATACACCTCATGCGTCACGACTTTGTGTTGGTTCATGACACACCTCAGAGTGTTAAAAAGCTGTGCTTAAACATCACCCCTGGCGTGATCCAGCATGATCCCCATTTTGGAGGTCCGGCTGTTCCCACACCAGGTTGCAGGGCAGGGTTGCAGGGCAGTGTCACTCCCTGTGGGACCCACAGCCTCCATGGAACCTCAATGAGAGTTTTCAGTGACCCTCGTGCTCACTGCAGTCCCAGGGCCCAGCTGATGGGCACGTGGCAGGGCTCTCTGGGAGCCTGGTGGGTGACCCAGCGGGGCTGCGTGTGGGGCACCTGGATGGGGAGTAGGCTGAGATGAAGAATCCAAGGGAGATAATTCTGGGAAGACCAAGGGCTTTGAGAGAGAAGAGGGGTGCAACAGAGGGATGGGGTTGGTGCCTAGAGTGCAGAGCCCTGAGGGCTCCCTTCCTTGTGGGTTCTAGAATTGGCTTGGGGGTTATTCCAGGGCCCACACTGGGAGCCTGGCATCTTATAGGAACCATATCACACCGTGTGCTAGGAATCGCCCACGGAGACCCACTGGCCTGGCAGCCCTTTGCTTGTGTGGCTTCACCTGAGGCACTGGCAGCTTCCAGGACCCCTTGTGTCCTCCGCCAGTGCCCTGCCTCGGCCTCTACTCTCACACCAGCAGGGAGCAGCTGTGGGGCTCTTTGTCCAGGCCTAGTCCTCCCTCCCCGTGCCGGCCCCGGGACATGGGCTTGTTTCCTCTGAAGCTGTAGGCAGGGACATGCTCTCTAGGCCGGGTCTGTCCCCTCCGCCCTGTGGGCGCTGGAGCAGGTCATTTTCGAGGGCAGCCACATAGGGACAATGTCTAGGCATTGCCCGGTGTCAAGTCAAGGCAGTCGGGTCCAGTGAGCACCCACCTCGCCGTTTCCCACCAGCCTGCAGTGCGCAGTGAGCTGCAGCTGAGGGGCTTGCGGGTGCCCATCTCAGGGCCTCCCTGAGCCTGTCTCTGGGCTTCCACAAGCCCCATGCCTCTGCCCTCGGGAGCAGGAAGTCTGTGGAAGCAGGTCAGGAGGGATACTGCTCCTGTGGACTGGACGTGGTGGCTGGCTGAGGTCCCCCCACAGGGCAGTGTCCCCTGCTCTTGCCTCGGGCCGCTCTCCTGCTGGCCCAAGGGTGACCCGCACGGTCCCTCCTGGTTTATTTCTGGTCTCCAGGCTGTGGCTGGGCTTTTGGGGCTTCCTGTGTGGCCGGCCCGGGGAGTCTGTGATGAGACCCTTGGCCCAGAAGCTCCAGCCTGGCTAGTCCCCACGTGCCCCTGGCTTGTGCCCCCAACTTGTGCCCCCAACCCAGGCAGGCTGTAGGGCATGCCTGGCGCCTCTCACACCCTGGCCTCGACTTTCCAGTCAGAAATGGTCATGCTGGTGCCCTGGGGGGAAGTGGTCCCGAGTCTTTTGGAGGCAGACATATCTGTCAAGACCCACAGCCCCTGCCCCCAATACGGACAGGATGAGAGCTACGTGGATGGTGGGCAGTATGCTGGTTAGAAAGTAGAAAGAAACAGGTGACCTGTTTATCTCATTTAGTTTGGGGTATCTGAGAAACGGTCAAACACGTCGTCGGTGTGAGAGGTTACTGTTGAGATAGTTTACATCCTTCGTATTTGGGTGTGTGTGGCTTATCACCATTTGGAAGCTTAAATTTTCATTGGAAACACTCTATTTTAACAAATACAGAGCTTGAGTAGAAAAACATCAGGGCCCTGGGGATTGAGTCCTGCCGGGAGGCTGTCGGCACGGCTGTCAGGCGTGGCCAGATATTGCTGATAAAGCGTGGGGCGCCAGGCGCAATTGTAGTTCCTACAAACGGTCGAAAGTCGCCTGGCATAAACTACCCCGGGTGGCATGTGGGACACACTTGCAGTAAAGGTTAACTCATTGCTTATCTGACCTTCTGTTGTCTGCTGGGCGTCTGGTGTTTAATCTGCGTCTGGCCACCGCAGGCTGGCATCCTCCTCCCGTCCGTCTGGGGCTCAGGGCCGCATTGGCGCTGGTGGGTTGGAGTGGAACCTCTGCGATCCGGTGGTGGTCCTTCCAGCCAGCATCTGGGGGCAGGTGGGGCATCTGGTGATTGTGATGCAGCCTCTCAGCCAGGGGTTTTTCCCCAGCTCATGGCCAATCTGGGGGACCAAGGTTGGAGTGCTGCCAGCTCATGGATAGAGACGGGCCAGAGGCCAGCAGGGTGGCTCGGGTGGGGAGGGCAGCCCGGGGTGGGTGCGGGTAAGCATGAGCCGGGTGGCCGCCCTGGCTAGTTTGAAGAGCGCTGGGCGAGCAGTGGGTGAGTTCTGTGTCCCCTCGGCCTGGGCCAGCGCTGCTGGGGAGGACCAAGCTCTCCTTCCTCCCCTCCCTGCCTTCTCCCTGGCTTCTCTTCCTGTGGGTGCACACCTCTTGATTCCTGTCTGAAATGGTTACCGCATCTGTCACAGGAGTGGGAGGTGTGGCTCTGGCAGCTGCCTGAGGGTCGGACTTTGACCCACACTGGACAGAGGAGCCCTGCTCTGGGCCGCACGCCCAGCCCCACGCCCTTCCTGACAGCTTTATTGTGATGCCACATGCTACACTGGCTTTAATTAAGATACACCTCACCGACCGTAAAGTTCACTGGAGAGGAGACCTCGGTGGTTTTAGTGTATTCACAAGTTGTGCAACTATCACCAAAATCAATTCCAGAACATCTGTCACCCCAAAAGAACCACAGCCCCCGAGAACCACTACCCCACAATGTTGTCTGTGGATCGTCCTGTTCTGGATGTTTCCCATCAGCGGACTCACACCCTGTGGGTCCTTCTGTGTCTGCTGCCCTCACTGAGCATCGTGTTCTCAGGGTCCCTCCACGTGGTAATGAATGTCAGGGCGTCACCCCTTTTCTTGGTTGAAGGACACTCCCGTGTGGAGGGACACGTGTGTTCACTGGGTTGTGTGGTCCGCGTAGCAGTCGTGAGTCCAGCGGCTGTGGATGCCTGCGTGCTGTGCACACGGGTCTGTGTGGATGTGTTCTCGGTTCCCGCGGGTGGATACTGAGGAGATCGAGTGGTGACTCTTGTGAGGAATTGCTGTCTTTTCCACAGTGGCTGCTTCGTCTTCTGTGCCACCTGCTGTGGAGGAGGGTCCTGATTGTCCCCGTCCTTGCAGGCTCCCTCTCCAGGTTCTGCGTCCTGTCCTGCGTTATAGGGTCTGACCCTTGGTCATAGTGTCTCTGCCTCCTCCAAGCCTGGGAACCCTGGCCATTTTCTGGAAGACCGTCTTCCCGCTGCCCTGCAGTTTCTGGAGCGCCAGCCCTTCAGAGGACCTGGGCCAGGGCGGCTCTGCCCCTTGGCGTCTCAGACCCCCAGGCCAGCCCGGGGTCTTCCATCCTGGTGCCCCTCTGAGCAGGCCTGTTGGGTGCCGGGAGGGACTGCAGCCCCACGGGGCCAGGTGCCTTGGCCGCGTGTTACTGTAGATCCCATCCCGTCGTCGGTGTTTTTCAGGGGCAAAAGACATGCACACATTGAGGAAAATGGGTGTTTCGGCCAAGCGTGGGAAAGTTTTGAGAACTCACTCAGAATCAGGCGGTGGGCACTGTTCACGCGTCAGTGACGTCCTTCCAAACCCCCATACACCATGGGTGTGTAACAGGCAGGTCTGGCTGCTCGCTGTGCTCCGCAACCCCCTTTGGGAGTGGCCGTGGGTCTCCTCCTTCTTGGGGAGAGGGACCATTCCAGCTTCCCCCACAGGAGTGAAGCCATCCTCCCGGGGGCTTGTGCTCCTGTGCCTTGGCCTGGCCCTCTCCCTGCTGCACCAGGTCTGGGGAGGCTCCAGTTGGGACACGGGATCCCATGTGGTAGGCGGGTGCTGGTCCTCCCCCCACCATCAGTCCTGAGCAGAGGGGCTGGGTCCTTGTCTAGGATGTGCCAATCTCTGAGGACCTGTCCAGACTAAAGGAGCCATCTCCCCCAGCAGGGGAGCTGGGTGGATGAGTGATGCTCGGCCAGCTCCGGTAAGACGGGGAGACAGGGCATGTGGTTTTCTGGTGGGTCTGCAGGTGCTCTGGCCCTTTAATGTCTTTAATGTGTCTGCCCACACAGCCCCTTGCCCTGGGCTGAGGCTACACACTCTGGAGGGTGGTCCAGCCCAGCTCTCCCATTCCCCTCTCCACCTTTCTGAGCTCAGGAGAGTTTGCACCTGCTAGCAGAGGCCAGCCAGGATTCCAGAGGTCATCAGGCGTCTCCCCCTCATCTGGCCCCAGAGTCCACGTTTCCATCATTTTCAGGGCTTGTGTCCCCTCCCCGTGCTCAGCTGGGGCTCCATCTTTCTCTCTGGCCAGGGTGTCACCTGGCCTCCCTGCTCTGCTTTGGGGATTGTGGACCCCGACGCCAAGGAGCAGCTGTGCTCCTGCCTGGCGCCCACTGTGTCCCTGGGACGGGTGCCTGCTGGACTGGTGGCATGGCGAGTGCTCTGGTGGAGGCCGAGGGGCTGGGCGGGTGCTAGGCTGCGGGTGCAAAGGTCCTGGGCAGGAGTGTGCCCACCTCGCACCGTGTAGAGGGAGAGGTGGTCTGGGGGGTGCTGCCAGAGGTGGTGGAGGTTGTTTTTTAAATAGACTCTTGTTTCAGAGCAATGTTAGGTTTATAGCGAGTCTGTGGGTCAGTTTGGGGTCCCCGTGGGTCACACCTCCATTGAGTGTCACTCACATCGCAGCTGATGGGCTGGTCCTGGTGCATCGTCCTCAGCCAGGGTTCGCGTTTCCCCCGTCCTCTCTGCCCCAGGCCCCCGGGCTCTGCCAGTCGCCAGCCCTCCTGTGGGAGTACAGCCATTCCTGTATGTGTACCTGTCTTCTCATTGGTGGCCCGTGTGGCCGCCTAGCCCCAGCTCCGTGCCTTCAGTTGTCCCTTCTCATCAGGCGTTATGCGTCGTTTGAGCGCCTTTTGTGTCCCTCCCCGATCCCTCTTTTCCACATCCCTCTCTTAGCTCTCAGTTGTGGGGGCTTTCAAGTGTGCCCAGGGAGCGAGCTGTTGGTCACTCCAGCAAGCCCATGGCCTGGCCCCACCCATTCTTGATGTCCAGCAACCCCGCCCCCACCATGGAAGTGCCTGCTGCGTGCTGGAATGGGGCCGAGGGGTTTGACATGCACGTGTTTAAGTCCGTGGAAAGCTGCAGGAAAGTGCAGAGTCCCACATCCTTCTGGGCTCGTCTGTAACTTGGCTGAACCTGCGCATCTGCCCACACCTGCTCTTCATGACCCCGAGCGTGAACTCTGACCGTCTTCCTTGCCTTTCTCAGTGAACCCTGCATGTCCTCGCACAGGGCCTTTCCCTCAGGTTTGCTGCAGCCCCTGCCTGGCGGGTGCTCCCTCCTTTCCCATTTATCTAGGGTTGTGTTCCGTTGTTGTAAATCCTATGTCGTGAACCGTTTCTGCTTGATACTGTTTGGACGCTGGCCTTGTCCTGGGGTCTGGTCCCCGTTCTCGGCCCAGTCCCTTTCTTTCTGCTGTAACACTGTCAGTGACCTCAGGCTTCCAGGCTGCGGCCCCCCTGGCTGGCGCATCTCCAGAGCCTGAGTCCCTTTCAGGGAGTGGTGCGTAGGTGCCACAACCTGGCACTTGGGGTTCTCGTGGCTTCCGGGCCCAGGGCCTGGGTGACTCCTGGAGGGAGGCCCTGCCTATACAAGTCAGTAGGCTCAGCCTGAGGAGGGGGACGTGTGTGTCTGGAAGTGCCTGAGGGAGGCTGTGGCCAGGGTCGTCCCAGAGCCCTGCGCTTCCCGGGTGGCTACCACGGCAGAGCCCGCAGTGTGTGGTGGGGCCACCCCCAGGAGGGAAGCTGCTGCCACTGCTCCAGATGCATCCTGACTCTGGCTCAGGGCTGTGCCCATGATGTCAGTGGGGACTGTGACATCACTGGGTGGAGACGGTCAGAGAAGGGGGTTCCTGGGGCCCCTGCCAGGGGGCCTGGCCCTGGCCCTGACAAGATGGAGGACCCCCAGGAGAACGCAGCAGGTAAGCCCCCTGAGCTGGAAGGCAGGCCGGGGGTCGCTGGGGGGGTTGGGGGTGGGCTGGGAGCCCTGCCTGCCTGGGGCTTAAGTTGACCACGAGGGCCTGAGCAGAGTCCACACCCCTGGGGGCCTTCCCTGAGCGAGGAGTGAGTCCGGGTGCCCTTGGGAGGGAGGAACTGGGGTCCATGCTGGTTGGGTGAGACTGGCTTGCTTTCGGGTCAGGTGTAGGGCTGGGCTCCCTTCCTCCCCCCATGAGTTTTAGCGCCTGTGCTGACATCATACACACCCGCTTCCTGGTTCACCAGGTGGGCCGGGGCACCTACCGACTTCCGGCTCCTGGCAGCGTTTAGCTCACTTTTAGTCCTGTGTCCACTCTGTCGTTCCTGCACCTGTCAGGCCAATGGGTGACTCGCTCTGGCCGTCCCTCTTGAGGTCCCGAGAGAGGACCCAGGAAGACCCCTATGGTGTGGTGGGTGGTAGCTGCTGTTCACGGGGTGAGTAGGCACTGGCGTCCTGTCTCTGGGAGGGTCAGGGTCTGGACTCCTCACCCGTCTCCTGGTGGCCACTGTCCCTTGCAGGTGGTGACCTTGTGGTGGCCACACGCCTGCCTTGTTGTCCAGAGCCTGACGGATGGGTCGGGCCTCTGGTGTCTTGCCAGGGCCATATGGGCTGGGGGGCCGGGCTGGGGCAGCACACCCACCACAGCTTCTAGTTTCAGGCCTGGTCGCTGTCCCTGTGCTGCTCGCCGGACCCCAGGGACACGGCATGGGAGCCAGCATGGCGCTCCTGGTGCAAAGGCTCACTTACAGTAGGCACTGGGCCTTACCGGGGTCCCCAGAGGCAGTGCTGAAGGAGGGGCTGCGAGGGCAGAGTCCCTGCCCTGGGCCTCACGTCCTGCACCCAGAGACCTCCCAGCCAGCCCGAGGGCACAGGCCTCCTGGCTTTGCGGCTTTCAGAAGGCAGCTCTGTGGGCTCAGAAAGGTTTGCAGCTGGAGGCCAGACAGAGGTGCCGAGGCCGCTCTGGATCTCGGGGTGGGGCTGAGAGCATGACCCACCTGGACCAGGGGTCACAGCTCAGAATGGAGTCTCAGGGCAGGACACCAGGGGTCTGGGCGCCCTGTGCTGCTGACCGGGGAGGGCCTCTGGGAGAGTTGGGGTTGGGGCACAGGGAAGTGAGGTCTCCTGGAGGGTTCCTTGTGTGTATTGTCGGGGCAGAGTGATGTTTGGTGATGCTGCCCCATAAAAACTGCACAAAGTGGGACCCAGACCTCAGTCCCTGCCTGTGTGGGATGAGTAGGTCACAGCAGCAGCATGGGAACTGCAAGAATGGGTGCCCCTGCCCACCATTCCTCCATCGACGCGGATGCACCCACATCTTGTTGGCCAGGAAGTCGAGCCCCAGTCTCCAGCCCTCCCCTCCCCTACTTTGTTCCCATGTTTGGTCTTCCTGGTTGGGCTGCTGTCCCTCCAGACCTCCACGCATGGCTCCTCCATCCCCTGGGTGAGGGCCTGCAGTGTCCTGCCCCAGCCATACACTCCCTGGCTCTCCCTCTGCTGCTCGTGGGCAGGGGCACCTGGTGGCAGTGCCCTCAGTGTCCTCGGGCAAGGAGACAGGAGAATGCTGGTGTCTCCTTGCTGTCTTTGAGCTTCCCATGGGCTCTCCGGCCCCCTCTGGTGCACCTTTGTGGGTGGGGGTGCATGCACGGACCTGTGTTTTAGTTAATTTCCAACAGGAAAGAAAATCTGGCAGGAAACCACCTCTGAGTGTCCATCCGGGGGTAGGGGGCTTTTGGTATCCACTTGTGGAATCTGGCAGGATTTCAGAGAAAGGAGGGTCACCCATGCAGGTGTGATATCTGGGAGCAGGAGGTACCCTGATGTTTGCAGGGCATGGGCTCGCTGTGCTGGAATCCCACACTGGCGTGTTACCGAGTCATGGGCACAAGCTCCCATGAAGTCAGGTGTCCAGCTGCTCTGAGCCAGGCTCCACTCTGGCCTCCAGGCTCACCTCCTCCCAAGGTGGGAAGGCCCTTGTCCCGCCTCCCTGTGAAGACCCTCAGCCCTTTAGCCCATCCCCTGCGGGTGCTGTTCCCACAGGCAGTGAGTGATTCACAGGAGTGTGTCTAGTGCTGGATGGGGGCAGGGAGTGCTAGGGAAGGCGTGTATCTGGAGGTGGAGCGGGACCATTGGGGAAATGCAGATCAGAACCACCCCTAGGCAGTGGAGAGCTCCGGTGGGAGCAGGACAGTTGACGGGAGGCAGCCTCCAGTTCCTTCAGCAATTAAGCTAGAGCCTCCACCTGACCCTGCCATTCTAGCCGTAGGTAGTGCCTGGGAGGGGGACAGCACGTGGCCTCCTAGAAACTTGTGCAGAAGCACTGTAGCCACTCTGTTCACTGTTGCCCAAGAGTGGACACAGCTGGGTGTCCTTCCATGGGTGAGTGTGTCCTTCCACACCCAGGAGCATCCCTCAGCCACGGAAAGAAGAGAAGCCCTGACAATGGCTACCACGTGGACAGACCCTGAGAACACGATGCTCAGTGAGAGAAGCAGACACAGAAGGACACGCAGGGTGTGATCCCACTGGTGGGAAACATCCAGAACAGGCTGATAGACAGACACAGAGAGTGGGTTCCTGGTTGTCAGGGGCTGAGGCGGGTGACTGCTGATGGGACCAGGCTTCCTTTTGGGGGATGGAACATTCTGGAACCAGAGGTGATTGTAGCACAACTCTGCAAGCATAAACCAAGGTCTGCTGCTGCTAAGTCGCGTCAGTCGTGTCCTACTCTGTGCGACCCCAGAGATGGCAGCCCACCAGGCTCCCCCGTCCCTGGGATTCTCCAGGCAAGAACACTGGAGTGGGTTGCCATTTCCTTCTCCAATGCATGAAAGTGAAAAGTGAAAGTGAAGTCGCTCAGTTGTGTCTGACTGCTAGTGACCCCATGGACTGCAGCCCACCAGGCTCCTCCATCCATGGGATTTTCCAGGCAAGAGTACTGGAGTGGGGTGCCATTGCCTTCTCGGAAACCAAGGTCTAGTAAGAGCCTTTGATCTGTCCTCTCTGGAAGGGGTTGTAAGCCCCCTGTGGTCATCGTCTCCAGATGTGAATAAAGATGTCCCAGGGGCTCAGAACTAAGCATTCAGTCTCCACCCCAGTGGGCTTGCTGGCCGTTTTGTCTGCTTTTAAATTTTATTGGAGTAGAGTTGATTGACAATGTTGTGTTAGTTTTAGGTATACAGTAAAGTGAACCACTTATAGGTTTACACATACCCACTTTTCTTTAGATTCTTTTCCCATATAGGTCATTGAGAGTATCGAGTAGAGTTCTCTGTGCTCTACTGTAGGTCCCTATTAGTCGTTTGTTCTCTACTGCATATTAATGTTTTTAATATAGTTATTTCCTTATAAGTTTGTAGCAGCTGTTCACAGTTAACTCCCAGATCCTTGAGGTTGAACATCCTCCCCCCACAGGGAACTGTGGGCAAGTGGGGCTCAGCATGGCCCCTCGAGGTGGAGGCCAGCCCGTGGAGCAGGGGGGTGGGCAGCCTGCTCTGTCCTGAGCCCCCAGCTCCTCGGTCAGGCCCCTCCCTCCCTCTGGTCACTCCTGCCGGGCTGTCTGATCCCCCTTGGCGTTGCAGTGGTTCTGGCCAGTCTCCCACAGTGCAACCAATGGAGATAGGAGGTCAAGGCAGAGCAGCAGCTGCTTGGCCAGGCCAGCGCCCCTGAGCCCAGTGATGGGTGTGTTGTCCACAGGTGCCAGGGCACTGGTCTCAGGCGGCGGCACATGCTGCTGGTGGTAAGAGCCGCATTCACAAGGCCCCAGGCTGGGCCCTAGCACGGGCGGATGTGGCCGCCAGGAACCCGAGCAGTGGTGGAGCTGGGTGCGCGGGTCTTGGCTGGGGTCGGATTGTCTGTACACGCTGTTCATGTGTTTGGGAAGCGTGGGCGCTGCCGGCTGTAAGCAGTGAGGTTTGGCCTGAAGCCTGGGCTCCTGCCTGTCTGGGACTCTCCTGGGCTGTGCCCGAGCGGGGACGGGCTTGTAACACGTGTGTGTGAGCACCCTGGCCTCAGCCCTACCAGCTTGTAGGTCCTGCCTTTGGGCACGTGGCCAGGGGGTCCCCCCTTTGGAGCCTGTTCTTGGCACCTGTGCCGTCAGTGATACAAGGGGGCTGCCTGGCCCTTCCATGTATCAGCGCTGGAGGCTGTGTGAGCACCCATTTAGGGGCTGGGGCACCAGGCTCTACAGAGCTGATCCTGCTGAAGCCTCAGGGCCCTGGTGTTGGTCCGCCCTACCCTCTGGGCAGGAGCTGGCTCTGGCCTTGCCTCCCCTCACCTTGGCTGTTAAGTGGGCATGGCCTTCACCAGGTGCCCGCCCTTGAGTGCCTGGTAGGGAGGGGCACAGGTGTGAGCCTCACAGTGGCCAGTCTGGGCCCTAGGCGGGCTAGGGAGGTGTTAGAGGAGGATGCTAGTGTTTTCTTTCTAGAGAGATTTTTGTGACTTTGGTGTGAGAGAACAGGAGGTGGTGGAAGGCCTGTTGGAGGGTGCAGTGATTGTGGCTGAGAGAAGGGATGGCTGGCAGAGGAGACCCTCCTCTCTCGAGACACAGGGTGACTGGTATGCAGGGCGCTGTAGGAAGGGGTGCGGGGGGAGGAGCCCACACCACAGACACAGCCTGGGTTGCTTCAGGGCACCTGCCCCATGTGTCTGCACCCCCTGGTTTGGGCTGCTTCTCCTGCAACCTGGGGGACTGTGGGGGTGCCTGCCATCCCATCCACAACCCCAGCTTTGTACTGGCGAGGCCAGGTCGGACTCACCCCAGCAACACGTGCCCAGCCAGCCCTGTCAAGGCAGGGGGCTGCTGGGCCAAGTGAAGCCAGGCTGGTGTTGCCTTCCACAGCCCCTCCTTGCCTGCTTTCTGTCCCGCAGCAGCGGGTCACCCACCTAACCACAGGGTCACGAGCTCCTGGAACGAGGCCTGGACATTGGGTGGGGGAGGGAGGGGCCTCTCTGGAGTCCCATGTCAATGGTGGGGCCCGTCTCCGAGGCCCCTGCATGTACTGCTCTGCGTCTGTCCTCTTTTGAGGGCTCAGTGCCGCGTGCGGGGGGTGGCACCTCAATCACTCAATTGGGCATCTCCCCTGCCCACACAGCCATCCTGCAGTCCTTGGGGGGGCAGGGGCAGGCAGCACGTGGGATTCTCAAGAGGCCTGAACCTCCCACCCCTCAGCCCCCAAAAGGCTCCAGGTTGCACCAGTGCCTCAGATCTTTCCAGAAGGAGGTTCCACCAGCAGTGAACGCCCAGTCCCAGATCTGGCCAAGCTGTGCTCTGGACCTCGGGGCGCATGATGGGGAGGCGCGTGTCCTCCTAACCCGGGCCTCTGTTTCTCCTCCAGCCGAGAGCCACGAGATTTGAGCCCCCGGGACCCGTCAGCAGCATGAGTCCTCCCCCCATGTGCGACCCGGAGGCCACCGAGATGAGCGCTGCGGCCAGGCCCTCGTGTGCGCCCGCGTCCCACTAGCCGGAGCGCGCCGGGCGCCATGGGGTGTTAGCCCCGAAGAGCCGCCGCGACCGCAGGTCTCCGTGGAGCCAGATTTGCACGGCAGCTGAGTCACCGTGGAGAGGCCAGGGTACCACAAACTTATGGATTTTGACAAGAAAGGAGGGAAAGGGGAGTCGGAGGAGGGCCGGAGAATGTCCAAGGCCGCCGGTCGGGCCAGCCACAGCGTCCGCAGCTCGGGGACCAGCTCGGGGGTCCTGATGGTGGGCCCCAACTTCCGGGTCGGGAAGAAGATAGGCTGTGGCAACTTCGGGGAGCTCCGGCTAGGTGAGCCCCGTGCGATCACGTCTGGGGCCCCAGGGGTGGTGGGAGTCGTGGGGACGGGACACAGGTAAGTGCGTGGGGCTTCTGCCCCCCTGGGAAGGAGCAGTTGTGCTGGGGGCTCCTGGCCCATGGTACCCATGGGGCAGAGCAGAGGACCAGGGGCATATCCTGCACAGCCCTTGGTTGAGCTCTGGGCGATCCCGAGTCCCTGTCTAGTGGTCATTGCCCAGCTCGTGGCTGTTGTTGCCAGTGTCAAATGTGTCCGGCAGCCCCATGGGGCTGGGTGGAGGCCCGGCTAGAGTCTGCACCTTGGCAGATTGCGAGGTTGCTGGAGTGGGGCCAGCAGAGCCTTGCCGCCTAGGCTCTAGGGCTCCAGGTTCAAGGGCGGGGCCAGGCTGCTGATGGCAGGGGTGTGGGCGGGGGAGACACAGGAATCCCCCCCTGCAACTTCCCAAGGGTTCCCCCCAGCCTGGCCTGCACCGCTCACTGCCCGTCAGGGGCTGAGACCCAGCCCTGCTGCCCATGGAGCATCTGCACCTGCTCTCACGGACACGCGCATGCACTCGCACCCCTGGGTCCTGACCTTGGCATTTGGGGCGGCAGCCTGAACCGCACGGGTCTGGGTAATTTCAGCAGAAAAATGCTTTTTAAGAATCCAGGTTCTGTTGTTGCTCCGAAACCCAGGTACAGAACACCGATGTGTTGCGTGCTGCGCCCTTCGTGTGTAAAGGTTGGTCGGGGCTGGAGAGCCAGCGGTGTCAGCGCGGCTCCCGGGCCCACCCCCGCCCGCCCCTGCTGCTCAGTCACTTGGTTGCCTGCGCCTGCCTAAGTGACTCTGGGTTCCTCTCTCCTCTCGTCCTGCTTAGGGACCGGTGCCCAGATCTGGGGTGTTGTGAATAAAACCGCCCCAGGGCGCTCTTCTAGAGTGTAAGTGCTTATGAGGGACCACCAGACTGGTTTCCGGAGCCGGGAACCTCTTTAAACCCTGCAGGCTGCACAGGAGAGCGCTGGATGTCCCACAGCCGCCTCTGCACTTCAGGTTGCTGGCTTTCCATTCTGAGCTTGTCGGTGGGTGTGAAATGGTGCCTAATATGGAATTCATTTGCTTTTCCCCAGTGACTAATGCCGAGCCTCGTTCTGTGTATCATTTGTCTTGTTTTCATTTTTTTTTTTTTGGCCTGCACTGGGTCTTCAGGAAGCTGGGCACAGGCTTTCTCTTCTTGCAACAGGCGCTGCTCTAGTTGCAGTGCATGGGCATCTCGTAGCAGTGACTTCTTGTTGCAGAGCACAAGCTCTAGGGTGTGCAGGGCTCAGTATTTGCAACTCTCAGGCTTGAGATCGTGGGTTCAGTAGTTGTGGCACATAGGTTTAGTCGACCCGTGGCATGTGGGATCTTGCCTGATCAGGGATCAACTGGTATCCCCGGCATTGCAGAGTGGAGTCCCAACCAGTGGACCACCAGGGAAGCCCCCAAAGATTTCTTTTTGTCTTTGGTTTCAGATTTTGATTCTGCCTTGTTTAGGTATGGTTTTCTGTTTATCCTGCTTGGGATTGAGTTTGTAGGATCTGCACTGCTGCTGCTGCTGCTAAGTTGCCTCAGTTGTGTCCGACTCTGTGCGACCCCATAGACGGCAGCCCACCAGGCTCCCCCGTCCCTGGGATTCTCCAGGCAAGAACGCTGGAGTGGGTTGCCATTTCCTTCTTCATTAAATTTGGGAAAGGAGTGCCGTTATTTCTGCAAATATTTTTTCTACTTTAGTTTCTTCTCCTTCTCATACTCTAGTCACATACGGTTAGGAGTGTTGTTTTAATTGTTTCTTTTTGGTTGTGTTGGGTCTTCTTGCAGTGTGGGGTTTTCTGTATTTGTAGTGAGTTGGGACTACACTCTAGTTGCGGTGTGTGAGCTTCTCGTTGCAGCGGCTTCTATTGCAGAGCACGGGCTCCAGGGTGCATGCTCTGCAGCAGTCGTGGCACATGGGCTCAGTTGCTGTGGCATGTGGGATCCTCCTGGACCAGGGATCTGCGTTGGCAGGCAGATTCTTTACCACTGAGCCACCTGAGAAGCCTGTCAGGAGTGTTTGATGCTAGCCCACAGGTCCCTCAAGTTCCTTTGAGTTTTTTCCTAGTCTGTTTTCTTTCTTCAATCTGGAGAGCTTGCATTTCTTTATTGTATGTTCACCCTTTTTTTGCTTCTGCAGCATCTGTAATATATTAGGTACATCCACTGAAATTTTCATTTCATACATGATATTTTTCACTTCCATTTGATTCCTCTTATTTTTCCTGTTATTTCCATCTGTTAATTTTGCCCATCTTTTCCTTTAATTCTTGAATTTACTTAAAGTAGTCATTTTTTAATTGGCATATAGTTGATTTATAACGTTGTATTAACTTCTACGGTACAGCAGAGTGATTTAGTTACACATATAGACATTTTTTTTTCATCTTTTTAAAAAATTTATTTTTGGCCCTGTGGGGTCTTCCTTGCTGCCTCAGGCTTTCTCTAGTTGAGGCTGGCGGGGGCTCTTCTTCTTTGCGGTGCACTAGCTCCTCATTGTGGTGGCGTCTCTTGTTGCGGATGGTTTCAGTCACTGTGGCTCAGGGGTGGAACTTGTGTTCCCTGCATTGGCAGGTGGATTTTTATCTACTGTACCACCAGGAAATGGCATTATTTCATTCTTTTCTATGGCTGAATAGTATTCCATTGTATATATGTACCACATCTTCTGTATCCACTCATCTGTCCGTGGCATTGAGGTCGCTTCTGCATCCTATCATGGCTACTGTGAACAGTGCCACTGTGAACATTGGGGTGCATGTGTCTTTTTGAATTTATAGAGTTTTCATTAGATATATGCCCAGTTGGAGGATCATATGGCAGCTCTGTTTTTAGATTTCTGAAGAACCTGCATACTGCTCTCCACGGTGGCTGCACGACCTTACATTTCTACCAGCAGTGTAGGAGGGTTCCCGTCTGCAGTGTCTATTTTAAACGCCAGTGTCTATGGTCCCTTTGATTCTGTTTTTCCTTCTTACGGTCCTGTTCCCGTTTTTCACATGTGTACTGATGTTTGATCATATGTTGGACAACGTGGATAGCACCCGTGAGGTCTGGATTATGCTTCATCCTGGGGACTCATCTTGAACCCATGAGGGGCTGGCTTGCAGCTTTGATAGGCTGGCCCAAGAGCAGACTTTATTTAAGGGCGGGAGTCACCCCCTCCCAATATATGGGCTCTCTGGGTTTTCAGCCGAATGCAGGGGAGCTCGGGGAGTCTCCATGCCCTGGATGCAGTGCCTGCACCCTGTTCCTGCCCTGGGCAGCCCCTGGCATCTCCCTTCTGCTCACAGTGTCCCGCCTGAGTTGTTCTTCACCATGCCTCTCAGACTGTTACTCTTCACACCCTCTGCTGAGCCCAGAATACCTGAGATCCATGGGGAGACTGTAACCACAGACTTCAGATGCCCGCATGCATGTGTGCGTGTGCACAGATCACACATTCACCTTCAACTCAGCTGAACCCCGGAGCTCACAAATGGCAAAACATGAGGTTTCTACCACAAGACATAGAATAAGACTACCATTTACTGGAAGGGACCAGTTAGACATCATCGAAGTTTAAACATCCAGAAGTGTTGTTAAGAGCAGGAGCAGGTGGGCTGCGTACTGGGAGGTGCTGTTTGCAGAGCACCCCTGGACAAAATGCCAGTGTCCATGGCACAGGAAAAGGGTATGGCTCAGTCAGAAGACAGGTGGTACAATTAAAACTGGGCGTGAGATCCAGACAGACACCTCCCAGGAGCCAGCAGCCAGGCGACTGGGGGTGTGGAGGGCAGGGCAAGCCAGCAGACCTGGCCAGGAAGTGATGCGCTGCTGAAGGAAGGCCTCTTCTGGGAGGTGAGTGGGATGCGCTCTGTCCTGACGGGGTGGGGTGGCACAGAGCTCATCAGATGCAGGGCTCTTCAATGATAAATGTCGCTTCCCAAGGGAAAGACAGGGACAAGTACAGACTAAAGGTGGCCTGCAGGTTGGAGTACTTAGGAAACAGGGGACTGAGGTCTACAACTTTTGAGACGCATCTGAGAATGAACAGGTGACAACCGTGCAGCTGTGCAGCAGAGTGGAACAGACCGCGAGCTGATGCGCCTGGTGGCAAGGGCGCAGGCTTTGCGCACCCGGCTCTCCAGTTTGCTGTATTTGAAGCTTTCATAATAAAATGTTGGGGGACATGAGGCATGCCTGTTTTTTACTCAAAACCTGACGAACAGGACTAGATGGAGGCTTTCTCTCCTTGCCCACGGGTGTCTTTTACTCATCGGAATGGAAGAATAGAGGCTGCAGGAGGGGTCCCAGAGGGTACCCTTTCCCGACAGCAGCAGTGAATGGACCAAATGTGGAAAGATGGGACAGGAAGAAACACCGTGACCCATCCAGACAGCCTGACTGTCCATGTGCGGAGGCCAGAGTAGCTGCTCAGTAAACAGGAGGGAGTGAGTTTAGTAAGGCTGCTGGGTGTACCAGCATGAATCAGCTGTATTTCTCCTTTGGAGCAACAGTTGGAAAAGAAACATTTAAAAATCTACCCTCCAGGTGTCTCCAGGATAAACCTAACGAAGGTGGTATGCGCACTATGCTGAGCACTAAACACATTGTGACGTTAATTCCCAAGGCGTGATTCCTCTGCAGAATTGGGGGCCATGTTGTCAGGTCTCTGGGGAAATTGACCAGCTGACTGTGCACCATAGTGGAAACCGAGGCCCTGGAGGAGCAGGGGCTGAGCTGAAGACCCCAGGCGGGGGCCACAGTGATGAGAGACCCAGGATGGGGGAAGGAGGGAGCTGACTGACAGGCATGTGGGCCCTGGCCTCTGCCTGTGTGGTCCTACACACCGGTGTCTCACGCACCCCATGGGTGGGGCAGGTGGGCCCAGCACCTTGGTCATTCACACTGTCCCACTGCAGGGGGATGGAGGGTTAGCTGAGGCCTCTTCCCATGCTGGACCGTCTCAGAAGCAAGGTGCAGCAGCGGGGGGATTCAGCGTGAGGTCTCCTGGGGGCGCAGCACACCATGGGGCCTGCTAGCACTCAGGCCCCAGAGGGTGGCCGGCTGGTGCTGGGAGGGGCAGAGAGGGTGCGGCAGGTTGCTGGGTGTGCACACAGGCCGCCACCCCTGGGCGCTGTCTGGGGCTCAGCCAAGGATGGGAACTAGCAGGTGAAAAGCTGGCCAGGGCAGGGGTTCTGGAGCTTTTGTGTTTGCAGTTTTATGAGGTTGAGCACAGTAGCTGGTTCTCCATGCACACCTGGAGGTCCAGGTGGCTGGTGAGGGGCTACGAGAGACCTCCTGCCCCAGGCATGTCAGTTTCTAAGCCAAGGATGCAGGTTACTTTCCTCCCCATCGGCTTTGTGCGGCAAGCCTCAGGCTGGGGAAGGGGCTCGGCCTGGGACCCTTGCTCCACGGCGAGGGGGTGGGGCTTGTCCAACAGACGTTCACAACTTAACTGTCTGGACTTACAGGCAGGGCGCGGGCTGGGGGGTGCCCTCGAGGGTCCCTAGAACTGAGAGGGGAGAGTGCTGGTCAAATGGCTTGGTGGATGGGGGCTCAGAGAGCATCTGGGGACAGAGACGGGGCGTGGGGTGGTATGGATGTCTCCTCCAGGTCTCCGGAGCTAAAGAAGGCCTTGGGGTCACCAGGACTCTGTTCTGTGTTCACTCTTCCAGATGGGAGAAATTGGAGTGCGTGGGCGTGCTGGCGGGAAGGATCCCGCTGAGGACAGGGGAGCAGCCCCCAGTGGGCGGAGGCAGGGTTGGCCTGGGGACGGGGATGGGTGGGGGTGCTCACAGCCGGGGGGAGCCCCTGCGGGCATCCTTTTCCCTCCCAGACCGGGAAAGGAGGGGACAAGCATAAGGAGGGCTGTGAGGGGAACAGGAGATGCCCCTTGGAGGGGTGGGTGGTGCGCTGTCTCGTGGGCTGGAAGTCCCGCGGGCCTGATGTGCTGCTTCTCCCACAGGAAAGAATCTCTATACAAATGAATACGTAGCTATCAAATTGGTGAGTCCAAGCCCTGCCCCTAGCCCCAAGCGGCAGCTGTCCCGATGGACCTGGCCAGGGTCGGGGCGGGAGGAGGGCAGGCCTGCGCCCTGCGTGCCGCCCATGCGTCCTCTCGTCCCTCCCAGGAGCCCATCAAGTCCCGGGCGCCGCAGCTGCACCTGGAGTACCGCTTCTACAAGCAGCTCAGCGCCGCAGGTACCCCGGGGCCGGGCATGGGGAAACCGGGGGAGCCCGCCTGGGCACCGCGCTAGTCTGTGTCCTCCATCCGCAGAGGGCGTCCCTCAGGTCTACTACTTCGGCCCGTGCGGGAAGTACAACGCCATGGTGCTGGAGCTGCTCGGGCCTAGCCTAGAGGACCTGTTCGACTTGTGCGACCGCACGTTCACGCTCAAGACGGTGCTCATGATAGCCATCCAGCTGGTGCGGGCCGGGCTGGGGCGGAAGGGGCGGGGTGGGGCGGAAGTGGGGGGCGCAGAGGGCGGGCTGAGGCCCACCTACCGCCCGCGCACCGGCAGATCACGCGCATGGAGTACGTGCACACCAAGAGCCTAATCTACCGCGATGTGAAGCCAGAGAACTTCCTAGTGGGGCGGCCGGGCACGAAGCGGCAGCATGCCATCCACATCATCGACTTCGGCTTGGCCAAGGAGTACATCGACCCCGAGACCAAGAAGCACATCCCGTACCGTGAGCACAAGAGCCTGACAGGCACGGCACGCTACATGAGCATCAACACGCACCTGGGCAAGGGTGAGTGAATGCAGTGTGGGCCGGGCAGGGGATGGTGGTTGGGAGGGCCAAGCTGACCTGCTGTCCCCCGCAGAGCAGAGTCGCCGTGATGACCTGGAGGCGTTGGGCCACATGTTCATGTACTTCCTGCGCGGCAGCCTACCCTGGCAGGGGCTCAAGGTGGGTGGGTCAGGCCGGGTGGGCAGGTGGGAGGTCTCCCGCGGGTGGGCGGGGGGGCCAAGGTGCTGACTGCACTCCCCCGCAGGCCGACACGCTCAAGGAACGCTACCAGAAGATCGGGGACACCAAGCGGGCCACTCCCATCGAGGTGCTTTGTGAGAGCTTCCCAGGTGAGAATCGTCTCCCCACGTACCCCCGCCCCCTTGCTCTGCAGACCCCTGCCCAGTGCCCCCGCCCCGGGCCTCCACTATCCCTGTTGGTGTCTGCAGAGGAGATGGCCACCTATCTGCGCTATGTGCGGCGCCTAGACTTCTTCGAGAAGCCGGACTACGACTACCTGCGCAAGCTCTTCACTGATCTCTTCGACCGCAGCGGCTTCGTGTTTGACTACGAGTACGACTGGGCCGGGAAGCCCCTGGTACGTGGAGGGAGGGGGGCTGGCACGGGAGGGGCCCCTGGCAGGTGAGAGTGGCTGGTAGGGGCCCCCAGCTGAGCCTCAGCTGCCTTTGGCTCCCTTGCAGCCCACGCCCATCGGCACGGCTCACTCTGACCTGCCCGCGCAGCCTCAGGTTCGAGAGAAAGCCTTGCTCTACAGCAAAAACCAGGTGAGTGCCGGGCCAAGGACCGCACCAAAGTGTGTGTGTGTAGGGGGGTGGGGGTGTCAGGCGGGGCCTACATGACTCCCCACCCCCGCCCCCCGCAGGCACTTAACTCCACCAACGGGGAGCTGAATGCTGACGACCCCACCGCCGGGCACTCCAACGCCCCCATCACAGCCCCTGCAGAGGTGGAGGTGGCTGACGACACAAAGTAAGGCCCGCGGCAGGGATGGGAAGCAGGGATGTCCTGGGTCCTCACCCTTCTCCACCCTCACCCCTTCCGCAGCTTGTGCCCCCTTCCAGCCTTGCGTCCCCCTTCCAGGTGCTGCTGTTTCTTCAAAAGGAGAAAGAGAAAATCGCTACAGCGACACAAGTGACTCCAGGGCAGTGACCCCCGAATCCTCCCGCTGCAGCCCCCCGGGGCCAGCTTGTCCATGGCCGCGTTGGCCACAGCCGGACGCAGACTGCAGGCCGGCAGCACTGCTGCCCCCTGCGCCGGGTCACGACCTTCACATAAGACTTTGGCCGAGATTTCTACACCTGTGTCTAGTCCTCCCCTCCGAGAGCATTAACTATTTAAAACAAGGAAAAGAGAAACCACAGCGGCTGCCCTGCCCTGCGCCCCTGCCCGCGTCTGCTGAGTGAGTAGAGCGGCCGCCGGCACCGCCGCCTGCCCGTTAGTGTCATAAAGTCCAGCTTGTCTCCCTCGATCCAAAGGCCGTTTTCTCGAGGGGGCGCTGCGGGGCGTTGCTGCCGGGGGTGAGCCCGCCCTGGGCCTCCCCAGACTGGAAGGGAAGGCGGGGTGGGGGCGGCCCCCAACCAAAATGCTGCACCAAAGCCTGGGCCGGCAGGCGCGGCCCTCAGGGGTCCTGTGCACCTGTCGGTGGAGCCGCCGGCCTGAACTTGGGCTGGGGGCAGCCACCTCGAGGCCCGTGGGCGGCGCGTGTGTGGGCTTTTTGTGTCGCTCCGCGCTGCCGGCCGAGCCTGGAGACAAGCGCCTTAAAGCCCGTCTGAGCCCCGCAGGTGTGTGTGGAGCGGGCAGCCCCGTCAGTGCGGTCCCAGTGGTCCCCTGGGGCTGCGAGCTGCGGGCAGAGCAGCTGGGGCGTCTTCGCGGTGCGTGCGTCTAGGTCTGGCTTTACAAAGTGTACAGAAATGGCACTTCCGTTTCTCTGATGCTTCCTGGAAGCCATAGAACTTAGGGGCTTTTTTAAAAAAAATAAAGGAAAATGAAAACACTTGCCAGCGTGGTGTCCAGTCTGTCAGAGGGGTGTGTCTGGGAAGGGACAGGCACCACTGGGTGTCCGGAAAGGAGGTGCACGACTTGGGGAGGGAGCCAGGGAGTAGCAACGCCCTGCTCAGAAGAAACGGAGGTGGGAAACAAGGTAAGAGAACTGAAGTGGAGATAAGAACCGAGTTGGTTTATATGGGGCAAGTGGAAAATCAGTTAACTACATCACAGTGAGAATAGAGGAGCCACAAATACAAACGTAAAGAGTGGGGAACTTTGCCCCAGTTTACACACGTCCACTTGAAACCCCCACTCAGACGGATTCCCTTCCAGGAGCAGAAGGGCCTCAGCCAGTGTCTGGATGGCTGGGTCTCCAGTGAAACCTGCAGTAAAGCAAGGAGCCCTGGGATGGCTGAGGAAACGCCCTCTTGGGGGCCTAGAGTTTGCGCCAAACCCTCAGTGGGGTTGGTCTTAGGAGATTGGGCCCCCAGGATGGAGCCAGGGTCCCTATACAGAGAGGAAGAATGACCACTGATCTGGAGGACGCAGCAGGAAGGCAGCCGTCTGCAGGCCAGGAGGTGGGCCCTCACTAAGATCCGGCCATGCTGCCCTCTGACTCTGGCCTGACCCAGATTGTAGCGGCTCCTGGAGCAGCTTCACAGGGACCCCAAGTCACTGACGACAACATGAGGAAGCCCCGAGGCATGCAATGTCCTGCCCATGAAATAAGTAATGTGCCCAGCCTCTCCAGAGCCTGGCCTCCCGCCCACCCCTGCCGGGCCTTGGGGGCAGCCAGCTAAGATGGGTAGAGGTCCCGCATCCCCACAGCCTAGGGCTCCCCAGAATGTAACATGAGACCTGAGACGGACAAGACTCTCCCAGCAGTGGAAGATGTGAAACCACCTAGGATCAGAAATTCAAACGTGAAGGACAGACACAAAAACCGGACCCAGAACCAGCCAATCAGATTTGGGAAGCAAAGGTAAAAATAAGTGAAATTTTCATTTAGAAACAGAGAGTAAACTGTTAAGGTGCATGAGGCTCCAAGGAAGATCAGAGAAAAGGCTTGGGGAGAAGAAGAAGGGCGTGAAGAGAACGCTGGCAGTGAGCAGCCAGAGAACTGCCTGCCAGTGCAGGGGACTCGGGTTCCATCCCTGCTCCAGGAAGATCCCACATGCCCTGAAGCAACTAAGCCTGTGTGCTGCAAACTAAGCACACTTGCTGAGCCTGTGCTTTAGAGCCCAGGAGCCGCAACTGCTGAAGCCTATGTGCCCTAGAGCTCACGCTCTGCAACAAGAGAAGCCACTGCAATGCAAAGCACCCACGCACTGCAGCTATAGAAAGCCCTCGCAAGGCAATGAAGACCCAGGACAGCTGAAAATAAAAATGAATTATTAAAAAAAAAAAACTGCTGCTGAAGGGAACTTTTCCACGTAGAGCCTGGAGTCTCCACCGTGAGTTAGAGGACAGTCACCCACAAGACATGTCCTCACAAGACAGCTGGGTTTTAAAGGTGACGACTAGTCATGCCTGAGGGCGAAGTGGTAGCATCGTACTCCCAGGCCGGAAGATCTGGCATTGCAGCCTTTTTGGAAGCTGGTGAAACAACCCTGAGCCGAGGCTTCCACGTGTGTCCTAGGCGTCTCTTCAGCCCTGAGGCCTCAAGGTCAGCTCTGCCTGACCGGGCATGGGGGAGTGGGGTGATGGAGGCCATCTCTGTGTCATGGGGAAGTGGAAATGGTGCTGTCAGGAGGGCAGGCAGAGGAGGCCAGCCCAGCCCTGTGGTGATGGAGCCCTAGAGGCGTTGGTTCACAGGGCAGTTTTTGTTATAAACAGGGAACAAGTGCAGAACAGAAGACCACCTGTATGCTGTTGGCCCATTCCCACTTAGACCTGCTTTGTGCTGTTTACCATTTATTGTACTTCTGACATTATATAAGCCCATGATTCCCCTGTAGTCATATTTGCTTTATATGGTCAAGTCTTTCAGTCACATTTTTAAAAGAGTGTTGTGTGTTTACCCACATGGTCAGGCTTCCTGCAGATCTACCAGAGGTTCTCTCTGAGTTCCTGAAGAGCTTCCTATAAAATGCCCATGGTGTGAGTTCATTGGCAGCAAATTCTCCCACCTTTTGGTGGCCTGAAAATACCTTTATTTCACCTGCATCAGCAGGAGGTATTTTTGCTGGGAATGGAACTTTGGTTCGGCAGGTGGCTTGGGTGTGACTTTGTTGGCCTCAGCGTTTTGAAGATGCTGCTCCATCGTTCCCAGTGAGAGTTGAATGGGCACTGTCTCCTTCAAAGGAATGTGTCCTTTCTTGTCCTGTGTGCGTTTTATCTTAGTTTTAAATTTATTTGATTCAGATGTGAGGTTTGTTGTTTTATTAAAGAATAGTTGATTTAGTGTTAGTTTCAGATGTACCAGCAAAGTGATTCAATTATATGTGTGTATGTGTGTGTGTATATATATAAACATAAGTATTCTTTTTCAGATTCTTTTCCATTATAGTTTATTACAAGATACTGAATATAGTTGCCTGTGTTATACTGTAGGTCCTTGTTATCTGTTTCATATATCCCACTGTGTATCTGTTAATACTAAATTCCTAACTTATTTCTTCATCAGTCTCCATCCCCTTTGATGAACATAGTTTGTTTTCTTTGAGTCTATTTCTGTTTTGTAAATAAGTTCATCAGTGTCATATTTTAGATGCCACATATATGTGGCATCTTATGGTATTTGTCTTTCTCTGACTTATTTTGATTATTATGATAATCTCTAGGTCTACCCATATTGCTGCAAATGGCATTATTTCATTCCTTTTTATGGCTGAATAGTATTCCACTGTATGTATGTACCATATCTTTATTTTTATGGCATCTTTTTTTTTTTAAACACCAAAAACTTTTTTGTATTCGGGTATAGCCAGTTGTACCACATCTTATTTATCCGTTGCTCTCTCAGTGGGTATTTAGGTTGCTTCCATGGCTTGGCTATTATATAGTGCTGCTATGATCACTGGGGTACATGTATCGTTTCAAATTGGAGTTTTGTCTGGAGGTACGCCCAGCAGTGGAATTGCTGGATCTAATGGCAGCTCTTCTTTAGTTTTTTTTTCATTAATTATGTATTGGGCTGTGCATGCTTCCTCTAGTTGTGGGAGTGGGAGCTGCTCTCTGGTTGTGGTGCGGTGGCTTCTCTGGTTGTGGAGCATGGGCTCTAGAGCTTGAACTCGGTACTTGTGGTGCTTAGGCTTAGCTGCCCCTTGGCATGTGGGATCCTCCCAGACCAGGGATCGAACCAGTGTTCCCTGCACTGGTGTGTAGATTCCCAACCACTAGACAGCCAGGGAAGTTCTTTTTTTAAGGAACTTCCATACTGCTCTCCACAGTGGCTGCACCAATGTGCATTCCCAGAAACAGTGCAGGAGGGTTCCCAGATCCTTTTCATCATTTGTTATTTGTAGACATTTTCATGATAGTTATTCTGACTAGTATGAGATGGTACCTCATTGTAGTTTTGATTTGTGTTTCTCTAGAGATCAAATTGCCAACATCTGCTGGATCATCGGAAAAGCAAGAGAGTTCCAGAAAAATATCTATTCTGCTTTATTGACTATGCCAAAGCCTTTGACTGTGTGGATCACAATAAACTGGAAAATTCTGAAAGAGATGGGAATACCAGACCACCTGACCTGCCTCTTGAGAAACCTGTATGCAGGTCAGGAAGCAACAGTTAGAACTGGACATGGAACAACAGACTGGTTCCAGATAGGAAAAGGAGTCCGTCAAGGTGGTATATTGTCACCCTGCTTATTTAACTTATATGCAGAGTACATCATGAGAAACACTGGGCTGGAGGAAGCACAAGCTGGAATCAAGATTGCTGGGAGAAATATCACTAACCTCAGATAATGCAGATGACACCACCCTTATGCAGAAAGTGAAGAGGAACTAAAAAGCCTCTTGATGAAAGTAAAAGAGGAGTGAAAAAGTTGGCTTAAAGCTCAACATTCAGAAAACGAAGATCATGGCATCTGGTCCCATCACTTCATGGGAAATAGATGGGGAAACAGTGGAAACAGTGTCAGACTTTATTTTTGGGGGCTCCAAAATCACTGCAGATGGTGATTGCAGCCATGAAATTAAAAGATGCTTACTCCTTGGAAGAAAAGTTATGACCAACCTAGATAGCATATTCAAAAGCAGAGACATTACTTTGCCAACAAAGGTCCAGACGTCTAGTCAAGGCTATGGTTTTTCCAGTAGTCACATATGGATGTGAGTTGGACTGTGAAGAAAGCTGAGCACTGAAGAATTGATGCTTTTGAACTGTGGTGTTGGAGAAGACTCTTGAGAGTCCCTTGGACTGCAAGGAGATCCAACCAGTCCTTCTAAAGGAGATCAGTACTGGGTGTTCTTTGGAAGGAATGATGCTAAAGCTGAAACTCCAGTACTTTGACCACCTGATGCGAAGAGTTGACTCATTGGAAAAGACCTTGATGCTGGGAGGGATTGGGGGCAGGAGGAGAAGGGGACAACAGAGGATGAGATGGCTGGATGGTATCACCAACTCAATGGATGTGAGTCTGAGTGAACTCCGGGAGTTGCTGACGGACAGGGAGGCCTGGCATGCTGCAATTCATGGAGTCACAAAGAGTTGGACACGACTGAGCGACTGAACTGAACTGAATACTTAGGAATGTTGAGCATCTTTTCATGTGCTTGTTGGCCATCTGTATGTTGTCTTTGGAGAAATGTCGTAGGTCTTTTTTTCCTGCCCATTTTTTGATTGGTTTGTGTGTTTTTTATTGATCTGTATGACAAGTTTTCTACTTATCCTTCTGACCATTTGGTGAGCTTCTTAGATCTGTGGGTTGATATTTTTCATCAGTTTGGGGAAATTTCTTATGATTATTTCTCCAGATATTTGTTTTGCTCATGTTTTCTATTTCCCCCCCCCAGGAATCCAGTTGCCTGTATGTAGGACTTCCATGTGATCCTACAGGTCTCTCGCACTCCGCCTGTTTCCCCTGATTTTTCCCTCTGGGCTTCCATTTGGGTAATTTCGACCTGTCTTCAAAGACATCCATCCCCCTTCTGTTGTGTCTGCCTGTAAGCTGCCCACATTCTCTAAATCTTGCTTAAGTATTTTCTAGTCCCAGAACTTCCTTTTCTTTCTTTGTAAAGTTTCCATTTCTCTGTTGAAATCCTCCATCTTTTCAACCTCCTGCCGTTTTCCTCTATATTCTTTAACAGATTCATTACAGAAATTTTTAAAATCCCTGACAACTGACTTCAACATCTGAGTCGCCTGTAGGTCTGCTCCTACCAGCTGTTGTTCCTTCTTCATTTCAGATAACATTTTCCTCCTTCATTGTATCAAAATTTTTACCACATCCCAAGCACTGTACGAGGATGATCTGCCAGATAGATCTGCACCAGAGAGCAGTGGGGGGTGGGGCCCTTACAGGAGCTGAGCTGGCTGACTGGCTGCACTTCCCCAAGTTAGCTTCCTTTCTAGTCCAGGTGTCCTGACGTTCACTGTCTTGACCTGCGACTCCTGCGTGATAGCAGAAAAAGAACATTTTTTTCACTCTGCCTCTTCACCCCCACGCACTCCCCACCCAGCGCAAGGCAAGGTCCCATAGGAGACAACCTGGGCAGTGCTTCTAGCCCCTCCAGGGTCCGGGCTGTCCTGCCAGCCCATACGGCCCCAGCAGTGCCCAGTTCCTCCGAGGCTGCTGGGGGTCACTCACCTGGAAGGGGCTCTTTCCTCACTGGAATCTAGTTCTTCTCGATTTCTTAGCATCCATGTTTCATCAATATATTTTAAATTATATATAATTATTATAATGTAGGGTATACAATGCGATGATCTAATATACAGATGCATACAGTCAAGGTAATTACCACATCCATCACCTCACATGGTTACTTTTTTGTGTGTGTGATGAGAGATCTACTTTCTGGGCCAGTTTCAAGTGTAAAATACAGTATCATCAACGGTGGTCATCATGCTGTAGTTGAGATCCCTGAACTTACTCATTTTATGACTGAAAGTTTGTGTCCTTTGACCAGCATCTCCCTTTTCCATAGCCCCAGCCCTTGGCAATCAGTTTTACACTCTGCCTCTGTGAAAGTTAAAGAGGAATGAAAAAGAGGAATGTTGGCTTAAAGCTCAACATTCAGAAAACGAAGATCATGGCATCTGGTCCCATCACTTCATGGCAAATAGATGGGGAAACAGTGGCTGACTTTATTTTTCTGGGCTCCAAAATCACTGCAGATGGTGACTGCAGTCATGAACTTAAAAGATGCTTACTCCTTGAAAGGAAAGTTATGACCAACCTAGATAGCATATTCAAAAGCAGAGACATTACTTTGCCAACAAAGGTCCGTCTAGTCAAGGCTATGGTTTTTCCAGTGGTCATGTATGGATGTGAGAGATGGACTGTGAAGAAGGCTGAGCGCCGAAGAACTGATGCTTTTGAACTGTGGTGTTGGAGAAGACTTTAAGAGTCCCTTGGACTGCAAGGAGATCCAACCAGTCCATCCTAAAGGAGATCAGTCCTGGGTGTTCATTGGAAGGACTGATGCTAAAGCTGAAACTCCAATACTTTGGCCACCTGATGCAAAGAGCTGACTCATTTGAAAAGACCCTGAAAGATTGAGGGCAGGAGGAGAAGGGGACGACAGAGGATGAGATGGCTAGATGGCATCACTGACTCGATGGACGTTGAGTCTGAGTGAACCCCGGGAGTTGGTGATGTACAGGGAGGCCTGGCGTGCTGCGGTTCATGGAGTCGCAGAGTTGGACACGACTGAGCAACTGAACTGAACTCTGTGATTTCACCTTTAATATGTCCCACACATAAGCAAGATCAGACGGTAGTTAATCTTTCTGTGTCTTCACTCAATGTCATCCAAGTTCATCCAAGTTGTTGCAGATTGCAAGACTTCCTTCTTTTTAAGGCTGAATAATGTGTATGTGTGTATTTCTGCTGTATGCAAATTAGGAATGATTTCTAACTAAATAATGTGATTATAATGTATCTGCAACATATATATCATATTTTCTTTGTTTCTGAGGTTGTTTCCATGTCTTGGCTGTTGTAAACAGTGCTGCAGTGAACATGGGTGCGAGTGTCTCTTTAATACAACTGATTTTATTTCCTTTGGATAAATACCCAGAATTGGGATTGCTGGTTGGTGTTGTTTAGTCACTTAAGTTGTGTCCAACTCTTTGCAACCCCATGGACTGCAGCACACCAGGCTCCCCTATCCTTCACTATCTCCCAGAGTTTGTTCAAATTCATGTCCGTTGAGTTGGTGATGCCATCCAACCATCTCATCCTCTGTCACCCCCTTCTCCTCTTGCCTTCAGTCTTCCCCAGCATCAGGGTCTTTTCCAATGAGTCAGCTCTTCGCATCAGGTGGCCAGAGTATGTAATTCTGTTTCAAATTTTTTGAGGAACCTCTATGCTGTTTTCCACTGTGGCTGTACATATATATGATTCCTGTAGTGAGTCTGTTCTTTTTCTAGTTTTTTTATAACCAGCTAAAGCTGTGGTCTGCCACATCAGTCTATATCCTGTCCAGAAATTGAACCCCTTCTACTATCTACTGAATGTCTGTAGGATCTGTCATGGTGGCCCTTTCTCACTTTTGATATTAGTCATGTGTTATCTGTCTTTAAAAACAAATGAACAACAACAAAAAATGAACAAAAAGAAACATTTTGCTGTGTTTTTGTCAAAGAGCCATCTGACGGTTTGTATTTCATTCATTTTCTGCTTCATTTTCAGCCTCATTATTTTGTTATTTCTCCTGTTTTGAGTGGAACTTGCTGTTAACTCTCTAGTGTCTTAAGATGAAAGCTTAGACCGTGGATTTTAAACTTTTATTATTGGGAGGTCCCAGTTGGTTCAGTGGTCAGGACTCAGCACTCTCACTATCAGGGCCTGGTTTCCGTCCCTGGTTAGGGAACTGAGATGTTACAAGTAACACAGTGCAACCAAACAACAATAATAAAAATAAACCTTCTTTTCCAGTCTATGCATAAAGTATAAACGTCCCTCTCAATTCTGCTTCAGTGGGATCATCAAATTGTGGTATGTTATAATCACAGTATCATTCAGTTCAAAATAGCTCCTTATTTCCATATAGTTTCTGTTTCAGCCTATGTTTATGTCAAGGAGTTGGTTAACAAACATCTGGGGATTTCTTGTTTTTATCCTGTGATTGATTCCAGTGTGATTCCACTTTAGCCAGAGACCATGCTTTGCAGGAGATAAATTATTCTTGAAGTACAGTTGACTTACAGTTTTGTATTAGTTTCAGATGTACAGCAAAGTGATTCAGTTACATTTATGTTCTTTTTCAGATTATTCTATTATAGATTACAGATACTAGATAGTTTCCTGTGCTTTAAGTAGGTAATCCCATACTCCCAATTTATCCCTACCCCTCATCCTTACCCTTGGTAACTGTAAGTTTGTTCTCTACATCTGTGAGTCTGTTTCTGTTTTGTAAATATGTTCATTTGTATTATTTTTTAGATTTCACATATAAGTGAAATGATGTTTGTCTTTCTTTCTTACTTCACTTAGTATGATAATCTCTAGGTCCATCCTTGTTGCTGCAAATGACATTATTTCATTCTTTTTATGGCTGAGTGATATTCCATTGCATACATGTACCACATTTTCTTTAACCACTCACCTGTTGATGGACATTTAGGTTGCTTCCACATCTTGGCTATTGTGAATAGTGCTGCTATGAACATAGGGGTGCATGGTTTTATCTGGATAGATGACCAGGGGTGGGATTGTCTATTTTTAGTTTTCTGAAGACTCTCCATATTGTTCTCCATAGTGGCTGCAACAGTTTACATTCCCACCAACAGTGTAGGAGGGTTCCCTTCTCTCCACCCCCTCTCCAGCATTTATTGTTTGTAGACTTTTTGATGATGGCCATTCTGATCAGAGACGTGATACCTCATAGTTTTGATCTTCATTTGCCTAGTATTAATAACTAGTGATGTTGAGCATCTTTTCATGTGCCTTTTGCCATATGTATCTCTTCTTTGGAGAAATGTCTATTTAAATCTTCTGCCCATTTTTTGATTGGGCCCTTTTTTTCTTTTATACTGAGTTGTATGAGCTGTTTGCATATTTTGGAAATTAATCCCTTATATGTCACTTGTTTGCAAATGTTTTCTCTCAATCCATAGGCTAGACAGCCTATTCATTTTGTTCAAGGTTTCTTTTGCTGTACTAAAGCTTTTAACCTGGAGAATGAAATGGCAACCCACTCCAGCATTCTTGCCTGGAGAATTCCATGGATAGAAGAGCCTGGTGGGCTATAGACTTCAGTTCAGTCGCTCAAGTCGTGTCTGACTCTTTGCGACTCAATGGACTGCAGCATTCCAGGTCTCCCTGTCCATCACCAACTCCTGGAGTTTACTCAAACTCATGCCCATTGAGTCTGTGATGCCCTCCAACCATCTCATCCTCTGTAAGCCCCTTCTCCTCCTGCCTTCAATCTTTCCCAGCATCAGGGTCTTTTCAAATGAGTCAGTACTTTGCATCAGGTGGCCAAAGTATTGGAGTTTCAGCTTTAGCATCAGTCCTTCCAATGAATATTCAGGACTGATCTCCTTTAGGATGGACTGGTTGGATCTCCTTGCAGTCCAAGGGACTCTCAAGAGTCTTCTCCAACACCACAGTTCAAAAGCATCAATTCTTTGGCGCTCAGCTTTCTTTATAGTCCAACTCTCACATCCATACGTGACTACTGGAAAAACCACAGCCTTGACTAGACAGACTATGGGGTCACAAAGAGGTGGACATGACAGAGTGACTTTCTTAACCTTTTAAGTTTAGTTTCCATCTGTTTATTTTTACTTTTGTTTCCATTACTCTAAGAGGGGGAGCCAAAAGAGCTATTGGTGCAATTTATGTCAGTGTTATGCCTATGTTTTCCTCTAGGGATTTTATACTATCCAGTCTTACATTTAGGTCTTTAATCCATTTTGAGTTTATTTTATATATGATGTTAGAGAAAGTTCTAATTTCATTCTTTTAAATTTAGCTGTCAGGTCTTAGCATCACTAGTGGAGACTGTCTTTTCTCCATTGTATATCCTTGCCTCACATACATACATACATACATACATACATATATATATATATATATATATATATATATATATATATATATATATATATATATATATATATATGTATATATGCTTCCATGCTAAGTTGCTTCAGTCACATCTGATTCTTTGCAACCCTATGGACTGTAACCCACCAGGCTCCTCTGTCCATGGGATTCTCCAGGCAGGAATAGTAGAGTGAGTTGCCATGCCTTCCTCCAGTGGATCTTCCTGACCTGGGGACTGAACCCGTGTCTCTTTAAGTCTCTTGCATTGGCAGGCAGGTTCTTTACCACTAGAGCCACCTGGGGAGCATATTTTATTTTTCAGTCTCACTGCATGGCATCCAGGGTCTTAGTTCCCCAACCAGGGATTGAATCCATACCCTCTGCAGTGGAATTGTAGAGTCTTAACCACTGGACTGCCAAGGAAGTCCATTTGCCTCATAGATTCATTGACAGTAAGTGCATGGGTCTCTCTGGTCTTTCTAGCCTGTTCTGTTGCTCCATGTCTTTTTGTTAGTGCTACACTGTTTTGATGACTGTATTCTGTAGTAGTGTGTGAAGTTATGAGTGTGTTCTGATTTCTACTGTTCTTTTTTCTCAAGATTGTTTTGGCTATTCAGGATTGTGTTTCCATATGAATTTTAAAATTTTTTCTTCTGGTTCTATGAAAAATGCAATTGGTTATTTGGAAGAGATTGCACTGAATCTGTAGGTTGCCTTGGGTAGTACGGACATTTTAACTATTGATTTTTCCAGTGCAAGAACATGCTATGTTTTTGCATGTTTCTGTGTTCATTTTCTTTCATCAGGCTCTCATTGTTTTTGGCCTACAGGTCTTTGCTTCCTTAGGTAGGTTTATTCCTAGGTATTTTGTCTTTGGTGCAGTGGTAAATGGGATTGTTTCCTTAATTTCTGATATTTCATTGTTAGAGAAAAGCAACAGCTTTCTGTAAATTAATTTTGTATCCTGCAACTTTACCAAATTCATTGATGAGCTTTAGTAGTTTTCTGGTAATGTATGTATAGCGTCATGTTATCTGCAAATAGTGACAGTTTTACTTCATCTTTTCCAACATGAATCCCTTTCATTTCTTCTTCTCTGATTGCTCTGGCTAGGACTTCCAAAACCTTCTTGGATAAGAGTGGGCAAGAGTGGGAATCCTTGTCTTGTTCCTGATCTTAGAGGAAATGCTCTCAGCTTCTCACCAGAGTACGGTGTAAGCTCTGGACTTGTTATATATGGCCTTTATCATGTCGAGGAACGCTGATAACTCCAGCTTCTGAAGTACATGTAGATCTGTTCTGTTTTGTCTCTCGCTTCATATCTGTGCACTGCTGTAGGGAGCTTGCACTGCGGTCCTCCTCCAGAGTGCAGGCCACATGTTCCATTGGCAGGAGACAGTCACAGCAGCTCACTGTGACCCTGAATAGCCACACGCCTTGGGAGTGGGGCACAGCCATCTTGGGACCCCTTCTAATGAGCCCACCGGCTTGTTGCCCAGCCTTTACTCTGGCATGCCCACAACCTGTGGGTGCCCAGGCTGACACCATTTGTCCTTCTGTCCTGAACTGTAGTGGCCCCAGGACAGGCTGCTCTGGGGGCTACAGTGGGAGGCCTGGTCCCCTGCCCCATGGACCCCTCACTTGGGGTCTGCCTACAGTGTGGCAGGTCTCAGGAAGTGACGAGGAGCCCAAGGGCTGGAGCTCAGGGGCTCAGAGTCTCTGCAGCCAGCCTGGTCCTGGGTCCGGTTCATCCCTAAGAGTCCTCACTGGACAGGAGGGGCCAGGATGGGTTGTGGAAGCAGGAGGACACCCCCCTGGGCAGAGCCAGCACGGCCACTCTGGGTTGCATCCCTGCCAACAAGATTCCTGGTTCAGGGGGTGGGGGGGGGGCTCCTGACACTCTTGGCTGCTCCAGAAGGAGCCCAGGGCAAGCCCCCATGTGATCTGGATGCGCTGAAGGTGAGAAGTCTGGCTCCACTGCCAGGACCCCATCACACTGGAAGCAGCACATGTCTCAGGGATTATACGTTTCTTTCCTTTATTTAAAAAAAAAAAACAAAAACATTTGGGGTGTGGTGTGCAGACACACCTTCCATGGCTTAGGGGAGGACACAGGCTCCAGATGGAAGCATGGGGGTGGGGTAGGGGCTGCACCCTCCAGCACCTTGGGCAGAGTACTTGCTGGGGGCTGGGAGTGGGGCTACAGGTTGGGCAGGCGGGCCAGTGGGGACGTGGCCACCATGGCTGGCCCGCAACATGGCCCCTCCCAGGCAGACCCGGTCTGCCACCCGCGTCCACAGCTGCAGGGGCGGGGAGGGGCGTCCAGGGAGGCTGGACACAGATGGTCCTTTACTGGGCCCAGGGGCAGGGCCTGGGCCTGGCAGGAAGCCGGCCTGCAGGACCTTGGGAGGGCTTGAGCCCTCATTCTCGGGCAGGTTGGGGGGCCTGAGCCTCCCCAGTGAACAGAGCAGAGGCACACAAGCCCCCCATGCCAGCTACGGCCCCGCACGTGCTCTCCTACCAGAGAAACAGGAATTCAGGATGCATTGCCATGTGCAGCTGAAACAAACAGGAGGCAACACCCTACACCAACCCTGAGTGGGGCTGCAGGGGTGGTGGGCGGGTGGACCCTCTGCTCAGGGCGGGGTTAGGCTGACCCTGCCCCCCAAGTCCTGAGGGGGATTGTCTCTGCCGCCCTGCCCACCCCTCCATCACCTTGGAATAGGCAGCCAGCTCACCGCACGCAGAGAGGAGCCCTCCTGGCCCTGTGGGGGGCAGCAGCGTGGGCGGCAGGCACAGCAGTGGGGCCAGGCGGCCTGCCTGGGCTGGGGGGCACCGGGCCAGTGGCCTAGGTGTAGAAGATGACTTCTGGAATCTGGCCGTCCTCCACCGATGTGCCATTGTTGTTCCCGGCCGCATAGCAGAAGGTGAAGCAGGTCTTGGCCCCCGTCGTGGGCGACTCGTGGGTCACCTTGCGCAGGCCCTTGGTGCCATAGTGGGAGTCTGGGCCCTGTGGGGAGGACCCAGCAGGTCCGCAAGGATGTGCTGCATAAGAACACAGCTCAGGGCCCACCCAGTGTGCGCAGCAGGCCTCCAAAGGAGGACACAAGGTTGTGCCCTCCCAGCCTCACATCCTTAGAGGTGGGCAGTAAACTGGGAGGCGAGGTCCTGGGTGGGGCTCAGAGACCCTGAGTCTGGGCTGGGGGTCAGGTTCAGGGTTGGGGTCCTGGGGTAGGTTTCTGGGGTCAGGGGCCTGGGTGGGGTGGGGTCAGGCACACCTTGAGCGTGGCACAGGCCGTGTAGTTGACGTTGGGCAGCACCTCCACCGGCTCCTTGAACATGACTCTGAAGGTGCTGGCAGAGCCGTCACAGCTGAAGCCCGTGTCGTTCTGGCCCAGAACCGTGTTACTGTCCGTGTGGATGATCTAAGGGCCAGAGCCGGGCACAGCTCACCCCGGTGCCCCCAACCCGGTGCCCACCCACAGGACCCCACGGAGCCTGGATGTGAGGACTAAGCTAACCTGAAAGGAGGAGGCCAATGGTGGGGGTAGAGAGGCATGGTCCTGGGTCCCCCCTTGACTAGCGGAAGAGGGGTGGGATGTGAAGAAGGGGCGAGAAGAGGAAGGGGTGATCTGGAGGGACAGGGCCCAGAGGTAGGGGCAGGACCTGGATGTTCACTTGGTAATCTGTGGGCCCATGGATAGAGCCGTAGAGCCCGAAGCCGACCACAAAGATGCGTTTGTTGACCGAGAACCTGAGGGCATCGGAGGAAGGAGATGCTGAGTGACCTCCACCAACCAGGCCCTGCCCCTCCCCATGGGGAGGCCCCAACTAGGCCCCGCCCCACAACTTGCCCTGCCCATGAGACTTGCCCCGCCCACCTGATGCGGTCGCTCGTGCCGCTGTAGCCCCAGCGGCTCTCCACCTGCTGGAAGCGGTTGATGCTGCATTCCTTCCCGCGGAGGCAGCAGCGTGGCCGATCAATGAAGTCCACACGTGGCTTGGGATTGACGGTGAAGTGCAGGAAGAGGCTGACCACCTCACGGTCCACCAGGATCCCCGACTGCGCGGGCCCTGTGGGCACAGGAGGGAGTTGGGAAGGATGGGGCAAACCGTGAGCGCACAAAGACACCAGAAGGCAAGACATAAGACCCAGCCTCTTTTCTCTGCAAACCGTCATGGGTCCAGGCAGCCCCTGGGCGGGGGGGCGGGGGGGGAGTGTTAGTGAGGGGGAAATGGCCCTTCCAAGAGCGTTTGGGGAGCGGTCCCAGGTTGACATGGGGCCAATGCTCCAATGTGCTAGCTAACTGGGCAAAACCCCTTTCAGCTACTCGGGTCTCCTGACCCCCTCGGGGACTACCTAGGGGAACACCATGGGTCCACAGAGCTCATGCCCCTGCCTGTCTACCCCAGGCACCTACAGATGCGGGGGTGCTGGCCCCAAGTCAGGCCTGGAGCTGGGGAAGACTCTGGAGGTGGGAGCCTAGATGCAGCAAACCCAAGAACTCAGAGGAGCTTCTGGTGGGGAAGACCAGTGTGCTGGGGTCTCCTGGGCCACAGGGCGGGAGGATTACACCCGCCCTGCCCACCACCTGTGGCAGGACAAGGTGCCTGCAACAGGCCTAGATGGCACTGCCCTCCTTTACAGGAATCGCTCATTCACCAGCTTTGAGCTCGTTTCTGGGGCAGGTCAGCCATGGCCTGGCTCACAGACCCGGTAGCCCCATGTACGCATATTGCAGCAACAGGGGAGAGATGTCTGTGGAGCACATAAGATACAAAACTGAACACAGACAGGAACCGCTCTTTAAATCTCCACACAGAAAACAGAAAGCAAACCACCTGTGACCTCAGTCCTGACGCACACAGCCAGGGTAGTCTTTGGGGGACATTTTCCCAACCTTCTCTCTACTTTCCTACATTTTCAAGGGGAATAGAAGAGGCAGGAAAATTCTCCAAAACACAATTGAGTGACAAACAGCCAAAGCCCCAGAGGTCCCGCCCATAGCAGAAGGACAAGGCCCAGGTCTGGCACACACCCCAAGAGCTTGCATGTGGGGGGCGGGTGCTCCAGCCTGGGGACCCTCATGGGAGGAGGGGCGAGGGGGCCAAGAAAGGCTGGAGGGTGGTACTTCCAGGAGACCTGAGACCCTGGGGGGCTTTGGAAACCAGGTGGGCTGAGGGACCAGGAGGAGAGCTATTTCAGGGTGACAAGCAGGGCTGGAGAAAGAGGAATCCTGCAAGGCTCACACAGGCATCTTAGGTTGGGACAGCTCAACACTATAGCTGAGGGCTCTCACCTGGAGGTCCCAGCTCCCCAGGGAACACTGGGCAATGTTTGTGATATCCGTGATCATCAAGATAAGGGTGGGACTTCCCTAGCAGCCCAGTGGTTAAGAACCCGCCGTGCAATGCAGGGGACTCTGGTTGAATCCCTGGTTGGGGAACTAAGTTCCCACATGCCACAGGGCAACCAAGCCTCAGTGCCACAACCAGAAAACCTATGTCCTGCAACTACTGAAGCCTGCACCCTAGAGCCTGTGCACCACAACCAGAGTCCATGCACCGAAATGCAAGATCCTGCGTCCCACAACTAAGACACAACGCGGCCAAATAATTAAAATCTTAAAGAAGACAAGCGGGGCTCTTGGCATGGAGGGAGTGGGGCTAGGGAGGCTGCTCCACACCCCACAGCACCCAGGACGGCCCCGTCACTGTGGTGCTGCCAGGGTCTGGTATGAGGAAGTGCTAAGTATTTGATGGATAAGTGAGCCCCAGAGTACCGGAGACGGCCTCTGAGGCTGTACCCAAGTTCTGCTGTGCCACCAGTGACTGCCAGATAAAACAGGTCACCTGGTCAAGTCAGATTCTGATCATAGAGAGCTGACCCATAGAAGAAGTGCCTCCCCGCCACTGCATGGCAGACACACTGGAAAATGATCTGTTTGCTGTCGCTGTTCAATCTGGAGACCCTGAACCAGAGCGGGAATAGGAGCAGCATGACCTGGGAGAGACAGGACGTGGTGCACCTGCTGTGGGCTAGAGCTCCACCCAGAACCTCCCAGGCCAGTGTGGCTCCAGGACCAAGGTTGGCATCAGCCACGAAAATGACCCAAAGGGGAGGCCCAGCCTCCCTGGGGGAGGGTGCCAAGTTGGCATCTACTGCCACACGGCCCAAAGGATTGGAGGGTCCCCATGGGGCAGGAGGTAGGGCCAGGGCCAACCCTGCCTAGGCCTGAGTCCCAACCTGAGCCCTGCAGCATGGCTCCAGACACCTCTCAGCCCTTCATAGGCTCATGGAAGACCCGGACGCCACAGCCCATTCCCCGGACATGAGCCCCTGTTGGGGATCTGCAACACTCAAGACACACGTGTGTGGACACTTGAGATGTGGGGACTCAGGATGGTTGGCCTCTGGAGGTCATTCCAACATCAGGGTCTCAAGCCCAGTCCTGTTCTCACACGGACACGGCTGGCGCCTGACCCACTGTGGCCAGGCTGAGGGTCACATGACTCACACTCGGGATCACACTCCTTGTCAGTGCCCCTGTTACCTGCAGCGAACTCCTCAATGGTCATCAGTGGGAAGCGGATGAGGGCCAGCGCCTTGCCCAGAACCTTCCGTTTGTTCTCGGGTGTCACCTGCAGCTGCTGCCGCTGACATTCAGCCTCGGACCAACGGACAACGGCTGTGAACAGGCGCACCTCTCGGATGCCCAGCGTGTCCCGCTCCAGCACCGCCACCAGTGTGTCTGCAGGGAGGGGCTGTCAGCGGGTGCGGCCCCACCTCGGGGATGAGGTCTGATGGCCCCTGGGCGGCGACCAGTGTGCCTCACCTAGGTCGATGTCCGTGAAGCCCTCAGCTGTGATGGCGTCAGCCGTGTTCTTGTCAATGTTCTCCAGACATAGGCTGGCAAGCTGTGGTTCATCAAAAAGTCTTGCCTGGAGAGTGGGAGGGCAGTAAGAGAAGAGCCATGTCAACACCCAGCCACATGAACCCTGGCTCCACACTGGGCATGGATTTCAAGTCCTGGGAGCCGAGCAGCAGCCCAGAGATTATCATCTTCCAGGGTCCCAGACTCACAGTAACCACTGTCTGGGGATGGGGGCGGGGGAAGGGCAGGCTTGCACCTCAAAAGTCAGGATACTGAGAGGTTCAGGCTGGAGGTGGGCCCAGTCCTCCCCAGGTCAGGCAGGAGCCTTGGGGAGAGGGCAGAGAAGGACCCACAGGACACTGCAGAGATGTGCCCCTAATATGAGAACTCATGCACAGGGTGGGGCCCAGGGATGCCCGGGAAGCTGTGGGGCAGCCCAAACCCACACCCCTATGCACTGTGCTCTGCCTGGGGCTGGGCTAGGAGGCCAGGACGCCCCACGTGGCTGCAGCTCTCAGGAAATGGTTGGGAACAGTCCCCATATGACAGCCCAGGCTCTAGCACTCGAGAGCAACTCAGCAGATGCGCCGGGGCCCAGACACCACGGCAGCGAGGGGTCATAGAGCCACAACTACACTTGGGTGCTGCCCTATCCCAGCCGGCCTCTCAGTGGTCCAGCCCCGTCACAGTCAGTGGGACCAGACAGCCTCAGACGTGCCCCTCTAACTTAGTAACGGAATACCTTTCTCCCCACACCTGAGCCCTGCACAAGGGCACCAAAACGTCCACAGGAGCGCAAGAGTAACCAGGGAAACTCACCCGCAGGGTGCAGGGTACAGTGAGGGAGGAACTTACCCTTCCACAAGATTTAGCAGACACCTAAAAGTCAAATGCACCAACCCGACCTCTCCTGCCCCAGCGGCGGCATCCTCACCCACCTATATCGCTGTCCAGACTCCGCACCTATGCCCCAGCAGGTCCCACGCCTTCCCCTCCCCCACATCCTTGCCCTGCCCCCTGCATCCCAGCCTTGCACCTGCGTCAGCAGCATGAACGCGTTGTCAGCCCGCAGGTTCTTTTTCAGGAACTCCACACAGTGGGCCTCAAGAGCAGGCACCGCGTACTTCTTGGCAGTATACAGCGTGGTCATGACCGTCTCAGGCCCGATCTGAACTTCATCTGAGTAGAGAAACCTAGGGGCAGAGGCGGGTGTGAGGACAGCCTCCCTGCCCTCACCCTCCAGACCGGCCCAAGGAGCCATCCAAACCAGCACCAGTTGCCCTCTGACCTGTGGACTTGACCCCTCAAAAAAGTTACCAGGAAAAAGGAGCGGAGCTAAACTACCCACATGATACCCACGGAACGTATCTACACAGCAGGCAGCCTCTAACTCCTCTGTGGGCAGCATGGGATTTGCCCTGGGGCCATAACCCTCTGAACAACCCTCTGGCCCAGCCACAGCCAGCTCAAGCTCAACCACTGATGGGACCAGAAGTGCCAGCTGGAATTGCAGATATGGTGGCCGAGGTGACCACCTGTCCTCAGGCCAACTCTTTGTGTGGGTCAGAAGTGGGGTCGATTACAAAACCACAGGGAGAGAGTTGAGAAAGCAGCCCTTGGCCCGTCTGGTGGAAGCACCTCAGGGCGGCCCTGGGCATGCAGGAGAAATGATGTGTGTTCACAGCAGCACAATGCACAGGAAACCACCTGAGTGTCATCCACAGGCACAGAGCGGGAGTACAAGGGAGCAAGGGTGGAAGCCCAACCCACTGGAACAGCCCAAAGAGCAAGTTCCTGGAAGGTGCCCCCTCTCCTGGCACTCAGCACCCCCAGAACGCACTGGAAGCCTACACAGAAGCAGCAGGGATCTGGCGGGGTCAGGGACAGAATGGCCATCAATGTCAGCAGTGCTGAGGGGGACCTTGGAACAGACCAGGACATGTGGGAGCAGATGGGTGAGCCCCTCACATACAACGGAGGTAGTGTCCACCCTCTCAGGGGAACAGCCGTGGTCATCAAAACCCAGGGACAGAAAGAGAAACAGCAAACATATACAGAGAAAGACAGACACAGAGATGGAGACGAGACAGAACAGCCTTTCACCCCATGTCTCACCAAGCTTAGACTAAAGGGAGGGTTTGGCCAACTGCAATCTATCACTTTTTTTTGTCTTTTTAAAAAATAGACATTCTAATTTTTAAAAATTATGGTAATATATACATAAAATTTACCATTTTGACCATCAGTAGCATTAGTTACATTCGTTTCATTGTGCATTCATTCCCACTATCCATCTCCAGAACTTTCTCAGCTTCCCAAACTGGAATTCTGTCCCCACGAAACACTGACTCCCCACCCCTCCGCCAGCTCCTGGCCCCACCATCCACTTTCTGTCTCTGCATCTGACTCCTCTAGGACCTCCTGTTAGTGGAATCAGACGGTACCTGTCCTTTTGCATCTGGCTTATTTCATCATGTCCTCAAGGTCCATCTATGTTGGAGCAAGTGTCAGAATCCTTTTGAAGGCCAAGTAATACTCCAGCATGTGGATGGATCACACCTTCTTCATCCCTCATCTGTTCATGACAGCTGGGGTGTTTCCACCTTCTGGCTGTTGTGAATCACGCTGCTGTGAACGTGGGTGTGCAAATCTCTCTTCAAGCCCCTGCATCCCCTTCTTTTGGATCTGTACCCAGAGTAGGATTGCCTGAGCATATGGTGACTCTATGTTTAGATTGTGAGGATCTTCCGACTGTTTCCACAGTGGCTGCCCCATTTCACATTCCCCCAGAAGTGCATCATGGCCCCCATTTCTCCATGTCCTCGAGACAACTTGTTTGTTTAATATTGATCATAGCCATCCTGGTGGGTGTGAAGTGACAGCTCACTGTAATTTTACCACCTGGTTTGTAAATAAGTTTTTCTTGGCACTCAGCCCTGCCTACAGTTTACAGATTCTTCCAGGCCGCTTCTGCAGGATCAGCAGGCAGCAGTGGAAGCAGCACCCCCTGCCCTCTCTCGCAGGCAGCCTGTGGACCCTGGTCTGAAAAGCTGCCTAGAGACAGAAGTGAGATTACTCCACCAAGTGTTGTTTGTGGTCAGCCTGCAGAATTCAGCGTGGTTAGATGGAGCTAACAGGAACTGGTTTACATCCGAGGGTAACTGTGGATACCAGAGGGGAGAAGATGACACGGTTGGGGCAGGCGGCTGGGAGCGCACAACACAGATGGGACTGGATATGAATGGGACCGGCCAGGCAAGGCCTTGTCCATGGTGCTCAGAGCGGGGCAGGTCCACTCCATTTTCTTCCACTTTTTCTTTTCTCTTTCTCTCCCTCCCTCTCTCTTTGTGTGAATCAATGCCATTTTTATAATCAGAAGGGAAAAGAACTTCCCTGGCCAGCCAGAGGTTAGGATTCTGCATTTCTACTGCTGAGGGCCCAGGTTTGATCCCTGGTCAGGGAACTCCTAAGGTCCCCCATGTCCTGAGGCCAACAACAAAAAAGGCAAAAAAGGAAACTCCACATTTAAAAAGCTGTTTGACCATGTAGGATAGCCTTCAGGCTACACGTGTGGTCCACAGAGCTCGCCGGCCTCCACGGGGGTGCTGCCTCCACGGGGGTGCTGCCTCCTCGGCTTCCTGCAGTCTGTGTGTAGCACCTCTACCCCAAATCACTAGATTTGTTTTAAAGTCCTTGAGAAAAAAAATTGAAACTCGGAAAGAAAAAATACATGTTGAATTAAAAATCCTTACGTTAGGCTATTTCTTTAAAAACTCTTTGAGTACAAGGAATGAAAACTGGGAGATTCACCAACACGCGGGTGAACCTGAAACCACGATGCTCAGTGAGAGAAGCGGACACAGGACACGCAGGGTGTGAGTCCACTGGTGGGAAACGTCCAGAACAGGCCGATCCACAGACACAGAGGGTGGGTTCCTGGTTGTCAGGGGCTGGGGAGGGTGCGGTTCTGGGGATGGACTGTTCTGGAATTAAGAGGTGGCGGCTGCGTGCTCTGTGGAAAAACTAAATGCCACTAATAGTACACTGTACACTTTCAAGGGTGAGTTGAACAGTATGTGAAATATATTTTGAGACAAAAAATGCAAAATATGAAAATGGTGGGGGATGTCCAGAGTCCACCCCTCACTGAGAAGTTGAGTTCTAGAAATCTCAAGGGAGTCGCTTCTGGGACTCTGGAGGCAATGTCCCCAGGGCTCTATTAATTAACCATCAGGTATGTCTGTCCTACCCCCGGGTGGGAAGGACCTGGAAGGTCTTACTTGAGTAGTGCCAGGAAGGCAGCCGGCTCCACATCGGGCAGCTCGATCTCGGTGGACGTGGTGGCCATTCCCCCGTTGAACATGGCATCGAAGACAGCGCTGCCCACAGCCAGCACGAACCTAGGGAGTCAGAGAAGACCTGGTTACCCTCTGTGAGACCCACCAGTCTCCAAGTGCCCAAGCCTGGGGTCTCTTGAGGCCCTGGGATGTGGATGGCGAGCATCCCTGCAGTAGTAACACCCTGCCCAGAGCATCCTGCCCTAGATGCTTCTGGAAGGCAGGCCCTGAGGACTGAGAAGTTAGCTCCTGTGGATCAACAGTGAGAGGGCACAGATGCAAAACCATCTCCCTGGGGCTGCATGGACGACAGCTTTCTGCCAGTTCCACACGCCACAGGCAGCTCAGGCACTCCCCAACTCGTTCACTCCCTCCATCATTCATTCACTCACTCATCGTTCATTCACTCACTCGTTCACTCACTGATTCATTCAACCACTTGCTCCCTCATTCTCTCAACCACGTCACTCCCTCATTCTCTCACTCATTCATTTATTCACTTGTTCAACCATTGCTCAACCACTCTTTCACTCCCTCACTCATTTATTCACTCACTCACTCCACTGCTCTACACACATCCCCCAGGGTCAGGCTGCCAGGGAAGGCCTGGAGAGAACATTAGGACCGTGCTGAGTCTGTGGGGAAGGGTGTCGAGGCCAAGGGAGCGTTAGGATGTGAGTGGCCTCGGGGGCCTCAGGGTTCCACCAGTTGTGTACTCACGGTCCCCAGGCCTGCCCCATGACAGCCTTCCCCAAAGAGGACAGCCCCCTGCAAAGCCCTATTCTCTGGATTGCAAGCCACCATGCCTGCATCACACCTGCTCCCTGGGTCCTACTGTGACCCATGCAGGGCTCCGAGCACCCACCCCCTTGCAAAATCTCTGGATTCAGCAGTGACAGCCCACTCCCCGGCTTCTCTCTGCCCAGTGACGCTCCCCACAGCGCCCAGAAAACCCCACCCAGGCATCCCTCACTCCCTGAAAGAAGCCCGTCCACCCCTGCTCCTACCCACTCCTCCATCGTGGATGTGTGCTCCCAGCTCTGCCAGGCACTGGTCTGGCCCCCAGTCCTGCCCAGGGCTTAACAGCACTCCAAAGGCCAGGACAGAGATGGGAGCCAGGTGAGAAGCTAAATGCAGTGGATGAAAGGAGTGTCCCCAAAGTCACATCCCCCTGGAATGTCAGGATGGGACCTCGTCTGGAAACAGGGTCTTTGTGGATGTTACTTGCTAAGCCCAGGCTACCCTCATCCAGGCTGGGCCCTGACGCAATGGCTTATAATAAGACACCAAGGAGAGGCCACATGATGAGGGAGGCAGAGACTGAAGAGCCAAGGATGCCTGGGACCCCAGAAGCTGGAGGAGCCTCTGGAGGGAGCACAGCCCTGCCATACCCCATAGTAGACTTCTGGGTTCCAAGAGAGGATAACTGATGTGGTTTGCCCCACCATCTGGCCACCCCAGGATGCCCATGCCCTGTTCAGCTGCCAGCCCTGTTGTGTCCTTGGAGCCCCACTCATTCATCATGGCATCTGGGTCCTCAGCCCCACACACAATCCATATATGCAATGCTTTCCTGTTCCTCCTTTCTCCTAGATACAACAGAGCATCTTGATCTCCTATGGGGAAAACCATCCCTGACGATTCACTGGCAGGACATAAGAGGCAGACCAGCCGGGCCTGGTGTGTCTGTGCAGGGCCCAGGATGGTGGGGTATACATGTCCTCAGTGTTCCCGGTGGACAAAGTGACAAACTTCAGGCCTGGAAGAGCAACTGGGTCCAGGGGAGTCTGATCATCTCCACCTGCAGCCCTGCCCACCAGGCCCCTCACTGGCCTCCTGCCAGGAGTCTCCTATCCCCACCTCTCCGTCCATCCTCAAAACCATGATGATGAATATGGCAAATCAAAACCACTATGAGTGGACTTCCCTGGCAGTCCAGTGGTTAAGGATCCACCCACCAATGCAGGGGACGCAGGTTTGATTCATCCCACATGGAGAAGCTCTAAACAGTAACAAAAACAAGGCTAGGAGCTGACTGTGGCTCAGATCCTGAACTCCTTATTGGAAGATTCAGACTTAAATTGAAGAAAGTAGGGAAAACCATAGACCATTCAGGTATAACCTAAATCAAATCCCTTACGATTATACAGTGGAAGTGACAAATAGATTCAAGGGATTAGATCTGATAGAGTGTCTAAAGAACTATGGATGGAGGTTCATGACATTGTACAGGAGGTGGTGATCAAAACCATCCCCAAGAAGAAGAAATGCAAAAAGGCAAAATGGTTACCTGAGGAGGCCTTACAAATAGCTGAGAAAAGAAGAGAAGTAAAAGACAAAAGAGAAAAGGAAAGATATATCCATCCAAATGCAGAGTTCCAAAGAATAGCAAGGAGGTAAGGAAGCCTTCCTCAGTGATCAATGCAAAGAAATAGAGGAAAACAACAGAATGGGGAAGACCAGAGATCTCCTCAAGAAAATTAGAGATACCAAGGGAACATTTCATGCAAAGACGGGCACAAAAAAGGACAGAAACAGTATGGACCTAACAGAAGCAGAAGATATTAAGAAGAGGTGGCAAGAATACACAGAAGAACTATACAAAAAAGATCTTAATGATCCAGATAACCACGATGTGTGATCACTCACCTAGAGCCAGACATCCTGGAGTATGAAGTCAAGTGGGCCTTAGGAAGCATCACTACGAACAAAGCTAGTGGAGGTGATAGAATTCCAGCTGAGCTATTTCAAATCCTAAAAGATGATGCTGTGAAAGTGCTGCACTCAATAGGCCAGCAACTTTGGAAACCTCAGCAGTGGCCACAGGACTCCCAAAGAAAGGCAATGCCAAAGAGTGTTTACCACACAATTGCACTCATCTCACACGCTAGTAAAGTAATGCTCAAAATTCTCCAAGCGAGGCTTCAACACTATGTGAGCCAAGAACTTCCAGACGTTGAAGCTGGATTTAGAAAAGGCAGAGGAACCAGGAATCAAATTGCCAACATCCTTTGGATCATAGAAAAAGCAAGAGAATTACAGAAAAACATCTGCTTCATTGACTACACTAAAGCCTTTGACTGTGTGGATCACAACAAACTGTGGAAAATTCTTAAAGAGATGGGAATAGCAACCACCATACCTGCCTCCTGAGAAATTTGTATGCAGGCCAAGAAGCAACACTTCAAACCGGACATGGAACAACAGACTGGTTCCAAATTGAAAGGAGTATGTCAAGGTTGTATATTGTCACCTTGCTTATTTAACTTATATGCAGAGTACATCATGTGAAATGCCACGCTAGACGAAGCACAGGCTGGAATCAAGATTGCCAGAAGAAATAGCAATAACCTCAGATATGCAGATGACACCACCCTTATGGCAGAAAGTGAAGAGAAACTAAAAAGAGCCTCTTGATGAAGGTGAAAGAACACAGTGAAAAAGCTGGCTTTAAAACTCAACAGTCAAAAAACAAAGATCATGGCATCTAGTCCCATCACTTTATGGCAAATAGAGGGGGAAACAATAGAAGAGTGACATGTTTTATTTTGAGGGGCTCCAAAATCACTGCAGATGCCGCTGACTGCAGCCATGAAATTAAAAGATGCTTGTTCCTTGTAAGAAAACCTATGACAAACCTAGATAGCATATTGAAAAGCAGAGACATTAGTTTGCCGACAAAAGCCCATCTAGTCAAAACTATGGTTTTTTCCAGCAGTCATGTATGGATGTGAGAGTTACACCATTAAGAAAGCTTAGTGCTTAGGAATTGATGCTTCTGAACTGTGGTAGTGGAGAAGACTCTTGAGAGTCCCTTGGACAACAAGGAGATCAAACCAGTCAATCCTAAAGGAAATCAGTCCTGAATATTCATTGGAAGGACTGATGCTGAAGCTGAAGCTCCAATACTTTGGCCACCTGATTCGAAGAAAGGACTCATCTGAAAAGATCCTGATGCTGGGAAAGGTTGAAGGCAGGAGAAGGGATGAGATGGTTGGATGGCATCAGTGACTCGACAGACCTGAGTTTGAGCAAGCTCCGGGAGTTGGTGATGGTCAGGGAAGCCTGGTGTGTACAGTTCATGGGGTGGCAAAGAGTCGGACCCGACTGAGCAGCTGAACTGAACTGAACGCCCCAGGCAACTAAGCCCACGTGCCACAACTAGTGAGCCCATGCACCATAACTAGAATTCCATGCGACACAAGCAAAGATCCCACATGAGGCAATGAAGATCCTGAGTGCTGCAACTAAGATACGATGCAGCCAAATAAATTAAAAAAAAAAACAAAAAAAAAACCACCATGAGCCACTCCAGTATTCTTGCCTGGAAAATTCCATGGACAGAGGAGCCTGGTGCATTACAGTCCAGAGTCGCAAAGAGTTGGACACAACTGAGCACGCACGCACGCACTTACAGTGATAAGAGTCAAAAGCCTCTGCAAGATAAAAATTAATGAGAAAGTATGATGGAAATGCAGTATCAAAGCAAAAGCATCAGTTACAAAAAAACCCACCATGAGACATGACCTTACCCCTTGGACCACCAGCTAGAATAAAAAACCTAGACAATGACGAGAACTGCTGAGGATGTGGAGAAATCAGAGTCCTCAAGCAGGGTGACAGGGGCGGGGGTCATGAGGTGTGTAGCTGTGGTAGACAGGCCAGTGGTTCACCAGGGGGCGAAACATGAAGTTCCTGTCGACCCGGCAGTGCCACTCCCAGGGTATGTGCCTGAGAGAAGTGAACGCACACATCCACACAAAACCTGTGCATGAGTATTCAGCATGTCATGATCCACAGACTCCTGAAGATGGAAGCGACCCAGTGTCCATCAAGAGATGACAGACGAGCAGTGAGCACGTCATCCATACAAAGTGGTCTGTCCATACAAGGGGTGTTAGTTACCTTAAGAAGGAGATTTGGACTCATGTTACAACACGAACAGACGTTGAGAACATGATGCTCAGTGAGAGAAGCCAGACACAGAAGAACACAGAGTTTGGTTCAACTCACAGGTCCCTAAAGGAGTCAGATCCACAAGAGACAGGGAGAAGATGGTGGGGCCAGGAGCTGGGGAAGGCGATGGGGAGTCAGTGTTCCATGGGGACAGAGTTTTGGTGGGATGGTTGCAAACAACATGAATATGCTTAGTGCCACCAAGCTGTGCACTTAAAAATGGTTAAAAGGGTGAATTTTATGGTATGTGTATTTTACAACTTAAAAATTAAAAAGAAAGAAAGAATGACACACTACCCTGAAGGGACAGGGAAGAAAGACCAGCTATGCAGCTTTGGGAAACAGGTTAAAGGCCAAAAGAACTGCATACAAATACTGTGCTTTATGCAGAAAAAGTATTTTTCACAGGATAGGAAAAGCAGCTCTGAAACTACACATGTTGTGCCACTAAGCAGACATGTGCAAAATGAAAGCCAGGTTCTGAGAACTGGAGAAGAGAGTTACAGGTGAGGGGAAGGGAGGCTGGGATGAACTCTCCAAGGCTGAGCCAGAGTCAGAGGGACTCAAGTTGATCTCCTGGCTTTTAGGTGGGTGAATGGATGGATGGATGGACAGACTAGATGGACAGATGGAGACAGAGACACAGAAATAGAGGTTGTGTGTTGGTATATTTCCTCGCTCTATCTGCTAAGAAGGTCTCTTAACAACAATACCCCAGCAGCAGTGAGCACACCCAGCACCTGTATCTTGGTTTCTAAATACCATTTTCCACTAAACGGAGAAATGGTTGATTCCTGGGCTGAGGGAGGGGAAGGATGAGATGAGCTTGGTATCCTGTGGGGCCAAAAAGTAAAGACATTCTCCCGACATGACACACCAATGTTAAAAGGAATTGAGCTAACTGTAAGGACTTCCAGTGGCCAAATCTGGGACAGTAACGCTCATACCAGACAATGACCCAAAAGATAAACAACTGTGAGTCCATGAAGAAATAAATATATAATGGAGGAGGTATGTGAGCAAGGGGGAAGGGACAGTTTTTCCTTTCAGAATCCCAGTTAACAAATGGAGAAGGAGTTATGGAAATAGGAAATCACCATATGGCAGATGCCAGAGTAAACAACTCTTTCCAGCTAGAACCACCATCCACATATACTCCAACAGTGGGCAAAGGAGGAGGGGAAAGGGGATGTCTACACAGAGCACCCCTCAGGAGGGAAGGGTGATGACGAGGGGATGGCAGGGACATCCCAGTGGAGAAACCTGCCCTGCGGCCAAGGCTCACGTCACCAGAGATGGGACAGATGGATAGCACAGGCTCCGAAGTTTTACATTAAACACACGAAGGGGGTGAAAGGAGAAAGATGAGGGAAGACATACCCTGCAGACAGAAAGCACCAGTGAGCTGGAGTGGTTGCCCTGATAGCAGACAAGACAGATGTGAAGACAGGGAATGTTACTGGAAAATGGACATTTCCTACGAACAGAGGGTCAGTACACAGGAATAGGTAACAGCGCAAACAAACACACAACTGAGTCCCAAACCACACAAAGAGAAACTAAGCATAAAGAGGCGGAAGAGACAATCCAACAGTTTCCACCGGAGGTTTCAACACCTCACTCTTCACAACTGACAAACAGCCAGACTGAACAACGCCACCAACATACCTTTACGAAACCCTCAGCCCAGGGGTTTCCCCAGTGGTCCAGGGGTTAAGAATCCACCTTCCAGTGTAGGGAACTCAGTTTGGATCCCTGGTCAGGGAACTAGGATCCCACAGGCCATGGGGAAACTGAGCCCCCATGTTACAACTACAGAGCTTGCACGCCACAACTAGAGATTCCGCATGCTGCAAACAAGACCTGACACAGCCAAATAAATTTCTTTTGGGGATTTCTTAAACTCCCCAAACAAAACCCTCAGCCCAGTGATGGCAGAAGGCACGCTCTAGGAATATTCTCTAGGACAGACCAGGTACAAGGTCAAACAAATATACTTACAGGCACTGAAAGAAGTCAAAGCTTATTCTCCAAACAGAGGAATTAAATTATACACCAATAACAGAAAGACCTCTGAGAAATTCCCAAACATTTGGAAATGAAACAACACTTCTAAGTAACCCATGGGTCAGGGAAGAAACACAAGGGGAATGAGAAAAGATCTTGACCAGAACAAAAATGCACAGGGCACATCAGACTATGAGGAATGCAGCTAAAACACTGCTTGGGGTAAACATTATGTATCCATTAAATAAAGATCTAAAATCAGCAACCTAAGCTTCTGGGAATTAACTGGCAATCCAGTGGTTAGGACTTGGCACTTTCACTGCCGGGGTCCAGGTTCTATCCCTGGTCAGGGAATGAAGATCTCACAAGACACACACAGAGTGATCAACAGTTTATAAAAAATAAAATCAGCAAGGCAATCTTCCATCCCAGGAATCTAGAAAAGAGCAAATCAAGCCCAAAGAACAAAGAAGACAGTAAAGTGGGAGCAGGAATTAATGAAACTGGGAATGGGAAAATAGAGATAAATCAATGAAACCAAAAGGTCATTCTTTGAGGGGAAAAAAAAATTTAAACCACTGCTAGAACTTTAGCTAGACTGATCAAGCAAAAAGACACAAGTTACCAAAATCAGAAATGAAAACGGAATATCACTAAGACCAACGGTAAAAGAACTTTGAAACAACTTTACGTCAACAAAGACAACTTAGAGGAAATGGATAACTTCCTGTAAAGACAAACTGCCAACACTCACTGAAGACAGAGAAATCTAAACAAATAAATAACAAGTGAATTAGTCACTAAAAATCTTCTGGGACTTCCTTGGTAGTACAGCGGATAAGAATCTGCCTGTCAGTGCAGGGGACATGGGTTCAATCTCTGATGTAGAAAGATTCCACATGCCGTGGGGCAACTAAAGACCATGCACTGCAACTACTGAGCCCACGTGCCTAGAGCCTGTGCTCTGCAATGAGAAGCCACTGTAGCGAGAGGCCCACACACCGCAATGAAGAACAGCCCCTGCTCACCACAACTGGAGAAAGCCCTCATGCAGCAACGAAGACCCAGCACAACCAATTAAAACACACTATCTTTCCACAGGGAATTCCCGGTGGTCCAGCGGTTAAGACTCTGAGCTTCCACTGTAGGGGACACAGGTTCGATCACTGGCTAGGGAACTAAGATCCCACAAGCTCCACAGTGCAGCAAAAAAAGAAAAAGAAAAAATCTCCCCACAAGGAAAAGCCCATTCCCAGAAGAAATTAACACCAACCCTCTGCATATTCTTCTAGAAAGCAGAGGAGGAGGGAACATTTTCCAATTCACCTATGAGGCCAAAGACATTACTGAGTCCTTGGGCATCATGGCGGGTGGGGAATGGGGAAGCCACTTTGGAAACCAGTTTGGCGGTTTCTTAAAATGTCACATGTAAGTGTTACTTTGCGGTTCCAACATTTGACCCTTAGGTATTTACCCAAGAGAAAAGGAACAGTAGTACTTCCATATGCAGATTTCTGCACAAATGTTGAATGTTCATAGCAGTATTATTCCTTATAATGAAAAGCTAGAAGCTAGAAATGACCTGTTTAACCTGTATGCCTGTATAACCCATATGACTGGTGAATGGACAAAGTGTGGTCCATCCATGCAATGGGATTCAGCAGTAAGATGAATTACTTTGGCAATAAAAAGAAATGAGCTGTCCATTCAAGGATGTGGATAGATCTCACAAATAAGACACTGAATGAAAGAAGCCAGATCAAAACCTACACATTCTGTCATTTTAATTATATGCGATTTCTACAAATGGCAAAACTAGAGCCTGTGTTCCACAACGGGAGAAGCCACTGCAATGAGAAGCCCGCACACGGCAACTAGAGCGTAGCCCCCGCCCGCTGCAACTAGAGAAAAGCCCACACAGCAACAAAGACTCAGGGCAGCCAAGAATAAATAGATTAAAAAAAAAAAAAAAGATTCAGTTTGGGAATTCCCTGGCAGGCCAGTGGTTAGGACTCTATGCTTTCACTGCTGAGGTCGAAGGTTCAATCACTGGTCAGGGAACTAAGATGCTTCGAGCCATGTGGTGTAGCTGAGAAAACAAAAGATTTGGTTCCTCAGTTGTGAGGGCCACATTTCAAGTGCTCAGTAGCCATGTGTGACTAGAGGCTAGGACTGGAGAGGACAGATCTAGAACATTCCCATTGTCACAGAAAAGTCTACTGGACAGCACTGGACCATGGAATCAATGGAACAGCTATTAACACCAAAGAGGATTCAGAAAGAAATCATTCCAGTGGATAAAAATAAATGTGCAAGGCCCCACAGCTTCCCAGCAAGAACCAGCTAGGAAATATGTAACGGAGAAATTACTCACAACAGAAAAAACAACAACAACAACAACAAAAACAACACCTAGCAATAAATGTTTACGAGCTATGTGCTGCTTAGTTGCTTCAGTCGTGTCCCGACTCTGTGCGACCCCATAGACAGCAGCCCACCAGACTCCCCCGTCCCTGGGATTCTCCAGGCAAGAACACTGGAGTGGGTTGCCATTTCCTTCTCCAATGCATGAAAGTGAAAAGTGAAAGTGAAGTCGCTCAGTCGTGTCCGACTCTTAGCAACCCCGTGGACTGCAGCCTTCCAGGCTCCTTCGTCCATGGATTTTCCAGGCTAGAGTACTGGAGTGGAGTGCCATAGCTCTTGCACACAAGAGCTATGTGAAGAAACTATAAAACTGGGCATTCCCTGGTGGTCCAGTAGTTAGGACTCCATACTCTCACTGTTGAGGGGGCCTGGGTTCAATCCCCAGAGAGGAAACTAAATCCCAAAATCCGGCAGTGTGGCCAAAAAAAAAAAACCCAAAACATAAAACTACAAAACTTCCCTACGGAAACACAAAAGTACCATACATAAATGGAGAGACAACATGTGCCCATACTTTGTATTCTGAACTGTCAGCTCTCCCAACCTGGTATCTTTGCTAAGATAAACCCCTCCAGTTATTTCTTTAGCATTTGACAAACTGATTCTAAAGATTATAGGGAACCACTGAGCCAGGGACTGGTCAAATACAGCTCTTGGACCCAATCCAGCCCACCAGTTGTTTTTGTAAATAAAGTTTTATTGGCACACAGCCATGCACATTCATTTCTGTCTTTGCTGTGTTCATACTGCTACAGCAGAATTAAGCAGTTGGGACACAGACCATGTGGCCTACTGAGACTACCTATTGTCTGGCTCTTTACAAAAATTTGCTGGTACTGTGCTAGAAGGTAAATTCCAGGGAAAGAGATGTCTTTTGTTAGCACCGTTTCAGAGACTGCTGATTGAGCAAGGGATGGACAGGAGGAAGGGATGGACAGATGGGTAACTGATCCTGAAACAGCTAAATGTGTGAGACGAGCTGAAAAAGTCTTCACAAAAAGTCTTGAGCAAAACTGGGAAGAACAGCCACAGCAGTTGTCAAAATCCACCATAAAGCCACAGTCACTAAAAAACGTGCTATTTAGCTAAGCACACACAGAGATTGCTGTACTTTGGGGACATCTCTGCGCTGCTAAGTCTCCAGTGATATGTGAATAAAGGTATTTTAGATATTAACGTGGGGCAATCAAATTGTACAGTGCTACCCTGAAGATGCTCAGTGCTTCCTCAGAGGGAGCCCTGTGAGTATAGACATTGGACTGATGCATTTCCTAAGCACCCAGTGTGCCAGGCATTTTCCTGGGCTTGGCAGGAGGGAGAGCAGCAAGACACTGCTCACAGCAAGCCAAGGACAGCCATCACAGAGAAAGTTAGAAGGAAAAAGAGCGATGAAAAAGTACTACAGTGGAGAGGGGATGGGGGTGGGCGGCAGACTCTGAACGAGGCCTGAGCTTGCCCTGGCCAGAGCTGGCCCCTCTGCCATTACATATGCCAGGCCCTCCTGCGCCCCATGTACCAGGTCGCCCTTCACCCAGAGTCCACGCCATTCTGAGCCCCAGCCCAAAATCACCACAAGCCTGGATCCTGGGAAATGGTGGCTGCAGGCCCCACAGCCTTTCTGGAAGTTAGCACGAGCCCTGCCCTCAGTCTGCTTTGTGAAGTAAGCTCAGGTCCGGTTCAGCAGTCACCAGCTCTGCACTAACACCCTTCCCACCCCAGGCACTGTTTCTGGATCCCACGTGGCATTTACTTGTGTCCTCGGGCTCCTCCCAGGACCGTCCTGAGGCACGCCCCACTGGGTTTATCTGGTTATTTTCTCTGGGTGGACTGGTTCCTGGGACTTCTCTAACAAATTACTGCAAATTGGGTGATGAGAGAATCTCATGTTCTGGAGGCTGCAGGTGCAAGATCAGGGCCGTGCTCCCTGCAAGGTTCTGCCCTTCTCAGCTTCTGGGGGCCCCGGGCAGACTGTGGCTTGTGGCCACGTCCCTCCAGTCTCTGTCTGGTCCCTCTTCTCCACGTCTCTCACATGGACACTTAACACTTGGATTTAGTGCCGTTCAGATTATACAGGATGATCTCTTCTTGAAACTCTTAATCACATCTGCAAAGACCCTTTTCCCAATAAGGTCCTGTTCATGGGTTCTGGGCCTTGGGACTTGGACACAACTTGGGGGCCACCATCAACCCACGACACTGGGACTCAGGGCTGGAGGTGGAGCACACCAGGGGGAGGACTCTTTCCTGCTGGGGGTGTTGACACCCCCAGGACCATCAATTTAGCCACATGGTTAAGGGGGCATCTGCTGGGTTTCCCCAAGGTGGGGTTTCAATCTGCTCCTTACAAGCCAGTCCCTTAATGCAGCCCATCCGGGAGGGAGGCGGGGGTGAGGTCAGCCTGGAGCTGGGCACAGGCTGTGAGGAATTCTCCCTACTCCTGTCTGTGCTCCAGCAGCAATGCTCCAGTGTTTCCTGGAGCACCGGGTTACATCCCCACCAGCCTGTGAGGCCAGCCTGTGTGGAGGATGAGCCCGGGCACTGTGATAGGACCTGGTTAGTCCCAGGGTTGGTTGGTCACAGGGTCCACCCTCCCAGTGGCCCCAGGAAGGAAGTGTCTAATGGTTGGTCCCAGGTCATAGGGGTGGAGGGAAACTGAGGCCCAGGAGAGCCCAGGGTCACTTATGCACCTGTTCGCGGTAGGTAACATTTCACAATGCACATGAAATAACAACCCAAAGGCTGAAAAGAAAAGGAACTAGAACCTTCCATCAAGAGGATCCACAGAGCAGGAATATGAAACAAGAAAGGCATGACGGAGGCTGGGGGCTCCTGGGTCACAAGGCAACCAGCTCCCTACGGGAGTTCGCAGGGGAGGGGAGAGGGTTAGGGCAGGGACAAGCCCCAGGAGGTCTTGGGGACCCCCTCACCGGCCTGGAAGCTCCCTCGGGCAGGAATCTAGTCCCAGTTGCACATAAATAACCAAGAAAGGGCTAGAGAGAAGAATCTCAAAAACACAGGCCAAGTAAAAGCCAGACATCTGAATGGTGAAGACAACCCTCACAGCGGGCTGGGGACTCTCCAGGCAGAGTTGCAAGAACCCCCAGCCCCCTTCCCCAACAGAACCCTTCCAGCATCCCCCAGCAAGCAGTGGGCAGGGTGGTCTCTGATACAGCCCCGCCCCACCTAGGAATCTGGAGGCTGCACCCCTGAGCCTGGAGGCTGCACCCCTGAGCCTGGCAGAGGTGTGGGCCTGCACCAAGGAAAACCCCATTCAAGAGGAGACCTGGGATGTACGGTGTCAGGGAACGGGGGTTATGAGGGTCTGGGGTTCACGAGGTGGGAGTCTAGCGGGGCTCTGGGGGATCCCAGCCCCAGAAGGAGGGGGCACTCAGGGGAGGAGATCACTGGGGCCCGTGAGGCCCCAGTGGAGGAGGGGAAGGAGATGGAAGAGGCGGAAGGAGATGGGGTCTCTGGCGGTCCTACGGCTGGCCAGGCTGGGGTCTGCAGGGCCTGGAAAGCCTGGCAGGGGTTGAAGGGTCACAGAGATGCAGCAAGTGAAAGAGGTCTGCGGACCTGGGAGATTTCGGGCATGAGTGCAGGGTCAGGGATCATAGAGCCAGGAGACTCCAATGAGGGTGGAGGGGCAGGGGTCGCAGGAGCGGACCATGGCTAGTATCTGGAAGTCCGGGCTGGACGGAGGCCTGGCAGGGTCACAGGGCCTTAAGGGTGCTGGGGCCCGGGGGCGGTGGGGAAGGGCAGGTCCCCAGGACAGCAGGGGATCCAGGAATGGCGGGTGCTGGGTCCCCGGGGCTGGCGGTTTTCCTGAGGGGAGGCGGGGAGCGGGATCCCAGGAATGACTGAATCCTGGGGAGGGGGTGGGGGTAGGGGTCCAGTCCTGGGGATGACCGGGTCCCGGGAAGCGGCGGCGTCTTGGGGGATGACGGAGTCCCGGGGGGCGGGCCTCGGTGCTAACCCGGTCCCGGGTCGGGCGGCGGTCCCGGACGGCGGCCCACCTGTGCGCCGGGATGCGCTGCGCGCCGAGCCCCTTGCCCACCAGGAAGTGCACGTCGCAGAGCACCTCGTTGTTGAAGAGGAAGGCGAAGCGCTCCTTCACCGTGGGCTTGGTGGCCTGCCAGTTGTAGACGGGCTCGCGGAGCAGCGCCGCCGCCCCGGCTCCTCGGCCGCCCGCTCCCCGCCCGCCGCGGCCTGCGCGCCCGGCCCCGACACCGACACCGGCGGGGGCGGCCCGGGGACAGCGGGGGCCGGGGCGGCGGCGGCGGCGGCCGCGTTGCCGGGGGCCGGGGCGGTGTTGGCGCTGGGCCCGGGGCCGCCCCCCGCGCCCGGGCCGACCCCCGGCGGGCACGACGCGCGCCCGCCGCTCCCACCCGCCGCCATCTTGTCGGTGCGGCGCCCGGCGGGGCGGGCCTGGCGGGGGAGGGGCGGGAGGAGAGGGGAGGAGCGAGGAGATGGGGGACGGAGGGGAGAGGAGGGGAGCCGGAGAGGGAGATGGAGAGGGAGAGGGAGAGGGAGAGGGAGAGGGAGGGGCGGGGCGGGGGCGGGGCGGGGCGGGGGCGAGCAGAGGCCCATGGAGACTTCGTACCTCAGACCCTGGGCCTAGACCCCAGAGCCCCGACCTCAGACGTGGGACCCCCCCACGTGCTAGATCTCGTACTTCAGTCCTGGGACCCCGACCCCAGACTCTAAATCTTGTACCTCAGACCCCCAACCCCAGGTTCTAAATCTGTTACCTCAGACGCTGGACCTCGGGTTCTAGATCTGTTACCTCAGATCCCCAACCCCGGGTTCTAGATCCTGTACTTCAGACCCCTAACTCCGGGTTATAGATCTGTTACCTCAGACACTGGACCCCAGGTTCTAGATCCTGTACCTCAGACCGCAGATCCCAGATCCTGGACCTCAGAACCCGGGTACTAAACCCAGACCCCTTACTTCAGACTCTATGTCCCAGATCCAGAAATTGTGACCCCAGACCTCAAACCTCAAAACCCTGACCTCAGATTTGGAGTCACTAGCCCAGATCCTAGATCCTCAACCTCAGGGGCCTCAGACCTCAGACCCCAGTCCTCGTAATTCCACTCCTACATCCTGGGCCTCAGAACCCAGGCTCTGGATTCCAACTCCAGACCTCAGATTCCAGACCCGGGACGCCAGAACTCAGACCCCAACTCCAGTCCCTAAACCCCAGATCCCAGTCTCTGACCCATGACCCCCCAAACACAAATGCAGACCCGACTCCAGAGTCCAAACCCCATAGCTGGGACCCTGGACCTTAGCCCCAACCCCAGGTGGTCAGCTGAAGGGACCCCACAGTGGGGGGAGTACTGAATGCAGGGGAGGGCTGTGCATCCCAGAATCAACAGAGATACAGGTCCCTCCTCTGAGCCAGGTCTCAGTTGCCCGGTGTCCACAGAGCTGCAGCCCACAAACAGCTAACTGCACCCACAATGTCAGAGTGCCCTAATGCCTTGAAGAAGAGACACAGGCAGCTAGACCATAAAACAGGGTGTCTTGAGCAACCTGGGGGTCACAACCTGGAGATGCAGCCTGAAGAATGTAACAGAAGATATGACTTCAGGGGTGCAGGGGGAGCCTGGAGGCCTTCCTAAAGGAAGGGAGGCTGACCAGTGACTCAGGAGTCAGGAAGATGAATGGGGAGTCGGGGGTGGGTACTCTGTTTAATATCCCAGAAGGCAGGGGCTGGGTAGAGAGGGAGGCATAAGGGTGTTTTTGCCAGACCCTAGCTGAATACAAGACCTCAGTAACACCTGTGGCAATTTAGCATCTAAAAAGTGACTGGGAGACCCCCCAGGGGTCTAGAGCCTGGTCTCCCCCATGGAGAAAGGACTTCTGCCTGTGGATCATGGACCTTGGACACCCAGGAGAGCCATAGGCAAGAAATTCCACCTCAGCGTCCAGTCTCTGCCAGAATCCTGGCCAGTTCTTACATCCAAAGTAGACTTTGAACCCTGAGTCTCCACAGGGGCCGGCTTCATGGGCAGCCCCTGCACTTGCTGTCACCATCTTGAAATTCATAATAATTTTTTAACAAGGGGCCCCAAGTTTGCACTGTAGTCCAGTCCCTCCTCCTCCTCCTCCAAGGCTACCTAAAACTGCCCAGCCCCCTCCAAGACAACCCGTACCCTCAGCCCAAACCACCTAACCTTCCTTACTCTTTTTAGAATATAGACTCCTCCCAACTTAAGCCAGGTGTCTGGTAGGCAATGATTAAAGCCCTCCATATCTTTCCCACAATTGAAAGTCAGTCCCCCTTACCTGAGGACAACCTCTACCCTTGGGGGCTGAGGACCCAGCACTACAGATTTTACCAGTGGCTTTTCAGAGGATGTACTCCCAGCATTGGGCTCTAGGTTTTTATAAAATCCCACTTTACCATCCTCTGCTCCTTGGGGTGAGAAATTTCCTGAAGGTCAAGCAAACCATGTTATAACCATAGACAAAGGCATCTTGAACCTGTAGATAAAATTTTTGCAAAGATTTATTTTTTCATTCTAAACATAATATATAAATAAAGGAGAGAACTTGGAATTGCCAGAAAATTTCAAGAAAAGAACGTGTGCTTCATCCATTATATTAAATCCCAAACTAACCAATATTAATACTGTATCTACTATCTGTTCTATTGTTTGTTTTTTACAAAGAGTAGAATCTTTTTATGGGCTTCCCAGGTGGCTCAGTGGTAAGGAATCCAGCTACTAATGCAGGAGACCCAGAAGACATGGGTTCGATTCCTGGTTCAACAAGATCCCCAGGAGTAGGAAATGGCAACCAACTCCAGTATTCTTGCCTGGAAAATTCCATGGACAGAGGAGGCTGGTGGGCTACAGTCCATGCAGTCAAACATAACTGAGAGTTAGACATAACTGAGTGACTGAGCACACACATAGAGAAAATCTTTAGATACAGCTGGATCATGAATACAGATCATGTGGTACAGGGATGTCAGTCTTTTTATGTAGGGATGCTAAAAATGGTTCATCAGAATAAAATCAGGCTGTGAATACTGAACTAGCAGCTTCATAAAGAACAAAAATCCTAATAAAATAAATCTCTTTTTTTCAAAAAGAACAAAAATCTTGATTCTTGTCTTTGAGGATAATTATGAATTCATGGCATTCAGATTTGAGTAGCTGAATTGGTCATTAACTCATCAGTATTGATGAGAGATACCATTAAGTGGGCTCCTGTGTGCCTTCAGCACCCCAGAACTTGGAGAAGCACCCCTTCTTTCTGGCAGTGAAATACCCCAGGCCCACAATGTACCTGGCCTGCCCTGAAACATAAAACCAGCTAGTCTCCAAAGAGCCCTTATTCCTCTGGGTGGGGAAAATCCTGAAGGCTGCATTGGGATATTAAGCTGTTGTTATTTAATTGCTCAGTCATGTCTGACTCTTCTGCGATCCCGTGGACTGTAGCCCATCAGCCTCTTTTGTCCGTGGAATTCTCTAGGCAAGAATACTGGAGTGGGTTACCGTGCCCTCCTCCAGGGGATCTTCCCAACCCAGGGATCCAACCCGCATCTCCTGCTTGGCAGTCAGTTTCTTTACCACTGAGCCAATATTGGGACTCTTCTCTATTTGCACATAAATCTGTGGTGGAAAACATTAAAGGCTACTTCAGTTGTCAGGTGGAAATAATAAATTTCAAAGATTGGGAGTTTGTGTTGTTATTTCTAATTTAGTTCTAACACAACTGCATAATGGCTGTCCTCGACAACTTCAACCTCCCTGAGGACCAGAACCTGCTCACCACCCCTGGTTGTAAATAAAGCTTTATTGGTACACAGCTACACACACTCATTTACAGGGTAATACGGCTGCTACCCAGCTTCCAGGGCAGATTTGAGTAGTTGCTACAGTGATGTTATGCTTAGCAAAGTCAAAAAATATTTACTCTTTGGCCCTTTACAGAAAAAATTTGCAGAATCCTGCTTTGTAAATGCCCTACCTAAAGTATAATTTTACTCTTATCATTTGATGAACTGTAAGTCTCTGAAGATCCTATTATAACTTATGTAATTTCTGCCTTGTTTTATCTGTCAACATAAAATATAAATCCAGGGAATGAAAGTAAGATCAACAGTTTATAAAATAACTGCTAATTGGAAATTAAGACCTAAGATCACAGAAGCTATCTGCATGAGTGTGAGTGACTCGCCCACTGATTGGTTCAGGGACCAGGCACATACATGACCAGTTCTGGCCAAGGAGAAGAGAGGAAAAGCCTGCTGGGTGAGCCTGGAGACTGTCCTAGCTTGCGGCTATTTGTTCTGTAAACTAATAAACGTGTTTGTGGAATTAAGCAAGCAGAGTCATCTTCTCTGTTACCCATGGCTGCTGCTGCTGCTAAGTCACTTCAATTGTGTCAGACTCTGTGCAACCCCATAGACGGCAGCCCACCAGACTCCCCCGTCCCTGGGATTCTCCAGGCAAGAACACTGGAGTGGGTTCCCATTTCCTTCTCCAATGCATGAAAGTGAAAAGTGAAAGTGAAGTCGCTCAGTTGTGTCTGACTCCCAGCGACCCCATGGACTGCAGCCTACCAGGCTCCTCCGTCCATGGGATTTTCCAGGCAAGAGTACTGGAGTGGGTACCCATGGCTACAGGTGGGTAATTGGTGCAATTGGCCCTGGTGGCCACCTCTTAGTAATGAGGGACATGGATGTGACTTTGTTCTTCCACCTATTTTAATAATCCCTGACACTCTGGTTTTTCATGGTCATCCTATAATGCAGGGGACTGGTTCAAGGACCCCTGCACACACTAAAATCCAAATATGCTCAAGTCCCTTATATAAAATGGCATAGTATTATAAGTTGTAGTATGGCCTATAACTTATACACAAATGATACATATATTATTTCTAGATTAGTCATAATACCTGATACAATATTTTGTTTTGTTTTGTTTTGCTTCTTGGCTGCCCAGAGGCTTGAGGGATCCCAATTCCCCAACCAGGGACTGAACCAGGGCCATGGCAAGCAGGTTCTAGATCTCTTTTACAGATGTGTGCATCTGTCAAAACTCAGCAAACATGAGGTATTCCCTGGTGGTCCAGTGGCTAAGACCCTGTGCTCCCAGTGCAGGGCACCAGGGTTTGATCCTTGGCCACGGAACTAGATTCTGCATACCACAATGAGAAGACTGAAGAGCCCTAGTGTTTCGACTAAGACATGGTGCAGCTAAATAAATAAATATTCTGAAAGAGAGAGAAAGAAACCAGACAGAAAGTTCACAATAAAAAGGTATTCACAAATGATGCTTCAAAAGATATCACTGTTAGATCATAACAAATTTTTGTATAAAGCCATGCTGCTGCTGCATCGCTTCAGTCATGTCCGACTCTGTGTGACCCCATAGACGGCAGCCCACCAGGCTCCCCAGTCCCTGGGATTCTCCAGGCAGGAACACTGGAGTGTGTTGCCATTTCCTTCTCCAATGCATGAGTGTGAAAAGTGAAAGTGAGGTTGCTCAGTCGTGTCCGACATAGTCACATTTTATTTTACGTTTTTTAGAATAGTAGTTTACCTACTGGTAGGGTTTTTATTAAAGGAAATGTAGAGAATTCAGAAAACTTTAGCCATTTCAACATGGATGCAAAAACACAAGTATTTGTAGGAAGTGAAATAGGTGATTGCTTGTCCCCAAGGTTGCATCTAGTAATTAATACTCTGTTGCTAAAAGGATGACTCAAAACCTGAAATCCTGAGACATTTCTTTTAGCAACACATAAGAAAATATTCTGAAATGTGAGAAATAAGTATCAGTTTTAATATATCTTATTCATTTTATTTTAAGCTGAAATCCTTTTATAAAAGCCTCTAGATGTGACCAGGTGGAGCCAATGGTAAGAGACGGACCTGCCAATGCAGGAGACATAAGAGACGTGGGTTCAATCCCTGGGTCGGGAAGATTCCCTGGAGGAGGAAATGGCAACACACTTCAGTATTCTTGCTTGGAGAATCCCATGGACAGAGGAGCCTGGCGGGCTACAGTCCATGGGGTCACAAAGAGTTGGACATGACTGAGTGACTAACATTTTCATGCAGCCTGTGGCATCTTAGTTCCCCAAACGGAACCCATACTCCCTGCAGTGGAAGCACAAGCCTTAACCTCTGGACCACCAGGTAAGTCCCAATGATGCTGTTTCAAATCACCATTTTTAGGACCCATAGGTGGTCAAGGTGGTTAAATTACTTTTGAGAAATAAAGTACAAGATCTTTAGTTTTTAAACATCTCACCCTTCCATGTCTGCCAAGGAAGATACCAATACATCTATCCATAAAGGTGTTTATGTTTCAAGTAAAAAACAAAAAAAGTTTTAAATTTCACTGAACACAAACTTTCTTACCTCACACTGTACATCTGTAAAGTCACAGCTCTTTAGCCAGACCCTGAAGACACCTCATGTACGACCAACTCAATGAAGTTTCAGAAAAGGCGTGATTTCTAGAGTGCTAGAAATCAGGAAAACAGTTGTCTGGGGTGTGGAGGGAACTATTTAGGATGCTGGAATGTTCTAGGTCTTTTAAAAATATATATATTTATTTATTTGGCTGTGCCAGGTCTTAGTTGTGGCACGCAGGAGCTTCCATCTTTGTTGCAAAACATGAACTCTTATTTGCAGCACGTGGTGTCTAGTTCCCTGACCAGGGATTGAACCCAGATCCCTTGTGTTGGGAGTGTGGAGTCTTAGCCCTTAGAACACCAGCTAAGTCCCTGAAATATTCCAGGTCTTGATGGGGTGTAGGTGACATGGGTTCTCACATTTGCCTAAACGCCTCAAATCATACTTAGGATCTGTGCAGGTAACTGTAAGTAAACTATACCTTGGTTAAGTTCCCTGTGCCCCAAGTTCCTGGGCTGAAACATGGAAAAGTTCATATTTCAGGCCAGAAACTCTGTGGCTGAAAGATGGGAAAAGTCCATTTGACATTATACTATTCCTGAAAATTATACTCCTTTCATGAGAATTTATTTACATACTCTCATCTAAGGCAAGGTTGTCAGAAACATAGAGAAAACGGCCATAGGAAATCACATTGAATTTCCAACTCAAATAAGACACAAATGGACTTATCTGTGAAACAGAAAGAGGCTCACAAATCCAGAAACTAATACCTGGATACCTGTGGGGATTTGGTTGTGGGTGTCGCCAGATTGAAGAAGAAATTAAGAAATAAAAATCACTATGTATAATGTAATAAAAATAATAGGATATATTATGCAGCAGAGAGAAATAGAGCCGTGATTTTGAAATATCTTTAAATGGTATATATTCCATGAGCTCAGCTGGTAAAGAATCCACCCGCAATGAGGGAGACCTGGGTTCGATCCCTGGGTTGGGAAGATCCCCTGGAGAAGGGAAAGGCTACTCACTCCAATATTCTGGCCTGGAGAATTCCATGGACTGTATAGTCCATGGGGTCACAAAGAGTCGGACACGACTGAGCAACTGTCACTTCACTTCACTTCACTTCACTCCATGTGAATACTGAATCACTCTGTTGTATCCCAAAGCAAATAGAGTAATGTGAATCAACTGTACCTCAGCTGAAAAAGAAGGAATGGATAGATGGCTACAAACACAAGAAATAATAATCAAGAATAAAGGTTAGCAAAATAAAAATGGGAAAAGTTGAGGAATAGAAATTCCCATCAAGAAATTAATTTGAAAAAAAAAAAAGAAAGAAATTAATTTGGATGGATTACTAAAAATCTCCATTGGTTCATCCACTAGAAAGAACAATATGGAGGATCTTTAGAAAACAAACCATGGAGGTGCCTGAGGAAACAGCAGTCACGTGCCTGGGCACACAGTCTGGGAAAAGAAACATTATAGAAGACAGGGTACCCATGCCATCCCCGCTGGACCGATTTCCAAAGGAAAGACACCGCTGCAATCTAAGTGTACAAGGACACAGAAATGAATAAATAAAATGGGTTCTATATATACAATGGTACATGAATCAACCATAAGGAAGACTGAAACAATGCCACGTTCAGGCACAGGCAAGAAGGTAGAGATGATCATAGCAAGTGAAGTAAGAGAGACAAGGAGTGAGAAACAGAGTGTGATGTCACTTCTATGTGGAATCTAAAAATGGATACACAGGAGCTTTTTGAGTCAAGATAAAAAGTTCAAAGAATTAGAAAAAACTCATCTCACTTACTGTTAGCAGAGAAGAAGGGTGTTGGGCACATAGAAATAAGCTACTTGGCTAATATGTGCACATTACTATTCAGAACATAAGCCACAAGGACCTACTGGGTAACACTAGGAATGACACTCCATTTTTGGTCATAATGTGTATAGGAACAGTCCCTGAAATATAGCATATACACATCAATGTGTGAGTGAATCAAGTGACTATGAATTAAAAAAAAAACAACCACCCACTGCCTTGTAATTCCCCTATATATGCAGGTTCAAAGAACTGGATAAACACAATAAATGTAGAAACATATGCTGACTCTATTTCCCTCATCCCATGGTCACTTTGGCTGGTATCATATCTCTAGAGACCAGGCAGGCTTGGGTCCCAAGGCTGGATTTTTTTGGGGCTCAGGGTCCTGGGAGGATGCAGCAGGCAGTGTGACCCCACGACGTTCCTGGAGTGCCTCTTGCCCTCAGCAGGAGCCCTCAATCTCTAGGTACAGGCGGAGTAAATTAAGAGATTTAAATTAACATAGACACTCATATATATATCCAGTAGATGATCAAAAACAACCTACTGAATAGCAGGTGGAAGTTTATTGAACACACTGTAATCACCTAGTTGGGAACAAGAACTTGAAAGAGAATAGATAAATGTTCATCCATGAATCTATCAAGTTCCTGTACCCCTGAAACACACATAAAATCAGAAATCACTTCTATTCCAATATAAAACCACACAGAAATGACGGATGTGGGAAATGCATGGGGCTGAGTAATGCTGCTGACTTGCGGCCATTTTCTGTAACAACAGCTTGAACAGCTGTGCTGATGGGCATTGAGTATTCTCAGGGTCAAAGGGTCTGTAAGGCAAAAACAGCTGATCTCAACAATAGGCCTGGGGTGGTCATCAGAAAAGAATTTAAAACAGGGCCGAGTTACAGGAAGCTGCATCTAGACGTAACATGAACTCACCCTTGAAAAGAAATCACATGAAAAGAGGTCAATTTCGCTAAATATGATAAATACAAATCAAAACCACAGGAAGGAATCCCCTCACAGGACTCAGATCGGCCATAGTCAAAAACTTGACAAACACTAACTGATGGAGAAGGCGTGGAGAGAAGGGAATATTCCTCCCCTGATGCTGGCAATATATGTCGATAACAGACACTATGAAGGATTGTGCGAGGCTTATTAAAAGAAAGAAAACAAGAATGAGGTTAGAACATTCTCTAACATCATACACAAAATGAACTCCAAATCATAAATATCTAAAGGTCAGCAGGGATTCTATGAAAATCTTAAGGAAAACATAGGCAGGACACATGAGGATATAAACTACAAGGTCTTTTTGGGTTCGGATGACGTCTTTTGGAATCCATCCCCTAGAGCAATGAAACCAAAACCAGGAAAATGCGACATACTTCAATTTCAGGTCTCCAAAAAAGAAAACCTTCAGGAATGAAGAAGTCAACTCAGAATGCACAGAAATATTTGCAAACCAAGATACCCACAAGCAATTTATCTCCAAAACCAACAAAAAACTCACAATTTGGTAATATTCCAATAAAGTGGATTACATAAAAATATAGTATCCCTATGCTGTATCACAACACAAAAATACTTATGTTAATCAACTGTACTTCTTACAAAAAATATGGATGTATAGCTATAAATACAAATGAAAACAAGAAAATAGGAACAAAATGAAAATGGGAAATATTATACAACAGAAAAAACAATTGAGAAATTACTTTGGATGAGATTATTAAAAATCATACAAACTAGAAGGACCATTTCAATCTTTGCTTCAAAAAGAACTAACTAGTCAAAGAGGCCAATGAATCTATCAGTAAGATAAATAAGAACAAGAAAGCCATGGGTAAGTCATATTTTACCAAGCCCACACTCTGATAATGAATACCATCATAAGATACATAAAAATTTTGATGATGTTTTCAAAAACAATTCAGTTCAGTTCAGTCGCTCAGTCGTGTCCAACTCCTTGCAACCGCATGAATCGCAGCACGTCAGGCCTCCCTGTCCATCACCAACTCCCGGAGTTCACTCAGACTCACGTCCATCGAGTCGGTGATGCCATCCAGCCATCTCATCCTCTGTCGTCCCCTTCTCCTCCTGCCCCCAATCCCTCCCAGCATCAGAGTCTTTTCCAATGAGTCAACTCTTTGCATGAGGTGACCAAAGTATTGGAGTTTCAACTTTAGCATCATTCCTTCCAAAGAAATCCCAGGGCTGATCTCCTTCAGAATGGACTGGTTGGATCTCCTTGAAGTCCAAGGGACTCTCAAGAGTCTTCTCCAACACCACAGTTCAAAAGCATCAATTCTTCAGTGCTCAGCTTTCTTCACAGTCCAACTGTCACATCCATACATGACCACAGGAAAAACCACAGCCTTGACTAGATGGACCTTTGTTGGCAAAGTAATGTCTCTGCTTTTGAATATACTATCAAGGTTGGTCATAACTTTCCTTCCAAGGAGTGTCTTTTAATTTCATGGCTGCAGTCACCATCTGTAGTGATTTTGGAGCCCCAAAAAATAAAGTCTGACACTGTTTCCACTGTTTCCCCATCTATTTCCCATGAAGTGATGGGACCAGATGCCATGATCTTCGTTTTCTGAATGTTGAGCTTTAAGCCAAGTTTTTCACTCTCCACTTTCACTTTCAAGAGGCTTTTTAGTTCCTCTTCACTTTCTGCCATAAGGGTGGTGTCATCTGCATATCTGAGGTTATTGATATTTCTTCTGGCAATCTTGATTCCAGCTTATAATTCTTCCAGCCCAGCGTTTCTCATGATGTACTCTGCATATAAGTTAAATAAGCAGGGTGACAATATACAGCCTTGATGTACTCCTTTCCCAATTTGGAACCAGTCTGTTGTTCCATGTCCAGTTCTAACTGTTGCTTCCTGACCTGCATACAGGTTTCTCAAGAGGCAGGTCAGGTGGTCTGGTATTCCCGTCTCTGTCAGAATTTTCCACAGTTTATTGTGATCCACACAATCAAAGGCTTTGGCATAGTCAATGAAGCAGAAGTAGATGTTTTTCTGGAACTCTTGCTTTTTCCATGATCCAGCGGATGTTGGCAATTTGATCTCTGGTTCCTCTGCCTTTTCTAAAACCAGCTTGAACATCTGGAAGTTCACGGTTCACATACTGCTGAAGTCTGGCTTGGAGAATTTTGAGCATTACTTTACTAGCATGTGAGATGAGTGCAACTGTGTGGTAGTTTGAGCATTCTTTGGCATTGCCTTTCTTTGGGATTGGAATGAAAACTGACCTTTTCCAGTCCTGTGGCCACTGCTGAGTTTTCCAAATTTGCTGGCATATTGAGTGCAGCACTTTCACAGCATCATCTTTCAGGACTTGAAATAGCTAAACTGGAATTAACTTCACATTCCAGGATGTCTGGGTCTATGTGAGTGATCACACCATCATGATTATCTTGGTCATGAAGATCTTTTTTGTACAGTTCTTCTGTGTATTCCTGCCACCTCTTCTTAATATCTTCGGCTTCTGTTAGGTCCATACCATTTCTGTCCTTCATCGAGCCCATCTTTGCATGAAATGTTCCCTTGGTATCTCTAATTTTCTTGAAGAGATTTCTACTCTTTCCTATTCTGTTCTTTTCCTCTATGTCTTTGCATTGGTCGCTGAGGAAGGCTTTCTTATCTCTTCTTGCTATTCTTTGGAACTCTGCATTCAGATGTTTATATCTTTCCTTTTCTCCTTTGCTTTTTGCTTCTCTTCTTTTCACAGCTATTTGTAAGGTCTCCCCAGACAGCCATTTTGCTTTTTTGCATTTCTTTTCCATGGGGATGGTCTTGATCCCTGTCTCCTGTACAACATCATGAACCTCATTCCATAGTTCATCAGGCACTCGTCTATCAGATCTAGTCCCTTAAATCTATTTCTCACTTCCATTGTATAATCATAAGGGATTTGATTTAGGTCATACCTGAATGGTCTAGTGGTTTTCCCTACTTTCTTCAATTTCAGTCTGAATTTGGCAATAAGGAGTTCATGATTTGAGCCACAGTCGACTCCTGGTCTTGTTTTTGCTGACTGTATAGAGCTTCTCCATCTTTGGCTGCAAAGAATATAATCCATCTGATTTCGGTGTTGACCATCTGGTGATGTCCATGTGTAGAGTCTTCTCTTGTGTTGTTGGAAGAGGGTGTTTGCTATGACCAGTGCATTTTCTTGGGAAAACTCTATTATCCTTTGCCCTGCTTCATTCCATATTCCAAGGCCAAATTTGCCTGTTACCCCAGGTGTTTCTTGACTTCCTACTTTTGCATTCCAGTCCCCTATAATGAAAAGGACATCTTTTTTGGGTGTTAGTTCTAAAAGGTCTTGTAGGTCTTCATAGAACCGTTCAACTTCAGCTTCTTCAGCTTACTGGTTGGGGCATAGACTTGGATTACTGTGATATTGACTAGTTTGCCTTGGAAACAAACAGAGATCATTCTGTCGTTTTTGAGATTGCATCCAAGTACTGCATTTTGGACTCTTTTGTTGATCATGATGGCTACTCCATTTCTTCTAAGGGATTCCTGTCCACAGTAGTAGATATAATGGTCATCTGAGTTAAATTCACCCATTCCAGTCCATTTTAGTTCGCTGATTCCTAGAATGTCAACGTTCACTCTTGCCATCTCCTGTTTGACCACTTCCAATTTGCCTTGATTCATGGACCTGACATTCCAGGTTCCTATGCAATATTGCTCTTTACAGCATCGGATCTTGCTTCTTTCACCAGTCACATCCACAACTGGGTATTGTTTTTGCTTTGGCTCCATCCCTTCATTCTTTCTGGAGTTATTTCTCCACTTGAAACAATTCAAAAGGTGTTAATTCTGAAGATGTGTTTCCCATATTTTTATCCACACCCCAAGATTCCGGACAGAACTCTGGAAACCCTGGGCCCCAAATTCCCTGGCTGAAATAGGGAAAAGATCCTATTTCAGACCAGAAACTCTGCATCCCAAGTTCCTGGGCCAAAATAGGGAGAAGTTCCCATTTCAGGCCAGAAACTCTGTGCACTAAGCTCCTGGGCTGAAATATGGAACAGTTCCCATTTCTGGCCGGAAACTCTGTGCCCCGAGTTCACGAGGGGTGACTTGGGTTCAATCACTGATCAGAGAACTAAAATCCCATATACCAAGGGGCAACTGACCTTCCACGCTACAACTACTGAGCTGCAGAGCCACTAGAGTTTGCACAGCGACTCAAAAGATCCCGCATAACACAGCAAAGATCCCATGTGCCCCAACTAAGATCTGATGTGGCCAAATGAACACATAATAAATAAATAAATAATTTTAAAAGGTGAAAGTTTTCAGCTGTTTGGAAGAATAATACATTTGAAATCTGTATGAGTTAATACATTTCTGAAAGAGTCAATTTCCTTGTACCACATGAGGGGGCTTTTAAAAGTTCCGAGAGAGTGGGAGTTTCGGTAAACACATGGGGTAAAGAGAAGGCCACTGTGGCCGGAGACACAGGGGTGGAGGTGGCCGGACCAGACTACAGAGACGAGTGGCTGAGGATAGAAGCTCAGTTGTGAGGATGCTACCATCATCACCGTCTGCTTCCTGACAGAATTTATAAGCTTAGGAAAGAGTTTTCTCACTCCTTCTCTTAATGGGGCAGGTTATCTGGGAGCTCGGTGTCTGGAGGAGGTAGGCAGAATGTCATGTGCGCTGCTGGCATCGGAAGGCTTGGCCGGACGGAGCTGAGGCATCCACCTCTGTGTGGTCCACACAGGTGAGGGCAGGAGGGAGGCCCCAGTTCTGGGTCACCTGTGCCTTTCCAGAGCTGCTGTGTCTCTGCTCATGTGGCAGCCACTTCCCCCCAGCCAACAAGGGCCCCTGGGGGAAGCAACCGGATCCATATCAGGAAAAGAGTACGTCAAGGCTGTATATTGTTACCCTGCTTATTTAACTTATATGCAGAGTACATCAGCGAAATGCTGGGCTGGAGGAAGTACAAGCTGGAATCAAGATTGCCGGGAGAAATATCACTAACCTCAGATATGCAGATGACACCACCCTAATGGCAGAAAGTGAAGAGGAACTAAAAAGCCTCTTGATAAGGGTGAAACAGAGGAGTGAAAAAGCTGGATTAAAACTCAGCATTCAAAAAATAAAGATTATGACATTCAGTGCCATCACTTCATGGCAAATAGATGGGGAAATAATGGAAACAGTGACAGACTTTATTTTTTTGGACTCCAAAATCACTGCAGATGGTGACTGTAGCCATGAAATTAAAAGATGCTTGCTCCTTGGAAGAAAAGCTATGACCAAACTAGATAGCATATTAAAAAGCAGAGATACTACTTTGCTGACACAGGTCTGTTAGTCAAAGCTATGGTTTTTCCAGTAGTCATATATGGATGTGAGAGTGGGACCATAAAGAGAGCTGGGTGCCGAAGAATGGATGCTTTTGAACTGTGGTGTTGGAGAAGACTTTTGAGAGTTCCTTGGACTGCAAGTAGATCCAACCAGTTCATCCTAAAGGAAATCAGTCCTGAATATTCATTGGAAGGACTGATGCTAAAGCTGAAGCTCCAATACTTTGGCCACCTGATGTGAAGAGCCAACTCATTGGAAAAGACCCTGATGCTGGGAAAGATTGAAGGCAGGAGGTGAAGGGGGTGACAGAAGATGAGATGGTTGAATTGCATCACCAACTCAATGGACATGAACTTCAGCAAACTCCTGGAGATGATGAAGGACAGGGAAGCGTGATGTGCTGCAGTCCATGCGGTCGCAAACAGACACAACCAAGCGACTGAACAACAACAAACCTATGGAAAACTGTACGAGTCCATATTCATTATGAACCGCTCTTATGTCTAAATTAAAATGTTTCTACTGGGATAACAATGCATTTTTACTTGTTCTTTTTTGGATGAAGAATAATGCCTGTCCACCACCTCCCAATGATAATGGCAAAGGTGAGCAACGAGCAGAGAAAAGAGAAAGAGGTGAAAAGGCAGGACTGGAAAGGGAAGAGAAGAGCCCATCGTCAGTTATTGGACCAGACTTTCTGCTCTGTGGGCTATTGTCACCATCAGTCAACAGGAAGGAAGGGCAAGGGGACAGAATTCACTAAAGTAAGGAGCTCAGAATCTGCCTGCAAATGCAGGAGACCCCAGTTTGATTCCTGGGTCAGGAAGATCCTCTGGAGAAGGGAACAGCTACCCACTTCAGTATTCTGCCCTGGAGAATTCCATGGACTGTATAGTCCACGAGGTCGAAAAGAGTCGGACGCAACTGAGAGATTTTCACTTTCAAGGAGTTCAGGAAGTCACAGAGATTTCAGAGTCAACGGGAAGTGAGAGCTTCCTGTCACAGCTCCTGAAACCCTTGGTCTCTGGTTGATAGAAGATTATGCTCGATGACCTGTATGTACATCAGTGACCCTTCCATGCTTATGAGGTGTATTATGCATCAGCTGCAGTGAACTCAAGCCTTGAATTTTCTTGTGAGACAAATTACTTACCAGACTGTCTTAGGACATCTGAGGTGCCTTGTTTTTTCATTCTTTTTTATCAAACTGCCTGAGCCTAATGGGCAAAAGCACTGCGTGGGTTTAGTTTCTCAGAGAAGAGTTCAAAGTAAATAGAAAGAATGTTTCACATACCTCTGCTATTTTAACACAGAAATGCAAGATGGACCAAAGTTTGGGTTATTTCAAAACCATTCCTTTCAAAAAGAAAGACCTAACTACTTCCAAATAATCTATTTCATAATCAGATTTCTAACATTGGTGGTATTATTTTTGTTCTGTTAATGCAGATGAGGGTCTTCCCCAGTGGCTTAGATGGTAAATTAAAAAGAAACATAAGTTATGTCTCTAGAATTTAATCAGGGTACAATGGTGAGAAGGCAGAAATAACAGGACAGCAAAATAGAAAATAAATTCAGTTCACCTGCCACCATTGACAACATGTTGTGTATCAATGTTACTATAATATGGAAAAAAGGTTAATCTAAAAAATAATACTCAGGAAAAATGCAAAAGCTTTTGGGTGTTCATTCAGGTACATTCCACGTTAATTTACAGCCGTGAATTCAATCAGTTCAGTTCAGTCGCTCAGTGGTGCCCAGCTCTTTGAGACCCCATGGACTGCAGCACGCCAGGCCTCCCTGTCCATCACCAACTCCCGGAGTTTACTCAAACTCATGTCCACTGAGTCGGTGATGCCATCCAACCAGCTCATCCTCTGTCCTCCCCTTCTCCTCCTGCCTTCAATCTTTTCCAGCATCAGGGTCTTTTCAAATGAGTCAAAACTCTCAAAAGCTTTCATTTCCCAGGTAATCACAATTGGGCTTGAGAAAAGCCTGCCACCTTGTGGCATTCCCTGCAATAGCAACCGTAAAAGTTTTGCTTCTGAGTCCTTGTTCATTCGCTCAGTGGTGTCCGACGTTTGTTAGGATGCAAATTATTCATGGCACGTACAGCTCACTGTGGGGCTTCAGCGTAGCAGGTCGCCAGGCTGGGCCAGGCTCCGGAGCAGGGAAAGCAGGTCCAGGATCCAGAAGTAAGCCTTTCAGGGGAGGTGCCCAAGTGCACTCCCTGAATAGGATTCAATTTAGAGAAGTTAAGCCTCAGGTTACCTCTTACTGGATACTGGAAGTTTTCCAGGCAAGTCAGGAAAGAACAACGTGTGCAGAGGCGATGAACAGAAGTAATCACAAATGACTCTGCATACCTAAGACGTAGAAGTCTTTGGGTATAAGAGAAGGTGATTTACAAGGTTCAGGTTAGGAGCACTTCTGTATATGATTTCAGAGGCTTTGAACTTTGCACATAGGAACTGAGGAAACATGGAAATTTCGGATCTTGGTGTTTGAAGGAAGGCCCCCTGAAGACAGAAGTCTTCTCATGGGGCTGATCTAAATGGCCTCAATAAGACCTAAATTTTTGTTTTTTAATTTTAAAATGGATTTTTATGACTTTTCCATCTTTATTGAGAAATAATTGATATACATCACTGTATAAGTTTAAGGCATACAGCATGACAGTTTCGATTGATATGTATTGAGAAATGATTACTACTGTAGGCTCAGCTAACGTCCGTCTTCTCATTCATCATTTTCTTATCTTATGAATTATGCTTTGAGTACTTCATAAGGCTTTAGAAGATTCAGGTATCTCTAGCTGAGCTGTGTTCATTCTAATGCCTTTAAACAGAATTGTAACAGTCTTATTATTTTTCTTAACTTTTATTTTGTTGGCGTATATAGTTAGCTACTTTACATGGTTGTGTTAATTTCTGCTGTACAACAAAATGAATCAGCCATATGTATACACACATCCCCTCTTTTTTGGATTTCCTTCCCATTTAAGTCACCACAGAGCGCTGAATAGAGTTTCCTGTGCTATATAGTAGGTTCTCATCAGTTATCTATTTTATACATCACAGCCTTGTCCTGGTGAAGGGGCTTGCATAACTCAATGAAGCTATGAGCCATGCCGTGCAGGGCCACCCAAGACAGACAGGTCATAGTGAAGAGTTCTGACAAAATGTGGTCCACTGGAGAAGGAAATGGCAACCCATTTCAATATTCTTGCCTGGAAGACGCCATGAACAGTGTGAAAAGGCAGCAGTCCATGGGATTGCAAAGAGCTGGACACAACTTAGCAACCGAACAACAACAAAGTGAGTGTAAGACCCAATTAAAAAAATATTTCATATCACTTTAATAGAAGTACAATGGAAATATCTAGATTACTGGTAGTTATTGTTTCTTAAACTGTTTCATTGACGTACTGAAGTGTAATTGTCATATGCTTGGGTTCATGCTTTAGTCATGTCTACTCTTTGTGATCCCATGGACTGTACCCTGCCAGGCTCCTCTGTCCATGGAATTCTCCGGGTGAGAATACTGGAGTGGGTTGCCATTTTCTCCTCCAGGGGATCTGCCCAATGCAGGATCAAGCCTGCATCTCCTGTGGCTCCAGCATTGCAGGCGGATTTTTTACCCACTAAGCCTGTAATGGGCATATAAACAATAGTGCACCATGCTGTGCTTAGGTGCTCAGTCATGTCTGACTCTTTGCGACCCCATGGACTGTAGTCCTCCAGGCTCCTCTGTCCATGAGGATTCTCCAGGCAAGAATACCGGAGTGGGTTACCATGCCCTCCTCTAGGGGATCTTCCCAACTCAGGCATCAAACTCAGGTCTCCCTCATTGCAGGTGGATTCTTTACCATCCAAGCCACCAAAGAAGCCCATAAACAATGATAGATTGAAGGAAAACAGTAAAGGTCCATTTGATCAGCTGTGCTTGGTGTGTCCCACAGAATAGAGTGACTCAGAGACAGAGGAGTGAAGGATATTTCTAAATTCATGTTTAGGAAAACTGTGACTGATGGTACTATTAGCTCCACAGACACTTCATCACTCACTCTCATCTCCATGACCTAAAGCAGATGGAATCTAAGATACCATGTTGCAGTAGAGAAAAGTATATAAAAAATGGAACCATAGTGAATTTATTTCAAATAGTAAATGCTCAAGCACAAGACCAAATGTACCATAAAAGGAAGCACAGTGGCAATTAGATGAATCAAAAATACTGAGTCCAGGGACTTCTCTGGTGGTCCAGTGGCTAAGACTTCATGCTCCCAGTGCAGGGGGTATGGATTCCATCCCTGGTCAGGGAACTAGATCTCACATGCCACGACTAAAGAGTTCACATGCTGAAATGAAGATGAAACATTCCACATGCTGCAACTAAGACCTAGGGCTGTTGCTGCTGCTGCTAAGTCGCTTCAGTGTCCGACTCTGTGTGACCTTATAGACAGCAGCCCACCAGGCTCCCCCATCCCTAGGATTCTCCAGGCCAGAACACTGGAGTAGGTTGCCATTTCCTTCTCCAAGACCTAGGGCAGCCAGACTGAAATAAGTTTTAAGAAAAACAACAAAAAAAATTGAGTCCACTTTTACTAAATAAGAATATTGAGTAATGTTATATGATTGCAAAGAAATATTACAAGAAAGTGAAATGTGCTGAAGGAAAATATTATTGTAACACAGCGTTTAAACACTTCAGATAAACAAGGAATATAGCCATCATTTTATTGCAAGAAAACTATGCATGCTATGGCTGGTACAGGTGGCTCTTATCTTTCGCATGTAATTGACTCTCTTTTTGTCATGTTATTCTGCCAACTACAGAAGCCCACTGAGATGCTTCGTGAAGGTGTGCAGCGAGCTGAGTCTGCACTCCCAGAGCCCTGTTACTTTTCCAAGTGGAAACAACTCACTTGACTTATAAAAATTTGTTACAACACATTCCTAAAGTGTAGAGTAGGGAACTGTGACAATTTCCACAATTATAATACAATGTAATGGGATCTAAAATGGAAAGTTTTGGTTCATGTTAAATGGCAAGAGAATAGTAGAGGCTCAGCTCTGTACTTACTATTATAAGTTCATCAGCAGCAGAAATAATGGCGGTATTTCATTATTATCATTTTTAGTCTCACTGTTAGTGATCTTAAGCACAAAGTCAGTTGAGCACATATTAGACAATTTATAAATTCTTATGACTTATAAGAAAGGGTTACATTTGAATTATTTACCCAGGTGTGTCAAGAAAAAAAAAAAGATTACACTTGTTTACTCATGACTACTAATCTAACACAAAACAAAGGAAAACTTGTTCTCATCAAGGACGACAGAAACATTCCAGCGCTTACTGTGGTTCACTGTGAAAAACAGTGTTTACATCAATAAAAATTAGACTACTGTTTCTGATGACTGTTTCTCAGGAGTAAGTAGACTGATAGTCATCACAGCTTTATTTTCAGTGAGACACACTTGGAGGAGATGAACCCAGGGTGCCTTCTCTGATGAAGGAGGAGGTGCACTGTTTGCTTAGATGGGGCCGATTTCCACTCCCTGGCTTTGCTCTCACCTAAGGAGAAACACTGGGCTGGAAGAAGCACAAGCTGGAATCAAGATTGCTGGGAGAAATATCAATAACCTCAGATACGCAGATGACACCACCCTTATGGCAGAAAGTGAAGAGGAACTAAAAAGCCTCTTGATGAAAGTGAAAGAGGAGAGTGAAAAGTTGGCTTAAAGCTCAACGTTCAGAAAACGGAGATCATGGCATCTGGTCCCATCACTTCATTGAAAATAGATGGGGAAACAGTGGAAACAGTGTCAGACTTTATTTTTTGGGGCTCCAAAATCACTACAGATGGTGACTGCAGCCATGAAATTAAGACGCTTGCTCCTTGGGAGGAAAGTTATGACCAACCTAGACAGCATATTAAAAAGCAGAGACATTACTTTGCCAACAAAGGTCTGTCTAGTCAAGGCTATGGTTTTTCCAGTGGTCATGTATGGATGTGAGAGTTGGACTGTGAAGAAAGCTGAGCACTGAAGAATTGATGCTTTTGAACTGTGGTGTTGGAGAAGACTCTTGAGAGTCCCTTGGACTGCAAGGAGATCCAACCAGTCCATTTTGAAGGAGATCAGTCCTGGGTGTTCTTTAGAAGGTCTGATGCTAACGCTGAAACTCCAGTACTTTGGCCACCTGATGCGAAGAGTTGACTCATTGGAAAAGACTCTGATGCTGGGAGGGATTGGGGGCAGGAGGAGAAGGGGATGACAGAGGATGATATGGCTGGATGACATCACCAGCTCGATGGACATGAGTCTGAGTAAACTCCGGGAGTTGGTGATGGACAGGGAGGCCTGGCGTGCTGCGATTCATGGGGTTGCAAAGAGTCAGACACGACTGAGTGACTGAACTGAAGGAACAGTTCAGACTTCCCAGGGGGCTCAGTGGTAAAGGATCTGCCTGTCAAGCAGGAGACATGTGTCTGAGCCCTGCATCAGGAAAATCCCCTGGAGAAAGGAATGGCAATCCACTCCAGTATTCTTGCCTGGGAATTGCCCATGGACAGAGGAGCCTGATGGGTTACAGTCCATGCGGCCCCAGAGTCGGACACAACTGAGCGACTAACACTTTCACTTTGAATGAGCAACCACAAGGCAAAGGGAGGCACTGAATCACCTCCACCCGACCACCAGTGTTTACAGCCTCAGCGAGACCTGGGCTGTGAGGTCACCTAACCCTGAGACCAAAGACATGAGATGAAGAGGAGCAACGAGTGCCTTGTGTCCTGCGTCGTATGCCCTCAGGTAAGTACGTCTGTCTCCTTTTTACAAAACGACATTCGACATTCGGAGTTTCTGCTGCCTTCGGGTTCCCAGCGTCCAGTCCCTGGATTAGCCTGCCCCGCCCCCAGCTCCCGCTCCCGCACAGATGCGCGCGCTCTCTCTCATTCAGGGACCAAGTGGAACATCAGAATTCTCCACGCATCGCGGGCATCTCCACCTCCCTAGGGGAAGGGGCTGCCCGAGTGCAGACCGCCCCTCTGCGACGACGAGCCCTCCATCACACCTGTGTGGAGTCAGGGGTGTGAAGCGTTTGTGAGCCTAAAACCAACACGCCAAGATCCAGGGGCACAGTGTCAAGTATCAAGACTAACAAGTGGGACTTCTCAGGTGGTCCACTCGGTAAGCATTCACCTGTCAGTGCATCCTTGGTCTGGGAAGACCCCACATGCTGCGGGGCAACTAAGCTTGAGTGCTACAACTATTGAACCCCCTGCATCAACAGCCCCTTACATGTTCCACAAAGAAGCCACGGCAATGAGAAGCCCTGGCACTCACAGGAACTCAAGAGTAGCTCCCTGTCGCAGCAACTAGACAAAGCCTGAGTGCAGCAACAAAGACCCAGCACAGCCAAAAATAAAATCAAAATCAAAACCAAAAAAATAATAATAAATAAGACTAACAAGTGGTCCAGCTGTAAGTCTTAAATAGCAAAACTATAACCATGCTGAAAAGTATGAATAACACATTTATTGACTACAGTGACATACTCTAAGAAAGGAGTTAAAAAACAAATCATTTTAATGATCTCTGCTGAGTGTCTATCTGCTTTTTATTTTTTTATTTTTTACATTTTGCATTAATTTTTATTGTTTAGGGGAATCCAGTGGATTCACAGTGTCTTTTAAAACCCCTGATTCAGTTATGAAGTGAAGTGAAGTGAACTCGCTCAGTTGTGTCCAACTCTTTGCAACCCCATGGACTGTAGCCTACCAGGCTCCTCTGTCCATGGGATTTTCCAGGCAGTAGTCCTGGAGTGGGTTGCCATTTCCTTCTCCAGGTATCTGCTTTTTAAAAACAACTTCTGTTAAACAAATTTTTCTAATGGTCAATAAAGCGTGCTAGTATTAACTTACATTCTTTACAACAGAAAGAATATATACACATGAAATATTTGAAAGTGGGAAAGTGTCTTTTTTAGTGTACTATGGTTATACAAGGATTTGTATACTAGAGAAAGTGTGTGTCATCTCCTAAGATGGTTTCACATTCATGAGACAGTCAATATTGCATTCTCCAGCTGCCACTGGATCCCGGGGCATTTCTAATGCTTTTCTTCATTTGACAATATGCTCAGTAGCTCAGTTGTGTCCAACTCTTTGAAACCCCATGGACTGTAGTCCTCCTCTGTCCATGAGATTCTCCAGGCAAGAATACTGTAGTGGATTGCCATGCCCTTCTCCAGGGGATCTTCCCGACTCAGGAATCAAACCTGTGTCTCTTGCATCTCTTGCTCTGCAAGTGGATTCTTTACCATTGCGCCACCTAAGAAGCCTTAATATCATACTGGAAACTTAAAAACAAATCCCTGGTGTGATAGAATTGGAGGCTAAATGTAAATCTAATGGCTGTTCACACTAAGTCGACAAATCCTCTCTTTACCACCCCCTGCAAAGATGTTCTGTCATTTGGAGCAGAAGCCATAGTCATCATAATAAATAACCTGCAAGCCCTGCGTCTCCTTGGTCCTGCTCTCTCTCACTGGCCCCAGACAGACAGGCTTCCTTGCTGTGCCCCTGCCGTGGGGTCTTTGCAGGTTCTGTTCCCTCTCTTGAGAACACGCCTCCACAAGTGTCCACTCGTCTCTGGCACACACAGAGCTCCTGCACTGTCAGGCTGTGGTTCAAATATTACCTTCTTAGAGAGATATCCTTAGCCATCTTTACAAACACTGTACCATCACCAGAAATTCCCTAAATCGCTTCCCTGCTTGTTTTGTTTACAGCACTTAATGACCTATATCTCTTCAGTTTCCTTTGTTTTGGATGCATTAATCCCTTTCTTCTCTTTCTCCCTACTAGACCTTGATCTCCATGAGCTTTTGATTGCTTATCCAATGCAACCCTAGAGCCTACACAAGTGCCTTGAAGGCAATCAGATATTTTTTTTAAATGAGGTATAGATGCTTTACAATGTTGTGTTCATTTCTACCACCCAGCAAAGTGAATCAGCTATATGTATACATAAATCCTCTCATTTCTGGATGCCCTTTCCATTCAAATTACCACAGAGCACTGAGTAGAGTTCCCTGTGCCATACAGGAGGTTCTCATTACTTGTCTATTTTATACATAGTAATGAGGGCTGAGGGTTAATTTCATATCAAGGCTAAATATCCTTTTTTTCCCCTTGTTGAATTATTGAATTGTTACCATTCAATAATACCTGTTTCTGAAGTCGCATCTTAGAATGTGAGTTATCACCAGCACATCAACTTAGGGCAACCATGCACATCCGAACCCTATTCTGCCTGAGGCCCTGCAAAGTCTCCCACATTCTCCTGTGGTCCTCACTGAAATGGGGCAGCACAAAGCCTTACTAGTAAAATTCCACCATCCGATTCTGGTGACTCACCCCTGATATTACCTTGAAAGTCAGCATCAGTGCTGTGGCTGGAATTGTTTCAAAGGCTGAATGCAATAATCAGAGCCAATATTCAATCAATACACTATTTAAACAAAAAGTGAGTACTCTGATCTCCTCAGAAATATGTTTTTATTGATTCTTCTCTTTTTAAAATCTTTGTCCTTTTTATTTCAGTACTATAACATGGACATTAAGCCATTTATTTGGAAGGCTGTTTTGTTTTTCATGTTGTTTTTAAATTGTTGTATGAAACAATATCATGCTTATTCATGCAAACCAAATGCCATAGTCAAAACAGTTTAAAGTGGTGTTTATTTTAAAATAGTTTCTGCTCTGTTCTCCAGCTGATTACACCTGACTTTGCTTCTTATCTATCAACACCGTTGACCTTTTGGACAAATTTAGTTGTGGCTCTGGATTTCCAGTAAAACTTTTTAGTGTAAATATACAAACTCAGAATTATTCAAACTATGGAGATGATATCATCATCGTGCACACATAATGTACTTTTAGCTATCTTCCACTTGGTTACAGCATCAAGATGTCTGTCTAGATAAAAAGAAGGATCTGTAAACAAAGCAATCTGCATTTCACCTTGAAAGTTCAGTGACTAATTTGTTTGAGCACAGACTTTGGATTATCCAGGACTTATGTTTGCTTTCCTGAGATAAAAAGTGTCTTCTAACCTTATTGCTTGATTCTTCTGTGACTCCCAATCTTATTTTTGTTATATTACCATTTTCTTGTTCTAAAACACTTGTTTATTTCTTTGTGGAGAACAGTGTTCAGATATTACAGTTTCAGATTTGTTTTAGCTGGTTTCTGTTCCTTTGTTCACACAAGGCCAAATATTTCTGAGAGTTTTCAAAGAGATTGGATTTCATTGGAAAGCAGCATTTTCTGTGATAAAACTCAGCACATATTAAAGGTGTGAAGAAAAAGTCACTAAGGGAAAACTAAACTCAGGTCATGGGAAAAAATGAGAAATTGTTGCCAATTCACCACTACACACAGAGAAAACAACATAATTACTTATTTGTTGCACTTTCTTCTTCCTTAGGCTTTTATGGTATCAAAAAATATCAGAAATGTATGTGAATCCAAAGGTAGACAACAAAGAGGTGAAAGGTTGATGTCTGGATGTACGAAAGTCAAGGATGATGTTAGTGCTTAAGATGAGTGTGTCTAACTAGAGGATTTATTCCTCACGATTCCCTACTAATTAATGATTGAAACTGTGCACACTTGAAAATCGATTCTGGGACAGGGGTAAAGACATACATTTCTAAAAGGCACTGCAACTTCAGGAAGGGAAGCTATCTACCTAGATGCAGTTACAACTTTTCTCTCTTGTGAAACACTTTGTGCAAACACATTGTAGTTTTTCTTTTTTTTCACTTTGTAGTTTTAGTACAACTTTAATCACTCTCAGATCACAACTGCAGGGACTTCTTGTGTTAAAAGTTAATTTAATTAGATATTTCTTCTCTGATACAGTTTCAAAGGTGACTTTACCCTTAGTTCATCACATTAACTTATTGTTTCATTAATAGAAAAATATCAAAATTTGATTCTGTGTTACCTTGTTCAGCTCAAAAATGCACAATAATTGTAATTTATTATTGAAAATGTATTTCCCTGGTGGCTCATTGTTAAAAAGCTGCCTGCCAATGCAGGAGATGCAGGTTCAATCCCTGCCTTTTCTACCACATTTCTTGTTTTTGAACTTGCACTTGTCTCACATTTAAAGCAAAGTGTTACTTGCCCTTTCCCCTGTTTTACTTTATTTACCACAACAAAACTCCTCTTGAAGTCTTCTATTCTAATTCTTCATCATAAGCCGACCTAGTCTTCCTATATAGAGCCTTAGCTGCCGTATTTAGAGCTAACAACTAAATAAAAATTAGGGAAAAAAAATATTTTTTCTCCCAGTGCAAGGGACCAGGGTTCAATCCCTGGTCAGGGAACTAGATCCTGCTCGTCACAAACAAGACCAGGTGCAGAACAATAAATAAATATTAAAAAATAAAAAGTTTCTATTTCTTATGAGATTGTCTCAGAAACATTTCAGACCCATGATACTGAATTTTCATTTGTATGTAAAGTGGGTTTTACAATAATTGATGCTATAGCTTCATTGAGCATGACGTTGAGAATAATCCTCACCAAAGGCCAGATAGCTCTTAAGTGACATGACAGTGCTGAATTTACCAGTCCAATACTGGTCTTCTATTTTGTCTGTATTACAGTAGTAAAATGTACAAATAAAAGATACCACAGTAAAAATAAAATAAATAAGTACTGCGGTCAAGAAACCGTGGTCAAAGTCCCTCCACAGTTTCTCTGGGCCTAGAGCTCCTCCAGGCTCCGCCTATGCCGCATCCCCTCTCCAGCTCCTGGGGACACCTGTGCTTCCTCACACCCCGCCCCTCCCCACCCCTCGCCAGCTTTTCAGACGGGCTCAGGGAGCCTCCTGCAGCCCCTCCGAACAGTCGTGAGCAACAGTGCGAGTGAGGTGAGTGTGCGATGTGTTTACATTTTTAAACATAAAATTACAAATGCCAATAAACGATCAAATAATATGTGAATCTTCAAAACAAGACTTTAAAATGTGTGAAATTATGAGTGCTGTGTGACTGAAATCTGACAAAATATCCAAGAGCGCTGACTGTCACTGCACAACTTTCATGTTCTGTTGAGGGGAAGGGATATTTATATAAATAATTGAAAACAGTGATTTTGCTAAGATGAAGGTAATAAAAGTTTACAAGATATGACTCAACTTTTTTCTATCTAAACATTACCTTCCCTTCAACAGATCACCTTGATTTGTTCAATGAAAATTATATTACTTCAACATTATCTTTAAAAGTAAAAAATAAATTAGAATGAAAAATATAAAGAAATCAGAATGACTTAAATTAAGCTGAATGTAAATGCTTTTAAAGATGTAATTAAGTCTTATTTATTTTTTATAAAGATAAGACTAATGCTTATCTAGTTTAGTATTGTTTACCTGCCAAAATAAATTACGGATGTTAACACTCCACTCATATTTCATCTAGAGCTACCAATTTGAGAATGGTGCTAATTGTTTAACATGGTAAAATGTTTGTAAAGTATTGTGGTCCTTTAAGATTGTATGAATTCTATGATAATTTGGGAGAAATTGATACTTTTATTATTCTCACACTTTTCCGTTTTGTGGGCATTTTCCATTACTTTCTTCAGAATGACTCGACTGCCTGGTTTATACAGATCATGTGCCTTTCTTGTGGATATTGTTTCTAGGCATTTTATTATTGCTGTATGTATCGTGGAAAGATGTTTCCCAATTCTATTTTTAGGCATGCATGCCTAAATAAACTATTGATTTTTGTGTTTATAGCTTTTGCCAACTTTGCTGCTGCTACTGCTAAGTCGATTCAGTCGTGTCTGACTCTGTGCAACCCCATAGACAGCAGCCCACCAGGCTCCCCTGTCCCTGGGATTCTCCAGGCAAGAACACTGGAGTGGTTGCCATTTCCTTCTCCAATGCATGAAAGTGAAAAGTGAAAGTGAAGCCGCTCAGTCGTGTCTGACTCCTAGCGACCCCATGGACTGCAGCCTTCCAGGCTCCTCCGTCCATGGGATTTTCCAGGCAAGAGTACTGGAGTGGGGTGCCATTGCCTTCTCCTGGGGTGCCATTAGGCTTTAGCAAAAAACCCACTGAGCAGACAAGGCTTACTTTGCTGGATTTGCTGAAATAAGAAACGAAAACACCCTGGCAGAATCTTAACAGCCCAGACGGGAAGAGTGGAGTGATGGGTTTGTAGGGTCTGGCTGGGTGACAGATTGTGAGACGAGTCTTGTGAGGTCAGAAACTCCGTGGGACCCAGAAGTGTGTGATACACAATAGCTTTATACTCATGTGCATATGAGACCCAGTTCTGAGCCAAGTTTGCTCAACAGTATTGATAATGCAAAGATGGGCTTGATAAAGGACAGAAATGGTATGGACCTAACAGAAGCAGAAGATATTAAGAAGAGGTGGCAAGAATACACAGAAGAACTGTACAAAAAAGATCTTCACGACCCAGATAATCACGATGGTGTGATCACCCACCTAGAGCCAGACATCCTGGAATGTGAAGTCAAGTGGGCCTTAGAAAGCATCACTACGAACAAAGCTAGTGGAGGTGATGGAATTCCAGTTGAGCTCTTTCAAATCCTGAAAGATGATGCTGTGAAAGTGCTGCACTCAATATGCCAGCAAATTTGGAAAACTCAGCAGTGGCCACAGGACTGGAAAAGGTCAGTTTTCATTCCAATCCCAAAGAAAGGCAATGCCAAAGAATGCTCAAACTACCGCACAATTGCACTCATCTCACATGCTAGTAAAGTAATGCTCAAAATTCTCCAAGCCAGGCTTCAGCAATACATGAACCGTGAACTTCCTGATCAAGCTGGTTTTAGAAAAGGCAGAGGAACCAGAGATCAAATTGCCAACATCTGCTGGACCATCGAAAAACCAAGAGAGTTCTAGGAAAACATCTACTTCTGCTTTATTGACTATGCCAAAGCCTTTGACTGTGTGGATCACAATAAACTGTGGAAAATTCTGAAAGAGATGGGAATACCAGACCACCTGACCTGCCTCTTGAGAAACTATATACAGGTCAGGAAGCAACAGTTAGAACTGGACGTGGAACAACAGACTGGTTCCAAATAGGAAAAGGAGTACATCAAGGCTGTATATTGTTACCCTGCTTATTTAACTTATATTCAGAGTACATCATGAGAAATGCTGGGCTGGGGGAAGCACAAGCTGGAATCAAGATTGCTGAGAGAAATATCAATAACCTCAGATATGCAGATGACACCACCCTTATGGCAGAAAGTGAAGAGGAACTAGAAAGCCTCTTGATGAAAGTGAAAGTGGAGAGTGAAAAACTTGGCTTAAAGCTCAACATTCAGAAAACGAAGATCATGGCATCCGATCCCATCACTTCATGGGAAATAGATGGGGAAACAGTGGAAACAGTGTCAGACTTTATTTTTTGGGGCTCCAAAATCACTGCAGATGGTGATTGCAGCCATGAAATTAAAAGACACTCCTTGGAAGAAAAGTTATGACCAACCTACACAGCATATTAAAAAGCAGAGACATTACTTTGCCAACAAAGGTCCATCTAGTCAAGGCTATGGTTTTTCCAGTGGTCATGTATGGATGTGAGAGTTGGACTGTGAAGAAAGCTGAGCGCTGAAGAATTGATGCTTTTGAACTGTGGTGTTGGAGAAGACTCTTGAGAGTCCCTTGGACTTCAAGGAGATCCAACCAGTCCATTCTAAAGGAGATCAGTCCTGGGTGTTCATTGGAAGGTCTGATGCTAAAGCTGAAACTCCAATACTTTGGCCACCTCATGCGAAGAGTTGACTCATTGGAAAAGACTCATGCTGGGAGGGATTGGGGGCAGGAGGAGAAGGGGATGACAGAGGATGAGATGGCTAGATAGCATCACCGACTCGATGGACATGAGTTTGGGTGAACTCCGGGAGTTGGTGATGGACAGGGAGGTCTGGCGTGCTGTGATTCATGGGGTTGCAAAGACTCGGACATGACTGAGTGACTGAACTGAACTGAACTTGATAATTCAGGTGTTTTTGCTGATTTACAGTTGATATTCTGGGCTGAGTGTTTCCCAGAGCCAGATTTACCCTGTCTTTTAATTTTCGCAGCCTTCACGGAGTAACAGGAATGTATCTTGGGGATATATAGTTTTTAATCACAGGGAAAACCAAAGCCACATGGGTTTAAGCTCTCAGCCCCTCCCCCTTGACATCCATGTCAGCTCAGGATGTATATTACAACACCATTGTCTGCAAACAGAAGCGATTTCCATCTTCACTGCTTTTTGGTGAGCTGTGGATATATGGTAAGGCTCTGGTGGCGGTTGTTCAGAATTATCACTGTCAGATTTTCTATTTCTTTTTGCTCAAAGATCACTTGTTGGACCACTTGAAGGGACAAGGTCTCTTTCTCAGTATTTCAGATTTTGGTGATGACACATTTGAGCAAAGCAACATGGAATAATACTAAGAAAGACACGTCTCAGGCTTTGTAGTCCTGTATTCAGCAAGAGCTAAGGGTGTCCAAGCTCTATTTCTGTGAAACATGGGCTACAAAGTTGCCAAGTGTTGTTATTGTTCAGGCAGACATCTTCATGTCTAGGTTTGATGGGAGTTTTATTTTTCTGGCCACTTGACCCATTGCTTTGTCATTTACAAAGCACTTATTGTTTGATTCCAATTACACAGAAAAGAACCTTTCTTATTGCAATGAACTAGCATCAGAGGAAGCTGGTTGTCATTCAAAGGAACACAAGTAAAAAACAATAATTATACTAAACATGCATCTTAATCAAAAGACACGCAAGCAGTGACTCAAAGCATGAAAAGAAAAATTAAAGATGGGAAACATATACACATTGTAGATAAGAGGTTTGAGTATCTGTTAATAATCTAGATTCTTAAGTAAGTGAAAAAGAAAGCGAGGATGCAAGGAGAGAACACAGGAGAGCAGACTGAAAGAGGACAACCAGCCTCTGACACTGGGAGCTCGCACCCCGGGTCTTCTGGAGAAGCTGTCTCCTGGATGAGTTGTCATCTTGGTCTGTATTCTGGGATTAGGTTTACAGCCCCTGAAAAACTGTCTATAAACTTCTTGAGGGGCCTGGCTTGAGATCTCTGGACCCTTGAGCTTAAAGACGTATACTCACTCCTGCTAAAAGTTGCGGGGGGGGGGCAAGTTTTGAGTAGAGAACAGGAGTAGCTCTGGTGACAACTGAAGGCATTTTGAGAAGAAGCCGCGGAAATTCAGACCATGATGACCAAGGTACAGTCCCAATAGATCTTAACAAGACAGTCTTAATTTATGAGAGTACGAACAAAAGATACCTAGATTTTTTTTGCTTGAGAAAAGTTGAAAGTGAAAGTGTTAGTCGCTCAGTCATGTTTGACTCCTTGCAACCCCATGGACTGTAGCCTGCCAGGCTCATCTGTCCATGGGATTCTCCAGGCAAGAATACTGGTGTGAGTTGCCATTTGTAAAAATTTAATGAGCTGTAATTAATAATTTATGCACATTTCCACAATGTAAACATGTTATGATTAAAGATGAATTTGTGCGATTGACCCTTATGGTTATATTGGAAGTCCCGCCTACCTCCTGGGATACACAAATGTGAAATTTAAAACCTAATTTCAGAAAATATTTGAAGCAGTATTAACTTCCCCTACTCAAAGAAAAAGAAACTTAAAATTATTTAAAAAGTGTATCAATCTGATTGCCGAGAGAAGAGTATTCTAAAAAAGATTCTGGGGTCTTCTCTGGTGGCTCGGTGGTAAGAATCCAGCTGCCAATGCAGGAGACATGAGTTCGATCCCTGGTCTGGGAAGATACCACATACTGCAGAGCAACTAAGCCTGTGCCACAACTATCGAGCCTGTGTTCTAGAGTCCAGGAGCTGCAAGAGAAGCCACCACACACCACAACTAGAAAAAACCCACACAGCAATGAAGACCCAGCAAAACCATAAACAAATAAATAAAATTTCTTAAAAAAGATTCTGTGCTGTACAGTAGGTTCTCATTAATTATCTATTTTATTCATAGTGTCAATAGTATATATATGTCAATCCTAATCTCCCAAATCATCCAACCTCTCTGTCCCCCTTGGTGACCTAAATTAGGAGGAAATCGAAAAGAAGAAGGGATATAGTTATACATACAGCTGATTCACTTTGCTGTACAGTAGAAACGAACAGAATGCTGTAAGGCAGTTATACTCCAATAATTTTTTTTTTTTTAAAGGGAAAAAGAGATTCTGGTCTCACGTACCATTTGAACCCTACCTTAAAAACAGATCTCTCTCTCTCTCTAAAAAGAATGAGGCAGGTGCAAGGAGAAGTGGCCTTGAATCTGTAAAATATTTTGGGTGGATTGTACAGTCACGTAGGACAACACTTGTGAGTTTCTATATTGCACAAAAACAGCGTGTCAAGGATTCAGGGTGGCTCAGTATCTCGGGCAACGATTCGTCATGTAAACAGATATCTGATGAGAGACACTCACGTGGTTCCCAGGAACAGACTTATTCTTCAGAGTCTGTCATTTAGGCGTTACCCTGCTGGGAAGGCCTTGGTCAAGACCATGTCTGAACTGTCTTCCTATGTGGCCCTGAATATCTCATCTCCAAGAAAACCAGTCACTCGCACACACTGGTCTGCCACGGAGTTCATCACGTCCTGCTGACACAGTCACGTTCTCAAACTTCCCTGAATTACTTGCACAGATGTCCTCCCAGCTTGTACTTACCATGTGCGGTTTCTGAGTATAGAGAGGATGAAGTCAAAGTAACAAAACTGCATTCTCAAAGCTTTAAATGTTATCATATAAATGTCATTGAAAACATGTCACTGGTGACACCTTGCTCCATTACACTGGATAAGAAGCAAAAGTGTGTCAGTCGCTTCAGTTGTGTCCGACTCTTTGTGACCTCATGGACTTGCCCCCCAGGCTCCTTTGTCAATGGAATTCTCCAGGCAAGAATACTGGAGTGGGCAGCCATTCCATTGTCCAAGGGATCTTCTCAACTCAAGGATTGATGATCAGTAAGTCAGGTCAAAACCTAATGTGCACTTTTTATTGGCACTAAGGAAGGTTGCTTTTGCTTATAAGGTCCAAGGACTTTTTCATGACACTTTTATGTTTGAGTATCATTTTTTCCCAATGCTCCAGTCCTTTACCAGACCTGTTCTCAAGAGAAACCACTTTTCAGAGGCTAGCCTACTCAGGTTTCCTCACTGCCTAGTTGCCCTGGGGCCAGGAACTACCCACCTCTGTTCTGCTCCTGAATCCCACATGGGAGAACGAGACATCTGGAGTGGAGACACACAAGTGGAAATTACCACAGGAGCCAGTTCAGGGGTAGGAAAGCCTTAACTGTAATTTATGGACTGCCAGAGCCTCAGTGGAGACAACGTGGGTTAAAAACTCCAGAAGGACCTAATGATGGGGGGAACACCCACAAGATTGTGGGGTTTACCCTGAGAAGCTCAACCAGATCCTCACATTAAATATCAGTGAGAAAACCCTTTATGCTCTAACAGAGAGAGAGAGCACTCTGATCTTCTTAATAAGGCTGCACTTGGGGAGACCTAGGAGCGAGAACCTAACCCACCTGGTTAGGATCATTGGAGCCTAACTGAAGGAGCAGAGAGAAAGAAACAAATGAAATCTATGAAAGTTTGTGGTTGCTCAGTCACTAAGTCATGTCAGGCTCTTTGGAACCCCATGGACTACAGCACTCCAGGCTTCCTTGTCTTTCACCATCTCCTGCAGTTTGCTCAAACTCATGTTCACTGAGTCAGTGATGCCATCCAACCATCTCATCCTTTGTCTTCCCCTTCTCCTCCTGCCTTCAATCTTTCCCCGCATCAGGGTCTTTTCTAATGAGCTGGCTCTTTTCATCAGGTGACCAAAGTATTGGAGCTTCAGCATCAGTCCTTCCAATGAATATTCAGGGTTGATTTCCTTTAGGACTGACTGGTTTGATCTGTTTGCTGTCCAAGGGACTCTCAAGAGTCTTCCAATCACCACAGTTCAAAAGTATCAATTCTTTGGCGCTCAGCCTTCTTTATGGTCCAACTCTCACATCCATACATGACTACTGCAAAAACCATAGCTTTGACTAGACACACCCCTGTTGGCAAAATGATGCCTCCACTTTTTAATATACTGTCTAGATTGGTCATAGTTTTTCTTCCAAGGAGCAAGTGTCTTTTAATTTCATGGCTGCAGCCACCATCTGCAGTGATTTTGGAGCCCAAGAAAATAAAGTCTGCCACTGTTTCCATTATTTCTCCATCTATTTGCCATGCAGTGATGGGACCAAATGCCATGATCTTCATTTTTTGAATGTTGAATTTTAAGCCAGCTTTTTCACTCTTCTCTTTCACTCTCATCAAGAGTCCCTGTAGTTTCTCTTTGCTTTCTGCCATTAGAGTGGTATCATCTGGATATCTGAGGTTGTTGATATTTCTCCCAGTAATCTTGATTCCAGCTTGTAACTAATTCAGCCCAGCATTTCACATGATGTTCTCTGCATAGAAGTTAAAGAAGCAAGGTGACAATATACAGTCTTGACGTACTCCTTTCCCAAATTTGGACAGTTCGTTGTTCCATGCCTGGTTCTAACTATTGCTTCTTGACCTGCATACAAGTCTCTCAGAGGCAGGTAAGATGGTCTGGTATTCTTATCTCTTTAAGAATTTTCCAGTTTGTTGTTATCCACACAATCAAAGGCTATAGTGTAGTTAATGAAACAGAAGTAGATGTTTTTCTGGAATTCTCTTGCTTTTTCTATGATCCAATAGATGTTGACAATTTGACCTCTGGTTTTTCTGCCTTTTCTAAATCCAGCTTGTAGGTCTGGAAGTTCTTCGTTCATATACTGCTGAAGCCCAGCTTGAAGGAGTTTGAGGATTACCTTGCTAGCATGTGAAATAAGCACAGTTGTGTGGTGGTTTGAACATTTTTTGGCATTGTCCTTCTTTGGGATTGGAATAAAAACTGACCTTTCCAGTCCTATGGCCACTGCTGAGTTTTCCAAATTTGCTGGCATACTGAATGCAGCACTTGAATGACATTGTTTTTAGGGCTATGAAACAATACTGGCTGGAATTTTATGCTCAATCTACATAAGACCAAAGATAAACAAGAAATCCTGAGAGACATGGGGGTGGGGAGAGGGGACAAAAACAAAGCACTTTGTCTGGTGTTGAAATAACTTTCTAGGTCCAAGATTGAACTGCTCCTGCCTAGAGTGCCATGGCAGCAAATTGAAACTTACATGACTTTTGTGTCTCTAGACATGTTCCTCTTGACCAGAAACACTGCATATCCAGTCAGTCAATCCCCAAAGGCCAAACCAATTCTGGGATCTATACTTATTACCTTGCTCCTTCTCATCCTAGACGAGATTGACTGTTTTGCCCAACCAGTCGGAAATTTTCTATTTGTCTCCATCTTGTTATTCATTCTTTCTTAGAAAAGCTTCTTGCCTTCTCCCTCATTTTGCAGTTTTCCAAATGGAGACTGTTTGCTTCATGAAGGGTTAAAGTTTGTTTGTATTTCCTGAATTTTCTTTAATAATTCTCTAACACCCTAGAGGAACAAAGCTAAGGATTACATATGATTTCTCAGAATCCACGATAGCAAGAAGAGAGTATGGTATTTAGTGTTGAGAAAAAAATAACCAACTTAGAATTTTATATCCTGCAAAATTTCCTATCAAAGATTAAGAAGAAATATAAACTTTCTCAGACACACAAAGACTGAGTGAATTTGTTGCCTTGAAAGAAATGGTACAAATAAGTTGTTTAGAGAAGGAAAATAATAAATTGTTTATACAGAAGGAAAAAATAGTTGTTTAGAGAGAAGGTCAGAAACTCAGGCCTACATAAAGTAAGAAAGAGCATTGAGGAAAGAATAAGTGAAGTCAAAATAAACTTATTTTTCATATTTCTCATGTATCTATTGGATAACATTTAGTTAAATAATACTACCAACAATATATTCAATTATGTAAGCATATATTATATACTTATATATGCTTGTATATGGGCTTCCCAGATGGCTCAGCCGTAAAGAATCCACCTGCCAATGCAGGAGATGCATGTTCCATCCCTGGGCCAGGGAGATCCCCTGGTGAAGGAAATGGCAACCTGCTCCAGTATTCTTGCCTGGGAAATCCCATTGACAGAGGAGCCTGGCAGGCTACAGTCCATGGGGTCACAAATACTCGGATATAACTTAGTACTAAACACAACAACAACGTGCTTATATATAAATTTTTAAAATGACAGCAAAGATTCAAGGGATTGAAAGAAGGGACTAGGATTATTTTGTTATTTTAAGGTATTTATATTACCTTTGAATTATGACATTATTTGAAAGTGGCCTTCGATTAGCTGTAAATGTATGATGCAAACTCTAGGGCAACCACTAAAAAAGGCAAAAAAGAATATTTAAGTGATATGCTAATAAAAGGGAGAAAATGACATCATACAAAATGCTCAGGTAAAATCACAAAAGGCAGAAAAAGTGTCAAAAAATTAGATGGAAAAGGGCAACAAATAAACTACAGTAACAAATATGGTAGATACTAATCCAACTACATCAATAATCACTTTGAAAGTCAGTGCTCTAAATGACCAATAATTGATTGTAAGCTGGATCAAAACAGCAGACTCAGTCATACGTTGTCTATAGGAAACTCACGCTGAGTATAAAAACAAACAGATGAAGGAAAATACACATGTAAACAGTAGTCAAGAGAAAGCAGGAGTAGCCCATTAATTTCACAGCAAAGAAAGATATCACGGATAAAGAGGGCATTAAATAATGATAAAGGGATCAATTACCAGGAAGACGTAACAATCCTTCATGTGAATAAACCTAATAACGGATAAACTGTGTGAAGGAGAAACTAATAGAATTGCAAAAGACATAGGTAAATCCACTATCTGAGCTGGAGATTCAGCACCTGTCTATTAGATCATCAGGTAGAAAATCAGGAAGGACACAGTTAAACTCAACAATAACGTGTAGGAACTTCCCTGGTGGTCCAGTGGTTAAGAATCTGCCTTATAATGCAAAGGCCACAAGTTTAAACCCTGGTTCGGGGTTTGAACCAAATCCTTAGTTCAGGAACTAAGATCCCACATGCCACAGAGCAACCAAGGGTGTGCCACAAGTACTGAAGCCACGTGCTTTAGCGCCCACACCCCCCAACTGCTGAGCCTGCACGTCACAACTAGTCTGTGAGCTGCAGCAACAGATTCCACATGATGCAATGAAGGTCCCGCACGCCAAACTAAGACCCCACACAGCCAAATAAATAAATAGTTGAAAAATAACATTCATCAATGGATACAATTCACATCTGTGAATTACAGCAACAACAGAACACACACTATTCTCATGCTTACATGGAAGATTCACAAAGCTATACCATACCACATTCTGGTTCACACACTTTAATTTAGAACAACAGAAATCATATAATGAACTTCCCTGTTGGAACAGTGGATAAGGACACAGGGCAGGGGACACAGGTTTCATCTCTGCTCCAGGAAGATCCCACCTGCCACAGAGCGACTAAGCCCGTGCACCGCAACCACTGAACCTGTGCTCTAGAGCCCACGCTTCCCAACCAGAGAGGCCACCTCAGTGAGAAGCCCACGCACCACAAATGGAGAGTAACCCCTGTGTGTTGCAACTAGAGAAAAGCCCACACAACAATGAAGGCCAAAAGTATATTCTAAAAAATGAAAGGAAACTACCAACCAATATCTCTCATGAACATAAACGTAAAAATCTACATGAAAATATTAGCAAATAGAACCCAACCATGTATAAAAATAGTTATTCACCACAATCAAGGGTGGTTTATCCCAAGTATGCAAAGTTGGTGCAACATTTCTATTAATTTTAATTTTAAAAAGAATAATCCTGGTTGATCATATCTGGCTTTTAAATTTATCTTGTTAAGTGAAAAGATAGAAAAAGCAATAACTCAAAAGTACAGCCCAGGGATGTTCACTTCAGCTCCTGTTATGTTCGTGTCTCCCCCAGATTCATGCATTAGATCTTGATGCCCATGTGATATTAGGAAGTGGGGTCCAGGGGAGACATTTCATCGTGAGAGTGGAGCCCTGGGAATGGGGTCAGTGCTGTTTCAGGACCACAGACCCCTCCCCCTTTCTCCCTGTGAGGTCCACATGGACCCGACCCTGACTGTGACCCCAGTCACACTTGGTCTTCAGCCTCCAGAATCATCTATTGTTTATAAGCCTCCATGAAAGTGAAAGTGAAGTTGCTCAGTCTTGTCCAACTCTTTGCGACCCCATGGATTGTAGCCAACCAGGCTCCTCCATTCATGGAATTTTCCAGGCAAGAGTACTGGAGTGGGTTGCCATTTCCTTCTCCAGGGGATCTTCCTGACCCATGGATCGAACCTGGGTCTCCCGTATTGCAGGCAGATGCTTTACCTTCTGAGCCACCAGGGATGGCTGTGATCTTTTGTTATAGCAGCCTAAAGGGACCAAGGCCCTCCCCTCACTCTACTCCTATGACAAAGGTTCTGTGTGTGTGTGTTATGTGTGCTGTGTTCTATGCATGTGCTGTGTATGTGTTCTCTGTGTGTGTTCTGTGTATATGTTGTATGTGTGTTGTGTATGTGTTCTGTGTGTGGTGTTGTGCAGAATAAGGCCACTGAGTTTCACAGTTCACACAGATGAGCCCTAGTAGTGAGAGGGTAACAGGCAGGAAGGCCAGGGGTCTCCAAATGGAGGAAATAGCCTGCAAATGTCAGACATTTTTATCTCTCTTAAGCGGCAGGAAGAAACAAACTAGCAATATTTTTTCCTTCTCTATACAAATTTAAAGGGAGGTTTCTCTTAAAATACTGTGTTGCGATAATGACACCTGGTTTCGCCTGAAGTTAGCTATTCTCGAGCCTAGAGATAACCAATGCCTTTTTCTTATGGAAATGTTCGTCTTAAGCTATGCTAATGTACTATGCCTTTACCCTAAACTCTGTCTCCAAGTCGGTTCCGCCTCTTGGCCCAGAACCTACTTGACAAACCAGTATGGATATTGTTCTCCTAATCTATGTAAATGAAACTATTTGTATGGTGATCTGTCCTTCTTCAAGATTCAAGTTAATCATTTTATGGCCCAGGATAAACCATTTGGTGCCAAGATTATCCCAAAATGCATCTTATGGGTGAGGGGCCTGGTGCCATTCTGAATTTTAAGACATTCCTTTCTTTCATTAACAGACTGCTAGTGACTATATAACATCCAGCTGAAGACTAACAGGGGGGTACTCTTTCTGCCCCCTTCTGATGCCTATGTCAGAAGCTTTCTCTATCTCCTTTATACTTTAATAAAACTTTATTACACAAAAGCTCTGAGGGATCAAGCCTCCTCTCTGGCCCCGATTAAATTCTTCTCCTCCGGGGGCCAAGAATCCGGGTGTATTCGCGTGATTCAACAACAACCTTTCAGTAGGTGATCAGACAAGCACAGTTTGCTCCTTCCAAGCTCTTTGCTCCAGATCATCTCTCATTGTCATGAGAGTGATACTCTCTCACCCATTCAACAATTTTAATTGTTGCATGCTGGGAGATGTGGTAGGGACTGAAGTTCTGATATTCCAGGTTGGGCGGCCCATGGTTGTGGTTGTGGTCCTCCTGCTGGAGTCCTGGGCTCTGTGGACCATCTGATGTAGGCATGTTCTCCATGTTGTCACGTCTACCACCAGAGACCATCATAAAGGCTTTGGTGATGAAGCTTGCTTTGTCCTTTCATGATTCTGTTTTCCTTTGGGATCTCAAGCAAGTGTTCAAGTGTCCTGGGTTTGAGAAGCAGATTAAATCACACACATTCATCCCCAGGAACGTCCACGTAAAAGCCAGTCTGATGGATCTGAGGGATTGTTTTCTTTCTACATGAAACTCTGTGGGCATGCACTCTTGTTCTCTAGATGAAACTTGGTTGCCCATGCCTCTTGATGGTAGCATGCCTACTAGCTTACTCAGAGACCTGAGACTTAAGCAAAGGAACAGCATAGAACTTGGGTTTACAGGAAGTTCCAAAGCTCCATGTGCCCAAGGGAACAGAGTTACAGCATACTGTTTGTTGCCCTGAGGACTAAGAGCCTTCCGCTCTTTCGGATGTAGAATCAACACCCTTTTCATGCACGAACTATGAAAGACAATATGTGCAGCTTCTTTCTTACGTCCTCAAATAATTGAAATTATCTGATAAAGGAAGACACTAATTTAAAATACCGTACCATACCTGGATCTAGTCAGCAATTTTCCAATTAAAAATTCCCTGGCAACTAGCTAATTTGCCTGTTTTGCTGGTTGGATAAATGTTTTAATCTATAGTTCTGTGCCCTGTCTTAGATTTACAGTGATACATATTAGCAAAGCAAATGTTAGTTATCTGCATGTGTATATAACTGCTGCTATCTATGTGAATCCCACATACATGACATTTTTAAAATGTATTAAATAGCCTCCCTCAGCATTAACACTGCTGGAGAAATCTAACTCCAAGGTTATCATCATTAAAATGCAATTAAACATTTAGTACTCTCTCCCTGAGATTGACAAAAGAATTCAACAATGTTTGCATCAGAGCTTCTTTGGTTCCTTCTTTTTCATAATTTCACATTTAATACCATCTTTCAGTTTTATCTAAAATAAATACTTTGCTAGAAATTTTCATTTGATGAGAATTAAGAATCTTTCAAAACATCATGCTACTTTCGGCCTCTCCGTTATTAATCATTTTTATAGTAAAAGACACAAAAAGATCTCTGACTTGTGTTCTGCCTACAAGAAGGGCTGGACGATGGCCATTCTGACTGGAGTGAGGTGGTACCTCATTGTGATTTGCATTTCTAATAATTAGTGATGCTGAGCATCTTATTATGTGCCTGTTGTCCATCTACTATTTGGGGGCAAACTTAACTGTGGTTTCAAACTGTGAGTTTTAAATCATTATAACTAGGCTCAAACATATCTTTACTAATCAAAATAGGAACCATTAGGATCAATACATTTTTGCCAATGAGAAATAAGTTTGTTTACTACTGTAGCAAAAAAAAAAATTCGTGCTTCGGGATATGATGAACTCTTGAACAGCATTTTTTGCATCCTGCTCGTTGTGGAAGTGTTTTCACTGCAAAAAGTCATCAAGATGCTTGACGAAGTGGTAGTCAGTTGGTGAGAGGTCAGGTGGATATGCAGTTGAGGCAAAATGTCGAAGCCCAATTCGTTCGACTTTTGGAGTGTTAGCTGTGTGACGTGCGGTGGGGCATTGTCATGGAGAAGAATTGGGCCCACTCTGTGGATCGGTGCTGGCTGCAAGCCTTTCAGTTTTCAGTGCATCCCATTGATTTGCTGAGCATACTTCTCAGATGTAATGGTTTCGCTGGGATTCAGAAAGCTGTAGTGGATCAGTTCTGGCAGCAGACCACTAAACGTTTACCATGACATTTTTTTTCTTGCAAGTATAGCTTTGGGAAGTGCTTTGGAGCTTCTATTCAGTCCATCCACTGAGCTGGTCTTCAACAGTGCATATTTTGGAAAACAATACATAATAAATAATTTCATTGAGATTTCTGCTATTACAAGCCCATCTGGGCAAAGTATATACTATATTACACACACGTCAGTATATGTGTTACTATTGCATGACCTGAAGAGAGAAGTTACATTTTGAAAGCTCTCATTTGAGGTTCAGTAGGGAAGAAAGTAACCTTTTGCTAGAATAAGTAGAATAAGTAGAACACAAAAACATTTAGGAGCCTAAGCTTCCATCCAGGAGCAAGAGAAGGAGTAAACAAAGCAAGTAAAGCGTCCTTTCCATTATCTCAGATCCGTAGACACATTGGGGGGATGAGAACAATTTTCCTGCTGGTGCTTTTGTTGGGAGTAAATCCTTCCTCCTCAGCTAGGAGGGACACTGTGTCTCAGAGGTGGCCGAGGCCGTACAAAATGAGAGGTGAAGCATTTCAGCATCAGAACCAGAAAAGACAGAGATGTGCTGGACAATCACAGTCCACAAAAGGACTATGAAATGGATTTCACTGTTTGTGTTCATTCCAACTTGTCCAATTCTTTCTGTATTTTCTTAGAGTTTCCAAAGAGACAAGACAGTGTCACAAAATGATCCTCTTCTAAGCCACAGTGAAACAACACAGACAAGAGAACAAGGAAACAAAGAGAAGAGAGAATTTAATTTAAACTCATAATGATGGGAGATGGAAAAGAAATCCTTTTGCTGGTGTGATTACTTGGAAAGGCACTAATTTTGCTAAACAGACTTTTCTGATAGCACTCGGGAATGGCCTTGCACTTACTGTTCTACCGCAAGCCTCGAATAATGGAATTCTGTAGAATGAAAATTCTGGGGAGAGCTATCTAAATGCTATTTTACAGGGAAACATTGATTCCCCCCCCCCAAGTATTATCTTTTTTTAAAATTATCAAAGTTATACATATATGGGAGAAAATTCATAACTTACTGCAAAGCAAACAGAAAGTTTTAAACATTTTCTGTGATTCCATTACCCAGAGAAAACAGTCACTGATGACATTGCTGATGAGTGTGTGTGTAGATATACACAGTTCCTTGCTGTCTCTCCACAGCATCCCACTACATCAACTTCCTGCTTAGAGGCATGTGTATTGCTGCGTTTTTAAGAAACAATTTTAAACTATTATGCAAGCAAAGCTTTAAATGTAAAACTGAAATGATACGCTCATTACTTCCTTCTGAAGAATTCCAACTACTGGAATTGTTTGCGTGTATGGCTTCCGTAAAATCTCTCTGTATAAAAATTATCTCATGGGTTCCCTTGGTGGTCCAGTGGTGAAGAGACTGACTGCCAGTGCATGGGACACGGGTTCGATCCCTGGTCCAGGAATATCCTACAAGCCTGTGCGCCACAACTACTGAAGCTGCACCCACAGCCCGTGCTCTGCAACAAAGAAGCCACCGCAAGAAGTCCATGCACCACAGCTAGAGCGTAGTCTCCACTTGCTGGAACTAGAGAAAAGCCTGAGCAGCGATGAAGACCCAGCACAGCCAAAAATAAGCAAACAAATTAATTAATGAAAAATGAATTACTTCATTTGACTTTTAAAACCATCTTCTGAGCTGTGTAGGCCCACTCTGACCATGGTTAAAAGTTTATCATATGGATGAGTAAACTGAAGCTGTTTAATGGAAAGCCACACTTGAACTGAGCTGTATCACCACAGATTCTGTGTGATTTACAATAGCAAACAGCAGAGATACCCGTAGTATATCAAAGTGTTGTTGAGTGTAGCAGCTGTAATAAATTGACAAAATCAAAGTGAAAGTCGCTCAGTCGTGTCCGATTATTTGCAACCCCATGGACTATGCAGTCCATGGAATTCTCCAGGCCACAGTAATGGAGTAGGTAGCTGTTCCCTTCTCTAGGGGATCTTCCCAACCCAGGGAATCTTCCCAACCCAGGGATCGAACCCAGGTCTCCTGCATTGCAAGCAGATTCTTTACCGTTGAGCCACCAGGGAAGCCCAATAAATTGACACACTCCATGTAAATGATTGTGTGGCAACATGCTGAGAGTGGCGTGGCTGGGTTTAATACAGATGCTCTGTGTTAGCTGCAGGCTTGGATCTGGAGAGGCTCCTGGAACTGAGTTTTTGTTTTTTTAACAAAAGCCACCATGTAGAGCCACTTTAAATTATCACAATTTTGCCTTCCCTGATGTCGCATTTTCCAGTTAGTTTTGCTGAATACATGCCCCTCCCCCTCCAGACCAGTCTATCTTCGGCCACTGGGCAAGGAGTAGACAGCACAAGGAGGTAATTGTGCCTCAGCTAATGAAATTGTGTACAAGCCCCCGTGTCCTTGTCTACTGAAGTAAAATGCTGACTCAAGGAACTGATGAACCTATTTGCAGAGCAGCAATAGAGACACAGACTTGGAGAACAGACTTGCGGACACAGTGCGGGAAGGAGAAGGTGGGACAGATTGAGAGGAGCACTGGCATATATACACCACCTCATCTAGTCAAGGCTATGGTTTTTCCTGTGGTCATGTATGGATGTGAGAGTTGGACTGTGAAGAAGGCTGAGCGCCAAAGAATTGATGCTTTTGAACTGTGGTGTTGGAGAAGACTCTTGAGAGTCCCTTGGACTGCAAGGAGATCCAACCAGTCCATTCTGAAGGAGATCAGCCCTGGGTGTTCATTGGAAGGAATGATGCTAAAGCTGAAACTCCAATACTTTGGCCACCTCATGCGAAGAGTTGACTCATTGGGAAAGACTCTGATGCTGGGAGGGATTGGGGGCAGGAGGAGAAGGGGACGACAGAGGATGAGATGGCTGGATGGCATCACTGACTCGATGGACGTGAGTCTGAGTGAACTCCGGGAGTTGGTGATGGACAGGGAGGCCTGGCGTGCTGCAATTCATGGGGTCGCAAAGAGTCAGACACGACTGAGCGACTGATCTGACTGATTTGATCTGATGTGTAAAACAGGCAGCTAGTGGGAAGCTGCTGCCTCGCACAGGGAGCCCAGCTCTGTGCTCTGTGATGGCTTTCAGGGGCCGGATGGGGAGGAGGGAGGCTCAAGTGGGAGAGGATACATGTATACCTTAGCTGATTCACTTCATTGTACAGTAGAAACCAACACAAGATTGTAAAGCAACTACACCCCAATAAAAAAGACAATGTATGTTAAAAAAAAAGACATCCCTCTGGACCTGCCATGTTCCTCAAACAAAATAAGCAATAAAGTACATTTTAATAATCTTCAAAAGAAAAAAATGTTAAATATTTCAATTTTAATTTTAACCCAATACAAACTACTGCACTGAATACCAATATATCGTTTAAGTGCATAAATCTTATACATACAAAGTCCTACTCAACCTGGTGATGTAGCTTAATAATTAACCGGAAGCCCTGTAAATACCTGGATGGATTTAATAACCCCATAAACACACAAGTTCCAGTCTACTAATGTCTAATATGGATACAATTACATATGCAATTATCTGCATCTGGTGAGAATGGTCTCTAAACAAAGAAGATTAAAAGGAGCTGACACCAGATGCACAAAAACTATGCCTTGTGTAACCCTGCCCCGTGGGAAACGGCAGGGATGAAAGGGAAGCCGTAAGAGGAGGCTCAGCAGGTAGAGAACCCACCTGACATGCAGGAGACACAGAAGACGCAGGTTCCATCCCAGGGTTGGGAAGATCCCCTGGAGAAGGAAATGGCAACCCACTCCAAGTTTCTTGCCTGGAGAATGTCATGGACAGAGGAGCCCAGTGGGCTACAGTCCATGGGGTCGCATAGAGTTGTACATGAACTGAGTCCAAGCACACACAAGAGGAAGTCTGAGTAAGCTAAATTAACTAATTAGTGCTGGCACACTGTATGTCAGCCACTTTGGCCTAAGATTAACTCATATCAGTAGAAATCCAGTGTGAAGCATGTTAAGGATTACCTCAAAATAAAGTTAAGTCCTAGTGAAGGTGTAAAAATCCATAGCTAAAAGAAAATAAGCTATGAAATAAAATTAACATGGTTAATTAACACAGCTATTAACATGTTACATATGACAGTTAAGAGAATCTTGAGAGTTCTCAACACAAAGAAAATACTTTTCCTATTTATTTAATGCTGTATTTATATGATTGGATGTTCACTAAATTTTTTTTGTGGTAATCATTTCATCATATATGTAAGTCGATTTATTATGGTGTGTATATTTTAAAATTATACAGTCTGTATATGTCAAGTACATATCAATAAAAGTAGAAGACAAAGTTTTTAAATTAAAAATAAAATAATAAAAATATATAAATAAGTTATGAAGCTGACTTTAACACTTCTGATTATACCAATGAAGATCCACACTGGGATTGTGCTTAGCCCTACATTAACATAATTATAACAACAAAATTATTCAGCAGAACAGGATGGGCATCAGCTTAAAAGTCAGAGAACTTGGCAGTGATTCACGCTTCTCTAGGGGAGCCTGTTTGATAATTGACAGACTCTGGTAAACCCCATCCTCAGGGAACCCTGGTGAAGAACAGCAGAAGGCATAATTACCATAATTATCAGATGTTCAGTCAAGGCATAGCCCATGGGAAGGGAAGAGGGAGGCTACATTTTGTACCTCAGGAACATAACTTACACAAAAGTTTTTAGGAAATACAAAAACCAAAGGATAATTTAATGGTAAATAAAGAATAGAGAGCTTGATTGAGCCATTAAGCACACATAGTCATCCCCTCCAATATCAATAACTTCATAACCATTAATAAGCCCCTAACATACAAGAGGAGATAAGTCCTGACAAGATCAGCATCCTGGAAAGTGTGCTTGGATGGATCAAAGTGAAGCCTAGAGGAGATTTTAAATCTCAGAATACTTTGTGCTAAAACCAGACAAAACTTCCCACCAGATTCAACTCTAGTAAGTAAATAAAAGACTCACTTAGCACCTCTGTGTAGAAGATAGAAATTTAAAGCTGGTGCTATGGACAAAATATCATAAAGGATGATGAAAGAAGTTAAATTTCCTGGAGCCAGAGGAGCTGCTTACGGACAGTTTACAAGAACTCATCCTATGATTTATGAGTAAAGCTAATAAGCCTTATAAGCCTGGTGATAGCTGGTTCCCAGAAAAGAACTTTAGTTCTACTTTAAATATTACTTAAAAATGTAACTTTTAACATAATTTTCAGTGTTATTTTAAAAGATATAAGTTTTTAGATACAGGTTTTTAGTTACAGGGTACAAATGTCTCTGGGCTTCCCTGGTGACTCAGTGGTAAAGAACTGCCTGCCAATGCAGGGGACTTGACGATCCCTGGGTTGGGAAGATCTCCTGGAGGAGGGCATGGCTACCCGCTCCAGTGTTCTTGCCTGGAGAATCTCCATGGTCAGAGGAGCCTGGAGGACCCTGAGTCCATGGGGTGGCAAAGAGTCGTACATGACTGGGCAACTAAACAGCAACAACAGATGTCTCTAGAGAATAAACATACAATACCACAGTTAGTTTAAAAGCAGTTATCAATTAAGAAAGCATTCAGGGTCAACTGCACTATCACCTAAATACCAATAATAAATACATAAACTACTAATTAATACCAGGCTAATTTAATAATTATACAAGAATACACAGAAGAACTATACAGAAAAGATCTTAATGACCCAGATAACCACGATGTTGTGATCACTTACCTACAGCCAGACATCCGGGAGTCTGAAGCCAGGTGGGCCTTAGGAAGCATCACTATGAACAAAGCTAGTGGAGGTGATGGAATTCCAGCTGAGCTATTTCAAGTCCTAAAAGATGATGCTGTAAAGTGCTGCACTCAATATGCCAGCAAATTTGGAAAACTCAGCAGTGGCCACAGGACTGGAAAAGGTCAGTTTTCATTCCAGTCCCAAAGAAAGGCAATGCCAAAGAATGCTCAAACTACTGCACAATTGCACTCATCTCACATGCTATCAAAGTAATGCTCAAAATTCTCCAAGCCAGGCTTCAACAGTACGTGAACTGTGAACTTCCAGATGTTAAAGCTGGATTTAGAAAAGGCAGAGGAACCAGAGAAACATTCGTTGGATCACAGAAAAAGCAAGAGGATTCCAGAAAAACATCTACTTCTTTTTTATTGATTAGGCCAAACTTTGACTGTGTGGATCACAACAAACTGTGGAAAATTCTGAAAGAGATGGGAATACCAGACCACCTTACCTGCCTCCTGAGAAATCTGTATTCAGGTCAAGAAGCAACACTTAAAACTGGACATGGAACAACAGACTGGTTCCAAACTGGGAAACGAGTATGTCAAGGTTGTATATTGTCACCCTGCTTATTTAACTTCTATGCAGAGAACATCATATGAAATATTGAACTGGATGAAGCACAAGCTGGAATCAAGATTGTTGGGAGAAATATCAATAACCTCAGATATGCAGATGATACCATCCTTATGGCAGAAAGTGAAGAGGAACTGAAGAGCCTCTTGATGAAAGTGAAAGAGGGGAGTGAAAGAGCTGGCTTAAAACTCAACATTCAAAAAACAAAGATCATGGCATCTGGTCCCATCACTTCATGGCAAATAGATGGGGAAATAATGGAAACAGTGACAAACTATTTTCTTGGGCTCCAAAATCACTGCAGATGGTGGCTGCAGCCATGAAATTAAAAGACGCTTGCTCCTTGGAAGAAAAACTATGACCAATCTAGACAGCATATTAAAAAGCAGAAACATTACTTTGCTGACAAAGGTCTGTCTAGTTAAAGGTATGGTTTTTCCAGTGGTCATGTATGGATGTGAGAGTTGGACTGTAAAGAAAGCTGAGCACCGAAGAACTGATGCTTTTGAACTGTGGTGTGGAGAAGACTCCTGAGAGTCTCCTGGACTGCAAGAAGATCAAACCAGTCAATCCTAAAGGAAATCAGTCCTGCATATTCATTGGAAGGACTGATGCTGAAGCTGAAGCTCCAATACTTTGGCCACCTGATGCGAAGAATGGACTCATAAGAAAAGACCATGATGTTGGGAAAAATTGAAGGCAGGAGGAGAAAGGGACAGACAGAGGGTGAGATGGTTGGATGGCAGATGCCATCCATCGATGGACATGAGTCTGAGCAAGCTCTAAGAGTTGGTGATGGACAGGGAGACCTGGCGTGTTGCAGTCCATGGGGTTGCAAAGAGTTGGACAGGGCTGAGCGACTGAAGTGAACTGAACTTATTAATTAATAGAAGCAATACTGTTCATATTAGTAACAAGAAATGTTTCTCCTTGCATAAAGCTTATATCAGAATACATAAACCCACTAATAGTTAACAGTAAAAAAAACCTAAACCAATACCTAATTATTTATTAAAACAATTGTTAATCAGCATGTTACTGAAAGAGTACGTGGGCTCTGGCTGCTTGCTGCTCAAAACCAACAAACAGGCCAGATTGGCAGAAAGGAAAGTGTGTGTATTTTAGATGCTGGAATTGTGGGGAACGGGGTGGGGGACGTCTATCCAAAGACCGTTCCCACCACCGACAAGCAAGGGTTAAGCGCTCTTATAGATGAGGGCGGGGGGTAGGGGGTAGGAACAGAGGAGGGGGGACTACACGCAGAAACTGCACAGTCAGCTCTGACAGTCATCTCGAAATTGGTCATCGGGGTCTGACCAGCGTCATCTTGTTTCAAGTACAGTTAATCTTCAGTTCCAGGGTCAGTGTGTTCCCATTTTTTTGTGGCCAGTTTTCTGAACTGTGGCGGCTCCTGTCCTGGGTTCGGTCTGGTCATCATGTAGTTAATTTCTCCATCTGGTTTTGGTGTCTATAAGGCAGCTCACAGGATGTGGCTCAGAATATTATCTATAGACCTTGAGAAAGAACTAAAGGTCCTTGACCATGCTTAATGACAGCATTATTATTGTTTAGTCTCCTCTGACTGTTTTCCTTTGTTTCAGCATTTCTCACTTTTCTGATTAAACTTACTTTTTGACTAAAACTTCCACAGACAAAAGGCAGGCGGAGGACGTGGTGGGGGGCGGGGAGGACAACAGGGTCCTGCTCTGTTTCAAGCACAGACATACATTCAAGGAAAGATTAAAACAAGTGAACGAACTCAGCAATCACAAATCCTGCCTGTTTACCAAGAACTCTGCCTCTTGTAGTTCTGGTATCAGAGGCATGGCCTCTCTGGTGACATCTCTCTAACTGTCACAGGATCCTGTCTGCAGACATGTATCATGGCCATATGTTCTCTGAATAAGGACTTGCAAGAATGGCCACGTATGGGTTTTACCAAATATTTTAATTAAAAATTTTGGTTTTTTATATTTGTAATTTATTTATCATAATATTTGACAGGGGCTGGTCTGGCACATGGGATCATTTAGCTGTGGCATGTGGCATCTAGTTCTCTGACCAGAGAATGAATCTGGGGCCCCTGCATTGTAAGCACAGACCGTTAGCCACTGGACTACCAGGGAAGTCCCTGCCATGACCTTTAATCACTGAAATTGACCTTCCTGGGAAGAGCTGGGAATAAAACAAGAGGAGAAGATCCTACAGAGCATTGATTAATCCATTAATCCAAAATATAATCAAATTTTAAGGGAAAACATAACATGTCCTCTGCCTGCCTTCTGTCTGTAGAAAACCTTTACACTCCCAGGCTTCTCTGAGTTCCAAAGAGTACATTTAACAAGAGAAATGAGAAGAAGCAGAAAGGAAGGAAAACTGTTAAAGAAGACAAAACAATGACTTAGCCATTAAACAAAGTCAAGGACTTTGGGCTTCCCTCGTAGCTTGGTTGGTAAAGAATCTGCCTGCAATGCATGAGACCCAGGTTCGATTCCTGGGTAGGGAAGATCCACTGGAGAAGGAAATGGCAACCCACTCCAGTATTCTTGCCTGGAGAAACCCAGGGATAGAGGAGCCTGGCAGGCTACGGTCCATAGCGTTGCAATAGTCAGACACAACTAAACCACCACCAAAGTCAAGGACTTATGTCCCTCTTCAAGGGCTGTAGATAATATTCTGAGCCACAACCTCTGAGCTGTCTTATACACTCTGAAACCCCCACCAGGTGGAGAAGTTGACTGCAGGCTCCACAAGCACGCATACTCCAGACTCGTTAGAACCAGAAGGTGATGATGCTAAGTCCTGATGACCTCACCACCAGCCAATCAGGACAAGGTCCCTGAGCAGATCACCCCCTCCTTAACCATGGCTTTAAACTTCCCATGGAAGCCTTCAGGGAATGTGAGCCTTTTGAGCACGGCCTGCCCTGGACCCCTTGCTCAGCACCTGCAACACACGCTTCCTTTCCTTCCCCACAACACGGGCTTAGCGGACGGGGTTCACCTGCTGGGACCAGAATCTCAACTGGGGTTCAGGAACTGCACACCAAGGGCTATCGGTCATTTAGCAGAGCATAGAGCACAGCTGCCCCAAGGCGCCTGACCTCATATGAATGCAACAAGAGGAGACAAAGGATCACAGGTAAATCAGGGCAACACCCTCAACTAAGATGTCGGAAATCTCAGGGGAACAAGACATGTTACCAGAAAAGGAGAGAGAGGAGGTCTCCGAGTACATACGATCCTGATTTGTGCTGAGGGGTGAGACCCACACAACCCCAAGACCCTGCACCTGAGGTCACATGTGGACACTCTCGAAGGTGACCCTCCTCCCAGACCCTGTACCTGGGGTCACACGTCCACAGTCTCCAGGGTGATCCCCCTCCCCAGACATTGAAACTGGGGTCACATGTCCACAGGTAACCACAGGAATGGACCTTAAAGGATCATTTCTAAGAGAAGTCAGTCAGGCATAGGAAGACAATAGTGTGTGATGTACCTTTTAGGCAAAATATCAATAGACATACAAAGTATCAAATTTATAAGCCCAAAGGAACTCTGAGATTTCAAACACAAACAAAGGGTTCCAAGAAAAAGAAAAAAGAAAGGAATGCGAAGGATCTGAAAATGAATTAGGAGATCTGAATTAACACAGACATAGAAACCTGTATGTGTAATCAATAATTCTCAAGGATTAGCCTCTTCCTTTCTCCCTTCCTTCCTTCCTTTCCCACATACATGGGAACCTATACCTCTAACTTATACACAGAAATCTGTATCTCTAGGAGAGAATCCACAGAAATTATCTCCTACCTTCCTTTTTGAATGCACAGAAAACTGTATCTGAGATACATAATCCACCAGTACCTGATGCTCACCACTCTGTTTGACCTTCTATGGCAAAAAATCCAAAAAAGAATAGACGTATCTCATAGATACGTTATACCTGAATCAGGCGGCTGTATATGACAACAATCAGAACACTGCAAATAGACCATACTGCAGTATAACATCGGCATGATATTAAAGAGAAGGAAAGAGAAGCAGTGTCTACTGTATTCCCCCGACCTCCCTGACTGGACCTGCTACCCCATCCCTGGAGCCCAAGCAGACTTAGGTCCCATTGCTGGACTAGGGTTGGTTTGGCACAGCCTGGCAGGGCGCCTTTCATTGAACCCTTTTTAAACATCTACTGTCTGATATGTTCTGGCTTGGACCAGACTTCCCAGCAGGATCCAGCCCTCTAGGGACTAGGGAGCAAATATTATGAACCCTGAATATGCCCTCGTGCTGGGCCTTCCAACTCAAGCCTCCTTTCTGGAGTGCAGCCTCCTAGGCACAGAGGCACACTCAGCAGGGTGCTGTGGACCCAGTAGTAATTAGTCTGGTATATGTGTGTGTGTGTGTGATGCTTTATGGGGGAAAAGTAGTGAAACACAAGCCCTTAGGTGTTTGCTCAGGTACAATTCACTCTAATTCACAGCCCAGGATGCTGACTTTCCCAGGAACCAGAGATGTGCTTTAAAAAGTGCAGTCGCCTGTAAACATTTCCTGTAACTACAACTTGACCAGAGAGGCTGACCAGCACCTCTAATTCACAAGCCCTGGGGTTTCTGTTAATGACAACTGCCCACAGGAAATCTCCCAGGGTGGGGGTTGCAGAAATAAATTTCAAACACAGCAGAGTCTCAAGAAGTCAATTGCCACAGTAAATTTTCCTCACAAGGAAACAAGAAAAAACAAAAGCAAACCTCCCTAATGCTGCAGGAATACCAATCAAAACAACAATGGCAAATCAAATCCCATCAGTCAGACTGGCCATCCTCACAAGTTTACAAACAATAAAAGCAGGAGAGAGTCGGCAGGTGAGGTAACCCCACCGCATGTTCAGTGGAAATGGACATTGACAATAGCCACTAGAAAGCACAGCCTCCGAATGTAAAAAAAAAAAAAAAAATCTTGAGAGAGAGTCAGTCCTAGGATCAGACATTCCCACACCTGGGCGAATATCCTGAGAAAGTCATCATTCAATAAAAACATGTGCACCCCAACATTCACTGCAGCTTTGCTTGCGACAGCTAAAAGAGAACCTGCAAAGTGTCCACTGACAGATTAAAGGTTAAAGAAGGCGTGTTACTTATAGACAGTGGATCATTACTCAACCATGAAAAAGCACCATTGAAATTATGAAATTATGCCACTGTCGCTAAGAGGATGGACCTTGAAGAATCATACAATAAGTAAAATCAGTCAGACTGAGGAAGACAACAGTCTTTGATGTCCCTTGCTGCTGCTGCTGCTGCTGCTAAGTCGCTTCAGTCATGTCCAACTCTGTGCGACCCCATAGACGAAAGCCCACCAGGCTCCCCCGTCCCTGGGATTCTCCAGGCAAGAACACTGGAGTGGTTTGCCATTTCCTTCTCCAATGCATGAGAGTGAAAAGTGAAAGTGAAGTCACTCAGTCGTGTCTGACTCCTAGTGACCCCATGGACTGCAGCCTACCAGGCTCCTCCGTCCATGGGATTTTCCAGGCAAGAGTACTGGAGTGGGTTGCCATTGCCTTCTCCGAAGTCCCTTGTAGGAAAAACTTAAAAAGAGATACAAAGGAACTAAGTTTCAACCCAAAAAGAGACTCAGAATTCAAACACAGAGGGTTCCAGTAAAAAAAAAAAAAAAAAAAAGAAAGGGCAGGGATGACTTTGGAGGTAGGGACTTACATATACACAGAAATCTGTATGCGTAATAGATAATCCAAAAGGATTATCCCTTTCCTTCCTTCCTTATATACCCAGAAATCTGTAGCTGTCATAGATGCTCAAGAAGGACCTGATGTTCAGCAAGTAGAACTCAGCTTGAGCTTCTGCCATAACTTCTATGGCAAAAGAATCCAAAAAGGAACAGACACGCTGTATGTATATGTCGTAACTGAATCAGGTGGTTGTACACTAACAGCAAGCACAAAACTGCAGATCGACTGTACTCTGACATGGCTTCAGCATGAGATTAAATAAAAAGAAAAAAATCAATGCCCAGTTTATTCCCTTCAACCTCCCTAATTTGGGCTGCTATCCCATCCCTGGAGCCTAAGCAGGCTTGTGTCTCATGTTTGGACTGGGGTGGGGTCAGGAATACAGCCAAAATATTTTTTAAAATGGGTAACTCTGTGATTTTGACCCCATAAAGTACAATAGACAAGACTGGGAATCAAGCTAATTGTAGAAGCACAGTTGAATTGATACAGACGGTGGGGTACATGTACACAATGCAATATTTCTCAACCATAAAGAAGGAGGAAATAATGCCAAGGCCGGCCACAGGAGAGAAAGTAGAGATGATCATTCCAAGTGAAGTAAAGGACACAGGAAGAGACAAGTATCAGTATCATACGATATCACCTCTGCTGCTGCTGCTGAGTTGCTTCAGTCGTGTCCGACTCTGTGTGACCCCATAGACAGCAGCCCACCAGGCTCCCCTGTCCCTGGGATTCTCCAGGCAAGAACACTGGAGTGGGTTGCCATTTCCATCTCCAATGCACGAAAGTGAAAAAAATAAAGTGAAGTCGCTCAGTCGTGTTCAACTCCTAGCGACCCTATGGATTGCAGCCCACCAGGCCCTTCGGTCCATGGGATTTTCCAGGCAAGAGTACTGGAGTGGGTTGCCATTGTCTTCTCTGGATATCACCTCTAGGTGTAATCTAAAGATGAATACCATTGAACTTCTTGCCTGGAGACAGAGCCTCACAGACTTAGAAAAGAAATTTCGAATCACCAAGATATAAAGATGTGTGGCATGAAGAAATGAGTTGCTTCAGACTAATATATGCACATTACTATTTATAAAGTAAATGACCAGGACCCCACTGTATAACACAAGCACACTTACCCCACACTCTGTAATAACCTATATGGAAAAAGCTCAATATGTATTAGTAGAAGTGAAACTAGTTGTGGTAGAAGGAAAAAAAAACCACCCACAAGACTGTAATTCACCTATACACTCCAGTTCAAACGATGAGATAAAAACAGCAAAAGCAAAAAAGAAGTGCTGACTCAGTTTCCCTCAGGACATAGTGACCTGGGCTGGTGTCACATCCCTGGAGCCTGATTAGCTTGGGTCCGAAAGCTGGAGGGTCCTGCGGCTGAGGGAGCTGGGAGGATGTGGCAGGCAGTGGGCCTACACAACGATCCTGGAGTGCCTGTTGCCCTCCAGATGTAGGTGGGATAACTTAAGGGACTGGAAGTAACAGCCCCTTAAATATATATATATATATATATATATATATATACACACACACACACACATTATTAATATGTATCTAATAGTACTTACTGAATAGCATAGTGAAGTTTACTGAACACACTGTGATCATTTATATGTGAAAAAGAAACAAAAAATAGTTAAAAGTCTATGTATTAATATAACTGAATCGAGTTCCTGTACATCTGAAACAAACACAACATTAGAAATCAATTATATTCCAGTAGAAAACAAGGAAATTACAGTTAAAAAAAAAAAGAGTGCTGCATGAAGACGTGCTGCCCCCTTGTGGCCAGTAGCGTGTAACAGCACCATGAAGAGCAGGCCTGCTGGGCATTTAACATTCACAAGGATTCAAGGTCTGTAAGTTGTCAACTAAAATATATAGCCATAACCTGAAAGTTTCATAACCTGAAAGTCCATTCTAAAGGAGATCAGTCCTGGGTGTTTATTGGAAGGACTGATGCTGAAGCTGAAACTCCAGTACTTTGGCCACCTCATGTGAAGAGTTGACTCACTGGAAAAGACTGATGCTGGCAGGGATTGGGGGCAGGAGGAGAAGGGGACGACAGAGGATGAGATGGCTGGATGGCATCACCGACTCGATGGACATGAGTTTGAGTAAGCTCTGGGAGTTGGTGATGGACAGGGAGGCCTGGCATGCTGTGATTCATGGGGTCGCAAAGAGTCGGACATGACTGAGCGACTGAACTGAACTGAACCTGAAAGTAGAAAGCTATTTTACTTGGTGGGAATGTTTACAACTCCAAGCCTGGGAGACAGCATCTCAGTAGCTCTGAGAAGACTGCTCCAAGGAGGCAGGAGGGGGAGTCAGGCTATATACAAGTTTGCAACAAAGGGAGCAGGCAGTCTGAACAGCAAAGATCAGATATCAAGTTAAGGAATTTAGCATTCTGTGCATGGGAAGATGAAAGCCTCTGGACTCGCTGCGCTCACTCATTCCTTATGCGCCTCAGCTGTCTGGGACCAATTGTTCACCTTGCTTCTTGCAGTCCCCCAGCTCCTCAGCAATCATCAGCATCCACTGGATCACAGTTTGAGGAGCCCTCATTCACATTTGGAGGCCAGAAATTGCTGATGGCTGTGACATTTCTTGTTTATTAATATGGCAGGAGATATTTTCATTTCACAAAGTAAAAACACCTGCCCTCCTAAGGCATGAAGAAACGCCTTAGGGATGGTCATAGGAAAAGAATTCAAAACAAGGCAGGCAATAATGAAGCCAATTTCAAGAAGTTTAACTCACACCCTTTAAAATAATCACAAGAAAAGATGTCAACACCACTATTTATTAGAGAAATACAAAGCTAAACTACAGCGAGGTATCACATCACACCAGTCAGAATGGCCACGGCCAAACACTATAACAACAGTAACTGCTGGAGAGGGTGTGGAAACAAGGGAACCCTCCTCCACCGATGCTTGGGATGTAAATTGGTAACAGCCACTGTGGAGGCCATTGTGAAGCTTCCTTTAGCCATGGAAATGAGAATGGGGTTAGAATACTCCTTAACACCACGTGCAAAAATAAACTCCAAACAGATTTTAAAAATCTAATTGTAAGGATGGATACTATGGAATTCTTGAGAAAAATATAAACAGAACACAATTTGACATGAATGCAGCAAGTTCTTTGTGGATCCACCTCTTAGAAGAATGAAAAATAAATCACAAATCAGAAAATGGGACCAAGTTAACCGTAAAAGTTTTGCATACCAAAAGAAAACCCTCGAGGAAGGACAAGGACAACCCTCAGAATAGGAAGAAATATTTGCAAAAGAAGAAACTCACAAGGAATTCACCTCCAAAACAAACAGCTCATGCGGCTCAATATCAAAAATACATACAAACCAAGAAAAAAAAAATGGGCCAAAGATTGAAATGGATATTTCTCCTAGGAAAGCCTACAGATAGCAGATAGACACGTAAAAATATGCTTAGCCTCACTAATGACTAGAGAAATGCAAATCAAAAGTCCAATGAGGTAAGCACTCATATTCATCAGATTGGTGATCTCAAAACATCTTAAAGAATAATGCTAGAGAGGGTGTGGAGAGAAAGTGCTCTTGCACGCTATTCACAGCATACTTAGGAGAATGCATGGAGGGCCACTTAAAAATAACACAGAAGTGTTGCTGGCCAAAATCTTAGCTTTCTCTGTCCACCGAAGCTGAATAAAAAAATAAGGTGACAGAGCTTGGAGGAAACAGAAAGGTGGCTTTAATCCTCAGCCAGTGGACAGGGCAACCCAGAAGGCTAATGCCCCAAGAACTGTGCCCTGCACCCGCCATGAGGCGTCTAGGGGCTCATATAGGGCAAGGCTCCCAGTAAGGGGCTGGTGATGAGGAACAATTGTTAGAATCTTCTCAAAAACAGTCATAGGCTGGCATCAGTAACCCGGCAATTGAGGCTGGCAGTTCGTTGGCTCTGCAGCCTTCTTTCTGATGTGTAACCACAAGGGGAAGGTGTCGTAAGGGTAAGCAACGGACAGTAGGTGTGAAGCGCCGCTCCTGCAGAGTTAGGGAGCAGAAAAACTAAGTTACGGACATGCAGAGTTAGGAGCCGCTAAAGTAAAAAGGAAAAAAACAAAACTAGGAATGCTCAAGTGAAAGTGAAACACGACTGAGCGACTTCACTTTCACTTTTCACTTTCATGCACTGGAGGAGGAAATGGCAACCCACTCCAGTGTTCTTGCCTAGAGAATCCCAGGGACTGAGGGGCCTGGTGGGCTGCCGTCTATGGGGTCGCACAGAGTCGGACACGACTGAAGCGACTTAGCAGCAGCAGCAGCAGGAATGCTCAGGCCTGCTCACTGTTCTCTTTATCTTCTTTGGTCTCAGGAAAGAAAATTAAAAAAACTCACTCTTCTTTTTTTCTCTCTTTTTTTTTCTCCTTTTCACTGCAACAAATTCCCCCATCATTTTATTTCCTCCAAATCAATGGAGAAAGGGAAAGAGGTGTTGTTCTTGTTGTCTGGCTGAAGACAAACCCTCAGTTTTGCTCTGTTTGACAGTCACCAGCTGTTAAGCCCAGGGGCCCATCTATCTCCTACTTCAAATTTTTCTTGAGAGACATGAACCCCAAGAAATCTTTATTGAGGTGATGAGGGACAGATGGTAATCTTTTGTAACTTCTTCAATGCTGACATGGGACTCATAGACCCTATCTAATCAGGGTCACGGAGCTCTTGCCCTGTGTTATTAAGGGGCCCCAGAGTGACTTTTGTGGTTATTCCCACAGGATCTGTTTGGAGGAGTGGCTGTAATCTCTTTGGGGGTGTGGGTTTTCTCTCCACATCATTATTATCTTGATGTAACTGTTGTCATCTGGAGGAGACAAGTCTTAACAGATAGTTTAAGAAAACAGAGGTCATAGATCAGTAAAGAGTTATTGTAACTAGGGGTCAAAGAAGGAGTAAGAACCAAGTTACGTTTGATGATGATTTTGGTTGTGGTCCAGATAGGGTCAGTGCTTGGGTCATCCTGTCCAAATGGATGGAGCCATTCGGACTCAGAAATAGTCGGAGGAATGACAACTTGAACATTAATAGACAAATTAGAAAAAATTAAGCCTGAATCCTAATTTAAACTTAAAACTTTGAGGGGACTTGTAGCCAGGTGGCCAATTGTCTAGGTTTATCTGCATAGGTCTTAACCTTCAAGGGATTCCCTGGTGGCTCAGAAGGTAAAGCGTTGCCCGCAATGCGGGAGACCCAGGTTCGATCCCTGGGTTGGGAAGATCCCCTGGCGAAGGAAATGGCAGCCTACTCCAGTACTCTTACCTAGAAAATTCCATGGACGGAGGAGCCTGGTGGGCTACAGTCCATGGGGTCGCAAAGAGTTGGACACGACTGAGTGACTTCGCTTTCTTTTCTTTAACCTTCAATGTGGCTATTGGTCATTACACTTTTTTTTTTCTTGTCAACATATGATCCGGAGCAATTTCCTTGTCTAAATGTATAACAGTTACAAGGAGAGACCTTTAAAAAGTAAGGTTGTAGTCATCTGCTGCTAGCAGACTTGGTTTTCAGAATGGCTGCTGCTGCTACATTGCTTCAGTCGTGTCCGACTCTGTGCAACCCCAGAGACGGCAGCCCACCAGGCCCTCCCGTCCCCGGAATTCTCCAGGCAAGAACACTGGAGTGGGTTGCCATTTCCTTCTCCAATGCATGAAAGTGAAAAGTGAAAGTGAAGTCGCTCAGTTGTGTCCAACTCTTTGTGACCCCATGGACTGCAGCCTACCAGGGCTAATCCATGGGATTTTCCAGACAAGAGTACTGGAGTGGGGTGCCATTGCCTTCTCCGCATGCAGAGCTAGAAGGGACTAAAGTTAAACAAACAAACAAGGAATGTTCAGGTCTGCTCACTGTTCTATCTTCTCTGTTCTCAGGAAGGGGAAACACAAAAACTCATTTCTCTTTTTTTTTCTTTTCACTGCAACAAATTCCTTTTTTTCCCCCTTTTCACTGCAACACAAGTACTTTAGGACCCAGCAGTCCCAGACTTGGGCTTAAACCCATAGAAAATGAAAAATTTTAAAGACATGGGAACCCCTAAAATCTTGGCCCAACAACGTACAGTAGTCAAGCCTGGGAAGCAAGATAAATGTAGAAATTGCAGAAGAATGGAAATATAAGATGGGGCACAGGTACACAATGCAATATTTCTCAACGATAAGGAAGTAGGAAATAATGCCATCCAGCCATAGGAAATAAAGTAGAGATGATCATTCCAAGTGAAGTAAGGGAGACAGAGAGAGAAGTATTATATGATATCCCCTCTAGGTGTAATCTAAAAATGGATACAAATGAAGTTCTTTCCCAAAGAAACACAGCCTAATGGATTTAGAAAAGAAACTTCTGGTCACCAAGAAAATCAAGTTGCATGAGATGGAAAAGGGAAAAAAAAAAAAAACCCACAAGATTGTAATTCACCTGTATACTCCAGTTCAAATCGTAGGGCAAAAACAGAAAAATACAGAAAAAGAAGTGCTGGTTCTATTCCCCTCAGGCCGTAGTGACCTGGGCTGGTGTCACATCCCTGGAGCCTGACTGACTCGGGTACCAAGGCTGGAGTGTCCTGGGGCTGAGGGAGCCGGGAGCATGTGGCAGGCAGCGTGCCTCCACAAGGGACCTGGAGTACTTCTTGCCCTCTGCAGAGCCCCCAAACTTCAGAAATAAGTGGGAGAAGTTAAGAGTTTGGAATTAACATATACACAGTAAAATATATAAAATAGATGATCAAAAAGTAACTACTGAATAGCATAGGAAAGTTGATGAACACACCGCAATCACCTATACATGAAAATGAACCCAAAGAGAATAAATAAACATCTATGCATAACTGAATCATGTATCTGTACAACTGAAACAAACACATCCGAAATCAACAATATTCCAACATAAATAACAAGGAAATTACAGGGGGGAAAAGAACAGTGGAACATGAAGCAGGGCTGCTCCTTTGTGGAGCATGCTCCTTTTAATTTAACGACACCATGAAAGGCAGTGCCACTGGGCATTCAATATGCACAAGGATCAAGGGGCTGTAAGTAACAAATACCCGCTTTCAAGAAATGTCCTGGGTGTCACTGAAGAAAAATTCAAAACAGGGCAGGCATTCAGGTGGCCAGTTTCAAGAGATAAGTTTAACTCACACCCTTTAAAAGAATCACATGCAAAGATGTCAACCTTACTAAATATTAGGGACATGCAAATCAAAACTACAATGAGGTATTTCCTCACACGGTTCACAGTGACCATTGTCCAAAAGTTGACAATAAATGCTGGAGAAAGTGCGGAAAAAGGGAACCCTCCCACACTGCTAGTGAAAAGATTACGGCCACTATGAAGAACAGGGTGCAGGGTTTTTTAAGAAATGGTCATGAGAATGAAATTAGAACACTGCCTAACAGCATACACTAAAATAAACTCCAAATAGATTAGAGAGCTAAATAAAAGGACAGATAATATGAAACTCTTAAGGGAAAAAGCAGAACATACTTTGACATAAAATGCGGCAAGTTTTTCTTGACCCACCTCTTAGAATCATGAAAAATAAAACAAAAATAAATAAATGGTACCTAACTTCTCTTAAAAGTGCTAGCATAGCAGAGGAAACCATAAACACGACAAAAAGACAAACCTCATAATGGAACTAACATGTGCAAACAAAGACACCCACGAGGAATTTATCTCCAAAACACAAACAGCTTATGCACCTCGAAATCCAAGAAACATCCAGTCAAATGGGGCACAAGATTTAAATGGACCTTCCCCTACAGAAGACATAGAGATGGCCATGAAGCACATGAGAAGATGCTCAGCATCTATAAGTATTAGAGCTGTGGATCAGAAGTAAAACAGGGCATCATCTTACACAGGTCAGAAAGGTCATCATAGAAAGTCTACAACAATAAATGCTGGAGAGCGAATGGAAGAAAAGAACCCTCCTAGCTGTCGGTGGTCAGGAAATCCAGAAACGAGAACAGCACAAAGGGTCATGAAAACTGAGCAGAGAAACCACAGGCACAGCAGTCCCGTTCCTGGGCGCAGATCCAGGGAAAACCATCACTTTACAAGACAGGCGCACCCCGATGTTCATGGCAGTATTATGTACAAGAGTCACGACATGGATGAAGCCTCAGTGGGTAAGGACAGACGAATGGGTAAACGAGATGGGGCACACACACACAGAGCAATGTTGCTCAGCCATAAAAAGGGTGACATTACGCCATGTCCAGCCACAAGGAAGGAAGTAGAGACATCACACCAAGTGAAGTAAGTAAGACAAAGGAAGGCAACTATCATGTGGTATCTCTTGGAGGTGGATGCTAAAACTGGATACAAATGAACTTCTTTACCAAACAGAACCGGCCTCACAACATAGCAAAGCGCCTATGGTTACCAAAAGGAAAAGGTGGTGGGCAAAGGAAATGAGAAGGTGGAGATGAACATACACACACGACTCTTTGTAAAATAATCAACAAAAACCCACTATGGGATGAGGACTCCTAATCAACACTGCATAATAAACTATATGGGAAGAGAACCAAAAAAAGGACATGTACACAGCTATGCTTAAGTGAATCGTGTTGCTGTCCACCTGAAACAAACAAACACACCCTACAACATTGTAAGTCACTCTGCTGCTGCTGCTGCTGCTGCTAAGTCGCTTCAGTCGTGTCTGACTCTGTGCAACCCCATAGACGGCAGCCTGCCAGGCTCCCCCGTCCCTGGGATTTTCCAGGCAAGAACACTGGAGTGGGTTGCCATTTCCTTCTCCAAAGCATGAAAGTGAAAAGTGAAAGTGAAGTCGCTCAGTCGTGTCTAACTCCCAGCAACCCCATGGACTGCAGCCTACCAGGCTCCTCCGTCCATGGGATTTTCCAGGCAAGAGTACTGGAGTGGGGTGCCATTGCCTTCTCCACCAATACAAAATACAAGTTACAAAAAGAGAATGCTGACTCTCTTCCCTTCAGGCCTTAGTGACCTGGGCTGCTGTCACATCCCTGAAGCCTGGGCAGGCTTGGGTCCCATGGATGGACCGTCTTGGGACTGAGGAAGATGGGGAGGACATGCCTGTCAATGAGTCCTTCCCCATGGACCTGGTGCGCCTGTTCCCCTCTGCACCGGCCCACAATCTCCAGATCCAGGCGGGTCCTCCTGCAGCGAAACTACACCTACTGCACCCACAGGATGTGGAGCTTCTGGGCTGGAAGAGATGTGAAAAGCCCCCTGGGCTCCATGTTTCCAGGTGATGGGGTTCCCACCTCCATCCTCCTTCCTTAGGGTCACCCCACCTATAATGAAAGCACCCACCACAGAGTGGTGTTGCAGGAACTGGGATGTGTCCAGGGGAAAGGGGTAAGGGAGGAAGAAGGAATGGGACACAAACCTTGGGTGTTTCTTCTGGCACATGCCACTCTAATGGACAATCCAGGAACAGGACTTTCCCTAAGGCTCTGGTTCCCCCGGTAACCAGGGAGGGGCCCAGGCAGCATGCTGCTGCCTCGTGGCCATTTCCCACAACAATAACTGAAACCTTTGCTCACGGGCACTTAGTCACTAGGCCTGTGGGCTGTAAGGAAAAAACACCTGCCCTCAAGAGGTGTCCTAGGGGAGGTCAACAGAAAAAAATTAAAAACAGAGCAGGCATTCAAGAAGCCAATTTGAATAAGTAAGTTTAACTCACACTGTTTAAAAAAATCACATGTAAAGATGTCAACATCACTAAACGTGAGAGATATGCAAATCAAAACTTCAAGGAGGTATCACCTCACACCAGTCACAATGGCCACAGGAGGCAACTACAAACAATAAATGCTGGAGAGGGTGTGGAGCAAAGGGAACCCTCCTACACTGATGCTGGGAATGGAAACTGGGAGCAGCCACGGCAGAGGACACAGGGCAGTTCCTTAGCAGTGAAAATGAGAAGGAGATTAGAATGCTCCCTAACACCAGACACAAAAATAAACTCAGAATAGGTTAAAGACCTAAATAAAAGGACAAAACCATGAAACTCTTGAGGAAAAGAGTACACATCTTGACATAAAATGCAGCAAGTTCTTTTCTGATCCACCTCATAGAATCATGAAAAGAAATCAAAAATAAACAAATGGGACCTAATAAACATTAAAACCATCTGCACAGCAAAGGAAACCATCAGTGAAAGAAAAAGACAACCCTCAGAATGGAAAAAAATTCTTGCAAACAAAGACACCTATAGGGAATTTCTCTTCAACACATACAAACCACTAGTACAGCAATGGCACCCCATTCCAGTGCTCCTGCCTGGAAAATCCCACGGACGGAGGAGCCTGGTGGGCTGCAGTCCATGGGGTCACTAGAGTCGGACAGGACTGAGCGACTTCACTTTCACTTTTCACTTTCATGCATTGGAGAAGGAAATGGCAACCCACTCCAGTGTTTTTGCCTGGAGAATCCCAGGGACAGGGATGCCTGGTGGGCTGTCGTCTATGGGGTCGCACAGAGTCGGACACTACTGAAGTGACTTAGCAGCAGTACAGCTCAATACCAAAAAACCAACAACCCAAAAAAAAGTCGGCCAAAGAATAAATGCACATTTCTCCAAAGAAGTCATAGAGATGGCCATAAAGCACATGAAACGATGCTCAGCACCACTAGTTCTTAGAGAAAGGCAAATCAAATGTACAGTGAGGTATCACCTCACATTGATCAGAATGACCACATCGAAAATCCTACAACAATCAAGCCTGCAGAGGGTGTGGAGAAAAGGGACCCCTCCTACACTGTTGGGGGGAATGTAAGTCAGTATACCCACTAGGCAGAACATTATGGAAGTTTTTGAAAAACTAAACACAGAAGTACCCAGTGACCCAGCAATCCCATACCTAGGCACAGATCCAGAGGAAAACAAAATTTAACAAGACACCTGCACCAAAAGATCATGGCAGCACTAGGTACAATAACCAAGACACGGAAGTAATGCAAGGGTACAGGACAGATGAATGAAGGCAGAAAATGGGGTACATGTACACAATGCAATATTACTCAGATGTAAAGAAGGATGAAATAATGCCGGGAAGAAACTAGAGATGATCATACCAAGTGAAGTAAGTGAGATAGACAAAGACAAGTTATAGGATGTTACTTTCTGTGGAATCTAAATATGGATACAAATAAACTTCTTTACAAAAGAGAAACAGCCTCATAGAAAACAAGCTCATGGTTACCAAAAAATAAAGGCGGAGGGACAGGGAATAATTAGCTGGTTCAGATCAATATATACACCTTAAAACAGATGCTAAAGGGCTCATAATAGTCACAAGTCCGAGAAGGCTTGTAAGTGACAGTCTGAGAGGGCAGGTAAATGACACCTGCCCTCAAGAAATGTCCTGTGGTAAATCATTGGGAAAAACAAATTCCAAACAGGACCAACTTTCAGGAAGCCAGATTGAAGAGGTAAATTGTTTTCACAAGATGTAAAATAAAAATAAAAGCACATGGAAAGACAGTCCACATCAGTAATTATTAAATCAATGCCAAACAAAACTACAAGGTGATGCCTCGCATACACTGGCCACGATGGTCATCGTCGAAAAGATCTCAGAGTAATTACTGCAGAGAATGTACAGAAAAGAAAATCCTCCCTCAGTCTCGGTGGGAATGTAAACGGTAAAGCCATGATGGAAAACAGCACGGAGATTCCTTGAAACACTAAACACAGAAGTATCATATGATCTGCAATCCCATTCCTCACTTAGGTCCAGAGAAAATCGCCGTTCAAAATGACACGTGCACCTTGATTTTCAGGGCAGCACTACTGCAATAGCCAAGACACAGAATCCACCAACATGTCCATTGACCGAAAAATGAAGACTATTCGGAACATCTGTACGCTGGAATGCTGCTCAGCCATGAAACAGAACAAAATAAGGATATCGGCAGCAGCCTGGATATACCAAGAAATTATCATACTATAAATACTTTTCAGAGAGAAAAGGACAAATATCCTAAGATATCACATACAGGTGGAATCTATAAGTTCATACCAATGAACTAAGTACAAAATAGAAACAGACTCATAGACTGAGAAAATCAAATTATGATTATCAAAGGAAAGTTAGAAGGGACAGATAAATTAAGAGTTTGGGATGAAAATATACACACTAATATACACCAAGTGGATAAATAAAAAGGACCCACTGAATAGAACTGGGGACTCTACTGAACAAACTGTAATAACCTATATGAGGAAAAAAAAAACCAGAGAAAGGATACACATCTATGCATAACTGAATCAAGTTCATGTACACCTAAAACAAACATAACATTGGAAATCAACTCTACCCCAATATAAAACAACAATAAATTACCAAATAAATTACATGAACTCGGTCTAGAGGACACCGGACAGTGGTGACGCTATGAATTAGATATATGACATGCTACGATATTAATATGACACCACCAAAGGTTTTCTTTCACTCAGTGGAATGCACAGCAGCAACTCACGCAAAGGTGCCTACCATATGTGAATGCGACAACATGGAGAGCAGAAAAAGGACCACAGGTTAGTCATGGGGACAAGACACACTGAGGTAAAGAGCATATATGAGGTCTCTGGGTACAGGATCCGGACCCACGTGGATGGGGGGAGACCCACACAATCCCCAGACCCTGCACCTGGGGTCACACGTCCACAGTCTCCAGGGTGACCCCCCTCCCCAGACCCTGTGCCTGGGGTCACACGTCCACAGTCTCCAGGGTGACCCCCCTCCCCAGACCCTGTGCCTGGGGTCACACGTCCACAGTCTCTAGGGTGATCCCCCCTCCCAGACCCTGCACCTGGGGTGGCAAGACCCTTGGTTAGGACACCAGGTCTCTGCTGGTTGGGTCCCTGTGGTGGAAACAAGTGAGCTCCTATAACCTCATGACTTGGTAGATAGGAGTGTGGGGTCAGTCTCCTTCCCCTACACCTGTCCCAGAGAAGTCCTCCTCTCTTCTCTCTGGTTCTATGAGATAGTAACTGTTTTTACAGCTGTCATGATAATGTTGAACACACTACCTTGGTTCTGGCAGTCTCAGTCTTTTCTTGTCCAGCTGAAGTGCTGTGAAAACACATCAGATGCTGAGCTGGAAGACGAGGGACAGGTCTGGTCTCTGTTGAGTATGGACAGTCTACTGGAAGGAGATAACAGCAGCAACCTCACCTGCTGCCCACTGGCTTTTTGCCTGATCCATGTGCCCTGCAATCAATTGCCCAGGTAAACCTGCTCTCTTCTTGTCATGCTCATGCTGGTGAATTGGAATAATCACCAGGTGGCTCACCTGAGGAGTCTCCAGGAGACCCAGGGATGGGGAATCTTGCAGGGGGTAAAGAGGGAATAGGCACAGGTCTGTATAAAATGATATTGTAAAGCATTAATTCCTAACATGAGTGAAGCTCACATGTATTCTTTCCTTTTTTTTAGTTTTGTGTGTATGGTCTCCCTCTGCACATGATTCTGACCCACACAGATGGGGTGAGACTCACAGAGTCCCTAGACACCCCCACCTGGGGTCACACGTCCCCTTAGTCAGGACACCATGGCTGTGGTCGGCGGGCCCCCAACGTGTAAACAAGCCAGGTCCATATAGTCAAAGCTATGGTTTTTCCAATAGTCATGAATGGATGTGAGAGTTGGACCATAAAGAAAGCTGAGTGCCGAAGAATTGATGTTTTTGAATTGTGGTGCTGGAGAAGACTCTTGAGAGTCCCTTGGACTGCAAGGAGACCAGTCCATCCTAAAGGAAATCAGTCCTGGGTGTTCAATGGAAGGACTGATGCTGAAGCTGAAGCTACAATATTTTGGCCACCTGATGGGAAAAGCTGACTCATTGGAAAAGACCCGGATGCTGGGAAAGATTGAAGGAAGGAGGAGAAGGGGACGACAGAGGAAGAGATGTTTGGATGGCATCACCAACTCAACAGACGTGAGTTTGAGCAAACACCAGGAGACAGTGGAGACCAGGGAAGCCTGGCGTGCTGCAGTCCATTGGGTCACAAAGAGTTGGACACGACTCAGAGACTGAACAGCAACAACCAGGTAGCCTGCCTGAGGTGTCTCGATGAGCCCCAGGGAAGGTGAACTCATCAGAGGGAAAGACTAAGAGCCCTGCCTCAGCACTGACCCCTGGGAGGGCCATGGAACCCCACGGTTACCCAGAGAAACCCACCTCAGCTCCAGACCCCAGACATCTGAGCACTGACATTCAGACATAGGCACGAAGTTTTCCAGGACAGAGGCCAGGCCGGGTCTCTACCCAGGTCTCCATGTCCTACTGCACAGAGAACCCAGTCAGGTGTAAATGTTCTCATTGTAGAAGAACACGGTCTCATCTAAACATAATCAGTGTAGACAGGACTTGGAGAGGTCTGAATCTACCACGTAGACAGACCTTGGTCAGGTTCAAAGCAGCTCAGGGCTGCGCTCCCAGGAGGCACACCTTGGGTGTCTCATCATTGGACAGGGGGCTCATCCGCGTGTACGAACTAGGATGTACCTTTCTTGAAGAAATTATCACTGGGTTCCACACTTCACCCACATGAGGAAACGGAACAAAAGCTTTGTCACTAAACATTTCAATGGGCAAAACAAAACTGTGACCAGGTTCTGCAGCCACGCGGTGGTCAGGGCCCAGGGGAGAGCCAGGAGCTTCGTGGAGTGCAGCCCAGTGTCCTGCAAGGACGGACTGGAAGTGGCCCGGCTGCAGCGTCCCAGGCTTCCGGCAGGAGGCGCTGCCCCCTGCGCCCAGGAAGGACAGTCCTGCAGGGTCGGGCGGGGAGAGCGGGTCTGACTACCCTGATGGTCAATTAGGGATGGAGCGCGCTCAGGTCCTGCTTCCCAGCAGGGTGGGGGCAAGAGGGGCTGACACCTCCTAGGCTCCCAGTCAGGTGACTTCGTGCTGGGGCTGACGCCCACAGGGCACCGTGCTGAGTCCAAGCGGGAATGCGGAAAGAGGTGGGGCATAGCCATCAGAGCAGAGAACCCACGGGGAGCTCCCACCTGCGCCCGCCTGCCCACCTGGGGCCCCAAGCCCCCAGCCCATGACCCACTACCAGCTCCCCGCACCCCCTGCACACATATGCCACTGCACACCTACACAACACCGTGCACACGTACAGCACATGTCCGCAAACAGGCGCACACACACGCAAAGCACACACCAGGAATAAAATGAATACCCTAAACACAGGTGAAGCTCACATACATTCTTCCCTTCTGAGCTCTGGTGGATTTCAAAATAAAAAAGTCCATAAAGTAGTTAATGATGAATGACTTTTGTGTCATGGGACTTTCTGAAGTTGTTCCACAAACATTATAAGACATGAGAGATGAATGTAGATATTCTATGTTTCCTCCAGAGAAAAATGGACAAGCAGACCATGAACGTTGTCCAGCATGAAAGGAAGGCAGTTCTGACACAGGCTACAGCCTGGATGAAGTCCGAGGGCATTATGCTCAGTGACATAAGCCAGATACAGAAGAACAAATGATGTTTGAGTCCAGTCATAGAAGGTTCCTAGAGCAGTCGGCTCCCTAGACGCGGAAAACAGGATGGTAAGTGCCAAGCGCTGAGGGAGGGGAATGGGGACTGAGTGTCTCATGGGGACTGTCTCAGTTTTTCAAGATAGAAGTAACGACTGAACAACAACAAGAATGCACTGCAGCAGCGTTTACAACAGCTGACATAAAAGTAACCAAAATGTACATGGACAGATGAATGAATAAAAAAGTCATATATGCATAGAATGGAATATGATTCAGCCAGGAAAAAAATAATGCCATTTACAGGAATAAACCATAGAACAACCATATATTAATCTAGAACAATCATAGTAAGTGAAGTACTTCAGAAGATGAAACTGATATCAATGAGCTATTTTATAAAAGCGAAATACACGCACAGTCTTAGGAAACAAACATGGTTACTGAAGGGGAGTAGTGGGTGGAAGGGATAAATTAGGAGGTTGGGATTAATTTACAGTCACAAATACATATAGAATATAGAATCAACGCGGACCTCCTTTAGAAAGGGTAGTGTACTGCACACTCTATAATAACTTGTATGTGGAAGAAAACAAAGGGGAATCAATATGTGTTTGGGGATAACTGATGCAGAATCTCTACACCTACAAACACAGCATTGTAAGTCAGCTATCCTCCAAAAGAAGGAAACATTAAGTTTCTTAAAAAAAACAACAAACAAGGACTAATGAGCTAGGCTTCTGGCATGTGCCAGAAGAAACCACGTACTAGGAGTAACCCTAAGGCTCTGGTTATTCTGGTCAACAGGAGTAGGTCATGAAGAAATCATGTCTCCTTGTGAACATGTACAGAGCTGATGAAATGTAAATGCTAAGAATGGCTGTTGAGAGGAGTACGGAACTGCCTTTTTAAATTTTCAGTAAGACAAACATATTGATTCCAGCCCAGGTCACAGGAGGACTTAAAGCGTATCCTGCTCAGCGTTCCCAGTAAGGGAAGAAGGTGCCTGAACAGCAGTTCCACTTGAAGTTGGCAGACAGCCTCAGTGAGGGACACATCAGTCAAGTCTCTTCCTCATCAGGCAGATAACGAGACTCCCTCCTCAGAGCAAAGGGCTCCTTAACTCTAAATTCATTTTGTACAGAGAAGAGGAAAGAATCAGACAATCAAACTATAAACTAAATCAACTATTTTTATTTTTAAATTTAAATATAAAAAGTGAAGGATAAAAGCAGCAAAAATTATACTTGAAGTGACTAAATTACAAACTAAATCAACTATATATTCTGACATATGTTAAAAAGAGGAGGAGGATGGAAGCAACAGAAATTACTGTAAGTGAGTGGCCCTTGACTATGTGGGTACTACCCAAGTTCTCCAGTCGACTCCACCGCTAGACTTGGCTACAGACACCATCCAGGAACCAGAGTCGCTCTTTCCATCACATCAGGAGGAGCCTTCTTGTCACCGGGGCAGGGAGAGAACCCAGGTCTGTGCCTTCAGGCACCTCTTCTGCCAGGCTCCAAGCAGAAGGCTCAACCTGAGTTGTGTCCTTCATCTTCTTCTCCTGCAGTTAATGGTAGGAGAATGAGGTGAAGGAAGCACCTAGAACTTAGGCAACTCCCCTTTCTGCAGTTGTTTTATTTTCTTCTCCTTCTGTAAGTGACTTTTTTGAATCAAAAGAGAAAGGGCATATTTCCACAGTTCTCCTCACTGGGATTTTGGGCTTAAAAGGTACTCCTGCTGCTGCTGCTTCTAAGTCACTTCAGTCGTGTCTGACTCTGTGCGACCTCATAGACAGCAGCCCACGAGGCTCCTCCTTCCATGGGATTTTCCAGGCAAGAGTACTGGAGTGGGGTGCTCCATCATGGGGTAATTGTTGAGCTTTTATCACTCCTGGCTTCTCCTCATCCTCATCTTCTTGGGTGGGTTTTGGGTTCTCTTCCTCCGAACAAAGGCAGGAGTCCTGGAACAGTGAGTGGAATTGCTTTCTCTTTAGGAACACCCAGAACACCTAACAAGATAGATAAGGGCAAGGCTTCGCATAAATTTAAAATGTTTATCTTCCAATACTCTCTTTGCTCTTCTCTGTTTGCTTCTGTCCTCCATTTCAAAATCAAAGCCAATAGGCACAGTGGGTGGCTTCTCCGGCAGCTTATTAGGGAAAATGTGCCCACTATAAGGAATTCTGGAATCCAGTTTTCGTGCTTTAAATTTGTAGAGCCCTGCTTCTACAGGATTACATTTCTTGGATTTTGCATTAGTTTCCCTGGTGGGTCAGGGTGACTTCCCTGGTGGCTCAGATGGTAAAAGCATCTGCCCTCAAGTGTCTGCCTACAACGAGGGAGACCCAGGTTCCATCCTTGGGTCAGGAAGATCCCATGGAGAAGGAAATGGCAACCCAATCTAGTACTCCTGCCTGGAAAATCCTATGGACGGAGGACCCTGGTAGGCTGCAGTCCATGGGGTCCCAAAGAGTCAGACAGGACTGAGCGACTTCACTTTGATTTTCCACCACCTCTTGCTGCATTTTTATTCTCTTCTCTGATTCTAGCTTCTCGGTACGTTTTAGGATCTTCTGTATATGGGGAAAAGAACCTGAAAAAGTAGGTATGCATTTATGCATAACTTAATTAAACTCCTGTACACAACATTGGAAAGCAACTCTATTCCAATAAAAGATCAAAATGAAATTGCACAGAAAGAAAAAGAAAAAAGGGGCATGAAGAAATGCTGCCTCCTTGTGGCCGTTTTCCATAACAACAACGTTGATAGCTGTGCTGCTGCTGCTAAGTCGCTTCAGTCATGTCCGACTCTGTGCGACCTCATAGACAGCAGGCCACCAGGCTCCCGCGTCCCTGGGATTCTCCAGGCAAGAACACTGGAGTGGGTTGCCATTTCCTTCTCCAATGCATGAAACTGAAAAGTGAAAGTGAAGTCGCTCAGTCGTGTCCGACTCTTAGCGACCCCATGGACTGCAGGCTACCGGCTTCTCCGTCCATGGGATTTTCCAGGCAAGAGTACTGGAGTGGGGTGCCACTGCCTTCTCCAGACAGCTGTGCTGACGGACACTTAATATTCGAAAGGCCCATGGGGTTGTGAGTAAACATGGCACCCCACTCCAGTATTCTTGCCTGGAAAATCCCATGGATGGAGGAGCCTGGTAGTCTGCAGTCCATGGTGTCGCGGAAGAGTCGGACACGACTGACCGACTTCACTTTCCCTTTTTGCTTTCATGCATTGGAGAAGGAAATGGCAACTCACTCCAGTGTTCTTGCCTGGAGAATCCCAGGGACGGGGCATCCTGGTGGGCTGCCGTCTATGGGGTCGCATAGAGTCGGACACGACTGAATCGACTTAGCAACAACACCATATAAACTCTAAATAATTTACAGATCTCAGTATGAGGATGGACACTCTAAAACCCTTGAGGCAGATATAGGCAGAAAACGCTGTTGTAAACCGCAGCAAGTTCATTTTGGATCCACATCTTGGAGAAACAAAAAATAAAACAAAAATAAGCCAAATGGACAGTCTGAGCTGGGTGACACCATGATGCTGACCAGGTTCCTGGCCCTCGCTACCACTGGCTGGCCAGAAACTGGGTCCCCCCAGCAAGCACGAGGGGCGCCGTGGGTACCGTGGGGCTGGCGTGGGCCCCTGACTGGTGGCTGATTTTAGACTGGGTGCCCTACGGCAAGTTCAAGAGGGATGACTCATTAAATTCACCCCCTCAGGCCCCTGTGGTGTCTGCTGGTGCTGCCTCCTGTGTCTGCATCTGGAACAGCCCAGGCTCTCTGGATGGACTCTAGGAAGTATCTGGCACGAGTTCATTTCCTCTGTTGGTGGAAATAGCTTTGGTGTGTGGACATAAGAGAGTCAATTCCTAGGCAGGTTGATAAGAAGTCTGGGGGTCCCCAAGGAGAGAGGGATCTGGAATTCTCAAGGAGGAGGAAAGGACAAATGTATTTTTTTTCCTCTACATTCCTTGCTGCTGCTGCTGCTAAGTCGCTTCAGTTGTGTCTGACTCTGTGCGACCCCATAGACGGCAGCCCACCAGGCCCCGCCGTCCCTGGGATTCTCCAGGCAAGAACACTGGAGTGGGTTGCCATTTCCTTCTCCAGTGCATGAAAGTGAAAAGTGAAAGTGAAGTCACTGAGTCTTGTCCAACTCTTAGCGACCCCATGGACTGCGGCCCACCAGGCTCCTCTGTCCATGGGATTTTCCAGGCAAGAGTGCTGGAGGGGGGTGCCATTGCCTTCTCCCTACATTCCTTAGGATTATATAATATTAATACATCCTGCTTGAGGACAGATTCTGGAAAAAACCTTCTGGCTAATCCTGTTATCTTAAAATGTAAATTATGGGAGTGGGTCTAGTGAGGTCTTTACAACCTCCAGACATTCTTTCGATTCACTGTAGTAACTAATGAAAAGTATCTAACTCCATCGCTAACGCTAGTGAGGGGGCACTCTTTCTGCCCCCTTGTGATGTCTATCTCAGAAGCTTTCTCTATCTCTTTTATACTTTAATAAAACTTTATTACACAAAAGCTCTGAGCCATCAAGCCTCGTCTCTGGCCCCGGATTGAATTCTTCTCTTCCGGAGGCCAAGAATCCCAGTGTCTTTCATGGTTCAGCAGCAACCTTTCAGACACACACAACATTAAACCTCACTCTGAAACCTGCCCGCCTGCACGTGCTCATGCTGGGGTGTGGTGACCTGGGGATCCCTTCAGCGCCAGAACTGCACAGGTCTGGGGTTCCCAGGGGCTGGCAGACATGGTTTGATCATTTCAGATGTGTGGTGGGTGATACTTGCATGGTGTTTTTATCTCTTGCTGCCTAAACATTACTCGTGATTTGGTGCCTTAGGACAAACATTACCTCACAGTGAGAGTTTGAGAGTGATCTGTCTGAGGGGTGCTGGCTGAGGATCCCTCACGAAGTTGCAAGAGAGGCATCGGCTTCATGGTGGTGGTGGGGGTGGGCAGGTGTTGGGGCTTCCACAAGGCTCCCTCAGATGGCTACTCCCCATGTGGGCCTCTCAGGTGAGACTTGAGCCTTCTTACTACATGGTGGGCAAGGTTGGGGGAGTTGCCTTTTACAAGCCACTCAGAAGTCTCAGGCCATCTCCTCCACATCTTGTTCAGGGGGAGACTCTGTCTTGAAGGGAGGCACCTGAGAACCTATCTGTATAGGCACAGATACAAACATGAGCAGGTGCAGGAGGATGGACTGTTTAACACCTGCCAAGTCCCGGAGGAGGCTAGAAACATCCTCTCTGTGAAAACAGCCATCTCATGACTCTGCCTGCGCTGCCACCACAGAACAGAGGCCCAGCCGCCGAGGGTGCAGTGAACCTCTCCTGGTTCTGGAGGCTGCAGCCTGAGCTCACTTCTGGAGGCTTGGTTCCTGGTTCAGCCGCCTCCTCACCACGTCCTCATGTGGCCTTTCCTTGATCTGAGAGCAGGGAGCTCTCTGGGGACTCCGGACACACTGCCTCTAGGAGATCAGGGCTGCACCCTTTTGACCTCATTTAACCTTGACGGTGTTCTTGGGGGCGCGTCGGCAGATGCAGCCACACTGGGGGGTTGGGGTGTCAATACACACACACATTTCAGGGAGACATACTGACACATACTTTGAGTCCAGAGCAGCTTCACACATTTTAACACAAGGAGTGGCGTGTGCTACATACTTTGTGCACCAGCCTTTTTCACCTACTGTTTATTTCCTGGAGGCCAGGGCGCTTCAGAAGGAACCCAGCTTCATCATGAAAAAGTCTACAGATAATAACTGCTGGAGAGGTGTAGAGAAAAGGCAACCCTCCCATACTGACAGTGGGAATGTGAACTGGTTCAGCCATGGTGGAGAATGGTTACGGAGGTTCCTTAAGAAACCAAAAGTGGAACTACCATGGGATCCTGCAGTCCCACTCCTGGGCATATATCTGGAAAAGATGAAAACACTCATTTGAAAAGACGCATGGATCCCAATGTTCACAGCAGCACTATTCACAATAGCCAAGACATGGAAGCAACCTACATGTCCATCAACAGATGAATGGGTAATGTGGTGTATATACAATGGGATATTATTCAGCCATTAAAAGGATGAAGTATTGCAGCAACGTGGATGGGCCTAGAGATTTTTGTACTAAGTAAAATAAACAAGACAGAAAAATACAAATGTCATATGGGATTTCTTATGTGTGGAGTCTTTAAGAGATGATATAAATGAACTTATTACAGAAATAGGTTCACAGGCATGGAGAACAAACTTTGTTGGGGAGGAATACATTAAGAGTTTGGGACTGACACACACACTGCTATATATGAAATGGATAAACAGGGACCTACTGTATAGCACAGGGAACTATACTCAGTACCTTATAATAAACCATGAGAAAGTTTGAAAAAGAAAAAAAAATAAGCCAAAAGGACATAATTAACCTTAGCAGCATTTTCACAGCAAAGGAAACCCTAGATGAAAGAAAAACATGCTCAGAATAGGGAAAAAATATATTTCAAAACAAAGATCCCCATAAAGAATTCATCTCCAAAACATACAAACAGCTCAAGCAGCTCAATATCAAAAATAAAATGAACCAAAACTAGGAAATGAACCAAAGATCTCAGTGGACATTTCATGAAGGAGGCATACCCATGATCATCAAGCATTTAAAAAGATGCTCAGCATCACTAATTATTAGAGGAAGGCAAATCAAAAGTCCAGTGAGCTATCACCTCACACCGGTCAGATGGCCATCTCAGAGAATCTCCAACTAACATTTTGCAGAGGATGCGAAGAGACGAGAACTTCCCCGCACTTTTGGTGGGGATATAACTCGGTACATTTATTAGGCAAAGAGTATGAAAGTCAAAGTGAAAGTCGTTCAGTCGTGTCTGACTCTTTTCAACCCTATGGACTATACAGTCCGTGGAATTCTCCAGGCCAGAATACTAGAGTGGGTAGCCGTTCCCTTCTCTAGGGGATCTTCCCAACCAAGAGATTGAACCCAGGTCTTCCGAATTGCAGGTGGATTCTTTACCAGCTGAGCCACAAAGGAAGCCCAAAGAGTATGAAGTTTCTTTAAAAAAAAAAAAAACTAAACATACAAGTACCATAGGATCCAACAATCCCACACCTGGGTGTAGATATGGAGAAAACCAAAATTTGAAGACACCTGCAGCCTTGTGGTCACAGCTGCACTAGGTGCCACAAACGAGACACGGAAGCAAACCAAGTGCAGAACACAGACAAACGGATAGAGAAGATGGGGCACCTGGACACAGGCAATGTTACTCAGTCATTAAAAAGGGTCACGTAATGGCATTTCCAGCCACAGGAGGAAAGTAGAGGTGATCATTCTAAGTGAAGCAGGGGAGACAGGGCAAGACAAGAGTCATATGGTATCACTTCTAAGTGCAATCTAAAAATGGAGACAAAAAAATAAATAAATAAAAATGGAGACAGATGAACTTCTTTACCAGAGAGAAATGGCCTCACAGACTTGTGGTTCTCAAGAAGAAACTTATGGTTCTCAAGAAGAAGCTCCCAAGGAGGAGAAGAGGAGGGCAGTGAGAAATGAGCTGGTTCAGATTAACACACTCAGTCAGTTCAGTCACTCAGTCGTGTCCGACTCTTTGCGACCCCATGAATTGCAGCACGCCAGGCCTCCCTGTCCATCACCAACTCCCGGAGTTCACTCAGACTCATGTCCATCGAGTCGGTGATGCCATCCAGCCATCTCATCCTCTGTCGTCCCCTTCTCCTCCTGCCCCCAATCCCTCCCAGCATCAGAGTCTTTTCCAATGAGTCCACTCTTCGCAAGAGGTGGCCAAAGTACTGGAGTTTCAGCTTTAGCATCATTCCTTCCAAAGAACACCCAGGACTGATCTCCTTCAGAATGGACTGGTTGGATCTCCTTGCAGTCCAAGGGACTCTCAAGAGTCTCCTCCAACACCATAATTCAAAAGCATCAATTCTTCGGCACTCAGCTTTCTTCACAGTCCAACTGTAACATCCATACCTGACCACTGGAAAAACCATAGCCTTGACTAGATGGACCTTTGTTGGCAAAGTAATGTCTCTGCTTTTGAATATGCTATCTAGGTTGGTCATAACTTTCCTTCCAAGGAGTAAGCATCTTTTAATTTCAGGTTTGCAATCACCATCTGCAGTGATTTTGGAGCCCCCAAAAATAAAGTCTGACACTGTTTCCACTGTTTCCCCACAGTAGAACGAGTAGATTTTACACTCTATAAAACCACCCACAAGAACCCACTGCATAGCACAAGGAATCCTCAACACTCCGTAATAATTTATATGGGAAGAGAACCTGAAAAAGAACATGTGTATGTCTAGCTATACACGAGTCAAGCACCTGGAGACACCCCCCTCACTCATTACTGCGCTCAGTTGCTCAGTCATATCTGACTTTTTGCAACCCATGGACTGTAGCCTTCCAGTCTCCTCTATCCTTGGAATTTTCCAGGAAGAATACTGGAGTGGCTTGCCTTTCCTTCTCCAGGGGATCGTCCTGTCTCAGGGATCAAATCTACATCTCTAGAATCTCCTGCATTGCAGGCAGATTCTTTACTGCTGAGCCACACCAGGGAAGACCCACTCATTATTAAATCAATGCAAATAAAATTTACACTGAGGAATCACCCCCCGACACACACACACTGGTCAGAATGGCCATCATCAGAAAGATCTCCAAAAAATAAATGCTGCAGAAGACTTAGAGAAAATGGAATCCTCCCTACACTCTGGGGGTGCACAAGGGTGCAGCCACATTGGAAAACAGCATGGAGATTCCTGAAAAAAGTACACACAGAGGAGCCATGGGATCCTGCAATCCCACTTCTGGGCTCAGATCTGGAGAACATCACAATTTGAAATGACACGTGCACCCCTGTTTTCAGGGAAGCATAGAGTCCACCAAAACGTCCAGCAACAGGAGCACGAAGACTGGGTGGGCCATCTATACATGGGACTACTCCTCAGGCTCTGGGGGTGGAATCAGAATGGGAGAATGTGGGCCTCTGACCAGCAGCTGGTTGGAAGAAGGGAGACCAGTTCTGAGGGCAGGGGTTCCCTGAAGTCTGTGGGTCCTGGTGCCCTGATGGGCTTCATTCCCAGTGGGGATATGGGTGTGGCCTGAGGCCCTTTGATGAAGCCACAGCAGCACTGGGCTCAGAAGTCTCCTGAGGGTGTCTCAATCTCTGACACAGTGTTTTACAAAGGAATAAGAGAATGAAGCTGTGCCTCTGAGGGCCAATCCTTCCGGCTCTGAGTTGCTTCCAACAGGACCACCATCACCTGCTTGGGGTTGGCTGTGACCCACCTGCCCCCCACCCCTCGACCCCGGCCTTTCCTCTTCCTTCTGATGATGATTCCAGTGACATTTCCAGCCTGGATCCCTCTCCCAGACCAGATGCATCTGTCTATCTACTGCCTCACCATTTCACCTTGGGGACTAAGAGGCCCCTTAGAGGACTGTGATCCTGATGCTCCCCACACCCAGGAGGGAGCCCCACCTTCCCTGGCTGCTGAGCCCAGACACCTGGTATAATAGAGCAGGAGCCTATAGGGCCTTCCCAGGACTGACTGCATCCCATATCCTCTGCTGTAGCTCCTCTCTGAAGTACGGAGGTAATGGCATCTGATGCACATGCCCGGAGTTGTTATACAGATGCTAAAACCCCCACTGAATGGAAGAAGTTAACTACTTGATGAGCATGAACACATAGCCCTCTGATGAGCGTCTCTGGTGGGTATGGGTTTGATTCTAAACGCAATTTCGCCCCTCCTGCATCTTGCTGGGGCTTCTCCTTTGCCCTTGGACGTGGGGCATCTTTTTTTGGTGGGATCCAACATTCTCCTGTTGATGGTTGTTCAGCAGCGAGTTGCAGTTTTGGAGTTCTCACTGGAGAAGATGAGCGCATGTCCTACTCCACCATCTTGTTCTTGTTTGGCCTATTGTTTGCCAAAGAGACTTGTTCTATTTTTCCAAGACAATAAACTTAAAAAAAAAATCTTTTGTTTGAAAAAAATCAGTGTTTCTGGTATAGTGAAGGACAGTGAAAGCTGGCATGCTGCAGTCCATGGGGTCGCAAAGAGTCAGATTCGACTGAGCCACTAACAACAACAACAAAGGATTCTCTGCTTCCTTCCTTTCTTCCTTCCTGCCTGCCTGTCATGTACATATAGATATCTGTATCTCTGAAAGATAATCTGCAATGTTTATCTCCTTCCTTCCTCATACTGGCCAATACTTTGGCCACCTGATGAGAAAAACTGACTCATTGGAAAAGACTCTGATGCTGGGAAAGACTGAAGGAAAGAGGAGAAGGGGACGACAGAGGATGAGATGGTTGGATGGCATCAGTGACTCAATGGACATGAGTTTGAGCAAGCTCCGGGAGTTGGTGATGGACAGGGAAGCCTGGCGTGCTGCAGTCCATGGGGTTGCAAAGAGTCGGACACAACTGAGCAACTGAACTGAACTGAACTTCCTCATATACACAGAAAGCTGATGCTCAACACTCTGATAGAAAAATCTATGGCAAAAATAAAAAAAAGAGTCGAGATACTCCATAGATACGTAATACCCCAATTAGGCGGCTATATACAGACAGTAATCACTACGTTGTATTTTGTCTATACTGCATGATGTTAAATAAAAGGAAAGAAAATCAATGCCTATTTTATTATCTCTGAAATCTGACTTGGATGCTAGCCCATGCCTGGAAACTGAGCAGGCTTGGGTCCTTCTGCTGGGCTGGGGTGGGGTTGACACAGCCTGGGACGATGCCCTTCACTGACCCTTTTTTTTTTTTAGTTCTACCAACCCATCTCCCTCCACCCTCATGCATGCATGCTCAGTCATGTAACCCCATGGACTGCAGCCCACCAGGCTCCTCTGTCCATGGACTTTTCCAGGCAAGAATACTGGAGTGGGTTGCCATTTCCTTCTCCATTCACTGACCCTTTTTAAAGATCCACTGTCTGCTATGTTCTGGTTGTGATGAGAGTCCCATGTGGCATCAAAGCCTGGAGGAATTTGAAGGCAAGAGTCAGCTAGCTACAACCTCTTCTGGTGCTGGGGTTCCCAGCTCAAGCCTCTTACCTGAGAGTGCAGCCTCCTAGCACCTCAGCACACTCAGCAGGGTGCAGTGGATCTGCAAGGGATTAGTCTGGACAGGGTGTTTGTGTGATGCTTTAGGTGGAAAAAGTAGTGAGACTCAAGCCGTTAAGTGTTTGCTCAGGCACACTCCACTCTATTTCACAGTGGTAGGAAGCATACTTTCCTTAAGGCTTTGGTTGCCCCAGGAAACAGATTTTTTTTTTAAGATTTTAAAGTTGCTCAGTCATGCTATACAGTCCATGGAATTCTCTAGGCCAGAATACTAGAGTGGGTAGCCTTTCCTTTCTCCAGGGGATCTTCCCAACCCAGGGATCGGACCCAGGTCTCCCACATAGCAGGCGTATTCTTTACCAGCTGAGCCATAAGGGAGGCCCCAAGATACTGGAGTGGGTAGCCTATCCCTTTTCCAGCGGACCTTCCCCACCCCAGGAATCAAACCCGGGTCTCCTGCGTTGCAGGTGGATTCTTTACCAACTGAGCTACCAGGAAACAGAGGTGGGCATGAAAAAGTGCTGCCACCTTGTGGACATTCTCTTTAACTACAATATGACCACCAGTACTCACTGCCCCCTCTAATTCACAAGGCCTGGGGTTCAGTTAATGACAGCTACCCTCAGGTAATTAATGTCCTGGGATGGGAATTGTAGAAATATATCCCCAGTACAACTGACTTTCAGGAAGCCAATTGCCAAAGGTAAATTTTCTTCAAACCCTTTAAGGGAAAAAAACCTCATGCCTCCACCACAGGACAAGATGCTCAGCATCCCTAATTGCTGTAGGAATGTCAACAAAATGACAATGAATTATCAAAACCCACCAGTCACAATAGACATCTTCACAAGTTAACAGGCAAGAGAGAGCCTAGAGGCAAAAGAACCTCTTACTCTATCTGTAGCAGCACCCAGTATAATGGACAGTCTCCGAATGCCGGTGGGGGGGGGGGCGGAATATCAAGGGGAACAAAGCCTAGGATTTGAATTCCCACACCGGGGCCTATATCCCAAGAAAACCATTGAGGCAAAGGCACGTGCACACCAAGGAACACGACTACAGCGCTACATCCGAGAGCCAAGACACACAGCCAGCAAAATCTCCAAGGAGAGATTAAAGCTCAAACGAGATGCGGTACATATACGGTGGACTATCTCTCACTCATAAAAAGCAGCCACTGAAATTAGGGAATTATGACACTGGTAGCCACAGGCATGGACCTTGAAGGATCATACACTAAGGGTAGTCAGTCAGGCAGATGAAGACCATAGTATGTGAGGCACCTTCTAGGCAAAGTAAAAATAGACAAACAAGGCAACAAATTTACAATCCAAAAAGAGATTCAGAGAATTCAAAATCAAACAAAGGGTTCCAGGAAAAAAAAAAAAAAAGTGAAGTGCCTAGAATGAATTAGGATCTCCAGACTAACATAAGCATAGAAACCTGTATCTGTAATAGATAACCCACAAGGATTATCCTCTTCCTGTCTTCCTTCCTTCCACATATACACAAAAATCTGTATCACTACCTATACACAGACATCTGTATCTCTAAGAGATAATCTACAGCAATTGTTTTGTTCCTTTCTCCGTTGTATACACAGAAAAGTGTATCTGAGATAAATAATTCACAGAGACCTGATGCTCAGCACGCTGTTCAACCTTCTATGGCAAAAAATCCAAAAAAAAAAAAAAAAAGGATATCCCTTGGATAAATAATACCTGAATTGGGTGGCTGTACACTGAGCACAACACTGCAGATCATCTATATTCCAACATAACGTTGGCCTAATGTTAAGGACAGAAAAGCAGTCCCTACTGTATTATCTCTGACCTCCCTGACTTGGGCTGCTATTCCATTCCTGGAATCTGGGCAGGCTTGGGTCCCATGGCTGCACTGGGGTGGTGTCGACATACCAGGCTAGGTGCACTTAGTTGAGCTCCCTCTTAAACCTGTACTGTCTAGTTATCTCTCTGGGACCAGAGTACCTGATGCACCCAAAGGATGGTACTGGGGCCTCTGGCCTCAAGGACCTTTGGGAGAAAGTTCCCAGCTCAAGCCTCCTTCCTGCCAGTGCATCCTTCTAAGCACCTGAGAACCCTCAATTGAGTGCTGTGGCCCCGGTTCGAATGCGCCTGCAAACAAGGTGTGAAACTTTAGGGGGCAGAAATAGTGAGACACAAGCCCAGACACATTCCACTGCAGCCAGGAAGCTGACTTTCCCTAAGGCTCTGGTTGCCCCAGTAACCAAAGCTGGGTATGAAGAACTGCTGCCGACTTGTGGACATTTCCTGTAACTACAACTTGACCACCACAGCTTACTGCAATTCTGTTTAGTCGCTCAGTCGTCTCTGACTCTTCACGACCCCATGGACTGCAGCATGCGAGGGCATCTTCCACTTGGGTGGCAGTCACTGGGGGACAGTGGGCTGTGGGCCTTTAGAACACACCAGAGAGTAACTCTGGCCAGAGTTCCTCAGTTGTTTCCACAGCCACTCGCCTGTTTGCAGAGGGTTTGAGAAGAAATGAGAAAATCGTAGAGGAAGCCTTAGAGTGATAAAAAGTTAGTACCAGATGTCTGCACATTACCAAAGTAACCAGAATAAACCAAAACCTAGCCAGCCGGAAAGTCACATTAACATGACTTTCCAGTCTCATTAAACCAGTGACCTTTCTCCAAAGTGCCTTATAAACAGTTTCCCTTCACAGGGAGAACACCCCTAACTGGAGTCGAAGCCCCCAGACGGAAGCCAAAGCTCCCCAGATTGGACACGGTCAAAAAAGGCCCCAATGGGACCCTGATGTCAAGCTGTTCTGGGGGAAAGGTTATTTGAGCTTTTAATTCACAAAGGAGAGTAGTGTCTCTCACAGAGTCAATCAACTTGTTCCCCACTGTCAAAGTTATCCAGGGCTCCTGTAGAGGAAGTTAGAATTGGATGTCTCACATTCAAGGAAGCCTGCGGGCCTGTTCATGTTCCTCACCTTTGTACAGTGCTTCTGACTGCCAGATTGTTTTATTGTGAGCAATTGCTCTTCTGATCTTAACATATCTAATATGCAACCCAAAGATCTTGCCTTCTGGATAGATGAAATATTTCCCATTTTTTGTCCCATAAAGGAAAAACACAAATTGAGGGGGGAAAATGTTCCCAGTGTGCACACCGGAGTGACTTACCCTCCAAAATTGAGCCCACAGGCTCTTAACACGAACGGGCAAACAAAACAAGCAAACTGGCTGAATAGGCTATTGGATTGGGTAGACTCACTCTACAAATGAAATCGAGTCTGTCAATGAAGGAAAGTCACATGGCTCAAAATAGCCTGGAGTTAAAACTCCCCTCCAGGTCCTCCCCACCATTTTATGCAAAACAAAGAACTCTCTCACCAGAAGAAAAAAACAAAGGACAAAAAGGTTGATTACGCACAGCCTACGCCCAGCCAGTCCAGCCTTTGGCCTATCTCCAGAATTTCTTGCGCCAGCCGTTTAAGAGAGAACTACTCCGAACAACCTTGGAGAACAGGCCCCCTTAAGATGGTAGCTTTCCATATATATGCCTATATATATTTAGTCTTTTCTTGGGTTAGTGCAGCAGCTCACTAATCTGACTGCTGCCCCTTCTCGCCTCATTAAAGGTGATCTGATCCAGTAAAGTGCCTTCTCTAACTCCCTTACCCAACAGTCAACTCTTGGAAGTTTGTTGGTTCCTGGTCTCAACTGCCAAGCACTGGGGGTAGCCATTGCCACTACAGAGAATCTTAAAGAAAAGACCCTTAGGACAAATGGTCCCAATATGCCCTGATCAGGGCCAGCTAGCCACCAGCAGCAAGGATCCTGGTTGGCTAAGCCAAATTGTTACTGAGTCCAAGCTCGCTCTGCTTGCCACACGACAGGCCAATGAATCTGCTCTCAGATTCATTGAGGGGATGAGGTAAGGAAGAAGCTTTTTTATTCAAAGCCACCTGGCCAAAATGATAGCAGGCTAGGGTCTCAAAACAATCGTCTTGTCAAGGCCTGGTTGCCAGTTCTTTTATGGGTCAGAGATGGAAGAGGGGGAGGTGAGGAAGCAAAGCAAAACTATTCAATCCTTGGAAATGTCCCCTAGAATGGGGCAAGCCTTTAGGCAGGGGAATGTGTTAGTTTCACTTTTAACAGTCCTTCTCTGGTGGGCTGCTCAGGTTATCTCCCTCAGGAAGGGCATTATGTATGCTTATAATAACAAAAAAGGGTTAAAGTCCCAGAAGCAGATGGAGTGTAAATTTAAAATTAACCCTTCTCCATTACTGTCTGTCCAGGTTGGTGATAGCCCTTTGAATTATGTCTTTTTCACAATGTATAATTCTCTGGTTGCAGGTCACAAGGCATCTCATCTCTATCCAAAGATAGATTAATGAGATAAGCTTTAGGAACAAACTTAGGTCTATAATAGCTGAAGTAAACTTTTTAACAATATAACACAACAGCAAGGAACTAACTGGGAAGTGAGCTTTGCCAAACACAAACCTTAATTAACAAGACTGGAATTTAACATTTAGTGAAACAAAAAAAATTTTTTTTTTCATTGTGAGGACATTAGTCTTGCAGCCTGAGAAGGCTTTATTCCATGAAATAAAAGTGAGATTCATCAGGGGGCCAAAAAAAGCCAAGTGTCCCTGACTGTTTGATTTCAATAATAGTTATGTCAGGCGAGTGTATACTCCTCGGTTCTGTCTCGTCACAACAAAGATTTGGCGTGACGGACATTAAAGCCGTCCGCGTGTCATAGCTCTCGGGTCTTGGACAGACTGTGTTACAGCTCTCAGGTCTCAAATGGACTGTGTTATAGCTCTTAGACAAACCAGTGTTACAGCTCCGTGTTACAGCTCTATTTTATTTAGATAATAGGAAAATCCATCCTTGAGACGTGAGGGCATGTCGACCCAAAGACGCGAAGAGAAGAGTGCCCCAGCACGCAGGAGAGAGAGGGAGAGAGGGAGAGAGGGAGAGAGGGAGAGAGGGAGAGAGGGAGAGAGGGAGAGAGGGAGAGAGAGAGCGCGCGCGCTTTGGCTCCTCTTTTTATATGTTTCTTTCCTCCCCCGGGCCTGCCCTATGTAAACTGGGCTAGCCAGGAGTGCTGTTTGTTCTACCTGAGGTCCTCACTCAGGTCCTCGGATCTTCCTTTGTTCTATTTTCGCGAGCTTTTCCCTTCTTTATCTTTTAGCCACCGCCATTCTGGACTCCTTTTCCCTATTCTAACTACCTAACAGTTATTATTCACTTAGCCAAAGTAACTGTTAGGGGAAGTACACTGCCGGAAACCACCCACCCTGGCCAGGCACTGTCTCACCATGTAACCAGGTGCATGAGTTGTTTTACCACAGGAGGTCCATAAGGAACATGGAACTAATAAGCCACCACCAACTGGAAGAGATCAGGAAAGGTCAGAAGGTGACACCACGTGTCTAACCAACTCCCAGAATCCTTCTCGCTGACATCCATCTTGGTTGAGCAATGCGTGTGCCACCAGGAAGGACTCTGAGTCAGAATGACTGGCCAAAGACAACCCAGAAACTAAGCCCATCACCATAAAATCTGAGACTGTGAGCCATGTGGCAAAGCAGTCCTCCTGGGTTCCCTTAGCCTGCTGCTCTCCACCCAGGCGCCCCTTCCCAATAAAGTCTCTTGCTTTGTCAGCACATGTGTCTCCTCGGACGATTCATTTCTGAATGTTAGACAAGAACCCCATTTGGGTCCTGGAAAGGGTTAGTCCCTCTTCCTACAACATAACCGTGGAAGACTTCAAAGATAGTACAACATCTTAATAAAACTTATACCATGGACGAAATTCTTTTCTTAGATTCCACTTTCCACAAAACTTCTTTTTACTTTCTGTATCTTTCTCCATTCAGAAACAGTTGCCTGTAAGCCAGACTTACTTCCCCCACCCCTCCCTTCCCCCATTATTATTATTATTATTATTATTATTTTGCTTTAAATCTAAGGCAATGAGGACTGTATCTCAAGGACATGATAAGAGTTAACTTCAAGCTTTTTTTTTTTTAGCCAAGTTTTTAACATGCTAGAGGGTTTTAATTGCATGTGCAGAAATAACTGGTTTTATAATTTTGAAAGAAATTTTCTCTTAGCCAGTTTTCTCCAGAGTCTAAAGAATATTATTGTGGCCACACTGTTGTTGGGGCTGCTGGGAGGAGGGCAAGAGGGATTCCATCTTGAAGATTGTCAGCCATCTTAAGGCAGGATGTGAACTGGGCCTGAACCTTGCTAACCATCCTTAAAGAAAAACCAGGAAACCCCCTCCCAGATGGCAAATAAAGATTGGAAGTAAAGGTCAGGTTGTCTCAGTTAGATAAATGATAGTGCCTGCACCTGCATATTGTAATTGTTAATTCTTCCGCACCTGAGTGTTGTAAAAATAATTACTAACATGTAACCAGTCATGTAGCGAGGGCATAGAACCAAGTCCTCCAAAATCATCGGGGTCCTTGTTGGGAACCAGTTCCCCTGGACCCTCTAGCGTAATAAACTGCACTCCACTGTCTTGAGTGCCTCCCTGGTGTGTTTTGTGACTCTGGATTCTTCAACACTGTCTTTTCTCTTTCAGTGTTCTTAATATTGATATTACCTTTTAGAAGTAGAGGTACTTCATATATAATATGTACACAGATATAAAGAGGCAGACTAGAGTTCTCGTTGTTGGTTTTCAGTCACTCAGTCATGTCCAACTCTTTGTGATCCCATGAACTACAGCATGCAGGCTTCCCTGCCCTTCACCATCTCCTGGAGCTTACTCAAACTCACGACCATTAGGTCAATGATGTCATCCAACCATCTCGTCCTCTGTTGTCCCCTTCACCTCTTGCCCTCACTCTTTCCCAGTCTCAGGGTCTTTTTTAATGAGTCTGCTCTTTGCATCAGGTGGCCAAAGTATGGGAGCTTCAGCCTCAGCATCAGTCCTTTCAGTGAATATTCAGGGCTGATTTCCTTTAGGATGGACTGGTTGGATCTCCTTGCAGTCCAAGGGTCTCTCAAGAGTCTCCTCCAACACCACAGTTCAAAAGCATCAATTCTTCCTAGCTCAGCTTTCTTCACAGTCCAACTCTCACATCCATTCATGACTACTGGAAAAACCATAGTGTTGACTAGACAGACCTTTGTTGGCAAAGTAATGTCTCTGCTTTTTTAATATGCTGTCTAGGTTTATCACAGGTTTTTGTCCAAGGAGAAGAGTCTTTTAATTTCATAGATGCAGTCACCACCACCACCTGGAGTGATTTTGGAGCCCAAGAAAATAACGTCTGTCTCTGCTTCCATTGTTTCCCTATCTATATGTCATGAAGTGATGAGACCAGATGCCATAATCTTCGTTTTTTGAATGTTGAGTTTTAAGCCAGCTTTTTCACTCTCCTTTTTCACTTTAATCAAGGGGCTCTTTTTTATTCCCCTTTGCTTTCTGCCATAAGGGTATTGTCATCTGCATATCTGAGGTTATTGATATTTCTCCCAGCAAACTTAATTCCAGCTTGTGCTTCAACCAGCCCTGCATTTCTCATGATGGTCTCTGCTGCTGCTAAGTAGCTTCAGTCGTGTTCAACTCTGTGTGACCCCATAGACGGCAGCCCACCAGGCCCCGCCGTCCCTGGGATTCTCCAGGCAAGAACACTGGAGTGGGTTGCCATTTCCTCCTCCAATGCATGAAAGTGAAAAGTGAAAGTGAAGTCACTCAGTAGTGTCTGACTCTTAGCAACCCCATGGACTGCAGCCTACCAGGCTCTTCCGTCCATGGCAGGAGCATTTTCATTTCCTCCATTCATTTTCTAGGCAAGAGTACTGGAGTGGGTTGCCATTGCCTTCTCCACATAAAAGTTAAATAAATAAGGTGACAATATACACCCATTATTACCGAGTCAAATCTCACTCTGCTTGCTGCACAATAGGCCAATGAATCCAAGAGACAAACTGTTGAGGTAAGAAAGATACTTAAATCGGGGAGTCAAAGACTGAGAAGATGGCAGGCTAGCACCTCAAAATAACCATCTTATTGGGGCCTGGATGCCAGGTTCTTTTATAGGTCAGAGAGAAAGAAGCAACGAGGAGCTACAGTCAAAAGGCACAATAGAGAGGGAGATGCAGTAGAGAAGTACCATAAAAAGATCGTCAGTCTTGTAAAACATCTCCAAGGGAATGTCCAGCCTTCAGAAGAGGTGTTAATCTCTTCTATTCACAGGTGGGCAGGGACAAGCTATCTCTCCAAGAGCTGAACAAAGGCACTTTAATTTACAGTCCAAAAGAGGGGCAGGATCCTCTAGGCAAGCCATTGAGTATGACTATAATATTAAAAGCAAGTCGAAGAAACAGTTTCCAACATGGAGTCAGAATTGGCTTCTTCTCTGCAAAACCTTGATGTACATCTTTCCCAGTTTTGAACCAGTCCATTGTTTCATGTCTGGTTCTAACTGTTGATTCTTGACCTGCATGAAGTTTTGCCAGGAAGCAGGTAAGGTGGTCTGGCATTTCACCTTCTCTCCCTCCTTCGAGAGATCTCATGGCTTAATTTAAAAGCTTAGTTATGAATCAGGGATTATCATTTAAACTTACTAGTTTATAAGCAGTTGGTATACATTAAGGTTGTGTCAGGCGAGTGTATGCTCCTCGGTTCTGTCTCGTCACAACAAAGATTTGGCGTGACGGACATTAAAGCCCTCTGCGTGTCACAGCTCTTAGGTCTTGGACAGTCTGTGTTATAGCTCTCTGGTCTCAAATGGACCGTGTTATAGCTCTTGGACAAATCAGTGTTACAGCTCCGTGTTACAGCTCTATTTTATTAGATAATAGCAGGAAAATCCATCCTCGAGGGAAGACGCAAAGAGAAGAACGCCCCAGCACGCGGCAAAGAGGGAAAGACGGAGACAGGGAGAGAGGGAGACAGGGAGAGAGCCCTTTGGCTCCTCTTTTTATATGTTTTTCCCTCCCCCTGTGCCTGCCCCATGCAAATTGGGCTAGCCAGGAGTGCTGTTTGTTCTACCTGAAGTCCTCACTCAGGTCCTCGGACCTTCCTTTGACCTTCCTTTGTTCTATTTTCGAGGGCTTTTCCCTTCCTTGTCTTTTAGCCACCGCCATTCTGGACTCTTGTTTCCTATTCTAACTACCTAACAGTTGCCATGTTCAGATGACTGAGGTCAGCTATCTCTAAGTTTGGCTGAGGAACATTTTAGTCTTTTGCATTGAAAAGTGTCCTTTTTTTCCTTGGTTGCAGGTCCTTGAGTCCTGTATTTATATTCTGGTTTAGACATTTGCAAGACAAAGACACTATTTGCTTTTTCAAAGAACAGTTCTGTTGCCTAAAGTTACTAAAATCAGGGACAAGATTTTTAATCAAACTGATTTAGGAAGTTCTATGTTCTATAACTTCAGAGTTAAATTATTATACCTTCAAAGTTTGTATAAGGTATTCAGCACAGATCTTTCTGAATTTATAAATTGAGTCAAAGCAAAATTCCTATTTTTATATAAGAGGTTCTTGGATCCCCAGAGTCAGGTAGAGCTGAGGAAGTCAGGCCCTTTTTGCCTAACTGTTCCAAAATTATTGCTGGACAGATATCTCAGTGTAAATTTTTCTAGCCTCTTAAATATATAACTTAAAACTAGGGTAAATAGAACACACTTGTTTGGATTTTACTGTTGGGGACCAGTAGGGAGCCTCTCTTGGCTCATTAACTTTAGGTAGTGTAATAATGTCAAATTTTGTTTTAATTACATAAATGTCCATTCTATTTATCCCATACCAAATAAACATAAAAAGATTTTTTTTTTAATTTGTGGAGAATATTTTTTCTTTTTTTTTACTTTACCTCCTTTTTTAATAGCTAGATTTCCCTTCCAAATTCTTCCTGTTGATATTCTTAATTGTTCTTATTAGCATCTGTAAGACCCATTGAGGGCAACATCACAATGCCACTATCTAAACTAGTTTCTTGGGCTTCCCTGATAGCTCAGCTGGTAAAGAATCCACCTGCAATGCAGGAGACCCCGGTTTGACAGGAGACCCTGGTTCAATTCCTGGGTCAGGAAGATCCCCTGGAGAAGGGATAGGCTACCCAGTATTCTTGGGATTCCCTTGTGGCCCAGCTGGTAAAGAATATGCCTGCAATGAGAGCAGATATGCCTGCAATGCGAGCAGACCTGGGTTTGATCCCTGGGTTGGGAAGATCCCTGGAGAAGGGAAAGGCTACCCACTCCAGTATTGTGGTCTGGAGAATTCCATGGACTATACATGGGGTCACAAACAGTAGGACATGACTGAGTGACTAGCACTTTCTTTCTTTCACAAACCAGTATCTCTCCTTCTCATGTTAATTAGACTTTTGCTTTATCAGTCAGTTCGGTTCAGTTGCTCAGTCCTGTCCCATTCTTTGGGACCCCATGGACTGCAGCAAACTAGGACAGTTTCCCTATCCATCACCAACCCCCAGAGCTTGCTCAAACTCATGTCCATCGAGTCAGTCATGCCATCCAACCATCTCATCCTTTATCATCCCCTTTTCCTCCTGCCTTCAATCTTTCCCAGCATCAGGGTCTTTTCTAGTGAGTCAGCCTTTCGAATCAGGTGGCCAAAGTATTCGAGCTTCAGCTTCAGCACCAGTCCTTCCAATGAATATTCAAGACTGATTTCCTTTAGGATTGACTGGTTTGATCTCCTTGCAGTCCAAAGAATTCTCAAGAGTCTTCTCCAACACCACAATTCAAAAGCAACAATTCTTCTGCACTCAGCTCTCTTTATGGTCCAACTCTCATATCCATACATGACTACTGGAAAAACCATAACTTTGACTGTACAGATCTTTGTCGGTAAAATAATATCTCTACTTTTTAATATACTGTCTAGGTTTGTCATTGCTTTTTCCCCAAGGAGCAAGCATCTTTTAATTTCATGGTTGCAGTCATCATCTGCAGCAATTTTGGAGACCAAGAAAATAAAGTCTGTCACTGTTTCCATTGTTTCCCCATCTATTTGCCATGAAGTGATGGGACCAGATGCCATGATTTTAGTTTTCTGAATGTTGAGTTTCAAGCCAGCTTTTTTACACTCCTCTTTCACTTTCATAAAGAGGCTCTTTAGTTCCTCTTCACTTTCTGCCATAAGGGTGGTGTCTGCAGGCCAGAAACTCTGCGCCCTGTCATGGTCAAGGCATAGGTTGGAAAAGAATTTCCAGACATGAGACAGAATGAGAGGGAAATAAAGTTTATTAGAGTGTGAGACGCTGTTAGAACAATGGGCCAGCTCAAGGGAGAACTGATATTGAACAGGGGTCCTTAGTTCACTTTTATAGCCAGGGTACAAAGAGTGGGATAGGGGTCTTGCGGGTCATTTGCTGATTGGATGAGGCATGTATACTGGGTGGGGGAAGAGTAGGGCAAATACCTTCTGCCTATAGGGTAGGAGGGGAGACAGGTTATACTGTTTCATTAATAGTTACAACATGAGGGAGGGAAGGATGATAAGGGTCTGGTTTTTCCATTTCTGCATTCTAAGACCCTCCTTGGTTTTATCTGCTCTTTTGTCTTTTGGTCATCATATTCCTCCCTCTCTTTATTTTTAGGGTCAATTCTTTGGCCCCTGTTGATACCCTGCTCATGTCTAACTATCTACCTATTTCCCTTTTCAGGCATTTGGGAACCCAGTCTCAAAGGGAAAGGGGCAATGACCGCTCTGACTTCCTTAGGCTGCACAGGGGCGTCGTGGGGCTCTGGGTTCCCTTTGCCTGCTCTCTGTCAGGGTGCATTTACAGTGGGAGATGAGAGTCCATGGAATGAGAAGGTGACTTGTTTCAGCATTGTCTAGGTGTTGGTCAGGGAAAATTCTTGTCGTACTACCGCTTTAGATTTGTTGTATTCTAGAAGAAACAAACTTAACAAGAAAGTCAAAGGTACATGGCCCAAAGATTAATAGAAATAGAGAAGCTGCTCAGGGCCTAGCCAGGAGAACCAGGGCCAGACATTGGTTCGTGACGTTAGTGTTTCTCTGGGTGCGAGAAGAGGCAAGAATTTGGGCTCATAAAATATTTACCTGAAAATCATCTGACTATCTGAAGGCTGGTTCTTCTGGGTTTTTCCCAGAGCACAGAGTGTGAACTCCTTTCAGGGGGTGTTGAAGGTCAACAGCTTGCAGTGGTCATGATTTAATCTTTGTAGAGGCAGCTGGCCAGTGCCAACTTCCAGTCAGCAGGGTCCCTTCATAGCCCCATATCTGACCATGCTTTGGGGCATTTCATGGCCATTTGTGTGCCGTGGTGCTGGGAAGGCTCATTCCCAGGTCTACCGAAGATTCTATTGACAGTCCACTCAATATGCTGTTATTAGACCAGGCCTTGGCAAGCGACAAAAGTCTCTGGACCATTCCTGTTTTATTAGCCTCTTGGTCCAGGGAAATATTCCCTCTTGTTGCTTCTTCCCACATCTAGAGTTACATTATTACAATCATTGATCTCGTATGGAACTGCATATCAGCATTTTATCACAGGCTGAGTCACACATTTAGTAACATAAGAAACAATCTTCTGAAACAAGCGACATATGAAATTAATATAGCTAGCAGTTATTAGTAAGGTCACAAGTAAGAATTTAAGTCAATTACAAAACAAGCTTTGGTTACAAAATGGGAAACGTGGTGGGAGGGATAAATCAGGAGCTTAGGCTGAACATGCACACACTGCTATCTTTAAAATAGATAACCAACAAGGACCTACCATACCACACAAGGAACTCTACTCAGTATTGTGTAATAACCTATATGAGAAAAGAATCTGAAAAAGAATGAATGTATGTATAACTGAATCACTTCGTTGTATACCTGAAACTAACACAACACTGTAAATCAACCATACTCTGATTAAATTTAAGAGAAAAAAAAAGAATTTAAGTCAAGAACTTTCATTAGGTATAACCCAGTATACCCCAGGTCATCTGACTTAGTTAAATGATTATAGCCAGTTGTTAATCTCCTGGTTGTACATCATGGAGCATCTGATCTTTATCTGAAGGTTGGTTACTGAGCTAAGCTTTAGAAACAAACTTAGAGTGTCTTTTAAAATAATTTAATCTTTTAGCAATATAACATAACAACAAGGAACTATCTCAGAAGTGAGTCTTAGTAAACACTAGACCTTAATTAACAAAACTAGAAACTTAGTTTAAAAATTAACAAAACTTAATGTTCAATGAAACATGATTTTTTCATTATGAGGGCATTAACTCTGTAGCCAGGGAAGGCTTTAACCCATCAAATAAAAATGAGGTTTGTCAGGGAGCCAGGAAAATCCAAGTGGCCATCTTGGATTTCCCATAGCCCTGACTCTTTGATTTACAGCTATTGTTCACCCATTTTTAATTCCCTGATTCAGGAGTAGACTGCTGCCATGTTTTAAGAACATCAGAATATCAAAAGTCTAACTGTGAGGGCTTATTTTTTGTAGAAGCAGAATGAGCTTTGTCTACATGTACTATAATCTTAAATAATGTTTATTTGATTTACCAAAGTAACAAAATATTTTAAAAACAAATATAAATCACTTAAAGGCAAAGAAATTCATAATCTGTTATTGAAAGCTTCACTCTAAGAAAACTTTGTTCTCTTAACAGAGAGAGTAGACTAAATTCCAGTCTGTTACCAGTTTACCAGATAACAAACAAACAAAATTTGGCTACTGGTTAATCTTAGAAAAGCCTTTTCCATAAATCTTACATAAAGTAGTAGTATTCTTGCAAAGGCATCATAGTGAAACCATAGAAGGCATGTTTAAAATATGATTAAATTGTAATTGACAAAGTAACTTGGTCATTGCTGTGACTTGTAACACTTTAACATGATAACTAGAATTATAACTGACAACATTATACCAGGACATATCAGATTTTCATGAATTTCACATAATTTTAGGATATCTATATTAGTAACATCAACCATAACAGTATAACCTGAGAAGATTTATCACCCTTTCAACAGTACTTCCCATGTAATTTAACATGTCCAGTGAACCTAGGTAGTTTAATACCTCTTTGGGATATCTCAGGGGTCCTCTGAAGCATCCCAACGTTAGCTAGAAGTCAAGTTCTTAGGAAGTTTTGCCGATAAATATCAACAGGGTTGGTAACACTCAGTCAGATAGAATCATATAGATCACTGTGAAACAATATATTCACTTAGCCAAAGTAACAAAGAAGATTTCAAAGGTAAACATAGAACAGATCACTTCAGACGTAAAGAAACTTAAAATCCATTATCAAAGGCATTTCAACATCTCAAGAAAACTTGTATTTATGCACAAAACTCTTCCTTGGGGTCCACTTTCTATAAAATCTTATCACTTTTTATACCCATTACTTTGTTCTCCCATCCTGAAACAGCCACCTGTAAGTCAGACCTACTTCCTTTTCCCTTCATAAAATGTAATTTCATTCCTTATACATTTTTTACGAAAACACACTTCTTACTTTCCTTTAGCAACCAAGAACTGACCTTTATATTAGCATTCTATAGATTGGTAAACATAAATACCAGTGATAATTTCCAGAAAAACATTTGCTTTCTTATAGAGAATATCTCAGGATGGCACCAAACACTATTCATTAATAGTCCAAAATCTTTAAGGGTGTTTGCTATGACCAGTGCATTCTCTTGGTAGAAATCTATTAGCCTTTGCCCTGCTTCATTCTGTACTCCAAGGCCAAATTTGCCTGTTACTCCAGGTGTTTCTTGACTTCCTACTTTTGCATTCCATTCTCCTGTAATGAAAAGGACATCATTTTTGGTGTTAATCCTAGAAGGTCTTGTAGGCCTTCATAGAACTATTCAATTTCAGCTTCTTCAGCATTAGTGATTGGGGCATAGACTTGGATTACCTTGATATTGAATGGTTTGCCTTGGAAATGAACAGAGATCATTCTGTCGTATTTTAGACTGCATCCAAGTACTGCATTTTGGACTCTTGTTGACTATGATGACTACTCCATTTCTTCTAAGGCATTCTTGCCCACAGTAGTAGATATAATGGTCATCAAGAAAATTAGACATACCAAGGGAACATTTCACGCAAAGATGGGCTCGATAAAGGACAGAAATGGTATGGACCTAACAGAAGCAGAGGATATTAAGAAGAGGTGGCAAGAATACACAGAACTATACAAAAAAGATCTTCATGACCCAGATAATTACAATGGTATGATAACTCACCTAGAGCCAGACATCCTTGAATGCGAAGTCAAGTGGGCCTTAGGAAGCATAACTACGAACAAAGCTAGTGGAGGTGACGAAATTCCAGTTGAGCTATTTCAAATCCTAAAAGATGATGCTGTGAAAGTGCTGCACTCAATATGCCAGCACATTTGGAAACCTCAGCAGTGGCCACAGCACTGGAAAAGGTCAGTTTTCATTCCAATCCCAATGAAAGGCAATGCCAAAGAATGCTCAAACTATCACACAATTGCACTCATCTTACATGATAGCAAAGTAATGCTCAAAATTCTCCAAGCCAGGCTTCAACAGTACGTGAACTGTGAACTTCCAGATGTTCAAGCTGGATTTAGAAAAGGCAGAGGAACCAGAGATCAAATTGCCAACATCCATTGTATCATAGAAAAAGCAAAAGAGTTCCAGAAAAACATCTACTTCTGCTTCATTGACTATGCCAAAGCCTTTGACTGTGTGGATCACAACAAACTGTGAAAAATTCTGAAAGAGATGGGAATACCAGAGCACCTGATCTGCCTCTTGAGAAATCTGTATGCAGGTCAGGAAGCAACAGTTAGAACTGGACATGGAACAACAGACTGGTTCCAGATAGGAAAAGGAGTATGTCAAGGCTGTATATTGTCACCCTGCTTATTTAACTTATATGCAGAGTATATCATGAGAAACGCTGGACTGGAAGAAACACAAGCTGGAATCAAGATTTCCGGGAAAAATATCAATAACCTCAGATATGCAGATGATATCACCCTTATGGCAGAAAGTGAAGAACTAAAGAGGCTTTTGATGAAAGTGAAAGAGGAGAGTGAAAAAGTTGGCTTAAAGCTCAACATTCAGAAAACTAAGATCATGACATCCTGTCCCATCACTTCATGGCAAATAGATGGGGAAACAGTGAAAACAGAGACAGACTTTATTTTGGGGGGCTCCAAAATCACTGCAGATGGTGATTGCAGCCATGAAATTAAAAGATGCTTGCTTCTTTGAAGAAAAGTTATGAGCAACCTAGACAGCATATTACAAAGCAGAGACATTACTTTGCCAACAAAGGTCCGTCTAGTCAAGGCTATGGTTTTTCCAGTGGTCATGTATGGATGTGAGAGTTGGACTGTGAAGAAAGCTGAGCGCTGAAGAATTGATGCTTTTGAACTGTGGTATTGGAGGAGACTCTTGAGAGTCCCTTGGACTGCAAGGAGATCCAACCAGTCCATTCTAAAGGAGATCAGTCCTGAATATTCATTGGAAGGACTGATGCTAAAGCTGAAACACCAATACTTTGGCCACCTGATGTGAAGAACTGACTCATTTGAAAAGACCCCAATGCTGGGAAAGATTGAAGGCGGGAGGAGAAGAGGATGACAGAGGATGAGATGGTTGGATGGCATCACCAGCTCAATGGACATGAGTTTGAGTAAACTCCAGAAGTTGGTGATGGACACCAGGGAGGCCTGGTGTGCTGCAGTCCATGGGGTCGCAAAGAGTTGGACATGACTTAGCGACTGAACTGAACTGAATTAATGTTTCAAAATCTTATTTTATTTGGAAGTGACATAGCTATTCAATAAACTTCTATCACTTAGTTCAGCACAACTCTAGAAATTCAGGTTACCAAAATCTAGACAGACTGTTTTAGACAGACATTTCTAAAGTATAATTATTAATAGTTTATCTAAAAATATAATATCTCATTTATATATTTTTTTTGAAGTTTCTTCACTTGAGGTAATTTCCTTGCTGACAAACTTGTAACAGATAAAACAATATTACAATATTTAATTTATAATAAACCTAGACACAATGAAAATATTATGCTTAATGTTAATGACTCTTAGACCTGTCTATATCAGATTAGCAAACAAACATTAATACTAGATGTTTAATATTATTTCCCAGTTCATGTGAATCTGAAATTCATTTAGGTTAATTTCTCTTGTATTAAGAATTGTCTGATTTGTAAGCGCTTACTTTTCTTTAGGCCAATTAGAACTCATTTACAACTTCAGCAATATTAAAAAAAGTCAAAAGACACACACGGAGACATACATAAATCCAGACAGACAGAGATCTCATAGTTTTCCACTTGAGATTTAAAATGTTTCTTTAACCACCTCCCCTTTTTTTTTTGCTTGAAGTTCTAATTTGCCCAAGGCTGAGGTCTCAGGCAAAGTGGGCTGTGTATTTCAAGGACATGGAAAGGGTTAACTTCAAGCTTTTCCCTAGGCAGGCCTTTTAACAAGCTGCTGCTGCTGTTGCTGCTAAGTCGCTTCAGTCTGCAGCCTACCAGGCTCCTCCGTCCATGGGATTTGCCAGGAAAGAGTACTGGACTGGGTTGCCACTGCCTTCTCCTTTAACAAGCTAGTTGTTTTTAATTGGATATGCAAAAAGAACTGGTTTTGCAGTTTCCAAGAAAAAAATATTTGATTTTAACCAGTTTTCTCTGGAGTCTAAAGAATATCATGGCCATCCTGTGTCAAAAAGTCATCTTTCCTTTCTGTAGTCATAGTTTTATAGCTAAAATATAGATCAAATAGTGCTCAAATTGACTCTGATATCAGGGGCAGATCATCTGATAAAAATCTTGGATTGTCCCTCTGGTGGGACATGAGGTCTTGGTCCCATCAGAAGACTCTGAAGGGTTAAGGGAATTTGCAGGAGTCGGGGAAGCTTGGTCCTTCCCACCCTGAGAAACCACAGTCTTTAGAAGGGAATTCTTTAGAATGTTAGGAGAGTTTTGATCCCTCAGGCTTTTGAAAATAGGAGAAAGACCTGAACCAAAGGGAACCCCAGAATTCTTTCCTAGAGGTCATGTGGATATGAAAGGTCAAGCAGGGGTCATCTAGGAAATCTGATGGATAGAGACAGAGGGCGACAGGAGATAGGGAAGCAACAGAAAGACACATGTGGCATGAGTCTCTCAAATCTGGATTCTGACTAAGGGCCATGAAGGACTGAAAGTAAGAAAATTCTGAGCCCTTTCCCTGCTTTTGGCAAAAGCTAGTGTGCCATTCACAAAAGCTAGTGTGTTTGTATTGGGGCCAGGTTTGTATTGGGGCCAGGACTTTTGCAGCTGGGCTGAAATACAGGGAAGATCCTATTGCAGGCTGGAAATTCTGCGCCCCAAGTGCCCAGACCAAAATAGGGAAAAGTTCCATTTTCAGGCCGGAAACTCTGCAGGCTTAAAGGTCCTACAGAGTAATGTAAATCAACTGTACCTCAACTGAAAAAGAAAGAGTAGATGGATGGCTACAAACACAAGAAATAATACTTAAGATTGAAATTTTGCAAAATAAAAATGGGAAAAGTTGAGGAATAGAAACTCCCATCAAGAAATTAATTTGGATGGGATTACTAAAAATCTCCATTGGTTCATCCACTAGAAAGAACAATTTGGAGGATCTTTGAAAAAGATCCTCTGCTTTTTAATATGCTGTCTAGGTTGGTCATAACTTTTCTTCCAAGGAGTAAGTGTCTTTTAATTTCATGGCTGCAGTCACCATCTGCAGTGATTTTGGAGCTCAAATGAGGAAATGGAGCCCAAATCTCATCCAAAGAGGATGAGGTGGTTGGATGGCATCAATGACTCAATGAGCATGAGTTTGAGCAAGCTCTGGGAGATGGTGAAGGAGAGGGAAGCCTGACATGCTGCAGTCCATGGGGTCGCAAACAGTGGTATATGTCTGAGCAACTGAACAACATACTACTAATAATAATGTGAATATTCACTGTGGGCCAAGCATGTTCTAAGTGCTTTATATTTACTTTCTCACAGAATTCTCACAACAATTTGCTAAGTGTAATTACTGTCCACTTCTCCCTTCACAAATAAGAAAATTGAGGCACAGAGAGGTCAAGCGAGTACTCAAGGTAGAGACAGGACTCAAGTGTGGAATTTTGATTCAAGAGTCTTGCTCTCTTTAACTACCAGTGTCTTTGTTTATGTATTTGTAGTATTGTGTTTGTAAATTAAAAAACTGATCACACCTCTGCCCTGGCTGTTTCTTCTGCTCAAAGTTTCTTCTACTTACCTATATAAATCTCTAATCCCTTAAAGGGATTAGTAGTGAGTCCTACCCTGAATACAGGGTTCGAACTTGCAACCTGCCCCTCTGCTGCTGCTGCTGCTGCTGCTGTCGCTTCAGTCGTGTCCAACTCTGTGCAACCCCATAGACAGCAGGCCATGAGGCTCCCACGTCCCTGGGATTCTCCAGGCAAGAACACTGGAGTGGGTTGCCATTTCCTTCTCCAATGCATGAAAGTGAAGAGTGAAAGTGAAGTTGCTGAGTCTTGTCCGACTCTTAGTGACCTCATGGACTGCGGCCCACCAGGCTGCTCCATCCATGGGATTTTCCAGGCAAGAGTGCTGGAGTGGGATGTCATTGCCTTCTCTGAACCTGCCCCTCTATTTTACTCTAAATACCCATAGTATTTTATTTTACTTTAAATACCCATAGTATTTCTCTAGTATATTATACAATTTGCAGATTCACCGTATCACTTCTCTTTGTCGCTCCCCACCATCCCCTGACAGGGAAGCCTGGCATGCTTCAGTCCAAGGGGTCACAAAGAGCCCCACACGACTTAGCGACTAAACAACAAAAACCTTCCCCCATTCTACCATAAGAGCTCCACTAAATCAGGGGTTTTTATCTGTCTTTCTAAACCATGTATCACAATCTGAAAAGGTACTGGCACAAACTACTGCTACTGCTACTGCAAAGTCGCTTCAGTCATGTCCGACTCTGTGCCACCAGGCTCCCCTGTCCCTGGGATTCTCCAGGCCAGAACACTGGAGTGGGTTGCCATTTCCTTCTCCAATGCATGAAAGTGAAAAGTGAAAGTGAAGTCGCTCAGTTGTGTCTGACCCTTCGCGACCCCATGGACTGCAGCCTACCAGGCTCCTCCATCCACGGGAGTTTCCAGGCAAGAGCACTGGAGTGGGGTGCCATCGCCTTCTCTGAGGCAGAAACGAGGTGCGCAGCAAATATTTGTGGAGGAAGTGAATTTTTAAAAACATAGCATGATTCCAATTTTACTTTCTTATTTTAAAGCATAAACATGTATACACATGTGTAGGGGGAGGGAGAAAAAAAACAGTCAAAAATGTTAATGGTAATTTTAAGTGATATTTTTCCTTCTTTATGTTTTCCTGTGGTTTTATTCCCCAAACTCGATGTGAAAATGTACTATCGCATCATAAGAAAACTGCTTTTTAAAACGTCTCTTCTAAATCTCGGGTGACATACATTGCCACGCACAGCGAATTGTGTCTACTGCAAGTTACACGAAGCCATTTTTCTGTAATCAACAATTCAGAAGGCATTGATGGTCTTTAAATAAATTACTGGTTGAAGCAATCGCCCGGTATTTTGTGGTGGTTAAACATTTCTTAAAGGAATAAGAAACCTTGCTTCGGCTGGCGACCGCGTTATCCCTGGGGAACACACCCACCTAGCAACCGGGAGCGGAGCTGAAGCTTGGCACTGCGCCTTTAATTCCCGGGTTGGGAGGGGCGGTGGAGAATTTCCGCTCCCGTACTCCCACCGCGGCCCTGGCGGCAGCTGTCACCTGTAAGGCGAGCACCGCGCATGGGGGATGGAGTCCGGCGCCCATTGGACAGATTGTAAAGGCAGACACCTACCCCGAAGACTGGGGACCCCGCGGGGCAGCGGCGGGGGTCGCGCGCCGCGGCCCCCGGCTCCTTTCTCCAGGAGACTGCCGGGCCCCGCTGCGCTGGCATGACCGAGGTCCAGCTTCGGGGACACGCCCGTCACGCCTCGGTGAAAAAGATCAGGTGAGCCTGGCCGAGGCGGACCTGACTCCCGGAACCCCGGCTCCCTCCTCCGGCGGCGCCGCGACGTCCACCTTGCCCAGCAACCGGGAGCCGCAGAGTTGGTGGGAGCGGGCGGCCTGGCTCCCCCCTTGCGGGGCGGTAAGTGACCATGGCACTGGCCGCGGCCGCGGCTGCTGCGGCCGCCGGAGTGAGCCAGGCGGCGGTGCTGGGTTTCCTGCAGGAGAACGGCGGGAAGGTGCGCAACTCCGAGCTGCTGAGCCGCTTCAAACCGCTCCTGGAGGCCGGCGACCCACGCGGCCGCGCAGCCCGCAGGGACCGCTTCAAGCAGTTCGTCAACAACGTGGCCGTGGTGAAGGAGCTCGACGGCGTCAAATTCGTGGTGCTGAAGAAGAAGTCGCGGTCCCACGACGGACCCGAGCCCCCGGCCTGCTGCTTCCAGAGCGCCCCGGAGGCACCAGCCCCGCCGTCGAAGGTCACTTCTGTCTCACAGGAGGAAACCGCGGCCTCGGGGGCTCCGTCCGCGTCCTGGGCACCGAGGGCGGCGGAACCGGCTGAGGACCCGGCCCCGCCATCAGAGCAGCAGGATACCGCCGGGGCTCCGGCCTCAGAGACCACTCAGGGGCTGTTGTTAGACCCGACCTGGCAGTCAGGGGTGCCCTCTGACCCCCAGATTCCAGCCTTCGAACTGGCCCAGCCCTCTGAGGGTCTCTCTGAAGACGTGGCCCCACCGTCCACGGCACCGTCGGAGGCACCTTCGCCCCACGTAGAACCGCCAGACCCGGAAGCTGCGCCTCGGGGGCCACCACCACCCACCCCTCGCCCTCCGCCTCAGAAGCCTTGCATGCTGCCTGTGCGCTGCGTCCCCGGCCCCTCGGCGCTGCGGATCCGGGCTGAGGAGCAGGGCCTGCGCAGGCAGCTGTCGGAGGAGCCCAGTCCGCGGAGCTCCCCGATGCTGCTGCGGCGGCTCTCGGTTGAGGAGTCCGGCCTGGGCCTCGGTCTGGGCTCTGGCCGCTCCCCTCACCTGAGGCGCCTGTCGCGCGCCGGCCCGCGCCTGCTGAGCCCCGACACTGAGGAGGCTCCGGCTGCCCCGCCGCCATCCGCCGTGCCCCTGGAGCCGGCCGAACACGAGTGGCTAGTGCGGGCGGCTGGGGGCCGCTGGACCCACCAGCTGCACGGGCTGCTGCTGCGCGACCTCGGCCTGGCAGCCAAACGCGACTTCATGTCTGGTTTCACAGCCCTGCACTGGGCCGCTAAGAGCGGCGACCTCGAGATGGTGCAGCAGCTGGTGGAGGTCGCGCGGCGTGGGGGCGCACGGGTCGACGTCAACGCGCGCTCGCACGGCGGCTATACGCCGCTGCATTTGGCGGCGCTGCACGGCCACGAGGATGCGGCAGTGCTCTTGGTAGTCCGCTTGGGTGCGCAGGTGCACGTGCGCGACCACAGCGGACGGCGCGCTTACCAGTACCTGCAGTCGGGCGCCTCGTATGCTCTGCGTCGCCTACTTGGCGACCCTGGCCTGCGAGGTTCGACCGAACCCGATGGGGCTGCTGGTGGTAGTGGCAGTTTTGCGGCCCGGCGCCCCGTGCAGGTGGCGGCCACCATCCTCAGTTCCACCACCAGCGCGTTTCTGGGCGTCCTGGCTGATGACCTGATGCTCCAGGATCTGGCTCGAGGCATGAGAAAGTCAAGCTCCTTAAACAAATTCTTGGGAGCCTCGCCCATGGCTCCTCGTAAAAAGACAAAGATCCGCGGCAGTCTGCCAGCCTTTTCAGAAATCTCTCGTCGACCCACTCCAGGAGCCTTGGCTGGTCTAGTGCCCAGCCTACCCCCAGCAACCTGACGGTTCCCAAGGTGACGACTTGGTGGCTCTAATCGCCCCTCCCTCTCACAGTCAAAGCCTGCCCAAGACCATGGTCCAACACTTTTGGCTCCATCGTGTCTCCAGCTTTGTCCACTGCAGCCTGTTTTACCCAAGTGGGCCTTTGCCTCCAACTTAATCTTTCTCCAGAGATGGGATTCAAGATCTCAGTGAGAGCCTCCTATGAAGAACTCTGGAAATCAGGCTTGAACCTTGGAGGAGATTTGCAATTTAGGATCAAAGGTTCAGGGGCAGCAGCTGGTCTGGCCCCTGAATGATTTAAACCAATGCCTCTGCATCTATATACTTCCAAAGCAGAATTACAGCTTTGTGTGGTGATAGATTATTTGTCAGCTTTAAGATATGCAGTGCATTTGTAATTTGATGCTTTTATCCTGTTTTTAAGTTGAAATGAGGTAAAACAACTTTCATAAAATAACCTCTTGAAATTATATTTTTCCAAAATGCTCAGATATGTTCAATCTTTTGCTAAATATTTTGGAATTCTATTAAAAAAAAAAAACGATCAAGATATAAAGGAATTTAGTCCCAACCAACAAAACCCTTGAATGGTTATCTACCTCATTTTAAGCAATCAAGATGTCAATCTTGAACACAGAAAGTGACCATTGTGAATGTAATTAATTTCAGTTATACTGTGAATGCTAAATATTAGAAAACAAGTGCATCTTGGGAGTAAAAGTGATTTAACAATGAGAGAAAAGACATTTTTGGCAAATACTTTTAATTTGTGGTTGTCTTTATGGTGAAATGTATCTTTGTCACTGGTCGCTGGCTACTTTGCCATGGCATGAATATTTAACTTTTTAAAATTTGATTTGTGAATTGCACCATTGTGCCATGTTTCTGAATCTGTGGCTTTCAAATCTGGCTGAGCCTTTCACTGCAGTAGGTGAATATTCAAAGAAAAAAAATGTCATATCCTAACACCAGAAAAATAACTGGCTAAATAGTAACAGATACAATTAAGGAGCAACTATTTTATAAGAAAGTTCTATACAAGCAAAACTTATGTGGTAGCCATTTTAAAAAGCCATCTGAAAGCAAACAACTTATTCCAAAATAGCAAATGCAAAGTCTCCTTACTCAGCGACCTTAGAGAGGGGTAGCTTAGTTCACCTGTATCTTTGCTCCTATTTGTAATTGAGAAGGTTTTAAGTATTGCCAGGATTTCTCAGGTTCAACCCAGCATAATTATAATGGCTCTTTTCCCATTTTAAAGATACGAAGTCTATTTGCTCAACCAATCTTTTTTTAAAATATCATATTGTAATAATGCTCTGCTTTTGCAAATTGGGTTTGCATGTGATTAGTTATACCAAATAGTTTTTGTGGCCAGGGTAGTGGGGCTCCCCTCCCATATATGTATCAGTGAGGCCTCTGAAAATTATTTAAGGCAGTCCTTCCTGGAATGTTTTGATTTAACCAATGAAATAAACATTTTCCCATTTTGTTCCTGCTGTGTGATGTTGTACTTCCCTTAAACATTCTATAGCACTTGCTACTGTATTTGCATTTCTTTTCATTACTTTTATCCCCATCCTTTTGCTTCTTTCAAGCATTCTACTATTGAAAGAATTTGGATTTCTCTGCAAAGTAAAGGAATCAACCAAACATGGATATGATAGCCAAAAACCTTAGATAAATGTAGGCCCTGATCTGGCCTCTCCCATCTTCCTTGCCTGGAACTCTAGCTAAGCTGCATAAATTATTTCAAAATGCACATCAAATCGTCTGCCTCTGTGAAAAACTAAATGATGAGAGGCAATAATGAAAGCAATCTGAGTAGCTGAAGGTCTAAGAATAAAATATTAGAAATTTTTCATAATGAAAGAGAAACTTGACTGAGGGTAACAAAGGTCACACACAGGTATGACTGGCTTTGAGAAAGACAAAATGTAAGCCAGCGCAGTAGCGATAACAATAATAATGTTTATGGCACACTTAAATCAGAGGAAGATTCTTAAACTGCGGAAGAATCTTTGTGTTTCACAAGGGTGTGCTGCAAACCTTCCAAGTGAAGTAAAAACATTGGGCAAGAGTTTAGGGTCAATAAGCCTAACACGCAGGTGTAACAAACCACTGCTTTTCCCTTGCAGGCTGAGACTGTCTGAAACTATATGGGAAGTTAGTAGGAAATTAAGGTTTGATATGCATATGGGAAGTTTGCAAGAAGAATATCTGGTTAACAGGAGGCATACCTGTGGAAGAGTATTTCCAACAAATGACCAAAAAAAAAGCTGTTCATCGATTAAGGCAATTTATCTGGTTAAAATTATCCCAGGGAACAGAATCACTCCTCTTAATAGGGAAAGAGTTAATTGCTGATGTGGATGTGTATGACTCATATCCACAGCAAGCTTTTTAATACAATTGTACATTTCCTCTCAGGAGGACGGAGGCTATTCTTGAGTATGTGTTACATACCTAAAGGAGACCAGGGTATGTTGCTGTTGTTCAGTCACTCAGTCATGTCCGACTCTTTGCGACCCCATGGACTGCAGCAAGCCAGGCTTCCCTGTTCTTCACAATCTCCCAGAGTTTACTCAAACTCATGTACATCGAGTTGGTGATGCCATCCAACCATCTTATCCTCTGTTGTCCCCTTCTCCTCCTGCCTTCAATCTTTCCCAGCATCAGGGTCTTTTCGAGTGAGTCAGCTCATCCCATCAGGTGGCCAAAATATTGGAGTTTCAGCTTCAGCATCAATCCTTCCAGTGAATATTCAGGGTTGATTTCCTTTAGGAATGACTGGCTTGATCTCCTTGTGGTAAAAGGGACTGTCAAGAGTCTTCTCCATCACTATAGTTCAAAGGCATCAATTCTTTGGCACTCAACCTTTTTATGGTCCAGCTCTCACATCCATACATGACTACTGAAAAAACCATAGCTTTGACTAGACAGATTTTGTAGGCAAAGTAATGGCTCTGCTTTTTAATATACTGTCATATTTAACAGCATTTTAATATGCTGTCTAGGTTTGTCACAGTTTTTCTTCCAAGGAGCAAGCATCTTTTAATTTCATGGCTGCAATCACCGTCCACAGTGATTTTGGAGCCCAAGAAAATAAAGTCCGTCACGTTTCCATTGTTTCCCCATCTATTTGGCATGAAGTGATGGGACCAGATGCCACGATCTTAGTTTTTTGAATGTTGAGTTATAAGACGGCTTTTTCACTCTCCTTTTTCATCTTCATCAAGAAGCTTTTTGGTTCCTCCTCACTTTCTGCCATAAGGGTGGTGTCATCTGCATGTCTGAGGTTATTGATATTTCTCCCTGAAATCTTGATTCCAGTTTGTGCTTCATCCAGTCTGGCATTTTGCATTATGTACTCTGCATATAAGTTAAATAAACAGGGTGACAGTATACAGCCTTGACATACTCCTTTCCCAATTTTGACGAGGCCATGCTGCTGCTGCTAAGTCACCAGTCGTGTCAGACTCTGTGCGACCCCATAGACAGCAGCCCACCAAGCTCCCCCGTCCCCGGGATTCTCCAGGCAAGAACACTGGAGTGGGTTGCCATTTCCTTCTCCAATGCATGAAAGTGAAAAGTGAAAGTGAAGTTGTTGAGTCATGTCCAACTCTTAGCGACCCCATGGACTGCGGCCCACCAGGCTCCTCCATCCATGGGATTTTCCAGGCAAGAGTACTGGAGTGGGGTCCCATTGCCTTCTCCAGACCAGGCTATGGGGAATGCATATATAACCTGTGTTTACTAAGTGCTAAGCATGGTTCTAAACACTTTGTAGGTATTCACCACCACCTTACAATGTATGTACTGTTAGTATCTTGATTTTTAAAGTGAGGAAGCCTAGAGAAACTGTAAGTAACCTGTATGGCCTCAAGCTACTCATCTCACATGCTAGTAAAGTAACGCTCAAAATTCTCCAAGCCAGGCTTCAGCAATATGTGAACCGTGAACTTTCTAATGTTCAAGCTGGTTTTAGAAAAGGCAGAGGAACCAGAGATCAAATTGCCAACATCTGCTGGATCATGGAAAAAGCAAGAGAGTTCCAGAAAAACATCTATTTCTGCTTTATTGACTACGCCAAAGCCTTTGACTGTGTGGATCACAATAAACTGTGGAAAATTCTGAAAGAGATGGGAATGAATACCAGACCACCTGACCTGCCTCTTGAGAAATTTGTATGCAGGTCAGGAAGCAACAGTTAGAACTGGACATGGAACAACAGACTGGTTCCAAATAGGAAAAGGAGTTCGTCAAGGCTGTATATTGTCACCCTGTTTATTTAACTTATATGCAGAGTACATCATGAGAAACGCTGGACTGGAAGAAACACAAGCTGGAATCAAGATTGCTGGGAGAAATATCAATAACCTCAGATATGCAGATGACACCACCCTTATGGCAGAAAGTGAAGAGGAACTCAAAAGTCTCTTGATGAAAGTGAAAGTGGAGAGTGAAAAAGTTGGCTTAAAGCTCAACATTCAGAAAATGAAGATCATGGCATCTGGTCCCATCACTTCGTGGGAAATAGATGGGGAAACAGTGGAAACAGTGTCAGACTTTATTTTTGTGGGCTCCAAAATCACTACAGATGGTGACTGCAGCCATGAAATTAAAAGATTGTTACTCCTTGGAAGGAAAGTTATGACCAACCTAGATAGCCTATTCAAAAGCAGAGACATTACTTTGCCAACAAAGGTCCGTCTAGTCAAGGCTATGGTTTTTCCTGTGGTCATGTATGGATGTGAGAGTTGGACTGTGAAGAAGGCTGAGCATCGAAGAATTGATGTTTTTGAGGTGTGGTGTTGGAGAAGACTCTTGAGAGTCCCTTGGACTGCAAGGAGATCCAACCAGTCCATTCTGAAGGAGATCAGCCCTGGGATTTCTTTGGAGGGAATGATGCTAAAGCTGAAACTCCAGTACTTTGGCCACCTCATGCAAAGAGTTGAGTCATTGGAAAAGACTCTGATGCTGGGAGGGATTGGGGGCAAGAGGAGAAGGGGACGACAGAGGATGAGATGGCTGGATGGCATCACTGACTCGATGGACGTGAGTCTCAGTGAACTCCGGGAGTTGGTGATGGACAGGGAGGCCTGGCATGCTGCGATTCATGGGGTCGCAAAGAGTCGGACACGACTGAGCAACTGATCTGATCTGATCTGATGGCCTCAAGCTAGTAACTGTCACGGTCAGGATGGCATCCTGCTGCTCTTTTCCAGTAAAGCATCCTGTTACAGAAAAGCAAGGTGATCTCATCTCAGCTCTTTATTCATTTAGTGACCTTAAGCAAGTCACCCAATTCTCCAAGCTCCATCTCTCTCTCTGTGGAATTGGCAGTACCTATCCTACAGGCTGTGGGGAGGGAGGAGCACATGGAATGAGTAGGTAGAGTTGTCTGTGAACTGCAACATCATCCTGAAATATTACTAGGAGTGCCAAGTTGGTCCCAAAGGGATATCTGGATGCATTCCAAAACCAAATAGCTCTGATTTGTGCTGTTACTCTACCTGATCACCATTCTTTTACCATGTTAGTACCTGTATATATAAACAACAATATTGACACTACTAGGAAAAATATATTCCCACAAAAGGGAAACTATCCTATATTCTGTAAGTGATATCACATTTTTTCAAATATCACAGTGCCTTTTATTTATTTATTTTTGGCTGCACAGGGTTTTTGTTGCTGTGTGTCAGTTTTCTCTAGTTGTGGCGAGCGGGCTTCTCATTATGACGGCTTCTCTTGTTGCAGAGCACAGGCTCTAGGCTCATGCTGGCTCAGTAGTTGTGGCACACAGGCTTAGCTGCCCAGTGGCATGTGGAATCTTTTCTGGTCAGGGATCTAACCCTTGTCTCTTGCATTGGCAGGTGGATTCTTTTTTTTTTTTTTAATTTGTTAATTTATTTTTAGCTTGCTGGGTCTTCGTTGCTGCAAGTGGGCTTTCTCTAGTTGGGATGAGTGGAGACTACTGTCTAGTTGCAGTGCTCAGTCTTCTCATTGCAATGGCTTCTCTTGTTACGGAGCACAGGCTCTGGGCTCACGTGGGCTCAGTAGTTGTGGCACAGGGGCTTAATTGCTCTGAGGTGTGCGGAATCTTCCCTCACCAGGGATTGAACCAATGTCCCCTTCGTTGGCAGGCAAGATTCTTAACTACTGGACCATCAGGGAAGTCTCCACTATGCCTTTCTTACCGCACATACCTCTGAAATCCCCAGCCTCTCCTTCCAGTCCTAAACAAGTATTCAGCCTTCTGGATTGAAAGCACCCCTCTGCGCACATGGCTTTAAGGCTGGGCCTATCAGGACCTATATTCTTCCCCTTTTCTTTGCCTTATCCTGGAAGAAATTATCTGACCTTTTAAAATGGTGTAATAAGTAGACTGTCACTCTCCAGGCAGCTTGTTGCCTTGAACCTCTATGGCTGGCTTCACACTTCCAGAACTGCCCCACCTCTGGACTTAAACCTGTGGAGCAGAGGTGGCCTCAGATATTACTGCAGGGAAGTGGAAAGAAGGACCAGATAGTGAGAGAGGGAGTGGGAGGAAGAGAGGTGGGGAGGGAGTGATTGAGAGAGAGATCTCTGGACCTCTCCTCCAGAAGGGGGAAAAAAGTTCTCCTAGTGAGAACTTAGTGCTGACTTCAATTTCAAAGACAGCAGGTAAACACCCATGGTGATTTTCTAAACTGCAGCTAGGCCCTGAAAGTAATGTTATGGGTTCGTTGGGAGGATTGATTTACAGCATTTGCCTGCGTCCCGCCCCCCACATTCCCCCTTTCTCTCTTCTCTCTGCGGTGGTCCTCAACCGCATTTGACCTAAATGTCGTCTGAAAGCTTCTGAATCACTCATGACTGAACAGCGAGGTAGTTTGTTCCCCTGAGGATTTCTGAAGTTCACTCCAGCTGCTTGCCGAGGTAGGTGGTGTGCAGAGCAGACTGTTCCAGCCAGATTGAGCGCCGGCTTGGAGCACCGCGGAACATTGCTTCCCTACTCAGTTTCCAATTTACAGTCAGAAGGTAAAAAGTACACTAATTAAATCCATATTAGGAGGAACCGCGGGGGCGGGATGAGGCGAGTGGGAGAGGAGGCCTCCGGCTGCCTGTTGCCCAGCAACAAGGGCACTCCGCTAAGCTGTGGGGCGCAGCGTCTCAGGCCGCCAGGCTGGGGGTGGTGGGACCAGCAGGCTGGGGCGCAGAAGCTTGGGGAGGTGCGGACAGAAACCCCAGCAGAGACCCAAGGAACCCTCTTTTCCACCGTGGGGAACTAAGTAAGGAACTAAGTAAGGCTCTTTTGGATATTGATCCTCAAGATCACCCCCAACCCCCACCCCCAGCTTTCCCCTCCCCACTCCTCATTAACCAACAAATGTCGAAGGAGGTGGCAAAGGAAAGCGAGCCAACCTTCCCACAGCCAACTGGCTAGAATTTCTTTCCGACAGAAGCAAAGGCTTAGCCCCCGCCTTCAGGCCCAACAGGGACACTGCTCAGGACAAGGCAGCATCCCTGGGGCTAGCCCGGAAGGCCTGGTAGCTGGAGAGGTGGTGAAGGGTCATAAAAAGAACAGCGCCATCTGCTGGCAGCGTCTAGGAGGGTGGAATTCACCCGGCTTCTCGTATTCACTGCCTCCCTCCACACCCAAGTCTTAGCCTGTGGTGCTAATATCCAACACCTATGCTGAGATCGTTCTTGTCCTCTGAAGGAACAACGGGGTGTGGAAGAAAGATAAACTGGGGCAGGAAGGAGAAGGAGACAAATGGAAGGACCTGCTCAGTTGGGGCCGCACTTTGGTGGGCGCTTTCGATCTGATGACTGGGAGGGATTGGGGGCAAGAGGAGAAGGGGACGACAGAGGTTGAGATGGCTGGATGGCATCACTGACTCGATGGACGAGTCTCAGTGAACTCCGGGAGTTGGTGATGGACAGGGAGGCCTGGCATGCTGCGATTCATGGGGTCGCAGAGAGTCGGACACGACTGAGCGACTGATCTGATCTGATCTGATCTTCGATCTGGTAGAGACAAGTACAGCAGCCTCGTATTTCCCCATGGCCAAAACCAGCCAAGAACCAAACTGCAGTTTAACTGGACAAGAGCAGACGCTGCTACCCATGCCCATTCAGGGCTGGGAGTGTTTTGTCTGAAATACACAATTTCCACTGGCCTAATGGACAAGGTTAAGTGTATTTCTAAGAATATCACAATGCGCGCTGAGTCGCGTCCACTCTGCGACCCCACGGACTGTAGCCGCCAAGCTCCTCTGTCCACAGGATTTTTTCAGGCAAGAATTCTGGAGTGGGAAGAATATCACAATAGGAGAAAGCAATGAGCACTGTATAGGGCAAAAGGCAGAAGTAAGTATATCCCTCCAGAAGGCGTCTGGCAGCAAGCTGTCCAGCAGGGCAGAGAACCTTGGAGCGGAGGCCCCGCCCACAGCGTTCAAAGGGGAGAAGCAAAGCAGAATGTTAGAACCCGCAACCGCCTCAGCAGGAGCCCCATATGTTTTTTATAAAAAGGCACAATGTGAGTATTGTTCTGTGCTCAATAGCACGACTGTTGTAACTAATGCTTTTAGTATGAATACGACCACTTAAAATTCCCAACCAGTTGCACTTAGTGACAATATGCATCAGAAAAGAGCTCAGAAGCAGAGATTTCTCACTTAGAGGTCAGTTGGCTTTAGATACCAATATTATTAAGGTGCCTGGCTTACAAAAATACACTCAGTATTTGCATGAACAATGTTCTGGTCCCCAGTCTTTGCAGCTACAAATGCTAAGGCAGATTTTCACATGTATATTGGAGAACATTGATTCTATGTACGCAGGGATGATACACAGAGGGTGTGTGTGTCATTTGTTTCATTTCACTCTAGCCCTTAACCCCCCACTCCCAGCTCCAGCCCAACCCCAAATAGGCATCTCCAGGACATAAGACCCCCAGCATAATAGGTCTCCAGATACCCCATGACTCATCCCCATTCAGCTCCCATCCTCCCAACTGCCCTCTTCAAGCCTGGTTGACCCCATAGGGTCTTCCAAAGGAGAGGTGGACAAATTCAGTTTTGATAACACAACTGGATGAGGAAGACAGTTCTTTTTGGGCCTCAGAATGAATTTCCCCAAATGCCCAAGTGTATTTGACACTCATCAGGGTTTTTAGGCAAAGCATCTGAATCCATTTTTCATTTGGGGAAGTTCCCTGTGCCTTGAATCTTGAAGGGAGGCAGCCCTACCCACTTCTACTATACCACTGAGGTTAGGGGCTTGGGTAAAAACCAGCAAAAGGGACCTAAACTCAGCCAATCAGGTCTAGAGTTTTGTGGTAAAAATGCAGTCACCAGAAGAGTTAGGGACTACTGGTGACAGCATCTGCCTGGCCCCTCTTGTTTTCAAGCCTGTTTCTTCAGTCTTCCTAGGAATCCCTAGACCTGACTGATGTCCTCTGACAAATAGCTAATCTGCTCTAGTCAGGGAGGTGTCTGAAATTTGCAAACAAGACCCTGCCTCCAAGCCAGACTCCAGGTATTACTTCTCATCAATTTTTTTATTGAGAGGGAAAAGAAATGGCCATTTTGAATCTTAAGTTGAGGTTGTCTCATCTCCCTCCAACCAACCCTTACCGGAACTCTTGCTCATCAAAGGAGAGAATTCTGCAGATTTAAAATTTCTGTTAACTACCAGATAATCCACAAGATTTGGGAAAGACCACGTGAGAACACTTGGAAGAAGTACTCCGGCAAAGCCGGGCCTGGGTCTTCCCCACCACAAGGGAAAAGCACCGAATAAACCAGCGTCATCCGGAATCATGCGGGTGAGAGGCAAGGGCAATGCTCCCCACCCTCACCGCCTGTAACTAGATGAGGGGAGGGGGGAAGGGCGGTTTATCGGGAGGATGGGTCCCTGAGGGGAAGGCTGGCCTGGGAGACGAGGGATGACGGCCAAGGTCGTTCCTGACTGCGTCCAGTTGGTCCTGAATAAGGCGGACCCGCTCGTCCAAGCTGCGCTGCTGGGCCAGGACGGCGGCCTTGCCGGCCAACAGGGTGCGGTAGGCGCTCAGCTCCTCTGCGGGCAGTGCGCGCGCTAGCAGCTCCCGTAGGGCCCGCTCCCGCCGCGCCACGTGCTGCTTCAGCTCCTTAGCATCTTTCTCCTGCCGCTGCAGGAGCCCCAGTCGCTGCAGCAGAGAGGCCTGGAGATGCAGGGCGAGGGCACTGTGAGCCAGGCCCGATGCAGGCCCCTCACCGCCCTTCCCGTCTCCCCGCCCTCCTCAGCCCTAACCATTACCTGCTCTTCAGGGTCGCTGTCTGCACCCACCCGGGCCAGGGCACGGTGCACGCGGGCCAGGCGACTGCCCAGCAACAGCAGGAGGCCAAGCACGCGCTCTAGGTCGGCCATGAACCGCCTGAACCGCTCCAGCTCGTGGGGTGCACAGGCCTGGCCGACAGCGGCCTCCAGAGCAGCTCTGCGCCTGGCCCAAGCTTGGGCCGCTCCCTGCAGCTGCTTCTGCTCGGCCTGAAGGTCCCTTAGCATCTTTTGGAGGAGGTCCGCCAGCTCTGCCTGCCGGGAGTGCGTAGGCACTTAAGTCTGGAGCCAGGCCCCTGACTCCCCAGACCAGACTCTGGGTTCTGGCCTCACTCAGCCACCAATGGCCCCTTCCACACTCACTTTCTTGGCTTGGATGCTGTTATTTGGCTTTGGTACACCCTGGTCACATGGTTGGTCAGGTGCAACGTGGGTGGTAAGGTTTTCAGGCCTTGTCTCCTCCTGAGAAGTTGGCAGGTGCTGGGTGGAGTTAAGTAGATAGGACCTGGGGACAAAACCAGAGCTCCTTGTGTTGTCCTGCCCCAGAGATCAGGGGCTTAAAGTCCTCTGAGTCCCTGATGCCCCTCACTTACCCTGGCTCAGAATTACCAGCAGCCTCCTCTCCAGCCTCCCTACAGGCTGGTCTCATTGCAGCCCAGACCTCAGCTAAAGGAATCAGTCCATCTAGCAGGCCCAGGGCTGGCTCTGGGCTGGGATAGGAGGTGAAAGTGTCACTCTGAGAGGGATCCAATCTGGCCAGCTCCTGAACCAGCTCCTCGAGGCGTGGACTGGCCCATGTTGACCGGGGACCAGGCTCCCCAGGGCCCCAAGCCAGGGCACTACGGCCAGGGAGCCCTGGGGTATCACTGTCTGGAGGTCCCAGGGTATCACCTGGGAAAGGTTTCAGGTCAGTCTCTGCAGCTGTGGGGAGAACAGTGGTCAGCAGTCCAGTGGGGTCAAATGTAAGGATATCACCATTTGCAGTCTCAGGGGGGCTACAGCATGTAGGCCTGGAAACATTCACAGAACCGTTTAACCCCTGCCAACACTCATCCACCCCTGCAGTTTCTGGGTCCTCATGGAAGGGCTTCTCTGGGGGGATTATAGCTTGGTCAGTCCTTTGACTCAAGCCAGCTCCGTACTCCTGGTCAGAGACATGGACACTGAAAGTGGAAGAGACACTAAATCAGAAAAAGCTCTGGCCAAGGGCCCCCCCCCACCCCCTGCCAACCACTCCCAGCTCCCAACCCGCCCCGCCCCCCCAGCCTTCCGTCAAGAGAGAGTTCCATGCCTCTCCAGCAATTTATAGATGTGTGTAGGAAAGGTGTATCTCACTCTGCTTGAAAGTCTGAGGGAACTCACCAGGTTGGGAGCCCCAGGGGAGTCTGGGAGTCTGCAGGTGATCTTGTTCTGACCAGGGGGCTTCTTCCAGGAAAACTTCATCATCAGGAAGGGATGGGAGCCGAACAGACCCAATGCAGTTCTCTGAGCCCCTCTGCTCACAGTCAGAGGGACTGCTCTGGGGTCCTTCTGCAGGACACACTTCTGCAGCTTCCTTCTGATTTAGGAACCTGGAGGCAAGGACCCCACACTGACCACAGTGACCAGGAAGGAAGATTCTGGTTCTGCACCAGAGACACAGTGGGGTGTTGGGGGTGGGATTAGGGGGTGTGGTTTGCACTCTGCCTTGAGACATAAGGCTCAAACTGAGGGTGGGCGGAGGCCTTCTTTCTTGAGCAAGAGCCATGAAAGCTGCCTCCCCCAACTTTCAGTTCCCCTAACTTTCAGTTTCCAGAGTGGTCCATGTCTCTCACCTGTTAAGTTTGGTCTGCAATGGTGGTCTAGGGGTTTCTGCTCCTTGGGGAACAGCCTGGAAAGGCAAGCAATTGGGTGAAATGTTGCTCAAGTTTTCAGTCCTCTAGGTTCCCCCACCCCAAGGTGGCAGCCCCTATCTTCCATACCTGGGCAATGGGCATGACACCTTCTGGACTTCCCCAGGGGGCCAAGACTTCCCCGGAAGCGCTCCGACTCCGACTGGCGGCAGGCCTGTAGGCATTGCCAAGCTTCAAGGACCGGGGATTTGGGTCCTCTACACTTGGGGGCTGGGTCGCAGGCAGCCATCTGATCTGGTGACCTTCAAACTCAGCCAGCGTCCTCTGCTGCCATTCCCGAGGCTCCGGCCCGATGAAGCCAGAGCTGGAGCAGGCCTCTCCGGAGCATTGCCTCGCCAACCCAGCGCCCCTACCCAGGCGATCCAGTTTCCCTGGCTCTGAGAAGCACCACTTCCGCTGCTGGGTGGGAGCCCCTGAGCGCGCCGGCTCTACTTCCCCGCCGGGGTGGCTGAGCGAGGCGGAGCGCGGGTGTTCGGCAGAGGGCCGCGCGGGGGCCGCGGGCCGCAGGCGGGAGGGCAGGCTCATGCGGAGCTCCTTGCGCTGGAAGGACGTCTCCCGGAGCACTCGCCGCTGCGCGCCCTGCAGCCGCTGGCGGTAGGCGGCCCGCGAGGCGGGCGGGCTGGGCGGCTCGGCGGCCCGCGCCTCGGCCTCAGCCTCGGCCGCCAGCGCGTACAGCAGCGGGGTGGTCTGGCGGCTGAGCGGTCCCGGGCCCTTTTCAGGGGCACGAGGCCCACTGCGTGCGGGGGCCGCGGGCCGGGGCTGCGCGGAAGTGCGAAGCCTGGCGGCGGGGGCCGGGCCGCCCCACACCACGCGCACGTAGTCCCAGTCCAGGTAGGGAAGTTGCTGGGTCCCCGCCAAAGGCGACGGCGTGCGCGGCTCAGGAGGCTCAGGACCGCCTGAGGCAGCGGAGAGAGAGCTGTAGGCCGAGTCGGTGGGCGCGGACAACCGCCGCAAGTCCAGGCTGCGAGTGGACGAGGCCGGGGAGGTGCGGCCACCTCCGGGACCCAGGGCCTCCATGGCTGCTCGGACGAGGGCGGAGGCTGGCCAGCTCTGTAAGGCCTGGAAAAGCATAGGCGGCGTGGGAGGTGAAGCGCTCCGGGTATGGGTTAGGATAGCCTGCTGGCCCCTCCAACACCGACATGCTTACACATTGCCTCCCTGGCCACGGGACCCATGGCCCTAACATCCCGCACCTCCCTCTTCTGGGATGGCAAAGGCAGGAGGACCAGGGGAGCACCTCTGGAGGTTGAGAGCCTTAGCTCAGAGGAAGGAAGTGGCGCCTAGGCCATTCCCTACCGGGGCTCTTCTGGCCCAGCCTCTACCCTGGCACCTCCTGGAGCGCTGAGAACATACCCATGCTCCTTCCCTCCCCAACCCTGTCCCACCCAGGCCGCTTCCTGGCTGCTTTGTTAACTCCTCCGGGTGATCTTTTCCTCATAAACAACATCAACAACGATCTGAGATCAGAGGGGAGCCAAGAAAGGAGGGGAGGAAAGACCCAGGTCAGGTGGCAGGGGCAGCTTCACAGCCTTCCTCTGGGCCAGTTATGTTCCAGGTGCTCTGAATAAATATTTATCTTGAACCTCACAACTGTTGCCTGCGTTTTACAGATGAGGACAGTGAGGTTCTGAACCAGGGAATGATTTGCCCAGAGGCACATAGCTAGTAAGAGCCAGAGCCCTGCCTGGAATCTGGGCTTGCCTCCAAGCTTACTGAAGCCAGAATCAATTTCCTAGAAGCAAACTCTGCTGAAAGCCAGTTTACCCCAATCCCCCCCCAACAAAGCTCAGACTCCTCTGTGGGAAACAATCCGCACCCCCCTTCAAATTACTGTCAGATCCCAGGATAATATGTTCCCTGCTTGGGAGACTCTGCCTTTTGTCTAGGAGTGACAGGCTTACCCCATTTTGTGCCACTCTTGCTCCTCCTATAGAGCTCAGCTTAGAGGTTTCCTGGCCCTTTGGGATCCCTCTAGTGTCCTAGCTTCCCCATCACAGCACTCGACACCCTGCATGGTGATTGTTGGTTTGCCTGTGATTCCCTCTCCCCATTCCCACCCATGAACTTCCTGAGGACAGGCCCTGCACTGACTCCTCTCTGTACCCTCAATGTCTGGCATGTAGTTGATGTGAAATATTTGTTGAATGACAAGGAAAGGAGCAGAATTGCAGGAACTAGATGGGGGGTGGCTTTGGTGGAGAAGGTTGAGGGCTTCTTTGCTTCCACCTACTCTTCTCTCCCTATTAGTCTTTTTGAAGAAGGGGACAGAATGGGTGAGACAGTTGCCACTCATGGACACTGACCAGGTTATTCAGGTTATTAAGAACCAAAAGAGCAGGCAAGCATAGCTTGGAACAGGAATGGCCAGAAATCAATACCTTCCCAGTGCCAGGAGGGGGAACAAGGGGAGGAGCTGGGGGAGTGTACCTGGATCAGGGGTGAAAGTAGCTTTGAGTCTTGGGAACTCAGGGTTCAGTGTGGGCTAAAGGGACTTTTGTGTGTGGAGGTGGATGGTGGGGAGAAAGCAGGTTTGCCTTCCCTGAGCTTCTTGGTTGGGACTGCAGAGGAGGGTGGCCCATAGCTGGGTGGAAACTGAAAAAACAGACTTTGGTAAGCCTCCTAGACACACTTTAGAGTTCAGGATCACCCTCTACCCCATTCCCTGAGACCCCAGATTCTACAGATTGCTGGCTAGGGCAGGTAGAGAGGTTAGTGGTGGGAGGACATGGTGTTTCCTTAAAGGGAGAAGCAGTACTTCCACCATTCCCAGGAGGGGCTGTCAGCTGATCTGGTACCAGAACATCTTGACATCACCCACCTGGAGGCATCACTGTGCCTACTAAAGCCAGCCCTGAAGGCTGGTCCTCACACTCAGGCTTGGGGACCACTTTTGCAAAGTAGTTTATACTCTCTGTATTTCAGAAAGAAAAGCTACTGAGTAGCAGCCCCTTGGAAGACTCACCTCCTCTAGGGAACCCCTCCAGCCACCCAGACGCTGGCCCCCTCTCCTGCTATCCTTCTGAGCCCAACTTGGGAGCACTGTTTATCCTGGCTCATGCCACCGAGGCCTACCCATGTTGACTTTCACTGCATCTATAGGCATGGGTAACTGTTCAAATACAAAGATGTTTCCTTAAAAAAGACCTTGAAAATTCTTATTTGTGAGTTACTGAATGACAAAGGGTTCTGAGTTCGCCCAATAAAAACAGCTCAAATGGATAATAAAAATGTCTGTATATTTTCTTATTGATCTTGTGTTGAGAATGCTTTATCAGTGGTAACCTGAGCACCCGATACCCATGCAAGATAGGGTAGGAGAGTCCAGCTCCTTTAGTGTGTTTTGGGGCCTCAGCCCAAAGAGCAGAGAGTTTTTGTCTGGCTGCAGGGAGCCTCTTGCAGTCCAACCATCCTCTGTGGCTGGGAGTGGCCACACCCCAGGAGCCCTAGCGTCAGCACTAATGTCAGCTGTGGGCTGGGCTGCAGAGCCAATGCCTGCATTGAATATAAGTCAGAACTAAAGCTTTCTCAAGCCCCATCAGCCCAGGGGGAGCAGCATGTTATCCTGGAAAACCGCTAGATTAGGTAGGGTCATATGGTATTGGCATTGTTTGCAATAAACATCACCTGAATCAAAGAGCAAGAGACGAAAAGGAGACAACGATGACTTCAATGTTCAGAGCTAGGAACTGAGGAGGTGCAGGTGCCGGTGTCAGGAATGAGGAAGCTGGGATGCGGACTGGCCAAGGGTTCCAGGCCGGGTCTGGGGCCTGTGGACTTTGCAGTGTTTGTGGCAAGTCTGGTGAGCAGTTGAGTAGGTTGAGATGTGAGTCTGGACCTCAGCAGAGAGGTTGGACCAGGCAAGCAGACAGACCCAGGCTTTTAGTTAGAGGTTCTTGGGGAAACCGATGGAGACTGCTTCCAGTGACTAAAGTCACACAAAGGCAACAGAAACAGATCCAGGTAAAGTGACCAGAAAGACAGACAACCTCAAATGATCAATAAGGATCAGGAATTAAATCATATCTAGGATGCTCTTCCTCAGTGGTAGGCTTACTGTAGGGTGTTGCCTCCATGTCACCCAGACTGAGTTTCTGGGTCCTGGGCCTGTCTTGAATCCCAGCTCTCCAGACACAGTCTGGAAGAGCAGGCATTAGGGGGAAGTTCCATGGCTCTCCCAGCCCCCTACGGCTCCCCATTCTCCAAGGCTGTCCGCCCCACAACGCACCCTGCGAAGCATCTGCTCTCCACTGCTGCCGCCCTCCCGGAGAGTCTCCACAGGCTCTAGCTCCGTGCCGCGGGCAGGAAACGAGGGATGCTAGGGCACATGTGGAAAGGAGGCCGCTGTCGAGGTCGGACCACATACCTGGGGCTTCAAGCTGAGTTGAGGTCAGAGGGGCAAGAAGCACAGGCCTGGTGGCCACAGGGGGCGACAAAGTCACGAGGTGCAGCAGGAGAGCGACGCCTCGCGAACACTGGCACAGTGGATGGCCCCCGGCCGGCGCATTTCTCGGCCTTTCCTGTTGGGTTCACCGTTGGGGAAGGAGGGCTCAAAACGCGCGCAGGGGACCACGCGGTCCTGGACGCAGGAGAGAGGGGCAGGGGGTGGGGGCTGGATTCCCTAGCGGCTCCGCTGCCGAAGGGCATGAGCCGGGGGTCGGGGAGTGGCTAGGGGGTGCGGTGAGGCCCCATTCCGTGTTCGCCAGCCCCCGGCGGGCTCCCCCAGCAGCTCCCGCCGCTACCGGTTCTGCGCCCACCACCCCTCTGCCGGAGGCGGGGACAGGGGCGCAGGAGCCCGACCCGACTCGCGCAGACCAGACGTGTTGTGGAGCCCAACACCTTCAGACCCAGCGACGCGCGGGCTGTTCCTCAGCGGCTCAGCCACTCCCATCCGCACCTAGCTGCGGGGCTCGCCCTACCGCCCGGGGGAACGGCGATTCCGCCGCCTGGCCCCCGGCCTCGCAGCGTACCTGAGCTCCAACCCGAGACGAGCTCCTGGACTGCGGCCGCGCGGTGACATCAGAGCCCTGGGCTATGGCTCCCGACCCCACCTCCAGGCTCCCTCCGCCGCGGGGGAGGCGCCAAATCCGACTCCCGGGGGCGGGAGCGCGGAGCGGCCGCACTGCCCAGGCAGCCGACAGCCCCTTCCTAGTGTCCGCTTGTAGGCTTAGACCCAGGTCGGGGTTGGACGCTCGTTACCCCGCCGGGCACAGGCCTCTTGCCTGGCTGGAAAAGCGAGAAAGTAGGGGTAGGGCTCCCAGGGCGCTCGCCCGCCGGTCTCCATCTGGTATGTTCTCACGGCCTGTAGTGCTCGGCCGGAGTCCCACGGATTCAAACCACCCTATCAGTGGGGAAGCCCAGGCCAGGTCCCAAGAGCTCCAGAAGGCCACCTCATTCCAGTTTGGCTAAGGAAACAGACCTGCCACTGTCCCTGTCCAGCTCTGAGTACAGTGCGGATGCTAATGCTTCCTTGACCAACTAACTCTCCCTCCAGAACTTCCATTTCCAGAACTCTTGCAGCTCTCTGATTCCCACTATGGCCTCTTTGCTCCCCTCTTTGCCCCTTTTCATTTCTCTCATATCTCGCATCGTCTGGGCCCTCTGGCCGCCCACCTGAAAAGGGGGAAGGGAAGCTGGGGCACTGCTGACTTGTGTATTCATTCCGGGTCTTCTCAGTGGTGCTCAGCATTTTAAGGTGCTGGACTACGCATGTCCCCCGTGGCCTGAATAGGATTTACTCCAGCCATAGAATCTGGCTCTCTTCACCTTCCGGGATCTCAAGGCTCCAAAGAATGATCTGAATTCATCAGCCACTGTACACTGGTCACTGCTCTGTCCTCAGCCTTCCCTGCCTCCACTTTCCAAACCTGTATTCTGTGAATACTGGCTCTCAAGAATGTTCCATCCCTGGAAAGGGCTGAGCGCCTTTTTGCTGAACCCAGTCAGTGCTTGGTCTTTCTGTTATTGTGGCTTCCCTTACTGTCCCACAGAAGAATCAGCATGCCTGGGGGGCGAAGACCATATCCCCGTATCTTGGCATTCTTGGCTGACAAGGTTTGTTGGTGATAATAACCAGAAGCCGGAACTTAGATCGGGGGTCAAGGCTACCACTTTCTAGGGGGAATAAGAGCCTGGGAAACTTGGTCTGTTTGGGTCTTCTAGGGGATAGAGGCAGCAGGCACCTAAGCCTGGCTTCTGATTGGGACACTCCTGGCACTGATTTTTCTTCAAATGCTATCCTGATCCAGGCATCAGCCAGGAGCTGGAGCTCTGGACTCAGACAATGGCTCAGAACTTCTTGGTTTTGAACACCTGCCCTTTTAATACCAACTCTGATCCACATGGTTGGTCTCAGAGCAGTATCACAATAGAGGAAACAAAACCCAGCAACCAAAAGTCAGTTAAAAAATGTTCAAGATTTTAATTTATATATATATATATATGAAACTACAAGTCCCTGGTAGCTCAGACAGTAAAGAATCTGCCTGTAATGCAAGAGATGCAGGTGATATGGGTTTGATCCCTGGGTCAGGAAGATCACCTGGAGGAGGAAATGGCAACCCATTCCAGTATTCTTGCCTGAGAAATGCCATGGACAGAGGAGCCTGGAGGGCTACAGTCTATATATTTTAAAATACATGTATATGTATATATATTTTTAAATTTATTTTTATTTATTTGGCTGCACCAAGTCTTAGTTGCGATCTTTGATCTTCATTGTGACATGCAGGATCTTTTTATTAATAGTTGCAGCATGTGAGCTCTAGTTCCCAAAACAGGGATTGAACCCAGGCCCCCTGCATTGAGAGCATGGAGTCTTAACCACTGGGGCATCAGGGAAGTTCCTTAATTTATATTAAAAAAAAAGTATATTTCTTGACAACTATGAAGTGGACACAACATCCACAGTCATTCTTGATAATCCTCTTCTCCTCCCCCTTATCTCTCTCTCTCTGCCTAAATTCCCCAAAAGAAATCCCATCCACTCACTTCTCTGCTTGCCTCTTTTTCTCTTCTGTGAAAGAGAAAGCACCCCTGACATCTGGAAGTTGGCCTGGGACTATCAGCTAGACCTTGGTCTTATAGGAGTTGGTCTGACAGTCACACATAAGGCCATGGAGTTCTCCTGTTTCGCATAAACAATTTCATAGGACATCAACATCAGACAAGACCCTCTGTAACCATGATGGGTCAAGATAAAAACAAGACCATTCTGTAATCATATCTGAACACAGACAAACCATGAATATTGTCCAAGTCAAAAAAATGACCAAATGTCTTTCTGTCCTGGATAATATGTGTGACTGCTGCTTCCTTACCAACTGTGGCTTTAGCTTTGCTTCAGTCATTCCTCTTTCTCATAAGATTTTAAGATACCCAATCATAGAATTACTCTTGCTTCCTGAAGCATCAAACACTGAGAAAAGTCCTACTTCTTTAACTCTCCAAAATATCCTTTAAGTCCTTTCTAATGCCCTCTTACCAAGATGCTTCACGGTTCCCCTCACTGTAACAACTAATACACTCCATTTTTTCAACTACAGGTGTGTCCCTCATGATCTTTGACTGGAGGGCATCTCTTTAGTGCAAAAGCCCAAAAAGTCTTAGAGGGGAAGAAGGGGAAGAAACTGCAACCAACTTGGAGTCTCCCTTAGTGACAGTGGTTAGGGAGCAGGGGCCATGGAGAAGATGGACACATGCAGATATTCATCATGTTTTTCTACTACATAAAAAGACATGCTTGTGCCCCTCAGTATCTCAGTACTTTTCCAGGCCTGAGAGAGTCCATCTGACACTGTGTGAGTTAGCCAAGAACCACCCAACCTAGCCCTTCCTCAGTTACCCACGCAAAATAATTATAAATGGGTAAGCCACTAAGTTTAGGGATACTCTGTTAAACGGTAATAGATAACTGTAACAGGATATGTAAAATTTCAAATTTGGTTAATCTTCTCAAATTTCTTACAAAGAGGTTGTACCAATTTGTATCCCCATTAGTGAGTGCCCATTTTCCCACATCCTCACTAACATAGTACATTATCAGACTTTTGATCTCTGAAACCTGAAAGGTGAAAATGTTTTAATTTTTTATATATAAAATCGCATATCATTTTGTACTTTTTTTTTTTTCATTTTGTACATTTTAAGGCCACTTGTATTCACTTCTGTGATCTGTCAACTTTCCTTGCCCATGTTTCTATTGGATTATTGGTCTTTTTCTTACTGACTTATAAGATCTCTTTATGTATCAAGGTAATTTACTTTTTAAAATTTTTAATGTGTGGCAAATATTTTCCCAAGTTTGTGTCTTCTGACTTTGTTTGTGGTGGGAGTGAATTTATAACCCATGGTTAAGGTAAAAAAAAAAAGTTTCATTCTTGTAGATAGCAACTACAGAGCTATTTTAATAATTCAGAGACCATCATATATTGGTTCAAATTCACTAAGGCCAGAAATCCTTCAATGAATTATGTTGTCTATTTCTGGAAATCCAACAAAGCATGAATCACTGTTTTTACACAAGTATCTACTTAAATTGTTAAGTGTTCCCTTAAAGCAAGTTTGTTTGCTTTTTAATTATGCACTGAATTCACCACACTTGTCCAAAGATAGGGCTTTATAGGAAGTCAGCCATAAGAAAAATTCAGGGAGAATGGAGTCCCCCCACCCCTCCATATGAGGGTGTCTGGCAGGAAGGCCTTTGGGCGAGGCTGGTTAGGGACTGGTTGTCCCAGCAATTGAATCAAAGTTTCCTTTCAGATCAGCAGTTCCTGGGAAAGAATGCTGGTCTGTCACATTCCTATTGAGTACGCGTATATCACCTTTTCCCTACAGATGCTGTGTGACTCCTTAGCCTCTGTTTGCTTTGGCCATAATAACTCAGCTTTTGTTAATTCCTCAGCCTGATTTACAAACCCCAGATCTGGGCCCATTCCATCCTCCTCGTCTGCCCTCACTGTTACCCACACACCCCTGGCCAAGAGAGATTAAAGGAGGTAGCTGGATACAGGCCTCTCTCCTTTTCTACCAGCTCCAATGGACCCAAGACAGATAAGTGGTGGTCACATGAGCTTTTCCACTTTGCTTTGCTGGCCTCCCAGGATCTAGATGAAAAAATGTCTTTTACATGTCATTTTGGTCCCCAAGAATAGAAATTAACTCAAGACTCTGAACCAGACCCCCAGTAGCATCCCTAGGGAAGGCAAAAGCAGGCTCAGGTCCAGAGGTGGCTCTGTGTTCAGGTCCTAATAAAGGGGTGAAATGGTCTACAAAGGCCCCTCTCCTAAAAGTACCTTCTAATTGAGCTAAATCCGCCAAGTCTCTGGCGTCATCAGGAGTCATCTGATAAGCATTTTCAATGAGAGGATGTTCCAACCCTAGAGGTTTGGGCCTCGGGCTTTAGACGGAAGCCTGGGTACAGGATTGGGTCACAGCATGCCACGTGCACATAGAATGGATTCTAGTCGTTAGCTCTGGAAGTAGATAATGCATGTCCTTAACATTCATCAGGAAACTCTTGCTGATCTTAACTGATGTGTCTGGTCAGTTACTCACATGGAGGAGACTTTGTTCTAAAACCTGCGGGTGTGTATATCTGGCATCCATCATGGTGCGTGAGTTTTTGGGACCCTTCCAGGAATGAATGTGACAGCACACACACACACACACACACAGTTTAGTTGGCAGATTTTTGTACTCCAAGGGAAGGATCAAGAGAAGTTTAAAAAAAGAGGACAACAAAATTCTCCAACATAGCTCCAATAAGTGGAACATTCTCTGAAGCCCTGCCTGGTTTGTGTAGAGATGCAAGTGCCTACACTTATATTTAACTACTTCAGGGTGGGTGACAGCCTAGAAATCAGTTCCGCAGACACCCCAGCCACAAGGTCTTCCCACAAGATCATGCTGCCTGCTAGTCTGCTGCTGTGCTACAACAAACAAAAATAAAATACCACAATTAAAAAAAAAAAAATAAGGAGGACAGAGAGCTATCCTCCAATTCACTGTGTCCTGGGTATACAAAAACCAGCAGTGAGAGAGCAAGCGTGAGTCCACAGCCTGGCAGACCTAAGTGAATGCCAGTCTGACCCTGGAGATATCCCAACCTTCCTGAACAATTCATTCCCTCATCTATAAAATGGATATGACTGCATGTTTGCCAGGTAAAGATTAAATGAGATTTCATCAAATCTACTCAGCACGGGCTCACAGGAGGCCATCAGCAAGTGGCGTTAGTTATCATTATTATTCCTTACTTCAGTTTCTCCTGTAGGGAAGACAATCCTAACTAAATCCCAGCGTCAATTTGATCTTTGAGGACTGGTTTATACACCAGAGGTCTCCCATGAGTGTTGCTCCCCTCCTAAGCTTTGCTTACTACTCCCTCAAACAGGGCTGTGGTAGACATCTGAACACTTCCTTCCTAGGGGAACACATATTGTGTAGGTCTTGGGGAGAGAGAGCCCCTTCTTCCATTTTGAAAGACAGCTTGCCACAGTGCAAACCTTGAGACCTGGGCTTGACCAGTGTGATGCTCCTGCCAGGGACTGGGACTCTCATGTGGGTGTCATGGAGATGTAGGGACAGGTGAGAAACCACTAGGAGTTGGACGGTGTGATGTGGTGGTGGTCCTAACCTGTCTCCTGCTCTTGCTGTCCAGCCTCCTTTAGCTCCTGTCTACTTTCATTGCCTGGTCCTCCTGCCTTTTAGTCAAGTCTGTGAGCCACAAGTCCTCCTTCCGATGCATTCCTTTTTGGAGTTGTAGGAGCTGGCTGCTGCTGCCTGAATTGAAGAAATTTTGGAAATAAAGGTAAGACATCTTTTAATACTGGGATGCCAATGTTAGGCTGGAGGAAAATCTGGCCAGATTTGGGTGTTCAGAGTTATTCTATCCCTGGAAGAAGCAACCACTAGGTGAGAAGTGAGAAAGCTCTCCCACAGCTGCCCTGGGGCTAAGGGGATGTGGTCCATGCCCTTTGATGTGGCTGGAGATCCTCTAACAAGGCTTAAACAAGCTCAAAACTAGCAACTCAGGAAACAGGATAAAGCAGCACAGGAGAAATACAAGGCAGGCAAGTTCCTGGTTCAAAGTGATAAACATTTGCTATGAAATTGAAAACAAGATTTCCCTTGATAAACATAAAATCAAAGACAAGAAAGTTTGGAGATTGGTTCCTTTTTCCTATTCTTGCACTAAAGAGGGTGGCCCAGATTCTACCTGTTCTTTGTTTGTTTTTTTAGCATGGACCAAAAGACTAAGCAAATGTCAGGCCAAGGTGGGCCTGCCTGGAGACCTAGAAGCATAGGCTTCCATCCCATAGCTGCCCCGCTCCCCACAGAGAGTTGGGCACATGCTGAAGTTTCTTTTTTTCTTCCCTCTCCTACTAGAAAATGTCCTTAGGAAGGACCCATCGTGATGCGGAGTTGTACAACCCCTGAGCCAAGAACCGCCTCCTCAGGGAAACATCCTTGCTATCTCTAGGGAGAGTTCATTGTTCCCTGCTGCACCTAACATTACATTGTAGAATATACACACCTTCTCATTTACTTGTATGTCTGTCCCATAAGACAGATTGTGAACTCTTGAAGGAAAGGAAGTACCAGGCTGAGCCTGGAAGTACTAGGCTCAGAACTATCATCAGTGATTGTTGAATGAATGCAAGTGAGAGACCCAGGTGAACAGCTGGGTCATTCCTCCATTTTCTGAATTCACAGCTGGGAGAAGGCAATGGCAACCCACTCCAGTACTCTTGCCTGGAAAATCCCATGGACGGAGAAGCCTGGTAGGCTGCAGTCCATGGGGTCGTGAAGAGTCAGATACTACTTCACTTTCACTTTTCACTTTCATGCATTGGAGAAGGAAATGGCAACCCACTCCAGTGTTCTTGCCTGGAGAATCCCAGGGACAGGGGAGCCTGGTGGGTTGCTGTATATGGGGTCTCACAGAGTCAGACATGACTGAAGCGACTTAGCAGCAGCAGCAGCAACATCCTCCGGATGGTGACCTTGGTCCCCAGGACTTAGCGATTAGCCTGTGTGTACACACTTTAAAGTTTACCTACAATTCTTGTTTCACTTTCTCCTGTTGGTGGTTTTAACAAAAAGATGTCATTTAATATACTGTAAGGAGCTATGTTCTTTTCAGAGTACACTGCTTCTGTCACTCACGTGGGAACAGCAGGTAGAGGTCTGGAAGCTGCTGCTATGGATGGAACCAAGGATTTCTGAGTTCATTTGGGTTTTCCAATCCTCTGCAATGGTTCTTAGAAGTAGATTAATATCTTTTTTAGTGATGGCAATAGGTCCTAGTTCACATACAGTCTATGAACAATGGTTCTTTTTGAAAAATGCAGCAAGTGCCTGAAAAGGCACTTTGCTTTAAAAGTAAACCCAAACTGCAACCTGCTGGTCTTCTTGGAACAGTGAGTGCTTTATCTAAATTAGATTTACCTTAGCATGCTTAACAGCTTACAATTCAACAATAAAAAGACAAAGAATCCAATTTTTTAGTGGGCAAAGGATTCAAAAAGACATATCTCCCATGAAGATATACAAATAGCCAATAAGCACATGAACAGATGCTCAACATCAAATGCAAATCAAAACCACAAGTACCACTTTACATCCACGGGAATGGCTATAATCAAAAAGACAGACATTAAGTATTGGCAAGGATGTAGATAAGTCAGAATCTTCCTGCACTGCTGTTGGGAATGTAAAATGGTACAGCTGCTTTGGAAACAATTTGTTAGTTCATCAAACAATTAAACATAGTTACCATATGAGCCAGAAATTCCACTCAGTATATCAGTTCAGTTCAGTTCAGTCACTAAGTCGTGACTGACTCTGCGACCCCATGAACTGCAGCACGCCAGGCCTCCCTGTCCATCACCAATTTCCGGAGCCCACCCAAACCCACGTCCATTGTGTCGGTGATGCCATCCAACCATTTCATCCTCTGTTGTCCCCTTCTCCTCCGGCCCTCAATCTTTCCCAGCATCAGGGTCTTTTCCAATGAGTCAATTCTTTGCATCAGGTGGCCAAAATATTGCAGTTTCAGCTTCAAAATCAGTCCCTCCAATGAACACCCAGGACTGATCTCCTTTAGGATGGACTGGTTTGATCTCCTTGCAGTCCAAGGGACTCTCAAGAGTCTTCTCCAACACCACAGTTCAAAAGCATCAGTTCTTCAGGGCTCAGCTTTCTTTATAGTCTAACTCTCACATCTATACATGACTACTGGAAAAACCATAGCCTTGACTAGACGGATCTTTGCCAAGAGAATTTAAAACATATATTGCATGCAAAAACACATATCTGAACATGTAGCTGTTTATAGCAGCATTATTCATAATAGCCAGTAGCTAGAAACAACCCAAATGGTCATCAATAGAGGAATGGATAAACAAAATGCTGTATATCTATAACATGGCATAGTATTTAGCCATAAAAAGAGATTAAGTACTGATGCTTGTTACAAAAATCATAAACCTTGAAAACATTCTGCTAAGAAGAAGAAACCATACAAAAGACCACGTATTGTATGATTCTACTTAAATGAAATGTCTAGAAGAGGCAAATCCATAGAGACAGAAAACAGATTGGTGACTGCTAGAGGCTGGAACGTGTGGGCACAGGGAGTATTATTTGGTATGAACTTCTGTTTTGGAACTATGGAAATGTTCTGAATTAGAGATCAGTGATAGTTGCGCCACCTTGTGAGTATACTAAAAATCACTAAAGTGTATGATGTGAAGTGGTATGTGAATTTTATGGTATGTGAACTTTTCTCTCTATATGTGTATGTATTACAGATGCACACATATATTCGTAGAGTTAACAATAGTTGCTGACATTGGTCCATTCTTGCCCAAGATCTTCATACATAAGCAACAAATGGTCTCTAAGGGCTATAATTACTCTGATATTTTAAGTGTGTGTCTAAACCCAAAAAGAAAACTCATGTATTCTTGCACTAATTTACCCACTGTCTCAGAGCACCATCTGCCCACAGACCTAAAAGCATGCATACCAGGAGATCTCAGGTTTATCTGTGGGCCACAAATCTCAATATTCACATGCATGGAGGTCACATGACTTTTAAGTTACTATTGAGGGGACTTCCCCGGTGGTCCAGTGGTTAAGAATCTGCCTGGCAATGCTGGGGATGCCAGTTTGATGCCTGGGTAGGAAACTAAGATTCCACATGCCACAGAGCAACTGAGTCTGTGTGCCACAACTTGAGACTCTGTGTGCCACAGTGAAAGATCCCACATACTGCAACTAAGAACTGATGCAGTTAAGTAAATGAGTAAACAATAATCAAATTTTTAAAAATTAAACTATTGAGGATGAATTAAAGTCTACTAATTATTAAAATAAGTCTTTAGCAGTAATACAAAAGGAGTCTGATCAAGAGTATATAGCCTAGTGCTATGTGTTAGTCACTCAGTCGTGTCTGACTCTTTGTGACCCCACAGACTGTAGCCCGCCAGGCTTCTCTATCCATGGAATTCTCCAGGCAAGAATACTGGAGTGGATTGCCATTCCCTTCTCCAGAGGAACTTCTCAACCCAGGGATTGAACCCTGGTCTCCTGCCTCACAGGCAGATTCTTTACCATTTGAGCTACAGAGAAGTCTAGTGCTACCTGTTAACAAATGTTGTCTGACTTGAATTATAATCAGAATACTTAAATTATTGTCAGGACTTATTAAGTGAAGGCATACTCCAATCCTGACACTGCATGTGTATCTGTATTGTAGTTGTCAGCCTTACATGTGCAGTTTTATCAAAGAAAGAGAACTTTGGCAGAATTAGGTCCAAGGTCTTTATGGTGGACAGAGTTCTATCAGTTCCTCTCATTTGGATGGGGCAGATAATTAGACTGCCCCTGAGAACTATACTCCAAAGGCAGCTACAGAAAATTAATGCAAAGCTTCACATGTGTAAAGAGAGGGGCAATGTGTGCCTCTCTCATCAAACTGTCGTCACTGTTCTCACCAGTGACAGCTGTGACTTCATTTTTACCAACAGTGATTCTACAAGGCTTGGGCAGTTCCATAGTGGGAAAGAAGCACATTCGAGTGTCATTATTCAGAAGAGCTGGCAGGAGGGAGCTGTATCAGGTTAAGTGATAAATATATTATTGTCCTTTAGTATTGAGGGGACTGATTCCAGGACCCCCTGTGGATATAAAAATCCACATTGCTCAAGTCCCTTATATCAAGCAGAGTAATGTAGTCAGCCCTCCCTACCTGCAGTTTGCACACCCTGAGGTTGGTAGAAGCCAGGTGCAGAACCCAGTCCATACTGAGGGCCAATTGTTTAATATGTGCACTTTATAAGTGTCAGGAACCCTACCCTGGCAGGGGGGCAATATCAAGATGGAGGTTGGAGTGAAATCACATGAGGAAGAGATTGTGGTGCTAAAGTTATTTTCAGATCACAAAGGGAATTTGCAATAGACTTTCTTACTCATTTTCTCTAAGCAGAGGCTTGTACAAGGACTTCACATGCTGCTTAAAGATCTACCCTTTTGATTTGAAGAGCTGAGGACACAAACTTGTTTCTAGTTCCTCCCACTGACATTCAGTTCAGTTCAGTTGCTCAGTCGTGTCTGACTCTTTGAGACCCCATGAACCACAGCACGCCAGGCCTCCCTGTCCATTACCAACTCCTGGAGTTTACCCAAACTCATGTCCATTGAGTCGGTGATGCCATCCAACCATCTCATCCTCTGTCGTCCCCTTCTCCTCCTGCCTTCAATCTTTCCCAACATTGGTCTTTTCAAATGAGTCAGTTCTTTGCATTAGGTGGCCAAAATATTGGAGTTTCAGCTTCAACGTCAGTCCTTCCAATGAAGACACGGGGCTGATTTCCTTTAGGATGGACTGGTTGGATCTCCTTGCAGTCCAAGGGACTCTCAAGAGTCTTCTCCAACACCACAGTTCAAAAGCATCAATTCTCCAGCGCTCAGCTTTCTTTATAGTCCAACTCTCACATCCATACATGACTACCAGAAAAATCATAGCCTTGACTAGACGGACCTTTGTTGACAAAATAATGTCTCTGCTTTTGAATAGGCTATCTAGGTTGGTCATAACTTTCCTTTCAAAGAGTAAGCGTCTTTTAATTTCATGGCTGCAATCACCATCTGCAGTAATTTTGGAGCCCCCAAAAATAAAGTCTGACACTGTTTCCACTGTTTCCCCATCGATTTCCCATGAAGTGATGGGACCGGATGCCATGATCTTCGTTTTCTGAATGTTGAGCTTTAAGCCAACTTTTTCACTCTCCTCTTTCATTTTCATCAAGAGGCTCTTTAGTTCTTCTTCACTTTCTGCCATAAGGGTGGTGTCATCTGCATATCTGAGGTTATTGATATTTTTCCCAGCAATCTTGATTCCAGCTTGTGCTTCCTCCAGCCCAGCGTTTCTCATGATATACTCTGCATATAAGTTAAATAAGCAGGGTGACAATATACAGCCTTGACATACTCTTTTTTCTATTTGGAACCAGTCTGTTGTTCCATGTCCAGTTCTAACTGTTGCTTCCTGATCTGCATACAAATTTCTCAAGAGGCAGGTCAGGTGGTCTGGTATTCCAATCTCTTTCAGAATTTTTCCACAGTTTTTTGTGATCCACACAGTCACAGGCTTTGGCATAGTCAATAAAGCAGAGTTCCAGTTTTTCTGGAACTCTCTTGCTTTTTCGATGATCCAGTGAATGGATGGATGGCAATTTGATCTCTGGCTCCTCTGCCTTTTTTTTTTTTTTAAATTACAAGTGATTATTAAATATACCCAAAAGGCAAAGATCAGGTGAGGAGAGCACAGCAAATGTGTGAACAAAGTTTTGGACTGAAAATTGTCTAGAAGAGTGAACAGAGCTAATTAAAAAGGAAATCTAAACCTGTGGGGAGTGGGGATGTCAATGAGAAGCTACGTGAGACACTGAACAGAATCCTGGGAACCTCAGGAAATGATGCCACATGCCATGGAAGGCAGCAGTACCAGCTACAACTAAGTGGATATTGCCCAAATCTGTAGATGGAACAGTTGGACCCATTCCAATCAGAGAGAGGACTATTCCTTAGCCAACTCAGCAGGATACTAGGAGTTGACTTTATGTAAGCGAAAGTCGCTCAGTTGTGTCTGACTCTTTGCGACCCCATGGACTATGCAGTCCATGGAATTCTCTAGGTCAGAATATTGAAGTGGGTAGCCTTTCCTCTCTCCAGGGGATCTTCCCAACCCAGGGATCAAACCCAGGTCTCCTGCATTGCAGGTGTACTGTTTACCATGTGAGCCACAAGGGAAGCCCAAGAATACTGGAGTAGGTAGCCTATCCCTTCTCCAGGGGATCTTCCTGACCCAGGAATCAAACTGGGGTCTCCTGCATTGCAGGTGGATCCTTTACCAACTGAGTTATGAGGGAAGCCCTGACTTTATGTAAGAGTTGAATCAAAACAGTTCCAGACAGAAGAGTTAAAACAAAGAGGCGTTGTGGAGGTTGGAGGAAGAGATGCAGTCAGTATTGTAATAAAAAGGGATTAGGTAAAAATTTACAGTCCTTTGCATTGCTTGGCTCTAAGACTACCAGCAGCTAAGGATACATTTTTGACCCATCTTCCTCCCACCGGAAGGATGGATAATTTTTTTGCACAAAAACTTAAACAGAGGAGCCTCAAACTAAAGAGCACACAAATTAACACATCTCACCCTCCCATGCAGAGCTTCCAACAGCTTTATAGAGCCTTATATTTACAAATGGAAAAAAGACATTTGAGAAAAGCCTCCAATGTGAAAAGCAAAACCCGAACAAACAGAAACAAAACTCAAGAAATAATGCAAGAAGAAAACAAACAGAACAATGAAAAAATTATAATTAAGAGGCAGCTCACATGGATGGGAATATGGAGCCAAGGAATAGGATAAGTTTTACCTCTTCATTTCACCATAAGAACCTAAGTTTCTTCTCTTAGTAGAAGACTGCCATCCTACAAGCTCAGAGAGATAGGCCAAGTAACAAATGGAGGTCACAAAAGTAAATCCCAAGTTTCTTCATGTCTTTGCATGCCCATCTCCACTGCCATATTCCAAGTCAGCATCATTTCTCACCTGGACCATGACAATAGCCCCCTAAAACCCAAAGTTCTCCCTGCTTCAGACTCATCTCTGTCAAACAACTCTACATAGAATACTGATACGATCTTTAAAAAACAATGAATTTAACCCTTTCAGGCCCCCAATTGGAGAAGGCAATGGCACCCCACTCCAGTACTCTTGCCTGGAAAATCCCATGGATGGAGGAGCCTGGTAGGCTGTTGTCCATGGGGTCGCTAAGAGTCGGACACGACTGAGCAACTTCCCTTTCACTTTTCACTTTCATGCATTAGAGAAGGAAATGGCAACCCGCTCCAGTGTTCTTGCCTGGAGAATCCCAGGGACGGGGGAGCCTGGTGGGCTTCCGTCTATGGGGTTGCACAGAGTCAGACATGACTGAAGCGATTTAGCAGCAGCAGCAGCAGCAGGCCCCCAATTAAACACTCTCAAGGGCTTCCTATTGAACCAGACATGTAAGTCCAATCCCCAAGCACTGGTCAACAAGGTCTTGTATCATCTGGTCTGTCTGCTTCTTCAGTCTCATCTCCCACTCCACTTGCCTTCTACCCATTCTTCCTCCTTTCCCACTTCCCAATCACATCTAGTTCTTTCTGTTCTTGGAACATAAGTTTCTTCTCACATCCATTTGTTCTGCCTAGAAGTTCCTATATATCTCTACTTGTATTGTTTAATTGTTTATTGTCTGTCTCTTTCCCATATAATAGACACTCTATGCAATCAAGTGCCACGATTGTCTTGTTTACCACTCATATCAGCATCTGGAAGAGTCCCTTACATGTAGGGTGTGCCCAGTAAATATTTATTGAGTAAGTAAAATTGTAGTTTAAAAGTCTCCAAGTTTCTCAGACTTGTGGACACAGTGGGGGAAGAAGGTGGGACAAATTGAGAGAGTATCACTGACATACGTACACTACCATGTGTAAAATATAGCTAGTGGGAAGCAGCCATATATCACAGGGAATTCAGCTCAGTACTCTATGATGACCTAGATGGGTGGGATGGGGTGGAAGGGGGGCTCAAGAGGGAGGGAATATATGCTTACTTATAGCTGATTTCCTGGTGGCTCAGATGGTAAAAAATCTGCTTGCAGTGCAGGAGACTTGGGTTCGATCCCTGGTCTGGGAAGATACCCTGGGGAAGGGAACAGCTACCCACTCCAGTATCCTGGCCTGGAGAATTCCATGGACTATATAGCCCGTGGGATCAGCAAAGAGTCATACATGACTGAGTGACTTTCACTTTCAGGGAAGATCTCTCATGCCGCAGAGCAACTAAGCCCGAGTAATTGTGCTATAGTGCCTGGGAGCCAAAACTGCTGGGCCCACAAGCTGCAACTATTGAAGCCCAGTGCCCTAGAGATCGTGCTCCACAACGGGAGAAGCCACCACAATGAGACACATGCACACCACAACAAGGGAGTAGCCCCTGCTCACTGAAAGTAGAGAAAAGCCTGCACAGCAATGAAGATCCAGTATGCTGCTGCTAAGTCGCTTCAGTCGTGTCCGACTCTGTGACCCCATGGACGGCAGCCCATCAGGCTCCCTCGTCCCTGGGATTCTCCAGGCAAGAACACTGGAGTGGTTGCCATTTCCTTCTCCAATGCATGAAAGTGAGAAGTGAAAGTGAAGTCGCTCAGTCGTGTCCGACTCTTCGAGACCCCATGGACTGCAGCCTACCAGCCTCATCTGTCCATGGGATTTTCCAGGCAAGAGTACTGGAGTGGGGTGCCATTGCCTTCTCTGAAGATCCAGTATAAGCAAAGATAAATAAAATTTTTTAAAAACTCCCTAGATAGTGGGTATAGAAGTATAGAAGAACATACCTCACAGGATAATAAAGGCCACATATGACAAACCCACAGCTATTGATAACATTCTCAACAATGCAAATTAAAACCATATTGAGGTATCATCTCATATCTGTCAGAATGGCTAGCATCCAAAAGAACATAAATGAGAAATGTTGGTGAGGATATAGAGAAAAGAGAACTCTCATACACCGTTGGTGGGAATGTAAACTGGTGCAGCTACTGTCGAAAAGAGTATGAAGTTTTACAAAAACACTAAACATAAAACTACCATGCTAGTCAGTTCAGTCATGTCCGACTGCTTGTGACCCTATGGACAGTAGCCCGCCAGGCTCCTCTGTCCATGGTACTCTCCAGGCTAGAATACTGGAGTGGGTTACTATGCCCTCCTCCAGGAGATCTTTCCAGCCCAGGGACGGAACTGACATCTCCTGTGGCTCCTGCATTGTAGGTAGATTCTTCACTGCTGAACAACTGGGGAAGCCCCAAACTACCACGTGACCCAGTTATTCTGCTCCTGGGTATATATCTATATATATAGATATATAGATATATATCTATCTGATATATATATATATATATAGATATAGATATATATCAGAAACAAAAGTACTAATTTGAAACAATAAATGTGCCCCAATGTTCATACCAGCATTATTTATAGTTGCCGAAATATGGAAAGAAACTAAGTGTCCATCAACAGATGAGTAAAGAAAGTGTGGGTATGCTGTTTCAAAGGTAGAGGCGAAATGGTCTAAGATGAAAACATACTGAACCATTAATTCCACCCAGAGATAAAAACTATATTGATTTTAGGGTCAACATTTCCCTTGACCCAAATGTATTCCTTTACAGAACATTCTGTAGTGATGAATGCTCACTGATGGAACTTAGGGGAATAAAGGATGTCTCCTTTTCTGGTAGGTGAAGCTGAGGACATCAAACTGTTCTTAAGCACAGCATCCAGCCCATAGTCAGTGTTCAATAAATATTTATTCAATGAGCTAATTATTTCTGAGAATACTGAAACGACATCCAGGCACAGGCTGTGAACTCTTAACACTGCCAGTCATAGCACTTCAATGTGGAAAGACACCAGCACGAAACACAGTTCTACAGATGACTCTGAACTGTTCACAAGGTACTTATTCTTAATGAGATGTCCAAAATGTACAGTTGACTCTTATCCACATTTATCTAATTATTCATTTCTTCCAAACAAGTTGTATTACATAGTAGGGTAAGAGAAAGTAATACTGTCAGGCCATCTACAAAATCCTGTTCTTTAAATGAATATTGAAATAGTCCTAGTCTTACTAACAAATCAAGACCCTTTCTAAAAATTGTATAATATATATAGGGTTTGGGAAGCACAACTCCATCTGGAAGTAATTAACCACATAAAGCGGACATACTTGGCTTGTCATTTCTGGTTAAGGATGAAGTGTCTCAATCTCCTGGTTGTGTTTATTTTTCCTTCTTCAGTTCAGTTCAGTCGCTCAGTCGTGTCCAACTCTTTGCAACTCCATGAATCACAGCACGCCAGGCCTTCCAGTTCATCGCCAACTCCCGGAGTTCACTCAAACTCATGTCCATCGAGTCGGTGATGCCATCCAGCCATCTCATCCTCTGTCGTCCCCTTCTCCTCCTGCCCCCAATCCCTCCCAGCATCAGAGTCTTTTCCAATGAGTCAGCTCTTCGCATGAGGTGGCCAAAGTACTGGAGTTTCAGCTTTAGCATCATTCCTTCCAAAGAACACCCAGGACTGATTTCCTTTAGAATGGACTGGTTGGATCTCCTTGAAGTCCAAGGGACTCTCAAGAGTCTTCTCCAACACCACAGTGCAAAAGCATCAATTCTTCAGTGCTCAGCCTTCTTCACAGTCCAACTCTCACATCCATACATGACCACAGGAAAAACCATAGCCTTGACTAGATGGACCTTTGTTGGCAAAGTAATGTCTCTGCTTTTGAATATGCTATCTAGGTTGGTCATAACTTTCCTTCCAAGGAGTAAGCGTCTTTTAATTTCATGGCTGCAGTCACCATCTGCAGTGATTTTGGAGCCCCCCAAAATAAAGTCTGACACTGTTTCCACTGTTTCCCCATCGATTTCCCATGAAGTGATGGGACCAGATGCCATGATCTTCGTTTTCTGAATGTTGAGCTTTAAGCCAACTTTTTCACTCTCCTCTTTCACTTTCATCAAGAGGCTTTTTAGTCCCTCTTCACTTTCTGCCATAAGGGTGGTGTCATCTGCATATCTGAGGTTATTGATATTTCTCCCAGCAATCTTGATTCCAGCTTGTGCTTCTTCCAGCCCAGCGTTTCTCATGATGTACTCTGCATATAAGTTAAATAAGCAGGGTGACAGTATACAGCCTTGACATACTCCTTTTCCTATTTGGAACCAGTCTGTTGTTCCATGTCCAGTTCTAACTTTTGCTTCCTGACCTGCAAACAGGTTTCTCAAGAGGCAGGTCAGGTGGTCTGGTATTCCCATCTCTTTGAGAATTTTCCACAGTTTATTGTGATCCACACAGTCAAAGGCTTTGGCATAGTCAATAGAGCAGAAATAGATGTTTTTCTGGAACTCTCTTGCTTTTTCCATGATCCAGCGGATGTTGGATCAAGCAAATTTTTCCTTCTTAGAGAACAATTAATGTATAAAACAGCGTACTTTTCTATTCTATCAATCATTCAGCCAATTGTTATACCTAAGAAATATTTGGGGGGATTTACATCCTCTAAATATTTTAAAGAATATTTTAAATGTTTTAATTTCACTTCAATTATCATTTTATAAGTTACAATTCCTCCAAAGTTACAAATTAAAATTGCCTACTTAAATTTTGATATAAACCAGGTTCTTTTGCCTGAGCATTATTCTTTTGTCACTTAAATAACCATGAGTACATCCTTTACCTCACGAAAGAGTAACTAATTTTTCCCACAGATTGGCTAAATTGAGTTCTGAACCAACTTGAGCAGCTGCTACCCTTGAAGCTGATTAGTAAAACAAAGTATTCAACCTAACAGAGGAGTTGATTTAAACCAATAAAGACAGGAAACTCGGAGCTGAAGGTGAACCCAGCTCCTGACATGGCCCATTGTTTCTTGGCACACTAAGGCACTCATCACATTAAGTGACCTCGTATCTCATCTGGACTAAATACCAAAGCTGAATGCATCTATTTAAGGCAGATGTAGCCTCATCCTCCAATTTCCAGATCTAAATCACTGTTGTCCTTTCTCATTTATTTTCTAAATTGGCAGCTTTTATAAGAGTAACTGAAGAAAAACAGGTTTCATATGGAGGAGGCAGCTGGGAGACTAGTATATCCTCCTCAGTTGTGTAGAAGAGAATCTTTGAAGTTTAAATTTAGTAAACATAAACCCTGAATATTAACGATGTCCTATGAAAAAGACTAAATTTACAAATAAAGCCTAAGGGGATGGGAGGAAGCCAAGCTCACAGATCTTCAAGCTACAGTTACTCAGTTATAGCATCAAAACACTACTCGAAAGTGTTTTAAGTCAGACAATTTTAGAACTTACCTATATAGATGAACTATTTATCTACTCCTAATTTTGGCATTGACTCTAATACTTAACTTCCATCAAACTCCCCCACCATTTTCAAAACCTTCCGCTTGCAGACCAAATTCCATACTCAGCCACAGAACTAAACCATGATTTAAAATAAAAAAAAACCCAAAACAAACAATAAAGCAAAACAATTCCCATCTTTAAGGAAATAAACGCCGGTTTAGGGCGATTGGGGAGCTATAAGGGATCCTTAAAGTGGATAGATCTCATGTGATCCATTTGAAAATAGCCATACTTAGGGAGATTTTTTTTCTTTCTTTCCTCTAAGTTACTTTATCATAAGAATACAGGATTTAGTACATTGTCTTGTTTGTTTTTTAGTAGCTAAGTTGTGTCCAACTCTTTTGCAACCCTGTGGACTGTAGCCCACCAAAGCTGTCCAGGGGATTTCCCAGGCAAGAATACTGGAGTGGGTTGCCATTTCCTTCTCCAGGGGATCTTCCCAATTCAGGGATTAAACCTGGGTCTGCTGCATTGGCAGGTGGGTTCTTTATGGCTGTGCCACCAGAGAAGCCCTATAGTACATACAGCAAACAAAATGTGTGTTAATTGACTGTTCATGATATCGGTAAGGCTTCTGGTCAACAGTTTGTTAGTAGTTAAATTTTGTGGAGAATCATAAGTTACATGTGAATTTATTTTTTTGGCCTCGCCGTATGTGAGATCTTTAGTTCCCTGATCAAGGATGAACCTGCAGTGGGAGTCTTAACCACTAGAATCCCAGGGAAGTTCCTACATTTGGATTTTGACTATGCATGGGGTCAGCGCCTCTAACCCTTGTGTTGTTTAAGGGTAAACTATATTTTGATAAATAATCTTAAAGAGGTTATGATTTTCAGAGATTTGTAAGACAAAGTTTTCAATTTCCCAAAGAATTGAGCTGCTGCCTAAATGATATCAAAGGGCCAATCTGCCCATCAAACTATGTTTAATTTGCTTCTTTATACAGAAAGAAAGTTTCCAACTAAAATGGAAATACGATGATTTCTATGTTCTAGAACTTCAGGGTTCAGTGCATTATGCCTTCAAAAAGTCTGCACAAAAAGTTGAACACGAAAGCATTTAACAGGGACCTCTTTTGGAGCATATAATTCAACTCCAAACCATTCCACCTTAGGGGCAAAAAGCTTCCAATATTACTCTTGTCAACCCTGGAATATCAATCCCCAGCTTCCACTGCACACTGTTTGGGCTCAGGCAATTCTCCCGGCTCCCTTTAGCATATTAAGGAAGATTTAATAAGCTCAGTTGTACCCTGTCACCATCACTTGTGGCCTGACCATTCCAAATATTTTTTAATCCTAAGAATAACAGAATGACAAAACACCATTTCTTTCTTACACCTGCAGCCTCATTTACCCAAGAATAATGACTCCAAGTTATACAACAAGATGGCAAAGTTATTGGAAACTGGGCCACCTGAAACTTTTGTTTTTAGTCCCATTTTTCAGAAAAAAAAAGAAAAAAAGGGATTTTTGAGGGAAAAAAATCATGAGGAGATAAGAGCATTTATGACAGTGTGTGTGCGTTTATAAAGTGTATGCAAGATAACACCAGGAAACAACTCAAGAATAAATATTTCATTCCCAATATCATAAAAAATACTTAGAAATAAATTTAACAATATAAAGTTCAAAACGTATTTGAAAACTACAAAAAAATTTTTTTATTTTTTAAAATTTACTTATTTTAATTGGAGGCTAATTACTTTACAATATTGTAGTGGTTTAAGTGAAAGTTGCTCAGTTGTGTCTGACTCTTTGTGACCCCATGGACAACACAGTCCATGAAATTCTCCAGGCCAGAATACTGGAGTGGGTAGCCTTTCCCTTCTCCAGGGGATCTTCCCAACCTAGGAATCGAACCCACGTCTCCCGCATTGCAGGCAGATTCTTTACCAGCTGAAGATCTAAATAAATGGATCCACCACACCATGGATTGGAAGTCTTGATGTTAAGATGGCAATACACCCCAAACTAATCTACAGATTTCAACACAATCTCTATCAAAATCCCAGCTGACTTCCTTAGACACTAGGCACCAAGCAAAGATCATTTACAAGAATGAGAAGTACTTGCATCTTGGAGGTACTTTTGATTTGTTGATGAGGGTTTTACAAACTCGGAAACAGAAATCACTGCTCAACCCTGGATTCCCCATCTCCAGGTCTCTTTCAAGGTAAATTTACTGAAAACCCACATAAAAGCCCTCATATACAAACAAGGCCTGGTCTGTAATATAACCTAGTCACTGCCAGCTTAATTTAGTGCTAACAGTGCTAAATTCACCTGGAAAAAACCTGCAGGGGAGTGATGGGAGCTGAGGGAAAGCAGCAAAACCAAACTAAGAAAAAAAAATGTTTCTTGACTGCCTTCCAAAGGTTCAGAGTTTTAAATATACAGAGGAGAAAATACGTTTAAAAATCTTAAACTCTGCAATTTCTTGGGAAAATTTGCAAGGCTGTTTCCTTTAAATAAAGCCATCTAAGGCACACAGTTAGTACCAATTACTAACCCAACAGAAATGGGTTATAGTGTATATTGTTTAGTTGCTAAGTCGTGCCTGACTCTTTTGTGACCCCATGGACTATATAGCCTGCCAGGTTTCTCCGTCCGTTTCTTGGTTTGCCAGGCAAGAACTGGATGGGTTGCCATCTCCTTCTCCAGTGCTACATCTACTGCATTGGCAGGCAGATTCTTTACCACTGAGCCACCAGGGAAGCCCAATATATTGTATACTCTCTAGTCTAATTTAGGTAGAGAGTTAGTCTCTCTAACTCTGAAAAAGGGATAGTAAGTTAAGTTGAGTAAAGACTAGCTTTTAGACACACTCCCTCTCCCTCTCAAATGACCATTTAAAAGCAAATCTTTAATTAAAACCACACACAGAAAATTTATGCCACTCACAGGAATTTATTCCTCCATTAAATAAGACTACGAATTGTTTAGAACTGCAATTCCACCCAAGATTTATGCTAATTGTTTTTTAATTTTCTTACATCAAAAAGAAGACTCCTATAAAAAGAAAAAAGAATTACTTGGGAAAAAATTTAAAGTTCTCCAAAAGAAATACATTTCATTTAAACATTTGGCCATGAGGAAGGCAGCTGTTATCCCTTTACATTGATAGATGCCACAGAATACGCTAATCTATACAGGCTCCTCCTTACACAACACACACTGTAGTACAGTTAGAGATTTGACACATGAAACTTCCTCCCAAAGGCATAGACAGGTGCACGGCATTTACACTGGCCAGGACACTCACGGTTTTACTTGACAGGAGTCTATGTTAACGACAGGTACACTTAGTGGCTATCATATCTTCATATTCTTTATAAGCAATTGAGCCATCAGGCTCGATGGCCAAAACACTCAAAGGACTATACTTGGCAGGTACACAGGATGGTCTTGGCACTGAGGAGTCAAGTTTCTCATGGATGATGTTCATCACCATGGTGTGAACTGGAGAGCCATACCGATGTCCGACCGCCCTGGGACAGTCCCCTTTACAGTATCGAGGGTTGTATTTGTGTGGGGCCACAATCCAGTTGTCCCACTTCAGTTGACTAAAGCTAAGTCTAAAGTCATGGAGCTCACATTCATTCTGGGGAAAAAGAAACTGTTTGAAGTATTCACTCAGATTGAATGAAGCTGGAACCAGAGGCTTCTTCAATTCAGAGCTGACACTCTCCTGGTCTCTCCGGTGACGGGACAATCTTACACCCTCAGCAGCTTCTTCTCCCATGGGACAGGCAGACAGCCCTCTCTTCTGGTCAGGATCCTGTGAAGGCTTCCTTTTAGGGTGGAGGGAATGCCACCTGTGAAAAGCCTGAGCACTTGTGTCGTTCAGATATAGAAGCAGTGAGGGCGCTAAGAGAAGAGTCATGTTAAACAGGCTGTCCCGTGCTGAAGGATGCTGCAGCTGGTCTTTCACACATGTAAAATTTACAGACATGTGAATATTCCTCTTGTGGGAGGCCACCAGAGGCTCAAGAGGAGCTGTCACATCAATCTCAATCCATTTGTATTTCTTTCTAAATTCAAACTGTGAGTTAAAGGTAAATGAGTATGGAGCTCTAGGGAGAGTCTTGCTAGAAAACTCTGGCTCTTTTATCACCAGGTTGCACGTACATTTAACAGGAAAGGGAAAAGAAATGGAGTTGTTGAAAGTATATAGCAAGACTGACTTGAATAAATGTTCCACAACAGTAACACGATCCAGGTTAAACAGCAGATCCACTGATGGAAGGGTTCCTGAGAAGAAAAACAATCCAACAGTAATGCCATATATAACAGGAAGTCAAATCAAGGAATCAGTACCTCAGAATGTACTTCTGTCCCTTTTTTCCCCACTTTCTGAAGCCTTAAATGTCAGGGTGGGATAGGAGTTATAAAGAAAAAGCAAGTTATCTGTACCATATCTAAGTCTCAGCACTTACTGCTGGATCACCAGAAATTCAGAATAGCTTTGGTGGTGAATTAAAAGAGAGAATCATTATATGTTGAAGTTTTAGAATCTTAATAACTTGCTCCAAACAAAGAGAAAGCTAAAAAGGAAAGCAGCATTTTTCTCTTGGAAAGTCTTTAAGAGGAAAACTATCAAAAGACACTTGCCAGGCTTGTTAAGAAAACATTCTAAGTTCTTACCGGCAGAATCAATAAAGAAAAAGTACTTGTCTAAGTTAATTTGGAACACTTGAGACTGACAACAAATGGAAGCTCTAAACCCACTGTAACAAAACAGGACATCAAGGAAGGAGAAAGGGTTTAAGATAGCCACAAATGACCTGCTGGGTTAGAAGGGTTTTCTGTAAGTCATGAACTAATGAATATAATTTTTTTTTCTTTTTAAAATAGCACTGCTCCCATCTCTCTCATACACACAAGATTGTTGACTAACACATTGTCCTTGTATGGATCTACTGTTCCACATAAGGACTTAAGCTTTCCTCTCACAGAAAGTAACAAATGTGGGGAAAACATCCTGTTTATTAAAGCACACCAACAGCTGAAAGAGGTACTGTAGGTTCATGTCCAGGCCAACATTGGTAGACTAGATGTCCAGGCCAACATTGGTAGACTAGAAAGAATATGCAACAAAGTCAAAATACCTTTTTTCCAGTCCTGATTTTGTGACCCTGGACAAGATGCTAACCTCCAGCAGCACTCTACCCAGGCTTTAGTCCCATTAAATCTCTTCTAGCAAGAGATTTAGCCTACATCAACCCATGAGGGCATTAGGAAAAAACATTAAGATCAAGTACGAGGTTTGTTTGGATTTGGATATTGAGTACCAAGCAAAGTAAAATGAAAGTCAAGGAGCAAGGGCCAACTCCTTTATGTAACTGAAATGCAAAAGATCTTTCTTCTTCCCTCCACCCATTAACCAATCTGCTCCCACACACCTGCTGCCTGGTCCCCAGGAGCCTGCTTGTGCTGAGCACAGGGGGTGAAGAGCCGAACAGTGTTGTAGAGGTGGCTTCTGTTGGATTTAGGGGTCCCCTCCTTGGTAGCATATGCTTTATAGAGCCTCTTCATGTAGTTCAAAGCTCTGTCATCTGGCTGAAGCCTGGGGGGTTCCCTGTGCCCATCATACAGAACGTTTAAGAGAGGGGAAAGGAGACCAGGTCTGTGTCTCCCATCTAGATGCTTCAGCAAGGACCAAGTCTCAGCCTCAGATTCCAACGCAGTCCTAGCTACAATCTGAGCTTCTCCCCTAGAAGGCTGAGAATCAAGGCTAATAGGAAAACAGAGCCAGGCAAAGCAGCAAAACCAAAGGAAGAATTTGTTGGGAAGCGCCATGGCTTGGAAGAATTAGCAAGGAACACATTTCCCCATACCAGTCTTCTTCCTAAAAACCAGGAAGAGCCTTGGTTGGTCTCTTAAATAAACTTTAGGTGTGTGGGTGGGCTAGGTTCACTTCTGTAATCAGACCTTAAGGATGCTTAGCTGAGGATAATTTTTATCAGCTGACAACACCCTATTCATCCAGTTTGTCCTAATTAGATACAGATTTACTTGGTCATATAGTTTTCCTTTTCCTTTCCCCTGCATTTATTTAAAATCTCTTAAGTTAATGGACTAGCTATGTAGCTGAAAGGCTAAGAGAAAGTGAGGAGTGATTTAAAAAAAAAAAAAAAAAAAAGCCCCCATTTCTTGAGAGAGATTAAGATTCTTAAAATGTTCCCTAGGTGCTTGCTGAAACTTCCAAGGCATGTGGAAAAGCTAATGATTCATGATGATATCCAGATCTGTTTGTATGCAACTTATGGTATTGGGTTTACTCTTCTCCCTGCATCTGTACCACCTCTCCTACTTTCAGGTGCTTAGAATATTTGTTTACTGCATGTTGATTTGGAGGGTGAGAGAAATTCACAACTGGAATTGAGATTCCAGAGAGCAGAGAACTGTTATTTTGCCTACTTCTCTCAGCTTTGTAAGGATATGTACTTGGAATACTGCAATATGCTTTAAAAAGGAGGACATCACATTTAATCTTGACTCATTTTAAAGTATATCTTGATGCCTTTATTTGGGTCTGCACATTCATCTATGCATACTTTAATTGAAAGGTTTAAAGACGTTTTCAGGTGCTAGAAAATAAATGAAAGGTTTGCTTTTTATTAATCACTCAAATGGTGGGAGTATTTGCTAGGTATTTTTATTCTTACCTGTGTAAGTATTTATGTTCTTGCCTCTGAGCTAAGATCAGGTTAGAGATTATGCTTCAGATAAATGAGACATGGGTGCACTAAGAAGAGCTGAATATACTCACCGTGTAAGATACAGAACCAGTCTGTGCAGTACCTAGGCTGATAAAACCGAGGTATACTGGTAAATTTTAAGTTCATTGTCTGCCAAACCTCCCTGGCTCGGATCTGGCAAGGAGGGTTATAAAACACACCCAAACTGCTGAATGAGAACTTAGTCCTAGATTACACATGGCCAGCAATTCCATGAAAAAAAACATTTACAGACACGTTGCATCAAGTGGAAAAGTCAGTCAGCTGTACAGGACAGCAGTATCCTTAAGTAGAAAGCACTTTCCGAAAATGCCATCGCCTCACACGCGACGCTCCTGACTTCCTCCTGGGCAGTGGAGTAAACAGTGGGCAACGCGGCATTCGGCCCCAGGCACTCTGTCAGGGCGAAGCCGGCTGCGATGGAGGTTGCCTCTTCCCTCCTACAATCACTAACAGCTGCTCATCATTTGTTGGACTATTACCTGAGGACTCTTGTGGCTAAATGGAAACATTTTAGCCAATAAAATGGAAACATTTTTATTATCTCTTGGGAAAGTCTACACCCTGCCAGTGGATTCTAATCCGGTGGCTGACAAGAGAAGTCTCAGATCCGTGTCCCTGATTCGGGTCCAGCGGTCGCTGAGGGCCTGACCATAGCCGATTCCAGTTCCAGCTTACTGGACATGACAGTACAAAAACTCGCGTTGACTGCCAGGCGGCGGCCTCAAAGACGCTTTCCACCGCGCCAGGACACCCGACCCTAGGGCAGCTCCCGAGGTTGACAGGCCCCTCGCTCTTGTACTCTTAGTCCGTCCGGTTTCGGCCGCTTCCTGAAGCTCCGAGGAAAGCCGGGAACCGAGGAGAAGATTGAGGGGATCCGGTGGGGGGCGCCCCGGGACCCCAGAGCCCGCCCAGAGGCGCTTGGCCCCACCCCAGAGCAGGCACCGCCCACTTCACGTCACGCGGCGGGGGCACGTCTCTTCGGCACTGGGGGCTATGGCGCCGTCACCTGGAGGCAGTCGGCAACTAGTTCTCCCGGAAGTGACCTCACCGCCTCCTGGCGCGGCGTCCGATCCTACCGGAAGTGGTGGACGGAAGCCGGAGGGTCCTGTGGTGTGGCGGCGAGGTGACCTCGGTGTGTGAGTGGGCAGCATCGCGCGGTCTCGGGGACCCCTGGAGGGTGGGGTTGCGTTCTGGGTTGGGGGGATGAGGAGCGCCGCGGAAGGACTCGGGTTGACGGCGGCAAGTCCCGGGCTTGAGCCCAACGCTTGTCCTCTCTCCGTCTTGCAGAGGCCGCGGTGACCATGGGCCGCCAGTTTGGGCATCTGACACGGGTGCGGCATGTGATCATCTACAGCTTGTCGCCCTTCGAGCAGCGCGCCTTCCCGCACTACTTCAGCAAGGGCATCCCCAACGTTCTGCGCCGAACTCGGGCGTGCATCCTTCGCGTCGCGCCGCGTGAGTGCCCTGGCCGGGCGGAGGGGCTAGACTCCCATCCACAGAGGGTATTGCGGGTCCCCTCAGTGAGCACTCTGCAGCTCGCCATAAACACGCTTTCTCTTTCAGTAGTCCTGAATGCCGTTGAACTGGTCATGTCCTCCGCATCTTACAGATAAAGGAGTTGGGTCACAGAGAAATGACTGGCTCAAGGTCACTTGTGTGATTCCAGTGTCTCCCTCTGAGGTCACCTTTACCCACTTCTTTCCTAGCAGTGAACTGTTTTGTGTTAAAGGTGCAGCAGATTGTGATGATAGTTGCACATTTTGACTTTGCTAAAACCCACAGAAGTGTACATTTCAAAATGGTTGAATGATGAAGTTTATGCCATGTGAATTTGACCTCAGTTTTTAAAGCATTTTAAAATGTGCAACAGGGGAGCGATAGGGAAGATTTGGTCACATTTTCCTGGATAAACCCCTTTCTTTTACACAGCTTAAAAATGGGTTTGTAGCATAAGCTTTTTGATCATCTGGTTTAAGAGTGATTTCTTAAGAACTAGAGACAGGAAAGCAGAATATAAGGTGAATCAGAAAACAGGACTGGGATCCATGTGTCTTGTATGTGCTCACTGCTTCCTCTCATTTATTTTTATAGCGTTCGTAGCGTTTTATCTTGTCTACACATGGGGAACGCAGGAGTTTGAGAAATCGAAGAGGAAGAATCCAGCTGCCTATGAAAATGACAAATAAGCAACTCATCTGGATAATGGTTCCTTGTCTGTGAAAGACCCTTCTCTGGGAGAGGAGTGTATATTGTAGTGTCTTGAAGACACAATAAACTTATGGGCTTCACTGTTGTGATTTTGTGTGTTGTGTAAGCAGAGTCCTTGGATGTGACTGCCAGTTTTCAAGTTCATAAACTCCCCTCCCCAGCATGATTGCTGAACCATTTTGGCTAGTCTGAGTTTGGGAAGGAGTGTGGCTCACCCCTTGTTCTGTAATCTACAAGACTGTAGCTGCAACTGAACAGTTGTGGGTGGCATCAACTGTAGGGAATGTTAACTCCCTGCCCACTGCTTCCATATTGACAATAAAATCTAGTAATTACTGTGTCAGGTATTGTTAGCCCTTTATGCAAATAATGTCTTTTAAACCTCACAGCTACCTTTGGTGGTTTTTTCCTTCACAAGTAGCTTTGAAGTATCACCATTACACTCATTCTGCAGATGACACAGGCAGACAGGTTAAGTAATTTGCCCCAAATTATACAACTAGTGAATGGTAGAATCTGGCACTGAAGTTTCTGTTCTTAAAGCTATGCTCTTCTACATGATAGCTATCAAAGGAAGAGATGAGGTGACTCCTTTGCCTCTAGAACTGAGGTCAGCAAACTGGCTACGTTTGTACCAGGTTGCTGAAAGTGCTTTTTAGCCATGTATGACCCATAAAACCTAAAGTATTTACTCTGACCCTTTATGGAAAATGTTCACCCCTGTCTTAGAGCCTTTGAATTATCTTTCTAGTGGAAAAATTACCTTTCCCTTCACCTAGGAGATGGTGGGGGTAGGTGTTGGCAGTTTATGCTTCTGGTTCCCTACTCCATTTCTAGAAACTTCCTCTCTTCTAAGGAGCTGTCCTGGTCCAGAGCAGCAGTTCCACAGGGTAGGTCAGCTTCTGGCTCAGGCTGTGTCTTTCCTTCTTATTCTATTATTCCTGCCTTTCATGAACCAAAACTACCTCAAAAATCTATAAGGTATCAGGAGATTGCATTGATTGTGAGCCAGGATAAGGAGGTACAGCTGAGACTAATAGACCTGGGGCCCATATCCTTTTAACTTGCTTCCCTAATGTGTGGTAAAGGCAAGAAACCCTCATTCTTGAGCTATGAACTGCTTACCCATAAAATAGGTATATTAAGACAAAGCCACAGGGCTGAAGTAACTGAAATGTAAGAGTCTGGTGAGGTAGCGCAGGCCTGACAGAAGTGTGTGATGAAAACCAGCCTCACCAAACTAATTTTCCTGTTTGGCTTCTTGTCCAAGTTTATTCCCAGGGCTCACTGCCTGATATGCAACATATTTGGGTCATAGTCTCCTTTGAGAATCTGATGAAAGCTGTGAACTTAAGGTGTAAATACACCCATTCTTAATCTTGCATAGTCTGAACAGGTTCATGGGCCAGGGAGGATCGACTACTTCCTTGACAGGCCATTGATCTCTGTTTCTTTTTTCCCTCCAGTTTTAGCCCCAAGCTTCCTAGGTGGCATGGCCACCCTTGTCCCATCTTTGCTTCATTTTAGACTTCTATTTCTGGTTCTTTTGAGTGCTTTGGAGATTCCAGCCCCAAATCAAACCCTTTCTTAGCCTAGACTAGGTTCTGAGCCTTTTGGTCTGAAATCTTTTATCCCAGTAGTGCTCTACTGAGAAGACTGTCCTAGAAGTCTTTCCATGCACTCAGCTTCTACTTCCAGATAAAATTGTTAAGCACTGCTTTAAGCCTGTCCCTCACTAAAGGACCTCCCTCTCTGTGTTTGGTGACTCAGAGTTCTGTGTAGTAGGGTCCTGGAGGGTGGGGGTAGTGGTAGTAGTGAGTGGTGTGGAGTATGAATTACAGCTCAATACACCTGTACATGACTGGGATCTGGGATCATTTTATGGACTATTCTATCTGTAGAAATTCATAAAGAAACTGAAAATGGGTGGTCTCTTAAGAGGGACCACTGTTGTGGGCCTCTATAGAGGATCCACTTGGAACCACCAGCCCAGGTGTGGCTCCTTCACCTGCTGCTGGGGCACAATCACTTTTTCATTTAGCCCTCCTTTTCCCCAGCAATGCTCCTGCTCCCAGAAAGGCATTTATCTCTGGTCTGCATAATGCTGTGAAGGGGACACTTCCATCAGCCAACACGTTGCCAGAGATGCAGGCCCAGAAGTCAATGCCAGTTCTAGCCAGCAACTGAGCAAATATACTCTATTTGTTGAAGTTTTACCCAGAAAAGTTTTTCCATTTCAGTCTTTCATTTTTCATTAGGCATGTCCTACTTAGGGACAGCAAAAAATTTCCAATTACTGTCAAGCCCTTCATGATCTTCCCTCCACCTGGAATGTGTTTCAAACAGCTGTTCATGTAGCTACCCGTTCGGTCTCACATTTCATCCTAGGCACTTAACTTCAGAAACAGAAAATCCCTCGGAGTTGTATTCAGAGTTACCAAGCTGTAAGCTATCAACCGTGTGTGTCTCTTTCTTCTTGTAAATTAATCATTTGAAAACCCACATGTCAGTGCCTGGGAGGCCTCACAGAGATGCTCCCATCCATCTCATTGACACAAGAGACTAAAGCCCAAAGAGGGGCAGGGCTGGCTTCTGGTCAGCTAACCTATGTAGGTCCCTGGCTTCTGCTTTCCAGCCAAGCATTTCTTCTTCTTATGGCTGCTTAGACCTTTCTGCTGGAGAAAGGAACATGCACTCTTATGTTGATTCATTCAGCAAAATACTTGATTGTACAGAGCCCCTGCACTTTTAAAATGTTTATGTTTTAATTTCAGGAATAGGCCTTCACAGCTACTCAAGGGATGTGGGATGGCCATGCCCACATCTGGACAATTCTGTCACTTCAGCTGAATGCTGTCTGGATGCCACTTTGCTTTTAATAAAGTTTGACTTTAAATAAAACAACTACCGGGTTAGTGTAGACACATATTGAAATACTCTCCCTCACAGTGATTCCTCCATGGGCAGTAACTAATGGATCTTTTCTTTTGGGAGGAGGGATAGCATACAAGATAGAGGCTTGGGCCACAAAGGCTTCTGCAGTGTTGTCACACCCATGATGATGAATAGCCAGTCCTTTATTCCCCCTACAAAGAGGGGCCCCAAAGCCCCAGGCCTTTCCCTTGGCTGTGGTATTGGCTTTGTAAGTTAACAGGCTACTTTGATTTTGCCTTAAGTACAGGATGGCAGAAATGGAGGACTGGGAGAAAGCGTCCATCTTGGGAATAAGCCCTTTCCACATCCCACTTGGCACATCACTGTAGGCTTGTTAAGGGGAGGTTGGCCCTCAGCCCACAGACCCAACTGGCTCTAGGCTATCACGTTGTTCAGGCTTTTGCTTATTTCATCAGATTTCTGTTCTTACCCAATGTTCACTAGGTCACCTCACAGCCTCTTCTCCATCCCACAGAAGTTCCTAGTTAAGCCCCTACTTGAGGTCATTCTGTATCGAAGCTCAGAAGTAAAGGGAAGGAACAGCTAATTAGTCTCAAACTTGCAGGATTGGTTGGGTGAGTTTGGCATAGGTCTGCTTCTCCATGCTCCTTAAGTGCAAGCGATGGTGTCTGTCTCCAGGCCTGGCTTGGTCCTGAAAGGACTGGGAACAGGCAGATGGATGATCTGTGGTCCTACCCTACCCAACCCCAGCCCTGAGGTCTACCACACTCCCTTTTACTTCCTTGGCAAGAGGATTGGTGACTGTCCTGTAGTACCTTCAGCTGTGCCACATCTCCACCACTTTTTCTTGGGGAACAGGCACACCTGCCATATCCAACCTGTGAAGATGAGAAGGGATTAGGGAAGAGGTATCAGCCAAATGTTCAGGGAGACACAAGGCAGAAAATAAAAATCTTGTTGCCTTTCTTGGCTTTTTCTTCCAGATCAAAGGAAGATCTGAAGTCCTATATATCTCCTTTTTCAAAGAATTCAAATTCACAGCTTTCTCTACAAACTTATTAAAATATCTGTCACTTAATGAGTACCCATAATTACTCATGGTTTAGGGACTTGCAGTGGTTCCTACTTAAGGTGACAGATGTTTTGGGCTTTGGAGAGTTCTCAGCCCTATGCCTGCTTCCCTGAAGTTGATGGATGTGCTCTGTAAAAGGCTCAGTCATGTACTGGCAGGAAAGCTAGTAATTCAAGGTTTGCAATATCTGTCACCACTGTCAAGCTTTCACTGACTTAGGAGGCCCTGCTATTTCCTCAAATTTTAAAGAAGGAAACAAAGTCAACCAATACTTATTTGCCCATGATTGAAACATGTCAGTCCTGATTGCCCTTCTCCTGGGAGATAGCAGGTAGGTCGGACTTTGAATTTTCTGCTGCTGGGTTTCCATTTTCTAGACAAACGATGTGGAACAAATAATTAGGGAGACAGTTAATCTATACAAACAAGGATCTGGGGCACTGTAGGCAAGTCTGGCTGAAGCATCCTCCCACATACATCTTTCCACAGAAGGGAGATAAGGGCCATATCCAATTGCCGGTAACAAAAGACATCAGTGCTTCTTTCCTAAATAAGCTGAAAGGACTCAGCACTGTTTCTAAAGAACTCATTAGGAGAATTCTATTTTGATTAGTGATTTCACTGAGCTATTTTGGAATGAAAATGTGGCTAAGTGCCTGATCTCCCTCAATGGCTTCACGTGGCTTTTCAAAGGGGAGGAGGTAGTGCTGACTTTTGGTAAAATGGGTGAAAAAGTCCAAGCCAGCAACACAATCAAAGTCCAGATGAGGGATCAGTAAATACGTGCCTGAGAGGCAGGCCTTGAACACATTCCTCTCTGGTAGACATTAACTTATTAAACTGACCTTGACTGCAAATATAAACTTTGCCCCCATCTTACCTGGCAACCAAAAAAGAGGTGGGTCTGTCTATAAAAAGAAGTGGGTACTGTGCCCAGCCCTTCAGGCTTCCGGATCCTATCAAGATGTGGCACCTCAAACTCTTTGCAGTACTCATGATCTGCCTGTTGCTGTTAGCCCAGGTAAGGGCAGGATATGTATGTGGGTGTGTGGGGATGGTAGGGGTGGAGGGGGAACTGTAGGCAGAACTTGAGAGCCAGACTCAGTCCTGAGGAATGGACCCCTCTGCTCTGAGTCTACAGCATCTGGGGGTGAGGGTGGGTGGGGTGATGATCATTATTCTAAGATAAATAGTAAGGTTTCAACTCTTCTACACCTGAGGTGGCTATGTCTTCGCCCTACAGGTAGATGGCTCTCCAATACCAGAACAGAGTTCAGCAAAGAGAAGGCCGAGGAGAATGACCCCATTTTGGAGAGCGTTTCCCTCAGGCCCATTGGAGCCTCCTGTCGGGATGATTCTGAATGTATCACGAGGCTATGCAGGTACTCCACAAACCTGTGAGCAGGGCTGGCTGGACCCAAGAGGCCTGGGAAGCTGGACAGAGGAGAGATCAGCACATACAGACCTAATAATGAAACTGGGGTGGAGGACTGCCTGGGCTAACGATAGGGGCTCCATGGAGGACAGTCCCTCAAAAGTTAAGAGCCAAGAACAGCTCCAAACAGGTACCCTGATAGGGTGATACCTTTCCTTTTTTTGCTCTACTCTGAGACTGGATATCAAGCACAGGAAGGAAATGCAGCAGAGGTGGCTCTGGGGACTGCTAGACCTTTGTCTTAAAAATCACCTTTCTTTTCCCTTAGAAAAAGACGCTGCTCCTTAAGTGTGGCCCAGGAATGATGTACACACCAGGGGAAAAAAGAGGACAGCACTTACTTACAACAATGCTCCGTTCTATGGAATATTGATTAACTGCATTTGGCTGGAGACACTTAAGTAAAGCAATCTTGTTTTTAAATGTTTGAAGACAGATATACGCTTTAAATTGGACTCCGTTTCTTCTTATAATGTTGATATGTAGATAAGCATAACTAAACTTGTTAACTTAAAAGAGTTTATTTTTCTATGGATACTATTAAATGTCTCAAACTGAAATTTTGGCAGCCTGGAATTCACACTTTTGAGGGGAAGGATTCATTTTGTATACTACAGAAAACCCAGCATTGCCTAATGATAATGTGTTAACAACTTAATCTGGAAACTGCAGTGAGAGTTAACATTTCTTCAGGTAATAAAAACACAATGGCAGGTTAAAGGCAAAAGTTTAGTAATAGCTAGTGATTAACCTGGAGAAGGCAATGGCACCCCACTCCAGTACTCTTGCCTGGAAAACCCCATGGACGGAGGAGCCTGGAAGGCTGCAGTCCATAGGGTCGCTGATGGTCGGACGCGACTGAGTGGCTTCACTTTCACTTTCATGCACTGGAGAAGGAAATGGCAACCCACTCCAGTGTTCTTGCCTGGAGAATCCCAGGGATGGGGAAGCCTGGTGGGCTGCTGTCTATGGGGTCGGACAGAGTCAGACAAGACTGAAGTGACTTAGCAGCAGCAGTGATTAACCTCAGCAAGTTCATAAACCATGGCCCTGGATCTTAACCCTTCATTGCATGTAAAGAACATATCAGTGAGGTGCAAAGACAGGCAATATTGGTTTGTCTATGAACAGAGAGAACCAGAAGAAAAACCTAGTTAAATGAAACAAAGCCCAAGCCACCAAGAATAACAAGAAGGATGTGTATGAGATTTCTCTTGGAGCAGGGAGAATTATGATCTATGCAGAGGGACCCATGGCCAGCCAGTTCAGATTTTTTTTTTTTTTGCTGTCCTGTGAGTTTATTGTGGTCTGTTTTTACATCATTGTGTGTGTTAGTTGCTCAGCCGTGTCTGACTCTTTGTGACCCCATGGACTGTAGCCCACCACGCTCCTTTGTCCATGGGATTCTCCAGGCAAGAGTACTGGAGTGGGTTGCCATTTCCTTCTCCACAGAATTGCTGTAATCAGAAATTAAGACCTGGACTGGTGGGACCAGACTTTAAAAGAAGAAGATTAGCACAGAACCCTAATATACAAAACAGAAAGTACACAGAAAGGGCAAAGTAAAAGTTGAAAAAGTATAGACAGCACAGTGTTTATAAACTTTAATACAGAAAATCTATTTGATATTTATTAAACTTAGTTTCTCCAGCTATGGTTTGGCATTATACAAAGCATCTTAATGACACAGTAGAGTTAAAAAGATCTTTACAAATTGAAATGTGATACCCTTGTCTCCAAATATTTTAATTGCCATAAATTTGTTTAAAAATACACATTAAACGCATGTTTGACACTCTAAACTTTCTATAATCTCAATACCACAAAATACATATAATATACTATACAGATGTGGAAAAATCTAGTTAGTATATAATACTTTGCTCACCATTAACAGCTTTATTACGTGAAATGCACATACTGACTTAGAAATCCTAGCTTTTGAGCCCCAAAGTACCTCTGAAATTTTAATGTATTGCAACAAATAAAATCACAGTATATAATTGAAATTTTGGTTGAAAATGTCAGATGCCTAAATATTTTGGATAAAAGAAATGTAAAACAAAGATTTGGATCATGTATAAAACAAAGGCATCCTATCAGACACTAACAGTACCTTTCTGCAGAATCAACAAGGCTTTTATCAGTGGCATTACCTCCCCTCCAAAACCCTCCCCAAATATCAAACCATTATTCACCAAATAATTTTAATTAAAAAAAAAAAAAAAAGATTTTCAATAAATATATAAGTATTTATGTCCTCCATATACAAAATTTCTTAAAACCATTCAAAACGGAGGCTGGATAGAAATTTTCATAACTGTGCTTACCAACCCCACATCTGGTCCTCAAAGGTGATGCCTTTTTAGGCACTGCCACCTGCGCCAGCTCTGTTGGTGAGCCCTGCCCATTCCCACCCCACCTCGACCCCAGTACTGTTGAATGCTCATGTCAATGATCTGCCAGGTGTGTGCATGAAGTTGTAAAATGGGGACACTTCTTGAACAGCAACAATAAACTCAACAGTATGGATAATTATGGCATTGATCTGAAAGGCAGCATTTCCAAATAGATTTTTTCCAGACAGGAACATAGCAGGTAGAAAATTCCAGTGGTAAAAAGCTGTAAAGAAACCCCATGTAAGAGGTCAAAACAGAGTATTTCTAGAATTTCTGGGTGGGAGCTTTTCCCCCATGCTCTAAATTAGAGCACCTTTTGGCTGTTTCTTTTTAAGAATGGGAATTTATGCTTAGCTGAGGAATGGTGGGCAAGGAGAGGTCAAAGGCTGACATTCCCCAAAGTCAACTTCATTATATGACGATTACTTGGGTTGCTATTTTCCGTTGCTTAAAGATTGGTTTAGACTTAACTCTAATGCCTTATTCTGTGACCAAATGCCATCAAAAAGAAAAAAAGAAGATATTCTTTCCATTCACTTTTTGGGAGACTGTAAGTTCTTTTTAATTAACCATATGGTTTGAGTGAACAGAATCTGCATTTGCTTTACCAACTATTAATAACTTACTTCCTATCACTTGTTGGCTTAGTTATAGGGTCTAGGGGTCTAAAATGAATTTCTCTATTAGTGAATATGTGAAAGAAATGCTCACAAACATGAACAATTTGGCCTCTTGTCACTATATATTCTAAGTCATTCAATACTTATCTCTTCTATTTATATTACTGAATAGCAACCTTAGATGTGCAATATTATTATTGGAAAAAATTCTGCCTCTCCAACACATAGATACATGAAATTGAAATGAAATCTGTGTTCCACATAATTAGGGAATGAGTTATAGGAATCTAGATGGATTTGAAATGTTTTGCTTTGCAATCTACTTAGGATTAAAAAACAATCTTCACAATCTGCCTAAAACATCCTTCCCAGTAGATGTTCCTGGGATCCAGAGGCAAACTTCTATAATTCAAAATACATAATGAGGCCCTTTTGTTCAATTAGCAACTGGAAAATTAAAATCCTTCCCACCCTGTATGAGCCCTATAATACTACGGAAGGGCTCAAATATATTTTAAAAGTTAATTTACTACAAATCATAGTAATTAAGCTTTAACAATCTAAAAGGAATACACATTGCACCCTTGAACATTAATATTCAAGGTGTCAACAAGAAAGTGTCTTAGATCAATAAATAATGTGGAAATAGTTGCACTAAGCTAAAATACTAAACACACACATTTCTGACAAACTAATTTCATGTTTTCATACATACATACATATATATAAAGTGTGTATGTGTATATAATTTTAAAATCCAAAGTTGCATACCCTCACACTTAGAAGAGTGCACAGCGTACCTCTCCTCTACACAACTAGGCATCACTGACTGGAGCAACTACAGACTGCTCTGAAACTCCACAGAGTGCTGCTGGCCTCCAGAGCCAGAACGTTCATTTACAACAGGTGTGTTTTGCAGGCTCTTGCTTCACAACACAAGCTTATTCAATAAGGTAATTTCTCAAAGTCATTGTCATTAAATACAAAAATGATGCTGTCTGATCTAGCTGATTAGACCTTTCTTTAATGAAAAGAAACAAACAACGATTAAAAAACAACAAACAACAGCAAACCCAATAAAGCCACAAGTGTGTTGTTCAAAGTGCAACCCAGACATCTGTGCATCCATCAGTGCAAGAGCCCCTCAGAGCACAGGCATGTGTGGGCATGTGCACACATTACTCTAGACAGCTTTTACATTGGAGAATTAAACTAGTGATGGTCAACCTTCTCTACTCTGCAGCAACTACAGTTGTGGATTTATCTGAAGTATTCATTGCTTATAAAATCAGTTAACTACTTGCCCAGAAAAAGGTGGCACTGAGGCAAGAAATGGGCTAAATGCTTCCCGGTCAGGCTGGGCCTAGGCTGGACTGTGGAAACTTGAATCACCTGGAGGGGAGTGTTCCCCACAGCCCAGCCTAGGCTGGGCAATATTATATACCATGTGACAACTTCCTCCACTGTAATCTGTTCGCTGGTTGCCAGTGGTGTGGCTGCTGCCTCCTGGCATACAAGTGTGGTCTTAAGAGCAGAACACAGAACAATTTTTAAAATAGTTGCTATTTTTATAATTAACTATATTAAATACAAGTCTTAGGCTAAGTAAGTTTTAGCTACTTGTCAAAATCAGTTTAAGTATTTAGAGAACACTGAAGACACCTATTGAGGAAGGAGGAATGGTCGTCTGTAAAGGAGTCCAAAGTACGTGCTGAAACAGATGCAGACAGACAGAACTTCTGAGGAGATGGACACAGAGGAGAGGGAGGGGTGTTTCCACAGACTTTTACACTGAAAATTCAACTGTTTAGAAAAGGAGTTTGATCCATCGCCCATTACCACCTAGTGGGAAAAATCCTCCACAATTAAAAGCTTGAAAAACTTATTTCCCAAGAATTAACACAGTTTTAGAGACAGAATATTTTAGCACAGCACCATAAAACATGCAGGAAATTCTGCTTTAACAAATTATCAGTGTGAAATGTTCCTGCTATCTTTCAGGACTCACAAGAGACTAGAACACACTGGAACTCAGAAGTGCCCCACTGGCTGCTGTTGCTGAAAGCCTAAAAGCTTTAAGGATACTTTTTCCATTTCCAAGATATCACAGAAAATTAAGGAATCAGAGTCAGAGAAATTAGAGAAGAACAGGGCAAACATTTACTTTGATTAACTGTGGCAAGTTTCTTACTGAATAACCACCATGGATCATAGAGAAGCTGTCTTCTTAAGGAAAACTGTTTCTAAAACACACTAAGATAAAATTAGCAAGATATCAGAGGCAATTTTCTCCAAGGGAAAACTGTTAAATTCAACATAAATTGAGGATCTGAATCTTCAGTGATATGCAAAAAAAACCAACTTGAGGTACAAAACCATTAAGAAGCTCGAGATGAGGCCACAGGACAAGAAAAGTTAACTAGCTTCATAAGTGTAGATTCAGACACAGAGGGGCCACTACACCACTGGGCTTAGAGATTTTCTATCCCTTCTTTCTCATTTCAAACCTTAGCGATCATCTATAAATAACAGGGCAATCCTTTTTTCTGATTGAATGGATTCATTTTTGGAATTGGGAGGACAAACTATTTTTTGAAGCAGCATTACCCAATAGGTTAGACTAAGTCATGTACCAAAGCATTAGCTTTTCTGAAAGAATTAATCTTTATGTGAGCCTAAAGGACAACTGAAAAGGAAAGAGAATTTAACATTATTACTACAGAAGACCAACCATATGGGTGATCTGCTCCTAGTGTAAAACTTCATCTGTAAACAATCCATAGAGTCTTCATTTAAAGGTAAGATTTAAGGCACACCAGACATGATAGGGGCACTAAAACAAAAGACAGAAGGTATATTTCTCACCTTTAACTCCTATCTGCACCTTATAAGGGAAAGGTACTTTGATATAAAACTCTTAACAGAGCTGGCTTATTAAGCTCTACTCCTGCTCCCCTCCCCTTCCCAAGAGAGCTCACATTGAAACAAGTTAGGTACTTTTCTAGTGCGAATTTTCTGATCCCATCAGAAACATACATCATTGATGAAGGCTTTCAAAATACAAAGGTAGTAAACATAAGATAGGTTTAAAAGGTGAAATTCATCATCTCTATATCAGGCATTAGAACCCTAAGTTGTATAGCAAAAAGCACACACACCAAAGCTCCAGGCCATTTTACATCAGTCACTGCATGCTCCTACTGGAGCATCACAGTCTAGTGTGGGAAAATAATTTTTTAATTAAAATTCTGAAGAGAGATTTTACCCTACAAACATCATCAATGAAAGAGATATAGGCAGCAATCCTCAGGAGTTGGATCATCCTTTGTTCAACAGTAACTTATTCTGTTTCAGTTAAGTGTCAAATTATTAGTAGTAACAACAACAACCAAACATATGGTTTAATAAAATCCATAAGGTTCAAGATTGTCCTTTTATGAAACCCTTCACACGATATGCTTCTCCTAGAAAGTTTGCCTGCCCTCTTTTGTAATGCATTAAATGCAAGTTACAGTCACCTTGTGATTGCTATAGTGTTATTAACACATGTTCACAGTTCTTGAAATAATGCATACCAAATCAGAAACATTTCACTTTACATTCACGTAGACTGCCATCTTCTCATATCTAAGTGATTTTCCATGTGTAGAAGAATATCCTTAATATTGTACTAAGTATAAATTCTGCAATAATAAAATTGTACTTAAGATCTGAAGTAATATCAGGTAGTAGGTGTAGAAAGAACATGTCCATATTCTAGATAAACCAACTCTTACTCTTAGAAGAGTTACCACAAAAAGACATTACTTTTAGGTAACAAAGCTCCCAAAGTATATAAATAAAGTCTACATTACATTTACATAAAATATTCAACAGAGTAAATTTATAGGCAGAAATAACTAAGTTTTAAACTAGCCCCAATCTGGGAACTTAAAAAAATTAAAATAAATAGAATTTCAACAAATTAGTAATGAACTGCAACTGAAATTTCAATCTTATTATAGATCATTGAAACCAACTATCAACATGCTGCAGATTTAAAAGTATTTAAATAATTTTTCTTATTGGGAATATTGAAGGGTCAAATGACATGACTTTGGGTTATTAAAAAAAAATGCAGGAACCAGGGAAGAGAAAACCATTCCTCATTCTTAGTGTCAACTAGGTGGTGTGTTATGGCAGTTTTCCTTCGTGACATGACACAGTGTTGTGGAGAAAATCAGAGGCAATGAGATTGTGTTCAGTTCAGGATATCAACTTGGCATCCTGGCGAAGCCAGTGCAGTCCCTGCCGGGTGTAACGAACTAGGTCTGTCATGATGCTTGCATTAAAGATGAGAGGGCCCATTACTTTATCCAGTTCAGCAAAGAATTCTAGAAAACCAAAAACACTCATTAAATGATGCACACTCTTTTCAATCAGTGCTTTAAAGTTTTTAGACTGTAAAAAACTATTCATATAAATTATAGTAAAAAACATTTCCTCCTGCACTAAAATGGTAACTGTTCATGCTTTAGAACAAATCATCCCATAGTCAATCAAGTTATATTTTCCTTAAGTCACAAAACATTTTATAAAGACTATATGGTCAGGAATTAAGAGTTATACATATAAACAAAATGTCACCGATGGAAATTGCTACTACAAAGCAAACATGATTAAAATGGAGACCTAATTATACAAGGTATTGACACTATACTATTACTCAAAACATTCTCTGTGAACAGTTTTTGTATAAGAAGCAAGTGGTATGAAAATGCAGGATGTTGTTATCTGCAAGTTTCCCCCATAAGAGCCCCTGTGAAGTTAGATACTTACAGAAGCCTGTGTCCAATCTTTCTGCTGTCATCATGTCATGCAACTTTAATGAACTGAATCTCATGTTTTAAACAGTAGTTTAAAAACGTAAGAGATAGAAATGACATGATTCTTTCTATGTGAACAAAATCAGACAGATGTGTATGTAAGGCAGCGGGTAGAGAGGAGGAAAGAATGACAGTATCCTAACATTTGATCCCAACACCATTCTGGGAGAAAACAGAGGGATGTAGGACTCAGTGAGGACAGTTTTTATATGCACAATGATAATAAAGACCTTAGTATACATATATAAGATAAGAAGTAATCAAACAGTTGAGGAGAAAAAGATTTCCTTTCTAGAACTCCAGCTAATAAATTCCTGATGAATTTTCTATTTCCTAATGGAATAACACATGTAGGTGATAATCATTAATGGATGCTAAAAGCCTTAGTTAAATAGTTTAACATTTTAAAGTTTACATCAAACTGAATCAGGCAAACACCAGATGAATGGTCAAATACTACTAAGACTAAAATAGGAATAACCATTATATAACTCATAGTATCGGAGAAGGCAATGGCACTCCACTCCAGTACTCTTGCCTGGAAAATCCCATGGACGGAGGAGCCTGGTAGGTTACAGTCCATGGGGTCGCTGAGAGTTGGACATGACTCAGTGACTTCACTTTCACTTTTCACTTTCATGCACTGGAGAAGGAAATGGCAACCCACTCCAGTGTTCTTGCCTGGAGAATCCCAGGGATGGTGGAGCCTGGTGGGCTGCCGTCTATGGGGTCGCACAGTCAGAAACAACTGAAGCGACTCAGCAGCAGCAACTTATAGTATGATTTAATAGGAAATATAGAGTTCAGTTCAATTCAGTTCAGTTGCTCAGTTGTGTCCGACTCTTTGTGACCCCATGAATTGCAGCACGCCAGGCTTTCCTGTCCATCACCAACTCCTGGAATTCACCCAAACTCGTGTCCATTGAGTCGGTGATGCCATCCAGCCATTTCATCCTCTGTCGTCCCCTTCTCCTCCTGCCACCAATCCCTCCCAGCATCAGAGTCTTTTCCAATGAGTCAGCTCTTCGCATGAGGTGGCCAAAGTACTGGAGTTTCAGCTTTAGCATCATTCCTTCCAAAGAACACCCAGGACTGATCTCCTTTAGAATGGACTGGTTGGACCCCCTTGCAGTCCAAGAGACTCTCGAAAGAGTCTTCTCCAACACCACAGTTCAAAAGCATCAATTCTTCGGCGCTCAGCCTTCTTCACAGTCCAACTTTCACATCCATACATGACCACTGGAGAAACCATAGCCTTGACTAGACGGACCTTTGTTGGCAAAGTAATGTCTCTGCTTTTGAATATGCTATGTAGGTTGGTCATAACTTTCCTTCCAAGGAGTAAGCGTCTTTTAATTTCATGGCTGCCATCACCATCTGCAGTGATTTTGCAGCCCAGAAGAATAAAGTCTGACACTGTTTCTACTGTTTCCCCATCTATTTCCCATGAAGTGATGGGACCGGATGCCATGGTCTTCATTTTCTGAATGTTGAGCTTTAAGCCAACTTTTTCACTCTCCACTTTCACTTTCATCAAGAGGCTCTTTAGTTCCTCTTCACTTTCTGTCATAAGGGTGGTGTCATCTGCATATCTGAGGTTATTGATATTTCTCCGGGCAATCTTGATTCCAGCTTGTGCCTCTTCCAGCCCAGTGTTTCTCATGATGTACTCTGCACATAAGTTAAATAAGCAGGATGACAATATATAGCCTTGATGTACTCCTTTTTCTATTTGGAACCAGTCTGTTGTTCCATGTCCAGTTCTAACTGGTTTCTCAAGAGGCAGCTCAGGTGGTCTGGTATTCCCATCTCTTTGAGAATTTTCCATAGTTTATTGTGATCCACACAGTCAAAGGCTTTGGCATAGTCAATAAAGCAGAAATAGAGGTTTTTCTGGAACTCTCTTGCTTTTTCCATGATCCAGCAGATGTTGGCAATTTGATTTCTGGTTCCTCTGCCTTTTCTAAAACCAGCTTGAACATCTGGAAGTTCACGGTTCATGTATTGCTAAAGCCTGGCTTGGAGAATTTTGAGCATTACTTTACTAGCGTGTGAGATGAGTGTAACTGTGTGGTAGTTTGAGCATTCTCTGGCATTTCCTTTCTTTGGGATTGGAATGAAAACTGACCTTGTCCAGTCCTGTCGCCACTGCTGAGTTTTCCAAATTTGCTAGCATACTGAGTGCAGCACTTTCACAGCATCATCTTCCAGGATTTGAAATAGCTCAACTGGAATTCCATCACCTCCACTAGCTTTGTTCGTAGTGATGCTTTCTAAGGCCCACTTTCTTCAGATTCCAGGATGTCTGGCTCTAGGTGAGTGATCAGACCATCGTGATTATCTGGGTCGTGAAGATCTTTTTTGTACAGTTCTTCTGTGTATTCTTGCCACCTCTTCTTAATATCTTCGGCTTCTGTTAGGTCCATACCACTTCTGTCCTTTATCGAGCCCATCTTTGCATGAAATGTTCCCTTGGTATCTCTAATTTTCTTGAAGAGATCTCTAGTCTTTCCCATTCTGTTGTTTTCCTCTATGTCTTTGCATTGGTCGCTGAGGAAAGCTTTCTTATCTCTCCTTGCTATTCTTTGGAACTCTGCATTCAGATGCTTATATCTTTCCTTTTCTCCTTTGCTTTTCACTTCTCTTCTTTTCACAGCTATTTGTAAGGCCTCCCCAGACAGCCAATTTGCTTTTTTGCATTTCTTTTCCATGGGGATGGTCTTGATCCCTGTCTCCTGTACATTGTTACGAACCACCCCACCATCCATAGTTCATCAGGCACTCTATCTATCAGATCTAGTCCCTTAAATCTATTTCTCACTTCCACTGTATAATTATAAGGAATTTGATTTAGGTCATACATGAATGGTCTAGTAGTTTTCCCTACTTTCTTCAATTCCACCTATGAAAAGTTCTTACCTAAAATAATGAACTTGACTCTAATCAAGTGTCAAGATATAACTATCAGTATAAATGAGGGGGACAGAAGAGCAAGCTAAACAATACCATGAGGAAGTAATCAGCAAAATCCAGAATTTGACGCATTCTATGGTACAGTTTCTCCTTGATATCAATGGCATGCCCCTCCCGCCAAAGAAATAGAAGAATGGAAGATACTTAAGAAATTGATCAATGAATGTTTCGATCCTGTTTGAAATAAACCCAATTGTTTAAAGAAAAAAGGCATATTTCAAACAATAGGAAATCTACGGGGAGATTATGTCTTAGAAGACATAAAGGAGTTAGCTTTAAAATATACCAGGGTAAAGAAAAATATGATGGGGAGTGATGAGGAGGGATGGTGGGGGGAAAAGAAAACAAGATTAGCAAAATGTTATATTGCTGAAACTGAAGTTGAGTAAAAGGTACATGGGTTCTCTTCCCTTTAGTCAGTGTTTGAAAATTAGCATAAAATATGTAGGCAGGCAGGCAGGCAAGTAAGAATGTAAACAACAGTGGGGGAAGGAAGAAGGAAAGGGAGGGAGGAATGGAGAGATTAAAGGAAAAATGATGCTAGAAAACTGGCATCAGGGAGAAGAATGTAATGCAGGGATAACTTAAAAATTGCATCTTGTAACCTTTCCTGAGTTGTATTGACAATATTTAAAATTTTAGAAACAAATCAGGTTTTTAAAAACACAACCTTCCTCCCACCATTACCCCTCTTTAGGGATCAGAATTTTTCATTTTCATCTGATGCTATAAGCATTATATTTAAATATACTCTGTGACTAAAGTATACTTGCTTGATTGGCTACTTAAAGTTTTCTACAAAGGAGCTGCCTGAACAGATGCTACATACACATATCTGCTCAAAAACATCTACTAAAGTGTTTATCCCGTACTTTTTCAAAGATCTTTAATACTTCCTAATTCGTAGTGTTCTTAGTTTGGGAGATAACGAGGTGCAATGACCTAACATTAAAGAATGCTAGACAGAAGGCTATTCATTTTATAGTCTCTTTTATCACCTAAGTTTCTTCCAATATATCTTTAAAAATCCAGTATGAACATGTTTTCTTATATATTAAATATCTCATATGTATAAGATGTCTGGATATAATCCTTTGCCCATAGCCAAATTTACCTTAACCGTCCCAGGACAGATTATACATTTTATTACTTTTATAGTATAAGCTGCAATTAAATGTGGCTGAACAAAGCCATGTTTGTCTTAGACCAAAACTATTTTTTGTTTAGTCTGTGTCACCACTATAGTGCAAGGTATTTTTTTGACAAAACTTAGTACATTTACATGATTGATAAGCCATGGAGATCAGCAAACTGACTGTCATTAACTCTAGACTAGATAATAAACTAAATGTACAAAAGACACTTAATTTAACTATTCCACAAAATCTCTTTTTAACAAGTCCATCCTTCAGAGTCTCTCCAGAGACCTCCTTACCTTTTTGCTCTTTGGAAAGCTGTTCGGCTTGGTCCCAAATTTCAGTGGCATAGAGGAAGTTGGATGTAACCTGAACATAGCTGGCTGCCATGTGGTGAATCCTCTGTGGAATGGTCACTGAAGAACCACTTGCTGAAGCACTACTGGCTCCAGAAGAATAATTTCCTGAATTGCCTGGTGACAGCTTTGGAGAAACAGGGGAAGGCATCCCAACAGCTTTGCTACACACAGAGAAACAGGAAGTTTATTCATATAGAAAATGATGAATGTGAGGAAATTAATGTACGACTGGCTCTTCCTACATGAAAGCTTTTAAAATGTGAAGGTTCTTTTAAACTAAAAGGGAACTGTACTTCCAAAGAAGTACAGCTTCTTTTAAATAAATACTTAGCTCACTAAAGTGTTTATTGTGAGTTATTATTTTATCAAGACTCTTTGGTTTAACCAATGGCAACAGTACAAAAGATGGGAAAGAAGTGAGGAAGTCATATACTTTGATAAGAGCTGTTCCAAGACTTAGAAACTAGATCATCTCACTCTCAGCTCAACACACTTTCCACCTATCTGGGCATATAATTAGGTACTTCCCAATTGTTTTATAGAAAGCTGAGTGGATTAACAACACGAGATTTCATGGTATTTTTCATCCTTTCTGTGGGTGAGTAAGATGGAGGTGATGTGGGAATGGAGGACAAACCATAATCATGCCACTGTTATTAAATTTTGGCAGTGTCCAGACATGAACAAAGATAAGTGCAAGGTGATAAAACTCCAACTAGCCACAGAACTCAAGCTGAGAAAGGTTGAGGAGTTGTAAAAAAAAAAAAAAAACTCAAGACTTCTTCTCTAATCTTTCTCAGAGCATGTTCAAGATATTTTCAACTTAAAAAAAAATGATAACGGTAAAGAATCCGCCTGTAACGTGGGAAACCTGGGTTCGATCCCTGGGTTGGGAAGATCCCCTGGAGAAGGGAATGGCTACCCACTTCAGTATTCTGACCTGGAGAACTCTATGGACAGAGGAGCCTGGCAAGCTATAGTCCATGGGGTCACAAAGAATTGGACATGACTGAGCGACTTTGACTTTCACAAAAAATACCTTTTTTGGAAAGTGGCCAAACCCATTCCACTTTCGCATAAAAATAAACTTGTCACATACAAGTTTACAGAATAAAATTTACCTACCTTCCCAAGCCTGGTGATGGTGCTTGAGAGTTATTGTAAGAATTCTGTGGAGAAAAGAGAATGTACTTAATAATTAAAAAAAAAAAAAAAAAGTAATTTATGAAGTAATATTTATTTATGATGTAATAAATATATTCAAAAGCATTGGGCCAGTACTGATCTTAAGAAACCAAAATGTGTGTGTGTGTGTGTGTAAAAATGCAACAGAAGGAAGTTATTTAGATAAGAGCTGGGGTGTTCTGGAAGACTGAAAAGTGAGAGACAAAGAATGAGTAACATTCAGATGGATAAAGAAGAGGGGAGAAGGCATAGAGCAAGGCAAGTCATCCTATGTACAAAGACTGCAGACAAGAGAGTGTATATGACCCAGACAATTTACCTGGAGTAAACTTCAGAAAAGAAAGAAGGAGAGTGAGAGAGAGATTGATCTTGAGGGCCTTGTAGGTCAGGATAAGAATCTTTCACTTGACCCTGCAGGCAATGCTAAGCTATTAAAGCATTCCAAGTCATTATCAGGGCTGAATTTTAGGAAGACTTATGTAGGGCTATCACAACAAAACATTAGGTTTTGTGACAAAAATAGATTATATACATTGAAAGATTACTAACAGCTACTGTATATAGCTACATAGGTTCCACAATCAGATATGTGTTCATTTTAAACCTCAAACTATTTGAAAGTTCCCAAATAGTAGTTCTTCCTCTCCTCTGACAGGAAAAACATGAGGGTACTTCTGAGGTGGGAATAGGAGACTTTACAAATTTTGTGTCCTGGGAAACAGATACTCTTACTGTGTACTTACCTTCAGATGCTCTGTCAGTGTCTTTGAATACTTCAGAGCAGTTTCTTTCTTCAGTTTGAAGAGCCTCAGGTACAGCAAAGACTGGCATCGCAGGCTAGCCAACGGAAAAGGACAGCTTATTTACCAGGACAACAGACTCTGGCCGCATCTCATAGAAAAGCTTCACATTGCGCCAGAGTACACAAGTGACTCATGTGAGCAGACCATGGCATAAGGTCAATGACACTAACTCTTAGGCAAAACCAAAAGGTGTGATCTTATTAAGGTACACAACCTAGGGAGGGAAAGGAAGAGGAAGAGACCTAGGACTAGTCTCCTATTTGGAGAAGGCAATGGCAACCCACTTCAGTACTCTTGCCTGGAAAATCCCATGGATGGAGGAGCCTGATAGGCTGCAGTCCATGAGGAGGAGCCTAGTAGGCTGCAGTCCATGGGGTCTCGAAGAGTTGGACACGACTAAGCGACTTCACTTTCATGCATTGGAGAAGGAAATGGCAACCCACTCCAGTGTTCTTGCCTGGAGAATCCCAGGGATGGGGGAGCCTGGTGGGCTGCCATCTATGGGGCTGCAGAGAGTCAGACACGACTGAAGTGACTTAGCAGCCTCCTATTTGTTGACATTCAAAAATCAAAACCTCACCCCCAGGACACCAACGTGTCATTTATAACATAGGGACTAAAAAATCATTGTGGGGGAATTTCCTGGCAGTCCAGTGGTTAGGATTCAGTGCTTCATCTTTCTCTGTTGTGGTCCGGGTTTAATCCCTGGTCAGGAAACTAAGATCCTATATAAACCGTATGGCACAGCCACCCCTCCCCTCAACACCCCCGCCCCCCTGCCACAAAAAAAACTTCAGAGCATAATTTCTGCATCAAACTAAAAATAATCTAAAACAACAAAACTAGGAACTCACTTGTAAATATTACAACTCTGAAGTAACATATGTAAAACCAACATGGCTTACAAAGGCCCTGCACGGTCATCACTGCCTACCTCTCCAATCACTTTCACTTACTTCTTTCTTCTGGGTCTTTTAGTTTCCTGACACAAGGTTTCCAGTTTCTTTTCACTATCCAGCCCTTGTAAATGTTTCCTCTACCTAAGGACTAAGTATCCCTATAGTTTACCTTTACAGTTATATAAACTTTTCCTTCAAAGTACTTAATTCACGTACTTGTGTGGTTATTTGATTAATTTCTGTCTCTTCACACTATACCCTAGACTCCATGACAAATAGGACTGTGCCAGTTTTTTCCTACAGTTGCTCTCCCAGTTGTTAAACCCAGTACTAGGTAAAGTAAATAACCATGATAAATAAACTCTCTCTCTGGGGATAAGCAAACAAGTCATTTCTTTATTCTGAGCAAGTTAGATGTTTGCTACCTGAGGTAAGGAATGCGTGCGTGCAAAGTCGCTTCAGTCATGTCTAACTCTTTGCAACCCTATAGACTATAGCCCGCGAGATTCCTCTGTTCATGAGATTCTCCAGGCAAAAATATTGGAATGGGTTGCCATGCCCTTCTTTAGGGGATCTTCCCGACCTGGGGATTGAACCCATATCTCCTGAGACTCCTGCACTGCAGGTAGATTCTTTACTGCTGAGCTGCCAGGGAAGCCCCAAAGGTAAGGTATAAGTATATGTAAATTGAGGGAGAGGATACCAAAAGAAGAGCCTGGATTTTTTATAGTGTCCATCTTTACTGAAATACACAATAGAAGCCTCAGTGTACAAAAAAAAAAAAAAAAAGTAAACTATAGTCAAATCAAAAAAATAAAAAGCCTAAAAAAGTGATCACTTAATAGAAAGTTCTAATATCATTCTCACTTTACCAAGGCTTTTATTTTGTCAAGAGGGCAATGGAGGAGAGGCTCTCAACAACTAAAAATTTTCACTGGAATTCTGTTGTTTTCTTCTTGACCCATCAAGAATAGATTTATGACTGGGTTATGGAAGGCCGATTCAAGGATAACTTTCAGAAGAACACAGACAGAAACTGCTTTGTTGTCTAGCAGAGGCTAACATACAACACTTACCAAAGCACTGTAAGTCTTTTATCTGCAGCTGTAGCATCTGGTGCCAAGTAATTCTTTAGCTTCATAGTGTATCTGTGAGATAACAGAAGAAACAAAGGACACAAAATATAATACTTCATCTATTTTATGACCTCCTCAGTCCTCTAAACATTAGAATCAAACTTAAAGACAAAAATACCCACTAGAGTGTCTACTTCTCCTTTTCCAAAGACAATAAAGGATTAAGGATCCTCTTTAGCTATTATTTTATAAATTAGTCCTTTCCAAGAAGGAACAGAGAAATATTATTGCCAATAATGCAGCAAGTTTCCCCACTTACTTGATGAGCTCCACCGTTTCTGAATACATAAGGAATGGGGATTTGGATTCCTGAGCATTTTTCTCTAATGCATTCCCACATTCAATGAAAGATACCACAGCATCAAGATAGTATACAGCTTTCTCAAACCTATCAGACTGAAGAAAGGAGAATAAAGGTAAATGAGAGCCACACTGATGTGCTACAAGAACAAATGAAGATTTAAGTTAATTTGATTAAATATATAAATATTTACATACCAATGCATCTGCATTGTGCTTTAGCTTTTTTGCTTCTTGTAAATAATGGTCTGCTGAATAATTTCTGCAATGTAAATTTTTTATTTTAAGTAAAATGGGAAATATTTTCCTAAGATAATATTAGTTTTATAGCCCTCAGTTTTCATGTCCTCAAGTAAAGAAAATGAGCTATTACTAAACATTTGATTAATTTTTTCCCTGACAAATGTTTCTATTAGGTTAAGAGCATAAATCATTTGAAAGATTGAGAGTAAACAGAACGTAGGTAGGAAAAATAACCTTTATCAAAAGGGAGGGGAAAAAACCCTACGTTACTTACTTATTTGAGACATGAGACAGTCTTTATTTTAAACCTACACTGTTTTACTTAAGAAAGCCTTTAAACAGTAAAGTCAGCAAAGGTGGACCACTGGAAGGTACATTATTCACATTCTCCATGAGAATCACGAAGGTAAATTAAGTTAAAAGGAGCAATACTTGGACTTGAAGGTGCCTTTAAAATTAAAAATCTGAATATTCTGTCACAATATCACAATACAACAATATCACAATACAACCAATTCTTCCGGCCACTGACAGACATTAAAATGAGTTTCTTATACACTGACTAAAATGATTTCTTAAATGCATAAAAAATCTTATTTATCTTACCTGTCATCAAAGGCAAGCTTCGTTCTCCGAGGCTTAGAAGCATCAGGAGTTGGTGCAGATGGAGGACAGTTAGAAGAACTATTTGGAGCTTTTTCCTGACCAGAAAAATAAAAACAAAAACTACGTTGAAAATTATGAAATTAAAATTAAACTAGAAGTATTTCTTAGCTCGTGGTTAAAAAGCAAACAAAATTCCATTGTCTGTGGTAGTTAATTCCCTTGTTATAAAAATTTTAAATTTCATAATGTAAATGTCCTTTTTATGGAATGAACCCATTTTAAATAACCAAGAATATTCTTTATAATATTCAGTTCAGTCAGTCAGTCGTGTCCAACTCTTTGTGACCCCATGAACCACAGCACGCCAGGCCTCCCTGTCCATCATCAACTCCTGGAGTCTACCCAAACCCATGTCCATTGAGCTGGTGATGCCAACCAACCATCTCATCCTCTATCATCCCTTTCTCCCTCCTGCCCTCAATCTTTCCCAGCATCAGGGTCTTTTCAAATGAGTCAGCTCTCCGCATCAGGCGGCCAAAGTATTGGAGTTTCAGCTTCAATATCAGTCCTTCCAATGAACACCCAGGAACAATCCATCTCCTTTAGGATGGACTGGCTGGATCTCCTTGCAGTCCAAGGGACTCTCAAGAGCCTTCTATTAGGGGTCTACTATGTGGGAGGCAATGACACTGACACTTGTAAAAACTTAAGGAATACACAAATCTAGTATCAATATAGCAGTATTACTTCAGACAAAACTTACTGGTAATAACTGGTCAATGAAAACAATTACAATATCTAACATTTACTATGTGCTTACTATTTACTAGGCACTAAGTTAACTAAGTACTTAGTATAATCATTAATCCTTTAACAACCCTATGAAATATGGACTGCTATTCAGTTCAGTTCAGTTCAGTCGCTCAGTTGTGTCCGACTCTTTGCGACCCCATGTATCACAGCACGCCAGGCCTCCCTGTCCATTACCAACTCCCAGAGTTCACTCAGACTCACGTCCATCGAGTCAGTGATGCCATCCAGCCATCTCATCCTCTGTCGTCCCCTTCTCCTCCTGCCACCAATCCCTCCCAGCATCAGAGTCTTTTCCAATGAGTCAACTCTTCGCATGAGGTAGCAAAAGTACTAGAGTTTCAGCTTTAGCATCATTCCTTCCAAAGAAATCCCAGGGCTGATCTCCTTCAGAATGGACTGGTTGGATCTCCTTGCAGTCCAAGGGACTCTCAAGAGTCTTCTCCAACACCACACCTCAAAAGCATCAATTCTTCGGCGCTCAGCCTTCTTCACAGTCCAACTCTCACATCCATACATGACCACAGGAAAAACCATAGCCTTGTCTAGACAAACCTTTGTTGGCAAAGTAATGTCTCTGCTTTTCAATATGCTATCTAGGTTGGTCATAACTTTCCTTCCAAGGAGTAAGCGTCTTTTAATTTCATGGCTGCAGTCACCATCTGCAGTGATTTTGGAGCCCACAAAAAATAAAGTCTGACACTGTTTCCACTGTTTCCCCATCTATTTCCCAGATGACATGATCTTTGTTTTCTGAATGTTGAGCTTTAGGCCAAGTTTTTCACTCTCCACTTTCATTTTCATCAAGAGGCTTTTTAGTTCCTCTTCACTTTCTGCATAAGGGTGGTGTCATCTGCATGTCTGAGGTGATTGATATTTCTCCTGGCAATCTTGATTCCAGCTTGTGTTTCTTCCAGTCCAGCATTTCTCATGATGTACTCTGCATATAAGTTAAATAAGCAGGGTGACGATATACAGCCTTGACGTACTCCTTTTCCTATTTGGAACCAGTCTGTTGTTCCATGTCCAGTTCTAACTGTTGCTTTCTGACCTGCATACAAATTTCTCAAGAGGCAGGTCAGGTAGTCTGGTATTCCCATCTCTTTCAGAATTAGGATAGAATAAAAAATAGTCTCAAGGAAGCTGAGCAACTTGCCCAAGTCCAAACAGCTTTTAAGTAGTATTCCTGGAATTTGGGTTTTATGTCAGATCTATCAGATTTCAAAAGCCTAGACACTTTCTTAAATTTTATTCCGCCTCCTAACCACATGTCCATTCTGTCTCCTATCAACAGAGACCTTTAACACAAGGGCTATGACCCTGTCCTCCCAACAGCTTCCCCTCCGGTCCTATCTTGAATAAATTGAATACACATTTTTTTCCCATTAAAAAAACCATAAATAAGTAGAATTTCTCCTATGAGTTCATAAATGTCTCAACATTAGAAAACCCAATAATATATATATTTTTATTACTTCTGCTTAAAAGAGACCATGTAACCATTTTTTTTCCTTTTCTTGTAAAAGAGTCCTTTCAAGTTCCACCTATTACAGCTTTCTTCAAGAATGAAAATAAAAGCCCTGAGATTTGAAAAAATACTAAACTCTTTATGGTAAAATCTGCACATTTACCAAATGGCTTCCTGAATACTACTGCAATCTAACATTACTTGGACAGCTTTCCCCCTGTGTTTTATAAACAGATCTATTAAGGTTGGCACAAAAGTAATTGTGGTTCCAGACCATGAATTTTAAATCATTACAACTAGGCTAAACATATCTTTATTAATCAAAATAGGAACCATTACAGTCAACAGGTTCTTGCCAATGAGAAATAAGTTAGTCTATTCCTGTAGTGAAAAAATCCATGCTTTGGGATTCCATGAACTCTTGGAAAGCATTTTTTGCATCCTACTGGCTGTGGAAGCAAAAAGTTGTTGAGATGCTTGAAGTGGTAGTTGGTTGGCAAGAGGTAAGGTGAATATAGCAGATGGGGCAAAACTTCGTAGCCCAATTTGTTCAACTTTTGAAGTGTTGGTTGTTCAACGTGCAGTTGGGTGCTGTTGTGGAGAAGAACTGGGCCCTTTCTGTTAACCAATGCTAGCTGCAGGCATTGCAGTTTTTAGTGCATCTCATCAATTTGCTGAGCATACTTCTCAGATGTTAATAGTTTTGCTGGGATTTAGGGAGCTATAGTGGATCAGATGGGCAGCAGACCACTAAACAATGACCATAACTTTTTTTGGGTGCAAGTTTGGCTTTGAGAAGTGCTTTGGAGCTTCTTATCGGGCCAATCACTGCTGCTGGTGGTTGTTGTATAAAATCCACTTTTCATTGCATCTGATTGAGAAATGGTTCATTGTTGTTGCACAGAAAAAGAGAGGACACTTCAAAATGATGATTTTTTTGATTTTCAGTCAGCTCAAGAGCCACCCACTTATCAAGCTTTTTCTCCTCCATAATTTGCTTCAAACACCAAAAGACTGTAGAATGGTTGACATTGAGTTCTTCGGCAATCTTTTGTGTTGTTGTAAGAGGATCAGCTTCAATGATGGCTCTCAGTCTGTCGTTGTCAACTTCAACGGCTGGCCACTCGCTCATCTTCAAGGTTCTCATCTCCTTCATAAAACTTTTGAACCACCATTGCACTGTATGTTCATTAGCAGTTTCAGGGTCAAATGAATTGTTGATGTTGCGAGTTGTCTCTGCTGCTTTACCACCCATTTTGAACGCAAATAAGAAAATCACTTGAATTTGATTTTTGTCTAACATCATTTCCATAGCATAAAATAAGTTTAAAATGAATAGTAAGTAATAAAAGTCACTAGCAAAAAAACATAAAGTGAGAAGTGTGCATTAAAATAATGTACAACATAATCATATTTATTTACGAATGTATTCCAATAGCAAGTGGCAAATTTCAACAATGCAAAAACCTCAATTATGTTTGCACCAACTTAAATATAAGTGCCTAAGTTTAAATTTATTGAAGGAAAAGTGAAGTTTCTGAAAATAAAGAAAAATTACTGTGTGTGGTAAGAAATGCTCATTAGACTTACTGTGGTTGAGTAAGTTTTTGCAATATATATACATATAGGAAATCATTCTGTTGTATACCTGAAACTAATACAATGTTATATATCAACTTTATCTCAATTAATTAAAAAAACTGGTAGAAAAGGACTAACAAAATATCAGTCAGCATACAGAAGGTGTGAAAATATCATTAATCTAACTGAATTCTACAGGTCGCTGTCTCTAATTCATGTGGAAGACACAGTCTTTTCATTACAAAAATCTACCATATAAGTACGCTGTTTTACAAAGCAACTCAACAAATTTCAAAAGATTACTGCATGCGGATCACTTTCTAGCCCCTTCTACAAGGTAGAAGTACTAATCAAAAGACAACCAGAAAATCTCTGTATGTTTGGAAATTGAGTAACACACTTAAGTATTCTTGAATCAAAAATGGAATCACACAAGAAATTAAAAAACGTTTTGAACTGAGTTATAAAAATATTATATACCAAGTCTTGAAGATGCAGCTAAAGCAGTAATTAGAGGAAAATATATAGTCTAACTGCTTATATTTGAATATTAGAGAAAAAGAGCTTACAATTAATTTTGAAAAACAAGCTTAGTATCCATCTTTAAAAGTTAATAAACAGAACAGCAAAACAAAAAGACATAAGAAAGGAAATCATAAAGAGTATAAGTTAATGATATAGAAAACAAAAATAAACTATAGTGAATAAAGACAAAGAAAGGCTGTTTTTTTGAAAAAAAAAAAACAAGTAAAAGTGATAAGCCTCTGATGAAATTGATGAAAGAAGAGAAAGACGGTACAGAAAACTAAAATTAAAAATAAAAGACAATATAAGAAGCAATATTAAAGATATTAAAAATAAAAGGCTATACTGAACAAAATTTATGCCAACGTATTTCAAAAATTTGGTTATCAGCAAATATCTAGAGAAACAGAAAATAAAAATTATATGTAATTTTGGTTTATCATATTATCTAATTTTATCCAGTAAGTTAAACACTGGATAAAGTGCAAACAAGTGAGACACAAATCCCTGCTTTCAAGAAGCTGACAAGAGTAGAGACATAGACATTGAACTTTACCTATGAGATAACAGAAACCAAATGAGCAGAAGAGCTCACTTAATGAGTGCATTTTAAAAAGAAAGAAAGAAAGAGAGAGAAGAAGTTTAAAAGAAGAAGCATACAGGTCTCAAATCCTACAGTTCAAGGATGGGAAATGGAGAAAGAGCCAGCCAGCAGGTAAACAGAGAACTAGGTCAGGGAAGGAGGCCCACAGAACAGGTTCTTCAAGGACACTATCTAAACTGCTATGGAAGTGGTCCAGCTGGAGAAAAATCCTTTGGTATATCTCAATTTGAGACATTGTTCACAATTTAAATTACCTCAAAATTTAAAAGATTTAATCACCACATTTAATAAGCAGGACTAACTGCCTTTGTCAATTTTTTTCAACTGTTAAACAGTTGCTTATTTTAAGTCACAAATAATAATGCAGTAAATTATATGCTTAAAAATCTAGGTATTTTCTTAATTTTGTCAGGGAGTTTGCTCCTGATCAGATCACTTTAGAAAGCAATGAAAAAACCTGATAAACAAATTCAGGATTAGAGCCTAAGTACCGCCTTGAAAAAGCTTCTCTGATCTAGTTATGCACCCACAAACGTTAATATTCCCCTACCTGATGATCATGCTCTAGGGCTAATTCCAGTGCTAGCTCAGCTAAAGAATATTTTTCTTCTTCATGAAGCCAAATGGTTGCTTTAGTACTTAATGTAGTATAACTAGCTTGTAAAATCTAACTAAATACTCCAAAGACAATTTAAAACCATAGACAAGAACCCAATCAGAACAACTGGAGTTATTTACAAATTTGATCATAAACAACTGTTCTTCCATAACCAACTTTTCCAGTTATGGAAAACCAACTTTTCCAATTTCTACCTTAACTAAGAATATGTGTGTGTCCAGATGACTTCATTCCTTTCATGGTCTCAGATCACAGCACAAGTTTATTATCAGACTATGACATTTTGAGAGTAAAAATGAACAGATCTGTAAGATTAGTAAGATGTTTACAAAATTTTCAAAGCACAGTTACCTTGGAGAAGTCACATGGCAAGGAGATTTTTTTCAAAAGGCTCAGGTCCCTCAGTGCCTTACCTTGACCTCCTTAGAGCTACTGGAAGTCTTCCCTTCAGTCCTCTTCTGCTTTGATGCGGAGGAACTGTTTTTGCTGCTGGCACTATTTTCCTTGTTGCTGTTATTACTTGACTTTAAGGAAGAAGACTGACTAACAGTCCTCTTCCGAGAGCCATGCTCTGTTTTTGGATCTTTTGAAGGAACAGGCCCAGCAGGAGAAGGCAATAAATCTTTTTCTTTAGAAGCACTCTGTTTAGATGACCTGCCAAACCAAACAAATGCCCTCATTTCTCCACATAGTCATTTAAGAGTGATGGACTTTTCCCATTTGACTTTGCCTGACTTCAAGACAAATTTGTTTTTCCCTGTTTGATTATTAGAACATATGATTTCTATAAAACAAAATAAAACTATAAATTTCAAGAGGGCAGATATCTTCTCCAGTGTTTCCTCCCCATTATGGTTGTATACTCAGTGCCTAAGCCTTGGTCTGCCATACACAAGTATTCAATAAATAGTGACTGAATAAAAGAACAAAAAGAGGAATGGTGAATGAAGATACTAATGCTCAAATGTCTCCTGCAGCTATACATAAGCTTGCCATCCAGCCTGAAAGTGGTAAAGCTTTACTTTAATTCTTATCCTATGAACACTTCCTATTCTCCTAAAACGAGAGATAAAGTGACTGAATCTTGCTTTTAATCCCAATTAACTAAAAGCAAAACCTCCCACTATTTGGTATATGACTGCGTACAGAAATGTATAACATATATATACTAAATGGAATATTCTAAGAGCACATTAGAAAGTACCCAGCAGCAAATAACACACATAGATCAACACACATGTTAACATGTTTTGCAGACATACTCTTTGTTGCTGGATGGCTTGTGGCCTGCCATATTCTTGTCCTCTGTTTTAGGTTTCTTGCTTTCATTGGCTCGGTTATCATCTTCATTCTGGATGAAAAATAGAGGAAAAAAAGCAGTTAGGTTTTGATTTTTATTCATCTAATTTCAGTTTTCAGTGCTAGTCACCATCAAACAGTTAATCTCTGATATACTTCAGAAAGAAGATAAATGTGAAGTGAAAGAACTCATTTAAACAGTGTTAAATAAATTAGGTTTTTAAGTCTAAGAAGTCGTCTCCTATTTTAGATAAGAAAAGCTGAAATGCTGTAACAGTCTTTTAAATGGCATCTTTTCAGTCTGATGATTTGAGGAGGGGGGATGAGATAATTAAGATACAATTCACATACCATAAAATTCATCTGTGTTGTAAGATTATTTGTCAATATTTTATTTCTTTGTAATGAATGAATATATTCCATTGTATGGGTATACCACATTTTATTTATCCATTCATCATTTGAATTTTTCCTACTTTTCAAGTATAGGTTTTTGTGTGGACAAGTTTTCATTGTTCTTGTGTATATACATAGGAATGAAATTGCTGAGTCATAAGGGAATACTGTCTATTTACTTTTTGAGGAACTGTTAAACTATGTCCCAAAGTGGCTACATTACTTTACATTCCCATAGGCACTGTCGTTCTCCACATCTTCACCAACACTTGTTACTGTCCATCTTTTTGCTTTTAGCCAAGACTAATGATTTTTGAAAAACTTTTTTGCTGAAACAAAAGCTATGGGCCTGTCTATAATTATCAAGCTACTATGCTTGGGGAATTTAAGTTTTCCTATTGATTTAAATATCAGGGCACAAATATTGCAAACATCCTGCCTTACAAAAGAATTTGTTCCCATACACAAATGATTAAAGTTGGACATGTGAAAACATGAGAAAAAGGAATCCACATCTTTCATTATCTTTGGCTGGTCTCTTTCTCAGTATTATCTGCTTTATCTTCAAGAATAATTTTACCAAAGCAACAAATCTCAAAAATCATCACTGGGAAATACCCTGGTGGTCCAGTGGTTAGGACTCTTTGCTTTCACTGCTGGGGCCTGGGCTCAATCCCTGGTGAGGGAACTAAGATTCTGCAAGTTGTATGGCATTCTGGGGCGAGGGGGTGGGGGGTTGCGAATAATCATCACTAAGTTTCCTGGTGATATACATTTTATAAAATCAAAATTTCATTTACAGGTATTGATATAAAAAAACTTGTGAGGAATATATGCCAATGAAATGTGGGGGAGGTAAGGAGATATGCTTAGTCGCTCAGTTGTGTCCAACTCTTGGCGACCCCATGGGACTGTAGCCCACCAGGCTCCTCTGTCCATGGGATTCTCCAGGCAAGAATACTGGAGTGGGTTGCCATTTCCTTCTCCAACAGAGATATGGAACACTCCTTTTAGAGGAAGGGGATTTTTTTATTACAAGTTAAGTATATTGTAAAATTTTAAACAAGAGTAAAATATACTCAGTATATTATATGTTAAATGTCTGAAAAAGTTTACAAAGATTTGTAATACCTTTTTAAAGATAAAAGAACCATTTTTTTAATTTCATAAGAAACATCTTATTTTTTTAAGGAGCAGAATCTATCATATACAAGCTCTTATTTCATATAATTTCTATGAATTATATAGAATAATATAAAATCCTATAACTAAGTCCACCAATGTGAGGCTGCGGGCTCTAGAATCCAGCAGCCCTAAAGAGTTTACCAGTTGAATAAAGCATCCCTTTACTACAATAATGGAACCTCTTAGCTATAGTACTGAAAGTAGGAAGCTTCAGTTTTCTAGAAATTCAAATTTTAAAAAATCTTAAACTTTTGAAGATGCAAAAAAAAAAAAGTGTTATTCTCATTTGTCCAGATACATCAGCAACAGCACACAGTACTGTGGTTCCAAGGAAAAAGAGGGAAAACCGCAGGCTCATTTCATTTTAAGAAAACGTTATATTCCTCCTGTCCTCCTACATGAGATTCTCAGGGTCAACTGGGACTGGGATTTTGTTGAGTCCACCTGCTATCCCGTTCACCTGCTCATGTTTTCAATATCTTACAATCGCATTCACACATGTGTATCAAGGGAAATTATACTATTCTGCAATACAAATTAGTAAAATGTACTCTCCTCTAAAGATTTCTCACTAAAGTTGAGAGATCACATTTCTTTCCAAAAAATCTGTCTCTATATGTAAATTTTTCAGCTCCATTGTATGTCCATTATCTTCCAATCACAGATATCCATGAATTTTCTTATTTCCTGGGTTTAAAAAAAGCTGACCTTAAAAGTATATACCAAGCTTTATCTGTAAATCCAAATTATCTTGGAATTATTTAGGGACGAGAGCTGGTTATGTGCCAGCAGATGTTTTTAATTCTGAACTTGCAGATATGAGTGTCTCAAAAAGCAGAAAAGCTGTGGCACAGCTATGTACAATGGATTGGTGAAATCCTTAAGGACATGTTAAAATTGGTGAGTCAATTTACTAGCTGGAATTTGTAATCTAAAACATGTCACTTGGTCTGGATATAAGACAGAAGAAAGTGTTATGAAGTATGACAACCTGGAGAGTACATATCCCAACTAAAGACATTTAAAACCAAAATTTTAAGAATGTTGTAAAGGCCACTTTGCAATCTTTGCTTCGTTCTTACCTCTACACTGGCCAGCACACACTATGAACAGATGCACTGGTTCATTTCTTATCTGAATCAGAAATTCAGATAAGAAATGAACCTTTAATAAAGAATTAGAAACTATAATTCTTTACTAAAGGATACAGGGAGAGGCACGGTGGTCCTCAAGAGACTCTTGTGTCTGTTGCCTCATCAGGGCTTTAGGCTCACCTCTATTTTCCCTCATAGCTATGAATTAACTAGCTAGTTTTTGGCTTAATGAGATTTCCACTGCATTTTAGAGGACGATGTTCACACAACAACAAGAACAACAAAAAACCCATTACAAACCTTATGTTTCCTCTTGCCTTTGTTGGAAACTTTCTCTGAGGCTTGTTTCTGAGCCTCTCTTGTGTGCTTTTCTGGCACATTTTTCTTTTCCCCCTTGGGTGGCTCTGTTTCTTTGTAAGGCTTTCCTGGTATTCTAGTCAAGAGATTCAGGTCAATCTTCACAATAAGTGGATACCTGTCATCAGGCTCACTGAGGGGTGAAAGAAGTTCCTTCTCTTCCATAGGAGAGAACATTCGTTGCCGAAAAAAGCTATCTTCTTCCTCCACTGAGGAGGGTTTAACGGGAGTCCTATTACTCTCAGGGTACTTAGGAGTTTGTGAGGAAGGAGGAAGGCTCTCGCTTTCATCCGAATCTGAGGATGAGGTATCTGTTTCTATAATTTCCCTTGATTTCTGGGAAGATTTACTTGTTGACTTGTATTTCTTTTTCTCTGCTGAAGGTCGAGGGGAAGATTTGGACTCCTTTTTTATATTGGGTTTTCTTGAGCCTTTGGTGGCCGCTTTGTGTCTGCTGGAGGGCATGCTGGTAGCCATGTCTACAGGAGTTTCACTCTCTATCTTCAGGCCTCCACGGGGCTCTTCAGCAGCTGCCTTCTCAGTCTTTTTGGGTTGTTTTTTCCCTACAGTTCTCCTCTGTGCTGTGCTGTCACTCTGGGCAGGAGACTTTTGCCTCCCACGCCCACTTTCTGATCCCTTTTGGACAGTTTTGGAGTCTCGTCCAGGAGTAGCAGAACTTGTTTCTTTAGGACCACCTGGATCTGTGTAGCTATTCCCTGTGCCCTGTTCTCGGCCTTCCTTTTTATAGCCTTGAGATGATGGGATATTACTGTCCACAGAAGAAGCTGGTGATACTTTATGTGGATTTACTTTATTCAGCCAGTTATCAAGTTGCCATTTATTTGTGGGAGGTGGTTCAGGCTGAAAAACAGAGAAAGTATGCTTTTTCAGTACTGAAACTTTCTCCTTTCTTCATAATCTCAAGGAAGAGGAAAAAACACAATGCCTAACACCACAAAAGCATTTGTTTTTCATAGTTCTAACTGAACCAAAGGAAAAGGCTAAAAATAATAATAGCTCTAATCACTTCAAAGAGAACATAAGCTAATTATTATATATATATAGCTTTTAAATATTAAATAGCCCTGTCAGGAATGCATACAGTACATTTAATTCCAGAAAGCAAACAAACAATGTAGGAACCAACAGAGATTTTAAACCACATTTTATCAAGCTACAGTGAATTTATACTATTTAAGACTTCTTTTCACCATAACTAAACAACATGAGTCACCAGGCTGAAACAAAAATAAAGCTCAAAGTAAATACTGGGCATCACCAGGGGCCTTCAGAGTGCCTACAGAAGGGACCCTCTTGGCTCCCTCTCACCTCAGGAGATGCACTCTGGGATGGCTCATTTGCCTCACTGTCACTGGAACTACTTTCACTCTCTGAGTCAGATCCAGAGCTGCTTTCAGATCCACTGTGGCTGCTAGAATCATCCCTGGAGTTATCTGCCCCTTCACTATTATGGTGTGAAGGTTCAGAGTTACTAAAAGAAATAAAAAATATAAATGACCAAAAGATTTTTTTTTTCAGAATGACAACCTGTAAGCATTCAAAGTTGACACTCCACTTTATTTAAAATGTTTACTATTTGTTAAGCTCTTCAAATTCTATGATTCTTAAACTTCATTATAAATGAAATAAATACTTCCTTTTAAAAAGTTTCTGAAATGCAGCATTAGCCACTAGTACTCACCTTTAATAAAAGCTTTACTGGGGTACAAAATACTCTAAAATTCATTTATTTTAAACACACAATTCACAATGATTTTTAGTTAATTTACAGAGTTGTAATAATAATATTTACTTTATAAGGTCAATTACTCTATCACTACACACTGTTATCAGATTGACCCTTCCACTATAAATAAAACAAAAAATAAAAGGATGCCTACCTTCCTGGTGTACTCCTTGGCATTGTCTTATCACAATCCTAAAATTAAAACATGAGAGGAAATCTATAAATGAATAAATAGTACTTTATCTGCTTAATGTGAACAATATGTGAAATCTTAATAGAAAAACTTTCTTCTCTAATATATGCATCAATGGTCACTTAACACTTATGAAATACTGTTTTTACCTGAACAATAACGAATTGCCAGGATAAGATTAAAAGCTGTGTTAATAGTTCTTCTTATCAACAATCTCATGCTTCATGAGGATGTTCTAATATATGCTAAGTAATAAGGAAAAGTCATTTAAAAAAAAAATAAGGGAAAAAAGTGGAGGTTTAAAGACAGAGTGGAAAACTGTAATATACCAGTGTCAGAAAAGCAGGAATGAACTTAACTACCTGGATCATAAATGTATTATTCAATTATAATTCTTATAAAATACAATAAAAACAAACACTGTGTGAAACTAGTAAATCCTAAGCAGACACACCTGTTCCCCATCACTGTCTTCACTGCTGCTTAGCTTTAAGTCATCTTTTAACATACTAGAAGGAAAAGACAGAAAGGCTGATTATTTGGGGAATTTCATCATGGCATAGCAGAGCATTAGATATTCTACAATAATTCTAGAAATAATCACCGTGGTAGCCAAATATTTAATTGAAAAATAAAGAAAAGACCCAGTAAGTCTTACTCTGTCTGGTTTGGTTTATATCCAGAGTAAAAAACTGAGAAAGATGAAATTTAACAATTTCAATTTTGGAAGCTCTAACTTTTCCATAAGTAAAATATTCATCTTTGTTTTCTATAAATAAAAGTTACCTGCCACAAACTCCTATACTCACTTCTGTTATCTGTAATTTTTCTCTAATTGCAAATACACAAACTCATTCATTATTAAAACAAATTACCATACTCATACCCAACAGTCCACTAGAGGAATATGACTCTCAAAAAGAAGGAAGATAAAATGAAAGCATCAGCAATTCTCTTTCACTATCCCCAAGGTTTTATGAAGAGATATGTACACTTGGGTAATTGTGAAAACCAGAACACACAAAGTGCTAGTTCGTAAATGCCTTGCTATGAAAGATGAGTGCTCTTTGCAGATGTACAATTTTGGGCAAGAACCTTGGTTATACAAGAGAAATAACCATATATGAATTAAAAATAACTCCAGAGTCCAAATCTTTCTTAATCAAAATTCAAATCAACTGTTTAAAAAACACAAATAAATACTTTAAGTTAACAGTTCCTGGAATTAGTTTTTAAAAGTAAAATTATAGATTTAAATTTTCCTTAAGGCCACAGAATCAAAATCAAAATTAAAAACTGAGTAAGGAATCACAAAACACTCCTTGCCTTTTTATAAGAAAGGAAAAATTAACACAAACCTTAGGGAAAACTAGAAAATGTTTGATTTCTATCACCACTAGTTACATTACCTTTCTTCTCAAAATTTCCTGACAGTCTCCAATCAATGGAAAGGAAATCTTCTTTCACTCCTACTACTACTAATATTGTCCCCTCAAAACTTAATCTGAGTTTCTAAATCTGATCCCAAGTTCAGAGTTTCACATAAATGACCATGTTGATACAAAGTAACCAGATGATTATAGAACTATGAAATCTAAGGATGACCAAATAAGTGGGACAGATAAAAAGGTCTTCTTTTGGTCAAGGTCTCAGTACATCTCTATGACTGATTTCCTATAAAGAAATGTGCTTACTCTGAATTCTCTCAGCCCTTATGATTTAATAATGGCAGGTCAATGAACCTGTTTACACATATGAATATGTCAAAGCTTTTACCATACTGCTTAAGGTACTGGATGCTCTTGTTCCCTCAGAAACCAAAGTAATCTGCACATATATGGTAAGCTCCCATTGGTTTTCTGCACATGAATAAATATAATAAATAGGAATTTACATAATTTGAACTCTTCAACAGTCAGGTGAAATTTCTTGTATTCATGTATTTTCATTCTCACTCAATTCCCACTATGTTCAGCTGAAGAGGCTGAGGTTATCAGTACAGACTGTGGTTATACTGGTTATTCACTTTCTTTAGAATTTTGTTTCAATTACTGAATTAACTTGTGGTCTCAGGAATTCAGTAGTAAGTTCATTCTGTAAGTTGGAATTTATTATCATCCAATATACCACTCTACTACATTTTGATACATATTTCTGGGTCTACCTATAAAATAAAAGTAGGAAAACAACACGGACAGTATGAACTATGCTGCTTTAATATTCTAAATTTTGTGGTCAAATGGGGGGTTTTACTAAGAAGAATCCTGTATTTTTTTTACGTGTTTTTTTGTTTTTTTAAACAAACTAGCATCACAAACACTTCTGAAAGATAAGAAAAAAGTGTAATCATAGAGCAGGGGTATGTAAACTATGGCCCCACAAGCCAAATCTAGGCCTATTTTGTAAAAAGAAAGTTTTAACTGGAACATAACCACACCCATAGTCTCTGGCTGCTTTTATGGTACAACAGCAAAATTGAGTAGTTGAGACAGAAACCATCTGGACCCTAAAGTCTAATAAAATATTTCACTATGTGGTCCTTTACATAAAAGTTTGCCTACCCGTGCCTTAAAAGATTAAACACATATTTCTAAGTGTTCTAGATATCCAGATACTACAAGTTAGATTTTGAGCAAAAAAAAAGACAAACATTAAACTTATTAAGCAATAAACTTACGATTTAGACTGGTGTGCATTTGAAGTTTTAGAAGAAGGATTATATCTTTCTGGAGCAAAAAAGAATGCAGACATCAGCAACTATAGTATGGCTATTTATATTTTAAAATGTCTATCTATATAACCTCAAAGAAATAAAAACGATGGGATATAATTCTTCATCCATCAAATTGGTAACACTTTAATGTACATAATATGAAATATTGGTGGAAACAGGCATGTCACATGTTATGGGTAGGACTGTAAATTCATACAATCTTTCTGGAGGGCAATTTGATGATATTATCTTACCAATACTGTAAATGCACATATCCACTGACCTAGCAGTTAAAAGGAAATGAATTTACACTACATCTGGAGGAATACATACACACAAATAAACACTCACACAGTTTATTATAGCATGGTTTGCAACAGCAAAACTGGAAACCAATGCCCATCTACGGGGACTAGATAAATACATTAGGATAGTTTCAACAATATAACACATTTTTGTTTTTAAAAAGAATGAACTAGAGCTTTATACTGATATTAAAAAAAAAAGTGACAGTTAGTTGCTCAGTTGTGTCCGACTCTTCGTGACCCCATGGACTCTAGCCCACCAGGCTCCCCTGTCCATAGGGATTCACCAGGCAAGAATACTGGAGTGGGTTGTCATGCCCTCCTCCAGGGGATCTTCCCAACCCAGATTGGGAAGATCCCAATTGGTTGATTGATTGACCTGGTTGGTTGATTCCCAACCAGGGATCAAATCAACCTGGTTGGTTGATTCCCAACCAGGGATCAAAAACCCAGGTCTCCTGCCTTGCAGGCAGATTCTGTCTGAGCCACCAGGGAAGCCCATACTGATATAAAGACAGTTCTAAAATAAATTAAGTGAAAAACACAGGTAATAAAGAGTAGGTGCAGCTTATGGTCCCATTTGCCAATAGTTAGCTATGGGCAGAGAGAATGGGGGAAGAGGAGTAGAGGTAAGGAGATACTCTTAAAAGATTTTAAGAGAAAATGAATACTTTCTGGCCTACAGGTAGTTATTTACTATGTATCTATAATGCTGGGTCCTTTTTTCCTATCTGTAGCTTTAAGACAGAACAAAGAAATAGTTACATAAGATTTGTTAACCTTAAAAATGGACCTCTGCTTTAAGATCACTAAAGTCAACAAACTAAGGACTAAAAAAGCTCCACATTTTAATCTCTCTAAATAGCTTATTACCAGAGTAAATATACCTGAGAAGTTACTGCTCTTGGAAAAAGAACATTTTTTTTTTTTTTTTTAGCGAGCTTTATGGTGAAGTCCCAACATTTGCAAGGTTCCTGACCTTACCACTACCAATTCATACAGCCATCAACTCGTGGAACCACAATGAAACTCCCCAAAGCTCTCTTCCCCTCAAGTTCTTCTGAGGCCAAGAGAGTGGAGGTAGACAGGGATTTTGTAGCAGACATCAGACTTTCCTCCCAGAGAAAAAGACCCAGAAAGAATAGAATGGCTCTTGGGGATATGAGGTGGCCATCAAATTGAACTCATGAGCTCTAAACTATTAGTTCAAATACTTAATAAAAATAGCTTATTTTGATAGAGTGATTTATAATTCTTCATTTTTTAAGCTAAGATTCAGTTCAACCCATTACTAATCATCAGATCATAAATACTGGGATAAGATACACAAAAGAATTATTAAAGAAACATATGATGTGACCACGAGAAATGAATGTGAAATAAACAGCTTAATATAAAAACCAAGAGGAAAAGAAATACTCACTTTGTTCTCCAGGGCCAAAACTGGACTGCTGAGACTCCTGAGAAAAAGAGACATAAAATTATACAGTGACATTAAGACAAAAAGTTTCATTAGAGAAAAATACTTCACATTAAACTACTCAATTCCAACTAATTCAATGGAAGATTCTGTTGAGTTACTAAGAATGCATAAAAGACAAAAGCAAAAACAAAACAAAGACAAACAAAAAAAGAATGCATAAAAGAAAAAAAAAACACACCAAAAGAATTTAATGATTCCATCTGATCAACTTCACCAATTCAATGGTCAGTAGTAGAGCTTCCCAGAGCTTAATACAGAAAAGTACCAATCTATGTAACAGTCTTTCTTTTATCATTTGTTTTTAGCAGCATCCTTGGCACTCATATCCTAATTTAATTCTTGGTCTTAAGAAAATGTTATTTTTTAAAGAATACTAATAATGATATATTAAAGTGAAAATAGTTATGCAAATTATATATACTCAAAAGATACCACTATTATGGACTAGTAACCCCTTCACAGTTATTCCCATGTCATTTTACTCCCCCTCCCTGCTCTCAATATCTTATAATTAGCAACCTGAGGAAGAGATTTGCCATACTCATTTTACATACTTCTTTGTAAGCCCTATACTAGCACTGTGTCTGGCACTCAGCAAGCATCAGTAAAAAGAAAGCCAAAATGTCCAGGAAAGAAACTTTTCAAACTCAACTTTCAAGACGAGAACAGCTATTTCACAAGTGCAAGTTGTACATTTTTCTAGGTTAAGTCTGTGGTACACATTGCAGTACACTAAGATCACACAAACATCCCTATTCTCTTCAAAAGCTTACTTAAAAGTATAATCTTCTAAGAATGACAGAATTATCTGTGAAAGAGAAATCCAAACAGTATCAAAGCTAAAATATAGTTTTGCTGTTTAAAAATACTTTAAACCTACATCAACTGTCAACTGATTTTCAACAAGGGTGTGAAGACCATCCAACACAGAGAGAATACTCTTCAACAAAAGATGCTAGGACAAGTGAAGAGTCATACAGAATGAAGTCGGCTCCTTACCACAGACAACCTGGAATAGATCGAAGAGCTAAATCTAAGAGATAAAACTACAAACTCTTAGAAGAAAATGCAGTGCCAAATCTTAATAACCTTGGATTTGGCAAAGGATTCTTATATATGACACCAAAAGCACACGACATGAAAGAAATAGATAAATTGGATTTCATAAAAATTAAGAACTTTTGTGCTTCAAAGGATACCATCAAGAAAGCGAAAAGACAACATACAAACTGGGGAGAAAATATTTGCAAATCATATATCTGATAAGAGACTGGTATCTACAATATATAAAAAGCTGTTATAACTCAATGCTGAAAGTCAAGTAACCCAATGAAAAAACTGGGTAAAGGATCTGACTATACATTTTCCCAAGAAATGTGGCCAGAAAGCATATGAAAAGATGTTTGACTTCATTTGTTATTGGGAGGAAATACAAATCAAATTGACAATGAGATATCATTTCATACCCACTAAGATGACTAGAATCAAAAAGATAGATAACCGTAGTATTGATAAGAATGTGAAGAAACTGAAAGCCTAATGGGAAATACTAAATGGTACATCTAGCTGTTTTGGAAAGCATTCTGGCAGTTCCTCAGATAATTAAACATTAGAGTTACAACATGATCCAGCAATTCTGCCCCAGGTATAACCGAGCGAAATGAAAACATGTCCACACAAAAAATTGTGCCCAAAGGTTTACAGAAGTATTAGTCATAGTAGCCAAAAGCCCAAAACAACCCAAATTTCCATCAGCTGTTGTTGTGTTAGACACTCAGTCATGTCCGACTCTTTGTGACTCCGTAGACTGCAGCCCACCAGGCTCCTCTGTCCCTGGGATTCTTCAGGCAAGAATACTGGAATGGGTTGCCATTTCCTTCTCCAGGGGATCTTCCTGCCCCAGGGATCAAACTTGCACCTCTTGCATCTCCTGCATCACTAGGGAAGCCCTCCATCAGGTGATGAATGTAGAAACAAAATGATATATCTCTAAACAATGGATTATTATTTGACCATAAAAAAGAATGAAGGAACTGATACATGCTACAATCTGGAAGAACCTTGAATATTATGCAAAGAGAAAGAATCCAGTTGCAAGAGATATGCAATATATGATATGATTTCATTTACATGAAATGTCCAGAAAGGGGAAATCAATACAGAGGACATATTGGTTGGGTAGGACTGGGAGGGGAACAGAAGGAAAAAGGTTGATAGCTAAATGGTAGGGAGGTTCCTTTTGAGGTGATAAAAATGTTCTAAACATTAAAAAAAAAGTTCTTTTTGGCCATGCCACATGGTTTGTGGGATCTTAGTTCCCAGACCTGGGATTGAATTCGGGCCCTTGTCAGTGAAAATGCAGGGTCCTAAGCATTGGATCACCACAGATTTCCCAAAATGTTTTAAAATTCACTGCTATAATGGCTGCACATATCTATAAACATGCTCAAAACCATTTAACTGTATACTCTGAATGGGTGATTTGCATGATATGTGAATTCTATTTCAACAAAGCTATTCTAAAAAAGTCTTTAAATACATCAGTGACCAAGAGGTCATTCCTGTGAATCTTATTAAAAATGAAAAGAAGGATTTCCCTGGTGGTCCAGTGGCTAGGACTCTGCGCCCCCAATATAGGGGGTCTGGGTTCAATCCCTGGTCAGGGAACTTGATCCTGCATGTCTCAACTATGACCCAGCACAGACAAACAAAACATTTATTTTTTTACATGAAAAGAATTCTCTACCCAGCCTTGAATGACTAATTGTCTTATACTCATTTACCTGGTAAATGGTCTAACAGTTTAATAACCTAAGCTTTTAAGTAGTCTCTTGATTCATTTTTCTCACCTCTGACAATAGTCAGTCAGCTAAGTGACCAAAAGCAACTGGAGGGACGTCCCTGGTGGTTCAGTGGTTAAGACTCCATGTTTCCAATGCAGGGGACATGAGTTTCGTCCCTGTTCGGGGAATTAAGATCTTATATGCCACACAGGTGGCCTAAAAAAACACAAAACCTATAAAATAAATAAGCAAATATGACTGGATTCTGTCTAGACCATCTACTTATATGCAACCCCCTCTCCTCTACATCTGTACTGCAAAGACGTAGATTCTCACGTTTCTTCATTTACAATGGTCATCTAATGGATCTTCCTGCAGCCTCTAGTTGACCTTTCTAAAGTCCAAGTCTTAGTATATATCATTAATACTCCCTTATTTTTCACAGAGCGTACAATGGCTCTTCCTTTTTCCTAAAGCTGAAACCCAAACTCCTTGATACACATTCACTCACATATCTAAGTACTGGAAAAACACAATAAGCAAAAACTGACATGGCCTTTGTCTTCATGGAACTTAATATCAATGAGTATTTTTGCAACTACTCATGCAAATCAAGATAAAATAGCAACTGTGTTAAGTACAACAAAGGGCAAATGCTTGCACAGTATTATAAAGTAATATAAAAATAACAATTATATTATTATTATGTGTGTGTGCATGCATGTGTACATGAGAAACAAACATACAGATACACATACACACATACACCCCTGACCAAGAAAATGAGCAAAGGCTTTCCTGAGTAGGTACTGCTCAGGAGGAAATTTGAAGGATATGTAGGAAGTAGACTGGGAAAGAATGAGAAACATAAGTGTTCAGGGTAGACAGAAAAGCATGTGTAAAGGCAAGAAAAAATAAGAGCATAGCTAGTATAAAGAACTTCTAGGCAGCCCATGAGAGGAAAAGGTATAGAAGGAAGAGGGTTAAGAAATTAAACTCAGGACCAGAGAGGCTAAATCACATAGCTGATTTTTATAACCATATTAAAGATTTGTGTGTGTGTGTGTGTGTGTGCAGTTTACTACGCTGAAGAATTATCCAAGTACATCTGCATACTGTGATGATTACTTTGGCTATTAAGTAGAGAACAGCTTTGAGAAATCTAGAGTGGAAGTAGATATTTTTGTCAGGAGATAACTTCAGTGGTGCAAATATGAGATGACCACAGCTTAAAGATACTGGTCTCCAAGCTTTTTTGATCATGTACTCCCCACCACTAAGACATTTTTGCATTTGTATCTCCCAAATATGTGTGTGCTCAGTTGCTCCTGACTTTTGTGGCCCATCAAGCTTCTCTGTCCATGGAATTTTCTAGGCAAGAATATTGAAATGGGTTGCCATTTGCATTATTAACTAGTATATATTATGCAAGACCAAAATATTAAAAATTTAAAGGGCTCGGATAAAATAATAGAGTAATTTTAAAATTGTATTTATCAATGGCAACAATGCTTTCCTTACATACACACAAAAGTACAGTCTGACACTAAAACTGGTTTGATAATTGTTCCACTGGGTATCACAAAGATACAGCTAGACAAATGGAAGAGATGCTATACTGACTAAATCATGATACCAAAATTTCAATCTTGCAGATTCATATGCAAAAGTTTCTGTTGAAATTTAGCTAATAAATTTCCAATGGTCACTGACACAAAACAATTTCTCAAGAAAATAAAAGGTTATGGTTTAGTATTTTTAGGAAATGGGTTCAAAACTCACTGAAGTTAGAAAATTCCGTTTCCAAGTCTTTAAAGCTTGCACATATGACAATCATCACAGTTTTTAACAACAATAAAAAATACAGGATTTCCCTGGTGGTTCAGTGGTTAAGAATCCACCTGCCAATGCAGGTGGCCCAGGTTTGATCCTTCGTCCAGGAAGATTTCACATGCAACGTAAGCCCCTATACCCTAGAGTCTGTGCTCCGCAAAAAGAGAAGCCACAGCAATATAATGAGAAATCCATGCACCACAACTAGAGAAAGTCTGTGTGCAGCAACAAAGACCTAGAGCAGCCATAAATAAATAACAATGGAAATACATAGTGATGACATTATTTTTAAAACACTGCCTTCCTAACTTGAGGCAGTTACTTTTTCATTCATTGTTAGGACATCACTTTTATTCTAAGAAGAGGGTTTATTTATTATTTTATTTAATTTTTTTTTGGTTTAATTTATTATTATCATTTTAAATATGCTATGAAAAGATCTGATCTATTTGGGACTTACATGTGAAAGAGAGGGAGGGGAAAGGGAAAAAGGAAGGATGGAGGGAAGGAGAAGAGGGTGGGAGGGACAGAAAGGAAGGGAAAGTGAAAGTGAAGTCATTCAGTCGTGCCCGACTCTTTGTAACCCCATGGACTGTAGCCCACCAGACTCCTCCATCCACGGAATTTTCTAGGCAAGAGTACTGGAGTGGGTTGCCATTTCCTTCTCCAGGGATCTTCCTGACCCAGGGACTAAACCTGGGTCACTGCAGGTAGATGCTTTACCATCTGAGCCACCAGGGATGTATCTAAATCACTTTTAAGTACACCAACTCTTACTGTCATTAAACAAATAATCAGTGACCTTCTGGGTTAATATAAAAAGTATTTGGGAGTGCCACATCGGTTCTCCATGAAGGAAGGGGGAGGAGAAATTATCTATACGTTAAGACTTAACTTTTCTCTGTTATATCTTTCTTTGAGTGGTACACACACAAAAATAGCTTTTCAAGTATTTTATAACTGAAGTTACCAGGAGCCTGGTAGCTCAGATGGTAAAGAATATGCTTGCAATGCAGAAGACCCAGGTTTGATCCCTGGGTCGGGAAGATTCCCTGGAGGAGGAAACGGCAACTCACTACAGTATTCTTGCCTGCAGAATTCCATGGACAGAGGAGCCTGCGGGCTACAATCCATGGGGTCTCAAAGAGTCAGACACCACTAAGGGACTAACACACACACACCTAACTGAAAAGAGAGGCAAACAATATCTTAAATTGATACTAGTACTAGAAGCACCTACACTTTCATTCATCTATATAGAGCTAACTTTGTACACTGCATGATTTATTCTAATACTTGATTCTTAAATCTTTAGTTTTGCTTTCTAAGTCTGTTTCAATAGTGTTTCCTGACAAAGGAATGCATTTTAGTCTGTTTTCTCTGTGCTCTCTTTGTACTGGATTTCAGTCATTTTCTTTGCAATAAAAAGACCAAGTTTTTAAACAAAGGGACAACACTGGGAGAAACAACAGAAGAAGTTTTTAATAAAATTTTATTAGACTTATGTTAAAGGTTGTACTGCTGCTGCTGCTATTAAGTCGCTTCAGTCATGTCCGACTCTGTGCGACCCCATAGACGGCAGCCCACCAGGCTCCCCCGTCCCTGGGATTCTCCAGGCAAGAACACTGGAGTGGGTTGCCATTTCCTTCTCCAATGCATGAAAGTGAAAAGTGAAAGTGAAGTCACTCAGTTGTGTCCTACTCTTCGAGACCCCATGGACTGCAGCCTACCAGGCTCCTCCATCCATGGGATTTTCCAGGCAAGAGTACTGGAGTGGGGTGCCATCGCCTTCTCCAAAAGGTTGTACTGAATACCACATAATTCAAAATGTCACTAACAAATTATGATGCTTTCATCATTTTATCAGTTACTATCTCAAGGTATATGCTATATACACCAAAAGCAAGATAAATGATAAAAATGCATGTCAAATTACTGCTGATAATCTGGATTTTTTCTTATTTTTTCTGCTTATGGCATCTCTGTTTCTACTATGCAGTGGCAGATAAAGAGCTCATATATGGAGAAGGACAATCTCAACTTTGCCATTTACTTGTTTGGTCAGAAAAGGATTTGTGTGTTATTTTCTTTTGATAGTTTCACTGCAGATATGTCTTTTAAGCCATTTGTGCATTGGTGAAGATTAGCTGAATTAAAATCAGTTAACACAATCCATATAATCTTAACAAAGCACACTTAAAACTGTAATATGCTACAGCTAGGAAGAACAAATGAACAAGAATAACTATCAACTTTTCCATATTGAAAAGACCTAAACTTCTCTTTGGATACCTCACATACCAAACATAAAATGTGATCATAAAATGTGAGGGTTTGATTCCTGTTCAGGGAACTTAAGATCCAGCATGTCCCGTGGTGGGGCCAAAAAAAAAGCAAAACCCTATAAAAGCAACCTAGCCAAAGCAACAATGAGTAAGTAGCTAACTGAGCTGTTTCAGAAAAATAAAAAATCTAAACACAGTTCAGTTCAGTTTGGTCGTGTCCAACTCTTTGTGACCCCATGGACTGTGTAGCAGGCCAGGTTTCCCTGTCCATCACCAACACCTGAAGCTTGATCAAACTGTCCATCAAGTCGGTGATGCCATCCAACCATCTCATCCTCTGTCATCCCCTTCTCCCCCTGGCTTCAATCCTTCCCATATCAGGGTCTTTTCTAATGAGTCTGTTTTTTTCATGAGGTGGCTGAAGTACTGGTGCTTCAGCATCAGTCTTTCCAATGAATACTCAGGACTGATTTCCTTTAGGATGGACTGGTTGGATATCCCTACAGTCCATGGGAATCTCAAGAGTCTTCTCCAATACCACAGTTGAAAAGCATCAATTCTTCAGTGCTCAGCTTTCTTTATGGCCCAACTCTTTGACCCATACATGACTACTGGAAAACCACAGCTTTGACTAGGTGGGCCTTTGTTGGTAAAATAATGTCTCTGCTTTTTAATATGCTGTCTAGGTTGGTCATAGCTTTTCTTCCAAGGAGCAAGCGTCTTTCAATTTCATGGCTGTAGTCACCATCTGCAGTGATTTTGGAACCCAAGAAAATAAAGTCTCTCACCGTTCCCATTGTTTTCATTGTTTACTCAGGTAAACAGAGTTACCTGAGTATATATTAATATATACATTATATTATATATAATATATATATATATACCTGAGTATATATATTAATATATACATTAATAAACATTTACCAATAGCTATTATGTGCCAGAAATTATTCTATTGGTACCATCTAAATGGCTCAGTGGTATATCTACAGCACCAAGAACACTGCCAGGGATTGTTCAAAACACACAGTTGAATATGAGTAAAGGTAGTCAAAAGCTTTAGTTCACTTCAAACTATTACTGGAAAATCTACCAACTTATCCCTAAGCACACTCATTCACTCTGCTTTCCCTCCTGTGAAAAAGAATGACATAATTGTGCTCTGTGTGTGCATGCTCAGGCACTTCAGTTGTGTCCAACTCTTTGTGACCATATGGACACTATATAGCCCACCAGGCTCCTCTGTCCATGGGATGTTCCAGGCAAGAATACTGGAGTTGGTCGCCATGCTGTCCTCCAGGGCATCGTCCTGACTCAGGGACCTCCTGAATTGCAGGTGGATTTTTTCCCTTCTAAGCCAGCTGGGAAGTTCTAATTGCGCTCCAAGGCAAATATTCTCTATGCTATGCTATGTTATGCTAAGTCACTGCAGTCGTGTCCGACTCTGTGTGACCCCATAGACGGCAGCCACCAGGCTCCCCCGTCCCTGGGATTCTCCAGGCAAGAACACTGGAGTGGGTTGCTATTTCCTTCTCCAATGCATGAAAGTGAAAAGTGAAAGCGAAGTCGCTCAGTCATGTCCGACTCTTTGTGACCCCATGGACTGCAGCCTACCAGGCTCCTCCGTCCATGGGATTTTCCAGGCAAGAGTACTGGAGTCGGGTGCCACTGCCTTCTCTTGGGCACAAATTTCAATTCCTCTTGTGAAGATTTCCTAAAATTACCTTCTTTCTTTCCCACTTATCGCTTGCTTTTCCTATTTTTAACAAAATCACTTTCATCAGCATATAAATATGATAAAATGCCCTCATCTTATAAAAAGTACTCCCCAGGCAATATCATCATACCTTTTTTTGGCACCACCACATTTCTCTGCTCCCTTCTACACAAAATAAAATCTCCGTTTATATAATCACTGCCTTTAATACCTTTTTAGCCCACTGCAACCTTCTCTTGCCCTCATCTTTGTAACTAAAAATGTCACCAATAAAGAATACATTCTCAAAATTTCCCTGGTGGTCCAGAGGTTCAGAATCCCCCTTGCAAAGCAGTGGACATGGGTTCGATCCCTGGTCAGGGAACTAAGATCCCTCATGCTGCATGGCAACTAAGCCAACTGAGCCCATGTGCTGCAACTACTAGCCCCCCACTCCCACCACAATTAAGAGAGTCCAAGCACTGCATGTTGAAACAAAGGTCCCATGTGCCACAACTAAGACCAGATGCAGTCAAATGAATAAAAATTTAAAAAAGAATCCTCTGTCAAATACTATATGATATCACTTACATGTAAATGCTAAAGCATGACACAAATGAACTTATCTGTGAAACAGGAACCAAATCACAGACATAAAGAACAGCATTGTGGTTGCCAAGGGGGAGGGGGCAGGAGAGGGATGGACTGGGAGTTTGGGATTAGCAGATACAAACTATTATAAACAGAATGGATAAACAACAAGGTCCTACTGTATAGCATAGGGAACTATATTCAATATCACATGATAAACCATATGGAAAAGAATATGAAGATGAATGTATATAAAACTGAATCACTTTGAACTGTAGCCCATCAGACTCCTCTGTCCATGAAATTTCCTAGGCAAGAATACCAGAGTAGGTTGCCATTTCCCCCCTGGAAAATCCTCAGATACTTGAAAATAAAACTACATGCTTCTAAATAACCCATGGCTCTAAGAAGAAGTCACAGAAGAAATTAGGGAAATATTTTGCACTGAATGATAATAAAAACACAATATATCACAATTTGTGAGATACATTTTAAAAAAGGGCTTAGAGGGAAACTGATAGTTTTAAACATTTAAAACAAGAAATGTTTATAATCTATGATCTAAGCTTCCAAATTCATAAATCAGAAGAAAAGCAAATAAAACCCAAAATAGGCAGAAAGAAGAAAATAATCACAATAAAAGCAAAAATCAAAGAAATAGAAAACTGAAACAGCTAAAGGATGGTTCTTGGAACCGACAATATAACTGATAAATGACTAGCTAAACAGATCAAGGAAAACAAAAAGAGAAACTACAAATAATCAGTAGCAGGGGAAAGAGAACTTTACTATAGATCTTACAGACATTATAGAATAAGTATAGCTTATTAATGACACTGGGCCAATAAATCTGACTGAAAAGAAAAAAATTACCAAAACTGACATAAGAAATAGAAAATTTGAATAGCTTTATATTTAATAAAGAAATAATAAATTTAATTTGTAATTTTAAATCTTCCAGTCGAGAATACTAGGGGTACAGTTAGCTTCACTGTTGAGTTATATTAAACACACAAGGAAGAATTAATGTTAATATTTCACAAACTATTTCAGAAAATAAAGATGAAGGGAACATTTCCTTGCTCCTTTTAAGAAGGACAGCACTATCCTGATATCAGACCAAAGACATTATTAGAAAGAAAGAAAAAAGAAACCTATCAACTCTGGCATCACTACACCCCCGCCCCCCCAAGGCAAAGGTGAAAAATCTGAACTAATATTTCAAAAAGAAGAATGGCCAATAAGCTCATAAAGAGGTTCAGTGTCATTAGACATCAGGGAAATACAAATTAAAACCAGTATGAGATACTGCTGCTGCTAAGTCACTTCAGTCGTGTCCGACTCTGTGTGACCCCATAGACGGCAGCCCACCAGGCTCCCCCGATCCTGGGATTCTCCAGGCAAGAACACTGGAATGGGTTGCCATTTCCTTCTCCAAATGAGATACTGCTAATGCCCAATAAAATGGTAGAAACTAAAAAGAATGACAATACCAAATGTAAGATGTTAAACAAATGAAATCAGTCCTGAATACTCATTGGAAGGACTGATGCTGAAGCTGAAACTCCCAACACTTTGGCTACCTGATACAAAGAACTGACTCACTAGAAAAGACTCTGATGATGGGAAAGATTGAAGGTGGGAGGAGAAGGGGATGACAGAGGATGAGATGGTTGGATGGCATCACTGACTCAATGGACATGAGTTTCAGTAAGCTCTGAGAGTTGGGGATGGACAGGGAAGCCTGGTGTGCTGCAGTCCATGGGGTTGCAAAGAGTCAGACATGACTGAGCGATTGAACTGAACTGAAAACAAATGAAACTATTATACAGGACCAGGAAATGGGAGTGGATAAGGTAGGAGTGTGGTACAACCAATTTAGCACGCACTTGATACACAATCCAGAAATTCTACTTTTTTCTGTATGACTCAGTATACCCGTAAGAAAAGACAATACAAGTTCACACAAAGAATTGTTAGTCAATGTTTATAAATACTCAATTCTTAATAGGTCAAATCTAGAAACAACTCAATGTTTATCAACAGGTGAATGAATAAATAAATTTTGGTATTTTTATACAATGGAAATAAAAATAAACTATGAATATAAAGAAAAACATTACTGATACATTCAAGAACATGGAAGAATTCCAAAAGTATATACTGAGCAGAAGAATGCAAATATATATGCCAAAAATATATATACATTGTATGGATTACATTTATATGAAATTCAAGAGAAAGCAAAACTTACCTATAGTGACATAGAACAGATAGCAATTGTGCGGGGCCAGTGGTGGGGTGAGGTGGACTGGAAAGGAACTTGAGGGAACTTTGTGGGTTGAAGGAAATGTTCTAATTCTTAATTAACATGGTGCTTATAAAGGTGCATATGTCTATCAAAACTCAGGCTGTATATTATATGTGCATTTTTTATGTGTAAACATAGCTGACTTAAAAAGTAAAAGAGTGGTATGACACACATACATGCAGAGAGTTTTCTCTCTACCTCGTATCACTCACAAAAATAAATGGAGCTAAATATAAACAAAGGAAATAAAACTACAATCACATTAAAAGAAAAATGAGAAGTTATGATCCTGGAGATGGAAAAACCTTCTTTAACAAGACATTAAAGAGTAAAAGCTTTATACAAGAGAAAGATAAATTTATTCATCAAACAAAATCTTTTAGACCATAAAACTTAAATGGGCACTAAGTGGGAGAAACATTTGCAGTATGTGGAACAAATTATTCAAATCTAGAATTCAAACAAAACAACATGAAACAAAAACAGAAATTTTCTTAAAACTCATTAGGCAAAAGGTATAGCCCCAAGGGCAGAAGAAATAGGCCAATTAATCCACATAGACATTAAATGGATGACAAATCTGTAAAGATGATGAACCTCCCCAGCAATCTAGGAAATAGAATACTATTTCCTACTCAAAAGATTGGTGCTTAAAATAATAAATAGCAGTGTGCATGTAAGGAATAAAAGGAAATACAAGTGCAGGTATTGACTAGCACAATTACCACAGAGGGAATTTGAGAGTATATACTAACTATATACTCTCAATATTCAACAATCTTATTTCTTGCTTTTTACACAAAAGAAACTCATATGCACACAAGAAGGCATGAATAAAAGTTATCCACTATAGCAATGTTTATAGAAATGAAAACTTGGCAACAAGATAAATATCAAAGGGAAATGGCTAAATAAATTTAAATTAAGATATAAAATGGATGCAATTAAAAGAACTGAATACCTCTATATGTAATATATTATATATAATAACATGAGAAAGTATCTAAGATCTATTGCTGACTGATTAAAAATACAGAATAATATATCTATACAGAAATTAAATGAGAAAATGTTTATATGTAATGATTCCATTATATGTACATATAAATGCATTTGAAAAGACTTGTAAACGTATGCATGAAGTAGCTCTGGTAAGATGGAGGAGGCAGAATATGGAGAAGGCTATTATTAGGGGTCCTTCTTACATTATTGTCATAAGTATAAATTAATGTTTAAAAAAACAAATCTGTTGATTTTAGATGAGCCTGGAATTATTGTCTGAAGAACCATTACCACAGACTGTAAGTACGGTTGTTGCATCCTCTGGAAACCCTCACCATCTGTGAGGCCAAGAATATCACAATAGTTCACAATAAACAGTGATGACCGCTAGGTCTCTATCACAAGTTGCCTTCAAAGATTTTCCAAGTTTCTCTCAATCTAAGTCAATCTCAATTCTAAGGTCTAGTTTTATTTTCTTCATAGTAATTATCACTATCTGAAGTTACCTATTCATTCACTTATTTGTTATCTATCTCCCACTAAAATGGGAATGGCAAGATAATTCTGAATTCACATGATTTTAGTCAAGCCATTTAGAGTTTTCTTACAGTATAAAGACACATTTTATTTACTTACCTTAGTTGGAAAAGGAAATTTGGAAGGTTCTGTTTTGCATGGTGTATGAATAGCCGTTAGAGGGGGAGGCCATGAATGCGTCATCTCCTGAAATGTAATTATTACAGTTTGTTTTCAAGCAGGTCAAGGATAAAAATTACACAGCTAAAAACCAGATCTGTATTATAAATGCTGGTTTTGTGACTGCTCCTCCGAAGGTGTACATATTTAATTAATAATATTAATTAAGCACAATGTGCGCAAGGCACTATGGGGTAGGTAACAGGAAGACAGTTTACACTCTGACTTCAAAGAGGTTAGAGTTAAGGTGATAAGGCCTGTGAATAGTTATAGAAATCAGCCTGTAACCAAATACAGGGCACATAGTAAAATGCTATTAAGGAAGAGCTTACTATGGGAGTGGGAAAGGGGGATAACAATAAGAAAAGAAGCCAGCTTTTACTGTGTACCTTTAATGGGCCAGATACTGTGCTATTTTACCTCTGTTACTCAGCTAGTAGTCATAATGACATTATGAGGTAGATACCATTATTATCCTGACTCTATGTAGGATAAAACTGAAGCACAGAGATAAAGCTATTTACTCAAAGTCATATGCTTAGTTAGTAAAGGACACAGAATTTGATCCTGGGTAGTCTCTCTACAGAGTCCATTCACTGATCTGAAATTTTGGTCAAGTGGAGAAAATCAGAAGAAAGGTATCAAATGCACACATAGAGGAAGACACACAAGTAAGACAACATGTCTGATTTCATTCAATGCCTTCTGTCTAATCATATGCCAAATATGTCCAAGCGGAAGTTTGGATACAATCACAATGTATATGTTAGAGATGCAGGAAACAGAGAGGTATCAGACCCAGAATAAGGAAGAAGTATTTTATCTCTGGCATGTAGTTCAAAGCCAGCCATCAAGTAGATTGAGAAAATACAATGAATTAAAGGTGGTATGACCTTTAGGAATTTATCCTATAGCTATACCCACACAGTTATGTAAAGATACATGTTTAAGGGATTCACTCTAAAAAAATGAAAACAACCTAAACATCAACAACACAGGATTAATTAAATTACCAGACACTCATACAATGGAACACCAAGCAAACAGAAAAATGAGAAAGTTACCTTCTGAAATGACCACTGTTAAATGCCAAATACAAATCAGTGTATGTCCTCATAAATGTTTATTTATGGAAAAATCTCTCAGAGATAGTTAACCTTTGGACAACAGAACGACTGAAGGAAGAAGAGAAAAGAACACTTGATACAGCTTCTACCACTTGAATCTCTTGAAACAGTCACCTGCACTCAGCTTGCTCTTTATCCTCTTACAATGCTTTATGTTTTTAATAGTATTTCACTTTCTGAAGTAATTGTATATAGTTGATTATTTCCTACATTGTGCTTGAAAATGCCAGCTCAAAGGGTGCAACACTAACACTATTATCACCACAATATCCCTGGTGCTTGACACACAGTAGGTCCACAGTAAGTTCTGAATTAATAAATCATTTCTTACAATAAATATATTACTTTTAGACTAAAAAACCCTTTTTATTTCCTTTAAGTTTATGATGAGGTTCCCAGAAAAAATATGACTACAATTATGAAGAAAACACAAAGGCAATGTGAACCTGCGCTTCCTTCTATGCTGCACATAGGGAGGGAAAAGAAACAGAAACTTACATGCCCCAGGCTTTCATTGTTGGCATTTTACACCTTAAACACCAAAATCCCCTCAATAAAAAATCCATTTAACTCCCTACTGTCAAATGACTGAGCATCTATTACACCCAAGGCCATGTGCCAAGTCATATATATATACATAAAATATATAATAAATGGCTTCCCTCGTGGCTCAGCTGGTAAAGAATCTGCCTGCAGTGCGGGAGACCTGGGTTTGATCCCTGGGTTGGGAAGACCCCCTGGAGAAGGGAAAGGCTACCCACTCCAGTATTCTGGCCTGGAGAATTCCATGGACTATATAGTCCATGGGGTTGCAAAGAGTCGGACATGACTGAGCGACTTTCACTCAATATAATAAATGGTTGGTAGTATCACAGAAATAATTAAATACAAGAAAATCTTAAGATTTCTTTCAGGTATTAACGTGCCATACATTTCTGAGGATTTAAGAGTAAAGATATATGCTCCCTTAGACTTTTTATGTACATGGCAACTGAAAAATGAAAGCAATGAGTCATCATTGTGGTCTGATGACCTGATTCGGGGGGAAGAGGATTTCAGTGGGATTCTAAGAAAAAAACAGAATCTGTATATAACTGAAGAGGAAGGAGAAACACATTCCATGAAAGTTTACAGAGATGAAAGAATACGAAAGGCTATGGCTTAGGGAAATCAGTTTGGGAAAAGTGGTCAATCTGTAGTGCAAGAGGCTGAAACTGGCCTGTACACAGACTAACATTTAAAATGTTAAATTTGCACCCTATTCTTTTTAGGGGCCTTAGAGAGCCTGAAAACTTCTTAGAAGGAAATTATGAAGACAAAGGATTAAAGCAAAGAATATGACAGCAATACAGAAGACAGATGAGCAGGGAGACTCCAGACAGAAAGTCAGAGTGAGGACTGTATATTACAATTACTAAAGCTCAAAGTGGCAGAAATGGAAACAAAGGAACAAACATTTTCAAGAAATTTTCAAAGTCTTGCATGTAGTTTTGTGGTTAAAAAAAAACATGAGAGAAAAAAGTGAAAGATAATTGGGATTCTACAATTAGCCAGGAAGAACAATGATACTACTAATAGAAGTTAAGTCTGATAAATATGGCTTCAGACATATCTGAAGAGGCAGGGAGAAACCCAAACAGAGACCCACCTAAGAAGCAATCAAGAGACAAAACCCAAAACCCAAAGGAGGCCAAGACAGGAGAGAAAGACTGAATAGCTGTCTTAACAGCTGAAGTCCAAAGGATGGAGGAAATTTTCATCAAAGAAAAAGAAGAGAGGAGCACTGGCTTAAAAAATGAACTCAAGTTTAAGAGATAAGAGAGGACACAAGCTTTCCCAAAGGGCAACTTTGGAATGTTGAGAATGCCAGACAAGAAAAGGTGTGTAGAAAATAAAAACAACGTAACAGTCAAGGAAGAAAAAAATGGTGTTTCCAGAAGGAAAAAATAAAAATTCTTTAAAACAGCAGCAACAGTAGAGAACTCAAATGAAGCCTCTAATGGCATGGGAGGTAATGACCTTGGAGAAACAAGTTCAGGAGAACGGCGGAGGTAAAAGAGATTTTAGTAGGCTAAAGGAAGGACAGGGAAGCCTGGTGTGCTGCAGTCCATGGGGTCTCAAAGAGTCGAACACAACTTAGTGGCTGAAAAACAACAAAAGAAAAGAAGGAGAAAAATAAGTGGCAGCAGCCAATGCAAGCAGTCTTTCAAAAATATACACAGTGAAGGGGACTTCCCTGGTGGTGCAGTGGATAAGAGTCTGCCTGCCAAAATGCAGGGGACATAGGTTTAATTCTGATCTGAGAAGGTCCCAGATACCTCGCAGCAACTAAGCCCAACTACTGAGCCTACACTCTAGAGCTGCAACTACTGAAGCCCACGCGCCCTAGAACCTGTGCTCTGCAACAAGAGAAGCCCATGCACCAAACCAGAGAGTAGCGTCCACTCGCCACAACTACAGAAAGCCTGTGCAAAGCAACAAAGACCCAGCGCTGTCAAAAATAAATAAAAATTTTTAAAAATACATACAGTGAAATACAAGTACAGACACAAAAATTCAGGTGTACACAAAAAGTACAATTAATATGTGACTGATGGTTTTTGTCTATTGAGGCAAAAACAGGTTCTTTTTCTAACAGACAACATTTTCTTTTCCCAACAGAAGAATGTACTCTTTAGTCATGTGTCAAGTTTAAACATATTCCATTAAACACTCAAAATGTATAGTATTCAGAGAAGACTTTTTACGTATATCTGACCAGTATATACAGATGAACTACAAAGCAAGCTATTTTCAACACAATGGTTTGATAACTACTGAGATTTTTAAGCATTTCAAATTATTAACTGATAAACCTAAGAAGGTATAGTTATATTTGGCTTCTTCCTCTTTTCAAAGCAAACTGTTAAGACCAGAATTTGTTTTTACTTACAAACAAAACCCCCAGCTTTTTGAGGGCAAAGAGTAAACAAACCAAGTAGTTCAGAACTTAAGTATGAATATAAACAGAAAAGAGTCAGTTATTTTTGATGGACACAATCAGGTTATACATGTAATCAGTCTGCTGCAGCTTCAGATACTTTGTGACATACAGGGAGGAGGAGGAGAAGAGGGTAGCAGAGCATCATAATTAAAGAGACAAACTATTTTAAAAAAAAACCAAAAACTTACTTTAAGAATTTCATCCACACAACTCACATCCCCAGAAGCAGATGCCTAAAAAAAGAGGAAAAGAAACACATATTAGGTCTAAAGTCATTTCTTATTAGGTTTTTATCATTTGTTGTATAGATTTAACACTATTAGAAATAAAACTAACATTAAAGATATATTTGGTATCCCACTACTCAAAGCCAGAACACTAATTAGAATCTTTGGACTAATTTCCTTAACTACATAATTTCAAGCACTAAAAAATTTTAATCACTAAACTGTACATAATTGGAAATTAAAAAGAAAGTTTTCCAAGAAATCTTATCTTGCTTATACTTGGATTAGAAATCAACTTTTAAAATGTAGTTTTTTCAGCTGAACAAGATGTCAAAATTTAAGTCGATTTATATACAAAATATACTATGATACTGAGATCATCATTTCACATAAACTAACAAACAGAGTAAAACCAGTATTATTGAAAGATTAGCTGTCTGGAACACAATGGACATTTTATATAATATTTCTTAAATCATGAAAGTTAAGTTTATTCTGAAGCACAAACAACAATTGAGTTATGGTGAAGTCTAGCTCTAAGGATCACATTATAATGTGTAAAGAAAGAACAAATCACCACTTTACTCTTCTCTTGAGAGGAGTAATTAGATGACAAATGCCAGGAACAATGCATTTCCCAAGGCCACAAGAAAGATTTTTAAATGTCCTCAAAACATCATTTTACCTATCCCCCATCCCTTCCTCCACTGTTTTAAGCTATGAGCTGTAATTTTCAGCTACTGATATGGTTTAAAAATTTTATTGCAAAGACTAGATTAAAGGATAAAATTTCAGCTATTTCACAAAGAATGCTCATTATTCTGAATAGAATGTTTTGGTACATAGTTCTAAATACCTTAAATTTCAACCCACCGCTATCCCTGGAGCAGTCGCCGCAAACCTTTAAGTGTACCCAGAGAAAAGGATCATGGCATCCAAATCATAAACATTACCATCTCCATGCAACCAAAAAAGTCTCAACATTTACCACAATGAACCATGGCCACATCTTATTGATGAGTATTGTAATGAGAAGTAATTTTTTTAAAACAAAAGAAACAAAATGTATTATCCCATAAAATCAAAATGAGGAAACCTAAGGTATTGAGAGATCATGTTTTAGTTCTATAACTTAAAAAAACATTTTTTTAATTTATTTATTTTAATTGGAGGCACCAATACAGTATACTAATGCATATGTATATGGAATTTAGAAAGACGGTAATGATAACCCTGTATGTGAGAGAACAAAAGAGACACAGATGTATAGAACAGTCTTTTGGACTCTGTGGGAGAGGGAGAGGGTGGGATGATTTGGGAGAATGGCATAGTTCTAAAACTGACTTGTCATTTTAATATTTGAAAACAATGAATGACCTTTTTTCTACTGCTCAAGAGAAGTGTCTAAGAGCTCTATGGATTCACTTGGGAGTCAATCACAAGTTTTTCCTTAAACTTTTACATTCCTTACTGTTAAGACAAAGACTTCAAGTTCAATCATAATTTTAGGGTGAATTGCTTCATATAGTTACAATATTAAAAAGCTCTACATGTGTGACTTACATCCAATGGTTGGGAAGGTATTTTCAGCTTGGTGAGATGTGCTTTACTGCTGGGCTTCAGTTCAGTCATGCTGTTGCCATGAGACTGGCTGCTGTAGTGTTCAGAGGACAGCTTTGGTTCCATGGACTCCTGTCCATCCATGGGCCGCACATAGGCAGTGGGTTTCTGTAGCATTGAGCTGGACTTTGACATCAATGAAGGTGGGAAAGACTGATTTGAGTGCTGCCCACTTGAAAAAGGTACACGGGAAGGAGAATCCCAGTTTGCATCAGGGTCCCGAGGTGATTTGGAACGCTGATGTTCTTTGCTATGGTGATCATTCCCATGAGACCTGGAATGACTGGAGCTTAATGAAGAAACAGCCTGGGGTTTTCCAGGGCTGGAAGAGCGTGATTTGGAGTGTTCTGATCCATGCTGGCCTTTTTTTCGGCTACTGCTCCCACCACTGCTGTATGAGTCACGGTCATGTCTCTGGCCACTACTATTAGTGCCACCACTGGCACCTGCACTGGCCCGCTGGCTACTGTGTCCACTCTGTAAGCCCGAGGACCTTTTCTGAGACTGAGAAGTGCTGGGTGCAGGTCCTACTGGAGTCCATTTGCTACTCTGATGAGAGCTCCCATGTCTCTGTTCAAAGAAATTTGGGTTAGATTTTTCATCTGCTGTCGGCGGTACTGTAGGCTTGGGAATTGCAACAAGCTTTGGTATAGATCTGTCTCCTATGAAATCCTTCATTTCATCGTAGTTTCCAAGCATACTCTGAATACGACTTGACAGCTTATCTTCTTTGCTAGTCTAAAAAAAATAAAATAAAATAAAACTATAAAATTAGCATAACTAGAAATAAAAGATGCTTCCAAACTAACTTCACAAACTTTAAATGGAAAGGGACTTTTCCAAAAGGAGGTCTCATCTCATATGTTAAGGTTAAGATCTCAAAGCAAACTCCAAATACATATTTTTTTATGATGAAAAAGAAAATTCACTGTAAGTGAAAAACCTTCATGTTAAAACAATAATATTCTAGAGGACACTGAGAAATATATATACAATAGACTATAGGAGATCTTTTAAAAATCCAAATTTCACTAATAAATATACTGGAACAGTAGTAAAAATATTTTGAAGAGCAGGAAAAGTAATTATGCCTTTATGTAATTAAGTTCCATATCAGCAGATTAGCCAATACTCATACTTTTGGCAGTCAAGGAAAACAACATATTCCTTACATTCAATGTTACAGTTAGAAGCAGAAGTAAAAAGGTGAATGAAACAAGCTATATATACTTAATTATCTTTTTTTAATTAATAATTCCTTCTGTTACTGGAACACATCAAGTTAATAAAAGTCAACAACAAATTAAGCATGGAAAATCCAGTGATAAATTTTTAAATTTTGGCTATTAATCGTGACCATCAAGTCCTCCAACTTTTGAAGTCAAAAGTGTATACTCTTGAGTTTCAAAAATTATTTTTGAATAATAAGATCCAAGATGTCTACAAGCTTTAGGACTCTTTTATATTCATATATATGAAAGAAAAAAGTTGACTGATTACATAAAAAGGAAATCAAGACTGAAAAACAAACAGAAGACCTGGAACCACCAGTATTTATTCTGAGGTTGGTATGAATCAGTAAGGACTTTAGATTATATGAAAATCAGTCTAAGAGGTAAATGTATAGCAATTTATTGACAATATCAAGGTCAGAAATCAAACCCTATTCATTGGATATTTACATACTACACACCATACTACAAAATAAAATGGTAGTATGAGTCAAAGAGGGAGAAGGCAATGGCACCCCACTCCAGTACTCTTGCCTGGAAAATCCCATGGACAGAGGAGCCTGGTAGGCTGCAGTCCATGGGGTCACGAAGAGTAGGACACGACTGAGCAACTTCACTTTCCCTTTACACTTTCATGCACTGGAGAAGGAAATGGAGACCCACTCCAGTGTTCTTGCCTGGAGAATCCCAGGGACGGGGGAGCCTGGTGGGCTGCCGTCTATGAGGTCACACAGAGTCGGACACAACTGAAGCGACTTAGCAGTAGCAGCATGAGTCAAAGATTCTGGACCAAACTCCAGTTCTTTTCAAAATGTCTTTAATTCCAAAGTATTGTGTTATAAATGATGTCAGTCTAACTGCCCTTCATTGGACAAATCTTAAAAAGCTCTGAATAAATGGCTACTTATAGATCTCACAAACGGTTTCTACAAACACCAAATGTTGTAAGAGTAAACCCAGGATATGCTGTTAATTTGTGTTTCATGAGAAAAAAATCTAACACACTTTCAACATCATACTATGAAGCCAACAATGATCACTGGTGCTGTAATACATACTATTATAGCTATTCCACACAATATAAGCCTTTAAATTATAGTAATACTTCCAATGAAAGTGTTAGAAAGTATGAATGTGTTAGTCACTCAATTGTGTCCAACTCTTTGTAACTCCATGGACTGTAGACCGTCAAACTCCTCTGTCCATGGAATTTTCCTGGAGTGGGTACTGGAGTGGGTAGCCATTCCCTTCTCCAGGGGATCTTCCTGACCCAGGGATCAAACCTGCATCTGCTGCACTGCAGGCAGGTTCTTTACCACTAAGCCATCAGGAAGGAGAAGGCAATGGCAACCCAGTCCAGTACTCTTGCCTGGAAAATCCCATGGACGGAGGAGCCTGGTAGGCTGCAGTCCATGGGGTTGCTGAGAGTCGAGCAGTCGAGCACGACTGAGGGACTTCACTTTCACTTTTCACTTTCATGCACTGGAGAAGGAGATGGCACCCCACTCCAGTGTTCTTGCCTGGAGAATCCTGGGGATGGGGGAGCCTGGTGGGCTGCCATCTATGGGGTCGCACAGAGTTGGACATGACTGAAGTGACTTAGCAGCAGCAGCAGCAAGCCATCAGGAAAGCTTACTTCCAATGAAATCCAAAGCCAAATCAAATATAAGAGAAACATTTGTGGCCACTACAGTTACTTTAAAATCATCAGGTTCAGTTTGGGTTGGATCCCTGGGTCTGGAAGATCCCCTGGAGGAAGGCATGGCAACCCACCCCAGTATTCTTGCCAGGAAAATTCTATGGACAGAGGAGCCTAGAGGGCTATAGTCCATAGGGTCACAAAGAATTGGACATTACTGAAGCAACTGAGCATGCACACATGCAAATCAAGTATAACAATGGTTTTTTAAAACAGGCAATTAGTTCAACTTATTGAACACCTCTGACATTATGCTTTAATCTAAATTTGACATTGTTAATTAAGCATTACACATATAAAAAGGAAATCAGAGAATCTAGTATATGATAACAGAAAAAGAACCAGACTGATAATGAAAATACTTTTATTCAAATATACTGAAACTTGATAAACTAGTAAGCAAATGGCAAGAAATAGGGAAAAACAAAAGAATTTATGAAATATTTCTCTTTGACTCATGTTATATCCAAACATCCAAGGAAACAGCAGATGATGTGTATTGATAAAGAAAATTTTAATTTAGTTCAAGGCTCAGAAAGGTAAAATGCCTGCCAAGGGCTAGTGGTAGAGTTAGGAATAATGATAGGAATGTTTGAGCTAACCCATACTTAAGGAGTTAGAGGACAGAGATGGGATGGTGGTGGGGTGAAGGGTTGTAAGGATTTTAGGGCACTAGTGATGTTATATTTCTTGATTTGGGTATTAATTATGTGAGGTTGCTCATATGGTGAATGAAAATTCTTTCACCTACAACACTTACTTTGTGTACTTTTCTGTACATATGTTATACAGCGATGAAAAATTTATACCAAAGAAGTACATTCTATTATGAGGAAACGAAAAATGTTAAAGGGCATAACATAGTAACTCTTTCTAATATAAAAACTCAAGTTTAAACATTTTAAAAGCAAAATATGTTACATTATAGGGGAAAAAACATTCAAAGGACAACTTACAACTTTGTATGGCTCAGCAAAGAGAGGAGAGCTAGGTGGGAAGGCGTCGTCGCCCTGCTGAATTTCCTGATTCCGCCTTTCCCGTTCTTTCATACGCAGCACATTCCGGTCTTCACGGTTCATGTTGCTATGAAGAGAAACACAACCTTTACATCACACAAAAAAAGGAAAAATTAAATGTTCTGTACTCATTTTGTCAGTTTAACGCTTCAATCGGATATTCCCTTTTAACTTTCAAGTGATAACAGGCATTAGTACTGAAGTTGGGTTTTGGCAATGGTTATTATCTACTAAATAAGAGGACTTCCCTGGTGGCTCAGACGGTAAAGCATTTGCCTACAATGCGGGAGACCTGGGTTCAATCCCTGGGTCAGGAAGATCTCCTGGAGAAGGAAATGGCAACCCACTCCAGTATTCTGGCCTGGAAAATCCCATGGGTGGAGGAGCCTGGTAGGCTACAGTCCATGGGGTCACAAAGAGTCGGACACGACTGAGCAACTTCATGTTCACGTTGTCTACTAAAAACAGACAGTGTCTTCCCACAACTATCCAGACAGGAAACACTGGCCCAGGATATTAGTTAGGATCCACCCCATTTAAACACTTAGCCTTATCAATTTTTTAAGTTTTCTGCTAGCTAAAAGTCAGCTAAAACTTACGTATTCAGAGGGAAAGTAGTACTTAAACCCATAATTCTTAGTTATTTCCTATAAGCCTTCTGTGGCTTCTTCTTCAGAAATCTAACTATTCTTTGTCATTAGAAGCATACAACCCACTCCTACCTACCACCCCCTCCCCCCAGGGTCCAATGCTTTTCTCTACTTTCCATCTACCTTATCTTGATTTCTTTTTGTCCCAAACACAGCTTCCTTGGTGTCCATCCTTATGGCAGTTTGATCTCAGCTTTGCTGTTGCTCTAGATTCCCTAAAAAACGACATTTCTGCTCTAAATACATTAATATTTCAATTAACACCTCAATAAATGCCAAAACTGAGGCTTTCAGCAGCAGAATCTACAATTAACTTGGGTTAGTAACAGTAGTTGAAATTTTACAGAAAAAGTCTTTTGGGAGAAGGGGTAAATGAGGGTGTCATTTCTATAATCATGACAGTATGCTCTGTTTTCACTAACAAGAAACCAAGGAAAATAGTTTATATCAGAGGGATTTTTGGTTAATAGATAACAATGAAAACTGTTGTCTAATCCTGGGACAAGGGATTATCAGGGACTCTGCAACACACTCTTCCCTGGAGACATTTAATCATCTGTCCTAGTTATGCTTTGTTTTGCTTTGAAAGTTCTGCTGGAGGCCAGACAGAAAGACCAGGTTACACAGTGGAGTATTTCCAGCCTTATGATAAGATTCAGAAATCAAATTAAATGAGAAAATTAAAGTCAATCAAGACTGGTAGAAACTATAATTGTAAAATGAGAATGGACAGCAAAACCAATTCTTGAGGACTTTTATAAGCACAAATAAACATTTAAATATAAAACTTCCTGATTTGCAATTTACTGTCATTCAAATAGAGCAACTTAGTGTTTAAAAATGTGTTCCAGGTATCCAAATGTATATTCAAGTTCCTTCTTTTATGTACAAGTTTCTAATAAACTTAGAAAAGAATATAAACTATTTTGAGGTTATGGGAATAGTGTGTGCTTTCTTTGGTCTCCCATCAGAACCACAAAAAGTATTTGATTCTTTCTTTAATAAACACCATAAAACATCTACACTTTGGTATTCAGAAATTAAAATGAAAGAACATTTATTATCCCCTAGCATACTTGTGCCAACTAATAACTGTGTATCACTATCAAACTTCAAATAGACCTCTAGAGCTATAGTGCCACAACACATGAACTTGTGTCCATATCTGCATTAACTACCAATTTCCTCTAATTTCCTAAGTTTAATTCTTGAAAGCTCAGTGACTTCTCCAGTGATCCGGTGGTTAAGACTCTAACCTTCCACTGCAAGGGGAGCGGGTTCAATCCCTGGTTGGGGAACTAAGATCCCATACAGCAGGGCAACTAACTAAGCCCATGTGCCCCAACTAGAGAAGCTCACCCACCACAAGAAGCCTGTGTACAACTAGAGAAAGCCCACTCAACACAATGGAGACCCAGAGCAGTCCCCACCCCCAAATTCTTGAACAATCAGAAAACAACAGACATGCCTTATTTAAATTATGATTTAATTTTATGTATTAAAATTAACAGCACTAACATAATCATGCAAGAAACATGTGAAAGTTTACTGCAAAAATGGATGATTCCCACAATAAAATTCCTCCTATAATTCAATAATAAAAAAACTTTGTTTTCTTAAACAGTAGAAGTCATCACACTGAATATTTCCTCTTTTAACAAAACTGCCAAGAAACTCATGATGAAATTAAATGATTGCTAATAAGAACTAATATCCCAGTTTCAGTTCTTATTCTCTAGGTTTATTTCTGATTTGACTTATTTTCACATCTAATACACTGGTTCTATTTTTTTCCTTCTGTGTCTTTCAATATCAGTATCTCTGCCTAAAATAAAGTTTTCCCCAAAGCAGAATTCCAATAATTCCACTTGAGCTGACCTAAAATTAATATGAAATTCAAATGACTCAATTTGAAGTATATCTCTGTTGTACAGCCCAAACTATATTCCTCCTATATTTGCAACTACTATACTGAAACAGAATTCAGTAAAAAATAAAAAACTGCTATATCACAACCATTCTACTAGATAAAATAATTTCTAAAAGAAAATTAGCAAGTAGAAAGAAGGTTCTTCTTCTAAAATTTTTAATTACTTAAGGTAAATTGTTTAAGTACCTATCCAGTACTTAAAGTTGATATACCAATTACAAATTTTTTCTTCTAGTTAATTTATTGAGATATAATACACAGCACTTGAAAAGTTAACAGCATAATGGTTTGATACGTATCATAAAGTCATCATCACAGTAAGTTTAGTGAACATTCATAATCTTATACAGATGCAAAATTAAAGAAATAGAAAAACATCATTTTTGATGAGAACTCAATGACTGATTCTCAACTGTTAAGTAAAACATACAACACTGTTAATTTTATTAAATTGTATTGTCCAGCACCTCCCTAGCACTTATCCTTATAACTGGAAGTTGGTACCTTTTGACTGCCTTCATCCAATTCCCCTGACCCTGATCCCCCATCTCTGGTAACCACAAATCTTAACTCTGCCCTTTCTGAGTTTGTTTCTAAAGTGTAATTGATCTGCAACACTATGTTAGTTCCTGTTATACAACCTGTTTTACCTCTATACATTTATGAATCTAGTAAGATACCTCACCATACAAAGATAATATATAGTTACTGACCATATTCCTCACACTGTACATTTAAACCTTTGATTCATTTACTTCCTAACTGGAGTTTGTACCTCTTCATCATCCTCACCTGTTTCTTTCCTTCAACCTCAACCCCTCCCCCCAGCAACCATCTGTTTGTTCTCTGTATGAATGTATGTATGTTCTCTGTTTCTGTTTTATTGTGCTTGCTCTTTTTTATTTTTTTTTTAAAGATTTCACATATAAGTGAAATCATGTAGTATTTGTCTTTGTTGGACTTATTTAACTTTTTAGGATAATATCTTCTAAGTCCATCCATATTGTTGCAAATGGAAAGATTTCATTCTTTGTGATGGCTGAGTAATTTTCCATTATACATATTCATATATCACATCTTCTTTATCCATTCATCTACCAATGGAACTCCGGCTGCTTCCATATCCTGGCTATTGCAAATAATCCCACAACTAACATAAGGGTGCATATATCTCAAGTGTTTTTGTTTTCTTTTGTTTGCTGGATCATATGGTAGTTCTGTTTTTATGGATGATATTTCAGATAACATAGCAATGTTAAGTCCCTCAACTGTGATAATTCTATTTCATTATGTAGGAGAAAATCCTTGATTCTTACTTAGGACATATACAACATACAGGCGAAATGTTATGTTTGCTGCTGCTAAGTCGCTTCAGTCGTGTCCGACTCTGCGACCCCAGAGACGAAAGCCCACCAGGCTCCCCCGTCCCTGGGATTCTCCAGGCAAGAACACTGGAGTGGGTTGCCATTTCCTTCTCCAATGTTATGTTTGCCAACTCTCAAATGGTTGGAATCTACACCAAGTATGTATAGATAGTATGTCTATAGAAAGTATCGTATGTGGGGTTGGGGGGAGAGACAAGAGAGAGAGGGATGGATAAAGGAAGGAGGGAAAGACAGAGGTAAAGGAAAGAGTCAGGAAGAGGAGAAGGAAGAGTAGGAGTAGCAGCAGTAACTGTTAACAGTAAAAATGTTAATCTAGGTGAAGGGTATAGAGATCTGTATTATACTTTTCTTACGTTTGAGATTTAAAAAAAATAAAATATGAAAGGTTAAGAGTGATTAAAATGTTAGAGCATGATGGGTGCTTTCCAACATTTTTCAGTCTTGGGACTACCATCAAACTACTTCTCCTCTAGGGCTTACAGTATTTCTCTCATGACTAAGGTGCACCTCCAAATCCACTCTGATTTCCAGTTCTCCTCAACTCCTGTGTGTCATGATTTATCACATTTCAGAAAAAAATTGCGCTTATTACTTGTAAGAAGGGGACAATATCCACAGGGCAAGCTTCGGTTCAATAAAAGTAAATGAACATCCAAAATTTATCTAAAGCAAAATTTAGTATTATTAAGTGTGCTATTAAGTTAATATGCAACAAGCGTCTATTATATACTTAGTATTGGGGAGAACAAGAATAACCTGCCATACTAGATTAAAACTTATAATCCATTACCATTATCAAAATAGCATGGTAAAGAAATGAACAAATTGATCAGTAAACCAGAGGCAAGAAATAAATCCCAAAACATGTGGGATTTTAATAGTTTAAAAAGCCCAATTCAATAATAAAATGTTTTATTTAATAACAATTAAGAGCCATGTACTTTTCTAAAATGACAGTTATTAAAATGGTGAAGACATTTCAAACTCAGCCAGAATAAAAACAAACCTTTCAGCCCAGTAGCCTCACTTGTGGGACTGTATTCCACAGAATTAAAAGCACAGCTATAGGCTACAAAGATGTTCACTGCAGCACTGTTTTTAGTGGTAAAACAATTTAAAATAATCGAATGTCCGAGAACAAAGAGATGGTTAAATAAACCATGATTTATTAAAGCAAATGAAGTAGATAATTTCCAATTAACCTGGGGAATTTCCATAAATGCTGTTATGTAAGGAAAAGTAGGTGCAACACAATGTATGCCATATGATTGACAGCCTCATTATTTCTTTAGCTTAAACCTGGAAGCAGAATTGTTAAGTGCTGAGTATACAGAAATACAACTAACTCAACTAATAGGAAAACATGCCCACCACCATTCTCATAAGCTAAACACAAGAAAACTGAAAATCTGAATATCCAGTTTTCATGCATAATATGAAACATGTCTCCCTATTTAGTTAAATCATCTTTCTTATCCCTCAGTAAATATTTTGGCCATTACTGCAAATGTTAATAGGGAATAGTCTTCCACCTATGTATTTTCCAAAAAAGACAAACCTTTAAAGAAATTTTTTTTAGTAAAATATAGTTGTTTACAACACTGTTTTAGTTGCAGGTATACAGGAAAGTGATTTAGTTATAGACATATATATATTTGGATTCCTTTCTATTATAGGTCATTACAAGATACTGACTACAGTTCCCTGTGCTATATAGTAGGTCCTTGCTGGTTATCTATTTTATATACAGTAGTTCGTATATTTTAAACCCAAACTCCTAATTTATCCCTCCCTTCTTTCCCCTCTGGTAACTGTTTTCTATGTCTTTAAATCTATTTCTGTTTTGTAAATAAGTTCTTTGTATATTTTTCTTTTAGATTCCACATATAAGCACTATCATACAACATTTGTCTTTCTCTGATTTACTTTACTTAGTATGATAATCTCGAGGTCCATCCATGTGGCTGCAAATGGCATTATTTCATTATTTTCTATGGCTAAGTAATATACTATTGTGTATATATATCACATCACCTTTATCTGTTCATTTGTTGATGGACACAGGTTGCTTCCATGTCTTGGTGACTGTAAATAGTGTTGCTATGAACAACGGGGTGCATGTATCTCTTTGAATCATAGTTTTCTCCAGATACATGCTCCGGAGTGGGACTGCTGCATCATATAGTAACTCTTATTTTAGGTTTTTAAGGAACCTCCATACTGTTCTCCATAGTGGCTATACCAATTTACATTCCCATAAACAGTGTAAAAAGGTTCCTTTTTCAAAAAAGATAACCTTGATGGGTCTGTTTTTCCAATTACACAAGTAATACTCACTCTTGGCCCCCAAACTCTAATATGATCACTATAAAGTAGAAAGTAAAGTCACCAATAGTTTTACTTCCCTGAAATAAATCATATTCCAAGGAGTCACATAGAGTAAAGGTGAAAATTATTACACATACAATTCTTACTTCATTTAAGAAGTAATGAACATAGTTCCATAACAATATTCATGAATTTTCATTCTTTTATTGCCTGCATAGTATTCATTTAACCAGAAAGCCCCTGAAGAGGTTGTATCTGGAATTCTGTATGACAAACATTATAATGATTGTACATGGTGTGCACACTGTTTTCATTTCAGATAAATTTCTCCATGTGAAATTGCTAAGTCAAAGGATATATGCTATACCACTTTAATGTATACCACTAAACTGCTTTTCAAAAAGACTGTTTTAATTGACAGACTACTAATAAGAGTGTGACACTGCCCTTTAACCATGCCGTTTTCAATCCAGGCATTATGAGTCTTTTTTAATTGAATCACCTAAAAAATTTAAAAAAAAGAATGTTCCAATGTTACTTGTTTTATTTATCCAAAAAATACAGGAACCTGTCTGCTACTTCTAGGCACTGTTCGAGAAGCCAGGGAAAAAATAAAGAATGACTCCTAGATGGTCCTTGATCTTGAAAGCTCATAGCTGCATTCTACTCAATTTCTCTGATAGTTAAGACTGTACATCTTTTTCATGAGCTGCTTAGCCATTCATATTTCATATTTCTTCCTCTATGAACTGCATATTTATATCTTTTGTCCATTTTCCTATTAAAGTGATAGTCTTGATTACATAATAACCATGCTTTTCCAATCTGTTCTACATTTTAGCTGAGAAATATGAGGTTAGGATTAAACCTTATGCTAAACTGCATCCTACTCTACTGACCACCTCTTCAAGTTTTCTGGCTCCTCCTTCAGGACTACTTCCAAACTCTGCAGGCAGGCCTACACTCTCCTCAATCTAAAATGCAAACCTCACACTGCAGTTTTTGAAAATTTGTCAATACTCTCTCCAAGTCTCTTGATTTCTTTCTGTCTTTTTGACTTTCACCTTGATCCACATTTGTTCAACCTCTCTGGAGTTTTCCATTCTTTATGTCAATGGAGTAACTATAATCAATCTAAATAAATAATTTTAAGTATTTTTAATACAGACTATGTGCTATCTGTATCTTTACTTTTCAGTTACCTGTAACGAGAGACTAAAAGTGAACTATACTATGGACTACATGGGACTAGGGTACTCAATAAAGGAAAGGGCTGGCTTTTATAGCCCTTTAATAGCTGCTACTCATTGCAGTTATTTAAGTCTTATCCACCCACTACTAGCAGCTATGTCCAAGTGAAACTGTCTTTATAGTGGAACTGGATACTTGATATTTAGCTGTGATTATATAACACACTAGACATATGATTTAGGTAAGTAATCTACATAAATCTCACTTCTGTCCTTTAAAAAACGTCCAAACTAATTGGATGGTAAGAATTAGATGTGAGAACTATTTGTGTACCCGTGAGAACTACATGTGTACCCCATTGTTCATCGCAGCACTGTTTATAATAGCCAGGACATGGAAGCAACCTAGATGTCCATCAGCAGATGAATGGATAAGAAAGCTGTGGTACATATACACAATGTATTTGAATATTTAACACTATACAAGTATTTAATACAGTCCAGTGGTATTTAACATGGTCCAGAGTATTTAACCAGAGAAGGTGATAGCACCCCACTCCAGTATTCTTGCCTGGAAAATCCCATGGATGGAGGAGCCTGGTGGGCTGCAGTCCATGGGGTTGCGAAGAGTCGGACACGACTGAGCGACTTCACTTTCACTTTTCACTTTCATGCATTGGAGAAGGAAATGGCAACCCATTCCAGTGTTCTTGCCTGGAGAATCCCAGGGATAGGGGAGCCTGATGGGCTGCTGTCTATGGGGTCGCACAGAGTCGGACACGACTGAAGTGACTTAGCAGCAGCAGCAGAGTATTTAACACAGTCCAGGTTAGGACTTGGCACTCTCACTGCCAAGGCCCCAGGTTTGATCCCTGGTCAGGGAACTAAGATCCTACAAGCCACTTGGTGTGCAGCCCCCCCTCCCCCTCCCTCTAAAAAACAGAATAAAGGGTAAAACAAAGAATAAAGAGTGACTGTAAACAGACACAACGTATCTTTTTAGGGTAATGGAAATGTTCAGCAATTAAATTGTGGTGATAGCTGCACACTCATAAACCGATTAAGAATCACTGAATTGTACACTTAAAAACAAGTGAGTTTATGGAATGCAAATTATTCCTCAATAAAGCTGTTTTTGAAAACACAATGAAGAAATCTTTGTCAACTCTTCCTGTATCTTTATGGCATTATTAACAAGTTTCAGACCAGTGTGTTCCTTTAAAGAATTGAGGATCCCAACTTTCTGCCTCAACTGCTCGTTTCCCTATGAGAAACAACTGAGGTCTCACAACATTAAAATAATCTGGTGTTAGAATTGAAAGAGACACATGTACCCCAATGTTCATCGCAGCACTGTTTATAATAGCCAGGACATGGAAGCAACCTAGATGTCCATCAGCAGATGAATGGATAAGAAAGCTGTGGTACATATACACAATGGAGTATTACTCAGCCATTAAAAAGAATACATTTGAATCAGTTCCAATGAAGTGGATGAAACTGGAGCCTATTATACAGAGTAAAGTAAGCCAGAAAGAAAAACATCAATACAGTATACTAACGCATATATATGGAATTTAGAAAGACGGTAACGATAACCCTGTATGCTATGCTATGCTAAGTCGCTTCAGTCATGTCCGACTTTGTGTGACCCCATAGACGGCAGCCCACCAGGCTCCACCATCCCTTGGATTGCGAGACAGCAAAAGAGACACAGATGTACAGAACAGTCTTTTGGACTCTGTGGGGCGGGGGCGGGGGATGATTTGGGAGAATGACATTGAGACATGTATAATACCATATAAGAAACGAATCTCCAGTCCAGGTTCGATGCACGACACAGGATGCTTGGGGCTGGTGCACTGGGATGACCCAGAGGGATGGTACGGGAAGGGAGGTGGGAGGGGGGGTTCAGGATGGGGAGCACGTGTACCCCCGTGGCGGATTCATGTTGATGTATAGCAAAACCAATACAATATTGTAAAGTAATTATTCTCCAATTAAAATAAAAAAATTTAAATTAAAAAACATAATAATCTGGTGTTATTCAAGAGATAAAGGATATGAGTAGAACAAATATTAACAGTCTCTCAGGTTTTGATACATTGACTTGAACAACACTGTAATAATTCAACTAGGTCTAACAGGTATAGAACGCTCAACGAAAGCAGAATACACATTCTCCTCCAGTGCACACAGAACATTCTCCGACAGACTGTACATTAGGCCATAAAACAAATCTAAATAAATCTGAAAGGACTGAAATCATACAAAGTATGTTATTGGATCACGATGGGATGAAATCAGAAATCAAGGGCAGAAGGAAAACTGAGAAATTCACAAATGTATGGAAATTATAAACAATATAATCCTAAATAACCAGTTGGTCAAAGAAGGAAGAAGTCCTAAGAAGGAAACTCTGAGATATTAATAAAACCACAACTCCAAACCAAAACTTATGAGATGCAGCTAAAGCTGTGCTGAAGGAAAATGTGTAATTATAAACACTGATATTAAGCAAAGAGAAAGATTTTAAACGAATCTTAAAAAACTAAAACAATAAATAAATAAAAAACTAAAAAGAATTAAAAGTAAACTAAACCAAATGAAAGCAGGAGGGAGGAAATGAATGAAAATTAGCGTGGAAATAAAATACATAATAGAAAAATAATAGAGAAAATTAGCAAAACCAAAAACTAGTTCTTTAAAAAGACCAAGAATGTTGAAAAACCTTTAGTAAACAATGACCAAGAAAAAAGAAAGAGAATTAAAATTACTGAAAGCAAAAATGAAGAGGGGACAATATTACCAACCTTACAGAAATAAAAGATTACAAAGGAATACAATGAAAAACTGTATGCAAACAAAGTAGGTAATCTAAATGGAATGGACAAAATTCCTGAAAAGACACCAGATCACATAAGTCAAGAAATAAAAGGAAGCCAGAAAAGACCCATAACAAGAGGCTGAATTAGCAGTCAAAAAAACTCTTATAAATAAAAGTGCAAAACTGAATGACTTCATTGGTAAATTCTAACGAATGCTTAAAGAATTAACACTGCTGCTGCTGCTAAGTCGCTTCAGTCGTGTCCGTCCGACTCTGTGCGACCCCATAGACGGAAGCCCACCAGGCTCCCTAGTCCCTGGGATTCTCCAGGCAAGAACACTGGAGTGGGTTGTCATTTCCTTCTCCAATGGATGAAAGTGAAAAGTGAAAGGGAAGTCGCTCAGTCATGTCCGACTCTTAGCGACCCCATGGACTACAGCCTACCAGGCTCCTCCATCCATGGGATTTTCCAGGCAAGAGTACTAGAGTGGGGTGCCATTGCCTTCTCCGGAATTAATACCAATCCTTCACAAACTCTTCCCCAAAAAAGGAAGGAGGAAACTACTTCTAATTCATTTTGTAAAGGTAATATTACCCTGATATGAAAACCAGACGAAGACATCGCAAGAAAAAAAATCTACAGATCAGGTTGCTGTACTCGCCCTATGAGATGGCTCACACTCTGTCTGTGGAGTGTGCTTCTCTCTGAATCTGAGTAAATCCATTTCTTACCTAAAAAAAAAAATAAAATTCTACAGATCAATACAAACCTTGTATTTACACAAAAAGTCCCCCCCAAAATACTAACAAACCAAATCCAGCAATATTAAAAGGATTATACACCATGACCAACTGAAGAATGCAAGACTGGCCTAACATCCAAAAATCAGTTAAAGTAACACATCCTAACAATAGAATACAGGACAAAAACCAGATGACCATCTCAACGGATGTAGAAAATGCATCTGACAAGTTGTAACATCTCTTCTTGACAAAACCACTCAACAAACTAGGAACAGAAGGAAATTTCCTAAAGCTAACAAGGTATATCTACAAGGAAAATGGAGCTATCATATTTAATAGTGAGAGACTGAATGCTTTCCCCTTAAGATCAAGAAAAGAACAAGACAAGGATGTCCTTTCACCACTTCTAATCCATACTGTAAAGAGGTTCTAGTCAAGTCAATCAGGCAAGAAACAGAAGTAAAAGGCTCTGAACTGGAAAGGAAAAGTAGAATAATGATATTATATGTAGAAAACCATAAAGAATCCACAAAATATCTGTGAGAGCTAATAAATGAGCTCAACAAAGTTGTATGACATAAGATCAATATACAGAAAAAAATGAATTCTACTTCTATAAAGTACAATAAACAAACCAAAAATGAAATTAAGAAAACAATTCCATTTACAATATCACACACACACACACAAAATACTTAGAAAAAAATTAACAAGAGAACAGCAAAATTCAAACTCTGAAAACTACAAAACATTAAAGAAATTAAAGAAGATCTAAAAAAAATGGGAACAATCTTATTCATGGATTTGAGAATTTATTAAGATGAAGATACTCCTTTAATTGATCCACAGATTCTACAGAGTCCCTATTAATATCCCAGCTGACTTCTTTACAGAAATTGATGAGATGATACTAAAATTCACATGCAAATTCAAGAGTTCCAGAATAGTCAAAACAATCTTGCAAAAGAAGAAAGTTGGAAGACACACACTTCTCAATTTCAAAATTTACTAGAAACCTCAAAAGAGAACCAGGAGTCTGGAAATATATCAATACTTCACATTTGTAACAGATTTTCCACAAAAATGCCAAGACGACTCAATCAAAAAATGGGGAAAGGACTTGAACAAGCTTTTCTCCAAAGAAAATATACAAATAGCCAATAAACACATGAAGTGATCTATAACATCATCAGTCTTTAGGGAAATGGAAATCAAAACTAAGAGATACAACATCACACCTATTAGGATGGCTATTATCAACATTTTAAAATCTTGTTTAAAAAATGCTGGCAAGAATATGAAGAAATTAGAACCCTGAGCAGTGCTGGTGAAAATGTAAAATGGTGCAGCTGCTGTGGCAAAGTTTGTTGCTCATAATATAGAATTACCATATGATCCAGCAATCATACGCTTACATATACAGCCAAAAGAACTGAAAGCAGGGACTCAAAATAGGTATTTGTACACCCCATGTTCATAGCAGCATTATCCACAGAAGTCAAGAGGTGGAAGCAACCCGAGTGCTCACCAACAGATGAATGGACAAACAAAATGTGGTATACACATACAAAGAAATATAATTTAGCCTTAAAAAGGAAAGGAATTCTGACACATGCTACAACATGAATGAAGCTTGAGGATATCAAGGCTAAGTGAAATAAGCCAGTCACTTACATGAGGTATGTAAAAAAGGCAAACTGACAGAAAGCAGAATGGTGGTTGCAAGACACTGGGCATAACGGAATAGGGAATTATCATTCAATGGGTATGGAGCTTCTGTTCAAGATACACTGTAAATGTACATAATGCCACTGAGCTATACATTTAAAATTACTAAAATAAATTTCACTATATATATATATATATATAAAACCACAATAAGAAAATATAGTAATCATAGTTCAAAAAAGGGTGCATTCCCAGTGAACCAGAAATTCATCACCTATAATTTTTTAAATAAAAACATGTAGTTTTATAACCTTTTAAAATTTAAAACCTCAAAAATGGTTGAATGAGTAAAATGTGACCTTTAAGTTGCCTTTTTCAAATGTTCAGAACTAGTGTCTGGCATGTTACAATGTTTTTTTTTTTAAACTAGTGTCTATTATCAATTAAATTATTTACACTTCAAAAGTCAAAAGAGAATTGAGCTAAGATTTCAATTATTTCAGAATCCAGTTTATTACAACTGCTATTAAACTGTAACTTTATGTTAAAGCAAAAAGCCTCATTGGTATAGAAATTCCTCTTGCCTCATTTGACAGGATTTCTCCACCCAAAGAGAGTCTGAAGAGGTCATTTCCTACAAGCAAGGGAAACAGGTTGTACACCTGTGGAGATCAAAGCCAACAATAACAAAACATCAGGTACCTGGGATGGGGAGGGAGATGGAAGGGAGGTTCAAGAGGGAAGGGAAATAGGTATACCTATGGCTGATTCATATTGATGGTTGACAGAAAACAAAATTCTCTAAAGGAATTATCCTTCAATTTAAAAATTAAAACTAAGCTGGGCTTAACTTCCAAGCACACATTAAAAAAAAAAAAAAAAAAATTAGGTACCAAAATAGAATTTTGCATGAAAGGACCTTTCCCCTGAAGAGACTTCTATAGCTTTCAGGTTTAAACTAACTAGTAAAGGGACTTCTCTGGTGTTCCAGTGGTTAGGGCTCTGTGCTTCCAATGTGGGGGGAAGGGTAGATGCCTGACTGGGGAACTAAGATCCCACATGCCATGCCACACGGCCAAAAAATAAAAATAACATAGTAAAAAAAAAAAAAAAAAGGAAGGCAAAGACAATTCCATACCATTTTTTCTTTCTTTATTATATCTTTACATATCATCTAACTTTTCATAATAATGTTTCATAAATCATTTTCAACTAGGCCCTCAAAGCTTCCCAGAAATTTTACTATTTTTCTCTGACAAATGCTCTTTCCTATTCCTCACAAGAATTTTCATGGAGCTCTATGACTCTTCCTCCTAACTTCCATTCCACAAATGACCTTGTCTTACTGAACAAAGATTAAAAAGATTAAAGATCAGAGAGAAATCTCATCAATCAACCATCAACTTTCAAACTATCAGCACTGCATCCATTTTCTTCTTTCCTCTGGCTAAAAAAGAAAAAGCATCTATCAAAGAACAATTATGCCCATTTTGCTATCTTCTTCTGGACTTTTATCAGTAATTGACTTTTCTACAGCAACTTCAACTTTTCTCTCTTTAATTAATCCTTTTTATCATCATTCAAACATATTGTTCTTTAAAAAAAAGAAAGTCTTTCCTGATCCTATAGATCTCTCAAGCGACCATTCTACCTCTCCTCTATTCTCCTCCACGGGAAGGACTCTTGGTGATTCTCCATTTTCTCTGCAACCATTTGTTTCATTTAAGTTACCCAAAAGGTATTCGGAGCAATATAGTGAATACCTGGGTTATCAGCTGCCTGGGAAACACAGCATTGCCAATGAATGCTACTGTGTACCCCTCCTGGATCACATCTCCTGTGCTCCCTTCCTGACAGCCACTATTCTGATTTTGGTGTTAATCTTTTTCTCATAAATTTCTTTGTATTTTTACTATATATGTATGAATCCTTAAATAAGACCCTGAATTGTTATGCATATTTTTCAACCTTTAAAAATGGTACACTCTATAAAGACTCTGAGCCTTTTAAATTTTCAACATTATGTTGAAGTTAATCCATCCTGACTCATGTGGCTGTAGTTCATTTATTTCCACTACTGTGTTATACACTCTCCAGATTTGTTTCCTCTTTTTCTGCCATTACAAACAATGGTGTAATGATCATTTTTATACACTTCTCTTTGTACCAATGACTGAGTGAGTTTTTCTGGAACCCATATCTACAAGTGGAATTGCTAGGTTTCAGGCAATGAGCATCTCCTATTTTAACTGATACACACAAACTGCTTTCCAAAATGTATCCAATCACCATGCAACATTCTGTTTCCAACCTTGCAACATTCTGTTTCCAGCTTCCCACATTCCACTCCTTTGCCAAGATCACACTCATTTGCAAGTTGCTAAATTCAACAGACACTCTATCATTTTAGTTGACCTACCATTCCACATACTCAGCCACTAATGGCTCCTTAACATACTTTTGGCCTCTATAATCTCCCAGTTTCCTAGCATCAGGTTCTTCCGTTCTATCTACCAGACCTCTTAAAAAGTGGTGCTCCTCTGCACTCAGTCGTGGGTCTTATTTAGTCTCTGATTAAGTTTACATTCTTCCCCTACATTCTCATGGCTTAAAATACCAAGTATATGCCTACACTACAAATACCAAGATATGCTCCACATCACACCTTTCTCTTCTGAGATAGAGAACCACAAATTCAGGGACCTGTTTGATCATGTTCTTTGTCTGAGGAATATCAATCTCAGTACATCCAAAACTGATTTCTTGATCTCTTTTCCCTTCACTTCAACAACTCCTGCTCCAGTGATCCTCATTCTACCAACAAACTGCTCTTGCTGAATCCTCCCTTCAACCTCTCTCCACATCCAATCCATAATCATAGCCTCCAAAATATATCTTGTATTTATCAGTTCACTTCCTCCTCTACTGCCACTGTTCAAACAAGCCATCATTTTATCTCTGACTTGGACAAATGCTAGGGCCTTCTAATTGGGACTCCTAGTTTTTTTCTTCTCTCTCTAATCCATATTTTATACAGCAGTCAAAGTGATCTTTTTAAAACACAAATCAGATTATGTCACTCAAACCCTGATTAAAAACTTGTAGTAAGCTTTCCACCTGTAGGATAAACTTTAAGGTACTTAACATTGGCCTGCAAAGCCAGGACTTGACTTTCTCCTGATGTGACTCCTGCCTATCTACCTCATCAGATTCATTTTATATCCTGACACCCTCCCCTCCCAGCTCCCACCAAGGGCTGTTTTCGCGTTTCTTGAACTTGTGGTACTCCTTCCAGCTTAAGGAAATTCATGCAGATAATTCTTCAGAGTACCTGATCACAATTAAGTATAAACTTATTTTGATGTTCATTAGTATTTCCTCTTCCACTAGACAATAATCTGTGAATGTGTTTTCCAGCATCACATACCTGAACATAACCTAGCAGACAACCAAATAAGTAAGCTGAACTTTACAACCTGATTAAAAAGGAGTGATTATCTCATTTATTAGGAGATAATATCTTGAGATCATGATATCCTTTACCTAATACCACAAAATACTATTATTTTGGGACTTTCCTGGTGGTCCAGTGGTTAAGAATCCACCATGCTGTGTAGTGGATGCAGGTTCAATCCCTGGTCAGGTAACTAAGATCCCACATGCCTTGGCACAACTAGGACAGAGCACCGCAACTACTGAGTTCACACGCCACAGCGAGAGTTTGTGCACCGTAACAAAAGATCCTACATGATGCAAAGAAGGCCCTGGGTGCCCCAACTAAGACATGACTGATGCAGCCAAAAAAATAATTTTTTAAAATACTAACATTTCAAAATTGAAACAATTAGTACTTTATATCACACTAAAATCAGACACTATTCTGCAACACATTTTAACTTAGTAGATTCTTAACATTTGCATTTAATGATTTGAGATTGACAAGAACTGAAATATATTTCTTTACTAATGTGTTAAGCTATATATACAACTCTGATACTTTAATGATACTTCCTCACCTTAGAAATCAAACAGTATCACAAGGTTTATTATGTTATTAAGCAGTATCCAATTTCAAACACTATTTGCCAAACTGATTACTGATAAACTGAGTTGCTCTTTTTAAAATATTAGACAATTTAAAATCTTAATTGAAGAGCAGAAATGCTTATTACATACACAAGTATGCTCACACTTAAGTGTAAGCATTAGAATATGAGTATTCATATTATTTGTAGCCAGCTGCCTCTCTTTAGATGTTTCTCTCAGTACTAAAACTAAATGCTCCTGCTTCCCTTAGTAAGTAATCCTGCATGGTTACATGCCCTGAAGCTGTTTTAAAAACATAACGAAATAAAATTATACTTCTTGGGCATTTACTAATACTTGAGAAATGTTTAAACCAAACTTAATTCGTTTGCATTTATCTCAAAAAACTGTGCTACCACTCTAAAAGCATATAAACAAATCAAAATGAGAAGTCCACCTTTATCTTTAAAGATAAACAAATGGGTGGAAAGAATAGTTAAAAGTCAAATTTCAGAAATCTCTTTATAAAGAAGAAAATCTTTTGACTCAGTTTCTTACTTTGAAAGCATACAAATATCTAAAACCTGCAAAGGTATCTTATTGGAAACTTATGTAACATATGAACCAATAATTATCTTTACAACTTTATAAAACAGATCTAATTAAGACATTTTCTACTTAAAAGTCATTAATAACTCTCCTCTCCATGGAAATCTAACAATCATATCTCAGGTTGCAAAGCTGTCCAAAGTCCAATTTCTATCTACTTTTATAAAGACTTCAGTACTTATCTGAGCCCGAAAATAACCTACACATATTCAGATCCAGGTCTCTGCTCAAACTAGTCCCTGTACATATAATGTCCTTCCTTCTCTCCATTTCCAAATACATCCATTTGAAAGTTTATCACACAGCACCCTTCCTCCAAGAAGGTCTCTAAGAATCCTCTGGGAACTAAACTCATTTACTTCCCGAAACATTTCTTTTTATTTCATTTGGCACTAACACTTGCCTGACATTATCGTTATTTTTCTACCTGCTTTCTCTACTCATCTCCATGTTATAAGCTTCTAGACAGAAAGAACTAAAGATATGATTTAACTTCCCCTCTCTCCTCTCTAGCACTTAACGTAATGGCTGGCATACAACAGATATATACTCAAAACACTTGATGAATTTTATAAAGGTAACACTAAAGTCTTACAGCCTCAAGAGTCAAAGAGGCAGTGAGAGTACTCACTGAAAGTTGTGTTTCACATGTCGCCCATCTTTTTTTACCCACATAGTCTCCCATTCCTTAAGACCTGCTTACATTTCACAACAATAAGATAGTAGGTTTTCTTTTTCCCACATTCAATACATTATAAACCCAATAAATCATTACTATTGATACTAAATGAATTCTGTTGTTTTTAAAGCAATTTCTCTAAAAGAAAAAACAAAAGAAACACAAGTATAGAAATGATTAATTTCTATTTTTACTTAAACCCTGTACTCTCAAATGTTCACCAAATATAAGTGCTAGACTATAAACTCTCAGCATCATACTTGGCAAACTGAGATGGTATGAAAACTGTTTCAGTAACAACACTCAGAAAGAAATGATCAGCTCAAAAAGTACTGCAAGACTGCTTTCATTTATAGGACCTGAGGAAGCCAAGAGAAAATAACACGGGTCCAAAAGGCTAAATAAAAGTTTTATTACTTAAAAATGCATCTAGCAAATTAAGCAAAAGTTAAAAAGCATTACATAGCAAAGGTTCTTTAGAATTAACACTAAAAAGGAATTCTTTCTAGTCAATTTCATCTTCACTTGCTTATTTCCAAAGTAAAGTGAAGTCGCTCAGTCGTGTCTGACTCTTTGTGACCCCATGGACTGTAGCCTACCAGGCTCTGAGGAGCCTCTCAGTCCATGGAATTTTCCAGGCAAGAGTACTGGAGTAGGTTGCAAGTGGTAAAAAAGTATCTGAATTTCCTGAAATATATTTTAGTGCTTTGCCTGCGTGCTGTCGAGTCATTCATGTCCGACTCTTTGCGACCTCATGGACTGCAGCCCACCATGCTCCTCTATCCGTGGAGATTCTCCAGGCAAGAATACTAAAGAGGGTTGCCATGCCCTCCTCCAGGGGATCTTCTGGACCCAGGGATCGAACCTGTGTCTCTTACATCTCCTGCATTGGCAGGTGGGTTCTATACTACTGGCGGCACTGGGGGAGAAGGCAGTGGCACCCCACTCCATTACTCTTGCCTGGAAAATCCCATGGATGAAGGAGCCTGGAAGGCTTCAGTCCATGGGGTCGCTGAGGGTCAGACACGACTGAGCGACTTCACTTTCATGCATTGGAGAGGGAGATGGCAACCCACTCCGGTGTTCTTGCCTGGAGAATCCCAGGGATGGGGCATCCTGGTGGGCTGCTGTCTATGGGGTTGCACAGAGTCGGACACGACTGAAATGACTCAGCAGCAGCAGCACTGGGAAGCCCATTTAGTGCCTTAGAATACTTCAAAAAAAAAAAAAAAGGTGAGAGAAAAATGCTAACATAGAAACTTACATCAGCCCCTATCCTAATTACCCTAAATTCTTGTTAATAACCTTCTATTAAGATGTAAATAAGGAGACTTCACTGGTGGTCAAGTGGTTAAGACCCTGAGCTCCCAAAGCAGGGGGCCTCTGTTCCATCCCTGGTCGGCGAACTACAGCCTGCATGCCACAACCAAGCCCACATGCTGCAACGAAGACCTGGTGCAATCAAATAAATTTTTTTTAAATGTAAATAAGAATACTACTTTTAAAGGTAGCTAAGGTCATTTAAGGTTACTTCTCTTAAATCACTGGAATATAAACTTACAAAGTATAAATTAGTTATTTATTATGGTACAAAGAATACTTACTTTGAAAAATCAATTGATAAAGGGATGAGTAAATGTACTTTCAAAATATTTTCTAATTCAGACTTGTAACATATTTAAATAGAATTCAGAAGGAATTCTGAAGGCTTTATAACTCTGATTTTAAAATGTCTCTTTGGTATAAACCAATACTATATATAAGGTACATTAACATTGTAGTTTAACCAGGGCATATGTTGTATCAGACACTGCACTAAGGCTAAGATATAAAAACAAAAGTTAGCCATCATTTCCTAAGATTTGATTGCAGCTAGATTAACTACAGAAAGGTGGCATGAGGGCAGGAGAAGAGAAGGGAAGAAAGAAAAGGGAGGGAGAAAGGTTAGTTTTGAGCAGAAAGAACATCTTGTCGACCCAAGGAAGAGAGACAGGATCAAGAGTAGTTGGATAATAGGGTTGGGGGGAGTGAAAATGAAAGGTAAGACTGGAGAAATACATGGGATCAAACTAGACCTTTGGGTTTGTTTCTGAAATCTGAAAGACATAAAGATATCTTTTCAGAGAAAATTATATCTCTCAGATCTTGAGTGATGACCTTTTAAAAATTATAATGCTAAGAATTTAGTATGAATATAAAATTAGGTATGAACTAATTTTGTTTATAGCTCTATGGAACTGTAACACTTTAAACAACTTTAAAACACTTTAAACACTTTAAAACAACTTTAAATAACACTAATGTGGGATTTCCCTGGTGGTCCAGTGGTTGAACTCCACATTTCCATTTCAGGGGGCACGGTTCTATCCCTGGTTGGGGAACTAGGATCCCACATCCTGCATAACACTATTGTTACAGATTATGCTATTTTACATAAACTAAACCAATGATGTATTCGATCCTGAAAATATGTAGCCTCAGGTTTAGTTTGATATACAGACAGATAGATGGAGAAGGAAATGGCAACCCACTCCAATATGCTTGCCTGGGAAATCTCATGGACAGTGGAGCATTGTGGGCTATAGTCCATGGAGTTGCAGACATAGCAACTAAACAACAATAGATAGACAGATACAGATATGCAAGTAGATAGATATATCTATCTATCTATATATAGCAACTAAACAACATAGTTTAGATAGATAGAACAATGGAACAATAGATAGATAGATATAGATATACAGGTAGAGATATCTGGTTGCACCACAGAGCTTGTGGAATTTTAGTTCCATGACCAGGGACTGAACTCAGGCTCTCATCAATGAGAGCACAGAGTTCTAACCACTGGACAGCCAGGGAATGCCCAGTTTTCTACAGTTTTAAACCATTTGGTTGCACCACAGAGCTTGTGGAATTTTAGTTCCATTACCAGGGACTGAACTCAGGCTCTCATCAATGAGGGCACAGAGTTCTAACCACTGGACAGCTAGGGAATGCCCAGTTTTCTACAGTTTTAAACCATTTCTGTAATTTGACTACAAGAACATAGTGTAGAAAATGCTTATAAATATGTCATACTGCTGCTGAGTCGCTTCAGTCGTGTCCGACTCTGTGCGACCCCATAGACGGCAGCCCACCAGGCTCCACCGTCCCTGGGATTCTCCAGGCAAGAACACTGGAGTGGGTTGCCATTTCCTTCTCCAATGCATGAAAGGGAAAAGTGAAAGTGAAGGCGCTCAGTCATGTCCAACTCTTCACGACCCCATGGACTACAGCCTACCAGGCTCCTCTGTCCATGGGATTTTCCAGGCGAGAGTACTGGAGTGGGGTGCCATTGCCTTCTCCACCATACCAGCTGCTGCTGCTACTGCTGCTAAGTCGCTTCAGTCGTGTCCAACTCTGTGCAACCCCATAGACAGCAGCCTATTAGGCTCTGCCGTCCCTGGGATTCTCCAGACAAAAACACTGGAGTGGGTTGCCATTTCCTTCTCCATTGCGTGAAAGTGAAAAGTGAAAGTGAAGTCGCTCAGTCACATCCGACTCGTGGCAACCCCATGGACTGCAGCCATGGGATTTTCTAGGCAAGAGTACTGGAGTGGCTTGCCATTGCCTTCTCCGACCATACCAGCTAGTAGTCCCTAAATATCAATTTTAAAGAGGCCTTACTTGCTAACTCTGGCCATCTTTCTTGCTCATTTGTGGTTTAGTACCTTCATGGCAATCCACTCTAGCATTCTTGAAGGGATAATCCCATGTACAGAGGAGCCTGGTGGGCTATAGTCTATGGGGTTGCAAAGAATCAGGCACAACTGAGCATGCATGTACCTTAACGAAAACTATGTTAAATGTGTATCTAGAATAACGACTGCTGAAGTTTGAATAAAACACTCATACTGCAAACAAACTGTTTCATATTGATTAATTACAAGATGGGATCTACCAGATACACCTCACAGTGAAAACATAATACTAACTACTAGCCCAGGTTTATATTAACATATACATGATCCAATTTAACTCACCATCTTGCCCTGCCTGAGCATCATTAGTATAATGATGCTTTAAAGCATTAGTTATAATGCTTTATAACTTGGCATAAACACGTTAATAAACAAAATCTAACAAATAAAATCTAAACTCCCAAGCCATTACTTGGCTATAAATCAGTCCTTTAGAAGTTAACATAAAAATTCACTAATGTACAAGAATCCCCAGTTAGAATACTACAGAAAATGCCACACTACTAAGGAGTTCAAGGAGAAGTGAATTTGCCATTTGAGGGAAAAAAAAATAATCACTCTGGTACAGGATGAAGTAGATTACAAGGTAACAAATGAGAAGACTATTGCAATAACCCAGGTAAGAAATGAAAGCATGGATTAAGACAGTAATGGTAGGAGTGTTGATAATGTAGATAAAGGGTTTGGATTCAAAGATTTTATGGAGGCAGAATCTTGGGGATAGACAGATGTGAGAAGTAAAACAGAGAAATCAAGGACAACCTGCAGGTTTCTAGGAAAAACAATAGTGGTATAATCTCTGAGGAAGAAAAACAGAATTTAGGAGTGAGGAGATTGAGAAGCAGTAGAATTCAACATAATTAACACTTACAGGGACTATCTGATCAGCTTCTAGTCCTAGAAGCTTACTCATACCCAGTTGTTCTCAAAATTCTCTCCCCCATTCACGCAGATATACTAAGAGCAACCATGTTACAACAGAAGCTAGAGTGTAATCTTACCTTCAGGGTACAGTTGTCAGATAAAGTTTGGATTTTTAACTAAAGCTAGGCCAATGTGCAGACCCCACCTGTTTTATTTAAATATCTATCTATATACGCAAGTGTGTGTGTATAAACACACACGTATACGCACATATACATATATCTACATGTATACATGGGAGAAGGCAATAGCACCCCACTCCAGTACTGTTGCCCGGAAAATCCCATGGATGGAGGAGCCTGGTGGGCTGCAGTCCATGGGGTTGCTAAGAGTCAGACACGACTGAGTGACTTCACTTTCACTTTCCACTTTCACACATTGGAGAAGGAAATGGCAACCCACTCCAGTGTTCTTGCCTGGAGAATCCCATGGACAGAGAAGCCTGGTAGGCTGCAGTCCATGGGGTCACACAGAGTCGGACACCACTGAAGCAACTTGGCAGCAGCAACACACATATACATACATACAAATAGATACATATACAAACAATCAAACAAAAAATACCCTAAGGGTCATCACAGTAAATAGGACCTTGTAACTAACTGCTCAACCCTAAGGCAATCCTCAGACTAAAATATCCACTAAGGGCCATTTCATCTGCTAAGACAGAAGTTGACAAACTTTTTTAAAGTAAATATTTTTGGCTTTATAGGCATAAAGTTAGGACTACTCAACTCTGCCACTGTAGTAGCAAAAGCCATGAACAAATGGGTGTGCTGTCTGTGCTCCGATAAAACTTTATTCAGGGACACTGAATTTTGAGCTTCCTATAATTCCCATATACCACAAAATATTCTTCTTTTGATTTTTTTCTCACCATTTAAAAAAATGTAAAAACACTCTTTGCTCTCCGGCCATACAAAAGCAGGCAGCACTGGACCTACCAACCACAATGTGTCAATCCTTGTGCAAAGGCAACAGAACTGCCCTCTCCTAAAATTCTTTCAAATGCCCTCTAAGTATAAGCCTCAACCTAAAACAACAGAAAAGGAAAATCTTTCTAGCGGACAGAACTGAAAATCTTCATTTGGCTCATCAAAGAACTCACTCCACTTGCAAGGAAATAAGTCAACAAATGAAGGCCCAAGTAATTTGCTGGTTCTATCATTCACCTTATACTGTACCTGTCCAGCAAGACATGGTGTAAGTTTGGGAACAATGATACCTTCCTTTCCCTTCCCCTCCTAAGAGTTTCAGGGTCTTTTTCCCCTATCACTGTGTATCAGTTATGTTAGGAATGCTTAAATTTAGTATTTAGTCCACAATTTTCAGACCTGTGACAAAGCATATCTAGGTCTGATTAACAAAGAATATCACCTTTAGAATCTGGACTCAGAGAACAATATACCTCTGGATGCAGTAAGTAGATATGATTTGGGTTATTTCCGTAGCAGAGATGAGAGTGTTTGCTGGTATATATAGTGATATTATATTAAAGAAAATATTAAATATATATAAGAAAAGTAGGACTCTGTGTGTACTAAATAGCCATGGAATGAATGAATTGGACAACTGTTTTAGCGTGTCCTTTATTCCTCTTCTCTGCAGGATGCAACCCTGTAACCAAAGCTGTGGTCCAGAGGTGGACACATAATCTAATGAGTCCCTTTATTGAGATCTGAGATTAAGAATCATGTCAGCCTCTCTGATGGCAGAAGATCAAGATTTAAAATTCAAAAGATACTAATAAGTATTAAAGTTGATCTGCAGCAAAAGAGAACTAACTCAACACACAAATAGCATCTTGTAGAAAAAAAGAGTATCTTCTGAGATACAGAGGATACTCCTGACCTCACATGGAGCCTCTGGATCTAGTTTTTCCTGACTTCCAGCTGTCCTCCTATGGCTTGACTGCCTTCCTGAGAATTCATGGGAATTCCAGTAAATTCTTCTTTATGCTTAAGTTAGAAATGTGTCTTTTTCCTGACTAAAACAAGGTACATATTGGACAATCTCAAGAGGGACAGTCAGTTAGATCAAAGAGTTCTAGTGAGTTTAAAACTTAAAGATGGTAGTTACAGCAATAAAAACGGATGAAATCACCTAGAAGAGTGAAAACAGGTCCAGGTGAAAATTCATAACTATCAATATGATCAGCAGAGAATTAAGCATCTGCAAAGAGGCAGCTAGTACTAAGAAAGGCAGGAAAGGGACAGAGTCATAAAAGTCAAGTAAATAAACAGTTATCAAGGAGACAATGGGTAACAATACCAAGTATAGAAAGAGGTAAACGACTAAGCAATGACTATACAATTTGACAACGCAGAAGTTACAGGTGGCCTTGGTAAGAGCAATTTTACTGGCTTGCTAGGATGAGAAGCCAGGCTGAGAGTTCAAGAATACATGGGAAGTACACAACTCTACCTACAAAGTATTCTTCCCATTAAAAAGAAAATTCATGTCTGAACTGGATCAAGCTTCTAGATGTAACTACTAATTTACAGGAAAAACAGTGGACAGAGGAACATATTACATGAAACCACAGGGATGTAATCAGCAAAATCCAGACTATGAGAAATCTCATGGGCAAAGGCTTGGTTTCTTTAACAAACCAACTGCATAGGAATAAAAACAAAAAGACAGTAAGGAACCCATAGAGGAAAAAAGAAAAGAGGGTTGAGATACACATCAATCCAATATGATGTATGAATCTTATTTGGATCCTAATTCAGACAAACTGTTTAAAACAAAAACTCCAGTAAGGGAAATTTGAACAATGACTACAATATGTGATGACATTAAGGAATCACTATTAATTTTTTAAGTAAAATCTTAAATTGGATTAGTGCTTTAATTCTTAGAACCACACAATAATATTGTATAACAGTCTTTATTCTACTAGTGAGTCTTCCCTGACTGTGCTTGAAGTCATCCAATGTGCTACAGTTTCACAGTTAATGCATAACACATAATTATTAAGAGAGATACAGTGATACAAGGACTCAAAGGAGATAGGGCACAATTAGGGTAGGGTGGCGTCAAGTAAAACTTAAGGTAATGGTATTTGCATTGTGCCTTAAATGATGGTGAAATGTAAAGAGGTAGGAATAAAAGAGGAAAAGTGATATTCCAGATGGAAGAAATGATAGCAATTGGAAAGAGGTGGGAAGACCTATTTATGAAGAGCACTGACTGTACTCACCTTTCCATAAAATTGTCCCCATCCTAATGATGACAAAAAGAAAAAGTCAAAGAAGCCGAATAGAAGCCCAGTTCCAGGACAGATCACGACAGTATCTGGGTGGCCAAACCATACTGGCTTTATCTAGAACAATCTATTTATAGAGTCAATTTCTGGGCGTGAGGAGTTAACCACAAGTGTAGGAGTGCTTTTCTTAAACCAAAGAGAAAGGTAGCAAGGTAACAAGTCAAGTTAGCTTTAAGCGGTTTTTAGTCACTGACTATACCTTATTCCACAATAACTGAGACTGGCAAACACCATCCCAGGGATCAAATATAATTGTTTCAACTTAGAGGAAATAAAAAAGGAAGTGGGAAAAGCATAATGAAGACTGGGGGGTTAAAAAGTTGAAAAACCTTTATATTATACATAAAAGTTTTTATAGTAAGATATCTGTAGAATACAGCTTAAACAAAAAATAAAATCTACCATATGATCCAACCACCACACTCTTGGCCAAAAACTATAATTCAAAATGATACATGCATCTTATGTTTATTGCTCACTATTCACAATAGCCAAGACATGGAAACAACCTAAATGTTCATTGACAGATGAATGGATAAAGAATATGTGGTCCATATATATACAATGGAATACTACTCGGTCATAAAAAAAGAACAAAATAATGCCATTTGCAGCAACATGGAAACAACTAGAGATTATCATTCCAGGTGAAGTCAGAAAGAGAAAGGCAAATAACATAAGATACCACTTATGTGGAATCTAAACTATGGCACAGATGAACCTATCTACAAAACAGAAACAGACTCACAGACATAGAGAACAGACTTGTGGTTGGGGAGAGGGCAACTAGGCTGGGGCATGGACTGGGAGTTTAGGGTTAGTAGATGCAAACTGTTACATACAGAATGGATAAACATTCTGTATGTTTATCCTACTGTAGAGCACAAAGGTCGTACTGTACAGCACAAAGAACTAGATTCAATATCCTGGGGTAAACCATAATGGAAAAGAATATAAAAAGATAATGTATATATGTGTATAATTGAGGCACTGCTATACAGTAGAAATTAACACAACATACTTCAATAAAAAAATAAATTTAAAAAACTAATAAAATAAAATAAAATCTAAGTCATCTATTTTTATAATACACACTTCACTTCTGGGTCACTGTCCAGGTGTACCTTCATTTGATACTTTAGGAATACCTCTGATTTTTATGAAAAAAAATTTAAAGAGAAGGCCTCATACATTCCAGACTCCATTCTAAACCAGTAGATGGTCACAAAAGAAACACCTGTTTTCTTTGTTTCTCTCAGGTACATATAAAAATATGACATTTACCTTAACCCTTAAAAACAAAAGATACATAATTTTAGAAGTCTTCGTCTTCTGTCATCTTCTGTAGCTGATAGTTACTTTTTCCCCTTCAAATACTGGTCACTTGCTCATATGATTTTTTTAGGAGTACCCTTTTGTGAAATCTTGGGTTGGATATCCCATTCAAATTCAACCTAATAACTGTATAAAATATTGGGGAGGACACAAAGATATATAGTCCTTGCTCTAAAGACACAACAGACCTATAAAAAAATCACAATAAAAAGCAGAATGCATCAACTGTCACGAAGAGTTACAACATCTTAAGTGCACAGAGAAGGGAATGTACATCATCTGACAAGCAGAAACTGAATCTAAATGAAAAGATGCTGTCTTTAAGAATTCTTAATTACACAGCTTCAGAGCACTGTAGAATCACATTTACACCTTAAAATGGTAGACTATTTTCCAATGAATACAGCTAAGCTCTTTCTTTAATCAAACAGTAAAGGTTTGGTCATTCACAAACATCCTATCTTGTTCCCACACCTGACACAGAATTTTATTTAAAGCAAAATCTGTCTACTGTTCCTGTAGAGCTAACAAAAACCAAAGTCGTGAGCCTGCAAGCCACCATAAACTGAATGAAACTGCTGGTGTTAAACACACACACACACACACACACACAATTTTTTAATTGCTTCAGGTAAGTTAAGGCTAAAAGAGAATTTAAAATAACTTAAGCTTTGTTTGTGTTTGGAGACTGAAAGAGGCAGTGATGAAAAAGTAAAATAAATCTGAGCAATTTAAAGAAGCCAGCTTTGTTAAAAACCAGATGGCCACTTGCCAACACTTCTTCAGGAACATAAGACCAAAGACGATTCTAGGCAAGATTCACTGGCCACAGAGGCTCTTTATTAAACACAAAATCAAGAAAGTTCTCATAAATATTTCAATTTTAGTAAGTTAAAGGACAGTTAAATAAAAGGAGCACTTTACAAAGCTTTGCAGAATCAATACGGAAACAAAGCTCTGTGCTTTTAACATCGGAGCCCTCAAACACAAGCCACATTTTAAACGTCACATTTACAAACCTCCTATTCACAAACAACTATAGCCTAAATTCCGTCAGGAAAAGTACTGGTAACTGGAAAAGGGACCGGCCTTAGTTTAAAATCTCCAACAGGTCAGCAGAAAAGAAATCGCACAATTCTGAATTGCAAGTGTCTGAGAACCCTAAATCGAACTCTTCGTCTTAGGCTGAACTCTATACGCAAGCATTTCACATCTGTACCTTCAACTTCCTATAAATGATATCGTTTGTGAAAGAAAAGACAATAAGGATACTCCTCAAACTCCTATATCCCATGATCCATCCTCAAAGAGTGGAAGGAACAGCAAAGTGGAAGGAACAAAGCACTGACGTCAATTACGAGATTAACCCCGGGCACAGGCAGCTGGAGGGAAGGCCTACACATCAACACCCAAATACAAGCTATCGGGGTAACTAGCTAGCAGGGCGATTCAGAAGTTATGGGGGGTATTCAAGTATTACACCCCCATATTCCCATTTTTAGTCAATCCCCTTCGCCAGTCGAAGGCGGAAATTTTTTTTCCTTTTTTTTTTTTTTTTTTTTTGCGGGGCGGGGCGGGGAGGAGGAGGAGGAGGACGTGCGCAGGATCGCGAGAAGGAAAGCGAGAACTAGTTGGGTAATGATAGCCAGAACCTAGGCCTATTCTCTCTTTTAACTAGAAATGACTTGAAATTGAGGAAGGTATTAAAAAGTAACAGATCAGTCGATGATGAATTTCTGAGGGAAGGAACGGATTAAGGGACGAAAGGAGAAACGGTGAAGATGGATTTCTGGGAATTTTTGTTAGGATTGGGTTAGCTTTTTAAATTTTCTTTCTTTCTTTCTTTTCTTTTTTTTTTTTTTTTTTGAGGATCGGGGGTGGAAGGCGAAGATGAGGGAAGAAGCCGAATCGAGCAGCCCTAACCTGGAAGGTCTCTCCGAGCCCCCAGGAGAACCCTGTTCTCCCCTCCCCCCACTGTCTCCCCGCGGCCGGCCCGGCCCTCAGTCAGTCAGTCGGCTGTTCTCACCTCCAGTCCCGGCTCCGCTAGGCCCGAACCATTTCCCGGTTGCGGCAGAGGCGGCGGCGAGCCTGCACCTTCAAGGGACGCGCATTCGAGCCCGCCGGGGGGGCGGCGACAGGCTGCCAAGGGCGAGGAGCTCCGGGCGGCGGCGGCGGCGGCGGCGGCGGCGGGGTTCGAGAGGTCTCAAAAAGCGCAGGCGGCGACGTACTTCAAACACCACAGGCGGAGGTCCCGCCCCGCTCCATGACTGTCGGGCCTAACCCCCGACGGCCGGCTGAGGCGACAGGGGCGGGCTGACGAGGACCTGGCTCCGGGCTCCCCCGCCCCGTCCGCTGGCGACGGCGGCTCGACTACCGCAGCCAGGACTGTGACTGACGCAGCGGCCGCGCCACCCATGTGACCAGGGCCGGGCGGGGACCAGAGCGTCACGTGGCGTCGCCGCGCCCCTCCCCGCCACAAAAACGGAGGGCTACGGGCCTGCTGCGTTGGGGGGTGACGCTGACGGTGGTGACGTGCACGGCCGCCGGATCCGAAGACCCGGGGCAAGCCGGGTACTGGCTCAGGTGGCCTAGGCCAGCGTCCCGAGCCCGGCGGCAGCGTCTGACAGGGCGGGCTGGGCATTGCCCGGCCTGCACACCCCGGCGCGTAGCCGCTAGTGAAGTTCGGAAGGGCGGGGCCGGGCCGAGCCGGATCTACCGGTTCTGGGGCTCAGGAGAGAAGTCTGTCAGCCTAAGGGTGTGGCTGAAGCCCCCAGACCCTCTGTCAGGTGCTGACGTCTAAGCCCGGGGTTACGAGACCCTCCACAGCTCCGGCCGAAAAGGGAAGTTTGCCGGGAGTTTCTGTGCAGGAGGCCGCCTAGAACCTCGCATGAACTTCCACGAAGCCAAGCCAGCCCTTTTTTCTTCGTCATCTCAACAGCTTCTACCATTAGTACTTTTCTTCAGGACGTTCCAAACACTTTCCTTCAGTTGTTAACATCCGTGCCAGTCAGGGCAAGCTATAATTTTATGGAGAGTAAAGTCATAGTTACAGACTCAGTTCAGTTTAGTCACTTAGTCGTGTCCAACTCCTTGCAACCCCACGGACTGCAGCACGCCAGGCTTCCCTGTCCATCACCAACACCCAGAGACTACTCAAACTCATGTCCATCGCCTCGGTGATGCCAGCCAACCATCTCATCCTCTGTCCTCCCCTTCTCCTCCCGCCTTCAGTCTTTCCCAGCATCAGGGTCTTTTCCATTGAGTCAGCTTTTCCAATCAAGTGGCCAAAGTATTGGAGATTCAGCTTCAACATCAGTCCTTCCAATGAGTATTCAGGACTGATTTCCTTTACGATTGACTGCTTGGATCTCCTTGCAGTCCAAGGGATTCTCAAGAGTCTTCTCCAACACCACAGTTCAAAATCATCAATTCTTCCTAGCTCAGCTTTCTTTATAGTCCAACTCTCACATCCATACATGACTACTGGAAAAACCATAGCTTTGACTAGACAGACGTTTGTTGGTAAAGTAATGTCTCTGTTTTTTAATATGCTGTCTGGGTTGGTCATAGCTTGTCTTCCAAGGAGCAAGTGTCTTTTAATTTCATGACTGCAGTCACCATCTTGTGGTGATTTTGGAGCCCCCTCCAAAAAAGTCTCTCACTGTTTCCATTGTTTCCCCATCCATTTCCCATGAAGTGATGGGACCGGATGCCATGACCTTAGTTTTCTGAATGTTGAGTTTTAAGCCAACGTTTTCACTCTCCTCTGAAAGAGCAGTGGCTTTCATCAAGAGTCTCTTTAGTTCTTTGCTTTGTGCCATAAGGGTGGTGTCATCTGCATATCTGAGGTTATTGATATTTCTCCCAGCAGTCTTGATTCCAGCTTGTGCTTCATCCAGCCCAGTGTTTCTCATGATGTACTCTGCATATAAATTAAATAAGCAGGGTGACAATATACAGCCTTGACAAACTCCTTTCCCGATTTGGAACCAGTCTGTTGTTCCATGTCCAGTTCTAACTGTAGCTTCTTGACCTCTATACAGATTTCTCAGGAGGTAGGTAAGGTTGTCTGGTATTCTGTCTCTTTAAGAATTTTCCAGTTTGTTGTTATCCACACAGTCAAAGGCTTTGGCGTAGTCAATAAAGTAAAAGTAGATGTTTTTCTGGAACACTCCTGCTTTTTCTATGATTCAATGGATGTTGGCAATTTGATCTCTGGTTCCTCTGCCTTTTCTAAATCCAGCTTCAGACTAGACAGGATTTTCAAAGTGTCTCATACAATACATAGTTACACCAATATGGTAACTATCCAGAGAAACTACTTTGGGTTCATCATTTGGAAAACACTTTATAACTTCCTGCTTCTTATCTGTTTTCTTTCCACCTAAGGCCGTCATGGAAAGCTGGGGTTTTTTTCCTTTCACTTTCTACTAATTTTGAAGGAAGCATTTTAAAGATTTTTTAAAATAAAATTCAAGGATTTTAGGAGCTTTTTGATAAACTATAAAGAATGTGCATATGAAAATGTTTTTATTAGTCCTAAAAGCTGGTCCTAAATTTATTAGGACTAATGAATTTATTAGTCCTAAATTCATCAGCATTATTTTTTCTTCATATAATTCTGAAGTGACGACATATTCTTTAAGGCTAAACTATTTATATAGATTTTGTCTATGTATCTATGTAAATTAGGAAATGTAGTCATGCAAAACCCAAAATGAACTATGATAAAGTAGAGTGAAAAATAATGGGCACCCGCATCTCTGACCTTCAACTATTCCAGTTCTAGAGGCAATCCCTTAACCCTCCCCAAGATGTGTCATAAATATATATTAAAATACATGTACTTTTTATGCAAAAGATAACATACTGTGTATACCGTTAAGTTCTTTTTCTCAGTTAAATATCCTGGATATCTTCTCAGTTCAGTTCAGTTGCTCAGTCGTGTCTGACTCTGTGACCCCATGAATTGCAGTACGAAAGGCCTCCCTGTCCATCACCAACTCCCAGAGTTCACTCAGACTCACGTCCATCGAGTCAGTGATGCCATCCAGCCATCTCATCCTCTGTCCTCCCCTTCTCCTCCTGCCCCCAATCCCTCCCAGCATCAGAGTCTTTTCCAATGACTCAACTCTTCGCATGAGGTGGCCAAAGTACTGGAGTTTGAGCTTTAGCATAATTCCTTCCAAAGAAATCCCAGGGCTGATCTCCTTCAGAATAGACTGGTTGGGTCTCCTTGCAGTCCAAGGGACTCTCAAGAGTCTTCTCCAACACCACAGTTCAAAAGCATCAATTCTTCGGCACTCAGCTTTCTTCACAGTCCAACTCTCACATCCATACATGACCACTGGAAAAACCATAGCCTTGTCTAGACGGACCTTTGTTGCCAAAGTGATGTCTCTGCTTTTTAATATGCTATCTAGGTTGGCCATAACTTTCCTTCCAAGGAGTAAGCATCTTTTAATTTCATGGCTGCAGTCACCATCTGCAGTGATTTTGGAGCCCCAAAAAATAAAGTCTGACACTCTTTCCACTGTTTCCCCATCTATTTGCCATGAAGTGATGGGACCAGATGCCATGATCTTCGTTTTCTGAATGTTGAGCTTTAAGCCAACTTTTCCACTCTCCTCTTTCACTTTCATCAAGAGGCTTTTTAGTTCCTCTTCACTTTCTGCCATAAGGGTGGTGTCATCTGCATATCTGCTGCTGCTGCTGCTAAGTCACTTCAGTTGTGTCCGACTCTGTGCGACCCCATAGATGTCAGCCCACCAGGGTCCCCCGCCCCTGGGATTCTCTAGGCAAGAACACTGGAGTGGGTTGCCATTTCCTTCTCCGATGCATGAAAGTGAAGTCCCTCAGTCGTGTCCGACTCTTAGCAACCACATGGACCGCAGCCTACCAGACTCCTCCATCCATGGGATTTTCCAGGCAAGAGTACTGGAGTGGGGTGCCATTGCCTTCTCCACTGCATAACTGAGGTCATTGATATTTCTCCTGGCAATCTTATTCCAGCTTGTTCTTCTTCCAGCCCAGCGTTTCTCATGATGTACACTGCATACAAGTTAAATAAGCAGGGTGACAATATACAGCCTTGATGTATTCCTTTTCCTATTTGGAACCAGTCTGTTGCTCCATGTCCAGTTCTAACTGTTGCTTCCTGACCTGCATATAGGTTTCTCAAGAGGCAGGTCAGGTGGTCTGGTATTCCCATCTCTTTCAGAATTTTTCACAGTTTATTGTGATCCATACAGTCAAAGGCTTTGGCATAGTCAATAAAGCAGAAATAGATGTTTTTCTGGAACTCTCCTGCTTTTTCCATGATCCAGTGGATGTTGGCAATTTGATCTCTGGTTCCTCTGCCTTTTCTAAAATCAGCTTGAACATCTGGAAGTTCACGGTTCACGTACTGCTGAAACCTGGCTTGGAGAATTTTGAGCATTACTTTACTAGCGTGTGAGAGGAGTGCAGTTGTGCGGTAGTTTGACTGCCTCATTCTTCCTAAGGACAGTATACTATTTCATTATATGCAAATATAATAATTTAATCAACCCCTTACAGGTGAACATTTAGGTTGCTGCCAAACCATTACTAAATTACAAACTAAACTGCAACTAATAATCTCACAAGATAGATAACTATACCAGTAATTCATTAGACCACAATCTTTAGATGGAAAGGTATTTTCAATTTGAATGAATGCGTGCATGCTCAGTCATTAAGTCATATCTGACTCTTTGGGACCCTGTGGACTGTAGCCCATCAAGCCTCTCTGTCCATGGAATTCTCCAGGCAAGAATATTGGAGTGAGTTGCCATTTTCTCCTCCAGAGAATCTTCACAGTTAAGGGATGGAACCTGAGTCTCCTGAGCCCCTTGCCTTTGGGAGAAGGATTCTTTCACCACTGAGGGACCTGGGAAGTCCCTTCAATTTGAATAGAGATTGTTTAATTGCCTCCATAGAAGTAGTGCCAATTTCATTTTGCCTAGGAAGATTTACAAGTCCATATAGGAAAGGAGTGATGATGAAGAATGACAACAAGAAAGATTATCATTTTACACAATAATTTAAGAAGTATTAAAGCATTGATGATAAAATTTTACAGGAAAATTCCTTTATTTACTTTGGAGTAAATGTTTGGCTAAATTAAAAGATAATATGCTTTTTGTTCCATAAAGTATCATGACAGTTTTTTGATATAAATGAGACCTTACTTAAAAACTAAAAGGGGGGCTAGGGGTGGAAAAAATAAGGGTGGACTTTTCTTTGCCATTTTTATTCAAATAAGGATGCCCTTCCCTTTTAGCAGTGAGAGAAAAAATTCCTAAAATTATTTCTCAACTCATAACATTTTAATCAGATACATCCATTTTAACAAAATGAATTTTCTGTCTTTAACTTCATATTCTAGAGCAATGTAAGTCAACCGCACTGATTGGCATAATAGCAGAAAATACCAACCATAAAACTTTAAGAGAAAAAAATCTCTGAGAAAAATATGACTATTTTATTAACAGGCAATATTTGAACAAAGTATTCAGTATACATTGTTGCAACAGCAATTCTTAGTAGACTTCTGGGGTTTTTTCAGTCAGATTTTTGTAGAGGTGTAATTGACATACAGTGAAAAAACATAAATATAAAACTGAATCCCTTTGCTGAACACAACATTGTAAATCAACTATAGTTCAATAAGAAAGTTGAAAAAATAGAGGCTTCTCCAGTGATCTAGTAGTTAAGAATCTCCCTGCTAATGCAGGGGACATGGGTTTGATCCCTGATGGGGAGGATCCCACATGCCACAGGGTAGCTAAGCTCCTGAGCCATAACTGCTGAGCCCTCACATGTGCCTAGATTCCGGGCTCTCCAAGGAAGAGTAGCCCCTGCTCGCTGCAACTAGAGAAATCCCAACAAAGAGTAGCCCCCACTCTCTACTATTGGAGAAACCCACAGTGCAGCAACAAAGACCCAGTGCAGCTACAAATGAATCAATCAAATATTTTTAAAAATAATAAAATTTATATACAGTAAAATTTATCCTTTTCAATGTTTGATTCTATGAGTTTTAACAAATGTGTGCAGCTATGTGACCACCACCCTAATCAAGATATAGAGCATTTCCTTTATCCCTACCCCTAATCATTTCCTCTTGCTCCTATATAATGAACCCCTCAGTTCAATCCCAGTTCCTGTCAGCCACTGATGTACTTTCTGTCCCTATACATCACCTTTTACAGAATATCACATGAATGGAGTCATATAGTAAGTAGCCTTTTAGATCTGGCTTCCTTCACTTAGCATGCCTTTGAGATCTATCTATTGTCATTGCATATCTCAGTAATTTATCCCTCTTTATTGCTAAGTAGTATTCTATTACTATAACACAGACTGTTTAGGCATTCATCAGTTGAAGAGCATTTGGGTGGTTTCTACTTTAATGATTATAAGTAAAATTTATATAAACACCCATGCACTAGATTGCATTCAGTCTTTAAACTGATTTTCTAAAAGGCACTTCTAGATATACGAATTGCTAAGTCATAAATATACCTACATAAATATTATTCTGCGTTAAGAAACTCAAATAAATTATTCATTATTTATCAAATGTTCTGTTTATTAAACACCTACTTTATACCAAGTACTGTTCTAGGCAATGAATAAAACAGTTGTCAAATGTTGGCATCCCCAAATATATCACCAAAATTATGTGTTGATAAGTCAAAGCTGAGTTTATTGCTTACTAGTAAAAGAGCCTAGTACCTTGAATGGTTTCAGTAGCATTTCCAAGGGGAATTTGGGATATTTATAAGATTTTGAGGTCTGGACTAAGGGGGTTTTTCAGTTTAGGAGGCTTGATTGGGATTGGGTAAGAATCATGATGTAGTAGGTTAGGATTAGCAGACACAGCAAGGCAAAGGTTTTTAAGAGTCTTGAGTGTGTATTAGTTTTTATTGCTGCTTTAACAAATTACCACAAACATTTTAAATCAAGTATACCTCAGTAAAAATAAATAGGGAATTCCTTGGCAGTCCAATGGTTAGGACTCCAAGCTTCCACTTCAAGGGGCCTGGGATTCAATTCCTGGTGGGGTGGGGGTGGGGGGGTGGGGGGTGGGGTAGGGTGGGGACTAAGATTCCACAAGCTCAGTGGCATGGCAAATAAATAAATAAAATTAAGACATCTATTGAAAAGTTGAGTAGTTAAATGTTCATTAAAATGGGACTTTGAGAAATTTCTGAAATGGAAAGTTGCAATTTTTCTGTTCCTGGTTGAATGGTTCTGGAATAGTAGTAATGTTGAAGATGACAATGAAATAATAAAATTATGTCAATGTTGATAGTAATCCATGTGGATATGCTGCTGCTAAGTCGCTTTAGTTGTGTCCAACTCTTGTGACCCCATAGATGGCAGCCCACCAGGCTCCCGGTCCCTGGGATTCTCCAGGCAAGAACACTGGAGTGGGTTGCCATTTCCTTCTCCAACGCATGAAAGTGAAAAGTGAAGTCGCTCAGTCGTGTCCGACTCTTCGCCACCCCATGGACTGCAGCCTACCGGCTCCTCTGCCCATGGGATTTTCCAGGCAAGAGTACCGGAGTGGGTTGCCATTGCCTTTTCCACCATGTGGATATAGATAGTTTCAATTCTGTGTCTTACTTTGGAGCCATTTTCAGCCTGAGTTGGAAAACGTTAACATCTGGCCATGATCAATCCAAATCTTCACTGTCACCTGTGGTATCATGATTTTTGTTGTTCAGTGGCTAAGTCATGACTCTTTAGGACCCCATAGACTGCAGCATGCCAGGTTCCTCTGTCCTCCACTGTCTGCCAGAGTTTGCTCAAATTCCTGTCCATTGAGTCAATGATGCTATCTAACCCTCTCATCCCCTGCCACCCTCTTCTCCTTTTGCTTTCAGTCTTTCCCAGCATCATCATGATTAAGAAGCAAATTTCTGGGGAGTGGTTGTTTCAAATTGCACAAGTACCAGGTTTTCCCATTCTTAATCCTTCTGGGGAATGCTCAGGAAAACTAGAGAACACTTATATTAGTTACTGCATTTGAGGGGTCAGAGAGCTGGAGAACTACTCCTATTGATCACTGTTGAAGGCTTTCTAGCAACTCTGGCCTGTTGCATGTAAGTAGAGCAAACTATAGCAGCCAGAAATGTTTTGGGGGCAAATAAAATCAGGAACATCTGCATAAACTAAAGGTACACTGACATTTCTGAAATAGTGGAGGTGAGGGACATGGGTGGGCATGGACAATCTCTGCTTCAGTGATAATTACTGTACACACTATGTATCAGGCAAATGCTAAACATTTTGAGATGCATTATTTACTTTTTTTACCTTGTCTTCTCTATCTTGTGTGCTACCACCATGCTGAAACCAGTCACCAAGGTAACCATCGATTCCCATACTGTCAGATCCAAAAGTTGAATCTTTGTCTTTACCTTTTTGTTTTACACAATGAACCATCTTCTCTTGTTTGAGACACTTTCCTCTCTTGGTTTTTGAGATGCCACACTCTCCAAGATGTCTGAACACTTGATCTTTAGCTCTTTTCTCTCTGTTTCTTTCTGGGATTGGCAATTTTTCTGTAAAGGCCGGATAGTAAATACTTCAGGTTTTACAGGCCAAGTGGCAAAATCAAGGATTTTGTGTAGGTACAAAATAGTAGATTAAAATCTTTTCCATAAATTTTTCATGAAATTCAAAATGTAGTAATTAAGCTTTGTAATTCAAGTAATTATAAAGAATTATTTGTAATGAGAATAATAATTTTTCTTTTTGGGCAGGGGATGAGGATAACATTTCACTTACTTGGAATTCAAAGTTATTATTTCCTATCATCAAATGTGATTCCAGATTTTTTTTTCCCCACTTGTACTTTGCCAGATATTCTTCTGTTAGTGCTTATCTGTAGTAAAATTTCATGTATTTCATTTTCAAAAACATCTTTTCACAGGTAGGTATTGCCAAATACAGATATGTAATATTACTTAAGAATATTAATTACTGAGAATTCCCTGATGGTCTGGTGTTTAGGACTCCGTGCTTTCACTGCTGTAAAGTCCAGAAACTTCCATAGGTACTGCAGTTTGAGCTCAGAAAAGACATATGCTGCAAATTTGTATGGTAATAGACATTTTACTTGTATCTTTGGACAGCACAGGAAGTATATAAAGCAACTTGATATTGTTTGTGATTAAAAAAATTATTGTTGCCGAAATGAATTGACTGTAGTAAAATTTCACATATATACAGTTTGCTTTGTAATTTAGGTTGAACTTGTTAAGAAACATGATTGAATCTTCAATAAAAGCTGATTTTCAAGCCATTTAGTGTTCAACAGTGGCTGAGGGCACTTCTCATTCACAAAAATCCAACTGACAACATTATTTGCAATAGCCAAAATGTGGAAGCAACCCAGATGAATGGATAAGCAAAATGTGGTATATTCATTAACAAAATATTAATCAACCTTAAAAAGGAAGAAAAATTTGCACATGCTACAACATGAATGAACCTTGAGGATATTATGCTAAATGAAATAAGCCAGTCACAAAAAGACAAATACTGTTATGATTCTACTTATAAGAGGTACCAAAAATAGTTAAATTCATAGAGACAGTACTATGTAATTTTCAGTGGCTGGAGTGAAGGGAATGGGGAATTATTGTTTAATGGGTATAGCATTTCAATTTTGCAAGATGAAACAAATTTTGGAAATAGATAGTGGTGATGATTGTGCTTAATGTCACTGAATGGTACACAAAAAATTGGCCAAATATTAAATTTTATGTTATATGTATTTTACCACCATTAAAAAAAGTTTCCATCTCAGTCCAGAGCTCAAATAATCACAATAATATTTTACCATTACTAAGCCATCAAACTGGGATGTGGTATAGCAAGTGAGGATATTCAGGTATATTTCTGAAAAAAAAAAAAGTTCCTGGAACACATGATGGTTAAATCCAGAAGAGGAAATAAAGTTCACTCTTGATGCTGTTAGTAAGATGATACATGATAAATTCAAATATTTACAAGGCTTTAAACACCTTACATTTTCCAAAGCTTTGTAAATCTGTTCAAATAAGTTTTTTCTCCTCCACACATGTTCGTTTGTTGTTGTCTTCGTCACGAAGTCGTTTTTGACTCTTTTGTGCCACTATGGATCGTAGCCTGCCAGGCTCCTCTGTCCATGGGATTTCCCAGACAAGAATACTGGAATGGGTTGCCATTTCCTTTTCCAGGGTATCTTCCCGACCTGGGGATCAAACCCATGTCTCCTGCATTGGCAGGTGAATTCTGTACCACTGAGCCACCAGTACCACCATCAATTTAACGTATCTTATTCAACTCAACTGCAGGTTGTACGGAATTAGGGTTTTCACAACTTCCTTGAAAACATTCTCTTTTGTAGTTGTTCCACACAGACTACTCTTAGAGGTGATTCTTTAGTCACTTCAAACTCAATATTGATTCCTCAGATAAACAACTGACTGATATCAGCGACAACTGTGTACTCATCAAGATTCAAGTACCTATATCTAAATGGAATAGCATTGAAAGTCAAAAAATAAATCCTCATATTTATGGTTGAAAAATTCAACAAGGTTCTAAGACAATTTTCAATGAGCAAACAATAGTCTTTTCAACAAATTGTGCTGGGACAACTGGATATCCATATGTAAAAGAATTATGTTGGATTCCTACCTCACAGCACATACAAAAATCAACTCACAATAATCCAAGCCCTAATTGTAAGAGCTAAACCTATAAAACTCTTAAAAGAGAACAAAGGCATAAAGCTTCAAGATCTGGAATAGCCATGGTTCATTAGATATGATACCAAAAGTACAAGCAACAAAAGAAAAACATGAACTGGACTTCATCAAAATTAAGATGTTTTGTGGTTCAAAAAGACAGCATCAAGAAAGTGAATAGACAGGACTTTCCTGGTGACTCAGTGGTAAAGAATCTGCCTGCCAATGCAGGAGCTGCGAGAGACACGTATTTGATCGCCTGGATCAGGAAGATCCCACATGGTGAGGAACAATTAAGCCCATGCACCACAGCTAGTGAGCCACTGCTCTGGAGTCCATGCTCCACCACTACTGAGCCCATATGCAGCAACTAGTGAAACCCATGTGCCTAGAGTCTGTGCTTTTCAATAAGAGAAATCATTGCAATGAGAAGCCAGTGCACTGCAGCTAAAGAAAGACCTCTTGCAGCAACAAAGACCCAGCCAGCCAATAAATAAATAAGTAAATAGATATTTAAAAAAATAAAAAGAAAGTGAAAAGACAAAAGACAAATACCCAATTTTTAAAATACGCACAGAGGTTCTTTTTTTTCTCTTGCCTTCCTCAAAAGTTTAAACATAATGCTATCATATAACCCAGAGTCCTAGGTATACACCCAAGAAAATTACAAAAAAAAGGTCCTCACAAAACCTTGCACATGAATGTCTACGGTAGCATTATTCATAATAGCCAAAAGATGGAAAACAAATGATACACTGTAAATGAACCTTGAAAACCTTATGCTGACTAAAAGAAGTCAGTCACAAAGGACAATACACGAGGTGGTTCCATTTATATGAAATGTTCATAATATGGAAATCTATAGAGATAGAAAGAAATTAGTGATTACCTATGGCTGGGTGCTTGTTGGGGAATGGGTAATGACTGCTAATGGGTACATGATTTCTTTGGGGAGTAATAAGAATTGATTCTGGTGGGGGTTGTATAACTCTGAATTGTACACTTTCAATGGGTGAATTATATGGTATGTTCATTAAAACTCAAGAAGCTATTAATATTACAAAAAATAAGTCAAGGAAAACCAATTGATACCCCTTTGTTTTTTAATTAACAATTGATATTGCTCTCAATGTCTTTAACTCTGATTAACTGTTCTCACAGAAAGGTTAATACTCTTAAGCAAGTTTATTTGCTCTGAATATATTTCTTTGGCTGCTACTATCAAACATGATTTAATGAACTTGTCATCATTAAATGACTTTCCTCACTTACATAATGCTGCTGCTGCTGCTGCTACTATGTTGCTTCAGTCGTGTCCGACTTTTAGTGACCCCATGGACTGCAGCCTACCAGGCTCCTCTGTCCACGGGATTTTCCAGGCAAGAGTACTGGAGTGGGTTGCCATTGCCTCCTCCACACTTACATAATGAATCACTCAGAAACTTTAGTTGCACCCTCCTTTTCATTTTTAAACATTTTTGGAAGAAATTAATTTGTAATGAAGTGAAAAGTGAAGTCACTCAGTCTCATCCGACTCTTTGTGATCCCATGGACTGTAGCCTACCATGCTCCTCCATCCATGGGATTTTTCCAGGCAAGAGTACTGGAGTGGGTTGCCATTTCCTTCTCCAGAAGATCTTCCCAACCCAGGGATTGAACCTGGGTCTCCTGCATTGTAGTCAGGTGCTTTACCATCTGAGCTACCATTGTACATCAAATCCCAAATGTCTTTTAAGTAAAATCTCCAATGTTTTCTGTGATCTAACCTCAGAAGTCACATGCATTTCTGTAATATTCTATTGGTTGCACAAGTCAACCCTATTCAGTGTGGGAGGGGACTGTACAAGGACATGAGCACCAGGACTCAGAAGTCATTAAGAGCCATTTCAGAGGCTACCTACCACAATGCCTTGTTAAGAGAAAGGACTCAACAAGAACTGTTGCTATAAAAATGATTCTAATGAAAACATTAGGAAAAGTAGTTAGTACAAATCCACACGTGGTTCATAGTCTCTATACATACCCACATTCTCAAAATAAAATCCAAGTATACTATTAAGGCAAATGAGAATACTAATGATTTTGTTATTATCCACTCTTTCAACAATTATTGGTAGAGTGCCACTGATATACCAGGTAGTATTCTAAACATCTAGGTTCTAGGCAAGCAAGTGCAAGTGAAGTCACTCAGTCGTGTCCGACTCTTTGTGACCCCATGGACTGTAGCCTACCAGGCTCCTCAGTCTGTGGAATTTTCCAGGCAAGGGTACTGGAGTGGGTTGCTATTTCCTTCTCCAGGTTCTAGGCAGTAGTGAACAAATGGTCCTTATTCTCATGGGGCTTCCACTTTTGTGTAAAAGAAAGAGAAGAAAGATACACACACACGTACAATTCTAAACTACTTCCAGGTATAAACATTAAGAGGAAGAAGCAGAGCAAAGGGATAGAATCAGTTCAGGGGCTATTTCCACTAGGTTGGCTAGGAAAAACTTCTCAAAGAAGATGAACTTTGAGAAGAAGCTTGAATGTGATCTTTTAATAAATGTATACTTTAAAACCTATGAGCATGAGGTTTTTAAAATTATTCCATAACAAATTGCTCAAAACTTAGTGGCTTAACACAACAAAAACCATTTATTGTCTCTCACAATTTCTATGGGCCAGAAATTCAGGTGTGGCTTTGCTAGGCAGTTCTCGCTTGGGTCTCTTAACAGGCAGTAGTCATATGAACACTTAACTGGGAATGGAGGCTCTTCTTCCCAGGTGGCTCCCTGATGTGCCTGGCAGGTTGCTGCTGACTGTTGTTTGGAGGACTCAGTTCCTCTCCACAGGGGTGAGTATGAAACAAGGCTGCTCATACTGCAGAGACTGGGTCATCCTAAAGTGAATGTTTCAAGAGACAAGGGAGAAACTGTAATGCCTTTTATGACCTCGCATCTGAAGTCACAAATGGTTGCTTATGTATTATTCTACAAACCACAGAGGTTAGCCCGTATGCAGTGTGGGAAGGGACTATACAAGGACATAAACAACAGGGAATAGGATCTTTAAGAATCATTTTGGAAGGGTAGTTACACCAATCCAAACCATAATTTTCCTTCATGTGATTCAAGCAGTTTACATAGAGAAAAAAACTTCATTAATGAACAGTAAAGTCTACTTTTAAAATATTGGTTCAATTTCCTTTCCAGTCCTTATTTACATGCATAAGCTGTGTACATTAACACTCACAGAACACTCCACCCAACAATAGCAGAATATACATTCTTTTCAAAGTGCAGAACATTCACTAGGGTGTATTTACTAAGGTAACCCATATCTAGATCATAAATTAAGTCTCAATAAAAGTAGAAGGATTCAAGGCATATAAGGTTTAGTTTTTTTTTTTCCCCCTAGGAAATCTGATTATCATTGGCCATATAAGGTTTTGAATATGGTATCTTATTCATTCATGAACACCCATATACCTGGCCTTGGGGCTCCAGGTATATCTGACCATGGCGGAGTTAAGGTAGAAATCAGTAATAGAAACATCTCTGGAAAATCCCTCAATATATAGAAACTGAATAATACACATCTATATAACCCATTGGTCAAAGAAAAATTCCAAAGGAAAAACTAGATAATATTTATCTTTTCAGTTTATAAATTTATAAAAGTATAAAATCATGGTTTTGAAAATATGAGTTCTCTCTGTGGGAAGATTTTTAAATAAAAATTCAATTTCTTTATAAACATACAGGTATTTGGGTCATTTGTTTATTCTTGAGTGAAACTTGTTTGTTTGGGTTCCAATGAATTTTTCTATTTTATTAAATGAGTAAAGTTGTCTTGCTATTTCCTAGTGTATTTTTAATATATGTGGAATCTGTAGTGATAGCATCTCACTCATTTCTGATATTGGTAATTTGTCTCCTCTCTTTTGTCCTGAGCAGTCTGGCTAGAGATTTACTGATTTTTATTAAACTTCTCATAGAACTACTTTTTATTTATTTTATTTATTTATTGGCTGCACCATGGGGCTTATGGGTTCTTATTTCTGTGACCAGGAATTGAATCCAGGCCCTTAGTAGTGAGAGCATGGAGTCCTAACCACTGGACCACCAGGAAATTCCCATAGAACTACCTTTTAGGTTCGTTGACTTTCTCTATTATTTGTTTTCTATTTCACTGATCTCTGCCCTTGATTTTTATTATTTCCTTTCTTCCAGTTGTTTCAGGATTTATTTGTTCTTCTTTTTCTAGTTTATTAAGGTGCAAGCTGAATCACTGTTTTGAGACATTTTTCTCTAATATTTAGTGCTATTAATTTCCCCAAAGTATGCAGTCATGGCATCCCACAAATATTTTGCTTCCATCTTTAGTTTGTTAAAAATATTTTGTAATTTTCCTTTTGAGTTCATTTTTGATCTGTGAGTTATATAGAAGTATTGTTATTCAGCTTCCATATGTTGAGGGATTTTCCAAAGATGTTTCTAACACTGATTTCTAGTTTAACTTCACTGTGGTCAGATATACCTTGTATGTACTGTAAACAAAGAACAAAAGAGCATTTTTGCTCACCAACCAATTCTACAGGGAATAACCTGCTGCAGATGCTCACCAACAGCACACTCTGCTTCACACAGAAGAAAGGATGATCTCAGGATGCTCTGTGCTTTGTACAAGCAGGCCCCTTAGATGTATATCTCAGGAAGATTTTTAATGAACTCAGATTCTTGCATCTTCCCACATATAGGAAAGCACTGAAATCATTAACCTGAGATATCTATTCTTTGTGACTAAAGAATACCAAGGAGAGATAAGAAAGCCTACCTCAGTGATCAAGGCTAAGAAATATAGGAAAATAATAGAATGGGAAAGACTAGAGATCTCTTCAAGAAAATTAGAGATACTAAGGGAACATTTCATGCAAAGATGGTGCACATTAAAGGACAGAAATGGTATGGACCTAACAGAAGCAGAAGATATTAAGAAGAGGTGGCAAGAATACACAGAAGAACTGTACAAAAAAGATCTTCATGACCCAGATAACCATTATGGTGTGATCACTCACCTAGAGCCAGACATCCTGGAATGCGAAGTCAAGTGGGCCTTAGGAAGCATCACTACGAACAAGGCTAGTGGAGGTGATGGAATTCCAGTTGAGCTATTTCAAATCCTAAAAGATGATGTCATGAAAGTGCTGCACTCAATATGCCAGCATATTTGGAAAACTCAGCAGTGGCCACAGGACTGGAAAAGGTCAGTTTTCATTCCAATCCCAAAGAAACGCAATGCCAAAGAATGTTCAAACTACCACACAATTGCACTCACCTTGCATGCTAGCAAAGTAATGCTCAAAATTCTCCAAGCCAGGCTTCAACAATATGTGATCCGTGAACTTCCAGATGTTCAAGCTGGATTTAGAAAAGGCAGAGGAACCAAAGATCAAATTGCCAACTTCTGCTGGATCATCGAAAAAGCAAGAGTTCCAGAAAAGCATGTACTTCTGCTTTATTGACTACGCCAAAGTCTTTGCCTATGTGGATCACAACAAACTGTGGAAAATTCTTAAAGAGATGGGAATATCAGACCCCCTGACCTGCCTCCTGAGAAATCTGTATGCAGGTCAAGAAGCAACAGTTAGAACTGGACATGGAACAACAGACTGGCTCCAAATCGGGAAAGGAGTATGTCAAGGCTGTATATTGTCAGCCTGCTTATTTAACTTATATGCAGAGTAGTAGTAATAGTGTTAGTTGCTCAGTTGTGTCCGACTCTTTGCGACCCCATGGACTATAGCCTGCAAGTCTCCTCTGTCCATGGGATTTTCCAGGCAAGAATACTGGAGTGGATTACCATTCCCTTCTCCAGAGGATCTTCCCAACCCAGGGATTGAACACAGGTCTCCTTCATTGCAGGCAAACTTTTTACCATTTGAGCTACAGGGAATACCTGATATATATGCAGAGTACATTATTTGAAATGCCGGGTTGGATGAGGCACAACCTGGAATCAAGATTGCTAGGAGAAATATCAATAACTTCAGATAAGCAGATGACACCACCCTTATGGCAGAAAGTGAAGAAGAACAAAAGAGCCCCTTGATGAAAGCCCCTCCTCTTCAGAGGAGAGTGAAAAAGTTAGCTTAAAACTCAACATTCAGAAAACTAAGATAATGGCATCTGGTCTCATCACTCCATGGCAAATAGATGGGAAAACAATGGAAACAGTGAGAGATTTTATTTTATTGGGCTACAAAATGACTGCAGATGCTGACTGTAGCCAGGAAATTAAAAGACGCTTGCTCCTTGGAAGAAAAGCTTTGACAAACCTAGACAGCACATTAAAAAGCAGAGACATTGCTTTGCCAACATCCGTCTGTCTAGTCAAAGCTATGGTTTTTCCAGTAGTCCTGTATGGATGAGAGATTTGGACCATAAAGAAGACTGAGCAATGAAGGATTGATGTTTTTTTTTTAACTGTAAAGAGTTAAAATCTGTTAAAGTTAAAGAGTTAAGTCTGTGAACTCTTGCGAGTCCCTTGGAGGGCAAGGAGATCCAGTCAGTCAATCCTAAAGGAAATCAGTCCTGAATATTCATTGGAAGGACTGATGCTGAAGCTGAAACTCCAATACTTTGGCCATCTGATTGGAAAAGCTGACTCATTGGAAAAGACCCTGATGCTGGGAAAGACTGAAGGCGGGAGGAGAAGAGGAGGACAGAGGATGAGATTGTTGGATGGCATCAGCGACTCGATGAACAGGAGTTTGAGTAAGCTCCGGAAGTTGGTCATGGACAGGGAAACCTGGCATGCTGCAGTCCACGGGGTCACAAAGAGTCGGACACAACTGAGCAACTGAACTGAACTGAACAGTAATCTTCTGTTGTTCTTTAGTTGCTAAGTCATGTCTAACTCTTTTGTGACTCCATGGACTGTAGCCCACCAGGCTCCACTCTCCACCGAATTTCCCAGGCAAGAATACTGGGCTGGGTTGCCATTTCCTTCTCCAGGGGATCTTCCCAATCCAAGAATCGAATCCACATCTCCTACACTGACAGGTGGATCCTTTACCACTGAGCCACCAGGGAAGCTCTAGAAATCTTTTACCAAGATATATACCTGATTGCCAAAACTGTCACATATAAACCGGATTTTCTCGCACCTCTTGGGAGCAGTTTACTCAGAACTACTGAGTGACTTCCCTGGGCTTCCTGGTAGCTCAGTTGGTAAAGAATCTGCCTGCAGTGTGGGAGATCTGGGTTTGATCCCTGGATTGGGAATATCCCCCGGAGAAGGGAAAGGCTACCCAGTCCAGTATTCTGGCCTGGAGAATTCTTTGGACTGTATGGTCCATAGGGTTGCAAAGAGTTGGACACGACTGAGCGGCTTTCACTTTCATTGAGTGACTATCTGCTGGGCTGTAGTCCTTAGTAAGACCCTGAATAAAACTCATAGCTCTAATTCATTTTGCAGTACAGCAGAAATTAATACTACCTTGTAAATCAATTATACTCCAATAAAAATGAATTAAAAAATTAAAGCTCTTATATCATGAATTTTTCTATCAGTTGACTTAAATCCTATTACCTTTATTAAGACTTGTTTTACAATCTGGAATATGAGCTACTTAGGTAAATATTCTTGGTGCACTTTCAAAAGAATGTGTATTCTGCTATTGTTGGATAAAGTGTTCTATAAGCTTATTTTGTCAAATTTGTTGGTTGTGTTGTTCAAGTCTTCTATACCCTTAGTTATTTTCTGTCTACTTGTTGTGCCAGTTAACAAGTATGGGTATTGAACTCTCTGACTATAACTGTGGATTTATTTCTCATTTTATTATTTCCATCAGTTTTACTTTACTTATTTTCAAAATCTGCTCTTATGTATAAATGTTTAGGATCATTATGTCCTCCTGATGAATTGACCACATTATCATACTCAATGAGTATGATAACTCATTATCTTTAATAACTTTAATATCTTTAATAACTTTCTTTGATCCTCATAATATTCTTTTTTTCTGAAATCTACTGGCCTGATATTAATATAGCCTCTCTAGTTTTCTTTTTATTAGGGTTAGCATAGCTATGTGCCTATTTTATTTAAGGTACATTTCTGGTTGGCAGTACTTCTTACTCTTTTATCCAATTCAATAATCCTTAACTTTTAATTGGAGCTTTGATTATTTATGTATAGGGCTTCCCTGGTGGTGCAAAGGATAGGTTTCCACCTGTCAATGAAGGGGACACAAGTTCAATTCCTGGTCTGGGAGCATTCCATGTGCTCCCAGTGCTGTGGAGCAACTGAGCTTGTGTACTACAACCAAGGAAGCCCATACCCTGGAGCCAGCAAGTCGCAACTACCGAAACCTGTGGTCCTAGAGCCTGTGCTCCACAACGAGAGAAACCGATGCAATGAGAAGCCTGTGCACCAAAATTAGAGAAAGACCCAGTGCAGCCAAATATAAATAAATAAATAAAGCAGTGTGTGTATGTCAAAAAATATATAGGTTATACGTAATGAGATTATGTATAATGTGGAAAAAGTGACAGATTTTATTTTCTTGAGCTCCAAAATCACTGTGGAAGATGACTGTAACCATGAAATTAAAAGATGTTTGCTCCTTGGAAGAAAAGCTATGAGAAACCTAGATAGCCTATTAAAAAGAAGAAACATCACTTTGCTGACAAAGGTCTTTATAGTCAAAGCTGTGGTTTTTCCAGTAATCATGTATGGATGTGAGAGTTGGATAATAAAGAAAGCTGGGTACTGAAGAATTGATGCTTTTAAACTGTGGTGTTGGAGAAGACTCTTGAGAGTCCCGTGGACTGCAAGAAGATCCAACCAGTCAATCCTAAAGGAAATCAGTCCTGAACACTCATTGGAAGGACTGATGTTGAAGCTGAATCTCCAATACTCTGGCCACCTGATGCAAAGAAATGACTTAGAGCCTGATGATGTGAAAGATTGAAGGCAGGAGGAGAAAGGGATGACAGAGAATGAGATGGTTGGATGGCATCACCGACTCAGTGGACATGAGTTTGAGCAAACACAGGGAGATAATGAAGGACAGGGAAGCCTGGCAGGCTGTAGTCCATGGGGTCAGAAAGAGTCGCACACGACTTAGTGACTTAACAATGAGATTATAGACATGATTAGGTTTAAATCTGTCATGTTGATATTTATTGTCTATTTGTCCCATTTGTATTTGTTTTCTTTTTCCTCTTTTAAAAATTCCATTTATTTACTTTGTTGGGTTATTAGCTAGAGTGATTTGTTTTGTTATTTGGCTGGTTTATAGGGTTCATAGTATATTTAATTATTTCCTCTAGGACTCTCCCCAAGACAAATGAAAGCATATATCCATACAAAGACCTATACGTGAATGTTCATAGCAGCTTTATTTGTGGTAGCCAAAAACTGGAAACAGTCTAAATATCCATCAATACATGAGTGGATAAACAAATTTGGTATATCCATACAGTAGAATACCACTATTAGTAAAAAGGAATAAACTGTTGATAAACATGACAACGAGAAAGAGGGACTTCTCTGGCAGTCCAGCGGTTAAGACTTTGCCTTCCCATTCAGCGGGTGCTGGTTCCATCCCTGGTCAGGGAGCTAGGATCCCACATACCTCATGGCCAAAAAACAAAAATATAAAACAGAAAGAATATTGTAATAAATTCAATAAAGACTTTAAAATGGTTCACATAAAAAAATATTAAAAGAAGAAAAAACAAGAGTGAGTCCCCAAATAATTATGCTGAAAGAAGGCAGACCAAAAAAGTACATACTATATAATTCTATTTATATACATTCAAAAAATGCAAACTATTCTATAGCTAAGTAAGCTATATTTGTAGTTTTCTGGGGATGAATGGCAGGTAGTGTAAGCAAAGAAGGATGGGTGGGAAGGATGACGAAAGGGCACATGGAAGCTTTGTGGGGCAAGGTTTAATTATCTTGCTTGTGGTTATGATTTCACGTGTATATAGATGTCAAAATCCATCAAATTATATACTTTAAATACGTGAAGATCATTGTAGGTCAGTTGCACCTTATAAAGTTCTAAAAAGAAAATATTGGCAGGAATTTCCTGGCAGTCCAGTGGTTAGGACTCAGCACTTTCACTGCCATAGTTGGGATTTAATCCCTGGTCAGGAATCTGCAAGCCATGTAGCCAAAAAAAAGAAAAAGAAAAAAGAATGAAAGAAAGCAACGAAAAAAGAAAATGGGAAAGTAAGGAAATAAAAAGTGTAAATTATAATCTTGGCACTCAAATATGATAACTATTAGCAATTTGGTCACTATCAAACTCTACAAATTTTCAGACACCCAAGTGGTATCTGAAAATTTAAAAAAACTGTAGTATTCCATTGTGTTAAAAATTATTTTACCTTTCTCTAATTTCTAGGGTCAATTTATATTTGCCAAGGTAGTAGATGCTACTATTGTCATAATTATAATGAAATGAATACTTTTATTACTAATCATCCAAACAACAGATCTTGAAACCTTTCTGGGTTCACCTCTTTCACCACAAAATCAACGGATCACTGAGTTCTGTAATTTCTACCTTCTCAGTATCTCTCATATTTGTCACCTTCTTTCCACTCTCATCTTTAACGTGTTAAGTTAGTATAACTGTATTAGGCTTGCACAAAAATCACACAACATACGATCTGCTGTAAGGAGGAGTGTTCCCTCTGGCCTTGCAAAGAGTGATGGGGATGAGTCACTGTGTCAAAACTCGGGACCAACGTCACCAAGATTGACCCTCATTTCTCTTCTGAAAAAACTGAAATAATATCTCATTCTTTTATCTTAATGCTAAAGATACTAAAACAATAAATCTAAATGTAAATTAAAGCAATAAGTCTAAAACGTGAAAAAACAATTTTTTCTTGAACATTTATATGTTGTTACAAGCTGATCAATTAATTTAATAACTATGTTTTATATATCTGAATATTAATTACATATCTATATATATGTTTACATGGGTTCAACAACTCTTTCTCAGCCATATACAGCTCCCTTGGAAGGCTTTACCAAACTCTCCCTGTGGTTAAGACTCTAAGCTCTCTAGTGACTTAAGCTTGTACTACTTAACACATGTCTATAAGTTTATTAATAGCCTATTAATCCTCAGAGGACAAAGACAGATACTTAATACTGGCTGTTAAATTTTGCATAAATGAGTGTTTTTTCCTTTGTCCACATACTGATTCTCTTCAAGGCAGCTAACTAGTTAGGGGTGATTTTCTTTGTATAAATATCTAGTTATATTGGCTTACATGTTTAGTGACCCTATGGATTTGCCTACTACATAAATGATCTCAGAATACCCTCAGGACTTCTTAAGGAAGGGAATTGTTTTATCAAATCTACACCACAATGTTCATGTAAAAATATTACCCAATAGTAGCATGGTTTTTCATTCTTGATTTTGTCCAGAATTTTTGGGATAGTAAGATCCAGTGCGAGGGATTTATCAATGTGGCTTCATAGCATTTATTATCTATAACCCAAGTTGCTTGTAGCACATGGCAACTTGTATCGTGTCTTATTTAATTTTAAATTAACATAATACTCATAATCATAGAAGGTTGAACTCAAGTGTTTACTACTACTCACAAAATGTCACATTCAAGTAATGAAAAATAATCATAATCATAAACCCACTAAGACAGCACAAATGGGAGAGGAGTACACAGGGGTGTAGCTTCTTACATAAACTTACCATCACTCTTTCTGTCCTTGAGCCCTCCCTGACCTTGGCTGATAAGTACATGGGGTCATCGGGTTTGGAGCCTTTGCAGAGTTCCGTGGCGTAAATTGGCTTGCTTCCTATTGACTTTCCTTCACTGTAGGGTTATGATTGGGCCCTTAAAATGATTTGGTTATTTAAGTAGGCATCCATGATTCCATCAATTTTTCCAGCTTCCAAAAGAATTGCAGTTTCTCATGTTTCATCTCTTTTCCTCTTTGACTTATGGGTTTATAGTGTTTCTTTTTTTTTTTTTAATATGGAATGCTTCACGAATTTGTGTGTCATCCTTGCACAGGGGCCGTGCTAATCTTCTCTGTATCCTTCCAATTTTAGTATATGTGCTGCCAAAGCGAGCACTGTGTCTGTTTCTTTTCTACCATTTTATTAGGTGTCAGGAGGAATGGTATAAGTATGGTTTCAATGAAAGCCTTTTTTCCTTTGTTCTTAGTGTTTTTGTGTGTGTTTCCCCAACTGATAGTGAACTCCAAGTAAATCACTGTTGAAGTGTTATTTATACATTGTAGTATGGACAGGGAGGCCTGGCATGCTGCGATTCATGGGGTCGCAAAGAGTCGGACACGACTGAGCGACTGATCTGATCTGATCTGATAGTACCTTCCAAATAGGAGTTATACTGATGTTTGTGGTTATTATTGATAACCTTGAATAGCATGTGCAAGTATCCTTGCTGCTGCTGCTAAGTCGCTTCAGTCGTGTCCAACTGTGTGTGACCCCACAGACGGCAGCCCACCAGGCTCCCCTGTCCCTGGGATTCTCCAGGCAAGAACACTGGAGTGGGTTGCCATTTCCTTCTCCAATGCATGAAAGTGAAAAGTGAAAGTGAAGTTGCTCAGGAGGATACAAAAGACTTTCCAAAGACATAAATTTCCAGGTCCTCAACTTCCATCCATACTCTCTCCTAAAATGCATCTGAGAATGTCTGCAGCCCAGATGTCATCCTGGCTTTCTCTTCTCTCTTCCTCTTTCATAGTACCTTTCTCTCTCTCACACACACACACCACCACCACCACCACACCTACACCTACATCTTTTTATGGCATAATTTTACCAAGATGTAAAAACCTGAAGGACAGCATACAAAAATACAATTTGAAATATTCCTTTGGGCCAACTGCTTTCAATTTGTTGTCATTATTTAGTCACTAAGCCATGTCGGACTCTATGCGACCCCATGGACAGACACTACGAGACCCCTTTCAATTAAGGCACTGTAGTCCAAGGTCTGAATATATATTTGGCCTATTATCAATTTAGATATACTGTAAAGGAGAAGGGAGGATGTAATGACCATCTCTTCCATTTGTTGCCAAAGACGTTTGCTGCATGGAATACTGTGAAATTAAGGAAAGCTAGGCTGAGAAATGTTGAAGGTGATGACACCTAATTTCTTCCTACTAATGGCAGGTCTCCATGTCTTAACCACCTTAGAACACTATTATTCAAAATGCATAAAAAACCTACAAAGACAGCACCAGATCATGGATTCTAAACATCATTCTCCAATTAAAAACCAGGATAAAAATTGGAGAAGTGGTTGGTTCAAAGACAGGGCAAGGAGATCACAAGATGAACCCAGAACACCTTGTGATTTCAAAAAGGAAGGAAGTACTAATAAAAAGATGAAGATTTAAAAAAAACAAAAACAAAGGAGCCAACCTGAAGGAATGCTTCTAATAGTCAAAGGTGGAATAATTGGAGCCAAAAAACAATGCTTTTATTGAATTTTAACCCACAGAACAGAAGAAACATTGACGAGTCCACAGTACCATTGATTAAATGACTGGGAGAGAAGCAGCAGCGCTTCCTTATAGTATAATTCCAATTAGTGTAGAAGTAAAGAGGAAAATGGAAAATTACCATTTGTCAAACATCACAATAACTATTGTTATCTACATTAAAAGTAGTAGGTGACTGTGAGGACAATTTGCAGTCTCAAAGTATCTCCTCCAAGATATCTATCAATTAAAAAGGGAAAGACAGTCTTTGTAATGGAGAAATCTGATGAAACCACCCTACCCCAGTGATCAAGGTCAGTATCACCAATAGTAAATTACTTTATTGATATTGGGAATTTTTCATTTCTGTGCTATTATTCTAAAAAGCCTAACGTCAGTTCAGCCATGAGAAAACATTTGACAAATCCAAATTGTGGGACATTAGACAAAATAACTGATCAATACTCTTCAAAAGTGACAAGGGCATGAAAGATAAGGAAAGACAAAGGAACTTAGAGACAGTAGTAGATTTAGAAGTAACTAAATGCATTTTCTGGGTAATATAATGGAACAGAAATAGAACATAACTGGGAAAACTGGTGAAATGTGAGTAAAGTTTTTGGTTTAACTAACAGTATTTTATCAAATATTAATTTCTTGGTTCTGCTCATTGTACTGGAGAAGGCAATGGCACCCCACTCCAGTACTCTTGCCTGGAAAATCCCATGGACGGAGGAGCCTGGTAGGCTGTAGTCCATGGGGTCTCTAGGAGTTGGACACGACTAGAGACTTCACTTTCACTTTTCACTTTCATACACTGGAGAAGGAAATGGCAACCCACTCCAGTGTTCTTGCCTGGAGAATCCCAGGGACGGAGGAGCCTGGTGGGCTGCCGTCTCTGGGGTCGCACAGAGTCAGACACTACTGAAGCGGCTTAGCAGCAGCAGCAGCTCATTGTACTATGGTTATGTAAGATGCTACCATTAGGGGAAGCTAGGTGAGGTATACATGGAAATTGTAATTTTACAGATTTTCTGTAAACCTACGGTTAGTTCAAATTAGCAAGTTAAAAAAATAAATAAAATCATGACTATGAAGTACACTTTCTCTGTACTTTCCTCCATTTCCAGTGCTAACTTTTGGCGTAATGCCAAAACAAATTTACTATATTGTAGTCATACTAACAATCGTTTGAGGAGTAAAAACCTATGATCTGATTATGACTCCTTTTGATATGGTTCTGAGAAATAATACATTTATTACACATGCCAGGGATTCAACTTCCAGAGTTCTGCTTTTAGGCAGGATAGGGTAAATTCTTTGGAAGTTACCCTCCACTGTGCCATTGAGTCTGCTTTTTTGAGTAAACTGAGTGACTAGAGTAAGGATCTTGACCTCTGTACTTTTCCAGGTATACCTTTGAATAGTTGTAATAGTAAAAATAATTAGAATTTAAATGTTCTTACCATCTAAATGGATAAGAAATGGCATTAAGAAAAATAGCAGAGACATTAAAGAAGCTTAAGCTCATCAGCACAAACTGAGTTTTATTTGATTGCAAGTGATATAACCTATGTACATGTTTCCCTTCCAAGTTTTTTCACCGCTAAAATTGCCCTTACAGAGATTACAAACATTGTAAACTGCATTTCATTAGTAGTTTATCAAATCTGCCTGTCAACTGACACATTCTGTATAGAGCCTTAAAAATGATGTTTTGAGAGTATTTATAATCACTGAAAGCAGATGATTCTGTAAAACAGGTAATTACAGATCTTTAAACTGACAACATACATATATTTAAACATTTAAATAGAAGTTCATTTCCTTCAAAAGTAATTTTCTACTGCTTTTTCATAAAAATATAAAAAGACAACATCTGTAGTTTTAAAAACCTATATTTAACCTAAATCAAGATTTTTCTACAAACGATACCTCTTTCCAAAAAAGTTTAAAACACACCACAAAATAATGTGATGTTAAATCAAATAATTTCATCATGACAGAGTATTTTACTTTTAAGAAATACTTGGCAGTATTTCTTTTTAAACTTTCATGCTAGATTTCAACTGTGTATATGCTATATAAACACACTAGATTAATCCAAGTCACTCATATTTATGCAGTAGACTCATATATGATGAGTTACCATATAAACAGTCATACCACAATTGCAAAATGGTAAAAGGCAATCTTTATGAAAACTTCATTAAAAAATTTAGTAAAAGGCAGTCAACATCACTCTAATTTTCTGTAAAAATCACATCTCTTCCTCCTACCCCTTTGAATGGTATCTTTTATAGCATATTGACACACAAAAGTATTAATATCCCTTTTACATAAGCTAGCTTTTTAAATGACTGCTTTCTTTTCTGACACATTGAATTTATCCAAAGGCACCAAGACTAGACTCCTATGTGGTTTCAGAATTTTTGTTCTTTTTTAAGTTCCTCTAGAATAATTTTCCTCAGAAAAGGGTAACTCTAAGAACCAGAAGAAAATGAATGATAAAACACAGTAACCTGAAACTTGTACCATCCAAAAAGTATAAATGTATTAATAGGTTTCTTGAACTTTCCATTTAGGACAAGAAGTCAGAACAACTTTCTGAACATAAACACAAAAATAGAGCACACTTAGTAACAGTAGGAAAACTCCTAAGCTTCTAATGCATTAAATCTTACATAATAACATACAGCCAAAAGCATTAGAAATTCACTGCCAGATATTATGATCCTTTATTCTGAAAAATGTCTGATACACAGCACTAACATGGAACAGAGTATGGCATTTATTTCACGGGGAGGAAAGATAGGTTTCATCACAAAAACAGATTTACTAGATTTCAGCTTTGATTGATTTTAGAGATATATTTTAAAGATAAAAAAGAAAAACAAGATTCATCCCTCAAATAAAAAAAGTCTTTATATATATGTGTATATATATATATATGTATATAATCCATTATTAATACTTTTTATGCTTTTACAATGTAAAACATTTAGAAACTTCTGAGCTCTAGAAATGTTGGCCAGTTAACCTATTTGGCCATAACACATTCTGAATTCCCTTCTGAGAATCACATTAATGTTTTCAGTCCATTAGTCCAATATGGATGGAGCAATTCTATTTCTTTTTCTTCTTCTTTGGTGGTTCATCATCAGAACTACTGTCTGTGCTGGTGCTGCTACTACTGGAAGAGCTGGAATCTGAGTCTGAATCAGAGGATGAGGAGGAGCTTGTGGAGGAAGCGGAAGATGATGAACTGGAGGAGCTTTCATCAGAGTCACTGTCCTCTGAGGAAGATGAGGTAGACGTCTCTTCACTCTCTGATGAAGAGTCACTGGCTGAACTGTCGCTGCTATTGCTACTGGAACTGGTTACACTTTTAGACCTATTAGACAATTATATGCATGAGAAGCCAACATTTAACAGAATGTTTAAAAGCAATTTCACTTGAGTGTTATGCATATATATATATACGTGTACTGAAGCTTTGCCAGTATGATATCACTAGATTTGATGCTTTATGGATTGCCTAACTGTTAGTAACCCTAACGTGCCCACCCTTTCACTCCAACTAGAAGGTCCTTAAATCTCTTGGATGGAATTTGAGAAAAGTGAACATACTATATATGCTTCAGAGTGAATGTTAGAATACAGTTGCGGTTTAACAATTGGGTTTATTTAAACTTCATGTACAGTGGTAAATGTTTCATAACCTTAACTACTTTAGACAAGATACAGCTGGCCAATAATTTCTTACCAATAATTTCTAATAAGATTTCCTAATCTAAGACAAGAGAAATTACTATTTCCAGATATAAGGACCCTGGAAAGTTGGAGAAAAAGGAGAAACAAAGGAAGAAACCCCAGACAAGTAAACAGAGGAAGGTATCAGAAAACAGGATGATGTCTAATCATGAATTGCAAACGAGAGACTTCAGATCCAAGTCTTGTAACTATTATTTTAAAATCAACCACCCTATCCCTCCAACTATTATTATATATTACCCATGTAATATTAAAGCCACACATACCTTTTCTTCTTGGTCTTTCTTTCTACGTTAGCTTCTCCAATGCTGATAAGCAACAGGGAAAGGGGGAGGAGCTCTTGTTAATACAGTGATTATAAACAGTTCAGACAAACCCTTCTGATATCCCCAAAACTGTTTTACACTGGAGAAACACTTTGTCTTTTGTAACATATACTGAGAGTCCAGTGTTTCTTATTATAACCAGGAGAAAAGTTTCCTATTGCAGGTGTATATGGTACCTGCATGAGCTACTCGGGTGACTCAGTGGTAAAGAATCTGCATGCCAATGCAGGAGACACAGAGATGTGGGTTCAATCACTGGGTTGGGAAGATCCCCTAGAGGAAGAAATAGCAACCCACTCTAGTATTCTTGCTTGAAAAATCCCATGAACAGAGGAGCCTGGTGGGCTACTGGCCATAGGGTCGCAAAGAATCGGACACAACTGAGCACATATGTGGTACATGCAGTTAAATTAACTAGCTCTAAAGACAGATGCTATCAACTGTATTTTAGAAGTCAGGTGAGTTAATAGTTAAGATGAGCAAACACAGTAATTTGCTGCTTTTTTAATCGTGAACTTAGGTTGACAGCTAAATCCACTACTTAGTGAACAACAGAACAAAGCAAATAATAGCAGAACAATTGTAATTTATAATTTGGTTTTCTAGAATGGTATTATAAGTGGTCATTTTATATAAAAAGAAAAGCAACTTAATTAAAAAATTTTTTCTTAAATGATTCATTTTGGTGTACACTTAAAACTAACACAACACTATAAATCAACAATTGTTGTTCTTTGCCACTAAGTCCTGTCTGACTCTTTTGCGACCCCATGGACTGTAGCCCACCAGGCTCCTCTGTCCATGGGACTTCCCAGGCAAGAATACTGGAGTGGATTGCCATTTCCTGCTGCAGAGGATCTTCCCAACCCAGGGATCGAACTCAAGTCTCCTACATTGGCAGGCAGATTCTTTACCACTGTGAGCTACCAGGGAAGCCCAAATGAACTATACTCCAATAAAAATTAAAAAGCCTAATTTCTTGAGACTTCTCTGGCGGTCTAGTAATTAAGACTCTGTGCTTCCACTGCAGGGGTTCTATTTTTTGCAAGATCCCACACGCCACTAGGCACAGGCAAAAAAATTTTTAAAACAAACAAAAAAACCTCCCAAACCATTTATTTTTCTGCATGTCCTCCAAATGTTCAGTTTTAAAACCAGAGACTTAATACTTTAAGATTATGCTCCCTCATTATTTATAAAGAAAAAAGTCTGGTGATTTTAAATATACAAATAGCTTGCTGCTATATAGCTGCCAAACAACATGCCTACTAAATCAGGCTTTCAAATTACAGAATTACTTCTATTACTCTATACTGTCCTATAAATTTAACATTTTTATATTCTGAACTTCTCTGCATATCCTAGATAATGCTTCTACCCTTATTTCCTAGATCTTCAAATACAAATATGTATTTACATAAAGTTGTTTTATTACTGAAGAATTGTCATTTTTGCAATTAAAATAAATGGTAGAAGTACATTTGTTGAGTCACACCACAAGAATTCAAGATCATTTAAATTCACACACTTCCATAATTTTATCACTGAACCAAAATAATTAGCAGTCTACGTAACACAGCCAAAACTAAAATTCATGTAGTTGTATGTATTTTTTAAGATCAAGATACTTGCATAATACAACTAGAAAAACAAAAGTCAAAAGTAGATGTTGAAATGAAATTATTCATAACTCTTATCATTTTTTGCTTACATTCCTAATTAATGAATTTTAAAAAATTATGTTTTTCTCCTCATCTTTCTTCTATCCTAAGTTTCAATATTTGCAGAGGGTATAAACTCTGGCATATTATATATAAAATATTGACATTTTAAAAAGAAAATTGTTATATCATTTTGATAATTGTAAATATCACAAAATTTTATACCTATCATAATTAATTTTAAAAAATATGAACAAGTTTATCTTTAATAATCGTACTTTTACATTATCCCTTTTCCTCTTTGAACCCATGCTTTTATTTTCCTTTCCCCACAGAATGTATCCTAATATATTTTTATGCCTGAAAATTTCAGTGACCACTTATATTTCTCTGCAATAAAAACAGAGACATAACATAACTTGAAATTGTTATCTTTTAATTATACGTGATCATAAAGTTTTAAAAGTGCTTAAAAACTCTGAGTTGAATTACCATAATCATTACTACTATGCAAATTGATTAAAACAATGTAAAATATATTATAAATTTTAGTAACTATTATGGAATGGCTACCCACTCCAGTATTCTTGCTTGGAGAATTACATGGACAGAGGAGCCTGGCAGGCTACAGTTGACGGGATCACAAAGAGTTGGACATGACTGAGCAACTAATACACACACATACATAAAATATTTTACTGCAACTATATCTTTTAAAGACATCAATTTTTTTTTCTAGTTTTTGTATCCATAAATCTTACTGCTTGACTATGACAGAATTTAGTATCAAGTTAATTCCTATATTTAATTTTTACAGATTTAACCTGGAGAAAGTTTGTTAACCTGAACAGGTAGACGGTATAGCAATGTCACTTAGTTCTTTGAATTCTTCCCATGCCAAATAAATTCCACAAGTCATATAATGATGTATTATTAAAATATACCTTTTGAAATAAGTTTTTAAAAATAATTTTATTTATTTTGGTTGTGCTGGGTCTTGTAAAGAGCTTAGCATGGTGCCTTGCACCAGTAATACTCATTAAACTTTAGCTAGTATTTTTAATCTAAATCTGGATAACCATTATAAGATATTTAGTCCCTTAATACATTTGATAAATAAAAATAAATATTCCTTTGGACACCACATGTAACCTTACCTTTGTTGTAATAATAATCTGTTTTCTTTTTCTTTTAAAGCTTTCTTTAGTTCTGCTGTTCTTGAAGGCCTATGTAGGTACTTTCTTTTTCCTGTGCATTCATAAGTCCAATGTCCAAATTCCAAGCATTTCTGACATCTTACATGTTGCTTATTTGCTTCACTACAGGATAAAAAATAAGAATACAGGCCTTAAATTTTTGACTTGACATTTTCTGCTGTGAGAAACATAAACAATATAAGCATTTGTTAGATTTAATCACTAAGCAATATAGTAAGTGGTTAAGGGCTGGAAGAAGCACAAGCTGGAAACAAGATTGCCGGGAGAAATATCAATAACCTCAGATATGCAGATGACACCACCCTTACGGCAGAAAGTGAAGAGGAACTAAAGAGCCTCTTGATGAAAGTGACCACCCTTACTGAAGAAAGTGAAGAGGAACTAAAGAGCCTCTTGATGAAGGTGAAAGAGGAGAGTGAAAAAGTTGGCTTAAAGCTCAACATTCTGAAAACTAAGATCATGGCATCTGGTCCCATCACTTCATGGGAAATAGATGAGCAAACAGTGGAAACTGTCAGACTTTATTTTTTGGGGTTCCAAAATCACTGCAGATGGTGACTGCAGCCATGAAATTAAAAGACGCTTACTCCTTGGAAGGAAAGTTGTGACCAACGTAGATAGCATATTCAAAAGCAGAGACATTACTTTGCCAACAAAGGTCCGTCTAGTCAAGGCTATGGTTTTTCCTGTGGTCATGTATGGATGTGAGAGTTGGACTGTGAAGAAAGCTGAGCGCCGAAGAATTGATGCTTTTGAACTGTGGTGTTGGAGAAGACTCTTGAGAGTCCCTTGGACTGCAAGGAGATCCAACCAGTCCATCCTAAAGGAGATCAGTCCTGGGTGTCCTTTGGAAGGAATGATGCTAAAGCTGAAACTCCAGTACTTTGATCACCTCATGCGAAGAGTTGACTCATTGGAAAAGACTCTGATGCTGGGAGGGATTGGGGGCAGGAGGAGAAGGGGACGACAGAGGATGAGATGGCTGGATGGCATCACTGACTCGATGGACGTGAGTCTGAGTGAACTCTGGGAGTTGGTGATGGACAGGGAGGCCTGGTGTGCTGCAGTCATGGGGTTGCAAAGAGTCGGACACGACTGAGCGACTGACCTGAACTGAAGAGCTTGGACCTTAGAGTTAGACTGAGTTCAGATCTTGTTTAGAACTCAGTTCTTGATTAGAACTGAGTTCAAATCTTGTTTCCTCAATTCCATTCCAGCAAGGGCAGACTAGGTAATTCAGATCAACTCTTCAGCTTAGAATTAGAAAAGATAGCCAAAACATTTTAAACAACCTGCTCAAGGATCAGAGAACTAACAAAGAGATTAAAGAATCACCAAGCCAAGACATGGAAGAGGAGGGAAAACCAGAGTGGTCAGCTCTACATTTAACTCAACTCTTGTCCTGGGGCCTTTTCCCATCTCAGGAGAGTAAACAAGCATCATTTATAACAAGCAAAGGAGACAAATTATGCACTCAGAGTTAGGACTCTGAAGAGCTTTACCCTAGGAATAAAGCAATGGTGTATGAAGTGCTGCCCAGCTTCTAGTTACCTAGGAGACTAAGAAATATCTCAGTCCCTGAGACTGAATTAAGATTGACAAGTGGAGAAAAACAGATAAAAGAATTGGAAAGGAAGAAATAAAACTGTCATCCCTTACTGATGATGTATCATGTGCATTGCAAATCCAAAATACTCTATAGATAAATTTTTATTTTACTCTTTGGCCACGCTGTGTGGCATGTGGGATCTTAGTTCCCCAACCTAGGATTGAAACCTCTGCCCCTTGCATTGGAAGTGTGGAGTCCTAACCACTGACTGCCATGAAGTCCACAAATATTTTTTTAATAATTAGAATTCATAAGTGAGTTTCAGTTCAGTTCAGTCACTCAGCCATGTCTGACTCTTTGCAACCCCATGGACTGCTGCACGCCAGGCTTCCCTGTCCACCACTAACTCCCGGAGCCTATTCAAACTCATGTCCATTGAGTTGGTGATGCCATCCAACCATCTCATCCTCTGTCCTCCCCTTCTCCTCCTGCCTTCAATCTTTCCCACTATCAGGGTCTTTTCCAATGAGTCAGCTTTTCCAATCAGGTGGCTAAAGTATTGGAGTTTCAGCTTCAACATTAGTCCTTCCAATGAATATTCAGGGTTGATTTCCTTTAGGACTGACTGGTTGGATCTCCTTGCAGTCCAAGGGACTCTCAAGAGTCTTCTCCAACACCACAGTTCAAAAGCATCAATTCTTCGGCACTCAGCTTTCTTTATAGTCCAACTCTCACATCCATACATGACTACTGGGAAAACCATAGCTTTGACTAGATGGACCTTTGTTGGTAAAGTAATGTCTCTGCTTTTTAATATGCTGTCTAGGTTGGTCACAGCTTTTCTTCCAAGAAGCAAGTGTCTTTTAATTTCATGGCTGCAGTCACCATCTGCAGTCATTTTGGAGCCCCCCAAAATAAAGTCTCTTACTGTTTCCATTGTTTCCCCATCTATTTGCCATGAAGTGATGGGACTGGATGCCATAATCTTAGTTTTCTGAATGTTGAGATTTAAGCCAACTTTTTCATAAGTGAGTTTAGAAAGGTTTTATATTAGGATCAGTAAACTTCTCTTTGAAGAAATGACTGTTTAGGTCTTCCTCCCACTTTTTGATTGGGTTGTTTGTTTTTCTGGTATTGAGCTACATGAACTGTATATTTTGGAGATTAATCTTTTGTCAGTTGTTTCATTTGCAATCACCTGCCTTCTAAGGGTTGTCTTTTCATCTCGTTTATAGCTTTCTTTCCTGTGCAAAAGCTTTTAAGTTTAATTAGGTCCCACTTGTTTATTTCTGTTTTTATTTCCATTACTCTAGGAGGTGGGTCAAAGAGGATATTGCTGTGATTTACATCAGAGTGTTTTGCCTATGCTTTTCTCTAAGAGTGTTATAGTTTCTGGCCTTTAATCCATTTTGAGTTTATTTTTGTGTTTGGTGTTAGGAAATGTTCTAATTTCATTCTTTTACATGTAGCTGTCCAGTTTTCCCAGCACCACTTATTGAAGAGATTGTTTTTTCTCCATTGTATATTCTTGCCTCCATTGTCAAACAGAAGGTGTCCGTAGGTGCATGGGTTTATCTCTGGGCTTTCTATCTTGTTCCACTGAAATATAGTTCAGTTTTTGTGCCAGTACTGTCTTTATTACTGTAGCTTGGGATGTTCTTTTTATAACTATTTATTAAGGACTATTTATGTTGTCTGAACTTTTTTGTAGATCGTGTTATAGGTCATAATAAAATTTTTTAAAAATCTTGGCTCTTTCACTACATAGTTTTAGGCTCTTTAGAAAGCTGATTTTTGAACCTCAGTTTCTTATTCTAGAAAATGGGACAATATCTACTTCACTAGATTATTGTGAGAATTAGATAAGACCATAGCCATGTTTTATACTTACTGTATGTCAGGAATTTAGCTAAATACTACTTATGCATAAACACATCTAATCCCCATGACACCTCAATGAGTTTGAGAACAATATCCTCATTCTACAAACTGGGATGTTTGTATAGCAAGCAACAAGGAATCTGGCATACAGTAATACACAAATGGGAGCTGTGACTATCAGCCTACACATTAGGCTAATCAACTATGTGGACTGATGATACTTTGCAATTCCTCAAACATGGGTGCATGATGAGATGCTGGACTTTTAATTTCAACATAGAGCAGTCACCTTTTTATCCCTGGAGAACACATAATTGGTGTTCAGTAAATATTTGTAAAATGAATGACTGTTAAAGTAGGCAAGGGTTTAAGAGAACATATATTGTTTATAGTATGCTTTTCATTAATTAGTTGCCACATTGTGGGCCAGCTTCTGTAATTTTGGCAATAATTTATTCTGGACTTCCCTGGTGGTCCAGTAGTTAAGAATCTGCCTACCAATGCAGGGGACACACAGTTTGATCCCTGGTCAGGGAAGATCCACATGTGTTGGGACAACTAAGCCCTGGAGCTGCAACTACTGAGCCCACACACCACAACTACTGAAGCCCAAGTGCCGTAGAGCCCGTGCTCTGCAACAAGAGAAGCCACCACAATAAGAAGCCCACGTACAACTAGAGAGCAGTCCCTGCTCAATGCAACCAGAGAAAGTCCACGTGCAGCAAAGGAGACCCAGTGAAGCCAAAAATAAATAGATAAATAAATACATTAAAAAAACTTATTTTTAGCACTTGTCCAAAAACAAGCCAATCCTAATGTGAAAAATTAATGTTTCAAGTAAGGAACTAAGACCCAGCAGTAGTATTAAAAGATAATAAAGAAGAGTCAGCTTTTTGCCTAGTAATAGTTCATAAATTTCCGTAAACAACTGTCAATACCATGACTATAACTTCAGAGTTTATCTCAATATGTAATAGTACAGCAAATTGTTAAGGCTTTCTATAATAAAAGACTTTATGGACTTAATATTAAGTTGCCCACTTTTCAGGTAAAAAGAATCACTAACATTTAATATATACAGGTGGTGCCAGTGGTAAAGTATCCACCTGCCAACGCAGGAGACAGAAGACACACAGGTTTGATCCTTGGGTTGGAAAGATCCCCTGGAGTAGGGCATGGAAACCCACTCCAGTATTCTTGCCTGGAGAATCCCATAGACAGAGGAGCCTGACAGCCTTCGGTCCTTATGGTGGCAAAGAGTTGGATATGACTGAAGTGACTTAGCACACACATTGTAATGCAGGGCTTCCCAGGTGGCTCAGTGGTAAGGAATCCACCTGCCGAGCAAGAGACACGGGTTCAACTCCTGTGTCGGGAAGACCCCCTGGAGAAGGAAATGGTAACCCACTCCAGTATTTGTTGCCTGGGAAATCCCATGGACAGAGGAGCCCTGTAGGCTACAGTCTATGGGGGTCACAAAGGAGCTGGACATAACTTAGCGACTAAACAACAACTATTGTAATATGCATCTCAGAAATGATAAAATCAAAAACAGTAAAGGATAATTAGTAAAAAATGTAAAATCATGACTCTAATACAAATATATAATGAACACATGTCAAAGATTTTATTTAATCATTAATTAATAAGGGAACCAGTAAGATGTTGGAACTGGTTTAGAACAGTATTCAAACAACACACATATATGGGCAATCAGAAATGCAGGAAACAAATTTACTAATAGTTAAAAACTGGTCAACAGCTACAGGGCAAGAATCAGTTGTACTGCTTTGCATGGGTAAGAATCTTCTCTTTGATTTTTCTACAATTTACAGAGTTTTAAAATAGGTCAAAGACAATAAGGCACAGGTCCTGATAGGGTCACATGGCCAGGAGAGGGGATTAGACAACTCAGCAGTAATCTTATTTTTTTTTTAATCCATTTCAAAGTCTTTCACAATATTTCCTAATAATGAAATTATGGAGGAGGATGGAAGCCTTTCAGAATCAAGAAATAAAGTCTTCTTCTCCAACTTACAGTTTGTTTTCCCAATATTGTAAGTAATTTATAGCCTGGGATGTCAGCTATTAAAAATATTATTGGCCAGCACTGTGGAGTTTGTTTTTTGTTGTTATAAACAGAACTTTCACTAGTATCTGAAGCCCACCTATGATGTTCTAAACGTTAACTAGAGACTTCTCTGATGGTTCAGTGGTTAAAACTCCAGCTTCCGCGACAGAGGGCACAGACTCGATCTCTGGTCAGGGAGTTAATATCCCAATGCCATGAGGCACAGCTAAAAATAAGTAAATAGATAAACATTTACTAACTAATCATTCTTAAAAATACTTATATCTTCTATATAGAATGCTGATACAGACCTATAATTTCAAAATAAACAAGACCAGCAAGCATTGCTTTTCGAATGAATACCCTATTTAATAACATTCCTTTTCTATAGCCTAAGCTAAGGTTTAAGGAAGTGTTTTTAACAGTACAGCCTTTTTATGTGAAACAACCTCCTTTGATACCTGAAATATTAAGATATGTCTGCCAGATTGGCAAAACTTTAAGTCTATGGTTGGCAAAGGTGGAGAATTGGCACTCTGAATATAGTAAAATATACATTTTTTAATGCTGGTATGTAAGTTGCAGAAACTTTCTGAAGGGCTATGTGGTTAACATGCAACAAAAATCTTAAAAATGTACATATCAAATAAACAAAAAATATAATACCAATAATGGTTATGTATCTAGAGGATCCCTAAGAGTTCCATTTATTATTAAACTAATAAATGAGTTTAATAAATTCATAGGATATAAGGTCAGTATACAGAAGTCAATATACTAGCAATGAACAATTGGAAATTGAAGTAAAACAATACTACTACAATACTTAATTTTATCCTTGTTAAATTTCTTCTCATTAGACTCAACATAGAGTTCATCTGTCAAGACCTTTCTGGATTGGGATCTCGTTATCCATTGTATTAGTCACTCTTCTTAGCTTGTGTTTGATAAACATGCACATGTGTCCTCATCCAAGTCATTTATAAAAATTGTTGACAAGATCAAACCTGAGTACCACACTGAGGCCACCATGTATATTTACTTAAACCCATTAAACAATACTCTCAGTTCATGATGTTCAACTGATGTACCTAATAGTTCTGCTTTGTTCACAAGGATACTGTGAGAGACTTTCTAAGACGCCTTATTGAAATCCAAATACCTAAAAAAGGCAATAAGGGTATCAATCTGTAATGATTTGATACCTGATGAACTTGGCTTTTACTTCTGAACAGATTTAATATATCCAGCCAGAATTTTGCCTGGAGTGGACCTCAAGTTCACAAGTCTAATTTGTGGAATCTACGCTTCTCACTTTGAAAATCAAAACAACATTTGCCAACTTCTAGTCCTTTAGTGTCACTCCTGTTGGCCAGAGGTCCTCAGATTACCAGCAGCACTACAGCCATTTCACTTGGAAATTTTCTGTTATGTTGGGGACCAAATTACCTGGGTCAAGCGCCTTAAACACATTCAGAGTGGCTTAGGGCTCTAATACCCACTCCTCAAGTATCCTGGGCATCAGTTCTACTCTTGTCATTCTGCATACAATTATGTTTGAGTTAAATCTGATTCAGAGTTAAGTCCCTGAAAGATCTGCTGAATGGGAAGTTCAAATTTTCCCCCTTTCCTCCTTTGGTCCAAAAACTTTTAAAAAACGTCAATACTACTTTCTCACTTGTCATAACTTGTAGCTTAAAAATTGTTCTTATGGAAGTGCTATCTGCTCTTTACAAACAAATCTTTTTGATGAATATAAAATAAAAAGCAAAAGCTCCTCTTTTACTTTCTCTCCCAAAATATTCCCCAAATTTTCCTGCACTCTTCTTGCCTCTAATGGCCCTCGGTCTCCAACTCCCTGGGAGTTGTCCTGACAGCCTTTAAACCATGACAGGTTTTGTTACACACCATGTTTTCTTCCTGGTAAGACCAGAAGCTCCTAAAGCTTTGTTTTTTACTTCTATGTAGCTCATGTACCCAATACAAGCATACTGAAGAAACGGAACATTTGTTAACTCTGTGATACTCTAAAACTTATGCTAAAAGCATTAAAAGTTTTACTTTCAAAAGTGGACACTGTTTGATTTAGTCAATCTAGCCATCATCACCTCCTCTGACCTATCCACCCATTGTTTATAAAGACCCATTCAATTATGCTGGGAAGAGAAAGTGAAAGTCAAAGTTTCTCAGTCGTGTCCCACTCCTTGGGACCCCATGGACTATACAGTCCATGGAATTCTCCAGGCCAGAATACTGGAGTGGGTAGCCTTTCCCTTCTCCAGGGGATCTTCCGAACCCAGGAATAGAACTGGGGTCTCCTGCGTTGCAGGCGGATTCTTTACCAGCTGAGCCACAAGGGAAGAGAATGAGATCCAAATTAATCAGAACTTCATATTCCCATAGACATGGTTTAGGGTAGGGCATGTAATCCAATCTAGACAATGAGATGCTATCAACTTGAAACTGAGAGGATATAAAGGACTCTAGATACTGCAGCCATTTTAGGACCAAAGGAGTGATCTATCCAAGTATGGAACCAACATCCAAAAGAGCAAACCTAAGAGACACTAGACCCTGGTAACACCATTTAAGTGGACATCTATTTAAGTAGAACTGTTACTCCATTCTAGATCTCAGAACCATCTTGGAAAAGCCTTCTTCCTCCACCAAGCATACTACTACTTCACTCTGATTCCCTAAGTCTTTATCTTTATGATCAAGGAACTCTTTTCATCCAGCATGAGAGGCAGAGTCTGATTAAAGAGAGAAGAAAAGGATCAGGACTTAGAATAAAAAACTATAAATACAAAAAGGAATATAAATATACACACTGGAGCAGACTGAATGATGTATTATAAACAGGCAAACAGTGATGGCATGAAAAGCTGAGAGTGAATAAGTGGTGAATGTTGTCTGGGTGTGCAGATTGGTAGAAGAAAAAAAAAAAAGGCTGTACAAGAAAGGGGCATATGACACGAACTCCTGCATTATCTGTTCACAGCAAACCTCTTGTGCCCTTCTCTAGCTCATTAGCTGCCACAGTGGACATCTTTCAGTTCTTAGAAACTAAGTTCTCTCCTGTTTCAAATTAATTATGCTGTTCTGAATGCTCTTTCCCCCAATCCTCTCACGACTGACTCCTTTCTCACACTTTTCATCTCTGTTCAAACCCCACCTCTTTAGAGATGCCTTTCCAGTCCAACCAACCTAACCTGGACCGTTCTCTTTTCCCACCATCTCATTTCCTTCAAAGCTCTTACTATCCAACTGCATTTACTTAAAATGTTTAGTTTATCGACTCTTTCCACCAACAGAATGTAAGCTTCCTGAAAGCAGATATTCTGTCTTGAACACTTTCTTACACCCAAATAGAGCGATAGGTAATGCATACATTAGTATCTGTTAGAAAATGAATGGCAGAATGTAAGAAGATAACTTGGGAGAAAAGTCAGGCTGGTCCTAGGTAAGGCGATTACAATGGGGCAGGAAAAGCCAGCTGGCCTGGAGGTTGAACAGGAAGCTGAAGGTTTACGTGGGCGAGAGTAAGGGGTGTTGGATGCGGGCTACAAGCTTTGCCTGGTCACTTGTGGGGTGCGCCCACCGCTGCCCACCGGCTGGGTTGGGTAAACCGGCATAAATCACTTAGTAACCAATTCCTGGACGTCCCCTTCGCGGGAACCAAACGCGAGACTCTCTTCAGTCACCCCTAGGTCCCGCCCAGTGGCCTTACGCAGCCGTCTTCCACGAAATCGCTAGTGCACAGATATCAAACTTCTCGCCCCGGCCCGAGCCCCTTGTGGGCAGGCGACGTGTAAGAAAAACGGCCAGCCTCCGCCAGGCCAAGCTGAGGATCCGACACCGACCCCGCTTCCCGGCACCGCTCAATAGCCCGCTGACGCGCTTCTCTCCGCCCCCAGCCCGCCCCGCCGCCCAACTCCGGTCCTAACTTACGCTTGTCTCCGGGCTATGAGACGATGCATGGGAGTCGCCATCTTAGCGCGGCTGCCGACCGCCGCGCTGGGTTTTGGGAAACTCCTCGAAGTGGGCGGGGACTTCGAACCCTGAAGGGCGTAGGCGTGGGCGGAGCCAGTAGTCCTGGCTAGGCTCTGGAGCTGCTATTGGGGCAATAGTGGGTTAGGGCCTGGTGTGTTGTGTTTCCTGCATATTCTATAGTTTGAGGGAGAGGAACCCATAATCTGAACAATTGAAGGACGAGTCCACGTATATTGCTTGGAGAAGCAGGGAAGAACATTGTAGAATGAGGGATCTATCTATCCATCTTTATATACAAATCCATTTTTATATACATGAACGAATAAAGTTAATTGCTTAGTCGCATCTGACTCTTTTGGGACCTTATGAATTGTAGCCCACCAAGCTCCTCTGTTCATGAAATTCTCCAGGCAAGAATACTGGACTGGGTAACCATTCCCTTCTCCAGGGGATCTTCCCAACCCAGGGATCAAACCCAGGTCTCCCTTATTACAGGCAAATTCTTTACAGTCTGAGTCACCAGGGAAGCCCCACTGCAGTTTTCAGAAACTAGAAGTAGTCTGGATAGCAAAGTTTAAAAGAATAAGTTGAACAAGATTGACTATCAATTGAAAAAGACTGGGGCTTCCCTGGTGGCTCAGTGGTAAAGAATCCACATGCCAATGCAGGAGACACGGGTTTGATCCTGATGGGAGAAGATTCCACAGACGGCAGAGCAACTAAACCCATGTGCTGCAACTATTGAGCCTGTGCTCTAGAGCCTAGGAGGTGCAACTATAGAGCCTCTTTGCCCCAACTACTGAAGCCCGAGTGCTGTAGAGCCTGTGCTCTGCAACAAGAGAAGCCCCTGCTCGCTGCAACTAGAGAAAGCTCATGCACAGCAATGAAGATCCAGCACAGACAAAACTAAATAATAAAATGATTAAAAAAAGAGTGACTTTAGCAAACTATAAAGTGTACATATGTTAATTACTTATGCACATAATCATATTTTTATTAATTTCATAGTGATGTTAGAAGGTTATACAGGTAAAACTGCTTTGTCAACTAGAAAAAAATTATACAAATATTAATTATTTAAGGATATTTTAGCATTTAGTATCAGATCATGGAAATTTATTCCCTTAAATCCATGGTGTATGAAACATACATACCTTTTCAATTAATTAATTAGACTGCCTTGGGTGATAGTTGCATCATGTAGGATCTTTCATGGCAGTATATGGACTCTCTAGTTGCAGAACTAGGGCTCAGTAGTTGCAAAGTTCTGACTTAGTTGCTTCCAGGCACGTAGGATCTTAGGTCCTCAGTTCAGTTCAGTTCAGTTCAGTCGCTCAATCATGTCCGACTCTTTGCAACCCCATGGACTGCAGCACATCAGGCCTCCCTGTCCATCACCAACACCTGGAGTTTACTCAAGCTCATGTCCATTGAGTCAGTGATGCCATCCAATCATCTCATCCTCTGTTGTCCCCTTGTCCTCCTGGCTTCAATCTTTCCCAGCATCAGGGTCTTTTCAAATGAGTCAGTTCTTCGTATCAAGTGGCCAAAGTATTGTAGTTTCAGCTTCAGCATCAGTCCTTCCAATGAATATTCAGGTCTGATTTCCTTTAGGATGGACTGGTTGGATCGCCAACTAAGGATCCCAACTTAGTTCTCCAACTAAGGATCAAATCTGAGTCCCCTACATTGAAATCCGGATTGTTAACCACTGGACCAACATGGAAGTCCTCATATATAACTTTTCGAAATATATATATATATGTGTGTGTTTCTAAGTTTCTATTCTTTTTTTCAATTAATATTTCTCAAACACCTAAAATGTTTGAAGAACTGAAGGCAGGGCATTGAAAAAAATCTTTGTACACATGGAGCTTTCTATAGACAATAAACAAACACAATATCCAAAGAGCATAAATACTCTGAAGAAAAATAACTCAGGGTAAGGCAGTAATGAGTGATTTAGCATTGGGAATTACTAAAAATGACATCATGCAACCTTTGTGCACATCTGGTTCTTTAGAAAGTGGAATCTTACTCTCTGTTCTGTTCTTCAGCCTCGTTCTTTTTCTTTGTTCATTCCTCACTGTATTTATGGACATCTTTTCCCATATCAGCACCTGCAGATCCAGGTCATTCTTTTAATGTATTATGTTCTATGGATTACATGGATATTCCACAATTTATCCAGCCAGTACCCTATTGTTGAATAATTACATTATTTACTACAAAAATGGAATCAATAGATTTTTCTAGCATTAACCCATGTTTCTGTAAGATGACTAGATTTATACCTATTGCTCCTTAAATAGGTAGTACCCAAACCTGCTTCCTCACCAGAGCTAATGGTCAAATTTTAAACTTCTGTCTACCTAATAAGGTAATATGATGTGAAGGTAAGTGTCTTTCATGTGATCATTGAAGACTGTACTTCTTTCATAAATTGTTCAACTTTTATTTTTCTATTGGATTTTTATCTTTTAAACACTTATATGTAGAAACTTTGACTATTTAATATAAAACTTTTGTTTTATAGTTTACTAATTTTTTCCTATTTTGTCTGTTGTCTTTTCTTTTTTTCTGGCCACATCATGCTATTTGCAGAATTTTAGTTTCTCGACCAGAGGTTGAACCCAGGCCACCACAGTGAAAACACCAAGTCCTAACCACTGGATCCCCAGTGAATTCCTGTTACATAGGCATTTTTAAAAGTCTTTTTCTTTATGGTTCCTATATTTGGCTCATGCTTAGAATCCCCAAATTATTTAAAATGTATTTTGTATTTTATTGTATTTCTTCCATTACAATTATGGTTATATTTTTAATACTAATTTTTAACTTTTGAAACACCATTTACTACATAATTTATCACTTCTTTATTGAGTTGACTTGCCACTCCCTTATAACTAAATAGGTACAAGTTTAATTTATTTGGATATTCTATTTTCTTCCAAAGATCTATTTGTCCCAGTATTTGTATTTCTTTAATTTCAATAATTTTATAGAGTATCTTGATATCTGGTAGGGCCAGTCTCTCCCAAATAACTCTTCTTTTCCTCAATTTTCTTTATTGTTCCTAGGCATTTATTTTTCTAGATGAACTTTATTCTCAAACTTTCAAGTTTCCCACAAAGAAATATTAAGATGTATTTGTCAGCTAAATATTTATTTATTTACTCATGGCTGTGCCATGCAGCTTGCAGGACCTTAGTTTCCTGACCAGGGGTCAAACCCAGACCCTTGAACTCCCTGAACTTCTCTGGTGGTCCAGTGGCTAAGACTCCCAGTGCAGGGAGCCCAAGTTTCATTTCTGGTCAGGGAACTAGATCCTACATGCCACAACTAGAGTTTGCATCACACAACTAAAAAATATCTCACATGCTGAAACTAAGACCTGACATAGCCAAATTAATAAATAAATCTTAAGGAAAAAAAGAAAAACCAGGCTCTTGGCAGTGAAAGCATGGAGTCCCCAGAGTGCCAGGGAATTCCCATTTGTTGGTTAATTTTATTTATTTTTATTTATTTATTTTTTTTTTGTTGGTTAATTTTAAAAGAAATTGCACTCTAGTAAATGTGAAATGTCATGAGACAGGGTAAGATATAACAAACAGAAAGGAGGAAGCACATGACATTTTTTTGTGATTTGGTTTGCATACCTGGAAAACCTACAAGAGCTAATTAAAAGCATCTAGACACAGGGGACAGATACACATACATTCAATACAATAATATCTCGCTTTTTCAATGGTAAGACAGGACAGTGTAGCTTTTTCCCATTGAGGCCCATGGGCTTGTGAGCCTCTCAATTTTGTCCATAGGGCCCAGGCTAAAATTCAGACACTAAGTATTATAAACCTTGATGGGTAGGAGCTGAAAAAAAGAACTCTTGTGAAAGCTGCAAGTAATTTCTACTGGCAGGAATGAATAGGAGGAAAGGAGGGAAGAATGGGCAAGATGGAGGTAGGGCATTAAGAGACACAAACTATTATGTGTAAGATAAGTTACAAGAATATATTATACAACATGGGGAATATAGTAAATACTTGTAAATACAAAAGGAATATAACGTTTAAAATTTGTGAATCACTATACTGTACACCTGTAACATGTAATATTGTGTATCAACTATACTTCAATTTAAAAAATTTAAAAATTAATACCAAGACTTAAGCAGACTATTCTTTTACTCTAGGAAAGCTTCTGTCAAGTGTCTTCCAGTTATGTAACACATGGGAAAAGATGGATGTAAAAGTCATGTGCTGGAGAGAGATTTGCATCTCTCTGAACTGACTTGGTTTTGGTCAGGATGGTTGTTTCCTGCCCTGATGGTAAGCATCTGTGGTTAGAGAGCTGAGTGCAGAAAACGAACAGGCAAACTATACAGTCCACAGGGCCCTGTCCTTAGAAAAATGTCACACTTGGGTTAATGCTCTGCTATTGCAGTCTTGAAACTTTGAAAAAAATTATATATTTATTTTTTGGCCGCACTGGGTCTTCACTGCTGTAAGTGGGCTTTCTCTAGTTGTGGTACACGGGCTTAGTTGCACCATGGTATGTGGAATCTCCCGGACCGGGGATGGAACCTGTGTCCCTTGCATTGGCAGGCAGATTCTTAACTATTGGACCACCAGGGAAGTCCTTAAATTCTTAATAACTTTTGAACAGTGCACATTTTAATTTTGCCCTGGGTCCTATACAATATAGAGCTGATCTGGCACCAGAAGTTGATGAAAGTGTTTTCGTACAAGACTGTGAGACTAACCACAATGGAAACTAGCTCCACCAGGATGAGAAGAGGGGAGAGAATGGATACACTTTTAAGTTTTTTGCCCTTTCATTATACTTTACAACTAGTTATTTTAACTATTCAGGAAATTTTAGTGTTGTAAGATCGGACCCTGGTGCAAAATCAAATGTGGGTTCTTCCTAACATGCTTTTGCATACAACAAAAAGAGCTCTTCTCCTTCCAGTTGGACAAGAGAATTTGACTAACTTGGCTAAATAAGGGGGAGGTTCAGAAAAGGAGACGATTTGTTTTGTAAAGGGGAATGATCATGCAAGGGGATTGGTGGAAGGGCATCCATCAGATATGAAGCTCTGGTTCTCCAAATGAAAAAGCTCTTTTCTTCAAAAAAAAAAAAATAGAATTCCATTCACCTCTGGGTTTGGGGGTGAGAGTGGTACCTAAGGCCCCCCGGAAAGGGGTAAAAGCTACATTCCTTGATTATTTCCACTTTCCAAGAAGGCTTGAAAACTAAATCCTTGGGCCTTGATGCAGTGCCTTACGGTGATATAAAGCTGTGTGCTTGTGAGGCCAGGATTTGCTGATTTGTTGTTGTTGTTCAGCTGCTAATCATATCTGATTCTTTGTGACCTCATGGACTGTAGCACGCCAGGCTCCTCTGTCCTCTACCATCTCCCAGAGTTTGCTCAAATTCAAGTCCCTTGAGTCAGTGATGCTACCTAACCATCTTATCCTCTGCCTCCTCTTTTTCCTTTTGCCTTCACTCCTTCCCATCATCAGGGTTTTTTCCAATGAGTCAGCTCTTCTCATCAGGTAGTCAAAGTATTAGAGCTTCAGCTTCAGCAACAGTCCTGATGAATACTCAGGGTTGATTTCCTTTAGGATCGACTGGCTTGATCCTGCAGTCCAAGACTCTAAAGAGTCTTTTCCAGCACCACAATTCAAAATGAAGAATTCTTTGGCACTCAGCCTTCTTTATGGCCCAACTCTCCACATCTGTACATGAGTACTGGAAAAACCATAGCTTTGACTATATGGACCTTTCTCAGCAAAGTAATATCTCTGCTTTTTAGCACACTGTCTAGGTTTGTTGTAGCTTTCCTTCCAAGGAGCAAGCATCTTTTAATTTCATGGCTACAGTCACAATCTGCAGTGATTTTGAAGCCCAGGAAAATAAAATCTGTCACTGCTTCCGCTTTTCCCTCTTCTACTTGCCATTAGGTGATGGGACCAGATACCATGGTTTTAGTTTTTCAAATGTTGAGTTTTTAGTGTGCTTTTCACTCTCCTCTTTCACCTTTATCAAGAGGCTCTTTAGTTCCTCTTCATTTTCTGCCATTAGGGTAGTATGGTCTGCATATCTGAGGTTATTGCTATTTCTCTTGGCCATTTTGACTTCAGCTTATGATTCATCCAGTCTGGCATTTCACATGATCTACCCTGCATAGCAGTTAAATAAGCAGGGTGACAATATACAGTCTAGATGTACTCCTTTCCCAGTTTTGAACCAGCTCATTGTTCCATGTCCATTTCTAACAGGTAAGATGCTCTGGTATTCTCACCTCTTTTAAGAATTTTCCACAGTTTGTTGTGATCCACATAGTACAAGGCTTTAGCGTAGTCATTGAAGCAGAAGTAGATGTTTTTCTGGAAGTCCTTTGCTTTATCCGTGATCCAACAAATGTTGACAATTTGATCTCTTGTTCCTCTGCCTCTTTGAAACTCAGCTTGTACATCTTGAAGTTCTCAGTTCACATCCTGCTGAAGCCTAGCTTGAAGGATTTTGAGCATGTCCTTGATAGAATGTCAACTGAGTGAATTGTATTGTAAACATTCCTTGACATTGCCCTTCTTTGGAATTGGAATGAAAACTGACTTTTTGCTGGTTTAGGAGAGACTAAAGTTGATATGCTAAGAGAAATAGAGAAGAGAGACAGAAAAAGACCTACCTAGACTTGTCTTTTCCTTTGATTCTTTTGGTTATCACAGCCTTCCTTTAGTAAACCTCTTTTGTGATTCAGATCGTTTAAGTGGAGATTCTGTGTCTTGCCTCCAAAGGATCCCCATTTTACAGATTAGGGGACTGAAACTCAGACATTTTTATTAAATGATTTATCTAAGGCTCAGTGCCCTGAGCTTTTTCCATTACACAACCTTTCTTCCCTTCTCACCAGTTTTGTTTATAGTCAGCCCTCTTTATCTGCAGTTCGGGCATCTATAGAGTCACCATAGAACACAAATATTTGGGGGAAAAAAAATCCCAGAAAGTTCCCAAAAGCAAAACTTGAATTCGCACTGGCAACTCTTCACATAGCATTTACATCGTGTTAGCTATTATAAGTAATCTAGAGATGATTTAAAGTATACAGAAGGCTGTGTATAGGTTTTATGCAAATGCTATATAAGTTTGTATAAGCTACCTAAGCATCTACAGATTTTTTGGGGGGGGAGTTGGGGGAAGCAGGGAAGTGTCCTCAGAGAACCAATTCCCTGAGGATACAGAGGGGTGACTGTATTTTGAGATAACATAGAAGGAATTCCCTTAATCTTTCAGGATTCCATTGCAAGAAACACAAAATAAAACTTTGGCTAAGTAAACCAAGAATTTATTAATAGCTTATGGCTAGCTCATAATTTAGAAGTAGGAAATGCACACCCAGCCTTGTGAAACCTTGAACCAGAAAGTCCAGATCTTAGTCATAGAAACACGTGTGCCACCTCTTTAGGCAGATGATCAGGTCCAACCCCTGTGTGCTTAATATCAACAGTGAAGTTCCCTGGTAGGAGTCTGCTTGGCTTCTTACTGAGATGTGCCCATCCCTCTGGTCAGGGGAAGGATCCCACAGTTAGCAGTCTCCAGAATGAGGAAGATCAGAGGAGTACTTTAAGGAATGAATGCTGAGCAGAAAAAACAAAAGCTGTATATCCCGTAACAGGACCTCTTGATAAGATCTTTCCATGTAAAATTTTCACATGTAGATAGTGGTGGGAGAAGTAACAGTGTTTTACAAAGGCCTACAAGTGGCCAAACATTTAGAAATGTCATATAGCAAAAACAACAACAAAAAATCATCTCAGATCTCCCTTTTCTGGTAAGGATGATAAACTTCTGTGCTCTAAATCCACATATTTCAATTGTGAGGTCAGATTATGATAGTTAATTTATTAAAATTCATATGAAATTTGGAATGATGATCTAATATTTCTTCCAGACGTATTCCCATTCATCAAATGTCCCTGGCTGCCTATCCCCTCTACATGCAGCTTTTGTGCCATGTGCCTCCTGAGGGAAAAATGAGTTTATCCTAGTTTGAGCTCAAGTCTTGAAACCACACCTCTCCTGCCGTTATTAAAACACAAAAGATGTATTTTCACTGTGGAAAAACTTAAAAATAGAGATAAAGAGGAAACAATATATATTACTTTTCATTATGTACAGACAGAGATGTTTGAGGTTTTCTTTTGAGAAAGGCAGACATTTCTTATATGTACAACTGAATCTTAGGTAATTATAACACATTGTAAAATATTACAGACAATAGATTTCTGGAGAATTTTAAATTGACCCAAACAGCATTATTGGGCTTCCTGGGTGACTCAGCAGTAAAGAATTTGTGAGAGCATGGCAACCCACTCCAGTATTCTCACCTGAAAAGTCCCATGGGGACTCTTTGGGACCCCCATGGGGTCGCAAAGAGTTGAATATGACTGAAGTGACTGAGCATGGGATAACATGTGCTTAGTAGATCTTTGCTTCTTTTATTTATTTATTTTTAAGCAACTACATGTATTGAGTGTCAGACAATGTGCTAGGCCTCTGTATGTAGTATTTTTAAAAGATGAGATATAATTTACCAACAAAAAATGCAAGGGTTTAAACCATATGAATTTGATGAATTTTAACACATGTATACACTCACGAAACCACAGAAGACGCAACCACCACCTCAATCAAGATACAGTATATTCTCTCCATGTTTGATTTATCCAATGGCAACCCACTCCAGTGTTCTTGCCTGGAGAATCCCAGGGACGTGGGCTTCACTTTCACTTTTCACTTTCATGCACTGAAGAAGGAAATGGCAACCCACTCCAATGTTCTTGCCTGGAGAATCCCAGGGACGGGGGAGCCTGGTGGGCTGCGGTCTATGGGGTCGCACAGAATCGGACACGACTGAAGCGACTTAGTAGCAGCAGCAGCAGCAGTCATGTACAAGAGGTATAAATAGTAAGAGTTCCACCATCACCGTCTGTCCATCTGGAATAGAACAAAGGTGTCTGTTTTCCTATTTCACGGTATCCACATAACTCTTTTCCCCATTTCTTGGCTGTTAGTGGGAGGATGGGCTCCTAAGTGTAGAATTCTGATAATTCCTTTTAGCTATTTCCGTTTCCCTGTAAAATATATTTATTTTTTGAAAATTTGAGTTTCACATAGACCCATTTTCTCTATTCAGCCTAGATACAATTATTTCCTAAGTTTTTGACTTTTAAAGAAAAGTTTTACTTCTGGTAAATGTAAAAAATATGGAAAAACAGAATTTACTTTTAGGTCCTTAAGTGTATATAAATTAAACATTTGTTAAAATTTAGTGTTGTCTATGAATGTGTATCTTCAGGTTTAAAAAGCATAAAGCAAAAAAAAAAAAAAAAAAAAAAAAAAGCATAAAGCAGGTAATATTTTATCATACCAAACACTCCTTTCTATGATAGATAAAACAATTGAAAAAAGCTTTGCTTATGTTTTTCCAGGTTACCAGTGCTATTAGTGAAAAAACTCAAGCTGGCCAAACTACTTACAATAAATACCTCTAAATCATTTTTCATTAGAATGCTAATCGGAAAAATACTAAATCAAGATTCAGTTTATGTGGTGTGTAATGCAAAAAAGAAAACAATAATTACACTTTGTTTTATGAATAATAGCGGCAAGTAGCCTCTCTGCAAAAAAAGCAGATACATCCTAAGAGCAGTTACATTTTTTGTGAGAAGCATTTTATATAGCACCACTTCAAGACAGGCTCTGGAGTTGTCAACAGATCCTTTTCTTGTGCTTGCCATAAGTAACTTTGCTATAAAGATTTTCTTTTTGCATCATCTGGTTTTTATCAATCTTTTGAGAATTTGGAAAATTTGAATTGACTTCAGACATTGTTCCCAGGTGGCGCTAGTGGTATAGAGAACACACCTGTGATGCAGGAGATGCAAAAGGTGCAAGTTTGATCCCTGGGGCAGGAAGATACCCTGGAGAAGGAAATGGCAACCCATTCTAGTATTCTTGCCTGGAGAATCCCATGGACAGAGGAGCCTGGTAGGCTACAGGTTACAAACAGTCAGACACGACCTAAGCGACTCAGCATGCATGTACCAGATATTGTAAAGATTTGCTTTACATTTCCAAGTATGACCAGTATTTGTAAATCTTGTCCATTTCAGGTATTATGCCTTTGCAATCACTACATGTTGGAGCAGTATTTTTTTTTGTGACACAACATTTATGTTCTGTCTCTGCATTTTAAAAATACTAACTACAGGGAGTTCCCTGGTGGTCCAGTGGGTTAGGATTTGGCACTTTTAACTGCTATCACCCAAGTTAATTTCCTGGTCTGGGAACCGAGATCCTGCAAGCCACAGGGCATGGCCAAAAAATTATATATATATATATATATATATATATATATATATATATATATGTATGTATGTATATACTATTCTGTTTCTCTTCCATTCTCTACAGTGAAATTTCATGAAGCCATTTAAAAATAGATGTCATGAAGGGTTTTATTTTTGGAGGTATATTATATTGACACATTATATTCTTTTAGGTGTACAACATAATGATTTGTTATTTTTACATATTGCAAAATGATCACCCTAGTAAGTCTGGTTAGCATCCATATGAAGGGGTTTTTATCATTGGTAAGTCATCAGAGTGAATCTTTTTTTTCTTTTTGGCTGTGCCGAGCAGCTTGTAGGATATCAGTTTCCTGACCAGGGATTAAACCTGGGCCACAGCAGTGCAAACCTGAAATCCTAACCACTAGGCCACCAGGGAACTCCCTTTAAAGTGAATTTTAATCCCAGGAATATTTACATGAAGATATTTACTGCATTTAGAAGGTCGGTTTTATTTATTTATTTTTTTGCTTGTTCAATAAGTTTATTATTGTCTTATCTGAAAAATCTTGATGGAAAATTGTGGTTTGGTTTAACTCTCAGCAGCTCATTCTTGAGCTCTAAGGAAGCTTGCCTTCTTCTGAGCTACCCGATCTTTCTTCTGGGCAAGTAACATTTTGGGATGGTTCCACCTCTTCTTTTTAACTTTTTTCTTAGGCTTCTTCTCATACACTGGATTCTCTCCTATTGCAGCATGAGCTTTCTTATACATCTCCTCCATCATGTCTGGAGTTACATTGTTCTGTATGTACTGAAAGAATTGTTTCTTGTAAGCATCTTCATCTTCTTCAATCAGGTAACGCGTGTAATCTGCAACGTTTTGCCCCATGATGTGCTTTCGGTGTACCTCAGCACTGAACTCTTTGCTTTCTGAATCATAACCAGGGAACCGTTTGGTACTGTGAGGGATAGACAAGCCTCCATCGACACCTCCCTTAGGGCCCCAAAAACTTTATTCCCGGTAGTAGTTCTGGCAAGTCCTGCATCCAAGTAACAGGTGAAGGCACCAAGTTGACCATCAATGCTTTCCACACTGTATTCATCTCCAGTCACCTCGACTTGGCCTTCGTAAATTTTGTCCATAACAAACCTATTAAGAAGCCTGTGGGCCAGCAGCAGGCCAGTACAATATGCTGCAGCATAATTTGTCAGGCCAACCTTCACACCATATTTTGGGAGTTCGTGAGCATAAGCTCAACAAACTATCATTTCTCCTTCTATACGGGCATAAGCAATCTGACAAATGATATCTCTGTTCATTACACGAACAATCATTCTGTATTTAGGTGTGTTGTACTTATTTTTATCTTGGATTACCAATCGTTTCCGAGCATAGTAGTCAGTTTTTCCCTCTTGCTTCTTCTGAATTTCATTTGGTATCTCTTGAAGTAGACCTTGTTCTTGACAACTTTAACAAACCGCATCCTGTGGAACAGAACCCCAACTCCGCAGCTTGCCACAGAGCTGCAGAACCAGCATGGCTCCAGGGGGGAAAAAGCAGAAAGTCAGTTTTAAATGTGGTAGATTTATTAGTCAGAGATACTCAAGTTGCAAGTGACAGAAACCAATATCAAAATAACCTTTGCAAAGAAGGAGATGAAGGGATAAATACTGGGGGCAGCGAGAGCAGGGCAGCTCTAGGCATACAGGCTTAGAACCCGGAATGTGATGCCTTTTGCCCAGACAACCTAGTTTCTACTTTTTTCTGAGTAGTAGCCTCCTTCCTTCAGACATCTTTCCACGGGTGTGAATATGGCTAATGGAACCTTGAGAACACATTCTTACAATTCCAGAGCCTGTCAAAGACCAAAACCAAACAAATAAGCAAACTGGTTTTATTTAGTTCACTGCATCAGGGCAAGCACTTTTGCCTGGAGACTTTTATAGGGTGACAGCTTATAGGTGGGGTGATTGTAGTTGGAATTGTTGTTGTGATCAAGGGGTCTTAGTCAGTCTGAACGGCAAATATTTGTGTGTAGCTAAGTTTCAGATTATCACTTAGGAGGACATGAATGGGAATTTGGAAAGGTTGTGTCTGGACTTACTGTAGGTAACAAGGAGGTCACTGTGAATCTTATTTAAGTTACATGTTCTTTGCAGTAAGCTGGAACATGAGAGGGTGCGGGGGATTTCTTAAGTTTTCCATCTTAAGTTTTCCAGGAAAATAGGGCTTAGGTAAACGTTCCACATTTTCAAGAGAGAGAAGAAACTTTGCCACTGACTACATGAGATACAACATGAGATACATCTCTGGGAAGAGTGCCTTGTGCACGGTCATGTGGTCATCTGGCTAGCTCTGGTTCAGTCTTTGTGGCCCAGTGGGAGGAAGTGCTGTGAGTGATTCGGCTTGAGTTATGTCCACTCCTACGGTCAGAGTGATGAAGAGAAGGGATGGCAGGCAGATAGAGAAAATCGTTCCACAGTTGGCAAACTGTCACAATTCAATGCCAATTGAACTAAATTCTCACTTTTCCTTAACACAGAAGACGACACAAACTTTTGTTTAAAATTAAATAGAGGCACTATAATGATGATACTGGTAAATTACCATGAATTCTTTTCTAGGCTTTTTAACAGGCCGAGGAGTCTCACAGGCTATCCTGCATTTCCTTCCTCAGAAAAACTGCCCCTCGCTCTTTCCAATCTTAATGCTGTAGAACTGAAACAGCAAAAGCCTTTAGTAATATTTCAAATTATTCATTCTGTTTTTGACAGCTTTTCTCATAGTACTTGCCACTTCTCCCATTCTACCTCAAAGTCAGATTTGTCTTAATGTGGGCTTGAGGTCACAGAAATTCTTGTTCCCACCACGGAACAGCTTCAAAGCTTCAAGGTATATGAATCAGTATGGTAAGGAAACAGCCCATTATAATAAGGTTCCAGGGAGATTTGACTTCAAAGAAGCAAATACAGACTAGAAGCCTTAGAATCTAAGGAACATCTAAGAGTTTTGAAACTCTTTATTGCTCCATTTCACCAGACCAACTGCAGATAAAGCACAAAAGCCCCAGACTGAGAAGGATCAGAACTCTAATTTGTAGTTTGTTGTTGTTCTTTAGTCGCTAAGTCGTATGTGACTCTTGTAACCCCATGGACTGTAGCCCACCAGGCTCCTGTGTCCATTGGATTTCCCATGCAGGAATACTGGAGTGGGTTGCCATGTCCTTCTCCAGGGAATCTTCCTGATCCAGGGATTGAACCTGTGTTTCCTGCATTGGCAGGTGGATTCTTTACCACTGAGCCACCAGGTAAGCCCACTTAAAAGACTACCCTACTCTTTTAGCGGTTTAATTGCTCTTAGGTTCCTGCCTTAGGTCATACCTAGATATGATGTTGCATTCCCTTTTTAGGTGCCCACTGGAAATCCCATCACACCAAGTAGCTCATGATTCTACCAAAGATATATGGGTTGCTGTAAAGGGTGGTCACATTATAGATGACATGACCTCTCTCACTCTCCTTCTGGCAATCAATGACCTCTCTTAACTCCTCGCAGATCCAGTTCCCTCTGCCCTTCTCAACCCCATGGTCCCTGCATGTTACCTTGTGAAGCTCTCTGGAAAGTGAAGTGCATGCCCTCCCCTGTGTATGTTTATTTCAAAGCCCTCCCAAGCCTATCTGGATTCCTCAGTGCTCTAGAATTCTGCAACACATTTTCTTTCACTACATCAGCCCTGTAAGACATCTTGGGGGGTGCCTTTCTAGCTCATAATGACAGTTCTCTGAGACTGGAATTAGTGACCCTATATTCCCAGGTGTGCGGTTTCCGTGGTGGCTCAGTGGTAAAGAATCTGCCTGCCAGTGCAGGAGACTCAGATTTGGTCCCTGGGTCAGAAAGATTCCCTGAAGATGGATATGGCAACCCACTCCAGTATTCTCGTCTGGGAAATCCCATGGACATAGGAGCCTGGTGGGCTACAGTCCATGTGGTTGCAAAAGAGTCAGACATAACTTGGCAGCTAAAACAACAAATTCCCAGGTATATTTGACTGAACCAGCTTTGACCAAGCTGGACCAATTAGGTTCTCTTACCTGGCAATTTTATAGTAGAACTGAAGGTCTTCAGTTTTCATCCTTGCATGGGGCTGGGCTTGAAACATGTGCATTCAGAGCTCCCAGCAGCCAGTTCATGAAGAGAGAGAAATTGGGTCTACAGAGAAAGAAGTGTATTAAGATACTTTTAGCTGCAAGTAATCAAAATCTTAAATCAAAAGGTTTTATACTTGCCTGAGTGTGTCTATAAGGCTCTCTGTCAATCGTCCCAGTTTCTTTAGTCTATGCTGATGGGCCTGTGTGTTACTAACCACTGTGTGGCACATGCTTAGTAGAGATGTCCTCAGAGGACCCTCCAGTCCCTGATTGTGGGGGTTGGGAGGGGTGGTCCCAGCTCAAGCTCGACCTTCCTTCTCCACTGCTGCCTCTTGTTACATGGCTATTTCCCAGCCAACAGCCTTTATGTGTGAGGTCTGGTGAAACGGTCCAAGTTCAACCGCCTATTTCAAAGTGCAGTAAATCCAGGGGAAATACCTGCTTCCTTGTCACACCATACCACTTCCTGCTTGCTCTCTTTTCTTTTCTTTTGTTCATATTTGCCCTCCTTTGTTCAAAGGGGAAAATTGGCTAGCATGCTGCTTCAGCAAATAGCCAACTAAGGCATGGAGTGGAGGTCTTTCCTCCTCACGGACCACCCTCCAGTCTTTACATGGGTCTCCCTTCTCACTTACTTTCCCTGGAGAGACAGCACCTTCTGTCCCTCTTCTACTGGGAGGAGGAAGTCTCTCCTCATCATGAAGTAATTCTGCATTGCCCAGAAAGTCAGTCACTGTGTGCTCTTTGCTCCTCCTCACTTTACAGAGAGGCCTGGAGAGCTGGAGTGAGGAGGAGGCTGCAAATGTCTAGGCTGTTTTCTGTCTACTCTCTTGGGGAGGTGCCTGGCTCCAGTTACTGGCAATTTTCTTAAGGGCGTAGGTTAGTTCGTACTCTTTTGTTCTCACCTGTAGGCCCTAATCACCAACTCTGGGACAACTGGGAAAAATCTCAGGCACAGCGACAACTATCTCTAATTTCCTTGAGCAATTGCTATGTGTCAGGCAATGTACATTTTATAGTAACCATCTTATTTATGTGTCACATCAGTCCTACAAGGTAGACAATGCATCAAAGCAACTCAATGAGAAAAGGAGTCCTTACAACAAATGGTGCTGGAACAACTGGATTGTGATCTTCCTTGGCCCGTGATGGGGTTATGTCTCAATAAACCTATCGTAAGTTGAAAATATCATAAGTCAAAATGCATTTAATACAACTAACCTACCAAACACCACCACTTAGCATACCCTGAAAGTGTGAAAGTGTTAGTCATTCAGTTGTGTCTGACTTTTTATGACCCCATGGACTGTAGCCCTCAAGGCTCCTCTGTCCATGGAATTCTCCAGGCAAGAATACTCCAGTATTTGATTTATCAGGAATATATTCTTGCATAAGGTTTGAAGTAGTGATCTAAAATTTTCTTCCCAAAAGGTTAGCTAATATCCCAACACCATCCCTCCCGCACTATCATGAAATGCCATGTATCCTATACTGAATTCTCATACTAGGATTTGTTTCTGGAATTCTACTTCTGTTTGTCCATGTCTTTTCTGCTACAGGATCACAGTTGTAATTATTACTGCTTCATTATACTGTGTTCCCTCTTGTAGTTCTGACATGACGGCTCTGCTACCGGCAACCACTCCTTTAGTCAAGAGAGAGAGGCAGGCAGGGCAAGTGCCCAGCCTTGATTCACAAGTACCAGCAACTCTCAAATATTGCAGTGCTTTAGGAAATTCCATTGAAGATTTTAGAGAAAGGCACTCACATAAGGAATCTGAAAATAAAGCCTGAGTGGTGTGTGCTTGTGATTGAGGAAGGTGGGGTGGTGGGGTGCTCATTCATGAACTTCCACTCCATCATGTAATTTTACTTTCTGTTCATTTACATGGAGATGCCAATTGCCACTGTATCCTCTCTGGTGTGGAAGAGGATTTTACTTTTAGAGAAGTAAATGTCACTCCACTGACATTCTAAATGATTGGAAGAGAACTTTTAGCATGGTAGGGCCTTCTTGGGGCCCTGGGTCTCATCTCATTTAGGGGTAAGATGATATGCCAAAGACAAGTATGCTACTACTTCCTGACTTCTTCCAAGTGCTAATATTATTGGAATAAAAACAAGATATCCCAAGCTCTGCTCACTGTCACAGACCATTGAACCAAGTAAGGATATTAGGTTGAGATCTTTAAGGTCATTGTTTTTTTTTCAAAAGTAAACTTTGCCTTCAGTGGAAATGGCACACAATATAACCATATTTAATAGACTAAATAGTATTCCTAAAGGGCCTGTCATCCAGTTCTGAAGAATGACTTATTAAGCACATTTTTACTCTTTGCAGGTACCCAATTCTTTCAAAGCATTTCAAGAATACATAAAGTACATATCATGGTTTCGTTTCATAGTACCTCCATAGTGGAAACTTCTGGTTACCCTTTTTTTCAGACTTGTCTTTGTCTTGCCTGAAAGAGAAACTCTGATGCTTTCAGTGAACTCAAGTCATCCCTTCTCTTGTTTCAGCCTGCTGTTGCTATTGCTGCTGCCTTTGGCCTTGGGGATGGATTCCTGTGCCAGTGCCAGGAAAACTTGTTAGTCATTCTCCTCTGAGTTAGGGTTTGCACTGCTGGTGTTCGAGTGTCAAACTGTAATCGTCTGTGATATATTTAGAATTTGAACTCACATTGCATTTGAACATTTGCTGCATGTCCACAAGAAAATAAATGGTTGTCCTTTAGTTGTGAAGCCATGCCTGGGCAGAATGCCACATAAAATTGTTCATAATAACACTGTTTATAGTAACACTGATTCTTTATCAAATTATAAATATTCACACTTCAGATTCCTCTTCAATCAGGAAATCTGAAAAGCGAATCATTATCATGGGGCCCAGGGCCTTTTAAAATCATTGTCCTTGAGTCTTAAAGCAAGAAGCAAAGAGCATTCTGTCCTGAGACAAAGGAGCTGTATTTAGCTGAAGGGAAACCAGCATAGGATACACTGAGTCCTGATGAATTTGATACTTTAAATGAAAAATGATAAAAAGAGTTTAGCAATTTGTAGATGAGAGATGCCAGCTGCTACTATGGCAGGATAGCTCCCTGCTTCGGGGGGGGCGGGGTCCCTCTGTACTCAGGAACAGGACAAGCCAGAGCCAAACTGGACTGAGCAGGTCAGAGTCATGTTTCTGTCCTAAGTGGACCAGACCAACAGGCTGGACTTTGGGGTGGAGTTGGAATGTCAGCTGCTAGAGGTGGAAGGCGGCTGAATCTGGGGCTAGTTGAGGAGAGGGTGGAGTTTATTAGGTAAGGAGATTGTGAGTCACGTCAGGAGAATTATCAGTGACCAAGGGAACTAGATGAAGGGGTTAAATTTTCCTGATGGTATCAGCTTGGTGGCCTGGAGAAATCTGTGTAAGTGTATCCAGCATTTTAAGATTATAAAGAGGGAAAGAGTTGGGATTGATGATACTGCAGGACGTATGCATAAGAGTAATCAGCCCAAATAAGGGAAAAGAGTGAGACTTTGGGGAAGGACTTCAGAGTGAGAGCATAGTGCTACTATGTAAGCAGACAGTATGATAGAGTGAGGAAGGACGCTAGGATTTCAGCCAATTTGGAGTTAGAAGTGAACTGTAATGGTAGTTTCTATATCAGAAGAGTGTTATGATTAGAAAAATGCTTAAGGGGGAAAAAAAATTGAGAGGCTAAATTGTGCTACGTGCTCAGATGCTCTGCTGCTGCTACTGCTAAGTCGCTTCAGTCGTGTCCAACTCTTTGCGACTTCATGGACTGTAGCCCACCAGGCTCCTCTGTCCATGGATTTCCCAGGCATGAATACTGGAGTGTGTTGCCATTTCCTCCTTCAGGGAAATTGTGCTATACTACTCTTCATACTTATGCTTGTTGTATCTCCATTTGTACTTAAAATTAAACAATGTTTAAACAGGTTTATCTTAGGCTTTCTCAGAGCCTGTAAAATGACATTATTAACCTCAATATCTCATGGCATGCAGCTTGGGAAAGGCTGGTTTAACCGAATATTAAAAAGTGAGTGAGTGAAAGTCTCTTAGTTGTGTCTGACTCTTTGTGACCCCATGGACTGTAGCCTACCAGGCTCCTCTATCTATGGGATTCTCCAGGCAAGAAAAACACTGAAAGTAAGGAAAGTCTTCCAAAAGGTCTATAGTGAATGACTCTAGATGAATTAATTTCTCTTAATCTTTTGTAGCCTGGAGTCCTGCAGTCCATGGGGTTGAGAAAAGAGTCCTACACAACTTAGTGACTGAAAAACAACAATTCTTTTATTTTGCATATTTACTCCAATGCTTCCTGGTGGCTCAGATGGTAAAGAATCTGCCTGCAATACAGGAGACATGGGTTTGATCCCTACGTTTGGAAGAGCCCCCGGAGAAGGAAATGACAACCCACTCCAGTATTCTTGCCTGGAGAATTCCATGGATAGATGAGCCTGGTGGACTACAGTCCATGGGATTCCAAAGAGTTGGACACAACTGAGCGACTAACATTTTCACTCTAATGAGGCTTTACAAAGAACATGAGCTTAAAGAAAGCAGCGGTGTAGTTATAGGAGGTCACTTTGAAATCGGAGTTTTAAAAGTTATGTGACCTTGACCAAGCTCTTTAACCCCATCAGGTCTGTTTTCTCATCTTTAAAATTGGAAAATAACACCTACCTAATGGGTTTGCTATGAAGATTAAATAGATTATGATATCCAAATAACTTAGCACAGTGTGGCACATACTGTAGGAACTGGAGATGGAATAATTACCATTATTCCTGAGTTAGAATTTTAGAGTTCAAGAAAGGAGCACTGGTTCTGTTGCCAAAATCTTGGCTCTCTGTGCACCAATGCCAAACAGAAATATGGAGACAGAGTTATGGAGGAGAAAGAGGGAGTGGCTTTATTACTTTGCCAGGCAAGGGGAAACACAGTAGGCTAGTGCCTTAAGAACTCTGCTCCCCGCCCCCCCGCCCCCCGCCTGCTGCCCCCGCCCCTAGCCTTCACTCCCTGGTAGGTTGGGGGAGAGGTTTTATGTATATAGTTAGATGGGGTATGCGATAAGGATCAAGGCAGTAACAGTTTTTCATCCTTTCTTATGCAGAGTTTCAAAAGGATGGGGTGGCTGAAAAGATGGGGGGTCTCAGGTGGTCTCATCCCCTTATCTTGGTGAGTCTCTCTGGTCCCTTTAGTTTTGCCTCATGTGGCTTTGCTTCTGCTTCTCCTTTAATCATTAAGTGTTTTGCCCTTTGGAACTCAGAGAAGGTCACGGAGGGTTGAGTCTTGCTGACAAGAAATGGGGGACAAAAAGGCCTTCATGTCCAGGAGTCCCTCTGGGCCCTGCTCAGCATCAATTTAATGAAGGGACCTGGTCTACTCACTGTGATACCAGGAAGTCAGAAACCACCATTATCTGAGCTTGCAGCTTACTTGTGAAACAGATAATTCCAGAAGCCACTACAGAATGTAGGACAGGACTCCACTGGACACCTGGTAGGGAAGACTATGAATTTCCAACTGAATTTTGTCTTATGGTGAGCAGGCTATGAACACTGTATATTTAAAATAAACAAACACTTAACTGCTTAGAACAAAATATATTTATTAAAAATTTTTTTAAAAAATATTTATTTATGGCTGCACTGAGTCTTCATTACTGTGTGTAGACTTTCTCTAGTTGTGGCAAGTGGGAGCTACTCTCTAGGTGCAGTGTGTGGGCTTCTCATTGTAGTGGCTTCTCTTGTGGAGCATGGGCTCTTGGGCCCACAGACTTAGTTGCCTGGTGGTATGTGGAATCTTCCTGGACCAGGGATCGAACCTATGTCCCCTGCAATGGCAGACAGATTCTTAACCACTGGACCACCAGGGAAGTCTATATTCAATTATTGTGTCAGAGAAAGGCATTTAACAGGTTCCTTCTAAAATACTCAAAATGCTCTGCTAAATGAAAAGAACTTGTGCTACACCTAAGGTATCTTTAACATTAAACATTCTGGCAACTTTACTGCTTTACAATTGATTCTTGGCAACTTGTCCCTTTATTCTTTGAAATTCTTAAGTAACTTTCTTTCTGACTTCATTTATTTAAATATCCCAGAATAGCCTCTTGAGCTATAAGTTTGATGATCAGGGAAACTATTTTTAGCAGGTTGAGTACTTTGTGTGATGGATGTTAGCTATACTTTATTTTGAGAAGGACAAATTGTTAAAAGGATTGATAGTATTAATGGTATTTTAAACTAAAAGCTGTGCCAAGGCAAATGAGACAGGTAGATATGAAGTTTGAGACAGATCAGGGATGTGTTTCTGCCAGTTTAGCTAAAGGCTGTCCAGGCCTCCCACAAGATAAAAGACAGGGAGGCCACAACTCAGACATAGTGATCTTTTAGGTAGTTTAGGCACTTCACCCTAGGGTAGGCTTGTTAACCACAAACTAGGTTCTACTTTTGGTGGATGTTGAGCTAAAAATCACAACCAAGCCAAAGATGGGGAGAAAAAAGGATTTATTACATGCAGTTAGAACAGAGAACACTGGGGATATTTTCTAAAACAGTGTCTCCCTGAACAGCAAAATTGGGGAAGTTTTAAGCTAAGGAAGGGTACATGCATATCCATGAAAGGCCTTGTGTGGTGTATGCATATTCATGAAGGGGTTCTAGCTGAGAATTCTCAACACAGAATTGAGACACATTGTGAGTGAAGCCACAAGGGTCAGAAAAGAAACGTCATCATTCCATCCTCCACCTGGGCGGGGGCCTTAGTTCCCATAGAACTCAAAAGATGTGTATCAGATTATGTATATCCTTTGAGAAGGAACCAGGACTCTGTTTTTTATGGCTGAACTTTTGTTTCTTGACTAGTTTTCCTTTATTCCCACATTCCCTCATTTTCCTTATGATAATGATTGTTAATTACTGAGACCTGTTTGAACAGGGCAAGTTCAGTTCAGTCGCTCAGTCGTGTCCGACTCTTTGCGACCCCATGAACCGCAGCACGCCAGGCCTCCCTGTCCATCACCAACTCCGGAGTCCACCCGAACCCAAGTCCATCGAGTCGATGATGCCATTCAACCATCTCATCCTCTGTCGTCCCCCTTTCCTCCTGCCCTCAATCTTTCCCAGCACCAGAGTCTTTTCCAATGAGTCAGCTCTTCGCATCAGATGGCCAAAGTACTGGAGTTTGAGCTTCAGCATCAGTCCTTCCAATGAACACCCAGGACTGATCTCCTTTAGAATGGACTGGTTGGATCTCCTTGCAGTCCAAGGGACTCTCAAGAGTCTTCTCCAACACCACAGTTCAAAAGCATCAATTCTTCAGCGCTCAGCTTTCTTCTCAGTCCAACTCTCACATCCATACATGACCACTGGAAAAACCATAGCCTCGACTAGACGGACCTTTGTTGACAAAGTAATGTCTCTGCTTTTTAATATGCTATCTAGGTTGGTCATAACTTTCCTTCCAAGAAGTAAGCGTCTTTTAATTTCATGGCTGCAATCACCATCTACAGTGATTTTGGAGCCCCCCAAAATAAAGTCTGACACCGTTTCCACTGTTTTCCCATCGATTTCCCATGAAGTGATGGGACCAGATGCCATGATCTTCGTTTTCTGAATGTTGAGCTTTAAGCCAACTTTTTCACTCTCCTCTTTCACTTTCATCAAGAGGCTTTTTAGTTCTTCTTCACTTTCTGTCATAAGGGTGGTGTCATCTGAATATCTGAGGTTATTGATATTTCTCCTGGCAATCTTGATTCCAGCTTGTGCTTCTTCCAGCTCAGTGTTTCTCATGATGTACTCTGCATATAAGTTAAATAAGCAGGGTGACAATATACAGCCTTGATGTACTCCTTTTCCTATTTGGAACCAGTCTGTTGTTCCATGTCCAGTTCTAACTGTTGCTTCCTGACCTGCATACAGGTTTCTCAAGAGGCAGATCAGGTGGTCTGGTATTCCCATCTCTTTCAGAATTTTCCAGTTTATTGTGATCCACATAGTCAAAAGCATTGTGCCCAGGCATAGGTCAAAAAAAAAGTCTTCCGCCAAAAATGGCTTCTCTTAGATCAAGAAAGCCATGCCTGGTTCTCTTTCTCCATGAACTGCCCCCCTCCCCACCCAGTCTGCTTACAGACTGGTTTATGTTTGTCCAGTGCTTAATAACCCAGAGTAGACAGATGGAGACAGGACTCTGTAATAAGTAAGGTCAATAATATCTTTGGTGTTATTTATATCCATCTAGGTGGGAAAAAAATAGGAGATAGAGGAAGGATAGTTAAGTGCAACAAAATATACATAAGAAAACTTACCATGTTAACCATTTAAAAGATTCATTTATTTTTATTTAATTATTTTTGGCTTCACTGGGTCTTCATTGCTATATGTGGGCTTTTCATTGTGGTGGCTTCTCTTACTGTAGAGCCTTGGCTCTAGGTTCAAGGGCTTCAGTAATTATGGCTTGCAGGCTCCAGAGTGTGGGCTCTGGAGTAGTTGGGATGCATGGGCTTAGTTGCTCCATGGCATACAAGGATTGAACACGGGCCCCCTGCATTGACAGGTGGATTTTCAACCACTGGATCATCAGGGAAGCCCCATTATAACCATTTTAAAGAGCACAAATCAGTGGCATTATGTATGTTCACACTGTTGTGCAACTATCACTGCTATCCACTCAGAACTTTTTCATTATCCCAGACTGAAACTGTACCCATTAAACAATAACTCTCTAACCCCAACTACCAGCCAGCCCTTTGCACGCGCATGTGTGTGTGCACGTGTGCTCAGTCTCCTCCGACTCTTTGCAACCCCATGGACTATAGCCTGCCAGGGTCCTCCATCCATGGGATTTTCCAGGCAATAATACTGGAATGGATTGCCATTCCTTCCTCAAGGCATCTTCCTAATTCAGGAATCAAACCTGCATCTCCTGTACCAGTCAGCCCCTAGTGACCACTATCCCATTTTTTTAAAAAGTTTTTTTCCCCAGTATTCTATTTTCTATCTCTATGAATTTGCCTAGTCTAAGCGCCTGGTGTAAACGTAGTCAATATTTGTTTTTTGTATGTTTAGCTTCTTTGACTTAGCATGGTGTTTTTAAGGCTCACTCATGTTGCAGTGTGTTAGGATTTTGTTCCTTTTAGTCTGCGTAATATTGCATCATAGGTGAGTTTGTTGTTCCGTCACTTAATCGTGTCTTGACTCTGCGACTCCATGGACTGCAGCATGCCAGGCCTCCCTGTCCTTCACAGTCTCCTGGAGCTTATTCAAACTCATTGAATCAGTGATGCAATCCAACCATCTTGTTCGGTCATCCCCTTCTCCTCCTGCCTTCAATCTTTCCCAGCATCAGGGTCTTTTCTAATAAGTTGGCTCTTCACATTGGTGGCCAAAGTATTGGAGCTTCAGCATCAGTCCTTCCAATGAATATTCAGGATTGATTTCCTTTAGGATTGACTGATCTGTCCTTGCTATCCAAAGGACCCTCAAGAGTCTTCGCCAAGACCACAGTTGAAAAAAATCAATCCTTCGGCACTCAGGCTTCTTTATGGTCAAATCTCACATCCATACATGACTACTGGAAAAACCATAGCTTTGACTATATGGATCTTTGCTGGCAAAGTAATGTCTCTGCTTTTTAATATGCTGTCTAGGTTTGTTATAGCTTTTCCTCCAAGGAGCAAGTTTCTAAGTCTTTTAATTTCATGGCTGCAGTCACAATCCACAGTGACTTTGGAGTCCAAGAAAATAAAGTTTCTTACTGTTTCCGTTGTTTCCCATCTGTTTGGCATGAAGTGATGGGACCAGATGCCATGGTCTTCATTTTTTAATGTTGAGTTCTAAGCCAGCTTTTTCACTCTCCTCTTTCACATTCGTCAAGAGGCTGTTTAGTTCCTCTTCATTTTCTGCCATAAGGGAGGTGTTATCTGCATATCTGACGTTATTGCTATTTCTACTGGCAATCTTGATTCCAGCTTGTGCTTCATCCAACCTGGCATTTCATATGATGTACTCTGCATATAAATTAAATAAGCAGGGCATATATCACGTGCTAAAAAAAATTCATGCATCAGGGGACATTTGGTTATTCCCAACTTTGGGTGTTGTGGTAACACTGTGAATAGGGGTGTATAGCATCTGTCCTTGCCCTCTTTTTGAAAGGTTCTTTCTTTCTGTCTCTACACCTCTTATTATAGCCTAAGGGCACACTCTGTATTTGTTTTTGAAGACAAAATCAGGAATGATTCAGCCAAAATGTGAGAACCATGTGGTGATTCTCTCCTGACTCAGTTGGTAATGAATTCACCTGCAATGTAGGAGACCCAGGTTCCATTCCTGAGTTGGGAAGACCCCCTGGAGAAGAAAATGGCAACCTACTCCAGTATTCTTCCTGGGAAATTCCATGGACAGAGAAGCCTGGTGGGCTACAGTCCATGGGGTCGTAAACAGTAGGCTACATCTTAAGGGCTAAACCACCACATGTAGTAGCTAACGAGTTTAAAGGCATACAACATGCGATTTAGGCATTGCTCTTAGAGACTGAGGGGCTTTCTTAGGTAGCAGGTATGAAATAAAATTCATATTTTATGGCAAAATAAGAAAAATTCAAACACAAAAAGCTTCCTCTGCCTCCCCCCTCCCAATTATGAGTGGCTCAAACTTGCTACCAGTCACTGGGACTCCATTTACTCTTTTAGCTACTCTTGTGACCAGTTGGATTTGAGTTTTAGGGGACTTCAGCTTATTCAGTGTCAGCGGCCCTTAAAAAAATCAGAGTAAATACTTATAACAAGGTGCTGTGCTTAGTCACTCAGTCGTGTCCGACTTGTAACAAGACATCACATCAAATTAGTGGAGACATGGAGATTCAGACTCCTGATTTTCTGAGGTATCTTTCAGCAATTCATCAGAAATGCTCAATACTTAGAATTGCTTCCTGATTGCCAGCTGGCTTCCCTTCCACACCTGGAAGCCACTTTCAGAAGCTTCTCTCTTCCAGATGCCCAAGCAAGTAAGGGGCCCTGAAGATTTGCTACCTTCAAATTTCATCCTGCCACTTACCAGGAGCATGTCATCTATTTCTGTGTGTCAGGCATCGAGTTCAAGACTTGTGCTTAGAATAGGTTGGGGGCTGAAAGTCTTATGTGCCGTAGGCTCCTCAATCTGACCTAAGAGCAAGAGTGGTTCAGAAAAGGGTGTGACAAGGCTGACGAACAAAAAAAAAGGTGGAGTCCCGGCCTCCGGTGCGGAGGGCACTGTCTTTGACAGAGCTCGATCGAACACTCTGCTGAGGGTCGCGTTTCAAAGGAGGCCTTCTCTTTTGCCCAGTAACCTTCCCCAAGCAAAGCAGATGAGAAGTCCCTCTGGACTTTGAAAATCAGTTTGCGATCCCACTTCCCTACACAAGGTGGGGCGTAGGAGGTGTCACAACCGGAACTTCCTTTGAGATAAAGAAAAAAGACGGAAGTAGGCCAGAAGCACTTCCTCAGTATTTTGCCTCAAACCTGCTCTCCCTCCTACTTTCTACTGGAAGGGAGGTGCTCCACGGCTCTTTAACGCTAAAGGGAGTGCTTCGGAGGGTTCTGTGCGCAGGCTTAGTGACTAGCTCCGCCTCCCAACTATCTTTCAGCTTCCCCGTCGCTCCTCTGGTTCTCGGGCCTGGGCTTGACGCACTCTTGTACGTAACTGGGGGGCGGAGCCTCAGGAAGAAAGGCTGCTGAGACTGGGTCTCGCGAGAACATTCCCTCGCAGTTCTCGCGCTGCAGCTTTACTCTCGTCGCAACGAGATCTTTCGAGATCTTCTCCGCCCCCGCTACCGGCGCCCACTCTGCGGCCGCTGAGCCGGAGCCGGCCTGAGCAGTGCCCTCAGCGCGGCCCTCTTTCCAAGACCCTAGGTGCTCGCGTGGATCTTCGCACGTCCCCCACTATCCCAGGTCCCCCTGTCCCACGCGGCCAGCTTTCTGCGCGCCAGCCCCGCCGGGGTCCGTGTCTTGTCTTGCCGGCCGGACCTGGGCTGGAGCCTGAGCTGTAGCCGGCGCCATGTCGGTGGTGGGCATAGACCTGGGGTTCCAGAGCTGCTACGTCGCTGTCGCCCGCGCCGGCGGCATCGAAACGATCGCTAATGAGTACAGCGACCGCTGCACGCCGTGAGTGTGGGCCAGGCTAGCCGCGTGCACTGGGGGTGGGGAGGTAGCGCTTGTCCGAGCTGTGACCCTCGCGGTTTGGGGAACGCGGACCGGGCAGTCACCTCCGTTCCGAGCCGAGGCTCCGGTAGGTAGGGGAACCCCATTGGGTTTTAGGTCATTAGGGGCTGCGACCCTTCTTGTGGGTCTGCGCTAAGGACGACGCCTTTTTACTGTGACCGGCTGGCCGAACAAGGGCTGTGAGTGGTTCCTTGGACTAGTGGAGGCCATGGGTAGGAACTGGAGGGAAGGCAGGCCTGGGATGTGGGATGGACCGAGACCCTCTTTTAGAAGGCACATTGTAGGCGTGCGGTGTACTAACGTTTCTTCAGGCCAGCACAGAGTTCGGGGCTTTGCACACAGCAAGCGCTTAATAAAAGTTTAATTGAACCGCTTCTGGCATCTGCCGGCAGGCGGTAAGACCATGCAGCGGCCAGAATCCCACGTGAGTGGGGGTGGGGTGGCGCCCGGAAGAGAGGGAGTCGGAGCGCCGGAGATCTCAAGATTGGATTGGCACGGACAGATTCAGAAAAAGATACAATAAAATCGATGCCTTTTGGATACCTTTGCATTCACTTTGGTTTTTCACGTCGCTTCAGTATATTGAACTGTGTTGGGTCATTTTCTGCTATCCTGTGCGCATCCACCCCAACAGCGTTCCACTTTTACGGTAATATACATTCCAGCCAGGGTGTTGGCCCCAATTGTTAATGAATGACTCAGGGGCTCACTTTGACTTTTAAAAGAACCTATATAGTAAGTTATGGGACCAGTAAAGACACAGCACTAAAAAAAATCATGACTCACCCACGTTTTTCCTTGGATAGGGTAAGAAAGAATCTACTTGTATAGAGATACCTTTCAATCATTGTCTTCCTTTTGGACAAAATCTTTTAAGAAGTTTCGTATTATTTGTTTGGTTCTCATTGTGTCTCATTAAGGGCCTCTGTTCTAAGGCTCCTTTTTCACCCTGACTTTTGTTATGTTTCTTCAGCGATAGGTTTCTGGCCAACTCGATTGCTCCGTTTGCCAGACTGATCTTTGCTACCCAGGGGGCTGACAACATTTTCCTTAAACTTAGCAGATTTCTACCTCTTATTTTAGACTAACCCAGGTGCTTGCCCGAAAACCCATCCCAGATTCAAAATCTCAGTTTGATGTTCCTTTCTCAATTTTGTAGTTTTTAACAGCATTAATGAGAGATAATTCACATACCATACAGTTAACTCTTTCAAAGTGTACAATTTGTTTTTAGTGTAGTTACAATTGTGCAATTATCAACACAATTTTAATATTTTCTTTACCCCACAAGAGAAACCCTGCACTCATTAACAGCCACAACCCAATACCCCACCCTCCCATCTTCATAGTTTGTAATAGTGCGTCTAATTTGTATTTCCAGGCAAGTGTATTGTACACTGAAGTTTTTTAAGTATTTAAGCATTAATTTCCTATTTGTTACTGTCTTTCTGGATCCTGTTGTGCTTCATCTGTAGAGATAGTTTTCCTCAAGAAGTTAAAAGGACTAGAGCACTGAGTTAATCATGTAACTTTTTGGTCTTTTTCCCACCTAGAAGTGAGCATATTTTATTTAGCTCCAAAGGTAAGAATATAAAGTATTAGAATGAAGTGTTCCTGACGTTTCTTTTTAGCCTCTTAAAGATGAGCCCTCTTTCTCCTTTAAACATTAGGAACTGTAACAGTATTACTGTGAATCTCATTATTTGGAACTGAAAGAGTTGTTTCAGAAAAGGATAGATAGACCATGTAATTGTGACAAAGAATGTTTAAAAATAGTTTTTCTTACATATTTTCCTTATATCTCTTGGAAACTTAGATGCCATACATTCAAGTAATTTTTGAACTATGATTAGCTTGGATTTCTGTCTTGGAGTCTTTGGTTAAGTAGAACATGGGGGCAGAAAGGTTGGGTTTTTTTTTTTTTTAAAGTAGTGATTACCAAAGCATGGATTTAAACCTCAAAGATACACAGGGACTGATGTAGATTTGCTTGAGTGTGAGAGTGGAATGAAATGGAGGGTTGGTTGTGATGAAAGTAACGCATTTCAGATGAGATCGGGAGCGTTCAGAGTGGTATGGCAGTAGACGTAACTCTTTTCAATATGTGGGTACGACAGGATTTGATTTCCATTTTTGAGGCGCTAGTTGAATTTTACCTTTCTCAGCAAATAAGATCCTTCTATCATGGACACATGGCTAGTGGGCAAAACCAAATGTTAAATGTATAATGACTGTGGTAAGGACGCTGATGGGAAAGTATGGAAAACAGTGATGGGGGACCTAATTTAAGTGGATATGAGGTGGTGATGGAAAGCATTCTTTAAAAAGTGCCATTTAAGATGTAACCTGGAGGATGAATAGGGTTTTACCATGGAGATCTATGGTGGGAGTGAGCAAGAGTTGTTGAGGCAAAAGAAATAGCAAGTGAGGAAGACCTGAACTTGGCACACTTGACACTACTGAGGGGATTATGGCCATTTGAAGGAATGTTGAACTGAATCTAGAGAGAGGCAGGGTGGAGCAAATCATAGATTTTTATCTAGGTGCTGTGGGAGGTGATTCAATTGATACTTTAAAAATGTGATTGGCTTTTTTTATGGAGAGAGGATTTATTTGAGAAGGGCGAGAGAAGCCTGATGCACCCGAGGATACTTAGGAGGCTACTGCAATATTTGGTCCATGTGGGAGTTGCTGTTGCTCTCCACTGGTATGGAACTGGGAGGAAAGTGTGGGCGGCTTAGAGATAAACTGTGGAGTTCTAAATTATGAGTGTTGACATTTTATGACCATAGGCTTTGGTATAAGATGGAAAACCTATTTTTATATTTAGTTGGATTATTACAATAGAAAGAGTACAACCTTAAAGCTTTGGAACTGAAATGTTAACGGACTGCCAAACTTCACAGGCGTTAGTTGGACTGCATTATGCAGTTTATAGGGTAAAGATGAATTACCTAAGAAAAGTATTCTGTGTATGAATAGTTTATATTATCATTTTCATGGACTTAGTTCCTAATAAAACAATATATTAGGAATTTGAAGAGATGAAATTGTCTATTAATAACTACCCTTGAGAGCGAAAGCTGAAAATAAGTATAGGTTCTGGTTAACTGGCAGATTAACTTCTGATACGTTATTTGTGCAAGAAAAGTGTTTCTCTCTAGAATAAACGTCTTTACATGTTGTGGATCTGTGTAGAGCTGCAAGATGACTTGGATCTTTTGGGTTCAATGAAAAGGAAAGTTGATTTGTTAACTAAAGCTTTAAACTACTTAGACTTCCCATATCTAATTGTGAAGGTTATCAAAGTAGTTTAAAAAAAGACTCACTTAAGAACTAAAATAAAAGCTTGTATACAGAATTGGTGGGCATAGTCGACAGAAACTTTGTCATCAGGTTCTAAATTGGATTTCCGATATTATAACTTTTTTCCTGACTTAACAAAATACTTGTTTGCCACAACAACAACAAAATAAAGTACTAAGTAAAATTGTTTCTTATCTAATTATTTGCTATTATATACATATATATCGGAGAAGGCAATGGCACCCCACTCCAGTACTCTTGCTTGGAAAATCCCACGGACGGAGGAGCCTGTTAGGCTGCAATCCATGGGGTTGCTAAGAGTCAGACACGATTGAGCGACTTCACTTTCACTTTTCACTTTCATGCATTGGAGAAGGAAATGGCAGCCCATTCCAGTGTTCTTGCCTGGAGAATCCCAGGGACGGGGGAGCCTGGTGGGCTGCTGTCTGTGGGGTCGCACAGAGTCGGAAACGACTGAAGTGACTTAGCATAGCATACATATATATATCATTTCATGACTTTTTCTAGATTTATACAAATATATGTATAAATATAAATATACAGATATACCTGTATAAACAAATAGGATCATCCAATATTTTGTAACTATTTCAGTTATGTTTTAGACATCTTTCAAAATCAGTAAATACGAAGTCACCTCAAGTATGAGTCCATATTATGACTTGAACATGCTTTACTCAAATGTTGAGGTGGTTTCTAAATTTTTGCAATTAGAAATAATCTTCAACAAGTAATCTTTTATATTTGTTTGCATGTTAATACTTTTATTTTTGTTGGATAGATTTCCAGATGTGGTTGGACAAAGGATATATATGCTTAGAATTTCAGTGCATATTGCCTGAATACTTTACAAAAATTTAAGAGGTTAATTCATACCAGGAACATAAGTGATTTCTCTGTTTCACTGGAGTTTGTGAGGATTATGAGTTAAAATTACATAAAGTATTTAGAATACTCCCTAAGTGTGTGTTAATACTGCTATTATTACCTTTTTGTATTTTTTATTATTTCTCTTTATTAATGGACTACACTGGGATAGTAAAAGGAAATCTATGGAACTTTGCCTTTAGCACTTATCAGATATGTAGCTTTTAATGTGCAAATCTTACTGACTCAGGAGTTTAGTTCTTTAGGAACTGCATATCTTGCAAGTATGAGTTGTTCTGTTTGATACTGTTTTGGATACTTTCTAGCTCAGGGCTAAGACAGTGATCATGGGATACACTAATTAATGTAACCATTTTCATGCCAGTTTCGCCATTATCTCTTATTTAATAGTCTAAATACTATTGTAGGTTCTCTGTAAAACTCATTTTCTTATATTGTTTAAAACGTTGAATTAGAGCAACAGCTGTCTTCATATCCTGAGAACAGTTCTACACACACATATAAACATGAAGCTACCTTTTAAGGATCTGTGCTGGTTGCAGCTGTTCATAATATCCTATTAGAATGTGCATAAATGTGTGGTCAGTGGTATCTCATACCCAGGAAGGAGAACAACATTGTTACCTAGTTTAAATGGATTATTTTTTCTAGGACTTAGAGATTAGAACAGAGATATCTTGAACTTGATTTAAATTAACTTTTTGATGTCAACCTGTAATTTGGGATGGAGGAAAAGTAATATCAGTCAAGTAGCAAGTGTCTTGAGTACTACTGTTTTTAGCAGCATTAAGTTGGCTTTGTGTGGAGTATAGAGAAAGTCGAAGATAAAGAGCCCTGCTGTGGAGGGCTCTTGCAATCAGTCTAGTTGGAAGTATGAAAGCAAAAGTAAAAAGAATAAGCATAGAGTACAGTTATGGGTGAAGTTATTAAGTACATACCTTAATTAAGTACAAGTTAAATGGAGAGAACATTAGTCGGGGGTGGGGTGATATGGAAAGGCAGGAGTGGGACTTGCAAATAGGATTAGAATAATGAAGACAGGATTGGGACAGTCTGAGTGAAAGTATCAGTTCAGTTCAGTTCAGTCGCTCAGTCGTGTCCGACTCTTTGTGACCCCATGACTGCAGCACACCAGGCCTCCCTGTCCATCACCAACTCCTGGAGTTCACTCAGACTCACGTCCATCAAGTCAGTGATGCCATCTAGCCATCTCATCCTCTGTCGTCCGCTTCTCCTCCTGCCCCCAATCCCTCCCAGCATCAGAGTCTTTTCCAATGAGTCAACTCTTCGCATGAGGTGATCAAAGTACTGGAGTTTCAGCCTCAGCATCAGTCCTTCCAAAGAAATCCCAGGCCTCATGTTCAGAATGGACTGGTTGGATCTCCTTGCATTCCAAGGGACTCTCAAGAGTCTTCTCCAACACCACAGTTCAAAAGCATCAGTTCTTCGGCGCTCAGCCTTCTTCACAGTCCAACTCTCACATCCATACATGACCACAGGAAAAACCATAGCCTTGACTAGACGGACCTTTGTTGGCAGAGTAATGTCTCTGCTTTTGAATATACTATCTAGGTTGGTCATAACTTTCCTTCCAAGGAGTAAGTGTCTTTTAATTTCATGGCTGCAGTCACCATCTGCAGTGATTTTGGAGCCCCCAAAAATAAAGTCAGCCACTGTTTCCACTGTTGAAGTAGGAATAAATCTAGAGGGTTTGGTAAGCAATACAACAGTATGTTTATGGATAGGATTTGGAGTTTGATAGTCCTGATTTTGAATGCTGGACTCTAATATTAGTTATGTTTCTAGGCACATAATGACTTTATTCAGTTCTTCATTTACAAAGTAGGGTCAGTAATAGTTCTTTTCTCACAGTGTTTGGGAGAAGCAAATGTATAATGCTTAGTGCACTGCCTGGCATACAAAGGTTCAAAAATGAAAGCTGTAAAACAAGAGAACTTGATCTGCTTGGATGAAAGATAGGCTTTCTGCCATACATGGGGATTCCATATAGGCTGTGTGCAAATTTTGAATATCCTGGTGAGTGGTAAGTGGTACATGTTTACTTTAAATATCTGGTTCGCTATCAAAACTTGGATAGAATTATTCAGTCACTGAAGATTTTAGAGTGTGTTTGTTGAGAAACAAATTTACTGGGGGTATGTAGCTTCTGTTTTTAAAATAATTATTTATTAGGATTGCATAGGAATATTTACCTAAATGGTAGTGGTGGCCATTTATGGGGGGAGGGTTTTGGTTGTGGAGTTGCTGATAATACTTCTTTTCTTCTTTACACTTCGCTAATTTTCTGCAATGAGATTGTTCTAGTGGTGGCCCCAATATCTGACCTAATCTTTCTGGGCCCGTTTCACATATAAATATTTGTAAGTGTAAGCTTGTAGTTGAAAAACCTCTGCGGTTAGTGCTGTTTAACATACTGATCTCATTCACTTGTCCTATTGAGAAGGAAATGGTAGATTTTTTATTCCTTATGATTTAAAGATGACTGAGTGGGTTTTAGTAAATAGTTTGAGAAGGTGAAGTAGAACATTCAGGGCAAACTATTTGGTATATTTTAGTTTTGTTTTGGCCATCTGCTCAGCTTGTGGAATCTCAGTTCCTTGACCAGTGATTAAACCCAGGCCACTGCAGTGAAAGCCCTGAATCCTAACCACTAAGCCTTAGTTGGTATATTTTTTGTATAAAACTTGCAACTGTTGGAGGATTAATAATAGCTAATATTATTTATGGTGTGCCAGTCTCTAATAATAAAGCCCTTTAAAAGTGGATCTCTGATAGCTCAGTTGGTACAGAATCGGCCTGCAATGCAGGATCCGATTCGATTTGGATCGATTCCTGGGTCAGGAAGATCCACTAGAGAAGGGAAAGGCTACGCACTCCAGTATTCTGGCCTGGAGAATTCCAATGGACTGTACAGTCCATGGGGTCTCAGAGAGTTGGACACGACTGAGCGACTTTCACTTTCAAAAGTGGATCAACAAATTTAGTCCTTAGAGCAACCATATGTAATCTTCCCTATTTTAGAGATGAGCAAATTGAATTTCAGGGACGTTAAATACCACAGGTCACACAGCTTGAAAGATAGAGAAGGGATTCAGACAGACTCATATTGTCTAATTCTAGAGCCTGAGCCCTTTTTTTTCCCTTCAAACTGTACATATGTTGTACTCAGTCAAGTTGATAGAGTGGAAAAGCCAAGGATTTCTTTCTGTACTGTAATAGTTGGCTTGTTAAAGAACTTTTTTAGAATGTAAAAATTATATAATAATGATTTTCTACAATGTGATAAGAGTGTGAACTCTGCCAGTAGTTTACAAGAGCTGTGCTTTGTTTGAGGTGTGATTGCTGTATTATGTGGTAAAGATTGATGTTCCATTAATAAGATTTGATGGCTTTGTAGCAGAAGTGGGGAACTGTTTGTAGCATGGGCATGGATAGACAAATAAGAGGATGAATAATTTGAACTGAGACAAACTTGTATTCGGCTTTTCAAAATCTGTGAAACACTTGCAAGCTACTACTGTTAAGGCATATGTCGTTTTTAAGAGTAGGTGAAAATGTTAACTGACTTCAAAGAGAACATTACTCAGAGCAGCTCTGCACAGTGGAACATTGTGTGGTGGTGGAAGTGTTCTACATTTGCATTGCCCAAAGTCCAGTAAGTTGTAAGAGGTTGAAGTGATTAATTTTTACTTGAGAGGGATTGGGAATGCATCACAAAGTGTGTGCTGTTTCTGGAAAATGAGTGAGGTTTAGAAGGACCAGGGCATTTCAGGTGGCGAAAGTGATAGCGCAAAGCAGGAAGATGGGAAGACTGACTTGTGTTGAGGCACTGTGTGCATGAGATGCAGCTGGCAAGTGGGAGTGGGCTTGGAATTATGAGAGGCCTTAAGTTCTACATTAAGGAATCTGGACCCTATATGTTGGTAATTCGTTTTGTTTGGAAGATAAGTAGAAGCAAAACAGTTACCAAGGTAGAATAGAAAATTAAACCTTCAATAGGACATACAGTAAAGTTGGGGACATTAATTTTTTCATGCTTAGAGCTTGTCCTGTTTTGAGGAGATAGGAAACAAAGATAAATAATATGGGCTTTTAGTTTTGTTGGGATACATCTTAGAAATTCAGATCTGATGGCTTTTAGAAAGATGTATGTTTGCATGCATGGGCTAGAAGCAGTGGAGAGGGTGAATGGAGTGGACGACATTACAGTGGGAAGTTTCCTAAAGGACTTTATGGGCTGAGTGTTCAGTCACTCAGTTGTGTTCGACTCTTTGCGACCCTATGGACTGGAGCTCTCCAGGCTTTTCTGTCCATGGGATTCTCCAGGCAAGAATACTGGAGTGGGTTGCTATGCCCTCCTCCAGGGGATCTTCATGACCCAGGGATCGAACCCACGTCTGTTATCTGCCACATTGACAGGCAGGTTCTTTACTACTAGCACCACCATAGGAGAGACAGGTAAGTAGTACTCAGGAAATTTTTTTTTTAAGTGATAGGTCGTCTATTTGCAGGAAGGCTGATCTTGACACCTGTGCTTCTTGAAGGGCTCTCCCAGCATGTTCCTGGCCCATAGAGCTTAGAGTTCATAGGAAATCTCATGAGATCCCAGACTATGCTGTACGGATACAGGGCATAGTTGGCTATAACCGCTCTGGGAGTTGGAAAGGGCTGTTGAGGCACAGAGTAAGTTTATCTAAGTAAAATGGTTCTATTTAATTATTGTGTCAGATTTGGACCAAGGCAGTATGGCGCCAGAGCTCTCATTCCTACTCATTCCACTAAATTAGAAGAATTAGGGGTCCAGGGAGGCTAGGGAGATCAAAGCTAGCTAGTGGAGAAATGATCTATAGTCCTGACTCCTGTTGTTTTCAGATTTTATGACTTGGGATACATTTACCTATAATACCTTTTTTTGGACTCAGTTTCCTCTTCTATATGGTAGAAATAAGATAGGGTGCTTATGAGGATTAAATAAGATAGTGCACATAAGCAATTTATTACTTCAGTAATAATGTAGGAGTAGAAGGGTTTACTAACCTGAGGGGGAAATGGACTCTGGGAAGAACTTTGTCTTTTAGAATTTTTTGGGTGGCATGGGTGAATTTGATCTTAGTTTGAGAGAAATCTGCCACTGGAAAGGGAGGCAACATATGAATATGAGAGTAAAGGGAACACAGGCAAGGTCCCAGAGTGAAACACAGGGAGAAGCATAGAAGCCATGATAACAAAGGCATCAACTCCCAAGTATAACTGACTTTCTAAGCTTAAACACGGTGTTTTAAAGTATTTATACCTTTAAGCAGGTATCAATTCTGCTTTCTAAAATAAGTGTCATATAGGTGAAACCAGCAGGCAGTATATGAATTGATTTGGAAGAATGTGTTCAGAAGTGGGAATGAAGTTCCTTGTCAGAAATTAAAAAAGAAAAATTGAGTCCTTGGAAACTAGTTCTAGAAAAATAACTTTCCATATATTTACAATAAGATAAGAGTTGTTTTCAGGGCTTGTAGACTACTCTCTTGGCGAAGTTATGAGCTGTTTATAAAACACAAAGACCATTTAGTGGATGTATTAATATGACAGCATATTATTTTATGTTGGAATTTTGAACACCAGACTTGAAGAATTAGAGGATAGTGGAGACTGGTTAGTCCACCTCTCTCTAGTATTTTAGACAGATGGTCATATCAGACTTGTGCTTCAACATCTCAGTTACAGAATTCCCATTATTCTAAGAAGCAGTGCATTCCATGGGCAGCTTTACTCAGTAGAAAGGTCAAAATCATAGACTTATTGTGTGCAGTTAAAAAACAGGGCTTTTTGGCTGAGACTCAGAAATCTTGTCCGCTCTGGTTTTGGATGTAATGTTGCAGTAAGGTTTAATGCTTAAATGTTTGTTTTATCTTTTAGGGCTTGCATTTCTTTTGGACCTAAGAATCGCTCAATTGGAGCAGCAGCTAAAAGCCAGGTAGAGTTCTGTTTTTCTCATACTTATTTCTGTGGTTGGTCCATCCTCCAGTGCAGCAGCTCTTTCAGTGCCGGTTATGTGTGGAGCACTGGGAGCCCCCACGTGTACAACTGAGAGACAAACCTATTCTCATGCCACTTGAGTGCGAAGCAAAGAGCTTTTAAAATAGCATGAACAGTGGTCTGTTTAATGCAAACTACCAGGATGTGTTTTACCTAGATACTGTTAAAGCAAGGTTTTACTTGTTCCTGAGTTGCTGTTAACAATTTTTTTCCCCTGGGTATTTAATCGGTAAAGTCTGTCTTGTTGAATTTTCATCTTACTCATATTTAGGGTCAGTGTTGTGTCTAGATTTGACCTTGTTGATCAAGGTTCTCAGGGAAGGAGAGCATACTTGGAGAAGCACACTTACCATTAGGTTACTTTTAAACCAGGAGCCTGACTTATTTGCTTGTTTCTCAGTAAGCAGAGCAGCAGAACCTGAAGAGTTGTATTTTTCTCAGTGCCTGAGCTTGTATAAAATTAAGGAGTTGCATGTTAGATCTTTCTATAGTTCAGTCTGGAGCAACATAATAGAATGAATGGTCTTTTTCTGGACCAGTCTGGGCCTAAGGTTTATAAGCCCCCCCAAATGGTGCTTGACCAATTGATTTTTAATTAAATTGGGTGTTTTATAAGTTGCAGAAAGTTCAAGATGTTTTAGAAGACAGCAGGTAGCACATACAGAGCTGTTTTGGTTTTAAACTTGCTTTCATTATTGAGAATAGTCGTTATACTAAACTGGCTGCCTAGTTCTAGGTTGACATAGTTATTGTGGTATTGAATTTCTTGGCAGCTTACTGAAGCAGAGCCTGACTTTGGAGGCCTCATATTGTTTTACAAAAGAACTTCTGTTTGTGCCTTTGGCATATTGGATTCAGAGGAGCTCTGTTGTTGTTTTTCCCTGGGACTTGTTGCAGTCCTGCATTGGGAAGAAGAGTCCATAAGTCTTGAGCAGAAATTCATTTTCAGTTTTTGAATATCTTTGCCAGCATTTTTTTCATAAATTACAGTAGTTTTTGTTAGAGATAAATTAGGAAATGCAGGTGTACAAGTATAAGGCATTTAGAAGTTAGCATACTACCACTGTCCAAAAACCACTGTTATTATCTTAATGTGTAACCTTTTATAAGCATATAAATGTTTTTCTCCCCTACTCTAAGAAAGTGACATCATATCATACAGATACTTGTCTCCAGACTTCTAAAATAATTTATCCATTGTATGGATAGACTGTAATTTATTTACTCATTTCCCTGTCGTTGACCCTCTAGGCTCTTTCCAGTTTTCTGTTGTGATAAATAATACTGTGTCAGTTTATTTGCATTTATCTTTGTGGGCTTAGTGTCATCTGTTTTTTCTTTATGGTAAGTTTCAGTTTCATTCACTAGAATAACTGAATTAATATATACTGTTGGATTGACTCCTGGAAAGTTTGAATCACAAACTACAGGTAATTTTTAAAAGATAAAAATTTAATGTAAATGTTCATTAGAAGTTTAATAACAGGAAATATTTTTACAAGGGTAATGATCTGTCTTACTGAGGAAGTAAGACAAACTGGGCTCTGGTCCTAGCCTGCCACTGTGTGACCTGTATAGGTTCGTCACTCCTCCCTTCAGAAGGCATCATTTATAAAGGTTTAGTGCTGAAGGAAACAAACTAGGAAGGAAAGTTTGTGGCATGAAAAGGATTCTGATTTAATCCTGAGACTTTTGAATCCCCCCCCGCCCCCAATTTAATTGCTGTTATAATAGTCTTTCTACTCTTTGACTCTGATATCCTTTCTCTTAGGTAATTTCCAATGCAAAGAACACAGTCCAAGGATTTAAAAGATTCCATGGCCGAGCATTCTCTGATCCATTTGTGGAGGCAGAAAAATCCAAACTTGCATATGATATTGTGCAGTTGCCCACTGGGTTAACAGGTATAAAGGTAAGGTTCTGAAGATAATGCCTTATGATTGAAATACAGTATTTTATGTCATCAGATGACTGTGTAGAAGTGAGTACCCATTCCCTTCTCTAGGAGATCTTCCCAACCTAGGGCTCGAACCCAGGTCTCCCACATTGCAAGTGGATTCTTTACCAGCTGAGCCACAAGGGAAGTCCAAGAATACTAAAGTGGATAGTCTACCCTTTGCCAGCAGATCTTCCTGATCCAGGAATCGAACCGGAGTCTCCTGCATTGCAGGCGGATTCTTTGCCAACTGAGCTATCAGGGAAGCCCTTGAGAATGCTATCAGATCAATGTATATCATACTATTCTAGTTTTAAGTTGTAATGAAAATCGTTACAAATGCTTTGGAAAAGTCTTGCTGGTGAAGACCATTTGGCTTTTTTTTTTTTTTAAAGATCTGACTTTTATTTGGGAGCCATAGGTGGCACTGTTAGTAGGGATTGGACAGATAGGTGGTGATGATGTGAACTTAACTTCTTGTTCTTGTTTTCTAATGCAGCAGTCTTCCCAGTAGTCTTTCTGGTATGATTTTAGTGAATGATTACTGGAAGAGCAAGAAAAGAAATCAACACTTTAAAGTCACTCCCAGATATGTAGTCATACTCTTGACAGTAGGATTGGAAAGTGGTGATGTTCTTTTGGAGAAGAGGGAGTTTAGTCTTTGCTATCTCTGGAACATCTAGGAGAATCTCTTTGTGAAGCATGACGTGAGCTGATCATTTGAAAAAGATGAGAGGCTGAGTGATGGGTATAGTGAACATGTCTGTCTCTTGCACTCAGGTGGTAAGAGGAATCCAGAAGTACGTTTGAGCTTTCCAGGCAACTGAGTTTAGAGAAAGGAGATTTGATGTTTGAGACACCCCATTTGGAGAACTAAGGATCATGGGAACAGGTTCAAGTCCAAGAGATGTTGAAAATCGTGGGAAAAAGATAGTTTTGCAGTTGTAGCTGAGAATTCAGTTGAATTTGAAAGTAAAGAATTCTGATAACTGAAAAATGATCACTGGATTTACTTAGGGTATTTTCAGCAGTAATTTAAAAACAGTTTTAATGGGCCTAATGATGGATAAGAAGTGCAGAGGAGGAAAAGAAACGGAGATGAGGAAATGAGGATTACTTAATAGTTATGAAAGAAATAGGGTGGGTATTGGCAGATTTAGTCAGAAGAGCCACGGGAGGAAGAGACTAGGGAGAACACCTGTGGATCCAAGTATGAGGCTGGAGGAATTTTGGAAGACTTACATGAGAAAAGAAGAGGTAGCCCTGAAAGAGGCTCACTGGGAGGATTATTTTTCCATCTGTATTCAGTAAGGTGAGAAACTATTCTAAACCAGAATAAATTATAGTTGGGTTTGGGAGGGAGAAGGTGAGAAGATGGTTTTCAAGTTCGAGCTGGAGCTAAAAGTACAGAGTTGACATTTTTTGGTCTGTGTTGTAGTTGGGAAGTATGGATGTGGAATAGGACCTTACCTTAGGCAGTCTTTTCTGCATTTACAGTTTGTACTCTTGTCAGAATTTCATACCTTTATGCATGGTGTAGGATATCTTGAAGGTGTCAGCAGTTACTTATTTTGTCAGGTCTGTCCTTGATGTTGGGGCTAAGACAGTGAATAGTCAGTTCAGTCGCTCAGTCGTGTCTGACTCTGTGACCCCACGGACTGCAGCACGCCAGGCTTCCCTGTCCATCACCAACTCTTGGAGCTTGCTCAAACTCATGTCCATCGAGTCACTAGATCTGACAAAAACTATTGCCTTAGCTTGGATCCTAATTGAGGTGATGATTATAAAGTCAACACAGTGAGCAAAGTAAAGTATACATAGTATGTCAGATGGTAAAACAGTTTCCACCACCAGGCCCTTTAATGGAGGGGCAGTGTGGGTGATGGGGAGCTACACACCAGTTTGCTTCTTCCCAGGTAGTTGTCTCAAGTTTTGCTGGTGGTCAGAACATACCGTTTACATAGTGGTCCTCATGAACGCAGATGAAAGGAGCAGTGACCCTACGAGAGACTGACTCAGACTTGCTTGTGAGTGTCCAGGAGTCTCTGGAGGAGGCGTGAGTTGGCGGTGGATTGCTGCAGGGTTGGGGACACTGAATGTGGCAGTGTGTGCATGGGACCTTTTGAAGGAGGTCACCATTACCTTACATGTAGAGTACATTAACTTACATGTAGAGTACATGATGTGAAATGCTGGGCTGGATGAAGCACAAGCTGGAATCAAGATTGCTGGGAGAAATATCAATAACCTCAGATATGTAGATGACACCACCCTTACGGCAGAAAGCAAAGCAGAACTAAATAGCCTCTTGATGAAAGTAAAAGAGGAGAGTGGAAAAGTTGGCTTAAAATTCAACATTCAGAAAACTAAGATCATGGCATCCGGTCTCATCACTTCATGGCAGATAGATGGGGAAATAGTGGAAACAGAGACAGACTTTATTTTGGGGGGTTCCAGAATCACTGCAGATGGTGTTTGCAGCCATGAAATTAAAAGATGCTTGTTCCTTGGAAGAAAAGCTATGACCAACCTAGATAGCATATTAAAAACCAGAGACTTGATCTTACCAACAAAGGTCCATCTAGTCAAAGCTATGGTTTTTCCAGTTGTCCTGTATGGCTGTAGGAGTTGGACTGTAAAGAAAGCTGAGTGCCGAAGAATTGATGCTATTGAACTGTGGTGTTGGAGAAGACTCTCAGAGTCCCTTGAAACTGCAAGGATATCAAACCAGTCAATCCTAAAGGAAATTTGTCCTGAATATTCATTGGAAGGACTGATGCTGAAGCTGAAACTCCAATACTTTGATGTGAAGAACTGACTCATTTGAAAACACCCTGATGCTGGGAAAGATTGAGGGCAGGAGGAGAAGGGAATGACAGAGGATGAGATGGTTGGATGGCATCACTGACTTGATGGACATGAGTTTGAGCAAGCTCTGGGAGATGGTGATGGATAGGGAAGCCTGGCATGCTGCAGTCCGTGGGGTCTCAAAGAGTCAGACATGACTGAGCTGAATTGAACTGAACCTCATCTCCAGGTATCCTGGTTGGTAGGCACGTTAACAAGTTAAAAGTGATCTTTAAATTATTTTTGCTTCCAAAACTAGTTTTCTGAATTTCCTCTTGAGATAATGTTCCACTGATGATTTAGAAATTACTCATTTTAGGTTTTTAGGACATGAAGAAATACAATGTTTAGATCCTTTTGTTTTTTATTGCAGGTGAAGTATATGGAGGAGGAACGTAGTTTTACCACGGAGCAGGTGACTGCCATGCTTTTATCCAAACTGAAGGAGACAGCAGAAAGTGTTCTTAAAAAGCCTGTTGTGGACTGTGTTGTTTCGGTAAGTTTTATCCTTACGCATTATTAGGGTCTGTGAAGAAGCAGAAAGAAGAAAGCTGTTAATTGAAAATAAATTGCTTTTTGTCTTAGGTGGTAACCATTATTTTAAGAACTTTTCAGACTGGTTCTCATGAATTTTTTTTTCCTTCCCTAGTTTTTGCTCTTGCTTCTATTCTGTCTGTTTAAAGGCTTATCTCTGACTAAGCCCGCTTCTTCCTGGATTCCTTCTAGCACCCCGCATAGTGCCTGGCACTTGGTAGCCTCTTGTTTGTTGAATTAGTTGAATACTCTCAATAAGAAATGCTTTTTCTCTATTCCTGTCTCTGTATCTTTGCTGTTTTTATATCCAGCACTAAAGGCAAGACAGCAGTAGACTTCATCTTGTATTTTCCACTTGCCTATTTAGATGGAAGCCTGGCTGTTTATAGCTTTGTGCTTGTAGTATGGTGGCGTCCTTAGGTACTGTTGAAATTTAGGTGGTTGAATTTGTTTTTCCAGTGAATCACCTCATTCTGCAGTTGTTATCTGATATTTTAGTTCTTTGGCTTCTTTTGTCTTTCTAAATTTTTATTAAAAAAATTTTTTTTGATGTATAGCTGATTTATAGTGTAATTTCCCTGTATAGCAGAATGACTTGGTTATATTGAATACATTTGTATATGTATACATGTAATGTGTTAGTCGCTAAGTTGTATCTGACTCATTTGCAACCCCATGGACTGTAGCCTGCCCAGCCCCTCTGTCCATGGAATTCTCCAGGCAGGAAGACTGGAGTGGGTTACTGTTCCCTTCTCTAGGGGCTCTTCCCCACTCAGGGATGGAACCCAGGTCTTGTGCATTGCAGGCAGATTCTTTATCGTCTAAACCACCAGGGAAGCCCCATATATATGTGTGTGTGTGTGTGTGTGTGTATGTGCATATGTATATTCCTTTCCATTGTGATTGTGACAGGATATTGAACATAGTTCCCTGTGCTGTACAGTAGAACTTTGTTGTTTATTGGCCTATTTCGTCTTAATTTTGGTGCAGTGTTATTTCACCCCATAGTCTTTGTCTGATGGAGTTCTTGTTTCTTGTCTATCTAGTAAAATCGTACTGACTTTTGTCAGGAAGAACTGGATTATGGCCTATAATCCACATTTGGAGGACGCAAAGAAGAATGCTACTTCCTTTAAAGAGCTCAAATTCAATACAGGCGCTGTGTTTCTTAGATGGTTTCTGCTTTCCCCCAAATCTCTAGTGGACTTTCAGGTTTCAGTGGACATTTCCCCCACCTACTGTCCTAACTTTGATTCTGAATTTTGCTCTGTATTCAGTTCAGTCGCTCAGTCGTGTCCGACTCTTTGCGACCCCATGAACCGCAGCACGCCAGGCCTCCCTGTCCATCACCAACTCCGGAGTCCACCTAAACCCATGTCCATTGAGTCGGTGATGCCATCCAACCATCTCATCCTCTTTCGTCCCCGTCTCCTCCTGACCTCAATCTTTCCCAGCACCAGGGTCTTTTCCAATGAGTCAGCTCTTTGCATCAGGTGGCTAAAGTATTGGAGTTTCAGCTTCAGCATCAGTCCTTCCAATGAATACCCAGGACTGATCTCCTTTAGGATGGACTGGTTGGATCTCCTTGCAGTCCAAGGGACTCTCAAGAGTCTTCTCTAACACCACAGTTCAAAAGCATCAGTTCTTCGGCGCTCAGCTTTCTTTATAGTCCAACTCTCACATCCATACATGACCACTGGAAGAACCATAGCCTTGACTAGATGGACCTTTGTTGGCAAAGTGATGTCTCTGCTTTTTAATGTCTAGGTTGGTCATAACTTTCCTTCCAAGGAGTAAGTGTCTTTTAATTTCATTGCTGCAGTCACCATCTACAGTGATTCTGGAGCCCAGAAAAGTAAAGTCAGCCACTGTTTCCATTGTTTCCCCATCTATTTCCCATGAAGTGATGGGACCGGATACCATGATCTTAATTTTCTGAATGTTGAGCATTAAGCCAACTTTTTCACTCTCCTCTTTCACTTTCATCAAGAGGCTCTTGAGTTCTTCTTCACGTTCTGTCATAAGGGTGGTGTCATCTGCATATCTGAGGTTATTGATATTTCTCCCAGCAATCTTGATTCCAGCTTGTGCTTATTCCAGCCCCACGTTTCTCATGGTGTGCTCTGCATAGAAGTTAAATAAGCAGAGTTACAAAATTTGCTCTGTATAGAGGTAAATTTTAATGTAAAATGGCAAGACTGCCTGATATGCTTTTCCAGCTTTTGGGATCAAGTTAAAGGGTGATGGATTAAGTTATGTGTTGCGGGTCCTTGAGAATTTTGGTGATTTACTTGGAGAGTTTACAAGACTCAGAATAAAGCCATATTCATGGCTAAGATCTATTATAGTGAAAGGATGCAAAGCAGAATCAATAAAGGGAAATGGTATGTGGAGAACATCTGGAGGAAACCAGCTAAAAGCTTCCGAGTCCCCATCCATTGGAGTTAGACCAGAAGTTCTTAATTCCTCGAAAAACAAGTTGTAACAACACACGTGAAATATTATACACCAGGAGAGTTCTGCCTGAGGCTCAGTCCAGGATTTCTGTTGGGGGTCATTCACAAAGGCATGCTATACCTTGGATGTACCAAAATACGAGAATTCCAGAAGGAAATTTAAGTATAAAAACATAAACTACGTTGTACAGTTTAGGCACAGTGTACCACTCTAATGATTTAAGGAAATTTTCCTGTCGCTTTAGGGAACTACTTATTCAGATTCCTGGATCCAGGGAAGGGCTAACCTTGCCATCGGGCCTATCTAAGGATAGTGGTCTCTGGCCTCTATGTGAACTCTCTTCTGTGCAGTTGCTGCTCTAGATTTTGGTGCTATGGTGTATCTGATTGCTATGTAAATAGGGCCTGGGTGTATTTTGTTCCATTTGTAAACTGATTATTGTTAAATATAAGCTTTATATTTTGGGAAAGTTAATAATAGCCCTTGTGTTGGAATCAAATCACATGTATAAAAGGGTGTATGGGAAGCTTTAGCACCTCTGCTACCTACTACGTAGATTTTCCTTCCCAGAGATTACTAGTTTTACCATTTTGTTACAGATCTTTCCAGAGGTTTTTATGTACCCAAGCAAGTAAGTATAGGTCCTTCTTTACTTTTATTTTTCTTTTAATAAATTTTGGACGTTTACCTTATTTGTTCCATAGCATTAGAGAGGTGCTTCGTTCCATGTAGTGGAGCAGAATGTCCCAGTTTATGCATGTACCATAATCTATTAATATTTAACCATAGTCTCTTTTTTGGGGGGTTTCCCTGGTGGCTCAGCTGGTAATGAATCCTCATGCAACAGAGGAAACCCTAGTTCAATTCCTGGGTTGGGAAGATCCCCTGGAGAAAGGATAGGCTACCTACTCCAGTATTCATGGGCTTCCCTGGTGGCTCAGACGGTAAAGAATCCACCTGCAATGCAGAAGACCTATCTTTGATCCCTGGGTTGGGAAGATCCCCTGGAGGAGGGCATGGCAACCCACTCCAGTATTCTTGCCTGGAAAATTCCCATGGACAGAGGAGCCTGGTGCGCTACAGTCCATGGGTTCGAAAAGTTGGACACGACTGAGCAACTAAGCACACAACACAGCATGGTCTCTTTCTGTTGGACATCTCGGTTACTTCCAGATTTTGTTTCTTTAATTGCCAAGAATATTACAGTGAGTAAAAGTTGGACAAATACATTTTGCTCTTACATGATAAGTTTGTAGGTTATAGGCTAACTTCCTGGAAGTGCAGTTGCTGGGACTGAGGATACATATGTTTTAAATTTTAACAACTATTGTTTAATTGCCCTTTAGAGAATTTGTACTAATTTATACTTATGTCAGCAGTGCATAAGAGGGCTTGTTTGACCACAGCCTCATCAGCTCAGCTTATTGGCGTGTCAAATAATTCTGATCGATGAATAATGGTAGCAAAGTATGTGCGATTTTGATATTTTACTTTTTAGGTAAACTTGAATGTTTTATAATTTATAAACCATTTTGTATTTCACTTTTTGTGAAATATTCCTATCCTTTCCTCATTTTATTTTAAATTTATGGTCCTCAGTTTTTTAGAAAACATTTTTTAAAATCCTTTTCTCCACTGCATTTTTAAAACTTCTAATTAAAAAAAAAAATGTTTATTTTTGGCTGTGCTAGGTCTTTGTTGCCGCACAAGCCTTTCTCTAGTTGCTGCAAGGGGGGCTGCTGTCTAGTTGTAGTGTGTGGGCTTCTCATTGTGGGTTCCTCTTCTGTTACAGAGCATGTGCTCTAGGGCATGTGGGCTTCATTAGTTGCAACTCCAGGGCTCTAGAGCACAGGCTGAATAGCTGTGGCCCACAGGCTTAGTTGCTCTGTGGCATGTGTGATCCTCCCGGATCAGGCATCGAACCTACGTCTCCTGTGTTGGCAGGCGGATTCTTTATTACTGAGCTACCAGGGAAGCGTGGTCTTCATTTTGATTTGTAGTTCTTCGAATATTAGAGAGATTAGCTCTTTGCTGTTTTATAATGTGAGTTGCATATATTTTTCCTCATTAGGTTATTAGAATTTTTTAATGAATCAAATGTTTCAGTTCTGCTCCCCCTTTTCCTTCCCTAGCAAAACATTATCTTAGCAATTGCTCTCATTTAGCACCTGATTGACATCAAACCAAAGACATCAGTCCAACAGACGTGGGCTGTGATCACTTGTAAACTTAACATTCGTAGGTCTCAGTGCCTGTGAGCATTAGAACACCTGCCCCTCCTTCTGATCCCTTGTGTGCGAGCTCAGTCATGCCCGACTCTAGCCTGCCAGGCTTCTATGTCCGTGGAATTCTCCAGGCACGAATACTGGAGTGGGTTGCAGTTTTCCTCCTTCAGGCGACCTTCCTGACCCAGGGATCAAACCTGCATCTCCTATGTTGGCAGGCGGATACTTTACCACTATGCCACTTGGAAAACCCCTCTTCTTATCCCTTTGTTGTTCAGTCACTGAGTTGTGTCTGTCTCTGCAAGCCCATGGACTGCAGCACGCAAGGCTTCCCTGTCCTTCACCATCTCCCGGAGCTTGCTCAAACTCATGTACATTGAGTCAGTGACACCATCCAGCCGTCTCATCCTCCGTCACTGCCTTCTGCTCCTGCCCTCAATCTTTCCGAGCATCAGGGTCTTTTCCAGTGGGTTGGCTCTTCCCACTAGGTGGCCAAAGTATTGGAGTTTCAGCATCAGTCCTTCCAATGACTATTCAGGGTTGACTTCCTTTAAGATTGACTGGTTTGATCTCCTTGCAGTCCAAGGGACTCTCAAGAGTCTTCTCCAGTACCACAGTTGGAAAGCATCAATTCTTCAGCACTCAGCTTTCTTTATAGTTCAGCTCTCACATCCGTACATGACTACTGGAAAAACCATAGCTTTGACTGTATGGACCTTTGTTGGCAGAGTTATGTCCCTGCTTCTTAATACGCTAAGTTTGTCAGAAGCTTTTCTTCCCAAGGAGCAAGTGTCTTTTAATTTCATGATTGCAGTCACCATCTGTAGTGATTTTGGAGGCAAAGAAAATAAAATCTGCCACTATTTCCACTTTTTCCCCATCTGTTTGCCATGAAGTGATAGGACTAGATGCCATGATCTTAGTTTTTTGAATGTTGAATTTTTAAGCCAGCTTTTTCATTCTCTTCTTTTACCACTCATCAAGAAGCTGTTTAGTTCCTCTTCGCTTTTTGTTGTTAAAGTGGTATCATCTGCATAACAGGTTGTTTATATTTCTCCTGGGAATCTTGATTCCAGGTTGTGATTCATCCAGCCTGACATGTCACATAATGTACTCCACATGTAAGTTAAATAAGCAGGGAGACAATATACAGCCTTGATGTACTTCTTTCTCAATTTTGAACCAGTCTGTTGTTCCATGTCCGGTTCTAACTATTGCTTCTTGACCTGCATTCAGATTTCTCAGGAGACAGGTAAGGTGGTCTAGTATTTCCATCTCTTTTTTTTTGACAATTTGTTGTGATCCACACAGTCCAAGGCTTTAGCGTAATCAATGAAGCAGTAGTAGATGTTTTTCTGAAATTCCATAGCTTTATCTGTGATCCAGTGGATACTGGCAATTTGATCTCTAGTTCCTCTGTCTTTTCTAAATCCTGCTTGTACCTCTGAAGTTCTTGGTTCACGTATTATTGAAACCTAGCTTGAAGGATTTTGAGCATGACATTGCTAGCATATGAAATGAGCACAATTGTATGGTAGTTTGAAGATTCTTTGGCATTGCCCTTCTTTGCGATTGGAATGAAAACTGACCTTTTTCAGTCCTGTGGCCACTGCTGAGTTTTCCAAATATGCTGGTGTATTGAGTGCAGCACTTTAACAGCATCATGTTGTGGAATTAGAAATAGTTTAACTGGAATTCCATCACTCCACTAGCGTTGTTCATCATAATGCTTCCTAAGGTTCACTTAACTTCATACTCCAGGCTGTCTGGCTCTAGGTGAGTGATCATGCCATCGTGGTTATCTAGGTCATTAAGACCTTTTCTGTACATTTCTGTGTATTCTTGCCACCTCTTCTTAATCTCTTCTACTTTTGTTAGGTCCTTGCTGTTTCTGTCCTTTATTGTGCCCATCTTTGCATCAAATGTTCTCTTGGTGTCTCCAGTTTTCTTGAAAAGATCTGTCTGGTCCTAAATCTGTCTTAGGTGTGCTAACAGTGCTGGCCGCAAGGTGGTGGAAGAGTCATGGCACTGCATTCTGCTGGGATTGGAAGCCAAGTAGCACCTTGAAAGCAAGTGAAAAGTTTTTTCTCAGGCGACAGGACTCCAGATAGGGTCCCAATCGTGCTTACTCAACATACTCTCCCTGGGTTGGAATGACGATAAGGACCATCCTCCCCAGTAGCACAGGGGAGGATTCACAAGCTGGGTTACACTTTTTTAAAAAGAGATCGAGTGTCAAGGAAGTCTCGTCTCAGGGGATGGGACAGAGAACTCACAGGTTGGCTCTGCTGGCCAGGGGAAACACTGATTCCAGCTTAGCAGCCTTTGTATGATGAGTCCTTTCCCAAATCCATGAAAATACTCAGAGCTCGTCAGACCATTTTACTTACATGCAGTTTTCAACTGTCAGAGGAGGTCAGGACTGTCTGGCCTGGGGCTTTTACTAGGATCTTAATTCAGGATTAGCTATTCAAAGCGTGAAATAAGAGGGAATACATTTTAAGGATCAAGGCTGCTCTTTGTATCCCTGCTGAGGGAATAATTTTAGACATGATTGGTATAGAGAAAAGTGGGCACTGGGCAGGGCACAGGCCGACTTTCAGGTCCAGGCTTCTTCATTGGTATGGTAGAAGTGGGACCTCAGCCTGGGGTCCAGCTTATCCTCTGCAAGGCTAGTTGCCTCAGCCGGTGCAGCTCATGAGCAACTTCAGGAGAATGAAGACGTGAGACATGATCAGGCCAAATCAGAGCTCCTAAGTCTGCTCTACCAGCTTCTGGCACAACATCATCTTGAACTTGAATTGTGTATACCCAGAAAAGGCTGAGGAGAAGGCAATGGCAAGCCACTCCAGTACTCTTGCCTAGAAAATCCCATGGACGGAGGAGCCTGGTAGGCTGCAGTCCATGGGGTCTCGAAGAGTCGGACACAACTGAGCGACTTCACTTTCACTTTTCACTTTCATGCATTGGAGAAGGAAATGGCAACCCACTCCAGTGTTCTTGCCTGGAGAATCCCAGGGACGGGGGAGCCTGTTGGGCTGCTATCTGTGGGGTCGCACAGAGTTGGACACGACCGAAGCAACTTAGCAGCAGCAGCAGAAAAGGCTGAGCACAGCCAACTGCTTCTCTCCGTCCTGGGAGAGGTGCATGGAGATGATAGTGGGGAAGTAGTGCCAAGCTTGTGAGCAGCGAAGAAGGGCACAAACATGTTTAGCCAGGAGAAGCTTGGAGCCAGGCTGTAATCACACAGGGTCAGTAGTACAAAAAACACCCAGCAAGTGCACAAAGATCTCAGAGGCAGTGAATCCTAGCCACTGCACCAGCTTCCAGAACAAGAAAAGCATCATGCAGGTTGAGTGAAGCAGGGCCCAGCTGAGTGTCCCACACACTGGGCTGTGCCCCCACTCCCATGGGCCTCTCTGATGCCTGCTGTTGTTGCTGCCAGGCGAGTGAGAGGTAGCGAGCAGTCCTGCTTGCTGTGGCCCTTGGCCCCAGTGCCACTGATTTCCCGGCCACATCTTGGGAAACCAGCACTGGCCACCAGAGGGTGCTCATCTTGACCCGCTGGTTCTTTTGGGTTTTATGTTATATTTAGAAAATCCCTTCTTTTTTTTCCCCTTCTTTCTTTGACAGTAAAGATTGCCTTTTATTCTGATACTCATGATTTTTAAAAAACATTTACATCTTTGGTTTGAAATATATGTTGGTATTTGGTGTTTAGTAGGGATGCAACTTCATTTTCTATATGGCTGTCCATTTGTCCCAAGACTCTAGAGTAGCCCAGATAACGCTGTACTGGTTTGAAAGATTTCCTTGATCATATACAGAGTAAATAGCTGTAGCTATTTGAGGGCATTTCTGGTTTTACTGTTTTTTTGACAGGTATATTTTAAATCAGGAATTTCCATAATAATGGTAAATTAAAAAATTCTTTTTATAGGTTCCTTGTTTCTATACTGATGCAGAAAGACGATCAGTGATGGATGCAACACAGATTGCTGGTCTCAATTGTCTGCGATTAATGAATGAAACTACTGCAGGTAAGTGACTATTAACTGAATTTTTTTTTTACTTGCTCAATCTCAAAGGTTGTGAAATCTTAAAACCCTAGGGTTTCTTATTCCATATTTTACTTGGAGCACTTACCAGTATTTTTGGGTACTCTGTCACATATGAAGAGTTTACTTGACAAGTACTTTTTCGGTATCTTCATAGCACTTTGATATTTAATTGCATGCTTTTTTGGAAAGGAAGTGCATTTATTATGTGTTTGGAGCATTGCTTTGGATTACATATTGGGTTTTTCTCCCAACTTGTGGGCCAGTAGAGTCAGAGGGGTGGGGTTTATAAAGCAAGATCTCAGGAGGCAGAATATATGGGAATGTTGAGAGATGGCGCAAGGGAATATGGGGGAAAATGTTTGGAAAAGTGGGAGAAAGTTGTTTTGGAAAAAACTGCCACAGTTGCTGGAACTGGAAATTGGAAACATGAAGGAAGCCAAAGTGAAATGAATGTCAGCGTATATCTCTTTGAAGTCAGTGTTATTTGTGAATAAACCATGCAGAGCTTATAAGGATTTTGAATCTTTTTTTGCAGCTGTAAATCTGTTTTTTCCTATGTAAATGAATTTTAAGTTTACTACTAAAATGCTAACATTATGTTTATTTTTGTATTATTGTGTAGTTGCTCTTGCATATGGAATCTATAAACAAGATCTTCCTGCCTTAGAAGAGAAACCAAGAAATGTAGTTTTTGTAGACATGGGGCATTCTTCTTATCAAGTTTCTGTATGTGCATTTAATAGAGGAAAACTTAAAGTAAGTATATTTTTCCCAGGAGACTGTATTACAGATGTATGATAATTAGGAATTCATGAGAGGCAACTTAAAGTAGTTGGTTATGGAGTTGTGTTTCAGGGCTTCCTTGGTGGTCCAGTGGTTAAGAATCGTCCTGCCAATGCAGGGGATATGGGTTTGTTCTCTGGTCCAGGAAGACGCCACGTGCTGCTCAGCAGTGAAGCCTGTGTGCCACGACTACTGGCCCTGTGCTCTAGAGCCCTTGGGCTGCCACTGTTGAGCCTGCATGCCACAAGGACTGAAGCTTGTACGCCTAGAGCCTGTGCTCTGCAGCATGAGAAGCCACTGCAACTAGAGGAAGCCTGCTAGAGAAAACAGTGAGGGCCCACCTCAGCCATAAATAAATACATATCAAAGAATTTTGTTTCACTAGTGGAAACTTGGTATGAGCCATCTGAACTAGAAGTTAGTTGTGTAGGGGTGGGGTGGAAGTTGAAGGCCCAAAGTAATTTTTGAGGTGTTGACAAGATAATGAAGCAAAGAGCATAGAACTTGAGGAAAAAGTCCTTAGATTCCTGAGCCTGTTTTTTTTGTCTGTAATGTGGGGAAAATAATGCTTGCCTTGCAGGTTTACTAGGGGGAGTCTTTAATGTATAGTCCCTTCAGAGGTCTTAACACTGAGGATTAAGGGATGATAAGGGTATTCTCTTAAGGTTTTGAATGTTCTGGGAACAGGGTGGAGTGACTAGAACTTGGCTGGCCAAAAGAAACCAGCCTAGGAGTTCTAGTCTAGATGTCTAGAGATGATAGAGCTCTGGAGAAAGCAGTTTTGTACACAGAGAAGTCTAGTAATGTTAATGGCAAGGAGGGACCGGAGGGTGACGCTGGTCACAGTTGAAAAAAGCTTTTGTAGTATGTATATACACTTCCTATATTAGTCTCTTTATTAAAGTAAAATTTATGTAGAGTGAAAGGTATAGATTTTAGGTGTTCAGTGAGTTAAAAAAAATTTTTTTTAATTGAAGAAAACTACACTTCAGTGTTGTATTAGTTCTAGGTATTACAGCATAGTGATTCAGTTATACATATATTGGTAAATTCTTTTTCAGATTCTTTTTTCCTTATAGGGACAATTACAAAATTGCAAAATACTGAGAGTAGTTCCCTGTGCTATACAGTAGGTCCTTATTGGTTCTTTAGTTTATTTATAGTAGTGTTAATCCCATCTTCCTAATTTATCCCTCCCCCTCAGCTTCCTGTGGTTAACTTTGGTAACCATAAGTTTTTTTCCTTTGTCTGTGGGTCACAGTCAGATTTGATAGTGTTTGCTAGTTCCTCAGTGGTACATAAAATCAGTTTTCTAGCTTGGTGATTTTATCTAGAATGTACTTAAAAACCAAGGATAATCTGCATATTCGCTTTAATTACTTGGGTTCTGTATCAGGGTTTTTGCTGCCAGCTCTAAATTGGCTTTCTGCTCCCCCAACTTGGGGGTTGGTCTAATGGAACTACCTATCCCAGAATAAGTATTTTTTAGATTTGAAGGGTATTTTGAGTTTCTCTTTGTTACAGTCCCTTGTTTCTTTGAAAAATGGACTTGATTCTGCTTTATATTCTGATTTGTCCCCACCCCCTTTTTTTTTAATATAAAGCAGATCTTGGGGATGGTTGGGAAATAAGAGGATCATAATTTTTACAGATACAAATGATGGACCAAGTGTTATTCTCAAGTGTTTAAGCTTTACTTTTATCCATAATAGGATTATTTCTAAATTCCAGTTTATACTCTCACTTTTTAGACAGCAGGTATTGGCTATAATTTAGCCTTGTCTTTGAGTCAGAGTGATGAGTATTAGTATTTGCTTCACTATCAGCTGTCACTTGTCAGTTTTCCAATTACAGTTTAAATTTAACTATCAAAATACTTACTATAGAATCATACCAAATTTGGAAACATATATGTATGAAGGAAAGACATTTATGATCTTACTACAGTTTGATATATTTCATTCTAGTCATTTATGAAAACAAAATTGGAATTACACAGAACTGTACTCAGTTCTGTATTGTCTGTTTTTTTTTTTCTTTCTTTCATGAGATCACTCACTAAGAAAAACTTCCTGAGGACATTTAACATTCTTTGAAGAGATGGTTTTGAGGGTGTTGGTCATCACTTACTTAGCCAGTTTTCTATTATTGAATCTGATTAGATCTTCTGATTTCCTTTAGAGATTTAGAAAAGGATAACCCAACCTAATTATAGTTTTCTATGTTGAATAGAAACAGATTACTGTGAGTTAAGGCTTTAGCATATTTTCTGGTGGTAAATTGCATGAAGCTAAATAAGCCTTTGGTATTATTTGCAGTTTTGTGGTAGAGATAAGACTAGATCTGTATATGACATGTTAGTGTATTGGCTCTTGAATTATAATTATTGTTTGGAGTCAGATTGGTGTAGTGGGGAAGGCATAGGTTTTAAAATTGAGATTGGGTTTTGAATTCTACTTCTACCGCTTAATATCTTTGTGACCTATAGATTGTCAGATCTGTTTAGATCTGTAAATTGAGGGTTATGATGTCTCATTTCGTAGTGGTTGTAACCTTGTTTAAATGACATATGCACATTGCCTTGTTTCGACCTTAATGTCCCTTACCACCTTTTTATTACAGTTTACCAGTTACATATATGTCATGATAAAATTTTAAATTGGTTAGTTTTTTAACTAATTATCATCTTTTCCCAAAGGTTCTGGCCACTGCATTTGACACAACACTGGGAGGCAGAAAATTTGATGAGGTGCTAGTAAATCACTTCTGTGAAGAATTTGGAAAGAAATACAAGCTAGACATAAAGTCCAAAATCCGTGCATTATTACGACTGTCTCAGGAGTGTGAGAAACTCAAGAAATTGATGAGTGCAAATGCTTCAGACCTTCCTTTGAGCATTGAATGTTTTATGAATGATGTTGATGTTTCTGGAACTATGAATAGGTAACCATATTAATATTTTGATGGTAAACTGAACTGTGGCGTTTCTCTATATTAGCCTTAATTATCTAATTGTTGAAGTTATCGTGATTGTTACAACTTCAGATTTTGTAGGTAAAAATCTAGAGGCCATTCAGGATCTTGCCTTTAATGTGAAGGTTGGGTTTGATTATTCAAATAATTTCAACTAATTGATTTGTTCTGGTTAATTGGTTAATTGAATGTTCCAAGAAATTGGCAGTTCTTCAACATGTGCCTGTGTTAAACGTGAGTCACTAGTTTTCATAAATTCAGGGCAGAGTGCTTTAATGCAGAATTATATGGAATTTGCTTTAGTCATTGACTCAGAAATTGTGTTTTTGAGTAATTCAGTATCACTTGAGACAACAGGTCTTTTTGTATGACATGATAAGAATTCTGGGTAATTTGATGTTTCAGGGTTATCCTCAGAAACACCCAGAATGTGTCTGTTACCAGGTCAGGTTGCATGGATGTTCTTCAGGATGTGAACTCTACTTACTGGTAGAATTTAAAGAAGACTATGGATTGTTTGGGAAAGTGTGGCCTGAGCCATGCTCAGAATGTTGAGATGGGCATCAGAATTGCTTCTAGTCTGCCAGAATTAGATTACTGTGCCTAGTAACCAGATTGTAGTCACCTTTCTCGTCTACTTGAAGTGATGGTTTTCATTTTAATTTTTTTTCATTAAACTGTAGCTTTCTTGTGTTTGTATAATGTATTAGGTGGAATCCTACACTATATGTTTGGCTTCTTTTGTGTCTGGCTTCTTTAACTTAATGTTTCTAAGTTCATCCACGTTGTATGTGTTTGTACCTCATTGCTTTTTATGGCAAGTAATATTCCATTTGTGTGGGCAGATCACATTTTATTCATCCATTCATTAATTACTGGACATCTGTGTTTCCACCTTTGAGCTTTTGTGATGAGTGCTTTAGAAACATTCACCACAAGTTGTGTGAGTATCTTGTTTTCAGTTCTTTTGGGTATGTAGCCAGGAGTGGAATTGCTTGGTCATGTGGTAATTATATACTTAGGTTTTTGTGGAATCACCAAACTATTTTCAGTGTGTCCAGTGCATCTCTAGTGGAAGTGCTCACTTCCCTCCTAAAAGCTCAGAAATACTTATTTCACGTAAAAATGAGTAAAATGCTGAGTTACCATATGATTTAGCATTTCTGCTCTTAGGTATATATCCAAGAGAACTGAAAACACATTTACACAAAAATTTATACACAAATGTTCATAGCACTCTTTTTTTTTTTTTTTGATAGAAATGTGTTTGTTTATTTGAAATTTAAATTACACTGGTGAACCTGTATTTAATCTAGCCATCGTGCTGCTGCTGCTGCTAAGTCGCTTCAGTCGTGTCCGACTCTGTGCGGCCCCATAGATGGCAGCCCACCAGGCTCCCCCATCCCTGGGATTCTCCAGGCAAGAACACTGGAGTGGGTTGCCATTTCCTTCTCCAATGCATGAAAGGGAAAAGTGAAAGTGAAGTCGCTCAGTCGTGTCTGACTCTTAGCGACCCCGTGGACTGCAGCCTACTAGGCTCCTCTGTCCATGGGATTTTCCAGGCAAGAGTACTAGAGTGGGGTGCCATTGCCTTCTCCAGTCATAGCACTCTTTATGATACCCCCAAAATGGAAACAACCCAGATTCCCATCAACTGATAAACTAGATAAACAAAACTCAACTGATAAACAAAATATGATATGTCCATATAATAGAATATTATTTGGCAATTTAAAAACTGTTGAATAGATGCATAGTATAGCATGAATGAACGTTGAAAAATTTATGCTAGAGGAAGGAAATGTTAAAATTACTACATTTTGTCTAATTCTGTTTATATGAAATGTCCAAAATGAGTGGTTGCCTAGGGCTAGGGTTTTGGTGGAGTTGGAAGAATAATGTTAATGGCGGTAAAAATACTCTTTTAGGGTGATGAAAATGTTTTAAAATTGATAGTGGTGATGCTTGCACAATTCTGAATATACTAAAAGCCATTGAATTGTGCACTTTAAATATGACACTTTTTGTGTCATTTCTATTGTATGTGAATTTAAATTTCAGTAAAACTTTATAAAAAGGAACGACCTCTGCCACTGCTGTCTTTCTAGAATGCTCTGTGTACTTTGTTTTTCATGTTTTTATTATGGACATTTTCAAATATGCAGCAAAAGTGGAAGAATTTTACAGTGAACATTCTTATCCTGCCACTTAGGCTCTACCGATAATATTAACTACTTGTTTTTTCACCTACCCATTGATCTATCCGTCCTTCTGTCTACCCATCAGTTTTATCTTTTGATGCATCTCAAAGCCATCTATCTAGACACTTTTAAGTATGCGTATTAACCAGAGTTTAACGTTTGTAGTTTTTGGTATACTTTACATAAAGACATGCTCAACTTTTAAGTGTCATTTGCTAAGTTTTGACAGTTGCATGCATCCTACAAACCACTACTCTCCATCCTTTTAGAAGTTTTCTCAGTGCTCCATCCTCAAGGGCAGCCATTGATAAGGTCTTTTATTTTGAGGGACATAGATTACGTTTACCTTTTCTAGAAGTGTAAATGAAATCATACAGTATTTCGTCTTTTGTGTAAGACTTCTTTGGTCAGCATGAAACTGATACTCATTTAGCTCAGCAGTCCCCAACTGTTTTGGCAACTGGACCTGGTTTCGTGGAAGACAGTTTTTCCACAGATGTTGGGGGTAGGGAAGATGGGAATGATTCCTGGATGATGCAAGAGCATTACATTTATTACGCTGCTGCTGATCTGACGGGAGGTGGAGCTCAGGTAGTGATGGGGAATGACTGTAAATACAGATGAAGCTTGCTCTCCAGTCACTTCCTGCTGTGTGGCCGGGTTCCTAACAGGCTGAGGACCAGAGCTGGTCTGTGGCCCGGGTTTGGACCCCTGACCTAGTTGCTGCATGTATCATCTGTTCTTGTGTATTGCTGCCTAGTGTGACGCTGTAGACTTAGGTTTTCTCCTACTGCTGGACTCAACTCTTTCCACTTTTTTGATATTAGGAACAAAACTGTCATTTTAAACTTGATTTTGGTTGCTATACATCCTCATCAATATTGGTATTAGTGATCTTGAATTTTTGCCATTCTGGTGGGTGCATTCTATACCTCTACTGTTTTTCTTTTTTTGAGATGTAATTCGTAAAAGTTAACACATTTATAATTCAGTGGGTTTTAATATATTCATAGAATTGTGCAACCATTACCACAACCCAGTTTTAGAATATTTTCATTACCTCATAAAGAAACTCTAAATGAGCTATCGTTCTGTGAAAAGACATGGGAAAATCTTAACTGTATATTTCTAAGCAATAGTAGTCAGTCTAAAAAGGCTGTATGATTCCAACTATATGACATTCTAGAAATATTTGACATTGTATATGGCATTCTATGTGATAATGATATGACATTCTAGAAGAGAGAAAACTGTGGAGACAATAAAAAGATTCAGTGGAGGTTCAGTGAAAGGGAAGGATGAATAGAGTATGGAAGATCTTTAGAGTAGTGAGACTATTCAGTACGGTACGGTAATGGTGAATACTTCCGCCATTTGTCAAATTATGTAGAACCTTAATTTATACTACCATGTATCAGTATTGGCTCATCAGTTGTTAGAAATGTATCTTACTAATGCAAGATGCTAATAGGGAAACTGAGTTGGGAGTAAGAGGTGTATGGGAATTCTCTGTACTTTCTGTTTATTTCTCTGTAAACCTGCTGCTGCTGCTGCTAAGTCACTTCAGTCATGTCCGACTCTGTGTGACCCCATAGACAGCAGCCCACGAGGCTCCCCCGACCCTGGGATTCTCCAGGCAAGAACACTGGAGTGGGTTGCCATTTCCTTCTCCACTAATATGTTGAGAAATTGCTAAACTCTTCCAAAGTGGCTGTAACATTTTATGTTCCTGCCAAGAATGTGTATGAGGTCCAGTTTCTCTGCATCTTTGCCAGTGCTTGTTATGTCTGTTTGATTATAGTTATTTATTCTACATAAAAGTGGACTGTGACTTGACCTGTTGTTTTTTTTTTCATAGAGGCAAATTTCTGGAGATGTGTGATGATCTCTTAGCTAGAGTAGAGCCACCGCTTCGTAGTGTTTTGGAACAGGCCAGTAAGTATTTTTGTGATTAAATTGTTCATCTTGGGCTGTCCGGAGAATGTTAACTCTCCCCACCCCTCCATCCCCAGTTGTACCAGTTTTCACTGTATGAACTACTTCAATGCTATATTAAACTTCTTTTTACCAATATCTTCCCCCTGCAGTACCTCCAGTAGTATCTGGGAAAGTCTTAATAGTTTTCCCCAGAAACATAATTCAGACAGATTCAAAGATGGGTTTAATGTCTTAGGTATTTCATGGTGGTAAAAATTATCTTTAGCAATGTTGCTGTGGTAGTTTTGTGGGATTTTCTGTCAGTGAATCTTGTTGACTAAGAAGGGGGAGGATATGATAACCATATACTTAATTTAATCTCAGGGTAAAAGGTAGAAGTTTGATTTAAGAATATATTACTGTTGTTTCCCAAATCTTTGACAGACCTTTTCCTAGAGTCCACTCTTGTACTCTGATCTTGACACAGGCTCAGATATGAAAACGGAGGGATTTTGACAAATGTATGTTCTTTTCATACTGGTACAGCCCGTTTCTTTAAATAGCCCTTCTCAACAGATTGTCACTCAACAGATTATTGCATAAAATGTGAGCAGGAAGCCAGGTGGTATTAAGAGGTATTTTATGAATGACGGCAGAGCCTTGGGTGGTACCCTCTTTCCTTCTGTTATGAGGAGACTGAACCTGTATCGTAATCTGAGCCAGCAGAGCCCTGAGGTCCCTCGACTGATACTCTCAGACTGTATCCTGAAGTCTACTTAGTCTTAGTCCACACAGGCCTGTCAGGCTGGGTCAGACAGACCTTCCTTACCACTTGGTGTCCGCCTTTTATTTTCTTTATGGCTAGCTTAACTTTTGGTGTTTTAACACTTATTTGTGTGAGTCTTTCTGAGATTGCAGGACTTCTGCACTATAGGACTTTAGTTATTCCTCACCCTCATCTCTTAAATCTCAGTACTGCTGTGCCACCCTGCCCTCATTGTTTTGAGCATTAAAATACAACTACCTGCTTCCAAATGGCACAGACTTTTATGTGTGTGTGTGTGTATGTTACTGTGGAGGGGATGAAGAGTGGTGGTGGGTTTTCTTACATATTTTTGAATTATTTTGTTGTGATAAGATGTTATATTGCTCTCTTGTTTCATTGTAAAACATGAATTGAAAGATTCTTTTAATCTAAGTGTCTATTCTAATTGTTTTTAAATAGAGTTAAAGAAAGAAGATATTTATGCAGTGGAGATAGTTGGTGGTGCAACACGAATCCCTGCAGTGAAAGAGAAGATCAGCAAATTTTTTGGTAAAGAAATCAGTACAACACTAAATGCCGATGAAGCTGTCACTCGAGGCTGTGCATTGCAGGTGAGCTTCCTTTCGTTCACAGGCAGCCACTGACAGGTCGTTGTAGCAGTCCAACAGTGGCTAACGTATCCAGCTAGTCTGAGACTAGCTCCTGATTTTAGGTCTAAGATTCTGAAACATTTGTTTTAAAATTGATACTAGAGGTGGCCTTCATAAATGGAATTATTAGTACTATATAACATGTAATAAGATGAAAGAATTTACTAGAAACATAAGTAGGCCTGAAATACTACTAGAATTTGGTATATTTGTTACATGAAGTAGTGTTATACATCAGTTAAATAAAGGTTGAGATTAATGGAAAAATAACAAGGAATAGCTAGATTAATGGGTGATTTGACAAATGATAGACACTTATAAAACCACTTATTTCAGTTCAGTTCAGTTCAGTCGCTCAGTCGTGTCCGACTCTTTGTGACCCCATGAATCGCAGCACGCCAGGCCTCCCTGTCCATCACCAACTCCCGGAGTTCACTGAGACTCAAGTCCATCGAGTCGGTGATGCCATCCAGCCATCTCATCCTCTGTCGTCCCCTCCTCCTCTTGCCCCCAATCCCTCCCAGCATCAGAGTCTTTTCCAGTGAGTCATCTCTTCTCATGAGGTGGCCAAAGTACTGGAGTTTCAGCTTTAGTATAATTCCTTCCAAAGAAGTCCCAGGGCTGATGTCCTTCAGAATGGACTGGTTGGATCTCCTTGCAGTCCAGGGGACTCTCAAGAGTCTTCTCCAACACCACAGTTCAAAAGCATCAATTCTTTGGCGCTCAGCCTTCTTCACAGTCCAACTCTCACATCCATACATGACCACAGGAAAAACCATAGCCTTGACTAGACGGACCTTCATTGGCAAAGTAATGTCTCTGCTTTTCAATATGCTATCTAGGTTGGTCATAACTTTCCTTCCAAGGAGTAAGCGTCTTTTAATTTCATGGCTGCAGTCATCATCTGCAGTGATTTTGGAGCCCCCCAAAATAAAGTCTGACACTGTTTCCACTGTTTCCCCATCTATTTCCCATGAAGTGATGGGACCAGATGCCATGATTTTCATTTTTGAATGTTTAGTTTTAAGCCAACTTTTTCACTCTCCTCTTTCACCTTCATCAAGAGGCTTTTTAGTTCCTCTTCACTTTCTGCCATAAGGGTGGTGTCATCTGCATATCTGAGGTTATTGATATTTCTCCCGGCAATCTTGATTCCAGCTTGTGCTTCTTCCAGCCCAGCGTTTCTCATGATGTACTCTGCATATAAGGTAAATAAGCAGGGTGACAATATACAGCCTTGACGTACTCCTTTTCCTATTTGGAACCAGTCTGTTGTTCCATGTCCAGTTCTAACTGTTGCTTCCTAACCTGCATACAAATTTCTCAAGAGGCAGGTCAGGTGATCTGGTATTCCCATCTCTTTCAGAATTTTCCACAGTTTATTGTGATCCACACAGTCAAAGGCTTTGGCATAGTCAATAAAGCAGAAATAGATGCTTTTCTGGAACTCTCTTCCTTTTTCCATAATCCAGCTGATGTTGTCAATTTGGTCTCTGGTTCCTCTGCCTTTTCTAAAACCAGCTTGAACATCTGGAAGTTCATGGTTCACATATTGCTGAAGCCTGGCTTGGAGAATTTTGAGCATTACTTTACTAGCGTGTGAGATGAGTGCAATTGTGTGGTAGTTTGAGCATTCTTTGGCATTGCCTTTCTTTGGGATTGGAATGAAAACTGACCTTTTCCAGTCCTGTGGCCACTGCTGAGTTTTCCAAATTTGCTGGCATATTGAGTGCAGCAGTTTCACAGCATCATCTTTCAGGATTTGAAATAGCTCAACTGGAATTCCATCACCTCCGCTAGCTTTGTTCGTAGTGATGCTTTCTAAGGCCCACTTGACTTCACATTCCAGGATGTCTGGCTCTAGGTGAGTGATCACACCATCGTGATTATCTGGGTCATGAAGATCTTTTTGTATAGTTCTTCTGTGTATTCTTGCCACCTCTTCTTAATATCTTCTGCTTCTGTTAGGTCCATATCATTTCTGTCCTTTATCGAGCCCATCTTTGCATGAAATGTTCCCTTGGTATCTCTAATTTTCTTGAAGAGATCTCTGCTGCTAAGTCACTTCAGTCGTGTCCGACTCTGTGCTCTGTGCGACCCCATAGACGGCAGCCCACCAGGCTCCCTCGTCCCTGGGATTTTCCAGGCAAGAACACTGGAATGGGTTGCCATTTCCTCCTCCCATGCATGAAAGTGAAAAGTGAAAGTGAAGTCGCTCAGTCGTGTCCAACCCTCAGCGACCCCATCTCTAGTCTTTCCCAATATGTTGTTTGCCTCTATTTCTTTGCATTGATCTCTGAGGAAGGCTTTCTTTTCTCTCCTTACTATTCTTTGGAACTCTGCATTCAGATGCTTATATCTTTCCTTTTCTCCTTTGCTTTTCGCTTCTTTTCTTTTCACAGCTATTTGTAAGTCCTCCCCAGACAGCCATTTTGCTTTTTTGCATTTCTTTTCCATGGGGATGGTCTTGATCCCTGTCTCCTGTACAGTGTCACGAACCTCAGTCCATAGTTCATCAGGCACTCTTATCTATCAGATCTAGGCCCTTAAATCTATTTCTCACTTCCACTGTATAATCATAAGGGATTTGATTTAGGTCATACCTGAATGGTCTAGTGGTTTTCCCTACTTTCTTCAATTTCAGTCTGAATTTGGCAATAAGGAGTTCATGAATATAATCAATCTGATTTCGGTGTTGACCATCTGGTGATGTCCATGTGTAGAGTCTTCTCTTGTGTTGTTGGAAGAGGGTGTTGCCTATGACCAGTGCATTTTCTTGCAAAACTCTATTAGGCTTTGCCCTGCTTCATTCCGTATTCCAAGGCCAAATTTGCCTGTTACTCCAGGTGTTTCTTGACTTCCTACTTTTGCATTCCAGTCCCCTATAATGAAAATGACATCTTTTTTGGGTGTTAGTTCTAAAAGGTCTTGTAGGTCTTCATAGAACCATTCAACTTCAGCTTCTTCAGCTTACTGGTTGGGGCATAGACTTGGATTACTGTGATATTGAATGGTTTGCCCTGGAAACGAACAGAGATCATTCTGTCGTTATTGAGATTGCATCCAAGTACTGCATTTCGAACTCTTTTGTTGACCATGATGGCTACTCCATTTCTTGTGAGGGATTCCTGCCCGCAGTAGTAGATACAATGATCGTCTGAGTTAAATTCACCCATTCCAGTCCGTTTTAGTTCGCTGATTCCTAGAATGTCAACGTTCACTCTTGCCATCTCCTGTTGGACCACTTCCAATTTGCTTTGATTCATGGACCTGACATTCCAGGTTCCTATTCAATATTGCTCTTTACAGCATCGGACATTGCTTCTATCACCAGTCACATCCACAACTGGGTATTGTTTTCGCTTTGGCTCCATCCCTTCATTCTTTCTGGAGTTATTTCTCCACTGATCTCCAGTAGCATATTGGGCACCTACTGACCTGGGGAAGTTCCTCTTTCAGTATCGTATCATTTTGCCTTTTCATACTGTTAAGTGGTTTGCCATTCCCTTCTCCAGTGGACCACATTCTGTCAGACCTCTGCACCATGACCCGCCTGTCTTAGGTGGCCCCACGGGCATGCCTTAGTTTCATTGAGTTAGACAAGGCTGTGGTCCTAATGTGATTAGATTGACTAGTTTTCTCTGAGTATGGTTTCAGTGTGTCTGTGTTAACATTCCCTGGTAGCTCAGAGGTTAAAGTGTCTGCTTGCAATGCGAGAGACCTGGGTTCGATCCCTTGTTTGGGAAGATCCCCTGGAGAAGGAAATGACAATCTACTCCAGAATTCTTGCCTGGAGAATCCCATGGATGGAGGAGCTTGGTGGGCTACAGTCCACGGGGTCACAAAGAGTCGGACACGACTGAGCGACTTCACCGCTTATTTGGACTTCCCTGGTGGCTCAGATGGTAAAGCGTCTGTCTAGAATGTGGGAGATCTGGGTTTAAGCCCTGGGTTGGGAAGATCCCCTGGAGAAGGAAATGGCAAGGCACTCCAGTACTCTTTCCTGGAAATTCCCATGGACAGAGGGGCCTGATTGGCTACAGTCTATGGGGTCACAAAGGGTCGTCACCACTTATTTAGATACTGCTAAATTATTAATGTAAGTAGATGCTCTTCTGAAGTCATTTTACTTATAGGTCTTATATAGTTCATAATGCCTATTTGACAAATGGAGTTTTTAAAAATTCTTATTGTAGTGTGCAATCTTATCGCCTGCTTTCAAAGTCAGAGAATTTTCTATCACTGATGTAGTACCATATTCAATATCTCTGAGATGGAATTCTCCAGCTGAAGAAGGGTCAAGGTAATGTTTTTTTAATGATTTTTGTACTTAACAAGTTAAGTCTTGGTAAATACTCTGTTTCAGCTTACACAAATCTCTTATGTTATAGTGCATGAAGCAAAGTGATTATTTACTTTACTCATCAGAATAAGTTTGTGTCCTTATTAATTTTGTTTATTTGATCCTGCTGAAATAATTGGTGCCTTTTATGTGCCCTGGTGGCTCAGACGGTAAAGAGTCTGCCTGCAGTGCGGGAGACGTGTGCTCGATCCCTGGGTTGGGAAGATCCCCTGGAGAAGGAAATGGCAACCCACTCCAGTGTTCTTTCCTGGAGAATCCCATGGGCGGAGGAGCCTGACAGGCTGCAGTCCCCAGGGTCGCGAAGAGTCGGACATGACTTCACTTTAACTTTTACTTTCATGTGTCGAAGTGTGTGTGTGTGTGTTTAAAACTGATACTTTACATAAACACACTTAGATTTTTTGTTTTTCTTAGAAACTCTTATGAACTGGAAATGATGCCAGTTGAGAAGAGTAACTAGAGTTGTATAATAATTACAAAACTAGAATACCTGGGTAAAAGTGTTAGAAATGTCCTAAATTTGTGTTTGTCTTTTTTCCTCCATTCAGTGACTGTGAAGTCTTTTCAAAAAATCATGCTGCTCCTTTCTCTAAAGTACTCACATTTTATAGAAAGGAACCTTTCACTCTTGAGGCTTATTATAGCTCTCCTCAAGATTTGCCTTATCCAGATCCTGCTATAGGTAAGTAAAGAGTTGGGAATTTAAAAAATTGTGTACTTGGGAGAATGGGAATAGCAAAGTAAGTATCATATACTGAGATGTGAGTATTTTAAATCACATGCACAAAAAAACCTTTCAGAATGGGAATAGCAAAGTGAGTATAATATACTGAAATTTGAATACTTTAAATCACATGCACAAAAAAACCTTTCAGTTTTATTATCAGGTTCAGAACCAGCAGGATGGTCATTATTTAATTGGATCTCCTCCTGTGGACCGAAGTTCTTTTTTTTTAAATAAGATTTTTAAAATTAATTTTAATCAGTTAAAAAATTTTTGGCTGCACCATGTGGCTTATTAGTTCTTAGTTCCCTGACCAGGAATCAAACCTGTGCCCTTGACAGGGAAAGCATGATGGAGTCCTGACCATTGGACCACCAAGGAATTCCCTGGGCTGTAGTTCTTGGTTAATGCACATTATTTATTGTTATACTTTGTGCATACTGTGATGCTGGTTACTGAAAGTATTCAATTCTGACCCTAACATAGAGTTAGGTGTACACAGAAAAATTATTAGCAGATTGTGATAATCAGTCATAGGCTATGGAACCATGTTGTCTTCATTCTTCATTGACTATGAGAAACTTAGTATCTGGAAATAATAACAGTTGAGGAGAGAGAATCTAGAGGGTTAATGATAATTACAGAACTAGAGTACATGCGTAAAGTATTAGGAACATCCTGAATGGCACTTAGAAGCTTAGAAAGTTAACCTACTGCGTTTTCCTCACTTGTAAAACAGAAATAAACATGATAATTAATAGTTTACAGAGTTTTATGACATTAAAAACATGAGCAAAACGCTAGTATAGTAACTGAATCTAGAAATGGCAGTTTCTTAATAAGTGACAATATGGAATCTTTGGGATTTTCAGTAGATGAAAATGTGACCAATCTGTTCTAGGAATTTACTCTGAAGCGACTTAGCAGCAGCAGCAGCATATAAAGATGAATTGGGATAAGGGACTGGAGGGAAGGACATGTTTGAAGAGTTAGGAGATACTTGAGTTCTTAATTGGGAGAAGATGATTAAAAGTTTGGTTATATGTGAAAGAAGGAGAAATCTGATGATGTATTAAGATTCTAAGAGTGCCCACTTTGCTTATTTGAAGTATTGTGCTACTGACCTTTCACTGAGAAATGGACATAACCTGGCAGTATGGACATATATTTGTGTTTGAATTCATCCTCTTAGGTTATGTGTTCTCTTTTGTCTTTCATACATCCTTAGCTCAGTTCTCAGTTCAGAAAGTCACTCCTCAGTCTGATGGCTCCAGTTCAAAAGTGAAAGTCAAGGTTCGAGTAAATGTCCATGGCATTTTCAGTGTGTCCAGTGCCTCTCTAGTGGAAGTGCACAAGTTTGAGGAAAATGAGGAACCGATGGAAACAGATCAGAATGCAAAGGAGGAAGAGGTAATCTAGATAATTTTATACCATTTTAGGCCATTTATAATGGCTCAGAGGTGACACTTGTCTAGAAATTCTAGCAAATAGGGTGACAGAGCTGCTGAGAGTAGGTTTGCATGCATAGCCCATCATGTGTGAACTAGCACAAAGTATTTATATGGAATTTGTATAGAAATGGGACATAGTCGGCTTCCTCCTTTAGACCATGCGCTTGTCAATTTGAGTTATTCTTGATTCTTTTGTGATTACTGGAGAATGCTGAGTCTCAGTTGATTATTTCCATAGGTAGCGTAGAATTCGCACTCATCTGTTGGAGTCATGCACTGGGCCTTGTCCTTATTGTGTGTAAAAATCAAGGCTTTATAAAACTGCATGAACTTATGTTCAGGTCTCATCCCCACAGATTTTGTTAAAGTTGGTCTGGGCTACAGCCCAGGTAGGTGTTGGTTTTAAAACCTCCGAGGCTATTATAATACGCCATAGGCATTGAAAGCTAGTGTGATTCAGGGTCTCTACAGACATCTTTATTATTGGCAGGCTTTGTTCTTTAAGCACTTCTAAAAGAATTTTCAAGGTGTCCACTTTCCCTAATGCATACAGTGGTTGTACTTTTGAGGATGAAATGTCTGATTTTAAAAACTACTGTAAGAAGAGAGAAATGTGTTCATGAGGAAGCAAGGAGAAACTCATGTTCTCTTCAGATTTTATTGTGTTAAATATTGCCACACTACATACTTCTGAGTACTGCTATGGCTTTATAATGTAGTTCTGTAACCACTCTTTTGTATATAAGGGCAGGCAAATGTTATCTCCATTGTACAGATGTGGTAACTGAGATCCAGAGAGGAAAACTTTTGTGTTCTAAGTATAACATATATGTCATAGCTGGAATTAGAGTCTGGTTTGTCTGATTGCTGGTAATTAGCAGGAATTCCATATCCTGTGATTTTGCCACTGTGTCGTGAAAGTTGCTTTAGTCTTTTCGCTAGTATTTCCTAGTTTCAGAATTCGATGTGACCTGTTTTTCAGAAGATGCAAGTGGACCAGGAGGAGCCACATGTTGAAGAGCAACAGCAGCAGACACCAGCAGAAAATAGGGTGGAGTCTGAAGAAATGGAGGTATAAATTGTATTTTACAGTGTGATTTGCTGTCTTTTTACATACATGGTTTTGACCTGACATATTATGTCTTGGAAGGGGATTAGAAATCTTCATTTCTTTGAACAGTCCTTTTTTTTTTTGGTGTTGAAATAGAATTTATTTAGAATAGTTTTTTGTTTAAAAAAATCCCCCTAATCTAAAAGTTTGGCTTTCAGCACATATCAGGTTGCTGCCTTATCATATTCAGGCTGCCTTAACAGCCTTTAGAAATATTAAAATTGTAAACATTAATGAAACACTCCGAGTCTTCCTTAAATAATGTATGACAAGTTCCAGTCTAGTACTCTTAAAGGCAAAATTATATCAGTTCTCATAATTTTGACATGTAGTCTTTATAATTTAAGAGATCAATGTAACATTCCCCTAAAGAGCTGTTTATAACACTGTGTATCAGGAAGAGAGAGAATACAGAGGTCTTTCAGTTCTGCCTTGCATAGAGATAAAACTCAATAATATTAACTCCACAATACTTAACAGCCTTTCATAAAACAAGTAACAACTTTCTGCTTTAGTTTCCAAGAAGCCAGAAAACTGATCTCTAAATTTGAAGCTTTACGTCCCTCTGCCTCAAATTCTGAGATGCTCTTTTGATTTACACACCAGTTTTACATGAGGCCGATTGTCCCATTTAAGAATGGTCTGAGTATTGTGATTTTCTTTTTTTAAATAAATATTCAACTGGAAAATCCCTGGGCAAGGCCTTACCAATCAGTATTTTAATATTGAAAATTGAAGTGTTTAACATAATATAAATTCGCTTAGGCCTTGAGGCTTTTAAGTTCCTTTCAGACCAAAAGCTCTCAGTGCAGTGGGGTGAAATTGAGAGCTATGTGGTGGACTTTATTTCCCACTTTGATAAAACTAGATTTCTGCAGATCTTGTAGCTCTGTCATGTCAGTGTAGTTTCAGAGTCTTACTATTTACTATTGTAGTTTTCCAGGTAATTTATAACGGCCCGAGCTATTGATACGTAGCCTAATACAAAAGAAATCGAAAGGAGAAAATTTGAAATCATTTGCTTGAGATTACAGGACTGTATTATTGTTGAAATGTCTGTCTCAAGCAGTGTGAATCTGTTAGCAGTGAGCCTTGGGGTCCTCGGGAAGTCCATGGGAAATAAAAGACCTTGTAAACTTGGCTAAGGTTGTGCAGCACCCATCAGTCCCACTCGTGAGACTATGCTGCTAATCCCCTCTCTGCCAGTATATTTGAAGTCTTAAAGCAAGATTTTGTAGTGTGTTTGGAAAGTGTGTTTGGCAAGATGGTCTTTGAACTTTAGTCTGGATGGCATGTGGGAAGAAAGCACTCAGAAGCCCTAGTTTGACTAGTGATTGGTTCATGCTGGTTTCTGAATTGCTGTTACTAATAGTCATCTTACCCATAACTTACTCTTCACTAATAGTGAAACATGATTTTTTCAAATTTTGTCAACTCTTCTGAAACTTATCTTTACCTTGAAATACTGTTCAAAATAATAATATATTGACATACAGTTTGTAGATAATATTGAAATGAATGTGTAACATTTTTGGGTGCATTACAACCTGTTCTTTAACTTTTCAGTTTTCATGTTTAAATTTTGGCATCAGCATTGAAAACAGCTTCTCTTACAAATTATGTATGACATTGCAGGGTATAATCTCACCTCCTAAGGTATTTCTGATTGTGGCATTTAAAAAAGTTTGGCAGAGCCTTTAGGAGGCTCAAGTCTGGTACCCATTTTCATGTCGGTTAACAAACTTTAATTAATTTAACTTTGCAAATAATTGTAAAAAGAGAAAATAATGGACAGAGGAAATCATGCTGACAGATGCTTTAGTGTCTTGTAGGCCTTTTCGGAGGTGAAGACCTGTTGTTGCCTGGGTTGGGGGCAGCAGTGGGGGAGAGAAATACCTATTTTTCTTTGTTCTTGAAGGTGGGGGAGGAGAAAGGAGTGAGGTGGGCCTGACCTTTCCTCCTCCCCCCATCAGGCCTTAGAGGTGTGGGAAGTTTCATGGAGTTATTTAGGTTCCTTTCGTGAGGTGGCTTGGAAACTGACACCTTTTGTAGTATTGTTTTTAAAGGAAATAAAATACAAATGGTAACATAAATTTCAGCTCTGACGTAAGATTTGGACAGGAGGTGGGGAAATGACTTTGAAATCTTGCCTCATGTCATAGAGAAGATTATATTCCAGATTATTTGAAAGTTACAGATGAAGAATTAAAAACAGCTGGAATGGGACTTCCCTGATGGTCCAGTGGTTAAAAATCTGCCAGTGCAGACATGGGTTTGATCCCTGGTCCAAGAGGATCCCATATGCCACAGATCACACAGCTAAGCCTGTGCACCACAACTACTGAGCTTGCTGCCCTGTAATAAGAGGAGCGCCTCAGTGAGAAGCCTTGCACCACAACTAGACAGGCTGTGTGTAGCTGCAATGAAGGCCCAGCGCAGCCAAAAGGAGATAAATATTAAAAAAAAGAGCTGGAATGAATATTTTTCTAATCTGTGAATCAGCAGGAGCTTTGAAAGCATGAAAGCAGTGAAAGTAATCACAAAGGGAAAGATGGATGGGTTAAAAAATAAAAGCTTGCATAGACTAATAAAAGATTAGAAAAAATCTAGAAGAGTCAATCACTGGGGGGAAAAATCACAAAGATCCCAAGAGAATGGTGAATGAAATATGACTAGGCAATTTGGAGGAGTAAATATACCTTATAAATGTGTAAGAAAAGGTTATTGCCCCAATGAAAATAATAGATCACGGCAAATGAATTCTTCTTTGTGGCCAGGGTACAGCGAAATGGACTCTCTTACTCCTTGTGAGAATCGAAATAGGTATAGATACTCTGGAAGTCATCTTATTGCTGTATTTCTGATCCTTAAAAATTTCATTACCCTCTCCCTACTCATTTCCTATGCATGTTTGTATGTTTAGATAAGAGTGGAAGAAAATTAGAGAATATTTAATTGTAATGGTATGTTGATGGTGGGGTTATGGGAGTTTATGTGTGTGTGTATGTATGTATATGTGTATATGTGTGTACAAATCAGTAGTAAGTATAATCACACTGTGATACAATCAGTCTCCAGAACTTCTTTCATCTGTCTAACCAAAATTCATTTCTTCTATTCGTTCTTTCCCCATCCTCTGGGAACCACCATTACTTTTTATCTCTATGGATTTGACTATTCATATATTTCTAACTTTGCAGGTATTATAAGAAAACAAACTTAAGTTAGTAAAAAAGCAAAACCAACCTTTGAAACATGACCCATTTGGAAGCTGGAGTCTGTATGTATGTACTTAATGATTTCTCTTATTTTAGACCTCACAAGCTGGATCAAAAGACAAAAAGATGGACCAACCACCTCAAGCCAAGAAGGCAAAAGTGAAGACCAGTACTGTGGACCTGCCAATTGAGAATCAGCTCTTATGGCAGATAGACAGAGAGATGCTCAACTTATACATTGAAAATGAGGTGGTTATTTTAAGTCTGCTAGAGCAATAAGCTAGAACAGTAATGTGACCATAGTGTTCAAATGTGTCTAGTGACCTTTATGCATTGTGTGGGGTTTGGGAATAATTGAACGTTTTGGGGTATTGGAGGACAAGTTTAGTAGATCCCAAGATACATCATCAAAATTGTTTTATGGTGATACGTCTGTTGCTAAAAACTCTCTTACGAAATCTCTTAATATTTCGGGGAGGTATCATTCATGTTTTTGGGTGTGTGAGTTTGGTTGTTCACTAGAGATTGGGATGTTTGAGGCCAGGGTCAGGGAAGTCGATCAGTGGGAGAACTCAGAGTAGCCTTAATGTTCTGTTTATTAGTTTCTGTTACCAGTCAGTATGTAACTCTGGTTATGGTGAGTGATGCAGTGTTTGGGACCTTGGGGCACAATTATTCAATTAATTGTTGTCTTTGAGGTTTCTTATGATAGGTACATTGGGTCTTAGAATAGTTTTATAGAACCTTTAGCATCTATACTATATGAATAATTTTTATTTTTCCTGGGTATGTAATACAAGCAGGTTATACCCACCTTGTGACAGTGAGCTAATAGTTTCTTTTAGTTCTTGTCCTAGCATTTTCCTTATTTTTACTTTTGAGTTTCAGCATCTTGCTATTTCTTCTGTTGCTCTTTTTTTCCTAAGCATACCCACGAAACTCCTACTTGATCGTCATAATTTACTGAGGACTAACGCCTCTAGCTCTTTTCTCGGATGATTTGCAGAACTAAAAGGATTTTGGGAAGAAGGCTTCTCTTAACTTTTATTACTATATTACTTAATGGTTAAGAGGAAATTGTCTCAGTTTTTTGAATGTCTGACTACTGTTCACAGGGTAAGATGATCATGCAGGATAAACTAGAGAAAGAGAGGAATGATGCTAAGAATGCAGTAGAAGAATATGTGTACGAAATGAGAGACAAGCTGAGTGGTGAATATGAGAAGTTTGTGAGTGAAGATGTAAGTATGTGCCGCCGTGTGTCTGCTCATTTTGTGTCTTCTGGGAGGATCCTTAAATGTACTTACAAGTGATGTTTTGCATCTGTAGGTATACAGTAAAATGATTAAAAATATTTTTTGGGGGGCAGTTTTATATTGTGTTTTTATATAGTATTGGTGGAGTGTTTCCTAAAGGTTAGTCTTTGTGCATCACTTTTTTTGGTGTGTCACTTTTTGATACACTTGCATGCTATAATTTACCTAGGATTTTTCTTTAAAAAAAGCTCACTTTTCTCCTGATGCTTATTTTAACTCACTTGTTAGAAAAAGATTTACGTATAATTGACATATCATTTTAGTTGTTTCAGATGTGCAGCATAATGATTAGATGTTTATATACGTTGTAAAATGATTACCATCAGAAGTCTAAACATCTATCACTACACATACTTGATTTTTTTTCTTGTGATGAGAACTTTTAAGATTTATTCTCTTAGTTGCTTTCAATACAGTGTTATTTACTCTTAACACACTTATTTTTAAATATACTTTTTAATTCTGAAATTTTCAAACATATCCAAATGTCTCCTACAGTGGAGAAAATAATGTAATAAACCCCCTTGTACCTATAAAACAAAATAAGATTGTGTCAGTCTTGTTTCCTATATCCCCATCTCCCAACTACCTCATGTTTTAATGAAAATCCAGATGTATCATGGTCTGTGACTGTTTCTTTATTCCTGAATCAACTAATTTTTGATCGACTTAATTGTACAATTGTTTCCTTCATCTTTAGGACCGTAACAATTTTACCTTGAAACTAGAAGATACTGAAAATTGGTTGTATGAGGATGGAGAAGACCAGCCAAAGCAAGTTTACGTGGATAAATTGGCTGAATTAAAAGTAAGTGATTCTTGAAAGCGAAATGTTGTACTTTGCATGGAGAACACCTCAAAATTCTAATTCTCATGTTAAATGAAGGCAGGTTGAAAGTGATTGAAAAGCTATACTTTTTATCACTTAGTTTCACTTTTTTTTTTTAACTTGATGATAACAAAACAATTTTTCTGAAAATTGAGTTCAGACATAAAATGTTTCACTGAATTGGAGCTTGAGTGTGTTCTTAATGTCAAGAAATTGAAAGACTAACAGGATGTATTCCTGTCCTCTAACAGGCAGTGGCAGTGCAGTTGGAGCAGGGCTGTGTATATACAGCTTCGATTCTCAATAGAGCAGAAGTGACTGGTTTTGTATGTAAAGAAGTGATAGTTACACTTCAGAGTTAAAAGTCCAAAGAATTATTTAAAAAGTTGAGGCCTCTTGTTTGGAAAAAGATGCAAGTACGCAAGAACTTTTTCCATTTCTGTGGTTACTTAGTTTCTTGCTAAACTATTCCATTGTTGACTAACCTTTGGAATGGAATTGCTCAGGGACAGTAAGCACATGCAGTTGCCTGTCATTCTGGCAAGAATGTTAAGGGTCTCCAGTGAGATCCTGCTCATTGAGTTTTTTTATTTACTTTTTTTTTATGGGACTTGTTTAACACATGGAAGGAGACAGAATAATAGCTTCAGCTGTTGTCAGCTTATATCCAGTTTTGGTCCATATCTGCTCCTTTCCACTTCCAGTTATTCTTAAGCAAGTCTCTTAGGTTATAGTTAACCCCAGAATATATCAATGTGTATTTAAAAGAAAATATAACCTTATGCTGTACCATTATCACATGTGTAAAAATTCCTTAACATCACTATTAATATCACCATATGTTCAGTCAGTTTTGAGGTTCCAGTTGTTTCATAAATTATGTTTTAGCTTCTTTGACTCAGGATCCAAATAGGGCCCATACACTGTGTTGATATATCTCTTAAATCTGTATCCGTAGTTCTCCTTCCATCAGTTTCTCTTTCTTTACTTAGTTGATGAAAAAACTGAATCATTTGTCCTGGAGAATTTATTCCCAGTCTATATTTTACTCCTTTTCACCCCTTTGGTGTTTTATCTTATTGGTAAATTTATGGTTAGAGCTGGAGGCTTTGTAAGATACAGATTTAAACATTTTTGGCAAGTGTACTTCCTATCCAGTGTTTTATATCACTGTCAGGAGGCATCTCATTTTTGGTTGTCTCCCCAGTGTATTTTGAGAACTAGGGTTCAGGTGACAAGTTGAAGTGGCTCCACATGGAACAGAATTGATGTATATTCTAATGAAGCCTGAGGATACTATTTCGACCGTCTGGGGAAAAATATTCAACTTCTTATATATAGAACACAGAGATTAAATGAATTTTAATTCATAATCAATCTTAGTAGAAAAATACTGCTTTTGTTAGTTTAAACTCCCCTGTGAAGAATTTGTATATTCTCTCTTCTAATAAGAATCTAGGTCAGCCTATTAAGATGCGATTCCAGGAATCTGAAGAAAGACCAAAATTATTTGACGAACTAGGGAAACAAATCCAACAGTATATGAAAGTAATCAGCTCTTTCAAAAACAAGGTATCTTTTCTTTTTTTCCTCTTCCCTACTAATGTTTTGGTAGAATTCTGAGACATTTTCATAGCAGTTTTTTCTGTTATTTAATAACATTGTTTTCTTTTTGGATGTTAATGTCATATAATATTTTATTTAACCTTATTAACAACTGGGATTTGCTGCTTCTCTTTAGTAAGGAGACTCAGTAATTGAGCAGTATTACTCAGTTTCCTTTTCTTGTTATGAAATGTTTCATTAGTGACTTAACTTGCTCTAGTCTGGTCTTAGAACACATTAGACAAATAATTTAGTTTGTAGGACTGTTTCAACAATAAACTATGGGTATCATTTTCTTGAGTACTATATGATACTCCAAAATATATTATATCATTAAATCTACACAGTACGTTTATGAAATAGGTGGTTTAATCCTTACCCAGGTTACTCTTGGGGGAGCTGGGATTTGGCCTGTGGTCTGGGTTGCTCTCAGACTTTGGTCAATAGTTTGGTTAATTCTGCTTTTATACTCTAGGTTCTTGATGTATTGTCAGTGTTTAGTTCAGTTCAGTTGCTCAGTCGTGTCCAACTCTTTGCGACCCCATGAACGGTAGCATGCCAGACCTCCCTGTCCATCACCAGCTCCCAGAGCCTACCCAAACTCAGGTCCATTGAGTCGGTGATGCCATCCAACCGTCTCATCCTCCATCGTCCCCTTCTCCTCCTGCCCTCAATCTTTCCCAGCATCAGGGTCTTTTCCAATGAGTCAGCTCTTTGCATCAGGTGGCCAAAGTATTGGCGTTTCAGCTTCAACATCACTCCTTCCAGTGAACACCCAGGACTGATCTCCTTTAGGATGGACTGGTTGGATCTCCTTGCAGTCCAAGGAACTCTCAAGAGTGTTCTCCAGCACCACAGTTCAAAAGAATCAATTCTTTGGCGCTCAGCTTTCTTTATAGTCCAACTCTCACATCCATACATGACTACTAGAAAAACCATAGCCTTGACTAGATGGACCTTTGTTGGCAAAGTAATGCCTTTGCTTTTTAATATCCTGTCTAGGTTGGTCATAACTTTGCTTCCAAGGAGTAAATGTCTTTTAATTTCATGGCTGCAGTCACCATCTGCAGTGATTTTAGAGCCCCCAAAAATAAAGTCAACCACCGTTTCCCCATCTATTTGCCATGAAGTGATGGGACCTGATGCCATGATCTTAGTTTTCTGAGTTTTGAGCTTTAAGCTAACTTTTTCACTCTCTTTCACTTTCATCAAGAGGCTCTTTGGTTCTTCTTCACTTTCTGCCATAAGGGTGGTGTCATCTGCATGTAAGAAACTTAAATATAATAAACTAAGCTTTCTAAAAAGATGAATTTTAAAATTTTACTTCTGAAAGGATTCTTTTAAAAAACTGTATTCATAATTATTTTGTTTCTTAACTTCGATACCTAAACCTCCAGTCTCATATCTAATGACATGGCCTTTTTTTGCATTGTAAAATTATATTTATTTATTTGCAAAATTATATTTATAAGATTTTGTGTAAAGCATGTGTTGTTTATACTGTTGAAACCTTTTAATTGCCACCTTGTGTATTCCTTTTGACCTTGAAATGCATTTTCTCTGTGTTAAAAATTGAGGTTACTTTCCTTTATTGAATTTTTAGGGAATTGAATGTATAGCTTGTGAGGCTAGATGGACTTCATTTTCGGAAAGATTGTAGCTTTTTGGAAGATGCTGAAGAACTAGGCAGTATTTGAGTAGGGACTGTATTATTCTTTGATGCTTGTCTGGTTGGCTTCTGGTTATAGGAGGACCAGTATGATCATTTGGATGCTGCTGACATGCTGAAGGTGGAAAAAAGCATGAATGAGGCCATGGAGTGGATGAATAACAAGCTGAATCTGCAGAACAAGCAGAGTCTGACCATGGATCCAGTTGTCAAGGCAAAAGAGATTGAAGCTAAAATTAAAGTAATTCATGATTTTAAAGATTTAATAGTTTTTTCTAGTCGGTATTATTAATAGAGAATTTCATTACTCCATCTTTGGTTACATCTTGGGGATAGGATAAGAGAGGGTGGGCTTTGATTTTAGTATGCTATGTAAAATTACAAAAACCACTGTTTTCTCTCCTGTTGTTTTAGGAGCTGACGAGTATCTGCAGCCCTATAATTTCAAAGCCCAAACCCAAAGTGGAACCTCCAAAAGAGGAGCAAAAAAATGCAGAGCAGAATGGACCAGTGGATGGACAAGGAGACAACCCGGGCCCTCAGGCTGCTGAGCAGGGTACAGACACAGCTGTGCCTTCGGATTCAGACAAGAAGCTTCCTGAAATGGACATTGATTGATTCTAACAATTGTTTATATTAAAACAGACTATTATAAAGCTTTAAGTTGTCAACTTTGTTCTAAATATCAACTAGAGCAATTAAATACTGGAGATTTCTTAGTCAGTTTTTAGGGGACTTGAGGGGGAGGGGATATCAGTAATGTATGGAGCATTTTGACTTCTAAATAGTTAGATACAGAAATGAAGTGCATTGTATCTTTTTCATAATGGTACTATTTAGAAGCCCAGTTAGTCTTACTGAGCTTATGCTTCACTCCTTTTATGTTTAATCATGCTTATACAAAGAGAAGTTTGTTTTAGAAAGTTGAGCTATAGCACAGGCTATACCTAGCTATCAAGCAAACTTTTTGTTATGACATAAATGACAGGAACTCTTAATTGTGCTTAAAAATTCTGCTGTGGAGGTTGCCACAAAGGCTCCCCGCCTGGTGTGGGGATGGGGGAGGGATCTCCCTCTGTTTCTGAGGGCTAGAGCATGGCGTAGATTAACGTAGAACAACAAAGGTGTGCTCTGAGCTTCACGTGTCACTCCGCTCCCCTGGGACCCCCCCCTCCCCCAATCTTCCCATCTTTCCCAGATAAAAGGGGTTCCCATTACAAATGCCGTGTGTTGCTCTTGGGGAAATAGACCCTTTCACCTGGAGCAGGTTGTTAACTGAGGATTTTAAACCTGGAGGTTCTTCCTGAGAATGTATATTTCTGAAAGTATGTTCATTAATATCCCAAGCATCAAAGTCTAAATAATTTTCTCTTCAGAAGGTTAGAATTGGGTAGATGTATTGTTGGATATAGGCATGGTAAATTTAACTGAGGGGTTGATTCTTGTTAATTATGGTATAAAGATTTGTATCCTGGCCTGCTTGTTCAGGTGAGAGATATTCTGTGTAAATTTGAGGTATAGCGTGAAGTCTTAGGACAAGAGTTAAGTTCTTTTTTGGCTCATTCACAGTCACTTCTGTGTTAAGCGTTAACATCTGTCATGAATCTGCCAATGTGTATGTGTTAAACGGCTGACAGACTGTACAAAAAACTAAGATGCACTGGATTGTACTGGATGAGTCTGAAGTTAGTGTTTGTGGTGCCTGACTTCAGCAGTGCCTCATTCTTGCTCTGCGGTCACCGTCAGGAGCGCCAGAGCATTCCCTGTGGCAGTGCTTTGGGCGGTGTTGATAGGAGTGAGGCATTTGGGGAACTCTAAGGGAAACCTGTAGTATATTAGAGCCCAGAGCTGGTCCTTGCCCTAGAAACTGTTACAAGCTTTGTTGGTTACATTTTGGACCTTTGTAATAATTGTTAATCTGTATAACAGAGTGCTTCTCTGTTACTTTTGACTTAATGTTGTTAGAAATAAGAGTATACCTTGCATATTTAGAATGAGTTGCTGTCCATCTCTGCACTAAAAAATTCAGACTGTTATAAGCTCTTAAGTCCTGTACAGAAACGTTGCTTAGAGGAGGAAGGTGGAAGTGTATTTATGTTGGTGTGTAAGCATGCATGGAAGCCTCACAGCACCAGGACTTGGCCCTGTTCTTAGAACATCCTTTGTCCATTCTCTACCTGTCCAGCTTCAAGAGTTCAGCTGGCCTGCTGTGAGGCCAGGAGCTACTTTGGGGTGCTGGCTGCAGGATTAAGCCAATGCTTATGCAACTTGACTCAGTCCTTAATGGCCATTTCTTCTAAAAATTTTCTTTTGTGTGTGGGGAGGGTGTGGGACTTGGGATGGGGTTGAATTTGAGGTTTAAACTAGAATTAAGATGATGTGGTCTTCTTGCTCTCTGTTTAGACAGGCTTGCAGACCAATTGAATTTACATGGAGACCAGACCAGAGAGTAACAGTTGATGACTTGTGTGCAGACAAACATTTATCCAGGTTGCATTATCTAAATTGGTTTGTTAAAGCTCCAGGTTACATTCTTACACAAAGAAAAACATTCAGTAAACATGAGACAAGTTTAGGAAAACTTAATAAAAAGAAACCTGTCTTACACGCTTAAGGAATGGTTTTCTTAATTTCATAATTGTGTGTGTGTGTCTGTGTTTTCAATAAAAAATTTTCTCTGGAGGGTAGCTAAATTCCAAGTTGTTAACTTTTGTCAGTGATCTCCATTCTGAAGAACATTCAAGGCTCAGCACATTGGGTGGCAGGAAGTAGTTCTCTTTCCATACTCAACTCTCCCATGCTGAGTCTCAGCCCAGTTCTCTGGTTTAGGAATCCTTACCTTGTTCCTGTAACTGGGCCTTACTTTGAGGGTTTTTACAATAGCAGAAGGTGAGTTATGGCCCCATGAAGGCCAGTGCCAGGACTGATGCCTGCCCCTTCAGAGAACAGGACATGGCCCAGAATGTGCTTTCAACAGTGACTACCATGATAGTCGCAGTAGTGTGCACGTGCCTGTGTGTGTTGTTGTCTATGTGGGGTGGTGGTGAGTGCTGAAAGGGGATGAAGCCATCAGAAGCGACCGTAAGTGTACAAAGCATGGCTTTCCTGTAGTTCGGCCACTTAATAGTCCCAGTGCTAGGCCTACCAAGAGAGCCGGTACTCGCCACCTTGAAGTGTTTGGAGTAAAGTTGCTTTTCTCTGGGCCTCTGGGAGAAGAGTGGACACCTGCTGGTGTGAGTGGGAAGCCTGGGCCCAGCCAGGCAGCTACTGATTATCCAGAGTGTAGCCATTTTATAGGCATGTTGGGAGTTGCATGGAGAGTATAGCAGACCTGTTTACTGGGGAGAGGTACCAGCATTCTTCTATGTCACTGGGGAAGAGGGTGTTGGAGGCAGAGCTAGGGCTGGTGTTGAAGGTTTTACAACGGGGCAGCTTCAGATTAATGTGAAGAACTTTCACAGCTCCCATGGGGTTGGTGAGGATTCACACAGGCTTTAGACCACTGACCTCTGAGATGCTTTGCAAGCATCTTAAGGGGTTTTTGTAGGGGAACTGTCAGAGGTGAAAGACGTGGTAGGGCTTGCTAGGGCCGAGAGACTGGAGTCTGGGTGTGGAGCACTGGGCTTCTAGCCTGAGAGTGACAGTGTTTTAGGGATGCTCGTGTGGTATGTGCAGAGTGAGTGGGACCTGGGGGAAGTTGGAGGTAGTAGAACTTTTAAAATCCATGTTTTAGGGTTGTGAACCAAAAGAAGGGGTAAATGGTAAGTCTTGGTGCTGGAGGAAAAGGGAAGATGGAAAGTGATTAAAAAAAAACCACCATGCTGTTAGAAGCAGGGGGAGTAGCCAGTCTTCATGGGCTAATGACAAGGGCACGCAGGCCAGGATTCAAGGACCAATTGGCGTATTATTGATCTGGCTTTTGGTAATACACTCTATATTTGGTTGATTTCAATCAGTTTAAGTGGCTTTAACAGATCATTTCTTACGTAAAATTTGTCAGTTACAAAACAGTATGCACAATTTCTCATTTGGAAAGAACATGGAATGTGTTTGCATAAAAGTAAAATCTGGCTAGATGTTTCAGAATGAAATGGGGTTTTCTGAAGGTGGGATTGGAGTGATTTTTTGTTAGGAAATTTTTGCTTGTTTGTGTTTTCTAAGATTTCTGTAATAAGCGTTTTGGAGTCTTTAGAAGTGTATTTGATTGATTTTTAGACTTTGTTTTGTTTTGCTCTATTTTTGTATTTGTTTGGTTGCATCAGGTCTTAGTTGTGGCTCATGGGGTCTTTGATCTTTGTGGTGGCATGCAGGATCTTTTCAGTTGTAGCAGGCATGTGAACTCTTAGTTGTGGCATGTGGGATCTAGTTCCCTGACCAGGGATCAAATCTGACTTGGGAGTGTGGAGTCCTAGCCACTGGACCATGAGAGAAGGTCCCTAGAAGTATATGTTAAGAAGAATGGCTCCAAGGTTTCAAAGCTGGAATAAAGGACGCAATGGACAGATGAAGCTCCTGGTCTGTAGGAGTCAGTGCAGATACTCCTGGCAGTCTGGATAAGGTTAGGAAGTTGTAGAACATGGAACAGGGATCCTGTAGCTACAGCTGCTGTGGAAGGAAGCTTTGGAAGTCAGGGTGTGTTCCTGCCTTAGGGAGTAAAGGATGGTTTTTTGGCTGTGTCAGGAAGAAGTGGGGGCTTCAAAACAAGGAGCTGCCAGAGGGGAATGACCATGCCTCAGGTAGGGCTTGAGGGAGTTAGGGAGGAGGGAGTTTGAGAAGTGAGAGGCAGCAATGGCTGGTGGAGTTAGTGGCTGTGGGGTTGCTTCAGGAACATGCAGTGAGGCCTCAGGTGGAGGAGAGCATTTGGTCAGGAAGCTTAAGCCTAGTTAAGGGATCAACTTGGGGAGGAAGAAAGTTAGGCAGCATCCTAGGCCCACTGTCCTGTGTGCAAATGGGGAGAATTTGCACCAGTTACCTGGAGACTGGCATTCCTTCCCTGGGTAGTGCTCCCTTGCTTCTGGCTGGAGCAGCTCTGGGATATGACCCTCGCTGCCCTGGTCATCTGAGCTGGGTACTGCAATTTGGGGCAGGTGTCATAGTGTAGAAAAGAAGGAGGAGACCTCTTAAGCAGCAGGCTAGAGGCAAAATGGGAAAATGGCCACGTTGGGGTAGAAGCACCAGGAGGATAAAGGAGGGAGTGTGTTTCTGGTGGATCAGAGAAGGGAGGACCTCAGAGCATATGAGCCAAATACAGAATGCTTTTCCAGGTCTGTCCAATATACACAAGCAACTGCCAGGCTAATCCTGACCTTGTCATTCTGGTTTTGATACGGTGTTAAGGGCAGGGAGGGACAGTAGGGGAAATACATACTTCTAACCTGGGATTTGCTGGTTTCAAAAACAACCCACAGAAAAAAATATATAGACAGCTGTGTTTGGGGCCCTTTTCCATTGGTTGGGTCTGTGTTTACATCCTTCAAAGGTCAGGTGAACTTGTAAGATTTGGAGTCCTGGATCACGGAGGATCAAAATTCGTATCACAAGTAAGCAGGCCCTTACCACGTACATTGTTTTTTCTATGTGCATTTTAAAATAGACTATTCAGTCAAGACTTGGCTAAATGCCTAGGGGAGAGAAAACGGAACACACTTGGAAAACAGTCTCAGTGACTCAGCGAAGCATTGTAAATCCTGGTGAAGCATTTCTGAGGATGAGCTGAATTTAGTAGATGTTTCAAAAAAGGGTGGCCCAAATGATAGTGTGTCTTTGAGCAATGCTGGTGGACAGGCCTCTAGGACTCACATGAGACTGCCGTGAGGCCCAGGAGGGTTGTGTGGGATAGAACTTAAAAATTGAGAGCGTACATGCAGTCCTAAATGAAGCTGAGTGAGGGGCCTTTCCTCTGTGTCTTGTCCTTATCTGTATTTTCCAACTGAAGGATGGATCCTGCCTTGTTCACCACTGCCCCGGGCAGCCAGCGTGAAGCACGGGATTCTTGAATCCACACGTACAATATTTTCAGTGAATAAAAACATGAGAACTATTTGAAAACATTGAACTCTTTGTGGATGAGGAAAGGGTCAAAGCAGGCAAAGCTCACAGAGAAGGTGGATGGCGGAGCCAGGAATCCCTACTATGGTTTTTCCAGTAGTCATGTACAGATGTGAGATTTGGACCATAAAGAATGGCTGAGCACTGAAGAGTTGATGCATTCAAACTGTGGGGCTGGACAAGACTCACAGGAGGATCAAACCAGTTAATCCTAAAGGAAAACAGTCCTGAATGTTTACTAGAAGGATTGATGCTGAAGCTAAAACTCCAATACTTTGGTCATCTGATGGGAAGAGCCAACTCATTGGAAAAGACCCTGATGCTGGGAAAGATTTAGGGCAGGAGGAGAAGGGGGTAGCAGAAGATACAATGGTTAGATAGCGTCATTGACTCAATGGACATGGATTTGAACAAACTCTGGGAGATAGTGAATAGAGTACGTCAAGGTTGTATATTGTCACCCTGCTTATCTAACTTACTACATGCAGAGTACATGAGAAAAGCTGGGCTGGATGAAGCACAAGTTGGAATCAAGATTGCCAAGAGAAATATCAATAACCTCAGATATGCAGATGACACCACCCTTATGGCAGAAAGCGAAGAATTAAAGAGCCCCTTGAAAGTGAAAGAGGAGAGTGGAAAAGTTGGCTTAAAACTCAGCATTCAGAAAACTAAGATCATGGCATCCGGTCCCATCACTTCATGGGAAATAGATGGGGAAACAGTGGAAACAGTGTCAGACTTTATTTCTGGGGGCTCCAAAATCACTGCAGATGGTGACTGTAGCCATGAAATTAAAAGATGCTTGCTCCTTGGAAGAAAGCTATGACCAACCTAGACAGCATATTAAAAAGCAGAGACATTACTTTGCCAACACAGATCCGTCTAGTCAAGGCCATAGTTTTTCCAGTAGTCATGAATGGATGTGAGAGTTGGACTATAAAGAAAGCTGAGTGCCGAAGAATTGATGCTTTTGAACTGTGGTGTTGGAGAAGACTCTTAAGAGTCCCTTGGACTGCAAGGAGATCTGTCCAGTCCATCCTAAAGGAAATCAGTCCTGAATATTCATTGGAAGGACTGATGCTGAAGTTGAAACTCCAATACTTTGGCCACCTGATGTGAAGAACTTACTCATTGGAAAAGACCCTGATGCTGGGAAAGATTGAGGGCAGGAAGAGAAGGGGAGAACAGAGGATGAGATGGTTGGATGGCATCACTGATGGGATGGACATGAGTATGAGTAGGCTCCATGAGCTGGTGATGTACAGGGAAGCCTGGTGTGCTGCAGCCCATGGGGTTGCAAAGAGTCAGACACGACTAAGCGACTGAACTGAGGGAAGCCTGTAGTGCTGCTGTCCATGGTGTCACAAGGGGAGTTGGACATGACTGAGTGACTGAACAATAACAAATAATCTTCTGGAAAAGTGTGTGCCTGGAATATGGGGCTTTTACCTCCCCCAAAACAATAACGCTGCATACTGCGTTATCTGGAGTAGCACTGGCTTCCTGACAGTCCGATCCTCCTCCTCCAGTCAGTTCTGATTTAGTGTGGTGTGAGCGGCAGGGTTGAAGTGGCCACTTGAGGGCGACATCGCTCTTCCTTTGACTGGTGTCAGACTAGCAGCTTTGCGCCTTAGGAGTCCTGGAGTTGAGGAGAATGCAGACGTTCAATTCCTCTCCTTTGGGGTAGCTGAGAGCAAAACAAACGTGGTTTAACAGAGGCCTCAGGCTAGAAGGCAGGGAACTTTTATGAAGTTTTGCTTGTAAGACGTCCTTATCATTCAAAGTGTGGCATTGCTTGTTATAAAAGAATATTGGACTAACCCCAGATCTTAAGCACCCAGCCCAGTGCTTCTCAGACTAGGCTGGTGCTCTTGCTAAAAGGCAGATTCTTATCTGGTAGGGGCTTGGGAGATTACAGTTCTAACAGGCTCCCAGGTGATGCTCACAATGGACCATATTTTGACTTTGAAAAACGTAACCTCTAGAAGCCGTAGTGGTGAAGTTGTGGTCACACCAGTTCTGCTCATCACAGGAAATGATGGATGTAGAAGACATTCTAGACAAACAAAAAAGATCAAGATACTGCAAGCTCTAGGCATGTAATTTTCCTTTTTAAGCCCTATTAGCAGCACAAGGAGCAGCTGACCCAGGTATAAGCAGCTTCAGGGCTGTGGAAGAAATTTCTTTCTTGCCCTTATCCCTCCAGTTGGCTGGCATCACCGACTCAATGGACGTGAGTCTGAGCAAATTCCGGGAGATGGTGAAGGACAGGGAAGCCTGGTGTGCTGCAGTCCATGGGGTCAGAAAGAGTCGAACATGACTGAGCAACTGAACAACGACAATCCTTCCAGTAGCCCAGATTTCTGAGGAACGTTGATGATGGGCAAGCTAGGGAGCCTACAGGCACTGACCTCCTAGTGGGTATGGTCACTAGTGCCCCTCTCCCCGCCCACGCCCCCTCCACTGCCAGGTTGGGGAAGGAGTATTGCTTCCTGCCCCTGGGCTGTACATCTTACCGAGCACCAGAGGCCCCAACACGCCTTTTGACCTAAGCCTCTCCTGTTGACTTGGTGTGATGCCATTGATAGCCCCAGAAGAGGGGGTTGCTCCTGACCTCTGTAGAGGGTAGGGTCTCTAGCTGGGCATAGAGACTCCTACGAATCATCAGCATTGTGCCTCTCTGAATCCTGGACTTTGCTGCAGAGGATTATGACAAGCTTCAGAAGGACTGGGGGAAACGGGAGCCTCCAGACACCTAGTTTCGTGTTCTCTCCTTGCCTCGTGGTAGATACCCCGTTCTGAGTGGTAGGAGAGACACAGCTTTCCTTGTGTAGGAGGGTCCCTGTTCTTCCCCTCCACTCCCATCCATTTAAGAGGATTATCTCCTGCCATGGCCCACCCTCTGGGAGTTCTGTCTTGGCCACTTGTTTTCCAGATTTCTTTCATACCAAATCAGGAAGATGAGTGCAAGAGCCTGAACTGAAGTGGCAGGGCAGACAGTGGTAGGGAGGCTCCTCCCTGTGGATCCGCTCCTGGACTCCCCTCCCAGGTGAAGCAGTGACCCCACTGTGCCTCAAAGCCTTGGGGAGCTTGTTAAAATCTGACCCTGACCCCCGCCCCATAGGATTTTTGAGTCAGAAAGTCTGCAGTGGGGTCTGAAGATTTGTATATATAACAAGTTTCAGGTGAGGTTGATGCCGTTGTTCTGGGTGTAGAGAACCTGGGGAATGGGTAAAGAGGGAATAAATGAGGCTGTTGATTGATAGAACCAACAGCTGAGGGTGAAGGTGGTTGTGGGCTGGAGGTGGAAAGAGAAAGTAGAATTGTGGGGAGCAGAGGGAGAGGAAGACGCAGCATTATTTTTGGAAATGCCAAATCAAGTTTGGAACTTCTTTGAGGCTACTTGTGACGGCAGGATGACATGTCTCTGACACAGTATCTAGTTTACATGGGTCCCGGTGTGACCAAGGCCTCAGCAATTTGCCCTGACTTGCGGTCTCTAGCGTGTGGGGCTTCTCTTCTCTGGGACCCACTGGCCTTCAGCTTCTCTCCACGGTGCAGCTCGCTTCCCCCAGGGTAGGTAAGTCTGTGATTTCCTTTTCTCAGTGCGTGTCTTTTTCCTGACTGTGCTGAGAGCTTCTCCAGAGTGGAGAAGCACTTGCTGGGCTGGGTTCCCTTCTCAAATTGGGCCCACAGGCTCCAGAGCCCTGTTTCATGTAGGCACACCCCTGTCTACTCCCTTCCTCAAACTGGAGGAGATTTCTGTGGCTTGGAAGGGCCCTCACAGTTCAAGAGAAAAGCTTCAGGATTTCGATGTTCCCAGGTGAGGCATAATGTCATGCACTTTCCATTAAATCAGACTCCGCTCTTCAGCCTGCTACACATAGTGTTTAAGGACAGTTTAAAAATAAGCCCTGAATCGGAACGAACTCATCAAGAAGTACTATCTGTTAATGAAATTGCTTCCTGTTAATTTGAGTTTACAAAATAAATAGTTTCCGATAATCTGGCATTGCTGTTCATGGTGCCCACCTCCCAGAGTGGGCTGCTGGCAGTGGCCTGGGAGGATGGCCCCTGGCAGCCATGGCAACCGCCCCAGAAAACCTGGAAGATGCAACTAATGGGGAGCCTGGGCTTCATTTGTTGGCTCCTTGGTCCTTTCCGCAAACATTATCTTGAGTAACCATAGGGCTCTGCCCTGTCCCAAGGATGCAAATATCATCTGGACCCAGAGCTATCTCCCCATAGCGCTTCACTGGGCCCTAGAAATCAACAGGTAATTGAGAGTCAACCTGCAGGGTGGGAGTGGAGCTGAGATGTAATGGGTGAGCGGGTGGTGGCTGCATAGGCAAGTAGAGAGAGAAGGGCTGGTGCAGGAGCTGCAGAGGGAAGAGTGTGACCAAAGGTGGGCAGGGATGGGCACACGGCTCTGGATGGAAAGTGAGGGCAAGGAATGCCCAGAGATAAGGGGGTCAGGGGCCAGTGGGTGGAGTCACATAAAATGCCCCTCCCAGGATGCCTTTTTGCAGCCATTATTTTATATGGGAGTTCAAGGTCTTTCAAAATTGAGGACGGTAAGCACCACCAGACGAGGGTGCTGGGAGCAAGGTCAGATTCTAGGAAAGGCCACAGAGCTCCATGAGAGGGTCTATAAAGCGAGCTGGAATCTGGCCTGGTGATGGAGGAGCGGGGAGCGGCAGGCCCTCACCCTGCCCCCCTGCAGCTCGAGGTTACCTTGGTGTGTGCGTGGTGACAGCCGGCCCCCAGGCACCTTTGCCCAAGCGTGGCTCTCTTGAACAGGCAGGACAAAGGGGTGGGTGGTTCAGTGGGTGTCATCTATGTGGGGCCTGTGCTGATGCCTGGCATCCATTATAGGATGTGGTGGGTAAGTCATCCATGCACACAGCTTCCTGGGGGAGGTCCCAAGCACTTGGGGAGGGACTTCCTGGGCTTGGGGCCTTGTATCTTTCTTAAGAGACAAAAATGGCCTTGATTCTCTCCTGAGGGTGTTGAGAAGCCCTGGTAAGTTTCTAAGCAAAGACACAGTTTGTCTGATTTGCACTGTAGAGACGTCTGGCAGTTTGTGGGGAGAGAGCAGGAGGGGACGGACTGGCAGCAGTGGGGCTGGTGAGGGTCTCAGGTGAGGCCCAGTGGGTGGGCTGCAGGGTCAGGGCAGAGGGCCATTATCTCTGGGAAATAGCAATCCTGGGGCTGGGTGCTTTACTGTGAAGGTGGGTGGCCAGAGATCTGGCCAGGTTTCTGTGGTTAGGTGGGGGCTCACATGTGCTACGAGTAGAATTAGAAGGAATCAATCTGCCTTTTAGGAAACGCACAGTGTTATATGTTAAGAAAACACAGTACGTGTTCAGAGTGGGGATCCTGTGAGCCACAAGTGGGACAATCTGTTTGGGATGTGTCTTCTTTTCAGACCACCTCCTCCAAGTCGTGGCCCTTTGGCAGAGGGAGTTGAGGGTAAAAGATGAGGCCTGGGGGATTCTGTGCGAGGAGACACCTTGATAAGGATGCCAGTGGCTTGCCGAAGATGGCCATGGAGGGGGTTTCAGGCCCTTGGGTCTCTGGAAGTGCCAAGGACATGCTGGCTATTTGCTCTCCTAGTTCAACTCCCCAGTTTCCAACGTTCAGTATAAAATGGGTTTGGCTGAGGTTTCTCCCCCATGCATAATTGCAATTATGCAATTGAGCACTGACAGCTGGGTGACCTCCTCTTTTCTCTGCAGGGAGCAGGGAAGAGGAACACCTGCCCTGGGTCTTGGAGAGACCAGTCCAGCGCAAGAGAGTCAGGCATCCCAGTTGCTGTTCCTGGTTGGAAAACATGGGTAAGTCATCTTTGGGGACAGTTACTTCTATTTTGATGCCAGTTTTGAGCCTTTCTTTTCTTTAAAAAAAATTATTTTTGGCTGTTCTGGGTCTTTGTTGCTGTGGGGGCTTTTCTCTAGCTGCGGTGAGAGAAGGCTATTCTTTGTTGTGGGGTGCAGGCTTCTCATTGCAGTGGCTTCTTGTTGCAGATCACAGGGCTCCAGGGCACGTGGGCTGAGCATTGCGACCCCCGGACTCTAGAGCATAGGCTAAGTAGTTGTGGCACGTGGGCTTAGTTGCTCCACAACATGTGGGATCTTCCCGGACCAGGGATCGAACTGTGTTCCCTGCTTTGGCAGGCAGATTCTTAACCACTTGACCACTAGGGAAGCCCCTTGAGTCTTTCTGTTCTTATTTCATAGGTCCTCCTGGTGGTGATTAAATTTCCTTTGTTTTCAGCCATATTTGTTAGAATGGCTCAGTTAACAATGTCACCAAAAACAGGGGACCATGTGAACAACTTAGTAGGATCTTTTACGAGGACTGGAGGAGGCTCATGTTGGGGGGTGGCCCTGCGTCTGACCAGCTATAGTCCCAGTGACAATGGGGGTATTGATTTCCTGGGGCTGCTGTCACAACGTCCCTCATGCTGGAAACTTATATGACTGAGGAACGATTCTCTCACAGTTCTGGGGGCCAGAAGTCTGAAATCAAGGCATGGACAGGGCTGGTTCCTTCTGAGGCTGTGGTGGAGAATCTACCTGTGATGCTCTCCTGGCTTCTGATGGCCTCAGGTGTTCCTTACCTGTGGATGGTGTTCTTCCTGTGTCTACATTGTTTTCCCTCCATGTGGGTCTGCCTCTGTGTCCACATTTCCCCTTTTTATAAGGATTAGGGTTTACTCTAATGAACTCATTTCACTTTGTAAGGGCTCTGCTGCTGCTGCTAAGTTGCGTCAGTCGTGTCCGACTCTGTGCGACCCCATAGACGGCAGCCCACCAGGCTCCCCCATCCCTGGGATTCTCCAGGCAAGAACACTGGAGTGGGTTGCCATTTCCTTCTCCAATGCATGAAAGTGAAAAGTGAAAGTGAAGTCGCCCAGTCGAGTCTGACTCTTAGCGACCCCATGGACTGCAGCCCACCAGGCTCCTCCGTTCATGGGGTTTTCCAGGCAAGAGTACTGGAGTGGGGTGCCATTGCCTTCTCCGTTGTAAGGGCTCTATTAGATCCTAATGTTGGGAAAGATTGACGGCAAAAGGAGAAGGGGGCAGCAGAGGATGAGGTGGTTAGATAGCACCACCGACTCAATGGACATGAATTTGAGCAAACTCTGGAATAGTGGAGGACAGAGGAGCCTTGTGTGCTACAGTCCATGGGGTCACAAAGAGTTGGACATAATTCAGTAACTGAACAACAACAGATTTCCAAATAAGGTACCATTCTGAGGTATTGGGTTTAGGACTTCACACTATCCTTTTGTGAAGGACACAATCAACCCACAAGTGGCCCCTTTATGTGTGAATTTCTCAGGGACTTCAAGGTACATCTGCTCAGAGACGAGGGTGGGTTGACTGGGTTTCTGGGATTGCCCCGTGAGCAGGTCCAGGGGCTGGTCCCTCAGCAAGGGTCTCCGGGTTTGAGCAGAATGTCAAACTTTGCTATTGAGAATTCTGGCCTGGGGGCACCACTTTCCCAGACTCTCTTTTCTGTGTCCATCCTACCCCCACACCCCTGACTTGCTCTGTGGGCAGTTGTATGAGGAGGCACATGTGAGCAGGGCTGGCTTCCTAGAGACCCTGCTGTGGGTGGCCCAGGAAACTTCCAGAGAAGCAGGAATAACTCTAAGTGTAAGTCACATCCAAATGTGCAAGAATCCACCTTCCTAGTTGGCCCGTATATATGTGCCAAGAATCAGGCTGGTTTGGGTTCTGGAAGGGTGGTCTACTGGTCCAGGTTTGGGTCATCTGAAGTATCAGCACTAGAGGGCAGAGGCTGTTGGCCCCTATGACCTGTGCCCTGGGGTCGTCGGAGGTGGGCCCTGGGGCCTGTCCTCTGCTGCGCTTTGGGTCCGTTTGTTTTCATATTGTTGTTCCTGGGGTTTCAGAGTGATCACCAGGACCCCAGCCCCATATGTAGCCTTGGCTTCAGAAACCTGAGACCTAAAGGCAACAAATGAATTTCAGATGTAGATCTTGCTGCATTTAACATTTATGAGTGGCAATGAAAGGGAAGGTTGGAATGTATCTGCAGTTCTCAACCACAAGCTATAATTTTACACACTCAAACATCTGTTTTAAGATCATAGCAGTGAGTGTTGGGTAATTGGCTCTCTTTGGTCCTGGACCCATCAGTTAGGCCTCATCAACTTTATCATAAATTCTCAGGGACTTGTTAGTAAACAACATTTGGGGAGCCCGATACTGCCACACTGCAGCCAGGGAGTCTGAAGCATCTGCCTGTCAGTGTGCTAGTCCAGGAGCTGCCAACGTGGGGAGCCTGGGGCAGGAGGTGGGGAGAGAAGTTACATCTGCCTGGGAAGGAGGCAGTGGAAGGGGAGGCGAGGGTGGTGGGGGTTCCCAGTGCCTCATGCACTTGGGATTTGGGTGCAGAAATATTTGATACGGCCTGGAGGATGAGGGAAAAGGTGGATGGTCTTGGAACTAGACAGACCTGCCTCAGTCCTGACTCTACCATGAACCAGCTGGGTGACCCTGGCAAGGCTCTGCGAAATAGAGGTAATGAGGAGTAACAAGACTGTGTGTGAGGCTCACCATTCTGGCCACACAGTGAGACCCCACAAAGTAGAATATTAGTACTGGGAAGTGAAGGGAGGGGGCTGAACCAAAGAGCTGGGAGTCGGGCGGATGGTTGTCCACAGGAGCTGTTGAGGGCGCTGGGTTTGGTGGGTTCCATACGGCTGCCTCCTTATGGCAGGTGCTGGCCGTGCACGGCTGTCTGGCTGGGAGAGTGGGCAGTGTCCCCCCTGTATTGCAGGGTCCTTCCTGGCTCATCCGGGCCTCCGTGCTAGCAGTCACATTGCTCTCCTGGTCATTTGGACAGACCCTTCATCCACTGACTGGTCCACCCACCCTGACTCGACTCCTGCAGGGCCAGAGGTGCCGGGAAAGGCCCAGTAGGAGTTGTTTTTGGGGGTCGGGGCCCTGAGATGCGTGGTGCTCAATGTCCTGTATCTGGGGGTGGGTTCTGGCTGTGCCTCCTCTTTGTGTCCTGTGGTGGGGCATTCCCAGGATGCAGGAATGATGGGGATCCAACAGTTCTGCACTCCAGGGTTTGAGGTGCTGTGGGGCAGAGGGATTGGCCAGTGTGGGGCCTCTCTTTTGGCCCATTGACCTTGGCACAACTCATCTGGTGGACCTGCCTGGAATAACTGGGGCTGGGGAGGTTCCTCTGGGGAGTGCATGGTCCAAGACAGCTCAGCATTCCCTCATCATCATGGCAAGCTTCAATCTGGCCTCCTTCATGGGTTGGCAGGGAGCGATCAGAAATTCCTGAAGCCAGTTTGCTCCAGAGCACCCTTGTGACTGGTCAGACAACACAGCACAAAGGCTGGTGCCCCTGTGACTCAGCCCTGGAAACTTCAATTAGCTTCCTGATTTGTGAAATGGGATAAGCACAGAATCTACCTGTGGAGACTAAACAAGATAGTGTATGTCAGTGCTTACTGCCACCCCTGGCCCCTGCTGCTGCTAAGTCACTTCAGTCATGTCCGACTCTGTGAGACCCCATAGACGGCAGCTCACGAGGCTCCCCCATCCCTGGGATTCTCCAGGCAAGAACACTGGAGTGGGTTGCCATTTCCTTCTCCAATGCATGAAAGTGAAGAAGACGCTCAGTCGTGTCCGACTCTTAGCGACCCCATGGACTACAGTCTACCAGGCTGCTCCGCCCATGGGATTTTCCAGGCAAGAGTACTGGAGTGGGTTGCCACTGCCTTCTAGAGTTACACTATTGCAATCATTGATCATATATCGAAACATGCATTTGATCAACTGCTTCAAGTCTAGTCATCATTTCTGTTGAAGGCTCAGTCATATACTTAGTAATACAAAAATAATTCTGTGAAACAAGCAAAATACAAATGGTATAGTTAATAACATTAGTGGAATTAAAAGTAAATATTTTAGCCATGAGCCTCCGACACCAGTTGTTTTTTAAAGATTGTCAAGACTAGGGAATGGGTCACTTAGAGCAGAAATCTGATTTTTCATGTGGTTCAAAGGTGTTACATTAAAGGAATTATCAGGAACAAAAATACAGCATTCAGTTTGAATTATAGCACAGATATCTCCCTGAGATGCTGTAAGGTGTCAAGGGTCTTGCAGTTGGGTAGCATTGCCTTTCTCATCATAGAGATCTCAGAATTCAATAGGCTAATAGCCTGGTTACTATCATTTAAATCTTATGAAAGTTGTCAAGGCTTCAGTTCAGTTAAGTCGCTCAGTCATATCTGACTCTTTGTGACCCCATGAATCGCAGCATGCCAGGCCTCCCTGTCCATCACCAACTCCTGGAGTTTACTCAAACTCATGACCATCGAGTCGGTGATGCCATCCAGCCATCTCATCCTCTGTCGTCCCCTTCACCTCCTGCCCTCAATCTTTCCCAGCATCAGGGTCTTTTCCAATGAGTCAACTCTTTGCATGAGGTGGCCAAAGTACTGGAGTTTCAGCTTTAGCATCAGGCCTTCCAATGAACACCCAGGACTGAACTCCTTTAGGATGGACTGGTTGGACCTCCTTGCAGTCCAAGAAACTCTCAAGAGTCGCCTCCAACACCACAGTTCAAAAGCATCAATTCTTCAGTGTTCAGCTTTCTTCACAGTTCAACTCTCACATCCATACATGACCACTGGAAAAACCATAGCCTTGACTAGACGGACCTTTGTTGGCAAAGTGATGTCTCTGCTTTTTTAATATGCTATCTAGGTTGGTCATCGGAGAAGGCAATGGCATCCCACTCTAGTACTCTTGCCTGGAAAATCCCATGGACGGAGGAGCCTGGAGGGCTGCAGTTCATGGGGTCGCTGAGGGTCAGACACAACTGACTTTCACTTTCACTTTCACTTTTCACTTTCATGCGTTGGAGAAGGAAATGGCAACCCACTCCAGTGTTCTTGCCTGGAGAATCCCAGGGGCAGGGGAGCCTGGTGGGCTGCCGTCTATGGGGTCGCACAGAGTCAGACACGACTGAAGTGACTTAGCAGCAGCAGGTTGGTCATAACTTTCCTTCCAAGGAGTAAGCATCTTTTAATTTCACGGCTGCAATCACCATCTGCAGTGATTTTGGAGCCCCCCAAAATAAAGTCAGCCACTTTCCCCACTGTTTCCCCATCTATTTCCCATGAAGTAATGGAACCAGATGCCATGATCTTAGTTTTCTGAATGTTGAGCTTTAAGCCCACTTTTTCACTCTCCTCTTTCACTTTCGTCAAGAGGCTTTTTAGTTTCCCTTCACTTTCTGCCATAAGGGTGGTGTCATCTGCATATCTGAGGTTATTGATATTTCTCCTGGCAATCTTAGATATGTCAAGGCTTAGATATGATCAATTTCATCCTCCAACCCCATTGAAGGCACACACACCCAGAAGCTGCTACATGGTCATACCAGTAAAATACAGATCTTTGTCCCATTGGGATCATACCGAGGGTAGATTGGTTGGGGTTATCTGTAATTTGTTAACATGTATGACCTTAAATTCATGGGAATCCCAGGCTATACCTTCGTATCATCCCTGTAGTCCTAAATAAATGTTAACTCTTCTTACTCCTCAGGTTACATGAGGCAGATTGGCATTCAGTGTGAGATCAAACCCACCTGGGTCTCAACTGTGAAAAAATTCTCTTGGTGAGGCATAAGCATACAGACTCTGGTGTGGGGCAGGGCCCAGTTCAAATCCTGTCCCTGTCACCTGTGTGACCTTGGGACTGTGACTAACCTCTCTGAGGCTCCACTTACTCATCCACAAAATGGGCACAAGAACATTGTCTATTTCATAGGCTTGTTGTAAGGAGTAGATGAAATAGACTCAGTAAGTGTCTGGCTCAGTGAATGTCAGTTTCATTGTTAGGAACTTGTTTATTCACATCAAGGGAACAGTTTTTTTCTGAACCCTGCTCCTCCCCCTCACATCTCCCTGGTCCATGGAGAGGAGATGAATGTACATGACGGAGGAGATGAATGTACATGACGGAGGAGATGAACCTTGTCGGCATGTGGCACAGACAGGGGGATGGACTGAGGCCAAAATAATCATGGAGAAAGCCCCTCCCCTTTTCCATGATTAGCATACATCTGTATTTTTATCACCCTAACTCTAAACTACCACAGAAGACCTTAGATCTCGTGGCATAGGACTGTGGTTATAATTAGTTTTTAGGTATTTACAGATCTGAGAGGGGAAAAAAAGATGGTTTTTGCCCTAAGTGGGAAGTGAGTGGCAGGAGAGGCCAGCTTGGCATGGAACTCAGGGCAGAGTGTCTGCCAGCTGAATTCCAGGGCACCCTCACAGGCAGCTGGGGCTCTGAGCCTACCCTTCCCAGGCCTCACTCTGGGGCGGCTCCATGCTGCTCTCTGGAAGTCTGGCTCCCCAGGGGAGTGTGTAAGATCTCTGCTTTCCATCAATAATACGGGTTTATCTTATGTGATCTCCTCAAAGACCCCAGAAGGTGCCAGGGTCCCCCTGGCAGATGAGGAAATGGGACTCAGTCTCTGGGCCCTGCCCTGCCCCCTCCCCCGAATGGGGATGACTGGGAATCACCCAGGGGAGCTGTCACTCTCCCTGGCTTAGCATGTGCTCATCATCCATCAACTGGCTTTTTAAAAAAATAAGTTAAAATATATTAAAATATTTAAAAAATATTTAAAGAAAAAAAATTATTTGTTTGGCTGCACCAAGGCTTAGTTGTGCCCCAACTGTCCCATCAGAGGTTCTTTTGTTCACTCTGACTTTACTGGTTTGCTCAGGCTTACTGGGACTGCTGTTGGTGTTCACTGTAACAGCAACCCTCTCAACTCCTGTAATCTCCAGTGTGGCATGTGGGATCTAGTTCCCTGACCAGGGATTGAACCCGGGTGCCCTGCATTGGGAGCACAGAGTCTCCGCCACTGGACCACCAGAGAAATCCCCCTACACTTGGTTTTGCATCTGGGGTTTGTGATGCCATTTCTGTGGCCAGCAGCCTGCTCCACAGGGGTCCATATGGTTCCTGGCTCGCTTCCTCAGGTTTCTGGCCATCCTGGGTTCCTCTAAGTGAAAATGAATCCCCACAGTTGCTCTTTCCCATCACCCTGTTTGTCTCCTTCGTGGTTTTATCACAAGAGATGCAGAGTGAGGGGGCTGAGAGAGAGAGGGCTTAGAACCAGACACATCTGTGTGTGTTGTTCCTGACCCTCCATGGACTGAGTGACCTTGGATGAGTTATTTAATCCCTCAGTGCCTCCTGTGTAAAATGGAGATAATAGAACTTTCCTCGTAGGATCAGATGAGTTAATACATGTAAAATACTGAGAACAGTGCCTGCCATTAGCGTCAATGCTCAGGGAGTGTAAGCTATCATGATTATTATCACAGTCTGTACTCATCTTATTTGCTAGTATCATAGCCACTAGACTGTAAGCTCCCGGAAGGCAGGAACCACAGTCTCACCTAATCTCTGCTGTACTCCAATGCTTATGACACACCCAGGATGACGTGGGTGGTCCACAGGAGCTGAGTGAATAAAGCAGCAGGACCAAGGTCATCTCAGTGGATGGGAGAGGTCAGGCCTCAAGTGACGGAGGCCTATTTCAGGGCCTGGGCTTTGTTCACTCCCCACTGACATTCCTAGGTAAAAACATCCTAAACTATTTAAACTCAACAGTTCCTGTTCAATTTTATGCCTTTCCTCAGGAAAGTAATTTATAGAGGAAAATAAAAGGGTGTCCTTCCTTGCTGAATCAAGCTTGGCATCAGCTCTGCTGTAGCAGGAGAGTGGCTTGGTCACTGGTGTTGGGGGTGGGATGGAAACAGCGGCAGGCTTGTCCTTTCCTTTCCCTTTGTTCATTACAAAGCTTATCTGTGCCAACAAAAGACCCTCAGTGATGCTGGTGCCATCTGCCTTGTCCTGGTCCTCTGGTGCTAGTATTCCCATGCGGGTCTGAGAAAGGGCTGGCCTTTTTCCAGGGGTCCATTCTAGCCCAGCCTGGTGCTTGAATCTTGGAAGTGCAATGGGGAGGGGACACTTGGGCAAGGAAGGAGGGGACTTTGGAGTGTGGTCCCATGGCCAGGTGGCCTCAGGGTGTGACTGGTCCAGTCCATGTAGGGGGGGCATTAGGAGATGTTGGCATCTGCCCACCTAGGCAGGAGGAGAGACAGGCAATGGTGCCTGGCTGCCTCGTCTTGGACAGTTCATGTAACCTCTGTGAGTCTCAGTGTGTAAAGTGGATACAGGAGTCCTGCCTTCTCCCCTTCCCCACACCACACTTCTAGAGCTCTAGAGACACCAGGGCCTGTGATACCACAGTTCAGGGACCATCTGGGAGATGAACTGGGGTCTCCCTCCTGGCAGCAACCCTGAAGTTTCCACATAGCTAGGGGGCTGAACACCCTCTCTGATCCTCCTCTGGGAGTGTTTCTGGGCAGGAGGGTGATAAGGTGGATAAGAAGGGCCTGCTTGGCCATGTCTCTTTGTTTGTTAGTCACTCAGTGGTATCTGACTCTTTGTGGCCCCGTGAACTGTAGCCCACCAGGCTCCCATGTCCATGGGATTTCCCAGGCAAGAATACTGGAGTGAGTTGCCATTTCTTTCTCCTGGGGATCTCTCTGACCCACAGATCAAACCTGAGTCTCTTGCATTGGCAGGCAGATTCTTTACCACTGAGCCACCAAGGAAGCCCTTTGGCCATGTCTTATTTAGTGGGCAGAGCTGTTCTGTTTGAAATGTGTAGGCCTGTCTTCACCATGTCCTGAGCTTTGGGGGCTCAGTCCAAACTCCAACCCAGGAAAATTCCATTGACATCAAGTTCTCCTCTTTCCCAGGACACCTGCCTGCTCAGGGAACAACTGTTTCTAGGGCTTTATCCTTCCTCTCTATGGGCCTGGCTGGGCTCCTTCATCAGGGCCTGAAGTCCAAGGGCAGAGAATTTGAGCTGGGTCTGGTTGGAGTGAGGGGAGTGAAACTCAGGCTTGAGCCTTCCCTTGTCCCTCACCTGCTCTGAGCCAGTGTCCCTGAGACTTAGGTGCTGCTGGCCCATGTCCACATCTCCTTGTTGCCGATGGGGCCGCAGACTCACTTGTCTGATTTATGTCTAACAGCCTCCTGGTTTATACCTTTTCTCAGCAGTTTAATAATGATCCATAAATCTGTCTCCATGAACTTAGATTTAGAAGGTCTGAGTCTCTGAAGACCAGTTTGATTTTTACAAATTTTGTAAAGTAACTGGGGGATTTAAACTCTCCAGACTGGCCCATTTTCACACTTTTTTTTTTTTGACCCTTAGCCCATTGGGAATCGCTTCCCAGCATGATCTCCCCATGTATTTTGTGATTGACCTTTATGTCCGTGAACAGATTGAGTCTGGGATCATGATGGTGTCTGGGTTGTGTTCTCATTTGCTCCAACTGCTGGGCTCTGGTCGGTCCCTTGGGCCCTACTGACCCTGGTTAGATCCTCCTGGTTCTGAAGGCATGTCTTCTCTCCCTGGAGTCTCTTTCTTGGGTATTTCAGGTTCATGCCTGTGGCCCTGATGTCCTGCTGCACTGCAGGGTTTGTAGGAGAGGAGGTCCTGGTTTTGCTTTATAGCCCTCTTCTCTCTTACACCCTGGTTGAATCATCGGGGACAGAGTTGATCACATCATCAGCCTTGGTCTCTGGGTTAAGTTCGTCATGCCTGATTGTTTTTCTCCCAGGACAAGTCCTCTCCTGGGAGATACTTCAGTGTCTCAGCAGCTGGACACCCAGGGAGCTCATTGTACTCTGTTGTCAAGCTCGCTGGTTATGAGCCCAGCCAGGCTTAGCTTGAAGTATCTCCCCCTACCCATGGTTTTTGCTGGGGATTGTTCAGGGAGGATGTTTTTCCTCTGAAGGATGTTGACAGGCCTGAATGATGAGAGCTGTATGTGGAGTGGGCACAGACAAGGATAGGTGGAGCTGCCCTGGGTGAACAGGCAGTTCTGCTTAGTGGTCCCCAAATTTCTGAGAGAGAAGCCTATTGCTTCTTTTTTTAAAATTTAAATGTTAATTTTTGGAAGGGCCGATGCCTTATTTTTATTTATTTTTTACTTTTTTAAATTGAAATATAGTTGATTTACAGTTCTGTGTTAATAACTGCTGTATGGTAAAATGGATTCAGTTATATATATAATTATATATTAATAACATAATATATACAATACATTTAATGTTATTTATATATTATATAAATTATAGATTTAATATATCAAATTATATATATATTAAATATATATATATTTCTTTTAATACTCTTTTCCATTATGGTTTATTATAGGACATTGAATTTAGTAGGACCTAGTTGCTTATCCACTGTAGACATAAAAGCTTGTATCTGCTAACACCAGCCTCCCACTCCATCCCACAGCCAAATCCCTCTCCCTTGGCAGCCACTGGTATATTCTCTATGAGTCTGTTTGTTTCATGGATAGGTTCATTTATGTCATATTTAAATTACACATCTAAGTGATGTCATATGGCGTTTGTCTTTCTCTTTCTGAAAGACTTTACTTAGTATGATAATTTCTAGTTGAACCCATGTTGCTGCAGATGCCACTAGTTTGTTCTTTTTTATGGCTGAGTAGTATTCCATTGTATAAATGTATCACATCTTCTTTATCCATCTGTTGATGAACATTTAGTTTGTTTCCATATCTTGGCTATTGTGAACTTAGAATGTGAACATAGAATATTGCTGCTATGAACATATGGGTGCATGTATCTTTTTGAATTATAATTTTCTCTGGATAGATGCCCAGGAGTGGGATTTTTGGATCACAGGGTAATTCTAGTTTACATTTTTAAGAATTCCATACTGTTTTCCACAGTGGCTACACCAACTTACATTCCCAACAACAGCCCAGGAGGGTTCTTTTTTCTCAATATCCTCTCTAGCATTTGTTATTTGTAGACTTTTTTTTTCATCTATCATTTTATTTTTTAATTTTTTTTTTTTTTACTTTACAATATTGTATTGGTTTTGCCATACATCTGGCCATGCTGACTAATGTGAGAGGGTACCTCATTGTAGTTTTGATTTACACTTCTCTCTCTCTCTTTTTCCTGGCTGTGTTGGATTTTTGATGCCAGGTAGGGAATTTCTCAGAGAAGGCAATGGCACCCCACTCCAGTACTCTTGCCTGGAAAATCCCATGGACGGAGGAGCCTGGTGGGCTGCAGTCCATGGGGTTGCTAAGAGTTGGACATGACTGAGCGACTTCACTTTCCCTTTTCACTTTCATGCATTGGAGAAGGAAATGGCACCCCACTCCAGTGTTCTTGCCTGGAGAGTCCCAGGGATGGGGGAGCCTGGTGGGCTGCTGTCTATGGGGTCGCACAGAGTCGGACATGACTGAAGGGACTTAGCAGCAGTAGCAGCAGGGAATTTCTTGAGTTGTACCGAGTGGGGTCTATGCTCTAGTTGTGGAGTGTGGGTTTCTTGTTGCAGTGGGTTTTCTTGTTGTGGAGCACAGGATCTAGGCACACGCCTTCAGTAGTTGAGGCTTTAAGGCTCCAGAGAGTAGGCTCTATAGTTGTGGTGCATGGGCTTAGGTGCTCTGCAACATGTGGGATCTTCCTGGACCAGGGATTTAAGTTCCCTCCATTGCAAGGTGGGTTCTTAACCACTGGGCCACAAGGGAAGCCCCAGCATTTCTCTAATGATTAGCAAGTTTGAGCATCTTTTTCATGTGCCTATTGGCCATCTGTATGTCTTCTTTGGAGAAATGTCTATTTAGGTCTTCTGCCTGTTTTTTTTTTTGGGCCCATTTAAAAATTTTTGTTGTTGTTGAGTTGTATGACATTAATATTTTGGAAATTAAGCCTTTGTCAGTTATTTGCAAATATTTCTCTCATTTGTTAGGTTGTCTTTTCATTTATTTTATGGTTTGCCATGCGAAAGCTTGTAAGTTTGATTAGGTCCCATTTGTTTATTTTTGTTTTTATTTCTCTTGCCTTGGGAAACTGATCCAAGAACACACTGGTACAATTTATGCCAGAGAATGATTTGCCTATGTTCTCTTCAAGCAGTTTCATGGTGTCATGTCTTATGTTTAAGTCTTTAAGCCATTTCAAGTTTATTCTTGTGCATGGTATGAGGGTGTGCTCTAGCTTCATTGATTTACATACTCCTTCCAACTTTGCCAACATCACTTGCTGAAGACTGTCTTTTACCATTGATTATTCTTGCCTCCTTTATTGAAGATTAACTGACCATAGGTGTGTGGGTTTATTTCTGGGCTCTCTATTCTATTCCATTGAAACACATGTCTGTTTTTCTGACAATACCACAGTGTTTTGATTACTATAGCTTTGTAGTATTATCTGAAATTTGGGAGGGTATGCCTCCTGTTTTGTTCTTTTTCTTCAGGATTGCTTTGGTAATTCTTCTTTTATGGCTCCAAATGAATTTTAGGATTATTTGTTCTAGTTCTGTGAAAAATGTCATAGATAATTTGATATGGATATCATTAAATCTGTGGATTATTTTGGTTAGTAAGACCATTTTAACAGTATTAATTTTTCCAGTGGATATCTTTCCATTTCTTTGAATCATCTTCAGTTTCTTTTTTAATATTTTATAGTTCTCAGTGAATAAGTTTTTCACCGTCTTGGTCAGGTTTATTCCTATGTTTTTTTTAAGTGCAATTTTAAAAGTTTTTTTTTTTTTTTTTACATTCTCTTCGTGATATTTCATTGTTGATGTAAAGAAAGGCAACTGATTTCTGTATGTTATTTTTGTATCCTGCTACCTTGCTGAATTTGTTTATCAGTTCTAGTGGTTTTTATGTAGAGTCTTTTGGATTTTCTATATACAATATTACATCATCTGCATTTAATGGCAATTTTGCCTCTTCCCTTTGGATGCCTTTTACTTCTTTTTCTTGTCGATTGCTGTAACTAGGACTTCCAATGCTATGTTGAATAGAAGAGATGAGAGTGAGTGGATTTGTCTTGTTCCAGGTTTTAGCAGGAAGGCTTTCAATTTTTCACCATGAGTATTATACTGGCTGTGGGTTTCTCATAAATAGCTTTTATTATGTTGAGATATGTCCCTCTATACTGACTTTAGTAAGAGTTTTTTTCCTATCATGAATGAATGTTTAATTTTGTCAAATGCTATTAATGCATCTTTTGAGATTATGTGATTTTTATCTTTTCTTTTGCTTATGTAGTATATCACATTGATTTGTGCATGTTGAACCATCCTTGTGAACTTGGGATGAATCCCTTTTGGTCATGGTGTATGATCTTTTATATATGTTGTTGGATTCATTTGCTAATATTTTGTTGAGAATTTTTGTATCTCTATTCATCAAAGATATTGGCCTATAATTTTCTTTTTTGGTGGTGTCTTTGATTTTGGTATCAGGGTGATGATGGCTTCTTAGTATGTCTTTAAACTGTTCCCTCCTTTTCAATTCTTTGGAAGAGTTTGAGAAGGATTGGTATAAGTAGAATTTGCCTGTGAAGCCACCTGGTTGTGGGCTTTTTTTGGTAGGGAGTTTTAAAATTACAGATTCTATTTCACTTTTAGTGATCAAATTATCTATTTTTATTCAATTTTGGTGGACTGTATGTTTCTAGAAACTTGTCCATTCTTCTAGGTTGTTGAATTTTTTGGCATATAATTGTTCATAATATACCCTTATGGTTTTTTGTATTTCTGCAGTATCAGTTGTTATATCTCCTTTCTCATTTCTTTTTAAAAAAGTTTACTTATTTTTAGTTGAGGGATAATTGCTTTACAGTATTGTGTTGGTTTCTGCCATACATCAACATGAATCAGCCATCGGTATATATGTCTCCTCCCTCTTGAACTTTCCTCCCACCTCCCACCCCATCCTATCCATCTAGGTTGTCACAGAGCACCAGTTTGGGCTCTCTGAGCTGAGTCATACAGCAAATTCTTACAGGCTGTTTATTTTATCTATGGTAATGTATATGTTACCATGCTACTCTCTCCATTCATCCCACTCTTTTCCCCCACTGTGTCCGCAAGTCTGTTTTTTGTGTCTGCGTCTCCACTGTTGCCCTGCAAATAGGTTCATCAGTACCATCTTTCTGGATTCCATATATATGCATTCGTATGTGATATCAGTTTTTCTCTTTCTGACTTACTTCACTCTGTATAATAGGCTCTAGGTTCAACTACCTCATTAGAACTGACTCAAATATGTTCCTTTTTATGGCTGAATAAGGCACTGGTGCCCACCCCAGTATTCTTGCCTGGAAAATCCTGTGGACGGAGGAGCCTGGTAGCCTGCAGTCCATGGGGTTGCTAGGAGTCGGACACGACTGAGCGACTTCACTTTCACTTTTCACCTTCATGCATTGGAGAAGGAAATGGCAACCTACTCCAGTGTTCTTGCCTGGAAAATCCCAGGGATGGGGGAGCCTGGTGGGCTGCCGTCTATGGGGTTGCACAGAGTCGGACACGACTGAAGCGACTTAGCAGCAGCAATATTCCACTGTATATATATGTATCCCATAGCTTCTTTATCCATTTCATCTGTCAATGGATATCTAGGTTGCTTCCATGTCCCAGCTATTGTAAATAGTGTGCAGAGAACATTGGGATACATATATTTTTTTTCAATCATGGTTTTCTCAGGGTCCTTTTTCATTTCTTATTTTGTTTATTTGGGTTCCCTCTTTTCCTGGCAAGCCTGGCTAGAAGTTTGTCAGCTGGTTTATCCTTTGAAAGAACCAGCTCTTGATTTTATTGATTTTTTTTTTTCCTCTTTAAAAAAATGTCTCATTTGTTTCATCTCTGATTTTTATTATTTCCTTTCTTCTCCTGACTTTAGGTTTTATTTGTTCTTTTTCTAATTCTTCTAAGTGGTAGACTAGGTTGTTTTTTTGAGTTTTTTGTTTGTTTTTGAGGAAAGCCTATATTGCCATAAACTTCCCTTTAAGAATCCCTTTAACAATGAGTATTGTGCCCCCAGCTTTCTTGTTATTTCCATTAGAATGAAATATCTTTTTCTATCCTCTCATTTTCAATCTATGAGTGTCCTTTGCCCTAGTGTGGGTCTCTTGGAGGCACAACATTGTAGGCTCTTTTTAAAAAAAATCCAATCTGTGTCTTTTGATTGGAGCATTTAGTCCATTGGCATTTAAGGTAATTATTGATACGTATTGTCATTTTTGTTTTCCCATTGATTTTACATTTCTTTGTCTTTTTCCTTTTGTTGTTTGATTTTCTTCTGTATTATACTGATTTTCTCTTCTTTTTGCTTTTAGTGAATCTATTGTATGTTTTGAATTGTGATTATCCTGTTTTTCAAGTATGCTAACCCCTTCCAATCTCTGATTGCATTAGACCAGTTGTCGTATAGGCTCAAACACATTCTCTGAAAAGAGCCCCTACATTTTCTTAGTCTCCTTCCCCACATTTTATGATTTTGATATCCTCTTTTATGTCTTTGTGTTCATCCTTCAGCTTTCATTGTGTTTATCATCACTTTCACTGAAATATTTTGGTTTTTTAAAAATGTGTGTACTGGCTTCTTTAATGGTTTACTTTCCAACTGTGATTTTCTCTTTCCTACAGATTCTTCTTTTCTACTTAGAGAAGATCTTTCAATATTTTCTTTAGGATTGGTTTTGTGTTGTATTCTTTTAGTTTTTGCGTGTCTGAGCAATTCATTATTTCTCCTTCTATTCTAAATGAAGGCAGGAGGAGAAGGGGATGACAGAGGATGAGATGGTTGGATAACATCACTGACTTGATGGACATGAGTTTGAGCAAGCTCCAGGCATTGGTGATGGACAGGAAATCCTGGCATGCTGCAGTCCACAGGGTCACAAAGAGTTGAACATGACTGAGTGACTGAACTGAACTGATTCAAAATGATAACCTTGCTGGGTAGAGTAGCCTAGGTTGCAGACTTTGCTCTTTCAGGACTTTGAATGTTTCTTGTTACTCCCTTCTGGCCTGTAATGTTTTTGGAGAGAAAACAGCTGGTAACCTTATGGGGGTTCCCTTGTAATTAACTCCTTGTTTTTCTCTTGCTGCATTTAAAAATTCTCTGTTTCTAACTTTTGTCATTAATTTTTTTTTTTTTTTTCGTTTTTGGCTGCACTGTGTGGCATGTGGGATCTTAGTTCTCTGACCAGGGATTGAACCTGCACCCCCTGCACTGGAGGTGTGGATTGGAGGATCTCAACCACTGGACCACTAGGGAAGGTGAAAGTTGCTCATTTGTATCAAACTCTTTGCGACCCCATGGACTATACAGTCCATCGAATTCTCTAAGCTGGAATACTGGAGTGGGTGGGTAGCCTTTCCCTTCTCCAGGGGATCTTCTCAACCCAGGTCTCCTGCATTGCAGGCAGACTCTTTACCAGCTGAGCCACAAGGGAAGCCCAAGGATACTGGAGTGGGTAGCCTATCCCTTCTCCAGCAGATCTTCCCAACCCAGGAATCGAACTGGGGTCTTCTGCACTGCAGGTAGATTCTTTACCAACTGAGCACCAGGGGAACCTTGCCATTTTTATTATAAATGTCTTGGTGTAGGTCTGTTAGGATTTATCTTCTTTGGGATCCTCTGTGCTTCCTGTACCTGCATATCTGTTTCCTCAAATACATTTTTGATCCCATCCCCAGTTCTCTTTCTTCCCCTTTTGTGATACCTTTTATGCATAGATTGGCATGCTTTTTATTGTCCCATAGGTCTCTTACATTGCTTTCATTTTTTTTTTTTTGGTTTGGCTGTCTGCCTGCTGTCCTGACTGGGTGATTTCCCTTATTCTATCTTCCAGGTCACTTACTTGTTTTTCTGGATTATTCATTCTGCTATTCATTTCCTTTAGCTCTGCTTTCATTTCAGCAAATAGTTTTCTAATTTTTTCTGATTCTTCTTTATTGTTTCTAATTCCTTTTTTTACAGTATTTTGCATTTCTACTGATAGCCTTTTTAAATTCCTTCAGTAGTTTCTTTATCTCCTTTTTGAAATTGATTTCTATTTAGACTGAAGAGGTCTTTTTCATTGTTTGTTCTTTCAGGGGGAATTCTCTTGGTCTTTTATCTTTTATCTTCTGCTTCTTCATTTTACTTATATTTTCTCTTACTCTGTGAGTTTAGGGGAAACAATTATCTACTCTGATCTTGGAGGGCTATCTATATGTGGGGGTGTCTTTGTGTAGCTTGTGTGGGTTTAATATATTTGGAGTGAGGACTCTTTCTAGTATGGATGTCTGTCACTTCTTTCCTCAGCATGTGCTGGTCATTATCCCCCTGAGAAAGGATGAGATGGTTGGATGGCATCACTGACTCAATGGACATGAGTTTGAGCAAACTCCAGGAGATGGTGAAGGACAGGAAAGTCTGGTGTGTTTCAGTTCCTGGAATCGCAAAGAGTAGGACATGACATAGTGACTGAACAACAACAACAGTCCCTTTGATAGGGACTGTGCTGATGTCTGACTCTTTGCAACCCCATGGACTGTAGCCCACCAGGCTCCTCTGTCCATTAAATTCTCCAGGCAAGAATACTGGAGTGGGTAGCCATTCCCTTTTCCAGAGGATCTTCCCAACCCAGGGATCGAGCCCACATTTCCTGCATTGCAGGAAGATTCTTTACCATTTCAGCCACCTGGGAAGATGTGGTGGCTGGTTCCCAGTTCTGAGCTTCTTGGCAGTGGTGGCAGCTCAGGTGTGGCCCCAGAGTATGCAGTGGGAGTGGAGGTAGCTTCTGACTCCTCCTGGAGTCTTCCAGGGTGGTGGTGGCAGCAGTTGGTGACCATTCCTGAAGCCTGAAAGGGAGGCAATCGGAGCTTGTAAGCACTCCTGGTGTCCATGGAGGAGGCAGTGAAGGCACGGGACCACTCCTAACCTCTGGGCAGGAAGTGGTGGAGGCTTGGGACTGCCCATGGACTCCATGCAGGCAGTGTCCTGCTTTTTGTGACCATGCACATGGAGAAAAAGGCTACAACATATGTTCCTCCTCTTCCCTATGCATCCCGCCAAACAATGGTGACTGGTCTCTAAGGCAGCCCAGGATTCCTCCTAGTATACTCAGTTGCGGTCACACTGATTCCAGCCTCCTCAGGTTATTTCCATATAGCCAACCCCAGTCCTTTCCCTGGTTTAATCTTTGAAGCCTGAGTTCTAGCACCCAGCCCTCACCTGCCAGGGTTTGCACAACTGTTTTGGCTGCCCCAACCCAGCTGCTGTACTCTCCTCTGAGGCTCTGAAGCTCCCTGTCCCAACTGATCTCCCCACCAGTGAGGGGGCTTCCCAGGGTACTGGAACATTTCCTTTCTCACAGTTCCCTCCAAAGGGTGCAGGTTCCAACCTGGATCCTCTCTTGCTTTTTCTTTTTCCTACTAATTACATGGAAATTTTCTTGTAGTTTCAGCAGTCTGAGTCTTCTGGCAGAGTTCAATAGCTATTTTGTGAGAATCATGCCACAGGTAGGTGTATTAGGTTGGTGCAAAAGTGATTACAGTTTCAGACCCTGAATTTCAAATCATTATAACTGGGCTCAAACATATCTTTACTAATCAAAGTAGGAGCCATTACAATCAACACATTTTTTGCCAACAAGAAATAAGTTTGTTTATTCCTGTAGCATAAAAATCCACACTTTGGAATTCGACAAACTCTTGGAAAGCATTTTCTGCCTCCTGCTGGTTGTGGAAACATTTTCCCTGCAAAAAGTTGTTGAGATGCTTGAAGAAGTGATAGTCAGTTGGCAAGAGGTCAGGTGAATATGGCAGATGAGATAAGACATTGTAGCCCAATTCATTCAACTTTTGAAGCATCGGTGGTACAATGTGTGGTCGGGTATTGTCATGGAGAAGAATTGGGCCCTTTCTGTTGCACAAAGCTGTAGGCATTGCAGTTTTGGTGCATCTCATTAATGAGAAGTATGCTCATTTGGTGAGCATATTTCTCAGATGTAATGGTTTCACTGGGATTTAGGAAGCTGTAGTGGATAAGACTGGCAGCAGACCACCAAACAGTGGCCATGACCTTTTTTGGTGCAAGTTTGGCTTTGGGAAGTACTTTAAGCAGAAGATATTAAGAAGAGATGGCAAGGATACACAGAAGAACTGTACAAAAAAGATCTTCACGACCCAGATAATCACGATGGTGTGATCACTGACCTAGAGCCAGACATCCTGAAATGTGAAGTCAAGTGGGCCTTAGAAAGCATCACTAAGAACAAAGCTAATGGAGGTGATGGAATTCCAGTTGAGCTATTCCAAATCCTGAAAGATGATGCTGTGAAAGTGTTGTACTCAATATGCCATCAACTTTGGAAAACTCAACAGTGGCCACAGGACTGGAAAAGGTCAGTTTTCATTCCAATCCCAAAGAAAGGCAATGCCAAAGAATGCTCAAATTACTGCACAATTGCACTCATCTCACACACTAGTAAAGTAATGCTCAAAATTCTCCAAGCCAGGCTTCAGCAATATGTGAACCATGAACTTCCTGATGTTCAAGCTGGTTTTAGAAAAGGCAGAGGAACCAGAGATCAAATTGCCAACATCTGCTGGATCATGGAAAAAGCAAGAGAGTTCCAGAAAAACATCTATTTCTGCTTTATTGACTATGCCAAAGCCTTTGACTATGTGGATCACAATAAACTGTGGAAAATTCTGAAAGAGATGGGAATACCAGACCACCTAATCTGCCTCTTGAGAAATTTGTATGCAGGTCAGGAAGCAACAGTTAGAACTGGACATGGAACAACAGACTGGTTCCAAATAGGAAAAGGAGTTCGTCAAGGCTGTATATTGTCACCCTGTTTATTTAACTTCTATGCAGAGTACATCATGAGAAATGCTGGACTGGAAGAAACACAAACTGGAATCAAGATTGCCGGGAGAAATATCAATAACCTCAGATATGCAGATGACACCACCCTTATGGCAGAAAGTGAAGAGGAACTCAAAAGCCTCTTGATGACAGTGAAAGTGGAGAGTGAAAAAGTTGGCTTAAGGCTCAACATTCAGAAAACGAAGATCATGGCATCCAGTCCCATCACTTCATGGGAAATAGATGGGGAAACAGTGGAAACAGTGTCAGACTTTATTTTTCTGGGCTCCAAAATCACTGCAGATGGTGACTACAGCCATGAAATTAAAAGACACTTACTCCTTGGAAGGAAAGTTATGACCAACCTAGATAGCATGTTCAAAAGCAGAGACATTGCTTTGCCAACAAAGGTTCATCTAGTCAAGGCTATGGTTTTTCCTATGGTCATGTATGGATGTGAGAGTTGGACTGTGAAGAAGGCTGAGTGCAGAAGAATTGATGCTTTTGAACTGTGGTGTTGGAGAAGACTCTTGAGAGTCTCTTGGACTGCAAGGAGATCCAACCAGTCCATTCTGAAGGAGATCAGCCCTGGGATTTCTTTGAAGGGAATGATGCTGAAGCTGAAACTCCAGTACTTTGGCCACCTCATGCAAAGAGTTGACTCATTGGAAAAGACTCTGATGCTGGGAGGGATTGGGGGCAGGAGGAGAAGGGGACAACAGAAGATGAGATGGCTGGATGGCATCACTGACTCGATGGACGTGAGTCTGAGTGAACTCTGGGAGTTGGTGATGGACAGTGAGGCCTGGCGTGCTGCGATTCATGGGGTCGAAAAGAGTCGGACATGACTGAGCCACTGATCTGATCTTGGAGCTTCTTCTTAGTCCAATCACTGAGCTGGTTTTTGCAGGTTGTATAAAATCCACTTTTTATTGCACATCACAATCCAATTGAGAAATGATTCATTGTTGCACAGAGTAAAAGAAGATGACACGTCAAAACGATGATTTTCTTTATTTATGGTGATTTTTTTCTTTCTTTATTTTCTTTATCAGCTCATGAGACATTCAGGTACCGAGCTTTTTCACCTTTCTAATTTGCTTCAAATGCCAAACGACCCTAAAATGGTTGACATTGAGTTCTTAGGCAACTTCTCATTTAGTTGTAAGAGAATCCATTCTGGTGATGGTTCTCAATTGGTTGTTATCAACTTTTGATGGCCAGCCACTACACTTCTCATCTTCAAGGTTCTCATTTCCTTTGCAAAACTTCTTGAACCACCAGACTTCTGTATATTCATTAGCAGTTCCTGGGCCAAAAGCATTGTTGATGTTGTGAGTTGTCTCTGCTGCTTTATGACTCATTTTGAACTCAAATAAGAAAATTGCTCAAATTTGCCTTTTGTCTAACATCATTTCCATAGTCTAAAATACATATAAGATAAATGGTAAGTTTCAGTTCATCAGCAAAAGACACAAAGTAAGATGCACATTAAAATGATGTATTACATAGCCACATTTATTTAAGAATGTATTCCAATATCAAATGGCAAAGTTCAACAATGCAAAAACTACAATTACTTTTTAATATATTGGTGGGAAAAGGTGAGCTTTATGTGCTACTACTCCACCATCTTGATCATGCTCTGCTTATTGCTTCTTTTCCCGTGGGTTAATGATGCTTCTTTTCCAATGGTGTCACTGCTTTCCCCATGGGTGTGCCTGGGTGACACTGGGGTATATGTCTTCAAGTATGTGGACAAGTGACTCTGAGCCATCCACACACTCTCACTCACGGGAGGAATAAATGAGGGATTGGTGTCCAGAGTCAGTTTGCTATTGGGAGCAAGTGACAGTCTAGGGGCATTGGGGACTGACATTTAGGCTGAGTCATGTGGAAAGTATATTCTTCCCTTAAGAAAAGGTGCTTGAGCCATGGCACTATAACCCTGATTTTGTCTTTATTCATTATTCATCTTTATAACATTCCCTAGAGGCATGATGATGAGCAAAATCTGTGGTCCCTGCCCTCATGAAGCTTAGATCCTGATGGGGCCAGGAGTTTAATATCCATACATATGGAGGCATTGCCATAAACAGCAATGAGTGCTGGAAGGAAAATGTGTGTATGGTAAGGAGAACTTCCTACCATAGGAAGGCATATTTAAACTGAGACCTGAAGGATAACCTTTAGATAAGTAGGCATGAAAGATGGGGTTGCCCTGTGATGGGATGGTCAAGGTGAGTTCAAGGGACCAAATGGAAGCTGGTGGCTGGAGTGCTGAGAGCAAGGGGCCATAGTGGGAGGTGGAATGGGAGAGAGAGAGGCTGGAGCCAGACCATGTAGAGCCATGAAGGCTGGAGAGGAAATGTGATCTTTACCTAAGAGCAGTGGATCGTACTGAAGGTTTTAAGTAGAAGGTGAGTGACCCTGGCTCCTGATTGAGAATGGATTGTCCAGGGGTAGAATGCAAGTCGGGAAACCAGTCGGGGGATGAGTGCAGGTGTCCAGGTGAGAAACAGTGGTGGCTTGGCCCAGTAGTGGGGGTGTAGATGCAGAGAGATGCACTCATTTGAGAGGAATTAAAGCAATGGGATCAAGGACTTCCCTGATGGTCCAGTTTAGGTTAAGACACCAGGCTTCCACAGCAGGGGGCATGAGTTTGATCCCTGGTTGGGGAAGTAAGATTCTGCATGCCACATGCCAAAAAAAAAAAAAAAAAAAAAAAAAAAAAGAAAAAATGAATCACCAGGACTGTGATTGTGTGGGGGTGTTGGGCATGCAGTGTAAGCAGAAGGGAGGCGCTGAGGTGTCTGCTTCCAGGAGTCTGGCTTGCCCCATGGGATGACTGGTTGGATGAAGGTGCCACTCCCTTAAATAGGAAAAGTCAGGTTTAATGGAGAAAATCACAAGCCCAGATTTGAATCGTTGAGTTTTAAATGTCCACTGTTGTTATTGTTTTTCGGTCGCTAAGTCATGTCTGACTCTGCAACCCTGTGGATTGCAGCACGCCAGGCTTCCTTTCCCTTACTATTTCCCTGTGTTTGCTCAAATTCATGTCCATTGAGTTGGTGATGGCATCTAACCATCCCAAACTCTGCGGCCCTCTTTTCCTTTTGCCTTCAATCTTTCCCAGCATCAGGGACTATTCCCATTATGTGGCCAAAGTATTGGAGCTTCACTGTGTAATGATGCTGAAGTGTCTGAGAGTAAATGTCAAGGTGGCAGTTGGCTATTTTAGTCTGGCACTCAGGGTAGTGAGTTGGCCAGAGACAGGCATATCTGAGAGTCACGTGGTCATAGAACTCACAAGGGCAAGGGAGATGGCCTAAGAAGAATGTCTAAGTGAGGAGGGCTCACCTAGCTGAGCAGAGTGCCCAGTGCCCTGCTTCCTTCCTTCCTGTCCATCCTAGGCTGTGTGCAGCTGCTCACCTTGGGGGTCTGGAACCCAGAGGGGCAGGTATTGGCCTCTGGGGGTTTTACAGGTACTGGGGGGTAGGTTCCCTCAATGAGGAGGCTGTGGCTGGAGAAGGCCAATGATCTGGCTTCCCTTTCTCAGTGACTGTTGCCAGCTTCCATGTGGCTTGATGTCTAGACACTCCCAGAGTCCATCTCTACCTGGGAGCTGACTCTCCCCACCTGCCAGGAGCCCTTGCCCATAAATACTCCTGGACTTTGAAGGCCAAAGATGCTGACTCCTAGAGTTCAGGGCTCTCTGGGAGTCCACACACTGCCATGCTGGCTCATCCTGGCTGCTCCGGTGAGGACCATCCAGGGTTCATTTTCAGTGAGAGGACTCAGCAGCTTTCTCTGGGGAGGAGAGAGGATGAAGCTGTTTGTCATGCAGAGTGACCCTGGTCATTCCCACTCATCATTTTAGGTGGCCATGGCTACTCTGGAGATGATGCCACTTTGCTCATGGGGAAAACTGTTAGTGTTCAGAAAAATAAATTTCTTGGCTGGGTTGAAGATATTTTTTCCTTTTCTTTATTCATTGTTACAATTGCAATCAAAGACAGTTTAATGGTGAAATTGCTATAAAATGGTGGAGAAAACATTTCTTTGGGTATTAGTTTTGTTTTAGTAAATTACAAAGTAGTGATTTAACTTGCCACCTTCAGGATTATTTCTGCCTCTCAGTGGGGTAATATAATCAGCAAGATCTACTACAGCCTTCATTTTCTGGAGAACACAGATAAATAATCTTCCAAAATGCTCTCGAGCAAACTACATTACCTGTGACTTTTGACATCCCCCAAGAGGATGTCACTTTCAGTGGGTAGCTGGGGAGGGGGAGATGCTACAGTTTCCTGAGTAGCCTGCTGCCAAGGGGACAGAGAGTTATGGATGGAAGCTGGGAGCTTAGGAGAGGCTCTTCAGGAGGGAACCTGCAAGTGAACATGTGTGCAGGGGTTCCCAATGGCCCTGCTGCACCAAGGTGGGGTGATCCACAGGTGCATGGGCTTCCAGAGAAATGGGAAGAGGCTGTGATTGAGAGTGGGAACCCAGAATAAATCAGGATCTTGGGATTAACATACACCCACTACTATTTAAGCTGCTGCTGCTAAGTCATTTCAGTCGTGTCCGACTCTGTGTGACCTCATAGACAGCAGGCTACCAGGCTCCGCCGTCCCTGGGATTCTCCAGGCAAGAACACTGGAGTGGGTTGCCATTTCCTTCTCCAATGCAGGAAAGTGAAAAGTGAAAGTAAAGCCGTTCAGTCGTGTCCGACCCTCAGCGACCGCATGGACCACAGCCCTCCAGGCTCCTCCGTCCATGGGATTTTCCAGGCAGGAGTACTGGAGTGGGGTGCCATTAAGCTAGATAACCAATAAGGAGCTATTGTGTAGCACCATAAAGAAGGCTGAGCACTGAAGAATTGCTGCTTTTGAACTGTGGTGCTGGAGAAGACTCTGGAGAGTCTCATGGACTGCAAGGAGATCAAACCAGTCAATCCTAAAGGAAATCAACCCTGAATATTCATTGGAAGGACTGATGCTAAAGCTGAAACTCCAGTACTTTGGCCACGTGATGGGAAGAGCTGACTCATCAGAAAAGACCCTGATGATAGGAAAGATTGAGGGCAGGAGGAGAAGGGGGTGACAGAGGATGAGATGGTTGGATGGTATCACCAACTCAATGGAAATGAGTTTGAGCCAGCTCCAGGAGATAGTGAAGGCCAGGGAAGCCTGGCATGCTGCAGTCCACGGGATTGCAAAGAGTCAGATATGACTAAGCAACTGAACAACAAATTGTATGGCACAGGGAACTCTACTCAATATTCTGTGATAACCTACATGAGAAAAGATCTAAAAAAGAATGAATATATGTATATGTAACACTGAATCACTTTGCTGTACACCTGAAACTAACACAACATTGTAAATCAACTTTACTCCAAAAAAATTTAAAAAGAAAAGAACAGTGGGGACCCAGAGAGCCCATTGGTGATACAGGTTATTATTGCACTGTAAGCTTCCTTCTGGTTATTAATAAGCATTTCTGAGTCCTTACTGTGTGCAGTCTCCTGCTTGCTGGGCACTGGTTTGGTTACAGGATCCATATCTGCTCGTTGTGGAGGCCAGAGTTTGGAGGGGCACCCAAACCAACAGATGTATTGTTCACAGGGGAAAATGCAGGAGGAGCAGTTGTTTCGCCTGGGCTTGTCACGGAAGGCTTCACTGAGCTGAGCTCTGAGGGAGGCTTGAAGGCTGTAGTGGAGTTTTCTGAGCAGGAAGGGGAAGGGAGAACATAACAGGCAGAAAGAGAAGCATGGGCAGAGGCACCGAGGTGTGAAGGCTCTGAGCTTGTTGTAGGCACCTGCAGGCTGCGCTCTCTGGGACATGCTGTTTCTGGGAGATGGGATGGGAGGAAGGTGGGACCAGTTGGTGAGAGTGCCTCTTCCTGGGCCTGCCTTGGTGGTAGAATGGCTCTGGGACTTTGGAAGAGCCTTTAAGAGCCCTCTCCTCTGCATGGTCCCTCTGTCCAGAGGGGCTGCAAGTGGGGAAGGGTGAGAGGGAAGAGGGCAACAGCATAGACAGTGGGCACCCTGGGGTCCAATCTGCTGCCCCACTCTTGTTGATACCCTATGTGCCTGGGTAAGGCCCTCAGCCTCTCTGAGCCTCAGTTTCTTTCTCTCTTGAACGAGGCAGGGTTTCCCTTCCCCATAGACTTCTCGAGGGTCTCAGAGAAGCCATGAGACCACCCAGTATGTAAGCATTGGGCAGTCTCTGTCCTGGGGACCAATACCTCTCTCTTTCTCCAGCCTCACTGGCTAGTCCTGGATAAGAGAGAATCTGAGCAGGGGTAAAGCTGGTTGAGAGGCAGACTGGCTGGATAGCATCCTGGAACCCCATCTCTCAGAGGAACCCGGAGCACCCTGAACGTGGACAGAGCCATGATGACCTCACTCCCTGTGGTTGGGAAGAATTCCCTTAGGGACTTCTAAGAACGGAGACAGCCTTCTAGGGGGCACAGGTAAGTGTCTCAAGGTGGTTAGACTGTGTGTGTCGGAGGTCAGTCTGGTGACTGCAGGGCCTAGGTTTTGCAGAAACAGTGTGCTGGTCAGAGGCTGGACCTTAGTTGGTCAGGGCAGTGGAGGAGGGGTTGTGAGGGGGTGCGGTGCTTTTTGTTTTCCTGTCCTTCCTGTCACATTGCTCAGCTAGTCCTCTGATTAAGTGCTTAGCAAACACTTGGCAAATATCAATTTGAAAAGGCCCCAAATTATCAGGGTGGCTTCAATGTCTGGGTCTGACCTTAAAATATGGTAGCTGCTAGCTGTGTGTGGTATTGAGCACTTTAAATTTGGCTTGTCTGAACCGAGATGTACTCTAAGTATAAAACACACACCGGATTTTGAAAACTTGGTACCAAAAACTGTGAACTACCTCAATAATCTTTATACTGAATACATGTGGAGATATTTTAAACATATCGTGTTAAGTAAAATATATTAAATTTATTTCACCTTTCTAAAGACTTTTGAAAATGTAGTCCCTTGAAAATTTAATATTCAATATGTAACTCACATTACATTTTCACTGGACAGCACAGATCTACAGGCTGAAGAGAGGAAGTGGTATAGATGAGGGACCCTTTGTACCTTGAAGAGAGACTTCCTCCCCCCGCTGCCTGGTCAGGTAGTTGGGCACTGTGGGTGTCTGGGGACTCAAGTCTCCAGCAGTTCCACATGGAATGTTGCTCCTCTCTTTTGGCTTTAGGTCTGCTAGGAAAATGTCCCTGGGCCAGGCTATGATGGAGCTGGTGGGGTAGGGCAACCAGAATGTGCTGCTTGGGGATCCAGACAGAGAACACACTCAGATCTCCAGAGGAGCTCACCATATGGGCTGTATAAAAAAAAAGGGGTGGGCTTTACTTCATAAAGGCCCTTCTTCATTAGATTGAAATACCTTTATCGGGATTGGGATGGAAGCAGCTCATACTCATTTCTGTAGCTGCAGATCCTGGCATAGATCCTGCATGCAGTAGGCTGGTTGGATAGATAGGTGAATGGATGTGTGGCAGCCCAGTTTTTGATGGCATAAATGAATCTAGAGATTGAAAACATTGCAACTGGATGAATGGTTAACTGGATGCAACTCAGAGAGACAGACAGATGGGAGGTTGGGCAGAAAGATGGATGAATAAAAGAGTGGATTAAAAAGAGGGTGGTCATTCTATGGCTGGGTTGCTGAAAGGATGATGAGTGGGTGCTGCTGCTGCTAAGTTGCTTCAGTTGTATCTGACTCTGTGCGACCCCATAGACGGCAGCCCACCAGGCTCTGCCATCCCTGGGATTCTCCAGGCAAGAACACTGGAGTGGGTTGCCATTTCCTTCTCCAATGCATGAAAGTGGAAAGTGAAAATTGAAAGTGAAGTTGCTCAGTCATGTCTGACTCTTTGTGACCCCATGGACTGCAGCCTACTAGGCTCCTCTGTCCATGGGATTTTCCAGGCAAGAGTACTGGAGTGGGGTGCCATTGCCTTCTCTGGATGAGTGAGTGGGTGGAGGCATAAATAGATGGAGTAGGTAAAGGAAGATGGACGATTAGGTGGAGGGGATGATTGGGTGGTGGCTGATAGAGGATGGAGAGAGGATGGATGAAGGGGCTCATTCCAACCCAAGCCTTGGTCAGGGCAGGTTGAGGACATTGAGTCTCATGGTCAGCGTGTGGCACATTTCTCTCCCCTAACTGTTTTGCACAGACATGTCTAGAGATCCTCCAGGCGTTCACTGGATTCTCCAGAGGGTTCTCATCACTGTGGCTATGCTAATTAAGTCTCTCTGCCTAATTAGAACTGTCAGCTCCCTGGTGGGCCACCCTGTCAGTTGTGGGGGCAGACTGGGACATGTGTATGGGGTGCAAGCAGTGATGTGGTTTGAGACTGTGTGTGGGGAATTCTTCATGACGGGTCAGTCATCTTTCTGTACAAACCTCACGGGACTTTGCAGACAACCACGGAATCAAGAATGTGACTGAGGAGAGGGAGGAGAAAGCGTCTGGAATGATTCTGAGTTAATGGGATGGGAGAGACAAGGTGGACATCAGCTTCTTTTCAGGACGTTATTCCTGACCCATGTGGGAGTGTCTTCACATGTGCAGATGTGGACCTTCCAGAAAGTGCCTTCTCAGATAGCCCAGTTTCCTTTTTCAGCAGTCCCAGGAGGCCCAGGGAAAGCCTGTCTCCTTTGGGGAAGATGAGTCTCAGAGAGAAGGAAGGATTCTCTCTTATCTCTGGATTTGAATTGTTTCTCCAGAGGTGTCAGGGATGTGTACTGGGAAGGGAAGCTTTGTCTTCCTAGTGATAGGGGTCCTATGGGTGTGTGTTGGGGGGAGACCAGACTGCTCTGTCCTGGTTGGGCTGCACCACTTACCCAGGGAAACTGGGGGAGACGTGCCAGGTCTGGTCTTTTGAAGTGCTGAATTTTCTGCCTCAGCAAAGGCTTTAATCATCCTGATCAGCAGTCAACTCATCACCTTTAATTGAATTACATTTCTAGCACGATTCCTGGAGAGGTTCTGCTACAAATGGTACAGAAGGATGGTGGAGGTTTTCTGCACACCACAGCTCATTCTACACTCTGGGGAGCCATGGGAATGTGTGCTCACGAGCGGCACTTTCTTCAGGAAATGCACAAACCCTCCTGTGCTCCCTTCCTTTTTATATTTAGGATCACAACCACTAAATCTCATCTTCTATACTCCGTCCAAGTAATGCATGGATCGTTCCACCCCCTCCTGTGAAATCAGAAAAAAACCTAAATCACTTTTCATTAAGACAGTCTCAGTACAATTAAGCATTTGAAAGAAATGCTCAGTCTCTCAGAACCTAGATGGGCATAAAGAACAGCTTTGCTGAGGCCCTCTTAATGGGACAACCAACCAGCAGTTATCAGCAAAGTTTCTAAACAATCTCTTTTATCTGTTTATGTCCTTGAAAATTGGGTCTTCTAGCAACTGCTCAGATCTCTGCTTTCTCTCCAAAATGCCCAGTCTCCAGATTGTCTTTCTTTTTTCACTATTCCTTCTGGCTCTGGCCAAGGCCTTTTAAGCAACTCCTAGCTCCAACACTTTTGTTGAACTTCCAGTAAACACAAGTTTTTTTTAAAACAAATTTATTGAAATATAGTTGCTTTATAATGTTGTGTTAGTTTTGACAGTACAGCAAATGAATCAGCTATATGTACACATATATCCCCTTTTGTTTGGATTTCGTTTTCATCTAGGTCACCACAGAGTACTGTGCTATACAGCAGGTTCTCATTAGTTCAGTTCAGTCGCTCAGTTGTGTCCGACTCTTTGCAAACCCATGAGCCACAGCACACCAGGTCTCCCTGTCCATCACCAACTCCCAGAATTCACCCAAACTCATGTCCATTGAGTCAGTGATGCCATCCAACCATCTCATCCTCTGTTGTCCCCTTCTCCTCCTGCCCTCAATCTTTCCCAGAGTCAGGGTCTTTTCAAATGAGTCAGCTCTTCACATCAGGTGGCCAAAGTATTGGAGTTTCAGCTTCAACATCAGTCCTTCTAATGAACACCCAGGACTGATTTCCATTAGAATGGACTGGTTGGATCTCCTTGCAGTCCAAGGGACTCTCAAGAGTCTCCTTCAACACCACAGTTCAAAAGCATCAATTCTTCGGTCCTCAGCTTTCTTAATAGTCCAGCTCACATTCATACATGACTGCTGGAAAAACCATAGCCCCGATTAGACGGACCTTTCTTGACAAAGTAATGTCTCTGCTATTTAATATGCTGTCTAGGTTGGCCATAACTTTCCTTCCAAGGAGTAAGCGTCTTTATATTTCATGGCTGCAGTCACCATCTGCTGTGATTTTGGAGCCCCCCAAAATAAAGTCAGCCACTGTTTCCACTGTTTCCCCGTCCATTTGCCATGAAGTGATGGGACTGGATGCCATGATCTTTGTTTTCTGAATGTTGAGCTTTAAGCCAACTTTTCCATTCTCCTCTTTCACTTTCATCAAGAGGCTCTTTAGTTCTTCCTTACTTTCTGCCATAAGGGTGGTGTCATCTGCATATCTGAGGTTATTGATATTTCTCCCAGCTATCTTGATTCCAGCTTGTGTTCTTCCAGCCCAGCATTTCTCATGATGTACTCTGCATATGAGTTCAATAAGCAGGGTGACAATATACAGCCTTGACATACTCCTTTTCCTATTTGGAACCAGTCTGTTGTTCCATGTCCAGTTCTAACTGTTGCTTCCTGACCTGCATACAGGTTTCTCAAGAGGCAGGTGAGGTGGTCTGGTATTCCCATCTCTTTCAGATTGTCCACAGTTTATTGTGATCCACACAGTCAAAGGCTTTGGCATAGTCAATAAAGCAGAAATAGATGTTTTTCTGGAACTCTCTTGCTTTTTTGATGATCCAGCAGATGTTGGCAATTTGACCTCTGGTTCCTCTGCCTTTTCTAAAACCAGCTTGAACATCTGGAAATTCACGGTTCATGTATTGCTGAAGCCTGGCTTGGAGAATTTTGAGCATTACTTTGCTAGCGTGTGAGATGAGTGCAATTGTGCAGTAGTTTGAGCATTCTTCGGCATTGCCTTTCTTTGGGATTGGAATGAAAACTGACCTTTTCCAGTCCTGTGGCCACTGCTGAGTTTTCCAAATTTGCTGGGATACTGAGTGCAACACTTTCACAGCATTATCTTTTAGGATTTGAAATCACTCAACTGGAATTCCATCACCTCCACTAGCTTTGTTCATAGTGATGCTTTCTAAGGCCCACTTGACTTCACATTCCAGGATGTCTGGTTCTAGGTGAGTGATCATACCATCGTGATTATCTGGGTCATGAAGCTCTTTTTTGTATAGTTCTTCCGTGTATTCTTGCCACCTCTTCTTAATATCTTCTGCTTCTGTTAGGTCCATACCATTTCTGTCCTTTATTGAGTCCACCTTTGCATGAAATGTTCCCTTGGTATCTCTAATTTTCTTGAAGTGATCTCTAGTCTTTCCCATTCTGTTGTTTTCCTCTATTTCTTTGCATTGATCACTGAGGAAGGCTTTCTTATCTCTTCTTGCTATTCTTTGGAACTGTGCATTCAAATGGGTATATCGTCCCTTTTTTCCTTTGCTTTTCACTTCTCTTCTTTTTCACAGCTATTTGTAAGGCCTCCTCAGACAGCCACTTCACTTTTTTGCGTTTCTTTTCCTTGGGGATGGTCTTGATCCCTATCTCCTGTACAATGTCAAGAATTTCCGCCCATAGTTCATCAGGCACTCTATCAGATCTAGTCCATTAAATCTATTTCTCACTTCCACTGTATAATCATAAGGGCTTTTTTTAGGTCATACCTGAATATTCTAGTGGTTTTCCCTACTTTCTTCAATTTAAGTCTGAGTTTGGCAATAAGGAGTTCATGATCTGAGCTGCAGTCAGCTCCTGGTCTTGTTTTTGCTGACTGTATAGAGCTTCTCCATCTTTGGCTGCAAAGAATATAATCAATCTGATTTCAATGTTGTCCATCTGGTGATGTCCATGTGTAGAGTTTTCTCTTGTGTTGTTGGAAGAGGGTGTTTGCTATGACCAGTGCATTCTTTTGGCAGAACTCTATTAACCTTTGTCCTGCTTCATTCTGTACTCCAAGGCCAAATTTGCCTGTTACCCCAGGTGTTTCTTGCCTTCCTACTTTTGCATTCCAGTCCCCTATAATGAAAATGACATCTTTTTTGGGTGTTAATTCTAGAGGGTCTTCTAGGTCTTCATAGAACTGTTCAACTCCAGCTTCCTCAGCATTACTGATCAGGGCATAGACTTGGAATACCTGATGTTGAATGGTTTGCCTTGGAGACGAACAGAGATCATTCTGTCGTTTTTGAGACTGCATCCAAGTACTGCATTTCAGACTCTTCTGTTGACTATGATGGCTACTCCATTTCTTCTAAGGGATTCTTGCCCACAGTAGTAGATATAATGGTTATCTGAGCTAAATCCACCCATTCCCGTTCATTTTAGTTCACTGGCTAAGGTCCGTCTAGTCAAGGCTATGGTTTTCCAGTGGTCATGTGTGGATGTGAGAATTGGACTGTGAAGAAAGCTGAGTGCTGAAGAATTGATGCTTTGGAACTGTGGTGTTGGAGAAGACTCTTGAGAGTCCCTTGGACTGCAAGGAGATCCAACCAGTCCATTCTATAGGAGATTAGTCCTGGATGTTCATTGGAAGGACTGACGCTAAAGCTGAAACTCCAATACTTTGGCCACTTAATGTGAAGAGTTGACTCATTGGAAAAGACTCTGATGCTGGGAGGGATTGGGGGGAGGAGGAGAAGGAGACAACAGTAGATGAGATGACTGGATGGCATCACTGATTGGATGGACATGAGTTTGGGTGAACTCTGGGAGTTGGTGATGGACAGGGAGGCCTGGTGTGCTGCAGTTCATGGGGTCACAAAGAGTCAGACACGACTGAGCGACTGAACTGAACTGAACTGATTCCTAAAATGTCAACGTTCACTCTTTCATCTCCTGTTTGATCACTTCCAATTTGCCTTGATTCATGGACCTAACATTGCAGGTTCCTATGCAGTATTGCTCTTTACAGCATCAGACCTTGCTTCCATCACCAGTCACATCCACAACTGGGTGGTGTTTTTGCTTTGGCTCCATCCCTTCATTCTTTCTGGAGTTATTTCACCACTGATCTCCAGTAGCATATTGGGCACCTACCGACCTGGGGAGTTAGTTCATCATTCAGTGTTCTATCTTTTTGCCTTTTCATACTGATCATGGGGTTCTCAAGGCAACAATACCGAAGTGGTTTGCCATTCCCTTCTCCAGTGGACCACATTTTCTCAGAACACTCCACCATGACCTGTCCATCTTGGGTGGCCCTACACAGCATGGTTCATAGTTTCATTGAGTTAGACAAGGCTGTGGTCCATGTGATTAGATTGGTTAGTTTTCTGTGAAGGTGGTTTTCAGTCTGTCTGCCCTCTGATGAGGAAGGGTAAGAGGCTTATATGTGGATCTAGAGAAATGGATTTATTTGCAAAGCAGAAACAGACACAGATGTAGAGAACAAACATGTGAATAACCAGAATCAGTGGGGTGGAGGTGAATTGGGAGATTGGGGTTGACATATATTCACCACTGTGAAAAGAAGAGATGCAAACTACCACAAAACTGCACTCATCTCACATGCTAGCAAAGTGATGCTCAAAATTCTCCAAGCCAGGCTTCAGCAATATGTGAACCATGAACTTCCAGATGTTCAAGCTGGTTTTAGAAAAGGCAGAGGAACCAGAGGTCAAATTGCCAACATCTTCTGGATCATGGAAAAAGCAAGAGAGTTCCAGAAAAACATCTATTTCTGCTTTATTGACTATGCCAAAGCCTTTGACTGTGTGGATCACAATAACTGTGGACAATCTGAAAGAGATGGGAATACCAGACCACCTCACCTGCCTCTTGAGAAACCTGTATGCAGGTCAGGAAGCAACAGTTAGAACTGGACATGGAACAACAGACTGGTTCCAAATACGAAAAGGAGTATGTCAAGGCTGTATATTGTCACCCTGCTTATTGAACTCATATGCAGAGTACATCATGAGAAGTGCTGGGCTGGAAGAAGCACAAGCTGGAATCAAGATAGCTGGGAGAAATATCAATAACCTCAGATATGCAGATGACACCACCCTTACGGCAGAAAGTAAGGAAGAACTAAAGAGCCTCTTGATGAAAGTGAAAGAAGAGAGTGGAAAAGTTGGCTTAAAGCTCAACATTCAGAAAACAAAGATCATGGCATCCAGTCCCATTACTTCATGGCAAATAGATGGGGAAACAGTGGCCTATTTTATTTTTCTGGGCTCCAAAATCACAGCAGATGGTGACTGCAGCCATGAAATATAAAGACGCTTACTCCTTGGAAGGAAAGTTATGGCCAATCTAGACAGCATATTAAATAGCAGAGACATTACTTTGTCAAGAAAGGTCCGTCTAGTCGGGGCTATGGTTTTTCCAGCAGTCATGTATGGATGTGAGCTGGACTATTAAGAAAGCTGAGGACCGAAGAATTGATGCTTTTGAACTGTGGTGTTGAAGAAGACTCTTGAGAGTCCCTTGGACTGCAAGGAGATCCAATCAGTCCATCCTAAAGGAGATCAGTCCTGGGTGTTCACTGGAAGGACTGATGCTAAAGTTGAAACTCCAGTACTTTGGCCACCTGATGTGAAGAACTGACTCATTTGAAAAGACCCTGATGCTGGGAAAGATTGAGGGCAGGAGGAGAAGGGGACGACAGAGGATGAGATGGTTGGATGGCATCACTGACTCAATGGACATGAGTTTGGGTGAATTCTGGGAGTTGGTGATGGACAGGGAGGCCTGGCATGCTGCAGTCCATGGGCTTGCAAAGAGTCAGACATGACTGAGTGACTTAACTGAATGTATAAGCAATATTCATTATTTGTTTTTCTCTTTCTGACATACTTCACACTGTATGACAGTCTCTAGATACATCCCTTTCTCTATGAATTGTACAATTTTGTTCCTTTTTATGACTGAGTAATATTCCATAAGACAAGTCCATTTTTATATAGATACCTTTAGGCTTTCCTCATTCCCATCCTTCCCTTGTTCCCCACCCTGACCAGTCCAATGAAGGGAGCTCAGGGTCCAAGCTAGTTTGGCCAAATTTGCTAAGAGTGACTTTGACCTGCTTGTGTAGGCTGAGGTACAAGGTTCAGTCTCTGGGAAGGTGAAAGTGGACAGGAAATAAGTCAGGGATGCTGAAAGTGAGATGCCCTCAGATTGCCCATGGCATCCTGAGGTTTCACCTTTAGAAATGTGCTAGTAAAACCATCTTTGGTTCCGAGGAACAGAAGCCCATTCATACTAGTTAGTGGCAAAAAGTTTTCATGACATAGGAGTTTCTTCCACAACCCAAAGAGGAGGAGGAAGTTAGAACTCAAGAATAGGCTGAGATGAGAATTTAGAAAGTTGTCCACTCTCTTCCTGTCTCTTTCCCCTACTCCAGCCTCCCCTTCTTCCCCCTTCCCTCCACCTCTCTCACTTGGTACACAGTTCCAGTCACACAAGGAAGTTAACATTAATATTTGAGTTCAAATACCTGGAGAAGATTTTCACTGACTCAGCTTGGCTCTCGTGGTCTCCCCAGATCTAGTCAACTGTGCTCAGGGAGCAGGGGTCATGAGGGACAAGCTTGGCTGCCAGGACCCAAACTTGTGATGTGGAAAGGCAAATTCTGAGGGAAGATGGGGTGACTCATGGGCTGTGCAGACACGCCAAGGTATTTACCATAGGAGATGGTTGTTGTTTGGTTGCCAAGTTGTGTCTGACTGTTTGTGATCCCATGGACCACAGTGCACAAGGTTTCCTTGTCCTTCACTATCTCCCAGAGTTTGATCAAACTCATGTCCATTGAGTTGCTAATGCCATCCAACCATCTCATCCTGTCACCCCCTTCTCCTCATGCCCTCAATATTTCCCAGCATCAGGATCTTTTCCAATGAGTCAGCTTTCTGCATCAGGTGGCCAAGTATTGGAGTTTCAGCTTTAGCATCAGTCCTTCTAATGAATATTCAGGGTTGATTTCCTTTAGGATTGATTGGTTTGATCTTCTTGCTGTCCAAGGGACTCTCAAGAGTCTTCTCCTGCACCACAATTTGAAAGCATCAGTTCTCCGGTGCTCGGACTTGTTAATGGTCTAACTCTCACATCTGTACATGACTACTGGGAAAACCATAACTTCGACTATACAGATCATAGGAGGAACTTGGTGGATAAATAAAAATGGGAGAAATGCTTATGAGACTTGTTCTATTAACATGGCTATGGTCAAACTCTATATGATTTTGCCCTACTGCATTATGGTTTTAGTAGTTTTCCATATTATATACATTTTACAGACTTCAACTGGATTTATTATAAATTACTCATTAATAATTTTCTCATTGTGGGACATTTAGCTGGTTTAAAATTTCTTTCACCTATTATAAATAATACAGCAATGGTCATCTGTGTATAGGGCTCCTTTTAGATTTTGAATTATTTTCTTTGAAATGGTTTGCTAAACATAGAATTAAAGGTTCAGGCTCTTGTTTGCAAATGAGAGAATCTACGGGGTATATTTAAGCAGAAAGGAATCTTTACACAAGATAATAGGTATCTCTGGGGAGTTGGGGTGGTGATGCAGACAACTAGTCTCAGATATGACTGCCAGGAACAGTGCAGCTAGAATCCATGCTCCATCCCATTGTGGGACTTCCTATTAATAGTGAAACACTGCTGCTGCTGCTGCTTTGTCTGACTCTGTGACCCCATATGCCAATTCCTGTTGCTTTGCTCTAATGACTCCCAGGTTCTAGACTCCAGAAACTCTGCCACAGATTATTTAGGAGGACCAGTTGCCTCCACCAGCACACTATTAGAAAACTGAGCTCTTTGCTGTCATTTCACCTCTCCCTTCTGAATCTAGTCTCGTATGGGTGAACCATGCTGGCAGAATTTGGGACACATGTCTGCAGTCTAGCAAAAAGGAAGTCTAAGTAGATCTTTGAATTCTTAGTACAGGGAGGTAAGACTTATGTGAAACTACCAAAATATCATGGGGTTATTAAAAAGATGTCAGACAGCCAAGAATGATGGATGCCTGCTATGTGTTCAGATGCGAATTTAGGGAAATACTATACAGGCTGGGGTAGTGGCTCAGTAATGTCATTAAGAGCACAGGTGCTTTCTGTTTTTCAGTGTATTGACAACGTGTGCCCTCATGATCCAAGATAACTGCCATAGCTCCAAGAATCACATCATTATTTGATAGAATCTCGAGGAGGAGAGAAAAGGGTAGAGGCAGAAGGGATTTGTTCTTAAGAGAATAAATAATTTATTCTATTTGCAGAGGTTAATGTTTCAAGCAGACTTCCCTTTCCATGGTCTAAGTTGAATGTGTATTCCTGACCCATCATTGGCAAATGGTAACAGAACTACCATGCTTGCCTTAAATCTTGGCTGAATACACCCCAAAGTTTAGGTTCTGTCAGAAAAATCTAAAATCTTTTGGAAAAGCAATAGTATCTACTATAAGGGGAATTAACTTTTGTTTATTTTTGTATGAATATTTTAAGATTTCTAATACCTGTAGCCAAATTGTTTCCAAAAGGGCTGTACCAACTTAAATTCTTATGAACAACGTATGACTATGTCTGTTTCACCAGACCCTTGCCAACTCATGAGTTTTGAATATTAGTAACATGGTACCGAACTCTTTTTAGTTCTGATAGTTTTTTAAATTGTCTCAAATTTCACAGGAAAACAATCTTATTATGAGTGAATGAATGAAGATGACAGTATAGTCTCATTTTTAATAGTTACAGTTTTAAGTGCTATTTCTTATTGTACTGGTCAGGCCTTTCTCAATAGTCTCAGATAATAATGGTGATAATGAGCATCCCTGTCTTGTTCCTGATTTTCATATGAAAGCTGGAGAGTTACATCAGTAAGTGTGAAGTGAGTTGTTCATTTGAGATAAATCTGATTTCCTTAGATTTAAGCTATTGGTTCTAAGATGTACCCACTTGATGGGAAGAGGAGGAGAAGGAATTACTTAATATAACCTTACACATTGATTGAAAGGTTTATTTCAACAATGTGAAGGAACTAGAATAACTGAGGAGAGTATTTATGTATTTTCTTCCCATCGATAATGTCATACACTTATTAAATATACAATTATTTGAATAACTAGGATCCTCATGGGAGATAAATTCTTTATATAATATATATTTATTATGTTTAGCAAGTGTCATTCTATTCCCAGAATTAGAATTTTCATAAGGTAAAGATGTTACATTTAACAAGAGTCTAAGCATAAGACTGTCACTAAAAAATTGATGCCATGCTCTGGGAGATTATATGACTGACTAATTTCCTAACACTAAATCACTTTTAGAGTCCTGGGATAGATCTACTTTACTGTTAAGCATTATACTTTTAATATTCATTGAACTCTATTTTATGGTATTTTATTTAGGATTATTACATTTCTTTTCTTAAAATTTATTTTATTGAAGTATAGTTGATATACAATGTTGTTAATTTCTGCTATACAGCAAAGTGATTCCGTTATAGATATTTATACATTCTTTTCCATTATGGTTTATCACAGGATATTGAATATAGTTTCCTGTGCTATGCAATAGGCCTTTTTATTTATCCATTCTATATATATTCGTTTATATCTGATAATCCTTACACTTATTTTCTTAAGTGCGGAGTATACATGTTTACTATTGCTCTCAGATTTTAGTGTCAGAGTTAGGATAGTGCCATAAAATAAGTTAGATTGCTATTCAACTTGTTTTTACATATTAAAACAGTTCACATGACAAGAATTAGCAGTTTCTTGAAAGTTAAATTTGACACGTGGGAATGAAGCCTTTTAATATTTGGAAGTAAATATTCTGTAACTTTTCCCACGATTATTGGTATTAAAGAATTCTTAGAGGATTGATTTTTGTAAGTTCTGTTTTCCCCAATCATCCATGTTATTGAGATCTTCAAATTAATTAGCAAAAAATAATAGCTAAATGCCTTACAATTTTTTTGGGGGGTGGTGAAAGTTTTTAAAAATTAAAAAAAATCTATTGAAGTATAGTTGATTTACAGTGTTGTGTTAATTTCCGCTGTACAGCAAAGTGACTCAGATATATTCTATATGTAGAAATAAAACTTTATTGTTCTTTTCTGGTATAGTTTATCATAGGATATTGAATATAGTCCCCCGTGATATACAATAGGACTTCGTTGTTTATCCATTCTCTATATAATAGTTTGCTTCTGCTGATCCCAAACTCCAAATCCTTCCCGCTCCTATTCCCATCCCGTTGGCAACCAGTCTGTTCTCTGTATCTGTGAGTCTGTTTTTGTTTCATAAATATGTTGACTTGTGCTGTATTTTAGATTCCACCTGTAAGTGATATATGGTAACATTTGTCTTTCTCTTTCTGACTTACCTGGCTTAGTATGAGAATCTCTAGGTCCACCTACGTTACTGCGAATGGCATTATTTCATTCTTTGTGATGGCTGAGCAGCTCTCCATTGTGTATATATACCATTTCTTTTTTATCTACTCATCTGTCAATGGGCATTTATATTGTTTCCATATCTTGGCTATTATGAATAGTGCTGCTATGAACATTGGGGTGCAAGTATCTGTTCAAATTACAGTTTTGTCTGTGTATATGCCCGAGTGGAATTGTTGGATCTTATGACAACTCTATTTTTAATTTCTTGAGGAACTTCCATACTGTTTTCCACAGTGGCTGCACCAACTTACATTCCCATCAACAAGGTAGGAGGCTTGCCTTCTCTTCACATCCTCTCCAGCATTTATTTGTAGACTTTTTAATGATGGCCATTCTGACCTGTGTGAGGTGGTATCTCCTTGTAGTTTTAATTCGCATTTCTCTAATAATTAGTACTGTTAAGCATCTTTTCATGTGCCTATTGGCCTCTTTGTGATTCCATGGACTGTAGCCTGCCAGGCTCCTCTGTCCATGTGGATTCTCCTGGCAAGAATATTGGAATGGATTGCCATGCTCTCCTCCAGGGGATCTTCCCAACCCAGGGATCCAACAGGGGTCTCCTGCATGCCAGACAGATTCTTTACTAGCTAAGTTATCAGGGAAGCTCAATAATTAGTAATGTTGAGCATCTTTTCATGTGCCTATTGGTGATCTGTAGGTCTTCTTTGGAGAAATGTCTATTTAGGTCTGCTGCTTATTTTTTGATTGGATTGTTTGTTTTTGTTATTGAATTATATGAATTATTGGTATATTTTGGAAATTAAACCCTTGTCAGTTGCATCAGGAGAAGGCAATGGCACCCCACTCCAGTACTCTTGCCTGGAAAATCCCATGGACGGAGGAGCCTGGTAGGCTGCAGTCCATGAGGTCGCTAAGAGTCAGACATGACTGAGCGACTTCACTTTCATTTTTCACTTTCATGCATTGGAGAAGGAAATGGCAACCCACTCCAGTGTTCTTGCCTGGAGAATCCCAGGGATGGCGGAGTCTGGTGGGCTGCTGTCTATGGGGTCATGCAGAGTCGGACACGACTGACGCGACTTAGCAGCAGCAGCAGTTGCATCATTTGCAAGTATTTTCTCCCAGTCTATAGGTTGTATTTTCGTTTTGTTTACGGTTTCCTTGCTGTTGCAAAAAAAAAAAAAGCTTATAAGTTTGTTTATTTTTGATTTCACTTCTATTGCCTTGGGAGACTGACCTAAGAAAACCTTGGTGCAGTTTATGTCAGAGAATGTTTTGCCTATGCTCTCTTTTAGGAGTTTTATGTCATGTCTTGTGTTTAAGTATTTAAGCCATTTTGAGTTAATTTTTGTATTTGCTGTGAAGGAGTGTTCTAGCTTCGTTGACTTACACTTAGCTGTCCAGCTTTCCCAATACTTGCTGAAGAGACTGCCTTTTCCCTGTTGTATGTTGTTGCCTCCTTGTTGAGGATGAATTGTCCATGGGTACCAGTGTCTAAGGGGCTCCCCTGGTGGCTCAGTGGTGAAGAACTTGCCAGTTAATGCAGGATACCTGGGTTCAATCCCTGGGTTGGGAAGATTCCCTGGAAGAAGACTTGGTAACCCACTCCAGTTTTCTTGCCTGGGAAATCCCATGGACAGAGGAGACTGGCGGGCTATAGTCCATGGAGTTGCAGAGAGTTGAACACAATGAGCAACTAGACAACAACAACTTGAGTGCCTTATACTTTTTATGTTTTCCCTGTATCTGCTCCATGTTTTCTCATTTAGCATTTTGTCTTTTTTGTTACTTGCCAGATATTTGACTATTTTAACTCTCGTTTTCCCTGAGGCACACTCTTAGGTGTATTTATTAATGTCCTTATTTTATTGTGTTTGAGTTATTTGGTTCCTCTCTGCTTTTCTCTAAATAATCTAATGCTTTCATTCCAAGTCAGCATTGCCTGTTTTTCACACAGGTGGTGTAAGCTTGGTTTCCTCTTTGATCTGTTTGACTATTTTGCTGCTGAGTTTTGGCATTTCTGGGTTGCTGTACAATTCAATGCTACAAGGCAGGAATCTTTGTTCTTTTTCTCTGTGATGTATCCCAACTATCCAGAACAGTTCCTGGCACAGAATAGGGTGCAGTATGTATTTATTGGTCAAGTGACAGAATGAATCTGGGGAACTGGAGGGAAACTTCTGGAAGCCTCCTCTTCCGGGAAGACCTCCTGGGGATGGGGAGTAGGGGGAGACAGGTATCCACTAAAAATTTGTGTGCAACCTATAAGTAGAGAGTTATTTTATCCAGTGGGAATGTTTAGAACTCCAAGCCCAGGAGACAGCATCCTAATAGCTCTGAGAAAACTGCTCCAAGGAGGCAGGAAGGTAAGTCAGGCTGTATACAAGTTTGTGACAAAGGGAGCAGGCAGTCTGAACATCAAGATCAGAGTTAAGGAATTTAGCATTCTCTGTTTGGGAAGATGCAAGTCTCTGGGCTTGCTGGACTCGTTCCTTTCATAAGCACCTCAGCTACCTGGAACAATCCTGTTTCCTTGTTCACCTTAAGGAGTGGCAGATGGCTGCTTCTCGTACTCCCCCAGCTCCTCAGCAATCACCGTGGAAGGTGGCAGCATCGGCTGGATCAGTTTTGGGAGCGCTCATTCACATTTGGTGGCCAGAAATCACTGATGGCTGTGACATTTCTTGTTTACTGATATGGCAGGAGATATTTTCATTTCACAGTCCCTCCATGTGGTCATAAATTTGACCATATTTGGGACACATATCATGACCATTTTTTTTTGGTCCCATGGTGCTGATCTGGATCATCCCAGATCAGGTGAAGGTCCTCATTGATATGTCATTCTGTGTGTTAATTTCTGGATTAGGCTCATTGATAAATAATAAAATATTCTCTGCATCTTATGTCTTCTAACCTAATAGCATCCAGGAGATATTTCTCTTGTTGCCTCTTCCCATACCTAGAATCATACTATTACAATTATTTTACATTGTAAATGTGATCTATTTATTCAAGATGTTTCAGTTCAGTTCAGTCCCTCAGTCGTGTCCGACTCTTTGCGACCCCATGAATCGCAGCATGCCAGGCCCCCCTGTCCATCACCAACTCCCGGAGTTCACTCAAACTCATGCCCATTAAGTTGGTGATGCCATCCAGCCATCTCATCTTCTGTTGTCCCCTTCTCCTCCTGCCCCCCAATCCCTCCCAGCATCAGAGTCTTTTCCAATCAGTCAACTCTTCACATGAGGTGGCCAAAGTATTGGAGTTTCAGCTTTAGCATCATTCCTTCCAAAGAACACCCAGGACTGATTTCCTTTAGAATGAATTGGTTGGATCTCCTTGCAGTCCAAGGGACTCTCAAGAGTCTTCTCCAACACCACAGTTCAAAAGCATCAATTCTTCAGTGCTCAGCTTTCTTAATAGTCCAGCTCACATCCATACATGACCACTGGAAAAACCATAGCCTTGACTAGATGGACCTTTGTTGGCAAAGTAATGTCTCTGCTTCTTAATATGCTATCTAGGTTGGTTATAACTTTCCTTCCAAGGAGTAAGCGTCTTTTAATTTCATGGCTGCAATCACCATCTGCAGTGATTTTGGAGTCCAGAAAAATAAAGTCTGACACTGTTTCCACTGTTTCCCCATCTATTTCCCATGAAGTAATGGGACCAGATGCCATGATCTTAGTTTTCTGAACATTGAGCTTTAAGCCAACTTTTCCACTCTCCTCTTTCACTTTCATCAAGAGGCTCTTTAGTTCTTCTTCACTTTCTGCCATAAGGGTGGTGTCATCTGCATATCTGAGGTTATTGATATTTCTCCTGGCAATCTTGATTCCAGCTTGTGCTTCTTCCAGCCCAGCGTTTCTCATGATGTACTCTGCATGTAAGTTAAATAAGCAGGGTGACAATATACAGCCTTGATGTACTCCTTTTCCTATTTGGAACCAGTCTGTTGTTCCATGTCCAGTTCTAACTGTTGCTTCCTGACCTGTATACAGTCTGCAACATATAACATTTTAATATAATTACTAGAATTATGACTGATAAAATAACATTTGTAAGTCTTCATAGAACTGTTCAACTTCAGCTTCTTCAGCTTTACTGGTTGGGGCATAGGCTTGGATTACTGTGATATTGAATGGTTTGCCTTGGAAACGAACAGAGATCATTCTGTTGTTTTTGAGATTGTATCCAAGTACTGCATCGGACTCTTTTGTTGACCATGATGGCTACTCCATTTCTTCTAAAGGATTCCTGCCCACAGTAGTAGATATAATGGTCATCTGAGTTAAATTCACCCATTCCAATCCATTTTAGTTCGCTGATTCCTAGAATGTTGATGTTCACTCGTGCCATCTCCTGTTTGGCCACTTCCAATTTGCCTTGATTCATGGACCTAACATTCCAGGTTCCTGTGCAATGTTGCTCTTTACAGCATCGGATCTTGCTTCTATCATCAGTCACATCCACAACTGGGTATTGTTTTCGCTTTGGCTCCATCCCTTCATTTTTTCTGGAGTTATTTCTCCACTGATCTCCAGTAGCATATTGGGCACCTACCGACCTGGGGAGTTCCTCTTTCAGTATCCTATCATTTTGCCTTTTCATACTGTTCATGGGGTTCTCAAGGCAGCAATACTGAAGTGGTTTGCAATTCCCTTCTCCAGTGGAGCGCATTCTGTCAGACCTCTCCACCATGACCCACCCGTCTTGGGTGGCCCCATATGGCATGCCTTAGTTTCACTGAGTTAGACAAGGCTGTGGTCCATGTGATCAGATTGACTAGACTGACCCCAAAAAGATGTCCTTTTCATTATAGAGGACTGGAATGCAAAAGTAGGAAGTCAAGAAACACCTGGGGTAACAGGCAAATTTGGCCTTGGAATATGGAATGAGGCAGGGCAAAGGCTAATAGAGTTTTGCCAAGAGAACGCACTGGTCATAGCAAACACCCTCTTCCAACAACACAAGAGAAGATTCTACACATGGACATCACCAGATGGTCAACACCGAAATCAGATTGATTATATTCTTTGCAGCCAAAGATGGAGAAGCTCTATACAGTCAGCAAAAACAAGACCAGGAGCTGACTGTGGCTTGGATCATGAATTCCTTATTGCCAAATTCAGACTTAAATTGAAGAAAGTATGGAAAACCACTAGGCCATTCAGGTATGACCTAAGTCAAATCCCTTGTAATTATACAGGGGAAGTGCGAAATAGATTTAAGGGCCTAGATCTGATAGATAGAGTGCCTGATGAACGATGGATGGAGGTTAGTGACATTGTACAGGAGACAGGGATCAAGACCATCCCCAAGGAAAAGAAATGCAAAAAAGGGAAGTGGCTGTCTGAGGAGGCCTTACAAATAGCTGTGAAAAGAAGAGAAGCAAAAAGCAAAGGAGAAAAGGGAAGATATACCCATTTGAATGCAGAGTTCCAAAGAATAGCAAGGAGAGATAAGAAAGCCTTCCACAGCGATCAACGCAAAGAAATAGAGGAAAACAATAGAATGGGAAAGACTAGAGATCTCTTCAAGAAAATTAGAGATACCGGGAACATTTCATGCAAAGATGGGCTCGATAAAGGACAGAAATGGTATGGACCTAACAGAAGCAGAGGATATTAAGAAGAGGTGGCAAGAATACACAGAAGAACTGTACAAAAAAGATCTTCATGACCCAGATAATCACGATGGTGTGATCACTCGTCTAGAGCCAGACATCCTGGAATGTGAAGTCAAGTGGGCCTTAGAAAGCATCACTATGAACAAAGCTAGTGGAGGTGATGGAATTCCGGTTGAGCTATTTCAAATCCTGAAAGATGATGCTGTGAAAGTGTTGCACTCAATATGCCATCAAATTTGGAAAACTCAGCAGTGTCCACAGGACTGGAAAAGGTCAGTTTTCATTCCAATCCCAAAGAAAGGCAATGCCAAAGAATGCTCAAACTACTGCACAATTGCACTCATCTCACACGCTAGCAAAGTAATGCTCAAAATTCTCCAAGCCAGGCTTCAGCAATATGTGAACCGTGAACTTTCAGATGTTCATGCTGGCTTTAGAAAAGGCAGAGGAACCAGAGGTCAAATTGCCAACATCTTCTGGATCATGGAAAAAGCAAGAGAGTTCCAGAAAAACATCTATTTCTGCTTTATTGACTATGCCAAAGCCTTTGACTGTGTGGATCACAATAAACTGTGGACAATCTGAAAGAGATGGGAATACCAGACCACCTCACCTGCCTCTTGAGAAACCTGTATGCAGGTCAGGAAGCAACAGTTAGAACTGGACATGGAACAACAGACTGGTTCCAAATAGGAAAAGGAGTATGTCAAGGCTGTATATTGTCACCCTGCTTATTGAACTCATATGCAGAGTACATCATGAGAAATGCTGGGCTGGAAGAACACAAGCTGGAATCAAGATAGCTGGGAGAAATATCAATAACCTCAGATATGCAGATGACACCACCCTTATGGCAGAAAGTGAAGAAGAACTAAAGAGCCTCTTGATGAAAGAGGAGAGTGGAAAACTTGGCTTAAAGCTCAACGTTCAGAAAACTAAGATCATGGCATCTAGTCCCATCACTTCATGGGAAATAGATGGGGAAACAGTGGAAACAGTTTCAGACTTTAGTTTTTTTGGCTCCAAAATCACTGCAGATGGTGATTGCAGCCATGAAATTAAAAGGAAAGTTACAACCAACCTAGATAGCATATTAAGAAGCAGAGACATTACTTTGCCAACAAAGGTCCATCTAGTCAAGGCTATGGTTTTTCCAGTGGTCATGTATGGATGTGAGAGTTGGACTGTGAAGAAGGCTGAGTGCCGAAGAATTGATGCTTTTGAACTGTGGTGTTGGAGAAGACTCTTGAGAGTCCCTTGGACTGCAAGGAGATCCAATCAGTCCATTCTAAAGGAGATCAGCCCTGGGTGTTCTTTGGAAGGAATTATGCTAAAGCTGAAACTCCAGTACTTTGGCTACCTCATGCAAAGAATTGACTCATTGGAAAACACCCTGATGCTGGGAGGGATTGGAGGCAGGAGGAGAAGGGGACGACAGAGAATGAGATGGCTGGATGTCATCACTGACTCGATGGACATGAGTTTGAGTGAACTCCGGGAGTTGGTGATGGACAGGGAGGCCTGGCGTGCTGCGATTCATGGGGTTGCAAAGAGTCGGACACGACTGAGCGTCTGAACTGAACATAACATTTTAATATAATTACTAGAATTATGACTGATAACATTATATCAGGACATGTCAAATGTTAGGGATTTCATATAAATTTTGTAGTATCTGTATTAATGATATTTATATATGACAGCCTAAAGTTCACTTTCAATTTCTTGAGAATGTTTTTGAATTAAAAATACCAAATAAACTTAGCTTAGCATTGATCTCTGGGATTCCTCAGAGGGATTCCCTGATGGCTCAGAGGGTAAAGAATATGCCTGCAATGTGGGAGACCTGAATTTGATCCCTGGTCTGGAAGATCTCCTGGAGAAGGAAATGGCAACACACTCCAGTGTTCTTGCCTGGAAAATCCCATGGACAGAGGAGCCTCATGGGCTGCAGTCCATAAGGTCACAAAGAGTCAGACATGACTGAGAGACTACACTTTCATGTCTTTCTGAGGTTCCTCAGAGATATTTCTTTGAGGCATCCATCCTAGAGTCAGCTGGAGGCTAAAAAACTTGGTTAGATCTTGATATTTGGGGATTTTGTTAGAAAGATGAAAAAGATTTTAAAACACAGGATCATAGGTCACTGAAACAATATCTATTCATTTAACCAAGGTCACAAACAAGATACATATACATCATTTAAGGGCACAGAAACTCACACAATCTGTAGAGAGAGAGAAAATTTCCAGTCTTGCATTAGCTCACTTAACAAGGTCTATTGACTTAATTAACTTCAATCTAAATTTAGTTAATCCTGATTATGAATAAAACTTTTTGTTCAGAGTTCCTCTTCATAATCTCTCATCACTTTTTGTATCAGCCTTTCATTTTTCATCAAAGTAAAAGTAACCAGCTCATTTTTTCTCACTGAAATGTTATTTCATTTCTCATATCTTCTTTACTGAAAATATACATTTTATTTCCTTCTTATCCTGAAAACTTATTGTATGATTTTTAATAGTTTTAATTACATGTTTAGATTAGAATCTTCAAGTTTTAAAACCCTAATTTTATAAATATGTTTATATGGCATTTTATAAATTGGTGAGCTTAAACATAAGTGATCATTTCTAAAAAACATTTATTTTCTTATAGAGAACATCTTAGGTGATACCAAACATTTTCATTAATATTCTCAAATACTTTTAATTTTTTATTTAGTAATTGATGTCTCAGTATCTTTTAAATAAATAAACTTTCATCACTTAACTTAAATTCACAGTTTTAGAATCTTAAGTTACCAAACATTTGGAAAGATCATTTCAAGTCAACATTTCTAAAATATGATTACCTTAAACCTTTTATCCCAAAGTTCTTATCTCATTTACATTTACCTTAAAGTTTTATCATGTTGATTTATTTCCTATTTATTAAACTGAGATGCAATAAAGTATTATACTTAATTTTGATGACTTTTAATGATGTCTATATTAATTAGATCCACAAACTTAAACATTAATATCAGCTATCAACTTGATAGTAAATATTTCTCATTTCACGTGAACCTGAAAGTTGTCTTGGCCAGTTTTCTTTAAATGTAAGTACTTTTTATTAAAGTTAAATAGATCTCTTTCTAAATCTAATAATACCTTTTAGAAGTAGAGATAGCTCATGTGTAATGTGTAGACAGCCATTACAAACTAGAGATCTCATGGTTTAACTAAAAGTTAGGTATGAACTGGGTATTACAATATTGGTATAAAGTTGCTAGTTGATAAACAGTTGAAATAACTTAAAGTGGCTTGCTCAGATGATTGGAAAGCCTGGTGTGCTGAAGTCCATGGGGTCGCAAAGAGTGGGACATGACCCAGTGACTGAACAATAGCAACAATCTGTAAGGTTTAGCAGAGGGAACATTCTCAGCAGTTTAGATTTAAAGCTGCCACTTTTTTTCCCGCTTGGTCTTAGAGATGTTGCCTGCTTGCTTAATTGGGCTTAGTCTAGGTCCTTGGGAAAGACCCTGATGCTGGGAGGGATTGGGGACAGGAGGAGAAGGGGATGATAGAGGATGAGATGGTTGGATGGCATCACCCACTTGATGGACGTGTGTTTAGGCAAGCTCCGGGAGTTGGTGATGGACAGGGAAGCCTGGCATGCTGTAGTTCATGGAGTCGCAAAGAATTAGACACTACTGAACTAAACTAGGGCCTTGGGGCCTGTATTCATTCATATTCTGGTTTTTACATTTGCGAGACAAAGGCAGTTGTTTAGTTTTATAAAGAATGGCTTTGTTGCCTAAAGTTACTTAAATCAGTGGCAAGATTTTTATCAAACTGAAAAGTAATTTATGAAGTTTTATGCTTTATAACTTTAGAGTTTTAATTTATCATATCTTCAAAGGTTTGTACAAGGCATTTAGCAAAGGCCTTTCTGAGTTTATAAGTTAAGCCAAAGCAAAATCACTGTTTTTATTTTATTAGCCCTTGCACGTTAGTTCTCAGTTTTTACTTACTTTGTATGGCTCAGGTAACTATTGGTTTCCTCAGCGCATTTGGTTAATATTTCCTTAGTGGTCCTTCACCATCTCCTGGAGTATGCCCAACTTTGTTTTTCTTTTTGTTCTCTGTTTTATCTACTTTTATATGAAATGCTCTGGAATCCCCAGAGTCGGGTAGAGCCAAGAAAGACAGTTAGGCCCTTTGGCTTAACTGTCCCAAAATAATTGATCAGATATCTCAGTGTATATTTTTCTAGCTCTTTAAATATATAACTTAAAACTGGGGTAAATAGAACAGATTTGCTTAACTTTTAATATTGAGGACCAGTAGGTGTCCCTCATGGCTCGCTGGTCCCTCTTGGGTGTTCCCTGGTGGCTCAGACAGTAAAGAATCTGTCTGCAATATGGAAGATGTGGGTTAGATCCCTATGTTGGGAAGATCCCTTGGAGGAGGGAATGGTAACCCACTCCAGTATTCTTGACTGGAGAATTCCATGGACAGAGGAGCCTGGCAGGCTACAGTCTGTGGGGTCACAAAGAATCAGACATGACTAAGTGACTAACACTTTCACTTGGCTCATTAACTTTAGGTAGTAATATTAAATCTTCTTTAATCATATAAATGTCTATTTTATTTATCCCATTCTAAGTAACCATCCAAAGAAGTTTTTATTCATTTTGGTAATTCCTTTAAAAAATGTTTTTTTGTTTTTTTTTTTACCTCATTGAAAAAGTAGCTAGACTTTTTCTTTCCCAAGCTTTTTGTTGAATTGCTATTATAATCGCTATTATTAGCATCTGTAAGGCCCGCTGAGGGGAAGGCCACAATGAAACTTCCTAAACCAGTTTTCCTCATTCAAAAAAAGTTGTTAGATTAGTTTGACTTTTGTGAATTATGTTGTTGTTTTTCAGTCGTTGGTTAGTTGTGTCCGACTCTGTGACCCCATAGACTGCAGTGTGCCAGGCTTCCCTATCCTTCACTGTCTCCTGGAGTTTGCTCAAACTCATGTCCATTGAGTTGATGATGCCATCCAACCATCTCATCCTCTGTCACCCTCTTCTCCTTATGCCCTCGATCTTTCCCAGGGTCAGGGTCTTTTCCAATGAGTCAGCTCTTCACTTCAGTGGAGCTTCAGCTTCAGCGTCAGTCCTTCGATTTTCTTTAGTATTGACTGGTTTGATCTCCTTGCTGTTCAAGGGACTCTCAGGAGTCTTCTCCAGCACCACAGTTCAAAAGCTCTCAGCCTTCCTCTATGGTTCAACTCTCACATCCATACATGACTACTGGAAAAACCGTAGCTTTGTCTATATGGACCTTCGTCTTAAAAATGATGTCTCTGCTTTTTAATACTATGTCTAGGTTTGTCATAGTTTTTTTTCCAAGGAGCAAATGTCTTTTAATTTCATGGTTTCAGTCATCATCCATAGTGATTTTGGAGCCTAAGAAAATAAAGTCTGTCACTGTTTCCATTTTTTCTGCATCTATTTGGCATGAAGTGATGGGACTGGATGCTATCATCTTAGTTTTCTGAATGTCGAGTTTTAAGCCAGCTTTTTCACTCTCCTCTTTCACCTTCATCAAGAGGCTCTTTAGTTCCTCTTCACTATCTGCCATAAGGGCGGTGTCATCTGCATATTTGAGATTGTTGATATTTCTCCCAGCAATCTTGATTCTAGCTTGAGCTTCATCCAGCCTGACATTTCGCATGGTGTACCCTGCATATAAGTTAAATAAGCAGGAGGACAATATATAGCCTTGATGTGCTGCTTTCCCAATTTTGAACCAGCTTGTGTTCCATGACCCATTCTGTTGCTTCTTGACCTGCATACAGGCTTCTAAGGAGGCAGGTAAGGTGGTCTGGTATTCTCATCTCTTGAGGAATTTTCCACAGTTTGCTGTGATCCACATAGTCAAAGGCTTTAGCATAGTCAATGAAGCAGAAGTAGATGTTTTCCTGGAATTCTCTTGCTTTTTCTATGATTCAACAGATGTTGGCACTTTGATCTCTTGTTCCTCTGCCTTTTCTAAATCCAGCTTGTACATCCGAAAGTTCTTGGTTCTTGTACTGTGTTTTGCTGAAAGTTTTCACTTTTGTCTCAGGTTCAAAGGATTTGTTAATAAAATAAGACACTCATTATATACAAATAAATAATACAAATATTTTCTAGGGAGTTAGGGGAAGCACACTGATTGAAACCGCCCACCCTGGCCAGGCACCATAGTAACCATTTGCATGAGTTGTTTTATGACAGGAGATCCTGATAAGGAATATGGAACTAATAAGCCACCACCAACCGGAAGAGTTCAGGAAAGGTTGAAAGGAGACACCGCATGTCTGTCCACTTCCCAGAATCCCTCTCGCTAGCATCCATCTTGGCTGAGCGATGTGTGCGCCACCAGGAAAGACTCTGAATTAAAATAATTGGCCAAAGACCACCCTGAAACAAATCCCATCACCATAAAACCCGAGACTGTGAGCCACGTGGCAGAGCAGTTCTCCTGGGTTCCCTTACCCTACTGCTCTCCAGCCGGGTACCCTTTCCCAATAAAATCTCTTGCTTTGTCAGCACATGTGTCTCCTCGGACAATTCATTTCCGAGTGTCAGACAAGAGCCCAATTTTGGGCCCTGGAAGAGGTCCCCCTTCCTGCAAGAGAATTATCTAGCTTACTTTCAATATATTAACATTAAAAGAAAAGAGAAATAGAGCAAAGAAAACATCACCAAATTGGGTTTTGACCAACACCCAGACTCAATCAGTGCTGGGAAGTCCCATGTCACAGCACATCTGGAGTCCCAGTTGGGAAAGGGTCCCAGGCAGCATGTCTGCTCCGTGGGTGAGACTTCAAAGATTGCAGTTCAGGGTTCCTGCTTATAGTCCCAGGACGGAAGCAAACTAATATCACAGCAATGAGATGGCTGGATGGCATCACCGATGCAATGGACTTGAACTTGGATGAACTTTGACTGGATCGAGGTTTTGGGAGCCCTCATTCACATTTGGAGGCCAAAAATTGCTGGTGGCTGTGACATTTTTTGTTTATTGATATGGCAGGAGATATTTTCATTTCACACAGGTCACAGGCCTGACTGCACTGTTAGCTTTTGCTCCTGCTTCTCCTTCCACCCCCACCCACAACTGCTTCACACACATTACAAAAGAAGGTCTTTCTTGGAGTGTGTGGTATCCAGTGTCAGGGGCCAGGCCCGTTCGAGGTCCATCCTCCCAGGCCTGTGACCTCAGGTGGTGAAGTCTCTTGTGGCCACAGCTAGAGATGCTGGCAGGAGCTTGGAGGTGTGGAGAAGGCTGTCTCCTGGAAGGTGAAGGTGCACTCTAGACAAGAGGTGAATTGGTGGTATGGAGGTATGGGACAACGGCAGCGGCCGAGGCAAGAGCCCGCAGTTATTGTGATGAAAAACACCTTCAGGTAAGGTTTTGTCTGTGGTCCTGCAGAGCTTTCAGCCTGAGCCTAGGATCCCTGGTGTGTTGCGGATAGGAGTGACCCTGCAGCAGCTCATACCTCAGGAATGAGGGAGGCTGCCTGGGCTGGCTGGGGAGAGGCCCATCTGGTGGACCCCTGCCTCTGTCTCATCTCCATCTAGAGTTACAGGATAAAATGCAGGATGCCCAGTTAAATTAGAATTTCAGAAAAATGTCAAATACTTTTTTATAGAAGTCCCATGGTTTTGGGCTTCTTGATTTACCTTGATCTGAGGCAGGAGGCTTCCTAGAACCTGGGCATCACATTGGGAGGGCAGTAAGTCAAGCCTCCCTTCAACTCCAAACACACTCTAAGATAGTCCCAGCAAAAAGCCAAGCCTTTGTTGGACTCATCCCACTTGGTCTTGCTCCTCAAGTGCAAGTGTGAACTAAGCAAGCTGTCTACACCCTCCTCCTCTGGCTTTTTAGGAGATGCAAGTTCAGTCTCACAGGCTCTGCTGGACACCGAGATGAGTGAGAGGAGTGCCTGCCTTCCAGCAGGTCCCAGTCAGTGCAGGGAGGTGGAGCAAGGGCCTAGGAAATAGGAGTTTGGGCAGGCTGGGAGTTATATATACTGTGATTGGGGGCTGGGTTAGAAGGACGAACTGGAGGGGTGAGGTGGGTAAGGGGGCTGTGTAGGAGATGACAGAGGCTGAGGGGGAACAGCCTGATGGCTACAGAGGAAGAGGTGTGAATCCTGCAAGATCACAGGGACCCTCCCTCCCAGGCATTGCTTCAGTGCCATTTGCCTCCAGGGGCTCTGAAAAAGCTGAAGGACAAGCAGCAAGTTTCTGGGCTACAGAACAAACTCTGGGAAGCAAGTGTCACGGAGGAGATAACCTCTAGGTATTGTCACAACGTTCGTGTTACCCTTTGACTGGCCTCATTTATTTTTGGCAGAAGGTTAAAAACTATACAAATAATTTTAATGGATATAATTATGTTCTCATCACAAGAAATGTGACACACTTCCATAATTACTCAAAAATGATCATTGTGTGAACAGCTATTAATTAGTGAATAGCTTTGGAAAAAAATTTTCAATAGATTTGGGAAGCATTGTTAATAACCCATTACGTTATGTCTGGGGGTCAAATCACCATGTCGTGTCAAAGCATAGATTTATGACTCCATTTTTAATCATTTCAAAATAATTAAGAATGCACTGTGCATCTGACTGGGCAGATCTGAGACACAAAAACCATATATCTGCATTAGGAAGGGAACGGATCATTTCCGGCCAGAATGGATATCAAAGCTCTTTTGACATTCATTTGGCAAGAGCATGCAGTTTTTATAGCTTCTTGAAAAGTATAAGTGATTTTAGATAAATAGCATCCAGCTTTTCTTTCCCTCTCCCCAAGGCCTCCTCCCAAGCCAGGAGAAGAAAATCATACACTGTCAGGAACTTCTGACCTTTGACTTGGAATTCTGGGGAGTCCAGCCATATGTTGTTGCTAGTAGAGTGGGGGTATTTCTACCTTACTCTTTGCTTTTCTCCAGAGAGGGTGAGAGGGAAGCAGCTGTATCCTTCCCTCTGAGGGAGACCCTCCTGCTTTGAGGGATGGAGCACTGGAAACACTTTTCGGCCAGTACCCTTCCTGCCTCACTGGAACCTGCAATATTAGGTGGGGTGTTTTGAGCCTTTGGGAGCAGCCCCATCTACTGGATTTCCCTGCAATCCTTCCTGGGGAGGGAAGGAGAGTTGATGCTTACAGAGTCTCTGTGTGTTGGGTCCTGTACAGGACACTTTGCATTTGTGCTAAGTTGCTTCAGTCATGTCTGACTCTTTGCATGAACTGTAGTCCTCCAAGCTCCTCTCTCCATGGAATTCTCCAGGCAAGAATACTGGAGTGGGTTGCCATGACCTCCTCCAGGGGATCTTCCTGACCCAGGGATCTAACCTGTATCTCTTGTGTATTCTGCATTGGCAGCCAGGTTCTTTACCACTAGTGCTGGCTGGGAAGCCCACTTTATATTATCTCAGACCTGGGGAAGGTACTGTCAATCCTTGTCTTGCCAGTGAGGGAACTGAGGCTCAGAGAAGTGAGGGGATCACACAGAATAGTTTATCTTGGGAGGGAAGCCCAAGGCTTGAGGGGACTCTTTAGGTCCAATGTGCTATCTAACTTTTGACTCCTTAGGTGACTGACTCATGTCACCAAAGGGATTATCCTTTGGTTATCCAGTGTAGGGTCACCACCTCTTGTGGAGTGGTATTTACTACCAAATGACCTGTCCCATTCAGCATGATTAATGAGTATGTATGCTGCTGCTAAGTCGCTTCAGTCATGTCTGACTCTGTGCGACCCCATAGACGGCAGCCCACCAGGCCCCCCCTCCCCAGTCCCTGGGATTCTCCAGACAAGACTACTGGAGTGGGTTGCCATTGCCTTCTTCGATGAGTATGTATACTCATTGTTTAAACCCCAAATGCATATAAAGTACAAGATGATAGCTTTCCCATGCACCTCTACCTCTATTCATCAGAGGGAATCACTGTTAGCACTTGAGTGTATATCATTCCAAATATCTTCCTCAGTTCAGTCGCTCAGTCATGTCTGACTCTTTTCGACCCTATGAATTGCAGCACGGCAGGCCTCCCTGTCCATCACCAACTCCCGGAGTTCACTCAAACTCATGTTTGAGTGACGAGTCGGTGATGCCATCCAGCCGTCTCATCCTCTGTTGTCCCCTTCTCCTCCTGCCCCCAATTCCTCCCAGCATCAGAGTCTTTTCCAATGAGTCAACTATTGGCATGAGGTGGCCAAAGTATTGGAGTTTCAGCTTCAGCATCAGTCCTTCCAATGAACACCCAGGACCGATCTCCTTTAGGATGGACTGGTTGGAACTCCTTGCAGTCCAAGGGACTCTCAAGAGTCTTCTCCAACACCACAGTTCAAAAGCATCAATTCTTTGGTGCTCAGCTTTCTTCACAGTCCAACTCTCACATCCATACATGACCACTGGAAAAACCATAGCCTTGACTAGATGGACCTTTGTTGGCAAAGTAATGTCTCTGCCTTTCAATATGCTATCTAGGTTGGTCATAACTTTCCTTCTAAGCAGTAAGCGTCTTTTAATTTCATGGCTGCAGTCACCATCTGCAGTGATTTTGGAGCCCCCCAAAATAAAGTCTGACACTGTTTCCACTGTTTCCCCATCTATTTCCCACGAAGTGATGGGACCAGATGCCATGATCTTCGTTTTCTGAATGCTGAGCTTTAAGCCAACTTTTTCACTCTCCTCTTTCACCGTCATCAAGAGGCTTTTTAGCTCCTCTTCACTTTCTGCCATAAGGGTGGTGTCATCTGCATATCTGAGGTTATTGATATTTCTCCCAACAACCTTGATTCCAGCTTGTGCTTCTTCCAGCCCAGCATTTCTCATGATGTACTCTGCATATAAGTTAAATAAGCAGGGTGACAATATACAGCCTTGACGTACTCCTTTTCCTATTTGGCAGGTTAGGCATGTATAAATATGTATTTTTAATATGTAAGATCATATATACTGCTCTGATAGGCTTCTCCCTCAGCCATAAACTGTGGATATGTCTTCAGATATAAATATGTACCTACTTCTTTTATTGATCTATCATCTACCAGCTCTCACGTATCAGTTTTCTTTATTCATCTGTCTTTATTTATCTAGTTGGTTCTACCTTCAAAATACTATCTTCAAAGTAGTTCTGACCATTTCTTAGCACTTCTGTCTTCCTGTCTCTTAGTTGGATCACAGCCTCTTATCTGGAACCCCTGCTTCCACTCTAGCTCTGCCCCAGAGGCAATTCTGAACCCAGAAGTCAGTGAATGCCTTTCAAAATGCAAGTTGGGGCACATTACTTCTTCGCTCAAAATGCCCCTTCGGAGTAAAAGCCATGGTCTGTCCCTGGCCTTGGAGGCTCTCTGTGGTTTGCCTCCTGCTGCCATTGAGGTCCGTTTCTTAGGTTACCCCTCCCCCACTCCCCCTTGGTTTGCTCTGCTCTTGCTGTGCTGGTCTCCTTGCTGTTCTTTGAACTTGGCAAGCATGCTGCTGCCTCTAGGCCTTTGGGTTTACTGTTTGTGCTGCTTGGAATGTTCTTCCCAGAAAGCCATGTGGCTCCTTCTCTTCCTTTCAGATTTGTGTTCAAATGTAGTAAAGGCCTTCCTGACCACCCCTCTATAGATTAATATCATTTTGTAAGGTGGTTTAAAAAAAACCATGGGCACAACACCCCAAATATAAGTCAGCATTATAGTTACGAGTAAAAACATTCAGATTTACACAAGGAAAAAGACAAACCTGTTGAATTGGTTTTTCTATTCATGTGCCTGCACTGCACTGCTGGATTGGGCAAAGAAGGGATGGTGGATCAGAGGTCCAAGGCTGGTTGCAGAGAGGTAGGAGGAAGGAGGGTCCAGGGAGGCAGGAGGCTAACAAACATGTTGGGAAGAAGAGGGTGTGGTCAGATGTAACATTTGAATGAATGATGGTAACAGGAGAGTACTGTTGGTAGATAAAGTCCAAGGTGTGACTCTGGGTGGCTGAGATGGAGTGCAGGAGGAGGACCCTAGAACAAGGTGGTCTAGAAAGTGGAGGTCAGGGTGCAGGATGGATTATCCACACAGATAACCCAGGTTATGCCACCCAGGAAAGGGGAAGGAGCAGATGTAAAGGAGAAGATAGGTGCCAGGTGCCCAAGTGTTAGATGAATGAGTTGCCAATCATGGGGTGATGCAAGGAGGCAGCTATTGAAGGTGGGGAAGTATTGGAATGACAGCAGAGAGAGAGAAGACTCCACTTCCCATCCCCAAGGGACTGAGGAAGTGGCGTCCTTCATGGAAAGCCAGGTTTCAGACTTTTGAATAGAGGCTGATGATACGGAATTTTTAAGTTATGGAGCTGTAGTTCTAGTGGCTTCCCTAGTAGCTCAGCTGGTAAAGAATCCGCCTGCAATGGGGGAGGCCTGGATTGAGAAGATCCCCTGGAGAAGGGAACAGCTACCCACCCCGGTATTCTGGCCTGGAGAATCTCCTCTCAAGACCGTGGCTGTTGTGGAGGAAGCTGCCACGTGATGCCAGCCGTGAATCATAGTGCAAGAGCTGCTTGTAATTGTCTTATATGTGGTTCTAGAAGGCCTAGTGGAAATATTAAAATTCTTAATTGAAAAATTTAGACATTTTTAATAATAAAGTATATTTCTAGCATTTATACTTATTTCCTTTCACAGTTTACTAATTTATGTATAATTGACATTTGTTTGAGGCCAAAGAAATGGCCGCTTTCTTTTCATACACTTAATGATCCCTTCCTTGTCTTAGCTGGTGTGTCACCTCCCAAGTTGGAATGAAAAACATCTTTGGTTGTATTTGCCTCCACTCTTTCCATAACCTCACATCCGAGTCTGTGAGCCCAGTGGGACAGTTTCTGGCTAGATTCCTCCTGCCCTGCCATCCTCTGAACAGCAGACAGAGCCTTGACACAGACATTAACACCATCAGGGAGACACTAAGGCAGCATGAGGGGCCACCTTTCATGCTTTCTTGGCTGTGGACATCAATGAGACTCCCAGACTCTCTTGCACTGTCTGAGTGCAAGAGACCCTGTCTTTATTCCAGGTTCTGGGCAAGTTCAGATTACACGAGAAAGAGCCTAGAAAATTATCCAGCAGGTTTCCTGGTGCATAGTAGGTTTTTCCTTTGTTGTTAGTCAAAAGGCATCTTGGCAGCAGCAGGGTGTCCAGGTGGTTTGTTCAGCATCTGCGTTGCGGAATGCTGCAGGCTGTGGCCCCATCTCTCAGGACCATGGCTGTCGTGGAGGAAGTTGCTGATGCCAGCCATGAATCACAGTGCAAAAACTGCTCGTAATTGCCTTATATGTGTTTTCACTTCTCAAATTTAAAACCATTTACTGCTGGGAACAGATGTTAAATTCAGGACGCTTGTCAATTGTTGGCGTTATATGCAAAAAAGATGCTTAAAATTAGAAGCCTGATTGAATTTTAAGTACAGTGATCACAGTGGTTGGAACTAAAATAATTGAAATGGTAAACAGCTTATTGCAGGAGATGGGAGGAAGCAATGGAAGGAGAAGCTGAACTTAAACTTGAAAATCTGTGATGCGGAGTTATAACAGGAATTCTATGGTGGTTGTTAATTAATACTTAATTGTAATATACCAAATACATTTATCCTTAGGTGATTGCAAGAGAAGCCATGTGGATTCAGTAATAATAGAATAGTAACCATCGTGTATTGACATCTGCTATATGTCAGATACTAGACTTGACCTTTATATATCTGGTTAATGTCTAGACTGTTGATTATTCCCTGGGGCTAGGAAGAACTGGAAATTTAAGTGATCTCCTGCTTTGGGCAATTAAAAAAATTGTGGTAAAATTACTTAACACAAAACTTCCCATTTTAACCTTTTTTATGTATAAAACTTAGTGACATTATATACAGTCATAATGTTGTACAATCACCTTCCATTTCCAGCAATTTTCCATCAGCATTATCCATTTCAACACTTTTTCATCAGCCTGAACAGAAACTCTGTATCTAGTCAACAGTAACTCTCCACATCTCTCTCCCCTAGCCCCTGATAAGCTTTACTCTCTGTCTCCTTGAATTTACCTTGGTCCACTGGGATAAGGCTGACATCACCTCTAACTCACCCTCAACCCCCAAAATAACAAGGCCTGCTATTCTCATCGTGGTGGTGACCCCCTTATGAAATGTATGGCCAGACAGGCTGGCTCGAGGCACGTCAGGACCCCCTGGAGCATCCCAAGGAGGGTGTGTTCAGAGGAGGCTGGGTCTGGGCTGCTGAGCCGTGGTGGACCTGCCTCCCCTGCACAGGCCCTGGGTTGTCTCCCTGCCTGCCCCGCTCCTCATCCTGCAGGAGTTGCAGGGAGCACATGCTGTAAGCCAGCTGCAGCAGCTTTCAGTTCTTTGACCATATTGGTCCTTTGTTTAGGGACACAGCCCTCTGCCCTTCCCCCTACCGGCTTCTCTTCTTTGCCAAGGTAACCTCTCATTTTCAAGCCTCAACTTAGAGGTTCCTCCAGGGAGTTTTCCCTGATTCTGCCGTGACGTACACCCTCTGCCAGGAATGGTGACCACCTGTCCTTCCAGAGGACCCTGCACGTCCTGTGTCACAGTTCATTTTTTTTTTTATTTGCTTATTTTTGGCTGCATCAGGTCTTAGTTGTGGCTCATGGGATCTTTTGTTGTGGGCAAACAGTTCAGTAGTTGCGGCGTTGGCATTTAGATGCCCTGCAGCATGTGGGATCTTAGTTCCCTGACTGGGGATTAAGCCCACATCCTCTGCATTGGAAAGTGAATTCTTAAACACTGAACCACCAGGAAGTCCCCTGTATCACAATCTGGTTACACTGGTTGTCAGTGTCTGTTCACTTGACAAGCTGCCTTGCTGGCTGGTGGCCTGTGTGAGTGCAGGCCCAGGGCCCTCAGGGCTGCGGCCCCAAACCTCAGCATGTGCTCAGTACTGGGATGAATCGCCTTCACAGCTTCTGGCCCCTGGGAGGAATCACAGTGTGTAGCCCCTTTGCTGCCTCCTTCATGGTCATTGGCTCTGAGTTTCTGCTGGTTCCTGTGCTCAAAGGGCTGTCCAAGGGCACAGATTACTGGGAATTGGTGTGTGTGGAGGGAGGGTGGAAAAATGCTAGAAATATGGGATCATAGCTGGGCCTCAGCTGATCAAGTGCCCCACCTAGGAAACCGCCCTGACTCGTGGAGAGGGAATATCTCTCCAATCTCCCTCCAATGTTGTATGGAAATAGGTATTTGCAGAATTTCAAGCAAGTTAAGGGCAGGATTCAGTTTCCCTGTTTCTTTCTGAGATTTGTACCTTGATGGGAATTTCTGGCTGCGATTGAGGGCTTTGTGCTTCACAGGCCTGCTTGTTCTCTGTTACCATTGTTGGCAGGCTATGAACCAGGTAGATTCTCATATTCCTAAACTCACAATTGTTCCGTTTGAAATAAAAAAGAGATGCCCTATTTCTGCCTTATTATGGGCTTCATGTGGTGATCAAGATACTCATTATATAAATCCTGTGTTTCAGGCTTGGATCTTGCATGAGGAGCCCCAGGCAAAGTACCAAGAGAGTGCCAGCTATCCTGGGAAAGCCCTTGGTGATGTTGCAAGGTCAGAGGTCAAGTCTTAAGCCTGTGGACCTTGATGTGGAAGAAGTGTGGCCAACAGTGTCCATCAGTTAACAGAGGCGTGACATCTAGCTTAGGAAAGTCACTGCCCTTGTATCTATTTTCACTTAATGCATCCTTTCACAAGGAGTGTGTGTATAATTTTTTAATTGCTGGGAGGCACTTAGTGATTGAGACAGCAGATTGGAATCCAGATTCCATCACATACTAGCTCTGTGATCTTGGGCATGCCATTTTCCTCTTTGGGCCTAAGGTTTCTGGTCTATGAGTTGAGGATGACAACCACAGCCCCTGGGGGTGGTTATGACTGACAATAAAATGAGATAAAGCAAGTTCTTACTGCTAGGCCTGGCACATCACACATGTCAACTATAGAATAGGTATAGTTCTTATTTAGAATCCCAGACTCATGCTGAATTTAGATTTCAGCCTCTTACTTGCTACCAGACAGACTCTGGTGTCTGTAGTCTCTCGTCTTCCCAAAGTAGATTCAAGTGGATTCTGATTCTGAGAGTAATTAACTCTAAAGTTCAGTAAAAAGACTTTGGGAAGGGATTCCACCTAGTTCTAGGCTTCCCTACTTGGGGAAGACCCTATTTTGTTTCAGGTTATCTCTGCCTAAAGTGTAGACAGTGTGACTATGACAGAAAGAGAAATGTTTGGTGTGTTTAAGAGTTCTATATGTGGTTACTGCTGCTGCTGCTAAGTCGCCTCAGTCGTGTCCGACTCTGTGCGACCCCATAGATGGCAGCCCACCAGGCTCCGCCGTCCCTGGGATTCTCCAGGCAAGAACACTGGAGTGGGTTGCCATTTCCTTCTCCAATGCATGAAAGTGAAAAGTAAAAGTGAAGTCGCTCAGTTGTTTCTGACTCTTAGTGACCCTGTGGTCTGCAGCCTACCAGGCTCCTCTGTCCATGGGATTTTCCAGGCAAGAGTACTGGAGTGGGGTGCCATTGCCTTTTCCGCTATATATGGTTGGGGTACGTAAAAAAAGACCTTCTTATGGCAAGTCTGGCTCACCCTGTATTATCATCTATGCATGACTCAGCAGGAGAAGGCAGTTGTGCTGTGTGTGTGTGTCCAAGAAAGCTTCTCTATGCTTGGTAGGGACCAGGAATTGGCCCAGCTGTCGAATGTTGACTATAGCTGCTTCTGTGACAGATGTTCTTTTGTTTAGGGATTCATTTTGTGGTATTTAGTACAAAAACTTGAAAACAGTTATTGCTCAAAAATTCATACTCAACATTAAAACCTCCTGATTAGCAATCTGATTTAATGGACACATAACCCAGAGTCTTGAGGTAGTCATCTGCCACCTAGTGAACACACTTCATCAGATAATGGTGTGAGAACCAGCAGGGTGGCAGCCCTGAGAGATCTGAAGTTGCTCCCTGAGCCCCAAGGATCCCTTTGTTGTGGTTGTTCAGTCGCTAAGTCATGTCCAACTCTTTTGTGACCCCATGGACTGTCGCCCACCAGGCTCCTCTGTCCACGGGATTCTCCAGGTAAGAATACTGAAGAAAGTTGCCATTTCCTTCTCCAGGGGATCTTCATGACCCAGGGATTGAACCCTTATCTCCTGCACTGCAGGTGAATTCTTTTACTGCTGACCCACTAGGGAAGCCCTGAGGATCTGTTGGAAATTGCTTATTAAAGTGTCCACCAGCACCTTCCATTTCACACTCTGTCTTGGGCCTGCTGGTTTCAACAGCACGCAAGCAAAATCCCAGGTGAGAAGACCTAGAGGAAAACAGCCAACCCTGGAAGTTGGCCTCCTCCATTTACTTGCTGTGTGACCACTTTTCCTCTTCTCCTGTCCTTATACTTATGCCAGTACTTCTCACTGTCCATTTGACCCCTGAAAAACATGGGTTTGAACTGCATGGGTCCACTTATACACAATTTTCTTCAATAGAAAATACTACAGTACTACATGATCCATGACTGGTAGAATCCATGTATGCAGGGGAACAGCATATACAGAAGGCCAACTATGAGTTACAGATGGGTTTTTGACTGCATTGAGGGTAGGCACCCCTAACCCCTGTGAATTTGACAGGTTAACTGTGTATGTTATTGAAAGCTCCCTCCCTATGCCTCAGGAGTTCTGGCTCATGGAGAAGAATGGGTGATGGGCAGAGCTTTGAATTGCCCAGGGTGAAGGCTCTTTAAGCTCCAGAGGTTTTCTATTCATCTTTCAAACACCCAGGGTTATAGATGCTGTGAGAAGGTTGCTGCACAGGTTCAGTTTTGTGGGGTTAGGAAATCTGTAGTGGAAATAAGACACCATGTTTATCAAACTCCCCTCAAGTCTTGCCTTCTGGCACCTCACGCTCTGTTGCTGGTGTTTTGTCTGTAGGTTCAGAGGCAGTCTAAAGGATGGTTGGCAAATGCAGCTGAAATGCCCATCATTTCCACATATATGTTCTCTCCTCAGGACAAGGAGAACTGGTTTTCGGGTTAGCCAGAGAATTCTTTGTCTTTCTTTTCCATTGTTTATCTGGAACAGTGTTTATTCTCAAAAGCCTCAGAAGCTAGTTTTCTAAAAACAAGTGAGAAAAAGAACGATAATTAAAATGAGCTAAAGTGGAGAATTCACTGAAGAGTGAGATCTCCATCTAGTTGATTTAGCTTTGTAAAATGTTATTTGTCTTGAATATTTTCATATTTCATCTAGTTCCTCCTTGTGTGTTCATACATCAAATCAACATGGTGTGACTTGCTCTAGTGAAGTGGAACTGAAGGTCAAGACATTCAATTGCCAGGTAGCCATGGGGACACTTTTTTGTATAACACCTGACTGCTTAACAAATGGAATTCTGGTTATGGAATCTATTACAGCCTGCAGTCATCTTTACAGTAACACTCACAACAGAAACATGGCTGCTCACCTGTAAAATTTATTTGTCTTTACTGGTTCCCTCAGGCATATCCCTGGACTTGAGGAGTTGGTGACAGATGTGCACATCTGCCTTTCCATCCCCCTATATCAGAGCCTTCTTCCTGTGCAGGTACAATGTCTGGTCCCTCAGTGTGTGGAGTGGGCCTAACGTGGAAGAGTAGGCTCATTGCATCTTGAAAAAACTCAGAGTGTTGCTGGCTGAGAAAGAAGTTGTACCCGGTCACTGGATTTGCCCTTTTCACTTGGGCCCAAGTCTATATGGATACATAGGCCCTTGTGGGGCAGTTGTGTGGCACTGGAGGGTATTATTGGTTAAATTCCTTCCTTTAAGGTCAGGACTGGGCCCTAGCACCAAAGAGGCAGAGGCTCCAAAGTCATACAGAGTCTGGGAACTTTGTTCAGCGGTTAGACCCATCATCTTGTCTCACAGTGAGGCAGCACTTGCTGTGCCCCCCTTTTTTTTTAAACATGCTTTTATTATGTTGAATTTTTTTATTAATTAAATTTTATATTGGAGTGTAGCTGATTAGCAATGTTGTATTAGTTTCAGGAGTGTATACATATACATGCATCTATTCTTTTTCAAATACTTTTCCCATTTAGGTTATTACAGAATATTGAGCAGAATTCCCTATAGGAATATATACAGTAGGTCCTTGTTGATTATCTGTTTTAAGTATAGTAGTGTGTATATGTTAATCCCAAACTATCAATTTATCCCTCTCTCCTCTGTCCCCCTTGGTAATCATAATTTCATTTTGTAAATAAGTTCATTTGTATCATTTTTATAAGATTCCACATATAAGTGATACCCGGAGAAGGCAATGGTACCCCACAGTACTCTTGCCTGGAAAATCCCATGGATGGAGGAGCCTGGAGGGCTAAAGTCCATGGGGTCGCTGAGGGTCGGACACTACTGAGCGACTTCACTTTCACTTTTCACTTTCATGCATTGGAGAAAGAAATGGCAACCCATTCCAGTGTTCTTGCCTGGAGAATCCCAGGGATGGCGGAGCCTGGTGGGCTGCCATCTATGGGGTCGCACAGAGTCGGACACGACTGAAGTGACTTAGCATAGCATAAGTGATACCATATGATATTTGTCTTTCTCTATCTGACTTACCTCACTTAGTATGATAATCTTCAAGTCCATTCTTATTTCAGAAAATGGCATTATTTCAGTCTTTTTTTATGGTTAATATATTCCATTGTATGTATATACCATATCTTCTTTATCCATTTCTCTGTTAATGGACATTTAGTTTACTTCCATATCTTGGCTATTGTAAACACGTTGCAATGAACATTGGGGTGCATATATCCTTTCAAAGCATGGTTTTCTCTGGATATATGCCCAGGAGAGGGATTGCTGGATCATATGGTAACTCTATTTTTAGTTTTTTAAGGAACCTCCATACTGTTTTCCATAGTGGCTGTACCAGTTTACATTCCCACCAAGAGTGTAAGAGGGTTTGTTTTCTCCACACCCTTTCCAACGTTTATTGTTGGTAGACTTTTTGGTGATGGCCATTCTCAACGTGGCATCTGGTCCCATCACTTCACGGGAAATAGATGGGGAAACAGTGTCAGACTTTATTTCTGGGGGCTCCAAAATCACTGCAGATGGTGACTGCAGCCATGAAATTAAAAGACGCTTACTCTTTGGAAGGAAAGTTATGACCAACATAGATAGCATATTGAAAAGCAGAGACATTACTCTGCCAACAAGGATCCGTCTAGTCAAGGCTATGGTTTTTCCTGTGGTCATGTATGGATGTGAGAGTTGGACTGGGAAGAAGGCTGAGTGCCAAAGAATTGATGCTTTTGAACTGTGGTGTTGGAGAAGACTCTTGAGAGTCCCTTGGACTGCAAGGAGATCAGCCCTGGGATTTCTTTGGAAGGACTGATGCTAAAGCTGAAACTCCAGTACTTTGGCCACCTCATGCAAAGAGTTGACTCATTGGAAAAGACTCTGATGCTGGGAAGGATTGGGGGCAGGAGGAGAAGGGGACGACAGAGGATGAGATGGCTGGATGGCATCACTGACTCAATGGATGTGAGTTTGAGTGAACTCCGGGAGTTGGTGATGGACAGGGAGGCCTGGCGTGCTGCGATTCATGGGGTTGCAGAGTCGGACACGACTGAGCGACTGAACTGAACTGAACTGATTCTGAAGAGTGTGAGGTGATACCTCACTGTAGTTTTGGTTTGCATTTCTCAGTAATTAGCAGTATTGAGCATCTTTTCATGTGCCTCTTGGCCATCTGTATGTCTTATTTGGAGAAATGTCTATTTAGGTTTTCTGCACAATTTTTGATTTTTTCTTTTTATACTGAGCCGCATGAGCCATTTGTAAATTTTGGAGAGTAATTCTTTGTGGTCACTTTGTTTGCAAATATTTTCTCATGTTCTATGGGTTGTCTTTTTGTTTTGTTTATGGTTTCCTTTGCTGTGTAAAAACTTTTGAGTTTAATTAGATCCCATTTGTTTATTTTTGTTTTAATTTCTGTTACTCTAGGAGATGGATCAAAAGAGATACTGCTTTGATTTATGCCAAAGGATGTTCTGCCTATGTTTTCCTCTAAGAGTTTTATAATATGCAGTCTTACCTTTAGGTCTTAAATCCATTTTGAGTTTATTTTGTGTATAGTGTTAGAAAGTGTTCTAATTTCATTTTTTACATGTAGCTCTCCAGTTTTCCCAGGACCATTTGTTGAAGAGACTGTTTTTTCTCTATTGTATTTTCTTGCATCCTTTGTCATAGATTAATCAACATAGGTGCATGGGTTTATTTCTGTGACTTTCTATCCTTTTCCACTTATCTGTATTTCTGTTTTTGTGCCAGTAAACACTGTTTTCTTTACTATAGTTTTGTAGTATAGTCTGAAGTCAGGGAGCCTGATTTCTCTAGTTTTGTTTTTCTTCTTTTTTTTTTTTTACTTTTATTTTATTTTTTAAAATTTATTTATTTATTTATTTTACTTTACAATATTGTATTGGTTTTGCCATACATTGACTTGAATCTGCCATGGGTGTAAATGTGTTCCCCATCCTGAACCCCGCTCCCACCTCCCTCCCTATCCCATCCCTCTGGGTCATCCCAGTGCACCAGCCCCGAGCACCCTGTATCATGCTGGACTGGCAATTCGTTTCACATATGATAATTTACATGTTTCAATACCATTCTCCCAAATCATCCTGCTCTCGCCCTCTCCACAGAGTGTAAAAGACTGTTCAATACATCTGTGTCTCTTTTGCTGTCTCGCATACAGGGTTATTGTTACCATCTTTCTAAATTCCATATATATGCGTTAGTATACTGTATTGGTGTTTTTCTTTCTGGCTTACTTCACTCTGTATAATAGGCTCCAGTTTCATCCACCTCATTAGAACTGATTCAAATGTATTTTTTTTTAATGGCTGAGTAATATTCCATTGTGTATATGTACCACAGCTTTCTTATCCATTCATCTGCTGATGGACATCTAGGTTGCTTCCATGTCCTGGCTATTATAAACAGTGCTGCGATGAACATTGGGGTACAGGTGTCTCTTTCAATTCTGGTTTCCTCAGTGTGTATGCCTAGTACTGGGATTCCTGGGTCATATGGCAGTTCCATTTCCAGTTTTTTAAGGAATCTCCACACTGTTCTCCATAATGGCTGTACTAGTTTGCATTCCACCAACAGTGTAAGAGGATTTCCTTTTCTCCACACCCTCTTCAGCATTTATTGCTTGTAGACTTTTAGATAGCAGCCATTCTGACTGGCGTGAAATGGTACCTCACTGTGGTTTTGATTTGCATTTCTCTGATAATGAATGATGTTGAGCATCTTTTCATGTTTTGTTAGCCATCTGTATGTCTTCTTTGGAGAAATGTCTGTTTAGTTCTTTGGTCCACTTTTTGATTGGGTCTTTTATTTTTCTGGAGTTGAGCTGCAGGAGTTGCTTGTATATTTTTGAAATTAATTCTTTGTTAGTTGTTTCATTTGCTATTATTTTCTCCCATTCTGAAGGCTGTGTTTTCATCTTGCTTATAGTTTCCTTTGTTTTGCAGAAGCTTTTAGTTTTAATTAGGTCCCATTTGTTTATTTTTGCTTTTATTTTCAATATTCTGGGAGGTGGATCATAGAGGATTCTGCTGTGGTTTATGTTGGAGAGTGTTTTGCCTATGTTTTCCTCTAGGAGTTTAATAGTTTCTGGTCTTACATTTAGATCTTTAATCCATTTTGAGTTTACTTTTGTGTATGGTGTTAGAAAGTGTTCTAGTTTCATTCTTTTACAAGTGGTAGACCAGTTTTCCCAGCACCACTTGTTAGAGAGATTGTCTTTTCTCCATTGTATATTCTTGCCTCCTTTGTCAAAGATAAGGTGTCCATAGGTGCGTGGATTTATCTCTGGGCTTTCTATTTTGTTCCATTGATCTATATTTCTGTCTTTGTGCCAGTACCATATTGTCTTGATGACTGGCTTTGTAGTAGAGATTGAAGTCAGGCAGGTTGATTCCTTCAGTTCCATTCTTCTTTCTCAAGATTGCTTTGGCTATTCAAGATTTTTTGTATTTCCATACAAATTGTGAAATTATTTGTTCTAATTATCTGAAAAATACCATTGGTAGTGTGATAGGAGTTGTGTTGAATCTATAGATTGCTTGGGTAATATACTCATTTTCACTATATTGCTTCTTCTGATCCATGAACACGGTATATTTCTCCATCTATTTGTGTCCTCTTTGATTTCTTTCACCAGTGTTTTATGGTTTTCTATATATAGGTCTTTTGTTTCTTTAAGTAGATACGCTATGCTAAGTCACTTCAGTCGTTTCCGACTCTGTGCGACCCCATAGACGGCAGCCCACCAGGCTCCCCTGTCCCTGGGATTCTCCAGGCAAGAACACTGGAGTGGGCTGCCATTTCCTTCTCCAATGCATGAAAGTGAAAAGTGAAAGTGAAGTTGCTCAGTCGTGTCTGACTCTTAGTGACCCCATGGATTGCAGCCTAACAGGCTCCTCCGTCCATGGGATTTTCCAAGCAAGAGTACTGGAGTGGGGTGCCATTGCCTTCTCCGTAAGTAGATATATTCCTAAGTATTTTATTCTTTTCGTTGCAATGGTGAATGGAATTGTTTCCTTATTTTCTCTTTCTGTTTTCTCAGTGTATAGGAATGCAAGGGATTTCTGTGTATTAATTTTATATCCTGCAACTTTACTATATTCATTGATTAGCTCTAGTAATTTTCTGGTGGAGTCTTTAGGGTTTTCTATGTAGAGGATCATGTCATCTGCAAACAGTGAGAGTTTTACTTCTTCTTTTCCAATTTGGATTTCTTTTATTTCTTTTTCTGCTCTGATTGCTATGGCCAAAACTTCCAAAACTATGTTCAATAGTAGTGGTGAAAGTGGGCACCATTGTCTTGTTCCTGACTTTAGGGGAAATGCTTTCAAATTTTCATCATTGAGGATAATGTTTGCTGAGGGTTTGTCATATATAGCTTTTATTATGTTGAGGTATGTTCCTTCTATTCCTGCTTTCTGGAGGGTTTTTATCATAAGTGGATGTAGAATTTTGTCAAAGACTTTCTCTGCATCTATTGAGATAATCATATGGTTTTTATTTTTCAATTTGTTAATGTGCTGGGACAAATCATATGGTTTGTATTTTTCAGTTTGTTAATGTGGCTGGGATGGGTGAGGGGATAAGCCACAGCTTTCAACTGGGAGCGACTATGCACGCCAAGTACCTGGTCACCTGAGCTGCTCAGACCTGGGATGGGTGCAAAACGCAGGCCCAACCAAGTCTGTGCCTTTGTGGAGTACCCAAGAACCTGAACCTGAGTGGCTTAGACCTGGGAAGTGCATGCAAACTAGGGCCTGCATCAGACAGTTCCTGGTAGAGCAACCTAGAGTCTTAGCAGTGTAGACTGGGAAAGCACACAAGCCATGAGCGGGGGCAAACCCAGTGTGGCTGAATCACTGTGAGCACACGCCAGTGATATTTGTTTGCAGTGTTCCTCCCTCCCCAAAGCATGACTGAACAAGCGAGCCTGAAAAAAAAAAAAAGTAACCACCACCACACCCCTTGTGTCAGGGTGGAAATTAGACACTGAAGAGAACAGCAAACAGAAGAAGCTAAAATAAACAGAGGGAGCCACTTTGGAAGTGACAAGTGCAATAGATTAAAACCCTGTAGTCAGCACTGACTACATAGGAAGGGGCCTATAGACCTTGAGAAGTACAAGCTGGACCAAGGAACTATCTGAAAATGAACTGACCCCACACTGTCTGCAACAGCTCTAGAGAAAATCTTAGATATATTTTTACTGTTATCATTTTTTAAATTAAAATTTTAATTTAATTTTTTAAAGTCCCCATTACTTCTTTAATTTTCATTTTTATAACCTACTATTACCTTGCAAAAAAAAAGAGATCCTATTTTTAAAGCAAACTTCATATATATATATTTTTTATAATTTTTGTGACTTTTTTTTTTAATATTGTAATTTTGAGAATCTAACCTCTACTCTAGATTTTTAATCTTTGCTTTTTGGTATTTGTTATCAACTTTGTACCTTTAAGAACCCAATTTTAAGTACCCATTTTTACTTGGGAGCGAGATCACTGGCCTGATTGCTCTCTCTCCCTTTTGACTCTCCTTTTTCTCCAACAGGTCGCCTCTATCTCCCCCCTCCCTCTTTTCTTCTCTACCCAACTCGGTGAGTCTCTTTGTGTGTTCCGGGCTGTGGAGAACACTTAGGGAACTGATTACCAGCTGGATCTCGCTCCTTTTGATTCCCCCCTTTATCCTCCTGGCCACCTCTGTCTCCTTCCTCCCTCTTCCCTTCTCTGTGTAACTTCGTGAACATTTCTGAGGGATCCAGACTGTGGAGAACACTTAGGGAAGTGATTACTGGCTAGCTTGCTCTCTCCCCTTTTGAATCCCCCTCTTCTCCTCCTGGTCACCTCTATCTCCCTCCTCCCTCTTCTCTTCTCCATGTAACTCTGTGTACCTCTCTGGGTGTCCGTCACTGTGGAGAAACTTCATCATTAACCTAGATATTTTATCATCGGTGCTATAGTTTTGTTTTTCTTTCTCAGGATTGCTTTGCCTATTCAGAGTCTTTGGTGTTTCCATGCAAATTTTAAGATTTTTCTCTCTAGTTTTGTGAAAAATGCCATTGGTAATTTGATAAAGATTGCATTGAATCTGTAGATTGCCTTGGGTAATATAGTCATTTTGACAATATTGAGTCTTCTAACCCAAGAGCATGTATATTTTTTCCATCTATGTTATCTTTCTTTCATCAGTGTCTTATAGTTTTCAGAGTTCAGGTCAGTATCTCCTTAGGTAGGTTTATTCCTAGATATTTTATTCTTTTTGATGTGATGGTCGGTGGAATTGTTTTTTAAATTTCTCTTTCTGATCTTTTGTTGTTAGTGTATAGAAATGGAACAGATTTCTGTGTGTTAATTTTGTATCTTGCAACTTTATCAAATGAGCTCTCATAGTTTTCTGGTAGGATCTTTAGCATTTTATGTGTATGGTATCATATTATTTGCAGACAATTTTAGTTCTTTTCCAATTTGGATTCCTTTTATTTCTTTTTTTTCTACGATTGGCATGACTAGGACTTCCAAAACTATGTTGAATAAAAGTGGTGAGAGGCGACATCGTTGTCTTGTTCCTAATCTTAGAGAAAAATATTTTCAGCTTTTCACCATTGAGTATTATGTTAGCTGTGGGTTGTCATATATGGCCTTTATTATGTTGAGGTAGGTTTACTCTATGCCAACTTTCTGGAGAGTTTATCATAAATGGGTGTTGAATTTTGTACAAAGCTTTTCCTGCATTTATTGAGATGATCAGTTGGTTTTTATTCTTCAGTTTGTTAATGTGGTGTATACCACTGAGTGATTTGCAGATACTGAAAAATCCTTGCATCTCTGAGATAAATCCCACTTGATTATGGTGTATGGTCCTTTTAATGTACTGTTGGATTTGGTTTGCAAGTTTTTGTTGAGGATTTTAACATCTGTGTCTATCAGTGGTATTGGGCTATACCTTTCTTTAGGTATCAGGGTGGTGATAGCCACACAGAATGAGTTTGGGAGTGTTCCTTACTCTGTAAATTTTTGGAAGACTTTTAAAAGGATAGATATTAACCCTTCTCTAAATGTTTAATAGAATTTGGCTGTGAAGTCATCTGGTTGTGGACTTCTGTTTGTTGGGAGTTCTTAAACCACTGTTTCAGTATTTGTGAGTGGCCTGTTCATATTTTCTGTTTCTTCCTGGTTCAGTCTTGGGAGATTGTACCTTTCTAAGAACTTGTACATTTCTTCTTGGTTGTTCATTTTATTGGTGTATAGTTGCTTGTTGTAGTCTCTTATAATCCTTTGTATTTCTGTAGTGTCCATTATAACCTCTTCCTTTTCATTTCTAATTTTATTGATTTGAGCCCTCTCCCTTCTATTGTTGATGAATCTGATTATAGGTTTATCAACTTTGTTTCTTTTCAAAGAGCTAGCTTCTAGTTTCATTGATATTTTCTGTTGTTCTCTTTGTCTCTATTTCATTTATTTCTGTCCTGATCTTTGATTTCTTTCCTTCTACTAACTTTGGGTTTGTATGTCCTTTTTCTAGTTGTTTTAGGGGTAAGGTTACATTGTTTATTTGAGATTTTTCTCATTCCCTGAGGTAAGATTGTTTTGCTATAAACTTTCCTCTTAGAATGTGTTTTGCTGTGTCCCATAGGTTTTGGATCATCGTATTTCTGTTTTCATTTGTCTCTAGGTATTTCTTGATTTTCTCTTTGATTTCTTCAGTGACCCATTGTTTGTTAAATAGCATATTATTTAGCCTCATGTGTTTGTGCGTTTTACAGTTGCTTTCTTGTAGCTGAATTCTTTTTAAAAATTTATTAGTTGGATGTGTTGAGTCTTAGCTGTGGCATGCCAAATCTTCATCGTATCATACGAGATCTTTTGTTGTGGCATATGGACTCTTTAGTTGTGGCACATGGGCTTAGTTGCTCTTGGAATGTGGAATCTTAGTTCCTGGACCTTTAATCTTGTGTCCCCTGTATTGCAAGGCAGATTCTTAACCTCTGGACCACCAAGGAAGTCCCTCTTGCAGTTGATTTCTAATCTCATGGCATTGTGTTCAGAAAAGATGCTTGATATGATTTCAGTTTTCTTGAGTTTACTGAGGTTCACTTTGTGGCCCAGCATGTCATCAATCCTGGAGAATGTTCCATGTGCACTTGAAAAGAATGTGTATTCTTCTGCTTTTGGAGGGAGTGCTGTATAAATATCAATTAATTGATATTTAATTGTACTATATTATACTTATACATATTATATATATTCAGTATATTATACATAATACTGATATTATATCAATTAATTGATCTGGCCTAATATGTCATTTAAAGCCTGTGTTTCCTTATTTTCTGTCTGGGTAATCTGTCTATTGAATGAAAGTGGGGTGTTCAACTTCCCCACTATTGTGTTACTGTCAGTTTCTCCCTTAATGGCGGTTAGTATTTGCCTTATATGTTGAGGTGCTCCTATGTTGGGTGCATATATATTTATAATTGTTACATCTTTTTTCTTGGATTGATCCCTTGATTGTTATGTAGTGTCCTTCTTTGTCTTATAACAGTCTTTTAAAGTCTATTTTGTCTGATATGAGTATTACTACTCCAGTTTTGTCTTGATTTCCATTTGCATGGAATACCTCTTTCATATCCTCACTTTCAATCTGTATGTGTCCCTCAGTCTAAACTGAGTCTCTTGTATACAGCCTATATATGAGTCTTGTTTTTGTATTCATTCAGCCAGTCCAAGTCTTTTGGTTGGAGCATTTAATCCATTTATGTTTAAGGTTATTATCAATATGTATGTTCTTATTCCCATTTTGTTAATTGTTTTGGAATTGTTTCTGTAGGTCTTTTTTCTTCCCTTCTTTTGTTCTTCTCTTGTGATTTGATGACAAATCTGAATGAAAATCTTGCTGGGTAGTAGAGTATTCTATGTTGTAGGTTTCCTTTTTCATCAATTTAAATGTAGTGTGCCAATCTCTTCTAGCCTGCAGTTTCTGCAGAGAAATCACCTAATAACGTTATGGGGATTCCTTTGTATGTTATTAGTTGCTTTTCTCTTGTTGCTTTTAATATTTTTTCTTTGTCTTTATTTTTTGTCAATTTGATTACTCTGTGTCTCGGCATGCATAGAAGACCCTGTGTGTGCCCTTTAAGAGTGGAGTTTCTGGCCTTCAAAGCCAGATTCTCTGGGGCTGCTTTTCCTGTTGCCAGACTCCGAGACTGGGGAGCCTGACATGGGGCTTGGAACTTTCACTCCTATGGGAGAACTTCTGTGATATATGCTAAGTCGCTTCAGTTGTGTCTGACTCTGTGCAACCCTATGGACAGCAGCCCACCAGGCTCCTCATTCCACAAGAATACTGGAGTGGGTTGCCATTTCCTTCTCCATCTGTGATATAATTGTTCTCCAATTTGTGGGTTGCCCACTTGGTAGGTATAGGATTTGATATTACTGTGATTGTGCCCCTCCCACTGTCTTGTTGTGGTTTCTTCTTTGTCTTTGGATGTAGGGTATTTTTGGGTAGGTTCCAGCACTTTTTTGTTGATTGTTGTTCAGCAGTTAGTTGTGATTTTGGTGTTTTTGTTTAAAAAAAAAAAAAAAAAAAAAAGGTGTGGTCATGTCCTTCTGCTCCACCATCTGGTAAATCCTTCCCAAAATGTGCATCTTAATTCTCACCAGGAAATTATTTTTTTAATAGGCTTCACCAGAAAAAAATCACTACAGTGCAAATAGGCTCAAGGGAAAATTGTTGTTTCTCTGAAAATTCAAGTGAAAAGAATATGGTAGAGCTGGGCAGCAAATTGTTAGTGATTGTCTTGACCACAGAAAATTTGTGTTAATCATCTGTTGGAGTCTGTGCCCTAAGCGAGAGCTATAAAATGAGGCCACTGGAATGGATGAGCTACTTCAGAAGAACTATACATAAAAGATCTTCAGTTCAGTTCAGTCACTCAGTTGTGTCTGACTCTGCAAAGTCAAAGATCTTAATGACCGATGATGATCGATGGTGTGATCACTCACCTAGATACAGATATCTTGGAGTTCCAAGTCAAGTGGGCCTTAGGAAGCATCACTACAAACAAAACTAGTGGAGGTGATGGAATTCCAATTAAGCTATTTCAAATCCTAAAAGATGACACTTAAACAGCTGCACTCAGTATGCCAGCAAATTTGGAAAACTTAGCAGTGGCCACAGGACTGAAAAAGGTCCAGTTTTCATTCCAGTCTCAAAGAACGGCAATGCCACAGAATGTTCAAACTACCACACGATTGCACTCATTTCACATGCTAGCAAGGTAATACTCAAAATTCTCCAAGTCAGGCTTCAACAGAATGTGAGCTAAGAACTTCCAGATGTTCAAGCTAGATTTTGAAAAGGCAAAGGAACCAGACGTCAAATTGCCAATGTCTGTTGGATCATAGAAAAAGCAAGAGAGTTCCAGAAAAACATCAACTTCTGCTTCATTGATTACACTAAAGCCTTTGACTGTGTGGATCACAACACTGTGGAAAATTCTGAAAGAGTTGGGGATACCAGACCACCTTACCTACCTCCTGAGAAACCTGTATGCAGGTCAAGAAACAGCAGTTAGAACCAGACATGGAACAATGAACTGGTTCCAAATTGGGAAAGGAGTACGTCAAGGCTGTATATTGTTACCCTGCCTATTTAACTTATATGCAGAGTACATCATGCGAAATGCTGAGCTGGATGAAGCACAAGCTGGAATCAAGATTGCTGGGAGAAATATCAATAACCTCAGATATGCAGATGACACCACCCTTATGATAGAAAGTGAGGAGGAAGTGAGGAGCCTCTTGATGAAAGTGAAAGAGGAGAGTGAAAAAGCTGGCTTAAAACTCAACATTCAAAAGACTAAGATCATGGCATCCAGTCCCATTTCTTCATGGTAAATAGATGGAAAGACAATGGAAATAGTGATAAACTTTATTTTCTTGGGCTCCAAAATCACAGCAGATGGTGACTGCAGCCATGAAATTAAAAGATGCTTGCTCCTTGGAAGAAAAGCTGTGACAAACATAGAGTATTAAAAAAGCAGAGATATTACTTTGCCAACAAAGTTCCATCTAGTCAAAGCTATGGTTTTTGCAGTAGTCATGTATGGGTGTGAGAGTTGGACCATGAAGAAGGCTGAGCGCTGAAGAATTGATGCTTTTGAATTGTTGTGTTGAAGACTGTTGAGAGTCCCTTGGACTGCAAGGAGATCAAACCAGTCAATCCTAAAGGAAATCAATCCTGAATATTCATTGGAGAGACTGATGCTGAGGCTGAAACTCTCCAAAACTTTGACCACCTGATGCAAAGAGCCAACCCATTGGAAAAGACCCTGATGTTGGGAAAGATTGAAGGCAGGAGGAGAAGGGGACAACAGAGGATGAGATGGTTGAATGGGATCACTGACTCAATGGACATGAGTTTGAAGAAACTTCAGGAGATAGTGAAGGACAGGGAAGCCTGGAGTGCTGCAGTCCATGGGGTCACAAAGAGTCAGACATGACTGAGTGACTAAACAACATTTACTCTTTTAAGAATAAACTATTTGGGGATGTCCCTGGCAATTCATTGGTTAAAACTTCACCTCCCAATGAAAGGGGTGTGGGTTCAATCCCTGGTAGGGAAGCTAAGATCCCACAGGCCGGGAAGCCAAAGAACCAAACATAAAATAGAAGCAATATTGTAACAGATTCAATAAAGACTAAAAATAGTCCATATCAAAAAAATCTTAAAAAAAAAAAATTAACTCTTTGTAGCTTTTGCCACTTAAAAAATAAATTTTAATCACACAAATAACCTGTATCTTATTCTTCATCACCTTTTTTTTTTTAACCAAAAAGGAAAATTACAAGTAAGTCTTAAGTCCCCTTTGAATACTACCCTATTCCTTAACATATCAACCCAAACCTTAGCAGCTTAAAACACCATTTATCCTTGGGGTTGACCTAGTGATCAGATGGCTGGGTGGCTGGGGTCTATTTGTCCTGAATGGTCTGAACTGGAATGACTCCTTTTCCCTGCTTATCCTTCCATTAGGGTATTCTGGAAATGCTCTTGTTATGAGTCCAAGAAAGGAAATGGAAACATTTAAGTGATTTTTGAAGACTGTACTTGTGTCCCATCAATGGCAACCCACTCCAGTACTCTTGCCTGGAAAATCCCATGGATGGAGGAGCCTGGTAGGCTGCAGTCCATGGGGTCACTAAGAGTCGGACATGACTGGGCGACTTCACTTTCACTGGCTAAAGCAAGTTCCATGGTTAGCTCTAGAGTCAGTGTGAGGCCCCTGCTGTCTGCTCCCTAGTACAAAGATGAGACAGGAACAGGACACCTACAACAGACACTACCATTTAAAGGGAAAGAACAGGGAGGGGGCACATTGAATTGCTGTTCATAGCAATTCTAAAATCAAGGTGGAAAAATAGTGCCAGGTTCCCCTATTTCTGGCAGGACTTCATTCCAGTACCTGCTACTTCAGAGATGGCGAGTATGTGTGTGTTTGGCCACAGCACAGCTTGTGGGATCTTGGTTTTCTGATCAGGGATTGAACTCAGGCCCACCACAGTGAAAGCACCAAATCCTAACCACTGGACTGCCAGGGAGTTCCTGGATGGTGAACGTCCTTTGATCGGCACTTAATTCTGCTTATTGGGAGTGGCTTTTTAGTTCATTATATTCCAAGGCCCTTGACATTACCCTCTGAGACATCTTTAATTTTCTGTTGCCTTCCTTTGATCATACCTGAAGAGAAAAGATGCCCTTTAAACAATTTCCCAAATCTTTTCCTGCCCAGAGGCCTGTTTACATCTTGAACAATTTCAACCCAGTATGGAAGCACTTATACAATATTCTCAAAAAACTTTATGGGCTTTCTTTGTGTCTGATTCTATCCAACTCCATTTTCTAAAAGCCACACCCATTATTTTAAAAGAGCTTCATCTTTTCTATGCTTAACCACTGTTATTTTGGGTCTGCCAGGCAATGTTCTTGATTCCCAGTTCTCTGTGTCCAGCAGACATGGCCTGTAGGGTAACATCTAAAGCTTTTATTTATATAGAGTTTTTTATTGCCCTATTAGCCAAAGCAAGTCATATTGTTAAGCCCAGAGTCAGTATGAGCAGTCACTACAAAAAGGCACAGATTCAGGGAAGTATGAAAAAATGGAGGCACTGTAAAATCCATATACCATAAAAAGTAATTAAGAAAAAGTTTAATGTGATTTCTCTGTATGTGTGTGGATGTGAACATAAATATCATACTGTATGGTATGATTCTGCATCTTGTTATTTTTATTCAGTAGTATCTTTTTTTGTGTGATTCCTTTTAACTCCTATAAGAATTTCATTATATGAATATATAGTGCATTTTATTGAGCCATTTCTGTGATGAATGAACATTTAGGTTATTTCCAATTTTTTCACTATGACTGTATTTCATAAAGTCTGAGATGTACCATTTTTTCTCATTTTAACATCTCTGAAATTCATGAGTTACAATTATTTTAGTGTTATTTTATTGGCATACAAAATAATGATGAATCTTATAATCAGTGTTGTAGATTTGATGAAATGTGGCATAACCATTGATGAACATTTTATTGGATTGATCTCTACATCAGTTGTAACAATCATGTTTTGCCAACCTGATAGAGTGAAATGGTATCTCACTGCAGTATTTCCTTGATTACTAGTTAGGGTCAATATCACTTTGTGTTTATTGGCCATTTATGTTTCCTTATTGTGAGTTGCTTGTTTAAACCTGTTTCCTATTTTTTAATAGGGTTGTTTTTATCTTATTTATAGAAATTCTTTATCATTGTAGATTGTAATCTTTCATTAGTGCACTGCAAGTATCTTCTTCCATTCTGAAGTATGTTTTTTCACTTTGTTTATAGTGTTCTTTGTTGTATAGATACTTCAAATTTTAACAGAATTGAATTTTAAAAACCAATATTTTTAAAAATAGTTTTGAATTTTTATTTCTTGCTCACAAAATCCTTTAATACTACTATTGTTACTACCTGTAGTACGGGCATGCTAAGTCACTTCTAAGCTAAGTTGTGTTTGATTCTTTGAGACCCCATGGACTGTAGCACACCAGCCTCCTCTGTCCATGGGGATTCTCCAGGCAAGAATACTGGAGTGGGTTGCCATGCCTCTGCCAGGGGATCTTCCCAACCCAGGGATCAAACCCATGTCTCTTATGTTTCCTGTATTGACAGGCAAGTTTTTTTTACCACTAGCGTGCCTGGGAAGACACTACCTGTAGTAACAGGTAAGAATTATTGAGCAGCTACTGGGTGTCAGGCATGGTTTAAGTGCATTCTATATGTGTGTGTGTATGTGTGTGTATATATACATATGTATATATATTGAACATTAACTCATTCAACTATCACAATAACCCTATTGGATCAGTTCAGTTCAGTTGCGTCTGACTCTTTGTGACCCCATGGACTGCAGTTCGCCAGGCTTCCCGGTCTATCACCAACTCCTGGAGCTTGCTCAAGCTCATGTCCACCGAGTTGGTGATGCCATCCGACCATCTCATCTGCTTCTCTTCCTGCCTTTAGTCTTTCCCAGCAATCAGGGTCTTTTCCAATGAGTCAGTTCTTCACATTAGGTGGCCAAAGTATTGGAGTTTCAGCATCAGTCTTTCCAATGAATATTCAGGACTGATTTCCTTTAGGATTGACCGATTTGATCTCCTTGCAGTCCAAGGGACTCTCAAGAGTCTTCTCCAACACCACAGTTCAAAAGCATCAGTTCTTCAGTGTTCAGCTTTCTTTATGGTTCAACTCTCCCTATTGGATAATTATTGTTAGTCCCACTCTACACCAAGAAAACTGGAATCAGCCTGTGGTAGATTGCATAATGCCCCTTCCTTCTCACAGAGATAAATAAGCAAATCCTAATCCATGCAAACTGTGAACATTACCTTACATGAAAAAGGAGAAATATTACTTTACATGGCAAACAAGGGGATTAAATTAGGATTTTGAGGTGGAGAGGCTATCCTGGATTATCTGGGTATGCCCCAAATAAAATCACAAGTATCCTTATGAGAGGGAGGCAGAGGGAGATGTTACAACACAGAAGAGAAGGCAGTGGGGCCAAGAAGGCAGAGATTGGAGTGATGGCAGCCACAAGCCAAGGAATGCCAATAGTCACCAGAAATCATGACGGAAAGGAAGATAGAATATAATTTTATGTTATTGTTGATGTGGTTTCTCTCTGTAATGATTACCCATCTATCCATTTCTTTATTGGGTTATCTTTTTCCTGGGAGTACTTATATAGGCTAGATACTTTGTTAGGTGTGTAGTAAATGTACTTTTCAGTATGTAACATGGCTTTTCATGTTGTTTATCTTGTTTTTGTTGTCGTTCAGTCACTAAGTCATATGACTCTTTGGAACCCCATGAAATGCAGCATACCAGGCTTCCCTGTCCTTCACTCTTTCCTAGAATTTGCTTAAGTTCATGTTCATTGAGTCAGTGAGCCCATCCAACCATATCATCAGTCATCCCTTTCTCCTTCTGCCTTCAGTCTTTCCCAGCATCAGGGTTTTCCCCAATGAGTTGGCCCTTCACATCAGGTGGCCAAAGTATTAGATCTTCAGCATCAGTCCTTCCAATGAATATTCAGGACTGATTTCCTTTAGGGTTGACTGGTTTGACCTCCTTGTTGTCCAAGAGTCTTCTCCAGCATCACAGTTCGAAAACATCAATTCTTTGGCGCTAAGCCTTCTTTATGGTCCAACTCTCATATCCGTACACAACTGCTAGAAAAAAACATAGCTTTGACTATACAGACCTTTGTTGGCAAACTGATTTCTCTGCTTTTTAATATGTGGTCTATATTTGTCATAGCTTTTCTTCCAAGAAGTAAGCATCTTTTAATTTTATGGCTACCATTACCATCTTCAGTGATTTTGGAGATCAAGAAAATAAAATCTGCCATTTTTTCCATTTATTCAACATCTATTTGCCATAAAGTAATGGGACTGGATGCCATGATCTTAGTTTTTTGAATGTCGAATTTTAAGCCAGCTTTTTCACTTTCCTCTTTTACCTTTATGAAGAGACACTTTACTTTCTCTTCGATTTCTGCCATTAGGGTGGTATCATCTGCATATCTGAAGTTGTTGATATTTTTCATGACAATTTTGATTCCAACTTGTGACTCATCCAGCCCAGCATTTCTCATGATGTACTCTGCATGTAAGTTAAATAAGCAGGGTGACAATATACAGCCTGGACATACTCCTTTCCCAATTTGGAACCAGTCTGTTGTTCTATGTCTGGTTCTAACTGTTGTTTCTTGACCTACGTACAGTTTTGACCCACATCCCTCCCCATCATATCCCTCCAGGTTGTCACAGAGCACTGGCTTTGGGTGCCCTATGCCATACATCAAACTTGCACTGGTTATCTGTTTTACATATGGTAATGTATATGTTTCAATGCTAGTCTCTCAAATCATGCTGTCCTCTCCTTCTCCCACTGAGTCCAGAATCTGTTGTTTATGTCTGTGTCTCCTTTGCTGCCCTGCATGTAGGATCATCATTACCATTTTTCTAGATTCCACATATAAGAATATATATGGTATTGTCTTTCTTTTTCTGACTTACTTCACTCTGTATAATAGGCTCTAGATTTATCCACCACATTAGAACTGAGTCAAATGCTTTCCTTTTTAGAGATGAGTAATATACTCCTTGGAAGAAAAGTTATGACCAACCTAGATAGCATATTGAAAAGCAGAGACATTACTTTGCCAACAAAGGTCCATCTAGTCAAGGTTATGGTTTTTCCTGTGGTCATGTATGGATGTGAGAGTTGGACTGTGAAGAAAGCTGAGCTCCAAAGAATTGATGCTTTTCAACTGTGGTGTTGGAGAAGACTCTTGAGAGTCCCTTGGACTGCAAGGAGATCCAACCAGTCCATTCTAAAGGAGATCAGCCCTGGGTGTTCTTTGGAAGGAATGATGCTAAAGCTGAAACTCCAATACTTTGGCCACCCCATGCGAAGAGTTGACTCATTGGAAAAGACTTTGATGCTGGGAGGGATTGGGGGCAAAAGGAAAAGGGGACGACAGAAGATGAGATGGCTGGATGGCATCACCAACTCGATGGACGTGAGTTTGAGTGAACTCCGGGAGATGGTGATGGACAGGGAGGCCTGGTGTGCTGCGGTTCATGGGGTCACAGAGAGTTGGACACGACTGAGCAACTGAACTGAATATACTCTGTTTATATGTGTACCCTCTTCCAACAACACACCCCCTTCCAACAACAAAAGAGAAGACTCTACACATGGACATAACCAGGTGGTCAATACCAAAATCAGATTGATTATATTCTTTGCAGCCAAAGATGGAGAAGCTATATACAATCAGCAAACACAGGACTGGGAGCTGACTGTGGCTCAGATCATGAACTCCTTATTGCCAAATACAGACTTAAAATGAAGAAAGTAGGGAAAGCCACTAGACCATTCAGGTATGACCTAAATAAAATTCCTTATGATTATACAGTGGAAGTGAGAAAAAGATTTAAGGGCCTAGATCTGATAGATAGAGTGCCTGAAGAACTATGGATGGCGATTCATGACACTGTACAAGAGACAATGATCAAGACCATCCCTATGGAAAAGAAATGCAAAAAGGCAAAATGGTTGTCTGAGGAAGCCTTACAAATAGCTGAGAAAAGAGAAGAAGCTAAAGGCAAAGGAGAAAAGCAGAGATATACTCATTTGAATTCAGAGTTCCAAAGAATAGCAAGGAGAGATAATAAAGCCTTCCTCAGTGATCAATGCAAAGAAATAAAGGAAAATAATAGAATGGAAAAGACTAGAGATCTCTTCAAGAAAATTAGAGACACCAAGGGAACATTTCATGCCAAAGATGGGCACAATAAAGGACAAAAATGGTATGGACCTAATAGAAGCAGAAGATATTAAGAAGAGGTTGCAAGAATACACAGAAGAACTATACAAAAAAGATCTTCATGACCCAGATAACCATGATGGTATGATCACTCACCTAGAGCTAGACATCCTGGAATGGGAAGTCAAGTGGGCCTTAGGAAGCATCACTATGAACAAAGCTAGTGGAGGTGATGGAATTCCAGTTGAGATATTTGAAATCCTAAAAGATAATGCTGTGAAAGTGTTGCACTCAGTATGCCAGCAAATTTGGAAAACTCAGCAGTGGCCATAGGACTGGAAAAGGTCAGTTTTCATTCCTATCCCAAAGAAAGGCAATGCCAAAAATGTTCAAACTACCACACAATTGCACTCATCTCACATGCTAGCAAATTAATGCTCAAAATTCTCGAAGGCAGGCTTCTATAGTACGTGAACTGTGAATTTCCAGATGTTCAAACTGGATTTAGAAAAGGTAGAGGAACCAGAGATCAAATTGCCAACATCTGTTGGATATTGAAAAAGCAAAAGAGTTCCAGGAAAACATCTACTTCTGCTTTATTGACTACACCAAAGCCTTTGACTGTGTGGATCACAACAAACTGTGGAAAATTCTTAAAGAGATGGGAATGCCAGATCCCCTTATTTGCCTCCTGAGAAATCTGTATGCAGGTCAAGAAGCAACAGTTAGAACTGGACATGGAACAACGAACTGGTTCCAAATTGGGAAAGGAGTTCATGAAGAGTGTATATTGTCACCCTGGTTATTTAACTTTATATGCAGAGTACATCATGCAAAATGCTGGGCTGGATGAAACACAAGCTGGAATCAAGATTGCTGAGATACATCAATAACTTCAGATATGCAGATGACACCACCGTTATGGCAGAAAGCAAAGAGGAACTAGAGTCTCCTGATGAAAGTGAAAGAGGAGAGTGAAAAAGTTGGCTTAAAACTCAACATTCAGAAAACTAAAATCGTGACATCTGGTCCCATCACTTTATGGCAAATAGATAGGGAAACAATGGAAACAGTGGCAGACTTTATTTTCTTGGGCTCCAAAATCACTATAGATGGTGACTGCAGCCATGAAATTAAAAGACGCTTGCTCCTTGGATGAAAAGCTATGACCAACCTAGACAGCATATTAAAAACCAGAGACTTGACTTTGCCAAGAAAGGTCTGTCTAGTCAAATCTATGGTTTTCCCAGCAGTCATGTATCGAAGTGATAGTTAGACTATAAAGAAAGCTAAGCGCCGAAGAATTGATGCTTTTTGAACTGTGGTGTTGGAGAAGACTCCTGAGAGTCCCTTGGACAGCAAGGAGATCCAACCAGTCCACCCTAAAGGAGATCAGTCCTGGGTGTTCATTGGAAGAACTGATGTTGAAGCTGAAACTCCAATACTTTGGCCACCTCATGTGAAGAGCTGACTCATTTGAAAAGACCCTGATCCTGGGAAAGATTGAGGGTAGGAGGAGAAGGGGACGACAGAGGATGAGATGGCTGGATGGGATCACCGACTCAATGGACATGGGTTTGGTTGGACTCCGGAGTTGGTGATGGACAGGGAGGCCTGGCATGCTGCAGTTCATGGGGTTGCAAAGAGTCGGACATAACTGAGCTACTGGACTGAACTGAATACAGAGTAAAATTCATAAACAAAGTTAGGACAGTAGGGACAGAACAGAACTGAACTGAATAATGAGGTTTGTCATGCATTTTCTTTTGTGTTTATTAGTCATATGTATGGAGAAGAAATGGTAATCCACTCCAATATTCTTGCTTGGAGAATCCCATGGACAGAGGAGCCTGATAGCTTCCTAGTCTATGGTGTTTCAAGAGTCGGACATGACTTAGTGACAGAACCAGCCATCTGTATGTCTTCTTTGGAGAAATATCTGTTTAGGTCTTCTGCCTACTTTTTGATTGGGTTGTTCATTTTTCTGATATTGAGATGCATGAGCTGCTTGAGTATTTTGAAGATTAATTCTTTGTCAGTTGTTCAGTTTGCTATTATTTTCACCTATTCTGAAGGCTGTCTTTTCACCTTGCTTATAGCTTCCTTCATTGTGCAAAATCTTTTAAATTTAATTAGGTCCCATTTGTTTATTTTTGTTTTTATTTCCATTAGTCTGGGAGGTAGGTCATAGAGGATCTTGCTGTGATTTATGTCAGAGAGTGTTCTGCCTGTTTTCCTCTAAGAGTTTTATAGTTTTTGGTCTTACCTTTAGATCTTTAATCCATTTTGAGTGTATTTTTGTGTGTGGTGTTACAAAGTATTCTAATTTATTTCTTTTACACATAGTTGACCAGTTTTCCCAGCACCACTTATTGAAGAGTGTGTCTTTTCTCCATTGTATATTCTTGCCTCCTTTGTCAAAGATAAGGTGTCCATAGGTGCTTGGATTTATCTCCAGGCTCTCTAATTTGTTCCATTGATCTATATTTCTGTTTTTGTGCCAGTACCATACCGTCTTGATGACTGTAGCTTTGTAGTATAGTCTGAAGTCGGGAAGGTTGATTCCTCCAGTTTTATTCTTCTTAAGATTGCTTTGGCTACTTGGGGTCTTTTGTGTTTCCATACAAATTGTGAAGTTATTTGTTCTAGTTCTATGAAAAATACCATTGGTAGTTTGTTACAGATTGCACTGAATCTATAGATTGTTTTGGGTAGTATAGTCATTTTCACTATAGTGATTCTTCCAATCCAAGACGATGGTATGTTTCTCCATATATTTGTGTCATCTTTGATTTCTTTCATCAGTGTTTTACAGTTTTCTGTATAGAGGTCTTTTGTCTCTTTAGGTAAATTTATTCCTAAGTATTTTATTCATTTTGTTGCAAAGGTGAATGGGATTGTTTCCTTAATTTCTCTGATTTTTCATTTTTAGTGTATAGGAATGCAAGGGATTTCTGTATATTAACTTTATATCCTGTGACTTTACTATATTCATTGATTCATTCTAGTAATTTTCTGGTGGCATCTTCAGGGCTTTCTATGTAGAGAACCATGTCATCTGCTAACAGTGAGAGTTTTACTCTTTTTCCAATCTGGATTCTTTTTATTTCTTTTTCTTCTCTATGGCTAGAACTTTTTCTTCTCTATTTCTATGGCTAGGACTTTTAAAACTATGTTGAATAGTAGTGGTGAGAGTGGGCACCCTTGTCTTGTTCCTGATTTTAGAGAAAATGCTTTTGATTCTTTGCAATTGAGGATAATGTTTGCTGTGGTTTGCCCTGTATGGCTTTTATTATTTTGAGATATGTTTCTTCTATGCCTACTTTCTGGAGAGTTTTTATCATAAATGGGTGTTGAATTTTGTCAAAGGCTTTCTCTGCATCTGCAGAAATAGTCATATAGTTTTTGTCTTTCAATTTGTTAATATGGTGTGTCACATTGATTTATTTGCATATATTGAAGAATTCTTGTATCCCTGGGATGAAGCCCACTTGATCATGATATATGATTTTTTTAGTATGTTGTTGAATTCTCTTTGCTAGAATTTTGTTGTGGAAATACAGCTTGTACATCTGGGAGTTCTCAGTTCAAGTACTGCTGAAGCTTAGATTGAAGGATTTTGGGTATAAACTTGCTAGCCTGTGAAATGAGCACAGTTGTACAGTAGTTTGAACATTCTTTGGCATTTTCCTTCTTTGATATTGGAATGAAAATGGAACTTTTCCAGTCCTGTGGCCACTGCTGAGTTTTCCAAATTTGCTGACATATTGAGTGCAGGATTTTAACAGCATCATGTTTTAGGGTTTTAAATAGCCCAGCTGGAATGCTATCACCTCCACAGCTTTGTTTGTATTAATGCTCCCTAAGCATATTAAAAAGCAGAGACATTACTTTGCCTACAAAGGTCCGTCTAGTCAAGGCTATGGTTTTTCCAGTGGTCATGTATGGATGTGAGAGTTGGACTGTGAAGAAAGCTGAGCGCGGAAGAATTGATGCTTTTGAACTGTGGTGTTGGAGAAGACAGACTCTTGAGAGTCCTTTGGACTGCAAGGAGATCCAATGAATCCATCCTAAAGGAGATCAGTCCTGGGTGTTCATTGGAAGGACTGATGCTGAAGCTGAAACTCCAATACTTTGGCCACCTCATGCAAAGAGTTGACTCATTGGAAAAGACCCTGATGCTGGGAGGGATTGGGGGCAGGAGTAGAAGGGGATGACAGAGGATGAGATGGCTGGATGGTATCAGTGACTCGATGGACATGAGTTTGAGTAAACTCTGAGAGTTGATGATGGACAGGGAGGCCTGGTGTGCTGCAATTCATGGGGTCGCAAAGAGTCAGACAGGATTGAGCGACTGAACTGAACTGAACTGAAGGCCCACTTGACTTCACACTCCAGGCTGTCTGGTTCTAGGGTTGAGTGACCACACCATCACCGTTATCCAGGTTATTAAGACTTTTTTGTACAGTTCCATGTATTCTTGCCACCTCTTCTTAATCTCTTCTGCTTGTGTTAGGTCCTTACTCTTTCTGTCTTTATTGTGCCCGTCTTTGCATGAAATGTTCCCTTGGTATCTCTAAATTTCTTGAAGAGATCTGTTAACTTTTATATTTTTATTTAGTCAAATTTAAAAGTTTTAATTTATATCTGTTTGTTATTTGAAAGAACTTTCTAACCTCCCATTTTCTTCTACAAGTTTGACTTTTTTAGAAAGTTTAGGTCTTTCCTCTATCTGAAATTTCCTTTTTAAAAAAAAAATTGAAGAAGTGTTGATTTATAATATTGTGTTATTAATAATTTCAAGTGTACAGCAAAGTGGTATATATATTCTTTTTCAAATTCTTTTCTATTATAGCTTATTACAAGATACTGAATATAGTTGCTTCTGCCAAGTTGCTTCAGTCGTGTCCGATTCTGTGTGACCCCATAGATGGCAGCCCACCAGGCTCCCCCGTCCCTGGGATTCTCCAGGCAAGAACACTGGAGTGGGTTGCCACCTCCTTCAATGCATGAAAGTGAAAAGTGAAAGTGAAGTCGCTCAGTCGTGTTCGACTCTTCGCTACCCCGTGGACTGCAGCCCACCAGGCTCCTCCGCCCATGGGATTTTCCAGGCAAGAGTACTGGAGTGGCGTGCCATTGCCTTCTCCGATAGTTGCTTCTACTATACAGTAAATTCTTGTTTATGTGTTTTATATATAGAGTGTGTATCTGCTAATCCCATCAGTTCAGTTCAGTTGCTGACTCTTTGTGATCCCATGGACTGCAGCATGCCAGGCTTACTCCTAATTTATTCCTCCCTGGAATTTACTTGTGAGAATAGTATGTAGGGACATAATTATTCCCCAAATGGAGAATCAGTTATCTCAATAACATTATTAAGAGATCCAGTTTCCTTCTGTTTCACATGAATCCATTTTTGAGCTGTCAATTACATTCTTCTGGTCTATTGCCTATCCTTACAATAATACAAACAGTATTAATTCCTACAGTTTTAGAATATGTTTTGATGTTTGGTAGGGTAAGCTCTCTTCTTTTCTAAACTTGCTTTTACTACATTTGTATATTTACATTTTAAAAATTAAAAAAATAAATTTATTTTTCTATTAAGATAAAAATTTTAGAGAAGTTTATGCTTATTAGCAAAATTGAGGGAAATGCACAGAGATTTTCCATATATTTCCTGCTCCCACACATGCACAGCATCCCCTATTATCAACATCTTCACTAAAGTAGTACATTTGTTACAGTGATAGACCTATGTTGCCATGTCACCCAAAGTCCATAGGTTACATTAGGATTAATGCTTGGTGTTGTACATTCTATGGGTTTGCAAAAATGTATAATGACATGTATACATCCTTAGGTCACTGTACAGAATATTTTCACTTCCCTAAAAATTCCATATGCTCTACCTACTCATCCTTCCTTCCTCCTAACCTTGGCAACCACTGGTATATTGTCTTCATAGTTTTGCCTTTTCAAAATGTCATAGGATTTGAATCATACAGTATGTATGTAGCCTTTTCAGATGGCTTATTTCACTTGGTAATATGTATTTAAGGTTCTTCTATATCTTTTCATGACAGGATAGCTCATTTCTTTTTAGAGCTGAATACTATTCCATTATCTGAATATATCACAGTTACCCATTCACAGACTGAGGAATATCTTAGCAGCTTTCAGTTTTAGAAATTATGAATAAAGGTACTATAAACATCCATGGGCAAGTTTTTATGTGGACATGAGTTTTCAGCTCCTAAGGGTAAATATCAAGGGATACAATTGTTGGATCACATGGTAAGAGGATGTTTAGTTTCATAAGAAACAGCCAAACTGTCTTCCAAAGTAGATGAACCATTTTTATGTTTATATATGCATTTAGTTAATTAACTTGATTATCACAGTAAGTTTAGTGCATGTTTATCATCTCATATTTGGAGAAGAAAATGGTAGCCCACTCCAGTATTTTTGCCTGGAGAATTCCATGGACAGAGGAGCCTGGCAGACTACAGTACATGGGGTTGCAAAAGAGTTGGACACGACTGAGTGACTCTCACTCACTCATCATCTCATATTGATACAACATTAAAGAAATAGAAAAAAATCTTCGTTGTGATAACTCTAAGGATTTCTTCTTTTTTTATTGATGTATAATTGCTTTACAATATTTTGTTTCTGATGTACAATGAAGTGAATCAACTATATGTATACATAAATCCCCTTTTTCATGGACCTTCTCCCCCCTCCCCACCCCTGTCCCATCCATCTTGGTCATCACAGAGCAGTGAGCTGAGCTCCTTGTACTATATAGCAGGTTCCCACTAGCTATCTATTTTACAGATGGTAATGTATATATTTCAGTCCTAATCTTCCATTCGTCCCATCCTTGTCTTCTTCCCCTGTGTCCACATGTCTGTTCTGTATGTCTGTGTTTCTATTCCTGCCCTACAAATAAGTTCATCTGTACCCTTTTACTAGATTCCACATATATGATACTTGTTTTTCTCTTTCTGACACAATTCACTCTGTATAACAGACTCTAGGTCCATCTACATCTCTACAAATGACCCAGTTTTGTTTCTTTTAATGGCAGAGTAATATTCCATTGTATATATGTACAACATCTTTGTATTTTATTGAAGTATTTTTTTAAAAATAGATATATTTTATTGAAGTATTGTTGACTTACAATATTTCAGGTGCACAGCAAGGTGATTCAGTTATGCAAATACACATATGTTATTTTTGAAATTATTTTCCATCATGGGTTATTATAAGATACTGGCTATAGTTCCCTATGTTATATCGTAAGCCTTTGCTGCTTGTTGCATATCTATTTTTTGATTAGAAATCTATCATTCTATTTATAATAAGTCCAACAAGTGGAATCAATATGTTATAATTTTTTTAGTTGGGCAAAATTCATGTTTTCCAAGATGTATATATTATGCATTTGTGTATATATATATATATATATACACAAAAGCTTTTCTACTACACTTGATAAAGGCTGAGAATAGAACATAAAAAAAAAAAGAGAAATTAGGGAACATAAACTAAATGAAATGGGAGCACTGAATATGAAGTAGAAAAACTGAAACAAACTAGATAAAAGTAAAAGATCATCATATAGTCCAGTTATTTTTTAAAAATGACTGCTCATTAGAAACTTATCTGGAGCTCTGGAGAAAAAAAGCAATACCTGAACATTTGTATTTTTCAAAAAATTTCAAGATAATTCTCATATGCACGTGTAATTTAAAAAGTGATTACAGGGTTTTCTATTAAATCCTAGTTTTGGTGATATACAGTTCTATTACTTTTCTGATGATCAGTCATGATACAATGGTATAAAGTGAGTAATAGTTACACAATCACAGTAGTAAAAGATGTTTGTCAGCTTTCACAATCAATAGCCAGGCCAAAAAAACCAAAAAGATAATTACAATTGCAAGCCATACTGGGAACGTGATTAATTTAACAATATAAAATAATTACATAGAATTTTGGCGGGGGAGGGCGGAGGTGTCAAGCAGAGTGATGTGGTAAGTAGAAGTGCATACATGCACATGTTTTCATCCACACAGTCAGTCTATGTCTTGGTTGGTGCATTTAAGGTAATTATCAATATGTATGATCCTATTACCATTTTCTTAATTGTTTGGGGTTTATTTTCTGTAGGTCTTTTCCTTCTCTTGTGTTCCCTGCCTAGAGAAGTTCCTTTAGCATTTGTTGTAAAGCTGTTTTGGTGGTGCTGAATTCTCTTAACCTTAGTTTGTGTGGAAAGCTATTGATTTCTCCATCAAAACTGAAGGAGAGTCTTGCTGGGTATAGTATTCTTGGTTGTAGGTTCTTCCCTTTCATCACTTTAAATATATCACGCCCTTCTGGCTTGTAGAGTTTCTGTTGAGAAATCAGCTGGTAGCCTGATGGGAGTTCCCTTATATGTTATTTGTCATTTTTCCTGTGTTGCTTTTAATACTTTATCTCTGTCTTTAATTTTTGTCAGTTTGATTACTATTTATCTTGATGTGTTACTCCTTGCGTTTATCCTTTCTGGGACTCTCTGTGCTTCCTGGACTTGGTTGACTATTTCCTTTCCCATGCTCAGAAAGTTTTCAGCTATTATCTCTTCAAATATTCTCAGCTCCTTTCTCTCTGTCTTCTCTCTCTGACCCCTATAATGCGAATGTTGGTGTGTCTGATGTTGTCCCAGAGGTCTCTTAGGCTGTCTCCATTTCTTTTCATTCTTTTTCTATATTCTGTTCTGTGGCAGTGATTTCCACCATTCTGACCTCCAGGTCATTTACCCATTCTTCTGCCTTAGTTATTCTGCTGTCGATTTCTTTTAGTGTATTATTCATCTTAGTTTGTTACTTCTTTAGTTCTTCTAGGTCTTTGGTAAACATTTATTGCATTTTCTCCATCTTTGCCTCCATTGTTTTTCTGAGATCCTGAATCATCTTCACTATCATTCTGAATTCTATTTCTGGAAGGTTGCCTGTCTCCACTTCACTTAGTTGTTATTCTGAGATTTTATCTTGTCCCTTCATCTGGAACATAACTTTCTGCTATTTTGTCGTGATTAACTTTCTGTAATATGGTTTTTGTTTTAGCTGCTTGAGACTGTGCTGCTTTTTGCTTCTCCTATCTGCCCTCTGATGGATGAGGCTGAGAGGCCATTTATGCTTGTTCATGAAAGGGACTGGAAATCCACTCTAGTACTATTGCCTGGAAAATCCCTGGTAGGCTACAGTCCATGGGGTCACAAAGAGTCGGACAAGACTGAGCGACTTCACTTTTCATTTATGGGAGGGACTGGCAATGGGAAAAACTGGGTCTTGCTCCAGTGGGCAGGGCCTCACTCAGTAAAGTTTTAATCCAGTTATCTGCTGATGGGTGGGTGGCACTCCCTCCCTGGTAGTTGTTTGGCCTGAAGCAACCCAGCCCTGGGGTCTGTAGGCTCTATGGTAGAGTTAACAGTTAACTTGCAGAGGGTTTATACCAAGGGAGACCTTCCAGCACCCCACTTCCTGTGCGATCCCCTGCTGACCCACACCTCCACAGTAGGTCCTCTAACACTGCACGTAGTTTTGGTTCAATCTTCTGTTGGGTCACTGCTCCTCTCCTCTGGGTTTTGGTGTGTGAAAAATTTTGATTGTGCCCTCCAAGACTATAGTCTTTGTTTCCCTCAGTCCTCTGGAAGCCTATAATCAAATCCTGCTGGCACTCAAGGCCAGATTCCCTGGGGATTCCCAGTCCCTTTGTCAGATCCCCAGGCTGAGGAGCCTGACATGGGGTTCAGAACCTTCACAATAGTGAAGGTACTTTGCTGCTGTTGTTCTCCAGTCTGTTGCCACCACTCAGTGGGTATGGAATTTGTATTTATCATGATTGTGCCCCTCCTACCATCTTGCATGGCTTATTCTTTGTCTTTGGACATGGGGTATCTTTTTTGGTGGGTTCCAGCATCTTCCTATTGATGGTTGTTCAACAGCTAGTTGCAGTTTTGATTTTCTCACAGGAGGAGATAAGAGCACTACTCCACCATCTTGAGCCAGAAGCCTCTATGTACCACATCTGCATTATCCATTCATCTGTCAATGGACATTTAGGTTCCTTCTACATCCTGAATATTGTAAATAATGCTGGAATGAATATTGGGGTACACATGTCTTCTTGAATTATGGTTTTCTCTGAGTATATGCCCAGTAGTGGGATTGCTGGATCATATGGTAGTTCTATTTTTAGTTTTTAAAGGAACCTCCATACTGTTCTCCATGTGCTGTGCTAAGTCACTTCAGTCATGTCTGACTCTTTCTCAAAGAACCAGCTTTTAGTTTTATTAATCTTTACTATTGTTTCTTTCATTTCTTTTTCATTTATTTCTGCTCTGATCTTTATTATTTCTTTCCTTCTGCTAATTTTTTTTCGGTTCTTCTTTTTCCAGTTGTTTTAGGTGTAAAGTTAGGTTGTCTATTTGATGTTTTTCCTGTTTCTTGAGGTAGGATTGTATTGCTATAAACTTCCCTCTTAGAACTGCTTTTGCTGTATCCCATAGGTTTTGACTTGACATGTTTTCATTGTCATTTGTTTCTAGAAAATTTTTGATTACCCTTTTGATTTCTTCAATAACCTGTTGGTTATTTAGAGGCATATTGTTTAATCTCCATGTGTTTGTGTTTTTTTACAGTTTTTTTTCTTGTAATTGATATCTAGTCTCAAAGCATTGTTGTCAGAAAAGATGCTTGATATGATTTCAATTTTCTTAAAATTACTGAGGTTTGATTTGTGACCCAAAATGTGGTCTATTCTGGAGAATGTTCCATGTGTGCTTGAGAAGAAGGTGCATTCTTTACATTTGGATGGGATGTCCTGAAGATATCAATGAGACCCATCTCACTTAATGTATCATTTAAGACTTGTGTTTCCTTATTAATTTTCTGTTTTGATGATCTGTCCATTGGTGTGAGTGGGGTGTTAAAGTCTCCTACTATTATTGTTTTACTGTCAGTTTCTCCTTTTATGTCTTTTAGTGTTTGTCTTATGTATTGAGGTGCTCCTATGTTGGGTGCATAGATATTTGCAATTGTTATGTCTTCCTCTTGGATTGATCCCTTGATCATTATATAGTGTTCTTCCTTTTCTCTTGTAATAGTCTTTATTTTAAGGCCTATTTTGTTTGTTATGAAGATTGCTATTCCAGTTTTTTTTTGCTTCCCATTTGCATGGAATATATTTTTCCATCCTCTCACTTTCAGTCTAAATGTGTCTTTAGGTCTGAAGTATAGCCAGCATATATATGGATCTTGTTTTTGTATCCATTCAACCAGTCTGTGTCTTTTGGTTGGAGGATTTAATCCGTTTACATTCAAAGTAATTATTGATATATATGTTCTTATTGCCATTTTCTTAGTTGTCTGGGGATTGATTTTGTAGATCTTTTTCTTCCATTGTATTTCTTGACTATGTAAGTCCCTTTAACATTTGTTATAAAGCTAGTTTGGTGGTATTGAATTCTCTTAACTTTTGCTTTTCCGAAAAGCTTTTTATTTCTCTGTCAATTTTGAATGAGATCCTTGCCAGGTACAGTAATCTTGGTTGTAGGTTTTTCCCTTTCAGTACTTTAAATATATCCTGCCATTCCCCTCTGGCCTGCAGAGTTTCTGCTGAAAGATCAGCTGTTAAGCATATGGGTTTCCCTTGTATGTTACTTATTGCTTTTCCCTCACTGTTTTTAATATTCTTTCTTTGTGTTTAATCTTTGTTAGTTTGATTAGTATATGTCTTGGCCTGTTTCGCCTTGGGTTTATCCTATATGGGACTCTTTGCACCTCTTGGACTTAATTGATTATTTCCTTTTCCATGTTGGAGAAAATTTCAACTATAATCTCTTCAAAAATTTTCTTTTTCTCTTCTCCTGGGACCCCTATAATTCAAATGTTGGTGCATTTTATATTGTCCCAGAGATCTCAGAGACTATCCTCAGTTCTTTTCATTCTTCTTGCTTTATTCTGCTCTTCAGAAGTTATTTCCACCATTTTATCTTCCACTCACTGATTTGTTCTGCTTCAGATATTCTGCTATTGATTCCTTTCAGAGTATTTTTAATTTCAGTAATTGTGTTGTTTGTCTCTGTATGTTTATTCTTTAATTCTCGTAGGTCTTTGTTAATTGATTCTTTTCAATTTTCTCCATTCTGTTTTCGAGGTTTTGATCATCTTTGCTATCATTGTTCTGAATTCTTTTTCAGGTAGTTTGCCTATTTCCTCTTCATTTATTCGGACTTCTGTGTTTCTAGTTTGTTCATTCATTTGTGTAGTATTTCTCTGCCTTTTCATTATTAGTATTTTTTTAAACTTACTGTGTTTGAGGTCTCCTTTTCCCTAAGGTTGGTCCAGTGGTTTCTGTAAGCATCATATAGGGTGAGATTTGTGCTGAATTTTTTTCCCCTCTGATGGGCAAGGCTCAGTAAGGTGGTAATCCTGTCTGCTGCTGATTGGGTTTGTACTTTTGTTTGTTGTTTAGATGAAGCTCCTGCACAGGGTGCTACTGGTGGTTGGGTGATGCTGGGTCTTGTATTCAAGTGGTTTCCTTTGTGTGAGTTCTCACTATTTGATACTCCCGAGGGTTAGTTCTCTGGTAGTCTAGCGTCTTGGAGTCAGTGCTCCCACTCCAAAGGCTCAGGGCTTGATCTCTGGTCAGGAATGAAGATTCCACAAGTGGTTTGTTATGGCATTGAGATTGAAAGAAATACCCCAAAACGAGAAACCAAAGATGAACCCCAGACAAATGGTAGTTACAAAATCAGACAAATAATAATTGAAATAATGGAATGTACACATATACATATACACCCATAAGCAAAATCAAAACAGTCCAACAAAAATAAAGTACAATAGATTGACCTGGCAACCAAAGGAAACCAAAAATTATATTTACCAGTTAAGAACAAAACTAACTAAAGCACAGACTAGAAAACAAAACCAAAGCAAGGTGCCAAGTGGGGAATAAGGCAATGAAAATAAAGCTAACAAATATGTTGAGAGGAGAGGAAAGAAAGAAAAGAAAGAAAGAATAGATATGCAAAGTTAAATAGAGGTAGATAAAGAAGATTTATATACATTAAAGATTAACTGTGAGGGGAAAAGAATAGTAGGAAAAGCAAACAAAGGAATAAATATAGAAAAATGATAGATTTTAAAAATTAAAATTAAAAAAAGAGAAAAGAAAAAAAGGAAAGAAGAAAGGAAGGAAAAAAAATAAAAAAGAGGAAAACTCCACAGAACAGCAAATGTCCAATGTAGAGGTAGAGGTTTATAACAACAATAAAAAATGTGACTAAGGAAAAAAAAAAGCCCAAAAGCTTAATTAGATTTCATACTGCCAATAAAATTGACAACTACAACAGAGGGGGGAAAATGGGAAAAAAAAAAAAAAAAAAAAAAAAAAAATCCAGAAGAATCTATAGAACAAGTCAAAACACAAAAATAATAAATGTTTTTTTCTTGAGTCACTGCTGTCAGAGTCCTTTCCCTCACTGGGAGTCACAGCCCACCCCACCTTCCTAGGATGCCCTCCAACACTGTGCTGGTCTCTGGACCTGCTGTGGGGTGCATCTCATAATCTAATCTGGTCCTACTCCTGTGTGTTCTTGCCTTCAATGTCCACAGCTATCAGAACTAGTGCATTTTCTTTTGTGGGAGCTCTCAGTGTCCTTTTATATATTCCATAGACACAGAGTCTGCCTAGTTGATCCTGTGGATTTAATCCACAGCTTGTAAGGCTGGTGGGAAGGTTTTGGGTCTTCTTCCTTAGCCACACTGATCCTGGGTTTCAATTGTGGTTTTATTTCCACCTCTGCATGTGGGTCATCCACTGGGGTTTGCTCCTTAGGCTGCCCTGGAGGATTTGGGTTTGCCCCAATGAGGGCCAGGTGTGGAGGTGGTGCAGCTGCTTGGGTCACAAGCGGTTCTGGCAGCACCAGGTATTCAGGGGAGTTGGCAGGTAGGGCAGCAGGAAATACAGTGCTCTAGAAGGGCATGGAAACCAGTATTGGCCCGTACCCTCCAGTATTCTTCCCTGGAGAACTCCCTTGACAAAAAAGCCTGGCAGGCCACAGTCCACAGGGTGACAAAGAGCTGGACACAACTGAAGTGACCCTGCATGCATAGACGCAAGACTTTTTTTTTGCCTGTGGCAGCTCTGCCCCAGTGAGTGTTGAGTGTGAAGGTGGTGCAGCTGCTTGGGTTGTGGGGACCCTGGCGGTGCCAAGTGTGTAGGGACATGGACTGCCTCCACTGCAGGAGTTGTGGTCCTATCAGTGTCTTTTTGTGAGCCTCTGGTAGCTGACAATCAGAAGGCCTCTTTGGCCAGTCTTTTCCATAGCTCCGCCCATTCAGGCACATAGAGGGGCCACCCTGGCTGGGGTCCTACTCTGTAGATTGGTGCATCAGGCACTTAAAGGGGCACACTGGGTGGGGTCCTACTCTGTAGTTCGGGTGTGTCAGGCACTTGATGGACCAGCCTCTCTATTGTTCAGCTGCAGATGCTGGCTTGTGGGGAGAGAGAGGCTATGGTAATGGCTCCACCCCCTACTCATGAGTCAGCAATATCCCCTAGCTCCCATGGCTGCCTGACTGCTCCACAGGCATTTCCCACCACGATCTTCTCCTTCACATCCCCTAATTCCATCTTTCCACAGTCACCAGCAGCCCTCACCCTGGGAAGCTCCACAATCCCTAAACTCTAGCTCCCAGCCACTGTGCCTTCTAGGGGACCTGTGTCCCTGTCTGAGGTATGTACGGCCGCAGTAAGGACTGTCTGATTCCCATTCCATTTAGGCTGCCACAGATCAGCTCTTTCACTCTCAGCCTTAAATGTTTCTCCTCTGACTCAGACAGTTGCCCCAGTGTGGGGATTAGACCTCTGTTTCAGTTTCTCCACCTGCTGAGGGCAGGTCCAGTCCTACTAACGCTCCTGTTTTCCCCCCACTTCCCACTTCCTACTGAGTTTTGTGTGATTCTTTATATTCTTTTCCGCTGGTCAGGTACTCTCGTCTGCTCTCAGCTGGTGTTCTGCATGCACTTCTGTGTCTGAAGGTGTATTCCTGATGTATCCATGGAGAGAGATGTACTCCACATCCATCCGCTCCTCCACCATCTTGTTCTTGGTCCATGTCCGACTCTTTATGACTCCATGGACTGTAGCCCACCAGACTCCTCTGTCCATGGGATTCTCTAGGCAAGAATACTGGAGTCAGTTGCCATTTCCTTCTCCAGGGAATCTTCCTGATGCAGGGATCGAACCTCTGTCTCTTATGTCTCCTGCATTGGCAAGCAGGTTCTTTACCACTAGCACCACCTGGGAAGCCCTTGTTCTCCATGGTGACTGTATCAATTTACATTCCCACCAACAGTGCAGGAGGGCTCCCTTTTCTCCACACCCTCTCCAACATTTATTGTTTGTAGATTTTTTGATGATATCGTTCTGACCAGCGTGAGGTGACACCTCATTGTAGTTTTGATTTGCATTTCTCTAATAATTAGTGTTGTTGAGCATCTTTTCATATGCTTTTTGGCCATCTATGTGTCTTCTTCAGGGAAATGTCTATTTTGATCTTCTGCCCATTTTTTAAATTGGGTTGTTTGTTGTTTTCATATTGAGTTGCGTGAGCTCTTTATTTTGGAGATTAAACCTTTGTCATTTGCTTTGAAAATACTTTCTCCCATTCTGAAGGTTGCCTTTTTGTCTTATTTATGGTTTCCTTTGCTGTGCAGAAGCTTTTAAGTTTAATTAGGTTCCATTTGTTTATTTTGTTTTCATTTTCATTACTCTGGGAGATGGGTCAAAAAAGATCTTGCTGTGGTTTATGTCAGAGTGTTCTGTCTGTGTTTTCTCCTAGAAGTTGATAGTGTCAAGTCTAACATTCAGGCTCTTAGTCCCTTTTGAATTTGTTTGCGTGTATGGCATTAGGAAGTGTTCTAATATCATTAATTTACATGCAGCTGTCCAGTTTTCCCAGCAGCACTTATTACAGAGTCGGTTTTTTTCCATTGTATAATGTTGCCTCCTTTGTTATAGATTATGTGACCCATAGGTGTGTGGGTTTATCTCTAGGTTTTCTATCAGGATTTACTCTTAACATCTTTCATATATAACATATAGCACTATTAATTATATTTATCATATTGTACATTACATTGTTAATACTTGTAACTGGAAATTTGTACCTTTTGATTGCCTTCGCCCAGTTTTCCCTTCTCCATCCTCATATGCATTTTGGAATCACCTAATGCAATTCCTTGAAAAATACTATTGGTATTAGAATTGTTAGGTAGGTAGAATAGGGAAAAGGAGTCCAAAATGGCGGTGGCTAAAAGACAAGGAAGGTCCGAGGACCAGAGTGAAGACTTCAGGCAGAACAAACAGAACAAACAGCACTCCTGGCTAAGCCCAATTTGCATAGGGCAGGCCCAGGTGGAGCACCAAATAGCCAGGAGTGCTGTTTGTTCTGTTTGTTCTGCCTGAAGTCTTCACTCTGGTCCTCGGACCTTCCTTGTCTTTTAGCCACCGCCATTTTGGACTCCTTTTCCCTATTCTACCTACCTAACAGAATTATGATTACATTGAACTTCTAGATTATTTGGGAAAGAATTGATAACTTTATTATGATAAATCTTCCCATTCTCAAAAATGGATTATCTTTTAAGTTAGGTCATGTTTTAATTATTTTAAATTAAATCTTATAGCTGTACTATTGCTTGCACATTTGTTATTAGGTATATTCTAAAGCTTTTGACTGTGTGGATCACAATAAACTGTGGAAAATTCTGAAAGAGATGGAAATACCAGACCACCTGACCTGCCTCTTGAGAAATCTGTATGCAGGTCAGGAAGCAACAGTTAGAACTGGAGATGGAACAACAGACTGGCTCCAAATAGGAAAAGGAGTTCATCAAGGCTGTATATTGTCACCCTGCTTATTTAACTTATATGCAGAGCACATCATGAGAAACCCTGGGCTGGAAGAAGCACAAGCTGGAATCAAGATTGCTGGGAGAAATATCAATAACCTCAGATATGCAGATGACACCACCCTTATGGCAGAAAGTGAAGAGGAACTCAAAAGCCTCTTGATGAAAGTGAAAGTGGAGAGTGAAAAAGTTGGCTTAAAGCTCAACATTCAGAAAACAAAGATCATGGCATCCGGTCCCATCACGTCATGGGAAATAGATGGAGAAACAGTGGAAACAGTGTCAGACTTTATTTTTTTGGGCTCCAAAATCACTACAGATGGTGACTGCAGCCATGAAATTAAAAGATGCTTACTCCTTGGAAGGAAAGTTATGACCAACCTAGATAGCATATTGAAAAGCAGAGACATTACTTTGCCAACAAAGGTCCATCTAGTCAAGGCTATGGTTTTTCCAGTGGTCACGTATGGATGTGAGAGTTGGACTGTGAAGAAGGCTGAGCGCCGAAGAATTGATGCTTTTGAACTGTGGTGTTGGAGAAGACTCTTGAGAGTCCCTTGGACTGCAAGGAGATCCAACCAGTCCATTCTGGAGATCAGCCCTGGGATTTCTTTGGAAGGAATGATGCTAAAGCTGAAACTCCAGTACTTTGGCCACCTCATGTGAAGAGTTGACTTATTAGAAAAGACTCTGATGCTGGGAGGGATTGGGGGCAGGAGGAGAAGGGGACGACAGAGGATGAGATGACTGGATGGTATCACTGACTCTATGGACGTGAGTCTGAGTGAACTCTGGGAGTTGGTGATGGACAGGGAGGCCTGGCGTGCTGTGATTCATGGGGTCGCAAAGAGTTGGACACGACTGAGCGACTGAACTGAACTGAACTGAAGATACATTATGGTATCTTTTTTTTTTTTCCTACTGCAAATTATAATTGGTTAGAGTTAGTATACAGGAGCTATTGATTTTTTTTTTTTTTTTTTTTGGTCCTGTAAAACCTTGACTTTCTTGAAGTCAAATTTATGTTTTTGTTTTTAATTACTTCTGGATTTTGAAACAGAGTAAGAAAAGTTTTTCCCACTTTTTCCAATCATGCTGAATTTTCATCCATTTTTTTTCTAATACTTGTATGGTTTCATTTTTAACTTTTAGAACTCTGATTTGTTTGGAGTTTATCCTGGGGTGTAGTATAAGAAACTGATCAAGTTTTATCTTCTCTATGATAGTCTAGTGTACCAACACAATTTTTTCCTTAAAGCCCATCTTTTCCCTGCTGATTTGAGATAGTACATTATTGAAAACTAAAATTTTGCATTTCTGGATTTTCTCTTTTGTTCCATTGGCCTGTGTCTAGTCATGCATGGTATCATGCTGTTTTAATCATAGAGGTTTTATCTCAAGTTTTCACATCTGGTAGGTGTGTGTGAGATTTATTTTAGCATGCCTTGGGTCCTTTCTTTCTGAAGTTACATGTATATCTTCAGTTGTGGGCTATGTTTAATGTTCGTTTTTCTTCCCCCTACTTTCCCCTCACTAATTTTCTTATGTAGTTTCTTCTTTTCCATTCTTTGTTTCCCTGTTCTGAGAGTTTCTGGCCTCAGATTCCTCCTTTAGATGTATCTATTCTGCAACTCAGCCCATTTATTGAGTTTTTTTTTAAATATCAAAAGTTTAATTTCTATTAAGATGTGATTTTTCATAGCCTGTCCTTTTTAGTTAATGGTTATGTTATCCTCATACTCTTCTAAGTATGTAAAACATTTTGTTAATAAAAAAATCCTGTCATAATTGCTTTCCTGAGTCTATTTCCTTGGAATTAGCAGTCCTGTTTGCAAAGTTTCCCTCTCTCAGGTTGTTGATGTTTGGTGAACCATCCCTGTGTGCTTATCTTTAGTTGAGTGACCCTTAGTGTCTGCCTGTTCTGTGCACAGAACATTTGTCAGATTGGGTGGGAACCACAATTACTGCTTTACCGAGGAGGACACCTGGGGGATGATATGGGCATGAGTGAGCCTGGCCCACTAGCAATGTTCCCCTTCTATCTGGGATAGCACCTGTCTCTCTTACCTAAGCATCCACAATCACTGCTCCTCCCTGGAGGCAGACACCTTCATGCTGATGCTTGGTGGTAGTGGGAATGTGCAGGCTTACATCTGTATTCTTATTACCAGGTCTCTGTTAGTCACCACTGACTCAGGACTTCTCTGGCCCTGAGTTTTCTCTATGAGTGAGAAACATTTTTTGCTTTTCCACCCTTTCCTTTTTTTCCCATCTTTTTTTTTTTGGGTGTGGGGGGGTGTGAGTTGTTTTTGTTTTATATCCTGGCCAGTGGCATCCTTTTGTGGCTTTCAGCTTTCTCTCTATTTTTTTGCCTTTCATGGATTCTTCACATTTTGTAGTCAACTAGAGTGTCCTTTCTTGTTTTAAACTTAAGCATATATTAACAATTTTGCCAACATTTTTATGGATTTGCTCCCAAAAGAGAAGACTGTGGCCTTGATTTAGTTTATCATCTTAAAAGTGAAACTTCATTTTTTTCTTTTATTTCCTTTTTGAAATTTTGAAAAGAGTTTTTATTAGAAAAATTAAATTATACCCACCCTCCAGAGTCATATTTATATTAAAGAATAGATTATTACAGTTTATGGTTTATATTTGTATATTTGCACTTTAATAAAAAGTATAGCAATGAATTTTTAAAAAATAGGACATAGAGTAAAGGATAGATGTTGCCATTCTGTCAAAGATTCTTACATTATTTACAGTCTGGGTCCAACTTTAAAAATGTATTCATTATGTAAAAAGCTATAGAGAAGTATCTGGCAGACTCTGCTGTGCTCATCACCTATTATCCACTAACCTGCTCTATTTATTATACATCAATATCCTGCCATATTTTCTTTAGATGAAAAAATAATAGGGACTTCCCTGGTAGTTCAGTGGTTAAGACTTTGCCTTCCAATGGAGGGGTGCAGATTTGGTTTCTAGCTGGGGAGCTAAGATCCCATATGCCTCACAGCCAAAAAACCAAAATTTAAAACAGGAATAATATTGTAGCAAATTGAATAAAGACTTTAAAAATGGCCCACATGAAAAAACCTTAAAAAATAGATAGGATATTACAGGTACAGTTGAAGTCGCTTAGGTGCCCTTATTCTATTCTCTTCACTCCCACTGATAACAAACCACTGACAGGGATTATTTTGGTTGTCTTTATTATGTTTTGTTACAATCATCACATATGACTGTACCAACAGACAATGTATAGTATGTATTTTCAGTGTTTTAAAAACTTGATATAAATGATACCATATTGTACATATCTTTAAGGGAGTTGCTTTTTAAACCTAATCTTAGGTTTTTTTGGGGATTTAGCTATGTTAATCAGAAAAGGCAATGGCACCCCACTCCAATACTCTTGCCTGGAAAAATCCCATGGACGGAGGAGCCTGGTGGGCTGCAGTCCATGGGGTCGAAAAGAGTCGGATACAACTGAGCGACTTCACTTTCACTTTTCACTTTCATGCACTGGAGAAGGAAATGCAACCCACTCCAGTGCTCTTGCCTGGAGAATCCCAGGGACGGGGGAGCGTGGCGGGCTGCTGTCTCTGGGGTCACACAGAGTCGGACACGACTGAAGTGACTTAGCAGCAGCAGCAGCAGCCATGTTAATACATGTAGTTCTATTTCATTCATTTAATGTTTCCATTCTGTGAATAGACTACAACTCTTTATCTTTTTTTTTATTTGCCAATGGTCATTTAGAAGGTTTCCAATTTTTCTTTATTATAAACAGTGCTACTGTGATTGTTCTTTAAATATTATTTTGTGCATACACTCTCTAGTATATACTTGGAAATGTTAACTGCTGGATTACAGGATATACACATCTTTAACTTAATTAGATTTTACCAAATTGCTCTTCAAAGTGATGGTGCCAATGTGTACTTCCTCTAGAAGCATATAAAGACCCTGCTTCCCCAGGAACTCATCAACACTGGGTGCTATTGAACTTGTTCATTACTGCTACCCTTATGAGGGTGGAATTGTACTGCAATGTAAATTTAAGGAGCATTTTTCTAGTTATTATGAAGTTGAGTAACCTTTCATCTTATTATTGCCCATCAGGTTTCATTTCTGTGTTTTGTGTGTTCATACTTTTGCCTAGTTTTTATTGAAATGTCTTTTTTCTTATTAAAAATTTCTTTATCGGGTCCAACATACTAATACAATTTTATGTGACCATAAACATCTTGCCTCAGATTGTGGCTTGTCTTTTCACTTTACTTATGGAATCCTTTGAAGATACCATAAATAAAAAAACTTATTTTTAAAATGGATACTATAGTCACATGGTTAACACTCTTGTAAATATAAATGAAATGATTTTCTTTCAATCATATTCTCCATCTGTCTAGCCCTCCAGTACTGTTATTTCCTTCCTTCTGGATTTCTTTGTGCAGAGACAAGCAAGCAAGTACAAATATCTCCCTGAATATAAAACGTACTCAAATTTATTTCTCTTTCCCTTTATGGTTTGTATTTGTAGTTACTTGTTAAGAAAACTTTTTTACTCTCAGTTGTACAGGTATTTTATTTTTTGCAATGAGGTATCACTTCACACCCATCAGAAGGGCCATCATTAAAAAATCTACAAACAATAAATGCTGGAGAGGGCATGGAGAAAAAGGAACTCTCTTGCACTATTAGTAGGAATGTAAGTTGATAAACCACTATGGAGAACAGTGTGGTGGATTCTCAGAAAACTAAAAATAGAACTACCATACGACCCAGTTATCCTACTACCAGCCATATAACCAGATAAAACCATAATTCAAAAGGATGCATGCACCCCAGTGTTCATTGCTGTGCTGTTTGTACTCGCCAGGATGTGGAAGCAAGCTAAATGTCCATCAGCAGAGGAATGGCTAAAGAAGATATGGTATATGTATACAATGGAATATTACTCAGTCATAAGGAATGAAATTGGATCGTTTGTAGAGATGCAGATTGACCTAGAGACTGTCATACAGTGAAGTAAATCAGAAAAAACAAATATCATATATTAATGCATATATGTGGAATCTAGAAAAATGGTATAGATGATCTTATTTGCAAAACAGAAATAGACACGGACATAGAGAACAAACATATGAACACTAAGGGGAGTTTGGGATGAATGTGGATATTGGTATTGACATATATACACTATGGGTGAGGCTTCCCTGGTGGCTCATATGGTAGAGAATCTGCCAGCCAGTGAAGGAGATGGGGGTTCAATTCCTGGGTCGAGATCTCCTGGAGAAGGAAATGGCAACCCACTCTACTATTCTTGCCTGGGAAATTCTATGGACAGAGAAGCCTGGTGCACTACAGTCCATGGGGTGGAAAAGAGTCAGATATGACTTAGCGACAAAAACCACACAGACACTATTGATACTATGTATAAAATAGATAACTAATGAGAACCTACTATATAGCACAGGAAACTGTGCCTACTCAATGCTCTGTGATGACATAGATGGGAAGGAAATCCAAAAAAGAGGGGATATACATTTTTGTATAGTTGATTCACTTTGCTGTACAGTAACACAAAATTATAAATTAACTATAATAAAAATGAAAAAATGTTTTGACTGGAAAAATTATTGAAGTATAGTTGATTTACAATGTTGTGTTAATTTTTGCTGTTACAGCAAAGTGATTCAGTTATATACACACATATATACATACATACATTCTTTTTCATATTCTTTTCCATTATGGTTTATCACAAGGTATTGAATATAGATACAGTAGGGCCTTGTTGAGGAGAAGGCAATGGCACCCCACTCCAGTACTCTTGCTTGGAAAATCCCATGGACGGAGGAGCCTGGTAGACTGCAGTCCATGGGGTCGTGAAGAGTTGGACACGACTGAGCGACTTCACTTTCAGTTTTCACTTTTCTGCATTGGAGAAGGACATGGCAACCCACTCCAGTGTCTTGCCTGGAGAATCCCAGGGACGGGGGAACCTGGTGGGCTGCCATCTATGGGGTCGCACAGAGTCAGACATGACTGAAGCGACTTAGCAGCAGCAGTAGCAGCAGCAGGGCCTTGTTGTTTTTATCCATCCTGTATATATTAGTTTCCACCTGCTAATACCAAACTCATAATCCATCCCTCCTCTACTCGCCTCCCCCTTGGCAACCACAAGTTTGTTCTCTATGTCTGTGAGTCTGTTTCTGTTTCATAGATATATTCATTTGTGTCGTATTTTGGATTCCTCATGTGAGTGATATCATATGGTACTTGTCTTTCTCTTTCTGACTTCATTTAGTATGACAGTATCTAGATCCATCCATGTTGCTGCAAATGGCATTATTTCATTTGTTTATGGCCAAGTAGTATCCCATTGTAGAAGAAGCACCACATCTTCTTTATCCATTCATCTGCTGATGGACATTTAGGTTGTTTCCATGTCTTGGCTACTGTGAATAGTGCTGCTATAAACATAGGAGTGCATACATCTTTTGAACTAGAGTTTTGTCTGGATATATGCCCAGGAGTGGGATTTCCGGATCATATGGCAACTCTATTTTTAGTTTTTTGAGGAACCTCCATACTGTTTTCCATAGTGGATGCACCTGTTTCCATTCCTACCAACAATGTAGGAGGGTTCTCTTTTCTCCACACACTTTCTAGCATTTGTTATTTGTAGATTCTTTAAGGATAGCCTTTCTGACTGGTGTGAGGTAGTACTTCACTGTAGTTTTGATTTGCATTATACGCAGGTCAGGAAACAACAGTTAGAACTGGACATGGAACAACAGACTGGTTCCAAATAGGAAAAGGAGTACGTCAAGGCTGTATACTGTCACCCTGCTTGTTTAACTTATATGCAGAGTACATCATGAGAAATGCTGGGCTGGACGAAGCACAAGCTGGAATCAAGATTGCCGGGAGAAATATCAATAACCTCAGATATGCAGATGACACCACCCTTATGGCAGAAAGTGAAGAGGAACTCAAAAGCCTCTTAATGAAGGTGAAAGAGGAGAGTGAGAAAGTGGGCTTAAAGCTCAACATTCAGAAAACTAAGATCATGGCATCCGGTCCCATCACTTCATGGGAAATAGATGGGGAAACAGTGGAAACAGTGTCAGACTTTATTTTTTTGGGCTCCAAAATCACTACAGATGGTGACTGCAGCCATGAAATTAAAAGATGCTTACTCCTTGGAAGGAAAGTTATGACCAACCTAGATAGCATATTGAAAAGCAGAGACATTACTTTGCCAACAAAGGTCCGTCTAGTCAAGGCTATGGTTTTTCCAGTGGTCATGTATGGATGTGAGAGTTGGACTGTGAAGAAGACTGAGCACCGAAGAATTGATGCTTTTGAACTGTGGTGTTGGAGAAGACTCTTGAGAGTCCCTTGGACTGCAAGGAGATCAGCCCTGGGTGTTCTTTGAAAGGAATGATGCTGAAGCTGAAATTCCAGTACTTTGGCCACCTTATGTGAAGAGTTGACTCATTGGAAAAGACTCTGATGCTGGGAGGGATTGGGGGCAGGAGGAAAAGGATATGACAGAGGATGAGATGGCTGGATGGCATCACTGACTTGATGGACGTGAGTTTGAGTGAACTCCAGGAGTTGGTGATGGACAGGATGGCCTGGCGTGATGCGATTCATGGGGTCGCAAAGAGTCGGACATGACTGAGCGACTGAACTAAACTGAACTGAATAATTACCAATGTTGAACATCTTTTCACGTGTCTATTTGTCATCCATGTGTCTTCTTAGGAGAAATGTCTCTTTAGGCCTCCTGCCCTTTTGTCAGTTGGGTTGTTCCTTTTTTTGTTGATTTGCATGAACTGTTTGTGTATCCTAAAAATTTGTACAGATATTTTGTTTTCTTCTAAAGGTTTTACAGTTTTGCTCTAACTTTATCTTATCATTTTTTAAAATTATGTTTATTTATTTTTAATTGATTGACTGCTTTACAATATTGGTTTGATTTCTGCCTTATATCAACATGAATTAGCCATAAGTGTGCCTATTTCTCCTCCCTCTTGAACCTCCCTTTCACCTCCCACCCTTTTCCACCCCTCTAACTTTATCTTGTCTTCATATGGATAGTTAATTATCTTAGAACCGCTGATTGAATTGCATATGGTTTCTCCCTGACTTTTTATTTTGTTTTTATTTTTGCTGCTTTGCATGGCATGGTGGGATTCTAGTTCCCCAACCAGGAATTGAACCTGCACCCCCTGCAGTGGGAACATGGTGTCTTAACCACTGGACTGCCAGGGAAGTCCCTGTCTCTGATTTCTTTAAAAAGTCTGCTTCTTGTCTATGGCCATACTACCCTGAACGCGCCCGATCTCATCTGATCTCGGAAGCTAAGTAGGGTCGGGCCTGGTTAGTACTTGGATGGGAGACCGCCTGGGAATACCAGGTGCTGTAGGCTTAAAAAAAAAAAAATTAAAAAAAGAAATTTAAAAAAAAAGTCTGCTTCTTGTGTTGTGTATTTGGCTTATCTATTTATCTATCTATATCTGTTTCTGGCCTTTCTATTCACTTCCATAGGTGTATTTATTCATTCTTCCAGCAATATGACTATATTTTAATGGCTCTAGCTTTGAAAGAATTTGAAAGAATTCTTTGAAGGAATTCTTATCTACCATTTCCTACCCCTCTGGATCTTGGCTATTCTTCGTTTTATTTGAATTTGATTGGAAGTTCATAAAATTTATAGTCAATCTGGGGGAGAACTTCCCAGTCATGAATACATCATCATTTGTATGTCTTTCAAATGTCTTTTATAAATATACAATTTTCTCCATAAAACATGTGCATACTCTTTGGTTGTGTCTAACTCTTTGCAACCCCATGGACTATACAGTCCATGGAATTCTCCAGGCCAGAATACCAGAGTGGGTAGCCTTTCTCTTCTCCAGTGGATGTTCCCAACCCAGGAACTGAACTGGGGTCTCCTGCATTGCAGGTGGATTCCTTACCAGCTGAATTACCAGGGAAGCCCGATTTGTTGCTGACCCTAAAGAGAAGAGTTTAACACACCTAAAATATGATGGAGGATGTATTTATTAATTATGATAATATTAGATGTTGTAATAGGCCTCAAAATCTCTGTCTGCAGCAGAGAGTGAGTTTATTTCTTGCTCAGTTAACTTTCATGTCATGTATTTCTGGTGGGTGGCCAGTTCTCTAAATGATCACACAAAGGATCCAAGTTCTCTCAAAAATGTGGTTTCAAGACCACCGCAGAAGTGGAAGGAAGGTGGAAGGGTCATACATAAGAGAATTTCACACATCAGGCCCGGAAGTGGTGTGCACCACTTATGCGTATGTTCGTATAACCAGAATTCAGTCATACGGCCACACTTAACTGCAATGGAGGCTGGATTCTGTAGTGGACAGGTGTCCAGTACACTGGAAGGAAAGAAGAGGAAATGAGGTTTCTGAAGAGCCAGGTAGTTTTTGTCAGTCTGCCCTTCTATATGGGCGTCCCTGGTGGCTCAGATGGTAAAGAATCCACCTGCAGTGTGGGAGACGTGGGTTCGATCTCTGTGTAGGGAAGATCCTGGCAGAGGGCCTGGCAACCCACTCCAGTATTCTTGCCTGGAGAATCTCATGGACAGAGGAGCCTGGCGGGTTAGAGTCTATGGAGTCACAAAGAGTTGGGCACGGCAGAGCGACTAAGCACACACAGCCCTTCTATATACCAAAGATCTATTTCAATCTTCGTTACACATGTAACATGGTAACCTCTTCCCAAGGGATGCATGCCAGGGCACATCTAATTGCTCCTTCTAGATCAACTACCAGGAGATATCTGGGAGATGTGCAGGCTGTCCTTTGGGTCCTGATGTAGTATGATGTGGGCTTCCCTGGTAACTCAGATGGTAAAGAATCTGCCTACAATGTGGGAGACCTGGGTTTGATCCCTGGGTTGGGAAGATACCCTGGAGGAGGGCATGGCAACCCACACCAGCATTCTTGCCTGGAGAATCCCCATGGATAGAGGAGCCTGGCGGGCTACAGTCCTTGGGGTGGAAAAGAGTTGGACACAACTGAGTGACTAAGCACAGCACAGTAGTGTCATGTCATCCGATGATCTGTGAACTCATAAGACAAGTCCCAGCCCTCCCCTTTCCTCAGCAAATGACTGGAGGTGAAGCAAGTGCAGGATGGAGCCCTACATGAATTTCTCTGCAGAAAAGGAAGGACAAGGACCACACAGCAGTCCCTGCTCAGCTGCAATGATGAGATGCCACCAGGCAGACACCAAGAGGCCCCTTGTCCACTCAATTTCAAGTGCCAGTAATTGAATCCAGAGGACATTACTAGAGATAATTCTCAAAACTTACTTAATTAGTTAAGGTTTTGCTAATTAATTTTTTTTATTTTAGAAATCATAAATGGGTGTTGAATTGTATGATGTGTTTTTTTCTATATCTACGGGGGGGGGGAGTCACAGATTTTTCTTCCTTAATATGTTAATGTAGAGAATTGCACTAGGAGCTTAGAATTTATTGATACTTGTTATTACTGGGATATGCTCTTCTTGGTCAGGAGGTTTTACCTTCTAGAAATCTGATTTGCTAGAGTTCTATTTGGAATTTTTCTGTCTATGGTTCATAACTGAGATTGGCTCATACTTTTTATTCTTTTACTGTTCTTGTCTGACATTGGTTTTAAGAGTTTACTAGTAACATAAAATGAATTGAGGAGCTTTTCCTTCTATTTTCTGAAACATTTTGTATAAGATAGAAATGGCTCTTAAACTGTTGGGGCCTGGTGTTTTTGGTTTTGTTTTTGTGAATAGATTAACTATTGACTTGCCTTCTTTTATAGGCTTTTCAAGTTTTCCATTTCTTCTTGAGTTCATTTTGGCAAATCATCTTTCTAGGAAATGGTCCATTTCATTTATGTTTTCATATAGATTGCATAAAGTTTTTTGTAGTAATCTGTTATGTTTTAAAAAAAACCTCTGCTAAGTCTGTGATAATGATGTCTTCTTTTTCATTCCTAATATTGTTTATACTCTCTTTCCTGATCAGTCTTGCTGTGGGTTTGCTATTTTACTGGGTTTTGCAAAGAATATCTTTTGGTTTTATTAATCCTTGTTTGTTTTCCATTTTAAAAATGTTTGCTGTTAGCTGTCCCTCCTCCCCACCCTGCTTTTTGCCTTCTGTTTTCTTCAGGTTTACTCTGCTGTTCTGTTTGTAATTTTTGAGTTGAATGCTCAGACCTCTGATGTCTAAACTTCTGATTATTTTCTAATATAGGCATTTTCCCTAAGGCAAATATATCCTTCTATCTGTGGTTATATGTGCATCATACAAGTTCTGATATATACCTATAATAGATATCAAATAAATATATATAGATGTATCCCTAATCGTTTAATTTGTAATAGTTTCAAAATTATAATGTCCATTATAATTTCTTCTTTGACTTGTGAATTATTTATAATTACACATTTAAGCCTCCAAATGTGCAGATTCTTATCTTTTCTGTTATTTATTTCTGTTTTACTGCTTTATGATCAGAGAACATTTTATAATTTTGATTACGTGGTATTGAAAAGCTTTTCTGTGGCATTGTACCTGGTATATGTTTTTTTGTGAGGCTTTGTGTGAGTTTGAAAAAGATTTTGTTTTCTTTAATTCCAGGGTTCTACATACATGTATCAGTCAAGCTTATTTGTTGTATAGTTCAAATCTTCTACCCCTGTCAGTTTTTATTTGCTCAAGACAATTACTGTGAGAGTTAATGTTAAAATCTCCTGGAATGGTGGTAGATTTTCAGTTCCTCCTTGTAATACTATCAAATTTATTTATGTATTTTGAGGGTATGGTTTTAAAAGTTGTTTTATCTGCCTGGTGAACAGCAACTTTTATCATGTAGTAACTGTCTTTATTCTTATTATTTGCTTGAAAGTCTATTGTCAGGTATTAATATGACCAGAACAGTTTTTAAAAAATTTTCATTTTATATTGGAGTATAGTTTTTTACCAGCACTTAAAATGTGTAAAATATCATGTAGGAAACGAGTTGCCAGTCCAGGTTCGATGCATGATGCTGGATGCTTGGGGCTGGTGCACTGGGATGGCCCAGAGGGATGGTATGGGGAGGGAGGAGGGAGGAGGGTTCGGGATGGGGAACACATGTATACCTGTGGCGGATTCATTTTGATATTTGGCAAAACTAATACAATTATGTAAAGTTTAAAAATAAAATAAAATTAGAGAAAAAAAAATTTTACTAAAAAAAAAAAAAAAATTTTTAGATAGCTCAACAAATCTCAAAATAACAGAAAGGAGGTTTTATTCCCATTTCCTCTGAGAAAATCCAGAAGGTTAAATTTGTAACTTAGCAAAGATTTGAACGAAGAATTCAAAATCATTTTCTGAACCCTAAACTCTTACTCTTGCTTCTCCTGTTCCCAAAGGTAAAAATTCTTACTGATACATAGAAAAAACTCTCCTAGCACAGAAAAACATCTGACTCATCAAAGGATAATCAAAAAATGACACAAGTATATGGAATAGTTGGACAGTCATTTAGACTAAATTACATCCATCTTTAAGTAGTTGTTCAGTCATTAAGTCGTGTCCAACTCTTTTGTGACCCCATGGACTGAAGCACATCAGGCTTCCCTGTCCTTCACTGTCTCCTGGAGTTTGCCCAAATTCATGCCCGTTGAGTAGGTGATGCTATCTGACCATCTCATCCTCTGCGCTCCCTTCTCCTTTTGCCTTCAGTCTCTCCCAGCATCAGGGTCTTTTTCTGGTGAGCTTGTTCTTCACATTAAGTAGTTGCCAGATGGTTACTGAAGAGCCTCAAGAAAGATAGGTATTCTAGTGACCAAACCGGGGTTAAAATATCCAGTGTGTGCTCAGTCACTCAGTCGTGTCCAACGCTTTGTGGCCCCCTGGACTATAAACTGCCAGGTTCCTCTGTCCATGGAATTTTCCAGGCAAGAATACTGGAGTGGGTTGCCATACCCTACTCCAGGGGATTTTCCCAACCCAGGGATGGAGCCCACGTCTCTTGCACTCCTGTATTGGCAGGTGTATTCTTTACCATTAGCGCCACCCCTTGCCCTAATATAAAGCCCTAGGAACTAAGTCATTACATTTTAAGTGGTAAGCAGCATTTCACTACTCATAATTTTGATTCAGTGATACAATTACTAATAGAGCCATCTCATAACCCATTTCTACTAGTCATAACTCCAGAATAAAATGGAAATATTTCTTATATTGTCTCACATACTATTACATTCCATTTCAAATATTCTTTCATTCAGTCTAAGCAAAACTAAGTTGGTCAGTAGCACATTTGTCAAGGCAAAAGTTTCAGTTTTATGGTACAGATCTAGAGAAATAAAATGGAGTTCTTAAATCTGAATACACTACTAGTTTTCCTAATGATTAACTAATTATTGCTTATGGAGAAAAATGAATTTATTCATTCCAAGTTAAAAAAAAAACCTAAAAGTGGATCTTTTTTCTCCCTTTAAATTAAAAAAAAATTACAGGAGAAGTTTGCATTTCTCTTTTATAATGAATTACTGACAAATTCCTGACTCAGCAATCAAAAATTGAAATTCAGAATTTAAGACAAAGAAGCTAAATCATGTACATATTTAATTAAGAAACTAATAATGGAATATTATCCAAATGAAAAGCACAAGGTCAATTATCATGTTCCATATTTCAGAGAAGAGGCATTAAGGATTTATGCCATAAGTTAGGATGCTAAGTTCAAGAGTTTGGTCCTTTTTTTCAAAGAGACTACACCTCTTAAAATGCTCCTCCTCATATCTTAGGGATTATTTTTTAAGCATTTGGTGTCTTACTGTACAGAAATATGCAGTAAATCCATATCCAAAGTGCAAAATCATAATAACCACGTGTTTTCCACTGAAAATGGTAAATGCCTCCCTGGACCCTCCTCACAGTGGTTCCTGTGGACCACAGAGGTTATGAACCTCCAGTGCTTTGTCTCCACCTAGCTCTGTTGGAAGCTCTGTGAGAGGCACAGACAGAGACTGAAGGTGAAAGAAATGGAAGGGGCACACCAAGCTATAACGGAGGATAGTTGATTCTCAGTATTGTGTTAGTTTCAGGTATATAGCAAAGTGATTCAGTTATACACAGACATGTATCTATTCTTTTTCAAATTTTTTTCTCATTTACGTTATTACAAAGTATTGAGCAGTTCCCTGTGCTATACAGTAGGTCCTTGTTGGTTATCTATCCTAAACATACCAGTGTGTGCATGTCAGTCCCAAACTTCCACTTTATCCCTTTCCCTCCCCTTTCCTCCTCGTAAGCATAAGTTCATTTTCTAAATTGAGTCTTTTTCTATTTTGTAAATAAGTTCATTTGTATCATTTTTAAAGATCGTGTATAAAAGTAATATCATATGATATTTGTCTTCCTCTGTCTGATTTACTTCACTTAGTATGATAATCTCCAGCTCCATCCATGTTGCAGCAAATGGCATTATTTCATTTTTTTAAATGCCTGAGTACACTGTACAACATCTTTATCTATTCCCCTGTTGATGGCCATTTAGCTTGCTTCCATGTCTTGGCTATTTAAATAGTGCTGCAATGAACACTGGGATGCATGTATCTTTTCGAATTATGGTTTTCTCTGGATTGTGTCCAGGAGTGGGATTGCTGGATTATATGATACTGTGCTATTTTTATTTTTTAAAGGAATACCCATACTGTTCTCCATAGTGGCTGTACCAGTTTACATTCCCACTAACAGTGTACTTTTGCTACCTGATGCGAAGAGCTGACTCATTAGAAAAGAACACTTTCTAACACCATACACAAAAATAAACTTAAAATGGATTAAAGATCTAAATGTAAGACCAGAAGCTATAAAACTCCTAGAGGAGAACATAGGCAAAACACTCTCCGACATAAATCACAACAGGATCCTCTATGATCCACCTCCCAGAATATTGGAAATAAAAGCAAAAATAAACAAATGGGACCTAATTAAAATTAAAAGCTTCTGCACAATAAAGGAAACTATAAGCAAGGTGAAAAGACAGCCTTCAGAATGGGAGAAAATAATAGCAAACGAAGCAACTGACAAACAACTAATCTCAAAAATATACAAGCAACTCTTGCAGCTCAATTCCAGAAAAATAAATGACCCAATCAAAAAATGGGCCAAAGAACTAAATAGACATTTCTCCAAAGAAGACATACAGATGACTAACAAACACATGAAAAGATGCTCAACATCACTCATTATCAGAGAAATGCAAATCAAAACCACAATGAGGTACCAATTCACACCAGTCAGAATGGCTGCGATCCAAAAGTCTACAAGGAATAAATGCTGGAGAGGGTGTGGAGAAAAGGGAACCCTCTTACACTGTTGGTGAGAATGCAAACTAGCACAGCCACTATGGAGAACAGTGTGGAGATTGCTTAAAAAACTGGAAATAGAACTGCCTTATGACCCAGCAATCCCACTGCTGGGCATACACACTGAGGAAACCAGAATTGAAAGAGACACGTGTACCCCAATGTTCATCGCAGCACTGTTTATAATAGCCAGGACATGGAAGCAACCTAGATGTCCATCAGCAGATGAATGGATAAGAAAGCTGTGGTACATATACACAATGGAGTATTACTCAGCCATTAAAAAGAATACATTTGAATCAGTTCTAATGAGGTGGATGAAACTGGAGCCTATTATACAGAGTGAAGTAAGCCAGAAAGAAAAATACCAATACAGTATATTAATGCATATATATGGAATTTAGAAAGATGGTAACAATAACCCTGTGTACGAGACAGCAAAAGAGACACTGATGTATAGAACAGTCTTACGGACTCTGTTGGAGAGGGAGAGGGTGGGAAGATTTGGGAGAATGGCATTGAAACATGTATAATATCATGTATGAAACGAGTCACCAGTCCAGGTTCGATGCACGATACTGGATGCTTGGGGCTGGTGCACTGGGACGACCCAGAGGGATGGTATGGGGAGGGAGGTGGGAGGAGGGTTCAGGATGGGGAGTGCGTGTACACCCATGGTGGATTCATGTTGATGTATGGCAAAACCAATACAATATTGTAAAGTAAAAAAACAAACAAACACACATACACAAAAAAGAAGAAAAGATCCTGATGCTGGGAAAAATTGAAGGCAGGAGGAGAAGGGGATGACAGGGGATGAGATGGTTGGATGGCATCACCATCTCAATGGACATGAGTTTAAACAAGCTCCAGGAGATCGTGAAGAACAGGGAAGCCTGGTATGCTGCAGTCCATGAGATCACAAGGAGTTGGACATGACTGAGCAACTGAACAACAGCAGTGGAGAAGGGTTCCCTTTTCTCTATACCCTCTATAGCATTTATTGCTTGTAGACCTTTTTCTTTTTTATTACTTATAAAGTTTTATAGAAAGAATGCATCTGAGTATCATTCTGTTGGTGATGACAATTTAACAATACTCATAAAACATAACTGTTCTTGAGCAGCTAATAATTATTAAAATTATAATTGTACAATATTGGAGTGTAGAACAAAATTTAATTATTGGAGGACAATTGCTCTACAATATTGTGTTGGCCTCTGCCACATATCAACATGAAGCAGCCACAGATATATATATGTCCCGTCTTGAACCCCCTCCCATCTCCCACCCCATCCCATCCCTCTAGGTTGTCACAGAACACCGGGTTGAGCTCCCTCTTTTGCACAGTAAATTCTCACTTGCTATCTATTTTGCATATGGTAATGTGTATGTTTCCATGATATTCTCTCAATTCATCCCACTCTCTCCTCCCTCACCGTGTCCACAATCTGTTCTCTATGTCTGTGTCTCCATTGCTGCCCTGCAAATAGGTTCATCGGTACCATCTTCCTAGATTCCATACACGTGTATTAATATACAGTATTTGTCTTTCTCATTCTGACTTACTTCACTTTGTATAATAGGCTCGAGGTTCATCCACCTCATTAGAACCGACTTAAATGTGTCCTTTTTTTTTTAATAATTGAGTAATATTCCATTGTATAATGTACCACATCTTCGTTATCCATTCATCTATTGATGGACATCTAGATTGCTTCCACGTCCTAGCTATTGTAAAAAATGCTGCAACAAACATTGGGGTACATGTATCTCTTTCGATTATGTTTTTTTCTCAGGGTATATGCCCAGCAGTGGGATTGTTGGGTCATATGTAGTTCTATTTTGAACTGTTCTCCATAGTGGCTGTATCAATTTACATTCCTACCAACAGTGCAAGAAAGTTCCCTTTTCTCCACTTCTCTCCAGCATTTATTGTTTGTAAATTCTTTAATGATGGCCATTCTGACTGGTGTGAGATGATACTTGATTGTAGTTTTGATTTGCATTTCTCTAATAACGAGCGGCATTAAGCATCTTTTCACGTGGTTGTTGGTCATCTGTATGTCTTCTATGGAGAAATGTCTGTTCAGGTCTTCTGCCCATTTTTTGACTGGTTGTTTATTTTTCTGATATTGAGTTGCATGTGATGCTTGTATATTTTGGGAATTAATCCTCTGTAAGTTGTTTCATTTGCAATTTATTTTCTTCCATTCTGAGGGTTGCCCTTTAATCTTGTTTATTGTTTCCTTTGCTGTGCAAAAGCTTTTAAGTTTAATTAAGTCCTGTTTGTTTACTTTTGTTTTTATTTTGGTTTAATAGTTGGGTCAAAGAGGATCTTGCTGTGATGTATGTCAAAATGTGTACCACCTATGTTTTCCTCTAAGAGTTTTTTAGCCTTATGTTTAAATCTTTAATTCATTTTGAGTTTATTTTTGTGTATGGCGTTATAAAGTATTCTAGTTTCATTCTTTTACATGCAGCTGTCCAGTTTTCCGAGCACCACTTATTGTAGAGGCTGCCTTTCCTCCACTGTATATTCTTGCCTCCTTTGTCAGAGATAAGGTACCCGTAGGTGCATGGGTTTATCTCTGGGCTTTCTATCATGTTTGTTTGTAGATTTTTTGGTGATGGACATTCTGACCTGTGTGAGGTGATACCTCATTATAGTTTTGATTTGTATTTCTCTGATAATTAGTGATGCTGGGCATCTTTTCATGTGCTTCTTGATATTTGTATGTTGTCTTTGGAGAAATGTCTATGTAGATCTTCTGCCCATTTTGTACACTTAGAACATTAATCACTTATAGGTTGCTTCATTTGCAAATGTTTTCTCCCATTTTGTGGGTTGTCTTTTTGTTCATGATTTCCTTTGCTGTGCAGAAGCTTTTAAGTTTAATTAGGTTCCATTTGTTCACTTTTATTTTCATTACTCTAAAAGGCAGATGAAGGAAGATATTACTACCATTTATGTCAAAGAAAGTTCTGCGTATGTTTTCTTCTAAGTTTTACAGTGTCTGGCATTGCATTTAGGTCTTTGATTCATTTTGAATTTATATTTGTGGATGATATTAAAGAATGTTCTGAGTTCATTCTTTTACATGTAACTGTCCAATTTTCCTAGCACCACTTATTGAGTAGACTGTCTTTTCTCCATTGTATAATCTTGCCTCTTACGTCATAGATGAATTGATCATAGTGTGTGGGTTTATTCCTGGAATTTCTATCCTTTTTCATTGATCTATGTTTCTGTTTTTGCCCTAGTACCAAAGTGTTTTGATTGCTATAGCTTTGTAGTATAGTCTGAAGTCTGAAGTCAGAGAACCTAATCCTACAGCTCTGCTTTTCTTTGTCAGGGTTGCTTTGGCTATTTTGGGTCTTTTGTATTTCCGTACAATTAAAAAATATTTTTGTTCTAGTTCTGTGAAAAATGCCATTGGTATTGCATTGAATCTATGCATTCCTTTGGGTAGTTCCTATGGGGCTTCCCTCATAGCTCTGTTGGTAAAGAATATGCCTGCAATGCAGGAGACTCAGGTTCAATTCCTGGGTCAGGAAGATCCCTTGGAGAAGGGATAGGCTACCCACTCCAGTATTCTTGGGCTTCCCTTGTGGCGCAGCTGGTAAAGAATCCACCTGCAATGCGGGAGACCTGGGTTTGATCCCTGGGTTGGGAAGATGCCCTGGAGAAGGGAAAGGCTACCCACTCCAGTATTCTGGCCTGGAGAATTCCATGGACTGTATAGTCCATGGGGTCACAAAGAGTCAGACACGACTGAGTGATTTTCACATTGGGTAGTATAATCATTTTAGTATATCTTTCCAACTGTTTGTGTCATCTTCAGTTTTTTTTTTTATCAGCATCTTAGTTTTCAGAGTACAGATCTTTTGCCTCCTTAGGTAGGTTTATTCCTAGGTGTTCTTATTCTTTTTGATGCAGTGGTAAATAGGATTGTTTCCTTAATTTATCTTCCTTTTTTTTATTGTGAGTGTATAGGAATGCAAGAGATTTCTGTGTATTAATTAATTTCCTCCAAATTTACTGAATTCATTGAGCTCTAGTAGTTTTCTGGTAGCATATTTAGGATTTTCTACGTATAGTATGATGTCATCTGCAAACAGTGACAACCTTACTTCTGATTTGGATTCCATTTATTTCTTTTTCTTTTCTTATTACTGTGACTAGGACTTCCACAACTGTGTTGAATAAAAGTGGCAAGAATAGACATCCTTGACTTGTTCCTGATCTTGGAAGAAATGCTTTGAGCTTTTTACCATTGAGAATGATGTTAGCTGTGGGTTTGCCACATATGACCTTTATTAATGTTGAGCTAAGTTCCGTACTCTTGCCTGGAAAATCCCATGGATGGAGGAGCCTGCTGGGCTGCAGTCCATGGGGTCACTAAAAGTCGGATATGACTGAGCAACTTCACTTTCACTTTTCACTTTCATGCATTGGAGAAGGAGGTGGAAACCCACTCCACTGTTCTTGCCTGGAGAATCCCAGGGACGGGGGAGCCTGGTGGGCTGCCATCTATGGGGTTGCACAGAGTCGGACATGATTGAAGTGACTTAGCAGCAGCAGCAGCAGCAGCAAGTTCTGTATATGCCCACTTGCTGGAGGGTTTTTTTCATAAATGGGGGTTGAATTTTGTCAAAGCTTTTTCTGCATCTGTTGTGATAATCATATGGATTTTATTCTTCAGTTTGTTAACATGGTGTATCACACTAATAGATTTGTGGATATCAAAGAATCCTTGTATTTCTGGGACAAATCCCACACAATCATGGTGTATGATCTTTTTAATGTGTTGTTGGATTTTTTTGGTATTTTGTTGAGAATTTTGTGTCTATGTTGATCAGTGATATTGACCCATAACTTTCTTCCTTTTATTTTTTGATGGTATCTTTGGTTTTGGTATTAGGATGATGGTGGCCTCAAGGAATGAACTAGGGAGTGTTTCTTCTTCTGCAACTTTTGGGAAGAGTTGCAGAAATATAGGTGTTAACTCTTCTCTAAATGTTTGATAGAATTTGCCTGTGAAGCCATTGGGTACTGGACTTTTGTTTGTTGCAAGTTTTAAAATCACAGTTCCAATGTCAGTACTTGTGATTGACCTGTTCATATCCCCTATTTCTATCTGGTTCAGTCTTGGAAGATTGTACCTTTCTAAGAATTCATCCATTTCTCCTAGGTTGTCCATTTTATTGTTGTATATTTGCTTGTAGTAGTCTCTTATGATTCTTTGTATTTCTGTGGTGTCCATTGTAATATCTCTCTTTTTATGTCTAATTTTATTGATTGGGCCCTCTCCCTTTTTTTTCTTCATGACTCTGTCTAAAGTTTGATCAATTTTGTCTTTTCAAATAATCAGCTTTTAGTTTCATTGATCTTTTCTATTGTATTCTTTGTCTCCACTTCATTTATTTCTGCTCTGATCTTTATGATTTCTTTCCTTCTATTAGCTTTGGGTTTTGCTTGTTCTTCTTTTATAGTTGCTTTATGTGTAAGGTTAGATTGTTTATTTAAGATTTTTATTGTTTCCTGAGGTAAGATTGTATTGCTATAAACTTCCCCTTGGAATTGCTATTTCTGTGCCCTGTAGGTTTTGGATCGTCATGCTTACGTTTTCATTTGTGTCTAGGCTTATTTTGATTTCTTCAGTGATCCATTGGTTGGTTAGTAGTATATTGTTTATCCTCCACATGTTTGTGGGGTTTTATTTTTACAGTAATTTTTCCTGTAGTTAATGTCTAATCTCATAGTGTTCTGGTTGGAAAAGATGCGTGATATGATTTTAGTTTTCTTAAATTTTCTGAGGCTCACTTTGTGACCCAGTATGTGGTAAGTCCTGGAGAATGTTTCATGTGCACTTGAAAAGGATGTGTATTCTGCTGTTTTTGGATGGAATTCTGTACAGATAAATTCGATCTGGTCTAATGTGTCATTTAAGCCTTCTCCCCCTATTTTATGTCTGAGTGATCTGTTCATTGATGAAAGTGGGATGTTAAAGTTCCCCACTATTATTGTGTAACTGTTAATTTCTCCTTTAATGGGTCTTTATTTGACATATATTGAGATGCTCCTATGTTGGGTGTGTATATATTTGTAATTGTTATCTTTTTTCATGGAGTGATCCCTTGATCATTATGTAGAGTACTTCTTTGTCTCGTAACATTCAACATTCTTTATTTTAAAGTTTTTTTTTTTTTTGTCTCGTATGAGTATTGCTACTCCAGCTTTCTTTTAGTTTCCATTTTCATGAAATAACTTTTTCATCCCCTCACTTTCAGTCTGTATGTGTACCCATATCAGAAGTGGGTGTCTTGTTGATAGCATATATATTGTTGTATCCATTCAATCAGTCTATGTCTTTTGGTTGGAACATTTAATATGTTTACATTTAAGTTAATTATTGATATAGTGTGTCTTTGTTGCTAATTCTTTTGGACTTGTTTCTGAAGGTATTTTTCCTTCCCTTCCTCTTTTGTTCTCTTGTGATTTGATGATTATCTTTATTGTTGTGTTTGGGTTGCTTTGTTTTGTCTTTTTGGTGTACGTATCTATTGTAGATTTTGAGTATATGTATCAGTTCAGTTCAGTCACACAGCCATGTCTGACTCTTTGCGACCCCATGGACTGCAGCATGTCAGGCTTCTCTGTCTATCACCAACTTCCAGAGCTTGCTCAAACTCATGTCCATTGAGTTGATGAAGCCATCCAACCATCTCATCCTCTGTTGTCCCCTTCTCCTCCTACCTTTAATCTTTCCTAGCATCACAGTCTTTTCCAGTGAGTCAGTTCTTTCCATTAGGTGGCCAAAGTATTGGAGCTTCAGCCTCAGCATCAGTCCTTCCAATAAATATTCAGGACTGATTTCCTTTAGGATTGACTGGTTTGATCTTCTTGCTGTCCAAGGAACTCTCAAGAGTCTTCTCCAACACCACAGTTCAAAAGCATCAATTCTTCAGCACTCAGCTTTTTTTGTGGTCCAACTTTCACATACATACATGACTACTGAAAAAACCATAGCTTTGACTAGACAGACCTTTCTTGGCAAAGTCAAGTCTCTGGTTTTTAATATGCTGTCTAGGTTGGTCACAGCTTTTCTTCCAAGGAGCAAGCACTTTTAATTGCATGGCTACAGTCACCATCTTCAGTGATTCTGGAGCCCAAGAAAATAAAGTCTACCACTGTTTCCATTGTTTCCCCATCTATTTTCCATGAAGTGATGGGACCAGATCCCATGATCTTAGTTTTCTGAATGTTGAGTTTTAAACCAGCTTTTACACTCTCCTCTTTCACTTCATCAAGAGACTCTTTAGTTCCTCTTTGCTTTCTGCCATAAGGGTGGTATCATCTGCATATCTGAGGTTATTGATGTATCTCAGCAATCTTGATTCCAGCTTGTGCTTCATCCAGCCCGGCATTTTGCATAATGTACTCTGCATATAAGTTAAATAAGTAGGGTGACAATATACAGTCTTGAGGAACTCCTTTCCCAATTTGGAACCAGTTTGTTGTTCCATGTCCAGTTCTAACTGTTGCTTCTTGACCTGCATACAGATTTCTCAGGAGGCAGGTAAGATGATCTGGTATTCCCATCTCTTTAAGAATTTTCCACAGTGTTGTGATCCATACAGTCAAAGGCTTTGGCATAGTCAATAACGCAGAAGTAGATGTTTTTCTGGAACTCTCTTGCTTTTTTGATGATCCAATGGATGTTGGCAATTTGATCTCCGGTTCCTCTGCCTTTTCTAAATCCAGCTTGAACATATGGAGGTTCTTAGTTCACATACTGTTGAAGCTTGGCTTGGAGAATTTTGAGCATTACTTTGCTAGCATGTGAAAGAAAGTGAAGTCGCTCAGGCATGTCCGACTCTTTGCAACCCCATGGACTGTAGCCTACCAGGCTCCTCCATCCATGGGATTTTCCAGGCAAGAATACTGGAGTGGGGTGCCATTTCCTTCTCCAGGGGATCTTCCCCACCCAGGGATTGAAACCAGGTCATGTGGTAATTTGAACATTCTTTAGCATTGCCTTTCTTTGGGATTGGAATGAAAACTGACCTTTTCCAGTCCTATGGCCACTGCTGAGTTTTCCAAATTTGTTGGCATATCAAGTGCAACACTTTCACAGCATCATCTTTTAGGACTTGAAATAGTTCAACTGGAATTCCATCACCTCCACTAGCTTTGCTCGTAGTGATGCTTCCTAAAGCCCACTTGACTTCGGACTCCAGGATATCTGGCTCTAGGTGATTGATCACACCATTGTGTTATCTGCAGAGGTCATTAAGATCTTTTTTTGTGTAGTTCTTCCGTGTATTCTTGCCACCTTTTCTTAATATCTTCTGCATCTGTTAGGTCCATACTGTTTCTGTCCTTTATTGAGCCCATCTTTGCATGAAATGTTCCCTTGGTATCTCTAATTTTCTTGAAGAGATCTCTAGTCTTTCCCATTCTCTTGTTTTCCTCTATTTCTTTGCATTGATCACTGAGGAAGGCTCTCTTGTCTCTCTTTGCTATTCTCTGGAACTCTGCATTCAGATGGGTATAGCTTTTCTTTTCTCCTTTCCCTGTAGCTTCTCTTCTTTTCTCAGCTATTTGTAAGGCCTTCTTGGACCACCATTTTGCCTTTTTGCATTTCTTTTTCTTGGGGATGGTCATGATCACTGCCATCTGTACAATGTTAAGAACCTCTGTCCATAGTTCTTCAGGCACTCTGTCAGATCTAATCCCTTGAAATTTTTGTCATTTCCACTGTATAATTGTAAGGGATTTGATTTAGGTCATACCTGAATGTTTTAGTGGTTTTCCCTACTTTCTTCAATTTAAGTCTGAATTTTGCAATAAGGAGTTCATGTGTGTGTGTGTGTGTGTGTGTGTGTGTGTGTGTATACACATATACATTTATACATATTTATACACATATATATTTATATATACAGATACATACATATAATTATTTTAAGTCTCTGGTTTTTAAATTTCAAGTGGACTCCAGTATCCTGCATTTGTTCTTTCCTCATGATTGCTGGTGTTCATATTGTGTTTGTGTGTGGATGATTTCCTACCTTTCCTGTAAGTTTGCCTTTACCAGTGAGCCTTCCCATTTGTCATTTTCTTGATTCTAGCTTTGGTCTTTTCTCCCTAGAGGATTTTCTTTAGCATTTGTGACAACGGTGGTCTAGTAGTGCTGAATTCTTTTAGCTTCTGCTAGTTGATAAAGCTTTTGATTTCTCCATCAAATCTGAATAAGTGCCTTGCTAGGTAGAGTATTCTCGATTGTAGGTGTTTGCTTTCATCACTTTAAATATATTGTGTCATTCCCTTCTTGCCAGCAGAATTTTTGCTGAGAAATCAGTTGATAATCTTCTGGGCATTCCCTTATACATCTTTGTTGCTTTTCTCTCATTGATTTTAGTATTCCTTGGTCTTTAATTTTTGTCAGTTTGATTACTATGTGTCTTGGCATGTTCCTCTTTGGGTTTATTCTGCCTGGGATAAACTGAGTAGCAGTTCCAGGACTTGCGTGACAGTTTCTGGTCCCATATTAGGGAAGTTTTTGGCTATATTTTCTTTCAGTATTTTCTCAGGTCTTTTCTCTCTCTCTCTCCTCCTTCTTGGACCCTATAATGTGAATATTGATGCTTTTTTGTGGAGGGTTATTTATTTTTTATTTATTTTAATTAAAAGATAATTACTTTACAATATTGTGATGATTTTTGCCATGCATCAATATGAATCGGCCACAGGCATACACATGTCCTTTCCTCCTGGACCACCCTCCCACCTCCCTCTCCACCCTCTCCACCCTATCCCTCCAGGTTGTCACAGAGCACCCTGCATCATACATCAAACTCCCGTTGGCTATCTCTTACATACAATAATGTATATGTTTCAATGCTCTTTTCTCAAATCACCCACCCTCTCCTTCTCCCACTGAGTTCAAGTCTGTTCTTTAAGTCTATGTCTCCTGTGCTGTCCTGCACATAGGACCATTGGTAGCATCTTTCTGGAGTCCATATATATGTATTAATATAAGATATTTATCATTCTCTTTCTGACTGACTTCACTCTGCATTGTCCCAGAAGTCTCTGTGACTGTCCTCATTTTTTAATCCCTTTTTCTCTTCTGCAGCAGTGTTTTCCACCATTCTGTCTTCCAGCTCACCTCTTCATTCTGCTACCTCAGTTACTCTGCTGTTGATTCCTTGTAGTATATTTTTATTCCAGTTATTGTATCATTCATCTGTTTGTTCTTTAAATCTTCTCTTTGTTAAACATCTCTTGTATCTTCTCTATCTCTTCCACCATTTTCTGCCAAGATTTGCATCATCTTTACTATCATCATTTTACATTGCATCATCTTTTACTATCATCACTCTAAATTTTTTTCAGGTAAGTTGCCTGTCTGCACTTAATTTTTTTTCTCTGTGTTTTTTATCTTGTTCCTTCATCTGGAACATATTTCTCTGTCCTCTAATTTTGTCTCAATTTCTATGTTGGTGGTTTCCTTTCTGCTGGCTGCTGAATCATAGCTCCTCTTGCCTCTGGTGTCTGCATACTCGTGGGTGAATTTGGTGCAGGCACTTGTGCAGGTTTGGTGGGAGGGACTGGTGCCTGCCCTCTGGTGGGTGGAGCTGGGTCCTGTCTCTCTGCTGGGCATGGCTGTGTCAAGGATTGTGTTCAGAGGTAGCTGTTGGCTCAGTATGGCTTTAGGCAGCCTGTCTGCTAATGAGTGGGCCTGTATTTCTATCCTCTGGTTAATATTTGGCCTGAGGCATTTCAGCACTAGAACCCATAGGCTGTTGGTCTTGATGCCCTAATGATGACCTTGGTAAGAGCTCACACTGATCAGTATTCTCTGGGGCCTCTGCCACCAGTGTCCTTGCCTCCCCAGTGAGCCACAGCCAACCCCCGCAACACTAGGAGACACTCCAAGAATTATAGTTACATCCAGCCTAGGCCCCTTGGAGTTACTGCTTTATGCTGGGTCCCATTGTACATGAAAGCTTGTTTGCAGCCATCAAGAGTAGGTTCTCTCTTTCCCCCAGTCTTGTGGAGGTCCTGCACTCAAGCCATGCTGATCTTCAAAGCCAAATGTCTGGGGGCTCCTCCCCCTGATGCCATACCCTTGAACTAGGAAGCCTGAGGTGGACTCAGAAATCTTGTGGGAGAACCTCTCCCATATGATTACTTGCCACTTCGTGTTTCACCGTCCCTCCACCTCCCCCAGGAAGGTATGAGATTTGATTATATTGCCAGAGAGCCCCTCCTACCATCTCCTTCTACCATCTTCTTTGTCTTTTGTTGTAAGTTCCAGTCTTTTTGGTCAATGGTCATTCAGCAGTTAATTGTGAGTTGGTGTTTGTGAGAGGAGCTGAGCTCAAGTCCTGGTACTCTACCATCTTTTCCAGAATCGAGGGGCTGCTCCTTTTAGTTTAGATGCTTTCTCTCTGTCCTCAGTGTGTGCTGGCCCTTATCCCCTTGATATCAGATGTGCAGGTGCAGTGGCCCTTGCACACTCCTGGAATGGCAGGGGCGGGGCTTGGGGCCTGCTTGCTGGTCTCCTGTGGGTGGCTGTGGTCTGAATAGTCCTGTGGCAGTGGGGGAGGCACTTGATGCTTGCTCGTGGGTCTCCCAGGGGTGGCTGCTCTCTGTGCACTTCTGGGACAGCAGTGCTTGGGACCTGCCTGTGGGTCTTGTAGTGGTAGCCCAAGGCTAACTCTGGAGCCCACTATGGCGATGGCTCTTTGTGTCTGCCCTGGGAGCTCCTGTACATGGTGACCTCTTGTCTGGGAGCACTCACAGGGAAAGAAGTTCTTATGGTGGTCACACCCTTCTCCTTCTTGCCCCCAGTAATGGCACCTTGCCTCTCTGGTGGGCCCAGACTTCTTTTGAGTACATCCTCAGTTGCCCCAGTCCAGCCTCTTTGGGCTGTGTCTGTGTAGCCGATTCCAGTCTTCTCCCTGAGTCTGACCTCTGAAGCCTGAACTTCAGCATTCAGCTCCCACTGGCACTGACGGTCACGTCCCTCATGCTGGGGAGCGCAGGGCCTTGGGTGCTGACCTTCTGTGCAGGTTACTCTTCAGTTTGCCTTCTGCAAGCTGGTCGCTGCGGTCTCCTTCTGAGCTCCAAAGCTCCTCCTCCATCCAGGCTGAGCTCCACCCCAGTGAGGGGACTTCCCAGGGTCTAAGAACCTCTCCTCCTCACAGCTCTCTCCCTGGGCACAGGCCTCATCATGATCCCTTTCCTTTTCTTTTTCCTTTTGTCCTACTTGGTTATGTGGTGGTGTTCTTGCCCTTCCAGGATTCTGAAGTCTTCTTGTGGTGTTCAATAGGTGTTCTATGTGAACTGGTCCACTCGCAGATGTACTTTTTAATGTTTTTGTGGGAGAAGGTAAGCGCCCCATCTGACTCTTCTGTCTTCTCCATCCTGTCCTCATTTTTAATTGTTTAAACTATTTGGAAGTGGAAATGGGGAGTCTCTCCACTCAGTCCCAGGGCTGTTCTAATGTTGAGGCTCCATTGGTCACCTGGGGCTCATCCATATCCTCCTCAGCATCCTGCCCTCAGCTGAGCTGGGAGCAGATGCCTATATATTTTTAACAAATTAATTAATTTATCTTTGGCTGTGCTGAGTGAGTCTTGATTACTGTGCGTGGGCTTTCTCTAGTGGCAGAAAGTGGGGGCTACTCTCTAGCTGTAGTGTGCAGGCTTCTCATTGCAGTGGCTTCTCTTATTCCGGAGCATGGGCTCTAGCGTGTGAGGGCTTCAGTGGTTGTGGTACACAAACTTAATTGCCCTGCAGCGTATGGAATCTTCCTGGACCAGGGATAGAACTTACATTCCCTACATTGGCAGATGGACTCTCAACCACTTGGACCACCAGGGAAGTCCCTAATGCCTATATTTTAAAATTGAGGTATAGTTAATTTACAATATTGTGTTAATTTTTGAGGTATTTCCAAGTGATTCAGATATATGTGTTCTTTTTCATTATGGTTTATTATAAAATATTGAATACAGTTCCTTTTGTTACTAGGGAGGACCCTGCTGTTTATCCATTCTATATATAATGGTTTGTATCTGCTAATCCCAAACTCCCATTTCATCTCTCCCCTGCCCTACCCTACCCCCACTGGCAATCACAAGTCTGTTCTGTGGATTAATGACTATATTTTTATACTGTCTTATTATTTGATACAGTAAATTCCTTCAGCTTTTGTTTTGAGTTTCTTAGCTATTTGTGGCCTTTCAAACTTCTATAAATTTCAGAATTAGCTTGCCAAAATTACCTCTTGAAGTTATGATTTAGATGGTTATTATTCTATAAATCAGTTTGGGGAATATTAACATCAGTATATTATTAAATTGTCCAATCCATCAACATTGTATATCTCTCCATTTAATAGTGTCAAATACATCTTATATACCTTTGTTGATTCTATTCCTGGACACTCTTTTAATATTATTGTTAATGGTATCTTTCAAAATAATAAATTTTATTTTTATTGTTTGTGATAGTATATAGAAACAGAATTGATTTTGTTGTTGTCCTAATTTTTTAATCCAGTAACCTTACTCAACTCTCATTAATTTTAATAATATATCTTGTATATTCATTAAAATTTTCTACCTACACAGTCATATAATCTTTTTTTTATTTTTTATTTTTGGTTTGTTTGTTTGAAACCCTTATACTTTTTATTGCAATTTCTTATCTTATTGATCTGGCTAGAACCATGGTGCACAGGACTGAACTGAAGTGGCAGTAAGTGAGATCTTTGTCTTATTCCCTATCTGAATGGGAGCACTTGCAATTAAAAAAAAAATTGAATTTACTTATTTTATGGCTGTGCTGGTCTTTGTTACTGTACTCAGGCTTTCTCTAGTTGCAGTGAGAGGGGCTACTCTTCATTGTGGTGCAAGGACTCCTCATTGCCGTGACTTCTCTTGTTGCAGAGCATGGGCTCTAGGGTTTGTGGGCTTCAGTACTTGTGGCTCACAGGCTCTAGAGCACAGGATCGATAGTTGTGATGCATGGGCTTAGTTGCTCCATGGCATGTGGGATCTTCTCAGACCAGGGATCGAACCCGAATCTCTTGCATTAGCAAGTGGATTCTTTACCACTGAGCCAACAGGGATGCCTGCAGTTTTACTATGAAGAATGTTTGGTATAGATTTTTGTCTCTAATAATCAAGAAAGTTTTATTCTGTTTCTACTTTGCAAAGAGGACACCGTGAAAGTGAATGAACTTAGAATTTTTGCAATGCCTTTTCTACTCTCTCCTGTCTTTTAATCCAATAATGTGGTAAATTACATCAATTATTATTTCCTAATATTAAATCAACTTTGCATTTCTGGGATTAATTCAACTTAGTCATAATGCATTATCCTTTTTCTAAGTTGCTGCGTTCAGTTTGCTGATATTTTATTTAGGATTTTGATATATATTTTATGAGTAAAATAGGCTTGTAATTTTTCTCTGTCTTGAATTCATCTTGTTAGGTTTCAATATGAAAGAGTTATTCTAATATCACAAAATAAATTTGTAATTTTATTGCTTTTGTTGTATTGTCTGGAAGAGTTTGTGTAAAATTGGAAATGGTTAATATTAATAGAATTCATTGGTGACACTGGCCTGGAAGTTTAAATATTTAAAAAAATTTTGAGATAATTGTAGATTTGCATACAGTTGTGAGAAAGAATATAGAGAAATCTTATGTATCCTTTACCCAGTTTCCTCCAAAAGTAATATCTTGAAAAATCATAGTATAATCTTAAAACCAGGATCTTGACATTGATACAATTAAGACGAAACATTCCCATCGCCGCAAGAATTTCCCATGTTGTCTTTCATAGCTACACCCAATTTATTCTCACCCTCATACCCTTTCTTAATGCCAGATGACCACTAATGAGTCCTTCATTCTGCCATGTCAGGAATGTAATATACGTGGAATCATGTGTTCAGGATGAAGCCTTATGGAATAGGCCTTTTTAGTCAGCATAATTCTCTGGAGGTTCATTCAGGGCTCTTTTGTGTGTCTGTAGTTTGCTCCCCTGTTTTGCTGAGTAGTGTTTCATGGTGTGGATGTGCCACAGTTTGTTATGATTCACCCTCTGAATGAAGAACATCTCAGTTCTTTCCAGTTTGTGGCTGTTATGAATAAAGCTGTAATGAACATTTGTATGCCCCTTTTTTGTGTGAGAAGATAAATCTTAATTTCTATGGGATAAATGCCCAGGAATGTAATTATTGGGTCATATGGAAGCTGAGTGCTGATTTTTAAAATAAAAACCCTGCTCAACTGTCTTCCGTTTTATGTGCCGATCTGTAATATATGAGTGATCCAGTTTTTCTGCATCCTCAGCAGTATTTGGCTTTGTCACTATTTTTTATTTTAGCAGCATAGTATTTAAGCAATTCTGCTATGTGTGTAGTGTTATTTCATTGTGGTTTCAATCTATATGTCTCTAATGGCTAACGGTGTTGAACATCTTTATTTTATTATATTTTATCCTAATTAGTTGAGATAATCGACAAAGGTAATTAAGATAATTATCAGATAATAAGATAACAGTTAATTGTTCATTAATTTTAATTGACATATAGTTGATGTACAGGCTTCCCAGGTGGTACTAGCGGTAAAGAGCCTGCCTGCCAATGCAGGAGACGTAAGAGACTCAGGTTCCATCCGTAGGTCAGGAGGATCCCCTGGAGGAGGGCATGACAACCCACTCCAGTATTCTTGCCTGGAGAATCCCGTGGACAGAGGAGCTGTGGTGGCGAGCTATGGTCCATAGGGTCATAAAGAGTCGGACGCAACTGAAGCGACTTGGCACAGATAGTTGATTTACAATGTTGTGTTCATTTCAGGTGTACAGTAAAGTGATTCAGTTATACATATATATACGTGTATGTGTATATATATACACACACACACACACATATATATTCTTTTTCAGATTCTTTTCCATTGTAGGTTGTTACAAGATATTGACTGTAATTCCCTGTGCTATACAGTAGGTCCATGTTATTTATCTATTTTATATATACTAGTGTGTATCTGTTAATCCCAAACTCCTAATTTATCCCTCCCCTCTTTTCCCCTTTGGTAACCATAAATTTTTTTTTTTAACATCTTTTCATGTACTTATTTACTATCTATGTATCATCTTGGTAAAATGAGTTTTGGAGTTTTAGAATTCATGTCCTGGGCCCATTTTCTAGTTGGTTGCTATTTTACTGTGGATTTTGATTGTTCTTTATAAGAAGAACAAAGTTAGTAGTCCTCTGTTGGATAGATCATTTGCTAGTATTTTATCCTAGTCTGAAGTTTATCCTTTCATTTTTTTAACAGGATTTTTCACAGAACACAAACATTTTAAATTTTGGTGAGCTCTAATTTATCAGATTTTTCTTTATGAAGCATGTCTTTGGTGTCAAGCCAAGAGCTCTTTGCCTAACTATAGCTCTTGAGTATTTTCTACTGCTTTTTCTTTAAAAGTTTTATAGCTTCATCTTTTACATCTAAGTTCATGATCTATTTTGAGTTAAATGTTTGATAAGATGTGATATGGGCTGAGGTTTTTTATTTTTTCGCCCATGGATATCTAGCTGCTCCAGCACCATTTGTTGAAAAGTCTCTTTCGTCCACTGAGCTGCTTTTGCACATTTGTCAAAAGTCAGTGATGAGTGCATTCCCAATTATGTTGCCTTATTGGAGAAGGAACTGGCAACCCACTCCAGAGTTCTTGCCTGGAGAATCCCAGGGACAGAGGAGCCTGGTGGGCTGCCGTCTATGGGGTCGCACAGAGTCGGACACGACTGAAGCGACTTAGCAGCAGCAGCAGCAGCATTCCCGGTTATATCAGTCAGAGTCTAATCAGGAGACCAAGTCTACACCCATTTGAATGGCAGAAATTTATATAAAGAATTTCTTAGCTAGTATCAGGTGGTTGACTACTAAAAGAGATTTGAGGAGATTCTGTGGCATCCAAAAGTACCAAGTACCAAAAGCTGCTGATACTGTCCCGGAAGACTGGGTGATGGAAGAACTAGGACCGAGGAGGGAGGCCATATCTTATCCCTCCATGAAGATGAGATGCAAACCGATGAGAGCATGGGTGCTACAGGAACACACAGACTGCTGGCGCTGAAGGAAATTGCTAGAGTCAGTGAGCCACAGTGGGTTTGGCAGGTGGAGATGGTTGCCTGAGGCGCGGCTGGAGTTGCAGCAGAGGAGGCTGCTGGCAGTGGGAGTGTGATCTGAGGCCCTCTGGCCAGACTGTCACAAACGTGTACTCCAAGTGAGGAGACCATGGCCGGTGGTGGCCCTGGAAGTTCAGCTGGCCTGATGTGTGAGGATTGCTGAAGTAAGTACCAGCGAGTTTTCCATAATAGTCCTCTGGCTCCTCGGCTTAATGAAAAGGAAGGAGAAGTGGATTCCAAAAGGAAAGTCCCTCTTCCCACTGCTGTTTCAGAGTCTCCCAGAGCCCTCTAGAGAAAAGCGGAACATTGAGGCAGGTGGCCCAGGGGAAAGGCACGCAGAGCTCATTCAGCTCCAGCATTACAATGAAGAGGAAAGGAGGGTGGGTTGGGGTTGAGAGATAATCAGTTGATAACTGGCACACCAACTTGAGGGAAGGTGTATTGGGGTTCTCCAGAGAGATAGGACCAATAGAAGGTACCTATGGATGTGGGCAGGTATCTGTCTGTCTGAAAGGACTGGCTCACATGGCTGTGGAGGCTTGGCAAGTCTAAAATCTGTAGGGTAGGTGGCAGCTGGAGACCCAGAGATGAGTTTATGCTACAGTTTGGGTCCAAAGGCAGTCTGCTAGAAGAATTCTCTTTTCAGGGAGGTCACTTCCCTATTAAGACCTTCAACTGACTGGATGAGGTCCACCCACGCTATGGATGAAACTAAAACTGTTAAGCCGCCAAGTCGTGTCAGACTCCTTGCACCCCATGGACTGTAGCCTGCCAGGCTCCTGTGTCCGTGGAATTCTCCAAGCAAGAACACTGGAGTAAGTTGCCATTTCCTCCTCCAGGGGATCTTCCCAACCCAGGGGTCGAACCCAAGTCTCCTGCATCGCAGTCAAATTCTTTACTGTCTGAGCCACCAGGGAAGTAATCTGTTTTACTTAAAGTTTACTGATTTAAATATTAATCTCATCAAAACACCTTAACATAAACATCTAGAATAATATTTGACCCAATATGTGGGTACTGTGACCTAACCAAGCTGACACACAAAATTAACCATCACAAGAAGCATTCAGCATTTCACCATTAAAGGTGACATTAGCTGTAAGTTTATTAGCTGTAAGTTTTCTGTAAGTGCCTTTTTTCAGGTTGAGGAAGCTCCTTTCTGTTCCTGCTTTGCTGGGAGTTTTTTAAAAATTATGATTGGGTATGGATACTTATCAAATTAGTTTTCTGCTTCTCTTAACATGATCATATGATTTTCCTGTTTTTACTCTGTTATTGTAGTAAATTACATTGACTTTCAAATGTTAAGCCAATCTTGCAGTTTGGGATAAATTCTAGTTGGTCATGATGTATTATTTTATTTATGTATTATTGGATTGAAATTGTTAAAATGATGCTAAGGAAATTGGTATCTATGTTCTTGTTCTTGAGAGAGATGAGGCTGTGTTTTTTTTTTTTTTTTTTTGTCTCATTGGATGAGTTGGGAAGTATTCCCTCCTCTCCTATTTTCCTGGGAGAATTTTTGTAGAATTGGTACTGCTGCTGTTGCTGCTGCTGCTGCGTCGCTTCAGTCGAGTCCAACTCTGTGAGACCCCGTAGACGGCAGCCCACCAGGGTCCTCCATCCCTGGGATTCTCCAGTCAAGAACACTGGAGTGGGTTGCCATTGCCTTCTCCAATGCATGAAAGTGAAAAGTGAAAGTGAAGCCACTCGGTCGTGCCCGACTCTTATCGACCCCGTGGCAGAATGAACCAGTGAAACCATCTGGCCTAAAGTTCTCTTTGTGGGAAAGTTTCCATTTATGAATTAATTTTCTTCAATAGCTGTGGAGCTATACAGATTATTTCTTCTTGAGTGAGCTTTAGTTATTTGTCCTTTTGAAATTTGAGTGTCAGTTTGATTAGTGGAAGTATAAATATGAATTTCAAACTGTGGTGCTGGAGAAGATTCCTGAAAATCCCTTGGATAGCAAGGAGATCAAACCAGTCAATATTAAGGGAGATCAACCCTGAATATTCACTGAAAGGACCGATGCTGAAGCTGAAGCTCCAGTATTTTGGTCATCCAATTCGAACAGACGACTCACTGGAAAAGTCCCTGATGCTGGGAAAGATTGAGGGCAGAAGGAGAAGAGGGTGTCAGAGGATGAGATGGCTGGACGGCATCACCAGTGCAATGAACATGAACTTGGGTGAACTTCGGGAGATGGTGAGGGACAGGGAGGCCTGGCGAGCTGCAGTCTGTGGGGTCGCAAAGAGTCAGACATGACTGCGTGACTGCACAACAAATATAAATTTATATTGATATTTCCAATCCATATTTAAATTGTAGGACTTTAACTTCTGGAATTGATGTTTGTGTCTCTTGTGTGATAACACAAGTTTTCTGTAGTCTTTAATGTTGCTCTTTGATCCTGTTTTCAGCTCTGCAGGGGCAAATAAAATTATGAACTTACTGCCCCTGTTGTGCTTGGATTTGTGCATATGAAGTCGTTCTGGCCAATGAATTGTGAGGAGGAATAGAATTTTTTCACTTCCAGGCTAGAGCACTTAATTCCTGATTCCTGGCTTCAATTCTCTTTAGTTTAGCCTCAGCAGTTATGGAAATGAATTGAGATGGAGTGTTTTTAAAAAGTATTTACTTGTAGTTTATTTTTAGCCACGCTGGATCTTGGTTGCTGCGCGGTCTCTTCTCTCATTGTGGAGAGTAGGGGTTACTCTCTAGGTGTGGTGTGCCGGCTTCTCATTGTGGTGGCTTCTCTTGTCGTGGAGCGTGGGCTCTAGAGCACTCAGGCTTCAGTACTTGTGGCTCCCAGGCTCTAGAGCACAGGCTTAGCAGTTGTGGCCCGGGGGGTTAGTTGCTCCACGCCATGTAGAGTCCTCCCGGACTAGAGATCAAACCCGTGTGTCCTGCATTGGCAGGTGGGTTCTTTACCACTGTGCCACCAGGGAAGCTCTGAGATGGAGTTTTTATCAGACTGGGTCATTGAGAAACTGTAATGCACAGAGCATCCTAACAGCCCCCACTGGATGTAGGGAATGGGCAAGAAATAAATCTTTGTTGTTTCACGCCACTGAAGGTCCAAAGTTGATTATTAGCGCAGCAAAATCTCCTATCCGGATTGATACCATTTTTAATTTGCTTTATCTTGCTAAATGCATAAGATAGCTTAAAAATACAAATATTAAAAATAATATATCATTATAATATATACTATACATGTTATAATAGTAAATATTATTAGCAATGACTATTTAGTGAAGTTGAATATTTTTTTGCAGTTCTTTTAGCTTGGAAGGAAAGTTATGATCAACCTAGATAGCATATTCAAAAGCAGAGACATTACTTTGCCAACAAAGGTTCATCTAGTCAAGGCTATGGTTTTTCCTGTGGTCATGTATGGATGTGAGAGTTGGACTGTGAAGAAGGCTGAGCACCGAAGAATTGATGCCTTTGAACTGTGGTGTTGGAGAAGACTCTTGAGAGTCCCTTGGACTGCAAGGAGATCCAACCAGTCCATTCTGAAGGAGATCAGCCCTGGGATTTCTTTGGAAGGAATGATGCTAAAGCTGAAACTCCAGTACTTTGGTCACCTCATGTGAAGAGTTGACTCATTGGAAAAGACTCTGATGCTGGGAGGGATTGGGGGCAGGAGGAGAAGGGGACGACAGAGGATAAGATGGCTGGATGGCATCACTGACTCGATGGACATGAGTCTCAATGAACTCCGGGAGTTGGTGATGGACAGGGAGGCCTGGCGTGCTGCGATTCATGGGGTCACAAAGAGTCGGACACGACTGAGCGACTGATCTGATCTGATCTGATCTTAGCTCTTAATCTGCCTACTAAGGATGAGCGAACTACTCATCCTTAAACTACCCATAGCAAACTACTATGTCCCGAAGTCCCTTGAATTTATTTTCTTTCTGTGATTGTGTTACCTATTTTATATTTTGCTGAGACATCTTTAAATCTTAGGCTTAAGATTTTTTGAATGTGGATGATATGAGTTTGGTCTGCAGATGTGGTTATGACTCTGCAGGACCTTTCTGTTCTTCTCAGCCTTAAAGCAACTTTCCTTGAGGTTCCCTGGGGCTGGGGTGGGGATGCTCAACTTGTAGTTCACCCTTAGCCTGAGAATATAACTCTTTGGGGCCCGAGCTTTCTATATGAGAATGTGTCCTGGCAGACTCCTTCCCGTTACCTATGAGGCTGTTGAAATGAAAGCCTGTTTACCTGGATAGACAAGTGCTCTCAAGAAGATAGCCTGACCACCCTGCTTCTGTCTCTGGGTTGACTTTTACTTTTTCATGCTCTTCTCACCTACTTGGTGTTTAGGAAGATGTTCTCCTTTGAGAATTGTTTATCTAGCATTGTTAATGGTAGAATTGTCTGAGTGTTTGAATCTGCCATATGCTTAGGAAGGAAAGTCTGACGATTGGCTCTGAGGTAGGAATTGATGAGGCGTTTATGTGGTGGTGGTTGGGCCATAGGAATGATTCCACTGCCTTTCCATCAGCCTTCATCTGCTTTGTTTTTCTTTCTTCAAGTTGCATGCATAAGGATAAGGTAGGCTCAGCTCTGTCGTCATTGATTTTACCTGGGGGATGAGTGCTTCCGTTCACGGTGCCCCCATTCACCAAAGACAAGAGTCCTTCTTGTCCTCACCTGACCCAAAGGGAGCAAGAGTGCTCTCTGCTGTGCACCTGTGTGACTCACTAGTGGATGTCGATGTTAGATTTCTCTTAATACAAAAGTGGTGTGCAAAGCTCCTTGCAGAAATTTTAGAAAATGGAAATAAATGTATAGAAGATTAGCCTGCATATTATCCCAGAATTCAGTGATAAACATTTGGGTCCATTTCCTCTCTAGTATTCTTTTATCAAGGTGATAATATACAGCATGAGTTTTTTTTTTTTTTTTTTTAGTATCCTGAAACAACAGTAATGTGGTTAACTAGCAGTATATCAGCTAGTGCTGATTCAGATTGTCCTTGGGTTTTCAGAAAGCCTGACCAGTGTGTGCAAAGGGCTGTGGCTCCTTTTAGGATTTCCTTGGGGTATCATGAGTCACACTCTCTTATCCCGCAGGGCTGTTGAAAGTCTCCCTGTCCTTGGTCGATCTGGGGGTGCATTCTGCCCTTTGTGCACTGAGGGGGCACTGGTGGTTGTCACTTGCCATCCTTCTTCCTGGGCTGCTCAGGACACTGTCCAGCAGTTCTTCTGGCCACTGCTGACCAATAGCTCCTCTCTGGTAACTGGGTTCATGCTGGCAGAAAATTCGGGCTTGAAGGGATGAACTCTGATGGCCAGTGGCCTTGGAGAAATGGGAGCTAAGGAAACAAACTCATTTTCTGTGAACATATAAAAATAGTACCTTTGTACACATAAAGATAATACCCATCTAGACTTGAGAATAATATAATATACTATTTCATCAAATTTAGTTTTTAAAACTTTGATACTAATTTTTAAAATGGAAGTACAGTTGATTTACAATGTTTCAGGTATATAGCAGAGTGATTCAGTTTATATATATATATATATATATATATACTTTTATTATTGGGGTATAATTGCTTTACCATGTTGTGTTAGTTTCTGCCTTACAACAAAGTGAATCAGCTATATGTATACATATATCCCCTCCTTCTTGAACCTCCCTCCAACCTTCCAATATATACATGTACTTAAAATATATATATATAAATTTTTTTCAGATTCTTTTCCATTATAGGTTATTCTAAGATATTGAATATAGTTCCCTGTGCTATATACTAGGTCATTTGTTGTTCAGTTGCTCAGTCATGTCTGACTCTTTGTGACCCCGTCTGACTCTAATGACTGCAGCACACTAGGCTTCCCTGTCCATCAACAATGCCTGGAGTTTGCTCAAACTCCTGTCCATCGAGTCGGTGATGCCATCCAACCATCTCATCCTCCGTCGTCCCCTTCTCCTCCTGCCCTCAATCCTTCCCAGCATCAGGGTCTTTTCCAATGAGTCAGCCCTTTGCATAAGGTGGCCAAAGTATTGGAGCTTCAGTCTGAGCATCAGTCCTTCCAATGAATATTCAGGACTGATTTCCTTTAGGATTGACTAGTTTGATCTCCTTGAAGTCCAAGGGACTCTCAAGAGTCTTCTCCAACACCACAGTTCAAAAGCATCAATTCTTTGGCGCTCAGCTTTCTTTATGGTCCAACTCTCACATCCATACATGACTATTGGAAAAACCATAGCCTTGACTGTACAGACCTTTTTCAGTAAAGTAATGTCACTGGTTTTTAATATGCTGTCTAGGTTGGTCATAGCTTTTCTTCCAAGGAGCAAGCATCTTTTAAATTCATGGCTGCAGTCACCATCTTCAGTGATTCTGGAGCCCAAGAAAATAAAGTCTGTCACTGTTTCCATTTCTCCCCAATTTATTTGCTATGAAGTAATGTGACCAGATGCCATGATCTTAGTTTTTTGAATGTTGAGATTTAAGCCAACTTTTTCACTCTCCTCTTTCACCTTCATCAAGATGCTCTTTAGTTCCTATGGACTGTAGCCCATCAGGCTTCTCTGTCCATGGGAATTCTATATCTGTGATTTTATTTCTATTTTGTAAATATGTTTATTTGTATCATTATTTTATATTCCACATATAAACAATATCATATGATATTTATTTTTGTCTTCCTTATTATGATAATCTATGATGATTCATGATAATGAATTATTATTTCATTCTTCTTTATGACTGAGTAGCATTGGAGAAGGAAATGGCATCCCACTCCAGTATTCTTGCCTAGAGAATCCCAGGGATGGGGGAGCCTGGTGGGCTGGCAGAGTCAGACATGACTGAAGCGACTTAGCAGCAACACCAGTATTCCATTATATATAGGTACCATATCTTCTTTTTTTAATTTTAATTTTTTAAATTTATTTTTTAATTGAAGGATAATTGCTTTACAGAATTTTGTTTCCTGTCAAACATCAACATGATTCAGTCATAGGTATACATATAACCCCTCCCTTTTGAGCCTCTCTCCCATCTCCTTCCCCATTCCACCTCTCTAGGTTGATACAGAACCCTTGTTTGAGTTCCTTGAGTCATACAGCAAATTCCCACAGCCATCTGTTTTATATATGGCAATGCAAGTTTCCATGTTACTCTCTCTGTACATCTTACCCTCTCCACCCACCGCCACTGTGTCCAAAAGTCTGTTCTCTATGTCTGTTTCTCCATTGCTGCCCTACAAATAAATTAATCATTACCATCTTTCTAGATTTCATATATATGCATTAGTATATGATATTTATCTTTCTGACTTACTGTACTCTGTGTAATAGGCTCTAGGTTCATCCACTTCATTAGAACTAACTTAGATGTCTTTCTTTTTATGGCTAAGTCATATTACATTGTATATATGTACCACAGCTTCTTTATCCATTCATCTGTTGATGGACATTTAGGTTGCTACCATGCTCTAGCTATTGTAAATAGTGCTGCAATTAACACTGGAGTACATGTGTCTTTTTCAATTTTGATTTCCTCGGAGTATATTACTAAGAGTGGGATTACTGGGTCACATGGTGGTTTTCGTCCTAGTTTTTTAAGGACTCTCCATACCATCTTCCATAGTGGCTGTATCAATTTGCATTCCCACCAACGGTGCAAGAGGTTCCCTTTTCTCCACACCCTCTCTAGCACTTACTGTTTGTAGACTTTTTGATGTTGGCCATTCTGACTGGGGTGAGGTGGTATCTCATTGTAGTTTTGATTTGCATTTCTCTAATAATGAGCAAGGTTGAGCATCTTTTCATGTGTTTGTTAGCCATCTGTATGTCTTCTTTGTCCATTCATCTGCTGATGGACATTCAGGTTGCTTCCATGTCTTGTCTACTGTAAATAGTGCTGCTGTGAACATTGGGGTTAATATTAATTTTAGATTCAGGCATAGCCAGCCCTGGCTATTGAAGAATTGTGGCTCTGGGATCACCTTCTAGCCACCATCCAATTTCTTTGAGGGCCCACTGACCCCTTGCATATGGGGGTATTTAGACCCCAGGCCTGTTGGTCTTCTCTTTTCACTCCATACCTGCCACTAGGGCTTGCATACCCTCTACTTCTCAGTTCTCTTTCTCCTGTACTCCCCTACCTCCTGACACCAATTCTCATCTTTGTTTGAATATGTCCCCACTGCACGCGGTGCAGTCCAAGCTTGTTTGGATACCCCTTGCCTACCTGGCTTCTGCCCCTATAACCCCTGATAGAAGCTTCTCTCTGGTCCTCAGAGTCCCAGGGTTTTGTGCTCAGAGGAAGGGATCTGTGCAGGACCATCTGTCAGTTTCTGCCCACCTCCTGTAGGGGCATCTGCCTTCTCTGTCTCTCCTCTGACAACCCTTCCTCACTCCCTGAAGACAGCCTTGTCTTGAGCAGGGTGCTCCCAGGCTCCAGGTAGCTGGATGTGTGAGCCGTGAGGCATCTGAGTCCTGGATGCAGACTAGCAGAAGACTCACTGCTCTTGGCAGCCTCTCTCTTTCCTCCACTTAACCTGGACACTCTGTGGCCCCAGTGCCCGGCTGGGAAGAAGATGCTTCCCAGAGCCCAGTGGATGCTCTCTGTTGCCACAACATGGCACTCCACCATACAGTCGTCGGCCTTGCTGTGCTGTGACCACCCCTCGCAGAGCTGTTGTGCCTGCGGTCGGTGCCATTGTTCTCCACTCCTCTCTCGTGTCAGCCCTTTGCTGTTCCTGTTTGCAGGCAGGCTCTCACCCCCACTGTTCTTCACTCAGGACTTCCTGTTGACTTCCATATCTGGAGAAGGGATAGGCTACCCACTCCAGTATTTTGGGGCTTCTCTTGCGGCTCAGCTGGTAAAGAATGTGCCTACAATGTGGGAGACCTGGGTTTGATCCCTGGGTTGGGAAGATTCCCTGGAGAAAGGAAAGGCTTCCTGCTCTAGTATTCTGGCATGGAGAATTCCATGGACTATATAGTCCATGGGGTTGCAAAGAGTTGGACATGACTGAGTGACTTTCACTTTCTCCAAAAGAGCTCTTCCTCACCAAGCCCCCTGCAGGTCCCTCAGTGATCTGTGTGCCAGTGGTTCCTCTTGGGTCCATTTAACTCTTTATAGACTGTGGGCTACACGTGGGCCAGACCTCGGTACAGAGATGGTTCTTGGAAGATGTTGGTTGAACAAGAGAGGGAATACATTGTGAAGGCTGTGGAGGTGTTCTGGCTGTGGGTAGAGCTGGCAAGCCTGCCCTCCTCCTCCATCTCCCAGACTTGGAAATGTGGAGCCTGGGACCAAGTGCTTTGCTATCTCTGAGTGGCCTCCTTTCAGCCTGGTTAGGAGGGAATGTGTGAATACTGGGTAGGATAGAAGTTTCTCTCAGCTGTTTGGGGTGGGTCTGATGGTGGGCTTCAGCTTTGCTGTCCCAGCACACCCTCAGTCTCAATACCTGGCATCCTGGGGATTGTGAGCCTGAAGGAGAAATCCAGAGTGTGTGCGGTGATAAGCCCAGCCTCTGTGGGCAGTGAGCAAGCCGACTGCTGCTGTCTGCTTTTGATCAAGAGTTTTTGGGTTCTAATGAGATACACTTTCTCTTGCTTAGGGGGACTGGCCAGACCCCAAATCTTCAGGAAGAGTCTGGGCAGTCGTCTCTTTGAGACAGAAGTTCATGCAGAGCAGAGCCCCTAGTGTGTGTGGCCTGTGCCCCTTGGGATCTGCATAGAAGTGAATCTGGAGCAGCTGGGGTTCCATCTTTTTGTCAAGGTGGGTATTGAAAGGAGTAGGTTTACTGGTTAAGAGCATGTGTTTGGCCCTTGAAGACTTGAATTTGAATCCTGGCTCTGTTGTTCTGAGCCTCATTTTTTCTTTGTTTATAAAATAGAGATGATAATAGTACCTCCTGCCTTGTTGGGTGTGGTAAGGTTTAAAGACAGATGCTTATTAAGTGCTTATCACAGGGCTGGGCACAAAGCAGTTTACTTCCTCAGGAGGGTGGGGAGCAACATCCTGCTTGTGTGATTATGATAGTTAATTTTGTGTCAACTTAGCTAGGCTGTGGTTCCCAGATACTTAGTCAAACACTCTTCTAGATGTTTCTGTGTATTTTTTTTTCAGTGAGATTAACTTTGTAAATATTTATTTGGCTGCTTTTTGGGTCTTATTTGCTGCACGCGGGACCTTTAGTTCTCGCACGTGAACTCCTAGTTGTGACGTGTGGGATCTAGTTCCCTGACTTGAACCCCTCAGACCCCCTGCATTGGGAACATGGAGTCTGAGGCACTGGATTACCAGGGAAGTCCCTAGATTTACTGTTAAATCAGTAAACTTTGAGTAAAGCAGATTAACCTCTGTAGTGTGGGTGGGCCTCATCCAATCAGTTGAAAGTCTTAAGAGCAAAAGACTGAGCTCCCTTGAAGAAGAGGGGATTCAGCCAACAAACCACCTTTGAACTTGAACTGCAACTCTTCTCTGGGTCTCCAGCAGCCCACTTACCTTAGAGACACACACACTCTCTCTCTCTCTCAAGAACTTGCACTGCTGGTCATGGTGAAGTAGACTTGAAGCTCACCAAGGCAGGGACCGTGTCTCCTCTGTGTGGCCCTTGGCCCCCTCCCTAGCACCACGTGGCTCATGGCAGGTGTTCCTCATGGGTAGCTTGGTGATTACTGAGCACTTCATACATTCTGTATCCCAGTTGAAAGTCTACTGCAGTGAGAAACAAGGGTGACTGGAGTTGAGAGTGAATTAGTCTGGGGGCTGGGGTGGATTTTAAGGGCATTGCAGGGCAGGTGATGAGAAGTTTTGGACCAGATGTCAGTTGTGCATTTTGGGAGCTGAAACTTCGACATGGGGAAGAAATACATCTGGGGTCAGGTGCTTGCTTTGTCCAGCCTCTTTCTGGACTGGGTCAGAGCAGGGGCCAATTTGCCTTGACCATCATGAACCTATACAGGCCTGGGTTGCCTTAATCAATCCTCATTTTAACAAGTGCACATAGACTGGCACCAAAAAAAGGTAACTTTTTTCAAGTTTTATTGTAAAATCCTCAGAAAAAGAGCATTTACAATGACAATACTTTATGATAATCTGTGAAACATCTTTCTGTCAAGTGGTACTGCAAATACACGGCGTGTCCAATACTGTGCGATACGTTAACGTAAACTCAAACTTATTTCCAATGCCACATACAGTTACTGTGTTGGTACAAATTTCTACTAAAGTTGATGTATTAAAAATAATTTATATATATTTTATAAATAAGGAAAAATTCACATGTATAGTAATTACAGGAGACCTTTGAGAAATACCAGTGATTACAGAAAATATATTTTGGAGTCTACACAACTGCTCAAAATAATGTAATCTGCCTCGACATGAGAGATCTGGAAGTTTTCTGAGGTGGGGCGGGAGGAGAATCCTAACGGGACAAGCGGAGCGTGTGTGTGTGACTTCATATTGTGAGGGTCGTTCACTGGACTACAGCATGAACACAGCGTGTGTGACACTGCAGCAAAATTCCATGCCTAGTCTGCTTTTAGATCATCTCACAGGTCTTCAGGAAGCACGAGCAGATGGGGAGAGGGGTGGTGTACAAAGGGTCCAGGAACGAGAAGGGGCCTGGCCAGTGGCAGGCAGTCAGGGTGTGGGCTGGGGGTACCACAGAAGGCTGTGCTGTGGGTCTGGGGTGCAAGGGGGCTTGCAGACTGCCATCCCTCACCTCTCTGAAGCAGCTGAAGGAGCCAGGGGCCAACAACTATTAAAGCTATGACAGATGTTATACGGGGCAGCAGATGAAGGTTTAGAGTTAGGAAATGTCTCAGGCCCCATCTCCAGCCAATTTTTCATGGTTGCCTTTCCTCAGAAATACTCTTGAAGAAGGTGCCCCCAGGGGGCAGCACTGTCTGATCCTGCCTTGGTGACAGGTAGAGAGCCACATGTCACCAGGTGGGAGTAGAGGTGAGTCAAGTTATTTTCATGGCATGTAGGCTTGAGCCCTCTACAGCCCTTTAGGGCATGGCCTGCTCCCTGGGGCCATAGGGGTGAGCTTGGGAAGAGGGGTGTGTGAAGTGTGGTTTTGTGCAAAAACCAAGCACATGCTCAACACTCTCGTGCTGGCTAATGAAGCCTTGCTGTGAATTTTGAAGTCAGTCCCTGCTCTTCCCTATCTTTCATAATTTCACACATTGTGTTTGGTTAAATTCCCAGTACTGCTCACAGGAGACCATTATTACTGGGCTCCCAGTGTCTGCTGTGTGGCTGGTGCCTAAATCCTGAAGGTCCAGATAAGACACTCAAATCCTCAAGTGGCTCGGCAGGTAACCTGGTGTAGACTAAAGGAAGTGGGTTGCATTCCACCAGGTATTTGGGGTCTTGTAGTCACACCTTGAGGATAAATACTATGCTTTTCCCCCTTGATTCTTTTAAGCCCCTCTGTTCTATATGATCTCTATGATTTTGGAGAGCAATCAAGGCAGCTAATGACTTTCTTGAACAAAACTGCTTTGGCTGTGTGCCAATCTGGGAGCAAATAGTATAGGATTTGGGCGGATGAATGACTTTTCACATGTACCCCAAAGCCAGGAAGCAGCATGCAAAGACCGCTGGGGGAGCTGGTGTGGTGATTAGGTGAGTTGGCCCTTGAATTGTTGGAGTGGTTCATGAGCAGGAGTCTCCAGGCATAGGAAGGAAGCGGGAAACAGAGTACAGGTGAGGATGGAGGGATGTAGCTCAGCCCTTCAGGGCTTGGCTGAGATGGCATGGTCTCCATTCCTGTCCTGCAGTTTCTGTCTGATCATAATGGACTTCTCTGACAGTTCTGAGTTCTCTTTAGTCTTGCTCATCAAACTCCAAAGGGCTGTGAGCTAGGGCTTGGGGGGTGTGATTTGAGCAGCAAGGAGTTGTGTCCCCATGGGTTCTGATTGCACTTGGAGTGGGATCTGGGGTCCTGGTGGGGAGAGATGGCAAAGGACTTCATGTCAGCATCATTGTCATCCTACTTTGCCCGTCTGGTGTCTTGGTTTGGAGTGCACATTCCGGGGGGTGCTAGGTGAGAGGAAGAGGAGAATGTGAGGTAGATTGGTGGATGTGTAGGAGAGAGTTGGGAGCAGTATCAGTGCTCCTGGAGGCTGGCTTTTGAAGAGGAGGATAGGGGAGCGAGCTGTGCAATGTGATAATGAAGAGGGTGCAGCATCCATGGTATTTGAATGAAACACACTGTGGAAATGAATCAGATTACTTTTTAAGCCCCGTGTAGAAAAATATATCCATTGTGAATCTGTTTTGCAACTCAGTTCTGAAATCTCCACTAGTTCACAGGTTATTTGGTCAACAGAAAAGAAGTGGGGCCACACGAAGTCAGCTCCAGGCGGCTTTCCTCTGTGAAGACTCAGCTGTTACAGTTCCCTAGGGTGGCAGGTGGTTCTCGGCTTTATCTGGGCTTGAGAGCTGTCCTCCAGGACACTAATCTGGAGCTGGGAGGCTGAGATTGGGGTAGGAATCGCAGGGACTGAGTTTCTGTCTCCTGTGCTGCCGTCTCTAGGTCATAGAATCTGAAGCTTGGTATGAGTGTGGCCCCTGCCTAGACTTTACAGGGCTCTTCCAGCTACCTCTGCAGGCTTGGGGAAAATAGGATCTTGGAATGACTTGAATGAATACTTAAGAAGGGAGCCTGGGCCAGCCCCAGGCAGGACTTGCTGGTTCAGTGTTGTGGGGATGGGATGATGGCGTTGGCCTCACTGTGTGTGACTCACACCCAACCTTCCTTGTGCGGAAGTCCATGCAGGCTTCTAGGAGCAGACAAATCCCTCTTCCAACTCTCAGTCCGTGAATGGCTGGGCAGGCTTTTGGACCCAATACCTCCATGTAGGGTCCTGCTCACTTGGGCAGAAGGAGAACGAGAGTATTATTTCAAATCCTTAACGTCACTATAGGTTTATTTGTGTGTTTGTTAGTCTGAAAAAAAATATCTACGTTGAATTTTTCTGCAATGAATTTGATTTCAAAATCCAGTAATTTTGAAATAGTTTATTACGTGAGTGACTTTGGGGTGACTCTTTTGGTAAAACAAATATTCCTTTACTATAAGTATTAGTAGATAGCTGATGATTCGTGTTCATAAGAAGGATCTTGGATGTTGTGATGACTTCATATCCCAGTGGCTTTCAGACTGTGTTCCATGAAATTCCGCTGGGGCTGAAGTATGGGAGGAAGAGGCAGGTGGAGTCCAGGCCAGCCTTTCACTTGGCTGCACTGCTGAAAAAACATGGACTTTCCTGCCTTTATGAATTTGCAAATTTCACAATTTTCAGGGCTGTGATTCCCTTCTCCTATTTAATTGTATCTGAAATGCTGGCAGCAAGACCTAAACTGGCTATCTCCAGCTTTGTAACTACACAGTGATGACAATGAGAGGCTGATAAGCTTTCCACACTTGAAAGTGGAATGAATACTGGAAAAGGAACAGGTGCCGCTGAAGTCACTCCCAGTCAAAGAGGCCAGTTGCGGCTGGACTGGTCTCTTACTCAGGAATCCTGTAACACAGAGGGGCTGATGTTCTGTCCTGGCAGTTGGTGGGTTCTTCTTCATGTAGACTCAGACACTTTCTTTTTCTTCCAGGGGCTGCCATAATTCAGAAGGTCTTCCCAAAGGAAGAAGCTTGAGAAAGTTGGGAAATTTCAGTGACAGATGTGCAAGCAAATGTGTCAAGAGATTGAGGCAGGAAAAAAAAAAAAAAAAAGGTGAGATGTGTTTTCCATCCATCCCAGTTATTGTAAAACTAAATAATTAGGTTTTGAGGTCAGTTTCCTCAAATATCTACATATTTTATCTTAAAAAATCTGTGAATGTATATGTCTAGGCACACTCCCGGGAGTTTTTGGGGACAAGAGTATGGTGGACTAAGATGCATGAGACATACCAGAGGACTGGCTGATACCAGGAGCTCTGTGAGGGGGCAGGTGGATTGGGCAGTTAGGTGGGACTGAGATGCTGTATTTCTAGTGAGACAGGGTCTATGTCTCTCTTTCTCTGAAAGAGGCCATTTCTCAGCAGCTTAGGAAAATCATGGCCACGTTGGCAGGAGAAGGCATCTAAACTGATGTTTCTGTGATGGGACCACACCCCTTCCTACTTCAGTGGCTTGAAAAATGACCATTCAAACCTGCTGATGTGCACGAGAAGGGTGTTTAGAGATCCCAAGGGAGCCTCTTCCTTGTTGAGATTCTCCGATATGGGATCTGTTGGGTTGTACTTCTTTGATTGCCCTGGAGAGCCCACCACGTTTGGGAGTACTGGCAGTGGCCTCCCACGTCCTTGTGTGTTCCTGGGGAGATGGGGACCCATGTGTAAGGAACACTGAAATGTGCTGTCTGTGCTTCGTGGATGCAGGGACTTGGGTGCAAGCTGAGTGCGAGGGCCACAGGCAGAAGAGAGTGCGGTTTTAAAGGGATAGCCTAAGGAACCCCACTTGAATCCTTGGAGGAGGGCATGGTTTCTGCATTGAGCCTGGAGGCCACTGTTCTGCACGCACATTTCCAGGCAAGCTTGGTCAGCCCTGAATCTGGGGTACTGGACAGGCTAATACATGTCCCCCTTGAGTGGTGATAAGCAGGCACACAGGGTTTGTCTTGGTCTCTGGGGTCCCAACCCAGAAAAAGGAGCCTTTACCAATGTGGTGGTCTGATCTGCACTTGGGGGTGTCAGTGATGTAGAGGACCCCAGTCCCCTTGATGGCCACTGTCTTCTTTCTGGCTGTCGGGTGTGGGGTAGTGCCTCTCAGAGACGTGGCCTAAGGCAGGGAAGAATACAGCTGGACCTGGGAGAGCATCTTTCTGCTTACTAGCATTTGAGATTATAAAAAATTAGTTTTTAATCAAAATTTCCAAAATAAAGTGAGTGATTTCCCCATCCCCAAGATGCAATAAGTCTTGTTGGCTCTCCCTCAGGCTTACAACAAGTCAAATGGAAAGAAAAGCGAGAAGCAGCTGCAAAGGAGAAAATGAGGTCCAGAGCTCTCAGGCCAGGAGGGAGGGCCCCGCTCCTGGGAGCCCCCGGCTTCAGGCCATCCAGCAGGGTGAAGTCTGGACGGACCCGGTGTTAAAGAATGAGGATGCAAAGGCAACTGACAGAAGCGTCCGCCTGGAAAGCTGGAGCTCCTGGTTCCAGGGCGGCCCAGGTAACGTGGCGCGTAGCTGGGCGCACAATGATTCCTTTACACGGCAGCAGGTTCTCATTGCAGCTCAAGGCAGAAATCCTACATCCTAAAACCCACCCGATCTCTTTAGCAGCGCATACCTTACACTAGGAAACTTGCGAGGAGACCAGTGTTGAACCACAAAGCGAATACAGGTTTTTTGCTTTTGTCTGTAAAAATGTACAGGGTGCCTGCTCGGGACTACTTCATACCTCGCCCACCCACACCACCGTGGTCCCCCCCTTCACGCCTGCCACCTCGCACCGTAGTGCGTTCTGTCTCCCGTTGATGAGGAACAGTGACTCCCGGGCGGGCGTGAGGAGGTGCTGCCCGAACAGCCCGCTGTCCCTCACGATCCTGCGGGGCCCTGCCCAGGCCCGGGCTGGCCCTGCGGGCGCGGGCTCCTTCAGGCCCTTTAGCACACCCATCTTGCCCGTGGACAGCTCCAGAAACAGCAGGTCTGGCTCTGTCTCGAGGGTGGCGTAGACATGGTACTGGTCTCCCTGTGTGAAGGAGCGCTGGAAGGCTACATCCGAGACACCCGGGCTCACTTTCAGGTTGTAGAGGGTCCGGATCTCCCCCCGCAGTGAGATCTCCTGCACGTGCAGCTGGGGGCTGCCCGCGGCTGCGCTGACTACAAAGCGCCCATCCGGGGATGTGTGCGGGGTGCCAGTGACCTGGCCGTTGGGTCCGACCACCGCGTCTGTGACGCTGTCGATCAGCAGCTGTGGAGAGGCTTCAGAAGAGCTGTCCTGCCGGCACTGGACGAAGAAGTAGCCGCCCAGGTGGGTGTGGGCCATGGCCTGTGGCAGGCAGCCGTGGCTCTGCAGCTTGATGGTCTTGAGGGGCATCAGCGTTTCCAGGTCGACTTTGTGGATGGCAGGGTCAGACTTGTTGAAGATGAAGCCGAACCTGGGAGGGGATGAAGACTGAGGTCAGAAGGCCGGGGGGTTAAGGGATCTGCCATTTGTCTTAAACGATGGCATCCTTTCTCTTGTCCTCTATCCTTTGCTGATCTAATAGCCTGTTAATAAGATCTATTTTGCAGGAGATGGTTTCATAAGTGATCCATCTATGATCTCAAACCAAGTGCAGTTGAGTTACAGACTGTCCCTGGATTTATGCTCCTATAACATGCACACATCTTTAGAAATGGTGAAGGAGTGGAATTATGCCTTCAGCAGCTCCTTCCTCTGGGGTGTCTTTACCTTGTGCCAGTTGAGAAGTGGTGGGCCCGTGGCTGGAGGGAAAGGACCAGAGGTGTCTGCCCTGACTCTGCCTGCTAGGAGGACAGGACAGGTGAGTCTATTTCTGAGTGGTTTTGTGGACTAACGGGTGAGTCAGAACCTGGGGATGCAGATACAAGAGAACAAGGACAGATGTCTTATCCACGGTCCCTGACCCTCGGAGAGGAACGTGAGGGCAGCCTCTCCCTTGGCTACACTGATGATGCTGGTCAGAGGAACCCTGGGCTGGGGCTGAGGACAGCTTTTACCTTTACAGCCAGATGGCCTGGCGCTCCCGTGGTGCCTGCTGGCTGCAGAGCCTGGGGCAAGCTGCTGAACCCCTCTGAGCCTCTGCAAATTGAAAGAGGGCAGTTCCTTCCGACGGCTGTTGGGAGGATTAAATCTTAGAGTGGGCGCTTTACTGGAAGAGGTCAGGAGGTGGTGGTTGCCGCATCTGGACTTGGTGAAATTCCTCTTTGGAGGCTGGCTGTGAGCTGCAAAAGGGTCTGACTCCAGGCAGGACTCATTCTGAGCATGAGAGTCTGCCTAAACCCCTTGCTTGCAGAGGCCTTTGGGGGTTGTGTACACCTACCGGAGTAGAGAAAAATGTCTTCCACAATTTTCTCTTGAATAGCTAACTATGCCTCAGAGACGGGAAAATGCCCATGTGATGGCATCTTTAAAGCATCCTTAAAGAGCTAGAGCATGGGGAGAGCAGGAAAGAAAACCCCAGGCCTGTAGGAAGCTGTCATGTAAAAGTCACACACAGGCTCTGCAGCGCCTGAGTTTGCATGACTCTTGTATGAATTCAGCTTCTTTAAGGTGGTTTACCATTTACAACCATCTTAGAGGCTCATCTTAGAGGTATTCTCTGGAGTGAGGTGAGGAGGTCAGAAAGCTGTTATTTTCTCCCTTGGGCAAGGATAAATGGGTGAGCCTTATTTTTACAAGTCCAGCTTCAGCTTGCAAAAATGAGTCATTTCTTCCTGGAAAAAGGTGCTTGATGTCAGAGTAAAGGAAGGCATAAACATTGCCATAAGACATTTGGGTCTTGATGACTTTATAAAAGGGCACGCTCAGCCTTCTGGCAGTGGTGCCTTGACTAAGTGTCAAGGTTCTCTGAAAGAAAGAGGGAAGGGCAGCAGCCAGGCTGGGATGAGGCTTGCAGTTGAGGCCACGGCTGTTATTACTAAGCTGTTCTTTTGGATGGTGGCAAAGCAGGTGTTCTGGGGCCTCTGAGAGGAGCCACAGGTTGTGGTTATTAGAGAATGAGGCCAAGAAAGGAGACCTGACTTAAAAAAATTTTTTTAAATGTATTTTTAATTGGAGGATAATTGCTTTTCAATGTTGTGTTAGTTTCTGATGTACAATAACATGAATCAGCTATCAGTATGTATGTGTGTGTATATATATATATATATATATATATATATATATATATTCATCCCCTCCCTCTTGATCCTCCCTAGCCCTTCCCCCCACTAGGTAATGTCATCACAGAGCACCAGGCTGAGCTCCTTGTGTAACACAGCAACTTCCCACTATCTGTCTTAGGTATCTAAGCTATCTGTTTTACATGTGGTCATGTGTATATTTCAGTGGCACTCTCTCAATTCATCCCCCACCTCCTTCCCCTTCTGTGGGAGACCCACATTAGTCTGACTCTCCAGTTCCTGACTGTGTGACTTTGGTCAGTGTCTTCTGTTCTCTGAGCCTAAGTTTCCTCATCCATAAAACAGGTTGGAGGACTACCTGTTTTGTTTTGTTTTTTTTAACATATAGCAAGGACAGAGTACACAATTAACCACAGTTGTTTCCTCTTTACTGTCCTCACCCAAAGCTAAGACTTCCTGACCTTGGGTCCCTGAGGGCATTAGGAGCTGGGTGCCTTTCTTAACTTTAACAATGAAGACAGGGATGGGGCTGTTTCTCTGTTCGTTCCTGATGTGGTCCAAAGAAGGAGTTGGGGAGAAAAAGAAAGGAGCAGGCCTCCCCGGTGCAAAGCTGCCCCCTAGAGGGCTGAGCTGGGGCATGGAGTAGCTTAGCGCTTGTGGGCCAGTCTCACCTGATATGGTTGATGATGAGGTTTGTTGGGGGAATGAAGAAGTCGTCCACTCCGGCAAAGGGTGTGCGGATGAGGCGCTGGCCCTGGCCAGTGCTGGCCTCTGTGATCACCTGTAACATAGAATGGAAGTCCTTGTGAGGGTCTATCCAAGCGGAGGGGGGGTAGGTGGTGGAAACCTACAGACCCAGGCACACTCGGGTAGTGATCCTCCTTTTGGCTGGGAAAAGGGGGAGAGGGGTTTGAAGTAGCACAATACGCAATGGTGGAGTTGACTGGTTCTGTATTTTCCCTTGACACCAGGTGCCTAGGTTGCTGTGTTGAGAGTCTCCACCATATGCTGCTTGCAGAGGTCCTCTCTGAGCACTGGGAGTCCATAATTTAATAGAGAAAACAGGCATCTTTCAGAGATGCTGGCTGTGCCACTTAGAGTCGGTGATTAGGATGCAGGGGAGGGTTCCACTTTTACAAATGGGACTTGCTATGAGCAGTGAAGAATTAGGCCCTGTGTTTTGTACAAATTGGTAGTGACAGAGCATGGCTGTCTCTGTTCCCTGGGAGGAGCAACTTTATCCCCTGTGGACTTGGCAGGAGGCAACTTGAGCAGTTCCTTGGTGTGTGTCCCTGCTGTGTCTGTATAAGGGAAGGGTACCCTGGCAGGGCCGGACAGAGCTGAGTGATTGATGTCTGGGGTTAGGATGGAAGCCCTGCTGGAAAGCCCCCTGTGGTCAGGCTGGGCTTTTGTCCACCAGCTGCTGAGACCGTGGCACAGGCAGGCTGGAAACACTGAGCCAGACAGCCTGTGTCCTCTTGCCTTCTGCATGCGCTCATCCACCTCCAAGTTCTGGGTGATTCCCAGACAGGTGGCAGACCTGCAGCCAGGTGAGGGGCTTGGCCAACCTGTGGGCAGTTTTGGCTGCAGGACCCAAAGGACAAGCCCAGACCCTCCCAGCAGGACAGAAGGCAGATGCTAGACTCTGACCAGGGAGGGGAGACACATTTTCTGATCTTTATATTGTGACCATGTATACAGACGGAAGGATTCAGATTTTTGCAGCCTGGGGCTGAGGACAGTCTGTGATGTGGCTTTGTGACTCACAGGGCTTAGAGCTCTGGATGCTTTAACCTTTTAAGAGTGGGACTGCCTCTGGCTCTTACTGTAATGACAAGACAAACAGCACCTGCCCTGCCTCCTCTGCACCTGCCCTGCCTCCTCTGGCAGGTTTGAGGCTGGGGTTTTGGGGATGGTGGTTTCCCTCCAGGGGTCAACAGGCAGAATGCCAGAAAGATGTAGGCTGGGAATTTTAGTTTTAGGGCAGCTCTTAAGTTCTAAAGTTAGGTTATTTTCCTGTAATTAAAAAAAAAAGTCGGAATGACATTTCTACGCCAAGTCCATGGGAAAAAACTTAGAACTAGACATTAAGAAAATTTCAGTATTAGGTCAACTTACTTAAAAAAACAGAAAGCAAACTTATAGTTGTCCCGGGGGATAGCTAGGGAGTTTGGGATGGTCATGTTCACACTGCTACATTTAAAATGGATGACCAACAAGGACCTACTATATAGCACATGGAACTCTTCTGTTTATGTGCCAGCCTGGATGGGAGGAGGATTTGGGGGAGAATGGATACATGTACATGTATGGCTGAGTCCCTTTGCTGTTCACCTGAAACTACCATAGCATTGTTAATTGCCTATAGCCCAATACAAAATAAAATGTTTGAAAAAAAGAAAAAGAAAATATCAGTATTAGGCAACTGGATCTTAGAATGTCCAGGTGAAAATGCCGGAGAATTCCAAGAAACCATGCAATCATTGCTTGATACCAGGTCTGTCATTTTAGCTTATAATAGAGATGGAAAATCACAGGCTGCCAGCAGTCAGTGTCATTCACGCTTCACCTGTGTGCAGAGGTTACTTCTTCAAAACCCAGTATCATGAGCCATTGAACTGATATGGGCTAGTCAACCTCACTTCTCCAATGAGTCATGAGTTCCTTCTTGGCCTGTGTCCCAACACATAGCTGGGCATGTTGGTGACTAAAAGATAGCTTTTGAGCCTCTCAAATTTGCTGGATCTATGGGCTTGGTCGAAAATGCAGGCAGGTGGCTGGATATCAGGAGATGTCAGTTGGTAGCATGGGGATGGGAAGGCTGAGCATCTGCTCCAGAGGGGTGGATGAAGCCAGCTAAGAGGTGACAGTTGGGGAAGAGCAGGGAGCCAGGGTATTGATGCAGCTAAAAACTGGACCTGGGAGTGGTGGACAAGAGCACGATGGGCAAAATTTGCAACATGCCAAAGGTTTAAACACTGGCTTCTGGGGGAGGGCCTTGGTGGAACAAGCCTCATTTATAGAACCACTTTCATTTTGTCACAGCAAGTTTGTTTAACTAGTCCCTTAGTGTTAGATGTTCAGAAACCTTAGGATAGAATTTTGAATGTTTTGCAAATGTAAATAATGCTGTAACACACAGTGCTGTAACTAAATCTTTGTGCCCACCCTTGATCATGGCCTCTGAGGGGTCACGTTGCTGGACTGAGGCTTTTGGTTCACATTTCTAAATTGCTCACCACAAAGGCTCTGCCTTTTGTCATTTCCAGGAGCGGTTTTTGCAAGCAGTGGTTTCTTGAACACTAGTCCACAATGATGAAGGTAGGTTTATTCAGTTTATTTCATTTTCTTGTCAGAGTGCATTTCTCAGACTTTCTAATTATGGTGATGGTGGGCATAATGGTCTAATTCTTGATATTAATTAAAATGCTCTTACTGTTTTGTCATTTAGGCAAAATTTGCTCTTGGTTTCTGGGAAACAGTCTTCATTATGTTTATGTCTTCTATTCCTTTTTTTTTTTTTTTAGTTTTTTTTTTTTAATTAAGAATGTCTGCTGTATTTAGTTAAATGCCTTTCCAGCATTCATTGAAAATATTATAGTTTATTCTGTTTTAATTTGTGCTATGAGTAATATTGACTGATTTCCTAAGAGTGAACCATTATTGCATCCTGGAATTTGTTCCCTGCTCAAGCAGTTAGATGCATTGTTGGACTCTCTTTTTAATACCATGTTGAATTTTGCTTCTGTATTTGTGAGATTAGTTGATAGTTTTATTTTTTAATACTAAGGAGCTGTACATTTCCCCCACATGGTCTGAGATAGTTCAAATAATACTAAAACTATCTGCATTTGCAAGGTTTGCTATAACTTGGCTGTACCCAAAAGCTCCTCTTCTGCTCAGTTCCAGTTAATACTATGCTCAGCCTCTCTCACAAAGGTAATGGTTGCACTGAATACAAATGGTCTGAGAAATAAGATTAAATGATCAACTTTAGGTTTCCATAAATGATAAGATTATGGTCCCAAAGCATTTGCCTTACCAATTTCATATGCTTCATTTATCAGTTATTACATTTTAGGCAACTATCACTAAAATGTATTTGTTTCTAGGATCAATACTAATTTATTAATTAGCCAACTTCAATGTATTTTAATATGTTTTTAAAAATCTCCACTCATCATTTGCCTTTTTCTGAATACATACATCTGAATGTTCTTGCCTAGGTATTAATCTAATTGTTAAACAATGCATCAGAAACTTGGCTGTACATTTTTCTATGGTAAATCTTTAATCTTAAAAAAAAAAAAAAAACCTCTGGTAATTGTTCTACTTCAGGTTTTCCTTTTCTTAGGTCAGTTTTTTAAAATTATTTATTTTATTAAAGTATAGTTGATTTACATTAATTTCTGCTGTACAGCACAGAGACTCAGTTACACATTTATATACACACACACATAATTCTTTTTTATATTTATATAAATATTGTATCTTTTCTGCTGTGGTTTTTCCCAGGACACTGTAAGCTCCCTGTGCTATGCAGTGGGACCCTGCTGTCCATCCATTCTGTGTGTAACAATCTGCATCTGCTCACCCCAGGTCTATTCTTTATCAGTGTCTTTCTTTATGTCAGTGTCTTTCTGCTTCACAGAGAGGTTCATTTGTGTCCTTTAGATTCCACATATAAGTGATGTCATACGATACTTTCTCTGACTAGATCAGTTTATTTTTTTCTGCATTTTGCAATCCCGTTTTTTCTAGGTTTTAAAATTTGCCACCTCAGAGCTGCAGTATACTATTTGACAATTATTTTCATCTTCCTTCATCTGTAGTAATCTCTCTTCACATTCTTCATTTTATGTTTTTTTTCTTTATCAGGTTTGTGAAGGATTTATGGGTTTTTTGTTCTCTTTTTATTTCTACTAATTTTGGTCTTTTAAATAATTCCTTCCTGCAAGTTAACTTTGTTCTTTTTCTAATTTCTTAATACAAATATATTCTCTGCAGGTTTTAAGACACAAATATTCCCTTGCGTATGGTTTTCTCTCGATCCCGTAGGTTTTGATGAGAAGGAGTCTCTTTTTCATTGCTTTCAGACACTTTGTAGTTTCTCATTTTAATTTCCTCTTTGCTCCAGTAACAATCTAGGAGTGTTTCCTTATTAGGTAGGTCACATTTTAATTATTTCTAATTATCAGATAATGTAGCCTATAACACTGACTTTTGCAAAATTTGTTAAAATTTTGTGATTACTGATACATGTATATGTGGACATGTGAAAAAATTCTATTTGGCAGAGGAAAGGTTTTCTATATATTTATGAAACTGAGTTCCTTATTCATATTATTCACTTTTCCCACATCATTATACTGTCTCCTTGGTATGTACAATTTAAGTCCATTTTAAAATCAAGTTCCTGTATTGTTAATCACTCTTGTGTCATGTATTTAGTTGTTTGCTATCTGTTGGCTGTTTATCTTCACATGATGTCTCTCCTTATGCTATTTAGTGCTTGTAATCTTAAATTTGACCTTGTCTGATATTATCACTCAAACATCTTTTCATCCACCTATCACCACTTTATATGCCTCTTGTAAACAAATTATAGCTAGTTTTCTCTCCCTCTCTTCCTTCCAAACCCAATCTCATCATCTCTGCTTTTAATAGGAGAAATCAGTTTGTCACATTTGGAATAATTATATAGTTAACTATCTCAACTATTAATTTCAAAGAGCATTTTCTATATCCTCTCTTATCCCCATAAGATGACATGTTAGAATCTTTTTACTCCCTTCTCTTTCCTCTACTCCCTATCTTTACTTTTACTGAAATAATTTACCATCTTTAGAATCTGGTATCAGAATATCTCTTTCAGTACATCTCTAATTCAAATGCCTTTATTTAGCACTTACTATACATTAGTCTCTCCTCATGCATCTTGTTTCAATTTTGGACCTTCCTCTCTTCCCTGGTGGCTCAGATGGTAAAGTATCTGCCTGTAATGCAGGAGACCCGGGTTCAATTCCTGGGTCGGGAAGATCCCCTGGAGAAGGAAATGGCAACCCACTCCAGTATTCCTGCCTGGAAAATCCCATGGACTGAGAAGCCTGCTGGGCTACAGTCCATGGGGTCGCAGAGTCAGACACGACTGAATGACTCCACTTTCACACATTAGTTTCTCCTCATTCATCTTGTTTCAATTTTGGACCTTCCTCTCTAGATTTCTTACTTACTCTTGTCTCTTCTGTATCTTCCTCCATCTCGATGTCTCTGATCTGGCTCACCTGCTGTTTTTCTGCTATCTTTTGTGATATGCTCTCTGAATTCTTGCATATGCTTAGGTCTTTCTTTTGTCCTGACAGGTAAATGATGCCTTGGATATCAACCCTTTTCTTTTAGCAGCATGTGGGCACAATGCCACAGTCTTCACTGTTGCAGGTGAGAAATCTGATTGTTCTATAGGTGACGTGTTCTTTCTGCCTTGAAATATTTTTTCTTTATTCTTAGAAGTCCAGAGTTTTACCAGGAAGAACAGAGATGTGTTCTTTCTCATCATGTTAACCTGGATCACTTTCAATCTACAAGATGTACTTTTTTTAAATTGGAAATTTTATTCCAAATTGAATGTTTGACTCCATTCCAACTATTACTTTTTCTAAACTTCTTTTGACTTTGAAATGTCATTTGAGACTTCATATCTTAATCTTATATTTGTTCTGTGATTTGAGGATTTTCTTGCTCTTTATCTTTCAGGCTATTAATTTGAGTCTCAGTAGAAACCATGCATTTTTCAACTCATCTCCTGCAGTTTTAAATTAGGTAATCATTTTTGTTAATTTTTAGCTCTAGAAAAATATTTTCTGGTGGCCCCTCCCTTCGAATTTCCTTACCTGTTTTCTTAGGGCTGCCAGAGAAACCAATTTTCTGAGCGACCTTATTCTGACTCCTAGGTCCTCTAATGAATTATTACTATTTGTCATCAGCTCGCTGGGGCCCAGGACGTGTTGATGGTGTCCACTGAGGGGCAGTAGTCTCGGTGTGTGGGAGATGAAGTAGTGTCCTTCCCCTGGCCCAGGAGAGTGGCCAGTCCCCAGGAGGAAGCTTCTGTAGACGGGGTGTCCCCTGGCCTCTTACCAGTCTTGGGAAAAAGGTGAACTTGGCTCCATCTGCAGCCCTTCTCAACTGGGGTTCTGAGAGAGAATAAATCCTAATATCCTGAGGAGTCCATTGTATGCGCTGAGTTAACTTCTGGGCATCTGGAATGGTTCTGTGTACCATCATTGTGAAAATTGAGGGAACAGGTATTTAAATCACCTTCTGTAGGGCTTAATCCTCTCATGTGCCTCGGTGAGAAAGGCTGAGCCAGACACTCTCAACACAGGTTGGTGTTGGCCTTCCCTGACTGGTGGAAGAAGGGATCCCACAGTTGTGCTGGGCCCAGGCTCTTCCCAAGGGGGAGTCAGTACAGTGCAGTGGCTGGACTGCAGGGCTGAACATATACCTAGGGTGGAGCAGGGGCCAATTACTGAACCTTCCTGTGCCCCGGCACCCCATGAGCACTCAGTAATGTGCTTTCATTTATGAACATACTTGCCACTGCTTTTCCTTCTTTTCCTTCTGCTTCCTTACTGGCTGGTGCCTGCTTTGGCAGTATTCTCCAGCCCATGCAGCCCAGGGTGGAGAAAGCCCTAGCTCCCTTTGGAGTCCAGAGGTTCATTCCTGCCTGGCCCCAGGAGCTCCTGGCTGAGAAGAGACAAGTGTTTGGGGGCTGGGCTAGGTGGGGCCCAAGAGCCACCTTCTGGTTGTCATGACATCAGAATCCCATCTACCATCAGTGTTGTCTTTAGCAGCACGCCTGGTGGAAGATACCCTGCTAATTGCCTGTAAGGGGCATGGTCCTGAGGATGTTTCCTACTCTCTTTCATGGACATACTTTGGGTAAAGGTGATTAGCTGGGGAGAGAGTCCTTTCTTGCATGTGGGTGTTGTCCTGCATGTACCCAACATACCTGGAGGCTTGGTTGGGACTTGTGCACGTTCCCCCAGCTCAGGACCCACACTTGGTCATGTGATTTGTCATAGGACAGCTTAGCCGGCAGAGGATCGACACCTATGGACTTAAAAAAAAAAGTAGCGACAAGTTGATCATTGTTGTTGCAGAAAGTGATTCTTTTCTAGGCCACTCTATCCAGCCTAGCAGCCTGGATAATGAGCCCATTTGGGAACCCAGGGAAGAAACCTTTGTGGGTTTGTCTCAGAGGCATAAAATTGGTTGTTAGTAATGTTTTCCTTTCTTGCAAGTTTTACTTAAAGAAGACCCATACCATCTTGGCAAAAACATAAACACAGGTTTTTCTTTTTTCCAGTTTTCCACTCACGGTCAGCTTCAGGACCCTCCCATCACTTCTCCTGTAAGCCTTGGAGGCCTCCTGAACCCTCAGCATCCTTCCCAAGCTCTTCCACCTGCGTGATCTGAGACTGACTTGGAAAGCTTCTGTTATTACATGCCCTTTAACTTTGTGCAGACTGTCTTGTACATCACCCACCTGGAACCTCCAGGACTTGGACTTTAGCATCAGGTGAGTCTCTTTCTACTGCTGTAACTGAAACTCTGCTATTTTCTGAGAATAGAGCTTCCTCAGTCCTACCTGGAGACTGTTTTATACTTCTCCACCCTTATGGCAGAAAGTGAAGAGGAACTAAAAAGCCTCTTGATGAAAGTGAAAGTGGGGAGTGAAAAAGTTGGCTTAAAGCTCAACATTCAGAAAACAGATCATGGCATCCAGTCCCATCACTTCATGGGAAATAGATGGGGAAACAGTGGAAACAGTGTCAGACTTTATTTTGGGGGGCTCCAAAATCACTGCAGATGGTGACTGCAGCCATGAAATTAAAAGACGCTTACTCCTTGGAAGGAAAGTTATGACCAACCTAGATAGCATATTCAAAAGCAGAGACATTACTTTGCCAACAAAGGTCCGTCTAGTCAAGGCTATGGTTTTTCCTGTGGTCATGTATGGATGTGAGAGTTGGACTGTGAAAAAGGCTGAGTGCCAAAGAATTGATGCTTTTGAACTGTGGTGTTGGAGAAGACTCTTGAGAGTCCCTTGGACTGCAGGGAGATCCAACCAGTCCATTCTGAAAGAGATCAGCCCTGGGATTTCTTTGGAGGGAATGATGCTGAAGCTAAAACTCCAGTACTTTGGCCACCTCATGTGAAGAGTTGACTCATTGGAAAAGACTCTGATGCTGGGAGGGATTGGGGGCAGGAGGAAAAGGGGATGCCAGAGGATGAGATGGCTGGATGGCATCACTGACTCAATCGACGTGAGTCTGAGTGAACTCTGGGATTTGGTGATGGACAGGGAGGCCTGGCGTGCTGCAATTCATGGGGTTGCAAAGAGTCGGACACGACTGAGCGACTGAACTGAACTGAATGTAGTTTCTAAGTTCCAAAACACTGTTTGTGATGCCGCTGTGACCCCTGCTCTCTTCCGCACTGACCTAGCCACTCTCTTTGTTTGTTAAAGAGCCCTAGTTTGGTGCCTTCATTCAAAGCCCTGCTTTCTTAGTTCCTTCTTGGTTTCAGTGATCTTTTTCTCTTCCCTACTGCAGCCACCGTAACTTATTCTTTGTCAACAAATTTCTGAAACTTCAATTTAAGTCCACCATATTCTAGCCTTTCTGATCTAGTCGAGGGGCATTTTTGTCCCCACTGGTTAAAACTTTCCTCAAGAAATGTCTATGGAGTCCTTGAAACCATTTAATTGTCTTCACCACTCCACTGAACTGTGATAGAGCTTAATGTCAAATTCAGAGATCAATTTTTGATCCTCCTCTAACTTGAATTTTCAGCATGGTTTACCATTCCCTTCTGGGAATATTGTCTTTCCTCAGCCCCCCCACCCCCCTGGCTTCCCTTCCTCATCCTGACTTCTAAATGTTGGCATGTTCCATGGCTTCAGATAAACCCACTGTACTCTAGAATTCATTCCTCTGTTGATGACCACAACTCTATACAAACCTAAACTCTTCATGGTGCCCATCCCCGTTGACGTCTATTTATTCTCTAGTCACCCCCATCTTTGCAGTCTGATTTAACTGCCTTGCTCAGATTAAAACCCACTCTACCCTGAAGTCCTAAGCAGAGTTGTTTCTATTTTCCTACCTTCATATACCCCTGGTCCATTGTTCATGCTTCTAGCTGCTCCTCATTGTTCCTCTCTTCTGCCAGCTTCCTAGTCTTTTCCCTTCATTTACCAAAGGCTTCAGGATCCAGCAGCCTTCTTCTTCCCAGAGCTTCTTAACTCACCATCCTCACTCTCTCTAGATTCTTGTACTTTTTCTCTCTCTTTTAAAAACCCTCTTGATTATGCATGCTCTTCCAGCTATCTTATTTGTCCACCCTCTTCACAAACTTCCCTGAAGTTTGGACTGCAGGCGCTATCTGTCCTTTCTGCCTAACCTTTTCCAACCATAGTTCATATTCTCATTCTGACTGAGGTGGTGTGGAGCAGGAGGTTGAAAGCCTAACCCCCACCCCCCGCAATCTCTTAAATTCAGAACCGAGCTCTCCACAGTCTCTATATACTAAGGAGCTAAGACACGGAGGGGAAAATGTCCTGAAGAACAAACCAGGCTCTCAGTGTGAGGACCGGAAGGGTGACCTACTAGGAGTGAATCAGAGGCTGACTAAGCTTTATAAAAGCTGCAACTCAGCCTTGGCTCAACACAGTACCTGATTAGAGGGATTCATTTTCTACTCTCTCTCTTCCTAGCAGAGAAAAGGATAAACTCTCTTCAGTGGATGACAGCCATAGAAAGTCTCTACAATGTTATATGGAAGGTTTGCCATTCAGAAAAAAATGACTAGGCATTTCAAGATACAGCTTATATGACTGAAAATAATATAAAAAGATAAGGAAATTATGTGCATATAATTATATATATGTGTGTATGTATAGGGAATTAAGCAGAAATTCTAAAGTGAAAAAATGCAAATGAAGATCTGAAATGAAGATCTCAATAAATAGATTTTGTTAAATATACCTTAGACAGGGTGGAAGACAGGACTAGTAAAGTGAAAGACAATTGAGGCACATACCCAAACTGAACTACAAAGAGACAAAAAAGGATGGAAAATATGAAAAGAGGGAAAGAGATGTGTGGGACACAATGAAAAGGTCTATTTTTTTTTTTCTTTCAAAGTTCTCAAAGAAGAGGTGAGAAAGAATGAGGCCTCAGAATATTTGAAGAAACACTGGTTAAGAATTTTCCAGTCTGATGAAAAATATTAAAGACCAAAGAAAGAGAAAATCTAGAAAGCAGCCAGAGAGAAAAAAGGGATACGTCATCTTCAAAAGAGAGACAGTAAAACTTGACGGTTGACCTGTTAACAAAACCAGTGGAAGATAATGAAATGGCATCTTAAAGCTGAAAGAATATAACTGCCAATGTAACATTCTATATCCAGTGAAAACATCCTTTACAAATGGAAACTTTTCAAACAAATAAGAACTATGAGAATCTGTTGTCAGCAGACCTGCACTAAAGAAACCTGTCCAGTCAGAATGAAATTGATCCCAGACAGAACACTGTACTTCAGGAAAGAATAAAGAGCAATGAAAAAGGTAAATATATGTGTGAATATAAATGACAATAATAGTCATGTTTTGCAGGGTTAAATTATGTGTAGAAATAAATTCATTCCTACTATAGTGCCAAAGGCAGAACGGGGGTTAGAGGAGTTAGAGTGTTCTAAGGTTCTCTCGTTATTAGGCAATGAAAGTGAAAGTTTCTCAGTCATGTCCGAATACTGGAGTGGGTGGCCTTTCCCGTCTCCCCAGGATCTTCCTGACCCAGGGATTGAACCTAGGTCTTCCGCATTGCAGGCGGATTCTTTATCAGCTGAGCTATCAGGGAAGCCCATTATTAGGCAAATGAAGTAATAACTTGTATGAGACTGTATTGAGGCAAAGAATGTGTTGTGATCCCTAGGGTGGTCATAATAATAGCAATGATCAAAGAATGCATGGACAACAAGTTACTAGAGGGAGAAATAGAATAATAAAAATGTTTGACTAATCCAGAAAAAAGCGAGAAGGGAGAAAAAAACAAACAGGTAGGTCAAATAAAAAAACAGAAAGATGGTAGGCATAACCATATACAGGAATCAAATAATTGAGTAAAGACCAAGATTATTAAACTAGATAAAAGATCACCTTTTAAATACATGACATAGATTGAAAGTGAAAGAATGGAAAAATTATACCATGGTAACACTAATCAAAGTAAATCTGATTTAGCTACACTGTTAGACAAAAACAGACTTTCAGGCAAGAAGCTTTACCAGAGATAAATAGGGATATTTTGAAAGAAGTCTTCCACTCAGGAAGATATTACAATTTTAAAGCAAAGCAAAAATGGATGGAACTTGATAAATTTACAATCATAGGGGGAGATTTCAACATACCTCTTAGCAGCTAGTTGACTAAACAAAAGTCACTTAGAATATTTGAGTAATAGAATGATCCAACTTGACACACACACACACACACATTAGAAAACACATGCTTTTAAAGTATACATAGAGCACTTGCCAAAGTAGATTAGCTTGATTATAAAACAAGCTTCAATAGATTTCAAAGGATTGAAATTATTCAATCAATAACAAAAAGATAGCTAGAAAATCTCTTGTCATATTTGCCCGGAGAAACCACACCAAAACCCTGGTTTTATGTAACTTTCTCCCAACAGTGAGCATTCCTTGGAAAAAAAAAAAATACAAGTCTCGTCACTGGTTTGACTTTAAATTTGCACCCCTCATCCTTAAGTGGACCTTCACCACTGCCCTGCAGTCCTATCACATTTCCCTGGTCAATTTAATCTCACATCCAACTTTCACCTCTTTCCTTAGACTTCCAGCCTTGGTGATAATTTTCCTTCTTATTTCAAAGGCAACCAGAAGAGAAGGTCACTCAGCTACCACCAACTGTATCACCTATTTGCACCTGTGCCCGAATACTTCCGGTTTCTTCCTGCTCTGATGAGTGAACGTGCTTTTATCTTAGGCTGGTGTATCTGCTCCTATGTCCTGGATTCCACTGCCTACTTCACTGATGCAGAAGAAAGGGAAGAACTGCAGAAGTTTTCCCCATTAGCATACAAATGCTGGAATGTCATCTAGCCTAAAAGTTTCTTCAGCATCCTCTGCCAGCTACCGCCTCATTTGTCTACTTTTACTCACATTTCAGCAAAACCCCTCAAAATGGTTGTCTGTATTCACCATCCCTACTCCCTCTGATTCTGATGTGAACTCACCCCTCTCAGGCTTGTATTCTGCCATTATCATCCTGTTTGTTCCTGCCAAGGTGATCCATGTGGTGCTGAATCCAAGGTTAGTTCTCAGTCTTCACAACATACAAATACTTTCAGCAACCTTTGATACCATTGGCCACTAACTCTCCCTTAAAATACTCTTCTCTTGGCTTCTGGAAAACCACCCTCTCCTCATTTTCTTCTTACCTTTCAGGTTATTCCTTCTTGGTCTCCTCTGTTGGCTCTCTCTCTCATTCCTGATCTTTAAGTGTTGGAGTACTTCAGGGCTCCAACCGTGACCTCTTCTCTATCTATATATCCCTCCATGATCTCCTCCAGGTCACTGGATTTAACAAATTCACATGGTAACGATGCCCACACTCATATCTCCAGCCTAGACCTCTCCTTTGACTCCAGACCTATTTATGCAACCTATTACATAACATCTTTAAAGATATAGATTATATATATAATAGCAGCTTAAACGTAATCTAAAGTGGAATTATGAATTTCCCCCTGGATCTGCTTCACCCCCTGCCTTGCTCAAAGCCCTATCAGAGCGCATTACTTTCCTACTGCTGTAGCAACAGTGCCACTAACTTGGTGGCTTAAAACAACACAGATTTATTCCCCATAATTACAGTTCTTGAGGCCAGAAGTCCAAAATTAATTTCACTGGCAGGAGAAATACATCTGCATGGTAGTGCTCCCTCTAGAGGCTCTAGGGGAAAATGTATTTCCTTGTCTTTCCAGCTGCCAGAATCTAAAAATTTGCATTCTTTGGCTTATGGCCTTTCCCTCCAATCTTAAAGCCAGCAGTGTAGCAAACCTGCTTTATCCTTAAACTGTCTCCTTCTTTGTTGTCACATCCTCTCTCTTATGAGGATACTTGTGCTTGCAGGTAGGGCTCACCCAGATAATTAAGGATCAGATCAGATCAGTCACTAATTCCCTTTAAATTCCATTTAAAAATCCTTACTTTGAACAAAATCTTTAGAATTTGTATGCAAACACAAAAGACCCTGAATAGCCAAAGCAATCTTAAGGAAAATGGAGCTGGAGGAATCAGGGTCCCTGACTTTGGACTATACTACAAAGCTATAAAACAGTACGCTACGGGCACAAAAACAGAAGTATAGATGAATGGAACAGGTTAAAAACCCCCAAAATAAACCCATGCACCTACTGTCACCTAATCTTTGACAAAGGAAGAATATACAATGGAGAGAAGACAGTCTCTTCAATAAGTGGTGCTGGCGAAACCGGACAGTTACATGTAAAGGAATGAAATTAGAACATTCTTTAACACCATACACAAAAATAAACTCAAAATGGATTACAGACCCAAATGTATGATTGGATACTATAAAACTCTTAGTGGCAAACATAGACAGAATACTCTGACATGAACGGCAGCAAGATCTTTTTTGATCCACCTCCTAGAGTAATGAAAATAAAAACAAACAAATGGGACCTAATTAAACTCAAAAGCTTTTGCACAGCAAAGGAAACCATGAAAAAATGAAAAGACAACCCACAGAATGGGAGAAAATATTTACAAATAAAGCAACCAAGAAGGGATTAATCTAAAAAAATATACAAAGAGCTCATGCAGCTCAATATCAAACAAAAGCAACCCCAATGAAAAAACAGGCAGGAGACCTAAATAGACATTTCTTCAAAGAAGACGTACAGATGGCCAAGAAGTACCGGAAAAGATCAACATCAGTAATTATTAGACAAATGCAAATCAAAAGTACAGTGAAGTCTCACACTAGTCAGAATGGCCATCATCAACAAATCTACAAATAATAAATGCTGAAGAGGGTGTGAAGAAAAGGGAAGCTTCTTGCACCTTTGGTGGGGATGGAGAGCAGTATGGAGGTTCCTTAAAAAACTAAATACAGAACTACCCTATGACCCCGCAATCCCACCCCTGAGCAAGTATCTGGAGAAAACCGTAATTTGAAAAGATACATACACCCAACGTTCACTGTAGCATTACTTACAATAGCCAGGACACGGAAACAGCCTACATGTCCAATATGTATGTATAATGGAATATTAGTCATAAAAAAGAATGAAATAATGCCATTTGCAGCAACATTGATGGACCTGGAGATTATTATACGAAGTCAGTCAGAGAGACAAATATGATACTGCTTATATGTAGAATCTAAAATAATACAAATGAACTTGTTACAAAACAGAAATAGGAAGCACAGATGGGGAAAAGAGGGGTGGGCTAAACTGGGAGATTGGGATGTAAGAGTATTAACTATATATACAATAGATAACTAATATGAACCTACTGTATAGCACAGGCAACTCTACTCAATACTCTGTAATGATCTCTATGGGAAAATAATCTTAAAAAAAAGTGGCTATATCTGTATGTATAACCGATTCACCTTGCTGTACACCTGAAACTAACACAACATTGTAAATCAACTGTAGTCAATAAAAAGTCTTAAAAATCCTTAATCACACCTGTGAAATCCCTTTTGCCATATAAGGTGACATTCTTTGGTTCTGGGAATGAGGGTGTGGATATCTTGGGAGCCATTATGCCACCCACCACACACAGTATATGGCATTACCATTCTATTATTGCTAAAATTATTATTATTATTCCTTTCTCTCAAACCTTACATTCAGATGAGCAGAAAATCTTTTGGGCTCTACATTTAAAATATAGCAAGACTTTGATAACTTCTTACTGCCTCTACTGCCGTCATCCTCTCTTGCCTGGATTATTTCCATGACCACATCTCTGTTCTATCTTCCAATCTGAGCAGCAGATTGACTCTTTAAAGATGTCAGATTATGTCACTCCCCTGACTGAAAGACTTGAACGGTTTGCTATCTCACTGGCCTTAGTTTATCTCTGTCTTTGCTGCATCCCACTCTCCTCTGCCATGGTCGTGCTCCAAAGCTCCAATCCCACTTGGTGTTCAGATCTCAGACTCTGTTTACCTCCAGAGGTAGGGCCACTTAAAAACAGTCTTTTGGTTCCTCTGTCTCTTTCAACATGTAAATAGCTCTTAGCATCTGTAGCTCCCTAAAATTCTAAATGATGGTCTCTTTCCCCAACTAGAATATAATTTCTGGGACCTGTTCATTCATGGCTATTTGTCCAAGCACCTAGACCAAAGTTTGGCACATAGTAGGCAATACATGCTTAATGAAAAATGCACTTCTCTAAAATGAATCTTCTCTACATCCTTTCATTAGCCTGACCACTTCTCCTAGGAGCTGGGAAGTGCGCAGAGAACAAAGAAGGATGTGGCAGGCTGTGCCCCAGAGCTGGAAGCTCCCCCCTCCCTCAGAGAGATGTACCTGAAGGACTTTCTGAGCCTGCACGTCGACCACGAGGACTCTGCTGAGTGTGGGCTGGGCCACATAGATGTAGCGGTGCCTGACGTTCACTGCTGATGCCCACTGGCAGGGCTGGGTGGCGTCCCCATCCTTTTGAGGACATATTTCTTCCTGTAAAGGAGACAGGCTGCCATAAGTCTTCTTAATCCCCTGTTCCCCTGCCATCGCTGGGTTCCGCTCCCTTCACCCTCCCCTCTTCCTTTCTTCCTCTCTCAGAATTCTTCGCCACTGCAGCATCCAAGGGAGCACAGCACGCACAGCTTCTCGCATCACCATGCATGGAGCTTTTACTCCGCGTTCCGTTCATCTTTCATCTTCCCCTGCTCCTCCTGAGGCTGTAACTCCCTTTGCCGGCCTTTCGGCCAGCAGCTGAGAGGTCCGTGTGCTTCCACTCTTGAGAGTGGCCTTCTCCCTCTCCTCATCCCCGTCCATCGCACACAACTCTTGTCAGTGACCAGACTCCTGCAGGAGTCACCTACACACACCCTCAGCTTCCTCACCTCTCACATGCTCCTTAGTCTTCTGGCGCTAGTCCTCTGCACAGAGCTGGCGGTGTTCTCACTGAACTTCTGGCCGACTTTTCAGTTATATTCAAGCTTTGCCATCATCTTAATTGAACTTGGGGCATCATTTGACACTGTGTTGACTGTTTCTTGGTTCTGTTCCCTCCACCCTCCCCAGTGTCTGACCCTTCTCTATTGTTCAGTCTACTCTGTTTGCTGATCTCTAGATGCCAGAATGCTCAGGGGTCACTACTGGATGACTTCTCTAAAATCCACTACCTTTGCTAATCATTGTTAATCCACACCTATGACTTTAAATACAGTCTGCTGCTACTGCTGCTAAGTCGCTTCAGTCGTGTCCGACTCTGTGTGACCCCATAGACGGAAGCCCATGAGGCTTCCCCGTCCCTGGGATTCTCCAGGCAAGAACACTGGAGTGGGTTGCCATTTCCTTCTCATGCTGCTGCTGCTGCTAAGCCACTTCAGTCGGGTCTAACTCTGTGCGACCCCATAGACAGAAGCCCACGAGGCTCCCCCGTCCCTGGGATTCTCCAGGCAAGAACACTAGAGTGGGTTGCCATTTCCTTCTTGTGCTAACAACTCCCAAATTTGTATCTTTAGCTCAGCCCTTTTCTCTGAACTCCAGACTTAGCTACTTTCCTAAGTAGCTATTTTATTTACATCTCAAATTTGTAAGTTCAAAATCAACTCTCAGTTTTGCCTCCCAGTCTTGCTCATTTCCCCTGTTTTACTTCCTAGACAAAATCTCTGAAGGCATCTTTGACTCTGCTTTTGCTCTCTACACCCTCAGCCTTCATCCAATGAATAAAAATCATTTCAATTTTACCTCCAAGAACATATTGAGAGTTAAACTTCCCGATCGCTTCCACCTCTGTCACCTTGACTCAAGCCACATCTGTCCCTTGAGTGACTGCTACAGCATCCACTCTGTGCTCCTTGATTCCACCCTGGCCTCCCCTGACAGATTCTTGACTCACCAACCACAGGGATCCCTGTGAATACAAGTCAGCTCAACACACTCCACCACAACAACACTCTTTCTTGCTCAGAACAGGGTCCAAGTCTTTCCTGAAGTCAACAAGGCCCTGAACACTCTGGTTCCTGGGACTCCTCTGACCTGTCTCTAGTGTTTTTCTCCCTTTCCCACCCATTCTGTGCACGCACGTGCCCGCATCTTCCGTACTCATGCTGAACTCCTGCACCAGGGCCCGTGCGTGCGCTGATCAACTGGTGTCCCCAGACATCTACCTGGTGTATTTCATGTCCTTCAGGTGACACGTCAGCCCATATGTCACCTTCTGGAGATGCCCTCTCTAGCCTCAACAAGCTTAGCACCCAGGCACCCACCCTCTTTTACCTTGCTACACTTCTCATTTCCCGCTTGACCTTCTTCATTTGTTTGTCTACCTACACTGAGTCTTTTCTTTGTCACTAGATCATAAGCTCCTTGAGAGCAAGCTCTTTGTTGGGCTCACTGCTTTATTCTTAGCACCTAGTGAAGTGCCTGACACAGCACTGGTGCTTGAAATATATAACATAATGTAATACAAATAAAGAATAAGTGAGAGAAAAGAGGACCTTCTTTTCCCTTGTCTTTTGTGATATACATTCTCACGTGTTTCCTCATGACTCTTGTGCGATGCTGTCTCAACCTTTGTGTCAGCCCCAGGGTTCTGTGCAGATGCCCAACTCCAGTCACTTACACGCACCCTTGGTGATCTTCTCTCCTGTCTTGGCTGTCATCAGCACTCACATGCTGAGGCTCCCAGATCTGTGTCTTTAGCTCAGAACCATTCTCCCCAGTTCTCCCATGGGTTCTCCTACAGTCAGCTCATTCTCAACCATCCACATGTGAGCTGGTCTTTGCCGCCATCCCTGCTCCACCTCTGAGTCCTCAGTGGCATCTAGGCAGCTGAGTCCAAAGCAGGAACACCATTCTGGACGCTTCCTTCTCCCACACAACTCACTGTGAATTAGTCCCTGAGGACTACAGAGATTGCCTCCTAAATCTCAAGAGTTCTATGTTCTAGCTTAAGCCCAGTTTCTTTCCTAAACAGCTGCAATAGCTTTGAAGCAGGTCTTTCTCCTTTTACATTTCACTCTCTGTCATCATATTTAATCCTTACATGCCTGTGTGCTAAGTTGCTTTAGTCATGTCTGACTCTGAAACCCTATGGACATAGCCAGCCAGGCTCCTCTGTCCATGGGATTCTCCAGGCTAGAGTGGGTCACCGTGCCCTTCTTCAGGGAATCTTCCTGACCCAGGGATTGAACCCACGTCTCTTATGCCCTCTTGCATTGGCAGGTGGGTTCTTTCCCACTAGCGCCACCTGGGAAGCCCTTAATCCTCACAATAACCTTAATTTACCTATGAGAAAAGACAGAGGCTTAGAGGGGTTAAACACTTTTCTTAAGCCACTTGGCCTGCTGAGTGATGGAGGTGGGCTCTGATATCACTTGTGCAGATCCTGCTCTACAGCCTGTGCCCTGATCTACTAACCCTGCAGCATCCTGCTGGGCAAAGTGGACTCTCATCCAGCAGAGAGGCCAGAGATGAGAAGCACCAACTGCCTACTCACCCAGAACCTGAGGAAGAGGGTCAGCTCATTGTAACTCTCCTGGGAGGTTCTGGCCATTTTGTAGGTGAGCAAACTGTTATTTGGGACTGTTCCATAGCTCACAGAGGTTTGAGTTGCCTGAAATGCCTACAGGACCTCTCTTACTGTGTATGTTCTACTTTCTTAGGAAAATTGAGCCCTGCTTAGGATTTGAGAGATTTCCCTTGCAAGCTACAGGTTAGGTTATTGCAAATATATGAGAAGTTAGTGCCAATGTGATGGGTTGCAATTATTCAAACCTAACTGCTAGAAATTAACTAGGACCACTCTTACTAGGGGGCTGGTGGTGGCTCAGTGGTAAAGAATTTGCCGCCTATGCAGGAGCCACGGGTTTGATCCCTGGGTCAGGGAGATCCCCTGGAGAAGGAAAGGGCAACCCATTCCAGCAGTCTTGCTTGGGGAATCCTATGGACAGAGGAGCCTGGTAGGCTACAGTCCGTGGGTTGCAAAGAGTTGGACACGACTTAGTGACTAAACAACAACAACAACTCTTTCTAGATGGTTTCATGGCTATCACGTGGAGGGAAAACTTATCAGAGGTTAACACTTTAAAATATGATTAATTCAAATGAAATAGTCTGGAAGACAGCTGTTCCCAAGCTGCAAATATAAGAAACACAACACTGTAAAATACACCACCGGTCAGCACAGCAATACGACAAACTTGTTTCAGGAACTCGTCTGGGCCAAGCCCACTTGCTCCGTGAGCTCCAAGCCCATCACTGTGGCCCAGTGTATCCACTGTATGTCTTTGAGTAGAGGGCTCATGGGGGCTGTTAGATGACTCTTGGATTAATGCCATACTTCTACCCTCAAGAAGCCAGGGATTAGCTAGGTCAGACCTCTAGTAAGAATCCACCAATGCAAGGCCAAGTGGGAAACCAGTGGAAGGGACAGAACCGAGGGGTGGGAGGCACAGCCCTGAGGATGCCTCCTGGCAGCTGGGTCTAGGGGGCTGGAAGAGTTGTTTTGGACCTGCTGCCTGTGGTCGTCTCTTCTGCCTCTGCCCCCTGCATGTCACACTGCCATTTTCTACCCAGCCTCTGAACTGTCCATAGCAGCTCTGATGCTCAGGCCACTCACATGTTTCATGCTCTCTCCCCTGTTCCCTGGGGACCGCTGAGGGCCTCCAAAGCTCAAAAATCTACTGTTTCCCATTCTCACCACCACTGGTTTAACCCAGGTCCCCATCCTCTCCTGGATAATCACAATAGCCTCTTCACCCACTTCTGTGCTTCTAGCGCAGCCCTCCTGATCCTCACCCTCCATGAGGCCCTGCACATGTTCCAAAGCACCGTAATGCTGGCCATCCTTCGCTTGAAGCCCTTCGGTGTTCCCCTTAGGACTCATCAGCCCTGACCCTTACCTACTGTCATCATCAATCTTAGGCCCTTCTCATATCCATTTGTCCTCCAGGCATGTGGAATATTTGTGGTTCCCTGAACATGACCTGATGTTTTATGCTCCTGTGCTCCACGTTCATGACATTTCCTCTCAACATTCATCACCAATTCCTACCTGTTCTTCACAACTGAGCCCAGGCATCACCTGCCCCCGGAGCCTTCTCTGACTTTGCCCCTGGAGAGGCCTTGCTGCCATGTACCTTACACATCTTCTAGCAGCACCTGTTTGGAAGCTGTCCATTCACGCTACTGTCTCTGTCATTTGGTTGTGAACTTGTGGAGGCCAGGAACCCATCTGTCCTCCTGGGGCCTCCCTTCAGGCTCCGTGCATGGAAGTGGCCACTGGAGGAAGGCATCTGGAGCCACATCATGTATAGCAAATGGAATTCAAGAAACCCGGTGGCGCACATGGTGAAAGGCTGTTGTGTGATGTTGCTGGGATGCTGTGTGTGATGTGGAGTGTCCCCAGTGCCAGACACTTACGTAGCTCATGAAGATCTTCTCCGTGGGCTTGAGGTGCCTCTGGATCTCACAGTCCACTGGGTGCAGGACGATTATGCCATCATCGGAGAAGACGTAAAACATGTTTCCCACACTGAGGCCTGCGAGGAGCAAGCACAGCCATGGTTATGCCCTTCCTAGCAGCTGGTCCCCAGGCAGGCTCACAGGCCGCCTTGGGCAGAGATGAAACCGGCAGCCTGGCTGCGTCGGGTGTAGGCACAGAGTGCAAGGTCTGGTCCAGGAGGGGCGAGGCAAGATGAGCAGGCAGTGAGTGGGGAGCAAGTGCCTGAGGGCTGAGAATCAACACGTACACGGAGGGCCCTCCAACCCCTAGGCTGTCTTCCCAGACATGCACTCCTGCCCCCGCTCATCCACAGCTGGCCGTCAACACAAGTTTTCAAATAAAGGACAGCTCTGGCTGTGACGTACATTTGACCTTTCCTAAGGGCTTCCCTGGTAGCTCAGCTGGAAAAGAATCCGCCTGCAATGCAGGAGACCCTGGTTCGATTCCTGGGTCAGAAAGATCCCCTGGAGAAGGGAAAGTCTACCCAGTCCAGTATTCTCGGACTTCCCTGGTGGCTCAGCTAGTAAAGAATCCACCTGTAATGCGGGAGACCTGGGTTGGGATCCCTGGGCTGGGAAGATGCCCTGGAGGAGGGCATGGCAACCTACTTCAGTATTCTTGCCTGGAAAACTCCATGGGCCTAGGAGCCTGGCAGGCTGCAGTCCATGGGGCCAGAAAGAGTCAGACAAGACTGAGCAACTGAATGCATACACGTCCTGAAAGGCAAAGTCTCCCTTGGTCCTTGTCAACTAGGCAAATCAGAATGGATCAGATGATGCCAAAAAAACAAAGTTTTTTTTTTTTTTAAACACATTTATGTACAGTGCTGCCACTTGGAACACGGGGGCCTAAGAATGCTGGGGTTGGTATTTCTTTGTCCAAACCTGGCCTCTGTGCCAGTGAACATTTCCTTCAAGACAGTTTGCTCCAACCTCTGCCTTACTAGTTTCCCTGCGGCAGCCCCATGCCAGGTAACAGAGCCCACAGCTGGGTCAGGCCAGCTGCCTGCCCCCTACCTCATCCTAGCCCAGGGCCATGGCTATCTGGGGAGAAATTTCCTTAGATCAGCAAAGAAGGGGCCTTGGGGACCAGCTAGTTCAGCCTCCTTATTTTAAAGACAAAAAACCAAAAACAGGCCCAAGATGAAGAGGGGCTTGGTTGAGGCCACAGGCCCTTGTAACAGACCTGGAACCTGCACCTGGGCTCTGTCCCCTCACCCTGCTCTCCATACAAGGTCAGCATGGCACAGGGATGGGTAAGGTCTAGAGTTCTCCCTCTTCCTCCCCCACACCCCTTCCTCTCTCCCTTCATTGCTTTCGAAGGTAACACATTGAAAAGATTACTAGGAATTCTAAGAGAATTACCTATGTGAAAAATTCTTTCCTAGCATGCTAATAAAACCAGTGTACTGACTTAATTGACTAATGGAGTAAGTTTTTAGTGAGTGAGAAAATGATAAAACAGGCAAATGGGAATCCTGTTCTGCCTACTTTCAGTGGCTCTGTTGGTCACTTTCACCAGTGCCCGTGGCTCCCAGTGTGGGCAGGGGCCCCTGACTCCACAACACAGCCTCACCTGCGTCTAGTTCTGTGCTGAGTTGAGGGCTCCTGCCACTATAAACAGCTAGACTCCAGCCTCTTGGAAGCTGGGAACGCCTGGGCGCACTCTGCATAGGTCCCAGCGGGAATCCTGGGTGCTGGGCAGCCTCTCCCAAGACCCAGACAAAATGGGCCTGTGCCTCCCACACAGTGGCAAGTGTATGGAGCGGGGTAGGGAGCACACATTTGCTGTGACCCCAATCTATCTTGTCCCCAGCAAGACTTTCTCTTTTATACACTGTCATTTGGCAAGCTCCTCTTGCTCAAACTTAGGGGCCAGAGGAGGTCGTCCCTGCAAAACAACCACAAACCCCACAACAGGCTCCCAAGGTTCTTAGAAAATCAGTGGCTGGAAGAACCAACATGAGACTGAAGACTTTGTAGAGCCCACGTGGGGCTTGCAGCTGTGCTGCAGGCTGAGCACTGAGCCTTGCGACAGTGGACAGTGCAACGTGAAGCTCAACAAGGCCTTGCTCCACAAGTAACTGACTTCACAAGAGAGCTGGCCTCACGAGTCAGACCCCAAGGTTCTGTCTGTGGTGAGCTTGACCAAGGGGCACAGGGGAACATTCTCTGCTATTGGGAGTCCATCATGTCACTGCTCCTATTCAGAGATGGGAGAGCCCTGCCAACCTCTCTGCTTTTGCTCCTGTATTCTCCAACTTCGGGTCCTTGAGTATGAGCAGGGAAGGGCGTGGGCAGACAGCTGTCCAGGTGTGATGGAGTCTGTTCACTGCTGGGTTGTCCACTATCAGCATAGCACCAGCCAGCCCTAAGCTCTGAGGCAGCTGTGGGTCTTAATTTGGCCTTTGGGCAGCCAGAGCTGCATTTAACACTTTGCAGGGGCTCCTGCGCTCTCTGCAATTCTCCACTTTTGAGACTTGTAAACACCCCTTAGGAAGCACTTTTTAAAGAAACAGAGCCAAAGCTCTCTGTGTGTGCGGTGGCCTAGAAGCCAGGTTGAGGCAGTGTCAAGGGACCGCTGTCCCTGATTAGCAACTGTTGCTATGACTTTCCTTCTGAGGATTCCTAAAACCTACTGGCAACAATCCCTCATTTTCCAGGCTCTGCCTTTGTTTTGCTCCCAGACTGTGTGAGCATTAGTGCCTGACAGTCAGGAAATTACTCTGAGTGCTTGTATGCATGTGCATGCTAGATGGCAGGTAACAGCCTGTGACGTTCTTAAGAAGAAACATGAGGAAATGTGCTGGTTTTCAAAAACGGAGAATTAGTGCTTAACCCTGGATCTCACGGTGCCTTCTGCTGGTGCTCGTCCTCTCCTCTGTCCACCAAGCTAGAGGACAAGGTACCTCAGGTGATTTGGAGTCTTTGGTGGAGGGGTTCAGAGGGAGAGTTGGGGGTCCATTGCAAACGCATCCAACACAGTGACTCAGGCTCTTTAACCCAGTGCCCACATGTGCTTGCTATTTTTGAGCCATATTATTAGACCACTTTTGATATACAAAAATGGCAATTTTGTTTTTTGCTTTCTTTGGCCATGTGGCTTGTGGGATCTTAGTTCCCTGACCAGGGATTGAACCTGGGCCCCCAGCAGTAGACACATGGAGTCCTAACCACTGGACTGTCAGGCAATTCCCCCCAAATGGCAGTTTTGTATGGCCTGGCCTAATATCTAAAGATTGTTGGGTAGATACACATAGGTTTAAAAAACCTATTCATTTAGAAAGATACATGCAAATGTATATTTACAGACATGATGGTAGCTTTTTTCTTTAGCATTTTCTCAAAGTAACACTAAACCCCAACACCAACATCAGTTACTAGAAAATATTTTAAGGCTCAGTTCTGACCAGGATCCCTGCCAAGAAGTCTGCTTCAGTGGAGGTTTGAAAATAGCTTTAAATGGAAACTTTTGTTCTAAAAAGTCGAATAGTCTAACGTCCATTAAAGACATCTGTGCTTGTGCATGCTCAGTCACGTCTGACTCTGTGACACCATGGACTGTAGCCCATAAGCTCCTCTGTCCATGGATTTCTCCAGGCGAGAATACTGGAGTGGGTTGCCATTTTCTACTCCAGGGGATCTTCCCAACCCAGGACTTGAATCCACGTCTCTTATGTCTCCTGCACTGGCAGGTGAATTCTTTACCACTGTGCCACCTGGGAAGCCTATTAAAGACACTAGTAGGTTTAAACCAAGTTTAAACTCAAGTGTGCCACTCGAGTTTGATGTGGACTTCCCCTCTGATCTGGCCTGTGGACCCCACTTGTAGGGATTGCTTGATGTTTAAAAGAACTATTGGTGGTGCATGGAAAGATGGCATGTTATGGAGCCATGAACACATGTGATTACAGGCACAATACAGAACAAATAAGCTTGGTACCTTCTTCTCGCCATAGAATGTTCGCAACTGCAGCATCAGAGAAATGAAGAAAGCAGGTACATGATTGGGGGAAGAAAACAAAAGAAAAAGCAACGTCAGAACATTGTAGTGATTCAGTTCAAGAACACACTAGTATCTAGTTCATCATGTATGGACTCTGTACCACTCATCACCCCCCACAACACTGAGGGGGGATGCTGGGCAGAGACAAATGCTTCCAGGGCTCAGGACCCTTTGGGTTTCCAATGAATCAGGTCCCAGGATCACAGAAGCTAATGGGATTCTCTCTTCTGTGGATGATAAACAGCAAGCAACATCCCTCAGACCTCCTGGACTACTTCCAGGAGCATGCTGGTTTTCTGCTAGGATTTTCCTTAGGAAGATCATCTGCAATATTTTTTTGATTTTCTCCCTTGATGATAAAGACTCAGCTAAGGGTCTTTGATCACGGGAAAGAGACCATATCTAACACCCATGTCCATGAAATTACTCCTGTAGAGCCTACTGGGGAGCAGTGGCTATGAGGAAGAGCCTGCTTAGCACCCCAAGTAGGCAACAATCCCTGGCGTAAAAGCATGCGTGGGTGAGTGTGCAGGCCAGTTCCTGGGCTATGGGAGGGCAGCAGCTGCTGGTGGGTAATTAGTAGGGGCAATTTTGTGGATGAAGGACAGAGCAAGCAGGAGGCAGAACTGGGGATAGGCTATGAGGCCTTCCTTGTGGCCTTGGGCTCTGTCTGCTGTCCAGAGACTTTCCCTGCCTGTGTTTGTAGAGTTGTCTAGGTTTACAGGCAAAGTTTTCTCACCTCTGACCATCCTCTGTCCCAGGATACATGGAAGGACATAACGTTTACCAGGGGTTCATGGTTGGTGGCTATGGCCCCTGCAACCCAGTGTCTCCCAACCAGCTCAGTAAGGAGCTCAAAGGCAAAAGTGGACTCACGGGTCTTTCTAGCTGAGTCTTCAATGAAGAGGGAGGAAATATCTTCATCCACACCCACTTCATTTTTGGCAATGCAGGTATATGCCCCCGTGTCTTCATACCGAACACTGCCGATGTGGAGCTCGCTCCCATTGGCTGCAGAAAGAACAGAGCGCAGGGTGGCCTGCTCAGCTGGGACCTCCCCCTGCCTTTCTCTCTCCTATTGAGAGTATTGAGGTTAAAAGTACAGCCCCTCGGCAGGGCTAAGGGCCGTCAGTACCCTGATATATACCCAGGAAGGGCTGGAACAGCGGAGCTGAACTGCAGGTGACCTGGGACCTAGCTGACAGCATCTCCTCATTGTGCTCAGAGAGATCTGTGTAAGACCACAGAGCAGGAAAAGCGGGAGAGACATTTGTTGCTCCCCGTGTCTGACTTAGAAACAAATCACTCCTCTTATTCCCATTCCTAGAGAGAGTGTCAGCTTGAACTTGATGGCATTAATGGCACAAAGACATCAAGGGGGGCTCTTACCTAAAAGGGAGAGCTGTTTTGACATCTGGGTTGAGACATCCATGCCATTTTTTAGCCAAGTGATTCTGGGCATAGGAATGCCCTCTGCGTGACATCTCAGGCTTGCTGCCACCCCCGGCTCCTGTGCCTGGGTCTCTGGATAGACGCGGATAACGGGTGGCACTGTGGGCGAGAGTTAGTGCTGGTGAGAACAGGTCTTCACCTGCCTCGGGCCTGTGGTCCCACACTGAGACTCTGCCCAGAGGGCTGAACCGGGAGGCAACTCTGGAGTTCTCTTTGTAACTAGTTTGCAAACACTCTGCAGCAACTCAGGCTCTAAAAGAAAGGGCTATAAAATGGATTGTAGGCAATAAACACGTCAGGCTTTGTACTCTGTAATTCATGGCGCTCATCATTATTCTAAATATGATCAGAAAGGCATCCAAATATTTAAGGCTGTTCAGCTGCTACACATAAAGAGCAACAACCGCCAAAATTTATTTCTGAATGAATAAAATTCAGATATATTATTTCTGTTATCGGAAAGCCATTGGACAGGGACTTAATTTCTTGCAGGAAGTGCTTCACAAAGCACTTATGGGCATTGACTGGCAGGGCTACTAATTACATCACTGCTCTAGGGAAGCCCATTGATTTTCCAGTGGGTCATTTTATTTCTCCACTTCTCATCCCCTGGAACATGGGTACAAGGCATATCCCCCCTTGTTTGTTCTTGACTCAGCTGTGGGCCCTGGCAGTCAAGTTTGGGACTGGGGATATGACCAGGCCTACTCATCAGATGAGCAGGGCTGGGCAGGACGTCAGCACTCTCCCGCCCTGGCCTTTCCGACATGGGCTGTCTATAGGGCAGGAAGAAGTAAGGGTTGTCTGAGGGTCTTCCCTCCTACCCTGAGCTCTAGGCCCAGGAAATAAAATAATTACCATTTTCAGTGGAATTGTTGGATCTTACTTATTCATATATTTTACTCTATATACTTCCAAAAAGACTTTGTGAGGACTCATGTAATGGCATGGATATGAAACTAAGCAACAATAAAAACCACATCATATGTCTTTTGGAAAGATGGGAGGATTCCTCCTAAAGTGAGCAACAACATTTTTCCAGAGTTCTTTGGACACTCCTAAAGGCAAGCCACTCCAGTATTCTTGCCTGGAGAATTCCATGGACAAAGCAGCCTGGTAGGCTACAGCCCATGGGGTCACCAAGAGTCGGACAAGACTGAAGTGATTGAGCACATTGTCTGATAAAAGAAAGTGATCCAGTATGTTAGGAGAGAGATTTCCTCTAGGACTAGAGGTAGAACAAATTGACGTGCATATAGAAGGAAGTGATAAAGCTGATCCTAGAACCTGAAAATTTCTAGTGATCTGTGCTTGGATGGGCTGAGGACAAAAGAAACATTCTATCCCCTCATTGTGAGAAATGGATGCTGTAGCTCTTCAGGAAGCTGGTAATAATCTGATCAACTTAGTTTGAGTTTCAAGTCTTTCCTCTGGTTGACTGTTGGGGCAAAGTAAAAGGCCGAGGATAAAGCCAAATGGATAGCTAGCAAAGGGCACAAACCCACCTTCAGAGTGACCAGAGCCATCTGCATAATATCAGCTGGGAGGTGCTAACCACAGAGACCAAACAACAATAAAGTCTGAGTCATTTTCGTGGTTTCTCTTTGTCTGCAGTTCTAAGGGAAGAGTCCCAGGAGGTGGGAGAAGGTCCTTGTCACAGGTCAGGCCACTGGGGATGGAGGACGTAAATGGGGCTCTAGCTAAGGTGTACCTGGAGGGCTGCTGAGAACACAGGGCCAAAGAACTAAATAGACATTTCTCCAGAGAAGACATACAGATGGCTAACAAACACATGAAAAGATGCTCAACATCACTCATTATCAGGGAAATGCAAATCAAAACCACTATGAGGTACCATTTCACGCCAGTCAGAATGGCTGCGATCCAAAAGTCTACAAGCAATAAATGCTGGAGAGGGTGTGGAGAAAAGGGAACTCTCTTACACTGTTGCTGGGAATGCAAACTAGTACAGCCACTATGGAGAACAGTGTGGAGATTCCTTAAAAAACTGGAAATAGAACTGCCTTATGATCCAGCAATCCCACTGCTGGGCATACACACTGAGGAAACCAGAAGGGAAAGAGACACGTGTACCCCAATGTTCATCGCAGCACTGTTTATAATAGCCAGGACATGGAAGCAACCTAGATGTCCATCAGCAGATGAATGGATAAGAAAGCTGTGGTACATATACACAATGGAGTATTACTCAGCCATTAAAAAGAATACATTTGAATCAGTTCTAATGAGATGGATGAAACTGGAACCTATTATACAGAGTGAAGTAAGCCAGAAAGAAAAACATCAATATAGTATACTAACGCATATACATGGAATTTAGAAAGATGGTAACAATAACCCTGTGTACGAGACAGCAAAAGAGACACTGATGTATAGATCAGTCTTATGGACTCTGTGGGAGAGGGAGAGGGTGGGGAGATTTGGGAGAATGGCATTGAAACATGTATAATATGTACGAAACGAGTCGCCAGTCCAGGTTCAATGCACGATACTGGATGCTTGGGGCTGGTGCACTGGGACGACCCAGAGGGAAGGTACGGGGAGGGAGGAGGGAGGAGGGTTCAGGATGGGGAACACAGGTATACCTGTGGCGGATTCATTTCGATATTTGGCAAAACTAATACAATATTGTAAAGTTTAAAAAAAAAAAAAAAGAACACAGAAATGGATCTCCCTTCTCTGACTCCCCTTGGTTCAAAGAGCAAAGAAACAGTAATTTATCTAGGAAACCTTCTTATAACCTGAATTTTGTAAAGGGAGGAATGGGGTTCAAGTGGAAAAGTTAGTAGGGTTTTGCTCAAGAGGCTCAGAGATAGGGTTGGGGGCTCTAGGAGCACCGGACTGGTGGGGAGTTGGATAAGGAGGTAGAGTACCCTGGATTCTAGAATGTGGGAGGCCAGGACCTGGGAGTGAATAACCTTGGTTCCTGCTAGATCACTATTTATTTATATAAGCCTGCCAAGCAACCACAAGGAAGAATCAACATAAATAGAATTAGAAAGGAATGAATAAACTTGCCAAAAAAGAGAGGAACTGATAAATCTGAAGCCTGGCTTTTCATGAAAATCAATAAAATAGCCAAACTTCTGGCAAGGCTGGTTACTAAATAAATAAATAAATAAAGAACACAGAGTAGGTTTAAAAGTATGGAAATACTATGTTCAATTATAGGTAATAAACATCAAAATCTCAATGAGATGAATCACTTAAAAGGAAACTTTAAAGTATTGACATGGAATCAAGAAGAAAATATTTATTAAAAACACTTTTTTCCAGTTATTCAATGAATAGATTGTAGAGATCTGTTATACAATAAGGACCTATAATCAGCATGTTATATTGTGCACTTAAACATCCATTAAGAGGGTATATCTCATGTTATGTGTTCTCACCACAAAACAAACAAACAAGAAACACAAAGGGACTCTAGGAAACTTGTGGAGGTGATGGGTATGTCTGTTACCTTGATTGTGGTGGTAGTATCATATGCGTGTACATGTCCAAAGTCATGAATTTGTATATATTAAACATCTATATATAAATTGTACCTCTATAAAGCTGTTTTTAAAAAAGCACTACTGATTAGTTTCATAGGGAAGCACGCTGACTAATTTCATAAGGAAGTTCCTTTTAGGAATGGCTAATTCCTAGAGCATACCACAGAGAAGATGTACCAAATTTTATCCTGGAGCTGGTATAACCTGGACATGGAAACCTGCCAAAGAGAATACAATATAGATCACTACAGACCTAACTCACTCAGCACTAGATTTATCCAAATTCCAAGTAAAATATTAGCAAATCAGGATTCCAGACAAGATGGTGGAATAGAAGGACTTGCACACACCTCCTCTCACAAAAACACCAAAATCACAACTAATTGCTGAACTACCATTGGGGAAAAAAAAAAAAAAAAAAGACTGGGACCTACCAAAAAAGATATTTTACATCCAAAGACAAAGAAGAAGCCATAAGGAGCTGCTAGAAGGGGAGCTTTTGTGATATCATCAAATCCCATACCTGCCAGGTGGGTGACCCACAAACTAGAAAATAATTGTATCACAGAGGCTGTGCTGCACGAGTGAGAGCTCTGAGCCCCAGTCAGGCTTCCCAGCCTGAGGGTCTAGCTCTGGGAGGAGGATCCCCCGGAGCACTGGGCTTTGAAGGCTAGTGGGGATTGAGTGTAGGACTGGGAAAAACAGTGTAGGACTGGGAAAAACTCCACGGGACTGGGAGAAACAGAGACTGTACTCTTGGAGGGTGCACACAAGATTTCACATGCACTAGGACCCAGCACAAAGCAGTGACTCCATAGGAGCTGGGCTAGACATACCTCCATGTATTGGAGGGTCTCATGGGGAGGCAGGGGTTGCTGTGGCTCTCTGTGGGGGCAAGGATACTGATGGCAGAGGGTCCAGACAATACTGATCAGTGTGAGCTCTCCTGGAGGTCACCATTTTGGCAATGAGACCTGGCCAACCCAACAGCCTGCAGGCTCCATTGCTGGGACACCTCAAGCTGAACAACCAGCAGAGTGGGAACACAGCACCACCCATCATCAGACAGGCTGCCTAAAGTTGCACTGAGCTTACAGTCACCTCTAAACACATGCCTTGACATGACCCTGCCCACTAGAGACGAGACACAGTACCATCCACTAGTAGGCAGCACCAGCCCCCTCGCCAGGAAGCCTGCGCAGCCCCCGGGCCAACCTGACCCACCAGGCATCAGAAGCAAAAGATCCTGCAACCTGTGGAAAGGAGACTACAGACACAAAAAGGTAAAATGAGACAGCAGAGAAATTTGTTCCAGACAAAAGAACAAGATAAAAACCATGAAGAACAATTAAGTGAAATGCAGATAGGCAATCTACCTGGAAAAGAATTCAGAGTGATGATAGTAAAGATGATCCAAGATCTCAGAAACAGAATGGAGGCACAGACTAAGATGACACAAGAAATGTTTAACAAAGACCTAGAGGAAGTAAAGAACAAACACAAAGAGATGAAAAATACAATAACTGGAAAGAAAAATACACTAGCAGAGATCAATAGCAGAGTAAATGAGGCAGAAAAATGGATAAGCAAGCTGAAAGACAAAATGGTGGAAATCACTGTCATGGAAAAGAGTAAAGAAAAAAGAGAAAAAAGAAATGAGGACAGTTTAAGAGACCTCTGGGGCAACATTAAATGCCCTAAGAAAGACACTTGGCACAGCTGATGCCAGAGAGAAAAAATGAAATGCACCAACATTCACATTACAGGGTACCAGAAGGAGAAGAGAGAGACAGTGAACCTGAGAAAGTATTTGAAGAGATAATAGCTGAAAACATCCCTAAAGATTTGCCATCAGATCCAGCAGTCCCACTCCTGGGCGTATATCTGGAGAAAACCATGATTCAAAGGGATACATTCACCCCAAAGTTCATTGCAGTGCTGTTTACAATAGCCAAGACATGGAAGCAACTTAAATGTCTATTGACAGATGAAGAATATGTGGTATAATTTATAAGCCATTATAAAGAATGAAATAATGTCATTTGCTGCAACATGGATGGACACAGAGATTATCTTACTTAGTGAAGTAAGTCAGAAAGAGAAAGGTAAATATCATATGATACCACTGATATTCGGAATCTATAAAAATGATACAAATGAACTTATTTGCAAAATAGAAACAGACTCACAGACTTAGAAAATAAACATATGGTTAACAAAATGGAAAGGTTGTGGGGACGAATAAGTTGAGAGTTTGAGATAGACCTATATACCCTATTATATTTAAAATAGGACCTACTAAAAAATGACCTACTATATAACACATGGAATTCTGCTCAATATTCTGTAATAACCTAAATGGGAAAATTTTTTGAAAAAGAATAGATACACATATAACTGAATCACTTTGCTGTAAACCTGAAACTAACAAACCTAACACTATTAATTAACTATATTCCCATACAAGGTAAAAATAAAAGATATTGATGGACCTAGAGATAGGAGAAGTAGTCAAAGAGAAATGTCATATGATATCACTTATATGCGGGAAAAATGATACAAATGAACTTATTGGCACCCACAGACTTCAAAAGCAGACTTATGCTTGCCAGGGGGGGAATGTGAAGGAGAGGAATAAATTAGGAGTTTTGGATTAACACACACATATGGCAATCCACTCCAGTATTCTTGCCTAGAAAATTCCATGGACAGAGGAGCCTGGTGGGCTATAGTTCATGGTGTCGCAAAGAGTCAGTCACAACTGAGCGACTGAGCACATAAATAAAATGGGCTTCCCAGTGGCTCTGACCATAAAGAATCTGTTTGTAATGCAGGAGACCTGGGTTTGATCCCTGGGTCGGCAAGATCCCCTGGAGAAGGGAATGGCAACCCACTCCAGTATTCTTGCCTGGAGAATCCCATGGACAGAAGAGCCTGGTGGGCTACAGTCCATGGATTTGCAAAGAGCTGGACACAACTAACTGACTAACACTTTCACTTTTCCAGGTGGCACTAGTTATAAGGAACCTGCCTGCCAATGCTGGGGATAAAAGAAGCAAGGGTTCAATTCCTGGGTGGGAAAAATCCCCCGGAGGAGGGCGTGGCAACCCACTCCAGTATTCTTGCCTGGAGAATCCCTTGGACAGAGGAGGCTGGCTGGCTATGGTCCGTAGGGTTGCAAAGAGTTGGACACCATTTTAGTGACTTAGCATGCATACCATACCATGTATAAAACAAATAATCAACAGGGACTTACTGTATAGGACATGGAACTTTACTGAATATTCTGTAATAACCTATGGGGAAAGAATCTGAAAAAGAATGAGTATATGTCTAAGTAAATCACTTAGCTGGACACCTGAAACTAATACAGCACTGTAAATCAATTATACTCCAAAACCAAAATAAAAATTCAATTAAAAACACAAAAAACCAAATACACACATAAAAATATTAGCAAATCAAATCTAGCATGGAATTAAAAGAACATGCTGGGACCAAATATAATGTGCTTCAATGACTATTAGGAACTCTGTAATTAATCATATCCAAGTCAAAGGCAGTCAAAAAAGAAACACCATTTGATAATCTTGCTAGACACTAAAAGGCATTTGAAAAAAAAACTCAAAATCCATTTCTTGCGGGGAAAAAAACCTCAATAAAATATGAACAGAATAACATTTTCTTCCAACAATGAAGAATATCTCTATAAAATGAAAGAATGGCACCATTCTTTTCAGAATGGTAAAATATGAAGTGGGGAAAAAACAAAAGAGGAAAGGAGGTAATACCAGACTGCCAACATTTGGTGGGTGTTATTGTCAACAGAAGGCAAGAAATGGGAAGGAACAAATATTAAAGAGATGGAGAAAAATGATTCTTTGTTTGGATATGGTCCAGATAATGAACCAAAAATGAAAGGTTTTATTTATTTTTTTCTTTTAAAAAATAATTTTATTATTATTTTTTTTACTTTACAATATTGTATTGGTTTTGCCATACATCAACATGCATCCGCCACAGATGTACACGTGTTCCCCATCCTGAACCCCCCTCCCACCTCCCTCCCCATACCATCCCTCTGGGTTAAAAGTGAGTATTGTAAAGGGGCCAGCACCCAAACAGAGAAACTTATGTACTAGCAGTGATGAGACAGAAAACACAGCAGACTGAAAAGAAGGAAATTATAACATCTCCTTGAAGACATTGAAAAAAGACTTGAAAAACTAGAGAGACATGGTCTTGGGTAGGAAGGCTTACTGTTGTTAGGACACAAATTATGCCAAACGTTTAATCTAATTCCAGTTAAAATCCATTGGTGGGGTCTTGACAAAACAATTCTCAAATTTAGCTAGAAGAAAGAATGTGCAAGAATAGTGGAAGAAATTTTGAAAAACATGTCATGGTGTGGCATTTTTTTCATACCAGGTATCACGAAGTATTTCAAGAATTACAATAGCTAATGGGGGAGGGGGAGAGGAAGAGGGAAAGGGAGAGATGGCAGGGGCGGTGGTGGTGGTGAGGAGGGCTGAGGGAATTCCCATCTTTGAGTCTAGCACCACATTAATGGTCTTGGTTGATTTTACAAAGTCCTGTCAACTCAATATTGTGCAGCCATTTATTAACTCTTATCCCTTGGAACACATGGAGATCAAATCAGTCAATCCTAAAGGAAATCAACCCTGCACATTCATTGAAAGGACTGATTCTGAAGCTGAAGCTCCAATACTTTGGCCACCTGATGTGAAGAGCTGGCTCATTGGAAAAGACACTGATGCTGGGGAAGATTGAGGGCAGAGGGAGAAGCGGGTGACAGAGGATGAGATGGTTGGATGGCATCACCGACTCAGTGGACATAAGTTTGAGCAAACTCCAGGAAAGTCAAGGACAGGGAAGCCTGGCATGCTGTCCACGGGGTCACAAAGAATCATACAGAATTAAGTGACTGAATAACCACCAAGTGTCAGGTATTACACACAGAGCAGTGAAAAAGACTGGCCCAGTCTCTGGCCTCATGAAGCTTTCTGTCGGGAGGAAGGTGAATAACATAATTGCTAGTGTGATGGGCATGGCAGGAAGGCGAATGGGGACAGGGTCTGGGAAGACTTATCAGAATAGAGCACTCAGATACACTCTGTCCACCTCACAAAGGAAACACCAACCTCCCTTCTGCATGGTGCCTCCCCCTCTATTGACAGCAGGTTTGTCCTGTGGGCTGTGGGTTTGTGGACTGCCCTCCTCAGTGAGGTACCCGGTGGCCAGCACTGGCCTTGAAGACTGGCCTTTGCCACTGCCCTGAGGTCTGATGGGACTCTGTCGACCCATGAAGAGGTCAACCTGAGCATGTACTTGCATCCCCTGGTGGGAGGGTGGGGTGGGGTGCTTGTTACAACAATGCTGGGCCCACCCCACGGTATTTTGATTCCAGAGGGCTAGGGGACTGGTTTTTACTTGTCAGGTTGTAGGTGAGATGCTGGGTCAGCCCCGACGGGAAGCTTTCACAGATGGACTGAACTGAAAAAGGTGGGAGCATTGTAGAACAAAACAAACCCTGACTGAAAGTTGAAGGTGTGGAATCATCCTCTCAAAAACAAGGGTCTATTTTCTGGGCAAAGACACTGGGCCTCCAGTGGCAGGGGTTAGAAGACGGCTCACGGGTGCCGAGAGGGGCACCCTTGGCCAGACTGGAGGGCTCCAGTTGCTGAAGCCATCCTGGGGTCTACAACCACTCCTCTTCAGACCTCTCTGTCTGTCAGACTAAAGATGGGCCTCAATCCTCAAGTGCTCCGCCTCCCAGTGGCTCCATCCCCAGTCTCATCTCCAACTCAGGACCACCAGGACATTTCTGCTCACGCCCTTGGTTTGGGATCCTGTCCATCTTCACAAGAGCTGAGGTCTCTGGGGCATCCCTTATCCCCAAACCTGCTATTGTACCTTCTAGAACTCATGTTCCACCATCAGCAAAATATCCTCTCTCCTCAGACTGTTCTGTGAGTGTCCCTTCAGCTTCTCGCTCAGATGGAAGCCTGGTGACACTCCTCCTGCAGCCCCTTAGGTGGATGCGGCTCCCTCGCCCCTTTGTCCCCTACCCCATAGGCTTGGAGGTGGGGCAGACCCTCTCTTTCCCTTCTCCAGAAAAATGCCGGTTTTGAGTTTTCTGTCCCAAGAGCCTCATTCCTAGATTCCATCCCCTCACATTTCACCCAGGACATTATTCCAGCACTTTTCTTTCCCTCCTGTATCAGTTCCCCATTTCAACTGGATCTTTCCTATCAGTCCACAAATGCTTTTAATTTCCATCTTGGGGGAAAAAAACCCACACATCTTTACCCCTGCTTCTCTCCCCAACTGTGCCTTGTTTTTCTTCTTAGAAATACCCTGTAGAGTTATCCGCACTTGGTGGCTCTCACTTCTCTTCCCCCTAGAGCCAGCTCCAGCAGACCCATCCCCTCAACACCATGGAAACATCTCTGCTCTGGGCCTCAGTGACGCCCACCTCCACTGACCTAATCCAATGGCCAGTTCCTTGTCCTCATCTTCCCTGACCTACCTCTGGTTGAATTCAGCATAGCTGATCACCCCGTCCCGGATACCACACTCCTGGTTTTCTATCTCTGTGGCTTTGTCTGTGCCTTCCTGGCTGCTCTTTCTCATCACCGCACCCCCCATCCCCACTCGCCCCAAGGCTCCCAGTGCCATCATGCTCCCTTGCTCCATGCTCCTTTCCTTATCTGTCCTCCTTCAGCGTCTACCTTGGTCCATTGACTTTAAACACCACCTACCCTGTGAGGCATATGGCATTTCTTCCTCCAGTCAAAACTCTCCCTTCAACTCCAGACTTAGATACCACACGGGCTACATGACACCTTGTCTTTATCATGTCACCACCAGCTCCTCATCTTCCTTCCCCAAGCCTGCTCCTTCACCCACCGCTCAGCGAATGGCCACTCCTCCTCCTTAAAGACCATTTGGAGGCATCTGTGACTTTCCCACCACATGGACACGATGTCATCTTTTCAGTAAGGCCTTGACCTGCCGTCCTACCTAAAGTTTCCAGCTTTTATTGGAGTCTCCTTATCCCCTCCTGTTTAAAACATTTCCCCCCTTAGTATCTTCCACCCTTTGACTTGCTCCACAGGATGGGGATTTTGATGTCTCCACTGCTGTGTTTTCAGTGCTTAGCCTGGTGAGTGTTACGGAAAGAAACTCAGTAAATGCTTGTTGAATGAATGACGATCCTGAGGATGACGTGGTGTTGGTGGCAAGGCAGGGTGGAGGGGGGATGAGGGTGGGAAGGGAGATTCTTTGCCAAGGGAACAATCAGTGCAGGGCAGGGGAGTCAGGGGGGCAGGGCAGGCATGTCTAGGAGCGAGGTGTTCACAGGGTAGGAGCATGTGGGAGGGGTGGGGCGGGGCCCAGGTCCCAGTGTGTGTGCATGTGTGGACTCCTGAGCATGGAAGCTGCTGTTGCCCCTCTGAGTGGAGGCATGGGCCTCCACTCCCATGGTTCCTGAGAGACTGGCATGGCAGAGGCCAAAGTAGCACAGCTCAGCCAGCAGCAATGGGAAGGGGCCCTGCAGACTGACCCAGGCCCCTGGGCTAGGTCAGTGCCAGCGGCCTCCTGGGTCTTCCCAGCCCCACGCCCTGCATGGTGGAGTGGAGGGTAGGGTGGCTTGTGAATGGAAGCCTTGACCTTTGCAGAGTTGATAACTGGTACTAGGATGTTAGAGGGAAAAAATAAAACCATCTCATCATTTGGGTGGGCGCCTGGTCACTGCTTACCAGACCCAACTGTGTTCCTCAAGTGTGAGGGGGCATTGCTAAGGCTGAGGTGGTATGGACCAGGTCTGAGCGAGCACTGTAGCCAGAGCCATGGATCCAGCCTCCTGCCAGGAGAGGGAGGGCCTGAGAAGAACCCTGAGCAGGGAGGCATCCAAGACCTTGGTACATGAGGTCCCCGTTTGGGTAGGTTCCGATCAGAGAAAAGTCCTGCATTTTCTTTGTGAGAGACCCTACCTCTCCAGGGTAGGGCTGGGTGGAGATGCAGCTCTCTGCCAGGAGCAAGGCAAAGCCCAATTGCTTTCTTTTGGCCCTGATCTCCTCTCTTCCTTTGTGTTAATTCACACACCAAAATCGTTTGAAATTAATGTTGTCCTGGGTAAACACATTCATTTCCTTTTAAATTTGCAAAACCTTCCTGTGAAAACATTTGAATACATAACGCAACGGCACATTTTCTTTGGGAAACATTGATCATTTCCAGGGCGAAAGGCAGCATAAATATGTCTTAAGTAAGAGGCACATTCACAAAAGTACCAAGCTGCAGTAATCAACAGATTCGGGAGATTACTATTGTGTTTTGGGAATGAATTGTTACTTGTCTGAACTGTGGGGAGGTCGAGGGTGTTTTTAATTTAATGGATTAATCATTTGTCTGAAGTTTTTCCTCCTTCTTATGGAAGCAATGCAGGAGGTTTGCATGAAGTTATAAATCATGTCAGTGTTTGGGTCTCATCTCTGGGAGGCCTGGTCTATGGGGAAGTTATACTAATAATTTGAGAAAGAAAGGAAATAGTTGCTTAGAAGTGTTCCCTTTAGCAAACCAGGTCAAGGCAGAGTTCTGGATGGAGAAGCCCCAGAAGGCATCCAGAAGCTCAGCCGGTATGTGTGGTCCAGTCCCTGCCACCAGGGAATGGAGCAGCTCCAGGGAGAAGTCTATATTTTATTCCTGGCCTGGCAACTTCCTCTGGATTTGATTTTCCCATCTGTATAATGGGTTGCAAGCTCTGTGAGCGCAAACCATCTGTGTGCACCAACTATGGTTAAAATATGGTTTGAGACAAAACAAAATCTCCCCTATATCTGTCCCATCCTGGACTTTGAATTACATCTTTCCAGGTATTTCCCAAGCATTTGACACATATCCTATCTCATCAGGCCTATAAGGCAGGAGGTATATTGTTATTCCCATTTTACAGGTGAGTTTACCCACCTAGGATGTATGTCAAGGAAGTACCAGCACTAGGATTTGAACTCAGGCCTCTCTAGCTCAGAGTTCATGTCTTGACCTATGACAGAGGTGTCTCCAGTTTGGGTCTGCACTGTGCCTTGGGTGGAACAGCCTCACCCAGTTTCTATTCGTCTGAGTGGTTTCCCATGAATGATTTCTCTGTCTCCTGGGCCCATCAGCTACATACTTGATGCACCTGCCGGTTACCTGGAGAATTCTGAGCCTTCTGAGAGGCAGGGGGCTGGCCAAGGCCTCCCCTCCCCACTTCATCATCCTCCCGTTCCTGTCCTCACTCTGACTGAGGAGAAGCTAGCAGGAGGAACTGACATAGAACATCACTCCCTTTGTGTCCCAGGCACTGCCTTGGCTCAAATAAGCCACAGGCCCTCTCCAGGCCAAGAGGAGACCAAACTTCACCACCTGCAGCACAGCTGGGTGACCACACTTAATTCTACCCAGGTTACTAGGGGACATCTTTCATGCTTTTGACTCATGCTGGGGATGAATGACAAAAAGGAACAAATCCTACAGATGAACCTGTTACTGCTCTCTCACAACTTCCTAATGAGATGACCCAGCAAGGTAGTGCTGCTTCTGTACTGAGCACAGACAGTGCCTTCTCTCCTTCCCAGTCCTTCTGCTTGGAAGCCCCCAAGTGCACTGCCTCTGTGAGTTTTCCCCAGCAGCCCAGCCCTCCTGACCCTGGGACCCTGAGCAGCATTGGTGTCTGCACAGTGGTCTGCTGAGCCCACCTAGAGCTGGACGACCAAGCTGTGCAGGTCACCAAATCAGTCCTGCCAAGGGCAGGGGCTGCCTTACATCTGCGCTGTAAGTCCTTCATTAGACGCCTGCTGCTTCTGACCTGAGCTCAGCACCTGGGGCAGGGGTGGGCCAGGCAGGTTTCCTGTTCCCTGTGTGCGACACTCCCCACCCCCGCAGTGTGCCCCCATAGCAGATCAAAACCAACCTGCCGGCTGATCACACCTGGATTCTCCAGCAGCCACAATGCAAGGGTCCAGAGTGAAGGGGTGGAAAAGCCATCAAGAGTCCAGGCTTTGGTGTCAAGATCTATTTTGCTGTTACTAATTGTAGGGCTAAGGGTCCTGGGCAAGTAATTTAATCTCTCTGTAGTTTCCAACCCCTAGTTTCCTCCTCTGTGAAGCAGAGAAGGTGCCCAGTAGGTATCTGGGAAACGTTCCTACTGTAATTGTGTCTTTCATGCCATTCTACTTTCAACAGCATCTTCCCATCTTCCCACACAGGTAGGATGGTTTACCTTCTCAGTCAACACAGTAAGCTTCACTTCCGGAATACACTTCCGGAAAACCTCGTGTCTTGTCCCTGGTCAACCAGAAATGGACTCACGTCCTTGGGAGACAATACTGGGTCTACCTTAGTGCTGTCTCGCATGACGAGTTGCTTAATGGACCCAAATGCCACCCCAGTTGCCGGTGGCCAGCCCAGCCCAGGGACCTCAAGGGCTCCTGGAGTGAGGCCCACCCGGATAGCCTAGCCTGACCGCTATGGAGCTGAACACAGTGCACCATGGAATGAGGTAGAAAGCCTACTGCAAAATACAGAGGTCCTGGGACTACCCTGGTGGCTCAATGGTTAAGAATCCACATTGCAATGCAGGGGACACGGGTTTGATCCCTGGTCGAGGAACTAAGATTCCACATGCCTTGGAACAACTAAGCCCACAGGCCACAACTCCTGAGCCTGTGCACCACAACTAGAGAGTCTGGGCCACAGCAAAAGATCCCATATGATGCAATGTGGATCCTGACTGTGCAACTAAGACCTGATGCACCAGATAAACAAATAAATAACCAATTTTAAAATTATTAAAAAAAATAGAGGTCCCAGTGTGCTGCCTCTGACACTAGGACTTCACCTTAAAGAGAAGCCTTAAATCTCTCAGCAATCAGAAAATGGATTTCGAGTGGCCTCTTTCTGGATCTCAGCACGGAGGTTTTGCTGTTTCAACTTTCTGAGGCCACAAGCAGCCCCTTTAGCAAGAGGCTGGTGGGTGGGTAGGGAGGCTTGAACAAAACTCTCCAGCTGCACAGTCCACTCTCCACTCGAGTAGTGACAGGGAGCAGCCTAGTCTCTGCTTTAAAGCCAGCAGCACATGGTGTCCATGGGCCTGGGCCCTGCTCCCGGATTCGGCACTGGGAGGGAGGAAATGGTTCATTCCCCATCATGAGCTCTATCTCAGAATTCTGGGGGAACACGAGGCAGAAGGATCCCCCAGCAATTTGTGTGGACCTGCAATTTGTGTATTGAAAGTATTTAAGATCACAGCATCTCCTGCAGAAGCCTGAGGTGAGGACAGGTTCTCACTCGTGAGTTACTCTGGCTCCTGGGCAGATGGATTCCCCCACCCAGGCCCCTCTCCCCACAAATTTGTTCTGGAGGAAATGAAGGGGACCAGCCTCAAGCCCTCTCCTTGTGCCCTCGGTTCTTATGGGGTGGGGGTAAGATGTGAAGGGTTGGATGGAGGATCTGGGAATTCTTGATTTCCCATTTTCAGCTGGTCTGAGGACCAGAGGGAGCTGTGCCAAGGCACATGGAGTTGTTGTGCAACCACGCATTTACCAACACTGTACAATGCTGGGTACCACTTGCCAGCTATAGATGGCAGCGCCCTCTTCACACTGCAGAGCACACAATCTGCCCCTGGAGTGACCCAGACACTGCCTACTGGCTGCACACACAGATTGAACTCTGAATGCCAGCCTGGATGGCTCATCCAAGGGATGTTATAACTAGGAACCTGTGTGTTATTTCTGATGAAATCCAGAAACTTCACTGTACATCTGGAGTCAAGCCAACAAGCATAGACACAAAACCCCAGAGGATTAAGTATGTCCCAGCTCAAGGGAAATACTAATAAAATATGACTTAGGCAGTATGAATATAAAAATCCCTAAAACATCCTCTAGGACAAATGCAGAGGCAAGCTGGGCTTACTCTGTTGTCCTTAAATGGCTTGTCACCCAGGATCCCAGAGGCAAGTGATACTGAACCTTGTGTTGCAATGATCCTCAACACTGTGTACGCTTTATCTCAAAACAGAAGCCCCGGACACTGGCTGGCACCAGGGATCTGGGGCTGACTTGGAGCTTTCACATTATTCTCTGGTGCACGGACACCCTGCTCAGGCTTGCTCAGGGTGGGGCCCAGCTGGGCATGGCTTGACATGTCAAATTTCCCTGGGGTACTGACCCACCTAAATGACTCACCCCTCCCACCTGGACTCACTTCATCAGAGGAGGCTTTGGGGAAGAGCTGGACTGGGAAGTGAGTTAGCAGACTCTGCCCCTGCCCACCGCCCCAGTCCCCCTTTACATATGGGAGAAATGGGACACTTTGGGGTCAGGTATTTCTTCAAGAAGGCAGAATGCAAGAGAGAAGGAAGGTTATTCTGAGCAGCCTTTGGGGAACACGTTGGGGCAACAACATGCATGGAGCCATTTACTAACCATTCACCTGCAGGACGTGGGTCTGGAACAGCTGCTCGTGGCCGGAGGCGTGGCAGGTGTAATTGCCCATGTGGATGGTGGTCACCTTGGTGATGTAGAGGGAGTCGTCCTCTCCGAAGTCCTGCTTGGGCAAGGAAGACAAGATTGGCTTCTCTGTTGAGTGGGCTGGGAAGGACAGCCAGATCTTGGGATTTGCCAGAAAACAGAAACCCTGCAGCTGCGAGGACGTCCTTTCTGCCTGGCCCCTTGCTCAGCCAGAGCTGCCTGTGGGGCAGCAGGACCGCCGTGTCTCCACCGTGCTGCTTGCCCAGACCCCATACGTCATTTTACGACCTGATTCACCTTCTCTGGGAGGCCCGGCTGAATGCCTTCCCCAGCACCCTCCATCTCCATTTCTACAGCTGGCCTCCCCTGCCTTGCCTGTTAATCCTGCTGCTGCTTGGCTGGTTTCTTAGACTCTTGTCCACCTGTTGAGATGCTCTGGAGGGCGGCCTCCTTTGCAAACTTTTTCTTAAAAGACTGGATAGCAAATATTTTGGCTTTGTGGGCCATAGGGCTCTGTCAACTACTCAACCCCGCCTTGAGGCATGAAAATAGCCATACTGATACCTAAATTCATGAGTACCACTATGTTTCAATAAAATTTTATTAAAAAATGGGGTGGGCTGCATTTGGCTCACAGGGTATGGTTTGCCTATCACTGGTTTAGATCTTATCTCCCTCCCCAAATAAGTTCAGGCAGCTTGCAGAGATCTGGGTAACCCCAGAGAAGGAAAACAGAACACTGAGGAAAATGAAAGCAAACAGAAAAAAAGGGCAGGATGTAAATGAGAGCAAGTGGGGCCAATGACAGGCGTTCCATGAGAGAGGGCTCAGTGATAAGCCTTGTCCCTGTGACATCCGCAGCCTCACTGTGGGGTCCGATTTGGCCAGCACGTGGGGAGAGATGGGCAGGAGGGAGCTTCGGGCTGATCAAAGTCACCTCCTAAGCACAGGGCATGAAGCACTCCCCCAGGGGCTTTCCAGCCAGCCGCCTCTTCTGCAGAGCCCTGCGCAATGTTGGCCCTATCCAGGCACTAGCTGCCGACAGGCTGGGGATGGAATTGCCTAGAGTTTCAGGGAGTTTGGTTTTAGCTACCAAACATGTCCGAGGTGTGGTACTCAGAGCTTATGGGGCAGAACAGATCCTGACTCCCCGGTAAGAAACGGGGCTGGCAGCACTAGCTGCAAGGAGTGATGGGGGAAGTCCGGTGCTGCACTCAGGAGACTCAGGTTTTAGCTTGAACTCTGTCACTGACCAATGTCCCCTCATCCCTCTGGGCACTGGTTTCCCCTGCCTGGAAGCTGTGGAAAATTCCTATGCCCTGTCTGCCGATGGGAAGCATGACAGACATGGGGCTGCTCCTTTTCTTCTCATTATTTTTAAAAAAATTATTTATTTTTAATTGAAGGATGATTGCTTTACAATACTGTATTGGTTTCTGCCATACGTCAACATGAATCAGCCGTAGGTATACATTTGTCTACTTTTCTTATTATTAACAGAAGATGCAAAACTCTTCTTGACCCCTTGGAGACAACACTAAACCATCCCTCCTGTTATTTCTCTTGTCCTTCCTGAGCTCCCTTCTCCCACGGAAGCAATTTGGTGGCAGGAGGGACAAAGGCCACTAGTCAGTGTGGCAAGGGCCCAGTTACAACCACGAGTCCTTTAAGGAGGCTTTCTGGCTAGTTAGCCTAATGAGGGGTGCAGGCCAAGTGAGGTCTGGGTTAAGGCAGAGGCTAGAAGGTGGAAAGTGGATGCATGCAGCCTGCTCTTGGTGTCAAGGAAAATGGTACTCAGAAGTGCTCCCACTGGGCCAAAACATTGGAGAAGGCTGCAGGAACCCTTAAGAGTTTTCTCTGAAACATTGCTCTGCTTTAAAAAGCCCCATTCCGATTACCCAGTAGAAGCTTCAATAATAAAAATAAAACACCAGATAGCTGATTTGTCCTGTGTCATAACAGAGTCATAAAGGGTTCATACCTGAGTCGCTTATGAAAAGTTAATAGTCACTTCTGGGGATGACATATTTCTAATCTGAGCTGTTTCCCGTGTTAAAACCTAAGTCTGAAGGAAAATACATTTTGCTTGGAGTCTCAGAGGTTGGAAAGGCATTTTGAGAGAGGGCTGGGGAGCTGGGTGTGGCCCCTACTTTGGGAACCACTCTGCGCCTACCTTGGTTGCTTCCCAGACAAGACTACAGACTCCATCCCAAAGGGCGACACCAGACCCGTTTGCTCTCGGAGTTTGGTGCTGGGGGTCCCCTGGCGTTTCCTTCTGGGATGCCTTCCTGAGCCTTCATATCCACAGCCCTTCCTTATAGGAGGAGGGCCCTTGTAGCCAGTCTCGGGTTCTGGCACCCTCTGCTCATACTGCCACCTCAATGGGATGGCGTGGTCATGGGGACTGCAGGCTTCTCAGGTCGAGGTGCCCACAGGCCCACTGCAGGGTGGTGCTAGGTAACACCACCAGCTCGGTGTCCACGAGCTGACTGTGCACTGGGAATCTGACACACATCGCCTGGTTTAAGCCTCAGAAAAAAGCCCTGAAAACCACAAAGCAAAACAAAAGCCAGTCCCCACAGGATGAGAAAGTAGAGCCCTCCTGCACGATATATTCAGAGTCTGACCTTCTCTAGCACCTCCACTGCTATTACCACAGGCTCCATGCAGTGACTTCCACTGCTGAGCTCTGCGTCCTTCCTCCGCATCACAGCCCAACGACGCCCCTTGTCTTACTCCCATTTAGCGTACTGTTTGCCACCTGTCTCCCTGACTAGCATGTGAGTGCCCTAGGGGAGGGCAGGGACACTGGTGCCTGCTGCTCACTGCTGTGTTCCCAGTGCCTGGTGTAGGGCTGACACAGAGTGGCCCTCAGTAGATACTCATTGAACAGACCATACAAGGCGCTGAGCTGGGCTCTCTGCAGGGGCTTTCCTGATTTTGGTTCTTTGGGTTGGACAATGGACATGTCCAGGACATGTCCTGCCTTCCCATGCCCCCAGATATTGCCAATCACATGAGGGTACAAATCAAGTGGCTGGTAGGGAGGCAGAGAGCCAATCTCAGGTCTTGTGCCCACTTTCCCACCCTGCCTCCTTCTCCACACTGCATTCTCAGACCTGGGCATGCTGGGAGGGCTCCACACATGGCAGCAGGCAGAGTCCATGTAACCCCAGACTAGGCTCATGGCTTCTATGAACCTCTAACAGAGTGGCAACCCACTCCAGTGTTTTCGCCTGGAGAATCCCGTGGACAGAGGAGCCTGGTGGGCTGCTGTCCACAGAACTGCACAGAGTCGGACACGACTGAAGTGACTTAGCATGTATGCATGCATTGGAGAAGAACATGGCAACCCACTCCAGTGTTCTTGCCTGGAGAATCCCAGGGATGGAGGAGCCTGGTGGGCTGCCGTTTATGGGGTTGCACAGAGTCAGACATGACTGAAGTGACTTGGCAGCAGCAGCAGAGTTGCTTAGCCTCTGGTTTTTCCTCAGTGTTCCTGGGAGCAGAGGTGTGATCCCTCAGGTGTGGTGGGTGTGGGGCTGCTGGATGGGTGATGCACTACTTGAAACACCTAACTCATTACCAGCCTGTAACTCAGGCTCCACGGAAAACGTGATTCTGTACTCAAAAAAAAAAAAAAAAGTCTCTGGGCTGAAACAATAGGCATCATATAATTATATTAAAAAGTGCATATTGTTTTCTGGGACATGAATACTGGCTACAGAAATCAAATTTCCCTCATTGGATGTAAAGAAATTACTTTAAAAATTGATTTATAAGAAGTTACATAAAACTAAAGCTGCAATTCTTTCTCTCCTGGAGGTTCTCTGAGATGTGTCTGAATACTGCTATCAGTGCTTGATTGCATCTCTGTAATTGTCTTTTTATGGATGGCTTTTTTTTCTTTTTCTCTGATGCATAGAAATGTATTAGCAAAATCAAGGTTCCTTCCAGAAATAAACAGATGCTAGATTAGACCATTCTTTGTATTGATGCACATCTGTCTTTGGAAAAGAGACGATTTTACTTAAAGAAATGGTTTTTGCCTTTTACGAAGCTGTTTTCTAGGTATCTGCCCTTAATAAAGCAAGCAATTAAACAAGACTTAAGTATTAAACAATATTTAAGCAGAGGAAAGATGGGAGATGTTGTCACAGTGATACATGTGAGTCAGGTCGAAGTAATATGAAAATGAGCCATCAGTGCTGACTATTTAGTGACTAAATGTTGAACACAAGGACTCCAGAATGATTTCAGAGGTGAGGGTAATGGTATTGTCAACGCTGGGCTTCCCTTGTGGCTCGGCTGGTAAAGAATCTGCCTGCAATGCAGGAGACCTGGGTTTGATCCCTGGGTTGGGAAGATTCCCTGGAAAAGGAAATGGCTATCCACCTCAGTATTCTGGCCTGGAGAATTCTATGGACTGTACATGGAGTCGCAAAAAGTCGAACACCACTGAGCAACTTTCACTTTTCACTGTCAATGCTCCAAGTTAAAACTCCATTTAGAGACATTTATTCCAAGCTTTTCTAACTCTGCCCTTCTCAGGAGCTTCCTTGGCTCTCTCTGGAGAGGATGGAGGAAGTAGAGTGTCTTTCCCTCCCGGCCGATTTGACTCTGTGCCCCTGAATCTCGTGAACCCTAGCATCCCACCTGCACAAATGGACCCAAACACCACAGCGCCTTGGTGATGGCGGGTCCTCAGAGATGTCTGCACTGCACGTGCCCCTGCATGCAGCACTACCTAACAGGTGGGCAAAACACCCAAACCACGCCTCTAGCCAGACCCCTGGACACACCCCTACCCTCACCCCACGGAAGGAATTAGCCTGCCCCCCTCGGAAGCAAGCAAGCAAGGGAAACTGTTGTTTATTTTTGCTCCCCTCTGCTGCAGCAGGGTCCCCAATAAAGCCTTGCCTAAAGTTCTTGTCTGGCCCCTAGTCTATTTCTGTTGACTGAAGGAAGGCCAAGAACCCTGGTCGGTAACAAACTGAAGTTTCAGACTGTCTAGAACCTGCTGCCTTCATCTGGGAAGCCTGCAATCCTCTCCCAGAACACTTATATCATGAGTCCCCAAGCAAAGAGGGCCTTCCCAGCTCCTCTAACATGGATCACACTGTCAGCCAAGATGGCTGATCGGCATTCTTGCTGTTTATGAAACATCCTGGAGAGGATTGATTAAATTTCCTTCTGTGGCTCATTTCAGGGACCAACAAGGCTTACAATCAGGAATTTTCTCCCATTACGGTGTTTAAAGCTTGTATACACCGCTGGAAGGGCTATAAACTTGGTGCAACTCTTTTTTGTAGGGAGATTTGGCAATATCCATCAAAACAGAAAATGTGTCCACCCTTGATGGAGTTACTCCACTTCTAAGAACTTAAACAACTACTTACAGAAATGTGGAAAGAGGTACGTATAAAGATGCTCACTGCTGTGCTGTTTGCAGATGGTAAAGCCTAAAAGCAGCCTGAACGTGAACTCCCCAGCATGGGGCTTGGAGTTCTGCATTTAGGGTCTAGAAGCTGGATCAGAACCTTCCTGAGGACCCCTGTACCTTTGAGATGGGGCCAGAAGTGATCATTAAGCACAGGTACAGTGGAGAATGAGGGGTGACCCTGAGGAGGCCACTGAGAAAGCTAAGGCCAGATGAGGTACCTGGAAGGGCAGAGTCCCCCATGAGCTCTACAAGCTGTTGTACCATGGGCCAAGCTCTGTCTCTAGGCGAGCTTCGGCCAATCCTCCTAGTGGTTTGAGCTTATCCAAAGCTCAAAAGAACCGGATGTGCATCCGTAACCAGGGTTTATTTGACAGGAGCTGGAGAGAACTGGCCAAAACCTTTGAACGCTTTAAGTAGAGTGTTTTCCAAGATCTTAAAACAAAATGTACCCAAGCGTTTAATGAGATTATTTTAATGCAGAACCTACAACCACCGTCTAGCATGTTGCAAACAGCTCTCCATGCTAATCAAACGCCTCTCATCTTTTTACAATGGATTCATGACTGGTTCATATAAAGACAATAAAAATTAAATGAGTCATGAGCTCCTAAATCATTCTCTTTTGGTCTTTTTAATAACTCACTTCCAAAGAAGAGCTGGCTGAGAGCGTATGCTTCATTAGAGTTATTTGTTCATGGTTTTACACCATTTAGGCATGGGAAAAAAGTGAACCTTTTAACACATCCTTCAAACACTGCCACAAATACTTTCTTCTAATGGGTTTTGTTTTTCTGCTTTTATCACTGTACTCTGCCTGTCGACATTTGAAAGCCCCAAATAGGGAGATTTGGTGAAAGAAAAAACCAACAAAAAAGAGTGGCTCTTTCAAGTCATTTGCAATATACTAGGGTTTGTTGTGAGCTTTTTTTTTTAAAGAAGAAGAATACAATAGAAAAATATCCTGAGAATATCTTGGCCAAACAACTCCATGTGCTGGTCTAAAAGCTTTCTGCCTTCTCTTTGCTGCGGCAGAAGCCAGCAGCTAATGAGACCTGGAGCACCAGACACACGGCTGCACCCAGAGTGGACATTGGGGCTCAGGTACTGTAGCCATTACTGCTAGAGCAGAAGGTGGGTCCAGCTGCCCCAGAGCGAGACCCTGGCAGTGCTGGGTGCTAGACGCTATTGTCCTAAGAGCAAGGAACCCATGAAGCTCTAACTGGGGTGTGCAGGTTGGCTGCAGGCTCTGGTAAGTTCCTGAAACCCGAGTGAAAGAATTCCACTTGCCTCATAGGGTTGTGATGAGGATTAAATGAGATGATGCTTCTGAATGGACTATCATGGAGACCGGCCCCCCAGACACAGCAGCATCTTGGTACCGATGGTAGAAATACCTGTGTTAACACTAGCAAGGATTTGGGGATCAGCTAATTTCTGGGACTTTGGGGATGTCTTCTCCCTGCTTCTGCTCCCCTCATGGCAGCCCCTGTCCCTGGGGACATAAGGGACAGTGAAGAAGACAGTTAAGTGGCGAGGGCAGGTGACAGTGTTGGAGCAGGGGGTGCAGACTGGGTTTGGGGACGGTCCCTTCACTTCCTGAGTAGCTGCTGTGTGGTCTGGGCAGGGCGCTGAGGCCAGGATGGGCCCTGCTTCTGCAGATAGTGGGGCAGCCTCCCCCCACCCCAAAGAACACCCAGTGTGCAAGGCCTGGCTAGGTGAGGAGTGTATGGATCTGCTGCTGAGATGGGCCCCACCCTGTACTGAAGACTGGCTCTGAGCCCTTAGGAGACAAGAAAGATTGAGGCTCTGTTGTCTGGTGAAAAAGGGAGCTTCCTGGCTCCTGTGCATGACTCGTATCCCACAGGGCCCTGTCTCCCAGGTGATTTCCTTATCACAGCACTACATGACCCCAGGGCCCAGAGAACCCTCAAAGGGGAACTGGTTGGTCCCCTTCCTGCTTCGGTACCTGTGGTGAGGGCATCTCACTGCCTCCTAAGGCAGAGTCCTTCCCTAGTATAAGCTCCCCCCACAGGCTCTGGTTGTGGCCCCCGGGGATGATAGGGTGCCCTTCTCCCACGTGGCCCTGTGCTGTCTGAGCAGAGCAGGACAGAGGCTAGGCGGGCTGACCACAGGTCCACGGAGCTGGGGGTGCTGCTGAGAGGTGCCCGTCACCCTGGCACACCAGCATAGGTACCCTCCTGGCCAGCAGCCTGGCCTGAGACCAGGGCACCTTCTGAGCTGGAGCCGTGGCCCTGGGTCCTTGAGGGTTTGAGGCGGGGGGTGCAGGGCCAGGTCTGAAGCTGCCAGACCCACAGCTGCTCCTGTAGAGATCCCAGCAGTTGGCTGGGAAATAAACAAATTATAGGCCGCCTTTGACGGTGCACGAGTAGAAACTGTCATGCAAACAGAAGGAGGCATCATAATCTGGAGACCCACTGCCGGGAGCGGGGCAGATTCCCACCCCAGCTGGGGGGCGCCGGCCTAGGGGGCCTTTGCACTTCTAGTATCCAGTGCTGCCCTCTGCTCGGGGAGGGGTTGTTTTTCTGGTTGCAGCTGAGTCAGGGCCCCTCATGGTCCGGGCTGCAGAGAGATTGAGATGTCTTGCTGTGGGGAGGGCTCAGGCATCCTTGAGGGGGAATACCAGGTCCCTAGGACCAGCTACACTGTGCTGCGCTGTCCCCTCGAAGCCAGGGAAGTGTCTTTGCTCTATGGCTCTGGACTTGTCACTCGGGAAGTGAATCCAGAGGGGGGTTCCTCATGTGTGCTGTCTGGACAACTGCGTACATACTGGCGACTCCTGACTGCTCCTGACAGCGACATCGCTCACTGGGGAATCTGAGGGGCTCCTCCTTGCGCGGCTCCGGGCTAAACGGGCACATTTACTTTCTGAGCAAATATTATTCTGATGCTTGGGGCCTCCTTGATGTTGGCAAGTCAGAAAAGTTTAATTACATGTGTCATTAGCATGGCATTCTGTAATAGCTCTGTGACCGAATTCATTAACGGAATTCTTAACAGATAAGACAAGACAAATTAATATTTTGTTGCCCATGAAAGCTTCTCATTAAGAGAGTAGTGAAAAAGTGATTAATATTTTGTTGCCAATCAAGATGTCTCATACAAATGACAAAGAAAGGTGGCCCACACCTCTGTGCACTCTCTAATCTCCCCGCCTTGGGTTTTGTAAGCTGATCAGCTTTCCCCGTCAGTGCAGCATTTCGGAGCCAGTCACCCGTTACAAGGCCTGTGATCGTGTTGTGTTTCATCTCTGACTACGGCAGGAGCGGGTAGGCGCTGAGGTGCCACAGGCTGGGGAGCTCTACGAACCCACTGATCCCTGATCTTTGCTCTACCAGGGTAGCCCCCCTGGACTGTTCTCCCCTGACCCGTCTTGCTTCAGGAATGTCCTGTGTATCCTGATGACCCAGCCCTGCCCTGATGCAGCCTAATTTCCTCCTATGGCTACTCCCCTCACTGTCCAGAGCAGGGCTGTGCTTAATGAACCCCTGCTGTGTGCCAGTCACTAGGTGGGGTGCCCTCCTGTCAACACGCTCAGCCTGAAAATGCCCTCTTAAGGTGGACAACCTCATCTCCGCTGCCCCGCAGGCTCAGAGCAGGTGTATGGCTCACCCAGGGCGGCCCTGGACCCACTGGAGGTGCTGGTCAGTGTCTCCCCCTGGATGAATCAAGGCTGACCTGAATCAAGGTGACGACAGGCTGTGTCATCCCAGAGTCACATCTACCTGACGGGGGCCTCACCAGACTGCACTGACTGCTGGTTGGGGACTCAGGCTGCAAGGGGTTGAGAGTGCTGTCTGGTGGGAGAAGTAGTAATAATAGAAATAACGACAATGAGAGCATAATAGCATGGACATCATGTGCTAAGAACTTCATGTGTCTTTTAATCCTCATTATAGTTCTATGCTGCTGCTGCTGCTGCTAAGTCACTTCAGTCGTGTCCGACTCTGTGAGACCCCATAGACAGCAGCCCACCAGGCTCCGCCGTCCCTGGGATTCTCCAGGCAAGAACACTGGAGTGGGCTGCCATTTCTTTCTCCAATGCATGAAAGGGAAAAGTGAAAGTGAAGTCACTCAGTCATGTCTGACTCTTAGCGACCCCATGGATTGCAGCCTACCAGGCTCCTCCATCCATGGGATTTTCCAGGCAAGAGTACTGGAGTGGGTTGCTGTGAGGCAGGATGTATTATTCATCCCCTTTCCACAGAAGAGGAAACTGAGGCTTAGAGAAGTCAAATGCCATTTCCAAGGTCGCTAAGCCAGTAAGTGGTAGAGCTGAGACTTAAACCCAGGTCCCTTTGACCCTGGAGCCTGTTTGTGCCCTTCATGAGTAAGGCTGTGCTGTCACTCTCCTCTCTGGAAGGCAGGTATACATGTGTGTGTATGTATATGTATCTGTGTGTGTGAGTGTGTCGTGTGTGTGTTTGCATGTATCGGGCCAGGATCCCTGTGGGGCTAGCACTGCCCTGCGCCCTCACTTGGGGGTTTCTCAGAAGCACAGGGCCCTGCTTGCTCGAGGGCTGCTCACTTGCCGAGAGGAGCAAGTGTTTCCTGGGAGGTAACGAGAGGCCATTAATCTCCAGTTGCACCACAATTACCCAAATTGCTAACCTCTCTGTGAAAAGTAGAAATGCAATTGAGCTGGTGCTGGAGGCATGTTCGAGGGAGGGGAAAGCACTCAAAGTAATTTAATTAACTGATGGCAAGTGCATTAAAAGGAGCTCTGCCTTTGCCTTTATTTCTAATGTCTTTAAATAGAGCATCGAGCAATGCACATGGACGTTCAGACACAAGTGGGTTTGACCTAGATCTGAATTAATCACCACTGGCCAATCGTGGTTAAAAGCTGACAACCCACCTTGAGAGGTTTGCACACACAAATGTGCACCCCAGAAACACACATAGCACGCACATGCACACATACATACACACCCTAGTCTTCACAAGCAGGACACTGCCTTCCCTTGCTAAGATCTCAGGGCAGCCCTGGGCATCTTAGGCTCAGAGGAAGAACTCTGCCCACTGAGCACCTGACCAGCAAGCAACCAGGCTTGTGCTGGCACTGACATTCAGAGGTGGGTGGATACTGTCTGTGCTCACTATAGAGGGGAAACTGCAAGGAAACCATCTTGCCTGGTGTGACAAAGGTGGGGGAAGGGCACTTCTGCCCAGCCCTGCCCAGGGCTGGACTCCAGAGTGACCCCCTCTTCCCGTCTGCTTCCCCGACCGTCTTCAGTGTGCATCCAAAGGGACCCAGAGAGTGGCAGAGTCCCAGCTTTATGATTTCTGTTACCCTCTCTTTCCACAAAGCAGTCTCAGAGCTGGATGAGATCTTTAAGGTCATGGGGTTTAGCTGCCTTCTTATGGCTGGCAGCACTGTTTACCATGACCCTGAGCTTGTATGCCTCTAGGGACAGGGAGCTCACTATCAGATATGATGGGTCACTCCAGTGCAGGGCAAGGCTGATGGCTGGAGTGGTGCTCCATCCAAGCAGTTCCGATTGGTCTCTTTTTGGGGTGCACACTGGCCCTTTGTGCTAGTCCAACTCATGGGGTCACACGGTCCAGGCCAGTTCTCTCTGCTGGCACCTTAACCCCCACCTTACAGCTGCTAGTGTGAACTGACCACTGACTCCACAGGTCTTCCTTCTTGGGGCCAAGAGGCCCATTCTGGGTTGGCCTGTCCTGAGCCAAGGAGACCAGGGCTGCTTGTCTTCTGCCTGAAACTTGAATTCCTGTCACTGTAGCTCAAGACCTATAGACCATCCTGGCAGCACCCTGCATGGGTGACATTACTCCATTGTCTCACATGAACTCCTAGGAAACCACAGCCCCCTTGCCGCCCACCCTCCTTGTGCCAAACCTGGGCCAGTGCAGACTCTTCAATCCTTCTATTCCTCAAGGCCCACAGAAGGGAGGCACCACTAACATTGCTTTTCTAATAGATTAATTCACTGAGGATACGTTTAAGAAACTGTCCAGTCATAGAGGCAGAGTGGGGTGATGCTGGGACCCCAGTGCACACTGCCTGGGGTCCTCAGAGCCCAGGAGGCCCCCCATTGCTCACGTTGGGCTGTGAGGACACAGGAACTCTCTTTTTCCTCTCAACTCATCACATCCATACTCCTTGCCCAGCAAACAAGACCCCTGGGCAGGTCCCTCTGGTCTGATCTTGTTTTCTTTTATCTTGCCCCCTGCCCCTGCCTTCCAGTCAACCATCCCAGAGGCCACCTCTGCCCTCCACAGGAGGTGCCCTCTCCCCAGTGTCTAGCTGTCTGTGCCCTTCCCAGCTTCAGGATCTAGAGACTCTCCCAGGAGAGAGCATCTTCCCCCACAAGCCAGATGCTCTCCCCTTCCCGGGAACCTCCTGCCCCATCCACAGACTTGCCCCCAGTATTCACCTTATTCTGGGCCTGGCTGGAAGTTTGCAGACATCATCCATCCATCCTATTCTCTGCACAAGGTGGGACTGATAACTCCAGACACCAGACAGCAGGCTGGATGGCACCAACAGGGGATATGAAAAGAAAGCCCTCTGGCCCTGCAGCTCCCACAAGGCATCTCACACAGCTGGCCACCCCAGGCGGTGGAGCTGAGCTCAGAGCCTGGTGACTTACGTTGATGTCTTCCAAATCCAGGAAGTTTAGGGCCAGCCCGTTGCGCTTCCAGACGATGGGCGGCCGCAGGTCTCCGCGGATGGCGCAGGTCAGCACTGTGCTCAGTCCCACGGTCACTGTAGCCACACTGACCCGCTCCTCGGGGGCGAGGCTGAGCTGCACCACCTCTGCAGGGAAAGGAGATGTTGTCAGCTGCAGGCCCACGGGGGTGAAGTCTCTACTCGAAAGGATGTGGCCAAGGGGATCTACTGCAGGTCAGGGGCCTGCGGAACTTCAGGGATCAGGAGCATTATCTACAGTGGGCTGGCTAAATGGACAGATGGACACAACTCCTGGGAGAGGGGCCATGATTTATGTCAAACGCTCCAAGGGCTCTGTGAGTCACATCAGGTTAGGAACCATAGCCAGCGCAGGGAAAGTGTCAGGGCTGTGGATCTGTAAGTGGAGCCAGGGAGGTGGGCTGCTGGGGCCATGGGGCTGCCCCGCTGAAAGCGGGGAGCCAGATGCACCGGCCCCGCCCTGTGCTCACCAGGCCCCATGGAGTCCAGCCCTTGCCAAGTGCAGTCAAGGTCCGCTGGCTGGACCGACAGGTTTCTTGCCCACCTGGGGGCAAATTAAAGGTTGCACTGTCTGCAGTCTGGGGAGAGAACTGGCTGACCTTTGAAGGTTTGCTGCTGCCTAAGGAGCCTGTGAGCTTGGATTTGGGTTTCTGTTCAGCGACCGTGCACTGCAGCCTTTAATTTTTTTGAAGTGTACTTTGGGCTGCACAAATGACTAATCCTTGCCACTTCACACTTGATAACTGGCATTAAGACTGATCACTTGTCAGGCAAATGGGGAGGGTCTAAATTATCTCCCTTTTAGAATCACAGACCTTTCAGAATTCTCAGGGTTAATAAAAAAAATCAAACTCAGGCTACTCAAATGCCAAAATGGGATGAGGTTTGGAGTGGGGAGTCGCTAGCTTCGCTGACTGCATGGCCTCCCTACTGCCCTTCCCTCATATCTTCTTGGGCAGCTTGGGGAGGCAGCGTGGGTGGAGGGAGGCGGGCTGGCTCTGGGGACCTGGGTTGATTCTAGGATGCTGGCAAAGGGTGCTAGGACCTGGGGGGGCCCTGACAGGTGTGGAGCAAGGCCCAGAGTTGGGACCTGAGCTCTGCGACTTCGTGGGACACATTTGAGCTGTGACCAGGCAGCACACCTAGGCTCACACTCTCTTGCTAGTATGTGTGTGTCGGGGGGAGGGGGGCGGTGGAGAAGGGGAGCAAAATCCATCAGAGGTGCCACACATCAAAGAGCAGGTGCAGTGAGAACTGGTGCAGTAGAGACCAGTTCAGCCCTGGGCAGCAAAGCCCTTCCCCCAACTACAAACATTCATGGTCCAGCCCTGGGCCCACAAAGATGAACAAGATATACACTAGGTGCTTAATCAGTGCTTGTTGGATGGCTGAATGAAAAATGAAGGAAATAGAAATACAGAGGGAAAAAAAGGCAACAGGCCAGTGGAGAGGGGACAATCACACACAGGAAAAATGGGACTCCTGGTGAAGGAGCCACATGAGGAAAGATAAGCACCGAGTGATTGATGCAAACGGCATAATATTTTATAAACACTAAAGTGATGCATTTCAAGCTCCCTCTTAAATCATGTTCAACTTGCTGCCCTCCCACCTCTGAGTCATGAGGCTTATTGCTCAGGGCAGAGAAGGCATTAACCCCCCTGTAGCAAGACCCAGGTTTCAGAGATTCAGAGGGGCAGAGACGCGGAGAGGGATTTACTAATATTGTTTAGCTCCCACTGTGCCCAAGTACAGAGGAGACTGTTCTCCCTCCTGGGATGAGCCTCAAGGCCCTATGGAAGTGGGAAGGGGCGTGGAAAGCCCCCTTGCCCCAGGGGAATAGGGAGGGACACAGCGGGAAGGGCAGAGAACTTGCCTGCTTGTATGCAGGTGAGGGGAACCAAGGAGGCTCCAAGAGGAGGCTGAAACCTCCCTCACCCGGCTGGCGCCCCTCTGCACCTAGAGTGACCACACGGACACGGCAGAGAGCCAGGGTCTGCATTCATCTGCCAGAGCCCCCTTGATCCTGAGTGGCGTGGAGGGGCCCAGTGGTTCATGGTGCGCTCTGTGCCTCTGTACTTGAGGACGGCATTGGACTCTCAGACCTGAGCCTGACTGTGCCAGCGGGGGCTTGGCAGGCCGAACTGTTGGGAAGCATGGGACTCTGGACTCCACTGGGCTGAGAGTGCCCAGACCAGGAGCACAGTGGCGTTGATCCCTGCTGAGGGTGCCTGTGGGCAGGGCGACCAGGGGCCCTTGCAGTGGGGACCAGAGGTGGCAGAGGACAGCCAGCCGTATGCCTCCCTCTACGCTCAGAAACACAAAGTTGTGTTTTAAACAGTTGTAGAAAAATGTCTGGAGGAGCCTGTAGCACAGGGCTGAAAATAAACAAACAAGCAAACGAACCCAAGTGGGAAGCCTGTGTGGCTCGCCATCCGCCGCTGGGACGGCTGCTTCCCACTTTTTTCCTGAGCACGCCCCCAAGCATTCGTATGTCTGAAGATGTGCGATTTCACAGGAAAGACTCAGGCAAAATTAGAATGTGTGAATACTGACAAAACCATCATAATTCTGCTCCTGTCAGCTACACAAATATTAACCAAACAGCAAATATTTGGATCATTTAAAGTTTAATTAAATGAATGTTTTATTAGATTTAGTTCATGTCAATATTCCCTAGGTCCTTTAAAAATTCTAGAGAGATTTATGGCCAACGAATTGCTCCTCACTGCTGGTGTTTTACTGTTCAACACATGTTCCCCGGCAGGCCCCACTTCCCTGCTAAGTGACCTCCCAGGGTGATTTCCCAGTGAGGGAAAAATGAGGCAACCTCCCAGGTCGGGGCTCGAGTGAACCGGGCAGATGTGGGGCTGTGGCTTCGGACACCTGGCCCCCCCGGTGCTGCTGGAGATCGCCAGGCAGCCTTGGGCAGGTCCCTTCCCATCCCCGGTCCCCAGCTGAGTCATGAAGGGTTGGTCTAGGAGGGCTCTGGAGGCCTGGCCAACTTTTAGGCTCTGGACTCTGCATGTACGGTTCTGAGTAGACGTCCCTGTTCATCCTCCTTTGTCCTGCCAGCGCCTGGTTGCTGCTTCCCCAGCACCATCTGCCTCTGTTCCCTGCCCACTTGCCGTGATGGTACAAATGATGCCTCAAGGGGCAGCATGAACACATGCCAAGCCCCCAGGGGTTCCCTCCTGATGCTCCCTGAGCCCTCCTTTCCTCTCCCTACAGGTCCTCGAGAACCTCCTGTGTGGTCACCGCCTCCCCCAACCCCGTTTGTCCCTGTTGCCCCTGAGTGTCCTGGTCACCACTTGGAGGGCAAGGTATATCAGGGCTCTGCTCAGAAGCTACCAGCAGCTCCCCATCACCCCCAGATTCATCACGAATTGAGAACAGTCCCTGACCTTGCCCCATAGTTTCCCAGTTGACTCAATCGTACCTGCTGGCTCCCATCCCACTGTGGTTTGGGGCCTAAGCTTGTGCCTACTTGGCACCTTCTACTTGTCTATTCTGAGACCCTCAGCCCCAGTCTCTAGGATGACCTCATGGGATGTTTCCGGGACCCTGTAGTCTTCACATAAAGGGAAACTTAGACAGACATTGGGTGAAGAACATTGAAAGTTGTCCTGGTGAACCTGTCATGACTTTTTCAGGCTTAAGTAACAGAAATTCTCCGAAATGCTCAACACACTTAGGAAAAGAAAAAAGAAAGGGGTTGATCTTCATGCCCGTAATTGGGAAAGCTCAGGGGTGGAGGAGACTGCAAGCATCCAGGACCCTTGACACTTTCTGCATGGCTGCAAGGAGTCCAGGGGTGGCCTCATGGTCACATTGTTCCTGTATGTGGGATCCTGGACAAAGGGCCCAAATCTTTCCTAAGGGCCCTGCAAAAAGCACGGACTGAACTCCGATTACCCAGACTCATCTCCTATGTTCTTTCACGAAGCAATCTCCCGGGCCAGGTGATGAAGTGCTCTGCAGTCACAGGACTGACTGACCCACAGCCCTGGGCCATGTGACCACTTCTGGACCAGGTGCTGGGTGCTTAGAGGTGGGGTCAAATGTCATGCTAAACAGGGTGTATTGGGCAGATCAATACCCTGTGGCCACTGAAGACACACAGAGAGGTCCTCTTTGGTTCCCTCCATCCCTTCACAGCCCCATCCGGAAGCCTAGGCGTGGTGAAAGACGATAATGGGAAGAGGGGTGGAGCTGTGTTGTGCAGACAATGAGAGTCATCAGAAGGAAATGTGATCTCAGTTATTGCACCTACCCCCAACCTCCCGGGTGGCACTAGTGGTAAAGAAACCATCTGCCAATGTTGAAGATGTAAGAGAGGCGGATTTGATCTTTGGGTCAGGAAGATCGCCTGGAGGAGGGCATGGCAACCCACTCCAGTATTCTTGCCTAGAGAATCCCATGGACCGAGGAGCCTGGCTGGCTATAGTCCATAGGGTAGCAAAGAGTCAGACGACTTAGCATGCATGCACGCATGTGCGACTGCATGCCTGCTCACTACAGAGCGATAGCAGAGGGCTTTGTGGTGGTGGTGTGGACCAGCTGAGGGGACCCCACAATCCTCTTAAGTTTCCCATTGTGATGGGGACCGGAGGAGGGCCAAGAAGCCTGGGATTTGTGGAGATGGCCCTCATATGTGTTCAGTGAACACACTGACTGAACTGTGGGCTGAAGCTCACCACTGCCCGGGCACGCCTGTAGATGAGGGGACTCAGATGTGTCTGGACCTGGACTCTGCTGCAGTGGGGTCAAGAGTCATCAGAGAGGGAGGTGGAGAAGCCACACTGCAGCCCTCCAGGGAGCAGCCTGTGGAAGGGCCAGCAAGGGTTCCTTTCAACTCTTGACTATGACTTTGCTGCTCCCATGGTGCTGACCATCTGTGGTTCCAGGGCCACTCTGTGGGAAGTGTCCATAGGTTTCTGGGGCACCGAGCAACAAGACCTGCCTTGTGCCCAGAGCATGTTGGGGACAGTGACAGAGGGCTGGGCTGGGGGCTCCGGTCAGGTTCGGGGTGAGAAGATATCTGTAGAAAGGGTCTCTAGAAAGAGAGGGCTGGACTGGGGAGCTTGTCCAGCACTGCTGGCAGAGCTGCCCACAGAGAGATGATGTCCTTGCTGTAAGAGCCACACTGGAAGGCTGCCAGGTGGTAGGCAATTGGAGGAGGGCAAGGGAGATCAGGGTTCCTCACAGCTTGGGACATCTGTCTCTCTATAGGCCAAGGCTTTGGACATTAGTCAGCTTCCCCTTATTCCTCGTGGGAGGAGGAGGCTCAGGTAGCATTGCCATGACTACCAAAGTCAGCGTGGGTTGCTCAGCGTAAGAGAAACCTTCCTCCTTCACTTGAGGCAGAAGATAGATGGGGCCCAGGCTGAGCAGCTGTCCCCTGTGGACAGAGCTGAGTCCTGCTTGGATAAAAGATTGAGACATCACAGGTTTCTCATTCTTGAAGTCAATGAGCTCTCCCAAACTACACGTGCACAGAAAGGTTCCTCAGAGGTCAGAGAAGGGAGGGGTCTCCAGACCATAATATGTTCCGTCAATTTCCCAGAAACCCTTGCCCTGGAATCCATTCTGGCTAAGAGATGTGTATGCGCATGGTTGGCGGTGCTGAATCAGACCAAATGTGGACTCAGAGCCAGGCAAAGCAAGATGATTGGCCAGGGGAAACCAGAAGCCCTGCCCGGTATAAGTGATTTAAACTACCCCAAAGGCATGATTGGAGAAGGCAACAGCAACCCACTCCAGTACTCTTGCCTGGAAAATCCCATGGACGGAGGAGCCTGGTAGGCTGCAGTCCATGGAGTTTGCGAAGAGTCGGACACGACTGAGCGACTTCACTTTCACTTTTCCCTTTCATGCATTGGAGAAGGAAATGGCAGCCCACTCCAGTGTTCTTGCCTGGAGAATCCCAGGGACAGGGGAGCCTGGTGGGCTGCCATCTATGGGGTCGCACAGAGTTGGACACAACTGAAGTGACTTAGCAGCAGCAGCAAAGGCATGATTCTTTCTCTGAGCCCACCCATGTATATCTATCCACACTTATTTTTTTCCTCCTAATAAATGCTTTACTTGTTTCACTTCTTTCCACCTCTTAATAATTCCTTTCTCCAAAGCAGAACTTGTCACTGGCCACTGGCCCCGGTGGTCTAGTGACTAGGATTTGACACTCTCACTGTCTCAGCCTGGCTTCAATCTCTGGTCCGGGAGCTGAGATTCTGCTTCGAGCTGACGCAGGCTGAGACACCCGAGATCACACTCAGCACGCTGCATGGTGGTGGGGTCCCCCTGGGCTGTCTGACCCTCTGGTAACTAGCACAGTGCCTGGCACACGGCAGGTAGGCTTCAGGTGCAGTCCTGGGAGACACGTCCCTGGCTCTCAAGGCCCTTCAAGCCAGAGTGGCAATGCCCTTGGTTTTCCAGACACAGCCCTCACTTCCCTCCCCATACACATGCCCTCGGTGCTCCTTGGAGCTTGGAGAGATGGGGCGGTGCGGGGGATTAATGGGCCCACCACGAGCAGCGAACAAGCACCCTTCCTGGAAGCAGAAGGCCATAAAATTTGAGTCACGGGAGAATTGGGTTTTAGTTCCTATTACAGCTTTCCCTTAATCTCAGGCACTATTTCTCACACTGACTTGAACTCGATGAGACACTCATAAACCCATCAGCACCCTCTCAAGCAGGCTTCTGTTGCTTCACAGCAATAGAAATTAAATTTCTCAAATCCCTGTCAAGTTGGCATTAGTTTTCTTATGCTAGAAATGCACTAATGGAACACATTCCTACCCGGACATTTGCCATTTTTCAAATGATGCTCTTGGTGGAAAGACTCTGTCCAAAGCTCAGTCTACTGGCTCCCACATCCCTGTGTGGACTGAGCTTGGCTCAGGGCAAACCTGGGCTCGGGGGCTGGCTGGGAACCAGGGAGGCCTGGAGAGAGACCCCAGACCAGGTGCTCAGAGACCTACCAGAGGTGGCCTCTTTTGACACTGTTCTTTTCCAACAAGCAATGTGCTTCTCCCATGCCCTGGGGGAGCCCCCTCCCCACCAGTGGCCTGGGAGTTGCCAAAGCAGGTGCAGCCCGTGTGACAGTCTCTACTAATCTGGTCTTATTCCTGACCAGGGCCACGCTATGAGATGGTGAGTGGGATAGAAACCAGGGTAGAGTGTGTGTTGCCTAAGGCCATCTGACCAAGTAGGGGACAGGCAATGTCTAACTGCCTGGACCTGATGGCCTCCCCTGGCATTTACAGGGCAGGGCTGCTGTGGGGAGGTGATGGGGGTGCTTTGTGACTCCCCTGGCCCCCTCCACCAGAGCCTGCCTTTCTGGGCTCCCTTCAAACGTCTACTGAAACTCTATGGGTGGGAGGCTGGGAACATGTGGTCTTTCATCTCAACCTGCATATTTTGAGCACTGGGGCATGTCCAGCCTGGGCAGGAGGCCTAGACCAGCTAGACTCGTACTCCTTCAAAATTTCCCATTTCTTTCTGCATAATAAGATTTCATTTTTGTGTCACTGTTGGATTCCCTCTGGCATGCTTCACTTGGGGGAGGGTAATAAATTTACTAGTTAATTACCTGCAGATCTGGGGGGTAATTTACTTTCTCAATTGACTTATGTTGTTTGGGGTTTCTTCAAGCATTTCTGCAGTTTAGTTATTAAGTTCTGCTCTCTGATATAAACAGATACCTTTATAAGCTGCATGAAGACAGACCATATCTCTTTTATTTCTTTTGTATCCCAGCACCTAGCACAGTTCTAGCACATAAAAGGGCTTAATAAGTAATGTTAAGCAAGTAAACAGTTAGGGTAGTATTCATTCAACAGTTATATATTGAGCACTTCCTATGTACTAGGATATAGTGGGAATATGCCAGAAAGCAGACCATGCCCAGAGCCTGCTAACCTGGGACTCCTGGCTAAGCAGGGAGAGAAGTGTCACTTGGAGGGAGAGCATGCCCCCGAGCCTGTCCACAGACCCTGCTGCAGAGCCCTGGTTCCGCAGAGCCTGAGCAACCTCTTTTGGTGGCGCTCCCCATGTGCCCAGCGGTGGGTCCTGCAGGGGTGGATGTGGAAGGCTAACGCATGTCTTGCTCCCAAGGAGCCCAGGTCTGGCAGAGCCTTCTCTTTGTTTGCAAGGCAGGGGGTGCCCATGCAGGAGCCAGGTCACCTGGGTATTCTCCGAACTCTAGGGTTGTTTTGCCTCTTCTGGCCAATGAACCCTTTTGTATTTGGGAAAACTAAAGCACAAGGTGACTGCTGTGGGCAGGTGAGGAGAGGTAAGAGTTGAGCTCAGCATCCAAAGGCTGTGATGTCACTGTCTCAGGGTGCCCTGGGCTCCATGGGTGTGGCAGGCAGCAGAGGCATCAGTGGAAGAACAGGGTCAGTGCCGAGGTGAAAAGCCCAGAGCTTCCTGGTCAGCAGGCTATGTGGTCCCTCCCTGGTTGGTCTCTGTGCCTGGGGGAGCCTCAGTCCGGCCAGCCAGTCTACTTCCTGGTCAACCCAGGACCCTCCCTGGTTGTTCTCTGTGCCTGGGGGAGCCTCAGTCCGGCCAGCCAGTCTATGTATTTCCCACTTCCTGCCGAGTCTGCTCCCAAAGGGATGGGAGCACCTCTGCTCAAGATACTTGCAGAAGCAAAGTATTTTAACCCAGAGTTGTTTTCGGTGACTGTAGGGAAAAGACTGTATTATCTTATCCAATTATATACTAGCTACTCAGAATTTGCAAAAATTCATACAGATGTCAAAGACTGGATCTAGAATCTCCTGGACAAGCTATTGGTGGAGATGAGCAGGCAACTTTTATCTGACTAGCATGAGGGTGCCATGCTATGTGTTCCCAGATGCTAATTCATTTCCCAGTTCCTGCGCACTCATTACGACTATTCCCCAGCCCCTCTTGGAGCCAGGATATAGATATATGACAGGTTCTGACCAAAAGAATTTGAACATGTCTGGCTACACAAGCACTCATTGTGATGGTTAATTTTATGGATCAACCTGACTGGGCCATGGGGTACACAGAGAGTTGGTCAAACATTATTCTGGTATATCTATGAGACTGTTTTTGGATGAGATGAACATTTGAATCAGTAGACTGAGTAAACCAGATTGCCTTCCCTAATGTCCATGGGCCTCATCCAGCCAACTGAAGACCCGAATAAGCCAAAAAGTCTGAGTAAGAGAAAGAGATCTTTTCCCGACTGTCTTCAAGAGGGGACACAGGTCTTTTCTCCCCTTCAGTGAGTGCATGCTCAGTTGCTTCAGTCATGTCCAACTCTTTGCAACCCCATGGACTGTAGCCTGCCAGGCGCCTCTGTTCATGGGATTTTGAGGCAAGAATACTGGAGTGGTTACCATTTCCTCTTCCAGGGGATCTTCCCAACCCAAGGATCGAACCTGCATCTCCTGCATTGCAGACAGATTCTTTATCACTGAGCCAGCAAGGAAGCCCTTATTATCTCTTCCTGAGTCTTGAGGTTGCTAGCTTTCAGACTGAAACTTACACCATTGGCTCTCCTGGGTCTTGTGCTTACTGACTGCAGATCTTGGGACTTCCCAGCCTCTAAAATCATGTGAGCCAATTCCTTATAATAGATCTCTCTTTCTCCCCATCCACCCATTCATCCATCTATCCGTCCATCCATCTATCCATCCTGTTGGTTCTGGTACTCTGGAGAACCCTGTCTTCTGCAGTTATCATCCACGCTCGCTTGTTCCTTCTATGGAGACTGCATGGCCAGGTGTTTTGTGAGAACAAATAACATAGCCTCCTAGTTGCTGCTGGAGGAGAACTGCATAACCCTATCGGACCTGATAAAGGTGAGAAGTCAGTCTTTACTGTATTACGTCACTGAGATTTTAGGGTTTCTATAGCATCTGGTATTGATTATCTAAAAGACCATCCCCTATCCCAAGAGAAAGAAATGTAAGTTAATTTACTTCCATGGAAGAAATTGTAATGAGATACGGAAGGGACCTTTGGGAGGGCAAGGCATTTGGGTCAGGAAGCCTCTGCTAATCCTCTGACAAGAGGAGATCTAACTTCTGTTTCAATCCCCAGGACATCGGTCCAGGGATCTCATTCTCTCATCTCATAGCTATTTCCACGGCTTTCAATATTAGAGTCCAAACTTTGTGCCCAAGGGAGGTGACATCTAAAGGCAGAATGGGAGAGAACATGTAAATCAATTGCACAATATAATATGCTCTGTGGGTGGAAGGAACAAGATGCTGAGAGAGAGAGAAAGGCAGGGGAACCCTATCAAGATGCAGGTGGAGACATTCAGGATCAAGATGGTGGAGTAGTAGGACATGAAGCTCATCTTCTCCCACAAACAGCAAAAATATGTCTACATGAGGAACGATTCTCGCAGAATATCTACTGTAAGCTGGCAGAAGACCTTAGACTGCTGAAAGGGCAAGAAAATCTTCATGTGACCAGGTAGGAGAAAAGAAAAAAAGAAATGAATTGGGATGAGACCTGTGCCCCTGGGAGGGAGCTGTGAAAGAGGAAATGTTCCTACACCCTGGGAAGCCCCCTCACGGGAGGGGAGATCAGCTGGGACAGAAGGGGAGCTTCAGAGCCTCAGAGGAAAATGCAGCAGCCAGTTTGTGGCAGCCGGAGCAGAGGGAGAAATACACAGATGGTCAGTATTGCTGTCTTGCATTCCCCAGCCTGAGATGTGCAACCATGGGAGTAGACAGTTTTCTTGGAGGCTGGAACTAGAGCTTTGGAGATGAAGCAGAGCAAGGACTGGGATTGGCTGTGTGGAAACAGTTTAGGGAGGCTGGAATCCAGTGTGACTACAACTGAGGGTATATGAAGAGGAAACCGAGGCTGCCTTAGTGGCCAGTTGCCATTGTTTTGGGGATGCAGTAGGAGAGGGGAAGGACCTGGACTGTAGCCTTTTCCCTTTGCACATGCTCAGAGATGGCAGGACACTGCCTGCACAGTCCCCAGGGGTGGCCGTGAGCCGCTGCTGCTGCCTGCCAACCATGAGTGGTTGTGAGCTTCTGCCTCTGTCCTTGCAGACTCCAGGAGTGCAGGAGATACCTCTGCTCCCATCATGTACTCTGGGGGCATGCCTGAGCTGCCGCTGCCCCTGAGAACCCCAGTCTAGGAACCAGCTGCTGCACTTGCACATCCCCTGTCAAGCAGATAATGACCAGCACACATTGAGGAAAGAAGCTACAGGCATCAATACTAAAAACAGGCCTCACACCACACATATTAAACCCATACAAGCTACACATATAAATAGCCCTCTAAGACCAAGTAGATAACTGTTTCTCCTAAACTCACAGAGTAAGAGAAATACAAGTAAAATGAAGACACAGAAGAACTCTCAGTTAAAAGACCACGAGCATTCCCCTAAAGAACAATGAAACAGATCTCATCAGTCTAACACACACCAATTTCAGAAAGGAGATAATGAAAATATTAAAGGAATTAAGAAAGGCTATCAAAAGAACTGCAGAATATTGTAAAAAGGAACTGGAAACTATAAAGAACCAAGAAAAATTAGAAAATTCATTGGCCGAAACAAAAGCTGAGCTAAAGGCAATGAAGAGCAAAATGAATAATGCAGAAAAACAAATAAGTGACCTGGAAGACAAAATAACAGAAACCACCTAATCAGGACAGCAGACAGAAAGCCAAACAAACAAAAAAAGAAAGCAAAACAAGAGGCCTATGAGATAATATAGAGCATGACAATCTATGCATGGTAGGGATCCCAAAAGGGGAAGAAAGAGGAAAGGGGATTGAAAATGTTTTTGAAGAAATTATGGCTGAAAAGTTTCCAAACCTAAAGAAGGAAACAGATATGCAGGTATAGGAAGCACAGAGGGTCCCAAACAAGATAAACCCAAACAGACCCACACGGAGACATATTATAGAAAAAATGGCAAAAGTTAAAGAGAGGATTCTAAAGGCAGCAGGAGAAAAACAAAGAGTTAATTACAAGGGAACCCTCAGAATGATGTCAGCTGATTTCCCTATGGAAATGTTGCAGGTCAGAAGGGAGTGGGCAAGATATATTCAAAGTCCTGAAAGGGAAAAATCTGCAACCTAGGATACTTTACCCATTTAGAAGAGAAGGAGAGATAAAGAATTTCTCAGACAAGCAAAAACAAAGAACACAGCAACACAAAATCTATCTAAAAGAAAATATTGAAAGGTCTTCTCTAAATAGAAAAGACGTAAGAATCTATAGATAGGAGAAAATCACAGTTATAAAGAAAATCACTTAAATAAACCAGTACACATATTAAAAAAAATTTCTGTGAAAGTGAAGATAACCACAGTGAACAGCAAAAGGATGAACATAAAGATGTAAAAGAAGACATCAAAATCATAATATGTAGGGGAGGAGTGTGTGTGTGTGTGTGTGTGTGTGTGTGAATTGCTCGGTCATATCTGACTCTTTGTGACCCCATGGACTGTATCCCAGCAGGCTCCTCTGTCCATTCTTGTCCAGGCAAGAATACTGGAATGGGTTGCCATTTCCTTCTCCAGGGGATCTTCCTGCCCCAGGGATGGAACCCTCATCTCCTGCAGCTCCTGCACTGGTAGGCAGATTGGGTACCACCGCACCACCTGGGAAGCCTGTGCACCTATGCAGGAGCACCCAGATACATAAAACAAGTGTTAACAGACATGAAGAGACAAATTTGTGAGAGTACAATAGCAGACTAACACTCCACTCACATCAATACACAGATCTTCTAGACAGAAAATCAATAAAGCAACAGAGACCCTAAATGATGTTAATACAATACAACAGTTAGACATAATTGATATTTTCAGGACATTACATTAAAAAAAAACAACCCAGAATACAAATTCCTTTCAAGTGCACACAGAACATTCTCTAGGATTGCCCATATGCTAGGACACAAAACAAACCTCAACAAATTTAAGAGTATTATCTCAAGCATCTTTGTTAACTACAATGACATGAAACTAGAAAATCACCCACAGAAAAAGAAAGAAAAAGCAATTACATGGAGATTAAACAACATGCTACTGAAAAACCAGTGTGTCAAAGAGGAAACCAAAGAAGAAATTAAACAATACCTGAAGCAAATGACAATGAAAACACAACCATACACAATCTATGGGATTCAGCAAAAGCAGTTTTTAGAGGGAAATTTAATGATGATACAGGGCTTCTTTAAGAAACAAGAAAAATCTGAAATAAACAACCTAACCCACCATCTAAACGAATTAGAAAAAGAAGAACAAAGAAAACCTAAAGCCAGCAGAAGGAAGGAGATAATAAAGATCAGATAGGAAATAAAGTAGGGATTAAAATGAATAAAAACCAAGAGCTTTTAAAGCCAGTCTTATGGACTCTGTGGGAGAGGGAGAAGGTGGGGAGATTTGGGAGAATGGCATTGAAACATGTATAATATCATGTATGAAATGAGTCGCCAGTCCAGGTTCGATGCACGATACTGGATGCTTGGGGCTGGTGCACTGGGACGACCCAGAGGGAGGATATGGGGAGGGAGGAGGGAGGAGGGTTCAGGATGGGGAGCACGGGTATACCTGTGGTGGATTCATTTCGATGTTGGGCAAAACTAATACAATATTGTAAAGTTTAAAAATAAAATAAAATTAAAAAAAAATAAAGTAAATCTTAAGATGCTAAAAAAAAAAAAAAAAGGATAAATAAGATGGACAAATCTCTGGCCAGGTTCACCAGGAAGAAAAGAAAGGGATCCAAATAAACAAAATAAGAAATGAAAAAGGAGGCATAACAACTGATACCACAGAAATACAAAAAATAATTAGGGAATATTATGAAGAGTTCTATGCCAGCAAATTTGACAACCTAGAAGAAATGGACAAGGTTCTAGAAACATACAGCCCACCAAAACTGAATAAGAAGAAACGTAATTTGAACAGACCAATTACTAGAAGTGAAATAGAACCTGCAATTAAAAAGCTCCCTATAGATAAAAGTCCAGGCCCTGATAGCTTCACTGGCAAATTCTACCAAACATACAAAGAACTTACACTGATCCTTTTCAAGCTATTACAAAAAACTGAAGGGAAGGAACACTCCCAAAAACATTCTATGAAGCCACTATCACCCTGATACCAAAACCAGCTGAAGACACCACCAAAAAAGACACCACCAGGACTTCCCTGGTAGCTCAGCTGGTAAAGAATCTGTCTGCAATGCAGGAGACCCCAGTTCAACTCCTGGGCAGGGAAGATCTGCTAGAGAAAGGATAGGCTACTCACTCCAGTATTTTGGGGCCTCAGCTGGTAAAGGATCTGCCTGCAGTGCGGGAGACCTGGGTTTGATCCCTGGGCTGGGAAGATCCCCTGGAGAAGGGAATGGCTACCCAGTCCAGTATTCTGGCCTGGAGAATTCCATGGACTGTATAGTCCATGGGTTGCAAAGAGTTGGACATGACTGAGTGACTCTCACTTTCATTTCTCTTAATAAAATATTAGCAAAGCAAATTCAACAAGACATAAAAAGATCATACACCATGATCAAATGGGATTCATCCCAGGTTCACAAGGATGGTTCAACATACACAAATCAATCAATGTGATACACCACATAAACAAAAGTAAAAACCACATGATCATCTCAACAGATGCAGAAAAAACATTTGACAAAATTCAACATTCAGTTAATGATAAAAATTCTTACAAGATGGCTACAGAGGGAACATATCTCAATATAATAAAACTATTTATGGTAAACCCACAGCCAATATAATACCCAATGGTGAGAAGCTGAAAATGTTTCCGCTAAAATTCAGAACAAGACAAGGATGCCCACTCTCACCTCTTCTATTCAACACAGTACGGGAAGACAGGAAAAAGAAGTAAAATGTATCCAAGTTGAAAGGGAAAAGGTAAAATTCTTATTTTATACAGATAGATGTATAGATAGATAGATGTATAGAAAATCCTAAAGACTCCACACAGAAAGGACTAGATCTGATAAAAGATTCAGCAAGATATAAGGATACAAGAAACATATGGAAGTCAGTTGCCTTTCTTTACACCAACAATTAAACATCAGAAAGAGAATTATAAAAAACAATACCTTCTAAAATTGTAACCCCCAAAATAAAATACTTAGGAATAAATCTGACTAAGGAGGTAAAAGACTATGCTGAAAATTATAAAATATTAATGCAGGAAATTGAAGATGATTCAAAGAAGTGGAGAGACAACCCATGCTCTTGGATTGGAAGAATATTATTAAAGAGGCCATAGCACCCAAAGCGACCCACAGATTTAATGCTACCCCTACCAAATTACCCATGACATTTTTCACAGAACTAGAACAAATAATCCTAAAATTCATTTGGAATCATAAAAGACCCAGAGTTACCAAAGCAATCCTGAAGAAAAAGAACAAAGCAGGAGGCCTAGTCCTCCTAGACTTTAGACAATACTACAAATCTACAGTAATCAAAATCATGTGTTATTGGCACAAAAACAAACTTATGGATCAATGGAACAGAATAGAGAGAAACCCAGAAATAAACTCATAATTTATGGTATGAGTTTATACTCAAAGGTATGAATTAACCTTTGACAAAGGAGGCAAGAATATACAACAGGAAAAAGTCTCTTCAGCAAGTGGGGCTGGGAAAGTTGGACAACTGAATGTAAATCAATGAAGCTAGAACACACCCTCTCATCATACACAAAAATAAACTCAAAATGGCTTAAAGACTTAAACATTAGATATGACACCACAGAACTCCTAGAAGAGAACATAGGCAAAACGTTCTCTGACATAAATTATACCAATGTGTTCTTAGGTCAGTCTCCCGAGGCAAGAGAAATAAAAGTAAAATAAACAAATGCTGCTGCTGCTAAGTCACTTCAGTCATGTCCGACTCTGTGTGACCCCATAGACGGCGGCCCACCAGGCTCCCCCGTCCCTGGGATTCTCCAGGCAAGAACACTGGAGTGAGTTGCCATTTCCTTCTCCAATGCATGAAAGTGAAAAGTGAAAGTGAAGTCGCTCAGTCTTGTCTGACTCTTCGCGACCCCATGGTCTGCAGCCTACCAGGTTCCTCCGTCCATGGGATTTTCCAGGCAAGAGTACTGGAGTGGGGTGCCATTGCCTTGGGACCTCATCAAACTTAAAAGCTTTTGAACAGCAAAGGGGACCATGAACAAAATGAAAAGACAATGCACAGAATGGAAGAAAATATTTGCAAATGATGTGAGTGACAAGGGTTTAATTTCCAAAATATACAAACAGCTCATATAACTCAACAACAACAATCAAATAATCCAATCGAAAAATGGACAGAAGACCTTAGCTGACATTTCTCCAGGGAAGACATGCAGATGGCCAATAGGCACATGAGAGATGCTCAGCTTCACTATTAGAGAAATGCAAATTAAAACTAAAGTGAGGTATCACCACCTCACACTGGTCAGAATGACCATCACAAAGTCTACAAATAACAGATGCTGGAGAGAGGATGGAGAAAAAGGGAACCCTTCCACACTGTGGGAATGTAAGTTGGTGCATTCACTGTGGAAAACAGTATGGCAGTTCCTCAGAAAATGAAAAATGGAATTACCATATGATCCAGAAACCCCACTCTGGGCATATTCCCAGACAAAACTATAATTCAAAAAGACACATGCAGTGCTATGTTCACAACAGCACTTATTCACAACAGACAAGACATGGAAACAACCTGTCTACTGACCAATGAATGGATAATGAAGATGTGGTACATATATACAATGGAATACTACTCAGCTGTAAAAAACCAAAATAATGCTATTTGCAATAACATGGATGAAACCAGAGATGATCATATTAAGTGAAGAAAGTCAGAAAAACAAAGACAAATATATGACATCACATATGTAAAATGGAATCACTTTGTTGTACAGCAGAAATTAATACAACATGACAAATCAATTATACTTCAATTTAAAAAAGGGTATGTGGTGTTCTGTGCTTAGTCAGTCACATCCAAATCTTTGCAACCCCATGGACTGTAGCCCACCAGGCTCCTTTCTCCATGGGGATTCTTCAGGCAAGAATACTGGAGTGGGTTGCCATGTGCTCCTCCAGGGGATCTTCCCAACCCAGGGATTGAACCCAGGTTTCCCACCTTGCAGGCAGATTCTTTACCATCTGAGCCACCAGGGAAGCCCAAGAATACTGGAGTTGATAGCCTATCCCTTCTCCAGGGGAACTTCCCAATCCAGGAATCAAACCCAGGTCTCCTGCACTGCACGTGGATTCTTTACCAGCTGAGCTACCTGGGAAGCCCCCAAAATGTATATACAGATAAAGAAAAAGATGCAAGTGGTGAGTAGTGGTGGAAGACTTCTGAGTAGGAGATATTTAAGTAGAAATTTATAAAATGGGAAGAAACCAGGCCAAGAATGAGGGGGAGGACGTTCTAGTCAGAGAAAGCTCGTGCAAAGTCCCTGAAGTTGGATGGGGCTTAGCATGCTCTGAGAACTGAAGAAGGCGAGTGTGGCCAGAGTGCAGGGAACAGGGCAGGTGTGCGTGGTACAGATGCTGAGAGGCAGAAGGTGGCCAGGTGAAATAGGCAGAGCCATGGTTCCTTAAAGGGAAGATGTAATAGTTTTAATTTAAAGCAATGGAAAGTGATGGGAAGGATTTTGGGTCAAGAAGGGCTGTGATCTCATTTGCATGCTAAAAGGATCACTTTGGCTATTGTGGGAATAATGGACCACTAGGAGAGAGGAGAGGATGCGGCAAGACCATCCAAGAGGCTGAGGCAGGGGTTCAGGGGAGACAGATGATGATTATGGAGATGGGGAGAAGAGGAAGGTCTGGGGCTTGGAAGCTGTGGATGAAGGGGCAAGGGAAAGGTGTTCAGGATGACTTCCTCTTGTGCTCCTGGTTCCATCCTCTTGCATGCTACAGTGCCATTCCCAGCGATGAGGCGAGCTGGGAGTGGAGCTCCAGGGACCCACACACAAGCCTTCTCAAGGCGTGTGATCTGAAATGTAGATTACAAGCACGCTCTTGTCCTCTTTGGTAAATAAGATGAGAAGAGGACTTCTCAACTGTGGCACTTTTGTGCCACAGCCTCAGCTGAGGAAGAGGGACAGACACAGTCCTCTACTGTACAGGGTCTGGAACGTGTCCAAGCAGCAAAAGCCAGACAGGGAGCCTGTCCCTGAGGGGTCTCTCCCTTTACCTCCACCCTGCAGCCCAGGCCATGGCCCTCTCTGAGTAGGGACTGGGCTTCATGTGTGCAAAGCAGAGAAGCCATTGGGTCTTGCAAGACATTAATGAATACAGCTTGTTTTCTAATTATCTAGTCTCCAGAGGACACTAAGTCATGGCTGCGTTTTGTAAACAGGCATCAGCAGGCTGTTTTGGAAACAGCTTCTATAAGTGTATTTGTTTTTTGTCTCAATCCCAACTTCTGGAATGTACCACAGCTCGGATGAACTCCTGAGGAGGGGTTCCTGAGCCTGGTGGTGGGTTCTGCTGCTCCCAGGGCCCATGGAGTTCCTGCCAACTTCAGTCTTAAGGGAAAACATTGCTCACGGCCTCTATCCTTTCCAGCATGGCTCCCAAGGACCCTGGCCTTGGGAAGGCCAGGGAAGTGTGAGCCACGTCCAGACTATGTTCTCCCTCTGTGTCTTCCCTCTGCTTTCGTAGCTTCGGTCACTGAGTATTTATTAACATGGCAGAGAGCTCAGCTGAGTCCAACTGTTGGAAGGAGAGGAGGTCAGTGTGAGGTGTTGGCCCTAACAGCCTGGCTTGGGTCTTGGCAGAGAGTGGTCAGGGTTGAATTTGAAGGACCTTTCCCTCACCAGTTGGTGATGCTATGGGCATAAGCCAGGAACGAGCAGCACAGAGTTAGGGAGGGGGCCTCTGGGGTAGTGGTCAGAGGTGAGACTGGAGATGTCAGGAGCTGGGCTGGCGGGGCCGCATGATGATGGCGAGAAGTTGATGTTTTATTCCATGAGAAGCCAGTGGAGGATTTTAAGCCGGAGAGTAAAATGATCTGATTTATACTTTTAAAGACCATCTGTACATTGGTTGAGACATTTTCTGCAGCATTAACAGGAAACCCCAGTCGGGAATGAGGCTGCCTAGTAAGGAAAAGCTACTACTGACACAGTGAGAAGGCCCTTGGGGGAGTTTCTCGGGTAGGTTCACCCTGTGGTCCCAAGATGGCATGGAGCACTCAAACCCTACCCTACCTGCCCTGCAGCCCTTAGCCTGTGGTTGTGTGGCACAGCTTTAGGTGCTGCATTGGAGCATGAGAGGAGGGACTCCCTTGTGCTTGAGCTGTGGGAACAAGTAAGCCTCTCCCCAAAGCCCTCATGCCTTGACTTCCCCTCAGGTTTCCACCTTGACGTCCCCTCGGGTTTCCGCCTTGACTTCCCCTCAGTTTCCACCTTGACTTCCTCTCAGGTTTCTGCCTTGATTTCCCCTCAGTTTTCCCCTTGACTTCCCCTCAGTTTCCACCTTGACTTCCCTTCAGGTTTCCGCCTTGACTTCCCCTCAGGTTTCCAGCTTGACTTCCCCTCAGGTTTCCAGCTTGACTTCCCCTCAGTTTCTGCCTTGACTTCCCCTCAGGTTTCCGCCTTGACTTCCCCTCAAGTTTCTGCCTTGACTTCCCTTCAGGTTTCCACCTTGACTTCCCCTCAGGTTTCCACCTTGACTTCCCCTCAGGTTTCCACCTTGACTTCCCCTCAGGTTTCCGCCTTGACTTCCCCTCAGGTTTCCACCTTGACTTCCCCTCAGGTTTCCACCTTGACTTCCCCTCAGGTTTCCAGCTTGACTTCCCCTCAGTTTCCACCTTGACTTCCCCTCAGGTTTCCGCCTTGACTTCCCCTCAGTTTCCACCTTGACTTCCCCTCAGGTTTCCACCTTGACTTCCCCTCAGGTTTCCACCTTGACTTCCCCTCAGGTTTCCAGCTTGACTTCCCCTCAGTTTCCACCTTGACTTCCCCTCAGGTTTCCGCCTTGACTTCCCCTCAGTTTCCGCCTTGACTTCCCCTCAGGTTTCCACCTTGACTTCCCCTCAGGTTTCCACCTTGACTTCCCCTCAGGTTTCCGCCTTGACTTCCCCTCAGTTTCCGCCTTGACTTCCCCTCAGGTTTCCACCTTGACTTCCCCTCAGGTTTCCACCTTGACTTCCCCTCAGGTTTCCACCTTGACTTCCCCTCAGGTTTCTGCCTTGACTTCCCTTCAGGTTTCCAGTTTGACTTCCCCTCAGGTTTCCACCTTGACTCCCCCTCAGGTTTCCTTGGCAGATTTGCATCACGCGCTTACCCCAAAGCAACCACCAGAGAGAACCACCACGACTGGCTTGGGCAGGCATGTGGCTATGGGAGGAGGTGGGCTGACCGAAGCTCTGTCTGAAAGGGGTGCACAGTGCTGGGGTGGCCTCCTGGGGGTTCCAGGAAGGGTGGACAGAGCAGGCAGCAGAGGAAGTGAGGAGAGCTGTTAGAAGCCAGGCTGATTTGGGACAACTGTTGGAGGCAAGTCAATGGATGTGTTGATTGACTGAATGAGGGGATGGAGAGAAAGGAAATAATCAAGCATGAATATTAGATATTTTGGCCAGATAAACCGGATGGGGGTTTGATCCATTTACTGAAGGCTGAGGAAGAAAGGGCAGATATTTTTTGTAAAATCCAGGTTCTGCTTTTTCCACAGTAGGTGGACTGAGAGGTAGGCAGTGGGCTCAGGTATCTGAAATAGAGGTACCTCCCTGTATGTCCAAGGAAAGATCTTGGTAAGAAAAATGGTCCATGCCAGGGAAACCAATTCAGAATTCATCAATGCTCTGTGACATTTAAAACCACAGGAGCCAGTGAGATCACCAGGGAGTGTATGAAGTGAGGGGAGATGTCTGAGAACCGAGTCCTGGTCCCCACTGAAGTTTAGGGGTGGGAGGATGAGGAGAAGTCACAATGAGCCTGGGCAAGAATGTGAGGACGAGATGAGGTCACTCATGTCCAGTGATCCAGTCAGGCTGGGCCTGAGATTATGGGCTTGGCAACATGGAAGACACTCAGAAACTCAATGTTTGGAACCTCTAGTGTTTCATTAGGGCACTGGGGAGTGAAGTCATCTTTGGAATAGGCTGAGAGAGGATAGGAGGTGGAGAGGAAGAGCTCGTTAGAAGAGTTTTGTCATGAAGGGGAGCAGAGAAATGGAGTGGTGGGGGGGAAACCCTGGCTTGCAAACACAACAGCTTAAAAAACAAACCTGTGGGGATGAGCGAATGGAGAGGGAGATATTCATGATACAAAAGGGAGAAGGGACAATTCTAGAAGAAAAGTCTCTGGGTGGGTGAAAGCAGGAAGTCCCTAGAGAATAAGTGGAGGCCTGGCCCCTGACAGGGCAGACGCTCTGTGCTTCATAACAGAGGGTGGGCAGAGCCTGGTGCAGGTGGAGGCATGGGGAAACGCATCCAATGGTGAGGGACGAGGGGAAAGGTCCGTGCAGTAAGTATTTGTGCTTCACAACCGGGGGTGATTCTGACCCCCAGGAGACAGCTGGAGCTTTCTGGAGATGGTTTTAGCTGTCCTCCTTGGGGAGGGAGGATTTTCCTACTAGTATCTAGGGGTGTAGGTCAGGGATGCTGCTAAATACCCTACAATGCACTCAAGAGTCCCCACAACAAAGAATAATCTAGCCCCAAAAGTCAATAGTGGCACCGTGAAGAACTGTGGTTTATGTTAATAATTATAACTAACAATAATAACTTTGGCCACCTGATGCAAAGAGCTGACTCATTTGAAAAGACTCTGATGCTGGGAAAGATTGAGGGCAGGAGGAGAAGGGGATGACAGAGGATGAGATGGTTGGATGGCATCACCGACTCAATGGACATGGGTTTGGGTGGACTCTGGAGTTGGTGATGGACAGGGAGGCCTGGCGTGCTGTGGTTCACAGGGTCACAAAGAGTCGGACCCGACTGAGTGACTGAACTGAACAATAATAATGTGACTCGTACAGCCTTCCAAGAAATACCGAACCTTAGCCCTCAAAAGTGAAAGTCCTGCCTCTCACTACCCTCTCCTAGGCAGGGCCGGCATGCACGCAGCCCTGTGTAGACTAACCCACGTCCTGGTGGTTACACTGTGGGGGTTAGAGAAGGCCCTTCGTTCCTCATCCCAGCTTGCTGAGGCCAAACCTTACCCTGGGGCTCAGGCATCATGCTTTGCTGCTGACACTGGGCCTGCTGGACTCCCTGCTGCTCCTGGGGTGGAGGGTCTCCATGCAGGAAGGTGACTGGGGAGGGGGGACGTCAGAAGAATGGGCGTTACGGTCGTCACAGTTGTGACATAGAAACGAACTCATTTGCCTTTGCTGAAATCTTCCCTGTGTCAGGCATGATGCATGGCACCACAGTATTGGGATGTGAGAAATCTCTTCTTCTTGTTTGGAGTATTTATCTCTCTCTTTTGCCTCAGGTAGGTTCTTTAAATTATCTTTCAGAGAGAACCCTATAATGTATGCTTTGTCCAAGGACAGATCTTGGTAAGAAAAATGCCTCTGTTTCCTCTCCGAAGACTCCTCCGCCATCTGTCAGTTTGGAAATCTCCACATCTTGACCCACAGCAAATTGCTTCTGGCAGCATACAACAATGTAGTACCTGTACTGCGAGGCACACCTGGAGGCTGTGGGCCGGCGGAGTGAGCGGTCCATTTCAGGGATGAATGAGCCAAACATCATCTACCTCTCCCCATCTTTACAATTACGGCCAAACTGCTCTAGCACCCCTCCGAGTTCACCCCTTTCTCCTCAACTCATCCGAGGCAGCTCTGGCCAGAACCTCATTATTGGCCAACACAGCAGCCTCTTCTCTGGGAATTTCTCCATCAATGGGCAGCTCCCCTCCAGGGCTCCTCCTTGCCTGCTGTCTTGGGAGGGAGCCCAATTCCTCGGCCTGGTGTTTAAAGCCCACGAATACCTATTTTTAGCCACATCTCCTGCCGTTCCTGCTTTAGTCTGAGCCAAACTGCACACACTCTCCATGTGTGTCCTGTCCTGGACCCAGAGAGGGTACTTGGGGCAGAAACCCTTAAAATCAGAGAAATTCCAATGATCACAAGAGTAGTGGTGAAAATAAACCAGCCCCTGCAACTTGACAAATGCAGCACTTGGTGGGCTGAATTTCGGAGAAGAGACCTCCAGACTAATGCAGGGTAGTCATTCCCCCACCAGGGACTCACAGGCTGGCAGGAGGTACCCGACATGCCCGCCCAACAGGCAGGCTGCCCAGCATCCCTGCAGGGCAGGCCATCTGGGTCTTGGGTCCCCACGTGGAGGATGGGAAAGCAATGCCCAGAGTCACAGAGGCAGGACCAACACTCTGTAGTTCTGAACACTGCCGGGTACTTCTCAGCATCCCATTTCTTTCTTTCTTTCTTTCTTTTTTATTGAAATGAATCCGCCACAGGTATACATGTGTTCCCCATCCTGAACCCTCCTCCCTCCTCCCTCCCCACACCATCCCTCTGGGTCGTCCCAGTGCACCAGCCCCAAGCATCCAGTATCGTGCATCGAACCTGGACTGGCGACTCATTTCATAATGATATTATACATGTTTCAGTGTCATTCTCCCAAATCTTCCCACCCTCTCCCTCTCCCATAGAGTCCATAAGACTGTTCTATACATCAGTGTCTCTTTTGCTGTCTCGTATACAGGGTTATTGTTACCATCTTTATAAATTCCATATATATGTGTTAGTATACTGTATTGGTGTTTTTCTTTCTGGCTTACTTCACTCTGTATAATAGGCTCCAGTTTCATCCACCTCATTAGAACTGACTCAAATACATTCTTTTTAATGGCTGAGTAATACTCCATCGTGTATATATACCACAGCTTTCTTATCCATTCATCTGCTGATGGACATCTAGGTTTCAGCATCCCATTTCTATGGGGCTGGAGGGAGAAGGGGAATGATAATCTCAAGAAGAGAATCTGGGTCTCAACCTCAAGCAATTAACAAGTTGGAGAAAGGGAACCAAAGAGTTAAACACGGTACTCCTCACTGCCACCCCCCCTCCCCCAAACACTGCCCCTACAGTGCCCTCAGCCAGACTGTTTGAGGGGCAGGGGACACCACAGGATGTGGCAGTGACATCACTGCCCCTGGCAAGGAGACTGATTATCTTGATCTCACGTGTTCTGCTCCTGGTTGTGGTGCTGAATGACTTTATGGTTATAACTGAACCATCTCACACAGGCTGGGCTGCTGCAGGGGTCCCAGTGCCCTGGCGGGGAGAGGGCACATGCACAGCCTGGGCAGAGGTCAACGTGTGACAAATGGCTCTTGCGCATGGTGTGTGGGGATGTGTTTGGGTCTCACCTGGGATGCAGCCTATTTCAGGAAGCTGGGTTGGGCCCAGACCCAGTTTCTCTTCTGCGCTTTGTACCAAGAGGCTCAGGTTCAAGTTCAAAGGCCCTAGAATTCTTTGGAATAAAATTATCATCTGGGTTCTACAAACACCTATAAACACACTGCACAGGTACCCCAGGAACCTGTCTTTACCCCTGGAGACCCAAGTTTCATACTCCCACCTGCTTGCTTTATACTGATACCTGGTTCTCTGGAGCAGCCCTGGGAAGCCACCGTTCCTGCCCACTGTAATGTCCTCATGCCAAGATGATCTTCCTTTTAGCCTCACCTCCCTGACTCCACTCAGGCCCATTAAAAAGGAAAGGATTCTGAGAAACTAGAAGCTGACACCAGTCAAATGTGTGACCCTCCCAGGTCCCAGGCCTGGCTGCTTCTCTCAGCTCAGCTCTGCACACCTGAGCCCTCCGGGGCAGGTGTTGTGGGAAGGCTGGGTTTGGGGAAATGACCCTGACACCAGGAGGCCTACATCTGCCCTCAGCTCCACAGATGCCACACATCACGGTCCCCCGGCAGACGAGGGGCTGGCCCAGCGGTCCTTGGGAAGAACCGGGTGTCACTGACCACAGGCTCCTTCTGTTTAACCCATGGCACTTCAGGAGAGTAGAGTTAAGGTCTTGGAACCTAGCCGAGCCCTGCCTTTCAAGCCAGTGTGGCATGGTTGGAAAGCAGTTACAATATGAAAACCCATCCGCCGGTTTACACAGTCTTTCACGCCACAGCGTGTGGACCGAGTGCCTGCTGGGAGCCAGGCCCTGTGTGCCCCGAGACATTCGGCCCCTGGCACTCCTCATGGACCTGTTCTCTGATGTCCAAGGGACCTCTGTCCTAGATGGCCTGGTCTTCCCCTCACCTCGTCTTCCCCAGCTGGGCCTCCTTCCCAGGCTCTGTCTCACCATCCTTTCTCATTCCTTCAGCCTCTTGCCTCCATGGACCCAGGACTGGCCACCTCCTTCTTCTCAACCCTTTCAGCTCGACCTGTCCTCCACTCCCATCTCCACAGGCCAGAGCCTCCGAAGGCCTCCTGCCTCCACGCCCATGTCCTTTGCACTTAATGCTGGAAGCACGGCCTTTGCAGGGTGCCCCATACCACGCCTGGTGCCACGTTCTGTGGCAACCAGCTGCTGCTGCTGCTAAGTTGCTTCAGTCATGTCCGACTCTGTGCGACCCCATAGATGGCAGCCCACGAGGCTCCCCCATCCCTGGGATTCTCCAGGCAAGAACACTGGAGTGGGTTGCCATTGCCTTCTCCAAGGCAGCCAGGTGAACAGACCCTAAATAAGGTGGCATCAGCAGAAAAGGGGCTCTGAGCAGGGCACACTGGATAGGGGTGAGTGGCAGGAAGGGTCAGGAGTGGCAGGAACTCCCTGCCTGCTTTTCAGCTGCCCCCTCAGCACCTTGCATGGGACATGGCATTCAGCTCACCCTAAGAAACACCAACTGAATCCAGGAAAAATAAGCTTAGGGACTGAAGAGGGACAAACAGGCCACCAAGGTACAGAGGGACAGAAGACTAGGAGTGGCAGGGAGCTGGAGCGCCTGGGCCGTGGAGGGTGGTAGGGAATGGTGGGGCATGGATCAAGGCAGCCCTGGTTTCTGAGCCCTCTGTGCATGGCTGCCATGGGAGTTGATTCACACCACGGCCACCCAGGAGGGTGCTGCCTTGACCCTGTGGCTCAGGGAGGAGAAGGGATGGTTCATGGCTGAGCCCAGGTTTAGCCATCAAGTGAGCACACTACCCCAAGCAGTGAGGTTGGGGTACATATCAAGGGTCTTATTTTGCCTTGCACCCTTTCCCTTCACACCCACCAAGCAATGGCGATTGATTGCTTAATGACTCCAGCCAGGAGGTACTCTCCCCAAAGGTGGGCAGCAGCCCTGCGAGTCCCAGTCTTGCTGCCCCCACACCCCAGGCCCACAATGGGGCTCTGGGTAAGGGTGAGCGTACAGTGACTACCCAGTATGGTAGCCTCAGAGCTGGCAAGTTCAAGGGCCCCACTGCCTGTGACCACAGCACTCCTGTTCGCTCTGGGCTAGGCATTGTGAGCCTGGTTAGTACTGGCCAGAATGCTGAGCATCCGCCCAGTGTGTGTAGGGGGTTCTCTGCATGCAAACCTGGGGTAAACAAACCACAGCATGTACAGCGAGTATGGCTGTAGAATGTTGCTTCCATGGCCCTGACCTTGGGAACTGAGATGAGTTTCCTTTCTCCTGGAGGCTCTACAGACAGACCAGGAAGTCGTGGATAGGATGGCTTCCAGCTGTCCTGAAACAACAGCGGTTTAATGAGCTCCTGCACATGTGGGGCAGTCTCCAGTGAAATGTGTCCATTAAAATATATGTGGTTCAGGAGGCCTGGCCCTCTCCCGGCTGAGGAGCAGCTGAGGGCAGATGCCTGGTGAGCTGTGGGCTGGCATGGCCAGGACAGGGTCCGCTTAGCAGCCTCACCCTCACCATCCTCCCCCAGAGACACCCTCCACACTGGCTCCTGACCTTGGAGAGAAGATGGTGAGCCAAGAAGGGTGTGGAACAAAGGCCTGGGTGTCAGTGGAGCCTGGGAGGGCCAGGGCTCCAGGAAATCTCTGTCTTTCACGAGAAGCAGGTGAGCAGTTGCCTGTCTCTGTCCATCCTTTCACTAAGAAGTATGAAGTCCCTGGCAGTGGACAGCAAAGGACACCATCTGCCCCTGCCTCCTGGGAGCTGGGCACGTCTCCTTGTGGAGTAGGCGTGATCAGCTGGCAGTAACTGCAGGGGTCACTGGTCCAGAACAGTGACCAGGCTTCCCCTTTGGCCCTGGCCCTGGTAGGGTGCACTCAGCCTTTAGAATAGTCATGACCCTGCTCAAGCCTGTAGGAACCAGCTGGGAGTAAGCATGTGACTCCCCACCATGTACCTGGAGAGCACTGGGTATGCACAAGTCACAAAGGTGGAGGGTCTGGGCTGCCAGCTGGGCAGGGTGGACCCCCGTCCTTGCACTGCATATCCCCCTGGAGTCTCCATAACCCTGTTTCTCAGGACCACTCTCCTGGGAGCTGGTGATGGTAGAAGAAGGAAGAACCTGGGTGATTTTGATTTGACAGATCCTCTTGGGATGGGTGAGAGAGGGAAGGGGTGAAAGAAAAGAAACTAGGGAAGGTGGAAGAGGAGAGAACTGGCTCAGGCACCTTACTGTCTAACAAGATACTGGGGGCCGGGTTCAGATGTGGCCACAGAGCAAGTAACAAGCTGAAATCAAGACTGCTGGGAGAAATACCAACAATCTCAGATGTACAGATGATACCACTCTAATGGCAGAAAATGAAGAGGAACTAAAGAGCCTCTTGATGAGGGTGAAAGAGAAGAGTAAAAAAGCTGGCTTAAAATTCAATGTTCATAAAACTAAGATCATGGCATCTGGTCCCATCACTTCACAGCAAATAGAAGGGGGAAAGTGGAAGCAGTGACAGATTTTCTCTTCTTAGGCTCCAAAATCACTGTGGATGGTGACTGCAGCCATGAAATTACAAAATGCTTCTTAGAAGGACGGCTATGACAAACTTAGTGTATTAAAAAGCAGAGACATGACTTTGCTGACAAAGGTCTGTATAGTCAAAGCTAAATTGTCTTTCTAGTAGTCATGAACGGATGTGAAAGTTGGACCATAAAGGAGGCTAAGGGCTGAAGATTTGATGCTTTCAAATTGTGATGGAGAAGACTCTTGAGAGTCCCTTGGACAGCAAAGAGATTAAATGAGTCAACCCTAAGGAAAATCAACCCTGAATACTCATTAGAAGGACTGATGTTGAAGCTGAAGTTCCAATATTTGGCCACCTGATGTGAAGAACTGTATTGGAAAAGACCCTGATGCTGGGAGAGATTGAAAGCAAAAGAAGAGGGTGGCAGAGGATGAGACGGTTGGATGGCATCACCAACTCAACGGACATGAGCTTGAGCAAACTCTGGGAGATGGTGAAGGACAGGGAAGCCTGGCCTGGTACAGTCCATGGGGTCACAAAGACGCAGACACGACTTAGAGACTGAACGATACAGGATCCAGGAGCTCTCCTGATGGGTGTAAAGGTCACGTTGCCAGGTCCTTCTAACTCACTGGCTGGCCCACCTGCTCCCTCGGTGGCTCCTTGCCCTTAGGTGGCACTGCCCTCCAAGCCGATGAGGATTGACATGGCTGAGAAGCCAGGCATTTCCACCATGAAAGCAGACGGGCTGGGATGGGAGAGGTCTTCCCTCCCACCAGTCAAACCAGCAGAGGGAGATTTCAGGCCCAGTCTGAGTGCGGTGATGCTGTGAGGGCCCAGTGCGGGCACCTGCACAGAGTTGGGGAGTCCACCTGGCATCCAGATGTTCTCCTTTAGATGTGACACCAGACCAGACTCTGGGCTGAGAGCTGGTACTGCCCTGGGGAAGACGTCTTCTCTGGAGGGCAGCGAGGGGTGTGAATGTGTGTATGATATTCTTGATACTACTGCCAGGCTGCCAGTGGTCTATTCCTTCTGTCTGAAACTATTTCCTTTCTGACTTACGGAAATTATTTCCTTTTCTGACTTCCTAACTTCCTTATTTTTATGGTGCTGTGGTCATTGTAGAAGCTACTTATCATTACTTGGCCAAATGAAAAGTTGGCCACCCTAAATCAGTCTTCTAAATTTCTGTTTTTAATTAAAAAGTTAAATTATATGTAAAAAATAAGAGTTTTTACGTTAAAAAAATTAAGTGTGTATAATCTGGACACTGCAGGTGTTGGTTTGATGCTGGGGTGCCAGCTCTCACATCTCACTTCTTGGTTGGCCTCCTGTGCCTATGGCAGCAGGGATGGCTGGTGGTTCAGTGTCTGTACCAGATCTTATTGGCTGCATTGAGAAGGAGTCTGGGCTCCATCCAGGCTCAGCAGAAAAGAACGGTATCATTGATGTGCTGTGTCTGCCAGCAACTTGGGAAGGAATTTGCTCTCACTAACACCAGCTCTTAGGTTGAAAGTGAGCAATTTTGCATTCAAAGAAAAAGAAAAAAAAAAAAAGCACAAACTGGTTAAATGGGCTTAAATAAAATTGTAACCAATATACAGTAATTTCTGAAAGGTCCAGCTGATCATAACTTTAGAGACTTCCCTGATAGCTCAGTTGGTAAAGAATCCGCCTGTGACGCAGGAAACGCTGATTCAATTCCTGGGTAGAGAAGATTTGCTGGAGAAGAAAATGGCAACCCACTCCAGTATTCTTGGGCTTCCCTTGTGGCTCAGCTGGAAAAGAATCTGCCTGCAATGCGGGAGACCTGGGTTCGATCCCTGGGTTGGGAAGATCCCTTGGAGAAGGGAAAGGCTACCCATTCCAGTATTCTGGCCTGGGGAATTCCACGGACTGTATAATCCATGGGGTTGCAAAGAGTCAGACATGACCAAGTGATTTTCACTCACTCACTCAAGCTTTAAAGAGGGTTTCACTTTGGAAACCTAGATGCTAGAGACATCTGGTTGGTAAACAGAAGATAAGGATAACTCAGGATAAATACACTCAGCAGGCCTTAGAAGGAGCACTGCTCACCAGGAACAGAGGCTGGAGTCCCTCCTCCCAGGAGCTACATCTACTGTGGGCTGAGCTCTGAGGTCACCAGGCTACAGTACAGATGACTTTAGGATTTTAAATGCAGAGCTGGTCAAAGCTGTGCTTTCTCACCAGTGGAAAGTTTCATGGCGACACCCAGAGCTCCAACTACTCTTTCTGTGCTATTGCTTTTTAGTGGGGAAGAGTCTGTAAACTACCACCACCTGCCATGGGAGTTGGTTTGAGAAGCTGGGCTGATGTATATGAGTTCATGGATGACTGAAGACACCTGGAGACTTTTGAAGCCATGGGAGGTCAATCTGGAGGCGTTGGAGGCACAGTTTATTTGTTTTTGTAGGCCAGTTTCTCAGGAGCAAACTCTGAGTGCAAATCTCAGCTGCCTCCCTCTTCATTCCAAGACAAGGAGGAGGGAGTGGGCTGTTTAGTCTCCTTAAGTTTGGAAACCAAAAGATACAGAGACGAGAGTGCATCACTTTTGGAGGGGTTGGCAGGAACCTGCAAAATCAGGCACCTCCAGAAACCTCTGTGAGTTGATATGATGGTGTATTTATGTGCAAAGATGCCTTTGACCAATGATGCTGACTGCAGTATTGTTTGTGATAATAAAAAACTAAGAATATCCTGACACTCATCACCAGGGCACTGGCTAAATATACTATGTTTCAGCCCCAAAGAGAATATTATACAGCTATTTAAAGATCCAGGTCAATCTATTTGTACTGACTTGAGATGGTTTTTAAGTGAGAAAAGCAAGTTGTAAAACAATTCGTAGTCTAATCTTAGGTCACAAAAATACCTGTGTGGGTATTTGTACATACATGAAAGAAAGCCTGGATGGGTCCCACCAATTTGTCAATGCAGGTTTTTCTTGGGGCTTGGGACTGGGGGTCAGGGTTTGGGACTGGGTTTTGGGATTTGAAGAATATGAAAGAAAGCCCTTGGGAGCATCACTGTTTCAGGGTCTCACAATGACTGGATGGGAGCAGTTGGACTTGAAGGATGAGTTCTCAGGAATTCATGCCCTGGGAGTTTTCAATCAGCCTGATGCTCTGGTCCAAGCCCTTGCCAGAGGTGAAGCCTTTGCTCTGCTCCATCTAAGGTTTGCTGGACCTGTTAATGCGCTTGCCTTTGAGCTGACTTTGGGATCTATAGAGTTCTACAGGGCATGGCAGCGTGTCTTCTCTTATCTTATTGGGTTACAGGCTACAGAGTTGACTGCAGCTTGAACTTTTAAGGTTACTGGTTTGGTGAACACTGTGCTTATAAAGATGATGGAGACAGGAGGCTGCATTTGATGCTATCGGTCATTCATTACCAACTTCTGAATGGAAACCTAAATGCCCACATATCTGGCTATCTTCTCTCTTTCCATCCCTTTTCAAGTCTTTAATTCATGTCACCCTTTCGCGGTAGCCCCTAATTCCACAGAACATGGGTGCCTAACATGGCTTTTCCTTAGGATGCCACTTCATTATCTCCCTAATCCAACGTGGCGATGGGGAAGATGAGCACGGCCACTCTCTGAGTGATTTAACAGGATGCTTTAATGATGTATTGAAAATGAACATTGACCCCAGGTAAGAGGTGCTAAACTGATACTTTAAAAGCACACCATCAATTTCGCTACGATGGACTCTCCACCTTAAATCACTGTGTTGTCATTTTTATGATGCCGATCTAGCTATTGAGGCTACAGGACTGTGAAATGTCGTATAAAAAAGCCAATAAGAAAAAAATAAAATTAAGTTGCGGGGAGCGTGCATTAGCATTTCAAAAATGTTCTGTTGCATTATGCTATTATTCTCTCTCTGTCAAGGGGCACTGGGATCGCATCCTCCCCATAAAGAGACTGTGCCACAGAATGTATCAGCACTCCCTTCCTGAACCGGTGTGGCAGCTGAAGGGCATAGTTACGATAATGGCAAAATACATTCTGGACTAAATTTGATAGGACACTGGTGCCGTCTGCCTCCTCTGATGACAAAGTCTTGATTGCTCTTTTCCTTGTTGGCTCCAGCCTGTGGCTTTCAGAGTCTTGACAAATTAATGTTTTCAGCATTTCTGCCCTGGGAGAAAAGTAAGGAATGATCTCTGCTGAGTTGAGGGTATGACTTCACTACAGGTGGCAACATGGGTGCTGGGATTCCATGAGGCATAGGCGACCGCCAGACTGCACTTCCCAACCTGGCAGCATAATAAAATCCCCTAAGTTACCAAAAGCCCAGTCCACTTGAATTCTGCTGGAGAAGACTCTTGAGAGTCATTGGACAACAAGATCAAACCAGTCAATCCTAAAGGAAGTCAATCCTGAATACTCATTCATTGGAAGGCCTGATGTTGAAGCTGAAGCTCCAATACTTTGGTCACCTGATGTGAAAAGCTGACTCATTGAAAATGACCCCGATGTTGGGTAAGATTGAAGGCAGGAGGAGAAGGGGATAACAGAGAATGAGATGGTTGGATGGCATCACCAAATCAATGGACAGAGAGTTTAAGCAAACTCTGGGAGATAGTGGCAGACAGGGAAGCCTGGCATGTTGCAGTCCATGGGGTTGCAAAGAGTGGGAACGTGACTTACAGACTGAACAACAATAAAAGGGTTAAGGAGGCATGGTCCATCTGGAAAGGGTGAGTTTAATAACTCATAATGAGCCTGGGTCAGCAGGATTGGTCTGCTCTGGGAAAATTTAGGCTCATCCTTGGCGTTCACCAGGCTGTCTTCCCTGGTGGCTCAGAGGTTAAAGCATCTGCCTCCAGTGTGGGAGACCCGGGTTTGATCCCTGGGTCAGGAAGATCCCCTGGAGAAGGAAATGGTAACCCACTCCGGTATTCTTGCCTGGAGAATTCCATGGATGGAGAAGCCTGATAGGCTACAGTCCATGGGGTTGCAAAGAGTTGGACACGACTGAGCGACTTCACTTCACTTGGAGTTCAACCCCTTGGCTCTCTGAGGGGCATCTTACATTCTAACTTGGATTCTAGTTAGTGCTTCTTCGTAAGCCCGGCTTCTAGGCCTAAGCTGGGCCAGAGTGAGGGTCATTGTCTGCAGAGGGGAGGAAGGCCTGCCAAGCCTTGCCTTGAGGAGCTTCTGTCTCCTGGGTAATTACGGGAATGTGATTCCTTTCTATGGCTCTGAATTTGCCCAGTTGGGGAAGATGAATCCAGTGCCCCTGGTAGTCTATTACACTAAACCACTGAGACAATTGCAGTGTTTTATCTAGAACTTTCAGAGAGCTGACTTGTTCCTTAGGAACCATTGGCTTAACGGAATTCACTGTATTATTTTCCAACGTGATGTGCTGCAAAACCGGTTGGGTCAGCACTTTGGTTTGGGGAATGTATTTTCATTTGAGAAGATGCCTCTGCTGGGCTTTTTGCTGCATTGGTTTAGGAAGCACGAGGCTCTTAGCCCTGGTGAGGGAAGGTGACTTGGGGAGGCCATCATGGCAGTGCAGGGAGCGGGTGAGCACAGGCCTGCTGGCAGTGGCTGGGGCTTTTATTTTTTTAAACTATATTCAGAATCAAGTCTAGCAAGTGAGGTTCTCTGCTGAGTTGAATGTTACCCTTAATGAGATACCATGTCCCTTCTGTTCTCTGTAACAGGGACCTTGAGAGTTTTTATTAGTGAGCGAAACCAAACTTTTCACTGTTTTCATGTTTCCTAATAACCGTCTGAGTCGTAACCTGAATTTTTATGCAGCTAATTACAAGTGCGACTTGAGCATGAAAGATTTATGCGATCAGAAATTACCTGTGTAATCTCTAGGCAGGCGGGGGATGAACCAAGAAAGGAAGTTAATCAGTTTTCTAGGTCACACAAGAGGCACCTGAGAGGTGCTTCTGAGGGCAGGCAATGGATCTCTCGGGACATGCCCTGCCCCACCCCAGAGCTCTTTGCTCCCCCTCCACCCCAGGGCAGCCAGCATCGGCCCTGGGAATCAGCACTTTTCCCTAGGGTGACACTTCCACCCTCTGTCCCTAAGACCAACATACCCAGCTAACAGTTCTGCAGAAATGAAATCAAGCACATGAAGGTGACAGGCTTAACAGGAAACAGTGACATCTCCAAAAAGGGTCAGTGCCCATGACCAGAATAGAGGCCAGAATTCTAATAAACTTCACCTCTTTAAGATTTCATTTAGTTAAAAAACAAAGACAGAAAATGAACCACGTGGCCATTCCTTGAAGTCTGCACCTGGAGGAATGCAAGTCTGCCAAGAAGCCAGAGCTCTCACCACCTAACACACTCACTAAATGACTAACATATTGTTTATCCATGGGAAGGCAGCTTGCCCAAGTGGCAGTAAGGAGCATGTGATGGAGAGCTGGCCCGGAGAGCCTGGGAACTCACACATGCTAAGGTCCGTAACACACGTTTACTTATGCAGCCATTTGCTGAGGCCCACAACTGATTAATATACCCAGGCTTGTTCATTTACTCAGCATTGTTTAATCATTTAATTTCACAAGAGTTTTCATATCTTTTAATCATCCTAATATTCTTCTTATTGCAACATATTACTAAGCTGTTAGTTCAATTCAATTAAAAAGTGTCATCCAAAAGTAATTTATTCCATGTGCATCCTTAAGCGGATACCCCAGATATGTCTGCATTTTAAAGAAATAACAACTCTGCCGATTTATTATTCTGCAAACGACTGTGCTGTGTTAGCACTGAGGGAGATACCGGGAACAGTGAACGTCTGCGGACACCAACATGGTAGCAGATCTGTGATTATTCCTCTAGAGTTTTCTCTAAGACTCAGAAGAGACTATGGACACTTGGACCATCTGTTACTACTGGCTGACCCCTGAAAACCCACTGTGACTTTCTGGTCTTGATCATATTTGTAATAGCACAGCCTCTGAGTTTGCGCTCTGGGGGCCCCTTGGCTGGAGTTCCCACCAGCACTGCCTCACTTCAGGAGCAAGTGCAGGAGGCCTTTGAGGGCCAGGGTTCAGGAAATCGCCTGCTGTGGGTCTGCTGGGGACACATTTCTTCCAGAATATGACCTTCCTGGTTGACCTCTGAGATATTTCCTCTGGCCCCTCTAGAGCAGTGCTGTCTAGTGGGAATGTAATGCAGTGCCAGCCACCTAGCAGATTTAAATGGTCTAGCAGCCACCTAAAGCAAAAAGAAACAGTGGCTACTGATTTACTTAATATTCTTTAACGCAATATATCTAAAATATCATTTCAACATGTAGTCAATGCAAAAGTTAGTTAATGAGCTATTTTATGTTCTTTTCCCATGCAAGGCTTCAAAATCTGGTATGTACATTTCACTCTGGGTGAGCCTCATTTCAGGGGTTCAGTGTCCACATGGAACCAGTGTCTACCATAAGGCTCCAGAGACCTCAGGCAGGGGCCTTTGTGCAGCCTGGCTGTGGCTCCCCTGTGTCTGTGGCTCCCCTGGATTGAGGGGGGAGCTGCTTGGGGTCCTAGGGATCTGCCTGCAGAAGTTGGTGAAGCTCCCACAGTGGTACAAAACAGGGCTCGCTGGCCACTGATGACCTCTGAGGCTTGTCTGACCCTGAGGTTGCAGGAACTCAGCAGGCCTGGGAAGGGATCACTGGTGGGAAGAAGCAGTTGCAAAGATGCTATCGTTCCTCGTCCCTAGGCCTTTGGGGGGCCAAAGGGAAATCCAGGTTTCAGGAGGTGGAGGGAGGAAAACTGCTCCAGTGCTAATGGGGGCACTGATGGGAGGGAGGGTCCACTTCCTCTCCTCAACCCTCTTCCTGCCTGCTCAGGCATGACCCTGGGCACATATGGGATGCCCCAACTGGTGGGCAGGTCCCTCTTGCCTTTCCATCAGGAGACTAGCCTTGAGGGCTGATTACCAAGCTCAGGGAGTAAACTTTAGTCCTTAGCCTGCTGTGTCCTCCAGGGAAAGATCGACTTTCCTTGGGGAACAAAGTCTTCCATGATGAGGACACTTGGGATATTAATATGCCCGCATTTTGAGGCCAAGGTGGTCCTTCTCCTTTGGCAGACCCGGGCCAGGGCCTGATGGAGGGCTGTTGCAGAGGTGTGCTCTGGGTGGGCGGGGTTTTATTACACGAGTCTGGTGATAGCCACTAAGTGCCACTTCCACGTCCTAGTCCCCTGGGTCTGTCCCCTATCTGGGCCAACTGAGAGCCTCAAGAAATCAGGGACAAATAGAGACCTTGAAAAATTCTTCATGCCCTTTCCTGCTCTTGCAGAAGGCCCTGGTTATTAATATCTCACTCTAGGAAAAGGGCTATTTGTGCCGGTTGTTTTTTTTAGGAGAACAGCAATAAAAAAGGGAAATTAAATTAGCAACTCTGTGTGAGCTTCTAATCCATTAGAGTGTCTTCAACTCTATAACCTGCTATCTTAAACTCTGGTCACCTACTTAAGTGGTTTCAAGAAAATAGCAGTGTTCCGCCTGGCCCTATTTTGCACCAGTTACAATAAAAGTGATTGAATATCAGCAGAGCCTGGGGTTCTGGTACTGAGCCACAGGGCTCTGATGGGTCACCCTGCTCGGCCTGCCCACGTGGTCACAGATGCTAATATCCCCATCAACAAACCCGTGTCCTTGCCCCGGAGCACACACCCAGCTCCAAGAATTAGTCAAATACAATTACCCACATGAGGTGGCCTCACCAACCTCTACTAAATAATGGGAAGATAAAACTGTCTTCGGTGGGAAACACCACAAAGGAATTATACTTCGTAACAAGAACAGGGCACCGCCAGCAGCAGCTAACCATTACCGAGTGCCACTGGTGTGTCTGGCTCTGTGCCGTGCAGGGGTCCTGCTACATCATCTACAGGGCCCAGTACAAAATGAAAACGCAGGATCTTTGCTTAAAAAAGTACTAAGGATTTAAAGATGGAGATGGCAGAGCATTAAACCAAGCACGGGGCCTTCTGAGGACTTCCCAGGTGGCGCTAGTGGTGAAGAATCTGCCTGCCAATGCAAGAGACTTAAAGAGATGCAGCTTTGATCCCTGGATTGGAGGAGGGCATGGCAACCCACTCTAGTATTCTTGCTTGGAGAATCTCATGGACAGAGGAGCCCGGAAGGCTACAGTCCTTGGGGTTGCAAAGAGCTGGACACAACTGAAATGACAGCATGCACGCAGGGGGCCTTCAGAAGACGGAGGCCTGAATGGCTGCAGGGGTTGTCCACTCAGGTCGGCCTGGCTCTGTGCATCAACTGGCTTAATTCTCACAACAAACCCTATTACTCTCTCCACTTTACAGATGAACAAACAGAGACCCAGAGAAGTCCAGAGACTGTTGGAATGGTTTCAAAGTGGTCTGAATGGAGAAAAGGGACAGGAGGTCTGAGTCAGCCCATGGTGAAGTCACGGAAAACCTCCCAGAACTGTAGCAGGCTGCCCCAGAATCATGCTGTGAGTGCTGATTCAGTTTCAGGAAAACAATATCACTTGTCCCATTAAATTAATGTTGTTAATTTGAAGTTTATTGGTTTTGCAGTTTGTTTTTATTTCATTTATAAATTTGTTTTAGCTTTATGGTTATGAAAGAGCTCTACACATAAGGAACATATACTCAGTTTTATGTTTACACATATTTAACTAACATTATACTAAACGTAATTCAAGTCAACAGAGAGAAACCACAAGGTTCCTGCTTTAAGTGGGGGTTACATATTACTCCAGGAGGGAAATGCATCTCTTGTCCCCCAGGGTGGGGGCCACAGGGGGTGCTCACAGCCCCGCCCCTCGTCTGGCTGCAAGGACCCCAGTGGAGAGTGGGGGTGGGAGACAGGGAGGGAGTGAGAAGAAGGGGAAGGCAGGTGGTTCCTCTGAGTGGGTGCTGTCTAAAGAGCCCCCAAAGGTCTGCCTGGCCCTGGTTCCTCTCCTGGCTGCTGCTCCACATCATTTGCCTTGGCCCAGGGAGCCCTCAGCCTATAATCTAGATTCCTGGAGAGTGGCCCTGACCCCAAAACATGGAAAGGCCTGAAGAAACACCCAGGGGCTCAAGACTACACGTGCGTGTGTGTGTGTGTGTGGCAGTTATGACCTCTCAAGGGTGTGTCATTAGCTGACCCTCAACAGGTGCTCTGGGGATAAAGGCCACCCCCACCTCCCCATTGTGGTCTAAGCCCCCAGTCTCACAATAGGAGCACGTTTAAAACCAGCAGACAAGACCCTGTTACTCTTGACTGGCAATTGCCCTGCCAAGATACATTTCCCACAAAAATGCAGGCCAAAGACTTGCAAGAGAATGTTCACAGAAACATTGTGTATAATTGCCCCAAACCAGAAACAAGCCAGGTATATCCACTATGGAACACTGTATACCAATGCAAAGGAACAAACCTCTGCTACTGATGAAAATAAATAGATGAGTCAGTCTCACAACCACAGTTCTGAGGAAGCAGATAGACACAAAAGGGTCATATTATATGATTCCACTGATGGAAAGTTCAAAGACAGGCAAAATGACTCTACGGTATTAGAAAGGCAGGTTAATAGTTATACCTGGGAGGAGCGAGAGCATCTGGGTGCTGGACACAGAGCCCTCAAATAGCAGGAAGGCATGCCTACATCACAGATGGGACCATTCTTCCCAGGGACCTTAAAGGGTTTGCATGGGCACCTCCAGAACCACCGCCAGCATATCTCTGGGGACCTGGTGTCATAGGCTTTGCAAAGCACAGCTGGGCTGATACAACTAGTTTAGTGATGTTCAAAAGCACTGTAAGGTCCCACAACTACCAGCTAAAAAGTGCCAGTCCATGGGCGGGCCAGGTGCCCACACCCTGCCCAGAAGCCTACCTCCCCTGAAGCTTGTGGATCCAACATGGCATGTGTGTTTAGAGCAAAAGGGGTCTTGTGAGACCCTACCTAACTCTTGCAGAGGCTCTTGCCCTCCTTGGCTCATCACGACTTCTGCCATGACCCACACATGGGCTTAACTCTTATCCCCACACCTCCCTACATGGACAGCCTTCTGTTCTCAAGCGTTCCAGGGGGCTCTGCCTCTGTTGGAACTTTCTTTCCTACATTTCATCAGGGCCATCACCAGCTTATGCTTCCTGCTCTGTCATGACTCAGATGTGGTGTGTTGATGACTACCACCTCCTTTCAGTCTAAGGGAGCCAGGATCGGTTCCCCTGCCTGCCCTGGGAGGCCATCCCAGCAGAGGTGTGTCAGAAGCCCCTCAAGGAACATCAAAGGCGGGAGGAAGTTCATAGTGGAAGATTGAGTACCAGGTGCTGGGCTCAGAGGGACATGCTGCAAGAGGGCAGCCCTCACAAGGGGACCTCTGAAAGGCCTGCACGTCACTTTCACCTCAAAAACTCCCAGGCAGTTAAACAGGTGCATGTCTGTGTTTCCCACTCAGGACACCAGGGAGGGAAGGGCCCTTGAAGACCATCTGGTCCCCTGCTCCTCCTGTGGACACGTAACCAAGGGAGCCTCAAGTATCCAGGGTGCTAATGGCCTTGCTGGCTCTAAAATTCAGGCCCCTGGACTCCCAGGCTGTGGTGGGGCTCCTGGGCATCATTTCTTGAAGAGGCAGCTGTATACCTGTCAAACCTTCAGGCACAGGAGTCTCTCCCCAGCCCTGGACAACCCGCTCATCCTGTGTGGCTGCAATCTGAGTGCAGCTGTGATGTGGGGTTTCTGTGTAGAAGAAGGTCAGTTTCTGTAGAGAAGTTCTCTAGAGCTGACTGTGCATTCTCTGGATTTCCAGCACCCTAGACTGTTGCCAAAATTGGCTCCCATGTGCCTGGGAGGAGGTGCGGGCTGAGCCTGGGCTGGCCAGTGTACACAGATCCTGGAAAGCTCAGGGGTTCCCTGAATGGACACATATGGAACTTGAGAATATGGTGACAACGAGAGTCACAGAGCACAGGAGTGGTTGGGAGGTGGAGGTGCACAGGGCACGCATCTGCAAGGGCCAAGACAGCACACAGCAGCTCCCTGCCAGGGCCTCCTCCTCTTTATGGGCTCTACTGGGTTGAATAGCATCCTCCTTAAATTCAGGCCCATCAAGAACCTCGGGATATAACCTTATCAAAAGAAAGGTAGGATCTCACAGATGTAATTATTTAAGGGTCTCAGGATAAAATCATCTTAGATTTAGGGTAGGCCCTAAATCCAATGTCTGGTGTCATTATAGGGCTTCCTGGTGGCTCAGACAGTCAAGAAGAGGAAAAGACACAGAGCAACAAAGAGAAGGCTATGTGAAAATGGAGGCAGGAGGCAGACGGAGGCAGAGACAGGAGGTGTGCTGCTACAAGCCATGGATCGCCGGGAGCCCAAGAAGTTGCAAGAGACAAGGAAGTGTTCTCTCCCAGAATGTTTAGGGGGAGCATGGCCCTTCCAACACCTTGATTTCAGATTCCTGGCCTCCTGAACTATGAGAGAATAAATTTACAGGGTGTTGTTGTACTTTGCTATGGCAGTCCAGGGAAACTGGTGCAGGGCACTCCCTTGAGTTCAGCGGGTCATATCAACCTGCAGCGCCCTCCAGGCCTGCATTCGGCTACCTGCTCTGGCCTTGGCCAATCATTTCAGTGTTGTCTAGCTTCTGGAAGCCACATTACTTAAGCTGGCTGGGGTGGAAAGTGGCAGGTGGGCATGGAGAGGAAGGGCTTGAAGTCTCAAGCCATAGGCTCAGTCTAGCCCACTTACCCAGCTGCAGTTAGCTCAGCACTCTGTACTCCAAGCCCAGACATGAATATTCATGAGCCAAGTTACTGCAGGCACCTCAAACTCCCAGCCAAGGTCCATGCCATGAGAAAGGTATACTGTGCCAGGTGGGTGAAAATGAGGCATGAAAGTCATCTGTCACCTGCTCTGAAAATTGCTCCTGAAATGTGGCTGCACAAAGCCCCCAGTCCCAAAGGATGCAAGACACGACCCAACAGGTGGAGGCTCCCCGAGGGCAGGGACCTAGGCTGTGTGGTCTTGCAGGCTCAGCACAGAGCCTGGAACAAACCAAGCCCTACCCAGGGCCACGGAGATGTTTAATAAGCAGCTGTCCACCGCACGTTGTAAAAGCCACCCTCTTTTGAGAGCTTCCCCTACCCCCTCAGCTTCCCCGCACCACTGCATCCCAGCCATGCAGCCTGCCTCCTGTTCTGGGGACACAGCAAGCCTATTCCCACCCCCAGGTCCGTGCACAGGCTGTGTGCCTGATCTGGACTTTGGCTGGCTCCTTCTCATCCTGTAGGTGTCTTCCTTTACCCTCTCAGTGGGGCGCTTACCCTGTAACTACCCTATCCAGAGGGGCCAGGGTAGTTTCTGTATCTCTCTCCATAGCCTATAAGCTCTCAGAGGGCAGGAACCATATCTGGTTTTGCTCACCACTGAATCCCAGCCACCTGCCCAGTGCCTGGCATGTGCAACAGAGGTTAACACTTAGTAAGTGGACAGAGAGGCCCGTACACTGGTTCCTTGAGTTTGGGACACACAGAGATGTTCTGATTTAGGGGAGGGGTCACCTGATTCCTATCTCACTGGAGCCAGACCTCCGGTGCCCTGAGCCAGCTAACTTTCCTATTTGCCTGATGTCTGTGATCCGCATTAATGGCCCTGAGGGCCACTTGAAGGTCATGATTCAGAGTCCCCAAAAGACCCGTGCTGACTGTTGCCTGGAACCTACTTTCTAGGAAATGCTCCCAAACAGATTGGATTTAGCAGGCCAATAACAGATAATAAAAACTAATATTCCCTGGGCATCCTGCCTTGCACTTGGCTGGGTCCTATAAACACTACTCACTGAACCCTCAGAACAACCCTATTATCATAAACAGGTGCTCTATTGACTCCCATTGTGGACTTTCCTGGTGGCTTAGACGGTAAAGTGTCTGCCTGCAATGCGGGAGACCTGGGTTCGATCCCTGGGTCGGGAAGATCCCGTGGAGAAGGAAATGGCAACCCAGTCAATATTCTTGCCTGGAAAATTCCATGAACTGAGGAGCCTGATAGGCTACAGTCCATGGGGTCGCAATGAGTCGGACATGACTTCACTTTCACTTTCATTGACTCCCATTGTACAGATGAGAAAACTGAAACTCGGGGAAATGAAGCAACCCAGCTCTTCAGGAGTCCCCACCCAAGCTCCCACTAAAGGTTGCCACAGTCCTGGTCCAGGTGTCTCCTGAGGTTTGAGCTGAACATCTGGAACAAGAGACTGGAAGTGGAAGACTATGATGGAACTGGAGAGTGAGGGAAGTGGTAGGGAGGGGTTGTCTTTTCTCAAGAGTTACTAGGTCAGGGATGGCACTGGGCAGGGCTCCCAGCCGGGTACTCAGTTTTTCCAGCCATGGGTTGGGTCTCAGGGGAGCCAGTCAGAGGCAGGTGTGGCCATGGGGTTTTATCAGGACCTCTGGTCCCAGCAGCAGTCAGGATTTCACTACATGCTGCTGCTGTTCTCAGACGCTCAGTCGTGTCTGACTCTCTGCGACCCCATGGACTGTAGCCCGCCAGGCTCTTCTGTGCATGGGATTCTCCAGGCAAGAATACTGGAGTGGGTAGCCATTCCCTTCTCCAGGGGATCTTCCGGAAACCAAGGAATGAAGCTGCATCTGTCTCTTAAGTTCCTCCATCAGCAGGTGGATTCTTTACCACTAGTGCCACCTGGGAAGCCCTTTCACTACATGAGTGGCTGGCAAACCTGGGTTTGGGGTTCGGGTTCGTGGCTCCAAGACTACAGGTCAGGCCAGAACTTGGTTGGGAAGGTGGAGCTGGTTGGCAAGGTCAGTGCCTAAGCCCAGGAGAGGGAGCTGAGGATAGATTTGGGTGGTAAGCACAGGCTTTGTGGGGGCATCTGTTCTGTGTCCTCAGAGGCTACCCTGAGCAGGGGAAACTTGAGCTGAGCCTCAAAGGCTTTTAACCAGAAGACAGAAAAGGGTGGGACCCGGGAGTGGGTTCCAAGTAGAGGAAACAGTACATGCAAAGGCCTGGCACCCTGCTACGGGGACAGATGAGCAGTTGCAGGAGCACCAAACCATACGCTGGGGCCTGAGAGCATGGTGGAAATTTCTTAAATGCCTGGAGTCCGAGAGGAGTCCTGGGGTGTCCTTGTGTGTTCTGGGGGTGGGGAACCTGTGGCCAGTTGGGGGAGAAGCTGTCAGTTCTGGTTTCCTGCCAGCTCACAGTTGTACTGTTCCAATTAACATTCATAGAGTAATTGAAATATGTAATTGGAAAACTTACAATGTATTTTAATCCGACTAGCAGCAGGACTATTTTCTCCCCATAGGACTCCCCTTGTGAGAGGAGACAGAGGCACAACAGTGGCTCCTGGGGCCAGAGTCGGGGCCTTCTCTTCCAGAAGATGCCCCCTTGTGCCCCAGGTGAGGGCTGCCCCAAGGGTTCCCCGAGCGGATGCCTGGGTCATTCTACCCATGGGTGCAGCTGCTGATTCTGCCTGGTCAGCAGGACCTGCCCTGAGTCTTGGCTCGGCCACATCAAACCTGGGATTTGTCACACTCAGGCTAGTCTTCTGAGTCCCAGGACTTTGTTCTGGAAGGGTATGGACTGATCTTTTCTCAGAAGGAACAAACAGCATTTTTACCAGGAGGGTGGTTTCCTCTAAAGGCTTTCCTGGTGGCTCAGTGGTAAAGAATATGCCTGCAATGTAGGAGACTCGAGTTCAATCCCTGGGTCGGGAAGATTCCCTGGAGAAGTGAATGGCAACCCACTCCAGTATTCTTGCCTGGAGAATCCCATGGACCGAGGAGCCTGGTGGGCTACAGTCCATGGGGTCACAAAGAGTCAGACATGACCGAGCAACTAACATATACACACACCAGGAGGATGGTTTTGTCTAAACAAACACTACAGTTTCACAGGCTCATCTGACATTAGCCTCTTCTTCAAGAACACAACAGTTGACACTTATCAAGTTCTGAGAAATAATTTGGGAGAAGAGGGACACGAAATGCCTGTGGGTACAAGGTCGGCGATCTGGGAAGGCTGAGGTGCCCCCGTCTCAGCAGATGTGCTATTTTGTCACCAGGCCACAGAAGGACCTCCTGCCTGCTTCTAAGGACTGGTCAGCAGTGACAGAGTTTGGTGGAGGTACTGAGTGTCCCTAACCATTCTCCCCCTAAAGGTGTGTTTCAGGAGCCCTTCCTGGGGCCCTCGGGCCCTGAGCCCAGTGTGTGGTGTCTTTAAGGCTCTAATGGGGCCATGCTGAGCCTTGAGGATCCAGCTCTGGGGCTGGGCCTTGGCTGTCCAGATGGTGGACAAGAACTCGGGCCCTGACTTAGAAAGCTGTGCCCACTGGAGATGAGAAATAAAATCAAACAAAACAAGTCACCGAGACATGACTTGTTATGAGGTCCAAATCCAGGGGGCAGTCTGCCCTCTTGCTCAAATTGATCATGTCAGACACCCAGCTTTCCTTCCCATAGAGACCCCTCGAAGCATATCACCAGGCAAGCAAATGCTGGGAGCTTCCTGGGGGGAACTGAGACCAGGCCCCAGACGTGTTTGGCCTGAGGGTGAAGATGGAGCTGGTAAAGGCTCATGGAAACCTTTCTGGGGACTGTGGACAGGCGTGCTGGCTCACAGCACTGCAAGAGCAGGAGACACACGTGCGAGGTGAGGTCTGACCTGCACAGATGTGGGCAGAGGCCCTACCCTGACCTAGCCACACCCTGGGAGGGACCATTTGCACATCTGAAACTCTGAGCACATTGTAAGGAGCAAACCTCACAAGTCTGTGCCCCCAAGTCAGACTGCTGCCAAAGTCTTGTGTTCTCGACTTAGAACTGAGTCTTGTCACTAAAAACATGATCTTTCTATTGTTGAAGTGTGACACTCCTTCTTGATCCTAAGACATGTGTCACTTGGGGTAGAAGGTGGGGGAAGGATGTCAGCATCTTTGGTTTTCGTAGCAGAGGGCTCTGCAGATATGACCAGTGGCCCTCCAGTTAAGACCCTCCTTCTACCTCCTCTCCCATGAATCCTCCCGGTTTGCTCCTCATTCTCCTCCCCGGCCTGTGCGGACATAGCCCCTGGCACAGCTCTGCCCTGCACGTGGGGCTCTGGAACCACTCTGGGCCCTGACTCTGCTTTGGGCACTTGATCTTTTCCTTAAGTCCTTAGCCAACCCTATTGCAGAAGACTTGGGCATCCAAGACCTGGGATTAGGCCCCCACCTGCCAATCTCCTCCCCACTTCCTGCTTTAAAATGCTTAGTAGACTAACACTGTAAAATCTGAGAGGCTGTTTAGTGTTAGACACTGGAGAGACAGGTGAATTAGACACATTAGTCTAATTTGTCCTCCTTGAACAAATTAACTTTTTGGGTTTTTTTGCGGGGCAGGGAAGGGTAAGTGCTGAGGGAATGCAAATAGAGGGAAAGAATCAGGCTGGCTGGGGCCTAGGGGCCCATACCCTCCACTGAGGTATGAGTCCTAAGGAGCAGGCCGCAGTATTAAGACTCAATGAGGCAGGAAATAGGAGGCTTGTGTGTAGGTGAGCGCATAGCAATGGGTGACCTTAGGGAGCCCTGCCAGGAAGCTGTGCAAGTGGTCAGGGCACGGCATTGGGTCAGCCCTGGGACTCTCAATGCTGCCCCCACTGTGCCCGGCAAGGTCACGGGGTATGGGAGGTTGGCCCAGTCCCCTGTGCCCTCTTACTGTAAAAAGGCAGAGCTCAGATCCTGAGGAGACAGAGAAGGCAAGACATATTTAAGAGTAACAAAAAGAGAAATGAACACACAGAGGAAAACCATGATGGAGAGGGAACTGCTAAGATCCTGTAACAGGAATGACATTTTGCTTTTGTACAGTGCCTTGGCGAAATGAGGAGAATGGAGAAAATTCCAGAAAGTGCCAGCCCAGCTGGGACCCCTACCTTTCCTCCAAAGGCTGCCTCTGACACCAAAGATTCTCTCTGACCTGCAGCAGAGACCTGCCCTCTCCCTTGGCTCTGACCCCTCCCCTTAGAGACACCATGGGGTAGGATCTGAACTCTCACGTGTCCCCTCCACAGTTCCAAAGGAATCACATCCCATTGTCCTACAAGTCCCAAGGGTTCAAACACTGCCACCCCAGGGAGCCTCCCTGACCCTCAGCTTCTTCTTCCAGAGGGGTCTTCAAGGCCCTGGAGCTCAGTACTGCCTGACACAGCCCAGGCTGGGATGCCCTGGTGACAGCAGCAGAAGGAGCTGGCACTTAGCTTTCTGCACACCTCAGGATGGGCCTTTGGGTTCAGCCATGGCCAGGCACAGACTTTGTCAAGACCTGCCTTGGGGGTTCTCAGAACCCTCAGGGTTGACCACAGCCCTGAGCACTGGACCCTAGGAAGGCAGCAGGATCAGTGGCCCCATCACCAGGGCATTAATATCTTGGCTCTGCACCAAGCTCTGTTCTGGGTGCCCATGTACAGCAGAATCCTGGCCTGCCCTCATGGAGCTTGCAGCCTGGGTGTGTGTGATATGGTTGTAACATGAAGCTGACTGCTGAGTGACCCAGAGTATGAGGTCAAGCAGAGCTTGGGAGCCTCGATTCTGATCCCAGCTCTACTATTGACTGATTCTGCCACTGTGGGCAAATTCCTTTACCTCTCTGGGCCTTTCTCTCCTCTTCTATAACATGGGAAGCATACTAGGATCTGCCTCACAGACTTTCCATGAGGATTGAATATGTAAAAGTATTTAGCATTGTGTCAGCTCATGAAATATCAACGACCTCAGATATCCAGATGAAACCACCCTAATGGCAGAAAGTGAAGAGAAATAAAGAGCGTCTTGATGAAGATGAAAGAGGAGAGTGGAAAAGCTGGCTTAAAAAACAACATTCAAAAAGTGAAGATCATGGCATCTAGTCCCATCACTTCATGGCAAATAAATAGATGGGGAGACAATGGAAACAGTGAGAGACTTTATTTACTTGGGCTCCAGAATCACCGTGGACAGTGACCACAGCCATGAAATTAAGAGAGACTTGCTCCTTGGAAGAAAAGCTATGACTGACCTAGACAACAAATTAAAAAGCAGAGACACCACTGTGGTGACAAAGGTCCGTCTAGTCAAAGCTATGATTTGTCCAGTAGTCATGTATGGATGTGAGAGTTGGACCACAAAGAAGGCTGAGTGCTAAAGAACTGATGCTTTTGAACTGTGGTGCTGGAGAAGATTGTTGAGAATCTCTTGGACTGGCAGGAGACCAAACCAGTCAATTCTAAAGGAAATCAACCCTGAATATTCATTGGAAGGACTGATGCTGAAGCTGAAGCTCTAATACTTTGGCTATCTGATGGGAAGAGCTAACGCACTGGAAAAGATCCTGATGCTGGGAAAGACTGAGGGCAGGAGGAGAAGGGGGTGACAGAGGTTGAGATGGTTGGATGGCATCATCAGCTCAACAGACATGAGTTTGAACAAGCTCCAGGAGATGGTGAAGGATAGGGAAGCCTGGCACGCTGTAATCTATGGGGCTGCAAAGAGTTGGACATGACTGAGCAACTAAACAACAACAATAGCTCATGGTATCACTCAGAAGCAACAGATTCTAGGCTTTGGGAGACCATCCCAGACCTTCCAACTCAAGTACCTAAAACACCTGGACTGAGTTTTTCCCCAGAGAGCTCTTGTTTCTATGAAGCACATTTTAGACACACATCCACCCACTACAAATCCATCACCTCTTTAGTCTTGACAAAAACTTCTTTCTCACCCACAGGCCACACAGTTAAAAAGGGCTTTTCAGCTTTTTAATTTTTAAAACACATCACCTGAGAGAAGTTGTTGTGTGAGGAGAGAGCAGCACAGCCTGGGGAGGGGAGAGGGGTGGGGGCCTAACCCCTCACGGAGACCCTGCCCTCCACTCATGGCCACATCCTGGCAATGGGGGCCCTCCCCCCACATCCAACGCAAGCAAGGGCCAGAGGGAAGGGGTAAGGACAGTTTCTTGGTGGAGGGGGCATTTGAACTGGTCCACAGTGACTGGAAAGATCCTGACAAGCCGGCGGGCCTTCCTAGCTGCTGTGTGGAAATGATTTTGGTTCTCTTTGTTTTTACTCCAAGTGTGTGTGTGTGTCTGGAAGTTATGAGACACACTAATCACCTCGAAGCTGCTTCCAGTCCACATTTCTCCTCTGGGCTTGAGTGGAGCATTTTTAATTCCATAAAAAGAAAACCTAATCCAAAAAGTATTGATTTTAAATTTCTTTCCATCTCTTTCACTTAAAAACCAAGGTTCAGCTGCGGGTGGGTTTGGAATGGTGATCCCATCTTTATATACACAGACCAAATGCTAGTGCTTCTCAGCCAGAAAGCCTCAGCTCAGAATATATCAAAGCTTTACAGAGTAACTATTTTGCAGGGGAAGGGAGTGCTGCGCCTGGAGACTTAGAGTCACTGTCTCCGTTAAATCAGCGTTGGTTTGAGGATGCTACCTGGACTCTGGCTTGTGACACTGGCAGCAGTTGGGTCATTTCCTTTTTTAAGATGCAGGCCTGGGATGCCCACCCAGTTCAGCCCTGGCCCCACCTCCCTTCTGCCCAGAGCTTGGCTGGCGGCCCCCGGTCTGCCACTGAGGCCTGTGTGCTCTTGGTGACCTCACCCTCTGGTTCCCACTGCCCCCTACTGCCTGCACCCCACGCTCTGAGACAGAGCATGCCCTCCAGCGTCCATGTCCTCTCTCACACTGTGCTTCTGCCATTTGGCTCAATCACACATTTCCTTCTGGATGCCATTTAAATGCCAAATGCCACCTCCTCCAAGGAGCTTTCCATGACTGCCATACCTCAAGCACCTGCATCACTTTCTTAGCCTCTTTTCCCTGGGAAGCAGAATAGTGCAGTGGACAAGTCGTGTGTTTGGGAGTTGGAGTTGCCTCGGTTTAATCCTAGCTCTGCTATTGCCTGAGCTTCCTGGGTGGCTCAAGTGGTAAAGAATCTGCCTGCTAATGCAGGGGACACAGGCAGGAAATGACGGTTTGATTTCTGGGTCAGGAAGATCTCCTGGAAGAAGGACTGGCAACCTGCTCCAGTATTCTTGCCTGGAGAATCACCATGGACAGAGGAACCTAGTGGGCTACAGTCTGCAAAGAGTTGGACACATAGCGATGGAAAACACACACTCTCTCTCTACCCAAGTGGCGGGACAGCTGGACAGCCCTGAGGGGCCCCTGGGACTAAGGGGGCACTGCTTCTCTGGGTCTTGACAACCTTGTTAACTGTTCCAAAGACAAGTGTCAGAGTCCATGAATGGCTGCTTGCCACACTCCAGAGGTGTGCTGTGTCTTCTCCCCTACTCCTGCAGCCTGGGCTCAGGGAAGCACAGTAAGGCCTGTAAGACGTCCTTTGGGCAAGGGAGCTCCAGGAACTGCCCCTCTCCAATGGGGCACTCACCCGGAGCAAGACAGCTCAGAGGTACTGGCTTTCCAGCTGCTCCGTCAACATTCTAATGGTCCCAGAAACTCCAGGGGGACATGGGACAACCAGGTGTCTCCCTTGCCCATGGGGTGAGCACAACCCCTACCACCTGGGAATCTGGGATAACAGCGAGGACCTTGGAGGCTGCCAGGTCTGGAGCCCCAGGGCCAAGCAGGACAGAGCTGGAGGTCACGTGTCTCTGCCTGGCCTGGAGGCCCAGTTCCAGCTGTCCTACCACCATCTGTCCCACTTCAGTCATTCAGTCATGCAGACCAGGAATACAGCAGGTGCTTCGCCAGAGCTGAATGAAGGTCAATTCGTGAACCCTCGCCTAATACCTCCTTTGACCCTTTTTGTCTTACCACAAGGCGGAATACTTTCCTTCTCTCTCTGTCCATCCATCTTTTCCTTCTCTATCCCATCTCCATGCTTTCAGGCCATCTCAAGTCCATCTTCTTCCAAGAAGCCTGCTGACCCTCATGATATTTCCACAATACCTAGCACACAGCTCCTGTGGTTTATTTCCATATTCACGCATTGCCTTCTGCCCTGGGCCTCATTTCCCTAGATGGGTTGGGAGCTACAGAGTGCAAGCCCTGGGCCATCACTTCCTCTACCTCCTAAGTGAATGACTGGCCATGTCTCCATTCCCCAGAGTCTCTGGTGAGAAAGAAGCCTTTTCAGATAGAGTTTCAGATCCCAGGATGAGTGAAGGACCACAGCGTGGCTAGACAGGTGTCCTGCAGTTGGGGTCACCTGTCTCCCGGTTCACCCAACTCCTGGGGGGTCCAGTGGTCTGTCCTGGCACAGAATTAGCCCCATGCCTGCCATCTGCCTCCAGAGCTGCCTGAAGCCAGGCCATAAACCCTTGGCTAGAAAAATAACATGGGGGCTCCACGTGGCAGTAAGATGTGAGGGATTTAGCTCACCTGCCACAGCCAGGCACACAGTTTATTTCCACTCTTTTGGCCGACACTTCACTTGAGAAATAGAAATGGAGCAATGGCTTCTAAAGCAAAAGGAATTTTGTCTCAATTGCATTTGTATCCAAATGGGCAAAATAAATTCCAGTGCAGTCCCAAGTGTGCCAAGAGCAGGGTCTGGGTACCACGGGGTGTGACGGCCTTCCATCCCCAAGAGAATGACCAGGATGAAACACGAGGCCCTGGAGCAAATCTTCACAGTCTATTCGTGGTGGCACAGGCACAGCACTGGGAGGTGTGTCCTCCAGGCGGGTGTGCCCTCTCCCCTCCCAAAGGGTGCTCGGTGATTAATTATCACGTAGGTGGTCAGGGACAGCAGGGAGGAGAGTGATTGAGTAACATGGAATTTTACTTCCACATGTGCTGGGAAGCAAGCGAGTGAGACTACTTGCTGCTCTAAATGAACAGAATGTTTAGAGCTGCATCAATCAGCAGACACACTCAGCACCTGCACCCACCACTTAAACGCCAGCCAGTGCCAGGCGCATACCCACAGCGGAGCTGCAGAGCAGGGTCCCAGCAAGACCATGTTGGGGTAGGCTGCCAGCTTCCTCTGCATGACCCTTTGTGACCCTCGCTCAGTCATGTCCGACTCTTTGCAAGAGATTCTCCAGGCAAGAATACTGGAGTGGGTTGCTATTCCCTTCTCCAGGGGATCTTCCCCACACAGAGATCAAACCTGGGTCTCCCGTACTGCAGGCGGATCCTGTACCATCTGAGCCACCAGGGAAGTCCTTATGGAGGCAGGAGAGAGCCAAAACCTGAGTCTCCCCCCTTGGTCTATTGCTCTGCTTCCTGGCATGTCAGCAGCCCTCGGGGAGGTGGTCCCACAAGGGAAATGGGGGCCCATTATGGAGTTATACTTTCTGCAGGGTCTGTGGATCTTCACATAGATGTCTGAGGCCCCTGAAGCTTAGCTGTCCTTCACTTGTGGTCGCTTGTCTGCACCTGGTCAATTCACCGCCAGACTCCTTTTCCTTCATTATAACTCCATGGAGCCCTGTTTAAAAGCCAAGATGCTGGCTTGTTGGCCAGCTAGCCTGTTGGCAGGCAGAAACCCAGGCCCAGCAAACCCTTGATTGCAGTTTCCCACTCGTGCTGCAGTCTCCCCATGGGGCCCTCATTCTCCAGCTCCTCTCCATCCCCAGAGCCTTTTCCCACTGACTCCTGCAGGTTCTCCAAGGCCCAACCACCCACCCCGAGGCATGTAGCAATCTGATTAAAAGTGAAGTACACTGAAGGGAAGAGGTGAGAATACACTGGTGACATAGGGGATACAGGAAGAGAGCTGGGCTTGCAGAGAGGATGGCGAGTTCAGTCACCATGGTGATGACCAAGGGTTCCTGGGGTGAGGTAAGGGGCTGGTGAAGACCTACAGCTGGAAACTTGGTGTCTGGATGTGTGGGTGGGACAAAAACCTCTTGTAGAGAGAAACCTCCGTAAGTGTCTCAGGAAGGCCCTCCGCCTGCTTGTGTAAATAGAGTTTTACTGGAACGCAGCCACATTCATTGGTCTTACGGTTGCTTTTGTGTCACAGTGTCAGAGTATTCACTACCTGGCTCTCTATAGGAAACCTGTAAGAGGCTGGCAGAGGAGAGGAACTCACTCACAAAGGAGGTGGAGAAGAGGTGGAAGGCAAATGGGCATCTCTGGGGAGGGCTCAGCAGGGCCTGTAGAGGTGAAACCCACTAAAGGCTGAGGCGTGTCCCTGCTGGATGTGCCAATGGAGATCACCAGTGGCTGTCGCAGGCCTCAACTTCCTCATCTGTATGAGGCTGTGGAGGAGGTGGAGAGGGAAATAGACAGGCTGGAGAGAGAAGAACAAGAGGGAGGAGTAGGGCCACAGAGTCAGTGGGCACAGATGACCCATGGGTGGGATGCTTGGCTGTTTCACGGAGGAGAGGCGGCTGCAGGCATTAGGGTGTAAACACTTCTATATCAGAGCCAAGCCTTGAAAACGTCTGTGAAATATGAGTCTGCTTTCCTGCCTGGGATACAACTGTCCAGTCAGCTTTACAGACTGATTCTGCTTTAGCAGAGTCTCCATCTGGGTCTGCAGAAATGGGAGCTGGAGGGTAAGAGGGGAGCAGCAGGCCCAGGCTCAAACCTCATGTTCCTATTTCCTTGGGGCTGGCCCTTGCCAGGGTCAATTCACCAGTCCTTTCTCATCTCGTACCTACTTTCCACACCGGAGCCCGGAACACGTCTACTCAGTCTGTTGAGTTGAGGCCATGCCCTGCAGGCTCCATCCCTTCCTCCTGGGTCTGCACTGGCCCCTGGGTTCTCTGTGTAACCCAAGAGTTCAGCCAGCCAGGCCTGTCCCCAGTCCTCCTTCCTCTAAGTACTCCTTCCCAAGACTGTGCCTCCCTGCACCATGGGCTTTGGGGTCTCTGTCCCACCTTCCACAGCCCAGGCCCAGTGATCCACTCCAGGAGGGGTCTGCCCCTCCCCCGCACCGGCCTCCTAGAGTGAGTCTTCATGATTCCTCACAGTGGTGCCACAGCTAGACCTGTGGGCCAGCCCTTGAATCAAACAAAACAAAACAAAAAATCGGAAAAAAACCCAAAAAACAAAAAAAAAAACCCCAAAAAACCAAGAGTGTGAAGCTAAGTAGCAAACTCATCATTTGAAAATCTCACGTTTCCTGAGATGAGATGATTCCCATTAACCAAACACCTTCATTTTCAGAAAATCCATGTTCACAGCTTGCTCTGTAGAGCCTGCCCCCGCAAGTTATGGTTTATATTTTATTACAAGGTGAAAAGAGAGAGAAAAAAAAATTCTCACAAGGAAAAAAAAAAAGCCCACTGACTCTTTATAGCAACTCCCAGGGCATTTGATTTAAAGGGACATTGTCATCTTTAATGTTTTCATCCAGAGGAATTAGAGAGCGCCACCACGATAATTTAGAAGCTCCTGATTTAAGGGGCAGTCTCCGTGGTCTGGCTTCACTGTATTTCCCTTTTTATGGTTCCAGAGAGTATTTTCTGAGAGATAATAATGTTGGGTGATATTTCTCCTTTGTCATGTGGAGGCCCAAGAAGAAAATTAAAATAGGTCCTTTCTAACCCCCCTCTCTGAGGCCAGGCTGTGGCTCGAGGAGGACTGTCACGGGCCACCTGCAGCCACTTCATCTTCCCGAGGCCCGAGCCTGCCTTTTGGTGCCCCCACTGTGGAGATGGGGAGGCAGGCCGCCATCCTGGCCCTGCGGGAAGAGACTCCTGCACCAGCCGCTGGCCACAAGGGCTTCTCAATACCATGGCTTTCTGTGGCCCTTTCTGCTCCTATTTCTGCCTCCACATTCAGGTCTCCATCACCTTCCAATTTCACCAGCCCATCACTTTCCCTGGGTGCATCCCCTGCTTAGTCCTCAAGCTGGAGAAGCTTGATCAAGTCTCTTCCTGATTTCCTTGAACAGCTCAAACCCTGCAGCCTGATCTGGGGGCCTGTGGCAGAGACTGCTATGTGTTCACCTAACCTGCTTCCTGTCCCTCCTGTGGACACAGTTGGACTACATTTCCCAGCTGCCCTTGAGGTTGGGCATGGCCATATGACCGAGTTCTGGTCAATGGAGTGTCAGAAGGGACATATCCACGTCCTAGCTGGGCTCCCCCAAATCTGCTACAAGATCTTCTACTCTTTCTATCCCTCCATATACTGGCCAGGTGCAGGGCATCTGGTTAAGGAATCTGAGGCTTTGTGAGATGGTATAATAGAGCCACAGAAACAAAGATGCCTGGGTCCCTTTCTCATCATGTGGCCACAAAGTGAACCCCAGCACTGAACTATTACATGAGGAAGAAGGAATCTGTACTGTTAAACCCCTGAGATTTTGGGGTATCCGTGCCTGCATTCAGAGAAGGCAGTGGCAACCCACTCCAGTACTCTTGCCTGGAAAATCCCATGGACAGAGGAGCCTGGTAGGCTGCAGTTCATGGGGTCACTAAGAGTCGGGCACAACTGAGTGACTTCACTTTCACTTTTCAATTTCATGCATTGGAGAAGGACATGGCAAGCCACTCCAATGTTCTTGCCTGGAGAATCCCAGGGATAGGGGAGCCTGGTGCGCTGCCGTCTATGGGGTTGCACAGAGTCAGACACGACTGAAGCGACTTAGCAGCAGCAGCAGCAGTGCCTGCATTTAGCCTCCCTAACACAAGCCCTTGATGCTCTGGTTCTCATCTCTCCCTCCAGCATCACCTTATTTGCCTGTGACACAGGGATGCACCGGCCATGCAGGATGGTCTGGGGCCTTCCCATGTCTGCACTTTTTCTTGGGCTGTTCCCTCTAACTGGGCTACCCTTCCCTATTTGCCTATGTAATGCAATCCATCCTTCTCTGAAGACTTCTGGCATCTCTCTGATTGGAGGTGTTATACCCTTCTCAGTTTTCAGGGCATTCTGTGGGTACCCATTTCACAGACAAGGGAAACCTGTCTCTGCACATGTACTGATTTCCCAGAGGACGGTGAACTCCTTGGGGGCAAGGACCACATCTCCCTCATGCCCAGAGTCAGAAGCTGTGCTGTGTGGTGGCCGGGGAGCCAGCCTTGGGGCCAGACCCTCTGATGTGAGTTTTAGCCATACTATTACTTACTGACACCTGGGGCCTCAATTCCTCTTCTGTAAAACAGGGATAAAAAAGAAGAGTCCACCTCACAGGAGTTAGTCCCAGGTCCATGTGCCACCCCCACTCCTCTGCCAGTCATCGGCTACGGCTGGGGCGCTTCTCTCCTCATCCCACTCTGATACGCGTAGCTTTTCACTGACCATAGTCTCTCTGATGCTTCTCTTGTTTTTACATCCACTAGGTGATATAAACATCCAAGTAGATTACCCTACCAACCCTCCACCTTACAAATAACAACAGACTGAAAAAGCTTATCTTCAAGCATCCTCCTCTCTGATCACTCCCAAATCTTTTCTGGTTTATCCTCTCTGGTATCCAGATTTCAAAGTCTTCAACTCTACTGACCAACCATCTACTTTGCCATCAACCCCCTTATGATGTCACTTCCTTCTCACCCAGCTTTAGCTCCATGGAATTTGCATCTCTGGAACCAAGCATTGCACACAACCTCAATTCCCTGCTCCCTCAGCACTCCCTCAGCCTTGATTAGTCCTGTCTGTGTGTTCTTACTGTGAAATTCAGACTAAAATTGAAGAAAGTGGAGAAAACCACTAGACCATTCAGGTATGACCTAAATCAAATCCCTTATGACTATACAGTGGAAGTGAGAAATAGATTTAAGGGACTAGATCTGATAGACAGAGTGCCTGATGAACTATGGATGGAGGTTCGTGACATTGTATAGGAGAGAGGAATCAAGACCATCCCCAAGAAAAAGAAATGCAAAAAAGAAAAATGGCTGTCTGAGGATGCCTTACAAATAGCCGTGAAAAGAAGGGAAGCAAAAAGCAAAGGAGAAAAAGAAAGATATACCCATTTGAATGCAGAGTTCCAAAGAATAGCAAGGAGAGATAAGAAAGCCTTCCTCAGTGATAAATGCAAAGAAATAGAGGAAAACAATAGAATGGGAAAGACTAGAGATCTCTTCAAGAAAATTAGAGATACCAAGGGAACATTTCATGCATAGATGGGCTCAATAAAGGACAGAAATGGTATGGAACTAACAGAAGCAGAAGATATTAAGAAGAGGTGGCAAGAATACACAGAAGAACTATACAAAAAAGATTTTCATGACCAAGATAATCACGATGGTGTGATCACTCACCTAGAGCCAGACATCCTGGAATGTGAAGTCAAGTGAGCCTTAGGAAGCATCACTACAAACAAAGCTAGTGGAGGTGATGGAATTCCAGTTGAGTTATTTCAAATCCTAAAAGATGACGCTGTGAAAGTCCTGCACTCAATATGTCAGCAAATTTGGAAAACTCAGCAGTGGTCACAAGACTGGAAAAGGTCAGTTTTCATTCCAATCCCAAAGAAAGGCAATGCCAAAGAATGCTCAAACTACCACACAATTGCACTCATCTCACAGGCTACTAAAGTAATGCTCAAAATTCTCCAAGCCAGGCTTCAGCAATACATGAACCGTGAACTTCCAGATGTCCAAGCTGGTTTTAGGAAAGGCAGAGGAACCAGAGATCAAATTGCCAACATCTGCTGGATCATCGAAAAAGCAAGAGAGTTCCAGAAAAACATCTATTTCTGCTTTATTGACTATGCCAAAGCCTTTGACTGTGTGGATCACAATAAACTGTGGAAAATTCTGAAAGAGATGGGAATACCAGACCACCTGACCTGCCTCTTGAGAAACCTGTATGCAGGTCAGGAAGCAACAGTTAGAACTGGACATGGAACAACAGACTTGTTCCAAATAGGAAAAGGAGTACGTCAACGCTGTATATTGTCACCCTGCTTATTTAACTTCTATGCAGAGTACATCATGAGAAACACTGGGCTGGAGGAAGCACAAGCTGGAATCAAGATTGCTGGGAGAAATATCAATAACCTCAGATATGCAGATGACACCACCCTTATGGCAGAAAGTGAAGAACTAAAGAGCTAATGAAGTTCTTTAGAAGAAATAAAGAACTAATGAAAGTCAAAGAGGAGAGTGAAAAGTTGGCTTAAAGCTCAACATTCAGAAAACTAAGATCATGGCATCCAGTCCCATCACTTCATGGCAAATAGATGGGGAAACAGTGGAAACAGTGGCTGACTTTATTTATTTGGGCTCCAAAATCACTGTAGATGGTGATTGCAGCCACAAAATTAAAAGACACTTACTCCTAGGAAGGAAAGTTATGACCAACCTAGACAGCATATTAAAAAGCAGAGACATTTCTTTGTCCACAAAGGTCCGTCTAGTCAAGGCTATGGTTTTTCCAGTGGTCATGTATGGATGTGAGAGTTGGACTATAAAGAAAGCTGAGCGCCGAAGAATTGATGCTTTTGAACTGTGGTGTTGGAGAAGACTCTTGAGAGTCCCTTGGACTGCAAGGAGATCCAACCAGTCCATTCTGAAGGAGATCAGTCCTGGGTGTTCATTGGAAGGACTGATGTTGAAGCTGAAACTCCAATATTTTGGCCACTGATGCAAAGAGCTGACTCATTTGAAAAGACCTTGATGTTGGGAAAGATTGAGGGCAGGAGAAGGGGACAACAGAGGATGAGATGGTTAGATGACATCACCAACTTGATGGACATGAGTTTGAGTTAACTCCGGGAGTTGGTGATGGACAGGGAGGCCTGCGTGCTGGGTTCATGGGGTCGCAAAGAGTCAGACACGAATGAGCAACTGAACTGAACTGTGTGCTGTATGCTTACATCTGAGTAGCTGAAAATGGCTGCGGACAGCTCACCACCCTGCTGACTCGGTTCCCTTTGGGTTCATGACTCTGTGCGTCATGTGATGTGAGCCCTTCATGCTGCCTGGTGACCACCCCACCTTCTGTCCAACTGCCCACCCTCCCATTTTCCTAACAGATTGTTCCAGACTTTCTCTCTCCTCAAGCCTCCACATCTCCTCTTCTATCCTCACTCTCAGCCATGACCTTGCTTCCTGACTCACAGAGAAAATAGATGTCTACACGGGTTACTGCCACATCCTTCCACCTACCTGCACCTGCACTCACCCAGCAGGCTCCTCTCCTGTTGGTACGGCTCTACCAGCCTCACCCTAGGACAGCCCCATCACCCCAGCACTAGACTCTACCTGCCCTCACCTGCTCAGAGAAGTTTCTCTGTTCCTCACAACAAAACTCCTCGGATGAGCTCTTTATACCTTGTGTCTCCAGTTCCTCTGTTCCCACTCACTTTTGCCCTCTGGCCCTGCCATCCAGTGAAAGCTGCTCCTCCAGGTCACGAAAGACCCCAGAACTCAGGGCCCAGCGCTCTCTTCTCTGTCATCTGAATCTCCCAGTTGCATCCGCACCACTTACCACTTCTGGCATACGCTTCTGTTGGTTTCCAGGACATTGTGCTTGTCTGGTTTCCCTCCCATCTCTCTGGCTTCTTCCTCTAACTCTTTTGCCAGCTCCCCCACCCCCATCTCCTGACCTCTTCACACTGAAGACTCAGTCTTGGATGCTCTTCTCCATCGACACTCACCACTCAGTGATCTCATCCAGCCTCCGTGCTTCAAACACTACCAGTAAGCTAAGGACTGGCATGTTCCATCTTGGGGCTGGACCTTTCCCTAACTCAGTCTTGTATGCCCAGCTGCCTGTTAGCATTGCCACTTGGATGTCTCGTAGGCACCTCAAACTCCATATGCCCCCAATGTAACAGCGATCGTCCCTCCCAAACCTACTCCACCCACAGTCTCCTTCATCACAGGAAATGGCAACTCCATCCTTCTGGTCCTCATGCCAAAACCTCCGAGTCACTCTGGACTCACCTCTTCTCTTGTAACCACAGCCAGTCCAGCAGCAAATTTCCTTGGTGTTACCCTTCAAAACACCCACTTTTCACCACCTGTCACGTTGCCCTTCACCACCATTATCTCTCCCCCAGATTATTGTAACAGCCTCCTGTCTTGACTGCTTGCTTCCACCCTTGGCCTGCAACAGTCTATTCTCACAACAGTAGCTAGAGTGATTCATTTAGAATACAAAGCCAGATTATGTCACTCCTCAACTTGAAACCCTCCAAAGACTTGATGTTTCATCCAGTGTAAAAACAAGCCTTCATACTAGCATCCAGGGTCCTGCAGGGCCTCTGACCTCATACCCTCCACCCCATACCACTCCAGCCACCAGACCTGTGCTCACCCAAGGGCCTGGGATGTTTTCTCAGGTGACCTTGTGGCTAAGTGCCCATCCCTCCAACACCCGGCTCACACAGCCCCTGCTTAGCGAGGCCTTCCCTGGACTATGGTGTTTAACTTCTGCTGCCCACCTGCTGCTACCTGCCCCCACCCTGTCCTCCCTGGTCCTCTGTGTTGATCTCAAATCACATCTCTTCTTCTAGTCTATTTTCTGTTATTGTTTATCTCTGTCTCCTCACTGGGATGCAAGTTCCATGAGACTGAGACTCTGTCTGCTCTGTTTTGAAACCTGGTGAATACCACGGCCTAGGACAGCACTGCCAGGAGGTGTTTGTTGTGTGAGTGACTGCACCCTGCTTCTGAGGTTAAGTGCTTTTCACCTGCAGACCAACCTCGAGGGGTTGGGGGTTCTGCAAGGGCGCCTGTGAGGCCACATGGGTAGGACGCCCTGGCCTATCTCCACTGCATCAGGAGGCCCTCTATAATCAGTAATTGCAACTTTGATGCAAAATTTCTTGAAAAAAGGCTCTCTACAGGAGCCAATGGCACCTCACTCCAGTACTCTTGCCTGGAAAATCCCATGGATGGAGGAGCCTGGTGGGCTGCAGTCCATGGGGTCTCTAAGAGTCAGACAACTGAGCGACTTTCCTTTCAGTTTTCACTTTCATGCATTGGAGAAGGAAATGGCAACCCACTCCAGTGTTCTTGCCTGGAGAATCCCAGGGACAGGGGAGCCTGGTGGGTTTCTGTGTATGGGGTCGCACAGAGTCGGACATGACTGAAGCGACTTAGCAGCAACAGCAGCACAGAAGCCAAGAGGACCATTTTTCATGGCAAAGGGCATCACTCGAAACTGTCTTGCACTAATGTGTCCTGACTCACGTGTGAGATCGCAAAGCATTTTGCAAGCATATACTAATTGATTTGTTCAACATCCCTGCCAGAGAGAGGAGGAATCAGTACCCTGATTAAAGAAAGAAGACTCAGCTCATGATTGAATCAGGCACAAGGATGGAGTGTGGGGAGTCCCGGGGTGCCAGGCATGGAGAGGAAACTCCCACCTGTCCTCAAGCCGAAGCTTAAACGTGGTCACAGATGGGCTCATCACAGAAGTACTGAGGAGGGGTGGGCGCTGCAGTTGCAGTGTCTTCTGGGTTCCAAGCTGGGGGACCATGGGCAAGTTCCTTAATCTTGCAGAGCCTTGCTTTCCTCAACTCTAAAATGGGCATAAATGGCATCCTTTTCATCAGGATCGCTGTCACTAGGTAAGATAATACGAAACTGGTTACCACCCAACAAATGTGACCACTGGTAACAAATGCCACAGCCTCTGCTGCCCACCTCCCCTGTGTGCCTACTGTGTGCCTGACTGGCCCAGCTCCCTGTCACTCACAGCCACAGAAGCCCCAGGCTGGACACAGGAGCCTCAGGAAGAGCTTGCCAGAGGGGTCCTGGCCAACTGGGAGGAGGGCCCTGTAGCCCCACCGTGGTCCTTCACAGACCTCTGGTCGGGCAGACTATAGAAGAAGGGGACTTCTGGTGGAGCGGCCTGTGTGGGCCAGGATGCTGCGGGGTGGGAGTGTGTGGGCTTGGGCGAGCCACGTCCACTTCTCTGGATACACCCCACTCCTCTAATCCCTGGTACCCGCGAGGCCAACACCTGACAAATGTGACGTACCACAGGGACCCTGCTAAAACACTCTGGGCATCACAGCAGCTGGAATTCCTTGAGTGGCAGTGCAGCCGAGCTCGGACTCTGAGGCCAGACTCCGGGGTTCAAGTCCTGACCCTCAATCCCAGCTCTGAGATGCAGCAAGTTGCTCCAGCGCTCGATGCTTCTGGGCTTTTTCTACAGAAAGGGGCTAACAATGGTTCCTCCCTCGCAGCATGCTGCCAGGATTAGTGGATTCCCTTAGAGCTGTACCATGGCACATGCTAGGTGCTCAATAAGCACTGGCTCTTAATCCTGTTATTATTTTCTGAGACTGATTATACGGCTTCAGAAACAAGCTCTGTGACACACGCCGGGCCCTGCAGCTGCTCTGTGCCAGCACCCTGGGGTGTCTGCACCAAGTGTTGGGTTGTGGATCAGCCCCCACAGCAGACACCCCATCATGGGAGGGCTTCCTCACATGGGCCCAAACCACTCCCTCAGCCAGTAACTTGAGGACAGGGTGACACAGCCAGGCCTGCTGCAGTCACCGCTGTGTCCCCAGGGCCCAGCCAGCCACCTGCTAAGCATGAGTGGAAACGGGCGAGCAAATATTCACCTGTTGTTCCACTTGGAGGTGTTTCCCTAAACTTGTGTTTACCTAACAGGATTAAGAGCCAATGCTTATTGAGCACCTAGCATGCGCCATGGTACAGTTCCTAACCTGATGGCTTTGTGACTTCAAAGACCACAGCTGTCACATGTAAAGCTTCCTCCAGTAAACCGAGCCACACTGCTTAACCATCTGACACTTGCCAGGCGTGTCTCAGTTCACTCTGGAAGCTTACTGTCCTCTACAAGGACCACTGGGACAGCTGCTGGTCAGGCCACACATCCTGGAAGCACCAGAGTATTCCCGTTCAAGGATTAGAAATGGGAACTGGGGTTGGGAAGCCATCCCTGTACACTCAGGGAGATGCCATGGCTGTGCTGTTGTAAGGACCACATGCTGTCCTGTGATGAAGGTCATCTCCCGCTCCATGGACATATTGGCAGAGCCTGCAGGGCCTCAGCCTTCTGAGTGGCTCTTCTTTAAAGGAGCAGGCTTAGTGCAGACAGTCTAGTCCAACACAAGCCTTTTGAAGTCGAGCTGCCCAGAGTCTGGGCCTGTGAAAATTCTGTCCACCCAGCTGCCCAGCCGGGACTGCCCACAGAGGAGCTGTGGCCAGCAGTCTGGTGGCCATGGATCATGGGCTTGGGCTGAGTGTGCCCTTCTCTCTAAGCAAGATCAATGACCTCTCCTGACCTCAAAGGGAGAGGCTCACACAAGTGTGGAGGCTCAGGTGGGGCCCACATGAACAGATAACCCCAATCCCTCCTCCTGTGTCCAATTAACCCCAGGTTTGCCCGCCTCTCCAATACCACAGCCGCCCGGAGACACTAATCAACAGCCCATCTAACTGCTTAGAGCTTTCCCTCCTTCGTCTCCACCTTCCCTTCACAAGAGCTGCTTTCAGACTCTAACCAGGTAGTGGTGGGAGGCAGGGAGGTGGCTGGAATCTGGGCATGAATTGTTCCAAAGTGAACAATCAGCCTCTGAGTGATGGAGGCCTGACTCTCGGGGACCAGGAGCCCTGCTCAGCCCATGCTTTCATTGTTAATTTAGAGAATTCAAGGAAAACATTCCAAGTGGAAGCGCATTGGCAAGCCTCTTCAATTAGAGGCAGCTACTGACTGCCTCTCCATACGGCGGAAGCTGCTGCTCCCTTAGAAGCTCCACCGGCAGCCCTTAGAAAGCCTCCCACCACCTGCCCTCCTGTCTGAGACAGGGTGTGTGGGTCCCTGGCTGGAAGCAAGGGAAGCGGGGGCAAGGTGCTCTGTGATGGTGGGGCTGGGGAGGGTGGCCCTAGGGAAAACTCACATGACTGTGTGGGGCACAGCCTGAGAATCCACGGACACGTGTCTCAGGTGAGACAGGCCAGGTTGCCTCTGAGGCTCCCTGCAGCTGTGGCCCCTGCTGCTCACTGTCTAGACCACCCCCACCCTGCTGGCTTCACACCCACACCCCTCCACCCTCCCGCCCGTGAACCTTCCACATGTCCCATTTCTTCTGAAGCCTGAAGCCCTGAGTTCCATCAGAAAGTGTTTCATCGACTGCCCACCAGTCCACAGGATGGTAATTCTGTACATGACCCAACCCTCGGGTCACCAGGGTCACCAGTGGGGGCAGGGCTGCAATCCTGAAGGTTTGGTCAGGACAAAGCAGGACCCCCAGTTCTGCCCTCAGCTCACACCTACCCCAGGACCACCGTCTTCACAGAAAGAGAGACAGCCTGAGTGCACTGAGTCCACTTGTCCACTCAGCACGCCCAGGTGTCAGGGCTGGCTGGGCCGTGGGGAGCCTCAAGAGCTCTGTCAATGCTCTTATTTGACCTCTAGTCCTTTTTGGCCCAACTCCCAACCCACTGTTGATCTGTCTGAGCCAGCCTTGGGTGGCTCCCACTGACCCTTAGACCCCTCACTGTGCCCAGTGCGCTGGGTGCTGGTGGCCCCACACATGGGCCAGTGCAGCTGCTGCCTGGATAGCACTCAGCCTGCCACGCTCTCTTCAGCTGTCACCCCACACCCAGGCATCAGCAGGGGAACCCCAGGGGGTGGGGGTGGTCCTGAATGGCAGTGCTGTTCCCAGCCATCCTGCTGATAACAGCAGCAGCTTTCTAAGCACTGCTGCAGAGAGATGGGATTTGAGGCCTGGGATCAATAGGGCTACCAATAGAGATAGCAAGGGAACATTTCATGCACAGATGGGCTCAATAAAGGACAGAAATAGTATGGACCTAACAGAAGCAGAAGATATTAAGAAGAGGTGGCAAGAATACACAGAAGAACTATACAAAAAAGATCTTCATGACCAAGATAATCATGATGGTGTGATCACTCACCTAGAGCCAGACATCCTGGAATGCGAAGTCAAGCGGGCACTAGGAAGCATCACTACAAACAAAGCTAGTGGAGGTGATGGAATTCCAGTTGAGTTATTTCAAATCCTAAAAGATGACGCTGTGAAAGTCCTGCACTCAATATGTCAGCAAATTTGGAAAACTCAGCAGTGGTCACAGGACTGGAAAAGGTCAGTTTTCATTCCAATCCCAAAGAAAGGCAATGCCAAAGAATGCTCAAACTACCACACAATTGCATTCATCTCACAGGCTACTAAAGTAATGCTCAAAATTCTCCAAGCCAGGCTTCAGCAATACATGAACCGTGAACTTCCAGATGTCCAAGCTGGTTTTAGAAAAGGGAGAGGAACAAGAGATCAAATTGCCAACATCCTCTGGATCATTGAAAAAGCAAGAGAGTTCCAGAAAAACATCTATTTCTGCTTTATTGACTATGCCAAAGCCTTTGACTGTGTGGATCACAATAAACTGTGGAAAATTCTTCAAGAGATGGGAATACCAGACCACCTGACCGGCCTCTTGAGAAACCTATATGCAGGTCAGGAAGCAACAGTTAGAACTGGACATGGAACAACAGACTTGTTCCAAATAGGAAAAGGAGTACGTCAACGCTGTATATTGTCACCCTGCTTATTTAACTTCTATGCAGAATACATCATGAGAAACACTGGGCTGGAGGAAGCACAAGCTGGAATCAAGATTGCTGGGAGAAATATCAATAACCTCAGATATGCAGATGACACCACCCTTATGGCAGAAAGTGAAGAAGAACTAAAGAGCCTCTTGATGAAAGTGAAAGAGGAGTGAAAAAGTTCGCTTAAAGCTCAACATTCAGAAAACTTAAGATCATGGCACCTGGTCCCATCACTTCATGGCAAATAGATGGGGAAACAGTGGAAACAGTGGCTGACTTTATTTTTCTGGGTTCCAAAATCACTGCAGATGGTGACTGCAGCCATAAAATTAAAAGACGCTTACTCCTTGGAAGGAAAGTTATGACCAACCTAGACAGCATATTAAAAAGCAGAGACATTACTTTGTCCACAAAGGTCCGTCTAGTCAAGGCTATGGTTTTTCCAGGGGTCATGTTTGGATGTGAGAGTTGGACTGTGAAGAAAGCTGAGCGCCGAAGAATTGATGCTTTTGAACTGTGGTGTTGGAAAAGACTCTTGAGAGTCCCTTAGACTGCAAGGAGATCCAACCAGTCCATCCCAAAGGAGATCAGTCCTGGGTGTTCATTGGAAGGACTGATGTTGAAGCTGAAACTCCAATACTTTGGCCACCTCATGCAAAGAGCTGACTCATTTGAAAAGACCCTGATGCTGGGAAAGATTGAGGGCAGGAGGAGAAGGGAACAACAGAGGATGAGATGGTTGGATGGCATCACCGACACAATGGACGTGAGTTTGGGTAAACTCCAGGTGTTGGTGATGGACAGGGAGTCCTGGTGTGCTCCGGTTCATGGGGTCGCAGAGTCGGACATGACTGAGTGACTGAACTGAACTGAACCAATAGGGCTGGACGTGCACAAGAAGAGGAGGCGCTCGATGTGCTTTCACTTGTGGGAGCTGAGAAGGGAATCACTGCTTAATGGGTTTGGGTCTGGAAGGAAAGCATCTCTCCACAGGGTCCTGGGAGCATGGGGATACCTGTTCTGAGTGACAGGCCTGCTCCCTAGGGGGCCCCACCCTCCCCTGTGGGGCTGAAGCCCACTGGCCCTAAGGGGCTCTTTCTGTGGTGCCGTGGGAAGGGGACCTGGTAAAGTGTCTGAAAGCACCTGCGGCCCACAGACTTTGGGATCCAGAAAGAGCCCACGTTGCCCTGCTCTGCACCAGCATGTGGTGAAAGGCCCTCAGAGAGGATGCGGCCTCAGGGATCCCTCCCTCTGCCCCATCCCAGAGTCACAGATCGTGGGGAACTTTCTGGACGTTGAACTCTGGGGGAAAAACTGAAGACTCTAAAAGGTCTTGTCTAGGGTAGGGCATGTAGCCAGTGACTCAGTGTTCAGGTATGACCCATGCACACCTGCCTCGGTGTTGGGGTCTGTGTTAGCAGCTGTGGGCCCCCGGGAGGCCCCCAGCTTCCTGGCCTCAGTTTTCCTTATTCTCAGAACATGGGGCTGGGAGGAAGCCCTGCCAGGGGCGGGCGCAGCATCTGGCACATGGCTCTGAAGCCCTGTCAGTGCCTCACCAGTGGGGCTGTATCTGGAGAGGCTTGAGAGTGTTCAGGAAGATGAGTGAACCAGAGAAGGCACTCAGGGGGCCATCCGCCCACCTCACCGCCCCTCCTACTACCTGTGGAGGGCCGAGTCCTTTGGGCCCCATTTCCACTCCCACTTGGATTCGATTTGCAATCCTGACAAGTGTACAAACAGTTATTGTGCCTGAAACACCTGAAGACAAACGCCGGTGCCATCTGGAGCAGAACGGCTCACCAGGGCTCAGCTTGCAGCTGCCTGGGAGGGGGTGTCTCGCACAGCCTCCCTCCACCTCCCCTGGGCAGACCACACTGTGGAGGGTCCCAGAGTGGGACCATAGTGGGGGACTGGGAATCCTGGCTGAAGCCTGAAATGGAAAGCCACTGCCAAGCAGCCCCATACGTGGAGAGCAACAGAAGGCCAACTGATCAGCAGTCCTCAGCTCCCCGCCCCCCGAGTGTCCACAGGCAGGAGGAGCGTCGGGAGATACTAGAAGGTCTGCACAGAGGAGACTGGTCTGCCTGGAGCTCTGCTGAGACTGCTCGCAGTCCAACAGACTGCTTATGCGTGTTGCTTGTGCCAGTCCCTGCCTGGATCCCTGGGTCCAAAAACAACAGCAGAGTCCAGAAGCAGAGGCACAGGTCTGAGGCCCCCAGAACCCCATCAGATTCTGTGTGAGCTGAAACAGGAACTCGACGCTTGGAGCTCGTGGCTGGGAGCAGCTTGCCTCCCACCAGAATGGGAATATATTCTCCGTCAGTGGGGACGCCTCCCAAGTCCCCACTTTGCTGCAAAGGGCATTTTAATTTCACCCCACTCCTTGGCCTGGGGCCTCCTTACAGCGCCTGGAGCCTCCAGGAGGCATCTGGTAAGGACTTGTCAGATGCTGTAGATATAAGGGGATCTAAAGACAGATTTGCATGCTTCCCTGGTGGCTCAGTCAGTGAAGAACCTGCTGCAGTGCAGGAGACCCACGTTCAATCCCTGGGTCGGGAAGATCCCCTGGAGAAGGAAACGGCAAACTACTCCAGTATCCTTGCATGGAAAATTCCATGGACAGAGAAGACTGATGGGCTTCAGTCCATAGAGTCACAAAGACTCGGACACGACTGAGCAACTACTACTACTACTACTACTACTTACTACTACTACTGGTGGCTCAGATGGTGAAGAACCTGCCTGCAGTGCAGGAGACCTGGGTTTGATCTCTGGGTCCGTAAGATCCTCTGGAGAAGGGAATGGCTACCCACTCTGGTATTCTGGCCTGGAGAATCCATGGACAGAGAAGCCTGGCAGGCTACAGTCCATGGAGTCAAAAGGAGTCTGACATGACTGAGCGACTAACACACACACACACACACACACACACACACACACACACACACACAGGGTAGATTTGCACTCTCCCACAGAAGGCCAGCTTTGAGGGAAATACCGGTCCTACCAGGAAAGGGGTGAATAAAGTAGAGCAGGGGTGAGGGCTGTCTTGGCAGAGGGCACCTCTCTGCCAACCCAGTGATACAGATAACACAACACACCTGAAGAACAATAGTGGGCAGCTGACCCCGCTCAGTGCCACATGGGCAGTAGGGTTAACTCCACCACCAGGAACCCCCCTGACTTGCATTCTCCCCGAGAACCACTACAACCGTCTTGAACCATCTCTCTTCACTACTGTTTAGAAAACTCCAGCATGGTCTTTCATCCTTCCCACAAGTGTTTATCAAGCACCTGCCATATACCAGTTTCTGCCTCATGGAAAGCTCTGGGTTTATCTCTCTCTCCTGCCCCTTTGTCCTCCAGCTGGAACAAGATGCCTCAGACAATAACAACCTTGCCTGCTCTCAGAGGCAGCCCCTACTTTGCCGTCTTTGTCCCCTGGCTTTGTTATTGCCTCGCCTGTTCTGCTGCTACCTGCGTCCAGGCGCTCTTGGTCATGTGGCCTCTGCCCATGCTTTAGTCACTCACCATCGTCCCCAGCCCTCAGGCTGGAGAGTGGCTGGAGAGTAACATTCATGATAAAATGAGGACCGGTGAGCCAGCAGGTATGGCTGATGCAGAGGACACCTGGATGGGTCACGGCCGGTGGTCTAGGGTCTCCAACTAGCCCCTAGTGTGCCACCGGAGTGCCTGCTTCAGGCAGCAGCAGCAGCTTGGGCATCCCCCGCCCTTCCCTTCTCTCTCTGCCTGTCCAGGTCCCGTCTGTGCCCGGGGCCTGGCTCTCTAGCCACCACCTTGCCAGGGACCATCCTGGTGCTGGGATGTGAGTGCTCCCCCCACTCCTGCCTCAAGAGTGGCCCCCATGCTGCCCACCCAGGCGGTCGCTGTGCCCATGTGAGCAGAGCCCTAGCACCTCCACTCCCCAGCATCTCATTCCTGTGCAGACCGTAAGCTGGGCAAGCAGAGTGGTGGTGGAGGTGGGGGTCTTATGGGACACTGTCACAGAGCCTGAATTAAGGTGGCTGGAGAGGAAGGGAAGACCATGAGGCAGAGGATAGGGATTTATGCTCCAAGTACTTCCTGGGCATGTACAGCCCTGGGAGAGCTCTCAGACACATACCTGGTGGGTCTTGCCATGCCTCAGAGCACTGGGGTCTCAGGAGCCACAGAGGCCACCCCCAGGCCACACCCACACCAAGACGCAGGTGCTGCTGGTTGGATGAGGAGGCAGCGAGCTGGGGTGGGGGGCACCTTGCCTTACTTTCTGGGATCTTGCCTGGAGTCTGGGAGGCAGTCTCAGCATCTGAGGGGTCCCTTGCAAAGCTGGGCTCTGGGCAGCTCAGCCATTCACATCCCAAACCTTCCTAGCATCCCAATCCCAGGGAGCAAGTTTGGAAATCAGTAACGTGAACTTCAGTGCTTAATTGCACATTTAGGGCCTTTGGAGCCCTCACAAAAGCTTTGCAAAAACACAAGATTTACAAGGACAGTAAGGTGCTATCCTGGTAAAGAGCTGACATTTAAATGGTTCTCATTTTATATTTTTGTAATGAAATGCTTTGTTTCATCTGCAGCCATTTCTATGTATTTTCTAACATTCAGAGAGCTGTCTGTTCTGTACAAAACGTAAGCCTCTCTACAGTTTGTACATCAGGCTGGCTGGGTGATATGTGAGCATAAGACCCAGAGCCTGGCTGCAGTCCTGCTGGGAGTCCTTACCCTGGAACAGGAACAAACAAGGTATCCAGCCACCCTAACCCTGCTTCTCTCTCCAAGACTTTTTTTCATTTTGTTTTTTTTTTTAAATCACCAAAGCATCGCATTTTAATGAGTTTTCTTTGCAATTTGTATATAATAGATTTTCAATAACAACCTGTAATTAGTTCATTTCTACTGTTCAATTGCTCTGCACTAAGGCCATTGACAGCTTCCAGCTGGGATCTTTAAAAATGGAAAGTGCTTGAAATCTCAGCTCCTGACAATGTTAGCAAGTGCTAGGCTCTACAATTTAGCTGTTAGCAGCAAATCACTGGAGATGGGAAAGAGGTGGTCTCGATTTGAAACTTCCAAGACCCTCTGCTTGCCAAGTGTATTTATTTCTTCATATACTTCATCCCTTTCACTGAACAAAGATTTACCAAGGGCTTTCTGGACGTCAGACCCCACGCTAAGCGTGAGCCCATGGTGAGCAAAACAGCCTCCAGCCTCATGGAGCTTATGGACTATTATGGGCCAGATGACGATGACAGAGCACAGAGTGACAAGGAGTGGGAACACACAGAAATCTTTATCATCACCATCATCACCTCCATCACTGACCTACTTGGCTGATGACTACTTAGCATTTACCATATACAGGGTATCATTCTAAACACTTTACACAAATTATCTCACTTAGTGTCGGGTAACCTACGTGGGATTTGATGCTTTTGAACTGTGGTGCTGGAGAAGACTCTTGACAGTCCCTTGGACTGCAAGGAGATCCAACCAGTCCATCCTAAAGGAAATCAGTCCTGAATATTCATTGGAAGGACTCATGCTGAAGCTCCAATATTTTGGCCGCCCGATGTGAAGAGCCGACTCATTGGAAAAGACTCTGATGCTGGGACAGATTGAGGGCAGGAGGAGAAGGGGGCAACAGAGGATGAGATGGTTGGATAGCATCACTCAGTGGACATGAATTTGAGAAACTCTAGGAGATAGTGGAGGACAGAGGAACCTGGCATGCTACAGTGCCTGGGGTTGCAAAGAGTTGGACATGGCTTAGTGACTGAACAACAACCTTATGTGGTGGTTATTATACCCATTTTACAGTTAAGGAACTTGAAGCTCAGCTTAACCTCTGGTGAAGACCTGTCCAAGGAAAAATGGGTGGCAGAGGATGAGATGGTTAGATATCATCCCCAACTCAGTGGACATGAATCTGAGCAAACTCTGGGAGATAGTGGAGGACAGAGAAGCCTGGCATGCTGCAGTCCATGTGGTCGCAAAGAGTCACAACTTACTGACTGAACAACAACAATCGTTTTTATATGACTTGAGTGGTAAGAGCCCATTACTAACTAAAGCACTATTAATAAGCAAAAAAGCACCCAGATGGCTGGCCCATTGGCTTTGGCTTCAGGGGCACATAGCAAACTCACACAGAAGCCTTCTTGGAGGCCCTCTCCCTGCTGGAGGCAAGGAGAAAGCCCTTGGCAGGGAGTGCTGAGACTGACAGCACTTTCTGATACCAGTTTCCAGTGGCAGCTCCAGTTTAGCTCTTTTATGCCCTTGAGCAAATGAGGGACCAAGGTCAGGAAATCAGTGTTTTTCCCACTTGATTTGCAAGTCCTGCCTGAGGCAACCAGTTCCTCCCTTTGGGATTAGGGGAGTCACCCCACCAATGGTCGTAGCCTCTGCCAACACTGACACAGGTAACTGCACACAGGTAACTCTTGCTCTCCAAACTCAAGAGCCAAATAGATTCAGATAAAACTTTTGATGGACTCTGTGCCATCTGTAAGGAGATCAAACCAGTCCATCCTAAAGGAAACCAGTCTTGAATATTCATTGGAAGGACTGATGCTGAAGCTGAAACTCCAATATTTTGGCTAGTGAAGAACTGACTCATTGGAAAAGACCCTGATGCTGGGAAAGATTGAAGGCAGGAGGAGATGGGGACAACAGAGGATGAGATGGTTGGATGACATCACTGACTTGATGGACATGAATTTGAGCAAGCTCTGGGAGTTGGTGATGGACAGGGAAGTCTGGCATGCTGTAGTCCATGGGGTGGCAAAAAGTTGGACATGACTGAGTGACTGAACTAACTGAACTGATGCCATCTGAAATTTTGCTATTCAATATCCCAAACGGAGGAAAGGAATGGAGGAGTATAAAGTGGGATTTTACTGGCTGAACTTTCTGTCTGAACTCACCCTACATGGATAAGGGGCTGGATAGATTTGGGGGAGGGATAGTTGCTGTTGTTTTACTATCATGGGGTGGTGGTGAGGGCTATGATAATGGGTCTGGCAAGGCATCTGCCCTGTGCGGGCATTATTTGTTCCAGAGGATAACCACATGCTAGATGAACCCACAGTACCCTTTCATAATGCAGCAACAATGGCAGAAAAAACAGCTGTGAATTTGCCCAGTGACTACCTCCTCTGGTTTACAGAGTTGCCCTGGATACAGAAGTACCACAATAATCAGATTAAATCACTGTTTTCCTTTCTGCTGGCCTGGAGCTAAGGGAGGGCATCTGCCTCCCACACAGTTGGTCCCCCTGACTCAGGTCCTCCTCCTGTACACTGTGCATCCGTGACCCTCGGACGGTAATGCAGGAAGACCTTGATCCTATGGTGAGCCTGTCCTTTACATGTAGCACATTGCTCTCATAGGATTAATTAAAAGGACAAGTATCTTTCTAAAAAAGCAGAAGGAACTTGTAATGAATTTAAAGTGAGAGAAAAATCCTCATTTAAGCAATATGTTTTTTCCCACAATCCCAACCCAAGCATTCAGAAAAGTGCAAAAACATGCATTATTGAAAAGATTTTTAAGCAAGCAACTTTTTAATTCATTGAGATGAACAGACAGGCGGGCACGCATCTCGCTCACCAGTAACCCTGGCGCCTGGGTCTCTGTCTCACATCAGGGGTGGGAGGTTCTGCGGCTTGTTGGGGGTCGGGGGCGGGGCAGGAGGAGGAGTGAGGAGGAAGGCTTGGGGGACATGCTGAGAGGGCACTGGACCGTTAGTTCCAAGATCAGTCTATGATTTGGAAAACCAAAAGCAACCTGAGGAGAATGCTTAGGTGACAAATAGAGGCAGAGAGGGAGGCCAGCCTCACATTTCACTGCCATCATTGTACAAAGATGAGTGATTGGCAGCTTTTGTGACTTCCATGGTTAAGGGACCTGTCCTCTGCCCTCCTCAGGAGGTGGGGGTCACCTGTTCTGCAGAGCCAGGAGGAAGGTGCAGCACCCCACGAGCCACTCAACTGAGCAAGGCAGCTACCAGCCCTGGGGTTGCTGGCATTGCCCTCAGCCAGCTGCAGACAGTGGCAAACACCAGCACAGCCTGGGCTATGTCAGCTGCATGAGAAAATATGACTTAGGAGACTGCACACTGTCCCCCTCCCCCCCGGAAAAAAAAAAAAAAAACCCTTGTAAATATTAATACAACTCACTTCACCAGGGAAAAGCCCCCCAAATCCCATCCTTTAATAAAGTGGCTGAATCTGTGCTAGTCACCCTACATAGCCTGCCCTGCCTGGAACCCAAGGATCCTGGCAAAACAGAGACTAGAAAATGCAATTTTAAAGTCTCAACCTTTGCCAGCCAGTCAGCTTCAGTTTTGAAAATCAAATCCAAAATGTTGTTGCTGAAATGTCTGAGATATTCCTTTTTGCGTTTTAGAGAGATGTCTTTAATGCCCATTGATTTCTGGGTAATCAGTTGTACCTGTGTGTCTCATTTCAATTTCCTATTTAATATCCACTGGACCATAAATCCATTCCCAGAGCGAGGGGAGTTTAGAGTTCCTGTGACTTTGAAAGACCACTGATCCCGGGTGACTCTGCGTCTCCGAGTGCTCCGAGTGACTGTGCTGGGCCTTGAAAGCAGGGTTAACTCATTTTGTGGCTTCCTTAATGGCTGTGAGTTTACGTTTTATTGCATGTCTATTGTTTGGGTTGGGCTGTGATGAATGGTTTGGCTGCCCAGTTCAAAACAAGTCCAAGGCGACAGCAGAATCTAATTTGTTTTAAAAATGATGATTATAAGGCTTTTCAAATAATAATCCAGGAACAAGGAAACAGACAGCACATTGCTCTACATGGGACATACGACCAGAAGTGAAGTGAGGACGTTCCTCCTTTTCCACGGGCAGCTCCTGCTCTTAACAACCTTCACTAGGGAGGCCAGGGCGGCCTCTTTCATCAGGGGCAACAGGGATGCTGCCACTTCCTTGAAAGGAGAGCCAATAGCCCCTGCTTGGTTTCAGACCAGTTCCCAGGAAGGAAGTGGGCTCAAAGATCAGAGGCTTCTGTGACAACTGGTACCAGGATGGTACCCAAGCAGTGTCATTTTCTGCCTAGTGATGCCATTGTGGGACACTGGTGTGTGGCTCTGGTATATCCCCAAATCCTTGAAGTCCAGCCTTGGCCCCCAGCTTTGAAAATGCAGTGATCTTTTTCTTTACAGCTCCTTCTATAGATGGGGGGAGGGGGGTGTTGAGTGCATAAAGCATGCTGGGAATGTCTCAGAACTGACCCTGGAAAGCGTGCTGCTGTTCCTCTGATGAGAAAGGAAGCTCCACCTGCTCACCCTGTCATTGGCCTGACATCTACTCCTTTCTTGTTCACTTCCCGTGGGATTAGCATCATCAAGGGGGCTCTGTTTGAAGAAGGCGGATGGAGAGGAGATCCCGGGAGGTGGTGAGGGCAGGTCGGGAGGGAGGGTCTTGTCCAGCGTGTGCAGGTCAGTGCCTCACCATGGGCTCTCCAGAGGGAAAAAGAGCCCCCTCACCCTTGGGTAGCATTTGTGTTGTGTATGTAGACTTCTGTGTTGTAAACAGTCCTACTAGGGCTGATTTAAATCTCCCATCTATGTAACTGTTTGCCTTTGCAAAAGTCCTGAAAATATAACAATCATTGCACGAGCTAGGTCTCCAGAGTTGCCGATACTGCCACACATTTTAAAATTTAGAGATTCATTTCATGGAATAAGCTCCTCAATCCACAAAGCAAACACCTCCCAGGCAGATTGAATCTACCAGCCATTCACACCTTATTATGAACCACCACTTGTAGAGTTTAAACTGTGGGCATGAAGGAGGAGGCTGGGGAGCAACACAGTCATCATGTATCAAGCAGAGCCTGGGAACTGGGGCTTGGACTTTGGTCCTTGGTAAGAGGGATGCCGTGGACTGGAAAGGCGCAGCCTGCAACAAGCTCATGGACACTTCCCACAGGGAAGAATCACGCTCATTTCTCTCCTTTCAGGTCACATGCATACCTTTTCTACCTGCCACAAGAGCCCTTCTTGTCAACAAGTCATGAGGATGCCCCCTCAGGCCTGGTGAACGAAGTAACAACAGTACACAGAGATGCCGATATGAAGCAGGAACACCTTCCTGGAAAACATACTTCCAGGTAGAGAATGGGACCCAGGATGCCAGGACCTGTGGCTCAGAGTACTCAGGGACCCTGGGGGTCTCACCCCTGCTTCCTCAATTGCAGGGCCCACCGGAGCTGCAAGCTTGCAGGTCATGTTCAAGGTGCTTCATACAAGGTACACACGTTACCTGCTTTAAACAGAGCCTGCTCCACATGTTGTCTGACACAAAGGAGCTTCACGTCTTTGGGGCCAAGAATGTCCCCCTTGTCTCAAGTTAGGGTCCCACACTGCCTTCCATCTCCTAGTGAACTTGTCTGGACGTGTCTGGAGCTTCTTGCATCTCACATCTCCTGGAAGCCCTGTCCCAGCTCTAGCTATGGTTGACATGAGGTCATCTCTTGGAAGAGCACCTCAGGGAGAAGACCTGGGTCCCTCAGACACTGTGCCTGCTCACCATATGCACCAGTGGCCCCACAGAGGGTCCATTCTGAGCACATCCTCCGTTTTCAGGCAGAGCAGCCCCATTTCTCTTCTTTCTCAGGGACTCCACCACCTCTCATCAACCTGGACCCTCATTCTTCATTATCCTGCATTGTGACTACTCCTTTGTTTACCTGGCCAAGCCTCCAGAACCCTCCTGCAGGATCTGGCCCCAGGCAGGGTTCTCTGATGGGGCTGGGCCACTTCCTTGGGAGAACCCTAACATCTGCTCTGTCCAAGTGCAGTCACAGAATCCCCTAGCCATGTGAGGCAGTGCCTTCTTAATCATGCTTAAACACAGTCCTGGGTTCCTCAAATGATATCAACAGTGAGAATAACCTTCATCCAAAAGGAACAGAGCAAGTATCCCATCCCCCATCTCTGCCCTCCTCTTGATGCTAACGCTAAGTCATTTCAGTTGTGTCCGACTCTGTGCGACCCCATAGACGGCAGCCCACCAGGCTCCCCCGTCCCTGGGATTCTCCAGGCAAGAACACTGAAGTGGGTTGCCATTTCCTTCTCCAATGCATGAAAGTGAAAAGTCAAACTGAAGTTGCTCAGTCGTGTCCGACTCTTCGCGACCCCATGGACTGCAGCCTACCAGGCTCCTCCATCCATGGGATTTTCTAGGCAAGAGTACTGGAGTGGGGTGCCATTGCCCTCCCTGTACTCTTTCCTTAAATCTCAGGCTTGTTGCAAAACAAACTCAACTACTTTCACCTATAAAAGAAGCCAACCTTGGAAAACAACCAAAGACAGACTCCAGACCCTGACACCGTTTTGGTGAGGAAATGTCTTTTTGCTGACTGTGAGCCCCGACGGGGACCTGACTTACGGAAAGCTGTGTAGAACTCATGAAGGGTCAGGAGGCCGTCTTTGTTGTAGTCATCAAATCGGAGGAGGTCACCCGGCGAGCAACCCAGGAAGTCCTCTTCCAGGTCCTGCTCCTTCAGCATGTGCTGTGGGTGAAAGGGAGAAGGCTAGAGTCAGGAGTGAGTTCAGAGCTGTGGGCACTGTCAGGCCAAGTGAGGCTGCAGTCACCGTTTGGGCAGATGTGTCTGTGTGTGTGCCTATGGACTCCAGCAACAGCTCCGTAGGCCATGGGGAGCATCCAAATCTCTGTGGTGTTGTCTTGTCTGACCTTCTCCTTTTAGAGATGAGAAAACTGAGGCTCAGAGAGGAAAGGGACTTTCTCAAGGTCACATGGTGATTGGGCTGAGTCAGTATTAGCTTTCAGGTCTGTCTTTTCCCTGCCAGGGCAAACAGACCCTACATGATCTGAAGTGAGAAGGATCCATGTGGTCATCTGGTCTACCCCTTTGTGTTATAGATGGGGAAACAGGGAAGAGACAGGGGCCTGATCAAATAAGCCCAATTAACAGTGGCCATACTCAGTGGCTCCCAACTGTGTAGAGCTGGAAGGTCACTGCTCCATCAGTGTACCCCTCCCCGCCCCCTCCAACCCCCACCAATCTCAGGTCAGCACATCCTAGCCACAGTACTACTCCTGGGGAGAGGAAGCTGCTGTTCTATTGACCTAGGCCTGAGCCCCTGCTCTGCCTGCCTTGTCCTGCCAGGAACACAAAACACTACCCTTGGGATTCTGTTGAGGGGACCATGGGTGGGCCCTTGTGAACTCCTCTCTGGATGTGGTCTGGGCTGCAGGGTGGGGGCCTCCCTAGTAGGATCATTTGCATGTGGGTCTGAAACTAGAGTCTTGCAAAGAAAATGCTCAGAAGGAAATCTCAGAAGAAAGAAAATGATTTTATTTTGGGGGGAAGAGGGGAACAGAGGCATTTTCTCTTTATTTAACAGTCTCAGCTGGGCCTGGTATATTAAAGGCAATTTAATGTGATAATGTTAAAAAAATGACCCTTCACCCAGCAAATAAGAGTGTTCGATAAAAGGGAGATCAACCATAACGCCCGAAATCAATCTTCCAAAGATGGAAATTTCCCTTTGTCTATTTCTGTGCTGGAAATTGATTAACTTTTCATAGGACCTACAAGTTTTCCCCAACGCCTCTGATTCAGTGTCAAGGAAAGGCCCACTTTAGCTGGGCCCTGCTTGGCAGATTTATGAAATGGACTTTAAACACATTAAATTTTAAAGAGGAAATCATAGTCCAATTACCACGCTTGTTAATGGCTGCAGGTGCCTCAGGGCATGTCTCTGCCAGGTTAGAGCCATGCGCCCAGGAATGTTCTGTTTACCTGGCAACTACCTGGATCCACGTGGGCCTGGGGCACCGAGATCCCACAGTTGCCTGATGCCTGCCCTCTGGGCTCCCCATACAGCCTGTACTGTGGGGAATCGAACTGCTAGATGGCTCTTCTCTCAGATAACCATGACCAGCAGGACCTGGGCTCTCCCCGGAGCAGCGTGGGTCATTGGTGGGTCTCTGGTCCTGGCCCATGGGGTCTTAGCCATAGCTGGGGGCTGAAGGTTGATGAAATAGTGACATGAAGGCTGGTGTGTGTCTGGGAGGCTTCCTGGAGTGTGGGCCATGGATGGACTTGCCCGTGATGCCAGGTATGAGTGAGCAGAGCAGGGTCTGCAAGTGCCTTAGGATCTGTGGTTTCCCACCCAACACTGGAAGCCAGCTCTGAACTGGGTGGACCTGACAAGGGGGCCCTGCATGGGGAAATGTCTGGATAACTGCTCTACTCAGAGTTTTTGGGCACTTGCTGTCCCCACAGACCTCGAGAGGATCAGGTGGAGCTGGTGCTGGGAGCTGTCCTCCCAGGGGGCCCCGTGGAGTGTGAGGAGAGCTGGTCCATGCACACCTGGCACCCTGGCTGCATCTCAGGTCACCACATCCTAGGCAATGAGTGTGGCCGCAGGCAAACCATTTGATTTCCGCTTCCTCATCTAAAAATACCTGGTAAGTGGGGATAACAGGAGCACCTACCACACAGCAAAAGGCGGCTGAAAGGTTTACAGTAGAGGTGATGGTGACAAAGGGATGCTAACGGCTGTCACCCACTGAGAACGTACCACCTGCTGGGCACCAGGCTGAGAACTGCACACCTCTTTGCTCATCTAAGCCTCCTGAAGACCCCGTGACAGTCAGAGACAAGAAAAGGGGTACAGAGCCAGGCAGTTGTCTGCCTAGACCCGCTAGGTCCCCGCAAATGCTGGAGTTGGGTCTGAATTCAGGCCGTTTGACTGTAAAGTCTGTGTTCGTAGCTACTCTATTGAAGAGTGAGGGACATGCCTGTGTGGGGCACATTGCAGGTAAAGGGCCTCCCTTAGTGCCAAGCCCGGGGTGGGGCACTCTGTGGTCTCGGGGGCAGAGCTGCCCCAGGGTTGCTGACCTAGCCTCCCTCCATGTCTTTGCACCTGTTTTGGCTCTGAGACCCCAGGCTCTCAGACCAAAAACAGCAGAGCAGGAGCAGGAATGCAGACCCCTGGGCCCATCCAGCCCGCCTTTCCACCACCAGCACCCAACAGGCCTGTCCTGCAGCTGGTGTGCCTGCCGCCCCGGGTTGATCCTTCCTTGTTTCTTTTTGCTGCAGATGCTTATGGCCCTTGTACCACCTGGTACCTGGGTAAAGGGCCACACGTGCTGTGTTTGGAAGGGAGGCAAACCATAGGCTCCATCTGAGTGTTTTCTCAAAGGAGAGAGCAGTGCTTAGGGGGTGACCACAGGGCTGCCTGTGAGCCACAGGCTGGAGTGTGGGCTGCTGCTACCCAGGTACCACCACTGGTGAGGTCCGAGGGGGAGAGGACGAGGGGACAGCATGTTGCAGCTCCCAAAGCTCTTGGGGAAAACCAAATCTGCTTTCTTTGAACCTTCCTGCTGAGGACAGTAAAGGATTCAGGAAGAAAAGATTTGTTTCCTAATGAAAGCCTCAGAGCTCAGCCTGTGTACAGTGTGTTTCGCCAGCTAGCTCGGAGCTTGTTGGTAAATATTGGCTGAAGGTGGCTGGTGGTAAAGAGACACGGACATCATTTTGTTTGTCAGATATTTCCAAGTGTTCAACACAAGCTCTCTGACTCCTGGGAGATGCTTTCTCTTGCAGGAGAAAGGCCCCCTCAGTGTCCCATTTCAGAGATAGTGACAAACGACTCTTCCCACATGGGTCTGCTGGTTCTCTTTCTACACACCCTGAATGGAAAATTGGATCCCCCCGTAATGTGATTTCACCCAGTGCTGTACCCACCTGGGCCAGCTCAGAGGTGCCAAGGTGGCCGTCTCCATCTGCATCAAAGTCCTTGAACAGAGATTCCACCAGGAGGCGCTTCTGGGAGGCGGGGTCTTGTCTGCTGTCCCCTTCGTGGAGTGGCTGCAAGCGGCTCTGCAGTGCCAGAAGGACCTTCTTCAGGCGGGCGTAGTCGGCCACGGTGCACGGGTCACCTGGAAGAGAAGATGGGGTTACTCCAGTCAGACTCTTCCCCGGTCTTGAGAAGACCTCCCTCCATCCCACCACCCATCAGCAGTTACTAGGCACCTGCTAGACGTAGTGCAAGGTGCAGCCTGAGTACATGAGACCTGTCCATCCGACTGGCCACCAGTCCATGCCACAGATATTTACTGAGCACCAGATACAAGCGACACGTGATGTCAACGATGGAAGGAGCCTGTCGTTCACCCTGCACATGTTGATTGAGCACCTTCTACAGCCAGACACAGACTGATGGTCAGACAGAATGGGAGTCTTCATTTGGGGGATTTCACAGTGCAGCCCCACAGCAGCTTTAGGAAAGTGAAGTCACTCAGTCGGGCACGACTCTTTGCGACCCCGTGGAGAGTAGCCTGCACCAACTCCTCCGTCCATGGGATTTTCAAGACAAGAGTACTGGAGTGGGTTGCCATTTCCAATTCCACTTTGCAATGGCTCATCTTTGCCTTAATCCTACCTTAAAGGCTTCTTTGGAATCCGTGGCCTCATAGATCAGGGAGTTGCAGTTAACAGGACTAATAAGCCTTGCTTAAGATAATTAGAAACACTCCCAGAGCTGGATTACTTCAAGACGAACATGTATACACAAGCCCACGACCAAGAAACAAAAGGCAGCTTTTACGAAAGTAAGCCCAAAGCACACAGCCCATTGCTCTCAGGTCTTTCATCACGGCTGTGCTTGGTCCATAGCATCAGAACCACACAGTATTTTGGCAAATGAGGCCTGTGATACACTGTGACATGATGTAGTTTAACTTTGCTGGTAATGGGCCATGGAGATGTTCCCCACCCACGGGGCTGTGAGCAGAGCAGGGGAGCACTCCCTGCTGCCCCACTTCCCCTCCTCCTGGGATGAGGATGAAGGATGTACCCCACCTCCTGGCTTTGCCGAATCCTGGAGCACAGGTGTGGGGTCTTCCTCATCCATTCCAGGTTCAAGCCAGAGTGCTGCTAGCAAGGGAGTGTCTGAGGTCTAGGTCTTTTCACCTTAATTTCAAGGCCAGCTTAGGGCAGGCTGTGTCAGCTCAGGGCTGGAGAGCCACGGCTCTGTGGTCTGCCGGGTTTGAGTCCTGGTTCTGCGGCTGCCTGAGTGTGTACCTTGCACAGGGTGTGTCAGTGATTTCATCTGTGAAGTGGGGGAGAGCAGAGCCTCCCACACAGGGCTGTGAGGAGGGTTAATAAGACATGCACATGATAAAAGGCATGGGACTGGCCTAGCACTGAGTAAGGGCTCATAAAATGACAGCTACTCTCCCCTTTGTCATTATTGGAACCAGAGTAGCTGAAGAGCAATAAACAGGGAGCTGCTTGGTGGGGACAGGGCTGCTGGGAAGTCCATCTGTCTCTCTCCCTCCCTCACTGGACAAGCCTGGATGGTCCGACCACTTTCTCTTGTGCTTGTTTGTGTTTCTAGATCTTCTTTCTTCCAATTTGGGGTCAATTGATTCTTGTCAGAAACAGATGTCTGTTACCATTTCATCCTGCATGTTTATTTAGAAAAAAATCAATTGCTGTGTTCAATATAATCAAATCTATCTGCTCTCTAGGAGTTTCCGTGGTCTGACAAGAATAGCTCTCCCACCCCTCTTTGGCCTGGTAGCATATCCATTCCTGGGAGCTCGTAGGGCCTCCAATTGGTAAACCTGATTCTCAAGTCTGCACAGTGAAAATCACAGCCATGTTCCACAGCCACACACTCCTGCCCAGGGTCTGTCCTCGGCTTCCTGAGCTGGACAAAGGCCAGTCTGGGGAAATAAGAGGAAGAGGTTTGCCCAGATCTTGGTGCCTAGCTCCCCAGAGGATAAAACCAGTCCTGGCAAGTGGCAGAAGCTGGATGCAGTGTATGAGGGCAGAGAGATGCTTCGGTGGAGGTGGCAGTGGAAATGTGTGGGGGATCTGCAGGGGCCTGGAATGGAAGGCCTGTCAGGCTTTCCAGGGGACAGGCGTTTTTGCCCCAACACTGGGAAGCTGGTGTTCACAGCAGATGGATGTGGGATTGATAGAAGGCTCAGTTCAGAAATGCTAGCATACCATTAGGCTCCCCCCGCCTCCCCAAAAGAAAAGAATACACCTGAAGGTTGGAGCAGGCTGGGCCAGGTCGGATGGGCAGAGCTGTCTCATCTTCCCTATCTCGGTGGGGCACAGATCTCTGAGCTGCCTGCTGCTCTAGGCCAGGGGTCCTCACGCGGCTAGACAGCACCTCCCACTCTGGTGGCCAGGAAAACCAGCTACGCAGGTCCTGTCGGGTGGGCTGCAGCAACCTCCCCTGGCTCACCTCTCCCATCACACCCCTATAGTTCACTGTGAGTTCATGGAGGCTTCTCCACCCTGGCAATGCCCAGCCCATGCCTGCTGGTCAAGAAGGTATATACATGCCTAGAAATAAACTCGGCAGAAGAGGTAGGTGCCTCAGTGTCCAGGGTCAGCTCCCTGAATCCCTGGTCTGGCCTTCTGCTAGGCTCATGCCACCCATGCCTTTTCCATCTTTTTACCAGCATCTACTCACAGATTCTGTGCTCTGTGTTGGGCGGTACTTTGAGTATACAATGGAGCTTTCTGTCTTGGGCATCAAGGGTGCCCATGGAAGGAGAGCTAATGAGGCCAAGGTAAAGGAAGTCTCGCTATGGATGAGCCCCACAGGATGAGGGATCTGTGGGCACAGGAGGCCGGGGGAAGGGATTTCTGGGTCACAGGGGTCGCAGGTATAGGATCCAGCAGCACAGTGTGTTCAGAGTCCCAAGGAGGCGGGTATGGCTGGGCCGGAGTAGGGCAGGGAGCAGGGCTTGGATGAGGCTAGAGGGAAGCGTGGAGCTGGGGCAGGGTGCCAGGCCCAGCAGATCGCACTTTGCCAAACTTGCTCTGTCCCTTCCTTTACTGAGGCCCTCACTGTGCCTGGCTGCTGCTGGGCATGGAGGTCCTAAGACAAACCCTCTGCTCCTAGAAGGTGATATTGAAATCCTTCTTTATCCCAGGAGCAGTTGTGCTTTACATGAGTCTCAACCTGGAATAAATAAATCATTGCCTCAAGGTTCCCGGCTCCTCTAATACCTGTGTAGCTATATGGGGGCGTGAGCCTCAGAGGAAGGGCACGTGATGGTGGCATTTCTGTGCCCATGGAGATGTCACTTCAGCTTCCACAATTCAGCCTCTTTCAAGACTTTTGAGGCTTCATTTCCAGCAAGGACTGCCCTCTCACAAGCCCTCCCTTTTGGTCTCTAGGATGCACAGCTTCTGAGAGAAGCACGTGAAAGTGCTAGTTCACCAAGTCCCAGCTTTACTTTTTCATTCACAACCTCCTGATCACACGCTGGGGTCAGAGGTAACGGCTCCCTGAGGCGGGGTGTGGGCACCTGTGAGTCCTTGCACAGCTGGCCTTCAGCTAAAGGGTCTCGCTCTGCTGCCAGTTTGAAATCTCTGTCTTATTATAAAAGGAACACACGCATCAAAACAACAACAAAACACTTGGAAAGTGCAGATAAATATAAAGAAAGAAAGTAAATTACCCATGATCTCTTTTCCAGAGGCTGGCCAGGCTGGGGGTGAAGCCTAGCCCTCAGCACAGGCGACCCTGAGCCAGGAACCAAGCTAGCAGAGCCCTGGCTGGCCTCATGTGATGCATGGGTCCTGAGGCCTGGCCTATAGCCTCTGTTTTCAGATCTCCTTCTCCCCTTAATAAATATAGGCAAGAGCTTCGATACCCAAAGGTTGGGTGCTTCTCATTATTATGCAGGTCATTTCCGCACACCCACCTGGCAAGCCAACTGGGGACTTGAGGAGGTTGGGGTGTGGAGGGAGAAACAATCTCATTAGCCCTGGCCACACAAATGTGCTGCATGCGGGCGGTGTTTACTGCTCCCCTCAGTGTTCTTTACCCACATCTCTGCCCGGCCTACTCATCTCTGCATCTTGGCCACAGCTGAAATATCACCTGATCTAAACTAGCCCTTTGGCTTCATAATTCTCTGTGCTCTGCATGTTTGGGGGTGGGCCTGGTCCCAGGGAGGGACCCTGCCCCTTTGGAGGGAAAGTCCCTGGAGGGGAGTACAGCAGAGGCTTGGGGACCACAGCACTCTTCCCCAGTGCCCATGTGGGGGCTGACCACGATGATGGAGAGTGGGCTGACTACAGGAACCTGGATGGGGTGTTGTCAGCGCCGTGCACATCCCGCTGTGGGACCAGACTGGGTAGTCGCGCACATGGTGGGAGAGTGTTAGGTGACTGTGAACGTGGTTGAGTCCTGTGGCTCCAGGGCAGATCCTCTCATCAAGAAGCCAGGGTGACTGGGCCACCCTGTAACAACCTTTCCTTGGGTCTTCAGGCAGACAGGCTTCACCATAGGCTGTGACACCTGACACCAACTCCGCTGGTGAGTCCCTGCAAGGCTGGACGAAGCACTGGACAAGGAGTCAGCAGAGCAAAGGAGATCACAGGCTCTGCCTTTGCGTGGCTGTGAGACCCCAGGAAAGGCAGCCACTCCTGCCTTTCTTGCCCCATTTCCTACCTTAGAATGGGGACAATGAACACCTTATAGGGTCCAGACATAAAAGGAAACATAATAGACCTTGCAGTGTCTGCATGATTGCCAGGCCCGAGGGCCTCTCTGCATGAAATGCCCTACATGAGCCACAGGGTGTGGTGCATTTATCTCTGTCCCCTTTACTGATGCCCAGAGCCTAGTACAGGTGGCCAGTAAGTTGGTGAAGACTTCCTCCTGCCTACCCGTCCCCATGAACGTTTCTGCTCTGGGGCCTCTCGGGGAGGGAGGCTCACGTCCTCCAGCCTGGCAGTGATGAGAGTCCCCAACAGGCCCTTTGAAGGACTCAGCCATCCTCCGCTGGCCGGGGTGTCCCCCATGCAGCAACACTGGCCCCGCTTGGCCAGGCCCCGGCACTGGCCTCGGGCTTCCTGCTGGCACGTGTGTGTGGGGGCTCCTTCTGCTCACAGACCGGGCCTGTTTTGGCAGATAAAATATTGATCAGCTTGCTGAGGAGCCCAGAATGTGATCCTATTTTCATGTCAGAACTTGGTAATGAACTACATTTATCAAGCCCGTTCTCCACGAGAAAGGTCAGCTGCGGATCTGGCTAAGTTGTTATGACACCTCATTAATCTAGTTCCCTCAATAATTGTCCCTCTTTGAAGATTCTAATGTTCTCCCATTCCAGCCACACTGCCTCCACTCTGAGGGAGATTATTACAGCAGGAGCACAGGCACGTCCGCATTTAATTTTTTGAGCAAAGAGAGATAGGACGCAGGTAGCAGCCTCTGGAATTGAACGTCTATCAAAGGCATGCTTTCTCCTGCAGAACAAAGGGAAGCAAGGGAGACACTGAATATTCCATCAGCCACATGCGCCCCTGCCAGGTTGGCCTCAAAGGAACGGTCTTTGCTGTGGCAGGCAAAGCTTCTGGGCACAGATGTGGGAGGGGCTGGTGGCTCCAGAGTCGGGGAAAGGGATGTGGCACAGCATGGGCAAGGAGGGGGAGAGCCAGCCAAGTAGCAGAGAGCTCAGATTCTAACAGAGAGGGAGACAGGCCATGTGGTCAAGGCCCTGGGTCTGCCCAGGGCCTGGATACTGGGGGGACGTGGAGGCAGGAGAGAGGGCGGACTGGAGAGTCCTGGCATTAGGAATAGAGGTAGTAGGGAGACTGGAGAGAGACCATCTCTGCTTGCCTCCCTCACCAAGCCACCCCCATCTAAAGACGTCCCTGTGCACTGCCCCATTCTTGTCTGTCGTGGTCCTTTCCCCAGCCTTCACTCTGTTATTCATACACTGTTGGCATCAGGCTGCCCCATTACATGGGAGCCCCTTGAAGCCAGGGCCATGCCTTGTTGTAGGTGTGATGCCAGCACCTGGCCCACGCATCTGCATGCAGAAGGTGCTCATTAAATGTCTGCTGACTGGACAAAAGTGTAATCTTGGTGGATAGTTGCTACAGCCCTGTCCTGAGGAGGAGGACAATCCCAGCCACCCCGAGGCATAGTGACTGAGGTCTGGAACTCTGGAGCGGCTGGGGGGCCATGCCATCCATCATATCAGCTCTTGGCTGCAGGGGGCATGACACATGAGTGTGTGAGGAAGCCCCAGTGTGTGGTTTGTGTCATGCTCACTGCCAGGGGCATGGATCCTACCTCACTAGTGGGGGCACCCCAAAACCTGCAGCAGTAGCTCCAAAGAGTCTAGCACAACAAGCCTGGGAGTCATGGTGGCAAGGAGGTGGGGGGCCACAGAGAGGCTGTCACCCTGCTGGACACGGGGTCACATGGGAGTGTCTCCTCCAAGCCCCTCTAGGGAACACACAGCTCTTCAGGACCTGCCACTGGACGGGAGGAGGATGAGAGGGTCTGGCCTCTGGTTCTGCCATTGCTGGTCAGGACAGTCCTGGACAGCCCTGGGAAAAGGCCAGGCAAGGGGCTTCTGCTTGGAACAGTGCACAGGTGGGGAGGCCTGAGGGTGAATTCAGTTGTGGCACAGCTTCAGGAAAGGTTCAGTGCCACACGAGGGTTCTAATCAGTAACTGAACACAAAGCTGACCCTGGGGACCCTCCGAGCTCCAGGAGAATTTACATGTGGGTAGAACTGGGGGGAGTCGGGGCTAGGGGGATCCTGAGGCCCCTGTGAAGACAATCCCCCATGGCCTCCGGGGTGCTGGCCCTTCCCTTACTGAGGCAGCCTTACACTTCAAGAGTCCCTGGCAAACCCCTAAATTTATGGGAGAGGGGACTTCAGGACAGAGGTTACTAGATATCATGAAGAACTCTTCTGCCATTAGCAGGAGTCATCTCACTTGGGGATGGGTGTGAGCTAAAGAGCAGGGGGATGGGAAGGAAGAACGTGCCCAGTGGGGGCTGGTGGGTCATGCTCTGAGATGCCACCACCTGGGGGAGGGCAGCTCCCTTCCTGAGCTGCACACAGGCTGTCCCTTCAGAAGCCACACAGCAGCCTACCATGCCCTTGAGCCACAACCTCTGGACTCCAGTCCTTCCTGACCAGGCCAGGCGGCCCAGCCCCTGGGCTCAGAGGACCCTCAGGGGTGTGCCCACAGTCTCTTGGCTGCTGCTGGGTTTGCTCACGGGCAGGCTCTGCCCCGACCCCCACCCAAGCATCTGCCTCCCTGGTTCCCACACTATCCCCAGCTGGCCTGAGAAGTAATGTCACTGCTGAAGACAAAGCTGCCGTCTTCACCACCAAAGCAAAAACTCAGCTTAATCGTCTGGCACCAACATCACAGCTCAACATGCTGTGTTACATGGGCCTCAGTTGCAATGTGGCATTCTGAGGTCTATTTTGAAACTGCTAAGCTGTGCAAAGAGCAAGAAGCATTTTCCTCCCCTGTCTAATTTATGAGCCGCCATAACTTTACTGGAGTTTAGCTTAAGAGGAACAGATGTTTAATTTGATGTAAATTCATGAACATTAACAATCTTTCTGCTGCCATTTCTGGGAAAATTCAATTAACAATAAATACCAAAACCAATGGGTTTATCTTTAGGATACGTTTTTGCTAATAGGTGATATAGTTTTACTGATAGTGTTGACCAAGCCACAAAATTCTGACAATTTCTAGAGATTGCTAAGCACACATGATATGGTCCCCTCACAAGCCCCAAACAGGTGTACTCAAAGTCATGCCACCTGGTGATCCTCTGCTGGCTGTCCCTTGGGACCTATGACTTCTGAGCAGATGGGTCACTGCTGCCATACTCAGGTCCTCTGGGCAAGTGTTTACACCATGGCCTGAGCTGCAGTTCCTGAATACCCTCTGACAGAAAGCAGCCTGCCAATTTGCTTCCCTTTCCTGGAAGGCCCTTTCTTCAAATCTGGCTTTACTGCCAAGGTCCAGCTCTAAGGAGGTGCTCTGTCCATTTTGTTGGTCATAGCAAACACCATCTTCCAAAAACAAAACAGATGATTCTACACATGGACATCACCAGATGGTCAATATCAAAATCAAATTGGTTATATTCTTTGCAGCTGAAGATGGAGAAGCTCTATATAGTCAGCAAAAACAAGACCTGGAGCTGACTGTGGCTCAGACCATTAGCTCCTTATTGTAAAATTCAGGCTTAAATTGAAGAAAGTGAGGAAAACAACTAGACAATTCAGGTATGACCTAAATCAAATCCCTTATGATTATACGGTACAGGTGACAAATAGATTAAAGGAATTAGATGTGGTAGACAGAGGGCCCAAAGAACTATGGATGGAGGCTTGTAACACTGTACAGGAGGCAGTTACCAAAACCATCCCCACAAAATAGAAATGCAAGAAGGCAAAGTGGTTCTCTGAGAAGGTCTTACAAATAGCTGAGGAAAAAAAGAGAAGCAAAAGGCAAAGGAGAAAGGTAAAGATATACCAAACTGAATGCAGAGTTTCAGAGAATAGCAAGGAGAGATAAGAAAGTCTTCTTAAGTGAACAATGCAAAGAAATAGAGGAAAACAACAGAATGGGAAAGACTAGAGATCCCTTTATGAAAATCAGAGATACCAAGGGAACATTTCATGCTAAGATGGGCACCATAAAGGACAGAAATGGCAAGGACTTAACAGAAACAGAAAATATTAAGAAGAGCTGGCAAGAATACATGGAACTATACAAAAAAGGTCTTAATGATCTGGATAACCATGATGGTGTGGTCACTCACCTAGAGCCAGACATCCTGGAGTGTGAAGTCAAGTAGGTGTTAGGAAGCATTACTACGAACAAAGCTAGTGGAGGTGATGGAATTCCAGTGTAACTGTTTCAAATCCTAAAAGATGATGCTGTGAAAGTGCTGCACACAATATGCCAGCAAATTTGGAAAACTCAGCAATGGCCACAGGACTGGAAAAGGTCAGTTTTCATTTCAATCCTAAAGAAGGGCAATGTCAAAGAATGCTCAAACTACCATACGATTGTGGTCATTTCACATACTAGCAAGGTAATCCTCAAAATCCTTCAAGCTAGGTTTCAACAGTACATGAAGCGAGAACTTCCAGATGTACAAACTGGATTTAGAAAAGGCAAAGGTACCAGAAATCAAATGGCCAAGATCCATTTGATCATAGAAAAAGCAAAGGAATTCCAGAAAAACATCTACTTCTGCTTCATTGACTATACTAAAGCCACTGACTCTGTGGATCAAAACAAACATGTGGAAAATTCTTAGAGATGAAAGACCAGACCACCTTACCTGCCTCCTGAGAAGCCTGTATGCAGGTCAAGAAGCAACAGTTAGAACCAGACACGGGACAAGAGACTGGTTCAAAATTGAGAAAAGAGTATGTCAAGGCTGTATATTGTCACTCTGCTTCTTTAACTTATATACAGAGTACAGCATGCCAAATGCCAGGCTGGATGAATCACAAGCTGGAATCAAGACTGATAGGAGAAATATCAACAGTCTCAGACATGCAGATGATACCTCTCTAATGGCAAAAAGTGAAGAGGAACTAAAGAGCCTCTTGATGAAGGTGAAAGAGGAGAGTGAAAAAGCTGGTTTAAAACTCAACAACCAAAAAATGAAGATCATGGCATCCAGTCTCATCACTTCATGGCAAATAAGATGGGGAAAAAGTGGAAATAATGGCTGATCTTATTTTCTTTGGCTCTAAAATCACTGTGGATGGTGACTGCAGCCATGAAATTACAAGACACTTGCTCCTTGGAAGAAATGCTATGACCAACTTAGACAGCATGTTAAAAAGCAGAGACACCACCATGTTACAGTCCACATAGCCAAGACTATGGTTTTTCCAGTAGTGAGAGCTGGACCATAAAGAAGGCTGAGCACTGAAGAATTGATGCTTTTCAACTGTGGTGCTGGAAAAGACTCTTGAGAGTCCCTTGGACAGTAAGGAGATCAATCAATCAATCCTAAAGGAAATCAACCCAGAATATTCATTGGAAGGACTGATGCTGAAGCTGAAGCTGAAGCTCCTACTTTGGCCACTTGATGCAAAGAGCGGACTCCCTGGAAAAGGCCTTGATGTTGGGAAAGATTGAGGGCAGGAGGAGAAGGGGGCGACAGAGGATGAGATGATTGGGTGGCATCATTGACAAGCTACACATGCTCATCTTGTCTTCGTCTCTGCCTGTCTCTGCCATAAATTATGTCCCAAAGCCTTTGCATCTCTTGTATGAGTGTCTTCAGTGTCTTAGAGAACTGGCCACGGGGACCCACACTGGATGCTGTCATGGGCTATGAGGGGCTTGGCAAGTTCCTGCCTGCCTTTGAATGCATGGTGCTCAGCCTGTCTCCTGCCCTGCCTTCACTCAGCCTGTCTCCCCTCTTCACTCACTAATCCTAACTCCAGAACCAACAGCAGGCCCACCACGCTCATTAGCAGTCCCTCATTGTTCCAGACTCCAAAGAGGGCCTAGCATCAGGCTGGGTCACTGTCCTTGCTCAGCATTCTCTGTTCTCTTCCACAGACTGTGCTATTCATCATCCCAGCTTCTGAGTTGAAGATACAGGACCCACTTTAGGCCCACAACAGGATTTGCACATCTAGGGCTCCACATGGCCTCTGCCCTGCCTAGCCCAACACACATGCCAGGCAGACCACACACCTCCTTCCCCCGCTGCCCGCACCAGAGCCGATCAAGGCTTCTCGGACGCTGGGTGGAAGTAACCTGAATTTGTGGACAAAACCTCATCTCAAGTTTTTCCCCAGCATCAGGTAATTTAAATTAACAAAACCACCCAGAGCTTTGCTAGATAAATGGTACATTTGCTCATGAATGCCTGGTTCAATTGATGTTGCTATACAATCTGCTGTTTGACATTTACAATCCTCTCTTCTATTCCTATTAGAGAAGCAAAATTGGTTGGATTCCTAGGAGAGGGATCCACATACACTTTTTATGGTTGACTGGCACATCTATCAGGTGGCCCCTGAGTGAAAGAGTAATGTTTGAAAACTTGAATAAATGCTAAAGCCCTCCTGGAATTAAGAACTTTAGCTTTTACTCTTGCGTTTGTGGGAAACCCACATGACTAGGTTCCCTACCAAGTAACTCACGCTTTCTAGGAGGAGGACACGTGCTCCTTCCAGACTCTGCTCCCCTGATGCCCTGCCCAGAAGCTCTGTCCCCTGCCTGCTCCCCTCCTGTCCTTACCTGCACCATGAGGAGAAGCAGTGGTGCTAGACCAGGGGATGGCAGATGGGGAAGCTGGAGGGGACGAGAGGAGAAAAAGTGAGCACCACCCCGTCTACTGTGATTCCCCCAGAATTGCTGCGAGGCTTCATCCTCCAGACACCTAAGCAAACGGAAATGTCCTGCTACTGAGGCTGCAAAAATTTAGTTCCTTGGGGTCAGATGTCCAAAAAATGTCACTGCTTTAAGCCGCTATGATCTTCGAGTGGCCACTGAGTTGAGGGGAACCTTGCCAAGAGACGCAGCAGGGTCTGAGGCCGCTGTGGACTGAGTGAATGGTGGGGACAAGGTCTCCTGGCCCTAGAGCCAGGCTTACATCCAGGTAAAGGGATCGCTTTGCTCTGTGAGGACTCACAGCACAGGAGAAGCACTCTGTAAATGACCTCAAGAAGGGCAGTGCTGTTTCCAGCAGGCGTTCTGAAATTCCATGGCGGGTGTTTTTGGTTCTCACAATGATTGGCGGGGGCCCTGGTGGCACTTAATGGCTGGGACCAGGGACCTTAGGGACCCTGCTCTTTGTAGCACTGTCCTGTCTAGCAAACATTTCAAATTGTACCATGGACAGTCACTTTTGGTTAGCTGTTTGGAGGATGAAGCCTCCCAGCAATTCTCAGGAACAAAATCAATGGAATCACAGCCTATGGGGGTGGTGGCCACTCTCTAACTGGAGTGAAAGATCTACTTACCACTCTTGGGTTACTAGGACCTACCGAGGTGTTACACACAAAATACTTCCCCTTCCGGCCATGAAAAGGATTTTCCAAGGATGCACTTATGCTTGTATATTGTAAATTTGGTTTACATCTTTAAAAAGTTAAAAAAATATATTAAAAAAAATTTTGTGACTGTGTCTTCTGGCTTTCAGGATCTTAGTTCCCTGACCAGAGATCGAACCCATGCCCTTGGCAGTGAAAGCATGGAGTCCTAACCACTGGACCACCAGGAAGGACCACCCTTGTTTACAACTTTATAGAGAATTGTCCACTATTTTGGAGAATCATCCTTCCACACTCAAGGACACCTGAGTACTCAAACTGCCAACCTAACGTGCCCATCATGGGCTCCATCTGCAGCCTTTGTTCCAAGATCCGCACGTCGGGGCTGACATCTTACCACTGTGAGGTGGGGTGTGTAGCTGGCATCCAGTTACTTAAAATGCATGCTTTATGCCTAGGACTTTTCTTTATATCCCAGTTTTGGTTAAGACACATATTCATTCAAGATTACACAGGGACATTACACAATACTTGCTATGGAAAGGTAACTTTGAGTCTGGAAGGATTAAAGACTAGTCATCTATGGAAACAACAAAAATATGTTTTTCCTCAGATTATTTTTATTGTGGTAAAATACACATAATATAAAACTTACCGTTTTAAAGTATACAGCTCAGTGATATTCAGAATATGGTACAACTATCACCACCATCCATCCCCATAACTCTTTCCATGTGTAGAATTTTAACTTTGTCTGCATTGAACAATAGTCACCTATTCCCTCTTCCCTCAGCCCCTGCCAAAACCATTCTGTCTATCTCTGTGACTTCTATTCCTTTATGCTGTGCTTAGTTGCTGAGTTGTGTCCAACTCTTTGCGACCCTTTGGACTGAAGCCTGCCAGGTTCCTCTGTCTATGGGGATTCTCCAGGCAAGAACACTGAAGTGGGTTGCCATGCCCTCCTCCAGGGGATCTTCCCAACCCAGGGATCGAACCCAGGTTTCCCATATTATAGGTGCATTCTTTACCAGCTGACCCACCACTCCTCTATGTATCTCAAATAAATAGAACACATTCATTTGACGAGTGAACACGGGTGAACTTTGAGAACAGAATGCGAAGTAGAACAAGCCAGTCACAAAAAGACTACGGTATGATTCTCTTTATTTGAGATATGTAAAGGAGTGGATAAATAAATAGAATCATACACTAGTTGTCTTTTTGTGACTGGCATCTTCTACTTCGCATACTGTTCTCAAGGTTCATCCACGTAGTAGCATGTGTCAGAATTTCCTTTCTATTTAAGGCTGAATAACATTTCATTGTACATATATACCACATTTTGCTCTTCCATGCATTGGTTGATGGACACTGAATTGCTTCCTGTTTTTAGTTATTGTGCATAATACTGCTGTGAACACGGGTATGTAAATGTCCTTTCAAGACCCTGCTTTCAATTTTTCAGGATAAATACTCAGAAGCAGAATTGGAGACAATTCCAGAAGTAGAATTGGAATCCATATGGTAGTTCTATTTTAAATTTTTTGACAAACTGTGATACTGTTTTCCACAGCTGCATTTGACATTCTCATCAACAGCTCACAAGGGTTCTAATTTCTCCATATCCTTGCCAACATTTGGTATTTCCTGTTTTACTGTGAGTGGCTGTCCTAATGGCTGTGAGGTGGTGGCCTTACTTCTTCTGACACTGCTTGGTTCTGGGATTGTAAAGGACAGGGGGAAAGGTATAGGAGTGTGCCTGAGTGTGTGTGTGCAGCCCCATGGCTGTGCCGTGTACACTTGCACCTGTGTGCAAGCCCAGCCTGCAAAGGCCCAGCACAGGGAGGCAGAGAGGGCAGGGCCATGCTTTGGGCCGTGGAGCTGCCTACTCCTAGGGTGACAGCCAGCCACAGCCCCCAAGGACAGGGCTTCGTGCCTGCCCCACTGGTGACAACAGGCCCTACGTGGGGAGTGCCAGGGCACAGGGCAGGACCCACCTCCCTCCCCATCTCTCTAGAACGGGGTTCCTCCCTGCCTCTGTCCTTCTGGGATGCCTACTGGGTGGGGCCCGGACACTCTGCGCCTGCAGGTGAAGAGACTGGGACGGGAAGATTCTGAACCCGTGTCTCACGCCGGCACGGCCTGAGGTGTGTTGCTTTCCTCTGTGTTGTCTGGGGTGTGTGCTCAGATGCAGTAATCCTCAGCTTCAGAGCACGCCAGAGAGCCAATGACTTTTAAAGACAACAAGCAGAGACGTTCCTTCTTTGGCATGAGGGGTGTGTGGACTGCAAATCTCTGCCACTGAACGGGTCTCCAGGAAAGAACCGCCCAAATGTGAACAAGGTCCACGTCTCCACCAGCAGAAGCTTAGCTGGGCTCGTGGGACATTTACTTTAGAAAGAAAGGTATTAGAGGAAAACTGCCTGAGAATGTGCTCAGAAGGCAAGGTCTGCTCTAAGTCGGGGATTCATCCTGTATGTGGCCTTGTCAGGACACGGCATTTTGGAGAGAATTACCTGAACAGAGGCTTTTAGACCTGACGTGACTTGGAGAAGTTCCCTGAGGTTTGAAGGTTTATCTGAACCTCTCTGACTTGTATGATTGACAGTAAATCCCAGGTCAAAACAAAGGAAAACAAAACTCCACAACAACAACTCCGAGAGAGAACAGCAGCCTTTCGGGACAGCTTTAGAGCCTTTCCGGTGCTTGAGCTGCTGGAGGAGAGAGAGCAGGCTCTCCTTTCTGCATCTGCTCTGCTGTTCAGGGATTATCCACCCTGGAAACCTATCAAAATGCAGGCGGCCCACAGAGAGAGCCCCAGAAACTATTGTTTCTGTGAAAGTCAGCTCCAGGCAGGACTTGTCTGAGCTGATGGGCGGGCCATAGTGGTCCTGGCTCGGTGTTCAGAGCCTGGCGAAGGGGGTTTGGGGGCCAACAGCAAAGGTGGGGAGCAGTGGGACTGAAGAGGCATCCAGGGTTCAGCTCCTCTGTGGCTCAGAAAGCCCCTCCCCTCCAGCAAAGCGAGTTATTCCGGACACAGCTCAGTCGCATCACTGCTCTGCCTGCTCTGTTCGGTCCCCAAACACTGTGGTGGGATTTGTGGATGTGTTGACTCTCATTCGGTTCACACACTGGGAAATCGCTGGGCCTGCTCCTTGCCCTGCTTACTTATAAGTTCTCGCATCCCGAGAATGGCCTCCTCATTGCCTTATCTGTCATGAAAATGGATGCAGGTGTTTTAAGAGGGCTCAACACCCACAGGAAATGGGAGCGACAGGGACACTCCAGGATTCTCCGGAGGATGATGTATGTAGCCCGGGGTACCCCTGGAGGCAGGCAGAGTGGGGCCAGTGCCCCATGGCTTGACACTGTCCTTCACACCTGAGGCTGTGACCAGGTGTCTGGTGTGAATCCCCACAGACAAGGTGCAGTCTGCATGTGTCACAGGACTAGTATGCTGTGCCTCAACCTCAGGGGATGCTTACCTGCCCTCTTTTGAGTTGGGCTTTGAAAAAGGTGGGTAAAACATTCACAAAGAACTTTCCATGGAGAAGGGCAAATCTGAGAAGCCACCTGGTGAGGCTCTACACCCACCACTTATCGATGCTAATGGCCCCTAATAAACATGGGAGCCGTCAATTAAATAAGCCAATCCCACTCGCACCTTGGTGTGAGTTTTCCCCACTAACGGTGCTGTTTGATGAGTATGGTGTCCTGTTGAGATTTTTAAGAGCATGGGGTGAAATGCTCTTTCATTTCCTTTGTAGGCCCTCAGCCTGTCACCCAGGGCCAGATGCACAGAGGACACTGGATAAAAAGTCCCCATGTAGGTAGACAGATGCGCACACACACACAGCTGCTGATTCAGGGCTGCAGCCCAGTGACTGATCCTGTGCCAGTGGCCAGCCCCAGCCTCGTCCCCCATCCCTGTCGGTCTTTTAAAGACCCCTACACAGTTATGACCGACCTAGACAGCATATTAAAAAGCAGAGATATTACTTTGCCAACAAGGGTCTGTCTAGTCAAGGCTATGATTTTTCCAGTGGTCATGTATGGATGTGAGAGTTGGACTGTGAAGGAAGCTGAGCACCAAAGAATTGATGCTTTTGAACTGTGGTGTTGGAGAAGACTCTTGAGAGTCCCTTGGACTGCAAGGAGATCCAACCAGTCCATCCTAAAGGAGATCAGTCCTGGGTGTTCATTGGAAGGACTGATGCTAAAGCTGAAACTCCAATACTTTGGCCACCACATGCGAAGAGTTGACTCATTGGAAAAGACTCTGATGCTGGGAGGGATTGGGGGCAGGAGGAGAAGGGGACGACAGAGGATAAGATGGCTGAATGGCATCACCAACTCAATGGACGTGAGTTTGGGTGAACTCCAGGAGTTGGTGATGGACAGGGAGGCCTGGCGTGCTGTGAATCATGGGGTTGCAAAGAGTCGGACACGACTGAGTGACTGAACTGAACACAGTCTGTCCAGCATAAATAATAGGCCACAGACCCTAAGAGCATGGGGTAAAGGCTTTAGCATGATGTAGTCCAGACTCTTCCTTGTACCAACACAGAAACTGAGGCCAGGAACAGTCAGGGTCTGTCTTGGGTCCTAGGGTGTGGGTGATGGAGCCAGGTTATCACCTGCCTGGTGTTTCGTGCCCATACCCTTGGGAGTCTTTCCTGACCCAGCTCCACCTCCCTTCTCTTTTATTTCCAGCCTTCTTGCAAAGAAACTCCACAAGATGTAAATAAACTTGTGGGGAAGGATGAAGGAGACTGTCGTTGGGGAGAGAATGGGGTTTTCTGTAGCATGAGGGGGAGGTGGAAACCCTGCCCAGATGTGAGGCCTCTTCCTTGGCAAATCGTATTATCACCAACACACTGGCAGGGCTGGTCTTTCATGGCCAGCAGCCTTGGCTCAGAGCTGCTCTTAGCAAGCCTGAGGGCAGAGTGGACTGGACTCGGCCTGACCTGAGAGGGATCTTCAATGCCTTGTGCCTGACCTCTGGGGGCATTCGAAGACCCAGGCCCCACCCAAGTCCCAGGGTATCACCAACAGCAGGAAGAGCCAACAGGAGATGTCTGTTTTCTACCCCACTAACAATTTTTACTGTTTCCTTTCAAAAGTCTCTTCTCCTCTGGGTGTAGAGCCTAGAAAGGGCCCATGTTAGAAGCTGATGTTGTCATCTACATGCTATTAAACCCCTAGGTAGTTGCTTTGTGTTCTAAGTGATAGGGACAGAGTAAAGGGACAAAGCAGGTGATTAGATAGTTAATCCCACTAAGGGATGGTAAGTAAGGAAAAAAGTATGGGAGACCCTGTAAGTTAGTGATCGTTCAAGAAAGCCAGTTTGCTTAACCACAAAAACGAGCAGGCTTGCTTCGCAACAAGACCTGCAGCAGAAGCATGAGACGTGCCCGCAAGCAATACAGCAGTGGTAGCGTGAGACCCATATCCTGCCCAGTAAGTCAGTTAATAATTCCTAGGACACGCTCCTCTGTACACACAAAAATACAGGAAAAATGCACATTATATTGAAGCCTGAGATGATTCACTGAATTTTAGTCCATGTTAACACCTTCTGGTTCATTCCATCACACCATGACGGTCCTGGCTTGACCATGTGGGGACAAGAAAACCCCTGCCTGACGTGGAGGAGGAGCTGATGATGGAAGCCTGACCTCTACTCAAAGATGAGGAAGAAGGTGGTCTTCTCCCCCGCCCCTTTCCTCCTTGGGTTATAAAACTGCAGCTCGCTAAGTTCTTGGGGCAGCACCTCTCATGTGCTGGCTTATAAACCTCACAAGTGGCCCATCTATCACTTTGCCTCTCGCTTAAATCTTTCCGGGCTGAGACATAAAGCACTGGAGCTCCTCAGAGCTCCCCTGCCGAGACACATTTCTGTGGTTTCATAAGTGCAGTGACACATCACAGTTGGCCTGTGTCTGCCACACTCACTGGGTTACTTTCTTCCACGCTCACACAGAGTTTCCTTAACCCTCTGGCCTGTGCTCCCTTCCCCAGTGTACCCCCTCTTCCTAGGGCCTCCTCTAAGCGACAAGGTGGGCTTTTGTCTCTGATCTGGTTTGTCGCATCTGTTCCTCTTTCAAAAGGCAATCTGAATAGGGTGATGCTTGGATGGAGACTTGAATAGGGCATTGTGTGGGGTGCTTCTGGGTGCTGGTCAGGAGATGTGTTTTCTGTAAAAACACATTGAGCTCTACACTTATGATTTATTCATTTTCTGTCTGTGTTATACTTCAACAATACGCTTATTTAAGAGGCAACCTGACAGTTCTCAACGTCTGTTGCCTCGGTAGGGTCTTTGTCCTCGGCCAGGCACCAGTCTGGGTACACGGACAGGGAGGGGGGTTCAAGGAGGGGGTCTGTGATGTGCAGCAGCCGCTTGCCTGGTTGCTCAGGCTCTGCCCTGGCGCGTGACTCTGGCCTATATAGCAGCCTGGGGGCCGGGTTGCCCACCTTCCCTGGAGGTGTGGTTTGTTAGGTCCTCTGGCCTGGGTCTCTGTGGAGGGGTGGGGTTTGCAGAAGAACCTTAGTATGAATGGAAGAAGCTGAGGCCAGGGGATCACCAGTTCCTGGGGCATCCTGGCATCACCCCCACACTTGGCTGGGAGCTCAGTCTAGCAGCTGGGATGACCCCTCACAGGCCCTTGGGCCACACACCAAGGTACCCCTCTATGGACCCTGGCTCACGTCTCAGGCCCAGCTGGCAGTGGGTGGCTCTTGGCTCAGAGCTATTGCTGTGGAATCGATCTGTTCTCGGTGAGGGCTCACCACGGTTCCTGGCATCACCACGGCCTCCTTAGAGGCCCCTGAGTGCACAGGGCTGGTGGGGAAGGACATGGAAACCTCTCACAGACCACGGCCTGGCCTGCTCTGCCCCCTTGTCCTCTACCGGGTTCCCAAGTTGTTGAATTGAAACGAGGGCTCAGGCTCAGTTGGGACCGACCTTGGTGGCCCCGGCTGTTTAGCTCATGTGGGCATCAAATGGGCATCAAAGGTCTACTCAGAGGGGAGTGAGATGGACCCTTCTGCAACCTCACCTCATGGTCCAATTGTGCCCAACTCACTATCGATGACAGTGGCACAGCAGGCCCAGCCATACCCTCCTGTCCCCACATCCCTCCTGTCAAGGCCCTGGACTACCCTCCCAGGCACAGCTCAAGTCACCTCCTGGAAAGTTGTCCCTGGCCAGCCCCCTCCCCCTCTTCTGTGGCAACTACGACCTGGACAGTGCACCTGACTTTCAGCATGAACTCGCTCTCCAGTGGGTGGTACACCTGCCAAGCAGATGGCAACCACAGGGGCGGGAACCGTGTGGGCCCTCTCTGCACTTCCAGCACCCACCACGCCCATGCGGGATGCTCCATCCCTGGGGACGGACTAATTGGTCTTAAGCAATGTGACATTCAGATAATTTACATCCAGGGAGCAGAGGGAAGTTGACTCCACAGCAGGAGATAATTTATAACCATTTTGGATGTCTGGCTTGGCAGAGATGGGCAACCTCGTCGCTTACCCCTGTTCTGTGAATTCACGAGCTCATGAATTACTGCCTGGCTTACAGTAACTCTGTATATCCCGCCAAATGTAGGCTACAGGGGCACTGGGCAAAGAGTTCTGAAAGCCCCAAACCAGGTGGCACCCCTGCCCCCACTCACTGAGAGGTCCCAGAAAACACGCTGGCATCCTCCCCAGTAAAGTTGTTCAGCTGGGGAAGGAGGGAGGGATGGGGTGCGGGGAAGAAGCACAGACAGCCCTGAATAGTCCCTGGGTCCCGTCCCCATTCACTCAATAGACAGGCACTAACTCGTGGTGCACTTGGGGTGTGGGTGTGCCAGCCCTGGGCCAGGCAGTGGGGCGCAGAGGGGACGAGGCACAGGCTCTGCTCTCCAGAAGGCCAGGCCACAGGACGTGAAGAGATGAACAGCACAACAGGGCTGCCTCCTCACCTGCACCAGGGCAGGCCCCAGGCAGGGGGTGGGGTGAGGGGTTGCAGCCCATGGGGCTCGACTCAGGGCAGCGTCCTTCCCAGTGAGGCTGAGAGCCCTCTGCCTGCCCTTTCAGGAGTGCAGAGATGGGATAGGCATGCCTGTTCCCACCTCTGGACCAGCTGCACAGGCTCATCAGACAAGCCACCCACCCAGGGGAACGATGCTTGCGTTCTGGGTGGGGGCGTCTCTCCCTGTGACCCAAATGACAGAGCCAAAGGCACATTTTCCAACTAAGGGGAGAGCTGTAAAGAGTCCTCTGCTACTAACCTGAGCACATGCTTTACTGTCTTTAAAAGGAGATGAGATAAACTGGCAGGGCTGGCTCTGCCTGTTAACTGGGGTGCATTAGTACAGAATTGGAGCCTGGGACATCTTCAAGAAGAGGGTCTGGGTCCCCTTATCTGGATCATGTCCATCTGATCAAATGGCCACGATCCTAGCCTTTAAAGGACTTAGTAGAACTAGTGGATCACAGGAAAGAGAGTGGAACGAAAAGTAAATATGTAGGGAAGGAGTCTGCTGGTACAAAATCTGGGGCTGCACATTGGGAATACTGGTGATAATTACATTTAGAATGCCGCCCCAGCCTTAGGAGATTCTTCTCCCGAATCGTGTCTCCAAGTTTCAGGCTGCATGCTAGAGTTACACGCCTCTCAGAGCTTTAAACGTGCACCAGAGAGCGACAGATCCTCACCCCATTTATCAGAAAGCCAGCCAAGAGCTGGGGAAGCATCCTTGCCAAGGTCAGCTAGCTCAGTGAAGTTGATTTAGTTTTTAAGCGAAGTAGAGTGAGCATCCTGGGGACACTGTTTGCAGAAATGGAGATTTAGTACCGAGAACAGCCATGCCTCCTACCCACAAGTCACTGAGGCCCATGTGACTCCAGAGGAGGCTGTTGGGATGGTTAGTACATGTGTGGAAGGCATCTAGCAGTGGGGTTCTGGGGGTGTTGTGCATCACAGGTGTGTGTGAGTATGAGGCTGAGTCTCTGGGTGCATCAGTCCCTAGGTCACCCATGTGGAGACACGTGGTCGGTAGGTAAGCCTGGGCGAGGGGGCTGGAGAGAGCTGGTCCCCTCTGGCACTTCTGCCTGCCTTGGGCAGGTCATGAGCGAGTACTGGTTGAGCCATGTCTCTGGAGGGGCCTGGTTCACCCTGACTACCTCTGTCTTGGCCCAGACCACCCTGTGCGCTGTAGATGCTGCTATCTTCCAAGGGATGCAGCAACTTGGACCACTGACTGGCCCTGTCAACATCATACTAGGCTGGCTCTTGGAGGCCCCAGAGCCTTGAGGATGCACTGACCTGCCCATGCCAGGGGCCCTCTCTGGACCAGCTCCTGTGGGCAGGACGTGAGTGTAGCCCCCAGGACTGGCCCCTCTCCATGCTCCATCTTCCCGCCCTGTTCTCTGCAGGCCCTTCCATACCTGATCGTTGCTGTTTTGACTGTTTTTCCTGCTCCAGTGCTTTCTGGGTTCCTAGAAGCTTTGGTTCTTCAGAGACTGGGATAACATGAGCTGGATAGAGCTGTGGGTGCTCCTCAGTAGACTCAGTCCCTTTGATCAGGGGCTGGAGTGGGGGAAGACTGGAGAGGTCTTTACTCACTGTCCAGCTCATACCCTCTCCTGACCTCCAGACCTCATACCCTGATGCTGGTCTGACATCTTTCCACGTTGTCCCTCAGGCTTCTGACTCACCCTGGCCCCAAGTGAACCTGCCATAGAGACTACTCCTTCCTTTATATCCCAACCCCAGCCAGTGGCCCCTCAGCCAGCGTCTCTAGCTGCCTAACCACATACCTGACGTTGACCTTGCCACCCTGCCATCCCCAGCCCATCAGTCCTGCCTCCTAAGTGTCTCCTTATTTGTTTTTTTTAAATTAACTTTTCTCAAAGTATAAAATTTTCTCAATTGTATAAAGTTGCTATACAATGTGGTGTTAGTTTCTGCTGTACAGCAAAGTAAATCAGCTATACATATACATATAGCCCCTCTTTTTGGGATTTCCTTCCCATTTGGGTTACCACAGAGCACTGAGTAGAGCTCCCCGTGCCATACAGTAGGTTCTCAGTAGTGATCTATTTCATACACAGTATTTTTTATATGTCAATCCCATCTCCCAATTCATCCCACTTTCCCTGCCCCCCATGATAGCCATGAGTTTATTTTCTACACCTGTGACTCTATTCCTGCTTTGCAAATAAGTTAATCTGTACCATTTTTCTAGATTACACATATAGAGCGATAACATAGGATATTTGTCTGTCTGACTTCACTCTGTATGACGGTCTCTGGGTCCATCCACGTTGCAGCAAATCTGACTCCTATGTACTTCTTGATGGTGCCAGTTCCCCCCATTCCTTCTGTCTCCACTCTAGGTCAAGGAAACCACTAACGTGACTTGGATGACCACTCTGTCCTGGTTAGCCGGTGGCTCCAATCTTGCTCTGGCCAACCCCCTCCACTCAGCATTGAGGACCCCCACTGTCCTCAGGGGAGAGCCAAACTGCTCCCCGTGGCCTGTAGAGTCCTCCCCTACTGGCCTGGCCCCTTCACCAGCCTCACTTCTTCCCATGTACACACCTGCTCCAAGGACCCTGGACCACCTTCAGTATCTCACACCAGCCTGGCATCACCCTTGGTTCATGGCACCACAGCCACACCATACCCCATCTTGGCAAACTCCTCACCACCTTTAGGTCTTAGCTGGCATGTGGCTCCCCCTGCATATCACTGTCCTCTGCATATTCACGCTCCTCTGCGTGTCCTCAGTCCTCTATGGGCATGTCCTTTGGACGTTACAGCCTCCACTTCCTCTGCTTGCCCATCATGCCCCTCCTGTCATGGCCTGAGAACCAGTGGAGGTCCTGGCATGTGATCAGCATTCAGCAAACACACACCAAAGAAACGAAGGAGTGACCAGATGAACAGGCAAGTGACTTCTGTCCAGAGTCCCTTCTACTGTGACACACAAGGCCTCTAAGTTTCCCTCTGACCCAGGATGTCATAGAAGAGCTGATGGGTTAGCTAAACATGGATATTCCATACTCACAGGCCTTCCTTCCCCTCCACTCAGAACCTCCCTCCAGTCAAACCCACCTCCTTCACATGAGTGGGGGCAAAAGAGGAACGAGGAATGGTGACAAGTAGGCACGAGCATGGGGTGCCCCGGCCATGTCCAGGAGCCAGCCTGGGCCACCTGGGATCTGCTGTCTCTTTCACTGATGGGGAGGGAGCTCTGCTCAGTGTCTGGAAGTACGGGGACTGGGGTCAGAGTGGCCGGACAGTCCTCCCTTCCAGGCCCTCTTTCACTTTATACTTTCCCCCAGGTGTGCTCACAGGACAGGCAGGAGGGTTGGGTGTGCCCGCCATCACTGTGTGCACCTGCTCGGGTTATGTGTGTGAGCAGAGCAGCACCCGCTTGCTGGGAATTTTGCTCTTCTCTCCCTGAGTTGCATTTCCTCATGTGTGCGAGGGGCCTGACCATCTTTGTCCCCAGGGCTGTTGGACTCAGCCCTGGGGACAAAGGGCTGTTGGCCCTGGATGGCACCTAACCTGGCACAAAGGAGGAGCACCCTGGGTGGCTGGGAAATCCTCTTTGCATTTAATAGGTCAGATTCCCAAGACCTCCGGGTGTGTGGTGAGTGTGGGGTCCGTGAAAATTTCTATGAGTTCAATCTCCTTACAGAGGAAACACCTCCAGGGCCTCAATCCCAGGGAGCCCACAGGGTCCAGGATGGACAGCCCTCTCCCTGGTGGCATTGGCAGTGGGTGGGAGAGGGCACCCGTTAAATGACTGTAATGGAAATATAAATTATTCTACTTCAAAGCAGGCACTTCAATATTTCATAATGACCATTATAAACCTGTTCTCTGCACACTGCTAATAAATACCTCAGCCCCACACCACATTTTCTGGTATCTCTAAAGACACCAGGGGAAGGCAGGGGAGCCATAAAAGAAACATAAAAATACAGTCGCAGATGAGCCTAAAACTCATTTTGTTGAAGCTTAATTGATGGGAAAAGCTTCTGGTCCCAGAGAACTTAAAGGCCCATCATGCGGATATTTGATTAAGCATCCCCATATCACAGACCACACAGAACTGGAAATTGTTAGGCAGTAATTGCAAATGCATTAATAAAATGATGATGTGGGTTTGTTCGGGACATAAAACAGGAATAAAATAATTCACTCAGATAACTCCACAAAAACGTACAGTCACCCCTGAGCAGATGGGAGCAAGGCTTGTTTGGGTCTCAGTTTCACCAACCCTCTCCAGATGGGGCCCAGGCCTCTGTTTTCAAAGGCTCATGGGATAGATGGAAGCATGGCCAGGCTCCTGAACCACTGCTTGAGTCCAGGTATGTGATCCCTGAAGGTCCTCTGAAGTTACTGTCCCAGGGAACCACCACCCCACTTATGTCTCTGTCACCCAGCCAGGGGGAGACAACCAAGCTCTGATGATGGCAACTTCAGCCATCATCTCTCTCCTAAAGTACTACAGGGCAATGTAGAAAATGTGTGCAGGAACTCAATCATCTACATTAGGAAAGGAGTACATCAAGGCTGTATACTGTCACCCTGCTTATTTAATTTCTATGCAGAGTACATCATGCGAAATGCCAGGCTGGATCAATCACAAGCTGGAATCAAGATTGCCAGGAGAAATATCAACAGCCTCAAATACACGGATGCTACCACTCTAATGGCAGAAAGCAAAGAGGAACTAAAGAGCCTCTTGATGAAGGTGAAAGAGGACAGTGAAAAATCTGGCTTAAATCTCAACATTCAAAAAACTAAGATCATGGCATCCAGTCCCATCACTTCATGGTAAATAGATGGGAAAAAGTGGAAACAGTGGCAGATTTTATTTTCTTGAGCTCCAAAATCACTGTGGATGGTGACAGTGATTTTAAAAGATGCTTGTTCCTTGAAGAAAAGGTATGACAAACCTAGATAGCATATTAAAAAGCAGAGACATCACTTTGCTGACAAATAGTCCGTATAGTCAAAACTATGGTTTTCCCAGTAGTCATGTATGGATGTGACAGCTGGACCGTAAAGAAGGCTGAGCACCAAAGAACTGATGCTTTCAAATTGTGCTGGACAAGACTCTTGAGAGTCCTTTGGACAGCAAGGGGATCAAACCAGTCAATCCTAAAGGAAACCAACCCTGAGTATTCATTGGAAGGACTGATGCTGAAACTGAAGCAATACTTTGGCCACCTGATGTGAAAAACCAACTTATTGGAAAAGACTCTGATACTGGGAAAGATTGAGGGCAAGAGGAGAAGGGAGAGACAGAGGATGAGATGGTTAGATAGCATCACTGACTCAGTGAACATGAGTTTGAGCAAACTCCAGGAGATAGTGAAAGTCAGAGAAGCCTGGCATGTTGCAGTTCATGGGGTCACGAAGGTCGGACACCATTTAGCAAATGAACAACAACAAGTTAAGATCTAAGCCAAGGTCAAGATAACTATGAGATGACTGTCCCTTACCGTGGGCTGGCTTCCTACTGGACATTAGGCAGGCTTGGTCATGGACTCCCAGAACACAACCAAAGAAAGTTCACCAGCCTTGTTTGGGTCCCAGGACTCTCTGCCAAGCTGCTGTGTGAATGCGTGTATGCACAGGTGTGCAGAAGGGAGGGGGTGAGAAAAGTGTCATGGAGACCTTTCATGGAGGAAAACTTCTTCCTTTCTCCCCTCTTCTTATCGACAAATGAAGCACATCCAGCTACCAAAACCCTTGTACAAACTCTAGATCCTGTCACTTCTGGACCACTCCCCCTGCCCTGCTCCTTCCAGGCCCATCTGTCCTTTCAGGCCCATTGTGAAGCAGTCTTCCTGTAAGAAGGCCTAGGTGTGGCTCCTGGATATGCCATTTTACCAGCTGTGTGACCTCAGGTAAGTCACTTCACCTCTCTGAACCCTGTTCATGAAGCAAGAGCAGTAAGAGTACCTACATTATTAACATCTCTGAGGCCTCCAGCGCACTGTCAGCTATGCCTCCGCCACCCAGGCCACAGGAGTGTGGTTACCTGCCCTAGGTGTGTAGAGGGCCTGGTCCCTGCTCTAGTGCTGCCTCTCGGGCACCCACAGCTTCCTGAGGGGCCTCCTCGGGGCCCAAGTCACCTCATCTCTGGCTCTGGGAACTCCCACAGTGCTCTCACAGAGCGGGGTTGATAGAGGAGCTGGGACCAGCTGACAAGAGGACAGGAAGGACAGCCGGGAAGGACCGCCCCAGAAAAGGTGGGGCTGGAGAGGCTGAGGCAGCATCACTTGAAGCTCAGGGGGTAGTGGGCCTGGAACAGAAGGACAAAAGTTGCTGGGCCCTCATGTGGCCAGAGAATGGCAGGAGGAGGCGTTGAGGAGAGGCTGAGAGGGTCAGGGGCGGGGGGTGGAGTTGGAGTGCAGGGAAGGGGCAGGAGCAAAGACAGCTCAGAACCAGAGAAAACATGACTGTATTTGTTAGAGTAAGGCACACTAGCAGAAGAGTGTGGAAACCCTGTGTAATTCATCCCTGAACGAGCAGCATTGCACATCTTCCGCTAACCAATACTTCAGTGAGGAGGCAAGCTGTCGACTTGCTCACTCACTACGTTTTTACCCCAGATAGCTGAGGAAAGAACAACATTTGGAGTCGGTTTCTGCCTCTCGGCTCTGAAGGGGCCATGTGTCACAGTGTGTCCTAGCACGCAGGAACCACGCGATCGTCAGGGAGGACTTCTCTGGATGGCCGGGTGAGCTGCAGACACGCGGGGCCTTTGTGCTTCCACGACGCATGTGTAAACATAGGATGCGGGAACCAGTGATACAGAGAGAACGTGTCTGCACCCTGGTCAGGTGCGGTGGGAAGAGGATGGGTGGTTCTCCTACAGCCTCGACACCAGGAGCAGGAGGAACAGAGGGGACATTAAGCAGGGTGGCTCCCCCGGGGCAGGGACTGGGACAGCTGATGGGGCCCCAGGGGTGCCCAGACCTGTTACTTCATGGGCACCCGCCTCAGCAGGTCCTTGGAGATCTGCATGTGTGGCTGATTTCAGGCCCCTCCTGAGCTGAGGATGTCCTGGGAGAGCTCCGTCTCTGACACAGAAAAGTATTCTTTTATCTGAGCCTGGATCTGTAGGTAATTGAGGTGTTCTCCCCTTGCTGACAACAGGAGAGAGGAGGAGAGGAGGTGAGATCTAGGCAGTGTGGGTGAATCTCATTCCTCCCTGCAAGGTGGCTCGCTTGTTTTAAAATGATGAAGAACCCAAGGCAGGGGGCAAACTTCCGTTCAATGCAAATAACTAAATGGTAGCCCTAAAAGTTCCTCTTTCATGGGGATTTTGAGAAATTTTTGAAAAAGAAAAAAAGAACCACCAGTAATTCTTAAGCCTCTAATAGCAAGGCCACCTCTATTCTGCACGGTCCCTTTTGCTCTTTGCCTTCATGTTGCACGTTTGCACCATGGTGATGACAACATTTGTGACACCCAGAGTTGTGCCTTCGTAACTGTCTCCCAACCAGTCCATCCCAAAGGAGATCAGTCCTGGGTGTTCACTGGAAGGACTGATGCTGAAGCTGAAACTTCAATACTTTGGCCACATCACGTGAAGAGTTGACTCATTGGAAAAGACCCTGATACTGGGAGGGATTGGGGGCAGGAGGAGAAGGGGACGACAGAGGATGAGATGGCTTGATGGACATGAGTCTGAGTGAACTCCAGGAGTTGGTGATGGACAGGGAGGCCTGGCGTGCTGCGATTCATGGGGTCGCAAAGAGTCGGACATGACTGAGCGACTGAACTGAACTAAACTGGTCTCCGGGAAGACTCTTGTTTTTCCATTTGCTCATGGATCTTTTTACTGCAAGGGGATCCACTTACCACCATCTGTGGAACACCCCAGGGCTTATCACAGTGACTGTGGGGTCTGGGGCTTTCCTTCCTTCTGGAGAGAAACAGGCCTGGGAGCACCCCTGCCAGCTCATCAGGATGAAGGATGCTCCTGTCATGTGTGTTATTATTATGCGTTATAATGAGGGCCCACCTGCCCTGGATAAATCCATTTTAATCAGCAAGAAATAAAGCAGGGCATAGATTTCCTTAGAAACTCTGGAAAAAGAGATTTTCTGGACGCATCCTCTGAGCCTTCTTTGAGGAGGACAAAGAGAAGGCTGAGGCTGGCTCTGATGTGGAAGTTCTCCTCTGGGCTGCTGGCTGTGCCGACAGAGGCCCGGATGCTCAGCACAGATGCAGAGACCGCCCGCAGCCAGCCGCATTCTGGGCTCCCTGGGAGGTCGGCCCAGGGCCACCTCTCTGTCCTGGAAACATCTGAGCAACCCTGGAGCTTCACATGGAATGTGGAATACAGGGGAATTTTCAAACACTGTGTCATCCTTCCAAACCCTGGGGTTTGAGAGTCTCAGATCTAAAATCACATGAGTCAAAAATACACTTTTTTGCTCAAACAGCTTAGCACATTTGAAAGAGGACTCTGACCCTAAACTTGCGACATAAAGTTTTTATGACTCGGGGTTGCATTTGGTGATATTTGCTTTGTTGTGTTCAAAGCAATAAGAGACATTTTTATTAGCGGCGTGGTTCCCATTTACTGGGTTTCTATTTACTCTGCAAGATCTAATTCTGTATTGTCATTCCAAGAGCAACGCCACTGGAATTCAATCACTAGGATTGTGAATTTCCTCAAGCAACTTCTATTTAGTCAAGGCCAGAAGCTCAGTAGGTGGTAATAAATATCAAAGTACAGGATGGTTGAGGAAGCAAAGTAAGAAGCCCAAATCAAATATGATTATTGATCAACACTGAACGGTCTTAATCATCCCTATGCTAATTCTAGATACACATAGTGGCTTTTTTACCACATGACTACATAGACATTTTTAGCTGAGAAAATACATTGAGGAATTCAAAATGGAAATCTTTGGAGAGCAGCAAATAAATAAAAATACAGCAAAAGGCACAGAATAGAAAATGCAGCACATTCTTAAAAGCGTGAGATAGCTGGTGACAGAGTTGGGTAGAAACTCTTCAAATGTTCAACATGGCACTACTTTTTAAAGAATTTTGAAAGCAAAATACCCTCACCATAAAAACAAAACCCTAAACTATAACACATTAAGATCAATTAGGCAGTCTAGCCTGTTAGCAGGTTGATGGATTATCCACAGTCTTCTGTTATAGCCCAAGAACTGCTAAGTCACTGATTGAGAAGCTCAGTCACTTAGAAGAGAACTAGGCTGTGTCTGATACAGCACAAACTGTTTCAAGCTCTAAACTAAATAAGTGCAAGGGTAAAGTTCTTGTCCAGGGTTTTGAGAACAAATAACAAAGAGCTCACCACCCAGTTCTACAAGGGTTAGGTCACGTCTGTGTCCCAGTGACCCATGGATAGCATACTCTGAGGGGAAAATCAGTTTGGAAAACAGGATGAGGCACTGTGTGCTTTGGGTGAACAGGCCCTCAGGTAGATAGATGCACACCTCAGGAAGAATCTCAATGAATCAGATTCTCTCCTCTTTCCCATACATAGAAAAGGACTAAAATCATTAACTTGAGATGTCTGTTCTTTGTGATCAGCAATACTCTTTTCCCCAAGATGTGGTGCTTGACTGCATATATTTCCCAGTCAAAAATGATCAACTGGCTTTTCTCCTATTCTTTGAGCAATTTCCTTAGAGCTGAGTGAATGGCTGTCTCCCATGCTATAGTTCTCAGGAAGATCCTAAATAAAACTTAACTCACAAAAACAAAACAAAACAAAAAAGATCAGTTAGACAGTCTTTCTTGCCCCTTCACTGTGGAAGAAATCCAACCCTGGATCCTTCCCTGTTACTTCTGATTTCAGTGACCTACAACATTCATCTTTACCTTGTTGCATTCTGTAACTGTATGTACTAAGAGCCAGTTTCTGCTCATTGCATCTAGAAGTGAAAATGAATAAAGAGCATTAAGAACATTCTAGTCCATCACCCTCAGCAGAAAGACAGTGACCCTCCCTGTCACTGGGGAGAAGTTGGCGGTTCCCCTGACTCCACTGTGCTGTTTGAAGGAGGCTGTTTCAGGCCTCAGTCAAATAGTTCTGCTTTTTCACCTTCTTTCAGTTACTCAAAATGTGACATATTTTAGTTTGCTTAACATGGGATGATGTCTTTCTTGTTTAGCAATTTGTTTTTTCCAGAATTTTTAACTGCTTTAAAAATGTATTTAAAAAGTTTATTTTCTTATCATGGAGGTTTAGAGCATCTAATCTGATTTCTATGAGATGGAGTCTGCTTTGTTCTTGCAGACTTTCTTCTCAGAACCTTCTGACTTCTTCTTCTCACCTGACTGGATCATCTCCCAGGTTCCTTACACAGCTACCCTACCTGTCATGGTGGGGCCCCTTTCACTACACATCTGGTTTAGTTCTGCTGCTTCTTGGACCAGCTCTTCTCATTAAACACCTTTTCTGCTTTAGTGGATTACACTGCCTCTCTCACTCTCCCTTTTTTTCTAAATTAAGAAAGCAGATAACTTTTTGTGTCCTTACATGTCTGAAAATGTCTTTATTTGGTTCAAGATTCCAGGTAAAAGTTGTTTCCCTCAGACACTTGAAGGCAACTGTCCCACGGCCTTTTAGTGTTGATAACTCCTATCTGATAACAGTGATCTCCTGACTCTTTGTTGATAACACATCTTTTCTCTCTGGAAGCTTTTACAATCTTCTCTTTGTCCTTGATGTTCTGAAATCTCAGTTCACTTCAGTTAAGTCACTCAGTCGTGTCTGACTCTTTGTGACCCCAAGAACCGCAGCACACCAGGCCTCCCTGTCCATCACCAACTCCCGGAGTTCACCCAAAGAGAATATGCATTTGTGGCTCTTTTTCATTTCCCCGTTTCTCAGTTCTAATCTGGTCTTTCCATATGAAGGTGTTTTAATTCAGCTCTGAGGAATGTTCTTCTGTTACTCCCTTGATCATGTCCTCTTCTTGGATTTCTTGGTTCTCCCTAAGTCAACTTGTTTGAGCAGATGGATATTGCTTCCCCTAGATTGATTGTCCATATCACTCAGTTTTTATCTCACCTTTTCTACTCTTATGTTTTTAGCCTACATTACAGGATACTTCCTCAACTCTTCCTTTAAATCCTATTGAATTTTTAACTTTAGCAACTGTATTTATAATTTCCAAGAAATCTTTCTTGCTCTATTCTTCTTTCTCTTAACAGCTCTTTCTTATTTAATGAAAAACATATACTCAAGTCTAAGGGTTTTTATTAGATTAAAAACCAATTTCTTTTGTTCCATATCCTCCAGGGTTAGTTGTGGGGTTTTCTGTTGTCATTCGTCTTGGTTCTTCTCTTTTAGGCTGTTCGTTTCCTCTACATGTCTCATGACCCCGCTTGTCCAAGTCATCTGTAGTGATTAGCTTGATCAGTGCACATGGCTGACACTAGTTTCCTCTGTGGTTGTATAGCTTGCCCTGGGAGGGCTGACTGTGAACTCTGTGCATAATGGGGTGTGTGTGTGTGTGTGTGTGTGAGGGGGGGAGGAGGAGGGAGAGGTGGAGAAGGAGAGGGAGAGGTGGGGAGAGAGGGACACAGTGACTCATTTCAGGATGCACAGACAAGCTGTCCTGCCCAGTTCTCCTGGACCTCCAATTCCTTGAGATCAGATCTGCCCCATGTAGTTTCAAGAGGAAACTAGCCCTCAAGAGGACTTTGAGTAAGACAATTATTAACTAATAAAAGCAAAACCAAACAAAAAAGTTCTTATTGTTCATTAAGGGCCTATTCTGAGCCACATGTTTTATAACTGATTTATTTCCATTTATCTTATTAAATTGCCCAAACCACTCTATCTTTCCATTTTAGAGGCAGGGAAAAACTCAAAGACTGTACGACACCTGCTCAAGTTCACACATGTGGGATGTGGCAGAGCCAGAAGAAGTTCTCAGTAGCCCCAGACCCTTGCTTTTTCTGGCACTGCTTCCACATTTGTTTGAGGCCAAAGGAACAGATGGTAGATTCCAGAAATCTATAGTCACTACCAAATGCCCTCACCTTATCACCTCCGTGCTTTTTGTTTTATAAATTCATAGTGTAGAGAATTATATTCAATATAATCTTCAGATCTGAGCTTGAGGAGAAATAGCTTTCTTTTGAGATGTATAGTTATACAACAAAGCCTCCGTGATAACATGGCTGGGGAGGTAGGTGGGCTGGTTAGTAAAGAGTTTCTGAGGAGGACTTATCCCTCCCATGAGCCAAACAGACCCCTGGCTTCAGAGTTGGGTCTTATCCACCCCATGGGGACTTCTGGTTCTCCAAACACAAGAGGGCAAACATACCCAGCACACAGCACACAGCTGGGCTTGCTCTGGTGGCCCAGGTCAGAGCTCTCGCTAAAGTCGGCAGTGGCACCGTCACCTGCAGTCGTCCTGACTCAGAGCGGCTAAGTCCCAGGCGGGCTGCCCACCAGCCTCCTAGAGCACTAAGCCTGATCCTCCCTTTGCTCAAAGGCCCTGTGCTCCTGGAGAGAACCAGCCATCAAGAGGCCAAAACACACCCAGAGCAGCCGGCCCCCTGCCCCACAGGGACAAACCCTGCAGATGTTCATCTCTGTTGTGACACTCTTGAGCCACGGTCCCAGGAACTTCCTGCCACCCACAAGCAGTACCTTGTGGACCTAAGAGCTAATGCAGGAAACCAAAGAGGACCTGGAGGGCCTTATCATGGACTAGCAGCTACTGAAAATAACCCCTGTGGTCACACAAATGCCCTAAAATCTGTTCATGCTTTGAGTTACTAAGGATCACAGCAGCCTTGGGAGGCAAGCAGAGCCCGGGCATCAGCCCATCTTACAGATAGGCAAACTGAGGCTTGGCAGTGAGTATATTAGTCAAATTCCTCTAAGGGTGTAAAAGAGCAGCCTGGGAAGTTAATTTTCTCCACTAATTCCATTTCTACATTGTGATCCAGAAGGTGTCTTCAAGTCCTTCAAAGTGTGTGAGGCTTCAGTGAACCTGGTCAAGCTTGCCAGCTCCTCTTTGCTAGTCTCAAATCTTTCCCGTTCCTCCCCTGGGGCCCAGCTCCAGCTGCACCAGCACTCCACGGATCTTCCCAACATGCCCTGCTCATGGGACCTAAACCCCTTCAAAAGGCCTGTCCCCTACCAGGCTGGCAAACAGAGGACACACTGAGACAGGCAGAGGAGGGCAGAGGTGCAGACCAGTATTCAGCTGCAAAGTTCCCTTGGCTTTTAAAACTCTGAAATGGGGGCAAAATTCTAGCCGGGTCTGAGGATTTCCCAGAAGAAAGCAGGCAAGGCAGTCCCTGGTGCTAGACAGTGGGAGCTAATAGGCAGTGTCCGGTAGTTGAATTTCCATTCAGGGGCATTTGTGCTTCTCTGCTCAGTGGCACCCCGTTGTCCCACTCCCTCCCCTACACCCCACCTCCCACACCGTATTCTATTCTATGAATGCATGGAACGTGAAATCACCAAGTCTGAAGATGGAAGATGGAATGTGTTAGCTGCAGCTAGAGACAGCAATGAATTTTACAAATAGCTTTCTAGAAGCCCTCATTCAAGTTCACAAATCAGGCCCATAACAACCCCAATTCTACATTCCCGCAGATAGAGACTGCCGGCTTCTCATTTCTGGTGAGGCCATTTGTCTTGGGCCTAATCTTGTTCACGCAGCGTGGGAGGCTCCAACTGATCCCAAATTTCCCCAAATGCCTCAAAGTGTGGAGGATAGAGACCCTTCTTCGCCTCGGAAGGGGCCCCAGCCGGAATTCCTGCTGAAATGCAGGAATCATGGGGTGTCATTGCCAGTAAGGATGGGGAGACCAGCAAGTTTAACTCCTCCCTCAAGAACAAGGAGCCCAAGGCTGGGTTTTACCCAAAGTCATGGCCAGGGGAGGAGGACAGTCTTTCAAAATGATAGCTGGTGCTTTTTCATTTTCAGTAAATTATTTTTTCTCCTATATTCTTTCACCATTAAAACTAGACCCAAGGCTGAGCATTACAGCCTCCGGGGAGGGATTGGAGCACAGAGCACAAAGGTGTCAAATTTTTGGCTCCTAGCGGAGACAATTTTCTGGAAACTAAGGCTTTCAATTTGCAGAAGACAGGCTTTCTGAAAAATAATTTATTTCTAAAGCTCTAGAAGCTTGACTTTTAATAGCAAGAAATAAAGCTATGGAGTTCATAAAATGTGGAGCATAAGTGTCTGAGCTGGGGAGGATATGTGGGAATCCAAGGGCTCGTTTTCCCTCCCGGGAGGAGGTCGAGTCACCAGACTGGGAGAGGAGAGGAGAGGAGGTCAGGGCCCTGACACCAGAAAGGCTGTGTTTGGGTCCCTCTTCTAGAGGGGGTTGGTGTCTTATGGCCCCTTTCCTGGGAGGAGATGATCAAAACCCCATAAACACTGGTGGGGTCCAGAAGATAGGAGACCTGTGCCATGGGAGAGGGGCTGCAAGTCTGCTAGATTAGACAGGTCCTGGGTCTAGCTGGGAGTGGGAGCCGGAGGGCAGAAGGGCTGTGGGGTGTCCTTGAGGGTAAGTCTGTAGGCAGGAGCAGGACCTTGTCAGCTGGAGGTCCCCACCTTACTTCCCATGACTTTCAAGTCCAATAGATCTAAATTTACCCATGGTCTGCCTCCTCCACTTCCTTGTGGAGGGAACAGTAGCTGATTAGTGTCTTCATCTGAAAAGTGGGGACAAGTAACAGGGCTGACCTCACTGGGTGGTCCTGAGGATTAAGTGAGATGATACATGCAAAGTCCTTAGCACGGAGCCTGCCACAGAGAAACTGCCTGAGAAACGTCGTTCTTACTATTGTTTCTAACAACACCACGCTGGCTTTGAAATCAACTCACTTAAACAAGCGGAACCAGGGAACTCCTGCAAGCAGGCTAATTAAGACATCTAAGTCATCATCATCTTTTCAATAACTGCCTGTTAAAGCCAGGCTGCAAGGGCTTGTGGGGTTTGTAATCATATTCACTGAAAGCTCAGAAGAATTCTCTCAAGTTCACAGGCCAAATATGAAACGCATCTTGTGACAACTTCACTCTTCTTTGCAGAGGAAAGGCTGGGGTGTAGAGCCTGCCTTTGTGTGAGCATCACAAGCCCAGAGAGAAGCACGGGGTAGTCCTGAGGGGAAAAGAAACAATGCTCTTCTAACTGCCAGATATTGAGTGCAAGGTTGCTCCTCCTCTTGGAAGCCTGTGTGTAGGTATATACAGGTGTTGTGCATGTATGCACACACACATGCATATGGGTTTCTCTGTGTTCCTCCTCTTCGCTGTGGCCCCAGCTCTCTGAGGAGCTTCCAATAATACAGAAACCCCTGACCGATAGGACACAACCTCACTGCACCGAAGAAACTAAGAGCCCAGCCAGCACAGCTCAGCACTCTGAATGGTAAGGCTGCGATGCCAGCTGAGTGGTCATACCACAAAAGACCCACTTTACGGGGTGGACTGTATCTTTGTTCATCCTTGGAGAGAGTGTCACATGTCTTCCAAGGGTGACTGATATTGGAAGCACTGAAGTACAATCCCTGGAGGACAGCGTGGCTGTGCTGAGCCATGGTCAGCCTCTCTTGGCCTCCTGCCCAGCAAAGACTCACTGTTGCAGGCAGGGCCCACGCTCTGTCAACACAGGAGGGTCTTCCCTCCAGGCCCAGGCTCTCAGGCTTGACCACCTCTCTTGGTTGTCCCCTGCACCCTTCTTTTTCAAGGTTTCTCCCAAGGTTTGGGTTCCTGTTTTCATTTCTGCAGTCAAAAGCTCTTCACCATCAGCAGACTTCCCTGGGGTCCAGTGGCTAAGACCATGCTCCCAATGCAGGGGGCCTGGGTTTCATCCCTGGTCAGGGGACTAGATCCCACATGCTGCAACTAAAGATCCCACGTGCTACAACTAAGACCTGGCACAGCTAAATAAATATTAAAACAAAAGTGTTTTGTTTTTTTTTTAAATCTCTTCAACATCAGTTAAGATTAAACTTGCTATAGCAGAAATCAACACACCACTGTAAATCAACTATACTTCAATAACATTTTTTAAAAAGATTAAATCTGCTGTGATTGGAAGCCCCAAACAGTGACTTAAACATAAGTTTTTGTCATTCATCTTTTTCACGTAAAAGAATCCAGAGGTAGGAAACTCAGAGCTGGGTTGGTGTGTCCACTAGCTTGTCACAGATCTGGAGTCATCCCAGTTCACCGTCCCCTGTCCCCTTGGTGTGACCCTTGGCTTCATGGTCCCAGATTGAGCTAGAGCCTCAGCCACAATATCATCCTTCCTGGAAGCAATGTGGGTGAAGGGGAGGGCACAACCCCTCTACTGTAATCAGCTTTCTGGAAATCTCACATAGCCTTTCTGCTTCATCCCATCGGGCAGAACTTATTTGAAAGGCCAACTGAGTGATGAGGAAGGCCAGGAACATAGCCTTTTGTCTGAATGGCAATGTGTCCATGTAACTTTGAGATTTGTTACTGAAGAAGGAGGTGGGAGAAGATATTTGAAGGCAGCTATCAGTTGCCTGTCCTATGGAAATTTTTTATTTTGGTGAGCAAAGGGAACTGGACACAGACCTCTCCACCTCCCCTCACTGCATTTCCACTCCCAATCTCCAAGGCTACCTTGCAGTTTTTAGTAGTATTACATTGTGCTCTAGCATCTACTGTTGTCCTCTGTCAGGCTAAGAATTTCTCCTTTGTAGATAATATAGCTTTTTAATCTCTGGCTGCTCTTTTCTCATTGTCTCTGGTGGTCTACAGTTTTATTATTATTTGTTTAATCTTGGATCTACTTTTATTATCTTGCCTGGAACTTGCTGTACTTTCTCAATCTGAAGATTAAATTGTTTCTTCAATCCTGGAAAATCCCCTGCCATTATCTTCACACATTGCTTCTCTTTCATTCTCATTGTTATCACCTTCTGTGACTCTTATTAGATGTGTATTGGATCGTTTTATTTGGTTATTCATATTTTAGCTGCTGTTTCCAATTTTCCTTATCTCTTCATGCTGCATTTTTGGTTATTTCTTCAGCTGTTTTCCAAGTCATTAATTTTCTCTTCAGCTGTCTAAACTATATTTTAAATCCTTAGACATAATGGCAATTAAAATTTTTTTCTACTAGCTCCATTTGGCTCTTTTTAGAGTATTTAGTTCTTTCAGGATGATCTAATCTTTCTTATATCTTTAAATATTTAATATACTTTAAAAAGTTATATTTAAAACATGTTACATAAGTGTATAATTTAAAGAGCCCAATAGTTTCTTAAGGCATCTTATGAAAACAGCAAGCCTTTGTCCCTTTAATTTTCCTTTCCTAGAGGAAATCCCTTTTAGCATTTTTACTTGGTTATTTTGGAATTAACCTAAAAAACATTCAAATTCTTTTTTTTTTTTTTAGTGTTAGGCATTATCCATTAACTTTCCAGTATGAAAGATGAGAATTTAGCTCTTTTTTTTTTTTTGCATAATTCTTCCCCCATCCTCACTATAGAAAATCACCGTCCTGTCTACCCTTCCTCCCAGTAGAAATATATTTCAGTTAGCTCAATGTTTGGTGTTTATGTTATTAGGCTTTATAAAGGCTATTCACAGCCAAGCCAAGAAGTGCTCTCTGGTCCATGGGAGGAGGAGCTTGGAACTTTTCTTGAATTTTCTTTTTTTGTTTTTACTCTGGAGATAATTTTTGGTGACTCTGGAGATAATGGTGACAAACAAACAACCCATCTGCAGAAGAGAAAACAAAGGTCTGCAGGTGGGCTGGAGCCAGACTGCCTCCCCAGCCTGAAGGGTACATGTGGGGTCCCTCCTACATCCCAAAGGAGGCAAGGCTGTGCTCCGGGCTCCCTGGGGTTTGGTGAGAGGGTGTGTGGGGCATCCTTCCTCGACGGCAACAACGTGGAGTGAGAATGCAAGTCCCGCATGGATACCCTGAAGGGCCGATACTTGATAGATGGGGGTGGGGCAGCTGGAGCCACAATAGGGCAGGTTAACGCTTCCTGGAAGGCTTTCTTTGGAAAGTTGCCTCCTGACAGTATTGCAGTGGAGACTGTGAGGAGTGGTATGTGCGTGCGTGTGCACACACACACACACATACACCTGAAATAACTTCAGAAGCGGAAGAAGCATGCTGTCTGCTGGGACTTTGCTGGCCTCAGGTATCACCAGATTCCTAGTACTCAGTTCTTTCCAGAGGCGACAGGACCCCCAAACATGCTGGGTAGGGCAGGGAGCACTGTCCCCCTTGTTGCCTCTCCTGCTGAGGATGAGTCAGAACCAGAGCTATGACCAACAGGAGCAGAGGAACAAGGGGTGGGCTTTAGAGAACAGGGGGCCCTGCCATTCTGCACTGTGTACAGGCTTATGGGGCTGGGGCTGGTCTGGGCTCTGCTCCCACTGCGTGGCCTCAGGCAGCTCACACATCCTCTCAGAACCTTAGTTTGTCCATCTGAAAAATAACTCCTGTTATGCAGGACTACCCTCAGGATTGAGAGAACTGATATCAGGAAAACAGAGCAAAATAAAGCAAAGCGTGGAAAGCTTGTAATGCCACCCCAGAGTGATGGGCAGCTCTTACCAGGCTGAAAAGAGAGAAGGAGCTAAAACAACTCACACTGATAAGCCACTCCCAAATGACCCTCCTGCTCAAATGGAAACATGATCGGAGGTTCCCTAAAAGGGTCCCCGTGAACGTGTATGGAGCAGGATGGAGATTTGTGGAAGAGATGTGGTGATTTCCCAGCTCAGCCCTCCTGGCTGAGTATGCCTGGAAGCTGTGAGATGGGAAGGATGTCATGGAGACCCTTGGTGATCTGGCCCAGGTGCCTCTGCCTGCGGACCCACAGCAGCCCTGTGGTCACTCAGTCTCTGGCTTTGTCCATTACTACTGGGTATGGATTCATTTTTACCTCCCCAGGGAGACCACATAAAGTCCTTGTGCACAGGCTGGACTCATCCCAGCTACATCCCCAGATGGAGCTACAGAGAGCAGGCCAGCGACCAGCTGGGCACTGGGCAGGTAATCGATGAGACCACCTGTAGGTATTAGTATAAGTGGGCATGGCACCCGCCCTCTAGCTGATGGTGTGACAGCCTTGTAATCCAAAGGTCATGGCTGTGTCCCCTGCAGATCTCACATCCCTTACACCTGACCTACAGTCCCAGGAGCACTATGTTTCTACCAAATGAACAGACTGACGGCAGCCAAGTGATGGCAGCAGTGCGCGTGCGTGTGCAGGTGTGGGCAATGTCACCGCCCGTGCTGCTGTGAGCCTCACGCCTGCCTGGTACCTGCTGGCTCCTGTCATGCCGACTGTGGACTCTGTCCACTGCTAATTGAATTTAGGAAGCCCCACGGTTAGCAGCAGTTAGGCTCTGGCTGTGATGTAGACTTTACTGGTCCTGAGCAGCTGTTAGTAAGTAGCTTGCATGTGAAAAGACTGGAAATACAGAATACCAGTCACAGGCGGTAGCAGCCTCTGCTAGACGTTTATCCAAAATAGTTGAGGGAGCAGGGGTCTAGACGCCTCAGCAGTCTAGTTCACAGATATTCCCAGACGGCTTATCAAGTTTCGAAGAGAGAAAACAAATATGCGATATTTAGCATGGAACTAAGCTGAATGTGACTGAATCTTTCTTCAGGCTCAGGAGGCAAGCCAAACTCTAGTGGAAACTGAGAACCAGCATTAACAATGCCAAATTTAGTTGTAAAAGAAGATCCCAAATCAAATCCTTCAGCTATTTAAGTTTTAATGGCCAAGAAGGGGTTTCTAATCCCTTATTTCAGACTCAGCATTTCCTTTCCATGTGGTCTGAGGTCCTGCTTGTACTCCTGGGGCCTTGAAACTGACACTCGTGGCTGTGGCCTGGTCTGTGGGAGGAGGTGTCAGGGACTGTCTGATGGTCACCGAGGGCATGTGTCCAGGCCTCCTGGGTGGCATTTTATCTTTTAAGAGAAAGACTCTCAAGGCCTTTCATAGAGGCTTGGGAGCTGGGGGGTCCCCAGGGGCCGTCAGGGTCATGGAAGCCAGGTATGACTCTACCTAAATCCTCTCTGCAGCCAAGAGCTCAGGGGGTCCTGCTAAAGAGGTCTTCATGCTTAAAAGATAACCTTGTTGAAAATGACTACCATCCAAAGCAATCTAGAGATTCAGTGCAATTGCTATCTAATCACCAATGTCATTTTTTCCCACAGAATTTGAACAAAAAAATGGTACAGTTTGAATGGAAACACAAATGACTCCAAATAGCCAAAGTAATCTTGAGAAAGGAAGATGGACCTGGAGGAACCAGGCCCCCTGACTTCAGACTATACTACAAAGATACAGTCATCAAAACATTTTGGTACTGACTCAAAAACAGAAATATAGATCAACGGAACAGAATAGAAAGTCTAGAGATAAACCCATGCACCTTTGGTCACCTAATCTATGACAAAGGAGGCAAGAATATACAATGGAGAAAAGACAGTCTCTTCAATAAGTGGTGCTAGGAAAACAGACAGCTACATGTAAAAGAAAAGGAGAATACTCCCTAAAACCACACACAAAAATAAACTCAAATAGTTTAAAGACCTAAATGTAAGGCCAGGTACTACAAAACTCTTAGAGGAACACATAGATAGAACACTCGTTGACATAATTGCAGCAAGTTCTTTTTCATCTACCTCCTAGGGTAGTGAAAATAAAAACCAAAATAAACAAATGGGATCTAATTAAACTTAAGAGTTCTTGCACAGCAAAGGAAACCATAAACAAAGTGAAAAGACAAGCTTCAGAATGGGAGAAAATATTTGCAAATGAAGTGACCAACAAGGGATTAATCTCCAAAATAAACAAACAACTCATGTAGCTCAATATCAGAAAAACAAACAACCTAATTTAAAAAACGGGTGGAAGATCTAAATTATCATTTCTCCAAAGAAGACATACAGAAGGCCAAAAAGCACATGAAAAGATTGTTAACATCACTAATTATTAGAGAAATGCAAATCAAAACAATGCTGCTGCTGCTAAGTCACTTCAGTCGTGTCTGACTCTGTGCGACCCCATAGACGGCAGCCCACTAGGCTCCTCTGTCCCTGGGATTCTCCAGGCAAGAACACTGGACTGGGTTGCCATTTCCTCCTCCAATGCATGAAAGTGAAAAGTGAAAGTGAGGTCACTCAGTCGTGCCCAACTCTTAGCGACCCCATGGACTGCAGCCTACCAGGCTCCTCCGTCCATGGGATTTTCCAGGCAAGAGTACTGGAGTGAGGTGTCATCTTATAGCAGTCAGCATGGCCATTATCAAAAATTCTACAAACAATAAATGCTGGAGAGGGTGTGAGCAAAGGGAACCGTCCTACACTGTGGGTAGAAATGTAAATTGATACAACCATTATGGAGAACAGCATGGAGGTACCAAAAAAACTAAATAATGAACTCCTGTATGATCCAGCAATCCCACTCCTAGGCATATATCTGGAGAAAACCACAATTCAAAAGACACATGCACCCAGTATTCCCTGCAGCACTATTTACAAGAACCAAGCCATGGAAGCAACCGAAATGTCCATCAGCAGAGGAATGGATAAAGAAGATACGGTACATATATACCATGGAATATTACTGAGTCACAAAAAAGAATGAAACCACATCATCTGTAGTGCCAGGGATGGACTGAGAGATCATACTGTCAGTCAGACAAAGACAAACATCACATGATATTGCTTATATGTGGAATGTAAAAAATGTATACAAATGAACTTTTCTACAAAAGAGAAATAGAATTACAGACGTAGAAAACAAACTTAGGGTTACCAGGAGCAAAAGGGGAGAGGGATAAATTGGGAGATTGGGACTGACACATACACAGTACTATATAAACAGTTAGTTGCTCAGTTGTATCTGACTCTTTGCAATCTTATGGACTGAACCTTGCCCAGGTTCCTCTGTCTGTGGGATTCTCCAGGCAAGAATACTGGAGTGGGTTGCCATTTCCTTTTCCAGGAGATCTTCCTGAACCAGGAATCAAATCTGGCTCTTCTGCATTGCTGCTGCTGCTTCTAAGTCACTTCAGTCGTGTCCGACTCTGTGTGACCCCATAGACGGCAGCCCACCAGGCTCCCTGGTCCCTGGGATTCTCCAGGCAAAAACACTGGAGTGGGTTGTCATTTCCTTCTCCAATGCATGAAAGTGAAAAGTGAAAGTGAAGTCGCTCAGTCATGTCCGACTCTTAGTGACCCCATGGACTGCAGCCTACCAGACTCCTCTGTCCATGGGGTTTTCCAGGCAAGAGTACTGGAGTGGGGTGCCATTGTCTTCTCCACTTCCGCATTGCAGGCAGATTCTTTACTGTATGAGCCATCATAAAGCAGATAAGTAATAAGAACCTGCTGTATAGCATAGGAAACTTTACTCAGTAACTCTGTAATGGCCTATATGGGGAAAAAAAAATCTAAAAGAAGAGTGGATATATGTGTATGTATAACTGATTCACTTGGCTATATACCTGAAACTAACACAGCATTATAAATCAACTACATTCCAATAAAAATTCAAAAATTTATTCCTAAATAAAAAGTTTATTAAAAATGAAAAAAAGAGATAGTCTTAAAAAGTAGACATGGGGGTATGTTATTTATGTTCCAAATTCTTATTTACCATAAATTCAATCACAAATACATACCAGGTGTCTATTTTGTGCCAGACCCCAGGAACACAGCTGGGACACCGCCAGCTCTGGGTGCTTTGGTTATTCCCAGGTTGGAGCTGAACCTGGATTTGGGGATGATGTCTGGAGGGCCACGTGGAAGAGGTATGTAGAGGGTGCGCTGAGAGAAAGAAGCACGGCACAGTGCTTCTGGGTGGCCAAGGCTAGGTGCTGACCTGTGGGGAGAGGCCAGACCAGAGAGGACAAGTTGGAGGCCCCCCAGCAAATTTCAGGGGACTCCTCAACCTTCTCCAGGTGGAAATGCAGGAGACTACAAACCACTCTGTCGGTAGCAGCTGCAGGGGACACCAGGAGACTAGAAACTTAAACCAAAAAAGCAGTAAAGAGCCCACCATCATGGTTCCAGGCTGCTTTACATCTGCCTTCTGGCCTGCCTCACTGGGAACCTCAAGCCTATGTGGTCTTTTCAAGAAGAGCCCCCCTGAAGCTTCCTCTAGGACTCTGATGAGGATGCGAGGCATGCAAATGAGACCCTCAGACCACATCACACAGCTTCTGGTCTGGGACAGTCCATCCCAAAGTGCACTCGCTCACATCTAAACAAATGAAGGGACCCTTATCTCCCTTTTAAATTTCAGGTCCGTTTTATGGTTCAAGGCAAGAAGGCATGCAGAGACCATCTAAAGCTGCATCGGTCTTGGAGTCCGAGAGCTCAGGCGGCCTGAGTGTGGAGCTAGGATGCATGGGGATCAGAAGGCAACCTTCAGGTAGAAACTGGCAAGATGCTGGCCAGGGGTCCACATCAGACTGCTGTTAGGTATGCGAGGAAAGAGAGCATTTGAGATTGGCACTGTAGCCTCAGGTCAGGGCTAAGAAGAGCACACGTGATGGTTTGGGTAGTTTCTCACTTCCTTCCAGTCTGCGGGGTCCTGTATCCCTACCCCTCTCCTGGCAGAAAGTCCTGCTGCTGTCTGTCTCCTCCAGACTGGGTGTTCTCTCCTCTCTCCTGGATGGATCCTTAGTGCCCACTCCCAGGATATGCCGATGAGTAATCACACAAAGAACCAATTTGCAAGAAGTAAAATAGGTCCATGGACCGGGTTGGGAGCCAGGGAACCACTTTCTAGCTGTGTTTGGGTTGTCGCCATTTTATAAAATGCAGTTTAGAAGGTGCTGATTTCAGCGACAGCTTTAAGCTCTGTCTGACATCATCCTTTGTTAAGCAAAAATGAATTTCTCCCTTGCCTTCCCAGATGACCTAATGGTAAGAACTGCATCCGCCGCCCCCCACCCACCCCCGCCCCGCCCAATCCTAACCCTCCAGCCGACTCCAGTGCTCTCTCATTGCCTTATTGCCTCCCACAGGCTTCACAGGCTCAGCTGCCTTCACGGGGTTTCTTGCCTGATTCAGTTCTGAAGGTTTGCCTCCCCTAGTCTCACTCTCTACAACTCCCCTTCCCCAGCACGAGGCAGGAGCAGGTGACTTGGGCTCTGAGACACCCACATTGAAGCCCCTAAAGGAAGAGCGTTCTGGGGTCAGTCTTGTCCCAGGCCCTTCCTGAGAACATACCTGCCTTGTCTTCTCCAGCCCCTTCCCACTGCTGGCGACAAGTGGTGGAGAGCCCACGCAGGGGCAGCTCTGCCCAGGATGACCAGTTAGCTGATCGTGGTGTCAGCTCAGCCTGGTAAAGCATGCAGCTGGCCTGGACCCACCTGCATCAGCCAGGGCTCTCCCGCATCTCCCCTGGGGCATGGCCTCTCCCGCTGCTCTCTCTTGGTCCTTCTCTCTCAGGGAAAATGCAGTCATCTGTGGCCGCCTGAACAGACTGCCACGGACTTAGTGACTTAAAACAATACAGATTTATTATCAGACAGAACTGGAGGTCAGAAGTCCAAGATGGATCTCACTGGGCTAAAATTAAGGTGTCAGTGCTTCCACCTTCCTCTTCTGTTTGCAAGGACCACTGGGCTTGCCTGTATAGCCTCCCCATTGCAACAGCCTTCACTTTTTCACACCTGCAAAGTTCCCATCGCCATCTGAGGAGCACAGTCACAGGTCTGGGGATTAGGGTGTGGTACCTTTGGGAATGAGCATCCCTCGGCCTCCCACACTGCCCAACTCAACCCGTCAGCTCCAACACTAACTCAAAAAGTCTCATTAGAGAAATTATGCTTCACATGTCACTTTCTCAAAGGATCAAACAGCAAAGCTTGGACTCTGATAGCAAAGGAGGCCCCACCATGAAACGGCACTGCTGGGAGGATGAGGGGGGCCCCAAGCTCTCTCCCTATGACCCCTGAGGCCATGCGTAGACACCCCAAGTTCACTCAGGTGATGATTCCTTTCCAGCTAGGGTTTCATCTCTTTTCAGGGTCTGGCCTGACCTGAGCACCACAGCTAGAGAACCCATGTGCCACCACGGGCTGCAAGACCCAGCATAGCCAAATAAATAAGTATTAAAAAATACCCAGCTGAGTAAAAGAAGCCAGATACCAGAGAGAACATACTGTATGATTACACTTGGTAGAAGTTTTAGAACTGTCAAAATGAATCTGTAATGATAGAAATCAGGCTAGCAATTGCCCTGGTAGGTGAGGCAACAGACTGAAAAAGGACCACGGGTGTACTTTTTGGGATGATGATAATGTTTCATATCTTCACTGGCATAGTAGTTATGCAGGTATGACGCGTCTGTCAAAATTTCCAAATTGGCCCCTTCTTAATGTTAATATTAGTGTTTTGATTCTTATAGATTTAGAGTACATTATAAGTAAGGGCTTTTCAGGTGGCACTAGAGTCTGCCTGCCACTGCAGGAGACACAAGAGTTGCAGGTTCGATCCCTAGGTTGGGAAGATTCCCTAGAAAAGGAATTGGCAACCCACTTCAGTATTCTTGCCTAGAAAATCCTATGGACAGAGGAGCCTGGGGGCTACAGTCCACTGAGTCGCGAAGAGTCAGACATGACTGAGCAACTGAGCAGAGCATGCACAAATGTAAGTAACTAAAGTCTGCTCTCTCCCTGTCTTATTCTTCTTTTAACAGCATTTCTTTACTATTCTTTGTCTTGATGAAAACTTATCTGAAACCCTCTTTCTCTGTTTCTCTGCTGGATGTGGTCTCAGCATTCCTCCTGGGAGTATTCCAGAAGAACTGGAGAGGGTGGCGCAGGTGTAGAGGGTCACGCACTTTCCCTGACTCTCCTGGGTCCTAGATTCAAAACTGCCTGGACAGAGCAGAGTCAGGTGTCCCGAGCTCCAGCCTGCCTCCAGGCCCCTAGGCCCACTCCTTTCTAAATCCCACAACCAGCCACAAGGCAGTTCCAAGCAGAGTAGATTTCTTGCAGTGCTCCATCAGTGGGTGGAGGCTTGGGGCTTCCCCCTCTACCAGATGCAGGTGCTCGAGGGCAAGGTTCCTGGCCCCCCCACTGCCCCCAGCTCCTCCACTGCCAATCATTCAGCTGCATCACAAAGTCCAAGAACAATACTTTCCTGGCATTTTTTTTCAAACTGTGAACAAGGACTTCGGGTGATTTCCTCCCTACCTGCACCTAACTGTTCTCTGATCTTTTAAAACCTGTTCGATGGTGAGAAAGGAAGAACCAATTGTTTAAGTCAAAGCTGGCTCCATGATCTGACCTTAATGCATGAAAATGTGCTGTGGTCCAATGATCGTTTTATAGAATCTAAATCTGAAATATTCTCACTTCCCATCTGAAGTGAAAAATCATAAATGTTATTATTAGTGTCTCTTAGAGTTTGTTTTTCAGGCAATAAAAACTTTTTGCAATAAACCAGCATTTATTCTTCATGGACAACCTTTAAATTCACTGTTTGATAGACTGGAAAAGGAAACTAGACAAGGCGATACAATCCCCATAGAAAGTTCCTATTGATGTGATTACAGCTTGAGGGAAATAAGAGATGGCACATTTTAAAAAGTAAACTTCTCTTTACATCATCCAATTATGCTCAGGAAAAATAAAAATAAGCTCAAAGAAGAGGCTATGTCTTCAAAATTCACTTTAATTTCAGGCAGTGAAGAGCAGTAATGCATTTACCCTTCAAAAACAATAAATAAACTTTCAGAGTAATTGCAAAGACTCATCTCTTCTGAGATGGCATGTCCCATTCTCTGTCATGTTCCCAGTTATCACCGTGAGTGATACTCCTGCACACAGGGAGTTTAATTGCCATCTTAACTGTGTGTAGCACTTTTTTTTTCCTAAAGCAAAATTTGGGGAATTAAATCTTTGAGAATAAAATGGTTCAATTACAATAACACAACTGTGTATTAACTTTCTTCTCTCCCTGGAGTTTATAAACCTCAGAATTCTGCTCTGAGCAAGAAGCCAATTTTAGAAGTGGGTTAAATGACCCAGAGTAAGAAGAACATCCGATTAACTTTTTTTTCTGGGCCCTTCCCACTGAGACCAAGTCTGAAACATGACTCCTGACCTCTTCTTGCTCTAATAAATTTTCCAAGGAGGGGTTCACATACCAACTATGCAGTGCTGGCCTCTTTCCAGAGATTTTTATTAACTGGATAAAAAGCACTGTGTCTAGAAGAACACCATGCCAGGAATGGGGGCACCTAACCTCTGACCCTTTATCTGTTATCTTGAGACATTATGGTGAATTACACTAAGTTTTCGTATTTATTTGCTGCTCTAATTAAGAAGCATCCTCTTTTCTGTCATCTGCTCTTCCTTTTACAACAAGCAGCAGGCTCTCTAGGGGGTCCTGTGCCCCTACTTTAGTTCATACTTCTCCTTTTCTCCAGCAGCTGTGTTCTGTCTCCCTGAGACCCATTTCACTGTTCCCTGCCCAAGAATCTACAGAGCTCCCCACAGCATTCCACTCATTCACCATGGCCAAAGCTAAAGGCCTGTCTTTCAGGCTTTCCTGCTCTAGCTCCTAATTACCTTCTTTTGCCTACCACCCCACTCCCCGCCCCCTCAAAAAGTTCCCTGACATTTCTGAGGCTTGGAAAATGTACCCAGATAGCCCTGAGGAGGTCCAAGAGGCTGTCAAATACTTTCTTTCTGTTTTTTTTAATTATTGTAGTTGATTTACAATGTGTTAATTTCTGCTGTACACTAAAGTGAATCAACTATAGGTATACACATATCCACTCTTTTTTAGATTATTATCCCATATAGGCCATTACAGAGTATTGAGCAGAGTTCCCTGTGTTATACAGTAGGTTCTTATTAGTTATCTATTTTATATATGATAGTGGGTATATGTCAATCCCAATCTCCCAGTCTACAGATTCAATGCAACCCCTGTCAAATGATCATGGCATTTTTCACAGAAGTAGAACAAAAAATTGTACAATTTGTATGGAAATGTAAAGATTCTGAATAGCCAAAGCAATCCTGAGAAAGAAAAATGGAGTTAGAGGAATGAGGCTCCCTGAGTTCAGACTATACTACAAAGTTACAGTCATCAAAACATTTTGGTACTGGCCCAAAAAACAGAACTATGGATCACTGGATAGAAAGCCCAGAGACAAACCCACTCACACACGATCACCTAATCTTCGACAAAGGAGGCTGCTGCTGCTAAGTCACTTCAGTTGTGTCCGACTCTGTGCGACCCATAGACGGCAGCCCAACAGGCTCCTCTGTCCCTGGGATTCTTCAGGCAAGAACACTGAAGTGGGTTGCCATGTCTTTCTCCAATGCAAGCATGCATGCTTAGTCACTTCAGTCGTGTCCGACTCTGTGTGACCCCATGGATAGCAGGCCACCAGGCTCCTCTGTCCACGGGATTCTCCAGGCAAGAATACTGGAGTGGGTTGCCATTTCCTTCTCCAGACAAAGGAGGCAGGACTATACAATGGAGAAAAGACAGTCTCTTCAGTAAGTGGTGTTGGGAAAACTGGACAGCTATATGTAAAAGAATGAAATGAGAACACTCCCTAACACCACACACCAAAATAAACTCAAAATGGATTAAAGACCTAAATGTAAGACTTGAACACTATAAAACTCTTACAGGAAAACACAGGCAGGACACTCTGACATAAATCTCAGCAAGACCTTTTCTGACCCACCTCCTAATGAAAATAAAAACAAATGCAAACAAATGGGACCTAATTAAACTTAAAAGCTTTTGCACAGTAAAGAAAACCACGAAGAACCCTCAGAATGGGAAAAAATATTTGCAAACGAAACGCTCAACAAGGGATTAATTTCCAAAAAACACAAACAACTCATGCAGTTCGATATAAAGGAAAAAAAAAGTCAAAAAATGAGCAAAAGACCACATTCCTACTTGATTAGCCATGTTTCTCCCTAACACTGGTTCTAAGTTGGACAGAACTGCCTCCCAGTGCGTTTTTTTTTGGAAATCACTGGAGCATTTTGTATTGTCACAATGACTGGGGTATGGTGGGTGGGGGAGGGTTGCTGTTAGTGTCGAATGGCAAAGAACCTTGGGTGCCAGCCTTTCTGCATTGCACAGGATTGTTCTGCACAACGATGTATTATCACATATCCCCATTTTGGGGGAATGTCTCATTGGGTATCCATGTAGGTGAAAACATAATGATTTAAGCCTAAACCCTAACTCTGATTATACATAAACACAAGATATCTTGTGCATGGTTTTAATATATTTGGAATTTTCCTGGGATAAGCTGCTATGAAAACCAAGGGAAAAGCATACATTGTTTTGCTCGGAACTTTATCAAAAGCTGTTCACCATGACCTCATTGCCAATGGCAACACATGCCTGTGGTGTGAGCCGCCAGCTCCATACACCTGAATCAGCTTTGTTTGAGGAGGTTGCTTTCATGCCAACATTGGCTTCCTCATTAAGAATCCTGTTGTGATCTTGCATGAGCACCCACATATTGAAAGGCATAGTGGTTTACTACAAATTACTTCCTTATTTTTCATTTATATTTCTATCAGCACACCTTCCTTCAAAATTACATGCGTAAGTACATTATCTATAATTTTCATTTCAAAGTAATAAAGGGGGCATTACAAATAATTTGATAAAAAGTGGGCACCAGGTCTGATAGGCCCAGAGTAGGAAATGGCAACCCACTCCAGTATTCTTGCCTGGAAAATTCCATGGACAGAGGAGTCTGGTGGGCTACAGTCCGTGGGGTTACAAAGAGTTGGACACGACTAAGTTCATATGCACGCAGGTGTGATACAGCTGACAGCCAGGGCTTAAGATTTGGCAGTGGAACCCAGCAGCCCCTCATGGGACAGGGCCAGGGAGACCTTTGATTGTGTATTTGCTTATGCATTGGTTTCTTAGTTCTCACTCCCCAGCATGAATTGCCTCCTAGGTGATGAGAGGTGCTCTAGCTGCACCCTTGGGGTTTCTTTGATGGGTCCTGGCTCTGAGGTCTTTGGGTCTGCTTGAGTATAAAGGAAGGACAGCTCTCTTCCACCCAAATGGAAAACTGCTGCCCCCTGGTGCGGGAAGAAGGGACCCAGGGTGGGAGCTGTGCCCAGGAGGCGTGGGGGCTGCACCCTCTCTAGGACCTTCTCCCCAGGCTCACCTGCCCAGACACCTTCTGCCACATCCACCTCTTTTCTGCTCTACGACTATTTCTTCACTGTAGTTACTTTATATTTTAACACTCTATCTCCTACTTTTATTTGATCTTCACTTAATTTCTATGCTTTTAACCTATCTCCTTTGAAATTAAATACTTTACTTCAAAATTCACTCTGCTTTTTTATTCCTTTCTTTTCTATTTTATCTCAAGTTTAGTATTTGGGATTTCAATTCGAGTCTTCTAATTCCTCTTCTCCTGCCTTGTGTAGCTGTCAGCTCTTTCAACCTCTTGTTTTAAACTTCATCCGTTTTACTGACTCTCCTCTCTTCTAACTTACGCCTGGTTCGCTTCCATTTTGGGGTTTTATGTCTGCTCTATCACTCTTGGAGAAAAAAATCACCTCTTTTTATTTTTTCTCTTTCCAAATAATCTGGATGACCTACAGTCTACAGAGAGAAAAACCAGGTGTAGAGGAAACCTCCTGGTTCATTCCTGGCGGGGACACTGCTGGCAGTGCCAGGCGGGGCGCCAGTCTCCCACAGGAGCAGGTCTCCTGTGCTCCCGTGGGTGGGGTGTGATATAGGGTGGGAGGTCTCTGGGAGGTTCCTGACTCCCAGTTCCAGCCCTGCAGTGGGAATCATCTACTGCAGCCCCCTCAGCACTTGCTTTTCCCAAGAAACCCTGAATCTCCCACCCAAGATGATTTTCCTTTTCCTTCCTGTCTCCAGCCCTGCCTTCTACTGAGCCTACCCAGGCAGGTCCTCTCCAACCACTGCAGCCTGCAGGAGCCTGACAGCCCTGAGTTCCTATGGCCAGTCGCAACTCAAGCCTTTAACTCCATCAGCTACCTTTTCATTTTGCCTCCTCTGCTCTTTCTTTAGATGAACTTAATTTGCAAAGCAGAAATAGAGACACGACTAGAGAACAAACACATGGATATTAAGAGGGGGCTGGAGGAGTGGGGTAGACTGGGACTGACCTATATACACTACTATGTATAATACAGAATACTACTGAGAACCAACTGTAGAGCACAGGGAGCCCTACTCAGTGCTCTGTGGTGACCTAAATGGGAAGGAAATCCAAGGAAGAAGGGATATGTGCATACATGTGTCTGATTCACCTTGCTGCACAGCAGAAGTTAATAACACTGTAAAGCAACTACACTCAAAAAAAAAATTTTTTTTTCATTTTTGCCTCCTTTGCTCTTTCTTTTAAAGATGACAGCATTTAGCCTCCACGTAGGAGGCCAAGCAAGGTTGTTTCTGAACCTACAGACAGCACCCTTGGTGCTGCAGGATAACACGTGGACTGTGGGGTGAGGGGGGAAATCTCAGATTTGGGTGGTTGGAGACCAGAGGAACCAGCTCCCATTCACTAGCTTGGTTCTGCTGCAATTTTCCACACCAAGGGTTGTTTAAAACGAAGCCCGCCCACACCCTGCTCCATGCTCTGTCCTCCTATCAGCGTTAAAAGTGTGTGCAGGCCTCTCATCACTGAGACCATTTCATACTGAGCTAACGATAGTTTTCTATGGCTGGGTTAATTCAGAGACGGTGGTACAGAGGGCATTAAATTAACACTTGCCACTTTGCAGTAATTCACCAGCCTTCCTGTCGATTGCAGCCCACCTCTGGACTTTAACTATGCTGTTAGGAACAGATCTTTAAATAACCCCTTCCTACCGAACACACTGGCTAAGGTGGCACATACTGAATTCCAGCATCGGCAGGCAGATTGTGAGCTCAGAAACACAGGTCAAGTGTGCCCGTTGGGTGACGGTTCCAATTACTGCCCAGCAGGGATGAGTTCAAAGTACATCTTGAGCCAGGCTCAGGTTTGGAGAGACCCCACACAGCTTTTAAGTTCTAAAGTCAGGTTCTGTTGTGGGGCAAGAGTGGGCCGTGGTGGTCGCTATGAAGCCTGCTGCCTCCCTGTGACATCATGCTTCCAGGGGATGAGGGGCCCCCACTCGAGGTGGCAGTGGGGCTGTAAAGGGGAGAGTTGGTAGGGCTGCCCTGGAGAGGCCTCCAGCTCCACTGAGTCCTGATCTAAGGCCCCATAAGCAAGATGTTCTGGCCCTCCTGCGAAAGCTGTCCCTCCCGCCACACATTAGCAGACAGCGTTTGGGAAATTGTGCAGTTATGAGGCAGGCACTGAAATGAATCCTGAAGGAGATGGTACATTTTTTTAGCCACTTAATTGAATCTGTGGCAGTAAATCTTTTAGTCTTCTCTTAGCATTTAGAATTTCAATTTACTCCATGGATTTTTGTGCTCAACCCCCAGTGAAAATGAACATTTGTGCCGAAAAGCTTTTAATCAACTGTTCTCAAAATGTCAGTCCCCCTTATCTCCAAAGCCCACTGAAATCTTTGTGCCTTTGGTTTAAAAAATATACTCTGTGTATCCTGTTTCTCCCTTTCAGTTTCTAGCATCCTTTATCGTGGTTTAATCAGAGTCATTTTTGATGTTCATCCCTCTCTTAATCTTCTTAGATTTCTTTTTAAGGTGAACCTTCCACTTCAATCCGGCTTCGCCAATCTATTAAGATTCTCTGCGGCTGCTGCCTCGCAGATGAAGATATGCTTCTGTGGAAAGCCCTCGCAAAGCCCTCTGTTTTAGCACGCAGAAGGTTAATTGCCCAGTCTTTAATTAAATCAGTCATTTTTCTTGAATGTTGTTTGTGGAACGCCATAATAAATGAAGCCATAAACCTGTCCTCATTTTATGAGGATTCTGAGTTTTGACTGTTCTTGCTTACTCTTTCTCCAAAGGCTGCTCATGGCAAAAAGCTAATTTCTAAAAAACCCTAGATAGGAAAAAAAAAAAATTACAACTTTAGAAATTTTAATGGCAAGGGCTTTATTTGGCCCTTTTTTTATGGCTTAGGGAAATGTGATTTTTAATACTTTTTGTGGTAAAAGAGAAAAGGCTAAACTACAGGCCTGGAAGGACCCATAGACTGGGCCCAGGACAGGACCTTGACCAGGCTTCTCTGGGCCCTCCAGCTTGCCACCAGATGCCGTTATCATTTGAGCAGCCACCAGGGGGCAGCATGACCCCCACCTGCTGATGCGCTCATCAGCTCAGTACTGCCCTGACCCCCTGCATGGGGTAAAGATGTTCTCCCATCGATTTCTCCCTGGTCCTCTGATTTCCGATGAGCCTAATCAGCTGTGCAGCTCAGTCCTTGCTCCTTGATTTGTCAGGAGAATGAGTTATCTGAGCAGACACTCTCTGTGATTTGTAGGTTGGAAGACTTAGCTGTACTGCGATGACCTTTTCAATATTCTGTTATTAGATGGGCTGGCCATTTCAACTTTTTCCTGAACAAAATGTCTTCCTGTGTGCTGAAGTGGGAGAATGGCCAGTTAATCAGGACACCCAGTGCTGAAAAGGTCGGACTAGGGCCATGGGTATTAACATTCACCATCGTCATTAGCATCCTACAGCCTGCAAAGCTCTCATCCCTTGGCCTCTGGAGGGATCTGACAAAGTTCCACCAGCAGACCCTGTCCTATCTCTAGCAGACAGATCTACAGGGCTCCCTCTGCCTGGGCTTCTGACTTCTTCCCCGACCTCATCTCCTACCAGCCTTCACTTCACTTTTGATGCTCCAGCTACAGTGACCTTTCTGTGTCTTGAGCAACCCAAGCTCCCTCCAGTCTCAGGCCCTTTGCACGGGCTGAGTCTCAGCATGGATCCCTCTTTCCCCTGATTTCTGAGTGGCAGACTTCTTGTGAACATTTAACTCTCAACTCAAACGTCACCTCACAGAGGCCTTCCCAACGGACCCCCTAGTCGTGAAACAACTCCCCATTGAAACAGCATCCTATTTACTTCTTTTTTGAGTCATTTATCACACTCATCTGTCCATGTCTTTATTCTTTGTCTCATGCTGCTTGAATGTAGGCAGCTCAAGGGCAGGATGCTGTCTCTCATGGTCACCACCATATCAGCAGTGCCTGGCAAAGTCACGGGTCCTCAAAAATGATTACTGGCTGTCATGGACTTAATGTTTGTGTGCCCCCAAATTTCATATGTTGAAATTCTAATCCCCAATGTGACAGTATCTAGAAGTAGGGGTCTTGGGGAGATACCTAGGTTGCATGGGTGGAGCCCTCATGAATGAGATTGGTGTCTTTAAAAGCAGAGTAGGAAGAGCTTGCCTCTCCTCTGCACAGGAGGACACAGGAGAAGGCTGCCATCTGTGAACCAGGAAGCAGGCCCTCATTAGACACTGATCTACCGGTTCTTTGATCTCAGCCTTTCCCGACTCTGGAACTGTGAGAAATAAAGGTTTGTTGTTTGAGCCATTGAATCTATGGTAATTTGTTATGGAAGACAGAATGAAAGCAACAGCACAGTTTATTAAAACATAATCTTGTAATTTAAACGCCACCATGGCCACTGAACGCTCTCCTCCTCCTGCTTTGCTCTGCCTCTGTCTTAACCCTTCTTGGCAGGGGTGGTGGGAAAGAATCCCCTGACACAGAGGCCAGGAGAAATTCAGCACCCAGGGTGTTAATTCACTGCAGTTTTATTCACTCAAAATAATAGCGAGTGACCAATCTAAAGCAGAAGTGGCTCATACAAGCACAGAGCAGCCGCAACACTTGTAGCAATAAATCAAAGGTTTGAATTTAGGCCTACTTAAAGCACTCACCCTAGCTAAAAAAGAAAAGGAAAGGAAAAAACTCTACAAACAGCTTTTGCTTAATTTTTTGGTGCAGGGCACTTCAATGCTGGCCAATGAGCCATCTAAACTTGGATTTATATTGAAACGTTGAAACTAAACAGTATCTACTCTTGTGAGATGAGACTGCAGTGATTCGACACCCTCCCCTTGAAGGCCTGTCTGAGGGTGACTCTGTTAGAGGCTTTGGAGCAGATGCAGGTGGAATGGAGCCGTCATTTCCATGGGGAGCTCAGCTCAGGGCTGGCAAGGGATGAGCAGACTGGACCACCTACCTGCTTAAGGCAGCACAGAGGGGTGGACACCATGACACCCAGAAGCACTTGCTCAACAGTGAGTGAAGACTCTGATCAACCAGCAATGCCAATTTCAAACAGCTGAGATACATGTCCACATCCCCACAAAGCAGGGGAGGGGGCACTGTTTTTAGCAGGACCTACACATACGGTTTCTCCAGTGGTCGTGTATGGATGTGAGAATTGGACTGTGAAGCAAGCTGAGCGCTGAAGAATTGATGCTTTTGAACTATGGTGCTGGAAAAGACTCTTAAGAGTCCCTTGGACTGCAAGGAGATCTAATATCCTGGGTGTTCATTGGAAGGACTGATGCTGAAGCTGAAACTCCAATACTTTGGCCACCTCATGTGAAGAGTTGACTCATTGGAAAAGACTCTGATGCTGGGAGGGATTGAGGGCAGGAGGAGAAGGGGACGACAGAGGATGAGATGACTGGATGGCATCACCGACTTGATGGACATGAGTTTGGGTGAACTCCAGGAGTTGGTGATGGACAGGGAGGCCTGTCCATGCGATTCATGGGGTCGCCAAGAGTCGGACACGACTCAGCAACTGAACTGAACTGAAACACGTGTGGGGTGGGCAGGGTTGTCTCCTAACAGTGTAGAATAGTCTGGGCAGAATGTTTCCCTTACAGCCCTAAGGTAAACAAAGAAACAGCTGTATGGCAGACTTGATTCTCAGAAGTTCTTTTAGGAATTCAACCAAAGCTGCTTTTGAATTCCTTCCAGGCAGACCCTGCATGTTTAGGATTGCGATGTGAAGAGGCCTGGGCATTCCTCCGTGAGCACTGTCACTCTGGATGCCCGTCTGCAGCGATCTGAACCATGGAACAGCGTCACGCTCCCTCCCCTTGGCCCTCCCCTCACCTGGAGGATGAAAGATGTTCAGAAGTGCAAGGAAGCAGGTTTGCCTGCCGCTGTGGGGTTTTCTGCAGTAGGCCACACCAGGAGTTTGGAATCAAAGATCAGGAGAGTAGGAAAGGAAATTAAAGCTAATGGTTTTAAAGGGTCTGCTGGCTATGATCCTTGGGAGAGAACAAATCAAACATAATTCCACAGGTAATATGGGATGTACCTGAACAGAAACCTTAACAGTTTCTCACTGTGTTTGGCTGGTTGGTTGGAACTTCATTCTCCACGCTCTGCTGTTGATAAACCCAGGCCCAATAGGCAGGAACAAGACCCCAGAGCTTGAGACCTTGAAGGAGTCCGGAGACCAGGCTCTTCTCTCACCCCCTTCATAGTTTCAGATGGAAACTACGATGAAGGATTAACCTTGTCTAGGGAGAGTCTGGCCTCTGACCCCTGGCTCCTGGGAGGTGATTGCTAAGCTTTTGGCATGTCTGGCCTGGTAGAAGTCTTTGTTGACCTGTGAGCTTTGGGCCACGTCAGACAGTCTATGCTAGCGATGCAATTTATGATGGGGACCACGGTCCACATGGTGTCAGCACCACCTCTGCAAGGGTTGGAGACCGACCAGCCATGTGGGCACTCAATCACGTTTATGCAACTGAGTCACAGTGAAATCTTTGGACACCAAGGCTCAGGTGAGTGTCTTCTGTTAGCAACACTCTGGGTAATGTCACACATCACTGCTGGAAGAAGCCAGCACACGAGCACAACTGCTGGGGAGGACAGTTGGAAGCTCTGCCCTCGGAGCCTCCTGGACTCTGCTCTGCATGGCCCTTCTTTCTGCTGTAATTTTAATCTATATCCTTTTACTGCAATAAATCATAACCACTAGTATACTGAGGGCCTCTCTGGTGGCTCAGTGGTAAAGAATTCACCTGCCAATGCAGGAGACACGGTTTTGATCCCTGGGTCGGGAAGATCCCCTGGAGAAGGAAATGGCAACCCACTCCAATATTCTTGCCTGGAAAATCCCATGGACAGAGGAGCTGGCAGGCTACAGTCCATGCGGTAGCACAGAGTCAGACATGACTAAGTGGCTAAACAACAACAAAAGTAGTATCTTGGCTTTCCTGAATTCTGTGAGTCCTTGCAGCAAATTGTCAAACAGGGGGGTGGTCTTGGGGATTCCTAAACTTGCAGTTGGTATCTGAAGTTAGGAAGGTCTTGAGACCAACCCAACTCTGCAGAGACTGAGGTCCAGTGAGCAGGAGGGAGATTCAGAAGAGAACCAGACCTCCTGATGGCAGCTCAGTTCCCCAGCACCGCAGGGGTGTGGCACACAGATGCCCGGAGCTAGGAAACAGACACGCACTAGAACAGAAGTGTCGGCAGGGCCCCTGCGATTGGGGCCCATGGGCACCTGTATGCTGGGCTCTGCTGTGAGACACACCTGGGTCCTTCTACCAGGTCCTTTCCTGGTGTCCCAACTGTGGACAGGTTGGTGGCCTCTCCTCTGGCCTGTCATTTTATTTCATTGAGTGAAGATCAGCTAGCAGGGCCAGGATTTTTCTCCTAATGTCAACTGCCTTTTCCTGCAAAAGGAGATTTTTTTCTGGCTGACAACACTGTGGTGGGAAAAGCTAGTCTTGAGCCAAATATAGCTGACCCTCCCAACAGGTGGAGAAGCCATCCCAGTAGAGAGAGAAGCTGTAGGTGCCACCTTCCAGGTCTACTGGGGTTTCGCACAGGGTCTGTCAGGCCCACCTGCATGGGGCCGGCTCAAAGTCACCAGCCTCTGAGCCACCGAGTCTGCCCTTTCTTTGATAATGTTAATCTCTTTATATCTTTCAAAGCTCAGTGCCCATTTGGCATTTGAAAATTGATTGAACAGAATCATGCCTCTTCAAACAAAACACCAATTATGCAAGTTGCTCCATCCGACAACTGGCGTCTGGCTAATGCCCGGCCAGTGCCGTCCCTCTCTCAGCCACCTCCCTGGGGCTCCTTGCTCCTGGGGTCCCTCAGCAGGACCTGGGCTGAGCCCCAACTGAGACATGTCATGCTGCACAGGGAAGAGTCACAGAATGTCACGTGGGAAGGGACAGAGAAGCGGGGCAATCCCTCACTGTACAGAAGGAGATAGGCCACCTGCCTGGGGGCAGGGCAGGGACCAGGTTGTTCAAAGCTGCGACCCCCGGAGGCTGACACGCCAGGCCAGCCCACCACACCCCAGCTCAGTGTGGGCCTCGTTCCTTCCACCCTGGTGCCTGCTTCCTCATTCTCCACAAAAGCTCAATTTAGGCGAGCCCCGTGCTGACAGGTGGGCGTCTCCTACGTGGGGACACTTTGGAGACACCCAACTGACACGCAGAGCCTGAAATGACATTGTTAAATGGTACTTGTGGTCATTCCATTTCCTGGGTGGACTCCTAGTTACCCGGTCACCAGTCACCTGGTGTCAACAGGACCTCAAGAACTCATTTGGCTCCGCTCCCTCCTTCCAAAGCCCCAGAGCCTCAGAGCTGAGGGCAGAGCTCGGGGTGGCCAGGACACGGGCCAGCAGAGTTTTGACAGGGCTGAATGAGCAGCACTTGTCTGCCCTGTGACACTGAGGCCCTATTCTCGGTGTCCTTTGTCGAGGCTGGCCCTGGCTCTGACCCAAGACCATTCTGCTGGGTTCCAATTCCACCTCCTCCGGGAAGGCCCCCCAGCCCCCCGGGGGGCTGTCCGCCTCCTCCGGCAGCACTCACAGGCCCATCTCCTTTGTAGTCTTGCCATGTGTGTGATCAGAGTCCTACTGTCTCTCTTGGCGAGCATCCTCCTGACTCATGTCCTGATTATCTCATCTGTCCTGATGAGACTCTGAGCTCTGCAGGGCAGAGGAGAGGGAGAGGGCTGGTTGCCTCCAAGAGCACTCAGCTCTGGGCCAAGGGAATGACACGGTAACTTGGATAGTGCAGCCGTGGTTGGCAGGCTGGGCGATGGGCAGCCAGGCAGGGGCTGGGACAGACCGCCCCCAGCCCTGTCACTTTGCCAGAGATGGTTCCACCACTTGGCATCTGACCCCAAGGCCAGTCCCACTACAGTGAATCATCTGGATCATTTAAAGAGCCTATTACTGGGGAAGTTTTAATTTTTAAAAACATTAGCTATGGACCCTGCAGGAAGCCTGGCAGAGGATACCTAAAGAAAGAGAGGGCCTGTCCCAGCTCGGAAAACAGACATGACTGGTTTGCCTCCACGGCAAACCAGGTTGGTAAGGGACCTGAGGATAGGTTGGGGCCAGGAAGCCTGGTCGATAGATGGCATCAAGGTTTGGACTCCACAGTTTCATCACCTTGAGATAGGGGCTGAGACATGAAGCAGTGCTGAGGGAGGGAGGAGAGGCCAGAGAGTTCAAAGGATGACCTATCCAAGTCCGAGGTGACTGGCTCCATTGGCAGGTCAGGGGTGGCCAGTGGGGAGGAGGCTGTGTGCTGAATCAACCCGGGGTTCAGAGCCTGCTCCATCTTGGATGAGGTGACCAAGTATAACCTGGGCCTCAGCATGGATGTGGGCTAAAACATTAGCCTTGATGACTGTGCTACTTCCCTTCCCTGCATCAGGCCTGGCGCTTGGGCAGCCTTGCGTAGCCTGGGCAAGACAGGCACATGGAGGAAGGGGCAGAGCTGCCTGAGCATCCCAAAGCACTGAGAAAATGGGGCCCACTCCCGGGCCATCAACACAGGCCAGCCTTGGGGGACTGAGATGAGCACCCCCATCTTGGACCTCAGCGTCCACTGATCACGTAAGCTCTGCCCACATTTCAGGGTTGCCCAGAAACTGGCTCTGCTTTCTGCCGGCCCTCACAGCAGGTGGCATTCCTGGCCCTGAGCACTGCTGCTCCTGATATCTATCTGCCACCTGGGTCTCATGGAATTTAAAGCTGGAGCTGGTTTGCATCCCTTAAACCCCTGCGACTGAAAAAGCGGCATGACTGAAGAGATCTGAGGGGAGTGTGGGATGCCTGGCCGTAGGTTGAGGCCTGTCTGGGAGGTGAGGAGCTGCCTGGGTGTCCCTAAGGCAGGGCGGCCTCTTGTCCGCACTACCCAAGAACTCTCGGGGGTGGGAGGAGCCTCCTCTACAAGTGAAGAGCCCACAGAATAATACAGCAAGCGGCAGCTGATTCATGTGCATAAACATCCACTGGAGGACGAGGAAATGTCATCTCCTCCTTTGTTCTCAGACCCCTTTGAAGTGCGATGGAAAAAGATGGTCACAATGATCATCAGGCACTCTTTGTTACGGGAGCTTCATTTAAAGAAACTGATTTGAGCTTGAAAAATACTGAGGTCCAGCAGTGTCTGCTGGAGCAGACACTCAGGCTCAAGGCTGGAGGCTGTCCAGGTGACCCTCTCTCACAGGGCTGAGTCCTCTCTCTCTTCTCTGCTACTGTTGTATCCCAGGATGGGAGGCCCCATACTCTGCTGTACATAAACAGTGCCGGCTGTTGGAAGGCTCATTTTATGGGAGAGGTGTGGGGAGGAGATGAGAGTCATGATACTGACAAGCAGACTTTGAAACCTGCCTTTCTGCCTCCCACCCACAGGCCCAGTATCCACCTGCCATAGGGCCCAAACACCCACAGCCGACTCCCAGATGAAGGTCCTTCACGCTCGGAGAGTTTTCTTGTTTCTCTTATTAGGGAGGCAATGCTTTATGCTGAGATCCTGGGGACTGTTGCGGAAAACCCACAGTGTTGTTTTCACTGGCCCGCGGGATGACACTTCTAGACTGCATGCTACCCTAGTCTTCCCTCGCTGGAGGCCACCTACCTGTCAGAATCCCCCTAAACATGCAAAACCAAGGAGAGAATATGCCACGCAGCCTGGTCCAGCCAGTGCTAGTGGGGAGACCCTCCCCTCCCTCGAGGTCCCTGTGAGGATCGGGTTGTTGCTCAGGCCTCCTGGTCACTGTCCAGCCAGACAGTCTCACAACCTCTCCTGGAGCCAGAAGGAATCCCACCTCCAGGCTTCCGTGGAATGACTTTTAAGGTGGGAAAAAGCCAACAAGGGCAATTACAGGGATGTCGCTTCACTCTGGACCAGTTCCCAGTGCCACGTGTAGTGAGAATAATAAGCCAGAATGCAAGTCAGGTGTTGCAGTATTAACTCCATGTACCTGGGGCGGATGGGGATGCTCTCTGGACAGTTCCAGAAATCCTTCCACATGTGGCATGTTATGGTGGAGATGGGGCTTCCAGGGCGGGAAGTGGAAATTCAAGACTCTGACCAGGAGGACACTGCCTCTAGTTGCCCCCAGAGGGAGGGTGGCTCTTTGTTTCCGGCTCTCCTAGCGGCTGTTCCCTGGTGTGGACAGTGTGGCCGACCTTCCCCACAGAGGAAGGGGCTGGGGCTCTGAGGCCAGGAACCACGCTGTTGCATTTATGGGGCCATGCAGGGGGCTGTCTGCCCCTTAAGTCCCGACCTTGGAAGTGATGGGGAATCAGCTGCTGCATCTATGGGGACACGCAGGGGGCTGTCTGCCCCTTAAATCCTGACCTCGGGAAGTGATGGGGATTGGGAGCATTGGTTCCAGCGGCTAACAAGAAGCAAGTCCTCCTGGAAGCACATCTCAAGGGTGATAACGTGAAATCCGCAGGGAGAGGCAGGGAGGGGGGCTGTGTCTGCAGAAGAAGACATTCACTCTGCACAAGAGAGGGAACCGTGTGAACGAGGAGCGGCACCAACGCGGGACCGTGTGAGCTGGAACAGTCTGCTCCTGGGGCCCAGCCAGTCCACCCAGTAATGGCCCACTGCACTGGCTTCCCCGCGGGGTCTCCATAGAGAGGCTGAGGCAGCTGAGGGGGCTGAGTGTCACAAGGGCACCAGTATCATCTGGCCTTAATGATTTGGTGCAGGTTGGCACAGTCCTTGAGCAGGCTGGCGGTGAGTCTGGGGTGCTGGCCCCACGCTGAGTGACCATCTGGGGCAGATCCCACAACTCCCACACTCTCTGCATGGGGAGCCCTGGCCAAAACCTAGGCCACGCAGTCTGGGATGGGGCCACCAAGCCCCTTGGTACCCTCTCAGTGGGGTGCTAACGTGGGTGGCCTTGGATAGTCCCCAAATCTCAGCATGAAGGATCTTCTGGCTTAGGGAGTGCTGCTTTTCTCCCTGCTGGCTTAAACAGAACAGTCTACAGAGCTTTGAAATTATCTCCTCCCTTTGGGAAGCACAGGAAATGTCTCCCCTTAAGCTCTGCCTCCCTCCTGCAGTGCACGTCCAGCAGTGCAGACAGAAGGGCCAGGCCTCCTACCTTGGACACGGGAACCCTGAGCCCACCACGGGTGGTAACTTAGGGTGATTTTACAAGTTCTGGGGAGGTCCTCCTGCCCACCTCTCCCCTACCTTCCCCACACTCAAGCTTACTACCCTGGGCACAAGGAGTTTATTTTATAATTAAAGACAGTTTACCAATTTCCCTGTCCAGTCACTACGGACACAAGTTTGTCCACACTTGTGGACAAAGGTCTTTCCGGAGGAGGGTTCATGTCAGCAGCAGAGCTGAAGGGAAAAGAGCAGGGGCTTAACAAGGGGCCTGAGCCCCGGGCACACAGACACTTCACCAGAGACAAGCTCTGAATCACCGCCTCATCTCTGTACAAGTAAGTTGTGCAGATGGAACGACCTTTTAACCTTCCCCTTCTAGACGGAAATAGCAATAGCACTACATCCTGGTTAAATACGGACACTTTCAACCATGTTCTTGGTGAAAAGTTAAACAAAACATCCTCGCTGCAACCATTCAGCTCTATGACAGGGAGGTGTTGAAACCCCAACATTTCAGCGTTGGAAGAAACCTAAAGGCCATGACAATCATAAGTTAACCATTTACAAACGAGTGGACCGAGGGCCACCAGTGAGCTGGCACATCACCTAACGAAGCATATGATTGTAAATATGTTTATACGATGCAGAACTGCGGGAGCTGTTTCAGTCTGGACGCCCCTTCCCCTCCTGAAGGAATCCTCTGTCCACTTAACCTGCAAGGCACCGCTGCATCCACACCACCTGCCTTGCCTGGGCTGGAGGTCCTTCTCCCAAAAGAGTGACGACTTCACTCATAAAAACACTTAAAAGTGTTCTTCTGGGGGAAAAAGTGTGTGCATGGGTGTGTATATACACACAAAGAAAAAGTCTCTAAACCTATATGCCAAAATATTATCCAAGGCTCTCTCTGATGGTAAATATGCTTTAGTTTGCTCTTTTGTGCTTTCCTGTACTTTTTTCTGCAAATAATACATAATATCTTTGTAATCAGAAAAACAACAATAAAAAGCAAGCAACAGTGGTTACTTTAAAAAAACCCCAATCAAGGTTTTCCTGCCTTGATTGAAGTAGCAGAGCCTCACGCTAGCCCCCCGTTGTCAGCAAACAGCTGGAATGTTGGTGAAAGCATGAAACAAACTGGTTAGTTAAAAGCGGTGTACGAGCTTCAGAGTAGGTGCTCCTTTGTGACAAAAATGTACTTTCCTCTATTCTTGCTCCCCTTGCGTGTAGTCATTCCATTAGAGGCAGCTCCCCAAATATCTACCTGTTTGGAAATCTGGCTTTCTGTCAAGTCTGGATCAGTAATGGACTCTAAGGTTAATTTATTTCTCTCCCACCAACACGGCTTACAGTGAGATCAACCTTTGTGACCAAGGAGTAGAGACAGGAGAAAATGTTACTAGTCACTGAAAGATCCCCAGCCTGGACAATAAACATACTGCTTCTATCAGCTGCTATTCAGACCTAAACAAATGGAGGGATATGGTAGGTCTGGGGATTAAAAGATACAGTTGTATAAACACGTCAAGCTTCCTGAACTAACCCATAGATTTAATGCAATATGAATCATACTTCCAACAGGGTGTGTGCACACAGGTACGTGTGCATAAGCACAGGGGTGCAGGCACTGAACAGCTCGTTCTGTAATTTATTGAGAGATGAAAAGGACCAAGGGCAGCTGTAGTGTTCCCAAAGAGGAATAACAAGGGCCTGCTCTATGAGATAGCAAAACTTATTATGAAACTCTACTGAGACAATGTATAGAAATAGGTCAAATGAACAGAAGAAAGGGTTCCACAACAGTGTCAAAGTTGCCCAGTTGAGTCTGACTCTTTGAGACCCCATGGACTATACAGTCCATGGAATTCTCCTGGTCAGAATACTGGAGTGGGTACCCCTTCTCCAGGGGATCTTCCCCTGAAAATATGAGCATTTGCTATAGGAGAGATGTTATTATAGATCTCAGGGGAACAGATGGACCTCTTAATACATGATGCAAGCACAATGGGGGAATAAATGGCCTCTGTTTGATACCATTCATAAAAAAATTACTTCCACATAGACTAAAAAATAAACCTGGGATTCTACTTCTGGAATGTTGGCATAAGGAGCTCTGGAGGCATGCTTCCCAGAGAAACAATCATAATTGGCAAGACTTTAAAAACCATTGCTTAGGGCTCCCCAGGTGGTTCAGTGGTAAAGAATTCACCTGTCAATGCAGGAGACATGGGTTCGATCTCTGATCAGGGATGATCCCATATGCCATGGGGCAACTAAGCCCGTGCACCATCACTATTGAGCTTGTGCTCTAGAGTCTAGTAGCTGCAGTTACTGAGCCCATGTGCTGTAACTACCGAAGCCCACATGCTCTAACCACTAAATCTCTGCAACAAGAGAAGCCATCACAGTGAAAAGCCCGCACACCACCCACTAGAGAGTAGCTCCTTCTTGCCACAACTAGAGAAAAGCCTGTGCAGCAATGAAGACCCAGCATAGCCAAAAATAAATAAATAAAATAAACCGCACTGTTTAAAGTGACTAGAAATTGTCATTGTTCAGTTGCTAAGTCGTGTCTGACTCTATGACCCCATGGATGTAGCACACCAGACTTCCCTGTCCTTCACTATCTCCCAGAGTTTGCTCAAATTCATGTCTATTGAGTCAGTGATGCTATCCAACCATCTCATCCTTTGTCATCCCCTTCTCTTCTTGCCCTCAATCTTTCCCAGCATCAGAGTCTTTTTCAATGAGTTGGCTCTTCACATCAGGTGGCCAAAGTTAGAACTTCAGCATCAGTCCTTCCACTGAATTTTCACGGTTGATTTTCTTTAAGACTGACTGGTTTAATCTCTGTGCAGTACAAGGGACTCTTAAGAGTCTTCTCCAGCACTACAATTTGAAAACATCAGTTCTTTGGTGCTCAGCCTTCTTTATGGTCCAACTCTCACATCTGTACATGACTGCTGGAAAAACCATAGCTTTGACTATACGGACCTTTCTTAAGGGCATATCACACATGAAGAAGCTTTTTAAAAAAGAAAAGCTATTAACTTTCAGTAAAAACAGTAAGAGTCTTACTTGAACCATGACCTGCTTACTTTGCCCTCTCCACTCCAGATGGGAGTGGCCCAGGAGACAGAGTTCTTTCTCTCTCAGCTCTCAGTCAAAGCCTATACTACCTTCCTGAGAGGGCAAGACACCAGAAATTCTCATCCTTCCTTCCTCCATTTTGCATAAGCTAAATTCCAAGTCAAGTGCAGCTGAAGGATCTGGGGCTTGTGTCTTATGTCCAGGCCTGAGTTATAAGAGGGATATTCAACTGTTGGCAAGGCAGGCCAAAGATACTGAGGCCCCAGCTGATCTCATCCTAGGTCACTCACAGGACAGAGGTTGCATGATGGGAGAGACAGGCTGAGAAGACCGGAGATTACAACCCCAGGTAGCACCCCAATCCTAAACCAGGAGTGTCACTCTGAGAAAAATGGGCCACTATGCCTGCCTCAAGCTCTGGAGCATTGGTTTGAAGATTTTGCCCAAGGGGAGAGGCAGGCCACAAAAAAAAAAAAAAAAAAAAAAAGGAGAGCTGTGACTAAGAGGAAGTAACTTTATTTTGAAAACAGTATACAGAAGTTTAAGCCTAAGGGTCCCCATATAAAAGGAGATTTTGGTGCTAAGCAATTGAGAGGAGGCTCTTAGCTCAATGAGGGCAACAAACTAGACTGTAGGCTGGTCAACTGAACAGGAAACATACAAACAAAACAAACAAAATAAAAATGAACAAAGCTTCAAAGACATACGGCATACCATTAAGCATCCTGACATTTGTATAATGGGAGTACTAAAAGGAGCGGAGAGAGAAGAAACAATGAGAAAAATATTTAGAGGACTAATAGTTGAAAACTTCCGAAATTGGAGGAAAAACATTAATCCACACATCCAAGAAACTCAATGAATTCCAAGTAGGATACACACGAAAAGATCCACACTCAGGATCTTAGTAGGAGATAGAAACATTTTATAATAACAAAAGGATCCATTCATCTGGAAAATTTATAATAACAATTATAAACATATATACAACCAGAACCCAAAAATACATGAAGCAAAAACATGATAGAATTTAAGGGAGAAATAGACAATTTAATAGTAATAGTTAAAAGGTTCAATACCCACTTTTGATAATGAAGAAAACAACCAGGCAGAAGATAAACAAGGAAATTCAAATCATGGGCAACACTATAAACCAACCAGATCTAACAGATCGTTGTATAACTGTCCATCCAACAAGCGTAGAATGCGCATTTTTCTAAGTGTACATGAAACACTCTCTAGGCTAGACTACATTCTATACAATTAAACAAGGATTAATACATTTAAAGGGACCGAAATAACATAAAATATCTTCTCCTACTGCAATGGAATGAAATTAGAAGTCAAAATCAAAAATAAAAATTGGGAAATTCACAGATATGTGGAAATTAAATAGCATTCTTCTACATAACCAATGAATCACAGAAGAAATAACAAGGCAAATTAGAAAGTGCTTTGAGATGGATGGAAATGAAATTGCAACATAACAAAACTTAAGGTATACAGCTAAAGGAGTTTTAGAGGGGAATGAATTTATAGCTGTAAATGCCTCATCAAAAGAAAAATTAATCTCAAATCAATAACCTATCATTTTACCTTAACATACTAGAAAAGTGGAGTAAACTAAACTTAAACCAAGTAGGGGATAGAAATAGTAAAGATTAGAGTAGAAATTAGTGTAATAAAGAATAGAAAAGTAAAATCAACAGAACCAAACTTGTTTCCTTACCAAAACAAAACAACCCCAAACTGACAGAATTTTAGCTAGACTGATAAGAAGAAAATACAGAAGGCTCAAATTACTAAAAACAGGAAATAAAGAGGGGCCCACTACTACTGGCTTTACACAGTAAAAAGGATAATGAGGTAATAATATGAACTATTATATACCAACAAACTAGATAACTCTGGCAAGTTGGATTTATTTGTAGAAACACACCAACTACTGAAATTGACTCAAGAAGAAACAGAAAATCTATACAAGTCATTTGATTAACTATTTAAAAAATTTACCACAAAGGAAAGTGCAGGGCCAGATGGATTTATGGGTGAAGTCTACCAAACACTTAAAAAGAATTAATGCCAATTCTTCATAAAGTCATACAAAAAACAGAAGAGCTGGGAACACTTCCCAACTCATTCTGTGAGGCCAGTGTCACACTGATACCAAAACTAGACAATGTGTTACAGGAAAATAAATACTAGCCAACACCTCCTAACCCCCTTCTAGGTACAAAAAAAAAAAAAACCCACCCTTAACAAATTCAAACCAAATCCAGCAATACATAAAAAGGATTATATACCATGACCAAATGCGACTTACGCAAGTAATGTAAGGTTGGCTTAGCATACAAAATCAATTCATGTAATACACAATATAAACAGAAAAAGAACAAAACCACATGATCATCTCAAGTGTTGTAGAAAAAATTATTTGATAAAGTGTAAAATTCCTTTTTGATAAAACAAACAAACAAACAAAAAACTCAACAAAGAGGGAATAGAAGAAAATTTCTCAATGTGGTGGGACTTCCCTGGTGGCTGAAATTACAGTCTGCCTGCAGTGCAGGAGACTTGGGTTTGATTCCTGGGTCAGGAAGATCCCCTGAAGAAGGGAATGGCAACCCACTCCAGGATTCTTGCCTGGAGAATTTCATGAACAGAGGAGCCTGGTGGACTACAGTCCATGAGGTCACAAAGAATCAGACACGACTGAGAGACTGACATTACCACTTTCTTCTCAACATGGTAATAAACATCTATGGCTCATAGTTAACATCGTACTTAATAGTGAACAACTGAATGCTTTCCCCTAAGATCAGGAGATCAGCCCTGGGATTTCTTTGGAAGGAATGATGCTAAAGCTGAAACTCCATACTTTGGCCACCTCATGCGAAGAGTTGACTCATTGGAAAAGACTCTGATGCTGGGAGGGATTGGGGGCAGGAGAAGGGGACGACAGAGGATGAGATGGCTGGATGGCATCACTGACTCGATGGACGTGAGTCTGGGTGAATTCTGGGAGTTGGTGATGGACAGGGAGGCCTGGCGTGCTGCGATTCATGGGGTTGCAAAGAGTCGGACACGACTGAGCGACTGAACTGAACTGAAGATCAGGAACAAGACAAGGATGTCTGCTTTTGCTATTCTATTCAACACTGCACAGGGGGTTCTAGCTATAGCATATAGGTAGGAAAATGAAACATAAGGCACCCAGATTAGAAAGAAAGAAGTAAAATTCTATTTATGCTCATATTATCTTAAATATAGATAATTCTAAGTCATACCCAAAAGGCCCTATTAAAACTAATAAATGAGTTTGGCAAGTTTGCAGGGTACAAGATCAATACACAAAAATCAACTGTATTTCTATATATTAACAATAAACACTCTGAAAATGAAAATATGAAAACAATTCTATTACAACAGATTGAAAAAGAATAAAATGCTTAGGAATAAACTGAACCAAAGAAGTGCAAAAGTTATATTTCAAAACTGCAAAAATTGTTTCAAGAAACTAAAGAAGACCAAAATAAATGGAAAGACATCCCATGGTCATGGATCAGAAGACTTAATACTGTTAAAGTGTCAACACTTCCCAAAATGATTGACTCATTCAATGAAACACCTATCAGAATCTTAGCTGTTTCTTTGTACAAGTTAACAAGCTGATCCAAAAATTCATATGGAAGTATAAAGGACCCAGAATAGCCAAAATGATCTTACAATAGAATAACCAAGTCAGAGGATTCACAGTTCCTAATTTCAAACACTTACAAAGCTGTAGTAATCAGGATAATGTAGCACTAGTCAAAAGATAGATATACAGATCAACGGAATGGAATTGAGAGTCTAGAAATATGCCCTTACAATCATGGTTAATTGATTTTCAACAAGAATGCCAAGACAATTTAAAAGAAAGAATAGTCTTTAAAACAAATGGTAGAGGGATAGCTGGATATTCACATGTAAAAATGTGACACTGGACCCTTGTATCAAAATGCATGCAAAAATCAACTCAAGATGGACTTAAGATCTTAATATAAGATCTAAATGTAAATGCTAAAATGCAAGATACAAATGTAAATGTTATAACTGTAAGATTCAGGAAAAAAAACTACAGTAAATATTCTCTTAAATATGACATCAAAAGTACAACTGACAAAATAATAAAAAGGTAAACTGAACTTCATCAAAATTCATAACTTTTGTTCTTCAAGGGATAACAAAATGAAAAAGAACCCGTAGAATAAGAGAAAATATTTGTAAAGCATATATATGATAAGAGACATGTATCAGGAATATACAAAGAACACTTGAAACTCAATAAGGCAAACTGTCCAATTAAAAATGGGTTAAGGATATAGACAGTTTTCCAAAGATATACAGATGACCAATAATCACATGAAAAGATGCTCAAAATTATTATCCACCAAGGAAATGCAAATCCAAACACATCAGAAACCACTTCATATCTGCTTGGAAGACAGTAATTAAAGAGACGGATAATAACCATTGGCAAAGATATGGAGAAATTGGAACCCTCGTGCACTGCTGATGGGACTGTAACATGGGGTAGTCACTTTGGAAAACATTTGACAGTCCTCAAAAGTTTGAACACAGAGTTCAGATATGACCTAGCAACTCTACTCCCACGTAAATACACAAGAGAAATGATAATATATTTATGTCCACACAAAAACTTTATAGCAGGATATTTATAACAGCCCCAAAGGGGAAATGACCCAAAGGTTCATCAACTGATAAATGAATAAGGTCTGTTCTATCCATGCAACGGAATTTTATTTGGCAATAAAAAGGAATTAGGTATTCATATATGCCACAACATGGGTGAATCTTGAAACCATGATACTAAGTGAAAGAAGCCAGTCATGAAAGACCACATATTCTTTCAAATGTCTAGAATGGGCAAATCGCAGGGCAGAAAGTCGATTATTGTGTTTGCTAGGGCTAGGGGGTTATGGCTGGTGTGGGAGAAATGAGGAGTGACTGCTAATGGGTTCAGGGTTTCTTTCTGGAAGTGAGGAAGATGTTTTAAAATTGTTCATAGTGATGGTTGCACAACTCTTGGGATATTTTGAAAACTATTGAACAGCATACTTCAAATAAGTGAATTGAATGGCATGTGATTATATCTCAGTAAAACTATTATATTTAAAAATTAAATGTAAGAAGCAACACTATAAAGATAACATGGAATAATGTAGGGGGCAGGGAAGGATTTATTTTAAAAAGCAGAAAATCCACTGAGCGTGATGGAAAAGTTTTTCTTTAAATCGAGATATAACTGACACACAACACTGGGCATGTTTAAATGACACATGTTGATTTGATACATTTATACGTTGTAATAGGAATGAAGGAAAGCTTGATAAATTACATTAACATGAAGAACTTGCATCCTTAAAAATAAACCAAGACAGAGTGAAAAGCCACCATTGGAAGAATATGTTTGTAATAAATATAATCAACAAAGAATAAGCATTCAGAGTACAGAAAGAACTGCTATAAATCAATTTTTTAAAAAGATAAACAACTGAATGGAAAAGTGAACAGAAAACTTGGGCAGGTCCTTGAGAGAAGATGAAATCAAAATAGACAATAAACAAGTGAAATGATGCTTAGTCTTACTGGTGATGAGAAAAGTCTCTGTTAAAACCACAGTGCAACAGCATTTCATACCCCCACCCCGCTGCCAGAGAGTGTAAATTAAACATGTTTAACCGTCACAAGTGCTAGTAGTGTGAAGGACAGGAACTCTCTCATGTTGCTCTTTTCAGGGTAAAATGGCCAACAACTTGGAAGACAATATGACAATCTCTAGTAAGGCTAAAGAAGCACACTGCTCTGCATATGCATAGCAAAAGACATAAGACTTCCCTGGTGGCTCAGTTGGTAAAGAGTATACCTGCAATGCAGGACATCCAGGTTCGATCTCTGGGTCAGGAAGATCCCCTGGAGAAGGAAATGGCAACCCACCCCAGTATTCTTGCCTGGAGAATTCCATGGACAGAGGAGCCTGGCCGGCTACTGTCCATGGGGTGGCAAGAGTTGGACATGTCTTAGCAACTAAACCACCATCAAAAGGCATATACACAAATGATTCCAGCAATAGACCTGAATGGGAAATGATACTGCCTGTCAGCAGTGTGATAGATAAATGACGGTATATGTATATAAGGGGTTTTCAGTAACACAAACAAACAAGCTACAGCTATACTCAACATGGATGTCGTACAGATATGACGTCATATGAGAGTAGCAAATCAAAACAGGACATTACAACACAGTTCCACTTATATTAAGTTCAAAACTGGGAAAAAGCAAATCATACCTCAATATATAGTTAGATGAGACAACTATAAAGAAAAGCCAGAACAAGATGCTCACAGAAGGCAGGGAGGACTACGTAAATTTGGAGAGGGGCAGGAGAAAGAGGGGTATCTCTAAAGCATAGCCCTAATTCCTAAAACATGTGCTGTGCTTAGTAGCTCAGTCGTGTTCGACTCTTTGTGACCCCATGGACTGTAGCTCACCAAGCTCCTCTGTCTGTGGGGATTTTCCAGACAAGAATACTGGAGTGGGTTGCCATGCCCTCCTCCAGGGGATCTTCCCAACCCAGGGATAGAACCCAGGTCTCCTGCATTGCAGGCAGATTCTTTACCACTGCGCCACCTGGGAAGCCCTCCTAAAACATGGCTCTTCTCAATGATTTTTTGTTGTTGTTACAAATATACCTTTGTATCCTCTTCTGTCTCTATGTTATATTTCATCATAAATAAATGAAGAGAAATCTGTTTTCAACAAGCTGCTTCCCTTTCAGTCCTTTGAAAGTGCCGGCGGGTCAGCACTGCACGTGGCACACCTATATGCAGGGAAGGCTCGGGGAGCCTGACCTGGGAACTCGCGCGTGGCCTCGGAACACTGCTCTGGCCTGAGCACATCCTGCTGCGGGTGACACCACCGTGCAACAGACCGAGTTCTGGTCCTTAAGGTTTTCTCCATCCCTTCTCAGCTCTGCAGTCGTCCACTCTTTGCTGTTCTTCTGACGGAGGTGAAAGCCAGTCTTGCTTCCACCCAGTCCTTCCCGTGTTCTCCCTCTCTGTCCTGAGCATGTGTTTATGGCATGCTTACTCCATGCCAGCCTACGATACGGCACTGAGAAAGGCGGGTCTGGTCTCTACAGTTCAGTGGAGGGATAATGTTACTTACTATCTCCTAATTAATTGATCACTATTATTCCAAGGGCAATGGCAACCCACTCCAGTACTCTTGCCTGGAGGATCCCATGGACGGAGGAGCCTGGTAGGCTACAGTCCATGGGGTGGCTAAGAGTTAGACATGACTAAGCGACTTCATTTTCACTTTTCACTTTCATGCATTGGAGAAGGAAATGGCAACCCACTCCAGTGTTCTTGCCTGGAGAATCCTAGGGACAGAGGAGCCTGGTGGGCTGCCATCTATGGGGTCGCACAGAGTCGGACACGACTGACGCGACTTAGCAGCAGCAGCAGTTCCAAGGGTAAGAGGAACATTTAGGCTTTATACACTCAGGTTTGTTAAACCAAGCCCATATCCGGGCCCAGGACAGAAACTTTGGAAAATATTGTGAAGTCTTTTAGTCCTTTCCATAAAATGTTAATTTTGTGGATATTCTTAAACCCTTGGAGGTTTCAGGGATGTAAAATTTGGTCACTAGGAAGCAATTTGAGTATGGTGGATGTAATTGCTTTTGTTTTGCTAAAAGTTTCAATCTGCTCTCTCTGGAAACTTAAAAGAACAGCTTCGTTCTGTGGCTTTGTCATTTCTGTTTGTGTATTTGTGCTATCCGGTGGGCAAAAGTTAAATGTAGATATAAAAACCAGGAGGCACTAAGACAATGTATAAGGAGATTGTTTTCTTCTGATGCTGTGGGAAGACGAATTTTAGCCTTAAACCCATTACTCTTAATGTCCTGTTTTCAGGATTTACAACCTCCATATGGATTTCCCCCAGCAGAAGAGAGGGGCCAACACACAAAGGGGAACATGGCTTAATTTTCTCCATTGCACACCCATCTGGGAACCTGTTCTCATGGAAGCGTAGGCGTCCATTTGTGCCAAGAGATGTGGTCTCACACCTGGCTTCAACTAACGTGGGAGTGGGAGAGCCCCAGCAAACAGCCCAGCCGGAGCTGTGCTCACTCAACAACTCCTTCCCCATCAGCCGTGCTGGGGAGAGGGTGCTGAGGCGGGTCCCTGTGCCTACGCTGTGCTGACCCACGCCGGCTAGGTGGTGCGGGTGAGAAGCACACGTCTCCTGGGTTACTGAGACTCTGTTGCTGCCACAGAGCCCAGCATGCTTTGAAGCCTTGGCCTCCTCTTCACAAGGGGCAATAATTCCCACCCAACCGCCTGACTGTTCTCATCATCCCTCACAACCTTCCTCTTTAAACTGGAGGCAAGAACACGGAGAAATTACTCACTTATTTTTTGACTCAGTCCCTTATTTATAATCTAGACTGATGGAAAAGCTGGAGAAAAGGATCCTCCAACAAAGGAAAGCTTGCTGGCTCACATGAAGTTGCCTCCCTACACACACCAGGAGAGTCATACGGAAAGGGTTCCAGGTTCCTGCCCCACCCTGGGTGATGATGTCCAGGGGAGGGTGGACAGCTCAGTATTTCAATCGTGTCTAAATGCCAGTAAAACTGCTCAAGTCATTAAAATGGCCTGTGCCATCCAGTTCACTGAGAAACAATTTTCCAGCCGCTTGTTTTAGATATGTGTGGGCACACTCAAGTCAGACTTCCTGGGGAGAGGGGTGGAGAGGGAGAGCCGAAAGGGGGAGGTGAGAGGATGGAGCCCTGGGAAGGAGAGAGAGAAGGGGAGACTGTGCCTGCCTGGTGAATATGCAGTCAGCTACGCCCCCCTTAACCGGCCTCCGACTGCAGCTGGCCTGGGCCTGTGTGCCCACAGGGCCTTTACGACAGGCTACTCCACTCCTTGGCACATTCGGAAATCTACCTTTCCCTTGACACAACCACCTCCTCCCCATCGGAGCAAGCCTAGCCCACCTGACTTTGCTCTCCCCTAAGCATCACTGTCCCGAGTCACACCTCTCCTGTGGCCCACCCTCTGTACCTGCTCCTGGAGGTCACCTCTGGAGTCCAGATCCAGGCGGGGTCCTGGCCGGGGCTCTCTGGACACAGACTGGACAAGGAAGGAGAGCTGCCCTCTTGTGGACCACAGACCAGTTGCTGGGCACAGTCCTCTACTGCCAAATTCTCCTGGCTTTGTAGATTTCTGGCCACGCCCTCTGGCTCTGTGAGACCCCTGGTGAGATACCCCCAATCATACAGTCTCCGTGGTGGTGGGTGGTAGGGACAGGGGAGCCCATCGGAAGGACGCTTCTATCTGGGGTCAGGCAAAGAGAACTGTCAAAAACAAACTTGAGTCCCAATCAGTGACAGGCCAGTGCTCACTTCCCTAGAAGGAGGTTTTCTCCAATTAACTTAAGTCATGTACCTGCCTGTCTGACTGACTGGCCCCCGGGCAGCTCTGGGAGAGAAGCAGGTGTCCCGTCCCTTGGTGGGGACACCTCAAACATTTGCTCAGTTAATTGGCCGCTGTCTTATTAAGAGGCGGGTCTCCTGCTGCCGCCTTCATTGCCGCTTTTGAGGAGAAACTTGGGCTCCCTGTTCTTCCCCCAAAGCCCTCCATCAACCGAGGTGGCTGATTAAATACTTGGATTCCTGTGGCTCTGAACATGGCAGCTTGCCAGCTGAGGTGTGTGGCTCCAGACAAAAGTATCCTTGGACCAGAACCATGTCAGGTCTAATCAGCAGCCCTTGTGTCCTTCCGCCGTCTCCCACCACTTGTGCACTTCCCTGTGTTCTGGAAAATTTGATGCCTCTCTTCCCTTTTGATTTTTCTCCTCTCAAGTTTGCATCTTATATCATCAGAGTGGTGAAGGATCATTTCAAACACTTACTGTTTTAACTATTAAGTTTGTGGTAGAGAAGAACTTGACTGAGAAAACAGTCATTGGCAGAAAGCACCTCTCAGACCGGCGGGTGCAGGAGGGTGGGGACTTCTGGGCTAAGTGCCATCCCCCCTACCTTTCTGTGGATCTTGTGGGTGCTAGGTGTAGGGGGGTGAGGGCTGGGCTGGAATCAGGGGAGGCAGGTACAATGACCCAAAGAGTCAACACTCCATCTGCAGCTCAGGGTCAGGGACCTAGCCCCAGGACAAGGGAAGCATGTGTGTCCCTGAATGCCTGAACAGTGCCTCCTTCCTGCTCTCCAGGTGGGGTGGCAACGGGCTGTGCCCCCGACACAGGGCCAGCACGTCCACAGGGCTGTTCAGAGCGTGGTCCAGACGGGACGCTTGGCTCCTGTTGACCGAAGAACCTCATGCTGACTGGCTAAGGTCTGAGGAAGACGGTTAGAACAATGCTGTTTAGTCATGTCTGACTCTTTGTGACCCCATGGACTGTAGCCCACCAGGCTCCTCTGTCCATGGGATTCTCCAGGCAAGAATACTGGAGTGGGTTGCCATTCCCTTTTCTGGGGGATGGGGGGTCTTCCCAATCCAGGGACTGAACCCGGGTTTCCTGCTTTGCATATGGATTTTTTACCATTTGAGCCACCAGGGAAGCTTGGGTGAGTAGACAGTGCTTAATTTTATGCCTCAACTTGGCTGGGCCACAGCACCCTAATAGGTGATCAGACATTGTTCTGCCTGTTTCTGTAGGGGTATTCTGGATGCAATTAAAATTTAAACCAGTGGAGTTTGAGTAAAGCAGATGACCATCCACAAAGTGGGTAGGCCTCATTTAATCAGTTGAAGGCCTGACTAGAACAAAAAGACCAACTCTCCCTCAGGTAAGAGAATTCTCTAGCAGTTGGCCTTCAGATTCTAAACAGAACACTGACTTTTTCTGGGTCTCCAGCCTGCTGGCCCGTCCTGCAGATTTGGGACATCTTGGCCTCCACAATCACATGAGCCAATTCCTTATACTAAATCTCTTCCTCTCTCTAATCACAGCCTATTGGTTCTGTGTCTCTGGGGAGCCCTGACTAATGCAGTAGGGGTAGGAGGCAGGCCTGACTCTGTCATCCTCCAACTGTTCAAAAGTCTCTTCAGGTAAGAATGGCTGAAGTCTAGAGGGCAGGTTTTTAATAGAACCTGAGCCCCTCTCCGCCCAGCCTTCCTGCATGGCTGTAGACTCCCCCACATCCACAGCAGATGGGGTGAGCCCACCACTCACAGCTTCTACGCCTGCATTCCCATTCTGGGGAAAAGGCATGCGTTGTGTCCAGGCTTTGAGCCTCCATGTCACCTCCACCTCCTTCTCCCAGTGTGTTCAGCCAGTCTCTGATCCTGCCAAACTGATTTTTCCTGAAGAGTTCCCCAGTCTGTTCACGCCCTTAATTCAGGCTCCCACGTCTTTCTATTGCATGCATCAAATGCTTCCTCCCTGGGCTCAGCCTGAAGCTGCTCCTCATGGCAATTCTGGGTGATGCTTCTAAACACCAGCTCAACTATTAAGACTCCAATCCTGCCTGCAAAAGAAAAGCCATCCCTATAACCCCAAGTTCAAGGTCTAGCCCTGGCTTGGCCAGAGCCCCTCCCCAGACTCATCTCTTGCTGCACTGTTCTCTCACCTAGAAATCTGTATTTGGGAAAACAGCAGGTGGCTTGTGGCTCCCCATACTGGCTTTACATCCTAACCCTTGGCCTAAAAGGCCTTTTTCTTCCCTCTTTGACTCACCCATTTCTACCCATCATTTAGTACTCAGCCCAGATGGCACCTCACCCGGGAGGTCTTCCGGTTCCTTCCATAACAGACTAGAGGTGCTCCACCACGGTGCTCCTCACCCAGCTTTACGTGCATCTCCACTGTGAGCTCTCCATGGGCAGGGCCACCTCACAGTCCTCTTGAGTCCCCACCCCTGAACTGGGCCTGATGCACAAAACTTGAAAAATAAATGAAACATTGAGTTGTCGAGTCTTGGCAAGTCATGAATGGCCAAATATAAGAATCACAGGTTATTTTAAGTAATCTTGAAACCAAGGGTGAGACTTGGTCCATATAACGTTGAAGGAACTTGCTCTGGGAACGTGAGCAAACAGGTGGAATTAAGTCAGGGCACACCCTGTAGCTGCTTGGAAATCCTGCATGATGCAGCCTTTTTCCTGATCATACCCGCTCAGACCTCCTTCTCCAGGAGCACCATCTCAGGCCATCCCAGAGGCCGCTGGTCCCCCAGGAGTCCACCTGGGGCTGCAGTGAGAGGCCGAGTCTGCTTGCAGCAGGCCTGGGCGGTAGCTTGGCCCCAAGTCTGCCGTGCCCGCTGGCGCCTCTGAGGAGAACACACGTGCTTGCTTCCCAGCTTATCATCCTGACCCAGGGCCAGACTGGGCAGGGCTCACTGCACCATCTCTGTCCTTTTATAAAAATCAGCACACACACAGAAAGCTTAAGAAGAGCAAAGACCACAAAGGAAGAAATGTTTTTTAAAAAACACCATTTCTTTGCTGTGACAAGAGTGGCTAACAGCAAGGTTACTGTCAGCTCCATGTGTGAAAATGCCTCCCTCAGAACAGAACATGGACACAGGCACCATCTGCCTGTGAGTTTTATAAAACGATGGTGAGCAACAATCACCTAGTGCTTTACGGGTCCGAAGAGTTTCAAAGCTTGTTTCCTTTCGTTAATTATAAAAATCACTATAGGTATAAGAGACGGATGTGGCAGAGCAGTAGGTGCTAAGACAACATGTAACATTCACAATCAAAAAGTCAGAGAGATGTGAGTTTGGAGGGCAAACTCCATAGAGGTGAGCTCTCCTCCTCACCAGCTGAGTGGTCTTGGACAAGTCACTAAACCTCTCTGAGTCTCAGTTTCCTCATCTGCCAAGCAGGGACCATAACAGTCTTTATCTGGGAGGGCTGTGTGGGACTGGTGAGAAACAGTGATGAAGTAGCCAGGTTTGGGTGCAGCACGCAGCACGCACTGCTTGTGTTACCTGCCCTCCATTCTCATCCAAACCTCTGATCTCTTCAAAAGGATGAGATGCGTGAACTCATAATAATTTGCTGCAATTTTTGGAGATTGTAAATGTAGCCAACTGAGTCCCTGTGGAGCTGCAACCAAAGGAAGCCTGGCGGAGCCTTCAGCTGGAGTTCTTTCTTTCCCCAATCTTCTAGACAGGCACGTTCAAGGGTGCATCTTGCTTCCTGCCTACTGTTTCTCTAAACGAGTCCATGGGCTCCTGCCGGCATTTCTCACAGGAAAGAAACCACATTTCCCAGCAGTGGGCTCTGCCTTCCTTCTTAACAGATCCCTGTTCTCATTAGGTCTTCCTGATACCTACAACTGTTTGCCCTGAGAGCCATAAAACTCTTTAAAATGGAGAGTTTGTTGCTTTAAAACCATGAGCAGACGGACATAGAAAACAAACTTAACGGTTACCAAAGTAGGAGTTGGGGCTGGGGAGGGATATATTGGGAATATGGGATTAAAAGATGCACACTCCCATATATAAATAAACTACAAGGATTTTACTGTATACCATAAGGAACTATACTGAGCATCTTGTAATAACCTATAATGGGAAAGAATTTTAAAAAAGGATAACATAAACACATACAAAAAATATATATATATATATCTGAATCATGTTGATATATACCTGACACTAATACAATATTGCAAATCAACTACATTTCAGTAAAAACCAACCAGACAGAAAACACCATGAGCAGAGTGTTTACTGAGAGAAGCCTGGCACATAAACAAGACCTTCATGCTACTCCTGTCTGGCAAGGGGTGGGGGTGAGCAGGAACACAGGCAAAGGGGAGAAGGAGAGGCGGGAGAGGCGGGGAGGGGGAGAGAGGATGAGGTGTGGACAGAGGATCAGAGAGCTCAGCTGGGCACCCTGAGCAGGGCAGGCGGGGCTCCCAGAGGTGTCTTCTAGACTACAGGGACAGGCCTGTGGCTACACCTCAGCTGACCAAAGTGGGCGGGAGTGGGCTGAGGGACAGGCAGTGGGACACCGTCCCCTACGGAAGAGCAGGAAACAGACACGCCTGCCAGGCCACTGGATGAGCCCTTTCTTCCCGCTACAGAGAGACGCGCATCACTCACACCCCCTGCTTAAAACAAGTGAATGGAGTTCACCATATCTGGTGATTTTAATTACCTGCAAGCAAAGTGATTTTACTGCTTTCATTTAGGGGAGCTTCATGAAAGTACTAACAGTTTCACTCCGAATACCTTCATTAATGAGGGCTCGGAACCCATCAAAGCAGAAGCAAGCACAATGAGAAGCAGGGCAGATGGCAGGCTTGTGGGGACCAGGTGCCCAAGTCCGGGAGTCCCTGGGGAGCTCTGCCCTCAGCAGTTTCAAGAACACCCCATGTTCTGGACACTGCTCCTCCATGGCACCTGGCACAGGGCTGGGCACAAGTCTATCCACAATAGGAACATGGGCAGTTCCTGCGCCTCGGGACACTGTGGAGGACTGGGCCCCAGCTATCTGTAGCTCTGTCCCTTGGCTATCCCAGGCGGGGACTCAGCTCTACTCTAGAGAGCTAGCTCTCCTTAAGCATGCCTTTGAGGAGCCCACTCTGCTGGGGAAGGTTACCTCTCCCTGGGCTACCCCGTGACCACTCCACCCCCCAACTCCCCTGACTGGTTTCAGTTAATTTGGCACAGTGGTAAGTGGCACCTCCCTCTCTTTGGAGAAAAAAGATGGTTCAGACTGGTACCTTGCTTCCTGTCCAGAAAAGCAAGCAGAGAATCTGGGCACCCGCGTCAGCCATAGGAGCTGCAGGTGAGTCCGGGGGTTGGGTTGGGGTCGAGAACCAAGAACAGGCTTACTGGACTCATGGACCCACTGTCCTCCCAGCCTCCCAGTCCCCTTTAGCTCCTTATGTCATCAGGGAACAGAACCTGAGAGGGACTCCACGTGCCCAGAAGAGCCAGAGAGCCCTTGCCCTCAGCCTGTTAGTAAGCAGCAAACACTTTTAGGCAGGGACAGAGTCAACATATTTGAGTTGTGGCTGGTCTGACAGCTGCTGAGTTTGTCACACAGATAATTAGATAAACTGCTTGAGCACAGAGATTCAATATGCGGTGTCATTTAGCGGCTGCTACACGGGGGCCTTGATCTTAATTGAAGGCGCAATAGGGGAGAACCTTAAAGAAGTCCCAAATCAACTTCTCGCTCCAGTAATTAAACATCTGACTTCTGATCATCATCCAAAGCTCCTCAAGTGCTGGCTGTGGGCTCCACTAAGTGGTGCTAAGCACCCTGAACCAAGGGCCTCCCTTCTCTTCATGCAGGGTGTTTCTTGAGCAGCCTCCTACACAGAAGCTTGGGGGGCAGGACGCTCCATGTCACCCCCCACCCCACCTACTTCTGCCTTCCTCCTCCCTCATGTCCCCTCAACTCCTTATGTCATCAGGGAACAGAATCTGAGGAGGATTCCTCGTGAATCCACGCCTCTTCGGCTGGGACCCTGTGACTTGTGTTGAATGGAGGGCTTCCAGCTAGGCCTTCCCATCCTCTCACATGGGTCTCCCTCAGGAACTGTGTGAGCCCCATTTAACACATAATCATCAATCTGTGCATTCATCTATGAAATGAATGGAACATCTCAAAAAGCAAAGGATGGGAAGACAAATCATATTTCCCCACTCATAAGGACACCCAGGATAGCAAGATATGTACTCTAACTCTTGAGAATCCCTTGGACAGCCAGAAGATCAAATCAGTCAATCCTAAAGGAAATCAATCCTGACTATTCATTGGAAGTATTGATGGTGAAGTTTCAATACTTTGGCTACCTGATGTGAAGAACTGACTCATTGGAAAAGACCCTGATGCTGGGAAAGATTGAAGGCACAAGGAGAAGGATGAGATGGTTGGATGGCATCACTAATTCAATGGACATGAATCTGAGCAAACTCTGGGAGATAGTGAAGGGCAGAGAAGCCTGGAGTGCTGCAGTCCATGGGGTCGCAAAGAGTCAGACATGATTTAGCGACTGAACAACAACATGCCAGCTAACAAGAAGTTAGAACCAAGGGAGGACACTGCTCTTGCTAGAAGCTCTGATGGTAGCTTGTTCTTATGCAGGAAATCCCCTGGGCCCTGTAGGTTTATCTCAGTTAAAGGGTGAAGCTAGAAATACGTGATGATGAGCTCCTAGACAGGCCATCTTTTCCAGCCCATGGCACACCCCTCCCAGCTTCCTGGGTGGTGATGAAAGAGGAGGTCCCCTCAAGGCCATCCCTGGGTGGGGGTGCTGAAAACTAGAAAGAAAACATGGCATGGTGGCTGAGAGTTTGGGTTTTCAGTGCTGACAAGGCCCACTTGGAGGATGTGTCTCTTTACCTCTCGGATGTCTCTCACTTTCTGTGTTCTGCTCCAGCAGCCTTGGCCCCCTTTTGATCCCCAAATGTTCCAGGAGAGCATTCACATCAGGGTCTGTGCACTAGCTATTCCTTCTGCTGGGATGCTCTTTCCCTGGATATGCAAATACCTTGCCCCCTAACCTCCCAGCCTCCTCCAGGCCTTTGCTCAAAACTCACTTCTCATGTTAGATTCTGTAACTTCTTTCCTTATCTTCTTCTTCTCCATGGCACGTGTCACCACCTAAGACACCTTATCTCTTGCTTACTGTCCCCCTTACAAAACTGTATGCACCGCGAGGGCAGGAATCCTGTCTTGTCTGTGCATTGCTGTATTCTCAGTGCCCAGAGAAGACGTGACTCATAAGAAGTAAATGTTCTCTGAATGAATGGAAGGAAGAGTTCAAGCAGCAGAGCAATGTGGCCAGAGTTGCCTCTTGGCGGTGTCACTCTTAAAGCCACGTGGAAGATGGGTTTGAAGAAGTATCTGACCAGGAGCCAGGACAGGGGGCCTGGGAAGAGTCAGAAGGGCTGGGGCTGGCAGGACCAGGAAGAGTGACGATAGCACTGCGGGAGGAATGTAGTAAGACAAGGCCTGGAAAGCACTGCCTGGCCTTGGAATTTATAAGGGCAGAGTGATCTTGGTGGAGACAGGAGCCAGGTGCAGACCCTGGTGGGCAGAGTGTGGGGGGAGCTGAGGAAGTGGAGGCAGCTAGCACAGGCAAGGCTTTGGATGACTGGGAGAGAGGGAAAGGGAGAGGAGAAATGGTACCTGAGGGATGCCGGGATAAAGCCGGCTCTGCTTGGCTTTAGCATGAGAATGTGTGAGTCTGTCAATGGACACAGAGAAGTGGTTGGAATAAGGAGAGGGTGCTGAAAAGAACAGGGAACACTGTAGGGGCCTCAGAGACTGCAACTTGTTTCCACAAGTGAAATCAATGCAGTACGAGACTTTCTCAGCTCAATGAGTTATTAGTAATTTTTAATTACTGAAATGTAATTAATTCATCCAAAGTGTGGCAGTTCTGTGAAGCACACCACAAATGCTGATCTGATAGCAGCCTTGTACCCTTGCAGGGTGCTCACACTAGGACATTTTCTTGCATAAAATCTAGAGTAAATATCCAGAGAAGACACATGTTTAAGTTATGTTTCTTGATCATGGAAGCAGATACTATAAATGGGATGACTGGGACTCAAAGGCCATTGTACTGGGAGGCTATTGCTGATGCTTTGATGCCGGCAGAACCTATGGGGGAGGCTGCAAGGAGACGGTCCATGAAGACTTCCATTGGTCCTTGAAGTCTTGGGGATGTCTCTGGCTACAGAATGGCCACACAACGGCCCAGATAATAGGGGTGCTGCAGATGCGACTCCGACCTTTCTTTTAGCTGTTAGTTGAGATGGGAATACCAGACCACCTGATCTGCCTCTTGAGAAATTTGTATGCAGGTCAGGAAGAAACAGTTAGAACTGGACATGGAACAACAGACTGGTTCCAAATAGGAAAAGGAGTACATCAAGGCTGTATATTGTCACCCTCTTTATTTAACTTATATGCAGAGTACATCATGAGAAACGCTGGACTGGAAGAAACACAAGCTGGAATCAAGATTGCCGGGAGAAATAGCAATAACCTCAGATATGCAGATGACACCACCCTTATGGCAGAAAGTGAAGAGGAACTAAAAATCTTCTTGATGAAGGTGAAAGTGGAGAGTGAAAAAGTTGGCTTAAAGCTCAACATTCAGAAAACGAAGATCATGGCATCCAGTCCCATCACTTCATGGGAAATAGATGGGGAAACAGTGGAAATAGTGTTAGACTTTATTTTTCTGGGCTCCAAAATCACTGCAGATGGTGACTGCAGCCATGAAATTAAAAGACGCTTACTCCTCGGAAGGAAAGTTATGACCAACCTAGATGGCATATTGAAAAGCAGAGACATTAACTTGCCAACAAAGGTTCATCTAGTCAAGGCTATGGTTTTTCCTGTGGTCATGTATGGATGTGAGAGTTGGACTGTGAAGAAGGCTGAGCGCTAAAGAATTGATGCTTTTGAACTGTGGTGTTGGAGAAGACTCTTGAGAGTCCCTTGGACTGCAAGGAGATCCAACCAGTCCATTCTGAAGGAGATCAGCCCTGAGATTTCTTTGGAAGGAATGATGCTAAAGCTGAAACTCCAGTACTTTGGCCACCTCATGCGAAGAGTTGACTCATTGGAAAAGACTCTGATGCTGGGAGGGATTGGGGGCAGGAGGAGAAGGGGACAATAGAGGATGAGATGGCTGGATGGCATCACTGACTCGATGGACATGAGTCTGAGTGAACTCTGGGAGTTGGTGATGGACAGGGAGGCCTGGAGTGCTGCGATTCATAGGGTCGCAAAGAGTTGGACACGACTGAGCGACTGATCTGATCTGATCTGATCTGTGAAATCAGGCCTCCAGTCCTGACCCTGCTGGTGCTCTCAGGTCCTGCACAGCCTGGCCACCCAGCAGACATTCAATAATGTCTCTCTCTCTTCAATAAGCAGTGCTGGGAAAGTTGGAGAGCTGCATGTAAATCAATGAAGCTAGAGCACACCCTCACACCACACACAAAAATAAACTCAAAATGGCTTAAAGACTTAAAAATAAGACATGACACCATAAAACTTCTAGACGAGAACACAGGCAAAATGTTCTCTACCATAAATTGTATCAGTGTTTTTTTAGGTCAGTCTCCCAAGGCAATACAAATAAAAGACAAAATAAACAAATGGGACCTGGTCAAACATATAAGCTTTTGCACAGCAAAGGGAACCATAATCAAAGTGAAAAGACAACCTATGGAATGGGAGAAAATATTTGCAAATAATGCAACTAACAAGGGCTTAATTTCCAAAGTATATACACAGCTCCTACAATTCAATAACAAAACCCCCAAACAATCCAATTTAAAGATGGGCAGAGGACTTAAATAACCATTTCTCCAAAGAAGACATACAGATGGCCTATAGGCACATGAAAAGATGCTCATCATCGCTAATCAGTAGAGAAAGGCAAATCAAAACTACAATGAGGTAGCACCTCATACCAGTCAGAATGGTTGTCACTAAAAAGCTGATAAATTCTGGAGAGTGTGTGGAGAAAAGGGAACCCTTTTACACTATTGGTGGGAATGTAAATTGGTTCAGTCACTACAGAAAACAGTTTGGAGGTTCCTCAAAAAAATAAAATTAAACTGCCATATAATCTAGTAATCCACTCCTTGGTGTATACTCAGACTAAACTAAATTTTAAAAGATAAATCCATCCCTACATTCATAGCAGCACTATTCACAGTAGCCAAGACATGGAAACAACCTAAATGTCTATCAGGAGATAAACAGATAAATGTACATGCATCTATGTACATACATAGATACATATGATGGAATACTACTCAGTCATCAAAAAGAATGAAATAATGCCATTTGAGGGAGCATGGATGGACCTAGAGATTATTATACTAAGCAAAGTAAATCAGAAACAAAAAGACAAATGCCATATGATATCACTTACAAGTGGAATCTAAAATACTACACAAATGAGTATCTATGGAGCAAAAACAGGTCCACAAATATACAGGACAGATTTGTGGTTGCCAAAGGGGTGAGTGGGCTTCCCTGTTGGCTCAGGTGGTAAAGAATCCACCTGTAATGTGGGAGACCTGGGTTCAATCCCTGGGTTGGGAAGATCCCTTGGAGAAGGGAACGGCTACCCACTCCAGTATTCTGGTCTGGAGAAATCCATGGACTGTATAATCCATGGGGTTGCAAAGAGTTGGACACAACTGAGCGACTTTCACTTCACTTCAAAGAGGCGAGGGGTCGAGGAGGGAAGGATTAGGAGTTTGGGGTTAGCAGATGCAAACTATCACATATAGGATGGCTAAAGAGCAAGGTCCTACTGCATAGCACAGGGAACTATATTCAATATCCTGTGATAAACCATAATGGAAAAGAATATGAAAAAGAATACACACGTATAACTGAGTCATTGTGCTGTACACTCAACATTGTAAATCAACTATACTTCAATAAAATTAAAAACAAACCAACATCTTTGAGTGAGACAGCTTGGTGGAAAATGCCCACATTCCCCTGTGTGGAGCTCACAGGAAAGGCCAGGAAGGTACAGAGAGATTCCTTTGCCAGGCTGGGGAAGCAGCAGTGGCCTATGATAGAATGCAGGTGGGGCCGGGAGTGGAAGGGCAATTGGAAGAAACTGGAAACAGGAAGGGGGTGGGGAGAAAGTGGAGGCCAGTGCCAAGAGGCCAGAGCATGCTAAAGGAGGGCACACCCCAGAGGCTCTGATTTTCGTCTCTGGGCCTCTCTGGCAGCTGCTGAGTTTCCCACTCCTTCCTTAGGGGAGAGGAGGTGGCTGGTGCTCTGGTGCAGGGAGGGGCTGTGAGTTCAGGATAACTCAGCCGCCTTTCCTGCAGAAGCTCCCAGCTGGGCCCCTTACTAACCTGCACAGCCAGGAGGCCCAGCCCAGCAGAGGGGCCTTGCCCACTGACCATGGCACCTGAGTCCTCACTCCACAAAGTCTCCTGGGGGGAAAAGAAAAGGCAGTCTTGCCTACTGTGAACATGACTTGCTGGGACTGAATTAAAAAGAGCCCCAAAGTTGGGGGTGATGATGAAGGGTGGACTACAGCAGCAGAGCCCGAGGACTAGGGGCCTCGCTGGGGCTCTGGGTCCCCATGTGGGGAAATGGGAAGGTTGGACTATCTGACAGTCCACTTGAGTTCAAACTACCTAGGTTGGCACACAGGCCTATCTTTTCCCCCCTTGTCTCCATTCATCCATAGTCTCCCTCATCAACCCCAGCTCCCTGTCAGGACCCGCATTTTAATCACTTGCTCTGTCCTGAGAGTCTGCAGGTATTACTACTTCATGTCTGCACCCTGTGAAGCCCTTATTCACTCTTCAAGATTCATCTCAATTGTCTTTTCTCCAGCTCCCTCCCTAGACATTCCCCTTTTCACACTCAAGTGTACCAGTCCCTCCCTCATCTCAACTGGCAGTTCCCGAAAGCCTTTCATGCATTCCAGAACCTTCCTCTAGACCTGGAATCAGGAGTTTCTGGTTCTTCTCTTCCACCTCTGCAAGCTTATCAGGTGAACTTGGATGCCTCACTACATTTCTTTTCAAAAAGTAAGGCAGTTGGAAAAGTTTTAGAATTTTGATCATTTGGAGATCAAATTCTAGTCATTCATTAAATAAACATGGAGGACAAATGTCTTTCTTTCCCCTTGTTCACAGGACATTCACACCCTTGACTTCTAAGCCCATATCGAGTGTAATCACACGTGAGCAGGGCTCTTAGAGCCTCCTGCTTCCATCCCTTGACTGTGCCCCGATGTTTGCCATGATGTCACCATTATCCTGAGTGATGCTGATACTGCTTAGAGAAGAGCACGCATGACGATGTGCCTAGCCCTGCTCATTTTATGCTCACGACAGTCTATGAGGTAGGCATTATCATCACCCCGTCTTACAAACATAGTAAGTGAGACAGAGAGAGCTTCTGTGTCTTCTCCAGGGCAGTGTGGAACGGTCCCATGGCTGGCCTTAAGGTGATGCCTCCAGGCCTGTGCCACCTGCCCTCTCAGTGCGGGCCTCCCCATGATGCTTCCTCAGGCCCCAGCATTTCCCTGGTGTAGGGACCACTCCAGCAGAGTGAAACCAAATCCCTAGGATGTCTGCCCCTACCATAGCCCTGTGCCTGCTGCCCCCACACCTGGGGAAGCTGAGAGTCTGCCTGAGGCTGGGCCAACACAGCTGGGAATCAGAGTATCTCTCCCTGGCAGGGCAGAAGAGACTTGGAAGTGGGGAAATGCCCTGGAGGCATGGGACTCAATTTATATTCCTAAAGCTATAAGATGCTAAAGTAACAACAACGTCTAAATACCCCAAAGAAGAAAAGAAGTCTTTGGCAACAAGTTGTATCTGCTCTGCTAACTTGTAACAGAAGGTTGAGTTTTTATTCCTTCAGGAAAAAAAAAAAAAAAAAAAAAGGTTTGCTAGTGAGCCTATTGTATGTTTAACTTTCAAAATAAGAGGCAATTATTTCCTCTGATTTCAAGAGTCTGGGAATTCCCCTCTGAAGCACCAAGGCGCACTTGTGCACTTACAAATGCCATGCGGGATGAGGATGCTTAAGGGTCTGTTCAGAACTGAACCTCTAACAGGCTCCTTTCTTCCATAATTTCATGGTTTGTTTGGAAAACTGCCTAACTATGACATTGTATCATCTGAAATAATACAAGCCTGGCGTGCTGAGTGATGGCTGAGAGGCAAGCTCCTCTTCTCCAACACCATAGGAGATAAAGCGTGAACTCAGAGCTGAGTCAGGAAAATCATTTTAAAAGTGCCAACTAGTACACAATAAGGAATGCCATGTCACAAGATAACTTGAGACACAAACTCTAGAAGAAGTTAAAGGTACAGAGAAATCTACCCACTATCTTGGTGTTTTGGTGCGGAGGACAAATGTGACTAATTCTGCCCCAAGGAGAGAGACAGTATTCCATCTCCTTCATCCCCCTGACTTTTCGGATGTCAGGAGAGCTGGTATGGAAGCTGCCAATGGCCTCTGAGACAAGGCTGCAGAGTTCAATTTTGATTTTCTCACCAGTGAATGATCCCTAAATGATGTATCTCATTCTGTATTCACACAGTATTCCATTGCCATAGCAACTAGAATGTGTTACCACAAGTTTTCTTGTACGCGGTCTTTGAATGCAGCCGCTCCTTCCTTGCACAGCAGTAAGCACCCTGTGATCCCAGGTGGTACCCCCAAGAAGACACCCCCCCCCCAACAAGGGTGCAGGGAAGGGCTCTGGTGGCAGAGCGACTGCTCTGAACTGTGGTGGCCTGGCCTGGAAGCCCACATCCACTTTGCTCCACACACCCCCACCCCATAAGGACCATCCTAATATAGTGACTTCTGGGGGTAGAGAAAGCCCCAGAGAATGAACTTGTAATTTCTCTTTGTAAAGTCTGATGGGGAAAGAGAATGAAACATGAAGGATTTTAGAATTTTTGTTCGGACAGGTAGAAAGGCATTTTCAAGTTTCCTGAACCAATAACTCCCTGGACATTTGGGACAGAGACAAATTGTCATCCTTGGAGCTCAAGACAGCATTACACACTCTGCTGCCATCTTGGGGTGAGGACTGTAGGAAGCTGTCCTTTATACCCACCCTTCTTTCCCCCAAGAATCCCATCCTGCCTCCCTCTAGCACTCTGTCCATCCATTACCTCCTGCTCCCTGTGAAAGCCAGGGTTCTGGCAAAGATGAAGTTTCTCCCCAAAAGCACCCTCCTAGGGCTTGCCTTCCTCCATGGCCACTGGGACCCTGGGGTCGGTGAACTGCTTGCTGGGCATTCCCTATGGAAACACTAGGGGAGGAGAAGCTGGCTGGCCCTCCTGCCTCCTGGGACTGGAGCTGATGCTGAACCAGAGGCAGTGAAGGCTTCTCTGTGGGATTCAGAGCCAGGGGATGAGGTGTGTAGACAGGGGAACCCTAGCTGCAGGTGGACATCTCCAGGATAGCTTGACTCTCAGCACCTCCCACCTCCACTCTCCATCTACCAGCAAGCTGTCCAAGCCCAAGACCATCCAGGCAGGAGTCCTTGTTCCTGCTTCTGCATCTCCCTCACAGCTTGTGCGTCTCCCTGCTCCAGGCCTGAGGCCACCATGAATTAGATAAATGATGACAACAGGTGTCATTAATACCCGACATGTGTAATGTACCTGGCCCATGCTAAGTGGTTTCTGTGCTGCATCTTATTTACTTTTCTCCACAGAGCAGGTGGAAACTGCCAGCAGCCCGTTTTAACAGCTGGGCAAAAGGCCTAGAGAGGCGGAGTCACGCACTCAAGGTCACACAGCTGGCCTGCAAACTCAGGTCCCTCTGGAACCTTGCAGGTACCTCTCTCCATTGAAAAAGGGTCGTTTGGAGATCGGCGCTGCCACGGTGAGTGGGTGGGATTTCACAACATCAGTGAAAACCCCATTGAATCAGAAGGATTCAGTGGATAAATTCAATCAGTGTGAAGCAGAACCGAGACCTAATCTGCTCGCCCCTTCTCAACGCTCCCGTCACCCCTCATCACGGCAGGTTCTGTGGTGGTTAACTTTCCCTCGCGTGAAATGAGAAATGCTGTATGAATAACAGATGGTGAGGGAGGCCATGCACACTCTGATGTAGAAATATAAACCTTTAGAAAGGTGCAGTCTGGGGGAATACTGGAAACTGGAGAATGGAACGTCAGTCTATAACATGCAACATGACCAATAAAGCTGGAGCAAGGTGGACAAGTGTGTTAGTGCTCACGGCTGCTGAGGCACAGGCAGGCCTGGACTGGGCAGGGCTTCCAGGCCTCGGACATTTTTCTTGTGCTTGTTTTGGTTTGATTTCCACATTGGGCCTCATGATTTCTGAAGTGCCCCAGCATTCATGTCACAAGCACACCCATGAAAGGGTCCAAGACTCTTCCCATCACAGGATAAACTCAACAGTCCAGAGACCCATCTGCTCCAGGAACCCCTGCCAGGGCCCGTGGACGAGGAGGAAAAGCTACCTTCTCTAGGGTTACAGGAGGCCCATAGACTTGGGCTCCTGCATCGTGACTCCTCCTGCCACACGGACCTGATGCCTAGGAGAGTGAGGCCTGAGCTTGGCCCTTTCCTCCTGAAGGCCAGGCCCCCAGCTGTGGCCACACAGAAGTTCCTCTCTGTCAGTGTCACAGGCACTCAGTGGCAGCAGGGCTCCATCCCAGCTTTCTCCTCCCCTCCCGGCCCTGCCCCACAGCAGGTCTGGGACCTCATGCAGGCCCACGTGGGCCCCCCACCTCCAAGATCCCACAGCTCAGGCCAGAGGACCCGTTCCCACGTGCACACAAGCTGCTTCTGCTGTCTCACCTCACCTAGATTATACACGTGTGACCATTTGGGCTCAGCATCGCAAACACTTCTACAGCCTCTGACACGCACCATTCATCGCAGCCACACAGACACAGAAATTTGTGGCCTAACTCTCGTGTCTTGGAACATCTGTGAGCTATTGACACCTTCTTGGTGTCATCAAGGCCTTGAGCCACATGTTAGTAAGATGATATTCATGTACGAAGAGCCACAGGCCTTGCCCCTGAGGCTCTTACCCTCTGCCAGGAGCTGGCACTGCTCTTCTCACTCAAGGACAGGGCATGAACACTTTGGCCCCCTCCTCCATGGAGATGGTCTGACGTCCATGCAGGACCTTCCTTAACTTGCTCTGAGGTGCTCTAGACAGGCCAGACAACCACTCTAGGCCAGAGTTGGAGTGACTGCCATGCTGGGAACCTCTGTCCTGGGGTGGGGAGGGGCCCATCTGACTACTTTCTATGCACAGAGTGACCTTCTGATTCATGAGACATAGTCCAGAGGGGTCAGTGTGCTCCCTGCCACCACCTGGCAGGACCCACCCTGTGAGAGAGACCTGGGCAGTGTCTTTTAGCCTGGACGCTATGGACATGGGCTCTGCACCAGCCCAGACTTCCTGGGCCCTCCGGTTCTGCTCTCCCAGGCCCTTCCTCAAGGCAGGGGCCTCTGGAGGTGGACACAAATGCACATGCAGCACTGAAACACTGCTACTGCTTTTAAGGCTCCAATCTTCCTCTTTCTCTATTTTTAAAACACATTTAACCTGTAGACTCAGCACCCAGGTCATTTGCCAGAAAGGCATTAGAGGATCTATGATAAAACCCACAAGCACAAAGGCACAGAGCCATCTTCCTACCTTTAAGGAAGCAGTCCTTGTTGTGGACCATGACGATCTTCTTCCCCAGCAGGCAGGCAGCACGGTGGAGCTCACAGTGGTTTTCGTAAACCCTCCCGTCTGAGCCACACACAGGCACATAGCTGGGCCGGCAGGCCTCCAGGCATCGGCACTCGGGCTCCCCTGTCTTCCTGTTGAGCATACACCTGCTCCCGCGGCCGCACAACTTCTTCCCGCAGGAGGCTGGCAGCTCGTCGTGGCTGGAAAGTCCTGCGAGGCACACAAACACAGAGGGTCAGCCGCCAGCACTCGCGGGCATGGGCCACCTGCATGGCTCTCTCAGGCTGTATTGGCCAGAGTCTGTGAAGCCAAGGCATCGGGGCTCAGCTGCCCCATGGAGCCCCTGCCCCTCCAATGGGTGGTGGACAGGAGTGCTACAAGCAATGCCCTGTCATGTAGAGCCCAGGTTTTATGTCTGGCTCCCACCAAGCATCTCAGACACAACCGCTGCCCGTCCTGGGAGGGAGGAGTCAACAGAGGGCCATGCGGAGGTGGTAAGGTACCAATGGACCCTGCTGACTGAGAGGCGGAGGGCTTGCCAAGGGATGGGGGCTTGAGCCAAGGTTCCTGTAACCACCATGCAGCTAGCATTTGCCTGCCTTAGGGAGGAGACCTGGCATGAGCAGGGGTTTTGTGCAAGAATGGGGGTGGGAAGTAAGGGGTAGCAAGATGTGGGTCTGTCTTGCTAGATTCAGAGAGCCAAGTGGAACTTCAGTCTGATACGTTAGGCACTGGGGAGCCATGGTGGAGACTAGTAACAGTGGAGTAAGGAGAAAGTGGTTCTCTAAGTGTTTAGGAATGGGGGCAGCCAAGGCAGGGAGGTCAGAGGTTGACCATTTCCTCTGGAAAGAGTATGGTTCTCTAAGACACAGGAGCAGGGGTAGCACTGGCACTCCACTGCTCAGCCCTTCCCTGGAGGCTCAGAAGGTAAAGAATCTGCCTGCAATGTGGGAGACCTGGGTTCAACCCCTGGGTTGGGAAGATTCCCTGGAGGAGGGAACAGCTACCCACTCCAGTATTCTTGCCTGGAGAATTCCATGGACAGAAGAGCCTGGCGGGCTACAGTCCATGGGGTAGCAAAGAGTCGGACACGACTGAGTGACTAGCGATAACAACAGTCCTTCTGGCATAATAGCACAGCCTATGTCCATGGGCAGGAGGGCTGAGATCATGGAAACAGCAGCTGCCGTGCTGCTGTGTGTCTCCTGTACCCAACACACACCCATGATGATCTCAGGCAGTGGTGTCCCGAGCTCACACACCAGAGCAGTGGGGCAGAGTGGTTTCTTGCTGAAAAGGCTCACTTACGTGGACGCTTAAGCAAGCATCCATCACCTACGGGACATTCCTCAGGAGCCCAGAAAACTGGATTATGGCCACGTGGCATTAATGGCAACGGATAGGAAACTGAGAATTATAAAAGGATATCAAAACACAAATAATTGAAACATATATACAGATTTTACAGCCACAGAAGTCTTTGCTTTTAAGTTTTAATTAAATTTTCTTCAAAATATTGGCAAGACAGAATGGCCCTGACAGTCAAGACTGAACTTTCAGCCTCAACTCCTACTCTATGGGATTAAAATGCCTAAGGAAAAAAAAGCAAAACTTGTTTTTGGTTAAGTCTGCTTTTCATCATTATAGATTTGAAAGGAAAAAAATCAGTTATCAGTAGATTAACTGCTTGATTCAATAACTCATTTAAATTCTTCCAGCCTTGGCAAGCTAAGAAATATTGACTTTTTCTTGAATCATAATAAGCTAGAAGGTCAAAATATCTCTTAGCAGTATAAAAATACAGATCCTAAGTGGGCGTGTGAATCTCCTTTATCCACTTTGCTAATTGTTGGCGTGTCACTGCAAAGACTCAGGGGCATTCATGGGCCCCTGCTCGCCCTGCTGGCAAGGCTGATGGGCAGAGGAAGCCGGGGTGCTGGCTCGACAGTGGGAGGCTCTGGGCTGGAGGCCCCCCACCCACAGTGTCTATGGCTGCTTTGCCACGGAGCGTGTTTGATTAGCAAAATTCTCCTGGGTTACCCGGGGAAGTGCTGGCGGCTACTAGAAGAAACTAACAGGCTCTGAAAATATCAGCCTTTGTTTCTTTCCAAGACAATGCTGCCTTTGTATCACTATTTTCATCAATTTTCCTATGTGATGTGAAGGACACCCACTAGTGGCTCCATTTAAGACACTGAGCCCAGCTTTCTGAGCCTCTGGTCTCACAGTGCCTGCTTTGGGGGCTTTGCCCTGGCTGGGCTGCCCATGGAGACAGGCTATGCCCTCTCTCTGGGTACCTCAGCCTCAGTGTACCCCTGGGGCCCATTTCGGCTGCCCCTGCCAGTCGGAGTGCCCCTCTCTGAATCCTCTGAGCCCAGGAGGGCCTGCCTGATTCTCTGGCCTCAGAAGATGCCCAGGGTACAGAGCCTTTATCTTCTTGCCCTTGCCCCCATCATTGACTCAGGATTTGTGAAACACAATAGTTTTCAAAGCTGTCCTCCCTAACTCTGTTTAACCCCCAGGCTAGAGGCTGGGCTGGGAGGGTAGAGGGGGACCATATGCAGCGATCTGCTCAGGGGTGTATCTCTCTTGCTTTCTCCAAGAGGGGAGCTGGAGGGATGACAGTACGAAGGGGAAGCCACTGTGTGTAGAGATGGGCCTTTGCTGGGGTACAGGGGGCTGGAACCAGGAGGGCAGAGCAGGAAGGCCCTTCAGAGACCACCTAGTCCAGTGCAAACATCAAAGGAAGAGCCAGTTTGCATGGGCAGGCACGGGGAGGGTCCCCTCTACCTGACCCTGGCCCTCTGAGACGCCCACAGCCCAGGCTGCAGCCAGCGCCTCTGAGGAGCAAGCAGCACTGCACTGCCCAGGTCTGATCATCCTGCCAGTGTGGCTCTGGGGGCCTCTACCAAGCTGTGCTCTGAGAGGCCAATATCAAGAAAACACTCGTGCCGACCTGTGCTCATCCAAGCTGCCAAGACACTCAGGTTCTCTCCAACATGGAAATGGGCTGTTGGCACATATGTGATTTCTAATGATCTGCAACGAGGACAAAAGTCGCTTGAAAGCCCTGCACTGCCCTTCCCAGTCTGTGGCCGGCAAGCCCACAAAGAGCTGAGAACGTTGTGCATGGGGGTACAGGGCCCCGGCCCTGCCACCGAGACACCCGCCAAGTGTGGTTTCACAAACGAGTCCCTTGTCATCACTTCCTCCTTGTTATTAAAACAGAATGAATTCCCCACTCCTACCAGGACGATGATAAACCAGTAATGGGAAAGGTAACCAAGTGAGACTGCCAGCAACTGCCTACAGTATTTATGGGTACGACCATGATGCCTGGAAAAGATATAATGCGCTTAATTTATAGTCATAAAGAAAGTCATTTACCCAGGTTAGAAACCGATCATCTCACCAAATAAGTGCTTTTCAACACTAATTAAATTTACTGAACACAGTCAGACATGGAAATTGTTACATGAAAGTTATGGTGGCAGAAGAAACAAGTCCATCTGTAACCAGTCAGTGCTAGTCTCCCTCTGCGATTCAAATGAGGATTCTCCACGTGACTGCCCCAGACCCGGAACTGCTACCTCAGGGCATGGGTGGAGGCAGTGGAGGATAGCAGTGGTCAGACAAGCCACCCAACCCCAAGAGAGGGATCAGAGGGAGCAAGCCTTCCTCATTCACCCGGAGCTGGAAGCATTTCTTGTTTTGTCACCATTGACCGTAGGGCAGAGCACAGACAATTTGGCTCTTTTGCTTCCAAACTCTGACTCAGTCTCAACTGGTTCCTTGCACAAGGCACTCTAATGAGCAGGCAACCTCTCCGAGCAGGATATGGCCTGAATAGCACAGCGGGGAAACCCCTTAGTGTTCCACTCTGGGATGCTCAGTGCCTTCAGGTACATTTGCCCGGTGCGGTGTTCCGTCTGAGAACTCAGCCTCGGCTCGCCTGCTGAGGAAGCCCCTCCCCTCACATGGCCTGTGGCGGTCATTCTCCGTCTCTCTATGAGCAGTACTGCCTCAGTTCCCTGGGGAAGGGCTGGAGCTGAAATCCCCACTACCTGGCCACATGCCACCACAAAGCCCTAGTGAGGTGATGGCATGGTTCTATGGTGGCTGCAGAATCACGAGTCATGTACAGATGTGACAGCTGGACAGTAAAAAAGAAAAAGAAAAAAGGCTGAGTACTGTTAGGTAGGTAGAATAGGGAAAAGGAGTCCAAAATGGCGGTGGCTAAGACAAGGAAGGTCAAAGGAAGGTCCGAGGACCAGAGTGAAGACTTCAGGCAGAACAAACAGCACTCCTGGCTAAGCCCAATTTGCATAGGGCAGGCCCAAGTGGAGGAAAAAAATGTAAGAGGAGGAGCCAAAGCGCTTTCTCACGGACTCTCTCTCCCGTGTGCGTGCGCTCTTCTCTCTCTCTCTCTTCTCTGTTCTCTCTCTCTCTCTCTCTCTTCTCTCCTCTTCTCTCTCTCTCCTCTCTCTCTTCTCTCCTCTCTTCTCTTTCTCTCTCTCTTTCTCTCTTCTCTTCTCTCTCTCTCTTCTCTCTCTTCTCTTTTCTCTTCTCTTCTCTCTCTCTTCTCTTTTCTCTTCTCTTCTCTTTCTTCTCTCTCTCTCTTCTCTCTTCCTTTTCTCTCTCTCTCTTCTCTCTCTCTTCTCTCTTCTCTCTCTCTTCTCTCTTCTCTCTCTCTCTCTTCTCATCTCTCTCTCTTCTCTCTTCTCTCTCCTCTTCTCTCTTCTCTTCTCTTTCTCTCTCTTCTCTCTTCTCTCTCTCTTCTCTCTCTCTCTCTTCTCTCTCTTCTCTTCTCTCTCTCTTCTCTTCTCTCTCTCTCTCTCTTCTCTCTCTCTTTCTCTCTCTCTTCTCTCTCTCTCCTCTCTCTTCTCCTCTCTCTCTCTTCTCCTCTCTCCCCCCGCCTTTCCCCTGCTATCTTCTAAATAAAATAGAGCTATAACTCTGATTTGCCTAAGAGCTGTAGCATGATTTGTCCAAGACCCGAGAGCTGTGATGCACCGAGGGCTTTAATGTCCGTCGCTCCAAATCTTTGTTGTGACGAGACAAAGAACCGAGGAACATACACTTGTGTGACAGTACCGAAGAATTGATGCCTTCGAACTGTGATGCTGGAGAAGACTCTTGAGAGTCCCTTGGACTGCAAGGAGATCAAACCAGTCAATCTGAAAAGAAATCAACCCTGAACATTCTTTGGAAGGACTGATGCTGAAATTGAAGTTCCAATACTTTGGCCACCTGATGCGAAGAGCTGACTCACTGCAAAAGACCCTGATGCTGGGAAAGATTGAGGGCAAGAGGAGAAGGGGGATAACAGAGGACGAGATGGTTGGATGGCATTACCGACTCAATGGACATGAATTTGAGCAAACTCCAGGAGATAGTGAAGGACAGGGAAGCCTGGCATGCTGGGGTCCATGGGGTTACAAAGAGCTGGACACGACTGAGCGAGTGAACAACAATAACAGTGGCTTCACACTCTGCAGGGCCCAAGACAGGCCAAGGAGAGTGGGTGCGGACACTGAAGATGAGAGGCAGCACATGCAGTCCCAAGAACTGGTCGCCCTGCCTGCTGATGGCCTCACTGCTGCCTGCCCTAAATGCCTGCCTGTCACTGCAGTGGTCTCTGGTTTCTGCAGACAGAATGTATTTGTACAGGGATGAAGGGCCCACCTGTCAGCAGACATAGGCATACACAGATTATATGCGTTACTTTCTGTGCATCGATAGGGATCCAGCAGGGAGCTGAAGCCTGTATCTTGTGCTGTGGGCAGGTTTTTTAAAGACCTAGAGTGAGGGCTTGCATTTGAAAGAGTGTGTGTAGAGGAGCAGTGATGTGGGCTGTATCAGCTGGAGCTGGGTAATGGTCACAGTACTTGCCCACATCTTCCCTGACAACTCAACCTTAGACATGCCCAAGATGGTCTGGAGACAGGGTGTCTGTAAACTTTGAATCCATCATTACAGAAGACACCCAAGTGCCTTGGAAGTAGTTGCAGAATTCACGTTTGTATGAGAGCCAGGCAGAGACCCAGGTCTACAGCCAGTGCAGTTTCTACACACTGTGTGGAGTTGGGGGTAACAACCGGGCACTTCAGGAGTGCTTGCCAGCCAGCTCTCCATCCACCCATTCATCCAATGAATATTTATGAAGCACCTGTCATGGGCCACAGACCCTATTCTAGATGCCAGGGACACAGGCAGACTGGGACCCTGTCTTCAGTTCACTGATATCACAGAAAGACACACAAGAATGTGAACAAGTGAACACATATAAGGCAAATGTGGACTGCAGAAAAGGCCAGGAAGGAGTTAAACAGGGCACTACAGTGGGCCGGCTTCCATCTGGAGGTCAGGGAAGAGAGGAGGTGAGAGTTGACCTGAGATCTGAAAGTCAAGGGGCAGAGCCCCAGACAGCACAGCAACTTGGGGTGCCAGAGCCCAGGGTACAGAACAAGCAGAGAGCGGCACCAGGGTCAGGCCTGGATTGCTTCCAGGCAGATCTCACAGGGCAGAACCAGTCTGTAGAGTCAAATTTGCTGTTTGCCTATCTGTATCCCCAGGGAAGTGGGGTGACTCTGGCTCCCTGAAAGCTTCAGTCAGTTTGTGGGAACTCAGTGTTGGAGGGGAGCCCCCTCTCCTGGGTTCAGCACCGCCTGCTCCACACCTGGTTGAAAGGCCTGTCCTCCAACACCCGCCCCCTCACCCCCCACCCCAGCCACCATTCCTAATATTTACACAAGCTTATCTAATCCTCACTTAGCCCTTGTAACAGCCCTGTAAGGTAGATGCACTGACCTCACTCTGAATGTGGCATGTACATCTGCCCACTTTACAGACTGGGAAATATGAGTCCTGCAGTGACATGCTGATGGTCACACAGCAAGTAGATTTTAGGTGGTGGAGCCTAGATTTGAATGAGTCTCACCCCAAATCTCTCAGACTTGGAATAATAAGCTCAGCCAGGAATATGAGTTCCCTCAAGGAACCCAGGCCAGAAGGGTTCAGATGTCTAGTCTGGGCTTCTCCAACATCAGGACACACACAGATGTCAGCACTCCTGGCCAGCAGGATCGCTGCTGCTCACACATCCCAAGAATACACAGCCTGGAGGCCAATTTAGCAACTTTTCTGAGGGCTATAGGCTCACAGCGTCACAGGAGGAAGTCCCGCTTGGATCTTAGAACACAGAATTCCAAGCCCATGCGTCATCATGCATGGACACCTGGCCCACAACCCCCTCCTTCCATTGTGATGTCTCAGCCTCAGTGGCCCCCTACCCCCCTCCTCTGGCCTTTTCCCCTGAAATTGTTAAGGTGACTGCTGGGCAGACGTGATGACCTCTCAGTGACCACACAGTGCATCCTAAGCCGAGACTACTGTGTGCTTCATGAAAGAAGAAATTTGACCAGCTCGGAAACACTTGACCAATGTTCCAGCTTCCAAAGCTTAATAGAAACATATGGTTACCCATCGCTGGAAGGTAATGCTACTGTTCTGTGTGTGGCTCACAGATACTAAATTAAGGTCTGACAAATTGGCTTCAAAACACACCAATCAGTCAAAGCCAGAAATGCCTGGCACACAGAGAGGGAAGAAGGACTTCTAACCCTCAGCAGGCTCTCAATTCTGCCTGAGGAGTTTGATTCTAACCAATTCTACAACAGACCAAAGCCCAGATTAGGATATTACACACTGTCCTACCTCCCTGGGCAAGGTTTCTGGAGGTAACTATTTCCGGTCAGGGATGAAGAATGTAAGTGCCAAAAGGACACTCCTCTAAAACCTGAAAACAGGACTCTGATGAGGATACAAAATGAGCAGTGTTTAAGATTTATTCAACTCGGTTATGAGGGACCCTCAGGAAGGTAAAGCTGGTTCAAAGGAGAGTTGGTGGAGGTACGGGTGTTGGAGAGATTAGGTGGGATAAAGCTGCCAGAAAAGACGTACAACTGGGGAATGACCTACAGGGCAAGAACACCATACCCTTTGGGGGGTATTTTTTCCACCAGAAAGAAACAGTTTGCATTTTTACTGGAAACAAATCTGCAAGTTAATGTGTAACTGCATAGTGCGGGCCTTTGATGAACACAAACTAATGAGGTGAACAGAGATATAACTGCCTAGTTCAGAATGGTGTAGCATTTTGGGGTGAGTCTGTTAAAAGATGTTCCTGTATGACACAAGAGGACTTGCCACCCTCCCTTGGCCTTATTCCCAAGTTCTGGGTAATTTTCCCAATGTCAACAACAGTGGCAGATGTCATCTGAGTCACCTGCCAGGAATTTCATCCTTGTCTCCTTCCTGTGGAGCCCCCAGCCTCACAAAAGACCCCAGAAGGAGGAAATGAGACTGCAAACCACCGAGCTCAGCTCTGCTGGACTCTCACTTGAGAAAGACAAGTGAGGTGTGTGGGAACGTGAGGGCACGCTGGAGCTGGACATGTGTGAGTGAACTCATCCTAGAACTTACGTGATTCCCAAATCCCATCTGGGTTTCAAGTAACTCAAGGTTAAAGCTCACATTGACCCAGCCCCGGGCTCCTGGCCTTGTGAGCTGTGTGAGCCCAGTCAAGTTTCCCACTCTTTTCCCTCTAATTTAAATACGAGGATAATGATGCTTTGCCCTTTACAGGATCTTTTTTTTTTTTTTGAGGATTACATGAGCTGATTTGTGTGAAGGGCTTGGCACATAGTAGGCACTCAATTCAGACATTTGGAATTACTGACAGGTTAGTTATAGTCTTAAGGAGGTCTGCCTTAATGAAAAGGGGAACAAATTTATACTGCAAGTATTGCCTGGTTTTAAAAGGCAGACTCACAATAGCACGCTTCATAATATCTTGAGGAAATGCTTCCCTTGAAGCTTCCCCTGCACTGGAAACTTGCTTGACCCAAGTTAAGTCTGCCCAGCTTTCGGGGGCATCTGAAATCACACATTCTCAGGGCACGGTGAGCAGCACTGGCCTGCGGCCTCCACTCTGCACCCCAGGGCCTCTGACCTGAACACACTTTCGAAAGCAGCCTGGACATGGGCCCCGGTCCTGTGGCTGTAGCCGGCTGCTCTCCTCAGTCAGTCCCGGTGTTTCTCTCTCCTCTGGGAACCTTTTGCACTGTTATGCCATCTCTCCCTCTATAGTGTATTGATGACAGTGAAGCTACCTGACTCATGATTTCTAGAACTTTCTCCCTGAGGCCTCCCACAGGCATACTCCACTTAAAAGGGGCTCCCAGACTGCTAGCCTGGATCTTTATCTGGCTGTTTGCTGGCGCTCAGCACTTCTCGCTGTGAAACTGGGGACCCCCACTCACATGGCTCCCCAGACAGTAGAGCAAGCCCTGGAGCAGGGCCACTGTAGCCAATCTCCACCATCACTCAGAGCTCCAGGGTGGGCATGAAGTGGTCTCTCTGGTTTCAGAGGAAAGACCAGGTTCTACTTCTGCTGAAGAGAGCTTGGCACAGGGCCTAGCACAGAGAGGGCTGAGGAAAACATCAGAAGAAAGACCAAATCTTATTAACACACTTCAGAGACCTAAGACAGCTGGCTTAGTAACCAGAAATCAATGGTTCTAAAGAAACAGACACGGCAACATAAGTAATAGAGTAGAAACTGGACAGCATTTGGTGGGAGAATGGACTGGACTGGGTTCTGTCTGGATTCCACCAAAGCAAGGCTTTTTCACATGTGAGCCCAGTTTCCATATGAGGGGGTATCTATAATTCCCTGAGACTGGATTTAGGATGTCTATAAGAGCTTGTGTTCTAACATGCACATCTTTGGGCTGTAGTAAAACTACGATAATCCCTCCTTTTTTCTTTTTGCCTCTATTTGCCCTACCAGGTTATCTCAACTGGCCTTTGAAGGGTTATTTTGAAGACATTTTTGGGAAGAAAAGCTGCATAAAAATGTGAAGCACAATTGGATTTTTGCCCTTGGGAGAGTTTCCTTAACAAAATGGTTTTGTTTTAGAGCACTTCCTCCAAATACATTCCTATCCCCAGGTTTCCGTTCATTGCCTAAAGCCTCTCCAGTTCACATCTGTCTTACTCTCTGTCACCAGGGCCCTCATTTTTCCTCCTGGTACTCAGCTCCCTTGTCACTTTCTCTGGGTCCTCGGGGGTCCCTGCGTCTTCCAGCTGAGGGGGGCAGATGTTGCTGCTCTCAGTGGGTCCCCTCTCTCGCTGATACCTCATTATGTGGGTTTGTTCCTGCTTCTCCACCAGCTAATGATTCAAGGCCGTGACACCTTGGGCTGCCTCCAATTATTTTGAGGATTATTGTGGAGACACTCAGCATGAGCCACCAGGATGCTTCCTAACACTTTAGACCTATGAACACAGAAGGGATGTTAAATCCTTCCAGGGCCATTTACCTGCTGTACAAATGCTGCCCCCAGGTCGACACATTATCCTGGTAGATCACCTGTCATTGGTGTATATTACAAAACTGAATAATATGTACTTCTTGATTATTCCTTTAAAGCAAGAAATGGAGTGCAACAAAAATATCTGATATTAGCACAGAAAAATTTAGTACTTTCTAGTCAGAAGGGCGGGTTTCCCAGGTGGTACAATGGTAAAGAATCTGCCTGCCAATGCAGGAGATGCAGGTTCAATCTCTGGGACAGGAATATTCCCTGGAGAAGGGATTGGCAACCTGCTCCAGTATTCTCGACTGGAGAATCCCATGGGCCAGAGGAGCCTAGCTGGCTACATTCTATGGTGTTGCCAAGAGTCAGATACGACTCGGGAACTAAACAACAATAATAACCACCAGAAGGGTATCAGTTTCTCCTCTTAAAGACCTGCCCTTTCTCTCTCAATCATAAAAATACATGCTGGATAATATCGAAACAAAGCTCAGTAATAGTATCAAATAGATAATTCCATTTCTACTCTGGTTTGCCTGAACCGAGCAGCTGCTGAGGCCTCTGGTAGGTGGGCCTGGGGGCCCAGAGAGGCTGGCTAACTATCCCTCCTGAACAGCTGGGTGTGCTGCAGCTCTGAGCCCGGGAGTGCACACGCTGAATGGACAGCCAGAGACTTCCTTCAGATGTCTCCATAGGGGCCAGCAAAGTATTTCAGCATTTGAACCTGAGCTCCGGGGAGCAGGCAGTGGACAATAACCATCCACATGAGGGGGTCTGGCCTCCAGGGGGAAAAGAACAACCAGAATTAGAGCTGCTAGAGAAGGATAATGACTTCAACAGTCAACAAGATATCAAAACTCCAGGAGGAGTGAGCACAGCACAAGGAGGGTTTTCAAGAGTCATGATTTTTGAACCAAAAAGAAAATCAGAGGGATTTAAAAAGAGAATGGTCAGCACTGGGACTCAAATCTTCCAAGATCAAGTAGAGTACATATCTCAAGGCCCAGAGCAAAAAATAGAAGAAAAAAAAAAAGTTCTGAAATATAGTAGTCATTCTAAATAAAAACTTTAAGGAAAAAAAGGCACAGAAGACAACTTCTAAATATGTCCTTTTAAATGGTCAACCACTGCTTCAAGTAAAGATCAGGAGCCAGACAGGGGTACTTGTCATCACCATTTTTATTCAAAAAGGAAGTGTAGTAAAACAAGAAGATGAAACATTAGTAAAAATTTGGAAGAGGCAACTAACAATTATCTCTTTTCACTAATTGTGCATCTGTATACTTAGAAAACCAAGAGGTTCTAGTGAAAAAATATGAAAATTTTAAGAGAATTATGATGAGGGTGGTTGGACAGATGATAAATATGCCAAAATTAATCATTCTCCTCTTCATTAGCAAAATAATTAGAAATAGAAAAGGGAAAATAGTCCACTCATAATAATGATAAGACCATAAAATATTTATGAATAAATTTAACAAGAAAGCCATAGGACTGATATGAAAAAGACTATAAAATATTATTGAAGGTCATAAAATAAGATTTGAACAAATGCAAAGACGTTTCACATTCTTGGGTGGGAAGACATTACCATAAATTTACAAATTTAATGCAATATTTTGGGAATTGGATAAAATAATCTCAAGAAGTTCATTTGGAAGAATAAATGGCCCCAGATAACCAAGAAAAATAAGAAAAAGAATACTGAAGTGGGATGTGACTTTTCTGATATCAGAACATCAAACCAGAAAGCTGCTATATGATCAAATCAATAAGATAATGATTGAGGAATAGACAAATCAATGACTGCAGATATGACAATAAAATAGAAGAGGGTCCAGAAATAAATCCCCATGTATCTGAAAATTCGATGTATGACAAGAGTGGCTACTACATAGGGAACATGATAGTCATTTGATAAATGATAGTCACTATATTTTGCCTAGCTATCCACCTGGAATGAAACAGCATCAGAAACTTCTCACAACACATAAAAGACAAAATTAAAGTAGCTGTACATGTTTAAATTATTCCTATTAAATGATGAGTGAATATAACAATACTTATACACTTTGTGCACAGCCTAAGCATTACAGTACAATAAACTATGTACTCATCAATGCACTTAAAAAAGTTTCATTAGTTTTGAATTCCTCCTATTTTATTCCCTCATTTCTACTCAGAGGTAAATATTATCTGGAATTTTTGTCTATTATCGTTTTGTTTTTCTTTGTAGTTTGAGCTCATCTTTGTATTTTTATGCAGTATACTGCTTTTTTTTTTTAAACATGTTTCTGAACTTTACAGAAATGAATCACCCTATACTTACTTACCTGTGAAGTGACCTCTTTGCTTTTACACTGTCTAGTTTCACACCTTTGCATATACCTGCAATTCATTTTCACTTATCGTGCCCGTAGTACACACATGCCATTATTCATCTATACAGTTTATTTAGATTGTTGATTGCTTTTTCCCACGGTCCTCTTTCTTTTGTTTCTTTATTTTGGATTGAATACTTCACCTTTGGTTCTTTTCTTCTACTCAGATGAAAATTAAATATACTCTTTTTATTCTTCTACTCTTTAATCCATAAATTAAAAAATGTATAAATTAACCTAAGTCCAAAATTAACTAATAACTATACCCTCCACAGGAAGAACTTCAGACCATATGAACTATAATCACTCCTCCCTTGACCTAAATATATGAAAATAGTATATATTAATTCTGCTTTTATTCCTCATAATTCCTTCTTATGCCTTGAGTTTTCTTAGTTGTGTCTGTCTAAAATATCCATATTACCCTCATTTAAAAGAGTGATTTGTGCTCTGTAATTAATTCTATGTTCACAGATCTTTCCTCTCAACTTAATAAACATTTTATTATTCTGCTCTTTGGCTTCCTTGTTACTGAGATGTCAGCTGACAGCCTTTTCATTCTTTTGTACGTAATCCTTCTTTTCTCTTTGAATCATTTTAAAATCTTCACTTTGTTTTCCTGCAGTTTCTCCAGGACGTGAAAGCGTTAGTCGCCCAGCTGTGTTTGACTCTTTGAAACACCACGTACTCCTCCTGCCAGGCTTCTCTGTCCATGGGATTTTTCAGGCAAGAATACTGGAGAGGATTGGCATTTCCTTCTCCAGGGGATCTTCCTGACCCAGGGATGGAACCCGAGTCTTCTGCATTGCAGGCAGATTCTTCACCATCTGAGCCACTATGGAAGCCCCTCTATAATGTAAGTATGCAGATTTCTCTGCATTTGTTCTGCTTGCAATTCATTTGGCTTCCAGGAAGTGAGGATTCATGCCTTTCATCAGTTCATCACAGCCATCTTTACATATTGTCTCTGCTCCATTATTTCTCTTTCCCCCCTCCCCAGGCATTCTGATTAGACACGTTACAAGTCCTCATTCTACCTCCTTCTATCTCAGTATCTCTTATCTCTTTCACATTTCCCATATTTGGTTTCTCTGTGCTGCATTCTATGTAATTTTTTTCTAATTCATCTTCTAACTCCTGAATTCTTCAGGCTTTTTCTAATCTACTCTTGCACTCTCTCATTGAGCATTTATCTTTGAATGTTTATTTCTGAAAGTTCTATTTAGTTCTTCATGATGATGAATGGTCATCTCAAGACTCTCTTGATTTTCAACCATATTTGAATCTTCAAAAATCATTAAACATATATTTTATATTCCGAGTCACATTGTTATTTATGCTGGTTGTTGCATGGTGTTTCTCCCCCATGGCATTTCAAGTTTATTTTTTTAAGAATGAGCTCACACTTCTTGGAAGTAGATCTGTGAAAATTCTGGATGCACAGTTTGAAGATGGGCTCATCTTGAGCTAAGCACTTGTGCTAGGTACTCAAGGACTCCATCATTCTGGGTTAAGCTCAATTTTATGTTTGAGATTTTACAGACTACCTAGGTAGTCTGCATCTGAGCTACAATTTCTTATAGAGATCACCATATGGTTATATGTTATCATGAGATTTTTTTCCCCTTAATTTTGTCTACTCTTTTAATTTTGTGCAAGGACTTGAGACAAGCACATTCTCTTGTACTTGCTTGTGACAGGGTATGTTTCTTTCTTGTTTAATCCTCCACTGTGGATGTAACCCCTTGGAGTTTCTGGTTTATGATGGGAAGGAGAGAAATTTTTCCAGATATATCCAACTTGGAAGGACCCTGGGGTTTGTCGTTGCTGCTCTGAATTATGCTGGGTGATCAAACCAAAGCTAAGGTTCACCCAGTTTGGCCAAAGCCCTCCAGGCAAAGCCAGCTTCCAGCTACATTACTCTCTGGGTTCCTTATTTCACTTTCTTTTTTTAACCTCTAAGTATTCCTTACATTCTTACCAGCACATCAATGCCTATAAGGATTTAAAAATATATTTCTCTGCCACACCGCCAGAGGCAGAAGTTAGGTTATGACTTTTAAAAGTATTATATAACAATTACAAAGCTGAGGTAAATACAGGGATACAACACTCAACGCAGCACTGGTCAGCTCTTTGGAAAGTGGCTGAGAACTGTTCCTGCCACAGAAGAGACTCAGGGAAGCCTGTGGTCACTGCCAGATAGCCTCTTGCCATTTTTCTGAGTCCACCTGCATGTTTAAAGCAAACTTCAGCTCTTCCAACACCAGAAAGTTACAAATTAAAGAGAAGTCTATGAATGGGATGCAGTGGAGGAAAAAAGACACAGTTATCACCAGTAACCTATGTCCCTATCTTCTACCTCAAAGCCCAGAGCAAGGCCACTTAGGAGCAGTACTTTTCTCAGTGTAGTGAGGTGGCTGGTGACAAATACAAGATCACTGACTTACCACTTGCAGACCACTTGTGATAACAGAAATAAAAAAGACTGAGTTGGGTTTGAAGTATCTTCTGAATAAGCAATGCCTTTAGGCACAGTGTGGGTCTCTGACCTGTAATGCCATCTGATCTCTAGTTTATATTGACCAGAACAAACCTGCTTTTGACTGGTCCTCCTCTCCTGAGGCAGACTCAGCGGAGAGGGAGGGCTTTGCTCTCATTGACACGTTTCTAACTAAAGCCTGGGCAGAAGTCATTCTGTACCAGTTATTGGATCAACCTTATCTAGAGTGGCAAAACAGGACAATATTTAAAACCAAAATATCCTTCTAAGCAGGTCTTATTGGCCAAAACAAAACTATGTTTGATTTGTGACAACAAGCATACTTATCATTTCACATCTAAATGTGTCAGAATGACTTTTGCTATTTTATTCCAAGGGGAGAAAACTCTAATACTATTTTAATTTCAAAAATTCATAGTTAAGAGGTAGGCAAGTGGGGAGTGGGGTACCACAAGGAAGGGGACCAAAGAATGAAGGCCATATTGGTTCTAGTAGCAGCACACTGGGCAGTGGCAGGTGGGATAAGGACCCACAGAGGAAGATGGGGTCAGGATATTACTTTATATACAGGGGAACCTAGCAATAGATGCATACCTTGAGGATAATGGGAGCCAGGTTTCTTACAGAAGAGAGTTACAAATAAGAAAAGAGGGAAGCTAAAATGAACTCTAGAAAATGAACTGTGTGTGTGTGTGTCCTGTGTGTCTTTTCTGAGAGGAGCCAGGAGCAGTAAAACTCCAGTAGTAAGGAGCACATTTTATTCTCATGTCTTGGTTTCTATATGCAATTCACCACTAATGGGAACCAAGGCTCTTTGAAAAAAATGGCTTATTCCAGGGAAGGGGCAGGGAAAGTATAAGAATAGCCCAGGGTATCTTTTGCCAGAAAGTAAGGAAAAGTCTTTTTAAAAAAAATCATGGAACATATCAAAAGATGCAGAATACAGTTTGAAGAAGCTCCTGCTGGCCAAATCTTGGACCTCCTGAAAATAATGATAGCAGCAGGTAATATCCCATTGAATAAACAGAAATCCACAAATCCACAGTGAGTTTTAAAAACTGGGCAAATAAATGGGGTAAAGTAGAAAAGTCTTCCTTACAGTAGAATTTCAATTAATAAGAATAGAAGAAATAAAGGAGGTAGAAAATTTTAATTTGGCAATGATAGTATTAATTATTTCAGGCCAAGAAAATCAATAAATGTTAAAATTGGTGGGTGAGAAAGGAATAAAAAGGTATTTACATAGCTTCAAAATATCTCATCAGAAAACATTTATTAGTTTTAAAGGAAAACAGAGTAACTTTACAGTGGAGAAAGCTGGTAGATATCATCTTATTCAAGTGATCAAAGTTAACATTACCAGCGATGGGACAGGTTGCCATCAATTCTTAGTTGATGGGATGCAGGAGGAGAGCTCCATCCTAAAGGAGATCAGTCCTGGGTGTTCACTGGAGGAACTGATGTTGAAGCTGAAACTCCAATACTTTGGCCACCTGATGCGAAGAACTGACTCATTTGAAAAGACCCTGATGCTGGGAGGGATTGGGGGCAGGAGGAGAAGGGGATGATAGAGGATGAGATGGTTGGATGGCATCACCGACACAAAGGACATGGGTCTGGGTGGACTCTGGGAGTTGGTGATGGACAAGGAGGCCTGGCATGCTGCAATTCATGGGGTCCCAAAGAGTCGGACACGACTGAGCGACTGAACTGAACTGAGGAGCAGAGCTCATCATAACTTCAGTTTTATTCTTGCCCCAAATTCACAACTTCAGTGTAGTCACAAAGAAACATGAGATGAACCCAAATTGAGAGACATTATTAAAATGACTGGCCTATAATCTTAAAAAATGTTAAGGATATGAAGGCCAAGAAAGGATTGAAGAACTGTTCTGCATTGAAGCAGGCTGAGGATAGATGACAACTAAATGTAATGGGTGGTTCGATGTGACGTCTCTTACTATAAAGGATACTGTTAGGATGAAACTTCAATGAGGTCCTCTGTGAAGTATATTTTGGAGTCCTTTGTATTGTTCTTACAATTTCCCAATAATATGGTAGACATTAAAAAAAAAGGCATCTAAAATTTCAGACAGAAGTATATCTCTGTATAAGATAGAAATTTCCAAAAGATTGCTGCTCCTTTTATAACAACAAAAAAAACTCAGGACTACAATTCATACCTTATTTTTAGTCATGTGATAGTAATAAAGGAATATATGTCTAAGTGAACCAAATTCAGAGAAGAGGAAGCCTTTAATAGAACTTAATATACAATATATTCAATTTATTCAGTTCAGTTCAGTTCAGTCGCTCCGTCGTGTCCGACTCTTTGCAACCCCATGAATCGCAGCACGCCAGGCTTCCCTGTCCATCACCAACTCCCAGAGTTCATGTCTGGGATGGACTCACGTCCATCGAGTCAGTGATGCCATCCAGCCATCTCATCCGCTGTCGTCCCCTTCTCCTCTTGCCCCCAATCCCTCCCAGCATCAGAGTCTTTTCCAATGAGTCAACTCTTCGCATGAGGTGGTGAAAGTACTGGAGTTTCAGCTTCAGCATCATTCCCTCCAAAGAAATCCCAGGGCTGATCTCCTTTAGAATGGACTGGTTGGATCTCCTTGCAGTCCAAGGAACTCTCAAGAGTCTTCTCCAACACCACATTAACTGGACTTAAATAAGAATAAGCTGATTAGACAGAGCAGGTAATGAGATCAACAAATTCCAATGTAAGTCAATAATAAAAAGGACTGAACACAGTAAAAGAAATACAGTAAAAAAAAAAAAATTGAACAGATCACCAGAGAGCTAGGAGAATATCTGAATAGGACTAACATACATGTGTTATTGACTATGCCAAAGCCTTTGACTGTGTGGATCACAATAAACTGTGGAAAATTCTGAAAGAGATGGGAAACCAGACCACCTGACCTGCCTCTTAAGAAACCGTATGCAGGTCAGGAAGCAACAGTTAGAACTCGACATGGAACAACAGACTGGTTCCAAATAGGAAAAAGAGTATGTCAAGGCTGTATATTGTCACTCTGCTTATTTAACTTATATGCAGAGTACATCACGAGAAACGCTGGGCTGGAGGAAGCACAAGCTGGAATCAAGATTGCCCGGAGAAATATCAATAACTTCAGATTCACAGACGACACCACCCTTATGGCAGAAAGTGAAGAACTAAAGAGCTTTTTGATGAAAGTGAAAGAGGAGAGTGAAAAAGTTGGCTTAAAGCTCAACATTCAGAAAACTAAGATCATGGCATCTGGTCTCATCACTTCATGGCAAATAGATGGGGAAACAGTGGCAGACTTTATTTTTGGGGCTCCAAAATCACTGCAGATGGTGACTGCAGCCATGAAATTAAAAGACGTTTATTCCTTGGAAGGAAAGTTATGACCAACCTAGGCAGCATATTAAAAAGCAGAGACATTACTTTGTCAACAAAGGTCTGTCTAGTCAAGGCTATGGTTTTTCCAGGGGTCATGTATGGATGTGAGAGTTGGACTATAAAGAAAGCTGAGCGCCAAAGAATTGATGCTTTTGAACTGTGGTGTTGGAGAAGACTTTTGAGAGTCCCTTGGATTGCAAGGAGATCTAACCAGTCCAACCTAAAGGAGATCAATCCTGGGTGTTCACTGGAAGGACTGATGTTGAAGCTGAAACTCCAATACTTTGGCCACCTGACACGGAGAGCTGACTCATTTGAAAAGACCTTGATGCTGGGAAAGATTGAGGGCAGGAGGAGAAGGGGACGACAGAGGATGAAATGGTTGGATGGCATCACCGACTCAATGAACATGCATTTGGGTGGATTCCAGGAGTTGGTGATGGACAGGGAGGCCTGGCATGTTCATGGGATCACCAAGAGTCAGACATGACTGAGCAACTGAACTGAACTGAACATACATGTAATTTGAGTTTCAGGCGAGGACAGAAAGCACAGCATGGAAGAAACATGAGATCTTGCTAGGGTGATAGAAATGGTTAAAGTTTTGATGTGAGTAATGGCGTATATATTTGTTACAAATTATTAACAAAGACCTATGCATTGGGGTCTCAAAGAGTCAGACACGACTGAGAGACTGAACTGAACTGACTGAACTGATGCATTTCATTGTATGTAAATTATACTTCAATTAAAAAAAAAATCCACATTCAGGTGTTACTTTTTTCAAGAAATGCTTAAATGATCACAAACAGAAAGTGAAGAAATCTTTAATATTGCTCCGATATCTCACTCAGCAATTGCAGGGCTTACCACTTTTCTGGCTGAGTGGAAGGACTCTGGTCTAGGTTCTGGGAGGAGGGTGGGGCCCTGAGACAGGGCATGTGTGCTCAGTCGCCTTCGACTCTGATTAAGTTACTGAGCATGCAGTGACTCCTGGGAAAATTCCCTGGTGGAATCGGATGATCTCAAACAGTGCTGCAGGAACAGGGAGTCTGCTGGAGTCTGGCAGAGATCGCGAGCTGTGCCTGTTTCCAGAAGTGCTTCTGAAGCCAGAGAGGGTCATACAGCAGCCCTGGCTGGCTCACCTTTCTGAGACTGCAGCTAGGGCTGGCTTCACGGTCAGTGCTGGACATGTGCCTGCTCTCTGCACTTCACCTCTTGCGTGACCCCGGGCTAGATGGCTGTGCTGTAGGAAGCCTCACTTTCACCTGGTGAACTCTGCACCTGCTCCCTTGCTGTGTGTTCTCCAAGAACACAGTCTGGGAGACACCAGTCATGTGGCTCTAGAAGTGAGGCCTTCTGATATCTTATGTGCTCAATTCAGAAACAATTCCTAAATGATGCTTTTGGGAAAATCACAAGCGAGACTATCTTCTCACCCTGTATGCAAGCTCATAGGACATAGAATGGAGAAGGAAATGGCAACCCACTCCAGTATTCTTGCCTGGAGAATCCCAGGGATGGAGGAGCCTGGTTGGCTGCTGTCTATGGGGTCATACATAGTCGGAAACGACTGAAGCACTTAGCTGTAGCTGTAGCACATAGAAGCAAGCTGGGCTGGTTTTATTGTTGCCCATTCATTCATTCGTCCTAATACTTTATCTCCTACTGCATGACAGGCCCTAATCTATGTACTGCAGATACAGCAGTAACCAAAACAGACAAAATCCCTGCCCTCGGGGAACTGAAATTCAAGTGGAGGAGACAGACAGGAGTAGTAAGTGCCATGAAGAAAATGATATCAGGGAAAGTGGATGAGGAGGGCAGGGGTGCAGAACTATTTAGATGAGGTGGTCAGGGAAGGCCTCTTGGAGGAGATAGCCTTTCATGACTTGTATGAAGTGAGGAAAGAGGATCTGAGTACAGAGCAACGGCCGAGTCCCTGTGGTGGGAACAGATGTGGTGTTTTCAAGGAGGAGCAAGAAGAGTGTCTGGGGTGGTGGAGAGGGGAGGAGAGTGGCTGAAGAGGTGAGGGAAGGAGGTGACCCAGAGCCGGCAGGGCCGTGCGCGGAGCCCTGACTGCAGCCCAAGTGTGACGGCAAGCCGCTGGGGGATTCTGAGCAGGAGAACAATTCGATATGATTTATGCTTTTAAAATGGATTCTGGCTTCAGGTGGCGTGGTGGGAGGAAGCATGGCTGAAACAGCAGCCTAAGGAGAAGCAAATAGATCGCCTTAGGAGGCTGCTGGAGTTGCCAGAGCAAGAGGTGCTGGGGCCTGGACTGGGGGAGGCGGGGGGTGGGTGGCGGGGAGAGTGGAGGGATTTCTGTGTTGTTTCAGGCAGGGCTTGCTGACACAGCAGATGATGCTGTGAGTGAAAGAGAGAGTCAAGGTTCTTTCCTGAATAACCAGGTGAAGGCTGCTTGCTCTTCACTGAGGTGGGGAGTAATCAAGTTTGCTCATAAATTCAAGAGATTTATTCCAACTACACTAAGATTGAGGCATCTATTAAGTGTCCAAGCACAGAAAAGCAAGGGAGCAGATGGCTTTGTGGGCCTGGAGTTCAGGAAACAAGTGTGAACTGGAGACAGAGAACTGCAAGATTTTAAAATCACGGGACTAGATGACATCACCCAGGGAAAGAGTACGGACAAAGAAGAAAAGAGGGCTACCCTGAAAAAAAATTATTCTTAGACAATTATCAAGTGCGGAAATTTGTGAAACTTAATTCCATTTCTGTAGTAGGAAATTTAATTCGAAAACTACATGTTTAATTAGGTTATTCAGGCTACCTTAGGAGAAACTCTTGCCAAACTTGTTTTTCCTTTACAAGTTGTTCCAGATTAGAAACAAGACCCAAGGTCCCCGGGACTGGGTTAATGTTCTGATGCCTGAGGCTGCTAATGTGGTGGTCTGGGAGCCTGAGGCCAGATGAACAGGGAACAGACGAGCTGCGCACCTCCAGTTGTGGAGTTCCCTGTACCCGGTTTCTGTATGGGGACCATAATGAAGAAAGAGAAGATCCCCTGGTATTACCATCACAACATGTTGGAGCTGGCGCGCTGGCTTTGTCCTCAGACTGCACAGAGGAACCTGTTTCCTGGCCACTGTTTACAGCTCCTGTTTGACCATTTGGCACTGCTCATCTTGATGGAGAGGGTACCCGAACATGCATTCACTTACATCAGTGGAAACTTCAGTTGTCACCCCATTCAGGAGGCACTCAGCTCTCCCGTTTGCATTTTAGGAGCTGGAGGCCTGAGCCTTGTTACCTCACATACCCTGGTGTCCCTACTGCGGGGCTGCACACAGGGCTCCCCGCTGAGAGATGCTCCACATGTCTGTTCCCTACCCTCAAAGGCAAAGGGTGCTGCCCGACTGCAGCAACAGGAGGAAATAAGCCCTTGTCACATGCAAATAGGAGCTCCCAGTCAGCTGTGTGCTGGAAAGGGGGTAGTCACAGTGGGGAGACCAAGAGGTGGATGGAGGCTCTGAAGGGGCCTGGAGTGGGACAGAGAGTGGGTGGGGGCAGTGACAGTGGTGAAGGGAGGAAGGTTGAGTGGCAGCGGGATGACTGCGGAAATGAATGGTGGCTGCCCATGGTGGCGAGGGAGGGGACCAGTGGTGGGACCATTTTCTTCCCCTCTGAGAATGAGCCCCCTAAACGACTCACCACAGAGGTCAGGGGACCTGCATAGGGCAGGAGGAAGATGGAAATGACTTAGTATGAGCCTTTTTATACACAAGAACACAGGATAGGTCCGTGAAGGCTGGGTGACCACAGGCCAGGACTAGAGCCCTTCCATGTACATGGCCCAAGTTCTGAGCTGAGGCGGGCAGTGGGGGATGGTGCTGTGGTCCCAGGGGGTAAGGTGGCGAGGAACAGGGGAGCCTGGCATGCTACAGTCTCTGGGGTCACAAAGACTCAGACACGACCTGGCAACTGAACAACAACAACCAACCCACCCCCACGTCACCTCTGCTCCAAGACAAGGGGCACTCGAAGATAAACGGCCACACCTGCCTTTGTGAAACCAGGACCTTCTGCACAAGAGAAAGGGCATTCTGTGTGACACCACTAGAGGGAGCCCCTGTACCCCGGGTTTCTGGGACCACCAGGACCTGAGGCAGCCTGCGGGTCCTGGGTAGACGGCACCCCTGAACTTTCTGGCAGTTCAAAAAGTCAGTGCGGAGAGACTCCATTCACTGGTTACTAGTGGAGATCTGTGGGCAGTGCCGGAGGCTACAGCAGGAAATCTTATGAAATAATCATATCAGAATGATGAAAACCTCCTGGGACCAGCTGACAACACAGGCAGTTCACGGAAAATGTGAGAAACGTGCAACCCAATGGAAATGGGGAATAGGGAGATATTTTGATTCAATACACGAAAGACAAGGAAATAGCATGTTGTGAAGAGTTCTGAGTTTGCAGCCGCTCAGTTTTGATGTTGAGGTGGTCCGGGGCACCTTGGTTTGCTGGCCCACACTCCCTTTCTGTTGGTGATGCTGAAATACTGGCAGGTTAGATGAGTGTCCTCTGAAAGGCCAGTGGAAGGCTGGTCTGGGCAGGGAAGCTGACAGTGACCTGATCACGTCGTCACATGGGCCATTTTGGCTGACTTCACTACGCACAGTTCCCATTTCTGGGCTCACTTCTAAAGACGAGAGAAGGGAAAGCATACTGGCATTGGAGTTCGACAATACTGAGCTCCTCTTCTGGAAAATGGGAGAGCAAACCTTCCCCTGAGGTCAGCAGAGAAGAATACAACAATGAACATTAAACAGCTGGCCTAGCCCCCAGCCAGTACCTGAAAAAGCTAGATCTTTCCCCCTTCCCAATAAAGAGACATTCCATTGAGAGGAAATCTATGAAAACAAATCAAAACATCCTTTACATGAAATTTCTCATCTGTATCAGATTGTGCTGAAATTTTCGCCTGTGGATTAACCTGTTTCAAGTGAACATTGATAAAAAAGATTGATGGGCTCCCATTTATTGAGCATTTACTATGTTCCAGACAGTAAAAGTGCTCGATATAGATTTTCTTCATGGGTGAAGGTGGTACCAAATTGCAAAAACACTTTACTACATAGGTATTAGTTTGTACATCTTTTTAATATTAAAATTTCATTCATGACCAAAAAAAAAAAAATGAATTTTAGCTTATGCCCAAGATTTGTCCCAGAAGCTGTTCTCCAGTTATTCAGATAGCCTGTCCCAACTGCCCTGTAGCAGGAGACTCAAAGCAAAGCATCTTGACACAAAGCGAAACACACAAGACAAGGCCCTTCCCAGGCGGCAAAGCTGTTAAACTGCCAGGCCTGAGGCTTAGCAACTGTCCACAGCAGGAGCTGTGCTGAGATATTAAGGAAGAGACATAAGGGAAAACTATTTTGAATGTGCATTTAGATGCTTCAGCAGAAAACCTGACAAAGTAATTAGCAGACTCCTGTGAGGGAAGATTTAAGGCCCGGCTGACCTTCTAAGGCACTCATGACAGCTGAATCTCCACTGTTGGAGATTCAGTTCTTGGGATTGCCCTTCTGGGCTCCTCTCAGAAAGGATAAGTTTGAACTTTAAGTTAAAGTATTCAGGGACTGAATGGTGGTCCAGTGGCTAAGACTCCATGCTCCCAAAGCAGGAGACCGGGGTTCAATCCCTGGTCGTGGAACTAGATCCCACTTGCCATGACTAAGAGTTCACATGCCGCAACTAAGACCCAGCACAGCCAGATAAATTTAAAAAATAACAATACATATTTTAAAAAGTTATAGCAGTCATTCATTCACTTACTGAATAATTTTGCATTCCTACTATGGGCTAGGCATTATGTCCTGGGAATACAACAGAGAACAGGAAAGACCTGGACCCTGTCCTCAAAGCTCATGGCTACTACATACAGCACTGCAGTTTCTTCACCACACAGCGTCCAGGGAGGATGAAATCTAGTTCACAGTCTGTGTTTCCTGGCATCAGATTGAACTTATCTGGATGAGGGGACACTACTGTTTTTGAACAAACGTGTCCTCTACTTGCCAAGCCAAGAACTCACAGTGCTCTGTTTGCCCATTGCGGGCACTTTCATTCTGATGCATATGAAGGCTCTGGAGGAGACTGTCCTGTACACAGAGTTACAGGACCATGACTGTCTCACTGATGTCTGCATAGCCTATTGGTGTGGGCAGAGGCCTCCTCCTGGCCCACAACCAGGCCTCAATGGGAGGAAAGAGACGTGGAAAAGAGAGTCTGTGTTTGAAGCTGGGATGAGGGGAAGGGAAGCAGGACCACGTGGGTGGACCCCAGTCCTGCTGCCCCATGTTGTGGAACCCACTAGATAAGACTCTCCTCTCCCTGGCCTCTGCCCCTTCCTCTTCTCTTTGGGGGCAGGTGGGACTGGACTGTTTGTGACTTTCCTAGTAGCTCTCAACAACCCTTATTGGGCCACCATCTCCAGGAATAGGCCTTTGATCTCTAAAGAAACCATCTCTCCCAAATAAAAAATTCTTCCAACAGAGAATGTGCTAAGGGTCTAGTGAGTGTGGCCCTTTATGCTGACCATAGGAGAGTCTTCCCACCAAGGGAGGGAGTGCAGAGCATCTGGGAGCCTTTAGACGTGAGGACGAGACCTGCCTCCCATCCCTCTGCAGGGCTGGGCTGACCAGCAGGACCAGCGGGCTTCGGGCTCCAGTATAATGAGCCACCGGCACTGTGTGGGGGCTCTGGGCAGACAGGCCATGCTGCCCTGCCAGCCTGGAAGCTCCCTAATTGGAGAACATCCTGAAGGTGGTCTCCTGACAAAGGTCATTAGGGGAGAGAGTAACAATTCTGATTACTCATAACACAGCTCCTATGGCCAATTAACAGCAGAGGAGGCTGAGCTGCATCACTGGGGGGGTGATCTATACGGTTTTGTGTCTCCTGATGGACTGGACAGCAGGCAGCTGCAGAGCAGAGGAAATGATGGCAGAAGGGGTGGCAGAGGTGGGGCTGAGGGAGGAATCACCTATGAGCATCCACCTTCATGCCAATCCCTGCTGTAATGACATGTGGTTAGAACCTCCAAGTCCCTTCTTCAGGTTAACAAACAGCACTGCCTCCACAAGGCAAGAACCCAGACCCCAGACTCTCCTTTCAGAGAGTCAGCACAGGTTTGGGAAGGAGCATGCTGATGTTTGAGGTCCTAAAACCACGTTAGTCTCAAGGCGTCTTGTCACATGCTCAGCCTTGGATCTCTAAGCTCAAAGGCTCAGGGGAAGTTTGGTTTTACTGAATCAGAAAATAACCCAGTGTTCCGTCTCACAGGCTGACCCACATCATCTCCACCAGAAGATGCTGGCAGTGTCACCAGAAGAGAGTCAGCCAGCCCTGGGATACCGCCTTCTTCTGCTTTCACCGGCTGTGTGATCTTGGACCAGTCACACAACTTCTCTGAGCCTCAGTTTGTACAGCTATAGAGCAGAGATAACAACCAGTACCTTGCCAAAGGGTAAGAGAGGGCTCAGGCACAGTACCCAACTTAGAAGGTTCTCAGTACTTGGAAGCGCTCCTGTTCCATCAGTTTCTTCAGCCAAACGCTATGCTAAAGGAATGATCTGGGACTTCCCTGGTGGTCCAGTGGTTAAGAATCTGCCTTCCAATGCACGGGATGCAGGTTCGATCCCCAGTCAGTGAACTAAGATCCCATATACCATGGGGCAACTAAACCTACACACTGCAATGAAGACCCAGCACAGCAAAAAAAAAAAAAAAAAAAAAAAGTAAAGAATCCAGAGGCCTGAGAGGACGACAGGGCGCCTCCCGGCTGAGGAGCTGTAACTCTCCATCTCAGGGGCTTGCTTTTCTCCACAGCAGGGTGGCCACCATGTCTAGGGCTCCCCAAGCCCTGAGACACTGGACTCCTCCTAGTGGGAGGGTGTGAGCAAAGGGCTATACAGGAGTGCTCCTCACTAGTGCTTCCTGCTAGGAGTACGCGTAACTGGGCATGGGGAGGTGTTCAGGGTAAAAAATGCAAATTCCTAGACTCCACGTGCAGAGATTCTGACGCAGTAGTTCTGGGGCAGGTCCTGGGAGTGTGCCTTTTTAATGAGTGCCCTGCTAAGTTAGGTTGCAGAGCTGTGGACCACACATTGGGAGGCCCCGCAGGGCTCCAGCTCGCGCGGTGGGGACACACAAGGCTTTGACTCAGGCAGCAGCCCTGCCTGTGCTGTGGGCAACACACCTGCTCGGGGGCTTCACCTGGCCACATGCACCAGAGAAGTGCGGGCATCCAGGTCTCTCAGGGCAGGTGCACAGGACATCTGCTTTCCATTATGGATCTTTCTGGAAAGTTAGGGGTGCCCAGAGGGTAAGAGAGAGTGAGCTGGGGTGGGGGGCGGTTATTTCAAGGACTCTGCTGAAGCCCCTAATGGGAGAAGAATCGCCCTCTAAACCCCGATGTCAACTTCCCTTAGTTGTGAGGTGGTGAGTAATGCGTGGATAACAATGCCTGAGGGGTGCCAAGCTGGGAATGAGTTACTTTCAAGATAATGAATTTTGAGTGGATTTAAATTTATCCTGATAAAAATCTCATTCTCACATACGTGTGCTCTGAAAGCCTGTTGTGTATGTATAAGGGACTGCACCAGCGTGTGTGGACCCAGGCAGGGCTTCTGGTCTTCTGTACTTGGGTACACAGGACACATGATGAAACCTGTCACATGTGTCGTGGCAGGAGACAGGCCTGCTGCACCACCTGGGCTGTGGCCCGGGGCTCCCTGTCTCATCCCAGGGCCCTGGACCGGCACCTGGCTACCTCACCCTGCTGCTGCCTCTGATTGGAGCCATGGGGGTCTCTGGAGGGACATGAGGGCACACCCTGCCCACAGCCAGCAAAACAGGAAAGACAGCAGGTAGGGGTGGAGGGGAGGGGAGGCCCATTCTGAGTCCCTGTGGTTCACAGTGAAGCCCAGACATCCTCCCATGAGAGACACGTGAGTGAGAGACGCTGGGCAGGTGCTCCACCTCGCAGCAGCCCAGAGCCCTGAGCACGGGGGTACTCTGTGTGAACGGGAAGCGACCGCCCAGGAGTCAGTGTGACACAGGCAGGGGCACCCATCTTCACACGCAGCAGACCAGCCCGGCCCGCAACTGCAAGCACACACGTGGGCACGCCAACTCAGCATGTGCCTTTCTGTCTGGCCATTAACCTTAATGTGACTCTTTAAAAGCGTTTTTTTTTTTTTTTTTTTTTTTTAAAATGAGCAACTGTCTCCTTGTCCACAGGCAGGGATTTTGATTTTCCCTTTCTTCCCTTAGAGCTGGGCTCCTAAGGATACCACAAATGGGAGGAAACCAAACACTAAGATTCCACAAAGAAATCTGGTTTCTGGACCTGCAATCCCACTCCTGGGCATGTATCCAGAGAAAAACATGATCTGAAAGGATACATGCGTCCCAACATTCACTGCAGCACCCTTTACAATAGCCAAGACATGGAAGCAACCTAAATGTCCACCAACAGAGGGATGGATAAAGAAGATGTGGTACATTTACACAATGGAATATTCAGTTCAGTTCAGTTCAGTCACTCAGTCGTGTCCAGCTCTTTGTGACCCCATGAATCACAGCACGCCAGGCCTCCCTGTCCATCACCAACTCCCGGAGTTCACTCAGACTCATGTTCATCAAGTTGGTGATGCCATTCAGCCATCTCATCCTCCGTTGTCCCCTTGTCCTCCTGCCCCCAATCCCTCCCAAAGAATGAAAAGATGCCATTTGCAGCAACATGGATGGACTTAGAGATTGCCACACTGAGTGAAGTAAGTCAGACAGAGAAGCAAAATTACCATACTATATCCCTTATATGTGGAATCTAAAAAGAAATACAAATAAACTTATAGAGACTGACACAGAAGAAGGAACTTATGCTTGCCTATGCACACTACTGTATTTAAAAAGGATAAACAACAGGGACCTACTGCACAACACAAGGGACTGATCAATGTTATGTGGCAGCCTGGATGGGAGGGGAGTTTGGGGGAGAATGGATTCATGTACATGTATGGCTGAGTCCCTTCACTGTTCACCTGAAACTACCACAAATTGTTAAACGGCTACGTGTGTGTGCATGCTCAGTCGCTTTAGTCGTGTCCCACTCTTTGAGACCCCATGGACCATAGCCCACAAGGCTCCTCTGTCCATGGAATTCTCCAGGCAAGAATACTGGAGTGGGTTGCCATGTCCTCCTCCAGGGGATCTTCTTGACTCAGGGATCGAACTCATGTCTCCTGCATTGCAGGCAGATTCTTTACCGCTGAGTCACTGGGAAGCCCCAATTGTCTATACCCCAATTCAAAATTAAAAGTTTTTTGTTTTTCAAAAAAAAAGAAATCTGGTCTCTGGAGTGGCCTGACCAGGGCTCTAGCTGTAGTTAAATTGGTTTACCCCTGCAAACCCTATGACAGTGGAGATCTGCTCTCAGGAAACCCATACCCCATAGAGTCACTAACACGAGTAGCTGTGCCCTTAGCCCTCAACTCAGATGGTGGTGAGGATGACAATGCTGAAGGCACCATGTGGGTCGGACACTCACTGTGTAGCTGCCCTGGGCGGGGTCGGGGGGAGTTTGTTTCCTCACTTCATCCTCATAACAACCTCCTGAGATGGGGTTCTGGTATTCCCATAGTACAGGCGAGAAGACCGGCAGGGCGAGGATTCTATGCTTGGGATCAGATCCTGTGCTCAGACCACCATCCAGGGAAATGGGAAGAAAGATGGTAGCTGTGACAACAGTCATGCTAACAGAAGATGCCCAGGATGGACACTAAGTCCAAGCTCTTTCTCCTTCCAGAACCTGCCTTGATCAAAATTAGGCCTGTCCTCTGAGTGTGGATCTCGAGTCTCATAAGCATCTAGACAGATCCGGTCATCAGAGTTCACTGTCTTATGGGTGTCTCTATGCCCCAGGTTGCCTGCTGGAAACAGGACAAAGCAGGATAAGCTTAGGACCCATTCCCTGTAAGGCACAGACTCTCAGCCTGTGGTCATGCTCCCTCAGCGACCTCCCAGAATCCACCAGCACACACCACATCAAGATGTAACTCAGTGAGAACATAAGGTCCCTCCCTTCCCTTTTCAGGTTAATTGAGCCTGTACCATAGTTCACATACTCCTGTTTTCAGATCTCTGATTATTGATTAATGGCAGGTCACTGGTCACAGACATACACTGCACAGCGTCAGCATTTGAGACATGAGCTGTAAATAAATGCTCATAATTAGTGCTTGAGAAAGGCTGGGTGGCCCCAAGATGCACAAAGCATTTGGGAAATGTGAGATGCAATTTTTCCTTATGCAGACAATTTCCAAATTCTAGATGTAAAGCTGCCTGGGTGTGGAACGTAAGTTGAAAGTAAGATTTTTCACACTAGGGGCAAACTTCACAAGAGAGAAAAACAATTGGAGAAAAGTTGATTGAGTTAATTGTCTTTTTTCCCCCTGCTGTTCCGAGGTACGGGGAGAGCTGGACAGGCTTCCTCTGAAGCCTAGTCTTGCTCCAGCCCCAGTGCCTGTGGGGTGGGTCTTGCTGCTTATGCCAACACTCCACTATCTCCCAGGGGTTGGGCTTAATGGGAAAGCGGCATTTGCAAAGGTTTCGGGGAGTGGCCCTGGGATGGTGATGCTTGTTGCTATGGTGATAAATATAAAGTCTCCAGTTCATCACTGTCATCTCAGCAGGACCTGGGAGAGCAATGGACAAGTCAGAGCCCTTATGCGTTTGGTTACAGATGCATTCATGAGCTCACGAAAGAAGTGGAGGAATAACTGCTCAGGCATGCCTTAGCTCACTGCATGTGTTGTTTCGGCCAAACTCTTCATGTCAAAATCTTACTCTACAGAACAAAAGAGTGGAATATAGCTTTCAAAAATAATAAGCTTCCTCCTTTCTTCTTTCCCTCTCTCCCACAAATTTCTAATTTGTGTTTTGACATGAGTCTACTTGGTATAGTTAGAAGTAACACAATCATTTGTGTTTCTCATCGTTTCTTGAAGGACACACCCACAATTAGATATAGAGAGGGTTGGCTGGCCTTGCTCAACTGTGGCTTGGTAAAGCTGTAGAGAGTGGCCGAGGCCTTAAGAAGCACAGACAAAGCTTAGAGAAAAGTGGTACCTGATAAAGGAACGCATCCCCAGCACAGATCTAAGGCCTCACTGTTCCTGCAAAGTGGTGAGCAATCAAATTACCTACAAATGTATGGAATCTACTGTGTGGTAGGCAATAGCTAAACACAATCAGGATAATATGCTGATGGGAAGAAAAGAGGGTAACAGAGAGAGAGGGGGCTGGGCACACATTCTGAGGGAGAAAGGTCCAAGTCAGAGATGGCAAATACGGGGCACTCATGCCCCAGCTCCAAAGGCAGACAATGGGAATCACCCCACTCTTGCCCACCGAACCCATGGGTGGCCTTCTTCTTCCTCCCTCACATCACTGCAGGCAGATACTACCGAGAGGTATGAGTTACACTGTGGTAGATAAAGAAGGCAACAAGTCTCCAGTGCCTCTCAGAGGCAGACTCTTAATTCCCCTCTTCCCGCATCTGGTCTGTCCCGAGCGACTTGCTTGACTATTAGAACATGACAGCCATACCTCGGACTTCTGAGGCTTACGAGCCTTGATTGTTCCACAGGAGTGTCTTGGAACACTCACTCTTGGAGCCCCAGGCCACCACCTTAGAGTTCTCACTATCTTGCAGAACAGACTTATGGAAATAATCTAAAACAACATGGGAGGAGAAGAGTGCAGCTGACCCTGCCAACGTGCCAGACACGTGAGTGACACGGGCTGGGACCCTCAACGACAGCCCAGCCAGCCTGTGGGTCCCACTGAGTAGCCCTAACACTGTCACTGAAGCAGAGAAAAGAAGCACTCAGCTGAACCTTTGCCAAATTCTACATGCAGTCATGAGATATAATACAAAGGTGGTTGCTTTTAAGTTGCTAAGTTTGGGGGTAACTTGTTCAGTTTAGTCACTCAGTCGTGTCCGACTCTTTGCGACCCCATGAATTGCAGCACGCCAGGCCTCCCTGTCCATCAACTCCCGGAGTTTACCCAAACTCACGTCCATCGGGTCAGTGATGCCATCCAGCCATCTCATCCTCTGTCGTCCCCTTCTCCTCCTGCCCCCAATCCCTCCCAGCATCAGGGTTTTTTCCAATGAGTCAACTCTTAGCAATGAGGTGGCCAAAGTACTGGAGTTTCAGCTTCAGCATCAGTCCTTCCAATGAATACCCAGGACTGATCTCCTTTAGGATGGACTGGTTGGATCTCCTTGCAGTCCAATGGACTCCCAAGAGTCTTCTCTAACACCACAGTTCAAAAGCATCAATTCTTTGGTGCTCAGGTTTCTTCACAGTCCAACTCTCACATCCATACATGACCACTGGAAAAACCATAGCCTTGACTAGATGGACCTTTATTGGCAAAGTAATGTCTCTGCTTTTGAATATGCTATCTAGGTTGGTCGTAACTTTCCTTCCAAGGAGTAAGCATCTTTTAATTTTATGGCTGCAATCACACCATCTGCAGTGATTTTGGAGCCCCCCAAAATAAAGTCTGACACTGTTTCCACTGTTTCCCCATCTATTTTCCATGAAGTGATGTTACACCACTATAAATAATGTATCACACAAAGTCAAACTCACTGGCCTCCCCTGGGTATAGATAAAAACGGTTCAGAGCCTAACAAGAGTCTTTGGAGGTTTTTCCAGTAACACAATAGTAAAACTAGTATTACTGAGTGCTTACTATGTGCAAGATACCCAGAAACATTTTATGTGGAATAATTCATTTAGACGCAAAATTTCCCCAAGTACTCAATAACTGATACCAAACCCCCATGAACTGGGCTAAACACTGATGAATCTACCTTGTTAAGAGTTGACTCAACGAGCAAAGGGCTTGAAGGCATCCGATCATGTCTGTTCTCTCACTGGTGCCTCACTATAGCCCGTGTGAGCTGGACAAGGCTGGTTTCATTTTATACCACACGTGTATATATGTATTTTAACATATGAAGAAACCGGGACTCAGGGAGGTTGTGATTTGTCCAAGTTCATACCGGTTTACACAGAAAATGGAATTTGAACCCAGAGATGACAATTCCCTGGCCAGTGACTTTTTTGTATATCACAATGTCTCTCTAAACATGTGGAGAAAGGTTCTCCTTACCATTACCACCACCACCACCATGCCTGACTCTCCCACAGTATGCAATATGACCATTAGACAGGACCCTACAAAGGAAGTTAACCCTAACTTTCTAAGAGACACTTGCTGCATGAAAGATTTGTAGCACCTAACATCAAGTTCTCCTCTGCAAAACCCACTTATGGGGGTGGTGTGAGGATTAAGCTCAAGTTGCTAAGCGAATTGAGCCAGGCAAGGCACACAGGAAGTGCCCAGTAAGTGGGGGCAAATACCATCACTCATTTATTAACCCATTTGACATTAATTAGTAAGTATCCATGAGGTGCATGTGATGTTTTAGGCACAAGGGATTTAGCAGGGAACAAAATAGGCAGAAATCTGTCTCTTAAAGATCTCATACTCCAATGCTGAGTAGAAGCCTCTATGGGAAGAGGTGCTGGGTGGCTAAGCCCACTTACTAGTTAAGTGATCTATTAACATCTCCATACAGCAGCCTCAGATCACACTTAATTCAAATTTATTCCACAGCAACATGACAAATGCTCTAGTGCCTTGCCGTGTGAGGCCATGGTCCAATTCTCAACAGCAGTCCTCAGGAATGGCTTACAAAGAGCAGAAAATGCTCCTTGGGTCCTGTGCCATTAAAGGGTGGCTCCACTAAGTTCTTTACTTCTCAGGCTATCACGTTGGGAAAGAGAAACTCCTAGAGTTGTGAGGCAAACAAATATCGAAACTGCTCTCTCTTTCAGTGAATTGAAAGCCAGAGGTGAAATCTTGTATGATTCAAACTGGAGCTCATTGGAATTCACCAAAACCTGGGCGAGTTCCCTAGAGACCGACAAAAGCCTAATAGTGTTATTTGTTTGTGAAGCGGGGGAAACTGCAAATCCATTCCACCTGCCCACCCACATTAATATCATTTTCTGGTCTGGGAAGTTAACGAGGGGAGGGATTTCCTACAACACTCTGGCAGTAGGGCATCCACATGAGGGTGGGATACCCCCTCCAACCTGCAGGTTACCTATTTTTTTTTTTTTAAGATTGTTGGTCAAGTAGCCTATCGTGATTTAACTTTTCCAGCTTTAATGAAACATTTTTAGTTTCACTTACTAGTTCACGCAGTCAGCTAGCACTTATTGTCTACTAAGGCAAGGTTATAAATGAATACAGCAAGCTGTGATGGGGTTTGTAGTCTAGTGGGGCAAGTGTAGACAACACACAAAGAAACAGACACATAAGAAAAAAAAATAGATGCTAATGAAAGCTATGCCGAGATTAAAGTACATTGATTTGATCAGGAGGCATCTCAGAGCAGGTTACCTGTAAGCTTAGACATGACAGGAGGGAATCAACCAGATGGAAAGGACAGGGGAAACATCCCAGGCAGAAGGAGACTGGAGCCAGGTCGAGGCTAGCTCCCCTGAGGGAGAGGACTCAGCAGCGTGGGAGGAGGGGGCAGCTGGAGATGAGATCACATGGGCTTCCCGGGATCTCTGGGGGCCTCCGGGCCCTGGCAAAGGAAAGAGCTTGGGATCTTACTCAAGGTACAATGGGAAAACCCTGGAGGGTTTTAAGCAGGAGGTATTGAAGATCCCCCGGAGAAGGAAATGGCAACCCACTCCAGTGTTCTTGCCTGGAGAATTGCATGGACGGGGGAGCCTGGTGGGCTACAGTCCACGGGGTCGCAAAGAGTCGGACACTACTGAGCGACTTCACTTCACTTCACTTCATTGTGATCCAATTTACATTAGAAATAAATTACTCTGGATTGGCCTATAACAGGGCAAAGGGGGAGGGAGGGACACCAGTGAGAGGCTGCTGTGTTTGTCAAGGTGAAAGACGGTGGTGGTTCTGACCAGGGCACAGTACTGGGGATCGAGGAAGTCGACAAGACTCGGGAAATGCTTTGGCAGTCAGGTTGATAAGACTTGGTTGATGGATTACATGTGGAGGTGTGGGGGATGGTTATAAAATAAATGCAATGTGTTTCAGAGAGAATAACTCAACATTTTAGTATACTTTACCCTAGTATTTTCCAGTTACATAAACATACATATGCATTTTTATAAAATTGGATTCTGGATATAGTTTTACACCATGCTTTTCAACTTAATGTTCTTTTTGTGAATATTTCTGTAAGTCATATTTTTTTTTAATGACTGCATAATATCTCATCATGTAGGGCATACCATAATTTCTTCAACCAATCACTGCTTGACATTTGGGCTGCTTCCAATATTTCCGCTATTATAAACAAGGCTAGAGTAAACATCCGTGTACATAAATCTTTAGGCAATCTCTAACTTTTTTTCCTTGCGATAAATTGCCTGAAGCAGGATTACCGAATCAAAGGCATTTTGAAAAAGAGACTTGATGAATGGGTACTGCCAAATCACTAACAAGAGAGGTGGTATCATTTCATATTTCCACTGGCTGTATATGATAGTGCCTGCTTTACTTTACCTTATGGAATTGAATTTTATCATTAAAAGTGGCCAACTTAATAGCCAAAATAATATATTATGCTGTTTTAACTTGCCTTTTTTGATTACAAGTTAAGCATCTTTCTAATATTTAACCATCATGCAAATTTGCTGGATGCAAGTGAACATGAGCGTGTGTGTACATGTACTTTCCATTCCTGCTCTTCACCAACCAGGCTATTTCGATGGCAATCTTTTTTTTTTTTTATTATTATTGATTACTAAAAACTCTTTATATAGTAAAGTCATTCCTAATGCCAACTACTTTTCCCCCCTTCAGTTTTTCATTGGCCTTATGATATTTAGAAGCCTAAAGATTTTATGCCATCAAATATATCAACTGCTTCCTTAATTGTGTCCTCCTTTCTTGTTTGGTTTAGGAAAGTCTTATTCACCTGGATAAAGGCATATAAATATCTGTGTATATTTATTTGAGGTCTTTTATTGGGTTGGTCAGAATACTGGAGTGGGTAGCCTTTCCCTTCTCCAGGGGATCTTCCCAATGCAGGTCTCCCACATTGCAGGTGGATTCTTTACCAGCTGAGCCACAAGGGAAGCCTGAGAATATGGGAGTGGGTAGTCTATCCCTCCTCCAGGGTATCTTCCTAATTCAGGGATCAAACCAGGCTCTACTGCATTACAGGCAGATTCTTTACCAGCTGAACCATCAGGGACCTAGACAGCATATTAAAAAGCAGAGACATTACTTTGCCAACAAAGGTCTGTCTAGTCAAAGCTACAGTTTTTCCAGTAGTCATGTATGGATGTGAGAGTTGGACCATAAAGAAAGCTGAGTGCTGAAGTATTGATGCTTTTGAACTGTGGAATTAGAGAAGACTTGAGAGTCTCTGTAAGAAGATCCAACCAGTCAATCCTAAAGGAAATCATTCCTGAATATTCATTGGAAGGTCTGATATTGAAGCTGAATCTCCAATACTTTGGCCACCTGATGTGAAGAACTGACTTATTTGAAAAGACCCTTATGCTGGGAAAGATTGAAGGCAGGAGGAGAAGGGGATGACAGAGGATGAGATGGTTGGATGGCATCAACGATTCGATGGACTTGAGTTTGAACAAGCTCCGGGAGTTGGTGATGAACAGGGAAGCCTGGAGTGCTACAGTCCATGGGGTTGCAAAGAGTCAGACACAGCTGAGTGACTGAACTGAATTGATTGGGTGGGCCAAAAAGTTCATTCAGGTGTTGTTGTTTTTTTTTTTTAAAAAAACCCAAATGAACTTTTTGGCCAACCCAATAAGATTTTGTTTAGTTCTTAAGCTACCATTTCCTAAGTGGTTTCTGCAGAACATGAAACATCAGTCTCATCAAATGTTCTGTGGTCAAGAAATTCTGGAACAGTAAAGTTCTGTCTTGAAATTATCTAGTTCACAGTAGCAACAGAGATTTTGAAAAGTCTGCAATAAAGAAATGTGCTTACCTTGGCTTAACATAATGTTTCTCTTTTCCTATTATGATTATTACTAACCTGTAAGAGTGTTTTGGGACAAGCTTTAGAAGAGCCATTTTATCTAACGGATTATGAAGCAAATTCAATTTTTAAAAACAAACACTTGCTTAGTTGTCCTAGCAACATGTAGAAATAGTACCTAAATGCCTTTCTCAGAGTACTTAAATACCATCTTTATGTTAATGTTCTGTGTTCTAAGGTTTGCTGCTGGCCCTTATATTCAATTCTATTGGTATGTCAAAGCCTCACACCACAACTCTTGTTTTTCCTTCTACTTCTAACAGTAACAGTTGATGTTATTTGGTACATGAAGCTCCTTGACCACTGCATCTTCTTTATAGATTTTATCACCATACAACAACCTCCTTTTTCTCCTTTAATGCTTTTACCTTGAATTCTACTTTGTCTATAAAATTGCTACCTTTCCTTTGTGTTTTTGACTAATAAATATTTTCCCACTCTCCTTCCTTTAACCTCCTTGTGCCATTTGATTTTAATTGTATATGTTTTCATTGTCTTATTCATCAAAAAATGTATGGAGTCCTTCCAACGTGCCAAGTGTTAGGCACTAAGGAATACAATGATGATCATAAAATAAATATGGCGCTCACCTTCATAGAAATTAAACTGCAGTATGAAAGCTAGACATTGATCCATTGAAATGTATAGTAAGTATACATATAAGCATATGTGAATTTACAATGGTAATAAATTTTAATTTGCCTAATTCTGATTACTGTATTTTATGGTAGAGGGCAGCATGAACTACTAAGTGATAGAAAAGTTTATGATGGAATGATGTCATTGAGCTTGGAGGAGAGCTCAGGAAAGGCTTTCCTGAAGAAGAAACATTTAGGCTCAGCTCTAAAGGATGTTTCATTAACCAGATGGAGTGGGGGCACTGGAAGCATGCCAGACAGATGGTGATGGTGTGGCATGAAAGAGCTTGTTGTCAGAAAGTGGGCTCAGGTGAAGAGGACCAGGAGAATATGGTATGGGTTGAGGTTGGAAAGGTCAGTGGGGTATGATCATGAAGCCTCTTTTAGATCCTGCTGAGGATTTGAGCATTCATTTTAGAAGCAATGAAAAGTCATTCAAAGGTTTAAAGTAGAGGATTTACAGGCAGAGACGTGCTGCAGACATGTGCATGCACGAGCAGAACTGGGCATCTTTCTTTCCAACTCTGTGTTCGGTGATAGCACTGAACCAGTGACTTGAAATTACCCATGGGGACTTCCCTGGTGGTCCAGTGGCTAAGACTCCATGCTCCCACTGCAGGAGGCCCTAATTTGATCCCTGGTCGGGGAACTAGATCTCACATGCCACAAGTAAGTGTTTGCATGCCACAACAAAAAGATCCCACATGCCACAATGAACATCAATGATCCCACGTGATGCAATAAAACCTGGTGCAGCCAAATAAATAGCCACCCATGGTGTTAGTATTTACACCACAGATATTGGCAAATATTGGCTCTCACCCTTGGAGAGCTGGTTGTTAAACACTGACATAATTACCAATTGCATCTTGAAGTCACTCTGATATCTGGGTAGAAAATAGCTTCAGGAGAAGAAGAGGGGATATAAGGAGATTGGTTAGGATGTGATTATGAGAATCTTGTTAAGAAATAACTGTACTTTGAGTCAGAGTAGTTGTAGTGGAGATGGAAAGAAGTGGATGGAGACACATGTAGGATGTAGAGCTGAACAGGTACGGTGAGGGACTGGATTGGATAGTTACAGGAGAAAGAGGTATGGAGATGGCTCCCAGATCTTTGGCTTCTGTAAATGCATGGATGGTGGTATCATTTACTGAGTATGAATGCTGGTTGAGAAGTGTTTTGTTTTTGTTTTGGCAGCAGGGTTGGTGATGGGCAAAGACCATAAATTTCAATAGGAACATTAGGAGTTTGAGTTGCCTGTGAGATACTAAAGTGTGGGTGCCAAGGAGGAAGCTGGACTTAAGGGCCTGGATGTCTGAGTAGAGGTCTGAGTAAGAGCTATAAGGTTGAGTCACAGGACTGTGGTGGCACCTGAAACTCTGAGCACGGGTGAGGACACTTAAGAATATGGAGTCAGAAGGGAAGATCATCTAGGACAATCTCCAAGATGAGAGCCTGAGGAAAGATACTTATCAGCCAACATTTAATGTAAATTGTATACAGTCAGGTTATGGGAGGGGTTGAGTTTATTTAGGAGTCTGCCTTTTCAGTGGGAAGCTATTCTTTTAAAATCACTCTTTCATTATTTCTATGACTAGCGTTTCCTTGCTTTGTCCTTTTCTTTGTATTATTATTTTTCCATTTTTTCAGCTCCACAGGTCATGTTTTCCTTTTTTCTTTCTTTCCTTCTTCCTTTCCTTCCTTCTCTTCCCTTCCTCCTTCCCTCTTTCCTTTCCTTCCCTCTTTCTCTTTCTTATTATTAATGAGTTTTTCTATATTACTCTGATTATATACACTCAATTCTATAACTCATTGGGAATCTCATGACCCATTCTTTTATGACACAATTTTTTTCTGGATATTTATTTTGATTCATTTATCAAATGTGTGGTATTAAAAAAAGCAGGGAGAGGTTATATGCTTTTGAACTCTTAGATATGTAAGAATGTCTTTCTCTTACCTTCTCACATAAACAACATTTAGGCAGGGAACAGAAGTCTTAGATCATCATTTGTCCTCCAAAGTCCCTAACCACTGCTCCAGAATTTTCTGGCATTCAGTATTTATAGACAAGAACTCATGAGTCGTTCGGATTTTTCTTCCAGGATGCCAGTAGAATTTTTGTATGTGTATATATTTCAAAACCGTTTCCAGGATATGTTTTTGGGTTAGGCAGTATCGATCAGAAAGAGAATATATCACATTGGTGGAATGAAATATATTAGAGGTTATAAACAGAAATGAATCTGTGGAGTCCCTGCAGTCAGGGACACACATACAGGTCACTAAGATGATGTGGAGACACAGACATGGCAGTGGGGGGAAGCGGCAGACGTGGAGGAACTGCAGAATCTTTGCCTTCATAGCGTCACAAACATGGGATGAGTGAGGAACACAGAGGGAGTCTGACTAAGGAAAGTGTCCAGCAAAGGCAGAACTGCAAATTCATTATCCTGACTGTCCTGACAACGGGGCTCACACCTCATGAGAACAACATTATGAGGGAAAAAACCACATGCAAATCAACTACCTCAGCTGCAGAAGATGAACGAAACCTAAATCAGTACAAGTTATTTCAGGGCTCTGGGTGAGACATACAACTGATACCACAGGTTTAATATTTTCATCCTGATGTCAGGTGGGATGTTGACTGTCCTTTCCATGGCTAAAAATAAATAGCTTAGGGTTACCAGGAGTTACAAGTTAGGGGAAGCAGAGCACCCCCTCTCTCTTGCATCAGGAATCCAGGCACTGACACACGGGCCACCAAGGGAAAGTCCCTTTCCTCTTGGAGTTGTGCCCTCCCCTTCTCCGAAACACGGTCTAGGATGAGAGGTGATTCAGTTCTAACACTGGTACCTATGACTGCAGAGATGGCGCTACTGGCCAAAGACAGTCTGTGCCCAGTGGTGTGGCAGGCCAGAGCGCACATGGGCAGGGCAGGGCAGGCCATGCCATGTGGAAGGCCTTGCTGAAGGGGGCAAGCTCAAGGGTATTCATGTGCTTGGCCCACCACCACCCACAGCCCATTCCAGCACCATCAGTGGTGGGCATTCTTTCGTTAGGAATTCACTCCCTTAATCACAGGCATTAGGGCTCAGACCTCTGGGAGGAGTTAGACGCTGATCTGTCTGTTATAAGCAAGACCACTTGATCAGTCACTCCAAGGACCGATGGTCCTTGGGGAGTACAGCTTCTCGGGTAGCAGGACAGATATGGTGGGAGGAGGGAAAGGAAGAACAAGTTTGCTGTGAGGCCCTGGCCCTGGCAGGAGGTGGGTTCAGCTGGCGGGTGGCATAGGACAAGCTCTGGACACCAGGGGCACCTCCATTCACTAAATAGCTCCTAAGTGTTGGCAAGGGGCAGGGACCCTTGGGAGTATGCTGAGGGCACAGAAACAAGCTCCACCCACAGCTCAAGGGTGCCTTACGATATCCCCCAGGCCCATCTTGGGAGGGGTTTGGGCTTCAAGGCATTTGCTTCTGGAGAGGATCAAAGTCTGCTGGTGGCTGCTTCACAGGCCCATGTGTCGCCCTAATCACTCAGCCTCCAGGGTCTGGGGCTGCACGGAGCCCTTCCACCTGCCTGGTTGACATGCTGCTCACGGCAATGCCTGGCTGAACTGAGACATCAGCTCCATCTAGGGAGTCACCAGTGCTGGCCTCAGCTTATCACTTGCAGGACACTGGTGATCCAGGTGGATGTGCCAACACTGTAATGTTCTCCAAGTGGTGGGGAAGGCAGCATCAGGACAGTTGCCTGGTTCACAGACACAACCTCTGAGAGCTTGTGGAGGAAGGAGGAAGACAGTGGAGATTGCAGAGGAGATCCAGCCAAGGCCGGGCCTGAAGACGGGGGTCCAGGCATCACTCCTCATTTCACTGCACCTCTGCTGTGCCCATCGTGGCACTACAGAGAGGGGCGTGTGTCCTAATGGCTAGATGTATGCACAGGTGAACTCCCTTTTGGCCTGCACCTTCTGTCTCTGTGACAAGGTCAGCCCTGTTCCAGATGATGGCAATGAGAAGGAAAGAAAAACTCCACAAATCAGGCCCTGCGCCACACAGGGCATGCATTGGAGTAACTGGTTCCTTCATGGTGTGGTTCCCAGAAGCAGACCATGAATCAAGGATCTGAGTACAAGTAGTTTGGGGGAGGTGATCCCTGGAAGCACTGGTAGGGGTTGGGGAAATTAACAAGAGACAGAAGCCAGCACAGAGTATATGAATGAGCGGGTTATTGCCATGGGCAACTGGGGTTCACCCCTGCTGGGCAGGCCCCTCTGGGTGATGGAGGGAGAGCATGATCCCACCTGAGGGTGCAGAGCTGCTACCAATCCGTCAACTCTCATTTGCCATTGGCGGAAGGTTGCTCCTAGGAACATTAATGCCCCAGCCCTCCTGGCCTGCCCTGGGCTCTAATGGAGCACATTCTGGCAGCCAGGGAAAGGCCCATGGAGAAGCAGCAGGAGACACCTTCATTGTGTCGGAAACAGTGAGAACTGGGGCCAAGGGCAGGGCATTGGTGATGTCCACTGCATTGGCCAAGAGCTGTTTGGTGAAGATATGTAGCTTCAGAGAAGGAGGGTCACAGGTGGCTGATCCATCACCACAGAGGACAGGGCAAGGGATGAAGAGCTGAGCAGAGGCCTGAGGCCAGCATCTGTGACAGACAGGAATACTGGACCCAACATAAGGAAAACTGAGTCACTTACACTAGGGAACGAGGATGGCTGGTGGCAAGGGTAGGAGCAGGGAACGCAGACCTGCTGACTCCTGGCCTGCAGTGTTGCCTCCCACCTGCCCACAGGCATGCTCCCGTGTGGCTGGGCTGCTGACCATACCGACAACATCGTCTGTAAAGGCCTCTGTTCACCTCGTCAGCCCGGTTCCACTTGTGCATGGGTTTCAGTCCAGGCTGGCACGGTCTTGGACAGGGGCTCAAGGATGGAGCATAATGTCTCTGAGTGGGTATGGGCAGCCATGCCAGTCAACTCATCAGCTGCCAACATCATCCCCCTGATAGTGAAAAGCTGGGCCCATGGGGACAGGGACATCCTCTCAGTCACGTAGAACCCAGAGGAGGTCCATTCACTGGATCTGAAATGTTAACAAGCAAGTCCAGCCACGCACACAGAGGCAGGGCCATGCAGCAGCACCCTCCAGGAGGCACAAGGAGGCATGTCCGTGGAACAGTCTCACCGGATGATGTGAGGTGGCAAATAACCTCCCAATGGCTCACTGGCTAAGGACAGCTATATGTCTGTGCCATGGGGTAACAAGATTCCAGCTATCTTTCTCCCGCTACATGCTTACAGGAAGATGCAACAAGACTAAAAATTGATAGCACAGGCATCCCTTTCAGCTGGCAGTCATTTTTCTTTGTTGCTAACTATACAGTTGCAATATTGTGCCATTAAGTCACTGGAATAAAAGATGCTAACTAGTCTAGACTAGCATTGAAGGAAAGTTACACAGCTCAAAAGAGCCTGGACTTAAATTCCCCTCGGGGGTCCTCCCCACCATTCTATGCAAAACAAAGAACTCTCCTTTCTGAAGAAAAAAAAAAAATGGACATTAAGATTGATTTGCCCAGCTCCCAGCCAGTCCAGCCTCTGGCTGATCTCCAGAATTCCTTGCCCCAGCCATTTAAGAGATAACTACTCTGAACAACCTTGGAGAAGAACAGGCCCCCTTAAGACAGTAGATTTCCACATATATGCCTATATATACTTACTCTTTTCTTGGGTTAGTGCAGCAGCTCACTAATCTGACTGTTGCCCTTTCTCGCCTCATTAAAGGTGACCTGTTACTGTAAAGTGCCCGTCTTGTTCTTTTTCTGAACCTCGCCTTCTCTAACTCTGTACCCTACAAGCATAGTGTCAGATCCATTTTTATTGACCATCCTCTTCTGCAGCTTTTCTTGAGAGATACGATGTTGATGTTTTTTATCTATCTCTATTTATCAAAATAAAGGGGAAAAATCCTCATCTGTTTTTGACTAGAGTCAATAGAAGCATGTTTAGTAAAACCAATATAATACAGCAGGGATGTCATCCTTTGATTTACTTTTTAAAAAGCTCCCATGTGATGGTATATCATCTTGAACTCTGGTGGAAGTTAAGAAGGAAAAGACACAGAGGCATCTGTGCAATGACCCTCAGTGGAGGGACCCCAAAAGTCATGTCGTGTCAGGAAGCATTTAACAGGAAGCTTCCTGTGTGCTGTTTTGGATCTGTCAGGAATTCTCTGTTCCTTATTAATTCCTGAATATTCAGGAATTAAGAGAGGCAAGCCTCTCTCAGGGGCTGAGGAATCCAGGCATTTCCTTCATTAGTTTTTCTATACGGTGATAAGTACCCTCTTCCTTCTTGTAAACCATATGGTAAAAGTGATTATTTACAACTCTCTCTCTCTTTAATATGGATCGCCTATGTTTTGTAAGTCTGGAATTTTAATCTTTATCTTTGCTGAGAATAACTACAGTATATATGCCCACACCATGTTGATTAAAACACCTTTGCTCCATCAGAGCTCTGGTCTCCGTGTCTGTCTTTCTCTCTCTCAGGCTATTTCTTTGGAGCACAGAGGCCCTCTGAGTTCACTTTCCTGCCCGGGCTTCTAAGACCCTCTGGAGAAGGAGCTCTGTGCCTTCACCCCATCGAGAGGGCGCCTGAGGCCTCTGTGAACAGAGCAAGCCCTGTGCCAGAGGCTTTATTGGCTTTCTGCGTAAACCAAGGAATATCAGCCTCTTTCTCTCCTTTACTTTCTTATCATCAACTCCAAACCACCAGGTTTCGGTCCATTAAAGGACCTATTAAAGTTACATAGGTTCAACTGGGTGTTCCTAGTCGCCAGGACAAAACCACTCAGTGACTAAGTCACATTATACCATTGACCCAATACCAGCAATAGCACCAGGCTTCATATACATTTGTACCTTTTTGCCATCTATAATTGCATATTTTGTACCTTCTTTAAAGCAACAACAGGTACCCTGCCTACCTTATTAAATGTGAACAAAGCACATTAAGTCAAATATAATGATTTTAAAGAATACTTTTGAAGGTTCAGTTTATCGGAGATCATTACCTCTAAATCCCCCTGCAGAAATATCATTCTTGTTCCATATGGGCCACATTTATTTCCACACATCCCCAACCTCCCTTGCAGAAGGTTTTCAGCACAACACCTTGTGTTCATAAGGTAAGTGTGACATTCTAATTAGAAATCAAACATGGGTGGTGGAGCCTAAATGTGGAATTTAAATTCACTCAAGGTCCAAAAATATCCAACTGTTCCTATCTAAGATTCTTCCAGGTGCAAGGAAGTGATAAGGGGAGTTCAATTCCTCTAATGTGCCTTAAAGAAGAAATGGCAACATTTAAGGACTCCCATCTGGGAAAGGAAAGCTCAAATGTTCTAAATAGCCAAGCCTGAACAGACGTTTTACACTTTCTGGTGTTGGGACAACTCATGCACATTTTGGGGAGTCCCCCACCCCTTCTGCTACTGTGTCTGCTTCTTAAACCAGGCAGGCACCATCCTTTAGATGGGAGTGTCTGGACTGCTATGGGGTGGGGAAGGGAGTTGGTTGGTGGTGCCTGGGGTCCTCTTAGTTAAGGCATCTAACCCTCCGAGACAGTTCCTCTGTGGGTTCAGCCTGATGTTCTGAGGGCCCTGGCAGTGGTAGATCAATTCCTGCCCACAGGGCCCTCCAGCCTCATGAGAAACCCCACCTGACCCTGCCCCCTGCACCACATTCCAGCCAGACTTCACCACCCACAGTAGGCCTCCATTCTGTACCAGACTCCCCCTGCCCTGGCTTCAGCACATCTGTTCTCTCTGCTGAGAACAATGTCCCCCTGCCTCCTGCCTTTGCCTTTCTGTTTAAACATCACACCATCTGAGACACCTAAATCTCCATTTGGGGATTAGGGTTCCTGCTGTATGCTCCTACAGCACCCCTCCTTCCTTCCTGACAGCTGTGTTGAGCTGTTGCTGTCAGACCTGAGCACGAGGAGGGGGAATCATGTCTATCTAGGGTGGCTTCCATCCCCAGCTCCTTAGAGCATTTCTTAAATGACTCAACAACTGAAAGGAAGGAAGGAAGGAAGGGCAAAACATTAAGACAGACAGACAGGTAGATGCCTCCTTGTCCACAGTCCCTGCTATGGCCTGAATGTGTCTCTCCCCACCCCATCTCCAGTTTCTATGTTGAAACAGCCCCCATGGTGATGGTATTAGGAGATGGGGTTTGTGTTGGAGGGGGGGCATAATTAGGTCATGAGCACCCAGCTCTCATTAATAGAATTACTGCCCTTCTAAAAGAGGCCCGAGAGAGCTCCCCACTCCTTCCACTACATAAGCACACAGTGAGAGGTCAGCAGTCAGCAACCGGAAGAGGGTCCTCACCAGAACACGTGGGCACCCTGATCTCAGATTCCCAGGCTCCAGAGCACAAGAAGTGAAGGTCAGCTGCTTACAAGCTGCTCGGTCTGTGGTGTTTTGTTACAGCAACCCCAGTGACTGAGACAGACCCCGTGGGAGGGCTTACCCAGCAGACTGCCCAGGCCATTAGAATTGCTGAGTGAAACCGGCCGGTTTGCTTCTCTACCACCAGCACCAACTACGGCAGTCCAGGTGCTCAGCACCTGCCCCACAGGCAGCCAGAATGCAGCCAGGTCTTGCTCTTTGGGGATCACTCTGGTTCTCTGCTCCCACTCCTGCACGGACTCAGCTCACTCTCTGCCCAACTCAGGGCATGGTCTGTGCTATGCCCTTGTATTTTTCTCTCTCTTGCTGGACCGCTGTCTGCCCCAAGCTACTGCCCTGTCTATGCCCGGGCCAGCCATGAACCAGTGGGCTGCAGCTCCAGGCCCCGTTTCCCTTCTCTTTAATCTAGGGGCTCTTGGGACTGGGCAGAGGTGAAGTGAAGAAGGGGTTCCTGCAAGGCACTGGGCAGGGTGGAGGCCTCAAGCAGTCCTTCCCCTACTGCCCTGAGCCCATGGCATCCTCCTCCTCAGCCGCTACTGTGCAGCCCCAGGAAGGAGGCACAATGCCTGATTGCCTGTAGTCCCCAATCAACCCTCACTGTCTCCCACTGCGGTCACTAGGCTTGATGCAGAGCTTCAGAGAGGGAGAGGGGGCCCAGGGTAGGGCAGGCAGCAGGTAGGAAAGCATAGGCCCTGAGCCCGGCATGTAGCTCCTCTCAAAAGACTGTATTTGAGGACCCAGCCATCAGATCTGGTTCTGATTCCACTAACTTTTCACATTCAAATTAAACAGTGAGTCTGCTTTCCTCTGAAGAAGGAAATGGCAACCCACTCCAGTATTCTTGCCTAGAGAATCATGTGGACAGAGGAGCCTGGTGGGCTGCTATCCATGGGGTCGCACCGAATTGGACACAACTGAAGTGACTTAGCATGCATGCATGCATGCATGCATTGGAGAAGGAAATGGCAACTCCAGTATTCTTGCCTGGAGAATCCCAGGGACAGAGGAGCCTGGTGAGCTGCTGTCTATAGGGTCGCACAGAGCTGGACACAACTGAAATGACTTAGCAGCAGCAGCGGCTTTCCTCTGACATGGACGCACCATCCACCTTTAAAACTCAGAGAAATGGAGGGGCAGCTGCCACCTCCTAAGGCCTCACCGCTGAGATCACTCCAAGGGGGTGTTCAGGTGTGGTGCGGGTGTGCACCCTCAGATCACCACCCTGCAAGCCACAAAGGCCTTCTGTGAAGGTTCAGCCTCACCCCAGTCACCTGTGGGTGGCTGCCACCTCATTGGCTCTGCCTGCCCTGGTGTCTGGCACAGCTCTGGGGCACACTGTGTCAGCCAGGCCCTTCTGTCCAGGGATACCTGGGGACCAAGTACACCCCGTAGCAGCCCAGTCAGCCCCACCTGGAGAGTATCTAAGACACCAGCTCGTGGGGCCAGACGGCTCCCTCCCAGGGGAGACCAGCACGTGTGCTGGGGGCCAGGTCGGGGGGACGGAATGCGCCATGCTGGGGTTTTCTTCCCCTAGACCTGTGAGCTCACCTGCCAATGTGCAGTAGCATGAAAACAGAGGGTGTTGGGGATTATTTAATTGAGTTCTGAATTTATGCTTGAGTTTCTGTAGAAGGAGAAAAAAAAGACAACCCTCTTTAAACAAGTTTCATTGAAAGGTTATAAAACACAGATAATTTACATGTGGGAGCAGATGGCAGGCTGGGTGCTGTTCCAGGCAAACCATGTGTCCCCCGGCGGCTCTTTTTAATGGATACTCTGAGTTTATATGTGGTTTATAAACTCAAGGGTTAGTGACTTCTGAGTGATTGACTGTAAGGCATAAAAATGCCTACAGCCGTGACCTTCATTTCTACTGAGGAGGCTTTCCTCACTCCTCCTACTCTAGTGGCACCCAGAGCCAACTTAGCCCATCAAGGCTCCCAAACCCTCATCCACAGGCAGGTTCTGACGACAACCTGACTGAGACTCCGCAGCCTTCTTTTGTTGCTGAGCTTGCTGCTGTTGTGTGCCCCGGCTCCCGGCCCACATCCTCCCCCTCTCAAGTTTGCTTCACTCTTCTGAATGACGCCTATCACCCCATCTCCTGGCGCCCTGTATCAGGACAGCCTGGCCCTAACACACAATGCTGGCCTTCCCCTCCAGGCCCTCCATGAGGGGAAGCCCTGGAGCTGGCCTCTCTCTGTGGCTTGCCCACTGCCCTGCCCATCCCAGCACCCTCCCGTTTCTAAGCAGAACGTGTCTGCGCATAACAGAGCCCTCCCTCCGGCTGGGTCCGGTCCTCATCAGCTGCATGGCCTGGCACGTCCCCCCAGCACTCCTGGACCTCACTGTCTGGGTTCTCTGACCACCAGTGATAAGGCTGTGGAGCAGCAGAGAGGAGTCAGGAGGTGTGGCTGGGACAGCACAGGTCTACTGCATACAGGTTTGGATGACCAAGTGGCTCATGTAGGGTGCAGAGAAGCGAGGACTCCTATTACTTCCATTACAAAGGTTCATTTCCTTCTAACTTTGCAGGGCCCGTCCCAGGTAGTTCACCCTGAGCTCCTCTGCCTGCGCCAAGGAGTCATCAAGTGTGCACTATGTTGGTGGGGGTGTGGTGGAGGGAGGAGGTGGAACAGTCACAGCCAAGGTACCAGGAGGACTTGGGTGCTAAACACGTGACAAGCCTCACTGATGGGGTCAGCATCATCACCAGCCCATGTTGGGGAAACCGAGGCACAGAGCAAGGGAAGGACTTGCTCAGGGCCACGTGGGGCCACCTAGAGCCCAAGTTCCCCACTAAACCATAGTGCTATCCTGCCTTTTCCCAAGGTGAACCTTTACTCGATGTGTCAAAGCAGGACCAAACGCACCTCCTGGAAATTTCCAAACCTGGAGCTCAAGAGAAGTACCCTGGCTGGCACAGGGGACAAGACAAGATGCCAGGCAAGATGGAGGGTCAGATTCCTGCAGCTCAAACTGGATGAAGCTCATAGAAACACACAAAAAGCAACCATGTACACATGGTTATTATTTTTGTATATCATTTTAGTGCAAGCTATGTGTTTCTACCATTCTGGTGGAAACTTCCTAATCTTTCAACAGAACTGCCCCCCACCACCCTTTTCTTTTTTTTTTTTCTTGGAACAGATGGCAAGATCTTTATTTCAAATAACTTCAACGAGGAAATTGTTATTTCTACCCCATGTCTGCATGTGCGAATACACCATGTTTCATATATTTGCATGAAAGGAGCTGTGTTTAGTCTTTGCTCACACTTGAGATGCTGAGAAGACACTTTAAATTAAGCACTCTCCACAAACAGTGATCATAAAGTAGCGGGAAGATAACACCGCACTCATTTGCCCCTGCTGATACCATATGCCACTTTCCTCCCCGGGGCTGCCCTGCTGATGGTTCCTGTCGACTCCGACTCCGTAATAGAGTCACAGCTTCCACCCTTCTCACGGCACCCTCTGTCTTCTTCAAGGTGCACAACCTTCCTCAGTGACATGGGAGAGCACTGGGCCAGTGCCCACCCGTCTGAAGGGGAGAGGCACCCAGGGCTGAACACCAGGCACTTGGCTTCCTGCTCTACAAGCTGCGGAAGCGTGTGCAGAAGGCCTCTGCTGGCCTGTCCTCTTGGGTGTCACTCCTGCCCCTATGGCAGCACAGCGCTCACACCCTTGAGCACAGCCCCTCCCAGCACACACAGTGTCAGTGCTCCTCTGCCCCGGGGGCTGACGGTGGGGTCACATCCAAGACCAGGGCCTCCCCACCACCTCATCTTTCCCCAAAGGCTGGTGTTTCTCAGTCTCCTCCCAAGGGCATGGTCAGAAACACATAAACACCCTCATCTTCCCTGGTGGCTCACATAGTAAAGAATCTGCCTATAATTCAGGAGACCTGAGTTTGATCCCTGGGTTGGGAAGATTCCCTGGAGAAGGGCAAGGCAACCCACACCAGTATTCCTGCCCTGAGAATTCCATGGACAGAGGAGCCTGGCGGGTGACAGTCCACGGGGTTGCAAAGAGTCAGACATGACTGAGCGACTAACACTTTCACTTAGAGACAGAGGCTGAAGCTGACAGAGACGGCCGATGACTTCCAAGGTCAGATGTTCTTCAGCATTTCTCCAAGGGTGGCCCTGACCTCCCGCAGCATTTGTTAAAATGTGTCCTGAATGGGATTCAGGATCCCAGGGTGCAGGCTCTGAATGTCCTGTGTTCTGAACAAACACTTCATGTATCAGGGTGCACAGGACAGCTTGACACCCACTGGCGGGGATAAGACAGGGATTTAAATTCAGGTTCCAATAGTCAGCGCTCTTTTGAAACCACAGCTGCCACCGGTGTTTCAGGTAATCGACTAACTCACATCCAGATGTTTAATGGCCAACTGGTTAATTCATACTGGGGAGGTAATTCTGACAATCGTTTGAACAGGTTTTCTCTCCCAGAACATTACCTTTTAATGGTGGCCTTTAGGCATACAGACGAACACTGAAAAAGGAATGGGGTCGGTGGGGGGCGGGCAGGGAGGTGTGCCTGAGCCCCCATTTCTTGGATCCCTTGGTGTGTGCGCCCTACAGCATGCATTCAACATTGCTGCACCTCACTGAAGCTCAGGGCAGTCCTGGGGGGCAGGAGGGCTGTGCCTCTGCTCCACTCTGAACTACCCCAGTGCTTCACCCTATACTGGCTTCCCTCCGGAGCTGGGGGCCCAGCCAGGACTGCACCATCCTGGCCAGTCAGTGGTGGGGGGAGCCCTGGGCTCCAGCCCTACCACTTCCACTTAGCCATCTGCACACACCTCGTGCAAGGGCTCTGCACACTGAGCTCATGGGCTCAGGGAGCCCTGAGAACCATCACCAGTCTTGTCCTTCTTTCATAATTCAGGAGAATCAGGGTTAAAAAAAGTGCATGAGCAATCGACATAATTTATATGCTGCAAGTGGACGAGCTGGCATCCTCTCGCGTCATAAAGTTTAAATAACGGTGGTTTAACACCAGATGTAAGTGCAGCTGTCCTGAGCGGAACGCCATTAGCTCCATTACGACGGGAGATGGTGCTTTTCCCAGCTCAGCATCCCCAGGAAAACATCACACCTGTCATCTTGGTGCCGCAAGCAGCTGACTTGACGCAGGGGTCTACAGCGCCTCTTCAGATCGCATCCATCAAGGATCTGGGGCATTCACAGGGGAGGGGAAGGCGGGCTGCAGACCAACCAGCAGAGAGGCCAGCCAGGCCAGCACTTAGTGCATGCTGGACAAGACCTGGACTCCAGGTATCCCCAGGTGGCCTGGCTCTTCACACTGGTGTGCAAGCCAGTGGGCCTGGGCCAAGTGGAGGGAAAATGTGGGAGAAGAGGGAAGGAGGGAGGGAGGGAGAAGGATTAGGAAGGAAGGAGAGAGGGACAGCAGGGGAGAGGAACAGAGGGACAGAGAGGGAGACTGAGAGCCAGAGGGAGGAGTAAGAAGGGGCCGAGGATGGAGGAGGCAGAGGAAAGGGAGGGAGGGGATCGTGGAAGGGTAGAGTCAGCTGTGGGCCTGAGCAACCTGGAAGAAGTCTCCCCCATTCCCTGGCCCCTGTTTTTGCAAAACCCCTCAAGGGCAGATTGACTTGACCTGGGCAGGCAGGTACTGTACACAGACTCCTTCTGCTAGTGTTTCCATTCCGATCAAGAAGTCTCTTGAGGCCTACTACAGACAAAGAGAAAACTTGAGCATGTCAGCAGCAGTGCAGGGGGGACAGGGCTCAAACACAACTGTGGACAGAGCCCCTGGCTGGGCTGCAGACAACAGCACGAGGCAAGAGCACCCCTCTCACAGACGAGACAACTGAGACCCAAAGGAAGGGATCTGATGCCCAGGGCACAATCCAGAAGGCAGTAGAATTGCTGGAGGCAGGCAGAAAAAGCGGACTTTTCTATTGCTTTGGCAGTGACACTGCTCTAACTCTTCACCATGGAAAGGGTGTGCTGCTTGATCACCAAGAGCTGTGGGCACCAAGGTGGCCACAGAGGGAGCCACCTGGCCCACTGTCCGCCTGCCCCATCACTTGCCCTGTTTCAGGAGGCATTGCAGGTGCAGACAGAGAAAGCATAGTCCCTCTTCCTCCAGAAGCCCACGCTTGGCTGGGAGGCAGACTTGTGGAGTACCCGGGGCTTCCATGTGTTCCGTGCATCAGCTGCGGGAGCACAGAGAATGGAGCCCCTGACCTTGCAGAGGGCACAGTGCAGGTCACAGGTGGCCCCTGACAACACCCCCCAGGTCCCAGGCCAGTCTCACATTGATCTCCACCTAGAAGCCACAGCACACGCTGGGGACCACAGCCGGGGCGCAGCCTGTGGGTGTGCACAACCACCGGGGCTGAGAGCTGTGACCGGGGAGGTCACGACCCTCGCAGACCAAGGCTGCTGGGAGAGGAGGTGTCAGCGGTCTGTAGGGCGAGCTGTTGGGCCAAGTGCCCCCTTATAAATGCTTGAGCAGCACTGCTGAGTGTCTCAGCGGCCTGTCTGATTACCTGGGAAGAAGCTTGTCTAAGAAGATATAGACTGCCCCGTTTCCGTCATCCTTTGCTCTTATCCCTCAAGTACCAAACCAAAGAATTGGATTTTTAAAAGATGACAAAGGTATCTGTGTTGCACCAAACAACAAGAGGGAAACAACAAAAGAATACTTAGTGGGATCTACAGCTGGGAAAATTTTCCTGAGCTAAGAGATTTCTGTGCAGGCAATCTCTGTAGACAGTTCTCATTTAAATGGAAATTCCTTCTGAAACACAAACAACGGCTAACACACCCACTGCTTTACTGGGTGCCAGGCACTATTCTGAGAGGTTTGTGTGTATTAACTCACTTAATCCTCAGCTACCTTGTCAAGTACTTATTCCTACTACACGTGCTTTACAGACGAGGGTGGTGAAGCTGAGAAAAGTTAAGTAATTAGGCCAAGATTATTCAGCTTATAAAATCGCACAGCTGGGATTTAAACCCAGGCACAGTCTGGGTACAGAAACTATCATCTTAACCATGAATGTGCCAGGAATGGGAAATGATCCATAGAGAAAGCATTAAATTAACTGTCACAAGAATTGCTCACACTTCCAACAACTTCTGCAGGTAGTTTGGAGGGATTTATTTAGCTTTTGTGGACTTTGACATTGTTTTGGGGCGTTCATCTCAGAAAGGATTCACAGAGGGACTTTTCTAACAGGGAACAGTGGAAATGCTTTGCCACTTTGAGCTTCTAAGACCTTCTGACACAGAAAAAAAGGGGTTGGTGGTCTTTCACTGGGAAAGCAGGGCCCCAGGGGGCTGAGTGAGGTGAGCTGGTGGTGCTCTCACCCAGAGAGACCACCTACAACACAGCTCTGCTGACCTCAGCCCAAAACACAGAGGTCGGGGAAGGCATCCTTTTCTACAGCAGGCTCACTCTGCACTGTGTCTCCCTGAGTCACTGAATATGCTCCCACAACCCTGGGATGCAGCCAAGGTGCAGAGGGGAAGTGACTCGTTGGGATGATACAAACAATGCCTTGCCAACTTGGATACATGTCAGTGTCCACGAAAGCGCCCGGAGCACGTACTCACTCCAAAATGAATGGATGGATGAACAAATGAATGAACAAATTCCTCCTGATCCAGTGACAACAATGGCAGTGAGAAGGCAGAAAGGACACACAGTCTTTCTGTCTCCTGAAAGGAGGTCTCATTCATGAGAGGAAAGTGTTAGAGGTGAGGTGAGCCCAGCAATAGACACTCCCTCAGGTCAGACACGACTGAGCAACTTCACTTTCACTTTTCACTTTCATGCATTGGAGAAGGAAATGGCAACCCACTCCAGTGTTCTTGCCTGGAGAATCCCAGGGATGGCGGAGCCTGGTGGGCTGCCGTCTGTGGGGTCACACAGAGTCGGACACCACTGAAGCGACTTAGCAGCAAAGACCCAACTGATGCCACCCTCTCCTCCTCATCCCCACGGCCTCACTGTATACAGTCGCCGGATTATAACTTTCTGAGGTCACAGGCTGCGACTAGATGGACTCTGGAATGCACACTTCCCCCCACACCCCAGCGATGGCATCCATCCCTGGGAGCAGCTCCTGGCTGTGCCCGGTGTAGGGGCCTCACAGAGGGGACTGTGTTCCATTTCCTCTGGGCTGTCTTAGGGGATCAAAGCCTGATCCAGATCAGACTCTGGGCTGACCCTAACCCTCGCCCAGCCCAGCCTGTCTCCTTGGGGAAAGAGATGGGGGAGAAGGAAGCAGCCATCTTCTCCATGGTCTCCCAGCCTGAGTCCATGGCTGGGAGCCACAGCACACTCATAGGCGACAAAGAATGGTCCCCTCAGGGCCCACCATGTGGAGCAGCACAGTGCCCAGTAGGGGCCCTTGTGACTAACTACGGGAGAGGGGCCGGGTTGAGCAGCTGGGGACTCAGAGTGGAGGAGGCCGTCAACCCCAGAGGCAGCGTTCTCATAGTTCTGAAAGTCCCTGCAGCATTTCTGTCTTCTGTAAGAAGTGGAAACAGCTAAGTTGGGCAGAGATGAGGCATCCTGTCAACACAGCAGCTGTCAGAAGAGAAGCATAAACTGCTCTTAGCAAGAGAAATATCACATTTCTCCCTCAATCAGCGAGTTTTAATTTATTTATCTAGCTGAGCCATGATGGATACAGTCTGTCCAAATATATTACATGGGGATAATGCAATCTCTTATCCAGAAAACCACCATATTATAGATACTATCAAGCTACTTCCTCAAAAGTGTTTGGTACCCTAGCAACCAAAAAAGAAAACAACTAAGACATAAAAATTGCATTGCATCTGCAATACTTTGTTGGAATTGGTTTTGCAATAAAGCATGTATTGTAAAAACAAAGGTTTAATGATATATCAGTTTGGTGAAAATCTGATTACAAAGCAAAAACACATACATCTAAGTAAAGTTGCAGAGCTTTTAAAAATGAAGCTTGGTGAGGACGTCCTGGGCAAGCTCCATCTGAAAGGGTACTGGATTTGGTTTCTCCTTAATGGTGGGTTGGCATCAATGAAATCCCTTCTTCCACGTCCAGCTCCATGAATGCCAGCCTCAATCCTGAATTTGAACTTGCAGCAGCAGCTACTGGGGTTGGTACACTTACAAAGAGGACAGATGGCTACTTGGACATATGAAACATTTGCCAAGATAGTAAGCTCCCTCTGCCCTCAGACGTGGCACTGAATAGAGCCTGGGAACCTGGGGAGGTCCCGGCAAGGCAGCTGCCACAGCTTATAATGAACAGCCATCTGTATCCTGCTGACCGGCCTCTGACTGTTGTAGTGCCGCCCGGTCTGCCAGTCACTGGCAGGGGTGGGAAGTCTTTTGTTCAGTGTCCTCAGTCCCTTGGCCGCTGGACTGAGCCTGCCATCGCTGAGACCCCAAGATATGTCAGCTGAAAAGGACTCGGTCCTACCACTGGGCCCTTCTCGTGGCCTTTGCTCTGCTGCCTGTCTCCTTCACAGACTGGAGCACCGGGGGAGAAGACCATGTCTCATCTCACTCTCACTCTGGCAGCACAGAGCTCAGCATGGTCTCGGCCTCACTCCATGTGAGCTGTTAAATGCCCGAGTGGCGGGCTCCATACCAAGGGAGGAGTGTGCAGAAGTGAACAAGAGATGCAGCACAAGAGGGGAAGGGGAGAGAGAAAGGCGCCCACGGCACGTCCAGCAGGTTCCCCGCTTGGCCCTCCCTCCTTTTACTTTCTTCACGTTTCCAGGCTCCTCACCTGGGTACGTTCCCATTTTTCTGCTACAAAGAACGAATATACTCATTATATTAAAATGCCAGGCACAGTATCCTGAGAAGTGTTTTTATTTCCTAAGAAAATAATAGGCAGGGAGTATTTAACCTAAAAAAGTGAACACGAGTGTGGCAGGCACCGTGGCCCCTGGGTGGAGGTGATGCACTGCAGCTGCCATTGCTAACACAGCAAAAGATGAAAGAAACTGGTTTTTAAACATGTACGTACATGCACCTTACTGATTCTATTTCTTAACCTATATGGATTGCCTTTTCAAATAAATTCGCCCTTTTAGAAAGGGTCAGGCATACAGCCTTCGCCAGCAAAGGCTGAGGGCAGAAAGAAATCTAGAGAGCAAGAACAGCTTATTCCAGGTAGAGACCAGACCACGGAGGCTTCCATAGCACGAGATGATATTAAAGGTCTTGGGAGAGAAGTGAAAAGATGAAAATCAGAAAGGTGATGAATCTATAGACCAGACTCCTAGCCTCCAGCCTGTGGACAGGGCTTCCTGGGCAGGCAGTCCCTACTCAGTGTACATCTATGCTGGCCCCCACCCTCTGGGCAAGAAGGAGAGCCTCAAGGCTGGGCAGCATCCAAAGGCTGTGGAGGGAAGCCCTCGGAGGGCCTGATCAGCCAGCCCCTCTGCTCAGACCCCAGCCCTCCTGGGGTCTTGCCATCAGCAAGCCCTGCAGGTGCCCTTGGTGTGGTAGGGGCTGTTCTGGGAACAATGACATTAGTAGCTTGGGTATTTCCTGCAAAGAGCCTGAGGCTTTTCATTGAGTGAATCAGGCTTTCAGAGCTGATTTCTGGATTTCATTATAACCCTGGGGGTCCTCAGGGGAGCTCCGCAAGGCCACTCTGTAGCTTTGACTTCTGCTTTACATCTGGAGCACACCATTCACACATACACGTGCATACTAGAGACCAAATGTCCCAGTGGGTAGAAATGAAGTCCTTTGGCTGTGAAGTCAAGTTCAGCTTACAAATGTGGATGACCAGCTGGTTCCTTGCCTCCCAAACACTGTCTGAGGCCCAGAGATGGGCTTCCCCTGATCAGGCCGACGGCCCTTGGTTGCACTGACACTTTGAGTTGGGACCCAAGAGGAGGAAGCTTTCTTTTTTCCCTAGAAAGACTTATCAGTGGTCAAGACACAGCATCGCACAAAGTTTTACTTTAAAGAAACAATACCCAGCACAAGTTAACAAAACCCGAAGTCGTCCTCACCCCCTCTGGCCCAGCACAGGGACAAGGCCCCATTGTACCCAGCCTGTGACACTACAGGTTCTAGGTGGAGATGAGCCCAAAGGATACCCACCCTCTGCTCCTCTGCCCACCTCTGGCTCCATTTCCATCCTGGAGACTTCCTGTTTTTGCTCTTCGGACGTCTGCATAGTGAGGAACTCGCTGAAAGGTCCCATGAAACAGGCCTGGAGAGATGCCATTCCATAGACTTTAGCCAGGCTGGAGCTAAATGCACTGGGTGGAATTTACAACCTACAATTTTCTGTAACATTGTTCCCAGGGTGGGGAGGTACAGAAGGAACAAAAAGAAGGGAAAAAACCAAGAAAGCTAAGAGAAGGAACTATAGTTTCAAATTCATTCATGATTTATTGGTTCCCTCCCTGAGGCTGCAGGGGAATCTGAACTCCACTGCGGGATGGCCTGGCTGTGTGATGCTGCAGGCCACGGAGCTGCACACAGCTCGGGTGATGTTAATCCCTCCTGTGCTGGCTGCCTCCAGCCCTCACACCGCTGCTACCCAGCCTGGCATCTGGTCAGTCTCAGCAACCGGGTGGGACATCACACACCTCCTGGGGCACGCAGGTGGGCATACCTGACTCAGAGAGACCCACTCCAGTCCCGGCACAGACAAAATTCTCTGGAGCCAATATGAAACAGAGCAGGTTTGAAATCCGTGTCCTTTCCACTTCTGCTGCTTTCTCCTTTATCCAGTGCCTTCCCTTTGAAATGAGGCAAAGCCCTGAAGGGAGGCAAAACAGCAGTGCAAAGGAGGCTTTCAGAAACGTCAGTTTCCATGTTTGCGAGCCGGGGCAGCAGGGCCAATCAAATGCTCTGCCGCCGCCAGTGTTGCAGGCGCCAGTGGGCTCCATCTACATCACCATCAGCATCTCAAGTCTGCATTGCCCCACATGGTTTATAAAAGCCCTTCCCCGTACATTTCCCCATTCAATCGGCTTCTGCCATTTAATCAAGGATCCTTTGACTTCCAGAAAGAAAAGGGGGTTACAGCGACCTTGGAAGAAGTGGACAAAGCCATTAATCAATGGTCTCTGCAAGCAAGGGGAGGCCATTTGAAGAGCTTGAGCATCGGGTTCCAATTAGTGCATAAGACTGCGTCCAGGGAAGAAAGAGTTAGTGCCAGTGTCACCAGGCCAAAGCAACACAGGAAAATTCATTCGTGCAGTTTAGCCTTCGACAAGCATCCATCTATCTATATGTTCAGCTGAGCTCCCCCATCCCATTCTGCACGGTGAACAGTCATTGTTTAAAAATGTCACGATAATAATCAGCTTTTGCGGCAAAGATATGAAAAATGTATTGCAAGATCAAAAGGACGATATTGTCTTCCAGCAGATTACACATTCTGCCCAGAGAAAGGCTAATCTGATGTCCTCAGAGAGGAAATAGGTAAACATTTTCAACATTATCACCATCTGTGTTCCACTTCTTTGGGTCTGCTCAAGAAAACAGTTATTTATGTATAAATAAAAGAGAATGATTTTTGTCCTTAAGAAAATCGTAATGGAAGCCTTGAAATACCTGTTTTGGGTTTTACAATCTCAGCCAGTATATCTGGGAGGAAACATGCATACATCCCCCAATCTTCTTGGAGAAGAGATAACCACCCTCCTCCCGTTTCCACTGTGTCTGCACCCCAGCCTGAAGTGAGTCTTAGAAGGTCATGTCCCACTCCACACAGTTCACACATTGAGAAATAGGCTCTCTGGATGGCAGCTCCATAGAGGTGCCGTGGGGCTGGAATACCCGCCTCTCCGCACTCGGCAAGACTTCTGTCCTGAGTCTGACCCCACCTGTGAAATGGGGATGACCTGGCCTCAGGGGTGTACCCTGGGATGATGGGCAACCACTGGCCACTTACGAGGCCCTCACAGACTGCCCTTATCAGCAGCAGTACTGTCATTAAACACAGGATGGGGTGAGCGATGGAAGAGTGCAGCGCTTCGAAACCTGCCTCTTTTGGGTTGACTTCAGCAGGTATTTCCTGAACAACCTGCTGCCTGCTTAGGTCTTGGCCAGCCTCCTGGGAATGACATGAAACAGCCCGGTGGAGCACCTGGCCATCTACAAAGTGGAAGGAGGGGATGAAGGGCAGGTTCACTCACTGCCACCTTCTAGTGGGGGCTGGCAGGGAGAACCAGAGGGAAAGGGAGGTGTCCCAGCTTCTCTTGCCTTGAAAGTCGGCTGCTGCTGATGGACAGCTCTGACCTCAGCTTCTCTAAGGGGCAAGGCACTGTCATCTCCCCTTTCTCCAACAGACCCTTGGGTTTAGCCCTCCGAGGGACCTTTCAGCCAGCAGGCTTCCAGAAACTGAGAGGATTTCACTGCTTTCTCCAGTTTCCCTGGGCCTGAGAGACTAACACAAAGAGCACACATGTTAACTCTGAAGCTGAAAACAAGGAGCAAGGCAAACCCAACAAGTGCTCCCATGTCCTTTCCCATCAGCAGGGAAGGGGTGAGGAGCCCGTTAGCCACAACCCTGCCAAGAGCCTGCGCTTGGAATGAATACCATCACAGGAGCCACTCAATCCTTGGGACTGTCAAATGTAATTAGGATTAGATCTTTGAATTCTAGATTTTAAAGAAACGTCTGTGTGGAATTTCAAGTACAATTTAAATAACACAATTTAAAATTGTGTTATTTTTAAAACATTGCTTTGCTCTTAGAAATCTATAAGCTTGAGTAAATTCAATCAATAGATATTATCAAACATCTGCTGAGGGGACTGTAGAGAATTGAAAACAAAACAAAAAATAGCTCTTGTCCCCAAGCAGTGTCATCTGAGGCAAAGGGTTCAGACAGAAGAGGAAAGAGACATGTGGGTTCCCAGTGTCCGAGGCCACCTCTCAGACAGAGGGCATGGGGAATCCATGGGGGGCCATGCCTGCCTGAGTGCCAGCCTCTGTGCCATGAGATGTTTTGGTATTTGTTTCTTGTCTTACCCTCAGTGGGCTATCGGCCATGCACACTTGGTGACTGAACTGTTTCTGGATGACCACCTTCCCCTTCCTTCATCAAGGACCCTCTCCTCCCCATTATAAAGCAGGTTCTCTACCACAGTGCCCTTGTCAACCAGGGCAGCCACAAAGCTGCAGGGGGTGACAGCACCCCCCTGGCATGGAGCTCTGCAGCCCCCACGGGCTCCTAGAGGCACAGCCTGGTGCCCCCATACGGTCTCAGTTCTGCTCTCCTGCTACTTCCAGCTCCGTTACTTTGACCTTGCTGTTCTTTCTCACAAGAACACGTATTTCTGCTCTCTTCATCCTGTCTGTGAGCTCCATGGTGTTATTCCTAGAGAAGTTAATAGCAGTCCTAGGCTCATCTTTACTTAATGAAGAAGTGCTATTGGCTCAGTCGTGTCTGACTCTTTGTGACCCCGTGGACTGTAGCCCTCCAGGCTCTTCTGTCCATGGAATTCTCTAGGCAAGAACACTGGAGTGGGTAGCCGTTCCCTTCTCCAAGGGATCTTCCTGACCCAGGGATTGAACCTGGGTCTCCTGCATTGCAGGCAGATTCTTTACTATCTGAGCCACTAAGGAAGTCCCTTAATAAAGAAGGAACAGGACATATTTTATACTGAAACTGGGGAAAACCAGACATCCAATAGGGCCCAACACAACTTGGAAGACCCCAAATGCATTTGATAGTCTCTCTGCAAACTTCCCACAGGCCATCTTCACTGGGTCAGGGCAGGACTAGGTTCAAGTCTTACTGGCTGTGTGACCTCCAGTCAAGTACCTCATGTCGATGAACCTCAGTTTCCTCATTTGACAAACGAGGGCTGGAACTCAACTATCACTCAACCCCTTCCCATGCTCAGCTTGTCACCTTCCTTCATGTTATACCAAGTAAGGGAAAAAAAAAATATTTTTCTCTTCAGTGTTATTGTTTTACTTATAACACTGGGGTCTCTAACATTAACCAAGTATGTATGGTATTTTTAGCTACATCAAGGGTTAAATAAAGTTCTGGAGGCTTGTCTATAAATCACCCTCCTTTCTGGGGAATACGTCTATGGAAAAATGCATTTTCGTTTGCAAAGGTCCAAACAACGGCCTCACGACAGACGCCAGACTGCTGGGAACAAAACCCTCTTGTGAATTGCGGATGGCTTGCAAAATCAGTTACTCAAATTCCATCTGTTGACACTGCTCTGCTATTACAAAGTTCCGATCTAAGGGGAAAATGCCATAACGAGTGTGGGTTTCAATCCCATATCTCAATACTGGGAACTGCCATCCAGCCTCCTCTGTCATAACAGACTGATTGCCTTCAGAAGTGGTTCTTCAGGAACAATGGGTGATTCTTTCATTCTCAGCAGTTTGGTCTCTTGCAAGAGACTTAATTCAATTCCTAAGTAGTGTACTGGGGCATTTACAGATTCCCTGCCCCACATCCCAGCTCCACAGTGTAATCTCCCAGTTTTCACCCACCAACATTTGCTGCCACAGATCTGTCCTTGAAATATCTTAGGATGAATGCATATTTGATGTCTGATGTTTTTTCCCAGAACCAAAAGGATTTCCAAGTTTCCAAAGAAATTCTACTACAGTTACAGACTACAGACGCTGTGGGTGACTAACAAGACAAATGGGGAGTTCACATATATCCCACTAATGCCCTTGGAGATGGGCAGGTGCTCAACCCTGTTCACTAGTATGCTATTCATAGCTAAGGATTTTATAACATTTAGATGATTTACTGTGTCATCTGATCAGCCTGGGTAAAAAAAAAAAAAAAAAACCTCATCAATTTTCTTCATCAAATGACCTAGGGTGTTCAAATAAGGAAATAACTATACATTCTCACAACCACACTTCAGAACCTTCCAGCTCTCAGTGAGAATGAGGAAAGGTCTAGGCCTATTCAGGTTTAGAGGGTGAGTGCTGCTAAGCACAAAACCCTCGGCACCACCGTATGAGTAGATGATGGTCTCAGGCAATAAGAGGGGCATATACTTTCACAACCACCTGGCCTCGTCCTGAGTTATTCACAGGTGTCATCCAAGAAGGGGATGATGAGCATGGAGAAACATAGACACAGCTCCTCACAGCCACCTCCTCACTGGGGCCAGCCAGCCAGCAACATCTGCCCCATGACATCCCCTCCTGTCTCTGAGGGTCTGGTAGCAGATGGAATGGTCTCAGAGTGAAAGCTGGCCAGGTGAAGGGCTGACCAGGTGCTCACGCATAGGCCTGGCACACGCCACCCAGAGGGACAATGCCCGGGACCCTGGCACTTGCTTCTCCCCAACACTCTGGGGGGTCCCCTATAAAGCACTGCACCCCTTAGCTGCCAGGGTTCACCTTCCCTTCCTCTCTCACTCCTTACTTAGCTTCTAGTTTATGAACACTCTGCTCTGCAGCTCAGAATTCCAGTCCCACCTCAGGTGGTCTCAATTTAGCACGTGTGAGGATGGGATGGTTGACTCTCTCACTTTCTTTTCACTCCAAATGATTCAAGACGGTAATGAAATTCTATTTCCATGCCAATGATTGGCTCAGAAGGGGCCATATATCCCCCTTCAGTCAGTGAAGTATTAGGGGCAGTCTTCCAGGCATCACTGATGGTTGGAGCCTAGGGAAGCCCTACCTACTGATAGCTGTGAAAATATCTTTCCATGTGGCTTGAGCCACTTTGAATGAAGCTATCTGCAATCTGAGAGAGCAGGGGCTCAGGGATGGGAGACACACCCTCAGGAGCCTTTGCTCTTCTGAAGCTCACAAGCCAACAGGGTCTGGGTGAGGAAGCCACATGGAGTTCCTTCTAAATTTCAGGAGTTATACCATCTTTACTATGCGTGGAGCACCTATGAGAACTCACAACAGCCAAAGGCCATTCCAGCATCCTTAGCAACCATGTGCTGGGCCTCACGGGTCGGCCTCCAGTCTGTGAGCACCTGTGACAAAGGCTTGACCACATTTTGCTCAGTTTCCTTGAATCCTCTTCTCCACCAGGCCTTGGCCTTTGCCTGCTGAGCCCAGTATTAGGAAAATATCCTGCTAAGCCAGTTAATCCAGAATCTCCCAACTCTTGACAGCCTTTCAAGTTCCTGTCCCTCCATGTCCTTGATACCTAACCAAGGTCCCCTCAGTAATTTCCCATGCCCTCCCTCATTCTGCCTGCTGGCTGTAAATTCTAGCCTGTCACTCTTGATTTGAAGTTGAGGTGATTCTCTCTCTCCTCTACTGCAAGAGTCTAAAAGAATTTTATTTAAATTTTATACATTTTCTTTTTTTCTGGTCTATGCTCTTCTTTTATTTTAACTTGAGGTATAGTTGATGCAAACTATAAAAGTTACAGGTGTATAACAGTGATTCACAATTTTTTTAAGTTATACTCCATTTACAGTCATTATAAAATAACTGACTTTGTTCTTTGTGTTATACAATACATCCTTGTAGCTTATTTTATACCCTAAGAGTTTGTACTTCTTAATCCCCTACCCACTGTGGTCTCTCTCTGTTTCCCTCTCCCCACTGGTAACCACTGTTTGTACATTACATCTGTGAGTCTGTTTCTTTTTTGTTGTATTCATGAGTTTTTTTGAATTTTTTCGACTCCACATATACGTGATATCATACAGTTTTTGCCTTTCTCTGTCTGATTTACTTCACTTAGCATAATACCCTCCAAGTCCATCCATGTTGTTACAAGTGGAAAATTTCATACTTTTTTATGGCTGAGTAGTATTCCTATGTGTATATGTGTGTGTGTGTATCAACAGTCTTGAATAAAATCTTTCTTGCTCTTAGAGTAATTTCTTCTGACACTACCCATCATCCCTCCTCAGCAGTCTAGGCTTTGCTTTCAGATGGTTCATGCCCAGGCAACAACACTTGGGAAGAGACCTGTCACTCAAAGCACCATCTCCTCTCACATCTCATCCCAGCATCTCAACCTCCTGGCACAACATCTTTACATAAATAGGAAATAGCGCTTTCCATACCATGAGGATTAAGGTCGAAAGCGCAAATATCCTGCGTCAAGGAGTTTGACTTAACGCACACCAAGGTTGTAAATAGTTGATACCTTTTCCTGAGAGCAAATGATAACAGAATGAATATTAACGGCTGCCCACAAGGCTAAATAAATCAGGATGTTGAGCATCTGAAGGCAGCTAAGAGGACAGAAAGGACAAAAAGGCAGGTGGAGGTTGATGAGGCAGGGACCGACCTGCATTACCAACTTGCTGCAGGGGCAGCCCCATTCCTTCCTGCACCAAATGGTCCCACCACATCTGCACCAAGTCTCCATCCTAAATTCAGTTCACTCGGCTCCCTGTGGGACAGACACTGAATGGGAAGTACCATAATCACCTCAAGTCTCTAGGGCCTCCCCAGATGTCCTCTGCAGAAACTCTGCTCTTGGCAGCACACACACACTCGCATCAGGGATGCTAAAGCACCTCCCCTCCCCTGCAGCACAGCACAGGCACCAAACCCGCCTCGGCCACATCCGGGCATCTGAGTCTCGGCCCCCAAACAGCCCAAGTCACCGGCATCAGGGCGGCTGCATTTCCCCAGGGACAGACCATTCTTCTCTAGGTGGACTCCACGTGTAGGATTTTCTATTTAAATAATGAGAAAGATAGTCCCACCCCTACCACCAAAGAGCCTAAAAAGGAAAACATAACTGAGCTTAAAATGTTCAAGTGGTTCAAAGGAGACAGCGCTCTCTCTCAGAAGAAAATAATTCACTGTAGTTTTACAACGGAGCATCACCAGCCTGGTGGGTATGTTCCTTGGACTGCTGTGGAGGAAGCACCGGGGACCTTCCCTGCTCTTCCCTGCCCAGAAGCCCCTTCTTCACAGGGGCACAGTGCCTCAGACCCCAAAGACAGAGAGCAACTGAGGTAATGAAGTGGCAGTGCAAGCCGGTACTTTAGGGCCAGGAGCCTGGGTACAGGTCACCCCAACGGCAGGTGACTCCCAACAGCAGGGTTTGATGGGAGAGAATTCTCAAAGCTGGCGTGAAAGAGAAGGCCATTTTCTTATGTTTTATGTTTTTCCTATGAAACCTTGCTGAGTGAACAAGTTAAATAGAACCTTTCCAGGGCCTGCCTTCACCTGGACGGTCTGTGTAGTGAAGTACACCTGTAGGCATTTCCCTTGTCCTGGGTGAAAGGCCCATTGCCCACAGAGCAGCTGGCTGTTTCACTGCCAGCCCTGACAGGTGCCACCATGCCTGTCCTGACCTCTGTCCTGCCTGGTTCCACCTATGCCCTCCAGCAAGAGTAACCACTCCAACTTCCCATTCATCTGTCAAAGCGGTTCCCGTTCTGGCTGCTTCTCAAAGCTGTTCCTGTGTGGCTCAGCCCACATCCCTCTCCTCTGAGTGCCTCAAAGCCCCAGGACTGCTCCACATGGACAAGGGGGCACCCTGTGCTGTCTGACATAGTCTCTGTTACCTCCCGAGTGCTGTGTTCTCCCCAGTACGGAGTGAGCTTCCTGAGGGCAGCCCTATGCCACTTGTCCTGTGAGGGCTCCCGACGGTGCTAAGCACAGGGTATGGGCTCAAGCCTGGGGAACAGCGGGGGTTTTTGGGGAGGGGCAAACTAGCAGGGGCAGAGAGCCAGAGTTCTCAGGGGCACGTGACCCAGCAGCAGTCTGTCCCTGCTCTGGGAAGGGGACAGTGAGATCACACCCACTGGCAGTGGCCCAGCGGGCTCGGAGAAGGTGCCATGGCTGCTCCAGGGAGCATGTCATCTCCAGCCAGGCCTCAGCACGAGGCCAGACACACAGGCTCGGCTGTGTGACAGCCCCAGTGTGAACTGAACGAACAACGCCTCTGCTGAAGCAGGGAGGAAAAAATCTTTACTGATGCCTCTGATGAGTGGCACACAGACAAGCATGACTAAAACACATGCTACCCGGGAAGCAGTATTTCCAAGTAATTACATCGACGGTCAAAGATGCATGGTAGCTTTGAAGATGTGGGATCAGGATGTGTTTCTGCAGAGGCAGGAGAAGCAGATCAAAGAAAAGAGGGGGGAGGCTGCTAAACCCGTGGATGGCCAAGATCCAAGAGGCCAGATCCGGGGCCTGACAGAGAGAAGAGGATGTATGTGATTCAAGTTTCTGCCACTTAAAATTCGTCTCCAGTGACCACCGGAATCTCTCGGGCATGAGTCCAAACCTTCCCTGGCATACGAATCTCCAGGGGTGCTCGCTTAAAATGCCCCTTCCAGACTCCCCCACCCCAGAGATTCTGATTCAGCAGGGCTGAGTAGGGCCCCAGAAGCCGATTTCTAAGAAACCCGCCCAGTAATTGTGGTGCAGATGGTCTGTGTCCTCGATTTGAGAGCCTCGTGAGTCCTGAGAACAGGGCAGACCTTGTGGCTGTATCCTCCTCTATTTCCCCAGAACACGATCAAGGAGAACTTTAGATGGACAGGTGTTTCTGTGTTTCAGAATCTTCCTATAGGGACACAGAAGGGGGTGGCTAGCTTGTCCATGAGGCCAGACCTCCATCCCTACACCAACCTGGTTCCAGTGCTTATGGGAGAGACTGAGGCAGGGTTGGCTCAGTTTTTAGCTGTGGGGTAAGGAGAAAGGCTGATTTGTGAACTTAACTTGGTTCAGAGTAGAAGGAAATAGGACACAGCTTTTGTGAAACAGCTGACCCATTCTTTGAATAAATTTCTCACCATATTCTGCTCCCCACAAAGGAGTGGGTGGTGCCCAGTGGAGAAGAGAGTCCTCAGTTGAATCCATCCCTCTCTCTCTCTCTTCCCCTGGGTTAGTTCCTGATTTCGAGTCATGCTGAGGTGGAAGAACTCGGGAAAAGACCCTTTACCAATCCTCAGGGCTACTCATTAATCCACTGTCCATCCATCTACCCGTCTATCCTTCTGACACGTATTGAATTCTCTCTGAGTAATAGGTCTCTTGCCACATTCCAGGAGCAGAAAGTGAACAAGGCAAGGCCCCTGCTCTCTTAGCTGCACACAAGCTGGTGAGAACAACAGAGAGACAAATGGAGGCAACAGAGCATAGATGTGAGACGAGTTCCAGGCCTGACGCAGCACGAAGGAGAAACTGCCTAACTCCTCCCCCTGTGTTAGCAAAGATTCACAAGGCAAGGATGCCAGGCCTGAAGGCTGAGGAACGGGGAGTGGTCTATGGTCAGATTGCATATATATGTGTATGTGTGTATGTGTGTGCCTGAGAATGTGCACGAGTATCACACCCTACTGGGACAAAGGAAGAGCAGCATGAGGCATAAAGCAAAGGCAGAATGAATCAAGGTGATTGTTCAAGGTCTTCAGGCAGGCAGGGCCTAGGTGGAGGCTGGTCCTCCACCTCCCCAGTGCTAAGGGTTGCCTGGTGTCCTATAAGAAGCCACAAAGCTGTTTGTGTGCTCAGTCATGTTCAACTCTTTGTGACCCCATGGACTATAGCCCATTAGGCTCCTCTGTCCATGGGATTCTCCAGGCAAGAATACTGGAGTGGGTTGCCATTTCCTTCTCCAGGGCATCTTCCCAACCCAGGGATCGAACCTGCGTCTCTTGCATCTCCTGCTTTGGCAAGCGGATTCTCCACGACTGCACCACCTGGGAATCCCCACAAAGCTGTTCAGAAGTGTTTGTGCCGCTTGTGTTTCAGGCAGCCCCCTTGGTAGCTGTGAGTGTGACGGCTGGGAAGCAGGCAGGGAGCTTACTTGGCAGCGACTCTAGTGATCCTGACTGCAAAGGGTGGGCCTGGGCCCACAGTGATGACAGGGATGGGCGAGAGGACACAGCATCCACAGACCTTGTTGGGGGCACAGGGCAGGGGGCAGGAGTCCAGGATGGCTCCCTTGCCTCGACAGGACCCTGAGGACAGAGACAGCTAGCAGAGTAGAGACTCCCCTGACCTCTTCCCACGCGGCACACTGCTTGCCCACGAAGGTCCCAACCTCCTCAGCGCCTGGTCCCTTAGGCCTCCCTGGTGCCCGTCTGCTCAGACACTGCTGGCTGTGAACTAAACGCTCCTGAAACGTTTCTTATACACTGCAGACGTTTTTCTGCCCTGAAACACTCGGGTGGCTTAATTTGTTTTCTGAAATAACAAAAGCAATTAGACTAATTGCCTTCAGAATGGGGCACTCATAGGGAACAGCCTCCATACCGCACAGCCTGCGCCTGGCACACTGCTTCTGGGTCCATCATTTATGGAGCAATCTGCCTGTCCTGTCTCAGGCAGGTGCCTCAGCACGGGAAAGGCATGCCGATTTCCTTTCCCATGGAAAGGACAGGCATCACACTTCTCAGCCCTTTAGCAACTCCTCCTACTGGAAGTTGAAGATAAAGCAATTACTTTCTGTCCTCATGAACCAGAAGCCGGACTCACCCCTCTAGCTCATTACCTCCTCAGGGTCACGTGGGTGTCACTGCTCCAGAGCATCACCTACGGATTACAGACGAGTCAGGAGGTCTGCCAAAAAGATCAGTCGATGGAGAAGACATCAACCCACAACCCAAATGCTGGGTTGAGACCCACTCATGCTGAGCATCTGCTCCCTTGTTCCCTCATCTGCACATCAAAACTTTGCTGAGCACAACTGCCCCGGACACCATGAAGGCTGAGTATGTACTGGAGGAAATAAACCAGCATGATTCCTGCCCTTTGGGTACCTGGGGTCCAGCGTACCACCTATCAATAGACTAGTAAATAAAACATCACGATAAAAAACATTTGTATGTAAATAAGAATTGGGATAGGGTTGTGGAGAAAATGAATAGGTACAGGACAAGAAAATCATGAGTGAGAGAAACCAACTTAGAGGGAGCGGACCCTGAGCAGGGCCTAAGGATGAGAAAAGGGGTGCCATGTGGAGGGCTGGGGACAGCGTGAGCATGGCTCCTTGGAGGAGGTCAGAGTGGCTGGAGCCAGAAACAGAGGAGATGAGAATGTGCCAAGGTTTGGGAGGTGGGAAGAAGCTAGTTCATGTAGACAGGCCTGGTGGGGAATTGGATGTTACTGAAAGGGTGATGGGAGGCATGAGATGGCATTTCTCTACCAGGAAGATGGGCTGTGGGGTAAGAAGGGAAGAAGGGAGACTAGAAGGGATTAGAGTCTTGGCTTGTCTAGGTGGTGGCACTAAGGGTGGGGATATAGACAGATTTGAGGTACAAACACAGAAGGCAAAGCCAAGAGGACACAAAGATGGGAAGGGGAAGAATGACAGACAACTCAGTCCACCGTTTAACACATGGTGGATGTTAGTGCTATTCCCAGAGGCAGGCATGACCAGAGGAGAAGCAGATACTTAGGAGGGCTGGCAGAGGGACTATAACTGTTTCACCCTGGGCATGTTTAGCTTGAGATGCCAAGTGCTAACACCAGAGGCCAGATCTTCCAAACAGGTTAGAAACAAGGGAAGAGGGTTCAAAATGACAGGGGTAGCTGTACCATTTATTCCCTTCTCCTCCTGAGACTCAAAAAAACCTTGAAAGAATAAATCACAGAGATGAAGAGAACCTGATGCAAAGGATTTAAAGACACTTGGTGAAGAACATTCACTGGTGAGCAGGACAGAAGGCACCTCAGCCCACAGCCTGGAACATGTGCAGAAGAGGCAGCGGCTGTACGACCCCTCCCCCAGAGCGGGGCTGAGAAGGGCAGGGAAATTGAAGCTGTCTGTCCACGAAACACCCTCATTCGGAAAAACACCCAGAGGGCTCTTCTCTAAAGAAATGGAATGAACTGCCTGAGGAGAACCACGGCAGTTAGCGTGGGTGTTGGCGCCCTCCTCATCTGGTACTTTGGCCATGCAACACGATGTCTGGCTCACAGCCTGTTCATCCTCAGGTGGAACCCCAGCTGACAAGCCCTGAACGTCAGCATTTGTACCTTCTTCATTCTTACATCTGGACGGTCAGCCAAGAAACACCAGACCCACAACCCGAAACAGAGCAATCTGAAAACAGATCAACAAAAAAGAGCAATTAGAGAAAACCACACACAAAGATGCCCCACATGACAAGAGACAAGTAAAAGAAAAAGCAGAACTCAAACAGAAAACCAAAAATTACTAACTAATCGTTTCACGGTGTAGCCTCAAATAGTTTCAAGGTGCCACATGGAGAAATCAGAGAGTAAGAAAGTGTGCTTGGGAATTTTCCAGAATATTGAAAAAGATATATGGAAACAGAAGCTTTGAGAGAAAAGGTATGATAGCAAATACTGATCCAGCAGGTCATATATCCAATTGAGATTTCTGAAAGACAAGAGAGAAACTGACAAGACAAAATTATTTAAAAATCTGTAATTGCTTTCATTTGAGGAAGGATATATATTTTTAGATCAAAAAGCCTACAGAAAAGGCCACAGAGCCAAACACATCATTGCAAAATTTCATAACATCAAGAATATTAATTATTATTTTGTTCATCATGGACTTTTTTGGGGTAATAATTTTTATTTTGCAAACTATTACATTAAATGTTTATCTTGACTACTGACTTTTTGTCCTGAAAGTAAGGGCCTTAATTACTTCGCCTTAATCCCATCTCTGTTATATGACAGGCAGAGATACTGGAGACAAACCAGTGAGACAGAGTCCTTACTTTCAAGGACCTTAAAGGAGACAAAGAGATTATCCTTAATAGCTTAAAGATAGATTAAAACAGGCCACCCACAAGGAACAGAAATCAGTCTAGCACTGGACTTCTTATCACTTCGGCTTGAAAATGATGCCTTTAAAAGTATGAAGATATGATTTTCTCTACAAGCCTATACCAACTACACTTCCTATTCCCCTTGCATCTAGATGGGGCCATGTGACTAGTTCTTACAGAGAAGCTGTGGATAGAATATGTTACCTCTAGGCTGATTGAGTTAGGAGTTGGTGGGCCTTTTCTATATTCCCATATCTTTGTCTACAGTGACCTTGTAGGCTACAATATAGGAGGAGTCTTTCTAGGTCTCTGAAATATTGTATGGAGCAGAGAACATCCCAGAATTACAGAGCAATGAGCAGGCCGGATGTGAGTGCATAATAAACTCTGTTACACTACTGGTATTTGAGTTATCTATCCCACCTTGACTATTGGGACCCCTGGTGGTACAATGGTAAAGAATCTGCCTACCAAAGTAGGAGATGCAAGAGATGCAAGTGACCCCTGGGTCGGGAAGATCCCCTGGAGAAGGAAATGGCAACCCACTCCAGCATTCTTGCCTGGCAAATTCCATGGACAGAAGAACCTGGCAGATTAGAGTCCATGGGGTTGAAAAGGGTTGGACACAGCTGATCACCATAGCTCATACACCTGGACTATTATTACAAGGCAAATTTTCAATTTGTAATACTACATCCAATCTGTCAAGTGTGAAGAAAGAAAAGCATTTTCAGACATTTGAGGAATAGAACGTTGAGGTCCTATTCATGCTTTCTGAGGCAGTTACACAAAGGTGTACTCCAGCAAAAAGAAAATGTGAGCTAACAAAGGAAGTCAGGCCATACTAGGAAGAGTGGTGCAACCGAGAAAAGAAAGAAAAACCCATTCTAGATTGGAGCAAGAAAAAGAGGCTCCGGAAGAAAGGACTTAAGGCACAAGTTACAACTGATGATGAGAGAGAGAGAAAGTAGGTGAGGATATGTGAAAGGCAATTGATGGAGGGCGAAAAAGACGCTCTCTGAACCTAATGTCAGAAAAAAGTCTTCACTAAGTGACACATGGGGTCAGTATGCTGGTACCTAGAGGAGGAAATGAAAAACTAGGACATGATTGATTCTCCAGGGAGCAATATTTCATAGTTATAATAATACAAATATAATTTATCTGTCCTCAACCTTTAGAATCATCTTACAGACAAATGATGAGAGATGATTCAAATGCTGGCATGAGAGGGAGCGACAGATCTTGGCTGTTGACTCCAACCCTAGCCTTTGAAGATGAATAAACTGGAGTTGGAATAGGGATGTGAGTTTCCCAAGGTCCCTCAGGCAGAGTAGGAACTGGAGGAAAGCGGTCTTGGTCACTGCCCTCATTATGCCCTGTCTTGTGCCCTGCTCACCTGCCTTGATTCACTACAAACAAGTTAGGCAGGGGAGCCTGTGCCTGTGACCTTGCCTTCCCAGCAAAGGCTGTTTCGACTTTTGCAGAGTTTCTCATCCACTTTTCGTTCTAAGAAGCCTTCCCGGCCCTGTTCCTTTAGATGGTTTTCCTCCCAATAGGGACAGCTGTCAATTCCCTCTCTAGAGAAGATAACCTTGCCTGTCTAACATGTGCTAATCTAGTGCTCTGTTCCTTTAGTTTTGGGATGCTATTGGAAAGGCTCCAATTTGAAAAGGAAAAAAAAAAAAATCAATGGTGTGCTTTGTAGAGGTGACACATTAAAGCATATCAGCCGCTTGGCAGGTAGCCAGTAAGCAGCCCTTGGTCTGCAGATCACCAGGGATGGAGGGCACTGGGAGGCCTGCCAGTCAGGACTGGCCAGCATGGCTCTTGGTCATGTGCAGCATGTCCCTCCCGGGGCCTCTGTGAGTCTGAGATCAGGACTGATCAGTCATGCTGGGGGTGACATGATGGCTGCCCAAGTGGCTAGTGGGTCAAGAGGTCAGCTAGGTCCCTCCTCTGCCACAGGACCAGTGCCACTACCTTGATAGGCTTCCACAGAATGTCTTCCACATTCAGGAATTTAGGAAGGACTAATAGCCAAGACAGAAGTGTTAGAGAAATCTCACGCCGGCGGTGGCATGATCTATTCCACAGTAAGAAAACAGATTTCAGGTCTCAGCTCAACTCTTCCCGCTGAACTTCCTTCCAAGTTCAGCGCGGCTGCATTGGAGCTGGTCCCCACCTTCAGTGCTACCTACGTCATCCCTGGAAACTGAGACATGTGGAGTGGTGACGTGTGCACAGCTGGTGCCTAATAACCAGAGTGAGACCCACAAACCCGTACACACAAACTCTCGATGCCCCAGCTCTGGGCTCCTGCATTCTGCTCCCTTGCCAAGTCCAGCAGCTTCAATCGCATCACCCAAGGAGCAGGATAAAGGGGAGAAGGAGCCAAAGATCTGCTGAGAAATAGTGGGTGCTCAGGACTCAGGTAGAGGTTGTGACATCTCTGTAGGGGCCTCAGACTCTTCTGGAATCAGGCCCTGTCCACCCCAGTCCATGTGACAGAGCGTGCCGGCTCCCCTCCGGTGCACTGGGCAGTGCCTAGGCCAGAGGTAATGCTAGGACTTGCTTATCTGTATCACTCATCTCTTCTGCAGCTGTCACCTATGGCATTCAGTGCTCAGGGATGGGCAAACCTCCACAGCTTTCGTGACTTACAGGCAGGTACTGCCAATATTTTGCAGTTTGCAAAGCAGTTGTTTGCAAAGAAGGGCCTTCCTTTTCTGTTTCCCTCCCCTGGCATTAATAAGGAGAACACATTTAATTGCCAAGATTGGCTGATGTAAGGAGAGAAAACTCTGAGTGCCAGGGTCAGTGGAAAGGGCTGGTGCACCAATTACTCCTGAATTATCTTCCCTGTCTTAGCATCTGCCTGCAATGCAGAAGACCTGGGTTCAATCCCTGGGTCAGGAAGATCCCCTGGAGAAGATGGCTACCCACTGCAGTATTCTTACCTGGAGAATTCCATGGACAGAGGAACCTGGAGTGCTATAGTCCACAAGTCAGACACGACTGAGTAACTAACACTTTCACTTAAAGCAATAAATCAACAGCAACTTCTTTGTATCTTTGACTGATATTTGTCCCCTTAAACTAGTCCTGTGATTTAAACTGATGGCTCTCACTGACACCCACCAGCCCGTGGGAGAGAATCAGCTGCAAATGTTCCCTGGGGCAGCCTAAGTCACCCCATGGGCCTGAATCATCCTAATACTAGGTTCCTACAGCCCAGTCCCAACAGGAGGAGCCTGAAAGAGAATGCACACTGGTCTCAAGGGGGCCGTGAGCCCAGCACCCAGCCTAGGCTGGGACCGGGACATGGCTTTGGCAGACATTTAAGTCAAGGAGCATTCTTAGCTACAAACTGAGAGTTTCAGGCTTAACTTCCCAAAAAGTTTGTTCTGTCTAGACATCAATTTTCCCTGTTAACTACCAACAGGTGGGCACGAAAGGCACACAACAAAATGTCATTTATAATTTAAAATTCATTACTGAAAAGGGCTCTGCAGTAATAGTCTGACTTCTATCATTTCAAAGATGCCTTCATGAAGGAGGCGCGGCGTCTGGTAACAGGCGGTCGTGTGGGTTTGCCTGGGCTCCTTTCCTCGCTCCCCACCTTACTGGGCCGAACCCCTCCCCGACCCCAACCCTCTTGTTAGAAAGCTATTTTATCTCTGGAGAAGTCTTATGCCACGGATATATGACCAGAATACATGAAGGTCTTTTAAATTTATTTTCAATAGCCCTGCTATTCTCTTCTCTATGAAATATTTAGCATTTAACTCATTCTTTCTGTTGCTGGCAAAGTCTCAGGTGCAGGTGGCTTTGTAGAGATGGCAGAATGTCACACCAAGGTAATTGTTTCTCTTTATTTCCTCCTGATAAAGAATAAGTAATAGGCAAGTCTGAATTATTGGGCAGTGCTTCCATTGCCGGCTCCAGCGATAACATGACCTAGGAGATTGAATTTGGAGTCTCTGCATAATCAGCTCACCTCACCCCCACCCCGACTCCAAAAATTTGCCTGAGAAGGAACCTGCGTTCGCCAGCCACTTCTGCTACTCTGCTGTTCTATGCATGTAAGACCCTGCTTTCTAGAAACTCTGAGTGCCAGAACTGCATTTTAATACCCACCCTCAAGCATTGTCTGGGCAGGCGGGATCGGCCTCCTGGGGTCCTGGGAGAAGTCATCAGGATGGCTCCACGGGGAGGAGGAGTAAGGTGGGGAGGAGGAAAGGAGCCAGGCATTGAAAGGCACTGCAGGGCTGAGGAAGGTGGAAAAGTAGGTTCACGGAGCAAAAGCAAAGATCACAGCACCAGACAGCTTCCTGATGAGTACCTGAACCACATGGAATCAATCTCCAAACCTTCTGAAGCTTCATCACTTAGCTTCAAGTAAATTATGTTAAGTTCGATTACAAAAAGATGAAGGAAGCAGAGACCAGTACATCTCATGTTTATGCCCCCCTAACATTCTTATCTCCTGTATACCTTATTACAATTTGCAGTTAATACAGAGCAGACCTCAGCTTTAAATGAATATTGGTCTAAGCACTTGGTTCAGCAGTACACTGTTACTATCTTATACCGATGCTTTCATACCTCAGAAAAATTGGAGGCTGAGAACAAAGTTTGCTTGTTTTCTTCCCCTCTCCAAGCATTTTAAGCAGCCAAGGCATAAATATTCATGACTGATAGGAAAGCTAGCTAGAGAGCAGTCGTGGTGAAGACGATGATTCTGTGAAATTTTTATAGACCAGCCACTTACCTTGGTGGTAATCTTTTACTCAGGAAAAAAGTGCATCAGATATCAAATTTACCATCTCCACCAATGAATGTTCATTCTCTGAACAAAGAGAAGTCTCTGTCCCATGAAAGTGTCCACTGTGTCCTCCTGAGCCCTCACTTACCGCTCCCCCATCCTTCCTTTGTTCAGGAGGCAGAGGTAAGGAGAGCTCTCTATGGATAGTGGACCTCAGTGACTTCATGTCAGTGGGATCCCGTTGAGTGATCTTCAGATTTACATACATGTGATGCGAAGAGTCGGACACGACTGAGCGACTTCACTTTCACTTTTCACTTTCATGCATTGGAGAAGGAAATGGCAACCCACTCCAGTGTTCTTGCCTGGAGAATCCCAGGGAGAGCGGAGCCTGGTGGGCTGCCGTCTATGGGGTCGCACAGAGTCGGCCACGACTGAAGCGACTTAGCAGCAGCAGCAGCATTATAAATATATGGGCTTTCCAGGTGGCAGTGGTGGTAAAGAATCTGCCTGTCAATGCAGAAGACATAAGGTTCTTATGTCTGGGTTGATCCCTGGGTCAGGAAGATCCCCCTGGAGGAAGGCATGGCAACCCACTCCAGTATTCTTGTCTGGAGAATCCCATGGACAGAGGAACCTGGTGGGCCACACAGTCCATGGGGTTGCACAGAGTCAGACATGACTGAAGTGACTTAGCATGTACGCACACTATAACTACAATTGGAAGACTAATTTGTAAGTCCCTTCTGATGTCATCGTGTAAACTCTGGGGGATGACTGGATGAGCGAACAACCTAAGCCTGGGTCAGGGATACTCAGTCCCTGAGTCTGGGGTCACAGGATCCTTCAGGCAGACCAGCAACTGACCCATCTGAAGGTTGTATCCATAACCTGGCCTCACTGGCAAACACTCAGGGCTGTGCCTGAAACATAGTATGTGCTTAGTAAATCATTTCATCATTGAAGACTTATGTGTTCTGCCATCACCATTCTGCTCAAGAAGTCAACAGACTAATACCACTGACCTGCAAATGTTTACCTTCTGTGTTTAAAGTTTGGCTTAAAATAACTGCTCAAGTGACTCATTAATTGTCAGCGAGAAAAAAAATCTAGGAAGGAAGGAATGGAGAGGGGGGGAAGGAGACAGGGAAGGAAAGGGTTAAATGCATTCCTAAAATCTGCTAATACAATTAGTTGGTCTATAAGAATATTGCCCTGATTTCTCAAAGGAGAAAGTCAAATTTCTCATAAATGATCAATAGTTCTACCATTTTCTCTCTGCCATTCTAATAAATTCCACCCCTTCCATGTCCTTCGAGTAGATTGCCATCATGTTGGGCATGTACTTCATGCTGTATACTTTGCTCAATAACTCACACTTTTCACTGGATCCTCCCAGCAACCCTGTGGAGATAGGGCTTATGATGTTCCACCTCCCAGGTGAAGATGCTGAGGCGGAGAGCACGCGTGGCTGGCCTGCAGCCACAGACCTGGGCAGTGCCAGAACCATTTCCTGTTACTCCCAGACCTCCACGCTGAAACAGTCTCCAGTGGTTCTCTCTTCAGGAAGATGCAGAGCTGCAGATATGATGCTTTCATGCTTTGTCTGCTTCTCTTCTAGAGAACAACTTGCTGAAATTTTAATTGGCTTGGGCGACAACTTTTCTGAAAGCTTCTTTTTCAAACTTTATCTTCAAAACTCTGAAAAATCCTTTTTTTTTTCCCTCTGAGAAGTGCCAGTTTTCCAGAGAATTCAGACAGAACTTTGCCCAGGTAATTGATTACTCTGGTCGTGGGTACTGAAGCACACCTCTCGTTGGGGACATTTCGTATTACTTTATGCTTCAATTACTGAAAAGTTCTCATTGTCTGGCCTGTGTGACTTTAACAGTGATGACATCTGAGGCAGATGCCAATCCATTAACACCAGTGGGACAATTTTCTCTTTCTGAATCTCACTCTGGTACATATTATTGTATGAGCCAGTTTCATTAGGAAGCAAATTACATTCTTCCACTGAAGGTCCCCATTGAACCAAAAACCACTTTTGATGTTCCTCCAAGATTTTACTAATGAAAAATATGTGGGAATGAACTGCATAACCAATTCCATGATTTTTTTTTCTCTTAATAAAATTTATGTTGTACAAAGCCAGCATTGTGGCCCCAATTGGATTTAGACTCACGCAGCTACCTTCATCCTCACGATTTATGATGCAACTGTACACACAAACATTCTAAAAATATCTCGAGTGCTCATCTGAAATTCCAACTTTACTGGTGAGCTGCAAGTCATCTGTCTCTGGTCTGCTTCTGTAACCGACTGGGGTCCAAACCACAGGAAGAAGCATCTGTAACTGTGGTAACAGGCAAGAAATAAATAATGCATTTTCAGGAGAGAGCCTTATTTCGCTGCAGTTTTCAAATGCCTCCCTATATTACAGGCTTGCAAATTTAATCTTAATTTCTTCTCTGATTTTCTCTTTAAGGTTCTCCATTGATCCCCTGAGTCAAGAAAATGTGTAGTTTATCATCTGCCTGATCAACAATGGCTGAGTTCACTTAAGTTGCCTCATCCGTTTCCTTCCATCAGATCAGGACAAGATTTTAATTTTTCATGAAGAGCAAAACTGTAGCTTTCTACATGGCCAGATAACTGGGGTAATTTGCTCATACACACTAATGCAGCTTTAGCTGCAGGCTCCTGAGGCCTCTGAGCTGCCCCCAACTGGAATGGAAAGGACGCTGCCTTGTCAGGTGGGTGTGGGGTGGCATGGGGGAGAGAACTGGGTGTGTTTGAACTCCACAGAGTGTGCAAAGATACCCCCACACACAAAAAAGCTGTCCCCTGTGTGTCTCTGAGGTATATGGATAGAAATGAGGTCCTCTGTCATAAATCTCTGCACATTTTCCATGCAAAGTGAAATTACTTGGATAATTCTTTAAGTAAAATAGAAATTTCATATACTGGGGGAAAAAAAATCTAGAGAAAGTGTTAGTCGCTCAGTCATGTCCTGCTCTTTGTGACCCCATGGACTATAGTCCACCAGGCTCCTTTATCCATGGGATTCTCCAGGCAAGAATACTGGAGTGGGCTGCCATGCCCTTCTCCAGGGGATCTTCCCCCAAGGATCGAACCTGGGTCTCCAGCAATGAGGGCAGATTCTTTACCATCTGAGCCACTAGGGAAGAGACAGAGGGGAAAAAAAAATATCTAGAGAAGTTTAAAAATGCTAAAAAAGATTCTGAACTCCTTGTTACATGTTCACACACTACCTTATGTTCTTTCCTTCACAGCACTTATCACTAGAAACACTCAAACTTTTAAGTATGTTTACTTGCTAACTGTCTCCCTCCACTAGAGTGACAGTCTCACGAAGGCACCTTCTGCATCTTGCTCACTGCAGGGTTCCCAGGGTCAAGCCCAGTGCCAGGAACACAGAAGGAGCTACATAAGTGTTCGCTTAGGTCAGTGAATGAGCCAGAAGGCCCCAGTCTGAGTCTCTCTGACTCCACTAAAGGTGTAGCTATAACAAGGGCCCAAGCCGAGACTCAGTTTCTTTTTCAATCAAAGAGGATGAGATAATACAGTAGTCTAAAAGAGGAAACCATCCAGATCTTCCTTAACTGGTAGATAGATGAACCAAATGTGGTACACAGGATTGTACCTGGTTCAGTAATTCAAGGGAATGAAGCCCCCTCTGTCCTAAACAGTGTTTTCTGCTGTTCTTCCCCAGCAATGCCCCTCAGCAGTCCCCTTACAATCTCACATCTAATTCTTAAAGCATCTGCTCTGGAATGACCTTCCACACGATCCTGAAGAAATGCTCCCCTAGATGATGAGCCTCTGTTTTCTCAGGAAGAGAAACCCGATTTTAAAGTGAGATTTCTCTCTTGAAGGCTTTGTCTGCCTTTCAACAACACTTCCAAGAAAAGGGTAGCTCCTGGCCGAACACAATGCTTGGGGAGGTGGGGGTGGGAGGTGGCAGGCGACAGGCCATCCTTTGATACAGACATAGCCCTGGCAATCCCAGACACTTCTGGGGGTTCCAGGCTATAGAGCCAGTGGCTGTTGGTTTAAAAAGCGAGCCTACCAGGGGCTGGGGACTGTGCTTTTGCTGACGACATCCTGAGCACAGGTCTGGTGCCTCCACAAGCTGGCAGGTGCATGGTCAAGGTCTCTGTGGCCTTGAGATGTCTAACACCAGTCTGGGGGCTAAGTTGTAGATTTTCCTTTTTATCCTAATCACTCATGAGCTGCAAGGCATTACTGTGGGAGGAACTCAACACAAGTGGTCATCTGCTAAGCTCAAAAGACATTTGATTTGTACATTCATTTGACAAGTCTTTACTGAGTGCTCACTGTGGGCCAGGCTCTGTCCCACCGTCTGCGTTCACAAGGGTGACAAGTCAGGACATTCCCTACCTGCAGGGAGTGATCCAGAATGGACCCACCACCAAGGGGCAAAGTCCTGCCCCCAAAGAGGGCAGTCTGATGCAGGAATCACAGGAGGGCTGTAAATCTTGGGCTTCTCTTGTTGGCATCTAAGAGCGCCACAGTGTCAAACCCATGCCATCAGGCAGAGCGAAGGGGGTCCTGGCTCTTGGCACTGATTTGTTTTGAGAAGGAGGAAGGGAGGAGGGGAAGGCAGCTGACTCTGGGTGGGAAAGAAAAGCATCTGAGAATGATAAGCAGGGCCACAGTCAGGCCATGTCTGCCTGCGACGCAGAGTGGGGGCCAGCAGGAGGAGTTGCTCTGGGGGTGGGGGCCCCAAGGCCTCCCTTGAAGGGGAGAGGCCCAGGAATCCTCCTTCAGCCAGTGCAAGGCTCAGCTGCAATTTCACAAGAGGAAGAAGGCACGGAGCAGGCCCACAGGGGGCTCTGTGTCCCTGGGAGTGACGACCCCTGACTGCACACAGACACTCTACAGAGGCCACAGGAGTGCTGCACAGAGCTTCCAGGCTCTCGTAAATCCATCCTCAGAGAAAGCACACGCATGCAGCAAAGGGTGTGTGGCTGAAGGTGGGCTCCTTCTCGGCAGGTATGTGTACACACGCCCCCAACCATGTGTGCGCTGCCATGAGCCTGTGTCCAGTCCCCACCCTAGCAAAAGGGCTAGGATGCTGTGGCTGGAGCTGTGACTGGACTCTCTCCAAAGCCTGACCTTCTACCATCATTCAAATCCCCTATGGTCAGGCTTGCCATCATTTATTCTTTGATTATAGTTCATCCCTCAACCTGGCCTCAGACTGGCCTCACTGTTCAGCCTGGAGGCCAAGGCGAATTCACCAGGTAACCTTTTCCTTTTGGTGTCACTATTTCACAGAGCTTATACTAGTTTTTGTGACCTGGCAAAGTACACATGCCGCATGCTAGTGGGAGGCACCAGCAGATCTCCAGGGCAGGTGGGAGCCCCTGAGCAGAGGCAGAGCGGGGCTCAGCAGAAGATGCATCTTCCCTGCTGTCAGTCCTGCCACACGGCCCACCACCTGCCTCCCTGTCCCTCACCCAGGCAAGTCTCCCTGGAGTCCGTACTAGAGGTGATAGCCACAAAGCTCCCACCACCTCCAGCTCCTCTGCATCCTGCCAGGTCTCCTGGCAAGAAGGTCTGCTCCCACTTCATTTCTTTGGACCTTTCTTCCCACCCAACCTCCACTCAAAATCTCCAGAATCCATATGTTCCATGTCCAGGCTCCAGTCACGTGCCTGCCTTTCAGTGTCCCCAGCTGGCCCTGTCTCCCAGCCCCACACATGCCTCTGCCCAAGCAGCAGGTCCATGAAGGTTTTCTGTCCCCCTGGTGTGGCTCATTCTCTGCTACTCAGCACAATGAGCAATTTCTTCCATCTCCCAGGCATGGCCCCTTGAAGTGAAGGGAAGGCAGCCTTAGAAGTGGTACTATCACATCTCTGAGCCCTTCTTTGAAGAAAATGGAAGTGCAGGAAGAAACAAAGCTTTCTGAGATGGATGGTTTGCTCAAAGATCTCTCATACAAAACTCTGACGATGACACTACAAGAGAGGCCACTTACACAAATAGGATGCAATTTGCTTTCAATAAAAAGAATAAAAATCTCACTGTCTTGACTAGCTAAGATGGAAAAGTAGAAGATGATACTAACTTAGATGCAAGAAGAACTATATTCTCTTACATTTATGAGAACCATCATGTGTCAAGGAAACACATGCTTGGATAAGGTTGAAAACAGCTCATTTGAGGCTCTCATCCTGCTTTCGCCTGACTGTAAAGAGAACTTGCACTTTCTGGGCTTCTGTCACTTTATGTACACTTGGCGGTGGCACTTTCTACACACTGCTTAGCAACAGTGCCTACTGTCACTTAAGCGAGAGCATGACACAGTGACAAGAGCCTGGGGCCAGCATCCAGGACACTTCAAATCTAGCCCCACTTCTACAACTCATGGCAGCACAAGGGCCTCAGAGTCCCTTTCTGTGAACTGGGGATGTCTTTCTTCTTATCTCATGTGGTTTTCCTAAGGATAAATTGAGCTCCCAAATGTGACAACTTACAGCTCTCTAAATGCAAGCACTTTGTATTTATTCATTAAGCTACTGTTCTTATTATTGCTATAAGAAAGATGCAGTTTGGGCTAAGTCTCAATTCAGGCATGATTTGACGGTTACTTTACCCAAAGAACTTTCTTAGTTCTTCCTTTGCTTTTATCTCTTTATCAGTGATTTCAATACATTTATATTACCCTTGACAGTAATTAGAGATACCAAGGGAACATTTCATGCAAAGATGGGTTCAATAAAGGACAGAAATGGTATGGACCTAACAGAAGAGGTGGCAAGAATACACAGAAGAACTGTACAAAAAAGATCTTCATGACCCAGATAATCATGATGGTGTGATCACTCACTTAGAGCCAGACATCCTGGAATGTGAAGTCAAGTGGGCCTTAGAAAGCATCACTATGAACAAAGCTAGTGGAGGTGATGAATTCCAGTTGAGCTATTTCAAATCCTGAACAATGATGCTGTGAAAGTGCTGCACTCAATATGCCAGCACATTTGTAAAACTCAGCAGTGGCCACAGGACTAGAAAAGGTCAGTTTTCATTCCAATCCCAAAGAAAGGCAATGCCAAAGAATGCTCAAACTACCGCACAATTGCATTCATCTCACACGCTAGTAAAGTAATGCTCAAAACTCTCCAAGCCAGGCTTCAGCAATACGTGAACCGTGAATTTCCAGATGTTCAAGCTTGTTTTAGAAAAGGCAGAGGAACCAGAGATCAAATTGCCAACATCCGCTGGATCGCGGAAAAAGCAAGAGAGTTCCAGAAAAACATCTATTTCTGCTTTATTGACTATGCCAAAGCCTTTAACTGTGTGGATCACAATGAACTGTGGAAAATTCTGAAAGAGATGGGAATACCAGACCACCTGACCTGCCTCTTGAGAAACCTATATGCAGGTCAGGAAGCAACAGTTAGAACTGGACATGGAACAATAGACTGGTTCCAAATAAGAAGAATACGTCAATGCTGTATATTGTCACCCTGCTTATTTAACTTCTATGTAGAGTACATCATGAGAAACTCTGGGCTGGAAGAAACACAACCTGGAATCAAGATTGCCGGGAGAAATATCAATAACCTCAGATATGCAGATGACACCACCCTTATGGCAGAAAGTGAAGAGGAACTAAAAAGCCTCTTGATGAAGGTGAAAGAGGAGACTGAAAAGTTGGCTTAAAGCTCAACATTCAGAAAACGAAGATCATGGCATCTGGTCCCATCACTTCATGGGAAATAGGTGGGGAAACAGTGGAAACAGTGTCAGACTTTATTTTTTTGGGCTCCAAAATCACTGCAGATGGTGACTGCAGCCATGAAATTAAAAGACACTTACTCCTTGGAAGGAAAGTTATGACCAACCTAGATAGCATATTGAAAAGCAGAGACATCACTTTGCCAACAAAGGTCCGTCTAGTCAAGGCTATGGTTTTTCCAGTGGTCATGTATGGATGCGAGAGTTGGACTGTGAAGAAAGCTGAGCACCGAAGAATTGATGCTTTTGGACTGTGGTGTTGGAGAAGACTCTTGAGAGTCCCTTGGACTGTAAGGAGATCCAACCAGTCCATTGTAAAGGGAAACAGTCCTGGGTGTTCTTTGGAAGGACTGATGCTAAAGCTGAAACTCTAATATTTTGGCCATCTCATGCGAAGAGTTGACTCATTGGAAAAGACTCTGATGCTGGGAGGGATTGGGGGCAGGAGGAGAAGGGGACGACAGAGGATGAGATGGCTGGATGGCATCATCGACTTGATGGATGTGAGTTTGAGTGAACTCTGGGAGTTGGTGATGGACAGGGAGGCCTGGCGTGCTGCAATTCATGGGGTCGCAAAGAGTCGGACACAACTGAGTGACTGAACTGAACTGACAGTAGCCATGAATTTTGGCTTAAAAATGAAATGTGACTGCCCCTGGGTAGTGCCATTCCTCAGCCCGGGGGTAGGGGGGAAATGCTTATGGAGATTCTAGAGCACCAAGAGTTTCTCCCAATGGCCCTGAGAGGACCTCATAGCAGCCTGAGCTGTAGGAACACCCATTCTCTTAGCCTGAGCTTTATAACTAGTTCAGAGGCAGAGTTCACAGCCCCAGCCAGTTCTTGGGAGCAGATATTTAAAAAATACCTGTCTGGAGATTTTTGGAGGAAGCAACGGGGGAACACTTTATGGGCAGGTAGTGGCACTGCTTCCCGTGCAGGCAACCTTACCACTTTAGGCTAATTGGGAGGCTGACCAGCTGTGTTAGTGCTAGCTGAGCTTGGGAACATTGAAAGTGAAATCTAATTTAATTTTGGTTTTGCAGCAACACAGAGTAGAAAGTATGACTAGGACTTGCTGCTTGGCAGAGGTCCTTTAAACCCACTTTATAAGAGGTAAAGAATTTATAATCAGTACATTCCAAGCCAATATGCCAATGGGAACAGCCCAGGCAGCTGCAAACAAGCTGTTGGCTGGGCAGGAGGCAGGCCTTGCCGCAGGTTTGCAGACAGTGCCTGCGTCCTTGCAAACACTCTGTGCCTAGAACACTCAGCCAGTTTCTGGGTATCAGATACTGTATAGGAGACTGAGTTGCTGAGGTCCACTATACGTGGGCTCACGTTGGTCCTGAACCATGGTTATCTGAGGAGTGCATCCTTAAAACCCCAACCAATCAGCTGTGATAATGCGCTTTGCAGATAATGCAGTTTGTGATAATGATATTGCAGAAGACAAACTCTCCTTTAAGAGGCAAATTACTACTTTCTCCAGTCCTGGACCAGGCTGACTGTCTTTCTGTTGGTAAATGGACGTATCCCCAAGCTGAGGAGGGACTCCCTGCCCCTTGGGAAAAAAGCAGTCCCAGCAGGATTGGCTCACACTCGTGAACATGTGACCTTCATGTCGGCATCAGCAAAACATGGGCTTGTACTTGAGAGAGACCTCTGTGCTTGAGAGACAGCATAGTGTGTGTGTGTGTGTGTGTGTGTGTGGTGGGGAGGAGGGGGAGCAGGACTGAGAGACAGGGATAGACAGACAGTGAGAGAGGAAGAGAGGGAGGGAGCAGAAAGACAGGAGAGAGAGAGAGAGATGGGGAGAAAGCCTGACAGCAAGAGACTGACAGAGAGGGGCACTGGTAAAGAAAGCAAGCTAGGGAGAGGGACCATGAGAGTACAAGAGAGAGACCTAAAGTGAAGAGAGGGGCTACAGACAGGGAAGAAAGACCAAGATGGACAAGAAGACAGACCTCAAGAAAACCTTCATACAGAGACAGAGAGATTGAAGGAAATAGGGGGAGAGACTGATTTCTCTAAGGGACGAGAAAAAGAGACAGAACTCAGACAAGCATTCCTGCCCCTGTTCTGTCCCCAGTTTCTAGCTCAATCATCAACCACATCTGAAATGCACTTGAGGGGATAAGTTGAAGAAAAATGTTTCCCTGTGAAAAATTCATCACCCGACACAAGTTATTTCACTGGCTTACACTAAGGAAGCAAAAACAACCCAAGTGACCCTTCATAGCTTATCAATAAAATTACCAGAAGAACCTAGAGACACTCCCACCTCCCTAAGCCACATCCAGGGGACAGGTCTATACATGCTAGTGAGCCTGAGAGCTGGACTGGGGGGTGAGGGGCGCTATGGGCCACGCTGTCTTCAGCATGGCATACACAGTGAAACTCTACAAAATTATGCAATATTATCCCCATTTGACTGATGAGGAAATGCAGGCTCAGGCAGGATAGTGCGCTTGAAGCTACGCAGTGGTCGGAGGAGAACCTTGGGTTCCCCCATGACTACTGCAGGAGGCCCTGGTGCCTGTCTTCTGAGCAGAGAACTGAGCTTTGTCAAAGATTTCATACATTACACTGCCCTTGGTAGTAGCTGCGTGGAGGAACTGGGTCTGACCCTGGAACCCAAAGCATAGTGAAACACAGAGAAAAACTAGCAGAGGCTATGCAGAGCAGGCAGATATCAAGCGCATCCCCAATGCCATCTGAAAGCACCCCGTGAGCCCGGAGGACACTCCACTGTGGGCATTTCACCCTGTGAGCCCCGGGAGGTAGCCTGACACTTGGTCTCACCACCCACGTCAAGTGCTTCCATTTCCACACACTCGGCACCCGGGGGTGCTGGAGTTCAGGATGAATACACAAAGGGCAGGCGCCCACGATTTATCTGCTGTTTGGTATTCTCCTCCTCCTGCAGTCTGAGCTGTCACCATCTTTCCTTGCGGATGATGGAACGTGAGCCACTCTGAGGTTAAGCAGCACTCACCGGGGGCCCTGGATACCTGGTAGCAGGTCCCCCACTCGGTGAACTGTTCTGCTGCCAGCCTGTCTCTGTGAACTCGGTCAAGCGACTGCCTCTGAGCTTCAGGTTTTCACTATTAAATGTAAAATTTGTACCTCACCAGGTCATGTGGAGTGTGTACTGTGATATGAACACATTAGCAAAGTGCTTGGTAGATGGCAAGTCCTTACTCAGTGAAGGAGAGTCAGCCACGGGAGGAGGCCGCTTCCCCCCAACACGCAGCAGGATCCCCACTCACCCTTCCTCACCATCATCTCTCACTGTGCCAACCAGCCCCAGTGCTCGGCTCAGCTGAGCATGCTGCAGAACCACAGCGAAGGGCTAGCACCTCGGGCTGTCTCTAATCTCCAGAAAAGTCTGGGAGACCTGGGTCTCCAACCTCCAGCCCTGATGCTGTGGGCCTCGGGCTCTCCATCCTTAGGACCAAGCGTACAGGGGAAGGCCGAAAGTGATAGTCCCATCCAGCACTACTCTCTCACACACGGGAGACACGGTGCTCCAGGAGGGAAGGGGTCATGCCTTGTGCAAAGACTGTTGAGGAACTAAAATTCAGACCTCTTCCTATACAACTGTGTACTAAAGGACTAAAAGCTAAACCAGAACATATATTACTGTGTGTTTCTAATTATTTTATAATATATATTTTCTAGTATTAACTAGTGTTGATTCATTTTGATTTCGTTGATATAATTATCTTATGTTGAAAAGTGAAGTCAAAGTGTTAGTAGCTCAAGTCGTGTCCAATTCTTGCAATGCTATGGACTGCAACCCATGGGAAAAGGTATACTCTTAAAGACATACATCCTAAAAGAAAAAATATGCTTTGTAGTGGCATTAATATCAAAGTGTACTTTTAGATCCAGACACATTATTGGGTTTACCGCACACTGACAGAAGAAACAAGTTACTGAGAAGATATAACAATTATGAACCTATATGTACCTAACATAGGTGCTAAATAGACATAAAGCAAAGCCTAGAAACTTACAGGAGAAAATTGACAAATCCACCACTATGATGGAATATTTTAGCACTCTGAAATAATATTTAGTAAGTTTTTAGGCTTTGCTTTATGTCTATTTAGCACCTATGTTAAGGATATTTAGCACCTATGACAGGCTCCTCTGTCCATGGGATTCTCCAGGCAAGAATACTGGAATGGGTTGTCATTTCCTTCTCCAGGGGATCTTCCTGACCCAGGGATCAAACCTGGGTCTCCTGCACTGCAGGCAGATTCTTTACCATCTGAGCCACCATGGAAAGCCATCTAATATCATTTAGGATGTTTTAAAAAGCTCAGGAGAAATGAAATGATCATTGTGGTGGGAATCCTATACAGATTAGGGATGGAGCATTACCTGCCATGGGCAGAGCAGAGATCCTGAGTTTACCTCTGGTTGAGAAATGTTATTAAAGAGGTAAATTTGGAAGAAAAACTCCCAAACCGAGGTCAATTTTCATTCTTGAGGGACATGACAACACCAAAACAAGAACTTCCCTGGGGAGGTATACACAGGTCGGATGCTAGGCTGTGAATGACTAGGTATGCTTCAGAGGACCCACCATCACCCCAGTCTCACAGGCCCCATGATGCTCCCCGCCTCCCAGGGAGGCATCTCACCCCTCCCACTGCCGCTGGATCCTGCTCCTCCCCTGCATCTGGTCTTCCTCCTGGAGACGGCCCATCAGAGATCCACAGGGCTTGGGCGCCATGAAGCTCTCACCACAGGACCTATCCCCAAAGGCCATCTCACAAAGCCCTCACTGGGCTGAGAGTCAGGCAGTCAGGCCCTTCCTGGGAGGGGCCAGGAAGCTGGAGTTTAACAAGAGCAGCTGGTGCTACTGGAAGCTTGATTTCTCCTTCCTTTGAATCCATCCTGACACAGGGTACTACTAAGAAGGCCCAGAGGAGGCCAGGACTCTTACGAGAAGCACCAACTCTGAATCTCTGAAGGTGCTGGCCCTCAGGGGAACCCACTTTTCAGCTAACCTCTGGGACACCTGGCTGTCGATTGCCAGGGGCTGTCACTGTGACTCCCTCAGGGGGCAGAGAGGCAGGACCTCCATTTTCCAAGGAGGAACCCTTTGACTTCCTGTCCAGAGGCTCTATCATCCCAGATGCAATCTGGGACCCTCAGAAGAGCCTGAGGCTGAGTCTACTGAACCGGTCTTGGAAAATGTGCATAAGCTGAGGGACTGGTGTTTGTTCTGGGGAGAAAACTTCCCTGTTGGAGCATTGGGAAGAAAACTTCCCCAATGCAGCACACGGTGTCTGGGCAATGATGAATATGTCACCCTCTAAATAACCCCCACATCCTCAGCCCCATGTAGTCCCAGGGGGCTCTGAGACCCTCCCTAAGGAGCCAACAAAGGATGAGGAGCCACTCATCACTGACATCTGAATAGATGCTGATGTATTAATGCATAAGCCAGGTCAAAGGCTTACCTCCACCCTGAAAATAAGACTCTAGCCTGAATGCTGCACCCAATGACATCATTTCATACAGCTCATCCCTTTTGCCAGGAAATACCCATTTCCACATTAACCTTGACTGCCAGGAACCATCATTTCATTTCAGGTCCTTAGTTTAAGACATTCTCCTTTTTGCCAAATTTGTTTCTTCCATTTTTAAGTTTTATTTTACCTGCCCTAGTAATTATACATAATTATGTAAAATTATACTTCATCATAAGTTACCTTCCATCCTTTTCAAATCATTTATGATTTTGTTGCTTTTTTAAAACAAATTTACATTTGTCATAAAAAATGGAGTGTCCTACAACAGAGGAATTTCACTCAGTTCCCATGGAGCACAAGTAGCTATGTGGTAAAATACTACACTTATGTGTCTTTTAGGTTGCTTTGGCCTTTTAAGTGAATTAAACAAAAGGCACACAGAAGTCTGTGGCACATGAGCAGTAGTATTATCATCAGTCTTGCCAGAGCTTAATGTATTTTATTCATTTATTTCAGGAGGCCAGGTCTTTGCTTCATGGATTATCACAATTTTGTCTTTGTTTTCTATTAATTTCTGTTCTTATATGCGTTATTTCAATGTTCTTGAGTTAACTCTTTTGGCTCTTTAATTTGCAACTTCTCTGATTTCCTAACATTGCAATGAAAGTTATAAATTTCCCTCCAAATATCACTTTAGCAGCATCCTATATATTTTGATATACAATGAAGTCATTATTATTTAATTCTAAACATTCAATCATTTTCATTATGACCACTTCTCTGACCCTTGAGTTGCTTAGAAATACACACACACACACTGTATATATTTAAATTGAGGTAACACGGGTTTATATTATGTAAGCTTCATGTGTACAACATTATATTTAGAAGTATATATTTAAGTTTCTAAATGTACAAATTTATCGTGGGTTTTTTGTTATTGGTTTATAATTCTATTGCAGATTGGTTGAAGACTGGTCTATCAATTACTTTGCATTTGTTGAAGCATTTTTGTGGCCTAGAACACGGTTACCTTTGGTAATTGCATATGCAAAGGATGTATACTAGGTATACAGTTTTACATATAGCAATTGGACTAAGTTTATTAGTTATAATTTTCAAATATCTGTTTTTAATGACTTCTGGTTTGCTTGACTTATTTTATGAAATATACACTAAAATATTCCATCATAGTGGTGGATTTGTCAGTTTTCTCCTGTAAGTTTCTAGGCTTTGCTTTATGTCTATTTAGCACCTATGTTAGGTACATATAGGTTCATAATTGTTATGCTTCTCAGTGACTTGTTTCTTTTGTCAGTGTGCAGTAAACCCAATAATGTGTCTGGATCTAAAAGTACACTTTGATATTAATGCCACTACAAAGCATATTTTTTTCTTTTAGTATAAATGCCTTTAATAGTATACTGTTTCCCATAGATGCCATTTCAAACTTTTTTTTGTTATATTTAGACATGATGCTTATAAGTAGTACATCTCTAGATTTTAAAAATTCAATCTGAGAATTACTACTAATAGATGAGTCAAGTTCATTAATGATTATTACTGATATATTCAGACTTATTTTGCCATCTTATTTTGTATATTTATTTATTACTATTTTATTATTGTATATTATTACCCCTATTATGCTTTTACTTTGCTTCATTTTGTCTACTTTCATGCCTTCTATAGATTTGGTTGAGTGTTATCTAACAAAATCCCTTTTCCACTCTTCTGTGTTAGAAGTTACATCCCATTTATATTCTTTTACAGGTTACTCCTAAATTTTTAATATGCATTTTGATTTAAAAATCTAAAGTTTATTAAGGCCTATTATCTTCTAAAGTAACACCAAAATTATAAAATGCTTTAGCATTTTAATCATCATCACCTCCCATCTCATATTTAGACACATGGAATAGTTATCTTATAACTGCTGTTTTTCTTTTTCTTTTTTTTTTTTATCCTTGATGGATTCAGTGTTTATTTTTTATTTTTTTCTACAGTCAATGCTTACTTACATTTATCTACATGTTTGCCTTTAACCTTTCTTGACAGTGATTTTTATATTCTATTATTATCTTCTGGAATCAATCACCTTCCTCCTAAAGTATACCCTTTAGTATTTCTTCCAGAGAGAGTTTGTTAATGGTCACCTCTCAAATCTTTGTCACAAAGTACCTTTGCTTTCACTACTGAATATAATTTTGTTAACTATTTTCCCTCATAACATGGAAGATATTATTCAATTGCCTTCTGGCCTCCATTGTTGCCAATGAAAAGCTTGCAATCAGTAATTGTTTTATTCTCTGCAGTTAATTTTTTCCTCTTTGTTTTTCATTTTTGGTATTTTGCAGTTCACTGTTATATAACCTGTATTCATCCTATTCAGGACTTAGTATGCTTCTTCAATCTAGAAATTTATATCTTCCTTCAATTCTAGGAAATTCTTAACCATTATCATATCCAATGTTTCCTCTCTTCCACTCCCTTCATACTTTTCTTATAGACCTTCTTAATCTCTCTCCTCAAATCTTAATATCTTTTAATATCTCTCAACATCTCAATGTCTTAATATTCTCTCAATATCTGTTCTATACTTTTCATCTTTATGTCTCTTGAGTTCTTTTCTGGATAATTTTCCAAAATCTATCTTCCAGTTCAATCATTCTCTCTTTAGCTATGTCTAATATGCTTTTTAACCCATCCATTGAGTTATCAATTTTAATAACTTTAATTTCTGGAAATTCTACTTTTCCAAATTTACCTGTGTTTTTTCTGTACAATTCTTCCTTTATAATTCCTCGCTTTCTTTTTACTATTCTAATCATTTCAAACACAACGTTTAAAATAGTTACTCTTACATTGTTTTATGACCTGAAGAATCTGGAGGGACTAACCCTCCAGTGTATTGAGTCTGGTTAACTCTTCCTCATGGCAAATAAGTTCCTTATGATCAGCAATTTTATATTTTCAGATTTCTTTTCCCCATGGGAATCCCATATGTTCTGGTGTGGAGGTATTCCTTTAAAACACATTTACATGTATTTCTTCTAGGATTCCCTGATAGTTTTACTGATCTGGGAACTACCTGCATGCTAATTTCTAGGTTTAGAATTTCAGAACCACTTATAGTGTAAATGCAGAGCCTCACACTTATGTAATGGAGAAAACTTCAGCAGATCACAAATTACTTGCTACTTTCCTGGCCCAGCAGGTAAAATTTTCATAGTCCCTGGCAGTTTCCTTGGTTTTGGCCTTTTGTAGGGGCCTTTCTCAGTGGTGTAGGCAGATCACATCTGTTGCCCTGACATGGGTGTAAAAGTCCCTGTTCCCAACTCTCATGGATTACATGTGCATTTGACACTACCCTCTGAAACTAAAGGGTGCCATCACAGGGGCTGACTCACTAATCACTGCCTTCTAGAGTTCTTTGTTCATTCTGGCACCTAGGGATTTTCCTTACCTTCATGTTCAACCATGTATTTAGAAAACCAGCCAACCAACCTTTTTCCCCAATAATATTAACGTTTTATCCATCATTTATACATATTTGGAGTGGGGATAGTGAGCTGTCTGGTGTCAAGCCAGATCATCCTTCTGTCAGAAAGTGAGTCTTTGAGCCCCTCGCTTGACTATTTGTTTTCTTTGGAGGAAAAAACCAGCCCCTAATTATTGCTTCAACCGACACAAACTTGAAAGAAAGAAAACTCCAACAGTGAAGCATGGAACTCTAGCCTGTGGCTCAGATGATAAAGAATCTGCCTGCAATATAGGAGACCTGGGTTTGATCCCTGGATTGGGAAGATCCCCTGGAAAATGGAACAGCTATCCACTCCAGTATTCTTGCCTGGAGAATTCCATGATCAGAGGAGCCTAGTGGGCTACAGTCCATGGGGTCGCAGAGTCAGACACAACTGAGCGACTTTCACTTTCACTTTTCAAACAAAGTTAAAAGAAAGAAAACTCCAACAGTGAAGCATGGAGCTCTAAGCTATGCAATAACAATAGCAGACCCACTACGTGCCAGGCATTTTCTGAGGATTTTAAACACACTGAGATATGTGAGCTCCATGACAGTCCTATGAGGTAGGTGTTACCATCCATTTTACAGTTAAGGAAGCTGAGGAACAGAGAGGCTAAATACACACAGCAGCTGTTTGTTTAACAACATCTAAACAACAGCAGAAAGAAGAAAAGGAAGACATCTCTACTTTCCTAGAGTTGGAATGACAGGATTTTATATGAGGCAGTCTCACAACTACTACCTGCCACTCAGGGTTTAGTACTGGCTTATTCTGCCTGAGATGATACTCGTGGTGCTGTCTTTTTTAAAATTGTGTTGTACAGATATGTAATTTAATTTCCTTGAAAGCTTCCCAAGCTCAGCATCACATAGGAGTAAGTTCACTTAATCACTGGTGCTGTTACTAATGTACAGAAGACATTAGCGCACATGGACTCACTTGAAACACATTTGCAGACATATGGATACCCTGCCAGCATAGAATACACGGAGAAGTAGTGGGTTTTTTTGAAGATAAAATGTTCAACAACTACGTCCTTAGACCTTATGGAATTCCGAGCATAGATTTTGATCAACTGAAATCTGAATTCCATGGGACTAAACTGTATCTGAAAACTGTGAAATCCTGATGTCCTTTGAAGAGCATGGTCTGGCTTATTCACACATTTATTTCTGTTACCACACTTAAAAGAAGGTGGCCTGCGGCCTGAGAAAACCCACTGGTGGGACGTTAATGTGAATACAATGTCCCAGCACAGAGAGGCAGCAGACTTGCGTGCCAAGGCATCTGATACAAATGCTTTGATCAGCCTGGAAAGTGAACTGTCTTTCTTCCCTACTCTCAGTCCTGGAACCGCAGGTTACATTTAGCAAATATTTTGACTGGTGAGGCTGCAAACAACTGTCTTCATTCTGAGGCAGAAAACCAAACACAGCGTGTTGAACAAACAAAGAGGAGGAATGATTCCTGCCTTGGCCTGCAGCATCCTGACAGGAATCAGTCCGGGGAACATACACGGGAATCACTGATGAGAAGGATCAACACAAATGCTCATCTGCTTACAAACTGGCTAGGTTTGAAGGACTGCAGCTGATATCAGATGTCAGAGACATGTGCTGTTAATGACTGAGGCGGGGACCTGCCCAGGTCCCTGTGGGCAAGGACAGGGCAGGGACAGGACAGGGCAGGGAAACTCTGCAGGTAATTTCCAAGGCTTTAAGGTGAAAGAGCAAGTGTCTCAGATGTCATGGTCACACCTAGAGGGCAGTTTGGCTATCAATGAAGAGAATGAAATAAAACTGAACATCAATCCTGGGACGTTCATTGTGCTGTCGCGTCCAGCTCTGACAATGAAATTTTCCAGGCAAGAATACTGGAGTGGGTTGCCATTTCCTACTCCAAGGGATCTTTGCAACCCAGGGATCGAACCCCCATCTCTCACATCCCCTGCATTGGCAGGCTGATTCTTTACCACTAGCACCACCTGGGAAGCCTGGAAATAAGGAGCTATAAATCACACCCTAAAGCTGGCACATTCGAGGGCATCTCTAAGCAGATGAGCAAATAATTCAAATAACTGAGCTTCAGACCTTCACATGGCAAAACTTTTCTTCTAAGTGCAATTATTTTGGGTGAATCCCTTCTCTAGGGTGTGACACACACCCTTTTACACAGAAAGAACCTAATAGCCTCTGAGGCTTCCCTGATGGTTCGGCAGGTAAAAAAATCCCCTGCAATGCAGGTTCCCATGGGTTTTATCCCTGGGTTGGGAAGATCCCCTGGAGGAGGAAATGGCAACCCACTCCAGTATTCTCACGTGAAAAATCCCATGGACAGAGAAGGCTGGTGGCCTACAGGCTCTACTCCCCATGCTCTACTCCCAGGATGACCCCAGGGCCTAATAAGGTACTGGACGGAGGTTTGGGCCAACTCTGAGTAAACTGGTGACCTTCTGTCCACTTCTGCAGTTTGCTTTTGGGCTGCCATCTGTCCCCTGTACTGTGGCCAGAATCTGCTGCCTCTGGCTTTTCCTTTCCTGCATCTAATTGCTCATGGGCTGGGAATCCACTTCACCAAGGTGGTTAGAATTATGTTTCAAGCAGGAGTCACCAGGCTCTGAGTTCTGAGAGAGGCTTCTCTTCTCAAGTAATTAGGAGCATTTGCACAGGCTGTGGCCTCAGGATGAACAGCTCAAAGGGCTTCTGCGTGCCTCCGGGCTCTAAGAGGTTCAGCGGGCAGAGAAGGGACAGGTGTGGGGTGCAGCAGCTCTGCTGCTAGGAGGAGGAGGATCAGTGCCACCGACAGCACGTGACTGGGATTCCACCCTCCCGTCTAGCACGTCTAGAACTTTGCTCTGAAATCCAAAACCATCTACACTTAGTTTCTTTCACTAGAATGTATTCCTGTGACATAAAGCTGGTGGGTACAGTGTGCCTTCTGCAAGGGTAAAAACATTTTAACAAACAAAGCCATCTTGTAGATTCAAATGTAATTTGCTCTTTAAGATGCTAACGTGGGAAGGAAGAACATGCTGTCCAGCCCCATGGTCTGACACCTAGCGCTCTCTCGTGTTAGCCCCTCCACTGCCCAGGCCCGCAGAGGTCTAAGATCTGAGAAGAAAGGCCACTGTTGACTTAGCTTTTCCGCTACACCTGGCCACAATACTTTCCCATCAAAAGACTCTTAGAACCCTGAGACCTGGGTCCTAGTGGAAGACCAACATTTGCTGAATGAGATTCCAAACCAACCAGGAGATGAGCCTCTTCATCACCTCTCCCATGGGATGTAAGTGGGGGTGAGGCCTCGACAGGAAATGCACAGGCAAGGATGAGGAACAAGGAAATCCTGCACCACCTTTGCCTTTGCCTGCCTATCAGATCAGAGCTGTCCCAGAGGAAGACAGAGGACTCCGGGGAAGACTAACGCACTGGGACTGGGCTCTTCCCTGCCAGTCTCTCCCACTCCCAGCCAGCCCCATGAACTGCTCCATCCTCCCCTGCTCAGGCCTAGCCTTGCTCCCGTTCACTTCCCGTGGGACCAGCCAGGACCACCACCCGCACGGCCACCCCTACCAGTGGGGGTTCTTGGTGATAGCCACCTTCTGGTCTGGGGAGGCCCCAACCTAGTCCTCTCCCCTTATCTGCCTTCAGGGCCAAGCCGCCTCCCCTTCCCTCCAGGGGCCTCCCTGCCCTCCTCAGTCCCCAGTCTTTCCACCATGCATGCATCTCCTTCCAGTTGCACTCCCTGAGCTGTGCTGATTCCATGGAGCTTCTGTGAGGTCCAGGGCTGCACCCGCTCCTAATCCCATTCTGGTTCTGCCAAATCAGCACCCCACCCCAGATGACCCAGCAGGCATCCAGGAAAATGCAGGTGAATCAGTATGGACTGAGTAGGTAGAGAGGGGAGAATGATGGTCATTTATGAAATCTGAAAAAGGCTCCAGGATGTTGGCAAAGGCTTTAAAAGATATGATCTATTATTTGTGAAGGGACGACTTTGATGTGATGAGTCTAAAATGATAAAATCCCAGTTCTTATCAATCTCTGTGTTGCAATTCTTATTAAGCAAGGCCATGAGTAGTGAGCCCTGGGGACAGAAAACTTTCTCAAGGATTCCTTTACTGAAGAAAGAGATGAAAGGATGTAGGATGAACACCAGCGGCAGCTCTGGAAGCTCTTAGGAGGACAGCTTGGGGTGTCAGTTGTCCTGGGAGCAGGGGAACCTGAGACTTACCCTGAAGCCTCATTTGCCCAGCACACTCACTGTTCTGATCAGAGTGTAGCTCTTTGAGGGAGGTGCTGAAAAATATTAACATTATGGGAGAGCTATAGTCTCCCTCACCAGTCCCTCTTGGTGCCACCAGTGTGTAGGCATCTACAGACAGACCCCTGAAGTCAGAGATAAGCACAGTGCATAGACCACTTCGTGTAAGTTCAGCAGAAGTACCTTCTAGGTAAATTCTTTCCTGCAAATCTCCTTCCTCTAAACCTCTCTCTAAATCCTGGCTTTCTGGGAATTCCATGCTTCCACTACAGGGGGCCATGGTTTAATCCCTGCTTGGGGAAACTAAGATCCCACAAGCTGCATAGTATGGCCAAAAGTCAGTCCATCAATCCTGGCTTTCTTGGGAGCATCTCCCACTTTAAAAAAAAACAAAAAAAACACAAGAGAATTTCCTGGCAGTCCAGTGGTCAGGACTCCATGCTTTCACTGCTGACGGCAAGGGTTCAATGCCTGGTGAGGTACTAAGAGCCTACAAGCCACATGGTGTGGGCAAATAAATAAATAAAATTGTATAAGCACATTCTGTTCTGCATTCCATTTAAAGAACAAGAGAAAAAAATAAGTGGGCAGAACAGACAGACTCAAGGACCCCTTGAGAACACCAAGTTCATGTATCTGGGTGTGAATCATGTTTCAGACTCATCAGAGATGCCAGACGTCAGTGCACTGTGGGCTCCAGCCTTGGAGCCTGGTCAGAGGCCTTCAGCTCCAGCACCCTGCTGGCTGACTTCTGGTGTGTGTGACACCACAGCTTCTGGTTCTGACAGAGACCTGGCCTGCACTTTCCTTGGATCAAGGGAACTTGTCCCACACAACCAGATCTCTGGGGGAGAGGCCTGATAAACAGAGATAAGGAACCAACTGCAGGGCTTCCTGGGCTCAGCCTAAGCAAGGAACTGAGGTTTCTGCCGCTGACCCTCAAACAATAATAATCATCGCCACTCTACCATTTATTGAGCAGGTGCTATGAGTCAAGCAGTGTGCCCAGGGCTTCACATGATGTATTTTGACTTCCATACCTCCTCTATCCATCCTATCGGCGAGGAGACTCACAGAAGGTGACCATCTCAGGGCCACACAGCTACTGGAGTAGCAGAACCAGGATTGGAACTCACATGGGTGTCAGTCCAGAGTGCTAAGTCCTGCTCCATCTGGGAAGGCGCCTCCACAGTGCAGAAGGGAAGGTCTTGGATAATTCTGTGGTGAGTCAGATACCTTAGAGCTGGACTCAGAGACAATGTCTATGAGGGCTGAGTTCAGAGGAGGAGATTCTCACCTTTTTTGTCAACATCCATCTTCCTTGTTTAGAGGAAATGCCTATACAATCATGATGTGAATGTCTGACAGAGAATACAGAAACTTCTCAGATCACCCAAAATGAGCATGTTCCCACCATCAACAAATTGTACACACAGACACAGAGTGCTTGAACACACTCCTTTTACCCACTGGTTATTTTCCAAATATTAAACAACTAGTGTGGCATGCACAGTGGCCAGCCAGAACGAATCCCAGCCATAAATGCCCAGTTAAGACAAATGCTTGCCGTCTGGCTAAACTTTAGCCATTTCCATGGTCATGTTCAAAGTTCCACATACACAGGAGATCTAAGTAGCTCTTATTTGATCCCAGTCTCACCTGGTCCTGAGATGGCTGGTTTAAAGCTAGGGAAACAGATCCAAGATTAACTGGACGCCAAGTCTTTGCTAAAATCTCTGGAGGGACCTGACCATTTCAACAGAGGTTCATCTTGGTTACACACATCATTGTGTCCTGAGGGCGTCTGGGAGGCATGTAGGAGTCCCCTAGTAACATACAGGGGAGACTCACTTTGTTGTGGGCAGAAGAAAAAGTGAGACTTGATTAGGGCTATGGGGTTGGAGTTTACAGGAAAGGCTTACACAAATTATAATTGCCAGCTGCTTCAATGGGTTCAAACCCAGGAATAAAACAACCTCCCAGAGTTTCAGTTCAGCTGAAAAATTTGCTGTTCACAACAGGGACAATGTATCTTTGCTTTGGTGAAGCACACACTTACATGATTTTAAATCCCTCTGTGACTGAATTCACACTCAACACATCTGTCTTGTGTTGGGTATGTGGGGCTGTTGCTGGGACCACACCTCCCAATCCCTTTGAAATCCTCCAGGCAGCAACGATCGCCACCCAGCCCCACTGCCATGGCACACAGTTTAGCTTGGTAATGGGATCTTGGAAAGGCAGGACCCAAGTTCTGCTTTCTTGTATTTTGCTTGACATTAATTTATTCAGTCAATCAGTATGTATTCAGAGCCCGCTCTGCACAAGTCTTATCTTTACAACTAGACCAATTGGGCTGCAAAGCATGCATGCTTCCTCTTGTGGGCCAGCAGAAGGCTGGGACATAGAAGGTGCTTTGTAAACACTTGGAGCATTGAATAAATATTTGTTCTGCTGCAGAAGGAGAGAAGGAGTTCCTAAGAACCCTTCATGGGCCCTGTTTTCAGCTGAAGGGTCTTTTATCTCAGGAGTTGTGCCCTCCATCCTCTTCTTCCCCGCCAACATCCCACGTTGACATCTATGAACTCATGCAACCCTCCCCACATCCCTCTAAGAGAAGCTGAGCCCACACTCTGCAGAGAAACACAGTGTTCATGGTAGGTTTGTCGACCTGTCCTGGTTTCACACAACAATGAGGCTCAGAACGGACACTGTGATCACGCTGACTGAGCCCTGGTCTTTAGCTCATCATATGGCATGATGCTGCCAGTGAGCAAGGTTAAGAGGACCAAGATTGTGGGTCCAAGCTCCCCTTCAGAAGCAGCCCTTCCTTATGTTGCCTGCACAGAATGACCCGCATGCAAAGCTTTGAGCCTAAAGGGTCCAAGTAGATGCACATGTGCCTGGAACTCAGCCTCAGCAGCAAGAAAGCCCAGTCACCTCCCAAGTCTAGGGGTGATATGTCATCTTAGGGTGCAAAGGTCAGTGTCCAGAGACACAGAATAACAACGGTGTTAATTTTCCAAGCTTGCTTGTACTCTGAGGCTATTTTACAAAATAGCAGTGCTTTAAAAAAAAAAATCAAAGCAATTAACATGTTAACCTTTGAAGATATAAAAGTTGATAAAATAACCAAACCCGTTTCCAAAAAGGATTTCCTAATGACTAATTCTCCTCTCTAACCTTTCTAGATGGAGTAGATGATCATATGGTAACTTAGCATAATTAAATTGTCCACAGGAAATTGCCCAGAAGAGAACAAACTGGACACACAGTGGGAAACCACTGAGCTCTCAACATTCCTGTGCAACTCGGACACCGACAAGACTACTGTTCGCCTCATCAAATGTATGCTTTAACTTTTGAATTTGCTTGACATCTGGAGGAGGGGGAGATGAAGGGAGACTCTAAGTGCTCTGTAATTTCAGCCATCATTCACAGTGGGAGAGGCACTCCAGGAGAAGATGAAAAGAGAGGGCAGGCTGCATTAGGTGGGCATGGATGACTCTGGCCTGCACAGACGCACCTTCAGTGGGCGGAAGAATGGGGTGCAGAGGGCCCTGGGGAAAGGAAGACATCCCCCAACCACAACCACATGAGCAAAAATGGGGAGCAATTTGTTACACACACCACCATCTTAAGACAGAAATAAAAAGCAAACTTTCCTTTGCTGATAAGTAGAGCACAAAATTGGTCATGATTCAAGGATGGGAGAGTTCCTTCTTATCACTGTGTCTTGTACCAATTCAATTTCTCCTAAGCCTTCCCCAAGAAAGAGGAGCAGTATGCTCCATGAGACAGTCTTGTTGGGAAGGCAGACAATACACTCAAAACTGGAAGAGATAAGAAAAGGTGTGAACTGAGGTCACACAAAGAGGAGTGCCAGGGGGCATGGAATCTATTTTTAGGTAAGGCAGAAAATGAGACAGTTCCTTAAAGGGCATCTCTGGAGACCCTGGTAGGCAGAATTCTAAAAGTGTGCCCATCCCCCAAAGAGTCTAGGTCCCTAATTCCTGGAACCTGCCAACATGATGAGATCCCATTTCTGTGATTATCTTACACATGCAATGGCCCTGTTATGGGTTGAGCTGTGTCCCTCATAAACATTTGTTAAGATGTGGCAACTATATATAATGGAATATTACTCAGCCATTAAAAAGAATAAAATAATGTCATTTGTAGCAACATGGATGGACCTGGAAATTACCACACTTAGTGAAGCAAGTCAGACAGAGAAAGACAAATAGCATATGAAACCACTTTTATGTGAAACCTAAAAAGAAATGAACTTATTTACAAAACAGAAATAGCCTCACAGACATAGAAAGTAAACTTATGGTTATCAAAGGGGAAAGGTGGGGTGAGGGATAGATTAGGAGTTTGAGACTAACATATACACATATGATATATAAAATAATTGACAATGACCTACTGTTTGGCCCAGATAACTAAATTCAATATTCTGTAATAATCTATATGGGAAAAGAATCTTAAAAAGAACAGATATATGAATCTGTATAACTGAACCACTTTGCTGGACAAGAGACAGGGCAGCCTGCTGGGCTGCCGCCTATGGGGTCGCACAGAGTCAGACACAACTGAAGTGACTCAGCAGCATAAATTAACTATACTCCAATATAAAATAAAAATTTTAAAAACACTTGTAGGAGTACTAACTCCTGGTCCCTGAGAATGTCACTATTTGGAGGGTCTTTGCAGATGTAATCAAGTAAAGATGATGTTGTTAGGGTGGGCCCCAGTTCAGCCTGCCCGGCATGTTTATAGGAAGTGGGTAACGTGAACATGGACACACATGAGGAGGAGGACACAGAGACAGAGGGGAGACGGCATGTGAGGATGAAGGCAGATATCAGAGGTGCTGCCACAAGTCAAGGAATGCCTGGGGCTTCCAGAAGCTGGAAGACACGAGGAAAGATTCTCCCCTAGAGGCTTTGTGGGGAGAAGGGCCCTGCTGACACCTTGATAGTGGACTTCTAGCATTTAGACCTATGAGAATAAATTTCCAAAGTTTTAAGCTACCCAGTTACTGGCACTTTGTCACTGAAGCCCCAGGAAACCAAGACAAGAACAGTTAACCATAAGATAGGTGGATAATCTAGGTAGGACTGATCTAATGGTGTGATTCCTTAAAGACAGAGAGGTCAGAGGTTCCAAGTGTGAGAAGGACTTGATGTTCTGTTGCTGACCTGAGGATGGAGGGACCACACGGAAAGGAATGCAAGTAACCTCTAGGAGCAGAGTGACCCTGAGCAGAGGCCAGCAAGAAGTCAAGGGTCTCGGTCCCACTTTCAGAAGGAACTGAATTCTGCAGCAACATGAAGGAGCTCGAGTGCATGCTAAGTTGCTTCAGTCATGTCCGACTCTTTTGCAATGCTAGGGACTGTAGCCCACCAGGTTCTTGTCCATGGGCTTCTCCAGGCAAGAATACTGGAGTGGGTTCTTCCTGACTCAGGGAGTGAACAGGCATCTCTTATGTCTCCTGCATTGGCAGGCGGGTTCTTTACCACTAGTGCGAACTGGGAAGACCCAGGGTTTTTTCTCCAGAGCCTAGCCTGCACAACCCCTTGGGCCTCGTGAGACACTAAACAGGGAACCCAGCCGGGCCAAGGTGGACCTCTGACCTAGAGAAACCTTGAGGTAATAGGTTTGTATTGTTTCAGGTTGCTATGTGTGTGATTTGTTGTAGCAGTGACAGAAAACTGAGACGGAGACTGAGGAAGTTATCTCAACCGGTCATTTGCTTACTCCCTCTTTAGCAGAAGGCGCTGGTAATTTAGAACAAAATCAGAGACTTTCAGAAGAAATATGAAAGCCATCATCAGTAAGTCTCCTTCTCAGATTCCAATGGAAATAACCCACAAAATCACACTAGAAATAAAGCTAGTTAGAAACAGTGGTATGCTAGTAAAAGTTTAACAACCAGCTCTCCAGGATGGAGAAGGAAAAAAAAAAAAAAAAAACACCCTAAATTACATCTGTCAATTTCCACAGTAGGAGTGCTCCTATGGTGGCCAATTTTAAATAACTGGCTCACAAAATTCCTGAAAATTTAATACAACTTCTCATGAACCAGGAGAGCTGGCTTCAGCACTCCATGTGGATTCACAAAGCAGTATGGAGAGAAGTTATCTTGAAGGAAGGCAGACAGGCTTGGCCCGAAGGAGCTGAAGAGGCGCAGCTCTTTGCCTTCATCACTTCCTCAGGGAAGCCTTCCCAATGCTCAGACCCGGGCAGGCGCCCACAGTCCCCTGTCTTTATCGTTCATTGCTATTATCACAGTTGTACTCAAATAATCATTGGAGCAATTCTTTGTTTAATGCCCTCTCCCCTCTCTTGGATGAGCACTCAGTGAGGGCTGGTCCAGTGGGTCCAGTCTCTTTCTACTGAGTAGAGGCGCTGGACACTAACACAGGGAGAGAGGACCAGGATTTTGGAGGCATAGATAATGGACTCTGGTTTACGCATGCCAAGCTGGACGTGCCGGTTGGGAAGGAGACAGCATACAGGCTGTTGGCCAAGCAGAACTGGAATGCAACAGAGGGCCCTGGGTTGAACATGAAGATTTGAGGATCATCAGCTTGTGGATTGCAAAAGAATCCATGAGTGGCTGAAAATGTCTGAGGCCTGAGGGTAGAGTCTGTATCCTCACAACAACCACAACTTCTTCATGGAGAGATGCAGAATGTGTAATTTTTAATAGCAATAAATGAAAACTGTACGGTGAAGTGAGAAGAATCAGGTTACAGAACAGAATGTACAGGAAGATTCCAGTTTTGTAGCAATATCAAAGATGCTTTAACAGAGAACAGGCTCAGTATAAATCAGAAGACCATCTCTGGTATTACAAGCAACGTTTGCCTCCCTGTCTACACATAGATTCTTTTTTCCTTTTTTTAACAAAGGACATGTTCTATTATTATAATCAGGGGAAAATGCTATGAAGGGTATTGTTTTTAAGTACAAGAACTTAGCAGAAGGGGCACTGTGTCTGAAGTTAAAGAATGAAGGAGGCCCCTACCCTTCTCCTCTACCTCTGGTCCCAAGCAGGGCTCTGAAGCAGTGAGCATCCCCATAGCACACTCTGGGCAGCAGTCGGTTCTCACAAGCCAACCTCTATGTACTGGAAGGTCCTGGCCCCATTGAGAACCTAAGACAAGATTTTTTCCCCTGAAGTCTGAGTATCCCAGAAGACAAACAGAAGAAACGCCTGTCTTCATAGTACCTCTTAATCAAAGCCCAGGGGAGATTCCTGGCCATTAAGCAGGATTTTTATTTCCATTGGGATGAAGATATTTTAGAATAAATTCTCTCTTATTCCTTAAAATGAATTTTTAAGAAAGGAGATGCATTCCCTATAGCTGCCAATTTTACTTTATTTTATTTTTTTGTTACAAGTGGATAAGAAACTGCGACTCTAACATCTATGTGATAAATTAAGGTTCCTTCCAGCAGATGAAGCAGTGGAAGGTTGTTTATAACGTTAATACTCCTGAGGCCTGAAATCACGGCATCAGGCCTGCATATCAATATCTGGCAGAAACAAATCAGTTGTGAGATAAAATCCAATAAACTACATCTCCTCTCAACCCCCATCAAAAATACCCATCCCACTTGGCCTGGGAATATATTCTTCAAGTAGTTTTACTTCAGGTCAGACAACTGCAAAAGTCTAAAGAGTGGGCAAGGGACTGCCTGTCAACCCCAGCAAGGTGGGGTCTCTTTAGAGCTGGGGAAAGACTTTTAACTTCAAAAGCTGTTACCCACACCCAGCTCTTAGAGAAAAGGCTGACAATTATTTTACAGAAACTAAAAGCTGTGTCAATCCGTTTGGTTTCCCAGGGATTTGTGACATGGCAGAAATATGCTCTTGCCTGTTCATCAAGTTTTGGTCCAGGTGTACCCCCAACTCTAGCTAACAGGGATCTGCAGAACCAAAGGTGAGAGGTGTGTGTGCGACAAGCTGCCGACCTTGTGGCAGGTAAAGCAGGTGCACAGAGGGTAACTGAGTCATGACAGTGATTAACTTCCCAACCATCAGCACAGAGGAGCTGACTCCATCACTTGTCACCCTCAAAAGTCAACAACTCAACCTTGAAAGAATGAGGGGAGGGACAGGTAAGAGCTGATGAGCAGGGAGGGAGAGAAGAGTGATCGGAAACTCAACGGGGCAGAATGAAAATCCTGGCTTCTGATTCACCACTGCCTTTGGTAGTTCATACAACCGCTAATCACGCTGTCTGTTTTCTCACCTGCGTGGCAGGGCTATCATCCAGGCAGCATCGTTGTGAGAACAGATGTGACAGAAACATTCCACAGATTTGAGGGCCGAGGCAGGGCACAAACAAAGGTGAGAATCAGGTTGAGAGCAGAGTTGTTTAAATGTCTATCTCTGTTCCAGGCTCCTGAACAGTGCCTAGCACAAATGGGGTCATTCAATAGATACTTGCTGGAGGAATGGCTAGCTGAATAAACAAAATAACAGCAAGAATTTCTGCAAGACTGATTTGAAATAAATTAGAATGGGACTTTAAAAGGCACAAATGAACAATGCACCATGCTGTACCAGTTCTTTATAGTTTCTCCAATCAGGCTGCAAAGAGCTGGGGCCCAGTGGGTCATTTCTGCAGGTCAACCAGAAGGCTGCTTTGAAACTGGCTCAGAAACTGCCTTTACCAACTCAGTGATCTAATGCTCCCTTTTGAAACTAATGCCCACATATGAAAACAAAAATCTGGCAATAATTTTCAAAATGCAAGCATGTTCCCTCTACCCTCTTACATGGCCATCCCCATGTGGAAGGCTCTTCAGACCCTGGGAGAGCTGCCCCTGCAGTAGTGGGGGGCCCTCCTCCTGTGGCTGTGCCATGGCCACAGGGCTGCCGCTTCCCGCCCCCGCTGCCCTGGGCCTCCCCTCAGCTGGGCTTCCGGGCTCTTCTGCGACACAGCCTTCCTCTCCTTTACACACACAGCAAAGACCTGGCCAACCTACTGTGTTCCCCATTTCCATGTTCTGTTTAGACTTTTCTTTTCCTGATTTCCTCTCTTCTGATTCTTTATCTAAGAGGAACCTTGGCCGTCCCTGACCCGTCTCCTCCTCTCTCATTACTGTACCCTGGGCACCCTCACAGAGATGCTCATCGCTCAATTCATCCCGAGAAAACCTTTTAAGGGGCTGGACCACTAAGCGCTCGCTTTAGCTATTCAAACGGTTATTGCTCTCAGCGTACGAAAATGGCTGTGGGAGCTTTCTCTTGTTTTTCTCTGGAAATGATTCATTTCATAACAGCAGAGTCCTTCAATGTGGGACTGCAATAGCATCTGGGTTGCTAAACACTCCGAGTGTTTCATTGTGGATAATGGGCCTAATACAATAACGTATATAAGCAACAGGAAAAGAGGAAAGACATCAAGCCAGATGAGGAGCTGTGCGGGTGCCAGTCCCACCCTTTCTGCTGCCCTAGGCAGTGCCTCCTGGCCGAGGGCTTTGATCTCCCAGCACCTGCTCTGAACCTGAGTAAGGACCTCAGAAGTCATGCATGTGTCAAATTCCTATGAGGCTCTGGGGACCAATGTCTGGCCCAAGTCCCAGATGCTAAAGCTCATACACAGAGAACAGGTAAAAGATCCAGCCCACTCACTCATACTTAGCAATCATAGCTAAGGTTAGGGGCCCACTGTATGCTAGGCCCTGTGCCAAGGTATTTATACATGCTATCAGGTGGCACTAGTGGTAAAGAACCTGCCTGCCAATGCAGGAGACATAAGAGATGAGGGTTCAATCCCTGGGTTGGGAAGATCCCCTGGAGGAGGAAATGGCAACCCACTCCAGTATTTTTGCCCAGAGAATCCCATAGCCAGAGGAGCCTGCCGGGCAACAGTCCATGGGGTCAAAGAGTTGGACATGACTGAAGTGACTTAGCATGTGTGTATTTTCTTTAAATGCTGACAATAATTCATGATGCAGGCATGAGTATTATCCCTGTTTTACAGTTGGGGGAACTGAGCTCCGTGTGGTTAACCAACTGGTCTCATGCCATAGAGTCAAATGGCACGGCTGGACCACACAGCCGAGCTTTCCAGACCCCCAGTGCTGACCTCCTAACAACAGGCTGTGGGGCTCACACTGGGCAGGGGTGTTACTCCCTCCTCCAAAGCGTCAGACCTGCAGCGCTTGCCCTGCTCCCCCTGGCTCTGCACCCACTCAATGCTACAGGCTCCTTACCTGGGCCCTGTCACCTCTCTCTCTGCCACACACAGTCCAGCACACACTAAAACTCAACTCTGACCACACAGGTGTCCCCACAACTCATGGTTTCTACTCTGGGCCCTCCATAAATACAGCCGATTAGCTAACGATGCTGGTAACGAACAAACACATAGAAGAAAGATCTATGGTCTCATGAGGGGGCTTGGATCTCAACTGGACTGGACACTTACAACTGAAAATACACTACTGTTCAATATGCTTTTTTCAATTTATTTTTTGACAGAGAGATGTGACACAGAATAATGTGGCGCTTCTCCCCAGAATTTGATACATTAGATTTTTACATACATATCACTCAATTATATTGTTACAGATCCTCAACAGTAATTCAGCCAGCATGCATGTGTTTTTTAATCTCTTTCATTCTGTATCATAAGTTATGCATTATGTGCTGTACATTCATGCACACACACATACATACTTAAGACACTTACATACTCAAGAAGAAGAATAGGTCTTGCATATGATGCCGATAGTAGCCTTAGCTGCCAACACAGAGGCAGGATTAAATTAAACGAGTGATACCGAGTCAATAAACATGAGTTTGAGCAAACTCCAGGAGATAGTGAAGGATAGGGAAGCCTGATGCACTGCAGTCCATAGGGTTGCAAAGAGTTGGACACAACTCAGCAACTGAACAACAATCACCAAAAAAATGGATAAAATTTTCTACAATCTCATAGGCCTCCTTCAGAGAAATGCACCTTTGAATGCTTTGAATGGGCATTTTGCTTTGATGATGAACCCTCAACTTTAAGTGTGCTATATACACATGTACCCACACACATATACGTATATCTACACACACACATATATATATAAAAACATATACATATATACATTTTCATATCATATGTAGTCTAACAGGACATAACTATTTCTTTCCATAAATAAACATGATTCATTATTAAATGGGACAAAAGTTAAATTGTGTTCTTTGGGCAGAGAGAATGAGGCTTGCCACTAGAATAAGTAGTGATCATACTGAATTTATTCTGACCCAGTGCACGAGAGAAGAGATCCTAGCAGCAGTACACTCTGTGAATACAGCCTGTCCTGCATCTATCCATATGTCCAGGGTGTTGTGTCAGAGAAGCAGCAAGTGGGATGAAAAGATACACATGGTTAGACACTCATTATGAGCTTAGTTCCTCCTAGGACTTGCAGGAGGGACTGGATTCTAGCGGACCTGTGCTCAGCAGCCCACATAGACAAACAAGGACAGGAGCATCTGAACACCCTGTGTTTTGGCAAACAAGGAATGGGAATGGATCATTATTTCAATGATGAGTAAAGGATTTAAACCTAACGGGACGCTTAGGGCAAAGGGGTAGGGATGAGGGTGGAGGTGAAAACTGCCCATCAGGAGAATATCTCCCTGAGGAGTCATATCAGAAAATGATCAATTCTAGGATTCAGAAGAAAATTTAAGAAAATTCTGCACCTCAGGAGAAGTCAAGAAGTCGTGGTTTCTGAGAGAGAAGCAGAAATTCATAGAGAAAAGGAATATATATAAAGACAAGAGAATGAATCAATTCAATAAAGGATGGAAGGACAACATGAGGAAAACTAATGTGAGGTAGCTTAGAAAACTGGAGATTTTAAGGGGCAGGAAAGGAATTTGCATAATTAACATCCATATGCTGCTGCTGCTGCTGCTGCTAAGTCACTTCAGTTGTGTCCGACTCTGTGCAACCCCATAGATGGCAGCCCACCAGGCTCCCCTGTCCCTGGGATTCTCCAGGTAAGAACACTGGAGTGAGTTGCCCTTTCCTTCTCCAAGGCATGAAAGTAAAAAGTGAAAGTGAAGTCGCTCAGTCGTGTCCGACCTTCAGCGAACATCCATATAGGAGCCAGTAAAAAGCAGAACTGAAATGGTACAAAACTTAATCAGTGACATGGAAGACAAACTTCAGAAGCTTTCTCTCAGCAAAGAGAAGACAGAGGACAGAGTGTAGGACCAGCAATAAAGATCTATGTACACAGATAATTTGGTAGACAAACCAGAATGAATAATTAAGACATAGTTGAGGAAAATTTTCCTAAAGATCAAAGCCCAGATTAAAAATGCTTACCATGTTCTGGAAGAAAAAAAAAATTATAACAAGCATATAACCATACTTGTCTAAACAAAACGCGTTAGTAGCAAAAATGAAGTACAGGTGGTTCTAGCACTGTTCTAAGAAAAGAACAATGACAAACAGATTTTCTGCAAGAAAACAAAATCAGGCCTCCTTTAGATTTTTATTCTGGAACACAAAACACTGAAAGATGATGGAGTAATACCTATGGAGATGTAAGGAAAATAACTGTATTTTATTTAAGAAGAATAGCCAGAAAAGTTGTCTTTCGTGTATAAAAGTATTATATTCTTAGAGATGCAACATTTCAGACAATAGAACACTCATGCATTCTTCCTCCAAAAGCATTGCTTGAAAATACAGTATTAATACAACTAACTCAGGAGAAGAAAGTTAATACCTTCTGAAACTATAAAGGAACCCTCAATAAGTCATGCAACTAAATAAACAATCAATAAATCAAAATAAATGTTATTATGTTTGTTGATAAACTGAAGAAAAGTCAACATTTTTTTTACTGAACTATAGGTAATTTACATTTTTATATTAGCTGCAGGTGTACAACATAGTGATTCAATATTTGTATACATTATACTCAATTTAAAGTTGTTATAAAACAGTGGCTACATTCCCTGTGCTGTGCATTACATTTTTGTATCTTATTTTATACCTAGTAGTTTGTATCTCTTTATCCCCTTCCCTATCATGCCCTTACCTGCCCTCCACACTGTTACCTGTTAGTTTGTTTCTCCCTATCTGTGAGTCTGCTTCAGTTTTGTAACATTCATTCATTTTATGTTTTAGATTCTACATATAAGTGGAAACATGCAATATTTGTGTTTCTCTTATTTCACTAACCATAATACACTTTCAGGTTCATCTATGTTGCGGAAAACAGCAAAATTTCATTCCTTTTGATGGCTGAGTAATATTTTGTTATACACACATACCCTTGGACCGCAAGGCGATCCAACCAGTCTATTCTGAAGGAGATCAGCCCTGGGATTTCTTTGGAAGGAATGATGCTAAAGCTGAAACTCCAGTACTTTGGCCACCTCATGCGAAGAGTTGACTCATTGGAAAAGACTGATGCTGGGAGGGATCAGGGGCAGGAGGAGAAGGGGATGACAGAGGATGAGATGGCTGGATGGCATCACTGACTCGATGGACGTGAGTCTGAGTGAACTCCGGGAGTTGGTGATGGACAGGGAGGCCTGGCGTGCTGTGATTCATGGGGTCGCAAATAGTCAGACACGACTGAGTGACTGAACTGAACTGAACTGATACACACACACATACATACATACACATATTCCACATCTTCTTTATTCATTGATCTTTTGGTAGACATTTAGGTTGCTTCTATATCTTGATCTTATAAATAATGCTGCTATGAATATTGAGGTGCATATATCTTTTCAAATTAGTGTTTTCATTTTCTTTGACTATATACCCGGGAGTAGAATTGCTGGATCATATCATACTTCTATTTGCGGGGGGTTGGGGGGTGGGTAGGGAACCTTTATATAGTTTACCACAGTAACTGTACCAATTTATATTCTCACCAACATTATACTAGAGTTCTCTGTTCTTCACATCTTCACCAACATTTATTATTTTCTGCCTTTGACGACAGCAATTTTGACGGTGTGCTGTGATACCTCATTGTAGTTTGGACTTGCATTCCCCTGATGATGAGTGATGTTGACTACCTTTTCATGTGTCTGTTGGCCATCTTTATGTCTTCTTTGGAAAAATTTCTGTTCAGGTCTTCTACCCATTCCTTAACACGGTTGTTTTTTTCATATGAGTTGTATGAGTTCTTTCTATGTTTTGAATATTAACCTCTTACCTGACGTATTATCTGTAAGTATCTTCTCCCCTTGAGTAGGTTGTCTTTTTGTTTACTGGTAGTTCCCTTCCCTGCGCCAAAGCCTTTAATTCTGATTTGGTCCCATTTATCTTTGCCTTTGTGTTCCTTGTGTGATGACTCAGATCCAGAACAATATTGCTAAGACCTCTGTCAAAGAGCACACTACCTATGTTTTCTTATGGAAGTTTTACAATTTCTGGTCTTATATTTAGGTTTAGATTTCTAATCCATTTTGAGTTTATTTTTGTATATAGTATGAGAAAATATTCTAAGTACGTAAGTGTTAGTCACTCAGTCATGTCTGACTCTTTGAGATCCAATGGACTGTAGCCTGCCAGGCTCCTCTGTCCATGAAATTCTCCAAGCAAGAATACTGCAGTGGGTTGCCATTTTCAGAAAATACTCTAATTTTATGTTTTATATGCACCTGTCCAGTTTTCTCAATACCATTTATTGAAGAAACTATCCTTTTCTTTTTTGCTGGACAGGAATTTGAGCAAACTCTGGGAGAGAGCGAAGGACAGGGAAGCCTGAAGTGCTGCAGACCATGGGATGGCAAAGAGTCGGCAATGACTTAGCGACTGAACAACAATCTTTTTCATATTGTATATTTTTCTTCCTTTGTCACAGATTAGCCATATGTGTGTGGGTTTGTCTCTGAGCTCCATATCTGTTGCACTGACCTCTGTGACTATTTTTGTGCCAGTACCGTACTGTTATGCTTACTGTAGCTTCATAGTATAGCCTGAAGTCAGGCAGCATGCTACTTCTGGCTTTGTTCTTTTGCCTCAAGATTGTTTTGGCTATTCAGGGTCTTACGTGATTCCACAAAGATTTTAGGATTATTTGTTCTAGTTCTGAGTATTTTTATAGGGATTACATTAAATTTGTAGATTGCTTTGGGTAGTACAGACATTTTAGCAATTTCAATTCTTCCAATTCATGAAGAGGATTTCTTTCCCTTTATTTGCATCATCCTCAATTTCCTTCATCAATGTCAACGTTTTATTTTTAAAGATTTAACAAGTTTTAAAAATTGACCTGGCACCAAACCCCTAACATTAATATAAACGAAAAAGGGGTACAGAGGTAGGGAAAGAAACTGGAAGCAGAAAGGAGGGTAAAGAGTTATTAAGAGGAGTTAATACTGAAATTCAAAAGACACTGTTTCAATGGACTCAAAAGCTAGAGAAAAATGGATTTACGGTGCTTCAGAAAATTTAAATGTGCGAAATTTTAAGAACAGGGAACAAACTGTGAAGAAAGTGATAGTGTGAAGAAAAAGGAATATTTGTGCATTGTTGGTGGGAATGTAAACTGGGGCAGCCACTATGGAAAACAGTATGTAAGTGCCTCAAAAAATTAAAAATAAAAATACCACATGATACAGCAATCTCAATTCTGAATATATATATACAAAGGAATAGAAATCAGGATCGTACAGAGATATCTCAACCCCATGTTCATTGCAACATTATTCAAAATAGCTAAGATAGGAAATAACCTATGTGTCTGTCAGGGGATGAATGGGTAATGAAGATGTGGCGTGCACAATGATATACACAATGGGATATTATTCAGCCATTAGAAAGAAGGAAATCCTGCTGTTTTCAATAACTTGGATGAATCTGGAGGACATTATGTAAGTGAAAGAAGTCAAAGAAAGACAAATGCTGTATATCACTTGTATGTGGCAATCTAAAAAAGCTCAACTCAGAAAAATAACAAATATAGTGGTGGTTACCAGGGATGGGAGGTGGCGGTAGGGGAATGCGTAAATGCTGGCCAAAGTGCATGAACTTTCAGCTGTAAGATTAACAACTTCTGGGGATTTAATGTGCCACATGGTGATTATAGCTAATAATGTTGTATCATATACTGTATCAATACTTTGGCCACCTGATGCAAAGAGCAGACTCACTGGAAAAGACCCTGATGTTAGGAAAGACTGAAGGCAAACAGAGAAGAGGGCAGCAGAGGATGAGATGGTTGAATGGCATTACCGATCCAATGGACATGAGCTTGAGTGAACTCCAAGAGATGGTGAGGGACAGGGAGGCCTGGCATGCTGCAGTCCGTGAGGTTGCAGAGTCGGATACAACTTAGCAACTGAACAACTACTATATCATGTACTTGAAAGCTGCTTACAGAGTTTAGCAGCTTTCAATCTTGAATGTTGTTACCACAAAAAAGAAATATTGACTACATAATGTGATGGACCTAACAGAAGCAGAAGATATTAAGAAGAGATGGCAAGAATACACAGAAGAACTGTACAAAAAAGATCTTCACGATCCAGATAATCATGATTCTGTGATCACTCACCTAGAGCCAGACATCCTGGAATGTGAAGTCAAGTGAGCCTTAGAAAGCATCACTACGAACAAAGCTAGTGGCGGTGATGGAATTCCAGATGAGCTATTTCAAATCCTAAAAGATGATGCTGTGAAAGTGCTGCACTCAATATGCCAGCAAGTTTGGAAAACTCAGCAGTGGCCACAGGACTGGAAAAGGTCAGTTTTCATTCCAATCCCAAAGAAAGGCAATGCCAAAGAATGCTCAGACTACCGCACAACTGCACTCATCTCACATGCTAGTAAAGTAATGCTCAAAATTCTCCAGGCCAGGCTTCAGCAATATGTGAACCATGAACTTCCAAATGTTCAAGCTGGTTTTAGAAAAGGCAGAGGAACCAGAGATCAAATTGCCAACATCCACTGGATCGTGGAAAAAGTAATAGAGTTCCAGAAAAACATCTATTTCTGCTTTATTGACTATGCCAAAGCCTTTGACTGTGTGGATCACAATAAACTGTGGAAAATTCTGAAAGAGATGGGCATACGAGACCACCTGACCTGCCTCTTGAGAAACCTGTATGCAGGTCAGGAAGCAACAGTTAGAACTGGACATGGAACAACAGACTGGTTCCAAATAGGAAAAGGAGTACGTCAAGGCTGTATATTGTCACCCTGCTTATTTAACTTCTATGCAGAGTACATCATGAGAAACGCTGGGCTGGAGGAAGCACAAGCTGGAATCCAGATTGCTGGGAGAAATATCAATAACTTCAGATATGTAGATGACACCACCCTTATGGCAGAAAGTGAAGAGGAACTAAAAAGCCTCTTGATGAAAGTGAAAGAGGAGAGTGAAAAAGTTGGCTTAAAGCTCAACATTCAGAAAAGTAAAATCATGGCATCTGGTCCCATCACTTCATGGGAAATAGATGGGGAAACAGTGGAAACAGTGTCAGACTTTATTTTTTGGGGCTCCAGAATCACTACAGATGGTGACTGCAGCCATGAAATTAAAAGACACTTACTCCTTGGAAGAAAAGTTATGACCAATCTAGATAGCATATTGAAAAGCAGAGACATTACTTTGCCAACAAAGGTCCGTCTAGTCAAGGCTATGGTTTTTCCTGTGGTCATGTATGGATGTGAGAGTTGGACTGTGAAGAAAGCTGAGTGCCGAAGAATTGATGCTTTTGAACTGTGGTGTTGGAGAAGACTCTTGAGAGTCCCTTGGACTGCAAGGAGATCCAACCAGTCCATTCTGAAGGAGATCAGCCCTGGGATTTCTTTGGAAGGAATGATGCTAAAGCTGAAACTCCAGTACTTTGGCCACCTCATGCGAAGAGTTGACTCATTGGAAAAGACTCTGATGCCAGGAGGGATTGGGGGCAGGAGGAGAAGGGGATGACAGAGGATGAGATGGCTGGATGGCATCACTGACTCGATGGACGTGAGTCTGAGTGAACTCCGGGAGTTGGTGATGGACAGGGAGGCCTGGTGTGCTGTGAATCATGGGGTCTCAAAGAGTCGGACACAACTGAGCGACTGAACTGAACTGAATGTGATGGAAGTGTTCGCTAATATTATGTTGGTAACCACTCTGCAGTAAATAAATGCACCAAATCAAAACGTTGTACACTTAAAACTTACCAATGTTATATGTCAATTTTAACAAAACCGGCGGGGGAATTACATTGTAGAAGAGCAGAGGAAAATATTCAACTCTCACTGGTAATTGGAAATGAAATTTTACAACACAAAATACAAAATAAAACACTAAAACATAAAAATGAAATAATGATAGATCCTTGAGTAAACTATGGAAAACAAAGACAAAAGAAGCATAAATTTAGAAAACAAAATAAACGGAAAGAAATAATTCCAATCACAACACATATAATAAGTAGATTAAATACTCTTATAAAATAAAATACTTGATTGGCTCAACAAATAACACTTGTATCTTTTTTAAATAAGAAAAACATAGAAAATATAGGTGGACAAATAAAAATCAATGCTTAGAACATAGTATGTGTCCAGTAAATATTTACTGGATAAATGAATATCAGAAAAACCAATTTACAAAAAGGTAGGGTTGGTAATAGTAACATTAGACACTGTGTGGATATGGTGGCCAGTAGTATTTAACAATTCAATTTATTGGGGAAAAAATGGATTTTCCCAGCTCCTTACAAAGTGAACAATCACTGATACAAGCATGAGAAATAAAACATAAAAACTGAAAACTGCAGCTCTATTTCATGAAAATTCATGCAAAGAAAAAACCGTAAGACCAAGTCCATCATGTCCAAGGAGCACTAATTTTAGCAATCTGGTGATTATGTGGGGGGAATGAACTTCATACATGGCAATAATAGCCATAACACTTAATAGCCAATATTTACCGAGTAACTATTATATCCTTATTTAAAGGTGAGGAAACCAAAATGCAAAACGTCTGAGTATTTTGTCCAAAATTCCATATCTAGTAAAGGGGGATGACAGAATCTGTACCCTGAAGTTTATATCTAGGGCCTACATTCTTAACCTCTTTGCCAAAGGTGAGAAACCACTTCATACATGTAGAAAAGACAGCTGATAAAGTTTCAAAGTCATTCCTAATGTAAAGATCTTACTGAAAAGTAGGAACATGATGCTTGCTCTGTATGTTAAATACTAGTGACCTCAAAATAATCATCATTTTCAACCATGAAATGATGAAATTACTTCTCATGTTTGTATCAGTGATCACTCACTTTTACTTAGGGGCATTCACTTTACTTTTGGAATTAAGACAAAAATCCTTGCATACAATATGTATGACTTTGTTTTCAACAAAGTCTAGTCATTTGCAATTAGACAGGAAAATAAAATAGCAGTCAAAAAACTTAGGAGAGAAAAATGATCCTTTTTTCTGGAAAAAAAATCTGCAATTCACAAAATTACTACAAGAATTCATTAAGTATTAAAGCAAAAATAATAAGATAAAAATATTAGTAAGGCAACTGTTTACAAGATAAATTAACAGAAAAACAAATATGATGGCCAAAAAAACTCACTTTACAATAGCAATTGGAAGTAGAAAATGACTATAGAATATGCAAAACACATGAAGAAAATTACAAGATTTTATTGAGAAAAATAAAAGACAACTAAATGGGATTTTGTAAAAATTTAAATTTTCTCGACGCTAATCTACATTAACGCGGTTCCAATAAATATCCCAAAGGGGTTCTTTTGGGAACAAAGATTATTCAAATGAATATGGAAAATAATTCCCAAAAAAGTACTTAGACAAAGCAATATAGAGTGTATGTATCGAACATTAAACTGCATTGTAAAACTAAGGAAACTGAAACAGTGGGGAATGGAGTAGGAACAGACAGATCAAAATAACAGACTAAGAAATCCAGGAAGAAAAACTTACAAAGAGTGCCTTTTCAAAACAAAGAAGAAAGGATATGCCGTTCAATTTATGATGTCGGGACATCTAGTTAACCACAGGGGAGATAATTAAATCTCTGCCTCACATCAAACATTACATTTCGACAGACTAATAAAAGAATGTAGAAACTGAAATCATAATAGTATTAGAAGATAATATTTATATCATCCCTGGTTTGAAAAGGACTTTCTAGCATATAAGCTGGAGAAGGAAATGGCAACCCACTCCAGTGTTCTTGCCTGGAGAATCCCAGGGACGGGGGAGCCTGGTGGGCTGCCGTCTATGGGGTCGCACAGAGTCAGACACGACTGAAGCGACTTAGCAGCAACAGCACCAGCATATAAGCAGATGTGGATAGTACAAAGAAAAAAAATGAAAAATTTGACTAAATAAACATGTTAAAAAAACTTTCTTGTATGTCAAACTTATCATGAATAAAATTAAAAGGCAGATTACAAATGGGGGATACATTTGTAAAATATATGCTGAAAGGATGATGTCTTTAATATATTAAAGTGTTATTTTACAAATCAGTAAGAAAATGATAAATGATAAAAACAGGTGAGCAGGACAAAGGGCAAAGGAACAGTAAGGGTGCGGAGAAATCCATACAAGTGCCTGATACACAGATGAAGACAGGTTCCTCATCACCAATAATCAAAGACAGGCACATTAAACCAGGACATGCCACTTTATACTGTCAAATGAGTGAAGATCTTTAAGAATATCAACACTCAGCAAAGGACAGGGAAAGGGAAAACAAACAGCATTATGTTTAATTTGGTGGAGACGTGAATTAAAGTACCCTGTCAAAATGTCAAATTGACACTATGTTTCTAAAGATCTCAAACTCTGCATATGTGCTGCTCCAAATTCCAACAATTTCACTACTAAAACACTATGTTAAGGAAAAAATTAGGAATATATAGATGTGGATGTAAGAACAAAGATACTAAATGCTTGTTACTCTTAATCCATGCATGGCAAAAAAAAAAAAAAAGCCTGATGGGACATACGTATTATACAAACAGTAATAGTGTTTAAGGTCCAGGTGGTGGTTTAAAAATATTTTTTGTGTGCTTTGTTGTATTTTCCAAATTGACTACAATACAGATATATCACTTTGGAAACGGAAAACAAACAAAAAGCTCTCTCAAAACTCAATTACAAAGGATATTATTCCCTGACCACCAAAGCATGTAATAAAATTAACAATAATCTTTGTATGTTATTAGTCCTTTTTTGAGACTTTCATCAGACCAGAGAGAGAAGAAAGACTATTATTAGCACCAATTTACAGATAAAAGTACTGAGACCTAGACAGAAATCATTTTTATAAACCCAAGCTCTGGGTTCCAAGGCTCACCTGTCAGGTGCGGACCAAGGTCCCCCAAGCAAGGATGGGGTTCCCCCTCACACCGCCGCCCCTAAAGTTTCATTGCTTGTCCTTACTGTTTAATGTCGCTTATGTCACTTTCTAAAGGCTACCATTTGTTTGGATTGTTGTAGAAACCAATAACACATCTCCACTCTAGAGCTCCCCTTTTATGAACCAGAACGTGCCCACTGCTCCCTGGACATGGTGCAGTGACTCAGTGGTCAGTAACAATCACCCTCCAGCTGCCTCCCTCCCGCACAAGCACCCCCAGAGACCGGAGACCAGGCCCTTTCTGCTCCCACCCAGCACTGGCACCTGTGAGGAGCTGGTGTTCAGGAAGCCTGTGCTGGGTAGTGTTGGGGCTTTTATGCTTCCTGCAGCCCCCTCTCCCCAAAGTAGCAATGCTCAGGAGAGCCCCTGTAGCTCCAGGCATCTCAAGGCGGCTGGGTGGCCGCATGCCTTTCAGAGAAGGGCGATGACAGTAATAACAGTGCCTGCGCCCCTCTAGCATTTTTCATGCAATAACTAGCTGTACTTTTCCAACCAGATATTATCCCTCCTTCCCTGGCAAGCTGCTTTTTACAGAGAATTTTGCTGTTTAGCCAGAATCACTTCTGCTCTAAGAGGCGCAGTCAGGAACGAGAACTCAAGATATGTCATCTCTAAGATCTTCTAATCAGAGGGAGAGGGCGCTGGGCCCGCGACCCCACAAGTCACATACATTCATTCTGGGTCTAATTACGACACGTAGGCAGTAGATGTAGGTGTTAGCCCTGGCAAGGGGAGCGCCAGAAGATTGAAAGTAAATTTTCTATAGAAAAAAATTACATAAAATTACTTGGGATAAACAAGCAGCTAAATTAGACAGTGGGCAGCACTGAGTTTAAAAAGTAACAACATAAACCACATGTACATGGAAACACCCTGGAAGGAAATCAACCAAAGAGGCAAAAAGAAGCGGCTTTCCATATTTTTCTTTCACTTTTCCTTCTCCTTTCTTTTACTCATCTCCCTTCTCTTCCTTTCCCTCCCTTCCTTCCTTCCTGCCTGCCTTCCTCATTTTCTGTTTGCAATCTGATTCTATCACTCACATACTTAAAAATACACACAGGGTTTTTGAGAGGAAGATACCTCAAAGGCAGATGAGTAGTGGGTCACTAGACCTCAAAGCAGAGTCCAGGGAAACAGGTCAGGTTTGGACCCTGTACCCTTCCCTGCAGCTCTGCAGACCTCGGCGTGGCCTCAAGGAAGCCATTCCAGTCTACCAGCCCACACTGAGCACAGACTCCACACTGCTAAGTGCTGGGCACGTCAGGAAGAGAAGTACAGGGTTGCCCCTTGACATACACCATGTCAGGGGGCAAGGGACGGGGTGTGAGCAGATGCCCAGGCAGCAAGAGACAGGCAGAACTGTCAGGACACAAACAAGGTGTGAGGCGAGCATGGTACTCCAGGAGGAGAAAACAGCCCCTTGGGCATTCGGCTAACATTCACAGGCATCTGCTGTGTGTCCAGGACAGTGCTGAGACCAGGGAGGTGTTTGGTCCCTGTTGTTGGAAAGCATAATGCTGAGCTCAGGCACTGGACAGAAGAAGGTGGCAGGGGGGAACATGCAATGTAGGGATTTTTATAAATAGCATTGCTTATATGGAAAGTTATATATGTGAGTATATAATAATAGAGGTATATGTTATATATAATAATTTAGAATTATGCCTTGCTGTAGAAACAAAGAGCTAGGCACTGGGGAATGAGATGTAAGATCAATTCTGATGGGTGAGAGGGCAGGCTGTGTGAGGCATCTGGAGGTGCTGATGAGGAGGAAGACTGTTGTTGCAGAGAGGACCAGGGAAACACTGCTGGATGCTTCCTGAAGGAGCACAGTGAAGGGGAAGCTCTGGGATCAATGTCCAGCAGCCCTGAGTGGATTATCTAAGCTTTCTGCGGTTTGGTTCCTCCTCTGGTATAGTGGGCTTCCCTGGTGGCTCAGAAGGTAAAGAATCTGCTTGCAATGCAGGAGACCTGGGTTCAGTCCCTGGGTTGGGAAGATCCCTTGGAGAAGGGAATGGCTACCCACTCCAGTATTCTCCCCTGGGAAATCCCACGGACAGAGGAGCATGGCGGGCTACAGTCCACGGGGTTGCAAAGAGTCGGACATGACTGAGCAACTAACACTTTCACTTTCACTGTTGCAGTGAGAAGTAACTGTTTCCCCCTACCCCCACCAAGCACCCACTATTTCTTCTTAGGATGAGAGTACCAGGCACCTGCTTTAGAGTAACCACCCCAGCCCCACTCTCTGGGCAACACTGTCCTCATCCCCAGCACCAGGTTGGGGGGAACCTGGTGTCTATCTGACCTTAGGTGCAGCTTTTCCTTCTCTGCATAATGGCTGTCGGAGGATGGGCCCAAGATGCAATGTGGTCCAGCAAGAGGAGACCTCGCAGTTTGAGCTTAAGCAGCTGGGGAGGGGTCGTCTATTGCTTCCCAACTGAGTTCTGAACCCAGTCATGTGTGGAGCCAGTTATCACTGGCCTCTCCAGTTATACATCCCTTTCCCTCTTGCTAAAGACAGTTTGGTTGGATTTCTGACACTTGCGATTATAAATTCTAACTGAGGAACTGCAAGCTCCCAGAGGACAGGAACTGCACATTTGCCATCCCCTGCTCAGCACCTGTGACTGCCCAGTGTCTAGCTGGCCTTTGTGGAATCACTGGAAGGATGATACAAGTGGAATTATGGCATCTCCTCCATAAATCTGCTATATTTTAAAAGAAAAAATGATTCTCAGTAAACACCTTTTCCATTTTGCTTCCCATTATTCTATAAGTGCTTTCTACATTAACTCCCCAAGAGGGACCCTATTAACTCTCTATGGCCATTCACGTCTTAGTGGGAATTTTTATTGAATTCCTTTTCACGGAGAGGCAGTGTGGGCAACCATGATATGGTACCCATTGTTAAGTTATAAGTAAGAACATGCAGGGTGTTTTGGCCACAGAGAGGCTTCACAGGTCATCTAGTTTAATCTCCTGCCTCCAGGTGGCTGGGTTTCTAAACAGCAGGCTGTCCCAAGAGCACAGTGACGCAACTGAGGAGGGAGGCCAAGATGATGTAAAGCTGCCTTTATGACAGAGATGCAGACGTTTCAGGAAGGAGGCACCGCACAAAGTAAGATAGAGGTACAGGGCCCCAGGCCCCCAGAGTCCCCACAGGGACATGGAGCTGTGGGGGAAACTGGTAGTGGGCTTGACTTTATTGCACAGTAACCACTCAAGACAAAGGCCCATCAGACAGGACCACCGGTAGTTCAATTCTCTTGGTCGTTCAGTTCCACATTTAATCACAGCAAAAATCAAAATGATCAGTGCTTTGCCTCCTCCACCTTTCTTTCACTGGACTTGAGTCCATAACTCCTATTAAAATTTCCAAGAAAATGTTAAGCAGCTGGTCAGCATTCTTCCTTTAACTACCCTGGAAGATAGTAAATTACCCTTTTGCCATCGTCTCTCGGGCACTGGGATTTTAAAAAACAAAAAACCACAACTCTCATCGCTTTCCCTCACAGCATCATTTTCTGTCCCTTAATTCACCCTCGTTGTTCATTTTTGGATCTCTTCCAGCCTTTTCACATTCTGCCTAAAATTTGGAGGCCAAAGCTGATGGCATAATGCTGATGCAGACATCTTTCTGATGTGACTTGCAGCCTAAACAATTTTTAGTTGTATCTTTCACATTTAATATTTCAGTGGCTGCCACTTTTCAAATGAAGCTAATTGATTATCCCATCAACACATTCTCAGTATGCATCTGCCCCGGTGGTCCCTCGGAGTCCAGGTGCTTTACCAGGGGCATCACCCGGAATTCATTCTAAAGGCCCATTACCATTAGCAGAGCATACAACTCAATGACATGATCATTAGAAACTCTAATAAGTTCCTTGAGGGCAGGAACCATGTATTTCAGTATTTTGTTTTGAGGTACTTTTTGTGTATCAATCAGCTGAGTATAGCTAAGGAATTGGAAAATTTCTCCCCCAAATTCCTATGTTAAAGTCCTAACCTTCAGTGTGACTGTCTGGAGAAAGGACCTCTAAGGAGGTAAAGCCAGGTGAGCCAAGAGTGCTAGAGACTGGACAGGGGACGCGTAGCAAGTTACTCACTTGTTCTTTACAGATAGTGCATTGGTTTCCAGGCCAGACAGATCTCGGTTTGAATCATGGCCATTATGTTTACTACAAAAGTGGCAGTGAATGTAAGCTCTATGAATCTTGATTTTTGCGTATGTAAAGTGAGGACGATAGCACCAGCCACTTGGAATTGGTGTGATGATTAAACAGGTTACTGAATATAGCCTAACACAAAACAGGTGCTCAATAAATAGTGGCTCCTACTATCATTACTGCCATACATTCATTCACCCATTCATTCATTTAGTAATAACAGTCCATGCACCGCAGATACAGTGGTTACCAACTCCTTCAGGGTATCTTTCACTTGGAGCTTACATTCTAGCTCACTGGACACACAGTAAATTAGACAGTAAATAAGACTATGTTGGATCATCATAACTGCTGTGAAAGAATTATAACAAAGCAATGGACAGTGGAGGGAAGAGAGTGCTCCTAAGAGGAGAAAGTCAGCAATGGTCTTTCCAGGGAGTCACCATTTGAGGGGACACCACATGGTGAGAGGGCAGCAGCGAGAATGAACTCAGGAAGACTTTCAAGGCAGAGGGAAGAGCAAGTGCTAAAGCCCAGAGTGGAAGCAAGGTTGTTCGACTTGAGGGGCAGAGAGAAGACAAATCCTTGTGTCTGGAGCACGGGGAGCAGGCAGGAGAAGGGAGGAGATGAATAGGGAGAGACAGCGGGGGTGAGATCATGCAGGGCCTTGTGGGCTCTGGGAAGAAATTGGATTTTATCCTAAGCATAATGGAAGGCCACCGGAGGGTTTAAGAAGATAAATCATGACCATTACTCTGGGTTTTCCAAAGGCTGACGAGACAATAAGGAAAAGGCTTTATGATGACTGAAGGGTAAAAAAACCAGAGTCGCAGCCCCTGGCAGCGTAAGAGGAAAGGGTCAGAGTGGCGTCAGCCCCAAGGAGTTTATGAGGAACACACACTGTTTGTCACCTTGCCTTGTCACAGATGGCTGTAACGTGGGAGATAGAGGTTGAGAGCCGCCTGGCACAGACGAGCCTGCTTCAGACAGAGCACGGGAGAAACGTGCTTTCTCCATCAGCCACTGCTCTGCCCAGAGGATCTGCACACGGAGGACCCTCCAAGGACCCTTGCTATGGTGGCTCACATGACACTGCAGCGATTCAAATACGCACAGTGGGACTCGGAAGGTCACACCCAGCACACAGCCTTCCAGGACCTCTGCTGTCCCCCCTGCAATACACATCGCATGAAGGATGCCACCCACCTGGGCACCAACCCAGACCAGCAGGCAAACATTGCATGTCAGGACTGAATCTGACCTCCTGTACCCAGTGCCCTTTAGCGCCCTTTAGAACCACCTAATCTTGCTTATTTGCATGTGTAAGTTTTAGATAAGGGATCCTTGAACAGATCCATGTAGCACTAAGCTCTTAAACAGGCCTCTGAAACTTCACCTTTTAAACCCTGCTATGCGGCATCTTCTCAGAAGACTGGTGCTCCAGCCTTTTCACCGTTATGGCATAACAGCCCCAGGGATGGTAAGTCCAAGTCCACTTGACATCTGAAGGACTTCCATTCATCATGAATCCCTTGGTTAAAAATGCAAATGATCCTTGGCAGCCACACAGACCTCTGTGTGAATTAGCTTATCACTCACATTCAACCCTAAGCCAAGACAGCCAAATGTGATGTACAATGAGGGCCAGCTCCGGGGAGGTGGACCCCTTCTCCTGTCCATCAGGTTAGCCTGTCCTGGCTTCCTCCTCATTAGGAATCTCTGAGTGCCCACTCAAAGGCAGCTCCTTTATTTCACAAAGTGAATGAAGAGATGCTTCGAGAAGGATCAGTTCAGTTCAGTCACTCAGTCGTGTCCAACTCTTTGCAACCCCATGATTCACAGCACGCCAGGCCTCCCTGTCCATCACCAATTCTCAGAGTTTACTCAAACTCATGTCCATTGAGTCGGTGATTCCATCCAGCCATCTCATCCTCTGTTGTCCTCTTCTCCTCCTGCCCCCAATCCCTCCCAGCATCAGAGTCTTCCAATGAGTCAACTTTTCACATGAGGTGGCCAAAGTATTGGAGTTTCAGCTTTAGCATCAGTCCTTCCAATGAACACCCAGGACTGATCTTTAGAATGGACTGGTTGGATCTCCTTGCAGTCCAAGGGACTCTCAAGAGTCTTCTCCAACACCACAGTTCAAAAGCATCAATTCTTCGGCACTCAGCTTTCTTCACAGTCCAACTCTCACGTCCATACATGACCACTGGAAAAACCATAGCCTTGACTAGATGGACCTTTGTTAACAAAGTAATGTCTCTGCTTTTTAATATGCTATCTAGATTGGTCATCTCCTCCTCTGTCATCCCCTTCTCCTCCTGCCCCCAATCCCTCCCAGCATCAGAGTCTTTTCCAATGAGTCAACTCTTCGCATGAGGTGGCCAAAGTACTGGAGTTTCAGCTTTAGCATCATTCCTTCCAAAGAAATCCCAGGGCTGATCTCCTTCAGAATGGACTAGTTGGATCTCCTTGCAGTCCGAGGGACTCTCAAGAGTCTTCTCCAACACCACAGTTCAAAAGCATCAATTCTTCGGCACTCAGCTTTCTTCACAGTCCAACTCTCACATCCATACATGACCACTGGAAAAACCATAGCCTTGACTAGACAGACCTTTGTTGGCAAAGTAATGTCTCTGCTTTTCAATATACTATCTAGGTTGGTCACAACTTTTCTTCCAAGGAGTAAGCGTCTTTTAATTTCATGGCTGCAGTCACCATCTGTAGTGATTCTGGAGCCCAAAAAAATAAAGTCTGACACTGTTTCCACTGTTTCCTCATCTATTTCCCATGAAGTGATGGGACCAGAGGCCATGATCTTCGTTTTCTGAATGTTGAGCTTTAAGCCAACTTTTCACTCTCCACTTTCACTTTCATCAAGAGGCTTTTTAGTTCCTCTTCACTTTCTGCCATAAGGGTGGTGTCATCTGCATATCGGAGGTTATTGATATTTCTCCCGGCAATCTGGATTCCAGCTTGTGCTTCTTCCAGCCCAGCGTTTCTCATGATGTACTCTGCATAGAAGTTAAATAAGCAGGGTGACAATATACAGCCTTGATGTACTCCTTTTCCTATTTGGAATCAGTCTGTTATTCCATGTCCAGTTCTAACTGTTGTTTCCTCACCTGCATATAGGTTTCTCAAGAGGCAGGTCAGGTGGTCTGGTATTCCCATATCTTTCAGAATTTTCCACAGTTTATTGTGATCCACACAGTCAAAGGCTTTGGCATAGTCAATAAAGCAGAAATAGATGTTTTTCTGGAACTCTCTTGCTTTTTCCATGATCCAGCAAATGTTGGCAATTTGATCTCTGGGTGGCATCACTGACTCGATGGACGTGAGTCTGAGTGAACTCCGGGAGTTGGTGATGGACAGGGAGGCCTGGCATGCTGCAATTCATGGGGTCACCAAGAGTCGGACACGACTGAGCGACTGAACTGACTGAGATTGGTCATAACTTTCCTTCCAAGGAGTAAGCATCTTTTAATTTCATGGCTGCAATCACCATCTGCAGTGATTTTGGAGCCCAAAAAAATAAAGTCTGACACTGTTTCCCCATCTATTTCCCATGAAAAGATGGATCAGAGCTAGCTAAATGAGGAACATTAAAACATCCTGCCCACTAATGTGCCCCAGGTCTGGACCCACAGCTTTCTTATTTAATGTTGTGGGGGGAGAATTTCTATTTATCTTCAGCAATCTCCTCATGGTCTCTGCTCTCCTGAGACTGGCACACAGTCATCAGTAACCGTACTGGCCTTGGCAATGATGCCATCCTCACTAACAAGCTATGTCTCAGCTGTGTAATTGCCAGTTAAAGAGCACCACATCCTAATTAACCTCTTCAGGGAACAAAAATAAAAACATTAAGAATTTCAGACTTAGCAGGACCTGAGCACAACCTCTTATCATACAGATAAGGAAATTATGTCTGAGGATGATTAAGGGCCAAGGGCCCACGGCCAATTAGTAGAATGCCAGAACCCGAAGCTGGATTTCTAGATCGACAACCAAAGTGCTGGGTCACTCCAGCAGCCAGGATGAGCTGTCCACATTCTTGCCCTCTTTATCTCTTAAAATACGTCGATCAAACATGTATCATGCTGAGATCCAGGGTCATGGGAAGACATAATGGCTCATTCATTCTTTTAATAACTATCTGTGCAGGCATGCATGCTAAGTCACTTTCAGTTCAGTTCAGTTGCTCAGTCGTTTCCGACTCTTTGCGACCCCATGAATTGCAGCACGCCAGGCCTTTAGTCATGTCCAGCTCTTTATGACCCTATGGACTGTAGCCCACCAGACTCCTCTGTCCATGCAGATTCTCCAGGCAAGAATACTGGAGTGGGTTACCATGCCCTCCTCCAGGGAATCTTCCTGACCCAGGGATCGAACCCAGGTCTCTTCTGTCTCCTGCATTGGCAGGCAGGTTGTTTACCACTAGTGCCACCCAGGCAGCCCAATAACTCTCTGTCTTGTGCTGTACTTACTTGCTCAGTCGTGTCTGACTCCTTGTGACCCCACAGACTGTAGCCCACCAGTCTCCTCTGTCCAAGGGATTCTACAGGCAAAAATACTGGAGTGGGTTGCCATGCCCTCCTCCAGGGGATCTTCCCAACCCAGGGCAATAACTATCTACTGAGCAGCTATTATGTATGAGACACAGTAAGGGTGCTGGTTAACAGCATTGCTTTTCTAGGTAAACAGCTTTGATTCCTGGCAGTGGGATTTACTAACTAAAATGAGACGTTGACACTAAGCACACAGAGTTACTGAGTGGTGAAGTGCAGTGATATTTAGGAGGGGCTTGGCCTAATCTTTGGCCTGTAGTATGTAATCAGTATGCTATAACTGTCTTCATTCTCCTCCCCATGCAGCTGGGAGAGATGAAAGGATCCGTGAAACCTCGTTATCAAGCACTGGACAGTAAGAAGTGGTGTTGGGGTGGTGAGGAAGAGCAGGTGAACAGAGAGAAAGTGAGATGAGAACTTAGCTGGATCTTGCAGGATATAGAAAAGGTATTCACAACTAGAAGCCGCCCCTGTGTAGAGCTGGAAATAAGGAAGCTGTGAGAGCAGGACGGGGGGCACTTGAGACATCAAGGATGGCCTTGAAACTCCCATCAAAGGAGCGGGAATGATGCCCAGTGACCTCCAAATCAGCCATTGAGACCTCCGTGTGAAGGAGCTTACTGGCCAAGAGTGAGGAGGCACCATGGATGCTTACAGGAGTGCTGCTGGGCAGACTGGGGCCAGAGACACCTTCACAGGGAACCAGGGATAAGGATAAAGGGTCAGGGATGGTTGGATCTGAAAGATAAGGGGGCAGAACGTGTAGCCAACCTGGATGTGACCAACGTGGGACCAAGAGGGACTTGTGAGCAAATGGAGCTTGTGCGCTCAGGTGGATGGAGCTGACTGTCTTCATCTTTAAAGGGACCCGGCGAGGAAGTTTCCCAGTCCTCCTCCTCCCGTCAGCAGAGGGGCAGGTGGAATGACACCCTGTGAACATCCATGGAAGCATGAGTGGAGTGGGCAGTGAGGACTCCTGAGCACACCCTCTGCCTAGAGAGCCTCACAGCACCCAGACTCTCCCCAAAGGACGGCTAATGTGCTGCCTCTCAGTCACCACATGCTTCCTCTGCCTCTCTTTTTGTTTCTAAGCTGCTGGAAAACGAGAGGTTTCAGTGGAAGATGAAAAATTATCCCTTATTTTTATTCTGTGTCTGAACACCTTCCACTTCTCTGTAAATTGAAGGGTGCATTTTGGTGCTTCGTCTAATGCTTGGCTAACAGAACCAGAGAATCAAGAATTAGTCAAGGTTCTAGAAAGACTGATGCAGGCCGATGCTTCATAGAGACACATTACTCTCACCCAAAACTGCTCTGATTCCTCATTGAAACTGGGGTGCTCCCCATAACCCTGGGGAGGGGGCTCCATTCCCTCTTCCTCTCAGTTTTAATCTCCCAACTGTGAGCATGAGTGTGGTCATGGCAATACTGGCCAGTGTCATAAGCATTCCAGACACAGACTGCTGTTAAACAACCAGGAATCACCTTTGAAAATGCAGGCCAGAACTGACCCTGTAAGAACTGTAAACTCAAGAGCTGAGGGAACTCAGAGCACCAAGAGTCATTCACATTTTATCGATTTCCTCTCACTTCTTCCCATTATTTGGCAACATCAAGGTGTGAGATAGCCACAAGCACACACACACTGAGTGGGCTGTGGGGTGGTGACCAGCAGGGTTCGTGGCCCAGATAGGTGTGCAGCTCTGGGCTCAGGCAGGAGGATCCTAGCGAGCCCCCAGTGGCCTAGGATCAGCCTCACTCTGCCTCCATCTCCCAGCCCCAACGAGTATGGTGCGCTCACCTACAAGTCTGTAAACCAGTCTAAAAAACAAGTCTGTAAAAACAAGTCTGTAATGAGCTAACTTAACTCCCACTACTTGGACAGCCCGTGCTGGGCATGAAGATGAACCCTCATCATCAGGCTCCATCCAAGCACCACGGCATCACCTTGGTGATGCCTGCCAGTTCACTTTAGGGGCGTAATTCATGGATTCATGAATGGCGTAATTCATGGATGGCAGTCCTTGAGCCATGTGCATGCATGGTAAATTGCTTCAGTCACGTCCGACTCTTTGCAATCCAATGGACTATAGCCCACCAACTCCTCTGTCCATGGGATTCTCCAGGCAAGAAAACTGGAGTGGGTTGCTATGCCCTCCTTGAGGCAATCTTCCCAACCCAGGGATCAAACCAGCATCTCTTACAACCCCTGCACTGGCAGGCGGGTTCTTTACCACTAGTGTGCCCCTTGAGCCATGGTTGGAGGTAAAATGCCACAAGCTGTCCTGTTGTTTCAGTAGTAATTTCTAGGATCTACCATCATGGCTCCAGGAACAAGTTGTCTTTAATAAAGGGGCATTGCCCACAGGACAGTGAGCTACCCATCAGGCTCGACCATAGCCCAAGGAGCTCTGCTCTGCCTGCCAAGCCCTTGCTCTGTTGCCTTCCCCTCCCCCACCCAAGGTCTGGGTATGTGGCCTTCAGTTCCTCCCCCAGACTGTGCTCCCACCCCCTCAGGGCTTTGCTCCTGGGATTCCCCTGGTCTAGACACCCTCCTTCCACCTGCCCCTGCCAGGCCAGCTGCTCTGTCCTCCAGTAGACATCCCATCCCGGGAAGGGTACCTTGTCCAGGTCAGACACCCCATGCCCCACACGGCATCACATGTCACTGTGACTCGCACATCTGCCCTTGTCATGTGGCCACTGTGTCCCCAGCACCCAGGGCACAGCCTGGCACATATGACTCTGCGAACATTCGGTGACTGGTCAGGGGACAACAAGGGAGTGATGTTGAAATGCCGGCTAAACTGCCACCTTGCTCTCCCACAAGCCTAGGCCACCGTGCCCTGGCCCACATGGCTCCTTTTAGCTCAGGTGACTTGACAACCAACAACGCGGATGAGTCAGTATGGCAAGGAACATCACACCCACTTTAGAAAGGAGCAAATGTCTGGTAAAAATCGGTTCTTCTATGGAGGCAGAGTGCAATGATTTCTTGCTAGTAATTGTGACCACATGATGAGTCATCCTGACCAGAATGTGCAGGGCAGGAAGAGTGCCCCTCCAAGTCTGGCCATGAGACCATACCACACACATGCCTCTACATCCTTCCCAGGCTGGCTTGGGTGCTGACACCCAGGCCACTCTTGGAAGCTGCCATCAGCTTGGGTCCCTGAAAGACCATGTGGAGGACAGCTGCCTTGACCACCTGAACACCTGTCCAGAAATGTCTCTGGAGCAAGAAATCAACTTCTGTTGTGTTGAGACACTGAAACTGTGGGGCTGATTTGTTGCTGTAATCTATCAAACCTTCACACATACCCAAGCTTAGAAAAGATAAATGGTTCTCCCAAAATACTATCCACCAATGCCAGCTCCAGAATTCACATTTTAATTAAGGGATCTTCCCACAGTTCTTTGCTGGACTACACTCACCACAGGGGATTTCGTTCAGCTGTCTCCTTCTGTCTTTTCTGATACCACTAGACATTGGCTACCAGGGGCCCACCTAGCACCAACCCCAGTACACAGAAGGCTCTCACTGCAAGGAGATCAAAACCAACCAGTCCTAAGGAAATCCACTTTGAATATTCCTGGAAGGACTGATGCTGAAGTTCCAGTACTTTGGCCACCTGATGCAAAGAGCCAACTCATTGGAAAAGACCCTCAAACTGAGAAAGGTTGAAGGTAGGAGGAGAAAGGAACAACAGAGGATAAGATGGTTGGATGGCATCACTGACTCAATGGACTCAAACTCAACTGACTTTGAGCAAGCTCCAGGAGACAGTGAAGGACAGGGAAGCCTGGTGTGCTGCAGTTCATGGGGTTGCAAAGAGTCGGAAATGACTTAGTGACTGAACAACAACAGCAACATAATTTTTCCCATGTGCCAGGCTCCATCCAAAGGTTATTATAAATCTTCACTTAATTCTCTTAACTTCATGAGGTACATATGATCATCATCTCCATTAGGAATGAGGAGACTGAAGTACTGCTGCCTCCCTGGTGACAACTGAAGCAGCTAGAAGTCCCCCAGCCAGGTCAGAGCATTTCTAACCCTGAACTCACTCCAGAGCCCACAAGCCTCCACAAACGGTGACATCCTGCTTCAATAGAGACTCGCTGTTTTAGAGTCACTGCTTCAGATTTCTGTTGAATGTTTGGCGCTTTTTTTTGTATAACATTACTCATCTATAATAACATTTATTTTCTACAGAGAAGGAAAAGCAAGCAGTAAAATGGGTTTTTTAATAAAAAAAAAATCTCCTATGGTTGTATTTATGCAGCAGCCCACAAACACTGATCCAAACCACGACGAGAAGACAATGGCTTTGTGTAACCGTTTCTCTTTTCTCAGGCAGCACAGCCAACCTTTTGGAGTGTGACACCCAATTTGCTTGTTTGGATTTTGTGACACGTTTCTCCCCTCCACCCTCAAACGCAGCTGAAACTGCTGTATTCTGCATATTTGTTTTTCTTTTGAAGCAAATGGTTTTGAGAATCCTGTGCCAGCCCTTGAGACAACTGGAGACACCCTGGGGTGCTGTAAAACTGACAGTGGGAATCACTGATCTGACAGAAGGAGAAAGGGCGCAGGGAAAATTGGTGTATCAGCATCTTCCGGAGCTGCAGTGCGACCCAGGCAGCCCAAGTGCAGCCGCTGCTCACACCCAACTTCAAGGTGAGAGCAGGTGAAATCCTCCTTGCAGGACTCCCCGCCCTTCACTGGCTGTTCCAGGGTAGCTCACACAGCAGTTTCCAAGGGCCCCTACAATCCTGAGTCATGTGACCAGTAGTTTTATATTCAGCACTAGCCTAGGCACCTTCCAACCACACTGTATATAAGAACATCATCCCTGTCTTCAAGGACAGGGTAGTCAAGGCAAGGTGATGAGACTCACACATATTATGCTTTCTTGCATCATGGAGAAGATCCAATCATACACAGTAACAGCACCTCATCTCCTCCTCTGAGGAATCACTGTGGTCTGGGCTTCTGTGAGGTGGGACCCTACCCCAACCATGGTGCCCCATCCCTACAAGGTCTCCAAATACAGAAGACGCTTTGGCAGAGGAGAGCCAAGCAACCCCTTGCTAATAGCTGGACTCAGGTGCCATGCTCCAGTGTAGCAATCTGGCAAACAGAGCTGGGGCAGAGATATAGACCAAAGCAGGTCCTAGGTGGGGTCTGTGTGCTCCAAACACTAATACTCACAAACTCGGGTCTGGATCCCGCCACACTTACTTGATCTGCAACAGCCAAGACACAAGAGAAGGATGTGCCCCAATGCCCAATATATGGACCCACAGGAGGCAGTGCCCAGACCTGACATGGGGCCAGGTGCCAACACCTGGGGCAGGGACGGATGAGCCTGGAGACAAGACTGGCCCGGGTGGAGTCAACAGTCTTCTTTGCGAGGAGAGCTAATGCAAAAAAAGATGGGTTCCAGCCACCCTGACTGATCCTCTCCTCGTGTCTCTCTGGGCAACACTGATGTGACTTTCTTTTCATTTTTTTTTTTTACAGCATCTCTCTGTCAAAATCTTAGCAACATTCTCAGTGACACATTCTATCATGTAATAAATACAAGGTACCACCTTTGGAGAAAGTGCTGCCCTCCAGTGCTACGAGTGAGAGGCATGAAAGGCGGCTGGAGCCTGGACTGCGGTGGCCACCTTGCCAGGGAGAGACCCGCAATGGTGAGTTTTAGAATTATTTTTACCAGGGAGTCAGGAGGCCTTGAGCATCCTACTTCTGCTGCTAAAGATCAGCTGGGAAGAACTAGGGCTTGAGCTGCATGTGGCATAGCCCTCCCTGCACAAGAGAAAGCAAGCCCTGCCTGGCTGAGCTAGTGACCTAAAGGAATATGGTTCCAAGGAGGTCTCTCATCTCGGGGGGAAGGTACAGCAATAGAATAAGCAACAAGTCATTTTATTTGCTAAGACTATGAGCTACAACCTGAAATAAATCAGTGTGAAATGAGAAAACAGAAAGAGAAAGATGATCCTTCTCAAATTGCCAGTCAAGTTTTGGTTTACAAAATCACAGGTTAGTGATAGGAATGGCAATCATCAGATGCCTCGGTCATAGTCCTAGTCTCAAATGAATGATATTAAAGTGTTCTAGTGAGCTCATTCCTGGCGTCCATCACTGTACTATGTAACGCTTCAATAATCTGTGTCCCTTTACCATGGGATGAGAAACCAAGAACAAAGCTCCAGCAGGCAAAGCTGGACAGGGAGTGGTCCCTAAGCCAGCTCTGCAGCAGATAGAATTTGTCGTTGCTGTTCCATCGCTCAGTCACGTCCGACTCTTTGTGACCCCGTGGACTACAGCATGCCAGGCTTTCCTGTCCTTCACCATCTCCTGGAGTTTGCTAAAACTCATGTTCATTGAGTCAGTGATGCCATCCAACCATCTCATTCTCTGTCACCTCCTCTCCCCCTGCCTTCAATCTTTCCCAGCATCAGGGTCCTTTCCAATGAGTCAGCTCTACCCATAAGGTGGCCAAAGTATTAGAGTGGTAGACAGAATACTGTTCTCAAAGGTGCCCATGCTTAATCCCTAGAACCTGTGAACATGTTGCCTTACATGGCAAAAGGGACTTTGCAGATGTGATTGAGTTAAAGGTCTTAGGGTGTGATTATCTTACAGCCTCCTGGTGGGGCCAATGTAATGACAGGGTCATCATAAAAGGGAGGCAGAAGGGACAGAGAAGATGCGACAATAAGAACATAAGCCAGAGTGACATGGGGCCATGAATCAAGAAGGCAAGTAACCTCAAGAAGCTAAAAACTATAAGGAAGCAGATTCTCCCTCAGAGTCTCCAAAAGGAAGCACTGGCTGGTGTTTGTCTGAGGCTACACAGACTAAGCAACCTTTATAACTTCCAGAAATCTACAGCTACTACAAATGCTCCTCACAGTATCATCTCCGTGCGGTACATTTTTTTAAAAATCCATAGCATAGAGAATTATATTGAGTAGAATCTCCAGGTCTGAGTTTGAGAACATGTGCAGTTGTGTAAAAAAGCCTCCATTGTAATACAGCTGCGGAAGTAGGCATGCTGGTTAGTGTAGAGCTTCCGAGGACTTTCTATGAAGAACTGAGACCCCTCTCATGAGCCACTTATAAACAGACCCCGAGCTTCAGAGTTGGGTCTTATCCACCCCATGGGGACTTCTGGTTCTCCAAACACAAGAGGGCAAACATACCCATCACACAGCACACAGCTGGGCTTGCTCTGATGGCCCAGGTCAGAGCTCTCGCTAAAGTCGGCAGTGGCACGGTCACCTGCAGTTATCCTGACTCAGAGCGGCTAAGTCCCAGGCGGGCCGCCCACCAGCCTCCTAGAGCACTAAGCCTGATCCTCCCTTTGCTCAAAGGCCCTGTGCTCCTGGAGAGAACCAGCCATCAAGAGGCCAAAACACACCCAGAGCAGCCGGCCCCCTGCCCCACAGGGACAAACCCTGCAGATGCTCATCTCTGTTGTGACACTCTTGAGCCACGGTCCCAGGAACTTCCTGCCACCCACAAGCAGTACCTTGTGGACCTAAGAGCTAATGCAGGAAACCAAAGAGGGCCTGGAGGGCCTTATCATGGACTAGCAGCTACTGAAAATAACCCCTGTGGTCATTATGTAGCTTGACACTTTACTTACGAAACTGATTTGGGATTTCTGACTTGAAGAACTACAAGAGAATAAATGTATGCTGTTGTAGGCCACACAGATGGTGGCAATTCATCACAGTAGGGACAGGAGACACATGAGCTCTCCATGAGCAGTCACCTCCATGCCACTCTGGGCAGGACAGACTTCCAGCAAAGCCAGCTGAGGACAGATCCTTGTCCTCAACTTCACCTCATGTTAGAGATGATTCTTCCTGTATGCACACCTCAGAGCAGACTAACCTAGATCCCCACTGAGGAAGAGGGATGGCTGATCAGACCCTGAGGACTCTCCATCCTGACTCACCACCCTTTCCTGCCTCCTGACCTCCCTCCAGCAGCTGGCAGCTGCCCATCCCCACCCCCACCCATCCTCACCTCCCACTAGGAGAGGGGCCTGCAGTAACAGAGCTGTGCCCCCTCACTCACACATCCAAAGGGACCCCTCAGGCTGAAACAAGTCACTTTAGAAGATAAACTGGTTGCATTTTAAAAAGCAAAAATAAGAAAAAAAAATTTTAATCAAAACCTCCTACACAGTAGGAGTCTACGTGTTCAAGTTAACAAATCATCCTAAACTATTTGATGCAAATAAAATTTGTTCTGATAAGTAAACAAACAAAAAAAAGTTATTTTTATATCACTTGAGTTTCAAGAAAGGTCAGTCGGTCTGTAAGGTCTCTGCCATTTCCCAGCCAGCCAAGGTCTGCTCTGCTTTCCGCAACCTGGTCTAAACGCCAACAAGTCCAGGCACAGGAAGGAACCAAGCCTCAGGGTAAGGTGCAAGGAAAATTTATTGTTGATCTTGTCTAGTACACTTAACTACGGTAACGAGTTTCTTATATGCTGATGTATTTCTTCTCACTGCCCATTTTGCTTTTATTCCTGGTGATAAAAGTCTTGGGTAACTCCATCCTTTGTGTATTCATTACTATACTATTCTTGTGTTATCATTAAACCCAGACTCATAAGGTCCAGTCCTGGAAGAATAATGTGGTTGAAGGAACATAGCCCCAAGGTCAAAAATCATTTTAACAAACAGCACAATTTCTTTACTTGCTTTTTTCTAAAACAGCTACTGGGATATACATATGTAAATTATGGTAGCATCCTTTTCCTCCTTGCCTCTTTGCTCTTGCACTCCTGGCTGTCCTAAGCATGCTCCCCACTACTGCTGTAACCCCTTCATTCCCAGCTGCCCTGGCTTTTCCTCCATGCAACTACCTCTTTGGGGCTTCCCGAGTGGCACAATGGGTAAAGAATCTTCCTGCCAGTACAGGTAACGCAAGAGACTCGGGTTTGATCCCTGGGTCAGGAAGACCCCCTGGAGAAGGAAATGGTAACCCATTCCAGTATTCTTGCCTGGAAAATTCCATGAACAGAGGAGCCTGGTGGGCTACAATCCATGGTGTCGAAAAAAGTTAGACTTGACTGAGCATGCACACAACCATCTCTTTATCCGTTTAATACATGGACCAAATTGTCTCTTCCTGAGCAGAGAAGAAGAATAGAGGGTGTCAAAACTGGGCTGGAAATGATAAGACTGTCTTTGGTTGATGGAAAGAAGTGGAGAGGTAGCATTCACCCTAGAATTAATCAGAGTGTCAGATACCGTCATCACAGTACATGCGACACTGTCTCACCTATACAGAGACTGAACTCCTCCAGGGCAAGGACCATGCTTTGCTCATCTTTCTTTTCCTAGTGCCAAGCAGAGAGCCTCACACACACAGCAGACAGTCAGTAAATGGATGATAAGCTGAGCTCATGGTTCAATATGTTCCTACCCACTGGCCTCTGTTTAGCAGCAGATCTTACCCCTTTATACATGTTTAGCCATGGAAATATTAGAAAATACAGATCGTCATGAGGAAAAGAAAAGTCATTCAAGTTGACTACTTAGAAATAAGCCTCTTGAGGTTTTGTTTTATATAATTCTATATTTATCTCATTTATTTTTTTTACAAAATATGATCTAACAGTGCATATTCTTTTTATAACCTGCTTTTTTCCTCCTTAACCCGACATTGTAAACAACTTTCCATTTTGACAAACATCACTGTACAACATTGTTTTAAATAGCTGCTTAGCATGCTATAGCATGGATCTATCATAATTATTTTAGTTGCTTTTTCTTAGTTTAAAATAAAAATTATTATTATACATAATCCTGTGATAAACATTTTAAAATTAAAGTGTAAAATTAATTTTTGCACAGAAACAAAGTATAAAATATATGTAGCATATAAAATAACAATGATTAAAATTAGTGTTTACTTAATATAAATACATCATTTTGTAACTTGTTTATTTTTGTTCAATATTTACTAGAATGTTATATCAGTGTTATTACATGTACATGGAATACATTGATTTTCACTGGTTATAGTATTCTGTATCTGTCTTCTTTATATCACTAAAAAGTAAATCACTATAGGCTTGATCACAATTATACATTTTTCCGTTGCTACTCCTTTCAGTTACTTGTAGTTTTAAACTATTACAAATGAAGCTGCTATAACTTTCCTGTTCACGTTTCCTAGCATAAATATACAAGAAGTTCTGAGCGTATATGCCAAGAGTGGAATGTCTGGTTCATATGGTATAACTACTACTAGCTATACTAAATAAGAACAAACTGTTTTCCAAAGGAGTCATACAATTTAGATTCTCCCCCATGGTGTATGCATAAGAGCCCATTGATGTGTGCTCCTTCCTCAGGATGGCTATCACAATTTCTGGTCCTTTGGTTTCCATATAAATTTTAGAACTAGCTTATCAAATTACATACACACACGCACCTACCCCTGATAGTAAGTTAATATACTGATTATTCTGCAATACTGAACTTTCTTATCCATTAATTTAGGCCCTTCAATAAATTGTCAAAACCCTTTTCCCATGAATATCTTACATATTTTAATTATACAAATTCTTAGGAACTTTTTATTTTTAATGTCAGTGATCTGGGTACTATTTTAAATTATGTTTTCTCTTTCTTGCTATAGTATAGAAATGCAATTGGACTTTTGTATATTAATTTTATATTTAACAAGTACATTAAAATATGTTGGTTAATCTGAATTAATTTATTCAGTCTTTTGGATTCTCTATAGAATCATATCATTGTGAATAATCAGTTTCACTTCTTCCTTTTCAGTTTTTATGCTGTTAATTTCTTTTTCTTGTCTTATTGCACTAGTTCTGCCATTCTGCACAATGTTCAATAAAAACGGCTTTAGCAGGAACCCTGATCTTGCTTATAATCTTGCTCATTAAAAGGGAATGCTTTTAATGTTTCTCAAAAACAGTATTTGCTGTAGGTTTGTCACCTTTATTTTCGTATAATTTCAAACTTACAGAAAACAGCAAGAATAGTACAAGACACTTTTTTTTAAGTCAGATTCACCATTTTGCCCTATTTGCTTACCATTTATCTCTTACCTCCCTCTCTACATTTCTCAGGTGGTGCTAGTGGTACAGAACCTGCCTGCCAATGCAGGAGATATGAGACTCAGGTTCCAGCCCTGAGTCAGAAAGATCCCTTGGAGAAGGTCATGGCAACCCACTCCAGTATTCTTGTGTGGAGAATCCCATGGACAGAGGAGCCTGGCGGACTACAATGCATAGGGTCGCAAAGAGTGGGACACAATTGAAGTGACTTAGCATGCTACAGATAGATAGATACACACATACATGTATATATGTGTGTGTGTATATATACAGACATGCATACTTTTAAGTGCAATGGCACCCCACTCCAGTACTCTTGCCTGGAAAAGCCCATGGATGGAGGAGCCTGGTAGGCTGCAGTCTATGAGGTTGCTAAGAGTCGGACACGACTGAGCGACTTCACTTTCACTTTTCACTTTCATGCATTGGAGAAGGAAATGGCAACCCACTCCAGTGTTCTTGCCTGGAGAATCCCAGGGACGGGGAAACCTGGTGGGCTGCCGTCTATGGGGTCGCACAGAGTCGGACACAACTGAAGCGACTTAGCAGCAGCAGCAGCATATATGTAATTATACACAGATAATTTCTTACAGGAAACCAGACTGAATTTTTTGGCCAGCCCAAAACATACACATGCATGCTTTGGGGAGAACTACTTGTGAACAAGTCAAAGGCGTAATACCCACTCCCGTATTCTGGCCTAGAGAATTCCATGGACTGTATAGTCTGTGGGGTTGCAAAGAGTCAGACACAACTGAGCGACTTTCACTTTCACTTAAAGGCATAACGTGCCTTTAACCCTAAGCATATATTTCCTAAAATCAAAACATTTTTCTGCAGTACCATTGTACAGTTCAGCATTGCTACAATTATCTAATTCACAGCCCAAATTCAAATTTTGTCAAATGTCCCAGTAGTGTTCTTTATATCTATTTTTCTTTCCTACTCCACCTTCAACCCAGGATCACAGATTTAGTTATGTTTCTTTAGTCTCCCTTTATCTGGAACACCTTCTCAGCTTTTCTATGTTTCTTGACCTCAATATTTTTGAAGATTACAGGCAAGTTATTTTCTAGACTATCTCTCAACCTGGATTTGTCTGATACTTTCTCATGACAAGATTCAAGTTATAAAATTTTCACAAGAATACTACAAAACTGACATTTTCTCCACAGTACATCATATCAAGAGGTACATATTTTAGCTGGTTCTGATACCAGTGATGTTAGCTTCAAGGGTAAGGTGGTATCCACCAGTGTCTCAAAGTAGAGTGAGTAATTACCCTTAAGAAGTACTTTCAGAATCTAATATTCTGCTCCTTATCAAATTTTGGCTATTGGTTTTCAGTATCCACTGATGGTTTTTTTTTTAACTACATACTTCCTTTTATATTTCTTATCTGGCATTACACCAGAAGGAAGAGCTTTCCGTTATCCCTGTTTATTCATCCATTCATGTAAGAATGGACTCACAGATTCCTGTTTTAGTCAGTGTGGTATAATCCTGCTCCAGTTATCTCTTGTTGTGGAACCAATCATTCAGAAATCTAGTGGCTTGAAGCAACACCACCTATTTCATTACCTCTCAGTTTCTATGGGTTGGGAATCTTGGCAGGACTGATTCTAGCTCAGGGCCCTCATGTGTCTGAAATCAGACAACATCCAGAACTAGAGCCATGGGGGACTAGCCACTAGAGCCATGGGGGACACTCTCTCTCTCTCTCTCTTCCTGGAGTCTCAGAGTCGCCCCATGAGACAGTCTCACATTGGCTCATTTGGGTCCCCTCAGAGGATGCTGACCTCAGAGTAATTAGACCATTTACATGACAGCTCAGGACTTTACTGTGAGTGATCCAGTCAGCAACACAGAAGACTTGTTACCTTTTTTGACCAAGCCTTAGAAGTCATGCAACATAATTTCTATCATAGTCACAAGCCTGTCCAGATTCAAGGAGCAGGAAATACATCCCATCTCTTGATAGGAAAAACAGCAAAGAACCCTGTGGGAAGGTATGTATGGGACATAGAGAGATTCTGTTACAGACATCTTTGAACAATACTCTCTGCCATGTTCCACCCTTTGACCACAGCCATCTGCACACCTCCCACAGGCACATAAGCTATCTTTTCCTTAATATCCCCAAGTCTATAAGTGCAACAACAAAAATCCATGATGTTGTTATCTAAATCAGGTCCAGGCTCAGCTAAGACTTCTCAGGTAAAATTCCTTGGTTCAGCTTCTTGAGTACTATTCTTAATCTGATGCCTTTTCAAAACTAAAGAAACATAATCTCCACCACCCTCCTATACACCAATTTAAAAACAGTGGGACAAGGACAGTATTTATAGATATTTCCACTGAACAAAGAAAAAAATGTGAAGCACATTTCAATTTTTTATCCACAGCAGTTCTGAAATTCAGCAGCAGCTTATTTCTTGATTACTCCTGCCCAGGAATAATTCTCCATGGCTCTTGGCTGTACCCTCGGAATCATTCTTTTTTTTCCTATAAAAAGTAGCCTGTGTTTGCAGTTTTCTCAGACTGCTTCCTACCCATAGAAGTTACAGCATTCAAGGGCTTCTTCATCTCCTACCGTCTCTTCCATTTTCAATCCAAATGTATACAATGCTTTAAAAAGTATCTTTTTTAATATATTAGTTTACAATGTACCATGTGATTAATTTTATGTATCAACATGGCTGGGCCACCACGCCCAGATTTTGGTCAAACATTTGTCTGGATGTTTCTGTGAATGTGCTTTCTGGATGAGGCTAACATTTAAAATGGTGGACTTTGAGTAGAGCAGGTTAAGTTCTGTCTCTCAGTCGTGACCCACTCTTTGAAATCCCATGGACTGCAGCACGCCAGGCCTGCTTGTCCATCACCAACTCCTGGAGCTTGCTCAAACTCATGTCCATCGAGTTGGTGATGTCATCCAACCATCTCATTCTCTGTCATCCCCTTCTCCTCCTGCCTTCAATCTTTCCCAGCATCAGGGTCTTCTCCAATGAGTCAGCTCTTCACATCAGGTGACCAAAGTATTGGAGTTTCAGCTTCAACATCAGTCCTTCAATAAATATTCAGGACTGACTTCCTTTAGGATGGACTGACTTGATCTCCTTGCAGTCCAAGGGACTCTCAAGAGTCTTCTCCAACACCACAGTTCAAAAGCATCAGTTCTTTGGTGCTCAGCTTTCTTTATAGTCCAACTCTCACATCCATACATGACTACTGGAAAAACCATAGCTTTGACTAGATGGACCTTTGTTGGCAAAATAATGTCTCTGCTTTTTAATATGCTGTCTAGGTGGGTCATAGCTTTTCTTCTAAGGAGCAAGCATCTTTTAATTTCATGGCTGCAGTCACCATCTACAATGATTTGATTTTGGAGCTCCCAAAATATAGTGTGTCACTGTTTCCACTGCTTCCCCATCTATTTGCCATGAAATGATGGGACCAGATGCCATGATCTTAGTTTTCTGAATGTTGAGCTTTATGCCAACTTTTTAACTCTCCTCTTTCACTTTCATCAAGAGGCTTTTTAGTTCCTCTTCACTTTCTGCCATAAGGGTGGTGTCATCTACATATCTGAGGTTATTGATATTTTCCCCTGCATCTTGATTCCAGCTTGTGCTTCATCCAGCCTGGCATTTCACATGATGTACTCTGCACAGAAGTTAAATAAGCAGGGTGACAACATACAGCCTTGACATATTCCTTTCCCAATTTGGAACTGTTGTCCCATGTCCGGTTCTAACTTGCTTCTTAACCTGCATACAGATTTCTCAAGAGGCAGGTAAGGTGATCCGGTATTCCCATCTTTTTAAGAATTTTCCAGTTTGTTGTGATCCATACAGTCAAAGGCTTTGACATAGTCAATAAAGCAGAAGCTGATGTTTTTCTGGAACTCTCTTGCTTTTTTGATGATCCAACAGATGTTGGCAATTTGATCTCTGGTTCCTCTGCTTTTTCTAAATCCAGCTTGAACATCTGGAAGTTCTTGATTCACATACTGTTGAAGCCTTGCTTGGAGAATTTTGAGTATTACTTTGCTAGTGTGTGAGATGAGTGCAATTGTGCAGTAGTTTGAACATTCTTTGGCATTGCCTTTCTTTGGGATTGGAATGAAAACTGACCTTTTCCAGTCCTGTGGCCACTGCTGAGTTTTCCCAAATTTGCTGGCATATTGAGTGCAGCACTTTAACAGCCTTATCTTTTAGAACTTGAAATAGGTCAGGTGGCATTCCATCACCTCCACTGGCTCTGTTCACAGTGATGCTTCCTAAGGGCCACCTGACTTCAGACTCTAGGATGTCTGGCTCTAGGTGAGTGATCACACCATCATGGTTATCTGGGTCATTAAGATCTTTTTTGTATAGTTCTTCTGTATATTCTTGCCACTTTTTAATATCTTCTGCTCCTGTTAGGTCCATACCATTTCTGTCCTTTATCGTGCCCATCTTTATTTTTCTCTTGGTATCTCTAATTTTCTTGAAGAGCTCTCTAGTCTTTCCCATTCTATTGCTTTCCTCTATTTCTTTGCATTGGTCCCCAAGAAAGGTTTTCTTATCTCTCCTTGCTATTCTTTGGAACTCTGCATTCAGATGGGTATATCTTTCCTTTTTTCCTTTGCCTTTAGTTTCTCTTCTTTTCTCAGCTATTTGTAAGGCCTCCTCTGATAACCATTTTGCTTTTTTGCATTTCTTTTTCTTGGGGAAAGTAATTGTAAGTTTCTTTAGAAAAAGAAATTGTACTGCCTCCTGTACAATGTCACAAACCTCTGTCCATAGTTCTTCAGGCACTCTGTTTATAAGATCTAATCCCCTGAATCTATTTGTCACTTCCACTGTATAAGGGATTTGATTCAGGTCATACCTGAATGGTCTAGTGGTTTTCCCTACTTTTTTCAATTTAAGTCTGAATTGCAATAAGGAGTTCATAATCTAAGCCACAGTCAGCTCCCAGTCTTGTTTTTGCTGACTGGATAGGGCTTCTCCATTTTTGGCTGCAAAGAATATAATCAATCTGATTTCAGTGTTGACCATCTAGTTATGTCCATGTATAGAGTCGTCTTGTGTTGTTGGAAAAGGGTGTTTGCTATGACCAGTACGTTCCCTTGGCAAAACTCTGTTAGCTTTTGCCCTGCTTCATTTTGTACTCCAGGGCCAAATTTGCCTGTTACTCCGGATATCTCTTGACTTCCTACTTTTGCATTCCAGTCCCCTAAGATTAAAAGGATATCTTTTTTGGTGTTAGTTCTAGAAGGTCTTATAGGACTTCACAGAACCGTTCAACTTCTGCTTCTTCAGCATTACTGATTGGGGCATAGGCTTGGGTTACTGTGATATTGAATGGTTTGCCTTGGAAATGAACAGAGATCAGTCTGTCATGTTTGAGATTGTAGCCAAGTACTGCATTTCAGACTCTTGTTGACTATGAGGGCTACTCCATTTCTTCTAAGCTATTCTTGCTGACAGTAGTAGATATAATGGTCATCTGACTTAAATTTGCCCATTCCAGTCCATTTTAGTTCACTGATTCCTAGAATGTCTATGCTCACTTTTGCCATCTCCTGTTTGACCTTGATTCATGGACCTGACATTCCAGGTTCCATGTGATATTGTTCTTCACAGCATCAGACTTTACTTCCATCACAGTCACATCCACAAGTGGGCATCACTTTGCTTTGGCTCCTACGGTAATCCTATTATGGATTATTAGTCCTATTATGGTAATCCTCCATAATGTGGGTAGGCCTCAAGCAGTCAGCTGAAGGCCTGATGAGAACAAAACTGACCTCCCCTGAGAGGGAAGGAATCCTGTCAGTGCAGGGCCTGTGGACTCAGACTGCAACTCTTCCCTGGGTCTCCTACAGCCTGCTGGCCTAAGGGTCAGATTTTGGACTGGTGAGCCTCTACAATCATGCAATCCAATTCCTAAAAATAAATCATTCTATATAAACATATCCTGTCAGTTCTGTTTCTGTGCAGAAATTTGACAAACAAATTTAGACAAAAGTCTAAATCTCTTTTAGACAAAAGTCAAACCCACAAACCTCTTCAAAATAAACTCTACCAGATCTTGGGCCCCCATGAGGCTGCTATGGGGCAGTGCTCTTTCAGTAGAAAGGTATAATCTTAAGATCTGGAGACACTTTTCTTTCTCTCTTTTTCTGATTGTATAAGAGTCAATGATACCTTAAAATTTGGGGGAGTTTTAAAAAAAGATTTTTATAGACCTTCCATGGATTTGATCTTTGCCTTGAAACTGTTTCTTAATTTGACCACTTTTTGCTACCAACTTTGAGAGGCTGAAAATGAGAAAGAATTTTCAAAGTCAGTGAGTCCTGGCTCCTTACATCCTTAGCTCATCTCTCTCATGTTTCATCACAGGAAGCAGTAGCCAGGGGGTACTGTGAATATTCTGCCTGCTAATATGTTTAGCTGGATCATTTAATTCATTTGGCATATTTCTTATTATTATATTATCACTGGTGACAATATTACCAAACCATCCTCTTTCATCCAGCTTTTAATAATGCTTTCCTTTCTTGCCTCTAAGCTCTCACTGAGGGCCTCCTCAAGGCTCTTCAGGTTTCTGCTAACACTCTCATAAAGCCCTTAAAGCTCTTATCAGCCATCTCTTCAAGGCCCATCCTGCTTCTTCCTCTCATCCAGTCCCCAAACCAGTGTTACATGCTTTGATTTTTTTTGCTGTGGTACCATTTCACAACCAGGTCCCACATCTATTATGATTACCTGCTGCTACGCAGTGGATCACCTCAAAACTTAGTGACTTATAGCAACGAGTTTTTTCTATTGTTCTCAGTATTTCTGTAGGTCAGAAACTTGGGAAGGGTACAGCTGGGTGGTACAGCTGCACTCAGAAGCTCTTATGCAGTGGTAGTCAGATGGTGGCTGAAGCTACAAGAGTGGGAAGAGGCTGCTGAGGGCTGATGCAGAATCATTCTTTCTTTGTGAGGTCCAGGTCCCTCCATGTAGCTCCTCCTCCTCCTCCTTATAGCACAGTGACCTCAGGATGGTTAGTTTATACGGTAGCTCGGGGCTCCAGCATGAGTGCTCCAGCCAGCAAGGTAGAAGCGCTCATTCCTTTTACAACCTTGAAAGTCACACAGTACCACTTCTACCATACCACAAGTCTGTCCAGATTCAAGGAGAAGGACCCTTAAAGCCGTAGGCTACACGCCTCAATGAGAAGGCTTTCAAAGGCACTTTTAAGAAGAACCTACAAATGTGAAATACTGTTGTGACTGCGTTTGGAAAATCTGCCACAGACACATCGTGTCGTTGTTGTTTAGTCACTAAGTTGTGTCTGACATTTTGTGATCTCATGAACTGTATCCCGCCAGGATCCTCTGTCCATGGAATTTCCCAGGCAAGAATATCGGAGTGGGTTGCCATTTCTTTCTCCAGGGGATCTTCCTGACCCAGGGATCGAACCTGCATCTCCTGCACTGGAAGGTGGATTCTTTACCACTGAGCCACCTGGGAAGCCCAGCTATCTTTTTTTTTTTTTCTTCCTTGTTTAAGCCCAAATTGTCCAGATGTGGCCAGTTAGAGTCCTTTCAAATTGCAACTGTATCCTTTTGACAAGATCCCATGATATGCTGCTGAAAACAAACACATCAGGACATTTCTAGTGGCAACCTAAATATAAATGTAGGGGATACACCCAAATTATTATGTTTCATTATCTTTTATTCGGCTTCCCAGCTGGTGCAGTGGAAGGTCCCCTGGAGGAAGAAATGGCAACCCACTCCAGTATTCTTGCCTGGAGAATCCCATGGCCAGAGGAGCCTGGCGGGCTACAGTCCATGGAGTCACAAAGAGTCGGACATGATTGAACATGCATGCACACGCAACTTTTATTAACACACTGCTAAATTTAGTTTGCTAATTTTTGATTATAGGTCTTTCACAGCTATATTTAAAACTTGCCTTTCTTTGGTAAATACCATTCTTGCTAGGTATGAGTATCAAGTTCATTCTAGCCTCAGAAGTATACCCACTTTTTCTGCATTCTAGAATGGTTTGTGTGAAATTGAAATTTTTATTACTTGAACGTTTGATAATTTGTTAGTACTCCTATCTGGACCTGATATCATCTTTGTGGGAATTTTTCTAACTAGACGTCTGATTCTATTTCTTTAATGATCATAAACTGGGTTTTTTATTTCTACTTGAGTAAGTTTTGCAAAGTTTTATTTTACTTTTTTTCTTTTTTAGGAATTAGACCATCAGAGCTTTCAAATCTATTGGCAAAATAAGATTCTGTTATGGTTTTATTTTTTGCAGCTTCGATAATTCCATCTCCTTTTATTTTTCCTATTATATATTTATTCTCTTTCCCTCCTCTGTTCCCTGCGTTTTTCCTTTCTCCTCTTTCAGAGTTTTGCCCATTTTATCAGTTCTTTCAAACAATCTGCATTTGGCTTTATCGTTTCTGTTGATTTGTTGTTTCAACTTTATCGTTTCTTTGTAATATACTTTGTTATTCACTTCCTTCTCCTTTACTTGGGTTTCCTCTGCTAGTCTTTATCTACCTTTGTGAGTTGGATATTTAATTCATTGACTTTGGTCCTTCTACTTTAATGAAATTATGTAAGATGATGGATTTCCCTCCAATTTCTACTTTAGCTGCATTCCACAAATTTTAATATGTAATGCTTGTTATTGTTTACTTATTCTCATTTTTCTTTTACTCATGTATTGTTTAGAAAAGTATTTCATCTTCAAACATATGGGAGTATTTCTAGTATTCTTTTTTAAATTTCTTACTTTACTGAATCAGGCAGAAATTTTATGAGAACTGCTTTATGGTTTAGCTTGTGGCAAGATTCTTCAACTTTCTGTGCACACATGAGAAACACATCCGTTCACCACTTGTGTGCACTCTGGGTTACAATTTCAGACTTTGCTTTTAGTTCTCTTAGTTATGACTAATTGCACCTACTGATTTTTAAAGTTTCCATTATATTTTTCATTTCTAGACATTATACTGGGCCTCCCAGGTGGCTCAGTGGTAAAAGAATCTGCCTGCCAAGGCAGGAGTTCCAGGAGATGCTAGTTTGATCCCTGGGTCGGGAAGATCCCCTGGAGAAGGAATCGGCAACTCACTCCAGTATTCTTGCCTGGAGAATCCCATGGACAGAGAAACCTGGTGGGATATGGTCCATAGGGTTACCCAGAGTCAAAGACGACTGAGCGTGCATGCACCCAGACATTATACTTGGTTGTTTTTTAAATAATCAAGATCATGTATGACAGCCTTACTCTTTGTTCATATTTTCAGGTCCTTTTTAAAATATATCTTTATAAGACGCTTTACCTTTTTTATTTTTTTATGCTGTGCCTGTTAATTCTAATATCTGAACTTCTATTTTTACTGGTTTTTACTTTGGTGTCTTTTAAAACTTTCTTAAAATGTGTTCTGGTTTCTGACTGTGAGCTCACATTCCTTGGATGGCAACCTGTCAAAATCATCTGAGGCCTCTGCTGAAGAAGGTTCTTCTAGACAGGATTTGCATTCCCTCTGCCATGTGCCTGGGAGCACTACCCACAGGACAGCTTTGAACTAAATTCTTGGCTTGAGGTCTTTTCAGACATGTCTGCTATATGAATTCCACTGAAAACCCAGCTCGTGGTTCTAGTTGTCAGAGGAGATATTTTGACCCTTCCCTTGGCGCCAAGTCTTAACTCATCCCTGAGGGGTGACAGGCATGTTTATCATCTACCCTCACATGACACGTGCAGCCTCTTGAGGCTTCAGCATGAGTTTCCTGACTGACATATCCTGGGCTTTGTTCCTGTCCCCCATATCGCTCTCTCTCTTCTTTTAAACCTATATGGCCACACTGCATGGCATGTGGGATTTTAGGATTTCCTGACTGGGGCCTGAACCCAGGTCTCCTGCATTGGGAGCATGGAGTCTTAACCAATGGATCACCAGAGAAGTCCCTCTCCCATATCTCAGTCACCTGTATTTGGCAAACATCCTCAAAGCTCAAGGCAGCTTCAGAGCTCTGATTTTCAACTTTTACTGTTTGTGACCTCTTAGGAAATCTCCACTTTCCTGCTTCTCACTGGCATCACTAAAAAATTTATTTAAATGTTTTATCCATCATTTAAATTATTTTAAGTGAAAGAGTCAGCTAAGGAATCTAGCCACACAGCTAAAAACAAAAGCCTGCACAAATAGTTCTAAACTTTTCATCTTATTATTGCCCACTCTTCCTGAAATAGTGGGTACATGTGATTACTTAGGTTTGATGAAAGAAAATAACTAGGTCCACTCAATCCAAGGCTGTCTAACCCAGTTCCTTTCAGCAAGTACTCACTGCACATGTCCTGGTTTCCTACAGGTCCATTTAGAATTACAAGATACAACCCAGCCAAGCCAAGCGCTAGCATGGGTGAATAACAGCTAACCATACTGGCAAACACGGGGTCTGCTCACAAGATGGGCCAGCACTATGCTAAGCTTTTTTTAAAATTATGTATTTAAATCCATACAAGTGCCATGAGATCAAATTATTACTACCACTTTAGAGGTGAGTAAATCAAGGCACAGAAGATTAAGCAACTTGTCGAAAATAACATAGCTAGTAAGCTGGGTCATACTCAGAATGTCTGGCTATGCAAGTTTGAAAAAACACATAGAAAAGTTAGAGAACACCATGGTAAAGGATGTGAGATTATATGAGAAATAAGAGTAGGAGAGAGTGCACAGGTAACGGTGGCTGGAACTGCTGCAGAGGGGCCAGCTGATAGGCAGAACCGACTGGGGGCTGCTCTGCACTGGAGGGATGGTCTTCCTGCCCGCTGCAGTAATTAATATTCCCCGTGATGTGGTCACTGCACACTTAACGCCTCTTCCTGACTAGAGGGGCACATCCTGCTCCTCTCCTCCTACAGCCTGCCCTCTGTTAATTATGGTGCTTTTCTAGTAAATCTCCTTGGCTTCATGTAAGTCCTTTCACAGCACAGCAGCCAACAAATTGGGAAGCATTGTTCCTAAAGGCAAGGGGTGGGCCATGAGTTGTAACTCCAACTCTGTTAGAGGCCAGCGATGTTTGTCTGCTTCTTGCCTCTGCTGATGACATTTGGGGGAAAAACAAGTATGGGAGGGAGGACAAGTCACAAGATAGCTTTTATAAAATGCCTATTATGGAAATAATGAGAACCCAATAACTACCAACTGCAGAGGCAAGAAAAATAATAAAAATAATAAAGCAGAAAATGTACAAAGCAAACAATTAAGACCATTTTATTAAAACAGTACTTGCTACTCGGCAAGCATTAATTCTCAACACACAAGGGCAGTAAATGTTTATCAACCGAATTTTGCATGTTAAGAAATTCACACAGAAGTTAATATGCTCCCCAAGCTCTAGGATACTTCACAGCCCAGATTAAAAGTTAGCCATGCTCACTGTCAGGCTGAGATGTCATCTCTCATTAAATTCTAAATCAGCTCATAGAACACAACATGTTTATTATTTTTCCAACACCATGCAACTGATTCTGGAAGAGCCAAGAGAATCTTCGGGATAAATACATTGATTAAAAGGTACTTTAAATATCTTTTTTAACCCAGTGAACCAAAATACATAAATCAGAACTATTCTGGTCTACTGAGTACTGTAAATGTATATTTAGATGTAACGAAATATCAGTGGGAAATATCTTTGGAAAGTAATTACTTTACAATATATGTGGAATGTTTGTAAATGCTTAAAGCAACTTATCCATATTAAAGACCTAACTTACATGAAGAGACACAAGTATTAATTACCAAGCTGGAAACTCACTTGCAGACTTATAGCCCAGAGTTAATGTTTACAGATCATGGAATAAATACCATAAAATAAAATAGTTTAATGCAAGACTTAACTGTCTAAACCAGGGACCCACTTGTAGACACCAGCTTCATCAGCAATGCTGGAGAGAGGCTAAGTAGATAAGGGTGACTCCAGCCTTTACACTAAGTTCCTCCTTGCTTCCTGCTCTCTTTCCCACCTCCGCCCTTACTGACGTCAGGTTCTCCTGTGCTATTATTACCAGTCCGGTATCTGAGTCCAAATGAGGACTCAGTGCCTTCACAGCCCACTCAGGTAACTTAATGATCATGGATATTTTGGCATTTCAACTCGTTCCTATTGATTTCTCAAAAGTGCTCCTGATGCTCCATGTCAGTTTCAAGGAGGCACTAGGGAGCAGTGCAGACCGTGGCCAATAGGCAAGTGTGTGCACTCTCCAGGGACATGGCTACTTGCTCCCGCCTATGCTTGCCAAGAAGTCACATGGCCCAGAGTTAATAAAGGATTTCACTTTCCAAGATCATCATCCTAATTGGATCTGTTACTAAATATCCTTATTTATTTATTTATAGTAGATGCTGACAACTTACTCATATTAAAATAGAAATACAGACAACCCCCCTGCACATCAACACTATGGAAATCAAACAATATGACCACCAGATGATTCCGGTCCACAGAACACCAGTTTGAGACCTGTCACACAGAACAAATACGGAACAGACACAGAGCCTAGGGGTCTTAGGAAAAGCTTGTGTTTGTTTCCTGACAAAGAGGCACACAGGCTTGGTGAGTTGCCCAGGTCGGGTATGACATGGCTCGTTGGAAGTTTTGGGACTTCTTCAGGACTCAAAATGACTTTGGGGTGTTTACAAGGAAAGATGGGATTGAAGCAGTAATGGTGGGCTTAGGTATTAACAGGCAGACGGGGGAGGCACATGGGGGTGAAAAGTCCTTTCAGCCCCTTGAATATAGGAGCAGAGTCCCAGAATTCCCAGGACCCACCAGGTGCAGGACAAGGCAGCCTCCAGGCCAAGTCTCTTGTGCCCACCAGGCCCTGAACTCCCACCACAGTGGCCTTTCAGTCTCTGCCATCCAATATCCTGGCCCATACCCTGGCCACAGAACAGAACTCTCCCTCCAAGCTCCTGGGGGTCTGGGGGAGAAAGAGCCTGGTGGCAGTACACTGTCTATATCAAAAGGGCAGAAGCCCAGGTTCATCTAAGATCAATAGCCGAGGCCAGCATCCTCACCTCTGCTCTGAGTTTCATGGTATCTGGCCTGACATTTCTGTTTCCACCAGTCCTCCGCACTGCTCCCTCTCCCATCAGGGGCAGCCATAGAGGTGCCTGATCTTAAGCTTTTCAAGGGCTGACCATTTAGAAATGGCTTTGAGGATATGCTTGAGAGCTGAGAGTCCTCGGAACAAGGGCCCTAGGGAGGCCACATGAGCAAGACACAGGAACATGTCTTCACAGAGGACTCTGAATATTCTATTACAATGAGGGTTAATGTAAGGGTCACCTAGTAACTGAAGCACCCAGCCTACCAAATCATTAACGCTTCCAAAGCCCATGTTCCTTCATCCATAAAATAGAAGGTCACACAAGCGGGCCACACTGGACTGCCGAGTGTGGAGACAAGTTAATCCAGCAAAGCTTACAGTGGGGGCTTCAATAATGAGAGCTGTCACCATGTATTCCCTCCCCATGGTCCCCTTCCCTCAAGAGAAAAAGAAAATATTTAGAGACGTTTTAAGCAAAAGTCAAAGCAGAGACTTTAACTAGAAATCTCACCCAAGATGCCCATCGCTAGGAAACGGTGGCTGAGTATCTAGGATACGTTGGACACTGCGCCACCTTGGGAGACAGGAAAACCTGGCCCCAAGGGTGGGAAGAAAAGGAAGAAAACCACCATAGGGAGCCCAGAGGTCTATGCACACCAGTTCAGGACCTCACACCCGTCCTCTGCTCCTCACTAGCCATGGGACTTCAAGTCCATCACTCTTGCTGTTCAAGCACGTCTTCACCTTTGAAAATAACAGTTGACCCTGAAGGAATGTTCCAGATGTGCGGCTGAATCATGGGATGATTCCATGAATGGCAGCACCAGAAAGAGAGTTAGACTTCATGACCACCGCCACGCAGAGCATTCAGGCAGCTGTTTGGTGGTAGGGATGCAGTCATGCAGACCGGCTGTGGGACCGGCCTTAGAAACAGAGTGAGGTGAGGGAAGAGGTGGCTCCTGGACCAGAGGGCTAGAGGCACACCCAGCATGGTCTCAGACCTCCGAAACGGGGCTCGAACGGCACTGGCCCGAATCTCACTGCACTCTGAGTGTCTCTGATCCATGATAACGGCGTCCTGATGGATCCTGCTGTCAGCGCTGGATAAGCAATGAGCTAATAGATGTCAAACAGCATTTGCATTTCTGAGATGGCTTCATCTGCTCCCTCTCCGTGGACTCTCCAAAGTGAAATTTGAAATCTGGACAGACGGGTCCACTCTGAGCAGCAGCTCTTCCAGAAATCCCATGGGAAAGAAACACTTATTTAATTATTTCCTACACAGACAAACAGCTGAGCTTCTTACACAACAACCGCAACCGGTGGCTGCTTCTCAACCTTTTCATTTTGGAAGACATGCAGCTCCCTAAGAGACGCATGGACATGTTTATCACCCCTTGTAGTTTAAGTATCTTTCATTCATTCATTCAAAGCACACATCACAACAAATTGTCTTGTTCATGAGAAATTCTGCAGAAGGCCCAGGTTTGGGTTGGGAGAGCACTGGGGAGGCTGGCATCTGGAATATGACCCAAGAAACAATCCATGAGTCTAGATTCACCCAAGCTCCTTCTGGAAGACGACAGCAGGGTCAGAATGGAGTCCTTAATTTGGGTTTCATTTCCAGGGACATCTGTAGCCATCCGAACAGGCTGTAGAATCGTCTGTGTGGGGAGCATCTGTATTTGTGGGGTTACTCGAATGCAGCGCCAGGCACACAGTAATGAATGGATTTTCTGGCTCTCCCTGGCTCTATTTTAAACTGTCATCATTTTAAACCATGAAATATGTCAAGTGATAATTAAACCTCACCACAGACAGACACTGTGAAAATGATTAACTTTTACCATTTCCCCCACACACATTCTGAATATTCTGAATCCCCAAGGTATGGAATCATTACACTGACAGATGAGAAAAGTCGTCTTCACACTAATTTATTCTTAAAAGAACCATAACAGGACTGAAAATTCTGTGCTTTCCCATTGTGTTTTAATTTGAAAACTTCTGCTGTCAACTCACACTTGTGTAGAGGAAGCCTGGTGGGGAGGAGAACAGAGCTGACGTCACAGCTCCAGCCCCGCCTCTGCTAGCTGTGTGACCAGGGACAAGTCCCTTGCCACCTCTGAACATCATGTTTCTCCACTCATCAAGTCACCAATAACAGTATCTTCACTCCACCCGATGCACAGCTTTCTTAAATGTAGTGAATGAGATGACAAATGAGAAAGTCCTTTGAAAGCAAAAAATGGCCTGGTAACACTATCCAAGTATAAGATGTATATTCTGTATAAAGGGGTGAGGCACAGCTTTGCAGATCTGCTGTCTTTAAAAAAAGAAGAAAGAAAGAAAATGGGAAGAAAAAAAAAAAAAAAACCTCAACTCATTTTATTTTCAGCTGAAGTTTCTAAGCATGAGATTAGATCTGACCCTGTCAGATAAATGTCTCCTCTTAGCCACAGGACTCCTATTTTGTGCCCAAATATGCAGTGATTCACACAAATGATAAAAATTCAAATGAAGCAGCCAAGCAGCTGGATGGGAATGCTGCTTCCAGCAAAAAGAGAGCACAAATAACTGCTAAAATTAGTAAAACAAACAGACTGAAATGTATTTTCACTCCCACAACTCTTTTTCCAGACCTGTGATTTTCTCCTTTAAGGCCCATTTCTTCTAAATGTGGAGGTCTCTGGTTCTCTCTGGCAGCGGCAGCCTGCAGGGTCCCATCACCCTAACCCTGCGGGTACGTCAGCTGCAGAGTGGTGAGTCCCGCTGGCAAACGGGAGCATTTCCATCAGAACTGTACAAACACTGCTGAATTTCCATCAGGAACGTGCTTTCCTGGATGACCTCAGTTAAGCACATTTTAATTCTTTGATCAATTTCCTATGGCGTTCAAAGGGTTTCCTGTTTTTCTCTATTTACAAAATAAAATTCCAATGCCTGTGTCAGAGGGCTTTTATGAGGATTAAATAAGAAATGAGTATGTTAAAATGTTTCCATTAAGAACTCTTCTGATCTAAGCAATTTATATTAAAGCAGTGAAGTAAGCCTCTACTACTATATTAATCTATCAGTAAAAAAAAATCAGTGAAAGTCACTCAGTCTTGTCTGATTCTGCGACCCCATGGACTGTAGCCCGCCAGGCTCCTCTGTCCATGGGATTCTCCAGGAAAGAATACTGGAGTGGGTAGCTGTTCCCTTTTCCAGGGGATCTTTCCAACCCAGGGATCAAACCCAGGTCTGAGCAACCACGGAAGCACAAGAAGCTGCTTACTTAAAAGTGGCTGGTGAACAAGAGCACTGGTTTTCTGTAAGGACCAGGTCTCCCCACCTCAACTGTGTCCCTGCCTGCTATCAAATGCCCATTGGGAAGCAGTAGTGCAGAGAGCTCCCACCATCTCCTTTCCAAGAAAGAAGCAGGATCTCTCATGAAAAATGGAGACTAAAGCTCCTGGAAGCCTCATGGAGGTAAATATTAAAGTCACCAAAGGGTGGGGCTGGGGGGGAGATTTGATATTAGCTTTTGATCTTTATGCTCTTTCACTGAAGAGCTAAGGAAAGCAGAATATGTTGAGGTCCAAAAAAACAATAATACACCCACAGTTTAGGCCAGGGGATGCTTACTGTACCTTACCAGGTCACTATGTCCGTCACAGGGGAAGGGCGTCAAAGGAGCAGGAGACCCCCTTGCTGGAGGCAGCTGTGATTTAAGAAAACCAAATAGGCCTGCATTTGTCATCAGGGATCTGGGTTCCAAGCCACATCCCGCTTCCTTCTTGGAAGATGGGAGCAATGCCCTACCCGGAAACACTAGGTAAATGCTTCCTGCAGCTTAGCCTAAGCCTGCTTTTGAGGCACTCAGGACCCCTCAGGGGTGGAGGATGTAACACACATTCGGATGCAAAATAATTTAGTAACTGATAACATGCACCTTCCTGCATTGTGTCCCCTTTGTGGGAAGAGCCCCCGTTGTCATCTGGGCATCTGCCTCCCTCTCACTCTCAGGTGCGCAGCCCGTGCCTGCTAAACCCAGCAGCGTGCAGCATCCCCCTGGCCTCAGGCACTGATTCAGGATGGGGCATGTGACCTGAGCCCATCCCATCTGAGTAGCACTTCCAGAGGAAAAGACTTGGAGGTGTAAGGGAGGTTGGCACTCACCATGAGGAGAGTCAACTGCAAGAGGGGAGATGAGTGAAACCAGATCCTGGTACCCTACATTAGGTTTGCCTGAAGCCAGCACCCCTCATGCCTCCATCCTCCACCCAGCTTTCCAGTTAACTAAGCCAATAAGATGTTCCTTTTGTTTGGCCTACTTGGACTGCATTTTGCCAGTTCCAACAAAAAAATTGTCCCCACTAATCAAGTGTGCCCAAAAGAGACCCTCTGCCAATGGAACTGTCCTTTGGAGAGAAGACTCTGAAACATCATTTCCACCACGTTATTCAGGGAGCTGTTCCCCTTGGCTCCCATGTTGGTGTACATAGAGCAAATACTCCCCTGCTTTGGGGTCTGCCCCGTACAAGGCACCTGGCCATGATACATGGCAGCTCTTGCCTTTCTGTCTGCAGGAAACTCTTGTATCTCCCCAGCTGACACGTTCATGGATGCACATGCTCTGTAAAGGCAGGGACCACACCTTGTCATCACTGCACATCCAGCAAATTCCAGTCCATCCGAGGAAACTTTCATTAGCACCCAATAAGCCTTCACAAAACCCTAAGAATGGTGCTTACCTTTCTACCAGAGTGATTTATCTTTTAGAAGTAGTCATAACCAAACCAAGCTCCTTGACATTGCTTCAGAAGCACTGCAGGAGTGAGGGAGCACTCAGGGACGGAACACTCCCTACAGAGGCCTCTGGAGAGTGGGTGGGTGGACAACAACTGGCCTAGGTACCCGGGTGAACTAGCCTCATGCACGTTTCAATGATGCTGACTGTACTCACACACCAGCTGGGACAGCCACCCGCTGCCCGCACCCAGGACCCGGAGGCTGCTGGTCATTGCCCACATCCCACAGAGCTGGTGGTTGGTCAGTGCTCATTCATTTCTGGGGCCCATGTTTCCTGACTTTCCAAGAGCACAAAGCAAGCTAATGTTACCTCATGCAAAATTCAACATTTTGCAAAAAAGTTTTCTATACACACACACGCCCTGAAGCATTTTCTTGAAGCCCACTGACAGTCCCAGCAAAAAAGCATAATTAAAAAGAGTGTGCAGAGAACCACAGGGTGGGTTGTAATGTCCTGGATCTCTGGCCCTCATTGCCTGATCTGCAGGGGCCTCCAGGGGCATGTGGCTTGTTCATCACAGCCAGCGTCTGCACCAGACGGCACCCTGTGAAGCCCTCACCGCACCCAAGGGGAGAAACAGGCCAGTGGCGCAGCAGCAGTGAGCGCCCACAAAAGAGTGAGGCTGACCAGGACAGAGCACACTGCCAGGCCTCACTCCTTCAAATGGGACTCATCACCTTGCAGATTACTCCCCGTGTGGGCTCTGTGTCTGAAGAAGCTGAGAGAGGAAAGATTTGATGTTGAGACAACACACTCTGAAAATAAGACAGTGGGAGTTTTGGGTGTTTTTTGTAAGAGATTTTAACAGATGAACTAATTCTGATGACAAGAAAGGAATTAGATCACAATGGTCAGTTAGATTCTGTACCTTGTTCCCAAGAAAGACCGCTGAGTAGCAATAAAATAGAAGAGACAGAAACAAATGATTTTTAAGTCACAGATAATTAACCCCAGAGGCTCACTGATGGTACATTAATATTGCTGGGGCAAGTGGCTTAACGAGTTTGAAAAGGACCTCAGAGTTTATACGCAACAGATCATTTCAAGGGTTCCTGAAAAGCAGAGAAACCCCTTCAGGCTTAAGGGCCAGGCAAGGGGAGATGACGACAAATATCAGCCTCTATTACTGGGATCTCAGAGAAGGGACTGCCTCCTGCCCTGGGGAAGGATGGGATCTCAGCAGGTCTACTGGGAGTGCCATCACCTCTGTTTCCGGGCCTTGGACAAGCCAGCTTAGTGTGCTTCACAATGATGCCGTCTCGGGAAGGGCTTGCCCTACTGTGCTTATGAAGCTGCAGAGGCTCATATCCTCTGAGGGGTATGACTTCTCAAATAATGTGACTCTTTCCCATCCATTCCAGAGAGGGGCCTAGGGACACATTTTGCAATGGCAACTCCCAAGGAGACTTCTCACCACCAACATGGCTCACTGCACAGGGCTTCCTCACCCCACTCAGACCCACCAAGACCCTCCACAAGCACATACCTCATTTGCACGAGCACCTTTCAAGGACTTTCTATCTGAGGGACCCCCAAGGTGTCAGAAAGAGCAGAGTAGCTCCCTGAGGATGGTCATTAAGGAGAGGGAGCCCTCCCAAGGGCAGCGGTGGGAAGAGTAAGTGCAGAAGGGGAGATGGGGTACCCACAGCTGAACAACCTGGCAACCCCACACCTGCGGTTTTACTTTCCAAGAAATTTTACTTTCTCTGAGAGAGCCGGGTCAGCCCTAGGGTGTGTGGGGATCTGTGTGTACCAGGTGGGAGACCCCACAAGGAAGGGCCTCGATCCCTTCTCTCCCGGGGCTCACCCTACACAGCAGTGTGGGAGCCTCCACTGGAGCGCAGCAGACCTCGGCCACCAGCGCCATGCACCATAGTGCTGAGGCGGCAGGCATGGTGTCACACACATTCAAACAGAAGCATGAGTGGCTCCCTGAGCTATACACAGCAAGGTCCTGCTTCTTCCAAATCAGGGAGAAAGCAAACATTGGCCAGGTGATAGGAGGAAGCACTCACCCAGAGCCGGGAAGACCCTCGATTAAGGGAGAGCATGTAAGAGGCAGCAGAGACAACTCAGGTTCACTCGGGCTTAGTCCATGGCTGGTGTTTCCACGCCCAGACACTTAGAATTGTCTTCAAGAAGCTTGGGGTCACCCACAGCCTGAGAATCCTCTGGCTAAGGCTGTGCTTGGTCCTTGGGAAAGGCCATTGTCTGCCTGAGTTTTATTATGATGAAGTAATTAAAAGGAAATAGGAAGGATTTACCATGGGATGCTCAAGACAGTTTCTGACCTCAGTGCCTAGAAAACCCTTAATCTGGGAATACAAATTTTATGCGTGTTTGTGGTTAAGTTCTTAAAGACATCATCAAGAAGAGAGCTGTTTCTCTGATTGCAGAATAAGAGAATCTGAGCAGAGAGTTCAAGATTCTGGGCTAAATTTCAGAAAATCCTTCACAGGAAAAGTCAACAGACTAAGATTTGCAACATCATCTGTAAGTCAGCTTGAAGACAGAGGAATGGGTTTGGTGACTGAGACGTTCTTTGTTGTATGTCTGAGGCCAAACCTACAGATACAGTATGAAAAGAGCCACAGTGAAGACTACCAGCTTCACTGTGCATTGACGCCATGGCCCACACTGGGCCAAGGGCTCTCCATGCTGAATCCCTCCCCATAATGCATCCAGAAAGCTGTGAGGGATGTCAGTTGCATACTGCCCAGCATCCTCTCTCTATGGACCAAACCTGTACCCACTCTCTGGCATCTGAGTGAGGGTGAATCCCCAAGGGAAGCACACATGGTCTTGCCTGGCCAATCCCAGTATTCCAACCCCTCCTTGCCAGTAATTGGTTTAGGGCTTGACTCATAATACAAGGCCAGCAAATCAGAATCTTCACGGAGACCTTTCTCCGCTTTCTCTGGAGGAAAGTAGTTTCACCCTCTCAGATGGTGAGCAGTCAGTCAGGAGTCTGTGAGCACCAGCTGCCAGGAGCCAGCCTGCAAGGCTAAGTGGAAGAGGCGAAAACGCCAGGAGGAGGAAAGAAAAGGAGTGTAAGGTGTTATAGGAGCTGTTTTTGAGGCCAGATCCACCCTTCCTTAGATTCACAAGGTGTTTAGGCATTAGCCAGTGCAAGCTGGGTTTCTACAATGCAGAGTTAGGACTAAGGGTCTATACTATTACTGTCCTAAGCTTTTTCAGAGAAGACTGAGTAACTTGCCCCAAGTCACACTGTGAGTAAGCGGAGAAGTGGGATTCTGCTAATTGGTCATGGCCTAACTGGGTACCAAATTGTTGTAAGCAACCAGAATATACCAGCCAGTTGTGTCATCCACTCCCCACTCATCCTGGGGCACATAGGTACAATATCAGTTTCCCAGTAGCTAAAGAGAAAGCACTCTCCAGAAAGAGTCAACTGCTGTGGAATTAGACACTGAAGGAGACAGGTGCCACCCCCAACTTTTTGGAGCCCAAAAACTGCTGGAGAGAACAAGCAAGCTCCGCTGTATAGAGTGGGGGCAGGATAGGGAAGGAAATCCCATTTCACTCCCCAGATGGCACTCTTGATTGGAAAAGGACCCACTACCCCAGGCACTGACAAATCTGAATGGCTTCCTTTTAAGTTCCCTACATCTGCAGCCATTAAAGAAGTTATCTCAAAAGAAGTTAGGAGTTTATTAATCCGTTTCATCGAAGAGAGTCAGCCACTTTACATTATACCAAGATAGATTATGCAGGCAACCGAGAGACCCAGAAAACATCTGCTAAACAAAATCAAAATTAATGGTAAACATACTGCAATTCTTGATAGCTGAAGTTCACCCAGATGCAAAGAACTAAAAAGGGGCTATTAGAGGCAGCTGCCAATTAAGGGAATAATTCCAAGGGTTTTCACAAAGTGAGGCTCTAGTTACACGCTCAGGACTGGCAGGTCATGTTTATATAGGAGATTTGCATTGCTAAGGAGACAGAGCCACCCTGCCTGTGTGACTGTCACTTCCCTCTCTTCTTCTGTGAAGACAGCAGCATCCCTCCTCTCAAGTCTCCCTCACAGCCCTGCTGGAAGCCACGACAGGCTGGTCTAGACGGCAATGTGTGAGTGAGCCATCGTAGGGAAGATGGGTAATGCAGTGTGACATTGGTGCCCACCCCCAAAACCCACAGTCTCTAATCACAGCACAGTCACAGACATCTGGAATAGCTTACTGATCACCCCATGCTCTAAGAGATGGCTGACAAGGGCTGAATTATCCGGGCCGCTTGCTCAGCTCACTCGAGTGTTCTCTCATGACTGTAATTCAGTGTGATGGGATCAGTTAGAGAAAAGCACTGGTTTGGGTAGATGGATCCCAGCAGTTATCATCAGCATCAGCCCTCAGAGTGGACATGGGAGTGTCTCGGTGAGGTGAGGTTGGCATCTTTTGTGGAAGCTTCAGAAAAAAAGTTGAAATTAAATTGTAGGTGACTAGAGGGAGGTGTAAAAATGCCTGCATTAGAGAGGCAATGAAGAAGCAGCCATCTGCCTTCCCTGTGCTGCTGGCAAAGGGGGGCCCAGGGCAAGAGGATGATGTAAGACTGCCCTGAAGGTGGAAGGAGGTACCAACTGGGGTACCAAGAGACATCCTCCCAAGGTTGCTGTCCTGCCACAATATTCTCTATCGCCCTCCAGGCTCCCCTGAGAGTCCTTCCCATAAATCTAAATTGGAAACAAAGCTCCCCTAGAAAGTTTTCTTCCAAGAGGCCCTCTCAGTTCTCTGGGCTTGGCAGTGATCATGTATGCTTAGAAATCCTTGGGTGATGAAGCGAGATCAAATCATCACCTGCCCATTAGAGAGAGGTTCAATGTCTCAGAGAGACATTGGTCCAGAGGGACCTTGGCCCAAAGGGCTCTTTATTCCTACTCAAACAAGCATGAGAAGGAAGGAGTCTAATGTAAGGTGCCATCTGCTCTGCTTATATCATGGGTTACTGAGAATTAAGGGAGATAAAGAACATGAAACTCTCAGAAAACTTCAGAATATCTAAGATACAATTAACATTATCTCACCACTCTCCCCACACACCACCCCTGGAAGACAGGCACATGCTGGGGCCTGTCCTGGGCTCTGTCAAAGCAGTCCCTCTTTGTGGACTCTTTAGAGCAGGGCTTGCAAAGGGCACTGTGTGGAAGCCCAGCCAGAGATGATTAAAACCAAATCAAGATGCCATGGGGAACTAAGTTTGGGAAAGGCTGCATACTACACTCCCTTTTCAAAGTCCTATTTAACATCTTAACAACCTAAGAGATTCTGCAATAAAAATAACAACCAGCTTGATATTGAGTCCAGCATTTACCAAGTGTTTTATTTTCCTACGGCTGCTGTAGCAAAGTTCTATAAAGTAAGTGACTTAACGAGAGAAATCTGTTTTCTCCCAGTTCTGGAGGCTAGAAGTCAGAAATCAACGTGTTGGCATGACCACCCTCCCTTTGAAGGCTCTAGAGGAGGATTCTCTGTCGCTCCTTCCTAGCTTCTGCTGATTGTCAACAGCCCTTCATGTTGCTTGGCTTATGTACTCAGTCTACTCTGTGCCTCCTTTAGAACATGCCATTCTCCCTGTGTCTATGTCTAAATCTCTCTCCTCAAAAGGATCTCACTTATTGGATCATGGTCCATCCTATTCCAATATGACCTCATTGTAATTACACATTTGCCAGGACTATATTTTCAAGTAAGGTCACATTCACATATTCTGGGTTAGAACTTCAAAATATCTTCTTGGGAGACACAATCCAACCTATAATACCAAACCTATTTGAACGTGGAGCACTTTCATCAATGCATCAGCTGGGAATGTCTGGATATCCACAGAACACTTCCTATAAGTGCCTCTGTAGAACCAAATGATTCAGTGCCTCTCTTGTATATCACTGGGACAGGATCAGAGTGAAAAATACATATACAAGGCAATTTTTAAATTTGCACTTAATTGTTTGAAATGATTGTTGAGCCACTATAGGCCCGGGCTAAGGCCTTGAGGAATTTAGGAGTGAAAGAGGGGAGGGTCTCAGCTCTCAGGAAATGAATGACTTACCAGGAGCCCTTAACTCCCAGGTAAAGCAGGGTAAGAAAAACTCTTCAGAAAGAGAGTTGGAAGGGATAGGAGAGAGGTGGGATTTCACAAGATGAGGGACAAAGAGCCGGCAGGCTGCAGGGACAACGCATGAGGCAAGAAAGCCGGGCTACAGCCTGAGAACCATGACAGCACTGGATGGGAGGAGCATGGGGGAACTAAGCCACAGAGCCCGTCTGAGGCACGCGGTGCATTCGCGCCACCGTAATGATCTCCAACACACCTGACCTAGCCTGGACTCCGTTCCCACTGCTAATATCAGCTCCCTCACCTCTCACTCCACAGACTTAATCAAGAGCTTCCAAAAGTTACAGAGTGTAAAGTTGTAATTGGTCATCCATTTGTAGCTATGAGTTGGAGCTGATATCCTGAGTCAGATGTTACATAAAAACAAAAACAGAAAAGTATCTTAGGTTTTGTGGTCCAGAGGCTACCCCTCTAGACCTTTCCAGGATCTCCTGGGCCTGGTAAACTAGGCAGAAAAATTCAGAGGGTTAATTATCTGCTCCTCTTTCAGTGCCAGATCAAGTCAAAGCTAAGTGTTCATTGCTAGACAATAATGTCTTATTCGTGTTTGCAGGAATGTTTATTGAAATATTCACAGTGCTTCTACTATTTTTATACCCATATACATACACTGTTCTGGGCAAGATTAACAACCCTACTACCCAAGCCATTGAATCTCAGACTTAAAAAATACTCAGAACTGACCTACAAGGTCCCACTCTTCCTTCCTTCCTGCCAGGTTATAAGCACTGACATTAAGGCACTGGGCTATCTCAGGAATTTTCAAACACTCAACTTTGACAGAAGCAAGCAAGAAACATCAGCTCACAGAAGGAAGAAAAATGTTTCTGTTGTATCAAGACAAATTAGCAGTACAAACCCGAGGCATATGTTCCCAGTAAGCCAGTTATGAAAGATGCTGCTTCAAGAACGAAGAGAGTTATGGGAAAATAGAGCACAGCCTAACCATGCCTTTGCTCACCCTGAGACATGTAGTCTTCTAGGAGTTTGGAGTCTCAGGTACAATAAGGTCTTTTATGCCTCTGAGCAAAAATACACATGGTTTTCTCATATCCTAGCCTTACTATTTAAAGACATTTCTAACACAAGAACAGTAAGAGTCCAAAACAGTTAAGCTCATATGTGATTCCATAATGCAAATAGTGCTGTGCACCAAACAGTCACACGCACTCAGGAGTAGTGGAATAAATAGTATTCTAAACCAAAGTTCATGCCGACTTGTCTCCTAAAGGCTATTTTTCTCCAGGTTACATGGTCATAACATTGTGAACACAACTTTGAATCAGAAACAGGCCTTCCCTGCCCCACCCACCTTCATCCAGTACCATTCGATTTTGACGTCCAAATGATGTGGTTCAGCAGTTCAGAGGACGCTGAGCCCAAAACCAGAGACAATGGCGAATGAGAGTGAAAGCCAGAAAGTTTATCCTAGAGCTAGATTAACCAGATTCTTTGTATCCAGGACTCCAGTACCGCAGACAGCAGCAAACAATTGGTTCTATGAACCCATGAGTATAGACAGTATGGAAAGTTTAAGTCTAGGGGCACACTTCAGTAACATGACCCTTCTGTGTTTTTCATTGTGTTGCATAAAATAAGAACTAACCAAGAGGCAAGGTTTTTAGATTTGAAAATCAGTATGGTATTTTCTCACTTCTAATGATTGGTGCTCTTTTTGGAGACAATACCACCAAGAAGGAGGTGTGGTTATAGCTAAAACCATAGGCCAGACCCCAGACCGAGAACTCACTTTGGTTCCTAACTTCATCCTCCCATCCCTGAAATACAGGGATGACTGGTGGTGATTTCCATAAATCATACAAAAGACAGTCTCTTATTAGAGACCAGGTACCACTGAAAGCAAGTAAGAGTAACTTCAATTTCCACTAAAAGATTTCAGAAATCACCATCCATATATATTTACCTCAGTAATCAGAAAACAAATGCACTAGAGGAACTCTGGCAGGGAAAATAAAACATGGTGGAATTGTTTTCAAAAGGAAAATTAATTACTTATATCTATTTCAGCTTAACTAAAGTCGTAAAAATCTAATCAGAAATATTTTTCACAGTGGCACCTTTTCCCAGTTATTGAAATACCTCAAACCATAAACAATTTTTTATTGTTGATGTAGTTTTCACCAGGTTAAATAATTATTTCAAACTTCACTCAGAAATGAGGCTTCTTTTGAGAGACTGCAAACATTATCATGAATGAGCCAGTTCCCTAGACCCCATCTCTAATACCTAAAGGTAGAGGACACAGTTGTCACAAGCAAACTTCGGCTTTCGCTCCTACAGTCCCTGAGGCAAGTGCCAAGCAGTCAGCACCCAGAACAGGTCACATGAAATTTCAAAGAACAGGCTGCCCACAGTCTGAAGATAATCTTAACTGTAACAAACTACATCCATATGCCCACAATGAGAATGAAGTGAGTATGAGTGCATCTTCCCTACCTTCTCTTCTTCTGACGTCAAGGCTTCTGGATTCCTGCAAGACAAGAAAGATTTGGTGTTTTTGAAGAATAACTCATATGTAGAAATACTTGCAAATACCTCACCTCTTGTTAGACATTCATTCACAGAAGGGTAAACAATCTCATAAATATAAGACATTCAGCAGTGTTGGGGCTCCTAAACTCTCAACATATACATACACATCTGTAAATGTAAACCACTTGCTGCTTTGCTGGCTTAAGCAAACATACTGTTAATCATGCAGTTTTTAATGAGCAGACCCAACTCTCATGGTCTTCCTTATATGGAAACTGGGCTGGTTCCAATTGTTAGGAAATACCTTGTTTTAAGTTGAATTCCCACCCTTGACCTAGACTGCAAGTGTTTGTAGGGAAAACATAAGTAGACAGGAGCCAGAATGAAGTGAGCAACAGCAGGCTGTGATTTGTGGTGCCATGGGAAAGACCATTATTGTTCCTGTGCAGGCCACTGGCATGATCTGCTGATTGACTATGCTCCTCAAGAGTTTCCAAAGCGTGGGAAACTATGGACAATTTGGATAGCCACTCCATGCCACTGGACTAGAGTAAGCCTTGGCTCTTCTTAATTCAATCTCATCTTCCTGCAATGTGCAGAGCAATAAGCAAAGTGTTTCAGAAATTACATAGGTTAAAGACAGAGTCCTTGAATTGAAGGTATTTACAGTTGAACAGAAGGGTACAGGACAAACACAAATTACTGAGAAATAAAGAGGAGATTTTGCCTTGATGAATACCAATATGTTCACAATCAAATGAAAAATGTAAGGGAAAAAAAAAAGGTTTTTTAAATAACCTTTGCAAATAGCACAGAAGAATGGGCAGGCTTTCAGATAGAAATATGGGAGGGAGGGTGTACCAGGAAGAGAGAATAGCTTAAGAAAAGGCCAAAAAGTACAAGGCATGGTCAGGCAGCAGGAAAAGGCCCAGTGAGACGTAATGCAGGGAAAGGCTGAAATCTATTGTGGTTTCATGACTAGTAAAAAGCATCTACAATCTGTTATAAATGACCCAGTTACGATAAAGAGCCTAATATTGAGATTAAGGTGAAAATCCATGCTTAGCATTAGCATGTCTTTCATACCTTAGCATTCTCGTTTAGCATTCTTACGGGGCGAGGAAGGGGGAGCCAATATTAGGAAGGAAACTTGACGAGGCACTGAAAAGATTGTCCTGTCTTGCCTAAATTACACTCTCTGACTGCCATCTCTGTAATGAGTCAAAAGGCCAAGTGGAGACCAATGGAAGACCATGTCACAGGCCAGCAGCGTACCAGCAGGCACAATTACCCAAACAGGCTTCCCAAATGCTGGCTCTTCATAAGCTCAAGGGCCAAAAGAGGGAGCCTGGAGAACAGTAACTGGAACAGAGCTGCTGCCGCAAGCACATCATGCACTAAGGAAACCCAGCTTCTACACTGCTGCTCAGACTCTGCTCTAGGGGCTGGCACCTCCCTCCTGGAAGGAACTAGTATTTGTGGAACAGGAACTCAACCGTTATAGCTCGAGAAAAAAACCTTATGGGAATTTTACTGTAATTGCATAAAATGTATAAATTACCTTAGGGTACGTTGATCTCTGTATAACATATCTCCTTATTTAACATGGTATTTTTAATAATTTGTTCAAGTCTATTTTTATTTCTTTCGAGAGTATAATTTTCCTGTATATATTCTGAAAATGTCTTTATTACATACCTTTCGTTATCATAAATGGAATTTGTCTTTCATTATATCTTATAACTGTTTCTTATTTGTATATTTGACAGCAATTGAGGTTTACATATTGATATAACCAACCACTTGACTGAATTTCTTATTGTTTGTAATAGGTTTCAAATGATTCTTTTGGCATCTCGATTTGTTGATTTATACAATATGCAAATAGCAATGATTTTCTTTCTTTCTTCCAGTTTCTATTGTTGCTTACTCTAGTCTTATTCTTACAGCTAATTCTTTCTCTAATGTTAAGAATTTTGAACATAGTGAACATCCTGGTCTTCTTTCTGATTTTAAGAAGAAAACCTGAAGTGTTTCCCAATCAAGTAAAATGCTGGCTTTTGGCCCAGATATGTTTATCATATTAGTGAAATCTATGCATATTTTATAGACTTTTTAAAATAAATTTATGTTCTAGCTTGTCCTCTTACTTGCTTATTTATTGGCTCTTTCCCTCCACTGGAATGTGAGTTGGGATGGTGCCAACATCTTTCTCACTCTTGCATTTTCAGTGTTATTTATAATAGGGCAGATGCTCAATATATATTTGTTGAATGAAAATAAAATAAATGTGTGTTGACTTTAACCAAATACTTTTTCTGCATTTATGGAGGTATCCTATGATTTTTTCTCCTCAGCTCTATTAATTCGATGGCTTATCTAGTAGATTTCATAGTAGTCAATTATATCTATATTTACGGAGTAAGCTTTTCTTAATCATGATGTGTTTTTTAAAAAATATGCTGCTAGATATTGTTCACTATGATTTTAAACACATTTTTGCATTAGTATTCATAAATGAGATTAAGCTATAATTTTAGGTGTCATTTTTCTGTTTCAGGAATTAAAATTATATCAGTTTCATATACTGGATTTGGAAGTTTCCCTTTTATTATGCACTGGAATAGTTTAAATAAAAGTGGAGTTATCTGACCTTTAAGGTTTCTGCAACTTTCTTTCTCAGATATTTATTAAAAAGTAGAGGAAGTAGAGGGTCATAGAGGTTAAAATTTGTCCAAGTTCTCACATTTTGGTCAATGGACAGCTGGGATTTAAATTCCAAAGTCTAATTACAAAGCTTATGCACAAAACATTCTAACTCCAGTCAATTAATAGTGTGAAAATTAGACGAGATAGACCTCTGCTTAGGACCATGAAAGAGTAGCTTGTATTAGGCCAATCCTTCTAATAACAACTACAAAAATTGGATAAATAACAACAACAACAAAAGTTTTTGAAGGCATGTGAGAGCAACAAAGGCAGACAGAACTTAGCCAATATTTGGAGAGAAGTAAAGGCTTTGGTGGAGAGCCCCATATTTACTGCCAGATTTTCCCTTTGGGGAATTTGTGGTTTTTCAGACAGGCCAAAGTAATGTTTTGGGGCTTAAAGTAGCCTCACTGAGTTGGGAGATACCTGAGTTGAGGCTACAAAAGCAACCAAAACTTGAGGGTCTGCAATCCTAGAAAATGGAATCAGAAAGAAATGAACTCAATAATTTGCCCAGCCTCCTCTTGAGTTATATTATTATGCTTGAATTGGATATATAAAGAACATGAGGTTGAGAAATAAGCAAAAAATTTGCCTCAAACAAACTAAAAAGTAAACTAAAACACTAAAAACAGATTTTGACAGTATCATGGTGCTCAGAAGACAAAAATTAAGCTCTCAAAGGAACAATGGTCCTGGTAATTGCAGCTGACTTTCAGTTAAAATCATATATTCTCAAAGAACTTCTGTTCCTGAGTAGATCAAGATGATCTGCCAGTGTTCCGTATCTAACAAATAAAAGTAAGTCCTCTCTGAGAGGCAATAAAGTAATCCAAACACCATATAATTTTTCATAGTTTTGACCTAAAACTAATAAATTGTTAGCTATCTCTCCAGAATAAAAAAGGGGGGGCATTATTCAAGATGAAAACAGAGTTGAAATTCAGGGTCTACAGCCATGATGAGCCATGTGCAAGTCCCCACACGGCAAAGGAAGGAAAATTCTTTTATAGAGGTAAAAAGTATTGATAAATTGAGAGGGTAATAGTAAACATAGAGTTAATGGCTTTTCATTGGCTAGCTTGTTGCGAGGAAATGAAAGGAGCCTTTCTTTTCCCTTTTGAATTCTGCTCTTGTCACAGCATATGAGAACTCCCCCTTCTTGTCTCCCAGCTCTATTTAATTGAGGCTTTTGTTTATTAATTTTTTTTACCAATACATAATGTCCAGCATCCAAACCAAAATTACTAGGCATGATGGGAAACAGTATCATGTTTCCCATCATGATACTGTTGATGTTTAGTCATCCCATGAATGACTAAAATTCAATAAAACAGACAGCATAAACTGATCCACAGGTTATCCAGAGTTTAGAATTATCAGACACAAGCTCTAGAATAAGTATGACTAATATGTTCAGGAAAACAGAAGATGCTGAATTTCACCATAAAATTGAAATTAAAATAAGAATCAAATGGAAATCCTAGAACTAAAAAATCAATGACTGTCAGATTCAACAAGAATCTAATAGAAGACTAAACACAATTAAACAGAGGATTAATAAGCCAGAGCCTAGGTCAGTAGAAAATAACCAGACTGAAGCTCTGAAAGGAAATAATAAAGAGTAGAAAACACAGGAAAGTATGAGAGACATTTTGGAGAATGGTGAGAAGTTCTAACAAGTATGTAATTGAAGTATCAGATAGAGGAAATTAGGCAGAATCAATATTTGAAGAGAGATTCTTGAAAAATGTCCAAAATTGATGAAAGACATCAATCCAAAGATTTAGAAATCTCTAGAAACTCTAATCAAGATAAATACAATGAACACCATAACTAGGTCCTCAGGAAAATATAGTTGAATATTCAAGGACAAAAAGAAAAATCTTTAAAATAGCCAGAGAGTGGGTGGTGGAGGTGGAGGGCACATCACCTACAAAGACTGGATAGCCAACTTTACAGGAAAAAATAACAGAACCAGAAGAGGGGCTACAATCCTAGAAAAGGGAATCAGAAAGAAATGAACTAAAAAATCTGCACAGCCTCCTCTTGAGTTACATTATTATGCTTGAATTGGATACATAAATTCAGTGACATCTTTAAATGACAGATGAATCGACATCTTTAAGTGACAGATGAAACAACATCTTTAAATTTCTGGAAAACTTTGAATTCTATACCCACTGAAAGGATATTCATAGGGTAAAATAAAGATATATCTAGACAGACAAAAACTGAGAGAATACATTGTCAGCAGATTAATACTAAGAGCAATACAGGGAAACACTCTGCACAAAAGGAAAGTGTTTTCAGATGAATGCATAGTTGTCCAAGAAGTAATAAAGAACAGGAAGAGTTAAAAAATGAACAAATCTAGTTCTGTCTGTTTAACACAACAACAATAACGCTCTCTAAGTTAATACTATTTACAGGACTAAAATGAATGATGATATGATCACAAATTCAGGAGGTCAAATGGAATTTAAGTATTACAATCCTATTAATAGCTAAAAAATGGTAAAACCAATGCTATAAGGTCAAAGGAGTGGGATTACAAAAGACTAACTCCCCAAAAAAAGACAAGAGAAAAGGGGGAAGAGGAATAAAAAGAGAGAGGAATACATTAGATTTATAATGATAAAAGAACAATTTAATAGGAATTAATAGCAATTCTAAACTTGTACACACCTAACTACATAGTCTAGAGGGGTGGGATGTGGGGGAGGGGATGTGAGAGAGGTTCAAGAAGGAGGGGATATATGTATACTTATAGCTGATTCACGTTGTACAGCAAAAACAACATTGTAAAGCGATTATACTCCAATTTAAAAAATAAATTTTTAAAAAAGATGGTTTCTGGGGGTACTGGGAATGTTCTAAATTACAATCTTGGTGGTAGTCACTTGGGTGTGTTCAATTTGTAAAAATTAATGGAGTTCTATTCTACATTTGAGATGTATACACTTTCCAGTATGTTTGATACATGTCAATCAAAAATTTTAAAAATATTAGGTCAAAGTACTCATAGTACACAGCACAGATTTGTTGAAGAAGGGGAATAAATCACATGCCCTAACTTACAGATGAGGGTGGTTCTACAGGAGGAAAGGCTACAGCATGCTCAATTGTCACAGGGCAGCAAGTGGCCAGGCTCAAGTCTTGGAAATCCTACCACCATGCTCTGCTGTGTGTGCTAAGTCACTTCAGTCATGTCTGACTCTTTGCAGCCCCATGCACTGTGGCCTGTGGCCCACCAGGCTCCTCTGCCCATGGGATTCTCCAGGCAAGAATATTGGAGTAGGTTGCCACATCCTCCTCTAGCAGATCTTCCCAACCCAGGGATCGAACCCACAGCTCCTACAGCTCCTGCACTGCGAGTGGATTCTTTACCACTGAGCCACCTGGGGAGCCCAGTGTATTCTGCTGCCTCAAAGTAAATACTCAGTGAATATTCTGGAAACAAGTGACAGGAACTAAAAGATGGAACTCTGAAGTCAGATGGATCTGGGCTGGATCCTGGCTTATTCCTGATGGCCACGGCCCTGCCACCTTTGATTAATTATCTCACCTTTCTGAGCCTCAGTTTGTTCATCTGTGAAATAAGGGTAGGAATGGTGCCTTCTTCATAGAGTTGTTAGGAGGATTAAGTGAAATATAAGCCTGTAGCACACACAGTATGGTGGCTGGCATACAGTAGTCCTGAAATGGTGGCCATCACCATCTTTATTGCCATTAATGAAGACAACAAAGGTGGAGAAATAGTAAGATCACTTGGGGGAGGGCAATGAGTGCAATTTCTCCGTCAATTATTGTGGCTCAATCAGAATGTCTTTCCAGTACTTGAAAAAGTACTCCCCCAAAACCTGTACCAGAACTGAACAGAAGAGAATTCACTGACAGAAGTGACACCAAGACCCCGAATGCTTTGCTTAAGGAAGAAATTATCTGCTGCAGAAGCTTCAAACCAGATGGTTATAAATGAGAGTTAGCACATGGGCATTATTTAACGACTGAATTTCTTTAACTAAAAATCTAATTTTATTATGGTATAAATCACACTTTCTTGAAGTAGGGAATTAATTTTAGATTTTTCATTTAGTGTTCATAACCTTTCCACGAATTTGACAGCCAAATCATTTAAAACGTCATTTAACCAATACAATACAACAGCTTTATTCCTCATTGTGCCCTTCCTGAATCCATTATCTTTCACTATAACGTAGGGGAACTTAAAGTAAAAAATTACCATCCCATAAAGCTGTATTTTATTGTGCAGTTGAACTGCATAATCTTTATTTTTGAATCAATATACTGTGAGTGCTGAGTAATATTTTTCATAATCCAAAAATCTATTACAGATTCTCAGCTACCAAAAACATAGTTTGCAAGCTGCTGAAAGAGGACAAATGAAGATCCTCAGATTCTGTGCCTGGATCCTTTACATCCATCTTAGGCAGTACTCACGATCTTAGGCTGTATGTGAGGCTCAGGAAAAGAAGGGTGGACCTTGGCCCCAAATCAAATGCACCTCTCCTTGGCCATGAATCCAGTCATCCTTGGTTAGAGAATAAGTCTCAATTTATCACTCAAAATGTTATGGGATTCAGTGGCTTCTGGGAAAATGTTGGCTCTGTGAGTTAGCCAAGTGGGAATCAAAATATCCACTGCTCAGAAGAGGAAGCCATGGAATCATGAAGCTGAATGAAGCTTGATGTGGCCAGGGTTTTGCAGACAAAGCAGAGGTGAGTCTTGTGCAGACGGGGCTGAGTGCATCTGAGGGCTGGGCAGCTGCAGGCTCTCAGCCCTGCCAGTGTCCTGGTGGTGAGCCCATGACTGGCAGCACCTCAGTCCAGCATCAGGGGAGCTGAGGAAGCCCCCTGCTTCAGAGTTCCTCAGGCTCCTACTGCCTGGAAAAGCTATAAATTGTGCTCAATTTATAAATCACTCGGTACAGTTGGGATGCAAGCTTTGCTAACGGCACTCATCACTACTGAAATACTGACATCTAAATTCTAAGGTTTTCATGTCTGAGATGCTTTTAACACTAATGCTTCTTTAACAACCTTTCTTACAATCTTTCATTTATTCATTTGAATTTTAAAACCTTGACTCTTAACAACTTTGATTTTTGCTAGCAGGACACCACTCTGCAACTAAAGCCACATGGACAGGTAGAACACAGTGAAATAAAGGGATGCCTTATGTAGCATAGATTCGATCACTGCCTCCCGCTTACTGAGCATACAACAAGCATCTGGTACACTTTATCTCACTTCTATTGTTCAGGTAAAGGCAGAAGGAAAACCTTCTGTTAGATTTGTTGTTAGATTTGCCAGAGCATCACGTCAGGGCCTTCGAAGCTGGATGAAGACAGAATTAGGGAGATTAACCCTAAACTCAAGAGCCAGCTTGAGAGCCAAGGTGAATAATCCCGCTAACAACAGGATTTCCTGGAGGGTGTAGAGGGGATGTCTGAACGTGAGCTTTCTCCTCCAGTCATGTGGAGCCCACGGCAGGAGCTCGAGGAAACTATCACCTAGGAGGTGCCTGCTCCTAAGGAATGCCACCTTGTCGAGGGGTCAGAACTCATCTCCTACCTCCCTGAGAGCAGCGCCATGTGCTAGGAGCCCTCTGATAGAGTGGTGTGTCCTCTGAGGTAGACTGCCTTAGAGGTGGGAAGGGCACAGCTGATCATCCTACACCTCGGGATGCTGGGAGAGCAGAGGGAGCTGGGCACAGGCATGGTTGTTCCCCTTCTCAGCCCACAGGCTTCCCAATCCAGTGACGCCTCCCCGGCCTCTATCAGGAAACCAGGCATGGAATGGGTGGGGAGTATGACCACACAGGCAATGAAAAGACCTTCTCCACATTTCAGGGCTGAAACGTGGACCCCATACAGTGAGCAAGTTCTGTGTCCCCTCTACTTCCTGTCCAACAATAAGTGGACCAGTGTGAGCAAACGTGTTTACACAGGACCCAAGTGTTTATTGGAGGTTTATCAAAACAAATGGGAGAGACCATGCATGGATAATTTTGAAAAAATATCACAGGAATCTCTTTATGATTAAGCTATAGGCATCTTTTTTTTTTAAGTCATTGATATGAACCCACCAATAGCCTCCCTGTGGGGAACACTTGTGAGGAACATCAATTTCCTTATGTCTATGGAGGAGATGGAAACAGGCCCCTCATAGCCGCCAGGGGGTCCGAGCAGCCTGTTATTAGTAAGCGCAGCAGCAGCCGCAGCGCTGAGGGAGCTGCCCAGACACCTGCCACTCCAGCTTCCCCATCTGGAGTGGCATCCCCACCGAATGGACAGATCAGACTGCCCACACAGGACGGATTTAGGTGACAATTCAGAAACACAGGCAGAATCCCTCAGGCAGTGCTGCTCAGTGCTTTCTGATGGGGAACATAGAGGGGCTGCATTGGAGGGAAGCTGTGATGCTCTAAAAAGAAAAGTATTAATGGTGATTATGAGACACCACAGAGAAAAGAAAGAATGAGAGTATGTGCCAGGCCTTCAGAAATTCAGGTGACTTGGATGTTAAATTTCTTGTTTCTAGAAGCAAAGAATGAATAGATTTATCATATGAGGATTTAGGGATTTTAAATTCTCAGGATTACTTAAAGCTATATATTAAAGGTTATTCATTTACAATCAAAAAAAAAAAAAAGTTGGCTCTGGATTTAAAATTGTCTTCTGCAGTGAATCTACCAAAGTGACAGTATAAGTAAACATTAAGTTACATTTGATGCAATAAATGTCAATGACAAATAGATCAGTCCAACTTGTTAAACACCATCACCTGCACACAGCCGGATGAAAAGACTAAGGAGGAAAGAGAGCACTTTCCAGCTTCATCTCTCTGACAACCCAACAAATTAAAAACTGATTAAGTTTTTTATTTAGAAAAGTATAGCACAGTATCATTTCTGCTTGAGGACAAGCAATCCCCATGCAGGTCTCTTCTAAGAGTTAGCAGCATGGGGCTCTAACTCAGCACCCCAGGGACAACTAACAGTCATCCTCTCCAGGGACACCAGACAGGCTCGACAAAGCCCAGCCCACCACGCAGAACTGACGAACTGCAACGTGCCACGGCCACACAGGACTGCCATGAACTAGGACAACATCTATCTCCCCACAGCCTGCATCTCATTCCTCTTTCATCCCACCGCAGGGTCTGGCCTGTCACAGACCCTCAACAGATGGATTGCGAGGAAGAAGTCAGTTTTTTTCAAGGTCTCCTGAGGAGAGTATGGGGTTAGTGAGGGTCTCCTCTGGGCTCATAGAACACACTGACTGCCTCTGAAGTCTGACTTTCCATATTTTCCATTTTTAGCCAAGTTTCCACAGGATCAGGGACAGCTAAGGATGCCTTCCTTACTCTGGGAGGTTTCACACCCACCAGCTGCCCTATCCTGTGCTCTAGTCATCCGTGAGCCACAAGATGATCAGGACCATGTTTCAGGGGTTCGGGGAGGACAGGTGGCCTCTGGGAAAGGGACAGTAGTTTATGTTTTAATTATTCATTATCCTGTCCAGGTACCACCCAATAGATAATGTAATTTAACATCAACCTGTTTCATATGATATTAAAACCTGCTACTTTTTTTCTTCTGCCAGCTACAAGCCCACAATGAGGTTTGAAACGTGTCTGAATGTGTCTGAAAAATTAAGAGACAAAAGAAGGAAAACGGCTGCCCTCTGGTAGAGTTCTCTATTTTTCATTCTTGTTTTTACACATGGAGTGGGGGTGGGTCACAGATAGAGATTATCTGACTTAAAGATGCAGAAAGTTACAGAGCCACAGTGGGGCTCTTTTTTCCACCCACAAACCACACAGTATTTATTGAATAATAAATGTGTAGCACACAATCCAGCTATATATTTTTTTACGCTCGTTCATTTTTTCATTTGGCAACTTCTGTCACATTAGCTGAGTAGCCTGGAAGTGGTCTGTTGCCTGTTTTCTAAAAGGCTCTTCCATCACTACCTGCATCACTCACAGTCTTAAGAGTTTCAGAGTTTACTTTAGAGAGTAGCTACAATTTGCCTGGCAGACCACACTGAGACTGGTAATTGGCTGCTTGTCCCTCCCATTTGAGCCTAATCTGCAGCCCAGACAAACTGCTTTATGGGCACAAGTAGGAAAGAGAAAAAGGCAGGTAACGGGTGAGAAGGTGAGCACATGAATGACAGGCACACTCACTTCCTCCAAAAGAAATAGTGCAAACCCCTCAGTCCAAGGGCCACAACCAGAGTCTCTCATCTTGCCCAGAAACAACCCCCTCCTCCCTAGTCCTCCTGCCTGGCCAGTGGCCCTTCTGCCCCCCTGGGGCATAAACCCTACCTCCTCATTTATCACTTTCTGCTTCGGCAGGCTCATCCTTGCAATTTTTGTCAGGCCTTATCTTGCCATTCCCACCACCTTGATTCTCCCTGACACACACAGCCCCTCACCCAGCACTCCCAGCAGAGCTCCTGGTAATTCTCCTGCCCGGTTCATTTATTCTTACCTTCATCTGTCCATGTATCTGTTCATTCAGTAAATACTGACTGATCTGGGGACACAGCAATGCCAAGACAGTCACAACTCTTGTCCCCATGAGGCTTATGATCTCACACAGAGAGACAGACAACAAACAAGCAAATACAATGTACAGAACATGTCTCAGTAAGAAGTGCCACGGTCATAGACAAAGCAGGGAAGGGAAACCAGGACAGAGGTTTTCTACTTGTGACAAGGAGGGCCCCTCCAGGGGCTGCATTGATTACAGACCTGTCCCCTGCTCCCTGCTGTGCACAGCACGACCTTCCCCTGCTCAGAACCATTTTGTCATCCCTTCAAGCCACCACAGAAAGGGAAGAGGAACAAAAGAGCCTCTTGATGAAAGTGAAAGAGGAGAGTGAAAAAGCTGGCTTAAAGCTCAACATTCAGAAAACGAAGATCATGGCATCCGGTCCCATCACGTCATGGCAAACAGATGGGGAAACAGTGGAAACAGTGTCAGACTTTATTTGGGGGGCTCCAAAATCACTGCAGATGGAGACTGCAGCCATGAAATTAAAAGACACTTCCTCCTTGGAAGAAAAGTTATGACCAACCTAGATAGCATATTAAAAAGCAGAGACATTACTTCGCCAACAAAGGTCCGTCTAGTCAAGGCTATGGTTTTTCCAGTGGTCATGTATGGATGTGAGAGTTGGACTATAAAGAAAGCTGAGCGCCGAAGAATTGATGTTTTTGAACTGTGGTGTTGGAGAAGACTCTTGAGAGTCCCTTGGACTGCAAGGAGATCCAACCAGTCCATCCTAAAGGAAATCAGTCCTGGGTGTTCATTGGAAGGACTGATGTTGAAGCTGAAACTCCAATACTTTGGCCACTTGATGTCAGGAACTGACTCATTTGAAAAGACCCTGATGCTGGGAAAGATTGAAGGTGGGAGGAGAAGGGGACGACAGAGAAGGAGATGGTTGGATGGCATCACCGACTCAATGGACATGAGTTTGAGTAAGCTCTAGGAGTTGGTGATGGACAGGGAAGCCTGGCGTGCTGCAGTTCAAGGGGTTGCAAAGAGTCAGACATGACTGAGCAACTGAACTGAACTGAAGCCACCACGCAAGCCCCCATCTCCATTCTCGTCTCCCTGTCCACAGCTGTGACACCAGCAGTAAGAACTAGCAATGGAAGCAGTCGTGGCCCCAGAAAGCAGCGAGTGTGATGAGGGCCACTTCTGTTTGCTGAGCCCTCTCCACCCACCTTCCTCAATTTTCACAGCCCCCCTTCCACCGCAGATGAATCCCCAATGCCACCCATGAGCCTCTACCACCATGCCTCCCACTCAACTCTTGGCAATTTTTGATTGTTGTCTGGATAAATAATTAGCCGGGGCTCCTATGGGTATCCGCTTCTATACAGGGAGATAAATCTACTAACACCCTTTGATTAGAAAGCACTTTCATTGTACCACTATAAACTTGTATTAAAAATGGAACCTAAAGTAGTTTAAATTAAATGAGTTATATATAATTAAAAAGCCTTTAAGGCACAATAAGGCTCCTTTTCAATTTTCTTTTATAACAGAGTCAGAAAGAAAGGCACCCAATGGTCAGCATAGCTGGACTGCTATTCACATAGTAGCCAGCGCTTCTGAAAGTGCTAGATAAAACCGATAGTTTTCTCCTGTCCTTTCCCAGCTGCACTTAAGTAGGACATTCCAGAAACTTGAGTCTGCTCACCCACGAGATGACATTCAGAGCAGTGCCTAGAAGGTGGTCGTGAGAATAGAACGAGATGTGTGCGAAGAACTGTGAGCATCACTGCTCAGCTGGACAGACGTCTGCCCTCCGCCTACTGGTCAGGAGCCAGGCCAGCCTTAGGCACCCACGCCTCCCAGAGGGCCTTGCACTTGGGGCAGAAGCACATGAGACTTTGTCTCCAACAGCTGGAACCATCTCTCTCCCTGAAGAGCAATTTGCTGAGAAGGACAACTCTGAGGGCATTCAATCTGCACTTCCTCCATAAGCTAACCCAGTGGTTCTCGAACAGGGATGTCTTAGGCAATCCAGAGTTCCAACCACACCCCAACCCAATTACATCACAACCTCTAGGCCGGAGACACACATCAGTGTTTTTTATAAAGCTGGTTCCAATGTATGGATACAATCTCCCCCAAAACAGGCTCTCTGCTCATCAGTGCTGCTCATCACAGAGCCAGGCAGCCTCCGACGGACCACCACGGCTCCGGCAGGTACCAGGAAGGCTTTCCCAGGCATAGCCACTGTACACAGAAGCACCAAGTTCTCTTTCCCAGCGAGATTTAGTAAGGCAGGCGGATAACGGGGCAGGCCTGGGCTCTCTTTCCCTGGGGAGCCATGCGACCCCAGTATCCAGATCTCAGCAGCCACTGGGTGCAGGTGGGAAGGGAAGGCTCAGCACCAGAGCTGGGAGCCTCCCCAGGGATGGGGAGAATAGGATGACCGGCCTGGAGTACATGAGTTGGCTTTAAATGGTTGTAAAGGTGCTCATCTGAGCCCCAGCACCTTGGGTCTCCAGCTCAAAGGTGCTAAGGTCCACCTTAGTGACCACAGCTGTAAGCTGGGATTCAAGGTAGTGCCTGTGAGACTGCTAGGAGACCTTAAAGAGGAAGGGTGCTTGGTGGCTGCTGTAACTTACCAGTTCCCCGCTACAGACACCATCTGGGAGACTGTCCAGCATCGCCCTGACCCCAACCCTGAGCACAGCGCCCAGAACCAAACAGGTACTCATCAGTGTCTTGGGGCCCCTGGCGCAGAGAGGGCCCAGCAGTTTTGTTGCCCCAGTGGGCAATAACGGGCAGAGACAGGGTGCAGGATGGCTCCATCAGTTGATACAGTGTCAGTTGTGAACCACCAACACCAGCCAGAGCTGTCCCTTCACTCCCCTTCTTGCACCCACCCCAGGCTATCTTCCCTGACCTTCTCTGACTCTCTGGTGCTGCTCATGAGCTGACTGGCTCCAGCACACTAAAATGCCAGGATTCCTTCCTCTCGGGGCTCTACAGTGGGCACTCTGTATACTGTATAGTGGGGGCCTGCCCCACCTCCAGAGCGGCCCTTTCCTCCTCATCCATGAGACAGGAGCCAAGACTTCCTGGTGTGCTCACCCACCTGGAGAAGGCAGGCACACTTCCATAGGAGCCAGCGCCAGCTCCCACAGCTGAGCCAAGCTCAGTGCCCTGTGTACCTGGGGCTGCCCTACCATTCCCACCTCTGGGGAAGAGAGGACCATCCTCCATAACAGCCTCCCTCCAACAGCAGGAACATAAGGAACTCTGGCTGTAACCCAGCACTGACCCCCTCGCTCTCTTCCAGGGGCTAGTAGAAGAGTCAGCAAACACCAACATTTTCCCACTGGGATTACTGACCCTCCAGAAGCCTGTATCGGACAGTAATCGCCTTAGTCACCGATTCTGGGACTCTTGCCTCTTCCCTAAAGTCAAGGGCCCAGAGTCTAGCTTCCTAACTCTCAATCCTGGACAGTTCTCAACCCTTAGGCACCTGCCAAGGCCAATTCTTAGAAGCAGAAACAGGGAAAACCACTCATCACTGCCATGCTTAGGCCTCCATCCAGAGCCCAGACACCCAGCTTTCTATTACACATGCACAGCAGTGGGCCTGGCCAGGCTCTGCCCTACACGAGGGCAGATGCTCAGGGATCCACAAGGCAGTGGCTGCAAAGTCCTTGTTAGACCCCCCTTGAAAAAGGGAAGAAAATATCCTAAGAGATATTAATTCTTGTGGGTTCCATGGCTGCCCCATAGGCCCTTTCCCACAGTGGGAGAAGACAAGAGAAAGAGGTGTGTGTTGGGGAGCCAGGGTGAAGAGGGATGGGAGGACATGCTCTGCCACTGCCCCCAGGGTAGGGCAGGAGGCTCCCTCAAGCTGTGCTGCCCACTAGGAGGTGATAGGGTCTTATCTGACGTGATAGAGTCTGCTCTGGCCTCCAAAGTTCATCATCAAATGTTCTTTTAAATTTTGGCTGCTCCATGAGGCAAGTGAGATCTTAGTTGGCCAATGAGGGATGGAGCCCATGCCCCTTGCTTTAGAAGTGTGGAGTCTTAACCACCAGACCACCAAGGAATTTCCCAAACATCCTTTCCTGAGCCTCAAAAATATGTAAGGTAGGGGTGGGGGTGGGGAAAGCAGCTGGAACTTGAGAGGAGCATGTGGGATGGTCAGAAGGCCAGTGCAAAGCCCAGCTCCACCACTTCACACATGGGAGACCTCAGGCAACTCATCTATCATCTTGAAGCCTCCGCTTCCACATGAATAAAATAAGAAATGTAATGGTACCTCATAGAATCTTTTGAGAGGTCAATGAAGTGATGTACTTAAAGCTTTGACAAAATGAGAGCTGTTTATTAATGTTATCAACATTCATAGCTATGCAATTCAAAGGAGTCTCTATCAGGAATCTACTTATTTCTTATGAGGAGTGTCTTCAGATGCCCAGCTCTGAGCTCCAGAGAGCCCCTGGCCTGACATCTCTGGCAGTGTCCCTGGTTCCCTAACACTCCATACTCTTAGTTACCCAGAAATAGACACGACAGCAAAACCCAAGTTGTGAATGCAACAAGATTCTGCACCTGGCTGGGAGCAAAGCTCAGCCCCAGAACTGAGAGAACATCCATTGTGTCTAGATTCCGTGGCCTAATTATCTCATGGCAGCTCAGCTGTGCTGTTACTTACTGGATTCCACAGAGTGACAGCCCCTCTAAGAAGAGACACCTGGTAAAGTCATGACTCCCCTCCCACAAAGCCCCTTCTTTCTTCCCAAGAACAAGTCCATCTAAACCTCAAGGCAGCTGTCCTAAAGAGCTCCCTGCCCTACAAGATGCATGAGTGCAGAGTCGCAGGGCCACCTCCAAGCCCCAAAGCCTGCTGCCCTTTAGTCAGTTTGCTGAGGGGGCGTGAACACAGTCACAGGCGGCCGGGAGGGTCAGGGTGACAACTGGTGAAATGCTGAGCCAGCCCATGGCCATCAAGCGGCCTTTACAGCCTGTCAGCTGGGATGAGCCAGGGAGGGTAAACTGGGCTTCCGAGCTGCCTAGCCGCAGACAGTCCAGGTTGATGTGGTGAGGGTACCACGGAGACAGGTAGAGGAAGCTGGGCCTACAAAGCCCAAGAGCAAATATTTAAGACCATGTAGGCAGGTGCCCTAACCCAGTTCCAGCTCTGAAGACAGGAAAAAGCACAACTTGATAAATTGCCAGCACTTCTGAAAATTCAGCACACATTGCTCCAAGTGCTGAAAGGTTGGAGACTGGCTCCTCAGCCTTATCAACCCCGGCCACCCACGGTGACCTGCTCTCTCGCTCCTTCACTTGAGCCCCCCAGGCCTGTACCCACAGCCTCCGTTCAGAGCCCCTGAATGGCATTGCTCCTCTGGGGACCTAACCCCTGGCCACACGTGATGGGACCAACGCAAATGCCTGGCCAAGCTGAGCCAACCAGGTTCTGAGACTGGACCTAGACTGGGTAGCCCAGGGCCCTGAGGCCGGAGCTTGGTGTACTGGCAGGGCAAAGCTATAAGATAAAGGCTATGAGACAGGATCTGCAGGTTTGCAGAGAAGTGGATATCCAGAGAGAACAGGGAGACAGCAGAGAGGTGCATGCTGGAGATGGTGAGCTGGGCAGAGGTGGGGAGAGGGACAGGCTGCCTGAAGACTCTAGCCTTGTACCCTCGAGGCAGCCTGCAGGGCTCCAGAAGGTCTCTGGGGCCTCAAGATGACACATCTGTGTACACAAACACATTGGAAGGTGATTCTGCTCATAGCCACCAAGGGTCCCTCATGAGTCACTTGGCCAGCAGGCCTGGATAACCATGCCCAGAGTCCCTCTTCTCCTTCCCCAACAGCCCTGGTCCTGCTCCAGCCCACATCTACATGTGAAAAGTCCCTCTTCCTCAAATACTTAAGTGTTCTCCCCACCCACATCTCTGCCAGCCTCTCCAAGTCCCTCTGTCTCCAAGAGGTCCTTCCCAGCCTGCCTCCCACCCAGTGCCTCTCTGCTCTTAACTCTCCCGTCACCCAGTTAGGCCCACACTGCTAACTGAACACATTCCACACTGCATTAACTGCTCACCACATGCATGTCATAGGTGATTTCTTAGAGCCATTTGTGATGATTCCCTTTCTCTTCTCATAACCCTGAGGTGAGACATCAGTCCACCGCCTACAGGGCTTTCCTACAGAATGCAGCTCAGGACCCGCCTTTCTTGTAGTGCAAGAACAGTCATTTTCAATGAGGTAAGGCTTCAAGTCTATTTTACATTTTCATCTAGAATGTATAATGAATCACAGATAATTTTGTCCTAGTCAGCATGGTCACAGAAGTGTTTTCTTCCTGTGAATTACTGAACCAACTGGTACAACCCGTTGGACATGGACAGAAACCTAGCTCAAGATGGGACTCGAAAGGAAGAGCTAAGACTCCCGGGTATGACAGTCTGGGCAGTGGGGTGGCACCATCACACGTGACAGCATCCTCGGTGAGACGAGACAGAGCAGCAATGGGCAGCTGTTCCCTCCTTGTCGCCAGATAAAGTCCTCTGGGTCAACAAGAAGGCCAGGGCCATATTGGACAGAACCACCTTAGCAGAGGGCCCAGAGGGATGCACACCTGCTCTGGTGGACAAGTTCTGGTGGACAGCTCTAGCTGCTGCAGTAACCACGGTGTCTGGCTTGTGGGGGTGACACCCTGAGATGCCAGCTTCTTCCAGCCCCCAACCAACCCTCTTGAAGGTTCCAGGGCAGCTGAATCACGGGCCTTGGATGAACCTGGGACACTAGGTTTGCTATTAGCCACAGCCCTTCTGCAGAGGAGAAAGTCTGGACCGTGAGAACAAGCATCCTACTATGGGACCAGGAGTGGGCCAACAAAACCAGGGAAGGGCAGGGGGCTCCGCTTCCTGCTTTGTTATTTGAGAAAGAGACCTCATTTCCTTTAGGCTAAAGTCAACATAGGGTTAAATTCCTCTACTAACTCAGATTCTAATAGCCAAGGGCTCCATCACCTTCCCAATTCTCCACCCTACTGGTCCTCAAGCCCCAAGAATACAATCAGTCCATTTCTCCTCATCCAATAGGCCCTAGACCATGGCCAAGCACACAGCGGAGTGCTCAGTGGATACCCACTGATGACTAGGATTTAAGACCACCTGATGTCCCATTGGCCCAGATATCCGAGGGTCCAGAGACCCATACCAGGTAGGTATATTGCATCCCGAGAAGGTCAAGTGGGAAGTTCTGCTTTTAGACGTATTCCTAAACTACACTGCCAAAGGAGGAACACCCAAGAACAAGGCAGAGAATCCCTTTCTTCACAGCCAAATGCTAAAAGTGAAAGTAACAGCATATGTAACAACCAAAGAGCAGTGAGCGGAGGAGGAAGAGGAGGCAGAGTGGGGCATATTTTAGAAGCACTCCAATTAGAGCATCGCCTGGCAGGCCTCCCTCATTTCAAATCTCCTGGTGTCCCCAAGTCTACTTCCCTGGAATGAATGCACAAAGTGTGGCATCAGCAGAACCACAGAAACCTCAGGTCTTCACTAGAGAGGAAGTTTTCCAGCAGGTTTTAAATGCAAGGCTAGAAAAGCAAATAAATGGGAAGAGTTCTGTGTTTTTTACTTAGACAGCAAGCTTTAAATGATAGAATGGCTTAAGCAAGCTTTCACTCCCGCTGACCTAAGACGTAGCATCAAGAAAAGCCATCAGGAGTCTTACACCTATTTAGCAACATCCCCAGAGACAGCTTCTGTTCTCACTGCCCTCAATCCCTTCCTCCCTTTGTAGGGATAGTTGGCAGCCACCCTCCCTGGAGCCACAGGCTATTTCTGCTGACCCTGAAAACGTGAAACATAAACAGGACATCCTGCATTTGAGTTTACATTGCATTTTCGGGTTCCCATTTCAGGTGAGGGTCTGGTGTGCCTGCCTCGTGTTCCAGTATCTTTGCAGAAGGGACCATCAGGGTCAGGCAGGCCCAAAGCCCACTCTGTGAGGGAGACAGGAAGTGAGTCAGGGATTCAACCCCCTCCCCTATACACAACCCATAGGGCTCTATTACGCTTCTACTGGATGCTGGAAAGGATGCTGGAAAGAGTTGAAACTGTGACTGGATTCTACTATAAGTGGAAACCAAAGAACCGTCTGGTCTCTCCAGGGATTTTTTTGTAAGGAGTCCTAGAAACTCAAGTCTCCTTGTCTAAATTCCTATGTGGTGCCAAAGCAATAACAGAAGGTCTCTGACTCATTCACTTACTTGACAAGTATCTGAATACCCTACTATGTACCAACCCCCCGGGACACTGGGGACCCAGGGGGCCCAGACTCCAGGACACTGACCATTCCTCCAGAAAGGGGACCATCCCACCACAAGAGCTGCCCTGCTGAGCACTTGAGTGACAGGCGGCAACATGCCAGCTCCCGGTGTGAGAGAAGTGCACAGTCTTCTTGATGTGCTTGGTAGGGTTCTGAGATCAAGGGCACAAACCACAGCTCTGACAGCTGTGTTCTGAGCAGCTGTCCATGCCAGAGATACATGTACCATCTTAGTCCTCATGACAACTCTGAAATCAGGACTTTTATTGCTTGCATTCTACTCAATGCTAAGCTGAAGGTCAGAGAATAAGGAACTTCCCTCAACCACACAGCTGGAAGGGAAGAAGCAGATCTGAGCTCCTGGGGCCCTTGACGAAGGGCCCCCGAGTCAAAGGCAGAATAGGAGATTGCTTAGGCAGCAGCGCAGACAGGCAGTGCGGCAAGTGAATAGTTTGGTCCCAGCTGGAAAAAGCAACTATGGGATTTTAAAGCAACAATAAACATCGTGGAGGATGAAGAGAAAATGTAGAACCTCCAGGGTCCAGTTAGGTCATGGTGGGGAAGGCTGCCTACAACCTGTCTATGCTAAGAGCTTGCCCACCACCAGCCAACAAGCCACCAAGAGCACACACACCTCTCAGCCTCAGCAGGGAGAACTGTGTGGTCAGAAAAACAGGCCATGCTCCAGAGGCAGGGCCCGAAACCCAGGTGGTCATGTTGGTCACCTCTGTGGTGGGGCCAATCTGCCAATTCCCTCAGAGCTGGTTAGGTGACCAGCCACCATGGTTCTTTAAGTCACTTCCTATTCCATTAAGGGCTCACTGGTACCAGTGGTATTCCCTGGAAAGAACTTTCCTGAGGTAAATACAGTGATGACTTCCCAACTCTTAAAAAAATACACACATACAGTTTCTATCCCAATCCAGACCCTCAACGGTTAAAGTATTTTAACAAAATTAACAGTGGTAGCTTTCCTTTCCAAGTAAAACTTCAGAAGCGTTTCAGTTTGAACTCAAGACACTCTTGGAACACTGGTAAAGGGGGAAAACAGGGCTCAGTCTCCAGGTGAAGCATCAAGCAATCACTCAGGTGCTTTTCTAAAACCGCCTACAGCTGAAGGGAAAACAGTGGTGGTTCCCTACAGGCCAACCCAGCATCTTGCCAGCACCAGCTTCTCCACTCCTACCCTGCACAGAGTCAGGCGGAAACGCACCCTTTGGCCAGGGGAAGACCTGAGTCCCACCACCTTCCATTCTTCTCTCTAGCCAAGAGCAAACTCTCTTGAGTTTTCTTCTTCCCAACTAGAAGTGAAACAAGACTGTCTTTCATTAGGATGAAGTTGTCCACCAAATAGCAGTGGTGTGTCAGGTTTCATGAGCAGACTAAAGAGATGGCAAGAAAGTTTCAAGATCAAGAAATCCTCACCCCACTTTCCCTTTAAGCTCTTCTGTCACCTCCACATAGAGGACTGCTGGATGTGACCATGGAAACCTATCTGTAGGGGGACGTGCCACCACCTCGGAGGGCCCAGGGGCCTCTTTCTGAGACGAGCACCCATCCTATCCATCTTGGAGCTAATAGAGCTTTCCAGCCATGAAATTAGGACAGACATCACAGAATACAACTCTGAAACTAGGTCTGGGACCTAATGTCTTGACAGGGCTCAGACTCCATCTCGGCAGGAAATTCAAGGCCACACTACCGCACGTTTCTGTGGGTTTCAGTTCCCTGTGGATTACCACATTGGCCAAAGACTTTGCTTGGGTTTTTTTCATAAGATGTTATGGAGAAACCCAAATGAGCCTTTTGGCCAACCCAATAGATGGATGTTCCAGTGATTTAACAGTTATGTCTGACTGGCCCTTAGACACAACCCACCTGCGTGGGCAATCTAGAACATGCCAGTGTCAGGCTTCCATGGGATGGACTGCCCTTTTTCCTCCAACTCTGGCTTTTATTCTTCTTTATAAAGAAGAAGGTACAAAGGTATAAAGAGGTGATAGGGATTCCTGGAGTTAGCTGAGTTCATTCTTTAAAAAGTTTTCATGTTTCTGCTTTGTGAAGTCAAAAGGTCTAGGAAGCCCTTATCTGAGCAGAGTTCCCAGCACATAGCAGATACGCAGCCCTTGTTAGACACTGAGTAAGAAGACAGTTCCAATTCCTTTCTTCTTAGCACACTGAGGACTTCTCTCCCTGACACCAGCAGCAGTTTCCCCAGGGGAGCCTTCTTTGAACCCAGGTCTGTATGTAGGATGTGGCAGTGTTTCTGGCCAAACAGACTCCACATGGTCTCCATGCAGAGCTCCTCAAAGCTATTCCTCCCCAGAGGTGTGCACCCAGGAGGTTTCAGACAAAGCAAGATGGGCCACGCCTTCAGACCTCACACCTGCTACTTGGCCAAACAGGATTAAGAAAGAGAGGTAGGACTACATCTGAAAGAACACTTGAGCTTTCCGCTCATGTTTTAAAGGGGCCCAGTCTGCAGCGAATAGAATTTAGGTGTGAAGTAAGCCTGAAAGGAACCTCCCCTGACATCTTGATCACCCCTCACTCTCCACTTAAGGAAACTGAAGTCCAGAGAAGAGAAGAAGGTGGTTCAAGTCCACGGAACTAGCTGTGCCAGGCTAGACCTGAGACACCGAGCCCAATCAGGAGTGCTGTGTTCTCACCCCGAGACTCGCAGGCTTGGGGCAGACTGCACTTCTGAGCTATAAGGCTGCAACAGTGTTTAAGGGGCTCTGCTTGTTCTTGTTCTCTTCTCTCCCAGTGGGTCATTTCTCAATTTGGGGACTGGGTCAAACACCGACAGGCTTTACTGGGACCACAGAGAGAAGGCCAAGCCATGAAACACAGGTGGATCACCAGCCTACGGCACACACTGCATGCCACCCCAGCTCAACCTCCAGAGCTGGGCACTTCCCCACCAACCCGACAGTAACACTTCACAGCTCTCTCCCACCACCCTCCCAATTCCATCCTGTCCCTGTACTTCTGTCTGTCCTTAACACACCCAGATCCTTTCCTCAGGGACTATTTCCTCCAAAACCTGACTGTAGGACGCCCACCCTTGGAGGAGGGGAGAAGCACTAGGTGAACCACTGCCCTGGCCCTCCCCTCCTGGCAGAATTGCTTCCTTTCTACCCTCAGTTCAGTTCAGTCGCTCAGTCGTGTCTGACTCTTTGTGACCCCGTGGACTGCAGCACGCCCGGCTTCCCTGTCCTTCACCATCTCCTGGAGCTTGCTCAAACTCATGTCCATCGAGGCTGTGATGCCATCCAGCCCTCTCATCCTCTGTCATCCCTTTCTTCTCCTGCCTTCAATCTTTTCCAGAATCAGGGTCTTTTCCAAGCTTTTCTACCCTGCGAGGGTCCATTCAGGGCTAGATTCTGTGTCACCACTCCCTACTAAGCCCAGCGGTGCTATTAGGGAGACATTTTAAAATTAAACTGAAGCAAAATTAATTTTATTTTCTGAATTTCACTACAGTTCCTGAAATACCTGAACAAAGCATAAGGCTTGGTCCTCAGAGCAAGCTGGAGGCCCCAGTCACCCAAAGGAGTAAGTGAGGACACCCAGGTTTCACTTTTAGAAAGAAAGAACCCTCAAGATATTAGAACCATGATCCCATGAAGGAAAAGACCGAGTTTCTCTGCATCTAGGACTTTCTGACTCAGAGAATTTCTAAGGCCAAGATACAAATGTGTGTGGTCACTGACAAGTGAAGGACCAGACTCTGTGGACAGATGGCTTCTCCAAGCCTTGGGGGGCTCAGGTGGGCTGCTTCCTTCACCCAACAGCACCCGCCTGGCTCTGCTGCAGTTTTCCCAGGTCCTGGACCCAGAGCCTCTTAAGCCCTCCCTCCCTGGAGCCTGTGCCCCTCTCCCTCCCCAGGGGGCTGGCAACAAGATGAGGCCCAGGAGCCCCACAGCAGAAGCCACAGCAGTGGAGGCAGAAGGACAATGGCCCTGGCTTGCAGGACAGAGAACCAGAGCCCCCACACAGGGGGCCTGTTGGAGTCTGACACCGACAAGGCATTTTCTTGTCTCTGAATGGGAGACGAAAGAGACAACCCACAATCACAGAGAACTAATCGAGCAGATGATTGGGGCCTGGCAGAGCTGATGCTGCCAAGTTTCCCCAAAATGGAAATCAGAGCCGTATTTACAACGCCTGGCCTAATGTCCTGATTACAAGGATGGGAAATTTCCTAGAGAAGCATAGATTATTTAGCAGCAGAGGCATAAATAAAATAGATATGTAAATGCTAAATTAAGAGGAAGAAGAATAATGGTTTTCTGTGAACTCATAAATGTTTATTTTCCTGGGTCGCAGAACTTTTCAGAACCAATTAAAACTCTGTCAACAATGATCTGAAAATACCAAAGGGGCGCACAGTACACTAGCTGGTAGAGTAGGTTTGCCAAAAACGGCAAGAGAGGAGGAACATCCGAAGATGGTGGCTTCCCCGTCAATGGATTATAAATGAAAACAAGACCGCCAAACACAGCACCAGCCCAGCAGTCGTGGTCCCCAAAGCAGCCGGGCTGGGCGCTGGGGCCAGAAGCCCCAGCTTCTGGTGGGACACCAGGGTGGGAGGCACAGGTGATGGTGAGGGCATGAGGGTGCAGGCTGACCTCTGGATGGCAATCACCAGGACAAGCCAGGGTGCGACCCAAGATTCAGATCTAAGTTTACCTGTCTGCCTGCTTGCTTGAAAACACGTGAAAATGACTCAGACCCAGGCTGTATCAATTTACCGGCCCCCTCACCTACCTGCCCCTGCCTCCTCTCCCCCAAGCCAATTTCACGGCAAGCTATTTCCCAGCATGACTGCAGCCTGTGTGTTTCTCTCCTCTTCCTGACTGCAGTCAACATCATCCTGTTAGCAGGAAGCTTAAAAAAAAAAGGCCAGGGTTCATCACCAACTGGATTCTCCTTCTTGAATGTGTACATGGGAGAGGGAGGCTGTGGGATGCCTCCAGGGCTTTTCTGCCCACTGTCCTCTGGGACTGGAAGTATTAGGGCCTGTTCACAAGCACACTGAAGCTCAAGAGACCCTGGACTGGAGTACGTACAGCCCACACAGTCTCTAAAGCCAGCTCATCCAATGTCCCTGGGACTTGGAGTACTGTCACCATCCTTCACCCTGGAAATTACGAATTTATTCACATATGTAGATAGGAGATTGCAATCTACTGATTTTCCCGAAAAAGCTAACATCCATACCCTCTGACACAGAGTAATCAGCAGCCAGCCAGAGGTGAGAGCTGGAGGAGCAGAGAAGAAGCCTGCCCCTACCAGAACCACCCCTGCAGCAGATGTCTCATATAAGGGGTGCCATCTACATCGACAGAGGATGAGATGGCTGGATGGCATCACTGACTCGATGGACGTGAGTCTCAGTGAACTCCGGGAGTTGGTGATGGACAGGGAGGCCTGGCGTGCTGCGATTCATGGGGTCGCAAAGAGTCGGACATGACTGAGCGACTGATCTGATCTGATCTGATCTACATCCCAGTGCCCCACACCCAGTGAAAGGTGAAAGGCCCATCGCACTTTCTTGCTAAAAAGTGGTACACCCAATCTCATCTTCTTTGAAAGATAGTCAGTGATAGAGTTTGGCACCAGGGAATGCTGAGGAAGGGCGATTCCACAGAATACAAACATAAAAGCTGTACACAGGTCTGTGCTTCAGGTGAGGCCTAGAAAATGCTGAGTACCAGCCTAGACCCTGTCTGGGGTCCCCCAGGAAGGAGGGAGCTGCCTTTCTCTTCCCACAAACAGAATCAGGGGCTGGAGTGATCCAACTAATCTTCCCCATCCATCAATCAAAAAGAAGTTGGGGGTAGGGGGTGGGGCAGACCATCACTAGAAAGGGGGAGGGGAGCCTGGTCTTAAATTAAATCAAATGTACAAGGACGCTTATTAAGGGAGAAAAATGTTTTTTAGGTTAATGCTCAGTCTTAGCAGCCTGAGTCCTCTTGAGTGCCCAATCAATGTAGAGAGAAGCCAGATCATTGAACTTCTCTAAAATTCGAAGGTGTCCTCCCAGGGAGAGCAGTGCAGTCTGAGTCTGGGGCCAAGTCTTGCAGAAAGGGGAAGGGCAGATCAGCCCCGGTGGGACCCTGCTCTCTCAGGCTGAACCCTGGGGTCAGGGAGGACGGGAAGCATCCTGACTCTGATACCACTCCTATATATCTTTCTCCTCAAAGATCCTTGTGTGACTTCACACACACTAAAAAAAAAAAAAATGGTGTCTGACCTCAAAGCACATCTCTGCTCTGTAAGCACCAAGGCATACAAAGCTAACAATTCTAAATGGAACCAGTATCAATATTTACAGTTATTTAGTGCGTGACTAGAAACTACAGGGAAGAGCAATTTAGGAAAAGTTCAGTAATATCAGGAAGCAGGCAAGAAGGCTGAATAATAGCCACCATCCAATCCCTCCACCTAGCAAGCGATGGCAACACTGTATCCAGGGCTCAAAGGGGGAGGGAACCCTCCCACACAGGCCTGCCCCTCAAGAGGGGGTGTCACTAGAGACTGTTACCACACCCCTTCTCACTTTCCTGGTTCCCCCCATTATAAAATTCTACCAATATTGATTTTTACTACTGTATCTATCTTGGCCAGAGTATCAGGGAAAAGAGGAAAATATAACTATTTCGGAATTTCAATAAGTTGTATCTCTTCGAATTGTTTCCTGTATATTCAGGATTGCATTAGTATTCTAGACCATGTCATGCCACTCAGCTCTTATTAAACAGGCACTCCACCCAGCTACATTTCTTTTTTATCTACGTTTGTAAAATGGTAAACTCCTTGAAGCTATTTCAGCTTCAGTCTTTGTACATAAAACAATATTTTAACAAAATTCATATTCATTATAATTGCTTTAAAAATGTGCAAGCACACACAATTGGTCATTTAATCCTTGTTCACCCTTAGGACACTTGAGTAATTGGCATAATAACTTGAAAGGCAAATCAAATCTCATTAATGCTTTCCAAGTACTTCAAAAATCTCAAGTCAATGAATGTTTTGGGAAGTACTCCTATCAGGAGGAAAACACACAGGGAAACATTTTACCATTTAGTTATTTATTTATTGAGTCTCAGGAAACTGTTGGTTTTGATTCTTCTAGAAAATAAGACTGCCTGAGGAAACTGCTAGAGGAGTTTAATATGGTTTGTGAGGTGAGCTCTGGATATATTAAGAGCTACGGTTCAAAGAAGAAACTACCCAGACCCTGTAACACACAGGACTATCTTGGATGTTGATAAGGTACAAGCATGGCTCAGCCCACAAGCTGCTTACAGGTCTGCTGGGAGGGACCATTCATGCCCCCATCGGAAATGAGCCTTCAGCACAGGGAGGTATTAAAAGCTCATTTAAATACATGACAGTCTAGTGTGAAATTGAAAGCACCAAGGTGACTTCATGACTAGTACCAAATGTTGAATAAATATCGACTGACTGAAAAACTCAATAAGCCTCTGTAAAGAAGAGAAAGATAAAGAAGATGGCTTCATTCTTATGCTAAATAAAATTTAAGAGTTAAAAAGAAAAAGAGATAGGAAAGATTAGGAGTAGGAGTTCAGGGAGGGAGAGATCAAACATGATCAAGAGTGGTCAAAGAAGATTTTAAAGAAAAGGTAAGAACCAGAGCAAGGCCTTGGAGGAGTGGCTGATTCAGACTTGGAAAAAAAGGTAGGGAGGGAACAGGAGGACCCTAACAAGTGAGGGCACAGTGGGACCATGCATCAAGTGTGATCAAGGTCAGCCAACTAACCAGTTAACAATGTTGGACAATACATGTCTTGCCCTCTCTAAACATTCACAGAGGTTGTCCTATGTCCTGGGCCCATTCACATCCTCATCATCTCATTTAAAAATTAGCAGAAGCAGACTCAACAAGCACTCAAAAAAACTCAGACTACAGCAAAGAGAACTGGAGGGCTAAGGCAGATGTTTCTGCCTTCCAGAGCCCACAGAGGCATCACTTCCTTTCCCTGAAATTCCCAAAGCTGGATGACAATGGCGTCTCTGGGGCTCTATCCTAAAAAGGCAAGCAGGGAGTACAACAATACCCTCAAGCAAAAGAGCCTCACTTCCTCAGGATGAGCAGCATCTGCTTTTTCTTGTTGGTATACAGAGTACTAGGGTGTTAACAGCTAAAATAAAGAAGCCTTGGGTTGATATCAACTTACCTTCAATTTACCTCCCACTAAAACCCACCTTAATTAGCTTGACTGTTTTAACTAAAATGAGCAATTTAAAACAGTGGGCCAATGAGCTCCAACAGTAAGAAGACTAAACACACCTTGCTGTGTGTTTGCCTATTTGCTTTTCTAGTAAATATTCAACAATATATTTATAGGATTTAAGTGATCGTTTTCCCTCTGTATGAGTACGAGTGTAGTGATTAAATGGTTCCCATTGGGAAATGCCAGGCTTGCTGGCAAGTCAGCCTTCAGACTCTTTCAAAAGAGCATTACGTTGCATCCTTCATGGAGCTAGATGGGAGAGATAGTGTTTCTATTTAATCATCTGCTCACCACAAAGGGAAGCCACACTAACTTCAGCAGGAAAAGTGTGTGCATTAAATTACTTCTGAGGCTCCCTGAAGAGTAAGGCTTGTAGGTTTGGGACTGCATTACAATTAAGTAATAATGAAAGAGAAATCATGTCTTTTGATCAAATAATGCATTAATCCTACCATACACCAGGTATCGCTGTTCACTCTCCAGGTAATGCTGACTTTTGGGGGTGACTGTGTTGGGAAGATCTCCTGCAGAAGGGAAAGGCTATCTATCCACTCCAGTATTCTAAGTTGGAGAATTCCATGGACTGTATAGTCCATGGGGTCGCAAAGAGTCGGACATAACTGAGCAACTTTCACTTTCACTTTCTTCCTTATTCCACAGGACGCAGGCAGAGTGAAGGAAAAGGGGGTGCATCTTGGAAAACAATGGTTATAAAGATGCCCTGGAAAGCTCTCAGGTGAGAATTAGTATTCACCGAATCATCAAGGAAATCCTAGGTAGGTCTAGTCATTTCTTAAGGTTCAGCATGTACAAAACATTTTTGGCAGGAAGTCTACATCCCTCACAAGCCCCCAGTTCATGCAGCCCACTACCTGAGCGGGTGCTGTTTAGGACTCCTCTTCACCACTTCAGACCAGAGTTCACTAAGCAATTAGCAGGATGGCGAGACTCTCCCAGGAGGCATTTGAGAACAAGTTTTTCAAGCACTTTAGAAGCATTTATATATACCTAACATGCCATTAATCATTCTTATCTGTTCATTAAGGCCGGCTCCCTCAGGACTTCCACCCGCCAGTTCTTACTCCGCCTGGTTCTTTTATCTACATAGCTGAAAAGGAGTCTATTTCCTTTAAAACATATTTTATAATTAAAAGACTTCATTAATTTACAGGGGTGTGTTCCACCGATGAGTTGGCACTTTCAGAGTACTATTAAACATACACAGAGGCCATTCTCAGGAGGGTCTGCGGAGAAGACAAAACATGCAACCACAGCTTGATTTAGGGATACATCTTCAACACTGGAGAGATTTTAGACCATTGTTATAGCATCATATAAACCTCCAGTCCCTATCAACACACATGGCTTCCTTCTGTCCCCTACTGCAAAGGGAGCAGGGTTTTCACTTCCACTGCAATCTACTTGATATAAACTACAGGCATAAAGGAAATCAGATACTGTAACAATCAAAAGCAATGAGTTTTAAATGTCATGTCAGCTGTGACGTGACTATACCTCTGCCGGGGACTCTCCCACACCCATGTTCCATCCTCTGCTGGCTCCTGGGTTCATCCATCCTAGTGCAGCAGGCAGGGAGGCTCCAAGCAGTGTGAGATGCAGCCAAAAGCCTCCTGGTCTCATTTTGTTGAGTCTGTTGAGAAAATGACAAATGCCCAGTACTGAGCACTGCAAAATGTAAACAAGTCAAGGGGTAGTGAGTGAGTGAGTACTTGCTCTCCAGAATCAGATAAACGTGAGTTTATATGCTGGCACCAGGTCTTCTGGTTTACCGTGGAGAAGTTACACTACTTTGGAGCCTTAGTTTACTCATCTCTAAAGTGGGGTCAATAATATGTACCCAATAGGGCTGCTGTGAGGGCTGAAGGAGGCAGGGTTGGGCACACAGTAAAAACTCTAAATGCTGACTGGTATGCAGAAACCCATTTGAAATACACCTGTCACTACATCTGTAAGAACAAGTGAGGGTGGAAAGGCTGAGACACCACTGATAGGTTACCATGTGTCCATGCTTCAGTTTCTGCAGACAGCATTTGCAGTTGGGCACACAGTAAGCACTGGTGAGAAATCATGTTAAATCTGTAGTATTCCTGTTTGTAGCTGAGGACTCAGTTAACAAGACAGTGAACTTCAAAACATTAAGGGGTCTACTATTTTCATTTCTGTTCTAAGACCAAACCTTCTTGTAGTAGAATTCAAGCATCTACCAGATAACAGGATTTCAGTAACATTTAAGATGTTTTATGAGACTCTCTTTAGTATTGTCTAAAATACTAGAGGACAAGAAATGGGCAATTGAAAGTAGTAAAAGAATTACATGGATGAAAAAAACACAAAGGATCAGCTGTAATAAAAATTCAACGTCCTAATATATGCTGGGCATTGTGTTAAGAGGACAAAGACACAGATTGGTGCATTTGTCCAATTAGCTGTCCTTTTTAAGGTTTCCACTGTGAACATATTCCAGCCTTAATTTCAATATCTCTGAGAAACATAGCCAGATAGAGCTCATCATGCAGTATTTACAACTCTTACCCAAGGAAACTTTAAGGGTTATTGATTTCTGTGAGCACCACACAATTTAGTGCTTAATTGCATGTGGTCCACACTGCCTCGTGCTCATGGCCGCAGAGATGAAAACACAGAGTGCCTTGGAGGCCCAGCACCCACTGTGAGGTGGCTCAGGGCTGGTCCAGAGCAGGTGTCCCAGTCAGAGATGATGAGCTGCTGGAGAGACCTTACAGCCTGTTTGAAGGATCCACCCATGCTCACCCCCAAAGCCAACAGCTTAGAAGGATCCCTGTGCTACACAAGGAGAGGGATCAAATGATCACTAGGGCTGCTGCCAGGCTGCGAAACAAGTACACTGCCTGCCACCTTCCAGGCTTCCTTTGGCTGCCTTCCACACCCCAATAAAGCTGCCGTTCCAGACTTGCTTTATGTTCCCAACTTGAGACAGAAATGCCCACAGCAATGAGGAGCTAGACTGAAACTTGTGGGCATGTAACACTGGCCTATGAGAGGCGAGGTTATAAGTTATGGCTATCTTTTAAGGGAAGGTATCTTTTTTTTTTTTTTTTTAAGGAGTCCACAGGCTCCTACTCCTACCTATGTTTCTTCAGCCATTCATCTTGGACATCTGTAGGGAAAGCTGGAGCTACCAGGGAAAGAGTCTGGGTGGCCAGTAAATACGATGTGACAGTCATGGTCTCAGCGCCATCTGCACCAGCTCCCACCTCTGAAGAAGGCAGAGCAAAGTGGAACCGGTACAGCAGCTACCTGGGAGAAGGCTGCAGTGTTAGCAGCAGCCACCCAGCGCTATGTTCCCCATCTGGGGCTCGAGCTAGGGTGTGTGTTCTTACAGGGAGGGGGAGGAGGGAAAAAATCACATTCAGGACTAAAAGAGAATAAAAATGACTTTCCCTAATTGCAACCAATTTTTCTAAAAATAAATAGGTTAACACCCTACTCTCCATAAATTATTCTCCTCTGAACACAGAGCCATGTTCCAGAGACTGCAGAAAGCAGCTACTCGGGTTTTGGAATTTTGTTTTCTTCAAACAAGCAACAGTAATTCAAGCGGGAATGAGAAAGACACTGCTTCCCACTCTACTTTTATTCATCCTTCCCTATTTATCCACCATCACACACACAGTGCTCATGGAGTAAGCATACATATCAAAGGTCCTGTCTCCCTTTTCATGCCTTCAAGCCTAAATAAACTAAAAAACAGCAAGATAGTCAAAACTTACTCTAGATAACTTACAGATGTCAATTCCTGGAGTTATAAAATATTCAAGCCACAATATCGAGTATTTAGTTTTCAATTTGTCTAGTAATCCAAGACCAATTATTTTGGATGTTTTATTATTAATGAATAGCATCAGAATAAACTCTGTTCATTTCAATTGTTTTGGAAAGCGCCAAATCACTTTATTTAAGAGGGTGTATTCAGACCTCTGACATTACCCAGCTGCCCTGAGCTGTTTCAGCAACCTGAGCTGCAGCATTGCTGCACTTGGAATCATCTCTGGTTTTGTCTAGATCGTGTTGAGGTTCCCATAGGATTTTACTGGATGACAGGGAAACATGAGCCAGACCAACTCCTGAAATATTCCTAGGTAGTACTCTTGCCTGGAAAATCCCAGGGATGGAAGAGCCTGGTGAGCTACAGTCCATGGGGCGCTAAGAGTCGGACACGACTGAGCGACTTCACTTTCATTTTTCACTTTCATGCATTGGAGAAGGAAATGGCAACCCACTCCAGTGTTCTTGCCTGGAGAATCCCAGGGAGCGGGGAGCCTGGTGGGTTGCCGTCTATTGGGTCGCACAGAGTCATAAACGACTGAAGCGACTTAGCAGCAGCCTCTCTGTAAAGTTTATTTCAGCTTGGCCACCACCAGATCAAACTTCATTTGCACGGCAGATGCGTCTGAGATGTCATTTTATACTCAGGGTGATTGACAATTCATTCCATCTACAGCAGCAACAGCCTTAAAATTTACAACTCAAGTTTTATGACAGCTCAGTTCATAAAAAAAAAGAATTAATACTGGGTCTAAATCAATTTTGATGATCTGTCTAATAACCAAATAGAGATTATCTATTTGGTTAACACTTATATAGCAATTACTATGTGTCAGGCACTGTTCTAAATGCTTTATAGGTACTAACTCATAACCCTCACTGCTATTCCATGAAGAGGGCAAGGATTAGCTCCTAGTTAGATAACAGAGGAGATGGGTCACAGAGAGGGTTAAGCACCCTGCCAAGGCCATGCGGCAAATAAATGACAGAGCTGGGACTCCAAACCAGCCAGGTGGACGCGGATCTATATTCAGACCTTGTCCACTGAGGCCTCTTGATACTTAGCAATATTTCATTTGGATGAATGGGAGTTTTTAGTATGATGGGGAAACATCTACGTAGAACAAGATTGGAAGCCCTGAGCCCCAAGTCTCTCCTGTGAAAGATGCCGAGACCCTGTTCCTCCAGCTTCCATGGCTCCAGCAAGGCCAGAGGAACAGAGTGAGGGGGAAGTCAAGCTTCCCCCTGCCCCACACTCCACCTGTGATGAGGCCACACAGCACTCTCTCCTCAGCCCTCATCACTGCTGTCTTTATTGGCCTAGAATGAATGTGGCTGAAATAAAAAAAAAACCATGAGGAGATGCAAAGGATGCCAGGCAGCAAGGGTGCCCTTCAGCTCACTGACAATGCCAGTCAGCCTGGTAGATGGTCACTTTGAGGAAAGAGGATCTGTTGAAAGATTAACTACTCCTCAAATTCAAATAGCGCTACTGGCCCTCAGACAGAAGAACATACAACAAGAATCTCCCCATCATACAAGTAGGAAGGTATCACCAATAAGATCACAAACCCTCTTTTTCAACCTAGAGCTTCTTTTGAAATCACTTTAGGTTTATAAGCTTCATCCAATCCATGCTAGAGTCCCAAGATTGGTTATAAATCTACCTGAGATTGTTCTCATAAAAGATCTGGGACTATTTCTCCTTTCAAACAACTTATAAAACACAATCACTTGATATTTAAGACATCTCGTTTCCAAGGAAAGTACTTCACTGCTTCTTCTGGGGTTTCCCACCTGAGCCTCATGTTTCCACATGCTCATGAGAATCAGGCACCAAAGGCCTGGAAGGTGGAAAGGTTCACCCAATATATAAAGCCAACTCAGTGGCCAGACCTAGACTAACACTGGAGCATCCTGACCCCCCAGGCAACTGCTTTGTTTCTTATATCATCTTAAATTTACGTATGGAATATGTATGCATTAGACAGACTGATTTTGCTTTTTTTTAAGTTATGGATGAGCCCTATTTCATCTTGCTATTTCACCTTGCTGTGAAAACCACAGATTTCCTGGTGTTATAAGCTGATAGCTGTACTATTATTTATTTGTATTTAAAACTATAGAGGTAACATTCCAAATACTGACTTGATTTCTGAAGAAACTGGAAAAACCATGACCAAAGAAGGCAAATGGTCAGGGAGAAATAGATATGAATACGTAAACTCCAAATCTGCACCACCAGAGAACATACAGTGGCATGCAACCTGTCTTTACTGAACAGGGTCAGAGGCCAAGAGAGAAGCACCAACATAAACAAACTTCTCTTTCCTCCTCCAGGATCCAGCCCTGTTTGGGAAGAATTGGGGAAGAACTCTGACCCTCAGAGCTCTGGGGGAGACTATTCCCTGGTTTGTTCTCTCTCGTCTTTTCTCTCAGAATATGGTGACATAACAGTCCAGACATTATGGAGTAGTCACGCAGAAACGGCTCCTCTTTGTCACAGACAGGACCAGAAATTACAAAGATGATTTGGCAGAACTGAGCAACACCATCCAGCCTTGAAGAGGATGGTCAGGTTTGTGACTTCGAGCCTCCTGAATTTCTATCCTAATTGAAAAGTGTATGCTCTAGCCAACTGCTTTTAGGTGTACTGCCTTTTACACATGTGATGTTGGCAATCAGCAACACACACCAAAATCCTACAGTTCTCTCTGCATGCTTGCCCCATGCTCAAAGAAAAAAAACACATCAAAAGCCCAAACTAAAACCAGGAAGCTATCTGCTAATTTCTTTTGCAAGGCTTAAGACTGCAGTTTTGATTGGTGAGTCTTTTAGGAAAAAAGAGAGGGGTTCAAACTTCCTAGTTTCTAGAATACCAATCCAAGGAAATTAGGCATGGAAACATATGAAGGCAACAATGAAGCAAGCCATAATGAAGTTATATTGCATTCCCCAGTAATTATCTACTCTGTCTCTTTGGTTAATTGTTCCTACATTTGATAAATTTGATATCTAAATTAGCCTGTGTGTAAACCTATGACACTCCTATTTACTATGAAGCTAACATATAGAAGCCTCAACATTCAGATTATACTTCTGGAGTACCATGTTCTCTCCACTGTAGTTGTGTTTTACTTGAAGTTGCGTGCCTTGTGTTATGCACCAAGATAGAAAATGTAAACAAAGATGTGCTCTTGAAATAACTGCCTAATTTGATTAACTAGTAAGCACACAGCATCACAAGAAGGTTGAGTTTGCAAAAAAATACCAAAAAAGGCAAAGTAGCAATTAAGGAGATTTTTAGGAAATCTTGACTAGTCAGTGCCAATTTCTGAAATATAATGTTGTCAAACAAAAGATCACATCATGAAGATCACTAAAGGGGTGGGGAGCAGGGTGTGAGGGTGGGGGGAAGCCTGCAGCCCTTAGGAGGAGAAGAATCTTGAATGACTGGCAGATCAAGGTAGAAAAATTCAATCTATCCCTCCCTTAACTACCTCCAGGACACAGCCAAAGGGATAAAGGTTCTCCCGGTACCCAGAACAAGCTGCCCCTCTCTTGGGGGGTGAGGGGTGGGGGGGAACCTTCCTGGAATTAACAATAATAGAAGGTGGGCAAAAAAATTGAAGAGAGGAAAATCCAGTCACTTTTATTAAGCAATTCATATTCATTACATCAAAAACTATTTTCTTACACTGACCTTTGCTCTGTCTGAAGTCTTTGGAGAGAGGGCTGTCTTTTTTTATACAGGATGGGAAGAAAGTGAACATTCATCTGAGTGTGTTTAAACAGAAATAATCTAGTAATGTTGCAGTGTCTTCTCACAAAACTAAGATGGGAAGCAGACATGGCCCTGTAAGGCATCAGCTCAGGTCTTCCATGAGAGCTACTGCCTAAGGACTGTTGGGAGATGCCACATCCCTCACTCCCCTGACGTGTCCTTCCCAGGTGAGCAGATCCACCTGACCATTGCCCAGACCCACGGCCTGTCTGGATCATTCCAGGATTAAGTCATCTCTCGCTTTCCCCTAACCCTGATGGTAGGAAAATAATTCGAGACTTTCCAGAAAAGTCCGAATTTCTACCTGACCCCTTTTCTCTCCTCATGTATCGTGAAATGGGCACATTTTAGGGTGCACATTTTTAGTGCCACGTCCTACTAAAATTCTGTTTGGCCCAAAGAATGTGGACGGACGTCTGTGTCTCAGGGGCCCATCTAGTACAATTTCTGGTGCACAGGTTTGCTACAAATTCACGAAGGGAACAGACCAAAGCTACTGGCGTTGTTTTCCGCTCGCCGGAAACCTCGGCGGAAGCGACACCTAGAGGGAAGCGATGGCGAAGCTGCGTAAGCGCTATTCATCAATGTCGGCGACAGTGATCAGGAGCGAGGTCTGCTGGACAGCGCACGGGGGACCAACTCTGGGCTAGACGCAGACCTAGGCGGCCCAACGCTGCCTTGTCCCGAGGAGCTTACATAGACGGACAAGCGGCACGGGATGCTCGCCGCGTTCCGGGCATGGTGAGAAACCCTACTGCTTCCAGCAGGTTTCTGCTCCTGCCGGAGGGGTGGGTGCCAAAGTCCTCAGGTGGCAGGCCTCAAACGAAGGCGCTCGGGGCACCCCTTTGTCAGCTGAAGGCAGTCCCGAAGGCTCGCGCCAAGCTCTCCTCGCTAAACTCGAGGGGACACGCGCTCCCAAAGCGGAGCGCGCTCTGCTCGAGTCGCCTAGGTACCCCCGAAACTTGGAACACGTTTTGTGCTGGCGCAAAGACGGGCGGGAGATCACCCATATTACAAGCTCTTAGGACCAAGCGCGGTGCTTGAACATCCCCTAAACAAACTGCTTGCTACTGACTCCCCAGCAAGTAACACCGGCGCTTGCTTGGAACAGCGACCGGCCGAGCGGAAGGGGAGTAGCGGGCTGCCCGAGCCGAGCGGGGTCCCGGGTCTTTCCCCACCTCCTCCGCGGAGGCCAAGCGCTCAGTCTGGACGCGGCGGCCCTCCGGGTTGTGAGGGCCAGGCCCGGGCGCCGCGGGCCCTTTGAGCTGCAGCGAGCAGGTGCCAAGTTTCCCCGCAAAGCTGGAGAAAAGAGGTAGTGAGGACGCCCGCCCCACGCCCCACGCCCCAGCCCCGGGTCAAGGGCACAAGTCCGAGCCCAGGTGCAACCGCGCTCCCCGAGGCCGCTCGGGATCCAGAGCCCAAGATCCGCACCTGCAGGGACTCGGAGCCCGGCGCCCGCTGCGGGCTCGGCCCGAGTGGTTCTGCGCGGTGCTCCGCGCCAGCCCGGTCACTCTGGTCCCCATTGAAGACTTGCTACATGCCTCGGCGCCCCAGCCTTTACCCCGAGTCCTGGCCCCGATGGGGGTAGCCCTGCCTAGCCCGGGTGAGGGGGTCCCGTGCCCGCCTCCCCGCAGGCGGGCAAACTTAGCTCACCCGGAGCGGCGGTGAGGACAAGCAAGCACCCAGCCGGGCCCTGCAGGCAAACGCGTGGCCGCGGGCGCACGGATCCCAACGGGGTGCAGGGGGACCGGCTGGCGGCGGTGGCGGCTTGGCACCCTCCCCACGACCGCTCCGAAGCTGCGCTGCGTACCTGAGGCGGCCGGGGCCGAGAGGAAGACCAGGTGGCCGGACTCGGCGGGCAGGAGGGAGCGCCCCGTGGTGGCAGCGGCGACCCGACCCCGTGTCCTTCGGTCTGTCTCCCTGGCTGTCAGCGGGTCCTGGGCGCGCTGGAGGGCTGTCGCGGCTCCGCTCTCTGAGCCGCCGCTGCCCGCTGCTGTAGCACCGCCGCGGCGGCTGCCCTATTTCTGCCGCCAGGACCGGAGCCCGTGACGTCACCCTCCCGGCCCCGCCTGCCCAATCGCCGCCACCTGTGCGCGCCGCCCGCCCGCAGCTCAGACCCGCGCGGGGCCCGTGGCAGGTGCGCGGAGCAGCCGGGCGCGCACTCGGGCTGGGAGGGCCCAGGCGCTCCGGGGCGATCTCTGCAGCCGCAGAGGGAGGGGGTGAGCTCCCCTCCCTGGCTCTGTGGATCCCTGCAGGCAACGAGCCCTCCCACCGGCCGCCCCCAAAACACCCCTCCTCTCCTCTTTTCTGGCTCTTTTCCCGGCGGGGCTCCCTAAAGCTGTGCTCTCAAGATGCGCGGCTGCTCTTAATCAGCTGCCATAGCTTGTGCAGCTCAGGCGGGCCGGTACACCGCACCAAGAGAGCTGTCACTGGAGGCAAAGTCAAATAACACTCCCCCTTGCTGAGTACCAACAACCGGCCAAATAGCGAAGTTTTCCTCTCTTTCTGAATCTGCCTTCTATCACTGCAGAATCTTACGAAATCACACGCATACAGAAGCAGTCCCGGGTGACGTTTGCCTAGTCTGGCCAAGGTCTGACCGGAGGGTCCTTTCTTCTCCTAAGCTTAGAACCATACATGAGGCCCAGACCTCGCCTCCAAGCCTGGGGCTCCGAAACCTTTCTGGATCCCTTCTCAACATCTACAGCTTTTGGAGACCACAGCCCAGTGATCATATTGTTTTCTTTAATTGGCCTAAAGATCAGTCTTGGTGACCAAATAAACTGGAAACTTTGTAACAACTAGCCCCCACACCCCCACCAATAGTCCTGCTGTGGGTCCAGTGTGGCATCAGACTTAGGAGGGAGACTCCAGCCAGACTAGTCTGGTGGTAACTAGACTACTTACCTGATGGGCAGGAGCCTTTGAGGAGTGGAGAAGGGATTCTGCTCTGGCTGTGTGGGCAGCAGGTGATCCCCTGGCATGGGGGAACAGTGTCTTATTCATGCCTCTGTGATCTTTCCTGGCCTGGAGGAGGGGCAGAGGGGCTTTTCTGCTGTTAAGGTTAGTTGAATATCAGGAGAAGCAAAACTGACATGGAAGAAGAGCTCTTAAATTTGTTTGTTCCTTCTACAGGGGCCTCGTGTCTACCAGGCACTGTAGGAGGTGCTGGGGAGACTGCAGTGGATGGGACAGCATGGTTCCTCCCCTTACACAGGTTTAGTTCTGGGATGCAGCCCTCCCTCTATTATCACTCAGCTTGTAACCCAGAGCCATTTGGATTTCTGCTATTGGTATGTTTCCCTATCTGTAAAATGAGGACTTGGAGGAAATCTGGGTGACTTCCAGGTCTCACTCTGCTGTGACTTCTCCCTTGGATACCATGATTTGTCCTCAGAAGCATAAAGGCTGCCCCATGTTCCATGCCCCGGGCCTTGGCAGGCATGATGCTCTCTCAGAATTGACCATGAATCTTTGCCAAGGCCACCCATGACTGAAACTCCAAGGCTGGCTTGAGGCCAGACTCTCAGCAGCCAGACCAGGAAAGAGACAGCACTTTTCATCGTGGGAAAAAGAAGATGAGGACGACACGTAAATGGAAGCCGGGAAGTTTGGAAACATGTTGAGCCTCCCTCTGAAGTCAGTGGTCAAGATGGAGTCCCCACAGCCTGGAGGCTGGGTTCAGCCACCTTCCCAGACTTTGAGGTATTTGGAAAAACCAGTTTCTGTTCTCAGCTCTGAACACAAAGTCCCTGAGTCAGCCTAGTGACCCTGTTACATAACCAAGGCAGGCCTTGGAGTATGTTTTTTAATAACTCAGGGTCATATGTAAGTCAGGGTCTGTAGATCAACCGAGATCAGAAATAGCTCCCTTTAATGCAGGGACTGGACTTCCATAAACTTCCTCCACTTCCCACAGAAGCAGAGAAATGTAGCTGCTGCAAATCAGATGTTCAGAATATCCCTTAGAGATAATACTAACATCTGAAGTGAGCTATTGTGACTACTGTGCATAAAATAAGACTGGAATTAAAAGTCACCTTGGAATAAAAAAGGTGAAGTGTGAATGACGAAATAAAACAAGCCTTCAGGGAGGCAGCATCAGACGCCAGCAGACCTTGACACTTCTTTCAGTTGCTCTATGCTTTCACCTCTCAGGGCAATTCTTGGTTTAATAATACTCCCCAACTTGGAAAATGGGCTAGATTTTACACATAGAATTTCAGAATTTGCCTGAAATCTTGTTTCAGGACTTGCGAGCACACTGATGATTCTCAGTAGCCAACTGTGATGCTTAAATGTTGAAATCATACAATTCAGTAAGTTTGAAAGGAAAAAATTAAAAGGCAACATAAATTCAGATTACTCCCCAGGCAGACTCAAAGACACACAAGAGAAACTTATCAGTGTGTTTCTTTACCAGGTCAGGAAGTTTTAAAATCCCCAATATGTATTAGGGATTTTACTTTGCCAGCTTTAAAACTTTTTTCTGTCTCTAATCTTACCAACACCACAACCATATGACCAAAAACTGCTGCCAAATAATGGTGTCTCCTACAGGTCATTTCAGATTGCAGCTGCACATTAGATACCCAGAGATGACACACAGCTGTGGGGATCAGAAGGATCAGATTCTACCAAAAGTTACTCTGTCCCTGGCTTTGGGTCAAGTCCACCTTGGGCAAATCAGACAGTCCCCAGTAATACCAGTTAGAAGCCAGACCAGGAGGTCACATTAGAAGGTGGGAATAGGCAGGGAACAGTATTCCTTGTCTTGCATAATTTAACATTCTGCTTCCTCCCCAGAAATGTCTTAGTAAATCTTCAAACCAAACTATGTAGTTGATTGAAGAAGCAGCCTGGATCTTAGGAGAGCCCTGGTCAGAGAGGCAAAAAGACTGGGTCCCTGGCCTGCCTCTGTCCCTCTCTGGCTATGCAAGTCAGGATGAATCCTACCTTTCCTTGGCTTGTTTCCTCAGCTCTTAAGAAGGGGTTGGGAGAGGGTGGAGGGGGAGGCAGTCATACTCAGTGAGCTTCTGAGAGCATTTTCAACTCTACAAGTCGATGCCTTTATTTTGCTAGAAGTTAGGCCTACTCTGATCTAAAGCTGTGACATGAAAGGTTTCCCTTAAGTCTAATATTAATTATTAAGTGATGATGCATTGTCATCTAGAAGTTAAGGCAGTGTAGGCACCAAATTCAAAATCCTAGACCTAAAATCACACTCAGAAATAATTACTTTAAACTCTGATTTAGGGAGAAAGGGAGTCAGCATAGAGATAAGGTATTTGTTCAGGAGAAAACTGATTTGGGAAATTTTTCAAGGCAATAAAGAATTGGTGTAGGGTTGGAATTTTAATTAAGAAGGTGGGATGAATGAGAAGATGTAGTGATGGAAAGGGAATTGTGACTGGAGAGAGTAGAGGGAGTTGAAAACCAAAACCCTTCACCATAGTACTGTTCCAGAGACAAAAGTCCCACTGAACTCCCAGGGCCTAGATTGATGGTACAAGGGGCCTAAGAAAGGCACGGATAACAAGAGGAAATGATGCTCAGCTACTCTCAGAATTCCATGTGCACAGGGACCATCCGGGATGAGAAGACCAGGCCTCCAGGCCACAAAGCAGCATGTGCACTAGGATTAGAAAGCCAGGTGAAAGAGGCGATGCAGTGGGAGAGCCAAGGGAGGGGCCAACCTCCTTCAGTCACAAGGGATATTTTTGTCATGACCCCATTTTCCAGCTCACTTGTAGAGGATGGTAAATAGCACGACTATCTGAAAAGGAGATCACTGGCAAAGATGAGCTCCTACTTATGGAGATTCCATCTGTTTGAATATCTGCTTCATTCAAATGAATATGCAATATTATGGCAGGTCATCTTCAGTGTTAGGAAGAGAGCTATGCAGGATGAGGATGTATCAGATGGTGCTGGACTTAGTTTGTACACTGCTGAAATCTGAGCAGGCATGCTGACCTCTCTGCCCCTATCCTCCACCAGGGCTTTGGCTACTTGCCTTGCTTCCTGGCCAGAGTGGCCTGATCAACTGCTCTGTACTATTCACACATTCTTAGAGCCAGGTGCCTCTGCTGCTATTGCCAGCAGCTCAGATCAAGATGCCGTGTGTGTGGCAATAACTGACAAAGGAATACTGGCATTGGTCAGACTGGAGCCCTGCAGCTCTGGCTTCCCCAGAGGCTACCTGGGGGGCTACTCACTACATCATAGAGGTTGGGGTGGAGTGGGGGTGGGGAGTTTCTGCCTCAGGGGTGGGTGGACCTGACCAGTGGGAGATGGGGTACAGGAGGGAGCCAGCAGATCAATTCTTACTTCCTTCCCTGGATGGTCTGTACAGAGATGCAGAGAGCTCTATGCCTCATCTCAAGACATCCTTGGAGACCAAGCCCTCAGCTACAGTGATGCAGAGCTGCAGCCCATTCGGTATTTTATCTTTCTTCTTCCTTGTTCCTGCTTCCCTGAGACTGTATCCTTCCTCAGTCAAGTATCAGCACATGAGCTTTTGTTTCAGGTGGTTTTCTAGACCAGTGGTCCCCAACCTTTTTGGCAACAGGGACCAGTTTTGTGGAAGACAGCTTTTTCCAAGGACCATGAGGGAGTGATGGTTTCAGGATGATTCAAGCACATTACACTTTTTGTGCACTTTGTTTCTATTATTATTACATCAGCTCCACCTCAGATCTGCAGGCATTAGATCTCAGAGGTTGAGGACCCCTGTTCTAGACAATCCAGGCTAAGAGGAAGAGTAACTCAGAGTGAGTGTGGTAACTGTTCTTAAGAGGGCAAATGACAAAGATCTCTCTGAGGAGGTGCTTAGAGCACAGACATGAACAAATGAGGGGACAAGATGTGAGACGATTTAGTGGGGAGAGTTTTCAGGCTGAAGGTACAACAAGCATAAAAAATGTGATGTAGGATCAGGCTTGATGTGATTCAGGCCAACATAACAAACCAGAGGGATGTGGGTCATGTTGCTGAAGAAGGCGGAGAGCTAGGCAAGAGCCAGACCATATGGAGACTCTAGGCTGTGATGCACAATAACTTTCGGTCTGATTTTAGGTGTAATGGGAGCCATGAGAGGGTTTTGAGCAGGAGAATGACATGATCTTCTATATGTTTCTAACAGCTCACTCTGGATGCTCTATGGAAAATAGATGGCTAGAGGAGATACTGGCTGATAGAAGAGTGAAAGCAGGAAAAACAACTAGTCAGCTGTTGAGAAGTACAAGGTCATATCAGCTCATCATGGTCATCACTGCATCACACCAGCACTGAATGTTCATTGATTGCCAACTATGCACTGAGCTCCAGGCCTAATCCTCATATATGTTGTTTTACCTAATTCTCCCAACAGCTAACTCCATAACATCCCCAGTTTGTAAGTTAAACTTAGAGATGGTACACAACTTATCTCAGGCAATCTGTCTGGCAAATGGCAGCGCTTGGATGTGATCAGCCTGCCCTCATGATCACGACGCAATTCTGCATCAGTGGCACAGAGTGTCTAAACTCTTGGCAGCTAATCCAGATCTCAGAAGTCATGTTCTACACACCAGTGCCTAGAAAACCTTTTGTTCTGAACCTACTGGTATGTGTACTTACTTGTCCTCACCATGAACCCTTGTTGTATCAAAACCAAACACACAGTCTTTCTCTCTTCTCTGACTGCGGAATATCAGTTGTGTTCGGCACAGTCTAAGCCAGTCTTGGAGCTCCCATTCTCCCTGCTGGAATCTGGTCAAGGGTTGAGCAGGGGACCCAGTGCGAGCCAAGGAGAGGTGTGAGAAAGGCAGCTAGGGAGGTAAAGAAGTGCACTAGAGGAGATAGTACTGCTTTTCTCTCTTGATACCCTCACGACCTGCAGGGCCTCCCAGACCCATGGCCACCATCCTGTGACCCTGAGAGAAGCCCTGTGGGCCATGAATGATGGCAGAACACCAGAAGGAACCTAGGACCTTCACGTCCTGCTGAAATGAGCTGTTAAAATAACCAACTCTGAGGCTGCCCTAAATTCTAGTTTTCTATTTTCCTCACGACTTAAACCGATTTAGTTGGCTTTCTGTTACTTAGAGTAGAAAACATACCAAATGAGAAAGAAGCTAAAATGTAAATAAAAGCTGATTTGCTTGGCTTCAGACACTCACCATAGGAGATGCATGCATGTGCTCTCAGTCATGTCCAATGCTTCTGCGACCCCATGGACTGTATGGCTCCTTCCTCTTTTCATGGAATTTTCCAGGCAATGATAGTGGAGTGGGTTGCCATTTCTTACTCCAGGGGATCTTCCTGACCCAGGGATCGAGCCCACGTTCTCTTGTGTCTCCTGCACCGGCAGACAGATTCTCTTGCACTGTGCCACCTGGGAAGCCCGCCATAGGAGATAAGTGTCTATTAATATTGTCATCATCCCACTTAATTTGTCCAAGAACCCCAGGCTAGTGAAAGACTGAAGTCTCTTGACCCCAATCCAGTGCTCACACCTATAGTAATTTTCAGTTATGGAGAACATGTCATTAGCCAGGACCCGCATTTCCTAATTGCCCTAGATAAGTGCCAGTGGGCACTTAACAGCTGATGTGTTCAGGAGAGTTTAAAGCTGACAAATGCATGCACACCCACCACACTGCCCAGCCATATGTGACTTGCAAATGCCTTTCACTACTACTGTCTTCAAAAAATTTTAAACTGGTTTTGCCATTTTTCTGTGGTATATGACAAAGAAGTGATTTTAACCTTCAAATTATTTAAGAGTATCATATTAAGTATTGTATGCTACAGTTTGTTTTAATGCATTCATTAATATTATTTATAATATGTAGTCATTACAGACAAATTTCCACTTTATATCATTTAACAACAAATACACAGTTAACTCTTTTACAATTATATAAAAAGAACACAATTTTCTAAATTATATTGAATAAATATACTAAAAAGTGACGTGTCAAATCTGGCTTGGAGAATGTACGTACACTAAAAATACTTTGAGATTTAACTCCATGACGCAGCACCAGTACAAGCAAAAGCTGTTTTCTAAGAATTTATGTCTGAAATTATGGAATTTTATGCTAAAAACACTACTGGTTTATTTTTATAATTTCTATGTTTTGCTTATAAATGACAAGAGGGGACAGATTCTAGGCCGCTATTTGCAAGCACTCTGCAAATAGCTCATTGTGGGTGTGGGTAGACCCTTTATTCTCAATAAATGAAGAGCCAAATTGGGTATAACTGTTACTCTATTTTCTCCTCTTCACACTGTTTTTGAAGTACCAAGGACATCTTGATGCTCCATATAAGGATTTTTTTTTTTTATCAGATGAATGCAATTTTCCGATTGGGGAAGGTAATTTTGAAGTAGGATTACAGTTTTGCCATTTTTTGCTCTTAATTATCTTGTATTTCATCATTGGTTCCTTATGTTTCTAGTCTTTAAACGCAATCTATTATGAGCACAAATCAAACATATTTGACTAAGAAGAAAAACTATTTAAAATGTAACAGTCTCGACCATCCCAGCAGTCAGTGCTGTTCAGCCAAGAGATAAACTGAGTGATGGAAAAATAAGTGTCCTCATCTGACATCCCTCTAACCACTGTGTGTGCTCACGTGTTGCACACCAACAAGCTTGCAGTCTTTCATTATAAATGGAAAAAATTAAACAATGTAGCACTTATTGTTTTTTTCATTAAACCTTTCATTTTTAAATAATTGGAGATTCATGTACAGTTGTAAGAAATAATACACAGGAATCATGTGTACATTTTACCTGGTTTCCCCCAGTGATACATCTTTGTCACTTACCACTTCTTTGCCACATATCTTGTAAGACCTTTGTCCAGGATCACAACCACATACCGATATCATTGCTGTCAAGATACAGAATCTCTCCAGCACCACAGGGACCCCTCCCACCTGCCTCTCACTCCTTATCTCTAACCCCTGGCAACCACTGCTCTGTCTTCATTTCTATAATTTTGTCACTTCAAGAATGTTACACAAAGAGAAGGATACAATATTTAACCTTTGGAACTGGCTTTTTTTTCAGTCAGCATAATTACCTTGAGTTTCATTCAAATTGTTTGACATATCAATAGTTGTTCCTCTGTATTACTGAGTAGTATTCCATGGCATCGGAGAAGGCAATGGCACCCCACTCCAGTACTCTTGCCTAGAAAATCCCATGGGCAGAGGAGCCTGGTTGGCTGCAGTCCATGGGGTCGCTAAGAATCAGACACGACTGAGCGACTTCACTTTCACTTTTCACTTTCATGCATTGGAGAAGGAAATGGCAACCCACTCCAGTGTTCTTGCCTGGAGAATCCCAGGGACGGGGGAGCCTGGTGGGCTGCCATCTATGGACACAAGAGTCGGACACGACTGATGCGACTTAGCAGCAGAAGCAGCAGCATTCCATGGCATGGAAGTACCACAGTTGCTTAACCACCTGGGTTGTTTCCATTTTTGGCTATTACAAGTAAAGTTGCTATTAACATTTGTATACAGGTTTATATAGGAACATAAATTTTCATTTTGCTGAGATAAATGCTGAGTACAATTGCTGGTTTGGCTGATAGTTGCATGTTTAGCTTTTCAAGAAAAGATCCAACTGTTCCTGACTGACGATAGCATGTTACAACAATACATGAATGATTCTGTTTCTCTACCTACATTACTGGCGTCACTATTTTTTGTTTTAGTCATTCTGATAGGTGTGTAGCGATACCTCATTGTGGTTTTAATTTACATATCCCTAGTGACTAGGGATGCTGAACATCTTTTCATGTGCTTAGTTGTCATCTGTATATTCTTATTGAAATGTCTTTAGGCCATTTTCTAATTGTATTTCTTGAGGTTGCTTGTTTTTACTGTTGAATATTGAGAGTTCTTTATACATTCTAAATACTAGTCTTTTGTGGACATGTGGTTTGAAAATATATTTTTCCAGTCTCTAGCTTGTTTTTTCATCCTTTTCATGGACTCTTTTGCAGAGCAAACAATTTTAATTTTGATGTGGTAAAGTTTATCAGTTTTTCCTTGTTACAGATTTTTTTTTTTTAATATCAAGTCTAAGGCTCACTCTGGAGAAGGCAATGGCAAGCCACTCCAGTGTTCTTGCCTGGAGAATCCCAGGGACGGCAGAGCCTGGTGGGCTGCTGTCTATGGGGTTGCACAGAGTCGGACACGACTGAAGCGACTTAGCAGCAGCAAGGCTCACTCTGGTGGTTCAGACAGTAAAAAAATCCAGTCTGTAATGCAGGAGGCCTGGGTTTTATCCCTGGGTCAGGAAGATCTCCTGGAGAAGGAAATGACAACCCACTCCAGTATTCTTGCCAGGAAATCCCATGGACAGAGGAACCTGGCAGGCTACAGTCCATGGGGCTGCACAGAGTCAGACATGACTGAGCAACTTAACATTTTCACTTTCTAACTCTCAGAGATCAAAGATTTTTCTATTTTTAAAATAAAAGTTTAATAGTTTTACATTTAAGTCAATCATCATTGTGAGACAATTTTCACTCAAGGTCTGACACTTAGATTGAGATTCTTTTTGTTTCCTCTAAGCTTGTCAAATTGCCACATGTCATTTATTGAAAAAGCTTTTCAAGGGTCCCTAAAAAGCCAAACCAATCTTGAAAAAGAAGACTGGAGGGAAAACAAAGTTGGAGGTTTCCCACTTTCCAAATTCAAAACTTACTACAAAACTACAATAATCAAAACAGTATGGTACTGGAAAAAAGACAGAAACATAGACCAATGGAACAGAACTGAGAGTCCAGCAACATATATATATATGGCCGATTGATTTTAATCAAGGAAACCAAGACTATTTAATGAAGAACAGTCTCTTAAACAAGTGGCACTTGGGACAATTGGATTTTCACATACAAAAGAATGAATTTGGACCCCTATCTAACTCCATACAAAAAATCAACTCAAAATTGATACATGACCTAGTTCAGTTCAGTCACTCAGTTGTGTCCGACTCTTTGCGACCCCATGAACCACAGCATGCCAGGCCTCCCTGTCTATCACCAGCTCCCGGAGTTTACCCAAATTCATGTCAATTGAGTTGGTGATGCCATCTAACCATCTCATCCTCTGTCATCCCCTTCTCCTCCTGCCTTCAATCTTTCCCAACATCAGGGTCTTTTGAAATGAGTCAGCTCTTCACATCAGGTGGCCAAAGTATCGGAGTTTCAGCTTCAACATCAGTACTTCCAATGAATATCCAGGACTGATCTCCTTTAGGATGGACTGGTTGGATCTCCTTGCAGTCCAAGGGACTCTCAAGAGTCTTCTCCAACACCACAGTTCAAAAGCATCAATTCTTCTGCACTCAGCTTTCTTTACAGTCCAACTCTCACATCCATACATGACCACTGGAAAAACCATAGCCTTGACTAGATGGACCTTTGTTGACAAAATAATGTCTCTGCTTTTTAATATGCTGTCCAGGTTGGTCATAAATACAAGCTTAAACCATAAACTTTCAGAAGAAAACATAGGGGTAAAATTTCATGACCTTGGATTTAGAGATGTAGTCTTAGATATGATACCAAAAGCATGAGCAACAGAAGAAAAACAGAAAAGTTGGGTTTTATAAAAATTTAAACCTTCCATGCATCAAAGAACATCAGGAAGTAAAAAGACAACCAGGAGAAGGTAATGGCAACCCACTCCAGTATTCTTGCTTGGAGAATCCCGTGGACAGAGGAGCCTGGTGGGCTGCTGTCCATGGGGATGGGGTCACACAGAGTCAGAGACGACTGAAGTGACTTAGCATGCATGCATGCATTGGAGAAGAAAATGGCAACCCACTCCAGTATTCTTGCCTGGAGAATCCCAGGGATGGGAGAGCCTGGTGGGCTACCATCTATGGGGTCACACAGAGTTGAAGTAAAGTTCAGTCGCATGACTGAAGCGACTTAGCAGCAGCATCAGAATGGGGAAAATATTTTTAAATCGTATATCTGATAAGGGGATAACATAAAAATATAAATAACCCTCACAACTCAACATCAGAAAAAGAACTTGAATAGACATTTATCTAGAGAAGATATATAAATAGCCAAAAAGCACATGAGAAGATGCTCAACATTCTTAGCCATTAGGGAAATGCAAATCAAGATAAGATACGATTTTATGCCCACTAGCATGGCTCAAAGAGCTTGCAGGTTTGTACGTCAATGTTCAGCAACCTCCACACTTCACGAATGGGATAGGCAGTAAGGGCTACAGGAATTCAACAGATGTGCCTTTGCCCTAAGTAGTCAGGAAGGCCATGCTGAGGGCTCCTTAAGAACACAGCAGAATCTTTCGCATTTCAGAACCACCAGTGTCTGGCACAGGGCCTGGCTCACAGTTCACACTAGGTAAAGGTTTTCTGAAGACAGGATGATTGAAACAACCTTACTGTTCCACCTGAGAGCTGTGCAACCTGAGACAAGGCACCTAACCACTCTACCTTGATTTCCTTTTCTACAAAGTGGGAACAATAACACAACCTGCTATCCAGGGTTGCTCTGAGAATTACATGAGTTCATATGTACAAAGCACTCATTTAGTAAGGACTAAGTGCTGTGTAAATATTTGCTATTATTATTATTATTATAGCTATGCATAAATGAACAGACAGTCTCGAATAGGATCTTGGAGCAGACTTTAACAGATGGACTATGGGGGGCGTGGGGTGGGGTGGACCTAGCACAAGCAAATGTGCAAAAATAGGAATAAAAATTATTGCTACTTATTGAATATCAGCTGAACACTACTGCTTAATTCCCTAACAACCCCTTGAATACAGTAATTATCCTTATTATACAGATGAGGAAACTGAGGCTCAGAAAGGTTAAGTGACTTACTGATAGTTACACAGTTCATAAGGCATCTGGGATCTGCATTGTTTGACTGGAAAAGAAAGGTATTAAGGATAGCAAAAAAGACGGATGGCAACTGGATTGTGTCAGGGCAGTTTGGGCTTTATTCTGTTGAGGAGCTGCAGTGACAAGGTGAAAGCCAGGCTCTTGGAAAATGACCCCATTAGTGATGTGGCAAGACAGACTGGACTTAATGCTGTATTTTCTCCAGCTAGAAGCTCACTTTTCGGTTCTGTCCTGTTCCTGCACTTGTTCTCCCCTGGAGCCCACCTCAGTAAGCATTCATCCTTACCCCACCACTGAAATGGCTCTTGTGAGGTCACCTCCATGCTGCTACATCCAGTGGTAAATTATCAGTCCTCACCCTACTTGACTTATTCATTCAACAAATTGTTTGTTGAGCATGTTTTCTGTGCCAGGCCCTAGTTTAGGAGCTGGGCATCAAGCATAGAATAATGTAGGAAGAGTCCCTGTGCTCATGAACTTGCAGTCCAGTGACCAGCAGAACTGGACACAGCTCATCACCTGCTTGCCTTAGCCATATTTCCTCCACTCCATTTTTAGGATGTCACTCTCTAGGTTTCTCTGTCCCTCCCTGGCCATTCCTGCTTGACCTGCTATGCTTGTTTCTATTTGTGTCTCCTCCCTCTAAATGCTGAGGTGCTCTGGGTCCTATTCCTGGGATCTCTGCTCTTCAGCACCTTTACTCGCTGTGTTCAGGAGCTCTTCCAGTGCATGGCTTTTATTACCTGTGCAAGCTGCCAACTCTGAAACTCCTATCTTTTTAGCCTGGAGACCATCCTCCTAAACTCCAGGCTCTTGTATGGCCCACCCTGAGCTACTCCCCTTGAGTAGCTGAAAGTGAAAGTATTAGTTTCTCAGTCATGTCTGACTCTGTGTGACCCCATGGACTGTAGCCTACCAGATTCCTCTGTCCATGGAATTCTCCAGGCAAGAATACTGGAGTGAATAGCCGTTCCTTTCTCCAGGGGATTTTCCCGACCCAGGGATTGAACTTGGGTCTCTTGCATGGCAGGCAGATTCTTTACCATCTGAGCCACCAGGTGGGGCCTCTGAATAGCTGAAGGGCATCTCAAATTTAATGGGCTCAGTCTGATTCCTGACTTTTCTTTCTTCAAAGTTGAATTTTCTCCACTCAGTCTTCCTCAGATCTGAACATGGTAACCCCATCCTTTCAGTTGTTCAGTCCAAAATGTTGAAGTCATCCATGGCTCTTCTCTTTCTGTTACATCTCAATTGAATCCATCAGCAAATCTTTTTTAAAATTAATCTTTATTGCAGTATCATTACTTTACAATGTTGTGTGAGTTTCTGCCATGCAGCAAAGTGAATCAGCTATACATATACCATGTCCACTCTTGTTTGGATTTCCTTCCCACTTAGGTCACTACAGAACTTTGAGTTCCCTGTGCTATACAATAGGTTCTCATTACTTCCCTATTTCATACAGAGTAGTGTATATATGTCAACCCCCATCTCCCAATTCATCCCACCTCTCTTTCCCGCTTGGTATTCATACACTTGTACTCTACAACTGTGTCTGTATTTCTGCTTTGCAAATAAATTCATCTATACTATTTTTCTAGATTCCACATATAAGTGACATTATACAATATTTGTTTTTCTCTTTCTGACTTACTTCACTCTGTATGTCGGTCCCTAGATCCAACCACACCTCTGCAAATTGAAGTTTTGTTCCTTTTTATGGCTGAGTAATATTCCTGTGTGTGTGTGTGTGTGTGTGTGTGTGTGTGTGTGTGTGTGTGTTACCACATCTTCTTTATCCATTCCTCTGTTGAGGGACATTTAGGTTGCTTGCTTCCATGTCCTGGTTATTGTATATAGTGCTGCAATAAACACTGGAGTGTGTGCATCTGTTTAAATTATGGTTTTCCCCTGAGTATATGCCCAGGAGTGGGATTTCTAGGTCATATGGTAATTCTATTTTTAGTTTTTTAAGGAACCTCTATACTGTTCTCCATAGTGGCTGTATCAATTTATATTCTCATAAACAGTGCAAGAGGATTCCCTTTTCTCCACACCCTCTCCAGCGTTTATTGTTTGTACATTTTTTGATGATGGCCATTCTGACTGGTACGAGGTGATACCTCATTGTAGTTTTGATTTGCTTTTCTCTAATAATTAGCGATGTTGAGGATATTTTCAGGTACCTGTTGGCTATCTTTATGTCTTCTCAAGAGAAGTGTCTATATAGGTCTTCCAGCCATTTTTTTGTTTGGGTTATTTCGTTGATTTTTTTTTTTATATTGATCTGTATTGAGCTGTTTGTACATTTTGGAGCATAATCCCTTGTCAGTTACTTTGTTAAGTATTTTCTCCCATTCTGAGGGTTGTCTTTTTGTCTTGTTTACAGTTTCCTTTGCTGTGCAGAAGCTTTTAAGTTTAATTAGGTCCCATTTGTTTATTTTTGTTTTTATAGATCAACAGAACAGGATAGAAAGCCCAGAGATAAGTCCAGGCACCTATGGACACCTAATCTATGACAAAGGAGGCAAGAATATACAATGGAGAAAAGACAGTCTCTTCAATAAGTTCTACTGGAAAAACTGGACAGCTCATGTAGAAGAATGAAACTGGAACACTCCCTAACACCATACACAAAAATAAACTCAAAATAGGTCAAAGACCTAAATGTAAGCCTGGACACTATAAAACTCTTAGAGGAAAACATAGGCAGAACACTCTGACATAAACAGCAAATTTTTTCAGCTTCACTTTCTTAGCATATCACTGCCTTCACAGCTGCCCAGCACTGTCACAGGCCACCACCAACTCTCAGCTACATCACGAGCGCTTGCTTCCCTTCCCCCCAACCTGAACCCACCATAGACTATTCTCAAAACTGGAATCAGAGCTTCCTCTTAAATATCAGTTGGACCATGCCAATCTTTTTCTTGACCCCATCCCCCAAAGACTTCTCATTTCACTTCAAGGAAAACCCCAAGTCCTCATGAGAGCCTGTAAGACCCTACACGATCATCCCATCATCTCTCTGATGTGACTCTCCCTTCCGTCCTCCTTGAACAAGGAACAGCTGCAGCTGCACTGGCCTTGCGGAAGACTCCAGGCACTCGCCTGCCTGAGGCTGCCTTCCCGACCCCCACAGGCTCCCTCCTCTTCCACAGGGCTCTGCTTCTTCACGAGGCCTTTCCTGACCAGCCTACTTAAAATTTCAACCCTTCCCCACCCAAACATGCCCCATCCCTGTTCTCTGCTTTGTTTTTCTCCCATAGCACTTATCATCTTTCAACACACTATATATTTTGCTTTTAACTCTCTATCCCCACTGGAATGTGAGCTCCATGAGGGCTGGACATGTATCTCTTTAGTTCCTTAGTATATCCTCAATCCCTAGACCAGAGTGGCAATAGATCCATCAACATTTGTTGAGTGGATGATTAAATACATATATAGGGATCCTGAGTGTCAGAGAGGGGAGGGTCTATGACCAGTCATCAGGTTTTCCCCAGCCCTAAGTCAACAGAGAAGGTATGTGGGGCTCGTAAGGTGACCCTGGAGAGGGGAGAGATTTCCCAGGCAGATTCCCAACAGCCTCAGCTCCTTCCCCAAGAGAGGCCCTCATCTTGTCCTCAGAGCTTCCTCTGCTTCCAAAGCAGACCCAGAGCTCCGAGTCAAGTCAGGGAGTTTCAAGTAGGGCCAAATCCCTGGAGGAGGAAGGCGCGAGCTCCCCTTCCTGGGGCCATCTGAGGAAGAGGCAGGGAGGGCAGAGAAGAGCAGTGGGTGGCACGGAGCCTGCATGGACCAGAGCCTCCAGCCCTAGCCTGTACTGCATTATCTCTGACCACCCAGGTTCAGAGGGTCCCACAAGCTTCCATCTACAACCTCGTGTGCTCCTAGTCCAGGGCTGAGCCTGGGGAAGAGTTGAAGGTGGCCACCCTACCCACGGTGATCTTTCCCACAGGCACATTCTCCATCCCCAACTTCTTTGCCCAGACTCTTGATGAGCCAGGAGAAAAAGAGTCAGAACTGACTTTTTAGATGGAGAAGGCAATGGCACCCCACTCCAGTACTCTCGCCTGGAAAATCCCATGGATGGAGGAACCTGATAGGCTATAGTCCATGGGGTTGCAAAGAGTCGGACATGACTGAGCGACTTCACTTTTTCACTTTTTTTGACTTTTTTAGAACAGGAAGAAAGAATCTGCACTGGTTCTGATTAACATTAAAAGACAGGCCCCATTCACATCCACCACAGGTATGTTAAACAAACACGAAAGTGACAACAGGCACAGTGCCGTGACAGAGGAGCCTGCGGTTATCACCGTGACGGGGTGCGCCCGGCCCACGTGCCGTTCATTAAGGCTTCTCCCTCTGCTGGTGCATGAAATTATCCGCCCGGACGGAGCTGCACCTACATTTGTGCCGACTAGCAACATGGCATCCTCTCATTATCCCCTTGGTCACAGATCCACCTGGAGGGGTGTGATTAATGACAGTCTCATAAAGCCTGGGGGAAGGGGCCATCCCCGGTGCCCTGTAAGAGTGAAATTGCCACTCACAGTCACATAAATCACCACGTGTCAATCCCAGCTTCCTGGCTGTCACACCCTAGTGAGCCACCCCACGGCCTCGAAGATGTGACAGGTTTTCTAGGACAGCAGAATCTGCCGCTCTCAGGGACACCTTGTACCCAACTCCAAAGCAAGGTCAGAGTTTAGCTCTAATTATCCCAGCCCACTCCTGGCTCTGAGACCTCCTAACAGGGTGAAGAAAGAAGCAAGGTGTTTATATCAGGGGAAATACTAAATGTGGAGTGATGGCCTGATTCATTTCACAGCTATAGTCTTTTTTTATTTGTTCATAATTTTCTACACTACTGCTTCCAATTTGATACTGTCTGGGCCTAGGATGACAATAAGAATGGGATAACAGATGATGAGCTCAAAACACTGAACACCGTCAGAGTCACCCTGCATGTATGTACAATCAATATGTCACTTGGAAGAAGAAGCCATTGGCCACTGGGCAGAGTAGGGAATGTGAAATGTCACAGAATTCAAGATGCATTTCTTATGTACTTAGGAACTGTCACCATAGCTGCCTCATTGCCCAGGAAAGGAAATAGGCTTAATGTTTCATTATCAGTTGCCTTAGACAAATGAATTCAAAATCCAAAAGAAATATGGAAAGATTTCCAAGTGACTCCTTTTGCTTTGGTTGGCAGGGGTGCTGGGTACTGTTGTGCAGGTTATCTACTGCACAACTCCAGGGTGCGCGTGGGGGTCACAACTTCCGTAGACTACATTGTGAAACAGCACCTCCTAAAGTCAGTAAGTCATTTCTGTACAACCATATGTAGCAGCCCTATGGGTGATTGAGCAACTTGGAGTTAACGCTCATCACGAAGACCCAGCTTCAGAGTGCCCATGATAATAGCCTGAAAAATCCATGTACAGACCCACAGATAACTAGTGCAGTGAACATTCTGTTATCAGGCTCAGTAGGGCAAGGGTCTATTCCATTTATTCTAGATACTCTGGTTAATAAAGCTGTCCTGTATATACATGTATTGTTAATGATTCATTTTTAATTATTTGAATATTATCAAAACTCTCTAAACTTGATAACTCCTTTAAACATGACCTATCTTTGTTGAGAGGCACTTCAACAAGATTTTATGAAGACAATGTCATGATACATTTCAAAATATAAGATTTTAAATATCCTGTGACCAGCACTTCTACTCTGAAGAGTTAATCCTACAAAAATAAGTTAAAGTACACAAATATATTTGCATGTTAGTATATACCTGTGGAAAATTCTTCAAGAGATGGGAATGCCAGACCACCTGATCTGCCTCTTGAGAAATTTGTATGCAGGTCAGGAAGCAACAGTTAGAACTGGACATGGAACAATAGACTGGTTCCAAATAGGAAAAGGAGTTCGTCAAGGCTGTATATTGTCACCCTGTTTATTTAACTTATATGCAGAGTACATCATGAGAAATGCTGGACTGGAAGAAACACAAGCTGGAATCAAGATTGCCAGGAGAAATATCAATAACCTCAGATATGCAGATGACACCACCTTTATGGCAGAAAGTGAAGAGGAACTAAAAAGCCTCTTGATGAAAGTGAAAGCGGAGAGTGGAAAAGTTGGCTTAAAGCTCAACATTCAGAAAACAAAGATCATGGCATCTGGTCCCACCACTTCATGGGAAATAGATGAGGAAACAGTGGAAACAGTGTCAGACTTTATTTTTCTGGGCTCCAAAATCACTACAGATGGTGACTGCAGCCATGAAATTAAAAGACACTTACTCCTTGGAAGGAAAGTTATGACCAACCTAGATAGCATATTCAAAAGCAGAGACATTACTTTGCCAACAACGGTCCATCTAGTCAAGGCTATGGTTTTTCCTGTGGTCATGTATGGATGTGAGAGTTGGACTGTGAAGAAAGCTGAGCGCTGAAGAATTGATGCTTTTGAACTGTGGTGTTGGAGAAGATTCTTGAGAGTCCCTTGGACTACAAGGAGATCCAACCAGTCCATTCTGAAGGAGATCAGTCCTGGGATTTCTTTGGAAGGAATGATGCTAAAGCTGAAACTCCAGTACTTTGGCTACCTCATGCGAAGAGTTGACTCATTGGAAAAGACTCTGATGCTGGGAGGGATTGGGGGCAGGAGGAGAAGGGGACGACAGAGGATGAGATGGCTGGATGGCATCACTGACTCGATGGACGTGAGTCTGGGTGAACTCTGGGAGTTGGTGATGGACAGGGAGGCCTGGCGTGCTGCGATGCATGGGGTCGCAAAGAGTCGGACACGACTGAGTGACTGATCTGATCTGATCTGATATACCTATGTGTATACACACACATATGCAAATATGATTTTTAACAGCAAAAACAAAGGACATCATTTGAATATATACTAGTAAAGTATTTGCTAGATGAATTATATGCATAAAGTGCAATATTACACAGACTTTAAAATAATCTACTATAGCTATTGGTTGGGCTTCCCTGGTGGCCCAGACAGTAAAGAATCTTCCTGCAATGCGGGAGACCCAGGTTCAATTCCAGGATAGGGAAGATCCCTGGAAAAGGAAATGGCAACCCACTCCAGTATTCTTGTCTGGGAAATCCCATGGACAGAAGAGTCTGGTGGACTACAATCCAATGAGGTTGCAAAGAGTCAGACACGACTGAGTGAATAACATAGCTATTTGTACTTGTACAGTTCTTATCCTTCTTCTCTGCTTCTTCCTCTTTTCTGTAGTCCCAGCAAATTTGAACATTCTTTTCATGTTTGGGGAATCAGCTGTCTTATAACATTGGGTTGGCCAAAAAGTTCATTTGGATCTTTCCATTAAGATCAGAAAACCCAGAATTAACTCTTTGGCCGAGCCAATACCTTTGTCCCATGGCAGAAGCCAGAAATCCCACTTCCCAGAGTGCTCTGCAGCGAGGACACAGGGTTGCAGTCTGGTTCCACCAGAGGGACACACCACACAGGTCTACACAAGGAAAATGAGGAGACCAGCTCAGAGAGGGGTAATGTTTTGCGGGTGAGGAGAGTGCCTGAGATGGCTTGCTTTAGGACTTGCAAGAACCTGACACAGAGCCCTGTCAGCATTCCTAGCTATGTGCTGTGAGTTCCTAGTACAGCATTTGTAGCCCCGAGGGTTTCCTGGTAACATTTTCTTATCAGGGCAGCTCTGTATCATGACCTTGGCCATTGCTCCTCAAAGCAGAGTTCTGGACCTAGTGCTCTGGCCCCCAACACCTTTCTGATCAGCCCATCTTTTTCAGTAAGTTTGTGTTCTTCCTACAGAGCTAGGTCAGCTTCCACTGCCTGCAAAGATATTCACAATACAGGTATCCTTGACTTCATAATTTCAACTTTGGAATCAGCCACACTTATGTACAACACATGTGGAGACTCTCTAAGCCACTACTCAAGTACCAGCTTCAGACCTTCAGAACTCACCAGAAGGATGCATATTTGAGATCTGCAGGGTGGCACTGTCTGCCAGCCCCCAATCCAGGTTAAGGAGCATGGCCAGGCAAGTTCGTACAATTATCCTTGAATATTTTTATTGCATCATGCCCTCTTGTTTCATTAAAATGAATAATAAGAAGAGAAATTAAAATGTTGATATTAACAACAAGAAGACAAGGTCTCATATGCCTAATAAAATTGAAACAAAGAAATCACTGGGGCACTGCAAGGAGAAAGTCTTCAGCCTTGATTTGCTGCTCATGGACTTAAGCTTGTGGACTTTGTGTTCAACTGCAAAGTATAAGAACAAATTCGAAGAATGAGATGCCAGAATAATTTAGATTTCTGAGATTGCAATTACCTCAGAAAATGTATGTCGATTATTTACTTTTGCAAATTTAGCTTCTGAACATCTTTTCAGAAATGCATTATGTGTGGAAAGCAGGACTGCCCATACCTTCTGAAGTATCAATAAAATAGAATAGGATAAAGCAAGCAAAGGTTTGACCCCAGCTTTAAAACAATGATATGAACATTAAAAAATCTGGAACTATATACTGCAAGGTCTCAAAACTTGTTAATTCTGTAGGCTGAATTAACAGGCTACAGAAAGGTAGGAAATTTCACTGGCCTTTGGAAGATCACACAGCCTTTAAGTGTTTGAAACGCTGCAATGAGCAAGTTTTACTTACTAGTAGAATCTATGGGGTCGCATAGATTTGGACACGACTGAAGCGACTTAGCAGCAGCAGCAGCAGCAGAATCATCAAAACTCCCAAAAAAATTTCCATTGTGAAAAAACAATACGATGGCTTGTCAGAGCTTCCTAAGACCTGGGGCTATTATGAACGGATGAGTCCCAGACCCTGGGCTCTGGGAGACTTCTGTCCTCTCCCTGACCCTTCTGCAGCCTGATGTGTGGCTCATTTCTATCATGCCACCTCCTCTGGGCCTTACGTCTTGATTCCTAAAATTAGGGGGTAGGCACACACTCCCATGGTGGCCCTCTGGAGTTTTTCACAATGAACAGAGGGTTTACCACCACTGAGGGCAAAGCAGGTCCCCCACCAGACAGGTGCCCCTCCCATACAACTGTCAATAGACACAAGAACTAAGCCTTTTCTTAAGAGAAACTGCCCAACAATGTTGTTCAGGGTGAATACAGCTAATTGATTGTTCTGTTTAATAAAGTGAGATCCTGCCCCCAAGGCAGCATGGGCCAATAGAGCTCACAAGGATCAGAGAGAAAACAGTGAAGCCGGCATCCCCCTGCTTACAAGGAGGGGAAGGAGAGCCTGGCAGCAGCTCAGAAAGAGATGCAACAGCATGCAGAGAAGACCCAAGGACAAAGCAGAGCTATTCTTGTCTGACTGCTTCCCAGGAAGGCAGCTTATCCTTCTACCATTTCTAATACTTCCATTATTCTTTCAGTAAATAATATGGGGGGAAAAAGACCTAAATTCAAGCAGCTATCAAAACAAAATGGTGAGAAAAAGGTAAAGGTGTTGGGCTTGGTAAATGTGTCCTTCCCAGGGCCACAGGAGTGTGCTTTGCTAGGAAAAGAGAGGGTTCGCCCAGGTTGGATGTCCAGGTGTCCAGCAGAGATGTGGAATCTGCCGTCAGCTGGACCAGCCCTTCTGGTCCCTGGAGTTCAACTTGTAGCTGTGCTGAGAAAGACCAGTCCAGTTCTCATACTTTTCTTGGCTCCAGCCTGCAAGTCAGAGGTTAAAGTTCCCTTTTTTTTTTCTAGGCCTGGGGCAGGACAGGGCAGGGACTGATCTGTGAACCCCACGGTAGAATTAAAGATTCTGCTAAGATCCTTGCCCTGCTTGCTCTCAAGTCTTGCTGGGCTTCAGCCCCTGCTCTCCACAAGCATCTTCACCCTCCAGTTGTTTGGTTGCTCAGTGTCTGACTCTTTGTGACCCCACTGACTGCAGCACACCAGGCTTCCCTGTCCTTCACCATCTCCTGGAGTGTGCTCAAACTCACGTCCATTGAGTCACTGATGCCATCCAACCATCTCGTCCTTTGTCATCCCCATCTCCTCCTGCCTTCAGTCTTCCCCAGCATCAGAGTCTTTTCTAATGAGTCAGCTCTTCACATCAGGTGGCCAAAATATTGGTGCTTCAGCTTCACCATCAGTCATTCCAGTGAATATTCAGGCTTGATTTCCTTTAGGACAGACTGGTGTGATCTCCTTGCAGTCCAAGGGACTCTCAAGAGTCTTCTCCAGCACCACAGTGAGAAAGCATCAATTCTTTGGCACTCAGCTTTCTTTATGGTCCAACTCTCACATCTCTACTTGACTACTGGAAAAACCACAGCTTTGACGATATGGACCTTTGTTGGCAAAGTAATGTCTCTGCTTTTTAATACACGGTCTAGGTCTGTCATAACTTTTCTTCCAAGGAGCAAGTTCTTTTAATTTCATGGCTGCAGTCACCATCTGCAGTGATTTTGGAGCCCAAGAAAATAAAGTCTGTCAATGTTTCCGTTGTTTCCCCATCTGTTTGCCATCAAGTGATGTGACTGGATGCCATGATCTTAGTTTTTTGAATGTTGAACTTTAACACCCTCCAGAGCCTTTGGCAAAGGGCGGTTCTGTGGCTGGGCTCTTCCTGTCCCCAACCTTCAGGGGGACAACAGTGTCACAAGTGTTGGAACAACTGAGGTAGTCTCCCTGCTTCCATGGAGGGTAGAGATAGCAAGGTGGATGGCAGGAGAGAGAGGGAAGTTTCTTACTTGTTGTTCCCTTATTTAGGTCAAGAGACAACTTCCTTCTGCCTCCTGCCTCTCTGACCCTTCAAATGAAGTCACTGCTTGCAATCTTCCCTGCTGGTCATTTCCCCTTTGCATCTCCTCCAGACCTACGCCCTATCTTCTTCCTGGCTTTGTACCCCAAGGGATGACCACTATGGACTATGGGCAGCACCTAGAAGTCCGCTTTCCTCTGGTTCCTATTCAGTTCTGCCCATTGAGAACACCAGCAGTCAGAAAATGGAAAGAGAGACATGCTGTATATTTCTCTCCCTGCTCCCTCCTTATTTTATGACTATAGCTCCTGCCAGGAAGCTCCGTAGCTTAGCTCTCATAGGACTCTGTTGGCATTATTTCCCCGCTCCCCCATCCCTTTGGTCCTCAGGGTGGTAAGACCTTGCCCCCGGGGACCCCATTATCCTTTGTTTGTTTCCTTTCCCATTCCCACACTAATTTAAGTAGTCTTCTCATTAAACCTCTTCAATTGACCTATCTGGGTGGATACTGTTTCAAGATCTTAAACGATACATACGCCATCCTTTTGTCTTTGAGAGTCTGCTTTTTCATCCCTCCTGGGTGATGTAGATGGTTCCTGAACAAAAGGAAGCCCTAAGAGATAGCCATGGTGGATGATGGGTGAAGCACACCCTCAGGTACAGGTAAGCGCTAATGCGGCAAGCCCAGCACTCACTTGGAAAAGATACCTGAAGGTAAACATTTCTAATCAAGGGTGAGGGTCAGTGAGACAAGCTGGCTGGTTTCTCTGATCACAGCATCCCTTGTTGTTATGATTCGTTCATCCACTCAACACATGTTTTTGAGCACCTACTGGCTACCAGGAACTTTGTTAGGTATAGTGGGCTGACGAGTAGCCCTGAAATATGTCCATGTCCTGATCCCCAGGACCCGTGGATATGACCTTATATGGGAAAAGTTGTGACCAAGGATTTTGAGAGGAGTTTATCCTGAATGATCTGGGTGGGCCCTAAATCCAATGACAACTGCCCTTACAAGAGTGAAGGAGAAGGAAATGTGACAGAAGAGGAGGAGGCAGTGTGACCATGGAGGAAGAGACTATAGCAATGCAGCCACAAGCCAAGGGGCATCAGAAACCACCAGAAACTGGGAGAGGCAGAAGAGGACCCTCTACTAGAGGCTTTGGAGGGAGCGCAGCCCTGCCAGCATCTTGATTTGCGACTTCTGATCTCCAGAACTCTATGAGAATAAATTTCTCTTGTTTTAAGCCACCCAGTTTGTGATACTTTATAACTGCAACCCCAGGAAACTAATACACTAGTTTCTGAGAATAGAATACTGATCAAAACATACACGGTCCCTACCCTCCTAGAATATACAGTCTAGGGGAGCAAACAGACAATGAACAAGTGATCAAAGGTAAGTAATTACCGACTATGATGAAACAACAATATACTTGGATAGAGAAGAGTGCAGAGGAGCGCTTTATTTACTGGATTTATTGGAGTTTAGGGTCAGCATCTTTGAGGAGGTGATCTTTGAGCTAAGTTTTGAAAGGTGAGAAGAACCAGCCATAGAAAACTCTCAGAAAAGAGCTCTCCAGGCAGAGGAGACAACAAGCTGAAGACTTTGTGATTGGAAACAGATTCTAGAAACATGAAGTAGTCCAGTATAGGTAGAATGAGGTCAGAGAGGTGGGGAGGGCTAGGACACACAAGGCTCATGGGCCATGATAATCTCTTGGTATTTTATTGGTATAAAGGCATCTGATGGTTGAGCGCTGGATACCGTGGGCTACTTTAAGGTTTTATGTCAATTCCTCTGGTTATTGGTGGGAAATAGCTTGGGACGGGGGATCAGGGAGAGCATGAAGACCAGTTAGTAGACTCTTAAAGTCTTCTATTTGAGCTCTGAAGATGGACTATGTGATCCCTTAGAGATGGAGAAGAGGAGGTGAATTGAAGACATATTTTGGAGCTAGAACTGTCGAGAATTGATGGATACTGGGAAGGCAAGAAAGACATGAGTTAAGGATGAAAACAAGATTTTAGCTTTGAGTAACTGGGTATATGTTGGTGCCATTTATTCAGATGAGACAATGAGGAGCACAGTGGGAAAGGAATGAAACCAGGAAATATGCTCCCACTCCCATCACAGTGTCAATAAATTCTTCTGAGATAAAGAAAGTTAGCCCAGTTTCTGTTGTTTTAGGGACCCAGTGAAAAGTGTCCTGGCTCCTGCAAAAGGGGCACTAAGACCATTGGCCACCTAGATCTAAGCCCCTAATACCATTCACCACAACACACAGAGAAAACCAGGAGTAGGGAGTAGGGTCTTCCAGAGACATACCTGTCCTGTCTCCCATGCGGCATCCACAGTCTGCTCTAATTAAGGGTTCCAATGATCAGGATCTAATTTAATAAACCCTCGCCCCATCCAATTGACTCTACTAATCATTCACCATGTTTCTGACCCTGCTGGAGGCACCATGAGATGATCTAGGGGAAACAATGATTGAAAGATATCTCCTGAATACCTGAACACACCACTACTTAACAAATATTCCACTAAAACATTTTATGTTCTAGGTCAATGTCACCTCAGTTTCTTGAATTCTAAAAATTGACTACCCTTCCCCAATCTTCCCTACAAACATATATTATAAGAAATTTACTCTATAAAAAGATGACATGTCAACATGGTCTAAACCTGCCTTCAAGGCAACAGAGACAAGGACCATGATGATGATGGAGCCTGCTCAGGGTCTGCCGGACAGCTGAAATCTTGTGTTAAAATATTAGATGATACTCTTTCTGGAGAAGGTGTCTGAAGAATCACCTCCCAAATCCGTTATGTGGGTCATTTTCCTTCATTCCTCTCTAACATACACCATACTGCTCAGATCCAGGAAGAAGGCAAAATATACACATGGCCTCATGCCATTTGCCAAAAGTTTATGTATATTTCTCATTAGAAATCCATTCACTCTAGCTTCACTCTGCCCTCCTTAGCATTTATTTAATCTCTTATTTTAAGGCCATGTCCGATACTAACATTCTTGATAATTTGATTTCCCACTCACAAGAAACTAAAAACAGTAACTATGAATGGCTAGCTAAAAGCTTGAGAACAAAGGAGGAGACAGACATTAAAAAGCAGAAATAAGAATAGGAAAAGTTTGGGGCCAGATAGTACCAGGGCAAACAATCCCACTCAATTCAGTAACCCTGGGGGGCAGCACTGCAGGGTTTAATCCCTGATAGTTCAGTTGGTAAAGAATCTGCCTGCAATTCAGGAGACCCCAGTTCAATTCCTGGGTCTGGAAGATTCCCCTGGAGAAGGGATAGACTACCCATTCCAGTATTCTTGGGCTTCCCTGGTGGCTCAGACAATAAAGAATCTGCCCGCAATATAGGAGACCTGGGTTCGATCCCTGGTTTGGGAAGATCCCTGAAGAAAGGAACAGCTACCTAGTCCAGTATTCTGGCCTGGAGAATTCCATGGACAGAGAAGCCTGGCAGTCTATGGGGTTGCAAAGAGTCGAACACAACTGAGTGACTTTCACTTACTAATTAGTGGTGCCAGGACAGCTACTGGGCAAAGACAAGTCTCCTCTGACTAAGGTTGTCAGGACCAATCTTTTCCAAGATGAACTCTCTAGGCTGACCCCCAGAAAGAGCAGTCAATATCAACTCAATACGGTAGGATGTGTCATGCACCTATAGCGTACTCAGCACAGTTCCAAGCCTGGAAGAAGCCAATCACAGCTGCCTGCTGAGTCATGGGGTACTCCTCAGCCTCAGTTCTCCTGGCCTCAAGGGGTCTTCTGGGCACTGATGCTATAGGCATAGAAAGGAACTCAGTGCTGACATTTTAAAATTAAAAACAAAGATCTGTACTTACTTTGATGAACATTGATATCCAGACAATATTCCAATAGCTGTATTAAGTAAACATAAATGTGAGAATGGCTAGTTAGGAGAAGCATCCATGGTCACTGTGGTGCCAGTGGGCACCTTGCTCACACCCCATCAATTAGATGTTTCACTTTGATTATAAAATGATCCACTGTGCCAGGAGTGAGTTCATATACCCAGAAATTACCACGTACATAATGCTCAACAAGTCATATATCACTCACACATGTTCATAGTCCAGAACACACGTGTGCTGAGTCGAGATGTAAGTTGTTCGTGCAAGAAGGGCCTTTAGCAATGAAATGGCTCAGTCTCTTCCTTATGTGAGTGGGAAACTCAGGTGAAGGGAGAAGGAGGAATCCTAAAATCCCCTCCAGGCCAAACACCATCAACTCAACTCACAGGCCTTTATGGTTCACACAGCATTTTGTCCCTGAGGCCTTGAATCCTCAGCAGACAAATGTACTGAGGTCAAGCGCACCCCACTAGGCACCCACGTCGAGTAGCTGGAGGCCTCTACAGAACCCCAAACTCTTTGAGTCACAAGGAGGCAGCCCTGTTCGAACACTGGCTCTGGAAAGCTCTTCCTCAGGAAAGTATCCCCTCCCTGCTCCAACGCAAGCTCCTGTCTAGAATCTTCTCTCCTGCTGAGGATTAACTATGCTGCATCTTGGGCAGGAAATGAGTTCTTTGCTGCTTATTGTGGTCAAATCCTAAAATGAAGTCAATCTAGCAGTGAAGGCTGGATAAACTTATGTCTCTTTATTAATTCATGAGGCACTTTGCAGTCCACCACTTTCCATGCTGAGATTGACGGAAGCCAAAAAAGAAGTGCATGTGAAATTACGTCTTTGATAACTTCTGCTTAACTGGCCTGTCAGAGGCCGAGAAGATTAAACATCTGTGATTTATTCCTGTGTTAACACACACATGCACTCACGCTCACACCACACACATACACAGGTCAGCTAATTAGACATCGCACCAGACTGCATCTCAAACGAGACTCCAGCGATTCGCAGTATGAAATCAGAGAAAGGTCAGCGCTGAAAGGCCGTAACAGAAGGCTCATTATTCCTTTATTTATTCCTTATTCCTCCATTCTTTCATTTATTTGTTCATTCAACCTTTCCTCATCCTCTCTGGACTTTCTAAAAAGGTCTTGCACTAAGCAGGAAGCAGATTCCTGGGGGACTGAATTTTCCTTATTTCTAGGCAAACAGTCTGGATATAATTAATCTGAATGTGTATTTGTAGCAAGTTCTAACATCTCCAGCTCTGCCTCTCACAGGTCAAGTGGCCTTATGTAAACCTGTTCTCTTTCTCTAGCCTGGTGTGCTTGGAATCATAGCAGCCCCCATGTACTAAGGCTTGCTATGTACCAGGCACTTAGACTGGGTCCATTGCGTGAATTCCCTGATTTAGTCCTCACCACAACCCTCTGAAGTGAATACAATTCATGTGCCCTTTCATGTAGTAGAAGTCTGAGACTCAGAGAAGTTACAGAACCTGCCCAAGCTGCCAAGCTGCAAAATAGGGATGCGGAGCCTGGACAGTCAGACTTCAGAGCCTGTGTTCATCCTCATTCCCCAAACCCTGGGGACAGCCTTCACTTCACAGACTGCACTGGGTCACAGGCGGTTACTTCCTGCATTCCCCACCACTGCTTTGCTGGTGCCTCTGGGTGAAGTCTTCTTTTTGTCTTTCCTCCTTCTGCTGATGGTACCCGTCATGTGGAAGGGATTTCTCTTAACCTGGACTCAGTCTTCCCAGGGCTGGGTCCAGAACCACAGATACCAGGCAAGGGAGAGCAAGGAGGGGAAGAAAGGCCAACATCCTTGATGGAGAGCTGCTGGTACGTATGCAAAAGGGATCCACAGCGAGGCAGGGGTCCAGGCCCTTCCCAGTGGGAAAACGATCCCCAGGGCTGCCCTGGCCCGTCTAGATCTTCAGAGCCCTCTGGGACTGCTTGGGATTCTCTTTGGACAGCAATTGGTGACCATATTCCCTTCTATAACTCCAACCTTCACCATGAAACAAGAAAGCCATAAAATTTTGTCATCAAGCCTTACCTTGGTCCTCAATGCAGAACATTATATCTAACTGGGCACCACCATCTGTCCACACCAGGAGACCTCTATTTTTCAAACACGACACAGTTCAAACTAGATTCATCATCTTTTACCCACACCCATTTCCTCCTGTTTCTTTTCTCTCTTTCACTCTCTGTAGTCAGTCTAGAACCAGGCTCCAGGCCTCAGACTCTGCCTTCTGCCCTCCCTCACCTGCCAGGCCCTCCTCTTCTTCCCCACAATTGCTCCTGTATCCAGGATCTCATCTCCTCACCTCACATCTGCTTTAGGCTAAGCCAGAGCCTCTCACAGAACCCCTATCTCCAGCCTGGAGCTACCATGGTCCATCCCCATCTACTGCCAAAGTGAGCTTCTGGAAGCTCACCACTGAATCAGGTTTCTCCCCTGCTTCAAACCCAGCAAGGTCCTCTCCCTCCCGCAACACACACAGCACTTCCAGTGGCAGTTGTCAAACTGTGCTATCTTGTTGTCCAGTGGGAGGTACACAGTGGGGAAACTTTTCAAGGGCTTTACAAGAAAAGTGTTGACTAAGAGTCATTTACTAAAACAAATGTGCCTGTGAGCCAGGTCACATGCCAGGAGCTTGGTGTGCAGTGGGGAGCTACACAGTGGGTCCTTGTGCTCAGGGACCAAGGATCCTACTGAGGGAGACAGAAAGCAAGAATGAGCAAACCATATGGACTCTAATATCAGACAGTGATATGTTGCCATGGGGACTAAATGCGTTAATAAATATGGCGCACTTGGAACACAGCCTGGTGTGTAGTAAGCATTCAATAAATGTTACCTTGTGATCCCTGAATACCTCAGCGAAAATCGCTCTTGGCCTCATTACTGTTTTTGCTTCTCATCTTACAGATGAGAAAATTGAGCCCAAGAGCCCAAGTCCACAAACTGAGCAGTGGGGCCAGGCTTCCCCCCAGCAACCTGACCTCAGAATCCACTCTCCTAACCATTGTGCTCCGCCACTTCTCCAGAGGGGGGTACTTCAGTTGAAATGGTTGGAATCGGCAGTCTCTTATTCTGAATTCTTTCAGGAGCAGAACTGAGACAAAGATTCACAGGATTGCAGTTATTTAAGAGGTGACCCAAGGAAGCCCTGGTAGAGGAATGGAAAAGTAAAAGAGAGAATAGGCAGCAGCTTCTAAAGGGTATGTCATCAAGCCAGTTACCAATGTGGGCAGATGGAGCCTAGTCCTACAGGAGGAACTCTGGGATCCAGTGTAAAGCACATGCCTCTAAATCTCCTTCCCACCCAAGGGCTGTGGGAGCTGGGGTATTGATCCACCAACTCCCATCTCATAGGTGGAGTGCTGCTTTCAGGGGCAAGACTTCTCTAGCCCTTCTGACTGGCCATTTGCAGAGGCAGAGAGGGTTCTCACCAGAGAGAGTACTCAGAAGAGGAGGAGCAGCTGCTGGCAGGTAGAATTCTAGCTGTGTGCACAGAGATGTGGGGGCCCAAAAGGATATAGCATTCCATACTCCATGGAATAGTCATGGAGTATGAAAGAGTCATTTGTTGAGATGGAGATATTAGGGGGAGACACCAATTCAGAGCAGTGGATGGGGAAATCCTGAAGTGTTTTGGACATTTAATCAGTTTGAAATGTCTGTTAACAGACTGTTGAATACATGAGGCTGGAGCTTGAGGAAGAATTTGATTAAATTTGCTCTGCTATGCTGTGACCATACCCACCTCCCCTTGCCTCTCCATTGCTCTAAACTTTCTGGAGAGCCCTCTGGAGGCAGTACCTAGTCTGGGGTGCAGAGTGCTCACACAGCTTGGAAGAGGGACGGTGGACTCAGAAACACAGTGGAGAGCTGGAATGCAGCAGGACTGGTAGCCCTGAGCCTGAGAAAGCCAGGAGAAAAGTTAGCCCCAGGAGACAGTGGGGCTTATCCAAGCTACCTCATTACTCAAAATAGGTGAGAGCTTTTTAGCTGAGTGGCTCATGTTGCTCAGTTCAATGCAGTCTTCCCTGGTTCACACAGGGTTTGTCTCTGGCTTTGTATTTTATTATTTCCCCTAACCCTCTGTTTGCTTATCTCTTCTTCCTTGCCCATAGGTACTCTCTCTAACATATTTGTCAATGCCACTAGATATCTAGGTATTCATGAAAAACATGTATTGTTTTATATATGTTTGATTTTACAACTCAAAAATTATAAATTTCATTCTTTTTAATAAATCCTATATTAAGATCTATTTGCATTACTATATGTAAACCTAGTTTATTTTGACCAGTTACTGTGTAGTGGTTTTGGAGGGTTTTGTTTTCTTAAAAAACAGATGTATAGGCTACATTTTCTTATCCATTCTCCTAAAGGAAGGCACTTGGTCTTCCTCAAACTCCTTCTTTATAAATGATACTATAAGAAAGCACATTTTAAAAAATAAGCTTTTAGTAGATAAACTTTGTTAAAATTGGAAATTTTTCTTTTATTCTGGTTTTCTCAGATTATTTTTTAATGATGAATATATGATCAACTTTATTGACTGCTTCATTTGCATATACCAAAACAATCATGGGGGCTTCCCTTGTACCTCAAATGGTAAAGACTCTGCCTGCAATGCAAGAGACCTGGGTTCCATCCCTGGGTTTGGAAGATCCCCTGGAGAAGGGAATGGCAACTCACTCCAATATTCTTGCCTGCAGAAAAGCTTGACAGGCTACAGTCCATGGGGTTGCAAAGAGTCAGACACGACTGAGTAACACACAAAAGCAATCATGAGATTTTCCCCCTTTATTCTATTAATATATTGAATCACAATGATAGACATTTTTAAGTGTTTAAACTTTCTTAAATTCCTTGGATAAATTCAATTTGATTGCATGTATTTTGAAAAAAACCATTAGATTTGATAAACTAATATCATATTTAGGATTTTCACATCTATGTTCATAGAGAAATGGGGCTCTAATTTTTTTTCCTGACTTGTTTTCATCTAGTTTTGGAATCAAGCTTATACTAACCTGATTAAAAAAAATGTGAACAATTTTCTATTTCTATTTTTCTATAACAACTTTACAAGGTTGGAATTACCTCTTCCTTGAAAGTATTACAGAACACAGCTATAAAACTCTCTGGACCTGAGGCTTTTTTTGAAAGGGTGATGATGATTCCATTTCAGTTTCTTTAAGGGTTATAGTTTTACAATCTTGTAAAAATGTAGCATTTTTACATTTTTTTCAGAACTTTACCTAGTTTATCTAAATATCCAGTTTATTGGTATATAGTTACATTACCTCACTCATATTTTTATTTACATTTCCTCCCTCCTTTCCCTCTCCCATGATTCTTGCGAGAGGCTCATGTATTTTGTTAGTCTTTCTAAAGACCATTATCAGTTTTGCTAATTTCCTATTTGTTTTTGTTACCTACATTTATTAATTTCTGCCCATATTCTTATTTATGTCCTTCCCTCTTTTTTATTTGGGTTTACTCTATTTGTCTCTTTCAAACTTTATAATTGGAAAGCTTAACTCTCTTGTTTGCATTCTCCTTAATTTCTTCTATATTTAAAGCTGTAAGTTTACCTCTGAGTACTGCTTTGAATGTGATCCACAAATTTTGACCTGCACTTTGATTGCCATTCACCTGGAAGTATTTAATAATTTATCTTTGATTTATTTATAGCCAAATGATACCTGGTAGTATTTTTTCAAATTTCTAGACATAGGATTTTAAATTTAGTTCAACTGCATCATAGACAGTAACACTGTGCTGTATATATGATGCTTAAATTTACTAAAGTTTCTTCTGTGGCCTAGCACATTTTTTGTGTATGCAAAAAGAAAATATTTGGTTTTTGGTGAAATATAGGGACTGTTATATCAGTATAGTTTTCTGTATCTTTGCTTATTTTTATATGCTCCAACTACTAGTTTTTAAGAGGGTATCTTAAAATCGTCAACCATGATTTTTTTTTTAATTTCATTTTATTTTTAAACTTTACATAATTGTATTAGTTTTGCCAAATATCAAAATGAATCCGCCACAGGTATACATGTGTTCCCCATCCTGAACCCTCCTCCCTCCTCCCTCCCCATACCATCCCTCTGGGTCGTCCCAGTGCACTAGCCCCAATTCTATCCTAGATCTATCAGTTGTTGTTTATGTATTTTGACATCATATTGTCAGCTGCATACATGTTAATAACTATTATATTTCTTGATGCTTTGTTTTACTAATATATGACATCTTTGTTTTCCTCTTTTAATATTTTATAACTTAAATTAGGGGAACAAGATAGCAGAGGAGTAGGTGGACGTGGAGTCCATCTCTCTCCACGGATACATCAGGAATAAACCTTCAGACACAGAAGTGCATGCAGAACAGCAGCTCAGAGTGGACAGGAGTACCTGACCAGCGGAAAAGAATACATAGAACCACACAAAACTTGGTAGGACAGAGGAATTAGGGGAAAACAGGAGTGTTAGCAGGACTGGACCTGCCCTCGGTGGGTGGGGGAACTGAAGCAGGGGTCCCATCCCCACATCAGGGCAACTGTCTGTGTCAGAGGAGAAACATTTAAGGCTGAGAGAGAAACAGCTGATCTGTGGCAGCCTAAATGGAATGAGAATCAGACAGTCCTTGCTGCAGCCATACAAACCCAAGACAGGAATGCTGGTCCCTGGAAGGTGCAGCAGCGGGGAGCTGGAGTTTAGGGATTGTGAGGCAATCCCAGGGCGAGGGCTGCTGTTGACTGTGGAGAGATGGATCAAGGGGATGTGAGGGAGGAGGTCGTGGTGAGAAATGCTGGTGGAGGAAAGCCAGGCAGCCATGGAAGCAAGGTGATACTGCTGAGTCCCGCTTAGGGGGTGGAGCCATCACCATAGCCTCTCTATCCCACACATGCCAGCATCGACAGCTGAACAATAGAGAGGATGGCCCATCAAACACCTGACACACTGAACTACAGAGTAGGACCCCACCTAGGGTGCCCCTTTAAGTGGCTGACGCACTGATCTACAGACTAGGACCCTAGCCAGGGGGCCCCTCTATGTGCCTGACACGCTGAACAACAGAGAAGGACCTCAGGCAAGGGAGCCCTCCAAGTGCCTGAATGGGTGGAGTTATGAAGAAAGACTGACCAAAGAGGCCTTCTGAACACCAGCTAAAAGAGGCTTGAAAAGGGACTCTGATAAGGCCATAACTCCTATGGTGGAAGCAGTCCCTGTCCGTGCACACTGGGCACCGCCAGGGTCCCCGCAAGCCAAGCAGGAGTGCCACCTTCACTCAACTCTCACTGGGGCAGAGCTGCCACAGGCAAGAAAAGTCTTGCATCCATGCATGCAGGGTCGCTTTGGTCTTGCAACCCTGTACACTGTGGCCTGCCAGGCTTCTCTGTCAGGGAGGGGGATGGGGGTCTCCTGACAAGAATACTGGAGGGTATCGGCCAATACTGGTTATCATACCCTTCTAGAGCATTATATTTCCTGCTGCCCTAGCCACCAACTCCCGAGTACCTGGTGCTGCCAGAACCCCTGCAACCCAAACAGCTGCACCACCTCCACACCTGGCCTTCAGTGGGGCAAACCCAAGTCCTTCAGGGCAGCCTCAGGAGTAAACCCCAGTGGACATATGTAGAGGTAGAAATAAAACCACAATTAATAATCAATGACTATAGTAAAGTTGCAGGATATAAAATCAACATACAGAAATCCCTTGCATTCCTATACACTAATAATGAGAAAACAGAAAGAGAAATTAAGGAAACAATTCCATTCATCATTGCAACGGAAAGAATAAAATACTTAGGAATATATCTACCTAAAGAAACTAAAGACCTATATATAGAAAACTATAAAACACTGGTGAAAGAAATCAAAGAGGACACTAATAGATGGAGAAATATACCATGTTCATGGATTGGAAGAATCAATATAGTGAAAATGAGTATACTACCCAAAGCAATTTATAGATTCAACGCAATCCCTATCAAGCTACCAACAGTATTCTTCACAGAGCTAGGACAAATAATTTCACAATTTGTATGGAAATACAAAAACCTCGAATAGCCAAAGCGATCTTGAGAAAGAAGAATGGAACTGGAGGAATCAACCTACCTGACTTCAGGCTCTACTACAAAGCCACAGTTATCAAGACAGTATGGTACTGGCACAAAGACAGAAATATTGATCAATGGAATAAAATAGAAAGCCCAGAGATAAATCCACGCACATATGGACACCTTATCTTTGACAAAGGAGGCAAGAATATACAATGGATTAAAGACAATCTCTTTAACAAGTGGTGCTGGGAAATCTGGTCAACCACTTGTAAAACAATGAAACTGGACCACTTTCTAACACCATACACAAAAATAAACTCAAAATGGATTAAAGATCTAAATGTAAGACCAGAAACTATAAAACTCCTAGAGGAGAACATAGGCAAAACACTCTCCGACATACATCACAGCAGGATCCTCTATGACCCACCTCCCAGAATATTGGAAATAAAAGCAAAAATAAACAAATGGGACCTAGTTAACCTTAAAAGCTTCTGCACATCAAAGGAAACTATTAGCAAGGTGAAAAGACAGCCTTCAGAATGGGAGAAAATAATAGCAAATGAAGCAACCGACAAACAACTAATCTCAAAAATATACAAGCAACTCCTACAGCTCAACTCCAGAAAAATAAACGACCCAATCAAAAAATGGGCCAAAGAACTAAATAGACATTTCTCCAAAGAAGACATACAGATGGCTAACAAACACATGAAAAGATGCTCAACATCACTCATTATCAGAGAAATGCAAATCAAAACCACTATGAGGTACCATTTCACACCAGTCAGAATGGCTGCAATCCAAAAGTCTACAAATAATAAATGCTGGAGAGGGTGTGGAGAAAAGGGAACCCTCTTACACTGTTGGTGGGAATGCAAACTAGTACAGCCACTATGGAGAACAGTGTGGAGATTCCTTAAAAAACTGGAAATAGAACTGCCTTATGATCCAGCAACCCCACTGCTGGGCATACACACTGAGGAAACCAGAAGGGAAAGAGACACATGTACCCCAATGTTCATCGCAGCACTGTTTATAATAGCCAAGACATGGAAGCAACCTAGATGTCCATCAGCAGATGAATGGATAAGAAAGCTGTGGTACATATACACAATGGAGTATTACTCAGCCATTAAAAAGAATACATTTGAATCAGTTCTAATGAGGTGGATGAAACTGGAGCCTATTATACAGAGTGAAGTAAGCCAGAAGGAAAAACATCAATACAGTATACTAACGCATATATATGGAATTTAGAAAGATGGTAACAATAACCCGGTGTACGAGACAGCAAAAGAGACACTGATGTATAGAACAGTCTTATGGACTCTGTGGGAGGGGGAGAGGGTGGGAAGATTTGGGAGAATGGCAATGAAACATGTAAAATATCATGTAGGAAACGAGTTGCCAGTCCAGGTTCGATGCACGATGCTGGATGCTTAGGGCTGGTGCACTGGGACGGCCCAGAGGGATGGTATGGGGAGGGAGGAGGGAGGAGGATTCGGGATGGGGAACACATGTATACCTGTGGCAGATTCATTTTGATATTTGGCAAAACTAATACAATTATGTAAAGTTTAAAAATAAAATAAAATTAGAAAAAAAAAAAAAATATATATATATATCTACATAAAACCTTTTGAAGGAGCACTTGCTTGCTGAGGCCAAGTCATGATTTGTAGTGGAAAAGAATAAAGTGTGTTATAAAGTTGAAAAAAAAAAAAACACAATTAAAACCCAGGGGCAGTGTGGCTAAGGAAGAGACCGAAAACCTTCCACCAGCTGTACGAGATGCAGATTAAATTCACATGATCGACTAGGCAGACTCTGTGTCTATGGAATATATAAAAGGTCATTGAGAGCTCCCACAAAAGAAAACACACTAGTTCTGATAGCTGTGGACATTGGAGGCAAGAACACACAGGAGTAGGATCAAAATAGAATCTGAGCTGCCCCTACAACAGGTCCAAAGATCAGCACACAGTTGGAGGGCATCCTAGGCAGGTAAGGTGGACTGTGACTCCCATGAGGGAAAGGACTCTGACATCAGTGAGTCAAGAAAAACATTTTTTATTCTTATGTTTTGACTTGTCCTGTAGATTCTTTTGGACTTTTTTTTTTTCTTCCTTTTTTCCCCACTCTGTTGTAGTTGTCAGTTTTATTGTCATTATGAAATACAATTAAGCTTTTTTTTTTCTCAGTCACATTTTTTATTGTTGTTATAAACCTCTGCCTCTACATTGGGTTTTTGCAGTTCTGTGGAGTTTTCCTTTTTTTTTTTTTTTTAGTTCTCCCTCTTTTTAAAAAAACCTATTATTATTTTTTCTACATTTATTCCTTTGTTTGCTTTACCTAGTACTCTTTTCCCCTTGCAGTTAACCTTTAATGTATATAAATATTCTTTTATCTACCTGTATTTAACTTTGCATATCTGTTCTTTCTTTTCTTTCTCTCCTTTCCTCGTAACATATCTGTTAGTTTTATTTTCATTGCTTTATTCCCCAATTGGCACTTTGTTTTAGTTTTGTTTTCCAGTTTGTGCTTTAGTTAGTTTTGTTCTGGTAGATATAGTTTTTGTTCTGGTTTCCTTTGTTTGCTGGGTCAATCTATTGTACTTTATTTTTGTTGGACTGTTTGATTTTGCTTATGGGTGTATATGTATATATGTATATTCAGTCACACTTTTTATTGTTGTTATAAACCTCTGCCTCTACACTGGGCTTTTGCAAGTCTGTGGAGTTTTCTTTTTTTTTTTTTTCTTTTTCCACTTTTTCTTTTCTCTTTTTTATAATTTTAATTTTTAAACCTATTATACTTTTTCTACATTTACTCCTTTGTTTGCCTTTCCTACTGTTCTTTTCCCTTTGCAGTTAATCTTTAATGTATATAAATCTTCATCTACCTCTATTTAACTTTGCATATCTATTCTTTCTTACTTTTCTTTCTTTCCTTTCCTCTCAATATATTTGTTAGTTTTGTTTTCATTGCTTTATTCCCCATTTGGCACCTTGCTTTAGTTTTGTTTTCCAGTCTGTGCTTTAGTTAGTTTTGTTCTTAACTGGTAAATATAATTTTTTATTTCCTTCATTCGCTGGGTCAGTCTACTGTACTTTATTTTTGTTGGACTGTTTTTACTTTGCTCATGGGTGTATTTGTATATTCCATTGTTTTAGTTATCATTTGCCTGATTTTGTAATTGCCATTTGTTTGGGGTTCATCATTGGTTTCTCGTTTCTCGTTTTTAATCTCACTTAATGCCATAACAAACCACTTGTGGAATTTTTGTTCCTGGCCAGAAATCAAGCCCTGAGCCTTTGGAGTGGGAGCACTAACTCCAAGACCCTAGACTACCAGAGAACTAACCCTAGGGAGTATCAAATAGTGAGAACTCACACAAACAAAACCACTTGAATATAAGACCCAGCATCACCCAACCATCAGAGGCACCCTGTGCAGGATGCCTCATCTAAACAACTAACAAAACAAAAATACAAACCCAATCATCAGCAGACAGGGTTACCACCTCACTCAGACTTGCTCATCAGAGGAAAAACAAACAAAAATTCAGCACAAATCTCACCCTATGTGAAGTTTACACAAACCACTGGACCAACCTTAGTAGGGCAGAAACCAAAAGAAAGAATTCAACCTTCTTCAAGGAAAGAATTCAACTTTCCTTGAAGCCTAGGAAAAGGAGACTTCAAACATAATAAGTTAAAAAAAAATAATGAAGAGGAAGAGAAATACTACACAAATGAAGGAACAAACTACAAACACAGAAGTCCAAATAAATGAAGAGGAAATAGGCAAATTACCCAAAAAAGAATTCAGAATAATGATAGTAAAGATGATCAAAATCCTTTAAAACAGAATGAAGAAAATGCAAGAACCAATTAACAAAGACCTAGAAAAATTAAAGAATAAACATACAGAGACAAACAACATAATTACTGAAATTAAAAATACTCTAGAAGGAATCAATAGCAGAATATCTGAAGCAGAAGAATGAATCAGTGAGCTGGAAGATAAAACGGTGGAAATAACTTCTGAAGAGCAGAATAAAGTAAAAAGAATGAGAAGAACTGAGGATAGTCTCAGAGACCTCAATAATTCAAATGCATCAATATTTGAATTATTGAGGTCCTAGAAGAAGAGAAAAAGAAAGGGTATGAGAAATTTTTTGAAGAGATTATAGTTGAAAATTTCTCCAACATGGGAAAGGAAATAGTCAATCAAGTCCAAGAGGTGCAGAGAGCCCCATACAGGATAAATCCAAGGAGAAACATGCCAAGACTCATACTAATCAAACTAACAAAGACTAAACACAAATAAAGAATATTAAAAAGCAGCAGGAAGAAGCAACAAGTAACATATAAAGGAAACTCCATTTGCTTAACAGCTGATCTTTCAGCAGAAACTCTGCAGGCCAGAAGGGAATGGAAAGATATATTTAAAGTACTGAGAGGGAAAAATCTACAACCAAGCTACAGTACCTGGCAAGGATCTCCAAAATTGATGGAGAAATAAAAACGTTTTCAGACAAGCAACCAGCTTTACAACAAATGTTAAAGGGACTTATATAGTCAAGAAATGTAAGAGAAGAAAAAAACATCTACAGAATCAACCCCAAACAATTAAGAAAATGGCAATAGGAACATATATATCAATAATTACTTTAAATGTAAATGGATTAAATGTTCCAACCAAAAGGCACAGACTGGCTGAATGATACAAAGACCCATATATAAGCTGTCTACAAGAAACCCATTTCAGACCTAAAGACAGATGTAGACTGAAAGTGAGAGGATGGAAAAATATATTCCATGCAAATGGCAAGCTAAAGAAAGTTGGAGTGGCAATCCTCATATCAGACAAAACAGACCTTAAAATAAAGAAGATTACAAGAGATAAGGAAAGACACTACATAATGATCAAGGGATCAATCCAAGAGGAAGACATAACAATTGTAAATATCTATGTACCCAAGATAGGAGCACCTCAATACATAAGACAAACATTAACAGGCATAAAAGGAGAAATTGACAGTAACACAATAATAGTAGGAGACTTTAACTCCCCACTCACACCAATGGACCATCATAAAAACAGAAAATTAACAAGAAAACACAAGTCTTAAATGATATTTTAGAAGAATAAAAGGAGAAATTGACAGTAACACAATAATAGTAGGAGACTTTAACTCCACACTCACACCAATGGACCATCATAAAAACAGAAAATTAACCAGAAAACACAAGTCTTAAATGATATTTTAGATGAGATGGATCTCATTGATATCTTCAGGACATTCCATCCAAATGCAGAATACACCTTCTTCTCAAGTGCACATGGAACATTCTCCAGGATAGACCACATTTTGGGTCACAAACCAAGCCTCAGTAAATTTAAGAAAATTGAAATCATATCAAGCATCTTCTCTGACTATAATGCTATGAGACTAGGTATCAATTACAGTGTAAAAAAAAAAAAAACTGTAAGAAACACAAACACATGGAGATTAAACACATTTCTAAATAACCAACAGGTTACTGAAGAAATCAAAATGGAAATCAAAAATTTCTAGAAACAAATGACAATGAAAACATGACAACTCAAAACCTATGGGATGCAGCAAAAGCAGGTCTAAGAGGGAAGTTTAGAGCAATACAATCCTACCTCAAGAAACAAAATAAATATCAAATAGACAACTTAACTTTACACCTAAAACAACTGGAAAAAGAAGAACAAAAAAAAACCAAAATTAGTAGAAGGAAAGAAATCATAAAGATCTGAGCAAAAACAAATGAAAAAGAAATGAAAGAAACAATAGTAAAGATTAATAAAACTAAAAGCTGGTTCTTTGAGAAGCTAAACAAAATTGACAAACCTTTGGCCAGACTTATCAAGGAAAAAAGAGAAAAGTATCACATCAACAAAATTAGAAATGAAAAAGGAGAGGTTATAACAGATAATGCAGAAATACAAAGTTTTATAAGAGACTATTATGAACAACTATATGGCAATAAAATAGATAACCTGGAAGAAATGGACAGATTTTTTAGAAAAGTTCAATCTTCCAAGACTGAATCAGGAAGAAATAGCAACTATGAACAACCCAATCACAAGCACTAAAATTGAAGCTGTGATCAAAAATCTCCCAAAAAACAAAAGCCCAGGATCAGATAGCTTCACAGGAGAATTCTATCAAACATTTAGAGAAGAGCTAATGCCTATCCTTCTATAACACTTTCAAAAAATTGTAGAGGAAGGAACATTTCCAAACTCATTCTCTGAGGCCACCAACACCCTGATACCAAAACCAGACAAAGACAACACAAAAAAAGAAAACTACAGGCCAATATCATTGATGAAGATAGATGCAAAAATCACCAACAAAATTTTAGCAAACAGAATTCAGCAATACATCAAAAGCTCATACACCATGATCAAGTTGGGTTTATTCCAGGGATGCAAGGATTCTTCAATATATGCAAATTAATCAATGTGATACACCATATTAACAAATTGAAAGATAAAAACCATATGATAATCTCAATAGATGCAGAAAAAGCCTTTGACAAAATTCAGCACACATTTATGATAAAAACTCTTCCAAAAATGGGCATAGAAGGAACCTACCTAAACATAGTAAAGGCCATAAATGATAAGCCTACAGCAAACATTATTCTCAATGGTGAAAAACTGAAAGCATTCCCCTTAAGATCAGGAACAACACCAGGGTGTCCACTTTCACCACTGTTACTCAAAATAGTTCTCAAAGTCCTAACTACAGCAATCAGAGAAGGAAAAGAAATAAAAGGAATCCAAATCAGAAAAGAAGAAGTAAAGCTCTCACTGTTTGCAGATGACATGATCCTGTACATAGAAAACCCTAAAGATAGTATCAGAATATTACTATAGCTAATCAGTGAATTTAGCAAAGTTTCAGGATACAAAATCAATACACAGAAATCACTTGCATTTCTGTATACTAACAATGAAAAATCAGAAAGAGAAATTAAGGAATCAATCCCATTCACCATTGCAACAAAAAGAATATCTAGGAATAAACTTATGTATGGATACAAAAGAACTGAACATAGAAAAATTATAAGATACTGATGAAAGAAATCAAAGATGACATAAACAGATGGTGAGATATTCCATGTTCCTGGGTAGGAAGAATCAATATTGTGAAAATGACTATACTACCAAATGCAATCTACAGATTCAAAGCAATCCTGTCAAATTACCAATGGCATCTTTCATAGAACTAGAACAAAAAATTTCACAATTCATATGGAAACACAAAAGACCCCAAAGAGCCAAAGCAGTCTTGAGAAAGAAGAATGGAGCTGGAGGAATCAACCTTCCTGACTTCAGATTACATTACAAAGCTACAATCATCAAGACAGTATGGTACTGTCACAAAAACAGAAATATAGATCAATGGAACAAGATAGAAAGCCCAGAAATAAACCCATGCACCTTTGGGTACTTTATTTTTGACAAAGGAGGCAAGAATATATAATGGGGCAAAGACAGCCTCTTCAATAAATAGTGCTAGGAAAACTGGACAGCTACATGCAAAAGAATGAAATTAGAACACTTCCTAACACCACATACAAAGATAAACTCAAAATGGATTAAAGACCTACATGTAAGACCAGAAACTTTAAAACTCTTAGAGGAAACATAGGCAGAACACTTGATGATATAAATCAAAGCAAGATCCTCTATGACCCACCTCCTACAGTAACAGAAATAAAAACAAAAGTAAACAAGTGGGACCTGATTAAATTTAAAAGCTTTTGCCCAGCAAAGAAAACTATAAGCAAGGTGAAAAGACAACCCTCAGAATGGGAGAAAATAATAGCAAATGAAACGACTGACAAACAATTTCCAAAATATACAAGCAGCTCATACAACTCAATACCAGAAAAACAGACAACCCAATCAAAAAATGGGAAAAAGACCTAAACAGACATTTCTCCAAAGAAGAGATACAGATGGCAAACAAACACATGAAAAGATGCTCAACATCGCTCATTATTAGAGAAATGCAAATCAAAACTACAATGAGATATCACCTCACACCAGTCAGAATGGCCATCATCAAAAAGTCTACAAACAATAAGTGCTGGAGAGGGTGTGAAGAGAAGGGAATGCTCTTGCACTGTTGGTGGGAATGTAAATCGATACAGCCACTATGGAAGATGGTATGAAGATTCCTTAAAAAATCAAGAATAAAACCACTATATGACCCAGCAATCCCACTCCTAGGCTTATACCCTGAGGAAACAAAAATTGAAAAAGATACATATATCCCATTGTTCATTGGAGCACTATTTACAATAACGAGAACATGAAGCAACCTTAGATGTCCATCGACAGATGAATGGATAAAGAAATTGCAATACATATATACAACAGAATATTACTCAGCCATAAAAGCAAATGCATTTGAGTCAGTTCTAATGAAGTGGATGAATGAACCTAGAACCTATTATACAAAGTGAAGTAAGTCAGAAAGAAAAAGATAAATATTGCATTCTAATGCATATATACAGAATCTAGAAAAATGGTACTGGAGAATTTATTTACAGGGCAACAATGGAGAAACAGACATAGAGAGTAGACTTACAGACATGGGGAGAGGGGAAAAGAGGGACCTGTATGGAAAGAGTAACGTGGAAACTTATATTAGCATATGTAAAATAGATAGCCAACAGGAATTTGCTGTTGGGCTCAGGAAACTCAAACAGGGGCTCTGTATCAACCTAAAGGGGTGGGATGGGAGGGAGATGGGAGGGAGGTTCAAAAGGGTGGGGATATATGTATACCTATGGCTGATTCATGTTGAAGTTTGACAGAAAACAATAAAATTCTGTAAAGCAATTATCCTTCAATAAAAAAATAAATTAATTTTAAATATATATATTTTATGCCTTAAATTAATATTTCTTCATATTACAATTTCTATCCTAGCTTATTTTGATAAACCTTTTCCTATCTTTTACATACCTTTTGTTTTTAATAGGTATCTTATAGGCAATATATAGCTTGATTTTATATTTAATTCTATTAGAGAGTCTTTACGCTTTGAAGAGTTTTAACTATTTACATTTATCATAATTTCTCATAGCAATATTTATTTCTGCCTTTCTTATGTTCCAAATTGTCCATGCCTTTTTTTTTTACCCTTTTCTTCTTTTCCTATTCTGTTGAGTAAATGGAATTTTCTTCTCCTGGTGTAAAAGTTATGCAGTCTATTTTTATTTTTCAAGTAACTGTCCCTAAGTTATTAAGAACACTACTTTTCCCCCCTATTACTGTCTTAAGCTATCAGTATGTAATTTTTTCCTCCAGAAAAAGAATTTTGGAGAAATAGACAAAACCAAGCAAAGTAACACAGAAAAGGTAAAACAAAGAAAGTAAATTAGGGAGCAAAAGGTCAACAAAGAACAGAGAAAAAGGGGAAAAAAAACATAAATCAACAAAAAGAGTTGGAGTATGAGGGAATAAAGCAAGGAGCCTTGCACATCCAGCATGATCAAAATTCCAAGAGTGAGAAAAAAATCTAGGCTTCATTCATTCCTGTTATGTAATATCTTCAGATCATTTCTTTCTTCCCTTTCTTGGAAAAGCATTACAAAATATTTCATAAATATTTACTAAGTAGCCGCTGTGTTCCAGGTCCTCCGTCCAGCCTGGGGACAAAGCAGTGAACTAGTAGATCCTCTCCTTGCCTTCCCAGGACTCATAGTCAAAGTAAATCATTTTAAAAAACAATTACAGGAAGAATTACTATTGTTAAAATGACCATACTACCCAAACAATATACAGATTTAATGCAATCCCTATCAAATTACACATGACATTTTTTATAGAACTAGAACAAATAATCCTAAAATTTATATGAAACAATAAAAGACACAGAATTGCCAAAGCTACCCTGAAGAAAGACATCAAAGCAGGAAGCATAGCCCTCCCAGACTTCAGACAATACTACAAATCTACAGTAATCAAAACAGCCTGGTATTGGTATAAAAACAGACATATGGATCAATGAAACAGAATAAAGAGCCTAGAAATAAGCCCATACACCTATGGTCAATTAATCTTCAACAAAGGAGATGAGAATATACAATGGTGAAAAGACAGTCTATTCAGCAAGTAGTGTTGTGACAACCATATACAAATCAATGAAGTTAGAACCTACCCTGTCACCACCATGAAAATAAACTCAAAATGGCTTCAAGACTTAAATATAAGACATGACACTGTAAAACTCCTAGAGGAGAACAGAAGCAAAATATTCTCTGATATAAATTGTACTAATGTTTTCTTAGGTAAGTCTTGCCAGGCAATAGAAATTTAAACAAAAATAAACAAATGGATCTAATCAAACTTATAAGCTTTTGTATAGCAAAGAAAACCATACAGAAAACAAAAAGACAACCTACAGACTGGGAGAAAATATTTGCAAATGATGTGACCAACAAAAGCTTCATTTTCAAACTATACAAACAGTTTATATAACTCAATAAAAAGAAAACAAACAACCAATCCAAAAACGGGCAGAAGACCTAAATAGATGTTTCTCCAAAGAAGAAATACAGGTAGCCAAGAGGCACAATGAAAAGACGCTCTTCACAACTATCAGAGAAATATAAATCAAAACCACAAGGAGGCACAGTCTCACACTGGTCACAAAAGACATCATTAAAAAGTCTACAAACAGCAAACACTGAAGAGGGTGTGAGGAAAAGGGAACCCTCTTACATTGTTGATGGGAATGTAAATTAATGCAGCCACTATGGAAAACAGTATGGAGATTCCTCAAAACACTAGAGTTGCCTCATTATCCAGTAATCCCATTCCTGGGCATATACCCAGACAGAACTATAATTCAAAAAGATACATGAACCACGATGGTCACACAGCACTATTTACAGTAGCCAAGACAAGGAAAGAACCTAAATGTCCATTGACAGATGAATGGATGAAGAAGATGGGATATATACTTATATATATATATATATATATATATATATATATATATATGCACACACATGTATAGGCATGAACTTGGGCAAACTCCAGGAGATGGTGAGGGACAGGGAGGCCTGGCATTCTGCAGTCCATGGGGTCACAAAGAGTTGGACACAACTGGGTGACTGAAAAACAACAGCAATATTATACAATGGAATATTACTCAGCCATTAAAAAAGAATGAAATAATGCCATTGGCAGCAATATGGGTGGACCTGGAGATTCTCATACTAAGCGAAGCAAGTCAAAAAGAGATAAATACCCTTTGATACCACTTGTATGAGAAATCTAAAAATGACACAAATGAGCATATCTATAAAACAGAAACAGACTCACAGATACAGAGAAGAGACTTGGAAATGCCAAGGTGGGGAGGAGGAGGGTGGGGGAGGGAAGGACTGGAAGTTTGAGATTATTAGATACAAGTTATTATATATAAGTTGGACAAACAATAAGGTCCTACTGTACGGCACAGGGAATTATATTCAGTATCTTATAATGAACCATAATGGAAATAATATGAAAAATAATATGTATAACTGAATTACTTTGTTATACAACAGAAATTAACACACTATAAATCAACTGTCTTCAAAAATTTTTTTTCTAAAAGCAGTTGCATCAGAATAGGAGGAGTACAGGCACCTTGGAAGTATCCAGCAAGGGAAAACCAACCTGGTCTGTGGGAATCAGGAAAATCCCCCCATATGAAGTGACACCTGCACTAAAGTTGGAAGGCCATCACTCCTCCCCCAGTGGCCGTCAAAAGCAGAGGCTGGCCTGAACTGCCGCCCTGCTGCTTGCCACTGGTCTTCTGCATCCTATGCGACTGTGAGGAGGACATATCCATGTGGCCAAGGCTATGGTACTTATACTTGCCATGAAGCCATGTGTTTATAAACAGCCCAGGTCCTCTAAATACACGTGCTCAGAATTCACAAGGCCCCTACCCTGTCCCATTTCCTCAGGGTGTGTCAGTATGTAAGTAGAGACTGGTGTCAGTGTGACCACTAGTTCCTGAAACCAAACCCTTCTCTGTGTAGCTTGCCTGCATATCTGCTCCATGCCTTACTTTTCTTTTATGCACAATCAGACTCATTTAGATGGATCAAGGAAGGAGTCTGAGTTAGGAAATAATTGAAGGAAAAGAGCAACTTTTATTGCTTCTAAGGAGCTACAGTAAATTCAGTGAGGCCCACTTCAAATGCCATCCACATTGGCCTTCATGAATAGATAGAGAAAAGAGCATGGAAAAGAGCAGAAGAGATTATGAGCTCCCACTTTGGGAACAATTACCTAGGTTCAAACCCTGATTTTACCACTCTTGCCACTGTGATCTTGGGAACAAGACTGAAGGGCTCTGAGTCTCAGATTACTTATTTGCGAAGAGATTAGTTATAGCTTCACAAGGTGGTGAAGATTAATCAGGACCTGCTTGTGACTTAGCACTGAGCCTGGTACTTAAGACGAGCTCAAAAACAGAGTTGCTTAGTATTGCTGTTATCATCAGCATTAGCATGAGAATTACTACATTACAACCTGAACTGGGAGAATTAATGAAGGACATAGTATCATTATTTTTTATGGTGAGAAAATATGGAGAGTGGTTTCCCATAGATGCATGATACTTAATCTATAATATTTACTAATCAGTTCTTCTAATTGGTTTAAGCAAAATACAAAGCTCTAGTTCATAAAAAATAACTTGGTAATTAAGCAAAGGGATTCAAATATTTTCTTTATGAACTTCTGTCCTGAAATTTGCATTATTTGCTCATTTAAGGATTCAGGGTATCTAGTCACACCCTTACTAAATTGTCCTTGTTCATTGATTCATCATTTAGTCAACAAATATTTGTTGGATGCCTATCAGAGAGGCATTTACACAAAGTAGGTACCAGCCAATGTTTGTTGAATTAAAAAAAAAAAATGTATTACCAGCATCCAACCATACACATGAATGCTTGCATGCACGTGCACACATGTGCGCACACACACACACACACACACGCAACATGTTTAATTACATTCATAAAATTCTTGAGTTTTATTTTGCTTCATCTCTGAAACAAATTATCTAATCTAAATCAAATAATTTTTTACTTTTTGAGAATGCTTTAGAAATTTTTCATTCCATTAAACCTCCCAGATTTCTCAAAAGTGGGGAAAAAATCCAAATTTCTTGTTTAGTACAATGCTATACATATATATATATAGCCTAGCATACATATATAAGCTCACTAACTAATCATTTTCACTCCTAAAACATGAGCAACTCTCTTTTCCATCTAATCCTCAATTTTTATTCACTTTACTTTTTCATTAATAGTTGACATACTCAGCAATAGTATTACTATTTGCCAAATCACTGTGGATATTTTCAGTCTTTGCCTGATCACTTTCAAATTTAACAAAGTCAAATTGGAATCTGAATTCGTACAACCTTTCTCCAGATCAGACAATCATAGAGTACACATACCCTTTGAAGGCATATACCACGAAGGGAGTTAATAATATGAGAGCCATCAGTTCAGTTCAGTTGCTCAGTCGTGTCCAACTCTTTGTGACCCCAGGGAGCACACCAGGCCTCCCTGTCCATCACAAACTCCTGGAGTCCACCCAAACCCATGTCTATCGAGTCAGTGACGCCATCCAACCATCTTATCCTCTGTCGTCCCCTTCTCCTCCTGCCCCCAATCTTTCCCAGCATCAGTCTTTTCAAAAGAGTCAGCTCTTCACATCAGGTGACCAAAGTATTGGAATTTCAGCTTCAACATCAGTCCTTCCAAAGAACACCCAGGACTGATCTCCTTTAGGATGGACTGATTGGATCTCCTTGCAGTCCAAGGGACTCTCAAGAGTCTTCTCCAACACCACAGTTCAAAGGTGTCAATTCTTCGGTGCTCAGCTTTCTTTATAGTCCAACTCTCACATCCATACATGACCACTGGAAAAACCATAGCCTTGACTAGACGGATCTTTGTTGGCAAAATAATGTCTCTGCTTTTCAATATGCTATCTAGGTTGGTCATAACTTTCCTTCCAAGGAGTAAGCATCTTTTAATTTCATGGATGTAATCACCATCTGCAGTGATTTTTGAGCCCAGAAAAATAAAGTCTGACACTGTTTCCACTGTTTCCCCATCTATTTCCCATGAAGTGATGGGACCAGATGCCATGATCTTTGTTTTCTGAATATTGAGCTTTAAGCCAACTTTTTCACTCTCCACTTTCACTTTCATCAAGAGGCTTTTTAGTTCCTCTTCACTTTCTGCCATAAGGGTGGTGTCATCTGCATATCTGAGGTTATTGATATTTCTCCTGGCAATCTTGATTCCAGTTTGTGCTTCCTCCAGCCCAGCGTTTCTCGTGATGTACTCTGCATAGAAGTTCAATAAGCAGGGTAACAATATACAGCCTTGACGTACTCCTTTTCCTATTTGGAACCAGTCTGTTGTTCCATGTCCAGTTCTAACTGTTGCTTCCTGACCTGCATACAGGTTTCTCAAGAGGCAGGTCAGGTGGTCTGGTATTCCCATCTCTTTCAGAATTTTCCACAGTTTATTGTGATCCACACAGTCAAAGGCTTTGGCATAGTCAATAAAGCAGAAATAGATGTTTTTCTGGAACTCTCTTGCTTTTTCGATGATCCAGTGGATGTTGGCAATTTGATCTCTGGTTCCTCTGCCTTTTCTAAAATCAGCTTGAACATCTGGAAGTTCATGATTCACATATTGCTGAAGCCTGGCTTCGAGAATTTTAAGCATAGTCCCTGCTAAAATGCTTCCCTGGGAAAAAAACAACTAAAGGTTGACAAGTTTCATCACTCTTGAATTTTAGCCCATTATTTGAAAGTGCTGAAATCTTTAGGCAATGAAAAATGTTGGTGTTTCATAGCACAAAGATAGAAGAGGAAGGCAAAAACTCAAAGGCATCACATTCAAAGTTCCAGAGCCCCATGGAACTCTGCAAAGATGTGCTGTACCAGCAGAGCCTTCCTGGGGTCACCCAGATCATACAGCCAATGCTCCATGTACTGCCACAGCAGCATGAGTCACTATACGCATTGAGGAGGCCTTGTCACATTGTCCAGAATAAAAATATAAAACTACGTAATGATTTAGGACCATAAGTACATGTAGGGGCTTCGCAGGTGACGCAGTGGTAAAGAATCTGCCTGCCGGAAGATTCCCCAGAGTAGGAAATGGCAACCCACTCCACAATATTCTTGCCTGGAAAATCCCATGGACAGAGGAGCCTGGTGGGCTACAGTCCAGGAGATTGCAAAGAATCAGACACAACTGAGCACAGGTGCAGAAACATATATAAACACACACACAGTACATGTAAGCAGAAGATATCCATGGGAATTATGCAGAGTGGAAAGAGCCAATCTCAAAGACTTACATACTGTGCAATTCCATTGATACAATATTCTCAGAGTGACAAAACCTTAGTGATAGAAAGCAGATCAGAGGTTGCCAAGGTTGGAGGAAGGATGTGACTTAGAGGGAATATTAGAGAGTCACACCGTGAGGCATCTCAGCAGCCAGGGCCAACACAGACAGTCAGGCTCTCACTAGGGTGTTTAACTGAAGCAAGCCAGGGAGGCCATCTAGGAGAGTCTGGAAGCCACGCTGTACTTCTGAATCAAGCTGGGATGCTCAGCCGGATGAGAGGTGTGAGCCTTGTCTATATGTGGGGAGGTACAGCCTGGCTGCTGTAAGCAAATATCTACAGGGCTGTTGTGTGGGAAATAGATTAGATCTGCCCTATATTAACTCTGAGGGCAGGTCTTATATCTGCAGGGAGAAGCTAGATGAAAGCAGGTTTCAATTCAATATAAAGAACTGTCCAAGAGACCTTCTTTGACAGGTAATAAGTTCCCAGATACTGGAAATATTTGAACATAGATCAAATGACCACCTGTCGAGCATGATATAAGGGGTCCCCATGAAGGGCCTCTATCCCATTCTAAGGAGATGACACCAACAATAAAGACACTGGAGGTAGGGCACTCTGATCTGAAGGTAAGATTCAGTGCCACTCTTCCCTTTTAATTTTGCAAACTCCATTAGTATGAGTCCTAAATCCATTAACTCCTTGGTGGTTCATCCTGTCCCAAAATGAATCTTACCTCCCCAGCCGATCTCCAGGCCTCCTGATAAGAGGGACACTGCCTGCCCTGCCCCTGCACTGAGCCTGGCACAAGGTGGGCAGAAGAGAAGCTCCGTAAATGTGTGAAGCCAGGTGAATGATAGCTTGGGCATGTCCAAGGCAAGAAGCCAGCTGGGCTCCAGCTGAAGTCCTCACGCACTGAAAGTCCATATATTTTATGACCTCAGAGTGCTTCCTGGCACAGACTCCCTCCAATGGTGATTCATTTCTCCATTGCAGCTTTGTCAGTATCAGGGTTTTCTACTTAGTTCTCAATGAACTAGCTATCATAGTTATAGCTCCCTAGGAAATGCCATACAGTAACTCTGTCAGGGTTTTTATTTGCTTGGACAAATTGTTTTATTTCAGCAAGGTGTTTTATTAGCTTAGAGAGTCATAAATCACTTCAAAGGTAGATGAAAGATGACCCAAGACACACAATTTTATATGAGATGTTGTTCTTTCTGCTGAAGATCATGTCTCCTTGATTATGACTGAGATCAAATTAGTTTCATGCAAATTATGAAAAGCAAATAACATCAACATACCTGTTTAGTCACCTGGCCAGAGCTAAGAAGCTGATTCCAACACCCATCTGGTTACCATCACTCAGGAAATCTGTCATCAACATGCAGGGTTATAACAGTCCCCAAAAAGGCAGTTTGAAGTTCCTTCTCCAAAACATAAGTCCTCCTGGGCCCAAATCACACCAACGATGAAGACACTGGTGTGAGAATAGCTATGAGAAAGGAGTTGTATTAGCTAGCATAGGCTCTGCTATGATGCAGTTACGCCTAAACCCTTAAATCTCCATGACTTAACCCAACATATCGTTATTTCTCATCCTCACCAGGTTTCCAGTGAGATTTGGTCACGCCATACCACAGGGTGACTCAGCAACTGATCCTGCTCTCTTCCATCTTGTTAGAGCAGGAAGAGGAGAGGGAATAAAAAACTCTACCCACTTCCTTCCCTTCCTTCCTACCTTCCTTCCCTCCTTCCTTTCTTTCATGTTAAGACTTTTTTTTTTTTTAAAGAAGTTTCAGGTTCACAGGAAAATTGGAAGGTGCAGAGATTTCCCATACTCCCCCCATATACATGCATGATCTCCCCCGTTATTAACATTGTCCACCATCTGTCTGTATTAGTCACTTCAGTCATGTTTGACTCTGTGACCCTGTGGACTGTAGCCCTCCAGGCTCCTCTGTCCATGGTATTTTCCAGGCAAGAATACTGGAGTGGGTTGCCATTTCCTCCTCCAGGGGATCTTCCTCACCCTGGGATTGAACCCAGGTCTCCTGCATTGTATGCAGATTCTTTACTATCTGAGCCACCAGGGAAGACCACCAGAGTGGTATCTTCGATACAACTGATGAATCTATATTGATACATCATAATTACTCAAAGTCCATAGTTAACATTCTCTCAATATTGACTATCCTGTGGGTTTGTACCATTGTATATTGATATGTATCCACTGTTATAGTATCATACATGGTATTTTCACTGCCCTAAAAATCCTATGTACTCTACCTATTCATCTCTCCTCCCCAATCCCTGGCAAACACTGATATTATTTTTTTCTCCATGGTTTTGCCATTTCCAGAATGTCATATAGCTGAGGCCATATAATATGTACCCTTTTCAGATTTTAGTACTATGCATTTAAAGTTCCTCCTGATCTTTTCATGCATGGTTTGACACCTCACTTCTTTTTAGCACTGATTAATATTCTATTGTCTGGATGTACCGCAGTTCAGTTATCCTTTCACCTACTGAAGGACATCTTGGTTTCTTCCAACTTTTGGCAATTATGGATAAACTTTCTATGAACACATGCGTGCAGATTTCTGTGTAGACATAGGTTTTCAAATCCTTTGGGTAAATACCAAGGAGTGTGATTGCTGGATTGTATGGTATGAGTATGTATTTTTACTCTCGTAAGAAACTGCCAAACTATCTTCCGAAGTGGCTGTACCATTTTGCGTTCCTACAAGCAATGAAAGAAAGAGAACTCAGCATTTGGTGTTGTCAATGTTCTAAAGTTTGGCCATTCTAACAGGTATGGAGGTATCTCACTGCATATAGTCTTAATTTCCTGATGACATTTGCCCACTTTTAAATGCCTGGGCCTGGAGTGACACTCACTGCTTTTACCTCACAGCCCACTGGTCAGAACTAGACATAGCCCAGAACCTGACAGCAGGTCTGAGAAACACAAGGGAGTGCCTGGGTGCTGAGAAAGAACGAAGGTCTCTGCCACAGGGCTTAAACGCCTGGGAATGGCTTTCTTAGCAGCTGTATCCCAACTTTATCTCTTGCCATGGATCCAGGTTTATTCTGGTGTGCAAGTTGGACTGGAAAAGCAGACTCACTTCTGTGATTGAGAAAGAACTGGGACTTGGAGCCCAGAAACCTCTTTGGAAAGTCAGGAGTTAGATATGCTAGACCACCAGGAACATCTGGCTGACTGGGGGCACACGTCGGAGGGCGCTACAAGAGTTTCTCCCTCCTCCTCTTTATTCAGATCTGAAAGCACCCAACCATCAAGGAAATGCAGAGCAAGTGAGCACAGCCATGCCTCTGCACAGCTCTTTGTTTCCAGTGCCCAGGGAGGCAACTCTACTTAAAGCCAGCAGTCGGACTGCCACAGAATCTAAGGGCACTGCACAAGTGGTGACTTGGGACCATGGCTGCTCAGGTGTGGTGTTCTCTCCATACCCTGACGTCACTGGCTTTATACTGGCCAAAGGCCCCATAGAAAAGTCAGGCATCGGAGTATCCTACATATCATATCTCTTGTGCCAATTAAAAAAATAAAGATAATCACTAAAGAAATAGCTTGTAAGTTGTAGCAGCATCTTATCTGCAAGTGAACCAGCCATGCTGTTCAGATATTATATTATATTATGAAATTCAGGTTGTAGTCTTCAATGTAAAGAATCATTTCAGTGAACAAAGTACCTTTTTTTCTTCCAATTCCTGTTTTAATTAGAAAAGTGATGGAAAATCTAGAAGTACCTCCCTATAGCTAGTTTTAAAAATCTATTTGGAAACCTTGAAAATATTGGTAAATTATAAAAGAAATTGAACTCTGATACTTTTCTCTTATTTCATTGTTCCCTATTCTCTGAAAAGCCTTCAACGTTGTATTTCTATCTCAGAATAAGGATGCATTTTCCTCTCAGAACCTGAAGGTATTCTAATTATGTGTAAATCAGTTCACAGAAATAAATATCCATGGTTAAAGGACATTTAAAATGTTAAAAGGTTTTTCTCAACCGTTCACTGTTTAAAATAAAAAAGTCTATTCCCAGAACCCTGGCAGCTCTAACCCCCTTTCACGACTGCACAGAAGCACATGCAAAGCCATTTTTCCCGGGCTCTTCTCTTCCCTGAAAGACCTCAAGTGGGGAATCACAGTTTGATTCTGAATTTGAGGCAATTCTATGTTAATCAACTTTTTTTTTTAACAGTGAAAAATTTTTCCCTTTTATTCAGAATCAAAACAGACAATTGGACAGAGAAACTAAATAGAAATCAAGAAAGTTGCTATCATATTGGAAAGGGTATCTTAAGTATTATCCTTCAAGTCCTGAAAACACTGCCACATATGTATGTTTAAAGTATCATGATTGCCTTGATGCCTATATTTTGCTCTAATTCCCTGGCCATAAACACCAACAAAATGCTGATGATTTCTCTGTCTCCACCCCCGAATCCTCGGCTCACAGAGCTGAATGCCTATTTAATATCTGCAGTTGGTTATCTCACAGGCATTGTAAGCTGAGCATGTTCAAACGTAATCCTTGATCTGCAAATCTACCCGCCCCCCACTTTCTCCCTCTCAACAACAGGCAGTGCTGTGCTTTAGGTCTCTCAGGACAAAAGCACAGCAGTTATCCTTCATTCTGCTTTATCTCTCAGTCCACTTTCAACCCATCAGCTAAGTTCTATTGGCCCCATCCTCAAAATTTGTCCAGAATGTGACTGTGTTATCAGCTCCATGATCATTACTCTGGTCCAAGCCACCATCATGGTTTGCCTGCATTGCTTGTACTGGTCTTCTCCCTAATTGTGACCTAGCCCTCCTAGAGGCTACTTTGAGCACCATAGTTAGCTAGAATGATCTTTCGAAAACATAAAGAGAGTCATGTTACTTCAGTGCTCTAAACTCTCCATGACCTCCCAGTGTCAAAGCAAAGTCCTATTCATGCAGATGGCCATCAGGCACATGAAAATATGCTCAACGTCACTAATTATTAGAGAAATGCAAATCAAAACTACAGTGAGGTACCACTTCACACCAGTCAGAATGGCCATCAGGGAGACTTTCCTGTGTCCAAAGGTTAAGACTTCACCTTGCAGTGCAAGGGGTGCAGGTTCAATCCCTGGTCAGGGAACTAAGATCCTACATGCCTCGAGGCCAAAATACATCAAATAGAAGCAACATTGTAACAAATTCAACAAAGACTTTAAAAATGGTCCACATCAGGAAAAAAATTTAAAAACTGGCCATAATTAAAAATGTACAAATAATAAATGTTGGAGAGGGTTTGGAGAAAAAGGAAACTTCCTACACTGTTGGTGGGAATGTAAATTAGTGCAGCCACTATGGAGAACAGTATGCAGGTTCCTCAAAACACTAAAAACAGAGGTGCCATATGATCCAACAATTTCACTCCTGGGCATACACCCAGACAAAACTGTGATTCAAAAAGATTCATAGGATAATTATTCACAGCAGCCAAGACATGGAAACAACTTAAATGTACATCAATGGATGAAGGCATAAAGAAGATGAGGTACATATATACAATGGAATACTCCTCGCCCTTAAAAAAGAATGAAATGCCTTTTGCAGCAACATGGATGGACCTAGAGATTATCATACTAAGTAGAGTAAGTCAGAAGGATCAAGACAAATGCTATATGATATCACTTATATGTGAGTCTAAAATATGACACGAATGAAGTTATATACAAAAGAGACTCATAGATAGAACAAAGTTGTGGTTACCAAGGGGGAAGTGGCTGGGGGTGGAATGGACTGGGAGTTTGTGATCAGCAAATGCGAACTGGTATATATAGAATGGATAGACAACAAGGTCCTACTGTATAGCATGGGGAACTATAGTTAATATCCTGTGGCAAACCATAATGGAAAAAATACGAAAAGAATGTATATGTGTATATGTATAACTGAATCACTTTGCTGTGAATAAATACTTGAATAAACTAAAAAAAAATTTAAAAACAGCATGCTATTAAAATGGCCCATAAAACTCCCTTTGATCTCATTTCCTACATTTCTCTTCTGATTCGCTCAGTTCAAGTTCAGGGCATTTGTTTCTCAAACTCACCGGATGTGTTTCCACCACAGGACCTTTGCACTGACTGTTCCTTTGCCAAGGATGCTTTTCCCCAGACATTTACAAGATTCTTGCTCCTTCATCAAACTGATGACCACAGATGTAGCATCCTCACTGCTATCCTGCCCTCCCTTCCCTACTGCATCTTCTTTCATACTTATCATCTAACGTACTTTATCCTGTACTTTATCATTTCCTTCTTCTAGTATATAAACTCCACAAGCACAGAGATTTTTATGTTTTGTTCACAGCTGTGTCTATTCACTTAGGAATGATACCTGGCACACAGTAGACACTTAACAAATAATGTTGAATAAATAAGATTCAATGCATTTGGACAAATTAGGGACTGATTCCCACCTTTCATGCCTTCTAACTCTTCTCACTTGCATATTTGTGATACGTGAACCTATGACAGACCAAGGGGCTCCTTGTTGCCGGATCATCAGGGGCTAAGCTTGTAATCAAACCTTGAGGATATGATGTGCAACATCTGAAGGTACCCATAGGCTGCACACTGGATCTTATTTCTGAGCTGGACTGGCTGCACCAGGTCAGTCACTGCAGATACCTTTATGGAATGAGGTGAGGTTGTGTACAAATCCGTCACACCAGGCACTGTGATACCCCCAGATCACTCATCTTACAAGACAGAGGTGCAGGGGTCAGAGGGCAGGGGTGATTCTGAAGATAGCTACATGGATATGGGTGAATCAGGCTGCCTCCAACCCCTTTCTGGTCAGGAGAGGGTTGTAAGTAAAAATTTGGATTTCACCAAGTGCTAGTAGACCTGCGGACAGGTGTTCAAACAATTGAGAAGCAACTTCCTTCCTCCTCCAAGCTCAGTGAGCTACAGGCATGAACTAGGCTGTGAGCCAAGAGATACTCCCAGAGACCTTCCAAAACATTCAGCAAGGACTGAGGGCTCAAGCGGCTGGGGGCGCCCAAGACCTTCTGACATTTGGATTATGCTGCTAACAGGACTTCATCAGTAGCCAAGGACTGGCTGGACCTGGGGAAACTTGGGCCCCACTTGGGTGACATCACCAGCTCTGCCAAGTCCTGGATGCTCTGCCTTGTGGTCTCATCAAGCCGGAGGTGATACTTAGGGATACGATCAGTTGTCACTGATACAAATGAGCTGGGTCCACCGGGTGAGCTGCTTTTAACATATCCTGAAAAATTCTAAGATGTGATGAGATCTAAACATGTCACAAGCAGAAAGGGCAAGAAATGTTTCCAAGTCTCATTTGCTCTTATGAAGTGACATCTAGAAAGAAAATGAATTCGATGAAGAGGAAAAGGCGAATTATTATATTAAAAATTCATTTCCATTTAGCAAATTTGCTATTAGCATCACAATTCAGGATACTTTAATAATTAGAGCCTCACATAGGTGGCATAATTGGCTGCCTCACTGATAGGATTTAAGAACATCAGAAAAATCCCTTTTCCTAAATCGCTTCTTCAACAGCCTGAGTCACCCACCAGGGCTGGACACCGCTGACCCTTCCTGGGTTCCTCTTCTAAATACACATTCTCAGGGTGGGAAGTGACAGCCACTCAGGCCTAGCCCTCCCCGCAAGTGGGTGGAGCAGATGAGAGCCCCGAAGGAAAGACTGAGCATGGGAAGGGAGGCTCCTGGAGGCCACTGCGCACCCCAGGAGGCTTCTCCTCCTCGAATCGTCTTCACAGTGACCCATTCCTGCTGAAGACCTTTTGTCTTTAGGAGAGCACTTTTTGCTCAAGAGGCAAATGTTTTCTGCAAAGTCACAGGAGAAATGGCAGGAACTGTGTAGTGGGACATCCTTCAGACAGGGAAGAGTTCTGCCATGGTCTGGGGTCAGCACGGATAGGGGTGCGCCCCGCACTCAGAGCAGCTCCAACTGACAGTACCAGCCAGGGCGCCTCTGAGGACCCACTAGGTCCCGTGCCTGCCTTCAGCCAGGTTCCTGCTGAGCCTCTGGAACAAGTAAAGGATCCTGTTGTGACATGAGCATAGATACCCACGCTCATGCTTTGAAAACAAGGCAAGTCCAGAGCAGAAAGGCCCCAGATCAAACAATCATGCTGAGGCTCCCAGTGCCTCTGCCTCTGCTTTCAACAGTGACCCCTCACGGAAGGTGAGTTTCTTCTCTGGACTTCGGCCCTACCCACTCCCAAGTCCATGCTCATTTCCCCCAAGCAACTAGAGGGGCTTCTGAAGTGCTAGGCTGAACTGCTGTTTTCTCAGTTTAAAAGTCATCAATAACTTCCCAGTAACCCTGTGTTCGCAAGGTCCCCTGGAGGAGGGCATGGCAACCCATTCCAGTAATCTTGCCTGGAGAATTCCCATGGACAAAGGAGCCTGATGGCTACAGTCCATAGGGTCGCAAAGAATCAGACACGACTGAGTGACTAAGCATACACACACAACCTCAAGAAAAAGGCCCACACCCTGGCCCAGTATTAGTGGTAAAGAATCCACCTGCCAATGCAAGAGACATAAGAGACCCAGGTTCGATCCCTGGGTTAGGAAGATCCCCTGGAGAAGGAAATGGTAACCCACTCCAGTATTCTTGCCTGTAGAATTCATGGACAGAGGAACCTGGCAGGCTACACTCCATAGGGTCACACAGAGTTGGACACAACTGAAGTGACTTAGCATGCACGCACTGGCCCAGTATATCTAGTTGCACAAGATCTGGGTGCTGTCCATTCTCAGGCCTCCTCCCACGACCTTCCCGCATGACCCCTGCATTCAGCTACAAGCACAGCTCCCAAGATGCCCATACACTGAGGCCTGGTGTGCTCGCCTCTGCCAACCAAGGCCTGCTCCACCTCACGCTCCCGAGAGTCAGCCTCGGTCCTGCTCTGGAAAGATGGGATGGTAAAAGAGGGCAAGATAGAGTAAGTTAGAATGCAAGAAAGTCTGATTTTTACTGAGATTCAGTTGTTTTTCTTAACAAGCACTCCTCATATTGTTGCGAGCCTCTGGTTAATCTCCAAAGTTCTGAAAAAGTTAATCTTGATAGTTTGTGTGTTTACCAGTATTGTCATGGCTTTTTATGAAGGAGTAGGCTTCCAGAGAAGGCAATGGCAACCCACTCCAGTACTCTTGCCTGGGAAATCCCATGGACGGAGGAACCTGGTAGGCTACAGTCCATGGGGTCGCGAAGAGTCAGACTCGACTGAGCGACTTCACTTTCATTTTTCACTTTCATGCACTGGAGAAGAAAATGGTAACACACTCCAGTATTGTTGCCTGGAGAATCCCAGGGACGGGAGCCTGGTGGGCTGCCATCTATGGGGTCACACAGAGTCGGATACAACTGACGTGACTTAGCAGCAGCAGCAGGCTTCCAGAGGTCCTTACTCTGCCAGTCCAGAAGTATTCTTGCCAGTGGACTGATTTTTTACAAAGGTGTGAAGGCAATTCACTGGGTAAAGGACAGTCTTTCTGAAAATGGGCTGAAACAATTAAATATTTATATGCAATCAATTAATACATAAAAATGAAAGGAACTTTGATCCACACCATGCACCATACAAGAAAATAAGCCAAAAGGTTCAAAGACCCTAAAGTAAAACCTAAAGCTACAAAATTTCTAGAAGAAAACCTAACAGAAAATCTCCATGGCTTTGGATAGGCAAAGATCCTAGATAGAATGTTAAATATATGATCCTTAAAAGAAAAAAATGACCCTGTGAACTTAAGCAATTTCCCTAAAACCACTGAAACTTAGTTCTATTTTGAAGGTGGGAAGAAAGACTTTCTCTCAGTACACTATTTCTCCCCATCCTCTCTCTGTGATTTTTTAAAAAGTAATGAATGGCTGCTATCAAAAAGTCTACAAACAATAAATGCTGGAGAGGGTGCAGAAAAAAGGAACCCTCTTACACTGTTGGTAGGAATGCAAACTAGTACAGCCACTATGGAGAATAGTGTGGAGATTCCTTAAAAAACTGGAAATAGAACTGCCATAGGACCCAGCAATCCCACTGCTGGGCATACACATTGAAGAAACCAGAATTGAAAGAGACACATGTACCCCAATGTTCATCACAACACTGTTTACAATAGCCAGGACATGGAAGCAACCTAGATGTCCATCAGCAGATGAATGGATAAGAAAGCCATGGTACATATACACAATGGAATATTACTCAGCTGTTAAAAAGAATGCATTTGAATCAGTTCTAATGAGGTGGATGAAACTGGAGCCTATTATACAGAGCGAGGTAAGTCAGAAAGAAAAACACCAATAGAGTATATTGATGCATATATATATGGAATTTAGAAAGATGGTAACAATGACCCTATATGCGACACAGCAAAAGAGACACAGATGTAAAGAACAGACTTTTGGACTCTGTGGGAGAAGGCAAGGGTGGGATGATTTGAGAGAATAGCATTGAAAACATGTATATTATGTGTGAAATAGATGGCCAGTCCAGGTTCGATGCATGAGGCAGGGTGCTCAGAGCTGGTGCACTGGGTTGATGCTGAGGGATGGGATGTGGAGGGAGCTGGGAGGGAGAGTCAGGATGGGGAATACATGTACACCCATGGCTGATTCATGTGAATGTATGGCAACCACCACAATATTGTAAAGTAATTAGCCTCCAATTAAAATAAATTAAAAAAAAGAAAAATAAATAAAAGTAATGACACATCAGTGTTGTACTATAAGAGGTTATTAGTATAGTACTCTCTGTTTGTTTCCAAGGCAAACCATTCAATATCACAGTAATCCAAGCCTATGCCCCAACCAGTAATGCTGAAGAAGCTGAAGTTGAACAGTTCTATGAAGACCTACACGACATTTTAGAACTAGCACCCAAAAAAGATGTCCTTTTCATTATAGGGGACTGGAATGCAAAAGTAGGAAGTCAAGAAACACCTGGGGTAACAGGCTAATTTGGCCTTGGGATACGGAATGAAGCAGGGCAAAGGCTAATAGAGTTTTCCCAAGAGAATGCACTGGTCATAACAAACACCCTCTTCTGAAAACACAAGAGAAGACTCTACACATGGACATCACCAGATGGTCAACACTGAAATCAGATTGATTATATTCTTTGCAGCCAAAGATGGAGAAGCTCTATACAGTCAGCAAAAGCAAGACCGGGAACTGACTGTGGGTCAGATCATGAACTCCTTATTGCCAAATTCAGACTTAAATTGAAGAAAGTAGGGAAAACCACTAGACCATTCAGCTATGACCTAAATCAAATCCCTTATGATTATACAGTGGAAGTGAGAAATATATTTAAAGGACTAGATCTGATAGACAGAGTACCTGATGAACTATGGACGGAGGTTCGTGACATTGAACAGGAGACAGGAATCAAGACCACTCCCAAGAAAAAGAAATGCAAAATGGCTGTCTGGGGAGGCCTTACAAATAGCTGTGAAAAGAAGATAAGTGAAAAGCATAGAAGAAAAGGAAAGATATAAGTATATGGATGCAGAGTTCCAAAGAATAGCAAAGAGAGATAAGAAAGCCTTCCTCAGTGATAAATGCAAAGAAATAGAGGAAAACAATAGAATGGGAAAGACTAGAGATCTCTTCAAGAATATTAAAGATACCAAAGGAACATTTCATCCAAAGATGGGCTCGATGAAGGACAGAAATGGTATAGACCTAACAGAAGCAGAAGATATTAAGAAGAGGTGGCAGGCTTCTTTTCATCCTAGTGGATAAGGTAAGGGAGCAGGTCCTGGAATGGGCCTCTCCTTAAGTACAAAAAAAAAAAAAAAAGAAGAAGAGGTGGCAAAAATACACAGAAGAACTGTACAAAAAAGATCTTCACGACCCAGATAATCACAATGGTGTGATCACTCACCAAGAGCCAGACATCCTGGAATGTGAAGTCCAGTGGGCCTTAGAAACATCACTACGAACAAAACTAGTGGAGGTGATGGAATTCCAGTTGAGCTATTTCAAATCCTGAAAGATGATGCTGTGAAAGTGCTATTTTGAAAACTCAGCAGTGGCCACGGGACTGGAAAAAGTCAGTTTTCATTTGAATCCAAAAGAAAGGCAATGCCAAAGAATGCTCAAACTACCACACAATTGCACTCATCTCACACGCTAGTAAAGTAATGCTCAAAATTCTTCAAGCCAGGCTTCAGCAATATGTGAATTGTGAACTTCCTGATGTTCAAGCTGGTTTTAGAAAAGGCAGAGGAACCAGAGATCAAATTGCCAACATCTGCTGGATCATCGAAAAAGCAAGCAAGTTCCAGAAAAACATCTATTTTTGCTTTATTGACTATGCCAAAGCCTTTGACTGTGTGGATCACAATAAACTGTGGAAAATTCTGAAAGAGGTGGGAATACCAGACCACCTGACCTGCCTCTTGAGAAACCTATATGCAGGTCAGGAAGCAACAGTTAGAACTGGACATGGAACAACAGACTGGTTCCAAATAGGAAAAGGAGTATGTCAAGGCTGTATATTGTCACCCTGCTTATTGAACTTCTATGCAGAGTACATCATGAGAAATGCTGGACTAGAAGAAGCACAAGCTGGAATCGAGATTGCTGGGAGAAATATCAATAACCTTAGATATGCAGATGACACCACCCTTATGGCAGAAAGTGAAGAGGAACTAAAAAGCCTCTTGATGAAAGTGAAAGTGGAGAGTGAAAAAGTTGGCTTAAAGCTCAACATTCAGAAAACGAAGATCATGGCATCTGGTCCCATCACTTCATGGGAAATAGATGGGGAAACAGTGGCTGACTTTATTTTTTGGGGCTCCAAAATCACTGCAGATGGTGATTACAGCCATGAAATTAAAAGATACTTACTCCTCAGAAGGAAAGTTTTGACCAACCTAGATAGCATATTAAAAAGCAGAGACATTACTTTGCCAACAAAGATCCGTCTAGTCAAGGCTATGGTTTTTCCAGTGGTCATGTATGGATGTGAGAGTTGGACTGTGAAGAAAGCTGAGTGCCGAAGAATTGATGCTTTTGAACTGTGGTGTTGGAGAAGACTCTTGAGAGTCCCTTGGACTGCAAGGAGATCCAACCAGTCCATTCTAAAGGAGATCAGTCCTGGGTGTTCATTGGAAGGACTGATGCTAAAGCTGAAACTCCAGTATTTTGGCCACTTCATGCGAAGAGTTGACTCATTGGAAAAGACTCTGATGCTGGAAGGGATTGGGGGCAGGAGGAGAAGGGGACGACAGAGGATGACATGGCTGGATGGCATCACCGACTTGATGGACATGAGTTTGAGTGAACTCCGGGAGTTGGTGATGGACAGGGAGACCTGGCGTGCTGTGATTCATGGGGTTGCAAAGAGTCGGACACGACTGAGCGACTGAACTGAACTGACTGAGAGAGTTTCATTCATATTGTTGGTGAGCCAGTTTAAAGAAGTGAGAGGATCCAGGTTAAAACTGACCAGGCATCCAGAAATCAGGTGGTAGTGTTAAGATGTTTAGGGATCCTGGGGAATAAAATCTTAAATACAATGGTAAATATATGATCTTTGAAAGGAAAAAGTGAATTTCATCAAAATTAAGAAACTTCTGTTCTTCTAAATCATTGTCAAAGGAATAGAAAGACAAGCCACAGACTAGGAGAAAATATTTGGAAATCATGTATCTGATAGAAGACTTGTATCCACAATACAGAAAGTATTCTCAATACAAGCTCTCAAACAAACAATTCAATCTTAAAATGGTCAAAATATTTGACCAGATATATATGAAACAAGAAACATGGATGATAATTAAGCACTTGAAAAACTATTCAAGATCTTTAGTTATTGGGGAAATACAAATCAAAATCACAATGAGATACCACGTCACAGTCATAAAATGGCTAAAATTAAAGAGACTCTTTTATACCAAGTGTGAGTGAAGATGCAGAGCCACTGAAACTCTTAACCACTGGTTTTAGCTGTTTTCAGTCACTAAGTCATGTCTGACTCTTTGCAACCCCGTGGGCTATAAAATTATACAACTATTTTGGGAAACCATGTGGCAATTTCTTAAAAAATATACACCAATATATTCCTATCATATGCCCCAGTCACTCCACTCCTAGGTATCCAACCAGGAGAAATGAAAGCATGTGTCTACTTATAGACTTGAACTTCGATAGTCATGCAGCTTTACATGTAAGAGCCAGAATCTAGAAACAACAAAATATTTATCAAGAGATGAAGGGGAGGAGGAGCTAAGATGGCGGAGGAGTAGGACGGGGAGAACACTTTCTCCCCCACAAATTCATCAAAAGAACATTTAAACGCCGAGTAAATTCCACAAAACAACTTCTGAATGCCGGCAGAGGACATCAGGCACCCAGAAAAGCAACCCAACTCTTCGAAAGGAGGTAGGAAAAAATATTAAAAACAAACAAAAAAAAAGAGACAAAAGAGGGAGGGACGGAGTTCCGTCCCGGGAAGGGAATCTTAAAAAGAGAGAAGTTTACAAACATCAGGAAACCTTCTCACTGCCGAATCTGTGCCGAGCCTTGGAAGCACAGAGGGCAACATAACAAGGAGGAAAAATAAATAAACAATTAAAACCCGCACATTGCGAGCCCTATGGTAACTCCCCCAGCGGAGAAGCAACGCAGATGCCTGCATCCGCCATTAGCAAGCGGGGGCTGGGCAGGGAGGCGCGGCACGGGCTGCATCGCTGAGAGTAAGAATCTGGCCTGAATACCCTGAGCGCTATCTGAGCGAAATAATTTGGGCTAGCAAACCAGACTGTGGGATATCTACCACGCGAAAAGCCAGCCCTAACCTAAGACACCGCCAGGCCCGCACACGGAACAAAGGACTGAACAGAGATAGCCGGCGGCAGACCATCCCCCTCTGGTGATAGGCAGCCAGAGCCGGAAGGGGACAATCACAGCCCCAGAGAGAAATTATCTATAAAACTGTAAGCAGGCTTCTTTGCTAACTAAAACTTCTTGGGGGTCTGGACGGTCAACATCTGCCTGAGAAGGCGCGCCAGTGCACACCTAGATAACCAAGTGGCGGGGAGGCAATAAGTCGCAGCAATCGCATGTGCCAAACACCTCATCACCTGAGCTGCTCGGATCTGGGAAGGACACAAAACGCAGGCCCAACCGAGAGTCTGCGCCTCTGAGGACTACCCAAATGCCTGAACCTGAGCGGCTTGGACCTGGAAGTGCAGGCAGCCCAGGGCTGGCCATGGATGGTTCCTGGCGGAGCAACCTAGAGCCTGAGCAGTGTGGGCAGGGAGGCTACATGCGCCGTGAATGGGGGGCAGACCCAGTGTGGCTGAGGCACTGCGAGCACACGCCAGTGTTATTTGTTTGCAGCATCCCTCCCTACCTCCCCTCAGCGCAAGTGAACAAGTGAGCCTAAAAAAAAAAGGGGGGCGGCCCTCCACCGTCCCCTTTGTGTCAGGGTGGAAACCAGACACTGAAGAGACCAGCAAACAGAAGAAGCTATAACAGAGGGAACCACCTTGGAAGCTACAGGCAATAGATTAAAATCCTGAGGTTAGTACCAACTACATAGGAAGGGGCCTATAGACCTTGAGAAATATAAGTCGGACCAAGGAACTAGCCAAAACTGAACTGAACCCGCAATACTCACAACAAAACCAGAGAAAGTCCTAGATATATTTTTACTATTTGTACGATCATTCTTTCTTTCTTATTTTTTTAATTAAAAAAATTTTTTAAGTCCTCTATTATTCCTTTAATTTTCACTTTTATAACTGATTACTTTGCAAAAAAAAAAAAAGTCCCTATTTTTTTAAAGCAAACTTCATATATATTTTTTATAATTTTTTGACTTTTTTTTTTCCCTTCTTTTCTTTAACATTGTATCTTTGAAATTCCAAACTCTACTCTAGATTTTTAATTTTAGCTTTTTGGTATTTGTTATCAATTTTGTACCTATAGTTTTTTTTTTTTTATAATTTCGGTGACCCTTTTTATTTTTTCTTTTTTCTTTTTCTCTGTTTCTTTCTCTTCTTCTTTTAAATAACATCGTATATCTGAAATTCCAAACTCTACTCTAGATTTTTAATTTATGCTTTTTGGTATTTGTTATCAATTTTGTACCTGTATTTTCTTTATAACTTATATACTTTGTTTGTTCTTGTTTGTTTGTTTTTCTCTCTCTTTCTTTTTCTTCTTCTTTTTTTAACATTGTATTTTTGAAATTCCAAACTCTACTCTAGATTTTTAACTTTTGCTTTTTGGTATTAGTTATCAATTTTGTACCTATATTTGTTTATAATTTTTGCGACGTTGTTTGTTTTTGTTTGTTTGTTTTATCTCTCTTCCTTTTCCTTCTTCTTTTCTTTAACATCGTATTTTTGAAATTCCAAACTCTACTCTAGATTTTTAATTTTTGCTTTTATGTATTTGTTACCAGTTTTGTACCTTTAAGAACCCAATCTTCAGTACCCATTTTTCACTAGGGAGCGAGATTACTGGCTTAACTGCTCTCTCTCCCTTTGGACTCTCCTTTTTCTCCACCAGGTCGCCTGTGTCTCCTACCTAACCCCTCTCTACTCTACCCAACTCTGTGAATTTCTGTGTGTTCCAGACGGTGGAGAACACTTAGGGAACTGATTACTGGCTGGATCTGTCTCCCTCCTTTTCATTCCCCCCTTATATCCTCCTGGCCACCTCTGTCACCTTCCTCCTTCTTCTCTTCTCTGTATAACTCCGTGAACAACTCTGAGCAGTCCAGTTGTAGAGTGCACATAAGGAAGAGATTACTGGATAGCCCACTCTCTCATTGATTCCACCTCATCTCATTCGGGTCACCTCTAACTCCCTCCTCCCTCTTCTCGTCTCCATATAACGCTGTGAACCTCTTTGGGTGACCCTAACGGTAGAGAAACTTTTCATCTTTAACGTAGATGTCTTATCAGTGGTGCTGTATAGGAGAAGCTCTGAAACTACTGTAAAAATAAGACCGATAACTGGAAGCAGGAGGCTTAAGTCCAAACCCTGACTCCAGGGAGCTCCTGACTCCAAGGAACATTAATTGACAGGAGCTCATCAAATACCTCCATACCTGCACTGAAACCAAGCACCACACAAGGGCCAACAAGTTTCAGGGCAAGACATACCAAGCAAATTCTCCAGCAACAAGGAACACAGCCCTGAGCTCCAAGATACAGGCAGCCCAAAGTCACCCCAAAACCATAGACATCCCATAACTCATTACTGGACATTTCATTGCACTCCAGAGAGAAGAAATACAGCTCCACCCACCAGAACACTGACACAAGCTTCCCTAACCAAGAAACCTTGACAAGCCACCTGTACAAACCCACACAGAGTGAGGAAACGCCACAATAAAGAGAACTCCACAAGCTGCCAGAATACAGAAAGGCCACCCCAAACTCAGCAATTTAAACAAGATGGAGAGACAGAGGAATACCCAGCAGATAAAGGAACAGGATAAATGCCCACCAAACCAAAGAGGAAGAGATAGGGAATCTACCTGATAAAGAATTCCGAATAATGATAGTGAAATTGATCCAAAATCTTGAAATCAAAATGGAAACACAGATAAATAGCCTGGAGACAAAGATTGAGAAGATGCAAGAAAGGTTTAACAAGGACCTAGAAGAAATAAAAGAGAGTCAATATATAATGAATAATGCAATAAATGAAATTAAAAACACTCTGGAGGCAACAAATAGTAGAATAACAGAGGCAGAAGATAGGATTAGTGAATTAGAAGATAGAATGCTAGAAATAAATGAATCAGAGAGGATAAAAGAAAAACGAATTAAAAGAAATGAGGACAATCTCAGAGACCTCCAGGACAATGTTAAACGCTACAACATTCAAATCATAGGGGTCCCAGAAGAAGAAGACAAAAAGAAAGACCATGAGAAAATACGTGAAGAGATAATAGTTGAAAACTTCCCTAAAATGGGGAAGGAAATAATCACCCAAGTCCAAGAAACCCAGAGAGTCCCCAACAGGATAAACCCAAGGCAAAACACCCCAAGACACATATTAATCAAATTAACAAAGATCAAACACAAAGAACAAATATTAAAAGCAGCAAGGGAAAAACAACAAATAACACACAAGGGAATTCCCATAAGGATAACAGCTGATCTTTCAATAGAAACTCTTCAAGCCGGGAGGGAATGGCAAGACATACTTAAAATGATGAAAGAAAATAACCTACAGCCCAGATTATTGTACCCAGCAAGGATCTCATTCAAATATGAGGGAGAAATCAAAAGCTTTTCAGACAAGCAAGAGCTGAGAGAATTCAGCACCATCAAACCAGCTCTCCAACAAATACTAAAGGATATTCTCTAGACAGGAAACACAAAAACGGTGTATAAAATCGAACCCAAAACAATAAAGTAAATGGCAACGGGATCATACTTATCAGTAATTACCTTAAACATAAATGGGTTGAATGCCCCAACCAAAAGACAAAGACTGGCTGAATGGATACAAAAACAAGACCCCTACATATGTTGTCTACAAGAGACCCACCTCAAAACAGGGGACACATACAGACTGAAAGTGAAGGGCTGGAAAAAGATTTTCCATGCAAATAGGGACCAAAAGAAAGCAGGAGTAGCAATACTTATATCAGATAAAATAGACTTTAAAACAAAGGCTGTGAAAAGAGACAAAGATGGTCACTACATAATGATCAAAGGATCAATCCAAGAAGATATAACAATTATAAATATATATGCACCCAACACGGGAGCGCCGCAATATGTAAGACAAATGCTAACAAGTATGAAAGGAGAAATCAACAATAACACAATAATAGTGGGAGACTTTAATACCCCACTCACACCTATGGATAGATCAACTAAACAGAAAATTAACAAGGAAACACAAACTTTAAACGATACAATAGACCAGACCTAATTGATATCTATAGGACATTTCATCCCAAAACAATGAATTTCACCTTTTTCTCAAGCGCACATGGAACCTTCTCCAGGATAGATCACGTCCTGGGCCATAAATCTAGCCTTGGTAAATTCAAAAAATAGAAATCATTCCAAGCATCTTTTCTGACCACAATGCAGTAAGATTAGATCTCAATTACAGGAGAAAAACTATTAAAAATTCCAACATATGGAGACTGAATAACACGCTGCTGAATAACCAACAAATCACAGAAGAAATCAAAAAAGAAATAAAAATTTGCATAGAAACTAATGAAAATGAAAACACAACAACCCAAAACCTATGGGACACTTTAAAAGCAGTCCTAAGGGGAAAGTTCATAGCAATACAGGCATACCTCAAGAAACAAGAAAAAAGTCAAATAAATAACCTAACCCTACACCTAAAGCAACTAGAAAAGGAAGAAATGAAGAACCCCAGGTTTAGTAGAAGGAAAGAAATCTTAAAAATTAGGGCAGGAATAAATGCAAAAGAAACAAAAGAGACCATAGCAAAAATCAATAAAGCCAAAAGCTGGTTCTTTGAAAGGATAAATAAAATTGACAAACCATTAGCCAGACTCATCAAGAAACAAAGGGAGAAAAATCAAATCAATAAAATTAGAAATGAAAATGGAGAGATCACATCAGACAACACAGAAATACAAAGGATCATAAGAGACTACTATCAACAATTTATGCCAATAAAATGGACAACGTGGAAGAAATGGACAAATTCTTAGAAAAGTACAACTTTCCAAAACTGGACCAGGAAGAACTAGAAAATCTTAACAGACCCATCACAAGCACGGAAATTGAAACTGTAATCAAAAATCTTCCAGCAAAACCATACACAAAAATAAACTCAAAATGGATTAAAGATCTCAACATAAGACCAGAAACTATAAAACTCCTAGAGGAGAACATAGGCAAAACACTCTCCGACATACATCACAGCAGGATCCTCTATGACCCACCTCCCAGAATATCGGAAATAAAAGCAAAAATAAACAAATGGGACCTAATTAAACTTAAAAGCTTCTGCACAACAAAGGAAACTATTAGCAAGGTGAAAAGGCAGCCTTCAGAATGGGAGAAAATAATAGCAAATGAAGCAACTGACAAACAACTAATCTCAAAAATATACAAGCAACTCCTATAGCTCAACTCCAGAAAAATAAATGACCCAATCAAAAAATGGGCCAAAGAACTAAATAGACATTTCTCCAAAGAAGACATACAGATGGCTAACAAACACATGAAAAGATGCTCAACATCACTCATTATCAGAGAAATGCAAATCAAAACCACTATGAGGTACCATTTCACATCAGTCAGAATGGCTGCGATCCAAAAGTCTACAAGCAATAAATGCTGGAGAGGGTGTGGAGAAAAGGGAACCCTTTTACACTGTTGGTGGGAATTCAAACTAGTACAGCCACTATGGAGAACAGTGTGGAGATTCCTTAAAAACCTGGAAATAGAACTGCCTTATGATCCAGCAATCCCACTGCTGGGCATACACACTTTGGAAACCAGAAGGGAAAGAGACACATGTACCCCAATGTTCATCGCAGCACTGTTTACAATAGCCAGGACATGGAAGCAACCTAGATGCCCATCAGCAGATGAATGGATAAGAAAGCTGTGGTACATATACACAATGGAGTATTACTCAGCCATTAAAAAGAATACATTTGAATCAGTTCTAATGAGATGGATGAAACTGGAACCTATTATACAGAGTGAAGTAAGCCAGAAAGAAAAACACCAATACAGTATACTAACACATATATATGGAATTTAGAAAGATGGTAACAATAACCCTGTGTACGAGACAGCAAAAGAGACACTGATGTATAGATCAGTCTTGTGGACTCTGTGGGAGAGGGAGAGGGTAGGGAGATTTGGAAGAATGGCATTGAAACATGTGTAATATCATGTATGAGACGAGTCGCCAGTCCAGGTTCGATGCACGATGCTGGATGCTTGGGGCTGGTGCACTGGGACGGCCCAGAGGGAGGGTATGGGGAGGGAGGAGGGAAGAGGGTTCAGGATGGGGAGCACGGGTATACCTGTGGTGGATTCATTTCGATGTTGTGCAAAACTAATACAATATTGTAAAGTTTAAAAATAAAATAAAATTAAAAAAAAAAAAAGAGATGAAGGGGTAAACCAATTTTACCACAGTCATATAATGAAATACTGCTCACCAAAAACGAGGAATGAAGTATTGATAAATCAGCCGTGTAGAAGATTTCAAAATAAATACGCTAAGCAAAAGAAATATAAGCAAAATATAGATAAATCTAAACAAATATGCTAATCAAAAATAGATCTAAACAAAAAAATTATACATACTATGCTATTCTCATTTATCTCAAGTTCTGGGAAATGTGACCGTATTCCATTTGTTCCACACAAACTAACACACAGAGACAGAGAGCAGAAGCGTTTGCAGTGATGGGGTGGGGCTAGCCTGGGTGAGAGGGAAGGAATACAAAGGGTCCCAAAAAGTTTCTGGACAGATGGATATGTGATGGTGTCACCAGTATATACATATGCCAAAACTTAGATTTAAGACATGTGCATTTTATTGTGTGTCAGTTATTCCCATAATGCTGTTAAAAATAATAAAACCCAGGACCATCAATCAAATCAGTGTGTGGCTGTAAGATATTTTGTTAAGACATGTAAAAACATTAACCCAGGGACTTCCTGGTGGTCTAGGGCTAAGAAACTCGGTGCTCCCAATGCATGGGGCCCAGGTTTGATCCCTGTTTGGGGAGCTAGATCCCACATGCTGTAACTAACAGCTTGCATGCTGCCACTAAAGATCCTATTATACATGATGCAACTAAAGATCACTCCTACTGCAACTAAGGCTCAGCACTTTTTTAAAAGAATTAACCAAGTAGAACTTCCCAGATATACAAATGGGCTTTAGGAACTTAAAGGCAAGATTCCACAGTCTTCAGAAACAATGAGTACATTTTGCATGGGGAAAGAAAGTGGATCATTCTGACAGAGGACAGACTGAAGAAGATCTATGAAAGGAAAATCAAAATAAAGTTGGTATTGCTAAGAGAGCTCTCTAAAATGGAGCCAGCAACATTGGTAATTATTAGAGAAATTCAAATTAAAATTGCAATGAGGTTCCACCCACCCCAGTCAGAATGACCATCATTAAAACATCTACCAATGCTAGAGAGAGTGTGGAGAGAAAGGAATTCTCCTACACTGTTGATGGGAATGTACATTGGTGCATCCACTATAGAAAAGAGTATGGAGATTTCTCAAAAAACTAAAAATTGAACTATCGTATAATCCTGCAACCCCACCCCTGGGCATATATCTGGGGGGAAAAAACCATAACTCGAAGAGATACTTACACCCCAATGTTCATTGCAACACTATTTACAATAGCCAAGACACAGAAGCAACGTACGTGTCCACTGACAGATGAATGGATAAAGACGATGCGGTACATATATAGAATGGAATATTACTCAGCCATAAAGAGGATGACATAATGCCATTTGCAGCAACATGGATGGACCTAGAGATTATCAAACTAAGTGAAGTAAGTCAGAAAGAAGAAAGATATATACCCTCAGATATCACTTATATGTGGAATCTAAAATATGACACAAATGACCTCATCTATGAAACAGAAACAGGTTCACTGACATAGATAAGAGACTTGAGGTTGATGGGAAGGTGGCAGGGGGGAGGTTCAGAGTTTGGGATTAGCAGATGCAAACCATTATATACAGTATGGATAAACAACAGAGGGAACTGTATTCAATATCCTGTAATAAACCATACGGAAAAGAATAGGAAAAGAATGTGCATATACACATACAAATATATATGGATACATACACATATAAATGAATCACTTTACTGTACAGCAGAAATTAACACAACATTGTAAATCAACTATACATCAACAAAATAAATTTTAAAATAATAATAATAAAATAGAGCCAGGAGGCCATTAAGGAAGTGTGACTTATGCACATCTCAGCCTGGATGGCATCTGACCTACTGACCTGCCAGAAACTCATGATATTTATTGGACCTCTGCCCTAAAACAATTTGTGATTCCTTAAGGACAAATGTTTTCTGACTCGTGTCAAAGTCCATCACAATTCTCACCAGGTAACTTTTAACAACCTCGTACCTTTTTGTCTTTACAAGTTCCTAATGCTTTCTCTTCCTTGGAACACTCTTTTGGGGTTACCTGAATCTGTATCTCCCAAATTGCAGTTCCTACGACCTCAAATAAATTCTTTTCTATTTTCAGTCTCCTGGAATGTCTTTTTTGAGTTAACAGATCAATTTTACAAATGGCCCAATTCTGTGTCCGCAGCCTCTCCAATATAGCTTGGCATCTCTCCAGCCATCAAGATGTGGAATCTCTCTTCAGACCCTCTGACTCTGGGCTGACTTGAGAACATTCTTTAGCTGATAGGATATAGAGAAATTGATGGTGTGTTAGTTCCAAGCCCAGGCTTCAAGGCTCCTTCTATTCTCCAGCTCTCTTCCTTGGTTGCCTGCCTGCACTCTGAGAATAAGCCTGGGCGAGCCTGCTGCAGGATGAAGGAACTCATGAAAGTCAGCTGATGACCAGACTGCCTCCAGAAGCAGAGCCTCCTGGATGACTTATCACATATCATGATGGAGCCCAGCTAAGAGCAGAAAAACTGTCCAGATGAGCCCCACGTAAATTGCCAAACTGCACACTGTGAGCTTGCTGTTTAAGCCACTGAAGTTGGTTACACAGCAGTAGATAACTGATACACACGCATCATCTCTTAGAATTCACACAACAGCCAGAGAGAGGACACATTACCCCTATTTTAGGCAGACCTAAGGCTCAGAGCAAGTCTCACAACTGTCTAGGGTCATACAGCTAGCAAGTGGCTTTGTAGTCATCAAAGCCATGTACCAATATTCTGGCTCTCCTCCCAGGCACTTGGTGAGGCTGATGTGGAGCAGAGTATCAGGACTTGTTTTGGACAAAAGCTTAAGTGAAAGCGATGTGTGTCACTTCCAGGAGAAGGACTCTAAAAGAAACGCATGATTTGCCACCTTCCCTTCCTCTTGCTGCCACACACAGAGATGCACCATGTGGTGACCGTCCCTTCTGTCCAGGTCTCTGAATGTGATCTGGAGGACAGCCCCCAGCCAACCCATGATGGACATCACACATGATAGTGAAATAAACCCTTGTTAGTGTAAGTCTTTGAGAGTAGAGATTATCACTGCAGCCCAGCCTAGCCCATCCTAATTTATACAGCAGCTGGGCCAGGATTAACCTCCATATCTGTGTCATTCCAAAACCCACACTTTCACTCACAAATGAATGGGTTAGTAAATGATTTCTATCCAAAGGACGAGCAAGACCAACAGCATTAACTGAAATGGGAGAAAAAAGATGAAAGACAACAAATGAACGCAATCGAGACAGCAGAGGTCAGAGGAACACATTTTCCATCCAGAGGTCAGAGAAGGCAAAGCAAACATCTAGGGAGCATAAGAATGAGGTCCCTTCTGCCACAGCCCTTCAGAGCTGTGCACGGGGCTGAAGAGAGAGCCAGCTACTGCTTTTCATCAGAAAGTCTCTGAAGAATAGACGCAAAGCAGGCACAATGGGGCAGCCATGAGCATGGGTGGCGACTCCAGTCCTTCTCTCTCTGGGTTCAGTTCAGTCGCTCAGTCGTGTCCGACTCTTTGTGACCCCATGGACTGCAGCACACCAGGCCTCCCTATCCATCACCAACTCCCAGAGTTTATCCAAACTCATGTCCATTGAGTCGGTGATGCCGTCCAACTATCTCATCCTCTGTCGTCCCCTTCTCCCCTCGCCTTCAATTTTTCCCAGCATCACCTTGTAAGTGATCCTGCCTCAGGGAACCCCAGACTGAGACATCCAGGGTCCCTCCTGTGGTTGGGGTGTCTCCTCCTGGTTTGACCATCCTGGTTGCTGCTCACTGCTGGATTTTCTTCCCCTCAAATTAGGATGGCTTCTCAGCATCCTCTTACCCAAACCTCTTCAATAAAACTAACCAAGATCTTCTGATTAATCAACTCACGTCCTGAATCTGACATCTCCTGTTGCCCACCAGCAACTGTGGATTCAAATTCAACTCATCTGCTTCCACTTTGAACTCTCCAATTTAGGTGACTTTTCCAATACCAAACTTTAATTCTATGCAAACAAACAAATGCTTATCTGGAGGCTATTGTATGCACAGAGCTACAGCCAGGAAATAAATAAAACATCCTCTTTCCCTGGAGGGACTCACAGTCCTGTAAGGGAGACAGATGTCAGTAAAGAGGGCCTTAATTCAAGGCCACGTTTGAGAAGGGCTGCATTAGAGGGCCAAAGACAACCAGAAAACAGGGTGAGTCGGTGAGATTCTAGCTCTCCAAGTTCCCCTCAGGGCCTGGACCTACTTGTCTGTGTGTTTTTATCATAATTTGCTACAATGCAATTTTATTGGTTTTGCCTCAATAATGAGCAGTCTTGGGAACATAATTAAATGTTTGCAATCACTGTAACGGGCTTCCCTGGTGGCTCAGTGGCAAAGAATCCACCTGTCAATGCAGGAGATGCAGGTTCAATCCCTGGGTCGGGAAAATCCCCTGGAGAAGGAAATGGCAACCCACTCCAGTATTCTTGCCTGGGAAATCCCATGGACAGAGAAGCCTGGCAGGCTACAGCCCTGGGGTTGCAAAGAATAGGACACAATTGAGCAGCTAGACAGCAACAACAATCACTAACAGTAATTATAGTGTAGGGCAGGGATGCAGTAACAACAGAGATCCACAGTGTAGGAAGGGTGGTGGCCTCCAGAGGCGCCAGGTGGCTCTGTCGTCTGAGGGGACCGCTGTTTCCCTCTGTGAGCAAAGCACTCACACACTGATGTCTGTGGATCGCAGTTCCTATCCTGCTCACTTCTGTCACACACAAGTTGTGGGGTTGTTTTGCCTTTCCACTAAGTAAGATGCATCAGCTAGATGACAACAACACACCCCTCCATGATGTATTTTCCCTTACCCACTTCAGAGCTTTCAGCTGTCTTCTTAATGGTAGAGGTCACTGCAATTCTGACCTCCAGGTACTGGGGGGCAGGAGTGTTATTGTTGATAATACTACTTGTCACCCATCCTTTGAACAAAGTAACCAGAAGATGAAAAAGTTATATGCCTACTATAATAATAATAAAAAAAGGAAGCCAAGCTTATTGATTCAGATTGCATTAAGACAAGAAACCTCGACAAATCATAGAGAATGAAGCAGGAAAGACCAAAGAGGCTTCTGGCCATGTGCGGATGTAAGTTAATAGAAGCCAGATGTGAATTAGCAGAGACTTTTCCTGTTCTGCTACTGGAAGATCACAGATGGTGAGCCTTAGAACGCCATGCCTGGCACACAGTAGGTACTCAGCAAATACAACAGAGCAATCTCATGAGCTGTGTGGGTAGAGAAAAGAGAAACTGTTCATAGGTATCAGGGTCAAAAATTAAATATTCTTCTCAACATAAGTTGGCAGGTTTCTCATTATAATCACATATTCATTAATTTGGCCAAGAAACCTGTTTACTACACGTTTACTGAGTTCATGCTATGTTTCAGGCGCTCGTCAAGGTATTGGGCTCATTGCAGGGAACAAGTCCCCCCTCTGGTGACTGCAGTCTAGTGATGACGCAGACAGTGAAGCTGCAAACTGAAAAATCAGGCTGTGATTTGTCCTGTGGAGAAAATCCAACAGTGATATGAAGGGCCTGGCTGGCATGGGCGGGTGGGGCCAAGAAGGCCTCTCCGAGGAATGACATTTAAGCAGAAACCTGAAAGATCACTAGTTTCTTTCTGTGACTTCTAAAGGAAAAGCTTGGGTGCAGAAGGAACAGCTTGCACAAGAAACCTAATGTGCGAAAGAGCTTGGAATGGAAATGGGAACATGGGATAATTTAAAATGTGGGAATGATGTTTTAAAATTGACACTTAAAATAGTAGTACTTGTTGCCAGTGATATTTGTCTACCAATCTCAACATGATGGCGTGTCTACCACTAATTCTGAAACCACTCCATTCATGGCAACCCTAGGTGGTGGTGGAAAGGTATGGGATAGTCAGGCATCCTGCTCACCGTGAACCTCAGGCAAGCCACTCACCACTCAGGCCCGTTTCCAACTGAAAAGGCCAAGGCCACTGACCCACAGTAGTGTTTCTGAGGATCAGATGAGACCATTTGCTATATTTACACCAGGGCTTGTTGTCAATGCCTCACACTGCGCAGTCTGTTGGCAGAAAGGAGAGGGTTGCAAACACCTACTGGAATGGCCCGAGCAAAGGTCCTTGGCGAGGTCTGTCCTCAGCACCTATGATTTGTACCCTTAGGGGCTGGTTTGTAATGTAAGCCCATCACTGGCACCCTCAACTGGCTGGGGCTGAGAATACACAAAAATGAGGAATCAACAAAAATTCAGGGAGTCAGTGAGCACAGCTCCCTTACCTCACCAGTGTGGATCTTTGGGAACATCACAGTGAGGGGCAGGAGGAGCCGCCCTCACTCCTGACCGCCTTGGCTGTGCGGAACCCTGTTGTCTGACCTCCAGGCCCGGACTCTCTCCAAGATTGCAGTCAGCCCTGGGGGACAGGCTCCGGGACCAGAGGGATGATCCTGAGCTCTGCCCTTGGTGAGTTCCACACCAGGACAACCCCTTTTCACTCCAGTCTCCTTGGCCAGGTGCCAGGGGACTGGGGGACCCTTGAATGTATAAATAGATTCAAAAGAATGTTTAATTTATACTGGGCTAGAGGATACAGTGGAGAAGGCAATGGCACCCCACTCCAGTACTCTTGCCTGGAAAATCCCATGGATAGAGGAGCCTGGTGGGCTGTAGTCCATGGGGTCGCTAAGAGTTGGACACGAATGAGCGACTTCCCTTTCACTTTTCACTTTCATGCACTGGAGAAGGAAATGGCAACCCACTCCAGTGTTCTTGCCTGGAGAATCCCAGGGACGGGGGAGCCTGGTGGGCTGCCATCTATGGGGTCGCACAGAGTCGGACACGACTGAAGTGACTTAGCAGCAGCAGAGGATACAGAGGTGTTTTAGAGACCACAGCAAAATAGAATAGTTGGTGAGGGGACTGGTATCTGTTCATCATATTTGTTTTCTAAGAAATATCTTATCCCAAAGATTTCTCTTAAAAAAAAAATTGTAACACTAACACTAGTTTGAAGAAATGAGGTTTACTTTGGGGAGGGGGGCTATCTTGTAACCCCATGGACTAACACTATTTCTGGGATTTTTCTTGTTGCTCTTCAACTACTTTCAGACAGAAAAAAAAAAAAAAACTTGTAACAATACCTTTTGTTAAGAACACTTTACATTCCATGTATTCTTAGCTCTCTGAAAGTAATTCTGCTTTTAACTAGACTTTTCATTAATTAGTTTCTTCTTTCGAGATTCCAATTCTTCAGAAATGCTTTGAAATATAGCTGTTCTTCATGCATTTTCTTTTGCTTAGAAAAGCCTTTTCCTCGGGCTTAGAAAGAGCTGGGTAATAACCAGTTTGGAGCTAAACAGCAAAACACATTAGTGTTAATACTGCCAATTTTCTATCACATGAAGATGTATGAACACCACGAGGTTTTGATTTTGACTAAATCTACAGGCTCAGATGTTTAAAAGATAGATTATTCTTCTGGGCTTCTAAGGATAAAATTGAGTCAAGTTTGTGTCAGCCTGAAAATTAAATTGTGAATATTGTCATAATGGAAATTTCTTACATTTGCAAGCCAGTCCCTTATCAGAAAGTGGAAGGGAGAAAAGTGTGTATCCCTATACTTCTCTCGTCTAATTCTGTATTCTGTTTAGTCCTTTGATGTTAATAGTTTAAATTACTCTGAGTACTTTTCCACCATGAGGGCTTTAGCTCTGCTTTCAAACATCTATAGATATAATAATGTGCCTCCCCAAATGCCATGAGAAGTTTTATGAACTCTTTTAGAACCCTTCCCCAGAGAAGGTGCATTTAATAGAGGAAAATGTCATGTTTCATTAGTATATTCGTGCTCACACAAATTTAGTCTTCAGAAAAGATAGTGCTTGTAAAACTGAAACCAAAACTGACAAATTGTGCCTCTGTTTAAAAGCTGAAATCCTCAAATAGAGAATCATTCTCACATACATCAGCATAAATCTATAAAACATATACTTTCCCCTCAAATAAAAATTCTTCTAAGATTCTGTTCCTAGCATGCAAATCTAGAGACCCATGTCCTGAGTCCTGGAGGTCATTTAGCAGAATTCCATGGAATCTGGGCAGCTTTATCTATGATTTGTCCGCTGCATGAGCATGGATGGGTTTGAAATCAGGAATACCTTTTAGCCTCACTTCCCAGAGACTGTACAATAATGACATCTGAGGTCTCTACTGCATTATGACTTCAGAGGGAGGGGACCGCGTAGAAACCAGAAATTCTAGAGTGGAGAGATTCAATTAAGATGCAGAGTGGATCACATCCACTAGAGACAATGACCGAAGGCTTGGGAATAAAGTAGTTTCATAAATAGAGATTTAGATCTTTCATTTCTGATCCTAGGAAAATATTCTTTTCAGGGCTGAGCAGCCTAGGAGGTAGACACAAATATGGGAGAGTCTAGCAGAGTGTTGGATGTGTAACTTTGGACTCGAAAGAGAATTCAAATCCCAAATCTCCTGCTTAATAGCTTCATGACTTCAGTCAAGTTACTTAATTGCTCTGAGTTTTAATGTCTTCAAACAAAGGGTTATTGTGAGGATTAAACAAGTTGTTGTGTTTATTGATGTATTTCTTCAACAAATAACCACCAAAATCAAGCGGCTATTCTGAATGCTGAGACAGAATTGAATAAACCAATAAAGTTGTGACTCTCATGAGGCTTATATTTTAACACAAGGAGACAGATAAAATAAACAAATGAACAAAGATTCTGTTGAGTTGTGACATCATTGCTATGAAGATACATTTTAAAAGGATCACCCTGGCTATCATGTTGAAAACAAACCCAAGGCAGGCAGAGTGAGAAGGTGTGTTAACAAATAATCCAAACAGGGCCCAAATAAGCAAAATTATAAATGAAAGAGAAACACCACAGAAATAGAATCATAAGGTAATGCTACAAACACATATGCCATCGAATTTGACAACTTAGAAGAAATGGATAAATTCCTAGAAACACAGAATCTTTCAAGACTGAATCAGGAAGAAACAGAAAACATGAACAGACAAATGACTAGGATTGAAATTGAATTAGCAATCAAAAAAACTCCCAATGAACGGAAGTCTAGGACTGAATGATGTACAGGGGAATTCTACCCAACATTTAAAGAGGAGTTAATACCTATTCTCAAACTATTCCAAAAAATTGAAGAGAATGGAATACTTCCAAACTCATTCTATGAGGCCAGTATTAGACATAGGCAGTCCAAAAAAAGAAAATTACAGGCTAATATTCCCAATGAATGTAGTCACAAAAATGAGAGACTTGTACTCTGAAAACTATAAGACACTGAAGAAGGAAACTGAAGATGACACATATAAAAGGAAAGATATCCTGTGTTTATAGACTGGAATAATTAATGTTGTTAACATGTGCACACCATTCAAAGCAATCTATATATTTATTGCAATCCCTATCAAAATACCCATGATATTTCTTAAGAACTAGAACAAATAATCTTAAAGTTTGTATAGAGCTAAAAAATACCCTAAATAGCCTAAGTAATTTTGGGGAAGGAACAAAGCTGGGGACGTCACACCCCCTGACTTTAGACTATACTACAAAGTTACAGTAATCAAAATAGTATGGTACTGGCACAGAAACAGACACAAAGCTCAGTAGAAAAGAATCGAGAACTCAGAAATAAACCCATCTATATGGTCAATTATTCTATGACAAATGAGGGAAGAATATACAATGGGAAAAAGACAGTCTCTTCAATAAGTGGTGTTGGGAAAACTGAGCAAGTATATATAAAAGAATTAAATCAAAACATTTTCTCATATCATATACAAAAATAAAGTCAAAATGAATTAAAGTCATAAATTTAAGACCTAAAGCCATAAAACTCCTTAAAAAAAATGGCAATATGCTGTTTGGCATTGGTCTTAGCAATATTTTTTTGGATCTGTCTTCTCAGGGAAGGAATACAAAAGCAAAACTAAACTAATTGGACGAAATTAAACTAAAAAGCTTATACACAGTGAAGGAAACTATCAATGAAATGAAAAGACAGCCTACTGAATGGAGGAAGATATTTGCAAATCATATGACCAATAAGGTGTTAATATCCAAAATATAGAAAGTACTGTTACAACTCAATATAAGAGAACAGTAGGGAGATTTCTCAAAAAATTAAAAATAGAGCTATCATATGATTAGCAATTACACTCCTAAGTATATATCCAAAGAAAATGAGGACACTTCTTTGAAAAGATATAGCACCCCAATATTCATAGCAGCATTATTTACAATGGCCAAGATATGGAAGCAAATTATATGTATAATGACAGATGAGTGGATAAAGAAGATGCGATAAATAAAGAAGATGTGTGTGTGATATATTCCACACATACAATGGAATATTACTCAGCCAAAAAAGGAATACATTTTTGCCCTTCACAGTATCATGGATGGACCTTGAGGGTATTAGGCTAAGTGAAATAGTACACAGAGTAAGACAAATATTGTATGATATCACTTATATGTGGAATCTAAAAAAATTTTTTTAATGAATATAACCAGATTCAGAGATATATAGGACACACTGGTGGTTGCCAGAGGGGACAGGGATGTGGGAGGGGCAAAACAGGTGAGGGAGATTAAGAGATAGAGACCACTAGGTATAAAATAGTTAGATAAGTTACAAGGATGTCGTGTATACCACAGGAATACAGTTAGTTATTTTATAGTAACTTTATATGGAGTATAATCTGTAAATATATCAAATTACTATGCTGTACACCTGAAACTAGTATAAAGTTGTAAGTCAACTAGACTTCATTTTAAAAAGAAGAAAACCAATCAATCAAAGATAATGACAGCTTTGAGGGCTGGCAGTAGATCAAGAACTAGTCATATTTTAGATTTATTTGAAAGTGAAGATGATAGCCTTTGCTGAGGGCTTGGAGATGGAGTATAACAAAACAAAGAAAGCAAAGACAATCCCAATACCATAGATCTGATCAGCAACCACGTAAGTGTCAAGACAAGTAACTGGCATGGGGAAGCCTGGGGAAGGGGTAGATCTGTGTATGAGTATGTGGCAGGCCAGTGTGTGTGTCCAGAAGAGGAAATCAAGAATTCAGTTTTGGACATGTTCATTTCAAGATGCCTATTTGGTATACAAGTGGAGCTATCGAGCAGATGGTTGCAGGAGGTAAGGCCAGACAGGCACAATGCCTGGGATGCTTTCTGTTTTTGTAATCCCTGTAGCATCTGAGTGCTAGATGCTGGTCTTGAGGTGTTTCTCAGCAACCTGGATACCCAAACTCTTGAAAAGTCCCAGAAGATGAAGCTATCACTTGGGCAGCCAAGAGGTGACCTGCTGGACACAGGTTCAGGGAGCTGGAAAGCTGGTCAGATTAATTCCAGGCCTCACTTCCTGAAAGTAAACTCCCTGACAGCACCCGCAAAAAGGTACATCAGTCAGTCATCAGCAGAGCAGATGCTGCTCTGGTTCTCAGTGGATGGAAGCTGCCCTTCTTTGCAGGGTCTCTCTGCTCACAGCCCCCAACCTGCCCCTTAGTTTCACTAAAACTCATAGGCCCCAGCCCACCCAGATCTTAGCTCTCACTTCTCTGGACTATGGTGACAGCCTGGGCACTAGCCTCCCTCTGCCTCCAGCCAGGCAGTTTCGTGTCTTCACCCTCTGAAGCAGTCTGCCCTAGGGTGATCCCAGTAATTAAGATACCTGCAAAATCAGGGGTAAGGCTCTAATAGAACTCAGCAAAGTCAAGATGATGAGATGAGCTGGGATGTCAGAGTGGCAGGTAGCTGCCTTCTTTGATTTGGATTCATAAATCATAAGTCTGATCATTTCCAAAAACCTTTGCTGGTGCCCTAAAGCCTATATAATAAATCCCAAATTGCATTCCACAAAATGGCACAATTTTTCATGCCTTCTCATTCATTCGCTCACTCACTCACATTCATTTCTTCATTATTGAGACCTGCTATGAGGCCTTGTGCTGGACTCTGGAGATACACAAACAGCACACTGTCCTCTCCTCACCCCACCTTACCCCAAGAATCATGCAGCTGAGGGAAGAGGCACACCTGTGAAATGAAGCTTTGCACCAGATGTGCAACACCTTTGCTTGGGGGTTATAAGTGTATCTCCAAACACAGGATCCTCCTTAAAGAGGTGGCCCTCTCCCTTCCAGCCACGCCTCATACCACCTCCTCCAGGCAGGATTCTGTGGGCTCCTCTCAACCTAAAGCAAAACTCCTTGTTCAGCGTTCCCGTAGCACGGGGCTCACTTCTTAGAGGACTACCAAATTTCACCCTCTAGTGTTCTCTTCTCCTCCAGGATGTCACTAAGGACAAGAAACAACCCATGATTACCGGTGAGCTTGACAACCAGCAAGTCCTCAGCACACAGCCGTCCAATGACAACCTGTCACCAGCCCACAGGAGAAAGCCCCTCTTTACAGGCACCCCATCACAAATCTGCCTGCAATGCAGGAAACCCCGGTTAGATTCCTGGGTCAGGAAGATCCCCTGGAGAAGGGAAAGGATACCCACTCCAGTATTCTGGCCTGGAGAATTCCATGGACTGTATAGTCCATGGGTTCGCGTAGAGTTGGACATGACTGAACAACTCACTTCACATCCCACCTTCTGGGGGAGAATAAGCTTGGACACAAAGTGATGTGGTAATCTGGTTATAGCAGACTAAATACTGATATCCCAACAGCCACCATTTGCAAAGATTTACAGCATTCTGGGTTCTGTGCTGATAAAATCACATGCATGAGTTCCTGTCACTCTCACATAGATACTATTCATCACCGCCCTTTTACAGATGAGGACATTGAAGCTCAATGGGGCAATGACTAACTTGAGGTAATACAGCTGGTCACCAGCAGAGTCAGAACTGAACCCAGATCTTTGAGAGTCTAGAGCCAGAGTCCTTCTCACTGGGTGCTGTGGCTTCTCTATGGAGGACTGAATGTCTGAACGAAGCAGGGGTAGTGGTGCAGGCAGAGGAGAATGTGACACGGGCACGCCCAAGTGGGAGTGATGGGCTATGTCCTTCGAGTAATTCTCCTGTCCCGCTTTTACTGCTACAGCACCAGCTACTCGGAGTGGGCGCTAATGTGGGAGGAGAGACAGCAGGTGGGGGGGCTGGCACCATCCCAACCTTGGCCTCCCTCTGGCTTTGTTTCCAGCTGTGTGACTGTGCAAACAGACCATGGCAAGTGGTCACCCCACTGTCTGCTTTCCTGAGCAGACATGCAAAACGATGTGAGGTTTGTGCCAGGAGTAGTAAGTGAAGCAGGGCAAACCTTCACCCCACAGGCATATGTTCTCCAACCTCAGGGAAATAAAAGGTGATTGTTATGGCCCTTCCTGATTCCAACAGCCCTGGGTCAGACGCTTCCCATAAACAGCTACCAGAAGAACTCAGCTGTGGCCCCATCGAGTCGGTGATCCCTTCCTGGAAATGTTAAGATATTCTGAAGCCAAATGTAAGAGTGATGTACTCTTTGAAAGTCAAAGGGGAGACTCTCTGATCGTCCTGTTACTGAGGGAAAAGAAAAAGACCCTGACATGACAATTGTCATTGATGATGTGATATACTTGACTAGCATGTCCCTAGAGCTGATTATTACAAATTGTGATTTTTAGAAATGCTGCTCATCAGATGAAGGGATGGGGAGGGGCAAGGCCAGAGGAAATTCCAGCTGCTGGAAGCTCCTGTTTCACCCCTAGCAGGGTGGGCCCACTCTCTGAAAGATACAGCATTCCTGACTCAGCCTCCTATAGAAATGGTTGGGAGTGGCCCCTTGGCCCCAGCAGAGGCCACTGACAAGACTGCCCTTGCAGCTGCCCTGTAATCAGACCCAGAGGACAAAACCAGCAAGCCATGCTCAGGAAATGAACTCCAAGCATGGAGAACGTGCCCTCTTGCTAACGGGTTCATGGTGGCATGAGCCAATGGAAGAAAGGCTTTAGCCCTGCTTTCAGGGAGGATACAAACTGAGACTCTCTGTATTTCGTGGTGCAGCAAAAGACCTCACCCATAGGCGGCACAGTTCCTTCTGACCAGTCGTCATCCTTACACCAAGACAGCTCTGCCCAGAGCACCACCCAGGGATCTGGGCACATCAGTCCCTATAGAGACCTGACAACCATCAGAGTGAAACTAACGAACTCTTGAGGCAGTGAAAACTCCTCAGAGGCAGAAGTGTAAGTTCAGCCACCCAGTCAGCCAGCAGCCTCCCAAGTAGAGGCAGGAATCCTCCCAAGTAGAGGCAGGAATCCTCCCAGTTCTCACTCTCAACTCCCTTGGTCTGGCCCTAACTGTGGCACCCAATACACTGCATCATCACTGCCTAATTTGCTCCCTCAGGGTCAGGACTGATTCAGACTAATGGCTAAAAATGGTATAAACCTCATGTACTGCCTGCTCGGTACAAAGTACTTACACATTAACACCAGTGCTGGCAATGAGTATACCCAAAGAAGGCCTTTATAGTAAGTTTGCTGTCTGTTCTAGATACCTGGGTGATAACAAACAGCATCTGACTGCCCTGGGGTAGAGCTTCTGAGTACAACACACTTGGAGCCCCATTTGTCACTGCAGCCATGTGACTGAAGCCCTGAGTCGTGTACATCCTCAGAAGTAGTGTGTCTTCATGGGCTATGACCACCCTGAAGCCTACAATCCTCAACACGTGCAGTCCAACTGAAGAAAGGTGGGCTCTTGGGGGTGACCTCCTGCAGAGAAAGAATGGGGGATGCAAAGTCCTAAGTGTAACCAGAGGTCCTGGTGCTCAGGTAAGAGACTAGGCAGCCTCCCCACTTTGATCCAGGTATTGATGTTGAAGGCACCAACTCCTCCACCCAAGTGGCTAACGTCAAGATATCCTTTGAAGAAATGTTTGTTGAGCCTTTGAGATATGGTTGAAGCCTTTGCACATCATAGAGAAGCAGAGAAAAGAGATTTGACACGGTCCATATTTTTCCAAGTATTTTCTAGGCCAGTCTGCAGAGGGTGGTTAGAAGCACAAGGTACAGAAATATAGCCCAGGCTTGCATGTCTTGAGACCAGGCACGGGAAAAACTTAATGAGAAAAGATGAATGTTATGTTTGTTATGCAGGAGGGCACCAGCGGACAGCTACATCTGCCATTCCCTAAATTAGAGCTATTTGTTCTCATAGAATTAATTGCAGAAATAAATAAAATTTATCTTCAATATTTGGCATGTGATCTTAGAAATTAGAATTCATGAGCTCACATTTTCGATAACTCACATATAAATATAGACAAACGGATGTTTTAATGCAAATTTAATATACAGTAGTTAAATTAATGATTTTTCTCAGTTTGTTTTTAATTGGGGGGAAAAAACCTCCCAGCCACACTGTATAAATCAAACTCGCCCAGCGTGTTTGCGTGATAGAGAAGTCAGCACGTTCATGGCCATGTATCAAGATCTGATTTGCTTAAAATAAATGACTCCTGCTTCTAGCTCCAAACGCAGCATCATGTTAATGCATATTCATAGCTGGCCATTTCTTTCCTTTTTTCCTCCTTTGTGTTTTATATATTCTGGATTGAAAACATAACCAAGGACATTTGTTCCCAGGGGCCATCTGGGTCAGGAATGCTATAGTCAATTGGATTAAAGATGTGATGAAGCATCTTTTACTGCTCTGAAAGCAGACAGGAAAGGAAAAGCCCCTTCTGCAGAACTGGACTTGGGCCGCAGGACTGCAGGGTGGGTGGTGGGAGCCCTCCCTGCTGGGACCGAGGCAGTGGGTGCCCACACAAGGAGATGGTGAAGGACGAGACCCGGAACGTGGGCTCTGCTAATTGCTCCTGCGCATAGCTCATCTCGCCTCATCCGCAGTGATTGCCTCTTGATTTCATGCTAGATGGCTATACTGCTACCAGGAGCCTCTTGGTGAGTTTGTGGACCATACGAAAAAGGCATTTTTATCACCGGTTTAATGCCCCATGGCTGACAGGGAACAGGCGCGCGAGAGAAGCGATGCTATGGCTTGGGCATTAAAAGGATCATTAAGCTCCGCGTTAAGGAAAGGTCTTGTTTTCAGTTACATGCCAAGTGCAGAGCCAAAAGTGACGGGTAAGCAAAAGGCAGGGGGATATGCTCACCTTGCCTGGCCAGTCGCTGCCCTGCGTGTCCACCTCCTCTATCCTCCCCACCCACCCTCCTGGTCAGCTCTGGATGGTTACAGAAGGAGAGCATCGACCAGAAGCAGAGGCTTGCACCCCAACTCTACTCACTGGTTGTGCTCCTCTGAGAGATGGTGTGACCCACCACCACACCCTCACTTGTTTCTCAGCCCCCTTGAGCTTCCCCAGGGGAAGCCGAGGTCCCCTTAAAGAGGCAACCACTGGCATTGACCCTCTCCTTCACCCCAGGCAACTGCTGTTCCCCAAGTACCCTTGAAGCCTTCCTTTAATGCCCGGCAGAGAGGCTCGCTCTCTCCCTGTCAAGCCTAATCCCATGTCTTTCTGCCTCCAAGTATCCAGGGACTCATCACTGAGACACAGAGTCTGTGGAACATGAGCATTCACCCAGGGGACTCGAAGCATTTCAAGAAATGGGAAACTGCCCTCCTGGTACAATTAGCTGGTGCATGGATCTCACCCACGCTGATGGCAGTCTGGAGAGATGGCCCAGTGGAAAGAAGAAATCAAGTGGAGCTGAGGGCTGCATAATTTACAGATGACCTGGGGCAGCTGTAAATAATGAACATCCCCAAATTATGATTCATTGTTTTATCAGGCATCCTGCTTCTTCCCAAAGAGAAGCTCCAGGGATGGAGATATATTTGTGACAAGATTTATATGGCAGTCACGTTGCTTTAGTCTATACCCAGAGGACATGTTCCTAAGTTCCTATGAATTCTTCTCTAACAAATTGTTAAATGGCAGCACTGAACTCTTGACCAAGTGCCTAGGGTCAGTCCAGCCCTAGCAAGGTCAACCAACCAGTAGTGACAGAAACACACAGTCCTAATCTTCAAAGGGCCAGGGCAACAGCTCTCCTGATGTCAATAACCTGTCCCCAAGACTCAGCAACTCTTCTGAGATTGGGCCGTCACTCTCCAGGATACTATACTGTTTCTTCTGCTAGAAATCCAGTTTGAAGGTGACAAGCCCTATCTCCTCTCCATTCAATTCAAAGTTTTTGGGTTTTCAATATGGCACCTCAGACAGAACAGTTACACCGGGGCAAGGTCCTTGGGTGGCTGAGTTGGGTAGGGGAAGCTGAAACGGCCCCAAAAATAAAATTTCTGACAATAGTCACCTAAGGTCCAGTATATGCTCTGTCTACACAAAGAAAGGGCTTCACTGGTGGTTCAGACAGTAAAGAATCTGCCTGCAATGAGGGAGACCTGGGTTCGATCCCTAGGTTGGGAAGATCCCCTGGAGAAGGGCATGGCAACCCACTCCAGTATTCTTGCCTGGAGAATCCGCATGGACAGAGGAGCCTGGCGGGTTACAGTCCATGGGATCTCAAAGAGTCGGACATAACTGAGTGACTAAGCACAGCACACAAAGGAGGGAAAAAAAACCCCAAAGTACAGAATGTGACAGATTAAACAAGGGACACACGTGTATTCAGAAACGGTGAAATGCTACGTTAGTATCAGGGACAGTTACTCCTTGCGGCTGCATCTGTGTGACAAAGTTGTAACGCTCGTGTTGCTTTCTGGTGCTGCCACAAGGCCTGCCTAAGATGGAACTACCTCCGCCTTCTTTCACCCGCAGATGATTCCACGGGATTATCTGAGCCCTATTAGGCAGCTACTCTGTGCCAGTCCTAACAGTAATGGAAGTCTGGAACCACTAGCCAAGTATGAGCCACAGGATGTGGGCTCAGCACCAGCGCTGGCAAGAGGCAGGCTGGCCACGATCCCCCAGTGATAGATGGATGTGAAACCCGGCCCAATGGCTCTGCCAGCCGCTGCTTTTAAAAAGCCAGACCTTGCTGTGTTCCAGTCATGTCCCTGAGGCTTATCAGCTCTGACATACTCCCGACTCATTTGTTTTTCTTATTCTCCCCACAACCACTTCTAGAGGGGCATCATTTCCCTGGCAAATGGTGCAGTTGTCAGATCACCTGATTAAGAGGTCTGCATGTATTGCTGTGAAATCACGGGCCTGTGTCTGAACAGAGCCCACCAGACAGACTCTTTGTGAGGGTGGAGTCTGTTTTCTCCTCTGATGCCAAATAAAAATCACAATTATGACCACCCTACACATTTGGCATAACAGACTTACCATCTTAGGCAGGGCTCGTGGCAGTACCAGGAAGCAGCAGGAGTGTTACAACTCTGTCACATAGACACAGCAACAAGGAGTAACTGTCCCTGATATTAACACAGCATTTCACTGTTTCTGAGTACATGCGCATCCCTTGTTTAATCTGTCACATTCTGTACTTTGGGTTTTGTGTTTTTTTTTTTTTTTTTTGTGAATACATAGCATATATTGGATTCCTGGTGACCACTGTCAGAAGTTTTATTCTTTGGGCCATTTCAGCTTCCCCTTCCCAACTCATCCAACCCATCTGGCTCTTTCTGGCTTTGGAAAGCTGGTCAGTGCTAAGGTGGACAGCCCGGACTGCAGAGCCTGACTGCTTGCCTTCAGACCTCAGTTCCTCCACTCACCACCTCTGCTGTCGAGCAGTGTTTTCAACTGTTTCTCAGTTCCCATCTGTGAAATGGGGAGGAGAGAGCTACCCATTTCAGGGAGTGGAAGCTGGGATTAAATGTGATGATGCTGTATAACCAGTGTCTGGCACACAGTAAGTGCTTTGTAAGTGTTTGTACAAATAAGTGAGCCCCATCCTCTGGGCAGTTCTGCTGGTTCAGTGTCAGAGTTGACCATATTTGCTGGATGTGGCTCAGAAGCCATTCCAACATCACACCTTGGAGGACTGATGTGTACATCCGTGCCAGGCAGAGGTAGCCATTCCCTTCTCCAGGGGTCTTCCCAATCCAGTGATTGAACTCGGGTCTCCTGCATTCCAGGCAGGTTCTTTACTGTCTGAGCTAAGCCCCACCTCTCTATGCATATTGCCTCAATACTTAAAAAGGCCAGATGAGATGGGGAGAAGGACTGTTATTACTCCTGTTTTACACACAAAGGGACTGAGGCCAGAAGGATAAGAGAAATGACTTATTGGGGGTTATAAGGACAGGGCAAATCAGAGTCGCTTAATTCATTTATTACTTTCAGATGTCTACTCTGATCTGGCGGCCAGGAACTAAGCTGGAAGTAACCTGGGCTCTGCCTTCAGGAAGCCATGGTGACAGATGGGCAAACTCCAGAGAACTGACATCAATGGAAGAAAATTTTGCAGGGGAAGTGTGACTGTGTCATGGGGCAGCAGGGTGGGGAAGACCAGCTCTGCAGGACAATGGTAGGAAAAGGCCGACCAGTATGCGCTGGGTCTTAGAGAATGAGAAGCTTACCGGGTGAAGGACTGGGAATGACATTGCAAGTAGAGGTGGCAAAACCAGCATGGCATGGATGCAGGCAACGGCACCTTGACCTGGGAGCTGGAAGATGTACCAAGGACTGAGCCTGTGGCCCAGGAGCACATGTAGGAGAAACTGAGACCCTGTGTGTTGTAATTCAAGGAGTATAGATGCTATCCTGCAGGGATCTGATGACAGGCTGGGGCGAGGGGTGAACTGAGTGGTAAGATGGGTGTGGTAACAGGACTTCCCTGGCGGTCCAGTGGCTCCCAATGCAGGGGGCCCGGTTTCAATCACAAGTCAAGGAACTAGATCCCACAGGCTGCAGTTAAAAGCCTCCCACAACATGACACAACTGAAGATCCCACGTGCTGCAACCAAGACCCAGTGCAAATGAGTATAAATATTCGGGTTTTTTTTTTAAAAGAAGATGTGTATGTTAGCCGGAGAAGGCAATGGCACCCCACTCCAGTACTGTTGCCTGGAAAATCCCATGGATGGAGGAGTCTGGAAGGCTGCAGTCCATGGGGTCGCTGAGGGTCAGACACGACTGAGCGACTTCACTTTCACTTTTCACTTTCATGCATTGGAGAAGGAAATGGCAACCCACTCCAGTGTTCTTGCCTGGAGAATCCCAGGGACGGGGGAGCCTGGTGGGCTGCCGTCTACGGGGTCGCACAGAGTCGGACACGACTGAAGAAGCGACTTAGCAGCAGCAGCAGCAGTGTATGTTAGCAACATTAAGAAAATGATTGTGTAGACTACCCTAGGTTAAGGGAGCCATGAGCCCAGAAGCCAGGAGAGTTTGAGTTCTACATATACTAATCCAGCCAGCAAGGACGGAGCATCTATTATCTTCAAGGTACATTTTGTGGTGTTAGGATAAGCAGTGAATCAAAAATCTCTGTTCTCCTGGAGTTTACATTTCAATATAGTATGAGATGATGAACTTCGCAGCCAGGGTGGTGATAATTGGAATGAGACTGGAGAATAACCAAAGGAGCTTCCCAGGATGGTAAATTTTCAAAGTTTATTGCCAACTGGCACGTCTTTTGGAATGCCCCAAGACAGCAGAGCCAAACAATTTTTCAGTTGCCAAAACCTTAAAGGGGTTTGTTTATACATCTTCCTTATTTTCCAACTGTATGCATTCAACTTTCAAGTGAAAAAATTATAAATAAGGATCTAGATGGAACTGTTATGAAGAGAGATGCAAAAGAACAGTGGCTCAATACAGGAGACACCAATTTCTCTCAGGCATGATGATTTGAGCATCATCAATCCAGGCTGGCGTGGACCCCACAGTGCCTAGGGTCCAGACCCTTTCTATCTGATCACTCCAGCCACCCCAGGAGTGGAGCTCACCTCACTGTGTCTGCATCTAGACAAAATGGGAAGGGAAAAAAGAGGAAGAGCAAGGCACACAGTTTCAGGGCACATCTGGGAAGTGGCTCACACTGCTGCGCTCACCTCCCACAGGCCAGCACTTAGGAAGCGGCCAGAGCGAGCGGGCAAGTGCTGCCATGGGCCAACCGAAAAGTGATGGTTCTAGAGAAGACAGAATGAATGTTGGGAGCCAACTTGTCTCTCTACAAGAAAAAAAAATAAAGAGATTTCCGTGCTTTGTTAGTAGCTTGAAAATGCTTTCTGACAGCCTCCAAACCACTGCTGCTCTCCACTGTTCTCGTCCCAGTCAATTCTTGGGACAGAACAGAGACTCTGTAGACACTGCTCACACAAGAGCCAGACAACTGGATTTAACCTTCGAGGGGGATAAATGGGCCTGACTTGGGATTCGGTTTTTTCTGAATTCAATCACTCAGACTATCAAAGTAAATATGTAACTTTGATAGAAAACATTAAGGGCCCACGGTTTTGACAGTCTGCAGGGTAGAAGTCAGGTGCTTAGCTGCTGACTTCCCTTGGCTTTCTGTTTTGTCCCCCAAGAGGCTTCTCAAGCCATCAGCTGTACCCCCAAGCAAGGAGTACCCCAGCATTCTTCTGAGGTGGCTGCTGCTAAGTTGCTTCAGTCGTGTCTGACTCTGTGCGACCCCATAGATGGCAGCCCACCAGGGTTCCCCGTCCCTGGGATTCTCCAGGCAAGAACACTGGAGTGGGTTGCCATTTCCTTCTCCAATACATGAAAGTGAAAAGTGAAAGTGAAGTCGCTCAGTCGTGTCTGACTCTAGCGACCCCATGGACTGCAGCCTACCAGGCTCCTCCGTCCATGGGATTTTCCAGGCAAAAGTACTAGAGTGGGGTGCCACTGCCTTCTCCGTCTGAGGTGGCTGGGGGGAATCAAATTTCACAGCCTAGAAAACAAAACCCTGTAGGCCCCTCATACCGCTTGGTCCCCTAGCTCCTGGGGTGGGCAGCAGCCGCTGACTCAGGGTGATAGGGGTCCTAACCAGAGGTGACGCCACTCGGGAATAGAAGCAGTGCCAGTGTCCGTGCCCGCCCCTCTGAGCAGGGCACTGCACCAGCACCCTTGCCGCTTGCCCCTCCCCATGGTCCTCAGGGTTTTCCCCTGCTCTACACTCCATTTCCAAGCCCCTTGCACCGCATTCTCTCTCTAGCATCCCCACTGGCCAACTGGTCTCCTCTCTCTGACCTCTCCAATCAGCCCTTGACTCAGCTCCAGAACCATCTCCTCAGAATCCGCCTTGGACCAGCACCCTCTCTGTCCAAACCACCTGGAGCAGTGGCATCCTGTCTCTTAGGCAGGAGGTTCCGAACAGCAAGATGAACTTCTAAACCTGAGAGTAGTTATCGAAGTTCGGAAAACATTACTCCAGACAACTACAGTGCCAAGCAGTTGCTTCAAATTCAGCCAATCTTTTCAATAAAATCGCATTCTTCTCATACCAGCCTCAATGTAATCAGATACAGTTGCAGGAACCCTTGTAAGAACAGTTGTTTATTCCTTCTACAGACAGTGCTGTGCTGGGCTCACTGGAAACCTCAGTCCCCTGAGTAAAGAGAAAACTCTTCCCTCAGAGTTCAGGGCCCTGGCCATCTGGTCCCCACACACACACACCTAGTCAAGCTTAATATTGCTTGTTCCCCCAAACCCACAGTCTCAAGCAAGTGAGTGGTCTCAGTGCTCTAACTACCCATCCACACTCCCCTTCCTCCATCAACTCATCCTCCCCTTCACTCATCTGCCCTGCTGTGAACATGCCCGTTTTCTTTCCCTAACATAAAGGGGCTTCCCTGGTGTCTCAGACAGAAAAAATCTACCTGCAGTGCAGGAGACCTGGGTTTGACCCCTGGGTTGGGAAGATCCCATGAAGAAGCAAAGAGCTACCCACTCCAGTATTCTTGCCTGGAGAATTCCATGGACAGTCCATGGGGTCGCAAAGAGTCAGACACGACTGAGCAACTAACATATAACATAAAGGGACCCTCCTCCCACTCGTTATCTTAAATTCCATGCATAAGGTCAGAATGGACCTAGTCCTCCTCCTCCAAGAAGCCTTCCTGGCTGCCCAATCTTCTCTGGTTCCTATCATACACCCAGGAAGCGCGTCACGGTTAGAACAAAAGAGAGAATCAAGGGTGACATGTGCCATGTTTGCTGATTCTGTCTCTCAAACAAGACGCCACTTTCCTTACATGAAGGATATGACATGTGTCTCCTACCCTGCATCTGCCTAGTATAAGAGATCAATAAATATCTGATCATTGATTACAGTTATTAAAAACCTGACAGCTGATTATAGTTATCACAAAAGAACACATCACGTTCAATTCCCGCTCATGTGTGTACAGCTAGCCCCATGCAAGGAATATCAAGCATGAGGGTGGGTAACAAATTCCAATGATAACCCAGATTTTCCAAATATAAAGACACAGGGCAAACATTGGCCCCGAATTTTTTATATGAACTGAATTTTTAACTTTTCATACAAATGTTTTAGAGCCAGGCATGGACAGCTTAAAATCCTTTTTGCAAAGCTTTGCCCACAGAGAAAGTAATTTGCACGTTCTCTTCTCCAGCAGTTTCCAAACTCTACACCTCATATCTGCTCCTTCTAATAATTTTCCTCTGAACACCTGCCTGCTGCTCCATTACCGTGGGATGACTAAAGAACAAGCCATCCTTCACTATCACGTTTCTTCTACCTGACAGGGCCATCTCAGGATTTATGCCACCTCCCAGAGAGCTCTGTGTAAGACAAGCTGACTAGCTAGGAGTGCACTGGGAATCAGAGAAGTCCTGAGCCCAGATATCCTGAGCTCACCAATAATAGCCATGCTGTGCTTAGGATCAAAGACCTCTGCTTTAGGCCTTTCTTCCTCTTCACCACATTGGTTTTCACAATTTCTCTGAAAAAATCAATTTGGAAAAGGCATTTTGAAGGGAAAGCAAATAAAATTTTGTTACTGAATTTTATTTAGAGGAAAAATGTAGTACTTTCCATAAAAAGGCAATTTGATTATATTACAATTTCATTCCTAATCTGTATTTCCTATGTCAAAGCATTCTTTAATGGATCAGAAATAGATAATTGCAGGCCATATACTGTGTTGCAGCCTCCGGAAACAATGTGTCTCTAATGTCTTCTCCCAGAGGCCCGCATTGCTAGCAACACAGGGCCAACTCCTGCCAGATGGATGGCCCACCCAGCTGGCTTGTCTTGCCACCAAGATGGCTGTGATCATGGAGGTAGCTCTGACTGAGCTGCCCAGAGCTGAACACTTGAGGGAATGGACTCCCCACATCATTTCCCTACAGATTCCTGAATTCCTCACTTTTGCCCCAGAAAAGATTTGACACAGCTCCCACTGAACTCCCTGTAGGTCCAATTTTCACACTGACACCTGCTCACGTCCATCCCCGAGTGGCTGAACGTTCGAGGCTGGGGCAAATACAGGAAAGGCTGTCTGTCCCCTAGACAGATTCCCTCCACAAGCTGAGAAATGGCACCCAAGGTCACTCCACAGTCGACATCAACAGGAAGCCAGAGCCCGTGAAGGGATAAGGGGCTGCGGTGAAGATCCCAGTGGGAGGGCAGAGGAAGGACACAGCCACCGAGCTGCAACCTCAGCGCTCATTCATTTGCTGACTGTGCACACTGCGTGTCTGTACTGTAGAGACCCTGAAGACACGCCGCGCTGTGAATCAGACAGACATGTGCCTGGTGTCAGGAAATGTACCTTCCAGAAGGGGAACGCTAATACTAAATAAGCATCTGGAGAAAAGTGAAGTGGAAGACTAGATCCAGGAGCTGGAATGGGCCTGCAGCAGGAGTCATGGGAGGTCTGCCAGAAGAAGTGACTTTTAAGCTCAGAAGAGAAGGAAGGGAAGGAATTTGTCAAATAGATAAGGGTAAACAGAGTATTTAAAAGCGGAGACATCACCTTGCAACAAAGGTCCATACAGCCAAAGCTATGGCTTTTCCAGGAGTCATGTATGGATATGAGAGTGGGAGAAAACACTTAAGAGTCCCTTGGAGGGCAAGGAGATCAAACCAGTCAATCCTAAAGGACATCAGCCCTGAATACTCATTGGAAGGACTGATGCTGAAGCTCCAACACTTCAGCCATCTGATGCGAAGAGCCGACTCATTGGAAAAGTCCCTGATGGGGGCAAAGACTGAGGGCAAATGAGAAGGGAACGACACAGGATGAGACGGTTGGATGACATCACTGACTCAGTGGATGTGAGTTTGACCAAACTCTGGGAGATAGTGAAGGACACAGGAGCCTGGTGTGCTGCAGTCCGTGGGGTCACAAAGAGTCGGACGCAACTTAGTGACTGAACAACAACAGCAGGGTCAGGTTGAGGCTGGAAGACTAAATGGCATGTGCGAAGACACTAGGAGAGACTCCCCTGATGGCTCGGTGGTTAAGACTGCACTCCCAACGCAGTGGGGGCCTGAGTTCAATCCCTGGACAGTGAACTAAGATCCCACACGCCACAGCGAAGAGCCTGCATGCCCCAAGAAAGATCCCGTGTCACAACTAAGATCTGGTGCAGCCACATAAATACATAAATATTAGAAAACAAAGATGTTGAGGACAAGGAGAGCCAGGTACACTCACCAGCCTGAGACAAGTTGAGTGTCTGGAGTGTGCAGACCAGAGTCTGAGTGTAGATTCTGTCCACTGATGGTAGGACTTCGCTAAAGGGTTTGAGCAGGCTGTGATGTGGTCAGCTCTGTCCTCTGGCTGTGACAGGTAGTGAGGAAGCTGTTGTCAATCCAGGTGGGCTACAGTAAGGGATGGTAGTGGCCTGCACTTGTGAAGCACAGCTGGATTCTGGCCCCAGAGCTGTGACTGTGTGCCAAGTAGACAAGCTGTCCGAAAAGAAACCCTCCTGGAGGATGTTGATGGGAAAGGCTGACTCCCATTGATGGGAAGAGGCTCTGGCCTCTCCAGCAGGGACATGAGCTCCAGGTGGTCCAGGATGAGATCTTTACTGCTCTGGCCACAGGAGTGGGGGTGGGAAGAGCTGGTGTCCCCTCCAATGTGAGAACAGATCAGACTCCCTCCCACCTAAGGCTGCTTCCTTAGCTTGGAGTGTTCCCCTCACCCTTTATCCAGGTAACCCCCACTTGTCCTTCATGTCCTAACTCAAAAGTCACTTCCTCAGGGGCCTTCTCTGGCCTCTCTGATTAGGTCAGGCCCACCATCGTCTGCTGTGGCTGCCCTGGGCACCTCATATCACAGCTCATGTCACAGCTGCAGTGTCACATTCTTTAGAGTGATTGTTTGACTCATGTCTCTCTCTCACCTATATGTGGGTAGACCCTACATAACAGTAGACCTACAACAGTGCCTGGCACACAGTAGGTGCTCAGTTAGTGTTTGTTTAATGGATGTGGCAGAAAGTCAGCCACATACTTTGTTAAAGGTAGCTAAATGTTAAAGGTGATAATATTTCCGGCAGACATGGAAAGATCTCCATTTGCAAGATAAGTCTCTCCCTCCTGGTCATCCTCCTGGAAGATGAGGCCAAGGACTGGACAGAGCCATTGTCTCTGTTCTGTTCAGGAGATTTAGACCCACTGAAAAGCATATAGCCAACACTGACTCTCATTTTAAGGAAAAAAAATTAAAAATAAAACTTTTAAAGTTGGACCCTTATGGAGCCCAGGAAACATCCTTTCATAAGTAGAAGATTAGGGAGCCTGTTATGAGAACAGAGCTATCATTATCACGCTTTATTACCAAAAAATTATATACAAATTATACAATTATAAAAAATAGGTTCCGTCTTCCCAAATTGCAATACCCTACATATCTCTGGAGGAAATTTTCACTTCTATTTCCACCTAGAAGGAAGGAGGGGTTCTGATTTGAGAGCTTGAGGGGGATCTGCACAGGTCAGTGTCAGCAACCTGTTTTATTGATAAATTGATTGACTCGGTTGCCCTTGCTCTGTCCTCCCAAGGGTTCCGATGGCCACCTTGCTACAGACAAACACTGCCTGTGCCAGACCAACAAGCACTACCCAGTTCTGTGTGGAGACACAGACTACTGAGCCCTCTGACGCCCTGCAAAGCCATAAACACCATCCAGTGCTATATCACGTGCCTGCGACGGGGCAGAACCTGGGAGAGTACACAGAGCCTCTCCCTCCCTCCAAAGGTATCACGTCTGCATCAATCTCCCCAGACCCAGGGCAGGCCTCATCTGTGAGTGCTACATGGGCCCAGGTCCCCCTAGGGCTGCCCTTGCCTTGATGATCCACAGTTTTCTCTGCACCCCATGGAAATTCCCTGGCCTCCACTCACTCAACAACGTTCATTCACCAGGTATTAACTGAGCATGTACTGTGGGCAGGCACTGTGTGAGGCACAGCGACACAATGGGGAGAAAAATTAAACTTGGTCCTTGCCCTCTTGGTCCCCAGAGCCCAGTAGGGGTGAGAAGCACTGCTCAGAGTTCTTGCAAGTACAAACGTGGCCATAGGCCCCACACAGGGCCGTTGCCTGGTGTCTCTTCCGCATCTGTTACCGTCTCATCTCGAGTCATCCATGTTGTGGCACCAGATGACAACTCAGACCCCTGAGTTTATCCCGTCAGCCATGGAGATGAACACGTGCCCTGCCAGGCCTGCCGTGATACAGCACCCCTCTATATTCTGTCTCTTCTTCCTCATGAGGATCCCCGCTAACGTTCTGGAGGCTACCAGCTCCTGAGCACCCACCAGCAAAGTCGCTCTGCTCGCATATTCTCATCTTTCCCTCTGGTTCCAAACTGTTCCACCACGGTTCAGAGCAAGCTGGGGCTCATAGCGGTGGTCGGGGGCCCTGGCTCCCAGAACAACCCATAGCACCCTCACCCCATACAGCAAGGTCAGAAGACAGGGAGGCCCTACGGCAGAGGAAAAGGCAGGCTTTCCCAAGGCAGAACAGGCAGGACTTTTCCTTAAGCCATTACTTTTTTCCAGAGGCTTATACATAAACATAGCTCCCTCCAAGCAATCCTATCTCCTAAGACCAAAGAGATCAGAGACCTAGAGGCCTCATGCCAATGACCCAGGATGTACAGGGCAGTGGCCAGAAGAGGGAGAGTGCTAGGGGCCACCAAACTCAAGTCCTGCACCTGCTTCAGCCACACCTTCTAAACTTGACATTGGTAGGAGCCTGGCACAGCTCAGAGCCAGACAGCAGTCCTGAACTCAGAGACCCTGGCCAGAGCCAGGAGAGCCCCAAACCAAAGGTGTCTCCTGCCTGCAAACCAGAACGAAGCAAAGAATGGGGGCAGTGGGGGAGAGACAAGGTGGGAGTCAGGACTGGGGGCAGCCTTCTCCAAGCTCAGCCTTGGGCAGGCTTATCCTGCCCACAAAATAAAGCTCAGACCCCAGTGTTTGCTTCTGAAGGATCCTTGCATGACTGAGGCTAGACGCACCTCTCTCTCTCCCATCTCTTCTTGTAGGAAAGAAAACCACATCCCCATTTAAATATGGTGGCAGAGTCTATGTCCTGAGCTCTCTGTATATTATCAAACTTCATCTTTGTTCACACATGGCCCTCATCCTGAGGATACAGAATTCAGAAGCTATGAGGCAGGCCCCCGATTGCCCAGCTAGTTCACGGGGAACGGTCCCTGGGTCCATCTGCTTCCAGAGGCCCCTGACTTCCCCACTGTGCTTCCTGCCCTTCCCACATTCCTGCTCACTGCTGGGTTTGGGGGTGTAGGGCAGGGGCAAGGAGGGACAGGGGAGTGACATCTTTGACCTTTGGCTGTCCTGACTCTGTCTGAGGCTGCTGAGGGCAGAACTGGTGCCGGCTCCCAGCTTCACCTTAGAGTCCTGCTGACGTTCTGATGGCTGCCTTTCTGGGGGTCTACACCACACACTGGCCTCATTGCAAGCCCCCAGAACCCTTCACAAACCTAGACAGCATTTTAAAAAGCAGAGACATCACTTTTCTGACAAAGATCTATATAGTCAAAGCTATGGTTTTTCCAGTAGTCCTGTACGGATGTGAGAGTAGGACTATAAAGAAGGCTGAGCGCCAAAGAATTGATGCTTTTGAACTGTGGTGTTAGAGAAGACTCTTGAGAGTCCCTTGAACACCAAGGAGATCAAACATGTCAATTCTGAAGGAAATCAACCCAGAATATTAAATGAAAGGACTGATGTTGAAACTGAAGCTCCAATACTTTGGCCACCTGATGAGAAGAACTGACTCACTGGAAATGATCCTGATGCCAGGAAAAGTTAAGGGCAAGAGAGGTGGGGTGACAAAGGATGACATGATTAGATAGCATCATGGACACGGTGGACAGGAATCTGAGCAAACCCCAGGAGAAGTGAAGGACAGGGAAGCCTGACATGTGCAGTTCATGGAGTCGCAGAGTCAGACACGACTTAACGACTGAACAACAGCAACAGAACACTTCTCTGGGCCCTAAATACAGCCAGACCGCCAACACCCATCACAGGATGGTGTGATCACTTACCTAGAGCCAGACATCCTGGAGTGCAAAGTCAAGTGGGTCTTAGGAAACATCACTACGAACAAAGCTAGTGGAGGTGATGGAATTCCACTGAGTTATTTCAAATCCTGAAAGATAATGCTGTGAAAGTGTTGCACTCAATATGTCAGCAAATTTGGAAAACTCAGCAGTGGCCATAGGGCTGGAAAATGTCAGTTTTCATTCCAATCCCAAATAAGGGCAATGCCAAAGAATGCTCAAACTACCATACAACTGCACTCATTTCACTTGCTAGCAAGGTAATGCCAAAATCCTTCAAACTAGGCTTCAGCAATGTATAAACTGAGAACTTCCAGATGTACAAGCTAGATTTAGAAAAAGCAGAGGAACCAGAGATCAAATTGCCAACATCTATTGGATCATAGAAAAAGCAAGAGACTTCCAGAAAAACATCTACTTCTGCTTCACTGACTATGCTAAAGCCTTTAATTGTGTGGATCACAAAAAACTGTGGAAAATTCTTCAAGAGTTGGGAATACCAGATCACCTGACCTGCCTCCTGAGAAACCTGTATGCAGGTCAAGAAGCAAACAGAACTGAACGTGGAACAACAGACTGGTTCAAACTTGGAAAAAGAGTACATCAAGGCTGTATATTGTCACCTTGTTTATTTAACTTATATGCAGAGTATATCATATGAAATGCTGGGCTAGATGAAGCACAAGATGGAATCAAGATTTCCAGTAGAAATATCTATAACCTCAGATATGCAGATGACACTACCTTTATGGCATAAAATGAAGAGAAACTAAAGAGCCTCTTGATGAAGGGGAAAGAGGAGAGTGAAAAAGCTGGCTTAAAACTCAAGATTCAGAAAACGAGATCAGAAGATCATGGCATCTAGTCTCATCACTTCATGGCAAATAGATGGGGAAATGATGAAACAGTGACAGACTTTATTTTCTTGGGCTCCAAAATCACTGCAGATGGTGACTGCAGCCATGAAATTAAAAGACATTTGCTCCTTGGGAGAAAAGCTATGACCAACCTAGACAGCATATTAAAAAGCAGAGATATTACTTTGCTGACAAAGGTCCATATAGTCAAAGCTATGGTTTTTCCAGTAGTCATGTAGAGATGTGAGAGTTGGACCATAAAGAAGACTGAGCACCAAAGAATTGATGCTTTTGAACTGTGGTGTTGGAGAAGACTCTTTAGAGTCCCTTGGACTGTAAGGAGATCCAACCAGTCCATCCTAAAGGAAATCAGTCCTGAATATTCATTGGAAAGACTGATGCTGAAGTTCCAATACTTTGGCCACCGGATGAGAAGACCCGACTCATTGGAAAAGACCATGATGCTGGGAAAGACTGAAGGCAAGAAGAGAAGGGGATGGCAGAGGATGAGATGGTTGGATGGCATCACCGACTCAATAAACATGAGTTTGAGCAAGCTCTGGGAGGTGGTGAAGGACAGGGAAGCCTGGCCTGCTGCAGTCCCTGGGGTCACAAAGAGTAGGACAGGACTGAGCAAATGTACAAGAACCTGACACCATGCCTCTGCTCACACTGACCCCTCTGCTGACTTCCTGGCCCACCTGGGTGGCTCTGAAGCATCTTCGAAGCCTGAAGCTCCCTCTCCTCTAGGGCCCCATGTCCCCTGTCTGTTTTCCCCTTTTAGACTGTGTATTCCTCGTTTCAATTACTCATGTCCACCTCCTCTGTCAATGGGCCCACTCTAACCAGCTCTGTGTTGTATACTACCTGGGCATGTGGCCAGCCCTCAAAAAGGTGTCTGTTGAGCAAATACCTGTACACATGGATGGGCAAGCAGATGGACAAATGGACAGATTCCTCTTGGGTCTCTGGGTGGGGCAAGAAGGGTGGTGGGGAGGGAGGGGTAAGGCCCAGCTGGCAGCCCCCTTGGGGATAAGTACTTCCCCAGCCCTACTGTCTCTGCATTGGGGGGTGGGAGAGGTGTGGGTGGGGGGTGGTGTGCATGTACATGCATGCATGTGGAGATAGGGGTTCTGGAACTCTAGTGTGAAATTACCAAGATGTGAAGCTGAGAGGCAGCCCATGGGTGACCCATGGTGCAGGGCCCCTGAAGCTTAAGTGGACCTGCACTTGCCTCAGAGGCCATCTGTGGAAGAGAAACTCTAACACCCAGTGTGAGATCCTGGGCCAGACAGCATGGCCACCTCAGCTGCAGTCCCTGAAACACAGGACGATTAGGTGGAATTAGCAGGGGGCGGAGAGGGGGGCTTGGAAACTGTCATGGCAACTGCGAGCACATCCTTTGTGCGGCTCTGCTCTTTGTCCCTGCCAGTGAATACCAGAGGCATTACATAAGCAGCAAATGCGCTCACTGTGGGGACTGGGCCCTTGCCACTGGTGGGCTGCAGGCCAGGAGGCACCACACAGGATGTTCACCCATCCACCGCCAGGAGGAAGGGCCAGGCAGCCTGGCCAAGGTCCACAGAGGCCACCCCAGGTGAAACCCACCACCCAATTCAGCCCAGGGCAGCCTCCACCAGCCACGCTGAGTAGCCAGAGTGGAGAATCAGTGAGTGCCTAGCTCTTGGCCCCAGACTGTGCTGACATCACCCCTCCTCCCCCATTAAAATGCACTTTCACCCTCAAAAGCAATGAAAAAAAGACAGTCTCCACCACCACCTCCCCCATTCATGTGAATTTACCAAGAAAAGTCAAGGCACATCAGCAGCTAATGAGGAGTGAAAATTGAAGCCCCACTTGTCGCATCTCTTCCTCTTTAAGAGGCTGAATTTATAAAACTCAGTCTGAAATGGGTCTGTCTGGCATGACACAGTGATCGTCTCCACAGCACCAGCATGCTGGGTCCTCAGACATAGGGGAAGTGAAGGCTAGTTGCCTGTGGCCCCGCCTTCTGACCAGGCTGTGAGACCACCCACCAGCAGAGCTTGCAAAGCCACCAAGGTGCCAGGACAAGCTGAGATTTCTGACGGCTACTTCCCTGCTCACAAACGCCTGCCTCAGCCTCTGTCCCTGTCACCTGGGGAAGAGACGTTTTCACAAAAAGACAGCTCATATAGTTGAGGCTCCTGTCCAAGCCTAACACTCAATATAACAGCTTTACTTCCAATAGAGTTCTAGAACTTGCTTGAGGCCAGTCTCTTTTCTTTCCTTTTGACTTCAGTCAATGGGGATTGATCAAACACCCACCCTGTGAAAAGAAATTCATGGAAGAAATCAAACAGGGGGGACAATCTCTGAGTCCAGACTGTCGAAGTCAAAGCCACACAGAAAAAAAAAACCAACCTCACAAGCTTAAACTCACACCCTGCTGGCTCCCAGAATATACACAGATAGCATCAAGGAGGGTCCACAGGGAAATAGAAGGAGCAATGTTCCAGAAGCTTCCAGAGAAGAGCATCCATACTGAAGGGCTGGACCTTCACTGCCAGATTCCAGGGAAAGAAAGAGGGATAGACACAGCAGGACAGAGACCATCATTGTGAGAAAGATGAGCACAGAGTGAAGTCACAAACCAGGCTCCAAATACCAGCTCCACCACTTGTCAGCTGAGTGATCCCAAGTGGCTCAGACAGTAAAGAATCCACCTGCCAATGCAGGAGACCTGGGTTCAATCTTTGAGTCAGGAAGAGCCCCCGGAGAAGGGAAAAGCTACCTACTCCAGTATTCTTCCCTGGGAAATCCCATGGACAGAGGAGCCTGGCAGGATACAGCCCACGGGGTCAAACACGACTTAGTGACTAAACAACAGTGATGACTTTGGGTGGGGCTCTCCACCTCCCTTGTCTCCATTTCCTCTTCTATAAAACAGCAACAGAAATAGTGCCCTGTGACAGAGTTATGATGATTCCAGGCAAGTGTGGACAGAGCATACTCAGCACAACACTTGCAGAGCCAGCACCAGGGTGTAGGAAGTGCTTTCACTACCAGGAGAGGGAGACGGTCCCAGGTCTGTCCTAAAAAGCTCCTCAAGAATAGATAAAGAATATGTGGTACATTTATACAATGGACTATTACTCAGCCATTAAAAAGAATGAAATTATGCCCTTTGCAGCAATATGGGTGAATCTAGAGACTGTTGTACTGAGCGAAGTAAGTCAGACAGAGAAGGAGAAATATTATATGACATCCCTTACATGTATAATCTTTTTTTAATCTTTCTATTGAAGGATAGTTGCTTTACAATATTGTGCTGGTTTCTGCCATGCATCAACATGAACCAGCCGCAGGTACACATAGGTTCCCTCCCTCCCATGTCCCACCCCTCTAAGCTGTCACAGGGCGTAGTGTTGAGCTCCCTGTGCTACACAGCGAATCCCCACTGGCTGTCTATTTTGCATACGGTAATGTGTATGTTTCCATGCTACGCTCTCCATTCATCCCACCCTCTCCTTCCCCCACTGTGTCCACAGTCTGTTCTCTATGTCTGCCTCCCTGTTGCTGTTGCTGCCCTACAAATATGTTCATAAATACCATCAAGAAATGATACAAATAAACTTACTTACAGAACAGAAACAGACTCATAGACTTCAAGAACAAACTTACCATTGCCGGGTTGGGGGCGGGGATGGGGTGGAGAATGGGGAAAAGGGATAGTCAGGGAGTTTGGGATGGACATGTACACACTGCTACATTTAAAATGAATAACCAACAAAGACCTACTGTACAGCACAGGGAACTCTGCTGGATGCTGTGTGGCAGCCTGGATGGGAGGGGAGTTTGGAGGGAGAATGGATACATGTATAGGTATGCCTGAGTTCCTTTGCTGTTCACCTGAAACTATCACCACATTCCTTGTTAATTGGCTATACTCTGCTGCTGCTAAGTTGCTTCAGTCATGTCCGACTCTGTGCGACCCCGTAGACGGCAGCCCACCAGGCTCCCCCATCCCTGGGATTCTCCAGGCAAGAACACTGGAGTGGGTTGCCATTTCCTTCTCCAATGCATGAAAGTGAAAAGTGAAAGTGAAGTCGCTCAGTCGTGTCCGACTCTTTGCGACCCCATGGACTGCAGCCCACCAGGCTCCTCCACCCATGGGATTCTCCAGGCAAGAGTACTGGAGTGGGTTGCCATTGGCTATACTCTAACAGAAAATATCAATAACCTCAGATATGCAGATGACACCACCCTCATGGCAAAAAGTGAAGACGAACTAAAAAGCCTCTTGATGAAAGTGAAAGTGGAGAGTGGAAAAGTTGGCTTAAAGCTCAACATTCAGAAAACGAAGATCATGGCATCTGGTCCCATCACTTCGTGGGAAATAGATGGGGAAACAGTGGAAACAGTGTCAGACTTTATTTTGGGGGGCTCCAAAATCACTGCAGATGGTGATTGCAGCCATGAAATTAAAAGACGCTTACTCCTTGGAAGGCAAGTTATGTCCAACCTAGATAGCATATTCAAAAGCAGAGACATCATTTTGCCAACGGTCCGTCTAGTCAAGGCTATGGTTTTTCCTGTGGTCATGTATGGATGTGAGAGTTGGACTGTGAAGAAGGCTGAACACCAAAGAATTGATGTTTTTGAACTGTGGTGTTGGAGAAGACTCTTGAGAGTCCCTTGGACTGCAAGGAGATCCAACCAGTCCATTCTGAAGGAGATCAGCCCTGGGATTTCTTTGGAAGGAATGATGCTAAAGCTCAAACTCCAGTACTTTGGCCACCTCATGTGAAGAGTTGACTCATTGGAAAAGACTCTGATGCTGGGAGGGATTGGGGGCAGGAGGAGAAGGGGATGACAGAGGATAAGATGGCTGGATGACATCACTGACTTGATGGACGTGAGTCTGAGTGAACTCCGGAAGTTGGTGATGGACAGGGAGGCCTGGTGTGCTGCGATTCATGGGGTCGCAAAGAGTCAGACATGACTGAGCGACTCAACTGAACTGAACTGAACAGAAAATAAAAAGTTTTAAAAGCTCCTGGAGAAGCCTGAGCTTTGGATCCACTCGTAGTGACAGCCAGAGTTCCCTCCTGGGCTAGAAGGACTAATGACCAGAGGTAGAATGAGCCCTAGAGAGCCTGGGTTTGAGACCTGGCCATCTCCTCAGAGGAAAGTAACCCAGAGCATGCAGACACAGAACTCTGCCTTCTCTTCAGAGAGAGATTTGTTCTTGAAACCGAGGCATCGCTGCTCTGACTTCTCCATCCCAGGATGATGGTGACAAGGTCTGTGCTTCACAGGACAGAATCTTGATGTAGCCAGAAGGAACAGCAGCCAGTGGGGTAGGGTCATGAAGGTCTGGGACCAACTGGGATCCAAGCTCCCAAACCCCAGCCCTTTGCCAGCCTTCAACTCCCCAGTGGAAAAGGCATGACATTTACAGCAACTAAGAGGAATGAAAATGTATCCATGGTGAGCCTTTCCAGTTGTCACTCAGGCTAAGCAGAGTCCCAGCTGGGGCCTGAGGAACCCATGCTGTGTTTTAATTGCTTCAGCCAGTCAGGCCCACTGGGACACCAAGAGGAACAAACCCTGCTGCAATCAGCCTCTACCCCAAAGGCAAGGATTCTCCCTCTGCAACAATTGCATTAGCATCCAAATCCACCCTGAGAAAACAAAACAAAATCCTGAGCACTTACTATGTGCCAGCAACAGTGCTTATCCCATCTCAGCTCTAGGCTGGCACTGGTGTTTCTACTTTATTCATAAGGCAATGGAGGCTCCAAAGAGGGAGTTAGTTGCCCAAGGACTAGTTGGGTTTTTGTTGCATAACAAAAAGGTTATACATCTCTGTGCCTTTTCACATATCTTTTGCCAGTTCTGCTGATCAGCTATGATTTGGCTCATCTAGCCTGGGCTTGGCCGCAGCAGCAGACTCAACTCCAGACTTCATGTCAGATTCATGTCTGCCTCTGGGTCTTCATTCTGTGGTCCATGCTGAAGGATGTGCAGCACCCAAATGATAGATCAGGTGGCACAGGAAAGACAGCAAGCCAAACCAAAGAAGCACACTGAAAGCCTCTGCTTACATCACATCCACTAACGTCCCAGCAGCCAAGTCAAGCATCCGTGCTGTGTGCAGGCAAGTGTGTGCTCTGCCCATGCCAAGGACCTAAATACCTAGTTATCTTCCAGGATGGAGTCCAGACTCACAACAGTATCCCAACCTACCACCATCACACAGCTCCCAAGTAGCAGAGCCAAGAGGTAAGTCCAGAAAGCCTTTTCTTTTCACTGCTCTGCGATCCCAGCTACTGTGCAACCTCTGTTAGGGCACTTCATTCTCTCAGCCTCAGTTTTCTCACCTACACACACTCAGCACAGCATGACCTACATGGTTGGGCTTTCTAAGGATCAAATGAGCTGCTGTGTAAAGACTCTGTCAAGAAACCCAGGGGTGGATTAGGACAAAGTCTCTCCCAGCCCTCATTTGGAAATTGTCTTCCAGACAGAGCTGAGGTGAGAATGGCAAAAAGGTTGTCCTGCAACCTTGAGAATAACGGACCTCTCTATACGGTTCAGACACAGATTGATCCTGAAACACATCCACCTGAATGCGAAATGTCACTGTCTCATTCATAATTAGGACTTCCCCAGTGGCTCAGACAGTAAAGAACCTGCCTGCAATACAGGAGACCCAGGTTCAACCCCTGGGCTGGGAAGATCCCCTCGAGGAGGAAATAGTTACCCACTCCAGTATTCTTGCCTGGAGAATCCCACAGACAGAGGAGCCTGGCAGGCTACAGTCCATGGAATTGCAAAGAATCAGGCATGGTTGAGTAACCAACAGTTTCCAATTTCAGTCATAATTATGACAGCCGTCAAGCCTTGGCCAGGCTGACTGTCTTAGAGAGGATATTCCATGCCAAACCAGGTGAGGACCTGGTCAGAGAAACACACAGAGGCAACCTGGGCTCCCCAAAGGCACAGTGACACCACTGGGCAGCATGGCCCCTCATGGCTGCCGGACACAGCTCAGTACTGCACAGGCATCTCTTACTCTTCATCACCAATCATTCATTCCCTGCACACATCTTCTGATGCTCTTTTGAGCATTGTATTTTCAGACCAAAATGACAGCAGGGATCAAACTTCTTAATAGATATGATAGCAAAAAGCATAAGGTCAGTCACAATGAGTGTGCACTACAGCACGCTTGCATGTTTTCCCAACAGGATGCCCAACAACTCAGTTCCACAGACAACAGCTCAAATGCTATACCTCTGCTGCATGGGTTCAAGCCCTGCCTCCCTCTCTTAATAGTTTAACCACCTGAGACTCAGTTTTCTCATCTGTTAAAGGGGAACAGTAGTAGTACCTACATCACAGATAGGATGTTTCCACAAGGAAAGCTATGCAAATCCCTTAGCACGTGGCCTGGCACCAGGAAATGCTCAGCAAACTACCGTTGTCATCAGTACCCCTTAGCCCCTCGACAGTCATCCCCCAAACTGTTTCCCACCCCCTCAGAAACTTCTCTCTAGCTCTTGCAGAGATTCTGGGAAACAGAGAGCCACACATCCCCGAGGATCCCATTTTAGTACTGAGCACACATCACTGCAATCTGATTTTCGGCATCGCTGTGTAAACATATGACCCTTTAATTCTATTTCACTTCAATTATGCAAATCTCATATATTCAGCATCAAGCCATTTTTCTTTCCTCTCAAAATCCGTCTACTACTGGCCAGCTGAGCCTACTACTACCAATTCGAGGCCCAAAGCAAACCGAGTCCCAGTATCTTAAGTTTGGAAAATGTGTCACTCCTCAGCCCGGGCACAGAGCCAGGCCAGCAATGGGTACTGGTCACCCCAGAGCCTGAGAGAGTCAGGGCAGAAGACAGGACGAAGATTATCCCACCAGGCACCTTCGTCCCAAGCTCCACAGGACCCCAGGAAGCCAGGAGGTACCTAGAGCCCTCTCTGTGTGGGGACACAAGAGAAGTCAGTGGAAAGAGGTAGGAAAACAGGACCCATTCTCCACTCATTCCCCAATATAGTTCACACTTCCTGTTCTATAGGCTGAGGTTCCAAGGAAATCTGAGTTTGGAAAAAAGGATGCTACTGCTTTTATATTTAAAAAAGCAAAAGACAAAGAAGAACTAGTTAATTAACCGTATCCTAGAATCTTTATTCTCGAGTAGGAGAAAAGAGTTAGGCAAAATCTTTGAGAGACTGGGAGTCAGAGCCAAGAGCAGAACCCAGATCAGGGCTGTTTCCACTTGCATGAGAAGTCCAGCTCCTGTTTAAGGAGACCAGAGGTACCAGAGCTTCCTCCAAAGACCAGAACAGGGCTAGGCCACGCCACACCTCCATCATGCCTCTACACCAGGGCAGGAGCAGGAGGGCCAGCAGACAGAGCCCTGACACGGAGCCAGGCCACAGCCCCATCACGCCCTGTCTGCTTCCACAGCAAGAGAGGCCCTGTGGGCAGGAGAGTGGGCTGAGGGTGAGCACAGGAGGCCTGCAAAATCTTAATACGGCCTGTCTTAGCTTATTAACAGGAGATGGATAATATCTGACAAATGACAGGAGATAAATTGTTAAGCAATATGCAAATTTGCCTGCAGCAAAAATGGAAAATTACTATACAGTAAAAGCTTTTATGGCTGCAAGAAAATTCAGAGGTAATTTGTCTCTGTGTCTCCTCAAATTCCAATCTTGCTGTTAGCTGTGGCAGAATGCTACATCCGTTACCACTCCAATTAGATCATTATAAAGGGGCTCCCGCGTCGACATCAACTTTAAGGGACCACGGAGGAAAAGGCATTTACAAAGCCAGGGGCAGTCTCAGCCACAGTTGCCCAGGGCTCTGTCCCTCTGTTCGTGGACTGTCACTTAGGCAAGAGCCAGGATTTATACTTCAGGACCGTTTGCACCAATATGTTCATCCATTTACCATCAGCTGACTGTTCCTCACCAGACGCTTCTGCAGGACACTAGACAAACTATGTAAATGACCACAGTCTGCCCTTGGCAAAGAGAGGGGCCAGGAGGATGGAAAAGGGCTCTGTACCTGGGTAAACTTCCAGAGAGGGGAAGGAGCCAACCGTGAAAGGAGATCTCAGAGCAGGAACCCCTCGACTCAGACTCAGCCTAACACAGAAAATGAGATAGAAACTCTGTAGGACTGCAGGCAGGCAGAGAAAGCCGGACGCTCACTGAGGGCCCAGATGTAGGCAAATGGACCGCAAGCCCAATGGACTTCCAGAGAGGAAGGCCCTGGACACGAGGGGAAGCAAGGCAGGACAGGGGAAGCCACCTGGGGCCCAACTTCTGCAGGAAACACAGCTAGCACCACAATGAGATTTTCTCATTCAATCCAGGTGCCTTTTTTCCCCATCAAAAAACGATATAGGAAAAGAGAGTCAAGGAAAATGACTGTATTCAAAACTCACTTGTACAGAGCAACAGTTGTGAGCTTCCTGCATCGTACAGCAAATTTCTACTTGCGATCTATTTTACCTAGAGGGGTGGGAGGGAGATTCAGAGGGAGGGGACATATGTATACCTGTGGCTGATTCATGTTGATGTACGGCAGAACCAACACAATATTGTAAAACAGTTATCCTCCAATTAAAAATTGGAAAGAGAAAAACAACACACTTGTAACTGGCTGCTACTTACAACACAGGTGTGGGCCGATTGTCCTGGGAGTGGAGGCTTGTGAGGTGCGGCAGGTTGGGGGGTGCACAGCAGAGGCCCTCCACCTGCACTGAGAGGAACCCTTGGCCAATGGAGGAAGACATGCCCTTCAGGACACACCACACTGGAGCAGGAGGTGGGCCATGGGGAGGAGCTGCAGGTCCACCCCAATTTGGCAGGAAGGGAAACTGACGGGGAGAAAAGCATGCCACCTGAGCGTCACAGAGGCTGCAGGTGAGGGTTTTGAATGGGAATTGGAGGAGAGCTCAGGAAAAGGTTCCATCTGTAAGATAGGCAGAGAAACCGGAAGTTCAGCCCCATAACTGATTTGCTTGAAGGGTTGTTTGCTCATTTTTGTTTATGTTTCCCATCTGATTTTTTTTTTTTTTTTTTTTTTGGCTAATAATTCCAGGAAATTGGTATAACTGACAGCATAAAACTGACTGGCAATTCTGGGATCCTATAGGCATAGCCCGTGAAGGATCTAGAGCAGGTAAGTAGAGAACCAGGAGACCAAACTTCTGACTCTTGTGTCTCCCTACAGCTGAAAGCCAGGCCACCAGGCAAGAGGCAGACCCATACCATTAGCTCAGGTTGAACAAGGGGTGCAGAATGCCGGTTCTAAACCCGGGATGCCCATCAAAGGGGCCAAAGGTGCAAGGATGCCCACGTTCTGACACAGCAAGTGCACCTAGGGAGTCTTCAGATGTAGCCAGGGGCCTCTCCTAATCAAACTCACAGGAGCTCAGGGACACCCTCCTCCACAAAGCTCCCAATTCAGCACGATCACTCCCTGTCACCAGTGCCAGAATCACCCTGTGTCAAACGACACGGGGTCAGGCAGGTCAATGCTGGATGCTGATGGCACATCCGCTGCTGTCCCGGGAGGACAGGCAGACAGAATCAGGGCTCAGCTGCGATCTGGGGACACATATTTGCCTTCTTCCTGGGACTTGAAACTTCAGGTGACAATGTATACATTTCTTTGGGGACAAGTTGCACAGGCATCCGGATACCAGCTGAAGGGCTAGAGGGAAGGTGAGGGAAGGTGAAGGTTAATGCACTGCGGGTTTTACAGATCAGCCATGGTTGTAGAAAGGACAAAGACTCTGCCTGCAGCCTCCACACACCTGCTGGAACAGGGACCCCCTTCCTCTGTCTGTCCGCAGCCCTGGCTTCCCCAGGCCTCTGTGAAGGTCTGCTCTGCTCCTGTCTCTGGGGCAGACTCAGATGGACTGTGAGTCCTTCTCAGAGGATCCCTGCCAAGCACTATGGGATCTAGGCCAATCTTGTGTGTTCCTCTGATCCTGCAGGGACCCTGCTGGGGAGCTCATCAAGGGCAAGCCAGGGATGTGGTGTTGCACCCACAGAGACCCAATATTTGTCTGAACAGCATCTTCAATTTTCTCTCTCCCCCTATTATGGGTCCTCTGGCCTCTAGCCAGAGCTCTCGCCCATCTCCTCACCACCTTCCTTGCATTATTCAGGATCCAAACAAGTTGCCTCTCTTCCATAGAGTTGGACTTCTGTGTCTGTCTCTCTTCGTCCTTCCCTCTCCTCACTCCCCTCCCCTTCTCCCTTCTCCCAGTGACTCCAGTACTTCTCAGCAACTGGAATCATTCATATGGCATGAAACTTCCAAAAATGGAAAAGTACTTAATAATACCTCTTTACTAAGCTCCTTTCCTAACTGGTGAGGAAAAGAATGTTCTGGTGAATTAACCATCTAGGTTAAAAGAAAGTTACCAGAGCTGCCGTACTAAAACTACCAATTTTTGCAAGGAAGAAAATAGCATATACTACAATTTAATAATTGATGAATCCAAAGATATTTAAGACTCTCCTAAGGCTTTTAGTCACCACTGAGAACCCTGACCATTTTGTGCTGGGAAATGTCATAAATGCCATTTCACAGGGTTTTTTGATTGCTGGAAGGAGATTTCACCCAACCTTATAGACCTGCCATATGCAAATACTCATGAGCATGTACCTCTAACCAGGCCCCTTCCCCACAGCTCTTCTATCTCCAACCAACACAGCAAAAATGGGTAGTTTAATCCCATCCCTCCCTCCTGGTATGCCAGAGCTCTCAAGTTTAGAAACCATGGGTACATGACTCAGGAAGGATGACATGGGGTAACCTTCAAGCAGTTCTGAGAGGCCCCACCCAAACAACTTCCATGATCCTCTGATAGCCATCAGGTCTACCTTAGGCCCCGGAGAGGCTACAATCCCCACCAGGTGAGCCGAGTTCCCTGACTCAGGGAGAAGGGTGCAGGGAGGCCCGGCAGTGGCTGAGCCCAGAAAGGCATGCTCATATTTCATCATCATTCACTCAAAAGCATAATATCATTTCTTTCCACAGAAGCTAAGCAACCATGACAATTCCAGGGCTTAGATGAGCTCCCCTCTCCTACATGAAGGAGGGTGTCAGGGGACTAAATTAGTGCCCACTCAGATCTGGGCGACTAGCTGACTCACTCCTTTTTTCTGCCGTTCTCCTGCTCCCTAACCCGATCCTGGTGTATTTAAATAACAGAGACGATTTTGGGCCCCAGCTCCTCCGGGATCCAGCCCATGAGCTGTTGCCAAGCTCCTTGGCCCACGGGAAGCTCCCCCCTCACGGCTGTCCTGCCAATTATAGAAGAGGTTTGCTCACATGGCCCACGAGGCGAGGGCTGATGAAGCCCACAGAATCCCCCAGAGCTGGGGAGCGGCTTCTGACATTTCAAAAGGTCAATCAATCACACTATTTCATGGAATGTAATCATCTCCCAGGACCTAAATGCAACAATAAAACCAAATAGAGCCAGACACGGGGAAAATGAATGATGCACGCACGGAAGAAAGACTACAGTTGGCCTAGGAAACACCTCTGCAGCCTGCCCCGAGGCCCAAGCTCTGGGTGTGAATCCTGCCGCCGCTGTTGGCCTTGAGGGAGCCCTTGCCCCACTCAGGCCTCTAGGATGAAGTGAGCTGGCTTAGGGATGCTGTGCTCCAAGCACTCAACAGTAGTTTCTCCAGAAGAGAAAGCATAAGAGGCCGGAAGGAATTCCACAGAGGTCACGCCAAACCACTGAGAGGTGCCTCCAAAGACAGCCCTCAGGAGGCCACAGCTCATAGGGATGGGGAAGGGGGGTACCCCCTCACCCACAGTGAGGAGCCACGGAGTTCTGAGTTTCATGAGGCTAAAAGCCAGGAAGCTCTGTGTCCCCTGGGTGCAGAGAAGGGGAAAGGCAACTGCTTCGCAGAACTCGAAACGCCACTACGCCTCCTTTCTTAAGGAGACGTGAAGTCTGCCCTGTACTTCTCACACAGCCGTCCTGGGGAGCTGTACCAGGTTGGGGGCTTACCTGGAGCAAAGGGCTCCTGCAGGTGTGCCTGACACCAATCTGAGCACCTCTGACTATCTTTTGGGGTCTGGCCATAGCTCACTATGACTTCCAGTGTCTTTCCTCCTGCCACAGCCAACCCTCCCCTTCCTTCCCTCCCACCGCACCCCAAGGACTCTTTCCCTTGTAACCCCCGCCCCCCCCATCCACAGCCCCCTCCACCTAGCAGTCCCCAGCCTCCTCCTCAGCGGCTGGCTCTCATTCTCCGTACCTCGTTCGTTTCTTCAGAAGCCCTGGCCTCCTCCCTCTTCCCCCGCATTCATGTGATCTTCCCTCCAACTCAGACCAGTGGTTCTCACCTGGGCATCCGTTAATCAGAAGCATTAGCATCACCTGAGGGACTTGTAAACTTCCCACACCTGAGGGGTTCGTAAACCTCCCAGGGCCTAGAACAGAGCTGGGTGTGTGGTATTGTCAGTAAATAGCTATGGGGTAGAAAGAAGAGATGGAGAAAGCGATGGCACCCCACTCCAGTACTCTTGTTTGGAAAATCCAGTGGACGAAGGAGCTTGGTAGGCTGCAGTCCATGGGGTTGCAAAGAGTTGGATATGACTGAGCGACTTCACTTTCACTTTTCACTTTCATGCATTGGAGAAGGAAATGGCAACCCACTCCAGTGTTCTTGCCTGGAGAATCCCAGGGATGGCAGAGCCTGGTGGGCTGCCGTCTGTGAGGTCACACAGAGTCAGACACGACTGAAGCGACTTAGCAACAGCAGCAGAAAGAAGAGCAGGAAGTGGAGAGAGGGAGGGAGGAGGAAGGGAGGGGGAAAGATGTAAGGGTGATGCGGGGTTGCCTTCATCCCTGGGTGGTTTGCACTTATTTGGACCCTGACTGCAGACCCCTCAAGGGAGGTCTCCTGGCAATGCTCCTTTACCTCCTGGGTGCCCGGCTCTGATCTCCTCCCACCCATGGGTGAATCTCTGCTCTTTTTAGAAGTGGGTAGGACCACAGTGGGGCCACATCCCAGGTGACCTCATCCATTGATATGTGGTCCTGTTACCCACCACCCTCCTCACTGCTAGACCTGAACCAAATCCATGGACCTGATTGCTGTCTCTCCCAGGCCAGGGCACTGCCCTGCTGCATGGCAGCAACATACCTCACTCCACAGGCTGCCCACAACCACCAGCTCATGGTACTCTTACCCCAGAGACTCTGCCGTGTTCTCCCCAAACACACAGCCCAGGAAGTTGCGGCTCTGTGTCCTGACATTATCATGCTCTCTCCTTCTAAAATCTGGGAACTGCCCAGTTAGTCTGACCCAAACACAGGGCAGGGGGGAGGTTGCCTTGGTCTAGGTCTCCCCAAGATGGTGTTGGGGGACACCCAAAGCCAGCCTTTATTTCCCTGGGAAGGAAAGCACGAGAAGGCTCTCTCATCCACTAGAATGCCCATTCCACGGGAAAAGGGCCATGCTGGCCTCATCCCCCACCGCTTTGGCCCCCCACAGCCTCTGGCACACAGTAGGCTGGCTGTAAATACTACCTGTCATTACCGATGATAATATCAATCCATAACAAATTTCCCCAGCGCATTAAAAATGGATTTGACTTACAAATCATTTTCTGCGCAACACTTTAGACACGAGGCCAGGCTCAATGTGAAGCACAGCTGTTACCAACGGGCTCAAAGAAATCTTTCCAGATTACAGACTACCAGTGTCAAACCCATTTTGACCACTTTAGGAGGAGCTGAGAAGACAGGGGAGAAAATGAGGGTTTTTACAGTGATCGGACTGAACGTTCCCCCAAGTAAGAGCCCATTTATTCACTAGAATCGGCTCCAATCTTGAAACGCCAGCTGGCAGTTTTGTCAGATAAACCACACTCTCTCCCTCATGTACCAGCTCCACAATTCACTTTTGCTTGAGATATGAGCTCGACAAGGCCTGGCTTCACTTTTTCTAAAAACACTGGCACCTTCAGTATATTTTCCTAGGTATATTTTTCCTCCTCGGCAGCAGGAAGGGCACTTTCGGAGATGTTTATTTTCCCTCATGAAATATAGTTTTTTAGTTGCTCAGTTGTGTCCGACTCTTTTGAGACCCCCATGGATGGTAGCCTACCAAACAAGTGGGATTTTCTGTCCATGGGATTCTCCAGGCAAGACAACTGGAGTGGGCTGCCATGCCCTCCTCCAGGGGATCTTCCCAACCCAGGGATCAAACCCCTGGCTCTTACGTCTCTTGCATGGGCAGGCTGGTTCTTTACCCACGGAGCCACCTGGCTAGCCAGTCACTTATGTAGGCCATCAATTTTATCTTTACTGTCTGGGAGACAAAGGGGCTTTGACATACCTCCACAAATCTGTGGAAGCAACATGCTCTCCCCGGCGCACACTTGGCAAAAGGAGCAGAAAGACACAGAGTTTAGGAAACAAGCCTGCAGCACCTGAGCTGTGTCCTTCCCTGCTCTGTGCTCCAGGAAGATCTGCATCTGGGCTAACTGAGGCTTATATGGAGGGGCTCAGGAAGCTGCACCCAGGACGTGAGGGGTCTACGCTCTAGCCAGATGTTCAGGAAGGTGGTGCTCACTGCCACTGTCAGCCGTCAGCCCTCCCTGAAGCCTAGTGCACAGAAAAAGGGAAAAGCAGACCCCCCAAAGCACCCACTTTTAGGACAGTTGCTTGCACTTGACTAAACCATCCCTTCCTTGGGTGGGGTGGGGGGGTGATCTGAATGCCATTTTGTCCCTCGGGCTCTCTTCTGCATCAAGTCTTCGTCACCTCCCGGCCTGACGTGACCGGAGACCAGATGCCCCAGTCTGCCCGAGCCAGTCCTGGTTTGCACCTCCTGTCTGTTATAATTATTAATAGTGCTTCCTGTCATTTGAATGTCCCCGTTTGGATGATAAGTTGTACAGGCACAATTCTCTCCTTGTCCTTAGCCTGGACCCTCAGGGGTCCCCATCAGATAATCACAAACTTGTGCCCTGCGCAGGAGGCACAATCCCACCTTCCTGGGGTGCTGGCCACAGCCTCTCCTTCCTCACCCACTGTCCACCCCACAGCCTTTAGCCCCAGTCTGACCACACAGAGCTGCCTCAAAACCAGTTAAAAAGCATGACCCAGACTTAGGTACCTAGCTTGTACAAAAAGTGGTTAAAGCATGAGCAAATAGACAAGCAGCCAAGCATGAAGGACCAGTTTTAGCATCTGTGAGTTTGTTAAGATGAGAGTGGAGAACCATCAAGTTCTCACACCATCAGGATACTATATGGCACTTTGTCCCCAGCCTTCAAATAAATACTGTACAAAACTTATATATATAAACTTGCAAAGTGAATGGCTGAACATCCAAACACGGCTATAAATAAGCAAGTAAAAAGCAACAGCCTTGGCCTCTATCTGCATTCTGCGGGCAGAGCCGTGCTCATTTCTGAGTTCTGCAGCCTCTCCAAGTCCAGGTAGCATGATACCTGGCTGTTCTCTCAGCCAGAAAGTTTAGCTACCAAAGGGCAGTGCAGCCTCTCTCCATCCCCTGAGCTGAGAGGAGAGATGGTGGAAAGGAAGGGACTGCTGACATTTGCAAGGCTTGGGGCTTTAACTCTTCTCAACAGTCCACCAAGGTCTTCTCTTCCTTTTACAGGTGAGAAAACTGAGGGCAGCTCAGAGAGGTGATGGAACTTACCAGAGGTCACACAGCTACAAAAATAACCATCCCAGTCCTTTGGACATCTCTCCCCAAACCAAGTCTTCCCCAGGAAAAGCAACAATGGAGATGCAAGGGGATATGTGATAACTAGAGACAGTGAGCACTCCAATCCAGAGCCAGCAGTTAAAATGCATCGAGGGCAACCCAAGAGTTGTAACTCTTGTCGCCGCTCATGATTTATGCAGACATCTCCCATTAGCTCTAATGGATGTGGGGAGCATAAATCTCGGGGCGCAGCTCCAGACAGGCTCTTGTGATCTAAACACCACTAAAATCGATGACATCGCCCCAGTATTGATATGGCAATTGTGGCGCTTCATAAATAGGCCTGGCAGGTTGGGAAGAAGGTTGGCCTGCCTGCCACAGCCTGACCGCAATGCCGCTGCTGGTGGCAACCACGTCCCTTGGAAGCTGCTCCAGCAGAGTGGGCCAGAAGCACGGATCCAGAGCCAGGACACTGGGTTCAAATCCCGTCTTACCATCTCACTATCTTTGTGACCTGCCAAGCTACTGACGCACCCTGAGGCTCTGTCTCAAGATCTGTAAAATGAGAATTAAGTGAATTATCATACATACAGTCCTTGAATCGTTGTGAAGTAAAGCCTCACTCTGAGAAATACAAAAGGCCTGCATAGACTATTCAAGAGAGAGAAGCAGTTTGTTTGAATTTGTCCTGGAGGCCTTCCCAGAGTGCGACACCAAAGCCCAGCTGGCAAGAGGGCCAGGATTCCTGAGAGGGCCTTTGAAGGTTGATGCCCATGAGTTCATGCAGGCATCTGGAAAGGTGGGTGGGAGGCTGGACCCCACCAGCAGTGCACACCCAGGCTTCTGCCCCAGCGGGCACAGCTGCCCACAGGACAACACCACCTGTGAGGACCGCCCCCCCCCTCCCCCCCGCTCCGCCCCGGGTTAAACTCAGCGCTCACAGCCACGCCACCTCTTTCTCTGCCCCTGATTGAAGACAAATGAGCACATAAGAAGCTGGGTCTGAAACTCTCTGGAAGGCGGGAATTATGTTCTATTCTTTACATAGATATTTCGATCAGTGTTTTAAAAATAAATCTATGAGGAGGTCTTTGCTCTCCAAAGATAACCGGTAACAGAGACAAAGGCCTCTGTGAGTCCACTCAGTTCACAACGAGGAGTGAAGAAAAGCTCTTATTCAGACTTTGTCTTGAAAATTAAAATGATAAATGATAAAGATATGTTTATTTTTAGCTTATCTTTTTAAACGTGATCATTGCAAGTCTGCTAATTATTAGAATGAACAAAAGGTAAGTGATGGGTTGGCAGAATCATTCCAGCATTTGCTCTGGACAAATCCACAGAAAAGCAAAGCAGGGTGCACGGTGTGATGGAAAGGAGAAAGCCCAGCAGCTTCCTCCTCGCCTGGCTTCAGCTTGTCCTAAGCCTGCGGGCTGCACTCCCTGCAGGTCCAGAGCTGACTGATGCTGCCTCTGCACCGTAGGAAACAAGCACAGAACGGGGACGCTGAGAACCCAGATGAAAAGAGAGACAACAAAAGCCCACAGAAGGTAGGCTAGATGCGCTGAATCAAGGAACCGTGAGCTCAAGCTGGCTACCAGGCAGCTTTAGGGGATCCTTCCATCTTCTCCCCATTTGGTCCAGGCCAGCCCCCCACCAGAGAGCTTTCATCTGGCTGTATAAACCAAACTGCTGGGTCCTAGATAGGGGCCAGGAGAGAGTGGGCGTGTGGAGTCCTTGATCTTCCTACCGGATCTGAGGACTTCAGACAAGATGAACCACCAAACAGGGAGCGATGAGACTGCCTATTTCTTTCCAGTGCTGAAACCCGGGAAGCAGTATTGGTGAAGCCATTTCAGCCCTGCGCTTCCACTGTGCTGGACGGAGCACGTCTACAGGCATCTCACACACCAGCCCACAGACAGCACCTGGACACTGACCTGCTCTACCAGCTGAACCCTGGAGCCCCAGACACAGTGGCTGCCAGTTTCTCCATACCAAGGAACTCTGCAGGAGGTCTCTTTCTACAGACTTCTCCCAAGCCCCTGCCCACTTACCCACAGGTGAGAAGACAGAAACAGCCGGAGGCTGGGCTCCATGCTGGAATCACACGATGATATGGTCAGAGGCAGCTCCACAAGGACCTCCCTCCATCTCAGCCCTGGTCCAGACACAAGAGAGCTACAAAACTGCCAGCCACAGCTCTTATCCAATATGGGCACTCCTCTCCGGGAGCTCAGAATAACCATAACTTACCAAGCCCCCTCTGTGCGCCAAGTACTGTGCTCCACCATCGCATTTAATCCTGCAACAACTCTACAACTCAGCTACTCATTCTACAAATGGGAGAGCCAAGACACATGCCTAAGAAGTGGTATCAACCAGATTCTAACTCATGCTTGCCGAACCCAGAAGACCATACTCTTAATAGACCAACCAGACTGCCCTCCAGCAATTTCACTGGGAGCAAGAACTCTGCTTATCTGCTGCCTCAAACAAAATCTGACATGGATAGATGCTCAAAAAATATCTAGTTAGGCTCTGTCTTTGCTTCCCTTGTGGCTCAGCTGGTAAAGAATCTGCCTGCAATGCAGGAGACCTGGGTTCAACCCCTGGGTTGGGAATATCCCCTGGGGAAGGGAAAGGCTACCCACTCCAGTATTCTGGCCTGGAGAATTCCATGGACTGCATAGTCCAAAGAGTTGGACACGACTGAGCGACTTTCAACAGGCTGTGTCTATACTTTACAACAACCTGGAAAATTATATATTAAAAAAAAAAAAACTTGGCAGATAATTTAAGCTTCATAAAACTTCTTCCAAGCCATGATTAGTTAAGTAAATCCTGACTGTGAGCTCGTGAAGGCAGAACCTCAGTCAGATCCTTGGCTTACTCTCCCAGAGCCCCACTGCTCTCCTGCTTTGCATTTGAACTTGTGAACTTATGATTCACTGAGTAACATCTGTCTTTCCATTAGGGTCTGTGTTACCTCAGCATCATCTCCACGACGGGCACATAGTAGGCACACAGTGAATATTCCTTGAAGGAAGACATAAATGACCGGTAAGGAGGTCGGTATGACTGGACAGTGGCCAGGAAGGTAGAGAGCATAGGGAATGGGGAGGGGCTTCAGAAATGAGACTTCTATACTGACGGGGAGCCCTGGACACCTCCAAGCCTTCCATCAAGACCTGGAGTTTCCTGTCTCCTTCTGGATCTCCACGTGGGGTTGGGGCAGGCATGGCCCCCAATGTTCAATGCCTTCAGGATAGACTTTATTCATCCAGATCCTCAAAATGTTCCTCAGTCATTTTAAATATGGAAATGTTGTCCTGAATAGGAGAAAATGCTCTTAAAAATTATGTTTTGCCTTTCAAATGAGCAAAGATTCCTTGAAATTCTGAAAGTAAACAAATTAGGGTAGAAGATCTCCAAATAATCGCATAAACTCCAATTTCCTATGTTTTAACATAAACATCAAAATAATAAACTCAGGCATATATGAGGGGGAAAAACATCCAGCCTGATGCTGTTGCATTCTTTAGAAGCTGAAACCTAAATGACTAAATTGGCAGTTTATTAACAGGAAAATTATGCTAAGTAGCTTCATGTTGATGTCAAGAATTTTATGCAGCGAGTTATGGTGTGGTACCCTGAGTGCCTCATTTGCATTTTCTCATTTAGACAGAACAATGGCTCCAAATGAGTGCAGCATGTTCACATTACACACCCAAGAACACTTGCACAGATGGAAAGGAATATCTTGATACCAAAGTGATTAAAGCCTTTTGTTCATTACGCTCCAGCCTAGACTTAGGGGAAAGGGGAGATTAACGTCATTTAGGCTGGTAATGAAGGGACCTGGGACCAGAGCTCTTAAATTTCTCAGAGGGCCAGCAGCCATAGCTTATAGGACTCTATTTTTTAGCACTCACCTGGTTTGGTTTTGCTCAATGGGAACTTGACAATGTGAGATGGATAAATCAATACCTTCCCCAAAACACATTATAGAAGGCCTTGTGAAATCTGCCTCAATCATTCAGGAAGACTATCAAGGAGACCTGTGCACAGCCCATACCTGCAAAATCTGGGCTACTCAGATCCGCAGAGTGGGTGCTTCCCATTGGTTTGTCCAACCAATGTCTAGCAAAAACACAAATTTACTGAGCATGCACTCTGTGCTTAGTGCTTCACTGGAAGAGGCAGCAAAAGAAAGCAGTGTGTTATCTCTGTAAGAGCTTATGGACCAATTGAGGAGACAATCCTTAGATGCGTGGCATCGTTAGAAACCACGTGATTATACGTAACCAAGAACTGGATCAAGTGCAGGTAAGCATGTAAATGCAGTTGCAATTAATCATGGCCATGGGCCAGGAATGGATCGCTCGAGGAATTGACTCTTAGAGCATCTAAAAATCGATGTTCAGATGGAAGGGGCTGCACAACATGAAGAATAAAAGCACAGGTGAGCATGACATCTGATAAAGAGACCATCAGGAGGACTTGTATTAACATCACTCAAGGCTCAGTTTTCCAAAAAACCTGTGGCTATCGGTAAAGACTTGCCTCAAAACGCAACAAACCTTTTCAAGACTTCATGTGGCAGAAACAATGCTACATGTTGACCAAATCTCACTTCACATTCCTTCCTTTTCTGGGAACATGTAAAACTGTGTTTCCCAGCCCCACTGCCATCAATCAGGACCATATACTTAGTTCCACGCAAAAGATAAACGTTGTTTAGTCACACTGAGCTTTAGAGGGTGTTTGTTACCGCAGCATAGTCTATTGTATCTTGACTAATACATTGAACAAACTTATTCGTTATCTAAAGCCTGACATCATATATTCATACAGTTGTCCAAGGGCTTGTCCAAGGAGAGTGCTGGGCACTCCATTAAGCACTGGCAACACATGAGTAAGCAAGAACAACAGAGCCCCTTCCTTCATGGGTACTGTCAAATGGAAATCAATCCCCAATATAAACGTCTATGGACCACAAAGCTCAATTCCATTCTTTTAAAAGGAAGCTTTAGTTTCTTTTTATTTATTTTTAATTGGAGGATAATTGCTTTACAATGTTGTATTCGCTTCTGCTGTACAACAACATGAGTAAGCCATAAGTATACATATATCCTCTCCCTCTTGAACCTCCCTCCCGCATTCCCATCCCACTCCTCTAGGTCACCACCGAGCTGAGCTCCCTGTTTTACAGCAGCTTCCCACTAACTATCTGTTTTACACATGGTAGTGTATATTCTATTCTGTTCTCTTGACTCAGCCCACCCTTTCCTTCCCCCCAGGCCCACATGCCCATTCTCTACATCTGTGTCTCTATTCCTGCCCTGCAAATAAGTTCATCCGTGCCATTTTTCTAGATTCCACGTATATGCGTTAATATACTATATTTGTTTTTCTCCTTCTGACTTACTTCACTCTGTATAACAGGCTCTAGTGACACATCTACCCCACTGTTCAACGCAGCACTATTTAAAATAGCCAGAATCTGGAAGCAACCTAGATGTCCATTGACAGATGAATGGATAAAGAAGTTGTGGTACATATACACAACGGAGCATGACTTAGCCATAAAAATGAATGCATTTGAATCAATTGAAGTGAGGTAGATAAACCCAGAGTGTTTCTTAAGTTCCTGAACTGGCATAAGATCTTCCAAACCAGTTCTTTGAGTGTAAGTACCTGTCTCTAGGCCAATCGGGTTTTTGGCTTGTCTCCTACCTATTCCCTGAAAGTCAGAGTGTCATCAGCCAGAATGGCCCTACAGGCAGCCACTCTCTGGCCTATAAATTGTTTTTTCTGACTCTCATTTGAGAGTAAGCCCTGGAAGTTCATTATCACAGATAACACTCGTGAAAGGGCACTAACTTCAGAAGTTCCAAAGAGGCATGTGATAGAAACACCTTTCTTTTTTCTTCAAAACAATACTATTATTTCATTAGAATGAAAGAAACATGCTGAATTTTTTTCAAAATGTCCTTTGAACTTTATTGTTTTTTAAAAATTAACTTTACTGAGGTACAACTTACCAACTATAAAATGTACCCACTTTTAACAATTTTATTGAAGTATAGTTGGTTTCTGCTGTACAGCAAAATGATTCAGTTAAATTCAGTTCTTTTCCATTATGGTTTATCATAGGATAGGGAATATAGTTCCGTCTGTTGTATAGTAGGACCTTGCTGCTTATCCATCCTTTATATAATAGTTTGTATCTGCTAATTCCAACCCCCCAGTCCTTCCCTTTTCCACTCCATCTCCCCCTTGGCAACCACAAGTCAGTTCTCTATGTCAGTGTATCTGTTTCAGTTTCATAGATAACTTTTAGACACCATATATACAGGATATTATATGATATTTGTCTTGCTCTTTCTGACTTACTTCACTTAGTAGGATCATCTCTAGGTCCATCCATGTTACTGCAAATGGCATTCTTTTCACGGCTCAGTAAAATTCCATTGTATATATGTACTACACCTTCTTTATTCATTTATTTATCAATAGACATTTAGCTGGTTTCCAAATCTCGGCTATTGTAAATAGTGCTGCTATGAACACAGGGATAAAGTGCACCCATTTTAAACATGTTTTTATGCATTCTGACAAACTTGTGCACTCATGTAACCACCAACCTCAATCAAAATATAGAAAGCTTCCATCAATGTGAAAAGCTCCCTGGTGCCCCATCCCAGTCAAGCCCACCAACCCCAGGCAAACACTGATTTGTTTTCTGTGCTCAAGATTAGACTTTTCTAGATCTTCAATCAGCTAAAACCATACAATATTTATTCTTCTGTGTCTTAACTTCTTTCACATAGCATAACATTTCTGAGCATCATTCATGTCTTTACATGTATCATAATCCATTCCTTTTAATTGCTGAGTAGTACTCCATTGTGTGGATATACCATAATATGTACATGTTGATGTACATTTGGATTGTTTCCAGCATTTAACTATTATGAATAAAGCTGCTATAAATACCCATGTACAAGTTTTAGCATGAACTTGCTTTCATTTCATGTGGGTAAATACTTAGGAGTGGAATTGATGGGTCTAATCAATTAATAAGTATACTTTTAACTTTATAAGAAACTGACAAAGTATTACAAAGTGGTTGTATCATTGTACAGTCTCACCAACAAAGTATAAAGATTCCAGTTGCTCCATATCCTCTCTAACAAGGTATTCTTTTAATTGTAGCCATTCTAATGTATGTGTGGTGGTAGCTTCTTGCAGTTTTAATTTGCATTTTTCTAGTGACAAATAATGTGGAATTAGTTTTATTAGCCACTCATATATTTTTGCATGTATGAAGAATCTTTCCAACTCCTTTGCTGTTTAAAAAATTAGCTAATTTGTCTTTGTATTATTGATTTGTATGAGTTCTTTATACCTTCTGAATAAAAGATCCTTGTAAGAAACACATACTGAAAGTATTTTCTCTCAATCTGTGGCTTGACTTTTCATCTCATTAACAGTGTCTTTAACATACAGGTGGCCAAAAAGCACATAAAAAGATAAACAACATCACTAATTATTAGAGAAATGCAAATCAAAACTATAATCAGATCACCTCATATTCATCAGAATACCCATCATCAAAAAGTCTACAAACAATACATGCTGAAAAGGGTGTGGAGAAACGGGAGCCTTCCTAGGCTGTTGGTGGGAATGTAAATTGGTACAACCACTATGGAGAACAGTACAGAGATTCCTTATAAAACTAAAAACAGAGCTACCATTTGATGCAACAATCCCACTCCTGGGCATATACCTGAAGAAAACCATAATTTGAAAACATACATGCACCCCAGTGTTCATTGCAGCACTATTCATAACAGTCAAGACGTGGGAACAGCCTAAATGTCCATCAACAGACGAACACGTGAAGAAGATGCGGCGCACATAAACAACGGAACGTTACTCAGCCATGAAAAGAATGAGATAATGCCATTTGCAGCACCTTGGATGGACCTAGAGATTATTATACTGAGTGAAGTCAGACAGAGAAAGACAAATACCATACGACATCACTTACATGTGAAATCTAAAACAATGATAAAAATGTGTACTCATGAAACAGAAACAGACTCAGACTTAGAAAACAAACTTAAGGTTACCGAAGAGAAAAGGTGGGGTAGGGGGATAAATTAGGAGCTAGGGAATAATATATATACACTGTTGAAAGTGAAAGTTGCTCAGTCATGTCCGACTCTTTGCAACCTCATGGACTATACCGCCCTGGAATTCTCCAGGCCAGAATACTGGAGTGGGTAGCTCTTCCCTTCTCTAGAGGATCTTCCCAACTCAGGGATTGAACACAGGTCTCCAGCATTGCAGGCGGATTCTTCACCAGCTGAACCACAAGAGAAGCCCAAGAATACTGGAATGGGTAACCTATCCCTTCTCCCGCAGATCTTCCCAACCCAGGAATCGAACTGGGGTCTCCTGCATTGCAGGCAGATTCTTTACCAACTGAGCTATCAAGAAAGCCCAGTATTATATATAAACTAATCAACAAGGACCTACTGTATAGCACAGTAAACTACAGTCAATACTCTGTAATAAGCTATATGGGAAAAGAATCTGAAAAAGAATAAGTATATGAATATATATAACTAAATTACTTTCCTGTGCACTACACCTGAAACGAATACAACATTGTAAATCAAATACATTCCAATATAAGATTTAAAAAGAACTGTCTTTAAAAGAGCAAATTATTTTAGTTTTGATGAAATCAAATTTATCCATTTTATCCGGTTTATGCTTTTTGTGTATTACAAGTCTTTGCATACCCCAAAGTCATGAAGATTTCCTTTTTTTCCTGGAGATTTTATAGCTTTAGCATTTACATTTAGGTTTATGATCCATTTTGAGTTAATTTTTGTGTACAACCTGAGGTAAAAGTTGAGGATCATTTTATTCCATATGAGTATCCAGCTGTTTCAGCACCATTTGTCCATCGAATTAATTTGGCATCTTTGTTGAAAATCAATTGACCACATCTGCCTGGGTCTATTTCTGGCCTCTATTCTGTTTCATTGATCTCTGTGTCTACATTTTGCCAATATCACACCACCTCGATGACTATAATCTTACAATCTTACAACCAGGTGGTGTATGTCCTCTAACAGCATTCCCTTTTCAGATTGTTTTAGCCATTCTAGGTCCTTTCCATTTTCATATAAAATTTAGAACTTCATCTTTAGAGGGTATTTCAAAGTATGGTGTTTCACTGCATTGACCTGCCAGAAAAAAGATCAAACTAGATCCAGAGATGGAAAACTTCGACACGATGTGGAGGTTGACTAGTTCTGGGCAGTGATGGGGAAATGGGCTGTGACTGAGTTATGGCCTTGGTCTGTCTGTAAATGACTGGCCCATTGGAGACGTGCTCTCCATGAGCCACTCACTCCTCAGATCTGTGATGTGTTTTGTTTAGGAGATGAATGTCTCTCAGACATGCATGTGATTCTTTTACACTGTTAATCATAGAGACAATCAACCTTCAAAGTCGTGCCTCTGCCTCACTCCTTCCTTTCACCAAATCCTGGCTCATAGCCGGGGGTTACTAGTAGGAGTCTTGTCATCTCTGGGTGAGTTGGCCTGGATCACACACTGGAACCCACACGAGTGCAAAGAGTGGTAATAAAGCACTATGAGAGCTCTGGAGATTTGGAAAAGGATGAAGTTCTACACCTCAGTAAGGGGTTGTTATTAATAGCGACCTTCCTAATATTTGAAAGAGAGTATCTGGGCATGTGGGACTGAGGCTGTCTTCATGACTCCACAGTTACAGTCAATCACATGAAAAGGGCAGTTTTTCCCTTTTGCTGGGCATCAGTTGTACCTCCATTTGTGAACACAGGGTAGATGCATGTGGGAAAATGAAGAGGAAACAGTCCAGATCAGAAATTTCACCAGTATCTGTGTCATTCATGAGATAAAATTTTATTTTTTTTTCTTTTTTTTATATAAATTTATTTATTTTAATTGGAGGCTAATTACTTCACAATATTGTTTTGGTTTTGCCATACATTGACATGAATCTGCCACGGGTGTATATGTGCTCCCCACCCTGAACCCCTCTCCCATCTCCCTCCCCATGCCATCCCTCTGGGTCATCCCAGTGCACAAGCCCCGAGCATCCTGTATCATGCATTGAACCTGGACTAGCGATTAGTCTCACATATGATAATATACATGTTTCAATGCCATTCTCCCAAATCATTCCACTCTCGCCCTCTCCCACAGAGTCCAAAAGACTGTTCTGTACATCTGTGTCTCTTTTGCTGTCTCGCATACAGGGTTATCGTTACCATCTTTCTAAATTCCATATATATGCGTTAGTATACTGTATTGGTGTTTTTCTTTCTGGCTTACTTCACTCTGTATAATAGGCTCCAGTTTCATCCACCTCATTAGAACTGATTCATATGTATTCTTTTTAATGGCTGTGTAAAGGGCAATGACCACCTCCCCATCCTCTCTCTCCCTTGGTCTCTGTTCTGAGGTCAGAGCCCAGATTAAGCCAGCTAAGTACAACATTATCATCAGACCAGCCTTCTGACTTTCACCTTCTCCAAAATGCTGAGATGTCCAGGTGGCTAATGTCATCTTCCCCATGCAGAACTGATACCCATAGAAGCTAATCTTTATCCCTATGCCTGATCCCTGGGCTTGAGCCCTCCTCATTCATACCTACAAGAGAGAAGCCAGGCCAAAAAGAGACTGCACGACCCAACTCGTCCATGCCATTCATCTAGACATTACTGAGTACCCTGCAGTACTCAGTCTTGCTAGCCATGGGGATACTTGCTATCAAGAGACAGCACCCAGACCTAGAGATTATCATACAGTATGAAGTAAGTCCGAAAGAGAAAAATAATACTGTATATTAACGCATATATGTAGAATCTAGAAAAATGGTATAGATGATCTTATCAGCCAAGCAGAAATAGAGACACAGATGTAAAGAACAAATATATGGAAACCAAGGGGAAAAAGTGGGGAGTGGGGAGGAGAAATTGGGATATTGGGATTGACACATACATACTATTGATACTGTGTATAAAATAGATAACTAATAAGAACATACTGTATAGCACTGAGAACTCTACTTAATACACTGTGGTGACCTGAATGGGAAGGAAATCCAAAAGGGAGGGGATGTATGATTCATTTTTCTGTACAGTCGAAACTAACACAACATTGTAAAGCAACTAAACTCCAATAAAAATTTAAAAAAAAAAAAAAAAACAGAGAGAGAGATGGCATCCACCCCTGAGCACAACACAGCTGACAGTGCCTGAAAACACCCTTTCAGAAAAGGGAGTCCTTTACCTAACCAGCTTTACAGCAAATGCTAAAGGAACTTCCCCAAGCAGCAAACACAAGAGAAGGAAAAGACCTACACAAAATAAACCCAAAACAATTAAGAAAATGGTAGGAGGTTCACACATATCGACAATTACCTTAAATGTAAATGGACTAAATGCACAGACCAAAAGACATAGACTGAGCAGATGAAAACACGTTGGTGTACACACTTTCACTTACCACATCACTCTGCGTAACCCCCCGAACTGTATGTAATCATTTTATACTGTTAGGTTAATCATGTTTCCATTATGGCTTGCAGTTGTAATGATCTTTTAGTTTTTGTCTGGCTATTGATGGTGAAACTGTAGTAAGTCTTCTAGTATTGTGATTTTTGCTTAATAAAGAAAAAAAAAAAAAAGGAAAGGTGGTCCTGAAGCTGGTGTGTCCTCCATCGGTAAGGGGATGGGGCAGCTGAAGGGCAGCTTTTCATCCATGTTCTTTATGGGTGCTTCACTTCACCACATCATAGCCATTCTTGCTCTCCTCCAGGAAATGCTGCTATGGAAATTATACTAATTTCCTTTATCCCCGTGGATGAGCCAAAGGAAGCAGCAAAAGGTTTTTCTGTGGCTCAAGGGGCATTTCTTATAGTCATGAGGTTTAACATATTTTAATATTGTGTGCACTGAAAATAATAAAGGGCTAGATTTAAAACAGGCAGGGCAGTTGGCTGTGAATAGAGAAAGAGGATCCCAGTTGAATAATACACCTTCAACTTCAAAAAAACTATGAAGGGATTCAATTTGTAAAACCAATCAGTCTTCAGATATTGAAAATAAAGTCAGTTTGAACAATTCTTTCCTTTATTCCCATCCTTTGCTGAATGAAATTAAGAAAGGCATATCACCACTCCACATGCAAGATAAAACACCATTTCACACAAAAAGCAGTCTCACTTTTTTTCAAAGTCTGGAGCCTCCTATGTTAATGTTGGAATTATTATCGAGCTGCAAATTGGAGCCAGTGGCATGTCAGTGTGTTAACTACAAACTCTGAAAGCGGGGTGGCAGGTGGGGATCTATCACTTTATTTTCAATCATGTCTTCACATGATACAAACCACATCCTCCATCCAGAGCTAACTATGTCCCAGACAAAGAGGAGATGCAGGGACCCAGAGAGCCATCAACTTTCAGAAGTAGTGGGACAGAAAATGAAATGGAAAAGCCCCAACAGGCAGCAAACCTGGCAACAACAAAAGGCATTTCAATGACTAGAAGGAGATTTAGCTTGACCCTTGTAGAAGCTGAAATAGAGATGGCTACTTCCTGGGGGAGCTCAGAAATTGTAATAGACAGATCAGAACATTAGCTTCAACTTTTTGTTTAAAAAGCCACCACGACCTCTTCTTCCATTGCCGAAGTGGTCACCTTGCCAGGGTTATATCTGTGCAGTAAATGTACCCCCACCGTCTGCAGGAGTCATCAATGTTTTACCCAGTTGGCATGGGTAACAGTCACCAAGGGCTGTGGGATAAGGCTAGCTGGGAAAAGACAATCTGCCGGATGCTCTCTTCAAGAGCCCAGGAGCAGCGGAGGCTGCCCTGCAAGGCAGAAGTAGGATAAGGAGGTCTTGTTAGGGACAGAGAGGTGAAGATGCAGCCAATATCTCAGCTTCCAAGGCCAGGAAGAAGATCACAAAACAAGACATAAACTCGTTCCACAAAGGTACTCTAGAACCATTCTACACTAATTTTTAAAGGGCAGTTCTGGCCATCCCACTGAAATAAACCCTTGACACCATTACATAGTGAGAAGGCCAGGAACGGGCAGAAGCAGAAAAACGCAGAGGATTCCAGGACTGCATTAGGGTGACCGAGAGGACAGGGGCAGTCACTGGCCTGGGGGAGCCCATGGCCACCCCTTCAAACCCCATCAGGAACTATGGGTCTGGCAGGGAAGGGACAGGAAGAGAGAAGGACTGACAACTCACAGACAGCTTTCCTTGGTCCTTCGTGCACATAAAGAAAGAACAGGAAGGTAAAGGGGTCAAGGTGAGGGCAGCACCCAACTCTGGGATGTTCTGTCCACAGCCTGACCCAGATCAAGGCGAGGGCCTGCAGAAGAGATGCCATTCCAACCTTTCGAAAGGGCTGCACCTTACACCCACCAACAGATTTGCATTGTTCCAAGCCTGGGAGTGGTGCTTCCCAGGTGGCATTAGTGGTAAAGAACCCACCTGCCAATGCAGGAGACTTTAGGGATGTAGGTTTGATTCCTGCATCAGGAAGATCACCTGGAGGAGGGCATGACAACCACTCCAGTATTCTTGACTGGAGAATCCCATGGACAGAGGAGCCTGGGGGGCTACAGCCCATGGGATCGCAAAGAGTCGGACATGACTGAAATGACTAAGCACGCAAGCTTGGGAGTGGCCAATTGAGATAGAAAATTGAGTAAAAAAGGATACCTCCCTAGCATTTAGCAGATTATGAATATTCTACAAACAATGCCGCAAATGGCCCCCTTGGGTCAGGGAACTGGGGATGAGAGGCTGTGGAAACACAAGTCTCCCAGGTGCTGGTTCAGAGCTCCCAGGTGTCCATGTCAGAGCCTCTGCAGCTACAATCCTGGGAACCTACATACCTTCCATCAGGACAGCAACCCTAGAAAACCTCCCAGAATGGACCACAGGATCTGGAAACGTGGTGCTGGCATAAATAAGTTACCCCAACTTTATCACTGGAAGCAGGATTCCATGTTCCCTAAGCAAGATGCCTCCAGACATGGGCAGTAGGGCTTAAAGAGTATGACTCCTAAGTCCTTGAGGGACAACGCCTTTGTTAAAGAGACTAGACTCAGTCTGCATGCATACAACTGTCCTTTTGGGAAATGCAACATGGTATGAAGTGACTTAGAGACAGAATGGTCTCCAACAAACTGAATTACTGAGAGAGAAAAAAAAATGGAGGTGGGGAGAGTATCAGATAAAGTTCTTTAGTTGTAAGCAATGCATATCAGAAGGAAGCACGCAAGGGAAGGAGGGAGGGAAGGGGGAAAGAAAAGAAAGAAGAGAAAAGAAAGGAAAAGGAAAGATCCCAGGAAAAGAAAAGATAAAAAAGAAAGGAATTTATCAGATGGTTAAAGGGACACTCAGAGAATCAAAGGTCTTACGGACGACAGGAAGTCAGTCACCCTATGAACTGCCCTGTGTGACATGAGTCATGTACCCTCCTCAGGGCACAGAACTCAGGACAACTCTACTCCAGATTCAAAGTCCAGGAGAGGGTATCTGGAAGGTCCAGCTCAGGCACGTGCCCACCTCTGGTCTAGCTCTGTGAGCAATGATCCCTGCAACCTGGTACAGGAAATTCCTCAAAAGTCAAGAAGGAGCCTTACCAGAAAAGGAAGAGAAAAAAAAGGAAGGGAGGAGCCAAGTTGCTGAAATAAAAGAAGCCCATCATGTACAGACTCTTGGCTGCTTGGCACACGCTTGCCTACATATTTAGATTCATGAACACACACACGTGTGCCCATACACACACACACATTTTATACACACATGTCTGTCCAGAAGGCAGAATAACTTAGGGCTTTAGAACCAGACTGTCAAGGTTGGAGTTCTGTCTTGACTTTGAGAGAGCTACTTAAACCTTCCATGTCTATTTTCTCATTTGTGAAACAGGGGTGCTATCCCTATGAAGGCTTGCTGGTAGGATTAAACAAATAATGCCTGTGAAGTTTTAGAACAGCATCTGACAGCCAGTAAGAGACCAGGAGGTGTTCACTGTAGAGGTTTCCTCACACACACTTTTTAAAAATTCCTCCATCTAACACTGTGTTACGATCTCATCCCTTCTCAAAAGGAAGCAGCCCAAAGTCATTTCTAGTTACTGCATCCAACTTCAAGGCCAGGATTTCTGGGTAATGTTCACTTCTCCCACTCAATATTCTACCACCTACAGACTAACTGGTAAATTTACTCACCACCAACACACTCTACTAACAATGGGAGAAAGGAAGAAGAAAAAGATAATTTCAAGATGATATGATTCAGAAAGCAAGCAAGGAGATATAGAAAGAATACTGTTCTTTGTACCACCCCACTCCCAAACTCAGAGGGATGAATGTCAGATTCTAAAAATACCTGGCCCTGGGCATTAGAAGGAGTTTCAGGAACAGAGGGCTGAGCTCAGTGGGAGCATTCCTAAGAACATCTAACACTCCTGGCTCCTATTCTGTGCTCACCAACAACCTTTTGATAATCAGAGCTGTTCCAAGGCCTCCAACAGTCTCTAGCAGAACAACATCACCACCTGGTCATCTGGTAGACCTTTGTCCACTTGCAACTAGTAAACTGACTTATAGTATACACCTATATGAAGTTAACATGAGGTTAGTCTGACCAGAGCAGTTTTTTAAGGAACTAATTTTCTTCACATAAACAAAGGTCCTGGGACCAGATATTGAAGTGGTATGGAAACATATAATCTTATTTATCTCTTATCCTAAGGCTGGAGAGTTCCAAAGTGCAGAGAGTAAGAGTTCAGGTCTCTCAACTATGTCCACCTCACCAAGACTCTCAGTATTCCTCTTAAGACAATCACCCATTCACTCTTTCAGCAACATCTTATAAGCCCCTTCTCTGTGATGGGCTCCATAATGTGAAAGAAAGGTAACTAAACCAGGAGTCAAGAGACCTAGCTTTTACTCCCAGCTGTGTGATCCTGGACCACTGCCCTTCAAGACTGCAGGTCCCATAGCCACACAAGGAGGCAGGACAGAATGATTTGGCATGTCTTATTCAGCCTGAATCATGGCCCAATTCTACACAAGTTGGGGGAACTCACAATCCAGCTGGTCATTTCTGGTCAACAGCATCCTTTGCCAAGTCCAGCAAATCTGCTAGATGCCTTCTGGAGGGAGGTATGGCCAGGCCCAGATGGCTTATTAAAAGCAGGAAGTTTTTGTGATGGCAAACTAGACATCAAGGAGAGACATGCAAGTTAACTGAAACATCTGAGCTTCCCATTTACTTTGAGATGATTTTTAAATTTCATTTTGGCTAAAGAAATTAGTCCATCTGTCTGACTTCTGGAGCAATTAGAGAACATAGAAGAACTTGAAAGGCAGAAAATGAAACACAAACAAATAAGAGTGGGCAATATGACCAAGAAAGAAATGCTAAATGCCTCGGATGTGTCCCAAAGAAGAGATAGGAGGTAGCCCCTGGGAGTGGGCATGCAGACTGGACCTGACTGGGACAGTTCGTGGCCAGAGAGCTGCTCTGACCCTGATCTGCTTTGGGACTTCCAGGCAGCTGGGGTGGTGAGAAGGGAGGACAAAAACCTGACCTGGTTTCCCTCTTTATAAGCAGCAGAGAGAAGGGCTGAAGAAACCACAGGCACAATTTAAGGTGAACACACTTTTCTTGCCTGATACTTTCCAAAGGCTCACACTGGAGCAATGAACCTTCAACAATAGTGCATTCACATTTTGGCCTGGACTAGACAAGCTCTGGCCTGAAGGCAGAAATGGACACAAAGGAAGTCATCCACATCCTGGAGAGGAGTCAAAACGCTGTTTCAATCGGCACTGCTGCGCACAGCGCAGGAAAGTAGACTGAAGATGGAAAGGTCACAGGAAACCAGAGAGGTCAGCAGACATCCCCAAGGCCACACAGCAATCTAAAACATAAACACTCTTAACACCTGGTGTGATCTCTTTGTACAGGGCATCTAGAAAGTGGAAGGGAGGTTTCACAGAGAGCTGAAAGGCTGGGCATTTACACATCCACAGGAGGAAAAATACAGGGGATTTGGAGCTTGGTTAAGGTAGGGGGCCAAGGGAGTTATGGGGTCACAGTTATTTTTACACTACCTCTTGAGAGTAGCAATAAAGAGGAAAGGCAAAGAGATAAAGCAGTACAAAGGGAGTGCTGGCAGGCAGTGTGATGGCCAATGAGGTGCAGAGCACGCTCCAGGGTGCAGGAAGATGCTGGGCCTGAGAGAAAGCACACAGGCACTGCCTGCCAGGTGCCAGCACTCTAAGTCTGCTCAGAGGTTTTTACACAGAGAAAGAAAAAAATAGCTTTCTAATTAGCTCTAAAATGAGTGCTCTGACTTCCCCCTCATTCTGTGATTCAGCTTCTCTGAAGCATCTCCCAGCCCCCTTTGCCAGAGGGCTGGGGAGACCCTACTCAGGTTCTATCTAATAAGCACCACTCATCCCAAGCTGAGAAGTGGTACCCAGTGATTCACGCACAACCAACCCACCTGCTCCCCCTGGGTGCCTAGGGCTGATGGGTCTGACCCATGGATGGAACGCCTTGAATCCAGAGCCAGTTGCCAGAGGAGCAGAAAACCCTCTGACAGGCGGTTTGTGGCCACCTGGGGCCCTCCTGGGTCTGTTTGCCACTGTGAGAAGGAGAGAAAACTGTGGTAGAGACTATCACCAGGGTCTGTGCCCTGACTACCGCTGGGACTGCACTGTGGACCCTGAGGAAGACAGCCCTGCAAAGAGGGTACCTCCACTCTCAATCGATCCTAGAACTCCTGACAGAAGAGCCATCAGGCAGAACCAGAGGGCCAATGGGATACCATCTCGATTCCTCCCTCCATATCCCTGGGGTCCATCTGCTCCACAGCCCCCTTAATGTCCCTTTACACCCCTAGCCCAGCCCCAGGAACAGGGCTAGAAACTTCTAGAAAGCCCAACCATCTGCATGTCACCACTCCCTTCCTCATGCACCGCCTTCCTCCTGGGCTCCCCTTCTTGCTTTGAATCGGGCACTCACTCCTTGCTGTCTGCCCTGTGTTTTCCCACAAGGAGGTTCTTTCCTTTTCCACATGTCCAGGTCCTCAGATGCCTGGAGTTCAATCCAGGCCTGACTACTCCCCACCCAGGGGTTCCCCAGCATTCCATCATCATCTTCAATCAAATCCCCCTAGGAGGGGCCCCCTGTGCTGGCTTGGAACAACAGCCCAACCTGGACAGGACAGTCTACAACTAGATTGGACCTGATTTCCTGGACTTCTCATTGTGCATCAGCAGTTCAGGCCTTTCACACCACACATGGCTTCCCTGTGCTTAATTTCATTCATTGAAATGAAATGGATAGTCCAAGTTCCATAAAAGCTGCTACTTTGGGGAAGTGGTAGGTTCTTAAATATTTGTTGAATTAGCAAATGAGTGCATGAATGAAAAACAGACATTCTCAAAGACATTTCCCCCAAGAAGTATTGTATATGTGGTTGGTATATATCTCTGAACTCTTGTATGTCAGAATCAGTCATTCTATTGTCTTTTCTCTCAAATAAAAACCAGCTTGGTTGGTTATAAAATCTTTGGATTCCAACTGTGTCTCACGGTGGGTAATCTAGTTTCTTTAATTATGTGCTTATGTTGGTTTGGGCAAAAACTTTGCTTTGTTCAGGTTTTTCCATAGCTGCTTACAAAAAAAAAATCTGAATGAACCTTTTGACCAACCCAATACATAGGAATTTTTACTTTTGTCCTTGAAGTTCAAAAATGTAGCCAGACCTCCTGAACCCACTGGTCAGTTTTAACACTACTAAACATGATGAACCTAGACATTGGGTACCTCTTGATGCTCATCATTTCATGCACAAAGCACCACCTACAAAGTATTCTTGCCAAAAATATTGAGCCAAAATCAAGGTTCTGGAGCTGACTTCCATTTTCAGGAAGCAAAGAAGACAAAACTACGAATTAAATGACACTATCAGGAAGTTAATAGACAAATCTAGATGATAGGGAATTCTATAAAACAACTGATTCCATTTGCATTGTATGAAAAAATAAAAATAAAAGGGAGTGTGCTCTGGATTAAAATAAGTGTTAAAAAACAAATATTTATTATCTCATAATTTCTATGGATGAAGAATTCAAAAGTGGAATAGCCGGGTAGTGGTGCTCAGGCTCTCTCATAAGGTTGAAGTCAGGATGTGAGCTGGGCTCTGGACTCATCTGAAGGTTTGCCTGGATCTGAGGAAGTGCTTCCAAGTTTGCTTACTCACAAGGCTGGTAAGTTACACTCGCTGTTGGCAGGAGGCCTGAGTGCCTCCCCATGCAGACCTTTCCACAGGCTGTTGAATGTCCCCATGACATGTCAACCAGCTTCCCTCATAATGAACCCTCCAAGGGAGCGCACAGTGGAGCACTCATGTCTTTACAACCCAGATCTGGAAGTCACACACTGCTACTTCTGCCACACACCTTATCAAATCAAGCCACTAAATCCAGCCCACATTCAAGAGGAGGGGAACTGGTCTCCATCTTTTGAAGGGGAAAGTGTCAAACAATTTGAAGACATACCTTAAAACCACCATAGCAAACAAATGCAATGTGTGACCTTTGGATCATGATTAAGACAAACCAATTGTAAAGACATTTTGTAAACATTCAGGGAACTGTTCTTGTGGATAGATACTAGACAATGCCAAAGATTATCGTTAATTAAGTATGATAATAGTGTTATAGCTACAAGAGAAAACACATACATTTTAAGAGATAGATCAGATCAGATCCGTCGCTCAGTCGTGTCCGGCTCTTTGCGACCCCATGAATCGCAGCATGCCAGGCCTCCCTGTCCATCACCAACTCCCGGAGTTCACTGAGACTCACGTCCATCGAGTCAGTGATGCCATCCAGCCATCCCATCCTCCATCCGTCCCCTTCTCCTCTTGCCCCCAACCCCTCTCAGCATCAGAGTATTTTCCAATGAGCTAAACATATAAAGAGGATCATATTATATCTGAGATTGGCTTCAAATTACTTCAGCAAAACTTAAAAGGCAAGAAGCAAAAAGAAAGAAGAAAAAACAGGAAAAGGAATGGAGGAAAGTGAAGAAAATACGGCAACACTCTGACAACTGTTAAAATCTGGGTGATAAGTACAAGGGTAGGGCAGGGGGACGTTGCCATACTCTCTATTTTTATGCTTGAAATTTTCATAATAAAAAAATGTTTTTAATGCTACCAGACTAATAGCTAGATACAGATCTCATACATCTCGCCTAGAGCATGGCAAGAGCCCTTTCAATTTGCATATACATATCTTCTCTCAGCTCAATATTTTCTTTTGTGACATCTTTATTCTTTCTATTTCATCTGCTCTGCTCTCTTCTCCAAGAGCCCCAGTTATCCTAGCATTCACCCTCTGCTCTCCGTGTCTGTCATCTTTTCCCTCTTCGGACTCCTTTGCATTCAGAGAAGGTGTCTTGTATGTCTGCTGATCAGCATCCTGAGTAAACCAGTGAGAGACTATGAGAGTAAGTAGGGGACTGGGTAGTGGAGGACCTCAAAGAGCAAGGCATCCCTGTGGGGCTGTCAGAGGAGGAACCTTAACAGGAACTGCCTCCTTATGACCTTCCTCTCCTCCTGACAGGCTTCTCAGCATCCAAGAAAGATCCCCCTTCACCAACATCCATCAGATGTGAGTCCCCTAGCAAGGCCCCAGAAATACCTCATGCCTAACTCTTCTCTAAAATCAGCATGAGTTTAGGAAGAAAAGACCATAACATATTCCATGCTGGCTTTCTTTATTTCTTTGTCTTTGCTTTCTTTTCTTTCTTTCTTTTTTTTTTTTTGTTTGTTTTTTCCTTTGACAAAATATGTGTCCATTCTCAAACAACTTTTGCCATTTTTAATCTCTACTGCTCCCTTCCTGCCTCTAAGCCATGGTATATTAACAAGGGTCTGAAGATCTCTTTGCAATAACAGCAACACAAAAACATTTGCCAACCTGCAACTGTAGGTCTATTTTGTCATAAGCAAACTGGGGCCTCTATAAGCTGAAGAGAGGCCCCACATCTTCATAATGGTACATACTTTATTTTTCCTATCCCTCAGTTTGTCAAGATCAAACCAGTCAATCCTAAAAGAAATCAATCCTGAAAATTCATTGGAAGGACTGATGCTGAAACTGAAGCTCCAATACTTTGGCCACTTGATATGAAGAGCTGACTCATTGGAAAAGACCCTGAGGCTGGGAAAGATTGAGGGCAGGAGAAGAAGCAGGTGACAGAGGATAAGATGGTTAGATGGCATCACCGACTCAGTGGACATGAGTTTGAGCAAACTCTGGGAGATAGTGAAGGACAGGGAAGGCTCGCATGCTGCAGTCCATGGGTTTGCAAAAAGTCTAACCAAACAGCAACTGAACAACAACAGTTTATAAGGATCAAAGAAGCATTTCCTGAAGACATGCCCTAGTGTTACACCTTAACTGAAAAAAGGGGAGAGAAGCAAAACCAAGTCATGACAGAATCATCAAAGCTAGCATCCACTTCTATACCACCAACTCTCTGACTCTGTAAGACAGGTCTTCAGTCTCTGGTGCTGGAAATGCAGAGAAAGATAACCAGTGGCGGGAACTGTGTGTAACCCACACTCAACCACCCCTGGCCTTAATACTATCTGGGGACTGTGGCTGGAGGTTAGAGAACTAGCAGCCATCGTGCAGTATCTCGTAGGCCACACCAAGGGGGCTTCCAGGGAGTGTGGACTTTGTTCTTTAGGAAAAAGAAACCATGAAGGACAATCTCAGTTGCATTCTAGGAAGATCGTTCTGTCTACAGAAGATGAATTGGAAGAGGAAAGACTGACAGTAAGAAACCTCTTAGGAGGTTGTTGTAAAGTCCAAAGTATCAATTATTACTTTAATTTGAGGAATGTTGACATGCCTAACCCATGCCTGTGGACATTTCCAGACCACAGCCTCTGATGTCAATAAAAGAGGCCATCAGTCTCATCAACTCCCCAGACTCTGTAATGGTATCTCTCATCGTCCATCAGAGCAACTGCAGGAGACTTAAACAGCAACCTTGAATCCATCAATCTAGAATAAAGTAAATTATTTTGAGACATCAGTGCTTTAGTTATTATCAGCCATTTGTTACGTATGACCCTTCTCATTACTCACCTGGATGCACAATGAATGAACCACAGCATCACAATCAAGACAAGAGAAGCCAGGGGTGTATGACCCTGGGGAGTGCCCATGGAGAGGGAAGGAAGGAACTTGAAGTAACCAGACAGCTATCAGAATACGCTCAACCTGTCTCTGGTTCTTTGAGTAGAAGCTTTCCATCAGCCTCCTGCCTAGGCTGCCCTCACCCAGGGCTCCTGCCAACTGAGATGGAAAGAACCACTGGGCTTCTACTTCCCAGTCCCAGAGCACAGAGACTTATTGGATTAAAGGCTTCCTAATTGGATTTTCTTGGCGTTTTCTCTTGGAAGATTTTAGTACTCTCAACTGTGAACTTGCTGGAGTTTGCTTGCTTGTGTGTGTTTCCTTATAAAGCAAAGAATATTCCATATTGCAGACCCTTGTCTCCATCTGTGAAGCATGTAGAATGAAAATGTGGTCTCAGCCTCTTCTGTCTCCTCCTGTGACCTAGACAGATCTGACCAAAGTCATGCTTGTGACCCCAGCGCCTAAGGACAAAGCACATGAATGAGTCTTTGAAGGTTTGAAAAGCTCCTAATTGCCTCCTCTGCTTGTACCATCCCACTCTGCTCAGTCATCATGGTGGAGGTAGGAGTAGCTGCTCTTCTGACCCAAAGAACTTTTTTTGTTTCTCCAACTTGAAAGTGGGCCCTGACACCAACTTAAAGCTGTCTCTTACCTGCAAACTCCATTCTTCTCGGGGAGGTAATGCACTTCCCCAAGAAAGGATGGAGTTCTCATCTGGGAGATGAAAAAGGATTTTTAAAGATGGGAGCAGATGACCACAACATGGGCAGTCAAAGATATTCCTGAGATGCAAGCATGGTATATGAGTCACAGATGCCACCCCAGCTAAAAATAACTGGACTTTTCCTTCAAAGACCCTGATGCTGGGAAAGATTGAGGGCAAGAGGAGAAGGGGGTGATAGAGGATGAGATGGTTGGATGGCATCATTGACTCAATAGACATGAGTTTGAGCAAACTCCGAGAGATAATGAGGGACATGGAGGCCTGGCGTACTCCAGTCCATAGGATTGCAAAGAGTAGGACTCAACTTAGCAACTCAACAACTACAGTGAGGTAATGAAGTCTAGGCTGGGCCCCCACATCTCTCTCCCACCACTCCCCATCACTCACTCTTGCCCAGCTAGTTCCACTGTGGGGGTCCTCACTGGGGAGTTGCAGCAGTCCAGGTGCAAAGAGAAGCTGCCGCCATGTGTCTTACTGGGTTGGAGCTTACTGATCACTTGCCTTCAGCCAGCACACACCCCACCCCCCACCCCCCACCATGGCATGGAGACAGGTACGCCCCTTGGAGACCACGGCTACCAGGCAAGAGGATGCCTACAGTGCTGCCAAAAAAGCATCTGCATTTTTTCACTGAGCACCAAATCCAGATTCTAGTTAGATTCAACTCCCAGTTACACAGAATGCCCTAACCTGGAGGAAGAACTACAAATTATCACAAATTGCAAGTAGTCCAAAAATTTGGGCTACAGGGAGTCTGAGGAACCAATGAAGGCTTTGATGTGTTTTTTCAACACCAAGCAGTTGTGTGATTGAGTGGATCTTGCATTGGCATGGCAGTGAGCCTGCCAGCGGGCCCTGGGGAGTGGGTGGTAGATCAGGACCATGCCGCCACCAGCAGAGACTCACCATCTCACCCAGCTGGGAAGAGTTTGGGAAGAGTTCACGTGTTTCTCTTGCCCAATCAGAGGAAGAGCCAAGTCGAAAGAAGAACTAAGAAATAAATAAATACACAAAAGAATATAAATTTAATAAATCGATTTAAAGAACTTCTGAAGAGAGCAGAAATCATACATTTAGGTCTCTCTCCATCATTAAAACAGCCATTCCATAAGCCAGCCTGGAAAATTTAGAAAAATTTCCAAGAGTGCTCAGGAAAGGTAAATGGCTTCAGGAGAATGAGCTCATGTTTAGTGAGTGCCATCCATGTGACAGGCACTGTGCTGAACACGTTGCATACATGATCCCCTCTGATCCTTACAATAACTCCATGAAGACAGTACAGTTATCAGCCCCAGTTTACTAATGAGGAAACTGATGCTTAAAGAGGTTGAGTAGCCTGCCAACAGTCACTCAACTAGTAAGGCACAGAACTGAGATTTGGACCAGAACTTTAGCTCCTAAGTGCTGATTAAGACCACCTTCAAAAGGTGGAAGAGAATTGTTTCAATTGCTCATACTAGAGACTGACATATCTCCAACCTGCAAGGGTTGGGGAGACATCTTCTTCTATAAGCCCATGCTCAAAGTCCTGCCCTGACCTGCTTTAATCCACAAGCAATCCAGATCCATGTTGTTAATGCCTCAACCTTGATAGGAAAATACTCATGACATCCAAACCCCTACCTTCAGCCTGGCCCAGACAGTGTGTGTCAACCCACCCCCTCCCCAAACTCCCCAAATCCCACCGCAGGCCATGCAATGTTCACCCACTGATTGAAATAATGCAATTAGAGGATATAGAAAATCCATTCCACATGGTACCATCTGCATTCTCTTCTGACAGCTAATTTGATTGGCGCTTTTTAATCAATAAAGCACTCATGCAGCAGCCAGATAATTTGCCTCTATTTTTCCTACACCATTTGTAAGTGAAAAACACTCCGCCTCCCACCTCTGCAGTGACCCAGGGTGAAGTGGTGAAAACAAGCCCTATGAAATGGCAAAGAATATACTAAATGTGTGTCATTATGGGGCCACCAGGCCAATTCCCACGTCTGGAGGGGTGTTCTTCTTGGCGGAAGCAATGAAACCCACTCTTCTATTTCCCAGCCTTACCCATTCTCTACAGGTACAGAAATGAAGCCCAGCCTAGAAGTGATAGGTGGACCCAAGCAGTCTGTATCTGAGCAGAACTTGAATCTGGTTTTTATTACCATAGAGGAGAGTTTGAAGGTCAGTTTCTGGATAAGTGGATGGTTGGACAAATGTGAGTAGCTGAGTGCATGCAGGTATGTGAATCAGCAAAGGAGAGAAAAGAGAAAAAAGATTGGAAGAAGCAAAGAAGGAGAATGGGCCTCAAGGGCTGAATGTATGCAGAACACACGATTCCTCCAATACTGATGACACGACAGTGGTCACTGGTGACAATGTACCTGAGGTCAAATTGCCTAGAAGCAAGAACTGAGGCAGGGATTTGGGTCCACGTGATCTACTGATCAAATATTCTCAGGAATACTGATTGAACTCAACAAATATTATTAGGAGGACTGAGGACAAGGGAGAGAAAGGGGCAAGCAAGCGTGTGGCTGCAGCTGGAGGCAGGCTTCACCCAGACAGTGTGCATGCTCAGAACCACCAACCACCCCCATGAAGGTGGTCCCACCTTGAGCTGCGTGGGCGGACCTTTTGTACTTGTCAGTCAGTCATTCACCCCTGGGGTGACTGAGGTGGCAAAACTTCTTGGGCAAAGTAGCTCCCATTCGCCAGAGGGAAACTCCTAGAGAAGTTGGAGCACACGGCAGCCAGAGAATGGGAGCACTGGGAGAAAGGGAGCCAAATCAGGGGACAATAGCAGCCGGCACATCCTGTAACACACGCAAGAGCTGGAAAGCCAGAGAGACCACAGAGCCGCCCTCCCCGGGCGGGAATTCTGAGACCCAGGCTGTCACAGTGAAACTCAGGCACCCACACACATCACTCTGGCCAATCTTTACTAAGCTAACCGAGAATGGCACAAGGAGCCCATGTGACCTCCCTCCCAGCCCTCATGACTGAGGCTAACAACATGGAGTTTAGGAGATGCCTATGTCTTTAAGAAGACATCCAGTGCCACACTTCACATCTCAGAGTTGGCTTCTGACATCTTTGGACAACGCTCTCACTCTCCTTCACCCAGAGCATTGCCTCTCTAGGACAAACAGCTCCACATCGTGACAGATCACACTGCATCAGCTTCTGATTCTGGATCCTGAAGAAGGGAAACATGAGCGTGGCACTTTGCCAGAGAACCTTTGCGCGTGGGAGTCACTACATCAGTGTCACGGACACCTGCACCCTCTTACCTCCTGCAGGCCCACATGGTGACAAAGCGGCTCATTAATTTGAACATAAGTGCAGTCGATCATCCTGGTGCTTGGCCCGCATGATGCCAAGGAAGAAGCAGGGCTGCCCTGTGGAGTGTGCTGAGCAGGCAGATATTGGGAGTGGGCATGCCCAGCCACTATCAGAACACCACCGCCTGCTCCCAGAGCTTGGTGGCACACACACAGTGGCTGAGCGCAAACACAACCAGCACAAGAGAAGAAAATTCAGTGCCCCCCAAATAAAAGGGACATATCAGGAAACAAAAGCTATTTTCAAGGTTGATGACAAAGATACCTATACAGATGGAAGCACAGTGAAATCTCAGATGTGACTGCTAGAGGGCAGGTGTTAGGCAGTAATCCAAAGTTGCTACATGCAGAGCAACAGACCTACCTATGGGGGCACCTGTCATGCTTGGATGATGAGAACCCCTGAACACTCAGAGGGGTCCCTAAGGAGTCAGAGAGTAGAAGGGACATCATGATGGTAAAGCCAGACGAAAGGCACAATTAGCAACTGAAAAGTAAATTTTCCTCCTCTGGGAATGGAAGGAGTGGGAGGGGGGTTGGCTCTTCCAGTTGGTCCCTGTGACTTGGAGGTCCAGTGGGCTCTGCCGTGTCCCTGGGGGAGCACTGTGCACAATGGGGCAGAGAGCCTGTCTAAATGATGATGGGATGGGGCAAACACAGTGGCCATCAGACTCCACAAGCTGAAAGGACACAGCTCGGGGAGATGCACCATCATCACCCACTAGAAATTCATCCCTAGATGTGATGTGTTTGCTAATTTCAGATGCCCCCAAATAAGCAAAGAAACCATTTGACTATTACTTTCATTTAGGGGAAAAACAAAGGCCTATCAAAGGAATTCTCTCTCCTGAGAAAGAAGTTGAAAGTGAAAGCTGCTCAGTCATGTCCAACTCTTTGTGACCCCATGGATTATACAGTCCATGGAATTCTCCAGGCCAGAATACTGGAGTGGGTAGCTGTTCCATTCTCCAGGGGATCTTCCCAACCCAGGTCTTCTGCATTGCAAGTGGATTCTTTACCAGTTGAGCCACCAAGGAAGCCCAAGAATACTGGAGTGAGTAGCCTATCCCTTCTCCAGCAGATCTTCCGACCCAGGAATCGAACCAGGGTTTCTGCATTGCAGGCGGATTCTTTACCAGCTAAACTACATTGTTGTTCAGTTGCTAAGCCATACCTCACTCTTTGTGACCCCATGGACTGTAGCCCTCCAGGTTCCTCTGTCCATGGGATTTTCCAGGCAAGAATCTGTTGCCATATACTCCTCCAGGGAATCTTCCCGGCCCAGGGATTAAGCCCACATCTCCTACATTAGCAGCGGATTCTTTACCACTGAGCCACCTGGAAAGCAGGAAGAAGTAAACCAAAAGGAAACAAAAAATCCCCCTTTCCCAGGAGCACTGTTTCAAGCACAGTTCAGACTCAGAGAGTTCTGGGCTGTCTAAATTGGAAACGACCCAATCAGGGCAAATCTCAGTATTGCCCAGAAAGTCAAGGCAAAGAAGTTTACACTTCCTGCCAGACATGGAGGAAGAAGCCTGCCCTAGGAACTGCTAATAGCCATCATGGGCCCATCTAGGAAACCAGTCAAAAGACAGAGCAGAAAATGGAAAGAAGCTGTGTCCTTGATGACATCACTGAGTTCCCAGATTCATCCTCACTTGAACTTACATCTGGACTTTTCTGCTAACTGTACGAGCAGATTTCCTCCATAATTTAAGCAGGTTTAACTTTTTTCTTTCTTTCTTTCTATTTTGGTCACTTGTAACTCAAAGATTTATAATCATGACAATGACCTTAAATGTCAAAGCCCCATCTTCCCTTTTTCTGAGTTGGAAATTTTCTCAGCACAGTTGGAACTACTGTCTTCTTAAGAACAAACAGCATGGGGCCTCCTGGTTCTTCTAAGCCCCCGGTAGGACAATGATGCTGTGGTTTCTAGCCCTGTGTCAGGGACAAGCCCTGCTCCTGCTGTGTGACGAGTGCCTCACTTCATTGAGGTTTGATCTTAGGAAGCCGCAGCCTCTGCTGCTCTGCAAGGTGCACAGACAAGGCTGTCACCAGCCACAGAGACATCCCTTTGTAGGCACTGCCCCAGTGCTGAGCACGGGGGCGATGATGCTATTGAGCAGAGGCGGCAATGACTGAACTCAGCTCTTTGCTCCAACAGAAATCAAAGCCCTGGCTCCTCACCTCTCTTCCCTGGGAGCCCAACATAACATGACCAGGGACAAAAAGCCCCATTATCAGCTTTACAAATTGTCCTCCATCTATCTCCCCTTTCTGCTGTTTGGGGCTGAATGCAAGCATACTACCAGGCATGCACTGGACCAAGAATCACCCTCCTTGCTCGCTTAAGTGTCAATGGATATGGGAACTCTGAACAACTCCCCCAGAGGATTTTAAAGATTCCACTTGAGTTTCCATGGTAATTTTACAGAGCTGGCATTCAATGAGTGTTTGTTAAATTGAATTTATTGAAGAGTAAAGTGAATCAGATGTTCCCATTCCTAGACTGCATCACCACAGAAAAGTCCCTGGTCCAGCAAAGAGATGAGCTGGGAGTTGAAGGCAGGGAAATTCAACCGGATGGGGTCAAGGCTGTTTGCTCTTTGGAATGGAGACTCAGCTCTGGTCTCCTTCCCCAACTGTTCCAGGAAGATGGTGTTCTGTAAGATACCAGGGTGGCTCAGGTAAGAACTGAAACTCAGTTCTAAAAAGGACAACCCTCACTTCCAGCCTGTTCTGCCGTGACCAGAACAGTTTGTAGAGTGAGAGAATTTGCTTCCCAACACAGGCAAAGCCCTTTCAGTGGAAATACTCTGAGGGCCCTCTATGGATCCAACTTCCCTTCCAACTGGATGATCCTCAAGCTTTGGCTTTATTGAAAAGTGTTTTATACCCAGATTAGAATTTAACAGGCAAAATTGCTGAATGAGAGCAAAAAGTGAAAAGTCACCAGCCCCAAGAGGGAATCAATAACATACAAGTCGATAAGCACATAAGAAGACAAGCCATGGAGGCTCTTGGGAGGACGTGGGAAAGTGGTTAAAATTTTGTAACCCAGGTAGAGTATATTAATATATTATACTCAGGTTAATGTTCCTCTAGCCAGAGACCCAAACAAACATAAATGTCACCTCTGCCAAACAGGCCAAGCCTGTGGCAGCTGGGCTGCATTGCAAATAAGCCATATCCTTGGCAGAAATGTGAAATTAAACAGCGATTCCAAGGTGGCCTGCCCTTTGACCCCTCAGGCTCATCAGTCTCATCCATGAAAACCTTGCTCAAAGCCAACGCTGCTTGGTGGCTTTATCTACAAACCAACTCCCATTCCATTTGCAAAAACTGCCACTCGTCAGCTTTGTTAAAACTACCAACTGTCATTTTGTCAATAGGTACAGCCCATTTCTGAGGTCAGATCGATTCCAGAACAAAGTTTTGAGTGACAACATTACCCCTGGAGGGGTTCCAGGAGATTTGGCATTTGCATCCCCCTCATGTTAGTGACAAAAAGTTCTCCATGATGGATATACCTGCAATTAATATTGAAGGGACAGTTAATGATTTCAAGGCACTGCTATTCAGGCCTCATATTTCAAATTTAAAACTCTCCTTTCAAAGTAGGATTAATTTTCAAAGACAAGAAATGAATGCTAACATATTAGGCAAAACAAGTTTTTTTTTTAACACCTCAAAAAAATAAAGCAAAGAAAATTAATATTAAGGACTCCATTCGGTTGAGACAACCCCATTATCCTTGAAATACTCACAGTAAGGTTGTATACTGGAGGCCTGTCTTGTCACTCCTTGTTTCAAAGGATTTGAGACCTTCGAATCATGGATTCCAAACTGCACAGTATATATACCATTCTAAAGAACATATCTGTTAGCAAGCGGGCCTTTTGCATGTGTGTGAATCCCATTCTTTCTCTTTTTAGTCCACTGGAGATTATAAACGTAAGTTCATGAACCTACAAGGCTCTGTCCTTTCAAACTGGCATATGCAGACAGCTATTAATATATTTCTTCTAAAGGAAAATTAGAAACTTACAAAGCAAAAAAAAAAAGCATTTAATATCTGAATCATAAAATCAATTTGGCTTCTGAATCTGGGGAAATTGCTTTCCAAATATAGTGACATTTTTCCCCAGGCAGAAAAAAAATCATTTCTGGCCCCAAAAGTCAGACAAACTGCTAGTGGTAACCAAATGAAACACTAATTCCAAGCTAAATCAGCAAGAACCAGCGTAAAGGAAAAATGGTATTGCGAAATGACATTGATGATAGGCAAAGATTTACGTTCCTTTTTCATCAAGAAAAAAAAAGAATAAAATGGGGGAACTGAAAATAACAATGGCAGACCATTGCCAGCTGCTGCACTACCTTGACCAGCTAAGAGAATAAGGAGCAGATAAAAAATCCCTCAGCCCCAAGCTTCATGAGGGGCATGCAAGAATACTCTGTTAACTTCTTCTGACCACTAGGGGCGCTGTGAAGATAGAGAAGAAGCTTCTCTTTGACCATAAGGCATACAGCTGGGAGTCCATGGCTATGCCCTGTTATACCTGACCTGTTGTTTAAATTGCCTAATGTAGACTTCTCTCAGAGGTCTCCGTTGGGACTTGGGTCCCCTGACATCTGCAGCAATGGGAGCAGAGAAAGCAGGCCAAGAACTTGGAGGCACAGAGTAAGACCAATACATTTGACAAGATAAATTTGCCACCCACCTCATTCTATAAACACATAAAGTTTCCCTTCCCAAATTTCTCTAGCTAGCTTTGTCAGACCAGTGGAAGCTAAAGGATTACCCCTAGAGAACCCAAACCCAACGATTCTACCAAAGCTGTGGCACCTGGCAATTTAGAGACCGTTTATTGCAATACTGATCAGTCCTGATTGCAAATCCCGCAACACAAAGCAGCCACTGTTAGTAACAATCTCTCATCTGTGCAGAGACCTCTGGGTCTCCCAGAGTTATGCTTACAGTAAATTGCCTCCACCACCCACCCCAGCCAGATGTATGAGTCCAACAGGAGACTCTCAAGCTCTATTATCACCCATTAAAAAACAGGTTAAGAGAGAATGTAAACCAAGATAGATTATGTAATTAGGCTCTAATAAGACTTAAGCAATTAGAGAATGAATCTGGGTTCGTTTTCTTTTTGTTTTGATTAGCACCTAAAGAGCTGCTGGGAAATTTCTGTGTGTCCTTGACTCTGTCCTCCCCCTTCTTCCTGACCTCAGACTTTGCATGGGGTCTGGAGAAGCCGGAATGAGGCTGCTAGCAGACTGAAGCCAAAGAATGGCTTTAGACAAATTGGTGGGTAACAAGTAGGGAGTCCCAAGGGCAGTTAAATGGCTAAGCTACAAAGTTCTGAGCCTCCAAACCCTGCCTTCTGTCCCCTGTCTTTGCGGAGTCTCTGGGAGTAGTTTCTGCATAGAAGACAAGAGAGGATAATAATTAATTGAGCCAACCCCTCCCCATGAGCCACTCGGGTTGTTGAACAGACCAGTGAGATGGAAAGGGCCTTTGCTCTGGGCTGAAGGCAAGAGAGAAGGGCCAAAGAGTTTCTCCTTAAATATAGACAGATCAAAGGTCATGACCCAGCCGGGCCTTTTGAAGTGGGGGCAGCAACCCCTGGCCCTGCCTACTGCATCATGTTGGGAACAGGTAGAAGCAGGGAGAGAGCTGAGACTATGGGTGAGAGGTTTTCAAAGTCAGAGCTGGAGGTGCAAGCTCAGAGGCCGTGGTCAGGAGCGGATACTTGTAACTGTGGGAACAGACTCCCAGGCATCATGAAGATAGCACGGCAGACGCCCAGGCTGGGCCTCAGGGCAACAGGAGATGGTGGTCAGAGGTGGAGGGCCCTCCTTGGGGCACAGTGCTTATGAGCAGAAGTGCGCCAGGGGAACTGATCTTCATCAGTCGGCACTGCCTGGCAGAAGCCACAGGCTGGACTCCAAGCCTCTCAGGGAATGTGATGATGCTTGAAATTCAGAGGCACTGGAGGTGGGGGCAAATGAGAAGCCAGAAGGCATGGAGTCAGGTGTAAGTGCTCTTTCCTAGAGGGATTCACAAAGTGTGGATGTCTGAGTGATAAGCCCTGCTCGGAGACCAACCTGAGGGTTCCTAGCCACTGCCACCACCAGCCTATTCTTTTCTGTGAGTGACAATATGTGCCTGTGGGGGTAAACACAGCCCCGGGGGCACACAGGTAGTGTCCCAGTGCAGATTCAATTCCAGCCGCAAGCCCTCTCAGCTGAGCGCCTTTGAGCAGTGCACAGCCTGCTCAAGCGTCCAGCTGCTATGCGCAATACCAGCCACACAGACTGAAAGCAAGGCCCACCCATATGATACAGACCCCTAATGCTCACATTGTGCCCTTTCCAAAGCCTCCTACCCCATCTCCTGTGGAGGGATAAAGCAGGAGTCACTAGCCTATTTAGCTGATGAGGGGACACCACTGGGAACCACCGTTACAGAGTGTATCTGACAGCCCAGCTCTCCCCTCCCACTATCCCTACCAGCCTTCTGAGCTCAGTCACGAGGCAGAAGTATCAAAAATAAAATCATCACATCATCACTAAGTCACCCTGAACCTTAGAAATGACTTGAGTAGGGTTTAGGGTAGAAATACTTAAGCCTGGTATTATAACAGCTCAAGAGACATGGTGAAAATCTCATAACAACGCTTATTTAATCCACCTCCTTCTTAAGTTAAATGTGTTCTGCAGAGGGGAACAGGTCACAAAATCCTCTTCTCTCTGGGGGCTCCCAGTCCAGATCTGCAGGGATTCACTCCACCATGGGGTGAGCTGACAGAAGATTATTGGGAGGGGTGGGTGGAGGGGTAGGGGTGGGAGTAGAGATAGACCTCTATTTTGTGCCAAGAAGCAAGTTGAAGCTTGGTGCACTTTTCACAAAGCAATGCCAGGAGGGGACAGTACTGGGAAGACAACAGGACCCAGAGGGACCCAAGAAGTCCTCCTTTCTGGTAGGTGTCTGACCTACTTATCACCTAAAAAATCCAGGACATGAGCTTGCTCCCCAGTTAATTATTCATAAAAGCCTAAAACAGCAGGAATTAAAGCAAAATGTTGATGGACGGTGCTTTTTTGGAGAATCACTGTACAATTTCTGGGCCTGTGGTTGCTGCTCCAGTCTCTGAGGATGTCTGCGGTTTCATGAAGTGGAAGGAGATTTCCTAACTCGGGCGTTCCCTCCAATCACAGCCTGAACCTCTAATGTGCTGCCAGGGGTGAACACAGCCCTTGGGGCACACAGGCAGTATCCCAGTGCAGATTCGATTCCAGCCCCATGTGCTCCCTCAGCTGAGCACCACAGGCAGGCGAGGGCAGCCATGCTGCTCTGAAGCCAGGTCATGACCCATGAGAGGGGACCAGCACGAGGCAGAAAGAGTCTAGAAAAGGAGCCAGGACTCCACGTCTAGGAGGATCCGAGCAGCCTGGCCGCTTCCCTGGCCCAGGCGCCTGGAATGCCAACTGGCCTTTGTGGTCCTTCTGCTAGGTCAGCCCCAAGGACTTGGGCCCAGGGTACCTCAATAATGGCCGTCTTGCTGTCAGTCCTTGTCTCTGAGACCCCACCCTCCACAGCCACAGGGCTGAGGCAGGAGGCACATCCCGCCCTGCTTGCATACACGACCGTGGACCTGTGTATCCCAGCCAAGCTCAAAAGGCCACAGTCCTGAGAATCCACCCACTGTCCTTTCTCTACCCACAGAGCAGCCCCTCCACCAGGTCCCTGCTGACCATGCTTCACTTTCACTGCAACCATTTGGATGTCTGCTGCTGCTGCTGCTGCTAAGTCGCTTCAGTCGTGTCCGACTCTGTGCAACCCCATAGACGGCAGCCCACCAGGCTCCCCCATGCCTGGGATTCTCCAGGCAAGAACACTGGAGTGGGTTGCCATTTCCTTCTCCAATGCATGAAAGTGAAAAGAGAAAGTGAAGTCACTCAGTCATGTCCGACTCTTAGTGACCCCATGGACTGCAGCCTACCAGGCTCCTCCCCCCATGGGATTTTCCAGGCAAGAGTACTGGAGTGGGGTGCCATTTGGATGTCTACACCCTCCCAATTCCCCATTTACCAAGGCTCTCCCATCCTTCACCACCTACGTGCACCCCACCCTTCAGGGATCCCCTCCCTTGGAGACCCCACCTGCCACTCGCATCTGTCCCAGAGGTGCTCACTCTAAAGAACTCTCTCTTGGACTCCAAGACAGCCCCAGGATGCAGACCTCAGGCCCCAGCTTTTCTCTAGGACTACTCCAGGCCCTTCAGGCTAAGGACAAGACACTTTGGAAGAATTCCCTGTCCCAGAAGGCAGCACACGTTCATCAGAGTCAATACACAGTGTATTCCAAAACCATTTGTCATTCTAGAGGCCTAGTTATCAACTTCCCATCTTGTAAATATATCCCTCTGGGAGTTAGAACTGCTTCTTCTTGTTATCTAAGGAAATTGTGAAATACTAGTAGTGTTCAGTGGAACAGTTGTCAAATCTGGCTTTGGAGTGTCCCATATCGTAGAAATTAAATGTTTTCTTCCTCTCACCATATTGAACAGCTGAGGTTGCCGCAGCCGGTCATTAGAGAGACAGATGCTCCCACGTTCTGTGGGGCGGCTGTCGGGACAGCCACCAACTCCAGTAGCAGACGGAAGGGGAGGGAGCAAGGATAATCATTGACAAACTGGAATTATTGACTGTCTGAGAGGTGCTGGGCAAAATAAATTGCACCTAGAATAAACAGCCCTGCTACCAAATGCTCTGGGGCAATGCCATGGCCATTTCTTCTTTCTCTGCCCAAAACTCTCTGAGAGAGGGCCACAGACCAACTGTTTCTGCAGAAAGCTATTTGGAGTCCCGGGTGGGGCTTGGAATCTTTATCTCACAAAGTCTAATAGATGAGTTGCTAATGGAGTCAAACAAAGAGAGATCCACTGGTGGGTCAGCCACGTCGGACTTGCCCCACATCTCAGCCGCTAACAGAGGCTGGGGCTCCGGCTGGCAAGGGGTGCCCAACACTGGCAGTCGTCTTGAGCATCTCACCCTCCCAGGCACACCCCTGAGACCAGCCCACTGAGATGTTAAGCCAAGGAGAAGTCCACAGTGGCCCCAGAGGAGATAACAAAGAAGGCAGACTGACAAAGGGTTTGTGTTTGCCTAACTGCTAAAAATGTTCTATCAGAACAGGATCTTTGGATATTGTCCTCATTGGTGTGGAATATTAGAAAAAGTAGGAGTGTCTCCAGCTTCAAAGAGCAAAGTCATCACCTTATGGTGAACCCCTGGTCAGACTCCTGGGACCACAGGAGAGCAGGAAAGGAGAGAACCCCCTGGCCAGTTTCACCAGTAACCTCCCCACCACATTCCTTCTCGCCTCACAGACTTTCGTTCCCAGCACTAATGAGAAATATCTGAGATGCAGAACTGAAAGTCCTCTTCCCGTGCATGTGTAATTGTGACTATTTATCACAGTACAGGGATGGTGGGGACAGAGGGGTTTGAGGGCCAGTGCTGCCAGCACAGAACCCCCCAAATTTCACCCTAGCCTGCTACCAGCCACTCGGCTTCTAACTAGGTCAAGTGTCTAGCTTTTTTCTCATGCTTGGAGCCCTACACTTCCTTTCTTTATGAATTCAGGCTTTCAAGAAAGAGGAAGGGGAAAAAAGACCTTGTTCTAATCCTCATACTATTATAATTCTAAGATGGTCATTATAAAATGACCCCTTTAAAGGGAAACTGCACCACAATGAGCCAGCATTCTTTATAAAATCAGAAAAAGTAAATATGTTATCATAATACAAAGAAAAAGCCTTCTTTGCAGTCATTCCAGGACTGGAAACACTTCAGTACATTATTCACAATAGAGCCAAAAAATGGTGCCTGTGTTCTGAGTCCCACAAACTGTAGAGGCAGTCCTCCCCTCTGCTCCCTGCTCAGTACCCCACAAATAGGGCCAGAGGTCTTGAGGTCCCATACAGAACCTTCTAACAGGGGAACTAGACCCTGCCAGGGAACCAAAGGACCGAGGATGGATGGAGGCACCTACAGACATGACCATTTCTAACAGTGCCTTAACAGTCCCTAGCACTGGGACATTTTCTCCAAACTTCTCTGAAATAAAAGAAATTGGAATCGAAGAGTCCCCTCTCAGACAACTCACACTGCCTGGCTCCCCTTTCAAACTGGCCGCCCAGTGAGTTGGGGAAGATCTGAAGACATTTGTACAGGCAGCTTAAGGGAAGCCGAGGGGTGACCCCCCTCTCCAGAAGTTGACACGGGGGCTGGAAACCTGGACTCTAGCCAGCTGTGCTACCCAGGAACTACTTAACTCTGGGCTTATTCTCTCCTCGGGGCCTTTGCTTCCACATTTGTAATGTGTGTATATGTGTATGTGTAATGATGGGCACGGAGAAGGCAATGGTGACCCACTCTTGCCTGGAAAATCCCATGGACGGAGGAGCTTGGTAGGCCGCAGTCCACTGGGTCTCGAAAAGTCGGACACAACTGAGCAACTTCACTTTCACTTTTCACTTTCATGCACTGGAGAAGGAAATGGCAACCCACTCCAGTGTTCTTGCCTGGAGAATCCCAGGGACAGCGGAGTCTGGTGGGCTGCCGTCTACGGGGTCGCACAGAGTTGGACACGACTGAAGCAACTTAGCAGCAGCAGCAATAATGGGCAAGGTCTGGACCACACATTCTATGACCATAACTGGCCAACCTCTCCCCCACCCTAAATAGCATCAGGCAGTGAGTGGTGTCTATTGAGCACACAAATACAGTGAAATGCAGTATAACCCTATGGTTTTAACTGTGGTCTTTGGATTCAAACAAACTTGGAAAATCCCATGGACAGAGGAGCTTGGTAGGCTGCAGTCCACGGGGTCCTGAAAAGTTGGACACAACTGAGCAACTTTACTTTCACTTTTCACTTTCATGCGTTGGAGAAAGAAATGGGTTCTAGTCCCAGTTTTACCCCTTAGTTTCTCTAGGCTTAAGTTTGCACCTCCGTAAAATGGGGTAAGAAAGGATAATTTGATAAGATAAGAATGTCTATAAAGTGTTAGCACAAAGACAGCATAGAATGAGTGCTTTGTTGGGAGCAGTCACAGTGAGAGGGAAATCCCACCACTTGTTTTCACTGACCTTGGGGATACCCCAGTCCCACCATGTGCTGCCAACTGAGGCGGCCATTCATACACAGCACACAAAGTAATCAGGAACAGAAGAATTAGATTCATAATTCAATCACCCAGTCCTGGACAGAGAGCAAACCAGAACCATCTTACTGTCTACTCATAATTTTGTGATAAATTGGTAAAGAAATAAATACAAACTATCAATCTTTTATCTGAGTCATAATGAATTTTATTAAAAGAAATTATCTCCTCAAAATAGAATGGAAAGTGGTTAAAATTTCACACAGTACAATTTGTTAGAATATATATATATATATATCTCAAATTGTCTTGGTAAAATTTAGGTCTGCAAATATTTGTCCAGGAAAATTGGATTTGATAGAAGCAACGGTCACAAAAAGAAATTCATAATGTCAGAAGTTATAATGGATACAATTTGATAAATGTATTAAATTCCTCTGGTAAAATTTACACAAAACAAAATTAAATCTTTTGAAAATAATTTTAGTAAAATTAAAATAAAAGTATTAGAAACAAGTTTCTTAGACAGGCTAGGAAACTGAGCAAGGGGTTGAACTGGCTTAATGGAACTGCCTTCAGAGAATCACTACATTCTGCGTTCATAGAACACACCTTCAAGACAGCCATGGGATTGGCCAAGTCCCCACTCTGGGGCTATAATGCCCAGTGTCCACTAGAGAGCAGTATCCTGAACCCAGTGGAACCCATACACATGTAGAGACAATCCGGTTGATTCTGCTCTCCATAGCCTACAATTTAAGACAGCCATGCCCTGGCACCATCTGCCTTTCCAACCACCCCTCTGACCTTCTCACTCTCCAGTCAAACCAGACGTCTTCTCCAGCACGGGTCCCTTCACTTATATCAGCCCCTCTTTGTGCAGGTACTCCCATGCCCCACACCCTACCTTTCCTTCGGGACCCAGGGCCAGCTCCTCCTCACTGCCTCGCAGGTAGTCTTCATGCCACTGCAACCCGTACCTGGCCCTTCCTCCTACTTCTGGTGCTGAAGTCACCAATGACCTCTATGTGGCCAAATCCAACAGAAATTCTCAACATTGCCTTCTCTGCCTACCACTCTCTCCTGATAACCATTTCTTCCTAAGTTTCCATGGCTTCCTGAGCAATGCAGCTCCTTTGGGCCAAGGAAAGTTCCGTGAAGGGATGTAGCTATGATCCATTATCCACCTGTAGCCAGGCCAGCTGGGGGAATGAGGGCCTCAGTCCTAACACAGGGAGCTGGGCAGTGTCCACCACATCCATCAAACTCAGAAGGTTTAAAACCAAACTCATTTGGTCCTGACCATTCTACTTCCAAATAGTTCCTAACTGTCACCATGATGAAGTTCTCATCACTTCTCAGACCAGCTTCCTTCTTGGTCCACTTGACTTACTCCAGTTCAACCTTCACATAGTCATGAGTTAACCAGCTTTCAGAAAACAGATATGATTACATCATCCCATCCAAGAAGGAAGAAGAATGAAGTTAGAAGAACCCATAATGTTTTGGATTTTCTAATTTCTTAGCGTATGTGGTTGGGAGATGGTCAAGTAGAACACAGCTCCTCTTGAGACATAAGCCCAAATTGTCCTCCTTGCTTTACTCACACTCCCCCATAGATGAGACTGATTGCATTCAACATTACCTCCAGGTAATGTTAAAGTATTGGAGTAGGAATGCTAGTAGAATTTCTAAGCTAATAAGGTATTAAGCTCATGTCACCAATGAGAAGGAAAAATATGGCAAATCACTCATCATGAACAGAGCAGAGCTGATTGGCCAATGATCCTTGAGAGACTACAATATTCCACATCTGTAGCAGGAGAGGGCAAGATGCAGACAGGAGCAGGACAGTGCACCTGGGTGGTGTGACTTGGGAGAACATGCCAAGCCCCTCACCCTTCATATATCCCCAGAAGTGCTGTGCTTAGTCACTCAGTCATGTCCAACTCTTTGTGACCCCATGGATTGTAACCCGCCAGGTACCTCTGTCCATGGGGATTCTTCTCCAAGCAAGAATACTGAAGTGAGTTTCTATGCCCTCCTCCAACAGATCTTCCCAACCTAGGGATCGAACCCAGTGTCTCCCGCATTGCAGGTGGATTCTTGACCATCTGAACCACCAGAGAAGCCCATATCCCCAAATATGATATCAAATTGTCTCCATTGCTCCAGCTTCAGGAATTTTTTTATAATATTCAAGGCTTGGAGTCTGTTAAAATTTCCTGAAATACAAAAATTTGCCACAAACTCAGTAGTTTAAGCTACACAAATTTATTCTCTTAACAGTTCTGGAGATCAAAAAGAAGAATGCACCCTACAGAGCTGAAATCAAGGTATCAGCAGAACTGGCTGCTTCTGGAGGCTCCAGGGGAAAGTAAGTCTTCCTGCCAGCTTCTAGAGCCTGCCTGCAGTTCTCGGCTAGCATCCCCCTCCTCTGCCTTCAAAGTTATTGGCATGGTTACTTCTCTCTCTCACTCTGCTCTGGAGTAATATAACCTCTTTTTTCTGCTTCTCCTGCTTCCCTCTTGTAGGAGTGCTTGTGATTATATCAAACTCACCCAGCTTATCCAGGATATTATCTCCCCGTCTTAAGATCCCGAATCATATCTGCAAATTCCCCTTTGCCATGTGAGGTAGCATATTCACAAGTTCCGGGGACTGGGGCAAGGCCACTTTGGGAGGCCATATTCAGCCTACCACATTCTCTAATAAAGACATTTGCTAAGCCTGAGGCCAAACCCCCGCCTCTAACTCTGTGATACTTTTCTCTGAGCTACAGCCTGCGAAAATTTGGCTACTCATTTCCACCCCCTCCACTAAGGCAGAGTATGCAGCGCTGCCCCACGGGTGTTGGGCTTGGTAATGTGACTTGCTTTACCCAGTGGAAGGTTAGCAGAAGTGAGAGCTGGTTGGTGTCCCTGGAGCCTGGGTCCCAGGAAGAGCATGCATGGAATAGACCTGAATCCAACCTATACCCAGGTGCCCCCGGCCGCTGCCCTGCCATGTGCTGCCTTTGTGCTTAACCACATTCAACTGGAAGATTCCTGAGCCTGAGTGCACCTGTCATTGCCAAGCACTCAGTTTGGGGAGAGGTTGTTAAAAAGCATTCTCATGACAATAACTGACTAAAACGCAGCCCCAGTCTCCCCCTACCTTCCCTTGGCCATAGGTCCACATAGAGAATGTGCCATCATATATATTGGAATTTGCAAATGCAATGAATAAGCTACTAAGGTTTGGGGATGTCTGCCACCAGTAAGAATGTGAATACAATAAAGAGCCCATTACGTACAGCCTGGGCCAGTAAGAGGTGATGGCTACCAGACCTTGGTTATCGAAAGTCAGACTCACTGGAACACCAAGGCCACAAGTCATCTACCAAGTGAGTGAAAGCATCCCACCATGTCCCACAGTAGGACCCCTCTTCAGTGCTTAACTGTGACTGCAGGTCCTTACTACTGAAGATGGAGGCTGTCTGCCCCAGTTGACTGTAAATATAATTCTTATTCCCTCTAAATATTCTAATGACCAAGAGCTGGTCCTGGGACAACAGCAGCACCACTGAACTTGTCTCTCCACCTGCTAAACCCTGGATACCCTTGTTATGTACCCGACTGGCCCTTTAGACCCAAAAATGGCCCTGAACTCAAAACGACAGAACAGGAGTGCCCCTTGAGGGTAGGTGCCCTTGTCCCCCTGCCACTACCTGCCCCCTGAGGATCTGCCCCTCAGATCCTCAGGCCCTCTTCCCCTGGTTCACACAATCCAGCCTGCCACCCCTATCTGAGCACACCTCAAATCCCTGTCTAAACTGTGTGTGCTCTCCTTTTTCTGCCTAATAGGCTTCAGTTTGCTTCTCCATATCACTGCCAAAGCAGCCTTCCCCACTGGTCACGGCACTTGTGCTTTACGTGCTGACTGTGCCACCAACATCTTCAGAGCAGAGACTCCCCTCCACAGCGCTGTGGGCCCAGGAGGAGCAGCTCACCCAGTAGGGCACAAGCAGAAAGCAAGCTTATTCTTTCTCACAACTGTTTCCTTTCATCATCTCTGTGTTGGGTCCCCCTTCCCTGACCTGGGGGAAACCTCTGGCAAATTGCACAGCTATTTGGCCCCTTTAATTCACTCCCCCCACAAATATTGTTGAACGCCTGCCAGGATCCACGCTGCATCAATATATCAATGAAAAGAACAGGCAGCAAAACACAACACAACAAAAACACCTCACTGCCCTCAGAGAGTTTATGTTCTGGGAAATAGAGCCACAAGTCACAGTAAAATGCTAAGCATGATAGTAAGGAGCAGGCGGCTGAGAAAAATGGAGGAGGAAGGGGCGAGCTGCACAGACATCTGGGGTCAGGGTGTTTGGGGCAGAAGGAGAAGTAGATGCAAGGTTCTAAGTGCAGCAGGAATTCCCTTGTGGCAGGAGTTGGGGGAAGGGATGGCAGTGGGGGATGTGGCACAGAAGGGTTGGGAGGGGGTGGCTCAGGGAGAACCCCGTAGACTGTTATAGAACTGTGACCTTTAATCCCAGTGAGAGCAAAGGCCCTGGAGGAGTCAGAGCCGAGGAGGGACCTGATTGAACCCACATGTTAATAGGTTCACTCCAGCTCCCAGGTTAAAAAGATATCACAGGGTAATAAGTGTGAGTCTCTTTTTGGTGGGTTTATTAAAAAAAAAACAAAACAGTGTAATAAACAAACTCTCAATTCAGCCAAGGTCTCCCTTCTCCTAGCTCCAGCCACCATGTAAGAAGGGTTGCCAGGGCCTTCTCTGTACCCTATCTCCTTTTCCCTTCCCCCTAACACTGAGCATCTGGCCCTCCAGGATGGAGGTCAAGGCAAGGGAGTGTACATTAGAGGCCAGAAACATAGGGTTATAATATGTCAGTCATCCTCTCTGGATGAAGCAAGTCCTAAATGCTGCATCTTTTTCCATGGGCCTCCCCCTTCCCCCTGTCCCCCTGCCACTACCTGCCTCAGCAAGCAGTTTCTGGAAGTCTACCTGCGTGTTGAGCGCTCAGCTCATGCCTCCCACACAGTGCTCTTATGTGGGGTCTTTCTCAGGTCTCCACCTCTGTCTGGCTCTCTTCTCCTGATGGGGGCCCCACCTGGCTCTTCAAATCCACAGGAATCCTGGGCAAAGACCCCAACGAACTCTGGAATCTCTAGCCCCCACCCCATACAACCCTCTCTTTGACAAGACCCGCATAGATGGTCTAACCTGGCACTGTCTGCAAGAAGTATAATGTGAGCCTCCTGTGCGATTTTAAATTTTCTAGTAGCCACATTAAAAATGTAAAAAGAAATAGATGATGCTAAATTTAATAGTGTACTTTATTTAAACCAGTATGGCTAAAATATCATCATTTAAATGTGTAGTCAATATAAAAATGTATTAATGGGATATTTAGACTCATTTTTTTCATACCAAATCTCAGGAGTCCAGTGTGTTAGAGGGCCTCTCAGTTCGGACTCCCCACATCCATGCTCAGTAACTATATGACCGGTGGCTACCTTGCTGTGCAGTGCAGGCCTAATCCCTCTCTTTAGAGTGTGGTTATTTGTGTTCTCCACCTCTGCGCCCTTCACTAGACTCAGAGAAAATAGGAAAAGGTACAGTTACTGAGCTAATTCAGCATTGTCAGTTTACTGAGCCCAGGGGTCCCGCCCTTGGCGAGGGCTCAGAACCTGGGGGAGGAGGGTTGGGGTGCCTCAGCCTTTGCTAAGCTTGGCGTATGAGGCAGCGCAGACCTCAGACAGACACCCAAAGCTCTAGTCGATTCAGAGAACCAGCATTTGCATGATTTTGACATCTATTTGAATGTTGAAGTCAAGAAGTGGTAACTCCACATGTGTACAATGTAAAATAAAGCTAACTAATTTGTACAGCATACAAGGGATTTCAAATCCAAAGGCTTGACACGTCTGAAAGGCAGTCAAACCCCACCGCTATGGATTGAGGGCAGCCTGGGGCTCTGTCAGAGATGGTAAAACAATTCATCAGGGTATATTATATGCACATCCTCTCCACACACGGTTTGGTTTCTCTGAGTCAAGGAAGTCAGAAGAGGTAATGCTTTGGTTATTTCCTCCTTTGATTATTAGTGAAAACAGTAGCAGCTAATGCAGCTAATATTTTTGACTTCCTCACCATGTATTACCCAGGTTCAATCCCTGGGTTGGGAAGATACCCTGGAGAAGGAAATGACAACCCACTCCAGTATTCTTGCCTGGAGAATTCCATGGACAGAGGAGCCTGGCGGGCTACAATCCATGGGGTGGCAAAGAGTTAGACATGACTGAGCGACTCACACACACACCATGTATCAAATACTGTACTGAACCCTGCACTTAGATTGTCTGATTTCATCCTGATAACCCATCCACTGAGGCAAGTACTATTATTACTCCTATTTTTACAGACAGGGTGTTGAGATTCAAAGAATTTAACCCAATTAGGCTGAGAATCAATGTATCACTGAGTTCATCAACTTTTAGTTACTTTTAAGGTAGTCTTATCATCAACAATCAAGTAAAAATATATATTAATATACACCACCTATTACTAGACTTATTGTTGGATTTATTTTAACACAGCTAAGATGTTATCATTTCAATGGGTAATTGATCAGTTTGGAGTAGCCATGTCCAGTTCTCCATAGCCACATACAGCTGGGGGCTACTATATGGGACAGCACAAATCTAACCCTTCACTTTAGAACACGAAATACTTGTCAGATGTATGTACCTTTGGGGCCTTAGCTAACCTCCTCTTCCATGAGATTGCAGTTAAGTGTCAGCCATGGGTGCAGTCATCCGAAGACATGGCTGGAGCTGGGAGATCCACTTTCAAGGTGATTCATTCACACTTGGCAAGTTGGTGCTGCCTGTTGATAAGAGACCTGAGTTCCTCTCCACGCAGCTTTACTACATCTACATGGACTGCTTGAGTGTCCTCACAACATAGCCACTGACTTCCCCTGGAGCAAACCATTTCAGAGAGTGAAAACTGCAATGGCTTTTCATGTCAAGCCTTGGAAGACAGACATCATCACTTCTGCCACATTCCAGCCTTTAGAGATGGATCACTACGTCCAGCCCACATTCAAATGGCTGAGATTTAGACTCCATCTTTTGAAAAAAGAGTGACAAAGAATGTGCAGGCATATTTTAAAACCATCACACACTCCAAGAGGAAAATGAGCAAAAGTTATAATCAGGAAATTCAGAAAAAGACTAATATACATATGAAAAAGTTCAGACTTGGTAATAACCAAAGAAATGCAAATTAACCAAGCAGATGCCATCAGACTATCAAGGATTTAAAAGAATGATGATACGGAAAATGGGTCCATACATAAGTGAGTATAAACTGGTACAACCTTTTCAGAGAAAGGTGGTGATTCACTCACCAACAGCCCTAAACATGCCAAGCCATTCCACTCTAGGAATTTATCCTACAAAAAAATCAGAAATGTGCTCAAAGATTAACCCTACACAGCTCTTTATGATAACAATAATTCTATTGAAGTCCAACATTAGGGTCCAATAATATGAGGTATATACAAATATGCGTGTGTGCCCAGTTGCTCAGTCATGTCTGACTCTTTGTGACCCCGTGGACTATAGCCGCCAGGCTCCTCTGTCCATGGGATTATCCCAGCAAGAATACTAGAGTGTGGGTTGTCATTTCTTTCTCCAGGGGACTCAGGGATAGAACCCGTGACTCCTGCGGTTCCTATAGCTTCTGCATTGGTGGGTAGATTCTTTACCACTGAGACACTTGGGAAGCCCATATACCCATATAGTACACTACAATTAGTCACGGTTTCAAACAATATATAAAACTTATACATGGAATCCTATCAGTGTGATTCTTAAACTGGGTACCAAGACACCCCCAGGCACTGTAGCAAACTCATAGGAAGTCACAGGGTATTTTTAATTTTTGAGGGAAACACAGTGATACTCAACATTGTTGGATGCCCCATGAACCACTAGCCGGAACTGGTTCACAGTTGCAACACTAGATTGTTCTACATTCTTCTTTAGATGGGCTGGAGGGGGTGATTTTTGTGTTCTCCGTTGTGTCTCTCTGTTTAATAAGCATGGCAGAAAAAGTAACATTAAATGCCAAGATGTGTTTTGATCTCGGCTGCTATGGAAGAACTAGACAGACTGAGTACTTTCTCTCCAACTCCCCCTCCATCCCTAATCCAGCCTCCCTGGGCCTCTCAGAAAGCCTGCTGCTGCTGCCGCTAAGTCGCTTCAGTCGTGTCGGACTCTGTGCGACCCCATAGATGGCAGCCCACCAGGCTTCCCTGTCCCTGGGATTCTCCAGGCAAGAACACTGGAGGGGTTGCCATTTCCTTCTCCAATGTGTGAAAGTGAAGTCGCTCAGTCGTGTCCAACTCTTCACGACCCCATGGACTGCAGCCTACCAGTCTCCTCCGTCCATGGGATTTTCTAGGCAAGAGTACTGGCTGCTGCTGCTGCTGCTGCTAAGTCACTTCAGTCGTGTCCGACTCTGTGGGACCCCATAAATGGCAGCCCACCAGGCTCCCCCATCCCTGGGATTCTCCAGGCAAGAACACTGGAGTGGGTTGCCATTTCTTGCTCCAATGCATGAAAGTGAAAGGTGAAGGTGAAATCGCTCAGTCATGTCAACTCTTAGCGACCTCATGGACTGCAGCCTACCAGGCTCCTCCGCCCATGGGATTTTCCAGGCAAGAGTACTGGAGTGGGGTGCCATTGCCTTCTCCACTCAGAAAGCCTAGGGGGGCAGTAAGGGAGAGGAGCTGTTCCTGGAGACTGTGGGGGGCCAGCAGAAGCAGGCAGAGAGGCTTGCCATGGCTACCTCCTGAGAAGTTGCCAAAGCCCCTGAGAGGTTGGAACAAGGACATCAATGGTCAGCCTTTGGCCACCGGCCCCTTCAAGTGGTGAGTGGTAATCACAGAGTCACTGGACGTCAAGGGTCCATGAGGTCATTCTGCAGCTCCTATTCTCCCTGACCCACAAGAATTATGTGGGTCCCAGAAAGGGGCAGATTCTACTTTCTAGAATCGCTGACTGGCCACTGAATTTCATCACCTCCTCTGTCTGGTGAATTGCAACTCTCCATTGTCTCCATACCATCACACAGGGCTGTGGGACCCTGGGGCTGCAGCTCCATTTCTGGAGATGCATCCTGTCCAGGACTTGTCACCCACCCTCAGGTGCCCAGACAGGGCATCTCCACTTAAGAGAGATGGACAGAAGTCTCTGCCTCTTGCTCTTCCCACGCATTCTGTCTTTTTCCTAAAATCCCATCCTACACCACAGGCTTGAGCTTGTAGAAAATAAAAGCCAATAAGTCAAGCAGGCAACTTCTGCCTACAGCCTGGCCATGCAATTCCACCAAGGCAATGAAACCCCAACCCTGCTACCTGCTTGAGTGGGAAGCAGGAGGGTGAGGGGTAGACAGGAAAAATGAATATCTCAAAACATGATTCAGCCCACAGGCAATATTTGTTAAGCCATGATGGCTTCACGTGCTAGTGAACCTGAGCCACAGTGAGTGGCACTTCATGCACTGACCTCCAGATTCAAGTCACGCCACAGAACAGTGAACAGAGTAGCCAGCTCCAGGCAGAGGAGTGTGGGGAAGTGACCTTCAGGCTCAGCATGGCGGAAGCTCTTGGCTCACCAGCTCCAGCCCGTTAGAGCTGAGCCATAATTGATCACCGCAGCAAATCAATGCAAGTGAGGTCCTTTCCAAAGCTCTGTACAAACCAACTTCATAATGAAATATGAGCTTGTGAAGTTTCTCATTTTGTACTATTCTGACACTTCTTGCAATGTGATTAAAATATAATAAGATCAAGTAGAAAATACTATTTGCTCAATCACCACCAAACCTAACACAGTCAATAGTCCAATTCCGTCCAGGAAGAAAAGTCATTTCCAAGACTCTATAAAGAAACCTACATTTAAATTTCATGTTCTCTGCTGTTACTTTGAAAAATTACATGTTTTAAATATAGGACAAATACAGGGCAAGCCAATTCTTGTTATAATAAATTTTTTCTAACATTCTCGGTAAATAAAATCTGTAAGCCCTAGCCAATGAATGGCTGCTTCAAGGTTCATTCAATAATACATAATTCCAGGCCAAATAATAATTTGCTCAATTCCTTTGAAGTCTAATTCAAGCCCCATTTCCCCTGAGGAAGCCCAGATACCAACCATTGTTTCCTTCTTTCAGACTTCTGAGAATGTACATATCTGCAAAGTGCACCCTGGCTGGTAGATATAAGTGCCTTCTCTTCCTGGTTTGACAGGACAGCCCCTCAAGGTCAAGGGATGCTCTTCCCCACCTTTAACATCATCTAGCACATGTGGATTCTGGGTACCAGCCTAGTGTTACAGGGGCTGCAGGTCCTTGAGCGCTATTTCCTGAATGAAAGAGCCAGTAATGATGGCGTTTAACCCATGGCAGGCTTTACAGCCATCCATCTCCTGCACTACTAGTCCACATCACACCAATCGTTTCTAGTGAAGACATTATGTTATCCTCTGAGACCTCGACACACATGATCATTTTACACATTGTCAGCTGCATCTATTAATTTTCTTGCTGTCAGAGACAGTTAAGGGAGCTTTTGTGCAAACGTCTGAGGATTTGTAAAATGGAAGCTTGTTTGTTTGGCTTCCCCTGACATATGGGCTTAGGAACTGTACAATTGTAAGTACCAGAGTGAGCTCTAAGGCTTACAGATAATTGACTCTGGGAGGTAAGAACACAACTTAGAAGAGATCTTTTCACAATTCACTAATAGTTTCCTATGCACAAACTATTTAAACAAAAAACCTCGATTTTCAGGTTGGATTCTTCTAGATCTGGATCATCTTCAACCACCAACAAACCAACCACAACATAGACAATTCTCTAGACCTAAGTGTCCCAACCATGCAGAGAGCCTCTCCATGATTGTAAAGGGATCTTAGATGACCTGCTCAAAGAGGTACCAGCTCAGATCAGCTTCCAGCACTGTAGTCTCCAACACGAAGTCTGGGTGTCTAAAGAGAACATTAGCCCCAAAGGTTCATTTCTACCTGCTCTGTGATCTAGCCTCAGGACATAAAAAATAAAACCAACTCATTAACTTCTAGGTTTGAGAGGACCGGAGAAACCAATAGTCAGTTGGAAAGCACTCAACGCAAGAATCAGAAAAGCCAACTGAATCACTTTGCTGTGACTCACAACTGAAACAATCACAACACTGTAAATCAAATACAAATCAATTAAAAAAACCAGAAAAGCTAACTCAACCTTATTTGAATGATAAAGAAGATTTATGGACTCACATCTCCAGAAAGTCTGGCTCCATTTCTTTGTGATGCTCTTACTTAGCTCCCCTCCATATGCTAATTTTGTCTTCAGATCAGTTTTCCTCATGGTCACAAAAGGGATTCCAATAACAACCAGAACTCTGTGCTTGACTTTTCACACCCAGAGGGGGAAAGGGTGACATTTCTTAAACCACTGAACTTTGTTCTAATTGGACCACCTCTCCATCTATCTTTCCAGCAAGGAGGGAGTGGGATTTCTCTGACTGATTTGGACCAATTAGGGCCACTCAAACCATGAGGCTGCTAGACCAGGAAGAGTACAAGTTGATACTGACAAGGCAACCACAACGTTCATTGCTTCTGCTTCTGAACAGGGTGGCAATAAACGTCCAACCCAAGAGGGTCTCACCCTGTTCCTGTCAGTGTTACCCGCTCCCTTGCAAATGGCCTTTGGGTCCAGGAGCACTATTTTCAGTGTCCTTCAGTCTACACCAAACCACAGGAGTGCTGGAAATGCTGAGAATCACTCACCTCCCATCCAGGACTCTAATCAGGAAATCTGCAGCTACTTTGAACACAAATGCTTCTATGAACTGGAACACACCCTTACCCCCATAACTCTGGGAGGAGCCACTGCCCATGTTTGCCCTCAAGAAGAGCCAGCACCTGCTCTGCCACTGGGAGTGGGCTGAGCCTGTCCTGCCCAGCTCAGTATCTTGGAATTAAGTGGCTCTAATAACTGACTCTTATCCTCTGAAAAGGGCCAGATCATCAGCTTAGGACACAGATGGGGCCCCAGCTCCTCCGCCCTCAATTTTCCTAACCAATGGCTCTCCTCACATTCACCCAAGTAGCCGATGAGTCTACCACAACAGTGCCACATCCTCTCCGAGCCCCCTCCATGCACTCCCAGCCTCCTGCCAACTTTGACTCCATGCATTCTGCAGGAGCCCTTGTTCAGCAGGAGCATCTGCTCAACCAGCCGGACTACACAGTATGAGCACACTGACCCAGACCCCAGGCAGGAGGATGCCTGCCTAGCTCATTTAGCTGGGTCCCTGATTCCCAAGTGCTTCTGTATTTTGTAATTGGTAAAAACTCAGCCACAAATCCTCACCACCTCCCCCAACAAACCCTGGGAAGAATAAAAACAAACACTGCAAACCCTTCTACAGAAAGGGAGAGAGGGAGGGAGGGAGAGACGTGAAATCGAGAGGGGCCGCAGGTGATCCAAGTGACCAAGAGCCAGAGTCAGGCCCAGAGCCCAGGCCCTCTGACCCTTGGTCCAGGGCCTCTGTTCCTTCAGGGGACCTCCTCCTCCAGTGCCCACAGCAGCTCCTGGCAGTACTTCTGAAACCGGACGTGGCAGCAGCCTGGCCCATGTTCTGCTCGCCAGAGCCAGAGCCAGCCTGAGACAGCTGCTTCCTGCCACAGTCACCTCAGAAGCACTTTGCTCTACATCCCTGCCCACCAGCATCCAGGGCTGGCCGGAGCTCAGACTCTCCCCAGGCGCAGAGGTAACAGCCCAGAGAGAGTGCCTTGGAAAATCCAATTTGTCTTTCTTCTGGCAGTCTTTGCTTTGGTTATTGCTTTGAGATTTCTTTTGCAGCGATTTGGGCCTGTGATTCACAAGCTGAGTCTTCGGTGTATTTAGCCTTTTCTTTCCCCTTCTGTGCCCGGCCTCCAGCCCAGCCTTCCTGGAAAAGCAAGTAGCCTTTTTCCTTTAGGAGGTTGCAGAGCAGAGTGCACTGGGGTCTGAGCAGCCTGGGTTCAAGTCCTGGTGCAGCCATGTTTTTCCTTCACTTAATGAATCATTCAACCCATACACATACAATGAGTGGGGCTTCCCAGGTGGCACTAGTGGTAAAGAATCTGCCTGTGATGCAGGAGATGTAAGAGACACAGGTTCAATCCCTGGGTCAGGAAGATCCCCTGGAGAAGGGCACAGCAACTCACTCCAGTATTCTTGTCTGGAGAATCCTATAGACAGAGGAGCCTGGTGGGCTATGGTCCATAGGGTCACAAAGAGTCAGACACGACTGAAGCGACTTAGCACACACTCATATAATGAGCACCAACTATGCACCAAGCCCCACTCCAGGAGCTGGGACCCAGCTGAGAACAAACCAAAGGCTCCAACCTCATGAGGCATCTCAACTCCTGAGACCATGCCACATGTGAGGATTTGGGGGTCCCAAACCATTTGCAAATCCAAACAAAGCCCCAGACTCTGCCCAAAAGCACACACAGAACCACAGGCACATAAAATTGCATGCCTTTTCAGAGGGCTAGAAGCCCACAGATGAACCCCTTGGGGTCTGAGAACACCAGGGGAGGAGCCTCGGAGCAAAGAGACTGCTGATACAAGGCCCTCTTTGGTGGATAGTGCTCCCTCAGGAGTCTGTTCCAATACCACCATGATCCCCTGAATTCCCTCAATGGATCATAATCACATTCGACCCGAATCCTCAGATCTTGACCTTCCTGCATCCCAAGGACCATTTCTTACAGGTGAGCTTCTTAAGATAAAAGAGTAGGGGAAATCTGCATTCTAGAATGTGAACTTTCTGCCCTCTGGGATTTGGGGTAGAGCATCTACATCAGACTTGCTAATGCTCTTCTCCTCATTTGCAGAGGGTAACAATTTTGTCTAGGTGAATATGAATGTGCCAAGCTTTATGCAATCCCTATGCTCCAGAAAAGTCATACCTGAATCAAAATTTGCAAAGAAGACCACTTCAAATGCACTGTTATAAAAAGCTGGCAATGAACTCTGTAAACCTTGGGAATATACAAAGGATTTCTCCTCTTCATTAGAGTGGATTTCTGTAGAATGGGTAACTACAAGTAAAGAACACCAGTGGGAAAGGGGGACAGTTTAAGGCATAAGGTTTCTATTTACCATGTATTTATGCCTCCGAGAAGGGTTTTTCATAGAAAATGTTATTTTCTTATGCATGCATGCTTGGTCACTCAGTCGTGTCCAACTCTTTTACGACACCCTTGTAGCCTGCCGGGCTCTTCTGTTCATGAGATTCTCCAGGCAAGAATCTAGAGTGGGTTGCCATTTCCTGCTTCAGGGATCTTCCTGACCCAGGGATTGAACCCGCATCTCCTGCATTGGCAGGTGGATTCTTTACCACTGAGCCCCTGATATTCTATTGCAAAGAACCAGTGCATGACTCGCTCCTTTAAGGTGAAGACAGAAAGGGTGCCAAGGCATCTAATGCATCACAGAGGCAACCACCATGGTGAACAGGGCAGGGCAGGGCAGGGCCCTGACACTCAGGAAGCTCTGAATCCAAAACAGAGCTGGGTTACAGTCAGTAAGGGGACCCCTCACTGGGCAGTGACTAGCTGTGACCTCAGGCTAATGCTGGGGCCGGGGCCACTGCAGAGCCCTGGGGACCACTGATGGAAGAGACTGTACAAATGAGAAACAGAAAGGCCATCACCGATTCTTGGGAAGGCCCCTGACAGTCAGGAAGTGGTCCCCACTGGATAAAGCCAGAGGCAGAGTACAGTGGTGAAGGGAGGCAGGACAGACAAGAGGAAGGCAGGTAGAAGTGTGGCGGGAGAGAGGTAAAGGATGGGGGCCAGTTAGGAGGTTAATGTGGAGTCAACCTCCAAAGTAAAAGCAGAGATGATATTATGCCGTTATCCAGAAAATTCAATCAGGAAGGGCCAGCTGACCTCCAGCTGAAATTACAATTACAGTCAAGTCAAGAGAGCCATGTTGTTAGAGAGCAGCCAAGCATAAAAGGAGCACAGGAGAGGAACTCCCCGGTCCTCAGTCCAGGGCTATGGTTGACGCTATGGTCAACTCAGTGCAACTTCTCAGAAATATTCCATAATATTCATGCCAAGGGTGTACCAGCCTGGGAGGGGACCTGTCAGGAGGAGCAGCTTTGCCAAAGACGTGCCAGGCACAGAGGAAGCACTCAGTAAATGCTGCTCGGATGAATCATTGAACAAATGCAGTGGCGGATCATAGCCTCTTACTGTGCTACCTGAGGATGGTTTTTAAATTTGTAAGGGTTGTGAAGGAGAAGGAAGAGGAGGAGGAGGGGGAAGGGAGAGGAGGGGAAGAGAAATAGGGAGAAGAGGGAGAGGAGGGGCAGAAACTATATGTGTCTCAGAAAGCCTACACTTTGGGCTTACCACGTGGTACTAGTGGTAAAGAATCCACCTGCCAGTGATGGAGACATAAGAGATGCAGATTCGATCCCTGGGTTGGGGTCACAACCCACTCCAGTTTTCTTGCCTGGAAAATCCCATGGAAAAAGGAACCTGGCAGAATGCAGTCCATGGGGTTGCGAAGAGCTGGACATGATTGAAGTGACTTAGTGCGCACACACGCACACATTTACTATCTGACCCTTTACAGAATAAGTTTGCAACCTTGAATTACTGGGTTAACTGTAAGTGTTCTGAATTGAAGACTCACTCTTGTATTTTCATCCCCATAGGCATTATGCCTAGTACATGGTTCACTATTTGAACATACTGGTTGCCTGATAAACTTTAAAACCTTCCTGGGCCTCTAATTTGGAGGACAGTTGAGAGGACGAGACTTAACTTGCCTCCAAAGAAAGAATGCAGGATGCTAGGCCACTAAGCCTCAGGATGGGTGTCTTGGCAAAGTACGTATAAGGAGAGGGTCACAAAAACTGGGGGCAGGGCACACTAAAGGGAGTTTAATTCAATAAGAATTTGTTGAAGGTCCATGTGCCAACCAGTGGGTTAGGTGCCACAGGGGACAGAAACATTTAGAACCAGAAGGTCAGAGAAAGGCAGAGCCTCTGGTGATGGGGAAGAATTGGAAAAGGGCAGTTGGTGACTTAATTGGGTTCCCCTAGAAGCAAACTCTGAAACAAAGACTTGAGTGTAAGCAGTGTGTCTGGGGAGGTGGTCCCAGGAAACCCCAGTCCTGATGGAGATAAAGCAGAAAATGTACCTCAGAGTTACCCCACCCAAGAGACAAGGAAGCTGGGGTATTTATATATCAGCTCCCATCAGTCACTTATTTATTGAAGATCGCTCTCAAGGATGTGAAAGTGAAGTGAAGTGAAGTCGCTCAGTCGTGTCCGATTCTTAGCGACCCCATGGATGAGGGAAGCATTAATTCCCTGGCACCCCTAGCCTATTCTATGCCTTGAGAGAGTGGGCTCTGCTGACAGGACCCAATATTTATACAATTATGCTTGTGGACACTGGGCTTCCCCAATAACTCGGCAGTAAAGAATCTGCCTGCAATTCAAGAGACCCAAGAGACGTGGGTTCTATCCCTGAATCAAGAAGATCCCCTGGAGGAGGGCATGGCCACCCACCCCAGTATTCTTGCCTGGAGAATCCTACAGACAGAGGAGCCTGGTGGGCTATAGCCCATGGGATCACAAAGACTCAGACATGACTGGAGCGACGGAGCACAGCGCACTAGAGCGCACTGAGGCACGGAGGGTGGTGGTAGGTGGAGGGCACTGACGTGGTAGGACCTAAGGGATGCAAGCTTGGCACAATCAGCACCTGCTGCGGTGGGCCCTGCTTGTGGCGAGGCTGAGTGCCTCTGTTCAAGGGACCTACTGGTGTATAAGCAATGGGGAGCAAAGAGGCTTCTCAGTCTGCAGGTGGCATGGCTACATTTTAGAATCTCATTCAAGGGACAAGTGAGTTGGGAAGCTGTATGGATAAATTCCATAACCTTCCAGAAGGTGACAACGGGGCTATAATCAAGTCATGGTGCAGGGATGAGGAGAAGAGAACCCACACACGCATGGCCTGGAAGCCATCTGTCATGGGGTCCATGATTCCAGCAGGCCGTCAGCAGGGAGAGGCGGCATGCAGAGAGGAGAGTGGGTGGGTTGCAGGAGTGGTGGGGGCTCTGGAGGGGTGCTGGGTTTAAGACTCCTTGCATGGCAACTGGAAAGGAGTCTGGAGCTCAAGAGAGAATGAAGGACTGAAAAGTCAGTTGGGAAATCAATGGCAAAAAGGTCAAGCGAAGGTCAAGATTCTTCACAGAAGAGATTTAGAGAGAAGAGACAAAGGCTCAGATCAGAACTTCGACAAATACTCGTGCTGATGGAAGAGAAGCAGGAATATGAGTCAGCAAAACAGGAGGAAAGAAGTTATAAATCCAAGAGGTTAGCAGCTAAATCTTCCTGACATAAGGTAATCCCCCTTGTAGGGTCCACGCCCGGATCCAGCAGCCATCTCTCCAGAGGAAGCTGGTAGACGTTGTGATGCGTCTGACTCTGTTCTGCACAGGACCACAGTTGTTGTCAGCCTCAGCATCCTGAACCAGATATACTGTGCACACCGACCTCAAAGTGCTGGTGGAACTCAGTGCGCCTGTGCAGTGGGTGTTTTGTGAGCAGATGGCCCATCACGTTCAATGATTTCCAAAGGGCTCTGTGAACCCTCAAAGGACAAGAACCACAGCTTGAAGTAACCAGTGAAACAGCAGCCACCCATCACTCACATTCAGTCCATGGTGGGGTCACAAGAGGGAGACCAGAGACCTCCCTGAATGAATGCGGATGGAACTTTCCCTACATTTTGTGAGAGAACACCATCAGAACCAAAGCTAGACCTACGGTGGCTGCAGGCACATCTTGGTAGAGAGTTTCGTCTTTATGTGAAGTTCACTCTTGCACCTGCCCCAAGACCACTGCCATCCAGGCTTATTTAACATGCAGGGCTGCAGACAGAGTCACCAGCCAGCAGAAAAGATTACCCTGAATCTTCCTTCAGAGAACAGAGAGCCTTCTGTTATGGAAAAAAAGGGGGAGGAGAATAAAGCTCCAATTCAAGAGGCTTTGAAAAACATTTTGATGCAAGGAAGTTAGTGCCACTGCTGGAGGCACCTCAGCCTCCAGAAAGACAGCAATGGTTTCCTACATTTTACATCAGGTGTTTGAGGGTCTCTGGATTGGTCCTGGGAGTGACAAAGATTGCTGTGTGGAAAGCCACACTGCTTCTCTAAAGAGGACATAGTCTGCACATCTCATCTTACACCTGCTAGCCTTACCAGCAACTCCCAGTTTCAGGGAAGGCTTTTTGGGTGTTTGCTTTCTAAATCCACAACAGGACCACATGGACCTAAATTCACTCGAATGCACTCTGCTGTACACAGCAGAGGGCAGGATTGGAAGTCACTCCTTGACTCCAGAGATAAACGCCCATCTCTATCATCCCCCCCAGCCTCAGCAGGCCACTTGGGACAGCTGACAGAAAAGCTGTGATGTGTGTTGCAGGAACTGATCCATGATCCCTGGGGAGGGGAGCAGGAGATGCGCTCAGCAGCAAACCTTGTCTTGAATCATTCGTGAGGAGAGGAAAGATGATGCTAGCCCTCATCAGGGCTGGTGAATCTCCGGGATTGTTTCCTCTTGGTAGAGAATATGAAAAGAGATCTGGGCCATCTGCTCTACCTCTTCCAGCTCTGACCTGCTGGACACCTGGCCTCCTGGGGGCAGATTCTCCAGTCCACCTGGCCTGCTCATCCCTGCCTCCTACAAAGCCACTGCATCCCACAGCATCATTGTCGACAAAACCAGAGTGGGACCAAAGAGTGCCTACAAACCACCTCGAGTGTTAGCAACAGCAGCAAGGATCCATGTCCATAAGCAAGGAATTCCATTTCCATTAAAAAAAAATCATAACAGAAAATAATCCTTTAAAAGTTAAAGAACACCTAGGTATAAACTACTATGTATAAAATAGCTTATATTACACAGCACAGGGAATATAGCCAATGTTTTATAATAACTATATGGAGTATAACCTTTAAAAATTGTGAACCACTATGTCGTACACATGATACTCATATAATACTGTATATCAATTCAACTATACCTCAATTTTTTAAAAAAGTTAAAGCACTCCTTAAAGTGCATTCAGAGAGCAAGAATGGTAGTGGAGACCTGCTAACAAACCAGTTTCTTAATCGATTTGTAACTTAGCTGAACAAGTGCTAACTGCGATAGCAGGTTTGATCATTATGTTCTTTTTAAACGCCTTATTTTTATACATTATTTAACTTAGACTTATAATGGGCCATTGGTTAAAGTCAGGAAGCATAAGAACACTGATGTTAAAATACAATAAATTAATGAAGACTATAAAAAATGATGGTAATTCTGCACAATCACCCTAGGGTGATTTTTGCCAGATAAGGAAGCTGCAGTCATCTAATCAGAAATCATTTATAGTATATCTAGCTATCTTTACTCCTTCAAAATTTGAATGTTTAAAAAGAAAACATAGTGACAATTATATCCAATTTGGCTTTTCATTTGTTGAGAATGGAGACTGCCCATATACACAGTATGTTATTTGTGACAAAATGCTTACAAATAGCAGCCTGAGGCCTTCGCTCTCATCCTGTCATTTCAAACACAGTCAAAATAAACCATTTATGTTTTTTAGTGCAAAATGAAAGAATCCAAAATACCAGGTCATAAAAGCAGCTTTTGTCTGTCTGATGTTGAATCATATAATTAAATTTCAATCTGTGTTTTAGTATATACTCAGTCCCCAACAAACACGATAGATGTCACATTTATTTTGTTGGCAAAGCATGCTTTTTCTTGCACAACTAATTAAAAAGAAATTAAATTAACTAATGCCTGCAAAGCACTCACTATAGTAACTAATATAGAGAAAACACAATACAAATGTTAGCCATTACTTTTATTATTAAATTATTATCAGTTGTTAAATGGGAAAAAGTTTAATTTGTTCTCACATTTAATTAATATTATTAAATGCTATTTGTGAAATAAACTTGATAATACAAACTTTAACAATACTAATCTCAATTTAATTAAAATTATGTTTAAATTAACATGATCTAATCTGTACTCAATTTTATGTATATCTTCTTAATCTCTCCAAGTAGATTTTACTTACAAATCATAAGGGTTCATCAATAATAGATCATCATTTTTCCTTTCTGTGTCAGCAGTAACCAAAAGGATATTGGGGTCAGGGAAACTATCTCATTCACTTAGCCTCAATGATATAATATATTTAAGAATTTTTAACATTTAATGTACCTGATGAGTATATCAGAAAAATTAAGAGCATGGACTTTTGGAGACAGACTCTGGTTCTGACTTTGGACCTACAATGATGAGAGACAAATCACCTATGCTTCATATACCTGTTTCACCACTGTTAAATAGGAGAAATTTCTCTTATAGTCTTAAGAGTTAAATGTATTCATAATTTAGAGTATTTAGAACAAAGCCCTGCACAGCATTAATTTTCAATAGCATTGTCTATTTTTACATAATATGGGAAATGATAAAATTCCACTGAAAAATATTGAAGAATTTAATAAATGAGGATATACATTATGTTTCAGGATGGAAAGAAATCTTATTATAGAAATGTCAATTCTCAGGTTATTCTATAAGTATCATTTATTTCTGATCTGAATTCAAATAACAGCAATTCTTTCTGGAAATTGATGACATGACTAGAAAATGCTACTGGGAGAAGAATAAATCTATGAGACTATCTAAGAAAAAAATGAGAAATTAGGATAATGCAAGTTAGTTGTATTATTGGGTGTTATAAAGTCATTATAATTATGTCAGTGATGATGAAACAGATAAATTTAAAACACTAAATTTCCCAGAAGTAGATCTTGAAATGTATAAAAGCAAAATATTTGATAAAGGTCATGGCACACACTAATGAGGAAGGAATGTACTATTCAATAAAATATATTGGAATATTTATTCAGTTATTGGGGAAAGTAAATTAATTTCAAGTCTGTTTTCATACCTTACACCAAATAACATTCAGGGAATTTTTTTTAATTAAACCTTAATAAAGATAAAAGAATAGAGGTAAAAATGTATTTGATCACCAGATAAATAATGAACATTTAAGTAGCAAAAGAATTGTGTCTCCATTATCATCGTCATAGATAGTACTTCTTGAACATTTACTATGTGCTAGGCAGTGTGGAAAGTGCCTTACATACTTTTCTCAAAACAACAGTATGATGTCTCATTGATTTCATTCTAGAAACACAGAAGTTGAAGTATAAAAAGCTTAAGAAAGAAAGTGGCAGAATCAAAACATGAACCTGGGTGGTGTGATTCTAGAACCTGTGATCTTAGACTTTTTTTCCACCTAAATATACATATAACTGAGATAAAATTGAAGAGGAAAAGACAAAATTATAAAAAGAAAATGAACTAAGATATAAACAAAAATTGAAATAGAGGAAGTGAAAATGGATAACAAACTTGGGAAAAAGTCAATTTCTGTAAATCAATTCTAATAAAATTAATTAAAAAAAAAAAGAAAATACAAAAAACGTTGAACTTCTGTAATCATTTGCACACACACAAAAAACACACTGAGACATCTTTTGTTTTCAAACATAAAATCCATGCAACTTTCCTTGTTTTCCTTCACAGTGATCATACTTAGAACTAGAAAGACTTAGGAAGGCATCAATTAGACATTGCCAAACTACTTTTCAGAAGTGACACACAAATTTATATTCCCCACTAGTAGCAAAAGAATAGGAAGCCTAAAAATTATTTACACCTTTTGATCTAGAAATTCAACTTCTAGGAATCTGGTCTAAGGGAAATACTGGAAATGTAGACAGAGTTATAACCATAGAGACATGTGTGTAAATTTTTTCATTAAAATAAGGATTTGGGGGGAATAATCTAAATGCCCAGCAATAAGAAAATGGTTGAATAAATTAAGGTATATCTAAGAGATATTATACTGTTTTATACTATAGCTCAGGAATCAGCAAACTATAGCCTGTGGACTAAGTCCAGTCTACTGCCCATTTATTTTTTCCTGCTTTTGTCAATAAAGTTTTATTAGAACCAGTCACATTAAAAAAATAAAATTATGCCTTCATGATATACCACTCAAAAATGACTAGGTGATCTTTAAGATTCTTTTGAGACTGGGGGATTAAATCACTGCCAAAAAGTTCATATAACAAAACATAGCAAAACCCCCAACTCAGTCACTGTTCCTGGTTTATCCATCATATTCCTCTTCAGCCTTCTCCTCTCTTACTCTGTTTCCAGGAGGTTGACCTATCTACACAGCATAAATGGATTTCCTTTCCCCCTGGCTTTCATTTCAGCCACAAGGAAGCATCATAAGATGAGAGGCCAGGAAGGGGAAAAGGTTACAGTATTTATTCCCCTTGTCCTCTTGTCACTTAACAATAGTTACATTGCCACCTAAGGCTTCAACTTCAGAGACTCCTCTCCCTCACCTACAGCTTTCCCTGGGTTCTAGCCACAGCTCCTTCCCTCTCCTCTTTCAGTCCAGGGAAAGGAATGGCTTGCTGCTCTTACTAATTATTGGATGCTTCACCATCCTTTGGTCTACTTGGATTTCTTCATCCTGTTCACACCTTTATAAATAGTTCTTTCACTAACCTCTCTTTAATTACTCTTTTGAGTGGACCACTTTTCTCTTGACCTTAACAATACTCAGTACTGGAAGTGGCACCAAGAAATAGGGTCTAAAAATGGGATTTGGGAATTGAGTTACCAGCCTATTTGATGAGAGCTTCTTTTAAGGGCAAATGGGATAGTGACAGTCTGTTGTAAGGAGGGGTATTACCACTATTCAAATCGCTGGTGACAGTATATGAAGAATGCCAATAGAAAACAAAATGTAGGGAGCCGAAGTGTCTCTGGCACTCTGGCACTGCAGTGACAATGGTGATTGCAAAGACCTTGGGATGGGTCAGCTGCTCTGACGGCTGTAGGGCAGAAAAGGACAAAACAAAAGACCTTGACTTCCTGTAGAACATCAGGAAGTCTTCATGGCAGATTCTAAAGGAGTTCTGCACCCTCTTGAATGGCAGGGTAGATGTGGCTGAGGACCAAGCACAAAACCTTAGTATAAGCGTTACAGAGTTCTCGTGCCGTGAGTATGGTCTTTGCCAGGTGTCTCATGCTAAAGCAGTGGTTCTCAACCAGAAACAGTTTGCCTCCCAGGGAACATTTGGCAACATCTGGAGACATTGTGGGTTACCACAATTGTGGCGGGAACTACTAGTAGATAGAGACTAGAGATGCTATAAGTATAAGAGAGGTACAGAATAGCCACATACACAATTATTTAGCCCAAAATGTCAGTAGTCCTAAGGCTTAGAGACACTGTGCTAAGGTAAGGGCACTGTTTGGGAAGATATAAGACCCTGTACATGGAATGGAAACATTCAGGTAGATGAGAACTTTGAACCTCTAAATCCTCCTGAAATTTCCTGGCTGGTTGAAATGGATCCTCATCCACATATAAAGAAATCAGATTTCCCTTGCAGAAAAACTGTATGTGAAGTTGCTGATCTGACAAATCCTGGTCAATAAAAATAATCAGAAACCATTTGCTTTCACAAGGCAGGGACAGCAGTGTGCCTTCACTCTCTTATCCCAAAGTTATGTCAACTCTCTTATTCTGCCACAACAGAGGCTATTCTCTGCTGCACTGTTATCTTTCTATTCCATAGAAAATCACAGTAGCCTATTACACTGAAATAATTATGTTTAGCTGGATCTGTTGAGAAGGAATGAGTAAGCACCCTACATATTTTAGCAGGACATATGCATGCCAGAAAATGGGGTAGAAACCCTACAACAATTCAAGGGCCTGACATATAAGTAAAGTTTCTAAGTGTGCAATAGTCCAAAACAGATAGGTATGTATATTCCCTCTAAAGGGACAAAAATGTTCCTTTCCTTCCGCTATTCACCACAAAGGAAAGCATAATGCATGATACGGCCTCTTTGGATTGTGGAAGAAACACATAACATACTTGGGCATCTTGCTCTGACTCCTTGCCAGATAACTGGTAAGTCTTCCTGTTTTCCATAAGGCCTGAATCCAGAGAAATTTCTACAGAAGTTCCTGGATATAAGCTGCTTTATGGCTCTGTTATGTGATGACCCAGTGCATCCAATTGTAGTAGAAAAATCTGTGGCAGACTGAGATGCTATAAAGAGTTTCTAGCAAGCCCTAATATAAAAATTACACAACAGATCCCAAGGTTTTGGAGCAGGAATTCTAGTAATACTAATAGTGCTCTATTTGAAAAGCAGCTCCTAGATTCCTGCTAAGCCATGGGAAAGACTGAACACCAGGCTATGGCTGAAACACCAAGTGACTATGTGACACAAACCACCCATCATAAACTGAGTGCTATATGATCTGCTGAACTATCAAACTGGAAGTGCAGAGCAGAATTCCATGGTCAAATGGAAATGGTATAAATGAGGTCAAGCATGCACAGGTCAGAAGAAGAGTAGATTGTACAGCAAATGGCGCAACCTTCCACGGCACTTACTCCCACAGCCTCAGCGCATCCGCCTCGACCCACACAGCCGCCTCATACGGAGCTCCCTAGAACCAGAAAAGAGAGAAGGGAAAAGAGTGGCCTGGTTTGCCACATAGTACGCTCAACTGAGTCAGAAGTGAGTAGACAATAGATTGTGAACCCACTCAAGGCTGACCCTGAAAGTCAATGGTAAGGGGAAACCTCCCAATGGGCAGGCACTTGGGAAATACACAGAGCTGTTTCCGTCACATGCAGAGAGAAAGAGCCTACTACATCTACCCTGATTAGTCAGTCACCAACAGGTAGACAGACTGTCAGAAACATACCAAGAACAAGAAGGAAATATTGGCGACACAGGCATGTATAAGGAAGGACAGCTTAGACTGAGTCCAGAGTATGTGTGAAGAAGTCCACGTCCCATGGGCATCCTCATCAGAGGGCACTGGTGGCACAAAGGCTTAGTAATCACACAGATGAAAGGACCACCTTTGTGTAGCCAGTCACCGTCACCTCTTTCCCCAGTTAGCCCAGCACTTGATCAATACACCCACATAAAGTTTTAACCACAGGTTAAAGAAAATGCGTCAACCAGCCAAGGTGCTGACAGAGGAAAAAAAAGCTATGGTTATCAACTTATGCCTATGACCAGCTTCAGACTAGACTGAAGCGTCTATATTTTATATTAATTATTTTTTACCACTACCTTTTAATGCACACCAGTAGAGGCTAGCATTTTAATTAGATTCCTGGTGGGAGTCTAACTTAATAGATCTCCTCCTGTGTGTGTGCTCAGTCGTGTCTGACTCTTTGCAGCCCGTAGACAGTAGCTTGCCAGGCTCCTCTGTCCAGGGAATTTCTCAGGCAAGAATACTGGAGTGGGTTGCCATTTCCTTGTCCAGGGAACCTTCCCAACACAGGAATTGAACCCACATCTCTGGTGTCTCCTGCATTGGCAAGCAGGTTCTTTATTAGCTGAGCTACAGGGGATCTCCTCCTACTAAGATCCAACAGCTGATGGGCTTTTGGGTTTCCGTGGAGTTGGAACCATAGGTATTTTTCCTGACAAAGGAGTAGAACCCTGTTCCGTGCCCTCGGTGGCTGGCCCCCATGGAATACATGACCTAGGCTCCCCTGTCACCTCTGGCTTTTGGTTGGTTTCGCCAGTGGGAGGGGACTGGGAAATTGGAGGGAAAAGAGGCTGTACTTACTCCCCCAGCTCCCTCTATACAAAATTTCCATTTATAAAACAGCTTAGAGCCATAGATTCTGCTCCGCAAGCTCTCTCTTATGACTTCAGCTCTCCCTGAGTTCCTAACAGCTCCTTGTCCCTGCCCCTTCAAGCCCAAGGGTAGCAATGGTTTGCAAACATGCAGTTGTTAACCCCAAGGTGCATCCCCACCTGCTGCAGGTTCCCACCATCCAGTCCTCACCACTGTAAACAGTTTCCTCTTTACCCTCTCTTAAAGTGTCCTTTCAGTTTTCTCTTTTCTGCTACAGGCAGCTTCACTTCTCAGAACAGAAAACCTAAGGTCTAGAAGAGGGATGGATCTAGCTGTTCCCCAACCACCTGCAGGCGCCTCTCTGGGGACCAGATCACAAGGCTCTGCCTGGATACCATCATCCAGGGAACACGCCTCTAGAAATCCCTTTGTCTGTACTCAGACCACAAAATAGTTTTCAGGCTGGTGAAAAGTGTTTCCAGAGAGCAGAACAGAGTCAGTGCTGAGCTAGTTTCCAACCCTAGGTTCTAGGGTCCCAGTGTGGGACGCTCCCGTGCCCTCTGCTCTCATCATTTCACAGAAGAGACATATATTCAAAAGGAACCATTAACTGGATCTGCCAGCCTCTTCTGCCTGAATTACCCTGGGATGGCCAGGACTGGTCCACTTCTCAGGAAGGACCTCAGCTTCCCATCACCCTCATTTACACACACAGGTCCATACACAAACACATGCACTGATCTCACTCCATGTACCACTCTGCACCAGGCATGGCAGTAGTTATGATTTTTGTTGTCTCATAGACTGGAGGAAGATTCCCTAGGCAAACAGAGATCACTTTTGAAGTGGAAAGGAAAGATGAGAAATGGCTAAACACACACAATGGAAAATTATGCAGCTATTAAAGATATTTATGGAGAGTCTGAAACAGTACAGAAAGCGTTTATGACAAAAATGTAAAGAGGAAAAAGCAGGGTACAAAACAATATCTATATAGTATGCTATCACTGTGTAAAAATGCATAAGGAAAAAATGGGCTGGAAGGAAATGCACCATAATACTAACAGTGGAATGCGGGGTGACATTGCTCTGAATGTAACAAAGGTTTTGTACTAGGCATCCATTACTTTATGTTCTATCTTAACCTTCTTGTTTATACAAGTAGTTTTGAAAATTGTTCTCATTTTTAAAACACTCCAGCTGTAAGTACGAAACTCAAGTCCCCCTTAAGGATGCCAATCGCAGTGCCCTCCCCAGACGATCTCTGTTTTCAGTTTGTTTTGTACTTTTTCATATACGTAGAGAAATAAAGTTCATTTACAGGGAGGGGGGTGCACCTGATGGGAAGAACTGACTCATTAAAAAAGACCCTGATGCTGGGAAAGATTGAGGGCAAGAGGAGAAGGGGACGACAGAGGATGAGATGGTTGGATGGCATCACCGACTCAATGGATATGAGTTTGAGCAAGCCCCGAGAGTTGGTAAAGGACAGAGAAGCCTGGCATGCTGCAGTCCATGGGGTCGCAAAGAGTCGGACACAACTTAGCGACTGAACTGAACTAACATAACTGGGGGTTTGTTATACAAATTGTTCTGCTAGTTACCTTTTTCACTTAGTAATAAAACTTGGGGGGATTATGTAATACTACACACATAACTAGCTGAAGGATTTTTAACCTTTAAAAGCAGGTCTAGTAGGACTATTTCACAGTTTAATTAACATTCAGGACATTTGTTTCCATTTTGTCACTGTAAAAAAAAATAAGTTGTAATGAACAGTCCCTTGAATGTCTCTTTGCACACATTTGGACTATGTTTCCAGAGAGACATTAAGAAATGGGATTTCCAGTTGAAGATCTGGATATTTTAATATTAAGAGTTCCCAAGGACAGATCAGATTTCCCCAGACACCATTGGCTACTTCCAAGGAAACTGGGGGTCTCAACTGGTCAGTGGGTCCTAGGGCTCTAGAGGTGAGGTTTCCTAGCTCCTGGGGATTCATGGGGTCGCTGAGGGACTGTCCAGCATGGAGGAACAAAGACTCTCCACACTGGCCCACCAGATATGTCCTAGGGATCAGACCACAGATCCTGCCTGGTTCCAGTCTCCTGAAGCATTCTATTTTATATTCAGATTATGAAAAGCAGTATAGCCAAGGGAGAAAGGTTTCTCAAAGAAAGCCCAGCACCCACTTAAAGCTCACCATGAACCTTATATCTCATGCAGAAAGGAGTTTGTATCTCTAAAGACCTCACCCCCTGGGAATCTGAAAGTCAAACCTAAGCATTTTAATATTCCCGCTGCTTCATACCTGGAAGAAACATAATATAACAATGTCCTTGCTTTCTGAAGAAATGATGTCTTAACTCACAGAAGTAAAATGCTTTCCAACTCAACCTGATCATGGCTACAGTGGGCTCTGTCTCACCAGACAGCCTGGGTCTCAGCAGGGGTCCCTTGGCCTTTCATACCTCAGGCAAAGCTCTCAACAAAACCTCCTTTAAGGACCTCTGAAGAGGCCTCAGAAAGGCCTGTGCACTCCCACCTCTGATCCCTCTGGATCCAAGGCCAGGAGCCAGGCCCAGGGTCTGCCTGAGACCTCACCCTCCTGCCTGGGACTCTTCCTGCAGGCCCCCTCTATCAGGGTCAAGGGCATGGCCCAGCAGCAGAGAGGAGGCCCAGCAGCTGGGACAAGATACACGGTGACACTGGAAAGGCTCCCTCAGGGGCTTCTAGGTCCAGAGGAAGAAGAGGCGTCTGTATCTCGTGTCTGTGGTGAGGCCCCCCACCAGCCATTACCCCCAGTTTAAACTCTTAGACTTGCTATGACTTGGGGCAAACTATAAAACTGAATCCACGTGTCTAAACATTAATAGTGGCCAATTACCTACCAATATGCGGTGTGTTAGTTGCTCAGTCATGTCTGACTCTATGTGATCCCGTGGACTGTAGCTTATCCTCAGAACAAACCCCAAATCCCTCCCTTTGGCTGCCCTCCCAGTTCAAGGTCGTCATCCCTCTCCTGGGGGACTACTGGAGCCCCCAACTGGTCTCCCTCCTTCCACTCTTGGCCTCTAACAGTTTATCCTCTACACAGTAGTCAGAAAGATATTTTCTTATAAAATAAATTGTATAATGTTACTCCCCTACCCAGAAACTTCAAATAACTTCCTATTGCGCTTGGAGAAAATGCAAATCTATCACAGCCAACAAGTCCCCAAAAGATCCAACCCTGCCTACTTCGGCAGCCTCTTCTCCTCTCCACCATCTCCCCACTTTCTACCCATCTCTCGTTATCCCTTCAACATGTCATACTCGTTTCTGACTCAGAGTCTGATTTAGGTTTCCCACAAGCAGAAACTGAGAGGAGGTTCACAAGAAAGTGACTTATGAAGGGAGAATTCCCACAAAGCCGGTAAGGAAGTGAACCATAAGAATCAGGAGCGGAGGAAGCCAGGTGAGCAAGTACCATCTACAAAGTCCCACAGTCGGTTGCCTGACGCACTACCTCCAGGGAATCTGGGAAACTCCCCTCAAGGACAAAGCGACTGGCGGTACACGCGGGCACCCAGCAGTCACTGGTTAAAAGCTGCTTCCAGGAAGTTGCAGAGCACGAAATTCCCAGGTATCTTCAGCTGTCTTTGTGGAGGGAAAGGAGCTCCAGCAGCCTGAGGTCAGTTTGCCAGCAAAGAGTGGCAGGCACCAGCAACTGGGAGGGAAGGCAGGAAAGGATGATGGAGATGGACAGGAGTGTGCACGAGCCTAGGAAGGGATGCACAGAGACAGGGACAGAGCAGCCACATCCTCAGCAAAGGGTCTCTGCCTGCTTGTCGCTTTGCCTCATCCCATAATTCACTTTGAAAGTGAAAGAGGAGAGTGAAAACGTTGGCTTAAAACTCAATATTCAGAAAACTAAGATCATGGCATCCAGTCCCATCACTTCATGGCAAACAGATGGGGAAACAGTGGAAACAGTGACAGACTTTATTTTGGGGGGCTCCAAAATCACTGCAGATGGTGACTGAAGCCATGAAATTAAAAGACACTTGCTCCTTGGAAGAAAAGTTATGACCAACCTAGACAGCATATTAAAAAGCAGAGACATTACTTTACCAACAAAGGTCTGTCTAGTCAAGGCTATGGTTTTTCCAGCAGTCATATATGGATGTGAGAGTGGGACTATAAAGAAAGCTGAGTGCCAAAGAATTGATGCTTTTGAACTGTGGTGTTGGAGAAGACTCTTGAGAGTCCCTTGGGCTGCAAGGAGATCCAACCAGTCCATTCTAAAGGAGATCAGTCCTGGATATTCATTGGAAGGACTGATGCTGAAGCTGAAACTCCAATACTTTGGCCACCTGATGCAAAAAACTGACTCATTGGAAAAGACCCTGATGCTGGGAAAGATTGAAGGTGGGAGGAGAAGGGGACGACAGAGGATGAGATGGTTGGATGGCATCACCGACTCAATGGACATGAGTTTGAGTGAACTCGGGGAGTTGGTGATGGACAGGGAGGCCTGGTGTACTGCAGTCCATGGGGTCACAAAGAGTCAGACACAACTGAGCGACTGAACTTAACTGAACTGATAACTCACTCTCCACTTCCACTAAGGTATCCACTCAGATGTGGGCCCAACAACCTAAAGTAACCTTCCCTCGCATCCTGTCATCCTCACCACCTTAACCTACTTTCCTTTTCTCCATGGTACAAACCACCACGTGCCATGATCTGGCTCACTGATTGTTCTCCTGCGTCTCCCCTAGACTAGAAGGGGGGCCCCATCTGGCTCCCTCTCATCTGTGTCCCGGGCACTTAGCATAGTGGGTGTCTTAAGCACACTTGCTTAGTGCTGCCTGGCACATCTCAGGCAATTTATGCAACTGTTTTTTTATATACTTAACAAGAACTTGTGTAGCAGCTACTTTTCTAAATTCCTTACAACTCACTTAATTCTCTGAGTAATCCAGTGGGGTAGGTCGTGTTATTATCTTCATTTCACATGTTGGGAAGCAGAGACTCAGGTTAAATAACTTGACTGTAGCTGTACAGCCGGGGAGAAGTGTAGACAGGGAGTCAGGCCATCCAGTTGGCTTCGGAGGCTGTACCACCTCTAAAATGACCAGCCACAAGGTAGGCACTGGGGCTTCTCTGGTGGCTCAGACAGTAAAGAATCTGCCTGCAGTGCAGGAGACCCAAGTTCCATTTCTGGGCCAGGAAGAGTTCCTGGAGAAGGAGATGGCTACCCACTCCAGGATTCTTGCCTGAAGAATTCCATGGACAGAGGAGCCTGGCGGGCTATACTCCATGGAGTTGTAAAGAGTTGAACACTACTAAGCGGCTCACACACACACAAGGTATGTATCGTTATCCTCTATTTACAGAAGCGGGAACAGTGGCTCAGTGACGTGCCATGACTTTCCCAGAAGTGGTGGGAAGTGCGGCTTGGATTCTGATCCCTAAGCCGGTTCCCCCACTAAGGTGCCAACATGAGTGGACTTCTATGGGCAGCATAAGAAGAGCCCCCATCCCTCTTTCTGTGGCTTCCTGCACGCTCTTAGCCCTCTCCATTGGTCCCTGGTGGTGATTTCTAGCCCACTTCCTGGGGAGCAAGGAAGCACTGCCCAACAGCTGAGGAAGTCTCTCAGGAGGGATTAACTCTGTGTGATTCCCACTGAGACATGGGCGTCCCAGGACCAAAGCCCTTCTCTCCTCCCACAAGCTATACACATTGGACAACCAGAGTTGGGATGCTGATGTGATCCAGACACATTGCAACCAGTAAATCCCACGGCAGCCTGTTCAGCTGCCCCACTAGAGGTTGAACAAAACTCTCACAAGGTTCCAGACAAACACAGCCAGTAATGCTTAAGCTGTGTGTGTGTGCGAGAGAGAGTTGGAAGGGGTAAGAGAAGCTGGAGGGACACGTACACAGGCAGATAGATGAGTGAGGCAGTGATCGGACATCCCACCTCTCAGGCTGGAAACTTCCACCAGTCAGAGCAAGACCCTGTTAACCCAGATGCCACATGACTGGAGATGGACGCCTCAGTACGGCCTCCCATGCCGCTCGCCAGGCAGGACAGCTCACCTGAAGGGAGCCCTCCGACCAGCAGAGCGATTCCTGCCACACCGCATTTACCCTGCCCATCCAAGCACCTTTGTCACAAAGATGCACACACCCCACCCTCAGCCAGCATGCCCACTTCCGGGCTCAGCTTGCCCACAATTACAGCAATTCCCAAATTGCTATAGACAAGTCACTGGGAGCTACTCAGGACCTTCTAATTAGTGTTATATGCTGATTATCTGAGGCTATTGATATTGGCCCTAATCAGCAATTATAATTCTCACATAAAATATTTAATGACCATTCATAATACAAGAAATCTGATTAAGGAGAGAGCATTTTGCTTGGATTTCCACAGTGGTTTCCTGAAGACTCAGCTTGTTTTTGTTTTTGTTTTTTTCCTAGGCAAGAGTAAATACATTCAACACAATTACCTACCAAAGGAGGTGGAAAATAGCAAATTCAGATTCAAACCCCACCCCCACTCCTCTGAAACATTCAGCAACAGCTACCACAAAACAGGCAGAGACCATGGACTGATGATTCACAAATACGAGTGGCCAACAAACTCACTGAAAATCAAGAAATACACATTTAAATTAGATACAGTCCCTTCGATCAAATCAGCAGACTGACAACTCTACCCCTGCAGCTGTTGGTTAAAATGTGTGCTGCTCACCAGAGTTTTTTCTGCCACATTTTCCCCTTCTCTGGAGAAGGCACCCTCCTGCAAGGAATCACCCTCCACCCCACCCCACCCCCACCACCCCATCCACAGTCACGTGGCTAGAAGTGGCGCAGTCATGTTCTGCCTTTCCGCCACTTGCAGCTACTGCAAATAGCCAGAATTAGAACTCTGAGCTAAGCTGGGCCCCCTCTAGGTACCCACCCTGCCCTCCATGGTGGGTCAGGATGGGCCAATATGACACTTCCCTGTGAGCTTTCAATTTGGGACAGAAGGATAAGTGTTTCTCCCTCTCTAGTGCTAAGCTGCAAGGTACAGGCCAGGAGCCAGTGGTAAACACATTCTGTTAAACTCACTGTGTCATTTACACACAGCTTCACACAACCCAAGACCCGGAACAGGCTAAAGTCAGTTAGCACTGTGGTCATGCCCTCCGCCCCTGCCTGTCACCCTCAGAAACGATGGCAACTTGCCTGAGTTTTCATCCCAGGCGCAGTCCTGAGCACACCCAGGGAGCCCGAAGTGGGCTGGGCATCAGGCCCTCATGTTGCCCTTGGGAGATAGGGGAGCCCTGTGCCATGTCACTGTCGGGCAGCTGGGGGAGGTCTCAGGAATGCAGGGCACTCCCTCCTGCGAGAACTACAATTATTGCTTGAACCACCAGGTCTCAGTAAGGCCGCCAACACACAAAAGATTCCAAATGTAGAGTTTAAGATGTGATCCCCAAAACTTTAGGATCTCCCTTTAGGTGGAACAACCCAAGTATAGAAATTCCCAAATGCTCTTGGCTTTGCAGCCCTCTGGTCTTCCAAGGAGCTCGATGGCTTTCCTCTTCCAAGATTCCTTCTCTTCCCTGAGCTCGACACAGTTAAGTGAATTCTCACACGACTTCTAAATGTGGGCACAATTCAAATCAGACAAACAGGGTCCAGCTCCTCACAGGCCAGAAGGGGCCACTTTAATAAATAAATAGGAACACAATCTACCATTGTACCCAAAGACATTCCTGTCTCATGCTATCACCCCCGTGCAAGTATTAATATCACCTTTCACTCAAAGGCATGGTGGTTGGGCAATAAATTAGCCTTATCTCTACATAAATCTGTAAACAGCCCAGCCCCAGCCACACAGACACACATCCTCAAGGGCCCTCTTACTTCCTTCATCATGGTAGAATCTTCTGTCTAGTCTGAACTCCAGGCAATATCTTTTAAACCTTCCTTCTGCTGTGTGCAAAATGCCTGAGAAGCAAAATCCAAGTCCTTTTTCCAGCTGTCAGCTCACAGAATGGTTGAGCCAGCCTCGTACCCTTCCTCTCGTACTTGCCAGGCTGCCTTGCCCATTTCAGCATGCAGCATCTCTAAGACGTATGAAGAAGCATTTCTCTCTGCAGACCGGTCTTTAGTTCAAGGGAAATTACCACAACTTGACTGGTGTTGGAATCCGAGAGAAAATGAAATCACCTTCATGTGGCTCCTTTTACCAGGTTTGTAAGAAACAGTAGAAATTCCTTCCCACCCCCACCTCCATAGTTTGCCTTATTCTGGGTCGGTGGGCTCACACACAGGACTTCGGAAAGCTGCTCCTATGCAGGCCTGCCTGTTACTTCTCTGCTCTCAAGTCAGACTGCCGGGGTTCAATCCTGCCTCCACCACTCACTAGTTCTGTGACCGTGGGCACATCCCTTAATATTTCTAAGTCTCAGCTTCATCATCTACTGAGTTGAGAGGTTAGGTGGGAAAGCACATACAGAGCATTTAGCCCAGACTTTGCACCATGAGGAATTTTAGATAAATGTTAGCTATTGTTATTAATAATATTAATGGTCCACTAATGCAAACTTGAAGTAGACAAGTAGGGCATACCCTGGTAATAAACGGCTTCAGCCTTTGAAAAGTTGGCTTGCTGATATTTATGGCTAATCTGACCACAAACTAAGTCAGTTTCATGGAGGCATAATCTGAGACCAGGAAGGCCGAGTGCTTGCCCCCAAACTCCAACCTCTAAAAGGCCAGGCAGGGCTAAAAGTCCCACACTCACCTCTCCATTCTGGAGAGAACACATCCTTCCTTGACCTGTACCCATTAGAGAATTCATTTTATATGCAGGTTGTGAGAAACATCATTGTTATCCCCATTCTGAGGGTAAGAAGCCTGAGGCCTAGAGAGGTTAAGTAACTTACCCCAGGTTGCCCAGCTTGTAAACGGCAGAGAGGGATACGATCCTATATCTGCCCGAATCCCAAGCCTCCAGTATTAACGAGGAGGTCATATTACTGCTTTTTCCACTCCAAGGAAAAACTTTTCATCTTGCCTAACAGCAGGGCAGAAACAAGGAGAATTCAGCCAAGTGGTGACTTTGGGAGGAAAGATTAGTGGCCCAGGGGACCAGGGCCAAGGGGGTGATGAGAACCCAGCTGATCAGGAACATGCTCCTTCACCTCTGACCGCCAACAGGACTGGATCTTCCCTGGCACCAAGGTCACCCACCTCCCCCTGTGCCTCCCTTCACAAAGCCCCTGGGTCGCACAGTATGCTTACTGCACACCCCACTCAGCCCTCCCCTCTGAGGCCCACACTCCTGCAGCCACGACATCTGCCTCTTCCTCCTGATGACTGTTGGTAGCTGAGCTCCAGGGACAGGGGGCCTAAAGCAAAAACAAGGACTGCAGGTAGAAACACACCCTGATTCCAAGAGATGCTGAAGCCAAGAGGGACACTCCACAGGGAAGAAGTGTCCAGGAGCGTGTGTGATGACCCTTTAGCTGGTAACTAACACCCACCCCTAGCCATCCAGCCTCAGCTGGAGCACCATGTGGCCAGCCCAAAGACCTCAGGAAAGAGAGAAGAAGGAAGAAGGTGCCTGCCTTCCAGAAGCACAGCACATCCTCCAGGTAGAGCAGAGGGACCCTCATGGAAGCCCATGTAGGTGGCTCAGAGTAAGGTCTAGGTTCTGTTAGAGACAGAAATCGTGTCCAGGCCTGGGTCCAGCCAGGCTGCTGAAGCTTCTTGGAGGAAGCCAATATGCACCATTTGTTCACAGGGCCACCATCACCTGCCGGTTTCCCTAGACTCCCATGTTCACTGGCCGCATTAGGTCAGGGGCAATTTGCAGATGCCAGCCCACTAAGGGCCAGGTCTGCGCTGCTGCTGGGAAGGAAGCAGGACAACCATGACTCCTTTGCAGGGTTTTTGAGGACCCAGGAGTCATGTTGTGTAAAGACTCTCCCATGATATTCTGGTGTGCACTTTTGTGCTCTGGGTGAAAAGAGCAGGCAGAGCCTCTGCTGAGCCCTCGCTGGCGCCCTGTGTTCCCAGACACCACGCCCCGCCCCAGGACTCTTCTCCACCCAGGAGCCCAGTCCCAGTGCTCTATGCCTCCCAGGTGGCCTTGTACCCGCAGACACCCACAAAGGTGCTCATCACCTGTCCTACAACCTCTTTTGGGCAAAGCCACATCCTCAACCATCCCACTTCCCTGAAGTAGGGAGCAATTAAAGGGATGTTTTTTACTTTAATGGCCACAGTTAAATGTTTCATGGGCCAAAACTGAGGCCAGATCACTTTATAATTATTCTTCTGGCTCCTGCATAATTGATATCCCTTATGCACTTTTCATGATCTAATTTATCTATGTCCTGAACTATTTTGTAAAACCTGAATCCCATCTGTGATGATCTATGTCCCGTTAGAAAGTCTACAAGGGATTTGCTCCCCAAGCCCTATCGGTGGGCATAACTCAGCTTCACTGGGTGGAAGCAGAGGGGTGGAGGCCCAAGTCTAGACTGTTTCACTTAGAAAACACAATCGGGGGGCTCAGAAGGCAGGGGGATTCCCCAGAGAGGCCAGTCTCGGGACAAGAGGCAGGAGGGGAGGGAGCAAAGGGCTTCCTGGGGGCAGTGACAGAGTACCTGGAATTGTGATGACAACCATAGCAGTGACCACCACTCTCCTGAGACCTAGGGCCAGGTCTGTGCGAGTACTTTCCAGGCACTGTTTCATTCATTCCTTATTCATGAGGTCGGGACTCTCACCTTTTCCCCTTCACAGATAATAAAACTGAAAAGGAAGTAATTTGCTCAAGACCTCTTAGTTAGTGAGAAAAAATGGAATTCCAATCTGAGCAGGCTGATGCAGAGCTCAGGTTACTAACCTGTTTTCTTCTAAACTTCTGCTGCTACTGCTGCCAAGTCGCGTCAATCGTGTCCGACTCTGTGCAACCCCATAGACGGCAGCCCACCAGGCTCCGCTGTCCCTGGGATTCTCCAGGCAAGAACACTGGAGTGGGTTGCCATTTCCTTCTCAATGCATGAAAGTGAAAAGTGAAAATGAAGTCGCTCGGTCGTGTCCAACTCTTAGCGACCCCATGGACTGCAGCCTACCAGGCTCCTCCGTCCATGGGATTTTCCAGGCAAGAGTACTGGAGTGGGTGCCATTGCCTTCTCCATCTAAACTTCTAGGTGAGTCTAATTCCTAAAACTTGCATATCCCAGGAACCTATAAACCCTTGAGTTTCAATAACCAATCAGCAAGCCTTTTAGCGTAGGGTTGCCAGATTTTGTTTAAAAAGAAAAAAAAAAAGACACCCAATTAAATTTGAATGAAAGGTGAGCAATAAATAATTCTTTAGTATAATTATGTTCCAGACATGACATACAGTAGCCCATGAAATATCTGGGACATACTTATGTGGGTGCATTATTTATTATTTGAAATTCTAATTTAACCAGGTATCTCTATGTCACCTGGCAACATTCAGCATGTGTCCAGGCCTGTGCTTGGGGTTCTGGGACCTGGAAGACTGCCCTCAGAGAACCCAGAGTGTCTAGAGAAACAAGATGGACACCAGGACAAGCGATAAACATGGACAAGGTCACAGTCTGATTCAAATCTGCCCAGTAGAGAGCTGAAGGTTGTCAGGGATCAGAGGCTTACAAGGGAAAGGTTTTCTGGAGGAGCAGGGACTTGGAGAAGGGAGGAAGATGAGAAAAAAAACAGGAAGAAAGAGAAGCTGCTCTCCTAGCACATACCTACTCCCAGAACAGGAGGCCTGTGTTTCGGCTCCTGGATGCAGCCCAAACACCTGGGGTCCAACCCCCAGAGCTACAGGCTTCGAAGGAGAGCAACACTCAGCCCATCCCCCATGAGACACAGCCAGGAGTGGTCCAACTGCTACTCGCTTGGCTGACCCAAATCTACACAATTCCCCACACTCAGCCCCCCAGGCCTTTGCTTATTCTGTCTTCCCACCCAGAAGCCATCTGTCCGCCCCAATCCTACCTTCCTTCAGGGTCCAGTTCAGCCCTACCTTCCCTCAGAAGGCTCCACCCACGCTATTCCCCAAGAGCCATCTCAGGCCTGCTGGGTTACCCTTAGAACTCTTCCCTTATGCCAAACACGTATTATGCGCTTAGCACCTAGAATAAAACCTAGAACGCAGTTGGTACTCAATAGATGCTGAATGAATGAATGAGTGAGTGAGTGACAGTGACTGTGGCTTTGTTCCGCGTGCTGTCTTCTATCTGTACAGCTCTCAGCAGAGAGAACAGAGGGCCTGCCAGGGGAGGGGGAGTAAAAACCTTCACCCACTGATGTCTCTTCCCACAATGCCCACACTCAGCCCAGGTCTTGGAGTGAGAACATGCAATTCCTGTCTGCTGGAGAGAGGGAGTTAAGATGGAGAAGAAGAAAGAGAACCCTCCTACATTGTTGGTGGGAATGTAAATTAGTACAGCCACTATGGATAACAGTTGGAGATTCCTTATAAAACTAAAAATTGAACTATCATGACCCAGCAATTCCACTCCTGGGCATATGCTCAGAAAAAAAAAAAAAAAACAGTAATCCAAAAAGACATGCACCCCAATGTTCATTGTAGCACTATTTACAGTAGACATGGAAGCAACCTAAATGTCCATCAACAGAGCAATGGATAAAGAAGATGTGGTACATATATACAGTGAAATACTACTGAGCCATAAAAAGGAGTGAAACTGTGCCATTTGCAGGGACGTGGATGGACCTAGAGATTGTCATAGAGTGAAGCAAGTCAGAAAGAGGAAAAAACAAACATTGTACATTAATACACGTATGTGGATTCCAGAAAAAAATGGTATAAATAAACTTACTTGCAAAACAGAAACAGAGACACAGATGTAGAGAGCAAATATATGGATACCAAGGGGAGTAGTCAGGGGATGGGGCAGACTGAGAGATTGAGATTGACATATATACACTATTGACATTAAATACACTATTGATATGTAGAATAGATATATCAATACAGAGAACCAACTGTACAGCATAGGGAGCTCTATTCAATTCTCTCTGGTGACCTAAATGGGAAGGAAATCCAAGCAAGAGAGGATATATGTATACTTGTGGCTGATTCACTTTGCTGTGCAGAAGAAACTAACATGACATTGTAAAGAAACTATATTCCAATTAAAAAAAAAAAAAGATGGAGAGGAAGGAACCTGGCAGGGAGAACACAGGCCTGGGACCACCAGGGCCAGGCACAGGAACCACAGACTCTGCTTGGTTCCGACCATGGCTTGCTCTAGGGCTGGGACATGCCACAGGCCCCTCTTCTCTTCGGTCTCCTGAGCTAGAAACAGGCCACAGCACATCGCTTGTTGCTGAGATTACACGATCACTGTGATGGTGGTACCTACCCACCATTCATCCACACAGTAGGCCTGGATGCTTGGGACCTGAGGCCTGGTCCTTGGCAAGTTCCTCTCCTCCTGGCAGCCTCCTCAGTCCAAACTCGCCCCGGCCCTTGACGGTGATGAAGTCTTTCTCATGCACCAGCCATGGAGCCCTGCCCCCATCTGTGCTTCTCCAAGTCCAGCCTCCCTGAACAGAGGCCAAATAAAGATGGATATCCTCTCTCTCCCAGCAAACACAGCACCTCAGTCAATCTCTCGGCACTCGAACCACGCTTGTTGTTCTTGTGCGGAATTCCACAGATGCTTATAAACACTTCCATTACTTCTGAAGTTTTATTTATGGTTTTTGTTAAGCCTTTACTCTGAAATTTGCCATTTTAAACACTCCCTGACTGAGTAAGATTTATATGGTTTCTTCACACAGAAGCTACCTGTAATGGACAGAGCCAAAATCAATTCAGAGGGCCTCAAGAGCAGCTGACAACTCATTTTTATGGAGAGAGCGTTTTCTCAGGAATAGGAGGGAAAATATTAAGATCTCAGAAACGTCCGCTTCCCAAGAGGCTGATGACACAGAGCCTCTCTGTGCCTCCTGTGGAAACAAGGGTGCCTGTCTCCTCCGGGTGGAGGGGCGTCCCCTCCCCCTCGGTGGGCTCAGAATGCTCAGGGGATTACAAGCTGCCACTGAACCCAGTGATTCGATGGAGGCCAAGAACCAGAAGTGGCAGGAAGTCAGCCGTGACACAAGTTTATTTCTCGTTCCAAAACACTCATCTGGAATACTGTGAAATCTCCCAGCTGTGGGATATCAGTTACCATCACGTCATTTGTTGGCATGCAGGCAATTTTATAGCTGGAATCAGGCCCTGGATTACAGTCTTGTGTTTTCAGTCCACAGGCAGCCACTATGCCTTGTCTAAAAGTCCAGTGCACTAGACGGGGAAATTGAAACTGACCTCCTAGGCTACGGGAGTTTCAGAAAAGGGGAAGTCTGTTTACCTGGGGCTGGGATCTACTGCTTCCCCCGTTTGTAGTAAAAGCTGGCAAAGCTTTTCTTACTCCTCAGATGTTTCCCTCTACTGGTATTTCTAAACATATGTTGCACTTTCTTCACAGCCATATCATTTTGACTTTTTTTCACAGTGTTCTGGGAAGGGAATGGAAGCTGAAGTGGGACCCCAGGGCTCTGCCGTCCTCCGCTCTGAGGGTGGAGCGATGCTGTCCCATTCCTCCTCCTGGTTCAGCGAAGGGTCTCCTTGCCCACGGCATTTCTGCGGGGAAAGGTTTTAGTACCCTGGTGCTCCCACCTTTCTGTTTAAGCTGTGTGCCTGGACACCTGGACTGATCTTACCGCAATAGTGAACCCCCCAGTCCATTGAAGAGTGACAGGGCCTCACTGGATGCAAGAGATAGGATCCACAGGCAGAGCCCTTTAAAGCCTTTAGAGAAGAAAATCAAATGATGTCATCTTTGGACTTTTCAGTACTTGGAATGATTTTCCTTTTTTTCAACAGTAATAATAGTGTTATAAGAGCATCTTTCTTATTATTTGTTTGCATCCCTCCCCCACCCTACTGGCTCAGTGGTAAAGAACCCGCCTGCCAATGCAGGAGACATAAAAGAGACAGGTTCGATCCCTGGATTGGGAAGATACCCTGGAGGAGGGCATGGCAACCCCTCCAGTATTCTTGCCTGGAGAATCCCATGGACAGAGGAACCTGGCGAGCTAGAGTCCACGGGATCGCGAAGAGTCAGAGTGGGCATATGTTACACTGTTACACCCACACTTTCATGTTTTCAAATGAAAAAAAAAAAAAAACTACAACATTTTCACTTTTTCTACAAGAATGCTTGAGATTTTAACAAAATTGAAATAAAATTCCCATCTGAAAGGAACCTCACCCTCATTTTTTCAAGCCTTGTTAAATAAATTAGGAAATATCTTCCTTTGAAGATCAATGGTATAGAGATGACTTTGAACTCTTAATATCAGGCATTAGCAAGATAATGTTAGGTTTTATTAAGAATGAAAAGAATTTACCAATTTTCTTCCAGTAACTCTCTGGATTCTGCAAGAAGCTCATCACTAGATAATTGTTCAGTGACTCCTCCGGTCCATTCAGAAATGTTTAGAGTGGAGGGAACAGAAGTTCCATAAGAGACTGTTTCCAAATGACTGAGCCCTGTAGCCTGGCAAGAAGACACAGGTCTGAAAAAAGCAGAATCCCAGAGAGCCTGGGTGTACTAGTCCACCATCACAACATACCAGACTGGGTGACTTTCCCAGAGACATTTACTTCCCACAGCTCTGGAGGCCAGAAGTCCAAGATCAAGGCTCTGGTGATTCGGTTTTTTCCTGACTTGCAGATGGCCTCAACTGGTCCTGTCCTACTTGGGCCTTTCCTCAGTGTGTGTACACAGACAGCAAGAGCTCTCCAGAGTCCCTTCTAATAAGGACACTAATCCTATCAGACCAGGACCCCACCCTTATGACTCCATTTAACATTAACTACCTCCTTGGAGGCCCCATCTCCAAATACAGTCCCGTGAGTGTTAGGGTTTCAACATGTGAATTTCACAGGGACACAAACACTGAGTTCATAACACTGAGTTCATAACAATTTGGTTCTACACTTCTCAGGAAATCCCTTCTTCAAGCCCCATTTCCAACCTCCACTGGGTGGTCCAAACCTTCTCTGTAACCCCTGCCTCTGGTCTCTCTCTCCCCTTCCCTGGTACATTCTTCATGAGCCCCCAGATTCCACAGGCCTCTTCCTAACACACCCCTCTGAGTTGTTTCTCTGCTCAAACACCTTAGTGGATTCCCTACTCTGTGCAGAATTAGGTCCATAATTCAGACAGTCAGTAAGCTCATTGATTAAAAATTTAAAGTCAGACAGACCAACGTGCAAGTTCTGACTCTGACCTTTAGTAGCTGTGTGATCTTGAATATTTTACTTAATGCCTCTGACCCTCGGGTTCATTTTCTGTAAAATGGGAGAAATAACAGCTACCACTTCATCAGGTTCTGAGGAGGCAAAGAGAGGGATTGTGGGAAGTGCTTAAAGAATGCCTGGCACTTAAAGCTCAATAAAACATTAGCCCTGGTTGTCATTATACACCATCAACCCCTCGGTGATCTCATCTCGTCTTGTGGCTTTAACACTATCTACAAGCCAACGGTTCCTAAATTTACATCTCCAGCACAGTCCCTCTCCAGAACTCTCCTGCACATCTCCATGCAGACGTCCACAGACATCTCGAGTTTGTCATGCCTAAACCAGCTCCTGATCCAACACCAACCTGCTCCACCCACGGCCATCTCAAACCCGATCACTGAGACTGAAACTGTGGCTTCACCTTGGAGTCTTCCTGTCTCTCACACCCACACTCAGTCTGTTAAGAAATCGTCCATGTCAAGAACAGAGCTACTTGCCACCATTTCCCCAGCCCACGTCACCATCACCTCCCACCTGGGGCTGCAGCAGCCTCCCAAACGGTCTCCCTGACCCCAGGGAGGTTGCTACGGTCAGGTTTGCACACAACACACTGAATGACACTTTTAAAACAGCAGTCACATCACCTCTCTCCTCCACTCCAAGTCCCCCAGAGGCCCCCACACCACTGAGGCTGAAGTCCAAAGCCCTGCTCTGGCCTCAAGCCCCCGTGACTCTCTGGTCTCTCCTACCACTGTCCCCCACCCACCCTACTGAGGCCACAGGGGCCTCCTGCTGCTCCTAACACATCAGCTCTCCTGCCCCAGGCTCTGATGCCTAGAATGCTCTTCCCCAAATATCCCCCTGGCTGACTCCTCACATCCCTCTCACATTACTAAAATGTCATCTTCTCAAAGAGGCCTCCTTTGCAACCCTGGTCAAAATTATAACCTTCCCCAAACACACACACACACCACTGGGGTCCCCACTCTCTACTCATTCTGCCCCCACCACGTACCTCTTCCTAACACAGTATATGTAATATTTTTCTGTTTTATTTATTTGTTTACTGACTTCCCATGCCAGAGGGAGTGCCACATATCTGTTTTGCTCACAGTTGCACATCCACCCCCTAGCAGAGTGTTCAGCACATTGCAATCACTCAGTAAGGAATGTCAGCTGAATGAAGCCTCAGCCAGTGAAAAGTGAAAGTTAGTCACACAGTCTTGTTCAACTCTGCGATCCCATGGACTGTGGCCTGCCCAGTTCTTCTCTCCTTGGAATTCCTTGGAGTGGGTTGCCATTTCCTTCTCCAGGGGATCTTCCTAACCCAGGGATTGCCCCAGGTCTCCTGCATTGCAGGCAGATTCTTTACCAACTGAGCCACTTACTCAGCCAATAACTCACACATTTATTCAATAAATGCCCACTGAGCATCTTCAAAGTTCATTAGAGCCTCAACCTTTCCAGCCACTTTCAGAACGTTCCTCCACAGCACCTCTTATCAAGTGGCTCCTGTCTCTCTGTATACATACCTATGTTTCAGACAAACTTTCCCTAGAGCCTTACCCACCCATCTCCACATGTGGAAATCCCATCCATCCTCCAAGAGCCAGCCCATCTCTTCCGTGAAGCCCTTGTAGCCAGTGAGGGTACTTGCCCTGAGTTTCTTGCCCTTGGGCTGTTCCACAGCTTTCCTCTGCCCATATCCCCATCCCACTGAGCACCATCATAAATTGTGATCTATCCCTTATTCCCTGCTAACCTCTGAGATCCTCAGTGTCAGAACCACATTTGCTCCTCTCAGTCTCGCCCGCTGTGCCAGAAAAACTGAGACATGCACTCGCAGGCATCTGCATCAGCCCATAAATGAAGAAGTCAAAAGTAAGCCCTAGTTTTGGAGAGTCAGCTAATTCAGCCCTCTGAGACAAGAGTGACATGGAATGATGCAATTACCTTCCTCTGGCCTGGATCCCAGCCCCATCAGCAGCCCTGGAAGGAATAAGCTGCCTCTCCTGGAGATGAGTCTCCATCACACCAACCCAAGTGCAGGCCCCTCCCCTGCCACAGTGATGTGCAGCCCTCCCCTTGCTTCTGCCCCCACCCTGGCCCCATCAAGACAGCCCCCCGCCCACCATTACCTTGGAGGAAAATCCCCAACAGGACTCTGGGCAATTCAGAAAACAAAAATGCTACACTCGGTACACATGTGGGGCTCTTCATGGTGCCACACACTAGTTCAGCTGGGTTTTATCCTTGTTATGTTGTTCAATTCCTTGCTCCAAAGAAGGATAGAGCACCCTCATGTATATGATCAAAAACACCCTCCAGTCCTGCCCGGAGACCTCATTCTGTGGGAAACCAGCTGACACATCACCCATACATGCTGGAGCTCAAGTGTCCCCCAAGGTGGCTTGCTCATCCACACATGTCCACTTAGGAACGAAAAGAAGAAAAACACCTGTGTTTCCAACACTTTGTCTGGCTACCATCCCACTCTTAGCAGGGGACTAATGGCACCAAGTTTGGGAGAGGAGAGACCTCTGCTTTAATCCCATTTCTGCTCCTTTCGCTCATCTTCCTGGAGGGGAACTCAGTGGAAGCCACGCAAAGTCAAAGGAGCAGGATTACGTTAAATCAGACCTCCTTCCCCAAGTCAACACTGATCCCACGGCTCAAAGCAGCAATCCAAGTTTTATTTGCTCATAAACATTAATGGGACTGAACCTCAGAGAAAGGAACAGGAAAAGTCAAATGCTAGAGAGCAAGGGGTCCCGTAAAACACAGGCGTGGGGAGGGGGCTCCGAATTCTCCCTCCACACAGAGACTGGACTGTCTTTGCCAGCTTGGGGGGTGGATCTGGGTGGCTCTTCTAATTTCTTGAAATTCTACACTTTTCTCGAGGTAGCAAAAAAACACTTAAAATACGAGAGATGGCTTTAACGGCCCAACCTTTGCCAAACAGCAGAGTGACAGCGCCTGCCAGCAGGCTCATCTCCCAGACTGAGCGGAGGCCCGAGGAGGGGCCAATGTCACAGCAGGGTCAGGACACCCTAGCAGAGAGCTGAGAGACCTCCATCCCAGCCTTGCCTTCTCAGTCACAACCCAAGTGGTTTTAGGAAAATTCATAGGACCTTTCTTGGCCTCTGCTTTGCCATCTCTAATGCAGGGCACATCTCTTCTGCCAGCGGAAGGGATCTGGGACTGTGTGATTAATGAGACTGTCTGTGATTAATGAGCGTGTATTATGAGGCAGGCCTGGGCTAAGCGCTTTGTACACCCTAACTTACTCAATTCTTTCAACAATCCTATGAGATAGGTACTATGATCCCATCTTACAGGCTGAGAACCTGAGACTCAGAGAGCCTAGGCCCTGATCCCAGGTCTCAAAACCAGAAGGGAGCAGAGCTGGGAACGAAACCCAAATCCACGTTAAGTGCTTTTAAAGATGAAGGCACGGAAGAATTGTGCTTCTGAACTGTGGTGTTGGAGAAGACTCTTGAGAGACCCTTGGACTGCAAGAAGATCCAACCAGTCCATCCTAAAGGAGATCAGTTCTGAATATTCATTGGAAGGACTGATGCTGAAGCTGAAACTCCAATACTTTGGCCACCTGTTGTGAAGAGCTGATTCATTTGAAAAGACCCTGATGCTGGGAAAGATTGAGGGCAGGAGGAGAAGGCAACGACAGCAGATGAGATGGTTGGATGGCATCACCGACTCAATGGACATGGGTTTGGGTGGACTCTGGGAGTTGGTGATGGACAGGGAGGCCTGGCGTGCTGCAGTTCATGGGGTCGCAAAGAGTTGGACATGACTGAGCGACTGAACTGAACTGAACTGACTGAAAGACATAGGCTATCAGACCTGATTCCATGCAGAATCCAGGGCCCAGGCCTGGCACACAGTAGATGCTTAAGCAAAGCCTATTCAGTTGAATTGAAGTCTACTTCCTCAGACTTTCATGCCAGAGCAGCAGCCTTTCAGAGGCTCCTTCCCCTGTACAGGCTAGAAGCAGCCCTGGGTCTGTTTTTCTGCTCTACAGGGAAAAGAACCCCAGGAGAGAAGAAGTTATTTCTGACCAGGTGGTGCAGTGGTAAAGAACCTGCCTGCCAGTGCAGGAGACATGAGAAACACAGGTTCGATCCCTGGGTTGGAAAGATCCCCTGGAGAAGGAAATGGCAGCCCACTCCAGTATTCTTGCCTGAAGAATCCCATGGACAGAGGAGGCTGGTGGGCTACAGTCCATGGGGTCATAAAGAATCAGACATGACTGAAGTGACTTGGCATAGCACAGCACATAGCTCTGTATCCAGGTTTTAACTGAGAGGAGGGAAAAGAGCATATTTTCTTTCCTAACTTCTTCTCTTATTTGAATATTGGATTTCCATGTTGTTGGGGTTGTAGAAGCCCGGTTCCCCAGAGGAATTCCCCAAGAAGCCATCTGCTCATGTGCTTCTGAGACACCTTGGCAGAGGGAAATGCAGGATGCTAATCAATCATCCGAGGGGGCCGCTCACTCTCTCCCTGGGAGATGGGTAAGCATGTGGCCTTGAGCAGGAGGGCTATGTCATCAAAGGTACACAGATTCAGGCCTTGCACATGCTCTGGCCACTGCAGGAGTCAGGTCAGGTTTGTCCAAGCCAGAGGCCAGGGCAATGGAGAGCCAGGACTGCAGGCCAGGCAAGGCCTTGGAGAGGCTGACACTGCGTATCAGAAATGCCAGGGGGCTGCAGCCATGTCTGAGCTCAGAGCAGACCCCAATGCAGACACAGACAGGGATGCAGACATAACCCTGTGAGGATGCCAAACAGGAGTCAAGTCATGGAGCTATCTTCAGAGGGCAGCTCAGAAATGTGGCTGACCAATGCTACCCTGACTCTTAGTTGCAGTTGCCCCAACTCCAGCACTGGGGGGCAGGAAAGGTGAGACCACACTCTGTGGGGGGCCCTTGAAATGAAATCTTCCCTTCCGGGACAAGCACTGGGTCCAATGTGTCTCACTAGGAATCAAGGCAACATTGGGAACAAACATATGAACAGACAATCAAGCTTGCAAGTAGAATCTTATAACCTAAGCCATGACAAGAGAAGGCAATGGCACCCCACTCCAGTACTCTTGCCTGGAAAATCCCATGGATGGAGGAGCCTGGTAGGGTGCAGTCCATGGAGTCGCTAAGAGTCGGACACGACTGAGCGACTTTACTTTCACTTTTCACTTTCATGCGTTGGGAGAAGGAAATGGCAACCCATTCCAGTGTTCTTGCCTGGAGAATCCCAGGGACAGGGGAGCCTGGTGGGCTGCCATCTATGGGGTCACACAGAGTCGGACACAACTAAAGCGACTTAGCAGCAGCAGTAAGCCATGACAAGCCCCAGGGCATCTGGTCTACCACAAAGTTTTATCAGTGGAGAAAGCCAAGACCTGAGAGGGACAAGTACTTGCCCAGGGACAAACTACAAACCCCACAGTCCAGGACTCCAACCCCACATTCGCTAGAATCAGCTACAGGTCAGCAGGGCCCACCTTGAGCAGACTGCAGGGACGAGGTGGGAGAAGGTGGCCACCCTGAGCCATTCCTGATGCCTATCAAGGGAGCCCCAACTCTGGAGTGGTTCCTGCTTTCTCTCTGTGTCCCTCTGCTCCTCTCTCCAAGCTCGGGGGGCTTCTGTCACATGCTCAGACTGCCCCTGGACCTCGACAAAGGGGTTTTCAAATCTGGAAGAATGCCTTTTAACATATGCAAAAGCAGACAGTCAGCAGAGCCTGGGTCCTGAGCTGCTGCAGAGGAGAGGGGTGCAACAGATGGAATGTTTCTGCTCACATCCCATTCTCCATGGAGTGGCCTAGGCCTAGATGAGCTGCATTTGTCCGTGAACGTGAGCACACAGCCAACCTTTGGGCCAAATGCTCCAGCTGAACCAGAGAGTGTGAACCAAGAAGCAAACAGTCTGCAAACTCAGGCTGCCAGAGGGGCTGGCTGAGAGATCGGAGTGAACAGATATGCCGTGCTCTGGCTCTAGTGGGTCTGCTCCTAAATCAGATGATAGACGCACTGCCTAATATTCACCATGGGGGGAAATTTGAGAGTGTGTGAGTCCATGAGGTAGTTAGCATGAGAATATAGAGTAATCAGAGGGCCCCAAGGTGTGGAGAGAGAACAGGAGAGTTGCACAGGACTTTAATAGCCTTCCTGTACCAAAAGGGATCTGTAGTCAAATGAATTTAGAAAACACAGGATTAATGAACATTGAACAGATACATTTTGAAAGACTTCTCAGAGCCTTTGGAATGCTACTGTTAATTGGGAATCTCCAAGAAGGAAGCATAGGATGGGGCATCCCCAAAGATTATTCAGCAGGCCATAGGCAGCTTTCACAGGGCATCTTCCAGGACTGGTACCCACTAGGACCTTCTGAAATGGAGTGAAGTGATGTCTAGAGGACGTTTCAGAAAGAGACACAAAAGTTCACGGGAGTTAAATCTCTGTGAGGTCTTTTCTATGAGGCCTAAATCTCTACCTGGGAACCAACAGTGACAAGGGAAGGGCACTACCAAGCCTGGTGCCCACATGGACGCATGGTGTGTGAAGGTAGGTACACAGGGGAGGGTCCCTGGGTCCTCTCAGGGAGTCACAGGGCTCCCAAGCACTGAAGACCCTGACATGCCCCTGAGCGCCTGAGGATCCTGCCCTGTGCACCCATCTTTCCATCCCTAGTCCCCATCCTTCTCTTCTGCCACCAACTCCTTCCTGCCCCCAACCACTTTCCAATGTCTCTTATCTGTCTCTCAGATAAGTACTTAAGCCTCTTTTACAACCACAGAGAAACAAATCCTTGCCACCAGATTACCATTCGAAGACAGAACTTTAAGGAATCTTAGGAGTTAACAGCAACTGTCCCCAGATCCATTAAAGACTGGACTGTGTTGAGCCCAGGACTCGTTGGTCCCCTTCATGACCCTTCCTCCTCTTACCGTTGCTAGGAGTCCGTCTCAACCCTGTCCTCCCCAGGGCCAGGCACCTCGTTTCCAATTTCCATCACTGACTCCCACATCTCGGCCTTCAGTCCTCTCTGACCCCAAAGCCCATCTCATCCCGTGGGCAATGCTGTGCTTCCCAAGTCTGCCCCAAGGTCGAGTGGTCTCCCCACAGACTCTCAGAAAACCTGTGGAAACTCATCCTCCAGGACCTAGAGCACCCGCAGAAGCCCAGATGTGCCAAAAGTCTTCCCCAGTACCCACTTGTCATCCAAGGATGGTGCTGGCCCCAAAGCCCTTCCTTCACACAGAGACCCAACGCCACCCTCGCTGAACCAAAGCCAGTGGCAGCCCAGTGGCCTCAGGCCCACGACTCATCTTGTCGAGCTCTCCTCTCACCCACAGGCCTGCTCCCCACACCACTGCTTGTCAGATTTCCTCCATCTGGGAGACAGGGTCCTTCATGGGTTTCTCCTCACCAGGCTGAAAAGAAGTAAAGCCTATTTTAATTCAGGCACTTTGGGGATTCTAAAAATGGGGTTCATAATGTTATGATCTTTAAAATTCAGCTAATCCAGCCACCCCATTTTCCCATAACAGCGAACTCTAGCCGAGGTGATGGAGGAGGAAAACAGCAGGGTGGGGAAAGGGGAAGGGAGGGAATGTGCGGAGGGAAGTTCTTAAAACACTAGATTTAGTTACTGTGAACACATGAACCCTTCTCATGAGTGTGGTTCCTGGGCATGGCTTTATGTCAACTCAATGAGACTAGGTTTAGAGAGAAAACTTCCAAAATGATCACACAAACCGGCATTTACATGGGGAAAGCGGGAGAGAAACGACTCAAACCAGGTGTAGGAGTGGGGCTCAGGGAGCCGCCAGGGCTGGAGACTGGCACCCACAGGCAGGGCCTCCACACACCTCGCTGAGCTCATGTCAGGTGAGCAGATCTGTCTTCCCAGAAGCAGAACCCCTTCTCCCAGGCACAGGGCTCTGATGCAGGTCTTGGGCTTCCACAGGGACCCAGAGACACGTGGTGCCAGGGCCAGGGAGGCACCAGGTCTCCCCTCCCACCCTGGTCATGTGCTGTATGCACGCTCTTAATGATCTCACTTCATCGCCAAAGCTATGACAAACCTTAACAGAATATTATAAAGCAGAGATATCACTTTGCTGACAAAGGTCTGTATAGTAAAAGCTATGGTTTTTCTGGTAGTCAGACTTCCCTGGTGGCTCAGACGGAAAAGAGTCTGCTTACAATGCGGGAGACCTGGGTTTGATCCCTGGGTTGGGAAGATCCTCTGGAGAAGGAAATGGCAACCCACTCCAGTACTCTTGCCTGGAAAATCCCATGGACGGAGGAGCCTGGTAGGCTACAGTCCATGGGGTCACAAAAAAGTCGGACACGACTGAGTGACTTCACTTTCACTTTCATGTATGGATGTGAGAGTTGGACTATAAAGAAGGCTGAGAGCCAAAGAATTGAAGCTTTCGAACTGTGGAGAAGACTGGAGAGCCTGGAGAAGACTCGAGAGTCCCTTGGACTGCAAGGAGATCAAACCAGTCAATCCTGAAGAAAAGCAACCCTGAGTATTCATTGGAAGGACTGATGCTGAAGCTGAAGCTCCAATACTTTGGCCACCTGATGCCAAGAGCTGATTCATTGGAGAAGATCCTGATGCTGGGAAAGATTGAGGACAGGAGGAGAAAGAGGTGACAGAGGATGAGATGGTTGGATGGCATCATCAACTCAGTGGACAAGAATTTGAGCAAACTCTGGGAGATGGTAAAGGACAGGGAAGCCTGGCGTGCAGCAGTCCATGGGGTCACAAAGAGTTGAACACGACTGAGCGACTGAACAACAAAAACATCCCAGGTGATGCTGCTGGGCAGTCCTCCCCTAGCCAGCCTGTTGAATGCCCTGACCTTGACAACCATAGCAAAGTTGAGAAGACACACACGCACACAATTCATTTACATTGCCTGCGTTTTCCTGGATAGCCCCACATGGGACATCATAACAAGGTCCAGGAGAGAGACATGACAGGTGCTAAGAACCAGCTCCCCAACGGCACCTGGGCCGCGCTCAGCAAGGAGGAAAGGAGCCACTGAGGTTTTGCAGAGTTCATCCCATGCCCAGCACCCTGAGTGCCCTCCAAGTGTGTACACAGCCTGCCAGGGGAAACCAGTGACACGTGTAAAACAGCAAGTCGGATGAGGGTCCCTACCCACGAGCATACACAGGTCATGCAGAGGTCATGGGCCACCGGAGGTCAGTGAGGGCTATTAGGGAAAAGAGAACTGGGGACAGGAGTCCACAAAGCAGGTTATCTTTGGAAAGGATGGTGTTGAGAATGGGTTGTCCCAAACGGGAGAGCAGTGAAAGCCAGGGTGCAGAGGTGGAGGTGCTGACAGGGGGCAGGAGCCCGACATGGGGCAGGAGCCCGAGAATGCAGTGCAGGAAACTGGGAGCCCAGCCCTTCCCAAGCCCAAGGTGAACAGGGAGACTCCGCCTCCTCCTCCCACTGCAAGCCCCTCAGCTGGTATTTTCTCCTTCTCCTCCCCAAAAAAGTATTTCCCTTTTTCAAAACAACTACCTTGCAGCACTTTCTTGAGGGGCTCTTAATGGCTTTTGAAATATAAGCCTGGGGCTGCAAACGCTGCCTGGCCAATTTGCTGGAACGCTTCACCTCCCTAGAAATTTCCTCTAAAATGACTTTCCTTCTTCCACCACAAACAGACCCTTTGGAGCAATGGGCCTTTTAATCAACAATTATCATAAGTTTTAAAAGTCACTTTTAAAAGGCTGTCACGGTGAGCCCGCTCAGCTATTTTCTCTGTTCCCGAGGGACTGCCTGGTGGTGGTGGGAAGCATTTGCCAGTGTGTGGCGGGTGGGTGGGAACAGCCTTCATCCATCACCCAGCGACAGGCCCCTAGTGCCTGGAGGGCTCCTCCCAGCCCACATCTACAGTCTGGGCAGCGCAGGCATGATTTATCACAGGTGAGTTGTCGCCTGCGCCCCGTCAGGTTTATCTGTTTACTGGCTGCTTCTCCTCTTACTGACCTCCAACTGCTCTGTTTCCTGGGTTACTCTGGCCTGGTGTCCCTCAACCCGACACACAGGCACCCGTGGCCAGGACTTCACTCACCATCTCTGGGCTTGTGTCTCCAGCCCAGATGCAAATATCCAACTGTCTCTCCAATATCTCCACCAACTCAAAATGTGCAAGACAGAATGCATGTGCTTGCATTTATTTCCTCCAAATCAGCTTCCTCTGAGCCTCCTGCACCTCCACCAATGGCACTGCCATCTATCCAGGCTGCAGTCTTGCAACCAGCCTTATTCTTCTCTTTCTCCTTGTTGCCACATCCTATCCAACACCACCCATGGGTTTGTATGACTATACCTTCAAATTACATCCTGAATCCAGTACTTGGGGCCACCTGCACTGCTAACAGCCTCTTCCAAGCACCTTCATCTCTCCCGACCCAACAGCCCAAACTCCTGCTCTGCTTCAACTGCAGCCAGGGAGGCCGTCCTGCAGTGAACGTAGTTAAAGCACTGTTCCCACCCCACTGCCAGCCCAGCCTTGACTTGACAGATTCAAGTGCAGTTAGGGGAATGCCCTCCTCCCTGCCAGTCAGTTTTGGGGTGTCGTTCAGTTGCTAAGTCATGTCCAACTCTTTATGACCGCATGGAATGCGGCACACCAGGCTTCCCTGTCCTTCACCATCTCCCAGAGTTTGCTCAAACTCATGTCCATGGAGTCGGTGATTCTATCCAACTATTTCATCCTCTGTTGTCCCCTTCTCCTCTCGCCCCCAATCTTTCCCAGCATCAGGGTCTTTTCCAATGACTCAGCTCTGCGCATCAGGTGGCCAAAGTATTGGAGCTTCAGCTTCAGCATCAGTCCTCCCAATGTATATTCAGGGTTGATTTCCTTTAGGAGTGACTGGTTTGATCTCCATGCTGTCCAAGGAACTCTCAAGAGTCTTTTCCAGAACCACAGTTCTAAAGTATCAGTTCTTCAGTGCTCAGCCCTCTTTCCAGAATCCAGCCATCCTTCAGCTCTCACCTTAATATCCCCTTCTCACAGAACCTCCCTGCCCCAGAGCCAGGTTGGTCTCATGACCCCATGCTTCCTCCTTGGAGCATATATCCCATCACCCCTGAGTAATGTAGTCACCAACCGGATAATGTTTATGTTTCCTTGTTTGTTTCACCTTGCTGACTTCTCTGCTGGTCTTTAAGTTTGTTGAGGGCCAGGACTGGGCTTGTTTTATGGCTCCCTGGGCCTTTCACCCAGTAGGCTCTCAGTAAATATTGACTGAATAAATGCATAATCCTGCAATTTCTAAGTATGAGGTTGCCATAGCCAAGGGATCAAAATGGATGGAAAGATGAGAAAGGGAGAGCATTTAGATCCTTCCTGAGTGGGTACTTTTCACTGTAAAACCCATGGAGCTGAAAAGCCTTGTTCTTCTCAAACAAGGTGTTCAGGGAAAATATGGCATTTAAAAATAAATCCATGGCACAGGTGGGAGGTGGGAGAGTGAGGCTCAAGAGGGAGGGGACATATGTACACTTATGGCTGATCCATGTTGATATATGGCAGAAATCAACACAATATTGTAATTATCCTTCAATTAAAAATAAATAAATTAAGAAAAAAATCCACGGCAAATGCAATGTAATTGGGAATAAGGAGCTTTGCAACACCCCAGGAAGAAGTCCAGCCGCTGTACAGTCACACCTGCTCAACACTTGCCAGCTCTCCCAGAGCTGGGGAAGGGTCTGGCTGGATACTCAGGTACATGCGAGATGATGCTGACCAAGCTGAGGCCTCTCAAAGGGTATTCCTTCTCTGCCCAGAGTCACCATCACCCCAGCCTAGGCTTCTTCCTGTTCTCTTTAGTTCTAGAATCATGTTGCATTCTCTGCAACTTTTGTTCCCTGGGGAACTATCCCTCCAGCTTGCCACGTGTTTCCTGTGAAGCTATCCATCACAGTTCCCCTCCCCCAGCCCCAGCCACCGGCCACAGATGTGGGCAGGTGTGCCAAAGCAAAACAGTTACAGTACCACATCTCTCTAAACATAGTAATTGGTCCAGGTGGATGCTTGACCTGTCAAGCTAAATTATTTTCAGGTTTATATACCCACACATGGAGAGGAAACTTACCTTCCCCTGACTCACCAAGCTAGGATCACGGAGGCCTGAAGATGCTAGTAGCTCTTTTCCCTGACTATATGAAGGAGGCCCACTGCAGCAGGAGAGAACAAGACCCACACTTGAATGAACATCAAAGAGAATAGAGCCAAGAGAGGGAGAGGGTAGGGGAGAGACAATCATTGCTGCTGCTGAATCTCGCCTTGCCTGAAGGCAGATAACCCTGAACTACTCAGTGACATGAGTCAACAAACGTCCTTTTTGGCTCACATAGGTTTGCCCATTATTTACAATCAAGAATTTAGATGAATACAGTTCTGATCACTGGGAGCTCCCAAGATTGACCCCAGGATGCATCAACAAACTTGCCTTTTCCAACTCCAAGCCAAGCATCTAAGATTATAGTCTGAGAGGAAGACCTGGCCATGCCTGGCCAGTAGGCAAGAGAAGAGAAACCCCAGTTGAGTTCAGGCTCCATGCCTCAACCCTCTTGTTTCTCCACCTTGGATTTTGGAAACAACACGAGTGTCATAGTTTCTACTTCCCAGACCCAGGAGCACTTTCTGGAGTTCCAGTCCCTCTCTCCTTCTCGATTGGAGGTAAAGCTTCTGGAAGCCCACCCCTCACCTTACGCAGAATAGAAATGCCCCTCTGACTGGTGCTCTCACTCACACTTCATTCTTTCAGTAAATGTGTGTTTAGCTCCTACTCTGTGCCAGCTACTGTGCTAGGCTTTGGGGCTAAACAGACTCTTGTACCAAGTTGCCTATTGCCTACACAGTATCACTGTGACTCTCATACTCTCTCCTGAGTCACATGAGAATCCCAGAGTCCCTTGTCCACAGGGCTGCAGTTAGATTATGCTAGTGAGAGCCACTCATGTGAAGCCTGGAAAGCTAAGGGGAGGTAGAAGCCATGCTTTTCTGGTAGAAGCTGGGAGAAGCTTCTGGTGATCTTAGATTTTATCACTAGCTTCCAGGTCTCCTTTGAGAGTCTCCTACTTCCATGGTATAGACAGTTGAGAGCATTATCTACAGCTTTCTGTGACATTCTTATACCTTCAGATTTTCTGAATGAGACCTTTCTGGCCTTTGTTTCCCCCTACTCCAAGATGCCCTGGAGAAGGGAAAGGCTACCCACTCCAGTATTCTGGCCTGGAGAATTCCACAGACTGTATAGTCCATGGGGCTGCAAAGAGTCAGCCACACTGTGCAACTTTCACTTTCACTCCACCTCCAACTATCGTGCGAGTCCCTAAATCCCTACAGTCAGCCACTTTTTGCTCGACCTGCCTAATGCGGTTCCTGCTTCCCTTTCCCCTAAAAGACCTTGCCTTCATCCTAGGGGAGGGCAGCAAGACCAGAAGGCTGCTCCACAGCCACCCAGATGAAGCCGGATGAAGAGCTGGGCTATCCTGTCTCTGTTGAGAAAAGCCCTTGTCTCTCAAGCCTTGCCTGGCCACATTGTCCTCAGCACCTGCCAGACACTAGACCATGGATCTTGTGTAGTACCTCCTACATCATAGTCATCAGTTCAGCCAAGGATTATATGGCCATCAAAAACATGAATCACACCAGATGAATATAAGTGACCTTAACTAGTGGGTATAGTGTGGTTGAAAACACACACACACACGTACATAAACACATCTCCTTCCCCTAGACACTAAGAGGGGAAGATACAACAGTCCATTACAGGAATAGGAATAAAACAGTCTGACCCCTGATCAACTGCTCATCCATGTGATATCTAGAAAGGGGCCCAGGGGAATCACTGGGGCCACCCCAATCCCCCACTGCTATCTGTGAGCAGCCCTCTTGGACAGGGGCTTCCCAACTCTTTCTTGACTCTCAGGACTGCTCCTGTTGGGACCCACTTCATGATGCGCTGAGAGCCCATCTCTTAATCCCACCTCTCTCTGAGCCCCAACTCATTGCCTCCTTGGCTTCTTAATTCCCTCTGCTCACCCCTCCTAGAATCCCATTTTTGGTCTTCAGACTTCATACTCCATCATGCTGCACCCCAATCTCCTCCCATGTCCCAGTCCCTTGCCCATCTAACAGTGAGAACCAGGCCCCCAGCGAGACAATGAAGGAGACCCTGGTCTTCCCATCAAATGTCCAGCAGACACCCAGCCCCCTACTCTGCCAAGGAATCCACCCTGGGCCTAACTCTGCATGCTATTTGTAGAAAGAGTCTTTACCTCCATTCTCCCCTGGAGGTCTCCCAACTTGGTGTATGCCCCAGAAACAAGATGTGTGCCGTGCTCCTGCCAGAGGGAACAGGAAGAGAAAACAGAAAGACCAAACTTCCACACATGGAAGAATTATTTTTTAGGATTCCCTATTATTATAAGACGTTCTTCAATGAAAAGAAAATAAAGTGTAGAGAGTTCATTAGATTTCTCAGGTCTTCCTGACGTGTGTGCTGAAATTAGCCCACCCAGTACCGTGGGTGCGGTGCTTTCCTGACCTCTCTTTGTCTGAACAGCTGGCCCATTTCTGGGATGCCCGTGTCCCACTCTCCACTCAGTTCTCCCAGCAGACCCGAGACTTCCTAGGCACTGTTACCTGAGTACTGTTTTGAGTCTTATAAGAAACATTCCGAGATTTCCCTGGTGGACCAGGGGTTAAGACTCCATACTTCCACTGCAGGAGGCATGGATTTGATCCCGGAAGGAGAACTAAGATTGCTTACGCAGCACAGTTGCAAAAAGAAAAAAAAAAATTCAGTCATGTGGAGGCTGTGGGTATGGCCCCTCTTCAACCCTCAGTTCCCCACCAGATTTCTTAGCTTAAGGTCTCTACTCTGAATCTCAACATTGTCATCTCCAAGAGGCAGAATGTGCAAACCAAGTTAACATCCCCATGGGGACAGGAGCCAGGCCCCCCCACATCCATCGGCCAGTAGGAAAGGCCCTTCCAGGTCACCAAGTTGCCGACATGCCTGTGTATGTTATATAGCCTAATGAAACTGGCTGGAATCCCCCCAGCCAATATTGCTAACTTTTCTTTTATCTTCTATTCTAAAAACCTGTCAAACTCATCATCTCTGCCCCACAAAACAAATTTATTTTTTGAGTCATGTAAGAAAAAATTGATGTTGAAATGCTGCGAGGGTAGAGGCTTTTGTCTTGGTGTCAGGCGTCTATGAAATCTAATGGAGCCATTCTCTGACAACATTATCTGTGTTTGGCTAATTTGGTGGAGCAGACACCGTCCTCTACTGAGCAGGAAGAATAGCACGCACGGTCCTAGAAAAGCAGAGAGTTGGCCCATCGTGGATAATTTGCTTCCACCATTCACCCCGCGGATAGGCACTCAATTACAGAGACGTTCATAGGTAAATTTCCATTCATCCTTTTATCACCTCCACGCATTCATTTCATCATATTCATTTTATCAATAAAATACTCATTTACAAAATGGCCTAAAGCAGAGATGTATGCCTGTAAACAAAAGGGCAGGTTTCCCTGTCACAGGGTATTTTGTCCTGATTCTTTTTCTTCTACCCTTCAGAAAGCTCCGTGGCTAATTCACTCACATGGTCCTCTCTTGGCAACTTTTTGTCCTATTAATACAACCCAGACTGATTCTCAAATGACCCATAGCAATAGTAAACCTTTCCTAAGTTCCATGTTCCAAGGCCTTGTCCCAGGCCTGAGGCTTGGCTGGAGGGAATAGGAAGCACCCCTGTCCCTAAGGAACCCAATTAAATCAAGGCAGAGCCCAAGCAGGGGGTCCCAGAACTGATCGGGGGTCTGCCAAGGGTGGCCATGCAAGACAGGGGCAGCAGCCCTTGGTGGCAGCAGGCCTGGTTCACTGCCCAGAGGTTTGGGCACCTGAATGCCCCAGGACCACTGAGAGAACTTCCCAGGAATTAGTTCAGCATGTTTACTGAGCTCCAACTGTATACAAGGTCTGATACTAAGTACTGTCAGGGCAAGGATGAGTCAGCCAGGATCCCAGCTTCCAAGAAGCTATCATACAGGAAGATGTCACGACAAGGAACTGTCATCTCTGCCACAAACTCAGGTTTGTCTCAAAAGCAGAGACATCAATTTGCCAACAAAGGTCTGTATAGTAAAAGCTATGGTTTTTCCAGTAGTCATGTATGCGTGTTGGACCATAAAGAAGGCTAAGCACCAAAGAACTGATGCTTTTGAACTGTGGTGCTAGAGAAGACTCTTGAGAGTCCCCTGGACAATAAGGAGATCAAACCAGTCAAGCCTAAAGGAAATCAGCCCTGAATATTCATTGAAAGGACTGACGCTGAAGCTGAAGCTCCAATACTTTGGCCACTTGATGCCAAGAGCCGACTCACTGGAAAAGACCCTGATGCTAGGAAAGATTAAAGGCAGGAGGAGAAGGGAACGACAGAGGATGAAATGGTTGGATGGCATCATCAACTCAATGTACGTGAGTCTAAGCAAAGTCCAGGAGATAGTAAAGGACAGGGAATCCTGGCATGATGCAGTTCATGGGGCTCATAAAGAGTTGGACACAACTCAGTGACTGAACAACAATAGGCTAAAACTGGGACTTGGACCCTGGAAGGTTTTTCTTCCAAGATGAAGCACTACTTGTAGGATCTATGCCAAGGGTCTGGTTCAAGAAAATCCTGGCCAGCTCTGTGATGAGCAGCACACGGCCACACAGCTGGGTCACAAAAAGCCTCCAATATTCAGTGTTAGGGAAGTCCCCAGTAACATCAAGTAGCAGAAATCCACACATTCTGTGGCATGTGTGGAAACCACCTACCCAGCCTGCTTCTGGACAGGGAGGAGATCACACCCAGCTCAGAAAGTGCCAAGGTTTCCAACATGGGTGAGGAGGGGAGGGAGAGCTGCAGATGAAACCCAGACTTGGGAGAAGAACAGTTGTTTCCCCATTTGCAGAGGCTTCAGCAACATCCACACCCCCCCTGTCTCGTCCAACCAGGGGGTGGGGGCGGGGCCTGGACCGCTGAGTAACTCCCAGGCTCTGCTGTCATTCTCAGGCCTCAGAGAGAAAGCAGACAGCACTATCTTGACGCCACAGCATGGGTCCCAGGAAGGCATGTGCCTCGCCTTGGCTCCCAGTATGGATGAAGTACCTGGTGAGGAAATCGCAAGCACCCATCTGGAGAGCACCAGCCTTCTTACTTCCTCCCTCTTCTGACCCAGAGAGAAACTGGCTCCTGGGTGCTGCTGGGTGGGCCAAAGCAAGAGGATTAACTTATGTTACAATTATGCTTCCCCATCACTGGGGAGTCATGAAGTAAATATTCCTTTTCCCAAAGCAGGACTTGGAACAACCTGGGTGAGGGCACCCACTGTGTATGAATGGGAAGACAAGTACCCAGGTGACCCTCCAGGCAGATGTTACCTGAAGGAGCCCCATCCCTGCAGAGCCCTTCCAGAGGAGGGCAGACACCAAAGCTCACAGCTGAGAAGCCTTTTGAGGGCACTTTGAGCCACAGTAAAGAATCTGCCTACAATGTGGGAGACCTGGATTCAATCCCTGGATCAGGAAGATCTCCTGCAGAAGGGAATGGCTACCCACCCACTCCAATATTCTTGCCTGGAGAATCCCATGGACAGAGGAGCCTGGCGGGCTACAGTTCATACGGTACCAAAGAGTTGGCACAACTGAGCTACTAACACTTTCACTTTGGGAACATTTCAGGTGTGGCCTGTCAGTCACACTCTTGCTTTGTGACTATGCATAAGCATCATGAATATTCATGAGCATCCCATCAGCCTTGCAACAGTAACACCATTCCCTTTTGTTGTTAAACAGCCTCTTTACATCCAGTGGTCTGCTGGGTCAGCAAAGATGCTGAGAAGGAAACATACATCTCCCCTCTCTGTTCCTCAGTCTCCCAACAGCAGGACAGGGCTAATGTTTACTTATTTACTTTATTGTAGATAAAATTTGAGATGCTCAGCACCTTTTGGGGGAAAGCTGCTGCATTCCAAATGCAAGTATAACCTCATGAGCACTGTTCACCTTCCCCCACTATACAGATTGAGACTGTGTTCAAATCTCATTTCTGTAAATAGAAATCTACTTCAGAAAGTTTTTCTAAAATCATTCATTTTTGACTGGCTTGCATAGGGTCAAGAGGGCTCTTCACACTTTAAATGGAAGACAAATGCAATAATCAGAGGATGTTCTACAAACAGACACTTGAATGAACAGAGGGATGCTCAGAATTTACAGATGCAGGTCACCCTGCTCCTCTCTTGGAACTCTTTCTTCGCTTGCCACCAGCTGACTGTTGCCTCTGAAAGTCATGAGGACACTCTGTAACTAGAAAAGAGCCACAGACTGATGAACTGGCAGTTCAAGCAACCCAGTGGAAAGCAGAGGCCTTCAGTAAACAGGTGCAGTGAGAAGGAAAGCCACAGGGCTGCCTCTGTGGACAGAGTTTCTGTGGACAGAGGGTCAGGTCCTCTCACTGCAAAATCCAGATGAAACTAAGGGAGGCCCTAGACACATTTAGACAGCATCCGCACACAGCACATGAGCCCACCTTGTCCCGAGATGGAAAGATGGCATCTTCTCATGGGCTCTGGATGGTACCTTCTGGGAGAAACTTCTCCAACTCCACCCAGAACCCTGCCCATCCCGAGTCCCACCCCAGACTTCCTGCGCTCCAGGTGCTGCCTTCTCACCACATGTTTCCTCTCCGCTGTGTCTCCACCCACCAGACAATTTGAACTCCTTGAAAGAAGAGGTTTACCCACCACACAGCCTCAAATAAATCCTTGCTGGTTACACTGAACTTTGTTTTTAAGGCATACAATATGAAATACTCAACTGAGGTTTTCTTTTTTTAGTATAGCCAAATGTTTAACTCCCCCAACCCCCAACCCCACCAGCACTTAAACTTCTCTAAGTGTTGCTGCTCCAAACTGGAATGCAAGGTCCTGCCATCTTTAAGACTTAGCATATCTCCATAAAACATGACCCATTGCTTTCCTAAAGAACCACAGTGCTGAGTACACACAGAACCCTCAGGATCAGGTTTGGGGAGGGTGCACAGATACCAGGAGCATCTCCAGGACAGAACAAAGTCATGTCATTCAATCTGGGGCACATCTGGCAAAGCTCAGTCTCCAGTCCTGACGGTCCAAGCCAATTAACTGCTACCAGACATGCCGCCCGTCATCTTGCCCTCAAACCCATCCAGGCTTGAGGGCCAGCATGGGTCTGGGAACCAAGGATAACACCTCCAGCTGCAAGACCAGATGTTCAGGGACTTCGGTGTGAACTTTGCAGTGTTAAAAAAAATGCAAAAAACGAAAGAGAAAAGTTAAGTATGCTATCTTGGCTGGTATCCTTTGGAATGACTTTGAAAGCCTGATGGTGAAATGGAGCCGCCTGGATTTTTTTTTTTTCTCTCATGCCTCCCCCAAAGTCACTGAAAGAAGACATCAAGGAATAAGCCAGTTGGGATCTCACTCAAGAGCCCCTCTGTGCTTCTGCACTGAGAGATAACATGGAGACCCTGGAGCCTTGTGACAACCCAGACGCCATGAGAGTAGAGCATGTCTCCTCTCCTCTGTCGCCCATGCACACAAAACCCGACAGAACCGGAAAAACACAAAAATGAACTCAGTGAAAGCCCCAGAATTGTTGGCCCTGCAGGATGAATAGTAACTTGTAGCTCAATCCACTCACTTCGAGAGCAGTTGTTTGGAACTAGTGGTGTGAACTTCAGTTCAAAGACCAGGGGCAAGAAGGACCATTTCTTAGCAGTGGATCTGATGACCTTGGAGGGTGACATGAGTACTGGCAATGGATGAGACGGAGAGAGGGCAATTATCTTCCTAACTCCAAGAGCTTAGTTTGGTGGGTTCATCAGGTTCTCCTGGGTCTGCTTTCAGCAGAATTAGTCTTAATAACAAGATCTGGATTTTCAAAACACAAAGAGAAGGTGTCCACCCCTGAGTCACAGTAGCACCTAGATTTTTTAAAAAAGAAAACTGTGTAAAAATAAACTCCAAACTAAATGGCCAGAGAAGAGAGACCAGTCAACAGCTCAGGATGGAGACAGGAGGAGGGAGCTCTACCAGCGTGAGGACTCTGCTCACAGTGGCGTCCTGTGACTGCCAAGTGTAAAGGGCCAAGTGGGAGAAGCCTGCTCTTCCAGCAGGGCTGCTGGAAACACAGGCAGGACGACTCACTCCTCCATGCCAGGTTCCTCCCAGCCCTCCCAGACCAGCCCTAGATGCCAACACTGGCTTCCACTGGGTCCATAGACACTAATTGGGCACCTGCTGTTTTCCAGGCCCAGTGGTGCGATCTGTGCATACCACATCGCATGAGAGTGTGGCCTGGCTGGAGATATAGACATTTAATAAGTAATTGCACGAGCAGTTTTGATGCGCAGTTGGGATAGGTGCTTCAAGGCCACGGGTGTGCTGTGTGTTTGGCAGTCACTTTCCCTCCTCAGACTACACCCATTGTCTAAAGCAAGGAGAGCTTGGGAGTCACCCAACGGCCTTCCTCTGCACACATCTGCCTGTGCAGGTTTCTGACTGCTGCTGATGAGTCCTAGGACTACCCCAATGCCTGGGGACACTACTCATGGGGTTGCGCCTCTCACAGGCAACACCCATGGGCTGGTCCAGAGTCTCAGAGCTGTCAGATGCTCTGGTTCCTCTGCACAACCTACTCAGTGCCCCATCTCCAGCCTTACCGCTCTCTCCTGGGCAGAACGCCTGCGATACTTGTATTTCAGAAACTCAGACACCTTTCCCGTTGCCCCATGCCAGATTCATCAGCTTCAGACACCACCCTTTTTGCACCATTCCACTCCTCAAAAGTGTTATACTATTTCCAAGCAGGCACCAGCCCATCAGGTCATATTTCTCCCAGTAATAGGTAGTTTCGTTGCTAAGCCGGGTTCTACTCTTGCGACCTCATAGACTGTAGCCCGCCAGGCTACACTATCCATGGGATTTCCCAGGCAAGAATACTGCAGTGGGTTGCCATTGCCTTCTCCAAGGGATCTTTCCAACCCAGGGATCGAACTCGGGTCTCCTGAATTGCAGGCAGGGTCTTTACTGACTGAGCCACAAGGGAAGCCCATATTTCTCCTACCCAACCACATAAAACCTCTATTTGGGGGAAAGAAAATGCTCTTGAGTTCTGACATTGCTAGTTAATAAGTTATCTCATTTACTGAAATTCAACAGACTTCATAAAGGCCCTTTTATTTTCTCCCCTTCCCCACACACCCCATGTTACTCCTGCCTCAGGTTTTGGTTTCAAACCTAGAGGGTCCTCTGTCGTCTTAATTCTCACTACCCTTCAAGGCTTAATCTGGAGATGCATCTTCTGTGAAATCTTCTACATCGCTCACATCAGTGGAAACGTGACTGAAATCCCATCCTGAACAAAAGCTGTTCTCATAACATCCTGGACGCACCCTGGGATGCAGAAAGAGCAGGAGGACTGCCTGAGGCAGCCCTGGAGCCCTGCCTCTTCCCCACCCAACCTCAGGCCTCCCTGGGCCTGTGTTAGTCGCTCAGTCATGTCCGATTCTCTGTGACCCCATGGACTATAGTCTGTCAGGCTCCTCTGTCCTTGGGATTCTACAGGCCAGAATACTGGAATGGGTTGCCATGTCCTTCTCCAGGGGATCTTCCCAACCCAGGGATCGAACCTGGGTCTCCGGCATTGCAGGCAGATTCTTTACCATTTGAGCCATCAGGGATTCCTCAAACACAATCACCAAATGGCCAGAACCTAGGAGCGCATACCTGGAGCCAACCAGAGGTAGGCTCAGGAGTTCTCGACATTTCAAGTGTGGCTTCTTGTGCCTTCAATCAAGTTTGCCATGCCCTTTACCGGCCCCCTTTTCCTCTACTCCACCTCTAAGTGCTAGAGGACTCTCAGAACCCTTTCATCCCCTTCTACCCCAGCCCCCTGGAGATCACATCAGAGCTGTGGCTTTAAATGCCATGCAGGTACCTGTGGCTTCTGTGTTTATATCACAGGCCTAGACCTTTCCCCTGAGCTCCATCCAGGCTCATAGGCCCAAGCTCCTCCTCAGTGCCCCCACATAGAATGTCTAAAGGAATCTTTAGCTCAACACATCTGAAATTACACTTCTGATACCCTCTTAATTTCCACTTATTGCAAAATTCATTCCTTTCCCAGGCTTCTTCCTCTCAGTAAAGAACCCCACCATCCATCTACCCAGTTGCTCAGGATAAAAATCTAGGCATCCTCCATGATTCCTCTCTTTCCTTCATCCCTCACAGCCAATCAGTCACTCAAGGCACCTTCACCCCCAAAATAACCAGTTCTTTCCACCACACTGCGCCACTCTGGCTCACTCACTATCACATCTGCCTGGAAGCACCGTCTCCACGTTCTTCCCGATTTCGTGTTTGCCTGCTGTCCACCCTCCATAGAGGAGCCAGAGTCACCTCGTCCCTCCCTGGCTTCCAGACTCTCTTACACTAATCCCTGAACTCCTTACCATGGCCACAAGGTCGCATGTGATCCATCCCCTGACGTTTCTCCAACCCCAGTTCCCATCACACCCCTTCTGATCAGCCTTCTGCCGGTCCTCAAACACACCAGTCTCATCCAAACATCAGGGTCTTTGCCAGATATTATCCCTCTCAAGAGAGAGTGTTCAGCCGTCATATGTCCACATGACAAAGTCTTTCTTGTCATTCAAATCTATACTTAAACATCACCTCCTCAGAGATGCATTTCCAGACCACCCAATTTAAGGTAGCTCCCCATATCTTCCTCCATCGTTTTTGACTCAGCATCTCTGCTTTACTTTACGTTCATGCATAACGCTCATCCCTAAAGGCATACTGTCCATTTAAACTTATGTACTCGTTTATTGTTTGTTTCCTCCAACAGAGGAAGGGCAGGAACTTATCAGCCATGTCCACTGCTGCTTCCTAGTGCCCAGTGCCCGGCACTCTGCTGCTAAGTTATTTCAGTCGTGTCCGACTCTGTGCTACCCCATAGATGGCAGCCCACCAGGTTCTGCTGCCCCTGGGATTCTCCAGGCAAGAACACTGGAGTGGGTTGCCAGTTCCTTCTCCAATGCATGAAAGTGAAAAGGGAAAATGAAGCCGCTCAGTTGTGTCCGACTCATCGTGACCCCATGGACTGCAGCCTACCAGGCTCTTCTGTCCATGGGATTTTCCAGGCAAGAGTACTGGAGTGGGGTATTTGCTGGATATTTCCTGAACTCTGACATGGTCACTAGACAGGGTCCTGCACCTGATCTGAACAAAGGAAAAGGACAACTGGGCTGGGGCTTCCAGAACAAAGTTCCTGGGGAGATGCCTCCCCGTGGACCATCTTGTTAACCATCTAGTGGTTGGCTTTCCACGGAGAACAGACTGGAGCAAGGGACAGGCCAAGATGACCAGAGAGCCATCTTCATCTTCAGAAGTCATCAGTCCCCTGTCCAACACAGGAGAGCTCACCCTCCACACCATCCAACAGAAATATATTGTAAGCCACAAATAAGGTCAAATAGGTAACTATGACTTATCTAATGCCCACATTTTAAAAAGGAAAAAAAGAAGCAAGTGAAATTAATTTTAATATTAATTGAATATCGGTGTTTTATTTAACCCAATATATCTCAACTATTAGTATTTCAATCAATATAAAAAAATCAACTGGCTATTTTACATATTTTCTTTGTACCAGGCCTCCAGACTCGAGTGTGTATTTTATACCTGTAGAACATCTCGATTTGGACCAGCTACATTTCAAGTGCCCAAGAGCCACATGTGGCTGGTGGCCATCCTGTTGAACAGTGTGGGTCTAGAATAATCGAGTTCCAAGTGTGCTAGGACTTGAGGAAGGCATTATGTCAAAATGGGGTGTATTTTAGTCTCAGATGTTTATATCTTAGTCTCAGATGTTTCATCTTTTTACATGACACAAGTTTTACTGCACTGAGAGAAAAACACAGAGTCTGCATTGATTTTTCTTCCTTTCCCCTAAATTTCTACAACAGAACCCTGTGCAGTCCCTTAAATCCACTGCACGTGTAAGTGATGGGAACCTACCCTCCCCTGCCAAGAAGCAGCAGCAAGGTTTCCCCCGTGGCATTGCTGTGGGCAGGCTCCTGTATTTCCTGGCTCCAGGTCTACCGAGAGATTATCACAGTTTAGTAACTGACTTTAATAGGAATCTGTTTCTGATAGTAGAACTAATGAATCCTATAAGCCAGTTGCAAAGGGTAAGAGCAATCCATTCCAAAGAGAGAAGAGGCTTATTTGGAAATCTGAGAGTGGGAGGGAATTGCACACCTTCATGCTAACAAGTTCCATCTCCGCTGCTGCTGCTGCTGCTGCTGCTGCTGCTAAGTCACTTCAGTTGTGTCCGACTCTGTGTGACCCCATAGACGGCAGCCCACCAGGCTCCCCTATCCCTGGGATTCTCCAGGCAAGAACACTGGAGTGGGTAGTTCCATCCTTAGCTGGTCAAAATCTCTTCCAATGAGCTATTGGGTTAAACATCACACAAGAGGGCATGTGAAACCAGGGGGTGTCACCAGCAAGGACAGTGACAGCCTGCCAAAGTAAGAATGTACAACCTAACACTACTCTTCCTCATGCTAGCCTCCCTGAGTAAACCCTGTCCAGGAAGAGCAAGAAGTTCAACAGAATTTAAGACAGTGAGTGTTTGTCCTGGGGCTGGCTGGGTCTTAGCACAAGGCTTGGGGTGAGGGAAGGAGAGAATGGAGGAACAGACCACATGTGCCCCCTTCCCTTGGAGACTGCAAGGAAGCCATACTTGGTTTAAAATACAGTCTTTCAGTAGTCAGCATAGAGAACGTTTCTCTTTTGGAAGCCAAATTGAGAAGAAGTTGGGGGGACTCATGGATAATCTTGATTCCATGCCCGTGGACCCTGCACATCGTGGAGGACACTGACACCAGCCAACCTGGGAGATAAGCAGAAGCAAGGGGACGGCGAAGAGAAACATGGCCACGGTCCAGACTTCCTCTTGCTGTCTCTCCTTTGGGATGCCCTGGGGAGATAACATTCAGCTAACTCACAGGAGTAGGAAGTTCAGCTTCCCATCATAAAAGCGTAAGGGCTGGAGAGGGCTCAGACTGTGATAAGGAGAGTGAAGAGGAGGCAGTAACCCAAGCAGCTCTGTCAAGGGCAGAAGGCCACTGCAGTCAGCAAGTCGGGCTCTGGGGACACATCCACTTTGGGTGTCATTTTGAAGCTTCAGGTGCTACAATAAGAAAGACCATTTCAGGTTTTCTGAAAAACCAAATAAAGAACCTTGAGGATAAGGAAAACTAGAGCTCAGTAAGGAATGTTCTAAACTGTGCCAAAGCGCAGACATTTTCTTAAATTCTGCTCTGATTTAGCTCCCACTACTGCGTGCATACATATGATGACATGGCTTGTTCCAGGTGTTTCTCAGGTCCGGGGTGCCTCAGAACCCAAGTGAGGGCTCCACCCTGACCAACTAAGTCAGAATCTCAGCGCGAGGGGCCTGGGTATCAGTGTGCGGTTCTAACAGGCAGCCAGGGTTGAAAACCACTGCTCCAGGGGGCTAAAGTAAGACCAGGGCTGAAAGGGACAAGAAGAAGAATATCTGCCCCAGGAACAGAGTTCTAAACCAGTGGGTCCCCCATGGGGCCACTGACACAGCACAAGTGTGGGCTTCTCTTGCTGAGGTCGTCCTAGCTCTGACTGAATTGTGCAGAGGAGACTTGAATTACTCTCAGCTAAATTTTAGATTCCAAGAGAAGTGAAAATCGAGTGCCTCATGATTCAGCTGCTTCCATGGGAAGGCACCCATTTCCCACTTCCCAACTCAGGATTGCAGGTCCAGAGAAGGTCTGCTACCTTACTGATGTCTGAGAGGTGGCCTGAGACACTCATTTGGGATAACAAAACCTGGGCATTCTGGACCATTCCAGTAGTTTGTGGGAGCAATGGGACAGAATACTTGGGATTAGACTGTCCTCCAAAATACAGGATGTGGCATGGTCATAAAGGTGATTGTTCTTCATGTGTTGTTCTGTGCCACGGTGCCCAAGCTCTGCTGGATATCAAAATCACCTGGGAATCTGGGTTTAAACCGCACAATCCCAGGCCCTGCCTCCAGATTTACTAAAACAGAATGTTAGTGGTGAGTTCTAAGAATTAATTTTTTAATCTTCCCAGGCACAAAGTCGGATTAAGAAACCTTTGGTTGGTGCTCGTCCCCAACCACAGGTGAAAGTGAAAGTCGCTCAGTCGTATCCGACTCTTTGCGACCCCATGGACTATACAGTCCATGGAATTCTTTAGGCCAGAATACTAGAGTTGGCAGCCTTTCCCTTCTCCAGGGGATCTTCCTGACCCAGGAATCGAACCAGGGCCTCCTGCACTGCAGGCAGATTCTTTACCAACTGAATTATCAGGGAAGCCCTCAACCACAGGGGGAAGTCCTAACTAATTGCCCCACACAGAAATTCCCTGAAAGCTCTGTCTTCCTGATAAGAGGACCCAGAATTGCACCCAAGGCCCCAAAGAGAAATTTGCACACCTATATGGCTGGTCGTGTAAAGCTGAGCTTTACAGAAACCCACAGATTCTCCAGCCTGACATTTGCAAATGCCTGGAGAATCATGTCAGGCAAAACCTAATGAAGTGGTTGTTGCACAATATAGAGGAGGTGGGAAGGAGAGAGCTAAGCGGGCCTCTCTTAAGAGAGAAGAGCAGGGAAAGTTCCCTAGGGCCTTAAAGAGCAAATAGGATCTGTACTCACAGAAAGGAGAGGGCATCGCCAGCAAGGTCTGTGGCATGGCAAAGGCCAGGGGCAGCAAAGTACACCTGGGGGCTGACCTGTCTGAAGAAGAGGATGCTCCTGAGGCCAGTGAACCCCCAGTGTGGAGGGCAGGAGTTAAAAGGAGGACCTTGCACCCTGGGGCTCTGCTGAACACAGGGTCGCAGCTCCAGCTCCCCAGGAAAAGACAAGAGTCCAACAGAGTGCAGGCAGATGGGCAAGACTACACAGGCCAGACAGACTGCTCAGGATGCAAGTCACCCCAGTGCTGCTGATTCAGATCCCCCTCAAGTTTGGCAGAGTCTGTGCCTGGTCATCATGACCACCTCCACCACTACATCCTAGAGATAAAAAGTCCACGGAAATCCATTCACAGTGGGGATGCTGACCCAGCACTCCCTGGAGGCCTGAGGATGCCTTATCGATTCCCTCACTGGCCCTGTTACTCTCAGATAACCCCCAGGAGGGGGCCAGTGCCACCCTCCCCACTGGAGGGCCTGAGTGAGAAATGCTGGGAAGTTTGCCCATCCAGCAGCAGATGAAATATTCCAGCTCTCCAAACCCCAGGAGTGTCATTCTGAGCGGAAAATCACATTATAGGCTGGTGTGAGGTCATTGGCTAATTAGACAAAATGAATGACTAAGTAGATTTTAAAAGCCACGTGGCCAGTGATGCCTCACACTGAGGCACTGACCTGTCCTCGATTATCTGAGCCCTGGAGACTTAGACAAAAGGCCTTAGCACTTAAGGGCCTAGGGAGGGCCTGGCCCTTGGGGCTTAGCTGAAGCTCAGAGTTAATCTGGGAGAAGAATGAGACTGCTCAGTCAGTCCCCAACCACACGGCCCTCCAGGCCCTGCTTCCCAAGGATACCCAGGCCCAAGTCCACAACCCCACATGCCTTTCCAGTGGCCCACCAGCACTCCCTGGATCAACCTGAGAAAGCAACTAACACTTATAGAAACGTATCCTCACGCCATGTCACTGTCTATTCCACACTATGTAAAGATTTTACTTCTATTATAAAAGAACTGTCTCGTTAAATCCTCCCAGTAACCCCATGAAGTTGGCTCTATAATCATCCCCATTTCACAGATGCACACAGAGAGATCACACAGCAAGGAAGGGGTGGAGCCACGGTGTGTGAACCTTGCCTGGTCTGATTCCAAGGCCGTGCTCTTGTTATGATGAACACGAGATCCACTGAAGTGATGGGAGTCATGTCAGGGACACAGAAACTATACCAAGTCCTCTACACAGAGGAGATTTAACATAGTGGATGGCGTATACAGGCACTGGGACAGTAGGAAGAAGAAGGTGAGGGGACCCAGAGATAAGGAAGAGCAAAGAGCCCACACCCTCCCCCGGGCTGGGTCACAAAGGCAGGAGACCAGGTCACCACCTAGAGGCAGAGAGCAGGGGTTTCATCCCCAGGAGCTGGGAGCATGGAGGAAGGACCAATGTGGGGCTGCCCACCTGTGAGACCACCCACAAGGGGAAGGAAGAGAGAGCTGAGAGGAACCAAGGCCACCCCTGCCTTCCCCCCTCAGGCCTCCAGCCAGCAGAACCCACCAGAAGGCCCCCTGGTGAGGAAGACTGAGAAGCCCAGTCTGCAGGTAAGCCACCCCCAAAACACTCACAGACCGCTGGGTGCAGCAAGTGAAAATGCCTCATGACTTCCATGGCGCCTGGCACAGGGCTCAGTGCCTCCGTACCAAATGCCACACTGCTGCTGCTGCTGCTGCTAAGTTGCTTCAGTCGTGTCCGACTCTGTGCGACCCCATAGACGGCAGCCCAACAGGCTCCCCTGTCCCTGGGATTCTCCAGGCAACAACACTGGAGTGGGTTGCCATTTCCTTCTCCAATGCAGAAAAATGAAAAGTGAAAGTGAAGTCGCTCAGTCGTGTCTGACTCTTCACGACCCCATGGACTGCAGCCTACCAGGCTCCTCCGTCCATGGGGTTTTCCAGGCAAGAGTACTGGAGTGCGGTGCCATCGCCACAGCCCTCCCCAAAATTCCCAGGACACAGGTGTAACCACTGTCGCTACTTTAGAGATAAGGAAAATGAAGCTCAAGAGACCACACAACGTGCTAAAGTCATCCAGTTGAATTCGGATTCAAACCCACATCTGCTTGGCTGCTAACCCTGGGGGTACACAGGGAATGGAGAGGCAGGAGCAGCCTTGTCCTGGGGTCTGCAGCCCAAGGACCTCATGGCCTGTGACTGGTCTGAGTGGGTCACTGTCCACAGTGCAGGCTGATCACTCCTCCAGCGATCATGAGCCTGGGGCTGACCCCCAGGCCACCCACACATGTTCCAACTCCTGGCATTTCTTACAGAAGCAGCAAGACCACATGGTCAGTGGAACTAAGAGCACTGACTCAACCAGGAGCCACAAGGGCCAGCAAAGCCCCAGAACCCCCAACAAAGCCATGCAGGGTTGCTGATCACAGACAGGCTTGCAAGTCTCTGAAGGCCTGGATCCGCTGCTTTAGGGTCCTTGCCGATTTCACCCATCCCCTGCCCCCAGACTCCACTAGCTCAGCGTACCACCTCCTCACCTGATCCAGCTACTGCAGAGGGGTGCCATTGGGGAATGGAACAGGCTAATTCCTCTGAAACCTCCATTAACTTTACTACTTCTCTGTAAGTGCTTCATTGTAAATAATGATTTCCCACCACGGAAACACACTGCTGGAAGCTCCCAGCGGACATAAAATTAAATTCAGCTCCCATGGCCCGCTCATGCAACGTATTACAATATCTGCATCATCCTGCAAGCCTCAGAAGGCTGCAAATATCTTCCATGCAGTCTGGGGAGACTCCAGTGTCATCCACCCTAAAGAAGAGGTTCGTACACCCCTACACCTTCTTCCGTCCCACACCAAATCCCATCTCTCTCTACAAATACTGGTGAGGGTGTGGAGAAAAGAGAACCCTCCTACACTGCTAGTGGGAATGTAAATTGGTGCAGCCACTTCCTCAAAAAACTAAAAAGAGAATTACTATATGATCCAGCAATCCCACTCCTGGGCATATACCCAGACAAAATTATAACTTGAAAAGACACATGCACCCTTAAGTTCATAGCAGCACTGTTTACGATAGCCAGGACATGAAAACAATGTGTTACACGTGTAATCTAAAATAGACCATAAATGAACACATCTATAAAACAAAAATAGACTCACAGAAATAGAGAACAGACGTGCAGTTGCCAAGGGGGAGGGGGCTCAGGGGAGGGAATGACTGAGAGTTTGGGATTAGCAGATACAAACTATTACACAGAAAATGGATAGACAACAAGGTCCTACTGTATAGCACTATATTCAACATCCTGTGATAAACCATAATGGAAAAGAATGTGAAAAAAATGTATGTATGTGTAACTGAATCGCTCTGCTATATAGCAGAAATTAACACAACATTGTAAATCAACTATACTTCAATAAAATATTAAAAACCAATAATAACAAATCCCTTCTCTCTCCAGACTCCTTTTCTAGAAGGAGGAATTAGACCTCAGTTGTGAGCACAGAAAGAACCCTATTCATCTCAGGAAAAGGACTCAACTTCAAGTCCCCTATGCAGTCCCCCAGCGCTTGTCTTCCAACAAATTTTAAGAAAATGTTGTTCTGAAGACAAAATATACGTACACAATTTCCAGGAAGATCCACAGAATTTTGTGAACCAAGCAAATCCTCCCAGCCCTTCACCCCCACAGCCTGCGCTGCACTCAGCTTCCCCAATCCTTTCTCAGGGCTCCGGACCCTGCCTGCTGCTTCCTCGCCTGCTGTACACAGTGAAATCTTTCCTGCAGCCTTCAGAGTAGACACTGTAGGGTTTAGCTAAAATAAGAACCACCTAGAACAAGAGACTAAAGTCAGCTTCACTTTGAAAATAAACAGGCTCACGTTCTATCTCCTACCAGCTGGGCGGGGACAGGAATAGCTGGAGAGCGCAGGGCCCTGTGGAGGGAAGCGTCCCTCCTGACAGCTTCTAGAAATAAGTTCTAGGGGCTCTGGAGCCCCAGGCCTCTGCTCTGCTGGGCTACTGAGGAGCAGAGGTGTCACTGCTGAACCAGCAGGACCTTCGTGTTTGATCTCCTAGACCCCACACGAGGCATCTCACCTTCTCTGCCGAACAAAGTGCAGCCTGGGGGCCCATGGATCTGCAGGCTCCCGTTTACAGGTTCCTCTGTGCCTGGATGCCCTTTGCTTGTTAAACTCTTGATAGCATTGGGATTGCAGGCACGTTTAGGTGATCTGAGATATGCACAGTTCATCCACAGATCAAGATGAAACCTGCTGCCCACCCACAATGTTCTGGATGTGCCCTCTTGCTTTCCAACTTCATATTCCCAACTCTGATTTTATTAAAGAAAGAAAGTCTGTTTTTCAGAAACTAAAAGCCTAAATAAAGCCTTGAACAGGAAGAATATTCAGACTGGTGCATGCTAAGTCGCTTCAGTTGTGTCTGACTCTTTGCAACCCCATGGACTGTAGCCCACCAGTCTCCTCCGCCCATGGGATTCTCCAGGCAAGAATACTAGAGTAGGTTGCCATTTCCTCCTGCAGGGGATCTTCCCAACCCAGGGATTGAACCCTCGTCTCTTACGTCTCCTGCATTGGCAGGCAGGCTCTTTATCACTCTTCAGACTGGGGAACCCAATAAAAACTTCCCTGGACAGCACCTTCTTACTAATGAACTGACAGCGTGACAGCCACCCTTCCTGCCCTTGGACATGTGACTACTCAGGTCCTGACAGCAGCCCAGGTGGGCAACAGCTTCAGTTCCATTTTCAGATAAGGGAGTGTCATTGCTCAAGGTCACTCAACTGTATACAGCAAACAGCAGAGCTAAGAACTCTGATCTTCTCGTCTGCGTCCTCTTCCCCGCTCAGCACACTTCTGTTCTTCGGGGCCTTGGTGGCAGCAGACCTGTGGGGTCGCTGCTGCTGAGCCCTTGTCTCCTGCAGGGTCACTTCCCGCCAGAACCTCCTCCCTGGAGTCCTTCCCTGCAGCAGAGCCAGCGCAGCTTGGCGGGCAGGCTGGGAGGGCTCGGCTGTCACACCGCATTTCTCTCCACTTATTTCTGCCTCCCTCATGACCTCAGTTTCACCAAGATGTTCCTTTAAATTAGATCCCAGAAGAAACTTCAAGGCAAATTCCTCCGTCAATGATGTTCATGGGACTTGTCATTGTTTATGCTATTTATAGTGCCATCAAATGGCTGGAAACACATCTCCTGGTGACTATGTAGGTTTTCTCCCCCTCGGGCAAGAAGCTGACTCAAAACCACAGGCTTGTCTGGCACAGGCATTACCTTCTCTTCCCCTAGCCCACTTGATGCACATTTTCTTCCCCATGAAACATTTAAATGGTCCTTCATTTTGACCCCTCCTAGTGTCCATGATTATACTTTTCATAGTCCCTTGGCCTGTGTATAACAGTGAGGAAATAGAGCTTCTTAACAGGGAGAGCAGAGGTTCCCAACTCTACAACATTGCACCAAACCCAAAACCACATACAGCTTGAGCTTTTTTTAAGTGTTAGCGTTCAGACTTCATGTGGCACTTCTTTTCTAGGCAACAGAGGAGCCGTCTACTGACCCATCAGCAATATCTGTGGCCAGCCCTGAGCTAGGATAAAGGAGGAACCAAGGCATACAATATCCTATCCCCTCCCTGGAAGAAAAAAAAAAAGCATATTAAGCTATTGCAGAACAACTCAATGTACATTATAAGTAAATACTGCATTCTAACTAATAAGGGGCTATTTTCAGAAAAAAAGCAGGGATTGATCAAAGTTTGACAAGGAAATTATAAGAGCAGCTACCGATTTTATTTGAAAGCTATGTCTTCTGAAAACTTGTTTTATGCATTCCTCTAGAAGTTGATTAAAATTATGTTACAGTTGCTGTCAACCTTTGGAGAATTCACAAAGAGGTTAGGAAAGAAAGTAATGTTAAATAGTAAAAAGCACTGGTTATAAAGAAAGAATCAATTAAATTGATTTAAAGATCTTTCTTCTGATTCGTAGCAGAATTCCCTGAGGGATGCATGATGACATCATGTTGTCCACATCTCTTTTTCATCTGGATCTTCCCAAGGCTGAGCTACAAAGAGACCCTCCCTAGGACCTGGGACATCAGGAAAAGAATTAGATAGTGGGCAAGACGAGTAACAACTAGCAGAATGAGAAGTCCACACACAAAGGCTGTAACAGAAAGAAAATGCGCAGGAATGGCAGTGCCCTGAGTGAGTGCATCACTCGAGCAGGCTCTGCACAAACCAAGAAAGCAGTGCCAGGACGTGCCCTCTCAATGGGACAGCACTGCCCTGGGAAGCAGGTGCCAACAAGGGACTCTATGTCCCCACCTTTCCTGCAGCCAGGACTGGCCATAAGACAGACTCTCTCTAATGGAATGAGAAACTCTGGGTGTCGTTTCCTGACAGTTACGAAGTGGGTGTGCATTCTTCCTCCTTCCACCTTGACACCAAAAACCACATGGCCCTTGGGAACAGAGGAGTCAAAACAAAGAGAGTTTTATAATTGTTGAATCTGCTTGGTGAGCATGCAGGGGCTTGGATTCATTGTGTGATTTTCTTTCTCTTCTTTTGTTTATGGTTCACATTTTTGTGATAAAGAATGGTCAGTAGCACCCAGAGTCACCAGAAGGCCCAGAGAACCATTCTTGGAGATACACAACTAGGGTAAAATCTCTGCATCTGCTCCAGAACCGGTCCTGAGAAGCCACCACTGATATCCTCCGCCAGGTGCCCTAACCTGTGGTCTGATTCTGGGCAGTCAGAAATGACCCCTCCTGACACAGAACCCCTGCTCCTGATCTGGGTACCCACTCACTACTGGGAGGTGCTCAGATGAGAAGCACAGAGCCAGGGGAACCAAAAGGGCTTCCGGCACATAGCCTTATCATGGAGACTTACCATGAGAAGACTCTCCGACTCACCAAGAGAAACCTCCTGGAAATGAGCCACCAAGGACTGGAAAGATCTGAGGGGAACTGAGCAGTGGGGTGAGAACGGAGATGGAAAGTGAGAAAACAGTTGTAGGACCATCGAAGGTGACCACATGTCCTGGTTTCCGGGGACCGTCCAATTTACACTCATTGTCCCAACACAATCACTACTAGTGTCCCCTTTCATTAATCGAAACTATCCTAGCTTGGACAACAGATACTATGGACCACCCTAGAAATAATGAGTGAAGAAGTCTGGAGGCGAGACTTAGCAGAGCTGTGGGGAGCGGGGAGGAGCATGAGGAAGAGCCAGCCCGCGTGGAGAGTGGCACACACCAGGGTAGGGAAGAGGGCACAGAGGGAGTGCACGCAGGAAGCCGGGAGAGCTCCTACTCTCCTACAGGCAGTGGGAGTCACTGAGGATTCCCAAGCCAGGTAATTACAGACCTCGTGCTCAGAAAGGGTGGGCAGGGAGACACTGGAGGCAAGGAGAGAGGCCTGAAACCAGGTGCAGGGAGCATGGTGGCCCAGGAAAACGGAGCACAAAAGGCAGAAGCATTGATGCCAAGTGCCTCAGAGAAGGCTGAGGAGACACAGCAAGAGGGAAGAGTGACTGTGAGTGGCCACTGGGTCACGTCTCTAAATCAAACCCACTGCCCTCCTTGACTGACAGAGACGCCTTTTCCTCCAAGACTTTGCGTTAACACAAGGAACGAGAAAAGCTGATCCGACAAAACGCTAAGAATTATGTCTTTGATGTATGAACACTCTTTGCCCCTTTGGACCTTATAAACCAGAGTTCACTCCACATTCCCCTGATGTGTTCAAGGTGCACGTCTTCAATAACAAGCGGTCTCTGAAGGTAGATTTCCTCTTACAATCGAGGGACTATTTCCACTTTAGGGGCTTAGAAATGCTTCCGATTAATTATTAATTTAGCCTTTTGAGACCTCAATTTATATGTAGCATTGACCAGTGTCTGCAAACAATCTGAGAAGGGGAAGGAAGAGGTCCCAAGGAAATTAATGTAATGGTTTCATCTCATTACTAGAAGCGCTTGTTCCAACAGCCCAACAACTTCACTCATTCATTCAAACCCGATCTGAAATCCAATTAAAATTGGAGGTCACACACAGCAGCAGCGGTTATTTCCTCATTACTGAGAGGTGAGTGGACTTCAAAACTACAGAAACCAAAGGAGATGAGAGCAGAGCTTTGTGAAATAACACAGGGCCCAGCATGAAGGAAAACTCGAGGTGGGAGGTCCCCAGGGACTGTCATGGAAATGCACAGACATACGGTCTGTGGAAAGCCTCGTTTCAAAAAGAATATGGAACCCATCTTGAGGAAGTAGTTTCATATTCCTCCAGTAGACCCTTTATCAGAACCCACAAACTTTAACTCCACTCAAAAAGAGGCCCAAAAAATTAAAACAAAATAAAATTAAGAAGCAGAGAATTAACCTTCCAGAGAAAGGTTAAAAAAAAAAGTCTGTAGGTCTATGGGAAAGAAATGCTAGTCATTCGTTCACTCATCCTTTTAACAACATCTGTTAAGATCTTACTTGGGCTACGGCAGTGAACAAAACAGTATCTGTGCCCGGAAGGAGTGCACAGATTTGCAGTCATGGACATGGAAACAGACCATAAGCAACAGATATGATACATAGGGAAAGTATATTGTAGATTGAAAAGTAAAAGTCGCTCAGTCATGTCCGACTCTGCGACCCCGTGGACTATGCAGTCCATAGAATTCTCCAGGCCAGAATATTGGAGTAGGTAGCTGTTCCCTTCTCCAGGGGATCTTCCCAACCCAGGTATTGAAACCAGGTCTCCCACATTGCAGGTGGATTCTTTACCAGATCAACCACCAGGGAAGCCCCATATGGTAGATTAGAAGGTGTCACTTCATGGAAAATAGATGGAGAAACAGTGGAAACAGTGTCAGACTGGATTTTTGGGGGCTCCAGAATCACTGCAGATGATGATTACAGCCATGAAATTAAAAGACGCTTACTCCTTGGAAGGAAGGTTATGACCAACCTAGATAGCATATTGAAAAGCAGAGACATTACTTTGCCATCAAAGGTCCGTCTAGTCAAGGCTATGGTTTTTCCAGTGGTCATGTATGGATGTGAGTTGGACTGTGAAGAAAGCTGAGCACCGAAGAATTGATGCTTTTGAACTGTGGTGTTGGAGAAGACTCTTGAGAGTCCCTTGGACTGCAAGAAAATCCAACCAGTCTATTCTAAAGGAGATCAGTCCTGGTTGTTCTTTGGAAGGACTGATGCTAAAGCTGAAACTCCAGTACTTTGGCCACCTCATGTGAAGAGCTGACACATTGGAAAAGACTCTGATGCTGGGAGGGATTGGGGGCAGGAGGAGAAGGGGACGACAGAGGATGAGATGGCTGGATGGCATCACCGACTTGATGGACGTGAGTTTGAGTGAACTCCGGGAGTTGGTGATGGACAGGGAGGCCTGGCGTGCTGCAATTCATGGGGTCACAAAGAGTCGGACATGACTGAGAGACTGAACTGACTGAACTGACTGAAGTGCCATAATATTCAGGAGACACATGGCAGGCAAATCTTCAAAAAGCCAAGAGTTTCTACAGGGTCAAGGACATTGAGTAAGGACAAGTGGAAAGCAGAGCCAGATCTGGTGGTCTTCACCAGGCATTCTTGGGCCACCCAGATATCCCCCTCAGCTCCTTCCAAAATTAGCCCCAGCCTCCCAGGAAACAAATCAAATGGACAGGGACTTCCCTGGGGGTCCAGCGGCTAAGCCTCTATGCTCCCAATGCACTGGGTCCAGGTTCAATCCCTGGTCAGGGAACCAGAGCCCACATGCCACAACTAAAGATCAAAGATCCCACATGCTACAACTAAGACCTAGTATAGTCAAATAAATAAATAAATATTAAAAAATAAAAATAAGAAACAAATGGAAAACATCTGAAGAGAGTGTCCCAAGGCAGCCTGGTTGGTCTACTGAGCTACAGTCACATTCTGTTGGACAGGACTCCTCCCCTCCCCTCCCTAGGGCGTGCATCAGGGGTCCCAGGACAGAAGTGGTGAGGCCTTAGTTTGACCTTAAGTCTTAAGGAACCAGTCATACAGTGGGGAGGTCTTACTGGAAGCCAAGTCCTCAGAAAATCAGAAACCTAACTCCCAGAAGGACTGAGAACACCTTCCAGAGATGCAATGTGATGCCAGAGACAGAACTCTTTGCCGAAACAGCCAAGTTTCTCTTGCCCAAAGTTTGCAGGTGCACCCTGGAGGCTGGAGGAGGATCCAGGCGTGTGCTGGAAGAAACCACTACCCTCTGCCAGACCCCTGAGTCCTCTTCCTGTCAAGTTTGCTGAATAATACCTCGGTCCAGGATCCCTACCAAAGACAAAGCCCCAGCTACATAGATGGACAAGTCAAGAACATCTTGGTTTCCCTTCCCCAGAAGCCACCAGCTCACTCCCTCTTCGGGGCCACACATTGAAGAAACAGACCCAGACCCTCTTTTGCTCAAAATGTCCCAATGCTGAGATGATGGTCTTGCAGGTGGCCCCACACTCTGGTCTTGAGTCAGGAATACATTTCAGAGCACTTCTCAAGATGGTTCTTGCATAAATTCCACCTCAGCGCAAAGTGGGTCCTTATTGCAATTCTTCTGCCACCCCAGTAATTTACCACTGCCTTGACCTTTGATGCTAGGTTAATTATAAATAGTTTTGTCCATTGGAGAAATTGAACTGAATTAGCCTAGTTTTCATCTCTCATCAATAATTGAAATGACCATTTCCCACAAACGGAAAAACTGTCCAGACTGGATGGAGGAGACACCCCCACCCCACTCCCAGTGAGTGAGTTTTCATCCTCAGGTTGGGGGTGGGGGGGTTGGTGGGCACAGTCTCTGCCAGCAGGTCCACAGCCTCCCTCCTCAGCCCCATGCCTGATTTCCCTCAGTCTGGGCTGGACCAGGGCCAGGACGCGCAGAAGATGTCCCAGGCCAGCCTGGCCCTGTCTGACAGCCTATTAGCCCCAGCTGTCGGAGACATCTGCCTGCTCTGATTACCATCAGAGCGGAGGAGAAGCGATGGCCCCCCGCGTCCCGCTGTCTCCCCTGCACTGAACTGTCATCAAATGATGGTACTTCCACTTCGAGGCACTCAGAACCCATCCCTGATTGCTATTTATAACTTTCCTGTGAGGTCACCTGCCGGTGAGGCAGGAGAGGGAGTGGGCCACTTCAGGGCTAAAGGGCCCCAAACAGCACCAACTTCCTGCCACTGCCTCCAGGCAAGAAACAGACAACCTCAGAGCTGAGCAAAATCCATTCATAAAAGATGTATGTGCAACATCAGGTCAGCTTTCGCTGTGTTCCAAGGCAGGGGACTCCGGGGTACACGAGAAGGACATGGAGACTATGGCAGCTTGTGATGCCGCGGATGTCATGAGAGGCCTGGAAGGATGGATACAAGAGGCGCCACATGCTGCCATGGCCAGGCCCCACTCCAGCAGGGCTGCCCCAAATCCAAAAAGTTGCTGCTACAATGGCAAAGGGGCTGCAGATCTCCAGCTCTGACAGGCTGAGCCGCCCTGTGTTAGCTCCCTGCGGCTGCTGTAACAAACTTTTTGACAACAGAAATGTATTCTGTCACAGATCTGGAGCCCAGAAGTCTGAAATCCATCAGGGCCACACAACCTCCAGGGACTCCAAGGGAGAGTCCACTCTTTGCCTCTTCCAACTCCTGGCGGCTCAGCATTCCTTGGCTTGTGGCCATATCACTCCACAATCTCTTCTGTGGTCAGATTGCCTCCTCTTGTCCCATCTGTGTCTCCCTCTCCCTGTCTCAAATCTCTTTCTGCCTTTCTCTTATTATAAATAGACACTTTTCATTGGGCTTGTGGCCCACCTGGGTAACACAAGATGGTCACCCCATCTCAACATCTTTAACTTAATTACATCCTCAAAGATGTGGGAAAAGAGCAAGTGTTAAGTCTCAAGGGTCAGGCAGCTCTGGGTTTGAAGCCCACCTCTGTACTACTCAATAACTAAGATTTAGTTCTTTCTTAGAATGTTGCCAACACTCGGGTTGATTCCAATAAAGGGCCCAGCAGGGCTGTGATGTGAGAACAGGCCTTGCTGTCCTTCTCTAACAGCACAGGAGGTGCAACCTAGTCCCAGATGGGGGCAAGGACCTAGTGGCCCTGCAGGATGGCCTGGGATGGGGCCATGTGCTCCCCCACGGGGGGACTCGGCACCTCTCTGTCACCTCTCAGGATACCATGTCTTCCTGGGCCCTGGAACCTGGCGGCCTTCCCGCTGGTTTCTGCCTCAGTGCCCCCAGCAACACCAACAGGTCTCCATCCGGGCTTTGTTTGCTTTTAATTACTAAGCTGCCTAACGAGACCCCAGCATCACCATGTACAGACACACCTGGCTGCCTCTGACAGATAATGAATCCTCAGCCACGTTCAAGGGCAGGCCTTCCTGACAGCAGGGGGACAATCGACTGAACCAAATCAGGGTGAGCTGGGAGGTCAAAGAATATTGAATAAGGAGTGCTATCCCCACCCCACACGTGCCCTACCTCCCTCCTATCGTCCGGGAGCTCGATGCCCACGTCACCTCAGAACTATGCGTTTCTGACAAGGAGGATTGATTCTCCGGGAAAATGGAAAGTGGACATTGAACAAACACTCCCTCACAAATCGAAACTAAGGCAGAGAGCCTTTAACATCACCTGTGAGTGACTGAGGGAAGAAAAGTCAAGTTCTCCTAAGGCCGGCTAGAAGACCGAAGTTTATAGGCTCCGCTGGTATTATTTTCCTCCACAAGGTGAAAGGCCTGCCAAGCATGGATTTCTTCCACCCTCCCCACTCCAAATTCTGCACCCTGCATGCAAGGCCACACAACCTCCCTGGAGCCATCCTCAGGCAGAAGGGCCTCCTCAGTGATCTAGGGTGAGGCAAAGGGCAGAGCAGGAGGCATGGGAACAACTGGGGGTCTTGCAGTCCTCAAGGTCCAAGAGGCCAGCCAGATAGGGCCCCGTCAATATCCATCCAGCCCCAGGCAGGGAAGAGCCACCAAGAGGCATAGAACTGCTTGGTCTTTCCTGAGCCATCGAGGACACCAGGGCAGACTCAGCTCTAACTCTTCCCCCACGAGAATCCCCCAGCAGGCACAGAGTTTTAGGTGTTGGTGACATGTGGTCCATTTCCCATCACCCTGCTGAGTGTTGAGATGGATCAGATTCCCTAGGGGACAGTGGTGGCCAGGGAAGAAGAAGGTTTTGTGTGAGCTGACAGTCAGCCAGCTTCCTGGGGAACCAAAGACACCATAGCTGTGAGGATAAAAGCCAAATACACTTTTGATCCCTTTCTTGTAAAAATTTTAAGTACATATGTACGGGAGCGCACGCACACACACACACACACACGCGCGCACACACACATCTGGAAGAGCCTCTAGAAAGTCACACACTAAAGTGTTAACAGTGTTTTACACTCAGTGATGGGACCTAGAATTTGTTTTTCATTGTGCTTTGTCTCTATTTTTCAAATCTTCTACAATGCACACCATAATACTTTTATAATGTGGGGAAAACTGCTATTTTTTTAAACTGTACAGATGCAAAGAATTGGCAGCCTTAGTAATCCTCACATCCCTACATCCATTCTGCAAGAACTGTTTCTAACAGACTGTTCCTAATTAAATTATAGAGAAAATCAGTCACACTTTTGCTGATCGTGTCCAGGATGAGGGACCACGGGCGCTACGATTCCCCTGGGGCAAGGGGGACGCTGGACCCTCTCCTCAGCTCCCCTGCAAGTACTGGAGCCTCATGCCAATGTTTATCCCATTTAAGAATAACCAAAGGATCCAAATAGATTTCATAAATCACTTAGTCTCTGCAGCTTTCTCCTCGAGGACATGCAGGCAGGCTGCTAGCGAAGATGACGCAAAATAACAAGACGGATGTAGTAACTAATACAAAGTGCTTGGTTCACCAAACAAAGAGCTTTTGATGCTGTGACTCAATTTAATTTGGCATAATAGGATCTGAGAGGGCTAAGAGGAGCCATATACAATGGATGGGGAGCCCTGACAGCAAAGGGGAGTGGAGACAGGTGCCACCTCCCACCACTGGCCCCTCCCACAAACTGCTCGCCTGGCACACTGGAAGGATGCTCTCCTCCAGGTGAGACTCAGGAGGACTTTTTCACTTTCCTCCAAGAAAAGACTCCAAAATATCCCAAGACCAAGTACAACCACCCTCTCATCCATGGACTCTCCTCAACCTCAATTCATTCATTCAGCACCTACTGTATGTCAGGCACCTACTGTGTTCTCTGAGGTGAATATGAGATGAATCTGACAGTCACCAGTGCTCAGGAGTCCCCAAGCTGACGGGTACTTTCTTGGTGTTGTCAGGGGATGCAGCTAAAGGGTCAGTGGTCCTGCTGTCCCTGCTGACTCCGGGGTAACAGAAGAGCCCCAACCCCTGACCACTGCAGGTGCCCACCTGGGGAACAATGAGAGAACCTTGTACCTGGCCTTCAGTCTGGTCTCCTCTCAGAGGCCAGGCTTGAGGAAGAAGGTCTTCCTAGAGACCCCATCCTGCGGTGTGCTCCAGGGCAGCCTGTCATCTCTTTTCCACCATCACAACCACGGTTCCTCTATGCTCACCTTCATGGTGAGAAGACCTTGGTGTCTGGGGGTCCAGTGACCCACCCTCCTTCAAGGCTTCCCCTGAGGCCTTGGCCAAGACCCTCTCTTCTCTGAGGGCCAGAGTGCCCACTGGTGACAGCCGGGGTTGGCCTACATGGAGACGAAGGGGACAGCCCAGCTCTGCCCTCAGAGACACTCTTAGGAAAGTCCTGCACGATGCCCAAAAAGCAGGCTTCGGTGACAAAGTCAACAAGCATTTGCCCACTTCCTCAGGACAGATGGGCCAGTGAGACTGTTCTAGCCCCAACTTAGTGGCCAACAGTCTTCACTCTGTGCTCAGGCGTGTGTGCCCAAGTCGAGATCAAAGGCTCAGGGGACAGTGATGAGCTAATCCCTGACTGAGCAGGCTTCTTGGCCATGAATCAGAAGGATGTGTCAGAGTCAGTGTGAGATGAGCTGCCGCAGGGCACACTGCTCCCTGGGCTGCCCGCCCAACATGGATGGAAGCAGCTCCCAGAGGCAGACCAGGGACCTGGGCAGGGAGTGCCACACAGAGGAAGGGAGGGCCCAACCACCACTGCCAACCGAAGGGTAGGGCCTTGGGCAGGGGGCCTACTCACTGCACTCACAGTCTCCCTGTGCCCCCACCCCAGCTCCCAAGGCAGGGAGGGGAGCGCACAAGCACAGGTACCTTCTCAGGAAGTCTGCCGCGTGACCCTCACAGACACACAGGGAGGCCCACAGAGCAGAGCATCACCCTTACTTCCCAGATGAGGAGACCAAGGCTCAGTCATGGCCAGCAGGAATGGCACAGAGCTGGCCCCTCACACAACCCCAGAGCTCCGTCCTCCATGCTGCCTTCCCACTCCCAGAGGAGTCTCCCTCAGGCAGGAGAAGACCCCTAACTCTGCAGGGCTGGCCAGAACCACCCTTGGCCCGGCACTGCAGCTCCAACAGTGACTCTCCACTCCTCGCCCACCCACCCATTCCCAAGCCAGGCCTGGGAACGGGGAGACGTGTGCTCTGTTCCCAGCTCTGCCACTCACCATGTGAGACCAGGGCAAAGCAGATCACTCTCTGAGCCCCAGGTTCCCCTTCTGTAAAGTGACGGTGATACTAAAGAGCATCCAAGGCCTCCCCAGCTCTACCCCTACAACTCCAGGGGCAGCCAGCAGGCAAAAGTACCTGCAGAGGCTAAAAGACACAGAGCGGAGATGCTTAAAGGGTGGAAATGGAAGGCTATTTCTCCCTGGATGCTATAAAAGATACTGAAATGGGAAATGTTAGTTACATCCATCTCAGAGACCCCATACTCATGTTGGAAGATGAGACAGCCCATGAGCTAAGGCCATTCACAGTGGAAGATGGAATAATTTTAAGCCTCCCAATGAGTGCTCTGAATGCTTCCTGAAGGAGGCAGCAGAAGAACCAGCCCCTTGGAGCAGGATGTCTGAATGGACCACAGGTGGGCATCTCAGGCCACGGGGGCAACATCTATGGAGGCCTGAACAGAGCAAAGAGCAGGGGTCCAGGGCCACTGGGCCGTGTGTCCGGAAGCCTGCCCTGAGCTACTAGCTCAAGGAAGGACAAGAGTTCAACATGTTGAAGCTAGCAAGTTCCTTTTAATGACTCTTAAGTGCTTCTTACAACTTTCTATAAATCCACCAGCTCTTTCCCATCCCAGAACTCCACACACAACCTCATTAGGAGGCAGTAAGTGGAGGGAAATATTGATACTTCTGGCTAATCGCGTTATTAATACCATTACCATTCATATCACCTCGTAAACCATTCTTGTAGGACATTTAGCATGGGTAAGTCCAAATGACGATAATACTATTGCTAATTATATCTCTATAAACGTATTTTATGGCAGAGAACAAGAGCTCTTATATCCTCTGATTACTCAGTTGCCAGAACCATAAGGAAGTAGGCAAGACTTCATGAAGACGTGTCCTCGGGGGATGATTCATTCCGAATAATTGTGGTTAGCAAAAGCACAAGAGCTTTCAGATTTTTAAAAGAAAGGGATTGTAACTTGCAGAAGAGGAGGCAGGGAGGAAACATCACAGGCAACCGTAGTAAGTGAGGCTGACCCAGGGGCCTCAGTTGCTCTGGAACTGCTGGTCAGAACGCCCAAGCTTGCCCTCTTGGGTCTGCATGTCCACGGGGCTAGGGAGGGACTGCCTGAAGCTCACCTGTGTTGTCTGCACACTGGTGTCAGCGACCAGGAGCTCAGGGAGGAAAGCTAAGCATGTGTCTACATTTCATGTGTGTGCTGTCGACTCTTTGCAACCCCATGGACTCTAGCCCGCCAGGCTCCTCTGTCCAGGGGATCCTCCAGGCAAGAACACTGGAGTGGGTTGCCATTTTCTCCTCCAGGGGATCTTCCTGACCCAGAGAAGGAGCCCACGACTCCTGCATCTCTCACACTGGCAGGTGATCTCCTTATCCACTGAGCCACCTGGGAAACCCTTTCACGAAGGGAGTCTAAATCCAGCAACCCTGAGATAATGTTTGGAAATGACTCACATCTTATTTTCCTCTGGTTTACTTCACACTTGTGGACTTAATATGGGGAAGCTGTCTGAAGCTGGTGGAGGGGCTTATGATTATGACTGTCTCTGGGAACGGTGCCAGCCTTGCCAGTTCCCCTCCAGCTTTGTTTGGGAAACATCACCCCAAGATTAGGGTCAAAACGCTTACCCTAATGGAGACTGTAAATAAGAAAATAAACACTTTTCTTTTTCTCTTTCTAGCTGAGCTCAGACAATTTACAGCATCAAATGTCCCCTTATACTCTAAAGAACTGGAATTGATTTTTTTTTCCTTAAAATTGCTCATTGGGTTGCTTATAAATTTCTCCAGCTGTTGTTATCAAGTTGTAAATTGAAGTTATGAGAATAATCACAGATCGATTGCAGTCATTCTGAGGCAGGGCCAGGTCTATACAAACATACACTCTTCAGAGTTTCAACAGGCATTTAAAGTAAATTATCTTTACCTCAGATTCAATTCATTAAGAATTGGTGAGATCTCAGCCAGATACTAGGGAGAAGTCATCTTCCCTCTGTCTATGGGGTTGTCATCAGTGTGATTCATTAAATATTTCAAGTTGCCCTCCTTTGGGCATTTCTCCATCTCTTCTAATTGTGGCCAAGGCCAAAAGATTTGTTTTGACCAAAAAAACGTGAGCATGAGTACCATATACCAGTTTCAGGTTGGTGCTTTAAAACAAAGGTCGGCAAGCGTTTTCACTAAAACGAAAGACGGTGTGTATATCTAGGCTCTGTGAGCCGCATGGTCACTGTCACAACTCCTCAACTCTGCGTTTCTGTGTGACAGCAGCCAGAGATAACATGTAATCAAATGGGTGTGGCCGTGTTTTCAAAAAACTTTATTTACGGACACTGAAATTTGAAATCCATATAATTTTTGTGTATCCCCAAAATGTGATTCTTTTTTTTTTAACCAATTGAAGATGTGGTTTAAAATATACATATCTTCCTACCCTGTAGAATGTACAAAAACAGATGACAGGTCAGATTTGACCTAAAGGCTATACTTTACCAATCCCTGCCACAAAAGAATTGGTGGGTGATTCCCTGGTGGCTCAGAGGTTAAAGCGTCTGCCTCCAATGCAGGAGACCCGGGTTTGATCCCTGGATCGGGAAGATCCCCTGGAGAAGGAAATGGTAACCCACTCCAGTATTCTTGCCTGGAGAATCCCATGGACAGAGTAGCCTGGTAGGCTACAGTCTACAGGGTCGCAAAGAGTGGGACATGACTGAGCGACTTCACTGTCTTTGTTCTAGCCATGTCCTCTGCCCAGATGACCACAGAAGCACTTGTAGACACAGAACCTCTATCAGCCCAGGTCCATGAGTGTCTCTGCTGAGCAGAGCCTCCAGTCAGTTCCCATTGGACATTAGAGTAAATAAGAAATACACTCTTGTTTTTCACACCCCTGAGATTTGGCTGGGGGTGGGGGGAGGGTAGGGTGGGTTACTTGCTACTGCACCAAACTTAGCCTATCTATCTGAAACAACCTATGAAGGATTTTTCAAGTGAATTAACGGAATAGACATAATCTCACCATGAAAGTTCTATTAAGAAAAGAAATGATTTTTTTTTAACAGAAAATGATTTTTGAAACACTTAAATGTCTTTTTACACTGCCCATTTTCATTTAAAATCATAAATTATATATAAATGACTTGAATCTGTCCATAAGACAAATCCTGAACAGGCTGAAACTTGACAACATCTCCTAAAACTATTTAGAATCACAGTGGATTTTTAGGGTCATTTCCTTTTCAAGGATATTCACATTCACACTAGTTTCTCCTCATCTGTCCCACTCAGTAAGACTGACAGTTTGGGATCTCAGCCTCATACCCAATATTTCCATCTTTAGCCCAAGTGATGGATAGGGAGCAGCAGATGGTTCCAGACAGAATGAGCCATTCCAAACATCATATTTTAATAAGACACGATCGAGAAAGAAACAGGCAGGTAGATAGAGATGGAGAGATACGCTGGGTGGCTTTGGGCATGCCCCTTGTCCTCTCTAAGTCTCAGTTTTCCCATCTGTAAAACTAGGAGATAGAATAAATGGCGTCTATGTGCTCTTTCAGTTCAGGTATTCTGAGACTAGATATCATTTCAGACAACTTAAAACAGACCCTTTGAGATCTGACTAACAGCAAAATAGAAAGGGATTTAGGACACCATTGAGAAGCCTGAATAAGAGCCTTCACCAGAGAAGTCAGACACGTCCCTGTTTGGAACCAACAGAATTGATCTAGAGTGGCCAGGAAATTAACTAAAAGTGAAATGCAAATGAACAACAAACATAAGAAAACCTCCCTAGAGATCAAAGTAATGCCGATTTAAATATCAAGATACAATTTTCCGTCCACTGGCCTTACATATTCACAAGGAAGATCGTAACGCGTTGGTAAGAGCAGGGAGAAAAGAGGCCCTGTGCTGATGAAGATGTAAGCTCAAGTGGTTTTTCTAGAAGGCAATGTGGCAATAGGAACTGAAAACCATAAGCACGGGCACACTTTTTGACCAAGCAATTCAACTTTAAGAAATTTTCTTAGAAAAAAAGCTGAGTAACTCCCTCCCACAAGATATAGAGTACCCAACTAATAAATGCAGCATTGTTTCCAACAACAAAAAATATAGAAACAAATAAATGATCAAAGGTAAGAAACTAAATAAATAAAAGATGGCACATTGATACTGTGGGATAAAATTCAGTCACTACAAGTAATGCTGCCATGTATAAGATGAGCCTAATTTTGATTTAGAGGGGGGAAAATAGAAATTATATTCATAGATAGAAAAAAGATTGCAATTTTTTTTCACCAAAAATAGGAGTAGTCATATCTAGAGATGCTAATTTTCTTAATTCCCCCTTTTCATATTTTCTATATTATTATAAAATTAGAAAAAAATTAAATTGTACTAAAATGAAAAGTATAAATCTACATTTATTCACATTAAAAGGAGTTCTTCACACAATTGAAAAGTTTTTAAAAGTAAGCCATCAAATAATATGTACTTAGAGCCCATTTTGGAAAATAGGAAAAAAGACTAGAAGGAAATGCGATAAAAAATTAACTTCTCTCTAGGGGTAGAATTATGAGTGATTGTTTTTCTTCTTGCTTGTCATTTTTTTCTGATTATTCTGTACTGTATGCAAAAATAATGAAGGAAAAGCACCTTTTTTAAAAAACAAAGAAATGAATTGAGGAGGATCCAGATCATTCAGGTAGGTTTTTCTCTCAGTACTAAGCAAAAGTCACCTAGACCAGCCTCCCTCCCCTACTTCCAAGGTGAGATAACCACCTTAGTGTTCCCTATCACCACTGCCTACAAGAACAGGCTGCCTGAAAGAGGCAGGTGGGCACACCTGGACTCCATGACGATGAGGGACGGGTCACTTTTGATACAATCATATACCAATGTGATGGTGTTTGGAGGTGGGGCCTTTGGGAGGTGATTAGATCTAGATTAGGCCAAGTGGATGGGACCCCATGATCGGATTAGTGTCTTTATAGGAAGAGGAAAAAATGCTAAGGCTCCCTCTCTCCTCACTGTGTGAGGACACAGCAAGAATGCAACTATCTGCAACCCAGGAAGGGAGTTTTAACCAGGAACTGTATCTGCCAGCACCTTAACTGGGACTCCCCAGCCTTGCACTCGAGAAGTAAATGTCTAGTGTTTAACCACCCAGTTTCCAGTGTTCTGCCATAGCAGCCCAAGCTGACTAACGCAGAGGTTGTTTTCTTTCAGCATGAACCATGGCCTTCAAGTTTCCATTGTTTTCTGGGAAGTCAGTATCATGTTCAGTGTTGCTCTTCGAAGGTAATGTGTCCTTTTCTCCTTTGAATCCTTTAAAATTTCCTCTTTTTTTTATTTCCAGAAGTTTTATTTACTATGATGTGCCTAGGTATATTCCTTAAAATTTATTCTTAGTGTTAATAGTGCTTCTTAAATCTGTAGCTTGATATTTTTGTCAGTTTGGGGAAATTTTTGGCCATTGTCTTTTCAAATATTGCTTCTGTTCCTCCACCTGCTCTAACATTATACATGTTAGACCATTTCATCGTGTCCCATATTTTTGTTATGTTCTTCCTATCAGTTCAGTTCAGTTGCTCAGTCATGTCCAACTCTTTGTGACCCCATGAACTGCAGCACGCCAGGCCTCCCTGTCCATCACCAACTCCCGAAATTTACCCAAACTCATGTACATTGAGTCAATGATGCCATCCAACCATCTTATCCTTTGTCATCCCCTTCTCCTCCCACCTTCAATCTTTCCCAGCATCAGGGTCTTTTCAAATGAGTCAGCTCTTTGCATCAGGTGGCCAAAGTATTGGAGTTTCAGCTTCAACATCCGTCCTTCCAATGAACACCCAGGATTGATCTCCTTTAGGATGGACTGGTTGGATTTCCTTGCAGTCCAAGGGACTCTCAAGAGTCTTCTCCAACACCACAGTGTTGGAGAAGTCATGTATGGAAAAACATACATGACTACTGGAAAAACCATAGCCTTGACTAGCACTTCCTATCATTTTTTCCCTTGGTCCTTCAAGATGGACTTATCTTCCTTCTGGTTCACCAATCTGCTCTTTCACTGTCTGCTGCTGCATCACTTTAGTCGTGTCTGACTCTGTGTGACCCCAGAGACGGCAGCCCACCAGGCTCCTCTGTCCCTGGGATTCTCCAGGCAAGAACACTGGATTGGGTTGCCATTTCCTTCTCCAATGCATGAAAGTGAAAAGTGAAAAGTGAAAGTGAAATCGCTCAGTCATGTCCAACTCTTAGCAACCCCATGGACTGCAGCCTACCAGGCTTCTCCGCCCATGGGATTTTCCAAGCAAGAGTACTGGAGTGGGGTGCCACTGCCTTCTCTGCTTTCACTGTCTAATATGCAATTAAATCTCTCTACTGAAATCTCAGTTATTGATTTCTTGATGACTGATTTCTCAAATCTCAAATTTCCCTTTATTTCATAGTTTCCAATACTCCACAGAAATTCTCTATGTTGCTGCTCAAATTCTTGAATATATTAATCACAGTTGATTTAAAGTCCATGTCTGATAATTCTGGCGACTGATAGGTCAGTTGCCAGACCTATGTAAGTCTATTATACTGCCTATTTTCCCTTGGTTTTCAGTCAGTTCTTGCATTGTGTACACCTACCTATTAATGAATTCCACATATTATAGAAACCATGTGAACTCCTGGATAATGTTGCCTTGCTCAAGAGAGGATTCATATTTATTTCTGGTGGCAGATAGAGGAGGAACACATTACCTTAACCCAGTCACTGAGTGAGGTGATTTAAAAGCAGAATTCAGCTTTTATGTGCTTAGTCACTAAGCCATGTCTGAATCTTTGCAACCCCATGAGTGTAGCTCTCCAGGATCCTCTGTCCATGAGGATTTTCCAGGCAAGAATACTGGAGTGGGTTGCCATGCCCTCCTCCAGGGAATCTTCCCAACCCAGGAATCAGCTTTTATTAAGATTGCCTATTTCAAGTTCAGCTTTACTCTTAGTCAAGAGTTGCACTGGAAAATCTGGGGTATTTACCAGGAGCCTTTCTATTTGTCAGGATGTGAACCCAAATTGTCCCCCACAGCCCCAGGAAAATGCCGAGAGCTGTGTTCAACTTCTCAGTCATTTAGTGGCCATGGCTGCTCAGCCTCTCGGCTGTTGCGTTTGAGCCCGTAATTAACTTGAGGGTAAAAGTGGCACCAAATGTCTGGCTCTCCTCTTGGAGTTTCCCTTCTTTCAAGAATCCTGGTCCCTTGGGCTATTATTTTGATAGCTCTCCAAAGTCTTCAACTTAAGTTTTTACTAATTTTATGGGTGTGTGTTCTAGTTCTTATATCGGTACAACAAATTTCCCTAAAACTTAGTGGCTCCACACTATATCAATCACTTATTGTCTTTCACAGTTACTACAGTCAGGAACTTAGGAGCCATTCAGCTGGGTGATTCTCACCTAGAGTCTCTCATAAAGTTACAGCCAGATGGTGGCTTTGGCTGGGGTCATCTCAAATGCTTCTTTACTCACATATCTGGTACCTGGCCTGGGAAGACTCAAACCGCTGAGAATTGGGCTCCCCAGGCACCTCACTACCTCTCTGTAACTTCTCCATATGACTGCTGCAACGTGGGGGCTTCAGGTTACTTGGACTTCTTACAGGTTGGCTCAGGGCTCCCAAGATTCACATATCCCAAGAGAGAAAAGGAGATGCAGGCAGAAACTTATGACACAGTCTGGGGAATCAAGCAACTTTATTTCTGCCACATTCTGTAGTGAGTGAAGTGAAGTCGCTCAGTCGTGTCCAACTCTTTGCAACCCTATGGACGATAGCCCACCAGGCTCCTCCATCCATCAAATTTTCCAGGCAAGAATACTGGAGTGGGTTGCCATTTCCTTCTCCAGGGGATCTTCCCGACCCAGGGGCTGAACCTGGGTCTCCCACATTGCAGGCAGATGCTTTACCATCTGAGCCACTAGGGAAGCCACATTCTGGAGGTCTGCACAATTACAAAAGTTCATTCATGTTCAAGGAGAAGAAACATAAAACCTACCTCTCCATGCAGGAATGCCAAACGTGTTATAATATGACACAGGTGGACATGTGGTATGGAGTAGACACTGATGCAGCCATCTGAAAAATACAACCAGCCACAGCTGGTCTAGTTGTTCTTGATCACAGGTTGGCCCAAAATAAGCTAGAATTTCATTTCCAAGCATGTAAATTCCCTTCTCCATGTATTTGGGGTTTTCTCTAATCAAGGTAAGACTGCCATACCTATGTTTGAGTTAAGGACAGCTCTGCTTTGGAGCGCTTCTCTAAGCTCAGATGAAGCCATCATCCATGTAGGCAGCACTTATCACATCAACACTGGGCATACCTTCCCTGAGGCACACTGAAAGTTCAGGCACCAGTTTGGCAAGGTTTTGGCTACCTAACCATCAGAGCCTGAGTCTCCTGCTACCCAGTCAGATTCACCCCTAAGGCTTTCTCCAAGCCCAACACAGCAAAGAAAATCCATACCACTTTCCATGGTCTATTCTGCTTTCACTTTATTTTCAAAGACTCTTTTGTAAAAACTCTGGTCCTACAGGATGTGAATTTTGTTTTTAAAAAAATTCAGAGCACTTCACATATTTCGCCCTTTTCCAGGTTCATAATGCATACTAATATACAACCTCTGAAAAGCCCTACAGTGATGTAATCTATTTAACTTTGTCTCACCCCCATGTCTCATGAGTTTATTTAATCATGGAAAGTTGGTCTGGGGGAAGTTATCTTTTTATTAACAGGATGCCAATTAACAGCCCATAAACACTGTGTAGAATATGTCCACATTGCACAGAACATCCTCAGACTTTTGATTCCATCTCTGCTCTTGTGGGATTGTAGAACCAAGTTGTTCATAATAAAATATTCTGTCTCAAATTGCCTAGTGGGAGCGAGGTCATGGCTGATCACTCTTTTGCTCAGTGGGATGCATTTCTGGGTGTTCCAAAGCAAAGACGGACCGTGTACCATTTTCCAAATTAGGCTGATGAATGCATCGACCTTTTCTACCTGCCAGTAACACCACAAGAAGTTTTTAAAAAGCTTGTGTTTACTGTCTGCAATACACACGGGGCCATTAGCCAGCTGGCCGGCCTTATGCAAGTTTCATTGCTGCCAACTTGCAGTGAGCTGCCCACTCCCTAGCTGAGAGCCACGATCAATGCTCCTTCAGTGCTAAAGGACTGCAGGGGTGAGGAGCGGGGCGGGGGGGAGAGGGGGCAATTTGGTTTGATAGAAACGGAGAAACAAGGAGAAAGGGATAAAGCCTTCCTTCCAACCTCTGCATTAGAGTCCTCCTACTCAAAGCCTCATTCCAGGCATCACTGCCTGCCTGTTCTACCAATCTCTTGATAATTTAGATGTGCTTCCAATTGAGAGCTGTGTTGTTTAATAAAGCAAAGATAATCGACACTTCCTCGGTGTTATAATAGCCTCTCTGTATGTTTACTTGAGAACAAATGCTGTTATAATTTCTTTGGGGAATCAATATCTTCCTATGCATATGCACTGCCCTATTGGAGGTTCAGACTGTTTAAGGAGAGAAGGGGAAATTTATTGCCTTGTAAATGTTGGCAGAAAATAGTAGATTTAGTAGATTTAGTGAGAACTGTAATTAAAGTTTTGCTGATAATAAAAAATGGAGGCAATCCACAATCACACAGATTTTCCAGTCCTCAGCCCTAGATCGGCTAAACCACCACAGGGTCCTGGACACTTGCTAGTCTCTGTACAATCAGCCTCTGAAAGAGAAAGTTCTGTGGCCCCAAAGGCTGCCACCTCCTGGGCCCTTGAGGTACCCTCCACATGCTCCCAAGCCCAGCACACTACTGTCATTCAAGCTTCGTCTGCTCTCTTCAGCTTTCGAGGCAATAGGGCCAACATCTGTTTTCAACTACTTGCAAAGCTGGCTGTTCAAGCCAGACCCTGCTGGGTGAGCAGTCTACACAGGACTCGACGCTGGGGAGCAGAGACTGGAGGCAAGGACCTGCCTTCCAAAAAGAAAGTGTTAGTCGCTCAGTTGTATCCAACTCTCTGATACCCCTTGGACTGTAGCTCACCAGGTTCCTCTGTCCATGGGATTCTCCAGGCTAAAATACTAGAGTGGGTTGCCATTCCCTTCTCCAGGGTATCTTCCCTACCCAGGGATCAAATCTGGGTCTCCCGCACTGCAGGCAGATTCTTTGCCATCTGAGGGACCAGGGAAGCCCCCCAAAACTCCAATGTTAGAGAAATGAATAATTTTCCCTTCAACCTTCATGAAAGGACCCCACATATACACCTCCCCACTCCCAGGAACCCAACTCAGGCTCTCCAAAGCAGTACATGATGGTTTCCCAAAATGATTACTCTTCTCTCATCTCTCACTGAGCACCCGGGCAGATCTGTGTCTGTTCTCGGTTGGATGAAGGCAGAGGATTACATGGTTGCGGGGCAGGGGGAATGGAGATCTCCCAGCACGCACAGGAGGCTAAGAAATGCTGACTGTGTCCACAAGTTTTCACTGAACCCCTGCCACTGGACTAGGAGGTCTGCACTGACTTTACCAGGCAGGAAAAAGTCACAGTCACCTCTCCCTGAGACCCCATATCAGAAACACGTCAGGCTACAGAGGAAGTGGGCAATGTCACATAGATAGAGCCTTCTTCCTTGGCACCAGGCACCAAAGGAAAATCAAATGGTCTGAAGAAAACAAGAAGCGTGACCCCTTCCCAGGCAAACTTCCCCAAGAGGATGAACTCTGTCTATAATCTCTGTAGCTATACACTCCATAAATATTCACCGACCATGTGCCATTTGCCTTACACAAGATCACCGACACCCAGCACCAAACACTTGCAAAAAGAACAAATGACTGAGCAAGTTAACCTCACTAGCAGCCAGGGTGTTCCTCTGCGTACACAAGAGTGTGAGTTCTTCTAGAAATAATAGCATGCTTTATACTAAGCACAGACTATGTGCCAAAGAGCATACAAAGCCCTTTACAGATATTCATCCTTTCTCAGTCTTACAGCCATCCCCCTGTGAGGTGGAGACAGTGCTCCTCTTTGGCAGCTGAGGACAGCAAGGCTCAGAGATAAGCACTGCACCCAGGACTGATGTCACCCAGCCTGCACAGGGCAGGGCTGGGGCTTAAACCCAGGCCCATGGTGGTCCAGAGCCCATGCTCTTTCTCTTATGCCCAGCTCCCTGTCACGTATGCTACACAAGGCCCTTGCTGCCATCACACATCTTCTAATCCCCAACGTTTGCTGGTGGGTGGGGGGGTAGAAAGTGCAAAGAGAGGGTCAACAGCAATCCCACTGCTGGGCATACACACCGAGGAAACCAGAATTGAAAGAGACACGTGTACCCCAATGTTCATCACAGCACTGTTTACAATAGCCAGGACATGGAAGCAACCCAGATGTCCATCGGCAAACGAATGGATAAGAAAGCTATGGTACATATACACAATGGAGTATTACTCAGCTATTAAAAAGAATGCATTTGAATCAGTTCTAATGAGATGGATGAAACTGGAGCCTATTATAGAGAGCGAAGTAAGTCAGAAAGAAAAACACCAATACAGTATGCTGCTGTTAAGTCACTTCAGTCGTGTCCAACTCTGTGCGACCCCATAGACGGCAGCCCACCAGGCTCCCCCGTCCCTGGGATTCTCCAGGCAAGAACACTGGAGTGGGTTGCCATTTCCTCCTCCAATGCATGAAAGTGAAAAGTGAAAGTGAAGCCACTCAGTCATGTCCAACTCTCAGCAACCCCATGGACCACAGCCCACCAGGCTCCTCCGTCCATGGGATTTTCCAGGCAAGAGTACTGGAGTGGGTTGCCATTGCCTTCTCCGATATTAATTGCATATATATGGAATTTAGAATGATGGTAACGATGACCCTATATGTGAGACAGTAAAAGAGACACAGATGTAAAGAACACTGTTGGACTCTATGGGAGAAGGCGAGGGTGGGATAATTTGAGAGAATAGCATTGAAACATGTATATTATCATATGTGAAACAGATCGCCAGTCCAGGTTTGATGCATGAGACAGGGTGCTTAGGACTGGTGCACTGGGATGACCCTGAGGGATGGGATGGGGAGGGAGGTGGGAGGGAGGTTCAGGATGGGGAACACATGTACACCCATGGCTGATTCATGTGAATACATGGCAAAAATCACCACAATATTGTAAAGTAATTAGCCTCCAATTAAAATTAAAAATAAATAAATAAATCAATGAGCAGAGGTAGAAAAAAGAGATAGAGGGTCAGATGAGGCTCCTTGAGAAACCTACAGAAAAGAGGGGCTGACCCTTCGGAGGAGAACCACAGAGAAGCGGTGAAGGGAGCTAGACTGAAGCTAAAAAAAAGCAGGCTCAAGCGGGCTGACACGTCCATGAGGAGGAAGCAGGGCTGGCTGAGACCATCAACTGCCAGCAGCTCTGGCTCCATGCCTCTCTCCTGTGTCATAGTCTAGCCTCTAGCACTCCTCTGCAATGTTCAGAGGCCCAAGAGCTGCCAGGGATCTTCAGCATGGTCTTCCTGCCAAAATGCATGGTCCACAGCCCACAGTGCCAACGTGGCCACAATCTCAAGCTCCAGCCACACATGGCCCTTAGCAGCTGTGCTCCTGCAGCCAGAACCAGGCACACCCATCCTTCTCCAAGGCTGGACCACCGCAGCAGACCCAGCTAGCACTGGACAGAATGGAGCACAGGGTGAGGGGTACCACCTGGCTGCCCCCAGTTGTAAGACCTTTGAGTTTTGCAGCCCCCTGCTGGGAGGCTCCCCTGAGAGTCAGGGGCGGGCCTGCACCAGTTCTGATGTTCTCCCTGCAATCTCTTTCTTCAGACACCTCAGAACCTACACCAACCACACTGTTCATCTCCAAATGGGCGAGAGACTCGCCCCGTCTCACATCAACTGCCCAGCATCTGCCCACAGAGAAAAGGCTCAGAGCAAGTCCCAAGAAAGTGCTCCTGTCTGCAACGTCCCAGGCCTGCAGCTTCTCCAAGAAATCCAGTGATCCTGGATGAGGGGTCTGGAGCTCAGTCTGCAGTGGGGACCCTGAGCTGCTGCTGATCCAATAAAATTACCAGCAGGCATTAAATCTATCCTCAGTTAACCCAGTGCCTTTAATAATAAAAAAGATTTTGCACAGGGGATAAATACTGCGTCTCATTTTCTCCCTCTCACTGGTCTCCTGTCACTGCGCACTTACTAATACAGTCGCTAATATACAGCTCCCAATCAGCCACTAAAATGCTACTGTTATTCCTACTAATTTGACAATAAAATGTGGCTGTGCCAGGCCATAAAAGTGGGCTGTCACGTGACCGGGGGCTCTAGGGGAGGTGAGCTACGAGGCCCGGGGTCTCGAACTGCCCTCCGGAAACCGAGCGGCCAGAGCCACAGCACAAGTCGCACCCCAACCACAGCCTCTGCAGGCCCTGACAGCCAAGGGCCCAGACAAGACCCGAAATGCAGACAGAGGTGTCCCCCACTTTATTAGTGTCCTGCTACTGCTGCTCGCGAGGGGCTGTGTGTGTGCGTGCTCAGTTGCTACATCGTGTCCAACTCTTTGAGACGCCATGGACTGTAGCCCATCAGGCTCCTCTGCCCGTGGAATTCTCCAGGCAAGAATACTGGAGTGGGTTGCCATGCCCTCCTCCAGGGTATCTTCCTGACCCAAGGACCGAACCCACATCTCTTGCACCTCCTGCACCGACAGGCAGATTCTTTACCACTATGCCATCTGGGAAGCCCCAGTCTTGATGGTTACTCAACAAATATTTGTTGACTAAATAAACACATCAGAAATAACTAACAGCCTTGCCCTACACGTCCCTGAGGTCAGTGACCTGCAAACCATATAGACCCCAACAGTTATCAGCCAGGGACCAGGCTATGCAGAGAAGCATGGGGTGTCCCTGACAAAGGCAGAAAGCTGGTCTGTGTTAGCCCCTCCAGCTTGAAGACCCACGCCATGGCAAGTAGGACCCAGGCCAGGATTCATCCCTGCCCTCATGTTCATGCTACCAAAAGGAGACAGAGTGGGGTCTTTAATGCCAGGCCAGGGAGGAAAGACCAGGCCATCTCTAAACAATGGTCAAGGTCATGTGGTCATGCATGGTATAAACATATGAGAAAAGGGCTGAATTGTTTATGTCAGAGCCAAGGAAACAGCCTTGAGCTCCACACTGTATTTCTTCCTATTATATGCTTATCTTAGAGAGATGATCAGTAAGAAGAAGAGTGAACACTGAGAAGTAAAATGTGGATTTACACCAGGACTTGTTGGCCAGACAATACTGAGCCCAGGGCCCGTCAGTGCCCAAGGCCACCAGATGGAGGGCTGGCCTGGGTGTGTGACACCCTCCAACCCTCTACCAGCTGCTGCTGCTGCTAAGTCGCTTCAGTTGTGTCCGACTCTGTGCGACCCCATAGATGGCAGCCCACCAGGCTCCCCCATCCCTGGGATTCTCCAGGCAAGAACACTGGAGTGGGTTGCCATTTCCTTCTCCAATGCATGAAAGTGAAAAGTGAAAGTGAAGTCACTCAGTCAGGTCCAACTCTTAGCTAGAAGCCCCAAATTCAAGGTGGGATGTTGGCTTCAGTGGGCGCCACCTTCAGGGCCAATGCTTCTGTGGCCTATCTCAGACCCTGGCCTCTGTGTGACTATTAGGCTTCTGTTTAGCACGGAATGGGTCTGTTCTCTCAAGGCCCCACCCCCCCAACATCTACCACACCCACGGGTGTGATCACAAGTCTAAGTAGCTGCTTCAGCCTAGTTGACTGAACTGTGAAATCAACATCCAGTCCAACTGCTGCCATAAACCGTTAAGCACTTCCTGTATGCAGTAAAAGTCCTGATTTAGAATCTCAGCTCCACTACTCACCGACAACATACACTCAAATAAGCCATTTAACCTCTCTGAGCCTTCGTTTCCTCCTTTGGAAATGGGGATAATAATAATAATGTCACTCGCAGCTATTGTAGGGATTAAAGAGAGAATCCATGTAAATCCCTTGAGGAAGCACCTAGTAGAGACAGGTGCACAAGACAGTGGTCAGGAAGGCTTCCTGGAAGAAGGGGCACGGGAGCTGGAAGACTGAGTAGGATTTGAAGAGGGGACAGGGGTGGTGGGACAGTGATTCCTATCCTGCTCCCCTTCCTGAACCTGCCTGATCCTCCCTTGCCCTCACCTCTACCCCTCCTATCCAATCTGGGCGGAAGCAAAGCCTCTCCCTCTACCTGAAAGCTACTGGGGAAAATTTCTCAATGTGAAAATTTTTAATTCTTCAAGAGAAACTCTTGTAGGAAACTCGGGGGTAAAAAAGGAATCCATAAGGAAAATGCAAACACATAGCACAAGGCTTTTAAAGAATACAGATTTCCCCCCCACCCCACCTCAGGTTAGGCACTGTCTTTGATGTCCAGCCAGACAGCCAGGGGCACACAGAAGCCCCTCCCTGTCATCTGGGTGCCTAGTCCAGCTGTCAGACTGTGGTTAGGAAATTAGCCAGCCCCAACCTGGGCCCAGGTAGGGTCTGCAGCCCTGCAGGGGCCTGACTCCTTGCAGCCAACTTTGAGGGCAGGGAAGGGATGTCCCTATGACCCAGGCCCACCCAGCTGGTGCTACACCCCCAAGGCCTCTCTAGCCACACACTCCCTCCAGCCCTGCACTAGGCACCTGACACCTTAGATCTGCCCCCTCCCCCAGCATTGCATGTCAGGCCAGCTTCCCCCTCCTAGGACAGGGGCTCTCTTGCTTGCAAATCCCTGAGCTACTGCACACACCCTTCTCTTCCATCCTGGGAACACATCCTGGAAGGCCGGAGTTGCCATCAGAGTTTACAAAATCATAGATGAGATATATACACTTGGGTGAACAGAATCAACTCGTTCAGCATCAGATTCTTGGCAAGAGGGACCTCACTCTGTCCACTAAACCCAGACCTAGGAGGAGCATGGCATGAGTCCCAGCATCAGATCCTGACTTTAGAATGAAGACAGCCACAACCATCAGCGTGTCTGTGAGCTGCCAGCCATCAGCTCCCCCTTCCTGGAGTCACGCTCTGCGCTCCTCCCTGGGGCACCAGTGGGTACAGCACCAAGCCCAGCACATGCAGGAGGACAGGCCCAGCAGAGGGCACTGATGGGTGGGTCGGCTTACAGCAAGTCCCCAGGGGAGCCCAAGCACAGCCCCAAAATTGTCCCACCAAACAGTCACCCATTCCCCAGCCCCCAGGACCTGGAAGCTCAGAGAATGTGTCTACTTTGGCCAAGCCCAGCAATTCTCTAATTACACCTCAAGGAAAGCAGAGCCACCAAGACAGGGCATGGTTGGACAAGCTCTGTTCAAACCTGCAGAGACGAACCCCAAATTCACCAGACACTATCAGGGTTACTACCGTAAGTCTCTCTCTTGGTTGACTAGAAATCCAAAAACTTCCAAGTGTATATCCTGAAAGGTCTTTGAACCAAAATGTTTCAGGTCTCTGCTTTCAACAGCAGGCAGAAGCCATCCCTGAAGGGCATAGTTCCCTTGGTTCACTGTGACCTCATATGTCAGATCTGAAGGCCCTAGGGGTCCCCCCAGGCTGTTCCTGCTGCCCGCAAACTGACAACCCCTTCCTCAGAGCAGCTGCTTCCGTTTGGAGTAAGGATCTGAAGAGGGGCACCCCTCTTTGTTTACAGATGGGATTCAGACCCAGGCAGGCAGAACCTTATCTAGCATGGGCTGTGCCTGCAGAATCACCTAGGAATCTTGTCAAAATCCCTGTTCTAACTCAGCAGGTGTGTAAGGGCCTCCGAGACCCCTCATTTTCAATATGCTCCCGGGTGATGTCGGTGCTGCTGGTCAAGGGACCACACTTCAAGTAGCAAGACTCAGAGCAGCACCTCCCCAGAGAACATGAGCCACATCTGTAATTTTAAATTTCCTTGTAAGTAGATTAAAAATAAATGTATATATTTGATTTAACTCAGTATATCTAAATCAACTTGTAATCCATATATCAAATTATTAACGAGATAGCCTGCATTCTTTCTCTGTACCAAGTCTCCAAACTCCAGGGTCCCTTTTATACTTCCAGCCCATCTTTGGACCAGCCACACTTCAAGGGCTTAGTAACCACACATGGCTAGTGGCTACCATGCGGACAGCAGAGCTCCAGAGGATGGGAGAAGAGGGAAAGAAGATGAGGGCAGAGAAGAAGGATGGGAGCAAGTCACTGGGGTGACCCATATTGGGACAGAACTGGAAGAGCATAGAGAAGTGTTTGTAGACTGAAGCCTGCCCCTGACTCAGTGAGTGGGCTGAAACAAATCAGGTAAACTCTGAACCTTGCACTTTCATCTGTAAAATGGGGATAGCAAAGCCTGCCCATCACTCAGCCTGAAGTCCAGGCCAGACCCTGCTCCCAGAAGGTGGGACTTGCCAACATGGGATTCTGCAGAACACAAAACTGGAGGCTTTCCAGGCAACAATGCCAGGCTCCCAGGGCAGGGTCTGAACCCTCCACAGAGTCCTGACACAAGCATCTCTGCTCACACAGGGCACCCCTGCGACCAGGCAGATAGACAGCACCTCTATCCTGACTCCAAAACCACCACGCATGCTCTAGTCCTATCTGGGAAGGACACTTTGCTGTCACTGTGAATCGAGGAAACTCAAGCACATAAAATTAGTGTCTCCCCACCAATCTCAAGCTGTCAGAGGAGCTATTTTGAGGACCCTGCTGTTGAGTTCAGCTTCACATTCTTTGCTTTGACTTTTTCCAGTGCTCTAAGAGCTGAGTCACCAGAGAGGCAGGCCCTGGTGGGCGTTCTGAATCCCAGACCCTGGAGACCCAAAAGGGAGTTGGGAGAAGGGAACTTTGCAGAACGCAGGGCCAGGCCCGAGGTTATCCAAGGATAACCCTTGGAATACCAGCCTGCACTGGCAAAGCACTGAATGCCACATGTAGTCCTAGCCACCCACACTGTACGATAGAATTGAAGGAGAAGGAACAGAGGCCAAGCCAGGCGAGGTAGCCTGACAGCACAACGCAGCAAATCCCTAAGCAAGAACCTGGGTTTTCTAACACCCGTTCCTGTGATGCTGCCATACTAACAGAGGCCCGGTGAGCCAACTGCCCACCCCAGCTCCCCGCTGGGACACTGAAGGACACAGCCCAGCCTCCAGCTCCACACAGCTCAAGGGCTCAGCTCCCTGAGAAGGAGGGAATCAGCCATCAGAGGCCAAGAACATCCAGAGAGCATGCCGAGAGGCAGTCTTCTCTCAGTCACACACCGTAGAGCCTGGACCTGGGGTTCTCACAGTCTCCACACACTGGAGGAAGACTCTCACAAGTCCTCTGAACCCCAGCCAGGAAACAAGCCCAGCAAGGCACTGAAAGGGGCCACTCCAAGGTTAAATAAAGGCAAGAAGAGCTTTCAGCACCAACCAATGACCATGCCACCTGCCCCTACTCCTGACTACAGCTCAGAGCCCTGACTACGGCCAAATGATCCCTAGATGAAGGTCCTGGCAGGAGAGGCCATTTGAGGTTTCTGCTGGGCCCCCTACACCACCTCTTGGTTGAGTTCTTGCTTGGAGGATGTAACACCTCCTATTTGTTCCCAAGCTATTTTTTTTTTAAGGTCCACATCAATCCTAGGAGGTAGACTCAAATCAGTTCCCAGGAATATGTGGCCCGATGCCTATGCTACTCGGTTATGTTTCTTCCCTGCACATATTTTGGTTTGTGTTTGTCTTGTGTCTTTTCTAAACTCTTTTAATTGTGCTCTGTTCATATGCAGTTATTTCTTTTTAATTTCCATAAGAATTGCTCCCAGTTTCCTGCCTTGATTATTTACATGCAGAAAAGCCCACATCAGAAAATGTTTTTCTCCTAAAAGCCCTTCATATGATGTATCACGTGTAAGTATATGTGAAATACAGCCTTATTTCAACAAGCCCCACTATGCTGTTGCTGTTGTTCAGCTGATAAGTCATGTCCGACTCTGCGAACTGCAAGAACTGCAGCATGCCAGGCTTCCCTGCACTTCACTATCTCCCGGAGTTTGCTCAAGTCCATTGCATCAGCAATGCTATCTAACCATCTCATCCCCTGCCTCCCTCTTCTCCTTTTGCCTTCAATCTTTCCCTTCATCAAGGTTTTTTCCAATGAGTCGGCTCTTGGCAACAGGTGGCCAAAGTATTGGAGTTTCAGCTTCAGCATCAATCCTTCCGATGAATATTCAGGGTTGACTTCCTTTAGGATTGACTGGTTTTATCTCCTTGGAGTCCAAGAGACTCTCAAGAGTCTTCTCCAGTGTCACAATTCAAAAGCATCAATTCTTCAGCACTCAGCCTTTTTTCTAATTACACTTAATACAAAAACATTATAATTGAGACTAACAAAGTTTCTGTAGATCTGTTTCAAAGAAATGTATTTTTCAAGTACGTTAAGCTCAGAATCTGTGGTATTACCTTTTATGGTGAAGATACAAGATGCTCTAAGTTTTCATTAAAGATAAAAATATTCAAAATTGTGTAATGTGTTTCTATAGGGAACATCTTTTCTAAGGTACTCAAGGAATTTGCTTATTTACCGGTAGGCATTGATTTTGATCCAATGGAGTCATTATTCTATGAAAACTGTTGCTTTCATGAAGATTGACTGGCCACTGGAGTCACTGAGAGTGTTTCCAAACTCTTTGTCCTTGAGTTAGTCACAGGGGTCTAAGGTCAAGGACCACCCCCTCTCCCCTGCCCAGCTAGAGGCAACCCCTTCACTCCAGGCAGACTCTGACATCAGTGGTCCCTCGCCATCACCTCCACAAGCCTTTGAGCTCAAGTGTCTGGGCACATCCCCATCTCACAATATTTCTCTCAAGGTGCCAGGCATGCACATGGTGTTTCCAGCACCCAGATGAGACTATTTCTCATGGAAACAGAAATTGCTGGCAGAATGACCTCAATTCATCCTTCAGAGTTCAACCTAAACATCACCTGCTCCAGGAAGCCTTCCGGAACTGGGTCAGGCACCTCTCCTCTGAGCTCTCCCAGCATCCCACATTCCTTCTTCACCAAGTTGGCAGGGGCCTGGGCATCTTTGTGTGGCCCATGACTGGTACAGAGTTGGTGCTCCATAAATTCTGGCTCAGAGAAGAAGCATGCTTAATAAATCCTATCGACCTCACAGCCTGGGGGCACTCACACGCACAAATACAAACTCAGCAAACACCTTCTGAGTCATTACCGCAAAGATAGTGCTGAGAGATTCTTTGAAGTTCAGAGAAATGCTGGGCCCTCGTCCTCAGGCCTTCAGGGCAGCCAGTAGGTAGAAACAGACACCCTGTCAGTGCCTACCCTCCCCACCCACCCCAAGAAATCCACATAGCAGTTTCATGTGAAAAGGAAGCCAACAAAGCCAACAGCCACCTCCCTCGACAGCCAGACCTCCGGAGAGTTTAAACGGAATTAAAATAATCTCACTTTGTTGCTCCAACCATAGACAGACACAGGCAGGAGAGAACAGCCTGCTAACTGCTTCTTTGAAGAGGCAAAGACTCTTGTCCCCAAAAGCTGTTTGTCCTCCATAAATGGGATTTCAGAAACAGACCTGAAAGGGGAGGCAATAGCCTCAAGAGCCTAAACTTGTATTATACATTAGACAGATATTTAAAAATAAATAGCGATTAAAAGGAAAGCCGTGAATGATAGCGGAGAGCTCCAGACCCTCCAAGGCCTTCATGCAAATGTCTCGCTGCTCTCTCAGCACCGGAAATCTGGGCCAAACTGTAATCATTGCTCAATTTTTTTTTTTTTAATGTTGTCACCCAGCTGCTTTGAGAGGCTGTGCTCTGGTCTGGGTGGTGTGACTGTGTGTGCAGAGGGGAGGCCTGTGGCAGGTACCCAGCACCATGCCCTTGCCAGGAGACCTGTGCGCAGGCTGGGGGTTCTGCCTAGTGTTCTGGCTCCCTCCCCGAGGCTCCCTCCCCGAGGCTCCCTCACGCATCACCCCAGCCAGGTCTGTGTGCCCATTCCCAACAGTCAACACAGCCCGTGCCAAGGCCTGTTTTCTTGCCAGTCTCCCCAGCAACCGTGAACTCCAGGGATCAGAAATGCTGTCCCACACTGGGTATGCTGTATGTAAGGTTTCTTCATGGGCCATCTGCCATGATACACACTCTTAAGAGGTATGCCAGGAAGGAGGGCAAAGCTCAGATCAATAGGCACCTTCCTTAGTCTGCCTAAATTTTCCTTGTTATCATTATTGTTGTTGTTGTTATCATCATCATTAGCATCAGCACCAGTGATGGTCGGAATCCCAGCTAAAGACTTTAATCCCTGTGAATACCCCTCTGAGACAAGCACGTGCTCAGCTTCTCTCGGTCACTCCCTTTTCAGAGAAAATTATTTTGGATCCTTTTGTTTTAGCTCAAGTTCATTCTTTTTTCAGATTTTATTAGTTTTGATCTGAGTCCTTTTCCTGTTCCAGGATCTCATTCAGGATACGGCACCACCCTTAGCCGCTTAGTCCCCACTCGGCTGTGAGAGCGTCTCTGCTCTCCAGGTTTTTTATAAACTTGACAGTTTGCTAACCTTGACAGTTTTGAGAGGTACTGGTCAGGCAGGGATTTGGATATGACTACTGACATTTGTCTGATGTTTTTCTTGTAATTTGACTTGAGTTACTGGTTTTAGGGTAGAAGAGCACAGAGATAAAGTAGCCTTCTCATATCCAGAGTATATACTATCAACATGATTTATCACCATTGATGCTGACCTTGGTCACCTAGCTGAGGTAATGTTTCTCAGATCTCTTTAGATCTCTCAACGGAACTCCTTCCCATTCCCTAAGAGGCAGGGTCAAAAAACCACCTCCTCCTAGAAGCCTCCCCAAATTATACACACACTCACCACAGGTTCCTCTTAGTACTTAGCATACCTCCAAGTATTTCTAGTGTCTGTGAACTTGCCCCCTTATTTTGATGTCAGGATCTGTGAGGGGAGGGACATAATATCCAGCAGTGTCTAGCCCATAATAATTTTTTTTAAATGTGATATCTTATTTTGTGTTAAGTGTCAGTACTATGTTAGGCACCTCACTGGCACAACCTGTCTATAACCCAATGAGAGAAGATCTCTTGTTATCACACTTTACAGATGAAGAAGTGCTCAGGAACTTGTGCGGTGAGGAACCAGCAGAGCCAGGAACCCGCTGTTTGTCTCTGCCGTCTGTTCCTGGATCCCTCTGCTCTACTCCTCTCCGTGTGGGCATCCAAGGGCTTTCAGTGCACCCTCAACCACTGGTCAAGGAGAGGCTGCTGCAATGAAGGTAGGAACGTTAGGTGGGCTGAGAATAGCACCAAAGACAGGATCCTGACCCAGCCTGACCTTGGCCCAGCTCTGTCCCGCCCCCAGCCCTAGTGAGTTGAAGCAGCCCACCAGCCCACCCCCACCCCACAAGTCCTCAACAACCATCAGGCCTTCTATTTTTGACATCCAGAGATAGAGAAGCATGGCTGTGCACCCAACACGCTGTGTCAGCAAGAAGCCCAATGATGTATGTGGGAGTTGGAACATCTCCCATAAATTGTGCTTTATTAAATTTTAAACTTTAATAAAACAATGACACATTTCAAGTGCCAGCTCTGGGTTTCCACATCCCCATCAGCCCACCGTCCCTGGGCTCACCAAGAGCCTTCTCACTGGCTGGGTCTTTAGAGCACCAAAGATTTCTTGGGCATTGACTCAAGGGGAAACAGAAGATGGGGGATGAAGGGGTAGATGACTTTAGCAGATCCAGGTCCACTTACCTGGATATTAAGGCTGGGCATGATCTAGGCAACCAATACAAGAGGCTTCCATACTTAAGATGAGAGAGAGGGCCAGCATTGTCAGCTCCGGTTGGGGATGAGGCTTCAGTCCATCAAGGGCACAGATTTTAACAGTAGAATTAAGAGACGGGGCCAATTTCCTAGCCATGGCCTCAGACATGACAGTCAGGGCACCAAGAACATGTGTGGCCAATTCAGCATTTGCCAGTACGTTCCATGGTGAGGCTCAGAACACAAAGGAGGAAAACCCCCACTTCCCCTTCCCCAAGCAGCTTCCAAACTACCCTTGTTCACCTCCTCCCATCTCACCACATCGCCAACGCTTTACCCAGCAGCCAGGCAATCAGTGAGTTTTCTCGAATGGAACTTTAGGTAAGCTCCCAAACTCACAGACCTCCCAAGGTTCCCTGCTCCTGATCCATGACCTAGCCCCTAGAAGGTGTTCACGGCTCCCCATAATTAGTATCCATTTCCCGCCTCCCGCCCCGCTCTCCATCTTCCCTCACCCACGCTCAGGACCTAATCTCTCCATTTCCATTCCCTCCTTACCCAACGTCAGTCCTTCTCCTTTGCTGGTCCCCAACCCCAGAATGTCCTTTTCAAACATTCCCCTGTCAAATCCTACAGAGCCCCGCAGGACTGCTTCTTCACCCCAAAGCCTCCCCTGACTCTGAGTTCCACGGCCACCTGAATGTCCCAGATGGCCCCTCTCCTGAGATGCTCTCTCCCTCTGCTGGAAGCATGGTCAGGATGGACACATGGCATCTTTGCTAACCAGCAAGCTCTGGGCCATTAGGGACATCTCTTCGTCACTTTTGCAGCCCCTCTGCCAATGTCACAGTGCCCGAGCAGTGAAAGGCACCAGGGACAAGGGGTGGGAGGAGGTTAAAGAGAAAGATCACTGGGAGCTGAGGTCAGATTCACAAGGAGGGCCTGGGAGCCACCTCCAAGAATCAGATGGCCAGTCCACAGGGTCCCAGAGCAAACCCCCTTCTCTCTATCAGCTTCACCAGAATAGCAGACTCCTCCCCCTGTCCCCCTTTCTCCCCTGTTTCCTTCACATCCAAATAAAAGGCAGGAGACAAAGTAATCAGAGACCTGGATGCACTTGGTCAGAACACTCCTCCGCGCCTCACTTCTAACCTTGCTGCCCCACTTGGACTCTGGTCTGGGGGGATGTATGTCCCCACCACAGCCCTTTTCAACAGAAGGAGAGCAAGGGAGGCCCCTGCACAGGAAGAGGATGGTGACCTCCCTGTGACACAGCAACAGCCTCAAGGAGCCGGCTACCTAATCCACACACCAGTCTCTGACCACTCACTGGATTACCTGGCTTCAACACTGGACTTCTGCAGAAATGCTTTAGGAAAAATGTTACAAAACAAATTGGCTTCTGCATACACAGGGCTGAGATACGTGTGTATAAAAAATCTGCCAATCTTCCTGACTCTCTAACCCCCAGGATCCTGCCCCTCGGCCATGCACTTTTTATGAAATCCCTTCAAGGACCCGTGAAAGGGCGAACTCCAGAGCTCAGCTCCTTTCAAGGACAAGCTCCAGCCATGATCATTTTTTTCCAATCCAGAAATCTTGCTGGGAGGATGGGAAGGGAGAGAGAGAGCACTCTGCTTATCCAGGAACAATTCCACTCTCTCTTCAGCTAGAGGCCTCCATCAACCTTATAAAGCTCTCTCTGTAAGGCAGCCTTCCCTTCCCAGGAACCAGGCAGCCCTGGAACCCCAGCAGAGGACCCAGGAGTACTGGGAGCTGGCACAAGGGACCCTCCCCACTGGTGTGGGATTTCAGGGACCTCAGGGTTGGGCTTTCCAGCAGCAGCCCCTTCCTCCCCTACTTACAAACCAAGCCCGTTATGTTTTCTTCAATTCTCAATGCCCTTCACGGATAAATATACTTCCTTAAAATGAAGAAATGTTTTCTCTGCTGTTTTCTGCACCAAAGGGTGAGAACGTTTTACACTGGGGAGAGGAGTGGGGGAGATGGTTCAATTAGTTTGAAGACATAAGCCCGCCAAACCCCTTCTTTCATAATTGAAAGTAATGAACTTTAATAAAAAACCAGCACAGCCCCTTGAGCGGCAGACTGGATGTCACTGAAACTCATTTGAGCGCTGTCTTTCAAGGTTCCTTCCTCAGGGCATTGCGATGAGTGAAAGCCGCGGAGAAGGAGGAGAGGTTAATAGTCCTGACTCCCTCCTAATCAGCTTCATCTGAAGAGGATTCTAGAACTGGACACGTTCGTGTCTACCAAGACCCACCCCAGAGCCTGCAGAGTGCAAATCAGGGGCTTGGCCTCTGTCCTCCCACTGGTGAGGTGGCCACTTCACATACACACACACAGCAGGTGTGAGAAGATCGGTGCAATGGCCACAGAGCCCTCCCTGGCAGCACCTTCTCTGAGCCAATAAAAGTTCTTCAGTCAACCAACAGGAGGTCTGCGGTCCTCTTTCAGTTTTAGAATCCTCTGTCTGGCCCGTGATGTCATGAGCATTTTGAGGAGGAAGAAAGGTTTACAAATTAAGTCCTTGACCCCTGACCCTCTTTTTCTCTGCACCCACGGAGCCATTCACCTCAACCCAACTACACAGAACCTTCCGGGATCTTCCACCCAAAAGATGCTCCTTTTCCTTTTTTACTGCTCCTCTTCATTCCCCTAGTTGCTTCTATTGCAACTAGGTGTTTTTATTGCAAAAGTGTTTTTATTGCAAAAGTAATGGATGTTCATTATAGAAAATTCAGAAAATATAGATAAGCAATAAGAAGAAAATGAAAATATCTCATAACATCACCATTCAGAAATCACATTAGCATTTTGGTTTATAGCTTTCCACCCATTTTTCTGTGCATATAAAGACAGATTTTTGCTTCTGTGGGGGCTCTTTCCTGAAGTAAAAATGGGATCAGGTGTGCTCCTATGACAGTGCATTCTGAGTTACACAGATACTGAAACTCTGACTCCCCTCCCTGACAAGACGCGCTAAGGGCACTTGCAGCATGTCCTTCATCAGTCCCTTTCTCTGAGTCCCCATGGCTGCATCCAGCCTCCACCGGGAAGTTAGACTCCATGCGCCTCATCACTGGTCCCACCCTCTACACCAAAGGGCGCAGTCCATTGGTTTTGCCAGCCATCTGTTTACACTGTGAGCCTATCTACAGGGTTCAGTAGCGGCACCAGTCCCAGGGATCAGTTAAATTATGATACATTTCAACAATGGAGGACGTGACAGCCAGGAACAAGTGATGTCATGGGAGAATGTTTAAGACGTGGAGAAATGTTCGAAAAGCAGTCTACAAAACTGTATTTCCTGTAAAAGTCTCAACTCTATAAAATATGATACATACTTATACATACACATCTATCCCAAGAACAATGAAGTGACACACCAATAAGTTAATACTAACCTCCAGGTAATTTAAATTCCTGTTTCTTTGCTGGATTTTCCAACATGCTTATATACTGAAGATTTTTACCTTTGAACTTTTTAAGACATGGGAAAGCATTGAGAGGACTTTTTTTAAGGCCTAGAGCAATGGTTCTCAGATTTTATCATACATCAGAATCACCCAGATAGCTTGTTAAGCTACAGACTGCTGGGCCTCACCCTCAGAGTTTCTGTTTCAGAAGGTCTGAGGTGGAAGAGCTGAGAATTAAATTCCTAGGAAGTCCCATGTGCTGCTGCTGCTGGATTCAAATCCTAGGTCTAATTGTGTTAGCTTGACCTCTCTGGACTTCAGTTATCCTCTCTGTAAAGTGGGTGTGGTAGGCAGTTTCTACAATGGTCCCCAACGATTTCTGTCTCTTGTATTCATACCCCTGTGTAATCCCCCCCACATGAGTATGGCTGGATCTAGTCACTGGCTTCTAATGGATAGAATATGGTGGAAGTGATAAGATGTCATGTCTGAGTCTATAATTAAAGAACTATGGCTTCTATCTTGAGTCTTTTCTCCCCTCAATCTCACTCTTATCCCTCACTCTGGGGTAAACCAGCTGCCACGTTGTAAACAGCCCTACAGAGAGGGGACTGCTGCCTCCAACCAGCAGCCAGTGTACCCAAGGGCTTCCACCCGTCACGTGAGCAAGCTGGCAAGTGGACCTGCCCCAGTCAAGCCTTGAGATAACAACAGCCCCACTCCACACCTCAACAAGAGTCTCATGAGAGATCTTGAGCCAGAACCACCCAGCTAAGCATCTCTCAGACTCCTGACACAGAAACTGTGATATGTTAATAATAAATGTATCTTGTTTTAACCTGTAACTTGTTTCAGAGCAATAAATAGCAACACAGCATGGACAGCAGTGAGTTTCTGAGCCCCGTAGACTTAGGGCTGCTGTGAGAACTCACTAGGCTAACGCAGGGAGAGCTCTTGGCATGGAGTATGGCGCAGGGTGCGTGCTTATGAATGTTACTAATTGTGATTATAATAAAGAATATCACTTTCCACAGGTGCCCCAAAGGAGTAGGTCTGCTGATTTTATTTTAGGCAGGTAGTCAGCTACAGGGAGAGAAAGACTCAAGGACACCTGTATTATTTTCCTACCACAAATCTAGTGACTTAAAATAACACAGATTTATCGCCTTACTATTTGGGAAGACAGAAGTCCAAAGTGATAGTATTAGTGGCTCAGTCGTGTCCAACTCCTTGCGACCCCATGGACTGTAGCCCACCAGGCTCCTCTGTCCATGGAATTCTCCAGGCAAGAATACCGGAGTGGGTAGCCATTCCCTTCTCCAGGGGATCTTCCCAATCCAGGGATCGAACCCCGGTCTCCCACATGGCAGGCAGATTCTTTACCATCTGAGCCACCAGGGAAACCCCAGAAGTTCAAAATGGGTCATAAAAGACTAAAATCAAGGTGTTGGCAGAGCTGTGTTCCTCTGGAGGTGAGGAGAACTATTCCTTGTCTCCTCCAGCGTCTGGAGGCTGTTCTCATTCCACAGCTCATGGTGGCATCACTCCAAACCCTGCTTATGTCATCACACCTCCTTATCTGACTCTGATGCCTGCCTCTCTCTTAAATGAATGCTTGTGATTCCATTAGGTCCACCTGGAGAATCCAGGTTAACCTTTGTAACTCGGGATCCTTAACATCATCACACATGCACAGTCCCTTTGGCCAGGTAAGGGAACACAGTCACAGATTCCAGGGGTCAGGACAAGGACATCTTGGGGGGCCTTGACTTGGCCTACCACAGTGGGGTTCCCCTCATTCTCTTCTCCAGGCAAAGCAAGCCCAGTTCCATCAGCTGTTCCTCCACCAAGGACCTCTCTCCCTACTCCTCTCCATGCCCTCCATGTCCCTGTCACCTGATTCTTTAAAAATCAGGTTGAGATGGAAAATCTTGACACTGTATTCCTACAGGACTGAATTTAATAAGTGAAGACTTTGGTTCTCACACATTTCGCAACACTTCAGGAAAACAAACAACATCCCCTCCCCTCCCCTGCTAACACTGTTATCAGCATGAAAATTCCTGCTTCCTATTCAAGCTGCTGCAAAAGTTGCTCACATGAGAAAAGGTGAATTATTCACTGCGGTGTTTAGCCTGCATTTAATATTTGATCAATTAGCATTCTTTGATCCATGTCCTAACAGTGGGACGTCCCTGGCTCTGTGGCTGAATGAGCTAGGCTTGCTGTTTCCGTTGGGAGGAGGGGGGGTGCAGGGGGGAGGGCATTGTACAAGGGGGAAAGAGGCTCACACACATGATCTGCATCTGAAACACAAGCAGCCTAAGCCTGTGCTGGAGAGAAGGGGAGGTCGGTGTGAAGCTGGAAGAGGGCAGGAGTTCATAGATTAGCAGAGTGGGCCCCACCGTGGGAATCCCTCACCCTGGCCCAGCTGAGTGCCCATGGTCATCTTGCATCATTGCCACCACCCCCACTTGGCTTTAGGCAGCACTACACCTGACCTGGTGGCTCAGTGGTAGAAAATCCATGGGCAATGCAGGAGACCCGGATTCAATCCCTGGGTCGGGAAGATCCCCTGGAATATCGAATGGCTACCCACTCCAGTATTCTTGCCTGGAGAAACCCATGGACAGAGGAGTCTGGCGGGCTACAATCCATGGGCTTGCAAAGAGTCAGACACGACTGAGCGACTAACCCACTAACACACCTGACCCACAACCCGTGACCAGCATAACAAAGGAACAAGTGACCAAACCTAGGGGACTCCGTGGAGGCTCCACTTCCATATCGCTGTGGATTGGGACTTGGAAACAGGCCTCGCCCTCCAGCACCTGCTGTGCAGGGACTATTAAGGGAATTAAGACGGTGAGTTAAATGCTCTTTGTCCTAAAAGGGGGGTTAATTCATCACCGTCACATGGATTGCCTCCTGCTTTGCCAGTTTGTCACTTGTGTGAACTAGAATCTCAAATTTTTGGTTTCTGAAATGGGAATATGGCAAAAAGAGGAAGGCTGCCTCCTGATTCAGTAGGGAGAAGCCTAGACAGGGCACAGACACAGACAGACACACGTGCACACACATATACACATGTGTAGATACACACATGCATATATGCACACATGCGTACACACACACACTTCAGGAATCTCTCCAGCCAGCACAGCCCATCTTGGGAGCTGAGGGCAGGTAAAGGGCTACAAATAGTCTCTCTCCCAGGCTCCCCCAGCTTCCAGATGGGGCTGGGCAGGGGTGCCGTTTGTGGCCACATGTGGCCCGGAACCAACCACAATTTATTCACCTCTTCCTTACCTCATTTCTGAACAATACCACAAGCCAGCTGTGCTGCTTAACACATGACAAGTAGTACCTATGAGTCAGAAGGAGAATTTAAGTTTCTGCACCTCTCCCCCGTGAAGTGATTCTGTGTATCCGTTTACTTGTCCCAAACTGTGAAGGAACAGAGGCTTTTATCAGTCGGGTATTATTAAACACCATCATCAGCCACCTCCCGCATCCGTCATTGATTGAGATAAATGACACTATTTTTTCTTTAAAAAAAAAAATCTATGCTTAATGAAGTCTCTTTCGTGCCACAATCTCAGCAGTGAGATAAATGAGAAACAATTTCTTGGTATCCATTATTTTAAATTACAGATATCAACCCTGATGCTGTTTTCAAGGTTTATTGAATTTTCATAGACTATCATCAGCTTCTACATTCTACACATGTAATAGAAACCTGAACTCAGAGAGGTTTTATGGCCTCCTTTTAAAGCCTCAATGAGAATGGGACTCATTCCCCAGCTTCCCCCAAGAAACCTTCTAGAAAGTTCCAGGTTCTCTAGGCCAGACTAAGGGGAGGGAAAGGAGGAATCCAGCAGAAGGGAGGTAAGACAAGACGAGGCAGGGGGAAACAGCAAGGGGGGCTCTGGTGTGTGTCTAGCTCCCTCCACTGAATGGGCAGGCCCCTCCCTGGCACACAAGCCTGTCCCTGTCTTCAGTCTCCCCACAGCCAAGGGGCCAAGGCTGGGCCAGCATCATTCTTGGTACCTGGATGCCCAGCTCACTTCTGTGTTCCCGCCTCCCCTTTCTGACAATAAATCCCACAGACAAGCAGGGCTCGACTGCAGCCTGGGTAAACCCTTAGCAAGAAGGTCATGTGATGCCATAAACCCCCTCATGGAAGCCCCTCCCCAACCCCACTTCCAGGCAGGTCCCTTCAGGCTCATGTGACTCTCCTGCTGCTGACCACAGCTGACCAGGCACATCCTAAGCATTCCGCACTCTGACCCCCAGGGCTCACTGGCAGGCCAGCAGAGAAGCTTCTGGGTCACCAAGGAAGGTAATCGCAGAAGTTATCACTATCCCTGTAGCTAAAGCCCAGAGAGGTTAGGCTGACCCACTGGGGCCACACAGCAAGAACACTGACAGCTTCCACAGAATGGATTTCAAATCAATGGAAGCATGTTGAGAAGGTCCAGGCCCACCTGCTATGGAGCAAGCTCTGTTCACAACTCTGAAGACTCCAAGCTGCCACAGGCTGCGGAGGCCTTTGTGTGAGTGTGTGTGAGTGTGTCTGTCTGTCTGCATGAATGCATGTGTGTACACACCTGTGGGCGTGCTCTCTCATGTAGTGGGCATTTACTGAGTGCTCAGTGTGTGTCAGACCCTGAGGCTAGCCCAGGGGGGTCAGCAAGGAACACAGGCAGTGCCGGGCCCCACAGAGCTGACGGCCTGTGAGGGGTGGACAAGCGGAAGCAAGACAAGATGCAGGAGAGCCGGCAGGAGAGGAGGCGCCGCCATGCTTTGCGCTTGGGGAGGGAGTATTTCTGGAGGCGGGGCAGTGTTTAAAGAGGGCAGCGGGACCACCTGTGGGCCTAAAGGGCCAAAGGGAAAGGGAAGTTTCTGGACAACTGAGATGATGTGCCTGTGGAGAGGACCACCGATGGCAACTGAGGCCTTCGGCACAGGGACATAGCCAGCCCACGGAGACCAGGCGTGGGAGGGGCCAGAAGAACGCAAACACCAAGCTCACTTTCCTCCCTCCCTCCCACCTCCTGCCTGTACCCCAGCGAGTGAACTCAGCAGGAAGCCAGAGGCGAGGGAGGCCGCTGGGGGGGGGGGTCCATACGGTCAGCTCCTGGCTCCGAGGTGGACGGAAGCATGCGGTGTGCAGCACGAGGATGAATGGGTGCGAGTGTTGGGAAGGTCTTCAGGAGAAAGGATGAGCAGGGATGCGCTTAGGCGCTCAGAGGTTGGTGTGTGGTGCATGAGAAAGCCCAGGGCTGGAGATGAGGCTGGGATGCCGGGATGCTGGCCCCTGAAGGCCCAGGAGAACATGGTCAGAGTCTGGGCATCATTCTAAACGGGATCAGGGCCCACTGACAGATTTTGGTAGAGTGACTGGAAAGGGGTAACACCCACAAAGATGTGAATGGAATAGGAGACAAATAGGATCAAAATCCAGAGAAGGCAGTGGCAACCCACTCCAGTGTTCTTGCCTGGAGAATCCCAGGGATGGGGGAGCCTGGTGGGCTGCCGTCTATGGAGTCGCACAGAGTCGGACACGACTGAAGCGACTTAGCAGCAGCAGCAACAGCAGCAGCAAAATCTGAGAAGCTGAGAAGCAGATGGCTGAAGACGACTGGACAGAGCAGAATAGAGGAAACAAAGAACAAGCCAGGAGCAACGCATCGACACCTCCTCCACCGCCAGGGCCCGGGCACCTCTGAGAGCGTGCCCAAAGAAGACATCAGCACAGACGGCCTGCCTGGGAACCTATATAAGAAGCATGTGGACCCCCAGGGCCCTCCCCTCCTGCAACAGCCAGGAGCAGCAGCCCCAGGCACATGCAGAAGTCAGGAGGCTTGTTCTCTGGAGAGGGGCTGCCTTCTAGGACCCCAGACCCCACTGAAAATTAATGAAAGTCCACCTACCCAATGGCACGAAGCCTACTCCCTCCCCTTGCCTGGTTCTGAGAACACTGGTAACCGGGTTCAGAGGGAAATTATCATAAGAAAAGAGGCTTGCAGATATTCGTGGGTTAATTAGTGTTTCCCCCAAATTCATGGCTACCCAGAACCTCAGAATGTGATCTTATTTGGGAATAGGGTCCATGCAGAAGTAATTAAGGTAAGAATCAAGATAAGACCCTACTGTGTGAGAAGGGCCCTGATCCAATGAGAATTTCCTCAAAAAGACAGAAAAGGACCCATGGAGACATGAGGAAGATGGCCATGGAAGATGGAGATTGGAGCTGTGCTGCCACAAGCCAAGGAACTCCAGGAGCCATCCAGAAGCTGGAAGAGGCAAGGAAGCCTAGAGTATGCACAGGGAGCATGGCCCTGCAGTTCACACCTTGATTTCAGACTTGCGACCTCCAGCACCCTTCATGGCAACTGGTTGTAGCATCCTAAGGAAACAAACGCACCCCTCAATTCCATTTACCTTCAGAGAAGCCTACTGTTGGGCAACACACACACATACATACACACACACACACACACACACACACACACACTTCCATCCTGCTGTTCAGTGCCTTACTCTTAAATATGTACACAGATCTGCAGGTCTCCTGGACACAGGGCTTTAACTTCATTGGTCTCCTTCTAGAACACCAGGAGCCTCTGACCCTTTCCCAGGGGAGGCAGAGCAGAGTCCCAGCAACTCGGAGGCATTCTCCCGCCTTGCTAAGCTACTGCCACAGGGTTCTGCTCCTCCTCTCCTCACCCCAGGAAAGAGAGAGAGCCCGAGCCCTCATGAGCAGCATATGCCCATTCTCCCTGCCTCCCTCCTTCCCCTCGTAGCCAGGTCAGAGCCCAGCTAATCACAGCAGCCCACCCAATGGGTGTCACCCCACACTGGTATGTGTCCCAGAGCACAGCTCCCCACAACCACAAGCATATCCTGGCAGGTGCTGTCAAAGGACATGGAGACCACGCCCTGTGGGTCAGCAGGGCCTGCAGCTGTGGGCTCACCCCTGGGGATGCACCCATACACTCTCTCTGGGGCCTGGTGAATGGGGAGGGTGGCAGAGACTTGGAGAGACCCATGGTGCCCAGCACTCAGCATCAGGATCACAGCTGGGGAGCTCTAGAGACCTGAGGATCCTCCCCAACTCCCTCCCTGTTTACAGATGGAGAAACTGAGGCCCAGAGAGACAAGAGGGTCTGCATACATTTACAACACACTACGTTCAATCAGCCACTCATTGAGTTAGCAAGCATTTATTGAGCTCCTACTGTTATCAGGTCCTGAACTAGACTATAATGATATAGAGACAAATAGAATAAAATACGCACTCACAAAAAGTCTAGGGTCACCCCAGCAGCAGCAGCAAGCACAGCCCTCCAGAGAATTAGCATTTATCCTCCAAGCATTCAAGCTTTGTGCCAGGACCCCCACCCAGCCCCATCTCCTGCACAACACCCCCACCAACTCTGTCAGCCCCAAATTGTCAGAATGCTTCCTCTCCCACCTCATCCATTCACACCCCAAACACCATCTCAGGCCCCAGGCAAGACCCTGGAAACACAGAGACCAAAAAAAAAAAAAGAAGATAGTTCCCCATCCTCAAGGGACCCAACCATAGTGAAGGGGAGAGAGGGGTGCCAGCAGCCTGATGGGTGACCAGGTGAGCTCTGGGTCCAGAATGACCAGGGCCCCTCCGCACTGGAGACTCCCTGACACAGGGCTTGATGACAAGGGTCTGAAGGCAGAGGAAAGGCCTGGGGTCTGTGAGAGCTCGGCAGCCACCCAGGGGGTGAGGGGGAGAAAAGTGGGCAGAGTCTGAGCAGAAGGGCCTTGAGTGCCCCATGGGGAGCCTAGACCCTGTCACTCGGACAAGGATCACTGGTCCCAGCTCTGTTCTCACTGCCTACAGCTGATGACTACCTGCTACTCTCTTCTCTTTGCAAACTCGCTTCCTCACTCAGAGCTCCTTACCTGCTCTCTTGCATAGTACAAGGTGGCTGTTTTTCTTTCTTCTCTCCCTGAATAGATCACCCCATTTCAGGTTCTTTTCTGACTTCAGCTCCAAGAGGAAAATTACCTACGCTGGCATTAACAAGACTCGGGGTGCTCAGCTCGTGTCTGTGAGCAAAGAACAGAGGCCTCCCCGCTGTGCCCCTCGAAACACTTCACACGGCATGCAGGCAGGGGCAGGCAGGGGCACCTTCTGTGGTATAGACTCTAGAGGGTTTGTGGAACCTGAGTGAGGACTCTCACACAGATGCAGCCTCCTAAGAGAAGGCGGCAGCACCGCACGTGAGCTGCCTGGGCCCGGAGGCTGCCAGGTCCAGGGCTCCCCCAGAGAACACGAGCTGCAACCCCAAATGAGGGGGCGCGATGGGCTGCTCTAGTCTCTCTGGCCCCGCTGGGAGACTGACGCTAGACCCCCGTGAACTGCTCCGCCTTCCAGGATAAGGGCTGACGTCGCTTTCATTATCTGCTAGGAGAGAGGCCAGCTGGCTTCAAGCTTCAGCCTGGAGCCCCATGCCCCCCAAGCAGTTCTTAAGCCTCCTCAGCTAAGGCCAGGCAGGGGCAGTCCTGACCTCAGGGGTCTGTACAGTTCTGCCCTTGTGGTGCCACCCCGTTTGGGCCCAGCCTGCCCAGATCCCCATGCAGAGAGCAGAGAAGCATGTGCAGACACCTCACTCCGGCACCCTAGATCCTTGTGATCTGGCCCCACAGGCACTGACCCTCTTGGACTCCACAGTTCAGATAGGGTGGGCATCCCTAACAGCGCCGTATTTCCACCTCCAAGTCTTCGCCCTTGCCACTGCATCCACCTAGTCTGCCTCACCCCCTTCAGCTCATCAACCTTCCCCAGACTCCATGGATGCTGCCACTCAACTCTCGGTCCCTGATGTCCCAATGACCCCTAACCTTATTTCTCTGCAGTTCATCAACGTCAGAGCTTGCTAGGGCCCAGGCTCTGTGCTTGGCCTGGAGACCCACAGACTTAGAGAAGAGACTCCTAACGTGGTCTGTGAACCACAGTATCCAACACGATGATTCTATTTCCTTCACTGGGCTATGAACTCCTCCCTGATCAGCACACATGCCCACCCTCAGAGAAAGGTCCGCCTGCTGATGTGCAGGTAAAACCTGGCCACAGCTTCACTGCCCACAGCAGCACTGCTGTCTGCAGAGACACTGCTTTGTGGATGAGGAACAGCCTTTGAGAAAGGTAACGGGGGATTCTGGGAGGAGAACAGCCCCCAGGTTCTCTTCCAAGGACAAAAAATTGGAAAAGGGCTTTGGGCTAGGGTTCCCTGGGGGTCTAGAAGCCTGGGGTCTCATCAAGCCAGGTCCCTCCCTGCCCCACCCCAGGCCCCTGGCCTACATACCCCTAATCTCACACCTGCTTCCAGCCTTGCTAATGCCCCTCCAATTCACATCTTACCTCACCTCCTGCAGTCATCTCCACCAGCGTCCTCAGTGCAGGCAGATCTCCCTCCTCCATCCTCGCCTCGGGCGCTGTAGGACCACAGTCCTGCCCTCGGGTCAGCCTGAGCCTGGGTTCCTTCCTGCCCGAGGCCTCCAGAGCTGGCCCAGGCACCAGGAGCAGGGCTTGCCGGATCCCTGACTGACACCTCGCTTAGCCCCGCCTCTCTGGCTATTTCTCCTGCAGCTCCAACACCGGGGGCAATCCAGGATGGCTGAGGCCCATAAGTGTGCCAGGCTCCGTGCCCACTACCGAGGGACAGCAGGAACCACACATCCTCCTCCCTGTCCTCATGGAGCCGACAGTCTAGCGAGGAAGATGGCCACGGAACCGGAAGGGGTCAGAGCCGCCCGCACTCCACCATCCTGGGGAAGGCAGCACCCCACTGACTGCCAGCTCCCCTAGCTTCCCTGACAGGCTGCAGCCCCACTCCCAACCCCAGGCTCCTTCCCAGCGGGGGCTCTGGCAAGTGTGTGTGTACTCTAGGTGCCTGTGTTTTCAAAGAATTTCTTTCAACTTTGCAAAATAATAAAGTCTCTAACATAAAAAGAGAGAGCCCATCGGCTGCAATCTGCTATTATATTTTTACTGGGACCCTCCATTAAGCGAGAGTGTAATCTGTAAGATAATATAAGTGCTAATAATATTTTCCAGGGAAGAATTTCTCACTGTTACAAACACAAACTGCTATTAGGAGGTATATTTGTTAGCATTGATGAGACATAGATTACCCGGCTTCTGCAACTAGATGGGAACAGACTGGTTTTTTACCCTCTAAGCTGCTCAGCCTTTGAAAAAAATTAGCATAATGTGCTGAGTGTTCTACATAGTTCTAAGTTAGTCTTAAAAACTCCTTTGTGATTCCTCTCCCATTAAAGACTTTAAATATCTTTATTCTCTTTTAATAGAGCAATGCATCAATGTATTCCTCTAAAAGGTAAGTAATATAGATAAATTAGACAGGGGGACATGTTACATAAAGAGGAATGAATACTCCATCAGAATTAATAGGCTAATACCATGCCTGGCACTTAGTAGGTGCTTAACAAATGGGTACTATGTTAGTTAATTGAATGTAATTCCCTAACATTTATAAAATAAAGATTTTCAATATCATTTGAGGTATGTTTTAAGTAAGAAATGCTCAGTCATCATTTTCGGTGTAATTCTGACATTGGGTGGATTCTGAGTCTCTCCTGACAGCTTGCCTCGCACTGACTGCAGACTTTGACAGAGCGCCACCTACTGCCCGAGCCTTGCCATTTCTGCTCACCAGCTCCTAGGCCGTCTAGAATCTAGCCCCACAAGGAAACCCAGAAAATGGTACATTTCATCAACCATTCAGCCAGGCCCCAGGGAAGTACACAAGCTAAAACATATCCTGCTCTGAGGTGTTCCTTCTACAGGAGAAACGACCAGAGAGACAGGGCTAAAGGGGGTGACACCCACCCCAAGAAGGGTCACAGGAGAGAAGCCCTCACCAGTTGCAGGAACCCCCAAAAAATGCCCTTCCCATAAGGTCATGCTCCTTCATCCACCTGGATGCCTTCACACACACTTAGCATGGTCACCAGGTCTCCCGTGATCATGACATCTCCCAGGAGGGCATTGGAAATTGCTGGTCACTCAGGACCTGAGCACTGGCCATTAAGGAAGCACCAGAGGTAGGAAAACTCACAACATGCAAACAAAAGCTTTAGCAGGCTCTTGACTCAGGGCTGCACTCTACAAGGCAAACAGGTTGTATTCCCATGTCTGTGGACATGCAATTAATTATTGATCCCTGTGCAAAATGGGCATTGATAAATCAATACAGAGCTGATGCCCCAGATAAACAGTGCATATCATCAGGAGGCACGGCATGTGTAAATGACTCAATACAGATTGTTATCAAGGGAGATTCTGTCTCAATATGGCCGAAGAAGCCCACACCATGACGATGTGTAGCAGCGCCTTTTGCACTAACATGTCGCTGTTCTCTCATTCAATCAGCAAGCGCAGATGGATCATTCTTTCTCAAGCCCCTAGCTGTGCGCTGGGCCTGGAGGACACAGCATCGATTGAGCCCCCTCCCCTGCCAACCCCCAGGAGCTCAGGACCCAAAGCAGAGCTCATGGAATATTCTTCCCTGCCTTCTGGGGGACAGGAGACCTCAGCCAGGACAGGCCTCTGCTGAGTAACTCCCTGTGGGCCAGGCCCTGGGATGGGCACACCGTATACATTCCTCTCAACTTCCCAACAGTCACTGAGGTGAGAGTCCCTGACCTGGTTTTACAGTTGTGAAAACTGAGGCTTAGAAACGTTAAATGGTCACATAGCTAGTAAGGGGCAGAAAGGGATTTGAACCCAGGGCTGCCCAGTTCTGAAGCCTAGACTCTTCTCTGACCTGGCTTATGCAACCAGTATCTCAGATCTGATCAGGAGATCAGGCTGTTTGCTCAACAAAGACCATCCTCCCACCCCAGGCAGCCTATCAGCATCAGCCTTATGAGAATGGGGACTCCTAGAAGCAACCTTCTGGACTTTGGATGCACAGGTCTGAGGTTATGCCCTCTAGCAAGTGGGGGACTGGGAACTTTCCTGACACTGCTGGGTGCCTACCCCATAGCATTAACCCCACCTCCCCAGCTAACAGAACCCAGAGCTGTCCAGGCATCCCTGCGGTGGGAAAGCCACCCCATCCCAGCCCCACCACAGGATGTTAATCTGGATTCATTTAAACCAATTAGAGCCATTTCATTCCTTCTGCCAATGACTGGCTTAGGAAGTAGCACATTACAAAATTGCGGCCAAGAACTTGCTCAGAAGAACAATCTGCTGGAGAAGCTGGGAATGGTTTCTCAGCTCTTAAATAGGGACACAAGGGCCATTTTTCACCTCTCATATTGGCAAAAATTCAAAGGTTGAGAAGATACCCTATGGGTTGCAGGGAAACCAGCCCTTCCTACATTGCTGATGGGAAAATAACCTAGTACAACCCCGGGAAGGGCAATTGCAACATCTGTCAAGGTCACAAACACATACCCCTTTTGCCTCAGCAATTTTACTTCTAGGAATTTATCCTCTAGGAAAACTAACAGATTTTTCAGAATTTATTAAAATAGCAAATATGGGAAACAACCTAAATATCTATCAAAAGATGACTGGTTAAACAAATTAGGTTACAAGCATATAATGCAATAAAAATAGAGCTATAAACCAATGTTAAGGATGTACTTTATGTACCAAAATATTCTGACAAGTGCAAAAAAAAAAGCAATGTCAAAAAAGGATTATAGTATACTATTAATTTGGAAAAGTGAGAATGAGGTAGATAAAACCATATGTTATTATTTGCTTGTAACAAAGAGATTCTGGAAAAATGAAACTGAGCAGGACCCTAAGGGGTGCCTGGTGAGGGTTAGCCTTTCTATGTACCCTGTTTCTAGTTTATAGGGAAGAGACTCCAGCATCCATGACCTTCTCTGAGTACCAAATTGCAGATTTGAACAGTTGCTAATAAGGAAAGGGAAGGATTGCAAAGACAATGGAGAAGCTGCCAAGGAACAATAGCACAGCCTCGGAGCACAGCCCTGGTTCCACCTCAAGGGATACACATAACAGTATCTTTGAGCTCTTTACAGAACTAAAATCCCCAACAAATAGAATATGTCAGCATTCTTCATTCAGGAGAATGAGGCCAGAGTCTTCATACCTGAGACCAGATTAAAGGAACCAGAGAAACTTCATCAAGAAATTACCTGAGACCAGATTAAAGGAGAGCAGGCCCCACACATATTTGGCCACCTGATATGAGCAGCCGACTCATTGGAAAAGACCCTGATGCTGGGAAAGATGGAGGGCAAGAGGAGAAGCAGGCAGCAGAGGGTGAGATGGTTGGATGGCGTCACTGACTCAATGGACGTAAGTTTGAGCAAACTCTGGGAGAGAGTGAAGGACAGAGAAGCCTGGCATGCTGTAGTCCGTGGGGTTGCAAACAGTCAGGCACGACTTTAGCAACTGAACAACAGCGTTTAAGCCATTGCTATAAAGCTCCTCACCAAATCCTCCCAGGTTGGGACACATGGTTGTCAAGGGCAGGAGCCCTCTGTGGCCCCCTTTGCCTGGCAAAGCAATAAATCTATTCTTTCTACTTCAGCCTAAATTCTGTCTTTGAGTTTCAATTTGGCACCAGGGCATAGAGGTCAAGTTTTTGGCATCAGGGATAAATAAGAAAGTTCTATTAGTGCATTGTCACCACTTTAATGGCAGAAAGCAAAGACGAACTAAAGAACCTCTTGATGGGGATGAAAGAGGAGAGTGAACAAGCCTGCTTAAAACTAAATATTAAATAAAACTAAGATCATGGTATCCAGTCCCATTATGTCATGGCAAATAGAAGGGGAAAAGGTGGTAGTAGTGACAGATTTCCTCTTCTTGGGCTCTAAAATCACTGCGGATGGCGACTGCAATCATGAAGTCAGAAGACGACTGCTTCTTGGCAGGAAAGCGATGACAAACCTAGACAGCGTGTTGAAAAGCAGAGACATTACTCTGCCGACAAAGGTCCATATAGTCAAGGCTATGGTTTTCCCAGTGGTCATACACGGTTGTGAGAGCTGGACCGAAAAGAAGGCAGAGTGCCAAAGAATTGATACCTTTGAACTGTAGTGCTGGAGAAGACTCCTGAGAGTCCCTTGGACAGCAAGGAGATCAAACCAGTCAATCTTAAGGGAAATCAACCCTGAACACTCTTTGGAAGGACTGATGCTGAAGCTGAAATTCCAATATTTTGGTAACCTGATGCAAACAGACAACTCCTGATGCAGGGAAAGATTGAGGGCAGAAGGAGAAGAGAGTGTCAGAGGGTGAGCTGGCTGGATGGCATCACCGATGCAATGAACATGAACTTGGGCAAACTTCAGGGGATGATAAGGGACAGGGAAGACTGGCGAGCTGCAGTCCATGGGGTCGCAAAGAGTTGGACATGACTGGGTGACTGAATAACATTAGTGAGAGGAGAGGATAGGAGTAAATAGGGAGACTTTTACTCCTTGCTTTCTAAGTATTTTAGATTGCTAACCTGAGGATATAACACCTATTCAAGCAATTTGCTATGGTCTGAATATTTGTGTCTCCCTCCCAAATTCATGTTGTAATTCTAAACCCTAAGGTGGTGGTATTAGGATGTGGGGCCTTGTTGGGGGCGGGGTTGGGGGGGGGGCGGTGGTGATTAGGTCATGAGGATAGAGCCCTCATGAGTGGGATTAGTGCCCTTATAAAAGAAGTTCCAGAGAGATCCCTGGCCCCTTCAGCCCTGTGAGGAAACTGCAAAAAGACAGCAATCTAATGAAGCAGAAAGCCCTCACCAAACATGGTACCTGCCAGAACCATGATTCTGGACTTCCCAGCCTCCAGAACTGTGAGAAATAAATGTTTGCTCTTTATAAGACACCCAGGCTATGGTATTTTATTATAGCAGCCTGAACAGACTAAGACATGATTTTACATTTTCAGAGAGAGTAAAACAATGAAGGGATTCTATCTTCTCTGCTTGTGGACATTTATGTCCAAGGACATGGTGGCCGGGTGTAACCACGGCAGCCGTTTTTTGACAATGAAGGGCACCAAACTAAAGCAGAGCGGAAAAATGGACAGAACCTGCGCCCTCAGTGGTGCTGCTACTGCTAAATTAATGGACAGAGGAGCCTGGTCGGCTGCAGTCCATGGGGCTGCAAAGAGTTGGACACGACTGAGCTCACACACAGGCTGCAGTCGTGGATCCACCTTACCCCAGAGCTTATTATTAGATGAGATCAATCCCTTTGCAGCTTAAGCTGTTTGGGTTGGGTTTTCTGGCATAGGACAACATGCCAGCCAGAAGACAGAGCCATCTTCTATCTGCTATCCTCATGAGAACATATAACAAACAGCTGCCCATGCTTCCATCATAAAGAAAAAACTCAGGAACTCAGGGCAAACATGGAGGACTAAACAGGCACACTTATTTCTGCTACTCACCAAAAGAAAAAAAAAAGCAGTGAAGGTCTAAAAGTGACAGGGATCCACAAGGACAAAGGGAAGATGACAGAAGACAAGTTCTAGCAACAACAATTTGGAAGCTGGAAAGCAGATGGGCAAAAGCCAGCTGGCTTAGTGGATCAGAGAAAGCTGAAACTTAAACTTGCTTTTAGATGAGCAAACCCATTCAGAACCCTGAAAAGTCCAGGAATTGAGGAAGCAACAAATACTACTTCAGAGGGCAGAGGCATAGATGGGGCTAAAAACAGGAGGATTTATGCACACTCCATAGGAGAACGAGGAATCCAACCCCCATCTCCCAGCAAGATGGCCACCCTACCATCATCATGAAAATAGATGGGAGGCCAGCTCTCTGGAGAGTTTGGGTCAAAAAGTTTCTGCATCAAGGGTAGCAGACACAGCTGAGCATGAGGCCGTATTTACTGTCCATGGGATTTTCCATGTAAGAGTACTGGAGTGGGTTGCCATTTCCTTCTCCAGAGGATCTTCCCAACCTAGGGATTGAACCTGGGTCTCCTGCATTGTAGGCAGATACTTTTCCATCTGAGCCACCAGAAAAGTCATTTATAACAGGCAGAATAAGGGTAATTCTATAAGCTGAACAGTGAAGACTCATGCCACCTTCTCCACCGAGCTTCTGGAAAGTTCTTACCCAGACCTATACTCCACCTCTGATCCTTCTAACTGCAGGATCAGAGCAAGCAGAAGATAAAAGAATTCCAAAAGAAATAGAGAGATTGCAGGAAACAGAAGAAAAGAGAAAAGGCCATAATGTTTGTATCTTAAAACCTCAGAAAAATTAGAAGATATTTCATCTCATAAAGTAAGAACAAAGGAGCTATAAAATTAAATATTCAGAAAATAAGAAAAAAATTGGAAATTAAAAATATGAGAGCTGAGTTTTTTAGTCAACAAGATATTTGAAAAATAAGATAGAAATTTCCATTAAAACTAGGGGAAAGGCTGAAAACAAGAAAGATAAGAAAATCCAAGGATTAACCTGAGAGGTCCATTATTCAACTAATAGGAGTTACAGAAAAAGAAAACTGGAAAACAGAGAGGATGCAATAATCAAAAACTAACATTAGGTACCGTTCCAGTACTGAAAGAAATGTATTTCAAGATTTAACAGATGTTCCAAGAACATGCACCATGAATTAAACTAAATGAAATTAAATTTAAAACAATAATTTTTTAAATTTTTTATATTTTTAAACCATGCTGAGGAACACCATCATGAAGCATAGATGAAAAAACTGGAGAGAAATCCTAAAAACTTTCAAAGTAAATAAGCAGGTCACACAGAAACCTCAGGATTTGAAAGGCATCTGATATCTCGACAACAATGGAATCAGGAAGACAATAGAACAAGGCATTCAAAATTCTGAGGGAAAACGATTTCCAATTTAGAGCCAGCCTCACTATCAATCAAACGTGAGGCTAGAACAAAAACATTTTCAGACAAACAAGGTCTCCAAAAACTTACCTCCCAGTCCCCTTCCTCAGGAAGCTACTGGAAGACATCTTCCCCCAGAAGGGAGGAACCCAAGGAAGAAGACACAGCAGTACTCAGGGTGCAGGGGCTGCTCTGGAGAAGGTGATGGAAAGTTCAAGCAAGAATCTGGGTGCTGTTTTCAGAGAACACTCTGGACAGCAGCTGGAGGCTGGAGGCTCTTCAGGGCATTCTGAAAAATAAGCAAATAAAACCAGTCGCTTGGTGCTGGGTTTAAAATATTCAGAGATTTTCATTGCTGTCACGGAGTTTGGGAAATAATTTGTAATTGGTACACATAAAACAAAACAAAGGAAAAGAAATGAATGATTATTAACTTCTGAGAAAATTAAAAGTTGCATATACAAGAAATTATAATCCTAGTATTGCAGGTGGCTCTCCATAAATAATAGTTATATAGTCCTAATAATGTAAACATTGAATATTGACTTAACCCAACATGAGGACTTAACACGCTCAGGATAGAAAAGGGGAAACTTTTTTTTTTAATTTTTTTTTAAGGGGAAACTCTTGGGAGGGGGTGGGGAGTAAGGGGCAGAACCAAGGACAGTGCCATGCCAGTAACAAAAATTAAAAATCCTTCCTTTCCACAAAATAAAGTCTATGGATCATATCCAAAAATGGAGAAGCAGGGGGAGGAACAAATAAAAGCAGTTAAATCTAGTACTATAGAAATGTGGAGGAAATACAAGAAAAATTGAATTAAACATTGAATACAGTTGATTCCTGGGAGCTGGAATAGGGAACAAGGGGCAGGGCACCACTGTCTTTCATTCTAAACTCACTAGTTCTATTTAGGTTCTGAACCTACATACACAACCTGGATAAGAAATGTTCGTCATTGTTGTACAGTCACTAAGTCTCTTTGCAACTGTTTGTGACCCCATGGACTGGAGCACACCAGGCTTCCCAATCCTTCACTATCTCCTGGAGTTTGCTCAAACTCATGTCTATTGAGTCAGTGATGCCATCCAACCATCTCATCCTCTGTCGCCCCCTTCGCCTCCTGCCCTCAATCTTTCCCATTGTCAGGGTCTTTTCCAATGAGTTGACTCTTCGAAGCAAAAAAAAAAAACCAGAAGGTACCCGCTGATCTCCTGGCATAGGGGCTGGTCACTGTCCTCTTTTGGGAGGCTGGGAGCCGGCCAAGGACTCAGCACCTGAACCTGGGGGCTTACAATCCAGCTGAGACACAAGACAAGAACAGCAAGCAACCACCGGCCATTTCAGTTTTGCACCACCACCAACAGTGCTGTGTGAACATCACTGGGATGCCTTGCTGGTGCGTGCACATCTGTCTCGAGGCTAGAGGCCTAGAAGCTGGGTTGCTAGGACAAAGGCATGCCAGTTTACATTCAATAGATGCTGCGAAACTGCCCTCCACGAAGGCTGCGCCAGTGTGCGCAGCCATCAGCAGTGACAGTCCTCCCGCATCCTTGCCGACGCTTGATGACAGCAACCTTCTTAATGATGGCTGAACTTTCAGATGAAAATGTTGCATCTCTTTTTTTTTTTTCAATTTACATCTTCGTGATTACTAGTTGTCTTAGTCTGTTCAGGCTGCTTTAACAGAATTATCAGAGACCGGATGGCTTATAAACAACAGACATTTATCTCTCACAGTTCTACAGACTGGAGTCCAAGCCCAAGGTGCCAATAGATTTGGTGTCTGGTGAGGGCCTGCTTCCTGATTGTAGGCGGCTTGCTGTGTCCTCCATAGTGGATGGAGCAAGGGAACTCTCTGTGGTCTCTTTTATAGACACTAATTCCATTTGTGAAGACTCCACTCTCATGACCTAATCACTTCCCAAAGGCCCACCTCCTAATAACATCACCTAACAACATTGAAGAGGAACTAAAAAGCCTCTTGATGAAAGTGAAAGTAAAGAGTGAAAAAGTTTGCTTAAAGCTCAACATTCAGAAAACAAAGATCATGGCATCTGGTCCCATCACTTCATGGGAAATAGATGGCCAAACAGTGGAAAGAGTGTCAGACTTTATTTTTTGGGCTCCAAAATCACTGCAGATGATGACTGCAGCCATGAAATTAAAAGACGCTTACTCCTTGGAAGGAAAGTTATGACCAACCTAGATAGCATATTCAAAAGCAGAGACATTGCTTTGCCAACAGGTCCGTCTAGTCAAGGCTATGGTTTTTCCTGTGGTCATGTATGGATGTGAGAGTTGGACTGTGAAGAAGGCTGAGCGCCGAAGAATTGATGCTTTTGAACTGTGGTGTTGGAGAAGACTCTTGAGAGTCCCTTGGACTGCAAGGAGATCCAACCAGTCCACTCTGAAGGAGATCAGCCCTGGGATTTCTTTGGAAGGAATGATGCTAAAGCTGAAATTCCAGTACTTTGGCCACCTCATGGGAAGAGTTGACTCATTGGAAAAGACTCTGATGCTGGGAGGGATTGGGGGCAGGAGGAGAAGGGGATGACAGAGGATGAGGTGGCTGGATGGCATCACTGACTCGATGGACGTGAGTCTGAGTGAACTCCGGGAGTTGGTGATGGACTGGGAGGCCTGGCGTGCTTCGATTCATGGGGTCGCAAAGAGTTGGACACGACTGAGTGACTGAACTGAACTGACTGAACAACATTATCGACAGAACTATACAAAAAAGATCTTAATGACCCAGATAACCAGGATGGTATGATCACTCACCTAAAGCCAGACATCCTAGAGTGTCAAGTCAAGTGGGTCTTAGAAAGCGTTACTACAAACAAAGCTAGTGGAAGTGATGGAATTCCAGCTGAGCTATTTCAAATCCTAAAAGATGATGCTGTGAAAGTACTGCAATCAATATGCCAGCAAATTTGGAAAACTCAGCAGTGGCCACAGGACTGGAAAAGGTCAGTTTTCATTCCAAACTAAAAGAAGGACAATGCCAAAGAATGTTCAAACTACTGCACAATTGCACTCATTTCACATGCTTGGAAGGTCAAAATTCTCCAAGCTAGGTTTCAATAGTACGTGAACCAAGAATTCCCAGATATAAAAGCTGGGTTTAGAAAAGGCAGAGGAATAAAAAATCAAATTGTCAACATCTGTTGGATCATAGAAAAAGCAAGAGAATTCCAGAAAAACATCTACTTCTGCTTCATTGACTACGTTAAAGCCTTTGACTGTGTGGATCACAACAAACTGTGGAAAATTCTTAGAGATAAGAATACCATACCACCTGACCTGCCTCCTGTGAAACCTGTATGCAGGTCAAGAAGCAACAGTTAGAACTGGACATGGAACTACAGACTGGTTCAAACTTGGGAAAGAAGTACGTCAAGGCTGTATATTGTCACCCTGCTTATTTAATTTATAAGAGTACATCATGCAAAATGTCTGGCTGGATGAAGCACAAGCTGGGATCAAGTTTGCCGAGAGAAATACCAATAACCTCAGATATGCAGATGACACCACCCTTATGTCAGAAAGCAAAGAGGAATTAAAGAGCCTCTTGATGAAGGTGAAAGTGGAGAGTGAAAAAGTTGGCTTAAAACTCAACATTCAAAAAACGAACATCATAGCATCTGGTCCGATCACTTCACAGCAAATAGATAGGAAAACAGTGAGAGACTTTATTTTCTTGGACTCCAAAATCACTGCAGATGGTGACTGCAGCCATGAAATTAAAAGATCCTTGCTCCTTGGAAGAAAAGCTATGACAAACCTAGACAGCGTATTAAAAAGCAGAGACATTACTTTACCAACAAAGGTCTGTATAGTCAAAGCTATGGTTTTTTCCCGTAATCATGTATGGACGTGAGAGTTGAACCATAAAGAAGGCTGAGCACCAAAGAATTGATGCTTTCAAACTGTAGTGTTGGAGAAGACTCTTGAGAGTCCCTTGGACTACAAGGAGATCCAACCAGTCAACCCTAAAGGAAATCAATCCTGAATATTCATTGGAAGGACTGATGCTGAAGCTGAAACTCCAATATTTGGCCACCTGATGTGCAGAGCTGACTCATTGGGAAAGACCCTGACGCTGGGAAATATTTTTTTAATTAATTTATTTATTTTAGTTGGAGGCCAAATACTTTACAATATTGTAGTGGTTTTTGCCATACATTGACATGAATCAGCCATGGGTGTACATGTGTTCCCCATCCTGAACTCCCCTCCCACCTCCTTCCCCATCCCATCCCTCAGGGTCATCCCAGTGCACCAGCCCTGAGCATTCTGTCTCATGCGTTGAACCTAGACTGGCGATCTGTTTCACATATGATAATATACATGTTTCAATGCTATTCTCTCAAATCATCCCATGCTCGCCTTCTCCCGCAGAGTCCAAAAGACTATTCTTTACATCTGTGTTTCTTTTGCTGTCTTGCATATAGGGTCATCGTCATTTTTCTAAATTCCATATATATGTGTTAATATACTGTATTGGTGTTTTTCTTTCTGACTTACTTCACTCTGTGTAATAGGCTCCAGTTTCATCCACCTCATTAGAACTGATTCAAATATATTCTTTTTAATGGCTAAGCAATACTCCATTGCGTATGTGCACCACAGCCCTCTCATCCATTAGTCTGCTGATGAACATCCAGGCTGCCCCCATGTCCCGGCCACTGCAAACAGTGCCATGATGATGATGCTTGGAAATATTGAAGGCAGGAGGAGAAGCTCCTATTGAAGTACAGAAGACGAGATTGGTTAGATGACATCACTGACCCAATGGACATGAGTTTGAACAAACTCCAGGAGATGGTGAAGGGCAGGGAAGCCTGGTGTGCTGCATTCCATGGGGTTGCAAAGAGTTGGATGTGACTGAGCGACTGAACAACAATACCAGTTGAGGCACACAAACATTCAGTCCGTGGCACTAGTATATATTCAATCATAAATAAAGTAGGGAACACACTGCAACGTTTTAAAAGGGTACAGCATCGACATGTACTGGCAGGAAAATATCTCCACAATGTATTGTTCAGTGAAGGAAGCAATCAGCAATCAGTAAATACCAAATGATACTGCTAATATCCAAAAACACGTACACAAAAATTCTGTGCTATGTGTAAATCCATGAGAAAGGTCTGAAAGAATATCCATGAAATAGTAACTGATCTTCACTCCAGGAGGAGGAGGAGTAAGATTTTGGGGGAAAGGGGATGGGAATTTTCACTTCCTCTATAAGCACAGGAATCAAACACACAGGCTCTGCCCAGCCTGCTGGTTCTAAGTCCAGCTATGTAGCCTCCGGCAAGGGCCTTCATTTTCTCTTCTGTAACTAGGGAAAACAAAACTTACCTTATAGGGTTGTATGAGGAGTAAATGTATTATGTACATATATATATATATACACACAAACACACACACCTAAGATCATTCCTCTGTATTAGCTATTATTAACTTGAAAAAAATGTACTGTGTAAAATCTGGGAGTTGAGTTTATTCAGTGTCTTACTGAGGACTATAGGGTGGGAGACAGACTCTGAGAGAGCTCTGAGGACTATTTCAAAGTGGTAACTGGGGAAGTCAGGATACATGTGATAGGGGAAGGATACCTATAATCAAGCACACATCTCAGTAGAAGTTTGCTGCCAGGCACCAGGAACAGACATCTTAGTGGTTTTAGTGCTTTTCTAAGTATGAGAAGATGCAAGAATTTGGGTTCATAAAATTTTCTTGTAAAAACATCTATCTGGAGGCCTGTTTCGCCACTTTTCCCAGAGCACAAAGTGTCTTATTTCTGATCTCCACCTGGAATTGCTTTCAGGGTGTGTTCAAGTTCAGCGACAGCAGGCTAATGACTCAATCCTTATAGAACTAGATGGCAAGCAACATTCTTTAGTTGGCACGACTATCACTCGCAATGTTTGATTTCTTAATAAGAATGGTTTCGCGTATTAATTGTATAACTTTTTAAAGAAGGAAAAGGAAGAAACCAAGGTGGGACAAGATACAATCAAGTGCCCATCCAAAACCACAAGAGAGAGCTGACCAGGCCTGGCCACCAGATGCCAAGAGAGCTAAGATGCACAGCACAGCACCTTGGAGTTGGGGTCCAGAGTCCAGAGTTAGGGCCCTACCACTTACCTACTGGGGGACCATGGCCTATCCCTTCCCTCTCTGAGCCTAAGCTTCCTCACCTGTACAATGTGGTGGTGGGAAGCCAAGGGGAGTGAGAGGTGATCAGACTTAGAAGAACCATTGCCAGCTCTTCCAGCCCCAACTCCTCTCAAGCTGTCTCCAGCTCCACATCCTCCTGGGCATCCGGGAGCCCAGTCCTATGAGCAGAGGGGGCTCCTGTCAACCAAGTCTAGAGTCCACTGAGAGCCCTCCCCTGAGCCTGCCACTCTATGATGCTTGTCTGCCCCCTACTGCCATCTGGAGACCCTCAGGGCCTCACACCTTCAGGCCCAGATACTGTCCCTCTTTCTCCAACCAGAGCCAGACTGTCCTTCCCAAATGTGGGAGGCAGTGTAACATGTCTATTTCGACAGGCACCACATTCAGAACACTGCTCCTCTGTCAGATCCCCACCCAGCCTGGACCCTCAAAGTGGATCCTCCTGTGCCCACAATGCTGAGGGCAGCACATCAGGTCCGGGCCAATGGGGCAGCTGTCAGCCCTGGCTGAAAATCCCTGCCACCCCCACTCCGCTCATGGAGGACCAGGCTGCATTTCAGAGCCCACAGGTGCCCACTCAGAGACTCCCTCTCTTTAAAACACTCCACACAAAGGAGCTTTTATCTGGTTCAGAAACATGCTTTAAAAGCTTTAAAAGTCTTTGCCGTGGTTTCCCATGTTCTGGTTTTTTTTAGATGATAATAGTTTTAATTATAACAATCATTATACTATAATACCTTCAATTTAGGCAATCAGCTCCATTCAGTATATTCAAATAGGGGGAAGGGTGACCACGGGCACGCCTAGGTTTTCTCCGCCCTTGGTTTCAGCAGGTGCCGGCAGCAGCCTGGGGGTGGGAAACGGGCTCCCGGGAGGCCTGTGGGAGAACTCCTGGAGGCAAAGTACCTGGGCCTCCAGAGAGCAGGCCTAGAGGGAGCCCACAGGGATTCCAGCACAGGAATCCCCAGGTCTCTCAAGAAAAGCCCTACAGCTCTCAGAGACCTACTGTGGCTGCCTATTCCCCAGAGTGAATTTCCTGTTCTTCAGTTCTCTTCTGTCTGGCTCCAGGCTCATCTCACACAAACTCTCTGCACATACCACCTGCACATGGCCCGACCCACTCCCACACTCAAGACACAACTGCCACCGCCTCCCAGGCGCTGACCCCGTGCCAGGCACCCTGCTTGCTGGTGACCAGTCATCCTGCTTTGCCCAGGACTATCCCGATTCTGGGCTTCCATGATGGCTCACGGGTAAAGAATCCACCTACAAAGTAAGAGACACAGGAGATGCAGGTTTCATCCCTGAATTGGAAAGACCCCATGGAGGAGGGCATGGCAACCCACTCCATATTCTGGCCTGGAGAATCCCATGGACAGAGGAGCCTGGCAGGGTATATAGTCCATAGGGTGGCAAAGAGTCAGATACCACTGAAGTGGCTGAACATGCACGCATCCCTATTCTCGCTCTAAAAATCCTGCATTCTGGGATTCCCCTCAGTCACTGACAACCACAGTGATCAGTTACCCAACAAGCTAGGCACTAGGCCTATGGCAGTGACTCAGACTCGCTCCCTGACCAAGCCCTTGCTTTAGAAGGGAGTGAGATATTACAAAATATTGTAATATACAATATTACATTAGGAATATTGACAATAGGGATCATATTAGTGTTCTATGAACCAGATAACATGAAACCGCAGAAATGTATTCTCTCACAATTCAAGAGGCAGAAGTCCAAAACCAAGGTGTAGTCAGGGTTGACTCTTTCTGGAGGTTATACAGGAGCATCTGTCGCACGCCTTTTCTCTCACAGCTTCTGGTAGTTGCCAGCAATCTTTGGAGTTCCCTGGCTTTTTAGACGCATCAACCCAGTCTCTGCTTCCATCCTCACATGGCTTCTTTCCCTGTGTATTATTATGTCTTCTCTTCATGTAAGACACCCCACTCCAGTACACTTGCCTGGAAAATCCCATGGACGGAAGAACCTGGTAGGCTACAGTCCATGGGGTCGCCAAGAGTCAAACACAACTAAGCAACTTCACTTTCTCTTTTCACTTTGATGCATTAGAGAAGGAAATGGCAACCCACTCCAGTATTCTTGCCTGGAGAATCCCAGGGACAGAGGAGCCTGATGGGCTGCCGTCTATGGTATCACACAGAGTTGGACACAACAGAACCAACTTAGCAGCAGCAGCTTCATATAAGAAGCCAGTCTTATTTGGGCCCATCTTAGATCCATCCTAACTTCCTTGTTGGCTCAGATGGTAAAGCGTCTGCCTACAATGCGGGAGACCTGGGTTTGATCCCTGAGTTGGGAAGATCCCCTGGAGAAGGAAATGGCAACCCACTCCAGTACTCTTACCTGGAAAATCCCATGGACAGAGGAGCCTGGTGGGCTACAGTCCATGGGGTCGCAAAGGGTCAGACACGACTGAACGACTTCACTTTCACTTTCACTTAGATCCATCTTAGATCCAGAATCAGTTTATCTCAAGATCCTTAACTATCTACATTTGCAAAGACCCTATTTCCAAATAAGGTTATATTCTGATGTTCCTGGTTAACATGAATTGGAGAGGGGGGGGCACTATTCAACCCACCACAGGAATGAACACTACAACTGCCAGCTGAGGGTCATAAAAATCCAGGGCTGGAAGGATAGGAAAGCTTCATTCACTCATTCCATATTTATCCGCTGAGCACTCACTACATGCCAGACCCTGATCTATAAGCTAAGAAAACACCAGGGAATGAAATTGTGTATCTCTGCACTTGTGGAGCTCATGGTGAGGGGAGGAAGAAACCCTGGGGAAAAGTCCTGAAGGATCGCTGGGATCTGGATAGATATAGAAAAATGGAGATTGTGCTAGGTCAAGAATAGCCCTGGGGGAATTAAAAATGTATAAGTCTGTCCTTGGACGTAAGAACAGAAGAGAAGGCTGGTATTGAGGAGCACTCCTCAGCCTAGCAATGGCTTCAGAGCAGACCATGAAAACAGTAACAGAGCTAAGGGGTGACTGGGGCTGTCTTTGGGGCCCCCTCAGATCCATCACTGCCTCCACTCTTGATGAGACAATCTTATTTGCTTAAATAAGCAAATTAAGTCTCTTATTTTGCTTAAACACAGCAGTCCTCTAGCCTTCTTTTCCACAGACCCCTCAATCCATGTAGGAACTCACGGCTTGAGTGGTCCCCACCTGTAGAGGCCTACAGGTGGGGACTACTCGCCAAAGCATGGCACAGAATGAGAAGCCTGGACTGAGTCCTGAGGGCTGTTATTTGAACCTTGCCTCCTAGAACCTCATGAGGCTTCAACACAAGCAGGAACTTTCCCCAGGGCCAGGTCTCTACAAGGGCTTTCAGGGCTTTAAAGTCCAGCTCAAGGCCTGCCTCCTCCAGGAAGGAAGGAAGGGATTCCTCCAGGAGGAATTTTCCTCCAAGAAATCTTCCCAGATTTCCACCTTCTTACAGCTTGTGAATTCACTCCCTTTCATCTCTTCAACTAACCCACTGGTGTATTTCTATTTTTTGAGATAAGTATGTTGTACATTTCCAGCTCTCTACCTACTCTGATCACTATCTCAGACCCTGGCCTTCTCCCTGAGCTTGATAAAATAATATGCCAACCAAAATCTTCCCACCTAAGAGCCTACCCTAGGGCAGAATCAGATGCTTCCTGAGTCCCCGTCTCCTCCTGCTTTAAGTGCAGTGTAGCTCCCAAGACATGCATTACAGCCTTTTCCTTTTTAAGAGAAAGGATGCTTCCTTCTCTGCAATAAATGGAGTCATTCTCCTCTAAGGGGCAGGGGTCCTGGGGCTCATAAACCACAGGTCAATGCTGACCAATGTGTTTCTATCTTCAGGGCTGTAATCTTTCAAATAAGCCACTGCCTGGCCACAGCTACCTCAGAGATAAATGTGCATGCCCATGCCTAATGCCTTCACCAACTGTCTTATCTCAAAAGGCATCTCCCGCCCTCCTCCTCTCTCTCTCTCACACATACACATCTGCCCCAAGGGGGGCCACACCACCTTGAGTGTAACAAGCCCCAACTCTCCCCTGCCTCTTCAGAGTCTGAAAGTGGAGCTGACAGATGCCTTCTCTGCACCCAGTCGGCCCTCAGCTTAGATGCTCTACCTACAGACCAAATGCCAGCTTATGAAACCGACCCTCTGTAAGTGAGGCTCATCGCCTCACTGGGGAATTAAGTAGGGAAAGAAGGATTGGTTCTTGTCAACCCCCTGCTCAAAACCCTGACACAGCTTCCTGTGACTTGTAAGATAAGGATTCAGAACTCACTAGCCCCAGAGTCCCCATGAAACTGAATTGCACCACATGGGCCAGCACTCCCAGCCTTGGCCTTGCAGGTGTTGATAGCTCCCACTAGACACCAAGCTCTCTCCTCTCGAGGGCTTTCCCACCTGGCCAGTTCATTTCTCGGGTCCAGTTTACACATGGCTTCCTCTGAGAAGTCTTCCCTATCCTGTATCACCCAAATTTATTCTTTCTTTTCTAAAGCAATGGAGCATAGTGGTTCAGTTCAGTTAAGTTCAGTCGTTCAGTCGTGTCCGACTCTTTGCAACCCCATGAATCGCAGCACACCAGGCCTCCCTGTCCATCACCAATGCCCAGAGTTCACTCAGACTCATGTCCATCGAGTCAGTGATGCCATCCAGCCATCTCATCCTCTGTCATCCCCTTCTCCTCTTGCCCCCAATCCCTCCCAGCATCAGAGTCTTTACCAATGAGTCAACTCTTTGCATGAGGTGGCCAAAGTACTGGAGTTTCAGCTTTAGCATCATTCCTTCCAAAGAACACCCAGGGCTGATCTCCTTCAGAGTGGACTGGTTGGATCTCCTTGCAGTCCAAGGGACTCTCAAGAGTCTTCTCCAACACCACAGTTCAAAAGCATCAATTCTTCAGTGCTCAGCCTTCTTCACAGTCCAACTCTCACATCCATACATGACCACAGGAAAAACCATAGCCTTGACTAGACGGACCTGTTGGCAAAGCAATGTCTCTGCTTTTGAATATGCTATCTAGGTTGGTCATAACTTTCCTTCCAAGGAGTAAGTGTCTATTAATTTCATGGTTGCAATCACCATCTGCAGTGATTTTGGAGCCCCCCAAAATAAAGTCTGACACTGTTTCCCCATCTATTTCCCATGAAGTGATGGGACCGGATGCCATGATCTTTGTTTTCTGAATGTTGAGCTTTAAGCCAACTTTTTCACTCTCCTCTTTCACTTTCATCAAGAGGCTTTTTAGTTCCTCTTCACTTTCTGCCATAAGGGTGGTGTCATCTGCATATCTGCATAGTGGGTAGCAGCAGGGAATTTGGGATCAGACTCCTGATTCAAATCCCAGGTGTGCTGCTTACCAGCTTTGTGACCAAGGGCAAGTTATTTAACCTCTCTGAACCTCTGTTTCCTCATCTGTGAAATGGAATTCATAGCGCAGTTAGGAGGATCAAGGACATAATCCATTGAAAGTGTTTTGAGCCATGTGGCTGCTGCTAAATCGCTTAAGTTGTGTCCAACTCTGTGCAACCCCATAGATGGCAGCCCACCAGGCTTCCCCGTGCCTGGGATTCCAGGCAAGAACACTGGAGTGGGTTGCCATTTCCTTCCCCAGCGCATGAAAGTGAAAAGTGAAAGTGAAGTCGCTCAGTTGCATAGTAAATAATTGTGAAAGTGAAAGTGTTAGTTGCTCAGTCGTGTCTGACTCTTTGTGATCCTGTGGACTATATAGCCCACCAGGCTCTTCTTTCCATGGGATTCCCCAGGCGAGACTACTGGAGTGGATTGCCATTCCCTTCTCCAGGGGATCTTCCCTACTGAGGGATGGAACCTGGGTCTCCTCCTTTGCAGGCAGATTCTTTACTGTCTGAGCCACCTGGAAAGCCTAGTAAATAATTGTGAAAGTGAAAGTCACTCAGTTATGTCCAAGTCTTTGCGAATTCTCCAGGCCAGAATATTGGAGTGGGTAGCTGTTCCCTTCTCCAGGGATCTTTCCAACCCAGGAATCAAACCCAGGTCTCCCACAGTGCAGGTGGATTCTTTATCAGCTGAGCCACAAGGGAAGCCCAAGAATACTGGTGTGGTAGCCTATCCCTTCTCCAGCAGATCTTCCCAACCCAGGAATCGAACCAAGGTCTCCTGCACTGCAGGCAGATTCTTTACCAACTGAGCTGTCAGGGAAGCCCAGTGTCAGCCATTATTCCCTCTGCCATCATATTATGATCGCCTATCACTCTCCTTGCTTTGCCTTGGTGGCCCTTCTCACAGTCAGTAACTGCACAGCTACTTGGTGATTATTTGCTAACTGCTGGGATGTCAGCTCCATGAGTGAGAGTAACCTCGATGCCTGGCGTGGTGCCTGGCATGCATAGGCACTCAACAATTAACTACTGTTGGTTAAAAAATAAACATCACTGGCTCTTTCTGACTTTGAGTGCGAGGGGGCTGCAGAGGAGGGAGGTGATCAGGGTAAATGTGCAGGGACCAGTGGAGGGACACAGGTGGGCAGACCACCCAGGGACCCTAGTCGGGTAGCTGGTGAAGAGCAGAGCTCAGAGTCAAGCTGAGGCCCCACCCCACCACTGGCCCCAGTGAAACTCCCGTGAGACTTTTCGGTGGCCACTGAGGGCAACCCTCCCAGCTAGAAGAGCAAGGCAAGCCCGGCTCCCCTTTCCTGCCAGCCAGCATCCTAACTCTACCCAGCATCTGCACTGCCATCTGTAAATGTGTAAATCCACAAGATTAATATTCGTAGTCATTTTACCCAACAATTTTTCTTCACGAATGTGTTCAGTTTCGGGGAACGTGGCGAGTTCTGGAGGCACATTTACATTTCATTATCTCTAAAAGCTTAACCACCGTAACTAATGTTAGATTAATAAGCAGCCCCGTCGAACAGCTACTGTAAACAATACCACTCACAGAGTCTCCCTGGTGGAGGAAGAGGGCGCCTGTGAACAGTGGCGGTGGCTTATGAGCAGGGGTCAGCCCAGTTAAGCAGGTCTAATTTCTCTTATGTCCCACAAGAGACTTCACATACTGCTCTATCCGAGCAATTAAATCTCAGCCAAAGCTATCAATTTACCCAGCCTCTGTGAACTTGGCACTGGAAGAAGGTCCAGGTTGAGTCCATGTGGACCACTTGGAGTTTTCCCCATCCCCACACACAATGGGGCCCTGCCTGGGCTCCAAGCAGGACGCCCGACTCCGAGGCCATATGTGCTATGTGACAGGATTGGGTAAGACTCGCTTGCTGCTGGAAGCCTCACAAACAGGCTTAATGAAAAAGAAAACAAGCCTCTGAGTTTCGAGACATCAAAGCCAGACTCTGGCTGGAGGCCCTGGGGCCACCCTCCAAAGGGCAGCGTGTGAGGCCTGCCAGCCAGGTGGCTACAGGTACCAGATTCTCTCCAGGCTTTCACCAGCTCTGGGAGTGCCCTGGAAGTGTCTGCTTTATAAACCCTACGTGTTGCTGTTTGGGGAGCTGTTTACTATTATCATATTTTTGTAACACCGGCAAGGATGAAATATTGCAATGAACTACTGAGCAGGTAGAAGTTAGGTTCCAGAAATCTTCTCTAAACTTTCATCCCACCTGACTCCTTCCTCAGGCCCCTAGTATTTCAGCTCATGCAACCGATTGCGGTCTGGCTGTTGAGCCATCTCTTTGATGCAGTGTTCAATGTCCACAGAAGGCCCTTCTCCCAAGGGGTCTGCTCTACTCTGAGAACTAAGTCACAAAGTTCTGAGCAAGCCACACAAGCCTTCACCCACCCTGCCCTCCGATTGCCTCTCCCCACTGTACACACCACCTCTGAGAGGCCCCTGCTCGCCCTGCACAAATGCTCTGGCCCTGCCCATGATCTTCAACACAGTAGACCCAGCCCAGCTTTGAAGGGTGGTCCAGGACTGGGAGCTTCGGGACTGGGTGCCAGGAAGAAGCCCTGCTCAAGGAAGGCCCATCCACTGTTTCATCTCCAAGAAGCAAGGGTCCAGGGCCCCCAAAGTTCTGACCCTCTAGTTGTTGTTCATTGCTCATCATGGAGATGCCCAAAATCTAAGTCACACACTGTCCACCAAGCCTCCCCCTCATATGGGCCCAGGGTCTCCTCAGCTGTGGAGAACAACACTGGTGCCTCTCCGGGGAACAGGATGCCAGTTGCTCAGCAGTACCTAAAGTCTGTAGGCCCCGGGGGTATTTTCCATCTCCCTGGCAAGTGAGGGAAGCAAGGCAGAGCAGAGCACTTATGGGATCTTGCTCAAGCCCCATGGGGGCTCCACCTCTGCATCACAGTTTGTCCTGTGTCCCCTCTGTAGAGCTTAGAAATCAACCTCAAATCCTCTGGGAAGGTGAAAACCTGAGCACTACTATCTTTCTTCCAGGTATCCCACCAAAAACCTCCATTTCCCAGTAAGGGGCTAAGAGTCCTGCCTACTTTGTGGACAAGGAGAATTTCCCATCATGCAAGGCAACTAACCAGCATAGCCTGCTACTAAATAACACATAGACGGGGAAGGTTACAGCCAGAAGAAAATGGAACATCTCATTCCCTGCTTCCCTTGATATGGTGACCCGAGAAAAGCTCATGAGGGCAGGAGCCAGTTCCTGCCGGCTAGATTCCCCCTGTAGCTCCTCAGCCAGAAACAGGGAGGTTAATAAAACACGGAATGTGGGTCTCCCAAGGGACAGCGCTTGGCTGCCTCTGAAGTTTACAAAAGCAGCATCTCCGATGCCTCAAAGGGCGCCTGCCACGGCTCCCTGTGAATTATTACACTGCAGGTTTTCAGGACACTCTGTCTGCAATGCCTTGGGAATTAGAGTAATTGTATTTTATCTGTTTGCCAAGAGTTTTCAGTAAACTCCTTTAATGTACTTTAAAACTCAGAGCCCCAAATAGCAATGCATGCCTTCTAGCTTATGCACAAAATAAACACAGGGTGATATATGAGGCTAGAGAGGACACTATTCATATATTTACACCCTTTACCAAAACACACATTCATCTTAATGACATTACTTACCACATAGCCCAACAAAAGGAGCCCCGTGAAGGTCACAGTCACAGGCCTTCCTCTGAGATGGTCCCCTCCACTTACAGAATGCTCTCAAGGCAGTCTCTGCCCCAAGGGTCCCCCTACAAAGGCAGTCAGGTCTCCAGGTGCCCTCCCTGGGAACCAGGAACCTGCATCAGGATGGCCATCAGGGCGCCCGCCTCGCTGCCCCCCTACCACCACAAGGCCCAGGCCGCTTGTGGGCACTTAATGCTACCCCCCAACCAGCCTCAACTACCCCTACAGCCTGCACAAGAAGGAGAAGAAACAAGAGGAGGAGGAGGAGGGACCTGAGTTAGAGGAGCCTGGTCAAGGAGGAAGGGGAGGTGAGTGGTGCTGATGGAGGAGGATGAGGGAGACCTGGAGGAGGAGGTGTGTCATGAGGAGGAGCCTGGGGGCACAGAGGACAAGCCGGAGCACGCCTGACTTGGAGTCACGCCTCCCGCCCCTCAAAGCAGGAGCAGGACCTGGAAGAGAAGCTGCCTGAGGCAGGCAGGTTGGGGGAGAATGGATATAGATAGGTAGGTAGGTAGGTAGGTAGGTAGATAAATATAAATATATGGCTGAGTTCCTTCACTGCTCACCTGAAACTATCACAACATTGTTTGTTAATCAACTATACCAAAACACAAAATAAAAAGTTTAATAAAAAAGAAAAGAAGCCACCCGGGCAATGGCCCTGAGTAGCGCCGTGCGAGGCCCTCAGCTCCTGCGGGCGTCTGGACGAGGGTGTCCTCCCAAGCCCCTCGGCTTCCCATCTGGAACAGAGGAAACGACCAAGCAACCTTCAGAGGCAGCCTTCTCACCGCCCACACACAAGACTCCTCCTTTTGCGGGGTAAGGAGCCCCTCCAGAAATCCAGGCTGGCTCCCACTAGCCTCCTCCCTGTGCTCCCAGAAGGAAGTCACCAGATGCTGGGTAGCATGCTGGCTGCTTCAGGGGAAAACTCCAGACATGAGAGAATGTGGACACCGGACGTGGGAGATGTTGGACAGTGACCTGAGGAACCATGACGATTAAGCAAGAGGGATCACAGTCGGACGCAGACACCTGTGGACACCAGTTGTCCAGGACCCAACACAGGAAATCACAAACACCGACAGGGTACCACAGCCACCAAATCACTAAATATGGAAGAGCAGAGCCACTGGCTGAGTGGCGGGGTGGCGGGGGTGGGCACTTCCCAAGGAGCCCAGGACTGTACTCTCACAGGCCTGTCTGGAGGGAAGGCAGCCCTCAGCTTCTCTCCCCTGGGGCCCCTTGCCAGCACCAGGTAGCTGCAGCTTGGCCCTGGAAGTTAGTCATGTCTGCACTTGGCTCTGACCTCTCGGTAAGACCCAAAGCTCTATGAGGGCTGAGACAGCAAGGCTGTACTGGGTAGTGGTCAGCCTCCTGCCACAGAGACCCAACGTCAGACCGAACTGATGTCATAAAGTCCCTTCCGCACTACTTGGCAGATAACTGGCCCTCATCAATGGAAACTGCTATGCTGGTGATCTCAGCCCATGGCGCGTGCAGGTCAGTTCCTTCATAATATTCCCCATCTTTCTGTCTCCCTAAGCTGCACAAGACTTGTCAGGAAACAGGAATTCTTAGAAATCCTGAGTCCCTCCCCACCTGCCAAACACTAAACCCACTTCTCTCACAGTCTCCCCTGTGCCAGGCAGCTAGATGTTCATCCTTCCCGTGACTACGGCCAAAATGGGAGAGTCACGGAGTTTGACTGCTTGGTTTCTCATGCACGCCACACCCAACCTCACAACAGAAGCTGTCAGTTCTACCTTCAGAAGAAGCACGTTATCTGATCACTTTGCTCCTCTGCCATCCTACAAGCCTAGGCCAAGCCAGCACTCCCTCTCAGTGGCGCATTGCCCTGGCGTCCTCCTGTCCATGCAGCTTCCACCCTTTGTCCCCCACCCACGACCATTTCATCCATCTCCCATTGCCATGGGAGGCAAAATAATACTGCTATCCCCTCAAAGATGCTCACTCACTAATCCCTGCAACTGGGAAATATGTTGCCTCACCTGGCAAAAGGGATTTGGCAAATGTGATTAAGGACAGAGAGATCACCCTGAATTATCTGGGTGGGCCCAATCTAATCACATGGGTCTATAAAATCAGAGAACCTTTCCAGCTGTGGACAGAGAGAGACATGACAGCGGAAGAAGGACAGAGGAGAGGCATCGTGAGAAGAATTCCACGTCTGTTTTCGGCTCTGAGATACAGGAACCTCCATTCTAGACAGAAGAATGGGCTTGAGGAGCAAACGGCAGTCCCAATCAGGAGTCAGAAAGAAAACAGGACCTCAGTCCTACAACTGCATCAATGCACATCCTGCCAAACCCTTACTGAATGAGGAAGCCAAGCGTCCCCAGGGTCTCCAGACAAGAGCACAGCGCCGGCACCAGCACCGTGACTTTAGCCTGGTGAGACCATGTCCTACTTCTGACCCAAACGAGTGGGAGATAATAAATTTTTGTTATTTACTTACCCTAAAAGGAGCTTCCCAGGTGGCACTAGTGGTAAAGAACATGCCTGCCAATGCAGGAAATGTAAGAGATGAGGGTTCAATCCCTGGGTCAGAAAGATCCTCTGGAGGAGGACATGGCAACCCACTCTAGTGTGCTTGCCTGGAGAATCCCATGGACAGAGGAGCCTGGCGGGCTATGGTCCACAGAGTTGCATAGAGTCAGACACAACGGAAGCGACTTAGCACACACACACATACACACACGACTTTTAAAAATTAGAAAAAGATGAACAAGCAAAACTGAAAGTCAGCAGAAAGAAGTAAATACTACAGATCAGAGAAGAAATAAATAAAATAGAGATTTTAAAAATGGGGGGAAAAATCAATAAAACCAAGAACTGGTTCTTTGAAAGAGTAGAAAAGATTGACAAACTTCTGGCCATGCTCCCTAAGAAGGAAAGCAAGAACCCAAGTAAACAAAGTAAGAAATGAAAAAGGAGATGTAACAACCGATATCACAATAATAAAAAAAAACAAAACACATAAGGGAATACTATGAACAATCTATGCCAACAAATTTGACAACCTAGAAGAAATGAACAAGTTTCTAGAAACCTACTGCCCATCAAAATCAAATCAAGAAGAAATAGATAATTTGAACAGACTGATCACTGGAAGTGAAATAGAATCTTAAATTTTAAAAATCCATATGAACAAAAGTTTAGGACCAGACAGCTTCACAGATGAATTCTACCAAACATACAAAGAAGAACTTATACCGAGTCTTCCCAAACTCTTCCAAAAAACTGAAAAGGAGGGAACACTCCAAAAGACATTCTATGAAGCGACCATCACCCTGATACCCAAACCAGACAAAGACACCACCAAAAAAGAAAATTACATTTTGTATATGGTTTCTTTTACACTGCAAAAGCTTTTACGTTTAACTAGGTACCATCTGTTTGTTTTAGTTTTTATTGTCATTATTCAAGGATGTGGAAGGAAACCTAAATGAAACAAAAATACAATCCTCAGAATGGGAGAAAATATTTGCAAATGAAATGACCAACCAGGGATTAGCCTCCAAAATATATAAGCAGCTCATGCAGCTCAACATCAAAAAAACAAACAACACAATAAAAAAAAAAATAGGTGGAATATCTAAATAGACATTTCTCCAAAGAAGACATACAGTTGGCCAAAAAGCACATGAAAAGATACTTAATATCACTAATTATTAGAGAAATGCATATCAAAACTACAAAGAGGTACCACCTCACACCAGTCAGAAGGGCTATCATCAAAAAATTTACAAAAAACAAGTGTTGGAGAGGGTGTGGAGAAAAGGGAACCCTCTGAAATTGTTGGTAGGAATATAAGTTGGTACAGCTACTATGGAAAACCGTATAGAGCTTCCTCAGAAACCTAAAAATAGAGCTACCATATGATCCAGAAATCCCAGTCCTGGGAATATATCCAGAGAAAACTATGGATAGTTTTCTATAAAACTATCCATATGGATAGAAAACTATGGCTACTTCAAAAAGACACATGCACCCCAGGGTTCACTGCAGCGCTATTCACAATAGCCAAGACATGGAAGAACCTGACTGTCCACTGACAGATGAATGGGTAAAAATGTAGTGCATATATATGGTGGAATACTACTCGGCCATAAAAAAGAACAAAACAATGCCCTTTGCAGCAGCATGATGCCACTATCGTACTGAATGAAGTAAGTCAGAAAGAGAAAGACAAATACCATACGAACTCACTCATATGTGGATTTAAAATATGATGCAAATGAATCTATACCTAAAACAGAAACAGATTCACGAATGTGGAGAACATACATGTGGCTGCCAAGCGGGAGGGGATTGGGGGAGGGAAGGAGGAGGAGGCTGGAGTTAGTAGATGTAAGCTTTTATGGATAGACTGGATAAACAACAAGGTCCGATTATATAGCACAGAGAACTATATTCATACCCTATGATAAACCATAATGGAAAAGAGTACTAAAAAAGAAGACAATATATATATATGTGTGTGTGTGTGTGTGTGTGTGTATACAACCTAATAAATTTTTGTGTAGCAGACATTAATACAACATTGTAAATGAACTATATACTTCAATTTTTAAGCCACCAAATTCATTATAGCAGCAACAGAAAACTAACCCAACAGCCTGGTAAAATGTAAGTCAGATGCTGTCATCTCTCTGTTCAAAACCCCACAGTGACCTTTTATCTGACCCAGGGCAAAAGCCAATGACCTTACAAAGACTTTTAAGGCCCACACTATATGGGTCCCGCTCCATGCTCTGATCGCACTCCTGCAGCTTTCCTCCGGTCTCTGAGGAGAGTTACCCATCACAGAGGTCTCAGATTCCTGTTCCCGATGTGTGGACATCCTCTTCCGGTACTCCCCATGTCTTTTCCTACTTTATTTTACATCTTCACATGTACTAAGGTCTGAATGCTTCAGACACTGGCCAGAGGGTTCAACCACCCCTGCTCCATGTGGGGCCCCCTTTGCTGACTGTGCCTTCATGCCCAGAGGGCCCCGAACATCGCCCTTCCCTGGGGTGGGTCTCATGGGAAATGTGGAAGGAGAAGCAATGAGTTAGGAGCTCATTCTCCTCACACCAGGCTCTCTGTCCAAGTTAGAACTGTGAAGACATGGGACCCAATGTGGACGCCCACCAGGATCTGTGTCCCCAGCACTCAGGAGTCACCAGGGCTGTGCTTGTTTGATGACATGGTCTTAGGTGTCAGCGGGAGCATCTGGTGATACGACACCTTGTTTTTTAAAATAAGATGACACCCGCATTTCTGGCACTAATGACTCTCAGATCCAATTACCCTTAAAAATATCCCCCAAATACGACTGTTGTCGCTGCATTTTTAGCACATTCTGACTATTTCCAAGGCTGCAAACATTCCGGGCCCCTGCTGGGGTGGAGATTGCAGATGTGTGAGTCTGCACAGGGAGCAGCAGCGGGGGAGGTGGGGCCGGCCCCCTTCTGATGTGGGCAGGTTCAAGGGCTGCACCTCAGCTGCTGCTGGGGAGAGGCAGCAGCAAGATGGGGTGCCCAAACCAAGACTTCCTGAGTGACCTTCCCTAGAGAACTCAGGGACCAACCATCAGCCCTCCCCCAAATCCACTTCTCACCTCCCCCACATTCACAGGTTAGAGGTCTCTCAGGGACACGTTGAGCCAGATACTCTGTGCATCTGAGAGTCCCAACCCCCTGGGTTTCCAAAAAAACTAAAGTCCACGTTAATGATGTTTTTGTTCTTTGAGCTTCGGAGATGTCAAATTGGAATAGTGAAGATTTAGAAACTGATGCAAGCGTCTTGGGATTAAATCTCAGGAATTTCTTTTCATTCCCTGTATGGTTTTCAACTTTCCAGAGTCTTCCCAAAGTTCAGAGCTGTCTCAGGCAGCTTCTCTCCAGGTGTGAATTATCTGAGATAACTTCTAACTGCATTCTGATTTCTGTGCTCCTCTAGCCCTGATCAAAGCCAGCAATTCAGAGAAGGGAAATTTACCCGGGTGTGTGTCAGCTAATGAAAACAGCAACGTGCTAATAAGCACATGCAATTTTGTGGCCTTCTTTATATTGTGCATTTCAAAATTTAAATGTATACATTAATTTCACCAAACATACCTGTTTTATCTTTTGTTCATCCTTTGGTAATCTTACATGATTCATCTGAAATAGTCTCGTTGGCTTAGAGAATGAACTAATGGTTGAGGGGAAAGAGATAGGGAGTTTGGGATGGACATATACACACTGCTATATTTTAAATGGATAACCAACAGGAACCTACTGTAGAGCACAGGGAACTCTGCTCAGTGTTATGCGGCAGCCTGGACAGGAGGTAAGTTTGGGGGAGGATGGATACGTGTATACATACAGCTGACACCTTTGACGTTCACCCGAAACTACCACAGCACTGTTAATTGGCTATATCCCAATACAAAATAGAAAGTTTAAAAAAAATAAAAACAGCAATGGAGGGCCTGGGTGAACCTGAAAGACACCCTTCAGGGTCTGGCATGACAGTGGGATGGCCGTCACTGTTTAGAATAATCTTTAGACAGAGTCCTATGCCATGGTCGAGTGGCCTGAGCTGGGAAGGAGACTCACAGAGGGGCTCGGAAAGCCACACACCCACCTCTGCCCCTTAAGTGTAGAAGGACAGTGGGGGCGGGGCCAGGGCAGAAGTGAGCTGAACCCCCTTCTGACCTTTGGGACACCTCTTTGGTCTCGAGTATAGCAGGGACTGGGCTTCAGGTGCTGGTAGAATACAGGAGTCTGGCAGGGAAGCTAGGCCCCACCTCTGGCCTCCTGGCCTTTGTCTCACCAGGCTATTGACCTCAAGAGCTAGTGAGCTTGATGGACATTTTCTTCCCTATGAATAGTCTGGCTGGTGGAAAGAAAGGACTCAGAGAATGTAAATTCCAGAAGGGATCGAAGACTAGGCTTCCCTGTCCTTCATTATCTCCCGGAGTTTGCTCATGTCCATTGAGTCAATGGAAAGTGAAAGTGTTAGTTGCTCAGTCACGTCTGACTCTTTGTGAACCTGTGCACTGTAGCTCACCAGGCTCCTCTGTCCATGGAACTCTCCAGGCAAGAATACCAGAGTGGGTTGCCATGCCCTCCTCCAGGGGATCTTCCTGACCAAGGGGTTGAACCCAGGTCTCCTGCACTGCAGGCAGATTCTTTATCATCTGAGCCACCATGCCCACCCCAATTATGAAGCTGAGGGCAGCGGATACATGAAAGCACAGATCTGGAGTAAGACACCTGGGTGCGAACCCCAGTTCTGCCACTTTCTGATTTTGAGACCATGGGAATGGGAATAAAAATAACATCTGGTTTGCAAGGTAGCTGTGAGCCTTGAGAAGCTGCATGGCTGGCCAAGCTTGCTATCCATGGCTCAGGAGGTGGGCTGGGTGGCCACATGGGCCCCAGGGCAAGACTATGTCTCATATGGTGGAGGCTCTGGCTTTCCTTGTGTTTTCTGGTACTGCGGTTCCATTCCCTACACAGTGCCGTTTCTGAATCATACCCAGAGCATGGCCCCCCACCACCACTCTCTGTTCCTCAACCAGGCCAGGCTCCTAAGATGGCGCCAGAGGAGTCACTCTGAGTCTTTGGGCCTGAGTTCGGGCCCAGAGTCACCAGGGTTGGTGATTTATTTCCAGGCTGCTCAACCCTTTCCCATACGGTTTGGTTTATGGGCTTTTAGGGCCACCCCCTCATGGCCGATGAAGATCAGGATAATTTGGCTAAGTTAGAATTCCCAGGCCACAGAAGGTCACGTGAAGACTTGGACCCATGGCTTGTGTTAATAGAGCTTATTTCTGCTCAGGCCTCTTAAATTGTGAAGGCCCCAGGGTAGAAGCTGTAGGAATGATGGATGCACTCACTCTAACGGCTAGACTGGAGCTGGAAATCAAAGTGAAGCAAGAACACATGGTACCCAGTGCTAGAAGAAGGCCCTTCTGCCCAGGCCCCCTGTGCTGGCCGCCAGGACCAGCTCAGAACAGGCCAGCCAGGAAACCAACTGATTTCAGACTTGGCTCTCATTTAGGTAGAGAGACTTAGGTGACCAGTACAGATGCCCTGGGCTTCCCAGGTGGTGCTAGTGGTAAAGAATCCATCTGCCAATGCAGGAGGCATAAGAGACACAGGTTTGATTCCTGGGTTGGGAAGATCCCCTGGAGGAGGGCACGGCAACCCACTCCAGTATTCTTGCCTAGAGAATCCCATGGACAGAGGAGCCTGGTGGGCTACAATCCATGGGGTCACAAAGAGTTGGACATGACTGAGCGCACACACTCTACCAGTGTCCACCCCGAGGGCCAAGGGCGCTCCAGTTTGCGATTCAGGCCACTTGCCAGCAGCTCACTGTGGGCTGTCACACTGGATCAGTTTCTTCATCCATCCTGGGAGCCGGCTGAACTGGATGATCTGGAAGGATGGTGAGATTTGGGGCCCTCTCTCTTGTTAAAGGCCAGAATTTCTTAAAGTCAGGGGCACGAGAGACATCAGAATATGAGGCACTGTTTGCAGGGCAGGGATAGAGACACAGATGCAGAGAATGGACACAGTGGGGGAAGGAGATGGCGGGGAGAACTGAGAAAGTAGAACTGACGTACGCACACCACTATGTGTAACACAGACGGCTAGTAGGAGCCTCCCGCACAACACAGGGAGCCCAGCTCAGCGCTCTGTGACAACCCAGATGGGAAGGACGAGGGGCGGGGAGGGAAACCCAAGAGGGAGGGGATACACGTATACACATAGCTGATTCACTTCGTTGTACAGCAGAAATTACCACAACATTGTAAAGCTATTATACCCCAACAAAAATAATTAAAAGGCACTGCCTCCCAAGATGAAAATCAGGTGCTTTGCTCCAGAGAAGCCCAGTTTTCCAAGGAATTCTTGATCATGATGACAGCAGAGGGTTTACAGATCGGGCTCGCTCGGAAGCTGAGAACAGAGAACAACCTGAGCTGCTCTCAGCCCCTAAACCCCAACTACGCCAGAGGCAGACAGTGGGTCGGGTGGGAAGGGCCGGGGTGCTAGAGACGGCCAAAAGGAACGATGTGAGACCATCACAGCACTAGGGCCGCCTCCATGAAATTACGTCTTCTTCAGGGAAGAGAACCCGGGATACCCCCTATTAAGTCTCTGGTTGCAAGAAAACAACACTTCTCTGAAGATCCTTAAGACCTCAAGCCCTCCCTTTTCACTCCGTATCCTGCCCTCGTGTCTTCGCCTCCTGCTTTTCTTCACTCTTCACTCTCTCTTTTCTGGCTGTGACAGAGCAGTCTATCTGTGTCAGTGCCAACGTGACTTGCAGATGAGCTGACCTCCCTACAAAAAGAAAAGCTGATACTTGAAAAACTTCCTTGAACTCTGAGGTCTGGGAGGGCAAAGCCAGGGATGCAGGGCATCTTTGTCCCCAGTGCCAATCCTGTGCCTGCATATAACATCTTCGTGATAAGTAATCCTCAGAAAAACTTCACGAGTGGACTCTGAAACTGTAGAAAAGGTAAGAAAAACCTTAGCAAACCCTACCCCTAAGTAGTAAAAGCTAAAATGTTGCTCTAGTATGCAAAAAAAAAAAAAATTAACCAAGTTACATTATAATAGATAAAGCAGACCATAGCAAAGAGTATTATGAGATACTCAAAGGTACAATGTGTATGTGCGCACACGCACGCACACACACGCACTCAGTAGTGTTCGACTCTTTGCAACCCGCCAGGCCTCTGTCCATGGAATTTTCCAGGCAAGAATTCTGGAGTGGGTTGCCATTTCCTACTCCAGGGGATTTTCTTGACCCAGGGATCAAACCCATATTCCTTGCATCTCCTGCATTGGCAGCTGATTTCTTTACCACTGAGCCACCTGCTAAGCCCTTAAAAAAAATTAACCAAGAATTACATTGTAACAAAGTAGATGGTAGCAAAGAGTATTGTGAAATACCCAAAGGTACAATAGAATAGATTTTTCCTTAATAAATCAACAATGGCTACAAGACATATATGTGACTCAAATACCATGGCCACAGAATAGTACAGATGCGAGGAAGATGGACACAAATGCCCCTGACTGTACACTCTACTCTCTGAGTGACAGATCACAAAGATTAATAAATAGGGAAACTACAGAGGAACATTACAAATGTGATCCAACAGCTGACATATGGAAGGAACCTGGATTAGGTTCCTAGGGCTGTTGTAACAAAACTTCACAAACTGAGCAACTTAAAACAACAGAAATTCTCTCACACTTCCAAGGGCCAGAAGTCTGAAAGCCAGGTATCAGCAGGGTCACTCACTCTGGGTGAAACCTTTCCTGCCTCTTCGTAGCCTGTGACAGTGCTGTCAACTCCTGGTGCCCCTTGGCGCACAGCTGCATCACTCCAGTCTCTGCCCTTGTCATCACAAGGTGTTTCCTATGTGTCCACATTTTCCCCTCGTCCTGTAAGGCCATTGGTCAGGCTGGACTGGGACTGCCCTAATGACTTCATCTTACTTGATAACATCTGCAAAGGCTCCATCATCAAATAAGGTCACATTCAAGGGTACCAGGTGTTAGGACCGTGACCTATCTTTTGGGGGAACACAATTCAAGCCGTTATAGATCTCAGTGACAAAGCAAGAAGATACATTTTCTTTGCAAATGTGCTTGTGGCAGAAGAAACCTTATCTTGGATTTTTTCAGATACATGTCCGTATCTGCATATTTATCATATAAACAAAGTCAATATTCTCCTCAAATCTTACAAATCTTTTTTATATTATCAGTTGCATCTCATGTTTCATTTCTGGTTCTATTGCTTCTATATATGTTCTTTCTTTGATCAATTGAACTAATGGCTTTGTGAGTTTTTTCAAAGGCTTAAATATTGGTTTTATCCATCAATACTCATTTTTTCTGTCTTATTTATTCAGTTTATTATTGCTTGCTTTCCTAATTTTCTTAGCCTTTTTTTTTTACAAATCTAAGAGCTTCAGTGGATTCAGTTCACTGTGTATATGGTTTTTTATTTTGTTCTGTCTTTATGTTTCCTAGAGACATAGGAATTTAGAATTATACAGTTTTTCTAAATGAACTATTCTGGCAACATCCCATATGGTTGATATTTTGTACTTTTAATTATTCTGGGTTTTTTTCTGAATTTTCCTCTTGACTTAGGCATACTTCCAGGCAACTTTTTAAATCTGTGTAGTAATACACTTCACCCCCAAATTACTTTTCATTTATTTCCAAACTTTGTGGGCTATGGTTGGAAATAAAGTACATGCAATTTCACCCACAGTTCAGCGTGTTCTTGGGGGAATGTTCCTGTGTGGGGTGCTCAGATGTGATCACTGGCTCAACACATGTGACCATGGATGGGCCCAAACTCTCAGACTGGAGACCCTAATATATAAGCCATGCAGAGTTGGCCCACCTCATGGGCATGCGTATGTGTTAAGTCACTTCAAATCATGTCTGACTGCGACCCTGTGGACTGTAGCCCTTCAGACTCCTCTGCACATGGGATTCTCTAGGTAAGAATACTGGAGTAGGTTGCCCTGCCCTACTCCAAGGGATCTTCCCGACCCAGGGATCAAACCCAGGTCTCCCACATTGCAGGCGGATTCTTTACCACTGAGCCATCAGGGAAGCCCAAGAATCCTGCAGTGGGTAGCCTATCCCTTCTCCAGGAGATCTTCCCAACCCAGGAATGGAACCAGGGTCTCCTGCATTGCAGGTGGATTATTTACCGCTGAACCATCAGGGAGCCCAACCTCATGGGTAAGTCTGGGTAAAACTTTGCTTTTAAAAAAGGACCAAGGGGTTCCTGGACGGCTCAGTGGTAAAGAATCCACCTGCCAAAGCAGGAGACACAGGTTGGATCCCTAACCCAGGAAGATCCCACATGCTGTGGAGCAACTACTGAGCCTGTGCTCTAGAGCCCAGGAACCACAGATACTGAGGCCACATGCCGCAACTATTATAGCCCAAATGCTCTAGCGACCGCGCTCCACGACAAGAGAAGACAATGCAGTGAGAAGCCCACACACCGCAACTAGAGAAAGCCCGTGCAGCAACAAAAACCCAGCACTGCAGAAAGTAAAGTTGTTTTGCTTTTTTTAAGTACCAGTTCAAAAATTAAATTGCAAAGCAAGCTGAAACTTTATCTCCAAGAGGAAACTCCCCATAACGCATAGTAAAAATTCTTAAAACCTTCTTTCTCCACTTTTCAGTCTGTCAGCATCCCACCCACCTGCAGCTGTACTCACCCTTAAAAGCTCTCCCACGCAGGCCCTGAATGCCCCTGATCTCTTCTGTCCTTCCTCCTTCTTACATCAGTCTTTTTGCCTCCAACTTGTGGTTCTCTGGCCTACCTGGTGGAAAGTTGGCTGTGGGGCTCACCATACAAAATCTGGGTCCTCTAGTTGGGGCTGGGTTGGGGAGGAAGTTGGAGAGAAGGGGGTTCTGGATGCTTTCATCCTGCTCCCATCTGGGAAAGGGGCACCTGTGGCTCCAGTCTGAAGCTGGTGGCTGGATACAGATCCTAGAGTCAACAACCAAGATCTGGGGACCTCCTTCTGAGTGCCAGACACATGCACATGTGGCCTGGTCTTGGCTCCGGACCCAGCAGCAAGGACACCAGGAGCTAAGCCACCACTTGAGAACACCCACTCCAGCTCTCTGAAATGGCGCCCCCTGCTGTCTGATCCAGGCCTTTCCCTCCTGTAATGGCCATGACCATTCCTACTCCACCAGGCTGGACCCCTCTCCCTTCTCCTCCTCCTCACCAGCCCTCACCCGACTCCCAGAGGCAGGAGAGAGCGCCAAGAAGCCCACCAGAGAGAGAATCTTCCATGAGTTCTCCCACCTCTGGATTCTGCGTGTGTCAGTCCCAATGCTTAGAACACTCCCTCTTTGGCTATTTCTTACTCAGCCTGCAGGTCTCAGCTTACTAGCTAGAGATTTGAGCGTAGTGCTAGACACTATGCTAAGTACATTACATATATTATTCCATTAAATCCCCACAATAACCAGATGAGACAGATATTATTATCTCCACCTCAGAGATGAGGAGACCGTAGCTCGGAGAGGTGAACTCACTCATCCACAGTCCCTCAGCTTGCCCAACTGGGACTGTGACCCCATGGACTGTATCCTGCCAGGCTCCTCTGTCCATGGGATTCTCCAGGCAAGAATACTGGGGTGGGTAGCCATTCCCTTCTCCAGGGCATCTTCTTGACTCAGGGATCGAACCCAGGTCTCTCCTTCATTGCAAGTGGATTCTTTACTGTCTGAGCCACCAGGGAAGCCCCACATCCAGGGCCACCAGACCCCAAATCCCCTTATATTAAGCACCTGCTCTTCTGGTCTACCCATCACTGGCTCTGGAAGGCTCCTCCCCACTGTATTTGGGTCTGTGCCTCCTCTGGCTCCCATAGCCCCCTAATCCTGCATGGTAACTGCTTGCTTGCCTTTCAGCCTTAGCCAATAGGCAAGGAGCTTTTAGAGGGCAGGAAATGGATTTGGGTTGTTAGCTGTTTTATTCTCAGCACTCATAAAACTCATTAAATGCTTGACAAATATTGTTTAGATTAATGGATGAAGAGATGGATGAACACATAGATAGGCGAATGGATGCTAAGTGCCGGGACATGGAGATTCATACCTGCCCTCAGATAATACTCAGGGCATAAGAGGAAAGACAAGCCAAGAATAAGGATGCAGGGACTACAAGAGGGTGAAATGTGTGATTGGCTGGTAGAACCAGTCTGCCAGAGGTTGGTTCATGGGACACAGGCTCAGTGAGTCAGTCTCAGACAAATGATCTCATAGGTAGAACCTAAGATTGGTTAAAAGTAATGAATCAATGCTGCAGTGAACTTCCTCCCTCCATGGGTATCTTAAAGGGTTAAGAACAATCTCTAAAAGGCTTCTGCAAGGTGTTGGCACATAAGACATTTTGGCCATCATTTTTTTCCTAAAGTGTGTGCTGTTACTATTATTATTAGTGACAAGGGAGTCCATCCATTGAATTGCTGCTTGCCTTTATCTCACTTGGGAGTTCTGGTTCCAAGAATCCTATCTGGCATCAGGAAATACCTTGGTAAGATGAGATCAGGTTGAGAACTCTGCAGCTTCTAAGCACAGCTCCATGGACTCCTAAGGGCTCCTTGTGTAAGATTTAGGGAGCCTGTGAACTTGGATGAGAAAAGAATGATGCCCTTGATTTCTTCTATCACTAAATGAAATTTAGCAACTCCTTCAATTATGAAAGGAGATAACAAACCACAACAGATGAGAGTACTTGTGCCTTTGCCACCCACAGAAATCACAGATAGTTTCATGTCAAATCAGAGGTTGCAGAAACCTCGTAATATCACCTATATCCATACAACTGCATAATTATGAAAGTTATAGTGATATCATGTGTCTTATTTAATGTATTAATAAAACGGTATATATATTTCTATAGCATAAAAAAAGAACAATCTCTAAACTGCAAAGCACGTTTACAGCCTGCTCTAAACCTGAGAAATAAAACTATTGTTACCACCTTCTGCCAGTTTCATTTTCCCAACCGCAAAGTGGGATTATGTTTGGTTAAGGGAAAGTGGGCCCTAAAGAACTTTGAAACATGATGCCGTAGAGCAGTGAATCACTCCCATGGAGGCCACAGCATGAACAACAGTATAGACGCGGAATGCACTCATGCCCAGGGAACCACAGAAGAAGGTGGGGCTGGGGGGCGGTGCTCATTTGACTAGAGCAGAAGGAAACAGAGGTTAGAGAGCTGTGAAGCTGGTCTGGTGATTTGCAGAAAAAAATTTTTTTTTTTTTTTTGCTAGTGGTTTTCCTTTATTTAAGTTTTCTTGTTCTCTGTGGTGGGCTAATACTTTCTGAAGAAGCACCTGGGCTAACTCCTTTTTCCTGCTGTGTGTTGATTCTACAAGAGTTATGGCCTCCGCCAAACAGGCCCTCTGGCCTTGGATTAAACCAGCATAGAGCTTATCCACAAGTCTTTGTTCTTTATCAGAAAGCCCTTCTGTATGTTCCTCTAAGGTTGTTTGCAGACATAATTTTCTTGTTAAACCATTCCATGGCAGCATCCACTTTGCACAATGAAGTCCAGGAGAACTGAGCGGCTGAGCACACGGGACTCCAGAACCGAGGTGAGGACTTGGGTGAAAGATGAAGTGGTAACATCGGAAAGGTGTTCGCACAAGGCCTTTTAGGAAGTGCTGGTGAGGACGCTGGAGCAGCATGGGAATATTCATTGTGCTTGTAATTGAAGAAAACGATGGATGGTTTTTGGTTCAATGTGACTTGTGACTCCCTGTGAATCCATTTTGCCGACGCTTACTCGTTCCACGTTTCCCGCACCCCCATCATCATAGAACTCAATCACAGTCCCTTCCCCGAATTCCCCAGGGGGCGCCCCAGACGCAGAGCTGAGCCCCCGGCGGCCTGAGGCACAAGCCTGGCCCCAATCCGGACTCGGCGCGCAACCCCCGCCCCGTCAATTGCACAGAGATTGTTGTGCAAACAGTAGGGTAACACTCACACTACCAGAGCACCAGGTGGATTGTTTACAGCTGTGCCTTAGGATGGCACCTCTGGAATACGATGTGTGCAGGAGATGCCTGAGTAGGGAGTAGGGAGCATGTTAGGAGGTGGGCACCTCAAGAGCTCTGGCTAGTCACAGGGCAGCCCCTCATTTGGCCTGGAAGGTCAAGTGCCCACAGCATGGTCAGAAGCCGGAACTGAGTTCTGGGGATGCCATTCTGGACAAGTCTGTAGGAGCCCAGAGTATTTCTGGGAACTAGGTAGGGAGGTATGAGGGGAATGGGGAATGGTGGACTGAACCGAAAATTACAAGCTATCAGAGAAGTTTTCTGCCTAGTTACACTTTAGCAATTTGAATCTCCAACACTAATTTGAATATTAATCATTTTGGAAAAAACATACACATGCAAATATTTTTCCTTTTGAATACCTGTCACCAAGATCCTGACAGATGGCTTGCTCAGCAGCCCTGCTTGCCTCCAGCATCTCGGGCCAGTCATCCTGTTTTCTTGCACAGCCTCACAGACTCCTACCTCACATAGTGCTCAAACCCTTCCTCCCTGGGCAGGTTGGGTCTTCCCACTCTGTCCTGGGGCTCCCTAATACTGAGGATTCCCCCAAGACATCCACAACCAGCCCCAGCTTGTGTGCAGTGATGAACATTCTTCCAACTCAATTAACCAAGTGTCAACCCATGCACCCCTGAGGGCATCTAAGCTGGGCCTAAGAGTCTGACCCAGACTAAGGCAAAGGAAAAAATTGGAGCCAGTGAGGAGGTGCTGAACTCCCAAGTAGTGGGTAGTGGGCGGTGCTAGAAAGATACTCAGCATAGCCTCAGAGAAGCTGTGAAAGGGGCTGGCAGCATATATGTCTCCTCCCCTGGTACCCCCGTACCTATCTGGCCAGGACTCTAGGGAAAGCTCTGCAGCTTGGTGCAATTGACAAGTGCCTAGAAACCCATGATGACTGGTACAATGATAAGGGTAGGGGTGGTAGCTCATGTGTTCTGAACTCTCCCTATAGGCCAGGCCCTGTGCTAATAGCTTTCAAAGTACTATCTCATGAAACGGACACCACGGTACCCAGTGCATTTCTCACCTCCACTTCACAGATGAAAAAAATCAAAGTCTGGAGAGGTCATGGCCCTTGTTCAGCGGTGGGCCCTGGACTGACCCTAGGTCTGAGCCAAGACCCTGCATCATCCTCCTCCAGGCCAGGCTGCCCTTGACCATAGCCTCTGCAGCTCCAGCCCCTAGTTCCCTCTCCCGCCAGTCCTTCCCAGCTGCTCAGCCCTTCCCTCCCCTTCTGTGAGGGTGCCCCAGATCTCAACCTCACCTCCATCACAGCCCTGGTCACCCCAGCTGCAGACCTCAGTCCATCCCACAAACCCCACCCAGCTTCTCCCCAACCTCCCCCTCAAGCTGAGTTCCAGCTGGAATGCACGTGGGGACCCAACCTACGTTATCCAAGTAGGATTGAAGAACTTGGTCATTCTTTCAGGAGGCACCTGCTGACAATGCCATTGCCAGCACTACAACAGGAAGTGCTGCCAGGCCACACCTGCCTCTTTCCCTGGTCTCTGCAGATCAGGCTGCTCCCTGAGGGGGCCTATGGGTATCTTATCCTTCCTTCACCAGCAGAGTTGTTCAGACAGTCACACATCTAGCTCCATCCTCAGAGTCAGAAGCTTTGCTGTCCCAGCACAGGTGACCACCTCTCCTAACCAGAGTTGTTTCTGAGAATGACATCCAGGGGTACAAGGGCAGAGGACAAAGGCAGGTCCTGGCTTATGACCAGTGATGACTACATAAACAGGGAAATGAATACATTCGCAAATACTAGATAGGTATTGAGGAGAGGGCCAGAATTGCCTTTTCTCAGCCATGAAATTAAAAGACACCTGCTCCATGGAAGAAAAGCTATGAAAAACATAGACAACATATTAAAAAGCAGAGACATTACTTTGCCAACAAAGGTCTGTATAGTCAAAGCTATGGTTTTTCAAGTAGTCATGTACAGATGTGAGAACTGGACCATAAAGAAGGTTGAGTGCCAAACAACTGATGTTTTCTAACTGTGGTGCTGGAGAAGACTCTTGAGAGTCCCCTGGACTGCAAGGAGATCAAACCAGTCAATCCTAAAGGAAATCAGCCCTGAATATTCATTGGAAGGACTGATTCTAAAGCTGAAGCTCCTATATTTTGGCCACCTGATGCAAAGAGCCTACTCATTGGAAAAGAGCCTGATGTTGGGAAAGATTGATGGCAGGGGGAGAAGGGGGTGACAGAAGATGAGGTGGTTGGATGGCATCACTGACTCAATAGACGTGAGTTTGAGCAAACTCTGGGAGATAGTGAAGGACAGGGAAGTCCACGGGGTCACAAAGAATCGGACACAACTGAACAACAGGTATTTATTGAGGGTGGAGGCTTTTCCTGAAGGAGGCAGAACTGAATAACCTGGATAGCCCTATAAGACTGCAGTTTGCAAAGGTTTTGTATGCTCATTACTTCCTTTTCATCTCTCACAAAAACCCAGTAGGTTGAGGCATCTTAAGAATACTGTAACCAGTTTACAGATAAAGAAACCAAGGCCCAAAGAAGGGAAGCAAATTCCCAAAGATAACTCACTTAATAAGGGATGGAGCCAGAGCACTCCACCACCACCAACAGCAACATTAAAAATCAGGTTAATTTCTATCTGTGCCCCACCTTCCTGAAAGGAGTATATCGATGTGGGAGAGAGCGGGGCCTTTCTGTAACTGTCACTTGGCAGAGTTTCCTGTTTTGCACACACAGCATGGACCCTAGATGCATTTCTGAGTTGAGGGGCCTCAGCGGCAACACCCAGGGCTTGTTGAACATCTTCAGTCCAGATCTGAGCAAGGGAGACTGTCATTTGGGAAGGACCCACTCTCCACAGCAACCAAGCTCCTCCGTGACAAATGACAATGCCTATTATACCCTCAGCCCCGGGGCAGACCTGGTCTCTTGAAGCCAAGATCCAGGTGTTACTCTAGCCTGGGCTAGACCCCCGCTGCATGGCCAGCACCCCTTCTCCATGCCCCATGGGATGCAGAAGCTAATTTATTCAGATGTGTGACAGCTAACAGGCTTATCTAACTACAGTAAAATAATTCTCTGAATTATTCATGTGATATTTGAAGTCATGATTGTAAGAACAAATTAGCCACCCCAAAACTGGAAATGAAGGCTGCCTCATTAATAATGCATCGGCCAGGGCAGGCTGGATAGCAGGAGCTTGGGTGACTCTGAGCATTCCGATAGGAGAGTCCCAGCCCCGGGGCCCTTCCAGCGAGGAGTGCCAGGGTCAGAACCAAGACACACCTGTGTTCCCTCTTTGAGGATGGATCTGCTTGGGCCTCTCAGGGTCCTTCCCTCTCTCTTCAGTGTCCTTAAGTCTTACCTTCTACGTTTGGCCAGGATTGCTCTATTTGCCCTTCTGACTCCTCAGCCCTACCCAGGTCATGAACCAGAAGACCTCACAGAGGCCAGGAGGCCCTAGCCCTGGTCCTCAGAGGTAGAGCATGTCTAGTTGGGAGCCTACCACATCCACTGCTGAGCGATCCAATCCCTCTATTGTCCCGGGAGGTCTGCATGTGACCCTGAAGTCACACTCACCTCTCAGTTAAGGTCGTAAAGCGAGTGTGCTAGACAGGGTGACACCAGCAGCCTGTCTCTCTGAGATTTTGATCATGGAGGGACAGGAGGGGTGGGAGGAGAGTGCCTCCTATCTGTCCCTTAAATCTCATTTCTCTGGACAAGCAATCAAGAACAGAGGCAGGAAGCATGTCATACATTATGTCTTCACAGCTCTGCCACAAACTGACTCAAAAACGGGGGCTAGTCAAGCAGCCTCTCTGGCCTCAGTTTCCTGTTTTGGCAAGTGGGACTAGAGGTACCTGTATGTCATAATACCCTATGACAGACAGGACCATTTTAGAGGGAAATAAATGAGAGCCCAGTTGGGAAGCTCTTTGGTAAGCATAAACATAACAAGGGAAAACCACTGCTGTCCAGTCATTTATTTACCTGATTACACTCTAACTGTCCCACAAAGGGAAACAGTAACATCAGCAATGATCTCTTGAGCCACACTCCTAATGCCAAGTTCTGGCCTCAGAGATCTGGAGACCCCTCCTGGCTCCATCCTAGATTTTCCAGGAGGTCCTGGGAGAACACAGGAGGGCCTCTCCCTGCCCCAACACCCCCGCCAGGGTGCCTCCCTGAGACCAGTGTGGCAGGTCGGGTGTTTCCACAATCAGGGCTGGGAGTGACCTTGGAAATGACAAGTGAGGTGGTAAAAATCAACTCCAGTGTGAGGAAGGAGTCAGAGCCCTTAGAGCCTGCAGTGCAAGTGAGGCCCTTTCCAGACTAACGCAGAGTGGACAAGAGCCAGGGGTGAGATGTAGGAGCAGAAGAGGCATGATCATTAACGGAGACATTAATGTTGGAGCAGGACCTCAAAGCCATGACAAATCTACACAGCATATTAAAAAGCACAGATATCACTTTACTGACAAAGGTCCAAATAGTCAAAGGTTTTACCAGTTGTCATGTATGAATGTGAGTCTTCTTCATAAAGAAGACTGAGCACCAAACAATTCATGGTTTGGAACTGTAGTGCCGGAGAAGACTCTTGAGAGTCCTTGGACAGCAAGGAGATCAGTCAATCCTAAAGGAAATCAACCCTGAATATTCATTGAAAGGACTGATGCTGAAGCTGAAGCTTCAATACTTTGGCCACCTGATGCGAAGAGCCAACTCATTGGAAAAGACCTTGACACTGAGAAAGACTGAAGGCAGGAGGAGAAGGGGATGACAGAGGATGAGGTGTTGGATGGCATCATTGACTCAATGGACTTGAGTCTGAGCAAACTCTGGGAGATGGGGATGGCAGATGTGCAATCCATGGGTTTGCAAAGAGTCAGACACGGCTGAGTGACTGAACAACAAGGACCTCACACAGACAGCTGGCCTTCCAGAGCGACCCGGGGTCCTGTGTGCTGCCTCGAGCAACTTCAGCTTAGCACTGTTGCCCACCCATGATGTATAGAACCACTCCCAGGGGTCCTCCCAGATGCTGGCATCGGTGAGCCACTGGCCTCCTCCTAGGGCCCCATCAGGCCAGACTCGGCCACAGTGAACACACTGGTCACCCACAACCTGGACGACAGGGTCAGCTGACCACACACTGAGGTGGACAAAGTCGACATCAGCCAGGAGGCAGCGCGGAGAAAGAGGCAACCTCATTTCTCAGGCCCAGCTTCTAAACACGTCACATACAACGGCACACTCACTCCCAAAGCAAGCAAACATCTCAGAGTCTTTTTGCAGGAAAACTAACATCTTCCCTTAAAAAATAAATATTGAGAGTATTTAATAAGTAAGTAAAAATGTTGAACTTCACAAGAAGGGCAGAGTTAGGTGTGGGCGTTTGCCCCCCACCATCACCACCATGAAAGCTGACCAGACAGGTGATTCTAGGCTATATTATGACCTCAAAGAAGCTACATTTAATAGAAAAATGAAGAACTGTTCTTGAATGCAACCCAGCAAGTGCTTGCTGCACAGTCATGGTGTGAGCCCACTCTCACAGGTGTTAGAGGAAGAGGATTAGCAGACGCAGTGCTGGCCACCAGCCCCGGCACCCTCAGTGGGATCCAGAGGCACCGAGGGTTAGGCTATGGTTAGGCAGCCCTGGGGAGGCCTCTTCAGCTGACCTCCCTCACTCTGCTCCACAGCCCATGTCCTGATTCTACATTCTTCTCCCTGACCCAGCTTACTTCGCTCATCTTCAATCTCCTCAACCTCCTCACTTCCTCCAGGGCGCCTTCCCTGACTTCAATGACTAGGTCAAACTTCCATGCTGTAGCCTCCCAGGACCATACCATGAAGGTATCCCCCTTCCCTGGACTTTGCCATCGTTGTCGATTCTTATATAGACAGATTTGTAAACACAGATCGAGATTTATATAAACAGATACACTCAGGAAATTAGTAGATAAGCATCCACCTTCCCCCAGCAGGCTGAGCGCCTGTGGGAGTTTCACGTCTGTGTGCCCTGCTGCCCGTCAGGCCTGGCTCACAGAATACCCTCAGTAAACACTTGTTGATGAAGTAGCAAAGAGCAAGTGGGTGGTCCTCTCTGTCCTTGGCCTTGGACCCAGGGGAGGCTCCAAGGTCACTGAGCTGACCACAGAGGCAGGAGTAATGAGAGCAAGGACAAGGGAGCCCCCTCCTGCCGAGACCTCGGCACCAGGCACAGTGCAGAGGGGAGACCAAACAGCAGGGAAGGCCTCACTCCTCACTGCACAGGACCAACACCCTTCCATGGGGAGACCAGAAGAGACCCAAGAAGTCTCCCAGTCAGGTGCCCGGAGAACCTGAGCCCCAGAGCTGAGCAAGCCGCAGCATGAGCCCAAGAAAAACACACCAGGTAGGGGCTTCCGGAATCAGCCAGAGAGCATGGGTTGTCAGGAATTTAAAGACAGAGCGAGGGCCCGGACCTGCCCCCTGCCAATTTAATACCAGTCCATGAGGTACAAAGTAGGTCATTCGCTCCCCAGTGCAGAAGTGCTGTGTATTTTTATAACTAGGTTTGAACATCATCAGGTGATGAGCTTATAACATTGCTGTCCCCTAGGGCATGGCCTCAATTTATGAGCCTTATTTTTAACTGGAGGAGAACAGTGCTGGATCAAATGCTACTTGTTTGTTAAGATCCCCTGGGAGGAAGTGATCAGACGAACGGTCAAGGTGGACAGCCTGGCCACGGACAGCAGGGCCTGATGAACCGTGCGCGCTGGGTACCTAAGTATCCTCAGGTTGAGCATCCACAGCCTTTTGCAGGGCGTGCCCTGCTGTGAAGAGCCTCCCTTTCCTTCTGCCTCCTCCTCCCTTCAGCACTTTATATTCTCTGCGTGCCTTTACTTGCTCCTCTGACCACTCAGGGAGGCAGGGGGGCTCAACAGGTATTAGAACCACAAGAGGTGCAAGGCCTCATCTGTGGTCACCTGCACATCAGTGAGGGCAGGAACCCAGCCTGCACCTCCCAGGACCCTGATCCTGCAGAAGCTGTAGGGCCTGTAGGAAAGATGCCCCAGGCAGCAGCAGGGAGAGACGTCAGGATTCCACGGATGCAGATGGCCACCACGTGGCCAAGACAGGCCTCAGGGCAGAGCACTGCATGCTCACCAAAAAGCATGTCTCCTCCTGGGCCTTTAGCAGAATGGCCTTTCCCAGCTGCCCCGGTGGTGAAATGTGGCCATGAGTCCTGACCGCATGGAATGTGGACATAAGCGATGAATTTCCTTGTATGCTCCTTGCAAGCCCGAACAGACCTCCCATGGGGGAGTCACCCTGGCTGCTTTCCATTCTGGCTGAAGAGGAAATGACCCCTAAGTGTCCGTGGGTCACTGAAGTCAGCAGAGTCATGACACAGTGGGGGCCTGAGTCCCTGAATCACTGTATCAGCTGCCTGACCAGAGTCACCCCTACCGGTGTAAGAGATAAACTTTATAACCTTATTGGTCTAAGCCACTGAAACGTTAATGAATTTTCTATCTTGCCCTGATAGACCCCAGGAGCCCCAAGGGGCCATAACCAATACTGCCTAGCCTCCTCTCCCAGCTCAGAAGGCACAGCAGGTAGGTGCAGAGTGACAGCTGAAGGACCATGTATCCCCCAAGGGCAGAAAACCACCACGCAGGAAAGGAAACCAGAGGCCCTAGTGAGCTTGGTCCTGGCAGGAACTTTCCACAGGCGGGCACACCTGGGCTTCAGATCAGGCCTCCAGGGCTCTTGCATGTCTGATCACAAAGGGAGGCAGAAGGACCTGATGGGAGAAGCACCCGCCTTGGTAGAGAAAGGATGGAGAAATGAGCACAGGTGCAGCGCCTGCTGATACCTCGGGCCTGGTCTCTCCAGCCCCAGCTGTAATGGGGGAAAGAGACTGTGAGGATGGAATTAGGTGCTGCGTGTAAGGCACTTTGCACCCAATAAGCCCCACTAAAAGCCTCTGATCTTCTTAAAGAAAATGGGGAACAAGGAGGCTGCTGAGGGCTCTAGCTGGCTGCGGACACTCCTGAGCCTCTGTCACTTTCCCATCTGCCAGACCCCAGAGGCAGATCACCCAGGCTCAGAAGCTACATTCAATGGAGAGAACAGCCACCCAGCCCTCGAAGTGCTCAGCTCTGAGCAGCCATACCCTCATAGGGGAGCATTCTCACCTCAGGCTACCTGCTCTGGGTGACGTCACACCTCCAGGGATGATCCAGCCAAGCGCCGCCAGGCAGGTAGGCTGGAGTTGCTGTTCTTGGAGGAGGGAAGGGGGTCTCGAAGTGAGCTGCAGCCATGGACACTTCAAACAGCCCCACAGGCAGGAGCGCAGGGGGCGGGATGAGCTGGCTGGGAGGCAGGCCGGGCCTGAGTTCACAGGACAGATGCACAGGGCCCGGAGTAAAATCCAGAGAACTTTGGCCTAACACCAAAGACCACAGCCTACATGCTCCTTGCAGACTGGCCATGGGCCAGCAGGATGCCAACCAGATGGGGGCCAGGCCAATGGCAGAGGCACAAAGGCATCTTCGGAATGCCAGCATGGGAGCTGCCCTGAAAGGACCACCTTGGCCCATAACCCTGGTCTCTTCAAGCCCAGCATGGGACCACCTAGGGCCCAGGTTCATCACCCCAAAAAGTTATTGTGGCTTCTCCTTTGTCCCAGGCTCTCCTTACATCTGGAGCACACCTCCATTCCGTGCAAAGAGCCTGGTGCAGCATGCTCTGCCCAGCACCCCGTCCCCCACCGAGTCTTCTGTTCCTCACATTCTTTTCCTTTCACACGGTCTCAGTTCTATTCAGGGACCCAGTAAATAACTACCCCTTCTCTGCCTGAACCTGAAAGTGAAAAGTGTTCAGTTGCTCAGTTGTGTCCAGCTCTTTGTGATCCTGTGGACTACAGTCCACTAGGCTCCTCTGACCATGGAACTCTTCAGGCAACAATACTGGAGTGGGTTGCCATGCCCTCCTCCAGGGGATCTTCCCCACCCAGGGGTCTAAGCCTGGTCTCCTGCATTGCAGCCAGATTCTTTACCATCTGAGCCACCAGGGAAGCCTTAGTCAACTGACAAATAAGATATTCAGGGAGGGAGAAACCAAAAGGTTACCTTGGGTTTTGAACAAGATGAACTAAGGAATTCAATTCCTCAACTGAATTGCATCTGAGGGCAAGGGGCTCTCTGATACTCGACCTCAAAAATAAGTAGGCTTTCCCACCCTGTCAGCTGGGGACACACCAGAGGACTGACAGCAATTAGGAGCACAGGCTGTCTGGGGACAGCCTGGATCCCAGAACTGAGAGAAAGAGAAGGGGCAGGGCGGTACACCCACTTCCTCCCCCAAACCTGCCCACCAGGGACAGTAATGGGCGGGGCAAGGGGTCAGAAACCGTCAGGGGAAACCAGAGGTGTGGAAAAATGATATTTCCCCCAACATCACGGTGAATAAAAACACTGACAAATATTTAAAATAGAAAACCAACCAACAAGGACCTAATATATAGCACAGGGAACTCTGCTCAAAATTCTATAAAAACCTATATGAGAAAAGACTTGAAAAAGAATAGATACATGTATATGTATAATTGAATCACTTTGGGGTCCACCTGAAACTAACACAACATTGTTCATCAACTATACTCCAACATAAAATAAAATTTTTAATTAAATTTAATTTTTAAGTGTAAAAATTTTTAATTAATTAAAAAAAATTTTAAGTCAGCAATCTGGGGGCAGGAGGTGGGATGGGAGTGGTTAAGAGCACAGGTTTCTGGAGGCAGACCTGGGTCTGACTTTTGGCTCTAGCTGTGTGACGCTCACTGAGGTTCTTGATCTCTCTGTGCTTCAGTTTCCTCCTCTGTAAAATGATGGTGGTGGTCACATCCCTACCTCATGGAGAGCTTGAGAAATCAAATAAGATCATCCACATCAAGCCCTCCACCTAACACCTAGGATCTGATGGTGGTGGCCATGGCAGCAGCCAGAGAAACTGCTTTCGTTTCCCTGAAGGCTTCAGAGTGTAGCAGGCAGGTGGTCACAGACAGAATATCAAGCCACGGGGGCAGGGCTGTGCGGCAGGGAGAGCATAGGGTGCTATGACAGTGGGTTTGGTCTGGGGGAAGCAGGGCAGGGACAAGCATCTGGGAAGAAGTGACATTTCAAATAGAGCTTGAAAGATGGGATAGGAACTGGGAGAGTTGGGGTTGGAGGCAGTGATGCTGGGGATGATGGGAGGGTGAAGAATAGGAGGGAATCCAGGTAGAGGAACAGTAGTGTGAGGTGGGAGGGGTTAAAGGACAAGGAAGCAGTTGGGGGCAATGGCAGCTATGTGTTAGGTGGGATGGAGGAAGCTATGCAGGAGAAGATCAAAAAGGCTGTCTGGGCCAAGCTAGAGAGGGCCCGGGCTAGGATCCTGAAAATCCAGGGGAACAAATGTGGGGTTTTTAGGCACCAAGTTAGAGACACTGAGCGCGTGCCAGGCACTCACTGACCTAAGCACATAGACACAGTGAAAACCCAGATGCAAAACCCTTGCTTCATGGCACCTGCACTCTAGTGGGATAGATAAAAAGAAGCAAGATATGCTGGTTACACATGAAAAAGAGAAATAAAGCAGAGAACAGGAATAGGTGTGAAGGGGGGGTGCAATTCTAAACAGGGAGTGCAGGGAAGGGCTTGATTAAATTAACACCATGACCAAACCTGCACGCTTAGGAGCAGGGCTTGGGTGACCAACGGAGAATGCATGGGAAGGGAGGCTGAAGGCTGTGGCCATGGCTGAGCCCTGTGGCTCTCCCCAAGGGACCCCCTAGGCTCACTCTGGCAGAGCGGGTGGGTTCTATGCCCTCTTCGTTCTTAGCCACACATATTCCCTGAGCTGAGCTGGGAGGGTTAATTCCAGCAGGCCTAGTACTAGGCTGAGCTGTGTTACTGAAACAAGAGATGTACCACACAGCACTACCCACCACCAACAGCGCAGGAAACTCACTGATTAATAGCGTTGTTTTGCAACCATGGGTCCGAGGAGTTTCAGGGCACTTTGTACCCACTAGACAGCATCATTTATTGAAAACAGCGAGATTGATGATTTGTGCCTGGTCTCAATGAGACCTCCAAGAGGCTCTGTTGTTAGGCCAGTATCAAGGCAAGAAATACGCCTTTGTGACCAGTTAGGGAAAAAGTCCTGGCCAAGACTCCATTTCTTAGTTCAAGGTCCTCTGTGCTGGAGGTTCCTGGTCCAAGAGAGGGGACAACTGGAGCCCAGCCTTGGCCTCTCTGGGTGGTGCCTCAAGGCAGACCCTAGCGAGGACACGGGTCCTTTTTGTAATGCTATCGCTGCATTGTATGCTTGTCCTGCAACAAGCTGCAGGTTCTCAAGCATCGTGTCTTGGGGTCCTGTGAGTCTGCTTTCCAACTGCCACGTTAGTGCTCAACCTGACACTCCTGTTTCAAGGTGGTAGGCAGGGGTCCTCAGCGATGCTAAACTAGACCTTGGAAGCAGGCCACCACTGCTACCATTTTTAAATGTCTTTCCCTCCGTACTCCAGTCACTGCTGGCAGGATGGGGCGCAAAACTTAGAAATGTTAAATGTTAACCAATTAAAAAAAGAAAAACTTTTTCTGAATTAAAACTTGTGGTAGTGGAAACTTGAATTTAAAATCAGATTTTCTAATTGAATTGAAGGCTATGCAATTAAGCCAGTGAATGACTAATGAAATGATTATAAAGCACTTTGCAGAAACGGTATGTAAATGCAGGCAGAGAACAACGCGATGTGATGACAGTTGCACTGCCAGCTGCTTGTGATTTGGGAGAGCGCAGTTCCGAGCTGTCCTGCAGGGACACCGGGCACCAATTCAAAACACATCACTGTCCTGACAGCCTTGAAGCCGGGCCCTTTGCAAGAAGCGGTATCCTAACTGCAGGGTTTGGGGTTTACCTGTAAGCCTACGTGTTAACAAGCAAAAGCATCACTTTGCCAACAAAGGTCCATATTGTCAAGGCTATGGTCTTTCTAGTAGTCACCCACAGTAGTGAGAACTGGACCATAAAGAAAACAGAGCATCAAACAATTGATGCTTTTGAACTGTGGTGCTGGAGAAGACTCTTGGGAGTCCCTTGGACTGCAAGGAGATCCAACCAGTCAATCCTAAAGGAAATCAACCCTGAATATTCATTGGAAGGACTGATGCTGAAGCTCCAACTTCGACCACTTGATGCGAAGAGCCGACTCATTGGAAAAGACCCTGATGCTTGGAAAGATTGAGGGCAGGAGGAGAAAGGGTCAACAGAGGACAAGATGGCTGGATGGCACCACTGATGCAATGGATGTGAACTTGGGCAGACTCCGGGAGATGAGGAGGGACAGGGAAGCCTGGTGTGCTGCAGTCCATGGGCTCGCAGAGTCAGACATGACTTGGAGACTGACAACAACAACTAGGTGACCATCGCATCCCACAAGGTGGGCAACTAAGTGGCCTCAGTGGGGCAGCTGGGAGAAATACCGCAGCGTCAGGAAATGTCCCTCGCAGTCCCCCTTCCCAGCAAAGCAACCTGTAGCCACACAGATTTACAGCCTCTTTGGAGACTAGAAAATATCTGCACATAGAGCCTAGCCAGGTGGGGGCAAGGGCTCTGCCACCCTGGGTCTTAGGTTGGTCCATATTCATAGCTGAGGGTCACAGGGCACACGCCGTTCAGGAGGTGGAACTCCCTACGGCAGCTCAACAGAGTAGTGTACCCAGCATGGTTGTCCCCTGTTCCTTTACCTGGAGAAGGCTTCTCAGGGGACATGGGGGTTCAGGGGGACTGTCTGGGCAGAGCCAGCTGAGTGCCTTGGAGGGATGCTTCTGGGGTAAGTGGAGATAAGAGCAGAAGCCTCAGGAGAAGGTGATGCATCCATTGCCTGCCCCCACAGCCTGTTTCCATGTACAAGGTCCCAGCCCTGCAGTTAACAGTCCACCTGTAGGTGGGGTGCGTGAGGTCCCCACTCTCCACTCCACCAGGTGAGATGGTCCCTGCTCCTTCAGTGGCCATGTCCACACCCTGTGCAGAAGTAGAACCAGTGCAGACCCAACTTCTAGGATCCCCTTCTTACTTCATTCTGCTCCACGATTTTTTTTTCTTGAGGGCACCTTGGAGCAAGCCATCTTTTCATAGACCACCAATGCCTAGCCAAGCATCACGGAACTACTCTTCCACAATTAAACTTTCTAGTCTGCAGTCATAACATGTCTATAAATAAAGCACAGTTTTCATTAAGTTCGCTCTCTGAGGGGGGAAAAAACTCCTAGAATCCAAACAGCACGGGTGGAATCAAACAAAGCCTTCTTCACAAAGGCTCTTGGGATCCTGGGAAGCCCCCTTTCTCAGGAAAAGCCTCCACTCAGAGAGGGGTTTTGCATGGCTGTTGGAGGCTTTCGAGACCCTTGGTGGGCGTGAACATGAGAAGGTCTTTCTCGAGGCTGAGGAAGAGCTGTGGAGAGGAATAGATGCTGCAGAGGCCAAGCTTGGCTGCCAGCTGAAGAGACAGATCTCATCCCCATTGAAACGGTAATTGCTTCACTGGGTCATCACTTTGAAAAATAATGTTGCAAGAGGCACAGAAGCAACTGGCTGCGAACAGCGCACAGGAGGAGCACACAGGGCTGCTGCTCAGAGAGGGGCCTCGGCAGCTGGACATCTAGAGCCACCGGGCCACAGGGCACTCCAAGAGGGATTCTCCACTCCTGAGCTGGAAGCTGGGGACAGGCCCTGGACCTGGTGGGGGAGGCCGGACACTCCAATATTCTGGCCCGTGGTGGCGGCTGCCACCTCTGGGAGCTGCCCTCAAGGAGTGTTCAGGACTCAAGTTAACACTCTGAGAGGCTACTCCAGAGCACCTTCGCCACTGAATCCCCTTCTGGCTTCACCATGCTGGGAGGTAGACATTATCACCCTCATCTGACAGACAAGAAAACTAAGGTGAAAGGGAGATTAAGTAACATGGCCAAGCCTCAGTCCTGTGCTAGCCTGAGACAGTCCAGTCCTGGATGAACCATTGGAGTTTTGAGTTTGGGGAGGGACAGTGCATAGATCAGCCCGGACACCTCCCCAAGCTCTAACCGCCCTGTCCTGTTCCACCTCCCTGCCCCACCAGGAAGCCACACTTGTAGTCGCTGTGCCCTAGGGATTTCTCCCAGGTTCCAGTACACTCTGGGTGACTGACCCATAGGAAACCTCTGTGCAGTTTTCTGTGTGTGATCGCCTATTTGTCTATCTGGTCAACAGATAATAACATAATGATAACAAGAAAGCTAGGCAACACATATGTTTGTAATGTCCCAGCCACTAAGTTGGCATTAAATAGTATTAAATTTATAATTTTTGGCTTCCCAGGTGGCTCAGTGGTAAAGGATCTGCCTGCCAATGCAGGAGACTCAGGTTTGATCCCTGGGTCGAGATGATCCATTGGAGGAGGGCGTGGTAACCCACTCCAGTATTCTTGCCTGGAGAAACCCATGGGCAGAGGAGCCTGATGGACTACAGCTCATGGGGTTGCAAAGAGTCGGACACGAGTGAGCACACATACCCAGTACAGTCACCAAGTTAAGCAGTATCTTGCATGACCCTCAGAGTCTGAAGGAGACACTGCTATAATCCCCATTTTACATATGAGGCTTGTACAGACAAGTCACCTGTGGTGAGGTGGAGTCTGGAATCCGGGGGCCCCCACTTTTAACTCCCACACGTCTACAGTTGTTTTCAGAAAACCCAGTTCACAGAAATCTGATAGTTCAGGGACAAATCATCCACATAACAAAAGGATCTTTCACTTTGGGAAAGGACCCACCTAGGGTTGGGCCACGCTTCCTTAATGCATTTAAAACCTGGTCTGGTTTACAGTGTCCTGCCTGTGACCTGATGGGAAGCTATGGGAACCCTGGGTGCCCCAGCTGCTGTCCTGCCAATTTCCCTACAGGGAAGAAGGCTCAGTGTTCTGGGTCTAGGAATTCTGGGTTGGTTGGTGCCCTTCTGTCTGGCTGGGCTTCACCATCTACCCTTGGAGAGGAGTCCAGGACACTCTTCTTGGGGCAGAGATGCGCACTCGGGCCCAGACCTGCTTGGTGACCTTGAGTGGGCTCAGCCACTCACACTCTGCTGGAGGTAACCCTGGCCACGGTGACCCGCCCTTGCTGGAGTTTCCAGGTGTAACTAATTAACGATGTAAAGCACTTAGAGACACAATCGCCTGATGGCTGGAGCCCATAAATTACCAGAGATGGAGCCCTGAGCATTTTGATGCTTCACTTGTGCTTGTTCTCAGTAATAAATAATTATCTTCTTAGACCTACAGCCCAACTCCACAACCAAACGTTCCCCCACTCCTCCCAGCCTGGAGGAGTCAGGCATGGACCCCTATTGCTGGGCTTCTCGAAGGTCATAGGCAACAACCAAATGCAACGCTTGGCCTCTGATTAGACACTAGTCTGAAGAGACGATTCTATAAGCCATATTTGGGGAAATTTGAATGTAGATAAGGTACTAGACTGTGTCAGGGATTATATGTTAGGTACAATAATTACTGTGATGGTTAATTTCATGTGACAACTTGACTGGGCCCCAGGGTGTTCAGACATGTGGTCAAACATTATTCTCTGTGTGTCTGAGAGGGTTTTTTGGATGAATAGGTAGACTGAGTAAATCAGACTGCCCTTTCTTACGTGGGGAGACCCATCTGCCCAGTCGAAGGCCTGAATAAAACCAAAAGGTTGTCAGGCTGACCCATGAGTAACAGGGCATGCTTCCTGCCTGCCTGCTTGAGCTGGGACACTGGACCAAACCATCAGCTCTTCCTGGGTGTCAAGGCTGCTGGCTTTCACAACGGAACTTCTCCTGGGCCTCCAACTTGCTAGCAATTAATACCAGTCTTAGGATTTCTCAGCCTCCGGAATCACATGAGTGAATTCCTTACAATAACTCTTTATGTACCTACATACATCCTGTTTCTCCTGTTTCTCTGGAGAACCCCTATTAATACAATGGAATTATGATTATGTATCAGTAGTATCTTATTTTTCAGAGACGTATATTGAAATAAGTATGGGTAAAATGTAATAATGTCTGTAATTTATTTTTAAATACTTCAGAAGTAAAAAGCAGATGAAGCACATACGACAGGATGTAAACAGTAGTTCAATCCGGGTGACAGGCACGAGAGTGTTCCCTGTGTTGCTGTAATACATGTCATAGTATACATGCCCATTATCCCGTTCATTCTACTTTTCCGTATATATATTTTCATAATACAAAGTTTAAAAACAACACAAACAAGACAAACATGATTTCTGAGACCTGCTCTAGCCAAAGGCACAATTTTCCCTCATAAGCTAAAGGCTGAGGGAGATGAGTACGTGACTGAGGAAGCAGAGCCTGGGGGAGGGGTGCTGGAAGCAGAGAGTCTGATACTAGTGTACAGACTGAGGAGGACAGGCACCCAGCAAGCAGACCTGTTGTAGCCACGCGTTCCGGGAAACAAACTCACTCAGAAGGACAATGCAGATAGTGGGGTGCCGTTTATTTCACCGGCGCGCCCAAGGCAGAGTCTCCTCTTAGCCAAGGACCCCGACCAGCATTTGTGAAAATCTTTTATACCCCATGTGTACGTGTCCAAACCCACGACTCCAAATTCCTTGAGACTTACATAAACCAAGGAAAATACAATCCCAATAACCCCATCATTCACGTGCTATGTGCTCATGCTATGTGCTCAAACAGTCAAACAATTAGCCAATAATCAATAAGCCTGAGGTTATACTCTGATAGATAGAGAAAAATTTATGGCCTGTCTGGAGGAAGGGGTGATTAGTGTATGTTTTCTCTTAGGCGATGAGTAACCGAGATATGATCTTCACCTGTCTGGAGGGGTCTTATCCTTCTGTTGTTTTCATAGGCACTAAACACAGAGTTCAGAGTCCGTTGGAAAGGTGGCCGAGCATGATCAGCATGAACAGCCTAAGATGGAGTCCAGGCCCTATGAATTCCTTCTTCAGACCTAAATATATGTGAGGGTGTTGCTTCCTTAATAGGAGTTTATGTCTCACTTGCCTGTCAGTTTCAAGCAAGTGTCCAGGAAGTGAACAGCATCCTCCACACCATGATTCAAGGCCCCAGGATCATTATTTCTGCGGCTCTACCATCTCTTACAGCCTTTGGTCATCTTCATACAGCTGATGAAAGGACAAAGAATCTGGCCCTTGAAGCGACATCTTTCTCTTCCATTCACATTCTACTATTTTGAATCTATTTTGTTAGTCACAAAAAAAAGCTAGTCACACAGTCATGCTTAGGTGCATGGAATAGGGGTAGGGAAATGGGGATATAGCTGGAGAAGGTTCCTGGATGGGCTTTCCAGATACTGCTCTTTGCAATGGCTGTGGGAGGGTGGATTTTGGTGGGCAGCCAGCCCCCTCTGCCATACACAGCTTTGGCTTAGGTGTGGTTGAGCTAGTGATAGAATCACTGTGGTTTTAGAGCAAATAATGAGTCCCCCAAGGGAACAAGAACAAGTTGAGCAGGAGCCCCCATTCTGAGTCTGGCCTCATACTCAGACACACTGTAGGAGACCACCAAGTGAGCAGTGAGGCCCCAGCCTCTAGGAACCACCAGATATATTGGAACTCTAATGCATGAGATCAGCAGTCACCAGCCCAAGGCAGGAGATAATCAAATGCTGAGTGGTGCCTGGCACAAAGATGAGAGTGTAAATTTTGGGAGAAAAGGAACTGTTTCTGTATGTTGCTGGCTGACTCTTCTGTGCCCGGCACAAGGACTGGCATGGAGCCCCACCTCAGAAGACCTCCGCTGGCTCAAATTAAACTGCCTGGAGGAGACAGGGCAGAAAAGGGGGAAGGGGTGGCCCTGAGTGTTCTGTTGACCTTCCTTGGAAGGATTTCTGGAGATGGAGGATTAATTAAATAAAGGCCTGAGGCCGAACCAAATCCATCAAGCAATACGAACAGCATGGACTGTCTGGCCAGAGGGTAGCAGGAGTCCTTCAGGGTGCTGGGGAGCTGACTGGGCTCTTTTCCTCCATGACCCTGATCATCGGTAGTGATATATGTGAAACTATTGCACTAGACCAAGAGCTCCCTGAGGGCCGAAGCCTATCTTCCCAGGCATCACTGAGCCTGCAGGCCCTGACCCATGCTAGGTGCTTAGTGAATGAGTGCAAGGCCTGCTAATGGGACGGTCAGCCGCTATCTGCACCATGAAGCTGCCCAGGGCAGGGAGGTGGCCCTCCACCTGTCTGCCCATTCTGCCTGGAGCTGGATTTTACCTCCAGCCAGAACTTCCTTTGTTTGCTCATTAAGTTAATGTTTATTGTGCTCCACCAAGGGACCTTAAGAGGCCTGTAAGTTTCCTTCTCCTGTACAAGCAAACTCATATCTGTCCTAAATGTCCTCATTTACCTCAGGTAATTAGTACAGTGGACCCCATCCTGGTGCTTCATACTCCCCTACCTCCAAGCCCCGCCAGCAGCAGCAGCCAGCCTGCTATGGTAACCCCCACCCACCCACCATGTCTCTAGAGAAAACCTGAGGACTTCCCTGGCAAGGACAGGGGGACAAGGGTTAGCTAGTGGATCTGAGGTTCCTCCAGGGGCCTCTGCAGCTGCTCCGGCTCCTTCAGGGAACATTAGCCCCATCTGTGAGCTACTCATCTGGCTTGCTTTCTCATCCCCTTCTCATTGGTTGGAACACTGATGCATTTGGGAATCATTTCTTAATTAGAAAACACATGCAAACAGCATCAAACATTCATGAGAGTGCAGGGGAGGGTCTCTTACAAACAAACTTTGACTAAAGTGTGGCTGAGCCCTCTCCCCACCGCCCAGCTGTGTTGTCCCCACCGTCCCTCTGGGCTGGTCGGCCAGGACAACTCCCTGTAGCCGCATTCAGCAAGGCCTCCGGACCAGAGCCTACTGACGGCTGTGCCGCTGGGCCCAGGACTTTGCAGCCTGTTTCCACCCTAACAATGGACTTTCTTTGCTGTCCATTTATCCTCATATTGATTTTGCTATAAACCCACACGGCACTCCCCTCCCAGGCCAGAGGGAGAAACCTCCATTGATTATATTGGAAGAAGGTTTGTTGTAAAAAAGCGAAATGCCTAAACCATCGAAATGAAGTAAGCTTTTTGAGGGTCCATAAATCACCCACGATAATGCCGCAAATGAACAGGGCTTCTTAAACACCCGGAAAATACGACACCATAAAACAGTTCTGACAAGAAATCACAGCCCCTCTCTCTCTGTAGCTGCCATTTGAAAAGCGCCATCAATAACAGTTATTGCTGTTTGGTAAGCAAAAGAGGGAAGTTGTGTCGGACTCCTTTTGAAAGTTCTCTCAAAGTCACTTTGCTCGAATGGCAGTGTGGCATTTCTTCACACAGTAAATACATCCCAATTATGAGCGTGTCATGTTGGCTTTTACAGTTCACTAATCACAAACTTTTTTGTATGTCATTGCCAACCAGTGTCTCCCTAATCGGGATTTATGATTTCGTTTGCCCGTTAGTGGCGATCAGGAGTGTCATAGCAATGTCCCAACTTTAGAGCTGGAGGGCTCACCTCGGGCCCAAGGTCATTTCCTCCTGCCCTCCTCTAGTCTGAAGGCCAAGGTTCTGCCTGTCCCAGGGAGCGACGGGTGGGGGCTTATGCAGAAACACTCCTCTGGAGTCCCCTCATCCCCAGGGCCCAGGTCATGAGGCACCCTGGTCTGGTTCACCTCTGAGGGCCCACCTTCTCAAAAGCTCCAAACCACTCAGGGGGCAAAAATACTCAGCAAAGCCTGCAGTCAGACACATCTCAAAAGGGAATCAGCTTTGGCTCTTCTAAAAGAGATGCTGAGCCCAGAGTGCCTGTCTCTTCCCTGAGTCACCAGGCAGCCACCAGGCTGGGTTTGCAACCAGCCTGCCTCTCAGCCCTTTGGGGCTCATGCCATGCCCTCTAGTAGACACACGTCATCAAGTCATCAAACAGGCTCTAGCCTCCAGGCCTCGTAGAGCCAGGCTCTTTCAGAACCCCTGGCCTCTCCAGCCCTCATCTGGTTTTGTGGTTCGGCCCAAGTGCACGCTCTGACTGCTCCCCAGCCCAGCAATGTCAGAATTCGTCAGCCAAAATTCACCGCTGCGATGACAGTGGCTCCAGACCAGCACATCGGTATCACCTTAGTGTTGCCCTGGGCTCCAATCCTTCAGTGCTCCCACTCCAGTCCTGTGGCTGAGAGTACACGCCAGGGAACAGAGGATGCAGACCAAGGATGCCACCAGGCACCTCCTGCACTGGGCAGGGCCATCAGACTGGGTGGCAGCGCCCTGGGCGAGGCAGCCTGCAGACCCCTGGATGCAGGTCCCAGAGCAGGCCACTACACGTCTGGGGGTTACATCAGACCACAGCAAATGCCACAGAGCCAGGGCCACAGTCATCAGGAACACAGGGCAGAGCTGGGCCTATCAAGACCTTAGAAAACTCAAGCAGTGACTCCAGATCAAAACAAAACAGATCATACCAAAATGTAAGATGACCTCGCACCACTCTGTGGTAAATACTTGCATGCTTTATTCAGGCAAAGTTTTCTCTTGGTGCCTGCATGAGTTTCCAAGGCCTGCCTTAACCAAGCACTACAAACTGGGTAGCTTAAAACAACAGGAATTTATTCTCTCACAGTTCTGGAGGCCAGGAGTCAAAAATCAAGGTGTTCACAAGCCTATGGGAATTTTGCTGTATGATTCAGGGTACTCAAACTGGGGCTCTGTAAAAACCTAGAGGGGTCGGGTGGGGTAGGAGGTGGAAGGGAGGTTCAAGAGGGAGGGGACATATGTATACCTATGGCTGATTCATATTGATGCATGGCAGAAACCAATGCAATATTGTAAAAGCAATTATATTTCAATTAAAATAAATACATTTTTTACAATCCACTCAAAAAGTGGGCAAAAGACCTAACAGACATTTCTCCAGAGAAGACACACAGATGGCTAATAAACATAAGAAGAGATGCTCAACATCACTCATTATTACAGAAATACAAATCAAAACTACAATGATATCACCTCGGCCCAGACAGAATGGCCATGATCAAAAGATCCACAAACAAGGGCTGGAGAATGTATGGAGAAAAGGGAAGCCTCCTACACTGCTGGTAAGAATGTAAATTGATACAGTCACTATGGAAAACAGTATGGAGATTCCTTAAAAAAAACTAGGAATAAAACCACCATATGACCCAGCAATACCACTTCTAGGCATATACCCTGAAGAAACCAAAACTGAAAAAAGACACATGTACCCCAATGTGCATTGCAGCACTAGGTACAATAGCCAAGACTTGGAAGCGACCTAGAAGTCCACTGACAGAGGAATGGATAAAGAAGCTGCGGTGCATTTATACAATGGAATACTACCTAGCCGTAACAAGAATGCATTTGAGTCCGTTCTGATGAGGTGGATGAACCTAGAGCATGTTACACAGAGTGAAGTAAGTCAGAAAGAGAAGAACAAATATCATATATTAATGCATATATAGAGAATCTAGAAGGATGGTACTGACGAATCAGTTCGCAGAGCAGCAATGGAGATGCAGCCATAGAGAACAGACTTATGGACAGGGGTGGGGGAGAAGAACGTGAGATGAATGGAGAGAGTAGCATGGATGCATATACACTGACATATGTAAATAGATAGCCAACGGGAATTTGCTGTATGACTCAGGGAACTCAAACTGGGGTTCTGTAATAACCTAGAGGAGTGGGAATGGGCGGGAGGTGGGAGGGAGATTCAAGTGTGAGGGGACATATGTATACCAATGGTTAATTCATGTTGATGTATGATAGAAATTAAATCAATGTTGTAAACCAATCATCAATCAATTAAAAATAAATAAATAAATAAATTTTTAAATAAAATAATTTTGTAATGGGTGTTTACAGAGCCAGGCTCCCCAAAAGACTTTGGGGCTATCCTTCCTGCCTCTTCCAGCTTCTGGTGGCTCCAGGCCTTCCTGGACTTCTGGCTGCAGAACAATAATCTCTGCCTCTGTTTTTACATGGCCTCCTCCGTGTCTGTCTTTCTTCTCTAGCTCTCACAAGGGTACTTGCTATTGGGTTTAGGGCCGAGGTAGGTTTTCCTGGTGGCTCAGGGGTAAAGAACCTGCCTGCCAAAGCAGGAGACCCAAGAGACGTGGGTTCGATCCCTGGGTTGCGAAGATCCCCTGGAGGAGGACATGGCAACCCACTCCAGTATTCTCCCCTGGAGAATCCCCACAGACAGAGGAGCCTGGCAGGCTAGAGTCCATGGGGCCACAGAGTCAGACATGACTGAAGCGACTGAGAACACACGTACAGTCCAGGATGCTCTCAAGGTCTTTGACTTAACTACATGACAAAGATCCTTTTTTCCCCAAAAGGTCACATTCACAAATCCCAGAACATGGACATAGCTTCTAGGGGGCCCAGTTCAGCAAAAGCAAGTGCCTTGGCTTTGCAGGTACCTTAGTCCATGCTTAGCACTCTGGATGACGGAGAGCACCTTTGTTGAGCCCTGGATTTGTGACTAATGCTAATATCATTAGCTATTACTAAGACTTAACAGGTGCCAGTCACTGTGCTGAATTCACACCCTTTAGCCCAGCTAGCCCTCCCAACTGGCCTGGGAGATGGAAACTATGTCATGTCCATTGTACAGAGGGAGAAATAAGCTCTGAGACACAAATGAAGTTGTTCAAAATCATTATTCAACATGTCAATCATAAATCTAGGGTTCAAACAAGGTTCTCTGGTTCTTTCTTGGAAAAACTATACAGTGCTATGGACACCTGTGGGCCCGTGTTAACATCTTCTTGTGTGTGTGTGTGTGTGTGCACTCAGTCGTTCAGTCCTGTCCAACTCTTTGCAACCCTATGGACTATAGCCTGCCAGGCTCCTGTCCATGGGATTCTCCAAGCAAGAATACTGGAATGGATTGTCATTTCCTTCTCCAGGGGATCTTCTCAACCCAGGGATCAGATGCGTCTCTTGGATCTCCTGCATTGGCAGGTGGATTCTTTCCCACAGAGCTTCTTACCCACTCCATTTTTCCCTCCTTATATATACAAAAACATGGTTTTGTTTTTATTTTTTTCTTTGATTATTATTATGGACTCTAGGATTTTTCCCCCATTAAACGTCTTAGAATTTCCATGATCATCATTACTCTTTTTGTTACTAAATTTGTCCCAAATTTGACCCTTGGAATCCCCTTATGGCTGGTTCTTATGTCTTTCAAACATGACCCCATTAAACCTTTGATAAGTTCCTTGCTTTCCAGTCTATGATATTCCAGGTCCACTTTGTACTTTCCCTGCTCTAGAAACAGCATCAGCTGTTCACAGCTTAACAGACTTAACCTCCCAGCACATCAGGAGGAGTTCTGACTCAGCAACCCCCGATTTGCTCTGGAGCTTCTTATGGGGCCAGGGATTGGGGATGGGGGGGTCGGGGGAGGCACAAAACTTCTCAGGAGTGATGGGTATCTCCTTCCAGGTCTAGATGTTAAGGCAGTTCAAGGGGATGGATCATCTCTGGTCTCCAGGGCAAAGAAATGACTCTCTGCAGTGCAATTTTCCTGAAAAAGACACAATGCAAGAGTCCTCCTCTAGACCAAGAGAGTAGGAATTGAGGGGTTTGGGGCTGGAATCTGTGCAGCAGCTCACACACCACCCACTCTCTCCTTCCCTCCCAGTGCCCGCTTCTCCCTGGCTCCCCTCCAGGGAGGACTCAACCTTGCTTCTCCTCTGAGCTCCTGGGCACAGGCTCTCCCCCACCCATGGAGCATGGAGGCCACCATCTGGCCCTCTAGGCTCTGAGCCGCTCAAGTACAGGTGGTGTGGGGTCTGCATCGAGAGTCACAGTAGGTGCACAAGTGGGCTATGACTGTCTGCAAGTGCTGTTTTCTCTGCCTCTTTTTAGTATTATCTCAGGGCTTGTGATTGGTTCTGATCGTTCAGCCTCAGGGCATGCAGAGCTCTTGCTTTTGGTAATTACCCCAAATCCTCCCAGCTTCAGACACAGGTAGCCGTTGCTCTGTGCAATGGGGTCTGGATGGTGATCATTTGTGACTTATATTAATATTTACAACAATAACATTTTTCATGGGTAAGGTGGGTTGGTTTTTTTTTTTTTTGGTCACTGCAGGAAATGAAATGCAAATTAACAACTGTAAAGATTATAACATAATGAAATAGGACATAAATGATGAACTAATGAATTAAGTGACTCCAAGGCATGGAGGGAAAAAATGCTCTTCAAAAGCAAACATGTAGATGGAGCAAGAGATTAGTAGTCTGGGGAGAGGGCCACCCAGCCCGGGGGATGGTCTCTCTCAATACTTTATCGGACTCAATGGCTCTCCTCTGTCCAGCCAGTTGCTTTAGCCAAAACAAAACAAAACAGGAATCCTCCTTGACACCACTCTCTGCACATCCTGTCAAGTCAATGTGTCACAATTCTTAAAGATTTCCACTTCCCTTGAACCAGCGCCCTGCCTACTCCTGAGTTCAGGAGCCCATTCCCCTAATACCCCTCCCCACCCTTCCGGGGGCCTCAGCCCCTCCAGTTCACCTCTCTCAGTCACTGGTGCAAAGTATAAGTACGTGCCTGTCATTCCTCCTTTTAAAAAAAATTAATCAATAAAGTGAAGGACAGGGAAGCCTGGCACGCTGCTGTTCATGGGGTTGCAAAGAGTCAGACGTGACTGAGCGACTAAAAATGACAACAAATCAATAAAGCAAATAATAAGAAAAATAATACTTTCAAATAATAAAAAGCAAAGCAAATAATAAATCACCAAACAATAAATATCCTCTCCAGTGATTCTCCATTGCTTTCTCCTTAGTCTCTCTTTGTTCAGCCTCAGATAAAGGAAACTACTGAAAGACGTCCCTATGAAAGAAGGCTCAGTGCCCCATGGAACAGGTGTGCAACACTGGAAAAGAGGAGCCTCAGAATGGCAGTGGGAGGTGTTCTCCACATGGACAGTATCAGAAGAGGGGTGCATCACTGCTTTAGTCAAAACTTTTTGGTTGCAAATTCAGAAATCCAGTTCAAAGTGACTTAACAAAGATGGGAAACTAAAAGTCGAGGGATTTCGGGCACGGTGGGATCCAGGGCAGAGATGATGCCTTCAGGGCTCTGTCTCCCACCATGTCTCCTCGGTTTTGATTCTGTGCTGGCTGTTCACTCTTATGGGTAAAATGTCTTCTAACAGCTCCAGCTAAGAACCATGAGGCAAAAGAGAGCATGTTTCTTATTCTTTGTAATTCCAATAAGGGCCCTAAGTGTACTCCAACTAGACCAACTTTGGTCATGCATGTGAACCAAGCACTGAGAAATGAAAAAATGCAATAGGTGTCTTCCTCGAAAACAGCTTCCAGCAAGCATGTCCTCCTGGTTTCCCCTCCTACCTCCCTGGTGCCTTCTTTTCAGAATCTTTGTCAGTTTCTTCCCATCTCTCCCACTATTCAACATTGGCCAGTTGAGGACACAAACTTCAAGCATCTTCTTCTACTAACAATCCTTCACTTGTGATATCATCCAGTCTCATGACTTTAAATGCACTCCATCTGCTGACCCTCCAACTTGATTTCTCCATCCCAGACTCGCTCCCCAGCTCCAGGGTCTCTTGACAGCATCACTCTGGTTTCTAACGGACATCACAAACCTTACATTTCCAGGATGGAAAGCCTGTCTTTTTGCTCCAAGCCTGCTCTTCATACATCATCCACTTCTCAGTGGAAATCCATCCTTCTATTTGCATATGCCACAAACACCCTTACTTCCTCTCTCTCTCCATATCCAAATGATCAGCAAATATGTCAAAATCTGACCCCTTCCACTTCCTCTTCCCCAGTCCAGGCACCCAGTGCCATTTCTCATCTGGGTTACACTGAGCCAGCTTTCCAGGAGGCCGCCCTGCTTCCACCCTTGCCCCACCGTCCATTCTCAACAAAGTGCTCCTGTCCAAACATGGGTGAGGCACCATCACTGCTCTGCTCAGAACCCTGCAGGGGAAGTCTGAGGTCAGGGTGCCAGCATGGTTGCATTCTACTGACAGCTCTCTTCCTGGTTTACAGATAGTCTCCTCGCTGTGTGCTCACACAGTGGAGAGAGGCAGTTCTGACATGTCTTCCTCGTTTCACACGGGCATTAATCTTATCATGGGGTCCACACCCTGAGGACTTCATTTCAACCTAATTACCTACCAAAGGCCCCACTTCCCAGAAAACCATCACTTTGTGGGGTGGGGCTTCAGCATGTGAATTTGGAGGAGCCACAAATATTTGGTCCCTAACACCACACTGAGGTGAGGTGCTGCTGCTGCTGCTAAGTCACTTCAGTAGTGTCCGACTCTGTGCGACACCATAGACGGCAGCCCACCAGGTTCCCCCGTCCCTGGGATTCTCCAGGCAAGAACACTGGAGTGGGTTGCCATTTCCTTCTCCAATGCATGAAAGTGAAAAGTGAAAGTGAAATTGCTCAGTTGTGTCCGACTCTTAGCGACCCCATGGACTGCAGGCCACCAGGCTCCTCCGTCCATGGGATTTTCCAGGCAAGAGTACTGGAGTGGGGTGCCATTGCCTTCTCCAGAGGTGAGGTGCTAGTAGACTGAATTTCTGCACTCATAGGGAAGGGAAAGGGGCACACTCACCCTTTAGTCTCACCAGGCTGGGGCCAGTGCTGGCCCTCACCCAGGCGCTAACACCTCACTCCATATCCTCTGTGATGGCTCATCTCTAACCCCGTTGGCCTCTCTACAGTCATCAGCCCAGGGCACCACACTGGACCTTCCTGGCCCAGCAAGCTGGGCTCACTCTCTGGCCCAACATGCCCAGATACAGGCCCAGAGAGCTGCCTGGGGATGGCATAACGTTGAAGCAGACACTTCCAAGGTCCAAGGAGGCCCACTCAGGCCATAAATCTAGGCTGGGTGGCGTCTCACTCTCTCAGACGCTAGGGGAACCTCGCGTGGGAAACTGGGGAACTGCATGGATGGGTACCAGGCTGGCAGATTGTCCCCCAGTGCCTCCTCTCAGGCAGCCTGAGCAGATGAGCCCTTACAAACACCGATTCTATTTTCATACAAATGTCTGTAGTTGTGGCAAATACACAACTGGGAGACAGAAATATGACATAAAAGCCAAGTCAATTCTGCAAAAGGTGCTTCCTGGTGTTCAGGGGGCTTCAGAGAGCCGTGTTAGCCACCTGTCAGAAACAGTGAGGGAGCCAGATGGAGCTCTTTGGAGAAGCATCAAACAAGTTGGAGATGAATCTTCATGGAAAGGGGTAATGCAATCAGGCCCAGGGAGCCACTGGTAGGGGTAGGCAGTGCTATTCAGGAAAGCAAATAATTAACAAGAGTCTGCTCCACTCAGCTTAGGAGGGCAGCTGCCGCCACAGTACTCAGCTCTCTCCTGAACCACCAGTGCGCCTAGCTACTGCACCCTTCCTCCTGGGGAGCCCAGTGATTCCTGAGAACATCACCGAGTCCAGAAGCCCAGGAGGACTCGGTACCAGATCTGAGGCTTTGCATGAATTTCCTGCCCTGTGCCTTCCTCCTCTCCAGTTATTATCTGAAAATGGCAAATGAGGGCTCTTCTTGTGAGGAGAAACCAAAGAACTGATGGAGTCCAAGTCATCTACTGCAGCATGAAGTGAAGTGAAGTGAAAGTTGCTCCATCATGTCTGACTCTTTGCGACCCCATGGATTATACAGTCCATGGAATTCTCCAGGCCAGAATAACGGAGTGGGTAGCCTTCCCCTTCTCCAGGGGATCTTCCCCACCCAGGGAACGAACCCTGGTCTCCCGCATTGCAGGCAGATTATTTACCAGCTGAGCCAGGACTGCAGCATGGTTATTCTTTAATAGAAATGAAGGGAAGGAGTGAGGAGGGAGGTTTCTAAGGTCCAAAGTCACAGGCAAAGCCAGTGCTCCAGGAAGTTAAAAGGGTGGCCTTGCTGCAGGGCTCCTTGGATATGCTGATGAACATGCAGGTGACATATTCCCTTACACCCTCTATGCAAGAGAGCAGCGTTTGCTGATTTTTTTCACAAAGCTACTTGAGGGCCCAAAGTTCTCAGAGCACATTCTGGAAAACACTGGGTGGGCCAGCTGTTTTCTTTTTCAATGTCAAAATTAGCAAGTCCTAATTAATGTTCCTCACTGATCCAGGCTACAAAACCTGGACTTCAGGCAGGAGTCAGGCTCACCCACCAGACTGTGGCATCAAGGACATGTCGTTTCACCTGTGCTGCCTCAGTGTTCCCATCAGTCACACAGTAGCCGTTAACACCTGCACGCTTCAACCCACAAAATGCCCCCTGCACATACTCTCCAGCATCGTGGTCTCACTTTGCTTCTTCTTCTGCACCTCAGGCTTTGGCAGGAAGAATATTCTGGAAAGGTGGCCCAGCAGCTTTGCAGGATCCAGAGACCAGAGAGAGCCCAGAGTGTGTGGTGGTGACCAAGGATTTGCCAGTGCCACCTACAACTTGGGTCTTGCTTCTCAAAGCATCTCTGGAGGCTGTGGGAGACCATGGGAGCCGTTCCAGAAGCACCAGGGGTGTCCTTATTCCAGGGTAGCTTGGGCAGGGCCTGGGGCTGGCCAAGCTCCTCCAGGCACAGTGAATCCCTTGCCAAGAGGAGTGTTTTTGCAGAGGCTCAGAGCCCAACCGTGAGTCACAGCAGGGCCCCCACATGAGAGTGTGACCACCCTGCTGGCACTTTCAAGGCTCCTTCTCACTGCGTGGATGCAGTAGGTGGAGGGAGACAGCAGCTCTCAGCTGAATAAATGCAGAGGAAGTGTGAGGCGCAACAGTCCTGAATTGGGAGCATCTGAACACCCACTGGCAAGCTGGGGTGCTTGAAACACAAGGGGAGAAAGTGCAGTGCAGTGATGGGGGCAAGGGAGTGGCCTCTAGAGATACTGAAGAGGTGCTGTAGCCACTACCCGCCAACACACTCTGCACCACGGGGGGATTTGTTTTTGTTTGAGTCTAGTACTGCCACTTACTGACTCTGTGGCCATGGGTGATTGACTGGTTCTCTCTGTGCCTCGGTCCCCTCATCTGTCCAGTGGGGGCAGGAATAGTGTCCTTAAAAGGCCGCAGGGAAGGTGTGAATGAGATCACGTAAGTAGAGGGAAGTTTAGCTCTAAGTAGAAGAGAGCTCCAAAGATGGGCGTTTGCCTCTGGCTTTGGACCTTGAGATCAGGAGACCCCCTTGACTCCCAAGCAGAGGCTTTGCACGGTGACACCTGACAAATCACTTTATCAGAAACATACATACAGTTTGACATGCAAGGACATGTACTGCAGCATTACCCATAATAGCAACAAAACTGGAAACAACCCAAATTACCCAAAATAGGGAAAGTGTTATATGACTGCAGATCCACAGAGTGGAATACGGTGCAGCTGTTAAACCAAAGGCAGAAGTAAAACTCCCTTTACAAGTGAATCTCCAGCCTGTAAACCTCTAATACATATAAGGTGTGACTACAGGGTAAGATACCGAAATGTCAGTTGTGCCGACCTCTGCCTGAGGTTGGTTCCATGAAAATTTTTTCATTTTTTCCCAATTTTCTGAGACAAATTCCTTGAATAAAATGAGTTTGAAGAGTTTCACGCGCACGCCACCCACCAAGGCTGATGAGAAATCAAACATCTGTTGGGATTTAGGGAGGCCTCTTTTCCTTCCTAGAGTCGTGCAGTATTCTTGGGGCACCTGCACAGAGCAGAATATTCAAGAAGAAGAATCTAACACCTTCAGTCCTCTCTGGTCACCCCGATGTGGCATCTGTGGTGGAGCTCTGCGAGGCCCGTCTCACACACTGTCCTCCCTGAGGTCCTGCCCACCCTTAGGGGACGCCTAGGCGTGGGGCACTATCTCCGTTGTTCTAAAACCTGCAGATAAAACCACCAGCCTCTTCCTAGGTTTAGGAAAAGGGCCCTAAATGTTTCAGCGAGAACAAAACTGACCTATATTCAGATTAACTGCCGCCTGCGCCCTGTATTTCACACACACCTCGGAAAGGTGGACCAGGGACCAGGACGTTGGAGGACTGCTGCTCGGTGTGCGTGGCATTGGCAAAGGTCTATGGAAGGGCAGCTGGCATCCCAGCAGGAACTTCAGGAAGGCCTGGGGGAGGTTTGGGGTCTGGTGCAGGGCAGCGCAGGGCAGGGCAGGCCAGCAAGACTGCGGGGAGGGTGCAGAGGCTGCTGCGGTGAAGAGCACACTCGGAGTGGCTCACATGTCACTGTGAGAAGGTGGAGGCAAAGATCCTGATCCAAGGGCAGAACCATGGAGATCTGGAATATGTGACTCTGGGCCACATCTTTCTATCTGGCCCCTGGTTCCCCAAGGCCCTCCATGAGCCTGGTTCCAGAGTCTAGGGATGGGGGGCAGCAGCGGACACTCTGAGAGGTTCCCACTTCCCAGAAACCTGAGCCTGCCCCTACCAGGATCAGTCCATACCTCTGGTGGCTGGGTTCCAGGCCTTGCAACCCCTCGTCCAAGGACACTCACATTTATGTTCTTTATCAGGTCAGAAAACGGGGCTGTGCTCTAGAGGGAGTAAGCTTGATTTGGTCTAAACATAGCAGGGGCAGACTCAAGAAGCACCCACAGCAATGTGCCAGCTGGGGGAAACCTTTCATCTGTCTCAAGCTCTCAATGAGCCCCCTGCACACGTGACTATCTGTCCTGTCTCAGCCTGTGTCCCCCCCTCCACTTAGAGCAAGAGCTCTACGACCTGAAATTAAGGCCTAATACTATGTGCTTCTCGACAGCTGGTGAAGAGGGGAGGTCCTCAAACAGCCAAACTGCTTTGCCCCTCCCTCAACCCGCCCCCACAGATAAAATGCCCTGACCAATAACCTTCCAAATCACAGGGGCCAGTCACAGTTCCTGCTTAACCCTGAGTAACCGGGCTCAGTTCCCTGCCAGTCACTAAATTGCTCAAACAGGCCAGTCACATCCTCCCACAGGAACGGAGGCCCCCTCACCCTCTTCATACTACAAAACCTGCCACTCATCAACCCTGGTTGTCCACTCCATTCCCACATGCAGCCTCCGTGTGGCCCTGCTTCCTGTGCGGCGTCCTCCTTCCCCAGGCTGGCCGTATACATGACCCATAAATTGTTGTCAGTCTCATCTGTCCAGTGCTGGCAGCTAAGTGTCCAACATTCCCACCATCCTAGGGTGAACAAATAGCAATGAAAACATCATTACATTCTCTCTGCCCTGAGATGCATGGTGGCCTAGGCAAAGCCAGCAAGAGGAGACACCCAGGAAAAGCACACAGGTCCAGACTGGGCCTAGGGCTCTGTCCCTGAGAAAGGCACTCTCCGCCAGGCTGCCCACAGCCAAGAGGTCTGAACCACTTCCACTTTTCTAGTCCTCTGATTAAAAAACAAAGACATTCCAAGATAGAGCTATAAACCTGTGGCATGTTTTAAAGACTTACATTTAACAAATTACTTCTTTCGACATTAAAATCTCACTTGCAATAATTCCTAAAGTCTGAATGTGAAAAGGTGGTTGTGAATGGGAGGCTTAGGTGCCTGCTCCCTGCCCTGGCACCAAGCTAGGTCCTGCACCCCATGGGGAGCACTGGGTCCACATGTGACTGGCCAGACCTGTCCCAGGGACCATTTGGCCAGGGCATCTCCAACTCCTTCTTTCTCCTGCCCTCCCTGCCCCTCCTCACCGCACCCCCCGCCCCCCTCCCCCCACATCCCATCATCCTCCTGCTTTCAGACCTCTGAGCTATGGAGACCTGGCTGGACCAACTGCCCCCCTGCTGGCCAGTTCTCTGCTTGCCCCTGGGACTTGCTGGGCTGTGGCTTACCAGGGGTGCCCAAATTCCAGCTCTCTGTCAGGGAAGCCAAATGATCTTGCCATCAAGCTGCTGATATGGAGCAAAGCCTGGATTCATCAGGAAAGACTAAGGTCTTTTGCAAGAACTGAGGGATTGGCCTCATCTCTGTCTCCTGACAAACCCTGGAGCCTTGTGTAACCCCTCCTGAAGTCTGGCAGCCTACACTGCGCAGGAACCCTCCCCTAGGAGGCTCCACCCCTCCACAGCCTGCCTTGTAGGCATAGGTTGTCTCCCTGACCCTCTGAATAACGCAATGGCACCAACCATGAACCAATGTACATCCATCATCCTGCTCCCATCACTCCTGCTGGCCAAAGATCTCAGCCCTGTGCTACCTGCTCGACATCCTTCATACACCCTGGTCTCAGAGAGACTTCAACTGACCCTTCCATCTCCTTCCACTGGCCTCAGCTGTTGCCAGATGTTTCCAGGGAGGTGGAGGAAGGTCTCAGCCATGGAGTATGGGTGCCTCTGGTCCTCAAGTAGTGTAGGCTCTGCTAGACAGTCCTTCTTTTATTCACTGCATACTCACTGCACACCTACTGCATGCCAAGCCCTGTGCAAGGGGTTAGCAATATGGGGAGAAATAAGCCGAACACTGCCCCTGCCCTCATGGAGCCTACAGTCTCACAAAGGTGGCAGACAGGCAGCCAACAGCAACACCAATGAGGACGCAATAATGATTAGAATCTGAGGTGCCCAAGAGAAACCCAGAGCCTTATGAGTGTGCCCTGGGGGCTGTCCTCCACTAGGGCAGAGGTGCAGAGGTTAGAGGAAGCCCACCTGCAGAAGTGAGGTCAGGATGCGAAGGTTGAGGGGAAGGGCAGTTAGGAGAGCAAGAAGAGGAAGGTGCTCTGGGCAGGGAGAGGAGTACTGTGTGGAACCCAGGGCTGGTGCTTATGAAGTTCCAAAGGAAGGTGCCTGGGGTTGCGGTGTGAGAAGCACAGTGGAGGTTTGGGGGTGCTGAGAGCAGGCCAGAGCCAGCCCCCTAGCCCTGGGACATGGTCCACTTGAGTGAATTGCTCAAGCAAAATCCTCTGAGATTTTGGGGGTCCCAGGGTCCCAGGACTGCCTCCGGCAGCTGGCTCCTTCCAAAACTGCCCCCACTGTGTCCTCCACTATCTCACAGTCTCCAAAGAGAAGCCAGTCAGGACAGAGGACCCAAAGATCAGCCCAGATGATGGACAGGGGCTGGGTAGGACCACAGGAGGGGGCTGGGGTGTCACTTCCCTCCGTGTAGCCAAAGCCGCTTCCAGGGGCTCCAACTCTGCTCCTCCAGGCCAGTCCTGGTGGTAATGACCACGGTGCGGAGTGGGCATGTGGGAGGAGGGTGCGAGCAGGGTGAGGGGCGCATGAAGCCAGGACTGCCTGCCGCACTCCAGACCCCCTGCCCCTCCCTGTACCACCAGCCTCGCTAGTCACACCCCAGATGGTACTTACTGTCAGCTCTGCTACTGGGTAATTAGGCTCCCAGAGGTGCTATATTTAAGGTTTTGTCAGCACTGCTATTTATAAAATGCTGCTTCTCAGGCATGGATTGGAAGCTCAAGGGGAGCTGGGGGTGGTGAGCACAGTGCTCCTCCAGAACTCAGAGCCACTGGCAGCCCAGGTTCAGGGCCACAGAGCTGGTGGGAACATGTAGGGTCACCACGGTAGACACAGCCCAGCAACATACCACCACCATCCTGGCTGCAGGGAGGCCAGTGTGCAGGGCAGGGCTGGTCTTCACCCACGCTGCTCTCTGCCTCACATCCCCTCATCCCCCTCCTGTCTTCAGTTGTTCAAACCCCACCGTCCTTCCGCATTCGGCTCAGCCGCCCCTCCCCCAGGCCTCCTTTGTGTCTGCAGCCCGCTTCACCTTGATGCCGAAGCTGGCTGTGTTCCTGGTTTACAGAAAGGCCTCTGCTCCACAGAGGCAAACAGCCAGGGGCTTTGTGTTTTATTTTCCTCTCATCCCCGCCTCCAAACGCACTCCACTGGATCTCCTTTCCTGTCGCTTGGAGACATCTCAGGCAAATCCTATAACTTTGGGGTCACTTCTCGCTGTAAGGATGATCTCATCTTCAGGTATTAAAAAGCCTTAGCCAGCCCCAGTTTAAATCCAAACTTTACACAATGGGAATGCACTTAACAAAGCTGAACTGTACAATTTTCAGTGGCCAAGATGGGGTCGGGGGTAGGGATAAACCAGGAGTTCGGGATCGACATGTATTTACTGCATGTGTGCTGAGTCACTTCAGTTGTGTCTGACTCTTTATGACCCCATGGACTGTAGCCCACCAGGCTCCTCTGCCCATGGGACTCTCCAGGCAAAAATACTGGAGTGGGTTGCCATGCCCTCCTCCAGAGGATCTTCCCAACCCAGGGATTGAACCCTCATCTCTTAGGTCTCCTGCATTAGCAGGCAGGTTCTTTACTACTGGTGCCACCTAGGAAGCCCGTGTACACATTACTATCCAAAATAAATAACCAACTAGGACCTACGGTATAGCACAGGGAACTCTACTCAATATTCTGTAATAACCTAAATGGGGAAAGAATTTGAAAAAGAATAGACGTATAACTGAATCACTTTGCTGTTCACCTGAAACTAAGACAACATTGTTCATCAACTATGCTCCAACATAAAATTTAAAAAAACAGGTTTTTGAAACAAAATGGTCAAGATGTTACATGTTATGTAATGTGTCATTTATCTCAATTAAGAATACATTTATTTAAGTTCCTTTTTTAAAAACTTTCACAACCAATTTTAGCCTTTTTGAAGCCCCTAACACAGGCCCATGCCTCAACTCAGGAACCGGTGGTCAGGGCATGTCATGTAACTACCTGTGGAGAAAGAAGCAGAATCAACAGGTATATACATGTGACAGAGAGGATGACTAAGGAACTGGCTCATGTGATTATGGAGACTGGCCAGCCAAAAATCTGATGTTCCAGTTCTAATGCCGTCAGGCAAGAGAATCTCTTACTCAAGAGAGAGTCTGCCTTTTGCTCCAGTCAGTCCACAGGGTGGATGAGGCCCATCCACACTGGGGAGGGCAGTCTGCCTGACTCAGCCCACCAATTCACATGTTTATCTTATCCACAAACACCCTCGCAGACACACCAGAATAATGTTCGAATCAACAAGTGGGCACCATGGCCAGTCACGTCAACACACAGCAAAGACAGCAGAAGAGAGTCAGGAAGCCCGGGTTCCACTGTTTCTGGCCCTTACTCCTTCCTTATCTCTCCAGGCCCGAGTTTCACGTCTCAGAGGATGAAACAAGGCCTGTGAACCTCTCCGTCCGCTATAAAGTGCTCTACGCTATGTGAGCTGTGGTGGTGGTGGCGGCAATCATTTTGACTATTTTAGCTGCTCTTGGCAAATGGCCAGAAGGTTGCGGAATGCCTTGGCAGGGTTCCTACCTGCAGCTGGGGTCATGGTGGGGGTGGAATAATTGCCAAATACCTTCCTGGCATGTTGATTTCCAGACGAGATTTATGGGCCCTGGGAGTCATTATTTCAGAGCAACTTAACAAAAAAAAAAGAAAGTAACCACGGCCTCATCATAAGCACTTATTTCACTGGAAAGTTGTTTGCAAAACACAACAGACATCAATAATGATGTTCACGGAGTTGTAAATCTTCTAAGCCTGCCTTCCCTTCCTGGGGACTAAGGCACTTGATTTGGTTCTCAAAGAGCTCAGAAGTTTCCAAATAGATAACAGAATCCCAGAGTCCATTAAGCAAGGTAATTTACAATAGTGGCAGGCCAAATTCAGGGAAATGCATTAGAGCAGCTTCCCATTTGGCTTGTAGAAAAGACATTATTCCGAGCACACACACAATGAATGCTGTTAGGCGACAATGAGGACACTGGTTAGCTCTCCCAATGAGTTTATTTACCCTCCTCACTGTGCAGTGCATTAAGTTTGAGTGAAAGTTGTACCACCAGATGAGATTCTCAAACCCTTGACTAGACACCTGGGACCTCATTTCCAACCCATTAAATAGGCATCACTGGACATTGTAACAAGGAGAAAGCAACTTCACTTAGAGCTCTGACTCAGACCTTAAGCCATCCCTGGTCAAAGGTGTGCAATAAAAAAACAATTTCAAACTTTGTACTTCAAGAGATCCTAGAGAGAGTTTGCTGCTGCTCCTGCTAAGTCGCTTCAGTCGTGTCCGACTCTGTGCGACCCCATAGACGGCAGCCCACCAGGCTCCCCCGTCCTGGGATTCTCCAGGCAAGAACACTGGAGTGGGTTGCCATTTCCTTCTCCAATGCATGAAAGTGAAAAGTGAAAGTGACGTCGCTCAGTTGTGTCTGACTCTTAGCAACCCCATGGACTGAAGCCCACCAGGCTCCTCCATCCATAGGAGGGGGAGAGAATTAAACACAAACTGATGACTGTGAAATTGCTCCTTTTTTGTTTCATTTTTCATGTTTTAAATGACAACCAAAAGTTTGGCTCTGTTCTCTGCTGCTCTGTCAACCTCCTGGAGTGCACTGCATCTCTAGGTGTCATCAGGACAGGAATCTCCCACCCAAAGAAAAAACTAAATCACACTTGCTTTTCTGTGATCCACTTGTGGAACAACCCAAACAGATAGAACAGATGCTAATCTATTGAAATAATTCAGTCAAGTTTGCCGGGAGAAATATCAATAACCTCAGATATGCAGATGACACCACCCGTATGGCAGAAAGTGGAGAGGAACTCAAAAGCCTCTTGATGAAAGTGAAAGAAGTGAGTGAAAAAGTTGGCTTAAAGCTCAACATTCAGAAAACGAAGATCATGGCATCTGGTCCCATCACTTCATGGGAAATAGATGGGGAAACAGTGGAAACAGTGTCAGAGTTTATTTTGGGGGGCTCCAAAGTCACTGCAGATGCTGACTACAGCCATTTCGATATATGGCAAAACCAATACAATATTGTAAAGTTAAAAAAAATAATAAAATTTAAAAAAATAAAATAAAAGACGCTTATTCCTTGGAAGAAAAGTTATGACCAACCTAGATAGCATATTCAAAAGCAGAGACATTACTTTGCCAACAAAGGTCCGTCTAGTCAAGGCTATGGTTTTTCCAGTGGTCATATATGGATGTGAGAGTTGGATTGTGAAGAAAGCTGAGCACTGAAGAATTGATGCTTTTGAACTGTGGTGTTGGAGAAGACTCTTGAGAGTCCCTTGGACTGCAAGGAGATCCAACCAGTCCATTCTGAAGGAGATCAACCCTGGGATTTCAGCTTCAGCATCATATATCTGAAGCTGAAGCTGAAACTCCAGTACTTTGGCCACCTCATGCAAAGAGTTGACTCACTGGAAAAGACTCTGATGCTGGGAGGGATTGGGGGCAGGAGGAGAAGGGGACGACAGAGGATGAGATGGCTGGATGGCATCACTGACTCGATGGACGTGAGTCTGAGTGAACTCCGGGAGTTGGTGATGGACAGGGAGGCCTGGCATGCTGCGATTCATGGGGTCGCAAAGAGTCGGACACTACTGAGCAACTGAACTGAACTGAACTGAGTAGTTACTGAGCTCCTATTGTATATCTTTGTTGCAGAGGACAGAAAAGCAACTCTAACTTAAACAAAGCAATGAATTTATTGGTAATTGGGCTTGATCAGTGAATTAACTCTTTCTCTGCCTGTTGACTCAGTGTCATGAGGAGCCCAAAATGGCCAGATGGCAGTCTCAACTTCCAAGTCTACTGTGTGACTGTTATGTTTGCTGGTGAAAGCTTTTCTCCCTTGGAAATCAAGATTTCAAAACAACCTGGGCCCAGAGTTGCAGGACCATGAAGCAAAAATCATCTGAGTGAGTTACTGGATATAGGAATGAAGGGAGCCACCCCCACACTCACTCTCTTGATTCTTAGATCCCTGTATACTGGCTGGAGGAGAAACAGTGCTATAATTGGTCCTTGATTCAGAGTGTACACTGCATGGTATAAGACAGAATCCCAAGCATTCAGGATGTTATGTCCCAACTGGTACCATACATGAATCCCCGTATGCCAATCCATTGTCATATTGAGCTGAATTATTGAATTTTCCAATTTTGTAAGTCAAAAACAATTGAATAATGATTTCACATGTTTCAACCTACTTTCAGGCAGCTACTTCTCAGCAATGGGTTACATGGTAAGACCAGTGAATTCCATAGGCATGTATCCATTGCTGTGTCTCTTTCACAGTGAAATGAGTTCCTTAGTCAGAAGCACGTCCCTGAGTATTTTACAGTGAATAAGGCATTCTATATGTCCATTATTGGTGGTGCCAGCAGGAGGCAGGGAAGACAAATCCATACCCAGAAAACCGTCTATTTCAGAGAGAACAAATGGCTGTCCCCGTGATCAGATCAGTCACTCAGTCGTGTCCAACTCTTTGTGACCCCATGAATCGCAGCATGCCAGGCCTCCCTGTCCATCACCAACTCCCAGAGTTCACCCAGACTCACGTCCATCGAGTCAGTGATGCCATCCAGCCATCTCATCCTCTGTCGTCCCCTTCTCCTCCTGCCCCCAATCCCTCCCAGCATCAGAGTCTTTTCCAATGAGTCAACTCTTCGCATGAGGTGGCCAAAGTACTGGAATTTCAGCTTTAGCATCATTCCTTCCAAAGAAATCCCAGGGCTGATCTCCTTCAGAATGGACTGGTTGGATCTCCTTGCAGTCCAAGGGACTCTCAAGAGTCTTCTCCAACACCACAGTTCAAAAGCATCAATTCTTCTTCGCCCAGCCTTCTTCACATTCCAACTCTCACATCCATACATGACCACAGGAAAAACCATAGCCTTGACTAGATGGACCTTTGTTGGCAAAGTAATGTCTCTGCTTTTGAATATGCTATCTAGGTTGGTCATAACTTTCCTTCCAAGGAGTAAGCATCTAGAGGTCATATATCCCATGGAATATTGGTGTATCAGGGTCTCAGCATTGGTCTCTACTGCTGGCAGGTTAAGCACTCAGCAGTGCTGGGATAACCAGATCAGTCGCGGAGCAGACAAGCCCAGGTTTTGAGTCCATGTGTAGTCTCGTTCCTTCCACTATGGGCACTTGGTTCATGGGCCCATTGAGCAAGCACTGGGAACACTGGGGAAAGAGGTTGACTAACTTTATAGAAGATATCACCATGTCTACCTTATTACTGAAAGCCTCCTTTGCAATGGATATAATTTGGTGAGGATTCACATGGGATAAAGCCATTTTCATGCCTTGTGTCCTTCCTGAGAGGGAGGGATGGAGGGACCTGGGAGGGAGGGAGGGAGATAGATTGATAGGTAGGTAGATAGAATATATCTTTTACCCAATGCCATGTAGGGCCACCTAAGATGGATGGGTCATGGTAGAGAGTTCTGAGTGGAGAAGGCAATGGCACCCCACTCCCACTACTCTTGCCTGGAAAATCCCATGGACAGAGAAGCCTGGTAGGCTGCAGTCCATGGGGTTACCAAGAGTCGGACATGACTAAGTGACTTCACTTTCACTTTTCACTTTCATACATTGGAGAAGGCAATGGCACCCCACTCCCAGTACTCTTGCTTGGAAAATCCCATGGATGGGGGAGCCTGGTGGGCTGCGGTCCGTGGGGTCGCACAGAGTCGGACACGACTGAAGCGACTTAGCAGCAGCAGCAGCAGAGAGTTCTGAGAAAACATGGTCCACTGGAGAAGGTAATAGCAAACCACTTCAGTATTCTTGCCTTGAGAACCCCATGAACAGTATGAAAAGGCAAAAAGATAGGACACTGAAAGATGAACTCCCCAGGTTGGTAGTTGCCCAATATGCTACTGGAGATCAGTGGAGAAATAACTCCAGAAAGAATGAAGAGATGGAACCAAAGCGAAAACAACACCCAGTTGTGGATGTGACTGGTGACAGAAGTAAAGTCCGATGCTGTAAAGAACAATATTGCATAAGAACCTGGAATGTTAGGTCCATGAATCAAGGCAAGCTGGAAGTGGTCAAACATGAGACAGCAAGAGTGAACATCAACATTTTAGGAATCAGTGAACTAAAATGGACTAGCATGGGTGAATTTAGTTCAGATGACCATTATATCTACTACTGTGGGCAAGAATCCCTTAGAAGAAATGGAGTAGCCATCATGGTCAACAAAAGAGCCTGAAATGCAGTACTTGGTTGCAATCTCAAAAACAATAGGATGATTTCTGTTCATTTCCAATGCAAACCATTCAATATCATGGTAATCCAAGTCTATACCCCAACCTGTAATGCTGAAGTAGCTGGAGTTAAACAGTTCTATGAAGACCTATAAGACCTTCTAGAACTAAAACCCAAAAAAGATGTTCTTTTCATTATAGGGGACTGGAATGCAAAAGTAGGAAGTCAAGAGATACATGGAGTAACAGCCAAATTTGGCCTTGGAGTACAAAATGAAGTAGGGCGAAGGCTAACAGAGTTGTGCCAAGAGAACGCACTGGTCATAAAAAACAACCTCTTCCAACAACACAAGAGAAGATTCCACACATGGACATCACCAGATGGTCAAAACTGAAATCAGATTTATATTCTTTGCAGCCAAAGATGGAGAAGCTCTATACAGTCAGCAAAATCAAGAACAGGAGCTGACTGTGGTCAGATCATGAACTCCTTATTGCCAAATTCAGACTTAAAGAAAGTAGGGAAAACCACTAGACCATTCAGGTATGACTAAATCAAACCCCTTACAATTATATAGTGGAAGTGTCAAATAAATTCAAGGGATTAGATCTGATAGACACAGTGCTTGAAGAACTATGGACAGAGGTTCGTGACCTTGTACAGGAGGCAGTGATCAAGACCATCCCCAAGAAAAAGAAATGCAAAAAGGCAAAACGGTTGTCTAAGGAGGCCTTACAAATAGCTGAGAAAAGAAGAGAAGCTTAAAGGCAAAGGAGAAAAGGAAAGATATACCCATTTGAATGTAGAGTTCCAAAGGAGAGATGAGAAAGCGTTCCTCAGTGATCAATGCAAAGAAATAGAAGAAAACAATAGAATAGGAAAGACTAGCAATCTCTTCAAGAAAATTAGCAATATCAAGGAAACATTTCATGCAAAGATGGGCACAATAAAGGACAGAAATGGTATGGACCTAACAGAAGCAGAAGATATTAAGAGGTGGCAAGAATACACAGAAGAACTATACAAAAAAGATCTTCATGACCCAGATAACCATAATGGTGTGATCACTCATCTAGAGCCAGACATCCTGGAATGCAAAGTCAAGTGGGCCTTAGGAAGCATCACTATGAAAAAGCTAGTGGAGGTGATGGAATTCCAGTTGAGCTATTTCAAATCCTAAAAGATGATGCTATGAAAGTGTTGCACTCAATATGCCAGCAAATTTGAAAAACTCAGTAGTGGCCACAGGACTGGAAAAGGTCAGTTTTCATTCCAATCCCAAAGAAAGGCAATGCCAGAGTGTTCAAACTACCTCACAATTGCTCTCATCTCACATGCTAGTAAAGTAATGCTCAAAATTCTCCAAGTGAGGCTTCAACAGTACATGAACCGTGAACTTTCAGATGTTCAAACTGGATTTAGAAAAGGCAGAGGAACCAGAGATCAAATTGCCAACATCCGCTGGATCATCAAAAAAGCAACAGAGTTCCAGAAAAACATCTATTTCTGCTTTATTGATTATGCCAAAGCCTTTGACTGTGTGGATCACAATAAACTGTGGAAAATTCTTAAAGAGATGGGAATACCAGACCACCTGACCTGCCTCCTGAGAAATCTGTATGCATGTCAAGAAGCAACAGTTAGAACCAGACATGGAACAACAGACTGGTTCCAAATTGGGAAAGGAATACGTCAAGGCTGTATATTGTCACCCTGCTTATTTAACTTATATGGAGAGTACATCATGCGAAATGCCGGGCTGGATGAAGCACAAGCTGGAATCAAGATTGCCAGGAGAAATATCAATAACCTCAGATATGCAGATGACACCACCCTTATGGCAGAAAGTGAAAAGGAACTAAAGAGACTCTTGATGAAAGTGAAAGAGGAGAATGAAAAAGTTGGCTTAAAGCTCAACATTCAGAAAACTAAGATCATGGCATCTGGTCCCATCACTTCATGGCAAATAGATGGTGAAACAATGGAAACAGTGAGAGACTTTATTTTCTTGGGCTCCAAAATCACTGCAGATGGTGACTGCAGCCACAAAATTCAAAGACGCTTGGTCCTTGGAAGAAAAGCTTTGACCAACCTAGACAGCATATTAAAAAGCAGAGACATTACTTTGTCAACAAAGGTCCATCTAGTCATAGCTATGGTTTTTCTAGTAGTCATGTATGGATGTGAGAGTTGGACTATAAAGAAAGCTGAGAGCCGAAGAATTGATGCTTTTGAACTGTGGGGTTGGAGAAGACTCTTGAGAGTCCCTTGGACTGCAAGGAGATCAAATCAGTCAATCCTAAAGGAAATCAGTCCTGAATATTCATTGGAAAGACCGATGCTGAAGTTGAAACTCTAATACTTTGGCCACCTGATGCAAAGAACTGACCCATTGGAAAACACCCTGATGCTGGAAAAGATTGAAGGCAGGAGAAGGGGACGACAGAGGATGAGATGGTTGGATGGCATCACCAACTCAATGGACATGAGTTGAGCAGGCTCCAGGAGTTGGTGATGGACAGGGAGGCCTGGCATGCTGCAGTCTATGGGGTCACAAAGAGCTGGACGAAACTGAGCAACTGAACTGACCTGACCTCTTATCTAAACCTCTACCAATTTCTGATCTTGTTCTTTCCCAGTCCCTGACCATCCCGTCAAACTGTCGGCCACTGCCCATTAACTACAGTAGATTCACACTTGTGAACACCTCTGAGCCCAGAGAAGATGGTCAGCCACAGGAGGTTCTCGAAGCTCTGTCCTTTTGGAGGATTTCTCTTCACCTCTTTCTTTCAGAGACATTCCTACCCTAGCAATCCTCTTCCACAACGTGCCAGCATATCCTGGAGACCCTTTAGCAAATGAGGCCCTTCTTTTTCTCTCATTCAAGTAGTTATAAAGAAACTCCCCCATTTGGCCATAGGTGTGGACTGAGGGAGAGAAGGCAATGCACTAAGAGCATCTGCTCACTTACTCATGTACCTTACCTGTACTTGCTGGTTTCCTCAGCAACCACTTCCACCTGAAGGACTGCTGCTATGGAAGCCCAGGCCATGGTTGTGGTCATATAGGACCCAGTGCATGACAGGTAGTTCAGGGTACATGTTCACTGACATTAGGAATTTAGTTTACCAGGGCCTGAGAGGAAATCGGGAGTCTTTTTCCAATGGAGAACAGTTATTTGCATTAAAAAGTATGGCTTTTTTTTTTTTTTTAATTCTAAGTGTCTCTGCCTTGATTATTATCCTTTTGGGGTTTACTAGAGTCTCTGTGAAGTGTCCTATTTACCACAGACACTTGCTAGGTCCTAAAGCCCAGTCTCAGAGCCTCTGTGCTGCTGCCTGGACCTCCTGCAGAGTCTTCTCTTGCTCTGGGCTCTGTGCAAAAAAAAAAAAAAAACCTATAAATTAATAAATAGGTCCAAGTAGCACACTCAAATTTTTTTTCAAATGTTGTATATATTGCTTCCAAGATCTAAAGAGGCCCCTCAAGCATTGTGCCTCCTTAAAAGCAAGGGGCAACTTTCCTTTCACTTTGAAGAGTTTTCATGAGGTTAATCTCTCATCCTCTGGCTCATATGTGTCTTTCTAAGGGTTCTAAGATACTAAGTACTTCCTGCTTATTTGGTCCAATCAGCAAGCTGTCATCAGTGAAACATATCTGTGTGATGCTCTGTGGAATGCTACGATCAAGATCTCTACTATCTATATTATGGTAAGTAGCAGGAAGATGACATAATCCTGAGATGACACTAGAAAGGTGCCCTGTTGGCAGTACCTGACAGGTAAAATCCAAAGTACCTGGCAGATCATACCAAGTACCAGGGGCTGTGTTGATTTGTTCCAATAAAAATGCCACAAGTGGAATGGTGGCTGCAACCAGAATTACCAGCAAATCTACCTTTATGATCATCCACAGTAATTTTCCAAGATCCCCTTGCTTTCTGCATGGATCAAATATATGACCAGTTAAATGGGCATATGATAGAAACCACTGCCTCTACATCTTTCAAGACTTTTTGATGCTAATCTCTGAAATCCTCCCCCTACCCTCCACCAACCCCTCCAAGAATGCAATACTGGTTTTCCTACCATCCTTGCAGGAAAGGGAAACTGTATTAGCTACCACTTCACAGGTCAGGGAGCTAGTGTGATGATTCTGCCAATTGCTGAGTATATCTATGCCAATTACACATTTAGAGACCAAGGCAACATCACAGAGCAGGGCCATGGACCCAGTGTGAGATGAAGATTGTCCAAAACCTCACTGACCACCTGAACGTCATAAACCTTTTCTGTGACTGGTAGACTATAGCGACATGTTGAATCCCCAGGAATTAGCAAAGATTAAGTTTCAGTTTCATGAGAAACGCTGGACTGGAAGAAGCACAAGCTGGAATCAAGATTGCCAGGAGAAATATTAATAACCTCAGACATGCAGATGACACCACCCTTATGGCAGAAAGTGAAGAGGAACTAAAAAGCCTCTTGAGGAAAGTGAAAGTGGAGAGTGAAAAAGTTGGCTTAAAGCTCAACATTCAGAAAATGAAGATCATGGCATCCGGTCCCATCACTTCATGGGAAATAGATGGGGAAACAGTGGCAACAGTGTCAGAGTTTATTTTTTGGGGCTCCAAAATCACTGCAGATGGTGATTGCAGCCATGAAATTAAAAGACGCTTACTCCTTGGAAGGAAAGTTATGACCAACCTAGATAGCATATTCAAAAGCAGAGACATTACTTTGCCAACAAAGGTCCGTCTAGTCAAGGCTATGGTTTTTCCTGTGGTCATGTATGGATGTGAGAGTTGGACTGTGAAGAAGGCTGAGCGAAGAAGAATTGATGCTTTTGAACTGTGGTGTTGGAGAAGACTCTTGAGAGTCCCTTGGACTGCAAGGAGATCCAACCAGTCCATTCTGAAGGAGATCAGCCCTGGGATTTCTTTGGAAGGAATGATGCTAAAGATGAAACTCCAGTACTTTGGCCATCTCATGTGAAGAGTTGACTCATTGGAAAAGACTCTGATGCTGGGAGGGATTGGGGGCAGGAGGAGAAGGGGACGACAGAGGATGAGATGGCTGGATGGCATCACTGACTCGATGGACATGAGTCTGGGTGAACTCCGGGAGTTGGTGATGGACTGGGAGGCCTGGCGTGCTGCGATTCATGGGGTCGCAAAGAGTCGGACACGACTGAGCGACTGAACTGAACTGAAGTTTCAGTTTCAAGTTGCCCCCAAAGGATTACATATTTCCTTAGTCCACATCACCCCAGTAAATGGCTCTGGGTTCCCTTGGGGAAAGCACGGGAGCACAAGGCACTGCTGCAAATTTCTTCCTCAAAAGGACTAAGGATCCCTCTTCAGTCATGTAGTTTCAGGTATGTGACCTGGCATAGATCTGAAAAACTGTAAGAGAGACCATGGCTATTCATGGTGCGTTCTGCAGTCAGGCTTCTGGCCACTGGACCTCATTTTTCCTACTATGCAGAATAAGTAGTATTTGAGTATGCTGCCCATCTACTTCATCTCTAGGAGCACCATGATAGAGCAGCTACCAACCAAAATGTCCACGAACAAAATATTCTGATTAACATACTGAATATGTGGGAAAGAGGAAGACACCTGAGTCACGAATGCCATCTGGCATTGGCTTTCTCTGGTCCCAACTGATGTTGAAAGCTGGTGTTCTCTGGACACTACCTTCCTCTCATGAATGCTTTGTGGATTCTTTAGAGACCAACTTGGGAACATTTAGTTGCATTTTCCTTTAGATGGCTTCTGATTTCTTCCCTCCCTCAATCTGTGGGAATGTGTGGGTCTATCTGTCTTTAGGATTGCCTTCCCCTCCTAGTCTATCTTTTTAGACCAGCCCTCTGCCCCTATGCCCACGTCTGGTCTTTAAGAACATTTTCATATCAATGGCCTTGATTGTGGCAAAAGCATTGTTGTTGTTGTTTGGTCACTAAGTCATATCTGACTCTTTGTAGCCCACCAGGCTCCTCTGTCCATGGGATTTCCCAGGCAAGAACACTGGAGTAGCCATTGGGAAGTTGCCATTTCCTTCTCCAGGGGATCTTCCTGATCCAGGGATTAAACCCATGTCTCCTCCGTTGGCAGGTGGATTCCTTACTATCGAGCCACCAGGGAAGCCCTGGCAGAAGCACAGCTCCAAATGTACCTCACAGCTCTCTCTCCCTCTCCTTCCTTCCCTTTCTCTCTCCCATGTCTTCTCCTTTCCTTGTGATTCCTCTTCACATCCACGCCTTCTATCTCACATTTAGACTCTTCAGGTGTCTATCCAGACCCCCAACTCCAGAGACCACACGGAGGTGATTTTCCTACAAGTGATCTTAGCAAAACCCCTCCTGCTAGACTTGCTGGGCTTGGGACCTAGGATGAAACTTAGGTAGAAAACCCATTTCAACAACCTGCCACATATCCATAGATGATTACATAAGCATGAACTGTCTCTAGAAGGATACACAAGAACAGTGATCATACAGGGGAGAGGAACAAGGGACAGAAGTGGGAAAGAAATTTAGTTTTAACTATTCACCATATTATACTATTTGAAAAAAAAGTAAGATCATGGCACCCAGTCCCATTACTTCATGGCAAATAGAGGCAGAAAAAGTGGAAGCATTGTCCTGGGCTCCAAAATCACTGCAGATGGTGACTGCAGCCATGAAATTAAAAGATGCTCGCTCCTTGGAAGAAAATCTATGACAAATGTGGACAGCATATTACAAAGCAGGGACATCACTTTGCCAACAAAGGTCTGTATCGTCAAAGCTACAGTTTTTCCAGTAGTCATGTACAGATCTGAGAGTTGGTCCATTAAGAAGGCTGAGTGCCAAAGAATTGATGCTTTCAAACTGTGGTGCTGGAGAAGACTCTTGAGAGTCCCTTGGACTGCAAGGAGATCAAACCAATCAATCCTAAAGGAAATCAACCCTGAATATTCACTGGAAGGACTGATGCTGAAGTTGAGGCTGCAACACTTTGGCCACCTGATGTGAAGACTTGACTCATTGGAAAAGACTCTGATGCTGGGAAAGATTGAAGGCAGGAGGAGAAGGGTATGACAGAGGATGAGATGGCTAGATAGCATCACCAACTCAATGAACATGAATTTGAGCAAACTCTGGGAGATAATGGAGGATAGAGGAGCCTGGCATGCTACATTCCATGGTGCTGCAAAGAGTCGGACATGACTTAGTGACTGAACAACTGTTGTTAATTAATCTTTCATGTAGATGACTTAGCAAATTTTTTAAATGCAAATTAACCTATCACATTTTAAAATAAAAAAATTTTTAAGTGACCTCCTTGCTTCTGATCTCACTGGACAGTCTTCTCAGACAGAGACATGCAGAGTCTCAACTCAGGAGCTATGTGGTCTTGGAGAAAGGTGCTAATGAACCAAAAAAAGCCCACTGTTGACTCGAGAGGGCCCCTGGCCCAGCTTCCCCATCTGCTAGGCACTTGCCTGGCCATCCTCCCTGAATTCCAGGGAGTCAATCCATCCATCACATCCAAGTGTGGCAGAACACCTTTCTCAAGCCTGAAGGGCACGGTCGTTCCTCCCTCCTCTGACTGTGCAGGGCAGGCGATGCTATACTTCCCAAGCTTCAGGGCCTCCAGATCACGCAAGTAGCTGGGATACTAAGGGGTCTGAAGCGTGTCTCCTGCTCCCCAGCCAGCCTCCTCTGAGCCTCGTCCCCCAGATTCTGCCTGAGCAACGTCCTCCCTGGAAAACCTCTGACTGAACCTCTCCACACCTCCGAGTCTGTCTTGCATCATGGGGACACTGTCGCCGCTGTTCAGTTGCTCAGTCACGTCTGCCTCTTTGCGGCCCATGCACTGCAGCATGCCAGGCTTCCCTGTCCTTCACTGTCTCCTGGAGCCTGCACAGATTCACATCCATTGAGTCACTGATGCTATCTAACCATCTCATCTTCTGTCACCCTCATCTCCTTAACATTACAAATAGTATATAAAATACATGTATAATATCATATGTATATATATATAGCAGTTATATCATAAAGTCTCTTGTGAAAATTCAATTGAATAATCTATGTGAAGAACCTAGCTAGTGTTAAAGTGGTCAAAACTGTCAGTTATCATCATTACCCTTATTACTATTATTATTTTAATACACAGAGTACACGAACAACCCCAACTCATCTACCAGGTAGGACACAAGTGCTCCTCAGTAGCAGCTCAGGCAGCGAAAGGCAAGTCTCTCAAAATGGACTTGGAGTGAACAGGCATGCACACAATTTCCTTGAACTCAAGCCCGTCTACAGTAAAAGCCAGTTTGGGTGGGGCCTGGTGGTACGGAGCAAGAGGCCTCAAGTGTGGGCACTGCCTTGAGCGTGCAGACATTTTACCATTACAACACTTCCTGATTGATCTCTTCACTCTGGCTGCCAGGAGGTAGATGGTTGAGGGGTGGAGGGAGCAGGCTGTGATAGATTAGCATTTTCTTTTCACAGGGGCCTAGAGAATAGGCATGGGATTTGGAGAAGCTACAAAGATAACTCAGGGCGGCTTTTAACATCTGAACCGAAAGCACTTCTGAAGCCAAGAGGTTGGGCAGCGACACTGATCTTTAAGTTCATCAGAACTAATACCTCCGATGTGGGTTGTACTGAGGGACCCGGGATCTGAACTCCTCAGGGAAGTCAGCCAGGGATCTCCCAGCCCATCTTTGCAGGGGACCAGAGGGACAAAAATCCTTCCCAAAGCAATGAGTCAGCGTTCAGAGTCCGGAGCAGATCCTGGTGTTGGCAGACCTATCAGTGGAGTCATTTCTGGGAGGTTCTTGCCTGTTCCTCAAGCAGGAGACAACGGCCAGAGCTGGGTCAACAGAAACTTCTCAGAGCAGAAGCCAGCTCATACGTTACGTTCTCACCGAGGTCTTCCACAAGTAAGAAAGGTCAGGCTGACACAACTACATCCCAGGCTATGAAAAAGATAGGGTTTTTTCACAGGCTTTTACCTGAGCAACCCTTGACAGCTAGAGATTTGCCTACTGAAACCAGTGCCCCATGTGGCCAATTGGTCTCTCAAAAGCAGTACCATCCACTAATGCATATAACACATCTGGGGATCTGCACATCCTCAATCTCTAGCTCCTAACAAGTGGCTGTCTGATTTGGGAACCATCTGCATATCCCTAAGGAAGCAAGGTATCAAGAACTTGCCATGGAATCAGCACAGTCCACTGAGGCCCAAGCCATCTCTCCAAGCTCCTGCCTGCCCTTTGCTCTCCTTGGAGTCAGTAGAGCTGCAGACCAAATACAGAATGACTTGACATTGAAACCAATAGACCCCAAGTGCCTGAGGCTGGAGGGAAAGGGGAGCGAGAGTTGCACAGCCTTTTACTCTGTCAGTCGGAGCCTTGGACCCACTGTCAAAGCCAGAAGCCCTCTTCCAGGATCTTCAGAAACTGAAGCTTCAGTTTTCCTGAGAACACAGGTGAAGGAGGGTTCCCTTTAAGGTGTAGTCACACTGCCCCCTGCTGGACAAAATGCAGAATGACAATAAGGCCAGCCACGGCCAGCGTTTGTAGACATCGGCCTAGAAGAGTCAGCTGTGGGCAAGTCACCAGGTGTACAGTAAGGGCTCGATACATGTTAGTCATTGTTACCATAGCTGTTTAGTTTCTGTCATTGTTGTCAGTGTTGGCATACAGTAAGCACTCTGGGAAGTCAGAGTGGCCTGAGACGGGTGGTGAAGCAGGGGTCCAGAGGACTTCAGATGTGTGGGAGTTAGAAGAGCTGAAGGGGGACCGTGAGCCAGGGCAGAGTTGGGACGCTTCAGGTGAGGCAGCGTGACATGCTCCACTTCCTGACCTTGCCTTGGCCATCTCAGTGACCAGAAGGACAGCTTCCGCAAGGGTGAGCCCTGCGTGCAGGGCCCCTCCTCGAGTTTAGAGAAGTGGCACACGCCTGCACACCATCACTTACGACACTGTTGCCTGCAACAGCACTTCCCACTCCAGGGACGGCCCGGCCCCAACCAGCCAGGGCAAGCACCTGTGGGTGCAGAGTCCCTCAACCCCTTTCCACGAGCAAACCCTCTGCAAACTCGGCTGTCCCCCGTACTACACACGTCAGCTGAGCTGACCCAGCGCAATCTGAGCTGTAGCAGACCAAAACTTCAAGTGAGCTAACATGACCTTGCTGTTTTCATTTCCATCAAGATAAGAAGATGCCAAGATAAGTAACTGTCAGAGTTAATACTTTAACAATGCAATAGGCCTTGTAATTAAAAATAAGCTGAAGGAGACCACAAAGTGATTGTAGTATTGTTTCAAGGGCCAATTATATTTTTTTTAAAAGCTGCCTCTCACTCTGATGGGAGAGTGAGAAGGGAGAAATTGAACTCATTAGGGCTGAGAGCAGTTCATGTACCATGAAAACCCAGTCCTCAAAGTCTGATCTATGGGAAAGCTTTGGATCCATTTGGCCAATACTGGCTCATAGCTCCATATATTTTTGCCATTCATTAATTTGTCATCTTTGGTTTTGTTTGTTTTTGTTTTGTTTGAGTCAGAACTGTGAACTCCCCCTTGTCTCCCTGTCCCCAACTCTCCTCCCCTTCTGGTACATTCCTGGAGAGTCCAAAGCTCCGTTTCTAAGCCTTGGTCCCATTACTCCCTGGTGATCATGGCTGGTGTTACCAAAGAGCTTACTTGTTTTGTACAACAGAGAAGGTTATGGAACAGGGTTCCCTTTCTTGACTAGCACTCACACCTCTTCTGAGAGAGAACTCGCAGGCGTTATAAACACCGCCCCGGAATGCGGCAACTGTGATTTCTGTCACCACCTAGAGGTGGTGCTGACTAGCTTCCCTCTGCTCCTCTGGGCGGTCTCCAGTTCCTGTTGTTCAGCTGTTCAGTCATGTCCTACTCTTTGCAACCCTATGGACTGCAGCCTGCCAGGCTTCCCTGTCCTTCACCATCTCCTGGAGCTTGCCCAAACTCATGTCCATTGAGTCAGTGATGCCATCCAACCATCTCATCCTCTGTCATCCCCTTCTCCTGCCTTCAATCTTTCCTAGCATCAGGGTCTTTTCCAATGAGTCAGCTCTTCGCATCAGGTGGCCAAAGTATTGGAGCTTCAACTTCAGCATCAGTCCTTCCAATGAATACTCAGGATTGATTTCCCTTAAGATTCACTGGTTTGATCTCCTTACAGTCCAAGGGTCAAAGCTCCTGAGTCAACCCCATTCCAGCCACAGGCTATATACCACATAGTCCACTTACTTCCACCTAGAGAACCTCCTCTAAGCTACCTTTTCCAGACCTAATTGTTTTATTTTTAAATCCATAAATTTCTATCACAATTAATTCTAACCATGATATTATAGACTTTGTTTCCCTCACACACACAAAAAAATATCTGTTTCCTTAAAAATCTAAGCCTGCCTGTGGACAGACACCATGTTGGTAAGCAGCACCATCATGCCAGGACATTGGACATATGGGAAAAGGGGCTGTGCGGCCTGGTGGGAGGAGCAGAGAGAGAAGATGGGGAAACCAGGACAAGGAATGGTAAGGGTATTGTCCAGGCGCACAGGCCTGGGCAGCATCTGACCTCACACTGGAAGGTTTATCCACCAATGTGGCCAAGAGAGCCTCAAAACTACACCCAGTGGGCAAGAAAGCCCTGCCTGCCTTCCCTTACTCTACAGCTCCAGACCCGCTAAGCCAGAGGGCTCACAGAACATGACCAAGGATGGAAGTCAGGGATGTATTTGTAAAACTAACAATAAGCAAGCCCAGAAATCATCTGTGGAAACATAGGAAGTCTCTGGAGTCTCAGGACCCTTAGATGCTGCAGAGACCTCCCTTCAACAGAAACTGAATTTTCAGAGAAAATATCAAGACATTATTTGAGGATGGAGATTCACTTATTCAAAGAACACACAAGCAATCCCACTGCTGGGCGTACACACTGAGGAAACCAGAAGGGAAAGAGACACGTGTACCCCAATGTTCATCGTAGCACTGTTTATAATAGCCAGGACATGGAAGCAACCTAGATGTCCATCAGCAGATGAATGGATAAGAAATCTATGGTACATATACACAATGGAGTATTACTCAGCCATTAAAAAGAATACATTTGAATCAGTTCTAATGAGGTGGATGAAACTGGAGCCTATTATACAGAGTGAAGTAAGCCAGAAAGAAAAACACCAATACAGTATACTAATGCATATATATGGAATTTAGAAAGATGGTAACAATAACCCTGTGTACGAGACAGCAAAAGAGACACTGATGTATAGATCAGTCTTATGGACTCTGTTGGAGAGGGAGAGGGTGGGAAGATTTGGGAGAATGGCATTGAAACATGTATAATATCATGTATGAAACGAGTTGCCAGTCCAGGTTCGATGCACGATACTGGATGCTTGGGGCTGGTGCACTGGGACAACCCAGAGGGATGGTATGGGGAGGGAGGAGGGAGGAGGGTTCAGGATGGGGAACACACGTATACCTGTGGCGGATTCATTTCGATATTTCGCAAAACTAATACAATATTGTAAAGTTTAAAAATAAAATAAAATTAAAAAAAAAAAAGAACACACAGATCCACAAATGTTCACCCTGGCCAATGGTCTCCCTGCTCCAGAGTGAGGCTAAATAGCACCTAACATAGAGATTCCCTGTTTCTACCTGCCGGAAACCTACCTACAGACTGAGGGTCCCAAGAGGGCAAGAAGAGAGAGTCCAGTCCCAGGAGTAACTCAGAAATGGAGTCCAGGGATTCACACCTAATCCTACATGTGGGAGGAGGGGGTTGCCTCGAGCTCAGACATCTAATCCTTAGAGAAGAGAAGGGAAGTCAGGAATCCTCAACCCTCCAGAAAGACCAGAGTCCTCTCATGCCTTAAGCTGTGGAAACAGCTAGACACGGGCTCTGGAGAGACCTGCTCTAAGAGTATGTGGGTCCCCTAGAAGGCCAGAGGTCCACCTCAAAGCAATGCCCCAGCCTCCAAAAGGGCATCTCTGGGTCCCTTTCCAGAAAATAAATTCAGTCTGTATGTTCTTTCATTCAAATAGAAATATGGGGAAAATGAGTTTATTGCAATTTTTTTTTTCCTCAATTTTCTTTGGAACCAAGATTTGACCCCAGGAGCCAACTCAAGCATCATATCCTGGATGAATCGTCCCCTTACCCTGCATCCCTGGCTGCCAACATAGGGCCTGGCTCAGTATAGGCGGTCATCAAGTGTCTGTTAAATGAATGAGTTGCCTGTGGGCTCCTGGAGCAGGGTGAAATGCCAAACTTTATACTTCGTTATAGGCGTAGCATGTCTCAGAGTAACTTCTCTGTTTTGGTGTTTGACTTGGCAGTGCCCCCTTCCTAATGGGCTGAAAGACATCCCTTGTGTGTCCTCCTCTGCTGAAACACGGTTTATGACATGGCTTTCTGCCTGCAGGCCCAAGGTCTGGAGTCTGGTCTGTGTGCTAATGACAAAGAAGCCAAATAGATTTTGAAAGTGTTGTGTTCCCATCCACCTTCAACCAGGTAACAGGACAACCTTAACTGCCTTGCTGCAAAAAGGGCAAGCTAATGTAGGCAGAACTGACTTCTCAATGAGAAATGAACACACTCTTTATTTGCTGGCAGCAATGAGGTGGAGGACTTCCAGGGTCCAGGAGACTCTTGCCATCAATGCTCATATAGTAGAAGTCCCCTTGACTGAAGTACACTAAGGACAGGGAGACACAAGGCATCATATCTACTCACTGGCAGAGCCTAACAAGTGATTGTCCTATTGCTCAGAAACAATTGACCAAGGCAAGGGATCAGAAGATTTGGCTCGCTCTGCCTGACGTGTCTCAGCACTTTTGCTGACACATAACCCATTTCATCCAGGAAGAGGGAAAATGCTGCCTCTAACTATGATAAAGTAGATAATACCAGTCCAGTCGTCCCACCATAAACAAATATAAAACTGGGATACTTATTCGCTTGTTCATTCACTGATTTATTTCCCAATCATGTTTCAGAGAACTGGAGTCGAAACAGAGCATAACAGTACTGCTTACTGAGCTGAAGAGGCAGAGATCAGAGTTTAGAGCAGCTAAGGCAACTATAATCTGAGAGGTAGGTCACTGAAAAGACGAGAGCTGTGGAACTTCCCTGGTGGTCCAGTGGCTAAGATCCCACACTCCCAATGCAGGGGGCCCAGGTTCGATCCCTGGTCAGGGAACTAGAGCCCACATGCTGTAACTAAGAGTTCCCACGCCACAACAAAAAGAGCTCACATGTCACAACTAAGATCCCACGAGCTGCAACTAAAAGCCAGCACAGACAAGTAAATACATAAATATTTTTAAATAAATAACTTTATTCCTTGAGGAACTAGAAAAAGAAGAGCTGCTGCTGCTGCTGCTGCTGCTAAGTTGCTTCAGCCGTGTCCAACTCTGTGCGACCCAATAGACGGCAGCCCACCAGGCTCCCCCGTCCCTGGGATTCTCCAGGCAAGAACACTGGAGTGGGTTGCCATTTCCTTCTCCAATACATGAAAGTGAAAAGTGAAAGTGAAGTCGCTTAGTCGTGCCTGACTCTAGCAACCCCATGGACTGCAGCCCACCAGGCTCCTCCGTCCATGGGATTTTCTAGGAAAAAGTACTGGAGTGGGGTGCCATTGCCTTCTCCAAAAAGAAGAGCAAACGAGCCCAAAGCTAGGCAGAAGGAAAAAATAAAGATTAGGAAAGAGATAGAGAACAGAAAAATAATAGAATCAGGAAAACCAAAAGTTAGTTATTTGAAAAGATAACACAAAACTGACAAGCTTTTAGCTAGACTAATAAAGGGAAAAAGCAGGAACACACAAATTACCTAAATGATTCAAGATAAAACAGAAAAATTCTACAGATTTGTAACAAGTAATGAGACTGAATCAGTAATCAAAACCTTCTGACAGAAAAGGTCAGGACCAGATGGCTGCACTGGTGAATTCTACCACACATTTAAACAAGAACTAACACCAATCCTCTCAAATTCTTCCAAAAAATAGAAGAGGAGGGAACACAGAATGAGAATGGCCTTTCATTCTATGAGGCCAGCCTTACCATGATGCTGAAATTAAATAAAAAATCACAAGAAAAAAAATTATAGACCAATACCCCTATGAATACAGATATAAAAATTCTCATCAAAATACTAGCAAACCAAACCCAACAGCGTATTAACAGAATTATACTTCATGACCAAGTGGGATTTATCCCAGGAATGAAAGGGTGGTTCAACTATGAAAACCAATCAATGTGATATATCACATTAACAGAAAAAGGGGAGGGGAGGAAATCATCTTAATTGATGCAGAAAAGGCATTTGACAAAATGAAAGAACTTTTCATTATTTAAAAAACACTCAAAACCAGGACTAAGAGAGAACTTCCTTGACATGATAAAAAACATTTACAAAAAATATACAGCTAAAATCATCAGATTGGATCGGATCAGATCAGTCGCTCAGTCGTGTCCGACTCTTTGAGACCCCATGAATCGCAGCACGCCAGGCCTCCCTGTCCATTACCAACTCCCAGAGTTCACTCAGACTCACGTCCATTGAGTCAGTGATACCATCCAGCCATCTCATCCTCTGTCATCCCCTTCTCCTCTTGCCCCCAATCCCTCCCAGCATCAGAGTCTTTTCCAATGAATCAACTCTTCGCATGAGGTGGCCAAAGTACTGGAGTTTCAGCTTTAGCATCATTCCTTCCAAAGAAATCCAAGGGCCGATCTCCTTCAGAATGGACTGGTTAAATATCCTTGCAGTCCAAAGGACTCTCAAGAGTCTTCTCCAACACCACAGTTTAAAAGCTAAAATCATACTCAGTGGTAAAAGACTGATGCAGAATAAAACTAGAATACCCATGTTCACCAGTACTATTCAACATTCTACTGAAAGCTTCAGCCAGAGCTATTAGAAAACCAAAAGAAACAAACTACATTCCAATTAGAAAAGAAGAAGCAAAACTATATTTGCAAATGACATTATTCTACATATTGAAAATCCTGAAGAATCCACAGACAGCTACTAAAACTAATGAACAAGTTCAGGAAAGTCACAGAGTACAAGATGAAAATACAAAAATTTGTTTCTATACACCACCAGTGAACAATCCAAAAATGAAATTAAGAAAACAAATTCATTTACAATAGCATCTGACAGGATAAAATGCCTAGGAATAACTTTAATCTAGTAAAAGACGTATACACTGAAAATTTTAAACATTGCTGACAGAAATTTTAAAAGGCTTAAATGCAAAGACATCCTATGTCCATAGGGATAGCTTACGGTGAATGATGTCGGATTCAAGATCTCCAAAGAAGAAGATTTAGCTTCGGGACCAGGCTTGGTCACTTGATTCTCTGTCCCTTTTCATACTTTAATAAAACTCCCCTACACAAAAGCTCTTGAGTGATCAAGCCTGGTCCCTGGTCCCGAAGCTAAATCTTCTTCGGAGATCACAAATACGACATCGTTCTCCGTAAGCTATCATCTTGGGGGCTCGTCTGGCATCTTCAGGACAAGGTAAGAACACTTGGAGCTCTGGCCTCTCTGCTTTCTGAGGATACACATTTTCTGCTTTACTAACTCCACAGTGTGCTTGTGTGAATGAATGACACACCCTGTACAGAGCCAGCGAGGAGCCCTGCTCTGCGGTTTCACGGTGCCTCAGAATGACTGAAGGCAGACCCAAAGAGGGAAGCCTTGTTGAGGGGTTTATACCACCTGCCAATGCCAAGAGACACCCAACACCCCTGAGAAGGGAGCAGCCAGAAATGGGCAAAGTGTGTGCACCGAACTTTCCTTTCTCGGTCACCTTTTCCTGGTCTCTTTGACCATTTTGTAACTGAGCAGGGAATTACAACTACTAACATAATCTGCTGGAGTATAGACATTCAAGGGACTTGTGATCCATGCTGTTATTGTGCAGTTTTACTTAGACCCCATGTATGGAAGCGCTTAGCCTTGCTAGATTAGACAAGCATTGCTAGAAAGTTGCTAAGAGCACATTTGGGAACGAGGCGGAAGTCTAGCTCTAGGAACATCTCTTAGGCTAGAGGTTACTCTCTTGGCTGCCTGCCTCAGGGGCCAGAGACCTGAAAGTGAATCTTTGTCACGGCTGTGTCTCCTATCTATGTGCATAGAAGCACTGCTGGTGACCATGAGGTTTTTGAGGACACAGACTGGGAATTGCAGGATCTTGCCAGATTGGAACTGCAATGGGCTTCTTCCTTTGGTAGCGCTAGCTCTTGGCAGACCAGAGAAGGCTCCCTGATGGCTTCTGTCTCAACTCCGTAGATATTTCTTTTATGGAAGCTGTGGAAATGAACTGGAAGGGTTGGCCCTAGTAGCTTGAGGACAAAAATCACTCTTTCCTCGTTGGCCAACCCTCCACAACCTCTTTTGCTATCATATATACTGGTGTGGTGACACTCAGAAGGGACATCTTGGTTGTTGTTCATCCCTTTATGACTCACCATTTCTACTGTGGTCAGGACTGTACTCAGGAATGTGTACAGGCACATGAAAGACAGATGCTTCCCCTAGTAGTACTAGCTTGGGAGGCATTCCAAAAAGATACTCTGCTCCACCCGGAGTGGCATCAGAGGAAAGGGCAAATCAAACAAAGGTCTTGGTGGCATGGAACTAAATCAATCCGAGATGCCATCAGGTCTACCCCTGGTGCATCTCCACCCGGCCTCGGTGGTGGAAACAGGAGGGACGAGTAAGACACCTACATCGATAAGGGATGGACTAAGTCCGACCAGGGAAGGAAAGCTTCGGTGGAGAGTCTGTCTACACCCCCATCTAGAGCAGGGAAGGACACTTCCAGTGGAAAAAAGCCATGGCTGTGGATGCCACTTTTTTCTCTCTTACAGGTGGGAGCTAAAAGATCCAGAACCATTCCTTTAAAATGTATGTAAAAACTGGGACAAGTTTGATCCCTAGAATTTAAAAAGACACTCCTTATCTTCTTCTGTGATACTGAATGGCCACAGTATCCTTTGGAAGACAGGGAAGGCTGACCTGGTGAAGGATCTGTTATTACTGTTTTACAACTAGACCAGTTCTGCAGAAAACAAGAGAAATGGGTAGAAGTGCCATATGTGTTGCTCTTTGTCTCTCTGTGAGATGTGCCAGACTTAGGTCCTAAGGATGCAGGTTTGGGTGTGAAACCTTCAGCTCCCTCCTGTCCTCTTACTTTGCCCCTGTATCCAGGGCTCTCAACTGAACAGGCTGAGAATCAGGGCACCCTTCCAGGAGGGGTTGCCTCAGTCTCGGTAGAAATTAAAACAGTCCCAATTGCAGTCGAGACTATTTAGAGGAGCCAGAAAAGTATATAGAAGCCGTTACAGGACCAACTTTACTTTATGAGCTTACTTGAAGAGATATAATGTATGTCTTGGGACAGACACTGACTCCTGACTCAAAAACTTGAGTTTTGGAGGAAGCTACTATTTTGGAGACGAATGGCTTGAACGTGAGACAAGGGCAAAGAGGGAACATGAAATAGACCTCCTTCCTACTAGGAGCCAAGTGGTTCCAATAACAGAGCCATTTTGCCGGATGTATTCTCAAAGGACTTAAGCAAGTGCACGCTAAGACTTTAGACTATGCTAAGTTGGCTGACACAGAACAGGGAGAGAAGGAAACTCCTGGTAAATTCCTAGATAGACCATGGGAGGCTCTCCCCAGGTTTACTGATGTTGATCTTGAAAGGGCAGAGGAAGAAATGATCTTAAAACATAGATTTCTCACTCAGTCAGTTTCAGATATCTGCCATAAGTTATGAAAACAGGCGTTTGGACCAAATCAGTCGTTAGAAAACTGTTGCAGCTGACTCAGACAGTATATTACGGTAGAGAATATGAGGAGGAAAACAGAGGCAAAAAAGAACCAGGCAAAAGACTGAAGCCCCAACAATAGCTGTTAGATCTGCTCTGAAACAGCCTGAAGAAAAATGCCCAGATGAAAAGGGATGGACTTGTTATTACTGTGGAAAGGAAGGGGCATCTCAAGCGGGATTGCCCTCAGGCATCTAAGTAGCCCCCCTCCCCCAGCTCCATGTCTGGTCTGCAAGGGTCCACACTGGAGAAGAGACTGCCCTCTGAGGTGTAGGCCCCAGGGGTTGGTCGGACTCTCAAGACAATCTGGACTGAAGGTGCCCAGGGGTCCCCACATAAGCTCCCATCCTAATTACACCTGAGGAACTCCAGGTATTAATAACTGTGGAGGGCCAATCAGTTGGCTTCTTTAGGACACTGGGGCAACTTTTTCTGTGCCCACTGAAGCCCCTGGTCTGCTTTCCTCCCAATCCACTACTGAAATGGGACTGTCTGGATGAGCCAAACACTATTATTTCAGTCATCCTTTAAGCTACAACTGGGGCTCTGTGCTATGTTCACGAGTTTCTAATCATGCCAGAGTCTCCCTCACCCCTTCTGGGGAGGGATATACTGAACAAGGTCCAGGCCTCTGTTTTCATGAATATGGAACCCACTCTTTTAACTGAACAAAATGTAAATCCTAAAATATGGGCTGATGGAAAAACTGTGGGTCGAGCACAAAATGCTGTTCCTGTCTTTATCAAGCTCAAAGACCCTCACCTATTTTCACATCAAAAGCAGAATCCCATTAAAGCCTGAGGTGTTAAGGAAGGGTTAAAACCCATCATTGAGAATTTAAATAGAGAATTTTAATAGAAGGGGCTATTAATTTCCTGTTGATAGTCCATACAACACTCCTATTTGGGGTGTAAAAAGTCAAATGATAAATGGAGACTTGTTCAAGAAAACAAATAATGTGTCTAATCCTTATACTTTATTCCTAAATGAGCCAAATATGACTTTAGACAATTGAGAGGATTCTTGAGCATTACAAGCTATTGCTGCATTTGGACTCCAAGTTATGGGAAATTTGCCCAGCCTTTATATAAACTTTTAACTGAGACTCAGTAGGCCCAAACCGACAAGCTGGTTTGGTCCCCAGAGACACAAAAGGCTTTTAAGACTCTTCAAACTGCTCTCTTACAGGCTCCAACTTTGAGCTTGTCCACAGGATCAGAGTTTAGTTTGTTACTGAAAAAAGGCTATGGCCACATTGCTTAAGGGTAATTGTTGCTATTGTTTTACTAATGCCTATAGCTCATAAGTTTACTAATGGGTGAAATTTTACTGTACTGACTTCTCATGATGTAAGTGGGATCTTAAACTCTAAAGTTCAGAGTGACAATGGCTCCATCTTTAAAGCTGCTGTAACTCAAGGGATGTCAAAAGCTCTAGGAACAGAGTATCACACTGTTCCTTGAGACGCCAATCTTTCGAAAAAGTTGAAAAGGCTAATGACATTATTAAAAGACATCCATGTAAGCTAACTCAGGAAACACAAGACAGTTGGTTTACAGTTCTACCCGTAGCTTTAATGAGGGCTCGAACTACCCCCTCCTCAAAAGAAGGGACTGTCTCTATGACAGACTGTTTTTGTGCACAGATATTGTCATAGATTCTGAAGCCTTAAAATTAACTATGTGACTCAGCTTTTAGTTTTTCAACAGACATTGCTGCTGCTGCTGCTGCTGCTGCTAAGTCACTTCAGTCGTGTCGGACTCTGTGCGACCCCATAGACGGCAGTCTCCCAGGCTCCTCCACCCATGGAATTTTCCAGGCAAGAGTACTGGAGTGGGTTGCCATTGCCTTCTCCGTCAACAGACATTATCAGGAGGTTAACTCCTGACCCAGTCTTTGAGTCAAACAAGCCGCTGTTTGAGCCAGGAACCAAGATGGGCCTGAGAATCTAGGTGAGCTTGCTTCTGGTGACTCTGAAAGTCCTGAGCCTGCCGTTTGACCCTCAAGACACCTTCCTGTCCTGGGCTCCTTCCTACACCACATTCCACAATCGGTCTAATTGCTGGGTCTGCGGAGCACTCCCGTCCTCATCAATTGAAGACTTCCCATGGTGGGTTTCTCTGCTTCAGGGAAAGAACTTTCTTCAACTCTGTGATGACATCTAACAGTGCTAAGATGGACTGATATAACTATGGACACAATGTAACTTTTAATTTTAGGTTTTAACTTGGTTTAATGACTATTTTGCCTTATATCTGTAACTATAAAACGGGGTTTGTTTCTAACCGTCTTAAAGCTCTTAAGTTACAAACGGTTACAAGCTCCTATGAGTGTCACAACCTCCTCCAACTATTACTTGAGGCCCCTGGATCAGAGACCCTCAATATGAGGATTAGGAGAATATGTTGCCTCAACAATTTAGGGACAGCGCCTCATCACAGCAGGAAGTAGTTATGGGATGAAAACGACGCTCCTTTCCCTTGACAACATAATTCTCCTAAAAGAAAAGGGGGGGATGAAAGTCAATTCCTAGGCAGGTTGATAAGAAGTCCAGGGTCCCCAAGGAGGAGAAAGGGTCTGGGGCTCTCAAAGCAGAGATAGGGGTCTGGGGCTCTCAAGGAAGAGGAAAAGACAAACATCTTTTTTTTCCTCTACATTCCTTAGTCTTAGTCACATAAAACATCTTTTTCTTTAAGTCCTGAACTGATGATTACACAACAAACAACTCAGTTTAAACTCTGTACTAAGGATTATATAACAATGTATCCTGCTTGAGGACAGTTTCTCCTTTCTGAAAACCTTCTGGCTAATCCTGTTATTTTAAAATGTAAATTATGGGAGTGGGTCTAGTAAGATCTTTACAACCTTGAGACAGTCTTTTGATTTATTGTAATATTGTAATTTATTGTAATAATTTAAAAAGTATGTAACTCCCTTGCTAACACTAGCAAGAGGGGCACTCTCCATCCCCCTTCTGATATCTATGTCAGAAGTTTTCTCTGTCCTTTTCATACTTTAATAAAACTCTGCTACACAAAAGCTCTTGAATGATCAAGCCTGGTCCCTGGTCCCAAAGTTAAATCTTCTTTGGAGATCACAAATCTAAGCTATCAGTAAGCTATCAGTAAGAAGACTTAACATTATTAAAATGTCTATTCTACTCACAAGAAATGGAGTAGCCATCATGGTCAACAAGAGTCCGAAATGCAGTACTTGGATACAATCTCAAAAACGACAGAATGATCTCTGTTCGTTTCCAAGGCAAACCATTCAATTTCACAGTAATCCAAGTCTATGCCCCAACCAGTAACGCTGAAGAAGCTGAAGTTGAATGGTTCTATGAAGACCTACAAGACCTTTTAGAACTAACACCCAAAAAAGATGTCCTTTTCATTATAGGGGACTGGAATGCAAAAGTAGGAAGTCAAGAAACACCCGGAGTAACAGGCAAATTTGGCCTTGGAATACGGAATGAAGCAGGGAAAAGACTAATAGAGTTTTGCCAAGAAAATGCACTGGTCATAGCAAACATCCTCTTCCAACAACACAAGAGAAGACTCTACACATGAACATCACCAGATGGTCAACACCAAAATCAGATTGATTATATTGTTTGCAGCCAAAGATGGAGAAGCTCTATACAGTCAACAAAAACAAGACCGGGAGCTGACTGTGGCTCAGATCATGAACTCCTTATTGCCAAATTCAGACTTAAATTGAAGAAAGTAGGGAAAACCACTAGACCATTCAGGTATGACCTAAATCAAATCCCTTATGATTATACAGTGGAAGTGAGAAATAGATTTAAGGGCCTAGATCTGATAGACAGAGTGCCTGATGAACTATGGAATGAGGTTCGTGACATTGTACAGGAGACAGGTATCAAGACCATTCCCATGGAAAAGAAATGCAAAAAAGCAAAATGGCTGTCTGGGGAGGCCTTACAAATAGCTGTGAAAAGAAGAGAAGCAAAAAGCAAAGGAGAAAAGGAAAGATATAAGCATCTGAATGCAGAGTTCCAAAGAATAGCAAGAAGAGATAAGAAAGCCTTCCTCAGCGATCAATGCAAAGAAATAGAGGAAAACAACAGAATGGGAAAGACTAGAGATCGCTTCAAGAAAATTAGAGATACCAAGGGAACATTTCATGCAAAGATGGGCTCGATAAAGGACAGAAATGGTATGGACCTAACAGAAGCAGAAGATATTAAGAGGTGGCAAGAATACACAGAAGAACTGTACAAAAAAGATCTTCACGACCCAGATAATCACGATGGTGTGATCACTCATCTAGAGCCAGACATCCTGGAATATGAAGTCAAGTGGACCTTAGAAAGCATCACTACGAACAAAGCTAGTGGAGGTGATGGAATTCCAGTTGAGCTATTTCAAATCCTGAAAGATGATGCTGTGAAAGTGCTGCACTCAATATGCCAACAAATTTGGAAAACTCAGCAGTGGCCACAGGACTGGAAAAGGTCAGTTTTCATTCCAATCCCAAAGAAAGGCAATGCCAAAGAATGCTCAAACTACCACACAACTTCACTCATCTCACACGCTAGTAAAGTAATGCTCAAAATTCTCCAAGCCAGGCTTCAGCAATACGTGAACTGTGAACTTCCAGATGTTCCAGCTGGTTTTAGAAAAGGCAGAGGAACCAGAGATCAAATTGCCAACATCTGCTGGATCATCGAAAAAGCAAGACAGTTCCAGAAAAACATTTATTTCTGCTTTACTGACTATGCCAAAGCCTTTGACTGTGTGGATCACAATAAACTGTGGAAAATTCTTCAAGAGATAGGAATACCAGACCAACTGACCTGCCTCTTGAGAAATCTGTATGCAGGTCAGGAAGCAACAGTTAGAACTGGACATGGAACAACAGACTGGTTCCCAATAGGAAAAGGAGTACATCAAGGCTGTACATTGTCACCCTGCTTATTTAACTTATATGGAGAGTACATCATGAGAAACGCTGGGCTGGAAGAAGCACAAGCTGGAATTAAGATTGCTGGGAGAAATATCAATAACCTCAGATATGTAGATGACACCACCTTTATGGCAGAAAGTGAAGAGGAACTAAAAAGCCTCTTGATAAAAGTGAAAGTGGAGAGTGAAAAAGTTGGCTTAAAGCTCAACATTCAGAAAACTAAGATCATGGCATCTGGTCCCATCACTTCATGGCAAATAGATGGCGAAACAGTGGAAACAGTGTCAGACTTTGTTTTGGGGGCTCCAAAATCACTGCAGATGGTGACTGCAGCCATAAAATTAAAAGACGCTTACCCCTTGGAAGAAAAGTTATGACCAACCTAGATAGCATATTGGAGAAGGCCATGGCACCCCACTCCAGTACTCTTGCCTGGAAAATCCCATGGACGGAGGAGCCTGGTAGGCTGCAGTCCATGGGGTCGCTAGAAGTTGGACACGACTAAGCGACTTCACTTTCACTTTTCACTCTCATGCATTGGAAAAGGAAATGGCAACCCACTCGTGTTATTGCCTGGAGAATCCCAGGGACAGGGGAGCCTGGTGGGCTGCCGTCTATGGGGTCGCACAGAGTCAGACACAACTGAAGCGACTTAGCAGCAGAGAGCATATTGCAAAGCAGAGACATTACTTTGCCAACAAAGGTCCGTCTAGTCAAGGCTATGGTTTTTCCAGTGGTCATGTATGGATGTGAGAGTTGGACTGTGAAGAAGGCTGAGCACTGAAGAACTGATGCTTTTGAACTGTGGTGTTAGAGAAGACTCTTGAGAGTCCCTTGGACTGCAAGGAGATCCAACCAGTCCATTCTGAAGGAGATCAGCCCTGGGATTTCTTTGGAAGGAATGATGCTAAGGCTGAAACTCCAGTACTTTGGCCACTTCATGCAAAGAGTTGACTCATTGGAAAAGACTCTGATGCTGGGAGGGATTGGGGGCAGGAGGAGAAGGGGACGACAGAGGAAGAGATGGCTGGATGGCATCACCGACTTGATGGACATGAGTTTGGGTAAACTCCAAGAGTTGGTGATGGACAGGGAGGCCTGGCGTGCTGCAATTCATGGGGTCACAAAGAGTTGGACACGACTGGGCAACTGAACTGAACTGAACTGAACTGGGGAAGCCAAATAAATAATGTTGTTTCATTGTTTTTCAGTGGCTCAATCGTGTCAGACTCTGCGACCCCATGAACAGCAGCATGCCAGGGGGTGTCCTTCACTATCTCCTAGAGCTTGCTCAAATTTATGTCCACTGAGTCAGTGATGCCACCCAACGATCTCATCCTGTCGTCCCCTTCTCCTCCTGCCTTCAATCTTTCCCAGCATCAAGGTCTTTTCCAGTGAGTCAGCTCTTTGTATCAGGTGGCCAAAGTATTGGAGCTTCAGCTTCAGCATCAGTCCTTCCAATGAATACTCAGGGTTGATTTTCTTTAGGATTGACCGGTTTCATCTCCTCACAGTCCAAGAGTACCTCAAGAGTCTTCTCCAGCACCACAATTCAAAATCATCAATTCTTTGGCGCTCAGCTTTCTTTATGGTCCAACTCTCACATCTGTACATGACTACTGGAAAAACCATATAGCTTTGGTTATACAGATCTTTGTCAGCAGTGATGTCTCTGCTTTTTAATACACTGTCTATATTTGTCATAGCTTTTCTTCCAAGGAGCAAGCATCTTATAATTTCATGGCTGCAGGCATTGTCCACAGTGATTTTGGAGGCCAAGAAAATAAAGTCTGACACTGTTTCCACTGTTTACCCATCTATTTGAAATGATGTAAGGGAACCAGATGCCATGATCTTCATTTTTTGAATGTTGAGTTTGAAGCCAACTTTTTCACTCTCCTCTTTCACTTTCATCAAGAGGCTCTTTAGTTCCTCTTCACTTCCTGCCAGTAGGGTGGTATCATCTGCATATCTGAGGTTATTGAAATTTCTCCTGGCAATCTTGATCCCAGCTTGTGAGTCATCCAGCCCAGGATTTCGCATGATGTACTCTGCATATAAGTTAAATAAGTGGGGTGACAATACAGCCTTGATGTTCTCCTTTCCCAGTTTGGAATCAGTCCATTGTTCCATGCCCGGTTCCAAATGTTGCTTCTTGACCTGTATACAGATTACTCAGGAGGCAGGTAACATGTTCTGGTATTCCCATCTCTGTAAATAATAAATATACATACATATTAAAAAGTAAACAAAGTTGAAAATCTTTAAAAACAAAGTCAAAACCCAGTCAAGACATGCTTGCCCTCCTGAGGGGCTTCTCTAGTGCTCCACTGGTTAAGAATCTGCAGGGAATACAGGTTCGATCCCTGGTCTGGGAAAATCCCACATGGTGCGTAGCAACTAAGCCGGTGTGCCACAACTCCTGAACCCAAGAGCCCATGCTCCACAACAAGAGAAGCCCTGCAACGAGAAGCCCACACAGTGCAACTAGAGAAAGAACACTCACAGCAACGAAAACCTAGAGCAGCCAAAAATAAATAAATCTTTAAAAAAAAGAGACAGACATGGCTGCCGGCACAAATTCTAAATGTCTGCTTCTGCCTGCCCCACGACTTTCAACACATTCTTTTTCAGATAAGACAGAGAAGCGGTAACTAAAGTGTTATCTATTACGCCATTAGTACCAACATTGGGAGCCATGCCTCCGGTCTCTCCAGAAACGATACTGAGAGACCACACCACATGTGAGCAGGATACACTGGTGCTCTAAGACTCAAACGTAGGTCTTCTTTGTGCCATTCATTTCTATTTATGCCTCCTCTGCCTCATTTAACCCAACAAACCAATTCCAATACAGAAATATTCACCACAATATTATTTCTGAGCCGAAACTGGAAACGATCTAAACAGTCAAGAGGAAAATAGTTAAATAAATTATGCAGCTATTAGATGTTTTTAAAAAATATTAATGACATAGAAAATGCTCATGATCTGTTAGGTAAAAAGCAAGATGCAAAACAATATGAAGTCAAGTTCATTTAAAAGTTGTTACCATACACATGTATGTCTGAATTATACACAGACTTATAGACCAGTGACTTGGGCGCCTTTGTAAGACACTGGAAGCATTTTTCATCAATGTACAATCTGATGCTCCAAGTCAGAGGCTATTTGATTGCAGCACTGGGACATAGGTAGCAAAGACTGTGCCATCAGGAAGCACCAAAGAACCCCAGATCCACTAAGGGGGGCAATCCTCCAGGACGGGAGAGGCTTCAACAGGAAGACAACAAGGAAGCAGGATGCCAGAAGTGCAGCACACTGATTTAGCTGCTTTACTTTCCTTTTCAATCCTACTTTGCTATGGTTTTCAATGAACCACAGTACATAGCCATAAACTAGATCTAAAGTAGGATCTAGAAATGTTATGTGGAATTCACAGAAGCAGAGTCCCAGTGCTAAAACAAAAGCAAGCTAATACATTTTCTTTTTTTTTCCTCCCAGAGATACACTACCCATCTATCACCACCCAGTGAAGGACGCATCATTAAAATGAAATGTGCTCATAAAATCATGAATTTATATCTTTGCCATTTATTTTTTAAAATCTTATTCAAAATATTAAATAATACAATTTCAGATATGAAAAAAATTACTGCAAGAACAGTTCAGGTGTACCTCCACTGTGCCTCCCTTCCTTACTGAAACAGTAAATGGTCCACCCAAGAGAAACGATGGACTGCCCTGCCCCTTCCATCTCTAACAAACAATATGCCCACTAGCTCACCTGGGTTTTGTGAGTGGCGTTTAACACATATTAGGGGTTATGTTTTCTAAAAAGTTGTTGTGACACCTGTAAGTCAATCATGTTTCAAATCATATATTTACATACTGATCAACTCCTTAAGATAGAAAGACAAGTCAAAATTAAATAAAGTAAGCAATTTCCAGTTGCTATTAAAAAAGAACAAGAAACCAAACAAGCACAAAGGGAGAAAGAGCCAGTGTACAGATACAGCCTTTATGTATACAAACAGGTATAATTTTCATTTGAAAGACCTAGATCCAATATTATTTAAATTACAATGTCTCCTAAAATTCATTCAAACTTACTATAAAAAATAAGCGAGTGAACAAATATGATATAATTTTAAACTCTGCCCCTTGCTTGAAAGCTTGGAGGAACCCGTGCTACAATCAATTGCTAAGTAAAAGCAATTGTACGTGTATTTAATATTTCACAACAATTTCTACCTCTAAATTTAATTCAGTAATTCAAAGCAAAAAAGCTATCTATAACATTTTATTTACGTCTACTGCAAACTGCAGAGTCTCTATTGCCAGAATTTTTAGACACATTTATTAATGTGCTACTTAAAATCGTGGTCAGAATGAGAATAAATTATACATAAATTATCCAAAAATATCCAAAGCAAAGAGTCCTGGAAGAAAAAAATGTTACTTATATGTAAAGCATTATTACATACATCCTTGTAGATTACAGTTTGACAGCACAAAGAAATGTGTGCTTAAGAAACAGTATTTGGATGGCAGAAAGAGAATCTGAGTCAGCAATACCAGATGTGTTAGAATTTATTATAAGTTTGGGATTTTTTTAAAGTAGCATTACTAACACTTCCAGAAGAAGTACAATAAAGAAATCTAAAACAATAAAAAACTAACAGGTAATGCTTAGCTCCACATTTTGGACACCTGATTGAATTTACCTCTAAAAATGTAGATAAAAAATTATATACTCCTTGTTTGTGATACTTAATTTCCAAAGCACCAAGGCAAAATAAAGAGAGGCCCACCTCTCATTTAAGTATGAATTGCCAATGGCAAACATCTGCACAATATCATATAAAAAGTCAAGCAAATAAAATTACATAATAAGCAAATGCAAATCACAGTGCTTTAAAATATATAATCATTGGTAATCTTCAGAGAAGGCATTGCTTCATTAACATTCTGGTCAAGACGATGATATTCCACTGTTTTGGAACAAAAACCATCACGCCATTTCCTGCTTTGAACCAGAAGGAAAATCTGAAATAAAACAAATCAGATATTCAAAAGAGAAAATAGAGGACATGCTAAGTTTTTATAACTGAAATATCTGTCTCCTAGGTTCCCAAACACAAAAGTAAAATGTCAACAACAAAAGGGCTATTTTGTTTTCCATCTTGTAAATAAGCTGAAACAGTGCTTTTTAAATTTTAATGTATACAGAAGTCCTTGTTAAAGACTGATTCCTGGCCTCTCTCTTCAGAGATGAGCTAATAGATAGCAGTGGAGTCCAGGAACCTACCTGTTTAACAAGTCCCTTAGGTGTTTAAGTCCCTAGGGCTTCCCTGGTGGCTCAGATGGTAAAGCGTCTGCCTGCAATGCGGGAGACCCAGGTTCAATCCCTGGGTCGGGAAGATCCGCTGGAGAAGGAAATGGCAACCCACTCCAGCACTCTTGCCTGGAAAATCCCATGGACGGAGAAGCTTGGTAGACTATAGCCCACAGGGTCGCAAAGAGTCAGACATGACTGAGCAACTTCACTTTCTTTCTTTAGGTGTTTGTAATAGAGATGGTCCCACACTGAACAGTGGAATAAAACATAACTGGCATTCAAAATTTCATCCACCTACAAATACCTACAGAGCTACTGAGAGACCACTAAACCACAAATAAACCAACTCAAAACCACAAATGAGTTATTAGAATCACTGATTCTCTAAGCTGGAAGGCATTCTGAAATTACCTTTGTATCATTTTGCAGGTGAGAAAATCAACGTCCTTAAGGGGAAGTGGGTGCTAGGAATCACAAAGCAAGTTACAACAAAGTCAAGAACTGAGATTTCCTGACCAGTAAGTATTAAAAAGGACACTGTGTTTGATTTCCCTTTAAGTATTTAAAAAGTTTAACTATTTAGCTCAGGGACTGCAGAGCGCCCAGATGAACCCTCACACTAAATTATCCATAGAGTCCTATTTATGCCTCCTCTGCCTCGTGTAATCCAACAAACCAATTTTAGTACAGCAATGTTCATCATATTATTGTTTCTGGATCAAAAATTGAAAACCATCTAAATACTCAACAGGAAAAAGTTAAATTACGTAGCTATTAAATCATGTTTTTAAAGAATATTAATGATATGAAAAGTGCTCATGATTTGTTAGGTAAAAGGCAAGATATAAAACTCTATAGGAAATCAAGTTCATTTAAAAATTATTAGCATACACATATATATCTGAATTATACACACATTTACAGGCCAGAAATATACCAAAATGTTAATAATGCTCAGCTTTGGGTAGTAGCTTACATTTTCTTTTCTATATTTTTCTGTGTCCCTAAAAAAGACATCTAATACTTTAACAACCAGGGGAAAAAGTTATCAAAATAACATTAAGTTCAATGTAAATACATTAGAAGTCCTAAATTAACATCTCTCTCCACAAGTACTCCCAATGAAGTAGCAATGCCAAATTAAGACATAAAATCTTTAAAAAAAAATGATCGGGCTTTGGTTTTGCTCAAAATCAATTGGCTTCTTTTTTTTTAAAAGCACATGTAGTAGGCTTCCCTGATAGCTCAGTTGGTAAAGAATCCACCTGCAAAGCAGGAGAAAGTGAAAGTGAAGTCGCTCAGTCGTGTCCGACTCTTTGTGACCCCATGGACTGCAGCCTCCCAGGCTCCTCCATCCATGGGATTTTCCAGGCAAGAGTACTGGAGTGGGTTGCCATTTCCTTCTCCAGGGGATCTTCCCAACTCAGGGATTGAACCCGGGTCTCCCACATTGCAGGCGGACCACCAGGGAAGCCCCAGGTTTAATTCCTGGGTTGGGAAGATCCACTGGAGAAGGGATAGGCTACCCACTCCAATATTCCTGGACTTCCCTTGTGGTTCAAATGGTAAAGAATCCACCTGCAATGTGGAAAACCTGGGTTCGATCCCTGGAGAAAGGAAAGGCTACCCACTCTGGTACTCTGGCCTGGAGAATTTCATGGACTGTATAGTTCATGGGGTCGCAAAGAGTCAGACATGACTGAGCAACTTTCACTCACTCACTCACATGCAGTAAAGCATTCTGTCATTTGTTAAAATCCACAACGACATACAAGCTGATGAGATATCACAGTATTTTACCATCAACTGAAACCTGATTAAAAGAGGAAAAAAGACCTCTGAATAAGCAAAAGCATTAATAAGAAGTATGACTGAGATAACAGAGGGCAACTAGAGGGGGTGAAAAAAAGCTCAAACTTACCTTCCTTTTGTTGTGATATGTAATATAAACAATAGCAATACAAAAAGCAAAAATAATAAGGTGGAAAAAGAAATGGCTATCTTCCTCTTCTATACTTGAGGGTGGGGTTTTAAAAGGTCTCTCTGACTGCTCAATTTCCACGTAGCCCCTGTTTTCTTCCAAGGCTTCACTGGACTCATCATCCCGGGGGCTGGTGGTCCAGTCATAGTCTGGTTCTCCATAATCCCCGTTGTCCAGAGTGTCTTTGGCAGTGGACGGAGAACTGTTCAGTGTGAGAAGATCCTCCTCCTCTATGCTAGGATCTTCATTGTTATCAACCTCTTGGGACAGAGCAGTAGTAGGCAAGGGATGAGGGGACACGGACGCCACTCCACTTCTTTCTGTACTAGTTGTGGGAGGGAGAGTGGTGCTGATTTGGGAAGTAGAAGGTGTGGTTTGGTTTTCATTTGTTAAAGCATTCATATGTGGAGTAGAAACATCTGACGTGAGTACAGGCTGGCTCAATGACTCAATCTGTGATGGAACTAAAATAAGTAAAGAAAGAAATGTTACACTGAAATCTCCTAATTTATCTCCACCAAGCTAAAAGGAAATACACCTGTATTTTTCACTAAGCTAGGATTAGTCACCTTTCTGTTCTGCAGGTACTGAAATCCAACCTTTGTGAAATTAGAACAGAGGGCACAAGCTCTGTGTGGACTTTGCCATTGTGACCTAAAGTCAGACCCCTCTCTATTCTTTGTTTTTCTTATGGTGGCAGGCTATGAAATGCAACAGGTCTCCTATGCTGCTTAAGTTCTTACTATCTGGCAAGGCAACTGTTATCTGATGAATATTTCATTTTCTATTTTTCATTTTTTTATTTCATTTTAAATGCAACACCCAAATCCAGATGTACCTGTTATGCTGTCAGCAATTATACTGTGTTTTCCCAGCCTCTTCACCCTTCTTAGTAGACCATTCACAGCTTGCTCTGTCCTCAAATTTCTAAAACCTTTTCTGTTGTCCTCATTGTCAAAGGCTCATATAACTTCCTGACTTCTCTTAGAAAAATGAAGCCCTCAAAAGAGAAGGTCCACAAACTACCAGAACTCTAGGCTCATAAGTCCAACTGTCTACCTGACATGTCTGCTTAGATTTGTCATTCAAACTAACACGTTCAAAATGAAATTCTGACTTTCACTGCTAGGAAGATGGAGTAAATGTATTTTTCCCTATTCTTCCCACTAAAAACAAATAAAACTCTTCCTATTACATATAAAATAACACAATTGTGAAAGGTGGAAAGAATAAGGCAGAGCGATCAGAGACCTCAGGACCTGAGAAACAACCCAGAGTTGACTATCCTGAACTTTCTTTTTACCTCATGTATTCCAGACTTGGAGCTGAAGAATCCAGTAACCTGGAAACACCCAAGAGTATGGACAAAACGGGCCCCCAAAAAAGCCTGCTCTCTTGCCAGAAGATCAGGAGAGAGGCAGCCTAGCAAGAAAGAGAACTTTTAGACGACTGCTCTTACTCTCTCCAAACAAAGAGCACCACTCTCCACTCACACTTACAGCAGCAAAGACCAAGTGGGGAACCTAGATTATCACCCTGACCAAGCTGCAATGAGGTGCCCCTTCGAGTCCATAAAAGGATGTGTCTGAGGAGGCCTATGCTATGCTATGCTAAGTCGCTTCAGTCGTGTCCAACTCTGTGTGACCCCATAGACGGCAGCCCACCAGGCTCCCCCGTCCCTGGGATTCTCCAGGCAAGAACACTGGAGTGGGTTGCCATTTCCTTCTCCAATACATGAAAGTGAAAAGTGAAAGTGAAGTTGCTCAGTCGTGTCCGACTCGTAGCGACCCCATGGACTGCAGCCTACCAGGCTCCTCCATCCATGGGATTTTCCAGGCAAGAGTACTGGAGTGGGGTGCCATTGCCTTCTCTGCTGAGGAGGCCTAGTGGACAGTCAAGACTTTAGCCATGGCCCCGTAGTAACGAGGCTGTCCCCACCAACATGTCAGCGCAGGCCACAAGAGGAGCCGAAACTCCCACCTCTGCCCAGAGCTGCCAGAACCACCACTTGTCCTTAAGGCTCAACACAGATCAAGTAGAGCCCCTAGATTTCTAGCTCTAACTGCAAGTAATGTGCATCGACCCCCACCTCCCCGTCAGAGCAATGTCATAAAAAGCAACTAAAAGAGAAAGTTTAAGACCAGAATCTTAAAAACACAAAGTACCCCAACTTACCACATATGGAATACATAATTTGACTAGGCCTTTACCTATTAAAGAAACTGAATTGTTAATTTTAAAATTCCCCAAAATTAAATATCCTTGCCCACATAAGAATGGAGAATTCACTGGAAAATTTCACTGGAGAATTCTACCAAATGTTTAATGTAGAGTTAACACCAATTCTATACAACCTCCTCCAGAGACGTGCATAGGGAACGAACACCTCATGATTCCTTTTATGAAGCTCCTGAAACCAAAACCAAAGACACCACAGAAAAAGAAAATTACATATTGGTATCCTTCCTGAACAGAAATGCAAAAATTCTTAACAAAATACTAACAAATAGAAACCAGCAATATAAAGTTCCCTGGTGACCTAGTGGTTAGGATTCCAAGCTTTCACTGCCCAGGTTCAATCCCTGGCTGGGAAACTGAGACACCACAAACCACATGGAACAGCCAAAAAAAAAAGAAAAAAGAAACCACCAATATATAAAACGATACTCCATGATTAGTAAGGTTTATTTCAGAGATGCAAGATCGCCTCAATACTCAAAAATCAATGTAATCTAACAAGCTAAATTAACCTTGGCCTAAGTCTCACACCTTTTGCAAAAATTAACTAAAAAATGGATCACAAGTTTAAATGTAAAACTACACAGATTTTAGGGGCTTGCCTGGTGGTACACTGGATAAGAATCCACCTCCCAATGCAGGGGACATGGGTTCAATCCCTGGTCCAGGAAGATCCCACGTGCCGTGAAGCAACTAAGCCCATGCGCCTGGAGCCTGTGCTCCACAAGAGAAGCCCACACACCACAACCAGAGAAAGCCCTCACGCAGCAACGAAGACCCAACACTACCAAAGTTTAAGTAAATTAATTAAAATAATAATTTTTTTTAAACTACACAGATTTTAGAAAAAGACCTCCAACAAAATCTTCAGAATCGTGGACTAGATAAATTCTTAGACCAAAAACACAATACAGAAAAGGAAAAATTCATAAATTGGATTCCGTCGAAATTTTAAAACTTTTGTTCAGTAAAAGACTTTTGTGAGGAAGAAAAGACAAGCTACCAAGTGGAAGAAGTATCTGTAAGCCCCATAGCCAACAAAGGACTAATATCTAGAATACATGAAGAATTATGACAACTCAAAAGTGAAAAAGCAAACAATCATTAGAACATGGACAAAAGACATAAAGAGACATTTCACCAAAAAGAGTATACAGATGGCAAACAAGCACATGAAAAGATGTTAACCACTGCTGCTGCTAAGTCGCTTCATTCGTGTCCAACTCTGTGCAACCCCATAGACGGCAGCCCACCAGGCTCCGCCGTCCCTGGGATTCTCCAGGCAAGAACACTGGAGTGGGTTGCCATTTCCTTCTCCAATGCATGGGATTTTCCACTGGAGTGGGATGCCATTGCCTTCTCCCTTAGCAAAATGCAAATTAAATCTCAATGAGATATCACCATACACCTATCAGAATGGCTGAAATAAAAAATAATGACCATGTCAAATGCTGGCAAGGATGCAGGGTAACAAGATCACTCACATGTTGCTGTGGTTACATAACATGTGACAACCATTTCAGAAAACAGTTTGGCAGTTTCTTAAACTAAATGTGCAACTACCACCTGACCCAGCAGTTACAGTCCTGGGCATTCATCCTAGAGAAATGAATTTTTATGTTCACATAAAAATCTCTGCATAAATATTTATAGCAGCCTTATTCACAATAGCCAAGAACTGGAAACAACTCAGATGTCCTTCAATAGATGAAGGGTTAAACAAGTGTAGTACACATACATGCCAAGGAACATTACTCAGCAATAAAAAGGAACAAACTACTGATACATGAAACAACTCAGATGATTCTCCCAAGATTATACTAGGTAAACCCAGCCAACTCCCAAAAGCTACATATGATATGATTCCATACATCACGTTATACTAGGTAAAACCGCCAACTCCCAAAAGCTACATATGATATGATTCCATACAGCACATTCACAAAATGATAAGATTATAGAAATAAAAATGATTAGTGGTTGCCAGGAATTCAGGAGGGAGTAGGGATAGGGAAAAAGTGAGGGTGACTTTTAAAAGAGCCACAGAAAAAATCCTAATGGTGATGGAAATGCTCTGTATCTTGACTGTATCAATATCAGTGTCTGGTTGTGGTACTGCACTACAGTTTTGCAGGATACTATCACTAAGAAAAACTGGGTAAAGGGTACACAGAATTTCTGTCTTTTATTTTTTACAACTGCAAGTAAATTTACAATTATTTCAAGATGAAAAGGTTAAAGACATGAATTTTTACTCCCCACTCCGAAAAGACAAACAAACAACAACAACAAAAAAAAAACCCTGCTCTATGTACAGTCTCACTCTCAGTTATGACAACTCCATTTTTCTGTTGTTCAAGCCTAAAGCCTCGCAGTCATTATTTTAACACTCCACATCCAATCTGTCACCCTACCTTCAAAAGATATGAAGAATTTGAAGAGTTTTCACCTCTCCATTGCTACTGCCTAATCCAAGCCATCATCTCACCCAGATTATTACAGTAGTCTTCTAAATGATCTGCCTGCTTCTACCATAATCCCCAGTGTCCACTCTCAACGTAACAGCCAGAGTCACCCTGTAAAACCTTATGTTAAATGATGTTACTGCTCTGCTTAAAACTACCTAGTAGCTCTCAGCTCTCTCAAAAGTGAAATTCAAAGCCTTTATAATAGCCTATAAGCTCCTATATGATCTGGTCCCCATTATCTCAATGCTATTACCTCTTACTAATCTTCCAAACTATTCTATCCCCACTGCCTACTTAACAGATAGCAGGCATTCAATAAACACTTACTGAACAGGCTCTTGACCCAACTCTCACCACAAATCCTACACTGCTTCCCAAGCAGTGTTTCTGTACCTGCTGCTGCTGCATCGCTTCAGTCGTGTCCAACTCTGTGCGGACTACACCCTCTCAAAAGCCTTTCTCATAGTTCTTAGCCAGGTAAAACCCCACTCACTCTTCTAAGGATATCTCCAACATCACCCTATCTGTTGTTGTAACTCCGATACCTAGCATCAGGTAGGATTCCACCGGGGAAGCTCCAGGTAGGAGTAGAGTTAATAAATATTGTTCAAGGAGTAAAAATGTGGAAAACAGGACTTCCCTGGTGGCCCAGTGGTTAAGATTCTGTGCTTCCACTGCAGGGGGCACGGGCTGAACCCTGGTTGGGAAACTGAGATCTAACACGCCCTGCAGTGCATCCAAACAATAAAAACACTAGACGTTACATCCAAGAAAACAAACTTGGAATTCATCTGAAACATTTGATGTAAATTAGACCAACCTTCTGCACCACCACTCCTTCAAAGAAAAGAGGCTGATCCAGTCAGCTATGACGTGTATTCAGAACAAAGTGGTAACTCTGACTTCACTGATTTACTTGTTCAAGCTTATATATATATATAATTTTAAATTTCTAAATATATGTTCCATCTCTATCCTTCCCTATTTGATATTACCTCTCTAGTTAAAAGTTAACTTTTTAAAAATTAAAAGTTTTTAATTGCTCTCTACTGGTCCCTTTTTAAAAACTTCCTTACACTGTATCAATATTTCTGATAATTCATTCACACATTGAATTCTGAGAAAAAAATGCCTTAAAAATTGAACACATTACATATTAAATAAATTAAGGCAACATCTGGGAGCAATATGATGGCAGAATGTAGAAAGCAGGCATTTTTGAAGTAGCATGGCAGACTTGGTCTTACAGTGAGTATCCCATAATCCAAAATAATGCTTACATTAGTTTTTTTAAACTCTTCAAAACGAACACATAAAACTAAAAAAGTCTCAGAGATTGCCAAGAATACACCCAAGCAAGCACTGAAAGTTTAAGAAATCTAACAGGGAACAAGTTTAAATAAAACTGATATGGCAACTTTCTAACATTCTATGGTTACTTGAAGTTTGAAACTCAATACATTCTAGCTAGACTTTCATTTTCTTCTGACAAGAGTAACTGTTTTGAAATCACTCTACCCTAAGGCACACCTACAAAGAACATTTGTATTAGCCAAAGTTCTACACATGCTACACTGTACTGCAAGGAGCTGCCTCCCTATTAAAAGCACATGTCAGAAGATTTTCAACCATCTCTTAAAAAGTTGTTTTTTCTGAAACTATAGTTACCAGCTACATATACCCCTAAACCATATATCTTAAGCATTCCAGCAAGAAATATAAATGTTTATATGTCAGTTTTTTCTTAGATGATTAATGACCAAAACAACCATACTACTTAAGTACTTTAGTAACAGGAATACTTGCATCAACAAGAGAAATCCCCCTTATTTACTAGCTATGAAAGGACCTTGGGAAAATGAACCACAGTCCCTCCCCAGACTTACAAACACTTCTGGGAGGGTGGTCCACACACTCTCAGTCCTGCTGGGGAAATCCAAGTAAGTAACCACAGCACTGCAGCAGAGGAATGTATGGCTAGACAGCTCCGCTGGCAAATAAGTGAACACTATCCCATTCATACTGTTTTCCATCTGAACTTAGAAAAGATTTAGGCCTAAGAAGGATTGTGCCTTGGCCTGAAAATAAAAAGGAGCTACCACACAAGATACCGCTTAAATGGATTATAAATTCTTATTAGTGCATTTGTTCCTCCCAAGTCTCAGAACATGGTTTACAGGTTTCATTTCTCAATAAGGCCTTCAATATCTTGATTAACAATGTAACATTTCTAAGAAAAGGAATACTTAATCATGCAGCATTATTTAAAATAGCCAAGATACAGAAACAACCAAGGAGCTCATGAATCAATGAATGGATAAAGAATTGAGGTATATATACTGGATGAATTATCATTGAGAAATAAGAGAATGGAATCTTGCCATCTGCAACAACGTGAGTGGATATTCAGGGCATTACACTGAAGTGCAATACGTCAGTAAGAGAAAGACAAATATCATGATTTCATTTACATGTGGCATTTTAAAAACAAAACAAAAAAGCTAAACTCATAGATACAGAAAACAAAATGGTGGGGGAGGCAGGGGGAGAGAGTGGAGGTGAAGGGAATCAAAAGATACAAACTTCCAGTCATAAATTAAATAAGTCATGCAGATGCAATGTACAGCATGGTGACCATAATGAATAATACTGCATACTGGAAAGTTGCTAAGAAAGTAAATCTTCAGAGTCCTCATCATAAGAAAAAAAACTGTTGTTAACGATGCAGGGTGCTGGATGGCACCTAGACTTCCTGTGGTGATCTCAGTGTATACAAACATCAAATCATTATGCTGTACACCTGAAACTAATATGTCAATCATGACTCAAAAAACTAAAAAAGAAATACTTAAATCCTATAGATCCATCAAAATGAAGCAGGGCTATCTAGGACACAGAGGGACACAGAGAAGGGGGACTACGTTTACAGAGAATCTCAACTTGTCCCAGAACTCCTGTCCTCCTAAGCCCCTCAGAAGTCCAATACTCTAGCATTCTGGCTCTTTACCAAGCACGATGGGGTCGCTAAGAGTCGGGCACGACTGGGCGACTTCACTTTCACTTTTTACTCTCACGCATTGGAGAAGGAAATGGCAACCCACTCCAGTGTTCTTGCCTGGAGAATCCCAGGGACAGAGGAGCCTAGTGGGCTGCCGTCTATGGGGTCGCACAGAGTCGGACACGACTGAAGCGACTTAGCAGCAGCAGCAGCAGAACCTCCCAGTCCTCAGAGAGGCAACAGTACTCAAAGATAGTTCTTTTCCCTTTTGCTCTCCAAAATATTCCATCAGCTCAGTCCAATCACTACCCCTACCCACCTTCGTCTTTATGGCTGATCTCACTGTCCCTTGGCCCAGCTAAACCCCCGGGCACCCACCCCTGACCTTGGGACTCTCTCTGGATATCACACCTTCTAAACTCTTCAGCACATGTTCCCTCTGTCCTCTCTTTTAGACCCTCATAACTCCCATCTCTATAAAGAAAAAGAATAATTAAAGAAAAAAAGGCTGTGTGCCATCCCAGTTCCACAAGAATCCAGCCATTAACCATTGCAAGTGCCCATCACAGTGGGCCTGAGGGGAATTCAGGATAGAGAAAAACAGGATGAAGTATTCTGCCTTGGATATACGGGTCCTATCTAAGGAAATGCCTCTTTAAGTAAAAACTTCAATAACCCCAGATTCCTGTGTCTTCCCATATAGAGAAAAGCACTAAAATTATAACCTTCAGATCTGTTGTTATTAGCAATAATCTTTTGATGTTCGACTACATGTCCCAGCAAAAAAAAAATTCATACATATTCTGGCTCCTCTCTTGACCTCTTCGAACAATTGCTCAGAACTGAAAAGCTGGCTCCACCCGCTACAACCTTTAGTAAGACATTGAATAAACTCAACTCACAGTTCTTACAGTTGTGCGTTTTTTGTGTTTTTGTTTTGTTTTGTTACTCCACACCTCCAGGGAATTTTGGAGACCGTATCACAGCCATTCTCTGTAGCAACCCATTCTTTAAGACTCTCTAGACACCACGGCCACTCCTCCTTCCCCGCCCATCTACACACTCGCTCCCCGGGTCCCCGGAGCTTTCAGGCCCACTTCTGAGGCCTCTTAAAGACCCTACCTTCACAGACCCCTTCAAACAGCCTCCCTTACCACAGACCTTCAGACAGCCTCGCCAGGGCTGAAGAGACCCTGCCCCTCTAGATACCACCACCTGCTCCGGACACTCGGAATCGCCCGTTCCCTGGCCGGGCCCGTCTTGGCGTTCCGCGCCGGGGCCCGCCCCGTCTTCCCGCGCCCGCCCTGCCGCCGCGCCCCCTTTACCACTGGGCATGATGGCGGATGCAAGCAGGAGGGCCAGGACCAGCGGCCGCGCCAGCCCTCCGGGGACCTGGACACCTGGGCTGGGCAGCAGATTTGCTTGCTCCGCGCCGCTCATCCTCCTCCGGGCGGCGGCAGCCATAACGGTCTCGGTTACGAGCCTGCGCGGTTGCTAGGCTCTGCGTCGTGACATCAGACACTGCGTAAAGCATCGCGACGTCCGTAGGCGTTTGCGTCCCAGCGTGATGACGCTGGGGCCAGGAATGGAGCTCTGGAAACGAGAAAGGCACAGCGGGATTTGGGGCAAGTGGGAGCACCTCAAAGACGGCTGCAAACTACGGATGTAATTTGTAAGGTGTGAAGAGGGTCAGAGCAAGCCTCTCCCTCCCACGTGATGAGCTACTATACAGCTAATTGTTTTAGAACATTTTTAGAAGTATTCAACTTCGTAATAGAGTGATCCCAAAAGAGAACTGCCCTCCCACTCCCAAAGGCAAAGGAAACATAAATATTAAGAGTGGGTGGTGGAATTTTAGGTTCATGTTTTATTTTTTACCTTTCCCCATAACCATTTATTACTTCAACAAATACTTAGCACCTCTCCATATTTCAGTATACAGCACTGAAAGAAACTCCCCACCTTTGTGGAATTTCTTTTCTTGTGAGGGAGACTATAGTGTAAAATACCTACTATATATAATGATAAGGGTATTATGAAGGAAAAGCAGAGAAGTGAGCTAGGAAAGAGGAGTAAGCTTCTATTTTTAAATCCTGTAACTTAAAACCCCCAGTATATGAAAATGCAAATTTAGAAGCTTCCAGGAAGTTCCCTTAAGGCCCCAGCCATAATGCTGTGGTCTGTATGTTCTGTGAAAATGTTTTCTTAATAAATGTATATAGGCTTCAGGTCATAAAATTACATTTGATTGATTTGCAGGAAAATCATGTCATGAAACAAGACATTCATTTTACCCCACAGCTTCTCCACTCTGGTCTCCATGATTCCCTAAGAAGCTTACACCTCCCCCATATACAGTTGAGCTGCCTCTCTGAGGAGAGAGGGCCTGTGTTCTGAATCTGGTTTCCCTTAACATTTATCTGGCCCTGGTGACCGCTCAGAAACACACAAACTCTGTGTTGTTAAGAAAACTAAAAGGTCATTCATCTATTCATTTCCCCAAGCCAGCCACAAGCCCAAATAGACTGAATGGTACCCTTATTGCAAAACTTTCAGGGTAGCCAGGGTTCAAAGTCCTCCCAAGTTCCCTAGAGCTTTCCCTCTGTGAGTACAAAAACCATCACTCAGTTTTACAAATAAGTCTCAATTCTAGTGTCTGCATGTTGGGAGATTCAGGCTTAAACAGGCCTTTTTCCTGTAATAAACATACCTTCAGTCCTCTTTTTTGTCCCCTTTGTTCCTTTGTCCCCGTGCTAGATTGTTCCAGTTCTCCTACTGGTGTATCATGAACTCAGGGCATTTTGCACAATATTCTGACATGCTGCATGCAACAGACAATATATAAATGGAAAATATTCCCTCAGCCCTTTGTACCTTTCAAAATATCATTACTGTACCTGGCATCTGACTGGATGTACCCAACAAGCTTTATGCACCACAGTCTCTGAAGACATTTAACAAAGTTCTCTTTGAAATAGCTGCAGGTCTTTATGAACCTGATGAAATATGACAAATACTGAGGCCAGCAGGTTTGGGGTGACCAGTTTGCTAAAAGTAAATCTGATACCTGTTTGGAATTGCCACTTCCAAACATCCATAAAAAGGAATTCTGCCTAAAACCATTTATCGCTGAATAGGAAAAAAGTTTACATTTGATGAAGCTGAGTAATGCACATGCAGAGCTACTATTCTATTCATGTTTTGTAATTGCTTTAAGTCCACAAGTTATTTTTAAATACATATGGCAGAATCCATCCCCAGTGATCCATACCTTTATATGATCCCCTGCCTTTGGGAGGGACAGGTGAATGTGAGCTAGCACTCCTGTGATTAGGCTATGCTATGTGGACAGTTGACTTTAATGGGAGACTATTCTCAGTGGACATGATTTAATCAGGCGAGCCCTTGAAAGGATTAGGACACTATAAAAGAGTTATGGGGATGTAATGTACAGCACAGCGACCATAATTAATGGTCTTAAAACTTCTCATCAGGGACTTCCCTGGTGGTCCAGTGGTTAAGACTCTGAACTCCCAATGGAGGGGGCATGGGTTTGATCCCTGGTTGGGGAACTAAGATCCCACATGCTATGTGTCCAATAAATAAATAAAAACATTTTAAAAAAAAGAAAACTCATCACAAGCAAAAAACAATTCTGTACAAGTAATGGATGTTAACTGGACATCCAGGTATGGTGACTATTTCACAATGCATACAAATATCAAATCATTTGTTGTACACCTGAAACTAACATAATGTTATATGCCAATTATATCTTAATTTTAAAAATAAAATTTTTTAAGAATTAGGTGTTTGGGTTCTTCTGGAGGAAATAAGAAGTGTGGCAAGGATTTGCTGGTGAAATTTTTCTGTTCCAGCTGTTCCAGCTTTCAAAATGGAGAAGACCACGTGGCAAGGAATGCAGATGGTCTGTGTTTGCTGAAGCAGCCCCTAGCTGATGGCCGGCAAAGAAATATCAGTAGAAACCACTGTCTTACAACTAAAGGAAACTGAATTCTGCTACAACCATATGTGCCTAGAAGAAGACCCCAAGCCTAAGATGAAGACACAGTTCGCCTGACATCCTAATTTCACCACTGTGAGAATCTTAAGAGAGCCCAGGTACCTAGTGCTTGGACTTCTGACCGACAGACCTGTGAAATAAGTAAGTATTGTTTTAAGCCACTAAATTTGTGGTAATTTGTTATGCAGCAATAGAAAATTAAAAATATCACACATACATAACCACAGCAAGAAGCTGAAAAACATGACAAACATATGCCCTGTTTATTTACACTTTTATTAATAAAGACAACCAAAAAAGGATAAGGTTTCAATATTTTATTCAAGTTTTATTTTAAGTGATGTTAATTACAGCATTTGAAGGGGAGAATCTAATTCCACACAAAATGGAACTCTAAAATGTACCCATTAAACTGCTAAAAAATAAACTTTAGTGGCGAGAATACAACAGAAGTCCAATTTAGATTCTGAGTGTTGTCACCATGTGATTACAGTCACAGAGACTCTTCCCAGCTTGCAGCTGGGGCTCTTAGAAGCTATTTCATACTCTGGTGCAAGGGCAAAAAAACCACAACGTGAGAGGGAATTAAGTCCTGAATTATTGGCTTCATCACAACTTCTCCACCCCAAAATGGCACAAAAGAAACAGCTACCACACCCTGCAGACTACTTTTTGTGTAAAAGAGGTGATGGATGGAGGTGGAAAAAGTCCCTGCCTAAAAAAGTCCCTTTCAGATAAGTTTGTACACACCATCAAACAAAGAGCCTCTCCTCAATTAGGGGAGGAAACCAAGGTTCAATTCTCAGGAAGTTACAATTTCATTCAGTTACTCAATAGGAATTTACAAAGTGCCTGCAAATTATCAGCTTCCACTTGCCGCCATTTCTAGGTAAAAAAGAAACCTGACATCTCTAATGGGGCCAGCAAGCTCCCCACCAAGTCTACAGCTGAAAGGACCTTTTTTGAAATTGGGTTTCTTCTGTACCTCTGAAAGGGTAACACCCTAAAGCTGAATCATCTTTAACCTGGAAGTCTAACATGATATTTAGCAATACTTGCATCCCAGACATACAACATTAAAAGGTACACTAAATTCTGAAGGTAGCTATGCTGCAAAATAGTTTAAAATTAAACGATTGTACAATAGTCATTTATGCTTGAAACTCCAGTCCTAGACCAAGCTTGTGGCCACCAGCATTGACGTTCTTGCCATCCAGCAGAGCCGACAGTGTCAGTTTGATACCTGCAGGAGAAATCAGGGAGAGGAAAGGAAGAGAGAGGTAAAAAAGAAAGGAGAAGAAAGGTTAGCTCAGGAGGGTCACTGCAGCACACTGGAGACACCACATCAGGTTCAAAACCTGTTCCAGCAGTGTGTGATCAGCAGGAGCAAAACCACAGGGCCCTCAATCCCTGTTACTCAACACCATCTGACTAATGACTACGCAGCCTAGGATGAGCTGATGAAACAATAATGATTCTTCCACAGCTCACCCAAAGCCACTTAAGGGACTCTGCTTTCCTCTATCCTCTCAATATCCCTGCTATAGTCAGCACCATGCAGTAAACTTCTTTAGCAAAAGCCCCCTGAAACAAAACCCTAGCCATGAATCAGACTCCAAGGTCTTAGGCTCCCACTCACAGCATGGATACATACACACATACACAACTAAATGCTATTTTCTCTAGAATAGCTTGATTCTGCCATCATGTAATCTTAGATCTCCAGAATTCAAAGCCCCAATTTAATCAAACTAACCTCAAGGTGGTATTATTTCCTATAGCTGTAACATTAATTCGATGGACTGACCTAGCTAACTTTGCAGAAGAAACCTGCAAACCAGTTTTACAATGAGGATGATCGATAGGCTGGTTTTATGAACTTGCTGGAAATAAGTATCAAGTATTAGGTATACACTGGGACAAAGAATGGAAGAAAATAACTAAAAATGTAATATATGTTAGCCTTGGCCTTTTTTCTCCTACTTATCACCTCTCCTGTTCTCCAAATGTTTTATAATGACAGCACTCCTTTATAAACATTCAACTATAAAATGTGATATACACTCATTTACAATGTTCTGTACAGTTATTTATAAGCAATTAACCTAAAGCAGCAAAACCAGCACCACATTTTAAGACAGCTAATCTCACCAATACATACCTGGCTTTAGGGTCTGAGTATATCCTAATCCTATCAGGCTGGAGTTGTTCACTTTAGCCTAGTCAAGGAAAAGGTAAGAGTGAAAATGTTAAATACTTCATGTTACCGTCTCCGAACTGAATAAGAGCTTTTTAACCAACCAACTCTGGATTTCAGCATCAAATTCTATTTTTTCATGACCTCTTTGTTTACAGGATTCATTAAATTCAATATGAAATATATTAAGTTTAGGAACTACGTCTCAGAAAGTAACACAAAGAGATAACACCATTTTCAATTAAAGGGAAGTTATTATTTACATTTGATTCCTTATGGTATGTGACCCAATTCCATTTATACTGAGTATATCTGTATTTTTAAGTTAGAGCAGGTGAGAACACCTTCACTTATGGCCAGAGACCTAAAAGACTTTCTTGTATAAAAGAGTTCTTCAAGATCTACTTGTTGGGATAAGGAAATACAGAGCAAATATCTGATGAGGTTATGAAGCTTTTGTTAAGTGGCAGAACATTGTTTGAATTTTCTCTTCATGAAAAACAGAAACAAAAACCATAATGACATGAAGGAAATGCAGCACAGACAAGCCTGAATATTTGGAGCAAAAGAATTCCTGAAGAATGACTTAAATCTTATACTTAGTGAGTGCTGATTAATAATCAATAAAGCAAGTGAGTCAATAATAATTTTCCCCTTATTCTCCTGCCTGAGTTGTAGGGAAATCTGGGCCTCTCCCTGACCCCTTTCTGGGAAATGAGAGGTCAGCAGAGCAAGCTCAGGCTGTGAGAACATCGAGTCCTGGCGAAAGCGAGAGCTACCAGGGTGTGTGTTTTCCCGCTCACATGCTGTTTTTAGACCTGGCATCTCCCACAGAAGAAAAGAGGAAGGAAGGCCTCCAGGCAGGCAGTGCCCCATCTAGCTGTTCCATTTTGCCCATGCCATCCAAATAACATGGCCCCTTTTCCTTTGTTTTAAAGTGCCTAAACTTAAAGAAGCCAAATTCAGTTCCTATCTCAGGAGACTGTAAATTACACAGCCAGCCCAGAAAGCATCCTGCAACATGAGATTTCCTCATTTCACCCCAAAAGGGCTACAGCTGGCAGTGCCCTGTGACAACAGAGATGAGCTCAACAAGATGTAATGCAAAAACTGCAGCAACCCAAGGGTCCACGAGCTATGCTACAGGGGTCTGCAAGATAAGAGGCCAACCAGTCAGTACGAGGACCTGATTTCTTAATATGCAGTACGGGAGCAGGGCAAGAGAATGAAAAGTGAGGGGGAAAGGAACATTTAAAACCTTGGGTTCAAGGTTTACCGTCTGCAGCATGGACTAGGGACTGGTTAGAGAAGAGGCTCCACAGCAAGGCACTCTGGGTCAAACACAAACCCCAGCACTTACCAACTCCTGCCCTTGGGGAAGTCACTCAGCTGCTCTGAGCTTTCAGTTCCTCATTTGTGAAAACATGGATGGCACCTATCTCAAGTGGGTGGTATAAGAACTAAATACAGTAATTCACATGTAATAGGCTCCATACAGTGTTTGGCACCCACAGGAAGTACAGTAAGTACTATTACTCTCATTGTTTTACTCATGGTAAACCCTTTCACAGTGAGAAAAATCACCATCTGAAGCATGGAACTCCATCAGCCCAAGAGGATTCCAACTAAGGGATCAGGTGGGGTCTCAGCAATGCATGATTCCACAGGCACCCACCGAGAAGCAGGCATCAGGGTCAATCTGGTACTTGGCTGCTATTCCGAAGCGAGTGTTGCTGTTTCCTGCGGTCCAGGCCAGATTAACAGCGGTCTCCAACTTCTTGTTCACCTTCTGATAAATGGAGCCACCAAACTCTGTTCCATCATTTCTGCAAATAAGCACAGCACAGATACCAAGCAGCTTAGCAAGGGGGGCTGAGCTGGGCAAAGCCAACTAAGTCTTAACAAAGGATGGGAATGTTGTAAATGGTCTGAACTGATCACAAAACAGGCACCAAATTACAGGAAGCCTGATAGGAATGGCATAGACACCAGGGTTGGGAAGGTTCACAGAAGGTAAAAGCTATCTCAGACATCACTGGGAACATGCAAGGCAGCTCAGTCAACTACTCGGGCTGCATGGAACTTGAAGTTTGCTTCCAAAATATTCTTTAAAATAAAAATGGTGACTAGGGCAATGGGATTGTGAATTCTGAGTGAGTTCTTCCTTCAGCTGCTAAAGTTATTGCATTTATGAAATGCTGTATTATAAACATAGAATCAAGAACAAAGCCAGAAGTGGTAACAAAGTCCAGACCATTCATACTCCTCAGAAGGCAGCCTATAGCCAGTGCTTAGCACCAGCAGCTGCACCCACTGCTGAGGATGCACGGCCAGTAGGAGGAACAGCAATTACAAAAGAACTTAACCTATAATTGAGGCCCGTTGGCCAATGCATACTGTTGACCCATGCTGCCACACCTATAGTCTTGGTGAGCCCTGAAAAGGAGCAACTTGCCATATTATAAAATGTTTCTGTCTTTCAAACATGGAATGAAACCCAGCAGGCCAAACTGTTTCCTCTCTTTGCAGCCTCTAGGAATACCCTCTTCCCCTCCCTGACATTTTTAATATAAAAATACAATGTCAAAATTCTGCTCCATCATTTTGGGTGTCTCCAGTGGAAACGGCACTGGAAACTGTTAAGGCAGAGTCCAGCAAAGAGCCTAGAACTCACTAACCCAACAAAAAAATTGTTGCTGTTTCATTACAAACTCTGCTCTTCACTAATACACTCTCCTAAAGTAGATGCTCACAGAACACATTCTAAGTTCTTAAGTTCTCCCCTGACATTCAGCCAGTCAGACACTGTGATTCCAAAAAGTACAGGAAGAGCCCAGACCCCACCTGATTCATAGGGAATCTAACTTCTTCAGAAGGTCAGTATGCTATAAAACAGCAGCTTGTCAAACACAATAGAGTCTGGAGTGACTGTGGTATAACGCAAAGAGGGAAATTTTCTTGGGCTTAAATGTGTTTAAATGTTAGATTTCTCAATGCATTCTAAAACCAGCAACACTGCCTTCCTGTACTGAACTCTTAAAACCATAGACAGAGGGGAACTCGCTGTACAGAATTCATCTGTATGAAGCATACAGAATATCTGTTACACATCTGGGCCTCTGCAAGACCACGGCAACCCAAACTAGCTGTGTCAGTTCCAAAATGAACCATGTCCACTTATTGAAAGCCTTGAGGCTCAGATAAGAAAAACAGCTAACAGTCATCGCTCTTCCTAGAACTGTACAATTTCCCAATTCCAAACCAAGGAAGCACTTTCCGAATCAGCCAAAATTCTCAATTAAAAAAATACTTCTATGCTTGTGATATTTTTCCTGTGACTATCCTGCATGTTATCTTTTTTAAATTTACATTTTTTTTTTACCTTTTTTGAGTTTTTACTTCTGTGAGTTTTTATAGACAAACTTGTGTGGCCAGGATATAGAACAGTCCCACAGTCAAACTCCCCTGTGTGCCTCTTTGTATAACACCCTCCCTGTTCCCCTCTCAACCACTGGGCTGTCCATCTCTATAGTTTTCCTTTGACGTTTTAGTTTTAAAAGACTCAGATTTTATTAATTTTTTATACTAATATACATCTTTATGTTAATTTATTATAAAAAGACTCAAATTTTTTATTAATAGAAATGTTACTAGTTTAGACACAAATACCATTTACTTTGTAAATTTTAAGTCACTTCTTTAGTGACCTCTAGTGGAAAGAAAGAAATGTGGTAAAGTCGTACCCAACTTATACCACTCATTAGTTTCTTGGATCTACAGAGATATCATGGATGAAATTTTTGTTTCCCTCCAATCTAAATCAGTACTCTACTTCAACCCTCAAGTTTGATTACAAAGGGTCCTCTCTAACCTACTCTGTAATATTCTCTTCCTTTCACAATACTGTCCAGTTAATAAACTTTTAAATGGACTGCCATGCAGAGAAGACAGTATTTAACTGAGACAGTCATCTCCTAATTTGTCTCCCATGCCAACATTCCATTCAGTACAGCAAGCTGGTTCTCAGGCAGTATACAGAGAAAGAGAGAGAGGGCTACAACTCCCCACCCCCATCCTATTAACTAAAATGAAAAGACCGCCAGTGTCCGTAACACTGCAGGGAAGGGATGCTCCTGTGGACTGACATCACGCTCTTGCCATAACTGATCAGTCTTTCTGTGTGCACCAGGGGCAACATTTTACTCTCCACAGAATAGGAAGAACCTACATCACCTCGGGAAACGGGTAAGTGAGAAATAAGAAAAACAGCAGCAGGCCATTTGGCTCATCTGATTCCAACAAACTCACTTCACAGTAATTAAAAATTGCGCTTAGAAAAAAATCATGAACAACAATCCCCAGACTGCACACACTCATGTACACTTACACATTAGTGTGAAGCTGGAACTCATCGGTCTTGTAGCCAACTGCAAAGTTGCTCTGAGTCACTCGAGACTTTGCAGTCTCAAAATTCATCTGGTAGCCAGCCAGCCAACCTTCATAACCCAGCACCAGAGCGCCCCGGATGGAAGGACCAGCTATGTCAAAATCCACATCGCAGCCCAGGTTGATATGTTCCCGCTTGTACCCTGTCTTGATTTTAGCATTTTTTTTCCTGGAGGAAAAGAAATCATATTAAAATCAGAAGTTAACTCATTTCATGACAACCATGCTAGAATACACATTTTAAAAAACTAATCCCTATTTGAATAGGGGGGTAGGAAGGCAAAGCAGGGCCCCAGATCTCCTTAAGCAGCTGTTGCAACCTCTCTTCAACCAAAATCCAAAATAATGCAGAAATGCCACCTTAATGAAGTGAAAACACAGGCTTGTAAAAGAAACACTAAGTGATTTTTACTAGCATCTCCCTATGCTTAATGTAGTGACCTACACAGGCATTCATTAGGTAGAGTGTCACCATGTAATTATGAAACAGATGCATCCTTGCTATTTTCCACATCTGTTGAGGAAAAAAAAAAAAAAAATCTGTCATGAAGCTAGCTATCTAAACAGCAGCTCCTTTTCAACAATTTTCTTTTTTGGTCACATCCCACAGGATGTGGGATCTTAGTTCCCCAGCCAGGGATTGAACCTGGGGCCCCAGCAGTGAGTGCACCAAGTCCTAACCATTGATTGGATCACCAGGGAAGTCCCTAAACAGCAGCTTTTACTATGTGGCTCACTTAGTAAATAAATAAATACTAGATCCGTTCTAAGTAAATTCAACAGGTGGCTTTTAATTCAGTATTCAGAGAATCAGGTAGAGAGGTAGAACCTGGGTTCCTGCAGTCATAAGGGGCCAGGAAGCCTTTGTAGTCTGGACAAGACCCCAGATTTGCATGTATGACCAGATCAGTGCCTCCCTTCCCTATTTCACAAGACCCAGCATTTCTCAGGAAGTGCAGGTGAGTTGTGTCACCTGCAAATACATTATCATCATGCCTTTTACCAAAAATCAGCATTAGAGACAAGATCATATCTATCCAATAAAATTGACTATTTCCACCAGATAGTTTCTGTCATTCAACTGCAAAATGAACATCTTCCACAACAAGAACACTTCCAGTGGAGACCACAGGAGAAAGCAGGTATGCTTCAAGGATCAAGAACCACATAGCCCTGTCCACCCCAACTTCATTCATACTGAGATTAAAGCTTTACCTCCAACACCCAGACTGTGGGCCCTAAATACCATTCCCTCCTAAAAGGAACCAACACTCCTCAGAAAACTGCAGATTACAGGTTGAGGCAGGAAAGGTGCAGGATGAGCTTGATGGGAGCTATCAAAGAACTTGATGTTGGAGCAAAAGGATTGAGAACTAACGTGAAGAGGCTCCCAAGGGCTTCAAACATGGGACAGTATGAGCAATGGATCGAAGTGTATCAAATGTTTCAACCTATGAACTCAAGACACATACACATTGGTCATCTTTAGAGACTAGTGGACCAATGTGTTTTGAAAACAGTTAATAAAAAAGGCACCAAACATGTAACCCACCTTTCCTATACTAACTATACGGCAAGATAACCAGAGTTGATGAGAAGTTTTTCTTTATTGAAATATTCCAGCTAAAAAAAATGAAGCAAAGATAAAGGTAGAAATATCACCAATTTGTAACCCCTTGAGTAGATCATGAATGGCACTAACATACAAAGAGAAAAACCAAACTTCTGTGTGCATCCTTATGGAAGCATATTTCAGCACCACACCCGCCCAATGGACTCTAAATGTGATGAAGCCTCTAGACTTAGCAATCCACAGGAAATGTGGGGGACAGGGGGACAAGTTAAACAACACCACAGAATATAAACAGCAAAATTTATGCGTAATTCTAGAAAACAAATGATCTCATTTAAACAAATAAATCTCAAGGGGGAAAAAAAAAAAACAAGATTCTTAAAAACTAAGATTAAGGGGCCATATGAACCAATCTTTATGTATAGACAATTTTTGATTCTATAAAAAAGTTTCATGAAATCAGCTAAATCTGAAGAGACAATATGAAGAAATTATGATTAATTTTCACAACGTAATATCGTGGTTATGCTTTCTTCAAAAGGAATCTTATTTAAAGATACATATTAAAATATACACAGATAAAATTATGTGATATCTGTTATTCAAAATAATCTGAGGGTAGGAGGGATTGATTATGGATGTATAAATTAAACATGACTGGCCATGGGATGATAATTATTAAAAGCTCGGTGATGAAAACATGATGAAGGTATAATATACTTTTTGGCATTCGTTTGCATGTTTGAAATTTTCAGTAATAAAAAATGTAAAGATTAAACACTCCAAGTTTCAATGAGTCAAAATTTCAGAGATCACAGGTGAAAATAAAACTAACAGCCTTCCCTAGTGACAGTGAAACTTGCAACTTTTGTTCAAGTTGCCTCTGGGCATTCTCGCAAGCTTTGAAGAAAAGGAGTGCCAGCCAAACTCTCTCTCTCTCAGGAAGAAAAACTTAAGGGGCTTCCCTGATGGTCCAGTGGTTAAGACTCCATGCTCCCAACGCAGGGGGAACATGTTCGATCCTTGGTCAAGGAACTAAGATCTTGCAAGCTGCACGGGGTAGCCAAAAGGAAAAAAAGAAAACAAACCTATTTAGGTCTGCCTGCTCTTTAGAGGAAGAAACCTGGGTTATGATGATGTACCTAACTGGCACCAAACAGGGTAGGGTAACTGATGGAAAAAACAGCTGCTCAGAGGCTGACATTTAGAAAGAGGGAGAAACCAAGACATGGACATAGCAGGCATCTTCTGACCACAGGGAAAACGCGGCTGCTGACACAAAATACAACACCTGTGACGGGGGCTCTGACCAGGGGTGTGGACCAGCCGCAGTGGACAGTTACAAGGTGCCTCCATGTATCACCTCCATGGATTCTGGCCAGAGGCACCAGGTCCCAGGGAATGCGCACTGCTGGGGCGGTGACTCAGGCTTCTCTCCAGGCTTGGCTCTAGGCAGCATTCCACACCTTTGGACCTTTTCCCCTTTCAGATATTACTGGGATTCTTTTGAAGCTATTTAAACAATGGTGCTAATTTGACAAGCATTTGAGAGGTATACTCTGCTGCTGCTGCTAAGTCATTTCAGTCGTGTCTGACTCTGTGCGACCCCATAGACAGCAGCCACCAGGCTCCCCCGTCCCTGGGATTCTCCAGGCAAGAACACTGGAGTGGGTTGCCATTTCCTTCTCCAATGCATGAAAGTGAAAAGTGAAAGTGAAGTCGCTCAGTCGTATCTGACTCTTAGCAACCCCATGGACTGCAGCCTACCAGGCTCCTCCATCCATGGGACTTTCCAGGCAAGAGTACTGGAGTGGGGTGCCATCGCCTTCTCCGGAGAGGTATAGTCTAAGCTGTGGTTAATGAGCTGGCTTTATATGTGGCAGGTACCAGTGTCCTGATGAGGTCGTCTGCAGCCTCATCCGGCTGTGGTGATGTTTAGCTCCTTAAAGGAAGCCAGGATGCTTTCCCAGGCTGTACCCCTCAGACACTTGGAAAGACAGCTTTCATTTCCAATCTTCACCAAGTCATCAAAACCTTCCTCAAATACCCAATAGCAATGAGTACATCTTGTGCCCACAGTCTTGGTTTCTAAACACCATTCCTCAATAAAAGGAACCAAAGCTTCTTGGAGAAATGGCTGATAGCAGGACTAGAAAAGGACAAGGACATTTTCTGAAGAAGTATTCATGACAGGGGCTTGTCAAAAACACACAGGACGTCAACTTGAAGGCACTCCCAATGGCCATACCTGGGACAGCATGAGAAACTAAATTATAGTACTGATTATAAACTGTACAGTAAAATAAATGTCTAAGAATCCATACTGATACAAATAACTGATCAAATAAATAAAAGGTGGTGAAGGAAGAACTCTTCTTCACAGTAAAATCTCAATAAATGTAGAAGGGATGATGGGAACAGAAAATCACCATTTGCCAAACATAATTGTTATAGGCCAGAATCACTAATGGATGCTAATACTTGTTGAGTCAAAGTATAAAAAATAAAATATCTGCATGGTCTCAAAGCATCTCCCAGACAAGATACTTGTTAATTATAAAGAGAAAAAAATTAGTTTTACAGCTAAATCTGCAAACACCACTTTAATCAAGTGACCCAAGTACCATCACCAGTAAGGAGGCACATTAACATATACCTCCTGATGTCATACACCAAGATGGAGAGAACACAACATGATGTCTGTGGTTGTCACAAATGCATAACCTGCGTTTAACCATGAGAAAACATCAGACAAATCCAAACCGAAGGATTCTACAAAGTAATTGGCCAATTATCTTTCAAAGTGACAAAGTCATAAAAGATAAAGACTATGCCCCAGGTTAGAAGAGACAAAGGAGACTTTGCAATTAAAAGCAATGTAGTATCCTGAACTAGATCATGAACGAGAAATAAGACATCAGAAGGACAAAAGATTAGCTAACAAATCTCCTGGTCTGATAATTATATGAGATATTAACATTAGGAGAAGGCAAGTAAAGAATATAAGAGGATTCTGTACACTATTTGTGCAACATTTTTATATATGTTAAGTATAAAAATAGTTAAATATGCAAATAAAAAAACTTTTCAGTTATGTATGTATTACTGCACGTCTTAGAGACATCTCTGCAAACTCCCCAAAGGCAGTGAGAAAACCCTTTACAAATTCCAAAGTGTGCCACCTCAGGGCAGCAGGCAAAGTCCTAAACAGCAAATTCAGGCATGTGGGCACATCCTCCAGCCCTCGTGCTATCAGTGTCTCTCTGGATAACTTCTCCCATCACGGTGCCTGGGGGAAGCAGACAAGCAGGAAGGCCATGCTCCTGCAGGAGAAACTCCAGTAGAGATGAGAACAAGGTAAATTCAACTCCTGGCCAATAATCTTCAGACCACCCATAATCAAGTTATAAAAAGACTACAACCTAGAGGCAGGATCCCAATGTGCCCAGTCCTTGTGGTCACCCTGCACAGGGTCTGAACTCGGGAGAGTCTCCCTCTAATAAATATTCATTGGAAGAAGAAAAAGGAAGGAGAGAGAGAAGAAAATAACATGAAATGGCAAAAAATGGAATTCAGAATGCCACTGAACCACACACCTAAAAGATGGTTGAGGCAGTAAATTTTATGTGCATTTTACCATAATTTTTAAAAACTAAAAAAACTAGGAAATGAAATTCAATACACGCCCTTGAGGCTTATCATCAGTGTGCAAAACAACCTTCCCAGATCTAAAAGACCCAACTGCTGAGTGGAAAAAAACAAGAGTGTGTTCTGGAGGAGAACAACTCCCTCAGCCACTATGAAAAGCTCCAGGAGCTGAGGCAGACCAACACATCCTCTTGCCTCCCGTGCTATGCCATGCTTAGTCACCAAATCACGTCCGACTCTTTGCAATCTCATTGACTGTAGCCCGCCAGGCTTCTCTGTCCATGAGATTCTCCAGACAAGAATACTGGAATAGGCTGCCATTTTCTTCCCGCAGGGGATCTTCCTGATCCAGGGAGCGAACCTGCATCTTGTGTCTCCTGCACTGCAGCACTGATGGCTCATTACCTGCTGAGCCATCAGGGAAGACCCAGGTCCTTATTAACCAGCAAGCCTAATCTGCCTGTGGCTGGAGGGCCTGAAGCAGAAAAGCGAAGCCTCAGGAGCCACCTTGCAATTAAGCCCACACACTCTCAGTGTCCCTAAGTAGGAAGCTGGGGAAAGGGCTCTCCAGCCTGAAAAAAATGAGGCTGGCAACAGTGACCCATTAGCCCCTGCTTCCAAACACTGCCCTATAGCCTTGGCCTCTTAACATTACAAGCAGCCTCACTCACATGGAATGGAGCATCACTGGACCAGAAGTCCTGCAGCCTCCTCAGCTGAGGCCAGGAAAACAATAACAAACAGCACAGAATGAACCTTACTATAAAACACTGCTAAGTGTCCTTAAGGAGAAAACATGAAATTCTTACCCAGTGTTTGGTGAGAAGGATGAATCGAAGGTCAGCTTCAGGCCACGTGCAAGCTGAACAGAAAAGAAATTCACCAACAGGTTTAGTCACAAGACAGGCCAGCAGATGTCACTTGATAAAACTGCGTTTTTCCACAGGTGAGCATTACCTGATCTTCCACAGTAATCTCCGTGCCCAGCGTGTTGTCAGTGTTCCATTTCTCTGTAAACGTCAGACCATATTCAGTCCATCTGTACTTGGTTTCCAGGCTGCCCGTCACTTTGGTGGTCTCGGTGTTGGCTGAACCTGAGCTCGTAAATTCCTTTAAAGAAGACAGTCACAGCCTGCATGCCAGCACTTCATTCTGCATCACTCCACCCCTAAATGGACTGCACTTTCCTTTATGCAAGAGGTGAGACCCTGAATGTGTGGGTGCCAAAGCTCCATCTATAATTCAATTAGATAAAGTGTCAAAAAGGCTTCCCCGGTGGCTCAGTGGTAAAGAATCCGCCTGCCAATATAGGAGATGCGAATTCTATCCTTGGATTGGAAAGATTCCCTGGAGAAGGAAATAGCAACCTATTCTGGTATTCTTGCCTAGGAAATCCCAAGGACAGAGGAGCCTGGTGGGCTACAGTCCATGGGGTCGCAGAGTTGGACACGACTTTGCAACTAAACAACTATTTAAAGATGGAATCCGCTAACTAAAGGAATCTTACAGAGAATTCTATATCAGGAGACAGCTTCCTTCCTCCTCTGCAAGTCTTCAGTCTGGACAGGAAGGCATCCTGTCCTCCTTCCAGCCTGTCTCCAGGCTCACACAGAGAAAAAGCTTTGAGCTAAAGCGGACATCGCAGTAATTCTACCCAAAACTTCTTCCTGCCGACAATCACCACATGCACAATCTAAAAGAAACTACTAATTTTTTTCTTTTAATAATCATGTGGTATGGAACACAGGTCAATTTTGAAATAAGATACATAAGGAAAAATAAATCAGAGGCCTGCCTCATATTCCTATGAGTAGTAATAGATGCTGAATTGGGGACCTAGTAGCTTGGTTCCCCTGGACCACCCATTCCACAGAAGATGCAATAAATGTGACAACCACAAGTTGCCACAATCAGAAAAGTTCCTTTGTTTGCCACTCAGATGGAAGTTATTTATTATTTACTGATCTACAATAAATATCCATACTCCATGTGGGCCAGACAACTTACCAGTCCATTCTCAGATTTTGTTTTCAGATCAAGTTTTATTAAGCCAAATCCTAAAGAAAGAACATGGTCACTGTTAATAGATTAAATAACTCAAGAGCAGCATCTCTGCCTCCCTTAGGAAATCTTAAAAATGCCATGAGTGTAGAGGGTACCAGTCTCCACTGCTGCCTGCCTCTGTGGGTGGAGCTTGGTTGCCATGGAGCCTGGTTGCCACGGAACAGTGGCAGATAGAACAGGCACAGCCCCACCTGCAGTCCCAGAGGAGTCTGAGAAAAAGGTGTGTGACAGCGTGAGCACCAGCCTAAGGACAGGCTAAATTTAGAAGCTGCAGTCCACCGCAGCGGCACCCAGACCTGCTCCCGCCTGGGAGAGGAAACAGGAAGGTCCACTTGTCTGAGCAATTCGCTAGCCTACCTGGACTGGGTGCACGACCAAAACTGCGTGACTAGCCACAGAAGGCTTATCCTTTTTCCCTGACATGAAGGTTCTAAGAGCTGACTGACCCAGCTCTCTCAAACTGTGACGGGTAGAATACCAAACAAGCAAACCCAGTCTCTGAGCTGAAAGGCCACTCCATGCAACACTCACCATAGCCCTTGGTGAAGACATCCCTGGCAGATTTGCCAAGATCAGCATACGTGGGAGGCACAGCCATCTTCTGCTATAATAAAAGAATCACCAAAATAAACACCCTGGAAATTACAGATATTCATTTTCCACCAATAAAAATCATCAGCACTGACTTCCAGGTACCTTTTTCCCCCAGGTGTGTGCCGTCTCCTGCTTCTTGTGCGGCCAGAAGTGGAAACACCCAGTAGGTTTTTACTGACAGCAGACCAGTCTGACCTTGGAGACCTCTTCTCCTAGGTATTCCCAGGATTAAGCACAGGCCCAGAATATGGCAGGAGTCAGTCAGTATTTGCTAAATGAATTGATTGTCAAAGACACACTCCCATGAGCCAGCTACTTTACTGAACTGCAGGACTCTTGCCAATAAGACATTATCTCCTTACAAAATATTGACTGCTAGGACATTAAATACACTGAATAGAAATCAGGGCTTTTCAGAGTATCATATTTTCCAGACAATTCTGATTTCATTCATTCAACAAACATTTATGGAGTACCTACTATGTGTCAGAATGGACTCAACATTTCATAAAACATTTGTATTTTATGGGAACCCACTTTTAGAGTATCATATTCCTCACAGAGGAAAGAGTAAAACCTACCTACCTAACTAGGCAACTTTTTCCCATGGAAGGAAATGCAAACACATCCCTCCCAAATTTAATTCGAACAAACATCTACTTAGTGCCAATGTGACTTTATTTTTAAAACTATCAAAGTACTACTTGGGATTGATGTATATCACTATGTCAGTCAACAAGCATTTATTAAACACCTCAGTGTTCAAGGAAGGCAAGAACTTCAAATAGTCCTCACCCTAAGGACCAGGCTGTGTTGTTGGGAGCCTCCGCATTGACACATTATGTACCCAGAATTAAGACTCTAATCTGGATGGCACACACCCCGTGCTCCACCCAGGAGGAGAGGGGAACGGGAGAAAGCATTATCTTCTGCATCTTCTTCATCTCCAAAATTGTTAGCCTCAACTGCCCAAAACTTCAAGTAACCCAAAGATGTATCTATTTTAAATACAGGACACCTAAATTACCAAACTGGAGCTGCATCCACCCATGTAAAGTCACATACAAATGTACCCACATAAATAAACATCCACAGGGCATGTTCCTGGTTCAGTGGGAAACCAATGAAAAGTGGTCCAAGTGACCCCAGGGGAGCAGGATCACAAGTGCAAGTTCAGCCTGACCAAAGCCTTAACTTCAAAGACTCTGCAGGGAGCACACAGAACCAATGAGCATAATGTTTAAAAACAAACAAACCTGTAAGCCTCCACAATTTAAATGCTAAAACTGTGGTCCAAGTCCTAGTTTACTTTTTTTCAGAGGTTTTGCTAGCTCTGTCCCAGCTCCCTTTTGTATCAGAGCAGAGAGGAGCAGCCCAGTAATCTGTTTACGTGATCCTATTTTTGTTGCTGTTGTTATTTCTCGCACATGATCAGGCTGGAACCAAAGGCAACTCAGTCCACATTAGGATCAGGGCACAAAGAACATGGGGGAAGACCCATTTTAGGCGGCTTCGACTGGTTTTTTCCCAAGTCTGCAGACTCCCCTCTCCCAACCCGTTCCCCTTTCACCCCAAACGAACCCCGTAGGCACACCCCACCCCCCAGGGACAGACCAGGAAACCAACCACCAGGCCCTCCCTGCTTTAGCCCACAGATGGGCCTGGGCCCCTCCCAGGAGAAGGAAACAACCAGGGATTGAAGGCTGAGGTAACAGAGCCCCAAGGAAACATGCAGAATGTCTCAGCAAAGGGCCCCAAACGTTCTGCACACACACCAGCACTGACAGTTATCAGTGGACACAGGACCCCTCTTCAGTGCTGTCCCCTTCCCACCTGGGCCACAAACTCAGCCCCAGCCAGGTGACAGAGAGAACAGTCCATACCAACATCTCCAGGTCAGCTAAGACCCCCGGTACCTCAGGGGTCAGGGCCTTCCCAAGTACCCTCCCCTGGCTCCAGGACCCACCTCACCAGGCACACGCAGCTTTCACATCTGGACCGGTCCATCCCTCAGGAAAGAGGCAGAACACTCATCATTTAATGCTCCCCAAATGCCCTTGCTTATCCCTAATCCCCAAAACTGAAAAGCAAAGCCACCTGTCAAAACACACTCCACCCACAGCAAAAATCACCCTAAAGTGGCCACTAAGGAGATTACCATCCAGGACAAGAGAGGTGGGATGGCGGAGCGAGCGCTCATAAGACCAGGCTCTCCTTGCGTCCCCAGCGCAGCAGCTGGCAGGGAGGGTGCACAGGAGCCACGGGCTGAGTGGAGCCAAACCCGCTCCTCAGCCTGAGGCAACACCGCCAAGGAGGGCATGACCCTGACGCCCTCTTCACCAAAGGCTCCCTACAACTATGTGGCTGTAGCTCCCGCTTCTGCTCTTCCTGCAGTCTTCCTCTCTGCCTACCTCTTGTCTCTTGCTGCACTTATCTGACAGGACTGAAGCAGTTCCGCCTGTTTGAGCTCAGCCTTCTTACAGCGGCAAACAGCACCCAACACAGTCCTCAGCACCTGCTTCAAAAACAATCTCACTGTAGAAATAATGATTGCCACCCGTGCTTTCTCAGGCCAGGACTAGATGGGGAGGGAACTCAGCGTCCTGCTTTCTCACTTAACAGCCTGCCTGCACTGACTCGCCGGCTGAACCCTGGTCCTGGCCCCTCCCGCCGCCTGGATCGGCTCCAGACCACTCCCCATTCGTCTCTGCAGCATCCGTCCAAGTGTCTTCAGAAAAGGGAACCATCAAGTGCTGCTGGTGAGGGTGTAAACTGGCGCAGCCACTGCGGAAAACAGTATGGAGATTCTTAGAAATATCACATGATCCAGCAATTCTACTTCCAGTATTTATCCAAAGGATACAAAAACACTAATCCGTTAAGACATATGCACTCCTATCCTCGTCGCTGCACTACTTACAACAGCCAAGAAATGGAAACAGCCTACAAGCCCATCAGCAACTGAATGGATACTGAAGATGTGGCACGTTTGTGTATGTATGTGTCTGTGTGTGCATCCACACGCACGTGACATAATACTACTCAGCCATTGGGAAAAAAAAAAGATGAAATCTGGCCATTTATGACAACATGGATGGACCTTGAGGGTATCATGCTAAATTAAATAAGTCAGATGGAGAAGACTTTTATGTAACCTCCATCTTGGAGGGACATATCCTCTTTGAATCCCCTATGATTTCACTCATATGTGGAGTGCAAAAAAAAGAGACAAAAATAAATGAACCCAAACAAACACAGGGCAGTGGTTACCAGAAGGGAAAAGGATGGTGGGTGGGCGTGGGGGGTGAGGGTGAAGGATCAACTATATGGTGACAGATAGGAACTAAATTCTTGGTGGTGAGCACACCGCAGTGGATACAGAAGTAGGAATATATGGTTGTACACGTGAAACACAGACTGTTATAAGAGGCTCAGCTTCCAGAGACTGAGCATAAAACAGGATATTCTGACATGGGCAGGCAGCCAGCCTTGGACAGATGGAAATCAGAAGGGGAAGGCAAGACCCCAGGTCTCTACCTGGGTGATGGCTTCAAGGCAAAGCCTGGGAGCTTGGTTCCCAAAGATAAGTGGGAAGCAAGAAATGGCCAGGTCAGGCTGAGCAGACCTGCCTGTAGTCACTGATGACTTTGAGAAAGACAAATAAGTCACACCAGAAGACAGGAATCGCTGGTTCCCCTCCACTGCCTGCCAGCCTACCTACCCAACACTCCTTGGCTGACCTTGAACAGATTATGCAAGCTCCACTCCAGCTGAGGAATGAAAAGCCAGCCCATACTGGAAGCTCAGAGGGGAGAGATGGTATATCGCCCAGCATGGTCTGCATAACAGTTATGTAACCTCCATCATGGGGGGACATATCCTCCTGGACTCATGAGCTACATGACAGTGACAGCTTCTCTGCTCCCAGTGCCCCACTACCCCTACAAAATGCACACCTACCCCCAGATCACACCACTGAACTCAAAGCATCCCAGAGCCTAGCATGCGCACATTTATCCAAAATACGGAAAAGGCTATGTGTACAAACATGCCAAGGCCTAGTAAATGGCAGGTATTCAGCATAAATGTCTGTTTCATGAGTAAATGTGCAGCAAGCATCAAAGTATTTTTACAGCAGAAAAGAAAGGAAACAGTATCTGATAACAGGGACTAAGTGAACAATGTAACCAGGAGGCAGGAGCTCCCTCCACGGGGAAGCTGCAGCACCGCCACAGGTGGGGGCAGGCGCGTGCTCAAAGGGACTCTGCAGGGGGCGACATGGGCTCCATCACCTCCGCTGGGCTTTTCTGGTGGGTGGGGGTGGCTGCCAGGGGTGGACCCAAGTCATGTCTAAGTCTTTGCAACCCCACGGACTGTAGCCCGCCAGGCTCTTCTATCCATGGGATTCTCCAGGCAAAAATACTGGAGTGGGGGCTTCCCAGGTGGCTCAATGGTAAAGAATCCACCTGCCAATGTAGGAGACACAGGAGACATGGGTTCGATCCCTGATCTGGGAAAATCCCACATGCTATAGAGCAACTAAGCTTGTGTGCCTCAACTATTGAACTTGTGCTTTTGAGCTCAGGAACCACAGCTATTGAACCCACATGCCATGACTACTGAAGCCTGTGCGCCCAGAGTGTGTGCTCTACAACAAGAAGCCGCAGCATGGAAAAGCCTGTGCCCCCCCAACTACAGGGCTGCCCCCTCTCATGGCAACTAGAGGAAAGCCCATGCAGCAACAAAGAGCCAGTGCAGCCAAAATATAAATAAATAAAAATTATTATTATTTTTTTTTAAAGAATTCTGGAGTGGGTTGCCATGTCCTGCTCCAGGAGATCTTCCTGACCCAGGGATCGAACCAGTGTTTCCTGCCTTGCAGGTGGATTCTTCACCGCTGAGCCACCCAGCAAGTCCACCACGGATGTTGGGGAGACCCACAACTAACATGCCCCATCCTCACAATGTCCTAAGGAATGCTGAACTCAAGCTGAGGAGACCAACCAAGCGCCTTCAGAAGACAGCACTGCCACTGCTAACCTCAGAACCAAGCATGGACTTTATTCAAAGGGCTTCAAGGAGCCACATTATAGAGATGACACATCTGTGTTTGGGAAGCTCACTCAACCAACAGATTAGCAGAAATATAAACAACAGTATCTACTGCTGGTGAAAACGCGCACTCCCATTCTCGCCAAGTAGGAGAGTATAGTACAGTCCAGTCCCCGAGGGGCCCATTGCTGGCAGCGCCCAAGTGGACATGCAGTAATTCCAGTGGCAATTCTACTGCTAGGAACACACTTGCAGGGCACCCAATGCTCGCGAGGATGCCCACTGCAGGGTTATTTTTAACACAGTACCCAGAAGCAACCTAAATGTCCACCAACAGAGAAACAAATGAATAAAAATTACAGTGCTTGCAAACTAAGGAACACCGTGTGGTAATCAAAAAGAATGAGGGAGATTTCCACATGGTGGCACAGAAAGCCCCTAACAGGTCAATGAAAAATGCAAGTCACAGAATATGTATAATTCCACGTGACTGAAGGAAAATTTACTGTAGCTACCTCGGAGCTGCTTCTAGAACAGAAAAAAAGGGGCTTAGGAAAGGAGTGAGATGAAAATAGCATTTTCATTTTTGATTCTATTTAATCACTTAAGTTGTCTGGGCACTTGATAATTTTTTTCTAAGCTAGGAACAGAAAATTTAAAAACCTAACAAATGTGTCTGAAATTAAGCCACGTAGCATTCACGATGCCACAAGTCACACTGCAAAAGGCTGCTGCAGCAGAAGTACCAAAAGGAAAAGCTCTCTTAGTGTCTATACTGGTTCCAGGAACGGATTGAAATCACAGAGGTGGCAGGGCTAACAGGTAAGGCCTGTGGGGGGCACATTCAACCCTCAGGTGACCAGCTGTAGCTTTGGCCACCCTGCCCAGAAGGCAGGAGGAGGGCAGAGCTCCCTAACTTCAGTGTGCATGACTCGCCTGAGGCACTGACTCAGAAGCCTCCTTCCCCCCCACAGCAGCCTTTCACTGCTTATCACACAGGCAGGGCAGCCCTCAGATGCCATGGAGAAGAGTGCGCTGGCTCCCCGCACCACACCCACCAGAATCCCCCACTTTGAAGTATGCTCTTTTCTCCGCAGAAGCTCCCTTGGAAGGATCCAGGCAGCAGAGCCTTGATGCCCTCAGAGAGCCAATGACCACTGCAGTGGCCGATACAGAGAGCGGGGTGGCCACAGGTCCAAAGGGCTCAGGCAGGAACAGCTGAGAGCAAGTCTTCTGAACACAGGTAACACCCAGTGAGTCAAGAGACGGTATTTTCAATGACAAGGGTATACAAGGACTAGGATCTAAACATCAAGAGCCACCTGCCGTGGAATTTCTCCACTCATCTGCGTACCCAGGTAGCAGGGCACAGTGACTAATGGAAGGGGCTACGAGACTGGCAGAGGTTCCAGCTGTGTGACTTTGGACAAGCCACTTGTACGCCTAGGGTCTCATTTTGCTCATCTCTAAAATGGGGCTAACAGAGTCTTTCTGCTGCCATTGTTGCAAGGATTGAGTAAGGCAAACAGAACACGTAGAATTGTCTGACACACGGTGAGTACTTGATAAATGGTAGTGAAATGGTAGTGTGGCCACAGGCCACTATTCTTGATATTCTCTGTTTGCCCCGCCAGATGCACTTTCCTCCTCCATCCTAATCTGTGCCCCAAGAACTGATCATGCGGCTGTGGGGTAGGCTCAGCCAATAGGGAGTACCAGCAGAAGATGGGAGAGTGAAGTTGGGGTATTCGTCTCCCCAACGTCATCCCTCCCTGTTGGGCCTCAGGTGGGCAGTGACTTCCCCCTACTCAAGGCCACATCTCCTGCCAAAGGGCCCCCTCCTGGTTCTAAAGGACCCAGAGGCCCACACTCCTTCTCAGGTCCCCACACTCTGTCCACACCTTTGCAAATGATCCGTTCATCATTCTTTCTTTAATTACGCCATGGGACTGTACATCTGATTCCCGCAGGTCCTGAATCCACACACAATCATCACCATCAGCATCATCATCTTTGGTTCCCCTTAGGAAGGGAGACTTGTACAAAAGCCTTTGGCTCTGCTCTTTCTTTTTCCTTTTTTTAATATTTATTTATTTGGCTGCTCTGGGTCTTAGTTGTGGCACTCAGGATCTTCGATCTTCCTTGTGGCGTGGGGGATCTTTAGTTGCAGCATGTGAGATCTAGTTTCCTTACCAGTGATCGAACCCGGGCGCCCTGCATTGGGAGCACGGAGTCTTAGCCAGTAGACCACCAGAGAAGTCGCAGCTCTGCTATTTCTACCGCCATTCTAGGCAATCTGTGATGGCAGAACTGGGCCAGCCTGTAAGAGGAGCATCAGACCAGCCAGGGATTAGAGCAAAAGCAACTCCTCCAAACTCTGGGGACCAGGAAAAGAAACTTCTCCACAAGGAGGCAAGAGCTGCTCTGAAAACCAACACGTGAGGCCAACACCATCAGGAGCCTCGCTACACCCCTACCCCTCACTTTCTCACCAGAAGAGGCAGCCCAGGAGAATGGCTTTGACTGGATCTCCGGGATGCTGGCAAAGCAATGCCCGGGCTCGGGGAGGTCTGCGCTCTCAGTGCAGCTGTCCTCCTCCCCCCACCCTTCCAAGAGTGTCTCACAGAGGGCAGCCAGGCTTTCCAGGCGTTGCTTCTATTTTAAAACACCCTGGAAGTGGGGCCACCACCGGCACAGCCTTCCACAAGCCTCAAGAGAATGTAGCTGACTTAGGGACACCCTGCCTGCCCACCCATCCATCAAGAGGAGGAGACCTGGGCTGGCAGGCAGCACGCCAAGGTCTGGGTCCCAGGAGCCCCTGGGGCTCCTGCCTGAGCAGGAGGTTCGCTGCCTGGCTTGCCCCAGTGGGGATAAAACAGACAGTGCTTGGGCAGGTAGACTCGGGAGTCCAGCACACCTGAGTTCCAATTCTACTCCACCACCACTCTCTCATTCTTAGATCTTAGGCAGGTCATAACCTATCTGCATCTCCTTTCTCTTCAGTTCCAGTGCAGGGTAAGAGTACTTGACTCAGCAGCCTCTCAAGGACTAAATGAGATTGCTGGTATAAAGCACTTCGTACAGCAGCAACTTAGTACAGAAACAACTAAACAACAACACAGTAGTTGGTACCCAGAAAACACGTAACAGGTACAGGTAGTATTTATTTAAGATTGTCATTTTATATGTTTCCTATCATAATTACAGCTGCTGGGCAGGTTGCCAAAAGGTCATCCTCAATCACAGGGTCCAGACTCCTCCCCAACCATAATGAGGCATTGTTTAGCTGAATACTGTCCAGCCAGGTCCTGGAAGAATGCCTCCCTCCTCATCCCAAGAAAAAACTGACCCTTCTCCTGGCAAACACCCTGAGCCACTGCCCTTGCAATAAACAGAGTGACTCCACTGACTGCTGCTCACTGACAGCTGGCCTACACCCACTCAGGTACACACTCACTCTGATCAGTGTGTAAAAGAGTAACACTTCCCCTCTGAACAGCAAGGTCCACCTTTCAAAAGGCAAGCAAATCTATTAGCTGCTCAGTGGCACCTTGGAGCGGCAGCTGCAGAGTGAAAGCACCAGGACTCGGGGCTGGCCAGCCCAGACCCTGAATTCCAACGCATTCCCACTGAGCTGTGTAACCTTGAGACGGTTATCTCACCACTCTGTGTCAAGCCTCCTGACCCACGAAATGGAAACAACAGTACTCCTCCCCCAGGGCTCGGAGGGCAGCGGATTCAACATCATAGTTCATGTGTCAACCGGCCAGGAGGGTGCTGAGCAGGCCCTCAGTAAAGAATGGCTGAAACGATCATCATCACACTCTTACAGCAGAGAAACAGGAACGAGCAAGTAACTCGGCCTGTACTAGACCCTGCGGCTCACGTCAGAGCTGTGTTGCACGAGCTCAGTCTGCTCCCCAGGACTCTTTCCAGCATAGTTCCAGGTAAAGAGCTAAGATTCCCACTCAGCCTCAGCCCTGGGAGAGCAGGCAGTGAAATGGAAGCTTGTGCCCAAGTGCAACTGAGGGGCGACCAGAGTGGAGCCCAAGGCTGCCCTGAGCACCCTGAGGGGCTGCCTGCAGGCTTGGGCTGACTCTCAGGCACATGTGCCTCTCTTACCAAAGATGTCACTCCTTCAGAAATCCCCATTGACAGCAAAGTGGACTTTGGAAGCATCTTACCAGCAAAGGTAGGGGTGAATATCCCCCATGACCACCAGCTTGGAGGTGGTTGTCCACATCTGCCTAGCATCCAATGGGGCCAGAGACCCACAGACAACTCCCCACTCCCGGTCCTCCCCTGAGCTCCTCTGTTTATCTACAAACAGCCCATGCCTACAGAATAGCAGAAATAAAGTAATCAACTGGGAACAGCCTCCAACCCCAGGGTCAAGCACTTTATTTAGGACAACTCCATCAGAAGCCTCTGACCCACTCACCATCAGAGAGGGAAGAGGCACCAGGCCCACGGGCTTTAGGAGAATCCTCTTCACCAATGTCACCCTCCCCTACAAGCCAGAAACGCCAGTTCAACAAGCTTCCCAAAGGACTTGGAAAGTCACAGGAGGATAACATGTTCGAAGAAATTATTTCAAATTAGGAAAGAGTTTTGCCTCTCACAACTCTAGGGCTGGACACACTGCTGTAGCTCCTTAATTATTTGTGACTCTGCTAGGCAAGGCTATCTTCTGGAAGTGAATGAGATGTGTGTCCCTCAAAGAGGATGTCCATGACCAAGGGACTGTGGGCTGGGCCTGCAGCCACTATATATAACCGTTCAATAATCCCACAAATATTGATACTGAGTGAGCACCTACTACCAGTCACACGTTGGAATGGTAAAAAAACTATGCTTCTGTCAAAAGGGTGGGTCTACAAGAGTACATTTACCCCCAGAGACCCTTCTCAAGTACCTACTACTGCCAAGTGGCACCACTCCAAGCACTGAAAACAAAGCTGCATCAGGCTTAAGTCTGACCCTGTAGGAACTCAGTTCAGAGCTGGGATGGAAAGAAGGCAGACCCTGGGCAATGTGCCCTGGTCTTACCAACAGCATATTTAGGCAAAGGAGGAGCTCATTTCCCTATTTCCCCGGAGAGGGGAGGCGGTTCGGCAGCTCCAGGCCTCAGGTGGAACACGCTTAGGCTCAGCCCAAGTCTGCAGCCACATTCAACTTCCTGCTCCAGCCTGACCTTGGCTGTCTGTAAACTTAAAGGCTTTTCGATGAATTATCCTGAAAGTTACTCAATGCCTGGCACACAAATGTGTAATAATAATGCTTAAAATAATAGGGGCTACCTTTATTGAACCCTTTCCAGAGCACCACGTGGCACAAAACAGTCTGCAGGGGTTGGGCTAGATTCCACCAAAAAGCCTCAAGGGTAAGTGTCAAGGTTTCCTCCAAGGCCTTCTCCATATCAGGCACCGTTCCGCACACTGGAAGTTAATCAACTCATTCTTCCCAAAAACCCAATGAAGAAGAGGGATGATTGCTCCATTCTACAGATGAAAAAACTGAAGTTTGGTTTCTTCCCCACTGTGTGACCTTGGACAAGTCACTAATGCTGTCGGCCTCAAATCCGAAGGACTAGGAACCAGTTTCCTGAATCCACCACTACATTCGGTGAATGAATGAGCCATCGAATTAGACAGGAGTTTCTCCTAAGGCCAAGGAGACCACTGGGCTCCCCGCGGGACCTCCTTTTCCAACGCCTAACCTTCTACCCAGGTCCCAGCTCCGGCCCTGGTCGCCGCGGCCTAACTCGACCGTCAGCCTCCCGTTCCTCCCGAAAGGCGGTGGCACGCGCGTACAGTGCTGGAGGCCAGTGTCGGGCGTGGACCCGACAGGGCGTGCAGGGCCGGACCGCGGGACCACGATCGAGGCGACAGTATGGCTTGCACAGGTCCGTGAGCCCGGCCCGGCGAACGTAGGTGGCGGGCTGGCCCCTGCCCGACCCGCGCTGGCGGGATCGAGGGCCAGAGGGCGCCTCCGAGGAAGGTCACCTAGACCGGCGGCCGGCCGGGCCTCCACGCGGCAGCCCGTGCCCTTCCGCCCGCAGGTCCCCGCTGGCTCTGGTCCCCAGCCGCAGGCGCCTCGGGATGTCTGGCCTCCCGCTCCCGCGCCCGGGCCGGCTCGCCACCCGCCCGCCCCGCGCGGCCTGCACTGCCCGCTGCTGACCCGCCAGGCCCGCACGGGCCGCTCCCGCTCCCCGCCCCGGCCGGGCCCTAGGCCCCTCGCCCTCGCCCGCTCCGCGCACCGTCTCCTTCCCCAGCTCCCCGGGGGTCGGCCCGCGACCCAGGGCGCAGGCAAAGCCCGGGCCCCTCTCCACTGCGCCTACCTCAGAAGCGTTGGCAGTAGGCTCCGCGGCGGCTACGGCGGAGGCTGCAGCCTGAGGAACCGAGCGAGCGGCGGGGCCGAGGGCGGGGCGGCGCGGACGGCGGCGGCGCAGACCCGCCCCGACCCAGCGCGCCCGGCCCGCGAGCTCCGCCCCCTGGGCCCTCCCGGGACACCGCCCGGGTCCGGCCGGAGTCCGCGTCCAGCTCCCGAGCCGCGTGCCGACCTTTCAGGCACCGCCCCCACCCCAGCCGGGGCCTGCAGCGGATGCTGTGCCCACGGGCGTGAGCGGGAACGCGTGATTGCCTGCGCGCGCCCGGGCACAGGGCGGCGGGACGGCGTGGGACTGACGTGCTCAGGGCTGTGTGCGTGCGCGGGGACACGCTTGTCGCCGCCCGCGCCGGCCGTCCCTGCTGGAAATCTCGCCTGGTTGAAGGATTCGGAGAGGGAGGGAGGGGTCCTCCGGTTAGCTAAGCAGTGGCCGAGGTCCTCTGCACCAACAGAAGACGCGGGGCTCTGGGCCTCCTGCTCGGCCTCAGGGCTGGGAGACAACACCCCCCTCCCCCGGGACTTGATATGGCGGGGGGCGCTGGACCACGGCCTGGCCTGGGTGGAAGAAGTGACCCCCAGGTCCCCCACCTCTCGCCAGCAGAGCCCGCGCGGGCTGTTAAAGCGGGTTCCGAGACCCTGAAGGCAGTTACAGCTCTGGCCAGAGTAATGGGCGCCCGAGGCGGCGCAGATACAGAGTGGCGCCCACGAAGGCAGCTCCTCGGCTCTTGGCTCCCAGCTCCCGACACAATGTTTCAGGCGCCTCCGACCCCGCTTCTGCCTCTCTAGGCTCGCAGATCCGGATCCCGACAGGGGCTTGGAACCCAGCGCGCCGAGAAAACCCCCGTGCGCCGAGCATGCACTCAAGATGGGCAGACGATTTAAACCGATCGCATTGAGAAATGAAAATCTCGTTTTGCAAGAATGTCCTCTGCTGAGTCCAATGGCGCGCGGACTAGCTGAGGGCTCCTCGCACAGCCCTTGTCCGGACAGGGCCTGCCTCCCCTCCCGGCGTGGTTAAAGAGTGCGCTGTCTCCCTACCAGGCCTGCGAGACCCACCCCTAGCGGACTTCGAGAATTAATGAATTCCTAGCCAGGTGAAAATTCTGCACATCCTTCGCCTTCAGCCAGCAGACGTTCTCCAAGGCTTGAGGTGTCCCGGGCCCCCCTGGAGGCGGCGCCAGTCTATAGAATCAGGACACTCGCCCACAAGCAACTGTGGCACAGATTAAAGGAGTAGGCAACTGGGGCGTGGGGAAAGGCAATCAGGTCAGGCTGCTGCAAAGAGGCGGCAGCTTCAATGCGGCTTCCAAGTGGCAAGTGGTGTTAGTTACATCGTCCTGGGGTGTTGAGAAAGAAGGCAGCTTAGGCAGGGGGCTGGGGGCGGGGGTGGGAGTGTGGAGAAGAACAGAGCGCCCTGGCCCCTTTAGGGGCTAAGGTCTTATTGAAAATATGAGGAGGAGTTCCTGGACCCCTTGAGGTGCTGGAGAATAGAAGACCGATGCCACAACTCTCCCAGGCCCATGATCTGTTCCATGATTGATTGGGGACTCTGGGCTCCCCAGCCTGGCCGTCCCCACCTCCACAGCCCACTCCTGGAAGAGGGGCTGACAGAGAAAGCCTCTGAGTCACCCACCAGTGCAGTGAGGCAGAGTTGAGGACAAGAAGACTTTAGGGAGGCAGGCAGGACCAGACTCTGAAAAGACAGGGCTTCAGAAACCTCACCTGAGCTAGGAGCAGCTGCCTGCCCAGGGTCAGTAAAGCCCAGGTGTGACATTTGAATCAAATGTCCAAGGTGCTCCTCCCCTCCAGCACCTCCCTGTCAATCCTCCTTCCATGACCTTTGGCCTGGGGAGATTGCCCCATGCTTCTGGGGCTCCTCTAAGTACTGCTGCTGCTACTGCTAAGTCACTTCAGTCGTGTCCAGCTCTGTGCGACCCCATAGACGGCAGCCCACCAGGCTCCCCTGCCCCTGGGATTCTCCAGGCAAGAACACTGGAGTGGGTTGCCATTTCCTTCTCCAATCCATGAAGTGAAAAATGAAAGTGAAGTCGCTCAGTCATGTCCAACTCTTAGTGACCCCATGGACCGCAGCCCACCAGCCTCCTCCATCCATGGGATTTTCCAGGCAAGAGTACTGGAGTGGGGTGCCATTGCCACCTGAGTGCCCTTTGAGTCACATACTACTGGCTGTGTGACCCTGAGCAAGAGGTCTAGTCTCTCAGTTTCAACTTTAGAGGGTCGTTGCTCATGTATGAATGTGAGAGTTAGGGATGACAGAGGATGAGATGGTTGGATGGCATCACCAACTCACTGGACATAAGTTTGAGCAAGCTCCAGGAGTTGGTGATGGACAGGGAAGCCTGGTGTGCTGCAGTCCGTGGGATCTCAAAGAGTCGGACATGACTGAGTGACTGACTGTGAGTATAAAATGGGAGACATAGAAGTAAACACTCAGAAAACTGAAGGAATAAGGCTGGTCACAGAAGCCCTCAGGTCCAAGTGTTGACCCTTTCCCACCGTAGTCCTGACAGAAGAGCTAAGTAAAGGTAGCCTGTCCTACCAGACTCACCACACTGCCAAGAGCCACTCTGCCAGCCCACCTCCACTCCTTCTGCCACAGCTGATTGGGATGGGGATGGGCACCAAGAGTGGCCAATCAGGTCCTCTCTTGCAAACTAGATCAAGTCTAAACATTATCCTTTGGAGGAATGACCCTTCTCTTCCTCCTTTGAGTTGTTGTTCAGTTGCTAAGTCATGTCCAACTCTTGGACCCCATGGACTGTGGCATGCCAGGCTCCTGTGTCCTCCAGTGTCTCCTGGAGTTTGCTCAGATTCATGTCCATTGAATCCATGATGCTATCTAACCATCTCTTCCTCTGTTGCCCCCTTCTCCTCCTGCCTTCAATCATTCTGAACTGAGCGTCAGGGTCTTTTCCAATGAGTTGGTTCTTCACATCAGATGGCCAAAGTATTGAGGCTTCAGATTCAGCATCAGTCCTTCCAAAGAATATTCAGTCTTGATTTCCTTCAGGATTGACTGGTTTGATCTCCTTGAAATCAAAGGGACTCTCAAGGGTCTTCCCCAGCACCACAGTTCAAAAGCATCAATTCATTGGTGCTCTGCCTTCTTTATGATCCAACTCTAACATCCATACATGACTACTGGAAAAACCATAGCTTTGATTGTACAGACTTTGTCAGCAAAGTGATATTTCTGCTTTTAATAGCCACTGAACAACAGCAACAACAACAGAGTGAGAGAAGGTGATAGAACAATAGAAACAGAGATCGATGAGAAAGAGAAGCCAGAAGATGCTACAGGGCTGGCTTTGAAGATATAAGAAGAGGCCATGAGCCATGTGATGCAGGCAGCCTGGAGAAGCTGGAAAAGGCAAGGAAATGGATTCTTCCCTTAGGACCTCTAGAAGGAACCAGCCCTGCTGATACCTTAACTTTAGGCCAGTGAGACTGATTTTGGACTTCTGACCTCTAGAAATGTAAAATAATAAATCTCAATTATTTTAAGCCTCTAAACCTATGACAGTTTGTTATGATGGCAATAGGAGACTAATGCATGAACCCCTGGAAGACCATATTAAAAATGATTTCTCGGAATGCTGTCTTAGCTCAGGCTGCTATATGTAACAGAAGACCAGGTGGCTTAAACAAGAGCCATTTACTCCTCACAGTTCTGGAGACTGGAAATCTGACATCGAGGTGTTAGCATGCCCAGGTTCTTGCTAAGAGCCTTCTGCCTAGTTATGTCCCTGCAGGGTGTTCCTTGGTATGCGGAAGCAAAGATCCTGTGTCTCCTCTCCTTTTCATCAGGGCATGAATCCCATTGTGGGGGCCCACCCTATTGACCTAATCACCTCTCTAAGGCCACTCCCCCCAAGACCTTTCAAATTGGTGATTAGGGTTTCAACAACTGAATTGGCAGAGGCAGGGGTGGTGGGAGCATGGAGCACAAACATGCCGTCCATAATAAATGGCAAGATTCCAAGTGACTTTCTCTTTTACATTCTCTACTTTCCAACTTTTAAACAATGTGGTAAACATATAAAAATCAAACAACAATAAAAAGAGGCAGGGACTCCTGCTATATAAAGCTAATTGCACTTTGGAGCACAGACCTTCCTACCCTTGTGTGGCCAACCCAGGCCTCTATCCAGGCCCTGCGCTGGTACTTGTCCGGTCCCCTACGAGGGACACCAGTGTGTGTGCCTGTGCACATGGGTGTGGGCTGTGGGGGTGGGAGTGAGGGTTGTGAGTAGGATGGACGTGTCCTGGAATCCTACCAGAGACCTCTGAGCTAAGAGAAGCAAGAGTTTCTCCTCTGCTCGGCGTGTGCTGGCCCCTTAGAGAGATGAAGAATACCAGGGGGAATTCAGCTAGGGCCCTCTTTTATTGCAAGAGCTAGGAAACCCTTTCCCAGACCCCACCAGTGAGTGGACACATCTGCTTTTCCCTAAAGGCAGAAAAGGAGCTGCCTCTTCCCCAGCACTTGCATACTTACATTCACTGAAAGAGGGTCTGGGGTTTGATGAAGAATTTCCTGATGAAGAATTTCCAGTTTCTTTTTTTTTCTTTTGAGAGAAGTCTCTGTGCCAGCAACTTAAACCAAGCGTTGCTCTTTCTTTTTTTAAAAAAAATTATTTATTTACTTTTAGTCGCGCTGGGTCTTCGTTACTGTGCATAGGCTTTCCCTAGTTGTGATGAGCGGGCTTCTCATTGCAGTGGCTTCTCTTGTTGCAGAGCACAGGCTCCAGGGTGCGAGGGCTCGGTAGCATGGGTTTAGTTGCCCCACAGGATGTGGAATCTTCCCGGACCAGGGATGGAACCTGTGTTCCCTGCATTGGCAGGCAGATTCTTATCCACTGTACCACCAGGGAAGTCCCGCAATTTCTACATCACAGACTCTGCTAACAGGCACAACTTGGTTGCTTTTTGGTTTTGTTTTTATTTAAATCGTGAATGAGGTCAAATGTAGTTTAAATGGTTTTGTATCTGACACCAACCTGGTAGGGCTGCCCAGAGGTGCTGGCTTCCAGGCACTGCCTGTCCAGGCCCGCCACGTAGGGAGGAGTGGTTTACACACAGCACATGCACAAGCCATGGGGATACGTGGGGCTGAAATTCTGGCCACGCACAGCTCACGGAGCCTTGGGTCCCGATAAGACTATGTCCACCACAAGGAAAGGCCTGTGTTTTTGCTTCTGGGCAACTTTTCACAATCTGTTCGGATGTGTCAGCTGGCAGCTAAGGCACATGTATCCCTCTGCCAGGCATTGTCTGCTGCTCTTCCCACAGCGGGTGGCTTCTCATTCTCTGGGCCTCAGCTTCCATGCGCCTTCTCAGAGCTGCCTTTCCCCACCCACAGGCTCAGGCAGTTTCCTTTCTCCTCTCCACCCTTCCCTGGAGCTCAGTCCTTTCCCCCTCCATAGCACATTGCACATTTTAAATGACTTAATAGGGGACTTCCCTAGACCTTTGCAGGTCCAGTGGCTAAGACTCCGTGCTCCCAATGCAGGGGGCCTGGGTTCAATCCCTGGTTGGGGAATTAGATCATGTGTGCCAGAACTAAGATCCTGTGTGCTGCAACTAAGACCCAGTGCAGCCAAATAAAAAAATAAAAATAAAAATTTGAATTAAGTAAAATGACTTAATAGTTGGTTTGCTCTCTGTTATCTGTCCTCCCCCCTCCCCAACTAGAATGAGTGCCAGTCACATTGCAGGTGTTGAAGGATATGGGGCATAAAGAAAGGGGACTGAATTGGAGTCACTTACCAGCCCTCTTTGCAGGTTGCACACCTTGGGGACTGCTATTTTCTGTCCTAATGGCTGGACATCTAGGAATCAGGCTCCATGTATCGAGAATCCTCTGGAAAGAATGGACTCACAGCCGTGGAGTAGGCTAGGACTGCTTAATTTGTCCATGTAGTTAAGCATTTAATCTGCACCCAAGAAAGGTCTGACCTTTGCCCTAGACTTCTGGAAAGAAATCTCAGCCCTTGTAGTGTCATGCCAGATAGGAGTATCTTTATTTAGGGCAAGGGTTAGGCCACAGGGTTTATCCTGTGGCCACACAGGATAAACTAACAATGTGATTCAGGGTGGGGACTGGCCATGCAGGATAAGCTAGCAGTGTGATTTAGGGTGAGGGCTTTGACTCTCACGATATCAGCTGGACGTTCAGAGGGACTGGAGGCTGCTCTCAGCTGAGTGGGCAGTCGATTACAGAGCCCCAGTGAATCTTGGAACACCAAGGCTTGAGAGAACTTCCCCGGTTGGCAGTATTCCATGTGTTACTGTCACACATCACTGCTGGAGGAGTTAAGGGTGTCCGGGAGTCCACCGGCAGAGGACAGCTGGATACTCTGTGTTTGCAGCCCTCCTGGACTCTGCCCCATGCATGTGTCTCATCTTTTGGCTAATCTTAATCTGTATTCTTTCTGTGTAACCAACCAGGAAGTTTAACGGCCCTCGGTGAGTTCTGCAAGTTCTTCTAGTGAATTATCAAATGTAAAGACTGTCTTAGAGCCCCAAACTTGCAACTCGTATCAACAGTGGGAATCATTCTGTGGACTGTACTCCATCTAATGTTGCACTGTCATGAACCCCCCACCACACCCCCACACACACAGTGTTTGGAACCCCCCACCACATACACACACACACACACACACACACAGTGCCCTGAACTCTCCACCACATACACACACACGTGCACACACACATACACGCACAGTGCTCTGGACCCCACTACCACCACACACACACACACACACAGTACCCTGAAATCCCCACCACATACACACACACAGTGCCCTGAACTCTCCACCACATACACACACATGTGCACACACACACATGCACAGTGCTCTGGACCCCACTACCACAACACACACACACACACAGAGTACCCTGAAATCCCCACCACATACACACACACAGTGCCCTGAACTCTCCACCACATACACACACATGTGCACACACACACATGCACAGTGCTCTGGACCCCACTACCACAACACACACACACACACAGTACCCTGAAATCCCCACCACATACACACACACAGTGCCCTGAACTCTCCACCACACACACACACACACATGCACACACACACACACACACACAGTGCCCTGAACTCTCCACCACATACACACACATGTGCACACACACACACACGCACAGTGCTCTGGACCCCACTACCACCACACACACACACACACACAGTACCCTGAAATCCCCACCACATACACACACACAGTGCCCTGAACTCTCCACCACATACACACACATGTGCACACACACATGCACAGTGCTCTGGACCCCACTACCACAACACACACACACACACAGAGTACCCTGAAATCCCCACCACATACACACACACTGCCCTGAACCCCGCCACCCCAACACCCACACACACAGTGTTCTGAACCCCCACCACATACACACACACGTGCACACACACACACATACACAGTGCTCTGAACCCTCCCCCACACACACAGTGCTCTGAGCCCCACCACCACATACATACACACAGGCACACACACAGTACCCTAAACCCCCCATCACATACACACACACACAGAGTGCCCTGAACCCCACCACTACATACACACATACACACACACACATACACACACGCACAGAGTGCCCTGAACCCCACCACTACATACACACACACATACACACACACAGTGCCCTGAACCCCACCACATATACACACACACCCCTGAAGCCCCCACCATGTACATACAAAAAGTGCCCTGAACCCCCAACGTGCACGCACGCACACACACACACACGGCCCTGAACCCCCCACCATGTACACACACACAAGATGCCCTGAACCCCCCCATGTGCATGCGCACACACACGCCTGCACGTGCACGCACGCACACACATACACACACACACACAGAGCCCGAGGACCGGCCTATCCTGGTTTCTCCTGGCTGACTGTGGTCTGCTGTCAGACCAGGTGTCTGCCCTGCTTGGGACCACACCGTCTGCTGGTTCTTATTCCCCAAGGCTTCCTCCAGGAGCTGGAGAGTAGCTGCTTCCTCTACTCCTCTTTCCCAGCCGCCGGAAAGAACTTTCTTTCCCGTGTAGGCAGTGACAGGTAGACAAGTCAGCAGCCAAGTTGGCTAGAAGCCCAAGTGGCCCTGCCGTTGTCCCCTCCCGAGTCTCTCATGTCTCCTCCTCTGTGACTACTCTAGTCTGCTGGAGAGGAGACTGTGGAGGATGGACTGACCAGCAAGGGTTTTCTCTGGAAATGCCTGAGCTTTCCTAAAACTTGTTAGGACCCTCCTTCTTCCACTGCCCACCAGCTCCCCCAGCGACCCAGAAAAGGACTGCAGAGCCACAAAGTTCCGGCCTCAGCTAGCACAGCCCAAGACGGCAGCTTCCAACGCCTCTCAAAGTTTTGAAGTTTCAGGTTCAAATCTAAACTTAGCATCCTTGCCACGCTGGTATTTTAACACCAGCTCCTCTATGAGTCTTACATAAGAAGATAAGGCCCTTTATTCCCTCTCTCACTGCTCCCCAGTTCCTCCTCACTTCTGGGAAAATCCTTGCTTCCCCGTAACTGTACTAACCCTCCACCCCCACCCAAGGAGCTCACCCCTCCTTTCCCTAAGCCCCAAACGCAAAATTCATTATTCCACCCACAGTAAATCTGAAGAAGAAGAGAACCAAGTTTGGCTTCCTCCCTGCCTGGTGTAATTTCAGCATCATCCTACCCAACCACAGAGGACTGGATGACATGACCTCCTCATGACCCTGAGCCTCAGGCTCACTCAGCAGAAGGTAAGGAAACACACTTTGTTTTCCAGGGGTTATGGAATGGATAGCTTATTCACAAAGCCTTTCAGGGAAAATAAATAAATCAACTTACCAACGTCTTAGAAGACACACAGGTGGCCTAAAGGAAAAACCAGCCCAAGAAAATCCAAACTTAGTCCACAGAAATGGAAAAGTGATGCTTCTGAAAATGTAGTGCATGTGAGAGTCACCTGGAGGGCTGGCGGGATGTGCAGTGGCTGGGCCTCCCCCTTAAGCTTCTTCGTTAACATTTCTGGGGTGGGGAAAGCAGCTGCATTTTTCACAAGCACCCTGAGTGATCCTGGAACAGCAGCCGCAGAGAATGGCTGTGACCTTACGTAACTTCACAGGAAGAAATTCAGGGTGTGGCTGCTCTGGACACCAGTTCCCTGAGGTATTAAATAAAATCAATTCAGAACATTTTTTAATACCCCTCTTCATCAAGATCTATGTGCTGTAAAGAGGGATGACTGTCTAGGAAGATGCTTTACTTTTTGCCCTCGTCCTGTCCCTCTCACTCATTCATTCAGCCAGTATTCACTGCAAGTTGCTCTATTCCAGACACTGGCCCAAAATCTGGGGATCTGGGCTTCCCTGGTGGCTCAGTGGTAAAGAATCTGCCTGCCAATGCAGGAGATACAGGTTCAACCCCTGGTCCAGGAAGATTCCACACGCCACGGAGCAACTAAGCCCACGCGCCACAACTACTGAAGCCTGTGCTCTAGAGCTTGTGCTCCACCATAAGAGAAGTCACCACAATGAGAAATCCATGCACCGCGACCAGGGCAGTGCCCACTCGCTGCAACTAGAGAAAAGCCCACACAGCAGCTAAGACCCAGCACAGTTTATAGCCTCAGCTCAGTTCAGTTAGTCGCTCAATTGTGTCCGACTCTTTGCAACCCCATGAACCACAGCACGCCAGGCCTCCCTGTCCATCAGCAACTCCTGGAGTTCACTCAAACTCACGTCCATTGAGTCGGTGGTGCCATCCAGCCATCTCATCCTCTGTCGTCCCCTTCTCCTCCTGCCCCCAATCCCTCCCAGCATCAGAGTCTTTTCCAATGAGTCAACTCTTCACATGAGGTGGCCAAAGTACTGGAGTTTCAGCTTCAGCATCATTCCTTCCAAAGAACACCCAGGACTGATCTCCTTTAGAATGGACTGGTTGGATCTCCTTGCAGTCCAAGGGACTCTCAAGAGTCTCCTCCAACACCACAGTTCAAAAGCATCAATTCTTCGGCGCTCAGCTTTCTTCACAGTCCAACTCTCACATCCATACATGACCACTGAAAAAACCATAGCCGTGACTAGATGGACCTTTATTGGCAAAGTAATGTCTCTGCTTTTGAATATGCTATCTAGGTGGGTCATAACTTTCCTTCCAAGGAGTAAGCATCTTTTAATTTCATGGCTGCAGTCACCATCTGCAGTGATTTTGGAGCCCAAAAAAATAAAGTCTGACACTGTTTCCACTGTTTCCCAATCTATTTCCCATGAAGTGATGGGACTAGATGCCATGATCTTAAGTTTTCTGAATATTGAGCTTTAAGCCAACTTTTTCACCCTCCTCTTTCACTTTCATCAAGAGGCTTTTTAGTTCCTCTTCACTTTCTGCCATAAAGGGTGGTCCCCTGCAAATAAGAAGTGCAACTACCCTGCTGGAGAGAGAAGCCCAGCTGCCTTCCCACCCCTACTGTCATCCCCAGTAACCATCTCCAGCTCTGCCAAGCTCCCAGCTAAATGCAATCACAAGGATGACCCCAGGCAACACAATATGGAACAGAGGGACCTCCTAGCTGAGCCACTTCTAGGAGGCAGTGTGGCTCCTAGCCACACTCGGATGAGGGTGGCTCAGACAATGGTGAGAACAGCAGTGAAGGTGGGGAGAGTGGAGAAGGTAGATGAGCCTGTAGGGCTCAGTGATGGAGGTGATCCTTCTGGCTGTGTATCAAGGGGCTGATGCTGTCTGTACTGAGCTGGGAGCTCTGAGGAGGGTCAGGTATAGAAAAGACAGCAAATTTGGGTTTGACTATTAGAGGCATCAACCAGCATGGGGGGAGCAGAGTCTGAGAAGAGCAGAGAGCAGTCAATAAAGTTGACCTGATTTTTTTTTAACAATTACATCATTAAATATTTAACCAAAATAATAGGAAAATGTCCCATTCCCGCTAATTTCCCTGGTTGCCACACACCCTGGCTGGCCTCATTTGGGGCTTCCCTGGCTCAGCCTTGGGCTTCCCTGGTGGCTCAGAGGGTAAAGCATCTGCCCAGGTTTGATCCCTGGGTTGGGAAGATCCCCTGGAGAAGGAAATGGCAACCCACTCCAGTATTCTTGCCTGGAGAATCCCATGGACAGAGGAGTCTGATAGGCTACTGTCCATGGGGTTGCAAAGAGTCGGACACGACTGAGCGACTTCACTTCACTTTGGCCCAGCCTTAGGGAGAGGCCCTGAACTAGCCCCGCTGTAGCCCACCTGTAGGCAAGTTGCTTCCCTGTGTCCCAGGGCTGGTTGAGCCAAGGGTGCACTCCCAGCCATCCACCAACAGGTGGCAGCACATGTCGTGCTGGTCACCAAGAGGCCTCTGAACAACAAATTCTCTAAGAAGCTTTTCCTGTGAGACAGGCATCACTCTCCCGCATTTACACTGGCAGCTCATCTTCAGACAAAGATTTCAGGCCTCTAGGGTGCTGGGCTGGTTTTCTCATCCAGCTCCAAGGGCAATCTCCAGGGAGTATCTGGCAACATCCGGAGAGATGTTAAATTGTCACCACGGGGGAGCATGTGCTTCAGGTGGATACTGAAGAGAGGCCAAGGCCGCTGCCAAGCATCTTGCGCAGGACAGCCCCCGCAGCGGGAGTTTTCTATCCCAAAGGAGCAACAGTGCCGAAGCTCAGAAAACCAGTTTAATCAGATTCTCAGGAGTGGGTGCCCCAGGAGGTCTCGGACATCCACAGACCAGGGGCCACTGGACTAGGCTGACTCCCAGCCTCCCCTCCCCCAGAAGCCATGAGAGGCCTCTGTTGCTTCCCTCACCTGCAGTCTCCCCTCTCCTCACAGACTTCACCTCTTTCACACCTCACTCAACAGTTCCTGATCCTCAAGCATGTCCTAGGCACTGTGTTGGCCCCAGAGAGACCGCAGGGGACGAAAGCTCCCTGCCTTTTTCACAGAGCTCAGAGGCTGCAGGGAGAGATAGCATATTTTCAAATGTAACGAGTGCTATGTGGACACAAACAAGACACTGAGATACCAAAAACTAGAGGGGCTTCAACCAGCTTTAACCAAGAAGACTGGAAAGGCCTCTGAACGGTGACAGTTGAAGTCTGAAGAAGGAACCACCCTCTTTTATTGAAAGTAATACTAACACGCATTTCTTTGCATTACTCACCATCTGTCCCCACCCTCTTACCGTAACTGCAGCTATGTTCCTGTTTATATAATAAATACATCTCCAGACCTTGACCCTGAACTGCTGTAGCATTTCAGCCATCCCTCAAGTATGTACATATCGTGCCACCAGTTTTTTCTTCCTGTTGCCGTGTAGTTTGGTGTTGGTTATTTGTAACAGCATTCAATGTTTCAGTGTGGTGAGAGTTTTCTAAGTGGTTCCCCATTGGTTGCTCATTCATCCTATGGGAAAAGACATCCTAGCAATCTAATAAGAGTTTCTGGAATCACAGTCAGCTCACTACTCTCACCAGCCTGGAGTTGCCCTCCGCCTCTCCTCTCCTGTGAGTGTCCACTGTGGTAGGTGGGATGCCCACCATCTTACGGTGGGACAGGACGTTGAGATGGGCAAATGGGACCTCATATCAGGGGTCAAGAGGGAACCTTGATAAAGTATGGATTCCTGGGCTCTGCCCCCTTTGCCCAATGTGGATCTCAAGTATAGGTCAGTGTAGAGGGTTTAAAAGGGTTTCCCTGGTGGCTCAGTCAGTAAAGAATCTGCCTACAATGCAGGAGACCCAAGCCAGGTTTGATCCCTGGGTAAGGAAGATCCCCTGGAGAAGGGAATGGCTACCCACTCCAGGATGCTTGCCTGGAGAATTCCATGGACAGAGGAGCCTGGTGGGCTACAGTCCATAGGATGACAGAGTCAGACATGACTGACTAATACTTTCCCTTTTTTTTCACTTTTCAGAGGATTTAAAATATATCAACTTATTCTTTCACAGTCCTCCCTTCAAAAGGTGGATCTTAGTTCTCCTCTCCTTGAATGTGGACCAGAGGATTTAGTGACCTGCTTCTCATGAAAAAAAAAAAAAAAAAATGCAGTAGAAGTGATACCATATGACTTCCAAGGCATCTCAGAAACAACCTCAGAGCTTCTGCCCTGTTTCCCTAGTATTGCTCACTCTGGGAGAAGATGGCTGTGTTACAAGGACACTCAAGTAGCCCTGAAAGAGGCCCACATTGGGAGGAACTGAGTCCTCCTGCTTACAACTGTTCTCTTTTGTCTGGGACAGTCCTAGAATTAATTCACACTAAAACCCCACATCTCAGGAAACTTCTTAGACCTGGGCAAGTAGTCCAGTCACCCCAACAGGCAGCACCACCTTCCAGCCAGTCCTCCAGCCCCAGGCCTGCCACCGCAGCCCTGATCAATATTTCACTGCAACTTCATGAAAGATTCTGAGCCTGTTTACACAGCTGAGTCACTCTTTAACTCCTGACCTTCAGAAATTATGCAAGATAATAAAGGTTGTTTATTATGTCCCAGTGTACTGACTGTTGTTTCAAGTCACTACATTGGGGCCAATCTATTAAACAGCAATAGATGAGTAATATGCTTAGGACTCTTTATTTCATGATGCTCCTGGGTGACATGAGCTATGAATCAGCATGAGTGAACTATGGATCTGGTCTTATTCCCTAAAGCAGCACTTCCAATAGATCTTTCTGCAAGAGGAAACAGCGGTGCATCTGTGCTGTCCAACGTGATAGTCACTAGTCAGTTGTAGCTACTGAGCTTAGAAATGTGACTGGTAGATTCAGGGAACTGGATTTTTAAATTTCAATGAATTCAACTTTAAAGATTACATATATATATAATATAATATATAATATATTATTATATATAATAATATATATATAATTTCACTTATATAACATTCTCAAAATGACAAAATTATGGATTGGAAAGCAGGTTAGTAGTTACCAGAGGTTAGGGATGGTGGGGGAAAGAGTGATGGGTGTGACTATAAAATGGCAACTTGTGAGAGATTTTCATAGCCATAGAGTAGTTTGGGTCTTTCTTTTTTTTTTTTTTTTTTTGCCTCCGCCAGGCCAGTTCTTGGTGGTTTAGTCACTAAGTCATGTCCAACTCTTACAACCCCATGGACTGTAGCCTGCCAGGCTCCACAGTCTATAGGATTTTCCAGACAAGAGTACTGGAGTGGGTTGCCATTTCCTTCTCCAGGGGATCTTCCTGAACCAGGGATTGAACCCAGGTCTCCTGCACTGCAGGCAGTTTCTTACCAACTGAGTTACCAGAGAAGCCCTTAGCTGTGGCATTTTAGTTGCCTCATGTGGGATCTAGATCCCCAAACAGGACCTGGGTCTCCTGCATTGGGAGTGCAGGGTCTTGGCCACTGGACCACCAGGGGAGTCCCAGCCGTGGAGTAGTTCTGTATCTTGATTGTGGTAGTGGTTACGTAAATCTACACATGTGAGCAAATGATATAGAACTACACACACGTTGTACCAACATAAGTTTCCTGGTCTTGATATTGTACTACAGTAATATTAGATGTAACCATTGAAAGAAACTGGGTGAAGGGTACATGAGACCTCTTTGCAGTGTTTTTGCAACTTCCTGCAAATCTATAATTGTTTCAAAAAAGTTTAAGTTTTTTTAAAATATGAGATAAGCATAAAGCATTAAATAGCACAGGTAGCTAGTGCCTAACATGTTGGACCGTGAGGCCCTAAGCAATGCACAGATCCTCCTGGAATATCTTCTAGTCATTTGGCCTCTGTTCAGAACTTCCTGGTGACAGGGAACTCACAGCCTCTCAAGGTCTGTTTGGCAGCTCTAATAAGAAGAAAGTTCAGGCCAGCAGGTTTTGGGGTAGAAGAGTTTTCTCCTCACCTCTCCATTTGTGCTAGAATCATGAAGTAGGCCCAGGTTTTCTAGAACAAGTTCTCACCCCTAGGGAGCCCAGGGGACCCACAGGAAGACTGCCCTCGTCACCCACCACTTCTTTCATTACCACCACTTGTCATTCCTCACATGGACCACAAGGACCTCACACTGTGTCCCAAAGCAGCCCTGGATGACCACCTTGTCAGATTTAGAAGCAGCCATTACTGACCATTCCAGTTGATTACGAGGGAACTAAACCCAGGTATAGGATTTTAGACAGCGAAGAACCTCAAAGACCTTCTGGTCTTATACTTGCCTTTTATAGATGGGAAAATGAAGACTTGGAATAAATCTGTAAGGATCAAATCCACTGAGTTCAAGGAAGCATGCGTTACCTGTAGTAGACTGAATAGCGCTACACGCTAGCTTTAAAGACTGGAGAAAGAGGCCAGGAACCGAAGGATGCAGGTCTAGTCTAGAGGCGGGAAAAAGCAAGGAGACAGACTCTCTCCTAGAAACGGAGGGAACATGACCTTGACAATACATTGATTTGGGCTCAGCGAAATCATTTCCAATATTTGGCCTCTAGAACTTTACTGCAGTCCATGGGGTAGCAGAGTTAGACATGACTGAGCAACTGAACTGAACTGAACACTCTAAGACAGTAAATTCATGCTGCTTTAAGCCACAGCATGGGCTTCTCAGATAGCTCAGCTGGTAAAGAATCTGCCTGTAATTCAGGAGACCCCAATTCAATACCTGGGTCAGAAAGATCCCCTGGGGAAGGGATAGGCTACCCATTCCCGTATTCTTAGGCTTCCCTGGTGGTTCAGATGGTATAGAATCCTCCTGCAATGCGGGGGACCTGGGTTCTATCGCTGGGTTGGGAAGATCACCTGGAGAAGGGAAAGGCTACCCACTCCAGTATTCTGGCCTGGAGAATTCCAGGGACTGTATAGTCCATGGGGTTGCAAAGAGTTGGACACAACTGAGAGACCTTCACAAGCCACAAAATGGTGGCAACTTGTTACAGCAACATTAGGAAACTAATATATTGCCTAACGAAACTACATGTGTACCTTCCTTCTGACCCAGCAGCCCACTTCTAGGAATTTACTCTGAAGCTACACCTCCAATGTGAAATACGCACGCGCAAGATTATTTGATGCGGAATTGTTTGTAACGGCAAAACGCTGGAAACCACAAAGTGTTCATGCATAGGAAAGTAGTTGAATAAACTCTGATGTGACCACTTGACGGAATAGTATGCAGCTATAAACAAAAATGAGGAAATTAGTACAAATTGATTCCCAAAAGATGCTAAGCAAAAAAAAAAAGGCAAAAGAGTATCTATGGTATGATACTTTGGACTATCATAAGGATAGTATAAGAAAATATATGTATATCTGCTCATTCTGGGAAAAAAAAATGAGGAAGCAGAAACTAATTATCAATTAGGTTGCTTACCTACAAGGGAAGATGGGAAAGGATGATGAGGAGGAGGGAAGGGGAATGGAGAGAAGTCATGATGAGGGAGTGCTCTCTCTCTGAGTTTATCTTTTTGTATAATTCTGCATCTTAAAACCATGGCAATATTTCTTATACCCCCAAAATTAACAAAAATCAACCAGAGAGTCAGTTAACAGCCCTCCAAGTAATGCAAGACATGTCTATGTTGACTTGTGAATATTATCACTGAGACAAGACATAAAATGAACAAATGCCCATAGAAAACCTGTGGCCCTCAGCAAAATGTCAACAGACACTGATGTAAAGGCTCAGTCACAGACACATTTTTTACTTGCCACACTTTCCATGGTCCTGGTCATGACTCACTGATCTGCCTGCCTCTGAATATTCAGAGCACTGGAGTGAGTCCACACAAGGGAAGTGAAGCATGTTCTTCAGAAAGTGTCTGGAATTTCTTCCCACACCCTTCCCAGCTGATGGGCTGAGGACCAGGGAAACAAACTATTGGTGCTACAATAATATCCAACCGCAGCGTCACATTGGTATCACCTAGAGAGCCCTACCAAACCCTAATGCCAGCCCCAACCCCCAGAGATGACGATTTAATTGGTCTGGGGTGGCCAGTATTTTGAAAAGATCTCTGGTGACTCTACCACGCAGCCAGGGCTGAGAGCCTTCTACAGCCTGGTGGAGACCCGGTTGCTATCAGAAAATTGGCCACCAGATGGCGATAGAATTGGGCCAAAAGGGGCTGCTGAGTCCCAGGGAGGAGACAAAATCCTAGGGATTAAGGTACTAGCCCCCAGCCACTGCTGCTGCTGCTGCTGCTAAATTGCTTCAGTCGTGTCCGACTCTGTGCGACCCCATAGACGGCAGCCCACCAGGCTCCCCCGTCCCTGGGATCCTCCAGGCAAGAACACTGGAGTGGGTTGCCATTTCCTTCTCCAATGCATGAAAGTGAAAAGTGAAAGTGAAGTCGCTCAGTTGTGTCCAACTCCTAGCAACCCCATGGACTGCAGCCCACCAGGCTCCTCCGTCCATGGGATTTTCTAGGCGATAGTACTGGAGTGGGCCGCCATTGCCTTCTCCAAGCCTCCAGCCACTAGAGATGGTTTGTTTTTTTTTCACCGTAAGAGTGTGGGGTGTCTGCCCAGAGACATTTCCCCAATATTTTCAGATTGCTTCTGGTTGGAGCCCATGTGGACCTTAGTGGGCTGGGGATCCCAAAAAGAGCGCCCCCGTCACACACATACAAAGCAAATTCCCCCACACCTGTGATCTGGTCAACTAAGAAAACAAGGGGTGCCAGCGCACCCCCTGTAGGTAGGGAGCTCCAGGAACACCAAGATAGGTCCCTCTTGGGACCAGGTGTGGGGCCTTAGTTCCCAGGGTCCACAAGAAAGTTACCTCCCCTTTTGATGACCAAGAGAGAACCCTCTAAGCAGACAGTGCTCATGCCTTAGGAGAAGTCACCAGTTCTCCACCTCCAAATGCCCTTTAGAGAAAAACCCAGTTACCCAATAGTGCCTACTCCAAAAATAATAAGGAGGGGACTCCAGGAAGGCATTTCTCTCTGAATTACCCACTTCCCCAGAGTGCAACGTGGAGCCCAATTCCAGTTTCACCAGGGAGGATATGAAAGTTCACAGAGGGGCAGGCCTTGCCTAACATCACACAGCAAGGGGCCTCAGAAGCATGCCTCAGACCCAGGCCTCCCGCCGTCAACACGGGGCCCTTCCTGGCCCCACGAGGAGTCCCCAGCTCCAAGCATCCCTGTTGGTGATTGGAAACCCTCTGGAAGCAGGGCCCACACGGGGTGGGCTGGCCAGCCCGCCCTGGGAGGGAGTGAGGCGCCACCCGAGGCCCCCGCCCAGCCCTCACCAGACACTCTCACGCTTCCCTGACCAGCCTGGCCACCCTCGAAGCTCCTGAGGTGACCCATTTCCCTCAGCTTCAAAACAAACCAAAATGCAGACCAACATCCTTTGTTTGTTTTGGGGGATCAGAGAAAGGGGAAAGCAGTTCTGTGGGTTTGCACTTAAAAACAAAACTGCTCTGAGCTGCCCGAGCAGAAACCAAACCAAAGGTGAATTCAGAGGCCAAAAACCCTCCTGGAAGTGCTGCCTCTGAATGAGTCAAGGGAGGGCGTGGCAGGCTCGGAGACAAGGCTACCCACCGACCCGGCACCAGTGACCCAGGTCGGACAGCCATCACCGCGGCGCAAGGCGGGAGCCACCCTTCCCGATCACCCTGGGCAGTGCGGACCTGGCAGGGGACCAGGCCCTGGGGGGTTGGGCCTCCTCGCTTAGCAAGGCCTGGTGAGAAGACAGGGCGCAGCAATGGACACCGGGTCAGAGACTCTGGACCTGACAACCCACTCCCGTCTCAGCAGCCCACAGACCCACAGGCCACGCTGAGGAACCAGGAAGGTGAACATGCCCGGAGCCCAACCTCATAGGAGCACAGGGTCAGAAGGTGAGACCCCCTCAGCACTGGTGGCACAGGGAGGGTCTGGCCAGGCTCCGATTCATCTGCCTGTAGGACTTGTATTTCCCCCATATTTCCACCTCCAGGAGGGAGCTCACAGAGGGCAGAAGCCAGGATGTTCCAAGAGACTGGGGACTCCCCATCTTGACACCCAGAACATGTGGGCTCCGGGAGCCATGCTGGCTGGGGACCCTTCCTGGGCCGTGTCCTGAGTTTAGATGAGGAAATAGGAGCAACTGAAGCCAGGCCTGCAGAGGCCCAGCTGGTGCTACTGGATCCTGTCAACAGTCTCTGTGAACAACCATGAGCCAGCTGTGAAAGGCAGCAGGAGGACTGTGGTCAGCGACTAAGGGTCAGCTGGCCTGGCAGAGTGGTATCATCAATAATGCAAGGCCGGGACTTCCTGGGCAATCCAGTGGTTAAAGATTTTGCCTTCCAAGGTAGGGGGTTTGAGTTCAATCCCTGGTCAATCGGGGAGCTAAGATTCCGCACGTTTCATGGCCAAAAAATCAAAACATAAAACAGAAACAATATTGTAATAAATTCAATAGACTTTTAAAAAATAATTTTTAAAAAAATAATGAATATCCAAGGATGGCCAGAGATGCTCCCAGCTGAGTGAGAATTCCTCGCTTATCCTAAAAGTTTCAAATACACAGTCTCATTTGAGCTTCATAAACTCAAATGGGACAGCTGGGATTCAGAGAGGCAAAGCAATTTACTAAAGGTCATACAGCAAGTCAGCACCTGGTCAGCGTGGGTTATACCCCTCCCAGGGTTCAACCTGCCTGGAGCAGGATTCTAGGCTGTGGGGATTCCTCATCTCCTCCCCTGTCATTTGGGTCTAGGATGGCTTGAGTAGATTTTGTATTGATTGCCTCAATTTTCTTAAGCTATGGCCATTTTTTGGTTCTTTGGCAACAACTTAACCACCTGACTCTTAATCCTCCCTCTACCCTTGATAAGTTGGTGCCTTCATCAGCCTATTTCACAGATAAGGAAGCTGACACTCATCAACCAGCCCAAGGTCACCCAGCTGGTCAATGACAGCCTGGACTCAAAGCCAGCCTTTCCCCCATCCCAAGCAGGCTCTTTTCTGTTCAGTACCCTGCCTCCCTGCCCTGTCTCTTAAAAGATCATATCAACATTGAAAAGGCCCTAATGTTGGGCTTTCTCCAGGATCCCAGGTGGGTTATGATTGAAGGCCTAACCTGTAGGGGCTCATCTGCCCTTGGAGGAAAGTGGACTCAGACATCTGTGGGGGTCCCGGTCCCTCCTCTTACCCAGCTCTAGCTCCCGTGGTGTGCAGGTGTGTGTACCCACCAACGGCAGCCAGCATCTGGCTACCCACCAACTATCAATGGGAAATCTTCCCCCTCCTTCCTGCCTAGTCCTCCTCAGCTGCTGGGCCCAACAAGTGGATTCATGCAAACTTCCAAGGCCCCACTAAGCTAGCTGGCATCCTAACTGTCTCCACAAAACAGAGATTCCTTTTCCTTAAGTAGAGGAGTTCAACAACACATGTGAATTTCAGCAACATGTGTGTGTGTGCATATGGGTCGTAAGGATAGACCACCCAATGGCCTCACCATCCAAAGAAACTGCAGATAGCACCTTTATTTTTTCCTCATCTTCTTTTTCCTCCTGAGCATCTTTTATGTTTTAACATGTCTGTGTTCATGTTGCATGCCTACCTTCTTATTTCCCTTTATTTAGCATTTATTTATTTCCTGCTATAGTTCCAGTATGTAGTGCAGTATTGGGCACAAATAGGACCTCAATAAATATTTGCTGAATTAAGGTGCATGTGTACACATTCCTATATGTGTGTGTGTGTGTGCACCTTCCTCCCTGGGTGTGTGTTTGTGTGCTCACTTGTATGTAGGTACCTAGTGTGTGTCCAGGTACAGAGATGACAGTGTGGCTTGCTGAGCTGTGTGTCTGTGTCTCTGTATCACTCATTCAGCAAACAACTCTTGACCACCTGCTCCGTGAGCGTCGCTGCACCCGTGCTGGGAACACAACAGAGAACCGGGCCATATGGAGAGCAGAGCCCTCTCTACAGGTGCCCTCAACCCAGGCCAGTCTGGGGAGAGAGGCCAGAGCAAGGGCTCTAATTATGCATGGGAGCCAGAGGGCAGTATTGACCTTTGAGGGGCTGGTCTCAAGGCCAGGGCCCAGCAACCCCCAACAAGGCCCACCCACCCTGCAAAGCCTCTCTCACTCTTTTCCTCCCTGCCCTCATCACAGGGCATCCACCAGTGGGAACAAGAGGCAAAGCAACAGATCCTTCCATGAGGAAATGCAGCCAGGGATCAAGAAGCCCAAAGAAAACCCACAAAGTCAGTCCAAATAACTTCAGGCCCCACTGGCTGAGACTGGGCCGCCTGTGGAGAAAGTGCAGTGTGTTGGCCCCCTGGCCACTCTGAGGCTTGTTTACAGGGGCACAGCTGAGGCCCTGTGTATCTGTTTCCTGTTGCCGCTGTAACAAATTACCACAACCTTAATGACTCAAAACAACACAAATATTATTATCTTTAAGCTCTGGAGGTCAGAAGCCCACACATCAGCGTGTCAGTATGCCTGCATTCCTTCAGGAGGCTCTAGGAAAGAATCATTTCCTTGCCTTCTTCAGCTTCTAGAAGCAGCCAGCTCTCCTTGGCTCTTGAACTCATCCAGCTCCTTGCCTTCTTCAGCTTCTAGAAGCAGCCAGCTTTCCTTGGCTCTTGAACTCGTCCAGCACCTGGGGCGTAGCGGCTCTTAACCTCCCTCATCTCTGCTCTGGTGTGTCCCCTCTTCCCACAGACTCTCCCGGCTTCTGCTTGAAGAAGCCTTCTGACTACTTTGGCCCCACTGGGATATCCAGGCCCATCTCAAGATCTTTAACTCAGCACATCTGCCAAGTCCCGTTTGCCATGTAAGGGAACATAGTCACAGGTTCTGGGGACTAGGACCCAGACATTTTAGGCAGGTGGTAAACACTGTCCTGCCTGCCATGCTCAGAAATGAAAGGTCTTACCCAAGGTCTGAAGGGTTTGGTGAAGGTCAGAACTCAGGCTGCGGGGCCCCAGTTCTATGTCCTTTGGGGCAGCACCTCAGGATAGAGGTAAAAGAAGCTGGCCCCCAAAATCTAAGCTAAGTCTCTTTAAATATGCTGTGCTGACTGGCCCATCACACCTGGTTTGCTTTTCATGCCAGTTCCACCACCTACTAACGGGGTGACCTTGGACATGTAGCTTAATGTCTCAGCACTTCAGTCTTCCCATCTGTGAAGTGGGGTGATGAGGAGAGCCACCATGGCTTGTTGACTTTACAATGAGTCTGAACTGAACTGTCCCAGTCCCAGTAGTGATCCCAGCTGCCCCACCCCCTACTCATGCCATTTAGAAGTGCATGAAGTGAGGGCCAGGAGAGGGAAGGAGGCACACACACACCCAGCAGGACTGGCAACCGAAGAAGTGACCTTGACCCCTGGAGCCCCTCTCCGCCCCTCCCCAGAGCAGTGGGGTGGCCACTTTCTTGGCATCTCCCCAGGGAAGGAAGCCTTTGATACCTAACTGGGTCTCAGAAAGGGAACAAACGGATGCTTTCTGCATGAAAAGCCACCTGCTGGTGCAGGGAAGAAACCCCGATTCATAGAGCTGGATGTTGCCTGACTGCAGACTCTGGAAAGAAGTCCATGGGGTCCGCCCCCCGGGGGGCTGCCCACACAGAGGCACCAGAGATTCGGTAAGTGTCCCACAGCTGGAAGGGAGAGGTGACATCAGAGGAGCTGCCAAGCGCTCTCCAAACAGAAGTTTAGGATGGGGTAAGGAGAGGTTCCCAGGAGACTGGGAAGTCTTCCAGGGCAGGGGGTGGAGCCAGGCCTCCAAGGACCATTCCTGTTGGAGAAAGAAAAGATGCTCTCCTGCCCATCTCCAGGCCACAAGGTCCTCATTCAGCCCCGCAGCAGGGAACTCCATGACTGAAAAGACATCAGGACCTCCCAGGCCGCTCCCCTGAGGCTCCCTCCTCACTGTCTTGTGACCAAAAGTACTGAATATTTCCATAGTTCATGGTGTGATACTGGCCCGTAAAAGGCTAATCAGTGTGCTCCATCATTTTTCTCTGACTTTTTAAAAACATAGGAACTTTGTCACTACTCATAAGAGAAATTCATACCCATTAAAGAAAAATGGGTAGTAAGACAGACCACCAAATGGCCTCACTATCCAAAGAAATCACAGCTAACACCTTGGTTTATTTTTCTTTCATCTTTTTTTTCCCTCCTGGGCATCTTCTATTTTTTAACATGTTTGTGTTCATGCTGCATGCCTTCCTTCTGATTTCTCTTCACTTAGCATTAATTTATTTACTGCTATAGCTCCAGTATGTAGCACGGTATTTGGCACAAATAGGACCTCAATAAATAGTTGCTGAATTAAGGTGAGTGAACAGAGATCATTTTTCTATGTTATACAAAAGTAATAATAATCATAATATGTGACAGTTGAGGGCTTACTCTGAGCTGAGTACTTTATCAACATTGTTTCATGTGACACATTACTATTATTATCCCCCATCTTACAGATGTATAAACTAAGGCTTAGGGAGAGAGATTAAGGCCCAAGGTTACACAGGTAGCACCTGAATTCTCACCCAGGTCCAGTCGACCCCAAGCCTGTGTTGCTAAATGCATTGTATCACTGCCTCTCAGTGAACATTTTTACAAAGAGCCTTTAAAATGACTTCACAATATTCTTCTCAATGGGCTGCGCTATTCCTCAATCACAGCATATTCAGGTTATTTTCTGTTTTTTTCCCCTGCTTTCATAAGTAATTCTACAATAAACAACTTTATACATAACCAAATTCCATGTGTAATGTCTATTCATTAGCAAAGACTCCCCAGAAATTGAATTACTGGTTCAAATGGTGCATTTTTAAAGCTTTCGGGCATGTTTTCCCTTCAATTATGTTTTGTTTTGGTTTTGGTTTACATATGGAAATTCAGACCCAGTCAATCCACCACCTACTGGTCTACATTTTCACCCACTGTTTCCATCTTTGAAACATCTTCCCTTTCCAGAAAGTTAATAATTCTATTTTCTACTGGTTGTACAGTTTGCTTTTAAATTATTCAGCCCTTTAGTTCTTCAGTGAATCCTTTGGGGAATGTGCTAGAGAAAAGGCCCCCATTTACACTTCCAAGTCCTCCCAGGAATCCCCCCTCCTCTGGGCAGCGGGGAGAGATGAAAGGGAATGGAGAATAAGGAGAGTGAGAAATTCTTGGTGTTCTCCCAATTACAGGGGAAGGAGTGCCCCTTCTTCTACACATGAATGACTTTCTCCCAAGGTCTTCCATTTCCTTCTCTTTTTTTCCCCTTATCTTTTGATTATTCTTTATTTAGTGGTCCTACCAACATGACCCTTCACCCAGGCCCACTGTTTCTTTGCACACTGACTTTACAGACATTTCTGCCATATGTCTGTGACCCAAGTTGAGACTGATTTCTCCTTCCTGTTCCTTTTCCATGCTGTGCCTCATTTTCTCAGAATATGAAGGAATTTTTGTTTGTTTCTGTGTAAAGGTTCCTTGGCAGGAAAGCATGCATATTATCTTAAAATAAAGACAATATTATGACACTAACCTAATGCACAGGAAAAAAAAATACAGTACTCAAACACCATTGCAAATAAATATCTCATTCAGATGAAATTTTTGTAAAGGTTACACTATTTCTTATGAATCAGCACTGTGTGAGAAGGTGAAAATGGGGGTCCCTACAACTAGGAACAAGAAACGCTCATTCCAAGAAATATAATTCTTTCATTCTCGCTACTTATATTATTGTAATTTATCCTGTGTTTTGCAGGAGGGGGGACATTTTTTCCTCTTCCTCCCTGGGTACCAATTTGACCATTCACACAATCTCCCTCAGCAAATCAAGACAGGACAGAGAAGGTCTTGTCCATTTCTTCTTAGAAGCTTCTCAAGTTCACCGGTTGACCCGCATTAAGGCAGAACTGCTATAAATAAGAACTGGCTTAAGAAATTCCTTGAAAAACTACAGGATGCAAAAAATTGTTCAAATCGAGTATTAAAAATATGTCAAATTGGGGATGAGGGTGTTGCTGGGCTCATAGTGAACAGGCTTTGGGTGAATGGGTGGTAGGAGTCAGAGTAGGATGATGGGCAATGACCCAGGCGGATAAAGACCTCGCTGCCTCCCCCGCAAAAGAACCACTGAGAAAGCAACTACACGCCAATAAAAACAACAAAACTACAAGGATATATTGTACAACATGGGGAAATACAGCCAATACTTTATAAAAGGCATACTGTTAGGGGAAGCACACTGAAACCATCCACCCTGGCCAGGCACCATAGTAACCATTTGCATAAGTTGTTTTACGACAGGAGGTCCTGGTAAGGAACACGGAACTAATAAGCCTCCACCAACCGGAAGAGTTCGGGAAAGGTCGAAAGAAGACACCACATGTTCAACCACCTCCCAGAATCCTTCTCGCTGACATCCATCTTGGCTGAACAAGGCGTGCACCCCCAGGAAGGACTCTGAGTCAGAATGATTGGCTAAAGACAACCCAGAAACTAATCCCATCACCATAAAACCCGAGACTGTGAGCCACATGGCAGAGCTGTTCTCCTGGGTTCCCTTACCCTACTGCTCTCCACCTGGGTACCCTTTCCCAATAAAAAATCTCTTGCTTTGTCAGCACATGTGTCTCCTCGGACAATTCATTTCCAAGTGTTAGACAAGAGCCCAGTTTCAGGCCCTGGAAGGGGTCCCCCTTCCTGCCACAGTACTACCTTCAAAATTTGTGAACCACTGTGGGGACTTCTCTGGTGGTCCAGTGGTTAGGAATATGCCTCCCAATACAGGGGACAGGGGTTCAATCCCTGGTCGGAGAACTAAGATACCCCATGCCGTGAAGCAACTAAGCCTGAGCACCACAACAAGAGAGTCTGTGGGCTGCAACAAAGATCCTGGGTGCTGCAACTAGGACCCGACACAGCCAAATAAATAAAGAAATCTTTCTTAAAATTGTGAATCATTGTAATTGTATACCTGTAACTCACATAATTAGAGAAGGCAGTGGCAACCCACTCCAGTACTCTCGCCTAGAAAATCCCATGGATGGAGGAGCCTGGTGGGCTGCAGTCCATGGGGTCGCTAAGAGTCGGACACGACTGAACGACTTCACTTTCACTTTTCACTTTCATGCATTGGAGAAGAAAATGGCAACCCACTCCAGTGTTCTTTCCTGGAGAATCCCAGGGACAGGGGAGCCTGATGGGCTGCCGTCTCTGGGGTCGCACAGAGTCGGACACGACTGAAGCAACTTAGCAGCAGTAGCAGCAGCAACTTTCATAGTATTGTACAGCAATGATACTTCAATAAAAAGAAAAATAAAAATAAAATAAAGCTATTTAAAAAATAAAATTTTAAAGAATAAAGAACCATTAAGGACAGGGTGGGGGGTGTCCAGAGGACCAGGGACCTCAGCCATGGCTCTCCAGATGGGAACCTGAAATACCTTCTCTGCTCCTAGTACCCCTATCCATCTGATGAGGTTGTTGGCTAGCTGATTCCAATGGTTCCCATGGAGCACTGCACTCTGAGTCTATTCTGAGTCTGCAGGCAGCCTTTGCACTACCCACTGTGAGCTCCATCTGCTGGGGTGAGAGAAAGACACCCCGGGATGCTTGAACAAGTCTGGGTGACCAATAACCAACCCTCCTCAGCTGCATCTTGAGGGCCTGATTGTTGTCAGAGCCTTGGTGAGTAAGTCAGCCAGGACGCCCTGCTTGCCATCTGGATGTGGTACCAACACACCATCTCCCTTTCCTCTTCCTGCAAACCCAGCTGGAGGGGTAGTGTGTGTGTGTTAGCCCGTCAGTCGTGTCTGACTCTTTGCAACCCCATGGACTGTAGCCTACCAGCCTCCCCTGTCCACAGGATTCTCCAGGCAAGAAGACTGGAGTGGGTTGCCATTTCCTTCTCTGGGGGATCTTCCCGACCCAGGGATCAAACCCAAGTCTTGCACATTATCTTTACCTTCTGAACCACCAAGGAAGCCCAAAGGGGTAGGAACAATCAAAGCCAATCAATGTATTGAGCCCTGCCCGGTACCCTCAAATGTGCTCATGCTGACTCACCTGCATGACCTGGGGACACATTCCCCATTTTGCAAGGTTAGAGAACAGAGGCTCCAAATACCAAAATACACAACTAAGCAAGATTCAAATTCAGATCACACTGTCTCCAAACCAGGCTCTCGTGGTGCTTCCACTTCTTTTGTAGGTGAGGAAACAGAAGCAAGGAGTGGTCATGCCATTTACCAGCCCCGCAGCAAGTCAGCAAAAAGGTGAGTTTCTGTTTCTTTTGAGAGGGCCCCCATTCTGTTCACAAGCTTCCTCAGTCCCCTTGCCTCTCATAGCCTGGAAGATTGTGCATTTTGTCAACTTTCCCTGGGTCAATGGACCCACTGCCCAACCCTCCATTTGCCAACTTCCCTGGTAGCTCAGACGGTAAAGCGTCTGTCTACAATGCGGGAGACCCCGGTTCAATCCCTGGGTCAGGAAGATACCCTGGAGAAGGAAATGGCAATCCACTCCAGTACTATTGCCTGGAAAATCCCATGGACAGAGGAACCTGGTAGGCTACAGTCCATGGTGTCGAAAAGAGTTGGACACGACTGAGCGACTTCACTTTCACTTTCCCCTGAGCTACGCCAGGGCCAGGTGCCCTGAGGGAAGGCCTGGCCCCCATCCTTCAGGGAGAAGAGCTGCGTCCCAGGAGAACTAGACTGGAAGGAAGCCCTCAGGTGAGGGTGGGGGGCACAGAGCAGTTCTTACTTCATCCTGCCTGCCTCAGGCCGCATCTGGGGCAGGAGCCAAGCCTGGCCATCACACACTGATGGGCAAGGCCTTCTTTCCAACCTCCAGCTTCCTGGGTGACTTGGACAACTCACTCAGCTTCTCTGTGCTCCCTCCAGACCACAGCCCACACACATGGCAGGTATTCAACCAACCCCTGCCATGCTTTTTTCCCCTAAACCAGAAGTCAACCAGTCAGAAACGGTTTTCTTCCCATTAATAATCTTTATGGTGGATTCCTCCTGCAGCTGGCATGTACTCACAGGCAATTACGAATGTACAGATCAGAGTCCACCAGAGAAGTAACGACTTCCTGAGGTTCACAGAGCCAAGAGGAGGGAACAATTGACTCCTTTGTTGCCAGGGTTGCTGTTTGTCACTGACAACGGCATTCTTAAGGAATTAGGATATTAAAGATTTAATAACCATTTGATATATGCAGTAAAACTATTTCGATTATGGCATTTCTGAAAAGTGCTGTCTTCATCTGTTACAGGAATTTACCAAGTGTCTTTTAATTAAGTCGGTTCTAAATGAGACACCTCCTTGGTGCGGTAATTTTCTGAATGAAGCTACCCTGAAGTACTAATTAGTTTGTTTTTAATGCTTAATCTACTCTGCCAACGTGGTGGTTAGGGTGGGGTTGACCTGCTGCAACTGGATGAGGCGTCACCTGCAGCAGCTATGGTCTCTCCTGGCTGGAGACACGGAGGGATTTCATCTCACGCCAGATCAACTTCTAAACTGCCGGCTGAACTGACCATGGGCTTTAAATCTACCTGGAAATGCTCAGCCACAGCCCCTGCTCCTGATTAACCCAAAGAAACCACTCACTCAGTACAGGAAGAGGGGGTGAGCTGCCTTGGGTGGGTGTGGCCGCCCCATCACCAGAGGTGTCAAGCCAAGGGCATCTGGGTGTTTGGGTAGAAAAGTGGGCTGGCTGATCTCAGAGGTTTCTTTCTGTCTACCGTCCCACTCATGGTTCTTTATTATTCATTCTTAGGTCACTGACTGAACATCTATTAAGTCCCTCTTGTGTGCATATAAATGAAGAGCAAAGAGGGGCAGGACCCTGTGGTGGAGGGACCCACAGAGCAACTGCATGTGGTGGTGGAGGGGGTAGAAATCCAGTGTGAAGAGGCCACAAAGGAGATGGGCAGGGGCCTTTGGGACAGCGGGTGGAGGAGTCACATGGAGGCTGGGAGGGTAGACATAGGAAGTTGTTTAGGAATGGGAGTTACACCCAGATGTGGCACCTACTGGGCAATTTGACCAGAGGGAAGGCAGAGCCTGCCTGGGAAGAGCTTTCAGTCCTGGGAGAGACAGGAGAAATCTCTCCCCCATCTCACATGCATGCACATGTATATACACACATGCTCATTCAAGTCCTCATGGCACAAAAGGACACTGCTTATTTTTTTTTTAATTGTTTTTTCTTTTTACTTGAAAGTAAAGGCAAGGAGATCCGACCAGTCCATTCTGAAGGAGATCAGCCCTGGGATTTCTTTGGAAGGAATGATGCTAAAGCTGAAACTCCAGTACTTTGGCCACCTCATGCGAAGAGTTGACTCATTGGAAAACACTCTGATGCTGGGAGGGATTGGGGGCAGGAGAAGGGGACGACAGAGGATGAGATGGCTGGATGGCATCACTGACTCGATGGACGTGAGTCTGAATGAATTCCAGGAGCTGGTGATGGACAGGGAAGCCTGGTGTGCTGTGATTCATGGGGTCGCAAAGAGTCGGACACGAATGAGCGACTGAACTGAACTGAACTGAAAGGCACACCAGGAAAAAAAAAAAATCACACAACATAGCAACATATAGATGAAAAAGTGAAAGTCTCCTATTATCTCAATTATCAGCCCCCTCCCAGAGAAAACCACCACTGATCTTCTTCCAGACCTTTCCCTCTGTACCTATGTATGTTCATGTGCGCATGCACACACACACACACACACACACACACACGGCTATTTGTTTAATGAGATTATATTAAACACATGGTTCTGTGACTTGTTTTCACTTTGTAACTTGTTTTCACTTTTGTATCACAAACATCCTTTCATAGCAGTTGGTACACACAGATCTACCTCATTTTTTTTAACAGCTATGAAGATTCAGTAGCAGAGTCTAGTTTATTTCACCCTATTGATAGACATTAAGGCTCTTGCTATTTTTTTTCTAACAATTGCAAACTAAGCCGCAGGGATGTGAACATAACTTTCAGTGTTACCTACCCTTGTAGATATACTTGGAATTGCAAGATGTTTTTGTATCACTGTGTAAGTTTTTTTATGAAATGTCCTTAGAAGTGTGTGCTGGTTAAATATTAATAGATCCTGCCAGCTGGCCTGTCAGGAACAGGCTGGGCCCCTTGCTCCCTGCCATATTCATAGTATAGTACCTGTTTCCCTGTATTCTCTTCAACACTGGGCATTATTGGTCCTTTCTATTTTTTGCCAATCTAATGAGCAAGAAAAAAAAGACAAAAGGTGCTTCTCACTGTTGTCACCTCTGTCCTTGTTTTCTAAGTAAGCAGTGCAGGAAGGCTGAGTGAGCTGCTGGAGAAGCCAGGACAGCAGCCTGGCCCTCCCTGGCTGAACAGAAAGTGTTAGTGGCTCAGTCGTGTCTGTGCCTGACTCTTTGCAACTCCATGGACTGTAGCCCACCAGACTCCTCTGTCCATAGAATTCTCCAGGCAATGATACTGGAGGGTGTAGCCATTCCCTTCTCCAGGGGATTGAACCCAGGTTTCCTGCACTGCAGACAGATTCTTTACCATCTGAGCCACCAGGGAAGCCCAGAACTCTGACCCTTAAGACTTCCTGAGAGACCCTGGGCAGACTGCCCACTGCACCAGCCTCAATCATCCGAGGTGTGTCCCAGTCAGAGCTGATGGGGACTTCGGGGACCTGAGCAAGTAGGGCTTCCTGAGGCCGAGACCCCGACAAAGCAACACCAACCTGGGCTCACAAAGGCCTCTCAAAAAGCCTCTCTCCAAGGAGGTGTGACCCCAGTGGATCAGCTCTGATACCCCTGAGCTGAGGCCAGTCCACCCAGCAGTCAAGGATAGGCTCCACTGCTCCCCCAGTGCCTGCAAGGCTGGCCCTCCCAGCACTTCTCAGAACAGACAAGCCCAAGTGACTCAGCAAGGCCCGTGGTCCCTGGTCCGAGACAGGCCATGACTCACAAATTGCGAGTCTTCGTCCGAGCAGGCTTTGCCAGCCTGTGAGGCTGCAACGCTGGCAGGGAGCTAGAGAGTTCTGGGCTCGGGGCAATGGGGAAAGAAAGAAAGGTCCTGACAGAAGCAGCAGACCAGCACTCCTACAGCTTCCCTCCCCACCAGCCAATGGGAGGGAGGCTCGCAAGCTCCCAGGCCACAGAGCCAAGGCCCAGTTTCAGGGGTGCAAGGCCAGGTAGAAGGCTTGGACGTGCTTAGACCCAGGTCTTCCCCAGCTCCAGACAAGAAGGAAACTGGCTGGCGTCAGAGTCTAGTGGAGTTTCAAAGCCTCCATCTTCCAACTGAAACTCCAGCAGAGTCCAGTGCCAGGGCGTCTGCCACGTGCAGTGGGTGTTGGGCCCTGGGAGGGGCTCCCCAATCCTCCAAGACATGCCCCACACCCGGCGCCTAAGCCGCCGTGCTCACAGTCACCAGACGGGACTCCTGAGCATCTGCACATTCCCCAAGCCGTTTTAGCATGCAAGGGCTTCCAGAGTTTTCAGGGACCTGGGTGATTCTTCTGTTCTAGAATAGTGAAGCCAGACACACTGCACCCCCACCCCCAACCCTGCCCCACACACTGTGCCTTTTAGTTCAAAGGCAGATTCTCAGAAACAGCAAACAGTAAATGCTACCCAGGCTACCCAAGTTGGATGTCTTATTTATTTTCTTTTGTTATACATGTTTGATTGTGTGGCTGAAGGTGACGCAGAAAGGCACGGGCAGCAAGGAAGAAGGGCCAAAGCCAGGCCTGGGCAGAGGCCCAGGGAGACTGTGCGTCTCCTGTAGGAGCAATCACACCCCCACCAGGGCTCCATCCTTCACTCTCTGGCTCAGGAAATCTACAGGCCTCCCTGAAACCTCCATGCCCTCCAGTGCCCAAGTTATACCACCAAGAGCCCTACTGGCAATGACTTGTTTACACGCCAGGCTGCTGGCCTCCAGAACTGCGTCAGACAGGCTGAACATTGACTGTAATGAGCAGGCACTGGGCACAATGAAGCCAAGGCTAAGATTAATGAGGGACAGATGCTTTTTTTTTTTTGCCTTGGCAGCTGAAAACTTGGCAGCTGTGCCGTTTCTGAAGACCCGATAATAGTAATGGTCCCCATACACTGAGTGGCAACCGTGCTCCAGTTACCATGCCAGTGCAACTCACACACGTGATCTCAGCCTCAGCCACCCACCCACCCACCAATGCTAAGAGCCCAAGTCCCCAATTCCTGGCACTAGGGACGCACTCGCTCAGGAAATATCGTTGCATGAATAGCAAACTGGACACAGATAAAGAAATCAGAGTTCTCCACCAAGGTACTCTTTCCAAATTTTCTTTCCTAGAATCATTTTTGTTTTCAAGATTGTAAACAGACACATTTTGCTTTATTCATTTTAATTTTGAAGCATTTCGAACACATGGAAAAGTATAGAAAAAATATGATACACCAAACTCCTTTTTTTTGGCTGTGGTCTTTGCTGCTGCACTCGGGCTTTCTCTAATTGTGGTCAGTAGGGGCTACTCTTCGTTGTGGTGCTAGGGCTTCTCATTGCAGTGGCTTCTCTTGTTGCAGAGCTCTAGTCACTTGCGCTCAGTAGCTGCGGCTTGTGGGGTCTAGAGCACCGGCTCGGTAGTCATGACACAGGGGCTTAGTTGCTCCTAGGCATGTGGAATCTTCCTGGACCAGGGATAGAACTCATGTCCCCTGCATTGGCAGGTGGATTCCTACCCACTTTGCCACCAGGGAAGTTCTCAAACTCTATTTTTAAAACAGCAAATAATTTATAGATGCAACATTCAGGATAGGGCTTAAGACAAGGAATAGGCAAGGGGAACACAGGTAGCAAAATCATGTTGGAGCCGTCACCAGGCTCAGTTTCCATTTTTAAATTATAATTCCTAGGCAAGGAGATCCAACCAGTCCATTCTGAAGGAGATCAGCCCTGGGATTTCTTTGGAAGGAATGATGCTAAAGCTGAAACTCCAGTACTTTGGCCACCTCATGCGAAGAGTTGACTCATTGGAAAAGACTCTGATGCTGGGAGGGATTGGGGGCAGGAGAAGGGGACGACAGAGGATGAGATGGCTGGATGGCATCACTGACTCGATGGACGTGAGTCTGGGTGAACTCTGGGAGTTGGTGATGGACAGGGAGGCCTGGCGTGCTGCGATTCATGGGGTTGCAAAGAGTTGGACACGACTGAGTGACTGAACTGAACTGAACTGAACTGAAGACACATATGCAACATATCTGTTGCATAAATCACATAAAATACAGAAACTTTAAAAAAAGAAAACCATATAATATATATTACAAATAAGATTTGGCATCCAGATTTAACAAGTAAGATTTGATTTGCTTCAGACCTTCTTTCTCTTTCTGTCCTTTAAGAAATAAACTTACACGTGTGACTAAAGCCTATCCTCCATCTTGTTTCCCATCTTTCCTCCTGGAGACAACAGTTTGTACACTGTACATGTCATCATTTGTACATGAATTTGTATACATTGACCTTACATCCAGCCATCTTACTGAACTCTTTCTTCAAACAGTTTACCTGTAGATTTCCTTGAATTTTTTTTGTAGACAATCATGTCATCTGCACATAAAATGGCAATTTTTTCTTCCATTGTAAATTTTATTATTTTTTTTTTGGTCTCACTCTGCTGGCTAAAACATGTAGTACAAAGTTGAATGGTATCGGCGATAGCAGGTGGATTTCTCCCATGAGTTTAAAGGAAATGCCTCAAATATTTTGCCACCAAGGATATTGTTTGGGAGAAGACAATGGCAACCCACTCCAGTACTCTTGCCTGGAAAATCCCATGGATGGAGGAGCCTGGTAGGCTGCAGTCCATGGGGTCGCTAAGAGTCGGACACGATTGAGTGACTTCACTTTCACTTTCATGCATTGGAGGAGGAAATGGCAACCCACTCCAGTGTTCTTGCCTGGAGAATCTCAGAAACGGGGCATCCTGGTGGGCTGCCGTCTATGGGGTCACACAGAGTCGGACATGACTGAAGCGACTTAGCAGCAGCAGCAGCAGCAAGGATATTGTTTGCTGTTGGTATTTGCTAGACAGCCTTTATCAGGTTCAGGAAGTTTCCATCAATTCTGAATTGGTCAAGAGTTTTTATAATAAGTGAAGTTAAGTGTTTATAGAGTGCTTTTTCTGTTTGCATCTATTGAGATTATTATGTGAGTTTTCTTCTTCTCTGTTGTTGTTGTTCAGCCGCTCAGCCATGTCTGACTCTTGGTGACCCCAGGGACTGCAGCACGCCAGGCTTCCCTGTCCTTCACCATCTCCTGGAGCTTGCTCAAACTCATGTCCCAATGATGTCAGTGATGCCATCCAACCATATTGTCCTCTGTCGTCCCCTTCTCCTGCCTTCAATCTTTCCCAGCATCAGAGTCTTTTCCAATGAGTTGGCTCTTCACATCAGGTGGCCGAAGTATTGGACTTGCTTTAGCATCAGTCTTTCCAGTGAATATTCAGGGTTGATTTCCTTTAGGATTGACTGGTTTAATCTCCTTGCAGCACTTAATTTGGTAAGTTACTTTGGATTTTCTCATTTTAAACTGTTCTTTTATAACTGCTAAGTCAATTTTATATATATATATATATATATATATATATATATATATTCAGCTTGCTAGTATTTGATTTATGATTTTTGCCTTTCTCTTCATAACTGAAGAGAGCTTCCCTGGTGGCTCAGACGGTAAAGCATCTGTCTGCAATGCAGGAGACCCGGGTTCGATTCCTGGGTCGGGAAGATCCCCTGGAGAAGGAAATGGCAATACACTCCAGCCTGGAAAATCCCATGGACGGAGGAGCCTGATAGGCTACAGTCCATGGGGTCGCAAAGAGTCGGACACGACTGAACGACTTCACTTCTTCACTTCATAACTGAGATTGGCCTATAATTTTCTTTTCTCATATTGTCATTAACCAGCTTGCATATTAAGATTACACTAACCTCATAAAGTTAATTACAAGATGTCTCTTTTTCCATTTTCTGAAAGTCTGAATAAAAAAAATATCTGTTTCTTGAATAATTTGGCAAAAATCACCCATAAAACTATCTGGGTTGTGCTTCAATGTGTTGGAGGGTGGTTTCTTTTTTAAAAAAAGAAATTTTAATTTTGCAATAAGTCTTCTTTTATTTGTTTTTGGTCACACTATGCGTGGCATGTAGAATCTTAGTTCCCCAACCAGGGATCAAAGCTGTGCCCCTTGCATTGGAAGCATGGAGTCTTAACTACTGGACTGCCAGGGAATAAGTTTTGATTTACAGAAAAGTTTTGCAAAGATAGCAAAGAGGTTTCCCCTATATATCTCGCCTAGATTTCCCTAATGTTAATATAAGGGTTCAAAACCATAGTACATTTGTCAAAATAAGAAACTAACATTGATACATCATTATTAACTAAACTCCAGACTTTACTAAGATTTCACCAGTTTTTCCACCATGTCCTTCTTCTGTTCCAGCATCCAGTGTGGACTACCACATAATATTTAGGGAGGGTTGATTTTTATGTTTCCTTTACAGTTTTGGTTGATTGCTATAGAAACAAGCCCTCAATGAATGCCAACCCTGTATTCTTACCAACATACAATCCCTCCCACAGAGACTTGCTTTGGCCATGATTTGTTATATCTGGCCAATGAGACACAGAAAAGTGTGACACAGGCAGAGGCTTGCAGATACTTGTGCACTGGGTCTTGCCCATTTACTGCTTGCTAAGACTCCCTCAGCTAACATGAGAAACAGAACAACCTGAGCCAGTATCAACTGCGCTCTAGTTGTGGCATGCGGGGTCCAGAGCGCCTGGGCTCCAGAGCCACTCAGCACGTGCGATCTAAGTTCCCTGACCAGGGATCCACTCCACATTCCCTGCATTGCAAGGGAGATTCTTAACTGCTGGACCACCACAGAACTCTCGATCAAATTTTCTTATCTTTAATTTCCTTATCACATTAGAAACTACACCGTTTCTTATACTTTCAGTAGCTATAGTTACAACTTTTTACACACATACTGCTTTAATACAACCTAAATATAAAACATTAACCTGACGCCAGAGCTAGATCCTCTGACCCAGGCCGTACAGTGGTAAAGAATCCGCCTGCCAGTGCAGGAGATGCAAGAGACTCAGGTTTGATCCCTAGATCAGGAAGATCCCCTGGAAGAGGAAATTGCACCCCCCTCGAGTATTCTTGCCTGGAAAAGTTCATGGACAGTGGAGCCTGACAGGCTACATACCATGTGGTCGCAAAAGAGTGGGACAGGACTGAGTGAGCACACAGGCATGTACACAGAAGCAGATCAAGGTTTTATGGGATCTGCACTTTATTCAATTTAGGAGTCTTATTTAAGGGAAAAAAAGTGAGATAATTAGTCCTGCAGTTCATGCTTCCTTAGCTTCATGATAAATTCCCTTTCTACTCTTCTCTTTTCCAAAGTAACAGAAGAACCCTAGAATGCTTTATTCCAATCATCCTCTTCCATCTTACTAATTATTGTTGTATAGGACTTTTTGCCTTATTTTTAACCCTCTGCAATCAGTTTCCAGTGTTACTGTTGTTGCTTTTTACATACCAGGCTTATTTAGGTTTACCCAAACATATACTTTTTTTCCCCTCAGTGTTGCTTATTTCATTCACCCCTTACTTCAGGTATCAATTTCCTTCTTTCTGAGGAGCATCCTTTATGACTGCTTTCAATGGAGGCATCTAAGTGAAAAATCTTCTTCAGTCCTTTTTTGTTTGAAAAGTCCTTATTTTGCCCTCATTCTGAAGGACAAGTAGTTCAGCAGAGAATTTGCGGATGACTGTTTCCTTCTTCCAGCATTCTGAACAAAGCATTCTCACCTCCATTACTGATGTTTAATTATCATTTCTTTGTAGGGAATTTTTCTTTTTACTGTGGTTTCTCTTAGGATTTTCTCATTATCTCTGGTGTCGTGAATTGTCACTACAATGCAGTAAAATATAGGCAATTTATATTTTCTCTACCCAGGAATTACTGTGCCTCTCAATTGGAGGATTTTTGTATCCATCAGTTCCGGAAAATCAGTAGCTGTCAGCTCTTTGCATGTTGCTTCTTTCCCATTCCCTCAACTACATCGTCTTCTGAAATTCATATTAGAGGTATTTGACCTGCTTTTCTATCCTTTTCAATTTCTTGGTTTCTTTTTCTCATTTATTTCCAATCTTTTAAAAATCTCTATGCTGAATTGGTACCTTTGTCTAAAGTGAATTTAGAACAGAAAAAAGTTCTCTGGGAGGTAATTTTTCTGTTTTAGTGAAACCAAATTTTACTTAGCAGCAGTACCCCCAGGGGCCCCAGCAAAACTCTGCCCACACAGCCATCCCCCAGGTTTTACTGTGCTTTCAGAAGAAAACAAGGATGAATGTTAAAGAAGTCAGAAGCGTAGAATGACTTAGAGTAATAAACTGCCAAGTTAGAAACAAGAACATCAAAGATCACCGAAGCTAACTAGAGAAAAGGGAAATATTTTTTTTTAGTGTTCTCTAAACCTTATGGGGAAGACTGAGGGGCCCATTTCTATCACAGTAGCCATTTCAATTGGGCTCCAACCCTCTGAATACACCCCAAGATAACAAACCTCTCCTTGACACTTCTCCCCCATCATCCATGCCTGTTCTTTACCATGTGAGGGACCAGCCAGGAAGGGACTTATGGAGGTGGAGGGATGACCACACAAAGGTGGAGGGACTTTCCTACAGCTAGCTAGTCACCACATTTTAGGAAAAAAGCTGAACCCTGGACAAGTCCAAGTCCTGTAGAAGCCCCCTCCCATCACCGCAGGGCTCCTGAGTGGCATCAGAGAAAAGGATGAAAAAAAACAGAACCAGGACCTCTGGGAGACTATGGACTGGCGGTCATGTTCCTGCTATCTGACACTTTTCACACTTCTCATTTCTCCACCATTAAGGGTTTGGGTTGCCATTGAGGGTAGGGATGTTGCATGTTGGTGGTAGCAAGGAAACCCAGAATGCCTGGGTCCTGGCCACACCCGCAGGGATATCTGGCCTGCAGCAGGGGGAGCCCAAGGGAGCCTGCTCAGGAGGCTCTGCTCTGCACGCCACCCTCTCCCCATTTTCCACTCCCTGACTCCATGCATGGTCTGCAAATAGATTCTCACTATGGAAGGCCCAGTGTCTGGCTCTGCTCTGCCTCCTACCTACCAACCATCCCTTCTGAGGCACCAGCCCTCTCCTCTGTGAAATGAGGATAACAGTAATTACCTACTCACGCCTCAGAGCTGGAGGCCTGTTTTGAAAATCAAAGAGAAACACATATTGAAGTGCTGTGAGGCATGCTGTTCACATTTAGAAGTTATGGAGAAGCCTGACAAAATTGTGGGTTTTTTTAAAAAATATTTTTATTTATTTATTTGGCTCTGCCAGGTTGGGGCTTGTGGGATCTAGTTCCCTGACCAGGGATCAAACCCACATCCCCTACATTGGGAACACAGTGTCTTACCCACTGGACCACCTGGAAGTCCCCCAAAATTGTGTTTTAAATTCTTAGAACTGAAGTTTTATTTAAAGTTTATCTTAAATACATGATTATATGATAAATTATAACAAGTTTCAGAAAAGCCTAAGACAATAATAGTCATCCTTTGTCTCATGATCCAAAGAAAACCACCACTAATAATTTCTACCTTGCAGTTTTTGCCATACACATATATACTCTGTTGCCTTAATTCAATATCAAGAGGATTAGAGGGGTAGTAAATATTCTGTATCATCATTGCTAATGATTTGAAGTTAGGTATTTCCTCCAATAATATCTGATCCCTGGTAAACTAATTCATTAGTGAATATAAGCAAGCTCCAGAGCTGGATAGGACTTCGCTGGTGGCTCAGATAGTAAAGAATTTGCTTGCAATGCAGGAGATGCAGGTTTGATCCCTAGGTCGGGAAGGTCCCCTGGAGAAGGGAACAGCTACCCATTCCAATATTCTTGCCTGGAGAATTCCATGGACAGAGGAGCCTAGCAGGCTACAGTCCATGGGGGTCACAAAGAGCTGAAAATGACTGTGTGACTAACACTTTCACACTGTCACAGCTGGGTGTGTTCAGTCTCCCAGTGCTAAACAACACTCCAGTGTGTTGTATGTACAGTCGTCTTTGCAGAGATCTATGATTATTTCAGAAATCTAAGATCATGACATCTGGGCCCATCACTTCATGGCAAATAGATAGGGAAACAGTGGAAACAGTGACAGACTTTATTTTGGGGGGCTCCAAAATGACTGCAGATGGTGACTGCAGCCATGAAATTAAAAGACGCTTGCTCCTTGGAAAAGAAGATATGACCAACCTGCTGCTGCTAAGTCACTTCAGTCGTGTCCGACTCTTAGCGACCCCATAGACATCAGCCCACCAGGCTCCTCCGTCCCTGGGATTCTCCAGGCAAGAACACTGGAGTGGGTTGCCATTTCCTTCTCCAGTGCATGAAAGTGAAAAGTGAAAGTGAAGTCACTCAGTCGTGTCCTACTCTTCTAGACCCCATGGACTGCAGCCTACCAGGCTCCTCCATCCATGGGATTTTCCAGGCAAGAGTACTGGAGTGGGTTGCCATTGCCTTCTCCAATGACCAACCTAGACAGCATATTAAAAAGCAAACACATTACTTTGCCAACAAAGCTCCGTCTAGTCAAAGCTATAGTTTTTCCAGTAGTCATGTATGGATGAGAGAGTTGGACTATAAAGAAAGCTGAGCACTGAAGAATTGATGCTTTTGAACTGTGGTGTTAGAGAAGACTCTTGAGAGTCCCTTGGACGGGAAGGAGATCCAACCAGTCCATCCTAAGGGAAATCAGTCCTGAATATTCATTGGAAGTACCAATGCTGAAGTTGAAATTCCAATATTTTGGCCTGATGCGAAGAACTGACTCACTGGAAAAGACCCTGATGCTGGAAAGGATTGAAGGCAAGAGAAGGGGATGACAGAGGATAAGATGGTTGGATGGCATCACCGACTCAGTGGACATGAGTTGAGTAAGCTCCAGGAATTGGTGATGGACAGGGAGGCCTGGTGTGCTGCAGTCCATGGGGTCACAAAGAGTTGGATAGGACTGAGTGACTGAACTGAAGTGAATGATTATTTTATTAGCAGCAATGGAGTTGCTAGATCAAAGGGTCTGCATAGTTTTTAAGCACTGATACAAACATGTTGCAAATAGCCAGTGGATTTTCACTGAAAACTGGGTGGATGCCCTGCCCCAGCGGACTCCTCAGTCCTGCCCAGCTGATTCCAATTTCCTCAGAGGAACCTGTGAGGGCTCCGACTGTGCGACCCTAAGTCCGAAGGAGGTATCTAACCCTGGAAGAGCTTTTGGAGTTGAGGAGGGAAGCTAAGCCTGTAGGCTACGGCCCTGGGACCCGGAGTCGAGTCCTCCAGAGGCCTCTGGTGGGACCTTTCTGGGGACAAATTTACAAAGGGCGCCCAGCGGGTGCTCCGGGGCGCATTCCCATGTAAAACACTAGCCCACTGCCAAGGTGCGGGCACAGCGGGAAGTGGCGCCGCGCTGGGGACCAGGGTTGCGAACTCGGCCACTTCAAAGCGCTCGGTTAGAGGGGCAGAGGAAGGGGCCTGCCTTGGAGACCCACAGAGGGAAGCCTCCAGAGGATGCGCTCCTTCCCACGGAGCCGGGAACTCACTTGTGGCCCTGTCGTGCCACCGCTATGCAGGGGGCCGGACGGCTTCCTCGCCCAGCCCCTGGGGTGGGGGTCCTCCGTGCCCCTGTCCCCATAACCCAGCTCAGGGACCCGACCCACAGACCCTCGATGCTCTCAGTCTGGAGCACTTTTGCTGCAAGGAGCGACTTGTGAACGCGGAAGACTGTCCCCACCCAGATCAAAAGTAACACCCTGAGCTTTTCCACCAAGCAGAATTCCCCCCAGCCTCGCTTTCGCTTTTTGGGTTAGGAGCGGGTATCTTGAGAGAAATGAGAAGTTAAGTTTTGAGTCTGAAAGGATGAAAAAACTCTCTCCCTCCCTACCCCGCCAGTTCCAGTATTACTGCAGAGTTTGCAAGAGAAGGCGGGTGGAGCGGTGGATGGGGGATGGGACCCTGGACAGAGCTTGCCTCTGCCCTGAGTGCACTCCGCCAGACCCCGGCTGCGCCCTGAGAGCGCGCATCCCGGGAAGCCGGAAGCCAGTTGGCCTCACCACACTCTTCTGTGCTGTCAGCCCCTTCCAGAGTATGCCCCGCTTAGGAGGCAGAGCTGCCCCAGGGCCCCTTTCATATCTGAGATTGTGTAGAGGTCGTTTCTGTGATGGGACCCAGCCCCTCACAGCTGCTGCACTAAATAGCTGAATAGCTGCCCTTAGGATCTAACCTCACATCCAAGGGATGTGAAGCCTGAGCCCATCTTGCAAATACGGTCTAAGATATTTGTTCATTTATTCAACAAGGATCTGTTAGACTCTTACCATATGCTAGATGCCAGGGTTACAAATCAGATAGAATATTCAAAACCTTAAACATAACCCAAGAGAGTGTGGCACACAGGCTCAACTGACATTCCTGCATGGGATGAGAACTGGGTCTAAACTCTGCCCCCATGAATAAGAGGGGTCTGGAGCAGCTCTCCTATTCCTCCCAGTGGATTTGGGGCATAGTGGCTGAGGCATCTTCCCCTTCTCCCTTCTGTTACCTTCAAACTGAACTCAGAGGAAGCTTCCTTCTGATGAGCCAGACTGCTGATGCTCAGAGACAACATACTTGGGGTCAAAGAGCAAGGAACCTGGTGAGCTACAGGATATCAAAGTCTAGCTCTGGGAGAAGGTATGGGCCAAATGCCCATGGGGTCTGACTGTCAACTTGCAACTTGACCACCCTTAAGCACAGAAGTGTCCTCTTCAAACAGTTACCAGGAAGGTCGGAGAAGGGTGATGCTTTTCAGTTCCTAGGGTCCAGGTGCCTGGTCTCCCCACTCCCACCCCAGAGAGGCTCTCCCTCAACCACAGTGTGACCCCCCTGCAGTCCATCTGGGAACAAAGAGCGCCTTGGGGTCCTGAAACCTCAAGACCTTTAGAAGACCCTCTCTGGGGATGTGGTCTCCAGTTGTTTCTTTTATGAAAACCCCAGAGCACTTCCCAATCAGGCTGTGTAAACAGCTCACTCAGTCTCAGCTCTTCATTAGACTCTGCAGGGAAGAATGGGGTGAGGTCAAGAGTGTGTGTGTAGGGGGGTGGTACCCAGAAAAGTCTGGTGCTGCAGGCTGTGTCTAGTCAAGAGGCCCTGGAGCTCACAGCCCCAGCTGGAACATCTGCCCAACAGCCTTGCTTGCCAGACCTCTGGACCCATTACCAGAGCCCTGAAGGGCCCTGCCTCCCAGAGGGATGCTGGGTAGAAAACCTACTTCCTAGGAGAGGGAGGGGCCCAGAGTGAATTCTTCCTGAACATTGTTTCCAAGGGGGAGATGACTCTTCAAGTAAGTGAGTAGAGGCTGAGAAGCCAACCATCTTGAGGCAATGATTCTCAAATTAGGGTTCCTAAACCAGCAGCCTCACCTGGGAACTTGTTAGAAATGCAGATTCTCAGGTCCATCCAAGACCACCTGAATCAGAAACTCTGGGGGTCTGGCCCAGCAATCCCAGAAATCTGTATCTTTAAAAGCTTTTCCGGTGATTCTCATGCACAGGAAAGTTTAAGCATCACTGTTCTGGGCTAAAGAAGATACTATTTCACCTTTTACTTGAATACCTCCTCTGACGGAGACCTCACCACCAATTAAGACAGATAGCCTTGCTTTGAGCTAGACTGAGAGTCCCCTACAAGGATCTGCTTGTGATAGTGAAATCTGTAAACAATGTAAATGAATGTTCATCAGGGAAAGAATGAGTAAATAACCCAAAGGAATATATACTTTGGAATACTATGGAGTCATTAAAAAGGAACATTGTAAGACTGCATATATTGATATGCAAAGATTTCCAAGATGTACCATTAAGTAAAAAAGGAAGTTGGTAAATAAAACAAAGGACTCAGACTTATGTTTTTTAAAAAAGGACATGCAGTCACTAGAGAAAACAGTGTGGAGGTCCCTCAAAAACTAAAAATAGACTTGCTGTATGATGCAGCAATGCTCCTCCTAGGCATATCCAGAGAAGCTATGATAAGAGACGAATGGACAAGGAAGATGAGGCACATATACAACAGAATGTTACTGAGACATACAGAAGAATGAAACAATGCCATTTGTGCAACATGGATGGACATAGAGATTATCTTACTAGTTAAGTCAGACAGAGAAAGACAAAGATATAAGTATGACATCACTTATATGTGGAGCCTAAAATAGGATACAAATTAGCTTATTTACAAAATAGAAATAGATTCACAGATGTAGAAAATAAACTTATGGTTATCAAAGGGAAAGAGGATGCAGGAAGGATAAATTAGAAGCTTGGGATTAACAGATACACATTACTGTATAGAAAATAAACAATAAGGACCTACTGTATAGCACAGGGAACTATATGCAATATCCTGCAATAAACCATAATGGAAAAGAATATGAAAAATAATATATATGTATAACTAAATCACTTGTTATACACCAAAAACTGACACAACATTGTGAATTAACTCTATTTCAATAAAAAAAAAAAAACCTAAAAAACCATCCAACATACACCAAACAAAATTATCTGTCTGTGTATTTATACACATATAAATGAAAATGAATTGAAAAAGACTGATACCCTCTAGGGAGGGGCGTGGAATGCGAGAACTCTAGTTCTAACCATACTGTTTCTTTTCTTTTCCAATATCTGTTAATTAGGAAGAATGAATCATTAAGTCAATTTAAAAGAATGAATAAAAACTTTGAAGTTAATCTGATTTGAGAAAGGAAATTAACTCCAGAGGCAAGCATACTGAGCTGGGGGTGTCCTGTAAGCTGGTGTCAGCACAGAGCCTGGGTATACATCAGATGCCAGAGGTCCCACCCTGGCTCACAGTCACCAGGGCACCTGGAAGAGAAGGAAGAAGTGCTGGATCATGCAAGTGGAGGGCACGAGGTTTGCTGCCCAAGGGACTGCTGGTTAGGCCTGGTCAACCTACCTGTAAGGCGTCTGTAGCAACCTTAACCCCAACCACTTAGCAGTGGGAGAACTATTGGCTCCTCTTTCTCAAGAAACCTGCAGAAGAACAATGCTTTCTCCACCCTGCAAAGAATCGTGGGCCATGGAGGGAATGCCAAGCAGGTGAACAAAGATTTGGTGTGAGATAGTCTTCACACGTGCTGTCCACTGCCCAAGGCTCATTTCCCATGGAAACCTAGACAGAGCTAAGGGCGCCCTCATGGGCGGGTCCCTGCCTCTCCTCTAGATCCCCTGTAACCTTGCTCAATCAAGCAGCGCCCCCCCTCTGCCTTTCAACAGGCCCCAGGACCTTCTCATACACAGTTTTCTAGGCCTACTGCGCTCTCTCCCCAAACCCCCACTCGCCCAGATAACTCCATCACTTGCTTCAGATCTCTGCTGAACACCCGCTTCTCAGGGAGGCCTTCCTGAGTCCCTCAGACCGGGTCATTTCCTGCTGAGGTCAGCCTCATTTTCATCTCGGACATTTCCTTTGTACGCAGCACATGTTACCATGATGTTTATGTATGTCTCATGCTTGTGCAATGTCTGTCTCCCCATCTCCCCTCCTGGCCCCTGAGCCCCGTGTGAGCAGGGTAGAGTCGCTTTGGCTCACTGCTCTCTCCCCAGCACCCAGCACAACCTGGTACCCAGTGGGATTCAGGTCCAAGGAGGAGCTGTGTTGTGGGGGAGGGATTCCAGACCCAGGCTGGGAGTTCTTGCAGCATGGCAGTCTTCAAAGGATTCAAGACATGGCCTTTCCTCCATGGTGGCCATGTACGTTCATTCCTGAGGCAGAGGGCTGGACCAGATGGCCTCTACAGGGCACCATCCCATCCAAAGCCCCAGGCCACTAGGTGCAGGAGGCTGAAAGGGCAAGAGAGACAAGAACCTGACCCTCTGGGAGCTGAATCAGGTTGTTTTTTGTTTTTTGTTTTTTAAATGCAGTTTCCTTGCTCTTAGCCCAATTTGGGTCTGTGTGGGTACCTAACAATTCTAGGGGGAGGTTTGACTTAATGACCAGATAATAATTATTACTAATTAGCACTACCCTCATGAATAAACACATAAAGTGTTTCTCCTTTTAAGAGATTAAACATTCATCCTTAAACCTCCTTACTCCCAATTGTCCCGCAAAGTCTTCCTTCCCTGACACAGGAGGAAAAAACTTTACCACCACCTGGTCTAAAAAAACACACACACACAAAACCTGTAACTCCTCTCAACAAGGTGAGCATCTAGCACGTGTCAGACACAGCCTCAACCCTCACAGAGCTTAGCCCTCATGAGAGGGAGATGTGTGGCCCAGCCCCATGTGCCTGGGGCCTGTCCTCCCCACACTTGGATCAGTCCACTTCCCACCACAGTGGGAGGCCCACAGACCCCCATCATCATCATCACCATCATCAGCAAGACATATGGCACTAACCATGTGTCCATGTCTGTTCATGGATATTCACTCATTTGATTTCCACAATAACCACAGAGAAGAGCTAGGCCTCCCTTTTGTCTTCCTAGCACCCATCCTACCCAGGAAGGCCCTTTTCTCTGGGAATCCAGGAATATTGTCTTCAGAACTTGGCAAAAAATACAATATAGTCATCTGAGTGTTCCAGCCTTGGCCACAGGTCAGATCTCCAGCTAAAGCCAGAGAAGGACACAAAAGGTATTCAATGTCCATAGAAATTCCCTCCAGAGAGAGACCCTTTCCCCCTGGCCCTAATTATCAGTGCCATGGGATGTGTTCCTTATAAAGCAAGCTGTATCAGGGAGCCTGGGGCAGGGGGCAAGGGAGAAGTGGGGAGTCGCTACCATGTGCCAGCTGTTTCTAGAATCAGGTCTCCTGAGATTATGAAGTGCACAGAGGAATGGCTATCCAGCACATACCTGCCTGCTCCATGTTGGACTCGCCTTGACCCAACAAGGCTGGGTTGGCTTGCACACACAGAGCCAAATGGGACCCCTGCCCTCAGAGGCTGGAAATACACATGGGTGATGCATGCAAAACCAAACTGCACACACATATGTGCACAGGAGAGAAATCAACTCGCTGTTCCACAGGAAAGGCGAAGGGGAATGGGTCGTGGGGAGGTGGATGGAAATTCAGCTAGAGGGTAGAAGTAGTTGCACTGGAAGGGAGAGAGCAGGGGCAGGCAGGGGCCTGCTCAGAACATTGTGCAAATCTCAGGAGGCCAGGAGGACTAAGGCTTGCTTAGGGAACCCCAAGCGGCTGAGTATTCTCAGCACAGAGAACGTCCTGGGAGCAGGATGCTTTCTGAGAGATGGGCCTTGTGGACCACAGAAGGGGCTCTAGATGTGCCACACAGGGTGTGCAAGGAGAGTGAGCAGAGAGGGTCCACTTGTGGTATGGTCCCTCAAATATCTAGAAAGGATGGCTCCGGCCACTGTGTGGTCTGTGGGTGGAATGGGGCCAGAGGAGACAGAGGAGAAAGTGATAGGATCACAGGGGCCTATCACTGTCGGCCTTTCCGACAGGGGCCGGAAAGGGAGCATCGCAGACAGGCTGGGGAGGAGGGGGTGGGTTTGGGAACATGGAGGAAGAAGGACCAATGCCCTCGCTGTCCACTCAGGGTGAGGAATGAGGGAACAGAGAAGCCAGAGCCGTGTCTCCAGCACATCTGGCCCAAGGGAGCAGGTGGAGGCTATTTGTTAAGCTGGGAACCTAGGAGGAACTGCATTTGTTTGGTGACACGCAGTACTACATTTCAATCTAGATCAGTTGAACAAAAATAAATGGAAGGCTTACTATGTGCCTGGCCAGGTGCTCCTGGGTTTACAAAGCCGTAGATGAGCTGCGTCATTTTCACAGCCTACTGGCACAAAACCCTCTTCCAGGCCTTCCCAGGTAAAGAGGTGCTGGCTGAGGCATCTGCTGGTGCGGCCCACTGCTGCCTCAGACCTTCACCCCCAAGAAACCCTCTCCACAAGACAGCCCAGAGGCCAGAATAGAAGAGAGAAAGAAAGGCTGTTGTTGACACGAGAGGAAAAACCAGGCTTCCTGTTTGAACTCAGGCAGGTACTGGAAGCTGTGAGTAATGTTGAATCTTGGCCTGCCCCGAAGGCGAAGGCGGCCTGCGGTGGGGGCTTCTCACACTTTCTGTGAAGAGTGGCTTTGAATCACTCGCTGGCAGGGGACTTGGGGCCCGGCCTGGGCAGGCTGCATAGAAGGACCACTGCGTTGACAGGGGTAGGCGGCAGGGTGGGCAACATCCACTCTGCTCGGTGCGGTCAGTCACCCTCAAGAAGGACCCAACATCAGATGCCAAGGGCTTCTCAAGTCACAGTCACCAGTGGCCCTGGCTCCCACCCGCCAGACCATTCTCAGGCCCTTGGAGACTGGGACTGTTTCCTTTTTCTCTGCTTGAGGTTGGACCAGTGCATGACACATGGGGCCGGGGACACACTCTGACCGGGAATGCCGGCCTGCACTGTACCAACTCCCCATCAGACCTCGGGCAGGGCCCTCAGCCTGTCCCAGCCCCAGGCCTCTGTCGCTAACGGGACCTCGTGGTGAAATAAAAACTGTAAGACACCTGCAGAGGTAAAGCCCCAGATACTGGGCTAATGTCTTATCTCCCTGAAGCCTCATAACAATCTTCCTGGGTCATAGACAAGGAAAGCATGCTTTCCTAAATGTACATATTGTTCAGCTTTAGTGAGGTATAAAGTGTACACGTTTAAAGTGTACAATGGGGCTTCCCTGGTGGCTGAGTGGTAAAGAATCCGCTTGTGAATGCAGGAGACACAGGTTCGATCCCTGATGCGAGAAGACCCCACATGCCAAGGAGCAACTAAGCCTGGGCATCACAACTGCTGAGCCTGTGCTCTAGATCCCAGGGTCCGCAGCTACTGAAGCCTGAGTGCCCTAAAGCCTGTGCTCCACGACAAGAGAAGCCACTGCAGTGAGAAGGCCTCACACCTCGACTAGAGAGTAGCCCCTGCTCACCACAACTAGAGAAAAGCCTACACAGCAGTGAAGACCCAGCACAGCCAAAAATAAATCAATAGTCATAAAAATAAAGTGTACGATGAATTAGTTCTGACCTGTTTATACCCATACAATCAACAAGTATTCCCATCATCCCCCACAAAGATTCCTCATACCTCTTTATAATCCATTCCTCCCTCCTTCCACCCCAGCCCTAGGCACCCGCGGACATAGTCGCTGTTAATATAGATTCCTTTACATTTTCTAGAGTTTTATATAAGTCAAAACATACAATATGTTTTCTCTTTTATCGGGATTTCCTCATTCAGCATAATTATTGTGGGATTTATCCATGTTGTTACAGATAGCAATAGTTAACTACTTTTAATTGCTGAGTACTAGTCCATTGAATGGATGTACCACAATTTGTTAATCCATTCACTTTCTGGTAGATATTTGGGATGTTTCCAGTTTGGAGCTATTACAAAATAGGTTTGTTATAAACATTCATGCAAAAGTCATTGTATGCATATGTTCTCATTTCTCTGGGTAAATATCTAGAAGTAGAATGTCTGGATCATATAATAGGTGTATGTTTAACTTCTCAAGAAACTGTCAAGCTATTACCCAAAGTGGTTTTACAGTCCCCAGAAGCAATACAGTTGTTTCATTTTTTTTTGCCAACACCTAGCATAGTCAGTTTGGGATTTTTTTAAAACCATTTTGATGGATATGGTAGTGGTATCTCACTGTGGTTTTAAGTTGTACTTCCCTGACAACTGACGATGTTGAATATCTTTTCACATGCTTATCGGCCATTTGAATTTTTGTGTGTCAAGTGTCTAGACAAGTCTTAATATCTCTGAAATTGAGATATATCTTAAAGTTGATGGCTTAACATAGCTTAACTGGCCGGGAGGGGTTTTTTTCCTTTCTTGTTGGGACATAAAATAGGGTGCACCTTATGATGGGTGGAATCAGATTCACAAAATATATGAAGTCACTTGCCCCAAGTCACACAGTGGATAGGGGACAGAGTGTCCAAACTTGACCCTGTCTTTTAAATAGCACATTATTCTATATAGTTAAAAAAATCAGGAGCACATTTGTGGGCAATGTGAAAAAAAACACACTGGGCTACCCTACTGCCATCCTGTAACTTCTAGACCAGAGAGCACTGGAGCATCAGTAGCCTGGCCCTGTGGGGCCAGATGGACAGAAAGGCAGCCTCCAGGCTTACAGGCCCCCTCCACACACCAGGTGCCTTCACTCTGAGCCTTCAACTAGCGAGGGCTTCCCAAGGCCAACTACGTGCCCGGCAGGTGTGTGGAGCAGATGGTGCTGAAAAAAGGATACAACTTCTGACCTGCAAGGCTCAGAGCCCAGAGGAGGAGACAAGTGAGATCCATGGAACATACACTCAGTGAGGATGGAATGCTCAGAAGACAGAGGGGTGGTCCCCAGGTGCTTTGTGAAAGGTATAAAGAAGTCAGTGCTGCATGATGCCTACAATTGAGAGCATTTTACATCATAAGGTTCAAATCCAGGCTCCAGCCCCTTTCAGCTGGGTGACCTCAGGCATGCGGCTTGGGTCTCCTCTGAGCCCCAGTTTCCCCATCTGCAAATTGGGGGATAAATGATGTTGGTTGTGGGTATTTCTATTCCCATTTTATAGATGAGACAACAGAGAGGATTAAATAAGAAAGTGTATGCAGAGCACTTGGCTCAAAGGAGGGCTTTTTGGCGTGGGCTTTGAGGATAGCTAAGGATTTGACTTCAGGAGGAATGAGGTGATCCCAGTAGGGGAAGCCTGTGTGACCCAAGGCACATAGGAAAGGGGCCAGACTGGTGATTCCCCTGCCTCCACCCCGGAAAGGCCTTTGTAGCTGCCTTCCAGAGCATCTCCTAAAATGTTGCCAGATGTTCTATGTGGGTCTCAGTTTGTCTGATCCAGCCACTGGAGCTGCACATGATAAGGAGGCCCAGAGCGCCAGGCACTCTGAGCCAGATCTTGAAGCTCTGGCCCTTCTTCGTCCCTCCAGGATATCACATTAGGGATCCCTGACTGAAGGAGCTGCCCATGAGCCCTTCCAGAAATCTCCACACGTCTGCTCAGGTCCTGGCCAGCACCAGCTTGCCAGAGTACCTACGGCTAGCCACTTAACCTTTCTGCACCTCGATTTCTCCATCTCTCACGTGGGGTTGTGAAAATATGGCACGCCTGCTTGCCTACCCCACAGAGCTGTGGCCGAGATCAAATGAACTGCTAAAAGGTATGTGAAAGTGCTTCGAAACCTATAAGATGTTATGTTTATGCAAATTCAGGGTAATTCATAGAATCACAAATCACAGACTGTCATGCCTACTAAGGACCCTGATGTGCTTTCACCATGACACTTGTATTTTCCCAATGAAGCAACGGAGGCCCAGACAGGTAAAGTCACTCACCAAAAGTCACACAGCTGGTTAACCAGATTCAAGCCTCAGTTTGTATGATCCAAGCCATTTCTAATCCCTCTGCTTTGCATGCTGGGGATCTCTGGGATTCCTGGGAACAAGGCAAAGTGAAAAATGAAGTCAAGAGCCAGAAATGAAGTCAAGATGGTCTCTCCCAAGAGACTTGGGAAGCCACTGATTTTAGCCCAAAGCTTAGAAGCCTTTGAAAATGCCTGGATTTTGCAAACACAATTATGAGACCTCCACTGAGAAGCCCCTCTCTTGACCCTGTCACTTCAGACACTCTTACCTTATCTGGGGCTTGTGCTGGTCACCATATCGATGTCAGTCTTCTCCATGGGTTGGGAGATCAGATAATGGACATGAAGAATGCTTTGAAAAAAACCAAGCATTGTGACTTTCCCTGGTGATCCAGTGGCTGAAAATCTACACTCCCAATGCAGGGGCCTGGGTTCGATCATTGGTCAGGGAACTAGGTCCTACATACCGCAACTAAAGATCCCATATGCCACAACGGAGACCCAGTGCTGCCAAATAAATCAATAAAAAAACACAACAACCATTGTTTACACAAGGGTCTATTCTGATTTTGAGGTAATGACTCCAGTGTGGGCAACCCTTAGTGAAAGTGTTGAAAGTGTTAGTTGCTCAGTCATGTCTGACTCTTCGCAGCCCCATGGAATTCTCCAGACATGAATACTGGAGTGGGTTGCCATTCCCTTCTCCAGGGGATCTTCCCAACCCAGGGTTTGAACCCGGGTCTCCTGCACTGCAGGCAGATTCTTTCCCATCTGAGCTACCAGGGAAAACCATGCATGGGAAGCCCTTGGTAGATTCCAAATACCGATGAGCAATCAAAAGAGCTTACACTCAACCATGTGAGATGCAGTGCCTGATGAGACTAGACCCTCAAGACTCCCCCAGGAGACCTCCGACATTCCCACGCTCTCCAGGCCAATTAACATCAGCCTCATGGAGCCTTTTCCTTTAAGGAAAACTGATGGACCTGAATGCAGAGTCTTGGCAACTGTTGCCAAGCAGAACCAGCTCTTTCTAGGACGTGGCCCAGCATTTTCTCCTCTTCCGATCGACGCCTGCTTCTTCTTTTTTTTTTCTTTGCAAAATCTTCAATACAGGCAGCAGAGAGGAGAATTTCACAGACTCAGCACATTCCTATCCCACTTCTCATAAGTTCGGGCGCCTGATTTTCTCTTGTGACGCGCATCCTATTGGTGAGCACGAGGTACAGTGAGTGGTTTTGAAGGCAGTTCCTTATCATGGAGCGTTATCTGGGCCATCAAAGTACACATTGAGAAAAAAGCAGTTTCAACATCAGACTTGAAGGGGTGACTGTTAAAAGGAAGAGCCGGGACAAAACGACCACAGCTTTTATCGCACATTATGAGGGCGGCATGCGGTGGGAATACTATATTTTGGGCCTGCTGCTGAGAATGCCTTCATGGCCTTTGAACAGAAAACAATTCGTGCTGTGGAAATTGTCGGTAATTGTCTTTACCTACAGTTTCAGAGGGCGCACACCGGGCCTTGCGGTTGTGGGCGCCGTTTCATGCCGGGGTTCGCGTCCCCAGCTCTGCTTGGCACAAAGCGAGTGGAACAGATCAGGGCCTCAGATCTGCGCGCACCTGTGGTTGCAGCGAGGCAAGGATTGCCGCGAGATAAGGCAACAATGGAAAGTTTTCTCACCTGAAAGGTCTGCGGAAGAGCCCCCTACCCCCCTCACAGGCCTGGGTGCACTGGGGGGAGACTCATCTGCTCCCAGAAATTACAAGTGTGGAGGAAGTCAGTCCCCAGAGCCCGCCTCTCCCACCTAGGAACCCCAACCCCACACTTTTCATTTTCTCCTATACCTCCCTTTAAAAGAGCAAACAGAACTTTGAAGATCAGAGATTTTTTTTTTTCAAAAAATGATGCATGTTCTAAAGATTGCCCTTGGTTCACAGTGAACCCAGGGTCCCCCCAAGGCATCCCTCAGAGAAAACTGAAGTTGCCAGGGCAGACCTGCTATCAGAGGTCACCCGAAGGCCATCCTCAGAGGTCCTCTGACCCATCCACTCAAAAACTGAGGGAGGAAGTCCAGGCAGCTCTGGCGTACCTTAACCTGGTGAGGGACCAGGTAGGACCACTCAGAGCCAGGAAAGTTGTGCCTGTCCATCCAGGGCCCAGGGCTGGGTTGTGCCTGTCCATCCGGGGCCCAAGGCTGGGCTAGGCCCAGAGTAGACAGGGGCTACTAAGAAGGGGCCCTGCAGCCCCCTGGGCTTCAGAGCCCTCTGGGAATCAGGGATTCCCCCCTCACCTGTGATGCCGTCAGCATGAGGGAAGGCCTGGGCCTGAGCCAGCCTAGGGTGGGACAAGTGGGAAGGGGTTGACCGCTCACTCACGGGTGGGGATTAGGTGGGGAGAGAAGAGGGAGAGATGTTTCAGGGCCCTGAGGACAAAGTGCGATGGAGAGGAGAGGGCAGTGAGTGCTGTGTTCAGTCGTCAAACGTCCTGGTTTTGTCTTCTTAGTGGTTTTGGTTTTTGTTTGGCGGCACTGCGCAGCACATAAAATCTCAGTTCCCTGACTGGGGATTGAACACATGCCCCTGCAGTGGAATCACAGAGTTTTACTCACTCTGCGGGTAGACTGCCAGGGAATTCCCTCTTAGGCTTTTTTAAAATGTATTTATTTGACTGTACTGGGTCTTGGTTGTGGCATAGGGGATCTAGTTCCCTGACCAGGGATCAAACCCGGGCTCCCTGTATTAGGAGCACAGAGTCTTAGCCACTGGACTACCAGGGAAGTCCCCATCTTAGACTTTTTTATCGTGAAAAATAGCCTATTCAGAAAGTCCATAAAACATAATCCTGTACAGCTTAATGAATGATTGGAGAGAACACTCTTGTACCCAGCAAGAACATGGACTGCTGCCTGGAATCTCCTTGCCTCATCTAACCACCAAACTTCTCACTAAAAGTTACCATTAGCCCAACCTCCAGGGTAACCCCTTCCAACTTAGTTTTATCTCCAACACCACCAAGTAGTTTTACCTGGTTTGGGACCATGTATGAATGGAGTCCATCATTTGTATTCTTTCACTCAACACCATGTGCTTAAGATCCATCCATGTTGTCGTGAGGAGCTTCGGTTCATTCATCTTCACTGCAGCCAGCTTCCTGGGCTGTTTGCTGCCCTGCCTCTCAGTTTGCAAGAAGCAGTGGCTGGGGGAGGCGCAGAGATCCTGCTCCCCCGAACCAGCCTGGGGCACCAGGCCTCCCACAGGCCATGGGGCTTTGCTCAGACTCGGTTGTCTCCAGCTGGCTTTGCTCCATGGGGACATGCGAGTACAAAGAGAGCGTGCTCCCACACAGCTTCCCCCACAGAGCTCCACGTGCAGGCACGCCAGAGGCTCCGAGCACTCAGAGTGGAGGCTCACCCCAGCCTCAGCATGGACGCCTGGCAAGGGCAGTGATCCATGGCTGCCTTGCCATCTCTCAAATCCAGCTGGGCCTTGGAAACAAACAATAAACCCAGGAACATCCCAAATGAGAAGCAGGTGGCTTCCTGGGACCAGATTTCTTAACATTGGTTTACCCCTTCTTCAATGTGGTTCCCATTTGAAGGAGTCTAAGCCTTTGGAGCCTATAACCCATATGAAAAATGATATAAATTATAGTTCACCATCCCAGCCTGGCTGTTTGGGATGTTGGCATAAACATTAAGGAAGGGCCACCCTGATTATAAGGTAGGGGCCCTGGAGAGAGGTGGGGTGGGCTGGGCAGCCCCCCAACAGTCTCTCTGCTCCCCTCTGGGTATGGGGAGTAGCCAGTTCACCTCTCCCTGTCACCATTGAAAATGAGGCTCAACAGAACTTAGTGAGGCAGGCTCCAAGCAATGGGAGTGCAGAGAGGCCCCCTCCCATCTTGTCAAGCCCCTGCCCCCACCGCGTGTCTCCCATCATTCCCTATGTTCAGGGCCAGTGAGTTTCCACCTCCTAACTTTTGCCCACAGCTGCGGGGTTATCCTCTCACTACCCACGGTTTACCTTTCCAGACCCCGGGAGCGATTCCAATTCTCCATGGGCTATTCGTGAGCAGTTGGTTTAACAGCCCACTGATGTCCTGCTCCAAATGCCTGCCATTCCTCCCTGCTCCTCTGAACCACACCAATTAGCACTGATTACAGAATGCATGCATTGTTCTTTAACGGTTTCATGTGTGCAAGTCCCAAATCCCCAGACAGGGAAGCGTGGAGGGAGTGGGGAGGTGGAAATTAGCCAATTCTCTGCTCCTTTTCTCGGCTTTAGTGCTCCCATCTTTGAAAGGAGATGGAGCCAGAGGCCTCACAGGCACCCCCCCTTGCCTGCCTACTCCCCAAGTGTCAGGTCTGAGGCCTCTTCAGGAAAGAGAAGTGATATGGAGTGTCCCCTCAGCCACCCTCAGGTCCTCTGCTGCCAGGAAACCCACTCCCACCAACCCTCAGCCTGAGGTCCCATCCCTCGGCCTCCACCCCCAGCCCCACCCCCTGCCACTGAAAGGCAGCATTGGGGCAAACATCCTAAACCACCAAGCACTTCTAAAAATACGGTGTTTTTGTCAGAGAGCAACCTTCTACTTCCTTCAGACTTTGATCTCCATGCAACCCACGGAGAGAAGACACACAATAACAGTTTAAAGCCTTCGTCTTTCCTTGGGGGCTACCTCTCAAGGGCTTTGAATCCCCAGCTGGGTGATGGTACCCTCCTTGATCCTACTGAGCATGCTCAGATCCATCTGCCATTGGCTGGGGGTAGGGGACAGACAAATCTGCCCCTTGGGTGAGTCTATGGGCAAGGAGAAAAGTCAGAAAAGGCCTAGAGGCTGCTGGTTTTATAGGGCCCTTTGCTTTCTAAAGTCTAGAGAGAAAAATCATGCTACAGGATAAGGTGGAATATTTAAGAGTTCAAGTACAGAAATGGGTTGGGGAAAAAGAACGGAGAAGTTAGTGTCAGCTTGGTGTTGGACACTCATTAAGTATATGTTGAACTTTCAGTGAAGGCTGCAGACTGGAGAGATCAGGAAAGTTCTTCCCATTCTTTCCCCAGCCTTGTGGGCTAGGCCCTTGGAAGGATGCTAAGAGACAGGGATGGAGAAGTAAGGGACTTCTTAGCAATGGAACAGCATTGGCAAAGGCTTAGCCACAAACCTAGCAAGAGAAGCTTCTAATTCACACCATATTTGGCAGAAACAGAGCTATGGAAACTCTCCCACTACCTCTGCATGAGCCGTTGCTGCCCTGCCGGAAACACAGGTAGCAAGAACAGGGACAGCGATGAAACGATCATCCCTGAGCCCCAGTTGTATGCCAGGCAGCAATTCTAAGCACTGAATATGCAGGTCCTTGCAACAGACCTTCGCTGTCATGACCTGTATTCATTCTTCCTTCAGGGAAACAGCCTCGGAGAGGGTAAGTCCTTTGGGCCCCAGTTCAGTTGGAGTTGCGTTAGAATTGAGGCAGCCCTGCCTGTGATCCATAAGGTCTCAGCACAGGCCTATTCTGTGCTTGCTGAGCAAGACCCCAGCCTTCCAGCTCAGACAGGGAATGACTCCACTGCCCATTTCTTCAGGGGCCACGCCTTCTCTGCTCACAACCTCATTTAGTTTCACCGCAACTCCAGCAAAATCACGGTGTTCGTTACCAAAACCAGTAAGGAAACTGAGGCTCAGAGTGGTTAGCTCACAAGTACTAAGTGGCAGAGTACAGTTTTGAATTCAGATCCATCCGACACCAGATCCTGAGCCCCTAACTTCTGTGCAGCCTCTCTGGGTCTCACCCTCTGCCTGGGAATTCCAGACTGTGAGTAATTCAAACATGTCTGAAAAAGTCAAGATCACTATAATTTCCTAAAGACTTTAATAGAGGCAGAACCTCTTGCTTCAAAACAAAAAATTTATCAGCAAAACTGCCAAGTGGGTTGTGAGTCACCGTCTTGGCTCTCTGTTCTGGAGAGAGAGCTGTGTGTGGGAGGGCTCCAGGATGGGGGCCAGGCATGGAAGGCCAAGGCTGGGGTCCTGGCTTTGCCCCTCATGTGCTATTAAATCCTAGGGTAACATCTTGATCATTCTGGATCTGTTGCCTCATCTAGAAGATGTGCAGGTTTCTCTGGGTTTTAGATATTCCCAATCCTGCCAGTGCCCACCACCAACCTCCACTGGCCCCCCCACGAGGACAGAAGAAAGATACTGTACTTGCAGCATTGCTGTCTAGTTCAGTAAATTCACTTCCGGGGCATAGGTTACCACAGATCCGCATCCAAGTCTTTCTTGCTTTTGGCCCTTAGAAGGCAGAATGCAAACGAATTGATGCCTTCAAACTGTGGTGCCAGAGAAGACTCCTAAAAGTCCCTTGGAAAGCAAGGAATCAAACCAGTCAATCTTAAGGGAGATCAACTCTGAATATTCACTGGAAGGATTGATGCTGAGGCTGAAGCTCCAGTATTTTGGTCATCTGATGCGAACAGACAACTCATTGGAAAAGACCCTGAGGCTGGGAAAGATCGAGGGCAGGAGAAGAGGGCATCAAAGGATGAGATGGCTGGATGGCATCACTGATGCAATGAATATGAACTTGGGCAAACTCTGGGAGATGGTGAGGGACAGGAAGGCCTGATGTGCTACAGTCCATGGGGTTGCAAAGAGTCAGACACAACTGGGTGACTGAACAACAACAACAACTTCTCAGGAACCAGCAGAATGGCTGGAGTTTCCTTATGATGGCTAAAAGTTTTGACCAGGGTTTGCCAAAGACACTTGCAGCAAAGGTCTCTTTCAGTCTAATGCTCAGTCATCCTTCCAGGGAATAAAGGTGACTTATGGATTCCTAAATCTACCAGCGACCTGCTATAGTTGGGAACAGCAGCTACCCTGGCCTTTGGCAACCCGAATGCATGTGAGTCATCGGAGTACAGGTGCTCCTTACCTGATAGAGCTGGATGTGGTCCTGCAAATTTAGATGTCAATGGAACCCACTCCAAATGCCCCAAAGGACACCATTTGTTTCCAAGGGTGGGCAAGATTGCCATCTGTTACTTTTAATCAAATTGGATTGTCACGTTATGGGGGTACTGCACAGTGATGAGCAAGATGTGCACGGGGATAAGACTGACACACATGCATGCGTGTGTGTCCCCAGCACGGCCACAGGGCTCCCATGTGAGTGGTGCTCCCAGAGTGTTTCCATGGTAACCTGCTTGTGCGTCCAGTGCCCTCACAGGGAGACAGGTCCAGCCACAGAACACCAGATTGAGGCAGAGCTGAGCATCCCACCTCAGCCCAAGCCCGACGGACCTATAATTGCCTGGGTAGCTGGTGACGTCTTTTCACAAGGCCTGACCAGATCTTCCAGACAGAAGTGTCTTCAGACCTCCCAGAGCAGACGGCAGGGAGCCTTCCAGATCTCCCATCAGGGTTCCTCAAATCAAGCTCGAAGCTTGGATCTGGACAGGAGAAAACAGGCCTATATGCAGGGCAGAGGCTTGTACCCACAGAGTTCTGGGGCGAGTAGGGATGCGGACCCTCTTCCCTGCTGCCCAGAGAGGACTGAGCCTTCCCTCAAGGGGAGGGGACCCTGGGCACTCCCCACCAGGGCAGCTTGCTATATTGGGGAGCTAATAGACTCTGTAGGAAGCCAAGCCTGTGATAACACAGACACCGCACATGGCTGTCCTGCCCTACCTGGATGTAGGTCTACACACACCTGGCTGTGGACTGGCCCTGCCCAGGCCTGTGTGTTAGGAAGTCACACGGCCTTCCCAACAACCGGAAAGTAGAGACCAGTTTAGCTGCTCACCCTTGGTTCTACTTGGACCAATAGGGCCACCTCGTCTCAGAATTCCTGGGGTCGCCATTCACATGACAGTCCACATAAACAATGCCTTCTGGCGCTGGGCGGGCTGAGCTTGGTGGCCACATGCAGCAGCCCTAGATGGAGCCAGGCTGACGGGGGGCACATCCTGGGGGCGCCTTCACTGTCCGCAATGCACGACAGGGAGTTCCCCCCTCCTTTCCTGGAGCGACTGCTTCAACCCAGAGTCTGGCCCCAGCCAGTTCCTCCACGAGCCCAACCCAGGCCATTAGCATGGGACGTGGGGCAGGGAGAGGCCAAGAACCCACGGGCTCTTTCTCTAAAAAGCTGCCATTTGAATCACAGGCACATTCTTGTAGTTCAAGAAGCACTCTAGAGATTTCCTTGATGATCCAGTGGTTAAAACTCTACACTGCCACTGCGCCGGTTCGATCATCACTGGTTGGAATGCCATGTGGCCAAAAAAAAAAAAACCACGAGATCTTTAAACAACGTTAGTTAAATCATGTCACTTCCTGGATTAAAATCTTGGTGGACTCTCATTAGAATAAAACCTTAATTCTTAAATTTTAAAAAAAGTGCTCCAATAAACTCATTGTAAGAAGGCTAACAACCCAAAGGAAAAACAGGCAAAGGACACAGAAGTAACAAAAACTTTAAAAATGGCTCTTAAACACATGAGAAGATAATAAGAGAAATAACTACAACAGGATGCCATCCTTCTCCCACCAGAACAAAAAAGACTGACACATTTTATAACACTGAGTGTTGGTGAGGCAGTGGAGGGCCTGGCACCCTTCTGAGTGGGAACTACCCCAGTGGAACAGCGCTTGGTTATTGCCATCACAGCTACTAAAACACATCCTCTTTCACCCAGCACTTCCACAGCTGCAAAGCAGCCCACAAATAACTTACCATGTGTGAAATGGTGAATGTACCAGATCATTCACAGCAGCATTGTTTATGACCGCAAATATCCAAAACAACCCGAGATGGTCACAAGGAGACTGATCCATTCGAATACGATTCATTTACATAGTGGAATACTCTTCTGTTATTAAAGTAGATGGAGAGCCATCTCTCTGTACTAACATAAAGCAATCTCCAAGATATACTGTTAAGTGAAAAAAAAAAAAACAGAATGCAGGACCATATGTTTAATATGCTTTTATGGCAGAAAAAAAATTGCCTACAAATACACTTGTAGAAGCGTTGATTATTTCTGAAAAGATGCAGGAAAGTGGCGGCAATGGCTATTTCTGGGAAGGGATGGGGGAGGGGAGGAGGCAGAAAGGAGGCAACTTTCACTGCGTATCTGTACCCTGTGAAGTTTGTCCTACTACCTATAGTCTTTTCAAAAGATAAATAAAAAAATGTCATAAAGCTCCCTTGGGGTGCACATTTTCCATTTCTCAGCCTCCAGCCTGGTCCAAGTGCCTCCATCTCACAGATCTCCCCCAAATTGCTAGCTTCTCTCTGGTCTCATTAGACTCCTGCAGATAATGTGGTGAGACCGCCCCTGGGAGCTCAGATAGAGAAGCAGGTGGGGAGCTACCCACCTTCAGGGGAAAGAGGCAAGGCCAGAGCTAGAAGCATTCTTATTTTCTTTTCTTCCAGCATTCAGATTTCCACAACTGACTTCTTTCCCCCGCATTTTCTTATTGTGGTAAAAATCACATAACATAAATTTTACCACATTAAGCATTTCAAGTGTACAGTTCAGTAGTGTTAAGTGAATTCACATTGTTCTGCAATGGAATTCTAGACTTTTTCATCTTTCCACACTCAAACTCCATGCCCACGAAAGGCTGATTCCCCTCCCTCCGCTCCAGCCCTTCCACCCACACTTCTGCCTCCTGCTTCTAAGCATAAAACGTGATCCCTGCTGGGAAGATACGCTTGCATGCTCAGTTGACCCCATGGACCTTAGCCCACCAGGCTCCTCTGTCCATGGAATTCTCCAGGCAAGAATACTGGAGTGGGTTGCCATTTCCTTCTCCAGAGGATCTTCCCGACCCAGGGATCAAACCCCGGTCTCCTGCATTGCAGGCAGATTCTTTACCACTGGGAAGCCCCAGGCTGGGAAGATAGCCCAGGGCCAAAATTCCCAGTGGGTCAGGGTACACTAACCTTTCACAGCTCCAGCAACACCATCTTGCCCTCCATACATGCAACACATCATCAAGGTTGACAGCATGGACATTCTGGCTTTCCACTCACAAGGTTCCATGTCCTTGGACAAGTCTCAGCCTGTTTCCAGCTCAGGAAAATGTCAACGCACTTATAATCATGGTACCTTCCTTTCCATGGGATAGGAAGCCGAGCACACCAGGTGAGTAGCCTGGCTCAGCAAATGCTAACTTTAATCAACATTATCATTGGAGAAGCTCACATCTTAGTCCCAGTTCTTCAGATCCATGAATGCCTGCATCTATCCATCTATCCATCCACCCATCCATCCATCCATTTGTTGCCTGGAACGACACTGCTGTTCTGTGAAGGAGACCCTGCCTTGTGTAATGGGGAGGACTGAGGTCACAGCCTGCCCTGGGCCTGGACATATATTCCTAGAAGACAGGAATGTATGTCCAGCTAGGTGATCACAAGTCCTCAGAAGTGGAAAACCACTGTCCTCAGAAGTTCCTAACCTGTGGGCTCTGGACTTAGATGCAGAACCAGGCAGATGTGGGTATTTTTCCTGAGAAAGGCTCCTACTTTCATCAGATGCTCAAAGGGGCCACAATCCATCAGGTGGAGGAGGAACCCTCCTCCACCTGCTGCCTGGTACCTGACAGCTTCTGATTGCCTTGGTCCACCCTGCATCCCCCTCCTTGTAAGGTGGGCTTTCTGCAAAGCCTATCCATCAAAACACAAGCCCAACAGAGCACAACCAGGCTCTGGGCCACATAGGAACGGGTCTGGGGTGACTCATTGGTAGATGGTGCCTGGGTGTGCGTGGGGTCAGTCCCCACATCACCTCTTGGTGAATGAGCATATCAATCCCCTGGACCCTGAAAGCTTAAAGTGTGATCCTGGTGGGTTTCACATCACTCTTCCAGGGCCTCCAGTTCACCATTACTGAAGACAGATGCTGCCAACAGAGCTTGAAAAGAGGTGCAGTAGAGTAGATCTGGAGACAAAGGGGAATATCCACTGTGCAGCCCATGGCTTGGCAAGTGACAAAACAGTGCACTGTATGGCCTTGGGTTCAAAAAAAAAGCTAAAATTCACACATGCATGGAAAAGGAAGTCTGAAGGAAGAACGTCACAACCTTAAAATGGGGACTTCCCTGGTGGTCCATTGGTTAAGACTCCGAGCTTTCACTGCAAGGGGCATAGCCACATTCCTAGTCAGGGAACCAAGATCCTTCATGCCACATGGCTCGGCCAAAAGCAAACAAACAAAAAAACCTTAAAAGGGGTTAACTCTGGGTACTGGAATTATAGATCATTTTTCTCTCATTTTCTACCATGAACATGTATTATATTTTAATTCAGTAGTTCTCGAGTGGGGATAATTCTGTCCCCAAGGGGACATTTGGCAACATCTGCAGACACTTTTGGTGTCTCGACAGTGGGGGAGGGGTGGGTGTGTGCTACTGGCATCTGGTGGGTAGAGGTCAGTGACGTTGCTAAACATCTCACAACACACAGGACAATCCCCAGCAAAAAAGAACTATCTGGCTGACATGTCAATAGTGCCAAGCCTGCGAAACTCTGAGGAAAACATCAGAAATCTCTCTAACAGAGAGACTGGGGTAGGGCAGCATGGACACTGCAAGATGATTTAACCTGTCTCACGGCTTGAGTGGCAAGCCCTCCTTACCCACTTCTCTGAGTTTGTGCAGACACCTATGAGCTCCCCAGCAGGCAAGCTGAGGCCTGGCCAAGGAGCTGACAGTCCCTTCAAGGGAGCTGTAAATTTCCTAGGCCCAAAACATAGCTGGAGGTTCACGGCTCCCAGCTCATATTCCTATCAGCATCTCCAGTTTCACCTCTTTGCAAAGCCCATCCCTGTCTAACGAAAAGACATGGGCACATATCAGCACCATTAGGACCCTTAACATCTCTGCAATCAGCAAAACCCCCAAATTCTCAAACATTCCATTCCCAACATTTAAACAATGGCATCCGGTTTTCTTCTAGAAGGAAACCCAGTTTGGATTGATTAACAATCATTTTTTAACCTCAGAACTTGGTTTTGAAATTAATTTATGATAAAAGAAAAAGCCCATGCTAAGTAATCTTTAATTATATGTTAAGGGCTCAGAATGGAAAACATTCTGGATCACAAAGGCACAGCCAGGCTCATTAGCTCTGTTTTTGCCTCTAAAGTATCTCTAGGGCAACTTGCTGAGGGTCCAGGCAGAGAAAAAGGCTTTTTAAAATCAGAGCTTCACGCAGAACAGCCACAACACAAAATCTTCAATAAATCTCCAGATGATGAAATGGTGAGGGAGTGTTTTCAGTGGCAGCTGGGCATGGGCATAGGGAAGCCACCTCTTTCAGGAAACCCACAGCCCCTCTTGTGTCACCAGGGAGAAGTCATGCCAGTGACTCAAGGGTGCTTGTTTTCTGCCACTCTACACACCCCCATCTATGGTGAAGGGGCTGCTGGTGAGTGGGTGTCCCTCTGGGTGGTAGGGGGACAGGAGCAGCAGTGTGTCTTTGAAGGTCACAACCATCAAGGAGGTAATTGTCTAATTTCCGTGCAACTGGGGCTCAGGTTCCTGGGGAATTTCTCATTGGTACCCTCATGGGACAAGTCGGACAGGTCTTGCCAACACAAGGATTTTTCTTTTTGGACAATCCTCTGCCAGCTTCTGACACTGCTCCCCTCTCACCCTCCAATCCTCTGTGCCTGGACAGGTGGTAATCCCCTGTGTGGTCCTGACCACCAGCCCCATCTCCATCACATGAAGATCCTTGGCTCCAGGCATCTGAGGCTTCTTGAATTTGCTCAGCCCAACCTCATCCTTGAAACTATCTGCAGCTGCATAAGTAGAGGGTTTAAGCCATGGTGACCATGCCTGGAGGCTCACCCAGAGAGACTGAGGCACTGGCAAGGGAGCCAAGTCCAAACAGGCCAAGTCTGGGTCCATAAGGATAACAATCCAGGTGGGCTACACTGGATTCCAAGTTGTGTTTGAGGGCCTGTGAGTCTGGGGGTCTATGTCTATTCAGGAGCGGCGAGCAAGCCAGGCTGGATTTCAGGCTCAGATCCTACACTATGATGAGCAGGAAGGTGAGACCCGCCATGGCTGCCCCAGTGGAGATAAAATTCTGAGGCCAAGGAATAACGGAACCTCATGAAGAAAAGGCATGAGAGGGAAAGGAAAGGAGGAGGAGAGAAAGTAAACAGATGGGCAGAAAAGACAGAATGCATGGAAATTTACCAGACCACAGCCTGGAGTGCTTCAGGCTGAGGCCAGGCTCTTAGAAGCAGGGCTTTCGGGGAGACTGTAATTTGGACCAGTCAGCATCTGGCTGGGCCTGGTTTAGGGGACTGTTTCTGGCTTGCCCTCTGATCATCATAGAATTGCCCCTCGATGGGGTTGGCCCTTTAAGTTCCCAGAAGTTAAAGCCCTCCTACCTCTCAGGGCCCTGAAGGCCCACAGGGGTCCCTCTCTCTCCCTTCCTCTCCACTTACCCCACTGGCTTGTCTTCTCATCTGAACTACCTGTCACAGCCTGCAGAAAGCAAGGTATCATGTCTAGGAAGTTTTCAGGCCTCTGCCAGCTGTTAAACAGCCCTCATATCCCCTCCCTGGAGTCAGCCTTTCCCAACTGCCTCCCTCGCCTCACCAGAAGCCACTGTCTGGGCCCAGGGCTTAGGCCCAGTGGGAAGGGGGTTGCCCCATTGTCTCCCAGGCCTTGCTGGTACAGCCCAGCTCCTTGGTGGTCCTGGGCCAATCCAGCAGGCCTTGTGTGTCCAGCCCTGTGCATGGACCACAGGTGGAGCAAATGGCAGCAGCAGGATGCCTTTTGTTTATTCATGTAGATTTTATGCCCTTCCTACTTCTCACAAGGATTTGAGGCCTCTCAGGAAGTGCTAAGTGCCCAGGCGTACAGACTCTAGCAGTGCCCAGGGCACATTTCTAGGAGAAGGTGGTGTCAGCAAATTTGCCCAAAGTCAAGGCTCTCCCTGGGGGCAAGCTGGGGCAGGTGAGCATTTTCTGGAGGGCACAAGCCAACCAGAGCCAAGTGCCCTCCCTTCACATCTTACCCAGCTGGGTGTTGAGGGCATCCACTCATTTGCATAACATTAGCATCCATTTTGCCTGTGATGCAAAGGATGGAAAATCCCTCCCCAACAGTGGGCCCCAAGATGACAGTCCCTAATGCTGTGCTCCCATATCTGGAGCACACAGTGGCAGACGGGGGATCCTGCCCTTGAACTGGGCCTCCTACCTAGAGGTGGCAGCTGCTCTGAAGGTGGTAGCAGCAGCAGACACAGGCCTCAAAAAACAAGAGACTTTCACATGTGACTCACACACTAAGCACTAAAAGCAAAATTACAGTGTGAAAACCAGAGCCGGCAGAGTCTTCTCTGGGGAATCCCCTCCAGCTCCCTTATGTTTCACTCCTTTAAAAAGCCCTGGCACCGCCCAGCGCTCTGGAACCCTCAAGGAAAGTGCCATGCTTTCCCAGCCATGATGGGCAGTGGCTGTGCCTCCAGCCTGGGTTCCTTGACTGCTCTCTCCTGGGTCTCTGGGTGGAAGCACAAAAATAGGCAGAAGTGGATTTATCCCAGGGTGTGTACTGGCAGCTGGCAGTGGGGCGGGGGGGATGCCAGTTGAGACCTCTGAGTAGTTGCTGCCTTCCAGGCCCTAGGGTGATTTCACATTCATCTTTTTCCAGCCTGGCTGCCTGGCTGTCTCCTTCCAGTCCATTTTGTGAGCCATCCCATACCCTTACAATCCTTATAACTTCTACTGTGCCCCCAATTCCCAAAGCTGATTTCTGTTGCTTGCAAGTAGTAATCCCAGCTGACACATTCCCTGTCATGGCAGAATGACCTGGAGCCCTCAGCAAAGGTCATCTTCACTGACATACCCCAGGGATGTCTGCCATCCCTGAGAGACCAGCCTGGCTCCAAATCCTGCTCCTGTCAGCTACCAGTATCCTGACCTTGGAAAGGCCCTTCCTGCCTCTGCGCCTCTGGTTCCCTCACTTATAGAATGAAGCTGCTAATCAGGAAACACAGGATTGGGTTAAAGATTACATGAGATAAGCATAAGCTGAGAGATGAGTGGGGACAAAGCAAACCTTAATTTCCTTTAACTGTCATATTTTTTCGCTGTCATATCAACATTATATTAATTCTTCTGATTGTTTTATTTCATTAATATTTTCATTGTTATTGTTATAAGTAAGAATAATATGGTACATGCATGCATTATCCTGTGAAGTAATCCTCACTTTACAGAGAGGGAAATTGGGGAATCAGAAAGAATGGTTTAGTGGGTGGGCTCCCAAGTCAGACTCTGTGGGTTCAGATCCCATCCCCACCACTCACAAGCTGTGTAACATGTGGTCAAGTTACTGGTCCTCTCAGAATCTCCGCTTCCTCATCTTTAAAATGGGGACAATGAGAGTATCTGCTTCACAGGCTAGGTATTAGATAACATCAAGGAATTATTACTCATTTTTTTAAATGTGATAATGGCTTTGCAGTTATTAAGAAAATGTCCAGGGACTTCCCTGGTGGTGCAGTGGCTAAGATGCCATGCTCCCAATGCAGGGGGCCCAGGTTCGATCCCTGGTCAGGGAACTAGATCCCACATGCCGCAACTTAGACCTGATGCAGTCATATTAATTAATTAAATATTTTACATGTCCATGTTTTTAGAAATACATACTAACGCATGCTGGAGTGAGATGACATGATATATGGAATTTGCTTTAAAATATTTAAAAGACAGAAAGAAAAGGAAGGAAAGGAGGAGAGAAAGGAGGAATGAAGAGAGGAAGGAAAAGGGAAACACTGGTGGTAACTCTTGACAACTGTGAAACTGGGGTGATGGGACATATGTGAATTCATCTCTACCTTTAAGGTAAAAGAAAAACCCTACCTGCCTCATGGAGCTGTTGTGAGGCTTTGGTTGCGCTGGCCCACAGGAGGCACTCAGTGAAGGCCAAGGGACATTGCTACTGCTTTATTGTGGTTATTGTCCTGCCAGCCTGAGCAGCTGAGCAGGGCGGAGCTGGGCCTCTCAGGACAGCCCTCACCGTGGGCGGCTGGTCACCAGCTGTGCACCACAGGTCTATCAGCAACACTGAAGGTGAGGCTTAGACTGAGGCTCGGGAGCAACAGGAGGCTTCCAGGCTCTCCTGCAGCCAGCCAGGCCGGTTGGGTTCCATGGGAGCAGTTGTGTTCCAGAAGACTCCCCTTCTGGGCTCAGTTGAAACTGCACATCTGGCTGCCAAGCCTGCTCCAGAGCCTAGGTGAGAACCCCATCACAGCTCCTGGATAACTGAGGGAAGTGAATTCTGTCAGTAAGATCGAGCACCTGTCCCCTCGTATTCAGTGTGAGCAGCTGAGGAGGGGGGCAGGGACCAACTTCTTTAATTCCCACCCCTGTCCAATACTTTGGCCACCTGATGTAAAGAACTGATTCATTTGAAAAGACTCTGATTTTGGGAAAGATTGAGAGTGGGAGGAGAAGGGGACGACAGAGGATGAGATGGTTAGATGGCATCACTGACTCAATGGACATGAGTTTGGGTAGACTCCGGCGGGGGGAGTTGGTGATGGACAGGGAGGCCTGGCGTGCTGCAGTCCATCGGATCGCAGAGTCAGACCCAATCGAGCCACCGAACTGAACTGAACTGAACTGTCCTTCACACAGAGCCTCTTCCAGAGACAGCCACCAGGGGTCGCTGTACGCAGACCCGACTGCTCCCCCGCAAGTTCAGGCCTTCCCAAGATGGGTAGGGAGGAGGCTGCGAAAAGGACCCAGCCTTCCAGGCTGGTCACCCTGGGCCAGGGCAGTGAGGGTGTGAACTAAGTATAATGCTGCAAGCTCCCAAGCCCTACCCGATCCCCAAAGTGTTTATTTCCACCTGCATTTAAAAAAAATAATAACATTCAGTGGTTTATTTGTTATTGCAAAAGCAGTTCATGCTCAGTGTCCTAAAGGGGTGCTTTGAATTTTGTTTACTTTGCTGCATGTTTCACAATGTCCTGAACTTGGGGTAAGGGGCTCCTGAATTCTCTGGGCAATGGAATAAACAAAGGAGTTCCAATGGCCTGTGAGACCTCCTCTCTGGGCCTCACTTTCCCCTGTCTGCACAACTGGGGGTCCTGGCCATCTCCTGAGTGTCTCTGAGCTCTAACCAGCTGGCTTTCCTTGGTGCTTAGGGCTGGCCTTCCTGCATCCCATCTCACTCACCCTCTAGTGCAGCTCTGGCCCCTCCATGAGGGACCCTCCCTGACTGCTCTGATCCTCACTGCTCTCTTCCCTCTGAGGCCAACACAGCTAGATCCCGCCATCTGGGGGCCTGGAGCTACACCAGGCTCTTGTCCATGTAGTGGAACCCTCTAACTTCCCACCAGCAAGCCCCCATTCTCTGGGGGCTCTGGCACCAGCAGTCAGCAAGACAGGTCTTATCCTCCCTATGCAATCATCATGGCTCAGCTCCCCAACCAGCCTGTGAGCTGGTGCCCCAGGCACCTTTGGGAATTTCTGTGGGTGTAAAGGAAAGGCCAGGCCAGCATTTACCACCCTGGTGTGCTGTGGGTCTGTCCCAGGTACAGGACTCAGCAACCAAAGGGTTGTGAAGTATTTTCCCCCTGCAGATCTGAATCTCACCTTCGATCATAAAATGAAAAGTTAGAGCTCAGTCACAAAAGCAAGTCGTTCGAGAATTAGCCAGGTCTTGACCGTACTATTTTGGAGGGGGAAGAGCTGAGGCAAAAAGCCTTCATCTCTGTCCCTTCAGTTGGGGATTCTGGGTACAGGGCTGACCAGGAAGCCAGGAGCGTTTCTCTGGCTCCAAGATGGAGGAGGAAGGAATTCAAGTTAATCTCTAAGAGCTCTGCAGTCCTGCCCTCCCAAATACCAACTGCCAAGCAGCAGCCCCACAGTCAGGACGAAAGGGCCATCGCAGCCCTTGCCTAAGGCCCTGAATCCACTGCAATGGGCCGGTGGCTGTGGCCCAAGTGTGGCAGCGGCAGAAACCCCCGCCCCAGGGAGAGGGCTGCAGATTTCAGAAGGGAAGATTTTGGCCTAGATCTAGTCCCACAATGAATCAGGATGTGCAGAGAGGCCCCACAGAAGCTTTTTCCCAGCCCCCATCTCATCAGAATCTGCCATGGGCTATTTTCCCAGGCACTACAGACGCTAAGAAGTAAGGTGACTTGTTTATGGTCCATGGTCTTATCTGTGCTAGAAGCTTCCCCTAGCAGTGGGGACAGCCTTGAGTGGGGGGAGAATGTTGGAAGGAAGGAGAAGGGGTGGGTTCATGGCACCAAGGGGGCTTGTATGTGCAGGGCTCGAAGAACCAAAGCCCCACTTAGAATAAGAAAAATAATTCCTAGTTCAAAGGGGTGCCTTCTACCCTGAGTGCTGCCCTCAAAGCTGGGTCCACCAGGGAGGCTCCTCAGGCCTGCTGGGGGCCGGGGACATGGAGAGGAAGGATGCAGGAGGATGATGCTTTTAAACTGCCTCCCACCCACCTCCTGCTTCAGCATCTTCCAAAACCGGGCTGAGAGGAGAAAGAAAAGAGGAGAGTAGCTCCCAAATTATAAAAACAAAAGACAAAGCTTGACCAGAAGGGGAAACCCTTTAAAATATCAGTAATAATAGAGCAGTGAACAAAAAGTAAAAACAGCAGAGCTGACAAAGAAAACCGCAGTTGTCAGCAGAGGCCCACCTGTGACCCGGAGGTGAAGCGATGTACTTTCACCGCTGCAGCATGGAGGCTGGCCTCTGGGCCGGGGGCTAGGACAAAACTCCCGCAGCTTCTGAGGGCCTGGACCTGTCCATCTGACATCCAAGAGAGGCTGGGAAAGAACTTGGCATGCTAGAGCCCCCACTCCCCAGTCTAAAGCCCCAGAGGGGCTCCGTGCCGCAGTAGACAAATAAGAACAGCTTCCCTGACCATTTCTGAGCAGTACTTCTGTGCCGAAGGAGGCCATGGGGGGCCTCCATCCACAAGGGGTTCCCTCTGCCCTCCCACCATTCTCACACAAGGACAGGGGAGACATCTCTGTGGGCTATGGAGCTACAGTTAATTTAAGAGCCTCAGAGACGGGGTTTGAGCTGTGTGACCTTGGGCGAGTCACTTCCTCTCTCTGGGCCACAGTTTCCTCATCTGTAAAATGGGGTTAAAAGAGCTACCTCTCAGGGTTGTTGTAAGGATCAGATGAGATAATAGAGGGGAAAGAGTTTTGTAAACAGTGAAGTACCATGTCTGGAGATATTCTGGAATCTAACACATATTTATTGGACTTCAGCTCTCTGCTAGGCCCTGGCTCAGTCCAGGGCACACAGTCATGAGCAAGAGAGAGGAGTCCAGCTGGGACAAGAGAAAGTAGGAGTGAGCAGGACACCTTGGGCCCATAGCCCTGCACCACCCAGAGAGGCTGTGTTCTTGCCCAGCTCCTGTCCCTTGTCCCTGGAGCTTGTCTGGTGTGGCATGGCTCCCTTGGCATTGTTATCCCCAAGGCAAACACTGCCAGCCCAAAACTCCAGCTACTTCCAAGACCATCCCCTCCACCCACCATGGAGATTACTCGGCTGAAGGAAGCAAGGCTGTAATTTGTCATCAAAGTCACCCAGCAATGTTTCCACAAATTAGTCAGATAAATCTCTCCCAGGCAGCAGCCACGAGAGGGGGCTTCCTGCCTGAGCAAGGTGGATGGGGGTGGGGGGACACCTCTGACCCCTTCCTGCCAACTCATCTGTTGTTACCCTGTTCTCGTTGGCACTCTACCTCCCTAGAGGGGCTGCAGACCTGTGGGGGACTGAGAATCTGCTGCTGCTGCTAAGTCGCTTCAGTCGTGTCCGACTCTGTGTGACCCCATAGACGGCAGCCCACCAGGCTCCCCCGTCCCTGGGATTCTCCAGGCAAGAACACTGGAGTGGGTTGCCATTTCCTTCCCCAAGGCATGAAAGTGAAAAGTGAAGTCGCTCAGCCGTGTCCGACTCTCTGCGACCCATGGACTGCAGCCCACCAGGCTCCTCTGTCCATGGGATTCTCCAGGCAAGAGTACTGGAGTGGGTTGCCATTGCCTTCTCCAGACTGAGAGTCAGACCCTCCTAAATTTAAACCTTCACTGTGCCTCCCACCAGCAGTGGGACCTTGAGCAAGGAACTTGACTTTCTCAGATTCACTTTCTACTAATAGTACTACTAATAGTAGTTTCAACCTCATTAGGTTGTTGTGGAGACTAAACAAAGTGAACGATATAAATACCCTTGGGGACTTCCCTGGCGGTCCAGTGGTTAAGACTCCACAAGTGCAGGGGGCATAGGTTCAATCCCTGGTTGGGGAACTAAGATCCTGCATGGTGCAGGGTGTGGCCAAGTAAAGAAAATCAGAAGTCACTGATACCTTAAAAAAAAAAAAACTTGCATGGTAATAGGCTAGGCATAGATGAGTTTATCGATTAATTTTTATCTATTTAACAAATATTTGCATGGTACTTACTATGGACCACAAATAAACACTCACTTAATCATCACAAGAACCCAGTGAAGTAAGTGTTATTGTCTTTTTGTCTTACAAAGAAAACTGAAGCACAGAGCGGTTAAGTGACTGGTCCAAAGTCATACAGCTACCAAGTGGCAGAACTGATATTGAAACTCAGGCTCTCTGCTCTCCTGCTCTTTCCCATCTTTCTCCTTAGCTGCTAGTTTTAGAAGTTGAAGCAAGCTGGGGGAGGCTGATTTAAGAATAAGCCCCCTCCCACCACCAATCTCTGTCCCCCCTGACCCCAGCAGGCCTAAGGTGGGTGCCTAGGCACAGAAAGGATACATTATGTCAGCAGCTACACTGAGTCGCTACCTCTGGAAGGTGACATTGTGGTTATTAACCCCCTTGAGATCAGCCTTTTAGAACAGTACCCTTTCCTCTCCAGCCTCCAGGCCCAGGTTAGAGTCAGAGGTATCCACGCTTTTGCCCTCACTCTTAGACACCTGCTGTGGACTCAGATGAGCCAGCAAAGGACAGACCCACTCAGGAAGTACAAGAGACTGTCCACAGCTTTGGAGGGGCCTCAGGGGTAGAAACCTGCTCAGTGGCTCCCCTCCCTTGGAAGCCCCCAGCCTCTGCTCACACACCTCTGGTGACAGGGAGCTCGCTGCCTCTTGTTGGTGGCCTGGGCAGGCCATGGTTGGCCAGCTCTGCCTGGTAGATGTGCTTCCTCAAGCCGAGATGAAATCTCTCCGTGTAATTTCCTCCCATTAGTCCAGTCTCTGCCCTCGGGCCCCACAGGCCAGCTGGCTCCCTCCGGCCTGCAGACATCTGGAAATGGCCATCTCTTGGCATGAGGAGTTCCCACTCAGGCTGAACACTCGGTGGCCTCGGCCTGGTCTCAGAAGATAGGGTTCCTGGTGCCTTCCCCACTCTGGTCCCCACTCCTCACCCGTGACTAGCAGGACTGCAGGCTGGCCAGGATAGTCTCTGTGAAGCACTTCAAAGAGCTGGGCCTGAGCGCAGCCCTGCTGGCTAGGAGCAACAATAATAATTGAAACTGGTCGCCACTTAGCAAGAACCTACTCCACACTTGACACTGTGCCAAGGACTTTACAAGCAAGAACTCATCTTCCCAGCTCTTGAGACAATATTATTATTTTAAATATTTTTAAATTTTTATGTATTTATTTAGCTGCACAGGGTCTTAGTTGCAGCTTGCAAACTCTTACTTGCAACAGGTGGGATCCAGGTCCCTGCCCGACCAGGCATCGAAACCCCAGGCCCCTGTACTGGAAGCACAGCGTCTTAGCCACTGGACCACCAGGGAAGTCCTAGACTACACTATTAAAGCTCCCTCTTAACAGATGAGGAACCAAAGGCTCCTAGAAGGAGGTGACTCGCCCAAGGTCCCTCCCACAGTGCATAGGTGGAGAAGCCCTAGTTCACACACAGGCTGTGAGCTCCAAGCCCTGCTCTTGACCACCAGACAACGCAGGCTGTAGTCAAAGATCAGGAGGACTCATTCACAGGAAACAGAGACCGAACAGCTCAGGAGCAGTTGAGGGGCTCCAATTCTAAAAGCAATGAGAATCTTGCTTTTGGATAGGAGAGAGATCCCTGTGGAGCCAAGTAGCCAAGAAGGCTTCCTGGATGAGAGAGAGACCAGAGATGAACCTTGTAAAAGCACAGCCTCTCAGATGCTAACAAACCAATGGAAACAGCCCCGGGAGTTTGAGCAACCGAGTTGGGTTGGACTTTTACACAACAGCCCCATCCTATGGTCAGCAGGCATTTATTAGATGCCACAGTATGCTTGGTCACGTTAGTGCTCAGCAAGGACACAGATGAAAGTTCTATGATCCCAAGAAGCGGAGAACCCAGTAGGGCTCGAGTGAAGCCTGGTTAAAGCTGTGAAGACCAATTTGAAGTGCAAGTGTTGCTAATTTCCTCCACATCAGGGACAAAATTGGAATGTGTGTTGGATAAGGAGTGCCCATCCCTGCCTCCTAAAACCGGAGATAAGAGCATTCCCCAAAAGACTTTCAGGGGAGCCATGTTCTTTGGAAAATCATACATATGTGGAAAAATAGTTTTATGGTCAAATAAACTTGGAAGGCACTTAACCAAAGGGGGCTAGACAGGAGTTCTCTGGTGCAGGACTTCTCAGAATCTTTACTGGCCATGTACATTGGGACTGGCAGTGACTCCAGGATCCGATAAAGATCTGCTTTAATCCCCTCTGCCTTCCACGTCCTGTTTCTCCACCCCTACCTCTAGCTGCTGGAAAAGAGGGGGTATTCCACATGGGGCACGGAGCCAGGAAAGCCTTGAGGCCCAGTACAAGATGGTGGATTGTGCACCCAGGAGGTAGTCTGTCCTAGGATGTGGGCAAACAGGGAAAGCCAGTGTCTGGAGAGGGGGTTCTTGGGAGAAATTGTCCCAGTTGGTAGAGGGGAGGGATGAGGAGACTCTAGAGAGGACTGTAGGAACTAGGCTACGAAGATGTACCATGCTGAGCAAGGCTCAACAGATAACCAAACTCTCCCCCAAGATCCTGGCTCACCTAGGCCCCAGAGACCCTATGGGGTCAAACTTCATCACAACCCAGAGTGTGGGCTACTGCCCTACCTCCTAAATTCTACTTGCCTCCTGGACTGACCTTCTTCCTCCAGGAAGCCCTTCCCGTCTACCATACCACGCATATAACAGTCATGTTTCCAAACGCCTGACTCCTGGGAACTCTAGTGCCCTGATGTCCCCCACAAGATGACAAGTTCCTTGAAAGCAGGTATTGGGCTTGCTACTTTCTCCCTGAATTCTAAGTGATCACCACTGTGAATGATTCACCCATCCATCTATCCATCTAGTCACACATCCATCCAGCAAGTAAGTCATCCATCTACAAATTTCTGAGCATTGCAGTTGGCCAGCTCTGTGTCAGACCCTAGCGATAAGCAGCAAAGCCTTGACATCCCTGTCTCAAAAAGAGACATCGAATGGTACTGTCCTAGTAACACATTCATATGTCAGTATGTCCAGGGTTGTTCCCACACCCCAGACAGGAGCAAATGTGGACACACTCCTCTGTGAAGCTGAAGGTGTGTCTTCCATGGACCCTGGGCCCACTTCCTGTGGCATTTCTGGTGCCTCTTGTCTCTCACCTCTGGACTCATTGCCGGAGGCTCCTCACTGCATCCCTGAAACTAGGTAAGGAGTCCTGGGCCTGGAGAAGGCAGTTCACCCAGCAGTCCAGTGGTGGAGCAGGATTTGGGACCCAGCCACCTGCCACTGAGCTCTTCGGAGATCAGTGCATCCTGGTGGCACACAGGGTGCTTGGCACACCGTGCTTGGCACACAGCAGCCACTCCCAGCTTGCCTTTGCTGCTGACACCCTAGTGCCTGTGACTGCAGACCCCTTCAAGTGGAAACCCAGGGCTATTTATTCCTGCAGGTGGGTGGGTGAGTGGATTCCAGCCGCATTGACTGAGAACAATAGCTGGCCCATATATGGTAAATTAGTCCTGGGAAATTGTCCTAGGAGCCCTCGAAACTTGTGGGGCAGCTCTCTTTATACTCTCACCACCACAGCCCCTCAAGCCAATTTGGTCAAACTTCCTTGGGTTATCATCAGGGAAAGTTAACATGGAGCTTCATTATTAAATTTCTACTTTAAAAGTAATTCTTGGCCCTGGTGGTCCAGTGGCTAAGACTCTGAGCTCCCAGTGCAGGGGTCTTGGGTTTGATCTCTGTTCAGGGAACTAGATCCCACATGCTGCAACTAAGACCCCGCACAGCCAAATAAATAAAATATTTTTTTTAAGTAATTCTTGGTTATTCTATTCATGGGGGGGTGCAGTTTAGGGGAGAACACACAGAAGATTATAAAGCAAACCCTCTTGCTTCATTTTATTATTATTTTCTAAACATTTACTTATTTTTATTTTTTTATTTGACTGTACCGGGTCTTAGTTGCGGCACACAGCATCTTTTAGTTGTGACAGGCCAGATCTAGTTCCTTGACCAGGAAATTGAACCCAGAGCCCCTGCATTGGGAGCAAGGAGTCTTAGCCACTGGATCACCAGGGAAGTCCCCTCTTGCTTTATTTTAAAGGCAGCTGCCAGAGCTGTTGCCTCCAGCAACCGTGTATCTTTACCATTCTGCAGGCCACAACCTCCCACATGTACACACACAGACACACATGCACAGACATGCAGTGAAACTACACAGAGTTTTCAGAGAGCAAACTGTGTTTCTAGTAACAAACCACAGTCTGCCTCTAGGATGTGTGACCAGGCTTTGCCCTGAGAAAGAAAGCTCCACGGGAAGCGTTCCTGCCTAGAGCCAGCAGCCCAGCCTCCAGGCAGTATTCAGCAAGCCCTAACAGGATGCCAGGCGGCTGGTGGGCAGGAAGAGACCCACTCTGAACCTCTCCTCATTGTAATTTACCAAATCCATCTGGGGCTCCTTTGAGCTTTTTTCTGGAAACGCCACATCTCAAGGGTCTCCCTGTTAGAAAAGGTCAGAGAGTTCATGTGATCCTTTCATGTTAAAGCAACTTGAAAGAAAAGGAAAGGAAATGTATATTTTCAGCCTTATAGTTGTGATTAAGTGGGCTTGGGCTATGAGAACATTTAGATGATTTACATGACGTTACATGAAGAGCCAATTAGCCTAACAACTTCCGAAAAATATCTAGCTCAAGAGCAGCCATTTATTAGAGCGCTTGGAATGTGCTGGGTGTCATGCTAAGCTTTTTCCTAGGAAACATGAGTCATCTCAACCTCGCTCCCACAGAGCAAGGTAGGTTCAGGGTGATACCCATTTTACCCATGAGGAAGCTGAGGCTCAGAGAGGGTCAGTGATTTGTCTGGGGTCCCCCAGCTAACAAATGACAGGGCAGGGATAGAAACCAGGTCTGTCTAAATTCAAACCCAGAGCTCTTGTTCCATCCCTCAACTCTTAAGAGCTCTGACTTTGTCCTGCATTCAGATTCTGATGACAGCACAGTCCACCATGTTCATTAGCGTGAAGATGAAGCCTCGTTAAAATCCTGGGCTGCAGGAATCCAGAAGATTCTGGGGCCTCCCTGCAGCTGACCTTGGTCCCCAAACTCCCTGGTTACCTTCAGGGGAGCAGCCACAGATTCTACTCACCACCCCTTAGAAATACCCCAGAGCCTACCATCTCTGTTTGGGATCTGAATCAGTGCCCAGAGCAGGTGTCTAGAGTGGGATGAGAGATGGCACATCATGGGAGAGATGGTACAGGCAAAGGTCCATCTGACTCAAGGGAGATGAGACTGGTTGGGCCCTCTCAGCCAGCAAATGGCTTGAACTACTTTATACAGACCGGTCAGGAAGTGTCCCCAATCCTTCGGGTGGCCCCTGTATGCAACGTGAGCCACCCAGAAAGCTGAGATTCTATTAATGACAGTTCTTTCTTTTTTAGAAAAAAATTTATTTGGCTGGGCCAAGTCAGTTGTAGCATAAAATCTTCAATCTTTAGCTGAGGCATGCAAACCCTTACTTGTAGCATGTGGGATCTAGTTCCCTAATCAGGAATCGAACCCAGGCCCCCACATTGGGAGCGTGGAGTCTTAGCCACTGGGGAAGTCCCCAGTGACAGCTCATTCATCCCCATTTATCTTCAAAGATCACAAAGCAGATAAGAACCCTCTGGAATTTTAGAAGTCATAATGAAACACTAGAATGCGGTAGTTAGGGGAGCTCAGAAGTTAGACTGCCAGGGTTCAGAATACTAATACTCTTACTTCTAAGCTGTGAGACCTGGGATAACTTACTTAAACTCTCTGAGGCTTAGTTTCCTCATCCATAAATGGGGATAACTGTCCCTATGTTATAGAATTGGTATGGTGATTAAAAGAGATAATGTGTGTGGAGCTCTTGACCTGATGCCTGGCACATAGTAATCAGTCAGTACTATGACATCTCTGTGTGGATGATGCTGCTGGAATCAGTGCTGACCAGACAAGGGGCTGCTGCACAGGTGGTCTGTCTTACGGGGACAAGCCCGAATATCTTTTCCTCTCTCCTTCCCTAAGCCTTACAGAGCTTTCCAGGCCCAGATGAAGTATGTCCATCTCCTTCAGGAAGCCAGCCTGACCAGTCCAGCCACATTGATCTCCCCATATCTGCGCTCCTTCTGCCCATCATCAGAATAGATTAATGAAGTAACAAACTCAGCTCTAGTAATTTTTCAGCTTCTCTAGCAGTCAATGCCTCCTGGAGGGCAGGTCCCCTCCTTGACCCCTCCCTTCGCCACAGCCTGAGTCCAGGGTTAGGTACAGGATAGATGCTCCCTCAGTACACCTTCAAGCTGATTCCAGTGTGGCTGTGGAAGTCTGAGCCTCAATCTCTCTCTCCCTACCTTACCCTATCTCACACCTTTTTCTCCCTACTCACCTACCCGCTCCCTTGTTCCACCCAACAGAGCAAGAGGTTGGGGCCATCACCCCACAGCACAGCAGTTCCCAGATGGTGGGATTTCACAGCCCTGTAAAATGTCCAAAGAAATTTGGGGTGGGACAGGGAATAGAAAGTGGCCAAGTTTTTCTTTTGATAAATAAAAATATTTTAAAAATCAATTCTTACCATCATTTTAGTAAAGAAAGGCTGTTTTCACACCAATAGAATAGAAAGCTCATAAGCTCTGACTAAAGGCTAATACTTTAAGCTGAAAAAAAATTTACCCTTATTGGGAAAAACAAACCAGCCACTTCACTGTTGCCCTGACTTCTCTCCTTTCTCCATGGAGAAATCTTCAATCCCCACTGGTCTACGTCCGCTGAGACCGCATGGGTTTGCAGACCTTTGTGCCAGAGGAGGCTCCTGCCAAGCTGGGGCCACCCGAAAACGGAGGAGGACCTCCAAAGCTTTTGGGTTGGGCAGATTTATACTCCCATTCAGCTTCCCAGAGGAAGCTCAGTCAAAGGTCAGACCCAGCGACCTCAGGGGCAGAGGAGGTGGGGGAAGCTGCGAGCCCCTCCTCCAGTACCTTCTCCCCTCCCAACTGGGCTGAGTTAGGCTGAAGCAACCCCCGCCCCCAACACACACTCTAGAGGGGATGAGTGAGCTCACACACACACACACACACACACACACACACACTGTCTCTCGCTCTCGCTCTCTCTCTCTCTCTCTAGAGGGGATGAGTGAGATTGAGCAGACAGCTCACACCCAAAATAGGAGTCTGGGGAAACCTAATGGGCAGGGTCGTCCCACATCTCCATCACCAAACTGAGTACTAGTGCCCAAAAGCCCCCCTACTCCACCCGCAGCAACAGGAAGGGAGGAAAAATGGGCACTCTAGCCCCGAAGTGAGGGGCCGAGGCGCCCCGCTGGGCGGGTGCAGATAGGATCTGAACGCAGAGAAGGGCGGCTCTTTGATCCGCAGCCAGCCCGGCTGGGCCTGAACACGCAGGGGCGGCTCGGCCCTCTTCCGGCCAGGCTTTGCGCCGCTGCAGGAGTCCTCTGGGACTCTGAACCGGACAAGCGTCTAAGACGCTCTCTCCTCCCAAATACCCTCTGCACCGGTTGTTTTCGGGAGACGTGGTAAGGTCAACACTGAATCCCGCACGGAAACCTGCCGGGTCTGCGGTTTACTGCACCGCGATTCTAAAGGGCCTGTATCTTGCCTAGATACAGTGGCTGAGCTGAAGTCAAGTGTGCTGAGGAGGCCCGCATGGACATGACCCAAGGGGCCCGGTAGTTCAGATGGAAGTTGGCTCACGTTCCGGCGCTCCTCTGCGTATAGACCCTGAAGCCTAGATCTTTTGAGGGCCGGCCTGCGCCAGTCTCGGAGTCAATGGACTCTCCGCGAATGACACTTCCCGGTTAAGTTGCTTGGGACCGCCAACCCCTCATCACAATCCGGCAGCCCACGGAGCTGCCCAAAGCCTCGCCTTCCGGGCCGGGCCACAGGTTCCGGACATGGAACTCAGTTGGACGAGTTGTTGTAGGGGGTGGGGGGTGGGTCGGGTCTGGAGGATTGGCATGGGCCCTGGAGGGATACTTCTTTCTTGCCCTCTTGGCTGCGTTCGCGCCTCTGAGCCGCCACGTGGCTGAGAGGCCCGTCACAGTTATGCGATGTATGAGTCCCTCATATAAGAGGCACTCAATAAATGTGTGAGAGAGTATACTGCCTGCGCTGGCGCTGTGTGAGGGCAACCTGGAAGGAGGTCCCAGATTGGCAGAGGGGCTGGAAGATGCACCCAGAGAATGGAGTTTTGAGGAGTCCTAACTCTGCCGGCCCGGTGTTCGAGCATAGCCTCGAGCAGCCCCTAAGCTCAAGGAAGACCCCAGTTCCAAGCCCAGGACACACTATACTGAGCCCAGGTACACACACTGTTTACAACTTGGCTCCCTATCCAAGGCACTCCCAAACCCCAAAGGCCTAGGGGACCAGAGCACTACACAGCTGAGGAAGAAACCTGGGCGCAGGAAGGGAATCCCTGGTTGTAGGTGAGGAATCGGGGTTAAGAACCCCCTTTAGATTCCCCGCATTTCAGGAGAAGGGTGATGCTTTTCAGGCTCCTCCGACGCACCATTCGATTTACTCATGGGAGAGCTAGCCCTTTAAGACTACGCCCACTGGGCGCGTCCTGGCCTCTCCCAGGAGAGGAGGGGCGGGGGCACTTTGGTCCCGCCCCCGACCGGGCCCGCCCCCCGGCGTCCCCGCCCCGCCCCCGGCACTCCGCCGGCGGCGCCTTTGATGTTCTGACCCGCCAGCTCCCGGAGCCTCTCAACCCCGCGCCCGCGCCCCGCGCCCGGCGCCCGCAGCCCGCCCAGGCGGAGTCAGCCCGCGCTCCGCCCGCTGCGATCCGGGCTCGGAGGTCCGGTCTCCGGGCTCGCCGCCTCCCGGGCCGGCTCCGCGCCCCGCACCCCCGAGCCCCGCGCCCCCGCAGGCTGAGCGCACCATGCCGCAGCTGGACTCGGGCGGGGGTGGCGCGGGCGGCGGCGACGACCTCGGCGCGCCGGATGAGCTGCTGGCCTTCCAGGACGAGGGCGAGGAGCAGGACGACAAGAGCCGCGACAGCGCCGCGGGCCCCGAGCGCGACCTGGCTGAGCTCAAGTCGTCGCTCGTCAATGAGTCTGAGGGCGCGGCCGGCGACGCGGGGGTCCCGGGGGCGGGCGCCGGTGCCCGTGGCGAGGCCGAGGTCGGGGCGGAGGTGAGCGCTGGCCCGCGCCCCGTTGCTCCTAAGAAGCCGCGTCGCTCCATCGCCCCTGGCGCTCGGCTCGCGCTGCCCCGCCCCTCCCTCCCGCGGCTCTCAGGGGTCCCCATCCCTCAGACCCCTCCCGGGCCCGGGGCCCCGAGCCCCGAGCTTTCCCAGCCCTCTCAAGGCCCCTTTGGATCTCCCCGCAGGCTCTCGGGCGGGAACACACTTCGCAGAGACTTTTCCCCGACAAACTTCCAGAGTCTCTGGAAGACGGTGAGTTTCTGCCCGGCCCAGCTCCCCTCCTCCCGCTAAGGCCCGGCCTCGGTGGGAGAGCCGGGCCGCCGAGTACGGGAGGGAGCCGAGGGGGTGCCTCCCTCCGCCCCCCACGGCAGCTCGAGGAGGCGGTAAAACCGAGGGGGTGGGGGAGTGGGGGGCGGGTTTCCCGGGCGCCGCCAGGCTCGAGTCACTTCCGGTGCCCTGACCTTTATAGGAGTAAACAGACCCCCGCCATCTCCGCCTCCCCTCCTGTCCAGGTGACTTGACTAATCCCCCGTCTTGAGGAGGAAGCGCTGGCCAAGATTCCTTGGCCGGAGGGCAGAGTTGGGGTCGAGGAAGGGAGGCCCGAACTCGGGGTCCTTCGTCAAACCTTGGCACTGCGGGGACCCCCCCGCCCCAGCCCTTCAAGTCAGGAACTTGAAGGGGACCCCTTGGCAATTCTGATCTTCTCTCCATCGAGCAGACAGCCTTCAGCCCCAGCCGCCCCGGGCTGGCGCTTCTGACCAGCTGTGGTTTTTCCAGGCCTGAAGGCCCCGGAGTGCACCAGCGGCATGTACAAAGACACCGTCTACTCCGCCTTCAATCTGCTCATGCACTACCCGCCCCCCTCGGGAGCAGGGCAGCACCCCCAGCCGCAGCCCCCGCTGGTAAGTGGCCCCAGCAGCCCATCCCGCCTTGTGCCTGCTACCTCCTTCATCAGGTATGTGAGGCATGGGCAAGAAGTGACTTTTACCTAGAACAAAATAGATACAGGAGAACGCTGTTCTCGTCCTTTTCCCCATACACACCCAGTGGGATCTGAACCAGAAAGAGATCGTTCCTGAAGGAAAGAGGACAGCCGCAAGCACCCCCACTTACCTCCAGCGGTTGGCTTTTGTCTTCCCAGCTTGGTCACTAGCAGGTGCTGGCTCTGTCTTGGAGCTTGGTGATGCTGGGGTGGCATCTTCTTGAAGAACTTTTAAGCTGAGATCACCCACCCCTCCTCAGGGTGGTGTAAGTGGCATGGAGTTTTGAGTTTTGCTGTTAGCCTTCTCCCACTAAGTCCCAAGGTGGGGGGAATGGGTAGAAAAGCTGGGCTGCTTCAGGTCTTCTGGTTGTACAGGAGAAACATCTCCTACTCGTTCTGTCCTTGTTGGCATGAATGTGGCCTTCCCAGAGAAAGAACCCGACCACAATGTGGGGAAATTAGGTTTTTAAGAAGCTGGCTTGGTCTCAAATGCACCAGGAAGGGCTTGCAAAGGTGTTTCAAATCAGTAGTGTCAGTTAGGGGCCTGTTTAATCAATTTGCAAATACTCAGTGCTTTGAGAAGACTGCAAGATCATTACAAACCGTGCTTTTCTGCCCATTGGTGCAGATGACCTAAAGTGTGAAGAGCCTTTTCTGAGTGCTTCGGGGCAGCAGTAAAGCTGTGCTTAACGATAAACTCAGATTAGAGTTCCAGACTGCTCAGCTGGCCCAAGTCAGGGGTGAGATTAGAGCTTCGAGAATACATTGAAAGGGCCCTGGGGTCTGTGGTGGGTGGGTGTTGGGTGCAAACATAGACCCTCGTGCAGGTCAGGCCAGCAGGGGGAAGCTCATATGCTAGTGGTGGGGGGTCACCCGTCACCCAGAGGGTGGAGAGTGACTGCCAGGCTCTTTCCGATCAAGAGCGAGGAGGGTAGGTTCTGAAAGCAGTTTCATGCTGAAGCTGGTGGGGCGTGAAAAAGTAGACTGGGGCTTCTCTCCAGAAACCCAAGATGGAAAACCTGGTAAACAGCTGACTGGAAATAAGCTCCTTGCCCTTTGGACCCCCGTTCCTTCATCTGTAAAGGAACACGTTGGTTGGTTGAGTGGTCTGTCGCTTTCTGGCTCCTGTCTGTGAGGTATTTGCTTCCTTCCAAGTCTGTGGGGGAAGGGGCTTGCTTGCCTTCCGACCTTGCCACCTGACACAGTAGCTCTCTCCCCAGAGACCTCTACCTTCCATGAGCCTGCTATTAACAAATATACTTTGGGGGCTCCCTACAAGGTATAAACTCTTAGACTTGGGCCCAGGTGGTGGGACATAACCCACCACTGCCTAAACACCAGTAGCTGAGTTGCTGACGGGAGGCTGGGGTTGCTGATAATCAAAACTAAAGAAAAGGCTCAAAACAGACCTCGCAGGCAGGTTCCCTCCAGCGTCTTGTGATGCCACAGAGGTGCAGGGAAAAGGCGGTGTTTCTGAGTTCCTTTCACAGTCTGGGCAAGTGGTAGGGGAGTGCCCAGAGTGGGAGTGCCTTGTTCTCCACAAGGGTGTGGTGATGGAACCATTTGGTGTCCTTTAGCTTATACTGGTCAGAGTGTCGCAGATGGCCGGCTGCCTCCAGCAGTCAGGACTCAGGGGGGAGCGGGGGCTGGAACAGGCACACCACCACTCCCCTTGCCTGGATCAGCTATCTTTTAAACTTTGAGATCCTTCTCAAGCTGCAGCAGATGCGTTTCTGTGCGTCACACTCTCTCTTATAGGGGCGAATCCTTTTGTCCTCCTCCCCAGCCTGCCGTTGCCTCCCACAGCCTGGCTTCTGGGCTCACAGGAAGAGGGCAGGCTCTGGAGCTGACTTTCTGTGCCCTGGCATTGGCTGCTCCGTAGGGCTGGAGACAAGAACAGAGGCACAGGAGGGCCTGCACTGGGGAGACGCTGGGTGAGGAAGATGTACGTGAATATGGGGGGCCCTCCTTTAAGCAAACCTGTTACAAAGGAACAGCTAGAAGAGTAGTAGGTGTTTGTGTTACTAGAAGAGTTATGTGGACATTTAAAATATGGTGAGCTTTTAAAAGGCAAAATTAATTGACCCTGTGTTTTGGGAACCCATTTATCATGTGATTCAAGGTTCCTGTGTCTAGAATGAGGAAAGATACTCTTACAGTGGGTTAGGAGCCCCTTGTGAGGTCCTCAGGAAGGATTGCCTTTGGAGGTTTTTTCCCCCAATGCTGTGTTTTCCTGAGGCCATCTTCAGGGAACAGAGGACACGCTGCCCAGCCCCTGCCCATGGGCTTTGGAACTAGGCCCCTCTTGCTCTTTGCCCTCTCTGAGAGAATCAACTGGTCAACAATTGTGCTGGGGAGCTTAAGGCCGATCGCTTGACCTTCCCTGACAGTAGGGAAAACCCATGCCAGGGACCTCCTCTGCCCTTGTCTGGATGGAACGCCCATGTGGCTACTACGCTGGATACCTCAAAGTAGGCAGACTGGAATCTTGTCAGGAGCTACCAGAGGGGTGTAGAGGGAGATTTTTCTTCTTTTTGGTACTTGGCTCCTCGCAAACTCTGTTTTTGGAAGTGGAAATTAGGTCAAAGTTAATTTCACAGCTAATGTCTTTCAGGAGCCTCATGTAGGTTTGCAGACAAACCTAGCCCCGTAGCCACTGCTTGTTTTGTTTTGTTTGCTCCGCTCTGGGATTGTAGTGGGGAGGGCAATGACCTGGTCCTGGGCCAGACTTTAAGGGATTTCTGGGATGAGTGAGGCATCACTCCTTAGGGAAACTCAGACTCTAGGATGTGCAGAACTGACAGTTTGGTGCAAATTCTCATCTCAGAAAGGATATGAGGCCTCATCACTCTTCTGGCCCCTTCCAGGGGCTCCGCTTGCTGTCTGTGGCCCAGAAGGCTGGTGGGCCTTTCACCATTTAGATGAAATGCCCAGAATAGGCAAATCCAGAGACAGAAAGTAGGGGAATGTTTGCTGGGGCTCAGGGAAGAAGAGAATAGGGAGTGACTGCTAATGGGTATGGGATTTCTTTTTGGGGTGATGAATATGTTCTGGAATTAGATCATGGGGATGGTTGCACAACCTTGTGAGCATATTAAAAGCCACTGAATTGTGTACTTTAAAATGGTCAATTTCAAGGTATGTAAATTACATCTCAATTCCCAAAAAAAGTAGTTGAGCTGAGCCTTTTGGCTCTTGCAGGGACTTGGGGCTGTTTCCCTGTGCCATCCTGGTGTCTGGGCATGCCCCGAGACCTCTGAGGTGGAGGTGCCCACTTGAAGCAGTGGATTCATGCTTGGGCTCCTGGCCATTGGGCTCACATTCTCTGACTCCAAGGTCTGAAGTCCAAGTGAGGATCGTGCAAGCGAGCCTGGGGGAGCAGGAGGTGAGGGTAATAGCAAGACTTGAGCAGAGGAAGGAAGTGCTGCTGACGCATGGCCAGCCTGTCCTGGGGAGCTCTGCAGAGATGCACCCACCCAGCCCTCCACACCCCTCAGAAGACAAGCATTGAGGCCTTGCGGGGGAGGGTTAGTGATGGTTGGTCACTAGCCCTGGTTGGGGTGAATGAGTTTGGCACCAGGCTGGGTACCAGATGGACCAGAAGCAGCCTCTCTGAGAGTGCCCAGCTGAGCGGAGGAGACAGATGAATAGACTTAGATCCCTGGCCAGAAGAGTCCTGTTACAAAAGGGCCAGCTGGCAGTGTCCTGGGCATACCTGGCCCCTCCTGAGCTGTGGGAGAGGGTCTGCTGAGCAGCTCCTTGAAGGAGTAGTCTGCCAAATAAAGACACCGGGGACTGGCAGGCATCTGGGCTCCTCTCCAGACATCCCAGATCATCTACTTCTCTATTGAATTTGCCACCCCCAAGCCCAAACTATCACCATCCCTCCCCTAGGAGGGCAGCCGCCTCTATAGTCCCTCTGACAGACCTGGGTCCCCACCCTAACCCTCACCCTCAATCCAGGATCCCCAAGGAGCTGAACAAAAGTCAGATCGCACCTCTTGCCCGATTAAACCCTGTAGAGGCTCCCATTGGTCTTGGAGTAAAATCTGAGCCACTCAGCACAGCCTTAGTGCCTAGGTGGCCAGCCCCTGCTGACCGCCCCTCCTCATCTGCACCACACTCTTCCTCTCTCCCTAAAAAGCAGCCCCCCAGTGCCCTGACAGGACACTGAGTTCTTTGTACCTCAAAACCTTCACACTCATTCCTTCAGCTTGGCATTCTCTTCAGCTCTTCACCTCACTGCCACTTTCTCATTTCCTCACCCAGGGCGTATTCAGATGTTACCTCTTCAGAGATACTTGGCTCTGACCATCCAAGTGGGGCCCTCCATCACACCCCGCCCCAGGCCTCAGCTGCCTTGCCCACCCTAGTAGCATTTCAGGCCAAGGAGGTTGGCACTGGTTTATGATGCAGTTGCCATGCTCAGGCCAGAGGTGGCCCATGTGTCAGAAATATCTTTGAGCCTTAGTTTCCTCCTCAGCACAACGAGAGTAGTAAGCCCTCCTCCCAGAGTTGGAGTGAGGACTAGAGGCAGGGGTATCAGGGACGTGCCCAGGAAGGTGCCAGTGTACGTGGGCTTGGGGGTCAGGATTTGGCCACAACTGATCCCTTTTCCTTTGCTGCCCTGGCCCCTCTGGGACCAGTGGTGGCTCAGTGGTACTAACTCTACTTTGGGCCACAGAGTTTGGGGTCTGAACGCTGGAGTGGGGACTTGGGTATATGGGCCCCTCCTCGATGCCTTCCTCACCCAGGGATTCTTGGGAGGAAAAGTGTGAATCCTGGGACCAGGCTGGGAGCCACAGCCACAGCCACTCATTCTGTCCTGAGAATCCTCTCCTACCACCCTAGAGATTTGTCTGAAAGAGGCCCCTCCTTCCCTAGCCATACAGAAGCCCTTTACATATGTTAGGGGCTGAAGCTATTTTGTAAGGGAAAAAAGGGGAAAGACCCTTGTGGCCATTAGCCTCTGAACCATTCCGAGCTCTTCTCACACGGTCCCCCTGTGCACAACCTCCTGTGTCTCGTCCCAGTGCTTCCAGGGTGTGGGGTGCACCCCGGGCAGTGCCCACGTGTGGCTTCTTTGCTTGTCTCCCCTCATGTTTATTATTCGCTTCTCCCTCATGTGACTTCTAGTTTTCACACGGGTTGCCTTCTTTACCAGTGGGAATGATGCTCACTGATTGTTTTCCTGGAGCAAAGTGTGAGAACTGTGGGCTCAAGAGGTAGGAAGGAATCGCGGCTTTGCTTCCCCATGGCCCCAGTTCACAGAGGGTTCCTGGCAGAGCCCAAGCCCAGCCCACATGGCGTTTCCCCTCTTTTGTTGTTCATTTTATAGGTTCGAGCTGGGCAGTGAGACTTAAAAGTAATTTTGACTTGGATTCCTTCCTGACTTGGAGGGCTGTGTGGTATTTGGAAAATCTGCAGCCCCCACACCCGCATACCCCTAGGGTGGAAACTTTCAGGGGGGCCTCCGTGATGCCTTTCAGGCCTAGGAAGTCACCCTGAAGGAGGCCCGCCCGTCCTGCAGACCTGCCCCACCTGCCATCTCGGCCGCAGCTTAGGACTGCCCATCCGTGCCTCCAGCTCAGGAGCAGAGGGAGGGGCTGACGGCGAGCCCTGTGTCGGCCGCTAGCACCCAGGTGTTCCTCCCCGGGCCTGAACAGGGTTTCCCGAACCATCTGTCACAGGCAGTAAACAGGGCTGTCCATACCAGCTCTGCCCACCTCCCCAGGTGCCCTGAGACTTAGATATGAGTGGGGTTGGAGTGGGAGGCGGGGTCTTGGTGGTCCCTTCTCATGGGCAGTTGGCAGCCCATGCCCTCCTGGGTCCTCTTGAGATCACTTCCCACCCCCTGTCCCCGCATGAAGGGAGGTTTAGCTGAGCTGTGAGAATGAGCTCTGGGGGCAGTGGTTTCAAGTCACACAACAGCTGAGGTCCGGGTGGAGCAGGGTGGGCACAGAGCCGCGTGGAGGGGCAGGGGGAGCAGCTGCGGTCCCAAAGCCATACAGTCACGCTCCCTCATGCCTTGTGACTGGCTGCTTCCTGCCACTGTGGACAAACAAGACTCCGGTGGAGGAAACAGGTGTTTTATCAGGTCACAGGGCTCCCCCTCCCCCATGGTACAGTGCATGGGTCCTGGGGTGCCAGCCCTCCTCTGCAGGTGGGGACAGCAGGTCGTGTCAGGGAAGGGACTTATCCATGGCCCCTTAGAGGAGTGGAGGTGGAAGGCCTGAGTTGGGAAGCTCTACCCTCAGACGCCTTACCTTCCACTCCTTGGCTGAGTGGCTCTGGGTAAGTTAACTCTTCTGGGCTTTATTGTCTCACCTAAAAACAAGGATAGTGAAGGTTCCTAGCTCCCTGGGTTGCTGTGGAATGGAACGAGCTGATGTATGTGGAGTTCTTGCCACACAGTAGGTGCCAGCCTGGGAGGGGTTGTTAACACTGTGGGGAATGGCCTTTGTAAAGGACGCCATGCCAGGAGGTGCAGTAACTACCCCTGAAGGGGGCTGGACTGAAGCCCCTGACGCTCTCCATCCTCAGCCCCTCAGCCGGCTCCCCTGGGGCAGAGCAAAGAGGACAGCTGTCCACCTGGCCAACCCGAGGGCTCTCAGCTGGTCAACGACGTGGTGCCCGCTATATCTAGAATCCTGGTCCAGACCCCTAACTGGTATTCACTGAGCCCCACCCCCCCGCTCCGGGTACTTGGCCTTGGCTCAGCACAGAGGGGACGGCTGCCTCTGCCCGCTCCAGGGCTCAGTTCTGGCAAGGCCGAGAGACTCTCCTGGGGGCTCAGTGCCGGCCGTGTTGGATAAAGCACGCTGAGGAGAGGGGCTGGTGGGGCAGCTAGGAAGGTTTCCTGGCAGGGGGCTGTTCTGGCAGGCCCAGAACCTGTGAAGGCGGGAGTGGGGGAACGCTCTAGGTTGGGGGACAGCTGGAACAGAGGAGGAGGGGCAGAAATGAGTATGTTCTTGGCCACTGGAAGGGCCCGCCAAAGCCCAGGGTCTGTGAGGCTGGAGAAGGGCCAGCATGGAAGGCCTAGCATGTGCCCAGGCGGTGCTGCTGCCACAGCCCAGGAGTTGGCAGCATGAAGGGCAGCATGGTGCCCACGGGAAATGGTCTGACTTGGACAGAGAGGGTAAGGCTGGCAGGCGGATGCTGGGAGGCACAGGGTGACTGGAGGAGGCGGGCAGGGCCAGGGAGGGGGTGGGCTTTGGGCAGGGGAGACCCGAGCAGGCTGGCACATGCCAGGAAGGAGTGCCTCAGAGGTGGAAGTTTCGTGTTACTTCATTGGACTCTCAGTCTGTCTCCAGGATCACGAGGCCAGGGCCTCGCCTCCTGTCCCTGAGGGGACTGAACCCCGGCCAGGGTTTGGAGAGCCCCCCTCATCAGCTCTGTCTCTAGCAGGACTCCAAGGCCCCAGGAGTCTGTGGAAGGTCTCTGAGAACCCAGGACATTATTATCTCCTTCCTTCAGGTAGTCTGCTGCCTCAGCTCACAGACCTGTGATACTTGGGGTTTGGACGTGGGTGCCACCTCCCTCCCCTTAAAGAGGAGTGGTCCTCATCAGCCTTGGCACATGTAGTCTCTAAGCTGCAGCCTGGAGGGTTTGTCTTGGTCAGAGGGTCCTGTAGGACATGGGGCTCCCATTCCCTGGGGGGAAAAGGGACTGTCCCTTACTGGATAGGGTCCCTGGCCAAGGTGGGCCTGAGTGTGGCCCTCTCTTGGGGGAGGCTGCCTTGTAGCCTGTCCCACCCATGGAGCCTGCCTGCCTGGGCTGTACCAGCAGATATGGCTTTAGAGTGCAGAGGGAGATGGTGACACACGGCCTTCATGTCACAGCCAACTACACAGCCAGAGCTCCTTGGAGATCAGAGAAAGCAGATGCTTTGCCAACCCCTTTACCCCTCCCACTGAAACAACCATCTCTTCTCTCCAAGGACACGAGGCTGTCTGGGCCCCACACTGTCTGCTTGCAAATAACGACGAATGTGTGGCTAGGGCTGCAGGCATGGATGGGCAGGATGTGGCCCCAGGGAACAGTGAGTTCTGGGGGTTCACGTGGTTAGAGCTGCCCTAGCCCACCACCAGGGCAGCCTGGCCAGGGAGGGCAGATCACCCCCTCCCAGGGAGCCCAATTTGCCCATGATGGGAGGAGGCTCTGATAGGCAAGGAAGCCAGGAGCCAAGGCCACCTCCTCCCTGGCGTGTAACCTCAAGTAAATCTGTCAACCTCTCTAGGTCTCAGTTTCCCTCTGTAAATGGGGGTAGGGAGCCCTGGCCATGAGGATTCCTGAAGGTCAGATAAGCATTAGTGGGAGAGGCCTGCTGCTCCGGTGGGCCTCAGCTGGGGCTTTTTGCTGGGCACTGCAAGAACTGCTCCTGACCCAGCCTCCCCATCAGGCAAGAGGGAATTGGAGGGCGGGAGGGACAGGTGACAGGAGTCCAGCTGAGGGTATTCTGACTAACTCTGACCTGGCTCTGGTGGCAGCAGGCCCAGCCTCCCGGTCTGCTGGGCCGCCATCTGAAACACATTACCAATGCTTTGTAAACTGCACATCACTCGGCCACATGAAAGCTTGGGATCTAAAAATAGCCACTCCCAGAGGACGCCCCGCATTGGCGGGGCTCAGCTGACCTCCGCACGCACACCCACCACTAGGCTGTCCCTTTTGCCAGGGAGCCCCGACTGGCAGGGCCACACCCACCCACCCTCCCAGTGTGGGCAGCCACTGCCTGAGGCCACTTTATCTGAGCACAGATCTCATCCAGCTGGTCAATGCTTCAGGCCTCAAGGCCTTACCTAGGGCACAATGTCTGGAGGAGCCAGGAGGAGGCTGCCCAGAGTGTGTCAGTAACCGCAGGCCCCCTTCCCCAGACCTGTATATGGCTGGCATGTCTGTGGAAGCCAGTGGAACTGTCTCACAGGAGGGACACTGGGGCCCTGTGGAGGTGAAGCATGGGAAGGGGGACTTGACTGCCGTCAGATGGTGGACAGGAGGGCCACTGGTGGATGTGCTGGTATGAGAAGGGCAGGGTCCTGCCCTGGACCCCATGGTGTCAGTGGGGAATCTGTCCCAGCACAAAGGCAGGGCAGCTGTGGGTCTCCAGGCTGCCAAGGTTGACTCTTTGCCCTACTTTCTGTGGGCTCCTTTCCCTCTGGTCTCTATGACCAACTGCAAAACCACTCTTTTCCCTAAAAATAAACATGCTTATGGGATTGGGGGAAGCTTTGTAGCTATCAAAGGAAATAATAGGGTGTTTAAGAAAATTACATTGCGTTTTAAATAACCAGCATGAAAGTCATTAAGTTTTAAGTTTCATTCAAATCAGATGGCTCTGTGGCTGGCCCGGTGGCCAGGCAGGCAGAGGGTGGGTGGGCCCTTAGGGACGCTGAGCAGCAGCCTCTGGAGAGTTTTACAGTGAGGTCTCTGCTGGCTGTAGCTGGGGTCCAGGCAGGGCAGCCCTGAGTAAATGCTGTGCTGCAGCAGCCAGCCCAGAGCTCGAAGGCAGGCTCTGAAGCAGTCTGCAGCCCAGGAACCTCCCAGCTGTGGTGGGCAATCCCCTGGGTGGGGCTGGGGCATGAACATAGACCAAAGGGTGTGGGACAGATGAAGCTGGGACTGCAGAGGCCGTAGGGATTGATGACCATGTTGGGATAGGGGTTTAGGGATGGTGGTTTGGATCAAAAGGGCGAGAGAGGATCTACAGGGCCAGGACCACATCTGTCCTCTTCACTGCTAGACTCTCTCAGTGGCCAGCAGAGAGCATGACACATAGTAGGTGCTCGTAAACAGCTGTTGAGAGAGTAACAACAGCCACGGTAATAGTGCATGTGTCAAGAGCCTCCCAAGTGCCAGACCTGTGCCAGGGACCTTTAATCCCGATATCAAGATCCTTACCAGAAGCCAAGAAAGTAGTCGCTATATAGCTCTCATTTTACAGATGGGAAAACTCAGGCTCAGAGAGGTTAAGAATGTGCTAGTACCTGGCAGCGTCAGGACGTGGACTCTTTTCCCCCAGAGCCCAGACTCTGCTCTGTCCCTCTGCTCTCAAATCTGTGCAGTTAGTTGGGGTCACTGTAGGCTGCAAAGCTGAATGTTACCCCCACTCCCGCTGAGTTTATGAGCTGGATTCCTCTGGCCTCAAGGAAAGATTTGGTGCTTTCCTGCCCCCCTTGGGCATGACCTCAAAGTTCTGGACTTGGGTCAGGGCTGGACCAATGCCTGGCAAGGTCAGGGCTACCAGGGCCAAGAGCTGTGTTTCTTGGTTGAAAGCAGGACCTCGGGGCTTCCAGAATAAATATTACCTGGAAAAGTGTTTTACCTGGAAAAGTGTTTATAAATGACATTCAAGATTACATTAGGTTTGGGAATTCCCTGGCGGTCCAGTGGCTAGGATTTTGCACTTTCACTGCCAATGGCATGGGTTCAATCCCTAGTCAGAGAACTAAGGTTCCTCAAGCCACTAAGCGGGGCCAAATAAAAAACAAGATTGCATCAGGTTCTGATGCATGATGCAAGGACAGTTTAGGATTATGTATCAGTGGATTCCCTCTTTCTAACTTTGGTCTGGGCTCAGCTGGAAGCTCATTGCTAGACTTCTCTGGCCCAGGGGCCCTCCTCTGTGTGGTCCAGGAATGGACTAGAGGGTATCCTCGGTTCTAAGACAGTGGGACTGGCTGGACTGAGGAATCTGAGGGCATCCCTGGGCGTGGGTGTCCCTTTGCCAAACCCCTTGGGAAAGTTGCTTGGGAACCAGATCCACCTGCCAACCTTGCTAGGACATTTTGAGAGTTTCTGCTTCTACTGCTGCCCTCCTCTGCACCTCCCACCCTAGTTCCACCCCGGCTCTTGTCACTGAAGGCTAGGCAGGAGCTCAGCAGTCTGGCCCAACAGCAATCTGGCAGCAGTCCAAAGGAGATCAAGGGCCAGCAGCCCCAGCCTGATACAAAGGCCAGCTTTCCTGAAAAGCCTTGGTCTGGGAACATGCTCTCCTTTGTCCTCTGTTTTCTTCTTCATTAATTAAAAAAATAATTACCAGACACAAATATTATTTCATTTCATCCCTATGAGATATGGACATGGTACAGATGGGGAAGCCAAAGCATGGAGACATGTACCTTGCCCGTGTTGGAGGAGAAACATGATCTCCAACATCTACCTCTCTGTTCCCTGCCCTTATCACATGCCACTCTGCCTCTTAGGCAACATAGCTATCCACTCATTCTTTTAAAAATTGGGTTTTTTAGCTACAGTTGGGTCCCCTTGGCTCCCCACCCCCCAAGAATGTAGTATTTCACCCTCTCCTCTGTTTTTATACTGTTAGACGCAGGTGCGTGTCTGTAAAAGCTGTTTGGTGTGGCTTTTTTCAGAACCCCCTGACTCAACCTCTTTAGAGTGCTCCACCTCACGAGGGCCTCTGTGGCAGTTGGAGCAGCCCTGCCCTCCTCTGTCAGCTTACACTGGGTGTGAGGGTTTGGGGAGGGGAGCATCCTGGGCCCCGAAGCCTCCAGCCACTCCTTTTCACTCCTTGTTCACAGGGGATAAACCTTTAGCTGGACCGAGTCTAGGCAGAGCCCCAAGGGCCTTAGCTGCCAGGGTCAGACCCAAGTGAGCTTCCTGACTGTGGCCCCATGGCAGAATTGTCCTACCGGGGCTGGTACAGGCAGCTAAACAGACCGAGGAATTCACAGACCCCTCTCTTATCTTTGGTCCTCAGAAGCTGGCTGGAATTAACTGGGGCAGGAGTGCAGTGCCAAGGTTGGGGATGAGATCTCCAAGTCTCCACCTCCCAGCCTCAAGCCATTGCTAACCATCAGCCCCCACCTCTCCAGGGCCTGCCTGGCTCCTGCTCCTATGCAGAACACTCACTCTTCTGCCAGTGGCCATCCCTGCCTGCCATCCCCACCCCCGCAAATGCTGCACGCGGACTGGGAAAACAGAGGCCAGACCCCATAGGAAGAATTTCTCATGGTTCCTTTAGTCATTTATAATTGAGGACCAAAATCACCACCTAGAGGGCAGGGTGAAAACGCCCTTCACACAGAACGAGATGGGGGTCAGAGTCACACAGCTGGTCAGTTTTTTCCAAGAGAGATTACTGGCAGGGTGTTGCTGGCGAAGTCGGTGATCCCTGGGGTCCTGGGTGGGTGGAGGTCTCAGTGAGGAGACCTGGTGTGGGCAAGGGAGAATCTGGCAACCACTCGGCCCCTGGGCCTAACACGTGTGGTGTCCTCGCTGGCTACCACCAGCTGGCCTGTGGGGCCTGTCACTGAGCGGTAAAGATCTCTGGCCGGGAACCCAAGAGGCTGGATTCAAATCCAGATCTATCACTACTTGTTCTGAGACCTTGGGCAAGTCATTTTCCCTCTCCTGTCTTCCATTCCTCGTCTGTACAGTCTGTACACACAGATCACGCAGTGGCTGGGAAGACTCTGCAGGGTGGGACTCTTCGGGGTGCCCAGCATACAGGAGGCTGTCACTAGTAGGGGCTGCCATCTCTAAACCTGCATGTTCACCTTCTTCAGGACTTTTCCACAAAGCCTCTTGGTTTCACTCCTAGGGTAACAAAACCTCTGACTTCCTCAGATGCTGTCCTCCCAGAGCCCAGCTTTCCCTACTGCCTCAGACAGCCTGAGCTGATGCTGTGCCCCTGGCCTGCCTCAGTCCGCGCGGGGTCCCAGGTGGCTGGGCACTGAGATCGAGGAGCTGGGAGAGTGACTCCCTGGACCGGGGGATGCCCAGCCCCAGGGCTGCTGCAGAGTCCTCAAAAATGTGTCGGTGTATCAACTAGCAGCTCCGCTGCAGCAGCTCCCGGAAGCTTATATTTTCCTCTAAAAACATCCTGTCCTGAGGGGCGTTTACCTCAAAGAGGAAGAAGGAAAACAAAAGTAAACGAATGCATAGAAACCGCTGGAGGCTGTGGGCCAGGCCACTCCACTCAGTGAGGTTCCGCTAGCTCTGAGGGCGCCTCAGGGCTGGGCTGGGTCTAGAGCAGGCCTGTGGTTTGCCAAGGCTGCCTGTGGCTCTCTGGTCCTCACCTCTGCTGTGGCAGGGCCCCACTATCTGATGTCAGGACCAGGCAGCTGGTGGACTGGCCACAGGGGCCTGGTGGGGCTCTGTGCATCCCTGGCAACAGTCCCGTGCTGGCGGGAGGACTGAAGCCTCCTGGTCTACTAGCGGGTGGCCCAGCCATCCCCCAGTCCCCCAGCTCTGCGGGCCACAGTGCCACCGCTCCATGCTTTGTGAGGGGCGGGGAGCTGGAGGGCCATCCCCTGGAGAGCGCCATGTCCTGGGCAGAAGGGCCCAGAGTAGGGGTGGGGATAAAGGGGCATGAGCCCAGCTAGGGTGTATCTGCAGAGGTGGGATCTGTGGGAGCCCACACTTCAAGGCTTGGCTGATACGCAGGTGAATTCCCCTTTGGAAAGGGGACCTGCTTCCTTCTGGGAAGTTCATTCTCATTGTCCCAGGCCTTATGTGTGTGTGTAGGGGTAGGGGGGGTTCCCACTCAGCAACTGGCCAGACTCCTTGGCACTTACACACCATCGGTGATAGAGAGGTCTGGGGGAGCTGTGGTAGGCACTAAGGGACCCTGGAGTTGGGAGGCATCCAGAGGAACTGATCAAGACCAGAGTGGATGCTCAGGGGCACTCTCAGAGTTGACACGCGTAGTTTCTGGCAATGCAGGGAAGAGAAGTGAGAACTGGAGAGGGCCTTATGAGCAGGGCCACTCTGGGATTACGCAGGGGATCTGGGCCAAGGAGTTGAGATCCAGCCTGCACTATGCTCCCCAAGCCGTGTGCCCTGGTATGGACCCAGGTGTCTCTCCAGAGGGGGTACTTTTTCCAATTAGCACAAAGGTACCGTATGAAGTTGGCAACCCTGGCTTTGACCGTCTGGAGAAAGGAGGAGATGCGATGGAAGGCGGCATGGGTTCCCAGGTGCCAGGCAAGATGTCCCGAAGTCCCAGCAGTCGCCCAGCTCCTCCCAGCCTCCTGTGTGCTGCTGTGTCCAGCCAGGGTGCTTTGTCCAGTGCTGCCGCATTCTCCCCAAACACTGACTTGTATTGGGCCCTGCCTGCATACACTGCCAGAGGACCCAGCAAGTTGTGGACGATGGCTCCCCAGGCAGAGGGAACAGCCTTGCCCTTGAGCCAGCAGCCCTCAGTGGCTGGAGCAGAGGGAGAGGAGGGGAGAGATGAGACTGTGACTGTTTGACATCGCCGAAGACCCCGAGAGTTCTAAAGGGGTCCCCAGCACTGACTCAAGGGAGTATGTTTGAGCAACTTTCTCAGTGTCCCTGAGCCTCACTTCCCTCATGTGTAAAATGGGAAGGATAATGCTGGCCTCAAATGAGCTGTCAAGTGTGGCGTTTACAGTTCTCAACTTCATGTGTGTGCCCTTGGCACAGAGAGCCGTCACTCTCAGTAGGCCACCTTGTGTTCAAGGTGTGGATCCGACTCCTGCTGTGGACTTGTCCCCAAAGGCCTTTCCCCAGCTTCAAAGCAGGCATCAGGAATACCCTCCCCTGCCTTCTAGGAGCCAAGAGACTGGAGTCAGGTTCATGGTGGATGAGTGGGTGGGCGTGCAGAAGTTCTGGGGCACCAGAACTTCTAGAGGCCTTTGTTTAAAAGTCTTAGTGAATAAGCCAAGTACAGACCCTGGAGAGGCAGAGAGGACCAACAAGCCCCTTCTGCCCTCCGGGACCGCCAGCCACTCCTGCAGCAAGTAGGCACCTCCACCTGCTGGGCTGCTGGAGCCCCTCCCAGGTTACAGCCCTTTCTAAGGAAGTGGCCCTTAGACTGAGGTCAGGATGAGAAGGAATCTGGCAAAGAGGAGAAGGAAATATGGAAAGCTAGCAGGAGAGCGCAGCGCGCAAGGGGTAGGCAAGGTGTTGAGGTGAAGTTGAGCTGGGTGCCTGGGTAAGAGAAAAGCAGGCCTGTGAGGCTGGACAAGGCTGGGGTGTGGCTGTGAGAGGGTGAGGAGTGATGTGAGCTGGGGCCCTGGGGGTCGTGTCTAAATACTGCCGTCACGGAAGCTCCCAGCGTGGGGTCTCAGAACTTACAGGAGCATTTTTTAGGGTCAGGGAAGCACTGACTTAGGTGACTGACCAACTAGGCTGAAGCAGGGAGACTGATTTGAGGACTAGGGCTCCTTCCCCTGCTCCCCCTTGTTGGTCCGCGACCAGAGGGCCTCTGCAGCACCATGGGTGGAAGGAAGCTCAGCTTTGCCGCTTACAAGCTGTGTGACCTTGGGCAAGCTATGTGATGTCTCTGCCTCAAGTTTCCTCATCTATCAAATGGGGATAATAATTACACCTGTATCACAGGTTTGTTTTAGGAGTCTGTGAGTTAAAATCTGCAAGGCGCTCAGAACTATGCCTGGCACAGGGTACAGCTGTGCCTCTCATAATCATCTGCCATTAGCAGATGCTTTCTTCTAGCCGAGAAAGTTCTTTTGCCTGATACATAGTAGGAGCATAGTAAATACACCCTGACTGAATGTCTCTGCTGATAATGATCAACTGTGAATTCTGGTACAGTGTGTTTATGTGTGTGTTTGGGTGGGGGCAGGGAGGGTGGGGGTGCTTCTCCTGGCACAGTCCCCTGCCAAGGGGAGGCCTTCTTGGGAGGACCTTGTCAGGCTTGACACGCTCCCCACCCCCCCAGGCTTGAGACCAGAGGAAGCAGCAACTTTCTTCGCTGGGAAAGTGTTGTGGGGCTCAAGCGTTTGGGGGTTTTCAGAGTCAACCGTCAGAGGCGAGGGAGTTTCTCTGCTGGCGGTGGCAAGGGCTCTCAGGGTGCACACAGCCTGTAAGCGGACCTCTGCGGTCTGCAGGGAAAATGCCGACTGTGTTTATTTTTCACCTGAGCCTGCAGGAAGTGGGGGTGGGGAGAGGGAGGCAGGAGCAGCCAGGCCCAAGCTCGCCTTCAGAGCAGGGGAGACCGACCTCAGGAGTCCCTTATTTCCACCTCCTCCTGCCTGGCCCTGCCCTAGGGCCTCTTCCTGGCTCCAGCCTGCTCAACAAGAGGAGGGCATGTGAGGGCACCAGAGTGAGGAATCTCCAGACATGGGCTAAGCCCAGAAGGATGAGGACCCGCTTTGGGATGATGGATTTTGAAGTGGCGTGGGACGAACAGTAAGAGCAATGCCAAGGCAGGAAGGTCCGCCTGTGCTAAGGCCTCAGCAGGCATGGCCTCCCAGCCCAGGGGTCTCAGAGTCCTGGACTCGTCCTGAGTGCTGCAGTCTGGAGGGAAACGGGAAAGGGCTGTATGCAGAAGTCAAAACAAGGGTGTGGGAGTGTGCTGGTCAAGGAATACAGTCTGCTGTCCCGTCTGTCATTGGCTTATACATCCCACCATGAGTGCCCAGCTCTCTGCTTGCAGAGGTTAGAAGAGGCTGTGCCGTCCAGATATTCGGGGATGAGGGGTGGCAGACAATCCATCAAGGCCTGCCTCCTTCCCTAGGAACGGGACAGTCACCATCAGGGGAGGAGAGAAGCTCCAGTCACTAAGTTCCCCAGACGCAGGCAGGCCCCAGGCAACTCCACCCTGCTGTCTGGGCAGCCTAGCCCTGGGACAGCCTTGTGCTGAGGCCGTGGAGCGGGACGTTCTGTTGGCTGAGGGGGCATGGGGCACCAGGTCCCGCGCCAGACAGTTCCCCACCCCCCACCCCAGCTACCACCACCAGGCGTGGAGGGGGCTGGGGAGTGAACTCAGAGGCAGCCTGCATGAACGTGGGAAGGACCAGCCAGGCCCTCGGTGCTCTGCCCTGGAGCCCTGGCACCTCGGGTCCTCCAGCTGCCAGCAGGTTCTCAGTGCCCCCTCTGCCCACCTGGCACCTCTCCTGTGGTTTGGCAGTAGACTCCTGTTTAATGAGGCTTTTCCCCAGTTCCCAGGGAAGGCTGGTGGACAGGATGAGGCCTCAGTGCACCTGCCGCTGTTGCACACGTACATACCGGGCTTGAGGCTGAGCTAGATTCTGAGGGTTCCTCGGCTTAGAGTGAGCTGTGCTACATACAACGTGGAGCTTAACTAGCCTGGCCAAGGAGGGTTGGCTCTAGCCATCTGTCAGGTGAGAGAGCTCTCTAGGACTTCTGGCCCATGCTAGCCGTCTACAGGGAAGGTGGTTTGCTGAGAAATCCACTGTGGAGCCATCCTCTTCTTTCCTTGGAGCAGATACCCCCTCTCAACCTCCCACTCCAGGAAGGGTGGGACTCTGGGACTGTCCTCCTAGAGCTGGCACCTTGGACCCCAGGCTCTGCTCCTAAGATTTCCCAAGCTCAGAGCTGCCCACTCCACCAGCCAGGCTTTTACCCCTGAGGGCTGAAAAGCCAGTGCCAAGGTGGGATGGCAGGGCCTTCTCTGAAGCGGTTTAAACTTGAAAGCCCTATGGCCTGGAGGGACCTGTTCACTCCACCACCTGCGCTGGGCTCCAGGCATTTGTGCCCTTAGGACGGCAAATGGTGGGATGCCCCCACTAAGGTCCCAGCTTCTTGAGGGAGTCCCTGAGGCTAGTCTTCCCTGTGTGCCACGAGGCCTCGGATCTGGCTAATCCCTGTCCTAGGAATTTATCAGGTTAAGGAGGCCCCTGAGGTTTCCAGAAAGCTTTCTACCTTCATAGGCCCTGGGCTCCTGCCTCCAAAATTCTAGGGTATAACAGGATTTTTGCATCTGTGACCAATTAGGTAGCAGGGTTGAATAGGCTCATGCTTATTTTACAAGGAGCAAACTGGCCTGGGATCCTACAGAGGTAAGGTTACTGAAAAGGTCAGCAAGCCTAGTAGCTGTGCTTCCCAGCCCACTTCATATCCTAGGCACACTTAAGAGATGACCACTGGAGTAAATGGAAGAGGTGGCTGAAGGCTAAAGCAACGAGGTTAAGTCCTGGGCATAATGAGCAAGGAGAGAGGAAGGTAATGGGGTTAGAGAGGTGATTAGGGTCTGATCCTAGGGCTGTATATGCCTGGGGAAGTTTGGTGCAGGCTCCAGGCTGACATGATCTGATTTATATGGCTGCTGGATGGAAGAGCAGGAGACTGTTGTGTCTGCCAGGTGGGAAGTGACTGTGGCTTAGACTGGGTGGGGACAGGGAGAAAGGAAGAAATGGTTGGGTTCTGATATATTTTGAAAGTAGAGCCATTAGGATTTGCTGACACACTAGAGGTGGAGTGTGAGAAAAAGGAGCATCAGAGATGACTCCAAGCTGTTTGGTCTCAGCAACTGGAAGGAGGGAGTTGATATTAACTGAGGAAGATGGAGAGGAATGTTTGGGGCAAAAAGTCAAAGGTTCTACTTTGGACATGTTGCATTTGGGAGCATTTGGAGAGTAGCATTCCGGGGAGAGGTAGAGGCTGCGGAGATACAGATGTAGCAGTCATCAGATGAAGACGTTTAAAGCTGTGAGCCTGGATGAGAGCACCCTTGGGAGGTGAGGATTGATACAGAAGAACTGAGGGCCAGACTTGGGTCAGGACAGGAAAACGATGAAGAGCCAGAAACAAGGCCAAGGAGGAGTGGCCTCAGAGGTTAGAAGAAAATCGGGAAGTGTGGCATTCTGGAATCAAAGTGAAGAACCTATTGCGAGGAAGAGGGAGAAGTTAGTTGTGTTCAATGTGCCGAGAAGCCAAGTACAATGAAGACTGAGAACTGACTTTTGAGTTCGGCAACGTGCAAGTCCCTGGGGACCTTGACAAGTCATCTGGTGAAGTGATGGGGGCAAGAGGCTGGCTTGGATGAAGGGATAACAAGGGCTGAGGACTGGAGGTAGAGGACAAGGACTGCTCTGCTGAGATGTGCAATAAAGGGAAGCAAGAAAAGAGGTGACACCCGGAACATTGACAGCTTGGAGACATGGCAATCTGCTGGTCCCCTGAGTGGGAATAAAGAGTGGTCTAGCACAGGGCTAAAACTCAGTACATGAAGAAATCACATTCCCCACATATCCCATATCTGTCCCAGTCTCCTCTCTCTCCTGCCAGACACCTGCGGGCCTAAGAAACCTACCTTCAACTCCCCTACACAATCCCAACCTGTTACTGTTGTTTGGGTCTGTGCTGGGAATAAAAGAGGAGCTGAGAGTGACAGGACCTTCCTTTCCCCAGCTTGCTCAGAAAGCCTGGCCTTCAAATAGCAACAGGAAGGTCACAGCAACCAAAACCTGGAAATGACATGGCCCTGTCATCAGTCTCCCCAGGCGATGCTGCCAGGCATGTCTGCCATCTCCAGGCAGGCCTCCTTTGGCATAATAAGACCAAAGGGTCTGGCCCCTGTGGAACCAGGCACCACAGGGAAAGGGAGGCACTATGAGTAGTGTTTCATCCTTACCCTTCAGGGTGAATGAGGGGCTTCTTACATGTCGTCATGACAGCCATTTCCGACAAGGCAACGGGTGCGCGGGTATGGTAATAAAGTTAGCTCCAGGAACTGAACCTGGTTGGCAGACTCTCAGGCTTCAAGTGGAGAGCCCTCAGGAAGCTCTCCTGCCTGCGGTCAGGAGCAGGCTCTGGTCGGAGGTGAGGCATTGGCCTCAGGAAGTAGGTGTAGTGTCAAATCCATGCCAGTCACAAAGGAGCCAGCACTATTAACAGTAACTCCTGTCTTCCTGAGACACTGATTAGCCCTGGGATCTAAGACTCCTCCTGGTGGACGGCAGAGGGATGAGAGGGAGGCTGACAGGTGGTAATGTCGGCAACTTACCAACATCTGGGGGGAAGGGTGCAGCTTGTAGCCCAGCCTGAAGCTTCCCTGGAGGCAGGAATGTGGGGGAGATGGTGGCCAGGACTGCTGCAGACACGCATGGGATCCTGTGCCCACCTGGGAGCCTCCTGCCACGGCTACAGTGTGATTCATACCTGCCCGTCCCTTTAGCCTCACCTGGACTGCCAAGAGCCAGTGCCAAAGGACCTAAGCCAAGTCTTCCCACCAAGAGCGACCCTAACCTTCCCCAAAGCTGGTGATGAAGGGTCATGAGCCCCAGCCATTATACTGGCTACATTCATCCAGTGAGAAATTTCACCTATGGGCTGGGAAGAAGCCCAGACCACAACCTCTATAATCATTAGTGTCTTGCCCCAGATACGTCCCAAAGATACTTCTGTGCCATGGGTTAGTGGTCGCTCATCTGTGAGCCCAGCCAGCAGCATCCCCATAGGTGGGCTTTTACAAGTGGTGCTAACCTTGAGCTTTAGATGATGTCTCCAGGGCCCCGGCCAGCAAAGGTGTGCACTGAGGATATGCAGAGCTGAGCCGTGGCCCTGAGCAGCACACTCCCTGTGGCTGGTTCTGATGGGGAGCCCCCGTCCCAGCCTGAATGAGTCATCTCATGACAAATCCATGTGACCAGTGTGAAAAGTAAGAGTCCTGTGGTGCCGAGGAAACAGGAAGTGTGGAGGCTGGGTGGGTTGGCTCTGGAGGGAGCCTAGCCACACCTGGAGCCAGCTTGCTCCACCTCCCTTGAAGAAGAAAAGGCTCCCTCCACTATGTCATCAAATCCTCTTAAGCGGTGGCTCCAGAGGGTCAGACACAAGCCCCTCAGTCTGGGGGCCAGAGGAGAAAAGCAAGCTCCAGGCTGTCCTAAGGCTGAAGGCATGAGCAACTCACCAGGCAAGCCATTGGGCCTCAGAGAAACTGGGGGATCTCTGAAACCAAGAGATAGGAAGAATTTCCTGGGCAGGGGGAAAATGCCTCCTAGAGCTGAGGGCAAAGAAAGACTGAGAGACTCTCTGGGAGACTGGACTCTTTGGGCAGTCTGGGGTGAGGCTGGTGGAGAGCCACTGGACACAGGGTAGCTTGAGTGGGGTCCTGTCCAGTGAAGCCTGTGGTTTTGACCACCTCCACTTTCCTCTGATGACTGGGCTACCCCCACACAGCAAATTGCGACTTTTCTTATATGTGCATCCCAGTCCTGTGCCTTCCTCCCTCAGGTCCCCCACATTCACCCACCCACCCTCCTCATTTTTCAGCACAACAAGGCCAGTCAGCCTTCCCATGGCGTCCCCCAACTTTCTCCTCTCTATGACCATTTCAGCAGCCCACACCCCACACCTGCACCAGCCGACATCAGCCAGAAGCAAGGTATGGATCCTGGATGGGAAGGGCCCAACAAGACCCAGAGCTGGGGAGTGGCGGGGAAAGGGGATCAAGTCCCTGCCTTCTGAGAGCAAGAGGCTAGATAGTTTTTGAAGGCACCAAAGGGGTGGGCAAGGTGGTACCAGGTCAAAATGTGAAAGTTTGAGGTTTAGGTAGGAGACTGAATCCTGAGTGGCTAACCAGTGCCAGTATGGGAGTAGGCCTCTGTGTGAAGATGATAGAGAACTTGTAGTCTTTCCCTCCCCACAGTGAGAAAATGGAAAGTGGTGGTTGTGATGGCTGATTCACCTCAGCCTCGGGCAAAGTCATTCTGAAATCAGCCACTGTCGGCTGTGGGAAACCTGCTGACTCAACCCAGGGGAGGAGGGGGCAAGAGGAATGGGTGGATCCCTGGGCTCCTGGGCCAGGGGGTCTGCCTCCTGCCCAGAAAGCCAGGCTAGAGTCCCCAGCAGAGAGGCCCCAGTTGTAGACCAGCAATGAGCCAGGGTGCGGCAAGGTTTGGTCTTCCACTCCTTCATGACTCCAGCTCTGCCACTACCCAGCCACTGTCCACAAGCAAGTCACACCAACCATCTGCCCTTGATGCCCACAGTCTGCAAATGGGGCACTCTGATCACACCAGGCTAATCCTGAAAAGACCAGTATGTCTGGGCCTCTAGCACAGGGACACGGGATCTTGAGGGCCCCACAGGAGGCTCTAGGATGCAGGAACCAGCTGGAGCAGCTTCTGGGTCAGGCTAGCTCACTTACTCTGCCCTCTCCCCTGCAGGAGTTCACAGGCCTCTGCAGACCCCTGACCTCTCTGGCTTCTACTCTCTGACCTCAGGCAGCATGGGACAGCTCCCCCACACTGTGAGCTGGTAAGTGAGGGTTTAATGGGAAAGGGGCCCCTTGTGCTGGCTGGACCCATACCCGCCCTTCCACTTTCCTCCTCCACTCTTCTGTGCGGAGCACCTTGCTGCCAGCTCTATACAAGTAATGGGCTGGCCAGCCACTCTAGCCTTGCCTCAGCCAGCCACACAAACTCCCTTTGGAAAGGCAGGAGACCCAGCCCTGTCACGCTCCACCTTAATGTCTAGGAGACTTGAATGGGGGAACCCTGGGCTGTTTAGGGTCATATGAGTGTGTGAGATAGAAAGGCAGGCCTGAGCAGGGAGGTGGCAGCTTGCAGGACACAGGAGAGGTCGCTGTTTCTCAGTGGCCTGGCGGACAGGGGGATGCTACCCACTCGCCTCTGTGTCTACTGCCGGCTGGTCCCCTCCTTGGCAGAGTTGCTCGAAGTTCAGGGTCTGTCTTGCCCATATGGTGCCTGCTTCAGTCCAAACTCCTGGCAGCCTGCTTGTAGAGTCCACTAATGCTGGGCCAGGAAAAGCCAACCTGGATCCTATGCAGCAAATCCAACCATGAGCCAAAGGGCCTGTCTTTGGCTGGAGCAGGGTCTTGGCAGGGTATGTGACCTTTTGCTCATCAACCACAGTTTGACCAAAGCAGGTCTCAGGCCTCTCCAGGTTGCGACAGTCACCCAAAAGTAGGAAAGCTTGGCTTCCCTGGGCCTGCCTGCCTCTTTCTACTTGTCCTTTATCCACATTCAGCTCACTCTTCCATGTCCAGATTCACCTTGGATAAAGGTTCACCTTGAATACAAATCAGGACTATCCCCAGGATTGACGTGTGGCAGGCAAGTTCTGGGCACCAGAGAAGCACTGCTCCAGTGGGTTGATCCTCAGGTCCCTGCCTCCCATCTCTCAGTCCACCTAGTGTACAACTTAGACAAGAGGCCAGTTACAAAGCATGGGTAGCAGTGCTTTGATTGAGGGCTGTAGAAGCCTGGGGGGACACCTCATCCAGTTTGGGATTCCCACGGCTGTTTCAGAAGAAAGGCTGTTTTGGCAAAGTAAGACCTTGACAGATGACCAGGAGTTTGAAGCAAAGTGGGACAGAACAATCCCAAGTGTTAACAGTGGGCATAAAGGTCCTATGGCAGGTATGGAAATAAGCCCAGATTTCACAAGATGAGACTGGAGGGGACCCAGGGATCTACTAAGCTCAGTGCCAGGAGAGTGCTGCCATTTCTGGCCCTTATACACCAGTAGAAAGGAGGTTAGCCTGCAGAGAGAAAGGTTGCCCTCTGGTGGCAGATGTTTAAAACATACACTAGAGCGGTCCAAACGGAAGCCAGTTTACCTTATTACACTAGGGGTCAGGCCTGAGCACAGGGGGGAAGTCCTTCCCCACATCTGGCCAGTAGTCAGACTAACATTTGGCCAGTAGCCAGACTGCTAACAGCTATCTCTCCCAACCACAGGCCCAGCCCTCCTCTCTACCCCCTGTCCCCTTCCTGCGGATATAGACAGCACTTCCCTGCCCCCACCGCAGCCCCTGGCGCCCCCTACCCCAGGTGAGTCCCCCACCCTGCAGCCAGGCTCCTGCTTCCTGTTGCCCAGGCTTCAGTGCCCACAAGAGGCTATGCCCAGGCCAGTGCTTGCCCTCTGTTAGTCGTCTGTCCATCCGTCCGTCTGTCATTCTCCAGCCCCGAGCTGCCCTGTGACTGAGAATGAAGCCAGTGGGAGTGTAGGAGGCTTAAGCCCAAGCTGTATTGTGCAAAGCACCAGAGAGCAGCCAGAGAGTGCAGGCACACGTGTGCAGGTGTGTGTGCACTCACCTCTTGTGCATCCTGAAAAGGCAAGTCAGGACACCTCTCTTGGACACTCCTGGAGCTCTGTCCAAACTCAGGCAGCACCTCTTACACGTCTCAGGGGCCACCTGCTCAGTGACTCCACACTGTTCAAGTGGGGACTGTGTCCCTGCGTGTCCTCTTGCTTAGATCACCTCCCTGGGGACAGACCTGTCCGGGTATGGAACGGGTTTGTCAGCAGACACTTCTAGACCTACTGGAGCTGCCAGCCCAGCGGGGGAGGGAGAGATACAGCAGCTATCTGGGTGAAGGGGGAGCCCCAAGGAGACCCAGCCATGTCTGATGGGTCAGGACAAGCTTCGTGAGGACAGCTCTTGAGCGAGGGGGACAAAGATAACAGCAACCAGCTGGAGATGGCTGAGGGGCAGGAAGTGATGGGAAATGGGGTAGGGAATGGGTGTGCAATCCCTAAGAAGCAGCCTGGGTTTTATTCTATGAGCAATGGGGGGAACAGCACTCAAGTGCTGTTATATGGAGGGAGACCTGGAGGGGTCAGTGAGGAAAGTAAGGAAGCCCACAGGGCAGCTACAGGTTGAGGCTGAGCTAGTGAGAGCAGAAGATGAGAAGGGGACTGATTCAGAAGTTATTTAGGACTCCAGGAAGCACCTGAATCTGCTGCACATGTAGATTCTCGCAGTGTCTGTGCAGTGTTGGGAGCAGGTGTCTGTATTTCTGTGTACTTGTTCAGCCAGTGGGGTTGGGTGACCGTTCGCCTGTCCTCGTGTGCTGTGCAGGGGCCTCTGTGTGTCCATAGATCTGGGCCGTACATGCCTGGCTCAGTGTTAACTCTTCTTTTGCCTCTAGGTTCACCCATCCACCCCTGATGCTAGGTTCTGGTGTCCCTGGTCACCCCGCAGCCATCCCCCACCCAGCCATCGTGCCCTCTTCAGGGAAGCAGGAGCTACAGCCCTATGACCGCAGCCTGTGAGTGGAACAAACACTTGGCCGGGGGGGGTGGGGCAGGGAAAATAAGCAGACCCCAGGACACATGCCTCTCACCAGGGCCAAGCCCTCCCTCCAGGGACTGCCAGGAGATCCCCTGTCAAGCCATCTTGTGGCAGTTTACCACTACCACTGACCAGTTTTTTTGACCCTCAGAAGCAGGAGTGGGGTGGACAGAATGGGGGACAAGGATTTAGGTTGAGCCCAGAGAGGAGGGGCTTTCCTTACTTAGCTACAAAATTCCTATAAGGAACAATAGTGAGCTCTGCTCACCTACTTTGGGGCAGCTAAAATAAGATACCATTTACAAAACCCTAGTATATCTATCCAACCACACACACACAGAGACAGACAGACGCACAGGACACGGGAGAGGGGCGCATTAGGTGCACACCGTGAGGGCTCCTGAGTGTTCATCTGTCCCTCAGGAAAGCACAAGCAGACTCCAAGGCAGAGAAGGAAGCCAAGAAGCCAACCATCAAGAAGCCACTCAACGCCTTCATGCTATACATGAAGGAGATGAGAGCCAAAGTCATTGCGGAGTGCACGCTCAAGGAGAGTGCAGCCATCAACCAGATCCTGGGCCGTCGGGTGAGGCCACGGGGGCAAGTGGGCTGGTAGGGGTGACTACCCTGACTACCTTCACCCTGAGCAGCCTGCCAACTCTCTGATGCATCCTCCATCTGCCCCCCTTCCCCACTGCAGTGGCATGCACTGTCCCGGGAAGAGCAGGCCAAGTATTATGAGCTGGCCCGCAAGGAGAGGCAGCTGCACATGCAGCTATACCCAGGCTGGTCGGCGCGGGACAACTATGTGAGTGGCCAAACACATGCAGTAGGGGAGTCTTCTGCATGCCATACCCCAGAGGAAGTCAGGACTGCTGTCCTGAAGGCACACAGGAGGAGGGGACAGGGTGGAGGAGAGGCTCAAGACCTTTGATGGCTAGCTCAGGAAGGCTCAGATGAGGGGAGCCGGCTGTGAAGGCAGGCTCGCATCCCATCCCCTCCCCAGGATGTGCTTCCACACAGGGCCGTTGTGCAGTATTTGATTAGGTCAGCACAAAGAAGTAAATGAGCCTGAAGTCACCTCCTCCTTCAAAATGGAGGCCAGTGTGGGGAAGGGAGGAGGAGCCCCTAATTTCCCTGTGGTTACCTAGCAAAAACTGGTGTCAAGAAAACACCAGGGCCCCAGGTCAGGTCAGAGGGGACGGTGGGCCAGGAACCCCAGGGGCAGCCTGACTAGGCAGTAGGCTGCAGGTGTCCCAACCACTCACACCCAGAGTCCTGAGCATCTTCCACTTTGTTCCCTGCAGGGGAAGAAGAAGAGACGGTCGAGGGAAAAGCACCAAGAATCCAACTCAGGTGAGGCCTTCCCTCAGAGCTAGGCCTGCATCTCACAAATCAAAGCCCCACCAGAATAAGAGCTATACTAAATCCCAGGGAGTTCAGATGGTCAAGAATCTGCCTTCCATGCAGGAGACCCAGGTTTGAACCCTGGGTCGGGACGATCCCCTGGAGAAGGGAACAGCAACCCACTCCAGTATTCTTGCCTGGAGAACCCCGTGGACAGAGGAGACTGGCATCATGAGTGGACACAAAGAGTTGGACATGACTCTTTACTATTTTAAGTCTCAGGGAAGACCAGCAGAATTTTATTTTCGGCTGGGCTGGGTCTTCATTTCCGCCTAAGGGCTTACTCTAGTTGTGGGGCAGAGGCTCTACGGCATGCAGGGTTCAGTAGTTGTGGCTCCCAGCTTGCGAGCGCCGGCTCAACAGTTGTGGCGCACAGGCTTAGTTGCCCTGCAGCATGTGGGATCCCAGGACAGGGACCGAACCTGCGTCTCCTGCATTGCCAGTGAATTCTTTATCACTGAGCCACAAGGGAAGCCCGAAGCCAATTCTTGTAGCAATGGTTTGTGACCCACCACAAACATACACTCCTTTGTAAGCCCTCCTAACAGCCACCCTCTACCAGAGAACCTAGTGAGGAACTGAGTGTTTGAATCAAGACTAAACCCAAACACTGCATCCAGATTAGTTCTGCGGAGGTGAGCATCAGGCTGTCTGGGTGGAGTGCGAGCCACGCTCCAGGCCCGAGCTCTATAGTCACACAGCCTGTTGGCTGGTGCCTAGTAGTTTCTCTATCGCCCCAGCCCCTCTTTCTCATGGAGGTGCCAAGTGCACTGTATAGAGGACCCAGGAAAGCCACACCCTGCTCCAGGTAATCTTCCTGTGGGTGAATTCCTGTCCCAACTCTGGTAATTCACACTCCATATCCATGAATATATCCATATCCACACAGGGGGCTAGTACTGGGGCTCAGCAGAGTCCTCAGTCTTTTCTCTAAGATTGGACAATGTTCAATCGTGTATAGCATAGGCTTTAAGTGACAACACAAGGGGAAATGAGTCAAGCAAGACTGGGCACTGGCAAAGATGAAGAAAAACTGATGGCTAAAATAGATGGACAAAATGGGCAGGGTCTTGGGGGAGGGGATGGGAAGGCCTAAGGCAGAAGAAGCTTGATCCCCATGGGCCCCTCAGGCCCTTCTCTCAGCCCCTTTGCTGCAAGGGGCCCCACAAGGCAGAGAGGAGCCAGCCTGATAGGGTCTCCTCCCTCCCACCCCCACCATTCTTCCCCTGCCTCTCTACTGCCAGCTGGGTGCCAGCCTTTCCTGATACCTTGGCTTTGGGCCCTTGGCCTCCCACTAAGACTGGACAGGCCATGGAGAGGCCCTTGCCTGTAGGGACTGTGGGGTATCTGTGACTGGCTAACACTGATATTACCTCTTCTTTCTGGGCCCTGCTCTGCCCTGCTGCCTGCCTGCCCGCCCTCTGCCCTGCTCTGCCCCTCTGGCATGGCTGTGAGCAGACCCTGGCTCGCCTAAGAAATGCCGTGCTCGCTTTGGCCTCAACCAGCAGACGGATTGGTGTGGTCCGTGCAGGTGGGTTTGTCCCCACCACCACCCTCCCTTTGCTTCAAGCTGCTTCCCTGACTCTGCACAGATTCTGCTGGGCCTGCTGTTCTCCTTTGGCCTCTAGCCCCCCAACATACCCACAGACTGGGAAGCCAATGCCTCCTGAGAGTGAGAATGAACACAGCTTGTGAGGAAGATCACTTGGGTCTAAGTGGAAGGAATAGAGAATATCCTAGATGGAAGGAAAGGCAGGCTTAAAAGGCATCTCTGGTGCCTGGTGCCCTGTGCCCAGGGTTCCCTGGTAATGGATGTGCTAATCAGGCCGAGCAGGTCCATATTAGACAAATCTCACACACAGCATTTAAGTGGCTCAAAGCCCTGTCCCCAGGCCTCAGCGTCATTGTGCACCACCAGCTCCTTCACGTCAAATTGGGATCCCTGTTGTACCACACTGAGCCTCACATCTAAGAACAACAAAGTAGTACTGTAGTAGAGAATAACCTGAATAAGGTAAATGCCCAATAGGCATGTGACCTACTGAGACCAGAGGTAGGGAGGTGAACACAGGTACCCCTGGCACCCATACTCAGATCCTATGGCATTAAACCTGTGTTTCACCATACAATATTTGTATATGGGAAAAGAAAATATACCTACCAAATGGCTCAGGCCTGGCCTATATATATTAGGCTCAGGCCAGGCCTGCCGGGCCAAGGCTGAGGCTGCTCCAGGCATTAAGTTCACTGACTCTAGGGAATACTTGTTCAGCCCCGAAGGGTACCCCTACATTCCCTGTCTAAGAACAAAGAGGAATTTGGGGGAGTAAGTGTGTGTACATATGTACACATGATGGGAGGCAGCCCTGTCCTCAAACAGAAAATAAGATGGTAGGAATGGGTGAGACAATTCCCTTTCTTCCCCTTCTCTGCTCCTAGCATAGCTCTAAGTATTTGGAATGCTCAGGGCTAGAAGCCACAAGCACACATTAATCAGATCTGAGCTTCACAGACACGTGAAGCAGAGCTGCAACAGCCTAGATTAGGAGACAGCTGTCCTGGAAGATAGCAGGCAGCCCACACACGGAGCTACAAAAGGTCCCTGTGCCATCTAGTGGCTCTGTTGGGAACTGCACCTGTCCATGGTCTGGGCCAGGCCCAGCAGTTGTCAGGCTAAGTCCTAAGGCATAGGCATATGTATGTAAGTCATGGGGAAATAGGCCTGTGCAAGGACAGCATTTTTTGGTTGTGGTGTATGACTATGAATTCACCCTCTGTTTACAGATAACTCTCTTCACTATTCCTAGGAGGAAAAAGAAATGCATTCGGTACTTACCCGGAGAAGGCCGCTGCCCCAGCCCCGTTCCTTCCGATGACAGTGCTCTAGGCTGCCCCAGGTCCCCAACTCCCCAGGATTCGCCCTCGTACCTCCTGCTGCCCCACCTCCCCACAGAACTGCTTGCTAGCCCTGCAGAACCGGCGCCTACATCACCAGGCCTCTCAGCCACTCTCAGCCTCTCAGCCCCCTCAGAGCGACCAGCAGAGTACACAGGTACAGCAACAGGAATCTCAGAGACAGGCATCCTAGCATGCACAGGACACATGGCTTCCTCCAGGGGCTCACCCTCTGAGAGGAGACGACAGAGTCCCAAAGCAGGTGGAAACCGGCCAGGGGGCCTGTTGGCTCCCTCTCACAGCTCAGGCCCTGGAGATTTCAGAGTCTGCACAACTTCTGCCTAAACCTGGGGCCATCAATCCAAACTGCTCCAAGTGATGGGAAGCAGATCTGTGTTGTGTCATTTCGTCAGGGGCATCCCCCATGCCTGTGGCAGGCTCCCTCCCTGTCTTGACAGCCAGGTGCCCCTGCCCCCCTTGCTTTTCCTCCATAGGTCATAGGTGGACTGGACTGAGCCCAGCTGCTTTCCGTACTCTCCCCTCCACCACTGCCCCACCTTCCCTGTACCAGATACTTCATGGACCAAGAACCAGCTGGTTTACCAAACAACATGTAAGCATGGTCACAACCACAAAGCTCAAGATGACAGTGCTTCTCTCTTAAGGGCCTGGAGAAGCCCTGTTTACAGAAAACCATCTGCTATCTGTAAGCTGAACCAAGGGAAGCTTCTACCCACATTCTTTTTAGCAGCTTTCAATAAGTGAATGGAATAGGTTAGATTTAGGCCTATCAGCCCAGCAACAGGAATAACCTGACACTACCTTACAGGCAAGTGTGGGTGGTGAGCGTTTGTGGCTATAGTTCAAATTACTTGGAAACGTTTCCTGAGAAATTCAACCACCTAAGAAGCCCTGATACCTAATGCCCTAGTCACTGGTTCAAGTCAGCTGTGGCTCAAAACCAGTGTGCATCCTTCCCCACTTCTGAGAGCCTTGTCCGATCCAATTCCAGCTTATCCACATCAGTCTAGCCAGCTCTTTAGACAGTTGTAAGAAAGGGCAAACCAAACCTCAGGACAGCCAGTACCTATTTTCCAGCGTGTAAGCAGGCCAGCTTCAGTTTCCCTATGGGGCTGCAGGAAGGAAGACCATATAACTAAAGCAGGAGCCCAGAAAACCTCTAGTGGTGAACATCGGGTTTTCACCACAGCCTACTTTAACCCATTTCTGAGCCAAGCTTCAACCCTGAGCCTTAAAAAACAAACATGTTTTAATTTAATTTAGTTTTGTTTTCTTCTTGCCTCCACTTCACTGTACGTAGCCTGAATCCAAAGATAAAGGGCTATCCTTGTACCCACACACACCCCTCAACAAAAGCCTAGTTCCTACTTTAGCCACTGACTTCTCAGAATCCAAAGATCGTATGTTCTAGTGTAGTGCTTCAAAAAGTCTTGAGAGAAAAATGACCACTGTAATATTCAAGATATTTTTGTATTGTTAATGCATATCACAGAAAAACTTTGATATGAGAATAAAGATACTTTTTACTGGGTTTCTTTTTCAAATCCTGCCTCTGAACAATAAGCTGTTTCACTGACAGTATGCCACTTGTTTCTTTTCCACAGTCACAAAACTGTGGGTTTCTTCTCTATTATGTTACACATGTTCAAGACCTTGAGCCAGGGATTTACTCTGGTCACCTCTCCTTAAGGGACTTGGGGCCTGCTCCAACCTAGAGAGCTTATGCTAGGTGTACAGCCCCTATTCCAAGCTGCGCTCTTAACCCCGCTAGTCCTCTGACCTCACACTGATGCAGGCACAGGCCAACCTGCATCCATTGCTTATATGGGGATGGATTGGAAACTGCCACCCACAGCCCCTAAGTCAACCCAACCAGAAACAGGCACACATCACTGGGTTTAATTTCCCTCTGAAGGCAAAGAGAAGACAAGTGCATATCCTATTCTAAGGAAAACATGAACACAAAGCAATCTTTTATAAGTTGGTATTCTCGTAAAATCCAAAAGACGGATATTTTAAGCACCCTTTCCTCCCAAAGACCGACAAGATGCGTGATGTATTTCCTGAAGTATTCATTTTATACAAAACCTCTGAAGTTACAGAGCCAGCTCAAAAGGTCAGTCAACCATTAGATACAAATGTTGACCAAGAAGTGTATCACAATAGCCAGCGGCTGGGCCACCATCATGTTTTACAATTTTCACTTAATGCAGTTAATTTTTTGGACTTTATGTTTAAAAATATAAAGTCATCTTCCAGGGTAGTATCATTGAAGTAGGCCACTGGAAGTTGTAATCCTAGACTTGCTTTTTTCTGGGTGCTAGAGGAGACCAGCCATTCTCTTGACATCTGTCCCATTTAAAGAAATCCTCTCTGGCTACTGGCCTAGTTGTTTCAAAAAACTGCATTTTAACCAAGGCTTATGCAAGACCGGGCTGCTGCATCTGATCTGGTGTCTTATTTAAGAGCACACGGGACACATAACAATGCACTCTTTGTGTATGTGAGGGTAAAGAGGAGAGCTTTGGCAACATTCTTAAAATTGAACCAGCCTTAAAAATAAAAATTTAAAAAAAAACCTGACTTCAAAGAGGAAACTCAAATCCTCAGAGATCATACCAGCACATTCCTGTGAGGCCACAGGGTGACTTGAGAGTGTAGCCTCAAATTCAATTTCAAATACCACAGCAGTCCCACCTCATTTCCAGCCAAAAACTAGTCATTTTCTGAGATATTTCTGAGACACCCGAACTTCCCTTACAGATTCCTAGACAACTGGCAGATTTGCTTGAAATACAGAGCTTTGTTCCATCCCCTGCTAAAGCTGCTCCCCTGCCCTCCTGGGCTTAGAACACTCGGTGAGGGCGCCGCCCAGCAAGCTAGCAGAATCTCCCCAAGCCTCCCAAATTGACATTTCCCCCTCTATAGGAAGCCCTGTGGCTTAACTTCAGAACTGTAACTACACTTTGAACAGCCCAGAAGCTATGCTGCCCAACCTTATTCAGTGTTTAGTAAGCCTGGCTAAAGAAGGCCAGAATGGTTCTCTACACTGTTCTAAAAAAGAAAGGCTATTAGTTCCTGCATGCAATTCTAGGGAGAAAAAACTGCACAAAGAGTGGGCAAGGGTAACACAGACTTGCCAGGCCTATAAGATGTGAAACCAAAAACTAATTCATTATATTAAAAAAGCTAAACTGCCTTTTCTGTCAGGTTAGAAAAGCTGTTTTAGTGTAACTGTCAAGTCTCCAGAGAGCTTTAAGAGTTCACCATAGGGGCTTCCCAGGTGGTGCAAGTGGTAAAGAACCCGCCTGCCTATGCAGGATACTGGGGTTTGATGCCTATCCCCTGAGGGCACGGCAAATGCCTAGAGAACCCTTTGGACAGAGGAGCCTGGAGGGCTACAGTCTATGGGGTCACAAAGACTCAGACAAAACTGAGCACGCTCACACACACATGGGTTCTTGAAACAGAGCCAGTCACCAAAGCAGAACAGGTTCCTAGGTTGTGTCACCTCCCCAATCCCAACTATTCTAATCACCTATTTCAGACCTCAAATTACCATGGACCTCAGGCTCTCTATATTGGTCTGCTTGTCCACAATGGGCAGTGGGGGTCTCAGAGGAGCCATAACTGAATATATTCAACGAGTACAGCAGGGAGAGGTACAACAGAGATGGGGACAGTCCCACTAATAAAAGCCCAGCCTAGGTCCAAAGAGATGTTGAAGAATAGTATGGGATTGTATAGAATGGAGTTAACTGGAAAGGGCAAATTCTGTCCAAGGGGTAAGAATGAGTCTATGCCTAGTGGCCCCCATGAATTAGAGAAAAAAAAGGGGAGGAGACAATTAAATTTGTGAGCTATCTCAAACTACCAAGAAAACTTCATATGCCCTGAGTCACATGCCCAGTGACTCACTGCCACCATCCTTCTCCAGCTAGTTCCAGACTAAGAATTAGCATGACATCATGCGGTCCAACAAGTTACAATATAGATTTTGCTTAATTCCAGCAGCAGGTATGTAGGAACAACTGTAGAATAAACAAATCACAGTATAATGCCACTCTGGGATCTCTAACTTTTATAAGGGATACCTCTGTGAATCTTTGGAAAAATATCAAAACTAAGTAATATCTATTTTGTATATTAAAGATGGACTTATGAAGGCAAGCTAATAATAGCACTTCAAAAGAGGTTAAGAATTCTTAGAGGGCATATATCCTTAACCAACAACTCACCAACAGCATTACACTGCAGGGAGCTACTGTTTTCAACTTATCCAAAACCATATAGGTCCTAAGAGGCAGGACTCCAGCCTCACAGCTTGACTTCATACTACAGTATTTGCTCAGAATAACTCGGAAATGAGAAGGCAGACAGGTTGACAGGTTTGCTGTTATGCTGTGGCAAAGGGCCCCTCACTTTCTTTGGATAAAAATGAGAGGCTGGAAAACTGGTAGACACATTCAAGAAATAATGAGTATACAGCAGAAAGAGGGAAAAGGTTAGGGAAGTGCTGCAGCCAGTTGAAGGGCCTCTTCAACTGAAGGGCCTCTTAATAGTGTCCGTAAATTGCCTGTTTTCTTAGATGAGCTGTTAGATCTCTATTAATCATGATTTAAAGACTGTGGTCAAGGTCTACAGAAAGTCAGGAAGGGAACAATCATATTGTCTGTCCACTCAATCTTACATATTCAGAAAGACCTTTCTCTTCTGGGAAATAGAAATGAGATACTCTAGCTAGACTGAATGCTGCTACCTTCCCCACTAAAACCAGCACAAATGGAAAAATAGCTTAATTCCTGAGTAAAGGGAATCAGGGATCCAGAAGTAATCAAAGGGTTGGCATTCTTTTTCTGTGAAGGGCCATAGAGTAAATATTTTAGGCTTTTTGGTCAGGTATAGTCTTTGGTGTGTCAATTATTCCTCTGGAGAAGGAAATGGCACCCCACTGCAGTATTCTTGCCTGGAGAATCCCATGGACGGAGGAGCCTGGCAGGCTATATAGAGTCACAAAGAGTCAGATATGACTGAGCACACACACACTATTGTAGAGGTAGATATGAGACAAATAAGAGATGAAATAAAGGCAAACTACTGTTTAGTAATGATCTGAGCCACAAGAGCTACACGAAGGGAACACATTAAAACTACATGTGAATACAGATAATTCTAAAGTAAGAAGAACAGGGAGTACAAGGAAGACAGAAAATTAAAAATTTGTGAGCTATCTCAAACTACCAAGAAAAACTTAATTCAACTGTAGTTGAGAGGCTGGAAACCAGAGCAGAGCAGTTTGGAGTACACCAGTAAAAAACTGAGCCAGTGGTTCCCCTGAATGGTATCAATGACAATTAGAAGAGGCAGAAGTCTATCAGAACCTTAGTTATGTAAGCAGCCTCCAGAGAACTAGGACAAGAACTGCCTCCAAGTCTTTTCCAACTAAACAACCACACACAAATTTAACTCTTTCAATATTAAGTAAAGAGAAACATTTAAATACACAAAAAGCAAACCATTTACTACCTACTAGGTAACTTTATTGAAAGTATCTTGCATTCATGATGGATGCTTTCTGGGTTATGCCACACATTTTAACATTAAAGGTTAAATTATTTTCTACATGCAAGTAGTATGAATAGTTTCCCCCACATGGGATCACTGATTATAAAAAGATGACACACCATATAGGCTATCTTTTTTAACTGAAAAGCTAGCAAACTAATTATTATATCTCCTCCCAAACCACTAACTGAGTAGTAACTGAGCCTTCAAAGCTGAGAGGATTAAAAATGCAAAAATAAGCCCTCAGACCCAATTAAGGAAGCCCTGCTACATACAGGCTAATGAATACCAGGGGTACTTACTCCTCCAGGAAGATTAAAGACACTCTGATAACCCCACTCAAAGCATTTACCTCAAGTAGCCTTTATCCAGTTTCCAGTTGAATAAAGATAATACGTTGTTAAATTCTATTTCAGAAGGTTTTTTGCAAGTTGCTTTATTTACAACGCCAACTTTAAAAGTCACTGAACTAAAATTAACTGGACAATAAACTAGGCAGAAATTGCTTTACAAAAAGGGAAAGCCCAAAATGCCACTTTCTATAGGGAACCCACAGTTCAATTTTATTCAGAGCAAAGAAAAGAAACTTTCAATCACACTAGAAGAAACTGGGCCTTAAGTTTGGGAACTGTACTGAAACTACACATGCAATGAGGACAACATTCTGCTGATACAATTGACTTGCTGCTGCATTTGTTGACTCTTTTTCTAATATTAACAATTATAAACAAAGCAGTGCAACTAGTATTTGGAATAATCCTTACAGTGTTACAGCATTAGACACGAAATTTCACTTCTCCTCACACCACTGGTTCTCTTTGCGTACCTAGAAGAGACACATATAAGGAAGTACCTTAAGTAGTCTTTACTAAAACCACTACCTAATGATTCATCAATAGCCTGTGAGGTAGGTTAGAAAGACAGACTGAAAACTAGTAAAAAAAAAAAAAAAAAAAAGATTAAGAGTATACTTTCAGGTTGCCATTCTTTCCTTCCTGAGTTTTTTTATTGTGCCCTGCTGAAATTATCAAAAAAAGCAAAGACAATTGGCAATTACAGCTTTAGTCATGACCTGTGTCAACAAAATCATTCTGATCTATTCATTTCTTCTCAGTACGCTAGTTATCCTGGCATACAATCCATAGGGCCTGCTCCTCTGAAGTAAAATACTGATGGTTTACATGTAAGGTCCCAGGTCCAAAACTAGTAACTGCTAAGGAACAAACATCAAACTGCACTATAAGAACTAATTGTTGTTATGCTTATAAAAGATCAGTATCATCTAAGTGCTTAGGCTAAGACACCAGTATATTTTTAGCATACCAAAGGGACCTATTTTCCCTCAAGTAAGGTAAAGACTTCTTGATATAAACACCTCTATTCCTAGCATGCTATGGGTTTTTAGTTTCTTTAAAAGCATTTGATTAAGAACAAGCTGTTAGCTACCTACCTGGGCTTCCTCTTCTTCAGTAAAATCATTTTTGATATTGAATGTCTTTCGAATCTCCTCAGGAGTTTTGCCCTTGATCATATTAGCAACAGTCTTGCAGGTAACATCAAGCAAACCTTTGATGTCTAAATAGTTTGCTGCCTGTAAAGTAATTGTCATTTTTATTATATACTTGATGCTTTAAATCAAATCCAAAGTTAGTGACTAAAATGAACATCTAATTCAGCTTAAAAAGCTAGTCAATTTTAAGAAATTAAAGACTTTGTTAAATCTTAAAGCCCAAAACAGGTCTATCTTGGAAGTATACACTTCAAAGCATATTCTGCTGTCATTAATCTTCTACATCCTTGTGGATTCTGTCTATCTGTTTCACCAGAGACAGATGTTGAGATCTCAACTGAGATTACAATTATGATTGTGGATTTACATACTTATCCTTCTACTGGTTTTGTTTCACTTTCTAGAAATTCTGCTCTTAAAAGTACAAAAACATTTAGGATTCCTATGTCCTCTCAATAATGAACAGATCGTTTATCATTATATAGTGAACCTCTTTAATCCTTTCATTCTTCACCCTGAAATCTAATATAGTCACTCTAGTTTTCTTTTGGTTATTACTGTTAGCATATTTTTTCCACCGTTTATAAACTTAATTGTGTCTTTATATTCAAAGTGAGTTTTTCTGGTAAAAATAGCTAAGTCTTATTTTTCTATCCAATTACTTGTGGTGACCATTTACATCTTTTTATTCTGGTAAAAAGTCACATAATACAAAACATATTACTTTAACCATATTTAACTGCACAGTTCAAGGGCACTAACTACATTCACCCTGCTGTGCAACTCTCACCGTCTTCTATTTCCTGAATTTTTCACTTTCCTAAACTGAAACTCTGTCCTCATTAAACATTTAATTCTCCATTCTCCCTCTCCATAGACCATTTACATTTAACGTGGTTATTGATACGTAAGTTTAAATATAGCACTGCACAAGTTTAAAGTTAAAATTCAGTATCAATGAATGTAACAAATGAAAAGTGCTAAAGGTTATGCCAAAAATATCCTATACTATGCATTAAAAACATACCAATATAAGTTCAAAGAGTGTCCCTTGGTCAACTTTCAGGAATTCTTGATCCCAAACAGGTATATCATCTGTTCGTTTTTCTTTGTTCTCATCATCCTCAGGAGGAGGAGGATCATCCTTGTGGTGAGTGCACCACTGAATGACCTACAACATAAAAAGTTTATTCTTATGTGGCATTTTATAACAAGGTACTTCCAACTGCTGGGGCAAGTTCATTCCTACACAGGGACTGGCTATACGTCAGCTTGAATAGTTAGTAGCCAAGCTTGACAATCACAACCCTAGAGGATGGAAGATCTTATATAACAGCAAACCAGTAAGGACCTAACAGAAGCAGAAGAGATTAAGAAAAGGTGGCAAGAACACACAGAAGAATTGTACAAAAAAGGTCTTAATTACCCAGATAACCACGGTGGTGTGGTTAGAGTTAGACATCCTGGAGTCTGAAAGTCAAGTGGGCCTTAGGAACAATTACTATGAACAAAGCTAGTGGGGGTGATTGAATTCAAGCTGAGCTATTTCAAATTCTAAAAGATGATGTTGTTAAAGTGCTGCACTCAACCAGCAAATCTATAAAACTCAGCAAAGCCCACAGGACCAGAAAAGGTCAATTTTCATTCCAATCCCAAAGAAAGGAAATGACAAAGAAATGTTCAAACTACTGTACAATTGCATTCATTTCACAGGCTAGCAAGGTTATGCTCAAAATCCTTCAGGCTAGGCTTCGGCAGTATGTGAACTGAGAACTTCCAGAAATACAAGTTGAATTTAGAAAAGGCAGAAGAACCAAACTGCCAACGTTCGCTGCCTTATGGAGAAAGCAAGAGAATTCCAGAAAAACATCTACTGCTGCTTCAATAACTACACTAAAGCCTTTGAGAATGTGGATTGTAACAAACTGGAAAATTCTTAGAGCGATGGGAGTACCAGATCCCCTTACTGTCTCTTGAGAAACCTGTATGCGGGTCAAGAAGCAACAGTTAGAACCAGATATGGAGCAACTGGTTCAAAAATGGAAAAGGAGTAGAACAAGGCTGTATATTGCCACCCTGCTTATTTAACTTATATGCAAAGAACATCATGTGAAATGTCAGGCTAGATGAATCACAATCTGGAATAAAGATTGCTGGGAGAAATATCAACAACCTCAGATATGCACATGATACCACTCTAATGACAGATAGTCTCTTGGTGAGGGTGAAAGAGGAGAGTGAAAAAACTGGCTTGAAACTCAATACTCAAAAAACTAAGATCATGGCATCTGGTCCCATCACTTCGTGGCAAATAAAAGGGAAAAATGTGGAAGCAGTGACAGATTTTATTTTCTTGGGCTCCAAAATCACTGCAGCCATGAAATTAAAAGATGCTTGCTCCTTGGAAGAAAAGCTATGACAAACCCAGACAGCGTATTAAAAATCAGAGACATCACTTTGCCAGCAAAACTGCTGCTTTTGAATTGTGATGCTGGAGAAGACTCTTGAGAGGAGATCAAACCAGTCAATCCTAAAGGAAATCAACCCTGAATATTCATTAGCTAAAGAAAATAAATCCTGAATACTCATTAGAAGGACTGATGCTGAAACTGAAGCTCCAATACTGTGGCCACCTGATGCGGAAGAGCTGACTCACTGGAAAAGACCCTGATGCTGGGAAAGATTAAAGAGGCAAAAGGAGGATGGGGCGGCAGAGGATGAGATGGTTAGATAGTATCACTGACTCATGAATTTGAGCAAACTCCAGGAGATAGTGGGCTTCCCAGATGGCTCAGTAAAGAATCTGTTTGCAGTGCAGGAGATCTGGGTTCAATTCCTGAGTTGGGAAGGTCTCTGGAGAAGGGAATGGCAACCCATTTCAGTATTCTTGCCTGGAAAATTCCATGGACAGAAGAGCCTGGCAGGCTACAGTTCACAAAGTTGTAAAGAGTTGGACATGACTGAGCAACGAACTCTTTCTCTTTCCAAGAGACAGTGTAGGACAGAGGAGCCTGGAGGCTCCAAGAGGTTGCAATGAGTAGACACGACTTTGTGATTGAACAAAAAGCATGTGGTCAAAAAAATTCATTAAGAACTCCTACAAAGTCTATTAGACTATAAAACGCATTAACCTGGAAAACATTATGCTAAGTGAAATAAGCCAGACACAAAGAATATTCTATGATCCCATTTTTAAAAGATACCCAGTAGAGTCAAATTCATACACAAAACACAGAATAGTGATTTTAAGACACTTTTTACCTACACTAGGGACATTAAAAAGACTGGTAACAGCCAATCACAGTGAGAATATGGAAAAATATGCAGTATAGCTGCATCTCATGCCAAGCTCAAGAGAATACATAAAATCCAACTGTGTATGGTTAATGACTCTGAAAACTCCTTAAGAAGGGACCAATTGGAACCAACTATTCCCATCTCTAAACCTAGCCAGTTTTCCCCCTAATATGGAAACTGGATGCCGTTTCTTCAGAAGAGCATTTAATTACACAGCAGGCTCTATTAAGAAGCCACACTCCCTGAAACACTAATATGTAGATGGATGTTTATGCATAGGATAAGGTGATCAACTGAGAAAAAAACAAACCAAAAAAAAGCACGTATCATGTTCTCAAACTCCTTTTGAGGCACACCCACTTAGTAGACAAGCAATCAAAAATATTTTCCTTTTTGCTAACATTATACTATCATATATCAATAATTCAAATCTGCTAATGAAAAAGACATCTTAAATATTCACAGGGTTGGTTAACAAAACAAATACCTTAGTCATAATCTTACTATAGCTTTTTTTTAAGGACACTATATATCTCTATAAAAAGATCACCAAGATATTGCTAATTAAAAAAAGGATACGTATGTATTCACGTGTATAGTTTGCTTCCTTACCTTTTTCAATATTGCTGCATTAACATTTGGCAAGGGGACTGGATCATCATCTCCTTCATCATCCATTCCCAAATCTAAGAAAACAAGTGGGGAGTTGCCATTATTATCTAATTCCATTATAACAATCAGGCTGTTTCAAAAAAGTAATTTGCAAGACCAGTTTATCTGAAAGACTCAAAAAAGTATTTTACTTATTAAAACAAGTTTACCCAAAACTATATAAAAATGTGTGAGTTAACAAATACAGGAATATTATATAAGTAGAGTTCTTAATTAGGAAAAGTGATTTAATAAGTGGGATAACTGGCAACCACTTGGGAAAAAATAAAAGCCAGACTCCTACCCTTACTCTTGATACCAAACTCTCTAGACGGAGATCATTTAGGAAAATAAAACAATGTGAATTATTGTTTTATTTCTCAGAATGTTATGTTAAAATTTGAAGCCCAAATATGTACATACACACACATACACACAACAGATTATGCAGCCACTGACAAAAACAATGCAGGCAGCTCCACACTTACTGGTATGATTCAATATTAAAGTAATATACAGGTTTCTATAACAAAAAAGTCTTTCATCATTTCTGTAAGGCAAAAATTTTAAAAAGATAGGGTTTTTCTGGAATGACTCAGGAAGTGAATGATTTTCCCAAATTATGTTATTCCTATTCCCAAGCTTTAAAGCATTCTTTTGTGGCATCTTATATCAGAATTATCTCAGTATGAAACCTTATTCCAAAGAACAGCAGTGTCTCAGTTTCTTGGTAGAATAGTTGTTTGGTATTTCTTTGGACGAAAAGTTTCTCTGAATGTATCAACTAAACATCATATGGCACGTTGGGGACACAGGCTTCCAGATGTCATCATAACTTTCAGATTACCAAAGTGGATGCTGAGCTCCAAAGAAAAAACTTAAAGTCTGTTATGTTACTCAGATTCTAAGAAAGAATGTTTTTCAAACCAAATGGGTCTGTCTTCCAGAGTTGCCAAAGAAACGTGTAACAGTGCCAAGATTAAGTCAAAAGTTACTGCATTGCTATACTGGTTGTTTCACAGGATCAGTTATGCTGACACGGCTCAAACTTCTGGGTCCCTAATTTACAGCTATCCTAGGCAGTGAAGAATTAGCTACAAATATCCAAAGAAATCAGAACTGTAGGTGGGAATTGATGCGTAAATCATTCTTAACACTATAAGACTAGCTGAGGTAACCAAGGAATGAATGAGTATTGATGTAGTGAAGAGGTACAATGATTAAGCAAATCCTGGAGAACTGAAGGCTTTAAAAATGGGGAGTTAGGATGTGAGTGAGGAAAGTAGTAAGTATGCTGAATGTCAAATCTAGAAGGGACTGATCAAATGGCAGAAGCTCTCAGTAAGTATAGATGAGAACTGAAATGATGCACCTGACAACATGGAGCTCAATGAGCTTTCTCCAATCAAGTGGTAAAGATGAGAGTAGATTCAAAAAGAATCCTATTTTCCTGTATGCATGCATTCATTCATCTCCCCTCTGCTCTCCACCAATGCCTTTCCCTGATCCCATCTGAGAGTAAAACTACAAAATGACAATATTTCAATTTGGATCAAACCACTTACCCTTTTCTTGAACTAGTATGAAATATTTTTAAATCAGAGGCGAGAGAAAGAAGTTCTACTATGTAATATACATGTGGTTTTGGAAGTGAACATATTATAGGAAATGCAGAAACCCAGCTTGTTTAGAAGATACAAATGTTATTTGGAAGCCTTAACTCATGTTAGAAATAAGGGCCTTATAATTGTAATGATCCACTTCTCTAGCACTTAAACCAAGAATTTGCAATGTTTTTTTGCTAACAGAAGGCTCAAGTACCAACAGTCATTCCTTTAAGCTATTTAGTTTCAAGAATGTCTGAAAAACACTTGTATCCTGATACCACACCCTGGACCTGAAGAAATCAGTCAATTCATGTGTACACATGACACTTTTACTTCTGATTTTACAGTGATTAGATTTCATTTCAATTCACTCCAGTCCTCAAGAGACTAGATTTCTACATAAACCACTGGTACTTTAGATGAAGCCATTCACCTCCAAAGCCCAAAGACTATGGGAAGAAATGAACTGTTGCTGTCTACTATTCACTTGCTTCATGATCAAAGTTGACATAGAAAACCCAAGAAGTCCTATGTTCGTTCTAACTGGCAAATACTTCTTTGAAGCAGCAAAGGACCGATTAGGGTGCCAGGCACCAACTAAGATGAAGTAAAGAACACTTTCATTGCCAAAGCCAAGTATTTAGGCAGTAATTCTGGTATCAGTTTCTCCATCTTCTAGATAAAGCCTTACTCATCTGCCTTTAGGAATACTTGGTTAGCTTTCACATTCCTATGTGACCATACCACAGTTCATTCATTCAACACGTACTTGGTGAACAGTGATTGTGGGATGTATCAAGGGGTTTACAACTTAACTGAAGTAATCCATGTAAGTTAACCAGTGTACAGGACTGGTTAACCACATAGTTAAGTGCCACATTACTGTTGTCAATTGCCAAACTAAAAAACTGAAAAATCTCAAAGTATGTTCAGATTTTATTTTCTTTTAAAAAAAACAGAAGACAAACCTTCTGCCTCTCAGCTTCCATCTCTACCACACCTAGTATCTGACTTGTTAGAAGTCTAAACTATCTCTGAAATCCTAACTGATCAGTCTTCAATCTGATAATCCTCCCTTTTCCCTTGGCTTTCACAAATCCTACTCCAGGTTCTCCACTTCTGACTTTTCCACTCCTAACACCCCACCCTGCCTCAATATGGCCACTTGCCAATCTCATTTACTTACACACACACACACACACACCCCATACAAAGTAAGTCGATCTCCAGTGATCTATAACTCAGGGACCAAGAGCCAACAGTCAATTGACCAGTAGGTTATTACAAAGATCTTTTGAGGGAATCTCTTACACAACATGTTCAAGCTCAAAGTCATTTACTTTCCATTCCCCTCAAACTTGTTACTCAGCTCTATCAAGTACAGCATCACAATCACAACCCCAACAAAAAAACCTCGAATTTTAAACACATCCTGTCTCAGTTTACCTCAGAATGCTCTGCCAAAACATCTTTACTAGTTTGAAGTATCACCTCACTAGGACTACACACTATACTCTCCACAAGCCTAAAGAATAACAGCAGCCAAGATGTTTCCATAGCACCGCTTGGACTAATGCATTAATTATATCATGTGACCGTTGAGTATCCATAAATTTTGGTATTCACAGAGGGTCCTGAAACCAATCCCTTGCAGATATGGGGACAACTGTACTAAAGAACATTTTTACCACTCTAAGTATTTTTCTCCACCAGTTCTAGAAACTGATTTGTGTATCTCCATATATTATTGATGTCTACCAACCCAATGATATTAGTAAGAGATCCATGTTAATAGTAAAAGTTTTAAAACGCTTCAGGATTTGTTTTCTTGCCTTCTTTATGTAGTGTTCATGCTCTGCAGTTTCAAAGGAATGACAAAATAAAAGGGAAAACTTGGTTTAAAAAAAACACCTTGGTTTTTTTTTACTTGGTTTACAATCTACTCAGTTTACTCCCTCTGTTGAAACAAGGTGTTCTATTTAACTACCATATATAAGGTATCTTTTTACAAAGGCTTTAGTTTTTGCCATTAGAAATGTGAATGCAAATTTACTTGGAAGAGAAATGAGCCATTATCTGAGTCTTGGAAATCATTTCCATATTATTAATAGCCTACAATATTATCTACTTAATAAGAGAAAAAACTAACTCAGAAAATGCTGAAAAAATGACCTCTATCAGATAGATGTAGTTAATACTTTAAAGAAAAAACTTTACCTCTTCATACCCTTGAGCAATTTTGACAGAATGTTACTTCCAGACTATGTTTACAGGTTATATCAAACTACATATTTCTTCCCCTTTCCCCTGACCCAGGTTTTCTAATAAACTTACCTTCCAACATAGTCTTGATGGTCACAGATTGTTTTGCAATTTCAACATCAACTTCGAATATCTCTCCATCAGAGCTCTGCAACTTAATTGAAGGCATCTAAAAAAAGGTATCATACCGAATTTGAAAAAGAGGTAATACTTCTATATGGCATTTCATCAACTGTAGCCTGTTAGAGCCCTTCCAACTCATTAACCATAAAATCCTAAGGACCTATAGTATATAACACTGTAAACACTCTGATTATTCACAGGCTAGCACACAAAGGTAGAAACCTTTTTTCTAAGTATAACTCCTAGGTACAGAAGCTTTTCACACCTGCTCTCACTGGTTTAAGATTTAGAATAAATAATTTATAATTCTGATGCAAAATACATCTAAAATGGACTTACTGACTCTGCCTTTCTGCTCTCACTGACTACCCCTATTTGAATAGTTAACTGCCACTATTAACCACCTGCACACCTGAGATCAGATCAGATCAGATCAGTCACTCAGTCATGTCCGACTCTTTGCGACCCCATGAATCGCAGCACGCCAGGCCTCCCTGTCCATCACCAACTCCCGGAGTTCACTGAGACTCAAGTCCATCGAGTCAGTGATGCCATCCAGCCATCTCATCCTCTGTCGTCCCCTTCTCCTCCTGCCCCCAATCCCTCCCAAAGCTACCAAATAAGATAGTAATTTTCCCAGCAGTGAGACTTTTCAGTGAAAAATGAGTTCAGATCTAAAGAGTAGATCAGGATATACTTATGTTTGGATCAATGCAAGACCATATACAAGTGAATATAATATTTAATGAGAAGATGTTGTCCTAATGACTTAAACATAATTAACTTAAATTTTCTTTTTATCTTTCATTATTACTGACTGTCCAGGTATCCCCAATTTAAGATCTTCCAAAATCCTCAGAGTAATAACCTATTATTTGCTCCAAAAAAAATTTATTAACTCAATGTTAATTATGAGTCATTAGGAAAAGGACACCTCTTACATAAAATTAAACAATTCAAAAGAGCTGAATTCTGACAAAAATTTTTTTTAAAAAAAACCTCTTTAAAATTGAAACGTTCTAAGCGTCTAAGCCAGCAATTTCTTACCATCTTCAGATTTTTGGGTGAGTGGTTCAGGGAAGAGGGTAATGGTAGCAATACCTGACCCTAAAAATTCAAGACCTCTTTCAATTTCAAGTATAAATTTTTCAATCCTGTGACATCATTACAACTTAAAAACATAGAATTTGACACTGAAAACACCGATTGAACCTTTGTTAAGGTCCCAAGACTTAAAACCCATTAAAACAGTTAAAATATTCATTCTGCTTTCCCCAGATAAGTATCCCCATTTCCCAAAGAGACAAATTAGCACAAGGAAGCAAAAAGGTAAAGTTGTTTTAAAACAAGCCATTGAAATACCCAGCTCTCCCTCATCCATGGTTGGAGAGAATCAGATTTCATTTTTCATTTCACAAATATGTCTGTTTTCTCCATGTTGCTCAGTACCTGCCAATAATGCAGTTGTCAAGTTCCATGGGTAAAGACCCAGAGCAGAGGACCTTCTCTGTAACAAGGTGCTAACAAAAGGTATCCCCAAAAGAAGTATTTTAATGTGAGTTCAATTTCTAATTATGAAACATTCTTTGTTGTTTTTTTTTACTTTCCATGTACTGGAGTGAAAATTATTAGACAACCCCAAGTCCGGCAAAACAGCTGATAAAATTACGTTTAAGCATATTTCAAATAACTTTCGATAAACAGCAAGATCTGCTTACTCACAGTCAAATTCGTGTATTAGGTTACTTTTAAAAGAGTTGAGATCTTACTCAACAGCAAGGAAGCAATCGCTTAATCTGTAATTCGATGCCCTTTGTAACACTAAACTTGATACTCAAATTTTTTAGGGTCAAACATCTGGAATTCAGAGCAAAATTTAATAATGGATGAAATTTTGTTTGAAATGCTTTCAAGACTATTCCTTCAATTCCTTATGCTCCGGTATTTGTAAATTAAATCACCCTCTATGAGGTAGGTTTTATAGAGGAAAAAGAGGGAAAAGCCTGTTTTAAGTGACTCGAAATTCTAACACCTTTTAGGGGGTAGAATGAAACCTGCATTGCTCTATAACACAGAAACCTTCTACTATAATAAGGCTCTGATGAAAAAAATTCATGACCCCAAATCTAAGCGTGAAGTCTCCATTAAAAAGTGAACCAAAGCAGGGAATGAATATCCTTTCAAAAAAAAGCCAGGCACCTGGAGTTAACGCACCTAAAAAACCACACCACTATGACGATGGCATCTGCTATTACAACAACCGTTTCAGCAATCCCTAGCTGTGGTAAAACAGAAATATTCTGAAGGAGCAGGCGGCTCTCTGTCAAGATTCGGTCCCAGCAGTTAGGTAGGACCGGTGACTAGTGACGCCAGATACACGGGCGAGAAAGGATGTGAACCAAGAATCCAGCGTTCCCGGACTACCACTGCCACGCTCGCTCCGGACACCAAAACAATAAACATGGACACACGCCCACACTCACGACAACCCCTGGAACTCCATTAAAAGCCCCACCGCCACCCTCGCCCTGGGTCCTGGGGCCGGCAGGCTTACGGACAAGGGAGGCCCCCGGCCCCAGACTGGGCCTGCAGCCGAACACCGCGGCGGCTGATGGTCGCCCCGTGGAGAGGAGGCCCAATCCCAGGCTCGACTCGCACCTTCTCCCTCCCGCCCGCCGGGCACTCACCGGGGCGCCGTGAAGACGCGCGACTAGAGGCCGCCTCCTCGAGTCGAACCGAGGGGTGGGAGAACTGGGCCCGCTGGCACCTCCCAGAGAATGGGGGTCGACAACTGTTCCACCAGGCCTGAGGTGAGGCCAGGCCCAGGTGCCTCCCGCCTCCTCCTGGCCAAAGCCCTAACGGTATGACCACCAGCTCGCAACCCGCCCCTTCCAGCCCCGTCGGCGTCCACTTACGGTGGTAGGTCTCAAGGAGATGGCGGACCGGAGGCTGAAGTGAGCAGGGCAACGTCGTCAAACAGCAACACTGAAAAGCAGAGAACAAGGCCACTACAGCGCGGCGGGGCGGCGCGGCGTCGGGCTTTATAGGAGCGGGCGCAGGCGCCGAGGACCCTGGGGCCCGTGACGTCACAGAACCGGCGGGGCTGGCCGGCGAGATCGCCTGACGGCAGGCGGAGGCCAACGGGACGGGCAAGGTGGAGACGCGGCTGGGCGAGGTCCAGCGGGCCTTGATTCTCACCCACTTCCTCGAAAGCTCGGCTCGCTCTCCTCAAAACAGGAACGGCGAACTGGCTGCGGTAAATCACGGTCTGCAGGGGTCCTTCAGGCGGGGGTGTCCTAAACTGAATTAAAGACCCAGGTCTTGAAAAGCCTAAAAGCCACGGGCGTAGGGGAAGGAGGGGAAGGGAGTGAACTGGGAGGAGGAGGGTGGGGATAGAGGTGGGGAAGGGGAGTTTGAGGGAGGAAGAGGTGTTCTTGGGTGGGTGATGTTTGGGAGGGGCTGTGACTCCCTTTCAGGGTAGGGAAACTGGGACTCAGAATGGAGCTGGCAGGCAGCGTTGTGAGATTCTGCTTAGGGCCTCCGTGCCCTCCCCTGAACCTAACATGAGTTACCTCACTCTTCACAATAATCCATATGGTGAAATATCGTTATTCCCTTTTTTATTTGTGAGGGAACAGGTTCAGAACGAGGCAGTGCAAGGAGTTTTTGATACTCTTAACCCGTTATTTCCTGCCAAGGACTTCTGAAGAGGCCTCTAGTCCAAAATAACCAGGGAGAGCCCAAGTCTAGAGTGGAGGTCTCAACCGGTGAACATCCATTCTGCATAAGTGTATTGAGCCTGGGGCGGGAGTTGAGGGGTGGGGGTGAGGACTGGAATGGGGAAGAGCTCTGCAGCAAACTAGGCAGCCAGAGTCCAACCCGCTCTGAACACTTGTGTGGGATGCTCCCTGATAATTTTGCTTTGGATGAACCCAACCCTTAAGACACGACTGAGCGACTGAACTGAACTGAACTGAACCCTTAAGGGAAAGGGATAAGTCTGAAAATTCCCACCCCCACCCTCGCCAGTCAGGGACTTTGACCCTACCCTGCTCTGCCTAGGGAACAACAGCCACTCCACCCCAGGAGACAAGGCGCCAGCTCACCTAACCAACAAGCACGTGACTGGTATTCTTGACGCCAAAGAGACAAAAGACACTTCCACACAGGGGCCCCTAAAGAAAGCAGAGGCCCACAGCTCTTGTGGGATGGGACTGGGCAGGGAGGCCAAGCAGCTCCTTGGGTTACCAGGTCTTTGTCTGCAAGCTGTGGTATCCAGTGTCTGCCAGGTGCCACAGCTGATGACAGGAAGATCAAAGGACCTGCAGGCCTCATACTTTTTTTGTCACAGCACAACCCTGCCCTCACTAGCTCCAGTTTCTGGTCTCCTAGTCAAGGCCCACTGGAGTCCCTTTGCTCCCCTGCTTACGGCATACCAGGTGGCACCGGCTAGTCTTGTTGAGCATACTAATCAGTGCCAATCACACATCTAATCTGAAGATCCCACACAGGGCCTGGCATAAAGTAAGAGTATGCTTTTTCCAAGTATGTCTGTGCTCCCTCAGCATTAGAATCACAAAGAGAATCTTTTTTTTTAAATTTTTTGTGATGTACACCATTGTTAAAGTCTTTATTGAATTTGTTACAGTATTGTTTCTATTTTGGCTTTTTGGCCGGAGACATGTGGTATTTTAGCTCCCTGACCAGGGACGCTCCCTTTGCATTGGAAGGTGAAGTCTTAACCAGGGAACTCCCTGAAAGTCTTGTTTTTTAAATGCAGATCTTATTACTCTTACAGCTATCCTTGCATAGATTATCTCAGGAAAGATAAACAAGTAGTTGTTTGCCTCAGGGGAGGGGAACTAGGTGAAGAGAGAAGAGGGTACGGGTCATTTTCACTTTATGCCCTTTCTACCTTTTGGATTTTGATCCATATAAATGTATGACATATTCAAAATTTTCTTTACTTCAAAAAAATTGGCATCAGGTCAAGAAAAATGAGGATTCCTGGGTCCAGTCTTGATCTAATGAATCAGACTCCCTGGGGGCAGGTTTTTCTGCCTTTGAACAAGTTCTCTCAAGTGATTCTTAAAGGGTAAGTTGAGAAACCACTATGGTAGGAACTCAGTGATGAAGCACTGCTAAGAAGGGGCCAGCAGTGTCTGTCAAGGGTGACTCATTTAGCTTCACATTTTCTGAATCAACCTTACCCTCCACTCAGGAGAGATAAGACAGTTGCAGGACTGTGAGCTACAGGCTGGGGAACACGAATTTCCACTCATTTATACATAATCACTGGAGAAGGAAATGACAGTCCACTCCAGTATTCTTGCCTGGAGAATCCCATGGACAGAGAAGCCTGATGAGCTGCAGTCCATAGGGTTGCATAGAGTCGGACACGACTAAAGCAACTTAGCACATATACATAATCACCAGATCAGAAAGGACTGGCCTCCACACAGTCCCCTTGGAATATGGGGGTGTGAGGCGGAGTTCTGCTGATTCCACAGTGGCATCGAGAAGGCTGAGGTCTCATGCTTACTTCAATTACTCCACACACCATGTGATCAAAAAGGATCTTTGAAGGAGAAAGGACTTTTCCAGTGTCACAAAGCTACTGCAGAGCAGGGCTGAGGTTCCAGCACCAGCTATGCTTCTGTAACCAGATATTGAATTTTAGCCCCATCCTCAAATGCCAGGAATATTTTCTGATTAACCATACCCAGCATATTATACCTCCAGGGAAGCTAAAGCCCTGGGATTCAAACAGTCCAGGTGGGAAAATCTGGTTTTTATGGCGAATTCATTTCTAGAGATGATCTCCTTTTGTAAATAGTTTCACTGCTGAAAAGGGTTGACAGCATTCCTATGAAGACCTGCCCTCTCAGTGGATCTAAAATCAGATTTTCCTGCCCAGAATTCAATCACATTCCCTTTCTCAGACAACTACCTATAGCCCATAGGACAGCATGTAAGCTAAGAAGTAACACAGTCTTCATGGTCAGAGATCCACTGGCTGTACTCTCCTGCTGTGTCAACTTTCTCAGTCTTGCTCTCCTGATAGAGTGGTGAGCACAGCCACTGTTGACTGTTATGTAACCTTAGGCAAGTTATTTCACCTCTCTAAGCCTCACATTCCTCTGCTTAGCCCCTCCTTCTTCCCTGTTGTCAAACTCTTAAGTCTTCCATCTAAAATCACCTAAAATAAGACTTCCTTATTACTCCTGTGGAGAGAGTGCTGAATGCAAAGAAAAAAAGAGTGAAATTCTTGGATCTTGATTTGCAAAATGGACTCTTGAAACCCAAAGCTGTTTAGAGCAAGAAAATTCTTTTGGAGCAGTGAAAATCCAAGAGGCTGAAGGACTCATATCTTATATTTTACATCAGCAATAGCAGAGTCAGGAAGAAGGTATGATAATACCAGAGTCAGTTTTCCAAAAGAATGGGGGTGGGGAAAAATTATATCAAAGAGAGCATTACAGTTAGCTACTGGGGTGGGTCTCTGAGAAGAGACTCTCTCATTTCCTCCCCCAATCCCCTCTACCCAGGGATAAGGGGAGAATAGGACCCCCCAAAAAGGTTTGGGAGCTCTGAGAGTGAAGAGAATCTGTGCTTGGTCTGTAAGTTGCTCAAAGAGGGCCTAGATAGGCAGACAGTAGGTTGTGGGATGTAATAAACAGAACCAAATGAACCTAGAAGAATCTGAACAATCCAAGCCAGAGACCATGGACAAACATAGACATCTGTGGGCACAGTAGAAATCAAGGATGACAGTTCACAGCTAGTAGAGGTCAAGTCTACTTGCCTCGATGAGCGGTTGAAGATGGATGTTGACCAAGGACCAGGCAATCTCCAGCCCCCTCAACTCCCACTCCATGCCATGATCACATAAGCTCAGGATATAGTTGTGACCCTGGATAGAAGAAGAGGGACAAAACCCTCAACTTGACTGAGCAGACCCCTGAAATGACTGAATGATCATACAACCGTCTGAAATGAACAGGTTATATTTTTGCTGTCAAATGGAAGTAGGTACTATAGAAAGTAATGAGAGCCATCAGCCTTCCCTGGTGGCTCAGTGGCAAAGAATTCTCCTGCCAATGCAGGAGACGTGGGTTCAATCCCTGGTACAGGAAGATGCCACATGCTGCAGAACAAAAAAGCCCATGCACCACAACTATTAGGCCTGTGCTCTAGAGCCCGAGAGCCGCAACTACTGAGCTCATTAGCCACAATTACTGAAGCCAGAGTGGCCTAGAGCCCATGCTCCACAAAAAAGTCACTTCAATGAGGAACCCACACACTAAAACTAGAGAGTAGCCCCCATTCGCCACAACTAGAGAAAATCCAGAGCAGCAACAAAGACCCAGCGCAGCCAAAAATAAATAAATAAATAAAATTATATATAAAAAAGAGACCTATCATTTTGGCACACCCAAATTTTCTGACAAAATCTCATACAGCCAGGGTGCACAGGAATCATATAGATCCGCTGCTGCCCACTTGCTCTTCACATTCTGTGTGATCTGGGTGGGCTTTGTGGCTTCCCTTCTAGCCTCAGTTTCGATGTCTGTAGAATGGGGCTTTTGGTAATACCTACCTCACAGAATTTTTATGAAACTTATTTCAATCACTAGAATGGCTAAGCATGAATGATAATACCAAGTATTACCAAGGATGTGGAACAAATGGAACTCTCACACATTGCTGGTGGGAGTACCAATTGCTATATTTCAGAAAATTGACAACATCTACTAAAACTAAACATGCATATACCTAGTGGCTCAGTAATCCCAATTCTGGACTAATCTGCAACATGAGTAAGTCCTCATGTCCATCAAAAGATATGTTTAGGAATGTTCCCAGTAACTTTTAAGAGGAAAAAAATAGAAATAATAAATCCAACAACTGTTAAATGAAAAAATAAATTGTTATATCTTTGTACAATGGAACACTAAACAGCAATGAAAAAGAAACCTCTTATATAACCATGGATGTATCTCACAATGTTGACCAAAAGAAGGTAGACACAGGAGTACTTATTTTATGAGTCCACTGAAATTAAGACCAAAAACAGGCAAACACTAACGTTGGTGAGAGAAGATAGAATAATAGTTCCCTTTGCCAGGAAAAGCAGGTACTGATGAGGGAAGCTCTGGGATGCTGGCAGTTACCTAACTTGATTCAGGTGGTAGTTTCATAGGTGTATGCACATATAAAAATTTACTGAGCTATAATCATATTTGTGTATTGTATACAAGTCATAACAATTTAAAAGTTGGGGGGGGGCGGTATATGAAAATGGATGTTGTGTGCTTAGCATGGATCCAGAGTCAAGTCCAAATGGAACTTCAAGCCCCTGTAGCCTCCCCTTCAGGGCTTCCCAGATCGCTCAAGTGGTAAAGAATCTGCATAAAGAGTACAGGAGACTCAGAAGATGTGGGTTCCACCCCTGGGTCAGGAAGACTGCCTGAAGGAGGAAGTGGCAACCCATTCCAGTATTCCTGCCTGGAAAATTCCATGGACAGAGGAGCCTAGTGGGCTACAGTCCATGGAGTAAAAGTCGGACATGACTGAGTGACTGAGCACACATGCCCACAGCCTGTCCTTCACGTGGTACCCAACCTTCCACAAGCCAGTCTGCAAAAGTACTGAAAAACAATGGGAAGGAAAGTGGGAAGTTTTGCAAGGCCCCTGTGTCTCATCTGCCCAGGGTGGAAGTATCTAACTGAGGCCTTAGGCAACACTATGGGAACGGCCACTAGTCGGCTTCCTTGATTCTATTACAGCCAATCCATGCGCTGGGTCTCCCCTGGAGGGCTATGGACCCACCCGCTGGAAGTTGCCATGGAAGCTCTCAGTAGAAGGGCATCCAACTTAAACGGTACAGGAGAAAATGTCCTGATCCATATTCGTACCAAGTACCATCACAGAGCTGTGGGCACAGGCTCGACTGGAGGACTGTCAAGCCAGAGTGGGCCTGCCCATAAGACTGAGATGGATTATGAAAATTGTCCCAGCCACTCAGCAGACAAGCGGGGAGGTGAGATTTGAACCTAGGTTTGGCTGACTCACTGCAGAAAAATCAAGGTTTCCCAGAAGAACACAGGTTCTTCTCTGTTCCACTCTCTCTCCCGGAAGGAAAGTTTATGGGAACATGTAGGTGCCCCTGTGGGCTCAGAGTGGGCAGACTGTACCCTGTGAAGGCAGGGACAGGTATAGGGTTGCGCTACAGGCTGGTCTTGCATTTCATGTGAAGATGGGTACAATAAAGGACAGAAAATGTATGGGCCTAACAGAAGCAGAAGATATTAAGAAGAGGTGGCAAGAATATACAGAAGAACTATATAAGAAAGATCTTAATGACCCAGATAACAATGATAGTGTGATCACTCACCTAGAGCCACACATCCTGGAGCAAGAAGTCAAGTGGTCCTTGGGAAGCATCACTACGAACAAAGCTTGTGGAGGTGATGGAATTCCAGCTGATCTATTTCAAATCCTAAAAGATGATGCTGTGAAAGTGGTGCATTCAGTATGCCACCAAATTCAGAAAACTCAGCAGTGGCCATAGGACTAGAAAAGTCAGTTTTCATGCCAATCCCAAAGAAAGGCAATGCCAAAAAATGTTCACACTACCGCACAATTGCACTCATCTCACACTCTAGCAAAGTAATACTCAAAATTCTCCAACCTAGGCTTCAAAAGTACGTGAACAGAGAACTTCCAGATGTTGAAGCTGGATTCAGAAAAGGTCAAAGAACGAGAAATCAAATTGTCAACATCCATTGTATCACGACCCAGATAATCACGATGGTGTGATCACTGACCTACAGCCAGACATCCTGGAATGTGAAGTCAAGTGGGCCTTAGAAAGCATCACTACGAACAAAGCTAGTGGAGGTGATGGAATTCCAGTTGAGCTATTCCAAATCCTGAAAGATGATGCTGTGAAAGTGCTGCACTCAATATGCCAGCAAATTTGGAAAACTCAGCAGTGGCCACAGGACTGGAAAAGGTCAGTTTTCATTCCAATCCCAAAGAAAGGCAATGCCAAAGAATGCTCAAACTATCGCACAATTGCACTCATCTCACACGCTAGTAAAGTAACACTCAAAATTCTCCAAGCCAGGCTTCAGCAATATGTGAACTGTGAACTTCCTGATGTTCAAGCTGGTTTTAGAAAAGGCAGAGGAACCAGAGATCAAATTGCCAACATCTGCTGGATCATGGAAAAAGCAAGAGAGTTCCAGAAAAACATCTATTTCTGCTTTATTGACTATGCCAAAGCCTTTGACTGTGTGGATCACAATAAACTGTGGAAAATTCTGAAAGAGATGGGAATACCAGACCACCTGACCTGCCTCTTGAGAAATCTGTATGCAGGTCAGGAAGCAACAGTTAGAACTGGACATGGAAGAACAGACTGGTTCCAAATAGGAAAAGGACTTCGTCAAGATTGTATATTGTCACCCTGTTTATTTAACTTATATGCAGAGTACATCATGAGGAACGCTGGACTGGAAGAAACACAAGCTGGAATCAAGATTGCCGGGAGAAATATCAACAACCTCAGATATGCAGATGACACCACCCTTATGGCAGAAAGTGAGATCAGATCAGATCAGTCGCTCAGTCGTGTCCGACTCTTTGCAACCCCAGGAATCGTAGCACGCCAGGCCTCCCTGTCCATCACCAACTCCCAGAGTTCACTCAGACTCACGTCCATCGAGTCAGTGATGCCATCCAGCCATCTCATCCTCTGTCATCCCCTTCTCCTCCTGCCCCCAATCCCTCCCAGCATCAGAGTCTTTTCCAATGAGTCAACTCTTCGCATGAGGCGGCCAAAGTACTGGAGTTTCAGCTTTAGCATCATTTCTTCCAAAGATATCCCAGGGCTGATCTCCTTCAGAATGGACTGGTTGGATCTTCTTGCAGTCCAAGACTCTCAAGAGTCTTCTCCAACACCACAGTTCAAAAGCATCAATTCTTCAGTGCTCAGCCGTCTTCACAGTCCAACTCTCACATCCATACATGACCACAGGAAAAACCATAGCCTTGACTAGATGGACCTTTGTTGGCCAAGTAATGTCTCTGCTTTTGAACATGCTATCTAGGTTGGTCATAACTTTCCTTCCAAGGAGTAAGTGTCTTTTAATTTCATGGCTGCAGTCACCATCTGCAGTGATTTTGGAGCCCAGAAAAATAAAGTCTGACACTGTTTCCACTGTTTCCCCATCTATTTCCCATGAAGTGGTGGGACCGGATGCCATGATCTTCATTTTCTGAATGTTGAGCTTTAAGCCAACTTTTTCACTCTCCACTTTCACTTTCATCAAGAGGCTTTTGAGTTCCTCTTCACTTTCTGCCATAATGGTGGTGTCATCTGCATATCTGAGGTTGTTGATATTTCTCCCGGCAATCTTGATTCCAGCTTGTGTTTCTTCCAGTCCAGCGTTTCTCATGATGTACTCTGCATATAAGTTAAATAAACAGGGTGACAATATACAATCTTGACGAAGTCCTTTTCCTATTTGGAACCAGTCTGTTCTTCCATGTCCAGTTCTAACTGTTGCTTCCTGACCTGCATACAGATTTCTCAAGAGGCAGGTCAGGTGGTCTGGTATTCCCATCTCTTTCAGAATTTTCCACAGTTTATTGTGATCCACACAGTCAAAGGCTTTGGCATAGTCAGTAAAGCAGAAATAGATGTTTTTCTGGAACTCTCTTGCTTTTTCCATGATCAAGCAGATGTTGGCAATTTGATCTCTGGTTCCTCTGCCTTTTCTAAAACCAGCTTGAACATCAGGAAGTTCACAGTTCACATATTGCTGAAGCCTGGCTTGGAGAATTTTGAGTGTTACTTTACTAGCGTGTGAGATGAGTGCAATTGTGCGGTAGTTTGAGCATTCTTTGGCATTGCCTTTCTTTGGGATTGGAATGAAAACTGACCTTTTCCAGTCCTGTGGCCACTGCTGAGTTTTCCAAATTTGCTGGCATATTGAGTGCAGCACTTTCACAGCATCATCTTTCAGGATTTGGAATAGCTCAACTGGAATTCCATCACCTCCACTAGCTTTGTTCGTAGTGATGCTTTCTAAGGCCCACTTGACTTCACATTCCAGGATGTCTGGCTGTAGGTCAGTGATCACATCATCGTGATTGTCTGGGTCGTGAAGATCTTTTTTGTACAGTTCTTCTCTGTATTCTTGCCATCTCTTCTTAATATCTTCTGCTTTTGTTAGGTCCATACCATTTCTGTCCTTTATCGAGCTCATCTTTGCATGAAATGTTCCTTTGGTATCTCTGATTTTCTTGAAGAGATCCCTAGTCTTTCCCATTCTGTTGTTTTCCTCTATTTCTTTGCATTGATCGCTGAAGAAGGCTTTCTTATCTCTTCTTGCTATTCTTTGGAACTCTGCATTCAGATGTTTATATCTTTCCTTTTCTCCTTTGCTTTTTGCTTCTCTTCTTTTCACAGCTATTTGTAAGGCCTCCCCAGACAGCCAGTTTGCTTTTTTGCATTTCTTTTCTATGGGAATGGTCTTGATCCCTGTCTCCTGTACAGTGTCACGAACCTCATTCCATAGTTCATCAGGCACTCTATCAGATCTAGGCCCTTAAATCTATTTCTCACTTCCACTGTATAATCATAAGGGATTTGATTTAGGTCATACCTGAATGGTCTAGTGGTTTTCCCTGGCAGAAAGTGAAGAGGAACTCAAAAGCCTCTTGATGAAAGTGAAAGTGGAGAGTGAAAAAGTTGGCTTAAAGCTCAACATTCAGAAAATGAAGATCATGGCATCCGGTCCCACCACTTCATGGGAAATAGATGGGGAAACAGTGGAAACAGTGTCAGACTTTATTTTTCTGGGCTCCAAAATCACTGCAGATGGTGACTGCAGCCATGAAATTAAAAGACGCTTACTCCTTGGAAGGAAAGTTATGACCAACCTAGATAGCATGTTCAAAAGCAGAGACATTACTTTGCCAACAAAATTCTATATAGTTAAAGCTATGATTTTACCAGTAGTTATGTATGGATGTGAGAGTTGGACCGTAAAGAAGGCTGAGCACCGAAGAACTGATGTATTTGAACTGTAGTGCTGGAGAAGACTCTTGAGAGTTCCTTGGACAGTAAGGAGATCAAACCAATCAATCCTAAAGGAAATCAATCCTGAAAACTCATTGGAAGGACAGATGCTGAAGCTGAAGCTCTGATACTTTGACCATCTGATGCAAAGAGCTGATACAGTAGAAAAGAACCTGATGCCGGGAAAGATTGAAGGCAGGAGAAGAAGCGGACGCCAGAGGACCAAATGGTTGGATGTCATTAGCGACTCAGTGGACATGAGTTCTGGGAGATGGTGAAGGACAGGGAAGCCTGGCGTGCTGCAGTCCATGGTGTCACAAAGAGTTGGACACAACTGAGCAACTGAACAACAACAACAGGCTGGTCTTGAATCCCCAAGAACTGCCAACACTGACTAGATTTAGGCAGCAGATAGTGCCTGAGGGCCCAGATGGCTGTCCAAGGGGAGCATCTTTACTGAGCCTTTCCCCTCCAAGTTTTGTCCTCTTTGCCCTGCCCTCTCTCCCCTCTGGACCCAGAATCCTGTCCAGATCCCTGGTCTGACTACTAGAGCATGAATGCTGGGACAGCTTTTTCACACACACTGTGGTTGTTCCAGTCCTGTGGACCACAGTGTCAGTCTGTGAAATTGAATTCACACACAGCAAGTCCTGGCAGCAGGAGTCATCTAGGCTCAGTCAGGAGCAGGGCAGTGCAGGGCATCAATGTTTCTTATGCAAATGACAAAACTATGACAGGCATGACCTACAGACTCCAGCTGTGTCTTCCCACTGTTTGCCTATGTGGGGGATCAGAAGACCCCAGTACCAGCATAGAATCTGGAGCCAGCTGACTGGGACAGAGACTACCAGACAGAGCAATCTGTCTGAAAGGCTTGCAGCCTAGCCTGCTAGCTGTTGGCCTGTGGAGCTCCAGCCCAGGCCCTGAGATGCTGAGCATTCTATGAGCCAGACTCAGGAAGACATCAGTGAAGTGAAGGCAAGTGTGGTTTGATTAGGTCCTACAAGGCAGGTGTCAGTTTGTGACTACTGAATGCCCAGGCAGAAAGGCCAATCAGCCAAGAGGCCACTGAGTGTCAAGGATTTCCCCAAGAGAATCTGTGACTAGTGACCCACTAACTGGCCCAGAAAACTGCCAGTGTATGGACTGTGTCAGTTCTTCAATGAGTATTTATCTCATACTCTGTAGCTTCTGCTGTACCCCACCATGTTAGAGGCAGTGGTAAACAAGAAGAAGACTTCTGACACCAGGGAGTCTATCTTCTAATGTGACAAGCACAAATAAGGGACTGTTAAGCAGATAAGCACCATGAAGAAAATAAGAGCTGAAGTAGGGGAGAGGGGGCGGAATTGATGCTTTTGAACTGTGGTGTGGGAGAAGACTCTTGAGAGTCCCTTGGACTGCAAGGAGATCCAACCAGTCCATCCTAAAGGAGATCAGTCCTGAATATTCATTGGAAGGACTGATGTTGAAGCTGAAACTCTAATATTTTGGCCACCTGATGTTGACTCATTTGAAAAGACCCTGATGCTGGGAAAGATTGAAGGTGGATGAGATGGTTGGATGGCATCACCGAGTCAATGGACACGAGTTTGAGTAAACTCTGGGAGTTGGTGATGGACAGGGAGGCCTGGCGTGCTGCAGTCCATGGGGTTGCAAAGAGTCAGACACGACTGAGTGACTGAACTGAATTGAGTAAAGTGAAAGTGAAGTCGCTCAGTCGTGTCTGATTCTTTTCGACCCCATGGACTGTAGCCCATTAGGCTCCTCTGTCCATGGGATTTTCCAAGCAAGGGTACTAGAGTGGGTTGCCATTTCCTTCTCCAACTGAGTAAAGGTGGAAGAATAAATTATTTCCAGGAAACTGTTTAGATCACTTGCTTCAAATGTAAGAAACTGGAATTTAATATTCAGAAAAATATCTGCTGTTCTTGGCAGTATGTAAGTAATCTTAATAAAGTTAATCATTTCAGCAAAGTGGTGTACTGAGAAGAGAATATAATATGAAAACAATAGATAACATTTCTTTCAAGGAGCTTTGCTAAGAAGAGTAGAGAAAAAGAGCAGACACTTATGGGGGCTATGAGGTGAAAGGAGTTTGCTTTTAGGATTGAAGATAATGGGCCATGTTTGTTTATGCTGCTGAGAATAATCCAATTGAGGAAATTAAAATTAGAGATAAGCTGATGGAGCTGGTGGCAGGAGGAAGGAAAGAGATCTTGTCTGATTATACTGTGCTGGTGTTAACAGGCAAGGTCATCAGAGTTCTGGAGGGAAGGTGCTGGCAATCTGTGTCAGTCCTGATGACTGAGAAGAAATCTCAGGAAGTGAAGGGGATCCTCTGGCGGTAACTACAGTCCCTTTGACATCTGTATGAGTCCCTACAGTATAGTTGTGTCAGTTTCCCTAGCCATGTTCTGCTTGCTCAGGTTCAGCCACAGGCTCTGGTCAGAAAATCCCATGCTAGATTATAACAGGTTATCATTCAGCAGCTTCTGTCCTGCTGCCCCCAACCTCTCTGTCCCAGCAGGTGAAGACAAAAATCTCTGGGGATATTCAGTTCAGTTCAGCCACTCAGCCATGTCCGAGTCTTTGCAATCCCATGGACTGCAGCATGCCAGGCTTCTCTGCCCATCACCAACTCCTGGAGCTTGCTCAAACTCATGTCCATCGAGGTGATGATGCCATCCAGCCATCTCATCCTCTGTAGTCCCCCTTCTCCTCCCGCCTTCAATCTTTCCCAGCATCAGGGTCCTTTTCAATGAGTAGTTCTACACATCAGGTGGTTAAAGTACTGGAGCTTCAGCTTCAGCATTAGTCCTTCCAGTGAATATTCAGGACTGATTTCCTTTAGGACTGACTGGTTTAATCTCCTTGCAGATGGGGATGTTGCTGCTACCCAAATCTTGGCTCTTGGTGCACAGAAATAGAGAGACAGAGTCTTGGAGGAGAAGGAAAAAGTGGATTTATTTATTTGCCAGGCAAAGGGGAAAACACTAGGGTAGAACCTCAAGAACTGTGCCATCCCAAACCCCCACCCCAGGAATAAGGAAAGGTTACATAGTCTGGTAGGGTTATGTGATAAGGATCAAGGGAATAACAGTCTGGCATTCTCTTCTACAAAATTTAAAAGGGTGGGTGGGGTTTCTGACAAGACTGGGGTGTTAGGGTGGAGGGTTTTAGCTGGTCAGGTCTCCTAATCAGGTGGTTTTGTGGCTGCTCCTCTCTTGATCTTTGCCTATATGGACAAAAGTCCCTATAGTCAAATCTATGGGTTTTCCCTGGTGGCTCAGATGGTAAAGAAGCTGCCTGTAATGTGGGAGACCTGGGTTCCATCCCTGGGTTGGGAAGATCCCCTGGAGGATGGCGTGGAAACCCACTCCAGTATTCTTGTCTGGAGAATCCCCATGGACAGAGAAGCCTGGCAGGCTACAGACCATGGGGTCACAAAGAGTCAGACACGACTGAGTGACTTTTCACTTTCTTGGGTTTTCCAGTAGTCATGTGTGTGGATTTGAGAGTGGGACCATAAAGAAAGCTGAGCATCAAAGAATTTATGCTTTTGAACTGTGGTGTTGAAGACTCTTGAGAGTCCCTTGGACAGCAAGGAGATCAAACCAGTCAATCCTAAAGGAAATCTATCCTGAATATTCATTGGAAGGACTGGTGCTGAAGCTCCAATTCTTTGGCCACCCGATGCTAAGAGCTGACTCATTAGAAAAGACCCTGATGCTGGGGAAGATTGAATGCAGAAGGAGAAGGGGACAACAGAGGATGAGATGGTTGGATGGCATCACCAACTCAGTGGACATGAGTTTGAGCAAGCTCTGGGAGATGGTGAAGGACAGGGAAGCCTGGCATGCTGCAGTCCATGTGGTCATAAAGAGTTGGTCACAACTGAGCGATTAAATAACAACCACCTCCCTTGATTAGGAACTGTTTGAATCTGCTCTTTGGAACTCAGGGAATATCATGGAGGCTGGAGTCTTGCCTATAAGAAATAGGGGATAAAAAGGCAGGTGCATAGTGGTCCGTCTAGTCAAGACTATGGTTTTTCCAGTGGTCATGTATGGATGTGAGAGTTGGACTGTGAAGAAAGCTGAGCGCCAAAGAATTGATGCTTTTGAACTTTGGTGTTGGGGAAGACTCTTGAGAGTCTCTTGGACTGCAAGGAGATCAACCAGTCAATCCTAAAGGAAATCAGTTCTGAATATTCATCAGAAGGACTGAAGCTAAAGCTGAAACTCCAATACTTTGACCACCTGATGCGAAGAACCAACTCAATGGAAAAGACCCTGATGCTGGGAAAGATTGAAGGCAGGAGGAGAAGGGGACGACAGAGGATGAGATGGTTGGACGGCATCACCGAGGCAATGGACCTGAGTTTGAGTAGGCTCCAGGAGTTGGTGATAGACAGGGAAGCCTGGCATGCTGCAGCCCATGGGGTCGCAAAGAGTCAGACACGACTGAGCTACTGAACTGAACGGAAATGAATAATACCTGGCACCTAACAGGTGGCTCAGTAAGTAGTTGCTGAATGAGTGTTTAAATCTCTTTGCCCTTTCAAAGTCTGTTATATTTTAAGAAGCTCCTGGCTAACAAAAGAGAAGTATCTAATGAAGAAACTTCAAAGCTACAGTTATGCAGGACAACACACCAGCAATCAGGAGGCCTGCCTCAGTATACTCTCCACTGTCTTCACCATCCAGTTGTCTTATGAGGAAAGGACACAGCCTTGTGCTGCAATGACATCAAAATGGTTCCTAAGTCCCCCATCCCCAGGCCATCCTGTCACTTGTCTGTGATACTCCTACTTCTCATCTCCCCTTTGGACAAGTATCTCTTTCCTTTGCTTCAAGACTTGGGGAGCCTTGAAATTCTCTTATAAACAAGAGCATTAATAAAGAACAAGGCTTGCAATGCTGGGAGTCAGTAAACCCTAGAGACACAGGCTTTTAAATATAGGTTGGTTCCTGCTGACCAGTCCAATAATAGGACTTAGGATTCAGGTGTGAATGTATCCATCCAGCTACCATCTCCCCTCCTGCACTCCTCCACCAGAAACCCAGATGACAGCCAAAGCAGAGCCTTGATTCTGCTAAGAGCAGGAGAGATTTTATGTATGCACAAGAGGTAGGTACAGAACCCCATATTGGGGTGCCCAACTGTCCCAGTTCTCAAACTGAAAGCTCTGCTTCCTGGGAAATTCTCAAGGGCTTCACAAACACGCTATGTTGGAACTGTGCCCAACTATTACCATATTCAAACATCTTAAAATAAATATTAAAAAAAAAAAACAGAACAAACACCTTGTGAGTTAACTTAATTTTGCCTCCCTGTTTAAAACTTAGCTACATCAAAGGCCCAGCATACGTTCACCAGCTCACTATTGTTACTTGTGAAATAACTGGAAGTGCATACAGTTGGCACAATATCCAAGATGTTAAAACCTGGATAATGTGCTAAACCAAAGCAGTGTACCAAAGTGTCTGTGACCATTTGTTTGAAAAGGGCCAGGAGTAACACAGAATACTATGTGCAAACTCCAGGAGATGATGAAGGACAATTGTAAAGCAAACCCAAGTTACTCCCAGGGAAGCAATTTACTTTTCATGATTATCATGAGGGATATAGCATGACCATCATACAAAAGGCACATGCTGGTATGTATGCTTGTGGAGGTATCTAGAATCATTAAAAGAACCTCACAGGATGTAAGGTGGGGGAGATTTTTGTATACATCTTTACTGCTTGAATTTACTATGAGTATTAAAGTATCAACTAAGTTAATGGTCTTCAGAAAGGAGAGGTTGTTAAGTGATGAAAAGCAAGCAGAAGCTTCCACTTACTCTCCTTGTTAAAGCCTAAACAACTGACTAGTTTCCAACGGTCCTGTACAAAATACCAGATGTTTAATTAAAGAGTATAGAATACCAGGATCATTTCGGTATGATCAAAAATGAATTTGGGCCAGCAGGGAGAAAAGTAAATTATCACACTTAGATAGCATGTAACAGAATGGGGTGGGGTGAGGAAGTTGTGAACAGGTGGAGCACAGAACATATTTGGGGCAGTGAGAGCACTGCATACTACGATAGTGGATGCAAAATCACTGCAGATGGTGACTACAGCCATGAAAAGATGCTTGCTCCTTGGAAGGAAAGCTATGACAAACTTAGACAAAATATTAATAAAAAAGTAAAAAGCAGACACATCACTTTGCTGACAAAGGTCCATCTAGTCAAAGCTATCATTTTTCCAGTAGTTATGTATGGACATGAGAGTTGGACCATAAAGAAGGCTGAGCACTGAAGAACTGATGTATTCGAACTGTGGTGTGGGAGAAGACTCTTGAGAGTTCCTTGGACAGCAAGGAGATCAAACCAGTCCATCCTAAAGGAAACCAATCCTGAATACTCATTAGAAGGACTGATGCTAAAGCTGAAGCTCCAATACTTTGGCCACTGATGCAAAGAGATGACTCATTGGAAAAGACCCTGATGCTGGAAAAGACAGAAGACAGGACAAGAAGGGGATGACAGAGGATGAGATAGTTAGATAGCATCATTAACTCAATGGACATGAACTTCAGCAAACTCCAGGAGATAGTGAAGGACAGGGAAGCCTGGCATGCTGTAGTCCATGCATGCTAAGTCGCTTCAAGCGTGTCTGACTCTTTTTGAGCCCATGAACTGTATGAGGCCTCCAGGCTCCTCTGTCTATGGGATTCTCCAGACAATATTGGAGTGGGTTGCTGTGGCCTCCTCCAGGGGATCTTCCTGACCCAGGGATTGAACTTGTGTCTCTTATGCCTCCTGCATTGGCAGGTGGGTTTACTGTCAGGGAATGTTTAACAGGAGGATTCCTATGTGCTGTTTCTCACAAGTCCTTCGTTTCTTTTTAAGCAGAACAGCATGCTGCTCCCAGGAACTGAGATCATTGTGTGAGACAAGCTTGAATCTCTGTTAGTAAACATTCTCTTTATGACAAAACTGCTTAGTCTCAATCCCCTTTCTTGAGATATGGATTGTCTCCTGACCTTGTGACCATTATTAATCCCTTGTTCCCTTGGTGACAGTGCTGTACATTTGGTTTTCTGATCTTTATCATTGTCGAAAGAAACTTCTTGTACCACAGCCTTTATATACTCACAGAGAAATCATTAAAGCACCTTTGCTCCATCAGAGTTTGGGTCCCCGTGTCTGTCTTTCTTTCTTTATCTCTCTCTCTCTCTCCTCAGCTGATTCTTTGGAGCACAGAAACCCGTCTTGCTCACTTTCCTGCCTGGGCTTCTAAGACTCTCTCAAGAAGGCGCCCGGTGCCTTCGTGAGAGACGCAAGTCGTGTGTCAAGGGCTTTATTGGTTTTCTGCGTAAACCAGGACTCTCTCCTTCACTTTCTTACCGCTGCCTCTGGACCGCCAGGTCCCAGTCCATTGAAGGACCCCAAAAGTTTACCACTAGCACCACCCTGGGGTCACAAAAAGTCGGACATGACTCAGCGACTGAATAACAAAAATTAAGCCATTCAGTTCAGTTGCTCAGTCCTGTCCAACTCTTTGTGATCCCCTGTTGCACGCCAGGCTTCCCTGTTCATCACCAACTTCCGGAGCTTGTGCAAACTCATGTCCATTGAGTTGGTGATGCCATCCAACCATCTCATCCTCTGTCATCCCCTTCTCCTCCTGCCTTCAATCTTTCCCAACATCAGGGTCTTTCCCAATGAGTCAATTTTCATGTCAGGTGGTGAAAGTATTGGAGTTTTAGCTTCAGCATCAGTCCTTACAATGAATATTCAGGACTAATTTCCTTTAGGATGGACTAGTTGGATCCTTGCTGTCCAAGGGACTCAAGAGTCTTCTCCAGCACCACAGTTCAAAAGCAGCAATTCTTTGGCATTCAGCTTTCTTTATAGTCCAAGTCTCACATCCATACGTGACCACTGGAAAAACCTTAGCTTTGACTAGATGGACCTTTGTTGGCAAAGTAATGTCTATGCTTTTTAATATGCTGTCTAGATTGGTCATATTTTTTCTTCCAAGGAGCAAGCATCTTTTAATTTCATGGCTGCAGTCACAACTGCAGTGATTCTGGAGCCCAAGAAAAGAAGTCTCTCACTGTTCCCATTGTTTCCCTATCTATTTGCCATGAAGTGATGGGACCGTTTGCCATGATCTTAGGTTTTTTGAATGTTGAATTTTAAGCCAGCTTTTTACTCGCCTCTTTCACTTTCAGGAGGCTCTTTGGTTTCACTTTCTCCCATAGGGTGGTGTCATCTGCGTATCTGAGGTTATTGATATTTCTCCTGTCAATCTTGATTCCATTTTGTGCTTCTTTCAGCCGAGCATTTCACATGATGTACTCTGTGTATAAGTAAGTAAGGTGACAATATATAGCCTTGACGTACTTCTTTCCCAATTTGGAACCAGTCCATTGTTCCATGTCCAGTTCTAACTGTTGCTTCTTGACCTGCATACAGGTTTCTCAGGGAACAGGTAAGGTGGTCTGGTATTCCCATCTCTTTCAGAATTTTCCAGTTTGTTGTGATCCACACAGTCAAAGCCTTTAGAGTAGTCAATGAAACAAATGTTTTTCTGGAATTCTCTTGCTTTTTCTATGATCCAATGGATGTTGACAATTTGATCTCTGGTTCCTCTGCCTTTTCTAAATCCAGCTTGAACATCTGGAAATTCTTGGTTCACAAACTGTTGAAGCCTAGCTTGGAGACTTGACCATTACTTTGCTAGTGTGTGAGATGAGTGCAATTGTGTGGTAGTTTGAATGTTCTTTGGCATTGCCTTTCTTTGGGACTGGAATGAAAACTGACCTTTTCCAGTCCTGTGGCCACTGCTGAGGTTTCCAAATTTGCTGGCATATTGACTGCAGCACTTTCATAGCATCATCTTTTAGGATTTGAAATAGCTAAGCTGGAATTCCATCACCTCCACTAGGTTCGTTCGTAGTGATGCTTTCTAAGGCCCACTTGACTTCACATTCCAGGATGTCTGGCTCTAGGTGAGTAATCACAGTATCATGGCTATCTGGATCATTAAGATATTTTTTGTATAGTTCTTCTGTGTATTTTTGCCACCTCTTCTTAATATCTTCTGCTTCTGTTAAGTCCATACCATTTCTGTCCTTTATTGGACAGAATCCTTCATTGCAGGTGGATTCTGCACAAGCTGAGATACCAAGGAAGCCATGTTAAGTCATACATGTCCAAAACCAAAATAGGAAGGAAAGGGTAGGAGGGCACAACCTTTGAATCAATGACACAGCCCAAGGACAGAATATAAACTGATCAGAACAAGGCCAACCATCAACCAAAAAGTAGGCAGTGGTCCAATTCCTGGAAGTTTGTCCCTTCTCCAAGAGTTGAAATAATTCTCCAACTCATTAGCCTGTGAAATTCAGTTCAGTTGCACATTGGTGTCTGACTTTTTGTGACCCCATGGACTGCAGCACACCAGGCTTCCCTGTCCATCACCAACTCCCAGAGTTTACTCAAACTCATGTCCATCGATGCCATCCAACCATCTCATCCTGTCCTCTCCTTCTCCTCCCACCTTCAATCTTTCCCAGCATCAGGGTCTTTTCCAACTAGCAATCCAACCATCTCATCCTGTCCTCTCCTCCTCCTACCTTCAATCTTTCCCAGCATCAAAGTCTTTTCCTATGAGTCACTTCTTGGAATCAGGTGGCTAAAGTATTGGAGCTTCAGCTTCAGTCCTTACAATGAATACTCAGGACTAATTTCCTTTAGGATGGACTGTTTGGATCTCCTTGCTGTACAAGGGACTTTCAAGAGTCTTCTCCAACACCACAGTTCAAAAGCATCAATTCTTTGGCGCTGAGCTTTCTTTATAGTCCCAACTTTCCCATCCATACATGACTACTGGAAAAACCATAGCTTTGTAGATGGTCCTTTGTTGGCAAAGTAATGTCTCTGCTTTTTAATATGCTGTCTAGGTTGGTCATAGCTTTTCTTCCAAGGAGCAAGTGTCTTTTAATTTCATGGCTGCAGTCACTATCTGCAGCGATTTTGGAGCCTCCCAAAATAAAGTCTGTTTCCACTGTTTCCCCATCTATTTGCCATAAAGTGATGGGACCGGATGTCACGATCTTAGTTTTCTGAATGTTGAGTTTTAAGCCAAATTTTTATTCTCCTTTCACTTTCATCAAGAGGCTCTTTAGTTCTTCTTTGCTTTCTGCCATAAGGGTGGTGTCATCTACCTATCTGAGGTTGTTGATATTTCTCCCAGCAATCTTGACTCCAGCTTGTGCTTTATCCAGCCCTGCATTTCACATGATGGACTCTGCATATAAGTTAAATAAGCAGGGTGACAATATACAGCCTTGACGTACTCCTTTCCTGATTTGGAACCAATGTGTTGTTCCACGTCCAATTCTAACCGTTGCTTCTTGACCTGCATGCAGATTTCTCTATGAAATTTCCCAGCCCATAAAAGCTAACCTCATCACATTTCGAGGCCACTCTCAGCTTCTGAGATGACCCACGCTCTGTGGAGTGTTTCTCTATATAAATCCACTTCCTATCTATCACTGTCTCACTGAATTCTTTTTGGCATGAGACATCAAGAACCTAAGCGTAATTAAGTCCTGAAACTAGATGTGTGATCTTGGTTGTGGATTTTGGCTGGGCTTGAGTCCCAGCACATGGGTTCAGCTTCCAATCTGAGGTGAATGGTTTCAAAACCAGAGAATGTACACTAAGACTGGATGGACCCTAATGTAAACTGTAAATTCCAGGAGATTATGTCAATGTAGGCTCATCAACTTTAACAAATTTACCACTCTGATAGGGGATGTTCACAGTAGGGGAGGTTATGCATATGTTGGGGTAGAGGACATATGGGAAACCTCTGTCCCATCTCAATTTTGCTGTGAACCCACATTTTCTCTCAAAAAAAAAAAAAAAAAAACTAGAGGATGGGATATCCGATTCCACACATACCTCCTTAAAATAAATCATAGGTTTTCCTTTTTGTCTTTAATACATTTGTCAATCTAAGTCCCCTGTGAATGTTCCTTTATCTTCAGGAATAACAAGGCTATGGTGGTAGATAGCAAAAGTGAAAAATAATTTTTCTTAATCAGAGTCAATTCTCAGAATCTAACTCATATAAATGTCCTTTAGACACACAGTGAAGTTATTACACAAGCTTCAGAAGTTCAGTAGTGCAGTGACCAGTATACTTGACTCGCGCCAACACTCAAGAGGGCCAATGTAAAAACCTCCTCGACCATGCTTCCCAAAGGGCCTACTGCATTATGTGGCTTATCTGAAGCAGGATCAGGCACATACCTAGAGCCAAAAGCTGTGTAGCTCTTACCTAAAGGCCACTGAATACAAATCTCAGCAAAGGAAAGCACATTCTAATGCCTTCTGAAATTCAAGGAATTGGGTAACACTGCCAAAACAGCTTCACCTTCCCACCCCTTTTCAACTCTTAAGACAACTCAATAAAATAATCCATGTAAAATGTCTGACAGATGGGAAATGCTCAATATTTGACATTATTCACTATTAGCTATTTCTGCCATTTCAAGACCTGAACGCCCAATGCTTAACGCTCTCCTGACCATTCTGAATTCAATTAACCCCTTCACAGTAATGGTCATTTCAGCACTCCCCCCCTCCTCATTCACAAATGACGACACCACCAGAACTAACTTAGTTTAGAACATCAGCAACTGCTTTTAGGATTGCAGTATCAAATTCATGTACTTCAGAAGCCACAAATCACTCCTTCTGCATTCAAACACACCTAATGTTGTAGGCTATCTACCACTCAAGATGAAAGCAGAAATGTCAATGTGCTTCTAAAAGGTGGCTTAAACAAATATCCTCACTCAAGTCATCTAGCCATCCTGGATTCTAATTTCTGGTGTTGGGTATTTTCCCTAGGATCTGAGGAAAAGCTGGAAAAACACTACAAATGGCCTACAGTGCAATCATTAAGATCCTGCTTTAGGGACCTTCCTGACTCCCAGTGGTTAAGACTCCACACTTCCAATGCAAGGGGCATAGGTTTGATCCCTGGTTGGGAAGTAAGATCCCACATGCCTGACAGCACAGTCAGAAAAAAAGCTTCTGCTTTAAGGAAACCCAACACTTAAAACTAATGCAATATTGTAAATCAACCATACTTCAATCTAAAGAAATAAAACTCAGCCAAGGATAAAATATCCTGCTGTGGTACCAAAGAGGCCGTAACCATATTTCCTATCACCCTGAGCTTTGCAGAGGACATGAAAGCTATTATACCACTATTAAAAATATCTTGATATGTCCTTGATTGTCCTATCTTTCTAGCCCTTTTCTGGACAATCGGCTCTGGTGTGGCTACAGGGAGGGAGTGGTGAGCTAGGGCTTATTGTCTTCATGGTCTACTTTCAGTCACATATCATTAGAAGAATGAAAATTAAAGAGGTAGTTTTATTTGGACCAAGGAACCCTGAATATTCATTGGAAGGACTGATACTGAAGCTCTAATACTTTGACCACATGATACGAAGAGCCAACTCACTGGAAAAGACCATGATGCTGGGAAAGATTGAGGGCAGGAGGAAAAGGGGGTAACAGAAAAGATGGTTGGCTGGCACCACCAACTCCAGGAGATAGTGAAGAACAGGGAAGCCTGGCAAGCCACAGTCCATGAGGCTGCAGAGTCAGGCACAACTTTGTAACTATACAACAGAGATTATTCTTTTCCATCTGATTCCAGGAAACAAAGATTCAGTTCAGTTGCTCAGTCATGTCCAACTCTTTGCGACCCCATGAATTGCAGCATGCCAGGCCTCCCTGTCCATCACCAACTACCGGAGTTCACTCAAACTCACGTCCATCAAGTCGGTGATGCCATCCAACCATCTCATCCTCTGTCATCCCCTTTTCCTTCTGGCCCTAATCCCTCCCAGCACCAGAGTCTTTTCCAACGAGTCAACTTTTTGCATGAGGTGGCCAAAGTACTGGAGTTTCAGCTTTAGCATCATTCCTTCCAAAGAACACCCCAGGAATGATCTCCTTTAGGATGGACTGGTTGGATCTCCTTGCAGTCTATGGGAGCCTGAGGAGTACTGAACACCACAGTTCAAAAGCATCAATTCTTCGGCACTCAGCTTTCTTCACAGTCCAACTCTCACATCCATACATGACTAGGCTATGGAAAAACCATAGCCTTGACTAGACGGACCTTTGTTGGCAAAGTAATGTCTCTGCTTTTTAATATGCTATCTAGGTTGGTCATAACTTTCCTTCCGTTGGTCATAACTTTCCTTCCAAGAAACAAAGACTGCTCAAGGCCAAATACACCATATAGCTTCTCCTCCCATTACTCTTGTCTGCTCCATCTCTGATCTGGGAATTAAGATCTCACATGTGTGGTAGCGTGGTGTGGCCAAAAAAAAGTTCATGAAAGCTAGTAATACATCAAAGAACATGTGAGAAGAGATTAAGGCTTTAATGAAAAAACATCTTAGCTCTTGAGAACACAATCTACCTCGTAACAAACAAGCCTATTACTCAATTTTAAGGTCCGTCCCTAGGGACACATTACAGTTGAAAATGAAGGACTACTTAGCACACAGGACAGGTTAAGTCACTACTGAAAGAACAGTCACATGGTATATTTTAATTATTTACTAAAACCCATGATCACCATCAATCACCACAAAATCCAGTATTCTTCAATTTGTAGTTGGAAAACTGAGCAGTGGCTCTTAAATCTAGATATAAAATCTCTATGGGCATCAATGTTAAGAACAATAGGAAAAAACATCCTTCCCTTATTAAGCCACAGGAAGATCTTTCTGAAAAATTATTCAATATTGACATACTACACTTCCATTCAAAACACACCTACTGCAATCAAGAAAAAGTCACCGTGTCTGCTTAGGATATTCAACCTAAGAAATGAGTACATCATTTTATTGATTCATTTCACCCTTACAAAGTAAGTTCCAAAGCAAATTTCTCCAATTCTTCAGTCTAGAATACTCAAGACACACACTCCCTTTTTTGAACAAGCAGCTTTGTAAAACTGAAAATCGTATTTTAATCCGTTACTGAGAAATCACCAACAGCAATTATATTTCTTTAAAGGAAATTTACTATACTTAACAATGCATTTTATTTTTTAAAAACTTTTTAAAACTGAAGTATTATTGATTTACAACGTTTTAACAATGCATTTTCTTTATCCAGTTAATAATCAGGTAGGGTTTTTTGAGCCACACAGAAAGGATAGTGGGATCTTAACTGCTCCAGCAGGGATCGATCCCCTAAACCCCTGTAGTGGAAGCTTGGAGTCTTAATCACTTTACCTCCAGGAAGTCCCCACAAGCCCTTTTCTGTTAACCACAAAGTTTACTTTAGAGAATTTGTACCTGGATGACAATAAAAACTCAATTACAAGACGTGAGTTCCTTTGGAGTAAATTTTAACCACAGGACTTGTAAAACCACTGCTTGTATCTAGATCACTTGGACACTGGATCATCAGTACTGCACATTAATAAACTATTTGTCCAGTCAGAAATAAAAGGCATAAAATGATTAAAAGAGAGACAGAGAGAGAGAAGGATGTATTTCTCATGAAAGCATTTAAGAACAAAATGAAACGGAGACATGGAAAAACTAAGGTCTTCTGGACAATCAACTCCACGAGCTACCAAAAATATTGTCAATTAGAACAGAGAAGAGAATGGACCACTTAAAAAAATATACTGTGTATGTGTGTATTTTCTTCAAGGATCTTAGAGAAATGCAAAAAATTTCCTCATCAGTTCCAAATTCACCACAGTACAAAGCAAAACTTTTATTACTACACCTACACAATTAAGTGTCCTGAAGTTTATTTATCCTGGTAGCTTAAAACAATCAAGTATTAGTATCTATTTCAACTTCCTAATACTATTCAAAGGATAAAAGACAGGCTGGGGGGGGAACTCATTATGTGTTTATCGCTGCCACTTCATTTCAAATGCCATTTTTATCCTTGGGTGAATGTGCATAACACTAAACCATGATCCAGTAATAGTTTTTCATTTGATTTAGTATCATTTAAAGAACTTAAAATTAATAGAGGAAAATATTTTAAGAGCTATATCTTATCGGAGACAATTTAACTGTAAGGTCATGTGACAAGCAATGTACAAGTATTTGTTAAAAACTTACTCAATTGTCTTAAAATGTCCATTTTACACAGCAATATTTACTACCAGAAACTGCAGTGACTGATAAGTAGACACATTAGTTTGTTAAGCTCTACCTGAAAACATGCTTTCAACAAAATGTGAACATGTTGTATCTTGATTCATATGGTTTTACAATCAGGTCTTACTGAAGGAGCACACAGATTTCACTTCCTTTCTTGCAGACAATATGCAGGAAGAATCCACAAAGAGCATGTGGGCAATCTGACAAATTATACTATCTGGACTACAAGTCCTGCAATTCATTTAAAGAATGTCAAGGAGTTACGAGAGAGATTATGTTGTGGCCTTGATTTTTATTTTTTCCTAGAATTCTACAGATTCTAAAATTTATCAATTGATGTATCTTTTAAATAAACAGCACCAGTCTTGCCCATTGATACAATTAAAATTTGACTTTTTCAGCTCTTAGTTCACAAGTTTATTATGAAAAACACTGCAGTGCTCTTGTGCAGTAACATCATCTTACAGCAGGGAGAAAAAAAAACAGTTCCATTCAAAACAACTCACCAGGTTCTGACAGTAACAAAGAACAACATGAGGCTGAGATTTGAGAAGGGAAAATAAACTGAGTGCAGACAAATCATACAATTAAATTAAACGGTATCCCTGAAAATAAACAAAACGATTTTAAAACTCACAAGTAGAGGGGAGGCCTTGGTACTTATTTTTAAAAATGTTCATTAAGCTCCAATGATTGTTTGCTGCTATTCTTATCTACAGTCATGCTGAGTAAAGCTATAGCTAAATGGAAGTTAAATTGTATTCACGAGGTGTTAATGTTTACATCTTATCTGCAGTCTCTCAGAGAAAGCAAAGTAACTACAAATAGCGCTATGCCAGAAACTGGTTTCTTGACCAACAATGTCGCTTCAGCATGCAATGAACTGGTTCATTCTAAAGTGGTCACGGCTGTTGATGACAGGCTTTGTATTTTTATATGGCACATCTTTTTGGTCCGTGTGAAAACAAGTTTTTTTGAATGTTAACTATTCTCTGACACTTGTGGAGTTACTGTTGCTCTTCCCATATCCATTAGGTCAATATATGGTTCATGGCAATACTGTACAAGTTTAAAATTTCATTACAGGAAGTAGTCTGGGGTACGACGAGTAACATGTGGCTCGCCTCTGCGAGGTGCTGGGTCAAACTGCAAGCTGAAAAACAAAAACATATTTGCTCTAAGACATCAACGTACTGATAATTTATATCAATATTAGTCTCGGTTTTAGTTCCAGATGTACAACATAGTAGAAAAGGCAATGGCAACCCACTCCAGTACTCTTGCCTGGAAAATCCCATGGACAGAGGAGCCTGGTAGGCTGCAGTCCATGGGGTCGCTAAGAGTTGGACACGACTGAACGACTTCCCTTTCACTTTTCACTTTCATTCATTGGAGAAGGAAATGGCAACCCATACAGCCTTCTTCCTGGAGAATCCCAAGGACGGGGGAGCCTGGTGGGCTGCCGTCTATGGGGTCGCACAGGGTTGGACACGACTGAAGAGACTTAGCAGCAGCAGCAGTATAACATGTTGTTTTGAAATTTCTATACATTAATTACAGCAAGAGTCACCTATGTAAGTCTAACCACCACCTGTCACCAAAGTTATTACTGTATTATTCGACTGTATTCCACATGCTGTACATTTCATTCTTATGCACATTTTTACACTTTTTTCTATCCAATGACTTGCATAATAGGACCCTAATTATAGCTTTATCATGCGTTTTACATGCGTTTTCTAGCTGTATGCCTCCTCAAAAGAGCCAAGGCAACATCAGCCAGAGGATATGCTTCTATACATTGCGGTTCCTTCTGAGACCATTTGAAAAGATTCTACTGAACAAATTTTAAAGAGCCTAAGGTACTGTATATATAATCATTTCATCCTCAGGATTTATCTACTCTACAATAAAAGTATAGGTTTAAAAGTTAAGATCCTAATAATTCATATTAAGGTCTAGGTTTCTGTTGATGTATTTCAAAGGAAACCTAAAAATCTGTTTGGAATCTGGATTTAGCATAAACTCTTGAACTATTAAACCTCCCATTAAAACTAATATTCAAGTAATGGTAACCAACTACTCAGGTGTGAATACTTACAAAGAGTATTTTAGAGTATCATCAAGTTCCATGATTGCAGCTTGGTTACCACAACGATAACAATAGTTTGGAGCACTGAAAATCGTTACTACATTTCGGTCATGGCACCAGTTATATCCCTACAAGGAAAAAGAACAGGAAAAACAACAACAACTCTATTTTACTCCTTTATTTATACAACTAAAGGTGACTCCCTTCAAGAAGGAAAATAGATCTGCCCTTTTCCCCAAAAGGTTTTTTAAAAAGTACTGCTTTGTTTTTGGATGATTTAATAATTTCCTATACTCTGCAGAATGACCCCTCCCCACCTTCTGGCCATGCTGCACAGCTTGTGGGATCTCAGTTCCCCATTCAGGGAATGAACCCAGGCCACAGCAGCAAAACACTGAATCCTAACCACTAGACCACCAGGAACTCCCTATGCAGAACTCAAGAAGTCCTAAAAACAACAACAAAAAAACAAAACCACCAATCTCAAAAGGATAAACTACTTCTCTCACATTTCTTATTATAAAGGCCCTAAACATGATATAAGAATGAGTATATGGCCATTCCTTGTATAGGCAGATACACACTCCTGGAGACCAGAACCTTATTGATTCTGTCCTCATTACAGGCATTACTTGAACTGCCCAGATACGAAGGAGAGATGACTCTAGGAACCCCAACCTCATCCCCCCAAAGTTCACCTGAATGTATGAGTAACTTTTAAAGTACTGTTCAAAAATTTCTTTCCCTATCCCAAGCAAGGTCAGACTTTATGGATAATCACAGAGCTGTGTCAGTATTAATCTAAATTGAATCTTAATTTTATAAGTATGCTTAATCAATGTTTTACGCTAAGAATTTAGCCCCTTTCCCTTTAGTTTCTTCTTTTAAATCACCTGTAATCCTACCATCCAAAGGATCACTTAAACATTTTGGGTGTATTTCTTGCCAAACTCTCCTCCATATATACGCATGTTAAATATATGTAATAAAATTGAGATTAAAAAGTGGTGTATTTCCATCTCCTCCACCTTACTTTCCCAGCCTTAACTCCCAAGCACTGCTCAGTCATTGCAGGTTGGGACCACTCTCTGCTGTGGTACGCAGGCTCTCACTGCAGCGGCTCCCCTTGTTCTGGAGCACAGGCTCTAGGCGCTCCGGCTTTAGTAGTCGCAGCTGAAATGCTTTGTTAGCTCTGCCCCATGTGGGATCTTCCTGGTCCAGGGATCAAATTGGTGTTCCTTGCATTGCAAAGTAGATTCTTAACCACTGGATCACCAGGGAAGCCCCAAAAGCTTGGGATTTTAATTCTAGTGTACCTCCATCAAAAAGGCTCAGGCTATAATGGTACACTCAGAACGGTATAATCAGAAAAATACATGCATATTCTCACTAATACCATATAATTTAAAATTTCCTAAGATCTTAAGTTTATTTAAAAAGCAAGTCAATGTCAAAGAACAAACGTACCTCCATCACCAGCTGATGAGCTCTAGACACCAACGTGAGGCCATTGGCATGATTAAATGTCTCAGAAATATCCTGCCCAAAGGTGTAACCAGCTCCTCGAGGAGATATACCCCAACCTCCACGGTCATCTGGATCTGACCACAGCAAGTCACACATTGGACCCTAAAAAGCAAGTTAAGTTTTAGACTACCTCTTGGAAAACTGGTTAATATGTGATCTTAGTAATTTAATCAGAAGCACCCTACTAAGTCACTTGTTGAACGGTGTTTGCCAAAACCAGTAAAAGGTTTTGCAGATAGTAAAGTATCTGTGTCAAATAAGTAAGAAACTATTTCCAGATGTCTTTAAGAAGCACGGCCTACACCAATGAGTTCCAACAGCAACAAGCCCTAACTAATTAATAGTATAGTTTAGTAATTAAAGTAGATGCTCTGAAAACAGTCATCACCTCGGTCCTAAACCCAGTCCCAGAGCTGTCATGATCTTGGCAGGTTTCTTAATGTTAGCTTCTGAAGAATAGGGTCAATGAGAGTGCTCACACCACATGGGATGATTTTTGAGAATTAACAAGAAAATACATAAAATGAACTAAGTTACAATTAAGAACAGTTCCTCTTTCTAAAGTTTTCTGAAAAGAAAAAATTTTATTATCAAAAAGAGTAATACCTCATGGGGAACTTCTTGTAGGCGATCAAGTGCTCTGATGTGATCCAGTGTATCTATGGATGGTGAGAGGCCACCATGTAGACAGAAGATCTGAAAAGAATGGTTTCCAACATTACCTTCATTTAAAATAAACACTATACACTAAGCTGCAAACAGTAGCCCACATCACTCAGCCCCTTGGTGTTTCTGTGTTCTCCCAGAACTGGGCTTGTTTCTGCAGGATCTTTCTTTCATCCCACTGTAAACTATGGAATACACTTTTTCTGACTGATGATAAACCATCCCTATTGCACCCAAACTCCAATCAGATCTTGACTTTACCCTCATCATAGACTATTATTTTCCTTCTCATAGAATTTTCTTGAAATTTCTCTGTGCACTTGTCTACTGGGACCAGAAAATAGTTAATTACATCTCCCCAACATGTCCAGAAACAGCCTAAGAGGATGGATGGGCTATGTCTCCCACCCTACTCCGTGGTTCACTGCCACTCACAAAATAAGGGCCCAGAAGGACATGAGGATGGAAAAATAAGTTACTGACGCCTGAATGTTAAGAAAGCAGAAGTCTGAAAATAACTGGCAACATAAGCTTTAAGAAGACTTACATACCTGCCCATCCACCAAGGCAGTGAGAGGAAGATAGTCAAAAAGGTCTGTAAAATACTTCCAAACATTTGCATTTCCGTATTTCCTTAAACACTCATCGTAGAAACCATATACTTGTGTGATCTGTCTGCTCTCATGATTTCCTCGAAGAATGGTGATACGTTCACGGTAACGAACCTGAAACAAAAAAATGGAAAACATGAACAGCTGGCTCCTTCCAAAACCAAGTTAACAACCCAGCAAACATTCTACAGGAAAATACAGAATTTCAATTTTATTGGAAAAAATATCTCACACTCCCACATCACACAAAAGTGAAATCACACCTACAGATATTTATCCCACGGGATATCTGCCAACCCCATCTCACTACCACCGACTTTATGTCAAGCATAATCATCAGCTACAAAGCTCCATCCATGAGTTTTTTTTATTAGTTATACAACCATTACAATCCAGTTCTAGAACCTTTCCATTAACCCAAAGATCCCTCATGCCTGTTTGCAATCATTTCCAATTCCCACTCTCGGCAACTATTAATACTCTCTTGAGATTTGCTTTCTCTAGAAATTTCATACAAATGAAACTATGCAAAATGTAGTTTTTTGTGTGTTTGGCTTCTTTAACTTAGCAGAGTATTTTTGAGACTCATCTGTATATTGATTAGTGGTTTGTCTCTTACTGCTGCACAGCATTCCATTATATGACTACACTGTTTTGGCTTTTTATTCATCAGCTGGCTGAAAATGTGGACTGTTTGCAGTTTAAGGCTATTGTGAATGTTTCTATGATCCTACTGCCATGTAAGAAATTTTTGTATGCATATACGCTCTCAATTCTCTTGGGTGGATTCCTATGGTTCTAATGTATCTTCAACAAATTAATACTTGGTATGACTAGCCTTACCCATGAAAACTATTCTAAAGGGTCTTATTTATTTCGGGCTGTGCCACACATGGCCTGTGGGATCTCAGTTCCCCAATCAGGGACTGAACCTGAAACCCCTTTACTGGGAGCAGTCTTACCCCCTGGACCACCAGGGAAGTCCCTGGCCCTAATTTTGACTTTAATTTGCATTTCCCTGATAACTAAGGTTTGACCATCTTTTCATGTACTTAATGACCATTCATACACCTTCATGGGTGAAACATCTATTCAAATATTTTGTCCACTTAAAAATTATTTGTTCTCTTATTGAGTTAGGTTTTAAAAATATATATGAATACAAATTTTTTTTAGTGGTGTCTCTTGAAGAACAAAAAATCAATTTGATGGAAGTCTAATTTATCGGCATTTTAATGGATTGTGCTTTTGGTAGCATACCTAAATCATCTTTGTCAAACCCAAGGATACAAAACTAATTTTCTCCTATGTATTATTTCAGAAGTTTCACAGTTTTAGTAATTCAGACTGAGACCTCTGATTAATTTTGACCCATCTGTAGAGTATGAGGAGCTTAAGTTACCTTTTTGCATACGGATACCCAACAGTTCCAGCATTATTTGCTGAAGTTTCCTTTCCCCTGTATTAAGTCTGCTAGGACTACCATACAAGATAACAGAGATTAGAAAGCTTAGGTCAGTTCAGTTGCTCAGTCGTGTCTGACTCTTTGCGACCCCGTGAATCGCAGCATGCCAAGCCTCCCTGTCCATCACCAACTCCTGGAGTTCACTCAGACTCACGTCCATCAAGTCGGTGATTCCATCCAGCCATCTCATCCTCTGTCGTCCCCTTTTCCTCCTGCCCCCAATCCCTCCCAGCATTAGAGTCTTTTCCAATGAGTCAACTCTTCGCACGAGGTGGCCAAAGTATTGGGAGTCTCAGCTTCAGCAAGTCCTTCCAATGAACACCCAGGAATGATCTCCTTTAGGATGGACTGGTTGGATCTCCTTGCAGTCCAAGGGACTCTCAAGTCTTCTCCAACACCACAGTTCAAAAGCACCAATTCTTTGGCACTCAGCTTTCTTCACAGTCCAACTCTCACATCGATACGTGATCACTGGAAAAACCGTAGCCTTGACTAGACGGACCTTTGTTGGCAAAGTAATGTCTCTGCTTTTTAATATGTTATCTGCTACTGCTGCTAAGTCGCTTCATTTGTGTCTGACTCTGTGCAACCCCATAGACGGCAGCCCACCAGGCTCCCCCGTCCCTGGGATTCTCCAGGCAAGAACACTGGAGTGGGTTGCCATTTCCTTCTCCAATGCATGAAAGTGAAAAGTGAAAGTGAAGTCGTTCAGTCGTGCCCTCAGCGACCCCATGGACTGCAGCCTACCAGGCTCCTCCGTCCATGGGATTTTCCAGGCAAGAGTACTGGAATGGGGTGCCATTGCCTTCTCTGAATATATTATCTAGGTTGGTCATAACTTTCCTTCCAAGGAGTAAGCGTCTTTTAATTTCATGGCTGCAGTCACCATCTGCAGTGATTTTGGAGCCCAAAAAAATAGTCTGACACTGTTTCCCCTTCTATTTCCCATGAACTGATGGGACCAGATGCCATGATCTTAGTTTTCTGAATTGTTGAGCTTTAAGTCAACTTTTTCAGTCTCCTCTTTCACTTTCATCAAGACGCTCTTTAGTTCCTCTTCACTTTCTGCCATAAGGGTGGTGTCATCTGCATATCTGAGGTTATTGATATTTCTCCCAGCAATCTTGATTCCAGCCTGTGCTTCTGCCAGCCCAGCGTTTCTCATGATGTACTCTGCATAGAAGTGAAATAAGCAGGGTAACGATATGCAGCCTTGACATACTCCTTTTCCTATTTGGAACCAGTCTGTTGTTCCATGTCCAGTTCTAACTGTTGCTTCCTGACCTGCATACAGATTTCTCAAGAGGCAGGTCAGGTGGTCTGGTATTCCCATCTCTTTCAGAATTTTCCACAGTTTATTGTGATCCATACAGTCAAAGGCTTTGGCATAGTCAATAAAGCAGAAATAGATGTTTTTTCTGGAACTCTCTTGCTTTTTCGATGATCCAGATGTTGGCAATTTGATCTCTGGTTCCTCTGCCTTTTCTAAAACCAGCTTGAACATCTGGAATTTCACGGTTCATGTACTGCTGAAGCCTGGCTTGCAGAATTTTGAGCATTACTTTACTAATGTGTGAGATGAGTGCAACTGTGCAGTAGTTTGAGCATTCTTTGGCATTGCCTTTCTTTGGGATTGGAATGAAAACTGACCTTTTCCAGTCCTGTGGCCACTGCTGAGTTTTCCAAATTTGCTGGCATATTGAGTGCAGCACTTTCACAGCATCATCTTTCAGGATTTGGAATAGCTCAACTGGAATTCCATCACCTCCACTAGCTTTGTTCGTAGTGATGCTTTCTAAGGCCCACTTGACTTCACATTCCAGGATGTCTGGCTCTAGGTCAGTGATCACACCATCATTGAGTATCTGGGTCGTGAAGATCTTTTTTGTACAGTTCTTCTGTGTACTCTTGCCATCTCTTCTTAATATCTTCTGCTTCTGTTAGGTCCATACCATTTCTGTCCTTTATCGAGCCCATCTTTGCATGAAATGTTCCCTTGGTATCTAATTTTCTTGAAGAGATCTCTAGTCTTTTCCATTCTGTTGTTTTCCTCTATTTCTTTGCACTGATCACTGAGGAAGACTTTATCTCTCCTTGCTCTTCTTTGGAATTCTGCATTCAGATGCTTGTATTTTTCCTTTTCACATCTCTTCTTTTCACAGTTATTTGTAACGCCTCCCCAGACAGCCATTTTGCTTTTTCGCATTTCTTTTCCATGGGGATGGTCTTGATCCCTGTCTCCTGTACAATGTCATGAACCTCTGTCCATAGTTCATCAGGCACTCTATCAGATCTAGTCCCTTAAATCTATTTCTCACTTCCACTGTATAATCATAAGGGATTTGATTTAGGTCATACCTGAATGGTCTAGTGGTTTTCCCTACTTTCTTCAATTTAAGTCTGAATTTAAGCAACAGAAATTTATTTCCTCACAATTCTAGAGGCTAGAAGTCCAAGATCAAGGTGTCAGCAGGGCTGGTTTCTTCTGAGGTCTCTCTTCCATGGCTAGGAAGTGGCCATCTTCTCCACGTTTCTTTCCACTGTTTTTGTGCTCTATCTCCTCTTACAAGGACACCAGTCATACTGGATTAGGGGTGACCCATATGATCTCATTTTACCTTAATTACCTCTTCAAAGGTCCCATCTCCAATACAGCTAGGTATTCTGAGGTACTGGGAGTTAGGATGCAGCATGAATTTGGGGAAGAGGTGGTAGTGGCAAATTCAGTTCATAACTGATGGTTATGTTATGAACACAATGAACATAATGGTGTTTACTATTAAAAAATTTTTTTATTTATTTATGGCTGCACTGGGTCTTCCTGCTGCACACACATGCCTTCTCCAGTTGCAGCGAGCAGGAACTACTCTCTAGGCCCATGGGTTTCTCATTACAGCAGTTTCTCTTGTTGCAGAGAATGGGATCTAGGGTGCTCGGACTTCAGGAGTTGTGGCTCACAGGCTCTAGGGCACTGACTCAGTACTTTTGGCACACCAAGAAAGCTGTCCCGCAGCACACAGGATCTTCATGGACCAGGGATCAAATCTGTGTCCCCTGCACCACTGGCAAGCAGATTCTTTACCAGTGAGCCACCAGAGAAGACCCAAACATGAATTCTTAAAAGGCAGTGTATTTATTCTTCCTCTGAGCATTAGGACTCATCCTGGGCTTTAAGTATAGGTTAGCTTGCAAGATTGCTTTCATACCATCTACAGTCACTGCAGAAACTTTCCATCATTTAATTCCACTCCTTCAATTTACAGATACAGAATATAATGACCTCGGAAAATGTTTTGCAGCACTTGACATGATTCAGACTAGTTGCTTCATCAACACTACCATTTCTGTCAATTGCTCAAAATTCAGTTTTTGCCAAAACCACATCTCAGTGCTTCTCCAGTACTAGAAAATGCTGTCAGTCATCATACCATTTTTACATATTAATAAAAATTATCTACCCAAAAGAAAAGTCTAATAATTTAAGTGAAAGGTTATCTTAAAATATTTTCTACCATTTTGTGTTTTACCTTCAAATCTCTGTATATTTCCCAAAGCTACAACTGGTATAAAACAGTTTGATTTCTCTATCATTTCTATTGTACTAGATTATCATGTCATGTCTAACAGCTGCAAACTATTCCACTGAGATAAGCCATACTTTAGATATTCACTTACTGTTATTTATATCAATTCCTTCTCTGAATTAAAGATAATGCTACAATTTACGTTTTCATATAGGCAAAGCTTCTTTCCTCTTAAAACTTCTTCCTCAGTACAATTTAGTTACATGGTTGTTGAGTCAGAGGATATAAACATGCCAATATTGGAAATGTGCTGCTCTGTTAGTGAATATGCTTCAAAAATATCTAGAAAGGTTAATTATATTACCTGTTCTAACTCCAATTTATTAAATAAAACTTCTATTTAACCAGCCCTCTAGCATTTTTAAATCTGAGGCATTCTTTTCCTTAGAAAATAACTCATTTTTATATTCTGTACCATTCCCTCACATTCAGAATGAAGATATAGACATGATTTATTAAGTCCAAAACCTGAATATCTAGATTCCTAAATGTGGAGATTTATTCTAAAATCTAACATGCAGATAGAGAAGACCACAAATCACTGCTGGAGGGGAAAAAGGACATTTAAGAGGGCTGTCATATCCAGTTCAAAATGCTCAAATATAAAATTGAAATTACCTTAAGAGCTACAAGCAGAGTAACTGTTTCCACTGAATAATATCCTCTGTCAACATAATCACCCATAAACAAGTAATTTGTATCTGGTGATTTGCCACCAATTCTAAACAGTTCCATGAGATCATGAAATTGCCCATGCACATCTCCACAGACAGTGACTGGACATCGAACTTCTTGCACATTGGATTCTTTTGTCAGGATTTCTTTAGCCTACAGATGGAAAAAATAAACCAAGACACTTAGCATTAAACAACATAAACAAAGATATGTTTAGCTACACTTAAGATACAAGCTGCACTTAATACAGCTTTAAAGGGCAGGCTCAGCATAAGATGAAAAAGCAGATAATTATGACCCCATCAAAACAAAAAGGCAAGACATGCCTAAAATCTATTCAACAGCTATCTCATCCCTGATCTCAGGAAAAACATGCATCAAGGTGCACAGTCCCATTCTTCCCATCAGTACCCCAAGTTTTAGGCCTACCAGTTGACATCTAACTAAATGCTAAAGAGATCATTATTAGCAGTCACATGGAACAAGACACTCAGGTACCTAGTTCCTCAGCTTTAGAGTTCTAACTACAATATACTCTAGGATTTCCGGCTATGTGGAGAGGTTTCTTAGGCCTACTTTATTTAAAAAAGATTATGGGGAAGACATTAAAACTTAGTATTTTGTTTTTACCCTCTTAATATCAAAGTACAAACTTACTGTTTTACAACTGTGACTATTCAATATACATGGTTTTTATGCTGCTTTTAGAAAACTAGCATCCTATGCATTTCCCCATTAACCACAAATTCCAACATTACTTTAAAAAAAGACAGGAAACTCAATTTTTATCTTTATTTCTTGCTGATTAATTATTATCTTTTTGGCTGTGCTGGGTCTTCCTTGCCACGCATGGGCTTTCTCTTCATTCCAGTGTGCGGGCTTCTCACTGTGTTGGCTTCTCTTGTTGCGGAACACAGGCTTGGCAGTTGGGGCGTGAGGGACCTAGAACGTGTAGGCTCAGTAGTTGTGGCACAGGGGCTTAATTGCTCCTCAGCATGTGGGATCTTCCAGGACCAGGGTCAAACCTATGTCCCCTGCACTGCCAGGCAGAATTTTAACCACTGGACAACCAGGGAAGTTCCAAACGTTAGTTTTAAGAGTAACATAATATTCCACTCAGTAGAAACTCTTTCATTTATTTCCAACACACATTTATTAATCACTTGTGTTAGTTTCTCAGTCATGTCCAACTCTTTGCAACCCCATGGTCTGTCCACGGAATGTTACAGGCAAGAATACTGGAGTGGGTTGCCATTCCCTTCCTCAAGGGATCTTCCTGTTACTGTATGCTAAAAACTGTGGATTGACTGGGAGATAACCACTCATTTGCTAGACTATGAGTGATACTTTGTCCAAGACCCCATGCTAGTCCCTGGAGGTATAGTGAGTAAGACAGATCATTCTCAAGCCAGGGTTGGTGAGGGGGATTTGGGGAATGATTACAATTAGTAGATGCAGTATTAAAGTCCAAGGAATTAACCAGGAAAGGTTAACATGGTTATAGCACAGTATGGAAAAACAGACAAGGGCAGACTAAGGTGAGGGCAACAAGCCACCTGATTTTAGCACTGGTAGTCCTAAATCCCAGCAAATACGTCAGTTGCATCCACGCAAACCACAATGACAGCTGGTCATCCAGGTAGGAAATATAGGGGGAGAACAGAGCATGGATATGGACTGAAAACAAGTCTAAAGTAGTAGCAAAACAAAGATCCAACAGACAGAAGATCTGATGAGTGAATTTAGGATTTCAGAAGTAGAGGTATGACTGTGGATACCTGAGGTGGAGTAGAGCTTAAAGGTCACCCACCAGTACTGAGGGACCAAACGACCAACAAGTCTTGCCTGACTCCTTCCAAAACATATCTCAATCCGTATGCTTCTACATATTTTGTCAACATCCTGATCCAAATGACCATCATTTCACCTGGATTACTGTTAGCCTCCACAATGATCTCCCTTTTTCTAGTCTTCCTCCTCCAATTTACTTGCCATGTAACAAGCAAAGTAACAGCTTAAAAATTATCACCAGATTCACTTTATCCACCACTGTCTAAACCAGGGGTCCCCAACCTCTGGGATCTAATGCCTAATGATCTGAGGTGGAGCTGATGTAATGATAACAAAAATGAAGTGCACAATAAATGTAACATGCTTGGATCACCCTCAAACTAGCCTCCTCTATGGAAAAATAGTCCTCCATAAAACCGGTCCCTGATGTCAAAAGGTTGGGGACTGCTTGACCACACAGCACCTCGCTAGAACAATGCCCCAGATGTTGAAGGCATTACTTATTTTCAGAGGATCAAGAACTATTTTGAGATACTAGATAGGTACTGGCGTCTTTAGGGAAAGCCCTGAATGTCTCCCAGGACAATGGCACAAGTACAGGCTTAGAAAATGGTACCCAAGTTCTCTGGATAATGAAGAAACAACAGGTAATAGCTGTGAAGAAAAAAGCCCAAGTATCTAGGTTGAGGACAGAGGCCTGACAAACAAGGGATTTTATTCTCAAGTAAAAGAAGGCAGAACACATCCACCTGGGGGAGCTACTACAGAAGGTACAAGACTTTCTCAGGGAGAGCACTGTGGCTCACTACAGTGTGAGCAACAACCATGGATGTCAAGGACTGATTTACTTATTGCTGCACTGGGTTGCTATGCATGGGCTTTCTCCAGTTGTGGTGAGTGGGGGCTACTCTCCTGATGCAGTGCGAGGGCATCTCATTGCAGTGGCTTCTCTTGTTGGAGCATGGGCTTAGTTGCCCTGCAGCATGTACAACTTTCCCGGACCAGGGAACCCACATCCCCTGCAGTGGCAGGGGTATTTTTAACTGCTAGACCACCAGGTAAGTCCCCTACAGACTGGTTTTAAGGAAGTGGTACGCAACCTTAGCAGCACATTAAAAAATCACTTAGAAAACCTTTAAAAATATTCAGATGCCCAACTACTACTTCTCCCAATTAAGTCAGAATCTTCGTGGGTGGGATCCAAGCATAAATAAGCCTTCCTTCCTTACCCTATGCTTTCTTGGGTGCAGTCAAGCTTAAGAAGAACTATTTTGAAGTCCCTGAACATTCTGGGGAGACTATTTCAGGACACTTATCAACCACTGACATAGAAATGTTAATTAGTTTGATCTAACATTTTTAAATTTAGAAAAAAATTCCATTTCAAAAAGAGGCATTTCTTAAGAAATACATATACTCTATCTCTCTACAGTAATTCCAACTTCCCAGTTCATTATTACTGAAAAGCAGAATATTCTATTATTAAATATTCCATTACTAAGTCTATTTGGAATTAATACTGGGCCTAATGTTATCAGCACCTAGTATATACATGTGTGCTCAGTCGCCAAGTTGCGTCTGACTCCTGGCAACCTCATGGTCTCAAGTCTGCTAGGCTCCTCTATCTATAGGATTTTCGAGACAAGAATACTAGACTGGGTTGCCCTGCTCTCCTCCAGGGGATCTTTCCCACCCAGGGACTGAACCTGGGTCTGCTGCATTGCAGGTGGATTCTTAACCACTAAGCCACCTGGGAGGTCCTCAGTACATACTATGAATGAAATGATAGGTTCTACTTAAACCCATGTAAATCTTGCCTTGATGCTACCACACTTACTTCCACCAGAAGTTAAATTTTAAAATACATCTTGACACTTGAGTACCTGCAAGATTATAGTCTATATGAATGATAAAAAGTTGTCATTAATGACTGCCTTTTTAAAAATATTATTTCCTGTGATTACTGTTTCTAAACTGGAGTATAATTGCTTTACAATGTTGTGTAGTTCCTGTCACACAGTGAAGTGAATCAGCTATGTGTGCTGTGCTTAGTCACTCAGTTATGTTCAACTCTTTGTGACCCCTTGGACTGTAGCCCGCCAGGCTCCTCTGTCCATGGTGATTCTCCAGACAAGAATACTGGAGTGGGTGGCCATGTCCTCCCTCCAGGGGATCTTCCCAACCCAGGGATCTACCCAGGTCTCCAGCACTGCAGGCGGATTCTTTACTGTCTGAGCCACCAGGGAATCAACTATATGTATACATAAATCCCCTTCCTCTCACCCCACTCCCCATCTTACCTATCTAGGTCATCAGAGAGCATGGAGCTGAGCTTGTAACTGCCTTAAATCCCTTATAATCTACTCAAAATTTCTATTCAAATCATAAAAGAAAAGTCTAAATGCTATTTGTTCCTTTTAGGTATTTCAAATTTAGATAAATCACAATGATAAACACTATCTACCTTCAATTTTATTTTTTAGTCTTTAACTTGTTACAATATTGCTTGTGTTCTATGTTTCAGTTTGTCTTTTTTTTTTTTATACCAGTGGCACCCCACTCCAGATTTTCTTGCCTGGAAAATCCCAGGGATGGAGGAGCCTGGTAGGCTGCAGTCCTTGGGGTCACCAAGAGTCAGACAGAACTGAGTGACTTCCTTTTCACTTTCATGCATTGGAGAAGGAAATGGCAACCCACTCCAGTGTTCTTTCCTGGAGAATCCCAGGGATGGGGGAGCCTGGTGGGCTGCCATCTCTGGGGTCACACAGAGTCGGACACGACTGAAGTGACTTAGCAGCAGGCATGTGGGAACCTAGCTTTCTGACTAGAATCCAACCCACACCCCCCTGCACTGGAAAGCGAAGTCTTTAACCACTGGACCGCCAGGGAAGTCCCAACAGTAATACATTCTTGTAAAAAAAATTTTAGCAGCAGATAAAACTAAATATCCCTTCTGACCACTCTCCAGAATTCTACTTTTCTTGGGAAAAATAACCAACCATAGCATTCTGAGGTATATCCTTCCGAAGTCTCATTTTAAAACCTTATATACATATTATATTCCCACAGAAACGTAATAGTTTTCTTTGCATTTTTAAACTAGAAGCAATATTAAGGGAAAAGCAGCCTCCTCAGAGTTCATAATGCATATACATACAGACCAGGTCAATTTCTCACACTGGAAGTAAAAGTACTTCCTGAAGGATTAGGATACAAGGAGTGTGTACTGAAATGTATATCCCAGTACCTGCTCCCTTGTATCCGTATGCAGGCGTGTTTCCTGAAAGAAGATTCCATGAAGTGGACCTATGAGCATATACAGCCGTTTGTACTATTTTTATGTTGACACTACCACACTGTCCTCCGAAAAGGAAAGGCCACTGTAAAAGATAAAGTGAACACTCTCACCCTGGGGAAGTCAAAGCTTGCTCCTCCCTTCCCAGCAAATTTTAGACCAGAAAAATTATAATTAAATCCCGAAGAAATCAGTAGTATATATCAGATGCAATCCAGCCAACTATTAAGTATATTGTAATAAATAGTCAAGCTTATAAAGGACCAGTTTAAAACACACTTAAAAAAAAATTCTCTCAATTTACCAGCGCTCAGATGATCACTACACAAAAAGATGAAATTCCCAGAAGAGCATAACAAAAAAGACTGCAGACATCTTGTTAAAGATTATTCTACAGTCAGGAAAACTAATCATAGAAATGTCTGAGAGAAGCTGTGCTATCACAAGGAGTCAGGCCTTATAAATCCCAGAAGCACCTAACGCAAGCCCCCTCTACGGGTCACCCAAAGGGACCGCTAATGAGTCACCACCTTTAGTGTCCAAGCCTCTACCAACCACCAGTTTCAAAGACAGGTATACAACTTCAACTCTCTGGTTTAATACTCAAAGTAAATGGCAGAACCAGACTTTCAAGGTAACTTAATTAACATTAAACATTAAAAAAAAATTTAATAACTACCTTTTCACTCTCATGGTATTCTAACTCCCAAAACTGAAAGCCTCAGGTCATCTGAATTATTCACAGAAGCAAAAGCAACACCCCTCCCAAACTTCTATTTCCCCTAAAACACTTCTCAAGGACTTCAAAGTCTCAGCTAATATAATTAATATTTGAAAAAAGAATGAAGATCAAGTTCTAAAAATTAGTGTAACTAGCACCATATTGCTTTATTGGACCCCTACTGAAATTCAGTCAAATGATACAGATTGATATGAATTAAATCAAGGTAGTACCTTCCCAGAACAAAGTCAAAACTGAAACAAGTTATTCCATTTAATAAGAGCTTATCACAAGTAACTGTGGAAAGTTAAAATTTTTTACATGTCCTAAAATTTTAAAACTTAAAGATTCACCCAAAGGACAGTAACCTTCAGAAACAATAACTTATTATAAACATCCTCTCAGCATTCTGAGTTCAGATTCAGAAATCTCATTTTATTTTCAACCTACTATAAAACCATCAGGTAATAAGGTCAGTGACCTATAGACTTTAATATTTTTTATAGTTTTATATTCTTAGATATGGACTATCCCTAACCACCATAACAGTGTGACTGCTACTGCCGCTAAGTCGCTTCAGTCGTGTCCAACTCTGTGCGACCCCATGGACGGCAGCCCACCAGCCTCCCCCGTCCCTGGGATCATCCAGGCAAGAACACTGGAGTGGGTTGCCATTTCCTTCTCCAATGCATGAAAGTGAAGAGTGAAAGTGAAGTCACTCAGTCATTTCTGACTCTTAGAGACCCCATGGACTGCAGCCTACCAGGCTCTCCATCCATGGGATTTTCCAGGCAAGAGTACTAGAGTGGGTTGCCATTGCCTTCTCCATAACAGTGTGAAATTGCAAACAAATCAGACTGAAAACAGATCAATAGATCAACAAAGCCAATATTTTTCAAGGAAAGCAAATAAAACAAAACATGAACAAGAGATTCTTCAGCCATTCTGAATTTCCTTAAGGATATGCAATAGTGATATCATTTCTATGTAATTTACACAGCAGAAAAAGCTATGCAACACATTTATGCATTTTTACATTTTAAATAAAAAACAGGCAATGTATTTATGCATTTTATTATTAAATCAAGGAAAACATGGTTAACCTGTAAGAATATGGCCTTCTCAATTTTACCATACCAACAAAAGCTATTTTCATTTCTTTGTATTCCCTTCCAGTTTACAAGTGGCCACCATCTCAATCTGTGTCCTAAAGTTCCGAATACTGATCCAGTTTCCTATATCAATGTAAACTGTTGTATAATATGCTCCTGAACGATCTATCCATGTATTATTATTTATTTGAATCATTTTCTTTCAGGAAATTTTCAATTGTCATTACAGTGTTAACATTTTTTGTTTTCTACATACTACTGGACCAACTACTGCCCAACTTGTTATGCAGTAATAAATGGGAAGATCGTACCCATTCTCAGCTCTTTCAGGTATGAAGTGTTATCTTCTGATTTAACTGACACTTTTCATTTAGAGTTCAGACTTTTTATTCCATGTTTATATAGCATCAGGTATTTCTTCTCCTATACAATGTGTCCACACAAACTAGATATCTTTCTATTAAAAATCTGGTAATTCTAGTGTTCATTAGAACTCTAGTTCAAGTAAATTTAACATTTCATATTTTAATCAGTTGAATATGAATACATCTTCTACCAATATAGCCATAAAGACATGAGAAGCAAACAAAAAAGTAATTTTTGCATTTTACTTCTCAGTTTAAGTGAAAAATTAAAGACATCTGAAAAGTTTTTTAAGACTCCATGCTTCTACTGCAAGGAATTTTGCATACTGCTCAGTGTGACCAAAAAAATAAGTAAAAATAAATAAAATGCCTGTAGGGTCAAACAACCACGTTAGGTATCCTGGTTAGGCATGGAAAGATATTTCAAAATATAAAATAAAAAGCACAGTAAGTTTGCAATAATGAAGTTTTTCAATAACCTAAGACATTCATTTTGCTTCATACTGCCTTTATGGATAGAAAAGTTTTTTAAGTTCGTGATAAATATGTGACCAGATTTTTATTTTGGTGTCATACATAAGGTAGGACATATTACTAAGCTCTAGAAGCAAATGAATCTTGAATTAATTATCTCCAACTACCAAATCTTTCTTCATAAACTTAGTCTTTCATTAATTATACTGATCAGATGCCGCTAATATTTTATGAAATATTTCAGTCATTTTTTATTTAAATTCTGTATTCAAAAGTCCCCTGGAGAAGGGAAAGGCTACCCACTCCAGTATTCTGGCCTGGAGAATTCTGTGGACTGTACAGCCCATGGGGTCAAAAAGATTTGGACAGGACTGAGCAACTTTCACTTTCACACTTTGCTTTTTGATTTAGGGTCTAATGGAAAGAAAAAGATCAGGGATGAGGGGAATCCTAAAATTCTATCAAGAGAATATGTGATGTTTTCCCATCTGTTTCTGTCAAATAACCATCTTACTTCTGACCAAAATGAACATTAAAAAACTTATATTTTAAATTATTTATTTATGACCGTTCACGAGCTTTCCCTAGCTGCCCCAAGCAACTAGAGAAATAACTACTCTTTGTTGGTATGTGTGAGCTTCTATTGCAGTGGCTTCTCTTGTTGGGTAGCACAGGCACTAGGGCGCCCAGACTTCAGCAGTTGTGGCATGTGGGCTCAGTAGTTGCCTCATGCGTGTGGGATCTTCCCAGATCAGGAACTGAACCTGTGTTCCCTGCACTGGCAAGCAGATTCCCAGTCTCTGGACCACCAGGGAAGTCCTGACCTTTTCTTTAAAGCAGTATGCCTCACTTGCAACAGGCTGGCCTACATCTCTACCAACAAACATACCCATGTGCATGAATTAAACAGTCCCAATTGTTTCTGCGTAGGAAAAAAAATGTTAATCTACTAAACTGAGAAATGTTGCTATATACACAGTTAAAAATTTTTCACAAGAATCCATCCTGAATGAGATTCATCCTCACTGAGTCTGATCTCTTCTCTCATCTGTGAAAGGTGACTTAGCCTTGAGGACCTTTAAAGTTCTTTTCATCACTTAAAAGGGCTTCCCTCATAGCTCAGTTGGTAAGAATCCGCCTGCAATGCAGGAGACAGACCCCTGTTGGATTCCTGGGTAGGGAAGACCCACTGGAGAAGGGATAGGCTACCCACTCCAGTATTCTTGGGCTTCCCTTGTGGTTCAGCTGGTAAAGAATCTGCCTGCAATGCAGGAGACCTGGGTTCGATCCTAGGTTGAGAAGATCCCCTGAAGAAGGGGAAGGCTACCCACTCCAGTATTCTGGCCTGGAGAATTCCATGGACTGTACAAGCCATGGGACTGCAAAGAGTCGGACACGACTGGAGTGACTTTCACTTTCACCACTAAAAAGCTTTTTTATTGGAAGTCAAAGCCCCCCAACAGATAGCAGGCAACATTGCTAGTTTACAGATGATGGGCAGCAGAGAAAGACAATTAACCTGATAGCCACTAGCACAAAAATTCTAAAATCTTCCCTATCTGGAGCTTACAAGTTCAATCTCCTGACTAATCCAAAACCCTGCTACAGAGCAATAACAAATCCCTACAACAACAACACTATTTAGACAAACTTAAATAGTGAAAATAGCACATATAAGGAGAGTATAAAAATTTTTGGTTGAATGTATTCCAAAGACAAATGTACACTGTCACAGTTACCAGTATTACTGACACTCCATAACTTGTGTGAACTACACTTTGCATGACTACGTTATCTACTGTTTATCTTTCAGAGGCACTCTAGAAAAAAGGTTGTCAATCTTCTTTCAGGCCTCTCGACAACAGAAAGGTAAAAGTTCCCATTGGTGGTAGTAACTAAATGACTAAGGCAGAGGTGGGGACAGGGTGTGCCAGAGTGACTGGTCAGCTGGTCATGTATAGTTTAGAAAATACCCAGATGCAGATATATCTGTCACTGCTTTATTCATCCATTCCAAATCACAATACCAATAAATCAATGGGCAACAGCAACTTTGTACTGTGAAAAAATTAAGCAGTCAGTCCTAGATTGCTTTTTCCAGTCCTTTCAGACCTCACTCACCCCAGCCATTTACTGGCTACCAGACCTCTCTCTACTTCAGTCTCTGCTACAACTTTTGCTCCAGAAGTTGAAATCCCCTTCACAGTTATATTCTATTTCAGATTTCACTTGTCCAGTGGACTGCAGGTTGAGGTTTTTTCACAAAAGGATGATAATGAGAAATGGTAAGGAAAAAAGGTGCAAATAAGAGAAACAGCTCTAAATATAAAGAAAATAGTAAAAGGAGGGGGGTTGATTCTATGCCAAACGTAACTTCTCCTACTTCTCAGCACCCTCAAGAGAGACCGCCTCTCCACCATACATTAATCCAAACCCAATGTCTCCTGGTTTTCCTTAAAGTTTATCTCCTCAAAACTAAATAAATACTCAACAAGTAACTGACAAACCTGACTTACAATAAAACCAGGAAAAAGAATACCGAACAAGAGTTATCTCAAGTGCTCTTCCAGTGCCCGTCCTTCTTTTTATAGCATGAGTTTCACCTTAGTTCTACTGCCCGTATTTGCAGACACAGAACTCTTGATTCTGACAGAGAAACAAAGGCAGAGTTGGGGGAGGGGGGAAATTTGTGTGTCCAAAAAGATCTGTTCACCTTTTTAGTGTTTCCTCATTAAGTCAACTCAAAGACAACTGCACTACTGATTCATGCCTGGAAGATCACAAAATACACCCAGGCAGACAGCCTTGATCAAGGTAGCTATGAGGATAAAAAGAAAGGCATTTTAACAAGCTGTAATGAACAATATAAATGTCAGTTACGCTTTATTAGAATATTTTAGAGCTCGTTCTCTGGATCATGATTTACACTATCTTAGAATACACAGAAAATGAACTGGGGTTTTCACCTCACTAATCTTATTTGAGAAGCAAATGCAGTTAGCCACATCCAATATTGAAGAATAATTACTGTTTCCTCCTCCAGGACAGAGTGAGACAACAGTATGTGACATGAATAGGAAGCTTTCAAGCAATCAGAACAAAAATTATACTTTCTTTTACATAGCTGAGGATTCTGCAATTCAGTCTGGCCTCAATTCATCTGCATCTTTCATTACTAACACTACCTCAGAAGAGAGGGAGGCTGTGCAGTAAGACTAGAACACTGGGCTTAAAGTCTATACAACTAGGCAATCTGAATTCAGTCACTGTAGCCAAGTCTCTTTACCTTTCTGAGGTGTGGTTTCTATCTATGAGGATAACTGTTTCATAAGCTTGTTTCATAAGTGACAGTATGATGAAAACAGTATGTTGTACCATGCTGGCCCCACAACTGCTTGTTCTTGATATTCAAATTACCTTTATGGAAATGAGTCAAACAACCTTTTAAATTAAACACACACACACAGACTCACAAAAATATATTACCCATTTCATATAGGAATTTAACCTTGGTCAAGTATTTTGCAGGTCATCCAACCAGAAGGAAGACTCATACTGCATTTTATTTATAGTGCTTGTACAGCAATAGAAAATAGCATGCCTAGGTAAAGAACTCCTCTGGATACAAACAACATTCTCCACAAGTTTGGTAAGACATGAAAGCACAAGGCCAAAAACCATACCTAAATGAAACCACTGCTGAACAAAACAAGACTGTTTACTAGCGCTAGGCACACAACATCATCCTTGGCTTTGATATAGATCACATCCTGGGGGGAGAAAATCTTAACTAGTTAAAAGCATAAAAACCATATTCACTCTTGTTTATAAATACACACTTTTCTTCTCATAACTAAAGAAATTATGAATTAGCCATCTCCACCAAGTATCTTTTCTTTAAAAACAAAAAGGGAAAAAAGAAAAAAACTATAATACTAATCAAAGTTTTTCCTTCAAGGTTTTCAAAATCTGTAGCCTTCACTAGATGCACTACTAGTCATACAAATACTAATAGTGAAAAGAGAACTTTTCTCTTTCACTAAAGAGAGTTGAACAAAAGATGGTAAGTCATGTACTTTAACTTGTCTCGTCTACCTAAAAAACTGCCTTCAAATTAACTTAGCTTGAAAGATTAATAGAACTCTAAGACTTGGAATACTTAACAAGTTAAAAACATTTTGAAAGCTGTGTGGTTATCTCCCTGAAAGGATCCAAGACTTAGAAATCTAGCTTCAAGTATTTTTTCCTTTTTTTTGGCTCTAAGAATTAAAATCTTGATGCAGTAAATGAGCAATGGAGAATTAAGCATAAATTGATTAATCTCACCACATCTAAATTTTACAAAGGTGGGAAACAATGGCCATTTACCAAATAGATCAAGCTTCAGCACCCCACTGTAACTCCAGTAGTATCTTCTGTTGTCTCCAACAAGAACACTCTACCTCGTGGTCCACCTACGACTGATTTCCAACTAGATTCAGTCTCCTTGAGGATAAGCATGATTATTTTTCATTCTTCTCATAAAAGCAAGCAGTCATGGATATCTAGTAAGTTTTCAGTATTTAAATACAGTACTAATTTAAAATAGAACCGTACTATCTCAGATTAACAAGAACCTTGGGACATCTGTTTTAATTCTAGCTTATAGACAGGAGGCCCAAGTGAAGTGGCTGCCTCAAGGTCAGACACAATTACTTGGTGGCAGAAAGAGGACTAGTGTCCAGGTCTATCGCACATTTCAGTGGGCTTCTAATTACATCCTTGCTCTCTTGCAATGTTTTCTACGCAAATGACTAGTCACCGAGCCAACTGCTGACTCAAAGTCATTATACAGAGTAAGAACTCAACCCTAGAAGTCATTAAAATCATCACTTACAGTAGTACCTAAACACTAAGACCTAACATTATACATTAAGTGATCCTTAAAAGTCTATTTCTAACCCTTTAAAACAAATGTCATCCACATGAATTAAGGATCAAGAAGCAACAGAAGACTACACTGCTCCTATTAAAATTCAGCTCAGTGAGATGATGTGCCACCTCATCAACTAGCAGTTTCTGTCGAAGCTTGGGAATAAACATATCTGAATTAGACTCACTTAAATTGCAATTACTCACAGAATAGTATCTGAAACAGCCTGTTTTAGGAGCATATACATCAAACTCACATTAAACCGCAAGTCAGCATAATTACTGTCTAATAATTACCTTCACTATTCCAGAAAGGCTGACATTCCACAATTCTGTGAAACTAAAATGAGATGCTACAAAGGTAATTTTGAGAAGGTTAAGCTGAAGCATTCATGGTGGAGCTCATCATTTTCTCTACTTTAGAAAACTGAATTATAGGACTTAAATCCAACAGGCTACCTGTTTCCCCAACTCCGTGGGAAAAAGAAATTGGAATTAGGTAACTTAAAATGCATTTGCTGAAACAGACTACAACATTCCAATCTCAACATCTGTGAGATAAATTATTTTAACACTAAGCACAATGTCTGGAATACAGTAAAAGCTCAATCAAGATATATTATTATTACTATCACTATTTAAAGTCACAAATACACAACTTTTCCAACAAGGAGCTAGGACACAATATTTGCTGCTCTTTCAGTTCATGGTGCTCATTTAAAAAATAAATGGCAAAATGCCAAGTACGTTAGGATTAGAGAAGGGTTTCACACTACCCAATTTGAGTCAGCATATAAATCATAAACTGACACTTGATTTCCAATCCAAAGTTCCTTATGGAGTATGACTCACCAAATTCTCCATTTCTTCCAACTATGAAAAAGAAGTTACACTCCTCCCTATAACTACCACCTCTGACACTCGTAGGTTCGAGATCCATCTTAAAATTCTTTGAAAACACACCTTAAGTCTCCAGAAGAGAGAGACAGTACTTAAAGCTGTGGGGCCTTTAGGTAGGACCTGGGATCTGGTCTACAAGCTTGCCTTTCGGGGAGCCTCTGGACAGCTCTGGACCTGAGAATTAGGCCAGAGAACCAGTAAAAAAAAAGCCTCTTACTCACCTCAGAGAAGAGTTCCATGCCCCATTCCCAACCCATAGAACCCAAGTTCTCTTACCTAAACCTTCCCAACCCATAGAACCCAAGTTCTCTTACCTAAACCTTCCCCAACTCCGACCCACAGGGTCTAGCTCCCCCCAGCCATCTCTCCCCGCGCCAAGGCCGGGAAGCTCTAAAGCCCCGGAGTTGAGTGAACGGCGCCATTTTAGGCGGCCGTGGCAGCGACAACCAATCCCTGCGCGGGAGGCAGGGGGCGCCGGGTCGCCCGGGAGCCGCCTCCGGGCCGTGCCGGGCGCGGGTCCGGGAGGCTCGGGGGGCCGGGGCCTCCGCCATGTTGCACCCTCCCCACGGCGCCCTCTTTCTCGAGAAGGCTCTGCCCGCCGCGGCTCCCCCATCCGAGATGTAGCTCACCTTCTCGCAGAGGCTCTTAACCTGGGACTCAGACAGCTGCTTGCAGTCGTTCAGCTGCTCGATCCACTGGTCCAGCTCCTTGGTGAACACCTTCTCGTCCATGATGCCACCCGCCCGAACCGGCTGCCGCTCCGCGCTCCTCCCGCGCCGCCGCCCGCACACGGGCCACACGCACACGCCGCCGCCGGTTCCCGGGGTATTTGTGAGGGTACTGGCGGTTGCTCGGCGCTAGCGCTGGCCCTCTGGCTCGCCCCTCTGTGCTCGGCCACCGGCCGCTGCCCTCCTCCACTCGCTCTAGCCCCGAAGCTCTGCTCTCTGTAATGGCGGCCGCCGGCGTGGTGACGTCACGCCCGGCGTCAGGAGGCGGCAGGGTGCGGAGGGGTAGAAGGGCCGGGACCGGAGCTGCGCAACTGCAGCGCCAGCCACGATCCGTCGCCAGACTCGCGAGGTAGGGCTCGACGCGCAGGCGCAAAGCAGCCCGCTGGTTACTGAGGCACCTTGGCCTTTAGGGCGTGGTCCTCTAGCAGGGAGGGGCCGAGGGAAGGGAAGTCCGAGACCGAGTAGGGGCCTGGCTTGCTGCTGGGATGTAGGCTAATCCCAGAGCACTAAATCCTGCGCTGCGCGGGCGTGAACGTGGCGCAGGCGCGGTTGGGGTGCGAGGATGGCTCCTTGCAGCTGGAGACTTCTTCCCTAAGGTGATACCCTTCGGCTTTTCACCTGGCGACTAAAGTCAAATTAAGGAAACTAGAAATGCGACCGCATGGTTCCTGCATGATACAACAGTACTGAAATTGCGTGGAATTCTTGCATCTTGGGGGCAAGAATGGGCGCCGAGTGGTAGCGTGGTTGGAGTAGCCACTTCCTCCTCCGGGCGCGGTCGGCACCTTGTAATTAGGTCACTCGTAGGCGGAGGAGGGTGTACCTGTTGGGGGAAGGCCGCGCGGTGCACCTGATTCCGCCCCCCGCACACACCTGTCCCCAGGCCTAGATTCCGGCCCAACAGCTGGGGCCTCGTAGCACTCCTGGCTCCGCACGCACCGCGAAGCCTCTCCCCTTGTAGCGTCTCTCCCCAGGTGTGCGTCTCCCTCCGACTCTAGTTATTCCAGGGAAGGAGAAACGCTCCCCCCAAACTCTCTCTCAGAGTGGGTAAACGCTCCGCCCACTCTGGCCTTCATTCTCAAGGGAAAGCTGCGAGGAGGTGAACGCACCCGTCCTGCCCGCGACCCTGTTAGAAGCAGCTAAGATCCCCGCTTTAAAGAAAGCTCAGATACCTTAGGATCGGACCTCCGTCTAGCTATGAATCTCTTTGAGATTTATTAAATGTTTTCACATTTCGTTGTCCCTGCATTCACAGAAATACTTGGCTCCGTAGAGTGCCAACTATGTGCTAGATCCATGCCTGGGAGACAGAAGGATCACCCAGACAGACAAAATATCTTACCCTGGTGGCACATGTATTCTCCCAACAGTATTTCCTAGAATGGTCTGGGGACAGATAGGCAGAAGAGCTATTATGGTGTCCACAGCACCTGAGAGACAGCTTTCTAAAGGACATTAAACCTCAAAGGGCAAGGCCAGAGCTGGACCTAGTCCCTGTCTTCTAGACTGCTTACCCACCCCCACCCCCTCATAGCAGCTGACCCAAGCACGCAGCAAAGTGCTGGAGGAGAGCTCTCACTCAGCAGCCCTGAGGACGTCAGGCCGACCTCCAGACGACAGACAAGGCTGTAGAAGACCGCTGAGGGTAGATCAGTCAACATGGGACTAAAAATTCTTCATCCAAAGACAGCCTGTTTGGCGAAGCTGACTGACTTGGTCTACCCCGGAGCTGGAAATTGCAATTTCGCTTTCCCAATTTCTGACTATGTTTTGCAATTAACATCCTCAAACACAGAGGAGTAAGAGTTAAGATCATGTGGAATGAACGGAGGGAAAAAGAGCATCACTTGGTGTCCATAATTATAAAGACATGCCCAGTGTGCTATCTTATTCACCACTGCCCTGTATTTGTGTGAAAAGTGGTCCTGTCTCATAAGGCAAGAAGCAGACTGGCACTCAAAAAAGAGAAGGGACTTGCCCAAGGTACTGCTCAGGATTTAAAACTTCATACTTCCAAGTGCAAGGTGTCAGCCACACTCACACAACTGACCTCTAAAGATTGAAATATGGAGCAAGGTCAGTATAATTACCCTTTGCCTGACTTTTCTTATCTAAAAAGATGCGGGTGATGTTAGTTTGGCAGATTAAAAAGTACTGAGTGCCCAATATGTGCTAAAATTATAATAAGTGGGTTTTTCCAAAATGCTGTGAGCTCCTTGTTGGTAGCATTAATGTAGGTATTATTTTCTCTTGACGCATATGACCTGGCTCACCACCACCACAAAAAGGGAAGATATAATTATATATACTTAAAACATCCTGCCAAATAATTAGATGCCATGACTTAACATCTTAAGGAATGAATTCTAGGAAGCTCTTATTAGCATTCAAGCAGTGAAGTAAAGCATATATGATTATAAACAGTACAGAACTAAATCAGAATATCATTTTCTTAGAAGAATTTTTTTTTTTTGCTCTGTAGAATTGAAAATAGCCAATGGATCTGAAAATTCAGCTTGATTTATCTGATCTTGGCTAATTAGACCTGTCTCAATTCTAGAGCTGAGGAATACCTGAAACAAAAAATTAAAAGCAAGCTGAAAAGAACTGTCCTTTTTATTTCTTGGCAAAAACCAGAGGATGAATAAAGCAAATATGCTAAAAAGATCTTTGCCAAGATGGCAAATTCAGTATACAGTGAGTCTGAGTGTTGCCTAAACATAGCTACAAATAAAAATCATCTGATGACAGGGGCAGGGTATGAGGAAGATAACCTTGAGCAAATAGCTTTATAAAAGGCACTCTTAGTCAAGGTATAAAAATTGACATTAAACTTCCCTGGTGATTCAGATGGTAAGGAGTCCACCTGCAATGCAGGAGACCTGGGTTCAATCCCTGGGTTGGGAAGATCCCCTGGAAGAGGAAATGGCAACCCACTACACTATTCTTGCCTAGAAAGTCCCATGGCTGGAGGAGCCTGGCAAGCTACAGTCCACGGGGTCGCAAAGAGTTGGACATGACTGAGCGACTACATTTCTTTCTTTCTTCCTATGGAGAAGAAATGAGACGTATTTTATTTGTTGGTACTTCTCCTGGCCTTGGGTTAGGTTTATTTTGTTGTTTCTTTCAGTTCTCTGACGTCTGAATTTACTAAGACAGAAAGTTGAGCTGTATAGGTAAGAAATAGCATCTGGCATCAGATGGATCAGCTTTGAATTCTGGTTCTGCAACTGCCTAAATGTGTAAGGTTAGGTAAGCTATCTAACTTTTCTGAGTTTTCTAATCCATAAAGTGGGAATCATTTTAATAGCCAAATAAGAGGATTTTCCTGAGAATTAAATGAAATTATAGACGTAATACACCAGAAAGTATATAATAAATATCCAGTAAGTATTATTTCTAAGTGGTCTCTGATTCTAAATATCCTTTAGTGTCAGTTGGAGCCCTTCAATGCCTGCCATGAAATACATACTGGTCTTTGGAAACAGAACATAACTATCAAAAACACCAGATAGGGATTCCCTGGTGGTCCAGTACTTAGGACCCCACGCTTCCACTGTGGGGGGCACAGCTTTAATCCCTAGTTGGAAACTAAGATCCCGCAAGCTGTGTGTCTTATAGGTTTTTCCACACAATACCATTGTGGAAAATGAGGAAGTGGGAGGAAGTCCAAGGAAAGAGAGTAGAGATGGAACAAAAACTACATCCTCTCTCTTTCCCTGCCAGCAAGCAAATGATCAGAAAGTTTGTTGTACAAAGAGTAAGTCACTTAGGAATGAATCCAGGAATTAATTCAGTTCGTCAGTCCTATGCTCCTCTCAGCTAGAATCTTCTACCTGAAAAAGGTGCCATATCTGACAACACGCTCTTTGCAGCAAGGCCTTCTATGCCCCAGAAACCTCAAAACAGACCCAGGAAGTCAACAGCTTAGTGGCTCTGCCTGTGAGAAGCCTGCCATGCTCTGATTGACTGGGCCTGCCCAAGGATTTCTGCACCTAGGATATGCAATGATGCTTTCGCATCTATCCCTATTCCTCTCCTTCCTGGTTTCCCCCCAAAATTAAATTTATATTGCCATTTCACCTGAAATTAGAATTCGATAGATGTGGCCCAAATTTTGTGACCAGGAACTTTGCCATAGAAATAAATCAGCCATTTTCCTTAGCTACTGCAGTTTGGCTGAAGAAAAAAGAGAAATGACCATGTCCCCCAGGAATGTCCATGACATCCAGATACCATTCTCAGTTACAGAGAAAATATTTTTTTCTGTTAAAGGGAAAAAAAAAAAAATCTGAAATGAAAAGAAAATGTCATCACTCTGAAAGGCTGGGTAAACCTGAAGAATACTGTCATCAACTTTGCAGTTATTAAAAATCTTATCATAGAAGTATGTTTATTGACAGAACATTATTTGCAAGATATTTTAAGTGAAAAAAGTGCCTTTATAAAATAGCATGTATGATCTAGTCCTAATTTTATTAAATATATACTATAAATATCTGATTATAAGAGGCTTTAGAAAGATATACAGTGAAGTATTAATAACAGCAGTTGCTTCTAGTGAGCAGAATTGTTTTTTTATTTATTTATTTTGGCCATTCCAGCAGCTCCAGGCCTCCTTGCAGTGGAGGCACAGAGTCCTAACCATTCAACCATCAGGGAACTCCCTTTTATTTTCTTTTTACTTCATTGTCCTGTAATGAAAACATTGCTTTTATAATTGTGAAAAGAAAATCATATTATCTGAGTAAACATGACAAAGCACCTTTTAGGGGAACTGCAAGCCCAAAGTACGTGTAGCCAACAGTTCTAGTAAATATTCCACTGTGCCCTGGAATACTACTCAAGGGCCCCCACTTTCTTGTGAAAAGAAGTCTTGTCTCTCCTGTGACCTTCTCAAAAGTTCTCACAAAGTATTTCAATATGGCCTTTTTCCTGCCTTACCTCTCACTCAAAGCTCTTCTCCTCAGCTCTGTGGACTCCTTCTTCCCCCAGACCAATGCTGTGCTCATCCATTCCATTCCTACTTTGACCTCTTTGTTCAGCCTGTCCTTGCTTTCCAGATAGCCCCTTGTAGCTATATGAACCCTACTCAAGCCCTGCGTCCTCTGAGGAGTCTTCTCTGAGGACTCTAGATTTCTCTTGATTGGGAGTTCCTAGCCCCAGAATCTAGTGGAACCTCAGAGAGACCTGGCACTTGTCAGAGTAGAGATGTATGAATAGAGGACTTATTGGTGAGCCCACGGGAGGTGTTCCCTAAAGCCTCCTGCAAACACTGCCAAGGAGGGGGACATTTTGCGGGAGGCCAGAGTAAAAAAATCTTGTTCTTTGTTTTCCAGATTAACAGTTCATCAGGGCTCTAGCTTCATGCTAGGCAAAATTTAGAAATCAGATTCCCCAAAGAAAGTGGATTTGCAAGCATGCTGCTGCTGCTGCTAAGTCGCTTCAGTCGTGTCCGACTCTGTGCAACCCCATAGACGGCAAGCATAGAGGCATCTAAACAGGGCTTTCAAGTTAATTTGCAAAAATAGAATAGGACCATACTGCTCTCCTGTCTGATGGAAAGAAACAAACTTTCCCCTTACAGAGTGTTTGTGCTCTAAACACCAGGTAAGGAGACCCCTTGATTACCATGAACTTATGTGCTCCTCTTTTAAGTTCTCATTGTGGTGTATGGTAGTGGAATTGGTTCCACAAACAGGAGAATGACCAGTGTGTGCAGAAAAGAGAAAACTGATGGATAATGTAGTGCCAGCATGTTGACGGTTGTTTCTTAGAGGAAGGATGCTTATCAGCTGTCTCTATCTTTGGAGGAACAAGCAAGAGGAAATGAACTGCTGTCCTGTAGTAACAATTATTAAGTGAAAGTTGTTCAGTTGTGTCCGATTCTTTGTGCCCCCATGTACTATACAGTCCATGGAATTCTCCAGGCCATAAAACTGGAGTGGGTAACATTTCCCTTCTCCAGGGGATCTTCCCAACCCAGGGATCAAACCCAGGTCTCCTGCATTGCAGGCAGATTCTTTACCAGCTATGCCACAAGGGAATTCCAAGAATACAGGAGTGGGTAGCAAATCTTCCCAACCCAGGAATCGAACCGGGGTCTCCTGCATTACAGGCAGGTTGTTTATCAACTGAACTATCAGGGAAGCCCAACAATTATAAAGCCAGCATTAATTAAGCACTTACTATGTGTCAGGTACTCTTCTAAATGTTTTATATGTATTATATAATTTATCCCTCACCACTCATGCTGCTGCTGCTGCTGCTAAGTCGCTTCAGTCGTGTCCAACTCTGTGTGACCCCATAGACGGCAGCCCACCAGGCTCCCCCGTCCCTGGGATTCTCCAGGCAAGAACACTGGAGTGGGTTGCCATTTCCTTCTCCAATGCATGAAAGTGAAAAGTGAAAGTGAAGTCGCTCAGTCATGTCGGACTCCTAGCGACCCCATGGACTGCAACCTACTAGGCTCCTCCGTCCATGGGATTTTCCAGGCAAGAGTACTGGAGTGGGGTGCCATTGCCTTCTCCGCACCACTCATGAGGCAGGTACTATTATATAATATCCTCTTTTTACAGATGATGAAACTGAGGCACAAAGGGATTAAGTAACTTGTATAAATGTAAAATAACTGGTATTAAGTACCCAAACTCTTAACTCCTGGAGAGCCTTTAGCATCAGATCACGAGTAATTTTCACAAAAGGAAGAACTTGACCACTCAACCACCTGACATTTTCAATGCCTAACTGTCTCCAAGAATAGAGTCCTTAAAGACTGCAGGGAGTGGCCTGTGGTTCAACCCACCACATCAATCCTACTCCCTAAATACGTCCATCCCATCTCCTCCTCCACTGTCTCCTTGTACCATGCCCTTCTGCTCTCCTTCCTTCTGATGTACCCTCTTGTTCTCTTTCTTTCTCTACTGTTCCTTCATTTCCAGCCTGTTGGGATAACCCATAGGCACCGTCTGGCTGCTCTTATGGCAGTCAGGGGCTTCCTTGGAGGCTCAGTGGTAAAGAATCCGCCTGCCAATGTGGTCGATCCCTGGGTCAGGAAGATCCCCTGAAGAAGGAAATGGCAACCCACTCCAGTATTCTTGCCTGGGAAATCCCATGGACAAAGGAGCCTGGAGGGCTACAGTCTCTGGGGTTGCAGAGTCAGACGTGACTTAGTAACTCAATAGTAACAACAAATGGCAATCAGAGTCAAATAGGCTTCTGGTCCCTGAGCTACACCTTTTCAAGCCATCTTCTTTGGGAATAAAGTCCTTTCCATTCTTAGGCTGAGCACTGGCAGCCTAAAAAGCAATGAGAAGAAAAAAAGACTAAATTATTCTGCAAACAAATTGCCCAGCTCATTCCCCATGTCAGGGAGTATTAGTTGCCCAGATTGGTTTGTCCTGCCTTTAAGTCAAGTAAAAAACACAATGTGGACTGCACTGTCCTCCTCCCAGGAGCCAACTGAAGTGCAAGGAAAGCTGGGCTCATCTCCACTTCTGCCATCAACAGTCTGTATGACTGAGTACATCCTTTCCTACTGGTTTCCCCATTCAACAAGGTAGAGATTAGACTATACTGGCGAGTTCTCAAATTATTTGTGGGTGAATTCAGGGGGCCCCATCAATTCCTAAAGGATAATGTATAGGAATTTTTTTAATTAAAATTTTTATTGATAATTTTAGATTCATATGCAGTTGTAAGAAATACTAGAGATCCCAGTTTCCCAGTGGTAACATCTTGTACTGTTCAGTTCAGTTCAGTTCAGTCGCTCAGTCATGTCTGACTCTTTGCGACCCCATGAATCACAGCATGCCAGGCCTCCCTGTCCATCACCATCTCCCGGAGTTCACTCAAACTCACGTCCATCAAGTCGGTGATGCCATCCAGCCATCTCATCCTCTGTTGTCCCCTTTTCCTCCTGGCCCCAATCCCTCCCAGCATCAGAGTCTTTTCCAATGAGTCAACTCTTCACATGAGGTGGCCAAAGTACTGGAGTTTCAGCTTTAGCATCATTCCTTCCAAAGAAATCCCAGGGCTGATCTCCTTTAGAATGGACTGGTTGGATCTCCTTGCAATCCAAGGGACTCTCAAGAGTCTTCTCCAACACCACAGTTCAAAAGCATCAATTCTTTGGCGCTCAGCTTTCTTCACAGTCCAACTCTCACATCCATACATGACCACTGGAAAAACCATAGCCTTGACGAGATGGACCTTTGTTGGCAAAGTAATGTCTCTGCTTTTCAATATGCTATCTAGGTTGGTCATAACTATTCTTCCAAGGAGTAAGCATTTTTTAATTTCATGGCTGCAGTCACCATCTGCAGTGATTTTGGAGCCCAAAAAAATAGTCTGACACTGTTTCCACTGTTTCCTCATCTATTTCCCATGTACTGATGGGACCAGATGCCATGATCTTCGTTTTCTGAATGTTGAGCTTTAAGCCAACTTTTTCACTCTCCTCTTTCACTTTCATCAAGAGGCTCTTTAGTTCCTCTTCACTTTCTGCCCTAAGGGTGGTGTCATCTGCATATCTGAGGTTATTGATATTTCTCCCGGCAATCTTGATTCCAGCTTGTGCTTCATCCAGCCCAGCGTTTCTCATGATGTACTCTGCATAGAAGTTAAATAAGCAGGGTGACAATATACAGCCTTGACATACTCCTTTTCCTATTTGGAACCAGTCTGTTGTTCCATGTCCAGTTCTAAACTATTGCTTCCTGACCTGCATATAGGTTTCTCAAGAGGCAGGTCAGGTGGTCTGGTATTCCCATCTCTTTCAGAATTTCCCACAGTTTATTGTGATCCACACAGTCAAAGGCTTTGGCATAGTCAATAAAGCAGAAATAGATGTTTTTTTCTGGAACTCTCTTGCTTTTTCGATGATCCAGCGGATGTTGGCAATTTGATCTCTGGTTCCTTTGCCTTTTCTAAAACCAGCTTGAACATCTGGAATTTCACGGTTCACGTATTGCTGAAGCCTGGGGTGGCGGCCGGGAGGAGCTACCCCACAATGGGGATATTGATATTCATAAAATGTATCTATCTTATTCAGATTTTCCCAGTTTTACATGCATTCATTTGTGTAGTTGTTGGTGAGTGTTTGTGTATTTACTGCTATACAGTTGGGAATTTTCTTTTTCATGTGTTTTCTGGGGAAGGGCTCTCCAGTAACAGAGATGCAAAAGGGGGATTGGTTCCCAGCTCTGGGAATTCTAGAAGACCACACCCTAGACCTCTATAGCTCTCTGTTCCAACAGCAACACTTAATTAGGACTTACCACATGGCACGAATAGGAATGTATGTGGGGGAGAGTTGACAGAAAGAGACGCAGGGAGAGCAGGAAAACCGAGAGGTGTAGAACACAGGTCACTGAGCTATGCTCCAGCAGGGAAGACAGTCCGACAGGTAAACAAGTCATTCATTAGACATTTATAGAAGAGAGATGGCCTTGTTGCTTGAGGCAGCTTGGTAAGTATTTCCATGAAGCTGATGCTTGAGCTACATGTTAAAAAAATAGTCCAGAATTCTTCAGCAGAGAACTGTTAAAATCCATTCTCTCTCGTTTTAAAAATTCATTCCTTCTTAAATCATATCTATTCTAGATATTTTGGAGAAAACATAAGAAAACATGCCTACATTTGTTTATTCTACAATATTAAGGTGTCAGATTCTTCAACTCCTGTGTGTTGGTGTTGGAGCCAATGGATTTTTTCCCCCTGAGCCTATTTTCCACTGTCTTGTCCAAATTGGATACCAGATCCTGCTGACTTAGTTTGAGAAAGGCATTTTATCTCTGACGCCACGATCACATCAGAGCTTATATTTAAAGCATGAGTGATGATAAGAGACCGCAGCTAAGTCCTCGGCCCTGTCCCATGTCTAGAGCACCCTCTTCCTCTCTACCAAAGGCTTTGGACGCCAATCCTAGTGCAGTGGCTGGTGGGAATCAGAGTTGGCCAGAGCCACGAGCAAAACATCTCTGCTCTCCAACCATTTCTCCAATCAGTGGGACCTCCTTTTCCACAAGGGCTCATCAGAAATCCTCAGGGGTGGGTGCCCTGGCTCCCCCATGCCTGCCCTCCCCAGGTTCAACAGTTGGCTCCCTTGTGTTGGCTCTGACTTAGGCACCCTTTGGGGTCTTTTCTCTATATGGATTTCAGGTCCACATCAGACTGCTTAGTTCCCAGTGCTGTTCTCAGGAAGATCATTCTCTCTGCTGGAGCCATCCCTCTGCCAGGAAGATCACAATCCTTCTGTCAAGCCCACTCTTTGAAGAGCCCGCTAGAAGCCTGATTCAAGGCACTACTTCTTAGAACCTCTGTATCCTCAAGTTATTTAACCCCCTAAACTTCAGTATCTTCATCTGTAAGACAGGGATCATAATACTGCCATTCTCATAGGGTTATTTTAAGCTTTAAATAAATTAGCCCATGTAAAGCTCTTAGCAGATGACAAGTATTCCATCTACATTAGCTACTATTATTAAAATCCATTTTTATAGTAAAATTATGATTGTAAAGGAATTAATGATCACTGTAGAAAATTTGTGAACTACTTAAGTGTTTAGGAAAAAATAATTGTGACACCTGGGGAACAATAAATCATTTTGATGTATAATCTTCCCAGTTTTCTGTGTGTGTGTGTACATATATATACCAACAGGAAATTTTTAAAAACTGGGTTTATATTTGTCTGTTCTGTAACCTGTTTTATTCATCTGATACATAGTATTTTCTCACATATTTAAATACTCTTAGAATATTTTGAAAAGACTACCTTTTTTCAAGCATAGGGATGTAACCAAATTTATCCAACGAATCACTTAGTTTGGTAGTTTCCTATTTTTATATTTATAAATACAATGATAAATTCTTGTTCATAAATTTTTATGTGCATCTCTGTCTATTCCTTAAGATAAATATTTAGAAACAGAATAACTGTGCCAATTATTAATAGCTCCAGTGACATTTCTGGAACTGTTTTTGTTTTATGCTAATGTCAGGTACACAGAATTGGATTAACCACAACCCTTGGTTTGTGACATTATGATAATTGTTACTGGATGGCATGATTTTGTTAATTTAGGTGGTAAATTCATCTTAATAATGTAATCAGTACCTGTCAATTGACAACCCAAAACAAAAACTAGGACTTCAACAATAACCAGTATTTAACTCATAAGGCCTTCCCCCTCATTTCCCTGTGCTCCCCAACCAAGAGGACCATCCTGCTGCAGATGTTTGTGTTACCTGGGTTTACTGTATTTTGTAATTTTAAAAAATTGTTCTTGGCTTTATTTTTTTTTAATTTTTGTTTATTTATTTCTGGCTGTGCTCAGTCTTGGATGCTGCACATGGGCTTTCTCTAGTTGCAGCGAGCTGGGGCTACTCTCTAACTGTGGTGTGCGGGCTTCTCTTATTGTGGCGCACAGGCTCTAGAGCACAGGCAGGCTTCGGTAGCTGCGGCACATGGGCTTAGTTGCCTGTGGCATATAGCGTCTTCCCGCAGCAGGGACTGAACCCATGTCTCCTGCACTGGCAGGCAGACTTTTAACCACTGCGGAAGTCCTGTTCCTAGCTTTATAAAAAGGATGTCATGTTGTATGTAATCTTTCAGGACTTTTTTCTCCACTTAATATTACTTTGCTAAAAAATCCATCTGTATCATTACATTCTACTGTAGTTCATTTTGGCTGGTGTAAAATACCCCAGTGCATAAATACACCAGAGTTCACCACTCACTCTCCTGCTCATGGGCAAGTACATTGTTCCTAAGATTTAGGTCTTGTTCACATTGCTGCTGTGAACATAACTGTAAATGTCCCCTGCGGTACTCGTACAAGAGTTTGTCTGTGGAACCAGTTTATACTGCCTCCAGCTGTAGATGAGAGAGCCTCTGGATCTACATCCTTTGCTATATCATGGATCCGTCTTGTCAGATTGCTTTCCAGTTGGCTGGGTCAATCTACCTCCTTCTAGTAATATATAAGAATGCCATTTCCCCAAACTCTTTCTGACCCTAGAGATCAAGTTTTTGACCATTTAACAGGAAGAAAAGAAAAGAAAATCTCCCTACTGTTTAACTCTGTGGCAAGGTACTGATTCCACTAAAAGCTGAGAGAGAAGGGGTTTGGCTCAGAGAACTGTTTCCAGCCTGATAACTTCAGTGACATTTCTGGGACTGAATCCCCAGTGGCTCAGCTGCTTTCCCATGTCCTAAAAGAGGTGACACAGTGGCACAGAGGGGATGAGGGGGGCCAGGATGGGAAACGAGCCCAGTTTACCACAGTGTGTGTTTGTCTCTTGGTCCTGGCCTCTGCCAGCGTCACATGACTCCTCCTTGATGAAGCAGGCAGTATCTCTCCCCACCCCCTCCCAAGAAATGCCAAGATAGTGCTACCCTTTGTTATTTGAATTGAGAAATTTAAACCTCTTTCCCTGCTCTGCAGTAAAAAGAACTTTCTATTTTGGGCTTAGTGGCATAGCCAGAACCAAGCAGAGAGCAGCAGGCTGCAGCATGAGTTAATAGTCTTCCTTCAAGGAGAGAACTCACATGCAAACAGAAGGACCTTGCAAAAAAATGTCATCTGCATAGCAACATGCAGCGTGTTTTCTGCTGACAGATACATTTCAAGGTTTGAAATCAAACATTATCTAACCTTCAGAGTAAGCTGATGAATGAATCCTGAACAATCAGGTTTCTTAAGTCACACCAATTTATCAGGATCCCCTCTGTGTACCTAATACTGGGTATTGTCAGGGAGGAGAATTTTGTCTTTAAGGGGAATTCTAGCCACCAAAAATTATACTAATTTGAGTATAAACATTTACCTAAAAATATGCTTTCCTCTGCTAGTCCACTTCTCTGTCTGAGATCTCCACATGAGTGTAGGATCCTGGGTCTCCAGAAGTACACAGAGATCATGTTTGCAAGAGAAGCAATCTATTTAAACCATTGGCATCTGTTAGCACAAAACCACAGCCTGGAAGACTAGGACAGATGACCTAACATCCTCTCTTTTGTCGAACTGTTTCTTATGGGAATTTTCAAATATGTACAAGAGGAGAAATAATAATCTAATAAATTCTCATGTACCTATCACCTGGGGCTTCCCAGGTGGCACTAGTGGTAAAGAACCTGCCTGTCAATTCAGGAGACAAGACAGACACAGTTTCAACCCCTGGGTGGGGAAGATACCCTGGAGAAGGGCATGGCAGCCCACTCTAGCGTTCTTGCCTGGAGAACCCCCTGGACAGTCCAGGGGGGCTACAGTCCATAGGGTCACACAGAGTCAGACACAACTGAAGCAACTTAGCCTGCATATACACACACCTATCACCTGGCTTCAGTGATTATCAACGTATGGCACTCTTGTTGCATCAATACCAACCTCTATTTTAAAATCAATTTAAAGCAAGTCATAGATACTTTCATAGTTAAATACTTCTGTATTTATCTGTAAGAAATAAGACTTTTTTCAATAACTACTGTATCACACTTTTTTTATCAATTCCTTTTTTTTTTTAAAGCAGTAATTCCTTACTGTTATCTGGTATCCAGTCAAAAGTCCTATTACCCTAATTTTCCTAAGAATCTTCCTGTAATGCTTTATTCTAGTCAGGAACCAAACCATGTCATTTGTGTTTGTTGATACGTCACTTGATACTTCTAAAAAATTTAATTTATAACAGTTTCCCTTTCTTATTGCTCTACTCTTTGGGATTGTTGAAGATAATGGGTCTTTTAGTTACTACTGCTATGTAACACAGAGAAGGCAATGGCACCCCACTCCAGTACTCTTGCCTGGAGAATCCCAGGGACGGGGGAGCCTGGTGGGCTGCTGTCTATGGGGTCGCACAGAGTCGGACGCGACTGAAGCGACTTAGCGGCAGCAGCTGTGTAACAACTCACCCCAAACTTAGTGGCATCAAACCACCACCAATTTGTGTTCATGAATTCTATGTGTCAGGAATTCATAAAGGGGACCATCACAGTGGCTTCTCTCTGCTTTTAGCTGTGTGGGCCTCAGCTGGGGAGATTCGAAGTCTGGTGATGACTTCACAAGTGGGAGCTAGAAGCATCGAAGGCTTGTTCTTGCACATGTCTGATGTCAGAGTCTGGAGCACTCAAAAACTAGGACCGCTGGCCCCAGCACCCACACTCAGCCTCTCCACATGGCATGGCTTTCCTCAGCATTGTCAGACTTCTTACACAGCAGTTGAAGGCTGAGTGCAAGGAAGTGTTCCGGCCAACAGGGTAGATGCTGTATCACTTTTTATGACCTAAACCCCAGAAATCAGTGTCACTTTTGCTGTGTCCTGTTGGTTTTTGGAATGAGTCACTAGCTCACCCAGACTTGAGGAGCGTGAAATCAGTCTCCACCTTTAGAGAGGCAGGGGCAGAGTTCCAGAAGAGCATGTGGGATGGGAGATATGTTGCTCTACTTGGTGATTAGGATGGCCAGTCAAGCCTGCCTTTCCTAGACCGACCAGCAAACAGTGGAGAAACGCAGCAGAGAGACAGAGAGAAGTCTATTTGTTCACAGGGCTGTGTGCTACAGTTGTGTGGACTCTGCCCTGAACAACAGAGAGGGCCAGGGGGACTGTAACCCAGCTCCACTTCCCACACCTGCGCCTGACTGTGGGGCTGTACCTTCAGGAAGAGGCGCATTTCTAATACACATAAGACGTCGTATGGGGAAGAGCTGTCTGAATGGATGGTAGATCACTCAACCTGGGAATTCCCTGGCAATTCAGTGGTTAGAACTCTGCACTTTCACTGCAGAGGGCACTGGTTTGATCCTTGGTCAAGGAACTAAGATCCCACAAGCCTTGAGGCTTGGCCCCGCCCCACCCCCAAAAAAGATCAGTTTAACTTAAGCTTGAAAAAAAAGTGAACGTGTTAGTTGCTTAGTCATGTTTGGCTCTTTGTGACCTACTAGATTCCTCTGTCCATGGGTTTCTCCAAGCAAGAATACTGGAGTGGGCAGCCATTCCCTTCTCTAGGGGATCTTTCTGACCCCAGGACCAAATCCGGGTCTCCTGTACTGCAAGCAGATTCTTTACCTTCTGAGCCACCAGAGTACTTATTGAACACATGCTAATTTGGAGAATGTTAGGTCTTTTTTTTTTTTTTGGTTTAAGTTGTACACACAGTTGACCAAGAAATATCTCAAAAAAATAAAAATTATATATTATTTATTTATTTATTTATTGGTTGTGCTGGGTCTTCATTGCCATGCACAGGCTTCTCATTGAGGTGGCTTCTTTTTTTGCCAAGCATGGGCTCTAGGGCAAGTGGGCTCAGTAGTTGTGGCACATGTACTTAATTCCTCCTCGGCATATGGGATCTTCCTGGAATCAGGGATTGAACCTGTGCCCCTGCATTGGCAGGCAGATTTCTTATCCACTGTACCACCAGGGAAGTCCCCAAGTTAGTTTTTTTAAATGGTGAAAGTTTTTAGTGCTAGGTACTTTATGACTGCATTGGTCTAGGATGATCTAGACCTATATCTGAAGAAGTCAAGACGCTGTTTTCCAATGACTGAGGGCCCAGTCCGACCCATCCACTGCCACCCTTGGCTGGATGCAAAAAGTGGATGCAGGATTTATGAGAAACCAGACCAAACAGAACTGAGGATTTGGCAAGGCTCAGGGCACTTCATTTCATTTTTTTTTTTTTAACTTATTAGGCCTTTGGTGCTGAGTGTTAATCACACTTTTCAGTTCACAGGACATTATACTCTTAACTGGTCCATACAAGGCTGCACTTTTAAGTATACACACATTTATTTCCTCTTATGCCCATTTCTCACTCCTGTTCTTCCCACAAGCAACTGCTATATTTCTTTATTGACCCCGCTGTGTGGCATGCAGGATTCCGACCGAGGATCAAACCGTGCCCTCTACAGTGGAAGAACAGAGTCGTAACTACTGGACCCCCAGGAAAGCCCCATGCCACCATTTTAACATCTTTAATTCTATTTTTGGCTTGTGTGTGTTCAAGGGAGTGTGTGTTGTCTGGTTTGCATGCATTTTAATTTACATCAGTGACTTTGTGATATAGATCTTATCGTATCTTACTTTTTCCACTTTGCACTTCATTTCTGAGGCCCATCCACACTGCCATGCCCACTCCAGTCTGCCATTCCTGATTGCTGCAGACACTCTACCACACACACACACTGCACGTGGCCTCTCTGCTCCCCATTAAACGGGCACTCCCAGAGCTTACAGCTTCCCACCCCCCAAAACAAAGATGCCATGGGACTTCCCCGGCTTTCCAGGAGACTCTGTGTTTCCAATGCAGGGGCTGTGGGTTCTCTGGTTGGGGAACTAAGATTCCCACACACTGCATTGTATGCCCAAATAAATAAATCAACTATACTTCAATAAAATACACTAAAAACAAGAAATTATAATGTCATCTGAGATGACTAATCAAGAAGAAATGGACCCAAATTAAGGCAAGGGAGATTTAATTTGGGTCCTGATGAAGTATTTTATAAAAGAGGAAACACAGACTGGACTAGCCATGGGCAGGAGGATGAGGACGTCAACTCATTCCAAAGCCCTTCAAGCAACAGACAGAGCAGGAGACCTTGTGTAGTCTAGACGGGAAGCATGCTGTCTGCAATCAGGGGAAGGCCAAGGTGCCTTTCAGATCAGGTAACACCCCTGCAGAGTGGCTAGATGCTCTAGGGAGCAGGATTTTTCATTTTTAATAACTGAACAAGAACCTCTTCCTAGAGGAAAAAGGAGAGCTGAGAGCCTGGCTAGGATTCCAGGAGCTCAGACTACCTGTTCCGTCTGCTGTCTGGAAGCCCTGGAGTGTGGGCCTGTTCACTACTCACTTTCTTAACCACTCACGGGGCCAAGGGAAGGGGAATCTTAAAATATTAATGTCCATTTAGCAGAAGAAACTTTCGAATCATCCAGTCTTACCTGTTGTGTCGCAACCATGTTTGCCAATTATCCATGCAGAACTGCTATGAAAGGTTTCTACTAAAGAAAACTTCCTGGAGGTATTGAACAATGTTGGACATAGAAGAAAGGAGATCACAGTAGTACCCAGTGAGCTTCTAGGAGAACACAGATAAGCAGGTCCAGCCTAGTAACCAGCAGCTCCCCAGTTCTCAGCGGGGGCCCAGCACACACATGAGAAAGTATCCCCCTGTTGCCTCAGCCAACAGCTAGGAAATCCTAGCTCTGCATACCAAGCTCCTTAAGCAATGATAAATCTGCTTCACTTCCTCCTTTATTTTCTAACCAAGAGTTGCAGTTTCTGTGTGGAGGCCAGAAAAGACTGACGACGTCATGACTTTCTCACAGCAGTTCGCTCCGTCATCTTATCAGTTGCTTAAGAGGTAAGTCACTTTCTTTGAACTTCCTTTTGAAAGCCAAAACTAGAGATTATAGTTCTCAAACGGGGTACTCAATCTATCCCTTGATTCCTATCAGACTAAAACTTTCTAAACAAACCTCCAAGGTGCATCTCTAGGACCTGGGTGGAGGTAGGGAGCTGGCTGGTGGAACTGAGACCTGGCATATGCTGTGAGCCCTGCACGTTCAGGGCCTTTGGTAACCTTTATGATGATGCTCTGACCGTTTTCAGCAATAACATTTTCTAGAACTCTATGCTAAAAAGAGGTAAAGGGGCTACAGTGGCTACAGAAGACTTCTGGAAGCAACTTTACCTACTCAGAAGAGTCAGAACCGTGTTGTAGCCACACAAATAAGAAACAAGACTCAGGGTTGTGGGCACAGCCACCTGGGGACAGGTTTGTGGTCTCTACCACTTAGGAGGGCTTCCCTGGTGGCTCAGATGTTAAAGCATCTGCCTGCAATGCGGGAGACCCGGGTTCGATCCCTGGGTTGGGAAGATCCCCTGGAGAAGGAAATGGCAACCCACTCCAGTACTCTTGCCTGGAAAATCCCATGGAGGGAGGAGCCTGGTAGGCTACAGTCCATGGGGTCGCAAAGAGTCAGGACACGACTGAGTGATGACTGAATGACTTCCTTTCACTTTCGCCACTTAGGAATGAATTTCGGGACAACCATTGGTTAACAGAAGAACTGCTGCCAGTCCCACCCCTGTTTCCCTCCTTTCCCGCCTCCTCTCCCTTCTCAGAATCATTCTGAGACTAGATTATTTCTGTTTCCTGTGTGTGTGCTTAGTTGCTCAGTCGTGTCTTTGCAACCCCATGGACTGTAGCCCACCAGGCTCCTCTGTTCATGGGATTCTCCAGGCAAGAATACTGGAGCAGGTTGTCATTCCCTTCTCCAGAGGATCTTCTTGACCCAGGAATCGAACCCACATCTCCTGCATTACAGGCAAAGTCTTTACTGTCTGAGCAACCAGGAAAGCCCTATTTCTGTTTTACAGGAAGAAAAAGTATGTCTCCCCCTTAACTTCAGAATCAGTGTTGGTGACTGAAGCAAACTCAGCAGTTTCTGATGCATAAACCAACGTTTAGATAATTAACCATCCCGTTCCAAGTCTTTTGAAAAATATTGGCTTACACTCTGATCTCCCATCTTTTAAAAATTTTATCATTCTTGGAAAATCATAGTACTCAGGGCTATGGAGTGAGGGGCTGGTTACATGGAATGTCCTGCCATGATGAGATTATTAATCCAATGAAAGAGACAAACCAGAGGTGAAAAAACTCTAGAAATAAAGATAAAAGACTCAGGTACATGCATAAGAAACTAAGCACAGCTCTGTAGAGTTAGTGTAGCCTTAGAGGCAGGTGGTGGACAGAATAGTGTATAACGCACAACAAAGAGAAATTACTGGACATACACATTTTTCTAGAAATAATTCATCACCATTTCTTTTTCACTACAATGTTCAACCCCAAATCTAAACATTGCTAATTCTGCCCTCTACATAAAGAGTGCTCATTTTAAAATTATGTATAATTTAAAACATATAAATAGTAGGCTTTTTATAAAGATAGTAATTATTCACTAACTTATATAGTGAATAATATAATGATTCCTCATGCACCCATTCTCCAGCATTAACAATCATCAACTCCTGGCCATTATTATTTTGTCTGCACACCCCCTCACACTGATTCCCCTCCATCCTGTGCCATTTAAAAATTTTGTTTGTTTGTTTTACTTTTGGCTGTGCTGGGTCTTCATTGCTGCGCACGCTTTTTCTCTAGCTGTGGCGAGTGGGGGTTCCTCTCTAGTTTCGGTGTGCGGCTTCTCCCTGGGGTGGCTTCTCTTGCTGCGGAGCACAGGCTCTAGGGCACTTGGTTTCGATAGTTGTGGTTCCTGGGCTCTAGAGCACAGGCGCAGTAGTTGGAGCATGAGGACTTAGGTGTTCCATGGCAGGTGAGATCTTCTCGGATCAGGGATCAAACCCATGTCTCCTGCGTTGGCAGGCAGATTCATTCCCATTGAGCCACGAGGGAAGTCCTCCTGTGCCATTGTGAAGCAAATTCTAGGCACTGTAGAATTTCTTTTTAAAAAAATTTTTATTATAAAATATTTATTTGGCAGCACTGGGTCTTAGTTGCAGCATACAGGATCCTTAGTTGTGCATGACAAGTCTTAGCTGCAGTAAGTGGGATCTAGTTGCCTGACCAAAGATCAAACCCAGCCCCCCTGCACTGGGAGCATGGAGTCTTAGCCTTTGGGCCACCTGGGAAGTCCCCACATCATATAATTTCATCTATACATATTCATTATGTATCTCTAAAAGACAAAAAACTCATTTTAACATAATTGCTCCCACATTTGAAATGAATAATTCCACAGCATCCATGTGATCGTGTTTTAGGGAACAAATGAAAAATGCTGACCTGTGGAGACAGGCAAAATATCCCCACGGCCATAGAGATATGAAACTGTCATTCCATCACTGTGGTTCAACAGGACATGCTTCTAGGTTGGCTGTTAAGACCTCAGAAAGTGGGTGATGAGATCTCACAGTCAACCTGATTGTTGTTATTTGTTTATTCTGCATTTCTGGGTGAGAATCACGGGATGAAATCCCTCTGAAAGGAAGATGAGAGAGCCTGCCTTCTCATGAGTGATTCCCTTTGGACAAGGGGAGAGTCTGTGTAATCAGTCCCTGTCGTGGTGTCTGGCTTGCCTCAGTTCTCCACACACAGCTTGGGAATATGAGTGAGCATTGTAAGCCAGGGAATTACTTGTAGATCCAGAGCACAGTCCAGGAGCAATTGTCTGAGAGTTTTCCAATGCTTAATTCTACTGATTTCTATTTCTTTGGAAATATTTCAGAATTTATTGAAGATGTAATGACATATAAGTGGCATTCATAAGGGTTAGAAGAGAAAGTAGAGTCATGTAGAAAAGGGGGTTTTAAGAGACTTATACACATTCCCTATATTCCTTTGTGATGATTGATCAACAAATGTTCCTTTAAGAATGTCACACAAGGGCTTCCCTGGTGGCTCAGTGGTAAAGAATTCACTGCCAATGCAGGGGACACAGGTTCAATCCTTGGTCTGGGAAGATGCCACGTGCCACAGTACAACTAAGCCCGTGCGCCACAACTACTGAGCCTGTGCTCTAGAGCCCAGGGACCACAACTACTGAGTCCATGTGCCACGACTCCTGAAGCCCACGTGCCCTAGAGCCTGTGCTCTAAACAAGAGAAGCCACCACAGTGAGAGCCTGTGCACCACCACTAGAGAAGCCCCTGCTCTCCACAACTACAGAAAAGCCTGAGAAGCAACGAAGAGCCAGTAAACCAAAAATAAAGAAAAAATATATATACACAGAATGTTACAGAAATACAGGCTGGTTTACATAGTTCCCAGAGATGTGCAAAAATTCCCTAAATTCTGTTTTGTTGTTGTTCAGTCACTAAGTCATGCCAGACTGTGACCCCATGGACTGTGGCACCCCAGGCTTCCCTGTCCTTCACTATCTCCTGGAGTTTGTTCAAACTCATGTTCATTGAGTCAGTGATGCCACCCAACCATCTCATCCTCTGTCGTTCCCTTCTCCTGCTCTCAGTCTTTCCCAGCATCAGGGTCTTTTCCAATGAGTCAGCCCTTTGCATCAGGAGGCCAAAGTATTGAAGCTTCAGCTTCAGCATCAATCAATCCTTCCAATATTCATTGATTGGGGTTGATTTCCTTTAGGATTGACTGATCTCCTCACAGTCCAAGGGACTCTCAAGGGCCTTCTCCAACACCACAATTTGAAGGCATCAGTTCTTAAATCCTATTTAAAAGCTCACAAGTGGAACACATTTTATAAAGCTAATAATTATTTCCTCAATTATGTTCCTTTTGAGTCTAGATTTTTAGATGTGTTTTTGTTTTTCTTAAAATGAAACAATCCCAGTTAGACGTGCAGGAGGAAACCACCTATTCTCGGTGTCACAGCATGCCTTGCCACTCCTGCGCCACGACTGCCATAGCCACCTTACTGGTTTTTCTGCTTCTCATTCTGCCCCTTCACACCGAGCTGTCTTCCTGAAGCACGTATCTGATCCTGCCACTTCAATAATAGGCATTGAATGTTTCCATCACCTTCCAAAAACCCCCAATTCCTTAGGATAGCATCATTTCAAGTTCTCTGAGATGTGTCCTGACTTATTGGAACAACCTTGTTTCCCACTGTTCTCCAATCCACATATTCTACTCTCCAGTCACATCAACTAATAAATGCTTTTAGAATGTGGTCCCAAACACTAAACCACTTGTCTCACTTCCTAGAATAGAGAACAATATAGCCCAGTGTTAAAGAGCATACCCTTCATGTTTGACTAGATTCAGTTCTGACTCTGTCACCTTGCAGCTGTGTGACTTTGATGACTTAATCTGCCTGAGCCACAAGTTTCTTCAGCACTAAAATGGGGATGTTGATTGTGCTTTTCTCATAGGGTTGCTTGGAGGCTTCTGTTGGATTATGCATGCAAAGTGCTTAGCACAGTGCCTGGCACACATTAAATACCCAATATATCATGGCCCTTATTTCAGTCTATTAAGGTCCATCTACCTGTCAGAAAACACTACCCCTTGAAGCATTTTTAGTTCCCCCAGTCTCATCTCTCCCTCTAGGATCCCACAGATCATTAATAATCTGTTTCTCAATACTAACTACAGGGTTGGCCAAGATGTTCTTTTGGGTTTTTCTGTATGATGTTATGGAAACCCTGAAGGAACATTTTGGTCAACTCAGTATTATTATTATTTAGATACATTGCTACTCTGCTCTATTTTACTGAATCTCTGCCGTCTACTAACTGCCATAGCGAATAAAAGATGAAGAAAACTTGGTTTTTTGCCATACAAGTATTCACACTCTAGTTACCAAACATTGATAACTCAATACAATTCACTCAAAAACAATGTTTGTTGAATAAAGCTGTGGCTTATTATCATTATGAAACTCTGTTTTTCCTGAGGTTCTCTTGTACAGAATAATCTCAAAGTATGACCTAGATTTTAACCCAAGGATCATGACCATTTCCCCTACTACTAAACAGAATTTACCTCTTAAGAACATATATAATGAACATAGCTGAATTTAGGAAACTATTGAAGGAAAAGTTGTACCAGTGATGTTGCCAAATTCAAACAATGCCATCAAACTATGACTTCCTCTGTTCCCAAAGCTTTTTCCACGATAAGTGCACAAAGTGTTGGATCTAAAACATGGCACAGGGCTAGAAGCGCTTCTACCCTCCTTTTCCTGCTGTCGTTGTGATGTGTATTGTTGGTGTATCTGTAATTTGAGGGCAGAGCAGATGGTGAACGCTGCATGTCCATGCTGCATCCTCTAACCCTGCCTAGAGACTGTCAAGACCGTGAGGTCAGTGACTACCACTGAATTTTGGCTGTGGAAAGCTGGCAGTCCTAACTGCTGCAGAATCCCCTACCTGTACTAAGTGATGCTCTAAATCAGTGCCAGGTTCTCAGGGTCAACGAAACTTCAAGTGAGATCTGCTCAGGTTCCTGCTTCACCCAAATACCAGTAGATTACTCATACAATGCTTCCACACAGGAAACAGTGCAGCTGGACAGCATATTTGGGGCATGTGAATGGGACACATGTCATCAAGATGGCTTCTCATGAAATAATTGCTCGGGGCTGCCAAAGAAAGAGGAGTGGCTCGTCGTCCTGGGCGGAGCTCACCACCCCTTTCTCCTGCTGTCCTCCCCTCCAGGCTGCCTGAGCACTGTGACCAGGAGCAGAGCTAAGCTGGTTTCTTCCCTCTTCCTCCTGAGTTCTAGCTCTGTGGGTAACTGTGGGAAAGGAAGCCTTATTCAACTATAGGCAGCTTTGTGTTTTTTGAAAACATCTTCAAAAGTCAAGTGTATTTCAAACATGCATCTTGTTTAAATGTTTTTAAGGACAGTTCATTCCAAAATAGTTAAAAACATGTCTCACAGTTTAATCAGTGTCAAACAACATGTTTCCAGCACACATACACACATATATATGTATTTTTTTTCTTCACAACTGAGTATGTCATCTGCCATGTGACATCTGGCATGTAAGAGTTCAGCTGAGGCTTAAGATTCGTTAGCACCCTCTAAGCACCCCGAAGGAGCTCATCTTTGTCTTAATTCAATCACATTCATGAGAGTGGGCTGCTTTCGTGTTTGTGTGTGTGCATGTGCACATGTGTACATGTGTGTGCAGAGTGACGCTTCTAATCACTAGCATCAGCAGTCTCATTTTTCCACTGCAAATAATTTTTATTTTTACCCCAGAAAGAGTAAAATATTTAAATTGTCCCATAAGCACCATTATGCTAACAACAAGAGCAACACTTTCAAGACTGCACCATGGACTTGGCAGGGCATATTAGACTTCAATAGCCCAAATGATGGCTGAGAGCCTGAAAGTAAGACAGGTCAACTAAGGAGAAACTGGAATTACAGTGAATACAAATTTAAAATGTCTGAGAGAGGAGGCTGCTTGTTCTATTAAAGCAACCTGTGTACGGAGAGCACGTGATGGGTTTCAATCGGTTAAGATCAATACTTTCAAGGGGCTCTCACCTCACTCTCATCTCATCCCACACCCTTCTTCAGTCTCAAGAAAGAACAAGGATAGTAGGATGATGGAAATAAGTATTTGTTTAGCATGGATTATTAGTAAACAGAAAAGTATTATTTATGTCTTTACTTGACATGGTAAATATTGAATAATAGCATAACCATCTAATGGGGTGTTAAGAAAAAAGATATGTTACAGGAACTTTTTACACATTCTGTAAGAAGAACAAAAAACAACATTCTCACAGAGTTAGATGATTATCAGTGATGAACAAACCAGGCTTCTGTGGAAATGGTTGCTGGTTTCCACAAGCCACCTGAAGAAGTCTAGATTCTGACCCCATTGATGGAGGGAGTGAGCTGCTCTTCACTCAGACTGAGATCTTCAGCCCCACACATTTTCAGTAGAACTTTATACTTAATGCCTTACACAGGGTAGTCCACCAGCAGTTTAAAAAAAAAGTAAAAGAAAGACCTGATTCAAATAAAATGTAAAAACAGGAGAAATATGGAATTTGAACACTGATTGGGTATTGATAATATTAAACTTCAAAACTGTTGTAAAGACAATTATGTCTTTATAAAAAGAGGACTTAGCTTTTAGATATACACATTGAAGTATTTAGGGAAGAATTATACTGATGTCAGTATTTGCTTCAAAATAATAGAAGAGGGGAGGAAATAAGTAGGGGAATGAATGAAATATAACTGACCATGTGTTGATAATTGTTAAATCTGGGTGATGAGTACATAGGGGTTCATTGTGCATGTATCAAAATGATACTCCATCTACTCTTTTAGATGTAGATGGATATATGCTGCTGCTAAGTTGCTTCAGTCGTGTCCGACTCTGTGCGACTCCATAGACGGCAGCCCATCAGGCTCCCCCGTCCCTGGGATTCTCCAGGCAAGAACACTGGAGTGGGTTGCCATTGCCTTCTCCAATGCATGAAAGTGAAAAGTGAAAGTGAAGTCGCTCAGTCGTGTCCGACCCTTAGCGACTCCATGGACTTCAGCCTACCAGGCTCCTCAGTCCATGGGATTTTCCAGGCAAGAGTACTGGAGTGGGGTACCATTGCCTTCTCTGAGATGGATATATACTCTTGTATATATTTGAAACTTCTCATAATAAATTTTTTTTTAATTTTGGAGCATTGGAAACATAAATTAAAACTAGATGCAAAGAATCCTGCCATGGACAAAGTTGTTTTTTTAACTGGGGAAAAATAAGTTGCAAGAGTGTATGTACAGGATGATAACATTTAATAAAATGTCAAACATGCCAAACAGTACAATACAGATTTTAAGGGTACCTGCATAAAGTCAGTAAGATAAGAATGGTAATTCCACATACAAATTTCAGAACTATAGTTATTGGAATGCAGGAAAGGAAATGTAATTGATGGTTACACAAGGAGCTTCAACTATTTTTTGTTAAGTTTTACATGTGGTCATGGACACATAAGTGATTACTGTATTATTCTCTAAGCATCTTTATATTTCTAAAATGTTTCACAATAAAAACATATAAATTAAAAATAAAAAATGAAATAGAAAGTGGACAATCATCTGTAGGGATGTCTGAAGAGTCCTGCACTTCCTGTACTGACTTTGAAGAATAATATCAATTTCTATCTCAGTTTGTAAGAATTGGGTTGTTTTCTTTGGTTAAAATATTTTTATTATAAAAATACAAAAATGTAACTAGCATATTTAAAGAATAGTAATAAAACAGACACTGTTGAAGTATAGTAACTCAAGAAACTCAACATTGCTAGTCCCATAGAAGTTCCAGGTACACTCTCTGATCACATTCCCAGCAGATAGAGTTGCTATCCTGAATTTTGTGTTTGTTAGTACCACCTTTTAAAATAATCTAGGGAGTTCCCCGGTGGTCAGGTGGCTAAGACTCTGCCTGTAGTCCCAAAGCGGTGGGCCACAGGTTCCATCCCTGGTCAGGGAATTAGGTCCCACATGCTGCAACTAAGACCCGGTGCAGCCAAATAAAAAAAAAAAAATTTTTTTAATAAAAATAAAATAAAATAATCTAATCATATACTGTATATTTTAAGATACAGTTTTGCATGTTTTTAATTTACACATGTGGAATCATACTGTGACTTGCTTTTTTGATGAAAGATGTTGGTGAGATTTATTGATGCTGATGCACTGGAGCTGTAGTTCAGTCACTTAAAGACTCTGTGTGTGTGTGTGTGTGTGTATTAAATATATCATTGTTTATCCAGTCTATTGTTGAAGGACTTCTGGTTTGTTTCCAACTTTTGCTACAATAAACCACACTGCTAGAAACATCCTTATACTACTTAACTCCTGAAGTCCACGTGCAAGACTTTCTCTAGGGTAAACACCAAGGAGAGGAACAGTTGAGTTAGTGCAGGCTCATCTGCAACTTGAGTAGATGTAATGCCAGATTTTCCAAAGTGGTTGTGCCAATGTGCATTCCCACTAGCACTGTATAATACACCCTACTTGGAATTGACAATTTTTGCCAAATGTTATTTTCTTACTCAACCTCAGTACAACAATCAAAAGTAGGAAATTAACACTAATATAATAGTATGGTGTTAATCCAGAGTCCTCATTCAAGGTTTTTCCAGTATGTTTTTAATAGCAAAGCATGCTAGTCCAGGATCACATGTTTTATTTAGCTTTCATCTCTCTTCTTCTCTTTCAGTATGGAAAAGTTCTTCCGTCTCTCCTTGACTGCCATGGCCTTGATCCTTTTGAGTACTGCGGGCCAGTTGTTTTTCCATAGGGCTTCAGATTTTGTTTTCCTGATATTTCCTCATGTTTAGATTCAGGTCATGCATTTTTGGCAGGACTATCAGAGAAATAATGTTGTTCTTCTCATTGCATCCTGTCAAGTGGTAAATTATATCAATTTGTGCCATTACTGAAAATGTTCACTTTAACCAATTTACTAAGATTACTCCTCTGTAAAATTACTTTCCCCTTTGTAATGAATAATTTATCTATGGGGAGACACTATGCAATATCCTCTTTAGTTTTAGCACCCTTCAGTGATTTTTGCCAGCATCAATTATTAGTGTGCTGGTAAATGATGATTTTCTTTTTCCATCATTCCTTCTACATTTATTAAATGCAGCTCTACTGCAAGAAAGAGCTGTGTCTTCTCCCCTATTTACTTATTTTTTGAATTATTCATTTATATGTTCATAGAATCATACTCATTTTTATTTATACGACCATTGTTATTGTTCAGTCCCTAAGTCGTGTCCTATTCTTTGCGACCCCGTGGACTGCAGCAGGCCAGGCTTCTCTATCCTTCACTATCTCCCGGGGTTTGCTCAAATTCATGTCCATTGAGTTTGTGATGCCATCCAACCATCTCATCCTCTGTCACCCCTTTCTCCTCTTCCCTCAATCTTTGCTAGCATCAGGGGCTTTTCCAATGAGTCAGCTCTTCACATCAGGTAGTCAGAGTATTGGAGGTTCAGCATCAGTCCTTCCAATGAATATTCAAGGTTGACTTCCTTTAGGATTGACTGGTTTGATCTCCTTGCTGTCCAAGTCTTCTCTAGCACCACAGTTCAAAAGCATCAATTCTTCAGTGCTCAGCCTTCTTTATGGTCCAACTCTCACATCCATACATGACTACTGGAAAAACCATAGCTTTGACTAGACAGAACTTTGTCGGCAAAGTGATGTCTCTGCTTTTTAATACACTGTCTAGATTTGTCATAGCTTTTCTTCCAAAGAACAAGCGTCTTTTAATTTCATGGCTGCAGTCACTATCGGCAGTGATCTTGGAGCCCAAAAAGATAAAATCTGCCACTGTTCTTACTTTTTCCCATTCTATTTGCCACAAAGTGATGGGATGCCACGATCTTAGTTTTTTTTAATGTTGAGTTTTAAGCTAGCTTTTTCACTCTCCTCTTTCACCCTCATCAGGAGGGTCTTTAGTTCCTCTTCACTTTCTGCCATTAAAGTGGTATCATCTGTATATCTGAGGTTGTTGATATTTCTTCTGGCAATCTTTATTCCAGATTGTGATTCATCCAGCCCAGTATTTTGCATGATGTACTCTGCATATAAGTGAAATAAGCAGGGTGACAATATACAGCCTTGACGTACTCCTTTCCCAATTTTGAACCAGTCTGTTGTTCCAGGCCCAGTTCAAACTGTTGCTTCTTGACCTGCATACAGGTTTCTGAGGAGGCAGGTAAAGGGATCTGGTATTCCCATCTTTTGAAGAATTTTCCACAGTTTGTTGTGATTCACACAAAGTCTTTAGCATAGTCAATAAAGCAGAAATAGATGTATTTTTGGAATTCCCTTGCTTTTTCTATGATCCAACGTATGTTGGCAATTTGATCTCTGGTTCCTCTGCCTTTTCTAAATCCAGCTTGAACATCTGGAAGTTCTCAGTTCACGTACTGTTGAAGCCTATAGCTTGAAGGATTTTGAGGATTACCTTGCTAGCATGTGAGATGAGTGCAATTGTCGGTAGTTTAACATTCTTTGGTGTTGCTTTTCTTTGGGATTGGAATGAAAACTGATCTTTTACAGTCCTGTGGCCATTGCTGAATTTTCCAAATTTGCTGAATTTTTCAAATTTGCTTCACTGAGTGAAGCATTTTAATAGCATCATCTTTTAGGATTTTAAATAGCTCAACTGGAATTTCATCACCTCCACTAGCTTTGTTCGTACTGATGCTTCCTAAGGCCCACTTGACTTCATACTCCAGGATGTCTGGCCTAGGTAAGTGATAACACCATCATGGTTATCAGGGTCATTGAGACCTTTTTTGTATAGTTCTATGTATTTTTGCTACCTCTTCTTAATCTCTTCTTAATCTCTTCTGCTTCTGTTAGGTCCTTGCTGTTTCTGTCCTTTACTGAGCCAGTCTTTGCATGAAATGTTCCCTTGGTATCTCCAATTTTCTTGGAGAGATCTCTAGTCTTTCCCATTACATTGTTTTCTATTTCTTTGCATTGTTCATTTAAGAAGGCTTTCTCTAGAACTCTGCATTCAGCTGTTTTGTTGTTCCTATTGTCTCAGATTTGACCATTAGGAGTTCCTTCTAGTTGGTGTCTGTGTCCTTTCAGCATCTCTTTTAAAGGAACTTACTGTTACAATAATATGTCTCAGGTTCATCATCTACTCCCGCCACCCCCTGCACTTGGCTGTCAGAAACTTGAGTCTCTCCTAACTCTGTGTGATCTCTAAGAAGTATTCAGCTTATAGCTCCCTGGCACATACTCTTTGGCTGGCTTTGTAAATTTCCTCTATGCATACCTTGTCAGTCTGGTTACTGCAAGAAGCAGATGCCTAGAAGAGGATGTGACATGAAAGAGATTCACGGAAGTAAATGCCCATAAGGAAAAATTGGAAGACAGCCAGGGGTAGCTAAGGGTGTCATAAGACTGCAAGGCAGTGCTGACACTTATGAAGGAGAGAGGGATGAAATTAAGATTGAGTGGAAAACATTTACACTGCACTATATCTCTAAGGAAGTTTGGGAAGGATGAAACAGCCTGATATATTTGACTTGCCACCAATTAGCCAGTTAGTCTCCTCAAGGAATGATGCCATATCAGGGGCTCAGCATCAGTCTCTTCACTGTAGTTCTCAGTATATAAGACTTGCACTTCCTTTCACCAGGGTATTCCTAATGAACTTGTGTCCCTTGGGCCCTCCCATGGAACATTATTCTCTGGTTGTCTCCTGGTCTTATATAATACATTTATTCTATTCTCTATCCTATTTCTCTCTTCCTTTCTCACTGTAAAGGCAATTCAGGCACTTCTACTTCCCTGGGTGTTGGCCATAGTTATTCCCAGGCTTTTAAGAGCAAACACAGCAGTGTGCTTCCTACATTCCGTAAGGTCCTTGCTAGAGTGTTAAATCTCATGTCCTGACAGGTTTCCCCCAAGTCAGTGAACTCTTGCTTATCTAGGCATATATTCCAGTCCCCTTGATTAAATGCCCCAAATCTAATACCAGGGATATTTTCCTGAATCTTCCCAGTAAGCTAGCTAATTCTTGTAATTCTTTTGGTGTAAGGTAATTTGCACTCCCTGCAGTTGGAGCTCTAGGAGGTGCATTTTCATGATTGTCACACATTCTCTGATTACTACCCAGCCAGATATTGGAGAGGAATCCATGCAGATTTCTAAGTTCCTTCTCTACATAGTTTTTCCTTCTCTAGTATTCTGCCTTACCAACTCCAGCCATCTTGACCTCCCTAAGCTTATATCCCCACCTCATAAACTCACCAAATGTGCCAGTCTCTCACTGAATCACTACCTCCCTGTTCAGTGATCCAGAAATTGTAGAAAGCCTATGTGATCACAATGATTGTTTCAATAATTTTTCTTCTCTCAGAGATCACAGTCCTGGGCTGCCTGTTGCCCAGGGCCTTGACAGCAATAAAGCAAAATCTTTGACTTGTCAGAGATTAATACAAATTGCTGCTGTTGCTGCTGCTAAGTCGCTTCAGTCATGTCCAACTCTGTGCGACCCCATGGACTGCAGCCTACCAGGCTTCTCCGTCCATGGGATTCTCCAGGCAAGAACACTGGAGTGGGTTGCCATTTCCTTCAATGCATGAAAGTGGAAAGTGAAAGTAAAATCACTCAGTCGTGTCTGACTCTTAGTGACCCCATGGACTGCAGCCTACCAGGCTCCTCCATCCATGGGATTTTCCGGGCAACAGTACTGGAGTGGGGTGCCATTGCCTTCTCCATACAAATTGCTACTATCACTATTTATCTGATAGTGCTAACTATATGTAAGGAAAGCTGGGAAAACTCATTTTTATTTCTGGCATTCATGTGCTCAAACTGAAACCTGAGAAAAAATTCAACTAAATGCTCCTAAAAGCACATGGAACTGTGAGTGTTCTGAAATTTTAAGGAAGAACTGCAACATGACATCACTAACAACCATCCCAAAACTTCTTCTGACAAGCTTGGTCTGTGACATCCATGTCTCAGATTCTTACTGCTCAGTTTTGACATCATCCATTGATTCTTCAGCAAGTCTCCAAACTACCAAGGTCATTTTGAATTTAAATGATTTGTGCCATACATATCAAGGTACATAATTATATGAAGGTACTGGGGGTAGGGTGTTAAGGAACAAAGATAAAATCAAGAGGTAACTAGCATTATAAAGCAGGATGTGAAACATATAAATTTATTTACATATATGGTATAAGCAGTAAAAATGGAAGTCTATTCTTCAAGGTGATAAATATATCAGGGTGCGTCCTATCACTGGAATGGTATCCTGTGTTCCTTCTTCCAAATGAAGGGAGATGAGTGCCACACAGCAGCAACCTGCTGAGCTACCGGTTGTAAACCCTTCCACTTATAACAACTCCACTTGGCCAAAGGACTAGAACCAGGATTCTAATCATCACATGAGTATATACTCGATAGATTTCAAAACCTGACCTGGTTGACTGCCAATTCAGCTGCGACTGCCTCTGCCTCTCCCACTTCTCAGTGACTTTTAGTGGCCACAGAACCAAGTAATGGCAACCCTATCCGCAGAGGCATATATGCCAAGAAGTCAATAAAGTCCTCTCCCTTGTATAGGTGCCTTCCAAGGCCATGAGAACAGCCCTAACAATTTCATAATTAAAAATTTATATTGTTTTTTCCCTCAGAGGGGCCTTCAAATCTAAAAGCTTCAGGCTTCATAAAACCTTCATCTCCTTATATTAACGCGTAACTCATCTACTCAGCACCCTACCACAGCCACATTTGTAACATCAACTTACCTACCCTTGTAATGCACAAACACTCTGAGAAAATCCAATGTAGGCTCAAAGGAGAAACACTAGAAACTGCAGGTCTTGACTTGGTTTTCCCAGGACAGAACAGATACAATACCCCAGGTGGCTCAGTGGTAAAGAATCTGCCTGCCAATGCAGATTCCTGGGTCAGGAAGATCCCCTGGAGAAGGAAATAACAACTCATTCCAGTACTCTTGCCTGGGAAATCCCACGGACAGAGGAGCCTGGCAGGCTACAGTCCACTGGGTCTCAGAAGAGTCAGACATGACTTAGAGACTAAACAATGACACTAGTCTCTCCCCTGACATGGCACAACTCTAAAAAAAGTGCTACTGAATCAGCAGAGACTGACTTTCTTCCTAACTTCAAAAGGAGATCCGTTACACAATTCTCTTTTAAAACTTGAAATGCCATGTTTATTCTTGTATTTAATGTAACATTTTATAGCAACCCACTCCAGTATTCTTGCCTGGAAAATCCCATGGACAGAGGAGCCTGGTAGGCTACAGTCCATGGGGTCACAAAGAGGCGGACACAACTGAGCGACTTCACTTTGACTTTTCACACTTTTACACATTAAAAGCAGGGATGTATTTGTCATCCATGCCAATTTCATATCTAAACAAATGGAGACCGAGGTACAGATCTGCTCATAAATCTCAGAGATGGTACACAGTAAGAGTAAGGGGCACTTATAGACCAATTTATTATCAAAGTAAATGAAGTCAGGATAAACTCAGACAACTTGGTCAAAAGAACTACGATTAAAGACTGCCATTCTAGAAATCCCCTGGCAGCCCAGTGGTCAGGACTTGGTACTTTCACTGCTCTGTGTATGTGCTCAGTCACTAAGTTGTATCTGGCTCTCTGTGACCCAGTGACTGTAGCCTGCCTGGGTTCAATCCCTGGTTGGGGAACTGAGATCCAGCAAACCGAGAGGCCAGCCAACAAACAAAACTGTAATTCTGCGTCTTTGAAGAAGACAACTACATTTCATCCGTATAGTATAAACTCAATATGCCCTGTGTGTATTACACCTTACCTTAGTAAGTCCTCACAATAGCTCTATGAGATAAGCTTTTTTTGTCTCCATTTTCCAACTGAGGAAAACTGAGGCAACAAAATACCACACATACATTCTGCAGTAAAGAAGTGTGTAAAAGTCCTGATTCTATTTTGGGCAATCAGATGATAATCTGGACTCTATTATACTATATGGCTCTTACTAAAAATTGAATATTCATTCAACAAATATGTTTTTAAATTTTTAATTGGAGGGTAATTGCTTTACAGTGTCATGTTGGTTTCTGCTGTATCACAATGTGAATCAGCTACAAGTATACACATATCCCCTCTCTCTTGGGCCTCCCTCCCACCTGCCACCTCTCCCCTCTCCCGATCTCACCCCTCTGGGTCATCACAGAGCACCAGCTTGAGCTCCCTGTGTTCCACAGCCACTTCCAGCCAGCTATCTGTTTTACATATGGGAATGTATATGTTTCAGTGCCACTCTCTCAACTCTTCCCACCCTCTCACTTCCTGGCTATGTCCACCATTCCATTCTCCACGTCTGTGCCTCTGTTCTGGCCCTGCAAATAGGTTTACTAGTACCATTTCCCTAGATTTCACATATATGCATTAATATACAATGTTTGTTTTTCTCTTTCTGACTTACTTCACTCTATATAGGCTCGAGGTTTATCCACCTCATTACAACTGACTAAAAATTCATTTCTTTTTATGGCTGAGTAATATTCCATTTATATATGTACCACAACTTCTTTATCCACTTATCTGTCAATGGACATCTAGGTTGCTTTCATATCCTGGCTATCATAAATATTGTTGCAATGAACAATGTGTCTTTTGAATTATGGTTTTGCCGTATATGCCAAATAATGAGATTTCTGGGTCATACGGTAGTTTTATTCCTAGTTTTTTGAATAGTCTCCATACTGTTCCCCACAGTGACTGTATCAGTTTACATTCCTAGCCACAGTGCAGGAGGACTCCCTTTTCTCCACATCCTCTCCAGCATTTATTGTTTGTAGGTTTTTTGATAATGGCGATTCTGACCACGGTGAGGTGATAACTCATTGTAGTTTCAATTTGATTATTTTTCTAACAATGAGTGATGTTGGGCATCTTTTCATGTGGTTTTTGCCCATTTGTATTTCTTCGTTGGAGAAATGTCTGTTTAGGTCTTCTGTCCATTTTTTGATTGGGTTGTTTTTCTAATATTGAGGTGCATGAGCAGATTGTATATTTTGGAGATTAATCTTTTCAACAAATATTTTTAAAGAGAGAAAAGCCCCAGGAGTTCATAGATATAGTTTCAATAAATATTCTGTTACCACTAGATATTGTTTGAAGGACAGTAATTAAAGGAACCCTTTTTCCAAATTCAAATCTATCAAACAACAAATCAAGGGAGACTACTGGTGGCAGAACTTTTTTAAGGTTGATGCTGGGAAAGATTGAGGGCAGGAGGAGAAGGGAACGACAGAGGATGAGATGGTTGGATGGCATCACCAACTCATGAGTTTGAGCAAGCTCCAAGAGATGGTGAGGGACAGGGAAGCCTGGCATGCTGCAGTCCATCGGGTTGAAAAGAGTCGGGTACGACTTAGTGACTGAACAACAACAAAGGTTTTTCATGAGGCATCAGATGCTTTAAACAGTTTAATAATACTGATAAATGTAATATTAGTAACTACAAAGAAATTACTCAGAGACGTCCAAGAGAAGCTGCCTGAAATGCATATAAATAATCAGGTTTGATCTGAAAAGTCTTAAGACTTTGGAGTCATTCATCTGAGGAAACTCAAATCCTAGCATGCATTGTTTCTTGCATTTCTCATCCTAGGGAGCAAAAACCACTGATTTAAGGGCAAAAACCACTGCCTCATTAGGACCCCATCTTCATACACTAGATTCAGTCAAACACGGAGCTGAATGACTTGTCCTGTTAGATCAGGGTAGACAAGAGCTCCTGGTCCTGAAAATGACGGCTATTGGGCTCCCTCTGGAGGAGGTTAGGACTAACTGACTTGAAAGAGAACTTTGGAATCATCTTTATGCTTTGGCAAGCCAGGCACAGAGACTACATAATAGCCACTGGATGCCTGTAGTCTCTATTCTGCTATCCATTAAATAAAACACCAGTTGTAAAGAGCAAGAATCTTAACCCAAAGTTAGTCTGAAAATCAATCTGAGGGACTTCCCTGGTGGATGGGAATCCGCCCTCCAGTGCAGGGGACACAGGTTTGATTCCTGGTTGAGGAACTAAGGTCCCATGTGCCGCAGGGCAAGTAAACCTGCATGCCGCAACTCAAGAGCCTGTGGGCCCCAAGGAAGAGCTAATACAGCCAAATAAATAAGTATTTAAAAATAAAAGCAAGTAAATCTGAAGCAAATTTTGTTTTACTTATCTCTTTACATTATACATTTTGTTTATACTTTCAATACCATGCAATTAAGCAAATAAATCACTTTGCTTGTTCTAAGCCAAGAGTTACTTGAGAGACCTGCATAACACTGAGACAGTACTCACACAATTTCTCACTCTGTGGCAAGCACTAAGTATATTAACTTAGGTCTCCTGATACGTAGTTACTAAAGAAACAGAAATGTGGTCACTTTAGGTGGAAAATCTAAAATTCTGACCCATATACTGTAACTCATATGCGTAATTCTGACCCATATATTGTAGAGCATTATTTCTTTTTACCCTTTCACCTGTCTTACCTGAATTTCCTTGTCTCTTTCTAAATTTCGAGAAAAAATTTTTCTTATCTGAGATTCCTCTGGATTCCATTCCTAAAAAGCATCCTTCAAGTTTTATCTCTAAAAGTACCTACGTTTCAATTCCTCCATTAAAATGCTAACAAGCTGTAAGCTTACCTCATCTCCTTCACCTTTAACCTCCATGCTGAATGACTGCTACTCATTCAGCTACTTGACAACGAATATTAACATGATATAGAGAGCACATTCTACCACATCAATAAAATTATCTCATAGTTTATTCTTTGGTTTTTTTCAAGTGATTACTATGTAGGTGGTTAATAAATTCATTAATTCGCAAGAAAACGTTACTGAGGGTCAATATATGCTAGGCACTATTCTATGCTGGGGAATATAGCAACAAACAAAACACTAATTTCCCTGTTCTCATGTAGTTCATAGTTTATTGGAGGGAGATCATTAATAAATAAAGTTTGTCAGATAGGGAATGATACATGAAGAAGTCAAGCAGGAAACAGGAATGAGAATGGGGAAAGTTGTCACCTTAAGTAACCTGATAGAGAAAGCTTCATGTATGAGTAAGTCAGTAAGGAGGTTGTTCTGAACAACAGGAAGGAGTTAAAGGAGGGACTCTTGCGTTACCTGAGGAAAGATATTTCTCATCAGAGGAAACAGCAAGAACAAAGGTTCTGGAGGCAGCAACAGCAAGGAAGCCAGTGGGCCTGGAACAAAATAAGTAGTAGAAGAGGAATAGCATCAGAGAGAAGGAAGAGGCAGGCTGTGCAGGGTCCTGGAGGTTGCTGTGACGTCTGCAGCTTTTACTCTGAGCTGATAAGAAACTGAAGGTGGAACAGTGATAAAGCAGGAAGATCAGGTACCAGAAGACTACTACAAAATCCAGGCAAGAAATGTTGTAACAGTAGAGGGAGGAAAGCAGTCACTTCTTAGAAATACTTTAAAGGTAGAGCTGAAAGCATAAGTTAGAGATATAGAGATGAAGAGAGAAGTCAAGGATTACTGAGCAACTGGAAGAAACAGAGTTGCCCTTAACCAAAATGAAGAAACATGGAGCAGGTAAGAGGAACACGAGAGTGGGGGAGAGATCAAGACCTTAATTTGGGACATAAGATATCTATTATATGCTTTAGTAGAACTACTGAATGGACAAGTGGAAATTTGAATCTGGAGTTAAGAAGTCAAGTCCAGTCTAGAGAGAGCGAATTAAGAGTCATCAATACATAAGTGATATTTAAGGCCATACACCTAGGTGAGCTCACCTAGGGAGTGTAGAGAGAAAAGAGATCTAAGAACAGAGACCAAATGCTTGTTGATTACTTGAACTACATAGCTATTATATCCCTCGCTTTCCCTTTGCTTACAGGACTCATTAAGTTATTAATTAAGAGAAACCAATGAGATTAAAGTAAGTTCATAGTGATTATCTATTGTCCAACTCCTTGGGCAGAGCTGATGAGAGAGATGCAGGCATGGAATAGAAAGAAATTAAACACAGAAATCAGTACTGTGTCGTCTCTGAGCTCCATCTAATGTCTTCATGTTCTAGCCACCATGGGACATTTTCAGTTTTGATGGAAGCAGCCCATTACCTCAACCAATTGCTTTGTAACAAATATTTACAAGTTAGATTCACACATGGAAAATGAAAACAGGCCAGAAATACAACTCAAACACACTTGTCTGACTAACATCTTTTGACAAAGTATTATCAACCAATAGACTATCCATCCTATCTATGTCCACTGCTGAAGTTCCATTGGCAAACCTCATACTTCAAACTTTCATATTATTGGCAAAGAATTCACAGAATAAATGAGTTACAATAACTGAATAACAACAACAAAAAGATCAGGCAAGCCATTATAAATTCCTATCCACATATCCACATCCTTAGGGATAGTCTTAAACTAAAAGAGCACATGATCAATCAGGGACATTTTATATAAGACAGAGCTAGAAATTTTGGTAATGACTCTAAAGGTTATTCCTTATTCACAACTTTGACTAGATCTTCACTTTCAGAATTCTTTAAATTTCTAGTTCCAGGCATCATTGACTAATAGGTATTGGCATTACCTTAAACAATGATAAAACTGGAAAAAATAAATAAAACAACTGTTTTCACACAATGGACAGCAGAATAAGGTCAGTTTCACCAGAAATATAATGGCCCTAAATATACATGCATCTGGTAACAAAGCTTAACATGCAGAAACCAACTGCTACTAGAACTGAAAGAATAAACAGACAAATCCATCATTGCAGTTGAAGATTGTAATAATCCTCCCTCAGCAATTAATAAACTAGCAGACTGAAGATTAGCAAAGATATGAGACCTAAATACCTCATTAGCATGAACTCAGGTATGGGTGAAAGGGGTTTATTATGAATAACAAAAGACACTCCTCTCACTCCTCAGCCAGGAAATTATAAATGTTTTGGGAGCTCTGTGTCAGGAAAAGGCGACAAAGACCTAAAATTTGTATTTGTTACTATATCACAATATCACAAAGAGCAAATTAAGCCCAAAAGAAGAGCATAAATCAGTAAAATAAGAAACAAACAATAGAAATAAAACCAAAAGTTGGTTCTTCAAAAAAAAAAAAAAAATTAGGAAAGTTGATAAACCTCTAGGTAGACTTACTAAAAAAATCCCCCACGAATTACCAATACAAGAAATGATAAGCGGGACATCACTTCTTAAATGGTAACAAGGGAAAGTGGTAAGCAATGTTATGCCAATAAAAATCAACAACTTTGGTGGAATAGATAAATTCCTTGAAAGAGGCAAACTACCAAAACTGACACAGGAGAAATAGCAAATCTAGATAGCTCCATATGTATTAAATAAATTTGAGGAAATTGAATTTGCATCTTAAAGTCTTTCCACAAAGGAAACTTTAGGTCTTGCTGGCCTCACTGGTGATTTCTAACAAGTATTTAAGGAGAAAGTACAATTAATCTTGCACAAATTCTTTCAGGAAAGAGGAGGGAAAACTTTCCAACTCATTTATGAAGCACTGTAACATTGATATCAAAGGCAGGCAAAGATAACACAAGAAAAAGGAATGGACTAAAATCCCTCATTAATGTAGATGCCAATATCTTAATAAAATATTAACAAAGCAAATTCAATACAATACATAAAAAGGATCAAGTGGATTTTAACCCTAGGAATGTGGGTTGATTTAGCATTAAAACATCAATTAATATAATTCATACTAACAGAAATAAAGAGGAAAAATCATAAATCATCTCAGAAGATACAAGAAAAGTATTTAATAAAATTTAATACCTGCTCATGGTAAGGACATTCAACAAACAGAAATAGAAGGAACCTTCTTCAACCTAATAAAAGTTATCTACATAAAACCTACAATTCACATCATACTTAATGGGAAAAGGCTGAATGTTTTCTCTGGTATAGGATAAAAGGCAAGAATGTCCACTCTCCCCACCTCTGTGCAGCACTGTCACACATCACAGCAACACTGGGAAGGAAGAAGTAAAAGTATCTTTATCTACAGATGTTGTAATTGTTTATATAGGAAATCCTAAGGAATAGACAAAAAAGAAAAGAAGGAAGGAATGAAGTAAACCTACTAGAATAAGTTGAATTCAGCAAGGTCTCAAAACACAAGATCAATATAGAAAGACAAATTGTACCTCTGTACTACTAGTAACAACCAACTAAAAGATATTTTTTAAAATACCATTTATAATTGCATCAAAACCCAAAACACTGGAGTAAATTTAATGAATGATGTATAAGACTGCTACAAAATACTACAGAAAAAATTTAAAGATCTAACTAAATGTAGTGCTTATACCATGTTTGTGGATTGGAAAATTCAGTATTTCTAAAATATCTATTCTCCTCAAATTGATGTATAGACTTTAACACAATCCCAGTCAAAATCCCAGCAGGCATTTTTGTAGGAACTGAAGAAAAAAAAAAGGACAATCCTTTAAGGATCAAACATCTACTTCCGCTTCACTGACTATGCTAAAGCCTTTGTTTAGATCACAACAAATTATGGGTAATTCGTAAAAGAGATGAAAGTACCAGACCACCTTACCTGTCTCCTGAGAAACCTGTATGTGGGACAAGAAGCAGTAGTCAGAACTAGACATGGAACAAAATGGTTCAAAATTGGGAAAGGAGTACAACAAGGCTGTATATTGTCACCCTGCTTATTTAACATATATACAGAGTACATCATGTGAAACGCTGGGTTGGATGAATCACGAGCTGGAGTCAGGATTGCCGGGAGAAATATCAACAACCTCAGACATGGAAATGATACCACTCATAATGGCAGAAAGTGAAGAGGAACTAAAGAGCCTCTTGATGAAGGTGAAAGAGGAGAGTGAAAAATCTGGCTTGAAACTCAACATTCAAAAAACTAAGATCATGGTATCTGGTCCCACTTCATGGCAGATAGATGGGGGAAAATGGAAGCAGTGACAGATTTTATTTTGGATTGGAAGATTTTATTTATTTGGATTTTGGACTGGACTCCAAAATCACTGTGGATGATGACTGTAGCCATGGAATTAAAAGATGCTTTCTCCTTGGAAGGAAACCTATGACAAACCTAGATAGTGTATTAAAAAACAGAGACATCACTTTGCTGACAAAAATCTGTATAGTCAAAGCTATGGTTTTTCCAGTAGTCATCCACGGATGTTAAAGTTGGACCATAAAGAAGGCTGAGTGCCAAAGAATCGATGCTTTTGAATTGTGGTGCTGGAGAAGACTCTTGAAAGAACTCTGGACTGCAGAGATCAAACCAGTCAACTGTAATGGAATCAACCCTGAATATTCACTGGAAGGTCTGTTGCTGAAGCTGAAGTTCCAGCATTTGGCACCTGATGCACAGAGCCAGCTCATTGGAAAAGACCCTGATGCTGGGAAAGACTGAAGGCAAAAGAAGAAGGGGGCAGCAGAGGATGGGACAATGACTCAATGAACATGAATCTTAGCAAACTCCAGGAGACAGAAATGCAAAAAGGCAAAATGGTTGTCGAGGAGGCCTTACAAATAGCTGTGAAAAGAAGAAAAGCAAAACGCAAAAGAGAAAAGGAAAGATATACCCATTTGAATGCAGAGTTCCAAAGAACAGCAAGGAGAGATAAGAAAGCCTTCCTCCATGATCAATGCAAAGAAATAGAGGAAAACAATAGAATGGGAAAGACTGGAGATCTCAAGAAAATCAGAGATATCAAGGGAATATTTCATGTAAAGATGGGCACAATAAAGGACAGAAATGGTATGGACCTAACAGAAGCAGAAGATATTAAGAAGAGGTGGCAAGAATACACAGAAGAACTATACAAAAAAGATCTTCATGACCCAGATAACCACAATGGTGTGATCACTCATCTAGAGCCAGAAATCCTGGAATGTGAAGTCAAGTCCTGGGTGTTCATTGGAAGGACATGCTGAAACTGAAACTCCAATACTTTGGCCACCTGATGCAAAGAACTGACTCATTGGAAAAGACCCTGATGCTGGGAAAGATTGAAGGTGGGAGGAGAAGGGGACGACAGAGGATGAGATGGTTGGGTGGCATTACTGACTCAATGGACATAAGTTTGAGTAAACTCTGGGAGTTGGTGATGGACAGGGAGGCCTGGCATGCTGCAGTCCAAGGGGTCACAAAGAGTCGGACACGACTGAGTGACTGAACTGAACTGAACTGGGATCTAGTTCCTCAACCAGGGATCAAACCCGGGCCCCCTGAATTGGGAGCATGGAGTCTTAGCCACTGGACCACCAGAGAACTCACTGCAAATTTTTTTTTTTTTTTTAAAGAGGGTGTCCCCCTCCCTTGGCCGCTAGCGGCTCTCACTGCAAATTTTAATGAACCTTTTAATAAGTTGAAAAGAGATCACAATATCATAATAAAGAAATTATGTTTTCCTTTGTTTTTCAAGTCTATTTGGTAAATACAAAATCAGGCAGAGTCTTGGTAAAATACCAAGCAATCTCATTTTGTGTTTTGAATAATATGACAACCAAGAATTTTGGTAGTGTTTCTCTTCTGGGTCATACATAAATAGAAAAAGTTTGTACTACATAAAAGGCACTATCAGATTGAACTAGGAACCTGAAAGAGTGCTGGCAGTTGTTTAAAGGAATAAAAAAAATTAACATTTAATATGATATAGTTTTGATACTTTATAAGTATTATAAATATTTTTATAGCTAATTAACAGAACATATTTTTAATCATATAATGGACTACTTTTTTTTAAAAATGTCAGACATTTCATTAAGAACTCACTTCAGGAAGCTAGAGCAGTCTAGAAAAAAACTGACACTTAGATTACATGACTAGCAGAGGAACTGACACTTAGATTACATGACTAGCAGAGGGCAGAGATCAGTAGAAATACAGTATGGGTCATATGACAGGATGTGTTACCTACTCAGTAATCATGGCAAGTAAAAAAGCACGTAGAGAGGAGATGACTTTATAATTCCAAATCATAACATCACATGAACAGAATTTTTAGAAGAAAGAAGAAAACTATTAATGGTTTGCTAACAAAACAAAGTTGGATGATGCTACTGTGGACTAACTACTGTCGTAACAGCTCATGTTATGTTTCTGTTGTACATAAAATTAAAAGGGAAGACTTGCTAATTTGTATTTTTTAAGATTTAAAAGAGAAGACACTACCAGAAAAAAAGTCTGTTCCTCTTCAAATTCTTCCCCTTACAATGGCCATCTCCATCCTAAAATCAGAAACCAAGCCAGTAAGAACCAGGGATAAGAATATAAATATATGTTGCCAAAACTTTGACTATGTTTATGTTAAATTATACATAACAATATATTCTATATAAACTACTAAATGATAAACATGCTGGTCAAGCCAAAAGATTTCCTTCAATATTTGGCTCAATTTCCATCATTTTATTTTATTTTATTATTTTTTTTAATTTCCATCATTTTAAACATGTTTCATGATATGTTCAATTAAATACTGCTCCAGAATGTCCAGCATAAAACCAAACCCATGTTTCATGCTATCGAGTGTACTTGCTTGCTCAGAAATGTCTGGTGCTCCCAGACATCGGAATCTCACTTTACTACACATTTAGAAATCTTTCTATCTATAAAGTTCTGAACCAAAGCTAAGAATGACCAGTAATCAAACATGACTGAGATAACAGGTCATCAAATAAAATCATATGACCAAACATAAGCTGTAGTTTTATTAGGATGTACCAGTCAGGCAATTTTTATAAATTAATGTTCAAATTACGAAAACATGAAACATTTATAGATTAATAAATTTAAAAACAAATTTAGGTTGAGTTTACACATAACTACAGAGGATTTATGATCTATCTGTAGAATTCTCTAGTCAACGTTTTTGTGTATGTAATATTAATAAAAAGGATTTTTTTAACCATACAGTGTGATTCTGGGGTTCCCTGAATTTTCAGCTGCTGCATTTTCTACTCTACATCTGGCAGGTTCTTCTTCCTTTCAGTTTGTGCATTTCCTGTATTCTAAAAAGTAAATAGAAACAGGACCTTAATTGAGGAAATGGTGAGTCTTTGGCTAAGGAAATACAGCCACAGATAAGTACTTGTACTTTGCACCTGGGAGCTGTTTTATACGGCACAGGGAGACTACTTAGCAAAGGAGTCCTTATTATCATCATAAGACAAAACTGAAGGCGGCTTTTCTGTGGACTCTTCTTTCTTGCCTAACTCACTCAGCAGTAATTGGAATTTCTCTCTAGGTCATAGAATCTATTGAATACATGCCTACACTATTAACTGGGAAGTGCCTGGATGTGATTTAGTAAGTCAGAAACAAATCCGTGAATAGAACAAATAAGCTGCCATTCCCTGTCTTAAGTTTTTAAAAACATATCATATTCTCTCACGCTCTAAATTAACAACCTATCAACTTGAAATTTAGGACATTTTCTTAATTCTGACATTAATTTATTAAAAGCATTTGAATCAGCCTCATATGTAATTTCTGTCACTTGTCAGAACTGTATTTGAATGACTAGTGTTGGGTTGGGTTTTTCCTTACCATCTTATGGAAAACCTAAACAAACTTTTTGGCCAATCTGATACATATAAGCTATAATTATCATTGATGACTTCTGGATATTTCTAATAACTACAACTGTTTCACTGTTACTCTTAAAAAGATCATCTTTTCAGGAGTTCTACATCATGTGCACAAAAAGGGATTTTCCCTTCCTATTATGTATTTTTAAAATGTCAGAACTGTCTTAAGAGTTCCTTTCTTCCTGAATTAAAATGTAATTTTAGTTCTGAGGGCTTTCACAGTACGGTAGGACAAACACATGTAGCACATTACTAGTCCGCCCAAACTCAAGACCCTTACCTCATCCGATTATTCAAAAAATGTGCAAATGGTGTGCTGTTCAACATGCTGTGACATCAGTAAGTCACCCAGGTTTAAACGTTTGAAGTCACCTTATTCTTTTTTATAACAAACTAAAAAATAACCATTAATGCCTTTCTTGTTCTATCTAGACAATATTTCTTCTCTGCAAAACTGATTGTGGAGTTGTCAACAAGTTCAAGGCCAGGAATAAGGCCTAAATGTCACTGTGAAAGTATATCTAACAGTGTCTGATAATTCTTACCTAATGTTTTAGAAATTAATAGACTTAGTTAAAAATACCTTCTTACATAGTTTCAGATGATGGTTTCTATTTTTATAAGTTCCTCAAATTTCCTTAATAAGTATGTGCTAATTTTATCACAAATAAAAATGTAGTCAATTTTATTTAGAAAATAAGAAACCAAGATAACAAAGTTGATGACCTCACAGGTGTACAGGATAGAAGGCTGTTAATATAATTTAATTCAGTGGATGCTCAGCACAATCCCTTTCCCTTAAAAAAAAAACCTTTAAAAAGTATTAATTTATAATAGATACTGATCACTTCAAGATCCCCAAATGAAATTCAAGCTTATCTGATACTTAGCTGAGAGCATATCTTTGTGAAAATAGGACAGTAGTTAGAGAGCAGAGATGGGGGAATAAATTGGAGGAAAAAATAGGAAGAAAAAGGCTAAAGACAAAATATATATGTTCTTGTGGCCAGGATAATCCTATGTTTATACCACTATTCCTTTCCTCTGGCATGGTTTACCTACCACCAAGTAGTATACATAACACACATACTATTTTCTCTGGGTAGCATATATTCAATCACTCAACATTCAAATGAGGGTTCAAATTTACTACCCTCAAAAATAAGACATTTTTTAAAACCTTTATAATTTTCTAGGAAAATATAGTTCTGTTTCTAGAGGTCAAAGATTACAGAATTTTGAAATTTTATCTAACTTTCCAACAGTAATAACTAAAATTATATACTAAGTCAAATGTTCTAAACATCATTACTTAGTAAAAGCTATCAATAAAAAGTTTTACCTCTTGTTTTTCTTGATATTGATCTGCATTAAGTAAAGTTGGTATTTTAGATGAATCCGTTCTCTTTGATTCCCTCTTCAACACTTTTATCTGTTTCACTTTTGCAAAAATATATATGAGAACTTGTTACTCTTACCTTGAAATTTTATTTTCCTTTTCAAGAGTTTCAAATGGAAATTCTGATATCCACTAAAGTCAGTTTCTCAGTTTATTATAAAGGAACTAAACAAATCATGAGCTGTAATGGTATAAAATATCAGTCATAAATGATTTGTTATATAATTTTACAAATAGTCTACCAGTCTGTCCTCTAAATAAAGAAGACATTTACTTTTAAAATTCTGAGTATTACTGTTAAATGGATCAGATAATTCCTCTTGAGCTGTGCAAGTACTATTTTCTTGCTATTATATTATCTTTTCACAAGGTGTCACTGTTCTTCAAAGAAATGACTGCAAAAAAAATGAGTTTCATTTTATGAGCTCAATACATGTTATAAAATCTTAATTGACTAAATCCTTGAATGGCTGAAGCACACATATATCATTCCGGCTATTACATGGGCAAGTTATCACAGAAAAACAGAGGAAACTGCAATTACCCTAGGACATAAACTAAACCAAAAACATCTTCCTCAAATACTATTCTAACATTTCAACAAAATTGAGCTAATAAAATTTTTATTTTTAAAATTTTCTTAACCCTTCTTTAAAATTATCTCCTTTAAGTCTTACCCTTTATTTCACTATGGAAAATAATTTTTTTCATCAATGAAAATATTTTGCCTAGCAATATACTCCATTCTGGGGCTTCCCAGGTGGCGCTAGTGGTAAAGAACCTGTCTGCCAGTGCAGGAGATGTAAGAGATGTGGGTTCGATCCCTAGATCAGGAAGATCCCCTGGAGAAGGGCATGGAAACTCACTCCAGTATTCTTGCCTGGAGAACCCCATGGAGCCTGGAGGGCTACAGTCCACAGCTTCACACGGAGTCAGACACGACTGAAGGGACTGAGCATGCACACACACACACACACACACATACTTCTTTCTACCTAAATCATAAATGTAAGTTATATTACCAAAAAAGTTTTTTTAAAATATTCTATCTGGAGATTTGTAAAACTATGCAACAAATGTGTACCTTCCATTCCTTTCATCTCCTTTGATTGTATTATGAAAGGCAATTCTGGGAAATGGAATTCTTTCCTGTCAGATCTGGGAAAATTCAGCTTCCTTTTGTTTCCATTTGCCATTTGGTCAGTTTGGCTGGTTCGCTCATTAAACACACACTTCTCCATTTGGCTCTAAAAAAAACAAACAAACAAGAGTTAATTTGAAGAAAGGTGTGTAACTACTTACTGGATGAGGAGCCAACAAATTCCAGCCTTTTGGATGGTGTAAGATAGGCATAAAATTAGTCTTTGCAAGGTTATTTTAATAATTAAGAAGTAGAAGAGAGGGCTTTCCCTGGTGGCTCAGTGGTAAAGAATCCGCCTGCCAATGCAGAAGACAAGGGTTCAATCCCTGGTCTGGGAGAGTCCTACATGCCATGGAGCAACTGAGCTGGTGCGCCACAACCACTGAGCCTGTGCTCTAGAGCCCGAGAGCCGCAACTACTGAGCCCACACGCTCTAGAGCCCGTGCTGCACGGCAAGAGAAGCCACTGCAGTGAGAAGCCCAGCACTACAGCTAGACAGTAGGCCCTGCTCGCTGCAACTGGAGGAGAATCTGTGCAACGGTAAAGTCTGAGCACAGCCGAAGATAAATCATTTTTTCTAAAAAGACGTAGAAGAGAGTATCATCAAACATATAAACGGATCAAACTCCAATAAAAATTTCATAAATTTTTTTAGCTTACTCAATATTCTGAGAATAGTCTTGATCATGAGAGCCACAGTCTCAACTTTTAATTTTTTATCCTATTCATTGCACTCTGATTTTGAACAAACTGCTCTGGTTCATTTTATTAATAACTTATTTTTCAATTTACAAAATGATGTGCTCTGGACACTGGGAAAACCCAAAGGAAAAAATTACTTGTAAACTCAGCATTCTGGAAAAACTTTTGTGCTACCTGTTTTTGCTTATTTTACAACAGATGATAGAAAGTTTCTTAGGTTAATGAATACTTCCACAATGTAATGCTCAGTATCCCATTATGTGGATAAACTCTAACATATTTAACCAGTCACTTGTTCTTGGATGGATGTGTTGTTTTCAATGTCTTATTATTATAAATAACACTGTTTCAATTATAAAGTAAACTATTTTCCTATGTGAAAAATGGGAAATGAATGACACCAATTATGTTTTCTTGGGAAAAGTAAGATGTATTTATTTGGCAATTGCTCTTAATCTATAAAGTAAGATATTAAAATCATTTTTTGAAGTGAAAAATCAAAGAGTCTTGTGATTTTTAAAGAAAAATCTTACCTTTTTTCCCCCAAGTCACTCATTGAATACACAAATCAAGTTATAAGAAATTAACTAAAACTGTGAAAGCATTAAGGAAATGATGACCTATTTTCACTCCAGGGTAAAAGGGAAAAATAAAAGCACATTAAAAAAAAATGTTAGAGCCCTAAAGACAAAGACAAGGACACAGGGTGAGAGGATAATGCTGAAAAAGGACGTAATTTAATGATGAGGTTCTTGCCTTACTTGAATGGAACCTGTATCCTCATGCCTGTTAGATATAACTTGTCCAATAGATTGTGAAGACGTACGTCTCTTTTTGGCTCTTTCAGTTAACCTATTATTTAAAAACAAATTAGAAGTTATTAAAATTCCTCAGAAATACTTCTGTTTTAGCTTCAATAATGATAAGTTATACCATGGTAGTCTACTGTTTGAACATGTGCCAAAATGCAATTGTTAGTCCTTAAGCACCAACTACTCTAAGAGGTAAAAACAGAGCAGAGAACAACTCACTCGTGGTGGTGACACCATGCTGTGGGTGGGGTTACTCCAGCTGGCCCACTTGGTCCTTTCTATCTGTTCTGAACCTGGATCTCTTAACTACTGGGTTCATGAATTTCTGAGCTTTTGACCAAGGCTAGTTTATAATTATGGTTATTACAACCATGGCTTGGGAGTTACCTCAAGAACGACTGACACTTGCTGTCTGTAGTCTGTTGTATAGACATGTCCACTTGCCACCTCTGCAGACCCCTAAGCTTCACAACTTACAGCCCAAACCAGCCTGCTAGGATTGAACTAGTCTTCTAGGATGCTGAACCGAGCCTCCTTTTCCATCTAGAGCCATAGCAGTTCCCTAAATTTAGAACTGGCCCTGATGCCTTGCTAGACAGACTCTTGCCATCCATCCGTCACACTGCCCTTGATTAATTAGGTTCATGGTACCAGTGTCTCAAATCTGTATTGGTAGTTGAATCTAAAATTGATCCAGTATGTTGTTTTTCTCCCAAAATATTTGACCTTGAAAAGCTATCTGACTACATAAAATTATTTTCAACTATCTTTTTTCCATTTAGATAATTTGCTACAATAGGAAAATAAAGCTTACTTTGCTATATGAAGGCACATCAATACCAAAAGTGAGGTCACATTACATTTTTCTCTTCAAATGGGAAGTAATTTTTCTGAGGGCCTTTTTTTCAAAATGAGGTTTTTGCAAACTGCATTAGTGAAAAACCACACACCTAGAGCATAGCCAAGAAAAGTTAATTTCTTCTATAGCATTCTTAAGAAGAATTTAGTAATGGCCCATTATATGATTATAATTTCAATACACCTTCCAATTCAGTTTATATACAGACATTACAAACTTGCTTCTTTGAAATACCATTATATAAAAACATTATAAAACTTAGGTCCATTTCCTTCTGTTCATTTTCTGTTAAAACTCACCTTGAATTGGAGTGGGAGAGGTTTGAATTGGGATTTGAAGCCATCAAGTTACTGCTAGTTAGATTGATGGGTGGCATTACCATACCACCTCCAGCACATGGATCGTCTTTCATGCCTATAGCGTTAGTGCTGGCATTGACAGGGTTTGGGGGCTCACTGATTACAGGTTTTGTATCTTGAGACATAGTATGAGCAATTTTAGCTGCAACCTGTTGACAATGTCCACCTTCACACACTATCTTTTTTGGTTCTAAGATATCTCCTTTTCCTCCTTTAACTTTAGTAACTCTGACTTTGATCTCCTTGGGCTTTTTCTCTTTTTCCAATTCCTAGAATAGATACATCCAAAATCTGAGTCAGGAGAACAGTTATTTTTATCACTAGAGTACTAACTATAATACAGTTATACTAGCTAAAAATAAGACCAGTTTTTACCTTTCCCCAAACTGAAGTACTTTGCAGTGTATTGGTATAAATTGTTTTTCTTTCTTCTTTCATAAAGTCATTTTCTTTAGAATTCTCTTTTGGTTTTATGAATGAATTGACTTTTGCTTCTTGGAGCAATTTAGCTTTCAGTTCTGGTATGAATCTGATAAAACAAGCAATATCAAATAATTTTATTTATGTAGATACTGTTTTATCTTTAAAAGACCTTTTAATCAATTAACTTACATTTGAGCTACAGCATAAACAAGTTGTCAGTAATGCATGCCAAGAGATGGCACAATATTTACCTAATACAGGTTGTTTCCTGGTAAAGATACATCTTTCAACAATTTCTCCATGGTAATTTACTATTAATAAAACTTTCACAAGATAGACATATGAATTAGTTTTCTTTTGTGATGTAAAGCTTACTTAATAAAAACACTGCTTTCAATCCTGATAAATGTACTATTCTCTTCAAAGAAGACTCAGGCCACTCTGTCCCTTTTAAGTCCTGTTCTTTTAACAGGGCAACTGAGTCCATGTTCCATGCCACAACAGCTGAAGCTTGTGTGCCCAAGAGTACATTTAAATCCTGTTCTTTTAACAGGACTTTAAAGATGAACTAGTTTCTAAAATCTTACTCTAGAGAAATATTTTTGAATTATAATAGAATACATCAATACTGAAGCGAGATTGTTTTGGCTTTAGGTTGACTTAAAAATATATACTTATTTATTTATTTTTGGCTGTACTGGGTCTTCACTGCTGCACACTGCTTCTCCAGTTGCCCTTCTAGTAGAGAGGGGCCACTCTCTCGTTGTGGTGTATGGGCTTCTCTCATTGTAGTTGCTTCTCTTGTTGCGGAGCATGGCCTCTTGGGCACACAGGCTTCAGCTGTTGTGGCCTGGAACGTGGGCTCAGTTGCCCTGCGGAATGTGGACTCTTCCTGGACCAGGGCTTGGACCCATGTCCCCTGCACTGGCAGGCAGATTCTTAACCACTGGACCACTATGGGAGTCCTAGTTTGGCTTTTTATAAAAGTTATTTATTTTTAAATAGAAAGTCCAGTTTGTATGGCTCAAAACTCAAAAGGTTATACTGAAAAGTCTCCTTTTCCACCCTTTTCCCCGAGCTACACAGTTTCCCTTCTTGAAGCAGCTACTGCTATCAGTTTGAGACTGAATAAGTTCTACCATGAATGAAATCTTCCCTAGAATTATAATAAAAGGGTAAGTGTGAGATGAAGGAAAAAAAAAAAACCAGTGTGATTAGTTCGGCTGAATAAGAAAATGGTACATTTCTGTTAAAATTTCCTTGCCTTGTGGAACTCAAGAACTTTCACCCTGTGATAGTAAAATCCCAATAGCTAAATATCCAAGAGAAATCAAATGAGTCTATATAGAATTGACAGGAAGCAACTCTTTTATTCAATAACTGATACTTCTCATCAATGGCACTTTTAATATATCTTCTCATTTTCTGTTTTAGAATAAAATTCTTGAAATGCTTCAGGTTCTACTTACTCTCAACAGTTCCCTTTTCTTTGATTTTTTCTACTTCAGTCTATTTTCGATGGAGGTCCTGGACTTTCCTATGCCTGATCCTAACTCCAACACATTTTAAATTGATATTTATGTTTCTGCCTCATACTCCAAGGCAAACAATAATTTTGCAATTAACAAACTTTTCCTGTTTCTTTCAAAGCCCAAATATAAAATGGTGTTTTCTTTTTTTAAAGAAGCATGGCTGATTTATGAATCCACATTGTTAGCATATATTTTAGATACAATGTGGGACAGAGAAAGGCTTTAACAGCCATGGTCCCTGTCTTCAGGGAACTTCCAGTTTGGTGGGGAGAATAAAACAACAGGAACTGCAACAGATAATAAGTAAAGCAGAGGAAAAAAATCATCTGGGAAATGAATGCTAATTATAATATATAGGTCAGAGATGCTATCAAGAGGAAAAACTGGACTATTCTGAGTCAGGGATCTAAGTAGAAACAAGGCTAAAAAGTATTGATGGTTTATTTAATGTTATCTCTGCCCTATAGTAAGAATTGAAAAATGCATGTGAAGAGCTTAGCTCACTGTATAGGACATAGTAACTGTGTAATAAATGTTAACTGCACTATTTTTATTATTAGAGTTTTCACCATGACATCTGTAAGTCTACCATATATCTAGTTAATACAAAAACTCAGTAAGTTTTTGATAAACTGAATTCTTTTGTGTAACATTAACCTATGTAGCAATTTTCATGGTAGTAAAATTTCCTAATATAAAACACGAAAAAGTCCACACTCACTCAAAATGCTTACTTTTCAATAAATCCATCTCTAGTAAAATACTCATGATGCAAAAGATCGGTAGATGACATCCTCTCAGCAGGATCAATTTGTAAGCAAGCCTAGAAAATGAAAAAAGATTCCATGTTAAACAAATTCGTAACATGTCTCCTTAAGGTAAATGTTAAATTTCACAAATGCAGGTATAATTAATTACCCAGAGCTAAAAGAGTTCTTGAAAAGATAGAATTTAGACCTCAGGAATTTTTGACAGTGAGTTCTGACCACTTGTTTCCGTAAGAAATTTGTACTTGTAAAGCAGTACTACAGGTTAAATGTCCTATTTCTAGCCAAAACAGAAGTCAGTCTATTTCTGCTGGAATTAGTAGGAATTAATTAGCTCATTTTGGTCCTCTTATCTAGCTCTGTAAGGAAGAAAGTTCATAACTTATTTCCATTTTATAGAGCTAGAAGCATGTTTAGTAATTTGCCAAACTAGAATTTTAACTCATATTGTCTGATTCCTAATTCAATGCTTTTTATATGGCATAAAACAATTTCACAAATATCCAAGCCCCCAAATCCTTCAATAACCCATTATCAGAACAGCTATTTTCTGCTTCCCTTCACTTGGGATTACTTCAACTGAGAACCAAAAAACCCCCACAAAACAAAGAGACAGTGAAGTAAGAGTATCAGAAAATAAGTTGTATATAATGAATCTACATATAATCAAATAATCATAATTAGAATACATTAATGCAAATATTAAAGACATAATTTGAATAAAAGCCATTTGCCTGATAATTTTCTTTTTGTTTTTTTGCCTGATAATTTTCATTCTTCCTCCAAAAGAAGGCAAAACATACTAATAATAGGTAACTTTTATTTATGCTTATTATGTGTTTGTCATACAACACTCTATCTAGTCTTTTCCTATTGCCTGATCCCAGCAACAACCCTACAAGGTGGGTACTACTACTATCTTCATTGTACAGATGAGGAGACTAAGGCCCAAAGAGGACAAGTAATTGGTCTAAGATCTCATAAATGGAAACAATAGTTAAAATCCAGAATGTATAAACTAATTGCACATAACATTACATTTCTGATTATTTCACAAAGTCTAGTTTAAATTGATTCACAGACAAAGTTATAGAGATCTGCTATACAAGAATTTGCATATAGTTAACAATATCATACTGTACATTTTAAAATTTGGTTAAGAGGATAGATTTTATGTTACGTGGTTGGTTTTTTTTTTACCACAATTTAAAAAAATTGACTCATAAAGTCTATTATCGTCTTTATGATGTGAGAATAGTCATATCCTTAAGACTGAAACTAGCTAAAAGTATGTGCTTATTTTAGAACGTTAATAGTTACCCATCAATAAAACTTAGGAAGAAAAATGCTAAAAGGTCACAGCCAATTGGAAGCAGATAAATATTCCTTCTGTAAACAGTATAATTTACAGAAGTTAAACGTTTGCCCTGGTTTGGAAAATGTAAAATATGACACTTTGAGAAACAGACTGGCTGTTGTCCCTTGCAAAATAAAAACGCACACCTACACAAAGACTTAGAAGTGAATGTCAACAGCGATTTTACTTGTAGTAGCCAAAAAGAGGAAACAACCCAAAACAGGGAAACAGATTTTTTTAAAAATTGTGATATGTTCATACATGGAATATTACTCAGCAATCAAAAGGAATAAACTACTGATACACACAAAAACATGAACTGAATCTCTAGACTATAACGCTGAGTTAAAAAAGACTGACATAAAAGGGTATATACACTGTTTGATTCCATTTACAGACTATTCTAGAAAATACAAACTATAGTGGAAAATAAATCAGTGGTTATTTAGGGACAGGAATGAAGGGAAAAATGGATGACAAAAGGATGCAAGGACATTTTGGGAAGTGATGGAAATTTTAGGTATGTTGATTGTAGTGGTGGTTTCACAGGTATGTATACATTTACCAAAACTCATCAAATTGTACATCTGAAATCATGTAGCTTACTGTATAGAAATTATACCATTATAATATTGTTTAAAATTTTTAAATCTATGAAAAAAATACATGCTCTACACCAGGTATAAAGATGTATTTTAGGAAATTCTTTGGCGGTCCAGTGGTTAGGACTCAGCGCTTTCACTGCCAGGGCCCAGGTTCAATCACTGGTTGGGGAACTAAGATCCCACAAGCTGCATGGTGTGACCAAAAAAAAAGATGTATTTGAATGTTATAATACTCAAAATTGTACTTGTAATAGAATAAGGAGAGAAATCAGTGAAATACAAATATACCTCAGCATGTATAAGCAATCTGTCTATGATAAATGTGGCATTCCAAATCACTGGATTATTCAAGTTGAAAAAAGTATTTAGAACATATAAAACAGGACACTAATATGATTATTTGGCAAGTCAATGTAAAAGTATACTTTAAATCACAAATAGTTTAAGGATTCTTAAATAAGAACTACAAATGACCAATTAATGTCAGTAACATGTCCAACTTCCCTGTAATGAAGAAAGCGCAATTTTTAAAAATATACTTTATTTCTAGTTAATTAAGTTGCAAATATTTTTAATATATAATATTCAATGTTAGACTGAGAATAGAGATTTATACCCAATGCTACTTGGGTATAAATCTATAAAATCTTTCTGGAGGGAAAAATAGCTAGGTATGCCAAAAGTCCTAACAAGTATAAACCCTTTGGCCTACCAGTCACACTTCTAGGAATTTATCCCAAGCAAATAATACCACAAGTTCATACAGACATATAAAAGATGTCTACTGTAGCATCTTTACCAGCAAGGGAAAAAACCTGAAACCTAATGTCCAAAATTTCAAGATAAACTATAGTATAGTCATACAATGAAACACTATGCAAGCACTAAAATTATGACACAGCTCCATATTTACTGACATGGCAGTATGCTTAAACTATAATGCTAAGTGAAAATAAACAGGTTACATAGCAGTGTGTAAAGTAAGACAGGGCTTCCCAGGTGGCTCAGTGGTAAAGAAACCGCCTGCCAATGCAGCAGATGCGGGTTCCATCCCTGAGTGGGGAAGATCCCCTCAAGAAGGAAACGGCAATGCACTCCTGTATTCTTGCCTGGGAAATCCCATAGACAGAGGAGCCTGGAGGGCTACAGCCCATGGGGTCACAAAAGAGTCAAACACAACTTAGTGACTAAACCACAATAAAGTATGACACCTTTTAAAAAGCATAAACAGTTATGCATGTATTTGGTTGGGAAAAGTATATAAACCAAAACATCAACAGTAATTTTTCCTGGATTGTGGGGGTTGGGAAAATGTTAACTTCTCTATCAAGTATTCTATTTTGTTATGATCATTATGTATTCTTTGTAAAATCAAAACTATGACATGAAAAAAAAGAAATTAAAGTGGAAAATGTAGCAAAAAAAAACTGATCCTTTAATAAACTCTAGTTCTTTACAGTTACCAAAGAAACAACTTTCTTCCTTTGATAAGTCTTTAGATGTTACATGTCATGTTTTGTTTTATCTAAAAGACAGCAACAACAGTTAACATTAACAACATTTGTTGACAGCTTATTCAAGGCTCTGTGCTAAGAAGGTTTCTACCATTAACTCATTTTATCCTCCAGCTCCAGAAAATAAATATTGTTAATGTTTTTTATAACTCAGTAAACTGAGGCATGGAGATTGACTTGCTCAAGTTTATGGAGCTAATTAGTAACAGAGCTGGGTTTTAAAGAAAGTTCATGTGAATTCAGAGCCCCCTCTCATAAACACCATGCTATACTTGCTTTGAAGTTAGATTACCACTTTTTTTAAGGGCTGTACATTAGAAGTAAGACAAGTTAATTGACCCTGGGAAAGAAAATTGGCTGGGAAGAGAAAATAAACAGAAGCAAGTAGCTCTCTCACTTCTTGAATTCTATTCTAAGTATGCTGGTATATTTATTATGCAGTTCAAAATAAAATTTAAATTTTAAACTAATTTAAAAGTGCTATATGTTTTTGTTTTCTCCAACTCAACCTGAATTTTGGCACTGGTATATCCTCAAACAACATTACAACTATAGCTGCCAATGCCTTGACATACCTTAGAATATCACTGTACAAGGAAGAAATCTCTTGGGTAGACTGCTGGGAAGACTGGCTGTTAAGAGGTGTTGATCAACATGGTAAGTCCTTAACATTTTCCAGTTTATCCTTAAAAATTTCCAGTTTATCAATAAAATTGGAATTAACAAAAAAGAATAGACCGGATTATCCCAGGGGCCTTTCAGTTCTAACAGTCTGTGACTTTTAACTTCTCTGAACTAAAGACATAAACACAGAAGAATATAGTAACTTTGAACAGTTAATATTACTCCATGAATCCTTTTGGAATGTCATTAAAGTCATATCTTAAAACTGTATTATAATTTATGCAAATTTCCAAGAAATAAGTCCTTAATCTCTTAACATACATGAACTATGTCAGCCAACAATCCATTTAGCTTTGGGTATTTTTTTCTTGCACTTTTGGGATGTTGAACTTGAGGAAGGACCACCCCAGCAAAAATGGGACTCTTGGAAAAGATATTCTGCAAGTGAGGTGTCAAATTGCCTGAAAAGAGAAAAAAACACATACATAAGAAAACAGGGATATTATTCTACAATCAAAATAATCAAATTGTTATATGGTCTGCATCAAATTACTAAAAGAAAGAATAACAATTAAGTTCTCTCAATTTTTAAAAGTTGAACAAGAAACTATCTTCTGAATATAGCATAAGGAACTATCTTCTGAATATAGCATAAACAAGTGAGTTCCCCAGTAATCTGTTGATAGGACATAGGCAGTAGAGAATAAAAAACCACAGGTGCATTTTCTTTTTTCAAAATACAAGACATAATATATAATGCTTACATTCAAAGTTTTACGTATTTCTATAAGGGTATCAAAATGGTTTATCTAGCAAGTGTTCATCAGCAAAGTCTTATTCAAAACAGCTAAAATACTAAAATTATATAGAAATAAAAATATTGTAAAGAAAAAACAAGGCTATAGATTAGTAGCAGAATGTAGAGAACTATAAACAGGAGTGGAAAGAGCTAAGTTCTACCACTAGTTTTGCTCTTAACTAGTTCTGTGACCTTGGGCAAATCTTCCCTTTCTGTATCTTGGTTTTGTCATTTGTAAAACGACAAAACTGATCCCATCATCTCTAGAGTTCTCTCACCATTAATCTCATAACCAGAATTTTAAATATGACAGAAAAGAGTATGATGCTTTAAGGGTGTGAACTGTATCTTTAACCAATATTTATCCAGATTCACAAATTTTAGAGTTGTTCAAAGTACCTACCTCATGATCCTGTAATTCTATGTTTATGTATAGCTTTCTCATCACAAAATAGGTTGCTCAAGCTCCTCAATCAGAAATATATCTTTGAAACTCCATGAGCAACACTAACCATGAAAATGTTTGGGTAGTCAAAGCAGATCATCAAATAATTCAGCTATCATCAAACATATTTTTGAATAAGATATTTAGCTATCTGCTTATCTACTGTGGTTAATAAAAGTTTTCTTAGTAAACAACTGGTTTTCTATTTCCAAGCACTTTAAAAGAGCATCAAAATCAAAATCAATTCTATTATTTAAAAGTCCTCTTTGAAAGAAGCAAATATTTGTAGAAGTCAAAATTTTATAACAACTTTCAGACAAACTGAAGTAGGTTCCTATTTTACTATTTTTCTTAGTATCAACCATCAACATGGTACAGCTATTTGCATCCAGGCAAAAAAATATATTATTTTCAAAAACAGAATTTTTCTACATTTTTTTTTATCAGCCCAAAGCATCCATCTACTTTCATCTATCAAAACAGTATGCTTCCTTATTCTTATAAAGATAGACTAAATTTGAAAATCAAGCAGAATTTATCTGAAAACACTTATTTAGGCATTTAACAGTACATTTCAGTAATACCTACCTACTTTTAAAACAATTTTATGAAGTAAATCCAAATCAGAGCTGCTAGGAAGATAGGGATTTCCAGTGGCCATCTCAATGATCATACAGCCCAGAGCCCAGATATCCACAGGTCTGAAACAGACAAGAATAAATCACTCTTTCATGGAGAAATATATAAAACATCTTTTCTTAAAAACCCTTTTTTTTTTGGCCATGCTGTGCAACTTGCAGGATCTTAGTTACCCAACCAGTGATTGAACCTATGTCCATAACCTTATCTTACACCACTTATAAAAATTGACTCAAAATGGATGGAAGACATAAATCTAAGAACTAGAACTACAAACCTCTTAAAACAGAGGCCTTTCACAGTCTTGGACTTGGCAAAACCAAAAGCATAAAAACAGACAGAATGAACTTCATCGAAATTAAAAATTCTGTTTCTCAAATGACACACACCATCAAGAAAATCAAGAGACAACTAAATAAGAGAAAATATCTGCAAATAAGTATCTGATAAGGAATTTATATCTAGATATACAAAGAATTCTTACAATTTAATAATAAAAAGCTAGTCCAATTTAAGAAAGGGCTAAGGATCTGAATAGAAATTTCTCCAAGGAAGATATATAAATGGTCAATAAGCACATAAAAAAAATCAACAATGAAGTCCAAAAATCATTAGTTATCAAGGAAATGGAAATCAAACCCATAAGGAGATACCACTTTACACCTATAAGGATAACTAGAATCCAAAAGTCAGATAATAACAAGTGCTGGTGAGGATACAGAGGAATTTGTAACCCTCACACTCTTGATGGTGTCTTTACATTCTTCAAGATTCATTATTTGTTTATTAGATTGTTGTTTCCTATACTATTTTTACTGATTCACAACAGACTGAGGCCTTTCTACTTTTTGAAATATCTAGTACAATTTAAAAATTATTATTTGTCAGTGTTTGCAAAGACTTTGCCATACTCAGGAACTAGGAAACTTGTGATAACACTGGCAGAGTAGATTTTAAAATGTCTGCAGAATCTAGTCTACAGAGAAGCAAGGAGGCCACTCTGTAAAGGGTGGGGCACAGCTTAAGGCAAGCATGGATGGCAGCCTGAGAGATTTCTGCATAAGTTTCCTGGGGCTGGGGCCACTCAGCTCCAAGGGGCAAGTGTGGCAACATCAACAGCAGCAGGATAGATGTCTAGGGTCTCTCTGCTCTATTTGGGGGTGTCCCTTTTCTCTCCCAAGCCCAGATGCAGAAGGCAGAGTTTGTCAGTAGTTCAGGTGACAGATAACACCGAGGGAAAAAAGAGATGGCTAGGAAAGGCCAGGCAGGATCCCCAAGTATACATACTTTCCATAAGAGGTATCTTTTAATACTAATTCTGGAGCTCTATACCAGCGTGTAGCCACATAGTCCGTATAAACATCTCCAGGAGCTGCTAGCGTTCGTGCAAAACCAAAATCACAGAGTTTAGTAATTCCTGATTGGGATACTAAAATATTCTCAGGTTTTATATCTCGATGAATGATCTAAAAAACAAACAGAAGATGTAATACATTGAAATGAGATTTCATTATCTAGAACATTTCTCAACAATTAAGAGAAAATCTAGCTAATTAAGATAGTAAAGTTATTTTCTTACCACATGCAAAGGATTAACTACACAGTGCAAAAATATGTAACTATAAATAGTTGTGTGTGTGTACTCAGTTGTGTCTGACTCTTTGTGCCCCACTGACTGTAGCTCACTAAGCTCTTCTGTGCACGGTATTTTCCAGGCAAGAATACTGTAGTGGGTTGCCATTTTCTACTCCAGGAGATCGTCCCAACCCCTTGAAAAGATAATAATGAAGGTAATACTGAAAAGATAAATCACATTCCTAAAAGAAAAAGTAATAAAAAAGAACTTAATGGAAAAAGTTTAACTTTCCATTAACCCCATGTCACACTTCAGGTACTGCCCCTTGTCTCATTTCCTTCATAGCTAAACTTCTTGAAAACATTATTTTTACTTATTCACTTTCTGATCACTCACTCACTGCTCAAGTGGAAGGTGAGCAATCTTGTCTTCTGCTCCCCCATTCAAACTGCCCTAGCAACTCTATTCAATGCTCTGCGGAGACCTAAATGGGAAGGAAATCAAAAAATGTGGGAATATATATATATATATATGACTCACTTTGCTGTGCAGCAGAAACTAACACAATTTAAAACAACTATTTGCTTAGTTCCCTAGTTGTGTCCAACTCTCTGTGACCCAAATGGACTGTAGGACACCAGGTTCCTCTGTCCAGGGAACTTTCCAGGCAAGAATATGGGAGTGGGGAGCCATTTTCTACTCCAGGGGATCTTTCTGACCCAGGGATCAAACCCTCATCTCTTACATCTCCTGCATTGGTAGGTGGATTCTTTACCAACTGTGCCACCTGGGAAGCTCGCAAAACAACTATATTCCAATAAAAAATAATTTTAAAAAGTGTCCAGGCCAAAGTCATCAACAACTTCATTGTTGCTACATCCAACAGACACCCCTCAATACATATCTTGCCAGATGTGAAGTGAAAATTGCTCAGTCGTGACCTACTCTTTGTGACCCTCATGGACTATATATAGTCCATGGAATTCTCTAGGCCAGAATACTGGAGCTGGTAGCCGCTGTTCCCTTCTCCAGGGGCTCTTTGTAACCCAGGTATCGAACACAGGTTTCCTGCATTGCAGGCAATTCTTTATCAGCTGAGCCACCAGGGAAGCCCTCACTAGACATCTTAGTGTAACAATATAGGCAACCACTCCATTCCTGACTTCTGGGACCAGTTTCCTCCAATGGCAGTTTCTTTTTCTCTGTCTGTAAATGTAGGGTTCTGGTCTTAGGCTTCTCTTCTCATGCATCTTGTTTCTTGCACAATCTCATCTACTTTTTTTTTTTTTTTTTTAGCACTTTCTTTACTTGGTTATGGGAATACCATATTCTTTTGGGCTTCTTCCCACCTATGGCTGTTTCATCTCAATCTCACCTACTCTTACAGGCCTTAGTGACTATCTATATACTAATGATTTCCATATTTCTATCTCTAACCAAGATATTTCTCTTGGTTTCCATAAGAAGAAGAAGCCTGCAAGAAGTCCCATAAGGCTGACCCACACACTCCCACAAACTCAGATAATTAAAAACTAAATGGACTATCTTCTCCCCAAAACCCATTTGTTCTTAAGAGTCCTTTAGCTCAGTGAATGGAACCAACATTGACCTCAAGGCTCAAGCCAGAAATCAAGGCACATTTCTCCCTCAGGTACCATATTCTCTCCATCCACTTCTCTCCCTAGTTCAAGTTCCCTCAGCTCTCTCATCAAAATTACCTTACTAAATGGTTTCCCTGAATTCCCTCTGATCCCCTCCCATTCATTGCCCACAATGAAATCTGAGTATTATTTTAAAATCATGTGTATGATTATGTCACTCCTTCAAGGATTCCCCATGCCATAGGACAAATCTGAAGCTACATAAAATGGCTGGTAAGGACTTACAGGATTTGGCCTCTGCTCACATTCTCAGCTGTTCTTCCCTAGCCTATAGAATATTAGTTTCCCAATTTTCCAGGTTTGTGTCATCATTTGCATTTGCTAATGCTGTTCCAGCCGCCTAGAACACTGCCTCGCCAACTATTTCCTTATGTCTCAGCTGAGATGTCTGCAATAGAGGTTCCTTTTACATATTATTCTACATTTCCTCCTTCACAGTTATTTGTTGTGCTTTATTATTATTTGCCTATTTACTTGTCATTCCCATTGGACAGTAAGTTCCATGAGGGTAAGATGTGTATCTGTTTTGTTGAGGCTATATCCCCCATGCCCAGTACAGTGCCTGAAACAAAGAAGGTGTTTAAAAACTTTATCAATGTATTAAGCATACTCTCATCACCAGCAAAGTATCATAGCACAAGTGAAAATATCTTGGTGACAGAATTCTGGGATCTTTCCTTTTTTATATAACTTATTCCTATAAGCTTTTGGGTTTAGCTTTTGTTCTGCCTCAAGTCTTCCTCCTAATTGGCCAAATAATTATCTTGGGGTAATGAATCAGCTTAAAGGCACCATCTGTAAAACTTTGTTAGTCCCTCTTTACTTTCACAACTTTTACTGAGTGACTACTACACGCCAGGTACTATACCAAGATCTGAGAATATAACATGAGCAAAAGTAGACATGGAAAAGCACTTTAAAATATCACTTTACATATTCTGCCTACTACACAGCCGTGACCCTCCTCCTCAGTACTCTGCTGCTGCTGAGTCACTTCAGTCGTGTCCAACTCTCTGCAACCCCATGGACGGCAGCCCACCAGATGCCCCATCTTTGGGATTCTCCAGGCAAGAACACTGGAGTGGGTTGCCATTTCCTTCTCCAATGCATGAAAGTGAAAAGTGAAACTGAAGTTGCTCAGTCATGTCCGACCCTCAGCAACCCCACGGACCACAGCCTTCCAGGCTCCTCCATCCATGGGATTCTCCAGGCAAGAGTACTGGAGTGGGGTGCCATTGCTCTCTCCTCCTCAGTACTCTAAACATGCATAAAGATACACTCAGTTGACACCCTAATATGTTCACTCTATTTAACAGTTAACACCCTGACTACATGCAGAATTTTGTTATCTTTGAGAATCAAGCACTCTCTGAATTCCAACTTCTAAAATTCTGTTTTAACAACATCCTCTTTGGTCTTTCACAATCACACTGAGACCTCTATAAACAGTATTTCTATGTGTTTAGATTTTCTCTAATTTTTCTCATCAATGTTTAATAGTTTTCAGTGTATAGGTCTTATTTTCTCTAAGTATTTTCTTTTTTGATGTTATTACAATGGTATTTTTAATTCAGTTTCTGAGTTTGCTAATACACAGAAATACAAATAATTTTGGTATATTGATCTTCTATCCTACAATCTTAATAAACTTACAGCTTAGTTCTTTTTTTAAAAAATATTTTTATTTATTTATTTGGCTAGTTGTGGTATGTGGGATTTTGTTTCCAGACCAGGAATGGAACCCGTGCCCCCTGCATTGGAAGCATGGAATCTTAACCACTGGACCACCAGGAAATCCCAAACTTACAGCTTAGTTCTTTTAACTTTACTGTAGATTCCATAAAATTTTCTACAGAAATGATCATGTCATTGGTGAATAAAGACAGTTTTACTGCTCAAAAAAAAAAAAAAGAGAGAGAGATACGACTTCACATCCACTGGAATAGTGATAATCAAAAGACAATAACAATACTGGGAGGACACAGAAAAACTGATACATTGTTGGTGGAGATATAAAATGGTATAGCCACTTTGGCCAGTTTCTTCAAAAAGTGAAAACATAACCTCACCATATGATCCACTGGTATTCTTGAGTTATCCTATTTCTATTCCCCACTCCCCAGTTCCTGGTAGCATGGTAGACCAACACCCCTCAAATCATGCTGAAAACTAGCAGCCTAGTAGCCACCAGAGGAAGCTGTATCTCCTAGCTATAGCGTTGGATCTCCTCCAAAGCCCCGTTCCCAGGTAACAGTCATTATCTAACATGTCTGTCAGATTACTGGAAAACTCCACCAGAAGTTTTGTCTTCACTGACCTAACTCAGAGCTCGCCCAGGGCAAAGGGCCTTTGTCAGAAACAATTAGCAGCTACTAAATAACATTACTGGAGAAGGCAATGGCAACCCACTCCAGTGTTCTTGCCTGGAGAATCCCAGGGACAGAGGAGCCTGGTAGGCTGCCGTCTATGGGGTCGCACAGAGACGGACATGACTGAAGCAACTTAGCAGCAGCAGCAAATAACATTATAGCCACCTGAGGGAGCTATAACAGGACAAACAACAAGCTGACCAAAATACTTAATTAAAAAGAGAGGCTGGGAGTGAGATGTCCATAAAAGATCTGCAAAGTTCCAACATATTACTGAGAATCATGAAGGGTACATGTCCAGCTGTGCACACACTAGGAAAGACCTGAGATTGTCCCTAAGCTCTCAAGTCTGGTGGAATTTAGGTTCTACACAAGCAAGAAGGGCTAAGTTGTAAACTTTCTGCCTAAACACTGAAGAAATGCCCCAACACAGAGAGAGAAGGAGCCTTCAGTAAATACCCAGTAAATATGGCTGAGAGATTTATTAGTTTCAAGAATTTAAGGAAATCTCTGTTCAAACATTAGCTGACCAGTAAGCTAACTGAGCAGAGATTTCAGTGGTCATACATGACAAACAATACAGACTTCACAAATTAGTTCAGGAAAATAACTAACAAACAGTTACAACTGAAAACCTTGAGACATAGGAAATTCTGATCTCCAGATTGCCACAATGTATTATTTTACATGTCCAGTTCTCAACAAAAAATTACAAAATTTCCAAGAAAATTCCCCAAAAAAGGTGTGCAAAGAAAGATATATGGCCATGCATAAGGGGAAAAAGCAGTCAATAAGAAGCTTTGCCTGAAGAAGCCCAGATATAACCTGCAAGAAAAAGACTATTCAGTTCATTTCAGTTCAGTCGCTCAGTCATGTTCGACTCTTTGTGACCCCATGAACTGCAGCATGCCAGGCCTCCCTGTCCGTCACCAACTCCCGGAGTTTACCCAAACTTATGTCCATCGAGTCGGTGATGCCATTCAACCATCTCATCCTCTGTCGTCCCCTTCTCCTGCCCTCAATCTTTTCCACCATCAGGATCTTTTCCAATGAGTCAGCTCTTCGCATCAGGTGGCCAAAGCATTGGAGTTTCAGCTTCAACATCAGCCCTACCAATGAACACCCAGGACTGATCTCCTTTAGGATGGACTGGTTGGATCTCCTTGCAGTCCAAGGGACTCTCAAGAGTCTTCTCCAACACCACAGTTCAAAAGCATCAATTCTTCTGTGCTCAGCTTTCTTTATAGTCCAACTCTCACATCCATACATGACCACTGGAAAAATCACAGCCTTGACTAGACGGACCTTTGTTGGCAAAATAATGTCTCTGCTTTTTAATATGCTGTCTAGGTTGGTTGTAACTTTCCTTCCAAGGAGTAAGCATCTTTTAATTTCATGGCTGCAATCACCATCTGCAGTGATTTTGGAGCCCCCAAAAATAAAGTCAGCCACTCTGTCCACTGTTTCCCCATCTACTTGCCATGAAGTGATGGGACTGGATGCCATGATCTTAGTTTTCTGAATGTTGAGCTTTAAGCCAACTTTTTCACTCTCCTCTTTCACTTTTATCAAGAAGCTCTTTAGTTCTTCTTCACTTTCTGCCATAAGGGTGGTTTCATCAGCATATCTGAGGTTATTGATATTTCTCCCGGCAATCTTGATTCCAGCCTGTGCTTCTTCCAGTCCAGCATTTCTCATGATATACTCTGCATATAAGATAAATAAGCAGGGTAACAATATACAGCCTTGACGTACTCCTTTTCCTATTTGGAACTAGTCTGTTGTTCCATGTCCAGTTCTAACTGTTGCTTTCTGACCTGCATACAGGTTTCTCAAGAGGCAGGTTAGGTGGTCTGGTATTCCCATTTCCTTCAGAATTTTCCACAGTTTATTGTGATCCACACAGTCAAAGGCTTTGGCGTAGTCAATAAAGCAGAAATAGATGTTTTTCTGGAACTCTCTTGCTTTTTCAACGATCCAATGGATGCTGGCAATTTGTTCTCTGGTTCCTCTGCCTTTTCTAAAACCAGCTTGAACATCTGGAAGTTCATGGTTCATGTTGCTGAAGCCTGGCTTGGAGAATTTTGAGCATTACTTTACTAGTGTGTGAGATGAGTACAATTGTGTGGTGGTTTGAGCATTCTTTGGCATTGCCTTTCTTTGGGATTGGAATGACAACTGACCTTTTCCAGTCCTTTGGCCACTGCTGAGTTTTCCAAATTTGTTGACATATTGAGTGCAGCACTTTCACAGCATCATCTTTTAGGATTTGGAATAGCTCAACTGGGATTCCATCACCTCCACTAGCTTTATTCGTAGTAATGCTTCCTAAGGCCTACTTGACTTCACATTCCAGGATGTCTGGCTCTAGGTCAGTGATCACACCATCATGATTATCTGGGTCATGAAGATCTTTTTTGTACAGTTCTTCTGTATATTCTTGGCACCTCTTCTTAATATCTTCTGCTTCTGTTAGGTCCATACCATTTCTGTCCTTTATTGAGCCCATCTTTGCATGAAATGCTCCCTTGATATCTCTAATTTTCTTGAAGAGATCTCTAGTCTTTCCCATTTTATTGTTTTCCTCTATTTCTTTGCACTGATCGCTAAGGAAGGCTTTCTTATCTCTCCTTGCTATTGTTTGGAACTCTGCATTCAAATGCGTATATCTTTCCTTTTCTCCTTTGCTTTTCACTTCTCTCCTTTTCACAGCTATTTGTAAGGCCTCCTCAGACAGCCATTTTACTTTTTTGCATTTATTTTTCTTGGACATGGTCTTGATCCCTGTCTCCTGTACAATGTCATGAACCTCTGTTCATGTCCATAGTTCATCAGATACTCTATCAGATTTAGTCCCTTAAATCTATTTCTCACTTCCACTGTATAATCATAAGGGTTTTGATTTAGGTCATACCTGAATGGTTTAGTGGTTTTCCCGACTTTCTTCAATATAAGTCTTAATCTGGCACTAAAGATCTCATGATCTGAGCCACAGTCAGCCCCAGGTCTTGTTTTTGCTGACTGTATACAGCTTCTCCATCTTTGGCTGCAAAGAATATATTCAATCTGATTTCGGTGTTGGCCATCTGGTGATGTCCATGTGTAGAGTCTTCTCTTGCATTGCTTAAATATGTTCAAGATAAAAGGAAACCATATCTAAAGAACTAAAGAAAAGTATCAACAGAATGTCTCACCAAATAAAGGATATCAATAAAGAGAAAGAAATGATTTAAAAAAACTAAGCAGAGTGGGAAAAAAACAGTATTAAGAAAGCAGAAAGGCAACCCCAAAGAGAAAATAATAGCAAACCATGTATCTGATAAGGATCTACTATCCAAAATATAGAAAATACAACTTGACAATAGAAAGACAAATAACCCAATTTAAAAATGGGCAGAGAACTTGAATAGACATTTCTTCAAAAATAAACAAATATAAACTTATTTTGCTTTAGATATGACATCAAAAGCAAAAGCAATCAAAGAAAGATGTTCAGTCATGTGCAACTCTGCAACTCTGTGGACTGTAGCCCACCGGGCTCCTCTGTCCATGGGATTTCCCAGGCAAGCATACTGGAGTGGGTTGCCATTTCCTTCTCCAGGAGACCTTTCCGACAACCCAGGGACTGAGCCCAGGTCTCTTGTGTCTTCTGCATTGGCAGACGAATTCTTTACCACTAGTGCCATCTGGGAAGCCCAGACAAATTGGACTCCATCGTATCTGGAGACAAAAATGCCTTTTCTGAATTTTTCATTTAAGTGGAATTTATACTTACGTGTTTTTTGCATTTGATTTTTTTCAACATGTTTTCAAGTTTCACTCATTCTGTAGGATGCATCAGCAATCTATTCCTTTTTGAGGCTGAATAAATCCCATTATTGGGTATACTTCATTTTGTTTATCCATTCATCAGCTAATATATATTTGTTTCTACTTTTCAGCTATTTTGAATAATGCTTATATGACATTCCTGGGCAGGTTTTTATGTGAACATATGCTATCAATTCTCTTGGATAGATAGCTAGGAGTAAAATTGCTGGGTCATATGCTAATTCTGTTTAACTTTTTGAGGAACTGCCAAGCTGTTTTCCATAGCAGCTGCACCATTTTACATTACCACCAGCAGTGTATAAAGGTTCCAGTTTCTCAAATTCCTTGCCAACATTCGCTCTTGTCTGTTTTTTAAATTACAGCCAGCCTAGTGAGTGTGAAATGGTACCTCACTGCGATTTTTGATATGCATTACCATAATGACTTGAGATATTGAGCATCATTTCATGTGCTATTAGCCATTTGTTTATCTTCTTTGGAGAAATGTCTACTAAGTCCTTTGCCTATTTTTAAACTGGGTTGTCTTTTTATGTTGAATTGTGTTTTATATAATCTAGAAACTAGTTGCTTATCATATTTGATTTTCAAATATTTTCTCCCATCTGTGAACTGTCTTTTTACTTTCTTGATGGTGTCCTTCAATGCACGAAAGTTTTTAATTTTGATGGAGTCCAATTTGTCTATTTTGATTACTTTTGCTTTTGAGGTCATATCTAAAGAACTATTGCCTAACACATGGCCACAAAGATTACCACCTATGTTTTCTTCTGAGTTTTATAGTTCTGGTGCTTACATTTAGGTCATTAATCCATTTAGAGTTATTTTTTGTATATGATATGAATTATCACATTTTGGATTCAAACAGTGAGTTTGATTCTCCTTTATTTTGTAGTGAAATCTCCCACAATGCATAGAACTCCTATTACAATGATAATAATTCTGTTCTATTAGCTCTATGTGCTTGAAATTTTTTGATTCATTTTATTAGTTTCAAGATCATTTACATTTTTACTCCATTTTGATTCTATTAAGCCATTTTTGTTTTAGTGAACTATAGGTGAATCAAAATATTGTGTCAATTTCAGATGTACAGCAAAGTGATTCAGTTATATACACATTATTTTTCAGATTATTTTCCATTATAGGTATTATAAGATATTAACTATACTTCCCTGTGCTATAAAGTAAATCCTTGCTGCTTATGTATCCAACATGTAGTAGTTTGTATCTGTTAATCCTATACTCCCAGTTTAGCCCTCCCATTTCCCCTTTGGTAACTGTAAGTCTGTTTCCTATGTCTGTGAATCTGCTTCTGTTTTGTATATAGATTCATTACTATTATTTTTTAGATTCCACATTTAAGTGATATATTTATCTTTCTCTGTCTGATTTAACTTAGTCTGATATTCACTAGGTCCATCCATGCTGCTGCAAATGGTGATGTTTCACTCTTTTCCGTGGCTTAGTAATATTCATATGTGTATCAATGACATCTTAATTGTCTGTTAAGCCCTTGGGTTGTTTCCCTATGTGCCTGAATTTAAACACCTAAGTTCAAAATTCTTACTTTAATTTTACTGGTGTCTCCCATTATTCAAGAAATGTTTTGAGTCTACTACAGGCAAGACACTATAAGGATAGAGATAACTATATCTGACTCCCTATCAGCGCTGTTTATTGAGCACTTAAAATATACCTGACACAGTGCTAAACACTACATAGCTATTACCTAATTTGATCTTTACAAAAAAATCTGTGAGGTACTGTAGCGTTATTTTACAGATGAGGAAACTGAGGCTCAGAAAGGTTAGATAATTTTCCTGGGGCCACAGAGTAATGGGACCTTTCATTATGTAACTGTGAGCTACACAAGTTGTGTGGTTATCTACAGATAAGCCACTAGGTAAAAACCTAGCATAGTCTGATTCCAAAGACTGTGTGCTGTTAAATATTACATTATACTGCCTCCCCTTTGGGAAAGGAATCCATTTGGGCAAGGAAATTACAATCTGAGTCCTAGATGCCATTACAACAAAGTTGCAACAGGGGATGCACTGAGACAGACTATTAGAAATTAAGGTATCTGAAAAAGCTTAGGCTATATAGATGTTATGCCTAATATCACTTACTATGTCTAACTTTACAGAAAGTAGAGTTCATGTTGGGAACAAAGTATGTCCATAAAAACCTGCTGAAATAAACAGTAACTAAACAATGTTAAAAGGCAACACTAAAAATCAAAACAGTTGATCTTCTTTCCTTTCTTGATTTAAAAGACAAGGCTCTTTACTCCTCAGCCACTTTCTCTCCTTTTTTTCCCTAAAGGCATCCACATTCTCTTGCCATTCCCTGGCTTAGTTTCCAATTCCTACTTCCAGACCTCCCATCATCTGGGCTGGCTTGACTTTCGATGTCTTAATATATTTTCACTAATAAAAGACACCAGAGTTGACTGCTGATTTTTCTATACCTCCTTAGCATCTCAGAGTTGGTCTGCTTTATACTTACAATTATTGTGTGTTCAATATGTTTTTTGGTTCTGTGACTGAATTATAAGGTAGTAATTCCCCCAACCTTCTTTCCATTTTCACAATGTTGATATTGTACAGAAAAATAATTTTAACAACTTTCATAAAAACAGAACAATGTTTAAAAGGCACTTACAATTCATGGTTTTCCTATAGTTTGGGTTACTTTGAAGCACTTACATTATTATTGTGAAGATATTCAATTGCTCGAAGAATCTGGAAGAGGTATTTTCTAAGTCGTTTACTCTCTAATCCGTGACAATAATGTTGTAACTCATCTAAAACTGTGTGGTCAATAAATTCAAACACCAAATGAATTTTCTTTTTCTGTCTAAAAACTTCAATCAGATTGACCAGGTTTTCATGACGAAATTGCTATCAACAAAAGAAATGGATTTTTAATAAGTATCTCATGCACCATAATTTGTACATATAAGACTCATATAATTTTAAAAAGAGGAAAATTCTGTTTCTTTTCCTCCATGCATTTCAATAAAAATTTGTTGATTTACTTACATTCCTATTTTTTTAAATGTTTATTTCTTTCATAGTTAATATATATAGAACAAAGGGAGATATATTGCTTTAAGTTGACATTTGGTTGCTTACTAAAATAATTCAGAGTTAACATGCTGAAATGTAACTTTGTATTCTGCTAAGAGATATTGTCCTATCCTTTAAATTGGCTGTGATTAAAAGGTCCTTATGATTTCAAATGAGCATGAATTCCAGTGCCACTGAGCATGTAATCCGAATTTATAGAAATTAATTGCTGTTTGGTCCTGAATGCTAAAGAGTAAAATGTAAGTTCCAGGTGGAGGTTATAAATTCATCACACTGTAACAAAAAGATATAAAAATATCTAGAAACTTTTCAGATATGTGAAATACCAATTTATATCCATAGGAAATTTATATAAATATACAATTATCTGTGGGTACATTTTAGCTCATTGTAAGATTCTATTAAGCAATGAAACATGTTTTTACATTGGTAAGCACTCACTGAAGATAATTTCAAAATGTCAATAATGGAATATATCAGCTTAGAAAACTAAAAGAGGTTTAACATTTTATGCTGCTTATTCTATTTTTTAACACACTGACTTAATTACAATCAATTTTCAAATTGATTGTAATTTCATTTACCAAAAATATTTATTCATTTGGTTAAAAATTAAGGGGTATATTTTCGATGTTGGATTCATCAAAAAGTTAACTTGTATGAAAAACGTTTGCCTTTATTCCAATGGCACAATATCAATTTTTCTAGTTATCTGTATTAATATACAAACTAAAGTCCTCAAAACATGACTAACAGAAAAACATGCCAAAATATAATGCCAGATTCCTTTCCTATTTTTGCTCCAATTTCCCTGGTTGGTGGGGTACCAGAGTGCTATAGCAACATGCTGGCAGTAGTGAAAAAAAAAAGACTGCCTTTGGATACTACAATATAATCCTTCAACTATGGAAAATTAATGTTTTCTTGTCCAGTTGTAATTTTAAAGGCTAAAGCAGAGAAGGGTGAGTGCAAGTTAATAAGCATTAAGGAACATCCATCCAGGGGTACTGGAGAAGGAAATGGCAACCCATTCCACTATTCTTGCCTAGAGAATCCCGTGGACAGAGGAGCCTGGTGGGCTGCTGTCTATGGGGTCGCACAGAGTCAGACATGACTGAAGCGACTTAGCAGCAGCAGCAGCAGCATCTAGGGATAAGGGATCAGTGACTTCCTCAGATAAACCTTGAAACCCCCAGAAATACTCCACTGTCCTTTTTCAGGTTATTTTTGTTTTCTTTTGTAAATGGAAAACTTTTCTACAGATATTCCCACTAATTACTCTAACTTATTTAATGAAATTCTAGCAGATAAAAATTTAGTTCTAATTAAGTCATTATGGCAGTTGTTTTTAGACTAAGAATGTTAACTAATCCAAGAAATGTCTCTTGTGGAATTAGATTTGATTAAACTAAAAATTCTACAAGAAATAAACCAATGGGAAAAAAAGTTAGGGTATCTCAAAATAGCTTGAATAGTTACAATAGTAAATTGTCAAATTCATCTCTGTGTTCTTGCCACATATCAGTTATTTTTACAAAACAATCAAGAAGGAAAAAAAATCTGCTTAAATGCAACAAAGCTAAAAAAAAAAGAGCAAAAGATATTGCCTGGGAAAAGGTCCCCTAATCAGATTTCACTTATGGTGCACAAAGTTGCCTTCCAGTATTATTATGTTTTAGGTCATCTGGATGAGGACATGTATCTCTGACAAAATCATAACACCTCTACTGACTTTAACTTCCCTTTTCATTGTCTAGATATAGAGCAGTTCCAACAATCCACAGATGCCTAATATATTTCTTCTATTTAGAAAGCAAATTGATCCATCATATCTAATACAGACTTACAAAGCAAGAAGAGAATATTACTTTTGTATCAGATAAAAATGAACGAGAAGCTGTTTTTTTCATCACATATAAAATATCTAGACTATGAACCTTAAAGCATCTAAATCCCAATAAACAAAATACATATGTGTATGTATATATATATATATATTTTTTTTTTTAATCACTAGTTTTGTACCCAATCCCCTAGGAATGTTAATGCTCCTTTCTTTACACTTCTTTAAGTCTTTCCCTTGGGTGGACCTATCATACCTACGTGAAATTCTACCTTGTTCCCTGATCTCTCCTCATATTGTTCCCCATGTCTAAAAGCCTACTGGTCATCTTTACTGATTTCCTGTCACCTTGAATTCAACATTTCTAAAACTGAACTAGTTCCCAAACCATGTCTCTTTTGAGTCTCTGATATTTCCATCAATAGTAGCAATCACGGAACCTCAAAGATACCTTTGATTCCTCCTCTTTGTTGCCTTCTACACTTTCATGTCTTCTTTAGTAATATATTACTACTTTCCATTCAATTGTTGCATTCTAGCATGGTCCCTCACATTTAACAGGATTCTTGAATTAAGGCCACAACACATCTCCCTATTTTTAATTTCTCAGTCCTCCAATCTATTCTAAAAAATAATGCTAGATTAATATTAACCATTTCTTTACTCTGAATTCAAAATCTCTCAGAAAAATCAAGTTTTGATTTCTCAGCCTAAAAGACTTTAAAACTTACCTCCAATTTACTTCTCTAATCTCACTGCTTTCCACTTCTGTATAAGAAACTCTACAGGCAAATGCTCTTTGTTCACTCTGCTCTGCTCTTTGTCCTTTGTCTTGCTTTAGGCTCTCTGAGCTTAAGCTGTTCCCCTAACCTGGGAAACAGTAGTCTCTTCCTCTTTCCTAAATCCTACATACCCTTTAAAGCCCAATTCAAGTTCCATCTTCTCCAAGAAATCTTCCCTATCTAGTAGGACTTTGTGTTAATCACTGGCTTTTATTGTGAATCACTTAAAATTCACTGTTATTTTTATATGCCCTCTTGTCTTTCTGATTAAATAATAAAAGTTCTGAAGAGCAGGTACTGTCTCTTACCTCATTATAGTCAAAACATCTGGCACAAACACAGAAATTTTTATTAAGTGTTATAAAACTAAATAATCGAATAATTCTTTCACATTTGGCAGTCTTTGTTAAATCATACACAAGCACTTTTATCTAGTATCACTGTACACAATAAGGTAAGCTATCACCCTTGTTTTTCTATTCCAAATACCTATGTTAACTGAAATATTTGTTATATAAGTTTTTATTTCATAACAATCTCTTTTTTGACTTACAGAGAGCAATTAAGGTAAAAGAAGCAAACCTTTAGAAACTTTATTTCCCTCATTGCAATTTTGTTGACAGACTTTTCTGGTTTTTCATAAAATATCTTAATGGCCACTATCTGCCCAGTATCCTTATGTTTACACTTCATGACTGTTCCATAACTTCCCTCTCCCACTTTTTCAAGGGTTTCATACATCTCCATTTTGAAGCCCGGTTTTTTCTTTATGGAAAGAAAGGATGGGGGGAGAAGATTAAACATTCATACCTTTATTTATTCAAGGTGGATAATGCAATATCACAATAAACTAATACTTTAAATTACAGAAAAGGGTAAACTAGGAATCTTTTCCACGAGTCCTGTTTGTCTCTGGGAATTCTGCCAGTTCGGCAGCAAGGTGTCCTTATGTGGCTTCGGCCACCACCAGAACTTAGGGGAACTTCCTACTGTCTCCATCATTCCCACCAAGATTTAAGATGCTCTCACTACATGTCACCTATTCATCATGGGTAGGGTCCCCACACGTCTCGTCAAGCCCCATCAAATCTAAGTTTTCCGCAAAGCTGCAGTCACCAACAGATCAGGCCCCGGGACCCAAGAAAACCTCGGTCCCGCCCGCTCCTCAAACCAGGAGTCTTAGGGTCCCAGACCAGTGCCGCGCCCCTCTCCCCACCGTCGACCTCGTCTGGGCAGCCACCGCTGCCTCAGCCCATTCTGTGATCCTGCCAGCCTGGCTCAGTGCAGTCGCAGCGACTTCCACCCTACCTAGCTTGCTAGCTCCCCATTGCCTACTACCATAGCAACGGTGCAGCAGGTCACTAGCTTGGGGTCTACTGCGCAAGACCGGAAAACCGGCCAGGCCCGACCTGGAAGGGAAAATGGGAACGCGCGGACACGAGTTCCTGTGGGGGCTAACTGGAAACTTCCCTGCGGGTGGAGGTCGGTAATACGAGCAGCTGTCGATCAAACTGGGGCCACTACATAAGGTTGGTTCTGAGCCGCGACAGGGGAGGATCATATTTTGGCAAAAGCTCGAGAGACTGCAAATCCTCTAGGGAAGGGGAACCGGGGTGGAAGTTTATCTGACCTGCATCTTAGACGCCCGTAAGCCCGAGAACACTTGCTGCTTGTGCTGGATCCTAAAAGGATGCTTGGTGTCACAGGTTGAGACTTCTTGTAAAACGAGACTTCCAAGGAAGTCTTGTAAAATTATAGTTTTCTAAGTTACCTAGTTATCTTAATGTTACATAATCTGTGTTTGACCTCAGCTGTCGACATTCATCCTTAAAACAGGGATAAGACGATTCATAAGAACATTTCTTGAACACCTCTTATATGCTTAAAATTTTTTTCTTGAACTCATAGTAATCCTCTTTTATAAAAATTCCCTTTCTACACGTCAAAACTCGTAAAAGGCCCTCTTTGGAAAAACAAATAATTCAAAGGGCTCCACCACAAAATAGAGTGACATATAAGGCACCCCACCTCCCGAAATCTTAATTGCCTAAGAACTAGACATGGGGTTCGGATCGAGTGACAGCCTCCAATGAATAAAAGGAATATCACTGGAAGTGCCCAGGCAGTGCTGTTTTCGTTACGGCTTTCATTTTCCTGTTAAAAAAAAAAAAGAAAAGCGTAAGAGGCCAGATCTCACTTTGCTTATGAATAAGAGAAAGTGTCATTATTATCCAATAAATTCTAGTCCAGTTGGTCTTACCCCAACATGCACATTAAAATCACACCTAGAGAGCTAGTTAAAAGGCCCCACCCCCAGAGATCCTGATTTAAATGAGTTAGGATAAAGAAATTGGTATTTTAAAACATTCCTAAGTGTTTCTATGTTGCGACAGCTTATATTGAGACACGGAGGGGAAAGAAAGGTGGTCATGGTTTTTGCTTATCACCATAAAAATATTCAAAATTGTCTTTCCTTTTGAAAAGTTATTCAACTGTTATATTTTCTATGAATATCATAGTAAATCTTATACTGAACTCAGACTTGTAAAGCACACTTATTAAATATTTGTTGTTGACTTATTATGTTGTCAAGGATCAAAGCATGAATCAGTCCCTGCTCTCAGTGAGCTCACAATCTAGAGCAACTGAGTCTATACTATAAAATTATAGTCTTAAAACTATCCTTTCTACAACTAGGTTATGACAGGGTTGGTAACCAGGACAACGTATGATTCTTGCTTATACAATAAAGCTCTCAGACTTTAATGAAACTTACTTGGTTTGATCGAAAGCATTACTTCATTCTGGAAAACCATGACCTGTAGATTTCCAAAACAATTATAATTGCTAAACAAATGACATGACAGATTTTTTTTTTTAATTTAGCATTTCACTATAGGTAACCCTAACAGTATGTCTCCATCCTTAGCTATAGGGAGGCTAAGAATTGCTATGGCAGGAAGGCAAAAAAATGAAAATAAGAAAATCACTTTTTGACTTACAGAATTACATTTGTCAGTGGGTATCTATCAAGTATTAGATCTGGCTAACTTGATCACCAAGGCAGTTAATAAAAGCAAGAGAAAGAATTCAGAGATTGAAGAAAGAGAGGTACCAGAAAAGTAGGGGAAATTAACCTTTTCTAGTTCAATGAAAGTATGCCCAACGCCATATTCCTCATTCTGTCTTCCTGTAACAACTTGGGTTGAGGAATCACCCAAATGGACTTAAAGAGCTCAGGATTCAGCCCGAAAACGTCTTTAAGAACAGAATTGGAGGTGATAGAGGAAGGGAACTCAATGACTAGAAATAATGTCAGAACTCCAATGGCCAATATCTCCGAGCCCCGGTGGGGGACATTTCAGGCCATTAACTTGCTAGTGTTGAAAATCTGAAATAAGTTACTCAGGCTAGATACACAACCCCTATTCACGTCTGCATGACCTCTCCCCCACATGTGAGTCAAACTTTTAGGTTTGACAACCAGTCATCTACACTCTATACACACTATGATCAAACCCGCGCATTTCTTGACAAATACAACGGTACCCCACTGTAGACAAATCCAAGGACTCTGACACAAAGCCTCAAATAAGAGCAGACTCATAAAGGAAAAACAAAATTCCGTAATTCTGTGGGGATTGTAAACAAACATTAAACAATCTGCACATCGTTCTTTCATCTCTGCCCAGCATTGCCAACCCTGGAAACCCCGCAATGTTCATACTGTAATATCTGGTGGCCCTAAGGAAGCATTTCAGGGGATTTCGCTTTGTATGGGCCTCAGCATTCAGCTGAGGAAAACGGACATCCCTTCACTTTTCCTCAGGTGCCAGATTTGATAAGCCATTGAGCCAACCAGAGGGGAGTTTTAAATCCAAATTATTTGGGGCTTTAGAGATTTAAGAAGCAAAACAAACTACTGCTTCCGACACAATCTCATCAATAGCTGTTCGTAGAACAAAATGGAGAAAAAACATAAAAGTGCATACCAGCCCTCAGCCCGTAAATTTAACTACCGGGCTGAAAGACTTGGCCGAAAGTTAAATCCAGGCGACGCTCTCACGTGATCCGTCCTAATGGCGTCATAGGGACACGTGGTTCTAGATACTTCGTCCCCTCCCCCTCGGAGGTGGATTGTTGACAACGCCGCCGGCGGTCACGTGATCTTACGTCATCCTACCTCCTTTCCCTGAAATCTCTGGCCCCGGATGTGTCCCTCTCTCCCCACCCGGCTGAGCCTAAACTAGTGAAAGAGGGGGAGACGGGTTGGTGTTTCAGTTTCGGTCCTTCTTAATCACAACCTCCAGTCTGAGCATAGGGAACAATAATTGGTCGATTCGTTCAAGGAGACAAAAGGGATAAGGTCCCTGCTGAAGGGCTCCCATAACTAGCTCTCCTACGTCCCGTTCCCTTCTCCCCCACCCCTCACTGCATGGTACCGGCGGAGGGCGGAGGGATCTGGAGGCGGCGGAGGGAGACGTCATTGCAGGGTTGTTTGTGCAACCTCGGCGGCGGCGGTGACCCACAGTGATTCGGCCGCCGCGCCGGGGGGTGGGGGGGCTGCGCGGGACTCTTTTCTTTCAGACTGACCGCGGGGCTGCTGGGGAGCATGTCGACCCCGGCCCGGAGGAGGCTTATGCGGGATTTCAAGCGGTAAGGGCCTTCATTTTCGCCTGAATGACGACTCCTCCCCAAAGCTACGGGGCTAGGGTGGGGATCCGGGACACCTTCCCCTCTTGACCCTAAGAGGGCTGCTGTGGGCCCAGGGGGACAGACGGTAGCCCAGTTCTAGCCCCATTTTAGCACTCTATTCTCCTTGGTTGTTCACTTGTCCTACGTAAGAAATTTTGATACTTCCTTACCACCACCCTACCCCCACAAAAAAGTAAAAAGATGGCTATGGTCTGTCCTACGATTCCTTGCTGCCCACTGCGGCCAGTTGCCTGATACCTCGCCCTAGCTTTCAAATCTCATCCTTCGCCTCTGCACCCTGCGGTGCCTCTTCTCTCTGCCCTAAGAGCGAGCCCTTGCAGAAGCCTTTCCACCGCTAGCTACACCAATCAGCTTTGTTCGATGGCCTTGCAGTCTTCTCCGAGTGCCAGGGTTGGGGCCAACCCCCGCCTCCCTCCCCATTCTTTCTGCAGTGAGGGTGGGGTCTGATGCGCGAGGGCCGGAGGTTGTTAACCCATCCTCCGAAACCCGACTCTTCCCCCCGCCCGCCTGAAAGGACCTTGAGAACTGGCTTAGAGGGCTGGGACTCGGGCTGGCAAACCCGGCTGCCAATGCTTTCTGGAACTCAGCTCTGTAGCCTAGTGTATAAAGACCTATCTATAGCCTCCACAGTCTGGAAAAATGCCTTCCTGGAGGCTGGAGCTAACCTGATACTCCCTGAGCCTCCTTTGTAAAATAGGGTTTTGTTAGATGTTAGGGTTGATGAGGAGGAAGTGACTTTTTTTCCCCCAGTTGTTTTACTTTGAATGCTTACAGGTACGGAGAAGAAAATAACCAAGAAAACTTAGCGTTACGCTCCCATGCGCATTTTTAGGTGGTGTTCTAGGGAGACCTGCCCTGCTTAAGAGAAAAAATGCAGTGTAAAAACTTGGATTGGCTTATCAGGAAGTAACCTCTCAACTTCATTGTAAACCTTTAAATGAAGCACTTGGAGGCCATTGTTTCGGGCTTTGCCCAGTTTGGCCTTGAGTGTATTGGTAACTTAGCCTTTATCTTTGGTGGGCGATATCACACGCAGCGTTCTCTTCGTCATGGCTTGTATTGCTTGAGGTTGACTAAAAGCCATTTTGGGGGGGCTAATTCCAAGAATCGTACCACATGACAGTGTGTTTATGTGTGTATATGTGTGTGTATATATATATATATATTTAGTGTCGCGTTTACTTTTTATTTTTTCCTGAGATGACAGTTTTAAAAGGAGATACTCCTTTTGGTGCAAAACTCGGTTTCTACAGCTTGAAACCATGAGTGAAATTCCAATAATAAAATTTCAAGATTCCTGGCCTTTGGTACCCTGGTTTCTCATTGCAGTTCTCTGCTTAATTCTGAGTTGTGTGCTTGGCACCTTCGGTAGTTTTCCAAGGGTCTTCGTTTGCAAGAATTTGTGACAGGTGTTGGAAGGTAGCTCTGTATATGGGCGCATGATCTGAGAGATAAAATGCAGTATTGGTGCAGAGCTTTTAAAATAGGGACTGAGGGAAAACCTAGCCAGAGCTTTGCTTACTCTAAAAGCTACTGCTAACTAAAGCAAATGGAATAAAGTAGTTCTACTCCCCAAAACTAGTTTGCTGATTAAACTGGATGCAAGTGTTTTTCAGTCATTTAATGTTTACACTGAGCTGGGGTCTTTATATTTTGTTTGGGGGAGAGTTTTTTTGGTGGCCGTGTTGCCCAAGTAGCTTTGGTTAGGACTCACACAGCCTTTGAGAGTTTACAGTAGCAAAGTTGATGGTTGAGTAAATAGTGTTTTTTTGCACTTGAGGTTTTTCCTTTGTTGTTATTGTTTAAAGTAGTTCTTGAACAGATACCTTAACCTTGGTGATATTTGAAGAGGGATGACTCCCAAGCCATTTAAAGTGGTATGGTTTATTCCAGCTCAGCACAACAAGAAAATGGATTTAGTTTGTTTCTCAAAGTAGATGGTTCAAAGATGTTTGATTGGCCTTCTTAGTGGCCTTAATGTTCAAGTTTTAAAATTTCTATTCTGGATTTCTAGATTGCAAGAGGACCCACCTGTGGGTGTCAGTGGCGCACCATCTGAAAACAACATCATGCAGTGGAATGCAGTTATATTTGGGTGAGTTGAAAGAAATAACAAATGGTAGGTAAGGTGATTCTTTTAAGAAAATTGAATGTATAACAGCTAGGAAAGGAAACTGAGGGATGAGGAATCTTACAGAAACTGTAAGATTAAAAAAAAAATTCTGATAAAGACTTTTGGCAGTCATATAAAATTTGATTTTATAATCAATGGGTTTTATTTGATAAAAATATCATTTGAGACTACAGGAGAATGATAAGTTAGTTTGTACAAAATGTGCCAAGCAAATGCTTAGTATGCATTCTACTAGAACTGTAAAAAGAGTAGGAACCAAAAATATTGATAACTTCCACCATAGTAAGAATTTAAATAAAAAGTGTTTCACAGCTTAATGTGAAATAACTGAATGGAGCCTTTCAAGGTGCAGTCTTATATTTTACATATAGTATATATTGCATGTAGGCTTATTTGCATAAGAGCATTATTTCTTCATGCTCTTTCTTTGGTTTTCCTGAGCTGGATTTTATTTTCTTTCACTCTTTAAAAAAATTTAATTTTCTTTATTATTTTTTGCTGTGTGTGGACTATCTCTAGTTACAGTGCCCTGACTTCTCATTGCAGTGGCTTCTCTTGTTGCAGAGCGAGGCCTTCAAGCTCGGTAGTCGCAGCACACGGGCTCAGTAGTTGTGGCATGAGGGCCCTAGAGGGCACGGGTTCAGTAGCTGTGGTCCGTGGGCTTAGTTGCTCCTCTACTTGTGGGACCTTCCCAGACCAGGGATCGAACCTGTGTCTCCTGCGTTGGCAAGTGGATTCTTGACTTCTGGACCTCCAGGGAAATCTCTTGTTGCTCTTTTTATACTAGGGTTTTGCACTAAAACTTAAAAGGAACACTTCTGTAAACAGAATTCTGAATTGCCATTGACTCCATTTTAAGAGTCTACATTAAAAATTAGTGGGGAAAATGAGTGTAGTTCACCCTTCGAAAGTAAAGTGGTATTAAATCAGGCTGTTAGCATGCTTCTTTGAGATCTTGAATGTACCTTGCAAATAATAATTAAACCTTACCAACCCAGCTTTGTAAAGCAATTAAAAAAACAAACTTAAAAAAAAATTTTTAAAGTAAACTTCAGGTTGCTGCTTAGGAAAGATGAGATAGGGATATGGTACAATGAAAAGACGTGGACAGAAGAAACTGGCATTCTTGGTGACATCAGATAAATTTAGTTGGGTTGAACAAAGAGCTATTTCTCTTTTGAAAAGCAGGATACTTTGGTATCATAATTATCTTAAACTAAAGGGTATTGACTTCCATTTCATTGATACATACTGAAAATAGGAATTTTTCTGTTAATATATTTACAAAAGGATTGATATTTATGAACTGAATTTTTTCTGTGCTAAATTTATGACAAGTTTCTTTTGTTTTTTTGTGAAACCATTCTAAAAGGAAAACTTGGAAAATGAAAGTTACCATTTATGTCTTGCGTTTGTTGTTGTTAGTTGCTCAGTTGTGTCTGACTCTTTGTGACCCCATGGTCTATAGCCCGCCAGGCTCCACTGTCCGTGGAATTCTCCAGGCAAGGATACTGGAGTGGTTAGCCATTCCCTTCTCCAGGGACTCTTCCCAACCCAGGTATCCAACCTGGGTCTCCCGCATTGCAGGCAGATTCTTTACTGTCTGAGCCACCAAGGAAACCCCTTTTATGTGTATATAAATAAAAATCCAGGGCTAAGGTGATATTAACAATAAATAATCCACCAATTATCGGAATGAGCTCCTCTTTCTCTTGTTTGAGTTTATCCTCTCCACTCTTTGAAAATCAGGAAAAAGCAGAAAGAAAAACTTTTTTTAATCATAAATCTTCTTGTTTTCAGACCAGAAGGGACACCCTTTGAAGATGGTAAGTCATTCTCAATATGTTTTCTATAGTGTTAAGAAGCTTCTTTTTAGTAGAAAATTATAACACCAATCTATCTAGTTAAGGCTATTTTCTATTAATAGATCGGATTAAAACTAAATAATACTACTGAGAATTTATAGTTTACAAAGAACTTTCTTCCCATGTCAGCTTGATCACCTTCATTGCTAGTTCTTCTGTTACTTTTGTATTGGCTCTTGAACTCTAGGCCTACGTGGTGGGGTCTACATTGAGAATAGTTTTAAATTTAAATGACCTCATAGCATGCTAAAGGTGTCCCTGAGGTAAACATCAGAGGAGTATTTATCATGCATTTTTAACTTTATATATGTTGATCAGTGCTCTTAATTGTGTGTAACTGCCAGTAGATTGACTTAACAGCTATCTTTTGACACCTGTAAATAGTTAGCATTCTACAGAATCTTTTGCATCTTAAATTCAGTATTTAACCAAGAGCCAGAAAAATGGAAAACTTGTTCTAATGTGTACTTATAGTTGAACTTATTAAATTGATTTTAACCAGATACTTAAAGTTTTCCCTAATACAGCATGAATTTTTAAAATGTGTTAAATAGATTTGTCTTAGTTTATCACAGTGGCTCCAGAATTAACCCATCAAGGTTATTTATACAAATAATGATTGCAGAAGTATTTTTAAGGAGAAAACCTGAATGTTCAGTAGGAGAAATGGTTAAGCAAATTATTAAATATCTAGACTGTAGAGTATTATGTACCTATTAAAGAATAAGGTAGATCTGGTTGTATGTCTGAGGAGACAAAAAAGTTGTAGAATGTATGTTACAATACCGCAGTTTTACTGACTAGCATACATGCCTGTGTGTGTGTGTGTGTGTGTGTGTGTTTAAAGGCTTGTATACCATACTGCTATCAGTGGTTACCTCTAGATGGTGGGGGAGGGGTAAGGAGTTGAAGAAAGGTACTCAAGGGGTTCTGCTTTTTACTCTGTACCAAGGATTCTCAAGGGTGGTCCACAAGCTCTTTAAGTTTCCTGAGACCTTTTCAGGGGTTTCCTGTGATCAAAACTGTCTTCATAGCAATAGTAAGGCTTTTTTTTCCTACCTTTTATGTTGTATTAGCATAGCACTGATAGTAACAAAAGCATTAGTGACTAAAACTGGCCCTAAGCAATTTAGTGCCTTGGCACATACCAAGACAGTGGCACCAAACTGTGCTTGGAGTCGTATTTTTTGCATTTTTTTAATACAAGATGTCAGTTTCACTTTAAAATGTTTTGATGAAAAAGTGGGAATTACTAATATTGCTAAATTCTGACCATTGAGTATGCTGCTTTCTGATATTCTGCTTGATGAAGTTGGAAGTATGCATACAACACTTCTCTTGCATACCAGTTTGATGGTTGGAGGGAAAGCAGTTTCTGCAGTTGTTTGAGTTACAACTTGAATTACTGCTTTTTTCATGGAACATTTTTACTTGAAAGAATGGCAAACTTTGGTTATTTAGATTTGAGTATGTATTTGGTTGCCATATTCTTAGTGAAAGTGTTAGTTGCTCAGTCATGTCTGACTCTTGGTGACTCCGTGGACTATGGCTCGCCAGGCTCCTCTGTCCATGGAATTCTCTAGGCAAGAAAACTGGAGTGGATAGCCATTCCCTTTTCCAGGGATCAAACCTGGGTATCCCACATTGCAGGCAGATTCTTTACTATCTGAGCCACCAGGGAAGATTTTAAATTAAGTTGAGGAAAGTGACTGACAGGATTTGTTGCTGCTGATAAAATTATGGTTTCCCAATACTTTTTTCTCTGATGAGATTAGTAGATGGTATTACGGTTGTGACTTTGTTTTTGATGGTGTATATCTTTCTCTCTAGTCACTAAGTCATGTCCGACTCTTGTGACCCCATGTACTGTAGCCTGCCAGGCTCCTCTGTCCTTGGTGTTCTCCAAGCAAGAATACTGGAGTGGGTTGCCATTTCCTTCTCCAAGGGATCTTCCTGACCCAGGAATTAAACCTAGGTCTCCTGCATTGCAGGCAGATTCTTGACTGACTGAGCTATGAGGGAAGCCCTGGTGTATATAGATACATATCAAATGAAATATGGCAACATTTAGATGATTTAGATAACTCAGTGAACTGGTATTTTCCAAATGGCCATTGTGTTAGGAAATTATGGATGGATAAAAGATACATGCAATGTGCATTAGTCATTAATATAAATGATGCAAAAAGTTTATATGGCTTCAAATTTTATGTTGTAGCTAACCTTTAAAAACTTTACCATTTCTTCTATGTAATATCAAAAAAGAATATCTACCTTTATCTGAAAAGGCTACGAAAATACTCCTTCCTTTTTCCTTTACATATATAGAAGAGGCCTGATTTTCTTTATGTATCTCAACCAGAACAGCATGTTGCAACAGATTGAATGCAGAGGCAGCTGAGAGAATGCAGCTGTTTTCTATTAAGCTAATCATTAAAGAGATTTGCAGATAAACAGTGCTACACTTCTCACTAACTTGGTGGAGTAGAAATATAGTTATTTTCATTAAATGTTACTTAGGTTAATGTGTAATGAATTTATAGTTGTTAAGTATTTTAAGATTTCCTTGAGTAATCATTTCTAATACAACAGATATCAATAGTGATAGCACATGGTGTGCTGGAGACAGTTTATACCAATTATGAGAATGGATTGTTTAAAAATTAGGGGAATTTTTTTTTTAATTAATTTTTGGTGGAAATGCCATAAAATGGTGTGCTGTTGCATGCATCTCTTCCCATCTTCATGTTCAGTGACTTCACATTCGAAGCTTGGTGTGATTGGGAGTAAGAGTATAAAGAGGTCCAGAGACCCCATAAATATGAAGAAAGCAAGCTTAAAGCTGTTTTTTATTTGTGTTTACCTGAATTTTTACATTGTACATTTTGTAATGAAGGAAAATTAAAAGTAAGTGTAAAATATATATAACATTAGGTATTAAAAATATATTAGGTTATAAGGCTCTCTTTGCTAATGAACTATACATTTCATAGAACCTCTTAATATATCAGAACGTGAGTTAAATATCACCTTTGATTTTGTTTGTATCTTTGGCCTCCCTAATCCCAAATTTCCAAACAACAAAAAATTTAAAGAGGTAGAGGTTATATATTGAATATATGAGCAATGAAAATAGTGTTAAATATTTTACTAAATACATGTCTTTGATCTTGGTAGACTGAAGTCATGAGTTTAGAATTTAGGTTGAGAAAGTGTGTTTTTTTGTTTTTGTTTTTTTTTTAATTGAATTGATAAATAAGGAGAGAAGCTTGTGGAGACATCTTGAATGGTTTAAACTTTTATTGACTTCATTAGGAATAGGCTTCAACTTACTGAGTAAGCCCACAGTGGGTAATTGGAGCGCCTATGGAGCCTTCAGGTATATTTCCTCAAAGTGAAACGTCTCTGGATAGTGTATAAACACAAAGGAGTCCAGAATGACAAACATAAAACTATATATTAACGGTGGCTGTGTCTGCTTAAATAGATTTGTAATTTGAGTTGAGAGTTCTTTGTACACTGAACAGATTGACTTTGTTACAAATACATAATTTTTTTTTTAATGCCTGTCTCTTGACCAGCAAATAATGATTTAGGCTGACCAAAATGTACCATATTGGTTTATAACCAACAGTAGACAGTTACACTAATGCTTAACTGATTCTTGACTTAAATGTTGGGAACAGAAAAAGACTTTTTCACATTAGTGGTCATACCCTCCAGTCTGAGTCCTTTGTCATATAGCTCCTCTCAAAATCATTTGGCACCTCCTTCTAAGTTATGGTAAATTAACTGTAGTTACTCAAATGTGCATTTAAAAGTTTGGTAACTAGGGCAAAATTGCCTGCCAAAAATATGACAGTTAATGTTCTTACCAGTAGTATATGTTAAGTGCTTGTACCCCCAAATGCTTGCCAGTGTTGTATATTATCAATACATAAATAGAAATATATTTAGTATGCTTTATATGCTAAACCAAAATTAACATTAATTTTTGTGTGGTTGTGCAAAAGCCAGCATGGGGTTGGGAATTAATTGGTGACGAGATAGAAAAGTTATGCTTGTCATTACTGTAATTATTTTGGTTTGTTTTCTATCTAGGTACTTTTAAACTAGTAATAGAATTTTCTGAAGAATATCCAAATAAGCCGCCAACTGTTAGGTTTTTATCCAAAATGTTTCATCCAAATGGTAAGTAGCATTTTATTAGCTTTTCCAAATGATAGGAGGAAGAAAGAGTAGTTTCATCCTTTTAGCTGTTGCCTATGCTTTTCATTATTAGGGCCCACCTCTCAATGTTGCTTCCATGTCAGTATTAACCATACTTTTTAGTCTGGAATCTTACCAAGGTTCCTGATTTGAGGAAAGTTTTATTAACTTCTGATCTTTAAAAGTAATATCTATTTATTTGTCAGAATGTGAAAGATACTAAAAAGAATTTGTAGCTTAAAGTTTAGCTGTAAAACTACAAACAAATGTTCAAAGTTGAGATCATGTTATATGTAAAATTAAGGAAATATCCTTTTTCTTTTTTTTTTGGCTGATCGTGTGGCGTGTCAGATCTTAGTTCCCTAACCAGGGATGGAACCTGTGCCCCCTGCATAGGGAGGGTGGAGTCTCAACCACTGGATCACCAGGGAGGTCCTTTGGTTATTTTTGTTAACCCTCCATATTGATAGCATGGTTTCCCTTTTTTCCCACTATGAGTGGAAAACTTCATTTAGTTAACTTCCTGGTTTACTTTTTTTTTTAATCTTTATTATTAAAAGATTCATATACTTGCTATTCACCCATTTAAGTTGTACAATTCAGTGGTTTTTAGTACCTTGACTGAGTTGTACAGTCATCACCATAATCAATTTTAGAACATTTTTATCACTCTCCCAAAAAAATCCCATTCCTGTTAGCAGTCCCTCCCCATCCCTATCCCCTTGCCTCCCAGCCATAGGCAACCACTGGTTTATTTTCTCTATGTAGGTTTGCTTATTCTGGACATTACATATAAATGGAGTCATATATGTGTCATATAATGTATGTGATCCTTTGTAATTGATTTCTTTCAGCTGCCATAGTTTTCAGGTTCATCTCGTAACACGTAACTGTACTTCATTTTATTGCTGAGTTATAATCCATTGTATGAATAGACTACATTTGGTTTATCAGTTGATGGATGTTCGGTTTCTAATTTACTTTTGTATTACTTCTCAAAAATAGTTACTACTTCAAAACTTTAAAATCATTTTGCATTTTTATGGGTTTTACAGAGGTGATGATTTTTGCTTTGAACTTGCTAAGTTTGATGTTCTGTGGAGTACACAGTATGCAGTTGGCTATGCTGCTTTTAAAGCTGAGAGTTAAATCTGGTCTGACACTAACAATTGGAAATACCTAGCACAGACAGTAATTGAGGCCATGAATAAAGTTGCCCCCAGAGGTTGTGTAAAGGGTATAAGATGGAAGAAGACCAAGGATAGAGTCCTGAAGAATGACAGTATTAAGTGTAATTTACCTCCTCTCCCCAAAAAGGCCTCACTTCCTCCTGTTTCGATGTAGAGTGATCAGACTTGTTCTGTGAAGCTTTCCACAATTTGATAGTATCAGTAACATTCAAATGCACGTATTCTTTGTCAACACAGTGATTCTATTTTTGTAAATTTATTGTACATATACATAATCTGGCAAGTGGATAAAAATTTATGTTCATTGTTTGTATTCTCACATAACCAATTCAAGAAGGGGAAAAATCCACTCTCAAATATTAAACTTTTAAAATAGTAATCACTTGATTCTTATTTTTATTATGAGAGGAATGCATACTTATTGGAAAAACAAAGTACAAGTGAAGGTAAATAAGATCCTTCATAATCCTACTATTTACAGATATCTACATTTTGGCATTGAGTCTTACAAATGTTTCTGTGACTGCCTGTACTTCAAATTAAAGTATTTGTAAATGATTCTTTATAAGAAATGGAATTATAATAGTAATTGGAAACTTATTAATGTAATATATTAGGGATGTCATTCTACGTTAATTAACATATGGTAGACGTGTATCATTTCTGGCAGCAGTATTGGTATGTGCCATTAATAATGTACTGTTACTTAGCCAGTCCCCTCACTGTGGACCACAAATCATTTCCAGGTTTTCACTTCTGTAAAGAGTATTATAGAGAACATGCTGTAAATAAAACTTTGCATGTGCACTTTTAAAGTAGAATTGCTATTTCAAAAAATTAGCCCCCCAGCCAAGAGCTTTATTTAGGAATATTTAGAAGTGTGGAATTTAAACAGATTTGTTATATGTTATGTGCTGAAAAAATTTAACTGTCACTCAGCCTCCTCATCAAAAGATATGTTGTAAACAGTCCTTAGTTTGAGACTGATTTTCCTGTGAGACAGAAAGTTTTAGTTATTAACCAATGTTCAAGGCTTCTGACTGAACCAAGCATTCTGTTTGTGGTAAAAAAAAAAAATTACTGTTTAATTATTAGATATGACCAAGTTAACATGTAACCAATTTTAGTGTTGTCTTTGCAGTGTATGCTGATGGTAGCATATGTTTAGATATCCTTCAGAATAGATGGAGTCCAACATACGATGTATCTTCTATCTTAACATCAATTCAGGTAAGCCTGTTAGAATGCATCTTAATTTTTCAAGATTCTGTGGCATATAATTGACTCTTTTAGGATCAGTTTAAAGGCCAGGTGAGCAAACTGACCTTCCCAACGCTAAGGTTACCAGTGGCAGACCTCATACAGATTCCTCAGGATTTTCATACAACTGATCTGCTTTCTCATTAGTGATCATGTTGGATCAAATCCACGATCATTTTCCTGATAAAATTAAAGTATAAATTGTTCTCACAGATCAAGTGATTTTGTTTTGTTTCTTTGGTTTTGGGCTTCTTTTTTTTTTTTTTTTTTTTTTCGCTGCATCTTGCAGCCTTGGGGTCTTAGTTCCCCAACCAAAGACAGAACTCGTGCCCCCTGTGGTGCAAGTGCAGAGTCATAACCACTGGACCACCAGGAAATTCCCTCACCGGTCAAATAGTATTCATGCCTAGAAAGTATAGCCCGGAGAAGGCAATGGCACCCCACTCCAGTACTCTTGCCTGGAAAATCCCATGGATGGAGGAGCCTGGTAGGCTGCAGTCCATGGGGTCGCTGAGGGGTGGAAACACGACTGAGCGACTTCACTTTCACTTTTCACTTTCATGCATTGGAGAAGGAAATGGCAACTCGCTCCAGTGTTCTTGCCTGGAAAATCCCAGGGATGGTGGAGCCTGATGGGCTGCTGTCATGGGGTCGCACAGAGTCGGACACGACTGAAGCGACTTAGCAGCAGCAGCAGCAGCAGCAGAAAGCATAGCCAGAGGTTATGGAGAAAGATGAAAAAATCTTGGGAGAGAGAGATAATTGTTTAGTAAAAACATAGGGACCTTAAGAAACTGCAGTGCAGAAAAGCATCATTTTGCCCCATCCAAGAAAGGCTATTTCAAAGGAAAGTAATGTAACTTCCAACCAAAGCACTCTGGCAGAATATTTCAGAGTTGACCTTGAATGACAGTTCAGGAGGAAGGTTTGGGGTGGAGTCAAATTTTAGTTACATGGATTTGAGAGGAGCAGATGTGATATTTTGGTTTGTGGCCTTCAAGTTTTTTCTGTCACACTTCTGCTTTAATTTGAGTCATAAACAGTATTTTCAGCCTTCCTGTTATTAATATATTCCCTTGCTGCTAGGTGTATATGTTTTGTTGATTAAAGGAAATAAGGTATACTACCCAACTTACTGCCAGGAATTTGCAAACCTATCACAATAATAGAGTTTAACTTTGGAAAATGTTAGTTGCTGAGCTATTTTGTAGACATTGTATATTAACCAAATCAAATTGTTTAGTTCCCATTTAATATCACAGTATGCTGAAGAATATTTGTTCTTTTCCAGTTTCTTTGAAATTAGAGGTCTTAAGGCAATTGAGAGCTATCTGTTTTGAAAACTGAAGTTTTGTAGCAATAGGAAACTTCTTACTGTGTTTAGATCTGAAAATACATGAGACATACTAATTTCTTTCTTCTTTAAGTAATTTGTTTTCTATCACTTTGGTGCTCCATATCTGACCATGTTAATATAAAAAAGAACTCTACATATGTGTTTTTTCTTTTGTCTTTCCTTCTAGTCTCTGCTGGATGAACCGAATCCAAATAGTCCAGCCAATAGTCAGGCAGCACAGCTTTATCAGGAAAACAAACGAGAATATGAGAAAAGAGTTTCGGCCATTGTTGAACAAAGCTGGAATGATTCATAATAGACAACTGGTCTGTTAATCTTTTTCATCATTGTTGTGTATAATTTACCTCTCAGTAGAAAGGCTAACAAATTTTAAGTGCCACAGGTTTTAAGGATTCTGCAGAAAAAAAGTCCTTCAGTTTAGAACCTACAAAAGCTTGTGTATCTTGATTAATGTACTTTTTATTGCATGGTGTGAACTAAGTTATTGCTTACATAAATTTGTAATATATCCTGTTTGTATTTTTTTCCAAGTGTATAATGTTGGTGTGGAGTTTTCATGACAGAATATACACATTTTGTAAATCTGTACTTTTTTCAAATATTGAATGCCTTATTTTTGAATTCTTTAGATTTTTAAATTGGAGAAAAGCACTTAAAGTTTTTTATATATGAATATTACATGTAAAGCTGTTAAAATACATACTTCAGTGCAAGAGACTTTGTCACTTATTTCCTTATCTAAGTAGGAGGGGTTAATAAGTCTCTAGCTCTCTATCAATTGATAGTTTCATTTCCAATTTCAAAAGAACAGATTTATATTTTATCAAGAAATTCAGATTTGATTCTAGATACCAATTATAATCTCAAACTTTATTTTGAATGTACCTTTATTAGTTTTAGTTGAGCAATTATAACTGGTTTGATTCTGTCCAACTCTGTATTTAGGCCACTTACTACTGTTTCTTCATGCACTACTTACTGTTAAACTGCACCCTTTGATTTCACAATTTGCACCTCCACCATGGGGTATTGGCACCTCTACCTTGAGCAGAGAGCTTATGCAACTTACTTTGCTGCTTGATAATACTTTACAAGATTTTTGATAATGAAGAAAGTAAAACGATCAACGTTAAACAAAAATCCATGCCCTACAATTAACAATATAAGAATTTGTTGCATTGGTTTGAACAAGGCAGATATTTGGAAGGAATCTTAGTGTAATTTAAATATTTGAAAACTGCCTTTTAATGCAATTGCCTATCTGTTTGTTCTGGAAAAATGTTTTAATACCAGGGCCTGTTGAGTTGCTTTCTCTTGTGGAGATTTTTTTTTTTAATCTCCTAAATTGTATAAAAGCTGTACTGCATCTTAGTTTACTGGATAAACTTAAAACACAGTATTTGTAGAAAGCTTAATCCAAGCTATCCTATGCCTTCAAATAGTATAGAAAATGGAAAATATACAAGTAAATTCTGTTGAACCACCTGTGTAGTCTTTCTAGTAGTTAAAACAGCTATTTCATTAACCCCAAAAGTTTCTTGCACATTCATACTAGCTTAGTTAGCTAACAGCATCTTTTCTATTAGAAGATGGATTTTCTTTTCTACTGGAAGACTTAGAAGGACAATTTCTATAGTTTCTATTAAGCAGAGCTTAGAAAGGAGAAGTGCTGATGTTTCCCTTTAAAAGTTAATGCTTAGGAAATTTGGGGATAAGTGTATGATCTCAGGGAACTTTTGATACAATTGGGAGTTCACTCACTGGAATTATGCCTCCCCCAAAAAAAAGATGCTGTATTTAAAGGTAGTTTTTCGTCATATCAAATGTGTGATACTTTTATATTCGGCTCTAAAATTATAGTTTCTTTAGACATTTAATCCAGTGACTGACTCTTAGATTAAATATGCAGTAGCTGTGATAGTCTCCCCTCTTAATATATTAAATGCTATTTGGATAATGCTTCAAAATCTATTTTCATCCTTAACCTGTTTTCTTTCCCGTTTCATTCTGTGCTCCCAGTACAGGGGGCGCAGGTTCAGTTTCTGGTTAGGTCACTGAGGTCCCACATGCTATGAAGCACAGCCAAAAAGTAAAAATAAGAAATTTCAAGTATTGCTAGATAGTTACAAGGAAATTATATCTTACTTTACAAAGGGTTAATAAGCTCTAATTCCTAAATTCAACACATGTGCGTAACCTCATACCTAGTCCCCATCCTACTGGAGAAAACTCTTAGGAACGTTCCATCTTTCAATTCCTCAGGTTTTTTCTTCAGCCTTGAAACAGATTCCTTATTTGGTTGAATACCAGATGTACTTCAGTTTACAAAGTCACATCATACAAAGAATGTTTACTTTTATCATTTACTACATAAAAGTTTATAAATGTATGGTATGGCAAGAGGCTAGAACTGATTTATTCATTTTAGTACAAAGTTGGATTTCATGTTAATGTTTAAGTGCATTTGTGATGTGTAATTCCTCTGTAACAATACTTCTAACACATACTGTCTGTGCAGGGCACCATTCTAAGCACTTTAATATGATCACATTTCAAACTCAAGTAATCTTATGAGGTGTGGGTACTATTGTATTACAGATAAGAAAACTTAGATACAGATCAAGTGACTTTCTCAAGGCCAACCAACCAGTATGTGATAGAGCTGGCATCTGAACCCAGGCAGTCTGGTCTTTTAGCCAGTAACTACTATTCCTTAAGAAATATTAAGGGATTGAGTTTAGTTTTAAAAATTGTACTGAATTTAAATATTCATCCCAACTTGTGAAAATTCATAAGAGTTTTGTATAGACTTGTATCTATCCAGTGAAGAGGTTTTCAGCATTTTCCACCATTTTTAAAAAATGTACAAGTCTGAATATAGGAACACTATCTAGTTTCTGATAGAAAGCACTTGACTTAAAGACCCCATTTTTCCCCCCTTTGTAGAAATATCCTCGAGTCTGTACAGACACAGTCACATACACCCCCCAAAATTTAAAGATTCCATGTATATGAATAACTTTTGGGACTGATCTAAGAATTCTTTCTCATGTCGGTGGAAGGTAGTGAAGAAAGTTACTGAAGGTGACTTATTTAGTTAATAGTCTGTTGTTACGTCCAGTAAACAAGGTACCTGTCTTAATTTATTGAATTAGTACTCTTTTAAAAGAGAAGCCTGGGGCTCAAAAGTTACGTATGAGGTATTTTGATCTCAATTCCTCCAGGTTGTTTTTTTTTTTTTTTGAATTGAATTTTTTATTAGAAAAAATGCCATATTTTATAGACCACCATTTATGAGAATCCTACCAAAACACTACAACAAACTGGCCTTGAAGAGAAACAGCACAATGACAGAAAGCTCAAAACACTACACCTCTGAGGAGCCTGCAGCCAGGCTAATTGAAAATCGACACACAACGCCCACCACACCACACACAAACATGAACAGGTTATGTAAGTGAGCCAAGATTTAGAAAACACATTGGAGAGGGGAACACACCCACACACGTATCTGTGTGCATGTTTTCCTTAAAAACATGTAACAGGGTTTCCTTCATTTTACTCAACTCAAAGAAACTCTTGATCTAAAATTATTCCATGTCTAACATTATACAAAAGAAATATCATAAAGCAAAAGTTTACATTTTCCTGGGAGCTGTCCTTTGCAAGAAAATGTTACTTGCATTTTTTAGTGTAAAATCCACATAAAAACAGGAGTTGTAATATAGTGCTTGCCATCCTCCAGGTTTTAAGAGAGAGAAAATGTTTAGGTTTTGGTGGTGGTTATTACAATTCCTTTCTGCTTCATTCAGCATTGCCGAGTCCCAAAGGAACCTGGTATGTGGGGATTGTGTATGTAAACAGAAAAGTGACTAGGTGGAAAGCTGTTAAAGGAAGCTGTCCATAGGGCAGGGGCCTTGTGCAAAGACGGTAGCTCTGTCACTTCATTTACCATCTAGTTAAGCTATTGTCTGATAAGGGGAAATTTTAGTTATCTTGTTATTCTAGTATATGATATGGAGCACAAAGATATATTAGAAACAAAATTTTGTTTGAAAGAATTGACTTTTTCCTCTGTCCTTTGAAAAAATACACAGATGTGTGTGCTGTTTTGAGTTTCCTGTTCATAGCCTGGACTGGGCTTTCTTTTAGTTGGGTCCAAAAGCTGAATGAGATGCACCCTTTGCAAATCTTTCTTAGCTCAGCAACATTAGCTGGTTGAAATCAAGAGCTCTGGAGGGAAAGGCTCCAAGCTTCCTCTCTGGCACATGGGGGACTCAGACTTAGGTTAGAAGCCTGCATGGACTGTCAGGAGCTCTGCCATTGACGTAGTGCTAAGGCTTGGCCACAAGATGCTTTTGTTTACCAGTGACTTCTGGAATCATGTGTTTGGGAAGACTAAATATAGTGTGTTCTCTGCTGAGTAAAAGGAAATAATAACCTTTTAGCTAGAGAGGTCTTTATATGGTGATGGTCTTGGTTTGGTTACAAGTGTAATGCTTCTGTAGTCTTTTGGGAGGATATTTTAACTGATCTAAAGTCTTACCTGCAAGACTGGGATCTTTCATGTACCACTGGGTTAGGAATTTTGTCTAGAGGAGACCAGAGCCTCTCTCTGAAAGGATCCACTCATCAGCCTGATCTACTTTAGTTGTCATTCTTCCTAGAATGCAGGAGAGCATCTGTGGTGTGCTGAACGCTGCCAAAGTGCAAACGTAGCACACTTAAGGGAGACTTCTTAATGCTGCTTCCTGTCTGAAGCTCCTCTTGCTCTCTCCCGTTTACAAAGAAGGCCTTATGCCAAGAATACTGCAGCCCACCAGCTGAATTGGATTAGCGGCACTCTAGAACAGAAGAATGCAGGTGCAGAGAGATTTGCAGCTCTTTGGCTAGCCTCTGTGTAAAGTCATCCTACAAAACCTGAGTTGGGAGATTTTCTGTTTTTGTGTTGGTGGTAATACAAAGAGAACGGGAAGCTTCTTGTTCGGATAACCATCCTGGGCAGAGAAGAGGAAAGAATCCAGAGACTTCAGCCCGTATCTTCAGCTTTGGCTCAAGGCTTAGAATGTGGCCTCCAAAGAAGACTCTAGATTAGTGACCTTGCTGTATTGTAGTGACTACCTGCATGAGCACTTAAGGCTGTGATTTCAGGTTGAGACTCTGGAATATCAGCTGGAAAACTGCCTTTAGAATGAAGACAATCCAGGGGTTAGGTACAAGAAACCTTTTGCAAGTCAGAAATATGAGGGTGGCCCTGGGGCCTGGTGGTGAGTTGATGATACCATCTGTTAGGAAGAAGTTTCCATTCTAGCTTTTGTTAGCCTTTACAGATTGGTTCTTTGACAGGGGCTGGGCGCTGTGCACAAGGGAGCTTGAGGACAGACCACAATCACCATGGCACCCTCTCAAGACTATGTTTGAGGTATCAGGGTGAGCCATAATGTAAGTACCATAGAGTGGAGCTAAACACTCGGAACTGCTTTCCAGATAACTCTGGCAGTACATGCACAGGCCTGGGCAGAAGGCCAGCAGGACAGCAGTGAACCTCCAGGGTCCATGAATCCTCTGAGAACACTTTAATTAGCAGCTGTTTTTTGTTACAAAAGTAGAACATTGTCATAAAAAAGAATTCAGTAAGCACAAAGGTAGAAGGAAGCATGAGTCATTCTCACCACCTGAGCAGCTGAAAACAGCTGGCTTAAGAGGAAGTGAGGACTGTAGGTGTTGGTCTAAGACCAAATTTTTCCAGTTGTCTGAGGCCCAAAATTCACACCCAAGAGTGATAAGGAATCTAGGCAATTTACAGTGTGATACTCTAGGGCAAGATGTCTGCCTTTCAGCCACTACTAGGGCAAAGGCCACATTCCTGGAGAAAGGAACATGTCCTCAGCCTTTACAGGCCCCAGACCCCTAGATGTAGGGATTCCAAGGCTGGCCACATGCTAACCCCTCTCCTCCCATCCTGCTTCTGCCCGGTATTTAATTTGTGCTGTACTGTACAGTGCCTGCTGCCGTTTGTTCTGTCACAAGTCTGCTGATAATGCTGGCACCTAATGGGTGCCAGGTAGCATGTTAGGTCCACCCTTCTGCAGCTTTGGGGATGAAGCCTGGCATGGAGGGGTGATTATGGGTGTTTATTTTTATCTTAATGTAAATTTTAGTTGAAACATTTCATATCTTCCCATCATGCTCTCAAAGGAAAAGCAGGGCAGAAATGAAGCAGTGGGAGCTCACTAAGGGCCAGGTACTTACACAGTTTTTCTATGGAATCCTCCAACAAACATTAAAGTAGGAATCATCCTAACATCGAGGAACTCAAGAGGAAGGAATTACTACCAGTCCACAACTACTAGGGATAATTAAACATTCTTAATGAAAATGTCAAAGGGAAAGAAAAATGCAGCCCTAGCAGTATGAGATTTTGGTGCTAGCATTGACAGCAAAGCAAGGGCTTTAGTCACTAGGCCCGTGCAGTTCAAGGATGACTTTACTGTTCATTGCCCCTTCACTAAATCACGGGTGGACCAAGACCTGTCTCAGGCTCCTAACAGCAACTTTCTCCCAGAGACACAGGTTGAAGGGCCTTATTCAAGAATATTTTTGGTTTGCTAACCTACTTTTACTTGGTTGGGAAAAGATAGGACTTGGGTTGTGACTGCCTGGGTTATGTTCTAAAGAAGCACCCTTGTCTGACAGCACGTCAAGGGGAAAAAACTGGTTCACATACCAAGGTCTAGAACAGGTAAGAATTAGCTCCATCTAATGGGAGCTTTTAATAGTCTCAACTTTAGTCTCTGATTTCCAAGGGAATCTGTGTACGTGATGTAGTCTTGTTACTCCACCTCCTCAGCTGGAACTCTTATCTATGAGCAAGGCTTCAGGCCCACCTCCATCTCAGGTAGGAGCACATGCGAAGAACTCTGCCTCTACTGCTGGCAGTGTGAAAAAGCCTTCCAAACCAAAATGAGAAAGGCAGTGAAATACTGCTGTGCCTTGCCCCAGGAGTCCTAACTTTGAAGGGACAGAGTAAACTTTGGGAAAGAAACAGAACTGGCTTGGCTTGCTTTTCATTTAAATAAATAGGTTATTTGGCTATTTATTGATTTTAATGACAAACAAGCCAGGTAAGGTTCTGTTTCTTAGGGAGTGTGTGTGTATACTATGCATGATGGCAGTTTTTTGTTTTAGCATGTACTTGTTTGTTGAAGGAAGCTATTTCCATATGATCCCAAACCTTTAAGTTCTAAAATTCTTGCCTCTTAAGGGTTATGTTTATTCCTACTACTACAGAACCGAAAGGTTCCCTAACCTAGTCAAGAATGAGAGACAGGGCTAGATGACAAGGTGACTTTCAGACCCCTGAGGTTTCAGTCTCCTTTCAGACATAAGGGTACCCAGGCAGAGATGTTAGATAGAGCTGGACAGCTGGGAAACACGGTAATATATCTCACATCAGATACCACAATGTGTATTGACTCATTGACTACAGATAGCAGAGCAACAGAGGATGGGCAGTGACAGTTAATGTGATTCCACCCCGTGCCCATAGAATAGGTAAGCCACAGATCTAAGTGGATCCTGGAAAAGCTTACAGGGAATCCTTGCCTGTGCACAGGTAGAAAGGGATTGATCAGGTGGGCCACAGACTCTGAGCAATGTTTCAAAAAGCAATTTCTGGATAACATGAAACGGCATCACTATTAAGTGAGCACCCTAAACTGTACTGTTAGTATAGATGACCCACACACAGGTCTGAACTGCACAGGTCCACTTACACATAAATTGTTACCAATAAACAAGGACCTCCAGTACTACATGATCTGCAGTTGATTGAATCCATGGGTGGTTCCTCTATCAATTGTGGCTGCTTCTCAAAAGGTCTTGAGGCTTAATATTAGCCTTTAACAGATGAGCGCCTCTCCTAGGCATTACTCGAGGTAATACTTTACCATGTCCCTTTGTATAATCTCACTTGATCCTCACTCCATTTTGTGGGCAAGACTGTATATATGAGGAGACCAGTGGCTTGTAGCTTGTATCTTACCTGTGAGCTCCTGTTTCAAATCTAAAAGTGGGCCATTTTACTTTCGCTGCAAGGGGTGCTGCAATGCAGAATATTAGATTTCTATGCCACTTTATATTCCAAGTAAGCAAAGGATAAAAGTCTAAAATACTGATTAATTTTATAGGAGAGATAGCCACAGAGGTAAAGGTAAGATGAAAAACAGGCAACTTATCCTGGGGAGAGTAATGGGATCCTGAAACAGAAAAAGGATATCAAGTGAAAATGAAGTCTCAGTAAAGCGTGGACATCCTGGACATTAGTTAAGAGTGTATCAATATTGGCTTGTTAATGGTAAAAAATGTACCATACTAACGTAAGATGCTAATAATAGGGGAAACTGCAGAGTATACAGGAACTCTATAAACTGTTTTTACAGACTTCCTGTAAATTGTTCTAAAGTTTTTTTTTTTAAGGCAGTTTAAGCTGAGCAAAGAGAGAAAATCCACTAGAAAACGACATCAGAAAATTTGATTAACTGGCGAAGTCTTCAAAAATAAGCTGAATTTGCAATGGATATACTCCTGATAGGATATTATTATTGAACATTTTATTGGGGAATTATATCTTGTGGAGGCCGGGGCTAACTGAGCACCATAATCTTAATCTTTGTAACAAGTCTCTGTGGTAGCCATTTCTATGATTATCACTTCCCAGGAAAGGCCACAAGAGAGAAGTGACTTGTCAGAGGTCCCAAGGTCTTCACTTGGCCCACCTTAGTGGTCACTACAGATCAGAGCTAGAAGCTGCAGAGATGTGGTGTGCTATTTGGCCTCAGCCTCGAATCACGGGTGAGAGTCGTCCCCCTTCTCTGCTCCCAGGCACCAGGCTCCCAGTCACTCTCCTCTTTAGCACTTCAGTGTCCTGAGTTCACCAGCAGATTAAGCTCAGGCAGGCCCACTATCCTATCTTACCACTATCTCCAGTACCAAGCACAGTGATAGGGAATCCTGCCGTGACTGACTGTTACACTGCTGTCCCCACATGGAGTCCTCAGTATTTATGCTTAGAGATAAGCATGTAAGAGTGGGTACCAAATAAGAAAGAGGAACGGGGGCAGAGGGTAAGAAACATACATCAACTGAAAGAGGGAAATTAATGATAACTTCAAAGCAAAGCAGCACTGCACTAAGTATTTCTTGAGGGACTGTACAAAGCAATTCCTCAAGTCTAGAAAACCAAACCTCAGGCTCCCTCCAGGAAGAAAGAATATGGGCTTTTTACTCAGCAGCCTGGAAGGCCTTTTAGAGACCAAGCTGTGGAATCTTGTTTCATTGAGCTTTAAAATAAGGCTTTTTTTAAAAAAAATAAGGCTTTTTTAAAAATAAGGCTGCCTCTTTCCATGAGCTGGTAGATAAACCTGAAGCCCTATGATTTTGATTTTCACTCATCTCTAAAAAAGGTGAAATGTGTGTGGAAACAGGGTATATGGATGGTGTAAACTTCAGGTAGACATAAGGGATATGATTTGCCTCAGCAGAGAAAAAAGACTATAAAGCAGAATCACAATTAAAGGTACACTGTTGAAAAATCCAAAGTGTATAATTCATTACCTGCCATTATTACATCAACATAAAAAAAAAAGGCATTTTAAACATTTCGACCAACAAAAGAGGGCATGATTTATAAACACATAAATATCCATGCATACTTTTACAATGATAGCTACTAGAAAAATGAGAACTTTAAAAATGCCAATCTAGACAAGATTCCCTTTCATTCTAATTGCCTCTTTCCTACATGTTGTTAATACCAAGAATCTTAAGAGGCTGCTGAGGTCAATGTTGCATTCATGCCAGCCTCCTTTCCAAGCCTGTAACTAATGATGAAAGTGTGATGAATCTTCTGCCTTAGCTTTGATGCTAGGAAAAAAAAAGAAAAAGTTAGTAGCCATGTTAGTCTAATGAATCAAATTCATAAGTAAAAATACAGCAGTGATACAAATGTTATGTCCTACCCAGATGGTATGTAGGTAGACTCAGAAATTATTAAGATTTTACTATACACAGAAGATAGAGCAAAACACTGACCATACCATCCATTTGGAAGCCAGAGTTTTTGTTTTGTCACCTGTGATCTGTTAATGTTCACAATTCACAATGATAACAGAAATACTTAAAAAATAACTTCTTCTATGGCATGCTCTGCAATGAAGGCTTCTAAAAACAGAATCACACAAACCCTTTATTGTTCTAAATTAAAATCAGTTGAATCCAGGTAGTAATTCACAACATTTCACATTGACTCAGGATATTTAGAAGATGTGAAGGTTATGTTTCTGAATTTCACACTATTAGAAACTGTAAATGCATGTCTTCAAATAGTGATGAACTGAAGCAGATACATTCTTTCTGGGTACTCTCTAGCACCTTTGGTAAATTTAAACTTGGCTTTAGACAACTTTTAAGCAGGGTGTGAAGAAATCATTTTGGCTGTCACCTATTTGAATGGATTTCCTTAACATTTAGCAGTGCAAGTGAGTCAATCAGAGTCTTTTTAGCAATCAGTTTCCAAGGTATGACATATTTCCTGGCTTAAGCCTGTCATATCAGTCTCTGAGAAGTGAAGAAGCAAAATTCCTCAGCAAGAGCAAAATATAAGAGGTCTTTCTCCTTTGAGAAGAATGCAGTTACCACCTAAAAAAACCATCTTTATTCCAAAGGGAAAGAGAATCCCATAAGCCCTCTCTTCAGTTTCCAACAGGACAGACCAAGACTACAGTAGCAGCAGAGCTGCCCCTGGGTTTGGCTGTTTCAGGTCTGGTCTTTGACACTAGTATTGGTAGGTGATTCACTCATGCTGGGCACCAGGCAACAGACTGGCCCGGAGCGTCAGACACAGCTCTTCTGGCTGGTTCTATTTCTGTGGATAAAGGGAAAAAGAAAGGTAGCTCCACAAAGCATTTATCTTAGGATCCAAGACAAAACCTGATTTAACTACTCTGGCAGGCTGAAAAAAAATTTTTTAATACTCCCAAATACTTGCCCTCTTACTAGAACCACATCTTCCATCAGTGGAGTGGCTGCTCCATTACTTTAGAGCTTGCCAAGACTGGGTATAATGTACACGAAGAAAAAGTCTCTGAAAGGCAAACACTTTTCTAACTTCTCTTCCATATTTCATATTTAGTCACTTTCCATACTGCCATTTTCCCTCTTGGATAAAAATGTTCTCAGGAAAAATGGAGTTATTAAGTGGACAGATTCTTTCTTTGGCCAATAATGATAACTTCATTCATTCACTGCTCTTTCTCCTTAAGATGATGCCTTGGAAATAATACACAGTCTCAGTAACAACACCATTCCTGAGGGAGCTGCTGCACTTTGTTAATTATTGCTCATTAATGGGTAACATGGTCGATCACAAAGTTCTGCTGGTAGGTACCTTGGGAGGGCCGTTAGATAATTGAGATTGTTCAATATATTTGTTTGAATCTCCTTTTTTTCCAAAGAAAAATCATACACTGCAACTGTCTGACAAATACCACCTGTCAGAGTCCCATGCTCATTTCTTTTATCAGATTTGCCCACACCGCCCCCCGCTTAAAAACAAAAAAGCTGGACAGACCTCAGTTTTACTGGCCTTAAAAGTGCCAAATAGCCATAAAGTATTTTTAAAATCTTTAAAGAACTTATGTCTCTAAGTAATCTTCACTATCCAGTCTCTGTATACCAGTGATGCCAGGCTATTCATTTCCACTTGGTAGCTAGCTTCAAAACCCAACTAAAAACTCTTCAGAGCTAAGGATCAAATCTGGGCAGAACCATAACTGACCTTTTCAAGTGCATGGCTCAGTATCAAGGTTCTTTGTTTTGTTTTTTTGTCTCTGGGCTGGGAATGGTGCTTAATGTTTGCCAACCTCTATTACATGCAAAGACTTAAGGCAAGACACACACACACACAAACTGCTGCAAAGCCCCCAGGGCTCTCTTTCCAGGGGCACTCAGGGTGGCTTTCAGAAGAGAAGGGACAGCCTTCAACACACCATAATTCTGTCATGGAACAGGTAAGATGACTCATTCGCAGGACAGGCTTATCTAAAAGACTCTTTACCAACTGGCAAAACACCACACATCCTCCAAGTATCTCACTTTTCAGAATCTACTTAGCTTCATTTTCAGTGACACTGACAATCTAAAATTAAACTCTGTTACTAAAAAAACTAAGTTTTATTTGAAGGAAGTTCTAACACACATAATCCAAAAGTGCTATAGAAATGCAGCCACCCTGAAGGCTTCTTCCAGGTAACTAGGTGCCAGTGATTAGTCTGACAGCAGAGCTGGCTTCAGGGATGCCAAAGTTCATCTCTGAGGACTCGACTCTGGAGGCTGACACTGTAAGTGTCAAAAATGAACAGAGGATTCAAAAATGAACCCAGGACAGGGGTTCCCTACATTTTGGAGGTTCCAGACCCCTTTACAAAATGTTTAACAGTTTAGAAATTCTTCCCCTCACCACACACACATAACTTCTTCACTCTGGTCTATGGATAATGTTAGGGACATGCTTGTTAATTACAAAAACTCCTTAGTCTCATCTGGAGTCTGAAACCCCAAAATCACGAAGTGTTATGACCTCCAATATCCCAGTATGACTGTAAAGAGAGAAACATAGTATTTATGAGAAAAACAGATCTTAGAGAGGGCAGACCACCTCTTAGGAGCAAAAAGTCAAGGAAAGAATTGGCCATGAGCAGTCAGGAAATGAAAGCTCACCCTACTCCCTGCCTGCCCCTAACCCATGGGGTGCAACCAGGTGGCCAGAAATTATCTAACTGTCCCATGCCTAGGCCCAAGGAACCTCACGACCTGGATACCAAGGGACTTACCCCAGATTTTTTTTTAATATTTCATAGGAGAATTCCAAAAGTCACAAATTCCCAATTCCCAATGGCTCCCTGGCTACAAACAGCAGCCCTGTTAACAGCTGATATGAAAAACAAAATAGCCCCTTGAACTCAACCTGAAACTTTTGATTCCAGATTCAGTTAAAAAACAATACTTTTAAAAGGAAACTATCTGCAATCAAGTGGGGTTTGCTGTTTGGGGCTGAAGTACTTTTGGGGCAGCTGAGGATTTGATTAGTTCCCAAAACCCACAATGAAGGGAACCTTTTTCTATGCCCTGCTTCCCAAAACAAGACCCAAGTGGGGTGAAGCAAGCGTTTGCCTATGTTTCTGAGATGAGAACTAACAGGCTAGCAGCCTTCACTCTTTGTCAATTCTGTAAGCATTTTCTGAGCACCTTCTCTAGTGCATGCCTATACCAGGTTTCAGAGTTAACAGGATCAATGTCTTAAGTACCCTCTCATCTCAAGAAGCTTACCATGTGCCCTTAAAAAGGTCTTGGTGAAGTGCTATGGGGGATGAGGAAACAATTAATTCCACTGCCTAAGAAGACCAGGGCAAATAAGAAAAACCCTATCTTGGGAGACAGTAAAAAGCAGTTGGTATCCTCTGAGCTTTCTTCTGCCACTCTCTCTATGGCCCCTGCCCCTACAGGCAAATGCAACGCTTGACAGGCAACAGCTCACTATGGAAAAAATTCACAGCCTCACATCAGACCAAGCCTGGCAGAATAGGAAACAGGCATGATGTGTGGATATCACACCATCCACATTTCCATCAACAAGTCAGAGAGGCCAAACAAGTCTGGTGGTGTCCTCAACCACTGCGGTAAGGATAAATTAATGTTATCAATAAGATTTTTTAGTAAGTGGGAAACTGTAGCACTCTAACCAACATTTTCTTAAAATTCAAGCAAAAAGCTCAAAACAGAATGTTCCTAAAGGAACTAAAGGGGTTGAATTTATGTGTTACTCCACCCACAATGTGTAATTTACCTACTGAGTTGTTACCTGGTTATGAAAAGCTTTATACCAGTTACAGAGAAATGAAAGGGCTTAGATTGGGGTAGTAAACAAGAGCATTCAGAAGACAATATACTCTAATACATCACCATACAGGCAGGGGCCATTGGCTCTATACCCTTTCAAATGCACTTGGAAATCCTGTTTACCTTTTTCATTAATTCACTTCTGGTAGTAAACTGTGGCAGGTCTTCCACTTCAATCCCATCAGCCATTTCCATCACCTTGTCTAAAAGGTCTTTGTTGTAACTGCACAATAAAAAGTAGTAAGATAAAAACCCTGGAAGAATTATTGTCACTGTGGGCTAAAAAGAAATTGCAGGTAGCTGGACTATAAACTCAACTCTCAGAGGAACAATTTGATACTACTGGGGAAACTGATAGCAACATCAAGTTAGAAAATAGTTCTTCCGCATGTGGCTACAGAAGCAGCATTAGGAATGCCAACAGAGCAGGTGTTGTTAAGATTTACAAAACAAGACTTACAAAAACAGAGGCACTGTACATCTGGCAGTACGTATTCATGGATATGGTATGAGGGCCAAATTTTTTTTTTTTTTAATATGTGGAATACTGGTCTAATGAAAATAACATTACTTGTTCATTTGTCCAATATTCTTACTTTTGCCTAATCTTGCATCTTGTTAACTAGAATTTACTAGGGGCACCTGGAAGTCAGAGAAACGGAACGGATGCAGCAGGCACTGCTTCCCCAAATCCTGTTCCAATAACTCCCCAAATCTGAAAGTAAAACCAAGTGGCTTAGGACTGCAGGGGCCATGTGACCACACAGCCATAAGGAGCACAGAGACCAGAACTAGTCAACTAAGTCATTTCATTATCCTAACAGAATTTCAGGAAATGCTAAATAAAAGGATGGAGCCTAAAGATTTGCCACCTGCTTCATGGAGTGGTAGAGTGCCATATTTCAAGCATTTCAAACACAGTTCCTTGAAGGCATTTCATAAAAGGACAGGCAGAGAGGCAGAGTGCTGCTTGCTACTGGGTCCAGCAGACTAGGATATGAGAGAAAAAGCCAAGGACCACAAACTACATCCTGCCATAATGGTAAAATCCACCAATCCTGCCAGAAGCTGCATGGTCCTTAGGTATGTCTCTTTCCCTCTCTTCAGTTGCTTATGTAAACTGGGGATCTCAGTTTCTGTCCCTGCAGGTTTGCCATGTGGAAGGAGCTAATGAACTTAATATTATGCACTCAGAAAGAGGATGGTTTGAAGTAATTACAGTAATAATACAAACAAAATATTTGTATTTTGTATTACAAAATAATACAAACTCGAACGCCTAGCATATTATAGGGCTCTTCTTGCTAGATGACAGCCTGTGCTAAGTGTTTTTCACCCTTTAATACTGTAGTCATCACAATTCATTTTCCAGATGAGAAAGTCGAAGCTCTGAGAGGTTAAGTATCTTTTCAAGAATTGGCTAAGATGGGACTCTGCCTTAGGCCTGGCTAGTACGGTTGGAGACTGGGGACGGAGTCAGCCTTGGGCAGGGGTTAGCCCTGGGGTTAGGACTGCGGGTTGGGACAGGGTCAGTTAGCCGGCAGGGGTCCGCACCTGCAACCCAGGAAGAGGTGGTTGGCCCAGACCATGGAGAGGGATAGCAGCTGGTCCAGGCGGCCGCCACCGTCGGGTGGATCGCGGTAATCGGGCAGGTGGCGCAGGATGAATTCCATGCGGGCCTTCCATTGCTTCTCGCTCTCCGAGTAGGAGCGGAACTGCTCAGCAAAGTCAGTCGCTCGCCGCACACCGGAGATTAGCTCCTCCACGGCAGCGGCCGCCTCGCCACCCACCATGGCGCCCTCCACCGCTAAGGGCCGGACCCGCCCACTGCCTTCCCGACATGCACTGCGCCACCTCTCTGCGGCGAGAGGAGCACCGGCGGCGCGCGACTGCGCAGGAGGATTGGTCTGGAGCGCCCTCGGCGGGCGCGGCGGCCTCACCCAGCCCGAACCGGCACCTCAGACTTGCAGCCGGCGCCTCTGGAGTGGCTCTACCTCAGGGCCTCAGGGGCAGTTCTCACTGGACCCGGTGGGAAACCAGTAGGGAAACGGAGGCCTTCCCAAGCACACAGCAAGGACGGCCCTCTCCCATTCGGCAGCTGGATGTCAGTCAGGGCTTTTACAGTGTCCTTGACCTGGGAATTCCCCGAGCACCCGGCCCGCAGGACCTTTGCCCACAGTTCCAAGGAATTACAGGTGTAGTTGCTCAGGATCTCCTTTTATCCATTCCCAGAGGCCTTGACACTCCACCCAGCTTGTGGCCCGACTTCCTGGAACCAATTAGAGATCCAGCTGAGTACTTCCCAGACCCTTTGCTAGGTGCTGGGATGGTATGACAGCAAACTCAGAGCGCTCCTCTAGTGAACTTTAGTCTCCTGGGGGAGATAGACATTATTAGTGAATACTTAATAATTGCTCAAGGGAAACTTTTCAGCATTGACAAAGTTTAATAAAAGAGAGACCCAGAGTGCCAGGAGCATGAATAAGCAAGAGACCTGATGCAGACTTGGTCAGGTAAATGATCCTGGAGAGCTGAGGAATTTACAGAAGTTAACTGCACGGAAGAGTAGGGCACCACAGGAGACCCTGCAAGATCTGTATGACAAATCCTAGAGTAGGGGGACAGTGGAGGAGATAAGGATGCAAAGATCACAAAGGACAGTGGTTCACGGAAGGAGTTGTGGTCTAGGCCCTAAAAAGAATGGGGAACCACTGAAGGATTTTAACCAGGTATTTCCAAAAGATGTTGGCAGGGGCCAAAATGGATGTGTCTGGAGGAAATGAGCAGGTGAGTTGGCCTGACTCTGCTGTCAGTTCTAGGGTCAGGTAGACCCACGGACAAACGAGCTCATAAAAGCTGAATTTCACATCTCATTCAGGACCTGGGAAACCACTTGCACTTCCATCAACCTTGGGAAGTTATTGAGCTAATAGGCTTCCCCATCTTCCCCCATCAAATGTGGGTTGGAGTACAGAACTGAGCCTAGAATCCAGGATCCAAGGCTTCAATGTAGGTACAGTATTGTGAGGCTTAGGAGCAAAGCAACCTATGAGCTGTCTCCTGCTTCTGCAGCTTGTGATGAGATATCAGGGCCTCTAGCAGGCAGAAAACAGGTATAGAATGGAAATATCAGGCAGTCTCACAAGTAGACTGTGCCTGCAAATACCAGTACCAGGCTCAGTGACATCCACTGTGGTTAACAGTAGGGAGGCATGCTACTTTTACCCTGGTTATTGGGAAGAATGTGAGCAGACCTGTGAAATCAGACAGACTCAGCTTCTCCGCATCAGTCAGCAATAGGTACCCAGAGCTGGGGTTCCTGAAATTAAGTGTAGATTACATCACCTAGGGAGCTTGTTAAAATAACAGATTCCTTAAGAGTTGCCTGGTTGTCCAGTGGTTAGGATTTGGTGTTTTCGCTGCCATGGCCCAGGTTCAGTCCCTGGTCAAGAAACTGAAATTATGAAAGCTGTGAGACATAGCCAAAAATAGCAGAGTCCCAGGCCCATAACTGGATTTTGCGTCAAGGCTCTAGGAAATTGATTCCATCTGCAGCTGACCAAACTTTGAAAAACATTGATGAGGATTCTTGGGACCAAATTCTTGGTCACCTGATTGTATGGTGGAGAGGTTGGCCCAGAAATAGGAACCTGGACTTTGTGACCAACAACTGCAGCTACATAGCTAACTTGTGTAAAGGCTAAGAGGTCATCTGGCAACTATCTCATTTAGAATCATCTTTAATAATGATGAGACATATGCATATGTGTACCTACATATAGACATATTCATACATGCATGCAGGTCATAAGAACGCAAACGTACACAAATAGGTATTCTTTTTTATACTATGATCTTGTTAACATTATACTTTCAAAATGTAAAGTAGCCTAAAAATGTTAGTTAATATTAACATTTTACAGGGCCCTCTGGCAAGTCCAGTCACTGCCCAGGTTATTGTTTCTAACTCGTTTCTGTGATTCAGATTTTCTTAAAGTGAAGTACTTATATAGACAAGTACAGTTTTCCTACCTTATCTTCTTTTTAAAACATCGTTGTGTATGTGTGAAAGTTGTTCAATCGTGTTCAACTCTTTGCAACTCCATGGACCATAGCCTGCCAGTCTCCTCTGTTCATGGAATTCTCCAGGCAAGAATACTGGAGTGGGTACCATTGAGTATTTTAAATGGATGAATTTAGTGGTTTCAATATATTCACAGATTTGTGCAACCATCAACACAAATTAAATATAAAACATTTTCATCACCCCTAAAAGAGACTCCATACCCATTAGCAATTGCTTTGTACTCACTCAAGCCCCTGGCAACAACTAATCTGCTTTTTATCTCTATAGGTTTCCTATTCTGGGCATTTAACATTAGTGGACTCATACAACGTGTGGTCTCTTGTGACTAGCTCTTCACTTACACAATGTTTTCAAGATTCATCCATGTCGTAGCATGTGTTAGTATTCCATTCCATTTTTGTGGCTGAGTAACATTCCATCATATGGATACACTTCATTTTGTTTATCCTTTCATCAGTTGCTAGACATTTGGATTGTTTCTACACCTTGACTAGTATAAATAATGCTACTGTGAACATTCATGTACCACATTTACAAGCTAAAAGTTTCTCCTGTCATAGGTTCAGTGGATGCTGGCAAAATATTTAAGACTCCTAAAACAGAGACAAAGAATTCTGTACTGTGATCACAGTACAACAAACAGCATAAGTTTTATGTTTGCATTGGTTCCTCTTGTCCCTTAAGTCCCACGGGGGTTATGACAAAAGATCAGCGGTGGATGAGGTACAAACAGGTACAGGCAATGGATTTGTATGACTGCTGAGGAACCCCAAGTTTAGGGAACATCAGTCTTTTATAAGGGCTTCCCAGGTGGTGCTAGTGGTAAAGAATCCACCAGCCATGCAGGAGATAAAAGAGACGAAGGTTCTATCCCTGGATTGGAAAGATCTCTTGGAGGAAGAAATGGCAACCTGCTCAAGTATTCTTGCCTGGAGAATCCCATGGACAGAGGAGCCCGGTGGGCTACAGTCCATGGGGTCGCAAAGAGTCAGACATGACTGAGCGCACGCATACACACAGTCTTTCATAAAAGGCTGCAAGCAAACCTGCTCAACCTTTGCCCCAGAGGAGTACATTATCTTTTTTATCTGGACAGTAAACAAACTGACCCTTTATTTTGAAGATAGACACTCTCCCTAGACTGCTTCATGGACAAATATCCTTGAAAAGACAATCTGGAACAAAAGGGCAATTAGTGTCTAACTCTTAAGATGTGCAGATACATAGGACACCCATGGGAAATTGTTTCCCAGCATAGGTTGTTTTTTCTTTTTCTTTTTTTGCATGTGGTCGTCTAATTGGTCCAGTTCAATTTGTTGAAAAAGACTGTCTTTTTTCCATTCAATTATTGTACTTTAATATCTTTGTCAAGAATTAATTGACCATCTATGTGTGAATCTATTTCTGGAGTCTATTCTGCTCCATTGATCTATGTGTATATATTTTTACCAATACGATAGTGTCTTGATTCAGTTCAGTTCAGTTCAGTCGCTCAGTCATGTCCAACTCTATGTGACCCCATGAATTGCAGCACGCCAGGCCTCCCTGTCCATCACCAACTCCCGGAATTCAACCAGACTCACGTCCATCGAGTCAGTGATGCCATCCAGCCATCTCATCCTCTGTCATCCCCTTCTCCTCCTGCCCCCAATCCCTCCCAGCATCAGAGTCTTTTCCAATAAGTCAACTCTTCGCATCAGGTGGCCAAAGTATTGGAGTTTCAGCTTTAGCATCATTCCTTCCAAAGAAATCCCAGGGCTGCTCTCTTTCAGAATGGACTGGTTTGGATCTCCTTGCAGTCCAAGGGACTCTCAAGAGTCTCCAACACCACAGTTCAAAAGCATCAATTCTTTGGCGCTCAGCCTTCTTCACAGTCCAACTCTCACATCCATACATGACCACAGGAAAAACCATAGCCTTGACTAGACGGAACTTTGTTGGCAAAGTAATGTCTCTGCTTTTGAATATGCTATCTAGGTTGGTCATAACTTTCCTTCCAAGGAGTAAGTGTCTTTCAATTTCATGGCTGCAGTCACCATCTGCAGTGATTTTGGAGCCCAAAAAAAGAAAGTCTGACACTGTTTCCACTGTTTCCCCATCTATTTCCCATGAAGTGATGGGACCGGATGCCATGATCTTCGTTTTCTGAATGTTGAGCTTTAAGCCAACTTTTTCACTCTCCACTTTCACTTTCATCAAGAGGCTTTTGAGTTCCTCTTCACTTTCTGCCATAAGGGTGGTATCATCTGCATATCTGAGGTTATTGATATTTCTCCTGGCAATCTTGATTCCAGCTTGTGTTTCTTCCAGTCCAGCGTTTCTCATGATGTACTCTGCATATAGGTTAAATAAGCAAGGTGACAATATATAGCCTTGACGTACTCCTTTTCCTATTTGGAACCAGTCTGTTGTTCCATGTCCAGTTCTAACTGTTGCTTCCTGACCTGCATACAAATTTCTCAAGAGGCAGATCAGGTGGTCTGGTATGCCCATCTCTTGAAGAATTTCCCACAGTTTATTGTGATCCATACAGTCAAAGGCTTTGGCATAGTCAATAAAGCAGAAATAGATGTTTCTCTGGAACTCTCTTGCTTTTTCCATGATCCAGCGGATGTTGGCAATTTGATCTCTGGTTCCTCTGCCTTTTCTAAAACCAGCTTGAACATCAGGAAGTTCACGGTTCACATATTGCTGAAGCCTGGCTTGAAGAATTTTGAGCATAGTAGCACAAAGAGCAAGCTTTTTCTGTAAAGGGTGGCTATTATATAATTCCTGTTAGATACTTTTCTTTCTTTCTTTTTTCAATTGTTTAAAAACATGAAAATCATTTTTCATCAACTCCTGCTGTAGCTTTATGTTAAGTCTCTAGATCATGTCATTTGAGTTATTCAGCTGTGTTCTTTCACAAAATTGTTTTGGCTATTTTAGTCTATTGCTTTTCAATACAAATTTTAGCATCAGTTTCTCAATTTTTAGAAAAACAAAGCTGCTAGGATTTTAATTGGGATTGCATTGAATCTATGGATCAATGGGGGAGAATTAACATCTTAATATCGAGTCTTCCAATTCATAAACATGGTATATCTCCATTTATTTAGGTCTTATTGTTATGGTATATTTTAAAATCTGTTGAAACATTAGATTTAAACACATATTTGCCACTTTATTTGTTATTCTTCATTCATTCTCTGCTTCTTACTTTCCATCTTTTTTACTTTTCTTTTACTTGAAAAATTTGTTAACATTTCCTTTAGTCTGTTAGTGGCAGCTCACTTTTTGTCAAATTTAAAATTTTTATTTTCCTTCTGTGTTTGTTGTTTGGCTGAATAAAAATCACCCCAAAACTTAGTGACTTAAAACAATAACTATTTATTATCTCACAGTTTCTGTGAATTAGGAATTCACAGAGTAGTTTAACTGGCATAGTTTAACTGGGTGGTTCTGGCTCAGGGTCTCTGATGTGGTTTCAATACATTTGCTGTTTAGTGCTTTAGTTATGTGAAGGCTTAGGTAGGAGCGCAGGAGCCGCCTCTAAGATGGCCCAGTCACGTGGCTGTTTGTTTCAGGGCTCCGTTTCTCCTGACACGGACTCTCTGCAGGGCTGCCTGTGTGTCCTCACATGGTGGAGGCCTGCTTTCAGAGTAAGCAAGCCAAGGAGGAGCAAGGGAGAGCTGCAATATCTTACATGACACGGACTCAGAGGTTCCATACCATCACTCTAACTTAGAAGTAAATTATTAAGTCCACTACATATTTGAGGGCAAGATATGTTAGGCTCCACCTTTTAAATAGAGTGTCAGAGAATTTGTGAATGAATTTTAAACCACTGCTAAGTCACTTCAGTCGTGTCCAACTCTGTGTGACCCCATAGACGGCAGCCCACCAGGCTTCCCCATCCCTGGGATTCTCCAGGCAAGAACACTGGAGTGGGTTGCCATTTCCTTCTCCAATGCATGAAAGTGAAAAATGAAAGTGAAGTCGCTCAGTCGTGTCCGACTCTTAGCGATCCCATGGACTGCAGCCCACCAGGCTCCTCCATCCATGGGATTTTCCAGGCAAGAGTACTGGAGTAGGGTGCTATTACCTTCTCATCTTCATTAAAAAAATTTTTTTCTCTTCTCTTGTTTTTTCCTTTTCTTTCTTCTCTTTCTTCCTCTTCTGACTGTTTTTGCCTCTCCTCTCTCCTCCTCCTTCTAAGATTGTTTTCTAGAATATTCTTCACCAATTCTTTTAATTGTAGGCCTAGAAACTTTTAACAGAATTCTAGAAGATACTTTAGAAAATACTCTAGAATACCTCTATTCAGTTCTTTTACTGCTGATAGAATTTAAGCTGTTTTAAACAGTTCAAAATGGAATCACAGTGGCCAATGTGAACTTCCATATTAGTTGTTTTGAAATGTCTGATGTAGAATTGTGAGTGTCTTAGTGTTAGAAATTAAGAGTGTTACTTTAGATAAGAATTTTGTTTGGTAATCTGCAGATAGACTTCACTGGAACAGAAAGAACATTGGATAGAGACAAGACTGCCTGTGGTGTAATCATTATACCCTACTGGTGGACTCCTTAAAATAAGACCATAGATGGTCTAAGCAGGGGATGCAGGTTCAATCCTGGTCAGAGAACTGAGATCACATATGCTGTGGAGCAGCTAAGCTCGCACGCCACAACTAGAGAGTCTGTGCACCATAATGAAAGATCCCGTGTGCCGCAACTTAAGACCTAACATAGCCAAATAAATAAAAAAATTTTTTTTTTTAAAAAAGGTCATTGAGTCATGTGACTTGAAAGCTCTTTGCTGGAGGACTGGATTCCAGTCTGCTGAGAGCTGTTCCATACCAAAACTGCCAGAGACTGTTGGAGTAGAGGGTGACTGCTCACTCAGGCTTGTTGTGAGACCTGCTGAGTGACGGGGGACCACTGCTGAGATACCTCCTTCTGGGGACTTCCCCTTGGAGTGGTTCATTACCCTTTTCTATTTTCACTGCTTTGACTAAACTGTGTTGTGTGTTAATTGTGTGCAACAGACCAAACGACTATGCATTGAGTATTGGCTGTGTTTCATACATCTCCAATCCTGTGTTCTTCCAGCCCTTACGGCTGGGCCCTGCCACAAGGTGTCTTTGTCTAGATGTCCTTGCATCTCTATATTGTATTATGTGAAAGTTCCTGTTGTGTTATTTGGTACATATTCATAGTTTAAATGTTCATAATAAATTTTATATCCTTTGGCATTTAAATGTACTTCTCTTTATTTTGTTTGAAGCTTTTTATCCTGAATTTTGTGTTGTCAGATATTAAGATTTTTAATGTTTATATTTTTCTGGTATGCTTTTTTTGCCCATCCTTTCATTTTAACCTTTCTGAGTCATTTTGTCGTAGATGTATATAACCTAGAGCTGGATTAGGCTTTGCAATCTATTTTGAAAACCATTCTAAAAATAGATGAGTTAAACCCACTTATATTTATTGAATTGACAGATATATTTGGTTTCAATTCTGTCATATTACTTTATGTTGTGTTTTCATTATTTACTTTTGTATTTGCCCTTTTTCTTAATGTAGTTTTGATACTTAGGAAGGTTTGTATTTTTGCTCTAAAAGTTACCTTTGTAAAATACCCTGGATCCATTCTTTCTGGGGACTGTATCTTGATTCTCTACTATGAGCAACAATAAAATTACCTTTTAATTTCACCCTCTCTGCCTCATGCCTCCTCTGCCATTCAGTCAATAGAATTAGTGTTTATGTTGAATGTGATTAAGCTTCTACTTGATTTGGAAACTTTAAATACTATCCTTTGAATCAAGTAATTTGAGGTGATCAGTAAAATTATTCTTACTCCTATTTTCTCTTTCTTCAATTTTTTATTTATAATGAGAAATGTCTACAATATTAAGTAAGGTATGTAATATCTGCATTCTGATCTGTCACCCTAATCTCTGTATTTGTTTTATTTCTACAATTTAATACAGCCAGTGCTCAAGGAAGGTCCTTTTATCCTGATTTCCTCAGGCTTGCTCAAGGGTCCTGCAACTGCTGTCCTATGGTTCTAGCAGGTTCCTCTGAAAAGGCTCATGAGAATAGTATTCTCTGATTTCTTACAGATTTTTAAATGTTTATCTGCAGGCTGTGTACTTGAAGATCAGTTTGGCTGGACAGAACTCTTGGCTCATACTTTCCTTCCTTCGAGGGTCTTGCAGGTTTGGGTCCAGTTTGCAGTAATGCTTGTTGCCCTGGAGAAGTGGTTGAAATGTGGGGCTCTTGAGAAGGCACCTGTCCCCTGGAGAGTTTCTGTTTCTCAGATTTCTTCACAGCCTTTGTCTCTAGGAAAATTAGACCCACATTTTAAAGTTCATTTTTTTTTTCTACAGTGCTTTCCAAGATTTTTCAGTGTCCCCAGCAGTTCTGCTATGTTCAATTTAGACCTTGTTTTCATAGTTCCCTTTCATAGTAGGGTCCTCTCCTTCCAGAAGAGAATCATTGCTGAGATTTCTGAGCTCTCTAAGGCTATACATCCCCTCTTTACTCAAGGTTTTCACCCCTGCAGTTCTTTAAAAACACTTCGGAGGTTGCATTTTTCTCCTGGTTTCATAACTACGTAGTTGACAGGTTTGCTGTTGTCCTTGTTAAGTATGAGACAATTCAGAACTAAACTGTTCCTTCAGAAATGGAACATTTTCCTATTTTGAAATTATAATAAAAAATATTATTTCCACTAAGACATTCTTTCAGCTAAACCTCTGTGGACATCAGGGTATTTTTTTCCTTCTGACAAACTCCTAAAAGTGAAATTCCTGGTTCAGAAGGGCATTCACACTTTTACTATGCCAAAGTATCCCCTAGAAAGTTTGCACCTGAGTTTCCATATCTACTAGCCACAGGCTTTCTCTTTAAAGCTGGTGAACAGTTTCTGCAATCACTGCTCAGCACATTCTAATGTTTCCAGACTCTGTTGAGCAAAACCTCCCTTCTCTTTGTTCAGGCTCCCACTTTGTGGCTGGTGCTCTGTAGAAGAACCCCCTGCCTAAAGGCCATGGCATGGAGGCCTGAGACTGGAAAAACAGCTAGTGCTTATTTACCTTCCAGCACTTTCAGCTGTTCTGTTCTGATTTTGGTCTTGAAAAGGGAGGCCAGTCCAACAGGTGAAAATGCTCCTGAAAATGGCTCAAGGCCTCCTAGTGGGCAGTCAGATGAGAGCACTGAACCAGGGACTCCAGGGCTTCCTTTTTCTCAGCAAATAACCTAAATTCATAATGGTCCTGGAGTTACCAAGTGAAAAAAAAAATACATAGTTTCCCTCCATACATGACAAAACTATTCCAAAATAGCCAAATGGTCTAGAGAAACGGCTTTATTCTTACCCATCCTGCTTTGGAAAAGTTGACAATGAGGGTGCATTAAAAATACCGAGTGGAGAGAGCTCTTGGATCTGGCTTCTCAAGCTGGGAAACATTAAAAGTTTTGAAACTCTGGGATCCACGGCTATTAAAGAAATATCTAAATTCTAAATATTCCTCTCCCAGGGCTTCTTTGGTATCCTGCCTAGCCAACAGCAGAAGGTTCTCAGAGAGACAAATAATATGCACAACTTTTTTTAGTCCGCTTATGATAATTATCTCAAATTAACATCACAAGGCAGTGAAAATTACATTCCCCAAAGGCTTCCTACTGCAGGAAGTTACTCTGCTCCTTTCTGCACAGGTAATAAAGATTAAAATCAGGTTAGCTTCTGTTGTGCAAAAGTTCGTTAATCCATTATTTATATTCATATAAGATGGTGGGTTTTTTAAAGATCAAAATCATGAATGCTTTAACTTGTTGTAAATGTAAGCTTAACTTTTTTTTCTGTTGAATTAGTCTTCTCTCTGCTAGAAATGTTAAAATTGGTATTCTTAAAACAGCAGTTGAGTGGCTGCTTTAACTGAATGGACGTTCAGCTCTCAGATCACAGAAAGTTATAGTTCCTCGCTATTTTGTACACCTCAGGGCATACCAGGAGTTGAGTTTGCCTCATTTTAAGCACAGCACTGATGAACTGAAGTGTTCACATGGAAGGAGGTGGAGGAGGGGAGGTGGAGGAGGGAAGTCGGAGACCAGGTTACATGGGAGCAAAGGACACCGTTGGAGAGGCCCTAGGACTGTCTTCCCGTCTTTGAAGGGCTGTTTTGTAAAAGATGGCTCATTCTTCATTGCTTTTTGAGGCAGGCATAGGGCCAAAGAGTGAGAACTCTATAAAGTTAGATTTCATCTTTAAATATAAGAACTTTATTAGAGATGTCTGAAAAATAAAAAAAGCTTCCTTGACTTGAACCGAGCTCCCAGCCATCGCACATCTATAATAAATTCATGATTGAACCAGATACATAATTAAATATTTCACAATTTAAAAAAAACATGATAAGAGCTCAAAATGTCTTTTAAAAAGCAAACTCTCTTGTTACCTGTTAACTTTGCAGAACAGGACACTGTGGCTGATCATCTTAATCCCAGTTGGAGTTCTGAAACCTGTTGCCTGCCTGGTTGCCTTTGACTATGGGGTTGCACAGAGTCAGACACGACTGAAGTAACTTAGCAGCAGCAGCAGCAGCAGCACATAAGGTATAATTAATAGCAAAAACTCAATAATGCTTTATATTTGCATTCTCCCTCATTTTTAAATTTCCAAATGTTAACTCTTTCTCTTTCTCTATATGCATTTATGTATGTGTATTTCCAAATTATGAATTTATATATTCCAGAGATAATTTTATCTTTCAGGAGGACTCACATATCCTTTGTATTAATTCTGTTAACCCCAAAGAGCCATTTCCCAACATTCCTACCGTTGGTCAGTGGCGGTAGAGGATTTCCCCACAGTTCAAGAACAAAATTCTCTGTGAGAGTGAAACTCTTAAGTAAGCACATAGTACAGTTTTTGTGTAAGAAATTTGCTGAAAGAGGTAGTTTTTCCAAACAACCCATCAAAAAATGGGCTGAAGACTTAAATAGACATTTCTCCAAAGAAGATATTCAGATGGCCAACAGGCTTGATTGAAAAGATGCCTCACATTGCTAATTATTAGAGAAATGTAAATCAGAACTACAGTGAGGTATCACCTCACACCAGTCAGAATGGACATCACCAAAAAGTCTACAAATAATAAATGCTAGAGGAGGTGTGGAGAAAAGGGAACCCTCCTACACTATTGATGGGAATGTAAATTCGTGGAGCCACTATGGAGAACAGCATGGAGATTCCTTAAACTAAAAATAAAGTTGCAATATATCCAGCAGTCCCACTCTTAGGCATATATTCAGAAAAGACAAAAACTCTAATTCAAAAAGATATATGCATCCCAATGTTCATAGTAGCATAATTTACAATAGCTAAGACATGGAAGCAACCAAAGTGTCCATCAACAGATGAATGCATGAGTATATGGTATATGGTACAATGCAGTATTACTCAGCCATAAAAGAGAATGAAATAATGCCATTTGCAGCAACATGGATGGACCTAAAGATTATCATACTGAGTGAAGTAAGTCAGATGGAGAAAGACAAATATCATATGATATCACTCATTGTGGAATCTAAAAAAATGATACAAATGAATTTATTTATAAAACAGCAACAGGCTCACAGATATAGAAAACAAATTTATGGTTACCAAAGGGGGAAGGGGAGAGGAAGGGATAAATTAGGAGTTTGGGATTAACAGATACACACTGCTATATATTAAATTGATAAATAATAAGGACTATATTTTATAATAATGTATAATAGAAAACAAGGACCTATAACTTATAATGGAGAAGGAAATGGCAACCCACTCCAGTATTCTTTTTTTTTTTCCCACTCCAGTATTCTTGCCTGGAGAATCCTATGGACTGTATCCTGCCAGGCTCCTCTGTCCATGGGGTCGCAAGAGTCAGACATGACTTAGTGACTAAACCACCACCACCACCATACCTTATAATAACCTATAACTGAGTCACTTCGCTGTACACCTGAAACTAACACAACATTGTAAATCAAGTATACTTCAGGGACCTCCCTAGTAGTCCAGTGGTTAGGAATCTGCCTACCAATGCAGGGGACACAGGTTTGATCCCTAGTCCAGGAAGATCCCACATGCTGCAGGGCAGCTAAGCCCATGCGCCACAACTGCTGAGCCCAAACACCACAACTACTGAAGCCTGCATACCCTGGAGCCTGCACTCCGCAACAAAAGAAGCCGCCACAGTGAGAATTCTATGCACCACAACAAAGAGTAGCCCTCACTTGCCACAATTAGGGAAAAGTTCACATGCAGCAAACAAAGACCCAGCACAACCAAAAGTAAATAAAGCTGAGAGAGTGAGGTCATTCATTATGTAAAAACTGTACTTCAATAAAAAAGGAGATAGTTTTTCAATAAAAAGCAAGACGGGGAAATTCCCTGGTGGTCCACTGATCAGGACTCAGCACTTGCTCTGTTGGGGCCTGAGTTCAGTCTCTGGTTGGGGAACTAAGATCCTGTAAGCCAAGTGGCCTGACAGAAAAAAAAAAAAAAAAAAACAACTAGCAATTTTGGTTTTTTATTTAAAAAAAAAAAAAGGCAAGAAGGGATGATATGGATGTGGTTTCACTCCTGAATTTAGCTAAAATAAGTTTGTTTTTTATCTTGCCCTGTCTCTTCTTAAGAAAGAAAATGCAACAAAGGAATGGTGATGAATGCAAGAGCCCTGGGCTCATCTCTTATGTCCTGAAGGACAGATAGAGGCAGGTTGCCAAGTGCTGGGCCTGGGGTGGACACAGCTGCCAGTCACAGGGCAAGAACTGCACTTTATAATACTTTTGGACTAACCAAGACTGGCCAAGGACTGGTTGGCACCATGCCATAACTAGATACCAGATTGCTTTTCAGCATCTAACCAGGAAGTTTTGTCACATGCTGTGTCCTCTCCCACACTGTGACTATTAAGTGCAGACAAACTTTCTGGTTCCGCCGTATCTTTAGCCACAGTATTAACTTGTGGGGCTAATGGAAGAATCACATTTTAATGTGCCAGATTTAGGACACACAGAGAAATTCCGAAGCTTGGTTAAATTTGGATTTCAGATAAATAATTTTTTAGTATTGCTGCTGCTACTGCTGCTAAGTCGCTTCTGTCGTGTCCGACTCTGTGAGACCCCAGAGACGGCAGCCCACCAGGCTCCCCTGTCCCTGGGATTCTCCAGGCAAGAACACTGGAGTGGGTTGCCATTTCCTTCTCCAATGCATGAAAGTGAAAAGTGAAAGTGAAGTCGCTCAGTCGTGTCCGACCCTCAGCGACCCCATGGACTGAAGCCTTCCAGGCTCCTCTGTCCATGGGATTTTCCAGGCAAGAGTACTGGAGTGGGGTGCCATTGCCTTCTCCAATTTTTTTTTTTTTTTTTAGTATTAGTATATCCCAAATGTGTTCTCTCTAGCAACCTACTGCATTTTTCCAATCAGTATTTAAGACTTTGAAAGGAAAAATGAATGAATGAATAAATGAATAGTCAGGAAGATCAATAGGACAGAAACAAATCACAGAGGTGTAATTAATGAAAATTTAACATTTAAAAAAATAGTTTGTCAATTTAAAATTTTGTTGCTGTTCTTCAATTGCTAAGTTGTGTCTAACTCTATGCAACCCCATGCACTGCAGCACACCAGGCTTCACTGTCTCCCAAAATTTGCTCAAATTCATGTCCATTAAGTCAGTGATGCTATCTAACCATCTCATCCCCTGCTGCTGCCTTCTTTTTTTGCTTTCAGTCTTCCTCAGCATCAGGATCTTTTCCAGTGAGTCGGCTTTTCACATCAGGTGGCCAAATTATTGGAGCATCAGCCTCAGCATCAGTCCTTTCAATGAATATTCAGGGCTGATTTCCTTTACGATTGACTAGTTTGATCTCCTTGCTGTCCAAGGAACTCAAGGGTCTTCTCTAACACCACAGTTCAAAAGTGTCAATTCTTCAGTGCTCAGCCTTCTTTTTGGTCCAACTCTCACATCCATACACGATTACTGGAAAAACTATAGTTTGGACTATATGGATCTATGTCGGCAAAGTGATATCTCTGCTTTTTAATATGCCGCCTAAGTTTGTCTTAGCTTTTCTTCCAAGGAGTGTCTTTTAATTTCATGGCTACAGTCACCATCTGCAGTGATTTTGAAGCCCAAGAAAATAAAATCTGTCACTGCTTCCACATTTTTCCCTTCTATTTGCCATGAAGTGATGGGACTGCTTGCCATGATCTTAGTTTTTTGAATGTTGAGTTTCAAGCCAGCTTTTTCACCTTTATCAAGAAGCTTTTAGTTCCGTTTCACTTTCTGTCATTAGTGATATCATCTGCATATCTGAGATTGTTGATATTTCTCCCGGCAATCTTGATTCCAGCTTGTGATTCATCCAGCCTCGCATTTCTCATGATGTACTCTGCATATAAGTTAAATAAGCAGGGTGACAATATACAGCCTGTCATACTCCTTTCCCAGTTTTGAACCAGCCCATTTTTCCATGTCCAATTCTAACAGTTACTTTGTGACCTGCATACAGGTTTCTCAGCAGATGGGTGAGATAGTCTGATATTCCCATCTCTTTAAGAATTTTCCACAGTTTGTCATAATCCACACAGTCAAAGGCTTTAGTGTAGTCAATGAAGCAGAAGTAGATATTTTTCTGGAATTCCCTTGCTTTCTCTGTGATCTAGTGAATGTTGGCAATTTGACCTCTGATTCCTCTGCTTCTTCCAAACCTAGCTTGTACATTTGAAGTTCTCAGATCATGTACTGCTGAAGCCTAGCTTGAAGGATTTTGAGCATTAGCTTGCTAGCATGTGAAATGAGCACAACTGTTCTACAGGAACAGTAGTTTGAACATTCTTTTGCATTTCCCTTCTTTGAGATTGGAATGTAAACTGACCTTTTCAAGTCATGTGGCCCTTGGGTGAGTTTTAAATATTTAAATTTAAAATATTTTCTAATGATTTTTCTTAATTTTAAAAATTTATTTATTTTTAATTGAAGGATAATTGCTTTATAGTATTGTGTTGGTTTCTGCCAAGCATCAACTTGAATCAGCCATGATATGTCCCTGTTCCCTCCCTCTTGAACCTCCCTCCCACCACTCTCCCCATCCCACCCCTCTAGGTAATTTTTTTTTTATTTTCATAAAAATAACACATACACTCCCCCAAATTAAAATATAAAATAGAACTAAAAGGCATATGGTGAAAAATAGTAGCCTCCTACCCCACCCAACCCTAACTCCCTGCTTGATGCCCAGAGGTACCCAGTTAAACTCTTTCAGCTGTTTCTCCCAGTTTTAACCTTTCTAAATCTTATATTATAGTGTTCATTTGTTGAGTTGTCAATTTTAAACATTACCCGTTTATTTGTAATCATGGTATATGAAGACTGACTTCTTTTACTCTCTTCTACCTACATCCTCCTTCCCTTTTCTCCAGCTTCCCAGTACTGTACATCACAGATACTGATTAATTAGTAATCTGTGTTAACATTATTATAGCTCTGTAAATTGTTTTGTGTTGCCTTTATCTTCTTTTACAGTTTATGTGTTGTGGAGTTATCGGTAGGTAGCAGTTGCCTCAGACTTTTTTATTGACTCAGTTTTTGGTAAGTTCAGTTCAGTTCAGTTGCTCAGTCGTGTCCGACTCTTTGCAACCCCATGAATCACCGCATGCCAGGCCTCCCTGTCCATCACCAACTCCCGGAGTTCACCCAGACTCACATCCATCGAGTCAGTGATGCCATCCAGCCATCTCATCCTCTGTCATCCCCTTCTCCTCCTGCCCCCAATCCCTCCCAGCATCAGAGTCTTTTCCAATAAGTCAACTCTTCGCATCAGGTGGCCAAAGTACTGGAGTTTCAGCTTTAGCATCATTCCTTCCAAAGAAATCCCAGGGCTGATCTCCTTCAGAATGGACTGGTTGGATCTCCTTGCAGTCCAAGGGACTCTCAAGAGTCTTCTCCAACACCACAGTTCAAAAACATCAATTCTTCGGCGCTCAACCTTCTTCACAGTCCAACTCTCACATCCATACATGACCACAGGGAAAACCATAGCCTTGACTAGACGGATCTTTGGGGCAAAGTAATGTCTCTGCTTTTGAATATGCTATCTAGGTTGGTCATAACTTTCTTTCCAAGGAGTAAGCGTCTTTTAATTTCATGACTGCAATCACCATGAACTTATTGCTAATTCTTGGAACCATCTAATAGCCCCTGAACATAATTTCCCACCTATTCATACCTATTAGGTAATCCATCTGGCCCATCTGGCACCAGATATCCTTCACCATCATCCTGAGAATGCCTCTGCCCTCTCCTGAGTATGTCTTGCTCATTCTTGCATAGTTCTCTTATTTATGTGAGAGAGTATAAAGTATTTCATTCTTCTGTTATTTGGGTGGAGAGCTTCCTAAGAAAAGGAGCATGAGAGGCAAATTATTTGTGATTTTCCATGTTTTCAAGTATTTTTTGTTCTACCATTTCTCTTGATGGTTTGAGTTTAGATTTCTAAGCTAAAATAATTCTCATTCAGAATTCTGAGTCTGTGACTCCATTATCCTCCAGCTTCCAGTGTTGCTACTGAGAGGTCTGGTGTTGTTCTCATCCCTGATCCTTTCAACTGACCTGTATTTCCTTTCTGAGTTCTTTTGGAGCCTTTTCTTTATCCCTGGTGTTTTGACATTTCATGAAAGTGAGTCTTGAAATAGAAATCTTACTTTCTCTCCCTGAATATTTCATAGCATTTGTAAAGCTTTCGTCTTCTCTCTAAACATATGCATTCTTCCTCCCTCTCCTACACCTACCTTTCATGTCTAAGGCTTTCATTAAATGTCTGGGGATCTTGGCTCTCTGATCATATTTAGGAGCTATGTGCTGAACAGATGATTGGATGGTCAGCATGCATGGGTGGATTGTCTGTCAGTGGACGTCCCTGTAGAGGGTGGCTGGTCATGAGCTGGCTCTTCTTCTGGGGGTCTGTATCCGTATCATGTATGTATCTGTAGGTCTTTCCCTTGAGTGTGCTCAGTTTCTTCAGAAAAGAGTTTGTGAGTCTTCAGTCTAGAGGATGCCTGCTTATCAAGCTTCTTAGAAACAGAATGAGAAAAAGGGTCTGGCAGTTTACCTCTTAGTTTCAGAGTTTCCATTTACTCTCCATATTTTCAGTTTTGTACTCCATACTCACCTTCTACAGTGCCTGAGGAGCTGACCCAAGTTCCCCAGTGGGCACTTCATGTTTCCTACAGGAAGAAGCGAGATGTGACCCCACTACCCAGTGGGATTTGTGCTTTCATGCAGTCTCCACCAGTCCCTGCTGTGTGCAGCTCTGCCTTCCCTGTCCCAGCAACCTGCCCACGTCTTATCCGGAAGCTCTCTGTAGGCGCGAGGCCTTCAGCCTCCTGTGCTGCCATGTGGCTCACCACTGCTTCCTGCCTTTCAAAAATGTGCTGAGGTGGCTCAGTCTGCTGCCATGTCTTCCCCTGTTTGCATAGACTTGTCAATGTGTAACTCTTTTTATTCCCTTATGGTTGTTTGTAGTAGGGCTTTGGGAGGGAGCAGACAGATTCTTGAGAGGTTCTTCTGTCACATTTGGTTCGAAGTTCTTCAGAGTCTCTTTTCACTTTGAAGTACTTGGGGGGAAAAATTTCCAGGCCATGTTCTGAAATAATTTCTGCTGTCAGTCAACACAGTTACCTTTTTAAAAATTGGAGTATAGTTGCTTTACATTGCTGAGTCTGTTTCTGCTGTACAGCAAAGTGAATTAGCCATCAGTTCAGTTCAGTTGCTCAGTCATGTCTGACTCTTTGCGACTGCATGAATTGCAGCACGCCAGGCCTCCCTGTCCTACACCAACTCCCGGAGTTCACTCAGACTCACATCCATCGAGTCAGTGATGCCATCCAGCCATCTCATCCTCTGTCGTCCCCTTCTCCTCCTGCCCCCAATCCCTCCCAGCATCAGAGTCTTTTCCAATGAGTCAACTCTTCGCATCAGGTGGCCAAAGTACTGGAGTTTCAGCTTTAGCATCATTCCTTCCAAAGAAATCCCAGGGCTGATCTCCTTCAGAATGGACTGGTTGGATCTCCTTGCAGTCCAAGGGACTCTCAAGAGTCTTCTCCAACACCACAGTTCAAAAGCATCAATTCTTTGACGCTCAGCCTTCTTCACAGTCCAACTCTCACATCCATACATGACCACAGGAAAAACCATAGCCTTGACTAGACAGACCTTTGTTGGCAAAGTAATGTCTCTGCTTTTGAATATGCTATCTAGGTTGGTCATAACTTTCCTTCCAAGGAGTAAGCATCTTTTAATTTCATGGCTGCAGTCACCATCTGCAGTGATTTTGGAGCCCAAAAAAAGAAAGTCTGACACTGTTTCCACTGTTTCTCCATCTATTTCCCATGAAGTGGTGGGACCGGATGCCATGATCTTCGTTTTCTGAATGTTGAGCTTTAAGCCAACTTTTCACTCTCCTCTTTCACTTTCATCAAGAGGCTTTTGAGTTCCTCTTCACTTTCTGCCATAAGGGTGGTGTCATCTGCATATCTGAGGTTATTGATATTTCTCCTGGAAATCTTGATTCCAGTTTGAGTTTCTTCCAGTCCAGCGTTTCTCATGATGTACTCTGCATATAAGTTAAATAAGCAGGGTGACAATATATAGCCTTGACGTACTCCTTTTCCTATTTGGAACCAGTCTGTTGTTCCATGTCCAGTTCTAACTGTTGCTTCCTGATCTGCATACAGATTTCTCAAGAGGTAGGTCAGGTGGTCTGGTATTCCCATCTCTTTCAGAATTTTCCACAGTTTATTGTGATCCACACAGTCAAAGGCTTTGGCATAGTCAATAAAGCAGAAATAGATGTTTTTCTGGAACTCTCTTGCTTTTTCGATGATCCAGCAGATGTTGGCAATTTGATCTCTGGTTCCTCTGCCTTTTCTAAAACCAGCTTGAACATCAGGAAGTTCACAGTTCACATATTGCTGAAGCCTGGCTTGGAGAATTTTGAGCATTACTTTACTAGCATGTGAGATGAGTGCAATTGTGCGGTAGTTTGAGCATTCCTTGCCATTGCCTTGTGGCCACTGCTGAGTTTTCCAAATTTGCTGGCATATTGAGTGCAGCACTTTCACAGCATCATCTTTCAGGATTTGAAATAGCTCAACTGGAATTCCATCACCTCCACTAGCTTTGTTCATAGTGATGCTTTCTAAGGCCCACTTGACTTCACATTCCAGGATGTCTGGCTCTAGACGAGTGATCACACCATCGTGACTATCTGGGTCGTGAAGATCTTTTTTGTACAGTTCTTCTGTGTGTTCTTGCCACCTCTTCTGCTTCTGTTAGGTCCATACCATTTCTATCCTTTATCGAGCCCATCTTTGCATGAAATGTTCCTTTGGTATCTCTAATTTTCTTGAAGAGATCTCTAGTCTTTCCCATTCTGTTGTTTTCCTCTATTTCTTTGCATTGATCGCTGTGGAAGGCTTTCTTATCTCTTCTTGCTATTCTTTGGAACTCTGCATTCAGATGCTTATATCTTTCCTTTTCTCCTTTGCTTTTCACTTCTCTTCTTTTCACAGCTATTTGTAAGCCCTCCCCAGACAGCCATTTTGCTTTTTTGCATTTCTTTCCCAGTATGAATTAGCCATACATATACATATATCCCTTTTTTGGATTTCCTTCCCATTTAGGTCACCACAGAGCACCAAGTTCCTGCGCTATACCAAAAATACTGTATATAGTAGTATATATATATGTCAATCCCAATCTCCCAATTCATCCGACCCCCTTCCCCAGCATAGTCATTCTTTATTTTGTTTTGAGCTGGGTGTTTTCTTTGTGGGAAATGGAGCAAAGTTCAAATACACACATTGTTTACTCATGTTAGTAAGACATTTTTGACCTTTTGAACAAGATCCAAATGTTCTTCTCTGCTTTTGTCTAGGAATGGGGACAGAAAAGCATGAGAGGCAGTTTGAAACATGGCCTTGGCACCAATGCTTTCCAGACTTGCTCTGTCTTTTGGGCTTGAATAAAGCCAGGGAGAATGCTGAAATACCATCTTCTTTGAATTAATCATGAGCCCCACCTCTCCTGCTATCTTGTGTTTATACATTACTGCTATTGTGTTATATCTGCTGGCAGATCTCCTTTCATCTTCTGGCCATACAAAACCCTCTTCATTTAAAGCTGCAGGCATGGCTCTTCAATTAAGAGGGCATTTTAGCAATAATTCTTCATTCCTCTTATTGAAGGGCTCAAAGTCTTAGGAAAGGATCACTTCTGTTTCAGTGTGCTCTGCTGTGCCAGCTGACATCTTAAAGTCCAGACAAGGAGAGAGAGCAGGATCAGGAGGGTGTTACAGGGAAGGATGACTCTGTGGACGGGGCAAAGGTTAGCAGGACAAGAGTAGATCAGGATGGAAAGGCTTTTGAAGGCCACAGTAAGGACTTTGCACTGTCCTGCAGGCAGTGGGAGCCACCCAAGGAATCTTGAGCAGGAGAGTGACATGAGATAAACTGAGCTTTAAGATAACTAAGCTTATGGGACTTCCCTAGTGGTCCAGTGGTTGAGAATCCACCTTCTAATTCAGGGGATGCCAGTTCAATCCCTGGTCAGGGAACTAAGATGATACACACCAAGGGGCAACTAAGCCTGCATGTCATGACCAGAGAGAAGCATGCACCCCACAACTATAGAAGCCCATGTGCTTCAGGGAAAGATCCCACATGCTACAACGAAGATCCCAGTGCTAAGATCGGGCCCAGCCAAATAAATAAATAAACACCTTTTAAAAAGAAAAAAGAAGTTTAAGCGTATAGCTGTGAGTGGGAGGGTTTGGAGCAGGGAGAGGTTGGAGTCTAGGTGGCTAGTTAGACAAAGGGTCTCTTAATCCTGGCTGCATAGATGACTGGAAGAGCTTTTTAAAAATGTGTACCCTAGCCTCTACCCTGCCAGATTTTGTTTCAGGTAGTGTAGAGAGGGGACTAAGAATCTGTGTTCTCAGTACATTCATCAGGTGCAGCACTGAGCTGGAAGGCTACTGAAACAAGCCAATAAGGGCCCTGGACCTCAAATATGGGGCTGTGACTCTGGGAGGCGAAGGAGGACACAGATTGAAGGGAGGCTGCCCTTAGGGTGGGAAGTAGGGGGAGAGCAAAGGGGAGAGATGGAGTCCCACCTGACCTCTGACTGTTTAAGGCCTGAGGGGAGGGAGGCATGAGGAATACCATCAAGTTGGGCCTCAAGAGCCAAATGGAGGCTGGGCCCCTCCTGCAGGAGAAACTAGAAGAAGATCACAATTAGGAGAAGATGACGATGGGGAACGTTCATGATGCTAAAGAGGCCTGGGACTTGGGGGAAGATGACTACGAGCATCTGGCTCCTACTGTAGTCGTGGAATATGTGAAGCTGGGAAAAGGAGACTACGGTTCAGATCCTTCTGTTCGCACATGTGCATGGACACATGCATGGCTACACATGAACACGGAAGTAGACACACAGTCGTTGTCTGCAGGAGGCAGAAAGGGTGGTTCAGAGACTGGGCTCTGGAATCCAGCAGCCCTGTCCCTGAGACTCTGGGAGCCTCAGCCTCCTCACCAATAGAAAGCCAACGCCACTAGCAGTTAACTCAATATGGTTGTTGTGATGACTTGATGAGACGCTGCATGCCAAGGCTGGGCACAGAGCCTGGCACGCAGGGAGCACTCCATAATGGTAGCTCTGAGTAATACTAAAAAAATGTGATCTGACTTCTGAAGCCAGGGAGCCATAAAATATTTCATTCAGTGTATCTCACTTCTAAAGCCGGAGAGCCATAAAGTATTTCATTCAGTGTTAGGAGACAAGTCCACAGGAAGGCATGAAACCTCTCGTTTCATGCTACCCACTCTGGGTGGCTTTCTCTGGGTGTGTGTTTGGTGAGTCCTTTGCCTTTTATTTCTAGGACTTCTGGAGAAATGACAGTCCCTTGCTACTGTGTTTAATTGGAGAGGATCTCAGAGACCCGAGATTATAATTATGACGCCCTAAATGCCGAGCTCTCCAAAAGTCTGCCATTGCCCTTGCTGTCACCCTGAACAGCTCTGAAAATTCAAACCCTGCAGCCCCAGAGCATGCCCTGGGTTTCTCAGCCACGCCTCACCTGGGAAATCTGAGTGATGATGACGTGCAGGCAGCAGGAAGACACGCAGTAAACCCAGGAGCCTGTGATGAGCTCAGAAGAGGTGAGTTGATGATCTGCTATTTATAGCCCCACTAAGAGGCTCTGGCCGCCAGCTCCATGTGAGGCTGGGTGGAAATGATGTCTTCACAGAGCTGAGAGCACAGAATGAAATTGGTGATTCATGGGCAGCAGTCACTTGAAATACAAATGCTCCCATGTCCTAGCCTCGCCAGCCTTTCAGATGCCCACTTTGGAAGCATGTAGAACAGAGTTGCTAGTCTACTGCTTCCACTCTGCATGCCTTTGGGCAGGGTGTGCGGACAAGCAGGTTCTGCCTCAACAAGGGGCCTGAAAAGGGCAGCAGTGCTCCTCAGAGTACTGGAAGAGCCTGAGCCCCACCTCCCAGGGCCTCAGCCAGAGCCAGGTCAGGGCTGAGTAAGAGGCAAGCCCTGGGCTACCAGGAGGCCTGCGGGTCAGAGAGGAAGGACCGTTCCTGCTCCTGCCCAGTCTCCAGGGGCAACACTGGCCACAGAGCAGCTTCCTGGTGATGCTTGTTCTGCTGAACATGCAAATACGGACTTTGAGGAAATCCTGATAGCTTTTTTTCTCCTCCCAATTCCATAGCCCAGTACCTGTTACCTGAAATAGCTGTTGTTTATTTTCCTTGGTAAGATTTTGGCTTACAGGTCAAAGTCTACTTGGAGGCCCCAACTCAACTCACAATCTGTGAGGAATGTGCTGGGGGTGGGGGGGTCTCTTAACTTCCTGCAACCAAGACTGGATTGAAAGGGTCAAACCAAGATAATGAGAACACAAACCAATCAAGCTCTGGAGCCAGACTGTCTGGGCTCCAATTCTGTCTGTACACGTGCCAGCTTCGCGACCACCATCACATTCCTCTCTTAGACTCAGTTTCCTTCCTGGTAAAGTGGAGATAATAACAGAACCTACCTCACTGGGTTTGGGGAAGATGCAAAGAAGAAAGATATGCAAAGTAGTCAGCACATTGCCAGGCACTCGGAAGGGCTCAGTAAGTGGGAGCTGCCGCTTGTTCTTGCTGCATCATCTGGGCCCCTACACTGACACCATCCTCTGCCCACAGCCTTTGGCACCAAGATTCCTCATGGAGGTGGTGTCCTGAGCCTCAAGAGACTCTGTCCATCACAAGTGTCCCCTGCATCAGGCTGCCCTGCATGATGGAGCTCACCCCTAGGCAGCTTGGCTTTGTATGGCCTGCCCCTGCCCTTCCCAAGGAATCAATTGTCTGTCTTTGGTTTGGGCCATGCCTAGGCATGACCACTCTACTGTTTCTCTCCTCTGGACCTAGGGTGTCCCTTGGGGGATTAACTATCACACCCCAGTGAAGGACTTCACCTGAGGGCCCCAGGTATTAACTCAAGGTCGTAGCTAGCAGTTTGCCTACCAAGGGAAGGCCTGGGCAGTGGGCAGATTGGGCCCACCTCACCTATCAGTTGGACACACAGCGCAATCTGCTGAGTCATGAAGGCCCATGAGGCCTTGGCCGTACATTCTCTCATCTCTAGCTGTCGGCCAAAACATAATTGTGGTTGTCACTTTGGCAGCAAGATGCTGTGATATGTCCTAATACAACTGCCTCTGCTCCACAGCAGTGAGCTCTGGGGAGGTGGGAGGAATCTGCAGCTGCTCACGTCGAGAGAGCCATTCTAGAGAGTGGTCTGTGTGATGTTCAGCCAGGTGCAGCCTCAAGGATGGTGTGAGTACCAGGGTAAGGCCCCGCATTAGAACAGGCATTGGCACGCCTGCATCTGCATCTGTATAGTGTAATTCTGATGACATCAGTTAATAAGAGAGAAGCTGTCATTGAAATGAGGCATTTGGGGCAGCTACAAAGTTTGGAAAACAGCCTTTAGACTTATGCATAAATTGGACTCCAGTGTGCCTGGGCTGAATGTGGTGTCGGGAGATAGTGCCAGAGGTATACCTGGGTCCAGATTGCACATCTAGGGACTTGAAGGCCAGGCCATGGAGCTTGGACTTGATCCTGCAGGCAATGGAGAGCCACTGAGGGCTGAAGGGAGAGAGCGATGTAGTCACACGACATTGGGTATCTGGGCTCAAACATCCCAAGTAGTGGCGCTAGGAGTGAAACTCTCCCTCCCTGTGGCAGTGGAGAGTGTTCTGGAGCGCCTGGAGCAGCAGCCCCAGGATTCAGAGGTGACCATGACGCTGTGCTTAGTAGGTAGTGTGGGAAGGGTCAGCTCTGGTCAGGCCAGCTGTGAGTGCACAGCAAGTGAGAGGAGGACTAGGCTCCTGCCTGCCTTCTTCCTCAGTTTTCCTAGGCCAGAGTTTAGTAGCAAAGCACCTGTGTGCAGATGTGCCAAATGCAAGGGATGGCACACACTCATGCCCAGGTCCCACTGCCTGTGGGTATTGCCTCCTTCACCACACACACACGAAGAAAACAGCAGAGACAAACATCCAAGCCTGGAGAAATTCCTGGAAGGAAGGCTCTATCCTCATGAACTTAAATGCCAGTTTATAGGTTGGTTAATGAAGACAAAAGAATGTTAAGCCATTACTAGCGGATAAGCCTCCCTTGAGCATGGAAGCCAGAGTATATCTGGACCATCATGTAAGTCAGGAGGAACACAGGATTCAAAGGACAAAAATTGTATGTACCCTGCTCAGAAGCACATTGTTGTGCAAGCAGTGGTTTGGCAGTGATTCTTTCCTTCCAGTGGCCAGCCAGGGAGGGCGGGATGCCTCTCAGTTGTCAGGGGAGGAAGGGGAGGAAGAAGGAATGTTCCCATTCTGGCATGGTCTTCCATCAGTGTTCCTTGCGTCGGGCTGCCAAGAGAGCAAGAGGGAGGGTTCGCGACAAGTATTGAACAACAAGGAAGGTCCCTCTCCTGGATAGCCCTAACGCAGAATGTGTGTGAAGGGAGGGTGCCTGGAGCCCTTGGACCTGTGGGTGTAGCCTGAACCTTATCCTCTTCCCTGAAGACAGGCAGTACATCATAACCACCACTGGCTGCCCAGGGCTGGCTTGGAGCAATATGCCAAGATGTAGTTTTTCTTATTTGATTTGCTTTTCCCTTTAAATTTTGAAGTATCAGATTTTTTATTCTTGGCTGTGCCGAGTTGTGGCATGCAGACTCTTGTTTTTTTTCATATCTGTGGCTTGTGGGATCTAGGTCCTCCACCAGGGATCAAACCTGGGGCCCCTGCATTGGAAGCACAGAGGCTTAGCCACTGGACCACCGGGGAAGTCCCAACAAGTATCCAATTTTTAAATTTAAAAACATAACATACAATCAGGAAAGTCCAAACAACCATATGTAAGCTTAACAAATAACTATAAACTTAATGTTATTTTTTTTTAATAGGGAAAAGTTTAAAAAAAGAAAACAGATGACCCTTAAACCTTTGCCTGGCCAAGGCAGCATCCACTGAAATTCTTATAACAGTTTAAAAATTAAAACAGTTCAAAAAAATATAAAATGAAAAGTTAAGTGCCTCTACCCTGCATTTTCCCCACAGGTGAACTCTAACAGTTTCTTGTGTATCCTAAATTTTTTTCTCTAATCATTAATAGTTCTAAAGTGAGTATGTGATCATACAAACTTTGTCTGTATTTAATGATAAATTTTAAAAGAGTATATAATCATGTCTGTCCCATGATATAAAATTAACATGTCAAAGATTTAGTTTAACTCATTAATTAATGAGAGAACCACTAAAACATTATAATCAATTCAAAGGAGAACTCACAGTATCACACATGATAGTCAGATAAGGAATGCTGAAATCATTTCAGAAATGGATGCAAAATTGGCCAGTATACACAAGGCAATAGTCAGTTGTCTTCCACTAGACACAATTTGTATTACTGTGAACAGGAATTATTTGCATTACTATCAAGGTTTTACAACTTCACTTCCATCTTTAGAGCTGAGAAATGTCTAGTCAAAGACAACAAAAAGCAGAAAGAACCTAGGTGGGTAAGTTATTCAGGACACCCACTAAATTCAACATCTTTCACAGTTTTCTCTACACTTGTAATTGGCTCCCTCTCTACATCCCTCCTTGGAATTCCCCTGCCAACAATCCCTATTGCCCTGTTTGTACCAGCTGACGTGTTGTTGTATGTGTTCCAGATGATGGGTCAGGGCAGAAAACTTAGCCTGAGAGGACCAACAAGCACCCAGGCTGGGCCAGCCAAGTGCTCCCACAGCCCTGACACTGCTTCTTTGGGGTGGGCCCTGGAGTTGTGAGTCAGGCTGACTCAGAACCGGTGATCATGTTGGGTCTTGTAAAAGATGGTTAAGGGTTTTGTGAAAAAGGGAAGAGATTAGAAATGCAGGGAGAAAGGGCCTGTAGTCCAGCACTAAAGATGGAATGGTTGTCTAATGAGCTTCCAGTTCCTGAGATGACTCTGTGCATTTGGATTCTGTGAGAGTCCTCTTTATGCTGGAGTCAGCTTGGGTGGGTGTCTGTTCCAATAATTCCTTACCCAAGGGAATAGCTGACATGCAAGATATATGATGACCTAAGGGGCTGGGGTGGTGTCTGAGGCAGTTTCTCACAGAGCCTAGGGTCTGTGTTGGCACCACAGGGCATTACATCAGCAGAGTGGGTCTATGACATGGTGGAAAAGAACAAATACCTGCCTCACAGTAGAAAAGAACAAATACCCTTGGGCAATCACCTCATTTCCTATGGACAGGTTTTCTTATCTTAAAAGTGGGAGGCCATGCTTCTTTCTGGCCTTCTCCCATGGAGGTCCAGTGGCAGACATGAGTGTGAGTGTACTGCCAGGCCAGTCATGTGGTAGGAAGTGAGCCACAATGCTCCCAGGACAGGAGGAGTCACCCTCTCTGTGCAGAGTGCTTTGGGAGGAGTGCTGTGGGCAGATTTGTGCTGTAGAACTGTCTCTCTGGCTGCCGTGCAAAGTGGCTGGAGGGAAACAGACTAGAGGATAAATACCTGTTTGGCAGTGGCTCCAGGCACTGAGCAGAAGCGATGACCTGAACTGAGGAGACAAGTGGAGGGAACTGATTCAAGAAATGTTTTGGCCAGGATTTAACCTGAGAAATAAGACAATGATGACTGACATGTTTTCAGCAAAGACAACTACGTGGTTAGGGTGTCGCCATCTCAGAAGAAAGAAACCACAGGAGGAGAAGCAGGTTTGGGGGAGAGGGGGAAGCTGGATATTGGTGAGTTCAGTTTGAGATGTGGTGAGTATGAAGGACCCATGTGCATGTGGGTAGGGGCATCCAAAGGCAGATGGACACACAGAGGTCTGGAACCTAAGGAGCAGGTCGGACCATGAAGCTGGAGGGAATGTGGACACAAACAGATTTATATGAGTGTGGCTGGGGAGGAGAGAGCAGGGGAAGGAGTGGAGAGGCATCATGCCTTCAGCCTTAAAATTTGCACTTGTTGAGAATACAGGTTGGGAAGTGGCTGAGGGCAAGGAGAGGATATTTGGAACATCGGTTAGGGGAAATAGCAGAGAATCTGACCCAAGCCAAGCAGTACAGGGGCCCTGGTGGCTTTGAAGGTCATAAATCTGCATTGATGTTGACCTATCCTCCTTGGGGTTTTCTCCAGGAAATGGAAACCAGGAAGGTAGGTTGGGTCGGCCCATAGTGCCTGGGCTGCAGTCTTGCAAGACAGTTGTGGATGAAGGTTTACTTCCTTCTGAGTGTGTAGCCAAGAGAGCTAACTGTTCACAAAAACAAAACAAAACAAAACAAAAAAAACAAACCCAGTATATCCCTTGTCCTTCCATAGAACAGAGCTGAAGCTACAAAGGGGCTTCCCAGCAAGGGTTGCATTTCCCAGCATACACTGCTCCCCTCACATCTGCTACATCTGAGAGGAGTCAAGTGACACATTCTTGCCAGTGGGATGTTGATCAGGGATGACATCTGTGATTGGTTGTTGATCAGTGTATTTTCCAGCCCCAGATAGTTAAGAAGCAGATGTGCCTTCTCTTCCCTTCTTTTCTCCTTTTAGTTTGAGGTTCCCTTGGAAATCACATGTTGGAGACAGCAGAGCCACAAGGTGGAAGGATCTTGGTCCCTGAATCATCACTTGGAGGATAGACACCACCAATTAAAAACACTTATGTGAGCTGAACAAGAAATCAGTGATATTGTCTGAGCCAATATACATTTTGGAATTTGTTTGTTGTAGCATCTAAGCATTACCTTAACTAATATAGGGTTTAAGAAATTTGTTGGTTGTTCAGATGATTCTCCAAACCAGGCTGGAGAATCAACTGAAGCCCCTTGAGATAGAAGGCCTTTGTTAAAGTGCCAAAGCAGGAGTGGAGAGCAGACTGGAAAAATCTAGAAAGCTGGAGATGAAGGCCTCTGGTAGAGGAAGCTAAGATTTTAGAGAGAAGGTACCCCACAGTGTGGCAAGAGCCAATGGGAGAAGGTGAGGAGTCTTAAACAGGTCTGGGAACTGTGATGCTGTGGGTCAGGAATCATGTTGGGTGCTTAGTCCACTTGGGAACTGTGGTCTCTAATGAAGCAGGACACGGGGTGGTGAGGGAGTGTCAGAGGGCTGACCATTGTCTTGCAACCAGGGCAATGGGAAGAAGTGTTTTGGTTAAAAACTAGGCTAACAGGGCTGCCATCACTCTGCCCTGTCAACTGCCATGGCTGAGTGGATCTGAGAAGAGTGTCTCATCACTGGTGAGGATTTGTTCAGTAGGTCACAGAGATGCACTCCTGAAAGCTGGTCCATGAAAGAAACACCTGTAGATTCTGAGGCAGGCTGGCTCCATCCAGAAACAGCCAGACCCACAGCAAGAGTGCTTTCTTCAGTCAGTAGAGCAGCTTGGCACTCCCCAAATTGCTTATTTACACATATTTTTGAGCCTCATGGACATCCCATATAAAGACAGTGTCTCTCTGTGCCAGGTAAGGTCACCAAAGTGTTAAATAAGTGAGAGCTCTCAGGAGGGGGTTGAGCCAGGGTCTCCTCATCCTTGGCCAGTGCTTCTCATTATAAAATTTCTTTCACAGACATTTTTAGACATTAACTACCCATCATCTTGGGAAGATTTAGGCCTCAACATGCCACCAGCAGCAGGAATGACGGGGATGGCCTCCCAAGGCACTTTCAGTTAGCAATTCTTAAAAGAGTCTCTGAATGAGTGATTCCAAAATAAAACTAGGAATAGGAATGACAGAAAACTCAAGATAATAGCTGTGAAAATAAGAGAAGTTTATATCCCTTCAAAAAACATCAGAGATAAATGTAAGGGTTGCCAAGGCCCTCCATAGTTTCAGAGGGTCAAGACTCCTTCTGTTTTGTTGCTCTCCCCTATTGTTGTGTAAACAAATTATCTCAAAACTTGGTGGCTTAAAACAACAATAAGCATTTATTATCTCACAGTTTCTGTGTCAGTAATTCAGGAGTGACTTTTCTGGGTGGTTCCAGCTTAAGCTTTCTCATAAGGTTGTAGTCTAAGGGAGCTGTGATCCCTTGAAGGCTTGACTGGCACCTCAGCATTGCCGGCAAATTGGTTCTGGCTGTTGGCAGGAAGCCTCAGTTCCTCACCACCTATAATCCTCCATAGGGCTGCTTGAGTGTGCTTACAACAGAGCAGCTGGCTTCCGCTAGCCTAGAGCAAGTGATCCAAAAGAGAATAAGGCAGAAGCTGCAATGTCTTTAATGAAGGAATCTCAGAAGTCACACTGCCATTTTTGCAATACCCTAGTGGGTACATGTCAGTCCTGTTGAATATGGGAAAGAATGAAACAAGGACATATGAGAAGCTGAGAATCACTGGAGGCCATCTCAGAAGATGGGCTACCATATCTGCCATCTTCACAGAACGGTTTCATCCTCATGTTCTAATGTGGCTGCTCTAACTCCAGCTATCACATCACAAAAGGTGATTTGTGGCTAGTATGAAGAAAGTAAGGTATGCCTTTCCCTTTAAAGATACTTTAGAAGTTGGATATACCACCCTACTTATATCTCATTGACCAAAACTTAGTCATGTAGCTGGAAAAGAGGCTGGGAAATGGAGTATTTATTTTGGATGCCAGTGTGCTCAACTAAACCAGATATCAGGGAACACAGGGCAGTCTATCAGCAATGTTCCTGTGTATAATTCAAAGGATGGAGTGGGAAGGGGAACATACAGAACATCACTATCTTAGGTTACTGTCCTGGCTAAGGACTTCTGACCCATCTTGTCTGGGAATCGTGTGTGTGTGTGTGGTGCAGGGATAAGGGAGGAGTGCATATAAGTGCTTTACCCTGCAATTAGAGAATCTCAGTGTCCAGAGGAAATAGTCCTTAGAAGAACTCAGGAGACAAATGAGCATTAAAAACAGACCAAGTCCTAGAAACCCAGCCAAGAGTGGTCCCAAGAATTAGGATGATCCAGAAAATGAGGAGATCATCACAGGAGACACTGTGAGAGCAACCTTACTCTGCACCCAGACCTGCAGGTTTAAATAAATTCTAGGCAGCCCAATTTATGATCCAAATGCAGAAGCACAGATGGGCAACTCTACCAGCTGTGTTTTTAAAAGATCATATGATTCCTGATCAATGAACCAAAGAGACCAAATGCAAATGTGTTTAGCGCTGAGCTGCAGATTTGCCCAGAGACCTCTTAGAGACCAGAGCCAGGGCTTGAGCAGCCAGCTGGGTGCTGACTCAAGTTGGGGGTGAGCCCAGCATTGGAGCCTGGCTAAGCAGAAGATGAGCCGTCAGCCAGCCAGAGAATTCTAAGGCTTGAGAAGCCCACAAAAAGCTGCCCTGGCAGAAGGAGGGCAAGGCTCTGACTCGGCCAAGTGACCAGAAACAGAGGGCACTGGCATTCTAGAGGAATGCAAAGTCTGGAGCAAGAAGCCTAGAGCTGGGACATCCAAGGGGGCAGCTAGTACTGCCAAGGCTGTGGCCAAGGCTGACTCTTTCCTCACTGCCAAGGCCTGCCTGGACCTTGGATCTTTATCTTGAGGGTGGAAGAGATGGATCAGGGATTTTGTTTCATGGAGGGTGGCTGTGGTCTTCGACCTGCCTGGTGAGTTTCAACTGCCCTGCCTATTTCCCAAGCTGGATACTGTCCTGGGTCCAGAGTCCACTTCCAGATGGAGTGTCAGGACACCCTGAGTAGACAGCGTGCTCACTTCCCCTGGGTCACAGCCCATGCTCCTTATTGTACATGGACTGTCCATCATCACCACACTGCTACTGCATAAGGGTCTACCTCCACAGCTCCAGCCTTCCCCACTCTGCCTTGGTCCGAGTACGAAGTTCACTGAGAACTTGGGGGACCTCTACAGGCTGCTGGTCTGAGGACCTTTTCAAGAAAGTCATCTTTAGGTGTGACTGACTGATATCCGGTTCCAAACTTAGGTTGGGGTAGAGAGCTGTCAGAGGCTAAGGGTAACTGGTAGTGGGTGGTGAAGAAGGGTAAAGCATCCCCAAATGGCCTGGAATTGGCTTGGGAAATCTAGGACTGTGCTTCATGGCTCTATTGTACCAATGCTTGCTGAGTTCCTGTTCAATGAGGCAGACACTAGGCTACCCACTAGGGACCCAGAGCAGAGGAAGGCTCACATGACATCACACCAGACCATAAATAAAGCAAAACAGCAGAGGGTGCAATATGCAGTGATAGGCTAAACACAAGACATGGAAACAAAGGAGGAGGGGAGTGTGCTAGTGGAGTGGTAATGGAACGCTTCACTTCACAGAAGAGGTGATACCTTCCTAAAAGAGCAGGAGTTCCTCAGCCTCCGTGGGGCCAGGTGAGAACAGGCCTCCTGGCAAAGGGAAGAGCGGGCCCCAGAGCTCTTAGCTGAGACGACCAGAGGTAGAGGAAGAGATTTTCCTAGCCTAATGTGTTCATTAGACTCTGAAGGGTCTGGGCCCTTTTGGGTTCAGTGGCCTTGATCTCTTTTCATTAAGCACCTCGGAGGTGTCAGAGAAGGGAGAAAGTGCTCTCTCTCTGCTTATTGGGTTTTCTTTGAACTTTGAATCTTTGGTACCTGGTCATAAAAGTGGGAGAACTATAATTATGAAGAGGAGAAGGGAGGGTTCTTTGATCTTGAAGAACCAGCCCAAGGCCCAGTTCATTATGTGTAGGTCCTTAAGTGCCCCTGGATGGCCCCTTAGGCACGACTGTCCCCAGCAGCCTCTGATGGGGCGGAAGGCAGGCCTGGGAGGTTCGCAGAATGGGGTCGCTAGCCTGCCTGTCCTACTGTCAAGGCCCAGTCCCTCGAGGTGTCTGTGCCTCTCTGGAACCCTTGGGAACCCCCAGCATTGCCAAAGCACCTGACCTGCCTCTTGCAGGTGGCCCTCCAGTGTGAGAATCGTCATCTGGCTCAAGTTGGCACATACTAGTAAGTTTTTTGGTGGTGTACAGGCTTGCTTTTCCTCTGGGAACCAGGGAAATATGATATGCAAATGAATCACGAGGTGACCCAAATCAAACAGCTGCTCTGGAGTTGTTCTACGAAGGCAAAAGGAACTGGAGGCCCCCAGAGGTGTAGTTGGCACCACCTTCTTTCTGGGTCAGGGTGGGCAAGTAAGAGTGAACCAAAGGTACACTGAGATGTCACCTTGTCTCTAGCCACAGGTGAACCAGGAACCTCATGCAGAGCTGCAAGTGCCCAGCAATCCAGGAACGTCTTTCCCCTGATTGTTGCTCTTCTCACTGGGAAGTGCAAATAGCCTCCTGATAGGCCTGGCCTTTCTCTCATTTTTGCCATTTCCAGGCCCAAGGCCTAGCTCAGGTCACATCTTTCTGTTTCAGAAGCCCCTTAATATAAATTCTTGGTCTGGCATCCAAGGCCCTACATCCTAGAGTGCTAATTCACCTCTCAGAAGTCTTCTATAAACTCCTCCTCCAGCCCAGTGTATGCCCATCATTTTTTGTCCTCTGCTCCTAAAGCTTTCTCAGTTTTGACCATTGCATCCTGCCTTTCCCTGGTCCAAAGGCCCCCTTGTTGCTGCTGCCCTCCTGACCAGGCCCAGCTCCAGTGGTGTCTCACCTATCAAGTCTTCCTTTTCACTCTCTGAACCTATAGCCTATGGGATGAAACTTTTTACTAGATTTGTATCTTTAATTATAGGAGTCATCCATGCTTGTAAAAACATTCCCACATTGTAGCAGCATACAAAGTACAGTGTTTATGTCCGACCAACTCTCCTCTCTCTAGAACTCACCCCAGTCAACAGTCGGGCATGCACAATAGGAGATGGGGCCTTTGAGAACCTTCCATCACCACTTGACATGGTGGTGGCAGGGTGGTGGTGGGGAGGAGCAGAGGTGATGGAAGTCTTCAGAGAGTAGTGACTTGTGTTGGCTTTGGAAAAAAATCCTCAAGGTCCGACTATGGGACCCCTTGATTTCTTTAAAAGAACAGAGCCCCAGGGAAGCATTTCTCTTTCACTGGTGGATATTTATTCTGTTCACCCAAGAGCCAGAAACTCAAGTTCAGAGGCACACAGGCTGTCGGAGAATCCTCTTGACCTAGCACAACCCCCACTACAAGGCCAGACTGAACTGAGCAGGAAATCAGGCAGTTTTAATGGCATGGTTACTTGGTCGGATAGAGAGCTGAGTTTGAACGCTGGCCTTCTTTTCTCCAACCTGGGCCCTTGCCTGACCCCTGTACATCCAATGGTCTGGCTGGTCAGCCTGGAACCCTCCACCTACCCTGGGCCCTGCTCACAAAGCAGTGGTTCTCCTGACAGTCTGGCTCAGGAGAAGAACCCACCAAAGGGACTATTCGGTCCTCCTTAGAGTAGGAACTAGAGGAAGAAGCAGAGCTGTGCTGGCATCTCCTTCTCCAGGGGTTCCAGCCCATGTTTCCAGGCAGTTTGAGGAACAGCGGGTAGACGTCTTCCCTAAATGACCCCAGGTATCACATTTCCCCTCAACACACTCCAATTCAAATAAATATTTTAAAAAGAGAAGGGACTAGGGCTCACCAAAGTAGGACTGTGCATGTATGCGTGCTAAGTCGCTTCAGTCGTGTCCGACTCTTTGTGACCCTATGGACTATAGCCTGCCAGGCTCCTCTGTCCATGGGGTTCTCCAGGCAAGAATACTGGAATGGGTTGCCATTTCTTCCTCCAGAGGATCTTCCCAACCCAGGGATTGAACCTGAGTCTTGTATTTCCTGCATTGGCAGGCAGTTTCTTTACCACTGAGCCACCTGGGAAACCCTAAGGTGTGACTGCTGCTGCTGCTGCTAAGTCGCTTCAGTCGTGTCTGACTCTGTGCGACCCAATAGACAGAAGCCCACCAGGCTCCCCTGTCCCTGGGATTCTCCAGGCAAGAACATTGGAGTGGGTTGCCATTTCCTTCTACAATGCATGAAAGTGAAAAGTGAAAATGCAGTCGCTCAGTCGTGTCTGACTCTTAGCGACCCCAAGGACTGTAGCCCACCAGGCTCCTCCATCCATGGGATTTTCCAGGCAAGAGTACTGGAGTGTGACTACCTAACTTCAATTTAAGGATGTCAGGGAAAGCTCCAAGGTATTGGCATATAAACTGACACTTGGAAAATAGGCAGGAGGTGGTCAGGTGAAGGTGAGAAGAGTATTCCATACAGAAGGAACACTACTAGCCAAGGCCTACCAGTGAGAGGGAGCATGACTTTCGAGAAACTAGAAATTCACTGTGGCTGAGCCTAGTGTGTGAGAGGGATGTGGTTGGAGAAGTCAACTGCTTGGGTGTGCAAACCTCAGGGTTTTGTCCCAGTGGCCACAGGAAGTCAAGGAAGGGTTTTAAGAAGATAAGTGACATTTTAGGCCGATGACTCATGGACCATGAGCTAGAGGTAATAAGTTTGGAGGAAATGAATGCCTTTGGGTGAGCAATAATAGTAGCCTAGACTAGGGCAGGCACAGGGGAACATGAGAGGAAGTAGAATTCAACACAGCATGTGGGGGTGAGGGAGAGGAAGGAATCTGGAGCTCCCCACACACATGTAAGGATTGATGGCCAGTGGCCAGTGATAAGCTCCATTCAGGCCATCTAGCCTGCTGACATCAGTGCAAACCTGATTGGGCCCCCAAATCTTGATTTGGGCATATCGTGTACACACAGAGGCTTGTAGACACCATAATCCTGAGGAAGATACCCCATGTCCACAGGTGAGCACTCCCAGCCAACCCAGTGCTCACCTGACCTATAAGCTAGATATCCCCATCAATCAGCAACACTCAGAAATCTTTCTTTGAATAAAGAACGAGATAGTTCATAAACAACTCCATTTCTCCCCCTTCTCCAACCTAAACTGCTGGCACAGTGTCTCTGGCAGTAAAACTCTTCAATTTTGCACTCAATCTTTGGCCTCTAGTCTTAACTAGACTTAACCAGAGGCTTTCACCAACCATAGGGACCTGAAGAGGCTTCAACAAAGTTGGATATACCTTATATGTTCTTTGCACAGTTCTGATATTCTGCACTCTGTGGTCTGTCTTTAAGTTCTCCTGGGCACTTGGAGAGCAGCCCAATAGGGGCCGATAGTATACCCGAGGCCGTGAAACTGGGCAGCATTGACCTGCAGGGAATAGTGGAAGAATATAAGTAGGAATCCCAAACCATTGGTTATAGTCTGCAGCTTCCCAGGTGACCCTTCCTCTTTGGGTCTGTCCCTCCAGTCCCCAGCTCTTTGCACATGCTATTCCCTCTGCCTGAAATACGCTTCCTTTCCCCTTTGTCTGTTTGATTCATCCTTCAGGTCTCTGCTTTCTCAGGGAAGACCTCACTGATTTCTCGATCCAGGTCATATTCTTTAGTTAAATATTTCCCTGGAGTCATGTTTTATTACCTCTTTCATGAGGGGTTTTTGTTTATTTGGTTGTTTGCTACCATCTGCCTCCCCCAGCAGACTGTGCCTTCCAAGAGAGAGGCTCTGTCTTACTCATTGTTGTATCCCCAGCCCCTGGCGAGGGACCTGTCCAGTGGTAGGCATGAATGCATGAATGAAGAGATGGATAGATTTCACTTGGCAAAAGAAAAGCTGAATTGGGTGAGACCCTTCCTAGCACTGACAATCTTCTAGGCCTCTATCATTTCATCTCTGAAACAGGAAGACCGTTCCCTGCTTGCTGCTTTACTTCTGTGTCTAAAATGACTCCAGATAGCCTGATAAAGTTTGGGATGCTTTAAAAACAACTAGGATAAAGGTTCCCATTTGGCTCAAGGACCTTATTTTCTGGCCCCTAGTCACACACATATAAACCCTGAGACAGAAATTCAGGCTGTGCCAGAAACCCCAGAGCCCTCTGTCAGAGCTGGAGTTACACAGCCCCTTCCAGAGGGGATGAGTTGCCAGAAGACCCAACCATGCCTCCTAGAGGTAGGGCAGTAATGGCTTTTCTATGTGCTGATGGCCAGGCAGGTAGGGTGAGTGAGTGTCACAACTCAGAACTGAGAATTGAGCCCCATTATGGGTTCAGAGTGCTCCCTACTCATTTATCCATCTGTTTGTCTTTAGCGATGGACTGAGTGTAGGAGTTTTTCTGAGGCAGAGCCAGATTTAAGTCTTTGGGCCCAGTGAGTCATCTCTCAAAAGTCTAGGCTGCACAAGAAGGCTGCCTGCATCCACCATTGCTTTCCCTGCTGCAGGTGGACCTCACCTGCTGAGGTCTAGATCTGCTTATAAGATGCACCAGGATGGGGAGACCATCTCTATAATCTTCACAAAGGTATTCTGCCCAGCCATCCTCTCCCCAGGGGCTCAGAACTACCCATTCTTATTCCCCCCAGTCTTGAGGACACATGCTCCTCCTGGAAAGGGTAGCTGGCTGGACTAGAAGAATGAACTGGTCAGGGATCAGAGTGACCCAGCTACATCAAAATTAGCGCTAATATCCTCAAGAGCCAGGATAGGGAGTTCCAGGTCCTAACAGATTAACAAGGTTTTTCAGGAGCTGAAAAACCTAAAGGAGGAAAAGGAGGAGCCATCTGACTCTAGAGGAGCCATTTCAGTGGCTTAGGAATGCAAAGCCCATTATACAGATGGGAAAACTGCTGCCATGGAGACCTGCCTCTGATAGAGGCCCAGGAGGAGCCAGAAATTTTGGTATTTTAGAGAAGGGTAGCCTCTTGCCCCCACTCTTCAATATACTAAGTCTGTGCCTTCTCCTGCTCAGACCACCATTCATTCTTACTGCACTGCAGGTTCCTGGTCACATTGGGATGCCTCTAGCTAGCCTAGGCCCTACTTAAAGTTACAAAGGTCAATATAATCACTGTCAAAATCCTGACACTTTTTTTCAGATATAGAAAAATCCACACTAAAATTCATATGGAATCTCAAGGGACCCTGAATTGCCAAAACAATCTTGAAAAAGAACAAACTTGGATGCCTCGTATTACTTAATCTCAAAACTTACTTCAAAGCTATAGTAATCAAAAGAGTGTGGCACTGGCATAGAGACAGACATATAGACTAATGACATGTAATAGAGAGCCTAGAAATAAATCTTTGCATGTATATGCAGATGGTTTTTGACAAGGGTGCCAAGACACCCTTGAAAGGAAAGGACAGTCTTTTCAACAAATAGTTTTGGGAAAACTACTACTGGATATCTACATTTAAAAGAATGAAGTTGGATCCTTACTTTACACCATATACAAATATTAACTCATAGTGGATCAAAGACCTAAACATAGAGGTAAACAATAAAACACTTTTTCTTAAGAGTAAAATTAAACTTTACAGTAATTTGTTTCTATATACAAAGAATTATAGTTTATGCTTACAGGGACTCCTAACAAAGGGTGCCCCTCTTTTTCACTAAGAGTTTCACTTACTGCTGAATCTATAGGGGCAAAGCAGGGACAAAAACGTTGATCGAACTCACCTGACATGCCTTCTGCCCCTTTCTTAAAAATATAAAAATAGGTCTCTATTGTCAGCTTTTTTTTTTTTGCCAACTTAGAAAGTTGCTGTTCTATGAGCTCCTATGTGCTACACTCGCCTGTCTTCAACACTCTCACCTACATGCACACACAGGCAGCACCCACCTCAGACCTGGAGACCACACTAAACTATAAAACTCTTAAAAGAAAACATAAGGGAAAAGCTCCATATCATTTGGATTTGGCAATGATTTCTTGCAAATGACACCAAGAACACAGAGAGCAAAAGGAAAAATAGATAAATTGGGTTTCATCAAAGTTAAAAAACTTTTGTGCATCAAAGGACAATACCGATACCAATATAGTGAAAAGGCAACCCACAGAATGGGAGAAATATTTGCAAATCATATAAAGGGTTAATATTCAGAATATATAAACAACTCCCACAACTCAACAACAAAAAACAAGCATACAACCAAATTTAAAAATTGGCAAAGGACTTGAACAGACATTTCTCCAAAGAAGAGAAACACATGAAAAAGGTATTCAATATCACTAATTATTAGGAAATTAAAAAAAATAAAATCACTGTGAGATACTACTTCACACCCATTTGGATGACTACTACTAAAAAAAAAAAAAAAAAAGAACAGAAAATAGCATGTGTTGGTAAGGATGTGGACAAATTGGAACCGTTGTGCATTGCCAGTGAGAATGTAAAATGGTGCAGCTGCTGTGGGAAATGACATGGCAGCTCCTCAAAGAATTACCATATGATCCAGTGATTCCATTATGGGTATACTCCTAAAATAACTGAAAGCAGAAACTTGAACAGATGTTTGTACACTTGTGTTCACAGCAGTATAATTCACAATAGGCAAAAAAGTGGTGGTAACTCAAATGCACATCAATAGATGAATCAATAAACAAAATGAGGTATATACATAAAATGGAATATTATTCTTCTTAAAAAGGAAGGGAATTCTGACATATATGACCATACGGATGAACTGTGAGGATATTATGCTGGGTGAAATAAACCAGACACAAGAAGACAAATATTGTATGATTCCACTTGTATAAGGTACCTGGAGTAGTCAATTTCATAGAGACAGAAAGTAGAATGGTGGTTGTGGGCTAGTGGATGAGGCTAAGGTATGCGGAATTATTGTTTAATGGGTACACAGTTTCATTTTGGGATGATGAAAAAGTCCTGGAGATGGATGGTGGTGATTGTTGTACATTGATGTGTATTTACTTAATGTCACTAAACCATTGTTGTTCAGTCCCTAAATCATGTCCAAATCTTTGCGACCCCATGGACTGCAGCATGGCCCAGGGTTTGCTCAAATTCATGCTCATTGAGCCAGTGATGCTATCTAACCATCTCATCCTCTGCCACCCACTTCTCCTTTTTCCTCCAATCTTTTCCAGCATCAGGGTCTTTTCCAATAGTTTCGTGCCACTAAACTATACTTTAAAATAGTTAAAATGGTAAATTTTATGTTACATATATTTTACCACAATAAAAAAAGAAAAAGTTGAATGGGAGTCAGGCACCTATATATGTAAGTGTCCTTTTTTGAGAGCTTACTTCTGACCCTAGGGGATAGTGGGAGGGGTGGGGGCAAAGGAAGGGGGCTGTCTATTCCCCATCTCCACCCCAACCACCCTTTATTTCTACCTCTCTAACTTGTGGTCATTTTGTATGTCTGTTATGTATGTGTTGTCTCGATTGTGACTGTCATTCTGAAGTAGGTAGACTCAAGAATAAAGAAGTGTGACAGTAAGAGGTGACAGGTGCTGGGAAGGTAGATTCAGGTTCAGCAGAGATTCTCAAAGCCTTGGAGGTGGTTGGCAGATCAAAAAGTCTTCCTAGTCTCAGAAGATGAGTAAGTGACAGTCAAGAGGCCAGAGAGACAGGAGAGTCACAGTCAAGCTAGGGGCACATAGAATAAGGCCCCTGGCAACAGAATTCTGTGGTCAAGATAGCAGGAGGTGAGGCTGGAGTCATATTGGGCAGGACATTTACCCAAGAGGACCACAGCCAGTCTGTAGTGGGAGAGAGATCCATTTGACTTACATTCTGAGAAGCTCACTCTGGCTACTGGGTGAAGAATGAACAGCAGGGGGCATGGGTGGGAGCAGACAGGCAGTGAGAAGCTGCTGCAGACATTCAGAAGAGAGATGGTGGTGGCTTGGCCCGGGTGGTGCCAATGGAGGTGGAGGGCTATGGACAGATTCTGGACAGGGTCAGGAGGAAGAGTTGCCAAGACCTGCAGCTAGATTGGCCATGGGGCTCAGGGGCTTGCTGCTCCTGGGACTTGGGTGGCTAGGTGGATGGTAATACCACTTACTGAGATCTAACCAGTTTCAAGGACAGGTTGAAGGGACAAGGCTGGCACCTGGTTGCTGAGAGTTGAGGGATCAGTTCACCTTTGCTGATTACACATCACAACTCTTATACTCAGAAAGTTCTTTGAGTCTAACCCTGACCTTCCAGTTGCAATTGGAGCTCTAGCCATTCCAGGCTGCCCTTGGTGAGTCTGCTTGGAGCTGAGTGGGGCTGAAGCATGGGCTGGCGGCCAAGGGCTTGGGTGGCAGGCATGCCTCTTGCATGACCACTAACAAGCATGCCAACCTGCGGTGCCCATCAGACTCAGACCCAGGGAGCCCTGCCAGGGTGCGTGGGCCGGAGGACCCAGTACAAAAGCCTCTTGCCCCAAGCACTTCAGGTCCACACATGCCCTTCATCCTGCCTCTGGAGCCCTCTCTCAGATCAGAAGCATCCCCCAGGGCCCTCGAGAAAGGTTATACTTCATGATTCCTTCAGAGGTAGGGGTGGAGAGCAAAACCTCTGATCTTAATGCCAGACACAAACTCCAAGAAATTACTCACCAGAGGGCAAAGCTTCAGAAACTCGGGCAACGGGCCCTGCCCCGTGGTCTGATCCAAATAGCTGGTCTACATGGGCTGTGGCACTGGGGACTCTCAGGGCTGTGCCAGGCATAACTTCTTCCAGGGCTGGGCTGCCCTACACCTCATCTTATCAAACTGCAACTGGGGACTGGGGAGCCATGGGCAGAAGCCCCCTTGGATCTGCCCCCCAGCTGGCCAACTGGGACCCTCAAAACTCACAGACCTACCCAAGACTGACTTGCCATGTATTTGGGGTCTCATCATCCCTAATCCCTATCATGCCCTTCTGGAAAGTGTTAATCAGTGCTGCAATGGCCCCCATCCTGGAAGGGTGCTCCCTGACAACCACAGGGAAGGGTCCCAGTCCTGGCCTTGCATGAGTTTCCCATTCCCAGAAGCTGGGATCAGATGACCAGCCTACTTAGGTTTCCTTCTCCTGTCCATCCACCCACCGCTTAGCTCTCCTGGGCCCAGCTCACAGGGCCCATGGCCACAGGCCATGTCTGGTGTAGTCACAGGCCTGCCAAAGGGTAAAGGGATGAGCATTGGGAAGGGACGAGGTGACCTGGGCTCCAGCTGGCTGGGGCTGAGCCAGGGAGTTGTCCCAGGAGAGATGATGTGGGAGTCATGAACTATGGAGGAGCAGGGTGGATTCCGTGGCTTCTCCTGCAGAAGCTTGTGTGATGCAGCCCAATGAGACCCCAAATACATGGCAAGTCAGTGAGAGGCAGGTCTCTAGGGGACTAACCCTGTAACAGGGTGCTCTTTCCCCCTGATGCCTCCTGTTCCATGCTTTTGTGGCTTGAGTGGTGAGGATACCTTCCTTGTAGGAGCGGGGTCTCCAGGATCTTCAGCCCTAGGCTTGGTTCTGCCCTTAAGTCACATAGAAACGCCTGTCTCTGACCACCTGTCCACAATCCTATGAGTGCCTTCAAATCACCCTGCTCCTGGCTGGGGTCCTTGATTTGCTCCAGAGGGCTGCATGGGGATAGAAGGGGCCCACAAAGTGTCCAGGGTCCACTTCAGGCAGGGGCTGGCCCTGGCCACGTGCAGAAATGTTGTAGGGATTGAGGCTTGCCAGGGACCAGCGAGAGTGCTAAGAGAAGGACTGATGGCTATAAGGTTAGGTCACCTGGGGGAGACTCAGCCACACTGTGTTCTCCCAACAGCCACCTCTGATGGCTCCAAGGGCTCCCCCAAATCCTAATCACTTTCGTCTCCTGCATCAGCCACTGCTAAGAGCACTAGACTCTTGAGGGTGAGCAAGCAGGTGAGCTAGCAAAGTCAGGACTGTGCCCTCCTTTCCTGCCATCCTTCTGCCCCAGGTTCTAGGCATAGGATAGAAGTGCCCATCCCTGCATGCCATCCTATTCTGTGTAGTAAACAAGGCAACCCACATGCCAGGCCCCTCTGCTCATAATATTGTGTCCTGTGACTTTCCTGGGGGAGGTTAGTGCTCCCTCTATTTCCATGTCCATACAGGGACCCTGGCCAGTGTGCCCTCCATGCTTAGGGAACCCCTCAGGAATTTTCAGTGGTCAGGCCATTTGTTTCTCTGTTTCTGGTAATGCCCTGAGACAGGAAACCCCAGTTGCCTGAGGATGAAATGCCAGGCAGTGGCGAGAGATGGAGAAGGGCATATTACTGTGAAAAGGAGTGTTGGGAAGGTGAAGACACTCTCCCCTTTACCCGTTGTTTACCACCCCTCTCTGGCCAGGTGATTCTCCCACTTGCCACCACAGCAATCTCTTGGAAGAAAGAGGCTGAAATCTCTAGGGGCTCTGGATATTTGGAAGATGGGGTCAGGGATAGGAGGATTGCTAGAAGAAACCCCCAGGGAACAGCTGTGACCTAGGAAGGATTCCTCATGGGCCTATCAGCTTGCTCTAAAACTGCATGGGGGGCAGCCTCCTTAGGGTCTGAGGGACCCTCACCCTCCCAAAGGAGCCTGATTTTTGCTAGGTCCTGCAGGGTCAGGTTAGTAAGCCAGGTACAGCCTCCCACGCTTTTAGATGAGCCCTCAGGGAGTTGAACATCTGGGTCTCAGTGTCACTTTGGCTATTTGTCAAAGCTTCCTGTGTTTCTGCCCCTCTCTGAGCCTCAGTTTATGCATCTGTAAAATGGGTATCACCACTCCAACAGCTCAAAACAGCTGATTTTTTAAAAAATATTTCCCTTTTCTGCCTGCCATTCATTCCAAAAGCCTACTCTCCTTAGCAAGTTTTGGTTAAACACTGCCTTAGTCAGATACTCTTGAAAGGTGACTGGGGGCATAATGAGCTTCTCATCTTTTGGGGAGGATGCATTTTTCTGGTGCCACTGGGCCCTCCAGCCCCCTTTCCCAGACTGGCCATGCCCCCATAAGTTAAGACCTGTAGGCAGCACCCTTGCCTGCTGCCCCTATGCTATGCCCGGATGATTCCAATCCAAGGGACTGCAGCCTGGGGAAAGATGTCAACACAACATTCCTCTGCTAATGGGAGCTTAAGCTTTCACTGGCCCAAGCAGGCCTCTGACTCTCAGCCATGCCATGCTTGATATCACTGACACCTGTTGGCTGAGCTCCTATTTTGCACCAGCCAACTTGATAGGCTAGAAGGCAGGGAGTGGGCAGAAAGGAAGGTTAGCCATGCTTCGATGGGTGCCCAGAGACCAGCGGTATCCTCATACACATGGCATTGAGGTTCAATTCTAGCAAAATCCTCAAATAAGGAACTTTCCCTGGAGAGCGAGTCAAGGAGGGCAGGGAGGGTTGAGCCAGGTCTCCAGGCCTCCTCACACCCTTAATGAGGTGGCAGTGCCATCAGGTATCTGGTACAGCAGGCTGAACAGAGAGAGCAGTCCTCTCACATTTAAGGGAAAATAGGATGTTGGGTATGGTATCAGGCCCAAAAGCAGAGAGCTGGCAATAAATCAAGAACTGAAAAGCAATGTCAGTGCATCAAACTAAATTTCCAAGCCCAGGAAACAATTGTGCATTAAAATCCATTGAAAGGAAAAAAAATCTATTAAAACTTCAGGAGAAATGTTTTGCTATAAATTAGATTTTTCTGCCAACCAGGATAATTCAATAATTTCCCCTTGACATTCTCGAGATTGCTCTTTGGGGGGAATTATGATACTTTGAAGCTGGGAGTGATTTGTTTCCAAGAAAAGATTAAGAGTCAACTGGGAGTGGAGGTGAGAGGGCAAAGAGGGGGCTCTTTTACTAAAAAGGAAGGGGGGCCCTTTGGGGGTTCCATGCCACTGGACAGAGATTATTCATAATGGCCAGGAAGACTTCAGTGTAGGGCTTGACTAGGGCATGCCCCAGGCCAGACATGACTCTGACGGGAGAGTGTATGTATATGGGGTCGGGGGGTGTTTTGGGAAGCTCCTGGGGTCCTCCAATATCATCTTATAGTTGGGGCAGCCTCAGTCTTACGGCTTTCCTAAATAACTGTCTAAAACTGTCCTCAACCCTTATGGAACCAAAGCTGATCTCAGGTGCCCAAGATCACTTTTTTTTTTTAAACTTTTTAATTTTATATTGGAGTATAGCCAACTAACAATGTTGTGATAGGTTCAGGTGAACCTATCACAAGGGACTCAGTCATACATATACATATTCTTCCCCAGACTGCCCTCCCATTCAGGCTGCCACATAACATTGAGCAGAATTCCATGTGCTGTACAGTAGGATCCAAGGTCAATTCTTAGTTCTGGGTGCAGGGCTGGCAGAGGTGGCTACCTGCCTCCCCGTCTTCCTTTTCTCCTTTGCTGTGCAAGAGTAAGCACAAACCAGGACCCTACCCCCATATCTTATTTATCTCCTGTAATTGGGGGCTTTGATCCTAGCCCCTGTCAAACCCTGATCTCTCTGCACAAGATCCAATACAGTTAAGATGCCAGACTGTCTCTGGTTGGCCAGAGCCACTCTGGCTGGACAAGGCAGCTGGCAGAGGAGGGTGCCAGGAAAGGGCAGGGATCTTGGAGGACTAGGCACAAGCAGACAGGCCATGGGGTGCCAGCCTCCAAGCACCTATGGGTGAGGGGCAAGGGACCGGAGTCAGGACTTGGGCAGGACAGGGCTTCAAAGTCAGTCTGCCTGGCTGTGAATTCTGGCTCCTCCACTGGAAAGTCTCTTAACCTCTCTATGCCTTGATTTTGGTACCTGTAAAATGGGGTAATACTAGTACCTACTTTATAGATAGAACTAAATGTGACAATGCAAGCTTGGCACACAGCAGGGATACTTAGGATTAATAGTATCTTTAGGACAGTCTTTCCCACTGCAGGAAATCCATCTCCTGCAGCCCTTTACTTAGGCCCCCTTCTCCCTTCTCTCCCACCAAACCTTGCCTATGCCTAAGGACATGCTAGTCGCTCAGTCGTATCCGACTCTTTGCGACCCCATGGACTGTAGCCTGTCAAGTTCCTCTGTTCATGGGATTCTTCGAGCAAGAATACTGGAGTAAAAAAAAAAAAAAAAGGAATACTGGAGTAGGTTGCCATTTCCTTCTCCAGGTCCCTGAGGACTTACCTCCTCAAACAGAACCACGAAGAATGATGTTTGCCTGTAAAGCTGAGCTACCTGCTGGGCACTATCATACCGTCATGCTTGGGAACACTTTACCTACGAGTGGTCATTCATTGTTGCTACTAACTACCCTCACAGGAAGGTTGGTTGGTATTAAAATTCTCTCATTTGGCAAAGGCGCTGGGAGGTAAAGTGACATTGTTCAAGGTCACATATCTGGGAGAAGAGGTTGGAGCTGGGACTGGGGCCCATGTCAAACCAGTTCAACCACAGAGGACTAGGCATATTCATCTTAAAATTCATCTTTCCTTCCTTCTCTTCCTTCCTTTTCCCCATGAATCATTGCCTCCCAGAGCCCACACAATGGCCACTGAGGCAGAGTGGCAAACTGAGGCAGGGATACGTGGGAGTCATTTTCTTTCCAATATTCTCTGAGTCTCCATGAGGAAGATCACAGGCCCCAGCAGAAAGAGGTCAAAGGGGAAGGAAGTGGGAGAGTCTGGGAAAGTTTCCATTTGAGCAGCTGTCAGAACAAGCCATTCACTTGGACACTGCCTGACTCACAGAATAGAGGAGTTCTGAGTTTTAAAGGTCATCTCATCCCACCCTCTTTTTGAATCATGTCTTCCACAGGTGCTCCCCCACCCTAGATAACAGGGAGCTCACTTCCTCCCAGGGCCAGCCCTGGGGTGCTCTGTGCTCCTCCACCCCTGGTGGGGCTCTCACTTGGCTTTCTGTGGCACAGCCCAGCCATGACCCCACACAGGCAGGAGCCAGCCAGCAGCAGTGGGGTGCTGTGTGTCGCCTGCTTCTCATTTGGCAAGGCCCAACGTTTGGGGAGCTAATCTGTGAGCAAGGCAGGGCCTTTCCGGAGACCACATCTCTCCAGAGGAAAGGGCTGGGTGCTGGCAGCCCAGTGTTCCCTGGGGACCTAGCCCTGTGCCTAGGAGTTTCCCCTCAGAATGGAGGTCGAAGGGAAACTTAGGGCTGGGGAACTTTGCCGCCACCTGAAACCAAGCTGGGAGTTCAGCAGATGCATAATCAAGACCGCTGCATTTGCCTCAAAAATGATAAATATTTGTATTGAGTTAGCCCCCAGGCCAGGGGATGTCCAGGTTTCTGGTTTTGCGTAGGAAAGCACCCTTAGGGAACCTGCTAGCACCTGGAAGGGCAGGACATGAGAGACATGGGAGCTGGGAAGGAGCAAAAGGTGTCTGGGGGGTTGGAAACTGGCCCTTATCATTCAGTAGCTGTGTGACCTTGAGCAAGTCTCTTGCATCTCTGAGCCTCAGATTCCCTGTCTTTGAATGGAGGTAATAATACCGCCTGCTTCAGAGCTTTGATGGAGATAACATGACAGGATGCAGGCGAAGTGCCGAACATATAGTGAGCGCTCTGAGAGTGCCAGCTTTTGTTACTATTTGCAGCAGACGGGGAAACCCGTGGGAAATCCGGGCGCATCTGGGAAGTTGGGGGCGGTGGGCCGGTCTTCCCGGAGCCCCGGGGCGGGGCGGGGCGTCCCAGGTTGGGCCCCGCCTCTGCTGTCCCGTTCCTCGGGGGCCGGCGGAGCAGCTCCTTGCTGCCGCCGCAGCTGAGTCACTGCGGCCTGGTTGGCCGTTGGCCTTATCTCAAGACTGGTCTACCCCATGAAAGCCCCCGGCCGGCCTGCCCGGCTACAGCTAATTTGCGCCAAGTCCCTCCGGCACTTCTGGAAAAATTCCCCGGGGCCCATCGGTTTGGGGTTCTTAGGAAAGAGGGACCCACCTTTCTGACTGTCTGGAGGTATCCAGGAAGCCCCCGGCTTAGAAAAATCTCCCTGTGCCTCCTGGCACAGCGCCTATCTTTCCACCTTTGTCTAAACTTTCCTTGGGATTGTAAGCATTGACTACTTCAGGCTTCTCTTTTTAAAATGCGCATTCCCACTCAGTGCTTTAAAGGGAAAACCAGAAGATTGGAACAGCGGGACGGCTGGACCCTGGGAGCCAAGGAGGGGAGGGGAACTGAGGGGCCCGCCTGGGATTAGGCTGCCTCCTAGGCTCCCTCAAGCCCCGCCTGCCGGGCTCCCAGCCCCCAGGACTCAAGGGGAAGTGGTGGGAGGGGGAGGGGGAAATAGAGCTGACAGATTCTGTAAACAGAGCCTGTTTGGGCCTCCGCCAAGGACTGGGTGTCCTGGCCCTTGCTGGGTGTGAGGCCCATCCGCGGCTCTGCAGGCCACCCCGCCCTGCCCGGCTGCCCCGGAGGTGCCCGGCCCACAGGCAGCTCCAGCCAGGATGTGTCTTGAGTTTGGGGAAGTTGGCAAATTCCCACTTGGGAAATGTGTCCTGAACTGTGGGTAGGGGCTTCTCTCAGAACTGTCACTGTTCATTCACCAAGTGCCAGATTGAGGCATGGAGACAGCCTCTGGTCCCTGCCCAGGGAAGGAGCTGGTACTGGGTTTTCCTCCACCCACCCTCTCCACCTCTGATCCTACCCCGCACAGTTCCACTGCCTGAAGCAGAATCTCTGTTAGGAGGCTGAGAGAGGAGGCTCAGGTTCTGAGAATGGTTCAAGACCCAGTCCTGCCCCCTTGCCTTGTTGTTAAGTGTAGTATCCCATGCCTTTGATCTCACAAGAGCACCCAGAGAGCAGCAAGAAATGACCTGGAAAGGAGGAGAGGGAAAGGACAGGCATCCAGGGGTAGGCATACTTGAGGATGAAAGTAATAGCCAGCAGTGGATTTGTGGGAAGGTGGGGGCGGGGTCTTCGAGTGTTTAAGGAAACACTGGCTGAGGGATACTGGCACCCCAACAGGTGGAGACAGCTGTGGGCTGTGCCTTGGAGGAGAAGCACACGCAAGATGTGAAGAGGAGTCCTGGTGGCAGGAGAGGAGAGAGGTTGACCAATGAAATCTGTAGGCTCCAAATGCCAGTCATAAATTCTGGACTTTATCGTTAGGGCAATGTGTCCCTGGATGATAATGAGTGGAGTGGTCAAAAAACGAGTCCCATGGACAAGTATGTTTAGGAAGCAGTGTTTTCAGAAAACCTAAACACCATTCACTGCAGACTTTACCAGAGCCTTTTTTTCATATACTAGTTAATGAGCATCTTTGTTCTCCAAGAAAGGGACAAAGTATGCAGAAGACCCTCTGCCACCTTAAGCCCAGCCCCATGGGACTTGGTGCTCTTCTGATACACACTGGGTTAACAAGTGTATCTTCCTTGCTGGCTCTAGCCCAGGTGAAATGGATGGCACATGTAATCACCAAGGAAATCCTGGTTTTCCTAGAAACCCAGATTCAATGACCATTTCCTCAAAGGGAGGTGAGCCTGTAGGGATGCCCCAGGCAAGGGGCCGTGGTCATAAGAGAAATCTTTGAGTCTGGCAGATTCACAGATCTGGGTTACAGGCTCCAGGCAATATCCTGTTACCAAAATCAGGTCCCCAGGTTAACTTGGGTGAATCAGGGATACCTGGTCATGGTTAGGGAACCCCATGGCCTAGGCAGAAAACGTACTGACTAGAGTTTATAGGTTGTGGCCTTAAGGCTGACTGAGGCTGCATTCATTGTAGTTCCTCCATTAAGACATATCCTGAGCTGAGCATTATATGGCCAACTGTCTGACTCCACATAAAGCAAAGGAGCAAAGGTAGTCCTAAAAAATTAGGCTTTAGTAAAGCAGTGGCATCTAAGCTATGCTGCTCAGGGACCCCTTTGATAAAGTATAACCAACACCAATACCTGCATCCTCACTGGAAGGTAGAGGGTCACTAGAAGAGATAGTGGACCCTGCATGAGACCTTCCTGGACATTTCAGAGCATTTCTTGGGGCTCCCAGAAATCCTAGGGGCACCAAGTAGAGGGCTGCAGAAACCTTGATTGAGCAGGTGAGAATCAGGGATATATAAGCTGGAACCACGCCTGGGTCCCCTTTGTCCTCACAGGCTGGGGAAGCAGTGTGTGTACCTGTATCCTTGCCATACCTGCAGGTTTCTCCGAGAACTGTTAAGATATAGTATGGTGATGACATCTTTTTTTTTTTTTGGTACTTTTCATTATTTTATTAGTCTTCCACATGAATAGCAAAAAATGACCTTGAACAATGCCAACTCGTACTTGTTAACCACCTAGTATTGTAGCTTAGACTTATTCATATCTAAAAAATTGTACTTTTCTGTTCTTTTTTTTTTTCTTATTTATTTATTTATTTTTTAAATTTTATTTTATTTTTAAACTTTACATAATTGTATTAGTTTTGACAAATATCAAAATGAATCCATCACAGGTATACATGTGCTCCCCATCCTGAACCCTCCTCCCTCCTCCCTCCCCATACCATCCCTCTGGGTCGTCCCAGTGCACTAGTGGTGATGACATCTTATGTGTAGTGTGAGAGCATGCTGAGAAGCAAGAGCTCCGTGGGAGCTAGCACCTCCAGGGAAGGGAGCTCCAAGATGAGGCAGGGTGAGGTAAGTCTCTTCAGATGGCTAAGTAATAGTGGTATAGAAAAGAGAGGACTGGCTTGGCCACTCCAGCCAGCATCAGGATAGAAGGCTGGAGAGGCCCAGAGGGTCATCATCACCAACTTCTTTGAGGAGCTGGATCTTAGGCTTAGAAATATAGTGTGTCTCACTATATTTCTTGCAAATCCTCAAGCCCTCCCCTGCACCAGACCTCACTCCTGCTCCTCATGAGCCGATGCGCCTCCCAAGTCTTCTCCATGTATTTTCCTTTCTTCCTTGCTCACGTTACTCCCTGCTGCTGCTAAATCACTTCAGTCGTGTCCAACTCTGTGCGACCCCATAGACGGCAGCCCACCAGGCTCCCCCATCCCTGGGATTCTCCAGGCAAGAACACTGGAGTGGCTTGCCATTTCCTTCTCCAATGCATGAAAGTGAAAAGTGAAAGTGAAGTCGCCCAACCCTCAGCGACCCCATGGACTGCAGCCTTCCAGGCTCCTCCGTCCATGGTATTTTCCAGGCAAGAGTACCGGAGTGGGGTGCCACTGCCTTCTCCGACGTTACTCCCTAGCCTGTTGCTTTCCGATACCCCGACATGGCACTGCAATGGCTTTGGCTGGGTGTTACCAGAGTCCTCCTAACTGTCAGGCCCATTGATGTTTTAAAAAATAAGCAACTTGATTGGGATCTAATTCAGACATCATACAATTCACCTATTTAAAGTATACAATTCAGTGGTTTTTAGGATATTCAGAGTAGTGCAGTGATCACCACAATCAATTTCAGAACACTTCATCACCCTCCTCAAAAAACCATGCCCATTAGGAATCATTTTACTTGTCCCCTCATGCTCCACTTCTAGACCTAGATTACCACTAGTCTACTTTCTGTCTTTATGGATTTGCCTGTTCTGGATATTTCATCTAAATGGGCTCATATATAATATGTGGCTTCTTTCACTTACATAATGTTTTCAAGGTTCACCCATGTTGTATCATGTATTAGAATTTCATTACTTTTTATGGCTGGATAATATTCCATTGTATGGATGTACTACATTTGATTTATCCATTCATCTGTCCATGGACATTTAGGTGGTTTCTACATTTTGGATAAGTGAATAATGCTACTATGGACATTCACATATGAATTTTTGTGTGGAAATATATTTTCATTTCCTTGGGTATATTGCTGGGAGTAATTGCTAGGTTATATGGTGACTCTAATGTTTTGAGGAACTGTCAGATTGTTTTTCCAAAGCAGCTGTATTGTTTAATGTTCCCATCAGCAGTGTGTGGGGGTTCCAATTTTTCCACATTCTTCCCAGCATTTATTATTATCTGTCCTTTCTTTTTTTAAAGATAGAAGTATAGTCGATTTACAGTATTGTGTTAACTTCTGCAGTATGGCAAACTGATTCAGTTATACATATATATATACATTCTTTTTTATATTCTTTTCCATCATGGTTTATCACAAGATATTGAATATAGTTCCCTGTGTTATATAATAGGACCTTATTATTTATCTATTCTATATATAATAATTTTCATCTGCTAACCCCAAACTCTAATTCTGTGTATGTCCTTTTGATTACAAGTTATCATAGTAATATGACATAGTATCTCATTATAGTTTGCTTTGCTTTTCCCTGATGGCTAATGATGTTGAATGTTTTTTTCATGTGCTTATTGGCCATTTCACTATCTGTTCTTTGAAGAAATGTATATTCAGATCCTTTACCCATTTATTTAAACTATTTGTCTTTCTATTATTGAATTGTAAGAGTCATTTATATATTCCAAATATAAGTCTCTTGTCAGATACATGATTTGTAAAAATTTTCTTCCATCATCTGGGTTGTTCTTTTTACTTTCTTGATGATGCTGTCTGCAGCACACATTTTTTAAAATTTTGACACAGTCCAATTTATCTCTTTTTTCTTTGATTGCTCGTGCTTTTGATTTCATAGCTACGAAGCCATTGCCTAATCCAAGTAACAAATATTTATTCCTGTGGTTTCTCTTAAGAATTTTAGAGTTTTACATGTGACATGTAGGTCTTTGATCTGTTTTGAATTGATTTTTCCAGATGGAGTGAGATAGGGTTCTGACTTTCGTGTGTGAATATTTCGTTGTTCCAGCACTATTTGTTGAAGACTATTCTTCCCCTGTTGAATTGTCCTGCTACCCTTGTAAAAAATCTGTTGACATTAGGGAATTTCCTGGCAGTCCTGAGGTTGGGACTCTGTGCTTTTGCTGCTGAGGATCCAGGTTCAATCCCAGTATGGAGAACTAAGATCCTACAAGCCATGTGACACTATGGGCAAAGAAAAAAAAAACAGTTGACCTTAAATGTAAGGAAGGGTTTATTTCTGAATTTTCAGTTCTATTCTGTTGATCTGTATGTCTGATCCTTATGCCAGAATCACAGTCTTGATTCCTGTAGCTTTGTGTAATAAGTTTTGAAAGCAGAATGTGTGAGTGAGTTCTTTTTTCCCCCAGGCTGTTTTGGTTGTTCTTGCTCCCTTGCATTGCCACATGAATTTTAGGATCAGCTTGTCACTTTCTGCAAAGAAGTCCATTGGAATTTCATGGAGATTGCATTCAATCTATAAATTACCATCTCAACAACATTAAGTCTTCTGATCCATGGTCATGGGATGTCTTTCTATTTATTTATGTTTTTTTTTAATTTCTTTAAAAAATATTTTGTAGTTTTCAGTATGTATCTTACAGTACCTTGTCAAATTTATTCCTAAGTATTTTATTCTTTGAATTTTTCTTAATTCATTTTTGGATTATATTGCTTGTATATAGAAATACAGCGGATGTTTGTGTATTGATTTTGTATTCTGCAAACTTGTTGATCTTATTTATTAGTTCTAATAGTTGTTTAGTGGATTTCTTGGGATTTTCTATATACTAGACCATGTCATCTGTGAACAAAAGATGGTTTTTCTTCTTCCTTTCTTTCTGGTCCAGATGCCATTTATTTCTTTTACTTGCCTAATTACCCTGACTAGAAATTTAATTACAGTATTAAATAGAAGTGACAAGAGTGGACATTCTGTCTTATTTCTGATCTTCAGGGGAAAGCATTCAGCCTCTCCTCATTTCTTAGAGTTTTTTGGTAGATTTTCTTTATCAGGCTGAGGAAGTTCCTATCTATTCCTAGTTTGTGAGTGTTTTTAGCATGAAGAGCTGTTGAATTTTGTCAAAAGCTGTTGATATTATCATGTGGTTTTTCTTTTTATTCTGTTGCTATGATATATATATATATATATATTAGTTTCAGATGTTAACAAAACAAATTGTGTTCCTGAAATAAATCACACTTGGTCATGGTTTATAAATTTTTTTGTATGTTGTTGGATTTGGTTTTCTAATATTTTGTTGATTTATATATATATATAGATAGATAGATATATTCATTAAATATATTGGTCTGTAGTTTTCTGATTTTGATACCAGAGTAATACTGACCTCCTACTATTTATATTTTTAAATGACTTGGTTTTCATATTGCAAAAACAAGAAAATACAGAAAAGTATAACTAAAATTAAAATTACTCTTAATCTCACTGAGTACCATTGTTAATATTTAAAAGTATTTCCTTCCCATTTTTCCTATGCTTATACATATTAAAATAAGAAATTGGCATCATGCTCTGTATGCAGTTTGGAATGCTGTGCTTTTTTTAAATGTTAAAATTACATTTCTGAGCTACAATGAAATGTTGTTCTTGTTATTATTTAGTTCCTAAGTCATGTCTGACTCTTTGTAACCCCATGGAACTGGGGCCCACTAGGCTCCTTCCTCTGAGTTTTCTTTTCCTTCTCCAGGGGATCTTCCCAATCCAGGGATTGAACCTGTGACTCCTGCATTGGCAGGTGGATTCTTTACCACTGAGCCACTAGGGAAGCCCAATGTTATTCACCCATAAGAAGTAATGAAGTACCGACACATTCTACAACATGAATGAACTTTAAAAATATAATACTATGTGAAAAGTCAAACATAAAAGTCACATATTATATGGTTCCATTTCTGTAAGATAGCCATAAATTAAGGTAAATCCGCAGAAACAGAATGCAGATTAGTGGTTGCCAGGGGCTAGAGACTGTGTGTGTTTGGGAGGTGGGAGGACTGTGGAATGGATGCTTAGTGAGTGCAGGGTTTCTTTTCGAGGTGAGGGTAATGTTTGGAACTATTCAGAGGTGGTGGTTGCACAACGTTGAGAATGTACTAAATGCCACTGAATTGTTCATTTTAAAGTGATTATGTTAAGTGAATTTTACCTCAATACAAAAATACATTTTTGAGCTTTAGTGTATGTGATAAAACTCGTTAAAAGTATGATTTTAAAATATTTTATTAGATTTTAAAAATTATAATATGTGCATATTTTGTTATGAAGTAAAATAATAGTTAAGGTTTATGTGCAAATCTCAGAATCTCATAATAATTTCTAAGGAACTATAGAATATTTCATTAGAGATATGCTTTATTTTGTTATATATATAGCTCTTTTAAAATTATTGTCATGTATCATGCTTTAGCCATAACACTGTTTCTTAGAAGTGAATTATTTCCCAAGTTATTATTTCCTAAACCAATTATCATTTACTTAGGATTGAATCCTGTAAGTGAGTGGGTCAAAAGGGAGGAATCAACATTTATAAGATTCTTTAAATTCACTGCCAATTTTTTTACACAGCTTCAGCAATTATTATATTTTAAATAAATCTTTGCTGAAAAAGGCAAAAAATAAAGTTTTATAAGATACTGTAGGAGAATATCTTCACAATTACAGAAGAGAGAAAAATTTAAGCTAGACTCACTCAAAGAAACACAAAATTAATATGCAAATTGAATTATTCTCATATTAAAGTTTCCTGTTCATTGAAGTATTATTACAAGTTAACTAGAAAGATACAGATTCAGAGAAAATACTGACAAATCATATAACTAGTAAATGGCTTGTATCCAGATTTTATCAAGACCTCCTAAAAATTCATAAGAAAAATAACTGAGTAATTGCAAAAATATTGTGTATAAAAATTTTTGAGTGTATCTAAAGTAGTATTTAGAGGAAAATCTATAGCATTAAATATATATATTTGAAAAGAATTGTTGAGTATATCAACCAAAGATGTATTTCAGGAAGTTATATTCAAAGAAAGTAGAAGAATGAAATAATAAACGGAAGATGAGAAATCAATGAAATAGAAACCAAACATACAATAGAATATTTTAATACTAAACTTTGTTTTTCAAAAAAATAAGAAAATTTAAATAACTCTTTATTATGAGACTAATAAAGACAAAAAAGAGAATAAACAAATAATAGTAAGAATGAAGAAGAGGATTTTACTAGAGAACCATACACATTTAGAAGATACTGGGAAGATATTAAAAAACAACTTAATGCCAATAAATGTAAAAAGTTAAAATAAAATGGAAAAAATCTCTAGAAATAATAATTTAGAAAAAGTGACTCATGAAGAAATGGAAAATCTGAATAGTTCCCTAAATATTAAAGAGATTGAATCAATATCTATCTACTTATGTAAAATTGAAGTATAGTTGATGCAGTTTTACATCTTACATGATTCACAATTCTAAAGGTTATATTCCATTTGTAGTTACTACAAAATACTGACTATATTCCTTGTGTTGTACAGTATAACCTTGTAGCTTATTTATTTTATACATAATACTTTGTAGGTCTTAATCCACTACCGCTATCTTGCCCCAACCCCGTTCCCTCTTCCCCCTGGTTGTTGTTGTTCAGTGGCTAAATTGTGTCTGGCTCTTTTCTATCCCATGGATTGCAACGCAACCAGGCTTCCCTGTGGTAACCACTAACTTATTCTCTATGTCTGTGAATGTTTCTTTTTTGTTATATTCACTAGCTTGTTTTATTTTTTAGATTCCACAAATAAGAAATATTGGGTTGGCCAAAAATCCGTTCGGGTTTTTCAGTTTTTACCATAGATATGATGGAAAACCCCAAATGAATTTTTTGGCCAATTCAGTATCATACAATGTTTGTCTTTCTCTGACATTTCACTTAGCATAATATTCTCCAAGTCCATCGTGTCATTGCAAATGGCAAAATTTCATTCTTTTTATGACTGGTATTTCACTGTATATGTACATTTAGACATTTGTCTATGTGTATATATATGTGTACATGACAGTGAAAGTGAAGTCGCTCAGTTGTGTCCAACTCTTTGCAATCCCATGGACTGTAGCCTCCCAGGCTCCTCCATACATGGAATTTTCCAGGCCAGAGCACTAGAGTGGGTTGCCATTTCCTTCTCCAATGTGTTACGTACATGTGTACATATACACACACATATATATATCACATCTTCTTTATCCATTCTGTTGACGGACACTTAGGTTGCTATTATGTCTTGACAACTGTAAATAATGTGCTATGAACATTGGGGGAGGTGCATGTATCTTTTTTATGTAGTGTTCTTGTGGTTTTTTGTGGATTCCACTCAGGAGTGGAATTGCTGGGTCATATGATATTCTATTTTTAGTCTTTTGAGAAACCTCTGTACTGTTTTCCACAGTGGCTGCACTAATTTGCATCCCCACCAACAGTTACAAGAGTTCCTTTTTCTCCACATCTTCACCAGTATTGTTATTTGTGTTCTTTCTGATGGTAGCCCTTCTGACATATGGAAGGTGACGTCTCACTGTAGTTTTGATTAGTGTGTCTGTGATGATTAATAATGTTGAGCATCTTTTCATGTGCCGGTTGACCATCTGCATGTCCTCTATGGAAAAAATGTCTATTCATGTCTTCTGTCCATTTTTTGATCAAGTTGTTTTTTGATGTTGAGTTGTATAAGCTATTTATATATTTTAAATATTAACCCCTTATCGGTCATATCATTTGCAAATATTTTCTGCCATTCAGTAACTTTTCTTTTTGTTTTGTTAATGGTTTCCTTTACTGTGCAAAAACTTTTAAGTTTAATTAGGTCCCATCGGTTTAATTTTGTTTTCATTTCCTTTGCTTTAGGAGACTGATCAAAAAAATTATTGCTATAATTTATATCAAAAAGTGTTCTGCCTTTGTTTTTTTTCTAGGGGTTTTATGGTTTCTGGTCTTATATTTAGGTCTCTAATCCATTTTGAGTTTATTTTGTATATGGTATTACAGAATGTTTTATTTCATTGTTTTGTATGTAGGCGTCCACTTTCCCCAGCACCACTTATTAGAGACTCTCTTTTCTCCATTGTATATTCTTCCATCCTGTGTCATAGATTAATTGATCATAAGAGCATGGCTTTATTTCTGGACTCTACTCTCTCCCATTGATCTATGTGTCTGTTTTTATGCCAGTTACATACTGTTTGATTACTATCGCTTTGTAGTATAGTCTGAAGTCAGGGAGTGTGATTCTTCCTTCTCTGTTCTTCTTCCTCAAAATTAATTTGGCTCTTTAGAGTCTTCTGTGTTTCTATACAAATTTTAACATTAGTTTTTCTAATTCTATGAAAAATGCCCTTGGTATTTTTTTTGTCCTTGGTATTCTGATAGAAATTGCATTGAATCTATAGATTGCCTTTGATAATATGGTCATTTTAACCATATTAAATGTTAATTTTTCCAATCCATGAACACAGTCTATCTCTTCATCTGTTGTGTATTGTCTTCAGTTTCTTTCATCAGTAGTTTATAGGTTTCCAAGTACAAGTCTTTTACCTCCTTAGGCATGTATTCTGATATATTTTATTGAATCAGTAATTAAAATCTTCCCCGAAGAAAACTTCAAATCCAGATAGCTTTACCTGTGAATTATAGTGAACATTCAAGGAAAATAAAATTTCATTCATACAAAAACTTCTGGAAGTTTAGAAGTTTCTATTCCCCTAAAACCAAAGTTACACTCCTCAACTCATTTCATGGAACTAATATGACCCTAACTCCCAAATCTGACAGGATCAATATAGGAAAACTAAAGGGCAATAGCTCAGTAAAGAATCTGCCTGCAGGAAACACAGGAGATGCAGGTTCAATTCCAGCGTCGCAAAAATCCCCTGGAGGAAGAAATGACAACCCACTCCAGTATTCTTGCCTGGAAAATTCCATGGGCAGAGGAGGCTGGTAGGCTGCAGTCTATGAGGTCACAAAGAGTTGGACACAATTGGGCATGCATGCATACATGTATGCATGAATGCATGCATTTATGAACTTATGTTCACTTATGACATAGATATAAAAACGCTAACTAAAGTATTATTGAACAAAATTTAGGATCATATAAAAATATCATTGGACTTCCCTGGCAGTGTGGAGGTTAAGACTCTGAGCTTTCAATGCAGGGGTATGGGTTTAATCCCTGGTCAGGGAACTAAGATTCCTCATGCTGTGTGGCATGGCCATAAAGAAAAAAAAACTTTAAAAAAAGTATTATTAGAAAAATTAGGATCATATGACCAAGTTATAATTAACTCTATGAATATGTTTTGTTTAATATTAAAAAACATATAATTTATCATATTAACAGATTAAAGGGAAAAGTTTTATGGTTATCTCAGTAGATAAAGAAAAAGTATTTGATAAAACTCAACATCCATTAAATCAAACGGATGAGAATAGTTAAAAAATTTTTGCCAAACTGGAATTGGAAAGAAAATTCCTTAATTTTCTAAAAGCTGTCTTTTGAAAAATAACTAAAGCAAGCATCGTACTTAGTGGTGAAACAGTGAAAGTTTTTCCTTTTGAAAATTGGAACAAAACAAAGATATCCATTACTACCACTTTTTTTCAATATTATACTGGAGGTTATGGCCAGCACAGTGAAGAAAGAAAAGGAATAAAGACTGGGAAAAGAAACAAAACTGCCATTATTTATAGATTATAGGATAGTGTACAGAGAAATTAAAAAATAACCTATCAGTAATTAGAATTATTAAGAGAGCTCAGCCAGTGTCCTGGACTTTAAAAATCAATGTACTTAATAGCAGCAACAAAGAGAAAAGCTTTGAAGGATAGCATTTGTGATATCAATTAAAAATGGCAAATCACTAGGAATAAATCTAATGAAAGTTAGGTAAATCTCCAATGCAGAAAAAATGAAAGCATTTTTTGGACAGAAATTAAAGATCTTATTAAGTGGAGATATGATGTTCATGGCTTAGAAGACTCAATATTATGAAGATTGTCAGTTCTTCCCAAAGTAATCTACAGATCCAATTTTATTTCTAATAAAAACTCATCAGGATTTTTTTTGTGAACCATGACACAAACTTATCTTTATATGGACATGCAAAAGGCCAAGAATAGCTAAGTCATTCTGGAGGAAAGAACAAGACTAGATGAATTGCTCTGCCAGATTACTATACAGTTAGAGTGATTAAGAGAGTGTGGCATTGAATCGCGTGCACGCTCACTCAGTTGTGTCCTACTCTTCTGTGATGCCATGGACTGTAGCCCACCAGGCCCTTCTGTCCATGGGATTTTCCAGCCAAGAATACTGGAGTAGGTTGCCATTCCCTTCTCCAGGGGATCTTCCCAACCCAGAGATCAAACCCGAGTCTGCTGTGTCTCCTGCAATGGCAGGCAAATTCTTTACCACTGCACCACCTGGGAAGCCCCAGGTATAGACAGTTTTAATGGAATGCTTCCCAGGTGGTGCAGTGGTAAAGAATCCTTCTTCCAGTGTAGGAGATGCAGGAGAAGTAGGTTCGATTCCTGGGTCGGGAAGATCCCCTGGAGAAGGAAATGGCAACCTGCTCCAGTATTCTTGCCTGAGAAATTACATGGATAGAGGAACCTGGCGGGCTATGGACTACAGTCCATAGGGTGGCAAAGAGTCAGATACAACTGAGCAACTGAGCGCGCACACACCCACACACACACAATTCCATGGAATAGAGAGGACATTATGGAAACAGACCTGCACAAATCCAGATGCTTGATTTGTAACAGAGATGGCATGTGTAGCAGTGGCAAAAAGATGGACTCTCAAATAGACTTGGCTGGAACAACTAGATATCCATATCAAAAAAGAATTAAATTGGAACTTCCGTAGTGGTCCAGTGGTTGAGACACCAGGCTTACACTGCAGGAGGCAGGACTTCTATCCCTGGTGAGTGAACTAGGATCCTGCATGCTTCACAGCATGGCCAAAAATAGGAGGAAAAAAAAAAAGAATTAAATTGGACCCCATCTCACACCATACACCAAATGGCATATAAGTATAAAAGACAAAACCGTAATTTTAAAACAATAATGTAGAAGGATATCTTCATAATCTTGGGTAAGGAAAATTTTCTTAAACAAAGTACAAAAAGCAATACTATAAGAGAAATACTAATAAAATGAAGAATCACTCTTCATCAAAGACACTAAGAGAGTTAAAAGGCAAGCTATAGAATAGCAGAAATTATTGCAAGAGATAAGATTAACAAAGGGCTTTTATCTAAAATATATACAGACTCATTAGAATTAATGATAAAAGACAACCAAATAAAAAAATGTGCAATTCGAATTCATCCTGTTGTATAGGTGAAATATGTAAAGCTTTTTAAAATGTCAATCATACCTCAAAAAAAGTGGTCTTAAAAGAAATAAATAAGTAATAATTTAAAAATAACTTGGCAGAAAGAAAAGGAAAAATGGGCAAAAGATAGGCACTTTGAAAAATGAGAAACACAAAGGCCAGTAACATTTTAAAAAGTGCTCAACTTCTTTGGTAATCAGGGAAATGCAAGTTAAAATCATGATATTACACACTAATCAAGTTGAATAAAATTTAAAAGTCACAATACCAAGGATTAGCAAAAATATTCATCCACATCAATCTACATAAACTTGTACACTCACTTTGGAAAACACTTCAGCTTTATTTCAATTAGGCTGAAAATTGCATACTCAAGAGTCAGACACGACTGAGTGACTTCACTTTCACTTTTCACTTTCATGCAATGGAGAAGGAAATGGCAACCCACTCCAGTGTTCTTGCCTGGAGAATCCCAGGGATGGGGGAGCCTGGTGGGCTGCCGTCTATGGGGTCGCACAGAGTCGGACATGACTGAAGCAACTTAGCAGCAGCAGCAGCAGCAGCAGCAGTGACCCAGTAATTCCATGCTTATGTTAATATCCTACAGAAAGTGTTTATAGGACAGGAAACATGGATAAGAATGATCACAGAAGCTTTGTTGTAATTGCCCTGTCAGGTTCCCAGGAAACAGATGCTGAGATGGAGTTTAGGGTACAAGAAATTTATTAAGAATATTAGGGATCAGCATCTGTGAAAGGAAGGGAGAAAAGCGGAATTGAGTGGAAGAAGTCAAACTCTAATACAGGTTCAACAAAGTCTAGGCCATCTTGGTAGGGAACTCTGAAGCAAATATTTTTCATCTGAACACTCCTATAGCAAATAAAAATGGCCCAGCCTTCATATCCTTCCTTTGTTCACTCACACAATACAAGCTGCTCTGGGAAGAGACAGGCACCATCTGCAGCTCCAGTGAACCCCAAAGAAGCTTGCAGGTTTCTGCTGATCACACTGCCAGCAACTGGAGAGCAAATTCTTCCTTGAGGAAGAATCTGAGTGGCAATCTTTGCAACTGCCAAAGGCCAAACTGGCAACAACCTAAATGTCTGTCAACTGCAGAGAGGTTAAACTCTGCTACGTTCTTATAGTTCAGTTCAGTTCAGTTCAGTCACTCAGTCGTGTCCGACTCTTTGCGACCCCATGAATCGCAGTACGCCAGGCCTCCCTGTCCATCACCAACTCCCGGAGTTCACTCAGGCTCACGTCCATCGAGTCAGTGATGCCATCCAGCCATCTCATCCTCTGTCGTCCCCTTCTCCTCCTGCCCCCAATCCCTCCCAGCATCAGAGTCTTTTCCAATGAGTCAACTCTTCGCATGAGGTGGCCAAAGTACTGGAGTTTCAACTTTAGCGTCATTCCTTCCAAAGAAATCCCAGGGCTGATCTTCAGAATGGACTGGATGGATCTCCTTGCAGTCCAAGGGACTCTTCAAGAGTCTTCTCCAACACCACAGTTCAAAAGCATCAATTCTTTGACGCTCAGCCTTCTTCAAAGTCCAACTCTCACATCCATACATGACCACAGGAAAAACCATAGCCTTGACTAGACAGACCTTTGTTGGCAAAGTAATGTCTCTGCTTTTGAATGTGCTATCTAGGTTGGTCATAACTTTCCTTCCAAGGAGTAAGCATCTTTTAATTTCATGGCTGCAGTCACCATCTGCAGTGATTTTGGAGCCCAAAAAAATAAAGCCTGACACTGTTTCCACTGTTTCCCCACCTATTTTCCATGAAGTGATGGGACCGGATGCCATGATCTTCGTTTTCTGAATGTTGAGCTTTAAGCCAACTTTTTCACTCTCCACTTTCACTTTCATCAAGAGGCTTTTGAGTTCCTCTTCACTCTATGCCATAAGGGTGGTGTCATCTGCATATCTGAGGTTATTGATATTTCTCCCAGCAATCTTGATTCCACCTTGTGCTTCTTCCAGTCCAGCATTTCTCATGATGTACTCTGCATAGAAGTTAAATAAGCAGGGTGACAATATACAGCCTTGACGTACTCCTTTTCCTATTTGGAACCAGTCTGTTGTTCCACGTCCAGTTCTAACTGTTGCCTCCTGACCTGCATACAGATTTCTCAAGAGGCAGGTCAGTTGGTCTGGTATTCCTATCTCTTCAAGAATTTTCCACAGTTTATTGTGATCCACACAGTCAAAGGCTTTGGCATAGTCAATAAAGCAGAAATAGATGTTTTTCTGGAACTCTCTTGCTTTCTCCATGATCCAGCGGATGTTGGCAATTTGATCTCTGGTTCCTCTGCCTTTTCTAAAACCAGTTTGAACATCAGGAAGTTCACGGTTCACATATTACTGAAGCCTGGCTTGGAGAATTTTGAGCATTACTTTACTAGCATGTGAGATGAGTGCCATTGTGCGGTAGTTTGAGCATTCTTTGGCATTGCCTTTCTTTGGGATTGGAATGAAAACTGACCTTTTCCAGTCCTGTGGCCACTGCTGAGTTTTCCAAATTTGCTGGCATATTGAGTGCAGCACTTTCACAGCATCATCTTTCAGGATTTGAAATTGCTCAACTGGAATTCCATCACCTCCACTAGCTTTGTTCGTAGTGATGCTTTCTAAGGCCCACTTGACTTCACATTCTAGGATGTCTGGCTCTAGGTCAGTGATCACACCATCATGATTATCTGGGTCGTGAAGATCTTTTTTGTACAGTTCTTCTGTGTATTCTTGCCACCTCTTCTTAATATCTTCTGCTTGTGTTAGGTCCATACCATTTCTGTCCTTTATCGAGCCCATCTTTGCATGAAATGTTCCCTTGGTATCTCTAATTTTCTTGAAGAGATCTCTAGTCTTTCCCATTCTGTTGTTTTCCTCTATTTCTTTGCATTGATTGCTGAGGAAGGCTTTCTTATCTCTCCTTGCTATTATTTGGAACTCTGCATTCAGATGCTTATATCTTTCCTTTTCTCCTTTGCTTTTCGCTTCTCTTCTTTTCACAGCTATTTGTAAGGCCTCCCCAGACAGCCATTTTGCTTTTTTGCATTTCTTTTCCATGGGGATGGTCTTGATCCCTGTCTCCTGTACAATGTCACGAACCTCATTCCATAGTTCATCAGGCACTCTATCTATCAGATCTAGGCCCTTAAATCTATTTCTCACTTCCACTGTATAATCATAAGGGATATATCTGAATGGTCTAGTGGTTTTCCCTACTTTCTTCAATTTAAGTCTGAATTTGGTAACAAGGAGTTCATGATCTGAGCCACAGTCAGCTCCTGGTCTTGTTTTTGTTGACTGTACAGAGCTTCTCCATCTTTGGCTGCAAAGAATATAATCAATCTGATTTTGGTGTTGACCATCTGGTGATGTCCATGTGTAGAGTCTTCTCTTGTGTTGTTGGAAGAGGGTGTTTGCTATGACCAGTGCATTTTCTTGGCAAAACAACATACCCATAATTCCCAAGTGTTTCTTCATGTACCTCTGAGACCCATCTGTTCCAGGGCAATGAATGATCCTATCCTTGCCAATACTTAATATGGGCAGTCTTAAAAATTCCAGTCCTTTTAGCATGTAGTTTTAATTAGTATTTCCCTAATGACAAATGATGTTGTGCATCTTCTCATGTGTTTGTTATCTAAATATCAGTTTGGCTAAAGTCTTCTTCAGTTGGTCTTTTGCTCATTTTTGTATTATATTTGCATGTGTAATTTTATATATGGCTCATACTTATAGGCCTTTAATTCACATCCAGTTAATTTTTGTATGTGGTCCATGATGTGAGTAAGGGTCAAAATTCATTATCTTCCATGCTGCGTGCTAGGTCACTTCAGTTGTGTCCTACTCTTTGCGACCCCCTATAGACTGCAGCCCACCAGGCTCCTCTGTCTATGGGATTCTCCAAGCAAGGATACTGGAGTGGGTTGCCAGTAATTCCAGGGGAAAGATTATTCCCTACTGAATTGCCTTGGTACTATTGAAAACCACTTGATCGGGTGTTGTGTGCATCTGTTTCTGTCTTTATACTGATGTCACGCTTTTTTATCCTCATGTTGAGGATACATCCTTGAGCCTACCTTACAGTCAGCAGTTTGTACCTCCCAACTCCTATGTTGCCCTTCCCCACCATTGGTAACCACTAGTTTGTTCTCTGTATTTGTGAGTCTCCTTCTTTTTTTGTTACACAGCCTTACTTTAAATCAATGACCACAACCCTTCCTAAGTGAGCCCTAAAGGCTTACCCAGGATTCATACTTCATCCCCAGGTCTACTCACACACTCTTCCAGCCTATCACTTCACACCTCCTCCACCTCACTCACAGCTAACAACCTCTTCCTAGTTTAAGAAAATAGAAGAGAAGTTCCATGGGCGCCACCACTACTTCCTCCACCCACCTGCATCTGTGCTCCTCAACTCTGCCTTTCCTTTCGCTAATATGGGTGAACCTTCCCATGCTCCTTTTTAAGGACAGCCCCCTTTTTTTGTGCAGCAGATGCCATCTCCACCTGTTTATTCAAGGACTTCAGTCCAACATTTATCCGTTTCTCACCTGCATCATCAAAATTCCCCTCTCTCCAGAATTATTCCCCCAAAAACACAAAAATACTGTAATTTTTCCATCTTAAAGAAAAACCTTCTCTTGGCTTTATATCCCCTTCAAACTGTCACCCTATTTCTCTGCTCCTATTTATGGCACAACTCCTGAAAGGAATTGACTCTTCTTGCTACCTTCAAGTCCTTTCTTCCCTTGCTTTCTCCCATCCACTCCCATCAGCCCTCACCACTACGCCAAGACTGCCTCTGTCAAGGACTCTCCATGTTGTTAAATCTCAAGCCTCACTTTCCTTGCCTCTTCATAGAACATGAGAGTTCATCTTTCCCTCCTTGGTGCCTGGATCATCACCCCCCTCTCCTGGTTTCCCTCCTGTCTCTCTGGCTGCTCCTTCACTAAGTGCCCCTTTGCTGACATTTCCTCATCTTTAAGACTCAGTCCCCGGACCTCTTATCTCCACTCACTCCATTGCTAATCTTCCCCAGTGTCCTGGCTTTAAATATAATTCAGTTGTTGATGACTTCCAAATTTATATCCCTGGCCTAAATCTTTTTCTGTATTCCCACTCATATTGTCTCCAGGCAGTCTCCTGAAGCTGAATCATGGCTCCCCCCAAGTCAGGCCCAATCTTACCAAGTCTGCCCAGTCCAGAGCTCGCCCACTTCCATGGAGACATTTGAGTTTTAAACCCCAATTAGAAGATAAAAATTAAGACTTTCCTTCTACATGGGTCTTTGGAGCCAGGGCATCTGGAATAGCTGAGAAGCTCAGGGGGAAGCACTCCTGGGTGGGTTAAGCACTCCTGTGGCTGCATCTTACATGCATACAGGAGCCTACCCCTCCACACCTGTGCACTCTGCCTGCTCTGTGTCTCCTTCCTGCTTCCTCCCCAAGTGCAGAGACATAGTGACTTTCCAGGAAGACCCAATCCTGAGGACACTGCCCTTCCATCTTGTGAACTTGATGCATTGTCTCTCCTTTGGACTCCGTAGGTCTCTGGGACCCTGCAGTGCCCAGGCCAAGTGGGGAGCTTTGTAACACCCCTCTGGCTCCTTTCCTACCTTCTCTGGGGTTACTCTTCTGGATCCATACCTAACCTGGGAAACCCACCTGGACTTCCAAGGTGGGTTATGTTCCCCTAGCCCAGTACCCACAGATGGAAGACCAAGAGAGCTGTTCACTGCAGCAGGAGGCATCCATCCTCCAAGAAGCCTCCTAAGTGGGCTTCTTAGCAGCAGATGAAACGTAGAGCCATCTTCCCCTCCCCACACCACTCAAGGCTGCAATTTTGCAAACCAAGAATTAAAGGCTGGAATACTCAACGCCCTGCGGTCTCCCAAAGTGGGAGGATCCTAAAGGAGGATCAGCTTCCCTTAGAAGGCACATTGGCAGGAGGTACACGGGTAAACAAGCAATCTTGGGGCAATGCTAATCTGCTTTTTCCTTTTCTTCAGAGTGTCTGGCTGAGTCTAAATTGAATTATTAATCTAGTCCGGTGTGCCCATGTCACTTTTCCAGACAACCAGTTTATTCATGACTCGCCCACTATCAATTTCAACATGCAATTTGCAATGAAATTTGACTGATCAGCAATACCATAATTAGTTGCAAATGTCTGTGCTTGTATTTGTTTGGTGTAGGGGCTTTTTCATTAAAGTGACGGAGGCCAATAAACACCATGACTTTGCTCTGGGATATGGGACTAGCAGCTGTTGTATTTTGGGCCAGAAACAGGCAAGCTGGTAAAGAGATTGTGGGGATTTGAAACTGTAGCACCAGGAGTTGTGTTTTTACTTTAATACATTTGTGTTCACAAAGAGGAATCTGAGTTGGGCAGATAATTACATGTGAGGAATAAGTGAACTGGAGTTACTTTGTTTGGCTTCTCCCTCACTCTCAGATCTGCTTGTATGCCTCCAGTAACAGGGGGCTTCCTACCAGGTGAGGCAGCTCTACTTGTGAGAAATTTCTTCCTTGCCTGGGCTCCCACCTGCTAGTTGTATGTCTGTCTCACCTAGTCCAGAGTTCTGGTCTCACCGTAGAAACTGTTGCATGAGCTTGGGCCAATCTCAGCCTCAATTTATCCATCTGGGGAAAGGGAATTATGCGGTTGTCTTGTCTCAAGGATTTATAACAGAGTTTTTAGCTGTAAGCAACAGAAGTCGATTCTTAAACAGATTGACGTAGTTGACTCAAGTTAAATTGATTTAAGCTGAAAAAGAATAAGAATATTGAGCAGCTCAGAGAATCTCCGGGCAGAGAAGCAGCCCCAAAGACTCCACAGCTTCGCACAAGGCCCCCAGTCGCAGTGCAGAACTCAGGCAGAGCCATCCTACTGTCACTGCACCACCGCCACCATCATGCATCAGGCTGTGCGGCTGGCCTGTAGCCTCCTGCCCTTGCCCTCGGGTATCACAGCCTCCACCGCCCCAGAACGTGGGTCTGCTGCACCCGTGATAACCAGCAAGTGCTACTTCAGGCCAGTAGTTCCTGGGTCGCAATCTGGAGCCTGTATATCTGATTGTCAGAGCCTAAGTCAGGGGCCCTTGCCCAGTCACAGGCAGGCTGGGAAACACATGCACATGGTACTTTCAGCCTCTCTGGTGGGAAGTAGACTCAGCCTCAGAATGAGGGGAATTCCCCATCACAGGAAGAGGGTTCTGATCCTGGGTAGCCAAAGAGAAGAACAATCAAATATGATAGTAGATGTCAAAGGGGTTTGAAAAATTACCAAGCTCCACACACCTGCTGAAGATGATTATTCATTCTAAAAATACTTCTGCAGATACAGAAGGAAGAAATCTGTGGCCCCTGCCCTCAAAGAGAGCACAATACAATCAGGAAATTAAGCAGGCATGGGCCAGATGACCCCTGCTCCAGGCACGGGCCAGATGACCCCTGCTCCAGGCACGGGCTGGTAACTCTTGCAGATTTCAGGGTGCCCCAATCATACTCTGATTCACTATGAGGCACAAAGTCCAGTGGAGTGGGCAATATTTTGGGGGTTTCTGAGGCAGTCCAACATTTTCTTGGAGGTGGGAGGTATCTCATATTCTCATTTTGTATGCTAGAGCTATGCATCCATCCACTGATGCACAAGGATTCCTGCCTATACATGTCTGTTCCCTGCTGAGAACTGTTGTAGTTTTCCTGCTTAGTGTCCATCCCGCCTCTTCTGGTAACAGCCACCTACTTTCACCTAGGAACTACTCCTCTTGTCATTTTCAGCACAGGTACTTCAGGTGGTTGATTCCTTGTCTTGAGAGTCACATGTGAATCAGGCCTGGCCAATCAGAGTAGCATAATGCATTGTATGCTATTCATAGTTGCATAATAGTTGGTTTAGGGATGGGCATGTGACATAAGCCAAGCCATGAGGTCTATTGGAACAAATACCAGGTGTTTGAGTGGCCTAGAAAAATATGCCATCCTTTCATCTGCATTTGGAGATGTGAGGGTGTCATCTTGAAGCTGTTTCCAGCTGTCTTGGCATCACAGCCTAAGAACAGAGTCAATGCTAAAGAAAGCAGAAATGAAGACAAGCCTGGTCCTATTGTACAGCACAGGGAACTATACTCAATATTTTGTAATAACCTATAAGGAGACAGAATTCGAAAAAGAATATATATTATATACATATAACTGGACATGGAACAACAGACTGGTTCCAAATAGGAAAAGGAGTTCATCAAGGCTGTATATTGTCACCCTGTTTATTTAACTTCTGTGCAGAGTACATCATGAGAAATGCTGGACTGGAAGAAACACAAGCTGGAATCAAGATTGCCGGGAGAAATATCAATAACCTCAGATATGCAGATGACACCACCCTTATGGCAGAAAGTGAAGAGGAACTCAAAAGCCTCTTGATGAAAGTGAAAGAGGAGAGTGAAAAAGTTGGCTTAAAGGTCAACATTCAGAAAACGAAGATCATGGCATCCTGTCCCATCACTTCATGGGAAATAGATGGGGAAACAGTGGAAACAGTGTCAAACTTTATTTTTCTGGGCTCTAAAATCACTACAGCTGGTGACTGCAGCCATGAAATTAAAAGATGCTTACTCCTTGGAAGGAAAGTTATGACCAGCCTAGATAGCATATTCAAAAGCAGAGACATTACTTTGCCCCAAAGGTCCGTCTAGTCAAGGCTATGGTTTTTCCTGTGATCATGTATGGATGTGAGAGTTGGACTATGAAGAAGGCTGAGCGCCGAAGAATTGATGCTTTTGAACTGTGGTGTTGGAGAAGACTCTTGAGAGTCCCTTGGACTGCAAGGAGATCCATCCAGTCCATTCTGAAGGAGATCAGCCCTGGGATTTCTTTGGAAGGAATGATGAAACTCCAGTACTTTGGCCACCTCATGCGAAGAGTTGACTCATTGGAAAAGACCCTGATGCTGGGAGGGATTGGGGGCAGGAGGAGAAGGGGACAACAGAGGATGAGATGGCTGGATGGCATCACTGACTCGATGGACGTGAGTCTGAGTGAACTCCGGGAGTTGGTGTAGGACAGGGAGGCCTGGCGTGCTGCGATTCATGGGGTCGCAAAGAGTCGGACACGACTGAGCGACTGATCTGATCTGATATATATAAGGCTTCCTGGTGGCTCAGATGGTAAAGAATCCACCTGCAATGCAGGAGACCTAAGTTTGAACCCTGGGTCGGGAAGATCCCCTGAAGGAAGGCATGGCAACCCATTCCAGTATTCTTGCCTGGAGAATCCCCATGGACAGAGGAGTCTGGCGAGCTGCAGATCGTGAAATTGCAAAGAGTTGGACATGACTGAGCAACTAAGCACAGCACAGCACAGCATATATATATATATATATATAACTGAATCACTTTGCTGTACACCTAACTAATACAACATTATAAATCAACTATGCTTTAAAAAAAAAAAAGAATAACCTGATCTTGTTGACATTTTTGAGGCTCTGGACCAAGCTGTACCTGAAGCCCCTGAACTTTTCCCTTATGTAAACCCACCAAACAAATAAATAGATCCCTTTTGCTTAAGCAGGTTTAGGTGAATTTCATATTACTTAAAGCTAAAAGAGTTCTAATTGATCCCCACCCCCCCCCCCCACCACAACACACACACACACACACTCTGCCAAAGTACCAGCCTTGAGCCAACTCCTTAGGAATATCCACAATGAAGTCAACAGAGGGCCTTCTCTCTGGTATAACAGTTCTTCAGAGTCCCATGAGAAGGCAAGTCTCCCAAATCATTCATTTTACAGATGGTGACCCAGAGGGACAACTAACCAACAGCTCAGAATACACAGCATAGACCTAGACACCTATTATGAGGGGACTCCCTAATCTCCCCAAATCTCAGTCTTTTTTTTTTTTTTTTTTTCATTTTTATCATTTAATGAAATTACTAAATCAGGAATTTAGAATGCTGTGCTTAAACTTTCTTTAATTAGAAATAGAAATAGGAAAGTGGGCACGACCCTTGGAAACAGTGGTTTTTTTTTTTTTTTTCTTATTTGACAAGATATATTTAATATTCTTACTTGCAATACTGCTGCTCTCAATTGTATTTCTTTTTTTTTTTTTTTTCAATTTTAATTTAAAAAAATTATACATGTGTTCCCCATCCTGAACCAAATCTCAGTCTTAAGTCCATAGAAGCCAGTTTGAGGATGTATAGCTAGAAACAAACTGATCACGTGGCTGAGGCAACTCAACCAAGAACATACATTGTCTATATAGAGTTCGAGAAACTAACCTCGGTCTATTATAAAATTCTTCCTGGCATCCTAATGATGGTCCTTGCTCTTGACTAGGCTTCAAAGTGTAGAAAGCATGACTCAAACTTAAATGGAGCTACCTTCTTTCCCAAGATATGGAGGGGGTTTCTTTCAGAGATGCAGTCAGTTCTGTCATTCCAAGGACTGAAGACCTAGACCAGAGAGAATGACTTGAGGGCAGGATCCAATTCTGAGAAATCCTACTTGAAGGTGTTAACAGTAACAATGACTCAGGGTCACGTGAATTAGAAACTGCTCAGAGACAGAGCAGATGGGATCATTCCCCAATAGACTCTGAGAACAGCTTGCAAGCCCTCTATCAGTCCTGAGCTGCTAAGTCAGCTACACAGGTGGATAATCATGGCACAAGTGGAGAGACTTGCTCAGGCACATGGAGCCCCTGTTGTATTTATGGCACCATATGACAACCGTGGGATGCCTCACCCTACATGGAATCTCACTGTTTTTACCCACAGTCAGAACAATGGGTTTCCTAGAATGGTCCCAGATTCAAATACGCTGTCCAGTTGTCAGGCTCCATGTTCACATTTGGGTTTCTGAGATAGTAGGGCCCACTGATGCCTGGGCAAGACTCTGTTGCCTGTAGGGCCAAGGGTCTGGTATTGCATATACCTTGCAGACCCTGGTGCCCCCTACAAACCCAAGCTCAGCAGAATTGTTAGCAATGGATGGGGATGTCATTCCTGAATCACTTTTGGAATTGGGTTGGCAAGTATTTGCAGTCTAAGAAATAAGTTGAGATATTGCCTTGAATCTCTCTCTCCTCCAGGTCTGAGCTTCTGCACACAAGCATCACTGCCCACTGACACGCTACTCACATGCAGCCCAGATCAGGCACCATACCTTTGGCCTGCCTCTAGAACAGGGGTCTGTAAACTGTTTGTGTACAGGGTCAGACTGAATATTTTAGACATTGTGGTCCGTAGGTCCATATGGTCTCTTGCAGCTGTTCAACTCTGCCTTGTAATGTGAAAATAGCCAGAAACAATATGTAAATTAATGGGCTTGGCTGTGTTCCTATATGAACACTGAAATTCGAATTTCATTTAATTTCTACTTGTCATGAAATATTATTCTTCTTTAATTTTGTTTTGAAGCATTAAAAAATGTAAAAACTATTCTTAGCTGATGGGCTATTCAAAATAGCCAGAGGGCCAGATCCCTCCAGTCGTAGTTTGCTAATTCCCTGTTCTAGAATGCCCTGTCCTGGGCCCAGACTCCCAGAGTCACTGAGGCAGTCATGTCCTGCAGAAATGTGGGTGGTAATAAAGTGACCAACCCTTCTGATTTGCCCAGAACTGAGGGGTTTCCCAGGATGTGGGATTTTGGGTGCTAAAACCAGGACAGTTGGTCACCCTAGGTAGTAATCAATCACCCAAGGAGATGGTAGCAGGAAGCAGCTGGCCAGGGTTCCAGAATGGCCCCTTAGAGCCTGCCCCATGCACTGCCTTGTCTTGTGGTTTGTGGTGGGGCCTTGTCCCACCCGGCTTGGCCCTCAGCAGTGAGACACCCCCTCCTCCAAGCAAGAAGACTTCTGTGGTCTGGGTGCTCTCAAAAGGCAGGAAGTTGAATCATCAGCTCTGGTAACGTCTCCGTCATCCTGTGGGTCCAGGCCCAGGGGGACTGACTCCACACTTTGTTTTCTGCTTTTTCTGAAAGTGAAGCTCCAAAAGGAGGCTTCTATTGAAGTTTCTGAAGGAAAGAAAGCTTACATCAGGTAGGGAGGAGAGCTGGGTGGCAGGTCCGTTGGGGCTCTCACTCAACTTTGGCCTGAGCTTTCTGTGTGACCTTCAATTATTTTCTCACCCTCTGTTTCTTGGCTTTGGCTTCTACCACAGAAATGCTGATTCTTGAAATCCCCTTGAATTAGGAGTGTGGTGGCCAAAGAGACAGCATCCTAGTTTTCTGGAAGAGTTATTCTAGCTTAATGACCAGGGATGCAGGATACTCAGACACACATCCTTGTCTCCCATTCACCTGGAAGCAGGACCTGACCACCTTACCCCGGTTCAGACTTTAGGAACGTGACCAGACTGGACTTGAGGAGCTGAAAGAGAGGGGCAAAGTAGCCCACCAGGCTCCTCTGTCCATGGAGTTTCCCAGGAAGAATACTGGAGCATGTTGCCACTTCCTACTCCAGAGGATCTTCCTGACCCAGGGGTTGAACTCACCATCTCTTGCATTAGTAGGTAGATTCTTCACCCCTGTGCTGCCTGGGGAGCCCTACAGGTAATAACAATGATACCCTCTACTACCTGCTCTTTATTAATGCCAGCCCCTGGGTGATCTCATTTGATCTTCACAATGACCCTTCAAGATAAGGACTATCATTATTTCCATTTTATTTATTTATTATTCTTTTTGGCCGTACCACATGGCTTGTGGGATCTTAGTTCCTCGACCAAGGGTTGAACCCGGGCCTCTGGCAGTGGAGGTTCAGAGTCCTAACCACTGGGCCACCAGGAAAGTCCTCATTATTTTCATTTTATAAGTGAAGTAAATAAGGTACAGAGAGGTCAAGTACCTTGCCCATGTTCAAACAGCTACCAAATGGTGGAGTAGGCATTAACCGCTTTGTTAGACTGAAGCTTTGAGGTTCAGGGGCTGTGGGCTGAACTCAGGAAGCCCACAGATGGCAGTGGGGAGGGATGAGCTTCCCAGAGGAGTCTAGGGTAGGGTTGGGGGAGTAAGTTTCTTCCTCCCTAATATTGCTCAAAGACCTCCAGCGGACACTTAGAAGCCTGGGGTGTGCCGGGCTAGAGGATCATGCTCCTGGAGGAGGGAGATGATAACCCACAGATTCTCCAGATGGTCTCCATGGGCCTGGTAAGGAAACGATGCATGGCAGGGTTTGCTGTAGAACAGGAGCAAAGAACAAAGATAGCTGGCTTTGCTCCAAAGGTACCCCCAGATGGTCTGTACACTCCTGCTGGCCTTGTGCATGAGGTGCCATACTCAGGGCTCAGACCATGGGCCACAGGGTCCAGGCCATGCCTTGCTTGGTCTCCCTCTTTCTCTGCAGGAAAAGAGGAAAGTGGGAAATGGGCAGGTCTAACCAGGCTTAGAGAGGACCAAGCCCAAGATGGGCCAGTAGGGCCACTGACAGGATGTGCTTCCTGGAGTGGAGGTAGCCCCACCAAAGGTGTCCTCAGTTACCCATCAGGTAGACAGTCCTGGGGAAAGACACAACCCAACTGTCCTGGCCACTAACTGGGCCCCCAACATGGGCTTAAGCTAGGACTAGAGATGCCTTCTCTGATCAGCAACCAGGTTCCAGGCCAGCCTCAGCTAAACCCCTGAGCATACCTTACCGTCTTTGGGGCACCATGAAATTCTCTACAAAGCCCTTAATCTAAAAAGGGTTTATTGATGTCCACTGTCCTCAGATGGTAAAGAATACACCTGCAATACACAAAACTCGAGTCCGATCCCTGGGTTGGGAAGATCCCCTGGAAAAGGGCATGGCAACCCACTCCAGTATTCTTACCTGGAAAAGTCCATGAACAGAGGAGCTTGGTGGGCTATAGTCCATGGGGTCGCAAAGAGTAGAACACAACTGTGCAACTAACACACACACACACACACACACACACACACACACACACTGTGAGCAGTGACTGGATTAGTAAGAGTAGGGATTTTAGAAGCTTCATTAGCTTAAGGACCTACTAGGGGCCAGGCCTGACCAATGTCTTGGGGTGGAGGGAAGGGGTGTGGAATCTGGGTGCAGGGACTGAGGCTACCCTCCTGACACTTGGACCGCTGCTCCCCGCTGCCTCTCCTGCCGCCTAGGCCTCAGGAGCCAAACTCTCCTTGCAGACATTTGACTTCTATTACCTGGCTATTTTAGGCAGCCCTGCTGAGCTAGACTTGATTATGGCAAACTGAAATAGTTCCTTATTAGACGTGGCTGGCTTATCCTTCCAAGAGAACCTTTTTAGGACCCTTGAGATCTTGTGGTGAGAATGGCCCTCATCCTACCCTCCAGTCCTTCTGGGATGAATGGAATAGCAGTCCAGTCTCGTCCATAGCCTCTGCACAGAAGCTGAGTTCCATGGACACATGTGGGGCTGAGGGCCAGGGGCAGCAACAGTACTTCTAGCCAGAACTTGGCTCTGCCCTCTTCCCTGTCCCCAGCTCCTCCTCCACAGAAAAAAGAGCAGAACAGGATTGGCAGGTTGAGGACACTGTGGGACTGTGCCTGAGGAGAGACAGTTCTGGGACTCTCCGTGCTTCCTGCAAGTGTCAGCCTGGGTGTGGAGCTGGGAGGCCCTAGTCCTTCCCCGTCCAAAGGTCACTAACAGCCCAGGGGCTGCGTGTGGAGGGGGCTGTTCTTCAGTCTGGGAGGTGCAGGACAAAGGAGGGCGGGCTGCAGAGAAGGAAGAGGCTGAGCTTAGTGCATATCTCAGGTCTTGAGTGCATCTCAGCCTGGGCTGAGCCACAGGGCTTCCCTCTGGTTTCCCCCACCCCCAAGCCTGGACAAAGCTCTGAAGAATAGCCCGTCTTTAGCTCTTCCTGCTCCTGGGTGGCAAGTCTGCTGTAGGACTTGAGTGGGATAACACCAGGCTGCCAGGCTCCAGAGGCCAAGTCATGCCCAGCTACTCCTATCAGACAGTCACTACCCTGCAAGGCATGTGTCCCCATCAGGGATAAGTGCTGTCAGACTTGCCAGTTCTGGAATTTCTTACCCAGGGCAGTCCATGAAGAAAATGGGGATTGGGTCAGAGAGCCCTTTTGAAGCCCCTCAACTTGCCTCAGGTAGCCAGGGCTCCACTGTCACCTTGGTCACTGGTGGGGCCAAGTGGGCTCCATGGGGATCCAAGTGGTGAGAGTGGGGGCCAACCTCAGAACTCCAAGGGAGCTCCTGGAAGATGCATTGTGTCCAGAGTAAGGGAGACCATGGCAATCAGGGCTGTCGGTGTGGGGTGGTTCTGCTCAGAGGTGCGGGGAGCCCTGTCTTGGGACAGTGAGGGATGGTGAGGAGAGAGTTTGGAAACGGCCGAGGGGCTGGCCTCCAGGCCTTCACCTGGGCGCTGTGTTGTAGACTAAACAGCACGCAGTTAGACCATGCGACTCTCAAGAGATCAGAGGAAGGAGCCTGCACTTGCAGGTCAGTGCCTGAGAGCACTTCTTGAAGACGTGGGTGTGCCAATAAAGAAAGAAAAACTACTCGGACTGAGGGGCTGTGGGAGCAAGAGTCTGGAGGTGGGAACATACCAGACAGGTGTTAGGACCCAGGAGAAGCCCAAGGGAAATGTGTACAAAGGTTGTGGGTGAGGAGATGGCAAACAGTGGAACGCTCTGGCCCTGAGCTCCATGCCCTTCCAAGCCTTTGACCACTGTTAGGGGGTGAATTGTGTCCCCACAAAAAAATATACTGAAGCTATAACCCACCCCCCTACCTGTGAACGTGACCTTATTTGGAAATAAGGTCTCTGCAGATATAGTTAGGATGACGTCATTAGGGTGGGCCCCAGTCCAATACGATGTGGATGCTTGTAAGAAGAGGGAAATTTGGACAGAGACGCAGGCAGACGAGAAGAACACCACGCGGAGACACACAGACACAGAAGGAAGACAGACTTGTGAAGACGAAGGCAGAGATTGCAGGTGTGCAGCCACAAACCAAGGAACAGAGAGCGGGAAGGAGGGAGCCCAGCCCCGCCAACACCTTGAGTTCAAACTTCTAGCCTCCAGAACTGCAAGAGAACAAATTTCTGTTGTTTTAAGCCACCAAGTTTGTGGCACTTGGTTATGGCAGCCCCAGAAGACTAAAGCACCAGGCTGACCCTGCTGCCTGGATCGCCTTTCCTTCCTGTCTAGACCCTTCCAGCTAGCCTGCTCACTGCCTTTGAGTGTACTACCTGCTCCACGGTGCAGAGTCTAATGTGACTTCTCTGAGTCACCTGATGCCGAGCCCTCATCCAGTAGACCTGTAAAGTTTGATAGCCAGCTTACCTCCCAGACTAGACTGTTAGCTCCTTCAGGGCAAGGCTGGCAGCATGGGGCTTGGTACATGGTGGGTGCTCAGTCAGTGTGAAGTAAATGGAGAGGTCATCGAGACTGGCACGTGCCATCTGTTCCTCCACAGCCTAGCCCAGCTCAGGTGGGCACAGAGCTGCCCAGAGAGGTTACAGCATCATCCATGCAGACTGCTTTCAGCTCCTCCACTTTCCAGTTCCCTCCTGGTCCCACCTAAGTCTGAAGAACTTGGGGAAATTCCTAACTTTCTCTTTCAATCGGGCCACTGGCCCTAGGAGTTTGCCACAATGTAAAACTGCTCAGGTCCCTCCAACAAGGGGACTGTGTCTGTGGCTCGATGACTCATGCACACTGATCCATCCCGCAGCATTGGGCGGGACCCAGGGCTGGGGATCATGCCAGCCAGCGCAGGCTAGGAGCTTGGACGTCCTGTTGCCCCAGCCCAGTCCCGGGAACGGAGTGTTCTCAAGGCTGCAGGACAAAAATATGGAAGCAGGGAATCAACTCTCATTTGAACTGAGACCTGAGTGACAAAAAGGAGCCCAAAGAGAAAACAGTGAGTTCAAAGGCCCTGAGGTAGGAATGAGCTTGGCATGATGAGAGACTGAACAGAAGGCAGTGGAGGCTGAAGCGTGGTGAAAGAGAGGTCAGTGAGAGGACATGTGATTAGACTGGGCCCACGTGGATAATCCAGGATAATCCCTCCATCTCAGGTTCTTAATTTAATCATATCTTCAAAGTCTTTATTGCTATATAAGTAACATGTTGCAGGTTCTGGGGAACACAACATAGCCATCTTTAGGGGGCATTATCCTGCCTGACAGTTAAGTCTCTCTGCCTCCTGTCTGTCTCTTTCACTCTTTCACTTCATTTCTGTTTACCTTTCTACTTCCCTATGTGGATCTGGCCATGGATCTCTTGATCTGTAACCTAGCCACAATTTGTCTCTCTTCGTACCCCCTAACCAGTATCAGCAAGTTATTTATCAATCTATCATTCCTCCATGGCTTAATCTTTCAATCTAATAATTTCATCACCCCTCAGCCATCAATCTAATAAACTGACTTTTAAACTCAATCTATCATTCAGTGCCCTCTGTCCATGATGAATTATCAGTCATCTCGCTCCATATTTGCACATGTCACATATGTGAACATACTTTCTCAATGCCTGCAAATAAATTCAATTAGTACTCACTGAGTGCTTGTCTTCTGCCCAATTTCACGTTGTGTATCAGTGAGATAAAGGGCTGATGACAACCCCAGTAGTTATATTTGGATCTCTTTATCATCATCATCATCACTATCAATGCCATCATTGCCCAGTCCATGTACACTGTTCAAATCTTTTATCCACATAGAGACCATTTTGATTTATTTATTTTTGGCTGTGCTGGGTCTTTGTTGCTGCACATGGGCTTTCTCTAGTTGTGGCGAGGGAGGCTCCTCTTTCCTGTGGAGCACGGGCTTCTCCTTGTAGTGGCTCCTCTTGCTGCAGAGCACAAGCTCTAGAGTGTGGGCTCAGTAGTTGTGGCAAGAGGGTTTAGTTACCCTGTGGCATCTGGGAGCTTTCCAGGCCAGGGATCGAATCCATGTCCCCAGCATCGGCAGGCGTATTCTTAACCACTGGATCACCATGGAAGTCCCAGGGACCATTTTTAAATGAACTTTCCAGATAAATCCAAGGTGCTCTAGTCTGACTTTTGCTCACTAGCCATCCTATGTTTGCATAAATAATGCAGACTCATTTTAACTTGATCTTAGATAAAGTGTGGGTAGAAAAGTATATCTGCTGGGCAAGCATCTTATGCATCAAATAACAAATCCTAAAGTTATATGGAACTTGTTTTTAGGTTGTCTGGGCAAATAGCACAAAAGATGGGAACTCCAGAGATGTGGCATCAGGCATATATGGGCACACGCAGACACAATGACATGACACACACATACATACATATGTGGGTACACACAAGTGTACACATGTACACACAAGCACATGTGTACCCTCTCTCTCCCCTCTCTCCGTGCGTAGTGGCTCCTTCCTTCCCCCCAAACACACACAGGGCCAAAGCAGGCACTTCTGCACTGACTCATGTCCTGCCTCATCTTGCTTCCGGTCTAGGAATCTTACCTCCTATCTGGGTTTTGAGGTCTTCTGGGGCAAGAATGGTACCTGCTCTTCCTTGGGCCTACCCTTAAGTGTCCAGCCAAAGGACTGGACACTTAAGAGCTGCTTGCCTCTCCCTGAACTCTGAAAGCAGTTGGGGATCAGGGAGATAAGGAACTAGATGCCCAGTGGCAGAAGCTCTTCAGGGGAGTCCCCATTGCCAAACACAACTCCCCCTGCACCCTAGGAAACTGACTTTCCTGCCCTTACTGGATGTCAGGGTAATGCAAGATTTCCCTCTTCCATAGAACTCTCCTAGAGGAGCTGTGTTAGGTGGATAAGCTGCCTGGATGTGGCCTAGCTGCAGAGCAGTTTGACAAGAATACCTTTGTTTCTAAGCAGCTCTGTTGCACAGGCATCCAGCATCAATTCCTGTCCAAGCCTCTCCCCAGGGCGATGGCAGGGGATCCAGCACATTTGGAAGCAACTTGCGACCTGTTAGAGCTGCGGGTCCTAGATGTCCAGCAGTGATAGTGCCCAAGGTCACCTCAGGCTCACAAGTTTCTAAAGGTGGGATAGTTTATTCACTTGTGCCTGCAGGAGGCTCCCAAGGCAGCCACCTTGCACCCTGGAACACTTCCTGGCAATGGGAGGCTGGTCAAGGTCTGAACACCATTAATGAATCCTTGACTGTGGTGTAGCATCTCAGAGTCAGTTGACCTTACTGCTTCTGACTCCACACTGAGCCTTGATCCTATTTACATATTTGACACACACTCCGATGCAAATCCAGTGTATGTCCCTTTACATCTGTGGTATTCTCAGGGCTAGGACCCCGTGTAACACATCCCTATAGCCTGAAGCCAGGCCAGACCAACTATAGGAATTGTATACAGAACAGGTCTGCACCTGCACACACCCGCGTCCCACAGGCCAAGAGCCCAAGCCCTGGCCTCATGCACCGTCTACTTCTCTCACCCAAGCTAGAGCCCTCAGTCAGTGGGTTTCATTAACTGTGTAGGGCCCAGCAGGTATTGAATTTACCCCTACACTTGTTCCCTAAGGAGCCAGGCTGGACCAGGTCCCCTCAAGCCAGATGTGTTGGAAAGAAGAAGTACTCTATCTGTTAGAGGAGGAGGTTCCTCCCAGAAGCCATGCTGCTCAGAAACGTCTCTCTTCCCACCCTGGTTCCCAGGCACAGCCTGACTCATGCCCTAGTCTCAGCCAGCCAAAGGCTAAGTGGGGCTTTTCTGTGCCCTTTCTGGAGTTCAGCCTCCATGGGGGGAGCGTCTGGAATAGACTTAGAATCCCAGGCTGGCCAGCTGGAGAAGTCCAAACAGGCTCCAGCCCACCCAGAAGTCAGCACAGGGGCTAGACTAGAGAGCAGAAGTCTTGTCCCTGCCTGCCAAGACCATGGTCTAACCTTGGTTGGGCTGGAGGAGTCCATCCTTCCACCCCATTGATGCTTCTGCTCTTGGAGAATTCTGAGCTCCTGTGAGGCAACCAGCACTGCCCAAATGCAAAGGGCTCCTTGAAACTCCCCTGACTACCTCAGAGTCACCTCTTTCTCTCCAGCTCCACAGCCCTACCCCAGCCCCTGAACCCCTCCCCAACTTTACTCCTTTTGCATCAACATAGGCAACTGGTAATCACCAGACACTACATTTTTTTCTATGAAGCTGCGTATATCTGTGTGTCTGTGTTCAGTTTAAAATGTAGACTTCTGTAGGTATTTTTTTTTTAAGTAAATGAGATCATACTGTACATATTACCCTGAAACTTTCTTTTCGCTTAACACTTTTCTTGGGGCTCTTTCTACATCAGACGCACAAAACCACACAATGTTTTTTAGTACGCTGTCTTCTTTTTGCCCTTGGTTTATTTAGTGAGTTCTCTAGTGACAAACATTCAAGCTATTTCAAGTTTTTCAGTGTTACAAACAATGCTGTAATGATGCTCTTAAACAGATCCTCTTGTGCCCACATCAGAAGGTCTCTCTGAGGGAGATTCCTGGAAATTAACTTAACATTCTCGTCTTCTCCTTCCAATTTGGGGCAACCATAGGGCCTCACCTTTCATCCTCAAGAAGCATACTAGTATATTTTCCTGTACAAAGGGAGGTCTATAGTCCAGGTAGACACCACCCATCTCTCTAGAACATCCTCCATCCTCCCATCTCATGTGAATTTCCATCTATATGTAGTCCATCTCTAGGCCCTTTTAAAGAAACTGTCTTGACCAACTCACAGGCTCCTAGATAGCTTGTTTTTACCTTGACCTTCCCATCTATGGTTAAGGAGTTATTTTCCTAAATGGGACTAAATCCCTAGGAGACTGAATCTTGACCTGGAACTCACTGCCCTAAGATAGAGCCTTGTTTATATGCGTGCTTGTAAAGTACATGTTATTTCTAATAAAACCAAGTTACCTTCAGTGTGGCTATGAACTCATCAGTAAATGCATGGGAAGGGTCTTTGTAAGACTGTCACACTGACTGGGGGTGGAAGGTCGGATGGGACTTTGATTTATGAGAAACCCTGAAAAAAACAGAGTTTTTCTCACACTATTCAACTTGATTGGGACCCAGTGCCTTTGGTTCTTGGATTGGGCCAGGCCCCTCAGCTCTGAGTGGGGTGTCTTACACTTTGACTCTGGTCAAGCTGGCCCCTGACTTGGCTGGAGTTACTGCCTGCTGCCAGTTTCTGGGGAGGTGTTTCGAGGCCCCAGGGGTCTTATTTGCCCTCTGCCATCTGTGGCCACTGGACTGGAGCTGGAGTCTGAGAAGGGACAGGTGGCTTGGCTGGCACATCATCTAGACATCTCCTGGGTCTGGTCAGTACCATCTTGAAACCAGCTGGCGAGGGCTGCAGAGGGGTCCCTCTCCCCAGCATGTATTTGTGGCACCACAGAAAAAGCCAAGGCTGGATCCTGCCAGGTCAGTGTCTTCAGCCACAGACACAGCCTTAGGCAGCTTTCCTCTCTGTTCCAAACCCCAACTGCAGCCCCTGCTTAGAGTCTGGGAGGCAGAAGCTGCTGAATTTGTCCTCCCTTGAATGCAAAACTGTTCTGTGCACAGGGCTTGATGCAGAGTAGGCAGCCAGGAAATATTTATTGAATGGCCAACAGAATGAATGTTCACCCTCCCTTAGGGGCAGCCACCTAATGCCACTGTGTGTGGGAGGGTGAGAACTGGATTCCAGAAACAGAGGAGACGGAAGAAAGTGTGAACAAACCTCACTTCCGTCTATGTAATCTTCCCAGATTTCATTTTTCCCTTCAGGATTCCCAGGAATTCTTCAGGAACTCTATTGTTAGGTTAAGTGTTGTGATCCACTTTTCCTAAACCTCCATACCTGTGCTACTTCAGGCATGATCTGTGAACCAGCAGCAGCAGCATCATCTGGGAACTTGTTAGAAATGCAGAATATCAGGCCCCACCCCAGACCTAATGAGTCAGAATCTGCTCTTGGACAAGATCCCAGGTGTTTCATGTGCGCGTACATTAAGTACCACCTTACGCAGCTAGTGACTTCTCACCGGGCACAGAGGCTGGCTGCTAGAGAGCTACATCTGGGCTTCTGCCTACCTTGATGACTCAGACAAATTGTCAAGTCAGATATTGTTTTCTCTGCAGTCTGTGAATACTGTCTAGAACATAGTAGGCACTCAATAAAAATTCAATAAGTAAATATTGAATGATTATCATGCTATTTTCTCAATTTAGGGTGCCTACAGTATGCTGGACCTATGCTTCTGGACATAAATTGCAAGTTATTAGAAAGATTTTTTTGTCCCCAATAAGAGCTCCAGGAAGAATGGCTGTTATTGAATGAGCAATTAGTGAATGCCAGAGCAAAGCCTGGTACCATGTGGAAAGTTCTCAGTGTTTTTAAAATTGTGGTTCAAGGCCAAGGGCCTGAAGCATGACCTGCTGCTTGTTAAAAATGAAGATCCCTAGGCCCTGCCCCAGACCTGCCATTGAGAACCTTTGGGGATGAGGCCCTTAAATTTACATTTTTAACAAGCATCCCAGGCACTCTAAAGTTCGGGAATTATCACATCCTTAATTTTAGAGAAGGAAATTAAGGAAACAGATTTGTGCAGATTCACAGAACTGGTGGATAGGACTCAAACCCATGACTGCCTGAGTCTGGAATCCACAGTTTTAACCATATATCTATTATACTGGAAAAGCGAATGCCCAGGCTGGCTGTGTGTATTTAGCCACCTATATAATTTTGTGTGTATTTCCTATATTCACAAAAATTTGCTAGACTGTGAACTCTTAGGAAATCTTGGAAGTGGTGAATGTGTTTTATTTCTCTCAGTATCTGTAGCGTCCATTATCATGCATGGCATCTGGAATATTCTCAACAAAAGTAGTTTCAATTGAATTTCTCAGATCAGATCAGATCAGTAGCTCAGTCGTGTCCGACTCTTTGCGACCCTATGAATCGCAGTACGCCAGGCCTCCCTGTCCATCACCAACTCCCGGAGTTCACTCAGACTCACGTCCATCGAGTCAGTGATGCCATCCAGCCATCTCATCCTCTGTCGTCCCCTTCTCCTCCTGCCCCCAATCCCTCCCAGCATCAGGGTCTTTTCCAATGAGTCAACTCTTCGCATGAGGCGGCCAAAGTACTGGAGTTTCAGCTTTAGCATCATTCCTTCCAAAGAAATCCCAGGGCTGATCTCCTTCAGAATGGACTGGTTGGATCTCCTTGCAGTCCAAGGAACTCTCAAGAGTCTTCTCCAACACCACAGTTCAAAAGCATCAATTCTTTGACGCTCAGCCTTCTTCACAGTCCAACTCTCACATCCATACATGACCACAGGAAAAACCATAGCCTTGACTAGACGGACCTTTGTTGGCAAAGTAATGTCTCTGCTTTTGAATATGCTATCTAGGTTGGTCATAACTTTCCTTCCAAAGAGTAAGCGTCTTTTAATTTCATGGCTACAGTCACCATCTGCAGTGATTTTGGAGCCCCCAAAAATAAAGTCTGACACTGTTTCCACTGTTTCCCCATCTATTTCCCATGAAGTGGTGGGACCGGATGCCATGATCTTCGTTTTCTGAACGTTGAGCTTTAAGCCAACTTTTTCACTCTCCACTTTCACTTTCATCAAGAGGCTTTTGAGTTCCTCTTCACTTTCTGCCATAAGGATGGTGTCATCTGCATATCTGAGGTTATTGATATTTCTCCCGGCAATCTTGATTCCAGCTTGTGTTTCTTCCAGTCCAGCGTTTCTCATGATGTACTCTGCATATAAGTTAAATAAACAGGGTGACAATATACAGCCTCGACGAACTCCTTTTCCTATTTGGAACCAGTCTGTTGTTCCATGTCCAGTTCTAACTGTTGCTTCCTGACCTGCACACAGATTTCTCAAGAGGCAGATCAGGTGGTCTGGTATTCCCATCTCTTGAAGAATTTTCCACAGTTTATTGTGATCCACACAGTCAAAGGCTTTGGCATAGTCAATAAAGCAGAAATAGATGTTTTTCTGGAACTCTCTTGCTTTTTCTATGATCCAGCAGATGTTGGCAATTTGATCTCTGGTTCCTCTGCCTTTTCTAAAACCAACTTGAACATCAGGAAGTTCACGGTTCACATATTGCTGAAGCCTGGCTTGGAGAATTTTGAGCATTACTTTACTAGCGTGTGAGATGAGTCCAATTGTGCAGTAGTTTGAGCATTGTTTGGCATTGCCTTTCTTTGGGATTGGAATGAAAACTGACCTTTGCCAGTCCTATGGCCACTCGTACATAATTATCCATTTCTACAATCATGTATATACAGATTACCTCTCATTTTCAGGTAGTATCTTGAAATCAGCTATAACAACTATAAGTGTTCCCACTCTTCACTTGTTCAAACTTGTGCCTGTGCCACTCCATTGATATGGCTTTTGTCAAGATCTCCAGTGGCTTGCATGTAGCTGAACCTGATGATCACTTGTCAGTCCTTATCTTACCTGACCCCTTGGCAGCTTTGGACATTGGGCTTTCCTCTGTCCTAAAATTCTCTTCATTTGGCTTCCAGGACATTCCTTCTATCTCTGAATGCTACTGCTCCTTTTTTCATTTTTTTTTTCCAATTCTTTTTTATTTTCAGTGTGAGAAAATACATATAAATTTTACTGTCTTAACCTTTTTTAAGTATACAGTTCAGTGATATTAAGTACATTCACATTGTTGTGCAACCATCACCACCATCCATCTTCAGAACTCTTTCATTTTGTAAAATTGAAACTCTATATCCGTTAAACAATAACTCCCCATTTTCCCCTTTCCCCAGCCCCTGGCAGCCACCGTTCTACTTTTTGTCTCTATGAATTTCACCACTCTAGGTATCTCATACAAGTGGAATCATGCAACATTTATCTTTTTGTAACTGGCTTATTTCAGTAGCATAGGAACCTCAAGGTTCGTCCATGTGGTAGCATATTGCAGAATTTCCTTCCTTTTTAAATTTGAAAAATATTCCATTATATATATATATGTATGTATATGTATACACACACACTTCATGGGAAATAGATGGGGAAACAGTGGAAACAGTGTCAGACTTTATTTTGGGGGGTCCAAAATCACTGCAGATGGTGATTGCAGCCAAGACGCTTACTCCTTGGAAGGAAAGTTATGACCAACCTAGATAGCATATTCAAAAGCAGAGACATTACTTTGCCAACAAAGGTCCGTCTAGTCAAGGTTATGGTTTTTCCAGTGGCCATGTATGGATGTGAGAGTTGGACTATAAAGAAAGCTGAGCACTGAAGAATTGATGCTTTTGAACTGTGATGTTGGAGAAGACTCTTGAGAGTCCCTTGGACTGCAACCAGTCCATCCTAAAGGAGATCAGTCCTGGGTGTTCATTGGAAGGACTGATGCTAAAGCTGAAACCCCAATACTTTGGCCATCTCATGGGAAGAGTTGACTCATTGGAAAAGACCCTGATGCTGGGAGGGATTGGGGGCAGGAGGAGAAGGGGACGACAGAGGATGAGATGGCTGGATGGCATCACCGACTCGATGGACGTGAGTTCGAGTGAACTCCGGGAGTTGGTGATGAACAGGGAGGCATGGTGTGTTGTGATTCATGGGGTCGCAAGGAGTAGGACACAATTGAGCGACTGAATTGAACTGATACACACACACACACACTCATACATACCACATTTTGCTTATCCATTCATACATCAATGGATATTGGGTTTCTTCCACATTTTAGCTATTGTGAATAATGCTGTTGTGAACATAAGTGTACAAATACCTGTTCAAGATCTTGCTTTCAATTCTTTGAGTACACACCAAAAATGGAATTGCTGGATCATACGGTAATTCTGTCTTTAATTTTTTGAGAAATGGCCGTACTGTTTTCCACACTGGTTGTACTATTTTACATTCCTATCAACAATACACAAGTGTTCTACTTTCTCCACATTCTTGTCAACACTTGTTGTTCTTGTTTTTTTTCAATAGTAGCTATCCTAATGGATGTGAGGCAGTACCTCAGTGTAGAATTTCCTTAATGATGAGTGATGTTGAGCATCTTTTCATGTGCTTATTGGTCATTTGCATTTCTTCTTTGGAGAAATACTGGAATACTTTTTTTTTAACAACAGCTTGCTTCTTCATCTTCCAGACCTCTTAACCTTGCAGTGCCCAAGGATGCCATCCTTGGACCTCTTCTCTTTCTACACCTACCTTCTTGGTGATTCAGACATCACTTGTTGTTGTTGTTCAGTTACTAAGTTGTGTCTGACTCTTTGTGACCCCATGGTCTGCAGCACACCAGGCCTCCCTGTCCCTCACCATCTCACGAAGTTTGCCCAAGTTCATATCCATTGCATTGGTGATGCCATTCAGCCATTTCATCCTCAGATGCCCTCTTCTCCTTCTGCCCTCAATCTTTCCCAACATCAGGGACTTTACCACTGAGTTGGCTGTTCGCATCAAATGACCAAATTACTGGAGCTTCAGCTCCAGCATCAGTCCTTCCAACGAATATTCAGGGTTGATTTCCCTTAAGATTGACTGGTTTCATCTCCTTGCTGCCCAAGGGATTTTCAGGAGTCCTCTCCAGCACCACAGTTCAAAGGCATCAATTCTTTGGCGTTTTGCCTTCTTTACAGTCCAGCTCTCATAACTCTACATGACCCCTGGGAAGACCATAGCCTTGACTATACAGATCTTTGTCAGCAGAGTAATGTCTCTGCTTTTCAACACACTGTCTAGATTTGTCATGGCTTTCCTGCCAAGAAGCAATCGTCTTCTGACTTCATGGCTGCAGTCACCGTCCGCAGTGATTTTAGAGCCCAAGAAGAAAAAATCTGTCACTACTTCCACCTTTTCCTTTTTTATTTGCCATGAAGTAATGGCAAACATCACTGTAGCTTTAAATACTATCTACCTGGTGATGACTCTCAAGAGATATCTTCCCCAGACCTCGCCCCTGGGCTGAGGTTGCATTTCAAGCTGCTTACAGGATGGCTGCACTTAGATATCTAATATGCACCTCAAGCTTAGCATGTCTTATGCTGAGCTCCTTATACTTCCTTCAAATCTACTCCTTTCACAGTTTCCCCTATCTAGGTTCATCGCAGTTCCCTCTTTGCAATGGTTCAAGGCAAAACTCTTGTCATCTTTGACTTCTTGTTTTCTCACACCCCATCAAAAAATCCCTGTCAGAGCTCTCCTCAAACTACATATGGAATTTGACCACTTCCACTGATATAACACTCTAGTCCAAGTTAAAACATCATCTCCCACCTGTTTTATTATGATGAACTTCTAATGGATCTTCCTGCTTCAGCCTTTCCCCTTCAGTTTGTCCTTCATCTGGCAGAAGGGTGACCTGTGCAATCGAGTGTCAGAATATACCTTTTTTCTTCTCATAATCCTCCATATTATTTCTAGCAAAAGCCAAATTCCTAACAATGCCGTATATAATCTCTTCCTTGTATGTGTACATACTAAGCACATTCCTGCCTGAAAGTTTTTGCACTTGTTTGTCTCTGTGTAGAGAAAGTGGTCCTTAATCTTTATTTCATGCCATGGACCTCTTTGGCAGCCTGTGATGCCTGTAGACTCTGAATATCTTTAAATCCATAAAATAAGCTTCAGAAATTATAAAAACCAACTATAATGAAATGTTGTTGTTGTTTAGTTGCTAGGTCATGTCTGACTTTCTCAAACCCATGGACTATAGCCCGCCAGACTTCTCTGTCCATGGGATTATTCAGGCAAGAATACTGAAATGAGCAGCCATTTCCTTCTCTGAGGGATCTTCCCAACCCAGGGATCGAACCTGCATCTCCTGCAGTGGCAAGCTCCCCTGGGCTCAGTGGTAAAGAATCTGCCTACCAATGCAGGAGATGCAGGTTCGATCCCTGGGTCAGGAAGATCCCCCAGAGAAGGGAATGGCTACCCACTCTAGTATTCTTCCCTAGGAAATCTCATGGAGAGATGAGCCTGGTAGGCTACAGTCTATGGAATCTCCTCCTCCCCACCCCCAAAGAAAAGACCCTCAAAATATTTTTTAAATGTGTAATATATATGTTTCATATGAATCCATTAAATGACAAGCGCTAACAGCATAATTTTGAGATAGTGATGAGTGTTATGATATTTTAAGGTATTTGCAACAACTATAATGTGATATGAAAATATCTGTGATTTCTATTGGCAACAATATCATAGGTGCTGTGATTTTCTGTCTGCTTTCATAATCAAAGAACATGCCAAATTTTAACTAGTGAAAATTAAAATATAATATTTGTTTACCATCTAAAGTCAAGACTCCCTGAATTCTATCCTCAGACCTCTGGAGGGAGGTGTCTATGACTTCACATTAAGAATTCCTAGCAAAAAAAAAAAGAATTCCTAGCTTAAAGTCAAAAATCTCTCTCGGTAAATGTCACATTGTACTTGAAAATATGTGGGTTATTTTCAAATATCTTTTGATATTGATTTCTAACATAATTCCACAGTGAAAAGAGAATAGACTCTGTATGATTTCAATACCTGTGGACCATGAAATTTTTGCACCTTATTTTATGTCCCTGGATATGTTCCAGTGTGTCCTGGTTTGCAGTCTGTGGGAACTTGAATTTGTATCCTGCTGTCATGTGAAAATTGTATAAATCTTAACTATGCTGAATTGGCTAATAGTGCTTTTCAGATCTCCTATATCCTCTACTTTTCTGTCTATTCATTCTATTAATTTTTGAGAGTTTGATATTGAAACTCCAACTAAATATCTTAATTTATCTACTTAAAAAAGAACTGTACTATATAGTGGAACTATATGTAACTTTGTTGTATATTTTCCAGTTCAATTCAGTTCAGTCGCTCATCGTGTCCGACTCTTTGTGACCCCATGAATCGCAGCACACCAGGCCTCCCTATCCATCACCAACTCCCAGAGTTTACCCAAACTCATGTTCATTGACTCGGTGATGACATCCAGCCATCTCAACCTCTGTTGTCCCCTTCTCCTTCTGCCCCCAAACCCTCCCAGCATCAGGGTCTTTTCCAATGAGTCAACTCTTTGCATGAGGTGGCCAAAGTACTGGAGTTTCAGCTTCAGCATCAGTCCTTTCAATGAACATCCAGGACTGATCTCCTTTAGGATGGACTGGATGGATCTCCTTGCAGTCCAAGGGACTCTCAAGAGTCTTCTCCAACACCACAGTTCAAAAGCATCAATTCTTCGGCGCTCAGCCTTCTTCACAGTCCAACTCTCACATCCATACATGACCACTGGAAAAACCATAGCCTTGACTAGACGGACCTTTGTTGGCAAAGTAGTGTCTCTGCTTTTGAATATGCTATCTAGGTTGGTCATAACTTTCCTTCCAAGGAGTAAGTGTCTTTTAATTTCATGGCTGCAATCACCATCTGCAGTGATTTTGGAGCCCCCAAAAATAAAGTCTGACACTGTTTCCACTGTTTCCCCATCTATTTCCCATGAAGTGGTGGGACCAGATGCCATGATCTTCATTTTCTGAATGTTGAGCTTTAAGCCAACTTTCTCACTCTCGTCTTTCACTTTCATTAAGAGGCTTTTTAGTTCCTCTTCACTCTCTGCCATAAGGGTGGTGTCATCTGCATATCTGAGGTTATTGATATTTCTCCCGGCAATCTTGATTCCAGCTTGTGTTTCTTCCAGTCCAGCGTTTCTCATGATGTACTCTGCATAGAAGTGAAATAAGCAGGGTGACAGTATACAGCCTTGACGTACTCCTTTTTCTATTTGGAACCAGTCTGTTGTTCCATGTCCAGTTCTAACTGTTGCTTCCTGACCTGCATATAGGTTTCTCAAGAGGCAGGTCAGGTGGTCTGGTATTCCCATCTCTTTCAGAATTTTCCACAGTTTATTGTGATCCACACAGTCAAAGGCTTTGGCATAGTTAATAAAGCAGATAGATGTTTTTCTGGAACTCTCTTGCTTTTTCCATGATCCAGCGGATGTTGGCAATTTGATCTCTGGTTCCTCTGCCTTTTCTAAAACCAGCTTGAACATCTGGAAGTTCACGGTTCACGTATTGCTGAAGCCTGGCTTGGAGAATTTTGAGCATCACTTTACTAGCATGTGAGATGAGTGCAATTGTGCAGTACTTTGGGCATTGTTTGGCATTGCCTTTCTTTGGGATTGGAATGAAAATTGACTTTTTCCAGTCCTGTGGCCACTGCTGAGTTTTCCAAATTTGCTGGCATATTGAGTGCAGCACTTTCACAGCATCATCTTTCAGGATTTGGAATAGCTCAACTGGAATTCCATCACCTCCACTAGCTTTGTTCATATTGATGCTTTCTAAGGCCCACTTGACTTCACATTCCAGGATGTCTGGCTCTAGACGAGTGATCACACCATCGTGATTATCTGGGTCGTGAAGATCTTTTTTGTACATTTCTTCTATGTATTCTTGCCACCTCTTCTTAATATCTTCTGCTTCTGTTAGGTCCATACTATTTCTGTCCTTTATCGAGCCCATCTTTGCATGAAATGTTCCCTTGGTATCTCTAATTTTCTTGAAGAGATCTCTAGTCTTTCCTATTCTGTTGTTTTCCTCTATTTCTTTGCATTGATTGCTGAGGAAGGCTTTCTTATCTCTCCTTGCTATTCTTTGGACTCTGCATTCAGATGTTTATATCTTTCCTTTTCTCCTTTGCTTTTCACTTCTCTTCTTTTCACAGCTATTTGTAAGGCCTCCCCAGACAGCCATTTTGCTTTTTTGCATTTCTTTTCCATGGGGATGGTCTTGATCCCTGTCTCCTGTACAATGTCACGAACCTCATTCCATAGTTCATCAGGCACTCTATCTATCAGGTCTAGGCCCTTAAATCTATTTCTCACTTCCCCTGTATAGTCATAAGGGATTTGATTTAGGTCATATCTGAATGGTCTAGTGGTTTTCCCTACTTTCTTCAATTTAAGTCTGAATTTGGCAATAAGGCATTCATAATCTGAGCCACAGTCAGCTCCCAGTCTTGTTTTTGCTGACTGTACAGAGCTTCTCCATCTTTGGCTGCAAAGAATATAATCAATCTGATTTCAGTGTTGACCATCTGGTGATATCCATGTGTAGAGTCTTCTCTTGTGTTGTTGGAAGAGGGTGTTTGCTATGACCAGTGTGTTCTCCTGGCAAAACTCTATTATTAGCCTTTGCCTTGCTTCATTCTGTACTCCAAGGGCAAAGTTGCCTGTTACTCCAGGTGTTCCTGACTTCCTACTTTTGCATTCCAGTCCCCTATAATGAAAAGGACATCTTTTTTGGGTGTTAGTTCTAAAAGGTCTTGTAGGTCTTCATAGACCCATTCAATTTCAGCTTCTTCAGCGTTACTGGTTGGGGCATAGACTTGGATTACTGTGGTACTGAATGGTTTGCCTTGCAAATGAACAGAGATCATTCCGTCGTTTTTGAGATTGCATGCAAGTACTGCATTTCTGACTCTTTTGTTGACCATGATGGCTACTCCATTTCTTCTAAGGTATTCTTGCCCACAGTATTAGATATAATGGTCATCTGAGTTAAATTCACCCATTCCAGTCCATTTTAGTTCGCTGATTCCTAGAATGTTGACATTCACTCTTGCCATCTCCTGTTTGACCAGTTCCAATTTGCCTTGATTCATGGACCTAACATTCCAGGTTCCTATGTAATATTGCTTTTTACAGCATCAGACCTTGCTTCTATCACCAGTCACATCCACAACTGGGTATTATTTTTGCTTTGGCTCCATCTCTTCATTCTTTCTGGAGTTATTTCTCCACTGATCTCCAGTAGCATATTGGGCACTTACCGACCTGGGGAATTCCTCTTTCAGTATCCTATAATTTTGCCTTTTCATACTGTTCATGGGGTTCTCAAGGCAAGAATACTGAAGTGGTTTGCCATTCCCTTCTCCAGTGGACCACATTCTGTCAGATCTCTCCACCATGACTCGTCCGTCTTGGAGATTTTCCAAGTCTCCTGTAAATGTGTTATCATAGTTTCATAATTTAAAAAATAAAAAAGTGAAGGGCTGGAAAAAGATTTTCCATGCAAATTGGGACCAAAAGAAAGCAGGAGTCACAATACTCGTATCAGATAAATTAGACTTTAAAACAAAGGCTGTGAAAAGAGACAAAGAAGGTCACTACATAATGATCAAAGGATCAATCCAAGAAGAAGATATAACAATTATAAATATATATCCACCCAACATGGGAGCACCGCAGTATGTAAGACAAATCCTAACAAGTATGAAAGGAGAAATTAACAATAACACAATAATAGTGGGAGACTTTAATACCCCACTCACACTTATGGATAGATCAACTAAACAGAAAATTAACAAGGAAAAAAAAAAAAAAAAACATGTATCTATAAAGCTCACTAAAGCAAAGCACAGTAAAATGAGGTATGGCAATAAAAGGCATTAAATTTATCAAATAAAAAATAAATAAAGTGCTGAAAAATTAAAGCTGTCAATTCTGTAATAGATATTCATTGAAAGTATCTTTTTTGAAATGGGAGTGAAAACACCTTCAGAGAAATGAAAGCTAAGGAAGCATGCACGAGCTATAAAAAATGATAAAGTCCTTTATGAATGATGATAATATCAAAACAAAACTGGGAAATACAGGAAGGAGTAAAGAGCACTACTAACAGTCAATACATGGATAAACATTAGAAACTATTCTCTTTTCTTAATTTCTTCATGGTAAACTATCAACATTATATTGTGAAATTTTTCAGAAAAAAAAAAAAATATGGTATGACATAGTTCTGTCTTAGATATTATGCAAGTGGGATGAATACTGAAAATAACTAAAGTACCTCATGGTAAAAAAAAAAAAAAATAAAGACAGAGATAAACTATAAAAAAAAAAAAGAATTTCTACTAAATTAAAAGTTTTTCTTTCAAAGTTGTGAAATTGCAATGTTGTGGTTAAAATAGACCAAGTCAAAATTTCAAAAAAAAAAAAAAAAAAAAAAAAAAAAAAAGAATCCCTAGCTCAGAATGCTCTTCCTCCATAAACCCTCACAACTCATTCCTTCATCTCCTTTTACTCAAAAGCTATCTTCTCAGCAAGATTTTCCCTGAGGACTCTATTTAAATTGCATCCTCACATTCCCTATCCCCCTTTCTACTTAATTCTTCTCCATGGTACCTACTAACCTTCAAATATAAGTTTTTTTCAACTTAAAAAAAATTATGTATTTCCTTTAACTAGAAAGTCAGAATAGGCTTTTTTTTTCATTGGAGGATAATTTCTTTGCAATATTGTGTTGGTTTCTGGTTGCTTCTGGGTTCCTCCTGTCTGCCTGGTTGTCGGAGGTCCCTGACCAGCAGTGTGGTGGGTATCCTATGTGTGAGGAGACACTGACTCTGTGTCTTCCCTCTCCACCATCTTGGCTCCGCCTCTAGAGAATAGGCATTTTTTCTATCATGTTTGTGCTGTATTCCCAGCACCTAGAATGATGCTTAACAGACAGTAGGCACTCAATAAATATTTGTTGAAAATAATTAATGATTACATCTCCAGGGACACCAAGTTTCTGTCTTTTTTTTTCTGTAAAAAGTTAATGAATGATTTGTGAAAATTTTAACAAGGATTGAGGAGTTATAATTAGCTTCCATGCTATCATTCTATTTACATTTCCAAGGTTAGCCTTAAACAGTAGCACAGAACTGTGCAAAGTCAAGGAAAGTCTAACGGAGCACCCCATCCTAAACAAGAAGTACCTTCCAAGGACTATTTAGGTGACCTGGATCTCACCCAAAGTCAGGGAAACCACCTCAGAGAAAAGTGCTGCTCATACAATTATTTCTTGCCAATGGAGCAATCAGGCTCCCATCTCCAATCAAACCAGTCATGCTAATACTTTTTATTTTTGGCAGTGTGGTAAAATGGAAAGTACATGGGTCCTGGGGTCTGCTGAACTAGGTACCTGTTCTGCTACCACTTGCTAACTGTTTGTTGGCAAGTTGCTAAATCTTTTGAATAGGTAACTTGCGGTTTTCCTGAGGATGAAGTAGGATGACTAACAGTCCACAGCCCAGAGCACGTGCCCTATAAATGGTCATTCACTCCCTCTTCTTCCTCTAGGTCATTTAACAACTGCTTGCCATGGGATCAGGATGGCTAAGAGGAGGAGCCTGTCCAGTCCTCTCCTACATGTAAACCCTCTACAACTAGCTCTAAGAAGAGCAGTTCCCTTCAACTGTGCCCCTGTAACTTGGTACCTCCCCTCTCACCTCAGATACGCAGCTACCATTGAGACCGTGACCATGAAGTCCGCAATCATTCAGTTTTTTCTCCTGGCCTTCCCTTTGGCCCACAGTGGGAGATCTTGTATATGTCCCTCAGTTTCTCAGTGCTAACAGCTTTCAGGGAGTGTATTCGCACCCTTCCAAAATGTAGGCACCAGGAAAAGTGCTACTGTGCACTGTATACACTGAGTCAGGCCCTGCTATACACTTAGAGTCCATATATATATATATATATATATATATATATGTATGGCCTCAGGAAGCCTCCAACCACCCCATTCTACAGAAGAGGAGAAAGAGACCCAGAGGTGAATATACCTGCCCATATGAAGCAGCCTTGGAACTGCAGAGCCAGGATTAGAGCCTCCCTATTTAACCATTTTGTTCCATGCTCACAGTCTGGGACACCTGTTTCTGGGCACTGAGCTTGAGGTTCGGAAAAACCTACCAACTGACTACTGAACGCTGGAGCAAATCTAATTGGGAGGTGATACCCAGCCCCTCAATCTTGCTGGCAAGCCTCCCTAGACTTTGTGAATGAAGGCCAAGGAAGAGAAATGTTGCAGTGACTCCCTTGGAGCTCGTATTTCTTTCCTGTGGCAAAAAGTGCTTATTCCAGCATCCATCATCTCCCTCTTTGTTGTGTAGACAATCCGCCCTGTCTGAGGATTTGTGCTGTTATTATGAGTTTGTTTATTATTGGATTTATTTCTCCTATAAGCAAATGTGTTCACAACATTCCATCAGGGAATCTCCTTAATTGTCACATAAATGTCATCTTATGTAAATTGAATATTTATCTTTCCACAGAAGGGGTGGAGGGGAAAGAAAGGATAAACAACCTTCAGTCTTGGAGAGGGGAGGCGGTTCCTGTTTCAGTTCACAACTCACCCACGTGCCTTCTAAGTCAAAGGTGAGGTTGAAGAAATTATTGGATCATCTTTGAGGGACAGCCAAAAAGGAGGGGTTAGAAAAAGTTGGCAATGATGCTTTGAGGATATTGGGCCTGGCTCCCAGGTCTCCCCCTCCCCCAAACCCCGCCTGAGTCCAGACCACCCCCTCCCTCCCTAGCTGGGAGCATCTGAGAAGGCTGCAGTTTGCCCCCCACTTCTCCCCATCCAGAAGGCCAGCCAGGCTCCTTCCTCGAGAGAAGGTGAGTGCGGCGGGCGCAGCGGGCTGGGTGGGTGTGGCCCGCGGCTCCGGGAACGGACCCAAGGCCCCGCCAGCGCCCGAGAGCCGCCCGACAGCCCGCCTGCCTGGCGAGCGCAAGCTCTTCTTCCAGAAACTGCGAGGATCCCAGCGCACTGTTTGTGCACCACAAGGTCAAGTCGGGAAGTGGAGCCGGAGGAGGAGGGGCGAGGAGGCGAAGGGTGGGGAGAGGGGCGCCCCGCTTCCTCGCCAAGTGCCAATCCTTGGAAGTTGCCCCTTGGTTTTTAACCCTTTAAGGGGAGTGGGAAGGAGCAAGGGGGAAGTGGATACCCTCGGGCAAACTCCTACTGGAACCAGGACGTGCAGCCACCCACCCACTCACCCATCACTGCGTTCCCTACCCCCCGGAAATGCGGGGCTGAGCCGGGCGCCAGGAGGCACTCAGGCGGGGGGAGGGGGCGACGAACCCGAGAGGGACCCTCTCTACGGACCGCCCCTCCTTCTTGAGGTGGCCCACAATTTCAAGTTTCCCCAACCCGGGATGTTAGTTTCCATCTGCTCTGGGTGGGGGAGGAGAGCCGCGCCCCCTCCCCCAGAGTCGCGCGTGCCCCTCCCCTCCGCTCCTGCCAGCACTTTCTGCTCACTTCTGGCGCTGCAAAACGCCACGCGATTTATTCGTTTCGCATTTTTAAACCAGCGATTTAACCAGCAGGGCCTAGAGCGAGGGTCTTCCAGCGCTGGAACCCCGGGAGGCGGGGTACTCTGTGCAAACATCGTTCCCTCCGCGAGTGTCGCCTTCAGGCTGTTATTTGCAAAGAAACGTCTTTTTGACGCAGGGAGAAATGGCAAATTTTAAGTACGTCATTAATATGGCGCCAAAAGATTTTTTTAAGTATAAGCTTGCCTTTTTTTTTTTTTTTAAAGGTTGCGGGGGGCGCCGCCCCGGTCTGGGGCGCGAAGGGGGCGGGGTGTGAGCAGAAAGTGTGAGTGAGAGTGGAGGGGCGGGGTATGTGTGTGAGTGTGTGAAGTGTGAGCAGACCTGATGGGACTTGCACGGGCGCAGCCGCCGCTTGGGCCCGGCCCTGGGGACAGGGCGGGCTGGGGGCGCCCCAGAGCCCGTGGGGAGTACAGGCTCGAGGTGCAGGCAAGAGGGCGGCCCAGCAGGGTACCCTCCACCCGGAGGCCTGCAACGCTACCTGAACCCGCTGCTGGAGCCAAACAACTGGGCGGGGGGGTGGACGGGGGGGGGGGGCGTCAGGAGTGGAGATCCGAGTGAATAAGAAAAAAGTGGCTACTCCCCCTCCCTCGCTCCTCCCGCCTGCCCCCACCCCCACCCCAACACATTTTTTTTTTTCTAAAGAGATCACAAGGAAGTCTTGGTTTAAAAAGAAACAGAAACATACACAGGGGGGTTGGTGAATGGTGCCGACCGCGGCCATCGCAGTTGGAGGCTATTTGGGGGGGTGGGTGAGAGGCGTCCATGGAGTTACTTTGCGCCCACTCCTAGCGTCAAGGGTTTAGGTCCAGCGGGCTGACCGTCCCCGGCCAGGGTGCGGTGCCGGGGACCCCACGGCCCCGGCCGCCTCCTTCGCCACGACCCCGGATGGATGCGCGCCCCCCGCCCGCCCGCGCCGGCCCCAGGAGCTCCGGGTTTCAGGAGCATCCTTCCCACGCCGGCCCCAGCCGCGGCGCGTAACCGTGGGTAGCGCCCCTCGGAAGGGCACCGCGGAGCAAGGTAAGATCCAGCCCCCGGCGACTGGCCCTGCGCATCTCCACGGCGTTATTTTGTGTTTTTGCAACAGATCTGCCAGCGCTTCTCGCTCCCTCTCTCTCTCTTGCTCGCTCGCTCCCTCTCTCTCCTGCTGGCTGCCTGTTCTAGGAAGCCAGCGCGCGCGCGGAGGGGGGGGGGGGGTGCCGATGCACAGCACAGGGGAGATTGCGCATGTTGGTCAGTCGTGTTTTAAAGAGTACATTGCGGGGAGGCTGAGAGGGGCGCATGCAACAACAACTTTTGGAAGGGTGAGCTTGGCGACCTTCTTTATTAATGACTGCGGCAAAGCGCCCCTGGGCCGGGGAGGGGGCGCGGGCGGGCGGGGCGCGCCTGGGCTGCAACTTGCCCCGCGGGCTCTGGCTGGGCGGAGGGTCTGCGGCTGGAGACCTGTGCGGAGAGGAGGTCGCGCGGCCGGGGACGTGGGTTCGGAGGACCCGGGGCTATCTGCCCTCCTGTCTCCCCGAGTTTCATTTTGTTGATACGCAGCACGTCCGGGCGCCGAACCGGGTCGAGCCGGTGCACATGACCCCGCGCTGGGTTCACGTGCAGCCGGTCCGGTCCCAGACACCTTCCGGGGGCCACCGCCTCCGCCCTGTCGCCCCCTCTCCCGGCTGGGTGCACGCGGGCTATGCACGCGGGGGCAGCATGCTCGGTTCCCGGGCGCGGAGGCTCTGCACAAATTAAGCAGTTTTTTGGAGGGGCGGGGGATACCCTTTCCAGGTGAGTATGGAGGGTTCACAGCTCCAGCGCGGGGGGCGCGGGTTGGGGTCGGGGGCAGCCCCCCCGTCCAGGGCTGCGCGGGAGTCCAGCGAGGGAGAAACGCTCCTGGGAGTGGAAATGTACCGGCGGCCGCCGGAGCGGCGGGTGCGCGCCCGCGGGGCGACGGCAGGGGGCGTGGCCCTTGTTTACCTTCTCCCAACTCTGCCGGTTCGCGTCCCGCTCAGGGGACGGTTCTGCAGTCCCCCTGCCCTCCGCCTCCGCCCCGATTCCTGGGTGGTACTGGGAAGATGTAGGCAAGTGGCGCCCCGAGCTTGGGACTTACACACCTGACCCCCAAATGAGTGACATTGCAGCCCCCGCCCCCACCAAGCACCGCTGCAGTCCCTCTCCCGGATCCCCGGCCCCGCCCCGCCCCCAGCAGTGGCATCTTCCCGGCCTCACCTCCTTCCTCCCTCTCTCCCTCCCTCCTTCCCACCCACTCGCCTGCGCCTGCGGAGCGGCTTCTGCCCGCCTCCTCTCCGCCTGGGTGCAGACTTGTGGCTCCCTCCGGTCCCTTCCTGCTTATCCCTGGCCCCTGAGATACCCTGTGCTTCAGGCCATGGATAGAGGGCGTCAGCTTGGTGGTTCGTAGCTTTAATGTCAGAAAAGGAGGATGTCTGCGAGACAAGCAGGAAGGCTTCACTGTAGCTTCTAGAGGCCCAGGACACCCACCCTCCCCACACACACTCTGTCCCCCACCACACACAGCTGCCACCCCAAGGGGCTCAACTACTCTCACCCGTTATACCTAAGCTCCTCCTTCCGCTCCCGGGTCAAGGCCACCTCCCGGCGCCACCCCCTGCTCGAACCGCTTCCAGCCAGGGCTGGAGCCCCCCGCAGCCACCTCCGGCTCCTCCTCCCGGCTCCCGCGGTCAGAATCACGCCGGCGCGCCTCCAGCCTGCTGTCCCGCGGACTACCTTTAGGGGCAGGCTGGAGGCGCGCGCCACCCCCCTCCCAATCCCCTTAGCCTTTGCTGCCGGCCGGGACGTTTTTCCTTAGCACCTTGTCTTCTGGTTTCATGCCCTGGGCTGGTGGGGCGGGAAGGGCTGTGTTTCCCTTTGCTCAGTGCCAAGGGCAGGAAGCATCCGGCGCCTCTGGTCTCTGCAAATTCCCAAACTTTGCCCTCGCACTTAGCATTCTCTCTCGTCCTCCCCCACTTTGGAATTCCAAGACATGAAGTTTTATACAGGCTTAAGTTTGCAGGGGTCACCAGGAGGCATCACGTTTGCACTCCTAGCTGAGGAGCTGAGAGGACACAACTGACTGCTACCTTGCCTTTGTTGCAAGGGGGAGGAACCCTGAGCTTTGAGGCCTGACAGGCTGTCAGGATATCCCTTTAATGTTTATGTTTGCTAACTTAGTCTTGGGCTGGGTGGTGGTAGGGCCTCCTGGCCTCTCCTCCCAGGGTGACATTAACTCCCTCCCTTCACTGGTAAAATTCCCAGTAGGACATTTGGCAGAAGAGCTGGGCAGGGAGCTGCCAACCGGGCCTGGCCCTGTTTCCTGGGTTCCCAGGGTGCTGGCTTCTCCCCTACCCTGACTTCCTTTCCCACCTTAGGGCCCCAAGTGAAGGCACCATCTCTCCTGTCCCATCTTCCTCAGGCGGGTTGGGACTCGCAGAACGATCTAACAAGCAGAGAAGGAAAATAACAACAGAATAACTGTAAGAGGAAGGAATGAGTAATAAAGCCGACCCAGGCAGGGAGGAGGGCTTTCATGTTTAAGAGATGCTATTTGCTTTTTAGGTCACAGGCTGCAAAAACAGGCTTTGATCCGAAGTGGGCGAATAATTTATTGAGAAAGTTTGCATGGTAGGGGAAAAAAGGGATGTTTGTTTGATCTGGAGGCCTCTCACTTGTCCCAAGTGCTGTTGGCTGTTGTCTAGAGTGGAAAAGCATTTGGTTCCACAGCAAATGCCTCACTGAGGGAAGTCCTCGCCCCAGGCAGCAAGACTTGCAGTGAGTGTTGGTTTTGAAACTGTTTAGCCAAGGGTCTCCCCGGCACTTTTGGAGTTGAAGTGTTTAAGGGTAGAGTTGTTTGGGCTCGGGATGCAGCAAATGTTTCCAGAACATTTCCCATCCAACGTGCTTTTCCTTTCCCTAAATGGCCTGGCAGAATGGCCAGTAACACTGATCCAAGAGGCAGTCGGAAATCTCCACTTAGCTTTTGTTGACAGGTGAGGTGGGACTCTGATCCCCAACCCCCAAGTCCTTCCAGAATCTTGAGGTTAGGCTTTTGGCACTGATTTCCACATCCTTGAGGTTGGGGGCAGGGTATTCTGATTAATCGTTGTCCCAGTTATCAGGGAGGTACGTATCTTACACCCAAGACCCAATCAGAGGCTTTCAGTCCAAATTCTTCACAGCTCATCCAGCAGGCTCTTTTTGGGACTCACAGTTTTCCCTTTGGGGTCTCTAAGGGGAGGCCAAGTTGAAGTTGTGAAGAGGGGAATATCCGTGTCTTGCCCTGTCCTCCATGTAAGATCCTCATTATGTGTCTCAAAGTTGAGGAACCCAGGAAGATTCTCAGGAAACCCACAAGAATCTGGAGTACCCCAACCATACTCCAAGTTGTAGATCTGTGCACTGGGTGCTGTACCCCGCCACCCCCCAGGTGGGGGGCAAGGTCAGACAGCCTAGGTTTGAGTGCTGGCTTTGCAGTCACCAGCTGTGGCAGTTGCTCCATGCCTCAGTTTCTTCATCTGCAACTGTACCTCATGGTGGGTGTGTGGATTAAGTGATATGTTGCATAAAGAAGAATGAGCACAAAGCCGGGCATGGGATAAGCACCTGATTGGTATTAGCTATTCTTACTATTAATACCTGGATAGGACCCAAATGGAGCTGACATTTGACCTCTCCCCTTTAAGGTAGGCCAGAGAGCCAGCTCCCTTCTCTGAAGAAGGAACCAGAAGGACCCTGCAGTTGCCAATGGGCAGTCATTTGTGGAGTGAGTGGGCTGAACTTTGCCCTCTCTGAGGTGGAGGGTAGGGTGCGAAGGTGCTGAAGGACAAAGTAGACAAAGCCCCTTTCTGTCTCCCAGGATCCCCTTGGCATGTCCTCAGAACTGGGTCTGGAGGGTGGGTGTGGAGAGTGTGTTCTAGGGGAGCTGGGTGCCCCTGGGACAGGCGAGCAGTGATGGGTGTTGGAGGAGGGTTAGGATTCCCTGTGATTGGAGAAGCAAGTCTGAGGATTTGTGTGTACAAAATCACTGTTGTCACAGCAGTTACTGTCCCTGAGAAGGCATTAAAGTTAATGAGAGATAGGAAAGAGTGGGGCTTTGACCCCCATTTAAAATGGTTTAAGAGTGTGCAGCTCTTGTTTTCTGAATGTCTGGCCTTCCCGACACAAGCAGGCTCTGAGGACAGGTTTTCCAGCCGAAATATCATTAAATTGTATTAGCATCTTATTACACACACGCCTTAGCGGTCTGCCTCAGACAGGGAGAGTTTTTGTTTCTCTTTGAAAGATTGTGTCTGGAATGGTAAATTGCCTGCTTGAAAGCCTTTTCCTCCCCTTTTTAAAGGAGGAAGACGAAATCCTGCTGTGTGTGGTGGCAGGCTGGGCAGGCCTGGTGGCCCCCAGAGAGGAGAGGCCGGAGGCCAGGTTGGGGTGTTTTAACTGCCCAGGGAGCTGCTGCAGTAGCAGGCCTGAAAGACCCACTGTTTCCAGGGTCAGCTGGAGGGGCGTTAATAGAGGCCCAGGGTGTTTATTTGAGTTTATTTGCGGAGAGGTCTTTAAAGGGGCTGGCATTGGGCATTGGTGTTTCAAGTCCAGACCTGGGTCCCCACTAAGACCAGTGGCTAGTGCTGCCAAGAAAACATCTGCCACCAAATTGCTGCCCTATTACTGAGTTGACATTGATCATTAGCCAGGAGCCCAACCAAATAAAGCCTCTTGGAAAACGTGTGAGGTTAAGACGGGGAAGGCGGGCTGTGCAAACAGGTCGAAATCTTGGGCTGGGGTGTTTGCTCCCACAGGCTGCGAGCAGGCTGGCTGGGCTGTGTGGCCCCACACTTCTGGAGGGAGGAGACAAGAGCACACTCAGCACTTCATGTGTACCAAACCCCTGTTGTGTGCTAGGTACAACTCGAAAGGGTACTGGGCACAAGCAAGGATCCAAACAGTTACGCTTTTTCTTGTTGTAGAACACATACTCTGAAGGAGAAGGACATTCAACAAGTAGCTCAACAAACACTCCTAAAGAAGCTGAGTAACTGGGTGGTGGGCTTTCTGTAAATAAGGCAGCTGGCATAGACCTCTGTGATGTTTAAGCCGAAACCTGAAGGATGAAAAGTCCAAGGTGCCTGGATTGTGTAGACCATTACAGGCACAGAGCACATCTGTGCACAGGTCTGGAGGCGCGGACTGTCTGTTTCAGGAAACGAAAGGAGGCTGGTTCAACTGGGAAGTGGTGGGAAACGGGCTGGTGGTCAATATGCAGTAGGCAGGTACCAGATCATATAAAGTCTTATGGTTAGAAGCTTGAGTGTTGCCCTTGATCAACAGGAAGCCTGTGAAAGATTTGAAATAGGCCATATGACATGATCTGATGTATGTTTTTTGAAGATCATTCTGGCTACTGTGTGGATCCTGGATTATGAGGGGGATGAATGAGGAGTCCTACGAGAGATGAGACTGGCCTGGGCCAGCGTGGAAGCAGTAAAGATGGGGAAGGTGGCTGGATTCTCCGCAGGCTCTGGAGGGAGTGCCCACTGCACTTGCCAAGGGTCAGCGGTGGGGTGGAGGAGGCACAGCAAGGCTGCTCCCTGAGGGGACTTTAGGACATCCACACTCCCAGAGGAGAGCTGTGTGTGTCTCCATAGCTGGGGAAGGTGTGGGGGTACAAGCGGACTGGTGGCAATGGCAGGAAAAGGGGACATTTCTTTCCCAGAGTCTCCTTTGTGGTACTTCCTGTCCCTAAAAATAAGTACCTCATGACCCTGAATATTTTCCTAGGGCAGACCTTGCTTTGGGAGAGGTTAGGGGAGCCAGCAGAGAGGAAAAACGAGAGGCCAAGATCAAGTCTTGGCACCCATCCCCCACCTGCACGTGTAGCCCTGGATTTCAGCTTTGGTAAGAATCCTCAGTGTCCTCTGTGCTGGGTTGGAGGGGGACGTCATGGGGCAAAGCCTTGTCCCGCAGGGGAGGCCAGGCCTCTTTTGAGGCTTCATTGGCCACTGAGAAGAGGCTTACCTGAGGCAGGGAGACCTTTCGAACAGACTTGGTTCAAAGAAAAGAAGCAAAGCAGTGGTTTCCCTCTGAAGCCTAGTTATTATTCCAATTAAGCCGCCTCAAAATCTGCTCCCATAATAACATGCTGTCCAGGAGGACTCTGGGGTGTTTTCCGGAGGAGCTGGCTGAGGGTGGGGTGCAGGTCTGCGTGCTGACAGGTCACACTGGTCCTGGGGAGCAGGGAACAGTTGTAGGAGGAGGTCCTGGCAGTCAAAGGGTCCTGTTGTCAGGAACCTTCCTTACTGCACAGCTCACTGCCTTGCTGAGGAGGCCTTCAGGTGGCTGCTGGTAGAATTGTTCACCTGGCCCAAGTCTGCTGTGGTATTAATAACCAGCACCCATATGGAGTGCCAGCCACTGTGCTGAGGGCTTTATGCTGCTCTCCTTCACTCACCAGCTGATTCTGGCCCACAGATGTGTTTAGTTTGGCCCTCTCGAAGTGTTTTAAATATCTAAATCAGTTGCCAGCATTTTAAGTTCAGGAGATTTATGTAAAATTCCAGATCCAATTTGTGTCTTTGGGGAGGTATGTCTTTCCCAAGGTCCCTGGTCTAGTGAGGGGTGGAGATAGGATTTGAACTTGGCCTCCCTGAATCCAGTGCTGCTGCTTTTATGCTATGGGACAGCCTGGCTTGCAAGTGCCTGTTTGCTGGAAATGAAGAAAAATGCCGTTCATGTAGAGGATTTCGGAAGAAACAGATGGGTGCACTAAGAGCACTTCTCCCCCTTCTCCTGCCCTACCTGTGACAGCTGGGTTGGCAAGATTCAGGCTGGAGTCAGAGCTGTGTTACAGTCACCTCTGTCACATGCAGACCCAGAGGACAGCAAGGATGGGCAAGGATCTGGGGGGTGGAGTGTTATTGCCCCATTCAGCCATTCAGTCTATGACCTGAGCCACTGGGCTGCACAGAGGCAGAGTAGTCTCAAGGTCAAGAGCATGGTGTCCTGAGTCAGAGAAACCTGTTACAAGAACTGTAATCTTGGGCAAGTCACTTAACCTCTGAGCTTCATTTTCCTCACCTGCAAAAAGGAAGCAGCCATCATGCCCGCCAGCACCAAGGGCCGGTTCTGAGGCCTCATTGGGGTCCCTGTGTGCCAGGATGCGCCCCTCCCCAAGCAATGGGTACTTAGCCGTTTCAACTCTGGTTCCTGCCTCCTTGGAATCCGTGCTTCTCCCCACCAGGCATGCCTCCAGGCCTCCACACCCTCTGGAGAGCACTTGGCCTCCACCTTTGCAGCTGGGCAGCAAGCAGCCCCAATGAACCTTCCATCCTAACCCTACTCTCGGGAGACATGGGGGTGGAGAAAAGCTCCTGGCTAAGGTCAAGTTTGAGGCCAGAGGGTCCTTCTGAGTAGCTCAGAGTTCTGGGTAATTGCAACCCACCTTAGAGAGCCAGTGCTCCTAAGGCCTCTGCAAGGCCACAATAAAATAAGGTGACCCCTCCCAGGGCTCCACATGAGCAGATTTGGGGTGACAGCAGGTGGCAAATGGGATTCACAGTGGGGCTGGGCAGCCTGTTGGTCGGCAGCTGGGCTTTCTCCCTACTGACACTGGTTCCTTGTCCTTTGCTGTGTACAGTGAGGCAGCCCAGGGTCTAGGCTGACAGAAACATGGTGAAAAGCACCGTGGGCTCCGAGCCCCGGGTCTGTTCTCTGAATTGGGACTCAGCCACTGACTAGCTGTGAGACCTAAGGCAGGTTAACAAGTCTCTCAGTGTGCTCCCCTCCAAGAGGGGACCAGGGCAGGCTCTGCCACCCAGGACTCTGCAGGATTAGAGGAAATAGTGGGTAGGAAAGCACTTCCAACAGGCAGGAGCTGACAAGGGCACAAAGGCAGCTCAGTGTGGGCTCGGGGATCAGACCACGTGGATTCAAATCCCAGTTCAGCCAAGTCTCTAGCAGGACAAGGCACTGAGCCTCCTCAGTAAATGAAGCTAATAGCTCACAACTCCCCAGGTTGTTAGGAACACGAGATAGCTGAGTTGGCATGGGAAGGGGAAAGAACTCAGTGTGGGAGAGCCGCCCTTCTACCTTGAAGCTAAACATTGTAGTGGAGGGAAAGTGAATTTGTATTTTTACCTGGAGGTGGACACTGAGGGGAAGGTGGGCAGCGCAGCCCATTCGCTCTGGCCCTGGTGTGGCTCAGAAGCCAGCTTGGAGCCTCCCTGCCCCCACCCCAGTTCCATGCCTCTCTGGCTGCTGCTCTCAGGATGTGCAGAATGTGCATCCAGTGCTTGCGGGCTGGCTTGCCCCTCAACTCCCATAGCCTGGTCCTCCTGGGAGAGTCTGTCTTGTTTCTGTTTCCCCTCCTCTGCCTCCAGCAGGGCGCCACTTGCAACTTGCAGGTGAGAGTGGATTCCGTGGCGGGTGAGGGAGCTGGGCAGAGGCAGGTCCAAGTCACTGCTCGTTCTGGGGCTGCTGACCTGCCTTGTCCTGCCTCGTTGTCATCTTTGACTAGATTCTCTGTTGTGTGAGGCTCTGGGCTCAGGAGCTGAGAGATGCTGCCCCCTCCCCCAGCCCCAGGGCCCATGTAGGTGGGTGAGAGAAGGGGGAGACTGCCTGAGGAGAAGGCTAGGGCATGGCCTTGTTCTCATTGTTCCTCTGCAGCGGGCGAGTGTGGGGAGGTAGATTGACGGGCAGTTTTCTGAGAGCTTGAGGATTTCCCAAGCTGCCTGTGAGTATAATGGGGCCTATTTTCGTTGCAGATGGAGGAGAAGAGGCGAAAGTACTCCATCAGCAGCGACAACTCTGATACCACTGACAGTAAGGCCTTCCATGTTGGGCTCCTGTAGGGAAAGTGTTTGAGTAATTATCAGGACCACAGGCCCAGACTCGGGGGTGGGACATTGCTCCAAGGTCTCCATGTTGATGAAAGCATAAAGCAGGCCGGCCCCTCTGCTCCCTTTGAGATCCCCACACCACCATGGCCTTCAGAGCCTTGCTGTCCTCCTCAACTCTGCTCCCCTTCACCCTCTAGCTCTCAACCCCATGTGTTTTGCTCATGTTGGAACAGATCAACACCCCTCTGGGCTTTTCCTTGCCTGTGCTGTTCCGGGCTGCTAGGAACACACCTCACTCCCTCTGGCCCTGCTGTTGAGTCAGGGCCCTGTGGAAGTGTCCACACAACAGGCAAAAACACCTGTCACTCTTCATTATAATTGCCTGATCAGTTTTATTTCCTAACTAAGTGCCATTTCCTTATCAAAGTAAGCCCCTTGGTAAGAGAGGTCATGACTTGCTGACTGCCATATCCGGCTAGATGGAGCACATAATAGGTGATCAGTAAATGTTTGCTGAAGAAATTAATGAAGGAGCCTGACCTTCCTGGGATCTTGGCAGTAGAATCTCAGAGATAGACTTGTGTGGGGGCTGGGTCGTCAGGTGGATAGAGGGGAACACTCTTACACAGAAAATGGGGCTTAGGGAGCCTCTTCTGGAATGTGGAGGCAAAAAAGTTTGCGTTAGGTGAGGGCTTGTCCCTGGTACCAGAAGGCAGCTCTTCTCAGATGCCCCAGGAACCCGGGCCTGCATGAGCCAATCGGAGTAGAGTGCCATTCTGCCCTGTGTAGGAGAGATGTGCTGCCAGGAAGATTCCCACCTAGTGGTGCCCTCAGGTGAAAGCCCAGGCTGAGAAAGAGGCTGCACTGCCGCAGAGGCTGGGCCTGGAGCCCTGCAGCTGTAGACCTTAGCTTGTTCACATATATGGTGAACAGCTGGGGCTGGGGAGAGCCTCAAGGCCCCCTTGGAGTCCCTGGAGTTCTCTAACCCCCAGGAACCTGAGGGTTTAGGAACACAGGCACTAGGGTGAGAAGCCAGTCCTCGCCTGCTCTCTCCCTCTGGGTTTCCTTCACTGTCCTTTGGGGTCTGTTTGCTCAGACTCCAGCTTGGCGCTGGAGTCTGACCTGGCTGGCTCTTCCTCCCCATGTCAGTAGATCACAGCATTTGGCCCTCTGTGACTGCAGTCACGCTGCCTGTGGCCTGTGTCAGTGTCCTCTGCTTCTAACTTTATTTCAGGCAAAGGAACCCTTGAAGCCCCAGGCACCTGCAGGGAGAGCACCTGGCACCCGAGCCCTGTTCCTGCATTGGAGTTGGGCTGGGCTGCGGCACACTCCCTTCTCACCAGTCCCCCCACTGCCCATCTAGGCTGTGCTCCTTTGACCCCTAGGAGTGGAGTGACCCATAGAGTGACATACACTCTCAGTGTAGTCCCGCAAGGGCCTTTAGAACCCCAGTGATAATGGGTAGTGTTTATCAAAGCACTGCTGTGTGCAAGGGACTGTACTAAGACTTTGCAGGCATGGTCTCATATAATTCTCACAAAAACTCTTTGAAGATAGTTATTCTCTGCTCCCATTTTATACAAAAGCAAGCTGAGGCTCAGACTGTCATTTGTCCGTCATGAGGAGCTAATAAGTGGCTGAGCCAGGGCTCAAGCTTAAGTCTATGTGTCTACTTTAGAGCAACCCTCTTGGGTCACACAGAAAGCTAATACTGAGTCCTTGTCCAGCTGCCTTTCACCTCCCAAGTCTCTTCTGGTTGGTGAGTGGAGGAGGCGTCATGTCCCTATTCATCGTTGGAAAGGCCCAGAGCAGGGACAGTCTACCAGATGCTCACAGAGGTCTCTACCTCCTGAACATTCAAACCAGAGCTTGCCTTACAGGTTTCATTTCCTTGGACATGGGTGGGTGGTGTTCCTGGCCTTCCAGGGGCCCCTCATGGGCTGTGCTCTCTCTGCAGGTCACGCTACATCTGCATCAAGATGCTCCAAACTGCCCAGCAGCACCAAATCGGGCTGGCCCCGACAGAACGAAAAGAAGCCCTCCGAGGTGGGTAATGACAAGTATCCTGGAGAAAGATGAAACAGACGTGGAGAGGTTTGGAGGAGTGGAGCAGAGACCTGTGGAGAGGAAGGACCGTGTGGGGGAGTGCAGGTGTACGGGGAGAGGGGGCTCCTGGAAGAGGACGCAGCCATTGCAGAACAAGCCCAGTGTGGCCGAATGAAGTGATTGAGAGGAAAGGCTGGGAGTTCCAGTTCTCATAACCTTGTAGGTTGTTGTAAAGATGTTCCTATTGATCTGAGTGAGGGGAGGAGCTTTTCAAGGATTCTAAGCAGGGTAATGACATAGTCTGATGTTTAATGAAAGGTCCCGCTGACTGCTGTGAAGGGGAGGGAATGTGATGGGCAAGAGTGGGAGCAGGGAGGCTTCTTTAGCAGTTGTCCAGGAGAGAAATTATGGTGGCCTTAGAGCTGGGTGATTGCAGTGGAGTAAGAAGCGGTAGGATATGGGACATTTTGGAGGCTAAGCCAAGAGTGATAGTATTCGCTGATGTAGGGATGAAGGATGGAGTCTTCAGAGTCATCCAGTTAGGTCATCCACTCCTTCTTATGCCCATTTCACGTGCACCTGCACTTTACTCCTTCCCTGCTTTGACCCTGTCTTTTGGGACGGGTAGAGATGTTTATGACATCTGGAGCTGTAGAGAGTTTTGGAAGTGGGTAGACAAATGGACATGGGGCCCTGTCTCCTGTAGCCCCTGAAAATCACATCCTAGAGCCTCATTGCTCCCTCTTAGGTCTTCAATGCATTACAGTGGGCACAGAAGAGACCTTTGGAACAGATGAGGCTGCAAGAGCCCTGAGTCCCTGGTGAGGTGGTTTTGAGTCTGACCTTTAAGAGAGACATTGTTCTGCAAGCCACAGGGCTTCCCCGATGGCTCAGCAGTAAAGAATCTACCTGTAATGCAGGAGTGCAGGAGACACGGGTTCGATCCCATGGTCAGGAAGATCCCCTGGAGGAGGGCATGGCAACCCACTCCAGTATTCTTGCCTGGAGAATTCCATGGATAGAGGAGCCTGGCGGGCTACAGTCCATAGGGTCACAAAGAGTCGGACATGACTGAGTGACTTAGTACGCACACACGGGCTGGACACTTTACTTTTTTTAACCCTCCTGTTATAGTAAGGAAACTGAGGATCCTAAGATTATATATATAGTCAAGATGTGAAGTTCTTGGGGCCAACAGCACCAGTGTGGGAAGACAAAGCACTTGGCCCTGGCCCGGACTGAAGGAGGATATCTTTGTTCTGAGCCTGGCAACCTCTTTTCTTCTCCTCGCAGCAGTGGTAATCCAGGAGCTGCTGTCCTTAGCCAGTCCCTAGGGGTGTCTTCCACAGAACCTTGCATTTGAAAAAGGACTCCCCACAGAGCTGGCCTACCCTGGGACTCATCTTTTGTGGGGATTGGAGGTGGGGACACCATTTTGAGTTCTGAAGCATCCTGTTCCCATCCTTTAACCAGCTGTCCTCCCTTGGCCCAACAGTGGAGGGGTGGAGACAGAAGGAGATATCTCTAGGAATGCAGTAAGGACTGGAATAAAAACTGGGAGTGAGGTGGGCATGGCAAGATGTTGTTCTTGAGGTTCTTAATAGGGTTCTGTCCCTGGGTCGAGAAGATCCCCTGGAGAGGGAAATGGCAACCCACTCCAGTATTCTTGCCTGGGGAATTCCATGGGCAGAGGAGCCTGGGGGGCTTCAGTGCACGGGGTCGCAAGGAGTCGACACATCTGAGCGACTAACAGTAGCCCTGCTCAGTGTGTGGACAGGCTGTGTTCTTGTGCATTGGGAAGTAGGAGGCAGAGTGTGCTAGGGCCCTGGGAGTCCCTGGGACTACCTCTCTACCCCCACCCTCATCTTGAGAGCTACAACGGCTCGCAGTTACTACTTGGGCTGGATTAGTAAAACCCTAGCCACTTTTTGTGTCTCCCTGGTCCTGAAAGGCAGTAGTCATCCTGCTGTTTTGAAACTGAGGAACCCGCCTCTGAGAATCTCACCTCCTCACTGCCTGCATGGGCTATTCAGATTGGAGAATGGAGGGGAAGTTCCGGGGAGCCCCTGGGGCTGGCTTAGTTCTTTCCCCTAGCTCTCACTTTAAGCAGCAGGAGGAGGAGGGGCCTCTGCTCTGGGTGGAGATCCTGGGGACCAGGCTGCTATCAATACCCAGGATAGGCCAGCTGGCTAGGGGGAAACAGGTGTCAAGCAGAGGCTGAGGGGAAAGTGTGATTTGCATGGCGCTGAGAATTCCCCTCCCTCTTGGATTTTCCTGCGCAGGGCCTTTGAACCTTTCTCCACCTAAAAATAGAATCGAACCATTGCACGGGTGCTGAATGGGGACTGGCTTTGCACAGCCCTGGGTTCAAGCCCAGAAGTCTCTGCAGGGGCAGGGGGAGCCTCTGACACCCTCAAGTCCTAGGCTCCTGGAGGGCTGAGGAAGTCTTCCCTGTCTTGAACTGTCGCCAAGGACAAGCTTTTCCTCCCACAGCAGGCGGGAGAGCAGCCTGTGAGGTTTCCCTCGTCCCCTAAGCGAGGAGGCTGAGCCATAAGCCGGCATAAATTCCAAGTTTTCGTGGGGCAGAGAGGAAACCATCAATGAAAGCTTCCAAATGATTTGGCTCTAGAGAAGGCGGAGATGAAAGCGAGGGTTTGGCGGCAGATAATGCTCACGCTAAATCTCTTCATTGGGCTGTCCCTTCTCTTTCTATGCACAGGCTGGAGAGAAAGGCCTTCCTAATCTGCTGGTGCTGGGAGCTAAGGGCTTCCGACACCCTGGTGAAAGGGCTTCTGGAATCCCCTCTCGCTCAGTCCCAGAGTAAGAAGCCTGGGGGCTGGTTTTCAGGCTGTACACACGGTCTGCTCCCAGTCTGGTTCAAGTTCCCAGCTTCAGTACATGCAAGTTGATGTGTGTGGTGCAGGAGTCCCTTCTTGGTGGCTGCATGCAGAGCCACAGGACTCGGAGTTCTCTTCATCTTCTCATCTTTGAAGATGGACATTGATAAATGGGGATTTGAGCATCAGGAGTATTTAGCATGACAGCAGCACTGGCCCATAGAGAAGCCACCAGTTATGAAAAGGGCAGGGAATGGGTTTAGACGAGACTGGCAGGGCTGCCCCTGAGATGATATGTGCACTTTGAGGGTGCAAATCAAGGAGTGCCCTGCACACCAGAGGAAGAGGCCTCAGGCTGGAACAGAATGCTCTGACCAGGAGTCAGGACCCTGGACAGGGCCGAGGCCTTGAGGCCCAGCTTCTCATTCTGGCCCTTAACCAGTGGGTGGCTTCCCTCAGCCTGATTGAGAGGGGACTGCAGGCCTTAGTACTCGGGGCTGAAAGAACAGGCCCTGGGATTCCTGGGAGGCTGGTTTAGGATTTTTGATGGCAGTATACTTGGTCTGAAGTTAGCCCCAGGATCTGTTTGGCAGTGGAGGGAAAAGGTGGAGCTGACCCCAGGAACACAGGCTGCTGCCTTCCTCTGCTCTGCCTTCCAGTGGGATCCCAACAAAGCTGAGCTCTGTACCTTGGTGCTTAAGTTGGCCAGGCCCGTCCTGAAGGAGAGGATGGGATTATCCTAGCCCGGGAGAGCTGGTACTATAAACCGCATTGAGGCCTTGGGTTTCTGGCCTGGCCTGTCTCACTAAATAGCATGAACGTAACTTTGTGGGTCATACCTCTGAGAGCCTAATGGAGATCACAGACCAGGGATTATTTTATAAAATACCAATATCAGACCCCTATCCCATACCATTCTCAAGAATTCTGACTTGAATGCTTTGGAGTAGGGCCCCAGGCACCTGTACTTCTTCAAAGCCCTCCTGCTGGAAGCCAGGGTTAAGAACTGCCACCATAGACCTTTTTTTCCTGATTTGCTAAGATGGGAGTTTCCGGCTTGGTCCTCACTGTAAGTTGAGGGAAGAAGGGAAGGCCTTCCAGCCTGGTTCAGTGACCTAAACAAATGCTGGCCATGTGGGTGTGGCATCACCCACAGCTCCTCCCTTCTCCCACAGTGGCCATGGGACTGACAGGTTTCTGCTAAGCCCTCGGCCTGGCATGGGTGGGAAGGGCAGTTTGAGAAGAGACCTGGAAGCCAGGTGGTTGGGAGACTGGTTGGGAGACAGCTGTTTTGAAGCCATGTCTTCCTCAGGCCTGGGGCAGAGAGGCAGATGGAGGAGCAGGCTGAGAAGTGAGGATTTCCCCAGACAGGCTCTCTTGAGGTAGAAAGCTGTGTTTTCAGGAAGTCAGAGTCCCCAGAAGTCAGCCAACGGGCAGGGAGATAGGTCTTTAGGACCTTAATGATAGTGATTAAACTGAGCAAACACTCGAGAGCACCTCTGAGGCCCAGCCTAGTGCCAGGGACACCGAAAGTGCAGGCCCTGTCCCTGGGGAGCTTGTCTTCTGACCGTTAGCAGGATGCAGGTGCTGCACAGGAAAGTGTCCGTTACGAGAGATGGAGCCAGCTTGCCACTGAGGACCTGTGAGACTTTGGGCAAGTATAGTTTCTCTGTGCCTCAGGGTTGTAGAGTGCTGTCCTGCAGTCAGTGTTGTGTAGGTGTGACTGTCCTGTCCTGAGGCCCATGGAGCCCAGGGGTGGGGGAGAGCCCAGACGCGAGTGAAGGTGGAGCTGCCATGCCTGGGTTGGAAGCCTGGATGGTCTCAGGATGGGTGGGCAGGAGTTGGGCTCCTTTTTAGGCCCCGGTGACAAACTGTACATACCTCGGGATGAGAGAATGGGGGGCTTCTCTGTGGGTTCCACAGGGCCCTTCACCAGTGCTCAGCCTTCCATCCCTGGAACAGGGCCTGGGAGAAAGAGGTGACCCTGTGAACAGCCTCTGCCCGCAGTGGAGGTCTTCCAGATCCAGTGTCTGTGGAAGTTCCTGTGTAAGGATGGCCCTGCCTAGGAAAGGCAGCGAGTGGGGGGTGAAAATGCTGTGTTTCTGCTGGACCCATTGCTTTTGAAGATGGGCCCCTTCCCCGTTGGGTGAATGCAGGGGTGGCCAGATGGGTGTTGGGGTGCAGAGCCATGGGATAAATAAGGTGCTTTCCTGGAGGAGCAGAGGTATTATCCAAATGTTTGAAATGTCACAATATTGTATATTAAAACAGTGATGGCATATGTTATAGTGAAAGGCAGAGTGCTCCAAAACTTGAGAGTAAAATAGATTCCCTAGAACAAGGTTTTTTTTTGCTTGACCCTGTGGTTTTGAGCCATATTTCTAGCCAACAGCTCTTCTTGCTACCCTGGGAGGCAGGCGGACGGTGAGGGGAGCTCTTCCACTGGGCCTCCCACTGCTCTGGGGTGGGGGCAGAATCCACTTCTCATACAGTCGGAAACACTGCTGCTCCCGCCAGCTGGAAAGGCCTCCCGGCCTCTGGGACTTGTCTTGCAAAAGAAATGTGTGTAATAAATTCTCTTTAAGAGCAGGAAGTGCTGCTATCCTTGTGAAAGAGAAAGAGATGTTGAGTGTGTGTGTGTGTGTGTGTGTGTGTGTGTTTAAGTGTCTGACCAAATTAGCCTAGTGGTAGCTTGAATAGGACTGGGAAGCTATTTCCAGAGCCCTTCTCTGGTGTTTTATGCTTAATTTTAAGTACCTAAGTATGCTCTTGGCTGAGATACTCTTTATCAATTTCCAGCCCAAGACAGAGATTTTTTTTTTTTTAAGAGAAGAAATAGCAGACTGGTTTGCAGGCAGGATTGCAGTGGTTAAAGCACAGGGCAGACCTCAGACAAGTGGTTTAACCTCTCTGAGTCTTGGTCCCCACATCTGTAAAGTGGGAGGAATATGAAATAGGTGAGATTGTATATATAAAGCATTTAGCATAGCACCTAGCATACCGCTGCTGCTGCTGCTTCAGTCGTGTCCAACTCTGTGCGGCCCCATAGACGGCAGCCCACCAGGCTCCCCCATCCCTGGGATTCTCCAGGCAAGAACACTGGAGTGGGTTGCCATTTCCTTCTCCAATGCATGCAAGTGAAAAGTGAAAGTGAAGTCGCTCAGTCGTGTCCGACTCTTAGTGACCCCATGGACTGCAGCCTTCCAGGCTCTTCCATCCATGGGATTTTCCAGGCAAGAGTACTGGAGTGGGGTGCCATTGCCTTCTCCGACCTAGCATGCTACAGCAGGGCAATTACTTTTCACTGCTAGCTGTCCTTTCTAATGAGATGAGGTGCTCAGAATAACACAGAAATTTCAAATGAGGCATTTGGTAGTGATTTTACATGGCTCTTCCAAGACAGACTGTCAGACATCCTTTGGGAGATTAGAGAGAGGGGCCACTCCTGGCTTTGCGCGGGGCCTTCTGATGTGGATAGAAGGCAAGGAGAGGCTGTCCTGGCCAAAGCCGTTTTCACTGGCTTTGGGACAACAACCAAGACTGGTTCCTGAGTTCTGCCTGGAAGAATCCTTTGGGCCAGCCCTCTGCCTTCACTCTCCCTGCTAGGCAAGAGAGGAAGTTTCAGAGTTTAGTCATACAGGATTTAGGCAAATCCTGGGGTTCATTCATTCATTCATTCACTCACTAGTTTCACAAACATGTCTTAAGTACCTGCTGTGTGCCAGGCACTGTGCCACAAATAGGCACAGTGATAAGCAGGACATATAGTCTCTGCCTCTCTCAGCTTGATTATTAGAGGAGATGGACATTAAACAAATAATTACACAGATAATTGTGTTCTGTAATTATGATAAGTGCTGGAGCTTTTCCTTAAGTAACGGAACTTCCCCTTGGTGCCTCTTAGGCTGAAATACACTGATATATAATACTTTACTCTCGAGAAAAGGAAGCAGAAACCAAGGTCCCAGGATGAAATGTCCAAACACTATTCATAAATCTCATGATCGTGTACAGGAATGCTGAGGATAGCAGAGTTGAAAGTTGTCTGTTGTCATCGTCTTCATCTGCTTTTGGAGATCATGTCAGACTTTAGACATGGCATGCTTTCTGGCATAGCTCATTTTTGGTTCTCCTTGGGAAAATAGGCTCAGAAAGATAGATAGACTTTTCAGTGCTTGTGGTCTCAGTCTTGGAAAGAGGAACTAGAAGGCGAGCCCCATGCCGTTTCCCCATGTCTGGGCAGAGCAGGGTCTCTAGCTGTCTTCAGAGCTGTGTTGGCACCTCTCGCACTCACATTGGTTACCAGGTTAGAGTTTTAGACCTTTAAACATTCTTCATACTGTTTGAAGAAGCTACAATTAACGTCTCCCAAGCAGCTCAGCAGAACTTGGTTGCTAGGCTGCAGACCTTTAAAGACAATTTGTCAACTTCTGCCAAAAGAGAAAAATAGTAAACATTCACATTCTTAGAAAATTGCTTGTTTTCCAGCTTCCAACTTCCTTGCCATGGCAAGGCCTCCAGTTCATCAGTGTCCGTTTTATTATTTATTTAGTTTTCATAAATAATTCAGAGGCATTTTAGGAGACTGAGCCGTTTTTTGGAAGCCTAACCTTTGGCGATTCAAGACAGAAAGATGTTTAGGTTGCCTTGTTTGTGGACAGGTTTTGTATGAGTATTCAGGGGTTCCTTTGGAAGGGACAGAGTCCCCAGCTGTATCCTCGGGCAGCTACCCAGAAAGATGGTGGCAGATCCACGGGAGGCTCTTCAATCATTCAGCCTTAGTTAGCACCTAGCATGTGTCAGGCCCTGCGTGCACTGTTGCAGCCTGTAGCCTGGCCAGACCTCACTGAGCTTACCTTCTAGTGGGGAAGGCCTGGCAGGAAACCAAGGGATACCAGTAGAGGGGCTGTGGGAGTCCAGAGGAAGCCCAGAACCCAGCCTGGCATCAGGGAAGCCTTCCTAGAGCAGCTGTGGGCTGGAGTAACACCTAAGGGTGAAACAGACTGCCCCCACTTTGGCAGGGAGAAGTGTCCCAGTGGGGTCCTCCCCTGTGCCAAGTGTGAGACGTGCTCGGGAGGGAGACTGACTACTAATGCAGTCATGGCTCATCCTGAGGGCAGTAAGAAGACAGTGGAAAGCCGCTGGAGAACTTGGAACTTGCAGAGGTCACCATCTGATTTACATATTCCAGCCTTTGGGGAAACCCCTTGATTTGGCTTTGGGTTAATTCAAGGGCACTGGCAGTGAGCCGGTGGCCAAGAGGGGCGAGGTTGCAGAGGAGTGCTGGATGGCTCCAGAGTTGTCTGTCTGGGATCCTTTGCCACTTCTAACATGTAGGACCTTGTGTAGGTTATTAAACTAACCTGAGTCCCAGGTTTCTCTAATGTAGAATAGGGATGATAACAGCATCCACCTCACAGAGTTGGAATAGGGACTAACAGTTAATTCAAGGACATCCATTGGATCGGTGCTGGGCATACTGTGTTCTTTTAAATGTTGACTGGTGCCTGTAAGATAGTGCTGCCGTTCCTGTGCTTCCATCAGTCCTCTGCCCAAAGGGGCCAGTGGCATCCAGTCATACCAGATGAAGCTTGCAACTCTCTTGGGACCAGACTCTTTTTCTCTCCTGAATCTCCTTACCTGAGTTGAGCATGGGATCCTTTCCTGCTCTTGAGTTCTCAGCACCAAGCCTGTTCCTAGGACAGAGCCACCTCTCCCTTGCTGGTGTGGCTTGGCACTCTGTCTGCACCTACAGACCAGGGCTGCCTCTTGCGCCATTCGGTCCACGTACTTGGGTTGTTTCAGCTCTGGATGTATCCATGAGGTGTTTCTCCAGTTTGTGGGGGTTCAAAAAGCACTGCCAAGGAGCCAGCTGGGGTCATCAGACTTAGCAGGTAACTCCCCAGAGGGGCCCTTTTATTCACTCATCCATTTAATCATTCTCTCAGTTACTATTTATTGAGCACCTACTCTATGCCAGTCCCCCTGCCAAGCCCTGAGAATGTTGCAGAGAACAGGACAGGTGTGGCAAGAGAGATGACAAGAAGCAAGGAACATGCATACACCAGTTAATTTTCAGGAGTATACGTACTCGGAAGTGAGACAGGACCATGGGCTGGAAAGTGGCTCTGTTGAGTGGCTGGCCACCCTGAGTTGCAGTGATCAGGGTGATCCCACGAGGCAGCATTTGAACTATAGCTCAGGAAAAGGGAAGAGCAGGAGATTTCAGACTCACCAGTGCCTTTTTGGAGGGGCACACAGTGACACTGGGCTCTGGAAGGGGCAAGATGACAGGCTTTCCCTGGCGGCTGGTTCCTCATGGCATTCAGAGTAACAGGGCATTAGGTGTTGTACCACGTAGGGCTTGCCAGCGTTGGGAGAACTTTGAGACAGTCACCAGTCTGCTGTGGGTCCAGTTTACCCCTGCCGGGTCCTGAATAGGGGGCCCCAGAGGGAATAACCTTGCCCCAGCCAGCGGAGTGGGGAGGGTGCTGAAGGACAGCACAGAAGCACCCACTACCTGAGTTTATGTTCTTATATCAGTTGTCTTGCTACTTGCTAATAAGATATGCAAATTATCCGGGTTGTGAAATCTTTGCCACATTTCATCTTCTGTGTAATTAGCATTTAATCGTAATCTTATTTTAATTTTTTCACACTGACACCCTAATTAAATGTTAGGGTGTTAGTCTTAACAATTAAATTATATTGGCAAATAGAGTCTTCAAGAAACTTGACCTTTTGCAAGCAAGGGCCCTCTCTGGCTAGAAGCAGACGTTAATTAGATTTCTGCAAGACCCTGCCTTGAGCCCCCTTGGCGCCCCCTTTCAGTTGTCTCCTAGATTGAAGTGAGACAGATGGCCAGCAGTTGGGGCTTCCTGCAGGCAGAGGTTACCACTGACTGGCCACCACCCCTGGAAGGCTGGTGGATGCTGAGTCTTCCAGGGAGGGACGTGGGCTTGGAGTTGGGTCTGAGACCTGGAGGACTCCCTGTAGTGGTTTCTCTTCTCTCTGTGATATGAACTCTCCTTTAACTTGTGATGTTCACTGGGAAAGTTGGTACCAAAGCAAGTCACATAGTGTCTAGGGCTGCCACCAAGTCCTACAGCAGCCCTTTGTGGGGCCCAGGTGAGGACAAGCAGCTGGGACAGATGAGGCACTGCCAGTGCTCCTGGGGCTGGGCTTGGAGGTTGCTTTGGGGTTGGGGGGGCCACAGATAGGACGTTGGGAAAAGAAGTTTCCCCCTGAGCGAGCGAGTGCTCACAAGGAAACCAAAGCACGAGGGTGTGTCCACTCATGGCCTGGCCCCGAGGGCTTTGGAAGGGCTTGATGGAGAAGGAATTCCACGCGTTTCTCCTTCCCCATGATAGAGCATGGCCCAGCGGAGCACCCACTGAACAGGGCATATGGTGCCGTTGTTCCTGGGGACCGTGAGGCCCTGCCCCATGGGCGGCTGCCCTCTAGGCGCTCCCAGAGCTGGCCTCTCCCTCAGCCATTTGCCTGAGGCCCTGGCGTGTAGTTGCCTGGATTCTTTTACACTTGTGACTGCGGTTACAACAACAAACATAATTTTGAATCTTCAACAGAAATTCCCTAAACAGACACTTCATGGCAGTATTGCATTCACACAAGCCTTTCTGCCAGCTGATTTTTTTCCTCAGTGTTTTTGCCTTTCCCACATGTCTTTCCTTTTCCCTCTAAGGTCCACTCCTATCCATCACTCAGACTCTGTCCTTGAGCAGATCAGAGCATGTAAATTCAATTCAACATTTATTGGAGATTGGTATGCAAAGTGCTCTGCTGGTTCAGAGAAGATGGGTTTTTGTACTTACTGCTTTTGTGTCGTATTCTTTTTTTTGAGAGAGTGGGCTTTCAGCATTTGCCTTTTCCTGCCCTGGCCTGTGAAGCAGATGACCTGGAGATGATCTGAAACCATTCTCTCTCCACCTTGTCTCCCCACAGGTTTTCCGGACAGACTTGATCACAGCCATGAAGATCCCAGACTCATACCAGCTCAGCCCAGATGACTACTATATCTTGGCAGACCCATGGCGACAAGAATGGGAGAAAGGTGTGCAGGTGCCCGCCGGGGCAGAGGCCATTCCAGAGCCCGTGGTGAGGTGAGCCGGGCAGCCCAGGCCAGGGGGCCATAGGAAGGGGAGGCTAGGACGGGTCAAGCGATTCCTTTCTAGTCTGTCTCTATTCTTAGCTTCTTTTGTTCTAAAAAAACATTGCAGTGTTCCAGAAATACTGCAGTTTTACCTCTGAGGCCAAGGTTTTGAGCTTGGGCTCAGCTCTGGAGCCAGACAGCCTGGGTTCAAATTGCCTCTCAAGTTCAGTGGGACCTTGGGCAGGGAATGTAATCTCCCTGGGCATCAGTTTCCTCGTCTATAAAATGGGAATGATAACAACAGCACCTGCCTTATGCGGTGGTCGATGATGTAGAGAAATGATGCGTGGAAGGCCCCGTGACCTGGCCCACACGAACACGCAGTGAAAACTGGCCGACAGTAGCTTGATGTCGTTCCAAACTGGGTCCCGCCAGAAGATCTTCTTGGGGATATCTCCAGACCTCTAACTAATCCTTAAAATAGGGACAAACCATGCTCTTGGCTTCTTAAAACCTTTTGAGGAGTTCTTGGGAGCAAGAAATCCAGTGTCTGGCACACACCAGATATCCACAAAATGGTTGCTATGATCATATTCTGAGGAGGGCCCACTGCCTCCTAGGATCAGGATTGGATCAGGGCTGAGTCCTCTCTGGGCTCGGGAGCCTTGTGGTCTTGTAGGTCAGAGAGACTCCTGTGCTCATGTAAGGAGGTGGCCTCGTGGCCATGGGCCTTGCTTCCAGTGACAGAATTCAGCCAAGTGCTTCTTCCTGCACCCTGGGAAACCCTCCAAGTCGTGTCTTGGGCTATAGGGGTTGCTGCCCCGGCCTCCCTTCCCCCCACACACCAGCCTGCCTGGGCTGGGCAGATTTGTGTTAATTGACAGTCCATTCCCAGCCTTAGCAGCCCTGGGGCTCTCGCTTAGGTCCATTTTGCCAGGACCTAGGGCAAAGATTTCAGCTGTCACCTCCCTTGACATCGGCACTGATGCTTCCCTGGCAGCCACACCTATGATGGGCTCACAGACACCCAGTGCCTGCCTGGTGCCAGGCCTGTGCTGGGCATGGGATTACAGAGGTGAAGCACACACTAAGCCTCACTTGGTGCCCATTGAGGATTGGGTATTGGGCAGTGCTTATTGTCCTGGGCTCACAAGGGCTCTTATCTTTGGCCCTCTGAGAATCAGGGATGCTCCAGGCCTCTCTAGATAAGAGTATATGTGGAGTTTGGAGAAAGACTTTATTCTGCATGTCCTCTGCCCAGGGCCAAAAACGTGGGTCAGTCTCCCAGCCAGCTTCACCCTGTCTGCTCTACAGTCCAAAGAACTGTAACTGACCTCTTTGAACCTGTTTCCTTCTCCATAAAATTGATCTAATAACAGTATATGCCTGATAGTGTAGTGGTGAGGATGAGTTGAGAATTCACATGCCAAGGGCCCAGGGTAACAAGGCAGAGGGGTAGGCCACCAGCTGGGCGGAGAAGGGTGAGTCCTGATTAGGCTTAGCCCAGCGGTTTGTCCTCTGTCCTCCATGTCAATGTTAGGTGGTTCCGGAAACATCTGCTGGCCTGGGTAATTAATTGTAGATGCCGCCACACAAGTAACTTGGCTTCAGTCGGTGTCTTATCTGTTGAAATCACGACGGAAGCATGTGTTCAGACAGCTCTGGCCCTACTAGGTACATTCCCCACATATACGCAGGGCTAGGCTGACAAGAGCCAGGCACTCCTGGCCAATCCCTGCTCTTTGGAGAGCATAAGACTGGAAGGGCAGGGATGCTCCCACGGAGATATCTCTGGGCGCCATCTCTCCCTTTCTTCTTGCAGCCTGGCACCTCCACCTGCTGGGCCACCTTTCCCTGCACAGCTCTCACCTGGAAGCCAACACAGCAGGCACTGTGGTCAGAACGGTTACAGGAGCTCTGTTGCTGAGAACTTGCTGTGCTGAGCCTTAAGTTCATCTTCTCGTCTAATTATCATATCAGCTCTCTAAAAGTCACACTGCTGTCCCCATTTTATAGAGGAGGAAGTTGGGAAATTCTGGGGAATTCCCTGCATGACCGCCAGGGCCTTGTGGGCTGGGCCAGGAAGTCACAGGCCGCAGAAACAGGCCCTGGGCTGCCTCTGTGTGGCCCAGAGAGAGCCTCATGCCCCAGTCACCCTGGCTTGCTGACTCTGCCCTCCCCCACTGCCTCCCTAGTCCCCTCCATCCCTCTCTTCTTACCCAGTCCTCCCTGGCCCTTGAGCAGGTCTACCTGCCTCATGGTCCTACACTTCTCTGGATAATGAGAACCTTTCACTGTCAGATCATGACCTGAAGGAGGGCCTGCACTGTTCTTCGGGGTGGCCAAAAGAGACAGCCCAGGGCAAAACCGGCCTCTGTTTTCTATCTGGTCTTCTGGAGTGAGAGCCTCCCACAACCCCACCTCCCACCCGCCCCTACCTCCTCCCCCAGATCCCAGCCCAGCCACCCATTTCCTCCCCGCTGACCTCGGTTCTACTGGCTGCAGCCAAGACTGAGGCCTTGACTGAGGGTGACGTCAAACCACCCTTGTTAGGAGAGCTTCCTCCATAGTCAGAGCCAGAAGAGGCCAGACAGGTGAAGATGAGCACCCCAGGAAGCACAGGAAATGCCTCTTCTGTTGATAGCCCATTAACCCCAGCTTCCCGGAGAAAGGAATGTGATCTTGGCCCCAAGAGGTCTGGCCAGGTATATCCTGAGCACACAGTGTGGGTAGTTATGCCATTAGGTGGTGGGCTCTCAGGCTATCCCAAACCCCAGCTGAGCATATGCCGGGGACACAAACAAAGCAGGGTCGTGGCAAAATTACAGTGTTTTTGAAAGAATGTGTTAATTTAAATAAGAGCCTCCCAAGGAAAGGCAGAACATTATAGGACTCAGAGTCCTGCAAAGCAAATACTATTGCTTCTAGTTGAAGTGGTCTAGGGGTTGGGGGTGGGCATCAGGTCATTATTGTTGCCTAGGACCTTCCTTAATCTGAGCATCTTGTGTGGCAGAAGGTGACTGTAAGCCCCCTCCCTTGTATCCTTGCCTCCCTCAGTCTCCTCTGGGCCTCCCTCCTGCCTGGAGGCCATTCTGCACTCCCGCCCTTCATCCTACCTGCCCCCTTGCCAACACCTGGGGCTCTTCCTGAAGCCCCAGTGCCCTCCCCATATCTGTGCCATGTCTCTGCCTTCCCCTCCCCAGTCTGCGCTGAGTCACAGCCCCTGGCAGCCCTGCCTTCGACCCCAGGAGGCCTCTCGGGCAAGTAAGGGGCCTCGCAGCCCTGGCAGGGCCGGCCAGATGGAGGCCAGGCTCCACAGAAATAACCATGGCAACTGGTAGGGGGTGGGAAGAGCTGGCATTCTGAACTGGCACTAGGAACTGAGGGGCAGCACACAGCTGAGCCAAGAGAGGAACCTGTGCCCTCCCAAGGCAGAAGACCCTCATATTCCATTTCAGAAGGAGCAAAGTGATATCCAGAGGTCTTAAAATACACACTCACTCGAGTATAGCACTTACTACATGCCACACACAGTTCTAAGAACTCCACACGTGTTCATCCATTTAATCCTCATGCCCACTGTGGAAGCTAGGTGCTGTTATCATTGGTTCATTTTCTGGGGCGCAAAAGGAGCTAAGTGGCTTACCCAGAGTCACACATTAAGTGGCAGAGCTGGGCTTGGAGACCTTACCCTGTAGCCAGGACCCTTGCAAGCTGCCTCCAAGGCAGAGCCATGGCCTGAGAGAGGGCTGACTTGAAGTGTGACTCTGGGGCTGTAGCAGGTGCGTCCTCTTCACCCCAGAGGAGCCCTGGCCTCAGGTCCCCTGAGACTACTGGTGGAGGAGGGGCTGGGGCTTCTGGGGGCCTTTCCCCAGCTTTGAAAGGGTATGCGGAAGGACCTGGGGGCCAGCTGGCCCTATCCAACTTGTGCCAAAGTGACTGGCACTGGGCATTGCCCAGGACGGCAAAGGGAATGGCCTCCTACAGCCTGTGCAGGGTGGGCAGATGGGAGGAGGGACAGGAAGGAGGCAGGCTCTGCTTGGCATCAAAGTCTCACACGTCACTTTCCTGCTAGACCCTCATCCTGGCTGGCCAACTCCCTGGAGGTGGCCCTCAGATCAGCAAGAGTAGCAGGCTGAGGGCACCCTCCCCACATATCTTCTCTTGAATTCCTAGGATTCTTCCGCCATTGGAAGGCCCCCCTACCCAGGTTTCCCCTAGTGGCTCTGAACTTGGTGAGGGCTCCCAGCCTGATTGGCCAGGGGGCAGCCGCTATGACTTGGACGAGATTGACGCCTACTGGCTGGAACTCATCAACTCGGAGCTCAAGGAGATGGGTAGGTGACCTGCCAGGTGAGAATGGGACGGGGGCAGGCCACACAGGGTTTTCTTCTAAACCATCCTCACTCTCAGAATGGCAGTGGCCACTGCTGGGCTTTGGCACTGCACAGATCTGGGGGAAAGTCCCTGCTATGTTACTGATTACTGTGGTTCAGTTTCTGTAGTTGTCAGATGGAGGCAGTAATAGCATGTCTTTTATAGGGTTTGGGGGAGTATTATATGACTGAGCGTGTACCCACACAGTAAGTCTGACCGTTACATGAAGAGTGAGTGAGCACCTAGAAGTCCAGTGTGATACATGGGGCTGGGGTCAGCTGGTATGGGCCTTCTGGCTGAAGGCCCACCATGTCCTAGGAAAGGCCAGCTCTGCTGGATTCAGCCACCTTCTCAGGTGCCCCCCATACATACAGCTCAGGCAGTGGGTTCCCCATGGTGGTGGCTGCATCCCAGACACAGACACCCCCATAGCATCTGTGTGTACACAAGTGTGTGTGTGTGGTCACAAGCAGGGTCTGAAGTCATAGCACCATACCAGGCCTCCGGGCCTTTGCATGGTCCAACCCAGTCGGTTTTCAGACGATGGAACTGGGGGCCCGAGACAGTAAACTCAGTGTGCAGGTAGAAATGCTCCTTAACACTGCCCCCAGAGGCTGGGCTCCGACCCCCACCCTCCTATCCTCACAGAGAAGCCGGAGCTGGACGAACTGACGCTCGAGCGTGTGCTGGAGGAGCTGGAGACGCTGTGCCACCAGAACATGGCGCGGGCCATCGAGACGCAGGAGGGGCTGGGCATCGAGTACGACGAGGATGTCGTCTGTGACGTGTGCCGCTCTCCCGAGGGCGAAGATGGCAATGAGATGGTCTTCTGCGACAAATGCAACGTCTGCGTGCACCAGGTGGGCAGCCCCCACGGCCACTGCCGTGTGATGCTGGCAGGCGCCTGCCTGACCGCTCACCCTGGCTGTGGGGGCGTAGCAGCACTGTGGGCACAGGCCCCTAAGGAGGGCAAGTGGGGAGAAGGGAAGGGCACGAGTGCCCATGGTTCCAGGGTGTAGCCCCCTCAGCCAGACTTGAGTAATGCCTATTGGATGGTCTTCCTGTCCTTTGCCGCCAGCCTCCCTCAGACTCTGCCCACGGACCGTCCTACCCCGTCCTCCTCTGCTCCTCAACTTACAACGAGGCAGCACAGTGTAGTGATGGAGAGCACAGCCTGGAGCCAGGCCACCTGGTTTCAAATCATGGCTCTGCCCTTTGCAAGCTGTGTGATCTGGGGTCGGTTTCTTGACCTCTCTGAGCTGCTGTTTCCTCAAGTATAAATAAAAGTAAGTTGTTTTGAGGATTAAGTTCCTTACTCTGAGTCATTTGCTTAGAACCGTACAGTAAGGGCTGTTTGTATTTGTTAACATTATTAGTATTATGAGCCAGGTATGGCCTGACTAGGCTACCCTGTTGATCTTGAGCCCCAAGGCTGTAGGTCTGGGACATCTCTGGGCCTAGTTCATGGAAGATGTAGAAGAACTGACTAGAACTCAGTGGACCCACTCTAGCCCTGACTTTAAGGCCTTCCCTCACCCACTTTTGCTGGAATAGTGCCCGGGGAGCTCAGAGGGGCTTCTTGGTGGCAGGTGGGTAGGTGGTACACCACTTTCCACATTCACCCTGTTCACATCCCTTACACCCAGCAGCTCTTAGGTCCATAATCCCTAGGCATGACCAGAAGGGTCCCTGACCACAGATCCCTGTGAAAAAAGACAAAAGTTCTGGCCCTTGTCTGAGGGCAGCATACATACCCAAATTTGTATTCAGTTTAAGGGAGTTCATGGATGCCCCTGAAATCCATCCCGGATTAAAAACCTCTGCTGAAGTGACTGTCCTCCCAGCAGAGGGCAGAGCTGAGCCCTTTCACAGAGGACTGTGAAACGGTGAAATTTCAGTGCACAGTGCCTGCACACAGCTTCCTTGGAGCCTCTGCATTACAGTCCCTCAGGAGGTCTTTGGTGGGGCTGAGTAGCAGTGTCACTCTGTAGCTCCCAGTATGGGCTGGGGCTAGGACTGTTTGCAGCTGAATGCGCATTGCAGACGCACCTTGGCCATTGCCTCTGACCTGTGTCCTCCCTGCTCTCTCCCCAGGCATGCTATGGGATCCTCAAGGTGCCCACGGGCAGCTGGCTGTGCCGGACATGTGCTCTGGGTGTCCAGCCGAAGTGCCTGCTCTGCCCGAAGCGAGGAGGAGCCTTGAAGCCCACTAGAAGTGGGACCAAGTGGGTGCACGTCAGCTGTGCCCTGTGGATTCCTGAGGTGGGCAGAGGTGGGGGTGGGGTGGCCCTGGGGCCCAGCCATGGGGAAGTGGGTCTGAACAGAGCTCAGAGCCCAGATGGCAGAGCACTGGGAAAAGAAGGTGATGGGCTACATGAAATGGTAGATCTCAGATGTCCAGCCTGGGAAGAATTCAGGCAGCAGCCCACAGGGAACTTTACCCTTGGACTTAGGCAGAACTTGGTAGTGGTTTACGTGGGAAAATGGGATTTTGAGCCACTGGGGATCCAGATGGAAGGTGTGCGAGCTGGACAGAAGTCAGGCAGCTGATTCTAGGGGAGAGCAGGTTGTAGGTTTACCCAGATCTAGACAGTGGTCCCAAGCAAAGTCAAGCACTTGTTTAAAAGTGAGCCCAATGACCCAAAAGGAAATCAGATGGGGAGCCTAGTTAAAACTGGGTAGTAAGACTGTGGCTGGGATGGAGGGGAGGGGCCGTGGGTGACGGGCTGGGCCCACAGTGAGTTAGCAGAGGCCTTGGGCTCCCATCTTATTTGATGTGTGAAATGCTGACATTCGCTGACGTTTCAGCCCTTCCCCTGCTGTGTGCCCTGAGCCAGAATGAGGCCCCCCTCCAATGCTGCCTGTGCCCGGAAGCAAGCCAGGTGGCCCGGTCAGCAGGTGGCCCCTCCCTTTCCTGGGCTTTCAGTCTGAAAGTCTTTGCTGGGTCCCACCTTGCAGGTTTCTGTGATCTTAGTGGTTATGTCAGCAGCAGTCACTTGCTCCCACATCAGCATCTTGAAGGTCGGGACGACCTCTGAGTATACCCTGGCCGAGGCACAGCAGAGACACAGAGAAGCAATCAGGACCTACCTATGGGGTTCTTTGGTTCAGGATCTCTGGACAGGGACCCTTTTCCTATCCTCAGGCATGGGCGCTGCCTCTGGGGCTGAGGGGTGGGCTGTGCCCAGGAGATGGGAGTGGTTATAGGTCTGTCCCCCTGGGAGGGGCTGAACAAAGGCACATCCCCCTTGGCCAGGAAAGCCCTGGAAGTCCCCAAGAAGAGATTCTGCTGTGGGGACCTATAGATGCACCCAGAAACATAAGTAAAATGAGTACCAGTTCTAATAACTCTGAAGATGGTGTTAACAAAGGCCTGAGGTACAAAAGAGAAGGGGACCTTGCACACATACTCACCTGCACATGGAAGCATCTCTGTCTTGAGACCCACACGGTCACGGGCACTCATATACTCAGTCAGCTACACACACACTGATGTATGCGCTCCCAGTCACTGTTTAAGCCTAGCCACCGGCGAGCACACACCAACGCTTATTCAGTGGTCCACTTGGGACATGAGATAGGACTTGGGACTCTCCCACTGCCCTGTCTGCCCACCCTCTGGTTTCAGCAGACAGTCCTCTCTTTGGGTAAGCCCTGGAGGCCGGCTAAGGCTGAGAGGCTTGACGCAGCTCCCTGTGTCCTGCCCAGGTCAGCATCGGGTGCCCCGAGAAGATGGAGCCCATCACCAAGATCTCGCATATCCCAGCCAGCCGCTGGGCTCTGTCCTGCAGCCTCTGCAAGGAGTGCACGGGCACGTGCATCCAGGTACATGGCCCCCGCACCCGCGCTGCCGCCTGGGAGCTCACTCAGGAGCCTGCCACAGCTACGCCACGGGGCGTGTCCGGGACAGCCTGTACAGCAAGCCACTGCTGCCACCCTCCGCCTGCCCCACAGGGCTGCAGGCACAGCCACTGTCGGGCCTGCGATGGGGGCCGCAGTCAGCTCCCCATCTGCTGGACCTTCCTCCATCCATAGTATCACTGGGCATGGGGTGAAGGCCTGGGCAGCCAGGCTCACCACCCCATTATAGTACCAGGGACTCTGGCTTTCCCAACAGCAAGTTTCTTTGGGCTTCATAAGGACGTTGACCTTACATCCAGTATCAGCTGGACATGTGAGAGGAGTAGGAATTAAACTTTACTTTCAGCTAAGCTGACTGGCTCTCCCTACACAGGGCAGGGCTGTGCTAGTTTGTTAACAGTAACCGCTCCCAAGTTCTAGGATGCCTCAGTATGACCCAGAGGACTTGTTAAAACACAGACTGCTGTTCCTACCCCCCAGAGGTTCTGAATCTCTAGATCAGAGGTGGGGCTGAGAATTTGCCTATTTCTAGCAAGTTCTTGTGTGATGCTGATGCTCCTGGACTATAGGCTGGGAGGTGGAAGGGTCAGCCTTTCTTTCTCTCATGTCTCCAGAAACAGTGGTCACTGCAAATACTGGACGTGCCTCTACCGTTTGTAAGATTCTCAGAATGGCTTGTGAGTGCGGCATAAAGGGCCCCACTAATATTTCGGTGGGTTGTCTCTGAAACACTTGTCAGCTGCCCACAGCCATCATCTCAGGCAACTAAGGCCGTGAGTTGGCCATACTTGCCTGGACAAGAGAGGAAGGAAAGGGCCCAACTCCAGCCCCGCTTCCCAGAGGACAAAGGAGGGGCACAACTCCCCATCTTAGAGACCGCTTCAGGAGTAGAGGAGGCAGGGACCCATCAACAGCCTCTCTCTCTTGACGTCTCAGATTCCAAAGTCATTTGTCCACACGGAAATGCAGCTCATCCCCAGAGAGGCTGTCAGTCACCTAACTTGATTTCCCTAGGGGTTATGATGCTATACCCCATTTCCTTTTCAGCTCCCCCAAAGCTCCCCTGCCCTCTTCCATGGCTCCCCCCGACACCCCGCAGGATGTTGGCAGCCGTTTTGTTTAGGGTCTCACCAGCATGCTGCTTTGCCAGTGTCACCCTGAGGGATGCCCCCCATCCTTCTTGCCTCCCACCGGGGCTCCCTTCATACCTCATGCTGCCCTTTGTCTCCCTCCAGTGTTCCATGCCTTCCTGCGTCACGGCATTCCATGTCACATGCGCCTTTGACCACAGCCTGGAAATGAGGACTATCTTAGCAGACAACGATGAGGTCAAGTTCAAGTCGTTCTGCCAGGAGCACAGTGATGGGGGCCCACGGGGTGAAGCTCCGTCCGAGCCTGTGGAGCCCAGCCCAGCTAGCGAGGACCTGGAAAAGGTGACCCTTCGCAAGCAGCGCCTGCAGCAGCTGGAGGAAGACTTCTATGAGCTGGTAGAGCCAGCCGAGGTGGCTGAGCGCCTGGACCTGGCCGAGGCACTGGTCGACTTCATCTACCAGTACTGGAAGCTGAAGAGGAAAGCCAACTCCAACCAGCCGCTGCTGACGCCCAAGACAGACGAGGTGGACAACCTGGCCCAGCAGGAGCAGGACGTACTCTACCGCCGACTGAAGCTCTTCACGCACCTGCGGCAGGACCTGGAGAGAGTGAGTCCCCCTGCCGCTTCCCGCCCACCCGCCTGCCTGGTGGGTGTCCCAGCAGGCCTTTCCGCCCCTCCCTCGCTGCCCTGGAGCAGCTGTGGCTTACCAGCTTTTGAACTGTGAGTTCTGGCCAAGGCGGTGAGGGCCTCCGGATCTTGGACAGGTTGGGATAACAGAGTTTGCAGAACAGGGGAGGATCCAGCTCTGGGCTCTTTTAAGTCCCTCTTGTCCCAACCCTTTTGCAGGTCTGATCAAAGGTGGGGGCCTGCCACGACTGTGAGGCTGGGAGACTCCAGAGCTGGGGGAGGATCTAGGCATCTGACTCCTAGCTGTCTCTGTGGGCCCGGCCTGGTCCCAACACAGGAGCTTTGCTTAGAGTCAGGCCGGGGAGGCATGGGACTTCACAAGAGAGTTAAATCAGTATAATCAGCATGTGCTGCCAAAGCAGGGAAGACAGCTGTGAGTGCAGCTCCTGGGGTGCTGGACTGAGGGAGCCATGTGAGCAGAGGCCCAGGGCCTGAGGCTGGGCTCGAAACCAGCAACAGCCTGTGGGGCTGGGTGTTTCTGGACCACGGTGTTTGTGGAAGTTGCAGAAAGACTTTAAGCAGACACTGTTCTGCTGTGGCTGCAGATTCCAAACACTCACCCTGGAGGTGGCATCATGGGGCCCAGATGTGGGTTGGCGGAACCCCTCAGCTGTGCACCGGGTGGCAGGCGATCTTGCCTTGGTCCAGGCACACAGCTTTGGGGACCGAGTGAGACAAGGCAGGTGTGCAGACTTCATGATTTTAGGTCGGGCTGTGGAGATCCGGGGCCAGTGAGAGTTGCTTTCTTAGAGCACAGAGGCCCCCCCACAAAGCCTCTAATCCCTCCTCCTCCTCCCAGAGAACAGGTGAGAAGGTCCTGCCTTCTGTGTTGTGTGCCCTCAAACTTGGCTTTTTTGACACCCCTCCCCAACTCCTCCAGCTAAAGCTCCTCCAGATAGAGTCCCAACCCTGAGTTGGAGGCAACCTGAGCATAAAGCAGGGTGTTTCAGGTCCCTGATCGAGTCCTCCGAACCCCAGGTGCTGTTCTGGCCTCTCCTCTCCTCTCTGGGACATTCATTTCTAGGGTTCTGGAGCATGAGGGGTCATGTCAGGGTGTCCTCTATGGACACACACACACACACACACACACACACACACACGCCTACCATCTCCCAGACCAAATTAGGAAGCAGCAGGGGGGGAAGCATTCTGGGGGCTTTGTGTGACTTAAGGCAGCTACTTTGCGTATGTCTCAGTTGGCAAGGCTGTAAAATGGTTAGAGCTACTCAGCATCTGCTGAATACTGGGGTAAGGGGCAATGAGGTGGAGGCTCTGAAACTGGACCCAGCTTCTCTACCTTCCTTCACCCCCATATGCATCTGCCCTGAGGCCTGGTCAAATGGAAATGGCCCTTTTGGCCTGGGAGGAAGGAAGCTTATTGCCTGGAAGCCAGCCTGCAACCAGAAGGTAGGGGGCAGGGAGATGATCACCTGTCCACAGTGTCAACTGGGACAGAAAGCAAGGCCACCTACATTGCGGTCACCACTTCCTGGGCAGCCCAGCCTCCTGCCCCATGTGGCAGGGCCCTCAGGGACAGATCCTTCTGAGACCAAAGCTGCTTCCACACTTGTCCTCAGGCCACCCCCAGGGTCTGCAGTACACAGACCCTGCTTTTAGCCCTCCTGTTTCCAAACGACACATCATGTCTGACCTCCCTGATCTCTGCTGCTCAACACGTGTCTGATCCTGGCTGGGCTGCGTGGGGTGGTCAGGGGACAGGCCCACCTATTGAACCATCATCCTGGAGAAGGAGCTGAGAAGTTTGTGATGCCATTCCTGATGAGCAGTGGGGCTATAGAGAGCCTTGGAGGAATATGTGTTTTCTAGAGTTGAGCTGAATTTGGACCTGAAGAGGGGAGGGGCTCGTCAGAGAGTTGTTGGCTTATTGTCTGTTCTGTACTCTTCCTGGGCAAAAGTACTCCCTCCTCAGTCCCCCAGCCTCTCGAGCCCATTGTCAGCTGGTGCAGGTGAGGCCAGGGGCTGAGGGTGTCACCGGCTAGGATGCTGAGGCAGTTGTGGGATCCCCACCTCACAGACCTCTCTGGCTGGGGCACAGAGCCCTCCCAGGTCAGGTGTGAGTCAGTCCACGCTGCCCCCAGGAGGAGGAGGCAGGGCCAACCTTGCAGTCTGTTCAGCTTCTGAGGGCTTGGGAGGGCCCCTGCTTCTCCAGCAGCCTCCAAGCCAGGCTGAAGGGCAGCAGCTGAGTACACAGCCCTGGCAGGCTGAGGAGAGGAAGTTAGGCAGCCATGAGCTCCATTGACCCCCACTCCGATCCAGCCTCAGAACCTTTCACGGCCACGCGTTGGTGACTTGAGTGAGTGAAGCAGGCCGAGAACTGTGCCACGGGGGAGGCTTTCTGCAAAGACCCATGACTGTCGGTGGCCTGTCCAGCAGGCTCTGTCTCTGACCATGGCCCCGTGCCAACAGTCAAGAGGATCCAGCCTGTCACTGGGCACCAGGCCAGCTTGGGCTGGGTCCATTGGGGATTCGGGGGAGGAGTTGAGACTGAGGCTGTGGATAGCCTGGATTTGCATCCAGTTCCAGCACTGCCCAGCTCTGTGCCTTCTGAGTTTCACTTTCTGCTTCTCCAAGTTTCAGTTTCCTTGTCTGTGAAATGGAAATAAGAGTCTAGCTGACCTCGAATCATGGGAAATTTGGCAGGGACAGGGCTTAGCACACCACCCTCCCTTGTCAGTGGTGATTATTGTTGCTGTTCTGACTCTTAGCTGATGGGCTGCTCGGAGGGAGGGCTCCAGGGAGGACTGAAAGGGCAGGCCCAGGGCTATGGGCCAGGAATCCTGGGTCCTCCTCAACTGATTTGCCTCCCAAGGCCAGGCAAGACTTTTGCTGAGAGAAGCCACCAGCATGAAATCCCATTTTATGCTTAGCCTAGACGATATGCTTTCCTCAAATTTCAGCCTTAGGCCTTGGCCCTGGCAGGCAACACAGGAAGGCCTGGCTACCGCATCCTCTCAGAGTTGCTCACAGCTGACAGAAAAAAAAAATTGCAGTACTGATGAGCAGCGATCAACCTGACAAACACTGGCTGGTGTCCCCTAGCAACCGGGCTGGCAGTGTGGGCTGCACGGGGCCTCACTTACTGCCTGTGGCTCTGGACCTGATTACCAGGAGTTTATTAAAGGTTTTACCTGGCCTGAGAAGAGTCGAGAGGGCAGGAGCGGCTCTCAGACAGTGGCCCCAGAGGATAGACGTGTAGGAACTCCCCCCGGCTTCCACGTCCGTAGCTCTCCCCCAGAGACTTGGCCCTGCCTCCCCCATGCTCCACATTTTCCTTGTCGGTTGTCACACACCATTACTATCTTCAGCGCCTGAGCTGTGTCTCTTTGACCTCCTACTAAAGCCGAGTGGGCAGCTGTAGCCTCCAGCCTCTAGCTTCTCAACCCCATGGCTTGCAACTCTGGGACTTTTCCACCCCGTTACCCGCTCCACCCACTCAAGCCCTCTCACCCGCTCCACCTGCTTCCGATCAGTAGCCCCAGATCTCCAAGCCCCCTGTTCTCCCTGCTCAGTTCCTTCTCCACTGTCCCCTGCTTCCTCACTCCTGCCCTGTGGTAGTAGCTCACTGCCAGTCCCTTTGCCTGTGCAAAGGGCACATGCTGGGCAGAGCCTCACCCAGTAGGAGCCACTCTGCCAACCAGCAGAGATCTTATAGCAGTGAGTGGGTGAGCACCCCAAGGTGCCTGCCAGCCAGCCTTGATAAAAGCATTAGCTAGCAGCATTCTGGGCTCTCCTTCTACCACCTGTTCCCACCCTTGCCCCCACTCCCTCAGGACGCCCCCTTCTCTTAGCAGACCTCATCCTCTATTCCTCAGACCAGAACCCTTGCCCACTAGTGCCCTCTGGACCCATTCTCTGCCCTTTGCTCTCATGTCCTCCCCTTCCTGCCCCGCACCGGGATCTCTTTGTAGCCCACACCCCACAGCACACGAGTGTCTATTTTTTCTTCATCCCTCTCTGTCTCCAGGATTGCACCAGTGCTTGAGTCCATTTTACTTTCTCCATTTTCAAAAGCAAGTCTTCCCTCCCCCACATCCCTCTAATCATCGGTTTCTCTACCCTCGTCCCTGTCTTTCCTTTTCTGTCATCCCTCACTGTTCTTATCTCTTTGCTTCTCACTCTTGGAGCTTCCTTGAAGCAATTTACTTCCAATATATTGTATTTTTAATACCTCATTTCTATGTACCATAGTGGCAGGCCAGACCCCTGCCACTACCATATTCTAAAACCTTCCACCAGGGCTGCCAGCAGCCTCCGTCTCTCCCACTTCTCCACCCTTATCCTCCAGCCTCCTCAGCAGTGGTCGCCACAGTTAAACATGCCCTTGGTCTTGAGATACTTTTCCTGTGGATGCTCTGACCAGACTCCCCATCCCCGATAATCCAGTCCTGCTGCTCCCTCTCTGAGTGTCCCTTGGTCCCTGCGGTCATTCACTGCACTAGGCTTTTCCTCTCATTGCGCCTCTGCTCCACAGCTTTACTCCCCATCAGGAGGCTGGCTCCATCCCACACCTGCCTCCCAAGCTCCAGCAGCTCATGCCCAGTATGCTCTGCTCCTCCTGTAACCTCCCTAGGCTCCATGAATGCCCCTACACTGGTCCATTCTAGCTTAAGGTAACTGGCTGAGAGTCCTCCCTGCCTCCTGCCCTCCTTAGCGCACGTCCAGGCTGTCTCTGCCAAATTTGCTGTTATCAAAACAACTTTATCAAGGGAATTCCCTGGTGGTCCAGCAGTTAGGACTCTGCACTTCCACTGCAGAGGGCACAGGTTTGATCCCTGGTTGGGGAACTAAGATTGCATGGTGTGGCCAAGGAAACAAAAAAAACCTTTATCAAAACATAAAACCTGCTTTTATTACTGATCCCTGCTCTAGTTTTGGAGGACTCTTATGCTCACTTTTATGCTGTTTGGTGTTTGTTTTATCATTTTCTTTAAAAATTGGAGTGTAGTTGCTTTATACTACCGTGTCGGCTTCTGCAGTACAGCAGAGTGAATCAGCCATGCATATATCTGTTACCCCTCTTTTTTGGATTTCCTTCCCATTTAGGTCATAACAGCACCAAGCAGAGTTCTCTGTGCCGTACAGTAGCTTCTCACTGTTTGCTTTGTGCATACTAGTACATTTAGGTCAATCCCAATCTCCCAGCTCATTGCACTTTCCCAGCTTTCGCCTTTGGTGTCCATACGTTTGCTCTCTACGTCTGTGTCTCTATTTCCGCTTTGCACATAAGAACATCTCTACCATTTTTCTAGATTCCACATATATGCTTTAATGTGCAATATTTGTTTTTCTTTTTCTGATGTACTGCACTCTGTGTGACAGTCTTTAGGTCCATCCACGTCTTTGCAAATGACACAGTTTTGTTCCTTTTTATGGTTGAGTAGTATTCCATTGTGTATATGCACCACATCTTCTTTATCCATTCTTCTGTTGATGGACATTTAGGTTGTTGCCATATCCTGGCCATTGTAAACAGTGCTGCAGTGAATATTGGGGTGCATGTGTCTTTTGAATTATGGTTTTCTCTGGGTATGCCCGGGAGTGGGATTGTTGGATCATATGGTAGTTCCATTTTTAGTTTTCTAAGAAACCTCCATACTTTTCTCCATAGTGGCTACACCAGTTTACATTCCCACCAACAGTGCAAGAGGGTTCCCTTTTCTCCACACCCTCTCCAGCATTTATTGTTTGTAGATTTTTTGATGATGGCCATTCTGACTGGTGTAAAGTAATATCTCACTGTAGTTTTGACTTGTATTTCTCTAATAATTCATGATGATGAGTATCTTTTCATGTGTTTGTTGGCCATCTGTATGTCTTCTTTGGAGAAGTGTCTGTTTAGTTCTTCTGCCCACTTTTTGATTGGGTTGTTTGTTTTTTGTTTTATATTTATAATCAGAAAAAAGCAATGTAAGGAATCTAATAGCCTGGGTTGGCTTCTAAGATGGTTGCAGTACTTTTCCCCAAAAGCCGTCATGGAAGAGGAATTTTATAGCATTTAGTTACATGTAGCTATGTTACCGAGAGTCTTAGGAAAAATTAGAGGAGTTGGTGATTCCATAGTGAACTGGGAGTAAGGGGTAGCAATCTGTTTGGATTCTCACAGAATCTTCTATAGCAGAAGTCTCCAGACATTACTGATTGTGTAGTGTATGTACCCTTATCACGAAAAAAATTGAGCATTTACCTCCAATATATTGTATTTTTAATATCTGATTCATATCTACCATGCTATATTGTAAAGCATACATAATCAAAATTTCTAATAGGGCCAAAAAAACCCCACTAGAATATTATCTTCCTATATGTGCTGAGCTGTCAAACTCAGTACCCATGCAGCTCACTTTGGAGCTTGGCAATAGTTCTCAGATGCTGTGGTGCTGTGTAAAATATGTATTTGAGGGCTCCACCCCCAGAGAATTTGATACTCCCCCAAGCCTGGGAATCTGTGCTTTTAACCAGCCACCCCATGGATTTGGGTGTTAATCTTCACCAGGAATTCATTCCAGCCTGCCTTGAGAAACCTTGCTCTAATGTTTCTAAAAGTAAAAAAAAGAAAGAAAACTACATCTGTATTTAAATAGGAAGTAGTCCTGATCTGGTTTTAGGCTAGATATATTGACTAGTTTGTTTTCAGGCCCCCAAAGTAGCCATGCATCCACACAGCCGCCTTTAGCCCCACTGTCCCTATGCGTGCTCAGCCACATGACTGCTGGGAAGGAAAGAGACCAGAATATGAGGAGAATGAGATTGAGTTGCTTAGATGTGATGGACAGGGAAGCCTCCTGGAGGTGACCCTGGAGCCAAGCCCTGAAGGATGAGGTCCTGCCTGTCTTCCCCTTTCTCCGGGGAGCCTTCTCACCACCCCCAAGTCTGGATCAGGGTTGCCTGGTCCTGTCAGTACTTGGTCAGCAGCTCTCTGCCCTGCTGAGCAGCAAGCCCTCAGAAGAAGGGGACTCTGGTGGGACCTCTCGCAGCTGAGCCCAGGGACCAGCACAAGCCTGTGCCTAGAGATGTGTAGGAGGAGGTTGGCTGGAGGGACGTCCTAGGGAGTCCAGGATTTGTGAAGAAGTCAGATGGTGCCAGTGTGCTGGAGCAAGGGCTCACAGGCTGGGCCAGGTGGCTGCCCCTTGGGGAGGTGCTGACCACAGGAGAGCCTGGTATTCAGTCTAGGCTGCGGTGCATAGTGGTGCTGAGAACCCATGCAGAGCCTGTCCTGTGGAGGCCTGCTAGCCTGGCGCAGGTGTTCTGGGGTCTCTTTCACAGCTAGGCTCAGGGAGCAGGGGAGGAGGTCTATGCCAACAGGGAGGTCTGATCATGGCTACTCCAGGGTGGGAGAAGTCATGGTCACAACAAGAGGCAGGGGCTCTAGAACCCTCAGGTCATGTCCAGGCAGCTTAAGGCTATGAATACCGAACTCAGCCTTGAACACAGAACCCAGCAGGAGGTAGAACCTGGTGGCACCCAGGATTCCGATGGCCAGATGTCCCTTTTGCTGGAGACTGTGACCCGATCTGAAGACAGTGCCAGAGCAAGTGGTGTCCTGATGGGGAAGAGGCCTGGACTTGGTCCCAGAGAGATGATGTACACTGAGAACAGCCAATGAGGGATGGCACACGGGGTCAAGGTACCAGGTGGACAGGAAGCAACATTCTTCAGGTGCTTCCAGGCCAGCTGCAGAGTTGGCCCTGTCCCATGGGCTAAGCAAGATGGTGTCCCAGGCCCCAAGAGGCTCTTCCTAGCTGGCCTAAGGTAGTCTGAGAGGCCCTGCCCTTCCCCCAAAGGAGTTCTGTCTCTGGCAGAGTGAACGTGGCCGAGTGCACATGGGGCCTTGAGCAGAGCAGCTGTGGACCCGGCTCAGGGCCAGTGCAACAAGTGGACAAGGGTCAGCTGCAGGCTGGGCTCCAGTGCATCAGGGACTGCCTCTCTACTCAGAGCTCTTCTGCCGGAGCGCTCTCATGTACCGGTCATTTGTGTCTCAGGACAGGAGGTGGTTTTTGCCCGGGTGCTGGTGGCTGAAGAGTTTCGTTGATGTGTAAGAAGCCTTGGACAGGAGGCTGAAGGATGGACTTGGTGACCTTGTCAGGCCGTGACCAGCCTTGGGGGATTTACATACAAGGGAGAGCAGTCATGTTGGAAGGGCCTTGGGCAATGGCATGACTCAGCCAGGAAGTGCAGGCCTAGGGAAGGAAGGCAGAACTGCCAGCCTGACCTCTGCAAACGTACTCCCTGCCCACACTGGCTTCACTGCGGGCCCTGGGGCCAAGACTGTGCTTGGCCCTGTATTTTAGATCAGAGAATTGCAGCTCAGGACTGAGAATGCATTCGGGGCCTGGTTATTGATTCCCAGATATCCTGGGCAGGTTAGGCAGAGTGGCCCCCCAGCGTTGGGAGGTTGAGGTGGTTGCCCATGAGTAAGGTGGAAAATCTCTCTTGTGTTTCCTCAGGTTAGAAATCTGTGCTACATGGTGACAAGGCGCGAGAGAACGAAACATGCCATCTGCAAGCTCCAGGAGCAGATATTCCACCTGCAGATGAAACTTATCGAACAGGATCTGTGTCGAGGTAGGCGCTTCCCCTGCCTGCCACTGGCCACCTCTCGTGAGCACACCCTTGAGGGGGCTGGGTTCCAGGGAGCTATGTGTCTTCAGAGCCTGATGGGGCATGTGTACGGGGTCAGGGGCCACTGACCCCACCCTTACCCTCTGCACCCAGTTAGTGGACCAAGGCAGGGGCCTCCCAGGGTCCTGGGTGTGTGTTGGCAGGCAAGGAGCAAAGATGTGATGTGGGCATCAGGCCTACCCTCAGGGAGCTTTCTGGTTCACGGGGCTCTCAGGCAGTGCGGGGCCCCTTGTGGTCCAGGAGTGAGTTGCATGTAAACAGGTGCAACCAGAAGTCTCCGTGGCTCTGTTTTGGCTCCAGGGCAGGAAGGGACCAAGCTGGCAAGCTTCCCTGAACCCCTGTGTGCCTGTGTGTTGATTCTAAAGAAGGCAATTGCCCAGGGGTGGAGGAGGAACTATGTGTTCCTTCTCTCTGACCCCAGCTGACAGGATTGAGGCCCTGTGCCAATAGGTTTTTTTTCTTCTTTCTTAGGCTTTTACCATCACATGCATTTAACAGATCTGGAAATCAAAGGTTAAAGAAGCTCTGAGAGTGATCTGTCTTGTTAGTTGTGGATGTTGCCAGACAACAGGGTTCTTTGTGGAGTGTGAACATGTTCAGGAGGGCAGTGCTTAGTGCAGAAGATGGTGCTCTGATGTTGAATTCCATGCAGTAAAAACAGGTGGATGGAGAGATTGTTAAGCCAGAGGCTGCCACTGCAGGTAGAGCCTGTGGGTTGGGCTAGGCCTGGAGCAGAGAAAGGAGAGTGGCTGGGCCACCACCAGAGTCAACAACTGAGGACCTTCTACTGCCCCATCCCTGCCCCAGAAACCAGCATTGCCCGATACAGATGCTGCATCACGACCGTTTAGAGGTCAGGGCTCATCGTGCACTCCCAGGACTAGGGCAGCTTAGATAGGAGGCCCCCAGACCTTCCCAGGCTCCCTCTTGTTTGTCATTTCCTTGATTGAGGGTAGACAGAATACTGGGCTCTGTGCTGGGCACAGGGGTACCCTGCCGTGGACTGAACGGACAGGCTTCCTTTCCTCATAGAGTTCACTATCTGGAGAGACAAAAGAAGGTGGTGTCTGGGGGGCTGCCAGGGGTGCCAGTGCAGGGACAGAGCTATCAGGGATGGCTTCCTGGTGGTGGTGACGCTGGAACATCTCAGGCTTCCTGGGGCTCACACGGGCCTTACATCCCACTGCAGGAAGGCAATGGAGAGTGGCGAGGCATGCAGTGCCCTTAGGCACAGGATTCCAGAAACATGGTCAGGAGCTCGTAGGGTCTGCATTCTCGCATTGAGTCTGAAGACATTTAGGCAATGGCACCCCACTCCAGTACTCTTTCCTGGAAAATCCCATGGACGGAGGAGCCTGGTGGGCTGCAGTCCATGGGGTCGCTAAGAGTCGGACTCGACTGAGCGACTTCACTTTCACTTTTCACTTTCATGCATTGGAGAAGGAAATGGCAACCCACTCCAGTGTTCTTGCCTGGAGAATCCCAGGGACGGGGGAGCCTGGTGGGCTGCCATCTATGGGGTCACACACAGTCCGACACGACTGAAGTGACTTAGCAGCAGCAGCAGCAGACCTGAGCAGCAGCAACAGGCCACCTTTTGGTCAGGGCAAGGAATTTGGAGAGAAGACTGGTTTGCCTCTGCCCGAAGCCGATGCTCTCGGTGTTTTGATGCTTCTTCCATAGGGTGGGACATGGGCTGCAAGTATATTGCTGAGGTCTGTCTGGCCAGGAGCCTAGAGAAGGCTTCCCAGTGGTGGTGATACTTAGGCTGTGAACAGAACCAGGGGAGGGACAAGGAAACCATATATTTGGGGACCTGGAGGTGAGCTTGTCTTGTTAGAGGAACTGGAAGGACCCTGGCATAGCTGCAGCCAGGGCAGGAAGAAAACGTCTGAAGTGACACTAAGGGCTTGGAGGGTCAGCTGTGTAAGGTCTGTGCCCTTGGGAGGAGCTCAGGCCACAACGAGTGTGGTGGGGGACTTGGAAGCCTCCCTCCAAGTATCTAGGTGCTGTCCCATGTGATAGGTGAGAAGACTGAGGCCTGGCCCGAGGTTACACCTAGAATGAACAGCAGAGCTGGGCAGAATCCTGGAGTTGGGCCCATGCTCCTCCACCTTCTCTTGAACGCTTACTCAGGAAGCCCTCCAGCCTCTGGCTGAGAAGCTACGAGGAGACTCCTGGCAGCTCCCTACCACAGCATGTCCCTCCCCTGCTCTGTTTTGTTCTGTGACTCCGCAGACCTATGTGGTCCTGGAATAGAAGGGTGTGAGGGCCAGGTGTGTACCCCGAGTCTCCCATCAACTGTCTAACCTCCAGAGCAGACAGAGAGCAAGGCAGGGGGCTGACCCCTGTGTCAGGAGGGGAACCCAAGGCTGTTGACCCCTCAGTGACCTATCCACCTTCACCTCCATTGCCTAGCCCATGAGGCCCTGTCCTGTCCACTCACCTCCAGCCAGCCTTCCTGCCCACTAGGACTGTGTCCTAGGATCTGTAGTCCGTAGAGGTCAAACTGCGGCGCAGGTCTGTAGAGTGGTCTTCCCCCTCCTCGTGTCGCTGAGCCCCGCACCAAGCTCCTCAGGGACTCTTACCCCCTTTTCCCACATCAGCTATTCCCTGACTCGCTGGAGCCACAGTTATCCTAGGTCCCACGTGGGTGGGACCTACCCACCCTGCGGAGGTGCAGGGGAGGTGACCTAGAAGGCGAGACACCAAGTGATGGGGCTGTCCTGGGATTCCACACAGGGGTCTTGGTTCTGTCTGGCCTGCTTGGGGTAACCATCTCCCTCCTGCTCTCTCTTTCCCTGATGCAGAGCGGTCTGGGAGGAAAACAAAGGGCAAGAAGAGCGACTCAAAAAGAAAAGGCCGCGAGGGCCCCAAGGGCAGCCCCGAGAAGAAAGAGAAAGTGAAGGCAGGGTCCGACTCAGTCCTGGGGCAGCTTGGTGAGTGGCCTGGTGAACACAGCCAGACTCATACCATCACTGCACTTGCAGCTCCCCGCCAAAGGCCACGGGAACCACCAGCATCCTTGCTGCAGAGTGGGAGGCCAGGAGGGGTCGGCAGGCCCTTCCATGCCCAGGCACTCCCACCTTCCAGGTATAGAGGAGACTGAGGTGTCAGAGCCCTAGCTGGCCTCCCAAGGGTTCCTCTCGTAGACTAGAGGCTGGGCCCAAGAACTTCTCCCTCTAGACATCCTGGCCCTTCAAGGAACCCTGTGTCATGCTGTGGGGTGAGGGCCTACCATAATTCTCTGTCCCTGTCCCCCTCTGCCAGAATGTCCTCAAGTAGGCCCTCCCTTCATCCCCTGCAGACTTTCGGGGAGCCACCAGAGACCCCCACAGGAGTGGTGTTTGCCCAGCCCATCTCACTGTCACAGCTGTCTGTCACAGACCTCTCTACTGCTGCCCCATTAAGCATGGTATCCCTAGAGGGGCTCTTGGACTTGGGCTTTGTCTCCCAGGATGTCACATGCTTCCTCTAGAGCACTCCTCAGGGAAGGGGCGTGCTCTAGAGGAACACCTCACCACTAGCGTGGAAGCCACACTTCACCTCTAGCATCGAAGCCCCAGGTCACCTCTAGCATGGAGGCCCCAGGTCATCTTTTATTTCCCTCGGTCTCAGGAAGGAGACAACTTGGTATCTAATGGGAACATCAGTGGCCACCTTCCAAGACCTCAGTAAAGGAAGGAGAGCCCATAGCTGGAGCTGGCCCTGACGGACACCCTAGCCAAGACCTTGCTTTGGAAGCTCTGGAAAGCGACACTCATGAAAACCCAGCGCCCCCTGGTGACCAGAGGGCTCCTTATCCCTTATGCTCCCAGGATGATGCTATGTGGGGTGGTGAGCAGGGCTGGGTGTGCTCCTGTGCAGTCACCAAGGGCCCTCGCTTGGTTTAATGCTGTACTGTAGCCACTTTGAAATTCTTAATAATTTTTGAATAGGGAACCCACATTTGCACTTTGTACTCTGCTCCTCAAACTATGAAGACAGTCCCCAGGAATAGGACATCTATCTGGGGAGAAGGGTGTTCAGTGTTCGCAGGTGGGATGGACAGAACAGGTTAACTCAGCCGGGTCTAGCACAGAGGGAAAGAGGGAGGAAGGTCCGTGATGGTGTGCAGGGCAGGGTGGGAGACACATACCTGCTGGCATCTCACCTGCCTCTTTCCTCCCCCTGGCCAGGTCTGTCTACCTCGTTCCCCATCGACGGCACCTTCTTCAACAGCTGGCTGGCGCAGTCAGTGCAGATCACCGCAGAGAACATGGCCATGAGTGAGTGGTCGCTCAACAATGGGCACCGCGAAGACCCCGCCCCAGGGTTGCTGTCCGAGGAGCTGCTGCAGGACGAGGAGACACTGCTGAGCTTCATGCGGGAGCCCTCGCTGCGACCTGGCGACCCTGCCAGGAAGGCCCGTGGCCGCACCCGCCTGCCTGCTAAGAAGAAACCACCACAGGACGGGCCCGGTTCACGGACGACTCCAGACAAACCCCCCAAGAAGCCCTGGGGCCAGGATACTGGCAGCAGCAAAGGGGGTCAAGGGCCACCTGCCAGGAAGCCACCACGGCGAACACCTTCTCACCTGCCGTCCAGCCCTACAGCTGGGGACTGTCCCATCCCAGCAGCTCCTGAGAGCCCCCCACCACTGGCCCCCGAGACCCCAGAGGAGGCAGCCCCAGTGGCTGCCGACTGTAATGTCCAAGTGCCTGGCCCTACAGCGAGCCCCAAGCCCTCAGGCCGGCTCCGGCTGCCCCGTGAGAGCAAGGGAACCCGGAGATCGCCAGGTGCCAGGCCTGATGCCGGGACGGGACCGCCTTCTGCTGTGGCTGAGAGGCCAAAGGTCAGCCTTCACTTTGACACTGAAACTGATGGCTACTTCTCTGATGGGGAGATGAGCGACTCAGATGTGGAGGCTGAGGACAGCGGGGTGCAGCCGGGTCCCCGGGAAGCAGGGGCTGAGGAGGTGGTCCGCATGGGGGTCCTGGCCTCCTAAGTCACCCCTTCCCCTGTCCTGGTCCCCCCATGAGGCCTCAGCCCCGTGACAACTGCCATTTCCAATCTCTGCTGAGTGTCTCAGACCCTTGAGGCTGCCACTCTGATGTGGTTTTATTTTTAATATAAAAAGTGTTGCGAATTCCACACTATTGTCTTTCCTCTGTGCTGGCCTAGGACATTAGGATTCCTTCCACGGCTCTGGCCACAAGGACCAGCCCTGGTCCTGTGCACCATCACGGCCGTGGCAGCGTCCCCGCCTGGGCCACACAGTACTGCTGGGCTCCTGGCTACATGTAGGCAAGGTGATGAAGAGCTCAGGACTCCCGCCCGCTGCCACTGGGTGATACAGACTGTCGTTTGGGCATTATTATGGCAGATGGGCCAGCCCAGGGCCTGCCCCGCCTTGCTCCCAGATCCCACTGGGGTCCATCGGCGGGGGGTCCTGCTGCACTTCACTGATCCCCAAGGAAGTATAATAAGTGATACCCAGCCAGAGTCTACTCACTGTCACAAGCACAATGAGCTTATACGAGAAAGCACTGAGGGGCCGAAGAGGGCCTGCTGGTTCCAAGGGAACCGCAGCTGTTCCTGGTCAACCCACATCATCTGAGGCCTGCCCGCCCACCCTGCGACCCTCCACGCCCCTGCTGCTCTGCCCCTGCCGCGCCCAGCCCGGCGGCTCTGGGAAGGGCTTCCCAGAGTCCTTCCTGAGCTGTGCCATTTTCTCAGGGGACTCCCAGCCAGCCAGCCGCCAGTACCGGCGGAGGGCTGCAAGGGAGGGCCAGTGCCCGGTCAGGGGCGTGGGGCTCAGCCTCGCCCACTACAGAGAATCGCTCTGGGACTCCAACTTCCTTCTTTCCTTCCTTCGGGGCCAGTCTCGGCTGAGGTCTGATCACTCCCAGACAGCTGGCCAGACCAGACCGTTTGCCTTTTCAAGTTTCCTGCTAAGTGATGAGCTTCTTTCTCGGTTTCCTTTTGGAAACTCCTCCTTCCAACAAGCAGTGGGATCCCGGGGCCCGGGATGTGTTAGTGATGGCCTTCCGGGGCTGTCTGAAGTCTTGCTGGATCTTCCTGGTTCCTCTTCCCCTCTGAGCCTTAACCCCCTTTCCTAGCTGTGCCCTTCCAGCCCCTCCCTCCCCACCGTCACCGTCCTGCCTTCTCCGCTCCACCCTCTAAGTCCCAGGTAGTAGCTCTGAAGAGTTTCAGTGGAGTGGCCCCAGGGTGATAGCTCAGGGAACAAATGAAAAACAAAAAGGAATTCAGTGAAAACGTGTTTTTTTTTCTTTTATGACTTACTCCTGGGTCACTTCTGCCACTGGTAAAGCCAGAACTTCTCCAACAAGAACCTTGCAAAAGTCCAGTGAATCAGTCGAATCATTCTGTGGATGCCAAAGAATATTTTGACCATAATACAGCACAGCCAGGACCTGACAACTTGTCACTTGGACTTTTTTTAAAAATGGAGTTCTTTAGCAACCAAGTGTAGAAACATGTTTGTTGCACACACCTAAGGAGGTGAGCCCAAGCTCTCAGACAAGGATGCTGTTCTGCTGCTGCTGGTGTTGGATTTTGGATTCTGGGCCCACTGTGAGCTCTCCTGAACCCTAAAACTCCGCACGAGGAGACTGACGGTGAAACCAGCGTGGCAAAAGTCTCACCATGGGGATCCCCCTCACATAACACAAAGCGCAAATCGGTGGGATGGGGAGCAGGCTGAGCACCCATCCCCGACTCCAGACTTTCAAGGTACGACAGTGGCATGGTCATGGACACTCAAGTTTCGGTGAATTTTATCAAAACAGGAAACAAAGATAATGACTAAGTTTAAAGGGCTGGACAGATGTGTCCAGTCGGAGCAGACTCAGAGTGGGCTTCAAGGACTCTGGGCGTTGGGATGGCATGAGCTACTGTGTAGAGTTTAGTCTGCCTGGCGCCTTGGTAGTAGTGGCCAGTGCAGTGTCAGCAGCAGCGTCCTAACCCCATTCTCTGTTTACTGCTTTTGAACAGATCTTCTTCCTTCCCCGTGCTTCGGGTCACCTCGGGTCACAACTTTGTCTGTGCTGGATTGCCTGGTCTGACCTCACAGGAAGCAAAGGGACCAGCTTTAAAGAACAACCAAACTCTGCCGGGAGGTGGGGTGCTCAGGTCTGGTAGACTCGGCACTAGCCTGCTTACCCTTCATCCATCCTGGGGCAGGGTCTGGGCGCTCTGAGGGCGAGGTAGGGCAGAGAACCAGGGCTGGAAGGTGGTAGGTCTGGTCAGGGTCTGGACTGGGTGGGCCAGGCCAGGAGCCCAGCACTCCTTCGGAGGGCCTCTACTCAAGTTGGCCTCTAGATTTCAACCCACTTATCAATTGGCTCTTGGCTTTGAACGGAATTATCCCTGTGGCCCCGTGTCCTGCACGGAGTCCGGGTGTCTCTAAGGCTGGCTGCCCAGGGCCTTCCAGGCCAGACCCAAGAGCTTTGTCTGCCAGCCAGCTGTCCACTACTGGGACGTCCGCCAGGCTGCAAAGAAGACAAGGACACTGGCTTTCACCGCTGGCCTTCCTGCCGTCAGCGCAGCCCCTTCACTCTGTTCCCAGCTTCCCATCCACCGTTCAGGCGGCTTTGCTGCCTTTGAGGTCAGGATGGGAAGCTGGGGGGGGGACAGGAGGCCTTTTCCAGCCTAGAGGCTGAGGTGCGTCTTTCACGCGACCGTATCTGCCCACACTCAGTGGAGGGACAAGCTGCTCTGGAAGTTAGCCTGGCGGTCTTTGCCACTCTCCTGGTCCCTGCTGCCCACCTCCTTCCCCCTCCTCACAGTGAGAAAGAATAATGTGCAAGGAAAGTATTTTTATGGATCATAAATGTATTTTAGAACAAACACGGAGAAGAAAGGTTAGAAGGGTTTATTTTATTAAATGAGCTCTGACTTGGTGACAGTGTGTGAACATTTGCAGTGTGAAGGTCTCAGGTTCCTTGGAGAAGCCACCCGGGTTTCCAAACGTGGGTGTTGGGCGTGGATGTGTGAGTGTGTGCCAGGGCACGTCTTGTGTGTCCATGTGCATGTGTGTCTGTGTGTCACGTATGGACACACAGTGGGACTTGCCAGGGCAGTTTCTAGAGAATCACGTGCCCAGTTCTGACAGACATTGGCAGCAGCTGGACTTGGCATTCCTTGCTTATTGCCAGATGTGGCCAACCTCTGCCCATACCCCAAGCTCTGCAGAATGGTCTGGGTGCCTGTAAAAAGGCCCTTGGGGAGGCCACTTCCCATGGCCCTGGCCCAGCTGGCCACATTGGCCAAAGAGCCAGGGCTGGAGTCCAGGACTTTTGGTTGTTCTTTAAGGCACTTCCTGCCACCTTGTCCCTCAGACGCACAACACTCTGTGCTCCACATCGGCTCGGGGTGGGGGGATGATATGAATGTCACAGGAGGAGACACCTTCTGTCTTTGTTTCAAAGAAAGTTGATGTGCCATTTGTTAATATACAAGAGAAATATTGAAAATATATTGAAAAGAGCAATTTTAAATTATTTTTGGCTTATGTTGCAATATTTATTTTCTTGTATTAGGAAAGATTCCTTTGTAGAAAAAAAATGTATTTTTCATTAACGCAAAAACCTATTTCTCCTTTTTGTACATTGTCCATGTTCGCTACCCTTAACGAGCAATAGAATGTATGGCTGCCTCGGGGTGGCCGGTGCCCGCGTGCCCTGCATGATTCTGTGGTCCCACCACCATGTAGCTCCCAGTCCCATCCTGTCCTGCTCACTCATGGGGGTTTCCAGAGCCTAGCCCTCACTGGAGCCTGTGGCTTCAGGACCCCCTCTGCAATCCTCGTGTGTTGGCAAACGCAGTTAATAAAGCAATGTTTTCTGTGCTGGCTGGTGTGAGGCTCTGTTGCATTGGGGAGTGGGAGAGGGTGGGCTCAGTGAAATAGTGAGTGGTCCCTGGGTGTCCCAAGGAATATAGTAAGTGCTCAGTATGCACTGGGGCTGGGCTTACTTGATTTGCTTCTTATAGCTGTCATTCCCTGGGGTTCAGAGTGGATGATGGAGCTTCCCAAAACTACACCTCTGGTAAGAGGTGAAGTTCAGCATCAAAGTCAGGACCCCTTGAGCTACCTACAGTGGGAAGGTTTGGGAGGAAACTCTGGTTGTTGTTGTTCAGTTACTAAGTCGTGTTCGACTCTTTGCGACCCCATGGGATGGATTTGCATGCTAGGCTCCTCTGTCCTTCCCTATCTCCTGGAGTTTGCTCAAATTCATGTCCTTTGAGTTGGTGATGCTAACCATTTCATCCTCCGCTGCCCCCTTCTTTTGCCTTCCATCTTTCCCAGCATCAGTGTCTTTTCTAATGAATCTGCTCTTCACATCAGGTGGCCAAAGTATTGAAGCTTCAGCTTTAGCATCTGTCTTTCCAATGAATATTCAGGGTTGATTTCATTTAGGATTAACTGGTTTGATCTTCCATGCAGTCCAGCGGGCTTCCAAGCATCTTCTCAAGCACCACAATTCTAAAGCATCAATTCGTCAATGTTCAGCTGCCTTTATAGTCCAACTCTCACATCCGTACATGACTACTGAAAAAAACATAGCTTTGGCAATATGGACCTTTGTCACAAAGTGGTATCTTTGCTTTTTAATATACTGTCTAGGTTTGTCATAGCTTTTGTTCCAAGGATCAAGCATCTTTTAATTTCATGGCTGCAATCACCATCCGCAGTGATTTTGGAGCCTAAGAAGTAGAATCTAACTCCTTCCACTCTGGTATTTGTCACTAGATCAGGAAAGGTTTTAATCCAGGCTTGTTTTTCACTCGTTATTTCCTGAGTACTTGCTTTGGACCAGACTCTAAAGTATGCAGAATGAAGCCAATGTCTCTGCCACGGGGGAGCTCACAGTCCAGCAGAGAGGCAGTGAGGGAACTGGGAGGTGCTGTGGAGGCCTGGATGGATGAGGTGGGGAGGGCACAGGAAGCAACATCATTCATGCATTCATTCATTCACAGACAATTGTCTCCTGAGCATGCATCTCTTCTGCCAGTGTGTTGGGTTGTATGTTGTGAGTGGCGGCAGCACCCTGCCCTCCCAGAGCTTCCAGGTAACATAGGCTCGAAGGATAACTAGTTGCTTGCCCAAGGGGAGCTGGCTGGGAGGAAGGGACAACAAGCACTCTGGACAGAGGAGTCCACAAGAACAAAGTTGGATTCAGCTATGCATGGAAGGGTCTTGAACCTCCTCTGAGAGTCTAAGGGGAGGAGTGTGGAAAGGAGCTTGAACTGAGACTCAAGGAATATAACTTCTGGGGCTACTGACTTGGTTGTGAACCACAGAGAAGTGCCCCATTTCCTCACTGATACAGTAGGCAGTGAGTCCCCAAGGGCACCTCCAGATCCAAAGTTCTGCGATTCCACAACGGCGGTGGAAATAAACCTGGTGTGCTTTGAACAACTGTGGAAGAAGGTGTTCCTCACTGAGGGGCCCCATGCCTGCCACATCCCTGGGATCAGGGAACCTTGTCTGACTGAGACGTATGTGTTCTCTCAGGGTGCTCAGCAGAGAGTGAGAAGGGCTCACTGAGCATCAACCGCAGTCAGCATGAGGTGCTGGTAGATCAGTCCCCAGGCTGAGGGGGCTCCTGTGCAGCCAGCTCCCCTACCTGTGATTTGGGGCTGTCGGCTCTATGGGCCAGCTGCCCTGGGCTCGACACCCTAGGTTTTCCCTCCTCCCAGAGCCAGGCCCACTTGGCCACAGCGCTCCAGAAGAGTGATGCAGGGGCCCTGCTGCCAGGCCTGCAGCTGCAGAGCTGACCCAGCTGATAACCGTGGGGCAGGAGAGGCCAAAACACCAGTGGGCCCGAAGCAGCAATGTGCAATAGAAATGAAATGTGAGGCACAGAGGTAATTCTAGTAGCCACATTTTTAACAAGTAAAAAGAAAGAGGTAAAATGAATTTTAATAATATATTTTAGTTAATCCATTATATCCAAAATATGATCCCTTGAACCTGTAATCAATATAAAATAATCACTAATGAGCCAATGTACAAGAATCCAAGGGGAGGCCAGGAGTGTCCACTCCCCACCCCACTTTGTTCCTGCACGCATTGATTCAGCATTCATGGCGCACCAGTTGCTGGGCCCTGAGGACACTGGGCTGACCAAATGCCCTTTGCAGAGACCAGGCCAGTGGAGGAGACAGACTTTAATCCCATAGTCCCAAACCCAGGCGCAGTTACACACAGACTGTGTGGCAGAGGGGAGGGACTCTTCCTCTGCCCGCCCTGAACGTCCCTTGTTCTGATGAAACTCCTGCAAGGGAGGTAGGATCTGGGGCGCCATCTGCTGCCCAGCCTTGATGCCTGACTATGCGTGTTTTTGTTTTTTATTTTTCCCCACAATTCTTTAAAAAAAGAATCCTATATAGGGGGAAAAAAAAACCTGCTACATTTAATAATGTGCAACTGCTTTGTTGTAACAACAAACACGATGTTAAGGAAAAATAAACCATTCTAAAACATTAAAAAGCAAAAAAGCGGATTCCCTGGTGGTCTAGTGATTAGGACTTGGCACTCTTGCTGTTGCGGTTGCATTCCCTGGTTGCAGAACTAAGATCTCACAAGCCAAACAGCATGGCAAAAATTCCTTTCCTAGACTATCCATGAGTCCCCTGGGTCCCCCAACTCAAACTCAAGAAGGCTTCTTTTTATTGTTGTTAACCCCATCCCCATAGTGATTTTTGTACAACGCCTTAGGAAAGTATGTCTAACCCAGGATCAGGAAACCGAGGTTCTAGTCTTCTGCCGTTGACTTGATGTACCTCGGTTTTTCCATCTGTCAAATAGAGGACATTGGGGATACCAATTTCTTTAGGTCCTGGTGGGAAAGCCCATGGTCAGAGGATGTGGTCAGTGAGGGTGAGGTGAGAGCCTGACAGGGCCCTTCCTTTTACCTTAAGGCCAACTGGTTGGTGGGACTGACTGTGGCTGCAGAGAGCCTCCAGACTGGACTTTGGCAGAGCCAGAGCAGGAAGAAGCTTAGGGTCATCACATTGTCAGAATGCCACGGTGGCCACAGATTCATGTCACCAGGAGAGGGGTCGTTAGGAGCATAGCAGTAGCCATGTGTGAACATGGAAGTGAAGCACCAGATCCAGCCCCGATGGTGACAGGGCAAACTGCTGAGCAGGACCTGTGGGCAATGGAAGGAAGGTAAGTAATCCGTCCTGCAGGCTTGGAAATGGGGCCCACGCCTCTCTGAAAGAGCTGGGAGTGTGGGGCAGGCTTCGTGATTTGGGTGACAGCAATTGTAAGATGGCTTGCCCAGGTCTAGGGGTTTGTGTTCAGAGGGCAATCTGCCTTATTCTACGCCATCTTTGGTTACCGTTAGCTATTCGTGGCCATTCAAGTCCAGAAAATTCATCCAGGAATGCACCGCACATGAGGAAGTGACTAGAAATGGATTCGTGCGGGCCCTGGGGTAAAAGAGAATTAAGGACTGTGTTTTGGCCCTTTCTGGGCCTCAGTTTCCTTATCTGTTAAATGAGGATGAGCGTTCCTGCTGGGCGCCCCACCCCAAGCATGGTGACTGAGAGTGTAGCAAAGTGAGCCTGGGTGTGCGGTGATTAGAATGAGGAACCACTGTGACAGGAGGGGGACGGAGGTTAAGGCAGAGGGCGCCCTGACACCGGCAGGCTGACTAGAGAGGCCAGGATGCCAGAGGGATTTGTTCACTGAAGTTCCGTTGTTCTCATGGGCCGCCCTATGCCCAACCGAGGCACCTGTGGTATGGGGGCAGGGCAGAGGAAGGTCACGTGATGCATGGGTGGGGGCCCGGCCGAGGGCGGGTTGGAAGCACCTGGCGGTCATCCGGGGCACCGCTCACGTGACACCTGAGCCAATCAGCTGCCTGCGGCTGAAACACACCCACCTTCCCAGCATTCTGGGTTCCTCCGCGGCCATTCTAAAACGGTATAACCCAGGAGGCGGGAGCTAGCTGAATTTTGCTCTCCACCCCCTCACCCAACCCCTTGTTGCAGAGAAGGAACGTTGCATTGCTAGGGACTGAATGTTGGGATTAACCTGAAACTCAGAAGAGCAGCAGGGTTTGTAGGAGAAGCCAAAAAGGAAGAGTGACTCAGCAAAATAAACCGTCACTGTGGATATTCTGAACTGCTATTTTGGGACCCTGGGTGACTGCCTGGCTATGGTGACAGGCGCTTGGTATATAAAACCTTGTTTCCCACATGCCCGCCGTAATTATTTATGCTCCTCAGCTTACGGAAGGAGCTGCCGTGGCGGTCCCCGATAGCTGCGTCGTCCACTGTTAGACTCCTAAATGAATTCTTGGCAAAGGGAGCAGTGTGCCCTGAAGGGCCATCAAGAACCAGAGGGGATGCTCAAGTCTTAGGGACCCCTCTGCCTTCCAGGAGCACTTCCCTTCTGGTCAAGAAGGGGTACGAGACCAGTACCGACCAGCGTTATCAATCCTGGTTCCTGCTTAGGCCTCCGCCACGGACCCTCATCTAGGTGATACCTCAGGGTTTAGGTGGTTGGGGGGCATGAAAGCTCGTCTTGCCCACCACCTTCTCTAGGACAGTCTCTGAATTCTAGTGACTGAGAGCCTGTCATTTTGTAAGCAATCCATTGCTAAGCCATCCATATTGTTTAAAACGTCTTCCTTAAATTCAACTGTAATTGTTGCCTTGAAACATGTTTCTATTCACAGGCTGTTCTGAGCCATGGAGCCACAGAGATCAAGTCCGGTCCAGTGTTTGGGGGCAGTCCTTGGGCTGTGTGAGGAGTTAGGATACCTTGCCCGCTTGACTTTTCAAGTTCAGGACTTTACTAGGGGATTTGAAGGCAGGGTATTCTCCTCAGCTACTTCTCTTATGCCTCTCCTGCTTGATGGATGGAACCATCAGATCCCCACACCGTGCAGGCAAAGCCAGCCCCCAGGTAAGAGGTTCGTGGAGAAGGGGGATCAGAGAAGGACAGTTGGGGTCTCAGCTCCTGGCTACCCTCAGGGAGCCCCAACCCTCCACCCCCTTAGCCTCATGTCTTTTATTGAATAGGTTGGCAATACTGGCTGTGTCAACAGTTCCAGCTTGTTTTTTTTTTTAACTTTTAATTTTATATTGGATTATAGCCAGTTAACAGTGTTGTGATAATTTCAGGTGCACGACAAAGGGACTCAGCCATAGGTATGCATGTATCCATTGTTCCCCAAACACCCCTCGCATCCAGGCCACCATATAACATTGAGCAGAGTTCCCTGTGCAACATCCACCCTGTGTTATTTTTAATTTGACCTCAAACCTGTGTCTTCTTTGTTGTCACTAGCACACATTCTGCTGTGCATGCTCAACGTGGCATTTTGGGAGCAACATGCCACAACATGTCTGTACAGTTGTTCCCAACTTCAAATAGCCTATTCCTGATCTTATGGCCCCATGAGCAGGCTCTCCTGGTGGATCGCTGGCTCCTGCCTTGGGTTGAAAAATGTGGTCATATATCATAAACCATTGGTTTTGGAATCAGTGTTAGAAGTAGCCTCATTTGACAGGTGAAGAGCGGGCTGAAAGATGGGAACGAGCAGCCCTGCTCTCCTGCCTTCTCAGTTTAGGCCTCGTGTTCTTGTCTTTTCCTCCACTGACATCTGTCTAATACGCTGTCCACACAGCATCTCTTTAGGCTCTGGGCGCTACCAGCCCCAAGTCACAGCATGCTGTTTTCTGCCGTGCCTTTGTCTTTGCTGTTCTGTCTGCTTACACTCACCTTGTTCACCCCTTCTTTACTAAACAGTTTTTTTGCCTTCAAGATTCAGCTCTGGTGCCCCCTTTTTAGAAACCTCGATGGTGTTTGAGGGCCTTTCCCTTTTGCCTTCCATAGTGTCTTGGGCAGATGGCTGCCCATTTTCATTGTTCCATGTAAGTCCCCAGAAAGGAGGTGTTGAAATGCCAGCTGGCTGACTGGCTCGCGGACGGGCAGGCAGACAGTGTGGCCACCTGTCCCAACCTGAACCCAACACCTGCACAGTACTTGCAGAAGATCTGGTGATAACTAATAGTTTTCCACACATAAGGCTTTATGTGTAAAAGAGAGAAAATGAACCCATGAGTAGGTGAGTAGGTAAAACCCTCCCTCATATTTTACTCAGCCCAGCCCTGCACATGGAGCAGTGAGCAAGGCCGCCAACATGTCAAGTAATCAGAAACTGCTTCTCCAAAGACGAAGGCAGAGTGAGGCTTCAAAATCCAAGAGGGGGCCCACTGCCATCAGACTGCCAGAGGACTGTGGATTCTGAACTTGGTCCCACATAGAAGCTGATGTGGAGAAAGTTTCAGACTGGTCTCAAAATAGCTTTTTGCCCCTGCGTCTACTACCCTGAAGTCAGAAAAGAAAGTAGCATTGCATGGTTTCCTTCAGGAACTGCCAGACTTGTTTCCCCTTGCAGTGGACCCCCTAGTTGCAAATAAGCTCTGGGGCCCAGAACAGGGCTGCTGCTGCTGCTGCTAAGTTGCTTCAGTTGTGTCCGACTCTGTGCAACCCCACCGATGGCAGCCCACCAGGCTCCCCCATCCCTGGGATTCTCCAGGCAAGAACACGAGTGGGTTGCCATTTCCTTTTCCAATGCAGGAAAGTGAAAAGCGAAAGAGAAGTCGCTCAGTCGTGTCCGACTTTCCAGACCCCATGGACTGCAGCCTACCAGGCTCCTCTGTCCATGGGAGTTTCCAGGCAAGAGTACTGGAGTGGGGTGCCATTGCCTTCTCCAAGAACAGGGCTGGAACTCACCTATTCTGTGTTTTACTCAAAGAAAGTCTGTTGACTATTTGGGTCTCGAAAGAGAAGTCCATAGAATGGAGGGAAGTCAATGTGCTTTTCTCCAGACTGCAATCAATCTGGTGTGGCTTCCTAGTCACGAGTTGGGTCTAGAGACCTTAAGCCAAACCCAAGGACTAGGAGAGAACCCTAAAAATGGTGCTGTAATGGTTATCTTTATAATCTCTCTAGTTTCTGGGATTTTCCTAATCCCAGATGAAATAAGACTACAACTCCACTGATGAGGCTCACATTCAATTCCTTTTAGCTCAAGAAAGGAGTAAACAGATATCTTTATTTTGACCCCAAGTGTTCTCTCTCTTCACCTGTACCTCACCTCCAATTATTTCTTCCCCTTGTTTAGTTTTAACGGCCACCAAACACGACACCTCTGAAGATTTTGACTGGCGGACTGTTACCCATTAACCCAGGTCCTTTCAATATGATCGGGTAAGAAAGCTCTTCAGTTTCTTTTTGCAATGTTACCAGCTTGTTTGTAGTGGCATGGTGCCATCACTGAACTCAGTGACTTTAATAAGCATGTTAAATGGTTCACCGTACTGCCTGCAATCAAAATCCACATTCCAAAGCAAGGCTTCCTTTGTTTACCACATAATAGCCAGAAAATTATTGAGTTTTGGTGTCTAATTTTACGTAAATCAAGTTAGGAGGCTTTGTAAACACAGGCTTTGACCTTTGTCAACTAACTTAATACCCAGCTGAATCCTTTATAAGGGCCTGTTTTGGGGACCTTTGTTTTTAATCATCAGGTTTCTAAGTTGTTGTTCTCACCTTTCAATTAGGAGGATGGTGGCCGCCACCCAAAAGGCTTCTTTTACAGTTTCCTAGTTCCCCTGTTCCCCACAAGGTGCTTTTCACACTCTTTGGAGGGCTGTGACGTTGCATTGCTGTACCTTTAGTACAAATATCAGATAGTTTGTGCTGTGTGCTTTGCTAAGTCGCTTGGGTCATGTCCAACTCTGTGAGCCTCTATGGACTGTAGCTCCCCCAGACTCCTCTGTCCATGGGACTCTCCAGGCAAGAATACTGGAGTGGGTTGCCATGCCCTTCTCCAGGGGATCCTCCCGACCCAGGGATTGAACCCGTGTCCCTTACATCTCCTGTATTGGCAGGTGGGTTCTTTGCCACTCACGCCACCTGGGAAGCCCGTCAGATAGTCTGGTGGGACGTTGTGTAATTAAATTCAAGAAAATGAGGTAAATAAACGACCTTTTTCCATTTTAAAAACTTGTTTTTAATTGAAGGGTAATTGCTTTTACAGTATTGTGTTGGTTTCTGCCATACATCAGCATGAATGAGCCATAGGTATACATATGTCCCTTCCCTCTTGAACCTCCGTCCTGCCTCCCCGCCTCATCCAACCCCTCTAGGTTGTCACAGAGACCAGTTTGCACTCCCTGCGTCATATAGCAAATTCCCACTGTCTTGCATAGGGTGATGTGTGTTTCCATGTTCCCATCTCAGTTTGTCCCCTCTCTTCCTCCCACTGTGTCCACAAGTCTGTTCTCTGTGTCTGCATCTCCATTGCTGCTCTGCAGTAGGCTTCAGTACCGTCTTTCTATTCCATGTATGTGTGTTAATATACGATATTTGTTTTTCTGACTTCCTTCATTCTGTATAATAGGCTCTAGGTCACTACCTCATTAGAACTGACTCGAATGTTTTCTTTTTTATGACTGAGTATATTCCATTGTATATATGTACCACAGCTTCTTTATCCATTCATTTGTTGATGGACATGTTAATAGGTTGCTTCCACATTCTAGCTCTTATAAATAGCGCTGCATGTTTCAATTATGGTTTTGTCAGGGTATGTGCTCAGTAGTGGGATTGTTGGGACATATAAATGTTTTATTTTTGGTTTTTTAAGGAATCTCCATACTGTTCTCCATAGTGGGTGTATCAATTTACATTCCCACCAACAGTACAAGAGAGTTCCCTTTTCTCCATACCCTCTCCAGCATTTATCGTTTGTAGACTTTTTGATGATGGTCATTTTGACAAATGTGAGGTGATACCTCATTGTAGTTTTGATCTGCATTTTTAAAATAATGAGTGATGTTGAGTATCTTTTCATGTATTTATTAGCCATCTGTATGTCTTATTTGGAGAAATGTCTGAATAAACTGGATTTTATTTTCTTAGCATTTATCCCTTCAGTACATTCACTGTCTACTTTGTTAGTTTCAGTTCAACAAATAGTTTGAGTGCATGCTAACTCTCTATTTGATGGACTCAGTGGTAATTGGACTTTCCTGGTGGCTCAGATGGTAAGGCGTCTTGCCTACAATGCGGGAGACCCAGGTTCAATCCCTGGGTCGGGAAGATCTCTTGGAGAAGGAAATGGCAACCCACTCCAGTATTCTTGCCTGGAAAATCCCATGGATGGAGGATTCTGGTAAGGTACAGTCCATGGGGTCACAGAGTCGGACATGACTGAACAACTTCAACGGTAATAGAATCATGACTGGTTATGTTAAAAGAGTTAGCACAAAGCCTTATGCCATCCTGCACATTGTTAGTGGAAAGGTTAGAAGAATGGCTGTATGAAGTTGTATTTATTAATATTTATTTATTTGGCTCCATCAGGTCTTAGTTGCGACCTGCAGGATCTTTTGTTGCTGTGCATGGACCGTCTAGCTCTGGTGCGTGGGCTCAGTAGTTGAGGGGCTTGGGCTTAGTTGCTCCGCCACATGTGGGAATCTCAGTTCTCCAGTTGGGGGTCAAACCTGCATCGCCTGTGTTGCAAGGTATATTCTTAACCACTGGACCACCACAGAAGTCCTTAGAAAGGTCTTATAGTTGGATTTAAGTCTCAAAAGTAGCTTGATAATCCTTACCAAAATGATAATTTTTCACTTGCATCACCTGAGTTGAAAAAATTCTGCTCCCTGGGCTTTCAGTGATTCTGAATTGTAGCCAAGGTTGAGAACCACCAGCTACAGGTTACAGTGATGTGCGTGCATGCTCAGTTGCTCATTTGTATGTGACTCTTTGCCACTGCATGGACTGTAGCCGACCAGGCTCCTCTGTCCATGGGATTTCCCAGGGGAGAATACTGGAGTGGGTTGCGGTTTCCTGCTCCATGGGATCTTCCTGACCCAGGGACTGAACCTGTGTCTCCTCATTGGCCGGCAGATTCTTTACCAGTGAACCACCAGGGAAGCCCTACATTGATGGTAGGATTTACTAGTAAATGAATTCTCAGGAAAAAAAAAATTTTTTTCTTCACTGATTAGCCAATGATCATTTAGTATTAATTATTTAGTGGTATATTACTGTTTCTCCTAAATGAAAATCTACACATTCTGGCATCAGAAAAACCTGAGAAACTTGTTGAAGATTTATATGCTTGCCTTCCACTCCACCCCAGATTTACTGATTCACAGTTTTTGGTGGAATTTTTTTTTTCCTCTAGTGTTTGTTTTTTTAAAGTTCCCCCCCCCTAGGAGATTCTGATGCATACTAAAGCTTGAGAACCTTGATGTAGATAAAACCAACCAACTGCTTATTTTTCACATTTCAACTGAGTCAGCATTGTTTAAGTCCTACTATAGCATGCTTATAAGCTTTTTCTAGTCTAAGCAAATTAAGCCTCAGTTCCTTGGAATCCTTGCACAGAGGGCACCTTCTATAACCTTAGTAATTTCAAAGTTCAACAAATTTCTAATAAGCACAGTAAAATCTATTAGATGATAAAAACGGGACCTGACACCAGAGTGTTTCAAAGACCAGGTAATTATTTTATTTTTCTATTTCTGACACTCAAATCATAGGGGGTAAAAAGATAATAGAACATAATCAAAATAACACACAAACACAATTCAAGAACATTTAACCATCTGTTATAGCTGTTCTTTGTAAAATACATAAAGGTAAACAGAAACATCTGTATATAAATTAATGCTTAACAATCTGTATACACTGTAAAACAATTGTTAAAATTTACACTAAGATACTAGTGCAAGCAGTGGTGTACAAAAGTGCAAACAAGGTTAATGATGAAAAACTTATCACCGACTTACCACTTCAACATACTCTGCATCCAGCCAGATACTAAAGGCCTCACCACAGAAAACACTTTGATCACTTTGAAAGCTACCTGACTACATTCACCCTGAGTGCTCTTGCCTCAGTATGGCAGTAGATAATGAGTTCAGGTTAGGAGCAGCACCAGGGAGTCCAGAAACCCAGGTGAAGTTGGCCATTCTGACGTGAATCTTTTCCAAAGATAATAATTCTCCATGAAATCACTCAAAAGCCTTTCCCATTTCCGTCTTAAAATCCATTTGGAGTGGGGGCACTCCTGAAACAAAGTTTACTTTGAATAAATTTGCTTCCTTTACTGTGATTAATTTGGATTCTGTTTAAAGGTATGGTCAAAGCCCAGAATAATCAGAGGTATTAAATATATTATCTATTTAATGTTTTAAATTGTGAAGACAAAAATTAGTTGATTCAAAACTGCATCTTCAATAGATAGTCAATAGTTGGTCAAATCAAGAGAGGTCAATTCCCTTTATACTCAGGGATTTCCAGGTATGGGCTGGAGATATGTGAGGGGGAATGGCTATAGGGTTCAAGAGTAGAAACATGGTTTTAACAAAATCCCAATCACTTTACACAGAGGCACAGCCCCATATTTTTAAGAGCTTGTTCTTTTTTTCTTTTTTGGTTAAAAAGCACTAATCTGCATTTCAAAAGGACAGTGATTGGAAAGACCAGAAACATTAATATTGGGCTTTGAGAATTTAGTCCTTAATTTAAAATATGTTTTCTGAACTCTTACTATTTATAACAAAAAACAACTAAAGGTTTATAGAAAACCTCTAATTCCTTATTAATTTTATCCATAAATTTATATTTGCTAATCTCAAATTTTTCATGTTGTCTTGGAGATTTTTTTGAAACTTCACCAACTTTTACATATATTTAAAATGATTCAAACAATGTACTCTAAATCAACACACGATATTCTGAGAAACTTTCTTTTATATTAGCTTTGTCAGTGTACTCTGATCAAAATTTATTTGGCAATAGAAGCCTTGCAAACTTCAGTCATGTAAGTGACGAACAAGACTGAAACGCCACACTGAGTCACATACCAGATACAGGTTCGGAAAATGTAAACCTGTCTGCTGAAGCTCGAGTCATCAGCTAGAGGTATTCTGTTTTCAATGACGGAACTTGTGAAAATGCTGGATTTTGAATGTGGTTAATCAAATCATTTTGCAGAAGACAAGAAACACTTGTATCGCAGTTATTACTCTATTTCAGTGATTTACAAGTAGTTTATGTGCTGGAAAGCACTACATGTCGTGTGAGCCAGTTGAAAACTAAAGAAAAGAAACAACATTCTGTGTTTATGCTGTAAACCACAGTAAAGTTGTATATGTACACGGCACACAAAACTAAAATTTAGATCTATGCAGGCAATATCTGAATTCATAGTTCTTTGGCACTCAGGGATACTGGGTTAACTAAGTCAATAGTAAATATTTTTCATATTCTTCAGGGAATATCTGTGCCCAATTTTTAAAAATGCTATAATCTCCAATCTAAAAATTCATCAAGATAAACTGGAATCCATCAATTTAACCAGTTACAGAAAAGTATAATTAATAGCAGTCATTGAAACAGGTGTGGGGTTAAGAATCTTTTTAAAAGTATATAAGCCAGCTGAGGCCATCTGTTTTTAGAGTTTTGGACTTAAGATTTTAAAACATCTTTTGAACACTTCCTGATGTATATGGAATCCAGTCTTAACTTGTACATGTTCACACTTTATAGAGGGAAGAACAAAACTAACTACATTTACCCCCAAAATACTCCACAAACGTACACACTTGCACAGGCACATACAGAGTATATGCTTTTCCCACGTGCTTCTGCCATTTCTTGGCATTCTCTTAAATTGCTTCTCCTGATGGACGCAGTGACTCTCTACGTTTTCTGAGGAGCTCTCAGAGCTGGATGATAAGGCCAATGGCTGGCGAACTCTGAGGCCCATCTCCCTGGAGCTGGCAGGAAAGTGCACCTTCATTTCCAGAGGTTCAGACTCTGGAAGACTCTTACATCAGTGGGAAAATATCCACAGTTTAGCTGTGGTCCACAAAGTGACTCTGTTCCTTTGATCCCAGTGATGGACCTAGAATGAGAGTTCTGGAACAAGAGAGTTTGTGCCAGAAAGCAAATCCCCTCTAGAGAAACCAGTAAGCTTTTTCTTTTACACGAATTTATAACACAGATAATTAACTTCTCAGTTATCACGATACTAGGAAATACTTGAAGAAAAGCATGTCCCTGTAAATACTGAAAACAGATACCATCAACAAGAGGCAATTACTTTGAATAAGGCTTAATTCTGTTCAGTCAAGACGTTAGAAATGAGAACTTTAAACATATCTGGCAGAATAAACCAAGAGGCTGAATGTCATTTCCTACTTTTCCCTGGTGTTACTGATATTTTTAGATAGGGAGAAAGCTTTTTTATTTTTCTTTTGAAGGAAGCTGAAAATGAAACAGGATAGCTAAATTCCTAAAACCAAATGTCATGATGAAATGACCTTGTTGGTTTAGCTAACTAGTAATTCCTTCCAGGCATATCTTTCAATCCTTATTTGCTTCACATACAGTATTATATTATTGATGACAGAAAGGGCTATATTAACTCTGACTTGGACAAGAGCTAGAGAAAACAGTAATTCTGATATTAAAATTACTCTTGATGGAATTGGAGCAATCTATTCTCAATAGAATTGATTGAATATACTATAAAACCTTGGTTTATGACCAAGAGAGGAAATCTTAAGCTTGAGAGTCTTTAAAACTAAATATTTGGCACTTGTCTTTCAACTAATTATGGGAATCTCAGACATATGGGAAAAAAGAATTCAATTTATAAAAAAAATAAAATGCTTTAAAAAGCTAACCAAAATCTGATTAGAAAATGTTACCAGTGAGGCCTGTAGACACTACCATGTGGCAAGCATGGTATCAAAAAACAAAAGCCTTTGTGCTGTAAAGTTAAGAGCTGGTTGAGAATAATTAAGAAAAAAGAAAATTATATACATGGATTCATTTTCTTTCCACCAAGAAATAAAATATACCCAAAATGCAAAAGAGCCATAGGACAGGAACAAAGTCTTCAAATATCTCAGTGACAACTGAGGCAGAACACGCTTTCTTTATCCTCAGATGCAGGCCTCCACCATGCAACTGCACAACTCCCTATGTGTCACTTGCCCTGCTGAGTACCACTGAGTGCCATTAAGTAAGACTGGGGGGTACCTCTAGGTGTGGGGACACTGGTGCTTGTCATTATTTTTGGTGAAAAGGCAGATTACCAAACTGGGTGCCATTAAGATTGGAGCACTTCAGAATTAGACAACTGGGATTGGCTCATCAAACCAAAAATTAACTTTGGGTTGTACCAGAACATGTGCTTTTCTTCAGAAGGCCGATCCCACAGGGACTAGGACGTGGACCCCGTCAGCACTGGTCATGGTAGTGTTACAGATAAAAATATACATGATTCAGAGATAAATGTGGTATAAGGTGCAACCAAACACAACTTGTCTCTAGATAAATGCAAAAGCCTGTAGGGACTTAAACATTATCCTAAATATTCTAAAGCAATCTCCTTTCCCCACAACCCTCTCATATATTTAATATTAAATATGCAAAACTTCAGAGCATACTAGCCAGATAAGACACATTAAAATGAAACATTTGCCCAACAAGGATGCCAAACATTAGGGTTTGTTTTATTGCATGACGTTTGCATGAGAAATAATAATTGAAACTGTAAGGCATCATGCAGTCATAAAAGCTTATTATTAACTGCTTACTAAAGATAGGTGGACATATAATCTAAAATTTAAAAACTAGTTCCAAAAAATTACATAAAAAATTTAACATGATGAGCTTTTAAATATGGTTGATATTTATAGTTGTTAAAAAGTGCTTCAAATGTCTGGAAAGTTGCTGTTCAAAAATGGTGCTGGGGGTAATGTCACATTATAAACTGTAAAAACTAAGTATTTTTATGGAATTAGAAAGCTAATATTGTGATATTCAAACTTACTTGAATCAGTTTTCAATTCTCACTCAAATTAAGTTGATAAAATATTAATAATCTAAAAAACATCTGTTTTCTAACCAACAATAAAAGTCTATTGAATTCAAGTTATGCATGTTGAGTGATCAAATCTCTGAGTAGGCCTGAATGGTGAGACCTGGAACTGCTGTGGGCTGGTTAATCAATGTACTGTGCCATCCAGCGGAAGCCTTCTCCGTAGCCTTGTCTTTTGAGCACGCTGCACATGAAAACTTCTAAGGGCCGGGCATTCAGTTCTTTCAGAGATACATTGCCCTAGGAGAGAAGATGGGCATTATGTTGGGTGACCTCTTAATGAAATAAAAGCCCTACTCCCTAGGAGAGCTGCATCTCAGAGTTCGTACATCTTAGAACAAAGGGGGGCTGTGGTAAAGCCATGGCTGTTCGTCACCCAAGTCCCTTCCCCTAAACACATAGGGCACCTCCTCTCATTCTACTGTAGGACAGATGTCCATTCAGTGGGATAGAGGTGAGCCTGTGAGGTGCACAAGAATGAAAATAATCTGTGACTTTGAAAAAATTCAAGTTACCTGGGACAACTGGCTTCACTAATATTAAAAACAAACATTCTGTGAGTAGATTCATGACCTAACAAGGCGATTCTTAAAATTAATGTGGAGTTGACTTATTAAAAAGAACACACAGAAAACAGACCAAAGTCTACCTTATCTAACGTAATAGTCCCCTTCCACAGGCTGCCATATTGCTCTACTCTGGGATTTTTCAATACTAAGCTCCCTCCCTAAAACAAATCCCAGTAAAAATGAATGCAGAAATAATGTGTGTTAAACCTTAATTATGAAATGTATGTTCGGAAAACCCCATAACTCTGCTATAGCCAAGTATACATTTCATTTTTATCTGTGGGGAACTCTGGACTTAAACACTGAACCAGGGGCCTAAACACACTACTGGTATGCTTAAACATTCAAATATATTATTTAGTGGCTAATTCTGAAAAATTATGACAAAACTTTGAAAGCTTTCATTAAGTTTCCCATATGCATAGGCTGTGACATTTTTTGTATCACTAAGAAAAGGTTGGTGATACTTCCAATACTTTGGCCACCTGATGTGAAAAACTGACTCATTGGAAAAGACCCTGATGCTGGGAAAGATTGAAAGCAGGAAGAGAAGGGGACGAGAGAGGATGAGATGTTTGGATGGCATCACCGACTCGATGGACAGGAGTCTGAGCAAGCTCCAGGAGTTGGTGATGGACAGGGAAGCCTGGCGTGCTGCTGCCCATGAGGCCGCAAAGAGTCAGACACGAATGAGAGACTGAACTGAAGAAAAGGTTTCATTTCATTCAGTGGTAGGAAGAAAACAAATGCGGACATTTAAAAAAGACCCAAATGTACCAATGACATTTTTTAATAAGAAAATGAAAATGGGCTTGTGAAGTTGGACAACAGTAATTTAAAGATGTCTGGTTGGACACCTGAAACTAAGATCAGATCAGATCAGATCAGTCGCTCAGTCATGTCCGACTCTGCGACCCCATGAATCGCAGCACCCCAGGCCTCCCTGTCCATCACCAACTCCCGGAGTTCACTCAGACTCACGTCCATCGAGTCAGTGATGCCATCCAGCCATCTCATCCTTTGTTGTCCCCTTCTCCTCCTGCCCCCCATCCCTCCCAGCATCAGAGTCTTTTCCAATGAGTCAACTCTTCGCATGAGGTGGCCAAAGTACTGGAGTTTCAGCTTTAGCATCGTTCCTTCCAAAGAAATCCCAGGGCTGATCTCCTTCAGAATGGACTGGTTGGATCTCCTTGCAGTCCAAGGGACTCTCAAGAGTCTTCTCCAACACCACACTTCAAAAGCATCAATTCTTCGGTGCTCAGCCTTCTTCACAGTCCAACTCTCACATCCATACATGACCAGAGGAAAAACCATAGCCTTGACTAGACGAACCTTTGTTGACAAAGTAATGTCTCTGCTTTTGAATATGCTATCTAGGTTGGTCATAACTTTCCTTCCAAGGAGTAAGCGTCTTTTAATTTTATGGCTGCAGTCACCATCTGTAGTGATTTTGGAGCCCACAAAAATAAAGTCTGACACTGTTTCCACTGTTTCCCCATCTATTTCCCATGAAGTGGTGGGACCGGATGCCATGATCTTCGTTTTCTGAATGTTGAGCTTTAAGCCAACTTTTTCACTCTCCACTTTAACTTTGATTAAGAGGCTTTTGAATTCCTCTTCACTTTCTGCCATAAGGGTGGTATCATCTGCATATCTGAGGTTCTTGATATTTCTCCCGGCAATCTTGATTCCAGCTTGTGTTTCTTCCAGTCCAGCGTTTCTCATGATGTACTCTGCATATAAGTTAAATAAACAGGGTGACAATATACAGCCTTGACGAACTCCTTTTCCTATTTGGAACCAGTCTGTTGTCCATGTCCAGTTCTAACTGTTGCTTCCTGACCTGCATAGAAATTTCTCAAGAGGCAGGTCAGGTGGTCTGCTATTCCCATCTCTTTCAGAATTTTCCACAGTTTATTGTGATCCACACAGTCAAAGGCTTTGGCATAGTCAATAAAGCAGAAATAGATGCTTTTCTGGAACTCTCTGGCTTTTTCTATGATCCAGCGGATGTTGGCAATTTGATCTCTGGTTCCTCTGCCTTTTCTAAAACCAGCTTGAACATCAGGAAGTTCACGGTTCACATATTGTTGAAGCCTGGCTTGGAGAATTTTGAGCATTATTTTACTAGCATGTGAGATGAGTCCAATTGTGTGGTAGTTTTGAGCATTCTTTGGCATTGCCTTTCTTTGGGATTGGAATGAAAACTGACCTTTTCCAGTCCTGTGTCCACTGCTGAGTTTTCCAAATTTGCTGGCATATTGAGTGTAGCACTTTCACAGCATCATCTTTCAGGATTGGAATAGCTCAATTGGAATTCCATCACCTCCACTAGCTTTGTTCGTAGTGATGCTTTCTAAGGCCCATTTGACTTCACATTCTAGGATGTCTGGCTCTAGGTCCGTGATCACACCATCGTGATTATCTGGGTCATGAAGATCTTTTTTGTACAGTTCTTCTATGTATTCTTGCCGTCTCTTCTTAATATCTTCTGCTTCCGTTAGGTCCATACCATTTCTGTCCTTTATCGAGCTCATCTTTGCACGAAATGTTCCTTTGGTATCTCTGATTTTCTTGAAGACATCCCTAGTCTTTCCCATTCTGTTGTTTTCCTCTATTTTTTTGCATTGATCGCTGAAGGCTTTCTTATCTCTTCTTGCTATTCTTTGGAACTCTGCATTCAGATGTTTATATCTTTCCTTTTCTCCTTTGCTTTTCGCTTCTCTTCTTTTCACAGCTATTTGTAAGGCCTCCCCAGACAGCCATTTTGCTTTTTTTGCATTTCTTTTCTATGGGAATGGTCTTGATCCCTGTCTCTTGTACAATGTCATGAACCTCATTCCATAGTTCATCAGGCACTCTATCGATCAGATCTAGGCCCTTAAATCTATTTCTCACTTCCACTGTATGATCATAAGGGATTTGATTTAGGTCATACCTGAATGGTCTAGTGGTTTTCCCTACTTTCTTCAATTTAAGTCTGAATTTGGCAATAAGGAGTTCATGGTCTGAGCCACAGTCAGCTCCTGGTCTTGTTTTTGCTGACTGTATAGAGCGTCTCCATCTTTGGCTGCAAAGAATATAATCAGTCTGATTTCGGTGTTGACCATCTGGTGATGTCCATGTATAGAGTCTTCTCTTGTGTTGTTGGAAGAGGGTGTTTGTCATGACCAGTGCATTTTCTTGGCAAAACTCTATTAGTCTTTGCCCTGCTTCATTCCGTATTCCAAGGCCAAATTTGCCTGTCACTCCAGGTGTTTCTTGACTTCCTACTTTTGCATTCCAGTCCCCTATAATGAAAAGGACATCTTTTTTGGGTGTTAGTTCTAAAAGGTCTTGTAGGTCTTCATAGAACTGTTCAACTTCAGCTTCTTCAGCATTACTGGTTGGGGCATAGACTAGGATTACTGTGATGTTGAATGGTTTGCCTTGGAAATGAACAGAGATCATTCTGTCGTTTTTGAGATTGCATCCAAGTACTGCATTTCAGACTCTTTTGTTGACCATGATGGCCACTCCGTTTCTTCTGAGGGATTCCTGCCCACAGTAGTAGATATAATGGTCATCTGAGTTAAATTCACCCATTCCAGTCCATTTCAGTTTGCTGATTCCTAGAATGTCGACATTCACTCTTGCCATCTCCTGTTTGACTATTTCCAATTTGCCTTGATTCATGGACCTGACATTCCAGGTTCCTATGCAATATTGCTCTTTACAGCATCGGACCTTGCTTCTATCAACCAGTCACATCCACAGCTGGGTATTGTTTTTGCTTTGGCTCCATCCCTTCATTCTTTCTGGAGTTATTTCTCCACTGATCTCCAGTAGCATACTGGGCACCTACTGACCTGGGGAGTTTCTCTTTCAGTATCCTATCATTTTGCCTTTTAATACTGTCAATTATATCCCAATTTAAAAAAAGAAGCCAGACTGCCAATTAGACTGATAAGCATGATTACTGTTAAGGGTAGTATGGGAACAGACCTTTTCAGAAGATTAAGAGTAAATAAAATAAAAAGATATTTGTACTACTGAATGAAGTATTCACACCTGTCAAATTTTTTTTTACCTTTCCTGTTGTCTGACCATATAAACCAAACATCTCTCGCAACCGCTCTTCACTGATGGCTTCAGGCCTGTCAATCTTATTCCCAAGAATCAGTATGGGCACATTAGCAACAGTTTCATCTGTCATTAGTGACTGAAAAAAACAAAGCAAAAGTTAAGATGTTGATATAAAAGCAACTAAAGGGCTCATTGTGACAAGACAGCAAATGGGCATCAAGGGCTCACTCTATCATATCCTGGCAGTTTGGCTTTCTTTGGTGAACTTTCCCTACATTTTAAAGTGCGCTCAATGATCCCACAGCTCCATCCTTCTGCCTCTCTGTCTCCTTCTGTAAACGCTCACTGTGACTAGCCTCAACACTTTGAAGGTGTGCAGACCTGGTTTCATTTCTAATTCTGCTGCTTTTGAGTTGTGAGATCTTAGACAAATAAGGCTGGCTGAAGTTCAAAGAGAATCTACAATAGTAAGCACCTACCTTACAGAGTTAATCTGAGAATTAAATGAGCTAATATGCATAGTGCCTGGTACAAAGTAGGAACAAAGGAATTCTCTGGCTCTGCTCCATGACCACAGAACTTACCAGGACTTTTCCACGTGAGTAAGTACTTGTTTGCTTGCTCTTGGCAGAAGCATGGTCGGGTCAACCTTCCATCAAATCATGGACCTCCTTTCTCTGTGAGCCCAGGTCTAGCACTGGCCTTGCCTACTGCTCCTGAGCCCCTTTACGAAGCATGTAACCTGGGAGATGGGAGAGGAGGTGGCTACACATGGCCTTGATCACTCCTGGGAATGGTGACAAAGATAGCATGTTATACCATTTCTAGGTTCTAGCCAGCTCCTGGAGAGACCACCTGGAGGACCAGGGGCTTAAGACCAAGCCACTACAGGAATGCAGCAGATACGAAATGAACTACAAGGGCACACACTGCATAGAATGAGCCTAAGCCTTCAGGAAGGAAGTCTCGTTAGTACTCCTCAGTAGCCACAGATACTCCAAGGTACTCCCTCTGCATTCTAAGTAATCTCTGAACTCCACAGATTGTCAGGAGTTACATCAGAGGCTGCAGAAAAGTTACACTCTCATACCTACATCTCTAACCTGTTTTCTCAGGCTTACCAGAGTGATCAACTGGTTAGTTTTAATTATTTAACTTACATCAAGTTCTTCTTTTGATTCTAACAGCCTTTCATGGTCTGCACAATCCACCAGAAATACAATGCCATTGATAGCAGGAAGGTAATTTTTCCACACTCTTCGAGCTAACAAAAACAATCAGGAGTTAGATTTTATTTGCTGGTCAAACCTAGCAGATGGTTTGACGGAACAGTCCAACAAGATATCAAGTGTAATTAGCCCTTAGCTGCTGCTACATCATTATATACTTGTTAATCTTTCACCCAGTATTGCCAAAATCTTTCCAGATGACCAAAGAAGAAATTAAAGGTTTTCCTCAGTTTGGGCAAGTCAAATACTTGAGTCTGCCCCAGTTTACCCATGTCAGAGGAAGAATTAATATTTACTTGCTAATGGACAAGGATGCACATTAAGGCCATCGGAGGGACCACTACTATTTGTTATATGCAGTATCCATTTCTTTTTGACATTTCTAGTTTATCAGTTTTTTGCTAGTGATCAAGTCTGGAGTCAGTGACAGAAGGAAATTAGTATCAGGTTCAGACTTGTTAAGTTAAAAAATAAAGCAAATTGTTATACTCGTAGAACAAGTTTATGAAACGATTAGGGTAATTTTTTCCATGACATTCTCTTTTAGAAAAGAAAATATTTTTGAGGGTGCCCTAGAGGAAGGTAACCTTTTTCCTCTGGACTTCAGCTTTATAAAACACCTTCATATAGAGATGAAGCCTCAACCTCCATTAGGTTCTAAATCTAATCATTATATTCTAGGAATTAGTTTATGTATATTTTAAACAATTGATGTATATCTCAAATGTGCTTTCTCTAGCCACAACCTTTGTAGTATTCATTATTTATGAATTACTGTGTAGTGGGTACTGCTAAGTCCTTTTGGGGATATTAAAAAGTAGCATTTCAATCCCATAAAGTTTAGTAGAGTCTGAAATAAGACAGTCATTCCAATCTTTAGACATGTATACAAAGGTACTAATTGCTAGGTAAGTACAGCCAGCTGGGAGTGGCTTCTCAGAGGAGGCAGCCGCACTTAACATTGAGCCCTGAAAGTGGGTCACCTGTGTGCTGACGGAGACCACGTGAGCACAGAGGTGGAAGAACGAACACCAAGATGGTTTGGTTTGGTTGGAGTAAAGAGCATGACAAAGGGAAGAGTGGGAAATTAAGACTCAAAAAGTAAAGTGTGATCACATCTTAGAAATCCTGAATACCAGGTCAGTGAGAATGGCCTTTATTTTGTAGGTAATGAGTTAGCCAATGAAGGCTTTTCATATGGAGCAAAAAAAGCAATAACATATTTATAACATGATTATGACAGTGAGAGAGAGGTGGGCTGAAGAAGAGAAAAAATGGAGGCAAAATTTTACTCATATGCTTTATCACCAAAAGCAATTCAGACTTACACTGGAATATCATGAAAATCACCCTTTGCATTTAAAGCATTTATCCAGGGGTGATAATTCCTAAATTTTAAGTCTACTCTGGCTTTCCTTGAATAAAACGAGATTTCATGCACTGTAACATAATGGTCACATTTTTATTAAATAAAATAAAACAACTGTAAGAGTAGTAGATTCTCACCTTGAACATGTCCACCCAGATCAAAAGTTGTAAAGGTCATGCCAGCAATGGTTAGTTCTTCTGAAGCTAAATAATAATACAAAATGTTTTAAAAACATGAAAATTAGAAGTTCATTTCTGGCACATACTGCCACTTAAAGTTTGATTACTTTAATTGCAAATAAGGTCAAATCAAAAAGGAATTCTTTGTTATAACTACTATATTCCATTTCATACTGCCAGTGTAATGCAAGTAGTTGGTAATATTCACTTCTGGTATTCAGTGCCCACGATAAATCCAACTTATTTTTCCTCCTCTATCCAGCTGAAATTGACATTATTTACTGTGAATTCAAGTGACTGGTCTAACCTAATAATTTTTCCTGTAATTCACCTTAAATGATAAAGGTGAAAAAACAGTATTTTCTCATGGCTGTTATATTTCACAGGTGATGGTTTTGGGGCTTCCTACTGGCTCAGACCATGAAGAATCCGTCTGTAATGCTGGAGACCTGGGTTCAATCCCTGGGTTGGGAAGATCCCCTGGAGGGCATGGCAACCCACTCCAGTATTCTTGCCTGGAGAATCCCCACAGACAGGAGCCTGGCGGGCTACAGTCCATGGGGTTGGCAAAGAGTCAGACACAACTGAGTGACTAAGCACACACACAGTCTTTAATGGCAAACATAATTATAATAAAAAAATTTGGCTCTTATTTCTTCAAATTTTTTTTCTGATCCCTTACTTTCCCTCCTGGGACTTTAGTGATAGGTTTGCTAGATTGCTTAAATCTTCCATTCTCTCATTATGTTTGTGTTTCCCTTAAACCCTTGAGCATATTCATAACAGCTGTTTTAGTGTTCCTATTTCCATCATCTTTTTTACTTGTGCCATCAATGTTTTTACTGATTGACTTTTCTTCTATTTAAGGATCACACTTTCCTGCTTCTTTGCATGTCTAATAATTTTTTATTGGATGTTGGATTTTGTTGTATCATTTTCAAGAAAGTTGGACTTTGGGAACTCTCTGGTGGTCCAGTGGTGAAGACTCAGCCATCTCATTGTGGGGACCCTGGTCAGGGAACTAAGATCCTGCAAGCTCCGGGGCACAGTCAAAAAAACCCCCCAAAATAAGCTGGACTTTGTTCTGGCAGGCAGTTAAACTGCTTGCGGATCAGTTTTTAAGTTTTGTTACAGCAGTAAAGTAGCCTTTACTTTGGAGCTAAGTTAGCCTCATTACTAAGATGTACTTTTTTGGAGTAGTCGACAAGGTCTCTTCTTTCTGGCTGGTGGGTATGTGGATTCATAGCTCCGTGTGAGCTCTGGGAATGAACTGGCTAACCGCTTCACTGTAACTGTTCTTTTGACAGGCTATGTGTAGTTTTACCGTGTATGCACAGACTGGTATTCAGCCATGAACATTTCTGGAGTTCTTTCTCTACAGAGCTGTTTGCTCTGTGGTAATCTGCCCAGCAAATTCTAGTCACCTCAGCCTCCCCAAATTCTGGTCTCTTGTCTCCTCAATTCAGTGAGACTACTGGGTTACGTTTGGGTTTCTTCTCCCTACACCATGGTCTTAAAATTAACCCCTGTGATAAAACTTAAAACAGACAAGGGTTTGTTTTTCTTTTCTCAGAAAACATAGCCCTGTGCTAGCTATTGCCCAATATCTGAAAACAGTTGTAGTGTATATTTTTGTCCACTTTTCTAGTCATTTTTAGTGGGAGGGTAATTGCAGCCTCTGTTATTCCCTCACAGACAAAAGCAGAAGGCCGCTACAATTACGGTGAAAGGTTCAGTACAATTGTTAACTATTCAGTATAGCTATGAGACCCCAGAGTAGTTTATCTTGCTAAAAAATTCTGTAGGAAGACTGCCAGGTGAATGAATAATTAACACAATTTGTGTTCAAAGCATGATCCTTTCCATTAGGAAAAGATAATGCTTGGACATGGCTGGCAAACTATCTCTGTGATTACAATCTCTGGTACACTCCCTGCTTTATAAAATGAGTCCCAATTTGATTATGATACAGAACACTGTTAACATCCCAGCAAGTTCCCTCTTGCCCCTGCCGAGTCAGCCCACACCTCCATTCCCAGAAGCAAGCACTGATCTGGATTCTGTCATCACAGGTTTGTTTTGCCTGTTTTAGAATTTTACATAAATGGCATCATATAGAACTTTTGTGACCAGCCTCTTCCATGCAATATAATACGCACTGTGTGGATCTGTGCTTTATTGCTCTTTTTGTTGAATAGAATTCCATTGTTTGTGCATTCTTTTTATGAAGGCCATCTGAACTGCTTCCAGTTTGGAGTTAATACAGGTAAAGTTGGTACAACAAATATTCCTGTATGAGGATTTTGGTGAACATATTTTTTCATTTTTCCAAGATAAATATCAGCAGTGGAACTGCCAGATCATAGGGTAGATACATGTTACCTTTCTCCCATATTCATTAAAAAAATTTTTTATTGGAGTATGGTTGATTTATAGTATTGTGTTAGTTTCAGGTGTACAGCGAAGTGAATCATATGTATTTATCCATTCTTTTTCAGATTCTTTTCCCATATAGGTTATTACAGAATATTGAGTAGAGTTCCCTGTACTATACAGTAGGCTCTTGTTAGTTACCTATTTTATATATAGTGGTGTGTATATGTTAATCCATATCTCCTAATTTATTACTTGTCCCATGTTTCCCCTTTGATAAACCATAAATTTGACTTCAAGATCTGTGAGTCTGTTTTGTAAATAAGTACATTTGTATCACTTTTTACTAGATTCCACATATGGCTGATACCATATGATATTTGTCTTTGTCTGACTTACTTCACTTAGTATGATAATCTCTAGGTCCATCCATGTTGCTGCAGATGGCATTGTTTCATTCTTTTTTATGGCTGAGTAATCAATCCCTGGGTTGGGAAGAGACCCTGGAGAGGAAAACAGCAACCAACTCCAGTTTTCTTGCCTGGGAAATGCCATGGATAGAGGAGCGTGGCAGGCTACAGTCCATGGGGTCACAAACAGTTGGACACAACTGAGTTGACTAAACAACAACAACATTCCATTGTATATATGTACTACATCTTCTTTATCCATTCCTCTGTTGATGGACATTTGGGTTGCTTCCATGTCCTGACTATTCTAAACAGTGCTGCAGTGAACACTGGGGAGCATGTATCGTTTTAATTATAGTTTTTCTCCAGATATATGCCCAGGAGTGAGACTGTTGAACCATATGGTAGTTCTATATTTAGTTTTTTAAGGAACTGTCATACTGTTCTCCAAAATAGTTGTACCAATTTACATTCCCACCAACAATGTAAGAGGGTTACCTTTTCTCCAAACCCTCTCCAGCCTTTATTGTTTGTAGATTTTTCTGATGATGGCCATTATGACTGATGTGAGGTGATACCTCACTGTAGTTTTGATTTGCATTTCTCTAATAATTAGTGATGTTGAATGCCTGTTCATGTGCCTTTTTGCCATCTGTCATCTTTGAAGAAATGTCTATGTAGATCTTCTGCCCATTTTTCGATTGGGTTGTTTGTTTTCTTGACATTGAGCTGCATGAGCTGTTTGTATATTTTGGAGATTAATCCCTTGTCAGTCTCTTTGCAACTATTTTCTCCTATTCTGTGGCTTTTTATTTTGTTTATGGTTTCTTTTGCTATACAAAAGCTTTTAAGCTTAATTAGACCCTATTTGTTTATTTTTATTTTCATTACTCTAGAAGTCGATCAAAAAAGATACTGCTGAGATTTATGTCAGAGAGTGTTCTGCCTACATTTTCCTCTAAGAGTTTTATAGTATCCAGTCTTATATTTAGATCTTTAATCCATTTTGAGTTTATTTTTGGTATGGTGTTAGAGAGTATTTTTAATTTCATTCTTTTTTTTTTCTTTCATGTTTTCTTGTTTTCTTAAATCTTACTAGTATTCCTTAAGGAATAAACACACAGGTGAGTAGGCTACAGTGAAGAAATCTTTTTATAAGAAAGTTAAGACATTAAAAGATATTTCCAGGTATTATCTTCAGTGATGTTTCTTATCTTTTTTCTGGGACTCCAGGTAATATTCAGCCCCTACAGCTACCACAAATGCAGCAAATCCCCACTTGAATCCTTTTAATAATGCTCCAACAAAGGAAACTTTATTTGCAAAGCCACCCATGTATCTCCAAGCTTCATTGCGGCCCCATGGATCCCTTAGTCCTTGTGCGGCCAGTTTCTCCTGGACGGTTTCTAATGGTGTCCCTTCTATCTTCCATTGTTTATAATCTGGAAGTTCCATTTTACTAGGACCTTGTTCATGTCCATGTCCGTGGGCCATGTCTGACAGCAATCTGACCTCTCAGGACACTCAAGATTCACTAATTTCATTCTTAAAAATACGGAACGCTTCACAAATTTGTGTGTCATCCTTCTGCAGGGACCATGCTTATTTCTCTGTGTCTTTCTAATTTTAATATATGTGCTGATGAAGAGAGTACACATAATGCTTTTGATTAACTGAAAAATATAAGCTAAAATGAATATGAGATGCAGGAATGTTGAGATAACATGTTTTGTGCCACTGTTTTTACTCCTAGTACTTAGAACAATGTCTGACATAAAGCAAGTGCTCAAAAAATATTTGTTGAATATATTAAAAAGAACATAAAATTTTAAAAGTGACTTAAACCTAACATAAGACCACTGTGTAATATCTTCCAATTCTGCTATTTTTGCAGATAATTTTATATACTCAATTTCACCATGATTTTTCTTTTAACAGTTTTGTTCTTGTATCAGAATCTTATTTGTCAAGCCCCACTTTCTTCCCCTAATGTAAAAAAAAACTTTCAATTTTATGAAATCTTCCTTTTCCAATGATTCACTAACAGTTTTAGAGATAAAATGGTAGTTTGTTTTGTTCTGTTTTCCTTCCTTGTTCTTAGTATATTTACGGAATTAAATTAACTGTTGTATTATTTAATTTTTAGTCCAATTCTCAACTTTGTACTCATTTTTAAGGCCAACACTCATTATTTAAAAATCTGTGGGTTAGCTTGTCTTAAACTCTCTGTGTAGTTGATTCATAGTCTTTTCAAGAGTAAAACAAGTTCAGAAGTTTTTGTTGTTGTGCTATGCAACATGTGGGAAATTAGTTCCCCAACCAAGGACTGAATCTGTGTGACCCCACAGTGGAAGCTCAGACTTTAAACCACTGGACTTCCAGGGAAGTCCCCCACAGGTATTTTAAAATTAGACTTCTGTTTCTAATTTTAAAGTGACTAATTCTGTCACTTTAACTTGACTCTCTCAACAGTACCTATTACATAATCTTATTAAGAATGATACGTATTAAGTGGTTTACAGAATCATTATTAATGTCTTTCGGTTGGCTTTCTAAAAGAAAGCACAGTGAGTTATTTTTTAATTACTTTAACACTTTCTAGGGAATTCCCTGGTGGTCCAGTGGTTAAGACTTGGCGCTTTCACTGCTGTGGGTTCAGGTTCAATCCCTGATTGAGGGACTAAGATCCTGCAAGCCATGGGGCCTGGCCAAAAACAAAATAAAAGAAAACCTTCTATAAGTGTATCAATATATGCTTGGTTTTTGGAATAAAAATTCTATGGTCTTTATGTTAGAAACAGTTCAGGTTGTTAGAACTAGAAAAATAACTGGTTAATAAGTTAAGAGCTACAGCAAAGTATAAGACTATAATCTGTCCACTGAATAATGATTAAAATAATACAGTTCTAAAATTTGAAAGAAATTTAGGTTATATAAGAAAGGTAATGCTGACTATTTATAACCTAAACAATATGTGGTTGAATATACTATCATAACCCCTGAGACAATAACTTTTTAACTCCTCTAGTTGGACAAAGGTATACTAACTATAAGACGATATGAGTATTATTTCAAGATCTAAATATACTCCCTGGAGTTGGGTCACTTATCATTTACTATATTAAGAACAAGTGAAATGATCATCATTTATCCACCAAAAAACAAACAACCCTTTTGGTTAGGGCCTGTGAACGGGAATCGCTTCATCAAGTAACGCCCTGTATGGAGAACGCACTTACTGGGATGTAACGTGGGCACGTGCTGTCCGAGTCTGTCATCTTTTAGCATGTGTAGCAACGTTGTTTTTCCTGCATTATCCAATCCAAGAAATACCAATTTACCAGTTTTCTTATATAATCCTGCAGAGTAAGAGCTATGATTAGTCAGTGATAGCCCACACAGGTTATAGAAATAAAGTGACTTTAAATAAAAGTATAATATAATCTTCACAATTTAGTTATTTGGATACTTTTCCAAATTATCCCAGATTTTTGATAAAGAGACACTTATTAACCTTTTGAACTTCTAATATTTTATAAATTGGCCTGAAAAAGCTTGGATTTCTAACCAATATTTAGTTTTGAAGAGCTATTTTAAATCTATTATGATTTGGGACATCAGATCATTATAAAACTAAACTTTGCCCCAGTCAATGCATGTGTGTGACCTAAACTTATCTTGCAATACCAAAATGCCAATTCCCTTGATGATTTAACTTAAATCCTCTTTTAATTTATCCCTTCACAAATATTTGTGCCGTCTACTAGAGAAACATAAAGTACTTGAGATTATATATTTATGAAGCTAGACCAAAAGAAAAATTAAGAGTTTTCGTTTTTTTCACAGGTAAAAATAAATTGTTTTGACAATCAAAACTACAGTGAGTTTTTTTCAGTAAAAAAAGTTTAGTTCCCTGTCAAATTTACCTGAGAATAAGGTTAAACTATTCACATGACTGTGTAAAACTAAGCAACAACAAAAATATCCAAGCACATGATTTTAAATATATCAATCAAGCACTGACACAGTGATAAACAGATAAAGACAGCACTGACTAGTTTAGACTACATTTATTGCAGAATTCCATATTGAGCTTTTTATATATATACTTGAAAGGCTTTTCTTAGAGCACTTTTAGGTTTACAACAAAACTCAAAGGAAGGTACAGATATTTCCCATATACCTCTGGTCCCCACATATATCCCCACATATTTTGTCCTCTCCCCCAAAAGACGACAGAAGTTTAGTGACTTACGTCCATCATTATGCAGAATATTTTCACTGCCCTAAAAAGTCTCTGTACTCTGCCTGTATATCCACCTTACCCACTGCCCAGCAACCACTCATCTTTTTATGGTCTCCATATTTTTGCCTTCTCTAGAATGTCATGTAGTTGGAATCACACAATATGTAGCTTTTCAGATTGGCTTCTTCCACTCAGTAATATGCATGTAAGGTTTCTCCATGTATTTTCATGGCTTGATAGCCCATTTTCTTTCTCATGCTAGACAGTATTCCATTATCTAGCTGTACCATAGTTCATTTATCCATCCACCCACTAAAGGACATCTTGGTTGCTTCCATGTTTTGGCAATTATGGCTAAAGCTGCTATAAATATCTGTGTGCAGGTTTCTGGATGGATGTAAGTTTTCAGTTCCTTTGGGTAAATGCCAAGGAGCACAACTGCTGGACGGAATGGTAAGAGTATGTTTACTTTCATAAGAGAACAACAAACTGTCTTCCAAAGTGGTTATACCATTTTGTATTACCACCAGTAATGAATAAGAATTCCTGTTGTTTCACATCCTCACCAACATTTGGTATTCTCAGCATCTGAATTTGGGGCATTCTAATAGGTGTGCAGTAGTATTGAACTTTATTTTATAGGAATATATGAGGACAGGGAACACAGTAGCAACTCAAAAAATTTAATCAATAAGTGAAAATTTTAAGATATTAGGCAGTTACAGATTGGGCTATCCATTTTCTAGTAAGTTCATGCCAAAATAACATTTAGTTATATACTCACATTTAAGTTTAAGAAGTAAATTTTTTTTCAAGGCCTAATCACCTATCGACCAACAACCTGGATCCTAAGGAGAAAATTATCTTCCAGTCATTTGAGCTGGGATACTACAGCTCTCCTTTAATTATGAGTCAGTTCAGTTCAGTCCCTCAGTCGTGTCTGACTCTTTTGCGACCCCGTGAATCGCAGCACGCCAGGCCTCCTTGTCCATCACCATCTCCCGGAGTTCACTCAAACTCACATCCTTTGAGTCGGTGATGCCATCCAGCCATCTCATCCTCTGTCGTCCCCTTTTCCTCCTGCCCCCAATCCCTCCCAGCATCAGAGTCTTTTCCAATGAGTCAACTCTTTGCATGAAGTGGCCAAAATACTGGAGTTTCAGCTTTAGCATCATTCCTTCCAAAGAACATCCAGGGCTGATCTCCTTTATAATGAACTAGTTGGATCTCCTTGCAGTCCAAGGGACTCTTAAGAGTCTTCTCCAACACCACAGTTCAAAAGCATCAATTCTTCGGCACTCGGCTTTCTTCACAGTCCAACTCTCACATCCATACATGACCACAGGAAAAACCATAGCCTTGACTAGACAGACCTTTGTTGGCAAAGTAATGTCTCTGCTTTTCAATATGCTATCTAGGTTGGTCATAACTTTCCTTCCAAGGAGTAAGCGTCTTTTAATTTCATGGATGCAGTCACCAACTGCAGTGATTTTGGAGCCCCCAAAAATAAAGTCTGACACTGTTTCCACTGTTTCCCCATCCATTTCCCATGAAGTGATGGGACCAGATGCCATGATCTTCGTTTTCTGAATGTTGAGCTTTAAGCCAACTTTTTCACTCTCCTCTTTCACTTTCATCAAGAGGCTTTTGAGTTCCTCTTCACTTTCTGCCATAAGGGTGGTATCATCTGCATATCTGAGGTTCTTGATATTTCTCCGGGCAATCTTGATTCCAGCTTGTGATTCTTCCAGCCCAGCGTTTCTCATGATGTACTCTGCATATAAGTTAAATAAGCAGGGTGACAATGTACAGCCTTGACGTATTCCTTTTCCTATTTGGAACCAGTCGTGAATACTGATTAATAATCTCCCTAACATTTCTATTTCTTAAAAGGTTTCTACATAGATTGCTTCTAACCAATGCACTTACCACCCTAGCTTTTAAATAGTAAAAGTGTACCGGATAAGATTCCAAAGGGGAACAGCTAGAGCATTTAATCGTTCAACTGGATTGAACTAAGTTTCTGTTCTGTGGTAGGCACTGTTAAACACTTGCGTACATTATTTCACTTAATCCTCAACTCTGTATAGGGGCATCATTATTGTCTTTTTTACAAAGGAGTAATGAAGACTCAATTAACTTATTTACTCAAATGCTAAAGTCAGGTCTGAGATTTGAACCCATGTCTGTGATCACTGACCTAGAGCCAGATATCCTGGAATGTGAAGTCAAGTGGGCCTTAGAAAGCATCACTACGAACAAAGCTAGTGGAGGTGATGGAATTCCAGTTGAGCGATTTCAAATCCTGAAAGATGATGCTGCGAAAGTGCTGCACTCAATATGCCAGCAAATCTGGAAAACTCAGCAGTGGACACAGGACTGGAAAAGGTCAGTTTTCATTCCAATCCCAAAGAAAGGCAATGCCAAAGAATGCTCAAACTACCGCACAATTGGACTCATCTCACACGCTAGTAAAGTAATGCTCAAAATTCTCCAAGCCAGGCTTCAGCAATATGTGAACCGTGAACTTCCTGATGTTCAAGCTGGTTTTAGAAAAGGCAGAGGAACCAGAGATCAAATTGCCAACATCCGCTGGATCATGGAAAAAGCAAGAGAGTTCCAGAAAAACATCTATTTCTGCTTTATTGACTATGCCAAAGCCTTTGACTGTGTGGATCACAATAAACTGTGGGAAATTCTGAAAGAGATGGGAATACCAGACCACCTGACCTGCCTCTTGAGAAACCTATATGCAGGTCAGGAAGCAACAGTTAGAACTGGACTTGGACAACAGATTGGTTCCAAATAGGAAAAGGAGTACGTCAAGGCTGTATACTGTCACCCTGCTTATTCAACTTCTATGCAGAGTACATCATGAGAAACGCTGGACTGGAAGAAGCACAAGCTGGAATCAAGATTGCCGGGAGAAATATCAAGAACCTCAGATATGCAGATGATACCACCCTTATGGCAGAAAGTGAAGAGGAACTCAAAAGCCTCTTGATGAAAGTGAAAGAGGAGAGTGAAAAAGTTGGCTTAAAGCTCAACATTCAGAAAACGAAGATCATGGCATCTGGTCCCATCACTTCATGGGAAATGGATGGGGAAACAGTGGAAACAGTGTCAGACTTTATTTTTGGGGGCTTCAAAATCACTGCAGATGGTGACTGCATCCATGAAATTAAAAGACGCTTACTCCTTGGAAGGAAAGTTATGACCAACCTAGATAGCATATTGAAAAGCAGAGACATTACCTTGCCAACAAAGGTTCGTCTAGTCAAGGCTATGGTTTTTCCTCTGGTCATGTATGGATGTGAGAGTTGGACTGTGAAGAAGGCCGAGCACCAAAGAATTGATGCTTTTGAACTGTGGTGTTGGAGAAGACTCTTGAGAGTCCCTTGGACTGCAAGGAGATCCAACTAGTCCATTATAAAGGAGATCAGCCCTGGGTGTTCTTTGGAAGGAATGATGCTAAAGCTGAAACTCCAGTACTTTGGCCACCTCATGCAAAGAGTTGACTCATTGGAAAAGACTGATGCTGGGAGGGATGGGGGGCAGGAGGAGAAGGGGACGACAGAGGATGAGATGGCTGGATGGCATCACTGACTCGATGGACGTGAGTCTGGGTGAACTCCGGGAGCTGGTGATGGACAGGGAGGCCTGGGGTGCTGCGATTCACGGGGTCGCAAAGAGTCGGACACGACTGAACGACTGAACTGAACTGAACTGATCCCAGACCTTTGGTTCATTTCCATTTCTCTACACTGCCTCCTGATATTAGCACTATTAACTTTCTTGTTCCTGACTGTGATGCGGTCTTTTTTGCCTTTTCAGCATAATTAAGGATAGATTCATTGTTCTGTAAACTGAGATACAGATTCCAACCTGTTATAATCCAAAACGTCAGCAAAATAAAGTTTAAAAACCCCTATTTCTGACCCAGTTCTTACAAATACGTGACAAAATACTTAAGAATTCTCTTGGAGGTAGTATAGCAACATCTGACATTTGACCTGTGGTAGAGCAACAGTATAAAAATAATGTGAGGAATTTTATTTTTAAAACGTAAAGGAAAACATCCTGAGTTTTTTTTAAATTTGCAAATATTAAGGTTCAACTAAGAAATAAAAATACAGTGACAAAATTTGATCTTATACTTTTATCCTTTTAATATATAGTAGTCAAAATTTATATTTCCCAAGCAAGATTTACTTCCTCAGTTAAGATTATGTTTGTGGAGAAAGAAATATTTATAAAAAAGATATCATTCCATAAGTACAGTTTGAACTATGTTTATCAATCTGTAATTACATGAAATGCTTCTCTTTCTGCCAATTCAAATTAGAGCAAAATTTGAAAATGGGACTAGAAATATTTTTGTAATTTTTGCAATAGTAAAGTTGTGTATATCCCAACATAAAAGTTAATCAAAAGTCTGTCTTTGGGGGAAAAAAAGCCTGTTTCACTGAAAAATGTGAGAAGTCAAGGGTGTCAATAAAAGAACATTTTTCCTATCTGTAAAATCTATAAAGAGAAGAAAATCACTAGTCAAAATCTCTGGGTTAATAGTCTCATTTAGTAGGTTAAAAAATGCCATTTATAATATATGAGGTACTTGATGGAACATGAATTTTTATTAAAAAAGCAAAAATAATAATGCCTAGGATTCCTGTGAGGATTACCTGAGATAAAGGATATAAAGCTCTTATGGAAACTGGCTAATAAATGGTAGCTATTCCTGTTAGCTATTCCTGCTAGTAATATGCTTATCAACAACCTTAGGAGGTAGGAACTGTTATCATTTTACACATAAGGAAATTAAGGCTAAAGTGGAGAAAACAATTTATCTAAGATTACTTCATAACAGGTATAATGAGTAGTTGAATATGTTTGTATGACTCCAAAGCCCACATCTGTAACTACTGGGTTACATATAAAGCAGCTGTAGACAAATAAAAGACACTTTTATGTAAGTAGGATTAAATGGGATAACAAAAGAGAACAAAGGGCCAACATTACCTAGAAACTGTAGCACACTGCTGAAACCACTGTAAATCCAGTCAAATATGAAGGACATAGCCAAATCTTACAGGGTCTGGAAAAAAAAGTGGGATTTAGTCAATATTAAATAGCAATGACATTAAACATCAACCGTGAGTAAATAATCCTACAGCAACCTTACTACAAGGAGTTAAATACTCTTCCATGCCAGTCTAACCTGGTCTGTGCTGCTGCTGCTGCTGCTAAGTCACGTCAGTCGTGTCCGACCCTGTGCGACCCCATAGACGACAGCCCGCCAGGGTCCTCTGTCCCTGGGATTGTCCAGGCAAGAACACTGGAGTGGGTTCCCATTTCCTTTTCCAATGCATGAAGGTGAAAAGTGAAAGTGAAGTCGCTCAGTCGTGTCCGACTCTTAGCGACCCCAGGGACTGTAGCCTATCAGGCTCCTCCATCCATGGGATTCTCCAGACAAGAGTACTGGAGTAGGATGCCATTGCCTTCTCCGAACTTGGTCTATACTGATGCATAAAAAAATAAAATGCCATTAAAATACCATGTAGAGACCATTCCCTGCCCATCAAAGTAGCAAACATGAAAAATAACAGCCAAGACTAGAAAAAATGAGGTAAAAGAAGCATTATTAATGGCAGTATAAATTGGAACAAATGTTTTTTAAAACCAATTTGGCAATAATGTATCTGGTGATACAAAAATTTTACAAATTGTCCTAAATAAGGAAAGGCTTTATGTATAAAGATGTTCATCAAAGTGTTACATAATAAAATGTTTAGAAATAATCTATGTTCAATAGTAAATTAAATTCTATTGCCTATGAAATATTTACCAAAACCTTGGAGTAGAGGAAGAGACAGGAGCCAAAAGGAAAAGAGAGGAAATTTATAATCATGAAATAAGTTTCTGAATCTATGGGGAGTAAAAACCCTTTTTCTTTTTGTTTGGGTCTTTTATAGCAGTTGGTACCAGACAGTATATTTCTGTGTTTATTATCTTTTTGCATTTTTCAAATTGTAATCATGTTACTAAATGTAAAAAAAAAAAAATTACTAAATCAGACTAGAAAATGCAGAGTGTAGTTCAATTCAGCATTTACTGGAGAGGGTGTGGAGAAAAGGGAACCCTCTTACACTGTTGGTGGGAATGCAAACTAGTACAGCCACTATGGAGAACAGTGTGGAGATTCCTTAAAAAACTGGAAATAGAACTGCCTATGACCCAGCCATCCCACTGCTGGGCATACACACTGAGGAAACCAGAACTGAAAGAGACACGTGTACCCCAATGTTCATTGCAGCACTGTTTATAATAGCTAGGACATGGAAGCAACCTAGATGTCCATCAGCAGATGAATGGATAAGAAAGCTGTGGTACATATATACAATGGAGTATTACTCAGCCATTAAAAAGAACACATTTGAATCAGTTCTAATGAGGTGGATGAAACTGGAGCCTATTATACAGAGTGAAGTAAGCCAGAGAGAAAAACACCAATACAGTATACTAACGCATATATATGGAATTCAGAAAGATGGTAACAATAACCCTGTATATAAGACAGCAAAAGAGACACTGATGTATAGAATAGTCTTTTGGACTCTGTGGGAGAGGGAGAGGGTGGGATGAATTGGGAGAATGGCATTGAAACATATATAATATCATATATGAAATGAGTCGCCAGCCCAGGTTCGATGCACGATACTGGATGCTTGGGGCTGGTGCACTGGGACGACCCAGAGGGATGGTACGGGGAGGGAGGAGGGAGGAGGGTTCAGGATGGGGAACACGTGTATACCTGTGGAGGATTCATGTTGATATATGGCAAAACCAATACAATACTGTAAAGTTAAAAAATAAAATTAAAAAAAAGTTCAGCATTTACTTGACATGTACTTAATAAACTAATATACCTAATATGAAAACCAAGAGAAATAAAAGCCTCTTTAGAAAAGAAGTATCATTTATACAAAAATATGCTTTCACATCAACAAAGTTCATTTTCTAGAGCTGAACAAAAGAACCTAGGCCCCAAACTTGGGCAGCTCTGAGAAGTTTGAAGGGCTGTGCTATCTTTGCTATTCTTTAGACAAAGTACAACACACAGCCCTCCTTTCTTTAACCACGTCTCTTCCAAAGTGGGCTAAGCTGGACAAAGACGGGCCCACCAGGCTCAGAATTTCCTAGAGGAAATTTCCTAGAGGAAACATCCTAAGATGTTGAGACCACATCACCTTGAGAGTGAGAAGCAGAGAAGAGACAGCCTACCTAGTTTGCACAAGGCCTAGCAGTATTTACTAGGTGATTCTCTGGATCCTGGCAGTAACTTCTCCCCTTTTCTATTAACTTCGTGCTTGAACCAGCATAAGTAGAATTTTGTTCTTGCAACCAGTTGATTTCCAGATTAACACTGGTAAAATGAACAGTTTCATTTGTAAGTACCACAGAATGTGATACTGTAACTACATCAGCAACATAAATATGTAAGAAGAATCTATTACCTTAGACGTTATGATTTTACACGTTGAAAATTACAACTCCTTCTACTATTATCGTTTTAGGTCATGGAGAAATTGAGACTTAGAGAAAATATATACAAGTGGCTTATCTTTTCTGAAGATTTTTAGGTATATGCTTTTTGAAGGAAATCATAATAATCTTCACTGCAGAGAATCAAATAAAGCAGTGGTGTGCTGCGTTTTTTTCTTTCTAATTCAATACATACTTACCTAGCTCATATAACATCCAGGGTCCTAAGCTAGACATTACGGGAATACAAATACTGATGACAAACATGGCTCATTCTCTCACAAAGGTTATAGAGTGATAAATTAGCTACACAAGCGCAACTAACAAATGTTAAAACTGAATAGGATATTATCTAAAATGGTAACAACTCACCCTATAGAGTTTCAAGAATAATTCAAGCACAAGGGGAGAGGGGGAAATGCCAATATTGTAAATCCTAAGCTACTAGGGAAGTAATGATCATAAGAGCATAGAAACAAAACAATAAAAATAAATAACAGAGAGATGAGGTCGGCTTCCCTGGTAGCTCAGTGGTAAAGAATCCACCTGCCTGTGCAGGAGACACGGGTTTGATCCCTGAGCTGGGACGATCCCACAAACTGCAGAGGAACTAAGCCCATGCACCACAGCTATTGAGTCTGTGCTTTAGGGCCGGGAGCCACAGCTGCTGAGACCATGGGCCATAGCTACTGAAGCTTGTGAACCCTAGAGCCCACGTTCCCCAACAAGAGAAGCCACCACAATAAAAGCCTGTGTACCTCAACTAGAGAGTTGCCCGTGCTTACCGCAACTAGATCAAAGCCCATGGAGCAACAAAGACTCACCACAGCCAAAAATAAATTACAAAAAAAAAAAAAAAAGACATGAGGTATGTGTGTGCATACTAACAGAAAGAGGTACAGTGAAATGAAAGTCCCTCAGTCGTGTCTGACTCTTTGCGACTCCATGGACTATACAGTCCATGGGATTCTCCAGGCCAGAATACTGGAGTGGGTAGCCTTTCCCTTCTCCAGGGGATCGTCCCAACCCAGGGATCGAACTGGGGTCTCCCGCATTGCAGGCAGATTCTTTACCAGCTGAGCCACAAGGGAAGCCTGAAAGAGGTATATTATGCTCACAAATAACACTTTATATTATGTATGAAAACAAGAGAAAACCAGTCCTGCTTGTCTCAACATTCAAAATCCTATTTTCACAGTTCTCTGGTGACAACAGTGTACAGCTAAGGAAAGGTTTCTTGGATGGTGATTGGGTACCCATAGCCTGAATGGGTACAGCAAAAAGTCAGGAATTGTTAGATGATGTAACTGGGATTAGGGGATTGAGACTGAGAGTTAAAATCAATGGGTGCTAATTAGTGATGCAGAAGCCAGATTGATAAACAAATCTGAGATTAAATGTAGACATTTGGTTTTCATGCTGGCTACTTTTAATATGTGAACATAAGAAACAATGCTGAGTCTGCATTTCAATTTAGTAAAATGGAGCAAAACAAAAAAATACCAGCTACCATTTATTGAACTTCTGTGAGCAGTATGGTCTAGAGGTTAAGAGCAGCAGCTCTGAAGCTAAGACTTTACTAATATATTAAGTAACTTATTTCACTTTCCTCATCTGTAAAATGGGGATAACAATACCTGAGATGGTTGTTGTGAAGATTAATTACTACACACACAGCATATAGTGTTAAGCATGGAGGAAGCACTCAATTTTAGCTGCTATTACTATTATTTCTTCCACTACATGGCCTACAGTACTAGGCACTTTACAAATATAATCACTAAACACCTCAACAACTTTTCAGGATAAATATATTATTGACTGCATTTTGCAGAAGCTGAAGTTACTAGTAAGTAAAAATTCAACTTTTAGTGATTGGCACATCTAAGTTTCAAACATGAGTCTGACTTCCACATCCATCCCCTTTTCCTTACATTGCATTGGCCCTCTAAAGCTTTGTAAAAATAGTTTTAAAGGTTTAAAGTTATTTAAATCATTACATAACATTTTAAAACTACTCCAGCTCATGACTCTGACATGTAATTCCTTCTTCTGCCTCACATCCCACGGCCAGTCATTCCTTAGTTCTATCAATTTCTGCATTTTCTTTGATTCTCACAGGAGCCACCTAGTTAAAATCCTTGTGTCAGTTTCCTAAACTACCACCTTAACATCAAAATATGTTTCTACCTAGTTGTACATGCCCTCCAGAGTAGCTTCACCAAAATGTCATCTCGGACTTGTTGCATAGTCAGGGTGACTGTAACTCCCAGTTGGCTGGGGACAGTCTCAGTAAAGTTATCTCAGTGTAATCATCAATAGTGCTTCCCTTCTCAAAAGGGTCCCAATTTAAGTGTTAAATTATATGGCTGTTCTGCTTGTGGATGGAGAGCCACTGGAGGTTTGTGAGCAGAGAAATGATACAGTCAAACTCCTTGGTCCAGTGTTCCACATCCTACTTGTAGCTACCTTTCCAAGCTTATACTACATATCACTTCCCTACTTGTAGTTTTCCCTGGGCTAAAGTAAACTGCTTGCTGGCGACCTGTACTTTACCTTAAAACATCTGCCTGTTATCCTTCCTGGCATCAGAATGTTTTCCCACCATCTCTGCCTAAAGTCTCCTTGCCAAATGCTATGGAAGAAATTAATTCTCACTTGAGATAGTCTTCAAGGTACAGATGCAGGTGGAAGAACCAACAGAACCCAGAAGGGTAAAAGAACTATAAGAGACAGGCAAGAAAAGCCGTCAGTCACATTATATGCAGAGATGTCACTGCTAGCTTTGGTGACGGAGGCGACTGTTGAGAGCATGAGCAGCTTGCAGTGAAGTGGCAGTACAGGAGAGCCTGCAGCCAGAGGCTCGAGCAGAGCTGTGTGACCTTGAACAAATTAAAATCAGGGCGTTTTATGAGCAAACAAGATAAAATGCACAAAGTAAGTAAGTAAAGTTTGGCCTCTGTTATTAATATTATTGAGAAGAGAATGAGATGGAAGTTAGCAGGTGGAGGCAGTGAGGAAATTCTTCTGGCAAAAAATTCGAAATGTTAAGGGAAGTGAGATTTTCTTCTTAGGGGAGGGTGAGGTTTGATAATGTTGATACACTGAAAGGAAGGAGCTAGTGGCAAGGAATAAGTCAAAGATGAGAAAGAGAAGGAATTGAGCAAAAGGGGCAAAGTCTCAAGAGGAGCCCGGGCAGAGAGCATGCTCTCTTTCTCTAAGATGAAAAGGAAGGAAGGCCAGGAAAGGTGAAGGAGTGTAGAGAAATTCTGAGGAGCAGACTGAGGATTAGAATAGCTACTGTGGGGGAAAGATCAAGTTAAAAGATGGCTAAAAAGAGCCAATTGCTAAGACTGAAACATTCACAGCAGTGCCAGTCTGCACTGACTTCTATCCCTCCCGCTGCTCCCCCAGCCCCGCCCCAGCAGTGCTCCGCTTTAGAGAATAAGGAGCAAATGTGTATTAGGGACTTCCAGAAGAGCAAATGAAAAAAGAGGAACAAGACTTTGACAGCACTAGTGACAGAGGCTGAAGTGGTCTGATCAGAAGTTCAGGCTGCGTGGATAAAGTTACAAAGGTAGACAAAGTACGGGAATGGGTGGGGATCAAAAACAGGCTTCTCACAGAATAGAACTGGAAGAATAGAGGAAGAGTCTTCAGTTAAAAATAGCAGATGTAGACGTAGTAAAAGGGTGCAAGAAGTGAAAGGTGATCAAACTGTGCCGGCAAAGTGGAGGAAAATGTGGGTTCAGAATGTAAGGAAGGTCTGAGTGGTGGCAAGCTCCAAAGTACTGTCCACGCTGACAGGCAGTGGAATCACCAGAAGATTGGAGGGGAGTATTACAGAAAGCAGGGCTGTGAGTCAAGTGGCAAAGTCCTCACTGAAGATGACTGTTGGTAGGAGAGAGACTGACGGAGGGTAGAGAGGGTAGCCATGCAGGTAAATGCATTTTTTGTGTACGGATTTGCTTTTGTAAAATTTGTCCCAAGATAACTAATAACATATATGGGGAAACTCTTCTTTAGAAATTAATGAGATATTTATATTTCTATAAAGTCACGGCTTCTGAGATCTTTAAAACAAGCTAGGAGTCATTAGTCATTTTAAGTAGAGGTAAAAATGCCAACTAAGAATAAAAGTTACTTAGCCGCAAACAGATACCTGAGCCCTGAGAACAGGTTACACAACACCATGGACACACTATTAAGACATGTGAAAAGCAAAGGTCAGGAACAAGGAAACATATACACGTCAGCAGATTTATTTATTGCATGAACACCAAACAGGAAAAATCGCTCCACAGATTAGAAAAGTGATCTACTCAAGTAATATGAAAATCAGTGCAAAGGGTGTAATGGAAATAAATTCTCAGATCACAAATAACTTCTGAAAGCCTTGCCACATTAAACTTATAAGAATGATTCCATCTATATGAAATAGTCCAGAATAGTCAAGTCTTTAGAGTCAGTAGATTAGTGGTTGTCAGACTGGGGGGAAGGTGAAATTGGGAGTGGCTAATGAGTACTGGGTTTCTTTTGGGGTGATGAAAATGTTTCTGGAGTTACTGGTGATGGTTGCACAACATGAATAAACTAAAAACTCTCAACTGTACACTTACAATGTTAAGTAGTGTATGTACAACTATCCTTTATAGTATGTACTCTCTTTCAGTAAAATTATTAAAAAATTAAAGAACCGACTCATTGGAAAAGACCCTGATCTGGGAAAGACTGAAGGCAGCAGGAGAAGGGGATGACAGAGGATGAGATGGGAGGATGGCATCACCGACTTGATGGACATGAGTTTGAGCAAGCTCTGGGAGACAACGGACAGGGAAGCCTAGTGTGCTGCAGCCCATGGGGTCGCAAAGAGTCGGACACGACTGAGTGCCTGAACAACAACGTAATTTGGGCTTCTCAGATGGCTCAGCAGTAGAGAATCCGCCTGCCAATTCAGGAGAATGGGTTCAATCCCTGGGTCAGGACGATCTCCTGGAAAAGGAAATGGCAACCCACTCCAGTATTTTTGCCTGGGAAATCCTATGGACAGGAGCCTGGCAGGCTTCAGTCCATGGGGTTGCAAAAGAGTCGGATATGACTTGGCAACTAAACAACAACAATATAAGTAATTTAGCAAAATCATTTAGGTGTGAACTCTTAAAAAAGAGAAAAAATAAACATAAGATGACAAGATACAAATACTCTAAAAAGTAGTGCTGGTAGAAAATAAAAACTAGAATATTCTAAGGAGATAAATCCTATTGAGAATAGGATTCTAGAGTAAGTACATTAATAACTTTGGGAAGCAAAGCATGGTAGAGCTGTGGTAAAATGGATGGAGTAGAATGGATGTCCTAGATTTTAAAAAATCTGAACTGAATGTGCATCCCTGCCTCTTACCCGGCCGTATTACATGGTATGCAGAACTTCCCCCACCAGGGATTGAACCTGTGTCCCTGTGGTGGAAGCATGGAGTCTTAACCACTAGACCACCAGGAAGTCCTGAATATGCTTCTTTTGAAATACTGTAATTTCATCCTGGGAAAGCCAATCTTCATGAGCCCCAGTTTGCTCTTTGATATAAGGGAAATACTGCCTGCCTTACAGAGTGTTAAGAATGATTAAATACGATAACATACATGAAAATACTTTGAATACACCATATAAGGTAGTATTAATTTAGACTGAATCGATTGAAAATCAAAGCACAGAACTGCCAATTTTGAAATCAACTTCAATATTAATAACTACTACTAACAAAAAGATTTTTAATGATGTTCTGATTTTACTTTAAATGTTAACATCACTGTCACCAGAAAAGCACTAGAATAGTTTCCTTCAAATCCAGGTAAGGAAATTTCAGTAGAAGAGATTGATCACAACTTTCTACACAATTTTGTCAGGCTTATATAAAGTGCACAAATTCCATAAGATCAGTATACTATCTGTAAACCAATTTGCTAAGTCGCTTCAGTCGTGTCCGACTCTGTGCAACCCCATAGACGGCAGCCCACCAGGCTCCGCTGTCCCTGGGATTCTCCAGGCAAGAACACTGGAGTGGGTTGCCATTTCCTTCTCCAATGCAAGAAAGTGAAAAGTGAAAGTGAAGTCGCTCAGTCGAGTCCGACTCTTAGCAACCCAATGGACTGCAGCGACCAGGCTCCTCGGTCCGTGGGATTTTCCAGGCAAGAGTACTGGAGTGGGGTGCCATTGCCTTCTCCGTAAACCAATTTAGGAACTATAAATACCCCTCTCTCGGTTTCAAACAGTACTAGAAATACAAAGGCCAAATTCTGGCCATGTTTTGTCAAATTTCGACAAGGCTCTGGGCCTTGGTCCCTCCGGGATCTAGAGGACTGTTTCCAGGCCTCCATACCCCACACCCTGTCCTTAAGTCCCTTGTATAAAAATGTCATAGTATTTACATACAGTCTTCCCACTTCCTCTAATATACTTTAAATAATCTTTCAATTACTTAAAGTATCTAACACAAAGCTGCTGCTGCTGCTGCTGAGTCACTTCAGTCGTGTCCAACTCTGTGCGACCCCATAGACAGCAGCCCACCAGGATGCCCCGTCCCTGGGATTCTCCAGGCAAGGACACTGGAGTGGGTTGCCATTTCCTTCTCCGATGCATGAAAGTGAAAGGTGAAAGTGAAAAGTGAAAATGTCCAACCCTTAGCGACCCCATGGACTGCAGCCTTCCAAGCTCCTCCATCGATGGGATTTTCCAGGCAAGAGTACTGGAGTGGGGTGCCACTGCCTTCTCCGCTAACACAAAGCAAATAGTTGTAAATGCAATGTAAATGCCATGTAAATAGTTGTCAGCACTTGGCAAATGGAAGTTTTGCTTTTTCAAACTTTCTGGAATTTCTTCCCCCAAATATTTTCTATCCATTCTTGAATCCTCAGAAACACAATCCATGGATAAGGAGGGCCAATGCCCATACTAAAAGTTTGGACACTGACGATGTTGAATGTTTCAAAGTAAGACTGCTTTTAAATGCCCACCCCTAAAATTATTAGATTTTCTTTTTACAACCTTTAAAGTACTGAAATAGTGATGCAAATAAAAAACGCAGGACAGTCTTCAATGTGAGATAAAAATGTGCAACTAATAATAGGTTTACTTTTTCAAATTAAAAGTATTTCTTCAGCTCATTGTGTCCTATGTACCTAATACCTTAAAATTCCTGAAGAGTTTGGTTCTTTTGGTCAACGGTGTCAAGAGTTTCAGCTGTTGTCAAAGTCAGAATTTAAACCTTGTTGGAGACTCTTGGGACAGTCTGTAAATAATTGCAGTTTTCCCCCAAGAGTATAGTGTATCTTTTCCCCACTCAACTGGGACTTGGGCAATGGGAAAACGTTAACTACTAGTAGTAGGGAAAGCTCGATTTGTCTCCACACTATGTGGGAGAGTTGAAAACAACACGTCGCGTCACTGCCTCTGAGCTGTCAATGATCCCCGCAGCCTTCACCTTACCTGGTAAGGAAATTGAGGCTAAGGGCAAGGAAGGGCTTGGCTGCAGTTCAGAGTCATCTCTTTGATTCCTGAAATAACCACCATTTGACAGCAGCGGTGTCCTTTCCAGATGGTCGTCAGAGTGGCCCCGCGAAACACGAAAGGAACCTGTCGTCTTTCCCGCCGCCAGATTCCAGGGCGAAAAACAGGAGCCCCTTCCCCGCCCTGCTATAGGAAGGGGCATCTAGTGGGCCCAGCCCCAAAGGCGCTCCTTCCCCGGGATCGACAGCTGCCGCCCGCCAGTTCTCCCGGGACTAGAGGCCGCCACTTACCTGCAGTTGGAGAAAACGCAATTCCTTGCTTGGAGTCGGCCCTATTCACTCCGACACCCAACCGCAAAGAGCGATGGCTGCCGCGGCCGTAGTTCGCGTTAGCTCCTTCCGGGCCGGCGGGTGCTTCACTCCCGAAGGTTCGCAGGACAGCAGTGCCGCGCGCCTGCAGTTCCGCCTTCCGGCGGTTCCGCGGAGAGTCCCGCGGCTGAGTGCGCTCCGAGCTGGGACCTGCTGCCCACACAGGCCTGAAGGAGTTTCAGGCAGAGAGGGTAACACCGGTTCTTAGCTTGGGGGAATTATACGTGACACCCTCTTTTCTTTTTTTTTAATTACATTTTCAAAGTGCACCTGTTTTCTTGAGTTCAACAAGTAATTTACAAAATGTAATGTGCCAGATAATGTGTTGAGCTTTCAATAAGGCTATCTTTACTCCGTCGTTCTTTGCTAATGAATGTTGATCTTTAAGACTGTCTTGACTCCGCTGTTTTTTGCTCATGGATGTTACTTTTCTTAAATTTATTCAAATAGGAATACTCGGGTGCCTTGAATGAAAATGGCAGTGCTTGCAGTGATGGCAGTGCTTCCAAGATTGCTCCCAAGCCTAGGATTCTTTCTCGGTGATGCAGACAGAACAAGGAGGTGCTTGGGGACTGAAGCAGTTATTCGATAGATTCCCAACAAACCTATTACTGGCTCTGCTGGATCTCCCCCTCTTTCATCCCAGCCTCAGGAAAATGACTTATTCCATTGGTACTCACTTCTCACTTGTCATTCCTTCTGCCAGAACTGCTTCCGCAGGTATCTCCCTCCACCCGGCTAACTCCTACACACTCTTCAGGTCTCAGCACCAATAGCTCTCTCATCAGACTCCCTCTCAGATTCAGTTAAGCCCTTTATTTCAGGTTTCCCCAGCAACTGTACAATTTATCTTATGATTGATTGAAGTTATCTTATAATTTTACAATTAAAATGTACGATTATTTATCTATAGCCTCCCCAACAGGCATTCTATCAGCTTCCTTAGGTCAAGAACCCTATCTGCCTTTTCTCCTGTTGAACATATTTTCAGTGCTTGGCATACTATAGGTGCTGAATACATTCGAGCAAGTGATTCATTCATAATATAAAGGACTCTTAGGTACATTTTTGTCCTCAGAGGGTTAAAGAATTTCCCTGGAGTCCATTGGTCTAAGTTGGAGGAGCCTGCTGTTCTAGTCTGGGTTTCCCTTTATTCTCCTTTCCACTGATCTAGTCTTCAGTTTGGTTTAATAAATACTTTTTTTAAAAAATTGGAGGATAATTGCTTTACAGTGTTGTGTTGGTTTCTGCCACACAACAATGCTAATCAGCCATAATTATACATATGTCGTCTCCCTCTTGAGACTTTCTCCTCCGACAATAAATACTTTTAAGTGGCTTGAGGCACTTCACTGGGCTTCTCAAGATTACGCCACACCTCTTTTCCAGAATTTGAAAAGATATTCCTGATATCCTTGGCATTTGAGTTAGCCTTTAGATAGAAATCTAAATTATGATTCCTGCTGACTTCAGCAATAGATTGTAAATCAATGAGGAATAGGGGAATGACAATAAGCAAGACAGTCTCTTTCTTCCAGGACCTTTTGATTTGGCTGGGAGATGTGTTAATTCACAACTGACTATAAAAGGAGGTAGGAGAGAAAGGATAACAAACTACAAACTTCTGGTAGGGGTGAGGGAGTGGAGAGGCAGGAGATATCAGTGTTTGAGGAGAGCCCTACAGGATATGTAAGATATTTAACCTTGAGCTTTTTGATGACTATTATCATGATAAAAGTAATACACAGTCATGGTTAAAAAGTTTGGAAAGTCAAGAAAAATGGAAACAAAAATCACCCTCTGTCACACCTCACAGATACAGTTTTATAAGATTATAATCATACTATGAACAGTTTTGTAAAACATTTAAAATTAAAAACATTTCAATGTAATCAAGTATTCTTCTAAATCATTAATTTTAATGACTGTATTTTAATAGAGTACGGCTACAGATTATGGTTCTAACATTATTAACCACTTGAAGTTTCAGTTACTACATATGTAAAATGGGGATTAATATCCAGGAGGGATAATATCATAATGTGAGAATAACATTCAGAAAGGAACAGAGATAGGAAAAGCTCTAGGCAAGTATTATGCTTTGACTAAATAGCTTTCCACTGGACTACCAGGGATGTAGACTCCCAAACTATAGAGCCTTATGGAGGTTCTGAGCAAAACAGGAACAGGGTCAGAATCATATTTTTGAAAGTTTGCTCTGGCAGCCATGTGTGGGTTGTATTGGAGCAGGTAAGGACTGAAAACTGAGATTAGTTTAGATTAGATTAGAGGAGATGAGACAGCTGCAGTCACAGAGTTGAGAGGTAATATGGGGCAGTGCTGGGTCACTGGGAACAAAGAAATAGAGAGCTGTGAGAAATTGTAGAAGTCAGAACCTATACGTGATGGGTTACATGTTGGTAGCAAAAGTAAAGGAAATATCAAAGTTCCAAGTTTTAACCTGGCTTAGTGAGTCTGCTTCTATCTCCCCTACAACCACCTTACTGCAGGTCTCTATCATCTGTGGCTGGGTTACTGCAGCAACTCTTCTTTCCCCATTGATTGGTTATCTTCACAGCAGTTGGATTGATTTTTTGATGCATTCATTTTAAAGCATGAATTTAATTACTCTAGTTTACCATTCTTCAGTTGCTTCCCAAAGTCTATAAAGTCTTTACAATGCCTTATAAGGCTCTTGCTGCTCTGCCTCCTATATTTCTCCAATCTCCTCTTGTGCCACACTGTCTTGCTCACCACAGCAAGCTCATTCCTGTCTCTGAGCTCTTGTAGGTGCTGTTCCCTTTGCCCAGAGTCCTACTTCTCCCCATATTCTCCCTTTGTATAGCTAACTTCCTTGTCCTTTAGATCACAGCTTAAATGTCGCCTCATGTCCTAACCTTTCTATCCACATCAAGTCCCTGCTTCCTAGTCTCTATCTTACTACCAGGACCTCAACAGCACTTATTAAGTTCAAAATTTAAAAAGATATATTTATTTACATTTTTATTGCATTTCCTCCACTGAAAACTCCACAGAAGGAAGAGACCCTGTCTGTCCTGTTCTGTTTTTTTCTTGGTGCCTGTCATATGGAAGGCATTTAAAAAGTATTTGTTGAATGAATGAAGAAACCAATTAATGAAGGAGCTGGTGAGGTCATCCAGTAGAGAATATGGTGAAAATATAGTTTAGAAGGGAATTTATATTTCATATTTCTGATAACATGGTGCCAGAGTATGTGTGGATAGGCAGGGACAGAGAGATATATAAGGAAAGAGTTGGCGTTTGATATTGTACCAGCTACCCAGAGGAGATAAGGTCTGACCAGACGCTGACAGTATTTCAGCTACACTACAGGTCAGTATCAGATGGGACACAATGTGGCATAATAGTTAAGAATAAAAGAATTAGAGAACATGATACTTCAGAAATAAGTGCTAGTGGTGTGATTTAGTCTCCAAGTGCAATAGGAACTTAGAGTAGTGAACAAATGAGAGTCAAAATATTCCAAATAGAAGATTGGAAGAGATGACACTTTAAATTTATCCATTCAAAAATGTTTATTGAACACCTGTTAAGTGTGAGGCCCCATGTGTTGAGAATACAGAGTTGAACAGGACACAGGCCCTGGTTTCTCTTATGGTCTAACCAAGCAGACAGACATGAAATCAATACGATTACCTTAAAACTGTCATGAGGTATATAGAATTTTATTCCATCGAAGAAAGATAAGCATAAACACAAATATATAACAATGTTGGTAAGTGCTGTGAAGAAAAAAAAAGGAGGGTTGGAGGGATAAAAAGTCAGCAAGGAGAGTATGCTGTTGTACAGGGTGTTCAGAAAAGGCCTCACCATAAAGTATCATTTGACTAAAGAAAGGGTGAGTGATTGAGCTGGAGGAGTGTCTTGCGGAAGAACATCCCAGGTAATGGAAATAAGAATTAAGGCAGACTTGTGCTTGTATGCCTAGAGAGATTCCTTAATGCTAAATAAGGAATCAAAGTCAATGAAATATTCTTTGTACAGTGTTGTCTCTTTAGGTCTAAAAAAAAAAACTAATAGTGTGTCTGGAGTAGTGAGTGAGAGGGAGTGTAGAAGATGATGAGAAAGATAACAAGGCTGGCTGAGCGATCTGAAGCCTTAAAGGCTACGAGTCGGACTTTGGATTTTACTCAGAATGAGAAGAGAAAACTCATGCAGAGAAACTTTAACTTGATGGAGCAGGTAAAGGGATAAATTACAAGTTTAGAGGTATAGGAAAATAAAAATGGTATCAGTACTTCGGAGCTCAGTTCAACATGAAGGATGGGTGGGAGAGACTGAAAGCAGAAAGACCATCCCAATAGTTCAAGTGTGAGATGATGAAAACTAACTAGATTGGGCAGTGAGAACTACATAAAACTGAAGTTTTCAAAGAAAGCAATTTACTGTCTTGGTGTGGAATAACTGAACTTGTACCTTCAGAATCACTGACTTCAGATACAAACAGATGTCCTCTGAGAGGCAAATGAAGCCAAAGGAACTATTTCTAAAGTGGAACCACAAGACAGTTTCAAAAGAAACCTGCTATTTGTAATTGAAACTAGTTCTTTGTTTGAAACAGAACAAATTTTAAAAAATAACTAGAAGACCTAAAATAATTTCCATTATCCTGAAAAATAAGCAGAATTGATCCTGCTTATCAGCTGACAGTTCAGTAGTTATGAGCAGGCAGGCAAAGTGGACTTAGGCTGGCATGAGCCTAAGTCTACTTCTGCACATCAGCAAATTTTATTAGGAATGCATCTCCCTTTTTTGGGTCTAAATAAGGAATCAAAGTCAATGAAATATTCTTAGTATAATGCTGTCTGTTTACTGAAACACTTTTGTGTCACTTATTTTATTGTTTATAATTTTCTTGAACAGGGTTGAAGGCTCTGAAAATAATGTACAGAAAATGTGATACATAGGTATGTGGAGAGGCATATGTGGTAGAAGGGTCCTGTTGTTCTGGAAATCAAGGATTACAAAGTAGAATATATTATTGACATTAGTTTATAAAAGTGTATGGTAATATAGAGTAGATACAATAACTGATCAAAAAATATCAATACCTTTAACAACTGGTGATAGTACTAATAATTTTTCCATAAAGTGTATGTGGCCACACTTTAAGAAGCCAGAGGATTTGGCACTTTTGCACTGTGTGGAAAATATTTAAATATGAAAAGCACTTAACTGTTTAAATATGTTTTCTCACCTCAGTTACTTAAACTTACTTTCCTACTGTTCCTCAGGGTGTGCAGATGACAAACAGTGCCTTTTCCCTCAATATTTTAAAGCTGATTACATTGAAAATGTAAAAAACACTTGAAAGATGTAACCATAGTTTTGTTTTTTGTTTTTGTTTTTGGACAGGGGGTGATAATAGCAACAGGGATACATAGGGGTGGGACACATTTCAGAAAAAGCATTGTTTACTTATTAGCAAATTATTTATGTTTATTTAATCTGATTGAACCAGAGGTTATTTGCTTTTTAAAAATGGCTAATTCTTCTTCATCAGTTGTTGCTTTTTTTTTTTTTTTTGCTGAACAGAAATATTGCTTAAACAGAACAAAGTCCAAAGAAAACTTGATTTAACCAAATCAAACTCCGATGCCAAGGTTAGTAAACCAAGATCATTAAAATGTTGCATAAAAAAAAAGTTAAACTAATGCAAGTTTGAGTCCAGGCTTAAGGATTTGCTCTTTTGAAGATAACACTGATTTTCTGTCTAAGCTCAGGGAGGTTCAGTTTCTGAGGTCTATTTTCTCAGAAAATAGACTGGTGTTTATGTATCTTAAAACCATTGAGAGGCTTGTGATTGTGTATCTTTTCCAGTGGTCTTGGGACCTATGCTTTGGGATTTTTGTTATGGGGCCCTAAACTAAAAACATTTTGACCAAAAGTATCATCTGCATCCTAAAGACTTTGTACTTGTATCTTGTACAAAGGAATTGAATTTTTCAATTTCATGCACAGCAGACACATTTTTACATATCTGAGGCAAATGTTAAAAAAAAGATAAAAGTTAAAAGGTAGTTATTTGAATTCTGTTTTCGGGCCTCTCACAGCAGTTTAGTTCTTACTCTTTTTGTATGTAATATAACATTCCATAGTAGGCATTTGATATTAAATGAGTTAAGATGTATTTCATCTTTCACAGATTTTGAAACCCTTGGCATGACATTTTCGTCAACAATACAAATCTATAAAGAAGGGTTTTATCATCAGCTCAGAACAGGAAAAACCGAAGTATAAGGAAGGTGGCTAATATGATCACTGATGTCATTAACTATGTTGTCTAATCATTCTAATCATTCTACCTCCCTTTAGTCTCAAAAGTAAAAAAAAAGTCTACTTGCAAGAAAAAAGAAGTCACCTTGCCTAGAAAGGAAGTCTGAATGTTGTACCTTACTGTAAACTCTTGGAAGAGGAAATAAAATTGCCATTTAAATATGTTAATGGACTTTGGCAGGACTTGCTGTATGAATCAGCGAGTTTCAAAATTAAAATTACTTTTGAATCTTCAGGTCAAAAAGCAAAGGCCTCCAATTCGATTTGATTACTTTGAACACTTATACCTAATTAACCTTTTTTAAAAAATCCCTTACAATTTAGACCTGGAATATGATGAAATGTGAAATGAAATATCGTGATGAACATTAATCGGTTCAGCTACCCGAGGTTTAGTCTCAACAGAGGACAATGAAGTCTGTCCTCTCAGGTAATCTTCACAAAAACTGGAGAACTGTCAGTCCCACCCCTCCAAAGCTGCACTGAAACCCTGACTGTCCTCAGATCCCGGCCTTGCCGCGTTCACGACGGCGGGGATTTCCGTATCGGTGACACACGCCACTTCCGGCCGACGGTGAGAGTCAGTGACGTGGCAGGAGAGGCCGAGCACGGTCCTTCGGGCCGGGACACCCGGAGCTGTCAGGTGGCTTCAGGGCAGCCCCGCGGGGAGAAGAGCTCACCGACTGCAGCTGCCGCGGCGAGGCCGGAGCCGGAAGTGCCACGTGTCCCGATTGCGCCTGCGCGCCCAGCGGCTGACAGGCAGTTCCGGCCGGGGCCTCCCTCGGTCTCTCTCCGCTTGGCTGCTGCTTTCCAACCCGGCGTTCTCGGCCCCACCGGCCCGACACCCAAGCCTCGCCACCCAGGCCAAGCTCTGACCGCCTGCGGACCGGGGAGAATGCGGCGCCATGCGTAGGGCTCCTTGCGCTGTTCTCTCTCTATCCGGCCTCCAGTCCTAAGTCGTTAGCCCCCTCCCTGGCTTCCAGCCGTCGTTTTTCAACTCTCGGCTTGGGGCTGTCGCAGACCCCGACCAGACCCCTATAAACGTCGTCGTCATGTCCCAGCCCGGGATACCCGCCTCTGGCGGCTCCTCCACCGGCCTCCAGGCCCAGAACGGGGCCGCCTCGGCCTCGGGGTCTCCCTACACGAATGGTAAGTGCCTCTGGGTGTTGAGAGTTGGGGAAGGCGAAGTTTGGGCCCCGGCCCGAGTTAACCTTTGGTGGTTGCCTGCGTCTGAGGGGACAGTAGGCGAGAGTGACTTCCCTGCCAGGGTCATAGCGCCTGGAGCTGGGAGGCTGAGCCACAGGGACCGCGACTGGTCTTAGTGTTTCATGTTTGTTTATTCTTTCGTGCAGCACACAGTTGCTGAGCACTTGCTGTATATAACGCCCTGGGTATACATGGGTAAAGAACACAGATTCCGTCTGTATCTCAGAACTCGCATGCAAGGCTCATGGGATCTGTTTATGTGCCCCTTTTCTCCGCTCCCCTTCACCTGCGTCTTCTGGAGAGCAAGGTTTCGGGTCTGATTCATTTCGGTCCCCTCGGGCCTGCATTAGGGTGAGGGTCGTACTCAGTGTGAATCTGCGGAGATGAATGGAGGATTATGCTTTTCCTCTTTAGAGCCTGCTCCTCTCTCCCTGAACCTTCCCCGAATTGTACCTAGGCCACCTGTTCAGTTTTTCAGCTTTAGAACGGGAGGATCTCCTGTTTGATTTCCAGAGGTAGTTACATCACTGGAAAGTGGTTGGACGCAAAGTCTCTGAACCTCTGACCAGAGTGTACATGTGGCACTATAATTTGTAATTCGGTGCGAAGATGTCTTCTAATTTTATACTCTTTCTAGGATTCTTTAAATTGTCCTATGTTGTGATTTGCTAAGTTCTTTAAGAACTTGTAATAAAGACAGATGTTCTCCCAACAGTTTTCCAGGTTACCAGTTTACTTATAAATCTTTAGTTCTTGGAAACAAAACTAGTAGAATATTAAAATGCTTCAGTTTCCCATTGAAATCTAAGATTGCTGTGAAGTTTGAGAAAATAGCCACTGACTAAAATAGCTAATTTATATTGTTTTTAGAGACTACTGTTTTCTTTACAAAGAAGGCTCCAAAAGACTTTTAAAAATGTCTATGAGTAGGCAGGTATGTAGGCAGTAGCAAGAATAAGTGAGAGTAAGCACTGAAATGGTATTAAATTGAACCGTTTTTCCTCAAACTTATGGTAACAGATTATGTAAACTATTTTTTTATTCTAGGCTATTTAGTTACATTTTCACTGAGGATGAAATTATTTTAAGACGTTAAGGCCAAAACTCTTAAGCAAGATGCCATATGACTGTGTTTTCTCCTTCTTTAAGTTGCACTTTTACACGAGCTTTAAGTGGTAAATCCTGCAAATATGCTTGCAAACTTATATGTAAGTATAGTTTTGATAATTTTGAAATGGTAAAGCACTGTAGCCATTGTGTATACTGTACGGAGATATTGTCACTATGTTGATTTGATCCAGTTCAACGGACATTTGTTGCATGCTCCAGTTCTGTCCTTAGGATTATAAAAGAAAATAAAAAAGGAGTCCATGTACATAGCTTGCTCAGAGCCAATTCGGGAGTCAGATAGGGAAGGAAGTCATAGGATTGCAAATATGTACCCCCACTTTCTAGAAAATAAACTTCAAGTGTACAGCATTATAATTCAACATCAGTATATGCCACACAGTGATCACCACCACAGGTCCAGTTACCATCCATCACTATACAGTTGACCCCTTCACCCATTTCCCCAACCCCCTCCCCTTCTGGTAACCACTAGTCTGATCTCTGTATTGGTGAGTTTTTGTTTTATTTTGTCTGTTCACTTAGTTTTTTTAGCTTCTAAATATGAGTGAAATTATATGGTATTTATCTTTCTTTGCCTATTTCACTTAGCATAGTACCTTCAAGTTCCATCCATGTTCTTGCAAATGGCAGGATTTCATTCTATTTATGGCTGAATTATATTAATATTCCATTGTGTGTGTGTCTGTCTATCACATCTTTATCCATTCATCCATTGATGGACAATTAGGTTATTTCCATACTTGGCTGCTGTAAATAATGCTGTAGTCAGCACAGGGGTACATAGATCTTTCTGAATTAGTGCTTTTGTATTCTTTGATAAATGCGTAAAAGTAGAATAGCTGGGTCATATGGTATACACCCTTGTTAAGATATAACTTTGACATTCTTTTTATAAACCCAATTTCTAAAGTTTTTTTATAAAAGTATTCTCAGTAAAATGGCTAATATCCTGCATTGGGTTCTGTTATTGTTCACATTGTTCACTCCACTAATAATAAAGAGAGTAGGGATGTGGTGGAGAATTGGAGGGAAGGATATTTCTCTAAAAGGTGAAAAAAAAGTTCAGTGCTAGATCTAATTTTTTTTGGTTAACTCTTTCTAGGCACTTATTGCTGCTTAAATACTATTGAATTCTCATGCTTTAGGTTTAATGTAGCATGCTTAAATTATGCATTACAGTTTAGTTGGATCTTCCATTTTTTTTAAGATTGTAATTTAAAAGTTGATTGAATAGTCAACTCTTTTGTTTTTCTGTAACTTACTTTCGTATTGTATAGTGTTGCTGTATCACAGAATACCTCACACATCTGGACATTGCTTTCTGTGGTTGATTGTTACATTGCACTACAACCCAAAAGGTGACTAGATGGTTTTTCTCAGTCTCTGTGTAGATTTGGGTGCACTCATTTCCTTTGCAGAAGTTGATAGTGAAACTGCAAGACTACGTAATCTGGCAGATTTTCACCTGATTACCATATAATAAAGACCAAAAGCAAATCAAGACTCCCGCTTGTAATTAGCTCCTTTGTTGACTATTTGAGTCAATTTGTCAAGGCAGTTAGAAACTGTAGTTTTATTAACATTTTTTGTAATATTTATGTAATACTCAACTTTTCCCCTTATAGGTTAAGAATGAGAAGAATATTCTACATTTTCTGTTCCACTGAGATTCATTCCCCTGTTACATTATAATTTTATAAAATAATATGTTTTCCTTCTAGACTGTAAGTCCTATAAGGGCAAGAATATCTGTTTTTGCACATCATCTTCTCTCCAGCAGACTCATGTGGTGTCTAGCACATTTAAGAAATTACCAGTTTTATTGAATGATTTTAGAATTGGGTATTTGCAGTTTAGTTCACTAAACATGTTATTGACTTGTTCATTCTAAGATTTGAGCTCATTTTCAACTGTTTTCTTTCTGGTGAAATTTTCTGTGGATTTTTATATATGTTGTTGTTCAGTCACCAAGTTGTGTCTGATATTGTCAGCTGAAACATAGTAGAATGTGATGTATTGGGTTAGTCATCAGTTTAAATGCTAGACTTGTGCTCGTATCTCTATTTTAGGCATGGCAGAAATGTAAATCTCTTTTAGTTTTTATGAGGTAAACCATAATTATGATTGTGTATTTTTAATATAGGCAGTCTTTAAAAATTTTTTTTATTATTTATTTTTAGCTGCACTGGGTCTTCCTTGATTTGTGTGGGCTTTTCCTCTGTTTGCGGCTACTCCCTTGTGGTGCACAGATTTCTCATTGCAATGGCTTCTCTTGTTGTGGAGCAAAGGCTCTAGGGTGTGTGGGCTCAGCAGTTGTGGTGCAGGGGCTTAGTTGCTCCAAGGCATGTGGGGTCTTGCCAGATCAGGGATTGAACCTTTGTCCCTTGCACTGGCAGACAGATTCTTATCCACTGTGCAACCAGGGAAGGAAGTCCCATATGAAGTCTTTAGTGCTGAGACTAAAATTGGCATGTGATCTCTAACACTGATTGTTGTGGCTGAGTTCCTTTTAATGTTTTCAGTGGGCACAGTAACTTTGGAGTCCTACAAGACTGCACGTGTGCAGGCTTAGTCACTCAGTCATGTCCAACCCTTTGTGACTCCATGGACTATAGCCTGCCAGGCTCCTCTGGCCATGGGATTCTCCAGGCAAGAATACTGGAGTGGGTAGCCATTTCCTTCTCCAGGGGATCTTCCTGACCCAGGGATTCAACCCGTATCTCCTGCACTGCAGGCAAAGTCTTTACTGTCTGAGCTACCAGGGAAGCCCATAAGGCTTTGCCCACCTCTAATAGAACTTACTACAGGCTTCCTTGGTGGCTCAGACGGTAAAGCGTCTGCCTGCAATGTGGGAGACCCGGGTTCCATCCCTGGGTCAGGAAGATCCCCTGGAGAAGGAAATGGCAATCCACTCCAGCACTTACTGGAACTTACTACACTTAATAGAACTTACTACATTGAGCTTCTGTTTGGACTTTGCTGATAGACTGGGAGTTCCTAAAGACATAGAATAGTAACAATAAGAATTAGCAGTTATCGTGTACTTACTCTATTCCTAGTCATTGTGGTAGGTTGCATTATAAGCCTCATTTCATTTAATCCTCATAACAGCCCTGTGATATGAGAACTGTTAGGTTTACTGACCAGGAAATGAAGATGAGTGGTCAAGCAACTCATTCAAGGTTACACAGCTGATATATTGTGGAACCTAGATTTAAACTTGGAAGTCTTATTTATTCAGCTTGCCTGGTGGTTATGCCTGGATCAAGGAACAGAACCTTTTCTTTAGTTTCTTTATGAGGTGGATATATATAGTTAGAGTAAATACTTGCTGATATTTTTTGAAATTGCCACCCAGCATAGTTTCCTTTGGATTATAATTCATACATGACCAGACCCTCAACTTTTGTTAGTATTGAGTCCATTTCTTTGCTATTTCAGCATCACATCTCATGAATATCTTGTACATCTTGAAATTGCCAGTACCCCCACTTTGATTGTTAGCATTTGCTCTTGCCCCTTTTGTTGCTTTCTTTAAAGCCATTACATTTAGTCACTGATCCACAAGTTGTCCTCATGCAGTAGCATCCATTTGTTGTACTTATAGTGTCAATTGGTCAACTGTAAGTGATCAGAGTGTATTTTGATGTACAGGGAGAGGTGCCAAATCATTTTTTTTTTTCTCTCTCTATACTGGACTTGTTCTCCAAATCTGTTGTATTTAAAAGCACATACACAGAAGGAACTTTTCAAAAGTTAAGTAAAACATTGCTGTCTAAAGCACAATGTTTTGAATATTTGGTTACTTTTCTGTAACTTTTACTTACTTTCATGTAGGACACCATAACTAATGGAACCATAATCAAGAGAGCCTTGAATTAATTTGAACTGGTTTAGTCAACTGAATTCATGAATGGTAGGTAGAAAGTGTAAACTGTCCCTGGCAAGTAGTAGCTCATTGTATATTGCTGGGGCTTCCTGGTGGTTCACTGGTAAAGAACCTACCTGCCAATGAAGGAGACGCAGGTTCAATTCTTGGGTTGGAAGATCCTCTGGAGGAGGAAATGGCAACCTAGTCCAGTATTCTTGCCTGGAAAATCCCATGGACAGAGGATACTGGCAGGCTTCAGTCCATAAAGTCACAAAGAGTCAGACATGACTGAGCAACTGAGCACATGCATATATTTACTGAATGGATTGGTGAATGAGTTGTTTAAGAATATAAGATCTCAAGTCTTTGGTTTACTTGGAATGTTAGGGGAAACCATTCTGGGAGTATCATTTTTATGTATCAGTGGATTCTAAAGTTCATAAAGTTTATTCTGAAGTAATATGAATAAATTCATAAAGTAATTCTGTGAGAATCACCAGTACCTGAACAGTAGTAAAATTTAGACCATAAATTTTACTAGTTTAGGTTCTGAGATTCCATCAAGTATGAAATAGGAATTTATAAACGTAGAACCTAGGTTCTCTTTGTTTCTGAAGCTTCTGGTTGGGTGATTGAGAAGCAGTCACCTGCATTTATTTTAATCTCTCATTTGTTTCTTTAATATAATTTCTAATTTGGCTTCTACTTTATACATCCACCAAAACTGCCCTTAATAAGGCCATAAATAATTTTTTGGTTGCTGCTGCTGCTGCTAATTCGCTTCAGTCGTGTCCGACTCTGTGCGACCCCATAGACAGCAGCCCACCAGGCTCCCCGTCCCTGGGACTCTCCAGGCAAGAACACTGGAGTGGGTTGCCATTTCTCTCTCCAATGCATGAAAGTGAAAGTGAAGTCGCTCAGTCGTATCCGACTCCTAGCAACCCCATGGACTGCAGCCCACCAGGCTCCTCCATCCATGGGACTTTCCAGGGAAGAGTACTGGGGTGGGGTGCCATTGCCTTCTCTGATTTATTGGTTATTAAGTTACAAAAAATATTTTTCGTTCCTCTGTTCTAATTGCTCTCTTTTTCCTAAAATGTTGGTGATCTTTGGAGCTTTCTAACCTAGTTCCCTTCTTTTTCTTCCTTTCTAAACAAAACAAAACAAAACAATATGCACTTCCTTGGTGGCCCAGTGGCCAAGAAACCACCTGCCAGTCAAGGAACACAGGCTCGATCCCTGGTCTGGGGAAGAGTCCACATGCCTCGGAGCAGCTGAGCCTGTGTGCCACAACTATTGTGCCCGTGCTCTCGAGCCTGCAAGTTGCATCAAGAGAAGCCACTGCAGCAAGAAGCCCAAGCATCGCAACGAGAGGAAACTTGTGTGTAGCAGTGAAGACCCAGCGCAGTAAAAATAAATACATAATAAATAGCATTTTAAAAATTAACAGTAAACATGTATTATTTCACATGGTTTTTGAGGCTGGCTCTTTTCTTACTCTGTACTTACTCCCTGCATGATATTATTAATTCTTGTGATATCAAATACTGTATGCCAGTGATTTCCAAAGTTATATCATAAGCTGAAACCTCTCTCTTTCGCTGAAAATAGATGTTTTCTAGTTCCACTTGAATTTCTTGGTGACACTTAAAGTATATTTAAAATAATTCTTCATTCTCTGTTTTGTTATTCCTTGCCTTCCCCAGTTCTTTTCTCCCCCTCTGTCCTAATGTATGGCACTGTCATCTGCCGAGTTGCACAGGTCAGTCCTGGGAGTCATTTTTGGTTCTTTCCCTTCTTCAATTCCACATCAGTTCCACAGATTTATTATGTCTCCGTATTCAATTCCATGAATCCTATCAGTTCAGTTTCCTTTATCAGTTTTTTTAAGTTATGTGTCGGTGCTAAATATTTCTTTGCAACCTCAATGTTAAATTATTTTTTATAAAATGTATATACGGATACAAAATTAGGTATAAACTCCATATGTTTTAGCTATTGTACCATTGTAAGACCAAAACGAATTAAGAACATTACAACAAAAGCAGTATAATTCAAACTTAATACATAATGCAATGGATTGTTTGGCTAAAGCCAAAATTGATTAGTCTTCATATTTTTAATATGTTAGAACATCATTTGGGTGACTATTATTGTTTTTCTCTTTTTTTTTTAAGATGAAACTAGTTTCAGGTTGTTGGGAGAAGAAAAATTTTTCCTCTGCCTTCTTAGTTTTAGTGCCTGGGAGCCTGTGAGTTAAACTGGCAAAAGACAGGATAGCAAGAGAAAAGCCAAAATTTACTCATGCATTATGAAGGTTCATAAAAATATGCCTCCAGAATTTGGGACTTACATACCATCTTAATAGGGGAAGAGGAGAGAGAAAAGAGCAGTTATGGAAAATGATTTTTAGGAAAAATAAATATGAGTCCTTAGTAGAATAAATGGGAGACTTGATCATTTTGTGACAATGTATGTTTAGGTATGGGACAACTTAATTCTTTTGAGTTATTTTTGGAGGCTGTGCTTTTAGGTGGATAAGTGCTTTTAGGCAGATTCTCAGAACTCATGCCTGTACTCAAAATAATTTTTATGTCACAGTGGTATATTCTGGACCCCTTTAAAATCGCTGATCCATTATTTTGATAGATTATATAATTTATTAATGACTTCAAAATAATATAATTAAAACTGGTAAAAACTTCATTACATATCTACTACTGTAATTCTAATAAACTATTGCAAGTTGATACATATGTAAAAAGACAATTTTTACATTATAAGTCACTATAAGTGGATCTGTGATAATGACTACTACAAAGCAGGTTCTTTTTTTTTTTTTTTAATATTCTTGTGTTTTTTGTTTTCCGTTTTTTATATACAATTTATTAATTTATTATTTTAGGCTGTGCTGGGTCTTTGTTGCTGCACATGGGCTTTTCTTTAATTGGAACAAGCGGATTACCCTCTGGTTGCAGGCTTCTCATTGTGGTGGCTTATCTTGTTGTGGAGCGTGGGCTCTAGGGCAAGTGGGCTTCATAGTTGTGGCTCCTGGGCTCTAGAGCACAGGCTCAGTAGTTGTGTTGTATGGGCTTAGTTACTCCCAGGCATGTGGTATCAGACCTGTGTCACCTGCATTGGAAGGTGGATTCTTTACTACTGAGTCACCAGGGAAGCCCAAAGCAGATTCTTTTGTGTTTGTCTTTCTACCTTATAGTCTTATGACTGCATATTCTTCTCATTTTCTTCATTGATACACTGTAAGACTTTTGCTTATTTTGTGCATTTTGATGATACTTGGCTTTCACTGACTGTACTTGGCTTAAAGACCTCTAGCATAATGGCCTGTGATGAAACAATAAATAAAAATATTAGAGTGAGCCATGAAATCTTGTGGCAGTACTAGGCTGTGAGATGTTGGTTTCTATCCAGATGACCCAAATTTGCTTATAATTTTACTTTTTACAAATGTTTTCATTGATTCAAAGATCTCTGTATTCCCACTACTACTGTTAAGTCAATTATTTCTTACCTGGATTATTGCTGTAGACTCCAGTATCTTCCAATCTCTACTGCAATCCCCAAGAGGTTTTTTTTAATGTCCTAACCTCTTGCCTCACTTCAGACGCTTGACACAATCACTTGCCTCTGCTGTGCCACACTGATTTTTCAGAATGCCGTTTCATGACCACGGGCTGTTGCACATGTTGCTCCTTTCTTTGCAGGCGCCCTTGGCAGTCCTTTTTCTGGGGCCAACTCCTGTTGCCTCTGAAGATTTTACTCTCTGTTGTCCTCACCTGGTTGTCTTCCTGTTTGGACCATAGCTTCTTGAGGACAGGGACGGAGTGGACCTTACTCACCTTGTGTGCTCAGAAGATTCTTCATAAAATCTGTCTTTTCAATTAGGCAATGAATGGTATGTTCCTAACCATCTGGAATAAAATATAGTGTTGACAATAAAATTATTCAATAGGGTAATATCTAAGAAAGAAATGGAAAAATTTATTCCAGTCAACCTGCGGATTATAACCTGGGAGATAGTCTTTTAAAAAGCTCTGAGGAATATTCCCCGGTCAGAAGTGAAAGTACAGTCATATACCTTTTTGAGATAAAGGATTGTACTTCAAATGACGTATTGACAATTTACACAATCCAGATCTGCATGTACAGAGCTAGTAGTGAATCATCATGACCCTTTACAAGATTAATAAGGGAGGTTATCTCCTAAGTATGTGTGATTAATGCAGATACACATTACACACTTAAGGGAGGAGTCCCAAGCAGACAGAGAAAAAATTTATACTTAAAATTTTCTTGTTTTGCCATAAAATAGGAATTTTACTTCATTAATTTCCCTTCTTTAATCATTCATCTTTTGATAGAAAGCGTTAGGTTATCAAATACTTGGTCCCTCGATGCCACAGTGATGGCTTACCTGCCCTGTGTTTATCATTTTCCTTGATGTTGGGGTCTTAATAGCCGGTTCTTTCTTTCCTTTTAGGCAGTTAACGCTAGTAAGATATCTGGCAAGGACTGATGGTTAATTTCAAGGACTAATGGTTAATTTCAAGTTGTCTAGTAGGATATATGCCAGTTTTATCTTGTCACATACACTGTGCATGTTCATTAATTCATAGAGAACTGTAGATGTGATCAGTAGTTTAAAAGTTTAAGCCAGAGCCTCCTAAACCAATCCATTTTCCTGTTATGTCCCCTAAATTGGGAAGAGGATTATTCAGAGTAGAAGTCTGATTCTTCATGTATCTTAAGATGAGTTGGGCTTCCCTGGTAGCTCAGCTGGTAAAGAATCCACCTGCAATGCAGGAGACCCTGGTTCAATTCCTGGGTTGGGAAGATCCGCTGGAGAAGGGATAGGCTATCCACTCCAGTATTCTTGGACTTCGCTTGTGACTCAGCTGGTGAAGAATCCGCTTGCAATGCGGGAGACCTGAGTTCGATCCTTGGGTTGGGAAGATCCCCTGGAGAAGGGAACAGCTACCCACTCCAGTATTCTGGCCTGGAGAATTCCATGGACTGTATAGTCCATGGGGTTGCAAAGAGTCGGACCCGACTTTCAAGATGAGTTATATCAGAAGACTATTGAATACAATACACAATATTCAGTATGTATTACAGCACAATTTCCCCCTTGGGAAGCAATTAGAATCTCAAAGGTCATATTACAATTCCGTAGCACCACTTTTTCTCGTCAGGTAGACTTCTGAATTGAGCAAGCTACTGGCTTTAATAACTATCATTCAAAGCCTACTCAGTAAATTTTGTTAAAGCCTCTATGTAAGTAATGATATCTTATATTCCAAGTGGGAAATCGCAAATTCTGTAGTTAAATGGTCATACCATTGGAAAACATTGAACCCAGCATGCTGAAATTGAAGGCAGATTGGCAGGGCCTTGTTCCAAGGCTGCCTGTAGGTGACCTTGAGCCCACAGGAAACCAGTTGTGCATCTTCCTAACCAGCCCAGGGAGAACCAAGACCATAAACTTGTTCCATAAATCCACTGGGATCAGGAGCTACCCAATACTTAACATCTAGTAAAAAGGAGATGGTATATATTTTGTGACCAGTTTCAGAGCAAGTGTCATAAATTGGCCAGGTAACAGGGTCCCATTTAGTAATATTGATGGTAGCTTGCATGGTACTCAAGTTTCTTCTAAAATAAAATTTCTAAGGGCCATCTGATTAGAGCTTTGAAAAGGAGAAATTCACAAAGGTAACCCAGGAGTACTGGACATTGGTAATTGGCCACACCCCAAAATACTGACTTTTGAAACTTGGCATATGATTAAGCCCAAGAAAGAAATACCTGATTTATAAGCAGAAGTGTGAGCAGTTTTCAAAGTAATTAGTGTACAAGTCTGGTCCAGCATTTTGGGTCAGCTGTCTACTTCAGATGTTTTCTTCTCATCCTGGTCTGGTAGGGCTGGCCTCAGTTAGTCAGAGCTGGGTGTCAGAAATAGGAGCTGAAGTCTGTTTAGGAGAGGTAGCCTGATATGGCCCCTCCCAATGTGGCTGTAAAGAGTCTTTTCCAATATACATAATATCCTGTATATATATATATATATATATATATATATATATGTGTGTGTGTGTGTGTTAGTTGCTTAGTTGTGTCCGACTCTTTGCAACCCCATAGACTGTAGCTCACCAGGCCCCTCCGTCCATGGGATTCTTCAGGCAAGAACACTGGAGTGGGTTGCCATTTCCTTCTCCAAAAGGAACTATAGAAAGAAAGAAAGTGAAGTCGCTCAGTCGTGTCCGACTCTTTGCGATCCCATGGACTATAGCCTACCAGGCTCCTCCATCCATGGAATTTTCCAGGCAAGAGTACTGGAGTGGATTGCTATTGCCTTCTCCAATATATATATATATACACACACACATAATAATCTGATGTCTTTTCCAATATACATAATATCCTGGTTGCAGGTTATGGGGATTTGATCTTCATCCAAAGATAATTTACTATGATAAACTCCAGAAACAAACTTAGAATGTCCTCTTAATAATTCAGTTAAGTTGTAATTAAATTCTATAATAATATAACAACAAAGTTATTTTGGAAGTGAGTCTTTAGGCAGTAAATATAGAAAAACCTTAAAGACAACACTAAAACGTAATATGCATTGAAATATATTTTTTTCTAGTGCTCTCTTCAGCAGCACATATACTGAAATATATTTTTTTCTCTCTAAAATTACCCTTGTTTCCATCAAATATGGCCAGATTAAAGCTAATTTGTTTGCAAAACAAATCTGGTTTCAATAAACTTGGCCTGATTATTTACATAAGTATAACTGATCATATAGGCTCTTTTCAGCTGTGCTGGAACTTTCATAAGGAATTTCAAATTGAACTCTTAAAGGTCTTTCAAGGCCAAGAAAGCCAGATCAAGGGTGTGCTGTAAGATTCAGTCTGTGATACCCAAGATTTGGATGGGTTCTTCCCTTCTCAAGATTTCCAGAATATCTTGAGATTCCTGCACCTGCCAGGAGGTAATCTTCATTATTCACCTGATAAGGCTGCTGAGAACCTAAGAGTTTCCAGTTTTGGGGGGAATCAAGTAGAGAGAAAAGGTAAATGTTTCACTTGTACTTACAAAAGTGTAATTTATCAAATTGCTGTAAGTCATAATTAGCTTGAGGGGAAGGGTTTCCTTGTATTTAGAAAGCACAAGATTAAAAATCAGTAATAATTTTGGTAAAAAAAATCCCCCCAATTATATTCATCATGCACTTAGTACTATGTGACTAATCCTTGATCTTAAACTTCTGTTAACAGGTTTCCCATTATAACTATTTAATTTCTTACCAGTTCAGCAGTATTACCTGAAAGTTGTCAGAAACCTGTACTTGTCAGAAAGTCCTTTCTGTGAGTGTTCTTGAAGATGAAGCTTCTTTTTTTTTTTTCAGCAGCAGCAGAATAAAACAATAACTGTCTGTGGATGACAGAAGATTTTAAAAGGCATGGTTAAAGATCTGATTACAGTGTAATTGGCAGATGAATTTGGTTATTACTGTGACATACAATATGTTAAGATAATAACTAGAGTTATGGCTGATAACATTTTATTTACTAGGACATACCAGATTTTTAGGTATTCCATATTATTTCTAGAATATCTATATTAATAGAATTTACGCATACAATATAAACTTAAACAGGTTTATCATTCATTGACAATGCTTCCCAAGTAATTTAACATATCAAATAAGCCTAATTAATTTTATATCTTTCTTTAATAACAAAATAATTTTCTTAAGGTGTTTTAGGGCCCTTTTGCTGTGCCATGCTCTGCTCAGTCGCTTTAGTTGTGTCTGACTCTTTGTGACCCCATGGATTGTAGCCTGCCAGGCTCCTCTGTCCATGGGATTTTTCAGGCAAAAATACTGGAGTGGGTTGCCATATCCATCTCCAAGGGATCTTCCTTGCCCAGAGATCAGACCTGCATCTCCTGTGTCTCCTGCATTGCAGGCAGATTCTGTACTGCTGAGCCACTGGGGAACCCCAAGGGCCCTCTTGGAAAACCTCAAAGTTAGCTGGAGGTCAAATGAACTTTATATAAATTTGATCTTTGAGAATTTTGTCAGAAATATCAATAAGTTTTTAAAAACAGTGTCATAGGTCACTGTGAAATAATACTTATTCACTTAACCAGGTGACTTTAGATTTCCAAGGCAAATGTAGAAAGTTGTAACAGATTACTTAAGAGATAAAGAAACTTTACAATCTGGTATTAAAAGCAGGTCAGTAGTCTAAGAAACTTTGTCCTCATAACAGAGAAAGAAATAAAACTAAGTAAGGCTTTGTATCCTCTTACATTAATATTAAAATTTATCTACTCAAATTTATTCCAATCATAGTTCTGATTACACATAAATTCCTTTCTCCCTTTTCTTCTTCTTCTTTTTTTTTTTTTTGTTTTTGTTTTTAGCCTTGCCTTGCAGCATAAGGGATCTTAGCTCCCTGATCAGGAACTGAACCCATGCCCGCTGCAGTGGAATCGCGCAGTCTTTTAACAATTGGGCCACCAGTGAAGTCCCCATAGAATTCTGTCTTAAAGACTTTTTTTCTTCTAAATCTCTACAACTTTCTATATTCATATTAATTTGACTCTTATTTTCTTTCCCATGTAGAAATAACCAGCTTCCGTGCAAAATTACTGTCTTTTTCCTTAACAAAATACATCTCTACTCCTTATATCTTCAAATTTTTTAGTAGTTTTAATTACATAGTTTAATTAGGATTCTTAACCTTTAAAAACTTCAGTTTCTAGTGAAAAGCAAGAAGTAAGCAATTATGAACTGTCTTCTACATTAGCATTCTGTAGATTGGCAAACTTATACTATTTATAGTTGCTAAAAAAGCACATGCTCTTTTATAGGAAAAAAATTCTTTTAGTGTGTTCAGTTCAGTTCAGTTCAGTCGGTCAGTCGTGTCTGACTCTTTGCGACCCCATGAATCGCAGCACACCAGGCCTCCCTGTCCATCACCAACTCCCGGAGTTCACTCAGACTCACGTCCATTAAGTCAGTGATGCCATCCAGCCATCTCATCCTCTGTCATCCCCTTCTCCTCCTGCCCCCAATCCCTCCCAGCATCAGAGTCTTTTCCAGTGAGTCAACTCTTCGCATGAGGTGGCCAAAGTACTGGAGTTTCCGCTTTAGCATCATTCCTTCCAAAGAAATCCCAGGGCTGATCTCCTTCAGAATGGACTGGTTGGATCTCCTTGCAGTCCAAGGGACTCTCAAGAGTCTTCTCCAACACCACACTTCAAAAGCATCAATTCTTCGGTGCTCAGCCTTCTTCACAGTCCAACTCTCACATCCATACATGACCACAGGAAAAACCATAGCCTTGACTAGACGGACCTTTGTTGACAAAGTAATGTCTCTGCTTTTGAATATGCTATCTAGGTTGGTCATAACTTTCCTTCCAAGGAGTAAGCGTCTTTTAATTTCATGGCTGCAGTCACCATCTGCAGTGATTTTGGAGCCCCCAAAAATAGTCTGACACTGTTTCCACTGTTTCCCCATCTATTTGCCATGAAGAGGTGGGACCGGATGCCATGATCTTCGTTTTCTGAATGTTGAGCTTTAAGCCAACTTTTTCACTCTCCTCTTTCACTTTCATCAAGAGGCTTTTGAGTTCCTCTTCACTTTGTGCCATAAGGGTGGTGTCATCTGCATATCTGAGGTTATTGATATTTCTCCCGGCAATCTTGATTCCAGCTTGTGTTTCTTCCAGTCCAGCGTTCCTCATGATATACTCTGCATATAAATTAAATAAGCAGGGTAACAATATACAGCCTTGATGTACTCCTTTTCCTATTTGGAACCAGTCTGTTGTCCATGTCCAGTTCTAACTGTTGCTTCCTGATCTGCATACAGATTTCTCAAGAGGTAGGTCAGGTGGTCTGGTATTCCCATCTCTTTCAGAATTTCCCACAGTTTATTGTGATCCACACAGTCAAAGGCTTTGGCATAGTCAATAAAGCAGAAATAGATGTTTTTATGGAACTCTCTTGCTTTTTCGATGATCCAGCGGATGTTGGCAATTTGATCTCTGGTTCCTCTGCCTTTTCTAAAACCAGCTTGAACATCAGGAAGTTCACGGTTCACATATTGCTGAAGCCTGGCTTGGAGAATTTTGAGCATTACTTTATTAGCATGTGAGATGAGTGCAACTGTGTGGTAGTTTGAGCATTCTTTGGCATTGCCTTTCTTTGGGATTGGAATGAAAACTGACCTTTTCCAGCCCTGTGGCCACTGCTGGGTTTTCCAAATGTGCTGGCATATTGAGTGTAGCACTTTCACAGCATCATCTTTCAGGATTTAAAATAGCTCAACTGGAATTCGATCATCTCCACTAGCTTTGTTCGTAGTGATGCTTTCTAAGGCCCATTTGACTTCACATTCCAGGATGTCTGGCTCTAGGTCAGTGATCACACCATCGTGAGTATCTGGGTCGTGAAGATCTTTTTGTACAGTTCTTCTGTGTATTCTTGCCACCTCTTCTTGATATCTTCTGCTTCTGTTAGGTCCATACCATTTCTGTCCTTTATCGAGCCCATCTTTGCATGAAATGTTCCCTTGGTATCTCTAATTTTCTTGAAAAGATCTCTAGTCTTTCCCATTCTATTGTTTTCCTCTATTTCTTTGCATTGATTGCTGAGGAAGGCTTTCTTATCTCTCCTTGCTATTCTTTGGAACTCTGCATTCAGATGTTTATATCTTTCCTTTTCTCCTTTGCTTTTTGCTTCTCTTCTTTTCACAGCTATTTGTAAGGCCTCCCCAGACAGCCATTTTGCTTTTTTGCATTTCTTTTCCATGGGGATGGTCTTGATCCCTGTCTCCTGTACAATGTCACGAACCTCATTCCATAGTTCATCAGGCACTCTATCTATCAGGTCTAGGCCCTTAAATCTATTTCTCACTTCCACTATATAATCATAAGGGATTTGATTTAGGTCATACCTGAATGGTCTAGTGGTTTTCCCTGCTTTCTTCAATTTAAGTCTGAATTTGGTAATAAGGAGTTCATGATCTGAGCCACAGTCAGCTCCTGGTCTTGTTTTTGTTGACTGTATAGAGCTTCTCCATCTTTGGCTGCAAAGAATATAATCAGTCTGATTTCGGTGTTGACCATCTGATGATGTCCATGTGTGGAGTCTTCTCTTATGTTGTTGGAAGAGGGTGTTTGCTATGACCAGTGCATTTTCTTGGCAAAACTCTATTAGTCTTTTCCCTGCTTCATTCCGTATTCGAAGGCCAAATTTGTCTGATACTCCAGGTGTGTCTTGACTTCCTAGTTTTGCATTCCAGTCCCCTGTAATGAAAAGAACATCTTTTTTGGGTATTAGTTCTAAAAGGTCTTGTAGGTCTTCATAGAACCGTTCAACTTCAGCTTCTTCAGCTTTACTGGTTGGGGCATAGACTTGGATTACTGTGATATTGAATGGTTTGCCTTGGAAACGAACAGAGATCATTCTGTCGTTTTTGAGATTGTATCCAAGTACTGCATTTTGGACTCTTGTTGACCATGATGGCTACTCCATTTCTTCTGAGGGATTCCTGCCCACAGTAGTAGATATAATGGTCATCTGAGTTAAATTCACCCATTCCAGTCCATTTTAGTTCACTGATTCCTAGAATGTCGACATTCACTCTTGCCATCTCTTGTTTGACCACTTCCAATTTGCCTTGATTCATGGACCTGACATTCCAGGTTCCTATGCAATATTGCTCTTTACAGCATCGGACCTTGCTTCTGTCACCAGTCATATCCACAGCTGGGTATTCTTTTTGCTTTGGCTCCATCTCTTCATTCTTTCTGGAGTTATTTCTCCACTGATCTCCAGTAGCATATTGGGCACCTGTTGACCTGGGAAGTTTCTCTTTCAGTATCCTGTAATTTTGCCTTTTCATACTGTTCATGGGGTTCTCAAGGCAAGAATACTGAAGTGGTTTGCCATTCCCTTCTCCAGTGGACCATGTTCTGTCAGATCTCGCCACCATGACCTGCCAGTCTTATGTTACCCCGTGGGCATGGCTTAGTTTCATTGAGTTAGAGAAGGCTGTGGTCCTAGTGTGATTAGATTGACTAGTTTTCTGTGAGTAGGGTTTCAGTGTGTCTGCCCTCTGATGCCCTCTTGCAACACCTACCATCTTACTTGGGTTTCTCTTACCTTGGGCGTGGGGTATCTCTTCATGGCTGCTCCAGCAAAGCGCAGCCGTTGCTCCTTACCTTGGACGAGGGGTATCTCCTCACCGCCACCCTTCCTGACCTTCAACGTGGGATAGCTCCTCTAGGCCCTCCTGTGCCGGCGCAGCCACCGCTCCTTGGACCCTGGGGTAGCTCCTCCCTGTGGCCACCCCTGGCCTCGGGCGTGGGGGGTGTAGGGTAGCTCCTCCCGGCTGCTGCCCCTGACCTCGGACGTGAGGTAAGTCCTCTTTGCCGCCGCCCTTCGCGCATGAGGGTCCTCCCGGCTTCTGCCCCTGACCTCGGACGTGGGGTAGCTCCTCTAGCCCGCGCTCTAGTGCACCGGTCGCAGCCGCCCGCGCTCTAGTGTGTTACCAAACGTTGCTATGCTATGCTATGCTAAGTCACTTTAGTCGTGTCCGACGCTGTGCGACCCCATAGACGGCAGCCCACCAGGCTCCCCCGTCCCTGGGATTCTCCAGGCAAGAACACTGGAGTGGGTTGCCATTTCCTTCTCCCAATGCATGAAAGTAAAAAGTGAAAGTGAAGTTGCTCAGTTATGTCCTACTGTTAGCAACCCCATGGATTGCAGCCTAACAGGCTCCTCCATCCATGGGATTTTCCAAGCAAGAGTACTGGAGTGGGGTGCCATTGCCTTCTCTGGACCAAACGTTAATAGTCCTAAATATCTTTAGTTTCTGTATAAAAGGAAACCTATGTTCAGTAAATGATGTTCCAGTATCTTATTTGACTTGGGAATGATTTAACTTTTTTCTGTCATTTAACTTAATATAGCAAAACCAGTCCATTCTGAAGGAGATCAGCCCTGGGATTTCTTTGGAAGGAATGATGCTAAAGCTGAAACTCCAGTACTTTGGCCACCTCATGCGAAGAGTTGACTCACTGGAAAAGACTCTGATGCTGGGAGGGATTGGGGACAGGAGGGGGAGGGATTGGGGACAGTAGGAGGAGGGGACAACAGAGGATGAGATGGCTGCATGGCATCACTGACTTGATGGATGTGAGTCTGAGTGAACTCCCGGAATTGGTGATGGACAGGGAGGCCTGGCGTGCTGCGATTCATGGGGTCGCAAAGAGTCAGACACGACTGAGCGACTGAACTAAACTGAAGTTTCAAGTTGTCAAAAAGATTTGGAGAAACTATTTTTAAGTAGACAGTCCTAAAACATAATTTATTCCTAAAGAGTTCACCTAAAAAGTCTTCATTCGCTTTTACTTAAAAGTTTTATCACATCAACTTTATAGACAAGTTGCAGGTACACTGCAAAGAACTTTTTCCCCAAGACTATCTGAGAGTAAATTGCTAACATGGTGTCCCATCACTCTTAAATGCTTTTTTATATCTTACACATAAGAAAGGTGTCCTAAATAACTACAATACAACTAAGAAATTAGGAAATTAACACTAATATGTTACTATTATCTCATCCCCAGACCCTGTTCAGATTTCACCAGTTGTCCCAATAAAACCCTTAGCAAAAAAATCCTGTCTGAAGTCACATTTAGCATTTAAGTGTCATGCCTCTGTAGTGTTCTTCAGTCTGAAGCAGTTTCTCAGTCTTCCTCTGACTTTCATGACCTAGATGCTTTTGAAAATTATAAGCCAGTTATTTTGTAGAATGTCTTTCAGTTTAGGTTTGTCATATATTAATATTTCATCGTGATTAGATTTAGACTATGCACTTTAGCAGGACAGAAAAGATGTTGTATTCTCATCACATCCCATTAGGTGGCACATGATTTCATTTTCCCCCATTATTGGTGATGTTCACTTTGATCACTTGATTAGAAGGGTGTCTGCCAAGCTTCTTCACAGTCATGTTGCTCCTCTTTTGTAATTGAAAAGTATTTGGGGAAATGTAGTTTGAGACTTTGTAAATATCTCATTCCTTGTTAGAATTTTAATTTATTCATTTATTTTATTGGTGTGGACTATTCCAGTGTGGTGTTGTTGTCCAACCTTCTTGACCCCATGGACTGCAGCACCTCAGGCCTCTCTGTCCCTCACTATCTCCCAAAGTTTGCCTAAGTTCATGTCCATTGCATCAGTGATGTTATCCAGCCATTTCATCCTCTGATGCCCTCTTGTTTTGCCCTCAATCTTTCCAGTATCAAAGAAGTACCACTTTTCCAATGAGTCGACTGTTCACATCAGATGACTGAAATACTGGAGTTTCAGCTTCAGCCTCAGACCTTCCAATGTGTATTCAGGGTTGATTTCCCTTAAGATTGACTGGTTTGATCTCCTTGCTGTCCAAGGGACTGTCAGGAGCCTTCTCCAGCATGATAGTGCGAAGGTATCAGTTCTTCGGCACTCTGCCTTCTTTACAGTCCACCTCTCGCAGCTGTCATGACCACTGGGAAGACAGCCTTGACTATACGGACTTTTGTTGGCAGAGTGATGTCTCTGCTTTTCAACACACTGTCGAGGTTTGTCTTAGCTTTCTTGCCAAGAAGCCAATGTCTTCTGATTTCATGAATTCAGTGATTTCAGTGGGTTATAACCTATTACCATCATTGTTTATACTGATGCTTCTCTTATCTCTGGTTTGGCCTGTGGGTGCTCTTTCAGGCTGTCTTCGTGTATCCACTTGTCATGTGTCATCATTCTTGGGCACTTTCTTGCTTTCTGGCTCAGTAAGGTGTTGCAGGCTCATCTTGTACTTTTCAAGCTCATGAATCAGCCATGATTCCTTTTAGTGGAGAATAGTACTTAGAAACCAAGAAGACAAATACTGAGAGATCAGTGCTATTAGAATGTCTCTGCTCTCAGTCTCAGCAGACGGAGCTAGGGAATCTTTACTATATACACATTGAAGTCCATGAGTTTCAATTGTAATCTCTGTTGTAGTCCCACTACCATTGGATTCATTCTCTTTTTCCCTTTTCTATATTTGTGACTTCCTTCTCTGAGAGTAAGAGACCTTACTTCCATTATCTTATATATATTTATTTGATCAGTTCCACTGTATGCAAAGAGCTAACTATTGGAAAAGACTCTGATGCTGGGAAAGATTGAGGACAGGAGAAGGGGACAGCAGAGGATGATGGCTTCATCGACTCAGTAGACGTGAGTTTGAGCAAACTGAGAGATAGTGAAGGACAGGGAAGCCTGGCATGCTGCAATTCATGGGATTGCAGTCAGACATGACTTAGTAACTGAACAACAAAAACAAGGGTATGTAACCATTCTGTCATTGCTTGTGCTGCCCCCTTACTCTACTCCAGTTTCCACATATGCAAATGCTTACCTCGCCTAATGTTTTAGGACTGAATTTTTCAGGAAAGGGCTTGTGTTTTTTTTGGTATTTTTTAAAAGTTTATTTAGAAGTTTTGCTCACAAGAATATGCAACATTATGGTGCTGTATTGTGGAAAATTTTCTTTACCTTTAAGAGATTCCATCATGTGATCACTATAGTAATTGAAATTATCCTTTATTAGATTCTCACTTTTCCCCAAGTGGTACTTTATTATTCAAAGTACAAGAGTTTCTGTGCTATAATATTTATTCTTGGAGTCATTCAACAAACACATATTGTGCACACATTCAACAAACACAACTATGTAATAGGCACATTTTAGGTGCTGAGAATACAGTAATGAACAAAAGAAATTCCTACCTTCCTGGAGCTTATGTTACAGTGAAGTAGATACTATAAATAAATAACATAGTGTCAGGTAAACACTAGAAAGAAAAATAAGACAGAGTCAGAGGGGAAGAGAATGAAAGAGTTTCTGTTTTAGATGTAGTGTTCAGACAGTGCCTCTGTGAGGAGACTGTGTCTGAGAGAGACTTGAAGGAAGAGATGGAGTGAGATTATATCTGGGGGAAGAGTATTCTTGGTGGAGAAAATAGTGACAAACCCAAAAGTAGAAGCATTTTTAAGCTTGTTGAAGGAGCGTTAAGAAGGTGAATGTGACTGGAGCTGAGTAGAGAGAAAGAGTAGGAAATTATTTGAATAGTAAAAGGCCTTTAGCTATTAAAGTAGAGTAATTGATGTCAGTTGACATAGTGACCTTACCAGAAGCAGTTACAGTCAAAGATTTTGGGTTCTATTATATGTACATATTTAAAAGGGTTTTCAGTCTTAAGTGGAAATTATTAAGTCATTTTAGATTATATGATAAACTGATATAAGGTAGAGTTATAACGGTGTGTGTTTGTTTAGAACTGCAAATCTGTGCCAACTGGGCTTAAATATAGCCCTGCATAGACATCTTTCCAGAATTAGAGATATCGGATTAAAAGACCCCTTGGCCTATATAGATGATCAGATATGATTAACTGAAAGCAAAATCAAATTAGGATGGGAACAGCCTAATAAGAAAAGAACCATGTGTAATTAATATGACACATATAGAACTAATGAATCTGTGGTTCAAGACATTGGCTATTTTCTTGTTTGAGTTGACATAATCTGTTAAACCTAATCTTAAAGGAAAATTGAACTTTATATTAAAATTTGCTGCAAGAACAGGAAAAAACAAATAGAATCAGAAGACTACAGGATACTTACTTCCAGATCAGAAACAACATATGTATTATCCTGGCACTGTTTCATTAAAATGAAATGAATGTTCAATATTTTTTAACAAAGGAAGTCGGAAATGAGACCAGAAGGGAAGCCAGGGACATAGAGGATCTTATAAGCTAAGATAAGGACTTTGGAAGTTTTGAGTAGGAAGTTGATCTGATCCATGTTTTAAAAGGTAATAGGATGTGTAAGGAATAAATCATAGAAGGATAAAAGAAGATTCAAAGGTATCAGCTGATCACGGGCTTTCAGACTTTGAATATAATCTACAATAAGAAATACATTTTAAATAGTGACCCAGTATACGTATTCATATATGTGTATATTTGTAATGAAATCTCACAATACTTAACCTTTATTACATGTGACATCCTGCAATATTTTCCATTCTTAACTGTCTTCTATTTCTTAACTAAAAAGATAGTTTATAGCTTATTGATTTTGTAACTCATTAATTTATCGTACCTACTGTTTGAAACAGTGTTAATCCACTAGGACAAAGCATTATTGTACAATGAGAACGTTGTAGAGACTTGTATGGTGCCTTCTTGTTTGAGAAATAATTTTTGAGGAAAATCTCACCTTATAATTGGGCATTTATGGTACTTTGAATACTTGATGGCCTTTTACTAGTTAGAAGTGAAAGTAAATGTTGTATTCATAGTAATTTACAAATTGCGGAATCCCTAGCAGCAAGTTAACTACATTTAATTGAAAGGAAGATGGTGGCTCAGATGGTAAAAGCATCTGCCTACAATGCGGGAAACCCAGATTTGATCCCTGGAGAAGGCAATGGCACCCCACTCCAGTACTCTCGTCTGGAAAATCCCATGGACTGAGGAACCTGATAGGCTACAGTCCATGGGGTCATAAGGAGTCGGACACGACTGAGCGACTTCACTTCACCTTTACAAAAAAAGTATGAAATTTGATTGGAAGATAAAAAACAGTTTTGAATAAATGGAGAGACATATCATGTTTATGAGAGAAAGAAAGTTGTTTTTGTGTGTGTGTGTGACTGTTGCACAGCTTGCGGTTTCTTAGTTTCTCAGCCAGGGATCAAACCCTGGCCCTCTGCAGTGAAAGCATGGACTCCTAACCAATGGACTGTCAGAGAATTCCTGAAAGAAAGATTTTCTATCGTAAAATGTCAAACAATCCAAAATAAATACATAAATCAAATATATTTCCTAAGGATTTCACTTTTTTGTGTGTGGGAGACTGCAAAAAGTGGTCTTATACTTTTTTGTTATGTCTGAAAATTTTCCTAATCAAAAGATTTGTGGAAGAAAGATATTACACTTCTTTCTTTATAACTTCCTTTTTCTCAGTATTCTTTTCTTAAATGTTTTATTTATTAATTTTTGACTGTACTGGATCTTTGTTGCTACAAGAGGGTTTTCTCTAGTTGCAGTGAGCATGGGCTACTCTCTCGTTGTGATGTGTGGGCTTCTTCATTTCGGCCGTTTTGGTTTTTCTTGTTGCAAAGCGCAGGCTCCAGGATGCAGTCTCAGCAGTTGTGGCACACAGGCTTCATTGCTCCTCAGGATGTGGAATCTTCCCGCACCAGAGGTCAAACATATGTCCCCTGCATTGGCAGGCAGATTCTTAACCAGTGGACCACCAGGGAAGTTCTTAGTATTCTTTTTGTAGTTTATCTAAATTGGTAGATGTACATCTGATTTATTCATTTTATTGATAATTAGTCTGTTTTATGAATAATCTACAATTTACTCAGTCTCCTGCTGATGAATATTTAATTTGTTTCCAATTTTTCAGTATTATAAACAATTAGGCGCCTAACACATGTGGATCTGTTTCTTTTGTTCTGAAAGAATACCTGTATTTTTAAAAATTTTTTTGGCAGAGTAATGCATATAGATGGTGATTGCAGCCATGAAATTAAAAGACGCTTACTCCTTGGAAGGAAAGTTGTGACCAACCTAGACAGCATATTCAAAAGCAGAGACATTACTTTGCCAACAAAGGTCCATCTAGTCAAGGCTATGGTTTTTCCAGTAGTCATGTATGGATGTGAGAGTTGGACTATAAAGAAAGCTGAGTGCAGAAGAATTGATGCTTTTGAACTGAGGTGTTGGAGAAGACTCTTGAGAGTCCCTTGGACTGCAAAGAGATCCAACCAGTCCATCCTAAAGGAAATCAGTCCTGGGTGTTCATTGGAAGGACTGATGTTGAGGCTGCAACCTCAACATCAGTATTTTGGCCACCTGATGCGAAGAGCTGGCACATTTGAAAAGACCCTGATGCTGGGAAAGATCGAAGGCAGGAGGAAAAGGGGATGACAGAGGATGAGATAGTTAGATGGCATCACCAACTCAATGGACATGAGTTTGGGTAAACTCTGAGAGTTGGTGATGGACAGGGAGGCCTGGCGTGCTGCGGTTCATGGGGTCACAAAGAGTCGGACACAACTGAGCGACTGAACTGAACTGAACTGAATGCATATAGACTAGCGTTCCCCAGATACATATTACTTATGTGTATATGCTTTTGTAGGCTTCCCAGTCCTACCTCTCCTTCTATATATATATACTTGTGTATGTTTGTGTAAGTATTGTGTAATTGATGAAAAGGTTTGAGTTAAACTAATGGTATTTGTACGTTGGTTGCATGGATTGAGGTGGTATGATCGGAAGATAAGTATTTTTTTGTTATATCTCTTAAAGGTAAAGAGTCCCCAAGTGTTAGTTTTGTATGAGTGCCATCTTTTAAAAAATATGCATCTTAATAATTTCTTTTCATTTTCTAGTTTTATGGGCAGAAATGACAATATATTCCTGAGAAGTGGTGGTTCTAGAGATTAATTTTTTTTTATATATAACAGTTTTAAAATGTACAGTCAGGACTTCCATAATGGTCCAGTGGCTAAGAATCTGCCTGCCAATACAGGGGACATGAGTTCCATCCCTGGTCCTGGAAGATGTGGAATCTTCAGAGCAACTAAAAGCAACTGAAGCCCACGTGCCCTAGAGCCCATGTTCTGCAGCAAGAGAAACCGCCACAACGAGAAGCCCACATCCTGCAGCTAGAGAGTTGCCTTGGCTTGTGTGCAGCAGTGAAGACCCAGTGCAGCCAAAAATAAAATGAAAAAAAAGTTTTTTTAAATGTATAGTTCAATGATTTTTTTAGTGTACTTACTAAAAATTGCAGCCATCACTACAACCAACTTTAAAACCCAGAGGGATGGGATGGGGAAGGTAGTGGGAGGGGGGTTCAGATGGGGAACACATGTAAACCCATGGCGGATTCATATCAATGTATGGCAAAAACCACTACAATGTTACAAAGTAATTAACGTCCAACTAAAATAAATAAATTTAAAAATAGATAAATATATAAAATAAAATATCTTTATCACCCCAAAAAAGAAACCCCATACCCATTAGCGGTTACTATTTATTCCCTCTTCCAGCTGTTGTAACCACAAATCTACCTCTGTGTCTTGGGGTTTTCCTGTTCTGGACATTTTATATAAATGATTTGTGCAGCGTATGGTCTTTTGTGAGTAGTGCCTTTCACTTAGTATAACGTTTTCAAGGTTCATCTGTGTTACAGCATGCCATTAGTACTTCATTCCTTTTTATGACCAAGTAATATTCCATTGTATAGTTAAGCCCCTTTTGTTTATCTTCAGTAGTTAGTAGACATTTGGATGTTTCTCCTTGTGGGCTATTAAAAATAATAATATTGTCAACATTTGTCTACAAGTTTTTATGGAGACCAAGAGTGGAATTGCTGGATTATATGATATCTATGTTTAACATTTTGAAGAACTGCCAGATTATTTTCCCGTGCACTTGCACTGTTTTACATTTCCACTAGCAAAGTATGAGGCTTCCAGTTTTTCCACATCCTTGTCAACGTTTATTATTTGCCATCTTCTTTTTAACCATCCTAGTGTAAGTGGTATCTCATTGTAGTTTTGATTTGCACTTCTCTTATGACTAATAATGTTGAACATTTTGCCATTTGTTTATGTCTTTGGAAGTATATTTGAATACTATTTAAAGCTTTTGCTCATTTTTAATTAGGTTATTTGTCTTTTTGTTGTTGAGTTGTATGAGTACCATATATTTTACTATATGTTTTTAAGTATTGCTTTGTTTGTCTGTAAGACTAATTTTTCCTGCTCTTATTGGAAGGTCCTGTCCAGAATGCCCTGATGTCTTCACAAGTGTCAGTGAGCCAAGGGTATAATTCTCAGCTTCCAGGATCCTACCCTCATCTAATACCAGCAAAGACCTTGAATCCAGTCTCCGGACAGTCTAACTCTGGTGGTTCCCAGACTGTTTCTCCATTAAGTAATTATCAGGGACCTGGACAAGCTCTTTATGGACCACCTGTGGCCTCTCATCCAGTGACACCTTCACTCCGTAGTGGTCCTAGTCCCCAAATGCCACTACCTACTTCTCAGAACCCAGCTGCTACACCAATGCCTTCTGGTAGCTTTCTTCCTGGAGCCAGTGTATCATCACCTTCGAATTGGCAGTATAACTATTTGTCACAGACAAACCATTGTCCTCGTGCGTCATCCCAACCAACCATGACTGGGAATACAAATTTGATGAGTCCTCAATATGTTTCTTCTGGAGATTCTTCACTTCAAAACAACATCATAAAATCAGGTAGAGTTCTTATAGGAGTGCTAGAAATGGGAAATTTTTGCTTATTTTAAATGTTTAAATTACTATTTTAGTCTTAAAATCATATGGAAGACTTTATTTTTTTGATCACTTAATCTTTAGATTATTTCTGTAACTTTTGGGTTAAGTTAAAATCATGATTGTTTCTGCTTTGCTTCTTTCCTTTGAAGGTATTATCTGAGTTTCTTTGGGTCACCCATGATATTTTAGGGTTTCAGGTATACGTGCAGAATCACTTCCTTGAGGACTGGCCAATACTTACATTAGCAAGGTTCCATCTTGTATTCTAGGGAAGCTCAGTCCCTGTGGTCTCTCTTTGGACTTGATCTAAGGCTTGGCTTATCTATTTGTTAGGGCACAGACAATTTTTGACTCCAGAAATCCAAGAATCCTGGAGGGGCAGTGAAAACAGACTTACTTTTGGAGCGAGGAGTTCTATTGAGCACATCTGTGGTCAGAAAGCCATGCACAGAGGTTTATCCCTGTGTTTTTTTCCTAAGGTTTTATAGCTTTAGTTCCTATGTTTAGGTGTTTGATCAATTTTGAGTTAATTTTTGTACATGGTGTTTTTAGTGAAAGTTGCTCAGTCATGTCTGACTCCTTGTGACTCCATGGACTGTATAGTCCTTGGAATTCTCCAGGGCAGAATACTGAAATGGGTAGCCTTTGCCTTCTCCAGGGGATCTTCCCAACCCAGGGATCGAACCCAGGTCTCCTGCATTGCAGGCGGATTCTTCACCAGCTGAGCCACAAGGGAAGCCCAAGAGTACTGGAATGGGTAGCCTGTCCCTTCTTCAGGGGATCTTCCCGACCCAGGAATTGAACCAGGGTCTCCTGAAATGCAGGCGGATTCTTTACCAACTGAGCTATCAGGGAAGCCCATATGGTGTTAGTAGGTAGGGATTTAACTTTATTCTTGTGCACGTGGATATATAGTTGTCCTAGGACTTTTTGATTGAAAGTGTGTTCTTCCTCCCATCAAATGATCTTGGCACCCTTGTTAAAAATAAAGATTATGTTGATCATAAATGTAGGATTTATTTCTGGACTTTGAATTCTGTTCCATTGATCTGTGTGTCTATTTTTATACTGTTATCAAACATCTTGATTACTGTAGCTTTATGGTAAGCTTTGAGTTTGGAAATATTGACTCCTCCAACTATTTTTTTTCCCCAAGATTGTCCTGTCTGTCCTCAGTCCCTTGGATTTCCTTAAGAATTTTAGGATCAGCTTGTAAATTTTTGGAAAAAAAAAAAAAAAAAGATAGCTGTGATTTTGATAGAGATTGTTCTGAATCTGTACATCAATTTGAGAAGAAAGCTATGTATTCTTGGACTCACTTTGATCATTAAATCTTTTTAACCTCATTGTTTGGTCATATGTGGTTCAAAAGTAGGTTCATTTAACCATTTCACTATTCCTTTTTCTTTTTTTTTACTATTCCTTTTTTGCTATTAATTCAGATTCTGTATTGGGATCTGCAGATTGATTTTGTTCAGCAGATATCCTCAAGGAAATGAACTAGTAAAAGTTTTCAAGTGAAATGGTATTATCAGTTGTTACCTTTTTATGTTAATATGTATTTCTGCATCTAGATACTACATGTACTTCATGCATTTTATAGTTTGTTAACTGCTGAATCTATTTTTCTTAGCCTCTTGACTAGCCACTAACCTTGGTGAATGCATTTTGGTCTTGTAAAGATTAAGGGTGCCTCTAGAAACTTGGTTTCTTTGGAGAGATCTTCTGACCCATCATTGTTAGAACCAAAATCCTTGTGATTATTTGTATTCTTATTTATTTGACACTGTGAGTGAGCATTAATCATTTGAAATTAATGAATGTTCACTTCTTTATTAAGAATTGTAGATAACATTTATTGAATATTTGTTATTTTCCAGCATTTTACCAAACTTGAATGTGTGTTATCTTATTTAATTTTTATAGCAGTATGTTTTACAGATAAGAAATATGAGGCTTGAATAATTTGCCCAAAGCCACAAGAAAATAGGTTAGGAAAAAGTACTATTTAAAAACTATCTGGGGGACTCCCTGGTGGTCTAGCGGCTAACATTCCATGTCCCCGGTGCAGGGGACCCACACTCAATCCCTGGTCAGGGAAATACCACAGCTAAAGACTTCACATGCTGCAGCTAAGACCTAATGCAGCCAAATAAATAAATATTTTAAAAACAAATAAATAAAAACTATTTGGAAATAAGTGTAGCCTCTCATTAAAAAGCATGTGATCAATAATCTGAAATTTTTTTTAGCTATAACAGAAGGTAGACCACCCTGAAGTGCCCCCAGGTAGAGCACCTTGATTATAGCACAGATGTGGTGACAGAGATGTAAGGAAGTGCCAAAATTTAGGAAGATTTCTGTGTAAAAGAAGCATATGACTGCTTAAAGAACTCTATAACTGCTCTTCTCTTTTCTTAATGAGACCTCAAAAAATTCCCTGATTTTTACCTCTGTTTTTTCATCATTGTTGGTAGGTGCCTGATTGTCGGATCTCAAAATTGTGTCTACGTTATGTAAAGTATATAGTTCACATATTAAAATTCTCTAACTTTTTCTTTTCTTATAGGCCACCTTTTAGCATGTAATTAGTTTTAGAGATCTCAGGAGCCAGATTCTGAAACTCTAGCTATTGGTGTTCTAAATAAGAGTCATTCAGCGTGAAAAAATAATGTCTATTTTATGAAACGTAGCTTATTCTGGATTCAACAGTATTCCTCTTAAGCTGTGAAAAAATGTCAATAAGCTCACATGTGTTTTGTTAAATATTAGGTTGTTACATCTTTGTAGCCAGATGTATCATACATTCTTGTTCATGCTGAGTTGGAAATGTACCTTGCCCTTTTGTTCCTTTGACTGGTCTCTATTCTTCGATAAGGGAGTTCCATGGCAGTAATCTTTATCTTCACTTTTGAGAACAGGGCACTGACTAGTTTTGTTGGAAGATCATTTTTCAGTTTGGTTCCTGAGTTGGGAACATCCCCTGGAGAAGGGAATGGCTACCCACTCCAGCATTCTTGCTTGGAGAAACCCATGGACAGAGGAGGCTGGCGGGCTCCAGTCCATGGGGTCACAAAGAGTTGGACATGACTGAAGCGACTTAGCACTGGGGAATTCAACAATGTTGAAGAGACACTGAAAATTTTCATATTTGGTGTCCTTATTCCTTCAATTTTATAAAACACAGAATATATTAAATTCAGAGGATAAAAAAAGTATTATAATGAAAAATTAAATCACATGTATTTAATTAGTAGAATTTTATCTACTTTGTAGACTGTTGCTCCTTTTTGGCAAATGAGAAGTTGGTTGTGGGTTTTGGAACTTTCCATATCACACAGAATTTCCTCAAGAGTAGAACTTACTATCCTAAAAGAAAATTGGTAAAATTGAGGCAGTGAGATACTGGTAGATACAAGGACAAATGCCATGATGTTTTTTAGTTTAGTTTGATGGATACTTTTAAGCATCTTGGATAGCAGTGTTTCATAAGGTTTATACATAAACTTTGGATCATTTCCTGATTTTTAAGCCTACGGAGTATTCTTAATATAGGAGTAAGTCATTATTGAAAGTAACCTGCTTTTATTTATTACTAGGTAAACACTAAACAGTGTATACATTTATTATCTAATATTAACAGGTTATACCACCAATAAAAATGAACCAAAATGAAATAAAACTTGGAGAATTTAGGATAACCAGAATACTTCGTAGTTTTAGAAAGCTATCTAACCCTAATTGATGGTAATCGAATGGGCTATATTGATAAGTACTCCATAGAATTTTATTCATGTTTATTTCTACTGCAGTATTTGACATGGCTTGTTGAAGCTCTGTGACCAGTTAATGAAGAATTAAGCAGTAAACAGGGCATTGTGTCTACTCTGTGAGTGATTTGGTCCTGACTTTATATTGCTTTAACAATTGACAGGAAAGAGTTATAGTGGCCTCCCAGGTGGCGCAGTGGTAAAGAATTTGCCTGCCAGTGAAGGAGACACAGGAGACTCGGGTTTCGATTCCTCAGTTGGAAAGATCCCCTGGGATAGGAAATGGCAACCCACTCCAGTATTCTTGCCTGGAGAATTCCATGAACTACAGTCTATAGGATTACAAAGAGTGACACAGCTGAGCGACTGAGTGCATGCGTGCACACACACACACACACGTAACACACAAGAATTATGGTAGGAAAGATTTGGAAATGTGTAAAGTAATCTGGGAAGTTAACTTATTTGTAGTAATTTGTTGGTTTATAATGAAAATATAAATTTGGAAGTTATTTAGATTTGGTGAAAGGCTGTTTGGGCCTTTTTCTTAAGTTCTTAAGTGACGTGTGAAAAACCGTTGTTTCCATAGGGTCTGCACTGCCCTTAGCGAATCCACCTCTGCCTGCTACTTTTCAACCAGGAGCTCCTCTTGGCCCCCCTCCAACTGGAGGACCACCTCCAGTGAGGGCCCTTACTCCTCAGAAATTGACACCTAGAACTGTGCCCCAGCCCTCATTTAATTCAACTAGCAACCAAGAAGGTAAGCAGGACAAAAACCAAGTCAACTCCTAAAGTTTTGACTCAGGGTGGAAGGATTAATATTATCTGAATTCTGTGCATTTAAGCCATATTTTTTCAGAAAATCTGGTTGTTTTGGTTTGAGATGCCCCTTAGGAATTTAGGGTTTAAAAAAATTACTCAGTTTTCCTTTTCTGTATTCTGGGCTGTGGACTAGCCTTTGGGATCACTGTTAACTTTTCTTGTTACTGTGCAGATTTTAAAAATCATGGCTATAAAGTTATGTATCTCTTGGTAGAGGGAGGTGAGAGGGGGACTTTTGCTTTTCTGGACATGATGTTGAAGCTATATTTTTAATACATCGGTCTTTTTTTGTGGAAGCAGGTTTTTGATTGCCACCGTTACTGTTAACAAACTGCCACTATTAACAAGCATTTATAAGCCTAAATAAAAAGTAAAATGTAAAAACATTTTCATGTTTTATAGTTTTAAACCAGTATCTTCAGATGTAACTTTAAAATACAAGTTTATTAACTTAAAATGTTTTGTAAAGTAAGAAATTGGATTTTAGGAATAATATAACCATTGTAACAAGATTGGAAATAGGAAAACAGATGAAGGAGGGGAAAAGCCACTGCCCATATTCTATGACTCAGTACAATCAATATTATCATTTTTGTATGTTCTTCTACCATTTCCTGTTTTTAGTATTGTTAGTAGGGGAAAAAAACTGACCTGTGTATAATTTGAAAAGGATCGTGTTAACAGTAACAAAATGATAAAGTAGTGTCTTACATGATAATTTTGAAAATCAAGCTAAAATAAGTATTTAAACTTTTAGCCAACTAAAAATATGCTCAGGGCTTTCCTGGTGGCTCAGTGGTAAAGAATCTACCTGCCAATGCAGCAGACATGGGTTTGATCTCTTGGCTGGAAAGATCCCGCATGCCACACAGCAACCAAACCTGTGCACCATAACTACTGAGCCTGTGCTCTAGAGCACGGGACCTGCAGCTGCTGAGCCCGCATGCCGCAGTTACTGAAGCCCACGCACCCCAGAGCCCATTTTCTGCACAAGAGTAGCCACTGCAGTGAGAAGCCCTCACAGAGCACCTGGAGAGTAGCCCCTGCTTGCTGCAATTAACTAAGACCCAGCACAGCCAAAAGTAAATAAATAAAATAAAAATATGTTCAGTGTTTTTGTTTGTTTCTACAAGATTACCAAGATTTTCTATTAATATATCAACTCATGGGTAAAGTCGTGGTGGTCTTGAGAATTGGAAAAGAGTTACTAACTTTATTGAAATCATTAAACTTATCTATTTGGTATTAAAATGACTGTTTAAAGTTAACACATTTATTTGTAGGTGCTAGAGGTGATGCTATTCACTGATTTGATTTCTTCTATACCTGAATTAGAGCTAATAAATTTTAGTGATAAATTATTATTATTAGTTTGCTGGACTAAAGCAATTGTTCTAATTACTATATATCACTTTAAAGTTAATTCTAGATTCTACTCTGTTCTGTATTTTTTTTTTTAAAGGTTTTTACCCTCATAAATAGTGTATCTCATCCTTATTTATCCTCATTCTTCAATAGTATTGATTTTGGTGACTTAGTGTAGTGTGTACTGCTCCTTAGAAGTTTTTAATGCTGCTCTTGCAACTGGTAAAACTTTCAGATTGTATATAATTTTATAAACTCCACAAAGTACCATTCTTTTTAGAGGTTTATAAAGTTATTTGAAGCTTTTATATATTTTGTATATTTAGAATCTTATATTGTTTGAAATTTTTATTTCAACATGTGACATTTCCTGAGGTGTGGTTTAAGCTATTTGTCTTTTGGAACATTGTTATAAATTTTAAACACTAAATCAGACCTTGCAGAAATTGTAATACTAGTCCTAATTTAAAAATTGTTAATAAACTTCCTCCTTAGGTATTATATCAAATGCCAATAATGGATCTATGGTGGTTCACAATAATTATGATGAAATTGAAGGCGGTGGCTTCTTGGGTGAGATGCTATGAAAGTTTTTTTTTTTTTTTAATATGTTCCTGATAGAAAACAGAGAAGAAAATAATTAGGTCATGCAGTGGTATCTCCTGTTAGCATTTTCTGTCTGTATGGATTTAGGCTTTTTGTTAGGTTCCCCCCCTCTTTAGATTTGGGATTATGGGCTTTATTATTATAATGTTATGACTATAGAATACTTTTATCAGTTAGATCTATTTAAATTTATCCATTTGAACATTTATTATATTTTAATTAAAGTTGTTTTGAATTAAAATTGTAGTCTGAATACAATGTTTAGTATATGACATGAGAGTAAATTAAGTATACTAAACTTAACCTTTGTGTGTTTATAGCTATAGACCACATTAGCTAGATTTTAATCATTGCTCACTTTGTTATTAGTGTTTGTTTTATTTTACAAAATTGATGAGTTAAAGTATTAAGTTACCCGAAGGATTTTGAAGTTACAAATTTAATGGATCTGTGTGTTGATTTAAAATACTATGGAGTGTAAAATAGATCTTAAAAGTTACCTTGTTTCTAGCAACATCACAGCCTACTACTAAGAATCCCACAATGAGCCGAAGTGTTGGATATTCATATCCCTCCTTACCACCCGGTTATCAGAACACAGCACCACCTAGTACAACAGGAGCAGGACTACCACCCTCTTCCTTGAATTACCCAAGTGGTCCACAGGCTTTTACTCAGGTATACTTTTTTTTACAACCTGTATTCTGCTTTTTGATTTAAACTATATTCACCTGAAAACATTTTAGGAAGGTACAATGAACATTTTTTTACCAAATGATAATGATAATGAGTATTTCATAAGACTTTTATCCTGTTACATATCTCCAGAACCAAAAAAATTGGCCAGGAAATCAAGATTACAGTTTTATTATTAATATATGCTTCTCTTTTCAGTGGAAGACATTGTAAAGGCTACTTACTGTGAAGTTATATTTCTTTAGACTCCTTTAGGTGCTAATCATTTAACTTCAAGTATGAGTGGATTAAGCCTACATCCAGAGGGGCTAAGAGTTATCAATCTTCTTCAAGAAAGAAACATGCTTCCATCGACACCTTTGCAGCCTCCAGTTCCAAATTTGCATGAAGATATCCAGAAGCTGAATTGTAACCCAGAGTAAGGCTTCAAACAGTACTTATTGAATATGACATTTTACTTGTTCTAAAAGGCTTCCAGATTTTTTTTGAGCTTTGTGTATTTTGAGCAAGCTATGCAGGTATATTAATTTATGAAAGTAGTCTGCATACACAAAACAGTACTTTGTTAGTTGCTTACTTAATATTTGAAATGTTCTAAGTAAAGAAATAAAGTTGTAATGCCTGATCTGATAGTTGCTCTTATCAACTCTAATGGGACTATGATATTCATTATCATTATGGTGGCTCTATTATATTTTCAAAGTCCGAAGTATGGAGATTTGATTCTATATAATCCTTTATTTGCTATCATTTTAAATTGTTTTTCATAGCAAACATAATTATAGTACGCTTTTCTCTTCTAAATTTGGTTGTGAGTTTAAGTTTATGAAGTTTTTAAGATATGAAGACTTTCTGATAAATTGAATTTGTTATTTTTAAACAGTCTTTTTAGAACCTAATACAAAACTGAACTTTCAGGTAATACACATAACTTTACATTTGCAAATTTGGGTTCAGTTCAGTTCAGTCGCTCAGTCGTGTCCGACTCCCTGCAACCCCATGAACTGCAGCATGCCAGGCCTCCCTGTCTATCACCAACTCCTGGAGTTCACTCAAACTCACATCCATTGAGTCGGTGTAATTCCAATGCAGTCTAGATTTATATAAAGAAAAAGTAAGTCCTTTGATAGTCCAGACTGTCTTATGCACAAGCTGAGAAGAAAGTGTTTTGTTATATAAAATATATTCTTTCTGAATAGGATTTAAACATTTAGAAAGGATAAAATTGGCGACAGCCTGTTGAAATACTTCATTTATAATCTGATCCAGTGTTACAATGTGTACCTTTTAAATCTTCTGAAAATTTTTTGTTCCAAACTAGTCATAGTAATAACTGATAGATGATTTTTACTTTGATACAGGTTATTTCGCTGCACACTGACCAGCATTCCTCAGACTCAGGCCTTACTGAATAAAGCCAAACTTCCTCTGGGACTGCTGCTTCATCCTTTTAAAGACCTAGTGGTATGTTTTATTAGTGAAAGTAAGTGTGGAAAACTATCTTAGTGGTAAGGAATCTTTTACAATAATGCAAGAGTTTTGTTTGAGCTGTCTTTAGAAATTTGACTGTTGATAAATTCCTTTATTTGTATTTCAGTCAAAAAGAGTATTATCAAACACTTTTACAACGAGATAAACATATTGTTGAAAAATTCAGGAGGTTCTGAGTAGGATAGATGTACTGAAGAAAATAAATAAATGAACCATAGTATTTTTTTTAAAGTTGTAAATTGTTTACCCGTTAAAATGCTTTACCCATTCTCCCAGTTCTTTTATTCTTGGAGTAAAGTCTGTTGCTTTGAGAAATTGTTTCTCAAAAAAGGAAGAAAAAAAAAAAGCCTACTTTTGTCCTAAGGCTTTAGGACCTTGACATGTGACCATGTACATTTGAGTTAATCAGTACATAAGTGAAGTGACTTTCCCATAACCAACCTCCTTTTGGTAATAGGATTGTATTGCCTTTATTTTTGATTTTAAGACATTAGATCTTTTAATATGTAGGATAAACTTTAAATAGCATAATTGCCAAGTCAAATAAAACATTTAAATATGATTTAAACCATAACTTACTTTGTGATAGTTCTGAGAACTTAGGAGCCTATTAATGTAACATGAAGAAACTTAATAATTTAATTGATTTTTTTTTAGAATGTCGATCAATCCTTCACCATTCATCTCAGAAATACATTGTAAATTTACTATGTTGATTTTGCAGTGTCAACTTTTTTAAATCAATTTTTATTGGAGTATAGTTGCTTTACAGTGTTGTATATGCGATGTACACTTTTAGTGAGAAAATAAATACTTTTTAAAAGGCAAAATTTAATAAGAATAGTCTTGGGGAAAATCACTAGGTTTTAAAAATCAATACATGTCAACTACATAATATTTTGTGTGGCAGGTTGGACACATTTTTTACCCTAGTTTTTCCTCGAAAATTATAATATTGCAACAGTTGTATGGATTGATTGCTTTACCCTTAGACATGATGATTGCTGTCTTTAATAAATTAGTTGTGTGTTTTTTTTTTTCCAGCAATTGCCTGTGGTTACCTCTAGTACAATTGTGAGATGCCGTTCATGCAGGACATACATCAACCCTTTTGTCAGCTTTCTTGATCAAAGGAGATGGAAATGTAACTTATGTTACCGAGTTAATGATGGTATGTTTTTTAAATTAATATTATTGTATTCATTGTAGGGAAATCGGATAATATAAATGTAAAGTTAAAAAAGCAAAAAAAATTTAAAAAACCTCCTGTCTTATTTATGTGTAATCCTTCCACTCATATATAACTTCTTTTCACTTTTTTTTCAGGCATTTATACTTATATATAAATGATTACATATTTCTTAAGCAAAAAATATGGTAATATTACTTTGATACCATTTTTTTACATTTATTATATTGGGCATATAACAAATGGCATATTTCATGGTATTATTTAAGCCTATAATTTAAGAAATATTTTTATTTAGAAATTGTCCCATGCCTTTTCTCTAGGGTGAAAGAAAATAAGTCCACAGAATAGCTGCCATTAGCTTCATTCACTGCTGTATGAAGGGAGGTGGGCAGTGCTAGAAGGTTAGTTGAATGTAGTTTTTTCAGTAATTGATGAGGAGGAGATATCCTTCAGTAACTGTTTCACTATTTATATATTAAGAAATATCACCTAACAACATTCTATTAGGATTAGAGAAGGAAAAAGGGCATTCTGATATCCACATTGAAAATTAAGTTTTCAATTTTTCTAAAAATCTGTTTAGAAGGAGATTTCATTAAGCATTGGGAAATAGAGGAGCTTCTGAGATTTTTGAAAACCACATTTACTGTTTGTATTTTTAGAGTAGATGAAAATGAGGGTAGAAAAAGAGCATTCTTTTTACTCTGTAATAATTCAGAAAATATATGTATGTATAGTGTTTAGTACATTTAAAATCTTATGTATATGTGCTTTGGTATATGAAGTTAAATTGTAATAAAAGTTGAAGTCACTTTCGTATGCAGCCCAGAGCATTTCATGAACTATAGCTTACCCTTCAGCATATATTGGGATTTGAATTTTTAAACAGTTATTGAGAAGACAGATGCAATGATAATTTAGAAAATATTGGAGCACTAATGTTTTATAAGCAGAAGGCAGCTGATACTCCATAGAGGTCTTAATAACTTTTGAAACTCACCATGCCCCATACCCTGATACCCAAAAAATACTTTGAAGTATTTTTGCCGTAGCTTTCCAGGGGCAACCAGAGTCTGTAAATGACATCAAATGTTAATATCCTTGTACCACTGTGAAATTTAAGACAAAGTTTAGTCTTGCGTTTTAAGAAAATAATGATCACTTAATGAGTTTTTGGGTTTTTTTTTTCACTTAATGAGTTTTTATCATCCTCTTAAACTATTTTAGGAAAGCAGCTTTCCAGGAATTAAGAGAAAAAGGATATTAGAAAATAGGAAAAGTCATAGTACTTGTAAAAGCAAAACATACTTAGTGCTGTTCATTAGGAAGAGAAATTGAATGGAACTCAAAAATAAAGTATATTAACCCAGACTTCCCTGGCAGTCCAGTGGTTAAGACTCTGTGCTTCCATTGCAGGGGGAGCAGGTTCAATCCTGATTGGGATCCACATGCCTCACAGCATGGCCAAGTTAAAAAAAAAAAGTGCATTTAGCTTTTAATATTTAATTTATATTGAATTATATATGAATCCCTAAATTAAGAAAACAGCCAAATGCAAGCTGTATTAAACATAATCCTTTCAGTTTTAACAGCGTATGTTGTTAATTCACATAGTTCCTGAAGAATTCATGTACAACCCTTTGACCAGAGTCTATGGAGAACCTCACAGAAGACCTGAAGTTCAAAATGCTACAATTGAGTTTATGGCTCCATCAGAATACATGGTAAAGTTTCACTTTTTATATAGCATAAATATTTCATAATACTGGGTTTTAAATATACCATGGAGTTCTTTAATAAAATGTTATATTTTTAATTTATAAAAGTTATCCTGTTCATTATAAACATAGTTAATTTGTATATAAGGGTAAGTTTGGAAAGTGAAAGTATATGCAAAGTTCTGTTTATGTTTCTTGGGTATCCATTCAGAAATCTGCATAAAATATTGGGATCATACTAGTATACTTTTAGGTCTCATAGTTTTTTGCTATTATAAATAATAATGTGATGTGTATGCTCTTGTAAGTACTTATACATACACTTGTGTGAGTATCTGAAGTCTTGCATTTGAAAAGATAATAATTATGCCTAATGTTTGATTAGTACTATCCATTTTACAAAGCACATATATCTTTTTGATCATCACAAACAACTCTTAATTAAGCACTGTTCATCCCGTTTTACAGATGTGAAACAGATTTACTTAAGTGACTAGCAATATCCAGAACTTTTGGTTTCTCTTTCTCTATGCAATAATTGCCTCTAAGAAAAGGGAATATGAAGATAAGACTTAATACCAACTTTTAATATTTTATTTTAGTGTATTTTTATGGGATAGTCTCTATCTGGTCAATTGGGGCCATTTTAGTATAGAAATTATGAGGACTCAGTCTGTTTTCACCACATGGGAATTTCAGTATAGAAAACGTTTTTGTGAAACTTAAATGGCTGTTAATAGCTTCCTTTATGTAGCTGTGCCTTTGTTGAATTAAAGCCAAAAAATCAGAAGCATTTATTTTTTTGAATTGGCTTTCTTCCATTTCTTTACCTCTTAGCTTTTGTAAAAATGGCTTCCTTTAAATTTGGAAACTTGCCTAGGTCTGCAAGAGATGTTGCTTCTTCCAGACTTACTTCTTGGACAGCAGATTCTATGAATTTGGCAAGTGATATGTGCAAAAAAATATAAAAGTATACTAGACATCAAGTTCTGAGTGTGATTATTTGATGCTTTTTATTGAATTGACAAATATTTGAGCTTGGAAGTTTAAAATATACTTGTACATTTTTCTGCAATTTTTAAAATATACTTGTACATTTTCTGCAAGTATATACAAAATATACTTGTACATTTTCCTGCAAGTTTAAAATATACTTGTACATTTTTCTGCAACTGGTTGAAATGTGTTGGTTAAATAACCAGCTCAAGTTGACTTGATTTGTCATTTTCAGAACTGTAATTTCTCTAAATTGTGAAATATGATGAAAGCCTATGAAACATGAATATATAGGTTACCAAGTAATCATAATACCACTGTTTCACCACCCAGGTCAAGAAATTGAACATTGCCAAAACTCTCAAAAGGTTTTCTTTTTTTAAAATATTTATTTATTAATTAGGTTGGTGAAAAAGTAATTATGGTTCCAGACCCTGAATTTTAAATCATTTTAACTAGTCTCAACCAGCTCTTTATTAATAAAAATAGGAACTGCTACCACACATTTTTTTCAACAAGAAATAGGTTTGTTTATTCCTGTAGCATAAAAATCCACGCTTCAGGATTCAGCGAACTCTTGGAAAGCATGTTCTGCCTCCTGCTGGTTGTGGAAGCGTTTCCCCTGCAAAAAGTTGTCAAGATACTTGAAGGAGTGGTAGTTGGTTGGCAAGAGGTTGGGTGAATATGGCAGATGAAGCAAAAACTTTGGCCTAATTTGTTCAACTTTTGAGATGTTGATTGTGTGACAGGTGGTTGGGCATTGTTGTGAAGAATTGGGTCCTTTCTTTTGACCAATGCTGGCTGCAGGTGTTGCAATTTTCATTGTATCTCATCGATTTGCTGAGCATACTTCTCAGATCTAATGGTTTTTCTGCAATTCAGAAAGCTGTAGTGGATCAGACTGGCAGCAGACCACCAAATACTGACCAGGACCCTTTATTTCGTGCAAGTTTGGCTTCGGGAAGTGCTTTGGAGCTTCTTCTAGCTCCAACCATTGAACTGATAGTTGCTGGTTGTTGTATACAATCCACTTTTCGTCTCGTCACAATCCAATTGAGAAATGGTTTGTTTTTGTTGCATGGAATAAGAGAAGATGACACTTCAAAATAACAACCTCTTTGATTTGCGGTCAGCTCATGAGGGCACCCACTTACTGAGCTTCTTCACCTTTCCTGTTTGCTTCAAATGCCAAATGACCATAGAATGGTCGACATTGAGCTCTTGGGCAATTTCTCATGTAGTTGTAAGAGGATCAGCTTTGATGATTGCTCTTAGTTGGTTGTGGTCAACTTTCAGTGGTTGGCCACTGTGCTGCTTATCTTCAAGGCTCTCATCTCTTTTGCAAAACTTCTTGAACCACTACTGCACTGTTCGTTCATTAGCAGTTCCTTGGCCAAAGGCATTGTTGATGTTGTGAATTGTCTCTGCTGCTTTATGACCCATTTTGAACTCCAATAAGAAAATTGCATGAATTCACTTTTTGTCTAGTAACAATTTTCATAGTCTAAAATACATACAAAATTGACAATAATTCATTAGCAAAAAATATAAAGCAAGAAATGTGCATTAAAATGATGTGTAACATAACCACATTTACTTAAAAATTTTTCCAATATCAAATGGCAAAGTTCAACAATGCAAAACTATAATTACTTTTGCACCAACCTAATATCTGGCTACACCAGCTCTTAGTTGCATCATGCAGGCTCTTTTAGTTCTGGCATGTGGGATCTAGTTCCCTGACTGTAAATTGAACCCTGGACCCCTGCATTGAGAGCACAGAGTCGTAGCCACTGGACCACCAGGGAGGTCCCCTAAAAGCTTTCTGATTATATGTATTCCCCTTCCTGTCCTAGAAAAAACACTCTTCTAACAGATGACAATCATATTCTCATTTTCCTTTTTCTAAGTATGCATCTGAAAAAAACTTCTTTCTATATTATTTTCTTCATCTATTATTACTATAGTCTCCACTTGATCTGTAAATAAGGTTTATTTTATTGTTTTGCTATATGTAGACATGACAAATGGTAAGTTTAAATTAAATCCTGTTAACTGTATTTAATGAGATCCTTTTTCTCCCTCAGTTACGACCACCTCAACCTCCAGTGTACCTCTTTGTTTTTGATGTGTCTCACAATGCAATTGAAACTGGATACTTGAATTCAGTTTGCCAGAGTTTGTTAGACAATCTGGATTTGTAAGTATCTTAACTCAGGTTAATTTAGAAATAGTGTTTGTATTAATAAAATGAATAAGTAGTTCCAAAATATATTTTAAAAGCTATGTAATTATGTTCTAAAAGTCCACTTAAATCCATAGTTAACTTTAGGTCTCCCTTTCTCTGAGAAATACTAGTTTATTTTTAACCTTTTATTATGGAAAAATTTCAAGGATGTGGTAAATAGAAAGAATATAGTGAAGTTCCAGGCACTTAGCCTCAGGTTCAGTATTTTTAGCGTTCAGCTGTTCTTGCTTCATCTACCCCTGCCCTTCCTTTTTCCCCTAGAGTATTTTAATGCAAATCTCAGTCAGTATATCATTTTACCTAAAAATACGTGGAATTATTTTTAAGCCTAACTAAAATATGAGAATCACATCCAACAAAATTAGCAGTAATTCCGTAATACGATCTTTTTACCTAAAAATACGTGGAATTATTTTTAACCGTAACTAAAATATGGGAATCACATCAAACAAAATTAGCAGTAATTCCATAATATGATATAATATCCAGTTCAATTTTTGTTCCTGGTTGTCTCTAGAATGTTTTTTTATTGTGGGTTTGTTGGAAAAAGAATGTAAACAGTGTCTACACATTGCATTTGCTGGTCCTCTCTCTTAAGCCTCTTAAAACAACTGTACATTAAATGGTTCTTACATGCTTAGTATAACCCATGAAAGCTAGCATGACCTTTCAGTGTAATGAAATACTCTTGTACTCTTGTATGGTAAGGAAGAATTTTCAGGAGCAAGTCTCATCAGAAATGGACTAACTCCCTCAGCTTGGTTGCAGGCATTTTTGTCCTTACCGGCATTTGTGTTTTTAATATTGTAGGTTGTGTATAAGAATTGTTTGTTGATGAGAGGGTTCAATAACTTACCAAGAATGAAAACTAGTTTGTTTTTCCCCTTGTAAAACTAAGGTGTACATATTTAAGTTCTTTAAAATGTCTTTTTGCTGATCTTCTTAAGTGAATGTATTAAGCAGTATAAAAATAAATTTAAGCAATTTTTAAAAAAAGATACACTATGTAAAGCAGTATGTAGCTTTATGCAATATGTAAATTACACTTTAGAGTTGGTATGTGGCAGTTTTTTGAAGTCTTTTTTATAAGTTAAAATCATCTACAGACTTTTGTATATCCTTTCCGTTGTTTTTTATATGTCATTTCCTAAGTGATTGATATAGCTTTATATAGGTATAATGAGTTTTGGATTGTTGTATTATTGTTTGGTTTTGTTGATTATTTGGGTTATGTGTAGTGTTTTCTTTGGAGTAGTATATTTTTCCATGGTGATTAAACACTGCATGGATTAAAAACATTTTTGTTGGGACATTTTCCACAGGACAGAAGCAAATGTTTGTATGTAACTCTTTGCAGATATTTTAGGTATAATATAAAACTTTATAAAATATTCTTCTGAATTTGTTTTTAGGCTTCCTGGCAACACCAGGACAAAAATTGGCTTCATAACATTTGATAGTACAATCCACTTCTACAGTCTTCAAGAAGGTCTCTCTCAACCTCAGATGCTAATAGTTTCAGATATTGAAGGTATATATTATATACTTAAATTAATGAACTGAGGAAATTTTAGTTTTAGAAATATTTCATGATTGTTCAGCCAATTCAGATCACTTGGTATGATTCTACTATATTGAGAAAAACTTTGAGTATATAGTGACAAGATTTTTGGACTTGTGAGAGTTCTTCAGTCAAAGTTCTTATTTTATAGAAGAGGAAACAGAATTATGGCGGTAAAGTGAATTCTGAACAAGGCAACAAAAACAAGTTAATGGCAAATCTCATTCAGGAAGTATTTAAGGATAGACATAGGCCAATGGAACAGAATAGAAGCCCAGAAATAAGCCTTCACATATATGGTAACTTTATTTTTGATAAGGATACCAAGACCATTCAATGGGGAAAAGACAGTTTTTTTAACAAATGGTTCAGAGAAAACTGAGCATGCAAAAGAATGAAGTTAGACCCTTATCTTCAACCATATTAAAAAAAAATTAACTCAGTGGATCAAAGACCTAAACTTAAGAACTGAAACTCTAAGAAAACAGTGGAAAATCTTCATGATATTAGGTTTGGCAGTGATTTCCTGGATATGACACTAAAAGCAGAAGCAACAAAAGAAAAAAATAAATAAATTGGACTTGATCACTGTTAAAAACTTTTGTACATGAAAGAAAACTATCAAGACAGTAAAAAGAAGTACAGAAGTATGGAGAAAACATATGTATATGCAAATTATACATATGATGAAGGATTAATAAAAGAGCTGCTAATGGCTCAGACGGTTAAGAATCTGCTTGCAATACAGGAGACCCGGGTTCAGTCCCTTGGTTGGGAAGATCCCCAGAGAGGGAATGACAACCCACTCCAGTATTCTTGCCTAGAGAATTCCATGGACAGAGGAGCCTGGTGGGCTACAATCCATGGGATCGCAAAGAGTTGGACATGACTGAGTGACTAACAAACATACATACAACTCAGCAATAAATAAACCACAACTCAAAAATGGACAAAGAGCTTGAATAGACAGTTCTCCAAAGAAGATGCACAAATGGTCAGTAAATATACGAAAAAATGCTCAACATCATTAGTCATTAGAGAAATGCAAATCAAAATCACAATGAGATACCACTTAACATCCATTGGAATGGTTATTATTTTTAAAAATGGAAAATAACAAGGGCTGGTAAGGATGTGGAAACTTTGGAGCTGTTGTATATTGCTGGTGGGAATGTAAAATGGTTCAGTGCTATGGAAAACAATTGTACACTTAAAAATGGTTAAGGTGAGGATTTTCCTGGTTGTCCGGTTGTTAAGAATCCATCTGCTGATGCAGGGGACACTGGTCCAGGAAGTTAACACTTGCCGTGGGGCAGCTAAGCCCATGTGCCGCAACTACTGAGCCCACGCTCTGGAGCCCATGAGCCATTGCTACTGAAGCTCGAGTACCCTAGAGCTTGTGCTCTACAACAGGAAAAGCCTCTGCAATGAGAAGCCCGAGCACCACAACTAGAGAGTAACCCTGACTCACGGCAACCAGAGAAAGCCTGTGCAGCCAAAAATAAAGTTAAATAAATAAATGAAAATTTAAAAAAGAATGACAAAAATTTTTATATGGTTATGGTGATAAATTTTGCATATTATATGTATTTATCACAGTTTAAAAAATTAACTCCAAATGGATCATAAATCTGAATATGAGACTGAAACTATAAAACTGTTAGAAAAAAACATAGAAGTGTTTTGTGACCTTGAATTAGGCAGTGATTTCTTAGATATAACACCAAAAGCACAAACGACAAAAGAGAAAATAGGTAAGTTGGGCTTCTTAAAAATTAAAACCTTGGGTAAACAATAAGGTCCTACTGTGTAGCACAAGGAACTGTATTTAATATTCTATGATAAACCATAATGGAAAAGAATATATATTTGTATAACTGAGTCACTTTGCTGTACAGCAGAAATTAGTACAACATTGGAAATCAACTATACTTCAATAAAATAAAAAAATGAAAATGTTTTTAAAAACTAAAGCTTTTTGTGTTTCAAAAGGATATTATCATGAAAGTGAAGACACCTACAGAATGAGAAAAAATATTTGCAAGTCATATATCTGATCAAAATATATATCTAGATCATGCAAGGAACTTCTACAACTTAATAAAAAAGACAACCTAATTAATTAAAAAGTGGGCAAAGGATTTGAATAGCCTTGTCTCTATGGTACACCATATTAAACATTCTGTCTATGCAGTTGGCTGATAAGCCCTTGAAAAGATGCTCATATCATGAGTTACGAGGGAAATGCAAATGAAAACCACAAAGAAATGCCATATCACAGCAGTTAAAAAGAAATCTCAAAACCAGAATTTTCTGATACTCTGAGCATGTCTGAATAACTGGTTAGTTCCATGAGTATTGGTTTGGGGATTACAAATAATAAATATTAATAAATAGGTAAGTTCACAACTATAAAATCTATGAATTATGAGAATTGGCTGTACATCTTTAAAATGCAATAGATGAATAGAGCCCCTCTTCTGTCCTGGTTGTTCCAAATCTCATAACAGAGCAGCCAAGTCAGTCTTTCCCCTTTCCCTTATCTATTCATATTTCTCCAAATACTTATTTGGCATAAAATAAAATTCACATAATAATTCTGATAATGGGCCAAGTTGTGAATTTACTGATATGGTTCAGCCTCTCAATTTTATTAAAGAGCTGATGAATATCCCTTGCTGGGTGTCATATAGCAAAAAATTTTTTAAAGGACAGTAGCAAGTTTTTGCAAGGATATGGAGAAATTGGAGCCCCCATTCACTAGTAGTAGGAATGGAAGATGGTGCTGCCATTAGGGAAAACATTTTGTCAGTTCCTCTAGAAGTTAAACATAGAGTTAACTATTATAACCCAGCAATTTTACTTAATAGGAAGGCAACTATACTTCAATTTTTTAAAATTGTTAATATGAATTATTTAAAATAGTACAGAACATGTCTACCCAAAAATGTGTACATGAATGTTTTTAACAACTCAGCCAAGAAGTGGAAACAACCCAAAATAAACAAAATGTAGGATATTCATATAATGAAATGTTGTTACTCAGCAGTAAAAAAACAACATGGGTGAACCTTGAAAATGTAAGGCTAAGAGGAAGAAGCCAGTCACAAAGGACCTCATAGTGTGACTCCAATATTATAAAATGTCCAGAATAGGCCTGTTCAGAGACCAGAAGACTACAGGCTGCCCAGACCTGTGGGAGTTGGTAGGGAAGTGAGGAGTGACTGCTAATCAGTGCGGGGTTCTCTTTTGCAGTGATGAAAAGGATCAAGAATTAGATAGTGGTGACAGTTGTACAACTCTGTGCATATAGTAAAAAGATCACTGAAGTGTATCTTCTGCATGAGTAAATTTCATGGTGTGTGAATTATATTTCAAAACTTTTATTAAAATCTTAATTTTAAAGAAAGAACAGTAGACAGTAGATTTTTTATATGATAGTTAAATATTTAATGTTTCAAATTATATGTTGGTATTATTTTTATAAGAATTATGGTGAGCCTTATTTTTGTAATTTTGTAATGAAAAATACAAAAATGTAAAAAGTGAGACCCCCTCAAAATACTCCACCACCACCCACATTTTCCTTCCAGTGTGCTTCCTTTCAGAAAAGCGTATTTAATACATAAGCAAGAATAAATTAGAATACTGGAAAACTCCTCTGATGTGGCCATTTAGCGTACCTTGCAATTTACTTGATTTTATAGCCCTGAGTAGGAGTAGCCTTCTTTGTGAGAACGTATCCACTTTATGAATGACAGAGTTGTTAGTGGGCTGTATTACTTCTATTTCAAGACAGAATTTTTGTGTGTCTTCTTAGTCAAGATTTTTTTTTTTTAATGCCAAGAGTGTTTCTTTGACTGCTTTTGTGGCTAAGCGGAATTCTAAGACAGGATTCTAAATTGTCTTTAATCTAAGAAGCAAAGTACTTGTACAAACCTTACAGAGCGCTTGGGGTAACTCTTTGAACATAGGTAGACATTGCTGTGAAAGTAGAGGATATGGCTTTTCTCTAAGTGTAGGGCTGGTTAATTATATCAGTGTTATATATTTAGAACATCTGTGACAGTTGTTTTGTTTAAAAGAAATATTTATTTATTTTTTCAGATGTTTTTATACCTATGCCGGAGAACTTATTAGTAAATTTAAATGAAAGTAAAGAGGTAAGGGACACTTTCCTATCTGACATGTTTAATTGAAATGTTGAAGGAATGTATTTTTTAAATGAACTTTATGTAGAATTTTGCTTCTTTCTGTGACATTTCTAGGATGTGTAGCATTTTATATTTGCAATTAGTTAAAATTCATCAGATGAACAGCTTTTGAGTTTGCCCTTAAACTGATTGCTTTTAAGTTTAATATATCAGTTTGTGATAGGGTGGAAGATAAGTCTGTTCCATAAAGGAGGATAAGATGCAGGAAGCCTGCCTTGCCAGCCATTTGGGAAATTGGGAGGGTTGCTGAGATAAGCTTCTGGTCACTACGTAGAAGCACTTTAGGCTGCTTTCAGTGCCCTTTGCTTTTCTGATTCACAGAGTGTCATTGAGGTCAGTTCAGAAGAAACTCTTATTACCTGCCTGGAAATTGCCATGACATAATACAGTGAGAGGTGAACAGAATGTGTCTGAAGGGGGGATGTTGTCTACCCTGTACATGCATATATGCCATAGGGGTAACATTTTAACTAGCAAGTCTATGGTCTCAGCTGTTGGCAATGGTGACTTTGCCATAGTGCAAAGTATTTTTTTCCCATTAACTCTCTTTATTTGTACAACCTAACCTGAAGAGGTAGTTGTTTTTTGTTTTGTTTTTCTTTTGTAGTAATATCATTAGTTGGCAAATTTACTGGCTATCTTAGATTTTGCAATAGGGAAGAGTTAAATACACTTTGGAACCGAAAAGAATAAAGTGTATAGAGGTGATTGAGAAGGCCATATTCCATGGCATTTAAATATGTCACATCTCTAAACTGTGATGGTTCTTTTGGATATATTTTGGACTTATAGTCTTGCTGGACTACTGCATGTGCAAGAACTGTAAGGCCCCAATTTTGATTTGTCTTGCTTGCCAATTTATAATGTTGACTTAAAATGGCTTTCTTGTCATTCGACCAACTTCATTGTTTACTGTACTGTCTGTAGATTCTCTGACCATCATCATGACTCAATGTCCTGTCTATTGTATCACTTACTGGCTTATTGTGGAAAAAAATTTTTTTATTGTAACACTCTTGAGTTTTCTTGCTTTATTTCACAAGCTCGTCCAAGATTTACTGAAAACTTTGCCGCAAATGTTCACTAAGACCTTGGAGACTCAGAGTGCCTTGGGTCCAGCTCTTCAGGCTGCCTTTAAGTTGATGTCCCCAACTGGTGGTCGAATGTCTGTTTTTCAAACACAACTCCCAACTCTTGGAGTGGGAGCCCTGAAACCTCGAGAGGAACCCAACCAAAGGTCATCTGCTAAGGTTAGAAAGTCATTAAGTGTATAATAAGATTTATGCTGGTGTTTTGTCCCTTTGACTGTAGAGATTATTTTATTTTTCAGTTATGAAAAACAGGGAATATAAGGAAATGAATAATCATTTCTCTTTTATGTAGTCATTTCTATTTCAGTATTTTCTATCTGATTCACTCTTACCTTATGTTAGATCTTTAGCAGACCACTAGCAAATTTGCGTGTGGCTTCCCAGGTGGCTCAGTGGTAAAAGAAGCCGCCTGCCAGTGCAGGAGATGTGGATTCAGTGTGGGTCAGGGAGATCCCTTAGAGAAGGAATGGCAGCCCACTACAGTATTCTTGTCTGGGAAATCCTATGGATAGAGGAGCCTATGGTCCATGGGGTCACAAAGAGTTGGACACGATTTAGCAACTAATTAGCAGCAGCAGTGCCACCTGCCTTTGATGAGAAAGTCAGGGAAACTAAGAGAATATGCTTGCTAGGGACAAGGTAGAACCTGTATGATGAGTAAAATTAGTCATGGTTTGTTATATTGACTATCCTGAATTGTTTTTGAGCACCTTGTGTGTATAAACTTATTTTAAGATACATATTTCTCAAAAGATGAGAATGTGGCCATTTATTGTAATGATTAAAGGTGTCAGCTTTGGAATAAGTCTGCCTAAGTTTCATTGCTTTTTAAATGTGTGAGCTTGAATAGTTACTTAATTACTTTGCCCCTCTGTTTCCTTATATTTATAAAGTGAAAATATCAATCGTACTTATCTCTTATGATAAATGAAAAGTATTACATATGAATTGTTTAGAAGTTCCAGCATTAAGCATTTAAAAGAGTATCAAAATAAGTATAATAGGTATATTCCTTTTTAAAAGTAAAGCAAAATAGAAAATTCTTAAATAGGACATGTTTCTTACTGAAAAAAAGAGAAAATATTACAAAACATAAAGGATTTTATAGAATGTTCAAAGATAATTGTTAACCCTCAGTATATATGGGGGTGTGTGTGTGCGCTCAGTCACTCAATCGTGTCCAACTCTTTGCAACTCCATGGACAGTAGCCCGCCAGGCTCTTTTGTCCATGGAATTTTCCCAGCAAGAGTACTGGAGTGGGTTACCATTTCCTCCTCCAGGGCTCTTCCTGATGCAGGGGTCGAACCTCCATCTCTGGTGTCACCTCAGTGGTATGTATGAAATGATATATAAATTTTATGACAATTTAATGATTTAAAATTTTTTCTCTTTGTAATTTATTAATAGGAAATTCACTTGACACCATCAACTGACTTCTATAAGAAATTAGCCTTGGACTGTTCTGGTCAGCAGGTAGCTGTTGACTTATTCCTTCTCAGTGGACAGTATTCTGATTTGGCTTCTCTGGGTAAGTTCTTCCTAGTGATTATTTTTCCAGGTGAAAGTCAAAACGGTATTTTTATGATGATACAGATGACAAAGTGAAGGAATTCTTATTCCCTTGGGAAGGCAGTTTAGTTTATAATTAACCTTGTAGTCTTCTTCTCTGAACATTTATAATAGAGAAATGTCTTTATTACTGTTTAAAGGAATGAATTCTTTTTTGACAATGTCTTGGAAGGTAAAGAAAGGTCAGTTCAAATGCTTGTAGTTACTTTGTGTTAGTAATAGTAGGTAACGGTAGAATTTAAAAGGATTTTGTGTTTTCTTTCAGGTTGTATTTCTCGGTATTCAGCAGGTAGTGTCTATTATTATCCCTCTTACCACCATCAACACAACCCAGTCCAAGTACAGAAATTGGAGAAGGAACTACAGAGATACCTCACTCGGAAGATTGGTTTTGAGGCAGTCATGAGAATTCGGTGTACCAAAGGTGGGGCACTTTTTTTTTTTAACATTTATGAAGGCATAAATGGAGTTTTGTTTTAAATTATCTCTATTTATTTTTGGCTGTTCTGGGTCTTTATTGCTGCACTTGGGCTTTCTTTGATGTGGCAAGCAGGGGTTACTCCTTGTTGCAGTGCATGCGCTTCTCATTGCAGTGGCTTCTCTTGTTGCAGAGCACAGGCTCTAGGTGCTGAGGGCTTCAGTAGTTGTAGCTTGCATGTTCTGAGTGCTGGCTCAGTAGTTATGGCTCATGGGCTTAGCTGCTCCATGGCATGTAGGGTCTTCCCAGCCCAGGAGTTGAACTGGTATCCCCTGCATTTGCATGCGGATTGTTAATCACGGGACTACCAGGGAAGTCCATCCTTTTTCATTTTCTTAATGGTACCCTTTGAGGCACAATTATTTTTAATTTTGGTGATGTCCCATTAATCATCTTTTTTCATTTTTCATTTGTACTTTTGGTATCATAGATAGCTCAGTTGGTAAAGAATCCACTTGCCATGCAGGAGACCCTGGTTCGATTCCTAGCCTGGGAAGATCTGCCGGAGAAGGGATAGACTACCCTTACTCCAATATTCTTGGCCTTCCCTGGTGGCTCAGCTGATAAAGAATCCATCTGCAATCGGGAGATTGGGTTCGATCCCTGGGTTGGGAAGATCCTCTGGAGAAGGGAATGGCTACCCACTCCAGTATTCTGGCCTGGAGAATTCCATGGACTATATAGTCAATGGGGTCACAAAGAGTCAGTCACGACTGAGCGGCTTTCACTTTCACATCGTAGCAGTAAACCACTGACTGCTTAATCCAGAGTCATGAACATTTTATACATATGTTGTCTTCTAAGATTTTTATAGTTATAATTCTTACGTTTAAGTCCTTGATTTATTTTTAATTAATTTTTGTTTCTGATGAGGTAGGTTTTTGACTTCATACTTTTGCATGTGGATATAGTTCTCCCAGCACTATTTATTAAAAAATACTGTTCTCTCCCTATTGAATTGTCTTGTTGTCGTGTCCCTTTGTTGAAAATTAGTTGATCATAAATGTGAGGGTTTATTTCTGGATTCTGAATTTTATTCTTTTAATCTATATGTCTGTCTTATGCCAGTACCAAACTTTCTTGACTATTGTGACTTTGTAGTAAGTTTGAAATTAGGAAGTATGAGTCCTCTCACATTCATCTTGTCAGTTTCTGCAAAGAAGCCAGCTGGTATTTGATAGAGCTTTCATTTAATAGGTAGATAAATTGGAGGGAAGAAGAACTAAAGAGCCTCTTGATGAAAGTGAAAGAGGAGAGGGAAAAAGTTGGCTTAAAGCTCAACATTCAGAAAACTAAGATCATGGTATCCAGTCCCATCACTTCATGGCAAATAGATGGGGAAACAGTGGAAACAGTGGCTGACTTTATTTTTCTGGGCTCCAAAATCACTGGAAATGGTGATTGCAGCCATGAACTTTAAAGATGCTTACTCCTTGGAAGGAAAGTTACGACCAACCTAGACAGCATATAAAAAAGCAGAGACATTACTTTGTCAACAAAGGTCCGTCTAGTCAGGGCTATGATTTTTCCAGTAGTCATGTATGGATGTGAGAATTGGACTATAAAGAAAGCTGAGCACCAAAGAATTGATGCTTTTGAACTGTGGTGTTGGAGAAGACTCTTGCAAGTCCCTTGGACTGCAAGGAGATCCAACCAGTCCATCGTAAAGGAAATCAGTCCTGGGTGTTCATTGGAAGGACTGATGTTGAAGCTGAAACTCCAATACTTTGGCCACCTGTTGCAAAGAGCTGACTCACTGGAAAAGACCCTGATGCTGGGAAAGATTGAGGGCAGGAGGAGAAGGAGACGACAGAGGATGGGATGGTTGGATGGCATCACCGACTCAATGGGCTTGGGTTTGGGTGGACTCTGGGAGCTGGTGATGGACAGGGAGGCCTGACGTGCTGCTGTTCGTGGAGTCGCAAAGAGTCGGACACAACTGAACAACTGAACTGAACTGAAATTGGAGGGAATATTGACATCTTAACAATAAGTCTTCCCATCCAAAAACATGATATATCTGTTCTTTAATTTTTTCAACAATATGTTGTAGTTTTTAGAATGTAGGTTTTGTTTCTTTTGTTAAATTTATTCCTAAATGTTTTTTCTGTCATATTTCAAATCGAATTATTTAAAAATTTTTTCTACTGTAAGGATAATTAATCCTTTGCATATTGATCTTATGTCCCGCACCCTTGTTGAACTTGCTTCTTAATTCTAACTGTTTAGCATTTATGTTTTAAAGGGCCTACTTGTATCCTATCCAAGATCGAAGGACCTCTGATATTATTTCGGCAGATACTGGCTCTAAATTAAGGGAAATGTACATCCCAGAAGTGCTTTTATGACTTTTTCTGCTTGGCAGGACAGAAGCTGTTGTATATGTACCTAACCTTGCACAAAAAGCTTGGGCATACAAACCAACCTATGCTTTCTTTTTACAATGCTTAATTTACTGTATCTTTGTGGTTAATTTGCTTAGATTTCTCTTTTTTAATGATAAATTTTGTTTCACATGAAATAAAATGCTTTTGGTAAAGCTACCAAAAAAAGGTACAGTACAAAAAGATATAAAATGAGAAATTAAGCCAGTATAGTCTGCCTTAGAATTTCTCATATGCTCTTGAAAAGTTTTCCCATGCATATATAAACCTGGGTATAAATTTTCACCTTCAAGTAAAAGCAGTGAGGTTCACATCTGGCTTCTTTTTTTGTACGTGCTTTCTGTTTTTATATATACAGATCTACATGCTTCCTTTTTTTCTAATTACTGTTGCAAAGTTGGTTTTTACTTCGTAAGCAAAATATATACCTGTTATTATAAAAAATGAAAACATTATTGATGAAGCTAGTCCTTTTGTATCAACTGTGTGTGTTGATACTGTGTGTCATTTCACTTTCTCTCCAGCTTTATGTTATTATAACCACATTGCTGTGTTACTTTTTCTATACACTTACATACATATATACTGCTTCATGGAAAATAGTATAATGCAGTAGCATAAATAAGATTGTACATGTTTTCAGCAAGTCTTGAAGATCTGTTAATATTAATTATGTAGATCTATCTCATGCTCTTTTAAAAATCTCATGTATTTTAACTTCTAACTAGTATTTCAGTTCAGTTCAGTCACTCAGTCGTGTCTGACTCTTTGCGACCCCATGAATCGCAGTACACCAGGCTTCCCTGTCCATCACCAACTCCTGGAGTTCACCCAAACTCATGTGCATCTAGTCAATGATGCCATCCAGCCCTGTCTGTCGTCCCCTTCTCCTCCTGCCCCAAATCCCTCCCAGCATCAGGGTCTTTTCCAATGAGTCAACTCTTCGCATCAGGTGGCCAAAGTATTGGAGTTTCAACCTCAGCATCAGCCCTTCCAATGAACACTCAGGACTGGTCTCCTTTAGGATGGACTGGTTGGATCTCCTTGGAGTCCAAGGGACTCTCAAGAGTCTTCTCCAGCACCACAGTTCAAAAGCATCCATTCTTCGGCGTTCACCTTTCTTCATAGTCCAGCTCTCACATCCGTACATGACCACTGGAAAAATCATAGCTTCGAGTAGGCGGACCTTTGTTGACAAAGTAATATCTCTGCTTTTTAATATGCTATCTTAGTTGGTCATAACTTTCCTTCCAAGAAGTAAGCATCTTTTAATTTCATGGCTGCAATCACCATCTGCAGTGATTTTGGAGCCCCAAAAAATGAAGTCTGGCACTGTTTCCACTGTTTCCCCATCTATTTCCCATGAAGTGATGGGACCAGATGCCATGATCTTCATTTCCTGAATGTTGAACTTTAAGCCAACTTTTTCACTCTCCTCTTTCACTTTCATCAAGAGACTTGTTAGTTCCTCTTCACTTTCTGCCATAAGGGTGGTGTCATCTGCATATCGGAGATTATTGATATTTCTCCCGACAATCTTGATTCCAGCTTGTACTTCTTGCAGCCCAGCGTTTCTCATGATGTACTCTGCCTATTAAAGAAGCAGGGTGACAATATACAGCCTTGACGTACTCCTTTTCCTATTTGGAACCAGTCTGTTGTTCTATGTTCAGTTCTAACTGTTGTAAATATCACTGTTTTCCTACTGATTGGCATTAAAGATTATTGTGATTTTTCTTTTTGTTATGACACAAACAGTAATGCTTAATTTTTTGCACATATAAATTTGGAACTTGAATGATTGTATCTGTAGAATAAATTCTTTGTAATGGAATTACTGTGGTTAAAGTAAATACCCATTTAGCATTTTGGAAGATATTGTCAACTCATTATTGAAAAAAGTTATTTTGAAAATTTGAATTCATTTAAGAAGTTATCTTTTATCCCATCCTCATTCTTACTAACTACTGTGTATTATTTAATATGATTGTTTCCAGTGTCAGTGTGTGGGTTTTCCCCATACCACCAAGCAATTAACTCAGTTCTGGCATTGCTTACCTAGAGATATCATCAGATCCCACAGATTAAGGGTTCAGTCTCACAAGACTGCCTCCCCACACACCATACCACCACATTTCAGAAGCCAGTTGTGAGTCCAATTTGTTACCTATGCTTCTGGCTATAGACTGGAAATTCCAGCAGTCCCTCCTTTGGTTGAAATTATTGGCTAGAGTGACTTATAGAACTCAGAAGAAACATTGTACTTCCTAGATTACCAGTTTATTTTATTTAATTTTTAAAAATTCATTTATTTATTTTAATTGGAGGCCAATTATTGTATAATATTGTAGTGGGTTTTGCCATACATTGACATGAATCAGCCATGGGTGTACATGTGTTCCCCATCCTGAAGCCCTCTTCCACCTCCCTCCCTTCAGAGTCATCCCAGGGCACCAGCCCTGAGCACCCTGTCTCATGCATTGAACCTGGACTGGCAATCTATTTCACATATGAAAATATACATGTTTCAATGCTATTCTCTCAAATCATCCCACCCTTGCCTTCTCCCACAGAGTCCAAAAGACTGTTCTTTATATCTGTGTCTCTTTTGCTGTCTTGCATATAGGGTCATCGTTACCATCTTTCTAAATTCCATATATATGCATTAATATGCTGTATTGGCGTATTTCTTTCTGACTGACTTCACTTTGTATAATAGGCTCTAGATTCATCCACCGCATTAGAACTGATTCAAATGCATTCTTTTTAATAGCTGAGTAAAGATTACCAGTTTATTTTAAAAGGATATAACTCAACAACAAAAAAAGAGACAGGATGCATAGAGCAAGATATGAGGAAAGGAAAAGGGTGTGGCGGCCTGGAGTTTCTGGAGCTTGCTTCCTCTCTCTTAAGAGTTTCATTCTTCCCAAATTTCCATGTATTCACAATCCCAAAGCTTTCTTAAGGACCCTGTCCTTTTGGGTTTTATGGGGCTTCATTACATAGTCAGGACTGATTAATTCACTCTCAAGCACCTCTCTCCTCCCTGGAGGTACTGAGTGGGGTGGGGGTGGGGAGAATGTCAAACTGAAAGTTCTATTCCTCTATAATCAAATGGTTGAATCTGGTAGCCAGACCCCATCACTAGGTTACCTAGTTCCCTTCCAGAAGTCACCTAGTTACCATAGTAAAAGACAAAAGTAAAGTATAATCTTTAACACTTAGGGAATTCTAAAGGTTTTAGGAGCTGTGTGCCTGGAATGGGTGAAGACTGAGTATTTATTTTTTTATAAACCACAATATCACATCTAAACTGTATCTATATGTAGGTGTATGTAAATTGTTTTGACACCTTTTTCTTTTCTAGGTCTTTCCATTCATACTTTCCATGGGAACTTCTTTGTTCGGTCAACAGACTTGCTGTCTTTGCCCAATGTAAACCCAGATGCTGGCTATGCAGTACAGATGTCAGTGGAAGAAAGTCTTACTGACACTCAATTGGTTTCCTTTCAGTCAGCACTCTTGTATACATCCAGCAAAGGTAATCTTTTCTGTTTGTTTTATTGTGGCAAAAACACATAACATGAGATCTATCCTCTTAACAAAATTATGTCTAAAATACAGTATTGTTAACTCTAAGCACAATGATGGAGCAAAGGTAAGATTTTTGAATTGGCCACTGTAGTCTATGGCTTGTGATAAAATCTGTTTTCTTTGGAAGAAATTACCATTTCTGTTAAGCCAAAAAAGTGTTCTTAATCTTAAGAGGCTTTTTGTTATTCTTGATAAAGCTAAGATATTTGGTGTTTAATTTTTCAAGCATTGCATTTAACAGATATTTATTAAGAGTCTACTTAGTGTCTGAAATATGTTATGATAACACAACAGTCAAACTGATTTAAAACCCTTTTTCTCATAGTCCTTATTCTAGTATGGGAGACAAACAATAAAAAGGATACATCAGTAAAAATTTGTTATACAATGACATTAGTTAATGAGAAACAAAGCTGGTAAAGTGTTTAAAAGGTGCTGAGAGGTGATGGTCTCTTAAGATAGGGTTTCCAGGAAAGTTCTCACAGAGGGTAACATTTGAGTTAAGTCTTGAAGGAATTCAAATGCAAGATAAACAGTTTTTAAGGGTATAATTTGTCTAGTACTAATTAATTTATATGTATTTTGTCCAAAAGATGATGTGAAGGCTGGTTAAATTTATTTTATTATTTTAAAGATTCACAACTCTCACCTTAATTCTGTTTTGTCTCCTTAAAAAAGTTTTGAAAAGTGTTACTGTGTTGTGTCTACTGATTTTTACAGCTCTGCCAAAATCTATAAAAAGTGTATAATAGATATTTTAATAAAAACTATTAGTATTAGAGAAGTCCACTTTTTGTACTATGATTATAATAATATTGCATACCATAAAACTAAGATAGATTTCTGAATGTAGATATTATTTTTTATTTGACAAAAAAATTCCCAGTCCTTTTTCTCATTGATTTTTCTTAACATATTAAAAAAAAACCCTAATATATAATGGAACTAGGTAAAATCTACTGTTTTAATGTATAGTTCCACAAATTACTTTTAAAGAGAAGTAATACCTGACTATGACCAGTGTATTCTCTTGGCAAAACTCTATTAGCCTTTGCCCTGCTTCATTATGTACTCCAAGGCCAAATTTGCCTGTTACTCCAGGTGTTTCTTGACTTCCTACTTTTGCATTCCAGTCCCCTGTAATGAAAAGGACATCTTTTTTGGGTGTTAGTTCTGAAAGGTCTTGTAGGTCTTCATAGAACCGTTCAGCTTCAGCTTCTTCAGCGTTATTGGTTGGGGCATAGTCTTGGATTACCGTGATATTGAATGGTTTGCCTTGGAAACGAACAGAGATCATTCTGTCGTTTTTGAGATTGCATCCAAGTACTGCATTTCCGACTCTTTTTTTGACTATGATGGCTACTCCATTTCTTCTGAGGGATTCCTGCCCACAGTAGTAGATATAATGGTCATTGGAGTTAAATTCACGCAACTAGTCCTTTTAGTTTGCTGATTCCTAGAATGTCACCGTTCACTCTTGCCATCTCCTGTTTGACCACTTCCAATTTGCCTTGATTCATGGACCTAACATTCCAGGTTCCTATGAAGTATTGCTCTTTACAGCATCGCACCTTGCTTCTATCACCAGTCCCATTGACACCTAGGTGTTGTTTTTGCTTTGGCTCCATCCCTTCATTCTTTCTGGAGTTACTTCTCCACTGATCTCCAGTAGCATATTGGGCACCTACTGACCTGGGGAGTTCATCTTTCAGTGTCCTATCTTTTTGATATACATTCAGCAAAAACAAGACCGAGAGCTGACTGTGACTCAGATCATGAATTGCTTATTGCCAAATTCAGACTTAAATTGAAGAAAGTGGGGATAACCACTAGACCATTCAGGTATGACCTTAATCAAATCCCTTATGATTATACAATGGAAGTGAGAAATAGATTTCAGGGACTAGATCTGATAGACAGAGTGCCTGATGAACTATAGACAGAAGTTCGTGACACTATACAGGAGACAGGGATCAAGACCATCCCCAAGAAAAAGAAATGCACAAAAGTAAAATGGCTGTCTGGGGAGGCCTTACAAATAGCTGTGAAAAGAAGAGAAGCAAAAAGCAAAGGAGAAAAGGAAAGATATAAACATCTGAATGCAGAGTTCCAAAGAACAGCAAGGAGAGATAAGAAAGCCTTCCTCAGCAATCAATGCAAAGAAATAGAGGAAAACAGTAGAATGGGAAAGACTAGAGATCTCTTCAAGAAAATTAGAGATACCAAGGGAACATTTCCTGAAAAGATGGGCTCGATAAAGGACAGAAATGATATGGACCTAACAGAAGCAGAAGATATTAACAAGAGGTGGCAAGAATACACAGAAGACCTGTACAAAAAAGATCTTCACGACCCAGATACTCACGATGGTGTGATCACGGACCTAGAGCCAGACACCCTGGAATGTGAAGTCAAGTGGGCCTTAGGAAGCATCACTATGAATGAAGTTAGTGGAGGTGATGGGATTCCAGTTGAGCAATTTCAAATCCTAAAAGATGATGCTGTGAAAGTGCTGCACTCAATATGTCAGCAAATTTGGAAAACTCAGCAGTGGCCACAGGACTGGAAAAGGTCAGTTTTCATTCCAATCCCAAAGAAAGGCAATGTCAAAGAATGCTCAAACTACCGCACAATTGCACTCATCTCACACACTAGTAAAGTAATGCTCAAAATTCTCCAAGCCAGACTTCAGCAATACGTGAACCGTAAACTTCCAGATGTTCAAGCTGGTTTTAGAAAAGGCAGAGGAACCAGAGATCAAATTGCCAACATCCACTGGATCATGGAAAAGGAAGAGATTTCCAGAAAAACATCTATTTCTGCTTTATTGACTATGCCAAAGCCTTTGACTGTGGATCACAGTAAACTGGAAAATTCTGAAAGAGATGGGAATACCAGACCACCTGACCTGCCTCTTGAGAAACCTATATGCAGGTCAGGAAGCAACAGTTAGAACCGGACATGGAACAACAGACTGGTTCCAAATAGGAAAAAAGAGTACGTCAAAGCTGTATGTTGTCACCCTGCTTATTTAACTTATATGTAGAGTATGTCGTGAGAAACACTGGGCTGGATGAAGCACAAGCTGGAATCAGGATTTCCAGGAGAAATATCAGTAACCTGAGATATGCAGATGATACCACCCTTATGACAGAAAGCAAAGAAGAACTAAAGAGCCTCTTGATGAAAGTGAAAGAGGAGAGGGAAAAAGTTGGCTTAAAGCTCAACATTCAGAAAACTAAGATCATGGCATCTGGTCTCATCACTTCATGGCAAATAGACGGGGAAACAGTGGAAACAGTGCCAGACTTTATTTTTCTGGGCTCCAAAATCACTGTAGATGGTGATTGCAGCCATGAAATTAAAAAACGCTTACTGCTTGGAAGGAAAGTTATGGCCAACCTAGACAGCATATTAAAAAGCAGAGACATTACTTTGTCAACAAAGGTCCGTCTAGTCAGGGCTATGGTTTTTCCAGTAGTCATATATGAATGTGAGAATTGGACTATAAAGAAAGCTGAGTGCTGAAGAGTTGATGCTTTTGAACTATGGTGTTGGAGAAGACTCTTGCGAGTCCCTTGGACTGCAAGGAGATCCAACCAGTCCATCGTAAAGGAAATCAGTCCTGGGTGTTCATTGGAAGGACTGATGTTGAAGCTGAAACTCCAGTACTTTGGCCACCTGATGCAAAGAGCTGACTCATTGGAAAAGACCCTGATGCTGGGAAGGATTCGGGGCAGAAGGAGAAGGGGACACCCAAAGATGAGATGATTGGATGGCATCACCAGCTCAATGGACATGAGTTTGGGTAGACTCCAGGAGTTGGTGATGGACAGGGAGGCCTGGCGTGCTGCGGTTCATGGGGTCGCAAAGAGTTGGAAATGACCGAGCGACTGAACTGAACTGAATACCTGTCTAAAAGGGTAACATTATTTAGTGCTTCTATTCTAGATAAAAACATTGATAACTAACATGTTTAAGCCTATCATATTGGCAATGACAGCTATTACACACATAGAGATATACTTACTTTGTGACCCATTAGACTATAGCCTGTCAGACTCCTCTGTCCATGGGATTCTCCAGGCAAGAATACTGGAGTGGGTTACCATTCCCTTCTCCAGGGGATCTTGCCCACCCAGGGGTTGAACCCGGCTTACTCGGTAATTCAAACAGTAAAGAATCTGCCCGCAACACGAGAGACCTGGGTTCGATCCCTAGCTCCAGAGGATCCCCTTGAGAAGGGCCTGGCAACCCACTCCAGTATTCTTGCCTGGTGAATTCCATGGACAGAGGAGCCTGGTGGGCTACAGTCTATGGGTTTGCAAAGAGTCGGACACAACTGAGCAACTTTTACACTTTCTCCTACATTGCAGGCATATTCTTTACCATCTGAGCCACCAGGGAAGTTACAGTTCCACAAGTTTTGACTATTTAAGTATCAGAATCTGTTCCATTTCCCCCAACATGTCCCTGTGTTTTTATAGTCAGCTCTCTCCCATCCCCAGATCCTAGCAACTATTGATCTGTTTTCTGACCCTATACTTTTGCCTTTGCAAAAATGTTTTACGAATAGAATCATACAGTAGGTAAACCTTTTATATCTGGCTCTTTCACTTAACACAGTGGATTTAAAATTCATCCAAGTTGTTTCATTTACCAGTAGTTTGTTTCTTTTTATTCCTAAATAATATTCCATTGTACCCAGGTTATTTATTTATCTCCTAGTTTAGGTACATTTGAGTTGTTCCAGTTTTTGGTAATTTCAAATATAGCCCTTATAAACATTTGCATACAGATTTTTGTGTGAGCATAAATTATAATTTCACTTGGGTGAATACTTTTCAGTGTTTTTGATGGGAGTCTGGGTTGTATGGTGAGCTTATGTCTAACTTTTTAAGAACTTGCCAAACTGTTTCCTAAGCAGCTGTACCATTTTGTGCTCAGAGTGTATGAGAGTTCCAGCTGCTGTGCATTCTCACCAGCATTTACTATTATCTGTTTAGTTTTTGCTTATTATTTTTGGTTTGAGGTTTTTTTGTTTGTTATGCTCTTCTAATAAAGTATAATGTATCACTTTTAGTTTTATTTCATGTTTCTGTAATAAATAATGTTGGATATCTTTTTAATATACTTACTGTATTAGTTATTAGTTTAGGTTATTCCTAATGTTTTCTAGGAAGTATTGTGACTGTTGATTTTTTTTTTAATGAAAACTTTATTTTTAATTTGACAAACTGAGTATCTTTAGCGAATTTGATTTTTTTTCCTGTGATTAAAAGAACAGTATAAAATTTCTCTGGAGTTTGAATATCAAAACAGACCGTAGAACATATCCTGCAGTAGTGGTTTCTTACATGATATATATTTTACCAAAATCGCTTTTACAAAAAAGGATAAAGTAATCAAAAAATTCAGAAAAGAAATCCTTAAGAAGCTAGCATGTTACCATCATTTGGATATGATTTCTATTGTCTTTTCAGTGGTACTTTGAAAAAAAATTTGTAGTAAAAAAAAGTAATGCTTTAGAGTTTGCTTTGATACTTTTCCTAATTACTACACATAATCCTGTTTGGTTCCAGATTGAAGTGATTTTTCTGAGTAACTTTAATACAAACTTTTTTTAATATTGTTGTCCTTCACTATTATTTGTATGTTTTCTCCAAAGGCGAAAGAAGAATTCGTGTTCATACTTTGTGTTTGCCGGTAGTTTCAACTTTAAATGAAGTCTTTCTTGGAGCTGATGTTCAAGCAATTTCAGGGTTATTGGCCAATATGGGTAAGAATTATTACCTATTGTAAACATATTACAAGTAGTAACATTTGAAAAATCTATATACTTGTATTTTCCTTTAATTAGCTTTACAATTTCAGTATTTTAGATTCAGTGTATGCCTGCCAAGTAACTATTTGAATAAATGGGTCTGCTGCAGATAACCTGATCTTTTTTTCTTTTTTAAATTTTACAGCTTTATTGAAATTAGTTTCAGTTTGTTGAGATATAAGTGATATAATTATCACTTAACCCATGTGAGTATATAACTCCATATATACATCCACGAGTATGTATACAGATTCGTACGGCCATCACCTGAGTCTAGTTTTAGAACATTTCAGTCACCCCTGAATGAACCTCATGCCCATTAATTAAGTTACTGCTTACTCTCTTCTTCCCTCAATGGCCTTAGGCTACCACAAAACTGTTTTTTGAGCAACTGAGCGCGCACACACACACATACAGATATGTACATACAAACTATATTCTGCTTCACAATCTACCTGCTAGGGACTTAAATACCATGTTTTACTTAATGTTTTCCATCTCAGAGTTGCCTTCTTGAATTTTTGTTTTGTTTTGTTTTCTTTTTGGATCCCTTTTGCAAAACCATAGAGCTTAATGTCATCTTGGTTCTTGCTCCCTTTCTCCTTCAGGGATGACTGCCAGTGAGTCCATTTGCTTCAAATTCAGTCATCAATTTGCTTCAAACTCAAATGCCTGTAATAGGAATAATTACCTATTTTCTTGAATTTCCTATTGGGAAAAAAATGTTCTTTAATGTAACATGGTAAATAATTAACTTCAGTTTAGTCTCATATGTTAAAAGTTAAAAATTGTAACCTAAGAAATTTGAAGGTTCATTGCCTTTATATATTGTTGAACTAGTAGATTTTTGTAACAGTGTAATTATTATATCTTTATTATTATTAACAACAGCAACTATATATCAGGCAGTGTTTGTGAATTTTAAAAAATCTTCACAACAAGTATTAGTTCTTTTATTAAATTTGGTTGATCCCAATATGTACTTTTTACCCCTCACATTTTGTCAAAATCCTTGAGTTAAGGTAATAGTAGTCTTCATTCTTTTTTGCTTATATATAAATTTGGTCATAGCAGTTAATAATGTCACTTCATTGAGTGTATTTTTGATACCACATGAATAGAGTTTAGTTATAGTTTGAGAAGTTTTCAAAGGAACTACAGTGTTTTTGGTTTTGGAAAAATTTTGGGGGTATATAGAAAAGCTTAAAATAGAGTAGCATAACAGATGATGAAGATCATCTAAATAACTAGTTGTTCTTTGAATAAATATAAAAGTTCTCTGTATTAAGAAAGCATGTGCTACAAAAGAAGCATGTGTGTTTAATTGCAGTCTTCTTTCTCAGTGATACATAAAATGATAGGTTACAATTAAAAACATCTTAGATTTGGTGAAATACAATTTTCCATTTGTATTTCCAATGTATACATTTTACAGATAAGGATACTGTGGCTCATAAAGGTTAAATTACTTGCCAGATTTTCATACTGCTAGGAAATAGCACAGAGAAGGCAATGGCACCCCACTCCAGTACTCTTGCCTGGAAAATCCCATGGATGGAGGAGCCTGGTGGGCTACAGTCCATGGGGTCGCTAAGAGTTGGACACGACTGAGTGACTTCACTTTCACTTTCCACTTTCATGCATTGGAGAAGGAAATGGCAACCCACTCCAGTGTTCTTGCCTGGAGAATCCCAGGGACAGGGGAGCCTTGTGGGCTGCCGTCTGGGGTCGCACAGAGTTAGACATGACTGAAGTGAATTAGCAGCAGCAGCAGCAGGAAATAGCAAAACAATATTTCAACACAGGTTGGTTTGATTCTCCAAAGTATGTGCTTTTAACTGCTGTGTTTGGTTCCTTGTGTATGTAATAACTTGAGAGAAAATTTGTATAATTAAAAAAAAGCTTTTCTGTCCTTAACAGTGGGGTAACTAAACTTCTGTCTTTTTTCTCTTTGTCCCTACTTCAACTTCTTTTAGCTGTTGACAGGTCTGTGACAGCCAGTCTGAGTGATGCTCGTGATGCCCTAGTGAATGCCGTCATAGACTCCCTTTCAGCTTATCGTTCTTCAGCCCTAAGTAACCAGCAGCCTGGACTCATGGTTCCTTTCTCTCTTCGGCTTTTCCCACTGTTTGTGCTGGCTCTCCTTAAACAGGTAAAAGAATCAAAATCAGAAACTAACATGGTGAAAGTGTCAACAGCCAAAATTTTTGTCCTGTGAACCTCTTTCTCATAGATAACAATTTATAAACTGTGGGAAAAAATACAAAAAATTAACTACCTAAAGGAAAAAATACAAAAAATTAGCTACCTAAAGGATCTGGAGGATGTACATGAGGAGAAACAAAACTTGGAAGAGGAGGCATGCACATGGTGCACTTCCTGTTAGTTTAGCCTGAGGATAGGTGACCTTTAATGTCATGCATAAGGAATAAAACATCAGTAATTTGCAGGCTTTCTGGTGTGAAATATTAGATGACAGAGTTTATAATTACTGCTTCTGAATAGTAAGTGTAGAACCCCAGAACAGATAGAACCAAAGAAAGTGAAAGTCACTCGGTTGTGTCCAACTCTTTGTGACCCCATGGACTGTATAGTCCATAGAATTCTCTAGGCCAGAATACTGGAGTGGGTAGCCTTTTCCTTCTCCAGGGGATCTTCCCAACCCAGGGATCGAGCCCAGTCTCCTGCATTGCAGGCAGATTCTTTACCAGCCTAGCCACAGGGGAAGCCCATAGGCACTTAGTAACTAGTTTTTTGAATGAATAAATGGAACATCTTTCATTTCCTATAGTATTCTTTCTTTAACAGCCTTTTCTAATCTTCCTTATTTATAGTCAGTGCATTTGTTTTAAGGCAAAGTTTCATTGCTGTTATCTCTCTGCCTCTTTCTACTCCTTTCCATCAATAGAAATGCCCAAAACCTTACCTCTGAATTTAGTGTTCATGGAGCTAATATTCCAGTTGAAACTGACAATTACTTGTTAACTCTATTCTACTAAGTAGCTGTCTTCAAATTACTAATTTTCTTGGTTGATTTGTGAGCTTTGTTATTATACATTATTTAATTTCTCTAGCTGTGGGAGAAATGAGGATAGTTAACCACCATTCATCGTTTCTCAGCTTTTACAGAATACTTAGATATTTGGTTCTTCATACTTCATATGCCTTTTTTTTGGCATCTGCAATGTAACTTTATCCTTCTTGTCCTGTTATTTAGATTTTTATATTACTATTGCTTTATGATAGATAGGATGTTTAGATCTATTTCATTGATTAGGAAGGAGATGCCAGAGAGATTGAATGATTTTGCCATGGTCAGATAATTAATTTGTCAAGACTTTTAGGTAAGGATATAGCCACAATTTAATAGATGTGTGTGACTGATTAAGATATATTTTTGTAAGAACAAGTGACAGTAAATTTGTTAATTCTGTTTGAAGCTATTCTTTTAACAGCTGATATTTGCAAAATTTTATATGTATTTGTTAAATACCTTTTTTCTGATGGGTATATTTTTTTGTTATAGAAATCATTTCAGACTGGGACAAATGCACGTCTAGATGAACGCATTTTTGCTATGTGTCAAGTGAAAAATCAGCCCTTGGTTTACCTTATGCTCACAACTCATCCCAGTTTGTATAGAGTTGACAATCTCTCAGATGAGGTAAGATTGATTCATTTTTTTATTCACTTTTACTTGAACATTTATAAGGCTAATTGTATTGAATCCATTGAAGAAATGAAGAAAGGTGTTTTCTTTCTTAAAGCTTTTCATTTTATTCTTATATAAAGAAATTTTGGCTTTGGGAAGCTCCTGAAAATAGTACTTTTATTTAAGTTATTAAAGTAATAAACTTTACTGTTTGTTTCAGATGAATCTTTAGAGAGATCTAAATAAATGAAGACATTGTCAAATTGACTCGAGCAACCTATGATTTATTTATTTAAACAGGTTGATCTGAAAGGAGTATCCAGTGTGAAATTACACTTGAATGCCCAGGTCAATGTTTAGTGTAATAATAATCTTGAATTGAAAAGAAAATATTTGTCCAAGTTATAACATTATTTTCCTTTGATGGGAAGTTTACTAGAGTTAAAGCTGCAACCATGAAAATGTTAAACCATAATCTTTCTATAATACATTGTAATCAAGTTAGGATATATATGTTAGAAGTAATACTTTGGTTAGAAATGTTTGAGTTTAAATATTTTAAGGTACCTTGCATATATGAAGGAGATAACTTTTTAGCAAATGAAAATTGTTGATGACATTATTAATTTGTATTACAAAAATAATGACTTAAGATTACTTCTGTGTTTGACAAGTTCAACTAACTGGACCTGTATTTTTCTCAAATTGAAAAGTGGCAAATTAACATAAAAATACAAATGCAGTATGTTAGATGTCTATAATATGGAGACCATTAGGAGAAAAATAAATCACTCATAGTACATACATTCAGAGACAAGCACTATTAAGATTTTCAGTGGTATATTTATCAGGACTCTTCTTTTGCAAGTGAGCTTAGGAAAGAAGGGACCGACTGATGTGGCACTCAAACACAAACCACAGGAAAGGCTAGGGTCTAACTTAACTCAGGCCTAACTCAAATTGATCGATTCTGTATTGCTTCATTCTTTCAGACCAGCCTTTTGTATAAGACTAGAAAACAGAGCCACTGATAGCTTCCCATCTTTACTACCAGAGAAGGACAAGGCTTTCTTTTCTTAGTTCACATTAATTTCTGATTGGCTGTATTTGGGCTGTAGGCTCTCTTGTTCCCCACATGCCCTAAGGCCAGAGGTCTTAAGGTGCTGTGATTAATAGGTCCTAGTAGAGCTAAAGCCTTCTGAAGGTAGTACCTCTTGATAGGTCAGTATTTTATTTACTTTCTCCCTTAGATAAGATTCATTAAATACCAAGTTTTAGTATTTAAATCAAATTTTGGTCAAAAATGTATAGTTACGAATAATTAAAGGTGTATATTTTAAGATAGCAGTATCATAGTCAGTGATAACTGAGAAACTTCCATTTCTGGACTTATTAAATAAATGTTAAATTGAAGAGAACTAGAAAATTCATTTGCATTAGATTTACATCAGGATGTATATATGATCTAAACCACACAATCATCTGTTATCATTAACTAAATTCCGGACTTTATTTGGATGTCACTAATGTAATTTATCTAATCAGGATACATGAGTACTAATTACATTTATTGTGTTCATTTTTAAAATAATAAATTAAGATCAGAGAGTAATTTGGCTTGACTGGGATCACGATGGCTTTGTTTAGATAAACGATACATATTTCCTCCTCGTCTTTATGTTTAAATATGAATAATTGTGATTTACCTAAATAAATTCCAAGGTCTCAAAGGTAACACTCATTAAATTTCTTTTTATTATTTAATTGTGGCTCCCTAATAGTTATATCTAAAAGGCTTTAATCTTTTGCTAAATTTTTAAGGGAGCAATCAGCATCAATGATCGCACTATACCTCAGCCGCCTATTCTTCAGCTTTCAGTGGAGAAGCTGAGCAGGGATGGGGCCTTTCTCATGGATGCAGGTTCTGTGAGTAGTCTTGACTTCTCTCTGTACACTACTACCCTCATTCCTCTTAGTTTCTCTCTTAACAGATTATGTATTATTTAATCTATATAGTTTTGTATTTGCCGCCTTCTCCTCCATAGTCTCCTTGCATGAGGAGCATATAATGTCCTGTCATGGTAAATAGTAGTTATCATTACTTTAGTTGGAGCCTATACAGTCTCAGTAAACTAACTTCCCTTTTTGATCTTTTAAAACACAGTCAGTGGTTAAAGGTTAAGTCAACATCTCACTGTTAAGCTGTATCTCAAAATAATTTTCTTCCTCTCTCCAGGTACTAATGCTTTGGGTTGGAAGAAATTGTGGACAGAATTTTCTCAGCCAAGTTCTAGGAGTTGAAAACTATGCATTAATTCCACAGACCATGGTAAGATTGTGTAATTATAGTGATTGTGGTATGCTTAAAAGGCGTTTCAAATGATGGCAAAAACATGAACATCCTATTTTGAAATCATAACTGTATTTTAGAGGCATTCTTTAGGTTATTTTGCATTTTTGACTTGCTTGCTCTTATACGTGTATACTATTTTAGTGAGAAAGTAATGAACGTAGTTAATGGCCAAAAAAAGTTTGCTGCTGTTGGCAGCAGTTGGCATTAGTGTTAGGGCTCTTCTGTTTCTCTGTTTTGTGTTTTTTGCAAGTGATTTCATTGTTCTTTGGCAGAGTCCCTTTAACTGCTGCTTTAGAATAAGAACTAAGCCAACTGCCACACAAGCCAACGACTTGTGACCAATATCAGTTGGATTTATATTGATTATTGGAGAATGTAATACTGGACTCTGTCACCCACTCTGTAACCTTGAATAAGTCATTAAAAGCCTCATTTGTAAAAATAAGAGCGCTGTTCCCTATGGAGGAATACTTGAAACAACGCATGAGAAAGCACATGTTAAATCTATGTAACATTTGGATAATTGTGAATTTTAAAGTTAGAATTAATTATAACATGGTCTTATTTCATGTCATACTTTTGGGTTTCAACTAGTTTGTCACCAACTTTGGAATATATTTTATGTCCGCATCTTGGTCATATTTATGGGCTTAACTTCATTTATAGAACTCATTAGGAGATTTATGTATTTAAAAGACAAAGGGTTCTATCTAGGATAAGCATTAGCTTAATGGCTGATCTGGGTGACTAGGCACTGTAGGTAATGAGATAAGAAATTGTTATATTTGTAATAACTGTCTGAATGGATCAGTTAATTCTAGATGTCATAATAAACAGAAGATAAGAGGTAGCATATTCTTCTAGATCAGTGTCTGACAAACTAGGCCTAAGGAGGCCTGCCACCTGTGTGTGAATAAAGTTTCAGTGGAGCATGCTGCTGCTGCTGCTGCTAAGTCGCTTCAGTCGTGTTCGACTCTGTGAGACGCCATAGCCGGCAGCCCACGAGGCTCCCCCGTCCCTGGGATTCTCCAGGCAAGAACACTGGAGTGGGTTGCCATTTCCTTCTCCAGTGCATGAAAGTGAAAAGTGAAAGTGAAGTCGCTCAGTTGTGTCCGACTGTTCGCGACCCCATGGACTGCAGCCTACCAGGCTCCTCTGTCCATGGGATTTTCCAGGCAAGAGTACTGGAGTGGGTTGCTATCAGTGGAGCATAGCCATGTCCATTTGCTTACAGTATATAGTCTGTGGCTGCTTCAGTGGAACAGTGCCAGAGTTGAGAAGTTACAACAGAGCAAATGACCTGCAAGCCTGAAATATTTATTATCTGTTCCTTTAAAAAGTCTGCCTACCCTTTAGGGGTAGGGAGAAAATTGTTGTATGTAGAATCTTAGGCTCCTCCCTAGACCTCCTATATCAATTGCAGTTCAGTAAGATCCTCAGGTGATTCATATACAAGATAAAGTTTGAAAAGTATTATAGATAATTTAGAATAAGTTGTATATTGCTGGTTTTTGTTTAATAGACAGACCTTCCAGAACTTGATACACCAGAATCTGCCAGAACAATAGCTTTCATCTCTTGGCTTAGAGAGCAGAGACCATTTTACCCAATACTTTATGTAATAAGGTAAGTTGAATTTGTCATTTGTCAATACTAAAGCAGTTTGCTTGGCTTTGCAAGGAAACCTTTGAGTTGAATCATAGGTATGTGTAACCTATTGCAAACTCTTTAGAAGGATATAGAAAAAAAAATTGTATTTTCAATAAATAGTACAAGTTAGTAGTATTAAGTTATGCTTTATATCCATTTATTAGCAAAATAGATGTCAAAGCTTTGTGACAAATCCACTGTTTATTTTACTATTACATTTTGTCTAATATTATAAATATTTGTCTTTTATTCCTAAGGGATGAGAGTCCGATGAAAGCAAACTTCCTTCAAAACATGGTAGAAGACAGAACAGAATCTGCATTATCATATTATGAATTCCTCTTGCATATACAACAGCAAGTGAATAAATGAACAAATGAAGATACTCGACTTAATAATTTCAAAGGAAAGTCACAATAACACAGAACACCTGAAAGTGTGTAATACCTTCCTTTCCTGTTAGGTTTGTGGACTAATGTGATGATTATATGTTCTCACTGTGATTTCAACAAACTGTAGCAAATGAACACAGCGGAGAATCAAACATGCAACTCTGAAATACTGTATTTTTCAAATCAAAATATATCTGCATATGATTGATCACACAAATGACCTTTATTCTTTGCTGCCAATTATGTTTGAGTTGTTATGGATTGAAGTAAGACAGTATCGCAGAGGCAAAGTGCATTTTGTAAAATAAAGACTTCTGTGTTCCAAATGTATATTTCTCATTTTTTTTCTGAATTTTTGGCTGCTACATTTAAAACCTCACAAGATTAAATGTTGCGGGGAAGTTACAAATCCATTGATAATGATCTTTTTAAAATAAAAAGATTTTTGAAGTAAATCATATGTTGGAAAACTAGTATCCATCCCCCAGAGTTTTGCTTTCTTTTTTTAAAGGAAGAAAAAGGATCATCATGTTAACTAAAACTAGAGTAAATCAACTCTAGTCTAGCTTGAGAAGAATATGAAGTGATACAGTCAAGCTTTGTCAGTATTCTGTATACTTGAAGAACAAAGTCACTGATCTGGAGTGAAAACTGTTAAGAGGTTTTCTGATTTGACTGCAGAAGACTTGGTTGGACACTGTCTTATTCTGCAGTGAAAAAAATCTGAGCTGTCTTCATAAATACGCTGGGACTGGCAATAGTAGGGAGATGAGAAACTTAGTTATCTTGATCCTTTAAGTGGGTTTTATTTGGTACATTTCTGCTCTGTGATGTATAATATAAAAGCATTATATTGGTGAAATGAGTATGAATGAAAGAAATTAAAGATTTCTTAAATGCTGTCTCAAATTCATCAGTAACATTTTCTAAGGAGTTTTATAATTGAATTGGAAGTTGCTCATAAGATTTATTCTTAACATTAAAACTTAATAAAGCACGAATGCCACTGTTTGGTTTAGTGAATATTAAGATCACACAAATCCGATATATGGAGATGATAAAAGAAACTTGATTTCTGAACATGCTCAAGATACTGCTTTTTGATTTGGCCAGAGAAATAGTAAAAACTATTAAGTGAATTTTGTTTACAAATAGGGAAATTATACATCTGTATATTTAAGGTGGTGTGATAGAATATCTTTAAAAAGAGTTTGGTCCAGTTTTCACAGATTCATTTTGTCTTGTATGAACATTTTGAAGTAAAAGTTGTTCATGAGTAGTACTTGATGAAAAGATTTTTGTTTCTTTGTTTTAATGGATTAGAAAAATGTGTTTACAATCTTGATCTTACATGATCACCAGTGAAATAGTAACTTTCAGGTTTACATCAATATGAGCTGACTTTAACTGAATCGTTTTGGGTTAGGGAAGAAATAGGTCCCACTAGAGTATATACTACTGCTTGCCAGCCAGATCAGAATAATTGTGTTCTATAAAAATATTATCTCCCTGAAGCAGTGTTAAGGTTTATTTTCAGTTTGCAAGTGATACATTGAACTGGAAATTTTCTTGAAAGCTGCTTCCTTTATTAGGAAGCAATTTTCAAATTATAGCTAATTAGAATACATTTCTATTTTCCCCTCCTCTAAAGAAACTGAGAGTCATTATTATGCACTGATGTTTCTTAAAATTACTAAAATTCTGTTCATAATGTGAATTTTAAATGTTGATATTGTAGGTCCTTTTTTAATAGTAGTAATAAATCTTCCAGAGGGGAAAGTTTGTGCTCCTAGGGACAGTAATCTTCCTCGTGCCTCACTTTCATCCCTAAGTGGGTATGACTCTTGTTATTACCACATGCTTTGTTGGTATATTTCACAAATTTACTTTAAAAAAATTATTTTAGATATTGCATAACATGTGCAATCCAGAATAATTTTATAATAGCCAGGTCATAAAAAACATAACTTTATTAAGAATTCACAATATTTGTTCTCCCAGTAATGAGGGAATGAATGAATCTTTTGGAGATATTGATATTAAGCAATTATTTTTTGCAATATTGAATGTGTTACTTTAGTTTTTTTTTTTTAAGTAGGGCACTACCTGCTATCTCATCTTGTATTACTTTTTGATGTAAAGCAACTAATATTTACACTATGCCATATTTTTTTTATTGTAGTTGTAAATTATGAAAGATCCTTGAATTTTCTACAGATCTACAACTACTAAAGTAATTGACAAGGGCAATCTTGGTATTTAAATCTGAGTGGCAGTTCTACCATAAAAAGTACTCTATTTTTCTAATTTCTAGGATTTTTAAAATAACATTTCTGTAAGTCTGGCACATTAATACTTCACTCAAGCTGTACCATTTATTTAGTTTGCCTATATTTCGTTGTTTTAATTTAATGTAATGTATTGAGTCTAATAGACTGTTTTACAATAATTAGAATAAAAGATTTTTCTTCTAATCAAAGATGCATAACAGCTGTTATCTAGGGGACCACCAAATGTGATTTCAGGATTTTGTTAACTATTACAAGTATAATCCTTATGTAGAAATTTTAATTTTGTAAAGTAGTGTATAATATTGTAACATTAAACTCTTGTTTTCAAATTCAAATCTGTATTGGTCTTCAATGTGCTGTGTTAAATCTTGCTTCTCTGAAATGTTAGAGACAAGATGTCTTCCTTTTTACAGTTTGTAATTCTCACTGTTTTTTTCCTGTAAAAGAAAAAGTCATTTGTAACCCATGCAAATAATCGTTTGAATTGTGCTAACTTATCGATTTGGCTATTCAATAAAGTTAATTGAAAGAGCTTCATACTGTGGTTATGTATTTAAATTGACATGAATAACTTGACAGTCACTGAGTAGTTCTATGTTGTACATCCAAATTAAGTCAATGGAAAAATACTGTTGAAGAGGCTTTAAACCTATGTCAGAATCTGGGATTTCATAATCCTAATTCTAGATGCTCACTCTTCAAGAACAGCTAAGTTTAAAATTCTAGATTGAAAGGGTTTTAAATGGTTTATTTTTTAATTCTCAGTATGTTTAAGGTACTACTCTATTTGTGTCCCTTTTGTTACTGATATGATGCCTACTGTAAGTCTAATTTTCATTTGAAAGATAATGTTAGCTCTTACGATTTTTCTTTTATCCTTAATATGCTATAGTTGTAATAGTTTTACTCGTTGTTGTGTTTAGTTGCTAAGTAAGTAGTGTCTGGCTCTTTTTGATCCCATGGACTGTAGCCGTCTGTCCATGCGATTTCCCAGGCAAGAGTACTAGAGTGGGTTGCCATTTCCTGCTCCACAGGATTTTTTCGACCCAGGAGTCAAACCTGTGTCTCCTGCGTGGCAGGAGGATTCTTTACCATTGACTTGCCTGGAAAGCCCAGTAGTTTCACTACTCTGAGTTTATTGTTTATCCTGCTTGTTTTTCAGTGCACACTTTAATCTGGAGATCCTTGTCTACTTTCAATTCTACAAAATTCTGGCTTTTTAAAATTTTATTTTTAAAAACTAGGTATAATTGACATATAAAGTTATTTTAAGTTTTTGCTTCGGTTATTCCCTCTATTCTTTACCTTCAGAATTCCTTTATGATGTATGTTTTTACTAATTCTGCTTGTGACTATGTCCATTTGAAGCTTAATCTCATCTATTGAATTTTATATTTGTGTAACATTTTTGATTAATTTCTGCCTATTTTGTTCAGTAATGTATTAAAACTGTTCTATAAAATTCTGGGGATGGCTTTCCTAGTGACTCAGACGGTAAAGAATCCGCTTGTGATACAGGAGATCTGGCTTCAATCCCTGGGTTGGGAAGATCCCCTGGAGAAGGAAATGGCCCCACTCCAGTATTCTTGCCTGGAGAATCCCATGGACAGAGGATCCTGGCAGGCTACAGTCCATGGGGTCACAAAGAGTCAGACACGACTGAGCAACTAACACACATAAAATTCTGGAGTGAATTCCAATTCTGATTTTTAATTTGGGTGGCAGAATTTAAATGTTTGTTAGAATGTTTGTTTTTCATGTTTCTTAGAATTTGGATTTCTAGGCTCATTTGCAGAGAAGGCAATGGCACCCCACTCCAGTACTCCTGCCTGGAAAATCCCATGGATGGAGGAGCCTGGAAGGCTTCAGTCCATGGGGTTGCTGAGGGTCGGACACGACTGAGCGACTTCACTTTCACTTTTCACTTTCATGCATTGGAGAAGGAAATGGCAACCCACTCCAGTGTTCTTGCCTGGAGAATCCCAGGGACGGGGGAGCCTGGTGGGCTGCCGTCTATGGAGTCGCACAGAGTCGGACACGACTGAAGTGACTTAGCAGTAGCAGTATCAGCAGGCTCATTTGATTGAGAGGGTTATTCTTTTCAGTTTAGCACATCTCTCTCTGTCCAAGCTTTCTGTCTCCCTGTCTGTGGGTTTTCTAGTTGCATTTTCCAAAAACCAGGGCTATTGGTGATGTTTCAGGGCTCCTGTTATGCAGTGATTTGAGGATATCACCACTCTAGTCACCAACAGTGGGAAATCAACAGCCCTGTCTTCTGCTTTTCTATTTATTAAGCTGAAATCCAATAGAAAATGATATTTTGAATATTCTTCAGGGAGGGCAGACCTCATATCTTGCCTGGAGAATCCCATGGACAGAGGAGCCTTGCAGGTATAGCCTATACAGTTCATAGGGTTGCAAAGAGTGGGACACGACTGACACGACTTAGCAGGCACAGACAGACCTCAAGCAGTGAGTTTGTCCTGTCCATCCCAATGTCTCATGTGGAACACTTTGAGTTCCTCTTACACATAGATTGTGCCATCACTGCCTGTTTCTGGATCTGTAGCCCAACAGGCACCTGTCTAGCTACACTGTGCTATGTTTCACATACTCAGATCTGCTGAGATGTTTCTCTTGTTTTTGAGGTCCTATTTTTTTCCCTTTATGTTTTTAAATGTTACTGATTGCTGTGTGTAGTAGAGAGGTGTCCAAGCATGAACTTACTGCCAACTTTTAACCCCAGAATCTGAATTATTTTATTACTTATGACTCAATCTGTTCAGCTTTGTAGCTACAGTTAGTCAATAAAGTATTAATATTACCTACCTTAACAATGCTAGGGTCAAATAAAAATTACATAAAACTCATTGAAATGCCAAGTTTTGACACTTTCTCTAAAAGAAACATTTGTGCACCTATGCAGGTAAATTTAGTGCTGTCAGTGCTAGGCATGGGGTAAAATTGGTCAAATTTTTTTTAATGGGGAAAAAACATAGATTTTAAATATTTTTAAAGGAAAAGAAATCAAGATATAACACATACAAAAATTAAAGATGGATGTGGACTTGCCCTTGTAAAGTAAGGGAGACAAGAATTAAGTATGTACATCACTTAGCAAGGAATCATACCACTGAGAAGCACTAGGAAACTTAGTAACTATGGAAACCTCATAGAGAAATAGTTTCCCAGAAATAAGCATGTAATATGAAATCTTGACCCTTTAAATTCTTAGCTGACTTCATCAGCATCATACATCAACACATCTATCTAAATCAAAATATTAACTTGGTGTCTATATGCTATCACAAATGAAAAAAAAAACCCGTTTACCCTGGAATTGTATTTGTTTATTTTGCCATGAGACCTTAGTTCCCCAACTAGCAATTGAACCCACACCCCCTGAAGTGGAAGTGGAGTGTTAACCACTAGACTGCCAGGGAAGTCCCCAAATTGTAATTGATCCTGACTCATCAGGACTCTATCTTCTGCACATTTATTACTAGGAATTAATTATTTCAATTGTAGAATTTTTAAAAGCACAGTCTGGGCCTCAGAGATGTAGATCTGAACAGATATGCAAGGAAACCTTTTCTAACGCTTTAAAATTACTAACTAGGGCATGTCCCTGGAGATTCAGCTATCATCCAAAGAGGAAATGTTCAATTTCAATATTTATACTTGAGCTCCTTTTTTGTTGAATCCAAAAAAACATTGCCGTTTGTTTTTACACTTTTTTTCAAAATCCTTCTCTGTCTGGGACAGGGTCAAGTGACTGAACAGTTTAAAACAGTATTTTATTACCTTCTATCTAGTCAGGGTTTCACGGGCTTCCTGACTTGGAGCAAGCTCAGGTAGCAGGCTTCCTTGCAGGGGACACTGCAGGGGACACACTGGGCTGCTTCACCCTCTGCAGCCTCAGATGGGATCTGACCATGGCATCCTCTCAAGAGGGATTCAGTTCACTCATTTACTCATTCACTTAGTCGTTACTGCACACCAGGGCTGCATTACGACTTTTGTGGGCTGTAGGTACTTTGTTTTTGTGGGCTCCTTCCTCTATAAAAGCACACTTAAAATTATACTTAATGACTGTGTCAGTATGATAATGCCTACCATCCAGGCTGGATTCATCATTATATATAAATTATCACTACATTTTCCTTCTCATTTAAAACAAGTTCAAACTAAACTAATTTATTTAGAAACAAAGAAAATAAACTTATGGTTACCAAAGAGGAAAAGGTAGGGGAGGAAAAGTAATGGAGTTAACAGATGCACACTTTCATATATAAAATTGATAAACAGCCAAGATTTACTGTATGGCACAGGGAACTGTATTTGGCATCTTATGCTACTGCTACTGCTAAGTCACTTCAGTCGCGTCCGACTCTGTGCGACCCCAGAGACAGCAGCCCACCAGGCCCTGCCGTTCCGGGGATTCCCCAGGCAAGAACACTGGAGTGGGTTGCCATTTCCTCCTCCAATGCAGGAAAGTGAAAAGGGAAAGTGAAGTCGCTCAGTCTATCCGACTCTTAGCCTACCAGGCTCCTCCATCCATGGGATTTTCCAGGCAAGAGTACTGGAGTGAGTTGCCATTGCCTTCTCCGTTTGGTATCTTATAGCAAACTATAATGGAAAAGAATAATTTTAAAAAGAATAGAGGGAAGTATATATGTATATGTGTGTACATACCAAAGAAGCCTAAATAGTTTTATATCTTTATAAAACTCATTGAAAATGCCAAGTTTTGACACTTCCTCTAAAAGAAAAATTTGTGCAACTATTCAGGTAAACTTAATCTAGTGCTCTCAATGCTAGGCATGGGATAGAGTGGTCAAATTTTTTTAAATGGTGGAAAAATTAAAGATTTATAAAGGAAAAGCAAAAAATAACATACACAAAAATTTTTTAAATGGAGGTGGACTTGCCCTTGTAAAGTTCTGATACCGGGAAATTTTTCTTGAGCTATGCCAGAGCCCTTTGGCCTTGCCATGCTCAGTTGCTTCAGTTGTGTCTGACTCTCTGTGACCCCATGGACTGTAGCCTGCCAAGCTCCTCTGTCCATAAAATTTTCCAGGCAACTGGAGAGGGTTGCCATTTCCTACTCCAGAGGATCTTCCCCGCCCAGGGAGCAAACCTACTTGTCTCCTGTATTGGAATGCAGATTCTTTACCACCGTACCACCTGGGAAGCCCATCATATATACATACATATGGTGGCTCGGATGGTAACCAATCTGTCTGCAACGGGGGAGACACAGGTTCAATCCCTGGGTAGGGAGGATCCCCTGGAGAAGGACATGGCTACACACTCTAGCATTCTTGCCTGGAGAATAGCATGGACAGAGATGCCTGGCAGGCTACACAGAGTTGGAAAGGACTGAAGGACTAATACTTTCATATATATATATATACCAATTACTTTGCTGTATACTGGAAACTAACACAATCTTTGCTTCAATAAAAAATTCAAATTAAAACATTTTCTTGGGCCCCTATTGTATGCTGTCAACATGGCGTAATGGATAAGGCACTCCTGTTGAGGGCCCACACTGTTCTAAGAGCTGTAGCCCTATGCAAGAACACATTGATTGTCTTCATGGAGCTTATGTTTTACGAAGTGGGAAGCAGATAATAAAAGTACATTCAGCTCGAGAGTCAGTTATAATTGTTAAGGACAAAGGGCAGATAAGGAGAACAGAGTGTTGAGTTGGGGCGACAACATAGAGTGGACAGAGAAGGCTTCACTGGGAAAGTCTTAATCAAAACAGGCATGCATTTGGTAGAAGCACTGCTGAAGATGAGGAATCAGCACTAAGAACAAATCCCAGCGACAAAGCTGCATAAAGCGTCGCTCTCGAAGTTACGTATTCTCGACGCCTCAAAGCGAGCCCGAAGAAGGTCACTGGAAACCAGTGCCTGCCACTGCAGACTCCATTTTGCTTCCTGGCATCATGTAGGAGGAGTCTATTCCTTGATCACACGTTTCCAGTGGGTCAGACTGGATGCCGGGTTTCTTCACCTCCGGGTGAACGGCAACGGGGCCCGGTGGCGGGGGAGGAGCATTGAGGACCAGCCCAGGTGGGAGGAATTAGAGCGGCCAAGGATGCCCTCACTCAAGATGGCGGCGCAAATCTCGCGCTTGGTCCCGACAGGCAGCGCGCCCGTTTACGCTGCATATGCGGCCCTGCGCTCTGGGGGGCGGGTCCACAGCGGTAGGGGCACGCGCGGCCTGCGGCCCAGTCTGAAGTCTTGGGCGCCGCGGCTGCCGCTCACGTCATTGTCACTACTCCTGGACAGTGGAGGGGAAGATGGAGCCGGTGACCGACAGCGGGGACCGGCCGGGGGCCCCGGCTGCCTCAGGCCTGTCGGCTTCCCAGCGTCGGGCGGAGCTGCGGCGGCGAAAGCTGCTCATGAACTCGGAACAGCGCATCAACCGGATCATGGGCTTTCACAGGCCGGGGAGCGGCGCGGGTGAGAACCTCCGTTCCCCATAGTTTCCTGTCATCCCTTTTGAGTCTTGGGGATCATTCTTCCTTTCCCTCCTCCACCCCTAGACTTTTCTGACCAAGCCCTGCTCTGTGACCTCTCCTCGGACCCCGCCCCTTTGATGAGGTCCCAGGTTCTCACTTCTTCACCGCAGGAAGTTTCTCGTTTTTCTCAGTTTTCCGCCGCAAACTGCAATGCTCTCGATCCTGAGACCCTCTGCCGTGGTATACCCTATGCGCACTAACTCTGAGGCGGCCCCAACACCACCCCCCCGTCACCCCCTCGCCTCTCTTGAAGGGCGCACATTTTATTCCCAGACTGCTCTACCTACCGTGCCCGTCAGGAAGATTGCCTGCCTTTCTTCCCCTTGTAAATGCTTTCCCTTCCAGTGCCTTCCCTAGCGTCTGCCTTCTTTTTGTTCTCTCGGCCCCCATGAGCTTGTCTTTAATTGAACTGCCCCTCTAGTTCGTCCGACGTGAATCACGGCCCCATATCCTGGTGTCTGTGCGGTGCCCTCGACACCGTCATCTGCAGGCCTTCTTAAACAAGTGATAAAAATTGGAGCGACCATTCTTTAGAGACCCAACAAGGGAAACATGCCCATCTGAGGCCTTATCTCGTAATGTGCAGAGATTGATAGGAATGATGTCAGAAACTGCCTTCAACACTGAAAGGAGTTCCTCATTTCTCCCCCAGTGACATGTACAATGGGTTTCTGAAAAAAAAAATTTTTCCCCCCTGTATTTACTGTACACTCTTAAATTTCTATTTAGTGTTGCCTCTAATATTTGGCCTTCAGTCACTGGCTGCAAGTTCCTTAGATCCTTGTGACTTTTGCTCTGTGGGGCTTTAGCTATAACTGAATTTTTAAACAGTTAACAGATTTGCCACTGAAAACTGCAAAGAGAGGTAAGAGCCGTATTTCAAATTCTAGAACAATTGTTAGGAGACACATTTTCTCCTTTAATGGTTAATAGCAGAATATTCTTTCCCAAAGCATTTTCTTTGTTCTTTTGCTTTGAGATTTTTATTTAATCTGTCATTAAAGGTTCCCCCCAACCTTTGTTTTGTTTTAAACCGGAATAGCATCCTAAAAGTGCTGAAGTACCTTCTAATGTCTCCTAGATGACAGTAGAAGGGTTACACAAACCGGTAGGATGTGCCACACCCTATGCTGATCGGTTCTGGATTCAGAAATGTAATATTAAAAATAGTGGTTTTAGAAAATCTCCGTTCCTAACTCTTTCCCAACTTGTCTATTAGCTTTATCTTCTGTCCCCAAAGTTTGGGTTATATCCTCTGAAAGAATACTCTCTGACATTTTGTTTGTGTGTGTAGAGGAAGGAATTTGTTTCTTTATGAAGGATCAGTATTAATTCAGAGGCTGCCAAATTTTAGCTCTAGTGGCATATTTTTAAATATTAACAAGAAAGATGTTGTCCAGTATGTAATACTTAAGGCTTCTAAATTTCTTTTCTCAGAAGAAGAAAGTCAAACAAAATCAAAACAGCAGGACATTGATAAACTGAACTCCCTCACCATTCCTTCGGTTTCAAAGCGAGTAGTGCTGGGTGATTCAGTCAGTACAGGACCGTCTGACCAGAGTGGAGTGGCCGAGGTAAAGGGGACTCAGCTGGGAGACAAACTGGACTCCTTCATTAAACCTTCTGAGTGCAGTAATGATATAAGCCTTGAGCTCCGGCAGCGGAACAGAGGGGACCTGACAGCCGACTCTGTCCAGAGGGGTTCTCGCCACGGCCTGGAACAGTACCTCTCCAGATTTGAAGAAGCAATGAAGCTAAGGAAACAGCTGATTAGTGAAAAGCCCAGTCAAGAAGATGGAAATACAACAGAAGAATTTGACTCTTTTCGAATATTTAGATTGGTGGGCTGTGCTCTTCTTGCCTTTGGAGTTAGAGCTTTTGTTTGCAAATATTTGGTAAGAAACAGTGGAAAATGAAAATTGGTTATAGTGATGAGTGCTTTTAATCCATAAGATTCATTTCTAATATGAATGTAATATTTGTGATCCATGTGACTGTTTGGAGATGTGTTATAAACTGCTGTTTGCCTTAGGTACAGAATGAAGTGTTCCAGTTAAATACAGAGCCTGATGATAATGCTAAAATTTTCTTGTATGCCAAGTACCATTCTAAGTGCTTTACATACATTAATTTGTTTAACCTCATCCTTATGAGCCAGGTATCTTTTGAATCTGTTTTGTAGATGAGGGAATGAAGACTCAGGTGAAATCATTTGTCCAGGGTTACATTACAACTGGGATTGTGACAACTGGGATTAAACCCAGGCAGTTTCATTCCAAAACCAGAGGGTAAATTACCTACACATCCTATATATTAATTACCGCTTTTCGGATAACTTGAAATACTAAAATACAGTTTTGGTCCTGAACGTGATGTAATGTTTTTAGGGTTCAGAGGCATTCAGCATTTTATAATGTTGTACTGTTACCATAACCGCAGTCCATCACGTACCCTCAGATGCCAGTGGCTGTTCTGAAAGGTAGGATGTGTTTTACTGTTTACAGTATGTGAAGAAAAGAAAAAGCACAACTTATATTCAGTGTCTTGGTCTTTGAGGTGTTTCCATGCAGTAGACATTTTAAGAAAACCTACCAAGTACCAGGCACATAAATAAACTTTCAGATAATTAAGGTTAATGTTATTAAGCAAAAAAGTCTTTAAAAGTCTCTCTTTATGCCAGTTTTTTCTTAAAGAGAATTCTGTTGAACAGATTTTTTTTTTCTGATGATAAATTTTCATTGTAGCTTTCAGTATTTAGTGAGATGCAGAGCTGCTTTTTTTCTTTTTTATCTAAAGGCCTCTGCACTTCCATGTTTTTTAAAATTATGTCCTATTTTTGTGCCTCATTTTGTTTGAGGTTTTTTGGGTTTCTGGACTTTTTTCTTGCTGTCGGATTTTCAGCTGTTAATCACTGCTCTTACTATGCTTCCATTTAGTAATGCTTGCTCCTTTACTCCCTTCATGATATTTTAGTTTTAGAAATAAATGTAACTGAAGTATTATTTTGATATTTTCTGTTTTATTGTGTGAGAAGCGAGATAACCAAGCTATTTTATCTGTAATACAAACACCTCATTATTTGAGGGCCAGAAATGAATTCGTTTCTTGCCCCAAAGTGTGACTGAGGTATGTATGGCATCTGTTGCGAGTATTGAGCCTTTTAGATGTGCTTTCAAATTGTCAGGTAAATACCTCTAGATGAGAGGGATGTTTCTGCATGATGCATTATACATCAGTGGCCACCAAACACTTTAAATTACTTAAAAGGTCAATTTTTGAGAGAGAGGCATTTTGGGGAATATTGAAGGAGTATCCTCCCTCATAAAACATGAGAAACATGCTTTATGTTAAGGAAATCACACCTCTGTATTTGTCACCGTTTTGCAGAAACAAGACTGCTTTCAGCCACTAAAATTAAATTTTTATTACAGTTTTTTTGCTTGGAATTTTATCACTGCTGTTAGTCTGATTTATTGTGATTTGAATGATTATGTTGGAAATATGTAACTTTATCTTCTATCTTCACAGTCCATATTTGCTCCATTTCTTACTTTACAACTTGCATACATGGGACTATACAAATATTTTCCCAAGGTAAATTAATTTTTTTTCTAAATTGGGTGATATATTTAGATTGATTAATGACTAGATGATTTTAAGAACTTTTAAAAAAGTATTTATACTTATGGTTTAAATCAGTGCTATTCAGATTTGTTTGGCTCACCACTGTGGATCTTCAAACTATTTGTTTCTGTTTGTACCAAGTTCAGTTCCAAAAGTAATTAGAAACTTTTATAGCAATTTGGCATTACTGTAACATTTTTATTGTATTTTACAAAAAATGTTAGTCCACGATGGACTGGGGGGAAAGCCTCATTACAGAGTTTGAATAGTACTTGTCTAAGAAAGTGTTTAACTTAATTACTTAGTAAATTTAGTAATACATTTTGTTTCTAATAGCGGAAGTTAATTTAAAAATGGCTTCAGTTATCTTCAGTTAGTGTGGTCCTTTCTGAGCACTTAATAACAGTGCACTTTATCTTTAATGCCAAGGGTCTGATAACTTGCAAAACACACTTGGCCATACTTAGCAGAATTATGAGGAGTATCAGTGTGGACCTGGTCTACTTGACTATAGTTATACTATGGGACTTGGCTTGCCAGTAAGATAAGCTTATTTGAGTAATTGTGTTTTGTGTGAGATTTTTGCTAAAAAATGGCTACTTGACTGTTTGCTTGAAGTGAAGTGAAGTGAAGTCGCTCAGTCATGTCCGACTCTTTGCGACCCCATGGACTGTAGCCTACCAGATGCCTCCGTCCCTGGGATTTTCCAGGCAAGAATACTGGAGTGGGTTGCCGTTTCCTTCTCCAGGAGATCTTCCCAACCCAGGGATTGAACCCGGATCTCCCGCATTGCAGGCAGACGCTTTACCATCTGAGCTGCAATGCACTGATAGACCTCATGTGTGTGTTTAATAGATCTGAAGCATATTTTTGAGGGGTCATGTAGTCAAATACTCAAAGTAAGAGTAAAGAAGGACAAGTAATTTCGTTTTTTAATTGAAATGTTTTTATGATATAAATATATATATATTTATTGATCCTTTCCAAGAATGTAGTTTTAATTCAAACATTTGTTTAAACGTTTGCTCTTGAAACATTGATTTTAGTTTTCCAGTAGCACAAGTTTGGAAGCAACCTAAATGTCTACTAATAAGTGACTCGTTTAAAAAAATTATGGTGTATCCATTCAGAATGATAAAGGTCTCCATGTGCTGATAATGGTAGCCTGTCAAGAAATACTAAGATAAAAATATAGACCAGCATCTATAGTATACTCCTTTTTTTGTAAAAAGGAGGAAAATTATATGTATTTGATTTTGCTTGTATATGTGTAAAGAAACTCTGGAAGAATATTACATGAAATTATTAGCAGTGGTTATTTATGATAGAGTGTGTATTGGTTACTAGTGAAATGGGTGAGTGAAAAGGGAAATTACTGTACAATATTCTTTTAACAAAACATTTTGCTGTAACAGGTCTCAACAGAAAAATTGAAAGAATTATGCAGTTAACACCCATTTAGTTACCACCTAGATTCTGTAATGAAAATTTCATTGTATTTATCATATATTTACTCAGTTTTCTACACATCTGCAATGCATCACTTTTTAAAAATACATCTTTCTTTTTTTGGTGCATTATAAAGTATGTTGTAGATGAAGACATCAGCATATTTTTGCATTACACATTTCAGCTTACATATCAACGAAAATTCAGTGTTTCTTTATGGTTCTTTTTCTTTGTTTTGAGGTAAATTTTTCATACATTGAAATGCTCAAGTCTTTATTATACCTTTAATGAGTTTTGACAACCTGTGAAACCCAAATCCTTTCAAGATTTAGAACATTACTGTCAGGAAGTTCCACCATGCTCTTTTCTAGGCAGTCCCAGCCCCCGTACCATGAAGGTCTGATTTTCTTTTACCTACCATAGATTAATTTTAGCTGTTTTAGCACTTAATATAAATGGGATTGTTCAGTACATACTTCTTCATGCAAGGCTTCTTTCATTCTACATTGTATTTTTGAGATTCATCCATATTGTTGAGTGCATCAGTAGAATCATTGTCTTTTTTTTTCTGAGTAATACTCCATTGACTGAGTATATCCACTTATTTATCTAATTTTCCATTGATGGGCATGACTAAAGAAACCTAAGAACTTTCTTGAGTGAGTTTTTTGTGGACATAAGTTTTGATTTCCCGTGGATAACTACAGCTTTTTATATTAAAAAATTTTTTGCAATAAAAAATTTTTATTGGATTGGATTTGGTGATACCGAATCATTAAATGAAAATTCAGCCTTGAATCTCTTAAAGAATGAGACTAGAAAATTATACTAGGAAATAAATGTTTAATGAATAAATGTTTGTATCTTATTGCATAGGCTCCTCATGACTCAAGTGGTAAAGAATCTGCCTGCAGTGCAGGAGACACAGGAGATGAGGGTTCGATCCCTGGTTTGGAAAGATCCTTAGAGAAGGAAATGGCAACCCACTCCAGTATTCTTGCCTGGAAAGTCCCATAGACAGAGGACCCTGATGGGCTACAGTCCCTAGGGTCACAGAGTTGGATATGACTAAGCTTGTGCGCACATGCGCGCACACATCCTATTACATATGAAATCGAATGTGAATTCTTTGCATGGCACTTAGGCTTGACTCTACAGAATGTTCCTTTGATTCTGTTACAAATGATTGACTGTCCTCCAGAACATCTATCAGTTTTCTGACTTTTGTTGTCATGAGACTTAACCCTACAATAGGATTTATCCACTCACTTCTGCTCCTGTAAATCTTGCTCATTCTCAAATGTCTGTTTTGTTTTGTTTTGTTTTCTTTAATTTGAAGTCCTGCTTTTTAATTCTACTTCCTCCAGAAATCCTTCTCTATGCTTTATTTGTACATAAAATACTGAAGTAATTTCTATCTCCTTTGAGCCACTATAGCACACATTATCCATGCAAGTATTTATATTCTGTCTGGGAATGCTTTCCTGTTTTTGTCTTAAACTTTTGTATATATCTTAAATTATTATTTATATCCTAATCTCCAATATAGGAGGTTTTTTTAAACTTTTGATAGCAAGAATAGTGTCTTTTCCTTATTGCTGAGCAGTTTGTTCCTTTACATATTATATGATCAGTAAATGTTTGTTAATATATTGTTGATTGATGTCTTAAAACTTCATTAGCGGTTTTGAAATCAGTTAGGCAAAAATAACAGCACTGATGTTTTTTATAGAGCTTAAGTAGTCTTCTGAAAGCTGTAATATTTATTTAAGTCTTTCTCTATGCAGAGTGAAAAGAAGATAAAGACAACAGTACTAACAGCTGCACTTCTATTATCTGGAATTCCTGCCGAAGTGATAAATCGATCAATGGATACTTACAGCAAAATGGGCGAAGTTTTCACAGATCTCTGTGTCTACTTTTTTACTTTTATCTTTTGTCATGAACTGCTTGATTATTGGGGCTCTGAGGTACCATGACGCCTGCAGAACTCAGGAAGAAAAGCTTACAGAAAATAATTTCTATATTGCAGTGTCTTTAAAGGAAGAATATTGGTTTACACCTTCATGTAATTCTTTTACTTCTTGGATTTGTAAAACCATTTGATTAGGAATGGAATGAGTGGTTACCTGACTAGAAAGGATTGAGTTTGTATTAATACTGATGCGATGATTAGAATACCAGTGTCAGTAATTGATTTTTCTTGTTTGATTAGAATTCCTAGTCTACACTTTTTCCTAACTTCTTGGATTTGTGATTTATCTTTTGGGAGCTGAGCTTGTGCTTAAGAGGGCAGATGAATGTGGTCTCAGCCGGTCCCAAGAACTGCTTCTTGTATTTGTATTGTTCTGTCCTAAGAAATGGAGCCATCTTAAAAATAAAATGGAAGAACTCAAATTGTCTGTTTAGTTTGAACGTTTTAACTTCTAAGGGCTGCATAAGGTAACCATGTTGAGTCAGTATTTTCATTTTTATTCCAGCACAAATATTTAATGGAGGAAATGATTAAGATTCATACATGTGAAATTAATAGGTATTTATGAAATCTTTCCAAAAATTTTTGTTAGCAAACTTCAAAATTGGAAATTTTTACTTTTGAGTTTTCGATTTTCAGAAGTTTTTTTTTTTTTAACCAGTAGTATAGAATGAGGATGAGATGGCTGGATGGCATCACTGACTCGATGGACGTGGGTCTGAGTGAACTCCGGAAGTTGGTGATGGACAGGGAGGCCTGGCGTGCTGCGATTCATGGGGTCGCAAAGAGTCGGACGCAACTGAACGACTGATCTGATCTGATCTGATAGAATGGTTAGACATAAAAATGGGCTTTGAAAAATTTACTTAGGAATGTAACCCAATAGGAATACATCCTTTTTTAACTAAGTTAACACTGTCATTGGAGAAGGCAATGGCACCCCACTCCAGTACTCTTGCCGGGAAAATCTCATGGACAGAGGAGCCTGATAGGCTGCAGTCCATGGGGTCGCTAAGAGTCGGACATGACTAAGCGACTTCACTTTCACTTTTCACTTTCATGCATTGGAGAAGGAAATGGCAACCCACTCCAGTGTTCTTGCCTGGAGAATCCCAGGGACGGGGGAGCCTGGTGGGCTGCCGTCTGTGGAGTTGCACAGAGTCGGACACGACTGAAGCGACTTAGCAACAGCAACAGCAACACTGTCATATTTGGAAGGTTTGTCTTAAAAGAGTATAAAGCATAACTAATGTCATTTGTTATTACATTTCTCTAGTTTTTTTTTTTTCATTTCTGTAGTTTTTTGTATGATCTGTTTAATTCTTGTGATATTAAAAACACATGCTTTTTTTTTTTTATTACGAAGCCTTTTTTATTTTGAACCACAATAATGGACAATAAGTATAGCATTTTAAGTCTATTCCTCTGACTCAGAGTAAGATTACAAGCACACATTTTCCCCTAAGTCCATAGAAATCTAATATCTAGAGGATTAGATAGCATTCTTGAATTTGTCACTCTCTCCCCAGGCCCTGGGAAGACATTTGGGTTTTTGATTACATGTTTTATTTCTTCCATTTCGTCACTTGACATATGCACAGTTTTTGTATTTGTAGATCATTATCAAATGTATTTCAAAGAGAAGACATGAGTTTGCTTAGGTGTGTTGACTTGTATCAAATGGAGATGGAAGTTTATTAGTGTTTGGGATAATTAAGAATCTTTTTACTTAGAAATTTCAGGGATCTGATATGGTTATACTAGATTGACAAGAATGGTTGTTGAAAGGTGACGTCTTTGACCAGTAGCTTTTTAGTCTTATTAGTTGTATAAATGGACATGTGGACACAAAATTGGTACTAAAAATGAGAGTTATGAGATTCAGGCCTAGGGTAATTAAAATCAAAATCTGCTTTGGAAGCCAGGTCAGTTTGTTAAATAAGTGATGTATTGGGGACATAGTGGAGTATAATTACTTCTTTCATCTCTGCTAATAGGTAAAGGTAACTTCTTCAAGGACATAGAAATTCTGTAAACTTGCCATGCATATGCTGTGGCATAAAAAGCCAGTTAGAATTGTCATGTGAATGTAATCTCTTAAAAGGGAGTTAGAAATGAAGTATCTGGGAAAGGGCTCTGGCCTGGGTATCAGATACCTGAGTTCTGGTTCCAGTTCAGATTCCAAAAAGATTAATGATCTGGGATTGAATTTGTTTCCCACGTCTCAGTGGCCTCACTTGAGAAATTTGAGAAAGTGACTTAAAGAATCTGTTCAAACTTTATCATTAAGTTCTTCATAGCCTCATCCAGTTCCCTGGCTTCAGATACCAGGTACAGAAGCATCTTGAATTAGGGTGGTTTGACTTAGAATTTTTTGACTTTATGATGGTGTGAAAGTGACAAATTTTTAGAAACCATACTTCAAATTTTGAATCTTGATCTCTTCCTGGGCTAGCCATCTGCGGTATACTGCTCTCTGGTGATGCTGGGCAGTGGCAGAGAGCTGCAGCTCCCTGTCTGCCACTCCACGATGATCCACTTAAAAGTTTTATTCCCATAAGCCATTCTGCTTTTAACTTTGTTCATTTCAGTCACTCAGTCATGTCTGACTCCTTGCAACCCCATGGACTGCAGCATGCTAGGCTTCCCTGTCCATTACCAACTCCCAGAGTTTGCTCAAACACATGTCCATTGAGTCGGTGATGCCATCCAATGATCTCATCCTCTGTCATCCCCTTCTCCTGCCTTCAATCTTTCCCAACATCAGGGTCTTTTCAAATGAGTCAGTTCTTCACATCAGGTGGCCAGAATATTGGAGCTTCAGCTTCAGCATCAGTCTTTCCAATGAATATTCAGAAACGATTTCCTTTAGGATTGACTGGTTTGATGTTGCAGTCCAAGGGACTCTCAAGAGTTCTCCAACACCACAGTTCAAAAGCATCAATTCTTCAGCACTCAGCTTTCTCTATGGTCCAGCTCTCACATCCATACATTACTACTGGAAAAACCATAACTTCGACTAGATGGACTTTTGTTGACAAAGTAATGTGTCTGCTTTTTAATATTCTGCCTATGTTGGTCATAGCTTTTCTTCCAGGGAGCAAGCGTCTTAATTACATGGCTGCAGTCACCATCTGCAGTGATTTTGGAGCCCAAGAAAATAAAGTCTGACACTGTTTCCATTGTTTCCCCATCTATTTGCCATGAAGTGATGGGACCGGATGCTATTATCTTATAGTTTTTTGAATGTTGAGTTTTAAGCCAACTTTTTCATTCTCCTTTTTCATCAAGAGGCCCTTCAGTTCCTTTTTGCTTTCTGCCTTAAGGGTGGTGTCATCTGCATGTCTGAGGTTATTGATGTTTCTCATGGCAGTTTTGATTCCAGCTTGTGCTTCATCCAGTCCGGCACTTTGCATGATGTACTCTGCATATAGGTTAAATAAGCAGGGTGAGATTGGATTAAAGATTTACTGAGCATGGCCCTGCCCATCAGAACAAGACCCAGTTTTCCCCACAGTCAGTCTGTCCCATCAGGAAGCTTCCATAAGCCACTTATCCTTATTCATCGGAGGGCAGACAGAATGAAAACCACTATCACAGAAAACTAACCAGATTGATCACATGGACCACAGCCTTGTCTAACTCAATGAAACTATGAGCCATGCTGTATAGGGCCACCAAAGATGGACAGGTCATGGTAGGTTCTGACAAAATCTTGTCCTCTGAAGAAGGGAATGGCAAACCACTTGTGTATTCTTGCCTTGAGACCCCCATGAACAGTATGAAAAGGCAAAAATATAGGACACTGAAAGATGAACTCCCCAGGTCAGTAGGTGCCCAATATGCTACGGGAGAAGAGTGGAGAAATAACTCCGGAAAGAATGAAGAGACGGAACCAAAGTGAAAACAGCGCCCAGTTGTGACTGGTGATGGAAGTAAAGTCTGATGCTGTAAAATACAATATTGCATAGGAACCTGGAATGTTAGTTCCATGAGTCAAGGTAAATTGGAAGTGGTCAAACAGGAGATAGCAAGAGTGAACACTGACATTTTAGGAATCAATGAACTAAAATCGACTGAAATGTGAATTTAATTTAGATAACCATTATATCTACTACTGTGAGTAAGAATCCCTTAGAATAAGTGGAGTAGCCCTCCTAGTCAACAAGAGTCTGAAATGCAGTACTTGGGTGCAATCTCAAAAATGACAGAATGATCTCTGTTTTCAAGGCAAATCATTCAATATCACAGTAATCTATTCCCCAACATCTAATAAGAAGCTGAAGTTGAATGGTTCTATGATGACCTACAATACCTTCTAGAACTTTCAGTACAGTACTCAATAAATTACATGATAGTCAACACTTTATTGTAGAGTTTATCTTAGATGATTTTGCCCAACTGTAGGCTAATGTGTGAGTTCTGAGCACATTTAAGGTTGCCTAGGTAGGCTGAGATGATGGGTAGGTTAGGTATATTAAATGTATTTAACACTTAAAACAGTATTTTAAACTTCAGTTCAGTCACTAAACTTAACTATGGGTTTATCAGGATGCAACCCCACCCTCAGTCAAGGAAGATCTGTATTATACATTCTATAAAGTATGATCCCTATCCAATCTCATTCTTTGAACTCCAAACTCACACATTCGCTTTCAGCCATTATCACCTTCTGGATACCTAGTAGACAGAAACACTGATTTTTCTCTCCTTTTCCCACCAAATCTGCTGTGTCCAGGCCTTTTTCATCTCCACAAATTTACCGCAATCCACAGTAGCTCTGTTCAAAACCTAGGAGTCATCTTTATTCCTCCCCTTACCAGTGCATCTCACATCCTTTTTATCAATTAGTGTTTGGAAAGCTGCCTGGGGAATACATCCAGAATCTGACCACTTTTCATTGTTCCACAGTTTACATCTTTAGTAGTTTATTTCTTTTAGACTGAAACACACTCCTTAACCTTCAGGCCACATACAAGCAATTTACAGTGGCTCTGATACTTGACTCCTTGATGTCCATTCTGTCCCATACTGGCTCAGGCTCTCCTTATCCTTGGCGTGGACTGCACTGCTGCCGCAAGTGGTCAGTAAATCACAGATGAAGGGCAGAAGCCTGTCTTGGAGTCTTAACTTCTTGATTTCATTTTCTAAAAATTCAAATTTATTGAGGTAAGATTTACATACAGTAAAACACACCAATTTCAAGCATATAGTTCAGGGAATTTCTTGGCCATCCAGTGGTTAGAACTTTGTGCTTCCACTGCAGGGGATTCAGATTGATCCCTGGTTGGGAACTAAGATGTCCCACAGGCTGTGGCATGGCCAAAAAAAAAGCATAAAGTGTACAGTTCAATGAATTTTGACATACATCCATGCAATGATTGCCACAGTGAAGAAATGGAACTTGACTGTCATCCTTACGTGCAAGAACATAAAACAGTACAGAGACATGTAAAGTAAATGAGAGCCTGTCCCCAACTCCTTTATAGATTTCTGCTAAAACAACTCAACATTTCAGTGAGTTCAATAGGTGAGTCATTCTCCACCTTGATTGGATTGTACTTCAGAAGTACCTGAGAAGCTTGAAAATTCCCGATGCATAGGAGGGACTCCAATGCATCCAAAGAATGTCTGGAGGTTGTAAAGACCTCACCAGACCTACTCCCATAATTTACATTTTAAGATAACAGAATTAGCCAGAAGGTTTAATCCAGAGACTGTCCTCAGGCAGGATACATTATTGTTATATAATCCTAAGGAATGTAGAGAAGGGAAAAAAGTTTGTCCTTTCTTCCTCCTTGAGAATTCCAGACCCCTCTCTCCTTGGGGACCCCTAGACTCCTTATCAACCTGCCTAGGAAATGACTTTCTCATTATCAGAATGGAACACATGCATCCGCATGCACATATTTAAGCTCCCAAGTGCAGACAATGTTAAGAACCATGATAATCTTTGTGTGTGTGTGTGTGTGTGTGTGTGTTTGTGGCTCCTTGTGGCATGTGGGACCTTAGTTCCCTGACCAGGGATCCCAACCTGGACCCCTGAATTGGAAGCATTGGAATGCTGCCAAGAGAGCCATTATAATCTTGTGTACAGATGTTTAGCTCTTCCTCCTCTTCAAGGAGTTAAGTTCTTCTCAGTCTTCAAATCTTACTTCAAAGGTCACTTCCTCAGGGAAATCTTTTTCTGAATTCTGCTCCTATGGTAGAATCTCTTTCCTGTTGCAAAACTTCTGCAAGTGTTTGTATTAATGTCTATGTATGCCACTGGGCTTCCCTGGTGGCTCAGACAGTAAAGAATCTGCCTGCAATGCAGGAGACCCGGGTTCCATCCCTGGGATGGGAAGATCCCCAGGAGAAGGAAATGGCAACCCACTCTAGTATTCTTGCCTGAGAAATCCCACAGACAGAGGAGCCTGGCGGGCTACAGTCCCTTGGGTCGCAAAGAGTCAGACAGGACTGAACAACTTTCACTTCATGTCTGCCACTACACTGAAAGCTCATTGGAATCTAGAACATGCCTGACACGTAACAATATGTATAAATGAATATATAAATGAGAGTGAATTGAAATGTTTGTAGCATCTCTTAGCTCAGTTTAAGGCAGATATCAGTGTACGTCCTGGGACAGCTCAGGGATATTTATGGCGCTTCAGTGCTGCTTGTGAGAAAGACCCTCCCAGGGTCTGCAAGGTTGAGGCATTGCCCACTACCGCACCGAGACCGGCGAGTTGCGGTGACTGTGCAGGGAAAACGGCGGAGGCAATCGCTTTTCGCGCAGCCGGTGCTGTGCGGCCTCCAGGCTATAGGAGGAGCTGTGGAGCGACAACCACTTCCGGCCCGCTTTTTCCTTCCTGCGGCTGGCGCCAGCACGTCTTGTTTTCGTTGGCTGCGTTCGGATGGCGGCTGCCACTGTGGCTGCGGCCGCTTCTTAGTGGTACCCCTTTCCCGGCGTGCCGAGGGCGGTGCGTTCTCCTAATCTGTCCGGATCTCGTGCGCGTGGTTCCGAAGGGCGCCGGTTTCCCACAGCAGGCGGTATGGGCAGGGAGTCACGGTAAGGCGGAGCGCCGACCGCCGAGCGGCTTCTTTGCGGGGAACAGGCGGGAGTCGAGGTGGCCTCGGGGCCCGGCCTGGCTAAGCGGCCCCACGTGTGGCCAGCGCTGCCCGCGGCTGCTGGAGGGGCTGGGAGACCTCTGCTGAGGGAGTGGCTGTACTTGGGTGAGCGGTAGGCACAGGGTTCCCCTGCTCTGCCATCGGCCGGTTCGAGCCCCTGGAGCGGGAACTTGTAAGAGATCTCCAGGACTTCTAAGAGATCCCGCCATTTCCGCAGAGCTTACCAGGATCTCCTCATTCAATGGCGATCCCAAGTGAATTTCTCACCACTTCGTGTTTGGACCATATCTTTGGTCCCTAACGCTACTTTAGTTCTTTGTGAGCGCGGGATATTTTCTTAAGTTAATTGAAAGGAGCGTGTGGTCAAACATTTTTACAACACCCATAACTTTGTACATGACTAGGCTTTTATTTGCCTGGAAAATCCCATGGACGGAGGAGCCTGGTAGGCTGCAGTCCATGGGGTCGCTAAGAGTCGGAAACGACTGAGCGACTTCACTTTCGCTTTTTACTTTCATGCATTGGAGAAGGAAATGGCAACCCACTCCAGTGTTCTTGCCTGGAGAATCCCAGGGACGGGGTAGCCTGGTGGGTTGCTGTCTGTGGGGTCGCACAGAGTCGGACACAACTGAAGCGACTTAGCAGCAGCAGCAGCAGGCTTTTATTGGGCTACAATAAATGCTTGTGACATGGACATTTACTTTGTAAATAGATCTCAGATTTATTTGTTTTTTATCCTTTTAAAACTGAGAATTGGGAGCTCTTACTAGAACTCTCTTCAAAAACAGTTTATATTGTTCCCTGGCTTGGGATCTTGAGATTTTTATCTTTAATGTACAAATTTGGTTAATATTTAGCGGTTACTGAAAGATAATTTATATGTAGGGTGATAAATAATAAGTAAGGTAGTAGTAGTTTACTGAGGTATAATTAACTTTCAGGGAAATGGGCAACGCTTAAGGGTAGAGCTTGATAAAATTTAATAAATCTATAAAGTTTATTCGTTTAACTGGATAAAGAGTATTTCCATAACTACGGAAAATTTCTTTGAAAGTCTTTGAAATCTCCGTGGAAGCGTTGGTATTTGTCTGGCCACCTAGGCGGGAGACCTGGAAGTGATATTTACTTGACTCCTCCTCCTCCTCTCAATGTTTACATCCAGTTAGATTCTGCACTCTGTTGCCATTCCTGCTTTCCCTGACTTAATTCAGGCCTTAATCATACATTGCTCAGACTGCTACACCTCCGTCAAGTTGATTAGCTTCCTCTGATCTTGCTCTTCTAATTGATTCCACACCGCAGCCAGAATGATACTTCTGAAATAAACATAAGGTTATGTCATTTCCATGCTCTCATGTCCATTAGTTCTTACTGCTTTCAAGATGAACCCTTAGGGCCCTTCCCAAGAAGGTCCCTTCCATCCCTTAGGCCTTCTTCCCGACCGCTCTGCCTCATGACTTGTGCAGGAGGTTTGCTGTTGTACTTGACATTTAATTAGTCATTGAAATACCCAATACCCAGCTTTTGATACTTGTCAACAACTCTACACCTGACATTCTGACCCAAGCCACCAGTGTTTCTTACTTGCTTGGTTGCTATTTACCTATTTTCCCTGCTTCTGCCCTCGCCTTTCTTTGGTTTGTTTTCTCCTTAGCAGCCAGAGTAATGTTTTAAAAATAGTAATGCTTAAAATCTTCCAATAGCCTTCTCAAAGGAAAAAAAAAGACTATCCTGATAACTGCCCATAAAACTCTCCACATTTGGCTACCATGCTCCTCTCAGCTGTTTTTCTCCATAGTTCCAAATGACATTGTATTGACTCTTTTTTTTTAACTTGTCTTCTCTTCCTTTAGCAGCACAAAGCTGCTTGAGCCTCAAAAGCAGGAACTTGGTCTCTTTTGCTTACTGTTCTTGGTTCTCTAACAGTGTTTCCTCTCTACATCTGCTGAAGCGGAAGAGTTCACGCTTTCCCTCTAGTTTTAAAAGAGTTGATGTGTAAAAAGTCCTTTCAGTGTTTATCTGCTGAGACTTTTAGGGAAAATAATAAAATAAATAAAATGTAATAGAAGCTAAGTGTGTTTGCTAAGCTTAATCTTTAACTTAATATTCTAGCCACTATCGAAAGCGATCAGCATCACGGGGACGCTCTGGAAGTCGATCTAGAAGTCGTTCACCCTCAGACAAAAGAAGTAAACGTGGAGATGATAGACGGTCTAGAAGCAGGGATAGAGACAGGAGGAGAGAGAGGTCTCGTAGCAGGGATAAAAGAAGATCTCGGTCGAGAGACAGGAAGCGTCTGAGGTAAGACGGTGATCTCCAAAGAACTCTTGATAAATTGGGCTTTTCCCTTTAATTGGTGGTAGAATTTAGTGATCTGTTTGCTGCTGTTTTAATCCCAGCTGATTTGATTAGGTACATAAGTGATTTGCCTAGAACAAAACCTTTCAAACAATATTTTTTCCCCTTTTCTACTGTTAAACGGTATTTTAAGTTTGTAAACTTGAGGTGGTGTTTCTTGTAATCCAAAGAGAACTTAAAAAAATTTTTTTTTTAATTAGAGAAAAATTGCTTTACAATGTTGTGTTGGTTTCTGCTGTGCAACATCACAAAGAACTCTTAAAGCCCCCAGGAAAGGTTTAAAAAAAAGAAGTAAAAGTTGAGGTAATATGCCACTGAGGGGGTTCTAATCTAAACCTGTCCCAAGAAAGCCGATCCATGTGTTCAGAGCCACCACTAGAGCTGACTGGAGAAGGAAGAACAGAACAGGGCCATGTCCACTTCTTGTTTGAAATGATTTTAAAGAATTTTTTTAGATTTAACCAAAGAACATCCTAGTTTTTAAAAACTTGTACTTGATTAAATATTCCTTGGTACCACCCAAGGATCTGTAACTTCCCTGGTGGTGAAAAACAGTCTTTAAATAAAAATAATCTCACATGGCAAAAAAAGTTTTCTAATAAAGTTTCTCTTTAAAATAGGAAAGAAGACATGGTTATACAGGTGCTGTGAACTGATCCCAGAAAGAATTTAGAGTTTATCTTTTTGAGGTATTGGTTCTTAGGGAAAATATTCACCCGTAACAATGTGGATAGTATTAACTTACTCAGTGTTATATTATGTGGCCTCAGGAACAGTTTCATACAATACAGTCAAGTACTTATTAAGCATTGTATAAGATTTGGTCTCTTACTTTTTTTTTTTGTCTCTTTTTGATGTGAAAATAAAATAGAAGATTTTAGAGCAACAAGGATTTTGAGATGATTTGGTGACGTCTCTGCATTATGTAGGTTGAGGAGACAGACCCAGAGAGTGACCTGCCCTGTGTGGCGCTAGCTAGGAGCAGCACCAGGACAGAAACCCTTATCTCCTAATCTTTCCACAGCCCCGTTCTGCCCATCCTTATACTGAGATTTCAGCTGTCTTTGAAATTTAGATTTTCTGCTCTAGGTCTAGATTTCGAATAGCTATTAGTACATATTTCCTCTGTTTTTCAACAAACATCATTTCGAAATTAGTATCCTCATTTTCCCCCTTGACCACTTGTAAGAATTGGCTTTACTTGTTCCCTGTTAAACTGATTTGACAGTAAATTGAAATCTGTCTTTAACAGTGGTAATAATTTAGGAGCTTCTTTCAACATGAGGCACAAACCATGATCTGAAATAGAAGTTCTACTTGGTCAAAGACTAAATGAAACGTATCCCCTTTGCAGGCGTTCCAGAAGTAGAGAGAGAGATAGAAGTCGAGAACGAAGAAGATCTCGAAGTCGGGACAGGAGACGTTCAAGGAGTAGAAGCCGAGGCCGAAGATCCCGATCTTCCAGTCCTGGCAATAAAAGCAAGAAAGCTGAGAATAGGTAATGTTAACATTGGCTGTATCTATCATGCAGGTTGGGAACTCTCTTCCCTACACTTTTAAAAAAAAATCCTTGTAAATGCTGAATTTGGCTGCTACCATGAGCTATTAGCTTAATTTCATTTCAATAAGTTATAAAGCTTATAGTGCTTTTAGGAGATACCTAAATTCTGTTAGTTTGAATACTCATAATGCATTATTCCTTCATTTAATACCTACTGTTAATGATCAGAAGTACATTTTATATACATCTTTGTGGGAACTATGTTTTTTTCTTTGAAGTTATTTTCTTAATGTTTCTACTGTTGTTTGACAAATAACATTTTTACATTGCTGAACTGCTATTCATAATGGGTGAACTTTGCTTGTGTAAGTTAAATCTACATGTTTCCTTAAGATGTTAGTACCATTCAATTTTGAGATATTAGTTATATCTATTAGACATAATATGTTTACTCTATATTTCTCTTGTTAATGCTTTGTTCTTTGCCTATTACTGTTTCTAAAGTGGTGTCCTGGCATATATAGCTTTGTTTCTGTTTTCTTCATATTAGTTATGAAGATTTTTTCCTCATTTATTTACTTTATAAATTTTACTTTTGTTTTATCAGGTCAGTGTTATAATGCCCATTGGGATAATTTTAAATTTAAAATATAAATTCAGAGAAATGAATGAAATATAAACATGCAGCTTACTAAGTATAAAGCAAGATTCATGTAACCACCACCAAAGTTAAGAAATAGAACATTATCTGTATCCCCCTGGAAACCCTACATGTCCCTTTGCTAACCCAGCTTTCTATTTGCCTAGATAAAATCACTGCTGACTTTAGTGTTAGTAATGTCCTAATTGTTTCTTTATAAATGGAAAAAGAATAATTTAGGTTTATGTGTTTTTTGATTTTATGTGAATGAGTCATGTCTTCTGTGTTTTTGCTAAACCTTGGGAGTTAACTCTGTTGCTCATAACAGTTTATTTTATTGCTGAACCAGTATCCTGTGGTATAAATATGTGTGCTCAGTCGTGTCTGACTCTTTGGGACCCCATGGATTGTAGCCTGCCAGGCTCCTCTATCCATGGAAGTTTCCAGGAAAGAATACTGAAACAGGTTGCCGTTTTCTCCTCCAGGGGATCTTGCTGAACCAGGGATAGAAGCTGGGTCTCTTGGGTCTCCTGCATTGGCAGGTGGATTCTTTCCCACTGAGCCATCTTGGAAGCCCCGTGATATAAATATACCACTTTATCCATTCTACCGAGATAGATGTTTGAGTTGTTTTAACTTTGAGGCTATTATGAACATTTTTGTATATATATCTTAGTATACATGTGTATGGGCTTCCATGGTGGCTCAGACAGTAAATAATCCACCTGCATTGCAGGAGACCCGAGTTCTAGAGTTAGACACCACTGAGTGATTAAGCATATTAGCATATACATGTGTATGAGTTCCCCTTGGGTGTACAGCTAGGAGTGAAGTTACATGGTCATAGAATAAACATAGCTTCACTTTAAGTAATCCCAAATGCTTTCCAAGGAGTATATACTAATTACACTTCCAGCAGTATATGAGAATTGTGTCCCTTCATACCCAGTATTAGGTATTGTCATTCCTTTACATTTTAATTTGATAGACATGTAATAAAAATATCATTATGATATTAATTTGCATTTCTTTGATTACTGGTGAAGTTGAACACCTTTCCATATGTTTTTTGGTCATTCAGATTTCTTCTTCTAAAGTACATGTTTAAAAAAATACATGTTTAATCTTTTTCTCATTTTTGTATTGGTTTCTCTTTTTAAAAAATTGATTTATAGAAGTTTTTGTTTTTAAATGTTCCAGATAATTGTCGTTTGTTTTATGAGTGGCAAATATTTTACTCTGATTTATCTTTTTACTCTGTAATGATACTTTTGAGGAACAAAGACTTAGAAGGAAGAAACATTCATAAAATGAAGGCAGTTAATAAAAGGATGAGGAAAATCTGACAAGGGCAGTGTGAAAATTATAGGCTGTACTCAGTCTGAACATAAAAGATTAGCATGCTGCTTTTACCAGTACATCAAAAAGATAAGACAGATCATAAACTAATTGGGTTTATACCAGGAATGGAAAGTTGGTTTAACATTAGAAACTCTTATCAGTGTGATCCAAGATTCAAGGAGAAAAGCCATGGTTACTTAAGTAGATTCAGGAAAAGCATCTTATTAACTTCAACACACATTAATGTTTAAAAGTGATGGGCAAACGTGAATAGAAAAGTATTTAACAAACTGGTTATAAAATTAGGAAGCACTTTCAAAGAACAAGATATAAGGACTTTCACTACCAGGTGTCAAGGCTTGTCTATAAAGTTGTAGAAATCAAGAGTATGGCTTTATTGTAGGGGTAAACACATAGATTACTGAAACCTTATAAAGAACCTAGAATCAAATCTACACATATAAGATCATTTAATAAATGACTATGGTGACATCATAAATAGTGGGGAAACGTTTTTCCAATAAATGGTGTCAGGGATATTTGCTATCCTCTGATAAAATAGGATCGGCTACCTCCTTCTGTGCGCAGAAAGCATTCCCAAACAGATTAAAAACCAAATAAGATGGCAAAGCTATAAACTTTTTAGAAGTTTATGCTAGAGAATATCCTCTTTACCTCTGAGTATCTTCGTCAAAATTGGAACAATTTCTGGATGCCTTATTTTTTAAGATTTATTTATTTATTATTTACGGCTATGCTGAGCCTTCGCTGCTCGTGGGCTTTCTCTGATTGCAACGAGCGGAGGCTCCTGTTTGTTGTGGTGTGCGGGCTTCTTGCTGCGGTGGCTTCTCCTGTTGTGGAGCACAGGCTCTAGATGCTGTGGCTTCTGTAGTGACGGCTCACAGGTATAGTTGTCCTGTGGCATGTGGGATCTTCCCCAAACCCATGTCCTCTTCATTGGCAGATGCATTCTTTACCACTGAGCCACCAGGGAAGTCCTCTTAAAAGCACCAATCATAAAGGAGGGGAAAGGTCATCTAATTTGATTATAGTACAATTAAGGAATTGAACTCATTTTTAGATGCCTTAAGTAAGGTCAAAATGAAAGCTTGTTGGGATTTGAAATATTATCACATATATCAGTTATCTTATAGACTGTTAATGTTTTGGTATAGTTCTCCATTTGTTACATTTTAAATTTCTTGTTTAAATTTTTGTAATTATTTTTACATGCTGTGTCCAATTTACCTTTGGTTAGTTTTCAGATATGGAGTAATATTTGCAGTTAGTGTTATGGGATTAATTCTTCATTGTATTTCCAAGTTGCTTATTAATGGTATATAAAAATTCAGCTGAACCTTGGAAGTTTATTTCTTACTTAGAAAGTAAAACACAAGTCTAAGTGTTTTAAAATGAATGTTTCCAAAAACAGATAGATGATGTCCCCCTCTCTCTTTTTTTCTTGGCAGGTCTAGATCCAAAGAGAAAACAGATAGTGGGGAAAGTTCTAAAGAGAAGAAAAAAGACAAAGATGACAAAGAGGATGAAAAAGAAAAGGATGCTGGTGTATGTTTACTAACATAAATAATAGTATAGTATTGAGTTTGTTTCTGTAGTGACTAGTTTTTGGTTTTAATGCTGTATGTTTTATTTTTAAGTAAATGATAGCAAATTTGTAAAATAGGTATAAAATGATAGTTTTCCCCATGAAAACATTTTTCTGAAAGTTACATATCTATACACATTATCTACTTTAGTATATAAAATGTGATCATACTGTGTGCACTATTCTGTGACTTGATTTTTTGTTGCTTTTAAATTATGAATTACTTTATCAATATATATCAGTATATAAGGTCTTAAGAATAATAAATCACAGTATACAAAGATTCTGACTTAAGAAGTAGAATACCTTTCTTTTTCCTTTTGTTAAATGTTGGCTATCTTTATGTACCTGCTTACATAGGTATTGCTTGTTTTTAATGCCTGCATAGTGTTTTGTTGAAGAAAAGGTAAATGGGTATTTAGGCTGTCTGTAGTCCAGAGTTATAAGCAATGGTAGATTAATCCTAGTACACATGTGTTCTGTGAATATAGTATAGGGTAAATTAATACCAGTAAAATAAATTACTCTGTCAGTGGGTATATAGCTTTCCCTCAGCATTGGAGGGGGATTGGTTACAGGACCCCTTTGGATAGCAAAACCTTCAGATGTTTAAGTCCCTTATATGAAATGACTTAGTATAACCATGGGTATCCTCTCTGCATTGGTTGTCATCTCTAGATCACTTATGATACCTAATATGATGTAGATGCTGTGTGAATCGTTGTAAATACAATGTAAATCCTATGTGAGCGGTTGCCAGCCTAGGGCAAATTCAAGTTTTGATTTTTGGAACTTTCTGGAACTTTTCTCTTCCTGCGTATTTTTGATCCACTTAGTTGAATTTGGAGGATGAGGACTCAGATCCAGAGGGCTGGCTCTAAAGATTTAACATTTTGATCGATAGTGTCAAATTGCCCTCCACAAATATTGTGAAAATTAAGATTTTAGACGTGAAAATGTCTGTTTCCTCACATTCTTGCCAACATGGGTATTTTGAAATTTAATTTTTGCAAACGTTATAGGAGGTAATTGATTTCTTGTTATTTTGAGTTGCATGTCTTTAAACATGAGTAAATAATGTAAACCAATAATTAAATAAGGCATTTTAAGTTTATTTACTATCTGCACTGTTCTTTGAATTGCCTATTCATATCTTTTGCCCATTTTACAATATATTATAGCTTCACTTCCTTTTTTTTTTGAGATCTAATTTTTTTTTTTAGTGGTTCTTTTTTTAAGGGGACTGTTTGCTGAGCAGGTTATCTAAGAAATTAACACAAGAAGTCTGGAGGTCTGGTTTCTGATTTAGTTTCTACTGTGGAATGACTGGGTGACCTTGAGAAAAAAACATAAGCTTTCTGGGGCTCATCTTCAGAGAGTATGGAATTATGAAGGATGTAAATTCAGGGACACAGGTTTTGTTTGTTTAAGAAATAAATTTATTTTAAAAATATAAATATAACCATATTATAAAATACTTGGAAAGTCAGAAATAATTCTCTGTAATTCTAGATACCCAAATGCCATCATCATTGCAGTTTATTAGTATTTTCTTTGACGGTTTTTTTACATGTGTGTTTCTATACCTATTTATATAATTATAGCATGGACGGGGGAGCCTGGTAGGCTGCAGTCCATGGGGTTGCTAGGAGTTGGACAGGACTGAGCGACTTCACTTTTCACTTTTCACTTTCACGCATTGGAGAAGGAAATGGCAACCCACTCCAGTGTTCTTGCCTGGAGAATCCCAGGGACAGGGGAGCCTGGTGGGCTGCCATCTATGGGGTCGCACAGAGTCGGACATGACTGAAGTGACTTACCAGCAGCAGCAGCAGCATGTATAAAATTTTGATATTAATTTGATATTTATTCAAGGACTTAATCTTTAAGTCCTTGATTATGACTGTGAAAATGATTTGTCTTTCCTTTGAAGAGTATTGTTGATAATCATGATACAAGCTTTAGAATGGCTGTTCCTAGGAAACTTAGACCTAAAGGCTAAAAGATCAGAACTTCTTAATGATGTTGATAAATAACTCATTTACTCACTTGTTTGAAATAGAAAATTGTGATAAAAAATCCTTCTCATGGAGGCAGTCTTGGAGAAGTTTAAAGGATTTACAGTTGAGAGTAATAATTAGGGAACTTTGCTTGCCAGTTCTTTTAGTTTCCACTTTGAGGGAGAAGTTGAATTCATATGTGCATATTGGTAGTAACTAAAGGGAGAGTAAGTTACAGTATTTGAAGTTTGTCTTTGGCTTCCCTGGTGGCTTGGGTGGTAAAGCGTCTGCCTACAATGCGGGATATCGGGGTATGATCCCTGGGTTGGGAAGATCCCCTGGAGAAGGAAATGGCAACCCCCTCCAGTATTCTTGCCTGGAAAATCCCGTGGACAGAGGAGCCTGGTAGGCTACAGTCCACGGGGTCGCAAAGAGTCGGACACGACTGCGCGACTTCACTTTTCTGCTTTATTAGTTGAAGATACTTTTGATTGTGATTTCATTTTGTTAGTTTATTCCTTAATATATTAAAAAGATGTGTAATCTAAATCTGGTCAGAATTTAGGAGATTTGTGTGGACACCTGTTTTTCCTTTTCTTTTTTTATGCTTAGAAGAAGTTATTTGGAGTGTCACTAGGAGTAAAACTGTTGATCCTTATTCTCTTCTCTCTATTTTTTATTTTCACCCCAAGAACTTTGACCAGAATAAGCTAGAAGAAGAAATGAGAAAGAGAAAAGAAAGAGTAGAAAAATGGCGAGAAGAGCAACGTAAAAAGGCCATGGAAAACATAGGGGAACTGAAAAAGGAAATCGAAGAGATGAAACAAGGGAAGAAATGGAGTTTAGAAGATGATGATGGTATATTCATTTGTTTGCTAATAGCCTAAATAACAATTCATGTAGAATAGTCTAGGATTATAAGTGATAGACTATTGTTTATTGTGAAAAAATACACATAATGTTTACTATTTTAACCATTTTTAAGTGTACAGTTCAGTGATATTAAGCCAATTCACAGTGTTGTGCAGCCATCACCACTGTCCATTTCCAGAACTTTCCAAACAAAATTCCAAACAAAACTCTGCCTTATTCAACAGTATTCGTCATTCCAAACAAAAACTCTGCCTTATTCAACAGTAATTCTCTATCCTGCCTCCCCCTACCTCTTCATTTCTAATAACATCCAATCTACTTTCTGATTCTGTGGATTTACTCATTCTAGGTACCTTATATGAATGGAATCCTATAATATTTGTCTTGTGACTAGGCTTATTTTATTTAGCAAAGTGTTTTCAGGGTTCATCCATGTTGTAGTCTATATCATGATTTCCTTCCCTTTTAAGTCTGATAGTATTACATTGTATGTATATACCACATTTTGTTTACCTATTCATTTGTTGTTGCATATATAAGTTGTTTCCATCTTTTGACTATTGTGAATAATGCTTCTGTGAGTATTGGTGTGTGCGTATCTGATTGAATACCAACTTTCAGTTCTTTTGGTTTTTACCTAGAAATGGAGTCACTAGATTTATTTTGAGGTTTTTCAATGCCCCTTTTCATATTACTTTAAAATTTTAATTGGAGAGTAGCGTTCAGTAAGGATCACTGATTTTACTTTAAGTGGAGAGTTGGATGCTTATGGGCAGTCAGTAAATAGCTCTTTAATTTTTTTACTTCAGATGTTAGTAGTGAGGGTAAGTTAAGGGCATGTTTCCAAGTCCTTCTGATTTTTTTCCTAAGTTAGAAGAGCAACATTTCCCCTGCACATCTTGATTATTTTTTTCTTTTTTAAATTATGAAAGTATGATAGTACATTTACAGGAGACTTGGAAAATACAGAAAAAAGTTACATATATTTCCAGTATATATTACAGTTATTTTTTAAGTAGATAAATTAAGGTTTTTAGTTGGAGTTTCAGTGTCAAACTCTCAAAATTTGATGGAATGAATAGACAGAAAAGTAGAAGGATATAGTAGACCTCAAAAGCACTATGAAGAAAAGAACAAAAAAAAGCACTATGAACCAATTAAACATAATTAAGATTTATACAGTTTTCACACCAAAGCAGGATACAAATTCTATTCAAGTTTCCATAGATTGTGAACCAGGGGACACTGGAACATATCCAGGGACATAAAGCAAAGTGTAAAAATTTCATAGTCTACAGGTATTAAAATCATACAGTCTGTTCTCTTATGGTGAAATTATGTTAGGAATCAATATCAGAAGATAGTTGAAAATAACACACATATTTCAAGTGCAGTGTGACATTTACCAAGAGAGAACTTTGACATAATCATGGAAAGTCTCAATAAAGTTAAGAGACTGAAGAAACACAGAGAGTGATTGCAACGAAGAAAGCAATTAAATGAGAAATTAGTATCAAAATGAGAAATTAATATCGAGGATACTTTAAAAACTCCATGTATTTGGATAGAAAATGTCCACTTTTAAATGATGGTTGTATCTAAGAAATCATAATAAGGAAAATTGAAAATATTTGTAGCAGAATAAAAATGAAAAGAGAATTTATCAGAATTTGTTGAATGCAGCTGAAGCTGTTCAAAGCAACTAAATGCAACTTCACAACTGATTTTGATGTGTAAGATGTTAAGTGGAATAATGAGATTTTATAGGAAAAGGGAATTTTGCTCCATTTTTTGGTGAAAATCCCTGTGAATTTTTCAGTTTCTGTGAAAGTTCAACAGGGTGTTTTGTTCTAAATAGATTAATGGCTTATGTCTTTAAATGGTGATGATGATGATGTTCAGTCTCAGAGTTGTGTCTGACTCTGTGAGCCCATGGACTGCAACATACCAGGCTTCCCTGATGATAGTTATGCAAAAACATGAGATTGTTTTTCGGAGAAGGCAACGGCACCCCACTCCAGTACTCTTGCCTGGAAAATCCCATGGATGGAGGAGCCTGGTGGGCTGCAATATGCTATTAATTTTTTCTTCCTGTGATTAAAGAAAAGTGATTGAAAGAAGAGAAATAAACATATCCTTTTAGCAGTTTTTAGTTTTGCTTCTATTAGTGTAGTTGTAAAATAATACCAGAGATCCATTTTTTAGACGTATTAGTGCTTCTTCCTCTTTTCAATTTAATAATTTATCATTTATTTCTTTTATTATTAGTAATATTCAAAACTAATGCTTGTTTGATTTAAAACCTTGCCAGTATGAGTATTTGAACTGTATTGTGCCTGGGTTAATTGATAAGGAAGGTATTTGGGTAGTTAAGAGAAAGGGCTTTAATAGGGGTGTGGTCTGATTGTGAAATAATCCCTTTTGAAACACATATTCAAAGTGTGTTCTGATATTTTAGATGATGAAGATGATCCTGCAGAGGCTGAAAAGGAAGGAAATGAAATGGAGGGTGAGGAGTTAGATCCATTAGATGCTTACATGGAAGAAGTGAAAGAGGAAGTAAAAAAGTTTAACATGAGAAGTGTGAAAGGTGGTGGGGGAAATGAAAAGGTATGGGATTTTTTTTCCTCTTTTATTTTTAAAGATTTATATTCCTAGTTGAATAACTTGAATTCATTGTTGCATTGACCTACTATTGGCTTGGATGGCTTTATAAAGTTAACGATTTTGTTTCCTTCTTTTTTTTTTTTAATTTAATTTTATTTTTAAACTTTACATAATTGTATTAGTTTTGCCAAATATCAAAATGAATCCGCCACAGGTATACATGTGTTCCCCATCCTGAACCCTCCTCCCTCCTCCCTCCCCATACCATCCCTCTGGGTCGTCCCAGTGCACTAGCCCCAAGCATCCAGTATCATGCATCAAACCTGGACTGGCAGCTCGTTTCTCACATGACATTTTACATGTTTCAATGTCATTCTCCCAAATCTTCCCACCCTCTCCCTCTCCCACAGAGTCCATAAGACTGTTCTATACATCAGTGTCTCTTTTGCTGTCTTGTACACCGGGTTATTGTTACGATCTTTCTAAATTCCATATATATGCGTTAGTATACTGTATTGGTGTTTTTCCTTCTGGCTTACTTCACTCTGTATAATAGGCTCCAGTTTCATCCACCTCATTAGAACTGATTCAAATGTATTCTTTTTAATGGCTGAGTAATACTCCATTGTGTATATGTACCATAGCTTTCTTATCCATTCATCTGCTGATGGACATCTAGGTTGCTTCCATGTCCTGGCTATTATAAACAGTGCTGCGATGAACATTGGGGTACATGTGTCTCTTTCCCTTCTGGTTTCCTCAGTGTGTATGCCCAGCAGTGGGATTGCTGGATCATAAGGCAGTTCTGTTTCCAGTTTTTTAAGGACTCTCCACACTGTTCTCCATAGTGGCTGTACTAGTTTGCATTCCCACCAACAGTGTAAGAGGGTTCCCTTTTCTCCACACCCTCTCCAGCATTTATTATTTGTAGACTTTTGGATCGCAGCCATTCTGACTGGTTTTTGTTTCCTTCTGCATCTCAAAAGTGTCTGTACTTTTTCTGAAGAGCAGAGATACTAGCAAATTTTAACTGCAAATGTCCTTTTAGAAGTCATCATTACTATTATCATCTTTGTTTAGTGTTTTTGCTTGTTACTTTCTCAGTAGGTCCTTTTCCAACACTCCCATCTTTTATACTCCTGATCCTCTTTAGTCTAGGTTTTCTTTTTCTTAATAGAATTTATTGACAAATTGTATAATTCAGTGTTGTGTTTGTTTGTTCCTTCTTCTAAAATCTTCCCAAGAGCAGTGATCTTTACCTGTTTTGTTTATTGATTCATCTTAAGATCCTGGGATAGTATTTGGTTTGTGGAATGAGTGAAAAGTACTATTTGGTAGTATTTTTAAATATATTACATAATATTATATAAAATTACATACTATGTACCTAATTACCTATGTATTAATGTGTTAGGAAATATAATGCTATTGTATTACATTTTTAAATTTAAGTAAGTAAGGAGAAAGTGGGCTACTGTTTGTTTTTGCATTAGTAGTCACTGACAACTAAGTTAATTCAAATTATAAATTATTACAGTTACCATTGTTTCATTTGGTTTATACTTTGTGTTTCAACTTTAGCAAAATATTTCACATTCTTTTTTTAGAAGTCTGGGCCAACAGTCACAAAAGTTGTCACAGTTGTCACAACCAAGAAAGCAGTGGTAGATTCTGATAAGAAGAAAGGTGAGCTAATGGAGAATGACCAGGATGCCATGGAGGTAATTCTTCTTTAATTTTTAACTTTGTTCATGATACCATAGAATGAAACAGCAGCCCACTCCAGTATTCTTGCCTGGAGAATTCCATGGACAAGGGAGCCTAGTGGGCTGTGGTCCGTGGGATCACAGAGAGTCGGACACGACTGAGCACACAGCACATGATGCCATCCTATGAGTGTTTATAAGAAAGCATTGATGGAGGTGTGCTTTTCAGTTACGCAGTTTACTCTTAGGAGAAATTCTTGCTTTTCTCAACAGTATTGTAGCCAGATATCCAAACTAGTAGAACATTTTAACCTCTTTGACCTCTTGTATACCTGCTTTTTTTTAAAATTGAAGTATAGTTGATTTACAATATAGTGTTAGTTTCAAGTGTACAGCAAAGTGATTCAGTTATACACACACATGTGTATTTTTGGTTTCTTTTTCATTATAAGTTATTACAAGATATTGCATGTAATTCCCTTTGAAAGTGTGAAAAGTGAAAATGTTAGTCATTCAGTACGTCTGACTCTTTGCTATCCCATGGACTGTAGCCCACCAGGCTCCTCTGTCCATGGATTTCTCCAGGCAAGAATACTAGAGTGGATAGCCATTCCCTTCTCGACAGGATCTTTCTGACCCAGGGATTGAACCCAGGTCTCTAGCATTGTACAGTAAATCCTTGTTGCTTACTTTATGTATAGTAGTTTGTATCTGTTAATCCCACATTCCTAATTTATCCCTCCCCCTTCCTGTTCCCCTTTGGTAGCCAGAAGTTTGTTTTCTATGTCTGTGAGTCTATTTCTGTTTTGAAAATAAATTCATTTGTATTACTTTTTTGATTCCACATTTAAGTGATATCATATGATATTTGTCTTTCTCTGACTTACTTCACATGGTATGATGTTCTCTAGGTTCATCTGTGTTGCTGCACACGGATAGGCCAAATTTTGATTCATCCTTGTCCCTCATCAGTACATCCCAGGCATAGAATAGGGAGAGAAGAAATGAAGTGACAGAATGAAATTTTTTACTATTAACATTCATTGTAATGATTTATATAGAGAAAACTATAGCAGAACTTCATTAAAGCTATGTTAGAATTAGTTTTTTGTTTTAGCTTTATATTGTTACTATAGCTTTCTATAATGGCAAAGAAAAAATAAGCTAAGTTAGAAAGTTCAGAAAATAAAAGAAGAGGAAAAGAATATTTTCTAGGAGTGGAACATTTTTAAAGTTAGAAATATTTCTTCCCATAGAAATATAGTAATAGATTTAGCTCTTAATTTTTCTCTTTTTGTTACAGTATTCTTCAGAGGAGGAAGAAGTTGATCTTCAGACAGCTCTTACAGGTTACCAGACAAAGCAGAGAAAGCTTCTAGAACCAGTGGATCATGGAAAAATTGAATATGAACCATTCAGAAAAAACTTCTATGTTGAAGTTCCAGAATTGGCAAAAATGTCTCTAGAGGGTAAAATTTGTTTATTCATTTATCGGTTATTTTGGGGATGGGGGAAATACACTTCACCTTGCCTGGGAGGCATGTTGATAGGCCTGTAAGTTGATGGGTGAGTAGGAGAAATGTGCCTGACTTACCTGGAGAAATGAGAGTGAACTAGAACATGAGAAATCATTCTGGAGAGTGAGACGACTACATCCACAATGATTAGAAATAGAAATTAGTGTGTTTTGGGAAACATTTTTAAAAAAAGAGCAAAAATTAGTTTGGCTTACGTGGTTGAGCTTTTTAGGGTTGAAAATACTCTTCATGTGAAGTTAGCAAGTAGAGTATTGTTACGTTTTTCTCTTATTTGAGAATTAGAAACCGATACGAAGCTGTGTGATATTGACGGAAAAAGCATGATATGGGCAACCCTTGCTTAAAGAACAAGTAGTTGTATTACTTGTGAATCACTGTTCTTTTATTGCTGTTAGAATTTAAGTCAAAATAACCAAATTGTAGAAATTGGGGTGTTTCTTTTGTTCCTAGTTGGTTGCAACAGGAATCACTTTGTCAGAGCTGTTCAGTGCATTGTCCTGGAGCTTTGATATGGAATTATCTTTGGGAACACTAAAAAAGAATTGATTCTTAATCTTACCATGCCTCATTGAAAAGTAGAGGGCACTAATAGAACAATATTTAAGAGTTTCTTTTTTTTTTTTTCTTTTTTAATTTTTTATTCCTTTATTTCTCATGTGTTCCCCATCCTGAACCCTCCTCCCTCCTCCCTCCCCATATTTAAGAGTTTCTAATCTGGATTTTGTTTTGTAGAGGTGAATGTATTTCGGTTGGAAATGGAGGGCATTACTGTCAAGGGGAAAGGTTGCCCCAAACCAATTAAATCTTGGGTTCAGTGTGGAATTTCTATGAAGATCTTAAATTCTCTAAAAAAGTAAGTGTTGAGCGGTTGTCCACATTTTTCAATATCTTGCTACAGAAGATAACCTGTTACATACATTTTCACTCAAATGGAAAATACTGATTTTTGTTAAACAGGTTTCTTTAGATATGATTTACATACCATAAAGTTTACCCTTTGGTTTACGATTTTCATTATATTTATGAAGTTGTGTAGTCATTACCATAATCTAATTTTAGAACATTTTCATCAAACCCAAAAGAGGCCTGGATCTATTAGTATTCATTTTTCTCTCTTCTACACACAAGGCAGTCTCTTACCTACTACTTTTTATAGATTTGTGTATTCTGGACATTTCATATAAATTAGATCGTACTTATATACAGTCCTTTGTGACTGGCTTCTTCCAATTAGCATAGTATTTTCAAATATTTCTACATCATCCATGATGTAGAATGTCTGAGTACTTCATTCCTTTTTGCCAAATAAAAATCTCATTATATGGATATACATTTTGGAAAACTTACAGTGTGAGAGCCTAAAGATCACCACAGTCCTTACTGTTGTCTTCCTATGGTTTGCTTTTTAAGGCATGGTTATGAAAAGCCCACGCCAATCCAAACCCAGGCGATTCCTGCGATAATGTCTGGACGAGATTTGATTGGTATTGCCAAGACAGGAAGTGGAAAGACCATTGCCTTTCTGTTGCCCATGTTTAGACACATCATGGATCAGAGGTCTTTAGAAGAAGGAGAGGGGCCAATAGGTACAGTTCCTTTCATTAAACTATTTTTTCAGATAACAACTTTGTCAGTTAATCAGAAAGACCTGATGCTTTGTAATAAGTGTAACAATAAAGATGTCTTTATGTACAGTTCCTCTATAAATTTGGCACTTTGGGGCTGATTTCCCCTTACCAGCAGGTGGAGTGAGACTCTTCAGAGCTCTGGAGTGACATCTCAGAAGTACAAAAACAGCCTCTCCTGGCACAGCTCAATTTTTAAACTCTGACTCGGCAGGTAGAATCCTCGTGCATCTATCTGTTTATTTATGTTGAGGTTTGTTCTTAGCCCATATGAGTGGATCTATAAACTCAACATAGAAGATTGCAGGGAAGTGTATTTTTGTTTTTGCTTTTGTTTTTTTGGCCTTAAAAGGCTATAGTGCCAGTGTTTGATTCAGGATTAGGTCTTCAGATTCAGTTTTCTTGATTCATTTGGCAGAGATCTCTTCTCCAAATTTGAATAGGGTTTTGGAAAGTTGTTCAGCTCCTCTCTTGGCAACAGAGGGCACAGTATGTCTCTCCTCTGTCTGTGCCCCTCAGACCCAGGTTGTTTCCGGAAGCCACGGCATGGCTCTGCAGCACAGTGAGTCACTTGATTATCTTTGCTCTGTGATTTGCAGTTGAGACTGATTTGCATTCTTTTCAACCAAGTATTTTCCTGATGGTTGAGTAAGGCATTTAACTCTGATTTATCTTCCTATAGCATGTTCTTAAAATCTACTTAAAATTATCCTTCACCACAGTCTCTGCTATTATAAAACTTTTGAAATAGAATTTTCAGAGGTACATAAAACAAATTAAAACAAAAATTAGACTAAGCTCTGAACTTGATTGCAGAGGTTAAATTTAACACTTTAAAGATTAGCCTTAAGAATTTTGGTGGTTAGGCTTTTGACATATTTATCTTTTCAGCTGTCATCATGACTCCAACTCGAGAACTGGCTTTACAGATTACTAAAGAATGTAAGAAGTTTTCAAAGACCTTGGGCCTTAGAGTGGTCTGTGTTTATGGAGGAACAGGAATCAGTGAGCAGGTAGATATAAAAGGAACATTCAGTTTTTTTTGGTTTTTTGGAATTGAATGATTTAATAATGTAGAAGTGATTCTTTGTTTTAGTGTTTTCTATAATGATTGCTTCTAAAATCTTAAAAAGAAATGTGATAATAAGAATGAATTATGTTAAAGTTATATTTTAGAATTTTTGAGTCATTTTTGTATCTTAGCTTTACCATACTTCTTCGCCTTTCCCTCCTCAAGGAAGCAGATAGTTTTTTCATTTTACAGATGTTCAGAAAGGTTAAGTTGACCGAAGTCTTTAACTTAAAAAGACTTTGTCCTAGAACCGAGGTGTTACGATTTGTGGACCAGCATTTATTCTTTAATCTAAGTGACATCTTTAAAAGGTGGTGTTGAGTGTGATATACTAATATCAGAGTTGCATTTGCATTCCTAAATGATTTTAGGGAGAATTATTTAAACATACCTTCATTGACTCCAATCTTTAGCTTGGCATTTTTCTGTGTGTCTTCTAAAGAATGATAGCCATCAGATATTTTGCTTTAACAAGAAGAATGATAGCCATCAGATATTTTGCTTTAACTAGAAGAAGGAAAAAAAAGCTGGTCAGATTAAGTTTTGCAAAATTAAATCTTTCCTGCAAGACTGCATAGTTGTTAAAAAGCTAGTGCATATTGTGATGCTGGCAAAAGGAATAAATGACATTTTCTGAGCATATTTAACCTGAAACCCTTCTTAAGGACTTAATTTTCTCAGATTTTTAGATACATTTTGGGAATATTTGCTTTTGTTATCCCAGTGCTATTTTTAAACGTTGCACTTAGTTTTCTGAGTTTATCTTTGTCAATTTTTTTTGGCCATAAACTATAGTTAAGAAATACAGTTACTAAGTAAGCTGGTACATGCCTGCATACTTAAATAGAAGTCAGAGTTTTATGATATCTTACATAGTTTGGTGTTTTCCATTTTACTTTGTTTCAAAAACAGTTTGTGACTTAAACTGATTTCGTAATTCATTAATGGAAACAACTCTGAATTTGAAAACCATTGACCTATTACATTTCTTTACTTAGTGCTCTCGTGTTCCTTCCTTGGTTTTGAGGAATCTTGTCAAATTAAAATTGGTAAAATTCTATGATTTTCATTGATTTCAGAGTTATAGCACCATGTGGTCTTGTTCCTTGTGGTCTTGCTGCTACCTATCCCTTTAGTACTTGGATGCAATCTCAAAAACGACAGAATGATCTCTATTCATTTCCAAGGCAAACCATTCAATATCACGGTAATCCAAGTCTATGCCCCAACCAGTAACGCTGAAGGAGCTGAAGTTGAACGGTTCTGTGAAGACCTACAAGACCTTTTAGCACTAACACCCAAAAAAGATGTCCTTTTCATTATAGGGGACTGGAATGCAAAAGTAGGAAGTCAAGAAACACCTGGAGTAACAGGCAAATTTGGCCTTGGAATACAGAATGAAGCAGGAAAAGACTAATAGAGTTTTGCCAAGAAAATGCACTGGTCATAACAAACACCCTCTTCCAACAACACAAGAGAAGACTCTATACATGGACATCACTGGTCAACACTGAAATCAGATTGATTATATTCTTTGCAGCCAAAGATGGAGAAGCTCTATACAGTCAGCAAAAACAAGACCAGGAGCTGACTGTGGCTCAGACCATGAACTCCTTATTGCCAAATTCAGACTTAAATGGAAGAAAGTAGGGAAAACCACTAGACCATTCAGGTATGACCTAAATCAAATCCCTTATGATTATACAGTGGAAGTGAGAAATAGATTTAAGGGCCTAGATCTGATCGATAGAGTGCCTGATGAACTATGGAATGAGGTTCGTGACATTGTACAGGAGACAGGGATCAAGACCATCCCCATGGAAAAGAAATGCAAAAAAGCAAAATGGCTGTCTGGGGAGGCCTTACAAATAGCTGTGAAAAGAAGAGAAGTGAAAAGCAAAGGAGAAAAGGAAAGATATAAGCATCTGAATGCAGAGTTCCAAAGAATAGCAAAAAGAGATAGAAAGCCTTCTTCAGCAATTAATGCAAAGAAATAGAGGAAAACAACAGAATGGGAAAGACTAGGGATCTCTTCAAGAAAATCAGCGATACCAAGAGAACATTTCATGCAAAGATGGGCTCGATAAAGGACAGAAATGGTATGGACCTAACAGAAGCAGAAGATGTTAAGAAGAGATGGCAAGAATACACAGAAGAACTGTACAAAAAAGATCTTCACGACCCAGATAATCACGATGGTGTGATCACGGACCTAGAGCCAGACATCCTGGAATGTGAAGTCAAGTGGGCCTTAGAAAGCATCACTATGAACAAAGCTAGTGGAGGTGATGGAATTCCAGTTGAGCTATTTCAAATCCTGAAAGATGATGCTGTGAAAGTGCTGCACTCAATATGCCAGCAAATTTGGAAAACTCAGCAGTGGCCACAGGACTGGAAAAGGTCAGTTTTCATTCCAATCCCAGAGAACGGCAATGCCAAAGAATGCTCAAAGTACCACACAATTGCACTCATCTCACATGCTAGTAAAGTAATGCTCAAAATTCTCCAAGCCAGGCTTCAGCAATATGTGAACCGTGAACTTCCAGATGTTCAAGCTGGTTTTAGAAAAGGCAGAGGAACCAGAGATCAAATTGCCAACATCTGCTGGATCATGGCAAAAGCAAGAGCGTTCCAGAAAAACATCTATTTCTGCTTTATTGACTATGCCAAAGCCTTTGACTGTGTGGATCACAATAAACTGTAGAAAATTCTGAAAGAGATGGGAATACCAGACCACCTGATCTGCCTCTTGAGAAATCTGTATGCAGGTCAGGAAGCAACAGTTAGAACTGGACATGGAACAACAGACTGGTTCCAAATAGGAAAAGGAGTTCGTCAAGGCTGTATATTGTCACCCTGCTTATTTAACTTATATGCAGAGTACATCATGAGAAACGCTGGACTGGAAGAAGCACAAGCTGGAATCAAGATTGCCGGGAGAAATATCAATAACCTCAGATATGTAGATGACACCACCCTTATGGCAGAAAGTGAAGAGGAACTCAGAAGCCTCTTGATGAAAGTGAAAGTGGAGAGTGAAAAGGTTGGCTTAAAGCTCAACATTCAGAAAACGAAGATCATGGCATCCTGTCCCATCACTTCATGGGAAATAGATGGGGAAATAGTGGAAACAGTGTCAGACTTTATTTTTCTGGGCTCCAAAATCACTGCAGATGGTGACTGCAGCCATGAAATTAAAAGACGCTTACTCCTTGGAAGGAAACTTATGACCAACCTAGATAGCATATTCAAAAGCAGAGACATTACTTTGCCAACAAAGGTCCGTCTAGTCAAGGCTATGGTTTTTACAGTGGTCATGTATGGATGTGAGAGTTGGACTGTGAAGAAGGCTTAGTGCCGAAGAATTGAGGCTTTTGAACTGTGGTGTTGGAGAAGACTCTTGAGAGTCCCTTGGACTGCAAGGAGATCCAACCAGTCCATTCTGAAGGAGATCAGCCCTGGGATTTCTTTGGAAGGAATGATGCTAAAGCTGAAACTCCAGTACTCTGGCCACCTCATGCGAAGAGTTGACTCACTGGAAAAGACTCTGATACTGGGAGGGATTGGGGGCAGGAGGAGAAGGGGACGACAGAGGATGAGATGTCTGGATGGCATCACTGACTCGATGGACGTGAGTCTGAGTGAACTCCAGGAGTTGGTGATGGACAGGGAGGCCTGGCATGCTGCGATTCATGGGGTCGCAAAGAGTCGGACACGACTGAGGGACTGATCTGATCTGATCTGATTCCTTTAGTAGTTCTCCCACATTCCAAAGAATTAAGTAAGAGGCTTTGATACCTTCTAATTAGACCTGACTATCTTATTGGGCAGTATTTTGAAGTCTGTGAAGAGGCATTAGTGATAAATAGAGTATAAAATTTCATCTTTTTTTATTAGATTGCTGAGCTGAAAAGAGGTGCTGAAATTATTGTTTGTACACCTGGTCGAATGATTGACATGTTAGCAGCTAATAGTGGTAAGTTGGGGATAGGTTTTTGTTTTTGCTTTTATTTATTTATTTATTTTTTGGTTGTCTTTTCTCCTTTTTGAATTATGTACATTTCTGTTAAATCAAAGCAGATACAAGAAACCACCAAAGGGTTTCTTTCTACATTTCTTCTTAAAGCTGTAATATCTTAAAATTTGTATTGTAACAAGCTTATTGTTGCAAGTGTTCATAATAATATTTTTGCAGTGTAATTAAAATTTTTTTGACAACCAATCCATCTGATGTATTGTTTTTTTTAAAGCCTTAACGCAAATTCTTAATCTGATTTTGGCCTACCTTTGCATTTGAAAGGGTAGGGGACTGTGTTTTTTTAATTGTACAATTTAAATTTTTTCTCCTTAGGAACTAGTATTTTCTTACAATACTAGATAAATTAAGATATTGCAGCTTCAAGGACATTTATCTTTTGTAAATATTGCATGTTTTTAGCTCAAATATTGTGCTTTGTTAAATTATTCCCTATCAAAACTGTTACTAAACTGTTGACATTATTTAACTTCTGTGGAGAAAGGCCCTTCAAGATTTATAGAACTGGGCTTCCGAGACTTAAACCATCAAAGGTAGGTAATTTAAAGCTGTTCCCAATCGTGCGAAACTAATTGGGGCTGCACAAGTTAGTATGGAGTACTTAAATATTAGAAAGCATTTATTTTGGCACATTTCTGTTGTTTTGAAGAAAATGCTTTCAAAGGTTTCCATTGTATATTCAGTATATATGTAGTAGAGTATTTAAAACTTTGAGTAGTGCATGTTTCTAATAGCATTTTGCTTGGATTTCTGTGTTCATTTAATTCTAATTCTACATAAAGTTGGTAAAGTGATACTGATATTGATAAGTCATTGTGCTTGTACAGCATATGAAATGGTTTGGGCTGAATGCTGATGAAATAATTCCTTGTTTTTTCTCAATGCTGCATTAAGTATCCTGAAATTCATCTTGATTAATTTTACCTTTTCCCTTTATCTGTCCTTTTGGTTTACATTTAATAACTATTTCATACATGTTTCTGCCAGGTGATTGAATCAACAATTGATAGAAATGCTTGTGTTAATCCTTTATAAAGGGTTTCCTGTGTATGTGTTTAGTTTTCTCTGGCTAAGAAGCCAGTTGCATTTATTTAAACCAGTGGGAGCACTTAGTGAAATTGAATTTGTAAAGTAAAGTGTATCTTTGTAATATGATATATTTGATTTCTTAAATTTTTGTGTAATATGTTAATTACCTAATGGTATTGAATAGCTTCTTATTATGTTTTGACATGCTCATTAGAAGCTCCTAACTATATGTAAGTAGTTTACGTACTACATAAAGTAAAGAGAGATTTTCTGCGTCTGAAATAGTTAGCACTGGAACTTGCTTTCCACACATACGCTGTAATCTCTAATATGTTTTTTCCTAGGTGATGCTGTCAGATAATGGCTGATGTGGCTCGATGCTCCATCTCAGTCTTAGTTTTATGATGTGTTTTGGAGAGGGCTGTTTTCTGAATTTTACAGGTTCTTCAGGCCCTATGATGGTATGCAAGAGACGAGTTTGACAAAATAAAGGGCCTCATATACCCATTGTCAGAAAGTATATACCATTAGATTAAGATATTGTAAACGAAAATTTCTTTTCACTGTTTAAAGATACTTATCTTACCCCTCTGGTTAAGTCAGGCATTTTAGTTCCCTTTACAGTTTTTTAAAGTTTTTGGTAGTCATAAAATGAATTGTGACTGATTTTTCGTTTTCTTTTGTCTTTATTTTTTTCCTCATGTTAGGTCGGGTTACAAATCTTCGAAGAGTGACGTATGTTGTTTTAGATGAAGCAGACAGAATGTTTGACATGGGTTTTGAGCCACAGGTATTCATTAAATTTCTTTGTGTTTCTATCTATAAAATAAACCTTGTAATTGCCATGAGCCTGAAATATTTGTATGATTTCTGAAATTCTCACATTTCTTTTGTGTGGTAATACAGGGAATTGAGGACGTGGGGAATTGAAATAAATATTTATGTTTTGGATTCTTAAACTTTTCAGGATGTATTTCTGCAGTCTTTCCTAGGCATCATTGGTAAAATTAGTCATAATAGAAGCTTAAGCTTTCATATATTATGATTTTCACTGTACTTCCAAATGGCTTTAACTTACGCTTTTCACTACCTCATGATCTGGATAGCACAGGTTGGTTATATCCTCCAAATGTAAAAGCTAAGGCCCAAAGCATTTGTCTAGCTTAAATTTTATGTTGTTAACACATGTAGTTTCCTTAAATATAAAATTTCAGTGATAAAAACTTAAAACTCATTGTAAAAGGTGGTAGAATTTTTTCTTAACAAGAAGAGCAGAATGAGTTGTCACTGTGCTATGGATAACAAAATAATTTTTTAAAAATATTTTTTAGTTTTATTTTTGGCTTCTCTGGGTCTTCATCGCTACATGTGGGCTTTCTCTAGTTGGGGTGAGTGGAGGCAACTCTAGTTACAGTGTGTAGGCTTCTCTGAAAGCTCAGTTGGTAAAGAATCCACCTGCAGTGTAGGAGATCTGGGTTTGATCCCTGGGTTGGGAAGATCCCCTGGAGAAGGGAAAGGCTATCCACTCCAGTATTCTGGCCTAGAGAATTCATAGACTGTATAGGCCGTGGGGTTGCAAAGAGTCAGACACAACTGAGCGAGTTTCACTTTCCCAGGACTTTAAAAATATGTTTACAAAGCTTGAAAAAATAAATTTGACAATATAAGACATATCTGAAGAAAATTGTGAAACTTACTGGAAAACATTAAAGATGGATTGACTGTGAAATTTATGTAAAGATCAAATAGTAAAGAGTAATCCTTCTGAAAAAGACGAACAGGCTAGGGCATAAGAGATGCCGCTTCTTGAAAGTCTGGTTCCTTCCCATTTCAGGATTTAGTTTTCTTGAGTCTGCTAAGTCAGGTACCACTTAAACAAAATGTTGTAGCTGTCATGTCCTATCTTCTTTTTTTTTTTAAGATACTGTTTATTGATTTATTTGGCTGCACTGGGTCTTAGTTACAGAACATGGAATCTTATAGTTGTGGCATGTGGGGTCTAGTTCCCTGACCAGGTTCAAGCCCTCAGCATTGGGAGCACAGAGTCTTAGCCACTGGACTACCAGGGAAGTCCCCTGTCTTATTTTCTTTGTTGCTTTGAGCAATTTTTTAAAAACCTTGTTAAATTTTACAGGATTTTTCAAGTGAAGAAAGTAAATGTCTGTGGGCAACCACAGTCTTTAACTGAAAATACTGGTATATGTTTTAAAGCCGTAATTTTGGCTACTGGGTGGAGAATAGATTTCAGATTGGACAGGAGCAAAGGCAGTGAAACCTGTTAGGAGACAGTTGAGATAATCCAGGTGAGAGTTGAGAGATCATTTGGACCAGGAGCTCAAGATTTCCACATGCCTTGGGTATAGCAGCCCCTTTCATAGTTATCACATCATCTTTGATTAGAATGAAAATGTGGTCCTGCGTATTCCTGGCAAGACCTTTACCCTCCCCAATTTCCAACCACTCACCACTGTCTACCTTGAAACCATCATTAATAATTTTAATTCTGTGGGTTTTTTTTTTCTTGTTTAGGCCATAAGAATCCTATAACTCCCTGTTTTCTCTGGGACTCTTACACACCGACTTAATTATTTTGTCCCCTTAACAATATTTGCACCTTCATTATTCTTTTTTTATCCTGTAACTCTTACTACCATTTGTTACATAATATTTATCCACCATCATTAGACTGTAAGCTCCATAAAGACAAGTTTTTGTCTATTTTTATTGCTTATTCCAAGCACTTAGAACAATGTCTGGCACATAATGGTTGCTCAATAAAAATGGGTTGAGTAAAGGAAGGAAAACAGTAATAGCAGTGAGGAATACTTTCATTGTTTAGTTTGAAAGTCAAGACTACTGAATTTGTTGATGGATTGGATATGAAATGAGCAAGAGAGACTAGTTACAGATGGCTCCTAGATTTTGGGCATAAAGCTATAAGTTACTAGAGTTGCCATTTCTTCAGAAGGGGAGACTGAGAGGAGCAGATTTTAAGGTGAAATCAATGGTAATATTCCAAGATAACAAGTTTAAAAGTCACTGAATAGATGTTCTCAAAAGTTCTTTGTACTTGTTCTCACCATCCTGTGAATTTTGGAGACTACTCTCACCATGTTTATTTGTAATGTTTTCTCAGGTCATGCGCATTGTGGATAATGTTCGCCCTGACAGACAGACAGTTATGTTTTCAGCTACTTTCCCCAGAGCTATGGAAGCCTTGGCTCGGAGAATCCTGAGTAAACCCATTGAAGTGCAGGTTGGAGGTAGAAGTGTAGTTTGCTCGGATGTGGAGCAACAAGTGGTGGGTACAATCCTTAGGAAACCCCCAAGTCCCCATATGTTTAGGCAGTGTGCCATCCTTTTGGGATCACTGTGATGTAGGCAGGTACTTCCTAAAATTAAATAATATACATCAACTGCAGCTTTGAACATTTTACCAGATATATTTGAATTTCCTATTCCATGGAACTGTTTATAAAGTTTACCACCAGAAGTTGTGGGCTGGTAGATAAAATGTCACGTACCTGTGTTACTTGTTAATAGGATGTGAAGTTAAGAGTCAGAACAGATAATCTGTCCACATTTGTAAGCCTCTTAGTCTTTGAAAGTTAATTTTAATTTTTTGGGCTTAGTGATTTACCAATTAAAGTCAAGATTCTACTACTGTTTCCTAAAGATACAGCAAGATGTCATATATTTGCCAAAAATAAAATGAATATTTTTGTTCATGAAGTGTATTTGGATTTTCAGTCCGTTAATGTTATACAATGTGTTGTTTTCAGATTGTGATTGAAGAAGAAAAGAAATTCTTGAAGCTACTTGAACTTCTAGGTCATTATCAAGAATCAGGATCTGTCATTATATTTGTGGATAAGCAGGAACATGCTGATGGTCTTCTGAAAGATTTAATGAGAGCTTCTTACCCTTGCATGTCTCTTCATGGAGGTAACATTTACTGAAATACCTATAATGGACTTAGGTTGGCCAAGCACTGGACTGTGTATTTCCTTTGTCTCTAACTTAGCACTAATTTTTTTTTCCTTTTTCTTTTTTTAAACTTTTGATTTTGTATTGGAGTCTAGCTGATTAACAAACAATGTTGTGATAGTTTCATGTGAACAGTGAAGGGAATTAGCTATACATATATGTGTATCTGTTGTCCCCCAAACTCCCCTCCCATCCAGGCTGCCACAGAACATTGAGCAGAGGTCCATGTGCTATACGGCAAGTCCGTGGGGATAGTTAGGGAGTTTGCGATTGACATATACACAGGGCTGTATTTAATGTGGATAACTGGCTAGCACTAAATTTTATATCAGTGTCAGTTTTCATTTATGACAGTTCTCTGCGGGTAAGCATTATTATTATTTCCATCTCAGTGATAAAGAAAATAAGCCAGCAATACATTGGTTTGACCAAATTCCATAACCAGTAATCAGCTAAGGAGAAATTGAAAATTTTGATTCATGTTATATTCTTTCCATTGTATCATGCTACCCATTGGCTTTTATGATTAACATTGGAGCTTTAGTTAATTTCTGTGTAATATCTCCATTGTTATATATGCGTGGGACTTAGAACACTAAACACATGGAATAGAGACAGTTGAGTTAAGCCCATTTACCAAGTATTCTGGTAGTATGACTTTGTGACACACCATCCCCGAATTGAGTGGCAAAGGTCATTTACTTTGCTTATGAATCTGCAGTTTGTTTAGGGCTTAGCACACATATCTAGTCTGTCTTCCATGCTGTGTCTACTGGGATGGCTCAGTTGGGGTTCCATTTCCAATTTTCCGTGTTTAGGCAGCTGACAAGTTGTACTGGCTTTTGACAGATATCTCACTCCTATTGGCCAGGAGTCCTGACTTCCACTTGTGAGCCTCTGTGTGAGGCTGCTTGGCCAGAGGGCAAGAATCAGAAGCTGCCAAGACAGTTCAGGAGGATCCTGGGAAGTGGTAGAACTTTTATTTCCACCATGTTCTGTAGGTCAAAATAGTCACTAGACTGGCCCACATTCAAGGAGATGGAGGCACAGACTCCATGTCTTCATGGGAAAATGTCATTCAGTAAGCAGAAGAGAGTGTGGCATAGGACATGCTTACAGTCCCACACCAGGCTTCATGAGGAATGCAGTTAAAGGACTGAGGATATGTATTTGGTTAACTTTTAATGTTTGAAAATGACTCATTTTGCTTTCCTTTTCTTTTTTATTGGCTAAATATACATTACATAAAATTTGCCATTTTATCCATTTTCAAGTGTATAATTCATTGGCATTAAGTAGATTTACAATGTGGTGAAACCATTTCCATTATCTGTTTCCAGAAATTTTTCATCATTTCAAGCAGACACTCTGTATGTATTAAGCAATACTTAATTCCCCAGGCCTCAGTTCAGTTCAGTTCAGTCACTCAGTCGTGTCTGACTCTTTGCGACCCCATGAATCGCAGCACACCAGGCCTCCCTGTCCATCACCAACTCCCAGAGTTCACTCAGACTCACGTCCATCGAGTCAGTGATGCCATCCAGCCATCTCATCCTCTGTCGTAACCTTTTCCTTCTGCCCCCAATCCCTCCCAGCACCAGAGTCTTTGCCAGTGAGTCAGTTGTTCGCATGAGGTGGCCAAAGTACTGGAGTTTCAGCTTTAGCATCATTCCTTCCAAAGAAATCCCAGGGCTGATCTCCTTCAGAATGGACTGGTTGGATCTCCTTGCAGTCCAAGGGACTCTCAAGAGTCTTCTCCAACACCACAGTTCAAAAGCCTCAATTCTTCGGCACTAAGCCTTCTTCACAGTCCAACTCTCACATCCGTACCTGACTACTGGAAAAACCATAGCTTTGACCAGATGGACCTTTGTTGGCAAAGTAATGTCTCTGCTTTTGAATATGCTATCTAGGTTGGTCATAAGTTTCCTTCTAAGGAGTAAGCATCTTTTAATTTCATGGCTGCAGTCACCATCTGCAGTGATTTTGGAGCCCAGAAGAATAAAGTCTGACACTGCTTCCACTGTTTCCCCATCTATTTCCCATGAAGTGATGGGACAGGATGCCATGATCTTCGTTTTCTGAATGTTGAGCTTTAAGCCAACTTTTTCACTCTCCACTTTCACTTTCATCAAGAGGCTTTTGAGTTCCTCTTCACTTTCTGCCACAAGGGTGGTGTCATCTGCATATCTGAGGTGATTGATATTTGTCCTGGTAGTCTTGATTCCAGCTTGTGCTTCTTCCAGTCCAGCGTTTCTCATGGTGTACTCTGGATATAAGTTAAATAAGCAGGGTGACAGTATACAGCCTTGACGTACTCCTTTTCATATTTGGAACCAGTCTGTTGTTCCATGTCCAGTTCTAACTGTTGCTTCCTGACCTGCACACAGGTTTCTTAAGAGGCAGGTCAGGTGCTCTGGTATTCCCATCTCTTTCAGAATTTTCCACAGTTTATTGTGATCCACACAGTCAAAGGCTTTGGCATAGTCAATGAAGCAGAAATAGATGTTTTTCTGGAACTCTCTTGCTTTTTCGTTGATCCAGCGGATGTTGGCAATTTGATCTCTGCTTCCTCTGCCTTTTCTAAAACCAGCTTGAACATCAGGAAGTTCACGGTTGACGTATTGCTGAAGCCTGGCTTGGAAAATTTTGAGCATTGCTTTACTAGCGTGTGAGATGAGTGCAATTGTGCGGTAGTTTGAGCATTCTTTGGCATTGCCTTTCTCTGGGATTGGAATGAAAACTGACCTTTTCCAGTCCGGTATTTGTATATCTTTGGAGAAATGTCTTTCAAGGCCTTTACATATTTTTCATCAGTTTGTTTGGGTTTTTGTTGCTAAGTTGCAGGATTTCATTACATATTCTGGATAGCAGTCCCTTGTCAGATACTTGCATGTATTTTCTCCCATTCTGTGGTTGCCTCTTCACTCTCTGGATTGTGTCCTTTGATGCTTTAGTTTTGAAGTCTATTGTATCAATTTTTTTCTTTTGTTTGTTGCCTGTTCTTTTTGCGTTATATCTAAGAAATCATTGCCAAATCCAGGCTTATGAAAAATTTCCCCTTTGTTTTCTTCTAAGAGGTTTAAAGTTTTAGTTTAAATTTTGGTCTTTGATTCAATTTGAGTTGATTTTTGTATATGGTGTAAGACATGGGTTCATCTTCGTTCTTTTGTGTGGATGTTTGGTTTCCCAGCACCATTTCTTGAAAAGACTATCTTTTCCCTAGTGAATGGCCTTGATACCCTTCTCAAAATCACGTGACCATTTTTTATCTGCAGGTTTATTTCTGGGACTCTAGTTGATTCCATCGATCTGTATGTTTATATTTTGCCAAAGTCACTTCATTTTAATTTTGATCTTTTTGTGTTTACTTTTTTGAAAAATAGATGTTCTTTTTTAGAGTAGTTTTAGGTTCACAGCAAAACTGAGCAGAAACCAGAAAGTTTTCTTTTACCGCTTTCTTCCACAGGCTCCCCTACTATCTGCATCCCACATCACAGTGGTACATTTGTTGTGTTCATGAACTTGCACTGACCCATTTTTGTCACCCAGAGGGATCCCACATGCCACGTGCTTTGCCAAAAAAAGGAAAACGATTCCAACTTGCTTTATTCAGTAGCTCAGTGTCTCCATATTGTTGTTTCTATCCTGAGCATAACTTAGTTATTAGCTTTCTTTGTGACAGCAAAAGGCCTTCTACAGGCTCAGTTGTCACTTCCAGATCTGACAACTTCCAGAGGAAGAAGACTGTTTTCCATATATCTTTTTTCCCCTCCATTTTTATCACCAAAATTTTCAAACACCGAAAATCTGAGAAAACTAGATAGTGAGCACCCTGAAATATCTAATACTAGATTCTACAATTAACATTTTGTTATATTTATTTATCACATCTTTATCCATCTGTCCTATAAACCCTTCAATTTTTCTTAGTTTTTTGGTACATTTTAGAATAAGTTGTATGTCAGCACATTTCACTTCAATATGCATGTTATTAATACTAGTTCAAAAATTTTTGTAACGAAAAAAGTATTAAGTGGACTGTAGCAAAATGTACAGATTCTAAGTATAGCATTTGATGAGTTTTGACAAATGCATGTAAGTTCTGAAATCCAAACCTCTGTTAAAATATAACCTCAGAAATTTCCCTGAGTCCCTGCTCTACTTTTTACATTTTTTCCCCTCAACATATATTAATTTTTCCTGTTTTAGAATTTCAAATAAATGGAGCCGTACATTAGGGACTGTTTCGTGTCAGGCAGCTTTGACCTTCCGCATGCATTTTTGAGATTCATCCATATGGTTGGATGTGTCAGCTCTTCCAGTGTATTGCTCAGTAATACTTTAATATATAAATATGTCATAGTTTTTTTGGTCATTTCTGTTGGACACCCAGGCTATTTCCAGTTATTTAACTATCCAAAGACTACACCATAATGAGATTATAGAACAGTTCCCACACCCCCCAGAACTCTTGTCATATCCCTATACAGGGTAACTCTAAGATTATCTTTCATCTTCTTGTACACAGTCACTGGGAAACACTGATGTTCTCTTAGAACAGTGTTTATAAATGCAATCATATGTTATGTAGCTTTTTGCAATTGGCTTTTTTTTTTTTTTGCTTAGCATGATGGCTTTCAGATCCATTCAGGGTGTTGCATTATTCATTTCTTTTTATTATCTAGTGTGTGGAGGTACCACTCTTTATGTATCTTTTCATCTGTTGAAGGGCATTTAGGTTATTTCCAGTTTTATCTAACTATGAATAGAGCTGCTATTAAATATGCAAGTACAGATTTTTATGTGAACATTCCATTTCTCTGGGGTTGATAACCAGGAATGGCATCGCTGGGTCACATGGTAAGTTGACTTGGGTATTATTCATACTCATTGGGGTTCACCAAGCTTCTAGAATCTGTAAATTTATGTTTTGCATCTAATATGGGAAATTCTTGACTATTATTTCTTGATTGTTTGATTACTTGATTTTTACTGCCCTATTTTCTCCTCTCTTTTTAGGACTCCAATAATGTGTATGTTCAGCTTTTAATACTGTCTCACGTATCATTGATGCTCATTATTGTTGTTCAGTCTTTGTTTTTAAGTCTTTTTTCTCTCTAATTAAGATTAAATAATTTCTTTGACTCTGTCTTCAAGTTCACTGTGTGTTTTTGGCCATCTCTTATCTGCTGTTAGTAAGTCCATTCATTGAATTTTTTAATTCAATTTTTATATTTTTTTAGTTCTAGAATTTCCAGTTGGTTCTCCTTTATATTTTGATTCTCAAATTATATTTCCAAGCCATTCATTATAAGCATGTAAAACTTTTTCTTCCTAAATCACAATTATAATAGTTGCTTTAAAATCTGTGACTATTAATATAATGTCTTGGTTGTTTAAAGTCAATTTCTATTGTCTTTTAATTTTGTTTTAAATTTTTCTGTTTCTTTGTATGTGTAGTAATTTTCGTTTGCATACTGGCCTTTGTGAATGATACCTTGTAGAGCATAAATTATCTTATGTTTTACTTAAAAGTTTTTTATTTTTTTAAATAGAGAATTAACTTGGCTGGACCCATATTTAAAACTTTCTTGTAATGGGTAAGCTCTGAAATCTAAAAGATTTCACCGGGTATTAACTTCTTGTAGCCAGAGCTGGGCTGGTTGACCTCTGCTTCGTGTGTGTATAGTTTAGGTGTCAGATAGTTGGGCAGTGTTTTTATGCACAATTGGATATGCCTACTCTGTTGTTCTTCCTGGGATTTATCCCCTCTTTTGTGGTCCTGAGTTTATTCTAACTTCTTTCTTCTGTTTCTTCTTGTCAGTAAAACCATGCCTTCACTACCTGGGCTTCTCAGGGCATGCTCCCAAACAGAAAGTTTAAAATAAGTAAAATCCTATAAACTTAACCAATGCCATTTCATTCTTTCAGATGTCAACTCTGCTTTTAGTCACTCTCTGGTGCCTTCAGGTAGTTAGTTCTTTATATTTAGAATTCATAGTTGCTGTCCACAGGATGGTTAATCTAATAAGATTTCCCCCTATCTTGGTAGAAATGTATATTTTTTATGTAAGTAAGAAAACTTTTTGCCTATAATCCCCTTCCTGTATTTCTTCTGTCTCTTCAGCCAGAATTGCTTTATTTGCTTATGCCTAATTCATTCATAGGCGTGTGAAGAAGTGAAGTGAATTGAAGTCACTCAGTCATGTCTGACTCTTTGCTACCCCATGGACTGTAACTTACCAGCCTCCTCCATCCATGGGATTTTCCAGGCAAGAATACTGGAGTGGGTTGCTATTTTCTTCTCCAGGAGATTTCCCGGCCCAGGGATTGAAGCTGGGTCTCCTGCATTGTAGGCAGACGCTTTACCATCTCAGCTACCAGGGGAGTCATTCATAGGCATGGGAATGACAAATGGCTCTGAAAATATTGTCCTCCCACCCCTGAGGTCTCTGAGATTTTCAGGGTCTTCATGAGGTCAGAAGTATTTCCATAATAGCCCACCAAGTTACTTGCCTTAAAAGTACACAGGCAACCTGAGCACAGGAAGTTTGAGAAGGGCTCGTTTACCCTAAACATTAACTCACTTCCTGAGACTGAATTAGGCTCATCTTTGGTTTGATATTAGCTCAGTTGGTAAAGAATCCGCCTGCAATATGGGAGATCTGGGTTCGATCCCTGGGTTGGGAAGATCCCCTGGAGAAGGGAAAGTCTGCCCACTCAAGTGTTCTGGCCTGAAGAATTCAGTGAATTGTATAGTCCATGGGGTTGCAAAAAGTTGGACACGACTGAGCGACTTTTCACTTTCACTTTCACATATGTGAATGTTTGTTGGGTGGATAACAAAATTGGGGATATGTTAAAAAGGAAGATGATTGATGGTTGCTGCCAATAATTACTAACTCTGTTGTACATAGGAGATACCTTAATCTAAAGGAGAAGTTTTGGCATTTTTAAATTATAAACTTAATGTATATTATTATTCATTCCATTAATTTTTCTTGTGAGGTTTTAGAGGTAGTATTGAGCTGCTAGTTTTTTTGGCATAAGATCCAAATACTTTCTATCATTCAGTCTTTGAAGAGCACATTCAAAATTTTAGATAATATAAATTAATATTGATAATATTTAGATGTTAAATGTTCTGTATATGTTAAACACAGGTTTTATATGAAATGTTCCAATATTTCTTGCTGCAAAAATGAATTTCAAGGTTTGAGAATTTATTGCATTCCCTTCTCTGATTACTAGAGATTCCCAGGTATCCCATCATAAGGTATATTTGTGGCCTGGACATTTTATTATAGAGCATTTTGATATTTTATGTTCTGCTTTGTCACTCATCCTGAGGCTCTTTGAGTAACAAATTTTGAGAGCATTCCAGTCAGGTCCTTTTTAAGCAGTGCACTGTAAATGATAATCACCTATCTGGTTAGGATGCAGAACCTGATTAAGTAGTTTGCAGTAGAATCTGAGATTCTGCATTTCTAACAAGTTCTCATGTGATGCTGCTCCTTGTCTTTGAACAAAACTGTGAGTAGCAAGGCTCTAAATAACCTGCAGGAGAAGTCAAAAGATCTGAATCCTGTCATTATAGGCTGGGTGTACCTGCCTTTTTTTTTTTCCCCTTTGCCCCCATAACAGTTGTAGGTTAGGGATTCTAAGATTGGGCTTCTACAGTTGTTAGCTTTATGTACAAGAAAGGGAAAAAAAGAAGGGCAGATTTGATCTTGCCATTGAATTTTCTTAGTCTTTTAAAATTTTTATTGAAATACAGTTGTTTTACAATGTTGTGTTTCAAGTGTACAGCAAAATGATTCAGTCGTATATTATACCTATTTGTTTTTAGATTCTTTTCCATTATATGTTATTACGGGGTATTGAGTGTAGTTCTCTGTGCTGTACTGTAGATCCTTGTTGGTTCTCTATTTTACATATAGTAATGTGTATATTTTAATCCCAAACTATCCATACTCCCCCAAGTCTCTGAGCACCCTGCAAATTTTTATTTTCTATATGGTGGTTGTTGACATATGGTCAGTATAAGTTGGATATGTTCTTTACCCTGTGTTTAGCTTCTTTCTCTGAATGTCAGAGAAAATGGAAAATTTAATTTGAATATGTGGTTTTACAACTCTTTAATTCATTTTCAGGCATTGATCAATATGACAGAGATAGCATCATAAATGATTTTAAGAATGGGACCTGCAAACTTCTTGTGGCCACATCTGTTGCTGCCCGAGGCCTCGATGTGAAGCATCTGATTCTTGTTGTAAACTATAGCTGCCCCAACCATTATGAGGATTATGTGCACAGAGCAGGACGGACTGGAAGAGCAGGCAACAAAGTAAAAAGAATTGCTTTTAAAGTTGATTTCCATTATGTTAAAATATAAGTGTTTCTTTAGGACTTTACAGTGTACGTAATAGGAGTTACAGGGAATCTTCAGAGTATGGGGATTAGTTGATGTCATTTATATACATACACATGTCTTAAGTGCTGTTAAAATTATCAGATACCTACCTGTTCTATGTAGGCAGATAGTGTTAACCACTTGTGTCCCCAGAAAGGTATTTTTCCCCACCTAAAAATTTCTGTATATACATTATACATATATGTTCAAGAGCATTCATTACTTTTTTAAGAATATGGGATCATAAAATATACTCAGCCCACACCTATCACCTATCACCCCTGTCTTTAGCCCCATACAAATGTATATTATTTCTTTTTTTGACACCTGTATTCTGTTGAGTATATAGTTTTAACTCATTGGTTTTGAAAGCAGCAGAATATTCCTTTGTTGGAAGCACTGATGGTGATATATTTGGTATTATAACCATGGACATATCTACATACGAAAGCAATAATATTATTAATAGGTTATATTTATGGAGTATTTATTAAATGCCCACCACTGTTTTAAGTGCTCTATGTATATCTTGTTTTATTCTCACAAATTCCCTCTAAGATCAATAATATTACTGCTTTAAACAGATGAAAAAAGTTGAGGCACACTGACAGTATTTGCCAGAGTTACACAGCTCATAAGTAGTGATGGCATTTATTCTTTTAACCTGAGTTATTCTGTGGATTTGGGAGATTTTTTGTGTAGTTAAAATTGTGACCTTTTTGGGTCACATACAGTCTCTGTCACATCCTATGTGTATTTGTCTATCCAACCCTAAAAGATGTAATACCACTTTAGCTCATGGGCTGTGTAAAAGTAGGCTAGGTGTCAAATCTGGTGACTAGGTGAAGTGAAGTGAAGCGAAAGTTGCTCAGTCATGTCTGACTCTTTGCGACCCCATGGACTATACAGTCCATGGAATTCTCCAGGCCGGAATACTGGAGTGGGTAGCCTTTCCCTTGGGGTTGATCCCTGGGTTGGGAAGATCCTCTGGAGAAGGGTAACTAGGTACTCCTGAAATGAAATGTTAAGGCTAGTTTTAAAATTTATAACAGTTCACTGGTAGGATAGAACATTTAATGAAGATGGCAGTCTAATTGTAGTTTGCTTTTCCTCTGCTTACAACTCCAGTCTTTTCTCTTACCTGAACCAAAAAGCTGCTGGGGACACGTGAATTCTTAGGCATTAGAGAATTGCAGGGAATTGATGTAGTTGACTTCATTTTTTATTTGAAAACATATCAGATATACACGTGTATATATTTTTATATCTTTTAATTGGTCTTTAAAGAATATGGGATGCTATATTCTAGGAAGTTAATAGCAGGTTAGCTGGGGTAGAGGGGTACAGTAGGTAGCAGAAGAAAAGAATGCAAGCAAAAAGGGAAAAGATGTGTTAAAATTAATAATTACAATGCAGTTGTACATTTATGTAAAAATCATCAACTTATCTAATTTCCCTTTATGCATAAAGGAGTTAGAAATTTTCTAACTTATTTTTACAATAAATGTTAAACTTAGATATTAAGGAATTTAGTAAGTCTGTATTGTCACCTTTAAAATTCTTTTTAGTGGAGTAGTGGAGTTGTCTTAAAGAGGGTATATTAGGTAACTCAGATTTCATCTTATTTGTTTTCTAAGGAGGATTCATCTTGTAGTGTTTAATAGTACCACTTTTTCATTGTTTACTAGGGCTATGCATACACTTTTATCACAGAAGATCAAGCTCGGTATGCTGGAGACATAATTAAAGCCCTGGAACTGTCAGGGACTGCAGTGCCACCTGATCTAGAGAAACTCTGGAGCGATTTCAAAGATCAACAGAAAGCTGTGAGTTTTTTTTTGTTGTTGTTAATATAACTTTTCTTATTTTTATACAATTCACTGTATTCTAAACCTTGAGTATTAATACCAGTAAATCTTGATAGAATTATTTTCATTTATCTTTTTAGATAGAAAAGGAAAGGAGTGAGAACAAAAATCCTCTCTTCAACTTAGTATTTTTGTAGTGTACATACAGAGCTCTTATTTTTTTCTCACATGCTAAATAAAATGTTTTTGTTACATTATCATACCCCACCTTGAAAACTATTTAATTGCCATAAATTTCTGAACATTAAAGTTTTTTATTATGAAATTAACTTTCTTGTTTTTCCTTGAAAGGAAGGGAAAATAATTAAAAAGAGTAGTGGGTTCTCTGGTAAGGGATTCAAGTTCGATGAAACAGAACAAGCTTTGGCTAATGAGAGAAAGAAGTTACAAAAAGCTGCTCTTGGTCTGCAAGATTCAGATGATGAGGATGCTGCGGTTGATGTAAGTATTGTCCTAAAGCCTTATTCTTACCAGTTGAAGCAATTGTTCGTCTGGTATTGGAAGTCTTACCTTAGGCTTGTTTAGGTAGCAAATTACTGGAAACTTTTTGGTGGGTGTGCTGCTCAAGTTTTTTTTGTGTGTGTTTACAAATGTATTCACATATGCCTGTATTTTTGTATTTTCATAAAAATGAGGTCATACTGCTTTATAATTTTCTTGACAACAATAGTCCTATGTTGAAATCTTCCCTTTTAGGAAATTCACTCTCATGCTGTTTTTTGGCTACATGTTTCATTATATGGATGTTCTACAATATAAGCAATCAAATCCCTATTTTTGAATATTTGGAAACAAATACTTGGAATATATATTTGTTATTATTTGGAGTATACTGTACTTCATTGCACATCCTTGAACACTTAACCTACCACATTTACAGATTAAGTCTTAAGGAAGAGTGTTTAAGTGTATAAATGGAATTGCTCAGTCCAAGGGTATATTCAAATTTGGTCTTAAAACATTGTTAGATTGTTCTCCTGCAAGTTGAGTACCAGCTTGCACTCACACTAATGGTGTGTAAGAGTGCCTGGCTCCCTGTATCTTTAACATCATTGGTACTGATATTGTTTTTAAATACTTCACAATTTGATTATAGAATATCCTTATTAATAATTGTTGTTGTTATTTAGTTGCTAAGTTGTGTCCTACTCTTTTGTGACCCCATGGACTGTAGCACACCAGGCTCCTCTGTCCATGGGATTTCACAGACAGGAACACTGAAGTGGGTTGCCATTTCCTTCACCAGGGGATCTTCCCGCCCCAGGGTTTGATAGTGAACATTTATGGCATGGTACTGTTTTCACGTGCCAAGTGCCTTACAGGGATTATTTCATTGACTTCCTCACAGTAGCCAGAGATACTCAAAGCATTCCCTTTTTATAACTGAGGAGACTGAGGCTTAGAAACAAATAATAACCTTTTCAGATTTGCCTAGCTGTTGAAAGCGCATTTTCTTAGCTTACAGCATTGTTTGTAACCCAGTGAAAAGAGACCCTAAGGACTCAGAAAGTTAAGGGTTTCTTGGAGTATGCTGTGGAACCCTAATCCCAGGAGCTTGAGCTTGAGATGTTTTCATTATAAAATACTTTTGGAAAATCTGCTGGTATATTCCACTATTAATGATATCCTGTCAATGGATATGAAAAGACATTAATAAAATAATTTATTTTAATTATGAATTCTTCCAGCATATTTGATATTTGATCATAGAATTTTTTTTTTTTAATATACTGCATTAAACCTTGGCTCAGAGCACAACTTAAGAATTTAGGAATTTAATCTTTCAGGAAATGACCACACTGTCTGTTAAGCACAGTCAGGAACCAATGTCTCCTATTAATTCTAGGCCTTTTTTTTTTTTTTTTTTTACTAGTATACCATATTGGCTTAAAATTCAGCTAAGTCAATGTATTTAGGTATCTGTTATGGTATAATAGATCAGTCCAAAGCTTAGTGGGTTACAGTAAACATTTATTACCTACTATTCCTGAGGGTTAGGAAATCAGGAACAGTCTAGCCAGGTCTTACTTGGGGTCTCATGAGGTTGCCGTCAAGCCATTGTTCCAGGCTGCAGTTATCAGAAGGCTTCACTGATGCAGGCCCATCTTCTTCCAGAATGGCTCACTGATTTCACTGTTGGTGGGATGCCTCTGTTCTTTACTCTGCATTTGTGTTCTTACAACATGGCAGCTGGCTCCCCAGATTGAGTGATCCAAGAGAGAGCAAAGAAGAATCCTTAGTACCTGTTATGATTAGTCTCTGAAGTTATATACCGGCTTTTCCACTTTATTTTGTCTATTAGAAGCAAGTCAGTTAAGTCCAGCCTACATTTAAGGAGAGGCTCCACCTCATGAAGGGAAGAGTATTGAAGAATTTTTGGCTTTGTTTTTAAAGCCATTTCAGTTTTTTTTGGTTATTTAAACATTTTTTAAAAATCTCATAATAAAACATTAATTTTCTCCCTTTTGTTAAAATATTATTATAATTTTCATTAAAAAATTAGAGCAGTTGTAAAAAGTTTTGTGCTTAATCGCTCATTCATGTCCCACCCTTTGAGACCCCATGGACTGTAGCCTGCCAGGCTCCTCTGTCCATGGGGATTCTCCATCCGGGCAAGAATACTGGAGCAGGTTGCCATGACCTCCTCCAGGGGATCTTCCCAACCCAGGGATTGAACCCAGGTCTCCTGCATTGCAGGCGGATTCTTTACCATCTGAGCCACCAGGGAAGCTCAAATAAGATTCTACCTGAACAGGGACTTGAACTCTGGAACCTTGAACCATCAGGTTAAAAGTCTGATGCTGTCTACCAACTGAACTATCCAGGCTGTCAATAAATTAGAATAATTTATTAAATAAAAAATTAAATTAATTAAAGATTAGAGCAATACTAAAATGAATAAAGTCAAAAGTAAAGTTATCCCTGTTACCTAACACTGTGTGCATTCCCCATTCCTAATTTTATGCATTTGTTTCGGATTTTAATGTCATGTATGCTGTTTAAAAGAGTGTTACTAAATTAAACGTTAGTTTAAAAGTAGTTGATAGCTCAAACACCTTATTAGATAACAAATGCTTTAAAAAGAAGGTGAGTTGTCTGTTTCCATTTCAGTAAAAGTTCTTTCTAAATTAACCAAGTTAATTTTAAACCCTGAAAAAGTTTTATTTGTATTTGGGATTTGAAATATTCGTCTAATTCCTGCATATGAAGGGATTTGCATTCTTTACTTGGTAGTGTAAGTATTCATTTTGGGGCAAAAGACATTTTTAAAAGGAAATGCTATAGCTCATGAGATACAAGTGGCTAAGCTGAGGATTACGCGGTGGCAGTAGGACTCACATGACTCCTGGAGAGCCAGGATTGTCAGCATTGTTCTTGATTTCATGGGGAAACCCACCTTCATGCCTTTCCTTCCTGGGTTCAAAGAAATAAAACAATAAAGGTTTTTCTCCCTGATTCTCTTACTCAGTTTTTTTTTGTAAACCCAATTGCGTTTTTGGAGTTGAAAAGAATTTTAGGAGCCCTGCCTTGAGAACGTGTATCATTCCCTGGTAACCATTGGCTGTATTTTTAGTTGTCCACTGATCTTGAGTTATTGCCCTTTTTCCAGCCTCTTTGATTGCAGTGTACATAATTTGGCCTCAAGGCCTGGGCCCCAGAGCAACTTGGCTGCATCCAATTGGCTGCTCTGTCTTGACAGTTCGTGTATTTTCTGGACTACTCAGGAGTCTGCTGAAGTGGTTCTTGCAGCACTGTGTCTCTGTTTCTTTCTTTCCTTCCTCCCTCCCCTTCCCCCCTGTCCTCCCCTCACCTCTCCCCTACTTACACCTCCCCTCCTTCTCACCCTCTCTAAATTGGTATTTTAATTAGATTTTTACTAATGCTTTTTTTCTTGTTTAGATTGATGAGCAAATTGAAAGCATGTTTAATTCAAAGAAGAGAGTGAAGGATATGGCGGCTCCTGGAACATCTAGTGTTCCTGCTCCCACTGCAGGAAATGCTGAGAAACTGGAAATTGCCAAGAGATTGGCTCTTAGAATCAATGCTCAGAAGAATTTGGGCATTGAGTCTCAGGTATTAAGTAATTCGTTCCGAGTCTTAGTACTTTTTGTAAGTTATTTGATTTAAATGCTTTTTAAATTATATCAGCACAGTGAACAAGAAGTTGTTTTAGATTTTGAGGTAATAAGCGTTTAACATTTGAATACAGAATTCTCTAATTATTCACCTTGGTTGATTTCTCTAGCATGGTTAACTGAGGTCTTAATGCCTATTCTGGAAGGCCTGTTAACCATAGATAATTTTATAGAATAGTATTCTGAGTGACCTTACCAAAATCCTAAAGAAAGAACTCTCTTTTTCTTTCTTACTCTGTTTACTGGTGGGTTATTGAGCAAACAAACAATGCTGTGGAAGTACAGACACCCAGTTATATAACTCAAACTAACACGCGTTTAGACAATGGGAAACCGTTAAATATTTTACTTGCCTTCTTTCTCTTGGGAGTTTTTTGGCTAACTTCATTTTTTTTGTAGTTGATTTACAATGTTGCGTTAGTTTCTGTTGTACAACCAAGTGATTCAGTTACACATATACACACACACATACATGTATTCTTTTCTTTTTTTTTTAACCTTTTATTTTCTACTGGGATATAGCCAGTTAACAAACAATGTTATGATAGTCTCAGGTGAACAGCAAAGGGATTCAGCCATATATATGCATGTATCCATTCTCCCCCAGATTTCCCTTCCATCCAGGCTGCCACATAACATTGAGCTGAATGTGCTTTACAGCATGTCCTTGTTGGCTATCCATTTTAAATATAGCAGTGTGTACATGTCAATCCCAGACTCCTAACTATCCATTCTCCCCTTACCCCCTGCAACTATAAGTTCATTCTCAGAAGTCTGTGAGTCTGTTTCTGTTGTATAAGTTCGTTCGTTTGCATCTTTTCTTTTTAGATTCCACATTAAGGGATATCATGGTATTTCTCCTCTGTCTGACTGACTTCCTCAACGTGACACTCTAGGTCCATCCATGTTGCTGCAGATTGCATTATTCCATTCTTTTTAATGGCTGAGTAATATTCCATTGTACATATGTACCACATCTTCTTTATCCATTCCTCTCTTGATGGACAGTTAGGTTACTTCCATGTCTTGGCTATTGTAAAATGCACTGCAGTGAACATTGGGGTGCATGTATCTTTTCTGGTCATGTTTTTCTCTGGAAATATGCCTAGGAGTGGGATTGTAGGGTTATGGTAGCTATGTTTTTAGTTTTTTAAGGAACCTCCATACTGTTCTTCATAGTGGCTGCACCAGTTTACATTTGGACCAACAGTGTAGGAGGGTTCCCTTCTCCCACATTTTGTTTAACTCTCTCCAGCATTTTGTTTAACTTACTTTTTAATCAAGGTTAAATTTTCATAGCATTCCCAAAGAACAGTTGGTTAATGTTGACAGTGTTTTTAAGATTTTGAGTGGTTGAGGACCTGCATGGCCCTGTGTCCAGTAGTTGTGTACAGGTTCAGGTCTGTAGTGCCCGAGTGGAATGACCAAGCTAGAGGCCAGTGGACTGACCTGATGAGGCAGCCACAGTCAAGGCTCAGAGCCTTGGGTCTTTGAATCTTTTTTAACCAGTGAATTACTATGAGGTGTTTACTCAAGCCTGTGCCTCTTGTGAAAACAGAGATGCAGCACTTCACCCTAATATTCTCTTGTATTATTGTTACTGGTAACTCTTGTGAAATCATATGGCTGTAACTTTTCACTGTTGTTTAAGTACATAGTAAAATTAATTTCTTTTTTTTTATTGTTTTAAATTTTATTTTATTTTTAAACTTTACAAATTGTATTAGTTTTGCCAAATATCAAAATGAATCTGCCACAGGTATACATGTGTTCCCCATCCTGAACCCTCCTCCCTCCTCCCTCCCCATACCATCCCTCTGGGTCGTCCCAGTGCACTAGCCCCAAGCATCCAGTATCGTGCATCGAAATTAATTTCAAATGTAAAAAAAGAGTATGTTGTATAAAGACATTTACTATAATTTATAGAATCTTGGGTTTGTCCATGAGGGGAAGAGGAGTTCAGTGGTAGTAGTAGGCAAACATACTGATTCAGAGGAAACCCATAGTAGCCACAAGGTATGTAAATGATTTTAGACATATTATACTATATTTGATATCAAGAGTTACCTAATGATCTATGGTTCAGTAGAATTTTTTAATACAGAGTTGGGTGTTTAGTTTTCGCATCAAGTAAGGCAGATATATTAAACTCTCTGTTATAAATATATGCTGTTAAATTGTCCTGTGGGTCAGACTCTACATAAGAAAGATGCTTTTAGTTAGTGCTTTCCAGAGAAGAGTTTGTGGTGGGATCTTTGGTCTTGTCTCTGTCCTCATTTGAGATTTGACTGTAGGTCTTCTTTAACTGCAGGATGTAATGCAACAGGCCACCAATGCCATTCTCAGAGGTGGCACCATCCTGGCTCCCACTGTATCTGCAAAAACCATTGCAGAGCAACTTGCTGAAAAGATAAATGCCAAGCTCAACTATGTGCCTTTGGAGAAACAAGAAGAGGAGAGACAGGATGGTGGACAGAATGAATCTTTTAAGAGATATGAGGAAGAATTAGAGATCAATGACTTCCCACAGGCAAGTAGCAGATTTAAACTTTTTAATTGAGTAGAAACCCTGTTTTTAGGAGTGAAAATACGTTATTTAAAACCTATGAAGGGGCTTCCCTGATGGTCCAGTGGTTAGCAATCTGCCTTCCAATGCAGGGGATGTGGGTTCGATTCCTGGTCAGGGAACTAAGATTCCACATCCTCCGGGGTACCTAAGCCCTCAAGCTGCAGCTAAGACCTGACACAGCCAAGTAAATAAATAAAAAGAAAAAACTGTGAACATTTTAATGGCTGCTTTACTTTTTATCTAGATGGGGAGACAACACTGGAAATTTCATTTTTATGATTACATTCTAGGTACATTAGAATCTAAATGAATTTATGATGAAGGTGTTGATTAAAATTTTAATATTGACAAAAAACATGATTTAGCTAACCTATTCTTTTAGGACCTCAGGGTCGCAAAGAGTCGGACACGACTGAGCAACTGAACTGAACTGAAAAGAGGGTTTCTTCTTCCCCAACTCTTTTGTTTCCTAGACTGCTAGGTGGAAAGTTACCTCTAAGGAAGCTCTGCAGAGAATCAGTGAATATTCTGAAGCTGCAATTACAATCAGAGGAACGTACTTCCCACCTGGCAAAGAGCCCAAGGAAGGAGAGCGGAAAATTTACTTGGCAATTGAAAGTATGTACTGTTGGTTCGGTTTCCATCTTGAGTTTGATCAAAGTTGATAGTAGATGTAATAGACCCAAAGAGAATATGAGGTCAGTTCTAGAGAGGACTGAAAATAAGGAACACCTGTTAAAAAGTTTCACCTATCATTTGTTGTCTTTATTTAGGAGTTTAGTATATAGAGATGTGAGTTATCTTTGCTGGGGACTCTTTCATTTTTGACAATTTGGTCAAATTTGAAAATGACTAAAAGAACACATGTATTTTGGGGACTAGTCCATTAACTCCTTATGCTTCTGGTAAGTAGAATATTCTGGCCAAAGTTAAGGTTAGAAAGTAAATCAACTATATTAATCCCCTTAATGCTTGTTTACCCAAGTAGATATTGCCTCTAATTTTATGCCTGTAAATTCATACATGCCATTTTTAGAAAAATAGGACAATTAATACCACAGCTCAAAGGCTATAAGTAATGTGTTATCTAAGAGTGATCAGGTATGCTTTTTAACCTTATTTCATACATTCATAAGTGAATTCAAAAGACAGTTTCTATTTTGATTTTTTTCCTAATGTATTATCTATAACATAGTAGGACAACTTATCTCCTTTCTTTTATATTTAATTTTAACATCTTTATAATAGATTCTTAAGAATAGACCAGTCACAGCTCCATTTCATTTATTTCATGAACTAAATGTTTATTGAATACTGGTATGGGAGCTGTGAAGTAGCTTATTCCACGTGTCATGTAAATCTGGAGTCTGCCTACCTCCTGCTTAGATGGCTACAATGACGCTACCCCCACACCCTGTACAATCTCAAACACCAGCCTAGTCCATTGAATCATACACATACACAGTACCTTTTAAAATTAATAATGATGAATTGCAGTAAAGGTATAAAACTCAGATACAGCCTGTATGTTTTCCATGTTGTTAATAATCTACCGTTACTGTACAGGAAGATCCATACATATTTCAACTGATGTACAAAGAAAGTAGGTCCAGAACTAGACAAATTGCATTTTTTGGTTTGTGATTGTGACTTTGGGAAGCTGGATCATATGTATTGATATTTCAGGTCAGGTTTTTAAATAGTACCCTTTTATATATCCTGAAAGACTTTTGCCCTGCCAGTGACTCAGTGTGTTTTTGAATCATGTGACACTGTTCCTAATTGCAAGGTAAAATGGGGATTGCTGGCATTGTGATGTTCAAGGAGAAGAAATTACACTGACATCTTTCTGTGCTACTAGACAGCTTTCTCTTACAGTTGTATTATTAGGCCATACAAGATGTCATTCAGTGAAATCTGATGATAAAATCTTGGTAAACATGGAGTCATCCTTGTTTATTCAGCTTGAATATGATAGGTGTCATTTAAGCAAAACCAGTATTTTATTTATTTATTTATTTTTGTAATATACAATATTTTAAGTATCTCTAAGATTTTAAAATCAGTATTTTAAGTGACATTATTTTAAAGAGGTAAATCAAAGAGATTATTTTTTGCTTTGAAAAAGATTCCTCTAATTTATTAAAGGTAATTATGCTTATTTAATGTAGTATAATTAATGTATGCCAGGTTTAATTTGTATATAACTACCAGAACACATCTACTGTACTACCAAATGAAGTGAAATGAGAAGCCGTCAGCTTCTGCCAACTTTTCTATCTACCTACAATGGTTCTGGGTGCTTTCCACTGTGAACTTGTACTTAGGAAGTAACATCTAATTTTTATAATCTAAGCAGGTCTTTCCCTCCCAGTAACAAGATAACCTTGTTAAGAATGAATCTTGAGAATTCTAGATGCTAAATAAGGGCTGGAGATTGGTAATTAAAATGATCTAAAGCTTTGAGAATTTTCATAGATTAGATTTAAATGATCTTTTAGTTTTTGAAACTCCAACCAAATCGACTGAACACTAATGGGATGAAAGCAGGTGTTGCAAGGAGCCTAGTGTCATCTGTTTCTAGTTCTGTAATTGGAGGGACCCCACTGCCTGGCTCCTTAGAGGCTCAGTGTGGCTCAGCAGCTCCAGGCCTCCCACCAGGCAGTGGGAAGGAGAACAGGAAGAACGTACGTGCCTAGCCAGCCTGTATAATTTATAGCCTGTTGTGTGACCCTCTCTTTTTACTGGTGGAGAATCCCTTAAAAGCAGCCAGAGTTGTTTTGGGACCAATGAAAGGAAATGCCTCTTTTTCATGACAGCTTATAAACATATGTAACCCATTACCTAAAGAAGCTGTATAAGTCAAAAATTTAAACCGGTCCAAATGGTCAGGTTCTAACTAACACAGGAAAATTGCTCTTCTGCTTTGAGCTGGGTGAGAGTATCATTTTCCTTCTTTTTAAAACAGCACAGAGTGTCAAGCTACACACCAACTCATGCCAAGTAGCATATTTTCCTTCTGAATTTGGGTTTTTTTATACTTTTGATTCTGGCTCAGTTCTTGATTCTACCCTTGGCTTCACATGCATCCACCTCTCTTCCCTTCCAGCACCCACAGCTTTAAAATGCTGTGGTCAATGGCTGGTGGAGGTGTGGGGCTTAGATTAGATTCATAGCCATAAGCATGTCTCTTTTCTTCCTGTTGTTAAACTGTTTCTTCCTCTTCCTTCTCCTCATCCTCTGTTTTCCTCCTCTTCTCCCCAAGCTCCTCCCTTTCTCCTTCTCTGTTCTCTGTGGGTTTGAAAAAGTTAATCGTATCTAATAAAGGGGAGAATTTTCCCAGTTCTTGTGAATTGTTTTCCATATTTGATTTTTCTTACAGAAATAATAAAAACGTAGTTCTCTACATTACAACCCCAGTTCTTTTTTCTGACATTCTCTCACTCCTAGTACTTATCTCTGGTCTACTTCTTTGTTCCAGCGCTTTTCCTTTTATAGGTGTGCACCGAGTTCCCACTCTAGACTTGCCTACCTCCTGGCATTGTCCCCTGCCTTCAAATCCTTCCACACCTATCCTTGATGGAGCTCTAATCTCCATTTCCTCTACTTCTGCTCCCTGTTGCCATTAGTCTTACTGACGTTTCCAACTTGGTGTGTCCCATGAGCACTTCCGCTACAATGATGTCAATTAACCACCATCAGTGCTAATAATAACACCTGCTCTTCCTCTTGGATTCAGTATCTCCTTTATTACATTTTAGTTTCTTTACTTGTGACTCAACTCTTAGCATCTTACTTTGTTCTTCACTGTTCACATCTAATCAGAAAAAATATTTTGTTCATTCTACCTCAAAAATGTGCATTCACGATGGTATGAACACAATCCTGTGAGAGCACTGAGGGAAGAAACATTTAACGCCACCTGGAGAAGTTAGGGAAAGATTCTTGGAAGAAATGACATTTAAAAGTTCCTCTGATAAGACTACTTCCTAATGTACTCATCTTGCTGTAATATCGTTCCAAGTTTGTTTTTCTAGTAGCCTACAGGATCACACAGAGCATAGATGAGTACTTCATATAATGAATCTCATACGGTATGCCACACATGGTGGGTGCTTCTTGAATTTATAACTATACTAGTGTCTCCAGCCCACCTCATCTGTTTGGCTGTCTTGCTGTGTTCTTTCACACACTTTTTTCTCTCAACCGTACTATACTTCTCTTACTCTTTGGTCTTTAAACATTCCTTCCTTAATCTGTACCATTGTACGCATGATTGATAATGCTTTCCCTGTCATCGCTCCTCCTTCAGCTTTAAGACTTTGTTCAGATGACACATTTCTGAAACATTTGCTGACTTTAAAGAACATAATAAACATCCAATAAGTGTTTGTTAAATAACTGAACCTAAGAAGGTGTATTTTACTTTTCCTTTTTCTTCTATTTTGGACAAATTGCAAATCATTTTTTCTTTGCATACCAATATACCAAGAACTTATAACACTAGTACTTCACTAACCTTAACCCTCTAAGCACTAAGCTCAGTGGTTACATTTGAAACTCTGAAAGTAATAAGTAGCCATGATACAATGTAGATGATATTCCACCAGATATTGAAAGACTTTTCTTGGCAAGTAGTACAGTGTTCCTGAAAGTCACCTACAGTGTTTCTACTGGATCTCAATGAGGTGGATAAACATCCAGTGTAATTCCAGTAATATGAATAATGTTGTCCACTCACTCACCAGGTGCCAATGAACTGGCTGTGCAGAAAGCGAAGGCAGAAATCACCAGGCTTATAAAAGAAGAACTGATCCGATTGGTGAGTGAAAACCTCAAGGACTTGTTTGTTCTAATAAATGTTTTATTTAAGCATTTAGTATAAATACAGCAAAATAGACAGATGATATAGTTTGATGAATTTTCACAAACTGAGCACACTGGTGTGATCACTGCCCAGATGAGGAAATAGAGCACATTACCAGGCTCCCAGAAACCCTGCTCATGTTCCTCCTTGTTGTTATTCATCGCCCCCAAATGGGACTTTCTGACTTTCAACATCATAGATTAGTTTTGCCTAGTTTTGAACTCCATATAAGTGGAATCAAATGCTGTGGGCTCTTTTGTATCTTAAGTTCTTTCTCTCAACATGACCTTGAGGAAATCAACCCATGTTTTTACATATAGCAGTTATTTTTGTGGCTATATAGTAGTTAAGCCTGTGGATTTACCACAGTTATGTTTTAGATTTTGAGGTCATTTTAGTTTTGAGTTTTTATGAATAACGCTTCTCTGAACATTCTTCCACGTCTCTGTAGTACACTTCAGTATATTTTTCTTTTGAGTAAATGCCGTAAAGTAGAATTGCTAGTTACAGGGTATGTATAGTTTAGCTTTAAGTTGGTATTGCTAAATAATTTTTCGGAGTAGTTATACCAGTTTACATTGCTTTTGGCAGTGTATGAAAATTTCAGTTTCTCTACATTTTTGCCACTGTTTTTAAACTTACGTGTTTGTCAGTGTTTTAAACTTAGGTATGGACTTAATTTGATTTTGGATATGGACCTTTTATAGACCACCTTTCCAAAGGATGCAGACACCTTCTTGTAAATTCTCCCTACAGTGTGTATGTTGGGATGAGGATCCTTTGAAATGAAACTTTACAAAGAATGTGTTTTTTAGGGCTTTTCTAAAATTTCCCTTACAGAACATTTCTTTGGATGGATAAAAATAATTTAAAGAATGGAATGTAAACAAAGCAAGAGGAAAGAATAAAAACAAACTTTAAGTCAAGTGACTTTTACCAAGGAGTGATAGAAAAAGAATGCTACCACCATTAAGTTGGTTCAGAACCCTTATTAAGGAGTAGTTGAGTGAACACAGGGAAATGATTGTTAAATAGTTCTTTCTTTCTCACTAAATAATATCTTTATTTTAAATATATGATATTTGTATAAGTTTGTAAAGGAAATTACTTAACATATTTTTTTTTTCCCTTTTACTAATCATATACCTTTTATTTTTTCCTGTAGCAAAATTCATACCAACCAACAAATAAAGGAAGATACAAAGTCTTATAAAACATCTGGGAAAAACTTTTACCTGTGCTGGTCTGTGATAAATGTGGCAGTTGTTGTCTTCAGTTTACAATGTATTTTAAATTAAGATTTTTAAAATTCTGTCTTGCTGATTTTTTTTTTTAAGTATAAGAAACCAGTATTTGTTAACAAATCTTCTTTCCGTAAGTACCCCCTGAATTATCAAACTCTATTTAAAGCAGGCCTGTTTTCATTAAAGTGTCCTTTAATGTAAAACTTAAATATCAATATTTTAACTATCTGGGTAATATTCCAGAAGTTAAGACAATTAAAATATTTGAACTTTCCATTGAAGATAATAAAGTACAAAAGTTGCTAAGGGGTTGTTCACCTTATCTTCTTACAATGAAACTGTGATCATCTCCTCAGAAAAGGTGAAATTCTCTAATTTTGTGTCTCTACCTTGAGCTTAAATCTTACTTGACTCCAGTAGAACAATATGAACTGGATATAAGAATGTTACAATAGAATTTTTACAAAATGGATTCAAAGTTTTTGTTTCAATTTTTATCATCTTATAAGGGTCATAGTTGGACTGCTTTTTGGTTATGTAAAGTTAAAGTTTTGTAGTATAAGAAGTTTTTGCATTCCTTTACTAACTGCTAAGAATTTTAGTATTGACTGCTTTTAGGTTCCCTTCACAACCTCTGGCTCTGTGCCTAGCTACTAGCTCTTTTCTAATCTTCCTGAAGTGAAAGTGATTTGTCACCTGTAAATATGAATATAATTGTTTTTTCCCCTTTAAAGTGTTCATTTATACATCTGTATAATATAAACACCCTACCAATCTGATTTTTCTTCAGGATTATTGAGTAGGTTGTGAATTTTCTTTTTTTTTTTTTTAAAGCATGGTACCCACATTTTAGACTTAGAATTTAAGCATTTCTCAGTGAAATTTAGTTTATAAAGAATCATAAATTATATTTTTGAACCTTGATATATATTTCCTGAGTATCCTAATTTAAATTGTGATAATTGGATCACCTAATGTTCAAGAGTCCTGGTGTGTTAGAACTTGATATGGTTGTCACTCTTTGAAAAAATAAAATTTTCAGGAATTAAATAGTTGTATTTCTTAAAAGATACAGAAGTTCCTTTAAGTAGCTTTGACTTAGCGCTTTTAAAAATGAAAAAACCCAAAGCATATTATAGCTGTTAAATCATTTCAATAGTATATTAAATGGTTAAAGTGACAGGAGGTATCAGTCATGATTTCCTCAATCTGAAGTTATCGTTACTGAAAATCTCAGGTATATTCTTGAATCTCTCACATATCCACTTTTTTACTTGAGGAAGAAAACAGATAAAACACATGTAACATTAGAATCAAATAAACCATTTTCTCTAAAATTTTAGGCATCTTGGGCTCCTCCACCCCCACCATTTATTTATATCCTTATTTTTATTACTTAGTGATAGTTTGTTTCCTTTGATAGACTATGTCACAGGCCCACAGTGATGGCAATTGGTGCTCCCTTCAGCCTGCTCCATCACTTTGAGATTCAGAGTTTTACATCATTTTAGTATTATTACCTTTATGTTTGTACATCTAGTTGTCATAAGCCACTGATAGTATTTTGTTAAAATGAAGCACATTTCTTTGTTACTACATTTTTTAGTGTCACATTGACTCTTTGATTTTTAAAACTTGAATGACGTACAGATTAATTTGTTTTTTAAAAAATGCAATATCAATATTTGCTCATGTTTTTTAAATTCCTTATAAAATAAAGTTAGCCTGCATTTTCCTAAAATTATCTTTGCTGATGTTTATTGCTGCATGTCTAATTTTGTTTACATTGCTAGGCATGTGAGAGAAGTATTGTATTATACTCTATTAAAAAATTCTCACAACCCAAAATACATAGTTCTATCCAAAAATACCTTGCTAAAGAAGCCTCCTAACCTTTGATGGTGTTTGTATTTGGCATGAGATAGGCTGTAGGTGAAATGGTGCATGTTCCAGTTGGTGTTTTATCACAGTGACGCTCATTCTTAAACAGTGGGAATACAGAATGAAATGATAATGGCTAGATTCTCTCCAACTCCTTTCAGACACTTTATTATCTGATATATTTTGTATCTTACCAGCCTTGTCGGTATGCCAAGGTGTTCAGCTGGGAGTCAGACTGCAGTTCTTTTGAAGGAGGTAGATCCTACATGCAAAGAAGTTTTCCTTTGTTTGAGCAGAACCAGCTCTTGAATGCCTGGGGTTTATAAATCCCATGAAGCCAGCTGTGGAGTCCACTTCCAAGTAATTCACCAGCACCTTAAAAATCATAGCCTAGAGAGCAAAGCCTCTAAGTTATAACTTGGTTTTGTGTGACCTCTTTTTCCTATGATGCCTTGCTTTGCTTTATAAAACCACCAGCTAATGTCCTTAAGTGGCAGATAACTTAGCACTTGTTTGAGATAGAAGTTGAGGGGAAAATGGTAATTGAAATAAAATTCAGGGTAAACAACTATGTTTTATTTATTTAGCCCCATTTTGCTCATTTATAGATGACAGATGCTGAGTTCTTATAGCAGGCATAAATTCTGAGTGGCTAGCCCAATGTGATCCATGAGAATCCTTTTCCTCTAAGAATTGAGTCTGGAGCTTCCAGTTCTTCACATTTTGGTACATAGTTTTATATAAGAATCAGAATCTATTGATTTTTTTTATGCTTTCTGCTCTGGCATGAAAAACTGAAGTTAATCTTTTAAAAAGATATATGTGTAAATATAAAGAGAAAGAGACCAAATGAATGTGTGTTGAGAGGTAGAGGGAATGTCTTAACATTGTACTCAGTTTAGGTGTTGTAACTACCCGAAAACCTTAATAAAATCTCTCCGGAGTGAGGCATTTGGCTTGGAATATAGCAGCATCTCACACATTACTTATTGAAACATATGCTGTACTCTTAGGCCAGCTCTGCATTTCTGTTACTAGGTAAAGATCCCTGATGTATCTGCAGTATTACCAATTGCAGATATTTGAAGGTCCTTTTTTTTCTGTAGCAACTTATAATTTAATTTGAGCAGGAGTCCAAGTAGAAATATGGAAAGAAAAGTGTAAGTAAACGAATTCTGTCCATGTCCCCACTGCAGTATCAGTGGTCTCACCTTTCTGGCTCTTTATGGCCAAACTGATATATAAGTGCATACTGTCAAGTCACACGATAGGTGAAACATTTAGTTATGATTATTTTTCTTGACCTTGTCCTCTTCCAGATACGGCATAAGCTTATAGAAGTTCATGATGTTGAACCTCAGACCTTTAAAAAGAAATTCTAAATTTGCATTAACAAATTCTTTTGGAGGGAAAAAAATGTGAAATTAAAAAGTTCTAACCCCTTTGGAAAACTAGAACTCAGAGTTACTCTCTCAGATATCACCAGGATTACTATAAAGCCTAGAGTTGCAGAATTTAAGAAAATCCTAATTGTCTTCAATATATGGAAATAATGCGTTTTGGATATTAGTCTGTTTTCACGATTTCACTTATTATGGAATAAAGAATATGTGAGGATTCGGTATGAAAAATGTTCTTTGTCCACAGCAAAAGCATGTAATTTGGTAGTAGGTGAATTTTTTGCAGCCTATCAACTCCTGGCAGTTCCAGCAGCCTTGAGTGTTAAAAGTGTCCTTGGCCTTTATTCCTGAATTTCTAGGAGGCTCTCAGGTGCCCATGTCCAGCCATGTCAAGGTAATATTGAAGGTAATGTTTTCTTTCCATGCCTTTGCCTGAGGGAGTCTCCTGGGAGCTGAGATTCCCAGAGTTGTACTGTAGACTTCTGGAAGAATCCTTGCCATCCCCCAGGCCAGTCCTCAGCCTAAATCTCAGATTTGGAAAGCTCTATGGAAAAACGGGAGAGATGCCCTTAAAGAAAACACAGGTTCCTCTGTAACTGTAAAAAAGTCTAGGGTTGCTATTGTAAGTGTGTCTGGGATGGTAATGATTCTGTGATATATACTCAGATTTGAAAGCCACTGATAATCTTCACTTTGCTTTGTTCTTGGGTTTTGACTAGCTATTATCTAAAGCAGTGGTCTCCAAAGTGGGTCACAGTAAGCTATTGGAAAACAAGGAGAAAATACCAGAGCCTCTGTTTGTATTTCATTTTTAAAATCTCATCCTTTGAATTTTTTGAGTAGATTTTATGTTATTACATGATATATCAAGTATAATATTACAGTTTAGTATAATGGTTCATATACATAATTATAAGTAAATTCACATATGGGGGACACTTGGACAACCTTTGGCAAGTTGCTTAAATGCTTTAAAATGTCTTTTTTCACATAAAAGATTACAGTAATACCTATTTCAGGATTTTTGTGAGGATGAAATGAAATAATACATGTAAATCATTAAAGCATATAAAAACAGTGCCTAAATAATTAGTATTCTTACTGCAATGGGTGTATGGGAGGGCATTTTCTGAAGTTTTCTTTGTGTATTGCTATATCTTTCAGTGTTGCTATATGGTGTATACTAGCAAGGACAGTCATTGACTACTGATAAACTAAAATCTAGAAAATGAAATTCATTTTTCCTATAGATATCTTTCAGTTCAAATGAATAGCATTTTAGAGGACTTGTTGCTTTAATTGAAAGGTCTTTAAGTGGCAGCTGGTTCCCACTCTATTTGAATATTCCTTTATTGGCCTTTTCGCATGTATACAGTCACCATTTATCATGATGGTTTGCCTATATGACTGGCCTATTCTGGGCCAGGTTGAGGCTGTTGGAGAAGGAATGCAAAATGTTGAATTGAGTCCAAATTGTATTTCACAGGTGTACACTTTTGAAGAAGAAATGTTTGGATATAAGTCAAATAGTGTGACAATTTTAAGTGTACTCTTTTTACAAATGAAGTGAGGATAAATGCTCTTGAAAAAGCCTCTATATTCAGCACTAGTTGTACATTCTACCATGTTATGTGTACTACAGTACCTCATTAAGACCAACTTGAGATAATTATCTGAAAATACCAGATCATTGCTTTTAACACTGTATTTTGATTATTTGCATTTTTGTCTGCTACACCAGAAGGTAAGCTTCTTGAGGTTTGGGACTATGTCTGTCCTGTATTCTTAGTACTTTGACATTATCTTCATTTCACACATATGGAAACATTTGGAAAAAGCAGTGACTCGTCCAAGGTACCATGGCTTCCCAGGCAGCTCAATAGTAAAGAATCCGCCTGCCAGTGCAGGAGACACAATCTGTCTAGGTGGGAAAGATCCCCTGAAGGACAAAATGGCATCCTGCTCCAGTATTCTTGCCTGAAAAATCCCATGGACCGAGGAGCCTGGTGGGCTGTGACTGAGTATGTGTATGCACGTGTGCATATACACCCACAGGCATGCACGCGCACATACTGTCCAAGGTCCCAAACCTGGGAATGTCTGACTTCCTATGTTCCTCTGTCTGCTTCTCCATTGGGCCTGCAAATCATTTGACCTTACTGATAATGAAAATTTCCTTTTGGCCATAACTCACGACTTGTGGGGAGCTTAGTTCCCCTACCAGGGATTGAACCAAGGCCCTCAGCAATGCAAGAGTCCTTAGCACTGGACCACCAGGGCATTGACAAGTTTTCTTCTTAAGTAGTTTTATGTACAAATGCCATTTTGGTTGAAAGTTAAAATTACAAAAATTAAGGATCTGGAAAAGTCATGGTATGGCAGCACTACAGTGCATTCTTATATTTCCCTTACAGTGCATTCTTATATTTCCCTTTCAAAAATAAAAAATCTTGCTTAGAGAAAACTTGTTTTTAAAAAGTCTTTGGAAGGCTACTTCATGTGCCCTAAAATCCATGTATATATTTTAGTTGTTTTCTATGTTGGTATTTTTCTTTTATATGTGAACAATACTAATATGATCAGTCCTGTTTTCTAGTATTTTATAGGATTAATTAGATTGAGAGTTCGAATCTTGTTACAGAACCCTGCTTGCCAGAAAATGATTGAGCTTGCCTGTTCTGTGTACTGTGTTTGGTTTGCCTCCTGGTTTGTATTGTTGCTGCTGTTGTCTTGTTTAGTTGCTAAGTCATGTCCTGCTCTTGTGATTCGATGGACTGTAGCCTGCCATGTTCCTCCTTGTGTGTTCACCCAGAAAAGTTGTTACTCTTCCTTTATTTCCTACTGGCAGCACCACTGGGCCAAATGCTGACTCATGGTACAAGTCATTGCTAAGAATTATATCCTTAAAACAGTGTTCATTGCATGGGCAAAAGGGTCAAGTACCTGCCTCTGGCTTTTGCCACACTGTCAGAAAAATTGCCTTCCTGGGAATCCTCTGGTGGTCCAGTGATTAGGACTCCACGCTTTCACTGCTGAGTCTGGGTTCAATCCCTGGTTGGGGAATTAGGAACCTGGAAGCAGCCTGGCATGGCTGGGAAAAATATTTTAAAACATAAAACAACCATGCTTTTAAAAATATGTATCTTCTGCACAGCAGCCTTCCTAATTCTAAATCCTCCCCTTTCTGACATCTTTGAATTAACTGACGGAAGAACTGGGGAAACTAATACCGTTTGCTAAGTTGGCTTGTATGGGGTGACCCATAAGTCAGAAATCTTGCAGTAGCTACATAAATGGAGATCTTGTAAGCGAACTAGCTGTCTTATTCCTTCCTGTGATGGTGGAATGAAGAATATGGTAATTCAGAGGAGATCATGGACATAAAAACATTATTAACCTTTAAAGTTAGCCTCACAAAATGAGACTTCATTATTACATGATCCTAAGACGGAGAGCTCAAACACCTCATTATTTGAATATTCCCCATTTTATTAATATTTCCAAGTGGAGACCTCACCCCGCCCATCCATAAGTAACTTTTAGGCTTGTCCTGTCAATGTACTTTGGGCAGCGCCTAGAACAATAAGGCAATCTTTTTGCCAAAGGATGCTGGGTGCAAATCCTAGCTCCACCATTTATTAGTCCTCTAATTTGAAAAATGGGGTCAGTAATAGATCCAGTATCACTGAAGTGCCATGAAATCCACGAAGTTTTTAGCCTTTTGAGAGCGCGATCTGCACCAGAGCCTAAGTAGCTCCAGCCTAAGCCCCGCCTCCTGCCGTCTTCTTGCCGCGCAAGCGCAGCCAGGCTCCCTGGGCTACTCTTCCCCCAGGTTTGCGTGCTGGTCCTCGGCGGGAGATTGGGTCTCGCGTCGTGCGTGTGCGTGCGCGGTACTCGCGAGCTCGCGCACGCCGCACCTCGCTCTACGGGGCTGTGGCGGCCTCTTCCTCCTGCGTCCGGGGCAGATCTGTGAGCGGTGGCTGCGGTGGGAGCTGGAAACCAGCGTCCACTTCGCCGCCAACGCCCTCCCTGCTTTTCTGTCCGTCTCGGGCTCTCAGCGCAGTATAGAGGCGTCGGGCTGGGAAAGGAGCGGCGCCAGCGTGAGGTTTCCAGCCGATGGGCAGCCCCTGGGCACGCTGAGGGGCCGGGCTAGTAGCGGCTGAGGTAAGTAGACGAGCGGGGGTTTGTCAGAAGGGCCGGGGACAGAGTCTGGGCGGCGGGTGCTCATGGAGAAGGCAAGGAGAGGGCCAGAATGAAGGCCTAGCCAGCTGGTGAGAAGAGGTCTCCAACCCGCGCCTGAGAAGGGGCTCTGGCCTAGCCCGGAGCGAGAGGAGGGGCCCCGGTTTGTAGCCTGCTCTTCCCTGGGCTTGAAGCCATTATTGGGGGGAAATTCCTCTTGCGGCGGGGGGAGGGGTCACCCTTTCTTTTCTTCGGGAGGTCAGAATCACTTCTCTCCCCGCCACTTTAAATTAATGCTTGCCGACTTCGAGATGGACATCTAGATGGAGTAGCCTGTGACTTGTGCAGCTTGCAGAACTCCGGGTGCACGACGGCGGGCTATCAATTTTGATTATCGGAGGCTACACAGCCCTTTCTCTAGTGTGGGCGTATATCTCCTGCAAAGTTGTTATTGCTGATACACTAGTAAATACGCTTTCGGGCACAACAGGTAATATATTTCTACACGTCTCTTGTCAAATAAGGATTCCGGCACCGGGGAAACTGCGCAGTGGGGCACAATTAAGGAGGAGAAAGAAGACAAAGAAGGCCGTTATTTATGTTCTGTTCTAGTATCAAAACTTTCCGTGGTGGGGCAGAGTGCATGGCTACTGGCATTTGTTTTAGCCTTTGCTGAAGAGATTTTCTGAGTGAAGTCGCTCACAAATGTACTTTTATTTAGAATTATGAAATCGCGTATGATTCTGTATGGTTGTTACAAGCCAAATGGCATGAAATAAACCTCTCAGAATTATGTGTTTGCTCTTGAGAAGAGAGCGGAACTTGGATTTCTTGAAAGGACGAGTTTCTCCATGTTTAAAAATGAATACGCTCTGAAGTTACTAAAAATAGTTGTAGTTCTTTATGTTGGCAATAATGACTGCTACATTCAGGAGAAGGAAAATGAATTGTTTGTAAAGAATAGCTCACGAAAAGACTTCGGGGGTTAAATGCACAGTAAAACAACTTCAGGGATGGCAAGTTTTAGCATATGCTTTAGGAATTCAGATTTAGGTGGTCCCGTGGCTAAGATTCCATGCTCTCAACTCCACGTGTCCGGTTCGATCCCTGGGCAGGGAATTAGTTCGCGAATGCCACAACTAAGACCTGGAACAGCCAAACAAATATTTGAAAAAAGAGAATTCTTATTTAGTCATTGTTAAAATATATAGAAGCTCTTAGTTGATTCCCTTATAGTCAGTGAACTATTTTAAAAAATTATTTGCTAGTCTTCACAGTCTGGTTCTGTCGTCTTGGATTTCATTCAGTTCAAACTTTCTAGAAATGTAGTAGTTATTCTAACTCTCTTAAGAAATGAGGCCTGCATTGCTTTCAGTGAACTCTCTACTGTAGTATCCGAAGAGTCAAGAAAGAACAGTTATCTGGTGAGCCCTGAGCTGGGACCAGGGAGGCATTGTTAAGTGTACAATTAAAGCTTGAATGTGTACATACTATGTACAAACATATCGATTCAACATGCACCTACCACTGTGTATGTTCATGTGTATGACGATTGTGCACAGAAGGATCTAATGATGCTGACTCCCATCTTAAAAAGTTGACTCCTGAAAGTAGAGAAGGATTGGTTTTAACTCTATTTCTTTTTTTTAGGTAACTGTTTACATGGGTAACAGTCATAGTAAATTTATTTTCCAGCTTGTTAATTATTGAGTAAGGAGAGAATTGTACTGATTTTTTGGTGTTAGCGGGGAAGGAAAATATAGAGCCCTTCTAAACTAGTCTTTAGAAATCTTCTTTTAAGTAAGTATCTTGTTGTCTTTCCTGGGATAAACAACTTTACTTCTGTCTGTTTTGTGACCTGGTTCTTAGAATACTGTTTTGCATGGAGTTGGCCCTCTATTAAAAATGAGCTGTATCAGCAGTAAATTAACGTAATACACACCGGGACTTCCCTGGTGGTCCAGTGGCTGGAACTCAGTGCTCCCAAAGCAGAGGACCTAACTTCATCTCTGGTTGGGGGACTAGATCCCACATGCCGCAGCAACTAAGACTTTACATGCCACAATTACGACCAGGAGCAGCCAGATAAATAAATTAAATATTAAAAAAGCATAATACAAACCAAATGCATACATTCCTGAGAAGATTAACAGAGTTGAAGATGGGTGAATTTTTTTTTTGTCTGTCTACTGTTTAAATGTTGTGTTTTTCTTCAATGTTGGTTGAACAGTGTTGGTGTCTGAATAAAGGATATATGGCAGAATCTTGCTTCTGAAAACCTAAAACATAATGTACGCTGAGACTATACATCCTGATAGTGATAATAGTGATGAATGTTCTAATATGTTAAGAGGAAATGAAGCTAAGGGAAGTAGGTCCAGAGGGAAGGTTTTGGTTAGTGATAGGAACTTAAAAGGCATGAACTATAAAACATTGTAACAGATTGTAGGAAAAAAACTGTTTTCTCCTCTTACTGGCAGTACTTTCTGTGGAAGAGGACTGGTACTTTTCTGGCTGTTTACACTAGAGCTTTTCAGCAGGGTGATTTCTGAATAATAAAATTGAAAAAGAAGTCGCTTTGGGAATTCCCTGGCGGTCCAGTGGTTAAGACTCCGTGCTTTCGCTGTGTGGCCCAAGCCACAAGGCATGACCAGGAAAAAAGAGAAAGGGATCACTTTTTCTCTTACAGTCTGCTCAGAGCTCTAGTGTGTTTCTCTTTGTATTTGCATGTGGTCTCTAGTCCAGTTTTATTGGCAATAAAGTAGTAGTTTGATTCCTATCTAAGTCCTGTGTATATTTCTCAATTAGTTTATAATTTGTAGGGAAGAGGAATGTGGTTGGTCTCTTCACAAATTCCAACGATGGCTTTTCTTCAGTTTGGAAAACAAATCTATTTGATTTAGATGTTGTAGATGTTATCAATAGAAAGGTTTTGTGGATATTTGAAGAGGTAGTAGCTTAAGAGTTGAATAAAAATTTTGACAGGAGTATTTATTTATTTTTGGCTGCGTTGGATCTTTGTTGCTTTTTCTAGTTATGGCCAGAGAGGGGGCTACTCTCTAGCTGCAGTGCCCAGACTTCTTATTGAGCACAGGCTCTAGGGTGTGGGCTCAGTACCTGTGATGCCCATGGCATTGGAATCTTCCTGGGCCAGTGATCAAACCCTTGTCTCCTGCATTGGCAGGCAGATTCTTTATCACTGGACCACTAGAAAAGTCCTCAGCAGAAGTATTTTGAATTGACTTTTGTGTTTTCATTTTAGTATAGCTGAGTGATTCTCATGATGGGTGGTAGATTTTGTCCCCTGCACCCCCTCCCCGGAGAATATTTGGCAATGTCTGGAGAATATTTTGGTTGTTACAAATTGAAAGGGAAAAGAGGAGGGTATAGAAACTGACATCCAGGGAGTGCAGTGGGTAGAGGGCAGGGATGCTGCTAAGCATCTTAAAATGCCCAGGACATACCCCCACCTTCACCCTAGCTGAAGAATTATCTGACTCAAATAATAACTGTGCCTATGAAGAAACCCTGTTGATTCGAAAGTCACATTATCTGAATTTGTATTTGGCTTTACTGTTTCCTAATGTGTGACCCTGGCAAGTTGCTTGAAGTTAAAATAGAGCTAATAGTATGTTCCTCATAAAGCTGAGTTGTAGTGATGATAGAGTTGAGATGTAGTGCCAAACTTATTACCTGGCACATAGAAGATCTCAAAAACTGGTAATTTTCAATTAATAGTATTACATTTGGAACATATCTTGATGAAGTCTTATTTCTTATCTGAAATTAGAATTTGAGCAAATGAAATGATAATTAATAACCTCATTGTCATTATATGCTTGGGGAATGAGTGAGGAATTACTCCTTTTAATATTTGTGTTTAGTTCCAGTCTTGTTTTATGTTCTCAGATCTATAAGGCTCTGCCATAAACAAGTAGCTTCTCATTGTAAATGTTTTTCCTTCGTAGTTAAGATTTTTAAGCTAGCTGGAAAATGGCTCTATATCTGTTGATTTTTAGCAAATATTTAGTAATGTAACTGAATTCAGTTCTTTGACTTGATTCCCATTTCCTTTTAGGTTTATGATTGAAATAAATTTGCAGTGGTTTTGGCTCACATTAATTATATGTTTTTAGCCTCTTGGAGTAACTATTTTCATTACTGGGGTTTTGGTGCAATTTTATTACATTTATGAAAGGTACAGGCAAATATCTAACAACTTGTGGCTGAACCTTTATAGACATTTGTGACTCTTCCTAAATATGAATTAAAACCCATGTCTTTTTTTTTTTTTAACCTCATTGAAATATAATATTGTAGTCTGTATAGATTCTCTTTTTCTGTGTTTCTAAATGATGTGGCTATTTAAAGCTGACTTGTCATTGTGGTGGTCATATTACAGCCTTTAAATAAAAAACAATTCACAGGGATGTTTCACAGACAAAATAGAGTCGTTGGGCTGTTAGTTACAGAGCTCTTATAAGGGGAAAAGATTCATGTCATATTTATGGCCAGGGACAAAGCAGTGTTGAATATTCAGCATTTCGTCTTGATAACCACACTTTAAAAAGTATTTTATTATGATTGTTACACATATTTTTTAGTATAAGCTTCAGTTGTTTCAGTTGTTGGTGCTGCCTCCTGTTTGGATAGAACAGTTTGAAGGGAGTCAGTGCCTACGGCCAACAGATTGTGTTCTTTGGCACATTCTGTCTTTATACAGTGTAACATATACTCAGGATTTTGTATAAATAATAAATTATGATAATGCTGAAGAAGCATCCACCTTTGAAAACTGGCTGGATCTAAAGTATACATGTGGGAAATATAATGAAAGGCCAAAGGAAGACATTCTAAGAATGTTAAAGAAACTAAAGGAAAAAAAGTATCATATTAATAACAGTTCTTATCTTTATTATCTTTTTTCAGACTTAATCTAGAAAAGAAAAACCTACATATAACAGATTTTGCATACACACTTTTCTAATTCCTATGCAGAAAACATTATGACTACTAAATCAGTACTGGTGTTAGTTATCTTGCATGGCATTTATGCCTACCGGTGATTAAATTGAGAAAAAAGAAGTATCTTTGAATCTGCTGATGTGTGTGTGTTTGTTTTATAAGTGGTCTGGAGTTCTGCCTGTCAGCTAATTTTAGAGAGCCTGCATAGTTGTTGGGAGACTGACTGTTTTCCCACTAAATGCTGTCATTCAGATATGTATTTTTATATGTGTATTTACGCATATTTGTCCTTTATTTTTGGTAGAAAATGATGCATCCTGTTGCCAGCAGTAATCCAGCTTTTTGTGGGCCTGGCAAACCTTCCTGCCTCAATGAAGATGCCATGAGAGCTGCTGATCAGTTTGACATATATTCCTCCCAGCAAAACAAATACAGCCACACAGTCAGCCACAAACCAATGGTTTGTCAGAGGCAAGACCCATTAAATGAAACACACTTGCAGACTGCAGGTGGCAGAAGCATAGAGATAAAAGATGAACTAAAGAAAAAGAAAAATCTCAACCGATCTGGTAAGCGTGGCCGGCCTTCAGGAACCACCAAATCAGCAGGATACCGGACCAGCACAGGCAGACCCCTGGGAACCACCAAAGCGGCTGGATTTAAAACAAGTCCAGGCAGGCCTTTGGGTACAACTAAAGCTGCAGGATACAAAGTCAGCCCAGGGAGACCTCCAGGTAGCATTAAAGCTCTATCCCGTCTTGCTGATCTTGGCTATGGCTGTGGGACTGCTGCTTTTCCTTACCCTATGATACATGGTAGAGCTGTTCATGGGGTGGAGGAAACCAGCAGCGAAATCAAGCCACCCAATGAGTGAATGAGGCAGGAAAGGAGGGCCAGGTTTAGAAGGAAGATTGTGGATAATCCCAAAGCTTCTTGGTTTTATTTCGACATACATGATATGGCCTGGGCTTTCCAAATTTGTTTTCCCATTTGATTTTTTTTTTTTTTCCTGCTTTTGCTCAGAAACTGTCATATGCTGACGGATGCACTCAAGGCATAAGCAGTGACTTTGTATTTGTACATAGGTTCAAGTGTAACACCTATCTAAATCGTTTTTGCTTTTCCTTTAGAGTTAATGGTTGTATCTCATTTTATTACTATTTTTTTGTCATTCTAAATGCTTTATGTGCTACATAATTGAAACCATTATACCTATTAGTTTGTGAAGTTAGCTTACAATATAATAAAGATAATATCTAAGGTATTTTTAACTGATGGAACAAAGCAAACTAATGATTCAGGATTACTTGAGGTAGTGGCTGGAGGGTATTTTTTGGTAACATTTATGTTCATGAGACAGGACACAGATATATGCTTTGGCATTTACATAGACTTCATATGTTAAAAATCTTATTTTTAATGTTCTAGGTTTAAACAGTTTCTTATTTATTGATCTACATGGCATTAATTGATTTAACCATTATTCCTTTAAAAGTTCTTTAGCATTTGCCTTTCAGCCATGTTTAGGTTGTGTATTTTTTAATTGCCTAAGAGCATGTATACCAAACACTACAAACAATTCATATTTACAAAAAAATTAAACTTTTTAATAAAAACTGCACATTACATTTTTGGTGAAATATAATGCATTCTGAGAATAGCATATTTAATATAATAGAAAAAGAAATATTCTTAAGGTCTGCATGTTGCTATAGTTAATACATTTTGCCTTTTATATACTTAGTTATAAAGCATTATGCTTAAAACACTGTTTAATAATGTTCATTTATTAAAAAATATTTTTTAATTGTTTCTGATAAATTGTCCCATTGCATTAGCACTTACTGTGGTTTCAGGTCTATATCTACCAAAGGACAAAGATTGAATGGTAGACTGTAAAACAAGGTACAAACAAGATGCAGTTTTCTGACTGTCAGAACCCAAATATTAAGAAATAGGAATCCGTCTATGCATGAAACATGTAAGAAATATGTTGATTAGTTTAATTAAAAATCTCATCGTAGCTCTAATGAGACCACTTCATCCAAAATAAATTTTTTCCAACAGATTTTGCTTTAGAAGCAAGATAGGAAAGAAAAAAAACATTGGGCAAACATGTATAGAAGGGACAGAGGGATATCTCTAGTCCCTCTTTTTGAAAGCAGTCTTCGTTAATATACATTTTTATTTATTCTGAGTTTGATCTAAATAAAATAGATTATTATAAACTTTGGATTTGAAAAAAAAAATTCCACTGAATTTTAAAGTTACTGTGTATGTATTTGTGAGCTTAAATGCCTTTGAAATTATAATGTAGGTTTGCAGGACCCCCAGATTTTTAATCTTTGAAAATTAAAATTTTCAAAGGGTGCATATTATGTTGCTTGGGTTTGCTCTCAGTTAATGCAAACTCTGGTTGCAAATGGATGTCATGTTTCATAACTTTTTTATCAGGAAAAAAGCAGCAAGCCTTCAGGTGTTCCAGTGATGCCTGACACAAAGAGCTGGACTTTATGCTGTTCTTTACAGTAAGAGGTTGCATTTTATGTGGGGACTGTGTGCGCACTGGCTTCTAAGACAGTGACCTCAACAATTTTAGCTTTGCACAAACCATAGAGAGCAATGTTGGATGACTGCATAATTAGTTGTAACATTCTGGCAGCTAAATTGCTATAACAGTTTCTTCTTGCAGAAGCTTAAAATACAAAACTTTTAATATAAATCTACTTAGAACAGTATAATTTCTGACACACACAGATGCTTACATCTCCATTCATGTGTTCATCCATCCACTTTTTTTTTTTTATCCATCCACTTTTATCATGTATTTGTCATTCAGTTGTTTCTGAAGATGATGTTTAGCAGTTGGCTGCTTAGAAGTCCTCGTTTGAATTCCTGAAAGCAGTTGTTTAATTTCATGTTCTCCCACAGAATTATATATATCATAGTCAAGGGTTTGGTTGTGATTGTGTTTCATAGTGTGCCCATTTGATGTTTCCCTTTCAGTTTTGTTTTCTTTTCTGATTTTGTTAAACATGCCCTTTCTCGCTGCATTTTCCTATACTTGTTCCCCTCCCGTTTCTCCATCCTCCAGCACATCTACTCAGTGGTGCTGTGCTGTGTGTCAGAAGATAAAGCAGATGTATTATTGTATGATGAATCTTATATACAAGTTAATGAAATGGAGAGATCAACTAAAGGAAGTTATGTCCATAACAGTGTTTTATTAATATCAGGAGCTATGTTCCAGGAAAAAAAGTGATTGGATAACCCCATTTAGAAAGCTGAATTTTCTGTTTTATGAGAAGTTACCTGGAGTATTAGATCTGTATGCTGAGGAGCATCTTCTTATTCTATTTCCTTTTCTCCTTGTGAACAGTTTATTGGTGCCATGTTGAAGAGAAAGACATCTAAGTGATAACATGAATAAAGTCTTAACATAGAAAATATTTTTACTTCTCTACAAAGACTATGTTGTGAATCTTTTGACACTGTCTCTTGTCATGATAAACACTGAAATAGCATGTTAAACAATTCCTTATACTTTAATATAATCATTTGGGGAAAACTGGCTTTTCCCCCCCACTGTATACTTGTTCCTTGAAAGGTAAATTGCTAATTTTATATTGTGTAATTCTGTTCTTCACAAAATAGGTTTCACTATTCTATATTTAAACTGTTGGTCAGAAAATGATCTGCTATTCAAGTAAGTTTGCTTTACTTTTTTCTTTAAAAAATATTTTAACATGCCTTATTTATTCTTATATCAACATATTAGGAGCTAATACAGATGAAATTTTCAGTTTTTGACAGATATAACTTTGCATAACTAATCTTTAGTGTGGGATGATTTTGATACTATCTTTGGAGTTTTGCACTGGATATTAAAAAAAATTAGCACATTGTATTGGAAAAAAATAGGTATCTGGTTAATTTTAAATATTTGGAGATGTTTTAAAAATCAGTGTTTCAGTTATACTAAAAACTTCTTTATATTTTTTATTTACTTTTAAAAGAAGCATCTGTTAAGGTAGTAAAGGTAATATTAATTCCAAACTGATGTTTGTGTGAATTTACATGTATTTTTTTCATGAAATAAGTAACTTTTTTTTAAATTAAGGAGCAAAAGGAATCATCTGGGTCCATTTATTAGGTTAAAGGTGACTCATACAATGTAGGAAAAGCCAATATATGAGCTAAATGAAAAAAAAAAAACAACCAACTTTTATATTCTAAGAAGCTTTAAAAGAACAATTCAGGGGATGTTGACAATAACTGCTACTCTGTCAGTCATGGTCTATATATGCAGTAGAATTTTATGATCCCTATATAGTAAAACATAAGAATTCACAACAGTTGTTTGAAACATTTTTTCCCTTTGACATAATATGTTTTGATGCTATTATGGTTTTCTCTTTATTATATCTTAACTATATGCTGTTAAACTCTAGGATGTATCTAAATCTTTCCTTTGCTTTTTCCCCTTACTCCCCCCAAGTAGATAAATCTGTTCTCTCACATATAATGTATTTAATTTTGGAAAATTTAATGCTACAGTAAATCAAGTATGTGATTTATAGTAATCAGACCACTTTGATTCTTTTAGTTTCACAGTTTCATTTTTCCACAGATAATTATGGAGAAAATAATTACCAATTAACTGATATAAGCACGCTGTCCTCTGCTGTAAAAAGTCTGAATAGATACTGTGTATGTTTTTATGTCCATGAACTTGAGCTACTCGTGTGCAATTATGTGTATGGGAATGGAGTAGTGTTCATGATTTGTATCTACATCATCATATGGATGTATATTTATTAATAAAGTCATTACTTCAAAACCAACTGTGTTTACTACTCTATTTCTTAGCAGAGTATTTTCCAAATAGGGTAATTATAAATGGTAAAACTGGGAACTTCCCAGGCAGTCCAGAGGTTAAGACTCTGTGCTTCCACTGTGAGCAGGAGTGGGTTAGTTTAAGTGGGTGTGGGTTCGATCCCTGGTTAAGGAACTAAGATCTCACATGCTGTGCAGCGCAGCTGAAAAAGTAAAAATAAAAAAATAAGTAAATGCTAAAACCTCTTTTATGATTGGTAATTTTGTATTTTCGTTGGGTTGTGATTCCTAAAATCTGCCTTTCTGTATTTTTTTTTTTTTTTCAAAATAGTGATTATTTATATAATTGTAATTTAAACTTCTAACCTATAAATGAATCTCCTTTTCTTCTAATTATCAAGATACTTCAGACTAATGGTTCTAATAAAGGCTTAATTTTTTTCTCTCTTGTCTGCACCATGTAGTGTGTCGGATCTTAGTTCCCCGACCAGGGATCGAACCTATGCCCCCACTCAGAGTCTTAACTACTGGGCTGCCAAGAAGTCCCTAAAGGCTTAAATTTAAATGTGATTGATCCTTTTAATTTAAAAAAGTTTAGATATTAAACATGGCTAATTTTTTAGTGTTAACCTTAGGGATAGCAGCATGTGCATATTTTATAACTGTCAAATATTGGAGATATAAAAAGAAAAATACTTCAATCCTAATTATTGGAATATATAATTACCTTTTCCGCTTTCTCCAAATCATACAGATCATCTCGAACAGAGGTTGGCAAACCAAGACCCACTGCCTGTTTTTGGACTAGCCATGCCCATTTGTTTACAAGTTGTCTCTGGCTGCTTTTGACTACAGTAGCAGAGTTGAATTGCTGTGACATAAGTCCTGCAAAGTCCAGATTATTTACTGATTATTTCCCTCTGTTAATGAAAAAGTTTTCTCACCTCCTTATCTAAGAACGATAAATTGGAGTAGGAAACAACAGATACAATTTGAAGCCGAATTTCAAAACCCAAGCAAGTGATGGCTTTTTTTTTTTTTCTGGCCACACTGAGTGGCCTGTGGAACTTGGCTGACCAGTCAAACCTGCACCCCCTACAGTAAAAGCACAGAATCAACCCCTGGCCCCAGGGAAGTCCAGTGATGGCTTTTTAAAAAAAATTCTTCAAATTACATTTAGAAGTGATTTTATGTATACTTTGCTCAAGTTGTTGAAGTCCTTTTACTTGTAATGTGAAGGCGATGGCACCCCACTCCAGTACTCTTGCCTGGAAAATCCCATGGATGGAGGAGCCTGGTAGGCTGCAGTCCATGGGGTCGCTCAGAGTCGGACACGACTGAGCAACTTGCCTTTCACTTTTCACTTTCATGCGTTGGAGAAAAAAATGGCAACCCACTCCAGTGTTCTTGCCTGGAGAATCCCAGGGACAGGGGAGCCTGGTGGGCTGCCGTCTAGGGGTCACGCAGAGTCGGACACGACTGAAGTGACTTAGTATAGTATACTGTTCCTCATCTAGGAAAATGTTCCTACACCATCATAGTGTGGATCATTTACTGTGGTCCAAAGGGTCACTTATTTACTGTTCACCAACAATTATAGTTCCACCACTTTTTATATAGCTCTTTGTATAGTTTTATAATAAAAAATTCATTTGTCCATTGTGTTTGTATTTGCCAAAATTCTCATTCCCTGGCAAGTTGTCAGCAAATCAGTATCCTATTCAGTTGAAAAAGTCATCTAATTGAAAATTTGTAGGTTGAAGAGAAGACAGTCTGCATTCACTACCTAGACCTAGAGTTTTTGCCATGAATATTAGTAATATCCTTGTGGTTTTTATTCCAACAGTTGCCAGAGTGAGAATCATGAACAACCCTTAAAAAATATAAAGTGATTGACATTTGATAGTTTTATAACAGAATCTGAGATACTGGTACAAATATTTGCAGTGTTACAGTTGTCGCTAGGCATGTGAGACTGAAAGGGGAGCTGTTGGCACCGTGCATTTCCCTTTTTCAAGCACCCAGATTTCATTGTTCTGGGTTGATAAGGATTTCATCATCAGAATATCATTTGTGTTTTAAGATATGCATCACAGATATGTTGTGAAGTAAAAGGTACTTTTAATACCTGATTTCTCTAAGATTATCAGAGTGGCAGAAGTGAAGTGACTTAAATTCTTTGGTAAGCTGTTAGCAAATGTAGGTACACTGTAGTGTGGCTTATTTGATGATAGCATGGGAAGAGGTTACACACTTAAACTTGAAGCTGTTTTGAAGTCAGTGCCAAGTAAAAATTTTTGCTAAAAAACAAAATACAAAAGCCTACTACAGTGAAAGAATAGTGGGTACGGTAATAATGGCTTTTTTGTACATGCTTTGGAGAAGGCAATGGCAACCCACTCCAGTACTTTTGCCTGGAAAATCCCATGGATGGAGGAGCCTGGTAGGCTTCAGTCCATGGGGTCGCTGAGTCGGACATGACTGAGCGACTTCACTTTCACTTTTCACTTTCATTCTTTGGAGAGGGAAATGGCAACCCACTCCAATGTTCTTGCCTGGAGAATCCCAGGGATGGGGGAGCCTGGTGGGCTGCCGTCTATGGGGTTGCACAGAGTCGGACATGACTGACGTAACTTAGCAGCAGCAGCAGTACATGCTTGCCATAAAAAATACTTTACATGATTTATTTCATTAAACCATTGCAGTTCTACCGAAGGTGCTCATGAGTTGGAATATCCCTTTACTGGTAAGAAAGCTTGAATCTCAGAGAGGTTAAGTAATTGACCCAGAGTCACGACACCCAGTAAGTGATAAGAGTCAGCATCTGAACCTGTGTAGAACTGGAGCTCTTAAAATTCTGCTCACCACTGGGTAAGTTTAAAGCTGGTGTTCTGGTTTTAGTAGTAGGTGTTTTTGTGCTGGCCCTGAAATAGATAAATGTGCCTGGAATTCTAATACATTCATCTTATTGCCTTGCCAGTAGCTAAAATTCTTTTCTGAGAACCTACGGACTCTTAAAGCAGCTTCTTTACAAGGAGAGTGACAGGGCCTTTTTGTTGTTGATTTTTAAGTTTTCTCTGTCGTTTTTCTCATGACTCTTTTAAAATCTTTATAAAGTTTTTAAATCTTCAAAAATCTTTTTAAGATCTTCATTCTTTCAGGCATTTATTTTCATAGGAGTGTGGTGTGTTTTTATAAGAATTTGCCCATTTTGTCTTTGACCTCTTGGTGTTGGTTTGTGACCTCTGAAGCTGGATTGTGGTCTGTTGTCTGTCATTTGCCCCATTATCCTTGGCCTAACTTTTTTTGGAATAAGTTACAAGTACAATGTCAGTCACCCTAGTTGCTACCCTAGCTGCACATTACCTACGGACACCATAGACACAGAAGTTCCTTTTCAAAAAAAAAAAAAAAGTTCTTTTTCCTTGTCTTTTGTTTTGTTTTTGCTTGTTGATTGTATTAATTTGTCTCAAATAAATGTCAGTTCTTTCTCATTAAAGAAGATATTTTTAACTAGTTTCAAAATTTTCTATTTTCTGTATATGACCCTGGGTTCATTGTAAATTTTTTATATTGGAATTTTTAATCTTTATTAGGTCTATGTCATTTTGCTGAAAATCTGAAGTCTCCCATTTCATCTGCCTCTCTGTATTCTGTGTATTAGGCCTTAGGGTAGTGAAAGTAGTAACAAGGAGACTCCAAAATGCAATGGCTCTGATAAAGCATATTTCTCACCACTTAAGTGTCCTGTGCTGTCCTCCATCCAGTCTTTCAAAGATCTGGATTCACATTTTGCCATTTTCAAAACATGGCTTCTGAGATAACTCAGTTGTTTTCATTTTAGCCCTTGAAGGAATGGCCTTTGGAAATCTAAGCCATAAATTGTATAACTTCTTATGTTCTTTTGACTGTAGGTTGATCACAGGAATACATATAGCCTTAAGAGGCATTGGGGAAATGTAGTCTGTACTTGAGAAGCCAGGTCTAGTTATGCAAGAAGAGAATGGATTTTAGTGCAACATCCCTATAGGTGAGTAAAGGTTGTGGGTTGAGGTTGGAGTAGAATTAAGAAGCGAAAATCCTACAGATAACAGGAAACCAAATTGAGGGTTGTGAAGCTAGTTTAAATCATTATTAGCTGTCATTAAAAACTGTTAATTTACTGAAGATCAGCATGCCGTCATTGAGTCAAACACTCTTCTGAGTACACTAGACTTGCTTTGTGTCTAATGAAAGATTTGGACAAGTAGAAAATTATAAAATATGAATAGTACTTCTGAGACAAATGAAGGGGGCTATGAGAATACTCAAAATGATGTTTAAGCTGAGAGCTGAAAGATGAGTACAGATTGGTGTGAGAGGAGGAGAGTATTAGAGACAGGAAAAACAACATATGCACACATACGTAAGCCTGGAAAGCATTATATTTAAACGATTTATTGTGTATGGTGAGTGGGAGTGGTGAACAAGGGCTGAGAGGAGATGAAATGGACCAGATCATAGAAGAGCCCGACAATCAGAGTTTCTTTTTAAGACAATGGTGAGCCGTTAGAAAGTTTTAAATAAAGAAATGACACTCGTAGTTTAGATTGGCTTGGAGGATGAGGAATCAGGCAGGCACAGTGGTAAAATCTCATTTGGGTGAGATACTCTGATTAAGATCAGGCAATGGGAAAGAGAAGTGGGCAGGTGATGACCTAGAACAGGCAGTTAATAAAACTTGGTATCAGTAATGAGGGAAAGAGAGGAGTTGAAGATAATAAGTGGTGACATAGGATTAAGTAGGCTATGGAGTGTGAGAGTGTGTGCATACACATGCACACATAGGAGACGTGGTTAGGTAGAGTATTGTTGTATAGTCACCAAGTTGTATCCGAGTCTTTTGTGACCTCATGGACTGTAGCCTGCCAGGCTTCTCTGTCCATGGGATTTCCCAGGCAAGAATACTGGAGTGGGTTGCCATTTCCTTCTCTGGGGGATCTTCCTGACCCAGGGATTGGACCCGCATCTGTTTCATTGGCAGGTGGATTCTTTACCACTGAGCCACCAGGACAGTAGTTAGACTATATCCAAGTCAAGTACATACGACAAATTAAGATGGCCTCTGCCCATATCGAGCTGTTATATAGCTCAAGATCTATCTCTCTGTAGATGATAGGAAATACTGTTTTTATTGTTGGTGGAAGGTGTGGGGCCCAAAGGAACTGCTCTTTTTTTTAATTAAAGGATAGTTGATATATTAGTTCCAGGTATACAACATAATGATTTGATATTTGTATATATTATGAAATGGTCATTATACTAAGTCTAGCTAACATTTATCACCGTACATAGCTGCAGAATTCTTTTTTTTCTTGTGATGAGAACTTTTAAGATCTAGCAGCTTTCAAATATGCAATTGTTGTCTAGTCACTGTGTTGTGTCCCACTCTGCCCACCTGGCTCCTCTGTCTGGGATTTTCCAGACAAGGATACTGGAGTGGGTTGCCATTTCCTTCTGCAGGGGATCTTCCTGACCCAGGGATTGAACCTGTGTCTCCTGCGTTGGCAGGCAGATTCTTTACCACTGAGCCGCCAGTACAGTAATAGCTATAGTCGCCATGTTGCACATTGCATCTCCATGGATTACTTATTTTATAACCTGAAGTTTGTACCTTTTGACTCCACTTATCTATTTAGCGGACACCCTACCCCCCACCAATCTGTGGCATACCAATCTATTCTCTGTAAGCTTGGTTTTGGTTTTATAGATTCCATTTAAAGCTGAGATCATACAGTATTTGTCTTTGTCTGTCTGATGTATTTCACTTAGCATAATACCCCAAGGATCCATCCATGTTGTTGCAGATGGAAAGATATTCTTTTTTTATGATTGAATAATATTTCTGTATATAGATAAACATATAGATAGCTATTTCAGTATATTGTGTTTTATCTGTTCTATTGATGAACTCTTAGCTTGTTTCCATATCTTGGCCATTGTAAATAATGCTGCAAAGAACATGGGAGTGCTAGTGTTTTCATTTTCTTGGATAAATACCCAGCGTGGATTTGTGAGATCACATGGTAGTTTCTATTTTTAATTTTTTTGAGGAACCTCTGCACTATTTTCCATAGTGGCTGCGCCAGTTTACATTCCCGCTGACAGTACCCAAGGGTTCCCTTTTCTCCACATCCTCTCCAATGCTTGTTATTTCTTGTCCTTTTGATAATAGCCATTTTAACAGGTGTGAGGACCACTTTTGAACATAAAGAATTTATTATATTTTAGGTTAAAATAAGCCATTTTAATTAGTCCTTTCCGCAGCTTTCAACTGGCCTAATAAATTCAACAACCTTAGTAACTTGAGCATCTCCCGTATAATGTATTAAGAGCAGCTCACATGCTGAACAGACCACAAGTCCCTTTCCTCTAGGAACCCATACTAGAAAACATGCTTTAATATGTAGAACATAAACCATGTAATGTGATTTTTTTGTTCTGAATTGATATTTTAACATGCTTTATCTCTCAAATTAGCTACTTGATTTTAGCACAGAGCCAGTGAAACTCCCCATCTGCTTAGTCCTAAGCTCTTTAGGCTTGTTTTTAGAGGAATTTCGACAGAAAAACTGGTTATTGTGCTTATTCTCTATAAGCTCAGAAGTATCAGATAATCCTGTAATAAGCCATAGTGGAAAAAAATATGAAAAAGTATGTATGTATAACTAAATCACTGTTGTACACCAGCAATCAGCACAACATTGCTAATCAACTATACTTCAATAGAAAGTAACTTAATAAAAAGAAGTATCAGATAAGAGGTCATTCATAAGTTGTGATGACTCTGGCTTTTAAATCATGTTCAGGGCTACTTACATGGCTGTTGTGCTCCCTGTGTCACATAAAGAAACGAATAATAACTACAAAGTGTTATGCATCTTCAGTATGCCAGGTGCAGAATGGCTGATAACTGAAACTGATGATTTTTTTTTTTTGGAGTAGCTGTGGACCTATAACAAAAACAGTACATACACAAGAAGAGTTTGTAAAAATTCTGTTTATTTATTTTTTAAAATTTGTTGGGACTTCCCTGGTGGTTCAGTGGTTAAGAATCCAGCTTCCAATGAAGAGAGTGCGGGCTTGATTCTTGGTTGGAGAAGTAAGATCCCATATGCCATAGGGCAGCTAAGCGTACCCGCCGCAACTACTGAGCCCGAGAACCACACCTGGCAAGCCTACGCACCACGGTTAGAGAGAAGCCCTCGCTGCAATGAAGTATCCTGTGTGCCACAACTAAGACCTGATGCAGCCATAAATACCTAATAAAAAAATTTTTTTTAATTACAAACTTAGACAAAACTTAGTAAAAATAAGAGTATAATCACTGTCCATGTGGCTGTCAACAAGCTTTAGTAATTAAAAATTCAAGACCTATTTTTTAAAAAAATCTGTATCCCTACCACTCTCTTTCCCTCTGAATTATATTGAAGCAAGTTCTCCAAATCATGTCTTCCTAAAATATTTCAATACATTTATCTAAAACTGATATAAAACACATACACATGATAGCATTATTACACTTTAATAATTCCTAGATATCACCAAATATCCAGACAGTGTTAAAATTGTACTAATTTGGGAATTTTCTGTTGGTTCAGTGGGTGGGACTCTGCTTCCACTGCCTAGGGCCCAGGTTCAGTTTCTGGCTGGGGAACTAAGATCCAGCAAGCTGCATAGCACAGCCAAAAAAAAATGTTTGTCCTAATTTCCCAATAATTACTTTAAAAATTATTTAATTGCTGTCTCTTTATCGAAGTATAATTTACATATCAAAACATTTCACCCATTTTAAGTATACAGTTCACCCATTTTAAGTACACTTACAGAGAAAGAATGATTTTGATGCTATCTTTGAAGTTTTGCACTGGATTTTTTTTAACTTTTTATCTTATATTGGAGTCTAGGCAATTAACAATACTGTTATAGTTTCAGGTGGACAGCAAAGAGACTCAGCTGTACATATACATGTATCCATTCTCCCCCAAACTCCTCTCCCATCCAGGCTGCCACATGACATTGAGCAGAGTTCCCTGTGCTATACAGAAGACCTTGTTGGTTACCCATTTAAAATATAGCTGTGTGTACATGTCAATCTAAAACTCCCTAACTATCCCTTCCCCTGATCCTTCCCCTACTGGCAACCATAAGTTCATTATCTAAGTCTATGAATCTGTTTCTATTCTGTAAAGAAATTAATTTGTACAGTTTTTTTTAGATTCTGCATATAAGGGATGTCATATGATATTTTTCCATCTTTCTCTGACTGACTTTACTCAGTATGACAATCTCTAGGTCCATCCATGTTGCTGCAAATGGCATTATTTTGTCCTTTTTAATGGCTGCGTAATATTCCATTGTATATAAGTACCACATCTTCATCCATTCCTCTGTCCATGGACATGTAGGTTGCTTCCATGTCTTGGGTGTTGTAAACAGTGCTTCAGTGTACATTGGGATGCACGTATCCTTTCAGACCATGTTTTACTCTGGATATATGCCCAGGAGTGGGATTGCAGGGTTATACATTAGCTCTATTTTTAGTTTTTAAAGGAATTTCCATACTGTTCCCCATGGTGGCTATACCAATGTACATTCCCATCAATAATGTAGGAGGGTTCCCTTTTCTCCACACCCTCTCCAGCATTTATTATTTGTAGATTTTTTTGATGAGGGCTATTCTAACCTGTGTGACGCAGTACCTCATAGTTTTGATTTGCATTTCTCTAATATAATTAGTAATGTTGAGCATCTTTTCATGTGCTTCTTGGCTATCTGTCTTCTTTGGAGAAATGTCTCTTTAGATCTTCCACCCAGTTTTTAATTGGGTTGTTTGTTTTTTGATATTGAACTGCATGAGATGTTTGTATATTTTGGAGATTAAACCCTTTTTGGTCACTTTGTTTGCAGATATTTTCTCCCATTCTGTGGGTTGTCTTTCTATTTTGTTTATGATTTCCTTTGCTGTGCAAAACCTTTTCAGTTTAATTAGGTCTCATTTGTTTATTTTTGGTTTTATTTTCATTAGGAGGTGGAGCAAGATATTGTTGTGGTTTATATCAAAGAGTGTTCTGCTTTTGTTTGTAATAACTTTGTTTTTAATTTAACTTATTGTAATTTAAATTTTTTGGCTGTGCCATGCAGCATGTGGGATCTTCGTTCCCTCACCAGGAATGAAACATGTGCCTCCTGCAGTGGAAGCCCAGAGTCCTAACCACTGGACCTCCAGGCAAGTCCTGGAATAACTTTAAATGGAGTAAAATCTGTGAAATATTGAATCATTATGTTGTACGCCTGAAACTAAGATAATGTAAATCAACTACATTTCAATTAAAAACAAAAGCAGTCTATGGTCATACCACCCTGAACGTGCCTGATCTCATCTGATCTCGGAAGCTAAGTAGGGTCAGGCCTGGTTAGTACTTGGATGGGAGACCGCATGGGAATAACAGATGCTGTAGACTAATTTAAAAAAAAAAAAAAAAAAAAAGGCAAAGAAAGAAACTATACTTATTTGCAGATGTGAACTCTTTAAAGGAATCTATTCAAAGTTCCTAAAAGTTCCTTTATTCCATTTTAGCAACAGAGGGTGAGCATGCACTCTTCGTGGTCACTTGCTGAGGATACTGGAGACTTCTGAGCCCTGCATTCTCAGTATTGGTTGGCTGCTTTGACCTAAATGAGCCTCACTGTAGAGACAGCAGGACCTAACCTGGTTGATATCATAGTAAGAAAACCTAGCTCATGAAGTGATAGGGAAACTAGTCAGTCATGATTCCTCTACTTCCAAATAGAAACAGAATCATTGATGTAATTTGGATCCATTAAAAGTTTAAAAAGCCTTTTTTTTTTATCAGTATGAATTCATGGATTCTAACGTGTACCATACATCTCCTTTTATTGAACTTACTCATTTTTATGCTCAAATTGTTCCATCTTTGACTGGTAGGAGCTAGTTTGACTCCTCGATCATTTTGGCATAACCCTAGTATTCTTCATCTATTTTCTTGCATTTTGATGTGACAAGATGCCCCAGACTCACAAAAAAAGATCTTTTGACTTAGCAAGGCAATTTAGGGAAGGGTGTGTTGTACCTTGAGTTTTAGGATATATGGGTTTTAAAAAAATTTTCTTCATTTTCCAGAATTGCTATTTTACAAAATATTTAAACTGAAAGAATCCTTACAATGATACTATTAGTTAATTTTTTTTTTTTTATAAACAAAGGATATTTAAAGAAAGCTAGGTGGAATGAGCAAGGAAAACAAAACAGGACACTAGCTTAAAGTGCAACATCTGGCTTGAGGTCTGTTCCCAGCAAATTTTAGGTATCCCTTTGAGGAGACTTCAGAAGTGTGAATGAAAATATGGCTAAGCATATTACTCTTGTTTTCAAATTATGATCCTCCGAACACAGATGTCTTACCATACAATTGCCAGTTTCCTGTTCTCCTAAAGTGAAAGTAAAGTCACTCAGTTGTGTCCTACCAGGCTCCTCTGTCCATGGGATTTTCCAGGCAGTAGTACTGAAGTGGATTGCCATTTCCTTCTCCAGGGGATCTTCCTGACCCAGGGATCAAACCCAGGTCTCCCGCACTGTAGACAGATGCTTTACTGTCTGAGCCACCAGGGAAGTTCTCCTAAAGCATCCTCTAAATGTTTTTCTCTCTCCCCTTCACCTCTACAGAAGCTGAAGTTGAATGGTTCTATGAAGACCTACAAGACCTTTTAGAACTAACACCCCAAAAAGATGTCCTTTTCATTATAGGGGACTGGAATGCAAAAGTAGGAAGTCAAGAAACACCTGGAGTAACAGGCAAATTTGGCCTTGGAATACAGAATGAAGCAGGAAAAGACTGAGTTTTGCCAAGAAAATGCACTGGTCATAACAAACACCCTCTTCCAACAACACAAGAGAAGACTCTATACATGGACATCACCAGATGGTCAACACTGAAATCAGATTGATTATATTCTTTGCAGCCAAAGATGGAGAAGCTCTATACAGTCAGCAAAAACAAGACCAGGAGCTGACTGTGGCTCAGACCATGAACTCCTTATTGCCAAATTCAGACTTAAATGGAAGAAAGTAGGGAAAACCACTAGACCATTCAGATATGACCTAAATCAAATCCCTTATGATTATACAGTGGAAGTGAGAAATAGATTTAAGGGCCTAGATCTGATAGATAGAGTGCCTGATGAACTATGGAATGAGGTTCGTGACATTGTACAGGAGACAGGGATCAAGACCATTCCCACAGAAAAGAAATGCAAAAAAGCAAAATGGCTGTGTGGGGAGGCCTTACAAATAGCTGTGAAAAGAAGAGAAGCGAAAAGCAAAGGAGAAAAGCAAAGATATAAACATCTGAATGCAGAGTTCCAAAGAATAGCAAGAAGAGATAAGAAAGCCTTCCTCAGCGATCAGTGCAAAGAAATAGAGGAAAGCAACAGAATGGGAAAGACTAGGGATCTCTTCAAGAAAATCAGAGATACCAAAGGAACATTTCATGCAAAGGTGAGCTTGATAAAGGACAGAAATGGTATGGACCTAACAGAAGCAGAAGATATTAAGAAGAGATGGCAAGAATACACAGAAGAACTGTACAAAAAAGATCTTCATGACCCAGATAATCACGATGGTGTGATTACTCACCCTGAGCCAGACATCCTGGAATGTGAAGTCAAGTGGGCCTTAGAAAGCATCACTACGAACAAAGCTAGTGGAGGTGATGGAATTCCAGTTGAGCTATTCCAAATCCTGAAAGATGATGCTGTGAAAGTGCTGCACTCAATATGCCAGCAAATTTGGAAAACTCAGCAGTGGCCACAGGACTGGAAAAGGTCAGCTTTCATTCCAATCCCAAAGAAAGGCAATGCCAAAGAATGCTCAAACTACCACACAATTGCACTCATCTCACACGCTAGTAAAGTAATGCTCAAAATTTTCCCAAGCCAGGCTTCAGCAATATGTGAACCGTGAACTTCCTGATATTGAAGCTGGTTTTAGAAAAGGCAGAGGAAACAGAGATCAAATTGCCAACATCCACTGGATCATGGAAAAAGCAAGAGAGTTCCAGAAAAACATCTATTTCTGCTTTATTGACTATGCCAAAGCCTTTGACTGTGTGGATCACAATAAACTGTGGAAAATTCTGAAAGAGATGGGAATACCAGACCACCTGATCTGCCTCTTGAGAAATTTGTATGCAGGTCAGGAAGCAACAGTTAGAACTGGACATGGAACAACAGACTGATTCCAAATAGGAAAAGGAGTTCGTCAAGGCTGTATATTGTCACCCTGTTTATTTAACTTATATGCAGAGTACATCATGAGAAACGCTGGACTGGAAGAAACACAAGCTGGAATCAAGATTGCCGGGAGAAATATCAATAACCTCAGATATGCAGATGACACCACCCTTATGGCAGAAAGTGAAGAGGAACTCAAAAGCTTGATGAAAGTGAAAGTGGAGAGTGAAAAAGTTGGCTTAAAGCTCAACATTCAGAAAACGAAGATCATGGCATCCGGTCCCACCACTTCATGGGAAATAGATGGGGAAACAGTGGAAACAGTGTCAGACTTTATTGTTCTGGGCTCCAAAATCACTACAGATGGTGACTGCAGCCATGAAATTAAAAGACGCTTACTCCTTGGAAGGAAAGTTATGACCAACCTAGATAGCATATTCAAAAGCAGAGACATTACTTTGCCAACAAAGGTCCGTCTAGTCAAGGCTATGGTTTTTCCAGTGGTCACGTATGGATGTGAGAGTTGGACTGTGAAGAAGGCTGAGCGCTGAAGAATGGATGCTTTTGAACTGTGGTGTTGGAGAAGACTCTTGAGAGTCCCTTGGACTGCAAGGAGATCCAACCAGTCCATTCTGAAGGAGATTAGCCCTGGGCTTTCTTTGGAAGGAGTGATGCTAAAGCTGAAACTCCAGTACTTTGGCCACCTCATGCGAAGAATTGACTCATTGGAAAAGACTGTGATGCTGGGAAGGATTGGGGGCAGGAGGGGAAGGGGACGACAGAGGATGAGATGGCTGGATGGCATCACTGACTCGATAGACGTGAGTCTGAGTGAACTCTGGGCGTTGGTGATGGACAGGGAGGCCTGGCATGCTGCAATTAATGGGGTCGCAAAGAGTCGGACACAACTGAGCGACTGATCTGATGTGATCTGATCTTCACCTCTGCCACAGCACCCCACATCAGCTTCTTAGAAGTATTTGGATACAGATTTGTTCTCATGACATTTGACAAAGTCATATTTTTTGTTGCAATTTGCTTATATGAAGCTAGATATTGTTCATCTAGCCTTTGTGAAAAGTTTGAACCTTGATTTGGAATAGATATACTGACTACTGGTAAAGTTTTGTTCCAAGGCCCTCACTGCCTATTTCAGTAACTTATTTATTTCATCTTCCTAGTTTGATATTTTGGAGAAGGCAGTGGCACCCCACTCCAGTACTCTTGCCTGGAGAATCCCATGGGTGGAGGAGCTGGTGGGCTGCAGTCCATGGGGTCGCTCAGAGTCGGACACGACTGAGCGACCTCACTTTCACTTTTCCCTTTCATGCATTGGAGAAGGAAATGGCAACCCACTCCAGTGTTCTTGCCTGGAGAATCCCAGGAACGGGGGAGCCTGGTAGGCTGCCGTCTATGGGGTCGCACAGAGTTGGACAGGACTGAAGCGACGCAGCAGCAGCAGCAGTTTGATATTTGTAATATGTTACTTTTCTCGTCCTTTCTATGTTTGTAGTAAAACACGTTGGATTTAGAGATAGACCTGGATTTGAGCCCCTGAACAGCCAGTCATTAGTTTATGACCTTGAATTTGAACCCCAAATTAAACTGTCGGCATGCCGGTTACACAAATGCATTATTCTCATTTAATTCTCACTACAAACCCATTTCTGGGGCTTGCTTATTCTTTCTAAGCCCCAGAAATGGGTTTGTAGTGAGAATTAGAATAATGGATTTGTGTAATTGTCATACTGACAGTTTAATTTGGGGTTCAAATTCAAGCTCCGTCATTTACTGTGGGAACTTAGGCTACTTACTTACTCTTTTATTTTCATTAAAAAAATGTATATCATGTCTATGTCAGGGATATTGCTAGAATAATATGGGATATGTGACCAAACTGTAATATTTAACCCACCACCTGACACATTTTAGTATGAGAATTTTAACTTTTGTTAGACATTCTGAAAGGCCTTTTAACGTGAAAGTATCTTAATAAAATGAGAGAAGATGCTGGATATTTTAATTTGTAAAACATGCCCATTGACTTGGGCATTTTATTATTTGAATCAGCAGAACATCAGGCAATATCCTAAGATAGTCCTTTGACTTTCATGTTTTCTGAAGGTTATCTGGAGTGGTGAATGGATCAGAGAAAGAAAGAGAACTTCCACTGATATCCAGTTGTTTTTTGTTGTTTGTTTGTTTTGCCACACAGCTTCAGGGATCTTATTTTTCCTACCACGGATCAAACCTGAAACCTCAGCCGTGAGAGCGTGGAGTCCTAACCACTGGACCACCAGGGAATTCCCTGCACAGTGATTCTTGCTTGGAAGACTTGGCTGTAAGGATACTTCCAAAACTTGAATGATTTTACCTTCCTTCTTAAGAATTGCATGTACTGTTTTTTTGTTTGTTTGCTTTTTAAAAGATTGAAATATAGTAATTGATGTACAGTACTACATAAGGTTCAAGTGTACAACATAGTAATTCACAATTTTTAAAGGTTATACTTCATTTATAGTTGTTATAAAATATTGGCTATCTTCCCTGTTTTGTACAGTAGGTCCCATAGCTTGTTTATTTTATACTAGTTTGTACCTCTTAAGGTCCTACCCCTGTTGTGCCCTTCTTTCCTCCCCTCCCCATTGATAACCACCAGTTTTTGCTATTTGTGGCTCTCTTTCCGTTTTGTTATATTCACTAGTTTATTTTTTAGATTCCACAAATAAGTGACAGCATATTATATTTGTTTTTCTTTGTCTGAAATATTTAACTTAGTATAATACCCTTCAAATCTATCTATCTTGTTGCGAATGGCAGAATTTCATTTTTTTTATGGCTTTTTTTTTTTTAGTATTCCATTGTATACATATACACTGCATCTTCTTTATCCATTTGTCTATTGATGGACACTTAGGTTGCATCTTTATCTTGGCAACTATAAATAATACTTCTAGGAACTTTGAGGGGTATGTATCTTTTCAAATTAGTGTTTTTGTTTTTTTCAGATATATATCCAGGAGTGGAATTGCAGTGTCATATGGTAGTTCTGTTTCTAGTTTTTTGAGAAACTTCCATACTGTTTTCCACAGTGGCTGCTCCAGTTTACATTCCCATCAATAGTGTATGAGTATTCTCTCTTCTCCACATCATTGCCAACATTTGTGGTCTTTTTGATGATAGCCATACTGTCAGGTGTGAGGTGGTATCTCATTGTGATTTCAATTTGCATTTCTCTGATGATTAATGATGTTGAATATCTTTTCATGTGCCTGTTGGTCATCAGTATGTCTTTGGAGAAATGTCTGTTCATGTCTTCTGTCCACTTTTTAATTGGATTGTTTGTTTCTTGATGTTGAGTTCTATGAACTGTTTTTATATTTGGGATATTAATCTCTTACCAGGCATATTATAAGCAAATATTTTCTCCCATTCAGTAGATTCTGATGGTTTCATTTACTGTGCAAAAGCTTTTAAGTCTAATTACGTCCCATTTGTTTATTTTTTTTCCTTTAAGAGACAGATCCAAAAAAAATTGCTATGATTTATGTCACAGTTTTTTAGCATGTGCTGTTTTTAAAACAAAAGATATATAGACTTTTTTTTTTTAGTTGTGCCATGTGGCTTGTAAGATCTTAGTTCCTTGACCAGGGATTGAACTCAAGGCCATGGTACTAAAAACCCTGAGTCTTAACCCTTGGACTGCCAGGAAACTCCCTGTCCTTTTTTATAGTCACCATTTTGATGTAAGTTTTAATATTTTGAAGATAGTATTAGTGAATCAGTATCTCCAAATGCTACATTGGGTCTAGTATCAAATGCAGTAAGTTGAATCATAATTTATGGATTTCTTTATTGTTTGAAGATTTGGGATTTCTTAAACAGAACTTCTCAAATGTGTCATAAGCTCAAGTACATCTGAAAAAATCATATTCAATGAGTTGAAAGGGAAATGAAGACCATATTAGGTAAGTAGGTAATTGACCATTAGGTAATGGCTTAGATAGGTATTTTTTGTGTTATTTTTTTATTGTTATAACATCATCAAGTATTAATATTATAGGAATTCACACCTTATTAGTTGTGATAAGCCATCTTCCAAAATGGCTCCTAGTGATCCTTCAGTTCAGTTCAGTCGCTCAGTCGTGTCCGACTCTTTGCAACCCCATGAATTGCAGCATGCCCAGCCTCCCTGTCCATCACTAAGTCCTGGAGTTCACTCAAACTCATGTCCATCGAGTCAGTGATGCCATCCAACCATCTCATCCTCTGTCGTCCCCTTCCCCTCCTGCACCCAATCCTTCCCAGCATCAGAGTCTTTTCCAATGAGTCAACTCTTCACATGAGGTGGCCAAAGTACTGGAGTTTCAGCTTTAGCATCAGTCCTTCCAAAGAAATCCCAGGGCTGATCTCCTTCAGAATGGACTGGTTGGATCTCCTTGCAGTCCAAGGGACTCGCAAGAGTCTTCTCCAACACCACAGTTCAAAAGCATCAATTCTTCAGTGCTCAGCTTTCTTCACAGTCCAACTCTCACATCCATACATGACCACTGGAAAAACCATAGCCTTGACTAGATGGACCTTTGTTGGCAAAGTAATGTCTCTGCTTTTGAATATGCTATCTAGGTTGGTCATAACTTTCCTTCCAAGGAGTAAGCGTCTTTTAATTTCATGGCTGCAGTCACCATCTGCAGTGATTTTTGAGCCCAAAAAATAAAGTCAGCCACTGTTTCCACCATTTCCCCATCTATTTCCCATGAAGTGATGGGACCAGATGCCATGATCTTAGTTTTCTGAATGTTGAGCTTTAAGTGATCCTTACCTTCTGGCATTTATGTCATTGTGTAGTCCTATCCTACACGTACATGGTAAGATGTAGAGCCAACAGGATATTACAGAAATGATGTGTGATTTCAGAGTCTAGGACATAAAGGACTGCAGCTTTATCATTGTTCTTTCGGATCACTTGGTCTCGGGGAAGCCATCTGTCAGGTCATTAGAACATAGAAACTGTCCTATAGAGAGATCCACATGATTAAGAACTGAGCCTTCCTGCCAACAGTCATTGTCAAGTTGCCATCTTGGAAGCAGATCTTCCAGCCCCAGTCAAGCCCACAAATAACCGTAGCCCAAGTCAGCATCCCAACTGCAACTGTATGACACATCCTGAACCAGAACGGCCCAGCTAAGCCCCTTCTGAATTCCCAACCCACATAAATGGTATGATATGATAAACGGTTGTTACTATTTTAAGACAAAGTTTTAGGGAATTTTTTATGCAACATCAGATAATCAATACACTGATTATAAATGATTGTTAGGTTATACTAAGTAATCATGTACATAAGAAATAGCCAAGTCATAAGATTTCCCCTTCAAATTATTATTAGGACTCAATTATACTGGTAAGGCGGAGAAGGCAATGGCACCCCACTCCAGTACTCTTGCCTGGAAAATCCCATGGACGGAGGAGCCTGGAAGGCTGCAGTCCATGGGGTCGCTGAGGGTCTGACACTACTGAGCAACTTCACTTTCACTTTTCACTTTCATGCATTGGAGAAGGAAATGGCAACCAACTCCAGTGTTCTTGCCTGGAGAATCCCAGGGTTGGAGGAGCCTGGTGGTGGGCTGCCGTCTATGGGGTCACACAGAGTCGGACACAACTGAAGTGACTTAGCAGCAGCAGCAGCATACTGATAAGGACATTAGCAACTATCATCATCTTCAACTAACTCTCCCTCACCTCTGCCAGTCTTTCTATCACACAAGCCTGGCAAAACACTAACTCTGACCTAACTTTGGCTCCCTTTTATTTCAGGGCTGCTAAATGTTATTGGAAAAAAATGCTCAACTGTGCCAGTTGCCATTATAAATTCCAGCTTTGCAACCGCAGCAGGATCCCCAACACTATCCTCTAGTAGTATCCTTAGTCAGCTCTCATGGCATTTTATTTAGGTTATTTCAGATTTCCATTCTCCATACTCCTTAGATCCTTAGGTATTACCACAGGCTTTCTCTCTCTCAGCAGATCACTTTTCTTCTTACAGAGAAAATAGTTTATCTGCATTCATCCTCTCCTTCAATTACAATAAAGGAGGTATTCCTCTTACTGTCTCTAGTTTATCCTTTGGATCCCACCCTACTTTCTTCTCAAAAATTACCCTCCTATACCTTAAACCTCTCTCAATAGGATCCTTCTTGTTAGCTTTGAAACAGTCAATTTAGTTAAATCTAATATTTATGTATATAAGCTCTTATGAAGTATTGGTTAACAGTGTAATAACATTTGAAATGGGTTCCTGGTTGTACAGTATTGTAAAAAGTTTTTAATTCAGATTAATATTCTGGCCTCAGCTCTGTGAGAAACTCCCTGTATGACACTGAACGGTTTTCTCTGTGCTTTAGTTTGCTAATGAGTCAAATAAGAATGATATCTCTGGGAAAAAGCCTTCTGAGTGAAATCATAAATGCCACGGGCTTAGTAGCCAGGTCGGAAATGCAGAGGTCTTCTGGTTTTATAGTTGAGTTTATACTTGTGATCATGCCAGGCAGCATTTCATGTACAACAAAGTAAAGCATGATTCTGATTAGGAATGAAACTTAGGGTATGTGCCCTGAGTAGATAAATGGGGAAGAAGAGACTATGATTAAAACAAATATATATATATATATAACTACACATATATATACATATATATGTATATATATAAATATATATTAAATAAAAATATATATATTTGGCTGTGCTGGGTCTTTGTTGCTGCAAGAGGGATCTTTCAGTTACTGTATGTGGGATCTTTAGTTCTGAACTCTTAGTTGCAGCATGTAGGATCTATTTTCCTGACCAGGGATGGAACCTGGGTCTTCTGCCTTGGGACTGGGGAGTGTTAGCCCCTGGAGCACCGGGCAGTTCCTTTTTTTTCCCCTCTTTTTAAAAAGAGTTTCCTTAACTAATATACATTGCCTGATCTAACCTGTGCTTCAGGACATAACTCTCTTGTATATCTTGGGAGGCTACTTAATTATTGAAGGAGCTCAGTTTAATCTCCTTTTGTTATAACTGCAAAGAATATCCAGTATTGATGAAATAATAATTAGTACATTGGGTCATCTTAAGTCCATCAAAATACAACATCAAAATGATACAGCAGGAAAGGAGCTTGGAAGAATAACTATGTGAATACATGCCCAAAGTACTGATTTATTAATTAAATATTCTCATCAGATGAAAGGTATTACAGTATAAAATAACATGATCTAATTATCTATCCTATTTTAAAAAATCACCCAGGAAATTCCCTGGTGGTTCCATGATTAGGGTTACCTGGTTCCATTGAAGGGGGCACAGGTTCCATGCCCAGTTAGGGAACTAAGATCCTGTATGCTGCACAGTACGGCCAAAAAAAAAAAAAAAAATCACCAAAACTTAGTGACTTAAAACAATTTTTAAATCTCTATTTCAGTGGGCCAGGAATTTGGGAACAGCTCAAGCTGTACATCTCTGGCTATAGTCTCTCAGGCAGTAGTAGTCCACTGGTGGCCAAAGCTGGAACAGAGTGGGGCTGGGATCAGCTGGTGGTGGTGGGCATCTTTCTTCATGAAGCGTCACAGCTTCTGTATGCAAGCTACCTTGAACCTCCTCAGAGCACAGCAGCTTCAGGACAGTCCGTCTACCTACTCAGTGGCTCAGGTTCGCCTGTGAAAGCTTCCAGCAAAAAAGGATAAAGTTGTGTAGCCTCAGAAGTCATACAGGATCATTTCATAAACTGCCACATTCTCTTGGTTATATGTGAATCACAAGCCCAATCAGATTCAAGGGGAGGGGAATTAGGTTCTACCTGTTGATGGGGTGGGTTTCCCTGGTGGCTTAGTGGTAAAGAACCCACCGTCCAATGTAGGAGATGTGGATTCAATCCCTGGATCAGGAAGATCCCCTGCAGAAGGAAATGGCAACCCATTCCAGTATTCTTGTCTGGGAAATCCCATGGACAGAAGATCCTGGCGGGCTTCAGTCTGTGAGGTTGCAAAAGAGTCAGACATGACTTAGTGACTAAACAGCAGCAAAAATTGATGGGGCAGTGACAAAACTGCTTTGCACAACAGCATGTGGGATGGGGAATATTTTTGTGGCAATCTTTAGAAAATACGCTTTGCCACAGTGATCTTGTTGTTGTTCAGTTGCTAACTTGTGTCCAACTCTTTTGACCCCATGGACTGCAGCACACCAGGCTTTCCTTTCTTCACTATCTCCTGGAGTTTGCTCAAACTCACGTCCATTGAATCGATGATGCCATCCAACTGTCTCTTCGTCTGTTGCCCTTTCTCCTTCTGCCCTCAATCATTCCCAGCATCAGAGTCTTTTCCAGTGAGTTGGCTCTTCATATCAGATGGCCAAAATACTGGAGCTTCAACTTAAGCATCAGTTTGATCTTACAGTACAAGGGAGTCTCAAGAGTCTTCTCCAGCACCACAGTTTGAAAGCATCAATTCTTTGGGGCTCAGCCTTCTTCGTGGTAATCTAAATGAAAGCAAATACTTGTCTGTTGATGAAAGAGGAGGTGGGGGCGGAGAGAGAAAGAGGTCCTCATGACACCAGACTAAAATAATTTAGACAAACCCATCAAGGGGGATGGACTTCCCTGGTGACTCAGATGGTAAAGAATCTGCCTGCAATGTGGGAGACCTGGGTTCAGTCCCTGAGTTGTGCAGATTCCCTGGAGGTGGGCATGGCAACCCTCTCCAGTATTCTTGCCTGGAGTATCCCCATGGACAGAGGAGCCTGGTGGGCTATCATCCATGGGGTCGCAATGAGTTGGAAATGACTTGAGTGACTAAGCACACATTAAGGGGTACAAAGTGAAGGAAAGTTACATGGCTCAAAATAGCCTGGAGTTAAAATTCCCCTCTGGGTCCTCCCCACCATTCTATGTAAAACAAAGAACTCTCTCACCCGAAGAAAAAAAATGGACATTAAGGTAGATTATACCCAGCTCCCAGCCGGTCCAGCCTCTGGCCATCTCCAGAATTCCTTGCACTAGCTGTTGAAGAGATAACTATTCCAAACAACCTTGGAGACGAACAGGGCCCCTTAAGACAGTAGATTTCCACATATATGCCTATATATACTTACTCTTTTCTTGGGTTAGTGCAGCAGCTCACTAATCTGACTACTGCCCCTTCTCCCCTCATTAAAGGCGATCTGATCTGTTCCTGTAAAGTGCTGGTCTTGTTCTTTTTCCGACCTTGCCTTCTCTAACTCCCTTACCCTACACAAAACACTGTGAGTGCAGGTGTGTAGCTGTGAGTAACAATTTCTCCTTTCTTTTAAAAGTATTTATTTGGCTGCATCGGGTCTTAGTTCTGGCATGTGGGATGTAGTTCCCTGATCAGGGATTGAACCTGGGCTCCCTGCATTGGGAGCCTGGAGTTTTAGCCACTGGACCACAAGGGAAGTCTCAACAATTCCAAATATTATCAGCCTCTTGTGTAAACAATCCCCAGGATGTGTGGTGTTGGTGCACATAGTTCAGCCAAAGAAGATGATGTCAACTTTTTTACCTAGAAGGAAATGAAAGTAAAACCTGTTTTAAACCTGAATGTTTTAAACTCTCACTGAAAATAAGTGCATGTGCCACCTGGTGGTGAGACAGTCAAATATACATTCTGTCCTGTTGGCTGTATATATTGAGTTGTCATCAGAGGTAGCATTTATTGTAAAACAAGTCTAACATCTGGAAGTGCATGTGTCCAAACAGACAGCCAAACACAGAGAGGGGAATATGACATAATAAAGAGGAAAGAGAATGTGGATGAGCCAAATCAGCCTCCTTTTCATTAATCCTAAATTCTTTTAATCCTCTGTCCCATTGGCTTTTCATGCACCTTCAAATCCAGTAAGGACAATATGTTGTTGTTAGTTGCTAAGTCTATCCTATTCTTTGCCATCCCATGACTATAGCCCTCCTGGCTCCTCTGTTCATAGGCATTCCTAGTCAAGAATACTGGAGTGGGTTGCCGTTCCCTTCTCCAGGGGATCTCCCTGAATCAGGGATGGAACTGGAGTATCCTGCATTGGCAGGTGGATTCTTTATCCCTGAGCCACCAGGGAAGCCCAAGGTTACGGGAGAAAAAAAGAAAATCTTTGCTACTACACTGTTGGGTGTAAGGTTGTTATTCCAAAAGATGACTGTAGTGATCTAATTTACAAATGTGGGCTCTTCCACCCATGTTGTCCATTGTCCCAGATCCTTCTGGACCCACTAGAAAATTTACTATAGCAAAACTAGGGCAGCCTATCAGTGGTCGGTCTCTTACAGTGAAAAAAATCATTCGTTGTTTATGTGAATTTTTAAAATAGACATCCTGTGTTTTATCTGGCAACCTGGGAAGGATACCTGGAGATCTGAACCTCCATAAGCGCTCCAGCGGGAGGCTTCTGGGCCTTTCTGGCCCGAGAAGGAAGTGCTGGGCAGGGGCGCGCCAGGCCGCACCAGGGTCAGGCAATTTGGAAAACAGCCCGGAGCCCCAAGGCGCAAGCCAGAGCCGAGCCGGAGCCGGCCGCCCGACTCCAAGATGGCGCCCTCGGCTGCTGCCAGCTGCCAAGATGGCGATGCGGGACCGCGCCCGCGCTCCCGGCCTCTCCTCCCCCAGCCTTCCTCCGCCGGGGAGCGCGAGTCGCGTCGCTGTGCGCCTGTTGCCCTTCGGCCTGGGTGTACGGGCCGGTGCCCGCCCCGCACCATGCGGCTCCTAGGCTGGTGGCAGGTTCTGCTGTGGGTGCTGGGGTCTCCTGCCCGCGCCGAGGAGAGTGAGTACAGGCTGGGGCCGTGAGCGGCGGCGCGGGAGGCTGTGCGTGAAATGACCGGCAAGGCGGTCTACCTGGGCGACGCTCTTTTATCTGCGCGAAGGCCCCGATCTGCGCGCCTCGCCTCTCCCTGGCGCCCTCGGCGCCCCTCTCCACGTTGTCCTGACCTCTTTCCTCCGGTGGTCCCGGCTCGCGGTCCGGGGTGGGAGGCGCTGGGGCGGGATGCCCCGACCGTGTATTAGCGCTTACTGAGGCGTACCCGCATGTGCTGAGCACTTTATTATTAATGATAATCATAACGAGTAGCCGACCTGTACCGTGTCGCAGAGTCGGACACGACTTAGAGACTGATCGACAACAACCGTGCCCTTAGTAGGAGCCAGGAACTGTGCATGGTACTTTGTATCATTTTCTCCTTTTGTCTTCCCACCGAGATACTTTCTGAGTATCCCTGTTTTACTGATGAAGATGCTGAGCTCAGAGAGGTGAGCATCTCTGCCTACATTTGTGCTTCTGGTAATTGGCAGAGCCTGTATCTCTCACTGCAAAGCCCGCGATTCACTTTGCACCCTGCAGACCACTTTCTTAAGAAGGTCGTTCTTGCTCAGGTGCCTGTGTGAAGGATAGATGGGAACAACACAGCAGACACCCCGGGTAACCCGCTGCTTGCCAGAACGTGCTCTCAGGCCCTCCTCCGTGGGGGAAGGCAGCCACCTGGAGGCATGGGTGGGACTTACTCTCATTGCTCTTTCTCCCCACTCCTCACAGCTGTTAAAGTCCAAACCCTTTGACCGTGCTTGTTATTCAGAACTTAACAGGAATACGCTGGCTTCCCAGGTGGTGCTAGTGTTAAAGAACATGCCTGCCAATGCAGGAGACAGAAGAGATGCAGCTTTCATCCCTGGGTGGGGAAGATACCCTGGAGGAGGGAATGGCAATTTACCCCAGTATTCTTGCCTGGAGAATTCCATGGACAGAGGAGCCTGACGGGCTACAGTTCATGAGGTCGCAAAGAGAAGGACACAACTGAAGCGACTTAGCGCGCATGCATCAGAAGTATGCAGGTCTTTCCTTTTGCAACAGTGTCCTGGAAAGAGGCAAGGCAGCCGGCTTGCTGAGTTATGAAAAGTAATGAAAACAGTCATTAAATGCCACGCAGTATCCTTAGCACGTTTTGAGCATCATTTGTTATTTTTATTCAAAAGAACTTGTTTCTCTATCACAAAAATTGTATAACTATACTGCCAACAGCAGCAGAGTCCATAGGGTTACATCGATGGTGGAGAGTTCACTGGATATTTCCAATGTCCTGAAGGTCATAAAGGAGAAAAGGAAAAGAAAAAGTACTCAAAACAAATCCAAAACAGATGGTGACTTTGGGGAGAGACGTCCCATGACAGTTTCTGTCTTCCCTTATTCTTACTCAAAATTCTAACTCTCTGCATCACTCAGACTTCCTTTTGATTTTCTATAAGGGAAATCTATCTAGTTGTACATGAAGGTGATCAAGAGCACCAGATTCTATTTTGTGCCCTGATTTTTTTCTCTGGAGATTCTTTCAGGACATTGGCATTCTCCATTTGTTTTCTGTTCAGTCCAGTTCAGTTCAGTCGCTCAGTCGTGTCCGACTCTTTGCAACCCCATGAATCGCAGCACCCCAGGCCTCCCTGTCCATTACCAACTCCCAGAGTTCACCCAGACTCACGTCCATCAAGTCAGTGATGCCATCCAGCCATCTCATCCTCTGTCGTCCCCTTCTCCTCCTGCCCCCAATCCCTCCCAGCATCAGAGTCTTTTCCAATGAGTCAACTCTTCACATGAGGTGGCCAAAGTACTGGAGTTTCAGCTTTAGCATCATTCCTTCCAAAGAAATCCCAGGGCTGATCTCCTTCAGAATGGACTGGTTGGATCTCCTTGCAGTTCAAGGGACTCTCAAGAGTCTTCTCCAACACCACAGTTCAAAAGCCTCAATTCTTCGGCGCTCAGCTTTCTTCACGGTCCAACTCTCACATCCATACATGACCACTGGAAAAACCATAGCCTTGACTAGACGGACCTTTGTGGCAAAGTAATGTCTCTGCTTTTGAATATGCTATCTAGGTTGGTCATAACTTTCCTTCCAAGGAGTAAGCGTCTTTTAATTTCATGGCTGCAGTCACCATCTGTAGTGATTTTGGAGCCCAGAACAATAAAGTCTGACACTGTTTCCACTGTTTCCATCTATTTCCCATGAAGTGGTGGGACCGGATGCCATGATCTTCGTTTTCTGAATGTTGAGCTTTAAGCCAACTTTTTCACTCCACTTTCACTTTCATCAAGCTTTTGAGTTCCTCTTCACTTTCTGCCATAAGGGTGGTGTCATCTGCATATCTGAGGTTATTGATATTTCTCCCGGCAATCTTGATTCCAGCTTGTGCTTCTTCCAGTCCAGCGTTTCTCATGATGTACTCTGCATATAAGTTAAATAAGCAGGGTGACAATATACAGCCTTGACATACTCCTTTTCCTATTTGGAACCAGTCTGTTGTTCCATGTCCAGTTCTAATTGTTGCCTCCTGACCTACATATAGGTTTCTCAAGAGGCAGGTTAGGTGGTCTGGTATTTCCATCTCTTTCAGGATTTTCCACAGTTTATTGTGATCCACACAATCAAAGGCTTTGGCATAGTCAAAAAGTAGAAATAGATGTTTTTCTGGAACTCTCTTGCTTTTTCCATGATCCAGCGGATGTTGGCAGTTTGATCTCTGGTTCCTCTGCCTTTTCTAAAACCAGCTTGAACATCAGGAAGTTCACGTGCTCTAGAGGACCTGGAATGTTGGTTAGGTTCGGGAGAGCAGGTCTCTACAGAGCTGGTGCATTTGAGAGTGGGGTTGGCTCCCCAGTCTGTCACCTTTTGTTCTTCTCCAGACTTTTAGCCTCTCTGGCTTCATCTCCTGCTCTCATCTTAAGAACAATCCAGTAATCATGTTGAGTTTGACTTCTGATTATACATGCAGTACATATTTATCAACCCAGGGCTACAGAAAGACTGCCATCCCCACCATCTTGGCAGAACTCCCTGTCCAGGCACCCAACCCCTTCCCTAGGTCATAGTCAAAATAGTGCTTGACCCACTTCTGTCAGGACCTGCCTTGCTTCCCAAACCCTGTACTCTGCTGTATCTAACCTGTCATCTCTCCCTGCTTACCTGTTTTCCCATCAGTTTTATGTCCTTAAATTTATCGTATGTCCTAAAAAACAAATCCTGTCCCTTAGCCCCCTGCTGCTGCTGCTAAGTCGCTTCAGTCGTGTCCGACTCTGTACAACCCCATAGACAGCAGCCCACCAGGCTCCCCCGTCCCTGGGATTCTCCAAGCAAGAGTACTGGAGTGGGGTGCCATTGCCTTCTCCGCCTTAGCCCCCTACCTGCCCATAACAACTACTTGCTCTTTCTTTTCTTTTTCAGAGCTAGGTTTTCAGAAAGAATTGTGTATGCTTATACACTGATAGATACCACATATAAGAAAGATCATACAGTATTTGTTTTTCTCTGATTTATTTTACTTAGCATAATGCCCTCAAGGAGATCCATCCATGTTATTGCAAATGGCAAGATTTCCTTTTTTTAAATGGCTGAATAATGTGATATATATACACACATATATGATATCACATTAATATATTATTAATGTGATATTAACATATTAATGTTAGTATGTATGATGTATATATCACATTTTCTTTATCCATTCATCCATTGATGGCTTTCCTGTCTTGGCTTTTGTAAATAATGCTGCAGTGAACATGGGCTGCATATACCTTTTTGAGTGAGTGTTTCTATTTTCTTTGGATAAATACCCAGAAGTGGAATTGCTGAATCACCTGGTAGTTCTATTTTTTATTTTTTGAGGAACCTCCATACTGTTTTCCATAGAGGCTACACCAATTTACATTCCTGTTGATAGTGCATAAGGGCTCCCCTTTGTCCACACCCTTGTCAACATTTGTCATTTCTTGTCTTTTTGATAACAGCCAGTCTAACATGTATGAGGTGATATTTCATTGTGGTTTTGACTTACATTTTGATCTGTGTTTTTTTTTTTTTATATCTTGTGTTCTCTGCATCTACTTTTTAAACATGTAGTGCAGTTGTTGCTGTTTTAATAGCCTTGTCTAATAATTCTGACAACCGTGCAAGTTCTGGGTCAGGTTTGATTATTCTCATTATGGATAATGAGGAGAATTTCCCTGCTTCTTTGCACGCCTGGTAATCTTCGACTGGATGCCAGATGTAAATTTTTAGTTTGTTGAATGCTAGGTATTTTAGTATTCTTATAAATATTCTTGAGCTTTGTTCAAATATCCAGTTATTTGAACACAGTTTGATTCTCACTTTTCAGGTTTGCTAGATGAGAGCAGAGCTGTATTTACTTTAGGGTTAATTGGGCCCTACTAATCCTCCTGCCAGTGCAGGAGATGTGGGTTCGATCCCTGGGTCAGGAAGATCCCCTGAAGGAGGAAATGGCAACCACTCCAGTATGCTTGCCTGGAAAATTCCATGGATAGAGGAACCTGGTGGACTGTAGTCCATGAGGTCGAAAAGAGTTGGCCACAACTTGACAACTCAACATGCACGCACCAAAGCAAGTCCCTTTTGTGCACTCTTCCCAGGGCTCTGTGACTTAGGAGGTTTTCCAGTGTAGTGGGTGGGGACGGGTCCTATTCCCAGCTCTCTGTGGGTATTGGGTAATTGTTATCTCTAATCCTTTTGTGGTTCTTTCCCTGGTTTTGGGTAGTTTACTTACATGCATATGCTGACCAATACACTCAAGGAGGCCCTTCCACAGATGACCAGAGGGCTCTTTCTGCAGCTCTCCCATCTCCAGGGTTCTGTTGTGCAGACTCTGGCTTTCTTAGTCTTTCTGGACCCTCCATCTCAAGGAGGGAGTCAAGGCAGGAACTCCCTCAGGCAGTAAGCCGGAGCTGTGGTAGGGTTCTTCTCATCTGTTTCCTGTGTTTTCAGGGATCACTGTCCTTCCCTGTCTCAGTCTCCTGAAGCTTGTTGTTGCACATATTTGGCTGTTTTGGGGGTTGTTTCGGGAGGGAGAGTAAATCTGGTTTCTGTTTTTCTACTTTGCCTGAAATGAATTCCCGGAGAGTGTTTTTGAATTGCCGAATGAGTCTGCAGACATCTGTGGAAATGTTCTTTGAGACATTATACAAGCATGCATACCTTAGGAAGCTCCCAGACCCCTCCCCAGCTTTGAAGCCAGTTGGTCATTCACACTCTGGTAGACATGCTCTTTTGCATGCTGGACTCCTTCCACAGCTGCTGGCTCCCCAGCCATATGGTGGACTCGTTCGGGTGCAGCTGCACTCATTCCTTACCCAGAGTCTGGCGGCTGTTTTTGAGGTCATGAGAGGTGCAGGGCAGGAGTCATTATTACAGAGGTGAGTGGAGCTTGCTGTATGGATGTGTGAGACTGCCTCGGACTCCTCACTTACCCAAACCTTTGGCTCAAGCCCCATCTAGTGGCTCCAGAGTGAGAGGAAAGCCTCCTCTTCTGGCTGCTGTGCCAGCTCTGCTGGGCACATCTTTAAGCACTCCTGTGGGCTGTAGCCCAAGGGCAGCAGGCAGGAAAGCAGAGGCCAGTGGTAGAGGCCACCCCAGGAAGAGCTGCTGCTAGCTGTAGTGGTGTTCCTCAGGCAGTGTGGCCTGGCAGCCCTCTGAGGTATCTTGCAGGAGGGTAAGGCCCGCTCTGGAGCAGCAGTCGCAAGACTTCGCTCCTGTTGCTTACTGCTTTGTGCCATTGCGCATCACGCTGAACCTCTGTACTTCAGCTCAGTCATCTATTAAGTTGACTTGGTAACCTTCATCCCATCCATCTCTCAGAGCTGATATAATGGATGCAAAGATGCTTTGCCACAGTAGAATCTTCTACATTGTTCAGTTGCCCAGCTGTGTCTGACTCTTTGCGACCCCATGGACTGCAGCACGTGAGGCCTCCCTGTCCCTCACTACCTCCTGGAGTTTGCTGAAGTTCACGTCCATTGCATCTGTGATGCCGTCCGGCCATCTCATCCTCTGATACCCTGTTCTCCTTATGCCCTCAATCTTTCCCAGCATCAGGGACTTTTCCAATGAGTCATCTGTGTGCATCAGATGACCAGAATACTGGAGCTTCAGCTTTAGCATCAGTCTTTCCAGTGAATATTCAGGGTTGATCTCCCTTAAGACTGACTGGTTTGATCTCCTTCCTGTCCAAGGGACTTTCAGGAGTCTTCTCCAGCACCACAATTCAAAGGCATCAATTCTTGGCATTCTGCCTTCTTATGGTCCAACTCTCACACCTGTACATGACCACTGGAGAATCTTCCATAAAACCATCATTATTTTCTTGGATAGTCTCATCAAACAAATTAAATTGTTAAAGTGTTTGTATTGTATTTTCCTAATTGGATGTCTGAAGTGGAATGTTTTTGCTTGTAGTCCACATGGCAAGCTGCAGGTTTCATGTGAAGCTGTGCGCTTGTCCACTTCTGGGCATTCATTAATCTAGTACCCCCTTGTGATCTTCTTCATGACCTGGAGAATGATGGGTGGCTCTCTAATGGTTTAACGGGAATGTAACTTTTTACTCTGGAGGGGAAATTTTTCATATTTGAGAACTGTGATTCTTTGGGATTCATTTATTTTGAAGTCAAATATGCCTGAGAACATGCTGGCATGTTTTAGTTGCAGAGAAAAGAAGTCACTTATGGTCAGAGGAGCAGCCTGCTTACCAATTCCAGGTGGGGGCTGTGTACATGAATGAGGAGGTGCCTTCCCCTGACCCAGTGGGCCAGGACCCGTCTGCAGAAGAGACGGAGGCGGTGCTGGGGCTGGATGCTGACGGCAACCACATGGTGATGTTGTCGGTCATTCCCGGGGGAGCCGAGGACAAGCTGAGCCCAGAGTCCAGCAGCGGCACCTGCGGGGCCGGAGGGGAGGAGGGCTCGAGGTGCAACCTCCGGGAGAGCCTCTTCTCCCTGGACAGAGCTGGAGCAAGATTCTCGGAGCGAGAAGAGGAGTACTACAGTGAGCCTGACGTGGCAGAATCCGACCCCACCCCAACTGAGGACGCCAACACCACCGAAAGTCTGAAATCCCCGAAGGTCAACTGTGAGGAGAGAAATGTGACAGGATTAGAAAATTTCACTCTGAAAATTTTAAATATGTCACAGGTAGGAAAAAATTATTTAGTACTTTTCTCCTTTTCTGCACATTGATTTTATGATTTAATCCTCTGTCATCTTTCACATGCAGAGTCATAATCTTCACCATGTTGCCAGTGGGATAGCATTTAGTGGCTGCACTGGTGAAAATTCACCTGACTTTTTGGATGTATGTAGGGAAAGGAGGAGATATGACTAGTGTTGACTGTGCTTTTTAGGTGGCCTAAACCTAGTCATCCTTGGGGTAATCTCACTGCCAAGCCTCATGATAAAAATCCCAGTGGACGGGGAGGTGCTTGGTATCAGAATCATAGCACTTTCCTTCTCAGTGAGGTACTTGTTATGGAGACATAAAAATGATATATCTGAATTACTAGAATTGTAATTTAGCATTGTTTGGACCAGTTGTGTCCCTGAGAAGTTTGTTATATTGATGGAAAGTTTTTTTTTCCCTCCAGAGAGTATGAACCTAGTGTTTACTCTGGACTGGGAGCTGACACATTCGTCCAGGGCAGCCATGCTTTCCAGCTAGTTGGATAAATGGTGATTCTAAAGAGAATGCCAGGATTCTGACTAATGTTTTCTGTAAGATTGTTAAAGCCAGAGAGCAGAATGGATTCAGGCTGCTTATATAAGAAAAGAATCCTAGCTGTGAGAACTGTGGTTGCTTATTTTATTATTATTTTAAAAATAGTTATTTATTTGGCTGCACTGCGCATTGGTTGCAGCACGAGGGGCCTTCAGTCCTCGTTGCAGGATCGTCAGTTGCAGCATGTGAACTTTTAGTTTCGGCGTGTGGGATCTAGTTCCCTGACCTGGAGTCGAACCTGTGTCCCCTGCCTTGCGACCACAGAGTCTTAGCCACTGGACCACCAGGGAAGTTCCATACAATTGCTTATTTTAAATTAGGGTGCGTACAGTACGTTGAGCACCCCTCCAAGGCAGGTGTCACACCCCTGCGTGGTGCGTGGTGAATGCTGTGCCTCAGCTGTGTGGACTGTCTCGGACTGTTCCATACATAAACAGGAGAAAGCACTTTGAGTGGTCAGAGTTAGCGTGGTGGCAGGGATGATGCACCCTCAAACTGAACTAACCTCTGGCCAAATACATGGAGCTGACTGCTGAGATTATAGCTTGGGCCTGAGACCACAGTGCTTTAATGATTCTGTTAGATTGTGTGAGATGCACAGTTCTAAGGTTGGGACATTAGCTTGTACCCTGTGAGTACTTAGTGTATAATTAAGAATTATGAAAAATATTAAAATTGCTCTATAGTAATATTAAGAAAGCTTAGAGGAGGAACCCTCCTCCACTGTTAGTGGGAATGTAAGTTGGTGCAGCTGCTCTAGAAAACAGTATGGAGGTTCCTCATCAGATTAAAATTAGAGTTGCCATATGATCCAGCAGTCCCACTCCTGGGCATATATTCAGACAGAACCACAACTCAGAAAGACATATGCTGGCCTTCCCTGGCAGTCCAGTGGTAAGACTTTGTGCTTCCACAGCAGGGGGTGTGTATTTGATCCCTGGTTGGGGAACTAAGATCCCACGTGCCACATTGTGTGACCAAAAACAAACAAAAGAGACGTGCACCTTTGTGTTTATAGCAGCACTATTCACAATAGCCAAGATGCGGAAACAGCCGAAATGTCCATTGACAGGTGAGTAGATAAAGAAGGTGTGGTATGCGCACGCGCACGCGCGCGCACACGCACACACACACACACACACACTGGAATATTAATCAGTCATAAAAAGGAGAAAAATAATGTCAGTCGCAGCAACGTGGATGGAACTAGAGATTATCATACTAAGTGAAGGACAAAGACAAATACCATATGATATCACTTAAAAATGGAATCTAAAACACAACACAAATGAACCTGTCTACAAAACAGAAACAGGCTCACAGACAGAGAACACACCTGTGGTGCCAAGGGGAGGCAGTGGGAAGGAATGGACTGGGAATGTGGGATTAACAGATAACAGGGTGGACAGACTATTACATAGAAGATGGATAAACAACAAGGTCCTACGTAGGGAGCATAGGGAGTTATGTTCAATATCCTGTGATAAACCACAATGGAAAAGAATATGAAAAAGAATATATGTATGTATAACTGAATCACTTTGCTGTACAGCAGAAATTAACACAACATTGTATATGAATTACTACCTTTATTAATATAAAAAAAAAAGGAAAACCTTGGAGGAAAGTTGGTGATGCGTCATTTGATGCTGCTTTTCTGCTGGTCCGTGGATCCATATGGGTCCACCCCAGAAGGTTCTCCAGGTGCTACACTGCTGTCTCCCTGCTGTCTCCGCCCCCACCTCCTCTCCCTGGTCTCAGTGGTGCTTCCTGCCCTTGAGTATCCTTCCAGAAGAAGTACCCATCCTTTACTGCTGACTGTAACACTTTCTGTTTTTTTTGCCACAGGACCTTATGGATTTTCTCAACCCAAATGGTAGTGACTGCACTCTAGTCCTGTTTTACACCCCTTGGTGCCGATTTTCTGCCAGTTTGGCCCCTCATTTTAATTCTCTGCCCCGGGCGTTTCCAGCTCTTCACTTTTTGGCACTGGATGCCTCTCAGCACAGCAGGTATCTTCCCCTAGTATCTTCCCTCAGTGGGGTTTATGTCTCATCCCATTGGATGATGGTTATAGTTACTCGGGGGTCGTAATCAGTTAAGTTAGGAGCAGAGGAGGCCGGCTTGAACTTGAGCTTTGAAATGGAATTGAGGGAAGGAAAGACAGTGTGAGCAGTGAGGATTGGCACATTCCCGAGGGAGGCTTTCTGGAGGCTCCTTAAGAAGAAAGACAGTTCCTCCCCTGGTGGAATTTAAAGATGGCTCTGCCTGATGGCAGGGGAGGGGGCGGAGGATGTGTTAGGGTCCTGGCCAGATTGAATTAGCAAAGTTAGTATCCTAAGTACGTTCTTCCTGTGTGACTTTCACCTGCAGCGTAGGTCCCCAACCTAGCAGCCTAACTCTTGGCACCCCTGTTTTATGTCTCCTAAGGATTTCTTTCTTTCTTTTTTATTCTTCTTATTTATTGTGGTTGCGCTGAGTCTTTGTTGCTGTGCGTGGGCTTTCTCTAGTTGTGGTGAGCCTTCTCTAGTTGTGGTGAGCTTGGACTACTTTTTGTTGCCACGTGTGGGCTTCTCATTGCAATGGTTTCTCTTATTTCGGAGCATTGGCTCGAGGCGCCCGGGCTTCAGTAGTTGCGGTACTCGGGCTCAGTAGTTGTGGCGCATGGGCTTTATTGCTACCGGCTGTGGTATCCTCCCAGACCAGGGATCGAACCTGTGTCCCCTGCATTGGCAGACAGATTCTAATCGTCTGTACCACCAGAGAAGTCCTTTTTTTTTTTTTTAATTCTTTTCTTTCCTTCTTGGCGTCCTTCCTTCTTTCTTTTTGCTTACATTTATTCTTGAATGCATGTTCTTGGTAGACATTCAATAAATTTGATGAATTATTTTAGGACTTTGATATACATTTGCCTGTGTTTTGTAGTCTTTCACAGTGTTCAGTGGGGTTTTGTCTTTTCTGAATGTTCAGTAAAATAAGTTACAAAGAACTTAACTTACAAAGATGTTAAATATTTTCCCTGTGACTGTGTCTGAGGTAATAAACCATGTCCTCCTCTCCTGCTGTAAGTCAGATGCTACTTCTTAGGTCACATAGCGGTTGTGTGTGAATAAATTTGGGAAGTTTGGAAGATGGTCAAGTTGGTGATGAAAATGAGGCCCTGACTTCAGTGTGGATAATGTTTACCTGAAATTGTTTATGAAGAAAGAAACTGCCCCACAAATTAGTATTTCCCACAAAGGCTTCAGGGAAAGATCTCAGTGGCCTGGCCCAAGGTTACAGACTGACTGGAAGGACATTTGAAGTCACTGTCCAGCTTTGACCAGGCCCTGCACTGGCCCCCTAGTCAGCAGGGCTAGCTCCCAGCACCTGCTTAGCACTCTTTGCTTATGGATCTGACACCAGCCTCCACGCTATCCTCAGTTCCCTGTGGGCTTTTATCATCCCTTTGGTTGCTTCTTCATTTCTGCCTTCTCAGTGCCTGGTATGGTGCCTCAAGTTATGGAGAATAGAGGATACTCTGTCTTATTGTATTGTGGGACATGTATTTGCCTCATACGTTAATATTTATGTTACAGCATATTTGCAAAAGAAAAAAAATCCTGATTATCCAATATTACCATTTTATTAGTGGGGGTAACTGAGGCTTAGAAAGGTTAAATAATCTGCCCAAAGGTCACACAGCTGATTCAGTGTTAGAACTCAGGCTTGAACCCAGAGCATTTTGACTTATACCACTGCTCAGTATTCTGTAAAAGCTGAAACAGTTCTGCTCAGGTCATGTTACTTCCGAATTGTCCAGCCTTAATTGTGAGCTTCCTGGTGTGTTTGTTAGATTGTAAATTCCTTTGTACCGACTCACCAACCTAACTGCTTATCCATAAGTTGAACCTTTTATGAGGGATAGAAATGAGCATTCTGGAGAGTTTGAAGTTTCTTCTGTCAAGTAAACTGACACAGCGTGCTTTGTCCATGCGTTAGAATTTTCTGGTCTGATCTGTTTTGGCTCTTAGGAACAAAAGTAGTAGAATAATTGTGTCAGGAGCAGCTCCACGTTGTAATAGAAAGCAAGTCAGAGAGCAGAACGGGAATGCCCCCAACCATGACCCATGAGGAAGGCAGTCAGAAACAGCCACAGCCTATTATTTCAGTGTCAGAAGCCTCCACAGGTCACAGGAAACTGGTCCTTTCTCATGTCTTTCCATCCGTTCTGATATCGTAATTGTGTGGGGAAGCCCACAATTAATTCAGGTTTTCTCTCTTGTAGCCTTTCTACAAGGTTTGGCACCGTGGCTGTTCCTAACATCTTGTTGTTTCAAGGGGCTAAACCAATGGCTAGATTTAATCATACAGACCGAACATTGGAAACGCTGAAAATCTTCATTTTTAACCAGACAGGTATGTAGAAATAATATGCTGTAGAAGACGACATTTTATTGCTGGAGGAATATGCCTTCTGTGACTTTTGATCAGCTATTACCCTTAAGTGAAGGGTTCAAGATTGGCTTTGGGATGTAAAACTTTTTTTCTGATGAAATGTTGTGGTCCTGTTAAATGTCTGTCAATCAGTGGCAAGCTTAACATGATTAAGTAATACTCAGTTCAGTTCAGTTCAGTCGCTCAGTCGTGTCCAACTCTGTGACCCCATTAATCGCAGCACGCCAGGCCTCCCTGTCCATCACCAACTCCCGGAGTTCACTCAGACTCATGTCCATCGAGTCAGTGACACCATCCAGCCATCTCATCCTCTGTCATCCCCTTCTCCTCCTGCCCCCAATCCCTCCCAGCATCAGAGTCTTTTCCAATGAGTCAACTCTTCACATGAGGTGGCCAAAGTACTGGAGTTTCAGCTTTAGCATCATTCCTTCCAAAGAAATCTCAGGGCTGATCTCCTTCAGAATGGACTGGTTGGATCTCCTTGCAGTCCAAGGGACTCTCAAGAGTCTTCTCTAACACCACAGTTCAAAAGCCTCAATTCTTCGGTGATCAGCCTTCTTCACAATCCAACTCTCACATCCATACATGACCACAGGAAAAACCATATGATTATAGATAGCTTTGAAAAAATGTAACAGCTTTATTGAGATAACATTCACATGCCATACACCTATAGATACATTTTTATATACATTATTCATTCAAGCGTAATATTTACACAGAAATATGCATCAGTTGGAGAAGGCAGTGGCGCCCCACTCCCATACTCTTGCCTGGAAAATCCCATGGATGGAGGAGCCTGGTAGGCTGCAGTCCATGGGGTTGCTCAGAGTCGGACACGACTGAGCGACTTCACTTTCACTTTTCACTTTCCTGCGTTGGAGAAGGAAATGGCAACCCACTCCAATGTTCTTGCCTGGAGAATCCCAGGGATGGGGGAGCCTGGTGGCTGCCGTCTATAGGGTCACACAGAGTCAGACACGACTGAGGTGACTTAGCAGCAGCAGCAGCAGTCACTAGTGCCTGTGACTCCTGATGAATTTTCAAAACAAAGCGAACACCTTGAGTAACCAGTGCTCAGATTCAGAAAGAGAACCTTACCAGCCCCCTTTCTGCACTATCACTCCTGTTCCCCCCAAGGATAAGCACCGTCTTCACTCCTACTATCACAGTATAGCATTCCTTGTTTTTGATCTTCATAATGCAGACATACAGTATGGATTCTTATATGTCTGACTGGTTTTACTCACCATTACGTCTGTGGGATTCATCTGCATTGTTGTGCATGGTTGTGCTTTTTTCATTTTTGTTGTTGTATGGAGTTCTATCTATTAATTTATGTGTGCTAAGTCACTTCAGTCGTGTCTGACTCTGTGCAACCCCATAGATGGTAGCCCACCAGGCTCCCCGGTCCCTGGGATTCTCCAGGCAAGAACACTGGAGTGGGTTGCCATTTCCTCCTCCAATGCGTGAAAGAGAAAAGTGAAAGTGAAGTCGCTCAGTCGTGTCCGACTCTTTGCGACCCCATGGACTGCAGCCCACCAGGCTCCTCCATCCATGGGATTTTCCAGGCAAGAATACTGGAGTGGGTGGCCATTGTTGATGCTATTTTAATTCCTTAATATTTGCTGAAACACAGGCCCTTGTTTTTATCCTTTAGAAGTCTGAGCACTGAATACTGATGAAATTTCCTTCATTGGAAAAGTTCATTCCTCAAAAGCTTTAATGCCTCAGTTATGAGCACCCACTTTTTCCTGAAATATATTCATTGGAAGTAAATAAAAATTATAACATACCTTCCATATATTCTTAGCTGTATGTAATTACTTAGATCTAACACAGAAGAACAAAGAGCTGAATTACTTTATGGGAGTAACTACCTACCAGGTATTGAGTTATTCCAAGTCTTGTAAAGGATCCCTGCTTGTTGTTTAGACCGATATGGAGAAGGGGAGCCAATTTGTTCAGTGCTCTCACAAAACTTAGAACACAAGTGAAATCTATGTAATCACTTTGGTAATCACTGCTCCCACTGTTGGTTAGTTGCTCTAACAATTCCTTCAGTAAATTATTTTAAAACATTTTGAATTTAGCATTACTCACCCTGTGACAACATTCTGTAGACTCCTGAGAATAGCTTTACTAAGTTGTTGAACTTTGGTCTTGAAAGAGAACAAAAGACACCTCAGACAATGCACCGACATAGACCTTTCTGGTGAGTTCACTGAAATTCTAGTGTTTTAGCTTTGAACAGCTGAATGGATTCCTGCTCCTTTGATGTGGTGGAGAGAAGGGCAAGTTACAAATTACACTGACAGGCAAGTGAAGCCATCCCAGGTTTACAAGCTGTGCTGTTTAAGACCACATATCATTTTGCATGCCATGCAGAATACTTAAGAAAAATCTGTAGTGGGAATGTTTTCTATCTCGTTTGAAACAAAACTGATTTCTCTTTCAGGTATAGAAGCCAAGAAAAATGTGGTGGTAACTCAAGCTGACCAAATAGGCCCTCTTCCCAGCACTCTGATAAAAAGTGTGGACTGGTTGCTTGTATTTTCCTTATTCTTTTTAATCAGTTTTATTATGTACGCTACCATTCGAACTGAGAGTATTCGGTGGCTGATTCCGGGACAAGAGCAGGAACATGCGGAGTAGTGATAGACTCAAAGGACAGTTGGGAAGAATCTCAATCCTTCATTTCAGAGACTAATGCTGCCATTTCATGTGTTTTCTCCAGTGAAGTGTTGACTTACAACTTTAGTCAGATTGAAAGAATCATGTGTTTGCTGAACTGTTGAATGTGTAAAAAAAATTATAAACTGATGTTTTAACTAGTCCTATAATAAGCAAATGCAAACATATTCAGTAGAATTCACCATTCTTGTTTTTACTACTTGAACATTTTAAGGGACTAATCCAGTTTGACATGTGAAGATGTATTCTGGTGGAGTCATGAACACAGTGACAGTATGCTTACTTAGGCAGAAAAAAGACTTTCAGATTGTAGATTTAGAAAACTGTTGATTTCTTGTATACATCTAAGGAAGTTGATTTTCTGTTCATTTGTCTTTTCTCTTCCAGAATCAGTAAGCAGGAAAATGTTCTTCTATGGAAAGAATAGTTAGGATCAATAGGTGTGACCTTACAAGTAGCAGCTGATGGGAAAATAAAGAGTCGGATACTATGGTGTTTGTGACCTCTGATTTCACTGAAAGGATCTGAAGTGGTTTAAGAAGTTGTTTCTGGGTAAGGCAGATGTTAATCAGCATGCATTAACTGAGCCTTAAAATGTTCTTGGCCTTCTGCTAGGTTTAGTGAAAGCTGAAAGACATATTGAGTACTGTTGTTGCCCATAGTTGATTATGGTCTAGTTTAGGACACATGTAGAAAAGAGACAACCTGTAATTTACATGAAATTTTCGAAAGGCTGTTTCTCAAAGATCCCTTAAATTCAGACATGACAGCTGACTACATAATAATAAACTACTATTATACTGATCATTTCCAGAGTTTAGATAGTTTAGATCATAAGGTATTCTAAGTTCTGTGAAAATAGAACCTTAGATGAGCCTCCTTCCCATAGTGTAACATTCGATAGGGGTTTACAATGTATGTGTCATGCTATGGACAGCTGTGGCTGGGGTATTCCCTGGCAGGAGGGGACCAGAGCTCAGAAAAGTACCATTATTATTTCCATTTCACACAGGAGCCTAAACTGGCATATTGAGGTTAAATAACTTCAGTTCAGTTCAGTTCAGTTGCTCAGTCGTGTCTTTGCGACCCCATGAATCACAGCACGCCAGGCCTCCCTATCCATCACCAACTCCCAGAGTTCACCCAGACTCACGTCCATCGAGTTAGTGATGCCATCCAGCCATCTCATCCTCTGTCGTCCCCTTCTCCTCCTGCCCCCAATCCCTCCAAGCATCAGTCTTTTCCAATGAGTCAACTCTTCACATGAGATGGCCAGAGTACTGGAGTTTCAGCTTTAGCATCATTCCTTCCAAAGAAATCCCAGGGCTGATCTCCTTCAGAATGGACTGGTTGGATCTCCTTGCAGTCCAAGGGACTCTCAAGAGTCTTCTCCAACACCACAGTTCAAAAGCCTCAATTCTTTGGTGCTCAGCCTTCTTCACAGTCCAACTCTCACATCCATACATGACCACAGGAAAAACCATAGCCTTGACTAGACGAACCTTTGTTGGCAAAGTAATGTCTCTGCTTTTGAATATGCTATCTAGGTTGGTCCAAGGAGTGAGCGTCTTTTAATTTCATGGCTGTGGTCGCCATCTGCAGTGATTTTGGAGCCCAGAAAAATAAAGTCTGACACTGTTTCCACTGTTTCCCCATCTATTTCCCATGAGGTGATGGGACCGGATGCCTTGATCTTCGTTTTCTGAATGTTGAGCTTTAAGCCAACTTTTTCACTCTCCACTTAATAACTTACCTAGGTTATATACATAGTATGCTGATGAATCTAGGATTTGAACTTTCATATGTGTATCTGTATTTACAATATTTAAGAAAAAAAAGCCCTCTAATTATTCCATCTCTTATAATAATGTTTGAATATTACCATGTGTGCCACGTATTGCTTTAAGTGCTTGACCTACACCATTTCCTTTATCCTGTACAGTGGCCCTCTGAGGTTGACTCCACTGGAAAATGAGTAAGTGAAGCCCTAAATAACTTGCTGTTCATTATATACTTCCAGTGGTGGAACCCAGCTTCAAACTTAAGCATTCTCCAGAGCCTCTATGTGGGCTGGAACCCTGTCCTGCCTTGATGCTATGGCCCAGGCAACCATCATATGCATAACACTCCAGTCTTTCTCTTATGTTTCCCATACTTGTGGCGATTTTATAGCATCTTTTTCTCCCTTCTTTTGATTAACAGTGATAAATATTTCACTGTTGGTAATACTGTTCCTAACCATGGCTATAGTATAGGCCGTTTAATAGATTCAGCATTACTTACCTAACCTGTCCTCTTGCTGGATTTATGGTTTTGTATATAATCTTCATTTCTGGAATGTGAAGTCAAGTGGGCCTTAAAAAGCATCACTACGAACAAAGCTAGTAGAGGTGATGGAATTCTAGTTGAGCTATTTCAAATCCTGAAAGATGATGCTGTGAAAATGCTGCACTCAATATGCCAGCAAATTTGGAAAACTCAGCAGTGGCCACAGGACTGGACAAGGTCAGTTTTCATTCCAATTCCAAAGAAAGGCAATGCCAAAGAATACTCAAACTACCGCACAATTGCACTCATCTCACATGCTAGTATGGAGAAGGCAATGGCACCCCACTCCAGTACTCTTGCCTAGAAAATCCCATGGACGGAGGAGCCTGGTAGGCTGCAGTCCATGGGGTCACTACGAGTCAGACACGACTGAGGAACTTCACTTTCACTTTTCACTTTAGTGCATTGGAGAAGGAAATGGCAACCCACTCCAGTGTTCTTGCCTGGAGAATCCCAGGGACGGGGGAGCTTGGTGGGCTGCCGTCTATAGGGTCACACAGAGTCGGACATGACTGAAGCGACTTAGCAGCAGCAGCAGCACATGCTAGTAAAGTAATGCCCAAAATTCTCCAAGCCAGGCTTTAGCAATACATGAACCGTGAACTTCCAGATGTTCAAGCTGGTTTTAGGAAAGGCAGAAGAACCAGAGATCAAATTGCCAACATCCGCTGGATCATCGAAAAAGCAAGACAGTTCCAGAAAAACATCTATTTCTGCTTTATTGACTATGCCAAAGCCTTTGACTGTGTGGATCACAATAAATTTTTAAAGAGATGGGAATACCAGACCACCTAACTTGCCTCTTGAGAAACCTATATGCAGGTCAGGAGGCAACAGTTAGAGCTGGACATGGAACAACAGACTGGTTCCAAATAGGAAAAGGAGTACGTCAAGGCTGTATATTGTCACCCTGCTTATTTAACTTATATGCATAGTACATCATGAGAAATGCTGGGCTGGAAGAAGCACAAGCTGGAATCAAGATTGCCGGGAGAAATATCAATAACCTCAGATATGCACATGACACCACCCTTATGGCAGAAAGTGAAGAGGAACTAAAGAGCCTCTTGATGAAAGTGAAAGAGAAGAGTGAAAAAATTGGCTTAAAGCTCAACATTCAGGAAACTAAAATCATGGCATCTGGTTCCATGACTTCATGGCAAATAGATGGGGAAACAGTGGAAACAGTGTCAGACTTTATTTTTTTGGGCTCCAAAATCACTGCAGATGGTGATTGCAGCCATGAAATTAAAAGACGCTTACTCCTTGGAAGGAAAGTTATGACCAACCTAGATAGCATATTAAAAAGCAGAGATATTACTCTGCCAACAAAGGTCCATCTAGTCAAGACTGGTTTTTCTAGTGGTCATGTATGGATGTGAAAGTTGGACTGTGAAGAAAGCTGAGCGCCGAAGAATTGAGGCTTTTGAACTGTGGTATTGGAGAAGACTCTTGAGAGTCCCTTGGACTGCAAGGAGATCCAACCAGTCCATTTTACAGGAGACCAGTCTTGGGTGTTCATTGGAAGGACTGATGCTGAGGCTGAAACTCCAATACTTTGGCCACCTCATGCGAAGAGTTGACTCATTGGAAAAGACCCTGATGCTAGGAGGGATTGGGGGCAGGAGGAGAAGGGGACGACAGATGATGAGATGGCTGGATGGCATCACCGACTCGATGGACATGAGTTTGAGTGAACTCCGGGAGTTGGTGATGGACAGGGAGGCCTGGCGTGCTACGATTCATGGGGTCGCAAAGAGTCGGACACGACTCAGCAACTGAACTGAACTGGACTGATATAATCTTCTCTTGGTGGCAGAGTCCCAGAGTGGGAGTTATCCTATCAAAGAAACAGGAGTTTTCCTATGGTTTCATATATAGTGGGGCCCAATACTAGTCTGGAGGGTGAGGAAAGGCTCCCAGGATGACCAGCAGATCCATGGCTTTGCCTCTGACACTTAGCTGAGGCAGGCTACAGAGGTTCCCCTGGAGGGAAATATGGAACAGAGCTGGTTCCTGGAAGGGAGGTCCAAGTGTAGAGGGTCAGCTGGGAAGCACTGGTGTTGAGGGAAAGAGAACTAGAGGGGAAGGAAGTGGTCCAAGACCAGTAAAACTTGTCTGTTGAGAACACTATACCAGGAACCCGTGCCAGGAGGGGAGTGCAACTCCATGGAGGATAGCAAGAATCACCACAATGCCAGCCACCAGGGATGTAAGCCCAACCCTTCTGTCCCTGACTTCTTGGTATTAGAGTTATCTAGGAAAACAACACGGTCAAGCATGGGATAGAACAGTGTTTTTATTCTCATGAGAAGAGACATCAAGGTCAGCCCCAGTAGTGTGCATAGGTCCCTCATGGCTCAAGGATGTCCCTCACCCCCAGCCTATGGCCAAAGAGCACCCATCTAGTGCCACAGCAGAAGAACCCTCTCCCCCACCGAATGTGACATTCTGAAATGGGGGTGTGTGCCCCAGGGTCATTGACATCCATACTTAAGCAGAACAAAGGAGCACACATTCAGTCTGAAACAAGGAAGGGTACTCTCACAGGCCGATCAGCCTGGCACAGGCTGCTGCTGCTACTGCTGCTAAGTCACTTCAGTCGTGTCCGACTCTGTGCGACCCCAGAGACAGCAGCCCACCCGGCTCCGCTGTCCCTGGGACTCTCCAGGCAAGAACACTGGAGTGGGTTGCCATTTCCTTCTCCAATGCATGAAAGCGAAAAGTGAAAGTGAAGTCGCTCGGTCATGTCCAACTCCTAGCGACCACATGGACCGCAGCCCACCAGGCTCCTCTGTCCATGGGATTTTCCAGGCAAGAGTACTGGAGTGGGGTGCCATTGCCTTCTCCGCTGGCACAGGCTGTGTGGGCTCTTTTTTGGTAAGGAAGTGTTCCAGGCCCAAGGCCTAGTCCATGTGGCCAAGCAGGACATGAAAGACTGAGCAGGAGGCTGTTTTTCTCAACTGTCCATGGCAGAGGACGTGCCCAGTAAATCTTTGCTAAGGAAATTAGATCCTAGTAAGAGAGCTCTGTGTTAGGGCAGGGCATTCACAGCCCCTGTCAGTGGACATCACTCTCCCTGGACCCTAAGCAGCATCCTGCTGCTAATGCTTTCATGACAAGAGCTGACGTGTCACAGTCTCGTCCAGCGGTATTAGGGAAGGAAAATGATGAAAGCAAACCACTGAAAATGATGAGGGGTCTCCAACCTATTATTTCACAACTACCAGTTAATTTCTCAGTTCTCACTTTAATGAGCAAGATAGTAGGACATTTTTCATGATCCCAAATGCCCAAAGTAAATATTGGAAATACAATCTACAGTTCCAGCTCTTGTATATGTCCATGTATGGCATCAGGCAAAGGAAACCAGAATGTCTCAGATAAATGCCTTGAGACCAGTGATGTTTGATGAAGGTCTACAGCAAGATTCCTCTGCTGAGTTTTCATCAGGTGGGCAAGAGTGAAGAAGATGGGCTGGGCCATAAGTCTGAATTTTAGACTATTTTAGGTGAAAGGCTTTATTTTTTTCCAAGTCCACATGGGAAATAAAATGCTAGCAGCTGCTAAGCTGAACTTAATTGGACTCTCATAGTTTCAAAAGTATATTCCTGAGTATATTGCTATGTTCTCTGCAAAAAATATTATTAATTTGCTTGAACTATTTAGTAAAAAAAAAATACAAGAATATACTAAGACCCACTAAATTGTACCCTTTAAAGGGATGAATTTTATGGTATGTGAATTATATATTAAAAAAAAAAGGAATGATAAGAATAAAATACTAATATATAAAAGAAAGACTAAAGACTTTTGTCCAAATATATATATATATATATATATATATATATATATAATTTATCTAAATCTGTCCACATGTTATCTCCAGGATGCCTACTATGTGTTGAGTGTGCTACCTTTTAGAAAGCACTGTGAGCTAGGTTTTCCAAATTATTTTATCTAGACAAAGATGAGTTAGTCTGCCCAGGACACTGGCAGCTAAGTAATAACAAAGCAGAGCTTAGATGCAACCGGTGGCTCCCCTACTTAGAAGGCCCTGTTTGCATCACTGTAGTTCACTGTCCCACAACCGCTAGTAGAGTGCAGTGGTCTCCAGTCACCCCCCGACCCCCCTGCAGCTCATCTCTTCCTGTCGCCGTCCGCGACATCCTTCAGCCCGCAGGTGCTGTTTGCCCCAACGAGGTCAGACAGTGGGCGAGGCAGCGACAACCCGAGGGCCGGACACCGAAAAGCGAACCGCAGGTCCATCCTCAGAGCCGCGCCAGCCCTCCTACCCGCCCCGCACCAGGCAGGAAACCTGGCACCCGAGCGGCGATGACGCCGAAGGCCCGTCAAACCGGGGCTGACAGCGCCGGGGGCCTGCGGGGGGCCTGCGGGTGCGCCCGCCATCGAAGCTCCTGGAGATCTTCCGGGGCCGGTCCGCGTCTGGGCCTGCGCGGCGGGGCAGGGCTTTGCGGGACGGTCTAGGCTGCAGCTGGGAGCTTCCCGCACGGCCCCTGGCTCTGGGGCGGCGGGCGGCGGGCAGGCAGCGCGCCGGGCAGCCCTCGGCGCCAGGCTATGGCGGCGGCGCTGGGGACGCGGGGGGCGACGCGGCGCTGGTTCGCGGCGCTGAGAGGCAGGAGCCAGAGCCTCGCGGCCATGGTGAGTGCCGAGGGCCCGCGGTGCGGGAGGAGGGCGAGGCCCAGCCATGCCGGCCGAGGGGTGAAGGGGCCTGGGCAGGCCCCGAAGTGGCCCCGGACTTCGGGTAGCCACGTTTGGGCACCCGGCTCCTGCCGACGCGCTGGTCTGAGACAGGGGTGGCCGTAGCATATTCCAGTTTTCTCTTGCTTGGAATTTCATCGTAGTTTCCGAAATTGCCAACCAGAAAACAAACCACCACGACTTAAGTGTTAAAAAAAAAGTATGCAAAGCAATTGTGAAAATTTTTCACTCGTGGTGTGACTGAAGCTGCTTGTCGGGTCGTCTAGATTGTCCGCTCGGTGAGAGCAGGCACCGTCTCTCGCTCTCTGTAAACGGGGCCCTGAGTGTTGAATTAACTCATTTGTCTCGGTGTTAATTTTTTGGAGTATTTACTAATAAATTATCTTTTGAGTTGCACACTGATTTTTTTTTTTTAATACCTAGAGGCGCCCGGTCCGTTTCCCCGTTTTATACATTAACATATTGGGGGTAAATTGACTTGAGAGAAAGTTTTAACATGCAGCACCACCTAGTGGGAATATGTTGTATTAAACTCACCGTTTCATTTTCTTAAATTGCTTGTTAGAGCCCATTTGGCAGTTTGAATTTTTTTTTAATAGAAAAAAAATGTGACTCGATGATGGAGAAGATAAGCATTCTGCTTTATGGCCATTAAGGTGAGAACACAAGTTGAGTGCTTACTGTCACCTAGGCGTGTCCTAAGGCATACTTCTATCTCGGGCGCTGGTGATCGAGTACAGTCGTGGCATTGGGGAGGGGTGAATAAACAGGTGCGTTTGGAGTGGCTGCCACGTGCCAGGCTCTGTGCTGGGTGCCTCCACACTTAAGATCTCTTTAAGCCTTTTAAAAATCTTGGCAGGTGTATGTTGTAACATCCACACTCTAAAACATTGCAATTCAGAGAGGCTAAGATTTACTCAGCATCCACAGCTGAAAGTAACAAAGCTAGGCTTGGATTGAAGATTGCTCTCCAGATCCTATGCTTTCCCTGTCTCTCTGCATAGCTCCCACAGAAAGAAAATTAAGTCCATCACGAAGGGTTCTGTGGAATGTGTGTCCTTAAGGGGACTGTTTATCTTATATGGGTGAAGTGACTCCATTTTACAGTTCTGTACGTGGTTCCTATTTCTAGGTAGACACAAGTAGTGACCACAGTTCATGAACCTCACTGGAGATGTGGAGGTTTAGGGAGGAGGAAAACAGCTCAGAGTATGCTCCATAGACTCCCTGTGACTCCTGCATAACCTACAGCATAGTTAATAGTTTTCTTTGCAGCTATTCAATGATAATTCTGTTTCCTTGGCAAAATAGTCTTAGTTGAATTAAAATATTTAAATGTTTAAAATTTTTAGGTAATTTCCTGTAATAGGTCTTCTGTGAAATTTTTCATAGCTGTCATTAAAAAGCTAATGAATAGATACTTTTTAAAATGGTATGTGGTTTTTGATAACAAGCCTTCAAGCATTTTTAATTAAGAGGCATTCTCATTATCGTCTGTTGTAGGGAAGAGTAGCTGACTAAGCAAGGAAGAGAAACTAGAAGGTTGGCTCATTAGCATCCTTTTTTCCTTTTTGCAGATTGTCTATAAATTTACTTACTTTGCCTTCTTAATTACACTGATAAAGGGTTTTAGGATTTCTGAAGTGGGAATGAGTTGAAGTTTCATGGCAGAGTATCCAGCTCAGCCTCTGTTTGCCCTTTGATAAGGAACCCCTAAGTTAGTTCATTCTTTCTGGGGCCAGTCCCTCCCTCACCTGAGCAGGTAGTAGCCCAGCGTACGGGTAAGACAGGAGGTGCTGGTGGGCAGTTATGCCAGAATGAGAACATGCCTCTTCTGACTTCTCCTAGGGTGTTCTTTCCTTCTGTCTGTCATGCTGCTTAGAGTTCTTTCAGTTAAAAAACAAGTAGCATGGCAAGTGTGGGCCTGTTAACTAACAGAACTCTGGGTGGAGTGTCCTCAGCAGGATGAATAGGAACAAGGTGGACAGTTGTGCACAAGTGCTTCCAAGTGGGCAGTGCTGTGGCCACATGGTTGAGGGAGTTTGTCTTACTGATGCTTCTGAGAAAACTCACTCCGCTAAAGCAAGGGCTTTTTAACCTATAGCCCAAAGGGTGTATGAACGCCCAGAAGTTATTTTACAAAATCCCCTGTAAATGTGCATTTGTTTTTTCCTCTCTGAGGATTGATCGGTCTTAACTAGAATTGAAAGGGGATGATGAGCTCAGATAGTTGAGACCCATGTGAGTAAGGACTGAAGGCTGCTGAGGTGATATGGGGCCATCCAAAGAGAGTGGACCAGGAGTTGAGAGTCCTGAGTTCTAATCCTGGTTCTGCTGCTGGACTTGCAGAGTTCCTTGGGTGAGTGTGTTACCTCAGTTTCCTAAGTCCTGGAATGTTGGCCATTGGTTATGATCTTTGGTAAGATGTCCAAATGGTCAATCTCAGCTTTATCTGTAAGAAACCAGGAAAGCTGAGTTGTAAAGTTAGAGGCGTTTGTAAGGGGTGATAAGCCCACATACCATGGAGGCAACTTATTTTGCACAGAGCTAGTCTTGTTTTTATCTCTTTTGAGAGAGCTTTGTATTTTGAGAACAAAAGAATCGGAGATAGTTAGAAATCATTGTCCTTAACACTTTTTTTCTGTATCTCTACATAAGTAAAGAGCTGTACATGTATTTGAATTTAACCAAACCTCTACATTTCAGGTATTAAATGTGTTCTTTTCGTAGTCAGCAGGTACCCACCAGTTGACTGCAGAGGAGAGGAGCCAGATGATACTTGACCTTAAAGCAGCAGGATGGTTGGAATTAAGTGAGAGAGATGCCATCTACAAAGAGTTCTCTTTCAAAAATTTTAATCAGGTAATTAGTACATATTCTTGCTTGTGCCATGGTTTTTTTTTTTGGTCACCTTAGGCTGTAACTGTTTCTATTAGTACTGGTTGTCTGGTGCCCTGTGGATCCAGGATCTAAATCTTTTCTTCCTAAATAATTCAGTGATAATTACTCTTTCCTTGTTGACAGTTACTGCCACCCAACTGGGTGATTCTCAACTCTAAAGGAAGGGGATGATTTGTGTGATTTGGAAAAATCAAATTCTGAAACCACTGTTGCTCTGATTTGGTGTTGGTTAGGATATTTAATTCCCTTTCAAATTTTAAATAACACGAATGGAGTGTCAGCTTTTTATATTTATCACAAGGGGCCATGAATAAAAACGGTTGAGAAACATACACCTGCTTGACTGATTTCCTCTAGGTTTCTTGTATGGTTGTCAAGTTTTCTTTCTCCTGATAGTTGCATTTCTGTCTCTAAATCATTCCCCAGGCTGCACCCTCTTCTCTGATTGGTTCATTTTCTCCAAGTCCAATAGCCGGCCCTTGTAACTTTTCTTGAAAGCTGTAACTTTTCTTCAACCTTGAAGATTGAGCCTTAACAGGGGAACTGTTCCATTAGGGCCCCACCCTGTTTAGAGAGTCATCTCCCATGACTTAGCCTTCAGTTCTTACTCCACTGCATTTATATAAGGTCCATGCTTTAGACTGTTCCATGTTTGTTCAGTTAGTTTGGTAATCCTCTGGACAGATTTATTGTTTTTATTTATATTAGGTGTCAGCATCTAGAAGGCAGAGACCATGTTTGCTCAAATAACTGTCTATTGTACCTAACACAGTTCTGGGTACAAACAAGCATTGGATAAATGCAGACATTGATTACAGTGTTTGCTAGTTTCTGGAAGGGTGTGTGAGGACCAGATTTCCACCAAAGAAACCTTCGACATGTTTTCCTAGTAAATGCCGTTGGCTCCACTGTGCTGCACGCCCCATTCTGCTCTCCATCCATCTGGCTGCCAGCCTTCTGCTGTGTCTCCCACTCCTGAGGAAGCCTGGACCAAGCTGGCTCCTTGTCCCTGCTGCCCCACATGCTTGATGGCTCTTGTCAGGGGCTTAGCACTCTGTGGCTGGTGGCAGGGAATCCCATTGGTACAGTAAGCTTGTGCATAAGCTCTAGGTAGCATTTTCCAAGCTTATTAAAATTCTTACATGTGTACAGCCTGACTTCTTTAAGCCTGGGCTAATTTATTGGGCTTGAACATGTGGCTTAAAGTACTTGAGTAGTGTTGCCTAAGGCTCTGCCCATGAGTCAGTCATCCAGCCCCACTCTTAACCCTGTGCTCAGGGTACCTTTGGAAGCTGTGCAGGGCATCCTTGATTAACAGTAATATTATTCACCAGGACATTTAATTAACTTGACTTTTTTTTTCACCCTACCTTCATTCACCTTTTAGGAGAAAGAGGCAGGTGACAAGAAGATCAGCTGATATCAGGGCACATACTCAGAGAACCAGCCCTGAGATTATGTCCTGGGGTCAGTTTTCCAGCCAGGCTTCTGTGACTTCAGCATGTAATGGCCTGTAATGGCAACTGATGTCATGACAAATGTCAGCGCCCACCATCCAGAGACCACCAGGAACATGGCCATAGCTGAACAAGTTGGGCTGTTGCTTGTTGCAGTGAGGGAGAGCACTTACCCTATACGGGGGCCTTGGGGCATCTCCGGAGGATGGTGTAGGGAAAAATTTATCACAGGGTTTGGGCTGGTGCTAGTGATTTTGGAGTCTTTAAGGATCAGGGCTTAGATCTGGGTTGGATGCTGTCAGAAAATGGGTTCTTCTATGACTCACTATTTTAATAAATCTAGTCTGTAGGGAGAATGGACTCCAGTGGGACCAAAGCTGAAATTGGTAAAGCAGCAGCAGTCTCTCATTAGCCTGGGGAAGGGGGTGGGGGTTTGGTATTTTGTGATTTGGACAGTGTTTAGGTTTTGTCTGTGTTGAGATATTGTGGAGTGGTGTCCGTGATTCTCTGTATTCCACTCTGTTATTGTCATGAGTACAGTCATTGTTACAGGAATGGTTTTATTTTTGTTCTCATCTTTCATGGTCACAGGGCAACCCTGTCTGATGTTGATTTTCAACACCATGGCCTAGATGTGAGTGCCAGGAAGGCTTCTAGCAACTTAGAGGCTTAGGCAGTCATAGTCCAGGCAGCTGCCACGTGTTGGGCTGAATTTGTCTTTTTCACAACTAATGTTTAGAGTGGTGACCCTCTGGCCCTGTTAGATCCTCGCTTATCTTTCACTTATTTTTCAATATAGAAAAGGTACATTTTAAATTATAAAGCAATGCTATATAACATTAAAATAGGGTGGTATAAATAAAAAGAGTTTCCTATTGCAACTACTTCCATTTTTTTTTTTTTTTCCTATTCTCTTGTGGTCTTTCTCCACATGTATAGTTTATTCACAATGTGACAATTGTACACACATTTAAATTTCTAAAAAGTAGTTTAATTTTTATTGTAAAGGTAATACTCATTAACGAATATTTATTAGGCACCTCCCCTGTGCCAGACACTATTTTAAGTGCATGTAGCTCCCATTCTAGTGGAGAAGTTAGGCAATAAACAAATGAATAGATAGTGTAATTTTAGGTAGTGATAAGTCATGAGGGAGAGTAAAGCAGGGTATTGGCATGGAGAGGGGTGAAGAGGTGAGCACACTGTTTATGATGGAGGGGCCTGGGGAGGGGACTCTGAGGCCTGAGTAATACAAGGGAGTTCAGCACGTGAGGAACTGGAGAACGAGCACTGTGGGTAAAGAGACATCAGGGACCAGATTCCTAGAGCAGCAGGGATCTTGGTGTGACCGTGGAAGAGCCAGGAGGCCAGCGTCCTGGAGGGGACAGAAGGGAGAAGGGGTTAAAGAGAGGGAGGGGCCAAGCACAGGAACTTTGTGACCTTGACAAGGAGTTTGGGTTTAATCCTGTGAAAGACAGCTCTTGGAGAATTGCAGGCAGAGAAGTGCCATGGTTCTAAAGAGCTCACCCTGGCTGTTCCGCTATGAGCAGATGGTGGAAGGGCAAGAGTGGCAGCAGGCAGAGTGTGGAAGTTGCCATGTAATAGGCTAGGCAAGAGATGGTGCGAGACCGTGGCAATAGCAGTGGAATGTGGAGAGAAATGAAGGATTTCTCATTTATTTTGAAGGTAGGACAATCCAGACTATCAGATTGGATGTGGGGAGAAGGAGAGGGTCAAGGATGATCCCAAGGCTCTGCCTCAAGCAGTAGGGTAAAGGGCGGTGTCATTTTCTTGGCTGAGGAAAGTGGGGCAGAGATCAGGGTAGGGAATTATGAATCCCTGTGTTGGACATGTCAGGTTTGAGATACACCTAAGTGGCGATGTCAGTCAGCAGCTGGAGATATGAGATCAGAGTTCAGGCGGGAGATAACAGGGAGCCTCCAGAAAGGGTAACTGAGAGCACCATCGTGCATGGGATGGGCTGGAACGAGCAGGTGGAGGTGCAGGCACGCCGTGTTCATTGTGACAGGAAGGAATGCTGAGTGTACGTGTACAGGTGCAGGTAGGTTGCTACGTTTGTCCTGGGAAGAAGAGGTGGTTTTCTCTTTTGATGGCTTCTATTTTTTTAAGTGATGTCATCAACTGAGAATGAGTCAGGGTGGGAGGGAGGGGTGTTGGAGATCTGGGGAAATAGGAAAATAGGCAAGAAACAGTTCTCTCAGAGACTAAGACAGTGAAGGAACTAGTGAAGTGTGGTTGGTTGCTGAGCAATTCTCAGTGTCACTGGAGATTTATGGGCAAACATTTAAGGTGAAGATCCTGTGTGTTTTTACACAGGCTTGGAGAAGGTGCTGGGTTGGGCTTAATGAAGGCTGAAGTGTTTTTTTTTTTTTTTTAATTCTTTTATTGAAGTACAGTTGATTTACAAGGTATTCTTACTGTTCAGTGATTCGGTTTTATTTGTCTGTGTACACATTATTTTTCGTCTTCTTTTCTATTATGGTTTATCATGGTATAATTTCTTGTGCTGTATAGTAGGACCTTGTTGTTTATCCACCCTCTATGTAATGGTTTGCGTCAAGTAATTTCAAACTCTAGTCCATCCCTACCCGTCAGCAAATCTGTTCTTTACGTCTGTGAATCTGTTTCTGTTTTGTGGATAGATTTGTGTCGTATTTTAGATTCCATATGTAAGTGACAGCATATGGTATTTCTCTCTCTCTCTCATGCATTTCACTTAGTATAATCTCTAGGTCCATCCATGTTGCTGCACAGGCGTTACTTCATTCTTTTTATAGCTGAGTAGTAGTCCATTTTTTTATATACACTGCATCTTCTTTATTCCTGCATCTTTTGATGGACACTTAGCTCATTCCCACGTCTTGGCTGTTGTGAATAGTGCTGCAGTGAACGTAGGGTGCGTGTATCTTTTTGAAGTATCTTTTTGTCCAGATACGTGCTTAGGAGTGGGATTGTTGGATCATATGGCAACTCTGTTTTTAGTTTTTTTTAAGGAACCTCCAAACTGTTTTTCATAGTGGCTTTACCAATTTACATTCCCCCCAGCAGTAGGAACGGGGAGGGTTCCCTTTTCTGGACGCCGTCTTCTGCGTTTACTTGTGGACGTTTTCATGGTGGCCGTTCTGGCCGGTGTGAGGCGGCACCTCATTGTAGCTTTCATTTGCATTTCTCTAGTGATTAGTGCCCTTGTGCATCTTTTCATGTGCCTCTTGGCCATCTGTATGTCTTTTTTGGAGAAATGTCTATTTGGATCTTCTGCCCATTTTTGGAATAGGTTGTTTGTTTTTTGTCGTTGAGTTGCATGAACTTTTAACAAGCACTGAACTTTTGCCAGAAGAGTGCAGTGGCGGAATAGAGGGCAAGGAAACTAAGGACATGTGCAGATAAGGGGTCAGAATATTGGACCTTGGATGTGAGAGATGGAGAGTGAAGAGGTCGGAGCGTCAACTAACGCATTGTCTCTGCACGGCAGTTAAGTGACGTTTATCAACTTTTAAAACACACCCATTGTCTGAATCTACACATTTATTTTCTAGGTACAGCTCCCCGTGTATGCCAAATGGATATGACAAGATGTCCACTGTAGCCCCGTGGGCTTGTAATTTCTTTATTGTGAGCAGGCATTTCCACATGCATGTGTACACCTTGCTAAGCCCATGTCTCCCTCACTGCAGCCCTGCCCTTAGCAGAGTTATGGGAGGCCCGCTGTGCTCCATGTGACAGCACTCTCCAGGCCTTGACTTTATACCCTGGAGGGAATTGTGGGCAGAGCTGATGACCCGCATCTCCCTTAAAAGACTTCACTCCACACTGGGTGTTAGCATATATATATATTTGGTCTTTGCTGAATATGTAGGTAAAAAATGTTCTGTTTTGTTCGCTAAGTAGGGTGTGAACATTTTTCAGTTCTTTACACAGTCTTGTCATTTTACTTATAATAAATCTTTCAGAAGTGAGATTACCTTTGTTGGGTGTTACAGTTTTTAAATGCTTTGCTTATGTGGTGGTTATACGTGAAACGGTAGCATAAGTTTGCTTTAGAATTCATTTATTTTATTGCTGTAGAAATTGAACCACACATTTTAGAAGGATTTTCATTTACCCTGGATGAAAAACCTACTTCTCAACGCTTTGGGTTATACTAGGTTTTACTATAAAGAAGATTTTTTTTTTTTTCGTTTCAGACATTTTATTCCAAGATATGGTTAGTTCCAAATAGTTCACGTGCATTTGGTAGCTCAGATCAGTGCAGATACTTAGTGACTATACGTGTGAAAATTCCCGAGGGGTCCTCATGGCATAGGTGGAGGAAGTGGCCGTGGGTTTCAGTTGCCGTCAGCCCACTGTCTTTCCTCGGTGGCGATGCAAAGGCCATGGTGAGACTCTATGAGTTCTCTGAGCACAGCAGTGCCAAGGCTGAGGCAGGAAGTTTCGACATTTGGAGTGCTTAGACTCAGGGTGGAGTCAGCATTTGTAAAGGAGTTTTGCTTTTCTTTCTCTTCGTGTAGACACAAGGAGGGAGAGGTCTCGAAGTGACATGTAAATGTATTCTGAGGTGTTTGGCAACTGCAGGGTGACTGCATTGAAAGAACAAAATGTCAGTTAGAAATGTGGGTGTGAGCCTTCCATAAAGATACATTTTAATAGGCACTGTCATGTGGGGACAAGTGGGAAGCTTACAAAATCAGGAAATTTTATGCTTTGGGAGCAGGTGCCGAGGGTGAAGCTTTGGAACCCAGGCACCAACTACCCAAGATGCCAGCAGATGGAGCCCTCCAGGGCAGGAGCCAGGTGGTCCCGGCAGCATCAGAGGCCTCCCCCCGCCACGGGGGAAGGCTGTCTGATTTCTCACTCATGGATACTGGACCTCTGGTGTTCAGCACAGAAACAAACTTGTATCAGAAATAGATAAAGAGTGGGGATGGGGTGGCTGACCTAGTTTGGTACCTTTGAGGGAATGAAGAGTTCTGGGTGCAGGAGATACAGAGTTTCCGCTTGGTGATGGAATGCACTTTTGATTCACGAGCTTTGTGAGAAAGAACTGTAGTTCTCTGCATTCCTGGAGGAGCTCCTATACCTTGTCTATGGTTTATTGGGTGGGCCTGCCTGCAGGGCATTCGATTTTGTTAGAGGGACTCTTAGGAACTGGCTGCTGCCCGGCCAGGTTTAACCCACAAAAATGGCTCTTTTGTTAGTACATGGTTCAGTCTAACAGCTGGTCCAACTAGACTATCTCTCGCAGGGCAGGGTCCAAGCTCTATTCATGCTATATCTTGTTCATCACATTTTGGTTAATGTAACTGCTGCCATTAAAAGATTTCAGGCACTGGGGTGGTGAGAGGCCTTCAGAATGGCCTAGGCTGTGGCAGCAGCGGCAGTGGGGGGAGGTTTCTCTGCGTCTAGCCGCAGTAGCACCATATGTGAGTTTGGGGTTTGTAAATTGGTTTCTATTCCTGTGTCTGGAGCTCCTGCTGTAAAACAGTTGAAAGTTACTGTCACTGACTTACTTTGTAAAGATGTTTTATTGAGGAATTTGTTAATAGGCTTATGGTTAACATTTTGAAACACTTAGTGAAGTCAAAGGCTTGTTGATACCAGCAGACAGACAACTGTTAATGAAAATCTTAACGGTCCTCAAAGGACGTGGGTGGAGGTCTCAGGCGCTGTCCTTGTGAAAGAATTAGTTCAGGTTTTATTGTTCATTGTTGTGTACCACATCTTGGTGCGCATCAAAGCTATGAGTCAGTAATGCTGTAATATAAGTGTCACGTCTGACACTCTGGAAAGTGGGTGTTCACTGCCTGGTGAAGGTAGAGAAACACTTAAGTGGGAATGTTCCTGAGGCTTCAGCACCATGGAGGTTAGAAAGTATCATTTTGCTTTTAAAGTTTAGACTAGTATCTGTGTGCTCAGGAGCCAGGTAAAGTGAAAACTTGATCACACCAGTAGCTTGCTCATAACATGTGCCCACAGATGGGCTTTGTTAGCCAGCTAGAACCCTAAGAAAGTGTTCATAGTTATCATTGGAGTAGAGAGTAGAGATGCTCACATTTATGTAAACTTTTTTGGTAAGCATTTTTGTAAACTTACCTAAAATTTAAGAAGCTAGTAAGAATATCTGTGTGGTGTATTCATGTTGGTTTTCACTTTGAAGTTGTTCCTGGAGCCCTGGGAAGGACACGCTGATGTTGTCAGGTGGTGGCTGGGATGTTGGTTTGATGTCCATCAAGATAGGGAAATTAGAGCCTAAAATGTTGTCATTCAGAGTCTTGCTTCTGCTGTTTATGTCATAGAATAGGTTTAGGCCTGATGTGTATTTGTAAAAACACATGTGATAGATAGACGAGGGGAAATGTAAAACAGGTGTAAAAAATGCAAATATGACACCATGCTGCAATGTGAAAACGCTGTGGTCATTACACCGTCCTTTAATAAAAATGGACTTTTAACTGCATCGTTTTTTCTTAGTCGTATAGTAAATCTTCTGTTTACACAACTTTGCCTGAGTATTTTGTAAAAGTCAAACAGCCAAGAAATATAATTTCCTCAAAAGTCTTTGTCTTGCCCTTTTACAGATGGCGTAAAATCAGGTGTGTAAAAAATAAAAAGCAGTTTGAGCTGACGTGAAAGGTATTTCAGATTTATGCTTTGCAGATGATATTGGTATGATTAATGCATTCATTGCTTTTTTTTATTGCTTTTCACAGATAATGTACATGATGCATGGAAAATGTTGTGGGTTTAAATCTTTGCCAGGTTTAGACTGTGAATATCAACAGATGTTATCATATAAGTACTCTAATTATTATAAAATAAAAAATTTGTCATGAAATGCATTGACATAAATTTCATTTATGTAAATTGCTTTCATTAGTATAAAACCTTAGTGTAGCTGTTAGGGTTTGAGAAGCACTTTAGATGAGATTAACTTGGTATAATGTGGTCACAAATGGGCTGCTTTAAATTTAACTGACAAGAAAATAACACTCGAAAGGAAATTACCGAGGCATTTGATTTTAGCCTGCGTTGCTGGTGCCGCTTAAACAGGCTGAATATGAATTAATAACAATGGACTGCTGGCTCGATAATTACGGAAAATAATTTAAAGGAGACCTTAAGTAACCACTTAAAAATATTTTGGTCTTGTTCTTTTCTGTTTTTCTTTGGTACGCCAGTCCATTGCTTCAGTGCAGCCTCTATCAATAGCATTGAGGTTTGCACAGCAAGAATTTGGTCAGTAGAGTTTTGGTGCATTAGAGCCATGACACAGAAACTTGCATCCAGCTGTTCTGAAATACAGGCCTTGGTGCCTGATGAAGTGGCTTTCTCAACTAGTCAGCTCTTGCGAGCAGCAGTCAGTTCCACACTCAGATTTCTGTGGCCAGGTGGTGTCCAGTGCTTCTCCGACCTCAGGAGGCACGTGGCCCACCTGAGCTCTCCCTGGCTCTGAGCTCTCCGTGTTGTGCTCTTCTCTGTGTAACCTTTATATAACAAAGCAATACACCCTCTCCCCTGTCTTGCAGGTAATTTATTGTCATCATATTGCCCTTCTGATCCAGGCTGGATTGAGCTATTCTGACTAATTCACTAGAATTAGTCTCCTGAATTTTACAGAAGGACACTGAACCAGACCGAGATCATGGCCTGGCCGTGGTCACTTAGGATCGCATCACAGTTACTAGGTGCCAGACTCATCTCTGGTTCCCTTAGCAATGTTTTTAGATCCTACTCTGGTATAGAAAGGTGTTTTTTTTTTTTTTATTTCTTCTGTGTTTTCCTTGTTTTCCAAGGATTGTCTGTTGGATTACTTTTCTGCCTTAAATGGATTTGACAATACTTCCCTGAGAAACGGACTGTTCACCAGCTAGAACAAACAAAGCTGTACTTGTGTGGGAGCAGCCCAGATATCACTGTTGAGCAATCGGAGGTTATGGAAAATGATTTAAAGGAGACCTTTACGTTTATTTGCATAGTTTAATTGTATTGTTAAAATCAGTTTTAACAAAATAGCAAATGCTACTAATGAATCAGTTTACTCCTGTGCTCTCAGCTGGTAAGGCAGGATTGTGGCCTTCTGCTATATCATTCATCAAACTGGCTTGAACGCCTTGTCCTTGCCACCACAACCCTGGCCATGGACATGCACCATGTGCCCGAAGCAGGCCCAGTTGGGGCTGGGTGCCACATGGTCTCCCCACTGAGAGCCAGAAGGCCTGTCTCCGGCAGGATCAGTGAGTGTAGCGAGATTTCTGGGCTGGCACCCACTGAAAGACTGGCACTGTCTAGGCCCAAGGCCTGGAAGGAGGAAGATGCAGAAGAAATACCTGATTTTGTCCCTGCCCAGAAGTGTTGCCAGTTTTGTTGTGGAGGTGGAACATCTGACTTGTATAAGATATGGATAGTTGATCTTTTAAACTGCGTGCTAACCAGGCACTAAAATATGAAATACTAAGATGCTGAAAGAGGTGTAATCCAGGAAGCCTGCCTGGAGCGGGGGTGGGGGTTTAATAAATCTGAGAGGTTTTATAGAGGGCAGGAGTTACGGGGGAGGGGTCGGCAGGTGGCATAGGTCAGGACGAGGAGCAAGAGGGCACATCTTACTGTGACATGTGGGGGCGGTGAGCTGGGCTGAAGGCTGGCAAGGAGGGTCCTTGTGGCACTCTCTCCCTCTTTGAGCATTGCCTCAGGTTTAACATCTCTGTAAGCAAACTCTTAGCTTTCTGTCTTTCCTACAGGGAAATTTCCTCAAAGAGACCTGTTTGTTTGTCTCAGCTGGACCACCATTCTCTCAAGCCCCCAGGCCTGAAACTGAAGAGTTGGCTTGGCAGTCAGTCACCAGGGACCGGCCTGACTGTGCTTCCCGTCTGGGTGCACCTCCCCTGCGCCTTCCTCTCCTGGAGGCCATGGCTTTTTCCTGACGCCTTTTTGTCTCTAGGCCCTCTGCCTTCATTGGCTTTCGTGCTGCTTCACTGTAACCAAGTTGGTCTCTGCTCAGAAAATCCCAGTTCCTTCCTGTTAGGTTTTCTAGGACATCATCTTCTCAGAGGATTTCAAAGCCACCTGCCGTCCCTAACCTTACCTCTTGAGTCTGTTAGTTAGAGGTTAGAACGGTGAGGTACCTGAGTCATCCTAGTCATGCCCTCCACTGAAGAAGTGGGGAAAGCAGGGATGGGGGAGTAGGAACAGTAGTGTCCATAGTGGAGCCAGAGCTCCCTCCCTGAATGTTTCGGTTCATTTCTTTCCTGATCTAAGCTGTTCTTCCCCCTCCTACACTGCATCTCACCTACGCCTATCGTGTCCCCGTCTGACCACATGCTACACATTTTGAGAAAGGTTTTTGTTTTTTTTTAATCTTATGCACTCAACACTAATAAACAGTTACTGTGCACTTACTGTAGGCCGGCACTGTGCTGGACACAGAGGTGCTTTGGTGAGCAGAGCAGGTGTTTCCCCTATTTCCGTGGTGCTTACAGTATAGTAGGGGGAGAGAGAGCATAATCAAAGAAAATAGTGCATATAGAATTGCCCATTGTGATAAGTGCCATGAAGGAACATCCTAATAGTTAATGCTTAATGAACACTCAGACTTTGGGCCAGGACCTACGTGGTGAGGACTTCACACGTATTTACTCATTTAATCCTCACAAATCCCTATATTCACAGAGAACATTTGACTCATTTTACAGATAAGGATATGAAAGTTTAGATTAAGGAACTTGCCCAAGGCCCCACAGTGGAGTTGGGCTTTGAGCTAGTCAATCCCTGCATCAGTTTATTAGTGTGGATACCACCTCTCCTGCAGAAAAGAGAAAAATGTGGGAGAGGAAAATGGGAAACCCAAATTCAGCTGGAGGAGAGCTGTCAGGGAAGACCTCTTTAAGGAACCAATAAGTTGATGCATTTTCTTTTTCTTTTTATTCCTTTGTCCATTTGGTATTTTATTTGCACGTGTGTATTGCATCCCTAGGAAAAGAATATCAGAATTTTCTTTCCTTTGTTTTTGTTTTGCTTCTTATGATGCCAGCTGAGGTTGTCAGCGTAAGGAAACCAAATGGGCAGTCTGCCATATTTTTAGGTCTTCGAGCTTCACGTCAAATCTGGGACTGATGACTCTACACTTGTTTAACCTGTCTGTGGGGTTAACAACGATTTTCCCAGCTCTCTGATCATCAGTGATTTCAAATTTGCCAGTGTAACCATTCTTCCTTACTACTCTTAGAAACTGGACGATGACTTTGGAGCACAGTCTAGTAAGAACCTGGTGTTTGCATCTCTTTGGCATCATCGGTGTTCTTAGAGCATCAGCCAAGACATTCATGTACATAGGACGTGGTGGCCGCACAGAAAGGCGACAGGAAGGGTGAGGGTGCAGTGTAATGGACAGTGGGCAGACTGTGGGGACCTAGAGGGTGAAGTGGACGCAGAAGGCGGCAAGAGTCACACGAGGGGAACAGCAAGGAGGCTGTTGCATTCGTCCAGGTGAGGCATCTTCGCTTGGTGGACACAGCAGGAGATGGTGGACTGGGGAGTGATGGAGGGAAGCAGAAAGGTCTGGAGGCTGGAGCTGCTTTCCATTCTTTACATGAGCAGGAACCAATGATGCCATACACAACTCTTGCAGGGCATAAAAATATCAAGAGAAAACCCACGTTTCCCTGAGTAGGGAGGAATGGTGATGGGTGGTGAGGAAGAAGAGCAGGGGATTTTAAGAATGACTTTCAGGTTAAGGACCTGAGGAAGTGAGTGGTCAGAAGTGACATTTACTGAGTTGGGTAAGTGTGGCAAAGGAACAGGATTTGGGTGCGGGGATCAAGGTTTCTGGTTTGGATATTGTTAAGTGTAAGTTGCTATGAGACATCCCTAAATCACCTCCAAGAAGGTAGCTTTATGTCTGGGTTGTAGATAACTGGGGAGACATAGATGTGTATGGAACCAAGCCAATATAATAGATGAGGTCACCCAGGCAGAAACTGTAGTGTGAGAAGAGGCGAGGACTCAGAACTCAATCCATTAAGGGGTTGGATAGAAGAGGAGGTGCTTGCAGATCACTGAGAAAGACTTTATAGTGAAATAGGAAGACAGTCAGGCCAGTGTTGTACACAGAATCCAAAGGAAGACGGTGTTTTAAAAGGGAGAGTGGAATCCGCTCTGCCAACACTCCAAGTAAGGTGAGTTCTGAAAGATTATCACAAATGAAGCAGACTGGAGTCATTCGTGGCCATCAGAAGGATGATTCAGATAGGGTGGGGGGGTGCAGGCCAGCCTGCAGAGGAAGTGAAGCCCACGTGCCTTATATACGTCTTTGTAGCCACAAATGTTAGTCTCCTGTCTGTTCTTTCTGTTTGTAATTCAGCCCTTGCATGGTCTTATTTGTTTGTGATTTTCTTTCAGCCTTGTTTGATATTCAACCTGTGAACATTAGCACTGAAAGGGATGAAGCAAATGAGGCCTAGGGGTGAAGCTGACAGAGAACCAGTGGCAGAATTAGGATGTAAGTGCAGCTTAGATCATGTAACAGAAGAATGCGACGACTTAGCTTTGTCTCTGTGCGTCTCACGTGTAAGTAAGTACCTTGAGGGCCAAGGCTTGGGGTGCGCTTGTGAACTTCTCCCACAGTGTCCTCCCTGTATCGTCTAGGTATTTTGAATCCATGAAGCCCCTTGATTGGGCTCATATAGGTGACCCTGGTCAGTGCCCTTAGCCTCAGGGGAACATAGTGTTTTTTATCTTTTTGTCTTCTACAGGTTATTACCTAAAACTCTCACCAGGGACTTCTCATTCCTTACTCCTAGACACAGATGTTTCTGAACGGTGACCAACTTATTGGCGCCTAAGTTGCTGTGTATGATGGGATGCTCTTTAGGGCCATTGCGCCCTTCCCAGCAGAACAGCACTGATGTGTGCCTTTGTTCTGCGGGCAGTTTAAAAGTGTTGGAGAAAGAAACAGGCCACTTGTGGCATCTCTAGTAAATCACCTCCAATGAGGAATGGCTGGGGTTGGCACTTGATATTTTGGCTCCACAGTTCAGCCACACACACCCAGACTTTTATAAATCTTGGTGTCCTGAGGGACCATGGCAGGTTCTTCCAAGACTACAGATGTCACACTGCTGAAGGCCTTTTACCTGTTATCAATTAGGCACTCATTTCTGTTTCCAGACAGTTCTTTTAATCTCAGATCCCTTTCCTTTTCTGTAGCCACTGGTTCAGCCCTCTTGGCTGACTTTCTTTTCTTTCTTTCTTTTTTTTTTTTAAATCGTAACTTGGTGGTCTTCCAGATAGAAAAGTTTTAAAAATTTGATATGTTTTTATTTTATTTTATTTATTTATTTTTTTTGAAACCGCTGAATTACCGCGCCTCCAGCCAATCCCCACCCAGCCCTAAAAATTTGATATATTTTTAATGTAAACATTTTTTGATATAAAAATGTTACTTTAAGGTCTTTCTTAATATTGATAGGTAATTCTAATATTGCATTATTTACCTGAAATGCAGCCAAGTCAGTTTTCTTTCTGACAGTTTGGAGAGTCACAAAGTATTTTACGAACCAGTGAGTGTTTTCTAGGCATTAGTAGCTCATTGTTGGGTGACCTGGGAAATAACGTAGGTGGTTTCATTGAAGCTTCCCAGCAGCCTTGTGAGTTTGGGTATTAGGAAGCCAAGTTGAGGAGTGGTAGGAAGGAAGCTGCTCAGACTCACAGAGGAAGCAGCAATGAGCCGTCCTTCCAAGGCCCTGCTTCTTACTTACTCTAAGGCCACAGCTCTTTTCTAACCCAAGTCTGTGTTTTGAAGGATTGTGGAATAATTCAAGATATGGATGCTATTCTATTTAGGAACATCCTAGACCTTTGAATGAACAACTTAACTGTTCAAAATTGAGTCTGTTTCTTTGTTATATTTAAGGAATGGTGTTTGTTTTGGAGGGCTTCAAAGAGGCGATGTGTTCTTTGCATATTTTAAAGGAGAGGGTAGGTGGCTACTGATAGGAATTTGACCTGTAAATTGCTACATGGTTCTGCATGCCCTGTCCTGAAAGCATTAGTTGATTGACCAGTTACTTGTCCTAAGTCAGTTGTAGATTGGGGGTCAACTTCTACTTGGAGGAGAAAGTCACATTCAGATAGAATGTCTGCAGAGAGCCTCTAAAAACTTAACTTTGTAAATTAGAACTCTGCACAGAGAAGACACACTTCTGCATTGAGAGATGCCAGCTTTCTGACCATTCAGCTGTGGATACAGATGTGTAGAAGAGAGGGCCATTGTAATTCTAAATGTCTTCATCTATGATTCTGTTATGTAAGCTTGAAAATGAGTCTCTTCCATCTTCTTATTTGTTTAAAACTGTAAGCTTTAAATAGAAGGGTTTAACGTTTGTGGATTCCTCATATCCCACAGAGATTAACCAGGCCACTCTCTCTTACGGGAACGATAGCACCCTGTTAGGTTTGTGTGGTCTGTTTAGCTTATTAATAAATACTTTTTTTTTTTTCCTGATTGCATAGTATGTTTTGTAACTTGGAAAACACAGTAAAGTACCAAGAAGAAAAATCTGTCTTTTGCCCACTTACGAAGCAATATGCGTGAACACGTATTTTGTGAGTATACATGTATGTACATGGTGGTGGTTTAGTCACTAAGTTGTGGCCGACTCTTGCGACCACATGGACTGTAGCCCACCAGGCTCCTCTGTCCATGGGATTCTCCAGGCAAGAATATGGGAGTGGGTTGCCATTTCCTTCTCCAGGGGATCTTTCCCACCCAGGAATTGAACCTGGGTCTCCTATATTTCAGGCAGATTCTTTACCAACTGAGCTATGAGGGAATTTCCTATGTATGTACATATGTTTATATATATATATTTTGAGTCATATTGTGGACACTTTTCTCAGTCACTTTTTTTCTACTTCATACATGGTGAACATTTTTTCCTGTCAGTAAAATATTTTGCTTCATGATTTTTAATGGTGGGGTATATAGAGTATTCCATTGAACAGAAAGGCCCTGTTTAATTTAACCAGTGCCTTTCTATCATAACTAACCTCGTAGCACAGATGAGACTTGGTGAGCCTACCTTTTCTAAATGCTCCATATATTAATAAATGCTGTCCATTTATCACAAGCGTATCATACCAGGTTCTTCTTGCTTATGATACCCAGGATCTTCATGCCCACTGAAATCTGGCATAGATCCATTTATTTGTTAAAGTAAATGGAAGTCATCATCTAGATTGCATTGACCTGTTGAAGCTAAAAAATCAAGCCCTTCAAGTTACTTGAGAAGGTCAGAAGGAAAATGTTTCGTTATAGGGCTTTATAGCTAACATTCTCACAGCTTAGGGCAATGGGGTAGGGAATATTTTCATAGAAATATTTCTCTTTTAGAGATTTTTTTTTTTTTTCAGATAAAGAAGGCTTGTGTAATTCGGGAAGAGTTATTTCATAGGAAATTAAATCTTTGTAAATCCTCTATCACATTTCCACACTTGCCAGTTCTCTGGCAAATGATGGCTTTTGAGTGGTTCAGAAAGGGTTTCTTAAAAGGGAACAATTGTATATTTTATACATATTCTTTTTATTTTTGAATTGAGTATGTAAGAGAAACTTATGTTTTCTCTTTGTATTTGTCTGTAGTGATATTGCTGGTTCTCAGACTTGAAATAGTGATTACTTGTAATGATTTTTTAAAATTTCACCTGATGAAAATGTTTTCTTGGACGTTATGAATGGCTCCAAAGAACTTTAAAAGCCCAACCAGTGATGTTGGCCAGGCACTTAGAGATCAGTAGTTGTTACGTCTTGGTTTGGTGTGCCTAGTGGTGTCTACTCATGTTGTGTGCTTGGGAACCATGAAAGAATTTTCTTTTCAAGTCTTAGTGCATCATTTTCCCCAACATTGATCAAAGGATGGAACACTAGTATTGTATACGTAGCCAGGGTATTCATAACTGTCTTACATTCTTAATCTTTTGGCTATTTGGTTGAAATATATCTACGCCTCTTAAATATTGAAAGCATAATATCTTTTAACCTACAACTGCAGAGTTAAAATGAATTTTATGTGAAATATTTAGTTGTGGACCACATCTTCAGCTTTTTATATGCCACAGTGGTCTTGTTTTTTTCCCTTCCATTGTCTGATAGTGAGGTCATTTTCAGTCCTCTGAGAAATTCTATTCCCAGCCAGATGCGGCTCATATATTAAAAGTAGCACCTGTGGCTAATATCACAGCAGCTTACCATAAATTTACATGGTAACTAGGATTATATCTGTCAAGACTGTTAAAAAACATCTAGATTTAATTTGATTTCCAGTATTGTAGAAGCTATCCAACATTTTGCTTCATAACTATATTTTAAAAGTTAAAAATCACTCCATTGTTAAGTTTTATAGCACTCCTAGTGCCCATTAAGTTGATTTGTTCAATGGAGGTCAGAGTAAAGCAACTTGGCTACATTAAGATCGGAAACCAACCCATTTGTGACAAATTTAGTCCTTTCGTGTGAATCTTCTCAGCGTCTCTGCGCTGATTGGATTCAGGTGTAGCTTATGTCAGTAGCATTTAACCTCAAAAGAATGAGCAATGTGATTGGCTTGTTGTAAATTATGGAGTATTTTGCCTTTGCTTGTTTAAATATAACTGTTGACTCTGGTGCCCGTGCGGACTCTGCTCCACTGCATCTGCCTCTAAACGAGTAGTTTGGTCTTAAAGACATCTTGGAAAATTGCGGTACATGCCCTCGCTTCTTTCCCTTCTTTATGTGACCCTTCCTAAACTGTTTTATTCCCCATTATCCTTTGAGTCATCTCCCACATGTTATGATTTGCACACCTGCAGTTATAAAATTATTTTGGGGTGTCATTATATCATGTTGTTCACCAACTTTCCAGCATTTATGAATACAATAATGATTCACTGTAAATCAAAATAATTTACAGGTTACAGAGAATCTGCTCCTACAAATAAGAATTGAATGATGAATTTCTTTAGTGTCCTCCCATTTGAACATGGGTCCTTAAAAAGAAACCCGTAACAACATATTTCTTTGTGTTTGTGAATTAAAGTGTAAGTTCAGCCTTCTGGACATTTGTTTTTAAGACTTGTAAACAAACATAAGCCAATTAAGAAATAAGCAACATCTCTTTCGGAATCAATAGTTGTAATTGCCTTAGTACTAATCTTGCTCCTGAGTGAGAGAATCCTAAGCATGGATTGCAGGTGTGGTGAAAGCACCTGGGCACAGGGGTCCCTGAGTGGGCGTGTCCGTGAGTGGGCGTGTCCGTGAGTGGGCGTGTCCCTGGGTGGGCGTGCCCATTTTAAGTTGAAACAGTGCAGGGGCAGTTTCTGCTCTGTTGGTAACCTTTCCGGAGGGAAGTCCATGAGCTTCTTTGAGCCTGAGCCTCACCAAGGAAGTGGAATGGTGGCCAAGAATTATTATGCTGAAAAGGTTGTGGTGATGGAAAAAATGATTAGGAGTGAAGATAAAATTATATATATTTAGTGTGTTACCAGGTGTAGTCAATCACATAACAGTATAAGAAAATACCTTAATGACCAATTCGGAAATATTTTTTTATGTGTGAATTACACATCTCTTTTTTAAGTTTTGTACTTGGGATAAATTTAGCTCCTATGGTGACTTAGGTGCTCTACTTAGGAATGTGGATTGCTGTTGTGTCTGTGGAGAGGAGGGTAAAATGGGTATGATGCCCAGCACCGCTCACTCACACAGCCTCTCTCGATTGCTTCCTCCCTACCTCCTTTACTTCCTGCCAGGTCTTTATGGTTGATTGTCTGCCCTCTTCCACCACACTGTAAGGTCCTTGAAGGGCTAGAGTCTAGGAAGGTGGTTGGTAAATGTACACAGTCCATACTTTCAGAAGCAGAGTATTAGGGAGATTCTGAATCTTCTAAGTATGTTGAAGGTTTTGTTTTCAGATCCAGTATGGAAAGCAGAAACATAATTTGGTAACTTGTTTTGCTGACCATGTTCTCAGCCTTCCATTGCAGTTAGTAGCACATGTATGATTTTGTTTCTAAAGGTTTCTGTGGACATTCTCAAGGGGATAGGAATCATGAGGTTGCTGGTGATGAGGCTACCCTTGCCATGTAGCCATCTTCAAGATTTCTGTATTTAGTCTGCAGAGGGCCCAGGAGCTGCATCTGTCCAATGGCCAGAGATGTAGCTTTAGAAGGCTGATTTTGAGAATAGAAATAAAACTTATTGTAGAAGACCTACTTGTTTTCATTGAGAAGTGCTGTTTCTCCTCAACTCAGAAATGAATTAAATCCTAAAATAATCAAGGAAGTGCACAGTGTCGACTTTTCTCACTCATTAATGCCATATTACCTTTAAGTGGTTTATATATGAGAGAAATGGCTAATTTAAAGCCAAATGAACCGGTTTTATAGCATTAAATATATATAAAGTACTTTCATATGCATTGGTTTATAAGGCAATATTTAGCTTGGTTCTTTCATAAGTAACAGCTCATTGGAAAATGAAAACTGTTATTAACTGCTTTTTTATTCAGAATTTTTTTAAGCCATGCAAAATAGTATCATGTAATTGGTTTTTCAGATTATAATATGTGAGTAAATTATCCATTTCTTATAATGAAATCCTCATTTGGCAAATTTTGGCTTTTATAATACAGTTGCTATTGGTGAACAGATATATTCATTTTACATGAAAAAAGTTTTCATTCATCATTTAAAAAATGCATGTAACTTTTCCTTCATAAATTATTAAAAATAAGTTTCATTTCACAAACAAGAACTTTGTTATAATGAGACCATGCTATAAATCTAATTTTGTAATATTCTGAGTCTGTAATTAAGAGTGAGTTCTGCTGGTAAATGTTGGGAAGAGGCAAAGAAGAAAGTTATAATACATTGCCTATTTACAAATTAACCATTACCTGCCAAAAGCACATCAGACCCACATAGCGGACATCCGCTAATCCAGTGGTTAGCCGTTCCGGGCTCTAATGCACACTGTTTTACACGTTAACGGTTTTGAAGTTCCAGGCCAAAGCTGACCTTTCACATGTGCTCCGTTCACAGTAGGAATCTCCACTCACTGCTTCCTGTCAGAATGGATTATGGTGACACAGCGCAGGGCTCACTTTGGCTGCAATTAAGTTTTTGATCAGAATTATTTCGTTCACAAACAATCACATTTGTTAAAATGTTACATCTGCCCTGAAAACCACTGGCAGCCTCTCAGTTTATCAGTGTGATGTGAATGTAATTCTTCATTTGTTTTTCATAAAATGGCAAGCCATCTTATGTTTTGTTTTTTTTTTCCTTTTGCTGGTTTTTGCCTTTCATTTCATTGGGTTTGGAAGGAAACTGTGTCTTGAAATTAGTATGAATCTGCTCGTAGACTTTGGGAATTTGAACGGTTTTGGTGCAGAACAAAATTATCCAGTTGAGCCAAGACTCAAATATTATTTCCAAAGATTGTTAGTGGTGGTTCTCTTGCTCACATGAGGAAACGTTTTAGCTCTTGAGTGTAGGGTTCGAGGTTTTGATTCTGGTCTGCAGTTCCTGGAGCACTCATGCCTGTGATGTCGCTGCCTTTTGGTGCTGATCGCCAGGAATGCTTCGAGCTCCATCACTACTGCCGTAGATGCTGGGCGCCAGAGTGAAATCAGAGGTGGCTGTCAGCCTTGTCTTTCGTGGTTCTTTGACTAGCTTTCAAAAGTCATTTTCTCACTAAGAAATGGCAATAGAGAGATACAGAAGTAGGTTTTTCCCTGAACTGACCATTTTATGTATAGTAGGGAGTGGGTATCAGTGGGATTTTGGAGTTTTATAGCTGATTTTCACTCTCTTTCGAGTGTTTGTCACCCTCTCGTGAACCTCCCACTTTGGAGAAGACTGTTTGCATGGTAGTTTTGTGTGTTGGGTGGGGTACTTTGGGAGCACATTGGATTAGAATTTGACTTAGACTGGAAATTAACCTTTGACTCATTTCTGTGTGAGGGTAGAGGCAGAAAAGTGGTGCTGAGTGGAGGTACTGTGGGGCGGAGGGGGAAGGAATAGGGTTAGGAGGCTGTGAACTCAAGGATATTTAAATGCTGTCTGAAATTCAAACATTTTGTTTGGAAGTTTTAATTACTTTAATATATACACACACACACACACACACATATGTATATTTAGAGTGCTTTTAAAGGAACTTATTACCAACTTTTAAAAATTGCAAAACCCAAACTATTCCCCATTTGTTTTGATGTAAACAAAGTCATTTCTTACTAACTCATAAAGTTACAAGTGGCAAAACAAAGGTGTTGCAACAAAAAGAAAAAAAAATCTCTTTATTTAGCTTTAATTTTTAAAGTTTTAAAAATAGAGCCTACCTGTATTTACAATAATTTGACTTTTATTTTCTCTCTTGTCAGATTTGTGAGCAGATTTTTCTTAAATTCATTATTATGTTTTTAGTCTTTCAAAAAACTTATTTGGAATATACCTAATCATATTTTCTGCTTAAAGGAAATATATTGGAAGAAAATACTCAATAGTACTGAATTTTGTGAGAAAACACCAACCTTGAACCTTCTAAAAAGGCATGTGTGTGTCTTTTCATTGTCATTAATCAGTATGGCCCTGCCTTCTTAGAAACTGGTACACAATAAGAAGGTGGCCAGGTGATTTTCTTATATTCAGGTTTTGGTTTTTGTTTCTTCTTCTTTTTTGAGATTCTGAAATTTTTAGAACCTTATGTCCATAACCTGTTAATGCCTAAATATGTGAGGGTCATCTTCTGGGTCATAGGAACCTTTACCATTTTTGAAAGGAGTTTTACCCACATCTGAGGCAGTCAGGAGAAAGTGATGCAGAGTGCCCCAGTCTGCCAAAACACAGAGACTACTTAAATCCTGTGCAGCATCTACCATGTGTCAGCACAACCTCTAGGCCTAAAACTTCCGGTGCATCTAAGGAAGGAAACAGAAACTCATAAGAAAAACAAACACACAAGAAGGTTCAAAATTCTCTGTGAAAGGCTGAGACAGGTATTTGTGACTTGGTGTCTGCTCTCACAATGTATGAAACCGAAAGATCAGTTGAACACTTAACTACCGTAAAGTTTTACTGGAGCTTGTAAAATCGCTTCTGCCTTCCCAAATAGGTCATTTATGCCAGACAGAGAGCTCTAGGTTCTTTCCTGACTACCATGAAGAAACAAACTCTCACTTCCTAAACAATATGGTTGCTGGCCTAGGAAAACCCCAGTCTGTGCAATGAGAAGAATCTTTTCTATGTTTTGTTAATCATCAGGGAACATAGCACTTAGCTCCTTATGCTGGTTGTCAAGTCACAAAGTGGGAGGAGCCCTGCCGCCCTGGTCCACCCTCTTCCTCCTGCAAGAGGAATCTAAGGCTGAGCGGGAGGGGGAGTGTACATTTTCCTTTCTGGGTCTTTCTGTATCACAGGACTTTTCAGGCACTTTCCCATAACATACTGCGTGAGTCCAGATAAGACTTAACGTTAAAGTAGCACACTTTTTTTTTGTAAAGAAAATGAATTCAGGCTAAAAATTGTAAGGCATGCTTTTCTGTGCCTTGGGGTTTCAGGCTCTGGCAACTCTGACCCTGTTAATCTCATGGAGGATGGCTGTTGGCGTTGCTCATTTCTCTCAGAACCACCCCCAGTTTATTTCTGGTCTCATGCCCACCCCCCATATTTACAGATGAGCGTATTTTTTTTTGTTTTACTATAACTCTGGATTTGCAACTGGCCATAATTCTGAAGATTTCCATGAAGAATACAGTAAGACTACCAGGTAGGCATGGCCCCAGGTTTTCCACTGGGTGCTTGGAGAAGATTAGGCAAACCAAGAGGGTAATGGAGACTTTAACTTCATTATGAAACTCTACCGATATTATAATTTTGAAAACTTAAGATGCAGATCATTTCAGAGCAGTACTCTGTTTTCTAAGCACTAAAAACAAAAACAGAGAGAGCTCTTTTGTATGCTGACTCCTGGGCCTTCTCTCTACCCCTCAATGAGTCCTCTCCTGGGCAGATTGGAAACTGTGTGAAAGTTGGGTAGTGGGAATTTTCCTGGTGGCCCAGTGGTTTGTGCTGTCACTGCCAAGGGGCTTTGGGAAACTAAGATCTCACAAGTCATACGGTGTGGCCAAAAAAAAAAAAAGAAGGTTGGGTGGTGTGCCCACAGTCACATGCATGGCTGGGAGAAATATTTGAGGATAAGACCTCAGGTCCCAGAGAAGTCTGCTCTGGGGATTGATCCTTCCACAGGGCACACTATTTTTCCTGTACAGCACAGTGACTCAGTTATACATATATATGCTTTCTTTTTCATAAATATTCCATTATAGTTTGTCACAGGATATTGAATGTAGTTCCCTAGGCTATACAGTAAGACCTTGTTGTTTATCCATTCTCTGTGTAATAGTTTGCATCTATTTAGTTTGCATAATCCCAAACTCCCAATCCATCCCTCTCCGACCCTCTTCCTCCTTGGCAAGCACAGGTCTGTTCTCTATGACTGTGACTCTTTCTGTTCTGTGGATAAGTTCTTATTTTATTTTTTTCATGGAAAAACTTTATTTTAAATATGGCAGCATTTGTGTCATATTTTAGATTTTACATTTAAGTAATATTATATTTATTTTTCTCTTTCTTCACTTAGTATGATAATCTCTAGGTCTGTCCATACTGCTGCAAATGGCATTATTTAATTCTTTTTTATGGCTGAGTAGTATTCCATCGCATGCTGCCGATATTGTAATTAGCTAATATTCTTTTTTGTTGAACTTCACTTTGTGTGTGAGGGCACTGTGCTGTGTGATTGGTACACATCATCTCCCTGTATCCAGATGGGGGAATCTCAGCCTAGGCAGGACGTGTAGCTTGCTCAAGATCTGGGTCTAGAACACAGGTTCTGAATTCTTGGATTGATATTCTTTCCATCTCATTGTATGCTTCTGTTACAGTAGATGTGTTTTTAAAATGTTCATTTCCTCTGCAAAACAGTTTTAAAATATGAATAAGTTAACCACACTTTATCTGTTTCCCTATTGATGGACATTTGTTTTTTCTGATGTTCATTACTACAGTGAGTTTTGTTAACAGGCATCCTTTTATTTCCTTGTGGACAGGTGTGAGAGTGTCCTTAAGGTATAGATCTAAAAATGAAATTGCTGGGACAACCTTCTGGTATACAGATTAATAAAAAATTAAGGTTCAGGATTGTGTGAAGGACAGGACTTGGAGACATTCACATATAAGCCCAGTGGCAAGGCTGTTTGTCATTAAAGAACCCCACCCATACATGAAGCCAGTGAAATCTGTAGTGATCTAAGCCCTTAAGACCTCAGAGCAGTAGGAGCTGATTTTGAAGTGGCTCTGGAAATCTGGGGAAGGTGTGCATAAGGTGCCAAGATAGAGCACAAGTGGGGCCTCAGTCCACGTACTGAGTACTTTAGGGTGGAAAAGATCCACTTTTAACCGAAATTCACTGTTGAGAGCACTAACTTGGAATGTCATCCATGATACTGCAGATTTGTAACTTGCTACCTTACTTGTTTATAAATGTGCAAAGGTTAGGTTTAAACTCGTTATTTTATAAATGTCTATTGCCTGAAAAACGATATTCCAAAAGGATATTTTCCCTTTAATTTCTCAAATCAAAAAGCTCCAGATTGTGATAAAAATGTAACTACTTGCTGTCTCCTTTGCTCTGCAGATATGCGTGGCTGAGACTGAAAAATGGCGCTAGTCAGGTCGGTTAGCTTCTGCACATTCGGGAACGGGTGGACTTAAACTAGGATGTAGTGTGGACTTCAGTGGAGCTGGGGTTGGGATGCAGATGCTGAGTATCTGCTAGTGCTGTCTTACCCAGCTGTGTTTAAGTAATCTCATTGCTTTCAGTGGAAGAATCCTATTTTACTCTGGTCTTCATGGGCAAAGATAATTATATATATTTGCCTGGGTAAGCAAATCGATCAACTTGTAATAAAGTGTATCAGACCATTTCTTTGGCAGGACCAACCAGAACAGTTTGTGAAGCAGAGCTGTTTCCAATGGAGCATGGAAAGCTTTGAAAATTCTCAGTAATAGCAGAAAGCAATATTTGAAACCACCCTTAAACAATTGTTTGTTTTCCTCTTTCCTAACCAAGTTTATAAAAATTTGGTCAGACAGGCGTTTTGTTTTGATTTAAAATATTTTCAGTGAATTGTTATCTGCCGAATGCACATGTGTTCCTGCACTTTTTCTTTCATGACTGAAATTTAAACCCTTCCCTGAAGTCCCCCTGAAAACCTCACTCTGCCCAGTAAGGTTTGCTTATGGGAGGAGGGTGAAGGGATTGGGACCCTGGAGAAAGCTTGCTATTTGAAATCTGCCTGTGCAGTTGTGTACTAGAAATGGCTGTGGTTCGTGCCATAAGGGCTCTTTGTCTTTCTCCTCTACCAAGATTCCTCACCCCCGAAGGACGTTGGTTAATGCGGGCATTTCACTTCGGTTAATCAGATCATGAGTGCCTGTGAGCATGGCAAGAGGCATGATTGAAGCATTTATAAAAAGTTGGCTCATAGTAAGCCACATAATTTGTTTTAAAGAATTACCTCTTCAGTGACATTATATATATTGGGGAAAAAAAAGCCCAAAGATTGTGGTTTATAACACCACACCTGGTCCACATTGTACTGGATGAATCCATATTTGCTTCGCTGTAAATGATTTTGAGGGTGGAATTCTTGGATTGTTTTGTGTCTTGTAAGCCCTTGACATTGTACTGGTACCTGTGTGCACACAAACCTCCTGACATGGGAAAGGCCAGCTCAGCCTTCCACTGAAATGCAGGTTGGCTGCATTTATTCTGCATGTTCTTAGAATGAGGAAATGATATGACAATAAACAGAAATGCCCTTGCTGAAGAGAGAAGGGAAGCTGGTGTTTATCTGGTCAGGTGGTTTAGATTAGCCATGATGCGGCTCTGTATTATGTTACTTTAAATCATTGTGTCCCAACAGGACATAAATTATGAAGATTGTTACAGTATGTTTCATCCTATGTAAGATCAACAAATTGGAATAATTTTTTTATAGGAAAATCACAGTGCTTTTTGGCAAGGCTATTGAAGCCTTTAATTTGACTTGAGTATTTCTCAAATATTATTGCCTAATATATAAAGTATGATTTGCATAAGGTATGAAATAATAAACTTTTAAAAACAAAAGGGAAGAAATTCTCTTTAGCAGTTGCATCAAATGGCGAAGTGCTCTCACTCCATCGGGATCCGTATGCTTTCTTTGTCCTCGTGTCTTAAAGCCAGTTTGTGGTCCTTTCCTCTGACGTGATTGTGAGTGGGATCGTGAGCGCAGGTCTTGGTGCAGAGATGAAGCTTTGCTGTGTGCTGCCTGCCTGCCAGCCTTCACCTGCACAGAGAAGGCAACTGCTCTGGGGTGGAACTGTATGGGAGCCTGCTCTAAGGTGGAGAAAAACTTTCCCACTTACATACGTCCAGGAAAACAAACCTTTTTTTTCTTTTTTCCTTTCAGGACTTTGTGGATTAGTAAAAAAAAAAAAAAAAAGGCAAAAACCAACCCAAACCTCAAAACTGTACTTGATCAACAACTAAAGTTAAGGTAATTTATGTAAGAATATTACAAAAAGAATTGATTTAAGTAAGCATTTATTCTTTTAAATAATTCTCATTACTGGTTTTCTGAGTTAGTCGCCTTATTTGTGAATTTTAAACAAGAAACGGTTTTTCGTTTGTATTCGGGACGCATCTAAATTTATTTGGCCACACAGGACAAATTTTCTAGATTAAAAAAATGGCATGAAATTACTTGGTGTGGGATTTAAACAAATTGGAGCTTTTTCAGTGTCCCACAGTAGCACATTTTCTACATGTTCTTATCAGACCTCCTTACACTGAGAGTGAGCTTAAGAAGTAGTAGAGCCTCTGGTTTACAGAGACTGGGAGAGGTGAGACAGATTAAGGATTTGCTTGAGGCCATAGAATGAGGCAGAGCTGGGGTTAGAACTTTTTGGAATATGATGACACCTGGGCCCCCCTCCCACCCCCCACCGTCTGACTCCCCAACAGACCTTGTGATCTTTTGATGCCAAAAATAGGATAAGTGCTAAGTTTTTTCTACTTTTTGTGCCTCAGACCTTGATATTTTTCTTTTAATTCTTTAGTAATACTGTTTAGAACATAAAACTGAAAAAGTCCCTAGTTTCATCAATAAGGGTAGGAATAGAGCTCTCCTTAAGCCTCATCATAACAGATTGAGGATAAACTCGAGTATACTTGTGGTTTGCTTCAGCTCAATGTCTGAAGACTGACAAGTTCATGGACCTTTCCAAGTTCATAACCTGTGTGTGCACTTTGAAACAAATAAATACAGACGACTTATGGGATGGTCTCTATCTGCACCGGCTTCTTCAGGATTGGCATCGTTTTCTGAGATGTGGGTCTGGCAGACTGTTTTCTCCCGGTGATTCATTGCAGCCGTCTATCACTGGATGTCCTCTGTGGAATGATCAGGATGTCTGATGGGGCTTGAATAGTTGGGTGATATATTTTTCCTACAGAAAATATTGGCAAGTGTTGCTGAAACTGTACTTAAAAACTCTTACAAGGAGACTTGATTCTGTTTAAAAATAGTGAAAGAAAGGATAAGTATGAATTCACTGATGCTGTACAGACCTTTTTATACCATCGGATATTTTGTGATGTGAAGTGGAATGAGACTGTTTTACAAAATGTATACTGCTTGTAGAAAATGTATTTACTGTACCATTAAGCCAGATTAGATACTACTTTGTTTCTTTAAAATACTTTTTGAGTGCTCCCACCCCCAGATGGTGGGGGATCGGGTGTTCTTTTTGCCCTGAGCCCTTATTTTCTTCCTTTACCCTTTTGGTTATTGTTACTGGATCTTGACTTTCAGATTAATTTAACACATCCAGTTTGGGCAGAAAGAAACCTTTTCACCTTTTCTCTCTTTCTCTTTTTAAAATTAAGTGCATATATATAAAAAATAAGGCAAGGAAGTTTCCTATCAGATATAAACTGGAATTATATCGTGTAAGTACTAGTTGCATCTATTAAAAGGAAACAGTTGATTATAAAGAAGAAAAGATAGGGAATAAACTGCTATTTTGCATATTATTCCATTAAAAAAAATGTATTTGGCCAGATACTCCCCATATATGGTTTGGATGCATGACATTGAAGCCTAGGGATATTTTTTCTATATAAATTTGAATTTTTATAAATTTTATGATGATCACAGTGTAAAGGAGTGTAAATTGTAATTCTCAAAGGGTTGCTAAAACAAAACAAAAACTTTGGTAGTCCTTGCCATACTCGCCCTTTATAAGACTCCTGAAAGCTAACAAATATGGATTATCAGCAGATTAGGGAAGAAAACCTCCAAAAGAACTTTTCTGAAGCAATTGATTGGCAATAATGAATAGCAGCAGTCAACAGCAAGGCATCAAAAGTTATTTTGACGTTGGTGAACTTGGTGTAAATGACTTCTCGAGTGATTTTGAAACCATTGTTTCTCCTGATTCCAGGAGAGCAAAACTAATGGATTGTGAGAAATTCTAGAGGAAACTAATCAGACTGAGCTGTTTGTCTGCCCAGTAGTAGCTACTGATGACATGGGGACATATGATTTAAATATACGTGCAGAGGAATTCGGAAATGAATGGTGTCTTTTCAGGGAAAAAGTATTCTCAGTGAGTGATCGTCTTGGTCAGAATGTCTTTTTGGCACAGAGAGAGCTGTGTGAAGTCTAACTATTGTAGTTAGAGAACGTTCACTGAAAATAGAACAGAAACGAAGGGCTCTTAGGTAAAATTGTGTGTACAGGTGTTTATGTTGCTTATCTCCGCTGCCTTGAGAAGAGTGGATTCATGCTAGTGGACCTCTGTCAAACAGTCATCTCCCTAGCCTGGGAATTCAGGAGGTGTTTACCAATGTAATTATAAATCCTAATTCTGCAAAGAAAACTGTTTTGTACCTTGTGTTTTCATTTAACGGTATGTATTGAAGGTAGTACTGTGTAATTAGCTAAAAGAGCTGCCTTATTTTTTCCAAATGGCTGTTTAAGATATTATGATTATTGCAAAAAAAAGGTGACTGAGGAACTTATTTTTAAGGCTCTAAAAATATTATGGTTCTGTGAGTACAGCTTTCGAAGGTAATATTTAGAAGTATGTGCTCTCTCACAGGTGGTGTACTTATTACCAACAGCTGAAAGGGCACTAATTCAGCCTAGGGCACAGCAGAGCGTCTGCTCATTCAGTAGCTTGTGGACATTGTCTTAAGAGCCTGGGGAAGCCGGTTTAATTTCAGAGTTGGATATTCTTGGGTGGGTTATTGGGAATGTTGGGCTCTGCAGTGGCTCATGTAAAAGGCAGGTAGACTAGAGGCCCCGTGTTGGTGGGGGTTGTCTGCCCCAGACGCACACATGCTGGACTGCCTAGGGAATGGTCCTCAGGTAAGGCCTTTCGTTTGGCTTCTCAGGGAGATGTGAGTCACCTGCTTGGCTAAGATGCTTCCTGACAGATTGCCAGTTCCACTGGAAATCTTCTTTTGAGGGTACCCACGTAGAGAAATAGTTTTAAATATGTTGCTGGTTTTCTCAGCCTTGCAAAGATGAATTTCTTTGGTCTTTCTATTGTTCTTGTACTGAGTTTGAAAAGAAATCCTTCCCTTCCAGAGTCTAGGCACTATAATGTTGAAGTGTTGGTGGTGATGATAATTAATAATAGCGTTAACTGAGCACCTAGTAGAATGCCTGTCATACTGTAAAGTCTGCTACATGAGGTGTCGCCTTTTTACATATGGGAAAACTGAGGCTCATTTCACATGTTAAGTAATTTCTCTGAGGTCAAATAACTAGTGAACAAAAGAGCTAGACTTGAACCTAGGTCTCTGACCCTGAAGTTTCTGCAGTTGACCACTGTGTCAACATACCAGTGACAGTTTGGAGGAGAAAAACATGATCAAATACATCTTTGGTTGGATCTGCTCTGCACATTTCTTGTGTTGTTAATTGAGAATATTCTTCTGTTGCCTGCAGATTAAGATCTGGTGTTCTCTTTGCAGCAACTAGAATAGTTGCCCATGTTTTTCAGAGAAAGTCATTGTGAGACATGAAGTCATATTCTAGGGCAAAGAATGCCTTCCTTGGTGTACCAAGCAATGTTTATGTGGTTGATCAGTCATCAACACCAAGAGAAGGTCCTGTCCTGTGACATGTGCGTGCTTGGCAATGATCTTGCTCTGCATTTTGCTTAATAATTTTCATTATTTTTAATTAAAGTTGAAGAAGTGCAGACTCTAGCTAAAATTAAGGTAGGTTGTGTTGCCGGAATCTGGTAATTACTTTAATTGATCACAAGATAGTTTCCTTGATCACCAATTAGACTAAATTGCCGATCATGTTTCAAGACGTGAAGAAATGCCCGAACTGATTTATGTAATAGTGTTTTCATTTCTAATCAGACATAAATATCGTTTCCTTCCATAGCAATTGTATTTTATTAAAAAAAAAAAAGGGTTATAGGCCTACAAACATGAAGGTGATTCATAAACAATAGAGTTCTAATTCATTGAATTAGTAAAGGAAGTATTTAGAGGCTTAATGGAGATTGTACTGGGGAAATTACTTTGGAGTTGCTGGTGCTCATTTTCTTAGTGGGAGATGTGTTCTTTTTTAGTGTGTAATTAAAATAGTCTATAATCAAAATATAAAAGGCAGCTGACTTAAAGAACATATCAAAGAGAATTGCTCTGAGTAATGACAGATTCATATTGTAAATATGTGCTAGAAGTTAAGTCTTAGAACTTTAATAAATCATACATGTTATTTGGACTGAAGCTGATGCTGTTAAACATTTCACAGATCAATACAGGGTTTTGTTTCAGTTTTGTGCATCTGATAGTCTTTCATATTTTCATGGAGTAAACTGAAACAAAAGGAACTTTAAGAAAAATTAAGGTTCCCAAAGAATACTTGATTTGGGGGTTCATGGAAAAATCTTTTAATTGCTGATGGTTTGGAGATTTCCAAATGACAAACTCCATTGGCCCGATTTACTGTGATTGTAATGCTTACATTCCTTAAAATGGCAGAGTGACTTAAAAAGTCATACTTCATCATGCATTCATGGACTTGTTCATAAAATGTTTGTAATTTGCAATAGAGGAAAGACTGAAACCATTATCAGCCATTATATGCTATTTGTTGGACATATGTTTGTTTGAAATGGCCGTGGCTCAACAGAATATGGCTCATAGACAAACTATGCTGTAAATTGGCACTAAAAACCCACCTAAACAGGTAGGCATATGTTAAGAAGTTAATGTGAGCCAAAATATTTTAATATGAACCAGGTTACATACATTGCAGGATCCCAGTTCCCTTTACAGTGAGACCTTCATTTGCATGGTTTCCTCATTTTTTCCCTACCCAGCTTTAAAAATAGGTCATGTATATATTGGTTCAAAAGTTAAAAGGGACCAAAGAGTATAGTAAGCCTCTTCCTCTTCCTATTTCTGATTCTTAACCATCCAGTTCTCCCTCTCCCCAACCCCCATCACTCACTGTTAGCTGATCCTTATGTATATCATTCCAGAGATGTTAATTCACGTGGTTTCTTTTCTTTCCTTTTCATACAACTTATAGACTATTGTTACCCATTTTTTTCTTATTTAATAATATATCTTGGAGGTATTTCTAGTCAGAGGATAAATAGTTTTCTCCTTCTTCTTAATGGCTACGTAGTATTCCAGTGAATAAATATACCGTGAAATATAGTTTAGTCAGTTCTTTATTGATGGACATGTGGCTCTTTCAGCCCTGTCACTGTTAAAGACTGTGTTGCAGTGACCATTCTTGTAATTTTTGTATGGGTATGTCTGCAGGAAAAATTCCTAGAAGTGGAATTGCTTGGCTGAAAGGCATAATCCTATTTTCCTAAGGGCATAGGCATTTTTAATTTTGATCTTGTCATGTTCTCTTCCATAGTGATTATTGTATTAATTTATTTTCACCAAAAATATATGGAAGTGCCTTTTCTCCTGTACCTTCACTAGCAGAATATTATCAAACTTTTTGATCTTTGCCAAACAAGAGATTTAACTTAGTTCCCCACACCCTGACTTTTTGAGATAAAATTGACAAATAACTTAGTTTTAATTTGTACTTCCATATATGGGGTTAGGCAATTTTTATGTTTAAAAACTATTTGATTTCTTTTCTGTTAGCTATTATGTCCTTACCCATTAAAAAAAATTGCATGTTTGGTCTTTTTCTTATTCATCAGATCTCTCTACATGCTGAGGAAATGTGTACTGCAAATAAAGTTTGTTGTTTGTCTTTTAATTTGTTTGTTGATTTTTATTGTCATACAGAAAAACATTTAATGTAGTAATCTTTTTTTAAGTAGTGGTTTAAAGTTTTCTGCATGTAGAATTTATGCATTTCTTGTTAAGCTTTACTTTTAGATAATTTTTGGTGCCATTTTAGGTGGGAACTTTTCTTATAGTATCTTTGCTAATTCATTGTTTTTATAAGAAGACTATTGACTTTTGTGGGGGTGGGGTCTTGTTTATTTTCTACTTCGGTGGGAATTCTTCCAGTGTTTCCTTGTTAAGAAAGATGTTGCCTTTTGAACTGAGAATATATTCTCTCATTTAAGGAGCCCATATGTTTTTATTTCATTAAGAGTTTTCATGCATAAAAAATATTGAATGTATCAAATATCTTTTTAGAATTTATAGAAGTCATATATAATTTTTCTCTTTTGACTTATTAGTATGGTAAATCATATTAACAGGTCCCCAATATTGAACTATCCTTGCATTCTTGAAAAAAATCCTATTTGCTCATGGTGTTTTGTTCCAGTGTACTCAAAGTTTTATTTATTAGGATTTCAATTAATATGAAATCTATAGTTTCATTATTATGTACTATCTATGTGAGAATTTGGAGACTGTTATTATAGGTTAGGGAAGTAATCTGGAAATATCCTTCTTTTTCTTTGCTCTGGAATAGTTTAATCAGTATTAGAGTTAACTGTTCCATATAGGTTTGGTAGAATTCCTCTGTGAAATGATTGGGAAGGGTTACATTTGGGTGTTACTCTTAGACACATTTCTCTTTTACAGTTATTTAATTAATTTTTTTCTCTTCTAAAGTCAATTTTGATCATTTTTCTGTCTCAGAGAACTATCTTATGTTTTAAAGTTTATTTGTATCAACTTTGTTTAAAAATCATTTTTTGTATGTTTTAAAATTTTTCTTGTAATTGTAGTTACTTCCCCATTCTCATCCCTTTACCATACAGTTTTAGTACATATTATTTTTTAGTTCTAGTGCTTATGTTTTACACCTTTAAATATACATGTATCTTTAACATTTGATATTTCAGCTTTTAAAGATTTTTTTAAACTTTCATTTACCTTCCCTATTTCTATTTCTTTCAACTCTTTAAAATATTTATTTATTTGGCTATGTTGGGTCTTAGTTATGGCTGCTGCTGCTGCTGCCAAGTCGCTTCAGTCGTGTCCGACTCTGTGCGACCCCATAGACAGCAGCCCACCAGGCTCCCCCGTCCCTGGGATTCTCCAGGCAAGAACACTGGAGTGGGTTGCCATTTCCTTCTCCAGTGCATGAAAGTGAAAAGTGAAAGTGAAGTCACTCAGTCTACTGAGTCACTGCAGCCTACCAGACTCCTCCATCCATGGGATTTTCCAGGAAGAGTACTGGAGTGGGCTGCCATCGCCTTCTCCACTTAGTTGTGGCATGTGGGGTCTTTTGTTGTGGTGCATGGGCTCTCTGGTTGTGGTGCATGGGCTCTGGGATATATGGACTTAGTTGCTCCATGACATGTGGGGTCTTAGTTCCCAGACCAGGGGTTGAAGCAGTGTCCGCTACATTGCAAGGCAGATTCTTAACCACTGGACTGCCAGGGAAAACTATTAAAATAATAGTTTATAACATTTATATTTTATTCTGTAAGTATAAACCCCCACAGTTGTTTTAAATGTATTTCTAGAGCTGAGTGAATTTATTACTCATTGCCAATACTTTTGGTATAGTTTCTCCATTAAACTCTTAGTTACATATATTTCATCCTTTAATAAAAATTTCCTCAAGAAGGGTGAATGGAAATTATTCCCTGAGTTACTGCATTTAAAAAACATATGTCCTCTGCATTAATTTCAAGCAATGGTTTAGCTGGGTATAAAATTCTTCACACTTTGATTTCCTAAAGTCGTTATAGGCATTGCTCCTCTGGCTTGTGTGTTGAATTTGATATGTGGAAGTTTAAAGTCAGTAAGATTCTTTTCATCATTATAGGTGAATTGATCTTTTTGACTAGATGCCAAAAGGATTCTTTAAATCTTCATAGTTCATTAACTTTACTAGAATGTATGGAAATGGATGAATTCTTAGTCTATGGATTTAAATTTTTTCTTTTTGGAAGTTTTTCTTGAATTAAATCTCCAGGGTTTTTCTTTTTTCTTTCTTTTTTTTTTTTAAGTTGTTCTTTTATTGACAACAGTTATCTATAAGTTAAATATACTTCATTTTCTGTACTTACTATTTTCTAGTTCTTATTGACTCTAGTTGATTTCTAGTTCGTCTGTCCATTTTCTCAGTCCTGTTCTCTAAACTTATTAATTGCTGGTGTCTATTCTGCCTTGGCCTGTTAGCAACTTTCTTTGATGGAATGGTTTTAGAAAGCCTGTGCATTTAGCTAGCTCAAGGCCTTTAGATTCCAAGTGGCATCCTGGTAACAAGTAGCTACGGCTATAAAAATAAATCTTTGAAAGAAGAGACAGATGCTTTTCACGATTTGCCAAGTCTGCTGTTTAGTCATATTCCTTCTTTATTATATTCCAGATAATCAGAATTCCCCTTTGAAGTTTTTCTTTTTCCCTCTCCTTACATACTCATCTAACTTCCTTGCAAAAATTCTTTTACTTTAATTTGAATGTGTACTGATATAGATGTTTTTAATTTGTAGATTTAAAAATAAATATTTGGAGGATTATTTGGTTCTGTTATAAGGAAGAAAAATTATGGAATTATCTTTTTGCTCCCAGAGAAGATTGAATATTCTTTTCCTAAGGAAGAATTAGGAGCAAATCCTGTGTAAATAGTTTATTAGGCTTTGTGATGTTTTATTGAATGTAAATATTAGGTGACAGTTGAAGGGAAATATGTAAAAGGAAGGAAAATGCAAATTTGGAGAATCTTTGGATGTGCCTTTTTTCTTTTAAGCATTGTATATAGATAGGGTAGATGCTTTTTCTTTGATCAGTATACCTCTAATGATATGGCTGTTCTCTTATAAGTCATATTTTTGATGGAATAGATTTTGCTACTATGCTGATAGCATGCTGGGTGGTCAGAGATTTGAGGATCACTTCTGACCATGTTCAGATCAGACACTCATTCAGTCCATTTGGCTCTTGGGAATGTTAAAGTATTCTAAGCATCACTTTGGACCTTTTTGGATGGCTTTGTTCAAAGAAATTGTGGCAACAGGGCTTAAAAACTTGGACAGTGACCCACTGTGCCACCTGATTTCTTATTATTCACTAGTTTTCCCCAGTCAGTGTGCCTCAGAATGTTATCCCACAGTGTGTTATTCGTCTGATATATGTGTGTCAGTTTCTGTTTAAGGCCCATGGGAAAATGCGAGGGCCATTCTTCCTAGAGACAGCAACTAGAATCTTAGGTTCTCAAGACAATGGGAGGGCTTTTTACTTATCGTTATGTTTTGTAAGGTTTGTGGTGTGCATTTGGCCAGAAGCTGTAGTGGTAGCATTGTGTGCATTAGTAATCTCTGACTCTGTGCCAGGTGCTGTGCTGAGTAATTTTATATCCCCATCTCTTTTTAAAAAATTAAAATAATTACATGAGCTTTTTATTATTATCCCCATTTTACTGAAGAAAATTGAGGCTCAGAGTTAAATCACATGACAATTGAGTAATAGAATTGGGATTTGAATCCCTGGCTCCCTGGCTCAAAAATCCATGTCCTTAATGTCTGTATTACTGTCTCTCAGGGGTGGTGATATGATTGTAAATCTTCTAAAGCTAAATGAGAATAAGGCATTAGAAGCAAGCAGAGTAAAAATTCTCATAATAATTTAGTACAGGTTTACTCTGTTTTAATAGTTAAAACAAACTTTCTCATTCGACTCACCCCTTCCGCCTCACATAATATGGAGAATCAGATTGAAATAAGAAGGGGTGGGAGAGTGAATATTGTTTGTCCACTGATAAGTCCATGCATGGTTAAGTGGATTTTTCTTGAACTTCCTTCCTTTTCTTAGTAGGGAAAACCTTCAGGCATTAAGTGTCAAAATGGAAATCTTTATCCTGAATGAAATCGATTGTGAGATAAGAACCATTATGAATGACAGAACTGTTTGAAAATGACATCTTCCATATTTCTGTTAACTTGGAAATGTGCTCCTATGTCATTTGGTGATTCGAAAAAACATAGCCCAACTAACATCAGATTGGTTTTTCTGGATAGGGGTAAAGAAGTTAAATATTTATATGGCTGTGATGGGTACTGCCCTGTGAATTCCACTGTAACTTTATAATTTGCCATTACCTTAGAGCCTTACCAAGTATTTCTGCCTTCTGGACACGAAAGAGACAAACTCTTCTATTGTTTGCAATTACCCTCATAAAAATTTGAAAGTAAGCAAAGCAAGCAAAAAAAAAAAAAAAAAAATTTTTTCTTTCCTCTCAGGACAGGTTTGCCTTCTGCTTAACAAAATTAGGTTTGCACTTTCCCAGTGGTATGAAGTCAGTGCCCTGCAGGTCCCCACTCAGGCCTGTGGCTGACTCTGCAGCCGTCTGCCCCAAGCGGAGTGTTTTCTCTTCGAAATGGCAGTGCTAGGCAGTAGCGAGAAGATCCTAAGCAGGCAAGCCCTTCTTTTCTGTTCCACTCTGGGTGTCAGTGAAAATAGTCTCTCATCCCCTTCTGTCCTGCCTGGGGGATGGGATGGTGGTTCACTTCTACCAGAGCTTTCGCTTAAGACACACTCTCACATTTTCCCGTAGTCTTTGTGGTCAGTACCTTAGCAACCCAGTCACTAAAAACAAAAGGAGCAGTGCTGCAGGAAAAGAGACTGCTAAGATTTGGGGCCAGGTACACTGGCCCCATTTGAGAGCCAGGACACTGAGTGGAAGGGAAATTATTCCCTGTTTTATAGAGTCTCATCCTGAGGACAGTTAAACAGTCCAGACAGGTCATTGGGTGAGACCAATTTCCCGGTTTGTTTATTTGAGCCTGAGTGTTTTTCACATACAGCAGCAGGTCACAGTCCTGCTACACTGCTATCCCACCTCTGTGGAGAGCACTCCCTTTTATTATTGCTTCTCTAGGCTTTCCTAACCCTGTCTTTATCGGGTTGCTCTGGGGTCCCTCTCAGGGGGGCACGGGCAGTGTCAGTCATCACTTTTGACTTCGTCTTATGCAGGCCTTTGGCTTTATGTCCCGAGTTGCCCTACAAGCAGAGAAGATGAATCACCACCCGGAATGGTTCAATGTGTACAACAAGGTAACTGAATTGCCTTATTTTGGGATCACCTTAATTTTGGAGTTAAGAAACTTCTTTCTTACTTGCTTGTCATCCTGTGCAGCTAAGTGTCATTCATTGTGCTTAGGAAAATACTCTCTTATTCTTTCTCTCAGAATCCCTGTGTATTATTGCAAATTAGTAACAAATTTCAGATTACTCAAAAGAACAATGACTAAGTTCCTTATTTTCATGCTTGTCTTCTACTGAAACTATGAAAAACAGGCCAAATTAGACTCCTGAATTAAGCTTGAATATCAGTCATGTAGATAACATTTTTTAAACCCTCTTAAGGTAAATTATTGAAAGAAATGGTAGCAAATCAGAAAGATATGTTTTTTTTTAATCTCATTGAAATCAATTTGTTCAAGTAAATTCTCTATTCTCAATTGGAACTGATTTTCGTAACAGCAGGGGGCACAGTGAGAAGACTCATGCTTGCCCCCGAAGTATCCTTACCTTCATGGTTATGCCATGTGAAATTTCTTATCGTCTGCTTTCTGTGAGGTTCTATAGTCTCTTGAAAGTCCTCTTTAAAAAAATAAAATTTCATATTTTTGTGATTTATTGCAGTAATTCAGAGGATGCAGGTACCAGCATAAGCTTTTATTTCCTAGTTGCCTTTCTTTACCCATAATTTTGCTTTTGCTTACTAATTGGTTTGTCAAGAGGCAACAGTCTGTTCTTCCACTGCCCTCCCCAACTTCTCTAATTTGGAAATGGGCTTTTTTTTTTAACATGGTTGCTAAGGTATTACATTTGATAGCTTAGTTTTTCTCAGTGGCCTGAAAAGAGTGTAATTAAAGTAATGGGAGTTAAAATGGAACTTCAATCTCTCTCTCTCTCTTTTCCCCCAAGAGTCAAGATTTGAGATTCTGGCAGCTCATTTGCCCTTATGAGAGAACCTTTTTATCCCTGGGTGGCTGCTGAGCTCAGCCTGGAGTTTACTGGGTTTTGGAAATGCATTGCTTATTCATAATGTAGTATTTTCTAAATCATTTAATCTCCCCAGTTCTCAAAGATAAATACTGAGTAATAGATTGATTTCTGAACCACCAAAGGAGAGTACCATGAATTGCAGCTCAGGGTTTTAAAAACTGTTTCTCTTTTTCTTAGGTCCAGATAACGCTCACATCGCATGACTGTGGCGGACTGACCAAAAGAGATGTGAAACTGGCCAAGTTCATTGAAAAAGCAGCTGCTTCTGTGTGACTCCTTCTAAAATGCATGTAGAATCTTACATACACATCTAGCTGCAATGGACTTTGAAGGCAATTTACATGAATAAATTAAGTTATAAATTTAGTTCACCTTTTGAACTATCACATTTTGTAAAATCAGTGCTTAAATAAAAATGATTTAAACTTGAGGCTGAGGTATTTTTCATTATATCTAATCACATATATAAGGTAAATCAACCCAGGTAATTCTATTAATATTTAAAAAGACAAGTAGCATTCTTAGAGAATAGAAATGGATATGCAGGAGCATTCTCATATCTGGAGGATTCTCATTCTCATTCCCATTATTCATATGGGCGAGCATTTTATATCCCAGAAATTCAAGTGATTATGGTGACTTTACAAATGCATTGTATTGGAAAGCAGTTGTAAGGTAGAAAAAGAACGATGAACTCAATAGGTAAAGGGTTTTAACTGTATGTAAGGGTTCTCGTGACACTAAAGTTGATTTGGAGTTTACCTGTTGTTGCTACTTAAGTAGTTAATTAAGTTATAGAGATTACATAAATTGGTTGAGCTGTCTGTGTTTTATCCTTCGTTTTCAGACAGGGAGAAAGGAGAAGACAAGTGTCTTGTTCATGGCTTCCAGCAAGGTGAGGCAATAAAAGGATTCACTGTCATAGTGACCAGGGTTTCACATCATTAGCTGACATACTGAGGGAAGAGGAACCAAGGGTCATTTTTTCCCCAGCATTTGCGTGTTGTGAGCCCTGACCTGAGAGTCTGTAGCCACTGAGCTTGAAGCTACTGGGGTATTATCCAGTTACAAGCTCTATTTATTCCATGTGTCACTGATGGGAGTAAAATGGAATATAAAGTAAGCTGTTGCTTAAAAATTGCAGTAACTATTCTTTGAAGGAACTCAGGAATGTAGTTATTAATGAGATTAAAATGTAGATTAAAAGAATGTGTACATATCCATCCAAGGAACATGCCTTATAGTAGTAGGATTTAACAGGGATCATCTTTATACTCTTGCCTCACATCAGAGGCCAGAAAAAATCACTTTATGTTACAAGCAAAGCTTCACCCCTGACCCCCGACAGCCCTCACCCCTAGTCTGAGAGCCATTTGGGAACATGACAAAGAGGCTGAGCTTTCTGAAGTCAATTTTTGGCTCGTTCTGTTGGCCTAGGAGAGGCAGGTAAGTTCATTTTGCTCTATAGGTATGGAGTGTACATGGGAGTGGGGCGTGGAAGTGGAAGAGCCACTCAGGCTCTGTGGCTGCTGGGAGTTCCAGAGCCTGGATCTTGTACTTATTTGAAAATTTTAAGAGTAAAAGGCAAAGTCATATGTTTTTATAAACTATTCCCTGCACTGTAGATTTGGGAGCTTTTGTAGATTACCAAAGATTTCTAGATCAGTGTGTCAAATTTCTTTACATAAATTTTTATACATGAAAAAATTTAAATGTATTTTAAAATAAATAGTCCATTCAAACCTTATGTGCTGATCACCCTGATTTAACAATTACCAAGATCTTGCCAGTTACTTCATATAGTCTCCCATTTCTTTTTTCTTTGCTTAAGTATTTAAAAGCAAATCCCAGATAGCATGTCATTTTATCCCTACATCCTCTAGTAAACAACCCTAGAAAATATGGTCATTTTCTTATAAAAACCAAAATGTACTTATCACACCTAAAAAAATAAACCATAATTTCTTGGTATCAACCTAATACCTGGGCAAAATAAAATTGTCTTGAAGGTCAAGAATGTCTTTGGACAGTAATTTTGTCCTAATCAAGATCTGCATGACATCTACCCATCACATCTGGTTGTTGTGTCTCTTTAAGCTTTCAGACTTAGAACTAGGAAGCCCCCTGCCCTCAGTTCCCTCTTTCTATGTCATTGACCTACTGTAAAACCTGGGTCCTGTAGAATATTCAACCTTCTGGATTTGTTTATTTGTTCCCTTGTGGTGTCATTTAACTTGTTTCACTGTTCCTTGAATGGATACCTTTCACCATATTTTGAATGTAAGTCTGAGAGGCTAAACTATTAACCTATATAGTGCATATGGCACAGTGGAGAGAGCTGTTGCTAAGTCACTGCAGTCGTGTCCGACTCTGTGCTACCCCATAGATGGCAGCCCACCAGGCTCCCCCGCCCCTGGGATTCTCCAGGCAAGAACACTGGAGTGGGTTGCCATTTCCTTCTTCAATGCATGAAAGTGAAAAGTGAAAGTGAAGTCGCTTAGTCGTGTCCGACTCTTAGCGACCCCATGGACCACAGCCTACCAGGCTCCTCCATCCATGGGATTTTCTCTGGAGTGGGGTGCCATTGCCTTCTCCAGTGGAGAGAGCAAGTATAGCTAATAACTGCTATGTCAGGACCTGAGAATGTAGCTAGTAATTCGCGTCTACATGAGGGTTTCGCATAGGGTCCATGTTAAGGGATGTCACATCTGCTGGAACTCATGAAACTTTAGAGAATCAAAGATCTCATATCACAAGTCTATGAAAATACTCCCTGGGGTAAATTCCAATAGAACAAATCCCCAGATTTGCTCAAAGTAACTGACATTTCAACTTAAAGGAGGCATTGTCAAAGTTTGAGGCCCCCAAGTTTTCTTCTATTCCAAATCTTTGTGATAACAGTGGTTTCTCTACATCAAGCTTTGGTTTCCCTCGTTTTTTTTGTTTTTTTTTTAATGATCACTGGAGTAAAGGGGGAGTTAAATAGACCTGACCTATGACTGTTTGCGTGACTTCCATAGATAATAAATCAGGACTAGGATGTTTGACACCCCACTCCAGTACTCTTGCCTGGAAAATCCCATGGATGGAGGAGCCTGGTGGGCTGCAATCCGTGGGGTCGCTGAGAGTCAGACATGACTGAGCGACTTCATTTTCACTTTGCACTTTCATGCATTGGAGAAGGAAATGGCAACCCACTCCAGTATTCTTGCCTGGAGAATCCCAAGGATGGTGGAGCCTGGTGGGCTGCCGTCTATGGGGTCGCACAGAGTCGGACACGACTAAAGCGACTTAGCAGCAGCAGCAGCAGGATGTTTGACAGTGTTCTTTTCTAAAATGAAGTTAGTGAAAGTTTTGAAAATTGTGATTACTGACATTGATAGGATTTAGGAAGTCTTTAGATAAATAGGATAAGCATGATTCTTTGTGTTTTTGCTTGAGCCAAAAAAGCGGTAGCATGTATGTTGTATATGGACACATTCCTAACTTCCATCAGTGTACTGAAGTATTGGACTACTAATGTGGAGCAGTCTGTATAATTTCTTTTTTATTTTTTTGCTTGTAGACTTTATTTATTTTAATTAGAGGCTAATTACTTTACAATATTGTATTGGTTTTGCCTTACATCAACATGAATCCGCCATGGGTGTACACGTGTTCCCAATCCTGAACCCCCCTCCCACCTCCCTCCCCTCTAATCCAGTGTTCAAAAATATACTAGTTGAACTCAATAACTTCAGTTTTGTAAAGTTTCCTGCAAAACAGCAGGAACTATAATAGGGTTTGGATATAATATGTGAGCTTTGTGCTTCAATTCCAGTTACTTGGAATTAGGAATGACTTGGCTAGAAGACTTTGAGTCAACAAGCTGCTGTGCCTTCTGACCGTCCCTGGCTGTGTGCAGCTGAGGTGGTGCTGCACAAGTCAGGCAGAGGGTGAGTTGCTGCTAACAGGGCATAACAGGTGGCCCTTTAGCTTCTCATCCCAAGATATTTATCCTGCCCACCTATCCATGAAGGTGATTTCAGTAGGCCTAGAGAAGCTGGTCACCTTTGGTTCCACAGACCAGACTTCTTCATCAGTGACTCTAGAAACCACATTCAGCTTTGGTTGGCTGTGCTTATGTCATATACCAAGATCAATTGGTCTCTTCTTGAATACTTCCAGCCTGCCATCTTTCCTTACCCCTCCAAGCATCATGGAAGAATTTTTATATTCTTTTTAAAAAAATATTTATTTGGGGGGCAGTGTCATGTTGTTGGGTCACACAGGCTCTTTCCTTGTGACACATGGAATCTCTAGTGGTATCCACTCAGTAGCTGCAGCCAGCAGGCCTAACTCCCCCATGACATGTGGGATCTTAGTTCCCCGACCAAGGATCAAACTCACATTTCCTGTATTGCAAGGTGGATTCTTAACCACTGGACCACCAGGGAAGTCCCCAAAATTTTTTACATTCTTAGTCTCTTCTTCATTTCTCCCTAAAGAGTGCTTTGGTGCTTAAAGAGGGGACGTATAGGAGTATATTCTTGGGGTTCCTGGAAATAAAATTCCTCTCTGCTCAGCTACTTGAGTGAGCATAAGAATCCCTGAGGACATTCATGTAGTCACATAGCATACGTTACCGAGGGCCTCCTGTATGCCTAGACAGAATTAGACACACTGATGTATTGAGGCACGTGGAAACAGAGATGGAGAACTGATTGAGCAGCTCTTCCAGGAGACCACTATGGGTGTAGGCAGAAGCCCGGAAGGTCTTGGGGGCATATGATCAAAGGAGGCGGTAGGAGGCATCAGAGAAACTTGACTCCTGAGGAAGAGAATGTAGAATAAAAAGGTGAGGCCAAAGTGTGAATCCTGAGAACATAAATCAATGTTGCTTAAAGCTTTGCTGTTGATGATTTTAAGTGGAGAGACTGAGTAGATAAGATATTATTTCCCAGTTCAGTATTCTGCTTGCCTGCAAGAGTATTTTTCTACGAGAACTAGTTGAAAACACTTGTTCCAGAATACTTAGGATGTTGGAGGTGATGAGGTGTTTACCTCCTATTACAGTCCAAGAAATAAAGTTTCCAGGAATTTGACCAATTTGGCTAACTAACCATTTAATTCAATACAGGACTACCCAGAAGCCTATATATTGATTTGCCTTGGAAATCAAAGGAGCTAGGAGTAGGAGAATGAGAAGAATATATTCATCCCAAGAATTGAACAGAGGAATAGTGCCTGTTGCTCTTGAACCTAAAACATTTCTACCCCAAGACTCGTCCCTTACACTCTTTAGGTGGTTCATATGTGTATATTCTGTGTCCCCAGTTAGCCAGTGTTGGGCATGGATAACCTCTGCACTTCCTGTTTCTGGTGTTCTAGCCCCAAACCCATCAGAATCTTTCCTTGTCCTTCCAGGTATCTCCAACTGCTGTGCCCTGGCTGTTCACTCTTGCTCTTAGAAGCCCAGAGAGTTTTGCTTTCCCCTCTTCCATGACCCTTGACCTATTCTAACACATTATTAAGGGCAGATGAGGGTACTTCCTGAAGAAGGAAGGCTCTTGTCTGGCCTGTTTCTGCTGTCTTCTAGTTTTATCCCAGAGCTGCACAATTGCAGGGTGCTCTTGACTCTACTCCCTGGAGAAGGGAACGGCAACCTGCTCCAGTATTCTTGCCTGGAGAATCCCATGGACAGAGGAGAGTCTGGTGGGCTGCAGTCCATGAGGTTACAAAGAATTAGACACGACTGAGCGAGTTTCACTCACTCACTCACTCATGACTCTTCTGCTGAACAGAGGTGCTTGGTCTCCTTGGGAAGAGAGGATCTGTGGGTAAAACAGTGGGGAGTTCTCCCCTACAGGGGCCTGCTGGCTAGTAACATACTGGGCTGTGAAGAGTGACCTCATAAAGCAAGGATTCCCTCTGTGGACCCTTCTCCGTGGCCTTGTGGAATCTAGATGCAAGGAGATTCCTAAGCAGAGATTTTCTGTTGGATGGTTAAAGCAAGGAATAAAAATTGAAAATTTGGAAAATGTCTCAGCACTTTTATCACCAGGACCATGCAAGAATCCTTTCTAACTCACTGTTGGAGAATGCGTCACATATGTTCTATGAGAAGTTATGGAAATTTCAGTAAATATTCTTTATTTCTCTTGATTAACAAGTATGCAGATGGCAGTGTTGGGGGCTCTTAGCGGCTTCTCATAGGCACTCTTATACTTCCCAAACTGAGGGATTCATCCTGGATAATCTGATTTCTCTGACTGGTGAGGTTGTTGAAGTCTCAGCCAATCAATTTTCTCAGCTTTACTGTCACAGATAGCTGGTTAATCAGATATTCAGTCACACTCTTATTTGACCTGTAGACCAAATGACTAGTTTGTTCCATCTTTTCCCTTTTTGTTCAATACTGTGTTAGATAATTTGAAGGCTTTTTTTTTTTTTTTGGTAATAGGATCTCAAATCAGATAATGGAAATTATATATTTTATTTTTATAGGTTATAGAAGTATATACATTATATATTTTTTTTTACTGTGTGAGACTGTTCATTTCTTACATGAGAAAAACTGAACAACACAGATAAATATAAACAGGAAAAGGAATTACCTATAACTTTACCATCAGTAGGCAGACACTGGCAACATTTTGGCATATTTCCTGTTGAATTTTTTTCTACCTGCTTTGCACAGTTGAGATAATTTTAAATAGAGAATTTTTATTTTGCGTTGTTTCTATGTTTTGCTATCCAGTGGATCATATGCATTTTTCTCAAATCATGAAAAATACGTAGACATGTTGTGATATCTGTGCAATATTCCATTAGCTGGATGTGCCATAGTTTACTCAGCCTGTCTTCTTTTGGTTAAACTTTTAAATTGTATCCAAGTTCTTATTACAGCAAATAATGGTGAGATAATCACATTAGGCTAAAGTTACTGTTTGCATTTCCAGTTGTATTCTCTTGGGGTAGATTCCTTGGATCTGAGGATATGAATACAACTAATGTTTTTCAGAAAAATTGGTCAGTTTACATTCCCCTGGAAGTTTATGAGAATGCTCCATCATATTGTGCTCTTGCCAGCATTAAATATTATCAAGTTTAAGTCTTCTCTAATTTCATAAGCAAAGTTAATGGTTTTACTTAATTTGCACCTCCTCGATTAGTAGTGCCACTGAACATTCTAGGGAGGGGGACTTTATTACCATTGTTTTTCTTTCATGAATTGATTATGTGTTTTCCCCTTTTTTCTTAGAGTGGTCAGTTTTTAAAATCATTGATTTGTAAGTGCTTGTATGGTTGATTATTTGATAAGCAGTTTTCCCTACTAGACTGACTGTATATAGTTTTACTTCACCTTATTTCAAGGGCCTACTGTACTGCCTGGCATATAGTAATCATTCAATAAAAACTTGTTGAGTGAATAAATGAGTGAGTTGAATAGTAGTTACTTACGGAAAATTTTGAGCCACCATAGCTCAGTTGGTAAAGAATCCGCCTGCAATGCAGAGACCCCAGTTCGATTCCTGGATCAGGAAGATCCCCTGGAGAAGGGATAGGCTATCAACTCCAGTATTCTTGGGCTTACCTTGTGGCTCAGCTGGTAAAGAATCCACCTGCAACGCGGGAGACCTGGGTGCGATCCCTGGGTTGGGAAGATCCCCTGGAGAAGGGAAAGGCTACCCACTCCAGTATTCTGGCCTGGAGAATTCCATGGACTGTATAGTCCATGGGGTTGCAAAGAGTCGGAAACGACTGAGCAACTTTCGCTTTCACTGAAAATTTGTTGAATGAGTAAAGGAAGATGATGCTTTGTTTGAGAAGAAGTGGTAATCATTTTTTCCCCCATAAGTCTAGAGAGAATGAACTGAGTTAACTGAGTGGGGACAGCCCGAACCCATTGATTGTCATACGTATTTCAGTGGTCATCTAGTCAGCATTTCATTGCGAATCTAAAGTATATATATAGTTTAGATTTATAGTCACAGAAGGGGGAAAGCAGACCCTAGTTCCTAAAAAAGTGTGCGTCGTTTGGGGATCTAACTCTGTTGCAAGATAATCACACCTCTTATTCAACTTTTTGACAGGAGGAAAGATACTCAGTTTCAGGCATTTGTGAAGAAAGTCATAATGAGTCATCTCTTTAAGATAATTATGATTAGCACCATTTCAATGAATGCCTTTTTTATGGTCTTGTGGACTGATTATAAAACAAGATACAACTTGTTCAGACTTTTTGAGGTAAGCAAACAAAATGGGTCCATTTCCTTCTGTTTTATTTCTGAAACTGTTCTAAGATTCTTAAGGCATTTTGTTCAAAAAGTTTTCTATAGAAAAATTCTAAGGACTATTAAAATATACCTTAAAATCTAAGAAGATGGTGGCAGCAATAGTAGCGGCATTTACATCAAATCTAGTTAACAAGAGGGACTTCCCTCACTGTCCAGTGTTTAAGACTGCACACTTCTGTGCAAGGAATGTGGATTTGATCCCTGGTCAAGGAACTGAGATCCCACATGGTACGCAATGTGACCAAAAAACCAAAACTAAAACAACAGCAACAACAAAAACTAGTTATAAGAGATCCTTACAAGAACCACACTGCATAGTATTAGCATCTGTAGCAGAGGAAGCAGAGGGACATCAATAAGTGTTGAATAGCAGTTGATACCAAAGAGTGTGTTGCCTGATCTGTTACTTGTGGGGTAGCACAAGAGGTTCCTGCAGTTTATGAAGGGGCTAGAATGGTTCAGACCCCGTAACTTTTAAAACTGACCGTCCAAGGCTACTTTCAAGTATAGAGTTCCATACTTATGGGAAATATTGGAAGTAGAATGAAAATTGAGCAGGTAAAAGACCCAGAGAAAGGAAGAGAGGTTCAGATAAAATTGGAAAAGGGAAACAGAACCAGGAAACCTCAAGAATCAAGCTGCTGCTGCTGCTGCTAAGTCACTTCAGTCATGTCTGACTCTGTGCGACCCCATAGACGGCAGCCCACCAGGCTCCCCCGTCCCTGGGATTCTCCAGGCAAGAACACTGGAGTGGATTGCCATGTCCTTCTCCAGTGCATGAAAGTGAAGAATGAAAGTGAAGTCGCTCCAGTCGTGCCTGACTCTTAGCTACCCCATGGACTGCAGCCCACCAGGCTTCTCCGACCATGGGATTTTCCAGGCAAGAGTACTGGAGTGGGTCGCCATTGCCTTCTCTGAAGAATCAAGCTACCACATGTTAAATCAAGAATAGATATTTAAAGTTAGAATCACACTTTCTCCTAAAAGTTCAGGAAAATTAATTTCATACAAAAAAGTATAATAGAAAAAGATTGTGGTAAAGTCCCATATAAAATTATAAGAACAAAAGAACAAAGTGGAGAATAGTATCACTACAGATAATGAAAGCCCGCAACAAAGACATGTTCACAAAGCAGATAAAACCTGTACTATTTCAGAACAAGGTATATTTTTACAAAAGTGATATTAGGAAAGAAAAGAGTGAAGTGATAGAACTCAGAGAAGAATTAGAAATAAAATCATTTAAAAAATAAAGACCAAATTAGACTAAGAGCAATTAAATACAGCAGATAAGGACTTAGAAATACAGGATTAAATGGGAGAAATAAAAATTTTATTTTATTTTTAAATAAAAATAAAATCAGTAACTTTAAATTAAAAATCAGTAATAAATGAAGAGATTAAAAAGAATTCAAGAGAAAATGAACATTGAAGATTGGAGAAAAATGATCCCACTTAAGGATAATAGGAATCTCTAAATGTGAAATAGAAGCAAAGTAATGAAACAGAATAAACACTCAAATGTAAAATCTAAGATAAGTTACCTGAAATAAAAGAATTGAAACTATGTATTGAAAGAGCACTCGTTGTATATTGAGAATATGGACTTAACAAACACCAGAACATATTCTAGTAAAAGAATATGAAGGAATCTCTTTGGCTTCCCTGGTAGCTCAGCTAGTAAAGAATCTGCCTGCAAATGCTGGAGACTCCAGTTCGATTCCTGGGTTGGGAAGATCCCCTGGAGAAGGGATAGGCTATCCACTCCAGTATTCTTGGGCTTCCCTGGTGGCTTAGCTGGTGAAGAATCTGCCTGCAATGCAAGAGATCTGGGTTGGATCCCTGGGTTGGGAAGATCCCCTGGAGAAAGGAACAGCTACCCACTCCAGTATTCTGGCCTGGAGAATTCCGTGAACTGTATAGTCCATGGGGTCACAAAGAGTTGGACACGAATGAGCAGCTTTCACTTTTACTTTGAAGGAAAGAGGTGTGGAGGAAATTGTTAGCATATAAGTTAAGAGGCTTATAAAGAAAAGAAAATTATTAAACTCTGCTATGGTAGCAGAGACATTACTTTGCCAACAAAGGTCCGTCTAGTCAAGGCTATGGTTTTTACAGTGGTCATGTATGGATGTGAGAGTTGGACTGTGAAGAAGGCTTAGTGCCGAAGAATTGATGCTTTTGAACTGTGGTGTTGGAGAAGACTCTTGAGAGTCCCTTGGACTGCAAGGAGATCCAACCAGTCCATTCTGAAGGAGATCAGCCCTGGGATTTCTTTGGAAGGAATGATGCTAAAGCTGAAACTCCAGTACTTTGGCCACCTCATGCGAAGAGTTGACTCATTGGAAAAGACTCTGATGCTGGGAGGGATTGGGGGCAGGAGGAGAAGGGGACGCCAGAGGATGAGATGGCTGGATGGCATCACTGACTCGATGGACGTGAGTCTGAGTGAACTCTGGGAGTTGGTGATGGACAGGGAGGCCTGGCGTGCTGCAATTCATGGGGTCGCAAAGAGTCGGACATGACTGAGCGACTGAACTGAACTGAACTGATGGTAATGCTTTATGCTGAACGAAAATGGGGCTTCCCCAGTGGCTCAGTGGTAAAGAATCTGCCTGGCAATGCAGGAGACATGGATCCAATCCCTGGTCTGAGAAGATCCTGCATGCTGTGGGGTAACTAAGCCCGTGCACAACAGTTCTTGAGCCTGTGTTGTAGAGCCCAGGAATCACAGTTACTGAGCCCACGCTCCTCAACTACTGAAGCCCTCCTGCGGCTCCACAACAAGAGAGGCCACCGCAATGAGAAAACTGTGCGCTGTCGTGAAGAGTAGTGCCTGCTCACCACTGCTAGAGAAAGGCCTGCACCGCAGTGAAGACCCAGCACAGCCAAAAATAAAGAAAAGGAAACGGAGCAAAACATTTAAGATACTTTAGGAAAGAAAATGTGAACCAAGATTTCTAGATCCGGCAGAACTCACTTTCAGGTTTAAAGGGCATAGACAAACTGTCATCAGCATAAAAAAATCTTGACTAATACTGCTTCCATGAGCCCTTTCTTAGGACTCTGTTTAATAAGGAATAAGTTTCAGCCAACTAAAATTATTAAAGAAGTATCAACATTGGAAAGGCAATGAACAGTAAAATATGTTTTTATTTATAGAACTAATCATAATTATGGGTTAACAAGGAGAGAATATATTACAAATGAATATATACTCTGACAATGAAGATATAGTATTGATTAAAATGGGGAAGAATGGAGAGTCAATGCAAAATTTTAAACCATTTGTCAGAAATCAACTTTGTGGTGATGCTCTTAGTATTACACTGAGACTGCTGTTTGTGTAATACAAGATAAAGCAGATGAGTAATGGGATAGTTTAATTCTGTTATCCTCAGTATTCTTGAGAACCAGGTTACTCATGGAAGAAAGGAAATATGAATATAACATAGACAATGTAAAACCCTGTAGTTTTGCATTTAAATTGGAAGTATCAATATAAATTCCTAAGGTATTTTATCATTATCCATTGAAAAACCTAGAACACTGACCAACTTAACAATTATGCATCCTTAGTGCCCATAATGTGGTGTTGAAATACTGTTTATCACTAGAAGGAGCTAGGGATTCTTTGAGATGTGGTTGATTGCAGGTTTAGGCCTGAAACTATACCAAATGAGCTCAGAATATCTTGTACACATAGCAACTGCTGCTAAGTCACTTCAGTCGTGTCCGACTCTGTGCGACCCCATAGACGTCAGTCCACCAGGCTCCCCCATCCCTGGGATTAGAACACTGGAGTGGGTTGCCATTTCCTTCTCCAATGCATGAAAGTGAAAAGTGAAAATGAAGTCGCTCAGTCGTGTCCGACTCTTAGTGACCCCATGGACCACAGCCTACCAGACTCCGCCATCCATGGGATTTTCCAGGCAAGGAAGTTATCAAAGATTACTGTGAGTAAAAGTCACTCAGTTGTGTCTGACTCTGCAACCCCATGGACTGTACAGTTCATGGAATTCTCCGGGCCAGAATACTGGAGTGGGTAGCCTTTCCCTTCTCCAGGGAATCTTCCCAACCCAGGGATCAAACCCAGGTCTCCTGCATTGCAGGTGGATTCTTTACCAGCTGAGCCACAAGGTAAGCCCAAGAATGCTGGAGTGGATAGCCTATCCCTTCTCCAGGGGATCTTTCTGACCCAAGAATCAAACTGGGGTCTCCTGCATTGCAGGTGGATTCTTTACCAACTGAGCTATCAGGGAAGCCCAAAGATTGCTGGGGTCGTGTCAAAAGGACTCAGGAGACAACTTGATGAGACTCCTGCTGGCTAAAGATGGGACTCTTTGAGCTTTAATAAGGATAATAATTATAGTGGATTTTTAAACTCACCAAATAATATATAAGTTTGCTGCTGCTAAGTCGCTTCAGCTGTGTCCGACTCTGTGCGACCCCATAGACGGCAGCCTACCAGGCTCCTCCATCCATGGGATTTTCCAGGCAAGAGTACTGGAGTGGGGTGCTATTGCCTTCTCCCTGTAAGTTTATAATGATACAGAAAAAGCTGATGGGTCACTTTTGGAGGGTGATACCTGGTGGCTCAGCAGTAAAGGATTCGCCTGAAGTACAGGAGACATAGGAGATGCAGGTTCGATCCATGGGTCAGGAAGATCCCTGGGGGCATGGCAACCTACTCCAGTATTATTGCCTGGGAAATCCCATGGACAGAGGAGCCTTTCCATGGGGTTGCAAAGAGTTGGACATAACTGAAGTGACTGAGAACAGCAGCACAAGGAACTAATACTTTATCTCCAAAAAACTGTTAAATTAAGGGAAGGAATCAAGCTTTACTGACTTTCTTATATGAATTGTATTATTGTGTAACAACATAGTAGATAAGGGAAACATCTCTTTATAGAAATGTCCCAGTTAATAAAAATAAATGATAGAATTAAAATATCAGTTTTTCAACCGCTAGTGAATTACAGGATTTAGGCATTTTGAGCATTAGTGATTGCTTCCCTCATAAAAAGAGAGACAACCAGACATTTTTTTGCCTCCTATAAAAGAACAGAACCTATCATCTTACCAAAAAGATCAAATCTGGGACTTCTTTGGTGGTCCAGTGGCTAAGCCTCTGCACTCCCAGTGCAGGTGACACGGGTTTGATCCCTGGTCAGGGAACTAAATTCCACCTGCTGCAACTAAAGGTCCTGCATGCCACAATGAGGATCAAAGATCCCACAAGCTGCAACTAAGACCTGGCACAGCCAAATAAATCAATAATAAAAATAAATATTAAAAGATCAGGTCTGAATCTGATCAAGTCTTTTCATCTAGCATCCTATTTCTAGGAAATAGAAGACAGAAGAATATAAGTGTGCAGTCAGCACAATTCCAGATGATGAAATTCTACAAGTCAAGTTGCCCGGTTTCTTCAACAAATAAACTTTAAGGAAAGGAAGAAAAAAATGAATAGGAGACTTAAAAGGCATATCAAATTTTGAAAAAGCTTTTAATAAAAAAAAAAGTATTCTAGGAATGCACACATGAGTTTCTATGGAGAAATGCAGGAAAGTGATCACTATAAATATAGGGACAATGGTTAATTTGGGGGAAGGGGAGGGAGTTGTGGTTGGGATGGAGCATATGGAGAGGTTTCTGGGATAGTTGGCAAGGTTCTAACTCTTGACTTAGGTGGTAGTTACAAGGCTGTTAGCTTTGGAACAATCCATTAGGCTATGTATTTGTGTGGTTCTATATGTGTATTTTATTCTACAATAAAAAAAGATTAAAGAGGCACTTTTATCTTCATTTACGGTAAATAGCAAATTTCTTCTTGGTGATGAAAAGGGTTAACATCAACATAATGTGATGTCAGAGGAGGTGGAGGTGATGGAATATCCTAATCAGTGTCTTAAATGTGCAGTGTCCACTTGGCACCACTTCTGTGAATGTGTTGGTATGGCAGTACATTCCACACCAGCATCCCAGAGTTTGGTCACGGATTGTAGAGCATTATGTTAAGTATAGGGCTTGGGTAAAGATTGGGGAAGAGATGAGTTGAGGGATCTGAATCCCCTGATTGTTCTCCAGAAGCCATAATGATTATTAAACATGCTTCAATAGTGATCTTTGTTTGTAAGCCTAAGGGAATTCTGTGCTGTGGAAAGGATGCAGACTTACACAGATTTGGGTTCAAGCCCTAGCTTTACTACTGTCTCACTACATGTGAGAATTTGGGCAAGCTGGTTAACCTCTACGTGGTTCAGCTACATTTGTAAAATAGTATTAACACACACCTTCCAGGGTAGCTATTGAGATCACTGAAAATAATATGTATGAAAGTCCCTGGTTATCTATAAAACTGAGAAATTATTAACAGTCTTAGGGATCCCAGTGAAGATATGAGGAAAGCACACAGAAGGGCCTGATGTGTCACCTCGAACTAATCTTGAGATTCTGTGCGAGCACCAAATAAATGTTAAGGCAGGGTTGTAAACTTCTGAGGCATTAAATACATGCCCCAACATACAGAGCCCCTTGGCAAGGCTGGGAGACTTAGGGCTTTCAGGAATTTAAGGAATACTCTGTTCAGTTATTAGCAGACCATTAAGATAACTGAGCAGAGAATTTGGTGGCCACACATGACAAAGTCATGTAGAATTAGGTCAGGAAAGTCTCTTAAAAAAGAACAGCAGCAACAACAAAGCCCTAGGAAGTGGGGGAATACCTGATTTCCACAGTTTCCAATATTATGTGATTAAAAACGTTCAATTTCCAACCAAAAAAAAAAAAAAGAAATTGTGATACATGCAGAGAACAAGAAAGAATGGCCTCTACACAAGAAAAAAAGTAAACAATAGAAACTCACCCCAAGGAAAGCCCATCTGTTGGACTTACTAGACAAAGATTTTAATTGGCTGCTATGTTCAAAGAGCTAGGAAAAAACCCCACATCTAAAGAACTAAATTAAAGTATGAGAGCAATGTCTCACCAAAAAGAGAATATGAGTAAAGAGAAATTATTAAAAAGAGCCAAATAGAAATCCTGTAGTTGAAAAGTACAGTAATTGAAATGAAAATTCACTGGAGGAATTCAAGAGCAAGTTTGAGGTAGTCAAAGAAAGAATTAACAGAAAAACAGGTCAATTGAGATTTCCAGTATGAGGAACAGAAAGCAAAATGAATGAATAAAAATGAGCAGAAACCCATGATACACCATCAGACATACAAACATGCATGCAATTGGTGTCACAGAAGGAGAGGAGAAAAAGGATAGAATATGTGAAGACATAATGGCCAAAAACTACCCAAATTTCATGAAAAACAATCTGAACATCAAAGACAATCAACAAACTCCAATAGGATAAACTCAGAGATCCACCTAGACACATTGTAAACAAATTATTGAAAGACAAAGACAAAGGGAGAATTTGAGACCATCATGGAGGAGTGATTCATTGCATACAAAGTATCCTCAATAAAATGAGTAGTTGACTTTTCATCTAAAACTACAGTCACCAGAAGGCAAAGGATGTCATATTCAAAATGCTTAAAGAAAGACTATCAAACTAGAATTCAAAGTCTAGCAAAAACTGTTCTTCAAAAATGTAGAGGCGTGATGCCAGCGGAAAGGCAGAGTAGGTAGCTTCAAAAATCCATCTGTTCAGAGAAACAGTTAAAAAGGAGACAAAACTGTCAGAACTCTGCAAAATAGCCAGAGGTTTACAGAAACTGAGTGAACATTGAGTCAAGAAAGGGGAACTTTAAAAAGGTGGTAGGAAAGCTTTGCAGCATTTTTACTTGCTTTGGGCCCTATCCCTCTTCATCAAGGTGATGATGGCAGCCTGTGTTCCCAGAGTGGGACCTTGGCCCCTGGGTCTAGAAACAACAGAGAAGATTTTTGTTCATAAAGAATTGTGTTTGTCTATTTTGGCCTATCAGAGGGCTGTCTCAAGGACTGGTCCTAAGCTATTTTCTTTGTTTTGCTTAACCTGGAATTTTTTTAGGGCAGAAAGTGGCTATGCATTGGGCATTTCTCAAAACCATTGAAAAGCAAGTGACTGATCCGCTGCTCCCTGGAGCAAAAATATAGCGCTTGAAGCAAACAATAGGTATGTTGAAAGCCTGAGAGGAAAATCGAGGGAGAGAGATTCTTTGGAAAAAGAGGACATTGTCTGCCATACATGTCCAGGGCAGGACATGGTTAGGAAAGACCTGAGAATATACCAAGCTTTCACTGTAACTGAGCTTCAGGCTCAGCACAAGCTCAAAATTAACACTCAGTTTCAGTTGTCAGTGGGCCGGCTCAACATGGAGGGAGTTCCTCAACAAAGAGGCCATTTGCAAAGACGAGGAGAGTTTTTCTTCTCCTTCTTTCTCTTACTCCTTTTCTCTTCCTTCTTTCATTCTTTCTTTCTCTTTCTTTCCTTCTCCCTTTTTTTCTTCTTTCTCCTTCCCTTTTCCCCCTCTTTTTTGCCTGAGTCATTTAAGAAAACCTCCGTTTAAATACTAATTGACCAGAAACTAAAGAAAAAGAGACTTCAGAAGTCATGCATTACAAAGAATATGGTCTTTACAAAAGTTGTTTAGAAAAGTCACTAAACAAACAACTACTATCCATGGAAAACAACAAACCCAACAATAAGGAGAGGAAAGAAATTGATTTCCAGAGTTACCACATTGTAAATTTTTAAACGTCCAGTTTTCAAAAAGATATTCTCTTACACAGGAGAAATAAACAGAAGCTGTCCCTGAGGACACACCGACAAAGATTTTAAGTCAACTTTGTAAAATATGCTCAGAGAGCTAAAGGAATTCACAGGCAAAAAGCTGAATGTAACTAGGAGAACAATGTTTCAGCAAATAGAATATGTCAATAAAGAGAAATTATAAAAAGGAATGAAACAAATTTTGGAACTGTAAAGTATAATAATTAAAAAATTCATTAGAAAGATCAAGAGCAGATTTGAGCAGCCAAAAGAAATAATCAGTGAACTTGAAGTCAAATCAGTTGGACTTAGTCAGCCTAAGGAACAGAAAGAGAAAAGAATGATGAAAAATGAACAGAGTCTTAAGAGACCTGTGGGACACCATAAAGCATATCAACATTCACACAGCAGGAGTTCCAGGAGAGGAGAGAAAGAGGAAGAAATGAAATAATGGCCCCAAAGTTTGCAAATTTGATAAAGAATATATCAAGAATCTTAGTGAACTCTGAGGAGAAACAAAAAGGGCCACACTGAGACACACTGTAATCAATTATCAGAAGTCAAAGACAAGGAGAATTCTGAAAGCAGCAAGACAGAAGCACCTTGTTGCATAGAAGGAGTTCTCAATAAGATTAGCAGCTGATTTCTCCTCAGAAGCTGTGAGGAGAGAAGGCAGTGAAATGACATGTTTAAAGTACTGAAAGAAGAATATTGTCAACCAATAATTCTATATCCAGCAAAAGTATCCTCCAAAAAAAAAAAAAATGAAGAAATTAAGATATTTCCAGGTAAACAAAACCTGAGAGAATTTGCTTCTGGTAGACCTGCTCTACAAGAATTGCTAAAGATAGTCCTTTAGGTGAAAATGAAATTAGACAGTAACTTAACACATTATTGACCAGGGGATTTTTGCAGAAACTAATGCCTACGATGTTAATATGTCTCTGGTCAATAATGTGTTAAGCCATATGATGAAATAAAGGACACTGATAAATGTAACTACATAGGCAAATATAAAAGCAAGTATTGTATTTTGGGTTTGAAAAAGAACTCCTCTCTTTTTCTATATGGTCCAAAATAATTATAGTTAACGGGCATGCACTGTATATAGGTGTATTTTGTGACAACAGAAACATGAAGTAGGGGAGGGATGGAATTGTATAGGAACAAAATTGTTAATGTACTATTGAAGCTAAGGTTGTATTAATTAAAGATGGATTGTTGGGACTTCCCTGGTGGTCCAGTGGCTAAGACTCCACGCTCCCAATGCAGGGGACCTGGGTTCTATTCCTGCTTAGAAAACTAGATCCTACATGCTACAACTAAGAGTTGGCATGCCAAAACTAAAAGATTCTGCATGCTGCAGCAAAGATAGAAGATTAAGACCACCAAAAAACTAACTTTAAAAATGCCGAGAAAGAAGTGAGAAAAGAACCAAAATCATACACTACAAAAAAATCAAACACCAAAGAGAGAAGTAGTGGAGGAATTGAAGAACAAAAAAGATGTGACATATGTAAAACAAATAGCAAAATGGAGAAATATTTTCTTTCTTATCAGTAATTACTTTAAATAAGTGAAGCTCTCCAATTAAGATAGAATTGATTCTTAGAAAAAAAAAAAACAAATATATGCTGTCACTTGAGATTCAAAGATACAAATAGATTGAAAATGAAAGAAGTTACTTCATGAAAATAGAAACCGAAGGAGAGTTAGGTTGGATATACTCATATCACACAAAAAAAGACATTAAAGAAAGCTGTTACAAGAGACAAAGGGGGATATTATATATTGACAATAGAGTCAGTTCATCAAGAAGATATAATAGTTTTCTCAAGTACATATGAAGCATTTACTAGGATAGACCACATATTAGGCAACAAAACAAGTCTCAATAAATTAAAAAATATTGAAATCATACACATTACCTTTCCTGACAGTTATGGAATGAAACTGAAAATCAACAAAAGCAGGAAAAACTGAAAAATTTCCAAATATATGAAAATTAAACCACAAACTATTAAATAATAGGTCAAAGAGGAAATTACAAAGGAGTTTAGAAAATACTTTAAGACAAATGAACATGAAAATACAGCATAATGAAACTTACAGGTTGCAACAGAAGCAGTACTCAGAGCAATATTTATACCTGTAAATGTCTGCATTATAACGAAAGATCTCAAATTAATAACCTAATTTTACACCTTAAGGAACTGGAAAAAGAACAAACTAAACTCAAAGCTAGCTGAAGAAAAGAAGTGAAAAAGATTAGAATGGACTTCCCTGGTGGCTCAGTGGTAAACAATTCACCTGCCCATGCAGGAGACATGGGTTTGATCCCTGATCTGGGAAGATCCCACATGCCACAGGGCAACTAAGCCCACTGAGCCTGTGCTTGGGAGCTCAGCTGCTGAGCCCACGCTCCACAGCTTCTGAAGCCTGCATGCCCTAGAGCCTGTGCTTTGCAACAAGGGAAGCCAATGCAATGAGCAACCCACACAGTGCAACTAGAGAGTAGCCCCCACACCTGGAGAAAAGCCTGCACAGCAACAAAGACCCAGCATAGCCACACACACACAAAAGAAAAAATTGGCAAGACTCAAGTCCAGGGAGGCTGCATAAATTCTTTAATAATAATAAAAAAGATTAGAGTGTGAAACAAAATAGAGAATAGAGAGATAATAGAGAAAAGTCAATAAAATAAAAGATTAAAGTTCAGTTCTTTGAAGAGATCAGCAAAACTCATAAGCTTTTAGCTAGACTGACTAAAAATAAGAAGACTCAATAATGAGAGAAATGAAAAGCTGGGACATTACTACTGACCTTATAGAAATAAAAAGTTTTATATAAGAATACTGTGAACACTTTGTATACCGATGAATTAGATAATCTAGATGAAATGGACAAAGTCCTAGAAACATACCACCTACCAAACTGATTTAAGAAAAAATAGAAAACAGACATACTGAAACAGACCTATAAATAAAGAAGTTGAATCATTAATCAAAAGCCTCGCAACAAAGAAATGCCCAGAACTGGATGGCTTTGCTGGTTAATTTTACCCTGCATTTAAAAAACAATGAACACCAATCCTCCTCAGACTCTTGCAAAAGTAGGAGAAGAGGAAATATTTCTGAATTCATTCCATGAGGCCAACATTACCCTGAGACCAAAGCCAAAGACATCACAAGAAATAAAGAGACCAACATCCCTACAAATATAGATGCATTAATCCTCAAGATATATCTGAGCCCAGAAATGTACTTAAAAAGGTTATATACCATGACTAAGTGGAATTTATCCCAGGAATGCAAGGGTGGTTCAGCTTAGGAAAAGCAATGAATGTAATACATCAGTAGAATGAAGGAAACAAAATTACCTCAATAGATAACTGAAAAAGCATTTGACGAAACTCAACACCCTTTCATGGTTAAAAAACAAACAAACAAACTAGAAATGGAAAGGAAATTTCTTAATTTGATAATGGGTAATTATGAAGAAATCCCACAGCTAACATAATACTCAATGGTAAAAGACTGAAAATCCGTCCTTTGAGATTAAGAACAAGACAAATGCCTGCTTTCTCCATTATTCAACATTGTACTGAAAGTTCTAGCCAGAGCAATTAGGCAAGAAAAAGAACTGAAAGTTATCCAAATTGGAAAGGAAGAACCAAAATTACCTAAATTTGACTTGATCTTATATATAAAAAATTCTAAAAAATACATCCATACACAAACTCAACTATTTGAGCTATTAAATGAATTCGGTAAAATTGCAGGATACAAGATTAACAACCAAAATTTGTTGTATTTCTGTACACTGATAGGAACATTATGAAAAGGAAATTAAGAAAATTCCATTTACAATAGCATTCAAAATAGTAAAATACCTAGGAATAAATTTAGCCAAGGAGATGAGAGATGTATAAACTGAAAATTATAAAACATTGCTAAAAGAAATTAAAACCTAAATAAAAAATGTAACAGCATCCTATATTCATGGATTAAAAAACTTGTTAAGAGGACTATCCAAAGTGAACTACAAATTCAGTTCAATTCCTATCAAAATTTCAATGGCCTTTTAAAAAAAGAAATTGAAAACCAGATTCTTAAATCCATATGACTGTGAATAGCCAAGAAAACATTGAAAATGAAGAACAAAAGTTGGAGAACTTGCATTTTCTGACTTCAGAAACTTTCTGTGTTGGCTTATTCGCTAAGTTGTGTCTGATTCTTGCAACCCCATGGACTGTAGCATGCCACACTTCTATATCCATGGGATTTTCCAAGCAGGAATACTGGAGTAGGTTGCCATGTCCCTCTCCAGGAGATCTTCTGGACCCAGTAATAGAACTGAGTCTCCTGCATTGCAGGAGGATTCTTTACTGAATGAGCTATGAGGGAAGCCCCCAAAACACTTTCTACAGAGATACAATAATGAAAAGAGTGTGGTACTCACAGGACAGATACAAACCTATAGAATAGAGTTGACATTCTAGAAATAAATCCAAATACCTATGGCCAATTGACTCTTGACAAGGGTGCCACAACCTTTCAGGGGGGAGAAAAATAATCTCTTCATCAACTGATGGAGGGACAGCTTGTTATCTACATGCAAAAGCTGTGAGCTGTCATTCACGGTGCTGGTTGTCCGGTTGGGAAGAAACATCACAATGATGTAGGTTATGTAACTGTCCCCGGACTGCTCTGGGTGTCATTTACCAGATGAAGAATCCTTCTGAATACATTTTCTGCAAAGATAAGCTGCTGGTTCTATTGCTGAAACAGAAATGCCATTCCCATATTTCCTGTCATGTTGAAAGCAATGAAACATTTTTATCACAATTAGCATCAAATTTATGAAATAAAATGATATGGAAATAGAAAGTATCTATTTAAGAAGAAGCTATGAGCCATGCAGTGTAGGGCCACCCAAGACGGATAGGTCATGATAGACAGTTTTGACAAGGTCCACTGGAGAAGGGAATGGCAAACTACTTCAGTATTCTTGCCTTGAGAACCTCAAACAGTATGGAAAGGCAAAAACATAGGACACTGCAAGATGAACTCCCCAGGTCGGTAGGTGCCCAATATGCTACTGGAGAAGAGCGGAGAAATAACACCAGAAAGAATGAAGAGAGGGAGCCAAAGTGAAAACAACGCCCAGTTATGGATGTGACTGGTGATGGAAGTAAAGTCCGATGCTATAAAGAACAATATTGCATAGGAACCTGGAATGTTAGGTCCATGAATCATGGTAAATTGGAGATGGTGAAACAGGAGGTGGCAAGAGTGAACATCGACACTGTAGGAATCAGCAAACTAAAATGGACTGGAATGGGAGAATTTAATTCAGATGACCATTATATCTACTACTGTGGGCAAGAATCCCTTAGAAGAAATGGAGTCACCATCATAGTCAACAAAAGAGTCCAAAATGCACTATGGTGGGTGCAATCTCAAAAATGACAGAATGATCTCCGTTCATTTCTAAGGAAAACCATTCAATATCAGGGTAATCCAAGTCTATGCCCCAACTGGTAATGCTGAAGAAGCTGAACTTGAATGGTTCTGTGAAGACCTATAAGACCTTCTAGAACTAACACCCCCCAAAAGATGTCCTTTTCATTATGGGGGACTGGAATGCAAAAGTAGGAAGTCAAGAGAGACCTGGAGTAATAGGCAAATTTCGCCTTGGAGTACGAAATGAAGCAGGGCAAAAGCTAACAGAATTTTGCCAAGAATACCAAAATCAGATTGATTATATCCTTTGCAGCCAAAGATGGAGAAGCTCTATATAGTCAGCAAAAACAAGACTGGGAGCTGACTGTAGCTCAGATCATGAACTTATTGCCAAATTCAGACTTAAATTGAAGAAAGAAGGGAAAACCATTAGACCATTCAGGTATGACCTAAATCAAATCCCTTATGACTATACAGTGGAAGTGACAAATAGATTCAAGGGATTAGATCTGAAAGACAGTGCCTGAAGGACTATGGATGGAGGTTTGTGACATTGTACAGGAGGCAGTGATCAAGACCATCCCCAAGAAAAAGAATGCAAAAAGGCAAAATGGTTGTCTGAGGAGGCCTTACAAACATGTGAGAAAAGAAGAGAAGCTTAAGGGAAAGGAGAAAAGGAAAGATACTCATCTAAATGCAACTGTATAGGCCATGGGGTCACAAAGAGTCAGACACAACTGAGCAAACTTCACTTCAAAGAATAGCAAGGAGACATAGGAAAGTCTTCCTCAGTGATCAGTGCAAAGAAATAAAGGAAAACAATAGAATGGGAAAGATTAGAGATCTCTTCAAGAAAATTAGTGATACCAAGGGACCATTTCATGCAAAGATGAGCACAAAAAGGACAGAAATGGTATGGACCTAACAGAAGCAGAAGACATTAAGAAGAGGTGGCAAGAATACACAGAAGAATTATACGAAAAAAATTTTAACGATCCAGATAACCACGATGGTGTGATCACTCACTTAGAGCCAGACATCCTGGAACGTGAAGTCAAGTGGGCCTTACGAAGCATCTCTACGAACAAAGCTATTGGAGGTGATGGAATTCCAGTTGAGTTATTTCAGATCCTGAAAGATGATGCTGTTAAAGTGCTTCACTCAATATGAAAGCAAATTTGCAAAACTCAGCCGTGGCCACAGGACTGGAAAAGATCAGTTTTCATTCCAGTCCCAAAGAAAAACAATGCCAAAGAATGTTCAAACTACCGCACAATTGTACTCCTCTTCAGTTCAGTTCAGTTCAGTTCAGTCACTCAGTTGTGTCCGACTCTTTGCAACCCCATGAATCACAGCACGCCAGGCCTCCCTGTCCATCACCATCTCCCGGAGTCTACCCAAACTCATGTCCATCGAGTCAGTGATGCCATCCAACCATCTCATCCTCTGTCGTCCCCTTCTCCTCCTGCCCACAATCCTCCCAGCATCAGGGTCTTTTCCAATGAGTCAACTCTTCACATGAGGTGGCCATGGACTGGTTGGATCTCCTTGCAGTCCAAGGGACTCTCAAGAGTCTTCTCCAACACCACAGTTCAAAAGCATCAATTCTTTGGTGCTCAGCCTTCTTCACAGTCCAACTCTCACATCCATACATGACCACTGGAAAAACCATAGCCTTGACTAGACGGACCTTTGTTGGCTAAGTAATGTCTGTGCTTTTGAATATGCTATCTAGGTTGGACATAACTTTCCTTCCAAGAAGTAAGCATCTTTTAATTTCATGGCTGCAGTCACCATCTGCAGTGATTTTGGAGCCCCCAAAATAAAGTCTCTCACTGCTTCCACTGTTTCCCCATCTATTTCCCATGAAGTCATGGAACCGGATGCCATGATCTTCGTTTTCTGAATGTTGAGCTGTAAGCCAACTTTTTCACTCTCCACTTTCACTTTCATCAAGAGGCTTTTTAGTTCCTCTTCACTTTCTGCCATAAGGGTGGTGTCATCTGCATATCTGAGGTTATTGATATTTCTTCTGGCAATCTTGATTCCAGCTTGTGTTTCTTCCAGTCCATTGTTTCTCATGATGTATTCTGCATATAAGTTAAATAAGCAGGGTGACAATATACAGCCTTGACGTACTCCTTTTCCTGTTTGGAACCAGTCTGTTGTTCCATGTCCAGTTCTAACTGTTGCTTCCTGACCTGCATACAGATTTCTCAAGAGGCAGGTCAGGTGGTCTGGTATTCCCATCTCTTTCAGAATTTCCCACAGTTTGTTGTGATCCACATAGTCAAAGGCTTTGGTATAGTCAATAAAGCAGAAATAGATGGTTTTCTGGAACTCTCTTGCTTTTTCGATGATCCAGCGGATGTTGGCAATTTGATCTCTGGTTCCTCTGCCTTTTCTAAAACCAGCTTGAACATCAGAGAGTTCACAGTTCACATATTGCTGAAGCCTGGCTTGGAGAATTTTGAGCATTACTTTACTAGTATGTGAGATGAGTGCAATTGTGTGGGAGTTTGAGCATTCTTTGGCATTGCCTTTCTTTGGGATTGGAATGAAAACTGACCTTTTCCAGTACTCCTCTTACATGCTAGCAAAGTAATGCTCAAAATTCTCTAAGCCAGACATCAGCAGTGTATGAGCTGTGAACTTCCAGATGTTCAAGCTGGATTTAGAAAAGGCAGATTGCCAACATCCACTGGATCATCGAAAAAGCAAGAGTTCCAGAAAAACATCTGTTTCTGCTTTATTGACTACATCAGAGCATTTGACTATGTGGATCACAACAAACTGTGGAAAATTCTTCAAGAAAAGGAAATACCAGACCACCTGACCTGCCTCCTGAGAAATCTGTATGCAGGTCAAGAAGCAACAGTTAGAACTGGACATGGAACAACAGACTGGTTCCAAATTGGGAAAGGAGTACATCAAAGCTGTATATTGTCACCCTGCTTATTTAACTTATATGCAGAATACATCATGCCAAATGCCGGGCTGGATGAAGCACAAACTGGAATCAAGATTGCCTGGAAAAATATCAATAACCTCAGATACACAGATGACACCACCCTTATGGAAGAAAGCGAAGAAGAACTAAAGAGCCTCTTGATGAAAGTGAAAAAGGAGAGTGAACAAGTTGGCTTAAAACTCAACATTCAAAACTAAAATCATGACATCTGGTCATATCACTTCATGGCAAATAGATGGGGAGACAATGGAAGCAGTGAGAGACTTTATTTTGGGGGGCTCCAAAATCACTGCAGATGGTGGCTGCAGTGAAATTAAAAGACACTTGTTCCTTGGAAGAAAAACTATGACAAACCTAGACAGCATATTAAAAAGCAGAGACATTACTTTGCCAACAAAGGCCCATCTCGTCAAATTTATGGTTTTTCCAGTAGTCGTGTATGGATGTGAGAGTTGGACTATAAAGAAAGGTGAGTGCCAAAAATTGATGCTTTTGAACTGTGGTGTTGGAGAAGACTCTTGAGACTCCGTTGGACTGCAAGGAGATCTAACCAGTCTATCCTAAAGAAAATCAGTCCTGAATATTCATTGGAAGGACTGCTGCTGAAGCTGAAGCTCCCAATATTTTGGCCACTTGGTACGAAGAACTGACTCATTGGAAAAGACCCTGATGCTGGGAAAGATTGAAGGCAAGAGGAGAAGGGGACGACATAGGATGAGATGATTGGATGGCATCATCGACTCAATGGACACGTGTTTGAGCAAGTTCTGAGAGTTGGTAATGGACAGGGAAGCTTGGTGTGCCGCAGTCCATGGCGTTGCAGAGTCAGACACGACTGAGCGACTGAACTGTACTGCTCCTTGGAAGGAAAGCTATGACAAACCTAGACAGTGTATTCAGAAGCAGAGAGATCATTTAGCTGACAAAGTTCCAGGTATGGTTTTTCCAGTAGTCATGTACAGATGTGAGAGTTGGAACATAATGAAGGCTGAGTGCCGAAGAATTGATGCTTTTGAACTGTGGTGCTGGAGAAGACTCTTGAGAGACCCTTGGACTGCAGGAAGATCTAACCAGTTAATCCTGGTCAACCCTGAATATTCAGTGGAAGGACTGATGCTGAGGCTGAAGCTCTAATACTTTTGCCACCTGCTGGGAAGAGCCGACTCACTTGAAAAGACTCTGATGCTGGGAAAGATTGCAGGCAAAAGGAGAAGGGGCAACAGAGGATGAGACGGTTGGATAGGATCACTGACTCAATGGACATGAGTTTCAGCAAACTCCGAAAAGTGAAGGACAGGGAAGCCTGGAGTGCTGCAGTCCGTAGGGTAGCAGAGTCAGACACAACTTAGCGACTGAACAACAACAATGTAAGTAATCTAAAAATGTTTTAAAGTATGTGGGGAGAGTATGTGTAGCTTATATGCGAATACCATGCCATATTTTATAAGGGACTTGAGCATCCTTGGATTTTGGCATCTGTGGGATAGTCCTGGAACCAATCCCCTGGGAATACTAAGGGACGACTTAGTATAACCTTCATGCCAAAACTACTCAATGACAAAATGAAAAAGGAAAATTATGCCCAATATCATGAACTTGGACATTACAATCCCAAACAGAATATTAGGAAACTGAAGTTTTAAAAATATATGAAGAAGGTAATATGTAACATTGCCAAGTTGGGCTTTTCCAGGAATCCAAGTATTATAAAAATCTAGGTATTTTATTAACTAGCTTAAAATACTAAAGGAGAAAAAAGTCCAATAAAATCACTTTAAGAGATGCATAAAACAGTTTATCTTGAGTATCTTTCATGATAAAAATTTATCAAACTAGGGATAGAAAGGATTTGTTTTAAAGTAATTAAGAGTACCTATGAAAAACCTATATCAAAGTTCACACTCAATGGTGAAATTGTAACAGTATTTTTTTAAAGCTATAGTCCAGTTATTCTTGACAAGATTTGTATCAGTGTCTTAGCCAATGTATAATACAAGGAAAAGGAATAAAAAAAATTAAGAATTAGAAAGTTTTAAAAGACTGTAATTATTCGCAGGTGTTATGATTTCTGCATAGAAATCCTCAAAGAATCTGGAATAAATATAAAGTTAATAAAATTAATAAGTTAATAAAGTCCAGAAAATTTGGTGGATATATGATTAAGAAATAAAATATATTTAATATATCAGCAACAAAAGACATAGCACTTATAAGATACAGAAAGTATTAGAGGCAAATCTAATAAAAGTATTGTGAGATTTTTAAAGAGAAAGAAATATATAAAGGTTATTAAAGAAGATATAGAGAAATGGAAGGATATATTAGATCATGCATAGAAAGACCCAGTTTCTTCAAGATGCAGTCTCCCCCGGTTAAACTATTTAATATCAGTGCAATTCCAATAATAAATCTGGCAGGATTTTTTATGGGTTGCCAAAAGCCAATGCTAAAATTTAGATGAAAGAATGAAAGAAAGGAAAACCAAGATGGTTTTTAAAGTGAAAAGGGGAGAAGTCTTTCTATAAGGCTTTCTATGAGTCTTTCTGTAAGGCCTATTAGTAACTAAGCAGGATGACAATGCATGAATAGACAACACAGATAGACAAATAGACCAGGGGAACAGGACAGAGTACTCAGAATCAGACCTGGCTGGGATGAAAACCTGGCCCCTGAGAGATGGCCCTGCAAATGAGTGGTGGAAGGGTTTCTTCATTAAACAGTACCTATGGAGGAAAACACTCCAGTTGGATCTCTACCTTCCAGCATACACAGCTAAAGACCTAACTTGAAAAGTGAAACTTCAGAATGTTTGGAAGAAAATATAGAAGATTTATATGATCTCAGGAGGGAAAGGAATTTTAAGGTATGAAATATATAAGCAGTGAAGAAAAAGTTTGGTTAATTTGATTCCATTAAAACTTTAAACTTGTGTTCATCAGAAGATCATTAAAGAGGTGAAAAGATAAGTCAGTGTAGGAGAAGCTATTTGAAACCTTACCTGCATGTATCAGGTAAAGGATTAGGATTCAAAGTATGTGGATATATTTTCTTTCAAATCAAGAAGCAAAAGACAATCCAGCAAAAAATCTGGGGACAAATTAGGAATAGGCAGTTCAGTAAACACATAAAAAGATGCCCAATTTTATGAATAATTAGAGGAAAGACAAAATGAAAAATAAGATATCACTCCATCAGATTAATAAAAATTAAGAAGTCCAACAGTAGGAAGTGTTGGTGAGGACGTAAAAAAAAGAACCATTGTTGCTATTAAAGTAAGTTGGTACAACCGCTTCAGAATACAATTTGGCAATATTCAGTGAAGCTGAAGATGCTCATATTTTACAATCAGGTAATTCTATTCCTATGTTGTAACAGAGGACAATGTGTGTACAATAAAGCATGGGGCTGCGAGTTGGCTGGGGGTGTCGTAGGGGCAGGCAGTTATTTCGGTGGAGGTGTTATTTGCAGGTTTCAGAGATAAATGAAAGAAATTCACCTACACCCGGCATTCTACAGGGTTAGTGGGGCCGCTGTGTCTTTGCTGTCACAAGGGGAAGGTCACATGGCTGTTAGAGCCACATAGTCACCCACGATTAGACCCAGTTACCCCGTGATGATTTTGGAGTGATTTCCTCTCTCAACAAGGACAACAAGACGGGTGATCAGGTAGAGGGTGACTACTATGAGGGTCTGGAAGAAATCACTCCAAGGCCAGTTGGTAATCTCTATCTTGATGTACAGGTAATACACATAGATGATAAATAAGATACTAGTAAATATCATTCAATCACCGATTGAGGCAGATCATAATCACCAGGCACAGTAGAATCTTAGCAAATAGGAGAATTCCCTTTTGGGTGCTCCAGCAGCTGGGAGCCCGAGGGGTGCTCACAACTGGCTGTGGTGTGGGCAGGAGTCCCTGGGGGCACGGAGGATCTATTCATAGGTTCAAGGACACTGTACTCCCAGGCATCTTACCTATGCTCTGGCTGAGAGGAGGGCCCAGGGGCACAGGACCTCAAGTCTGCTTTTTAAATGGCCCTGTATTTTTGCTCAAACTTTTTGTGCTTTTATAGGTAAAAAATTACAAAGAAGCTGAATATCACCCAATGGGTATCTAGATTTAAAAAATTTTAATATTTTCATAAGTGGAATTGCTAAACAGTGGGGAAACTCTAAACTAGGTTTACATAGATCAACATGGATGAATCTTATAATTTTAAATAAAAAAATTTCCCAAAGGATGCTTTAGTGTATATGCAATTTATGTAGTATATGAAAGATGCAGAACCATACCATGCACTTTTGGGGATACATATGTGGTAAAAGTATAAAATATAAGAGCAAGGCATACTCCAGATTTGAAATAGGCTTGCTTTTGTGGAAAGGGAAGGGGATTTGATCAATGTGAGGTTCTGTCTGTAATGGTAATATTTTATTTCTTAAGCTAAATGGTATAATAGTATATGGTTGTTCATTATATTATTCTTTTACATCTTTTTGTGTATCTAAATGTTTCATTGTAGTTAACAAACATAAAAGTGTATATAAATGGTTGCCATGTGGAGACCACAAATAGAAGTGTACAGGACAAATAACACCACCAGAGGCCCTAATGTAATCCAAATGGATAGTTGTGGCTTGAGCTATAATTTCCAGTGATAGCATCTGACATATTTAAAAGGTGGTGTATCTCAAAACCTTTTCTATTTCCCTCTAGAAACTCTTGCTAGCTCCCCACTTCAACCCACCCCAAACTCATCTCCGTTAAAGGCATCAGCATTTACCTGGTTGCTCTGTGTGAGGAATCTTCCTTGCCTTCTGTACATCCCTGAGTCCCTCAGAAAGTCCTGTCATGACTGCTAACAGAATACATCTGGAATCTGTCCTCTTCTCTTCAGCCCCACACTGTTCCCCAGTCCAATGCAATCTAACCCAGTCTCTTGCCTGAGTGATGCTAGAATTAATTCTTCTACTGTCTATCACCTCCTTCCTAACTTGCCTCCCTGTCGCTATTCCCGCCAGTTTCCCTACTCTGTCATTTCGATGGAGATCTCTTAAAAATGTAAATCAGTTCACATCACTTCCTTGCTCCAGCTCCAAGGCTGAGGTTAAAGTTCACAGCCTTCCCCAGGCCTGCCAGGCCCTCCCTACACAGCTGGCCTCTCCACCTTCATCTCCTGCTCTGCTCGCCCCTTTCTGTTCTAGCCACCCTGGCTCTGCTGTTCCTTTCTCACTTTAGGACGCTTGTGCACACCCCTGGGAAGTATTCTCCTAGATTTTGTTATGGCTGCATTCCTGGCTTTAGCAAGGCCTCCGCTCTGCACCTTTTCTAAGTAGCTGTCATGACCGCCCTTCCCCACCTGACCAGTCCCTTTCTCCCTTGTGGCCATTCCACTTTCCTTCCTGTGTGATGGGATATATGTATTTGTCTAAACCTTCATTTCTGTCTCTCCAACTAGACTGTCAGTTTCATGGGGGCTGGACATTCTCTGTCTCATTCACTGTTGTGTTTCTTTATACCTGAAACAGCGCTTGGCATGTGGTAGAGGCTTAATCAACACTTCCTCAATGAATGAATGCATTGATGATAAGCAAAAACTTAGATGCCTCAAAAAGTGTGTTTTGGTAAAATAAAATCCCCTGGAATTGTTCATACATAAGAAGAATTTGAATAAGGTTGTTTCATAAGGTGTAACAGTTGAAAATAAGCAGAACATTCTTCAGAAGCAGATTAGTTAACTGATTTTAAGTGGGTGTGATAATAGAGTAAATATAAGTAGATGTGTGAATAGTTCATCTCTGTTCATCTGGGTATTAAAGTTGGCCAGAAGGCTCTTGGAATCTTCTCTTTGGGAACCTTCCTTCTGTGTTGCCTGATGTATACTTCCCACTGGACCTCGATAGTCATTCTGACGGTCAATCATTCCCAAGTTCTCTGGGTCGGGGCCACAGGGTAGGGAAGACTCCGAAGGAGAAGGGAATCAGGCACTCTGTGTCCACTGTGTGCCTGGGACTCTGCCTGGGTTTCTCTGTCCTGTGGCTGACTTAGGAGCATCCTCCCCCTGCCAACACACACCCCTCATCGGGTGGCCCAGGCAGGGGAAGGTGTGCAGCTTGGTCTGACCCTGCCACTTTCGCCACCCCTGCAGGTCTCAGAGCTCATCTTTGTGTCCATCTATAGCTCTGAGTTCTGCATGAAACTCTATGTGGACCCCATCAGCTACTGGAAGGATGGCTACAACCTGCTCGATGTGGTCATTATCATCATCATCTTCATCCCCTACAGTCTCCGCAAGATCAAGGGCAAGCACTACCCCTACCTCAACATCGCCGACGGTGTGCAGTCCCTGCGCATCCTCAAGCTTATCACCTACAGCCGCGGCATCCGGGTGAGTGGCCTGGAGTGCTGTGGCTGTGCATGTGCGGGCAATTGGGCCCCCGATGAAATGGTACTTCTGTTTCTCTCCTACGGTGATTGAGTCCTCTTGTGTGGGAGGTTGATCTTTACCTGTTTTATCTCATTTCACCCTTAAATGATTCTAGGAAAGGTGTTAGCTCCATTTTACAGATGAAGAAACTGAGACCCACAGTCACTCAGCAGTTAGATACTGGAGCTGACCTTTGAAAGTTGTTCTGACTCGAGTCCATCTCATCTTGCCCTCTCTCCCGTGCTGCAGAGTGACTGATTTTCTTATGGTCCAGACCCTTTGGAGTATGTGCCCAGGAGCCTCCAGCTCTTTGATGGGTCTGGCCACTCACGTCTTCCCCCAGAAAACTAAAAGTCTGCAGCTTCTCTTGAGGGGAGGGTCTCATGACTTGTTCAGGAAGCTCTGGAAGTCCTGCTCCTGCTGGGGGACACATGGTGGCCGGTCTTTACTTGGCTCAGTGGTGTCAGAGCACACGTCAGAGGTGGCCCAAGCACACCCTCAGGCGCTCATCCTGGGCCCAGTGTGTTTGCCCGGGCTCTGCTCAGGCCCACGCTTCTCTGGGAAGGGGCTTGTTTGGGCCTATTGACCATGCAAACCTCACCTGCACACTGCGTCCCACTGCCACGTTCTTCATGAGTTCTTACCTCTTTAGTCTTGGCAATCTTGGGAAAGAAGTTCTGTTTCTCTTGCAGGAGTGGAGGCAGCTTTTTTTTTTTTTTTTTAACATCTCAGTTCTTTTGGAATGAATCCCCAAACACTGGTTTTCTTTCTCCAAGGAGAGGAGGGAGGTGTGGGGTGGGCATTTATTCCTGCAGGCAGCTGCCAGACTGGTCTGCAGGCAGGGCAGCCCCAGTGCTCCTTGGCTGTCTCTCTGCTTCACACTTTACCTCGAACTGTCAGAACTTCACCGTCCTGGGTCCCAGCTCTACCAGTACCTCCTTTTCTATGTTAATAGTTTCTCAGCTTAGAAAAAAGATTTTTTGCAGTTGACAATGGTGGCACAATGCAAGGGGCTGGAGAGTGGGTTCCAGCCCTGCTGGTGTATCACAATGTGACTGTGGACGAGGCGTTTTGCTTCTCTGAGCTTCTGATCCTGCATCTTGAAATAGGAACATCTCCCTACCTTGACAAGGTATCAGGGACAGATCTAGGTAGCTGAACACGTATATGCAAGACTCCAGGGCAGGGAGAATGAACGATGAGGCGTGGGAGATAAGACCAACACCCATGTCATGGACGAAGACTGAGATCACAAGATGAAGACCTGCCTGGGAGTTGGGGCCCAGAAAACCTGGGAAGCCCCACTCCTCTGAGCCCTCTTCATTCCTGTTTCCAAGGTGGCTCCCCTGCTCCTCCTGGACCTGGAAGAGCATTCAGGGCTGGCCCTCAGCTGAGGAGCAGAAACAGGACACCCTGGGATGAACAGAGGCAGGCTGGATTCAAGTAGAGAGCTCAGGGGTGCTGATGGGGCAACTACTCCAGCCCTGGGGCAGCACGGGCAATCCCCCCATGGGTGACTGAGCATGGAGGCCGTGCACTGGTGAACCACTGTTAGATTGCTCCAGCCCTCAATCTGGACACTGCTCCCATTTGTTCATTCAACCATTTATGGAGCATCTACCATGTGCTAGGCAAGGCACCAGATACCGGGGCAGCTATGGTTGGGACAGGCTGAACCGCTGTCCTCTGAGCCCAGCCCGGCCGGCAGCCTGACCTAGCCCTTGTGCTTCTGCCTTGCAGACACTCATCACTGCCATGGGGCAGACAGCCTACACCGTGGCCTCCGTGCTCATCCTATTCTTCGTCCTGATGTACATCTTTGCCATCCTGGGCTTCTGCCTGTTTGGACTTCCAGAAGGGGGTGACATGAATAACTGGGGGAACCTGGCTTTGGCCTTCTTCACTCTCTTCAGCTTGGCCACGGTACCATGTTTGGGAACAGTGGCGGGGGTGGGGGTCAGGCAGGGGCCTTGAAAGGGGACTGGCAGCTGGTGCGAGTGTGTGGACATGCTGGGCCTCACTTGGGGTCTTTCCCACACTCAGACACTTAGCTGGGGTTGGGGGGAAGCTGAGGAATGGTCTCCCAGGACAAGGCACAGGCTAGCACCCTGGCCAAGAGTCCATCACTGACTCTAATCTTGTGACTCCCTACAGCATTCCTATTTGCCCCATGGGGTGGTAAAACTTTTCAAAAGTTCTCAAAAGATAATTCATCCTAATTGAAGTGTAATTTAGGAGGAAAACCCACATCACAAAGCCTTTTGGGGAATAGGCTGTCACAAATCCATGCAGAATAAGTCTGCAAAACCTGTCTCAAAGTCTAGATTCTACTGGGTTCTGGCAAGATTGAGGTCTTTTCCAAAGGAGGGCCTGGCAGAGGGGCAGTGTCTCTTGGGGAAAGCTGGAAGGCCTTTTGGAGAAGAGCCCTTAGGGCACATTGGACAGAAGTGCCCACACCCAGTGGTGCCCTGCATCTCTGCCAGCCTGTATGCAATGGAGTCGGTGGATTAGGGGGTGTGATGTGGAGGGGCTGATGTGGAAGAAGAGCCAGCCTGCTCCTCAGTAGGGCCAGGGCTCCCCTAGGGCAGGTGAGCAGGAGGCCTGCCCCCCTGAGCCTTGGCACTTGCCCTGCCTGAGTAGGTCGATGGCTGGACAGACCTGCAGGAGCAGCTGGATGCCCGGAATTTGATTCTGAGCCGTTCATTCACCATCATCTTTATCTTGCTTGCCTCCTTTGTCTTCCTCAGCATGTTTGTGGGTGTGATGATCATCCACACTGAGGTGAGGTGGCGCTTGTAAGGATTGGTGGGGCGGGGGCGGGGTGGTGTTGGTTAAGTGTGGCAGGTGGATCATCTCTGAGCCGTCTCGCTCTGGAATTGGAAGGGAGGGGACCAGGTGGGCCCATCTCTATGCCGGCGCAACCCTTCTCCCTGAGCCCCCCTCATGATGGTGGCCAGCAGGACAGGTACTTGGGAGGTCATTGCAGCTGCAGCGGGCAGCTTGAGTTGGGGGCTGGCCCTGTGAGGGGGTCCTCCTGCTGAGGGGCCTGAGTGGCAGTGGGAGACTGGGGAAGAGGGAGGTGGGGATGGTGCACAGGGAGAGCCCTGCATCTTACCTCCATCCTCCTGCCCTCTAGGACTCCATCAAAAAGTTTGAGCGGGAGCTGATGCTGGAGAGACGCATGAACCTCATGGAAGAGAAGCAGGTGATTTTGAAGCGGCAGCAAGAAGAAGTCAGCAAGCTGATGCAGACCCAGGTAGGCTGTCTCCATGGGCAGGCAGACAAGCAGAGGGACAGTCAGGGCTGAAGGGATGGTCAGGAAGACGGGCCTGGGGGCCGGGGTGGAAGGTGGGGGGCCTTAGGCATCTGTGCATTTGGAGAGTCGGCTGCCCACCTCTCTCTAGTTTTCAGAGTCAGACTGTGTTCTCTACCTTTTTGTATTTTCTCTGGACCTCTTCAAGTGTTGAGTGTTGTGATTATACTATTTCCCTCCTTCATAGGCAACACTCCATTGCTGGGCCATGGACTATAGCCCACCCGGCTCCTCTGTCCATGGGATTTCCCAGGCAAGCATACTGGAGTGGGTTGCCATTTCCTTTTCCAGGGAATCTTCCTGACCCAGGGATTGAACCCAGGTCTCCTGCATTGCAGACAGATTCTTTACTATCTGAGCCACGAGGGAAGCGCTAACATTTCCCTCCTTCATGGGCAACACTCCATTGCTGGGCCCTTGGCCTTGAGCAGTCTTGTTCCCGAGGATTCACTGGGTGCCAAGCAGGCTCCATTCCCGGTCGCGGAGCGGGGGAGGTCATGGGGTGTTACTGACAGGTGTTACTAACCTCAGTTTTTCTAAACTGGAACAAGAATGAGTTCAATGGGCTGGAGATTTTCTGTCAAGCATGATACAACTGTGAGGGCTGAAGCCCTCTGAGCTGCCTGGAGTGCCCAGCCAGGTCCTGAACCACTGCCCCTTTCTCCCCGTGAGGCCAGTGCCCCTCTCCTCAGCCTCCTCTCCGAGGTGGAGACGTCCTCCTGTTTTGTGTGTCTGAGACTTGTCCACAACAGGGTGAAATGCTGAGCCGTGCTCAGGCTATCCCAGTTCCTTCCATGTCACCGGTCCTCATGCCAGGTCAGTTGTCCTCACGTCAGGTGTAGTAGCTCACCAGGTGGCCCCAGGCAGGGGGGTCCAGGCCCAGAAGGGGTTGGGGTGGCCTGTGCTTGTACTCAGGACTCATCTGGGGGCCAGGGTCAGGCCTCTGCCTGTGCTCCTCGTGGAGGGTCCCCAGGTCTTTGTGTAGCAAGACTCTCGTCGTGCTGCTCTGTTTATGCTCCTCTCTCTAGAAAGATCTTGACCACAAGAGTTTCACTGAACTGGTGGAGAAGTTTAAGAAGACTTTGCGGCACACTGACCCCATGGTCTTGGATGATTTTGGCACTAGCCTGCCCTTCATTGACATCTACTTGTCCACCCTGGACAACCAGGATGCTACCATCCACAAGTCAGTCCCAGCCCCCCTGACCCTGGCCCACGGGTCCTGGTGGGGTGCTGGCTGATGTGCAGGGAAGGCAGAGCCAGGTCCTTCCTGGGGGGTGTGCAGGGGCTGGGCTGCTATATGGGCAGGCCTGTTGCTGGTGGGGGGAGCACTGCCCACTGGCCCTCCTCAGTTTAAAAAACTGACCTGTTTTTAAACATTGCTTCCTTTGATTCTCCAAGAGCACCTCACCAAGCCCTTCTCAGTGGGGCAGAGGAAAGACCTCTGGCTGCAAGTCAGAAGCTGAAGCTCCTGACCTGGTTCTGTTACTGCTTCCTGTGTGACTCTGGCCAAGTCTTTGTCCCTTTCCCGCCTGTCACAGGAAGGACTGACACTAGGAAAGCAGTGTGTGTAAAGCTCGGGACTGTGCTCAGTGTGAGTTAGCTGGGGTCACACTGGCCACTACTGCAGGAAGAAGAGGGGCACAATTAGCCTGATGTCTCAGCAAAAGCCCCCTGGAGGGCTTTGTACACTGGAGGGGGTCTAGGAATGCCCAGCGTTGGCCCAAGAGTGGATCTGGCAGTGTCCAGGCCGCCCTCAGGCAGTCACCTCAACTCAGAGCCCAGGAGTCTGCTGTCTCCAACCTAACATGGGCAGTGAGAGAACTTCCTCCCAGATCCCAGGGAGCCTGGCCGACCTGGCCTTCCCACCCAGCCCAGTCTGGTTCTCAGGTCCGTGCTCTTTCCTGACCCACACCTGCCAGATATGGTGGACATGCAGGTGTGAGCGTGCAGTGGGCAGGGCCAGGTGGAGCGGAGCTCACTGTGAGCTAAGGCCCTCCTCCTCCACTCCCAGGCTTCAGGAGCTGTACTACGAGATTGTGCACGTGCTGAGCCTCATGCTTGAAGACTTGCCCCAGAAGAAGCAGTCCAAGTCCTCGGAGAAGGTCGATGAGAAGTAGCTGGATGTGGGCACCCAGCCACCGTGGACCGCGGGGGCTGTGACCCAACCCCACCGCCCCCCATTGAACACTTGTTTTCTGGGTTGACCTCTGTGCGGCTGTTGCTGTGATCATGACATCTGTCTACCTTTGGGAGCTGACCCGAGTTGGTGCCCATGAAGTCTGATTCCTCCTCACATGACACAGCGAGACCTTGGGAATGGGGAGTGGGGAGAGAGGAGCTCAAGGCTCACCCTGGCCAGAGGCCACACCTGGGGGCCACGCTGGCTTTCCCTTCCCTCGACCCCCGCAGCCAGGTCCCACTGGGCTCCTGGGAAAGCCACCTGGACCCTGGACCGAGAAGGGCCTCCCACAGTCCCATGAGAGGGCATGGCTCCTGTGATCTGGTGTGGCCCCACTGGCCTAGGAAGCTCTGCTGGCTCGCCTTTGTGGGCCCCCATGCTGGCAGGGTCACAGCTCTCTCTCTGCACACAATGCCATGGAGGTCTCTCTCTGGAATTCTTCTCTGCTTTTCCTGAGGCTCACGGTGATAGTGGTGCCCCAGAAGGGTGACAGCACCAGGCATTTGGGCTGCTCCCTTCCCTTAGTTAGAGCCCTTTACTCAAAAGGCAGCCTTTTCCACGTCATCCCCGGCCAGATGACTCCCACAGTCAGCAAGGCCCTGGCCCACCAGTGTTGGAGCCATCTGAAGGCCCAGGTGGTGGTGGCTGGGGGTGGCTGGCACCCCTTGCTCGCATCTGGCCAAACCAGAGACCCATCAGTGCCTGCTCTGCTCTTGTTTCTGGGGAGTGTTCTTGAGGCCTGTCATCTTGGCAGGGCCCTCTTCTTGGACAAGTGCTGAGTTCTGGGTTGGGCTGGGGTGGGAGACCAGCTTCTATCGCTGGGCACAGAAAGGCCAGGCCCACCCTGGGAAGGATGATAAGTAGAAAAACACATAGAATTGAGAATGGCTGGACAAGGCCCCATGGGGGTCCGTGAGCTCCAGGCCTGGATGACGGCACCCCTGAAGCCAGAGGAAGACAAGGGCCTGCGGAAGCCTTTACTGCTCTTTCCTGAGTTGTGCTGGGGGTTCCGTGATGAGAAAGCCACAGTCTCCTCCTGGCCCTTTTCGTTCCCATGGTTGCCTAGAATGGCTGAGAAGAAATGTCCCTGAGGAAGTGACAGTAACTGCTTGACTGTAGAGAGCATGTGTCCTCCGAGATACTAAAATCATTTCCATTTGCAAATGTTCACACTCAGGACCAAATTGAGCATCGTGCGAAACTACCGAGAAGGACTGCTCTAGAGCATGAGACCCATCGCCATGCCCTGGGGAGTCCTCCAAGGGTAGGAAGCATGGCCTTGCCCCTTCCTGGACTGGAGAGAACTCTGTGCCCTGGAGGGGGCCCTGAAGTAAGCGAGGGATGCCTCCAGTGCCTAGCAGTGAAGGGGGTGACTCCAGGTTGGGGGCTTCTAGGGGGGCTCTAGTGTGTACAGCCCAGACAGCCCAGCGTGCCGGCCTCAGGCAGTGGCTCTGATTTAGGGCTGGGACAAGGCAGATGTTGCCAACTGTCCACTCTGGATGTGCCAGGGTTGCTTGGGGGAATGTGAAAATACCTCCCCTGCTTTCACTAGGAAACATGCGGGAACTGGCCTAGGCCTCTGTGGGTGAACAAAAGGTTTTAAAAATTCCTCAGGGAGGCAAGTTTGTGAGTACCACAGTTTTAGAGTCAGGAGGCATGGATTTCTTAATCAGGTGGCCTTGGGCAAGGTGTCTGGTCTTTTGAAACCTTAGCTATTTCGTCTGAGAAATGGGCTGATAAAACTGTCCAGCTATAGTGTTAGTTGCTCAGTCATGTCTGACTCTTTGTGACCCCATGGACTGTAGCCCACAAGGCTCCTCTGTCCATGGGGTTTTCCGGGCAAGAATACAATGCTGCTGCTGCTGCTAAGTCGCTTCAGTCGTGTCCAACTCTCTGTGACCCATAGACGGCAGCCCACCAGGCTTCCCGTCCCTGGGATTCTCCAGGCAAGAACACTGGAGTGGGTTGCCATTTCCTTCTCCAATGCATGAAAGTGAATAGTGAAAGTGAAGTCGCTCAGTCGTGTCCGACTTTAGCGACCCCATGGACTGCAGCCTACCAGGCTCCTCCGTCCATGGGATTTTCTAGGCAAAAGTACTGGAGTGGGGTGCCATTGCCTTCTCCGAAGAATACAATAATGGGTAGCAATTTCATCCTCCAGGGGGTCTTCCTGACCCAGGGACTGAACTCACGTCTCGCTATAAGGATCATTTTATTTGATGATGAGTGTTTAAAAAAACCTGAGAGTGTTTTAAAAAAGAAAAGACATGATCAACTGTGGTCTGCGCTTCCTGGTTGTCAGCTCTGCCTCTGCTATGTGGCCAGCTGCAGCGGGCTGGCCTGGCCAGGGGCTGAGAGGGACCGGGCCAATGACACAGTACCAGGGGTGGAAAGTACGGAGCTGAGAGCAGGAAGCTGAGGTCAGGAACCTGGGAGTCGGGGAGAATGGGCATCCAGGTGGAGCTGGTGCAGGGTGGCCAGATGACCCGTTGGGCCTGCAGGGCCTGGGGCCCAGGAGGGAAGCCCAGGCATGGGCCGCAGGGCTGCGGTGTAGAAGGGCACTCTTCCTGGCAGGGCAAGCAGAAGGCCTTCACAGAGCAGGAACTGGGAGAGGGTGATGTGCAGAGGGCTGGCTCAGCACTGCTGGCAGCTCAAGCCAGTGGATATTTGGCGTAAAGTCCCCAAGCAGCATTCTGTTTGGCTCTATTTGCCTGCAGAGCAAACACTGGCAGATTGGAATTCCCACTTGGGCTCTCACCAACTCAAACAGGCTTGGCCAAGGCTTTCAGTTGATTTGCTTCGGGCACAAGTGGCTCTGCTTGCCCAGGCCTGGCTGTGGAAAGCAGGACCCTCCTCCTACCCACCGCCCCCCTACCCGGGGATCCGGCAGAGCTGTCCCCAGATGGCTTGCCTATCTCCATCCTGCCAGCTGGGTAGTTTGGGGCTGCAGTGGGATACCCAGGACCTGGGCTCAAGTCTTCTGGTCACTCCCAGGCCCTCCCCCAGCTCTTGTAGGAAGGAATATGGAATCCAAGGCTAGAGGTATTTGGAAGGTGGCCGGATTGTTTTTTTTTTTTTAACTGCTTGTTGATTCCACCAGCAGGAAGCAGTCTCTGTAATATGGAAATCCAGGCAGTGACTGAGACTATAAGTGCTCCTCTTTATTCCAACAGTCCCTAAAAACTCAATACTGAGATGCTGGAGACTGCACACCTTGAAATTTTCCCCAAATGGTGGGTCAGACGGGACACTTATAACAAACTGCCCTTCACCAGGTCAGGAGAAGACGGCTCTGAATTCCTAACTAGGCTACTCAGGAAGGAGAGGTAATCATTGTTGATTCTAGTTACAGGGGTTGGGAAATGAGGGAGAAAGGCACTCAGTGTAACGGGGTAAGATTTACCAACATGCGTGCACCTCACTCTGCCCTACACTCTGCACCAAGAATGTCCTCTGTGCGTGGTTGGCCACGTGCTGTACCTCCCCGAGTTCTTGCTCTGATTTCACCTGAGGTTTGGTACATTGCAGCCCTGGGGATATGGGGGAGGCAGGGCTGGAGAGCCGGAAGGAAAGGGAAGCGTTGGTGCTTTCTTGGTCGGCTCCTGGCTTCTCCTCCATGGCAGAGAAGCAGCATAATGGGAGAGGCTCACTAGACCTATAGGATAGGAACTGGGACAGGGAGGAAGAAGGAAGTAAAATCTGAGGCCACGAGTCAGAGGCTCTGAACCGAGACTCTGACCCAGCTGGAGGGCGAGAATGGAAAGGGGACAGGTGGGGACAGGCATCCTTGTTGGGTGAGAACCGGATCCCCAGTGACACTCCTGGAGAGAGGCCATTAATGATGGGACTTATTGAGGGATGATTTCTGGTTGCTGAACCTTGTCTTTTGAAAATGGAGCCCCATGAAGAGATCTGATTATGTGGGATCTATGTTATAAGATGGCCATTTGTCATAGGGACCTCCTAGGCTAAAATTGGGATACGTTGAGAGGGCTTTAAAAACCACCACTGAGCCCCCAGCTGCGATTTGAGGCCTCTAGATGCAGTACTCCTGAGGGCAATGGCACTAAGTGTGACTGGCTTTCTGCAAAGTGAAACTGAGGTCTCAACAGGAGGTGTGAAGAGGCCAACGGGGGATGAAAAGTCTGCTGTAAAATTCTTAGGTTGACCCCCAACTTTTGTAATCTGGTAATGGGACAATGGCCTCTCACAGCAGAGGCCCCCCACTGCCCCAGTTCAGGATCCTGAGAGCACAACTGCCCCTTGACTTCCTCCTTCCCCACTGGGGCCTTGATGTCTAGGATTGGGGCGTGAGGTGAAAAGACTCTTCAAAACATGCTGCTGGACCAGCGAGGGAAGAGTCCAAGCAGCGGTCCAGCCGAGGCTCCAGAGGTATGACCTATTCTCTTTGTTGACTGTGGAAAATACCACCTTCTGTTTTATCAGTAGTTCTGTTTCAAATACTTTGACATACATGATTTGAAACTCATAACAACGCTTAGGTACTTTCATTATTCCCATTAAACAGGTGGCAAAACTGAGGTTCACAGAGGCAATGTACCCAAGGCTGTATAACTAAGGGGGAAGAACCAAGCATTTCTGGCTCTAACCACTCTGCTATGATACTGTGCAACAATCCTCTAGGGAAATGTTATCCTCATCTTACAAGTGGGCAGACAACACTCAGAAAGACTGTTACTTGGTGAGATCATCATTGGAGGGCAGAGTCAGTATCTGAACGCAGACCATACATGGTCCCCCCTGCGGTCTCACAGCAGCTTTGTTCTTTCTTATCAAAGCAATTTTTTGAACTCTAAAAATCAAACCATGATTCCCTCCTGAGCAGGGCCTGCCTCTGGGAGGAGAAGGGGTGGTCCCTCAGACCAGCCTCATTTAGCCAGTTTCCTGGCCCCTTCTTGTTGCCTCGTGGAGGCTCTGAAGTCTGCTGGCCCAGTGGGTCCTGACTTAGCAGCCCTGGGAGCTCCAGGGATGGAGACGGTAGCAGGAAGCAATCAGTGTGTGCAGATGGGTGGTGACTGTGGTGCCTAATCAGGAAATTATAGCCTGGGCAGAAGAGGGGTTTGGCTTAGAAATCACCCTTCCCTGGGTTCCAGTCAAGCAGGCCCTGGGAGGCTTGGCTGGGCTGACGGGACGCTCCGAGCAGGCATGAGCTCAGCAGGCAGGATGAGCCGGCCTTGTCAGACAGGGCTGTGCAGAGCGGCCCCGGGCCCAGGAGGCTGCGTCCTAGGTGGTGATGCTGTGGTCAGTCCTTTCTGGCCCTCTGCCTGCTCCTGTGCCTTCTGACACCTCATCAGCAAGGGGAGAAGCTGTGGGCATTCAGGGGGTGCTTTGGGAGGTTCTTGACCTGCATCAGTGACTTTTTACCTGATTCACAAATGAGCAAGTGGAAAAGGTGTGAAAGAAGTGTCAGGTGGAAAAACCCAGGTGCAGAACTGTGCATACGTGCACCATTTGGAAAGGGAGAAATAAAACCACACACACACACACTGGCAGTGAGATATTCCCTTTCAAGTGGCAAATATGATAGACAAAACCTAGCCTTGGCCAGGGCATGAGGTGGCACCCTGTCCACTTTTGGCAGTGCAAAGAGGTGTGGCTTTCTCAGAAGGCAATGTGCATGAAATTTTACTTGTGTGTTCCCATGGGCCAGCAGTTCTGCTTATGAAATTATCCTGAAGAGCCAAATGACAAATGCACCGAGATGTGATGGAAACACAGCGAAAGAAATCAACTCCCATTGGTGGGGAGACTGGTCGAATTAGTATGAGTCCATACATATGGCCCTTAAAACAATGATTTGTTGATAAGAATAGATGTTCCTGATATTATATGATTGAAAAAGTGGCTTCTAAAGCTACCTGTGATACGTCTTTTATGTAACAGTGAGTGAGAGTGGGTAACACATGTACATGCACACGTGTGTATGCTGAGTGATGTCTGGGAGAACAATCATTTTAGTGCTGGGACGGTGGTCTTGACTTTGTCCTCACTCTTTTCTGAACCTTTTGAATTTTAAGAATCAATATGTCTTTGTAATCAGAAAAAACAACAGTTTTCATCTTGAAAAATGTTCTGGGAATTCCCTGGTGGTCCAGCAGTTAGGGTTCCATGCTCTCACTGCCAAGGGCCCAGGTTCAATCCCTGGTTGGGAAACTAAGATCCTACATGATGCATGGTATAGCAAAAAAACAAAAAAGGTTAAACAGTGTGCATGTGTGTGAGTGTGCATGTGTAAGCATGCACAACTATGCCTGTGGTAGATGGAAGGGCATTCCAGGCAGAAGGGACTGCAGACACACAGGAAAGAAGCTGGTGTGGCTGCCACCCGCAGTGCGAGCAAGGGCAGGGGAGACTGGGCACGTATACTAGCAGGATCCTAGGGACCTGGGCGTGGCAGTCTGGAAGCAGGCCAGTGACCCGGCCGTTGTGATCCCTGCTTCCTCTCTGAGAACAGCCTGCTGCCCTGTACCTAGCACTTAAATTTCCTCTCTTCTGTCTCTGCTTCCTCTCCCCACCTTCACTCCTGCACACCCATTCCCATCGCCCTGTCCATCATGACTCAGCATCAGGTTCCCTTTAAGAGGAAGCCTTCCCAGATTGCTCTGGTTGCCTTGATAGCTCCTTTTTCATCCTCTCACCCTTGAACTTTCATACCTGTCCTTCGATCAGACCTTAATTCCTCTAGGACCAGGTGAGGAGGGCTGTGAACTGAGAAGTTACGCTGGAGGTTGCCTGGATGCCAGTGATAGACCAGCTGACATCAGTCAGCTTCAGAGTCCCAGTGTGGAGGGAGAAAGCAGGCAGCAGAGACCCAGGAGGTGTTTTGAGCCTGGCATGTCACAGGCACAGTGCCAGACACTGCACATAGCTTTTCACATTTATTCCATTGAGCAGATGAGGAAACTGAGGCTTACAGAGGTTATGTGGCAGTAAGTGGTAGTGTTGCACTTGGGTATAGACAAACCCAGGTTCTGTCTAACTCCAAAGTCCACACTCTTACCCTACTAGTCTCTGGCTCTCACCCCCTGGAGGTTGGCTGGGCTGGGCCTGTGATGGGATCTCGCTGTGCCTTGCTGCCCAGACCTCACGGAAATGGACTTCAGGGTGAGAAGGTGATGTAGTCTCACTCAAGTGGTAGCTCCTATCCTGGTGGAGGATGTGGGGGCAGTGCAGCATACCTGCTGAGGCCTGCTGGCCATCGTCCCCAGTGAAATCAAGTGAGATATTTCCCTATGCGGCCAGCTGGCAGGAGCACTGGGTAAGAATCTAATGGGGAGGAGGCTAGGCATGTTGACCAGGAAAGAGCTTTCCCACTCAGAGATTCTCCAGTGGTAGGAAGTTGGTGAAATGATAAAGGACAATTTAAGCAATAGCCCAACCGAAAGCCTTACGTACTGGTCACATCCATGGTTCCTTCAAACCCTGCCAGCAGACTCCAGGAAGCAGGCAGGCAGGTCCAGTGCCCACTGGCAGAAGAGGAAAGCTGGGCTCCAGGAAGGGACAAGGAGCCCAGGCCAGGGGCTAGAATCTAGAGGGTCCCAGCCCTCCCCCAGGCACCTCCCCCAACTTTGGGCTCAGTGGGCATTTTTGCCTTGATGGGTTGGGCCAGTCTCTGCGAGCCTAGGGGACTTCCCTGGGGTGGCCTCAGCCAGAGACCAGGGAAGAAGCAGCAGCTTTGGAGGTGTGGACACCAGGCTCAGGGGAGCCATGAGTGGTGTGCCTGTACTCAGGGACCAGCCTCTGTGACTCAACAGGAGTGCTAGTTTGGGAGATGCAGGAGGGGTCCTTTGCCACACTGTCCTCTATGTGTGTGTTTTGTCTAAATATATCCTTTATTAGATCAGATTTGCCCAAAGGAAGAGAGAGGAGTGTGCGTGAAAAGGCTAGAGTAAGGGTGGGGATCAGCATCCATCCCAGTGTGTCCTGGAAAGTTCCCAGAGAGGCCACAGGAGGGAACAGTTTGGGGAAACCCTCACAGGCCCCGCCACAGCCTGGCAAGCGGCAAAGTGGCCGGCTGCTTTGTGGCTGCAATGTCTTGGAGGGTTTGCCAAGCACTTTCCGTGAAGTCACTGGGACGTTAAGCCCTTGGTTCAATTAAATGGGTTAATACACTTTGTCTGATTCTGCTGAATGCTAATCATATAATGTGATAATGGTGGTAATGGCGCTCTCAGCTGCGGTCATCACACGTGCCGCACCGTCCCAGGCACGCAGGGAGGCAGAGCTCACATTCCCACACACTCAGGCCTCATTTTCCACTCATAAAAGCCCATTCTTCAAAGCCTTTCCAGCCCAACTCCCTATATCCATTTTCGGGACAAATTACCAACACTTAAAAAAAATTGGTCCATTTTGCGTAAAAGCCAAGCCCAAATTACTGTTCCTTTCCCCTTTGTGTTTTGAAATTTCACAAAGAGAAGGGTGGGGGGCTGAGGGGGACACAGGGGACGGAGAGAAGAGGCAGAAGGGGAAAGAGCGAGAAGAGGGTATGAACGAAGACGGAAAAAACAAGCCTTCTTGTTTCAGTAAAAATGTATTTCTGGAATGATGTTTCAGTTTACTCAGGCAGAAAAATTAGAAATGGTGTGCTTATTAAACAGGCTAAGTAAGCATGACTATTTTTAGTAGTGCAGTAAAACCTTGGTAATTTGGACCTCTTTAATAAAGATTCCATGATCACGCTGGCTGGCAGGCACACGTGGTGTGTGTGTGTGTGTGTGTGCACGTGTATGTGTGCAGGCAAGGTGAGAGTGTAAATAGGCTGCTGAGTTGGAGGACTGAGAGGGTGAGGGGACAAAGGGGACAGGGGTGGGCGCCCCGCTCATGAGAGCCTTTTTAAACTGAGTTCTCTCTGCTTCGCAACACAAGCTCATTACAAATTCTTCTCTCTGAACACTCCTCTTGGCACCGACTAATTTGACATCTGTTTAAAGAAGAAAGTATTTGAAAACAAAAATTTTCATTTCTGTCAAAATCTGTAAAGATTTACTTGACACCACCTGTCATTACTGGCCTGTTCCCCCTCCATGTGTGAGACTGAATCCTGGGTGTTGACACTTCATCTGGGGGAGGTGGTGACTGACCCCTCTAGGGTAAGGACAGGGACCTGTAGGCAGAAGGCCACTCGCTGCCCTGCAGATCGCAGTTTCTTGCATTTAAAAAATAATATTTGATTCATCCTGTCATGACTAAAGTAATAAACATGCTCAGTGCAAAAAAACTTGGAAAGGAAAAATGAAAAAAAATCCTGTTTCCTACCACCCAAAGGTAGCTGCTGTTAACACTGTGCACATCCAGAAATTTCTCTGTGTGTGTATAAAAATAAAAATGGTACCATACATATGTAATGTTCTGTAGATTGTCTTGTTTAGTGTTTTGGCAGAGAAGCTCAGTTTAAAAAGAAAAGGCAGTGGCAAATCTATTATTTAATTTTATGCTAAACTTACAGCAAAGTCATCAGCCCCACTTACTTTCTCTTGGCCGTATAGCAGACACTTAGTAGGGACTTTAATGAGGTCTCAGTGCTCTTCTGCACAGAGGGATGGAGGATGGGGTGGGCCCACATGGGGCTCAGCTATAACTGGGGCCTCAAAGGGTACCTGCTGAAGAGGGTTGCAGGGAAAGTTCTTCCAGCAAGCAGCAGACTGGCTCTGGTAGTGGGTTCAGCCTCCAGAAGTCCTGGGTACCACCCTCTGAATGCCTCTCTGGGTAGGCAGAGGCATACACACAGATACACTTAAAAAAAAAAAAGTTGAAAATGCACATAGTGTGAAATTTGCCATTTTAGCCTTTTTTAAAGAACAGAATTCAGTGACATTAAGTACATTCATATCATACTTACTGTAACCATCACCACCATCTCTCAGAATTTTTCATCATCCCCAAATGAAGCTCTCTACGCATTAAACACGAACTCCCCCTCCCCTTTCCTCCCTGCCCCTGGCAACCACCATCTTCCTGTCTGTCTGGATGAGTTTGCCTACTCCGGGTAGCTCATACAGGTGGAATCATACAGCGGCTGTTGTTTTGTGATTGGCTTATTTTACTTAGCACAGTGTCTTCAAGGTTCATTCATGCTGTAGCGTCTGTCAGAGTTTCCGGCTGTTTCAAAGCCGAGTAGTACCCTACATTTTGTTTATTCATCTGTTGATGGACGTGGGTTGCTCCATTTTTAGGCTATTGTTAATAATGCTGCTATGAACGTGGGTGTATAAATATCTGTTTGAGTCTCTGCTTTTGTTTCTCTTTTATATATACCCAGAAGTGAAATATCTGGGTCATATAGTAATTCTATGTTTCATTTTGTTTTTTTAAGAAATCGTTGTGCTCTTTTCCACAGCAGCACCATTTTATATTTCTACCAGCAATGCACAAAGGTTTCACTTTTTCCACATCCTCCCTGACACTTGTTATTTTCTGCCTTTTTGGTAAGAGCCATCATAATACACTAGTGGTATCTCCTAGTGGTTTTGATTTTTATCTCCCTAACGAAGGGATGGAGCCAAAGCAAAAACAATACCCAGCTGTGGATGTGACTGGTGATAGAAGCAAGGTCCGATGCTGTAAAGAGCAATGTTGCATAGGAACCTAGAACGTCAGGTCCATGAATCAAGGCCAATTGGAAGTGGTCAAACGAGATGGCAAGAGTGAATGTCGACATTCTAGGAATCAGCGAACTGAAATGGACTGGAATGGGTGAATTTAACTCAGATGACCATTACATCTACTACTGCGGGCAGGAATCCCTTAGAAGAAATGGAGTAGCCATCATGGTCAACAAAAGAGTCCGAAATGCAGTACTTGGATGCAATCTCAAAAACGACAGAACGATCTCTGTTCGTTTCCAAGGCAAACCATTCACTATCACAGGAATCCAAGTCTATGCCCCAACCAGTAACGCTGAAGAAGCTGAAGTTGAACGGTTCTATGAAGACCTACAAGACCTTTTAGAACTAATACCCCAAAAAGATGTCCTTTTCATTATAGGGGACTGGAATGCAAAAGTAGAAAGTCAAGAAACACCTGGAGTAACAGGCAAATTTGGCCTTGGAATACGGAATGAAGCAGGGCAAAGACTAATAGAGTTTTGCCAAGAAAATGCACTGGTCATAGCAAACATCCTCTTCCAACAACACAAGAGAAGACTCTACACTTGGACATCACCAGATGGTCAACACCGAAATCAGATTGATTATATTCTTTGCAGCCAAAGATGGAGAAGCTCTATACAGTCAGCAAAAACAAGACCGGGAGCTGACTGTGGCTCAGATCATGAACTCCTTATTGCCAAATTCAGACTTAAATGGAAGAAAGTAGGGAAAACCACTAGACCATTCAGGTATGACCTAAATCAAATCCCTTATGATTATACAGTGGAAGTGAGAAATAGATTTCAGGGACTACATCTGATAGAGTGCCTGATAAACAATGGATGGAGGTTCATGACACTGTACAGGAGACAGGGATCAAGACCATCCCCATGGAAAAGAAATGCAAAAAAGCAAAATGGCTATCTGAGGAGGCCTCACAAATAGCTGTGAAAAGAAGAGAAGTGAAAAGCAAAGGAGAAAAGGAAAGATATTCCTATTTGAATGCAGAGTTCCAAAGAATAGCAAGGAGAGATAAGAAAGCCTTCCTCAGTGATCAATGCAAGGAAATAGAGGAAATCAACAGAATGGGGAAGACTAGAGATCTCTTCAAGAAAATTAGAGATACCAAGGGAACATTTCATGCAAAGATGGGCTCGATAAAGGACAGAAATTGTATGGACCTAACAGAAGCAGAGGATATTAAGAAGAGGTGGCAAGAATACACAGAAGAACTGTACAAAAAAGATCTTCACGACCAAGATAATCACAATGGTGTGATCACTGACCTAGAGCCAGACATCCTGGAATGTGAAGTCAAGTGGGCCTTAGGAAGCATCATTATGAACAAAGCTAGTGGAGGTGATGGAATTCCAGTTGAGCTATTTCAAATCCTGAAAGATGATGCTGTGAAAGTGCTGCACTCAATATGCCAGCAAATTTGGAAAACTCAGCCGTGGCCACAGGACTGGAAAAGGTCAGTTTTCATTCCAATCCCAAAGAAAGGCAATGCCAAAGAATGCTCAAACTACCGCACAATTGCACTCATCTCACACTCTAGTAAAGCGATGCTCAAAATTCTCCAAGCCAGGCTTCAGCAATACGTGAACCATGAACTTCCAGATGTTCAAGCTGGTTTTAGAAAAGACAGAGGAACCAGAGATCAAATTGCCAACATCCACTGGATCATCGAAAAAGCAACAGAGTTCCAGAAAACCATCTATTTCTGCTTTATTGACTATGCCAAAGCCTTTGACTGTGTGGATCACAATAAACTGTGGAAAATTCTTCAAGAGATGGGAATACCAGACCCCCTGACCTGCCTCTTGAGAAACCTATATGCAGGTCAGGAAGCAACAGTTTGAACTGGACATGGAACAACAGACTGGTTCCAAATAGGAAAAGGAGTACGTCAAGGCTGTATATTGTCACCCTGCTTATTTAACTTATATGCAGAGTACATCATGAGAAATGCTGGGCTGGAGGAAGCACAAGCTGGAATCAAGATTGCCGGGAGAAATAATCAATAACCTCAAATATGCAGATGGACACCACCCTTATGGCAGAAAGTGAAGAGGAACTAAAAAGCCTCTTGATGAAAGTGAAAGTGGAGAGTGAGAAAATTGGCTTAAAGCTCAACATTCAGAAGACGAAGATCATGGCATCTGGTCCCATCACTTCATGGGAAATAGATGGGGAAACAGTGGAAACAGTGTCAGACTTTATTTTTCTGGGCTCCAAAATCACTACAGATGGTGATTGCAGCCATGAAATTAAAAGACGCTTACTCCTTGGAAGGAAAGTTATGACTAACCTAGATGGCATATTCAAAAGCAGAGATATTACATTGCCAACAAACGTCCGTCTAGTCAAGGCTATGGTTTTTCCAGTGGTCATGTATGGATGTGAGAGTTGGACTGTGAAGAAAGCTGAGCGCCGAAGAATTGATGCTTTTGAACTGTGGTGCTGGAGAAGACTCTTGTGAGTCCCTTGGAATGCAAGAAGATCCAACGAGTCCATCCTAAAGGAGATCAGTCCTGGGTGTTCATTGGAAGAAAAGATGCTGAGGCTGAAACTCCAATACTTTGACCACCTCATGCGAAGGGTTGACTTACTGGAAAAGACCCTGATGCTAGGAGGGATTGGGGCAGGAGGAGAAGAGGACAACAGAGGATGAGATGGCTGGATGGCATCACTGACTTGATGGACATGAGTTTGAGTGAACTCCGGGAGATGGTGATGGACAGGGAGGTCTGGTGTGCTGCGATTCATGGGGTCACAGAGTCGGACATGACTGAGCGACTGAACTGAACTGAACTGAACAACTAGTGATGGAGAAGGCAATGGCACCCCACTCCAGTACTCTTGCCTGGAAAATCCCATGGACGGAGGAGCCTGGTAGGCTGCCGTCCATGCAATTGCACAGAGTTGGACACGACTGAAGCAACTTAGCAGCAGCAGCAGCAATGACTAGTGATGTTGAGCATCTTTTCATGTGTTTATTGGCCATTTGTATGTCTTATTTGGAGAAATGTCTGTTCAAGTGCTTTGCCCATGTTTGAACTGTTGTTGTTCAGATACACTTTTAAAAGCAGTGCTTGTGCTGAATGGTGGGGAGTTGAATGGTGAGAGGAATAAGGAAAGAAGCAAGAGAAGAGAGAAAGGACTGGGGAGAGGCTGGAGGCCAGGACATGTCAAGTGGAGGAAGGCATAAAGGAAGACAGCCCTCCGCTTCTTTTATTTAGCAAATCCTTCTTCAGCACCGTGTGCAGACATTTCTCCACACGTCACTGTCCACACCTATTTGCCAATACATCCTGGGTCTCAGGGGCTGAAGAGACCCTGCTGCTAGTGCCCTGCTTCCAGGAGGCGGTACTCACAGAGGTTAAGCTGTGGACTCTGTCTGCAGTAGGACAGGCTGGGATCCAAGGCTCTCAAGCTGGACACCCCGAGTCTCGGCTTCCTCATCTAAAAATGAGGCTCACAAGATAAATAAAACATGTACAGCCCATAGCAGGGGACGGTGCAGAGGGAGGCGTGGGGCCATGTGACCAGTCACCCAGCGCAGCTTTCATCTGCCCTCAGCCTTCACCCTGCTTCACAGGCAGCCTCCTGTCCCTAGACCTGCTCCCCTCCAGCGTCCTGATTCACAGGCCCGCAGGCTCACCAGCCCATGGCTGGGCTCTGGGGCTGTGCCTCCTAGGGGCCCTGCAGCCTCTCTGTCAGTGGACACCAGCTCTGGGCTCCACCGTCAACTGGGAGGCAAGGGCCAGGCCCGGTGAAGAGACAGCACAGGAGTGTGAAGACTGGAGCTCCTGTGGGGAGAGGGGCAAGGAGGAGGGTCAGCACGGGCTGTGGGAGGAAGCCTGGGAGAGCTCCCAGAGGGAGGCAGACTGGCAGCACCCATATAGGAAATGAGAAACTCATAACACCGAATGGGAGTTTGGATTTAATGGTTGATATCCCAGGGCCCTGCCTTCGCCAGGCAGCTTCTCTGTGTCCTGCCTGCCCACCCCAGGGCTTCTTCAGTCCCGGCTGTCACCTGGTCCCCCGCTTCTCTCCCACACAGCCGAGTGAGCTCGGTGAAGGCAAGACCTGGGATCTTTTCCTCTCTCCCAGAGGACAGCTGAGTCCTCTGGACCTGAATTATAATTGTTTCTCTCCTCCGCAGCCCACCCCTCACCCCCAGCACAGTACAAATGCGCTTCCAGTCGGAGGGTGTACAGTGCAGTGGGGGTGGCACCTGGCCCCTGGGCAGAGGGCTGGAGTGCAGGTCCTGGCCCTTTTCTCCATGAGCTAGGCCATCTTGGATGAGCTTTCAGTTCTCTCCGATTTTCGGTTTCTTCCAGTGAGAGACTAGCAAGCCCTTCCCCGCTGTGAGGAGCGAATGCTTATATACTGCCTAATTCTTACACAGTGCTGGCATGGGGACGCAGCACTCAGTAAGGGCCTAATGTTGGCTGTCGGTAAAATGAAGTAACACAACAAGAAGTGTTTGGGCGTCTTCACCCCATGTTGCAGGGAGCCCTTCAGGCAGAACTTTGGGCATGTGCCCTCTGTTCCCGAGGCTCACCTCTCAGAGTGCTGACTGGCCCAGCCCATGTTCTCCTCCACACACCCAATGGACAGCAGGAAGTGGGCTTGGTTCCTCTGGGTCTCCCAGGGTCTGCCCATGGAGTGTGGTGGGAGGACTGGACCACAGGACAACAGGCTGGGCTCCTGGGGGTGGGATGGAGTGGGGCGGGTAGGGGAATCAAAGGACTGTCAATCATGATTCACGTTCATGGCATTCAGCAAAGCCTGAGGGAAAACCAAGGTGAGTCCTAAATGACATTTTCAGAAATAACCTGTTGAGAAACTTACAGAAGCCTCATTAATGTGGAAAGTGGGGGACAGGGCCCTCAGGAGAAGAGGCAGGACAGCTCACGTTAATAATAACAATAGCATCTACAATCACAATTCCATCAAAAGCAACAAATTATTGAGCACTTACTGTATGCCAGCACCACAGCTAACACTTTATGTGCGTGATGTCATTTACTCCTTTTAGACAACTGTGTTGAGTGATTGTTGTTATTCCCTTTCACTAAAGAGGAAACAGCCTCAGAGACCTTAACTCTCTTGCCCAAGGCAACTCAGAGGTAGAGGCAGAACTCAAACTCTTGTTTTCAAAGACCACAGCAAAAGTTCCCATGGATGCCAGAGCCAAGTAAGCACCCCAGGAGAAGGGGAGGTCCCTGGGCAGAAGGTGACTGAGGCCCTGTTACTATCCTACCAGGGAGCAGCAGCAGGCTGAGGCATGTGGAGAGAGGGCCACCCAGAGCCACCCCAGGGACTCCTCAGGCAGTGCCCCCTGGCAAGGCAGCCTTTCCAGCTGTGATCCCTTCGCGCTCCAGGTGACTCAGGGGCCCAGACGGAGGCCTGCAGCCTGACTGTGGCCATGAAGCCAGGGGAGCGATTCCGTTCCTTTCCTGCAATGACCAGGCATTATGAGGGGTGCACACGGGGGCTCACCCCACTCTCCATTGGTGCCCACTGTGCCTTCAAGGCAGTGCGGGGCACCAGCCTCTTGTCCCCCAACCCTCATTTGTGGCCTCTCTAAGCCTGTAGCAGCCCTTTAGGGCTCACTTTGTCAGGATCAGGTAAGAACAAGTCTGCCTGTGTTTTCTGAGGGCCAGTCCTATGTTACTTTGGCCACCTGATGCGAGAAGCTGACTCATTGGAACAGATCCTGATGCTGGGAAAGATTGAAGGCAAAAGAAGAAGGGGCTGGCAGACGATGAGATGGTTAGATATAGCATCACCGACTCAATGGACATTAATTGGAACAAATTCTGGGAGACAGTTAAGGATAGGGAAGCCTGGCATGCTGCAATCCATGGGGTCACAAAGAGCTGGACACTTAACAACTGAACAAGTCCTATGTTGCCAGCAGAAATTATGATCTCTTTAAGATCAGACAGCGCCCCCTACCCCTGAAGTTGTCCATGGTAATTGGCATGTGGTAGCCTTGTGCAGAGTGGGGAGTGACAGGGTTTGAATCCACTCCATCACTCCTACTCTATGAGTTCTTTAAGCCTCTGGGGCCTCATCAGGGAAAGGGGACAATGAGGATCCTTCTTGCAGGGCTGCTGTGCAGGTAAGGGTGCTCATCTATGAGAAGTGCAGGGGGCTCTAGTTCCTGAAGGGCTCAGTAAATGATGACACTTGCCACTAAAGACAGAGATGGCGCCACCTCCACTGAAAAGCCTTGCCTGGCTATCCTGTTTGAGGCAGGACTTTTTTTTTTCTCTTCTTACTCACAACACCCTGTTCTTTTTCTTCAAAAGCGCTCAGCCCAGTTTGTAATTATACGTGTTTGTTTACTTGTCCACGAGAGCAGGGACTGTGTCTGTTTCCTACTTCTCCATCCCCAGCACCAGGGGCAGGAGCGCAGTAAATGTTGAATGAGCCTCCCCAGTCCTCTTCAGACAGAGCAGGACTAGCACTTTCTGCCATTTCTCAGAGGACTTGGCTCTTAAAGCCCCGCATATTCCTTAGCACCCCCTCCAGAGATGACCCTGCAGCTGGTGTAGCTGGGGAGAGCTGGCTACTCTCTGCAGCCACAGAGTTCCCTAGGTCAGAATAGCTGGGTGGGACCCAAGGCTGGGTCCTGCACTCACCTCGGCCATGGTCCCTGATGGGACAGTGGGGTCATTCAGCTTTTGCCTCTCCTCCCGGCTGCAGTTCTTTGCCCTGTGGCCCCACAGCCACATTAAGTCTCCACCAGAACCCCTCTTCGGCCCTCCTCTCACCTGAGGCTGAGCCTGACATTCAGAGAGGCCTCTCTGCCTCCCACTTCCCTCTAGTCCCACCTCCTTCTAGGTCTCCCCTGCCTCCTGCCCTCAGCTGAGACCAGGGCCCCCTGGCCTTGGCAGATGTGTGAGTCGGGGAGGCACTCTGAGTCCAGATGTGATTGTGTTTATGTTTCCAGAGAGTGAGGGGTCGGAGCTCTGGACTGGAGCCGTTGGGGGAGGGGTGGTCTGGCTCCAGCCCCCCTGCCCCAACCTTCCCTTCCCCACCTCCCTCCCCAGCCTGTGTATCTGGCCCTGTCCTTCTCAGATCCCGGCACTCCAAGTCCTACAGAATCAGGCTGAGCCATCCCGCAGGAAGGACCCCTCCTTACTCCTCCTCTGAAGGTGAGAAGACCATGGAAAGATGCTTGACTTTGGAATCCGTGTGACCTTGGCCCACTGCATAGTGTGATGGAGCCCTAGTTCCACCATCTGTGTAGTAGGGCCAACACTCCTGACCTCAGAGTCAGTACTGACCCGGTCTGGGAATGTGTGCACAGGGCTCTCCAGCTATTAACCCATGACTAAGCCCATGGCCATACCGCATCCCAGCTAGGGCCTGCCTGGGCCCAGCCCCAGGGCATTGCCCATCACAAGGTGACTCTAAAGCAGAATACTAACCCCTCCTTCCTCACCCGCTGCAGCTGCAAACATTTTGTTTTGCCATTAGAAATGACTTACTTAAGGGAAGCAGAATTTTACAGGCAGTTTACAGGCTGGTCTTGTTCAGTAGTTTCCAAAGTGGGGGAGGGTGGTGGCGCTGGGAGCCACAGATACGTTGGGATGGAAGGGAAGTGAGAAATGAGTTCTGCGTAGTGGACACTTTCACCGTAATAGCCATATGCCCCTGGGTGGGATTTCGATATGGAAAGGCAGAGGGAGGCCCTGGCTAGACTCTGGCGGATCCAGCACCCTCGGTCCTCCTTAACAGCAAGAGCAGGGCTCACGGTGCGGCACCGGGCCTATGAGAGAAAAGGCAACCCCGGGCCTAAAAAAACTTTTAGCGGCTCCCACCCCAAGGTTCCCGGCAGACAAAGGCTGGGCACCACCCTGAGAGGCTGGAGGGCCATTCAGGCCCAGCCTGAGAAGAACCTGCAGAATCTGGCGGTCTAGGCTGGGGCAGCCCGCGCAGCGCCGGAGGCTGAGCGGCTCAGTCGATTGCTTGGGGGGGCGCGCGCGCGCGCTTGGAGAGGGAGTTGGTAGCGCCCAACCGCGCCCTCAAGGGAGCTGGGCTGAACAGGCCAGGAATGGTGGCGGGGACGTAGGGGTAGGGTCCTCTGGCGGGGTCGGCCTCGGCTCTTCCCTCCTACGAGCAGAGCCCACGGGGGCCTATTTCCCTTTCTACCCACCTTCCTTCTCGCCGAATGAAGCAGTCAGGGCTCGGCAGCGGTTAGCACGCTCGTACTATGGTTTTTAATAGACGTACATGGACAAGTCGATATAGACAGATTTATAATTCTATACAGTCAGTCCGACATACACAGGGACGCTGTAAACAGGGGCGCGGGCCGGAGAGCGGGTGTGCAAAGTGGGCGCGGCTGGGGCCCTGGCCGCGCCCCGAGCTCTCCCGGCTCGACTCTTGCACGGCGGGCGGTGAAGAGGGGGCTCTTCGCCGGGAAAGGGGGGGCCCTCTCCTAGGCCCGGGGGGAGCCGAGCGGAGGGCCTGGGTCTGCGGCGAACCTTAGGGGCTGGGATGCTTGGAGACAAGCACTCAGCATGCTCCCGCCTTGACCGCACCGCCAGCTGCCGTTCCTTGGCCTTAAAATAGGACTCCGGGGCACGGGGCAGGCGAGGGCGCCTCAAGGCGCGCCGGGGCCATTAGTACGGCTCCGCGGCGAGCTCCCGACCCTGGGCTGGGTACCATCATCCCCGGCTCAACGCCCACTCCAACTTGGATCCGGATCGAGCTATAAGGTATGCTCAGCCGGGCCTAGCTAGGAGGGGGCGTCTTGGTTCCCACCTGGCCGGGGCCCAGGTTTGCCTGGGCTCCGCGCTCCAGTTCACAGGCGCGGCCGCTCAGTCTGGGTCCAGCGCGGCGGGAACGCGGGCTACGGGGGGCGTCTCCTCCGGGCCGCCGGCCTGGGCACTCGCCTCCCTCGCCGCGTCCCCTCCGCGGAGTGGCCCACCCGGGCCCCAAGCGAGCGAACGTGCACCACCCGCGCCATCCCGAGGGAAATTGCAACTCATCCGTTTTTTTTTTCGCGGCACTTTTCTCCGACGTCTTTTTTGTTTTGTCTCGTTTTGGAGGGTAGAGTGAGGTCCAGGAAAGCAAACACAAAATCAAGCCGGAGGTGGGGAAATGGGGAGCAGGGGGCGGCTCAGGAGCCAGGCCCTCCGCGCCCGCCCCGGCCCCGGCCCCGACCCCGGCGCCGTTCCGGCCGCCGGCCCGCGTGGCCCGGCCGGGCGGTCAGCTGTTGTACTGGCACGCGTTGAGGCCCGAGGCCGGGCCCTGCAGGCCGCCGTAGCCGAAAGACGAGTGCTGCTTAGACTTGAGCCGCAGGCTGGCCAGGCTCGAGTTGCACGTGTCCCGGTAGACGCTGTAGGGCGAGGCGGGTGTGCCATACGGGCAGGCGCCCGGCGACATGGCCGAGTTAAGCGAGGAGCCGGTGAGGTTGTTGATGTTGTTGAGGCCCGAGTTGGGCATGCCGGGCACGGCGCCCGGGCCCATGCTCGAAGGCATGGTCATGGAGGAGATGGAGCTGGGGGCCGAGAACATGGACTGCGACGACAGCGGGCTCATGGAGTTGAAGAAGGTGAAGCTCTTGGTGGAGAGAGGCGCTGGCGCCAGGCTCTTGGCGGCCCAGTTGTTGTAGGAGTACCCCGCGGCGTACACGTCGTCGTAGGGCTGCACCAAGCCGCTGAACTGCGGCACGTAGCCGCCCTTGCACAGGTCCAGCTGCTGGTTACGCTCGCGCTTCCGCCACTTGGCTCGCCGGTTCTTGAACCAGACCTAGGCGAGGGGGACCGGAGAAGGGTCAGGGCTGCCCGGCGGGAAGGCGCCCCCACCGCCCCCGCCCCACCCCGAGGCCTCAGCCCGCTTCCTTCTCCCCAATACAGTTTCTTTTCTTCCATATTTGCGCCCCTGCCTTCTCCCCACAATGGTTCCTGTCCCCAGAAAATATTATTAGTCTTTTCTTTTTTCTGATCTTTATCCTCTTCCCCTAATTAAATCCGGTTTCTTCTCCTAAGGCGGATCCTCGTTTTGTTTTTTTAATAACAAATATTTGTTTTCTTTCTTCCTCTCTCAACCAGGTTATCTTGTGCCTTTTCCCGCAAACGGTTCCCCATCTATCTCCTAAATACTCCGTCCATTTTCTTCTCCAACACCAAAGGTAGTTTTCTAACCTCAAATATAGTATCTTGCGACTCCTCAGTCTATTTTTCATTCCTCAGATAGTCTGTTTCCATCTTTATTGGTAATATTTGATATTCTCATTTCTGTCCCAGATGTTTATTTTCATTTGGTCCACCCCACTATCTGAACCACTTTTTTCTCCCTCAGGCCATTTTTCTGTATTATCCCCCATTTTTGATCCTTTTGATTCTTCTCCAAATATTTAGTTTTTTCCTTCTTTCCAAATATCTTGACCCTCACTATTTTCTCTTAAATAGTCGATTCTTTATTTTTCTCAAATACTTGATCCTTTTGCTTCTCCCTTATTTATTTCCTGCCACCTAAATATATGCCAGATATGTTTTTCTGCAAATATTTAATTTCCTTTCACTTCTTACTAGTTTCTCTCTGCTTTCCCCCTCTACTTTTCCCCACAAAATTCAGTTAAGAACCTCTTTTATTCCCAAATCCCAGTTCTTGCCCTGGGCTGTTCCCCCGACCTTTCTTGCCAGATCCGTGCATGTCAGCCTTCTCCATCCCAAGCACTAACATTGCCTGATTACTCCCCCCACCCCACCCCTACCACCGTAAACCGGGGGGCAGGATTAGTGAGTTCTGGATTACTGAGTGCTGTCTTCTCTCCCTACCCCACTGGGCTGGCCAGCCTGACTGGGGCGGGGTGAGAGCTGAGGTTATAGCAGGGAGTCTGTGGCCCTGGTGGGACTTTGGTTTAGTTTGGGACGTGCTCCCAATATCTGATTAAATGTTTGCAGTACCCAGAGAAGAAACTACTCTCTTGCTGCTCTGGCAGAAAAGCCATGTATTCACTGGGAAGCGAGGGGTGAGAAGAGCGAGTGTGCAGTCTCATCTTGGGTTGGAGACCTTAGATCTCCAAAGGGATTCCTCCTGAAGCTCACTCATCCACCAGATTTGTCCCCCACCTCCCACCTGACCCCAGCCCTACAGGAAAGGTCATTATGGAAAGGGTTCAGCTACAGGTTGGCTGATGACTGACAAAGAGTCAGGTGGAGAGTATCCTGAGATTGTGAACTAGCCAACTGCGGATGGAACCACTGCCCCAGGAAGTTTTGAGACCCCAAGCCTAGGCTCTTCCCAGCCCTCTCTAAGACTGCCAGGCAGGATCTGCCTTTCCTTTTCGTTTCTGCAGGAAGGCACTAGTGGCCCCACGTCCCCAGCGGCGGGGGAATCCTCTGCACAGATTAGGGTGGTTAAGTCCGGGCGGGCTCTAGGCTCTACTGGGCAGGGGAACGTCCCTTGGGGCCACAGGCCTTTGGATGGGGGCTGCGGTGAAGCCAGAGGGTCAGGTAGGATGTGGGTCAGAAAGATCCGAGGAGACAAAAGCCGATGGGCGCTAGCACCAAACGGCTCAGCAGCAGCTGGGTAGACTGGGCCTAAGGTGGAATCTCCTCCGGTGGAGGGAGGAAGAAGGTCTGAGTGTTGGAAAGAGTGTTAGTCTAGGCGCGCGTCTAAGCTTTCAAGGTCTGCGCTGGGCCGGCTGGCAGCCTTCTGCGCGGGTCCCCTTAGGCGCACACCCCGCGCTCACCCTCACGCGTGGCTCGGTGAGGTTGGTCCACACGGCGATCTCCTCCCGCATGCTCATGTCCGGGTAGCGGTTCCTCTGGAACGTGGCCTCCAGCTCTTGCAGTTGCTGGCTTGTGAAGTGCGTGCGTTGCCGCCGCTGCTTCTTCTTCTTGGCGGGGTCCTCGGCACCGCCGCAGCCCGCGCCGCCGGCACCGCTGTCCTCGGGCCCCTTGGGTTCCCCGCCGCGCTCCTTTTCTGAAGCAGGCAGGGTGGGGCGCCGGTCACCTCGGGCTTTTGCCCTGTTGCACCCCGTCCCGGCTCCACCGAAGCGCCCGCGGTCAGCGCTGGCCGTCCGCCCTCCCGCCAGGGGCCCTGGAATTGTCCCCGCTGGAAAGAGCCCGTCTGTGCCTGGTCGGTCAGTAGTCACCTTCTGGTCAGGCTCGTCTGGGAGCAAAGCCCAGGAGTTGGAGCCGCGGACCAAGGTTCCCAGCTGGGCAGGGCCTGCTCTCACCGCTCGGCACACGCTGGAGCCCTACGTTGATGCCACCCGAAAATGTACAGTTTTTAGGGCTCTTGGGGGTTCTAAATCGGAGATCTCTGCTTTTCTGAACTAGGATCAGACTTTTCTAGCTTGAAGCTAGGGGATCCGTGGAGCCAGAGCCAGGCGGTGGCCTGCAAGTTCTTCTCCCCGGGCCGGAGCCGGAGCCCCACTGAGCCGGGCAGGCACAGCACAGCCGGTTTCTCGGCCTTAGCTCCAGGCCTCAAGTCCCAAGGCCCAGAAAATCCCTCTGGCGGCTGCCAGGCAGCCCAGACCCACAGGCTCTGTCTAGGTGACCTGGGAGCTCTAGTCTCGCTCCCTCTCTCAAGCTACACAAAACACAGTCATAGAAACACTGAAACATAAAGAAAAAGGATTTAAAACCAAAATACTGAATCCCAGAAAAGCTAACAGCTCTATGGGTAAAAACACAGAAAGGGTCACAAACTCTTAAAAATAGGCAGATAGAAACACAGCAAACGCAAATTAAGAAGTCAGAAACCTCCATGCAAACACTAACTAAATACAGTGCTGTACGTTTATAAGCTCCAGGCAGGCACAGGCATTTATTTATCCGGGGTTTTTAAAACATCAACGTAGTGTTGTAGATAGATTTTTTTTTTAACCCCTTCTGGATAATGCCCTTCCCCAGGTAATTTTTAAATCCCAGGGAAATACAACACTGTAGTTAGGTAACAAATTCCGCAAGTAACACCACTGTAAGTGGATTTTGAGAAAACCCCGGAGAAACGCGCCATTTTGGATTGACTTTTTAAAATCTCTTATATTATTGTAAATAAGTAAAATCTCTTGTAAAATGTAGAAATTTTAATTTGAAAATGTACCTAGAATAGCAGTTCTTTCTACATCGAAATATACAGTTAAAAATTTAAATCTATTCTCATAGACTTTTTTTTTTTTAAAAAGAGCAACTGTAATTATATATTTCTCCGGGCTTTTAAAAATAAAAACCAACCAAAGGCCACGGTTAAAACTTTTGAAAACAAAAGTACCGTCCTGCGTTGATTGTTTTTTAACCAACCAAACAGAACCTCTCAGAGAAAGTCACTTAGGGATGCAAAACAGAAACAAACAGAGATTACAAACGCGTAGAGAAACACTCAGCGGAGGATTAAGAAGTGAACGTAGAAGAGGCGCCCAAGGCCCGGGGAGTGGGGAGCTCGGCGGCGCCGCCGAATTAGGACCGAGAGCGCCAGAGCCGTTCGGAGACCCGGGAGCCCGAACAGGGCGGGGGGTTAGCCTCGTTGCTGCCCGCGCCGCCCACCCGCCGGCCCAGCGGTTGCTGGGGGAAAAAAAAGCTTGAGCTCGGACAAAAACGCAGCGCGGAAGGAGACGTGCCTGAGCCGAGTTGGAGCCCTGGATAGGCGGCCTGGCGGCTCCCGGCTCCCGCGGCGCACGTGCGGCGGGGATCCTTCTTTTGAGGGGTCCTATATCCGAGCCGGGCGGCGCCTCTTGGCCCACCTGCCCTCGCTGTCCTCTCTTTTCCTTTTACTTAAGGTTGTTGTTTTTTTGCCCCCCAGTTTGCTTTTCTGACTTCGCCCGCCATACCTTCTCCCCGCTTTGCCCCTCTCAAGTCAGTCGCCCAGTCTGTCGGGGTGTCTGTACTCTGTTTCTCTGGGCACTTTCTCTCGCCCACCCGCCCATTCCTCTCTCATCTGCTCCTCTCCTTCGGTTCTAGCGGCCCCTGGACAACCAGTTGCGCAAACCTAACTTTTCTCCCCGCTCTATTTGCTCCTGATCGAGAGAGGCTGTCATTTCGACCTTCCGGTTGTAGGTTCGTGCATCGGCCGGTCAGTTGGAGCGACGGGACCGCGTGGAAGCGCCTTGGGAAAGCACTAAAATTTCCGTTTCATAAAGAGCGTCCGTGTCCACGTTCATCGTCAGATGGAGAATGGGAAAAGGCAAGGTCCTGACGCTCCTGGAGCGTAGAGCGAGCCCGACTGCGGGGCGCGGCCCTGCTCGCCCGGGTGGTTCCGCGCGCGCCTCGCGGGGAGCCGCTCTTACCTGGTAGCTCCGTGTCGGACGACTCGCTGGCGGAGTTTTCGAGAGGCTCGCGGGGGTCGGCCGTGCGGGCTAGGTGGAAGGCGGGCCCCATGTCGTGCGGCTGCGGCGGTGGCGGCCGGAGTCCCTCTGGCAGCCGCTCCAGGCTCATGCCCCCCTTGAAGGCGTCCATGAAGGCGGGGACCGAGGCGGGCGCTCCGGGGGCCGGGGCTGGGCGCGCCCGGCCGCCCCGGCGGCGACCTGCGAGGACAAGAGCGCAGCCCCTAAGCGGCTGCCCCCCAGGGCTGCCCGCGCCCGCAACGACGCCGCGCTCGCCCCATGGGCCGCCCGGGGCTGCGGGGCCAGGCGGGCGGCAGCGGCAGCGGTTTCTCGCGACCCGGGGGCCCGGCTTCGCGCTCCGCGCTGCGCTCCCGCCGCTCGGGCCTCAGCCGCCCGCCCGGCCCCGGCTCCGGCTCCCGATCCGGGGCCGGTTTCTAAGGCTCCGGACGGCGCCGGCAGAGTCTGTCTTAAAGCGACAGCGCGCACCGCCAGGTTCCAGCAGTCCCTGCGCCAGGGGTGGTGGGTGGGGTGGGCCTGGGTGGGAGGGGGCTGGGAGGGAGGGAGAGAGCGAGCGAGCGAGGGAGCGCGGGCGGAATCCAGCCCCGAGCCGCCCGCGCCGCCGCGCCCTCTCTGCCGCCCTCCCTCCCTCTCGGCCTGCCTCGCCCGCGCCCTCCCCCTCCGCAGCCACCTTCCCGCCGCCTCCCCCCTCCCGCGGCCTCGCCGCGCCTCACCCTCCTTCCCCGGTGGCACACTGAGTTCTCCCTCGGCCGCACAAAAGAAACGCATCTGGCTTGCAAGTCCCGCGCGGCTCGTGCCCACCTCAAGCCCCAAATGACTTGTTTCGCTCAGAAATCAACTCCTGTCTGGGCCGCCTCGGAGTTCCGAGCCCCCGGCGAGAACAGCCCGGGATGAGTGAACGTTCACCGAGCAGGATCCAACCGACCGGGCGCCTGCGAGTCAGCGCCAGGGCGGGGGCAGAGCCCGGGGCTCGTTCCGGCAGCTCCCAAAGGCGTCCTCGTCGAGGGGCCGCGGCCCCTCCTTCCCCGGCCTCTTCTCCCGGGACCCGAGCCAGGCTGAGTGACAGCAGCCTGCGCTCTAATGGGCCCCCGGATGCTGCCTCCTAATTAGCTTGGACCCTCTCCCCCAAGGCTGCTTCTCAGGCCTACCCCCTCTGCACCGCAGTCAATTTTCCGGGATTGGGATAGAACCGATGGCTTCTAATCAGACGAAACGTTTCTGTTGGCTCCAGGCCGCTGTCGAGTGCAGCAGGAGACCCCAAGTGCCCTGCCAGGCCCCCACCGCCTCTTCTCTCCCCTTGTTTTGCACCTTCAACGGTCTGGCCAAATCCGCCAGGTCCCGGCCTTGGCCACCACAAGGTGGGCCTCTCTCTGCCCTCTTCCTGGCAGGTTCGCAGGGCCTCACTTTGGCTTCTCAAGTGTGGCAGGCACAGGCCCGACAGGCCAGGTGACTGCAGTTTCTAAACCTAGGCCAGCAGGCCAGGAAGCCTAGGACAGTCTTGGAGCTTCTCTTAGCTACAACGGTAGCTAAGCTGCAGCACCAGTGGGCCCTCCATGAGCACAAACACGTTCCCTTTTCCATCCCTTAGAATGAGTCCCTCCTTGAATCCTCCTCCTTCACTGAAGTTTGTTGAAGGATTTTGCTTAACAATTGTTAATTGGTCCTGAGATGTCAGAGTCTTGAGCAAATAGGTGACAGCTGGGATGGTAGGGTGCAGCCCTGACCTGTTCCTCTAGCCACAGGTGGACCCCAGGGTGCCCTTTGCCCCTCTTCTGTGTGCCCCACTAGACAGAAGCAGCACTGGGCAGGATGGTGGTGGGGGTGGGGTGTGAGGCCCGGAGAAGCACTGTGGTCATCTCCAGGCCCAGTGCCTCACGCTTGGGCCCAGGGCATCCTAATGTTCTCCTGGGATCTCTGCCTGGGGCTAACTGTGCAGGCTGTCAGGGTCTGGGACCCTCAGCAGTCCCTGCCCTCACCTGGCTCCACCCCAGGCTGAGCTCTTTGGTGAGGATTGTGGGAGCAAGGGCATGGGCAGGGTAGAACCAGGCCTGCCTCTCCCTTGGGCCCAGCCCAAGGCCCCCAGCTCTGGGTCCTGGGGAGTAAGCACAGTTCGTTAGGGCCGGCCCATTCTCCCTGGGTGCCTGTGACCACAGCGGGCAAACTCTGAGGCTGGGGCCAGAGGAGAATGCATCCAGGAGTTTGGGCTGGGGGAGTGGCTCCAACTTCTCCAAAGGGAATTTTCTGTAGGCTGAGACCCCCAGGGAGAAAGCAGATTTGGTGTGTAGGGGATGGGGAGGGGCTCATGGACACAGGGAACAGTGGTTGCTGAGCATTTGGCCTCAGCCCCATCTTTGACCACAGTTTTCAGTTGACTCTCCTGAAGGAGCCATACCTCCTTTCCAGGATGTATTTAGGTGTTATGCCATGCCAGTGAGTGCCCCTCCGCATGCTACCTTCCTGGTAGCTGCCTTACTTCGATGGGACAGTGAGCCACCCAGCCTGCCAGGGTCACAGAAGCATGCACATACTTATATGTACTGCGAACCTGTACAGGTGTGCTGTGCACACATACACACACACATACTCATGCTGTGCACACATACACACACACATACTCACTGTGCCCACACATGGGAGTGCTGAATACAGTCACATACATGTACACACAACCAGGCCTCAGAGCTCCAGAACACTGATGCTGTCTGGCACGAAATCTGGCTGAGAGGGGTGTGTTCTAAGCCCACCAAGTGTCAGGCCAAGGTAGGAAGCACAGTGCTCCTCTGGGAGGGGTCATGAAATGAATGGTCTGCCTTTGGGCGTCCAGAGGCTGGCCATCACAGCTCACACTCCCCAGAGGGTCTAAAGAGTCAGGCGTTCCGTGGATGGGGACTGTTTTGTGACTCTGCAGCTCTAGCTACTCAGTCTGAGGGACTTGTGTCCCTCACTGTTGATGCATTTAATGCAGTTATTGAGCACCTGCTGTGTGCCCCTCCAGATCCAAGCCTCTGGCAGTGCTCCAAGCGGTCACAATAATCCCTATATTTGGAAATCTTGATGCCTGCTGTGTGGACTGAAAGGTCCTCAGACTATTGCGGGTGAAGCTCCATATCCCGGGGCCCTGAGCCCTAGGGAGGGGCTGAGACTAGTGGGGGCTGCCCAGCGGTGTCTTCTCCACTGGACCCAGTCAGCACTGAAGGAGTAGGGGTGAGGAACTGATCCAGAGGAGGCCCTGGCCTGATCTCGGGTGCTGGCTGGAGAAGGGACCTGGGGTGCTCTGTCTTCTTCCTCAGCCGCTCTCTCCCCTGGCCACTATCCCGGGCAGAATAGGGGCTTCTTGCACACACTCACAGATGCAACACACACACACACACACACACACACACACACACACACAGGACAGGCAGCTCTCTTTCAGGAGTAAGAGCAGGGACTCAATGTTCCCTTGGCTTTGCTGTGTGACCTTGGGCAAGGCTTGACCTACACTGTGCTACAGCTCCCAAGTCTGACATGACACAGTGATCCCTGACTGCTGCTTCAGCCTCCACCTCACCAGATGATGGGACATGAAGAAAGAAGGGAAGGGGGCTTACTGGGGTTGGAAACAACCCTCCAGGCCACACAGAGCTAGCAATGATTCTGTGACTTTCAGGAAATTTGGGGCTTAGAGTCCTGGCTGGGTTCAGCAGAGAAGCCTGGGCTCTTGTTGGGTTGAAATAATCACCACAGGGACCCTTCCTGAGGCTGAGCTTACAGAAAACAGACTCTGCCCAAGAATGGCTTAGTCATTTTATTTGGGAAGGGTGATTGGAGGGTCCTCATGGAGGGCATCCTTCCACCCACTCACAGGGGTACCTTGTTCTAATCTTTGCACCAGAATCAAGGGATTTTAGGAAAAGGAAAGGAATGTGCCATGGCTTGCCTCCGGGGCCATCCGTGACTCTCTGGGACATTCCAGCCCTAAGCCTCTTAGGCCGTGGAGAAGTTCAAACTAGAAAACCCAGTTTTGGGAGTGCAGCCCGGACCACCTACCTCCTTCTGCCAGATCTAACACCCCCTCCCCAATAAAAATCATTGTTTCTTTGACTGAAAGCAGTTTCTGGGTGATGGGAAAGGGGCGCTCAGGTAGGTGGCTGGGAATGATCCTTTCAGCTTTCAGGTCCCCAGCCTGCAACCTCCTTTCAGTTGGGGTTCCCCAGCCTGTCCCAGTGAGAAGAGCTGAGGTGTACTGGGAGCACGAAACTCAGAACTCGCTGAAAGCAGTTGGTAGAGCCCATCGCTCTCCAGGCTCACAGCTCACCCAAGCCCACTGGTCACTCTGTAGTTTCTGAGAATGGCTGAGCCAGGGGACGAGCAGGCTGGGAAAGTGGCAGTGGCTGGTCACACAGCTGGGAAGCAGAGGGTCAGCTTTTGCTGTTCACAGTCTCCTCTTCCCAGCAGCTGCCTTCCTAATGGAAGGGCACGCTGAGCCTGGCCTGAAGGTCAACAAAAGCCACCTCAACATCCCAGAGTTGGGCACCGGGTCTATACACCCCAGACAACTTCTTTTCCTTTTTCAACAGAGGTGAGGGCTTCCACAGCAGTCTGAGGAAAAGGCTGGAGGCCAGTGAGTCCACCTCTTGGGCTGCCCCCCGCTGCCTGTAGCTTTTGTCATTATTCTTGACCTGTATCCTCTGCCAAGTGGACAGCAACCTGGGGTTGCCACCCTCCGGCCCCCGTGGCTGTCAGAGGCCACTGGGCTGCCAAGAGAATACCCGAGCCCTGGTTTCTCAGAAAAGTGGATTCAAATATTTTGATTAAGGGAATTCCTAAATTAGAAAACATTGGAACCAAGATTCGCTGTTGGTTCCCATTTCTGCGATCCGGGCCGCCGGGGGCCCTGCTTAACCACGGCGGAATCAGCTCAGATTTAGGAGACTCGTCAATTTGAGAATTCCGAGACCCGGTTCTAGAGAAGCGGCTGCGTGCTCGGGAACCCTGCGTCAACAACCAAACCCTGGAGAAGCTGCGGGAATATCTTTATTGGATTTTGCGAAGAGCACTTGGGGTTTCTCTTAGGGTAAGGAAAAGCCTGACGGTGGCGGCTAGGGCAGGCCGCTTTGGGCTGGGGGCGCCTCCAAGCACTGCGGCGGGACTTCGGGGTGCGCCGCGAAGAGAGCCGGGGCTCTGGCCGATGTCTGTTGCTTTTCTACATCATAGCTGCCCGAACAAACGAACAAGCGAACGAATGAAGCGGTTTCGTTTAGGAAAAATACCCTCTTGACGCGAAGTAAGGCCAAAGTTCCCCGTGCGTGAAGAGGGGCCAGCGCTTCCGCTCGTTCTGGGGCCCCCATTCCTGGGTGCAGCGGGGAGCGGCGGGCGGCCCTCTCGCTTGCCGGTTCTCCCAGAGGTCCCCGGCGGTCCGCGCCACCACGAAGGGCTGCGAAGGGCGTCCAGGGCTGTGCCCTTGCAGGGCTGGGGCCCGCACCCCCGAAACTGTTGCTCTTTTAGGGTGCCCAGGGCTACAGCGTGGCGTGGGTCCGCCGGTTAGGTGAGGTAGTGCCTGACGATGGCAGCTGTGATTGTGCGCTGGGCGCAGGAACGAGCTCCTGGAGCTGCCTCGATGGCGCCTGGCCTTCGCGATGCGCTCAGTCCGGTGCCACCGGCTGGACCCCACCTACTCCCGGAGCGAACAGCGCGCAACTCGGCCACCACCTCCTTGCGCCCCAACACCGCAGGGACCCAGCGCCCCTAGCTCAAAGACTCTTACCCGACCCGGGCTGCGCGGCGCGTGCGGCTCCTCGGCTCCGGGCTCGCTCGCCAAGGACTCTGGCTTAGATTTTCACTCCGACTGGAGCCCCGGATCCAGCTGTGTCTCTGGCTCTGCGCGCAGCTTCTGCCCCTTCTGGTTCGCTACATCCCAGCGCGCAAGGACCGGGCTGCCGCGGCTTGGCCCGCTCCTCCTGCTGCCGCCGCCGCCCGTCGCCCGCGGGGAAGGCGGGGACACTGACTGGGGAGGCGGGAAGGGGGGAGGGGAAGCGAGGCGCTCGTCGGGACCGGCGGGGAGGGGGCGGCGCGCAGTCCCGCGGGCTAGGGGTCCCGGCCTCCCTCGGGGCGCAGGCAGGGGTCGGCGCGGCTCGTGGCCGGGGCCCGAGGCCGTAGAGCGCTCCTCGGGACTGCGCGCGCGGAGGAGGGGCCTGGCCGCATGCGGACGGAGTCTCTGAGGGTCCCGGCCTGGCCCCGACGCGCCTTCTTTCCCTGGGCTCAGTTTCCCACCTGACACTCGAAGGGCTGGGCCTGATCTCGGTTTAGTCGGGGTCTGGTCGGAGTTTCCCCGGGTCCCGCCAGGTGAAGGTTTGAGCCGGGATTTTGAGAGTCGACTTTTCCCCCTTTCTGCTCAGCCTGCGGGAGGGAGCTGGTCTTGCATATTGGCCAGGGGAGTCCGCCGCGCAGAGCTTGGCAGCCAAGGGAGGTTTGTGGACGGACCCTAGAGTCAGTCTCTGTGTATGGTTGTGGAGGGTGGAGGGGCGCTTGCAAGGGAGGGACAACCGCCCGATCTGTTCTGCTTGGAGGATTCCCCACCCCACCCCCCGCCATTCTCCTCAGGGGCTGGGCTGATGAGGAAAGGGGAGACCCATCCCACGAGGACAGACTGCTGAGGCCCCTTGCCCAGCCCCTTGCCTGCACATCCTACAGCAGTCGTCCTGCTCGGCCCCTTCACAGGAGAGGACTCAACCTATGTGGCCAGGTTGGCCTGTCCCTGGCTGGTGGCTACTGGGAGATAAGTCAGACTAAGGGGAGCTGAGTTCTGTCAGCCATTGCCAGATATCCCGAGTGAAGCCCTGTGTTGGGAAAGCAGTTGGGCAAACAGGTTTCCTGTCTCCCCTAAGCGCCCAGGCTGAGCCTGCTGCTGCTGGGGCCCTGGGATGGGACGCAGAGTCGGGTGGGCAGTCCGTCTGGGACTACCCCCGTGACCAGAGCGGCTGAGCCTGCCCCGACGGCCGAGGGACTCAGAGTTGCCGCTTTGGCTCTAGGTGCCGGGAGATGGCAGTGTGGCGGCCGGGCATCAATGTTTCATGAGGTGCCATCACCCGCCGGCGCCTCCCTGCCTGGTTCACTCCAACAGCTGCTTCAGAAGAGGCCACGGCCCCTTGCCCGCCCTGGCGCCCTCTGGTCCCCACCTCTAAGGCTATCTGGCTGGAAACGTGGAGACCCCAGATTCCCTCCTAACCCCTAAAGCAGGAAGCCTGCCCGACCAAGCCTCACAGACTGCGCGGCACTCAGGCCCTCAAGGCGGCCCCTGCACCATGTCCTGCTGTTGAGGGAATCCACAGCCTCCCCTCAACACTTAACAACAGGAACACCTCTTTGGTGGGTGTGTTGGACTCGGTGCGCACTGGATCTTAAGGGTTAAGAGCTGAGTCCCTGATGCCTGTGATTTCAGATTTAGAACGCAGTCTCCAGTCTGCTGGGACCCTGCCTTTCGGGAATTCTAGCCTCTGCTTATAGTTTGGCTGTTTTGTGTTTGAAACTGGTTTGCTGGCTAGTCTGGGCCCATGGGCTGCTAAGCTCAGATGCTACCGACCTTGTCCTAGGCAGCCTCCTCCCACATCCTGGGCATCTTTGGGCATAAATGTGACTGCTGGTCCTTTACTATGTATGGAGGGCCAGACGTTTGTCTAGCTGCAGTGGCATTCAGTCTGGTGCTTGTGCTGGAAAATCAAACCTTTCTGCCTCTGCACAACAGCAATTTTCTGAGTTTTGTTCTCAGTGGTGATGTGGTACACATATGTGCTTCTCTGTCTGCCCTTGTTCCCAGGCAGAACCTGTGGTCCCGAAAAGCTGCCTCTGAGACCCAGTCCTCAGAGTTGGAGTCTTGTCTGTCTTTTACTAGCTGTGTGGCCTTGGGTAAATCATATAATGTCTCCCATCTTCAGCTTCCCTCCCTGTGAAATGGGAGAATAGAATTTTTATCTCACTGAGAAGTCTAGGAGATGGTGGAGGTGAGGGGTGTGGCTTGGTTTGGGGGTGGGCAGCAGGCTCAAAGTGGTGATTCCTGCCAGGCAGCTTTGCTCTTTAGAAGAGTTTGCTCTCATTTTTGTTTCCGTCTTTCCCCACGATGGTCATGTTGGTTGAGTCAGACAAGAGCAGGTTCATTCTCTGATTTAGTAGACCTGCCCCTCATTCCCTGCTTAGCTGCTTGGAGGTTTTGGATCAGGGAGGCTGGCCAGACAGGGGAGGTGGGTTGGAGTGGGACCAGGGCCTGAAAACCTGGAAGTCCTTGGCGAATTGAGGTAGCCCCAAAATGCTTTTTATGATCTTATTTTCACTTCTTCCAAAAAGAATTTTTCACATTTTCCCTTTAGGTTTTGACATCTTGGGGCATACACATTTCCACTTTGAAGGCAGAGGAATCAGGTATCAGAGAGGAAAAGCTTAGAGTTGGATCCACGAAGAACAGAAATGACATAGTCCTTGTACCTGAGTATCAGTTTAGCTTTTAGTTTCCAGGTACCTAGCCAAAAACCATCAGCAGAATTGTCTGATGCATTAACTTTGTCTTTCTTTTCAAATCGACACGCTTCTTCTAGTCAAAAGTTTTTCTCCCTAGTACAGAACTCTGAGCTGAATTTGTCACATTAATTCACACTCAACATAGTGGGCAAATGTCCTCCACCACAGTTACACAAAGAGGCATAACAATTCTTCAAGCAGCGTGTCTTATATCAATACCCAGAAAAGCGGAGAACATGTCCTTTCCCTTCGTAGCCCTTGTTTCATTAGTGTTGAAATTGGTATTTATGTAATGATTGATTGGAACCTAGTGCCCCTACCACGTGTAAGCTTTTTGAGAGCAAGGCTGAACTGCTCTTGCCAACCACAGGACCCTCCTGAGGGTGGGTGAAAAAATTTGGCTATGTTGATTGGCTGAGTGTGGCTCATATGCCCACCACTGAACCCATCACTTCATGGGGAAGAGTGGTTCAGGATTGTGATTAACCAGGCTAGGGTCACAGGCCCCACCCTGGAGGATGGGACGAGGAGCGTCATCATGTTAGGGAACACTCACCATAGTCCCCCCAAAGGGCTGGCCGCCATCCTGCAACAGCTTCTCAAGCTGTAAGAGGCAGGAAGTGGGTTAGTTCCCAAAGAAGTTCCTGCCCTGTGAAGGTTCTCAGAGGGCTGCTGATGGTGTTGGTAAGACGTTCATTCCAAAGTAGTGTGGAGGTGCTGGCTCTGTTGAGAGAGTCTGAAGTCCATCAGGATTGTTCCTGAATTCATTGTGGGAAGAGGTGAAAAGACTGGGGTGAGGCTCAGCATCTACTGACTCACATACCGGGATGGATCTTTAGATCAAGGGAGTGCATTTATTTGAACTCCCTTCTTCATCTGTGAAGAGGGAATTAGAGGCTCTAATTCCTCTAGAGAGGAATCCCTAAGCTCAGATGAGATATTAATTTCTTTGAGCATTATTATATTGCAACTTTGAGCTTTCTGGCAGCCAAAGCAAAACTAGAAACCATTTGGGCATCTCAAGTATTTTTTTAATTGCACACCTATCAGCATTTCCATGGAAAAATGGAAAGAACCCTGACCTGGAACCTTCCTGGACAGGCCTCTGTCATGTCAGTTTAGAAAGCATGTATTCTGTGCCTGTGATTGCAGAGATACAAAGACAGATGTCTCCTACTCATTTGGGTTGAGCCAAGGAGGCTTCCCTGGTGGCTGAGACAGTAAAGAATCTGCCCACAATGCTGGAGACCCAGGTCCGATCCCTGGGTTGGGAAGATACCTGAAGAAGGGGATGGCGACCCACTCCAGTATTCTTGCCTGGAGAGTCCCATGGACAGAGAAGCCTGGTGGGCTACAGTCCATGGGGTCACAAAGAATCAGACACGACTGAGTGACTTTAATAGGAAGGCAGACACAGCCACCCATATTTGGAGCACGGGGCTGGAGAGGAAGTCTGCTTTGGTATTGAAGGGCCTTGAATGACATACAGGCATTGAGTTTGCCTAGAACAGCTCTCCCCCCACCCACCCCCGCCCCGGAATAGCACAGGAACAGGTGGTAAGACATAGAAATGGAGGAAGAGGAAGTTGTAGAATTAAGTGGGAACCAGACACCACAGGACTTCATAGTCCTTGTTGGGAGGATAGGATGTTCCCCTGAAGGCAAAGAGGAGCATGAAACAATGAGAGATCTGGTGGGATTTATACTAGAAAGCTTACTCTGTCTGGGTAGTGGAGGATGGAGCCGAGGAGGTGACACAGGGGTGGAATATTGCGACAGCATTCACTCAGCTGTTTCACCCATCTTTTCCTTGGTTTGTCTGTCTCTCCATCCATCTGGAGCACAGGAGGCTACAGCCTGGCATAGGAAATAGGAAGGTGAGATGCTGAGGCCCCTCCTTTCTGGAGCTGCCCCTTAGAGGCCCTCTGCTTACCCCTCTGTGGGCCTGCTCTGTCTCACTCATCCTCACAGGCTTTTGCCTTGGGAGCCTTCTAGGTGTCTGCTGCTGCGTGGGGAGACAGGGCTCTGAGGGTCCAAAAGGGCATGGCCACTATTGCAGACAGACAACTTGGGGAACTTGTATGGTGAGCAGCCCTGTCGGAAGCTTTTAAAATAATTACCCCAGCTTGCTCTGGCTGAGTGGCTGACGGCAGCCCATTAGCCCTGAGTTGGAAATTCTGAATTGTTTCATGACAATTGAAAACACAGTTGGAGGCCAGGAGGGAGCAGCCCATGAAATATTGATGTTTCCTTGGTGTCGTCCCCTCAGACGGGAACCCTGGACGTGCAGGGCTGGTGGCTGCAAAGTGGCTGCCATTTTCCCCGGGGTCCTCAGGCTGACTGCCCTGCAGGGAGAAGGGCGTGTATTTTTGTGCAGAGTTGTGATGGGCATTTAGGGACCTGCACCTCTGATGTCTGTCTCTGAGCTGTGCACCTGCGCTCCCCGTGCCTGCTTCCCAGCTCTCCAGTCCCACTCTCAGGGCTGAGTGGGGTAGAACTTGGGGACTTGACAGGTCCTGTGTGTCCATTTTCCCCAGATTCTCAGTGCTCAAGGCTCATCTGGAGGCAGGTTGGGTGGGAATCCCAGTTCTGCTCCCTCATCATTGTGAGGCTCACTTTCTCTGTGTCCAGTGGGAAATGCCTCGAGTTCCTCCTAGTAGGGCTGTGATGTTTAGGACAGTCACGTGTGTAGGACCTGGCCTCCACCACCAGCTCAGGAGCTCAGCGGGAGCTGGGTCATCTTGGTGAGTCCTGGTGTCAGCTCAGGGCTGACTACTGGAGCCCCTGCTGGATCCTCAGGGCTTTGTGGTCCCCTCTCCTCTGTGGTGGAGAAGGCAATGGCAACCCACTCTAGTACTCTTGCCTGGGAAATCCCATGGATGGAGGAGCCTGGTAGGCTGCAGTCCATGGGGTTGCGAAGAGTCGGACACTGCTGAGTGACTTCACTTTTCACTTTCATGCACTGGAGAAGGAAATGGCAACCCATTCCAGCATTCTTGCCTGGAGAATCCCAGGGACGGGAGCCTGGTGGGCTGCCATCTATGGGGTCACACAGAGTCAGACACAACTGATGTGACTTAGCAGCAGCTCCTCTGTGGAGTGCTTTGAGGCACTTGGATTTCCCCCTCTCTGTACATCCTATGTAAATGCTAGTTCTGAGAAGGTGCATGCTGGCCTAGCAGGCAGCTCAGATGGGTGAGGTGCCCTGAGGTCTGGACCCTGCATGGCCAGTCCAGCCGCCACCCCCCCGCCCCTGCCCTTGTTGAGGTGAGTCTGTGCCATGGCGGAGGAACCGGGTGATAATGCCTGGCTGCCTGCCCTCAGATCCGCCCAAGGCCTCAGGAGAAGGATTTCTTCTGTTTGAGCTCTTGACTTGCCAGTCATTATTCTCATTGTGGGAGGTGGTATTCACCCATTTTACAGATTAGGACAGTGGAGGCTGTATGTCATTCCTTTTGTCACTAGGCAATCCCACAGGCAATTTTAACAGCATCCACTCCATGTGCTGGCATTGGAGGGCGGTGCCAGGGACTCAGAGGTGATAATCTTGGTGCAATCCTTCTTGCAGAATTGGATCTAAAGATATGCATGTTTAGACTCATCTTTAGAAGCGGGACAGGTTAGAAGCTGTGGGAGACAAAACAACGGCAGCAAACCTAGGGTCAGGGCGGGCTTCCTGGGGGAAGTGACCTTCCCACTGAGGTGTGGGCATAGCATGAGTTTGCCCTGAAGCTGGGGTGGGGGCAGGGCCATGACAAGGCTAGTGAAGGGCAGGCTCAGCCTGGATGTTTGTATCCACCTGAGGAAGGGGGTGCAGCCCCCGTACACCTCTTACCCCTGCTGCTATGAAGGGCAACTTAAAGAGCTACCAAGAAGGGCCTCCAAGGTCCTGGGTCCCTGGCCCCTGGGACTCTCTGAACTTTATTTTCTTCATGTGAAAAATAAGAAGTTGGATTACTCCTAGCAGGAAGGCACATTTTTTCAAATGAAACTTTATCAGGACTCCTACATAGATGAATGCAGTCCTGCTCTGATTGAGGGTGGATATAGATGTGGGCTCATCTGCCCTCCCCCCACATCCCTTTCTGGCCCTACAAGCACTCTGAGGAACCCCAGGCTCCATAGGCCACAGTTTGTAGGCTGGAGGACAATGACCCTTCCCACGAGGCTGTTCAGCTCCCAGGCTCCAAGGGTCCTGGACCCTGGGGTGCCAAGTGTCCCCTTCCATCTGGAAGAACCCTCATGGGCCCTCCGTTCCCTGCTCCTTTAAAATTTCCTGTTAGCCGTTTGTGATTCAGGTCAGCAAGCAGCGATTACACGCCTGCTGGATGCGTGTGGAGGACCTGGTGCTCTTTTGGACACCAGCTGGATACTACATGTCTGTGGGGCTCTTTGTGTCAAGGCGTTGCCTCATCACAACCAGCTGCCAGCCCACTTTATACATGAGGGAGAGAACTTGGAAGTGGCTGAGTGACTTGCCCAGGATGGCAAGTGATAGTAACAATAACCTCCACTCCTGTGAAGGCCCAGGCATGCCAACATCTTTCTGTGCATGAGTTCCTTGTGCTCTCAGAGCAAATCTGAAGCAGGCACTGTTTCCATCCTCAGGAGTCAAATAAGCATCCTAGAGAGGTGAAGGAGATGGGTCTGGCCCCCAGACTCTTGGCCCCCAGCCTTCCCCTCCGTCCTGCCCTGTGTCGTGGAGTCTGGGGCACCTTCCTACGTGGCTCCAGGCCAGTGAGCTCTCTCCCCTCTAGGTCCCCACTGTGCATATCGGGAAACTGAGGCCCAGAGACTCAGAACATCTCTACTCTCTGGGTGTCCATCTGGCACAGGCTTCCATCTGTCTGCTCCATGGCATTGACTATGAAATCTCAGGCTGGCATCTCTGCAGAGTACCTGCCTTTTGGGGGGTGGCCTGCCCACTTGGTGGCTTTGATCAGGGCTCACTAATCTTGGCGGGCAGGGTGGCCCCACCCTGATTTCAGGACACATGGAGGTAGTAAGCCAGTGGCAGCTGCACCTTCCATCTTCACGTGTTGGGTTCTGGCTCACTCTTAGCCCCCTCAACGCAAATCTTGAGTCCGCACAAACTCCCCCTCCTCCCCTCTCCCAAACACCTCAAAGTCACTGCTGCTAGATGTGAGCATCTCACGGACAGGGCCAGCATGGGGTTCTTGCCCTGGGGGGCATGTATGATACTGAAGATGGGGAGGCATTTTACACAGGGTGGCCCGAAGTTGGACTTTTGGTGGATGGAGAGACTCTGGCCTGGTGTGCCTGCAGCTGGGGCCCCCGGGTCAGCAGAACATGGGGGCTCCCCCTGAGCCCCAAGGGCGATGCTTGTCTGTGCACAGGGCCCAGATCCATGCCGAGGAGACAAACACAACATGAGGGAAATGCAAAGTGAGGGACGAGTCTTGACAAATGTTTGCCAAGTGCCTGGCTGACTTGGAAGTCAGGAGCGAGCTTGTTTGGCAGAACAAAGGGGAAAGGAGCCTCCAGAGGGCCATAAATAGCGAGGAAGGAGGAGCAGTCCAGCCTGAAGGCTCCCTGGGACCTTGTCCCAGGCCGTGCTCTTTGCTGAAGGAGACCTCCATCCCCTCACGCTTTGGACTGGGTAGCCAGGGCCTGGACCATGCTGGAGGTGGTTGTCCTGCCCCCTGAGCTGCGTCTCCCCGGGAACCCCTAGGTGCTGGGTCAGCTGAGGGGGCCTGGGTGGGCTGGGAGGTCAGTTTGATCTGTACACCCCAAGGTCCCTCTTCCTTCAAGAACCAGGAAGTTGGGCTGCAGTCAGCAGTGGTAAGGCTTCCGAGGAGGCAGGGCTGGTCTGACACTAAACTCTGGGAGCTTGTGACATCTGGAGATACCAGGCTGAAGCGGGTCCAGCCCTCCCCCTGCTCCAGGAGGGTGCAAGCCAACTTCCCTCTCTCTGCCCACAGTCTTTAGTGGAGGAGGGTCAGAAGAGAAGAGGTGGAGGGTGGCTGGGCAAGACACTTTCCCTACTTGGGCCTCAGTTTCCTCAGCTTCATATGGGATCCTCAGGCTTGGCCAGCTCCACACCCCAGGGTTACTGTGGCCATCAGGTGAAGTAGGGAGGCCTGGGGACCAGAGAAGGTTATCGAGAAGAGCTAATTTTTGTACTGAGTCTTGAGACACCGGCAAGGTTTCCTCCAGAGTAGATGGGGAGGCTGTATGGGCAGGCGGACAGGATAGGGGAATACGTGCAGGCAGGGGATGTGGGGGGTGTTTGGGAGTCTATAAGATTGGTTGGTTGAGTGTGGCCCAGCCTGAGTGTTTATGGGGCTGTGACAGGAGCTAGGCTCTGAATGCTAGGACAAGAAGAATGCCACTCCCCCAGGGGAAGTGGGAGCCACGGAGGGAGACTGAGCTGGGAAGTGGCCTGAGCAGGGCCTGCTCTAGGATGGTGGGGAGGGAGTGGGGGTCTGTGTGAGGGCTGGAAGGTGGACTACAGAGCACAGAGCACCTGGCTCTCTCATCTGGGCTGGAGGAGGAAGCGTAGGAATAGGGGTGGGGTGGGGATAAGGAAGGCCAAATCCCAGCCTTCACTCTGCTGACCTGGCTGACTTTGCGGGGCTGAGCTATTTTACTCCCAAGTGGAGGCGCCCTGCAGCCCTGTGCTCTGAATCCCTAGGCCTCACCCTCTAGGGCTGGCCTGAGCTCCCAGCGCCTCCTTCTGTGTCTCCATGCCCATTGATTCTGCAGCCTCCATACCCAACATGTTCCAAGGAGCCCACTCTAGGGGTCCTCCAGAAGGGGAGAGGCGGCCAGGAGGCCTGGTGATGAAATCTGGGTGCTGACGTCCTTCCTGGGCACTCTCACAGGCCCACCCAGAGTTATCGCTCAAACTTTCCCTGGCTGTGTACCTACCTCACTTTGGGGCTCGGGGCCCTCAGGGCTTCAGAGGGAAGGGACTCACAAGGGTCACGTGCCTTCATTCAGCACCCTTGTGGGGCCCCCACCCAGCCGTGGTGAGGCAAAGAGGAAGCCCCCTTCAGCCTCCAAGGAGGGGACGGAGGGGCTTGGGTGGTAGCCAGACTGTAGGTGTTGGGGCGAGGTGGGGAGGGGGAGCTGCCTTGGTTCCCGGAAGGCTGGTGGCTCACCCTGTTGAGGGTCAGGAGAAACTCAGGGCCCTGGCCTTTCTGGTGCTGGGTTCTGGATCCATGTGTCTGGGTTCCCTGCTGCTTGCTCACATTCTGTTTTACCCTCCAGTCCCTGGCAGCCCTGGGGCAGGGGCATGTGGCAGGAGTGGGAAGCTGGAAACAAGGTTCCCTGTGCCCCACCTGCCTCATTACTCAAGTGTGGACTGTCTGACCAGTGTGTCTGATGCTAAATCTCTTGAATTTATTCTCCATTCCCCATCCTAATTTGGTGTTTTTAAAAAGTTTTGCTCTTAGGTACTGAAAAAAAAAAAGCCATCTTAAAGATTAGGCTGGTGGATCTTGATCTTAGAGGTGATTTCGTGTGATAAAATGAGAACTGTGCACGCTGTCTAGCCGTGTCAGTTTCCTGGGGTTGGTGCTGTGCTCTCCTGATGTCAGATACAGCCGTCGGAGGAATGGGGAGGGGTCCACAGGCCTGTCTGTACTATCTAGGCAACTTCCTGTGAATCTGTGTTATTCTAAAATACACTGCTTTTCCCCCCCTTTTTTAAAAGAAGCCGGTTGAGGATCTGCTTGGATGGTGGAGGGCATGTCCCTGCAAAGCACAGTAGGAGCTGTTGGGGGATCCTTGGAAAGGATGGAGGGCAAGGGGTTGGGGTGTTGGAAGGGGAGATAAGAGTTGCTGGGCCAAGGCACTAGGAGTGGGTTCTGAGCTGTGCTGGAACCATCCAGGGCTGTGGCTGCTGGCCCCACAGGCCTCCGGTAGCTGCGAGCACAGTCCTAGGGGAGTGTGGTACAGCTGGGCTGAAGTGGGAGCAGGGAGGAGAAGGCAGGTAGTTTTCCATCCGGAGCACCTCAAAAGTGAGGGTCTGAGCATTGTCTGAGCAGAGGAGAGGCACATGTGGGTGTCTGTGTTGTGAGGTGCGCTTGCCTAGCGCAGGTGACTGCCTCCAGACCCGGGGTGGCCGAGGCCCCAGGGGGGCTCTGGTGATGCCAGGGCTGCATTTCAGACACCTGGCTCTGATCTCTTGGATGCCTTTGAGAAGCAGGTCTGCAGTGGGTAGTGGTCTGGCCACGTGGATTGGACAGAGAGCAGGCTCTCTGGTCCCACACAGGTAGCCCCGAGTGAGCCAGATTCTGGGGCATGCCCCTGCTCTTGTCACCTGCTTTCTTGTTCAGTCTCCTCCCTGTTCTCCCTGACATCCTCCGCTGTGATCCAAGAGCAGTTCTCCCAAAGCAATCGAAATTGATCTGTTGCCTTGCTCCATGGTGGCTCAGATGGCAAAGAACCCGCCCGCAATGCAAGAGATGTGGGTTCTATCCAGATCCCTTGGAGAAGGAAATGACAATCCACTCCAGGATTCATGCCTGGAGAGTCCCATGGACAGAGGAGCCTGGCGGACTCTAGTCCATGGGGTTGCAAAGAGTCGGACAGGACTGAACAACGGACACTTTCACTATCCATGTTCATACCAGACACTATCCACTGCCCAGGACCCTGTGTTTGGCACCTTCAGCACCGGGCTGGGCCTGCCCAGCCTACATTCCAGGCTCTTCTAAGTGGATCTGGTCCACTGTTTTCTCTCACCCTCCACTGCCTGGGCCCAGCTGTGCCCACCTCCCCTTCCATGAGGCTCACCGGCTATGAATTATCAGCCACTAACTGACTGGGGAATGGTTTCTTCCTCTGTCTCTTTCATCTGGCAAACTCACTCTTTCAGGCCCAGCCCAGAGACCTGTGTTCAGAGTAGCTCCTCCAGTCCTCCTCTCCTGATCATGCTTGTAGCTACTGTTGTGCTCTCTTGGCATGATCTCTGAGTTTTGCATATCCTGTACTTGTAGGCTTATTTTTGGCCACAGACTGTGGGCTCCCTGGGTGTCAGGACTGTATCTTTCTCTACTTCTCTAACATTGTCGCCTCCGGCCCTGCCCCGCTACCCCAGCTAGTGGCTCACATTAGGAGCTCAGTCAGGTTTGCCACACACGTGGGGCCAGGGATCCGGCCACCAGTGTTCAGGTGAGGCTGATAGGAAGGCTTCAGGCTTCCAGAGCATGGACAGTCTGGGAAAATAAGCTGTGAACACTGGCATCTTGGCTACTCTTGCTGCTGGGGTGCCCGGACACCCAACTTGAAGACTTTTTCTCTCTGCAGAGCTCCTTCTGTATGTCCTGTCCTGCAAATTAGGGACTGACTGGCCATTTAACAGATGAAGAAACTGAGGCCCAGTGGGAGTTACTGTCCCAGGCAGCAAGGCGAGGAGCTGGGGTTTAGAAGTAGGTTGCTTGATGGAAGAGACCTTCCCTACCCCATATTTTTAACCATTACACAATCCTGGTAAGTTCAGGGGGGCGAGAACAATAGAGCCCCGGCCTCAGCCTGGAGGTGAGTCCTGGGAAGCCTTTATAGTCCCAGACCAGCGGGGAACGCTGGGTTATGCTGGCGGAGATGCCCTGAGACACCCCACCTTTCAGTGGGGTTGGGGATAAGGGATCCACAGTGTGTTGGTGGGGGCTGCTGAGTGCTCTCAGGAGAAACCCTACCCCAGCCCCATTGTCATGCGGCTGCAGCACAGTCAGGGCTGCTGAAGAGCCTGGCTCTGCAGATTTACTGCTATGCTCAGGAATTCCTTGTCCCCCTGCAGCTCTGGGCGTCTGGGGGACAGCTGCCTGGACTGGGAGGAGAACTGAGGTTATCTTGATCTCAGATGAGGTGGGATCTGCTCGTGGAGTGGCCAGGGAAAGCTTTTTTGCCTTGGATCTTGCTTGCTCTCTCCTTCCGGCCCCTGATAACGGGTCCCAAACACAGGGCCGTAAAGGTAGCCATAAAAACAGAAGAAATGCTGGCTCAACTGGCTTATCAAAGCTCATCTCAGACACCAGCCAGGTCTCCCTACTTCAAGTTTATTTCTCCTCCTCTGCTTTCTCTCAGAAGGTGTCTCGTAAACAGCTAAGAGGGTCATTTATAAATGTCTCCTGCCTTCCGCGCTCAGCACAGGCGCTTCGCTCCTTCTGTTCCTCTAGGCGCGGAGGTGGTCAAGGGAGGGTCCGGCGCTGCCTGCTCCCAGGGGCCCGCAGAGATGAGAAAGGGAAGCCGGAGGGGTCCCCACATCCCTGGAGAGGGGTGAGGCTCCCACAGGTGAGTGATGGTGACGCTTTGACCCTGGTTCTGCCAACACCTCTCTCCAACTCCCATCACACTGATGGGGGGCGGGTTGAGCCGACCTCTGGGAAGGGGCACCTTGCCATGGGCTGGCCTCGGTAGTTGACCCCATCATGGAATCCATCCCGTGGCATCAGAACTGAAAAGACTTCAGAGACTGCCTTGTACAAGTCACGCCGGACTCTAGTGAGGCCCGGGGTGGGGTGGTGGGGAGAGGCACTTCCCCGAGGCAGCATTAGAGGCAGAGCCAGGAGCAGAAAGTGGGTGTCTGCCTCCTTGTTGGTCTGGAGGAGGTACAGCCAGCCTTGTGACTGCAGCAGCCTTCAGCCCTCTGCTCATGGAGTATGTTTCAGGGCGCGGAAGGCTTCAGTGGTCCCCATGTTGTCTGATCTTTGCAGTGACTCTTCGGGCAGAGAGAATTATTCCCATTTTACAGATGGGTGCTGGGTGACTGGCTTCTTTGGGAGCTCTGTTAACCACAACACAGCTGTGTTCTCTCTTTGCCCCTTCCATTACTTCCTTGTTGAGTTTCCTCTCATTCATTTGTAAGAGAGGTTCATGGTCCTTAAACCACAGCCCTTAGCACCCCAGTCCTCCCGTCCTAACCTCCTGTCAAGCCCCTAGCTTCAGAACCCAGAGATGAAGTGGAGTGGGATTTGTCTCCTGAGCATTTTTGCCTTCCTGGTTGCGGGTGTTTTGGTTCCTGCCGGCTAGGGGGCTTGTGACTGGGCTTGGGTGAAGCTCCCCAGATGGTGAAAGGCTCTGAAGCCCCCATGTCATGGATGAGGAGACTCCTGCTGTTGAAATTGGGTGGGTGGGTGTGTGTGGCCCAAGGGGGTGTGAGAGGAGCCTTGGCAGTGGGAGCACTCCCCTGAGTTCTTGTCTCCCTGGCAGGAGCCCAGTACTTGGCATACAGCAGGCACTCTTGAGACACTAATTGCACAAATTAGCCCAGCCTCCGGTGGCTTGGGTAACTGCCCCTGCTTTGACTAGAGCTGGGCTGCCTCTGTGTTGTATCTGTTTTGTTAAAAGGCAGATTGTATTATGTCACATGTGTCTGGAATCCACCCCCACCCATCAGGTCAGCAGGTGGCTCCCAGCAGCACTTCTCTGCTCATCCGTGTCTTGCACAAGGCTAGGGGCTCACTCTGCATTTCTGCTCTTCTTTGGGTATCACTTTCTGGAGTGGATTCCTTCCTGTGGCCTGATTTGATACATGAGCAATCCTTGGAAAATAACTCTCCATGTTTCGGGAGGGGCTTCCCTGGTGGCTCAGACAGTAAAGGGTCTGTCTGTCAAGCCAGGAGACGAAGGAGATGTGGGTTCAATCACTGGGTCAGGAAGATCGCCTGGAGTAGGAAATGGCAACTTATGGCCATGGAATGGCTGTTCCGCGGACAGAAGGGCCTGGGGGCTACAGACCATGGGGTCACAAAGAGTCAGACAGGACTGAGCACCATGCAAGAGCATTTCAGGAGACTAGTTCCTTCCTTTGATCAGGAGAAAAGAGAGGCTTCCCATGCTTGGTGACTTTGCTGGTGACACAGAGGGCTGGCGGCCGAACCAGGGTTATAATCCTAGCTTCAGTGTCGCTTCTCTCCCCGTGTTTCTTGTTCTTTCCTGGCAAGACTTGCTGAGCGATTCAGGTAATGCGCAGCATGCAGGGTCCCGCTGTAAAGACCCTGTGAGGCTGTGTGGGGGAGGCCCGGGAGCAGGGGTAGGGAACCCTCCTGTCTGCTTGGTGCCTGTAATATATTTGAATTATCTCCACAGATGAGCCCTGATTTAGCAAACAGTCTAGAGTAAACCTCAGCTCGAAGACAAATCCAATTGACACTGGGCTTGAGTGGTTCAAAGGTTATTGGCACAAAACTGTCGGCTTTGTTTAGCTGAGGGACTGTATTTATGACGGGTGATACGGCAGTGCCATCCATAACTCGCCGGCAGCAAGGCTGACGTGGGGCCAGAGACAGGCTATTTACACTGAGCCTGGAGTTTAGTTTCTCTGCTGGGAAATGCAAAAGCCATTCAACTCTTGGCCAAGTTGCTTTATGGGTTGCCGTCTTAGGCCTGGTGTCATAATTTGGGTCATCAGTTAACCTTGTTGGGGATGGACAGCATCCTCAAGAGAATTGTTTCCTGGGTGTGTGCAGCGAGGGGAGCTGGGGTAGGAGAGGTCGCTGGGGATGTTTGCAAGGACCTGGGTTTCACTTTGACCCCTAATTTAAGGCCCACATACACAGGAGTAGCTACTCTGAGTCCCTGGGTTCTTGATTACTTTCTGTGTCTCCTGGATGCTGTGGTTAATTTAGGAAAAAGGGACTGTGGCTAAGTGTTGCACTGAACAGATGCTTTTGTCTGCAGTGTCAGACAAGCAGGGGTTTACGCACCAATTTCCTTGGAAAGAAATAATCCCAGGAATATGCAGACTGTGGATGGAAGGAGCTGTGGCCAGAGCTGCATGGGTGGCTTTTTGGAAAAGAGATACTCTGTATTAAGATCCTGAACATGTGCTTCTCTTGTGACCCATTCATTCTGCTGCTGGGAATCCATCCTGAGGAGATCAACCTCGATGTGGACAAAGATTCATGTACCTAGGTGTTCACTGCAGTGTTATTTATAACAGCACAAACGGGTAAATCAACTTCAACAATAGGGGATTTCTTTGGCACTTTTTCTTTGGCTGCACTGGGTCTTTGTTGTGGCACACGGGGGCTTCCCTGCTTGTGGTGGGCGGGACTTCTCTTGTTGCAGTGCAAAGGCTTCCCACTGAGATGCGAGGGCTTCTCTTGTCAGAGAGCCCGGCTCAGTAGTTGCAGCAAATGGGCTCAGTTGCCCTGCAGCATGTAGCACCTAAATTCCCTGACCAGGACTTGAACCCATGCTCCCTGCATTGGAAGGTGGATTCTCAACCACTGGAACACCAGGGAAGCCCAGTTTGGCATATTAATAAAATATAATTCTGTGCATTGATTCAAATTGATGTGTGTAAAGAATTTTTAATGATTTGTCAAAATGATTCTAGGTAGAGGAAGGGAATATTTTATAAATTGTAGTGTGTTTTCCGTTGTGTAAAACAGTCTGCAAAGAAGGAGGGAAATATATGAGAATACGTGGAAGTTAGCTCAGGTGACGACTGTGGTTTTAAAGTCTCATCTCTTCATGGAATATGTTTTAAGTTTCTACTGGGGATGTGTATCACTTTTCATCCTCAGGGACAATTCCTCAAGGAATAAACAAAAATCCAAGTTCTCACTTCTTTAGTGATTCTACTCTTTTCCAGGTCTCAGTTTCCCTGGGCGTAAAAGGACCCTGGCCTGCTCTTGTTCTGCCCTACTTCAGGTCTTGGGCTGGGAGGAGTGACCCTCTGGGTAGTTTTGGGAGCCTGCCCATGATCACCATGTCCTGGGTCTGATGGGTCACCTAATTTTAGTACCTGCTGGGGCAGCTGCCTAACTGTGGCCCCAGCCACCGGGCAGATGGTCAGGGTGGTGTCGGCAATGTTCGCAGCATCTCTGCCAGGCTGGTGAGATCAGAGCATGGCTTGAGCCATGGGGGGTTCTCAAGTGTCCATAACACAGAACATCTCAACCTGTGTTTGGGGAGAAATCCACTAGCCAGGATCCCTGGGCCGAGCGGAGCAGAAAGGGGCACCTTGGAGGGGCGAGGGAGAAGGGTGAGGTGCCCAAAGTGCTGAAAAGTCAGTTCTCTGGAATTCCAGAAACCAGCTTGCCATCAGGATTTTCCAGTGCACGGCTAAAACTTGTCTCTCAGCCCAGTTCCATCTGTCAGCTGAGGACTTGCGTGGAGACATGGACATCTCCCTGAAAGGTCCTGGCGGAGAGCCCCTTCTGATAGCAGGCAGCTGTGGGTACCGTGTCCTTAACCAGAATAGCTGGGAGTGTGTGGAGGGTCCCTGGGGATGAGAACTTGAGAATATCTCTGCCAGGAAGAATGCTCAAGGGCACATGGAGAGCAGGGGAGCTGATGAGTGAAGACAGGGCTGCCATTACCTCCTCCCTGTCTGCTGTCTCCAGTCTTGTGTCACCTGCTTTGCAAATCAAGCCATCTTTCTAAACCCAGCTCTGATTTGTCACTCCTCCTGACATGGCTCTGTAAAACCCGGGAGTAAAACCAAGTCCCCTGAGTATGGCATTGAAGACCTTTCCCCACTTGGCTTCAACCTATTTTCCTGCTTTTATGCCTGTAATCTTCCCGCTCTGGCTAAACTATGTCCTGTCCCTTCTCTATCCTTGAACACACTATAAATCCTCACTTCCCTTGGGCTGGAATGCCCTTCATCTCCTTTGCCTCACTTAATCCCTAACTGTTTGTGGAACACCTGCTTCAGACTGGGTATGAGTCAACTGATAAACTCCTATTCAACCCTCAAAACCCGAATGTCTTGTGGTCTAATATACCTGCACCAGCATGATCTCCCAGGTCACTCTTTCTCCCCTGCTGCTGATGTCCTGTGTCTCTTATTCTTAGAGTATTATATCTGCTTTTCTCACTGTGCCTTGGTAACTTTCCTCTATATTCCTGGCACAAGGCTTAATTCTCTGTAAATAGCTGTTCAGTGTTTTCATACAGAGAGGAGCCGTTAGTGAATGCCAACAAAGCAAGTGGGAGGACCTAGTCCCTGGGGTTGTAAGGACCTGGAATAATGAAAGCAAGTAGTGTCAGCTCATGTTTACCAGGCTTGTACCACGTACCAGGCACTGTACTGAATGCTTCCCATGCGTTAGCCCATTGAATCCTCCCACAATCCAAGAGATGGGTGGCGTTACCCCTTCCTCTTACAGATGAGGACACTGAGGCATGAGAAAGTCAATCACTTGTTCACGGTCACACAGCCTGTAAGCAGCTGAGCTAGGATTTGAACCTTACACAGAGGCTCTCAAGCTCCCCACGCCTGCTTCCTGCATGGCCCCCAGCCCTGCGAAGGCCTGGGGAGAGGCAATATGATCAAAGATGACTGAGGGGGTAGAAGTCTTACCTCTTAGAATGGCACATGGGATCTGGGGAGGAATCCTTTTAAGGGATGAAAGCAGTTTTTTAAAAAGACATTTATCTCCTCACTCACTTCCTTCTGATGGCTGGAGATGAGTGACAAGCCTGGTAATTGAAGATGGTGGGGCTGATAATTCAGCGGTAGCCCGGGGAGGGATGTCTCAGGCTGTGAATCACTGCACACTACACAGATCTGAGTGTCTCCCTGATGGTATCTCCCGGGCCCTTGGAGCCTCTTTCTGGCGCATAAAGACACACTCGCGTGTGAAGACTTGAGCTGAGCTGCTTGTCAGGATGCCCAGATGTGGCTTCCTGGCCCAGGGAAGTTTTCTGGGGAGCAGCTGCTGCAGCAGACAGAAGAACTGAGTGCCAACTCTGCATGGGCACCATGCTAGAAGCTGGGCAGAGAGTACCTGGTACATAGTAGGTGTGTGAATAGGAAGCAGGGGCAGGAGCCTTGGGCACATGGACCAGACCTACACAAGCCCTCCTCCGCCAACCGGTGCCTGCCTTATTGCCCCTCACCCTGGCTTAGCAGGTGCAAGCAGCTCTGAGCTCAGGGAATCCTCTGCCCAGGATGGTGCTGGGTGGGTGTGGGTACTTAGGGAGACTTGACCTTTCTGTTGTAAATGCACAGGGCCTCATACTTAGGCTACTGTATTTGGATCTTCTAGCCTGGGCTGAACCTGTGGGCTGAAAGAGGATGCTTTGACAGCAGGCAGGCAGCAGCGAGCAGAGAGGAAGCCAAGGAGGGACTTATACAAACACACTGGGGTGCCCCGACCTGCACCCCACCCCATCCACTGGCTTTGATTGCCGATGCCTGGTAGGTGTTGCTAGCACCTCGGACAGGTCCAGCCCTGGATGTGGCTCCTGTGTGGATCTCAGAGGTATGCTGTGGTCAGAGGCTGGGGAGGTGATCTGGGGCTACTGTGTGTGTAGGTGGGTGGGACATATTCAGTCATTCCTTCAATAATCCGTTCAGAAGTGTCACTTACCATGTTTGATTCTAGGGTTCCAAGGCAGGAATGAAACTGACATGGTTCCCACTGTCATGAAGCTCACAGCCTATAGAGGGAGACAGATGTGATGCCCACGATCAGTCATACCAGTAGACACAAAAGTCCTGATGCACTTTTGTCACTGATTTGTGACTTTTTCCTTCATGCCACAATATTCACACTTATTTATCTGAAGACCCCTCTGTTGAAATAAACTCTTGCTGGTACAACTGTAGAACAGCTTGGGGTATTTTTGATCTCCATTCATCTGCCTTTCAGGCTATCCCCTCCCACCCAGATCCTCAGGGCCCTTGGTGTTCTAGGGAACACAGTTAGGACAGCCCTGCTCTAGGCTTTGGGGAGCTAGAGACAGTCTTGTTGCAGGATAGTGAGATGTTGAAATTGCTGTTTCAGGAAGATGCAGGTGGCAGGTGATCCGAGAGAAACTGCACCCACGAGAGAGGCTGGGTGGTCCAGACCCTATGGAAGGATGACTGGATCGGGCCCAACCTTGTGCAGATATGAGGAGACTGAGCTGGCTGATGGGAGAAGGTCCTGCTGTGGAGCATGGGCCTGCCAAGGGCCCCTGGGGAAGGGGAGGGAGGCCGGGGCTACCTGTGGGCTTGGACTACTCTAAGCATGGGCCCTGGTGCTTACTCAGAGGGCAGGCTGCACCAGCCAGAGCTGAGGTATTTAAGCCGCCTCCCATGGGGAGGCCCTTCTGTTGAGTATGAGGAGGTGGAAGGCTCTGGGGCAGTATTAGTTTCTATTGTGCTGTAATATATTACAACAGAGTTAGGGGCTTAAAGCAACACCAGTTTGTCATTGCACAGCTCTGTAAGTCAGGTTGACAAGGTCTCGCAGGCTTAAGATCAGGGTGTCTGCAGGGCTGTGCCCCCTCTGGGCTCTAGGAGAGAGTCTCTTCTCCTGCCCTTTCCAGCTTCCAGAGGCTGCTTGCATTTCCTGGCTCAGGGCCCCTTCCTCCATCTTCAAAGCCAGCAGCATTGCCCTTCTCTCATGTTCCTTTCATCATCACTTGTCTCTCACCACAGCTGGGAGATGCTCCCCACTTTAAAGGACTGGTATGATGAGATTGGGCCCCATCAGGCAATCCAGGATAATTCCCCATTTCAAGACCATTGAACTTAATCACATTTGCAGAAGGCCCTCTCTGCCATGTAATTTACACGATGGAAGGTTCTGGGGATTAGGATATGGACATCTGTGGGGCAGGTGGCAGTCGGGGGGAGGGCATCATTGTGCCCACCACAGAGGCCTGGGGGTCTCCACAGTCAGGAGCAAAGGACTGTGGATTTCCCTTTGGCTTCCACGGTGGAGGTTCCCTCAAGACTTGTAACCAGTGGAAACTCTGCAAACTAGAAATGGTTTGGAGAATGCTTTTCTCAGGCAGATGCCTCACTATGCCTCACCTGCCTCTCCCGCCCCGGTTCCTGCGGTTTCCTAAATGTGCCAGGATCCCTCTTAGCAACTACTGGACTTTATATGTGTTTGCTCTGCCTGGAACCCCCCCCCACGCCACCCTCATGGCGAACTGGTGAAAACTTGCTTGTCCCTCTGGAAGGCCCCCCGTCTTGCCTGCCCTCCTCTGCTTCTGGCCAGGTTAGGTGGCGCCCATGCCCCTTTGCCGTGCCCTCAAGGTGTGTGGTTGTCTTTGCCTCCCCCATCTGACTGTGAGCTTCTGAAGGTGGAGCAGGACTGCGCCATCTCTGAGGCCAGCCTGGGCCGTGGCCCCGAGCCTGTGAACGTGACCCTTGCGAAAGAAATGAATAAAAGAATGATTCAGCTGAGGGGAAAGAAGCGCCTGGAATGGGGCCGTGGTGTCCAGAATGATGGTTGGGGAAGGTGGGTGGGTCCCGAAGCTGCCCAGGGCAGGGTCATGGGGGGTTCACGCGTGGTCCTTCCAGATGCGTGAAGGTGCATGGTGGGGGCAGCAGGAGAGACGGGGCTGGAAGTTTTCCCGGGAGACCTGGGTGCCTGGGGCCCTAGGAACACAGTAGAGATGAGGGGCTTGGGCAACTTGGACACAGCCCCTGAAAGGGCACATCCTGACTGTGAGGCTTGTCCCACTCCCCGAGGCTGGGTTTCTCCTCTGGCTCTCTCTGCTGCACCTCTGAGCTCAGGGCTGAGCACTCTGGGGAGAGAGCTGAAAAGATACAGGCACTGAAAGACAGCCAAGCTTGTCCCCAGCCAGGGACAGTGGCTTCTGAGCCCCTAGACTGGAAATCCTCACCTGAGTGGGGAGAAACACAGGTGCTCCAAGGGTGTCTTCTCTCTGTCCCAGCACAGAGGCTGGCAGGCTCCATTGACTCTGGGTAATATCCAGTGCCTTTCTCCAGGAAGGCCCTCAAGGGTTGACAGTGACATTCCCTGTGAGTCCTTACTCTGGGTGACATTGCTACGGAGTGACAGAGACTCCTCCAATGCACAGTATGGGCTGGAGGACCCACCTCCGGTCCAAATAGCCTTCTTAGTGGTACCATGTGGACCCATAGTGGAGCCTAAGGCAAAGGGAAAAATTAGTAATACCGATCTTGTCTTTATTTAAAATCTTGGTATTTTATTTATCATGAATTTTGGTGTTAATTGTTTTCTTTGGCCTTAGTTTTGATTTTAAAAAATATTTGCGTAGAAATATTTAATCTTGATCATTGAGTTTTGGGGGGCCCCTTACATTTTGTGCCTTGTAAAGTCTGGGCCCCACTCACCTTCCCCTGGTCCCTGCCCCGCTTCTAGGACAGGGCCCTCGGATTCTGTGTGTCCCCAGGGACTCACTCTGGCCTGTAGTTCTCTCTTCTGCGGGAGATGGTAAGAGCAAGCTGGGTGCTTAGGAGAGAAGGGGCTGGTGCCGTGGCCGTCTTGAGATTTTAGCATTTGCTACCGTGACCACCAGCAGATGTGAGTGTGGGCTGAGCAGAGCAGGCGCTGCTAGCTGGGGTTTCTCCTGTGTCTGCCCCCAACCCAGCATGGAGCAAATCAAATCCTCCCCCGGCCTCCTGGGGGTGGAGGCCCAGCCCCTGGACTATCCAGCTGCCCCCATTAAAGATGTCATCCCCCCAGGGTTGTGTGAGAGGCCAGGGGCACGGGCTGCTAGGGCTGAGGACAGGAGAGGAGCGTCTCAGAGGCTGGGGCCCCGGCAGCTGGGCGTGTATCATGGTGGCCGAGGAGCCGTGTCGTGGAGGCTGGCTGGCTGACTGTAAGCTGTGTTGGCAGGGCCTGGGCTCCCAGGCCTGATGCTCAGCATGCTGTCAGCACTCAGCAAATAATAAATAATAATAATATCTCCAGCATGTTGGGAGAGCCTGAGGAGAGCGGGAACACAGGAAACATGTGTGCTCCCTCATGGCCAGGGCTGGAGAGCCGGAGTCTGTACAGTGCCTCTCTTTGGGCGGGGTCTGGGGGGAGCCATCCCCACCCCAACACGTCTTGGCCTGGAGGAGGGTAGGCAAGCAGCTGGGGCCTGCACTGGGGCCTGGGGGCTCGGGGAGACTTGTCTAGGGGCGGGGATCTCCTTGAACTGCCCTTTGTAAAGAGCCCAGACTGTCCTCAGATGTCCTCTGGAATTTGGAGATGATCGGACTTGGGTTTAATCCTGAATCTGCCACTTCAGACAAACCACTTAGCCTCTGAGGGTCTCCTCAGTCTTCTCACTTGTGAAATGGGCCGGTTACAGAAACTGTTCGGTGGGGGCAAGGTGAGTGGCTGCAGAGTGCTTGCACGGGCACCAGGAACAGATCAGTGGGGAGCGTTGCTGGCGCTCTAGCTCAGTCGGCCGCGTCTCTGGTCCTCAGCGGCTTGTTGCCCCAGTGTGCTGGCTCCCTTTACTGTTTTTATTTTTCTTTCTAATATTTATTTATTTGACTGTGCTGGGTCTTAGCTGTAGCATGTGGAATCTAGTTCTGTGACTAGGGATCGAACCTGGGCCCTCTGCATTGGGAGAACGAAAGAGCGGAGTCAGCCACTGAACCACCAGGGAAGTCCACCCTTTACTGTCTGTTGGCGGGCTGTGAGCTTCTGTGGGGTGGGGGATGGAGGAGGAGCGCTGGGGGCTGAAGCCTGCTGGGGACCGGGTGGCCTGGATGAAGTCCACTCAGCAGCCCCTGCCTGGGGGGCTCTGTGCCAACGTCCCGAGTCGCAGCTGCCTGGAGTCTGGGAGAGCTGAGCTGGCCTGAGACAGAGGGGCTGGAGAAGGCCCTGGGCACAGTCCCCCATGACCCCTGTTTTCTCTGCGGCTTTCTCCTGCAGGAGGTGGCGGGGGGCTGGGCTGGAGGCTTGCCGTGGGAGTGAGGAAGCTGGGCGCTGAGTTTCTGCACCTGCTCAGGCCTCTCCCAGAGGGTGCCTCGCTGCCCCCACCTCTGCCTCCAGCGGCAGCACAGGGTGACAGAGGCTCAGCGAGCAGACATCCATGGCCTGCCCCACCTCCCTGTCTTCAGGGCCCCTGTGGGTCCCCTTCTCCCACTCCTGGCTTCCCCCAGACTGGACGTTGTCCTGCTCACTGCAGACTCCTGCCTCCCCCCCGAGTGAGGGCTCCTCCCAGGTGGCCCGGCTGCGTCCCCCCTCAGGCCAGCTCAGCCACAGGGAATGGGCCACTTGTCAAACGCTCTTGTTTAATTTTCCTCGCTCACAGTCTGCTTGTTCCAACACCCTGCAATGACACGGGTGTTAACCGAGCACCGGGGACTATAATTATCGGGGTTGAGAGACGAGAAGCTCCTGGTGGTGCAGCAGCTGCAGACAGGAGCGCCGCCCAATCTGTCCCTGGAGAGGAGCCGCTCGGCCCGACTCGTGTCTGAAGAGCCGCCGGGTTCGCGCCCTTCACCCTCTGCTTGTCTGACCGCGAGCCAGTTGGGATTTCTCCCTCGTGGGCCCCCAAGGCACTCTCCTGTGAAGGGGGAGATGCTTGGATATTATTGGGTCGAGTGTGGCTGGAAGTGTCTGATGGGGACGGGTAGCGTGTGTGGTCTTGTGGCAGGCAGACAACGCTACTGGACTGGGAAGGGGCCGCTCTTGACCACATGGGTGGCGGAGGAGGCTGGGTGAGCCCCCTGGGGCCACATCTAGGGAGCAGGGTAGGACGTTACCCGGGATAAGTACAGAGTGCTGTGTTTAGGTTCAGGAGATCAGTTCCTAAGTTCTGTCTGCCGGTGGGAAAGACTAGACTCAGCAGCGGGAATTCTGGCTACAAAGCTGGGGTCAACTCGTGTTATATGCTGTGGTTGCTTAGTCAGCATCCCTGAACCCTCTAAACTCTAAACCCATGAATAGGTGTTTAGCATCCTGAGTGGCTGAGGGGACAGAAGGTGCTCCTGGGGATGGTACCTCGTTGTGAGATGCGTGGACAGCCTGGCGTCCTGAGGAGATGGCCATCTCGTCCTATTGGGGTGGGGGGCGCCTCTGGGATCTGGGGATGGAAGGAGAAGGGACGCTCACCTGTGTTCAGGTGTGTGAAGGGCACGTGTGAGGAGGAGGCAGCAGGGGGCAGGGGTTGGCTCTGGAGAGGAAGGTTTGGGCTCAACATGCATTGTGGTGACCCAGGATGGAGAGTTGGGCTGTCAGGGATGGAGTCCCTGGTCTTTGGGGTCCCTAGTAGGCAGAGTTAGGGTGGCTGTTGGAGATGTTGGAGAGAATAACTCCTGCCTGGACAGGGCTTCAGGTTGAGTCTCGTTTGCTGACTGCAGGGCCTCTAACCCTGAAGCTAGTCTTGGCTCTGCCGCTAACTGGTACCCACTCTCTGGGTTAGTTTCTCCCCTTCTCTGTGCCTCTGTGCTCCTGCCTGGGATGGAAGTAAGGTCCTGCTATCCCTTGATTTATCCCGTGGGTGGTATCAGGGGCACGTGGGGAATGGGGTGCTGATAGGGGGCACTGGGTGCTTTTGTGGGCACACGCTCCAGGGTGCTGCAGAGCCCTGGGGGTCAGTGTTTGTGGGCAGAGCACTTTCTCCTAAGACTTGTGCTTCCCCAGTGAGATCTCGATGCTGTGGTCTTGAGAGCGTGATGGTTCAGTGTGAGTCTGTACTGTCAGGGCTGGCACTGGGACCCAGGACTGGGAGAGCCGTCAGAGCCCACGGGACTGGGGAGGGGGAGGCCCCAGCAGGTCTCCTGGCCGAGCCGTCATGAGCGCTGGCATCAGCATGAGTGTGTCGTAGCCCCTTTCTTGCTCAGCATGTTTGGTGGGCTGTACCAATGGCACAGCCTGGCTTCTGACAGGTGAACCTAGCTTCTGGGAGTCAGCGATGGACTTGCTGAGGGTCTCCGGCCTTCTGGGCTGGCTCCAGGGCCAGAGGATGGGGTCTGGGGAGGAAGGAGAAACTGGAGCTCCTAGGGAGCATCAAAGGGTTGGTGCGAGGTTTATTGGGGCCTTTACTGCCCTAGTTTTCATTATTTACACCCTGTTGATTCTAGGAGTTCCCGTTAAACGTGTAATAAATATAAAAATATTTTACAGGCCAGTGAAAATTCCACAGCAAAAATAACTCTATAAAGAGGGATTTTGCCCTACATTGCCCGCTGCCGAATTCTGTGTGGCATTCCTCTGAGCCTGTTGGCTGGCAGCAGGGCGATGAGGTAGCTGGGTTCCTTGGTTGCGGGGGCTGGGGGTGTGGGCTGGGTGTTTAATTAGCCCCTTTACCAGCCTGTGAATGAAGCAGCTCCTCCCCGGGCTGAGCCTGCCAGCTCTCCCAGGCGGTGGTGGGTAAGTGGGCTGGAGTGGAGCCTGGGTCCCAGATTGCACTGTGGAAGTCTGGAGAGGCACAGGGAGGAGGGCGGCGACAGGTTAAAGCTCTTCCTCCTGCCCTCCCTAGACAGTTTGAGATGCAGCCACGGTCACAGGCAGAGAGGGTGGGGCTGAGAAGGGAGGGTAGCGCAGTGATGAGGACCAAGGGCTCTGGGGTCAGCCTGGGGCATTCTAGTCCCGTTTCTACCATGTAGTAGCTGTGTGATCTTGGGCAGATAACTTGCCCCCTCTGTGCCTCAGGTTTCTCCTTCGTAAAATCCTACCCCACGTGGTCATTGTGAAGCACGTGCCTGGTCCTAGGAAGGACTCAATAAATGACCATAATTGTTATCTTTATGCTCAATAATTATAATTATTTTTAATAAAAGCACGGCATTCACAGTTTTAGAAAATTAGGTGTAGGGAGAAGGATGCCTGCTGCTTCTGTCTGACCAGCACGATCCAGGTCAGGAGCCACTGGCCACGTGATGGCCGCTGAGCCCTTGAGATGTGGCTGGTCCAAGTTGGGATGTACGTGAGGCACACCCAGACTTCCCAATACTTGGTGTAAATAAAGTATCTCAGTAATAATTTAAAACTATTGATTATATGTTGAAATGGTATTCTCTGTGTCTTGGGTTAATCAGATATATTATTAAACTTAATTTCACATGTATCTTTTTTTTTTTTTAATGTGGCTGGTAGGAACTGTACAACTACATATGTGGCTTGTATTGGTGGCCTGCATTGCATTTGGGTTGGACAGCTCTGCCTTTCTCTGAGCAGGGCAGGCTTGAAGCCCTTGGTCTCTCGTGTGCTGGCCCAGTCCAGCCACCCATGTTCTAGAATGGGAGCCATGGCTGCAGAGGGCAGTGGCTTCCCTGAAGTCTCAGCTGTTGCGGGGCAAACCTGCCCCACAACTCAAGACACCTTGGATCATGGAGAGATGCTGACAGTTCGCCTTGCTCCTTCCATTTTCTGGTTATTGGGAGAATTAGATCCAGGGAGTTACGACAAATGTGTGTTTGCAGCTTTGTTGAATGAGGTCTGTGGTGTTTGGTGAATTCCATGGCATGCTTGGGGGCATGCAGCTGCACGGTGGGGACTGAGAGAAAGATGCAGGTGGCTCATTGGCCTGATGGAACACAGATGGACTGAGTCTGCCTCGTGGAGGTGCCGCGAGAACAGACCCCTGCCTCCCTGAGCGCCCACTGCTGCTTGGGTACGAGGCAGGGTGGTCAGAGAGGAGTTTTCCTTTTAAAACTTTATGTATTTATCTTTGGCTGTGCTGCGTCTTTGTTGCCGTGTGGACTTTTCTCTAGTTGTAGCGTGCAGGCTTCTCACTGCAGTGGCTTCTCTTGTTGCAGAACATGGGTACTAGGGGGTGTGGGCTTCAGTAGCTGTGGCAGGTGGGCTCACGCTCAGTGGTTGTAGCTCCCAGGCTTTAGAGCACAGGCTCAGTAGTTGTGGCACATGGGACCGCGGCATGTGGGATCCTCCTGGATCAGGGATCAAACCCGTGTCTTCTGCATTGGCAGGCGGATTCTTTATCACTGAACCACCAGGGAAGCCCGGAGAGAAGTTTTTGGATAGTGGTAAGACCCCACGTTTACTCTGTGGTGATACAGACCAGGCCGGCAAGGTGCTCTTAACCCCACAGCAGCCCCACAAGAGCTTTGGGGTCAGAGCATCTCCACATTAGAGAGGAGGCAATGGAAGGATAGTAGGTGGTGGACATGAGTTAAATCTCTTTAGTTTTAAGGCGTGTGCTTGGAGCTCAGCTCTTGCTAACATGCCGTCTGTCTTGGCCACTCACCTGCTGAGGGCCCCTTGTCCTTCTGGTCCTGGTGGCCACACTGAGGGGAAGCACTGGCCTAGGTGGTCCAGGTGTCTTGGCACAGACTTTGGAGTCAAGGCTTTGCCACTGCTTGGCTATGTGACTCACTTCACCTCTCTGAACCTTGTCTTCTTTTTTTGTAAAATGAGGGTAATACTGATGCCTGCCTTCTAGTGCTAGTTAAATGAAATGCTGTGCTCCTGCCATGTAACAACCTCTTGATAAATAATTGTGGCTCAATAATAATGCTGATGTCAGCAATTTGACTAGAATCATACCACATGGCGGAGAAGGCAATGGCAGCCCACTCCAGTACTCTTGCCTGGAAAATCCCACGGACGGAGGAGCCTGGTAGGCTGCAGTCCATGGGGTCACTAAGAGTCGGACACGACTGGGCAACTTCGCTTTCCCTTTTCACTTTCATGCATTGGAGAAGGAAATGGCAACCCACTCCAGTATTCTTGCCTGGAGAATCCCAGGGACAGGGGAGCCTGGTGGGCTGCAGTCTATGGGGTTGCACAGAGTCGGACATGACTAAAGTGACTTAGCAGCGGCAGCAGCAGCATACCACATGGACATCCTCTTAAAAAATGGTCTTCAGAGTGGAAACAGATTGGAATTTTCTTTGAATTCATTTTAGAAATGTGTCTCTTTGCTCCTGTCCCATCAGGTGGAGGGATCACATGGTCCAGAGTCATCCTTAGGAGGTGGGCCAGTGGGGTCTTAGGGCTGTTTCTGAGCATGTCTGTGGCCTCACCATCATTCCCAGTGGCTTCTGGGTCTTGGCTCTGAGTGCTCGGGGCAGCTGGCCACTCTCCTTCCCTCCCATTTCTCTGGGCTCCTGCGTGCATTCTGCACTGCTTGAAGAGCTGTGGGCTTTGAAGGGGAAGGGCATGACTGGACAGCCTTCACTCCTGCAGTCCCTCTTAGGGGGCCTGGACTTAGTTGATGCCCAGGACACCAGTGGCTGCAGAAAAATGGCCCTGTAGTTGAGATGCTGACTGGGTGGATCTGAAGGTCTTGGCCATTTGTCACTTCCTGTGATATGATCTATTGCCCTGGGGGAGAGGATAAAGAGTAGTCATTGCCACATTTTGTAGATGAGGAAACTGAGGTCTGGGGCATGACTATTTCTAGGGGCTTGCAGGGTGAAGTCTTAAGCTGGGAAATTCAGGACCCTTCCTTTATGATAGCTGCTTCCTAGCTGGGCAGAGGGACTCAGGAACTAGCTTGGATGCTGCTCTAATTCAGGACAACCCCACTCAGGACTCTTCTCCCATTGGCCTTGGCCTATTCTGTTGAAGTCCCCTAGAACCCTGGGCCTGCTACCATTTGGACTTGGACAATTCTAGGGCTCTCACATGTGACTGGGTTTCATCCCTGTTTTCTCTGACTCCCCTGTCTCTGCCTCTCCTAACCTCAGAAGAGCCCTGCACGGGGATTGGATTGAACCCAGGTCTCCCTCATTGCAGGCAGATTCTTTACCAGCTAAGCCACAAGGGAAGTCCAAGAATATTGGAGTGGGTAGCCTATCCCTTCTCCAGCAGATCTTCCTGACCCAGGAATTGAACCGGGGTCTCCTACATTGCATGCTGATTCTTTACCAACTGAGCTATCAGGAAAGCCTAGGACTGGGAATGGTGTAGCAAAGACTGAAGGCAGCATCTTCATTGACCCAGGGGTGGAGTGGGGAAAAGACTGCCAAGTGCCAGCCTCCCTGTGGCCAGCCCATGAAGACTGGCCGTCCCTGCACAGGCCCACCTGTGGGTGGACTGGTCATGGTAGGTGGGGAGGCTATGTGATAGCCAGCGTGCATGGGGCTGGGTGTGAGCCAGGCTCTGTGCCATAGCCTTCACACACTCTACCTTTGCACACGTACAACTCAGAGAGGTAGGCGCTATTGTGATTCCCATCGTATTCCTCTTTTTCCCTCCTTTTTTTGGCTGTGCTGGGTCTTCATTGCAGCATGTGGGCTCCTTCCGGATGTGGGGCTCAGACTCTCTAGTTGCTGCGTGCAGGCTCAGTTGCCCTGCGGCATGTGGCATCCTAATTCCCTGACCAGGGATCGAACTCAGGTCACCCACCTGGAAGGCGGACTGTCAATCACTGGACCACCAGGGGATTCTCAAGGTTACCATTTTAGAGATGTGAACATTGAGGGAGGGAGTAACAATGTGAACATTGCAGCAGGGAAGCACTGGGACTGAACTTTGAAGCCAGGTGGTCTGAGCCTAGACCAGGCTTCTTATCATGGGGCTGTCTGCCTGTCTGCCAGTGAGGTGGGGGCTGCCTCACCCCCAGAAGTGCAGCTCCAGGACGATTTCCCTGGCGCTCTGCCCTTCCCAGGCATGGCCAAGCCCCCCAGCATCCTTGCTCTTCTGATGCTCTGCCTTTTCCTTGCCACTCAGGAGAACAAGTTGGAAAGCCAGTGACGAAAGGGATGTTGTCACAGGAACTTCCTTAACTCTGCTCTAAATCTGCAGAAACAGTGACTTATTCCCAAGTTTGGGCTCTTCATTGTAGCCACCATCTGGACACACAAACACCCAGAGCCTGCCAGTAAGAAGGAGCCCCAGAGGCAGAGGCTCGTGTGTTCTGAGCAATGTGCTGTCACTCTCCTACGCTGCCTTTCCCTTTCCCCTTGAGGCAGGGCTACATCTGCGACCATTTCACAGGTGAGGAAACTGAGGCCCCAAGGAAGTTACTTTATTGCTATTGTCACAATAAATGGAGTGATGCCTGTCACACTGCTCTCCAGAGGGCAGAGCTAATTTGGTGTTTCTGGTGCTTCCTTGGCTCTCCTAGTGGCCTGGATCACAGATGACAGATTACCAGCCACTTTATTCCCCTTCCATCCCTGGCAGTGGTGTCCACCATCAGGGCCAGCTGTGTAGAGCCTGGGACAGTGAGAAATGCTGGCTGCGTGGTCCTGGTGAGTTTCTGCCCTTTGGGCTTGGTGTGCCCATCATAGCCTGACGGGGTCTGGCTGGGGGCACCTAGCAGTCACTGACTGCCATGATGGATGGTGCAGGTATGGGGTTGGGACCTCAGCAGGGCAGGAATGCAGAGGGTCTGAAAGCTGCTGAGTTGGTGGGCACATCAAAGGCAGTATGGTGAGGGCCTCAAGTAAGGCCTAGGGGCTGAGGGTCTGAGCCCCTTAAACATGAGGGTTCTTTCCTGCCACTGGTCCAGAGGCCCCTTGCTCAAGTCTGCAGTCCAGGCTCTGTTGTGTCCATCCCTGAGGCCAGCGGGTGTGCAGGCCCACCAGGCTTGTGAGGGCTGCAGGGCAGGGTGGGTGGCACGTATCTTGGACTCTGTGTCTTCCTGTCCTCCTTCCCATTTCAGAGATGTGACCATGGAGGCAGGTGGGGGCAAAGCTGGAAGACCCTTCTCCTGGGCAGACCCTTCCTTGACTGGTCTATCTTGCATTGCTCCCTCCCGTCTGCCAGCCCATGCCTTTGGAACCACCCCTTTCAGTTGGAGAAATTGTGCTTCCATTACCGTGTGTCTTGGCTGTGAATTTTGACTCCTAAACTAAGCCAGACCCTGGGAAAGTGCAATCTCTGTCTTCCCCTCCAAGCACATGAGCTGGGATTCGGAGGCATTCCAGAGCATTGAGGTGAAACTTCTCAAACAGAATATCGGGTCTGTAGTAATGTAGCCTTTGCCGTCTTCCCTTCCCTGGGGCCAGTGCACACCTTAGCAGAAGTAGCCCTGAGGCCTGCCCTGGGTTCCTCTGAGGTTTGCTGCCTGGTATCCTTAGGAGGTGATGATGGGTCTTTCCAGATGTGGTTCAGGAGGACCATGCCCGGGGCTGGGCTTGGGGAGTGGGAGAGACTGGCTTAGGCTGTGAACTGCCCCTATCAGGCCATGGTCTCAGGCAGAGGCTCAGATGAAACCCCTTTGCTCCCCAGGCTTGGTTCTGCCTCCCCCATCTCAGCCAGGTGGCTTACTCTGCCTGGGTGACCAGCCTTGGCTGCAAAGCAGATGGTAACTGCCTTCTGGGACAGTGGCTGCCACATGAGAAGGCCTGAGAACAGGCAGGAGGAGGCCCAGCTTCGACTTGATACTAGAAGGCCTTCCTCATGGCAGGGTGGTGGGCAGGAGGCTCAGAATTTCTTAAAGGTCCTGGCTGCTGAGCACCTGGCTGCCTCTTCTGGTGGGGGCCTCTGGAGGGGCTCTCCTTCCCACCCTGGGTGTCACTTGGGGTGGCCTCTGCTTTCAGGATGCAGACTTGGCCTCACCAGCCTGTGGCAAGCAGTGTTTAATCCCTCTTTTGTGTCGTCACAGGCTGGGGTGAGAGTTCACGAGAGAAGAGAGTAACTAGGCTATGTAATTAAGTCGCACACTTGGCACGGAGACCCAGTGTTAATGCACGTATCCCATTTGCTGGCTTTTCCAGGCCTTTGTCCCCAGCCCGGGGCCCACGGACTAATTACAAGGTGTAGGCTCCGGGGTGGTTCAGTGGCCTGGCTGGCTGTGCTGAGCCATGCCTGCTCCTGGGTGCTGGGCTGGCTGTGCTAGCAGGGGCTGTGGGCCACCTGCTAGGGCTGGCCTCCATGATGGCCTTGTGGATCTGCCCTGGGGAGAGGGGTGTGGGAGCCTGGGTTGGGGGTGGTCATCGCTGGGGAAGATGTCTGAATTTTCCATGCACGAGCTGATCAGGCTGGCCTGTGAGGTAAGCGGCTGCAGTCCATGGGGAAGAAAGAAGGTGGAGCAAAAGGGCAGGGGCCGAGCTTCTGCCAGGGCTCTGGGGTTGTGAGGAGGTGCGTTCTGAAGATGGGGACTCTCTGGTGACCACAGTGTGGTTCCCAGAAGCAACTGTGCCCCAGCTGAGCCTCTCTGCCTTGGGCTTTGTGGAGGGAACTCCTTTCCTCCCAGAGGCAGACGCAGAGGGGGTTGAACATTAGACTCAACGACCACATCATATCTTGGAGGAAGAGCCTAGCAAGCCCCTGTCATGGTGAATCCCAGAAGCCGATCATACACAGGGACCCTGGGTAACTTGAGTGTGCGTGGGTCACTGAGAACAGCTCCTGTGACGCCTGGACTCGTTTCTGAACGAATAATAGTCATCACGTGCATTATATTTCCACATTCCCTACTGTTTTGCTTGCCTTAGATCTTATATATTTTTAAACATAATTTTTATGTACTTATTTATTCATTTTTGGCTGTGCTGATCTTCCTTGCTGGATGGGCTTCTCTAGTTGTGGCAAGCGGGAGCTACTCTAGTTGCGGTGCGTGGGCTTCTCCTTGCAGTGGCTTCTCTTGTTGCACAGGCTCTAGGGTACTCAGGCTTCAGCAGTTGCAGCATGGGGGTTCAGTAGTTTTGGCTCCCGGGCTCTAGAGCACAGACTCCGTAGCTGCAGCACATGGGTTTAGTTGCTCGGCAGCAAGTGGAATCTTCCTGGATTAGGGATTGAACCTGTGTCTCTTGCATTGGCAGGTGGATTCTTATCCACTGTACCACTAGGGAAGCCTTGCCTTAGACTTTGGGATAGATTTGAAGGATGGTTTACTGGGCTCAAGTCTCTCAGATAAAGTGTCCATAAAACTTGGAGTGAAAAAACTTTTTTCCTCTCGGAGTTACCCCACCAGTAAATGAGGCATGTTCCATTGGTTCCTGAGTGGGCCCAGAGTGGTGGTGGATAGGCAGGGCTGCTTGGCGAGGCCCACGACCTTCTCCATTGGCATCCCCCCACCTCATCCCTTCTGAGAAGTCCCAGAGTAGTAACAGCTAACGCTACTGAGAGTCAAGCTGTTCTAGGACCTCATAGGATCTCAGTGTTCCTCACTGTAATCCTCAGACAACCTCTAGAGTTAGGGGCTTTTTGGTGAGGAAGCGGAGGCACAGAGAGGTAAGTGACATGCCTCCAATTACTCAGGAAGGAAAAAGTGGTCCAGGACTGGGAGGTGGGCTCTCAGCAGCCAGAGGGTCTTCATGAGGCAGGACTGAGCCATATCCTCACTGGTTTATCCTGGTTACCCGAGCTCCACGGAGCTGAGCTTCAGGATGGCTATCGGTGCCCCAAGCAGACCCCTGTGAGTTCTCTGCACCCCTCTGCCTTCTGGTCCACCAGTAAGCAGGCCCAGATCTTCTGTCCCATCCCTGGCTGCCTACCTCTTAGAAAACTAGGTGCAGGAGGACAGTTCACTATTCTGAGACTAGAAGCTAACTGTGTTTAAAAGTATGAACTAGAACCTCAGTGCAACAGAGAGCAGCTCCTGGGCCCCTATAGCTGCAGCAGGTACTCCTGCTTATGGGGTAGCTGACAGCTGGCCCCTGTGCCAGGCCACACGTGGCGACAGTGGGTCACTGTGTGTGTCCTAGGGAAGAGCCGTCCCAGGCAGAGGGCAGGTCTCACCAGGGAGCCCCGTGAGTGCCTTGGCAGAAGCAGACTGGCTCTTCCTCGTCTGGGTGGGGACCCTGGGATCCTAAGCCACCCAGAGGGTCTAATTCAGTTCATGTGCCCCATGGGCCCCAGCCCAGCGAGCTTGGACCTCAGTAAACACTTGTTTCTAGATGTTTATTTTGGGGTTTAATGAAAAACAAACTAGCGAATCCCTGCACTTGTATGGAGCCAAGTTCTCAGTGCCCCTTGGTGGGCAGATCGCCTTCCTCCTCACAGCGGTCCAGTGAGAGTGTCCCGGCTCACAGCTCCTCTGGCCTCTGCATCTTTGCACATGCTATTCCCTCTGCCTGGCTGCATCCCAGCCCTGCTCCTTTGACCTGGCCTGGTTATCACCTACTTGGCCTTCAGGTCTCCACTGGGATGTCTCTTCCTCCAAGGCCTTTCTCTGCTCCCCACCAAGTCTGGATCGGGCCCCTCGGCTCTCAAGGAGCCAGTATGCACACTGTGCAAAGCCTAGGTGGGTGACTCCCCCTCCCTCAGTGACAAGGATTGTCTCGTCTTCACTGTTGGATCCCAGGTTTGTTGTGTGATCATAAGAAGGAGTGACAATTACAACAATAATGGTCCATGTGTGTGTGCTAAGTCGCTTCAGTCATGTTCCAGTCTTTGCAACCCCATGGACAGTGGCCGCCAGATTCCTCTGTCCATGGGATTCTCCAGGCAAGAATACTGGAGTGGGTTGCTGTGCCCTCCTCCAGGGGATCTTCCCTAGCCAGGGATTGAACCCATATCTCTTATGTCTCCTTCATTGGCAGGCAGGTTCTTTACCACTAGCGCCACCTGGGAAGCCCTCCATAAATGTCAGCTCTGTGCCAGGCACTATTTTTGGCATTTGGCAGGTGTTTACTGATCCGCTTCTCACATCAATCCTAGGAGGCAGGTGAATTATCTCCATCTGGCACGTCAGGACACAGGCACAGGAGTCTCTAACTGGTCCACAGTTGCACAGCGAGTAAGGACTGGAGTTGGGCTCCACACCCATGACTACTCTCCTCTTAACTATGTGCCGGGCTGCCTCCCCTGCTTGGCACCTGGAGACATACGATCAGTATCCCATCATTCAACAGAATAGATCTGTCTACCCCTATAGGTTAGAACTGAGGCTCAGGATGAAGGGGCTTGACTGAGGTCATGTGACTGACAGCAGAAGGGGGACTCCAGCCCACCCAGACCACACGCTCCTTGAGGGCGGGAGCTTGACCACAGTCTCCTTCTGTGTGTCACCAGCTTCTGGCTTGGCACCTGGAGCAGAAGGGGCTCATCTCTAGGGATGATAGCCTGTCAGTTACATCCCCCTCCCAGCACCGGAACCTGGGCCTCCCTACCAGGAGCCCCTGCAAAGAGGTGTTTGTGTCAATGAAAGTGTTAGTCGCTCAGTCGTGTCCTACTCTTTGCAACCCCATAGACTGTAGCCCGCCAGGCTCCTCTGTCCATGGGATTCTCTAGGCAAGAATACTGGAGTGGGTTGCCGTTCCCTTCTCCGGGGGATCTTCCCAACACAGGGAGTGAACCTGGGTCTCCTGAAGCTGAAGCTCCAATACTTTGGCCACCTGATGTGAAGAAATGACTCACTGGAAAAAGACCCTGATGCTGGGAAAGATTGAAGGCAGGAGGAGAAGGGGACGACAGAGGATGAAATGGTTGGATGGCATCACCAACTAGATGGACATGAGTTTGAGCAACCTCCAGGAGTTAGTGATGGACAGGGAAGCCTTGTGTGCTGCAGTCCATGGGGTCTCAAAGAGTCATACATGACTGAGTGACTGAACTGAACTGATCTCCTGCATTGTAGGCAGATTCTTTACCATCTGAGCCACCAGGAAAGCCCTTGTGTTGATGGCTGTCGGAGGAATGACTGTGGAAGGCAGTCAGGCAGAGGCCACGGTATGCGGGTGTAAGCTGGAAAGAAGGCCCATGCTCCTGCTTCCGGCCTTGAGTGGGGCTTTCCTTCTGGCTGGACTTGGGTTCATCTTTGTCTGAGAACGTGGCTATCTGGAAGTGCCCACAGGGATCCAGGATGGAAACTTTGTTGGCAGCCCCCAGCAGGAAAGGAGGTTTCTGTCTTAGAAGGTGAGGTTTTGTTTTTCTGGGTAGCCTAGAGTGAAAAGACATTTATGAGTTCCTCATGGTCCAGGAGGGCCCCTCGCGCCAGCGGTGAGCAAACATGGGCGCTGCAGGTTGATAAATGCACGGTCTTTTGTTGGGCACACCTGGCTCAAACATCACACGGGATGGGAGTGACTCCGTCAGTCCCTACTCCCTGCATAGCAGCACGGAGTGATTTCAGACATTCTCCTTTGGGCTCTGACAGCTGTGTCAGCTTCTGGCCACACTCAGAGGCGAAAGGCATGTCAAAAGTGAGTTTTCAACCTGCAGCCTGCCGCCTTCCTGCCCGTCCCAGTCTTGCTGCCCCAGCCACACATCTGTCCTCTCTGCTTGCCTTTGCACTGGCATCCAAGGTCCAGCCCATTGCCTGTTTCTGATAGGCCCTAGACAAAGAATAACCTTGTATGTCATACACCCTTTTCTCCAGAGAAGTCCAGAGCCCTCCTTACATAGGAATTGAAAAGTTAGTGTCACCCATCAAATCAGGATATCAAATGCCCTGCCAGGGATACTGACCACAGCCAGCATGAATTTCCCAGCATCATGCCAAGGCCAGCAGCAAACCAGAAAAAGGGCAGATCAAAGGTTATTCTTCCTGGCCCTTGAGCCTAGAATTGAGAAATTCTGTAATTAAACTGTTCAATAAAATCAGTTTTGATAATTCTCTTTTGTGCTGCTAAGTCACGTCACCTGCTGAAAACTCAAGCTTTGCTCACCTTGGGCTTATTATTATAATAATAACTGGAGGGAATCACCCTCCTCTTTGTAAACTAGCAGTACAATGGCTGTTAAATCTAAAAGGGAGCTGTAATTTATTTTAAGATTCAGGGATTTTGTATGCGCAAGTAGGCAGCAATTATGAAACAAATACTATAATTATAACTGCTCTAGAAAAGTGAATGAGGCAGTAACTAGCTGAGATGTGTTTTCTGATTAGAAAATATATTATTTCAGTTTTGAGCAAACTCTGATGGGTCTCCTGTCCCTGGATTTTTGGAGTTGAATCCAAGAATGATGAAGAGTCTGAAAAGCTCCATCTCCACCTGATTTGCTGAGGGAACAAGAGGCTGACAATGTCATCGGTGAGCAAGAGTGTCTCCCGGGAGTCAGGCTGGGGAGAGGTTGAAAGATTGTGAGCCAGTGCCAGCAGGGAGGCAGTACCTGCTCTGCCCTCTCCTTCCCTCTCCTCCATCTGCACCCCACAGGGAGGGTCAGCTGTGTAGCCTGCCTTCCACGCCCGCTGAACTGGCTGAGTTTCGTCCTTGAACGTCTTTGGAGCTGCCCCGCATTTGGAGCCTCCACTGGGCTTGGCCAGATCAGATCTCTTGCCAGTGCCATGCCCAGGAGAGCATGGCACTTCTTTCCTGTTTCCCCTTTTGGAACATACTCTGGAACCCACAATTAGATCCCACAAAATGAGTTATCTTTATCCAGTGATGTTGTTTTTCTAAGAGACAGTTTTAACTCTCGGGTGCAGCTTTCTTGAAGGCATCACCAAAACATCTCATGACTTGCTAGAGGTTTTAGGACCTCTCTGGGTTCTTGGTGGGTGGTCTGAGACTCAGAGTTTCCCCACAGCTGGATGGTAAGGAACTCAGAAATGTTGAATATAGACTGACATCTGACCTGCCTTGGGTAACACGGAGACAGAAGATAGGATCTGGTGTTAGAATTCCTGGGTCTCTTTTCTCATTATAGAATTAAAATCAGGATCTATCTATCCATCTATAGATAGATATATCATTTGGAGCCAAGGTTTAAGTATTGGAGAAAAATCAGGCTCTTGAAAAAAATATGAAGTTAAAAGGATTTAGCCACCTTGATTAAGAACTGAATCAGCAAAAGCAAAATTCCTTATTAGAATGTGAGCTCCTTGAGGTTAAGGATGTACCGGTTCTGTCTGTCTGTTCACGGCTGCTTCTCCAGCCCATGGAACAGTACTTAGATCACATAGATGCTTAATAAATAAGAATGAACATTTCTAAGAATAACTTGGCTCACTTTAAGTCTTCCCTGTCAGAATGAGACATGCAGTATGGATGTATATGTATAGTTAGGGGCCAAGATCTTCTGGAAAATACTTCTTTTAAGGGGAAGGAGAAACAACCAAAGGATCTGTGCTCACCAAGTGGACCTACTGAATCTTGTTGCCCAAGAACTTGCAGAAGCAACAACTATTAATTCTGAAGGGTGTTGATGTAGTGAGACCATGCTGCTGACTTTTCTTTAACACTTTCCAGCCTCTTTGGGCAGTGTTAGTATCAGTTGGCTAATGTTTTTGTCAGCCAGAGTTTGTACCATGGTCAAGTAGGCATGAATATGTCTGTATTTATTTTTGTACGTAAACAGATAAAAAGAGCCACTTGATGAAAGTGAAAGAGGAGAGTGAAAAAGTTGGCTTAAAACTCAACATTCAGAAAACTAAGATCATGGCATCCAATCCCATCACTTCATAGCAAATAGATGGGGAAACAATGGAAACAGTGACAGACTTTATTTTCTTGGGCTCCAAAATCACTGCAGATGGTGACTGCAGCCATGAAATTAAAAGATGCTTGCTCCTTGGAAGAAAAGCTATGACCAACATAGACAGCATATTGAAAAGCAGAGACATTATTTTGCTGACAAAGTCTTTCTAGTCAAAGCCATGGTTTTTCCAGTAATCATGTATGGATGTGAGAATTGGACCATAAAGAAAGCTGAGCACCAAAGAATTGATGCTTTTGAACTGTGGTTTTGGAGAAAACTCGTGAGAATCCCTTGGTCTGCACAGAGATCCAACCAGTAAATCCTAAAGGAAATCAGTCCTGAATATTCATTGGAAGGACTGATGCTGAAGCTGAAGCTCCAATACTTTGGCCACCTGATGCGAGGAACTGACTCATTGGAAAAGACTCTGATGCTGGGAAAGATTGAAAACAGGAGGAGAAGGGGACAACAGAGGATGAGATGGTTGGATGGTATCACTGACTCTATGGACATGAGTTTGAGCAAGCTCTGGGAGTTGGTGATGGACAGGGAGGCCTGGCGTGCTGCAGTCCATGGGGTCACAAGGAGTTGAACACAATTAAGCTACTGAACTGAACTGATGATTTAACCCAGAAAATCCACTTCTAAGAATTTATCCCAACAACAAAAAAAATGTCCCTTGCACTCAATAAATATTTTTTGAGTAATAAATATGAGCAGAGACTTAGCCATCCTTAGCCATGAAGGATGTTCACTCATGTTAAGAACACAAAGGTAGAAGCAGCCTATATATATCTATCCACAAAATACAGTTCCAACCAATGAGAGGATGCTCTGCAGCCCTAGAGAAGATACTGTTCGGGAATATCCCATGACAGTTACAAATATTCAGAATTAATAAGCATAAAATCCAGGTTACAGAAATGTCATGTAGTTAACATGATCTCATTTTGTCTTATATACCAAGGTGGTGCGATTACTAAAAATTTATCTCCCTCTATATTTTCAGACCTTCCACAGTAATCAAATACAGCTTTTTAACAAGGAAAACAATGTTTTTTTCCTTACACATAAATGATAAATTTAGTACAAAGCCTGGATGAAATACTCAGCCCCATATAAAACTAATGGTTGCCACAATCTCAGGAGTGATAGAAAGACTCGGTCATGGGACGCAGCCGGATGCGAATTACAATAAGCATGTTCCACAGCGCTAAGGGACAGGATGATGCCTTAATTTTGACAGTGGGGCACGGCCACACGTGGATGTGGTCTCAAAATACAGGGTCCGCATCTCAGGAGTCCCTCTCTCCCTGCCCCTTGAGTCTCTAGGAGGCCACTAGGGCAGAGGGCCACATGCCAGACCAGGAAGGTGGCAGCAGGGGCATGGCCCTGAAGTGCCCTGGACCCAGGTTCCAGGCCAGCCCTGCTCTGCCTGGCCGGGGCACCTTGCAAGGGGTCACGTCCCCTCTCTGACTCTGTTACTTCTGTGTACAGTGAGAACTCCTGCCCCACCTTCCTTACAGCAGGCTGATGGATGGAGCGAATGAGAGGCCTACTACGTGCCAGGCACTGCGGGAGTGTTGTGTGAACACGAGGTGATTCCCTGTGGATTCCAGGCCTCACTCACGGAGCCAGGTCAGACAGCTGGGGATGATCCCAGGAATGCACTGAGGTGGGTTTCCAGCCCACCCCTGCCCCCACCTCCCCGTCCACCGCCTCTCAGCGCGCTCAGCCACACACACCTGCTGTCCCCTCCCTGACACGTCTTTCAAGGAAGTCAGTGTCCCAGAGAAAAGCAAACCTCTCAGGCAGCTGCTGGAAGCAACAGTAGCCCTACTGTCCCAGTTACAAGAATCTCTTTGCAAAGAAAGTTTTGACAAAGAGAAAGGCAAAGAGAGAACGTGGAGGGGGGGAGGTTGTGACAACAGAAGGGCAGAGCAAACCATTTCAAGTCCTGACACAGGCAAACTGGTTCTTAAAGTCACCTGTTTCTGACAGGAACGCAAGGCCCTGTCCTGTCACGCCACACAGCTGGGGCGCTATGCGATGCCAACTGATTTATATAAGCTCGTGAAACCCCGTTCATTTGAGTTCCCTGTTTGTACAAATAGTGTCAGGGGCGCATCCACGCACCCTGGCCATCCATCAGCGCCGCTGTGCTTCCCGGGCCGGTGCTGATTCACCTGGGCCCGAACCCCACTCTGTGTACACCCCCCACAAGCTGCGCATCCTGCAGGCAGAGTCTGTCACCACCAGGCCTTTCAGCCTGCTGGTGCCTCTTTCCCATCTATCAGGCCCACAATAGCCGCATTAAGGCCGATGAAACCCTCAGCATTCAGAGGGAGAGGAAGGGGCCCCCCTGACTGACAGGATGGGTTGGCTGTTTACTCTGACCATTTGGCCCAACCAGAGCCTAGGGGGTTAGAAACCACTCCTCTGCCAGCTTGTCTGTCCTGGAGAGAAGAAAGCTGAGGGTCTGGAGGTAGCCTTGCAAGAGGCACCCATGCCATTCTACGGCAAGAACCTTGATGTGGGAGAAGGCTGGGAACCTTAACTCTGCTCCGTGGGTACATGGGGCACTGAGACCCTAGGAACCCAGGGTCAGCAGCTCCCAACCAGCTTCTGGGGAGCTTGGCTCCAAGCCTCTCAGAGACTCCATGTCCACACCTAGGGTCAACCACACCCACAGGAGACCTAGTCTGCCCCGGTCAATCCCAAGTCATTTACTCTCAAACACAAATTCTTCTCTAGAAGTCAATTTAAAAAAGAAAATACACACGTGCCAATTTGCAGCCTCATAGCACAAGTCCCATGGGACAAGAAGGGTGTAAGAGCGCACACTCTCCATAGCATGGATCCAGGGCTATGATTTTCGGCTGTGTGATCCCATGCCTTGACTTACAGAGCGACAAACAACAGGCGAGCCCCATTTGCACCCCTGAAAATGAGTTATATTTACTTGGTTACATATTTGACATGAGCTCAGATGAGCAAACAGTGCAACACAAGCTACTACGACACTTATAAAATCAGTGCTTTAAATTCTCAGCCTATACTGATCTTTCCCAGGTGGCTCACTGCTAAGGAATCTGCCTGCCAATGCAGGAGACACAGGAGACTCGGGTTCGACCCCTGGGTCAGGAAGATCCCCTGGAGTAGAAAATGGTAATCCACTCTCATATTCTTGCCTGGAAAATTCCAGAGACAGAGGAGACTGGCAGGCTGCAGTCCAGGGTGTCACCAAGAGTCGGACAACTGAGTATGTACACACTGATCTTTTCTCAGTTCAATTCATGTCAGTCATTCAGTCGTGTCCAACTCTTTGAGACCCCATGGACCACATCATGCCAGGCTTCCCTGTCCATCACCAACTCCTGGAGCTTGCTCAAACTCATGTCCATCAAGTCAGTGATGCCACCCAATCATTTTGTCCTCTGTTGTCCCTTTCTCTTCCTGCCTTCAATCTTTCCCAGCATCAGAGTCTTTTCCAATGAGTCAGTTCTTCGCATCAGGTGGCCAAAGTATTGGAGTTTCAGCTCCAGCATCTGTCTTTCCATATTTAGGACTTATTTCCTTTAGGATTGACTGGTTTGATCTCCTTGCAGTCCAAGGGACTCTCAAGAGTCTTCTCCAACACCACGGTTCTAAAGCATCAATTCTTCAGTGTTCAGCTTTCTTTATAGTCCAACTCTCACATCCATACATGACTACTGGAAAAACCATAGCTTTGACTAGATGGATCTTTGTTGGTAAAGTAATGTCTCTGCTTTTTAATAGGCTGTCTAGGTTGGTCATAGCTTTTCTTTCAAGAAGCAAGCATCTTTTAATTTCATGGTTGCAGTCACCATCTGCAGTGATTTTGGAGCCCAAGAAAATAAAGTCTGTCACTGTTTCCCCATCTATTTGCCGTGAAACGATGGGACTGGGTCCCATAATTTTAATTTTTTGAATGTTGAATTTTAAGCTAGGTTTTTCAGTCTCCTCTTTTACTTTCATCAAGAGGCTCTTTAGTTCCTCTTCACCTTCTGCCATAAGGGTGGTGTCATCTACATGTCTGAGGTTATTGATATTTCTCCTGGCAATCTTGATTCCATCTTGTGCTTCATCCAGCCTGGCATTTCACATGATGTACTCTGCATAGAAGTTAAATAAGCAGAGTGACAATATACAGCCTTGATCTACTCCTTTTCCTATTTGGAATCAGTCCGTTGTTCCATGTCCAGTTCTAACTGTTGCTTCTTGACCTGCATACACGTTTCTCAGGAGGCAGGTCAGGTGGTCTGCCATTCCCATCTCTTTGAGAATTTTCCAGTTTGTTATGATCCACACAGTCAAAGGCTTTGGTGTAGTCAATAAAGCAGAAGTAGATGTTTTTCTGGAACTCTTTTGCTTTTTCTATGATCCAATGGATGTTGGCAATTTGTTGGGTTAAATGATATGAGTGTTTTAATTTTTTATTTTTTTATAAGTGCTTTTAAAGTTATCACATTCATGGTGAAAAGTTTAAAGAGTGAAGGAACAGAGTGAAAACTTGAAGCCCCTCAATCTGCTCTCTAAAAATAACCACTGTTAACAGTTTTTAAATATTCTTGTATGTGCACCTTTTTAATATAAATTGATTAATTGCTTTTACAGTATAGTATAAATAGTGATTGTTCTGTTTAATAAAGTGTCCTGGGCAACCTCACAGCATGACATCAGCATTCTAGCTTTGTGGCATAGTTGTATTAGTCGCTTACCAATGGACTTATTTTTCTTTAATTAGGATGCATGCCTCAATGACCATCCTTATGTCTTGGTTTAGTTGTGCAAGTATAACTGTAGGAGAAATCCTAGCAGCAGAATTGCTGTGTTGGAGAGCTATGCCAGTTTATAAATTTTATAGCTGTTGCTAAATCAATGCTCGTGTTTGACATTGTCACTTGTATTGGCTAATCATTTTCCACAATGTGTCTTTTTACACTCTTACCAGCAGAGTATGAGAATGTCTGTTTCCCAACATCTTTCACTAACTGCAGATTATAAATTTAAGAGATGTCTACTTTTTAGCTAAAAAAGAAGAGATATAATATTTGTACCTTGGTTTACATTCTTCTTAGCATGAAGCACTCCTTATTGCTGAGATAGTGCTTCAGAGAAAACCTGTTTTTTGTTTTTTTTTAAGACTAAATTCCTTGACTACTTGGGCATTTTGGGGGCAATTTCCATTGCACATCAGTTTCCTTACCTACCAAATGGGGATAGTGAAATCTACCTCTCAGGGTTGCAGAGCAAACATCTTGTGAGTGATTTGTCTGGCCTTCCTGACAGGAAAGGTGGCCTTGTGCAGTCCGAGGAAGGGTAACCACTTCTACCTATGAGCCTGTGGTTTTCTCCACCTTTGGAAGGTCCTTCAGGTAAGAGCCCTGCCTTTCTGGAGTGGTGCCTCTGGTGTTGTTTTTACTCAGCGTTGTCATTCTTTCAAGTTGCCAGCTCCTCCAGTCATCACCATGCCCTCCCTAGCCTCTGCCCTCCCGTGGTGCCTGAAGCGCGGGATCACTTTAGCTTTGGCTGGTTTTGAAGGGGGTTGGGGACACAAGCTACTTTGCTGGGAGGTAACTCTTAGGACTGCCTTCTGGAAACCAGATACGGATTTGCTGAGTGCCTACCAGGCACTGGGCACTGTGCTGGCTGCTTTATGTGGCTCAGCCCAGTGATTTCTCCTGAGGGCCTGCTGGGAGGGTGTTCTTACCTTCACTCAGGGGTGTAGCATGGTGGAGGACTCTTTTGGAGGCACACAGCCAGTTGGCAGGAGAGCCCAGAGCTGACCTGCTCCCAGGCCTGTGAGCCTTCAGTCACTGTGTGCTGCTGAGGACAGCTGGCTCACCCGAAGTCTGGGACCCTGCCCCTTGAGGAGTTCTGTCGGTCAGGACTGGAGGGTACCTGGGTGTCATGCAGGCTGCAAGGGACAGAACGTCCCCACTTAGCTGCAACAGTGACCATCACCCCAGCCTCACTAGGTCCAGGCTAGTTAGGTCCCTCTCTGGGTCCCAGCCGTGTCTCAAAGTGGGCCTTCGGGGTACAGTTACATGGTACCAGGGAAATAGGGTCCTGTTCCCCACAGGACAGATCCTGCAGGTCTGCTCACAGGCTCCCTAGAGTGGCCCTCCCTAGCCTGAGTTGTCTGGCCCTTGTGCCCTTCTGTATTCTCTGGGTGACACTTTATTTCTGAAAATCAAAGTAAGTTTGAATGAATTATTTTATTTCGTATTTATATTTTCTTATTTTGAAGTCTTTTTTTTCCTGCTAATACTGACTATGAAAAATTTAAACAATGGAGTACAGAACACATTTAGGTATTCAATATTTGAAGAACAGATGAATGTAATATAGAAAGTGTAAATTGCCTTGGTCTCCCAGAAACAACCATTGTCAGTAGCTAGTTAAATAAAGTTTCATAATTTTCTTCTAGGCATGCATATATAGTCTATACTTGTTATTTACATGAATGGACTGATATGACACATACTGTTTCACATTCATTTAATAACATCTTGGGCTTCTTTCTACATCATCCGCACACAAACCTCTACCTCTTTTTGGATATCTGCTTTGTGTTTTGCTGTATAGATGGCCTTCAATTTATCTAAGTCCTTTACTGATGAACATATGGGATGTTTCCAACTTTCCGTTGTTTCAAACCATGTTGCAAATGTATACTATTTTGAAAGGCCTCTTCGAAATGAATAAAAAATTTCTAGAGCATGTTAACTCTATACTAGAAATGATTGATCACCTGTTTTTTAGAAGTCTTTGCTAATCCAGCCACTCAGAATCAGTCCCTTTCTCCTGGGTCTCACTGCCCGTGACTTGCTTCATCTTCTCCTTTTTCCGAAGGAGAAGTGGGTGTCTGCCCTCTGGACAGTGGCAGCATGCTGCTTTCTCTATCTTCTATCTTTCTTTTCCTTTTTCTATGGTGGTGGTGGGGATTTGTTTTTAAATTTTTCAAAAATTTTAAATTAAAATTTCTTTAAATTGGGGTATAGTTGGTTTACAACGTTGTGTTAGTTTCAGGGGTTCAGCGAAGTGAATCAGTTATGCACATACACATACCCACTCTTTTTTAGATTCTTTTCCCATTTAGGCCATTACAGAGTACTGAGTCAAGTTCCCTGCACTGTTCAGTAGGTTCCTGTTAGTCATCTGCCCTACATATGGTATATGTGCATATGTCATTCGCAGTCTTCCAATTTATCTCCCTTCCCCTTACGTCCTGGCAACCATAAATTAGCCCTCCACATCTGTAACTCTGTTTCTATTCTGCAGATAACTTCATCTTTACCCTTGTTTTAGATCCCATGTATAAGCGATATCATACGATGTTTGTCTTTCTGTTTTTGCTTTTTAAATTTAGTTTTCACTTGTTACTGAAGTTTGACATTAACATAAATAATTTAATATTTATATAATACTTGCTCTGAAAAAGAAGCTTCCCTTCCCCTGAATACTCATCTGTCCTCATTTTGACTTCCTAGGACAACCTATTTCAGCCCTTTATCTGATTTTTAGGGATATTGACTTTCATAACTCTATCGAACATGTTTGTATTTCTACTTTAACATTTTTCAGTTTTAAGCTCTATGTATTGACTTCTCATTGTGAACAGCAAGCATTTATACTTCTTATCTACTTTTCACATATATGTCTTCTCGTAGTGCCTCCCCCCACGCCCCCGCCATGCTCCTAAGACAGTTGCATCCTATGTTTGATAAGTCAACATTTAGTGTTTATACTATCTGGTCTATGTCTTTTGAAACTATGAGTATTTTCCTTGGGCTACACAATGTTTTTGTGTTTCCCTACAATTAATAATTATTGTCCTTGTGTAATTTTCTATGCATTCATCATGATTTTGTCTCCTCATTATACCCTAGTTATGCAAATCTTCTTAGTATATTCAGACACATGAGTATTTTATGAGGTTCATCTCCCTGAAAAAGTCTCCCCTGGAGCCTTCTGACTTGCTGTGGTCTGGACTGGTTGCCCTCTGTGCTTGGTGTACATCTTAAGCTTTTCCTTCATCATAACCCTGGGAATTGGTGTCACTTCTCTCTTCTGAGTAGGATTTCCTGTCTCCTGTATCTCATGCCTTCTTCCTCCTTGGTTCCCTCCCTTATCTGGCAGAGCAGAGTCTCTGTGGCTTCCTGATAAAGGATGTGGTGGAGGTAAAGTTTTTTAGACCTTGTGCATGTTACACAGTCTTTATTTTCCCTTCACATTAGCTTGATAGTATGGCTGGGTATACAACTCTAATTTGAAAATAATTTCCCTTAAGCATTTTGAAGGCTTGTCAATTGCCTTTTTGCTTCTGAAGTTACTGTTGAAAATTCTGATGCCAATTTGGTGCTCCATATTTTTTGTGAAACTTGTTGCTATTTCCTCTTCAGAGGCTTCTAGAAACTTCTTTTGGTTCCCAATGATCTGAAATTGATATTTGGTGGGATTTTTGGTATGATTCTCTTTGCTTTCATTTGCTAGACACTCAGTGAGCTATTCAATCTAGAAAATCATGTCTTTTAGGTAATCTATGAGACTTATTTAGTTTATGATATCTTCCTGTCCTTCTATTTTCTGATTCTCAAAAAAATCTTACATGGTCAGTTGCAGAAATAGCCTCTTCCTCACATCCTTGTCCTTTGCCGTGTAACTTTGTGGTTCTTCCTTCTCTGATTCTGGGTTGAGACATATGGGCTTCTTTGGGCCAGTGGGTTGAGGGTGATCACGATACAGGCAAAGGACTGAAAGCCACATGTGCGAGTGAGCTTGCTTGCTTTTGCTTGCTACCATCACCATGAGAAAAACATGCCCAGGTTAACCAGTGGTTCCAGGAGGAAGATGAGAGACACATGAATCAGAGCCAATCCTCAGCCAAGATCAGCAACCACTCCAAATATGTGAGCAATAATTGCTTATTCTTGTGTGCTACTGAGGTATTGTAATTGTTTATTATTTAGCATTATTGTGGTAATAACTGATATATCTGATTATTTAGATGCTGAATCTCTTAGCGTAACCCTTTAATTTTCTTTTTACTGTTCTTTATGGGAGATTCTCTCAACAATATCTTTCATCCTTTCTACTGAGTTTTTCATTTCTGCTGTCATAATTTCTAAGAACTCTTTGGTTCTCTGCATGTTATTGCTTTGTTGTATCCTATTCTGTTTTCATGAAAGCATCATTTCTTATTACATTAACTATTATTCTTTCAAATTTTGCTCACCTTGCATATCTCTTTCTTCCAGGTTGCTTTTTTATTCTGTTTATTTTATCCTCTATCTTTGATTGCAGAGATTTCCTCTAATGTCTCATAATCTTTGCTTGTCCACTCATACTCACTAAAAAGCTGGTTAGAAGCTTTGTGTATGTGTTGTTCACAAAAAAGCAGTTGTTTTGTAGAACTTCTGACTCTTCTTTAGAGCTAGAGAGATGACCCAGGGACGTCTCCTCCATTCTGCAGCTTTGAGGACATCTGCCAGGCTACCAGCATTCTGGGAATCTTATGGGGGGAGAAGGCAAGGGGTCCCAACATTTAGGGTGTCAACTGTTACTAAATTCCTCTGTTTCTGGTATAGCAGCCCTGTTCTCAGCTGTACTTGGTGTCCCTAAACCAAAGTCCCTTTGCCAAAGTCTTTACAGAATAGACTCCCCCTGTCTCTGTCAGCAAGGAGAGTGTGGTCACCTGGCTTCAGGGAGTTGGAGAGGGGATCTGTGTGTCTCAAAGTGGGTTATCAGGGCTTTCAGCCAGCCCTTTCCCACTCCTGTCTTATCACTCTTTGAATTGCTGCCAGTAGGTTGGGCAAAAAGGTGACCTCACCGCTGTGTTGCTGTGCATTTCTTCGAATAGTAAGGCTGAGCCTCTCTCGTGTGTCATGGCCGTCGTGTGAACTGTTTGCTTTCTGTGTGGTGCTTTATTCTCTCTTCTGAAGGGCGTCCTCGGACCTCAGTTCAATCCTGTTTTTACTCCCTGGGTGTCATGTGTCCTGGGGTCTGGAGGTCTGCAGGCTGTGTGGCAGTGGGAGAGAGGCACAGAGCTGGCGAGGGGGTGGTCCCGAGAGCAGGGTGTGCCCTCCCCGGGTTCCCCCCTCTCCCCTACAAAAGTACGTAATTGGAAATGGGCCCAGCCTTTTCCCCACCTCAGCACAAGCCTGCCACTGACAGCTCCTAGGGATGGAGTGGTCCTCTGGGCTGCTTGACTTAAGGGACAGCTCTGTGCAGGGCCCCATTAGCAGCCAAGTCCTGGGTGATGATTCTGGCACCAGCCTGAGGTTTGGCATTTACCAGGGTTTACATTCCACAAAGACGGTTACCTTTTCTTTTCTTTTTCAACCTTAAAAAAATTGTGAAATATAACACATATAGAAAATGTTCAGTTTAACAAATTATTATAAAGCAAACACCCGTGTAACCACCTCCCTGGGAGACAGTTGGCTTTTAACAACACCGTGGCAACGGGAGCTGGCAGCTTGCCCCTCAACTGTTGGGCTGTCCGTTCCCCTCCAGCCCACCCCGAGTCTTGGGGCCTGGGCGGGGTGGCCCCTGGTCGCTGGAGGTCCACTCAAGGTGTGGAGGCTCTGGGGCAGGGCCCTGAAGTCTAGATGGGGGGTTGAGTGTGAGACTTGTTTTCTCTCAGCCCCCTTCACTGACCTGTGTCCTGACAGACTCAGGGATCACTCAGAACTCAAGAATTTGCGTGGAACCCAGGGAGCAGGGGGAGTCCAGAGACCCAGGGTGCGAAGCCCAAGGCAGGCCTGAAGGCCAGGTCTGGCTGGCATGGGGTTGGGGGCTAACCATGAAGCACTCACCCTCCACAGAGGGACTTGGCCCTCCTGCCTAGCCTGATGCAGGGCAAGGCCATGTGTGTGGGAGGGTTCGGAAGGGACTGCCCTCCGTGTGGGAGATATTCCTCATGGATGAAGGTTAGTACGCGTGCTCAGTCCTCTGGGGTGGGCCAGCTGAAGGACATTCCTGTCCCTGGGCACTGCCCCTCCCTTTTGCTGCAGCAGCCCTGTGGTTCTCCAGATGGGATGTCTTCCCCTGACAGCCAGGTCCCAGGTGGAATGCCCATGTCCATTAAAGTGCAGCCCCTATACACAGGAGACGGGCCTCGGCCACTTGTTTGCCTCCACTTCCTTCCTTTACTGGTTCAGCCCACATGGAGCTCCCCACCATCTTCTAGGCACTGGGTGGCAGCAAGGGGCAGGACAGACTCAGTCACGCTCTCGTGGTGATAGTCTAGTGTTGCACAGTCCAATAGACTTTTCTGGGATGACAGGGCATCTGAGGGGGCGTGGTGCAGGGAGGAGATGGAGGAGACAAGGAAATGGGCACCTCAGGGCCATGGGAACACACAGGGCTTGCATTGGAGCAGTGCTGGCTTGGCAAGGCTTCCTGCACAAATCAGCCCTGAAGGATGCAGATGGCAAGTCAGGCAGAGGGCCCAGGAAGTGTGATCAAGGTAGGGGAAAGGCACATGCCTAGGGCTGGTGAGGAGGGACGTGTGCACTTCTGGAATGGCAGGAAGAGAGCCTGAGGGAGGGGCCGGGAGAAGGGTGGGCACTGGGAGCGGTGGGGGGAGGGTGGAGAACTGGGGAGTGGCACGGAGTCGCACCTGGAAGGACATCTGGGCAGATCTGCATTTTCAGGTCACCCTGGTCGCTGCAGGGCAGGAGAAGCGTCTGGAAGGCAGGACCAGTTAGGAAGCGGCTGTTGCGGTCTACCTGGTGAGAGGCAGAGGCAGCAGGGGGAGGGACAGGACTGGAGGCGGAATCGGCAGGACTTGTGGACGGGATGGATGCTGAGGGGGAGGGAGAAGAAGCAGAGGTGAGGGACCTGGTGCTTCTTGCTGGGAAACTGGGCAAGGAGGAGCCATCCGCGGAGCTGGCGATGCTGGCGGAGGAGCAGGTGCGAAGGAGAAATGAGTTCTATTGGGGTGAGCTGTGTCGGAGGCTCCTGAGGGCCACCGGTGGGCCTTTGGATGGGGGAATCTGGGGCTAGTGGAGTGGTCCACTCTTGTGGGCCTGCTCGTCTCTGGTTCTGCCCCTAGGCTGTCACTCTCAAGGTGCCCCAGACCAGCCCAGCCTGGGGAAAGGGTGGTCCTGACCGGGGTGTAGCCATAGCTCACTGATGTCTACTTGGGATGTGTCTGTGTACCTCTGTGTAGTGGGGTCTTTTACATACACATTAGGAAGAAGTGGGCTGGGGGTAGAGGAGAGGGGAACACAAAGTTTCAAAGAAGAACTTGTCCCAGGAAGGTGAATTTTGCTGTGTGGGGTTAGGCTCATCTGGGCTGATCCTGGAGCCTCTGGGCGTTGGCTGATGGAAGAAGAGTTGTGTCATTCCCTACGCTCTGCCTCCTAGACTGGTCATGGAATAGACTCACTTTTTGCTCTGACCACCAGCCTGTGGGTTGCCTAATTATTCGTGTTCTTGGGGGACTAGCATCTTCGAGTACAAACTGAAATTCAGTACATGCCAAATCCAGTTTACGCTATTTAGGTACAGTTGAAGCTATTTGGGCCTTCTAGGGTGTCTACCAACTTAGCTGTCCCCTCCTGGCCCCCACCAGCTCCTCCTCCTTGCCATTCTGTGGGCTATCTGGTCTTGGCTTCTGCTTTTGGTTGGGAACGCATGCATTTTGTATTCAGAGGTACAGAAACTGGCCATGTGACACCGGGATAACATGTTCTGCTGAGTCTCTTGGATGGGGCTCGGGACTAAGATCTTAGACTCATCTTGTCCTGATCTTCAGTGGTGACAACTGGGAGAGTCCATGTTGATGGTGAGGACCCAGCCCAAAGAGGGCACCATAGAGTGGTTCATAATCTTGGTCTGTGGCCTTCTGCAACCAGCCACGGCTCCTGACTTGGCCAGGTAGCTAGTGGGGCCAGATGCACGGGCATGGCTGTTCCAGGAAATCCAGCCCCAGGGTCAAGTTTGCTTAGGATGTTTGTGGTTTCCTCTGTAGGCGTCCATCACCCAGGTCTATAGACTCTGCAGTGTGTCCACTGCTGTCCCCTGAGTCACTGCCAGCTGCTCTAGTTCAAGCCTTCACCATTTCACAAATCTCCCTACCTTCTCTGATCTGGCCGACCCTCCCTGGCAGCCGGACCTGATCCTGTGAGTCTTATCTTTGACTTTTACCCAGAGTGTTCCCATCCCTCCATCTCACTCCCCTCTGCACGGCCAATTTCTGGTCATTCAATGCCTGGCATATAGTGTGTATTCATATGTTTCTCAAGTGAATAAATATAAATTAATGTGAATTGAGTCCTTTTGATCTTGACTGTTTATCATTTCATAAGGAAGTCTCTTACTCCCCTTCTTATTTTATGCACCCACACTTCGTGTTAATAAGTGCAGATATGTGTTCATTTGGCCGGACTCTGTATCCTGGAGTTGTGGGGGACCACTATCTGTCACATGCTGCATGTTGGCAAATATTGTTGAGTTAAATTGAGTAACATTATCTTTTCAAACTTAGAAAAGCCAGGGAATCTCCATTAGAGATCAGATACTTTTCCTGATATTTGGATTCTTCTGATGGTGAGATTTTGTGTTTTGATTTTCAGCCCCCGGTTTCATGGAGAAGGTGGCTTGTGAACCTAGAGGATGGGAAGATCTGATCCTGAGATAGAGAAAGTCGTTTCAGGCAGAGAGAAAGTCTTGAGCTAATGTAAGAGGCGAGATGTTTTCTTCTTCAATTCAACCCATAGGTCATTGTCCCAGTGTCCAATTCAGTGGCTCTGAATTGTCAGTCATCTGACTTTGAACTTCTTTCCTGGGCTTAGGTCCCTCTGAATCTGACCTGGCCTTGCTCCCCATCTTCATTTTCTGCTGCTTCTTGTCTCCAACTTTGCTTGGACTGCTGCTCTTGCCTACGATGATGTTTCTCAGGACATGCGTCTTGAAAGCTTGAGCCTTTCCATCTTCCATTGGAATTGTGATTTTTAGCACCTGCACGTTTTGCATCTTTCCCAATGTCCCTCAGCTGCATGTATCTTACAGTTCAACCAACTTCATGCTTCATCCGTCCCCACAGTGTCCTTTAGTTGTTTGTTTATTTGTGAGTCTAGTATATCCTTGTTGCTGCCAGGGTCTGTGGAGGAGTCAAGCGCCTAAGACATAATCTCTGTTCACATAAGGTTCTTGGTCTACCTGCAGAGTGGAGATACAGGAGGAATGGCTACTCAAGGTCTTATGCGGGTCAGAAAGGGATCTGTCAACCATGGCCTCTAGCGGGGAGAATCAGGCAGGGCTTCACAGAGGAGGGAACCTATGGGTTGAGTCATGGCATATGAGGAAGGGATTTAGTCCTGCAAAGTTGAGGTAGAGAAGACTTCCAGGTGGGACCGTCTTGAGGAAATTTAAAGAGAGAGGAGAGGGACTTCCCTGGTGGTGCAGTGGTTAAGACTTTGCTTTCTAATGCAGGGGTGGGGTGTGGGTTTGACTCCTTGTTGGGGAGCTAAGATCCCACATGCCTTGCAGCCAGAAAACAAACAAACAAACAAGAAAAACCCCACAGAAAACAGAAACAGTATTGTAACAAATTCAATAAAGACTTTAAAAATGATCTGCATGAAAAGAATTATAAAAAAGGAAGACAGGAGAATAGGGGCTGGTAGAGGGAGTAGGGTATTAAGCTGATGCATGGAAGTGAGATAGGAGACTGTGTCTGGAAAAATGGGCACAGTCTGTGTTTTATGACGATGGATATGGGGATGGAGAACGCTTGCTGGTGTTGAGCAGTGAGGTGTGTTGCTAATTTTGATAAGTCAACATAAAAAATTAAAGGTGATCAGGCACCATAATGAAGATGATTTGGGGTAGAGAGAAGTGACTGTGGGGGGCGAGGGATGTTGAGGAGAGTGGCACTAGGGGCCCCCAGCACCTGGTGACCCCTGCCTGGGTCTCAGGAATCACAGAGGAATGAGCTTATGGGAGCTTCAGTGACTCCTAGTGACTTCAAAGGAGCCAGCAGAAGGTTGCAGACCATGGGGTCTCCCAAGAAGAGGGGAGGATGTCACCCCATCTTCCCAGGCTGGGGTCAGGCTTTCCTGTTTTACTTCAGACACTTGTATCATTTGAAAATTTTACAGAAATACATGCTACCAATTAAAATGATAAACACTTTGTTCTAACTCAAAACAAGAAAGAAAACAGGGTGCTTGAGGTAATGTGGGTGGTGATGGGACCCAGGAGCTGACCTCTAGGAAAAGGTTTTGAACTGTAGTGGGTCTGGGGTATCTGGTTGCAGGGTGAGATGAGGTGTCTTTAGAAAACCACGGCATCCAGTTAATGCCTGGTTAGAAAAGGGATGTCAGATTTATGATACAAGACAAACTGTCATCACGGATTAAAACACTTCTGCGATCCAAGAGTAACAGTCATTGCTTGGAACATTTGCTAATCTTTTAAAAATTTTACCAATGTGAAACAGATCAACTGCTTGAGACCGGCTTCTTAAAGGTTAGGTTATTCATTCGTGTAGTCACTTAACTGATATTTAATTGATTCATTGAACTGGTCCACTGATAGTAATTCCTGCAGAACCAGAAGGCAAGGTAAAGAAAGTGGGTCCTCAAGAAGGTGGGAGCTACAGAGTTTCACTTTTTATCCCCATGTGGATTAAGATGTTGTAGTTTCTGGGAGTATGAGAAGCATCTTGAAGTACAGCTTGATTTTCATGTTTATTATTGTCAGATTAATGCAAAAGACACTAAAAAAATGCCACTTACAAAGGAAAAGTTAACAATTGTGTGGCATTTTATGGGAGCCCCCTCATTTTATGAGGGTTGTGTGTTTTGGGCTCGCATATATAGAGGAGGAAGGGGCAGGAGGTGGGGAGATATGAAGGGGAAGGCCAGGGGCCAAACCAGCAGGTCCTGTCCTAGGACAGTGATGCCATTGTAAAGTGCTGGGTGCTGGTGAAGTGTGCAGATTGGAGGCCCACCCCCGAGATTTGCATCAGGAAGCCTGGTCTGGAGCCTGGCAGCCCACAGGTTTAGACAGTTGTCTACCCAGGAGGTCCCCAGGAGGACCTGTGACCCCGAGAGAAGGCAGCCCCAGTCTCGTAGTTTCTAAGGATGCCTACTGGGATGCGGGTCTCCTCTGTTTTAGGGCCACACCAGGCCCATCCACTTGGGTGGAGGGAGATTTCCGACCTGACCATCCAATCCCACAGTCATTCCTTCAGTTTTATGAGTTCTAGGTGTCAAGTCCCTGAGCCCTGGGACTCAAAGGCAGGCTTGTGAGGCCCAGGTAGCAGGCTTTGGACATGGCCTGGGCTCTGCAGGGCGCAGTGGCTCCTGGACGGGGAGGCCTTGAAGGGTTGGGAAGATTCTTGGCGCCAAGAGGACTGAACAGGAGCAGTGAGACTCTCCTGAGTCCAGATGGTGGCAGAGGCCCCAGGCTGCTGCCTCAGGACCCTGTGGCAGGCTGCGCTCCATATACCCACACCCTTCAGCAAGGCCCTTTAGTCTGGACCTTGACCAAAGGGCAAGTTGGAAGGTTATGATGCCCTGTAACAGAACATGTGCTGAAAGTGAGTGTTGGAGGAGGTGAAGAAATTGTTGCATCGGTCACCTCACTTTACAGATGGGTAAACCAAGGCCTCGAGAGGAGATATGACCCATGGGGAACTAAAAGGAAGATGGGCTATGAAATCAGACAGAAATGGGTCCTCTCCACCTCTGCCATCTCAGCTGGATGACCTTGAACAGACTGTGTGACCTCTCTCTGCTCCTCTGTAAGATGGGGATGATAATACACGCACCTTAGGCTTTGCTATCAGGATTCAGCATGAGTGTTTTCAGAGTCTGGCACTGTTGTTGATGCCCAGAGCTTGGGTCAGCGGTGGTTAGGCTGTGACTGGCTGCCCGGCCACCCTGTCCAGTGTTCTGGTCTGGGGCCCCCTGCTGCTGGGGCTCCTCGATGCTCTTAGCCTGGTCAGGCCTGTGCTCCAGCGATGATGGTTGGGATTGGGATGTGGGGCACTGAGCAGGCTCTGTTTGCTAACTTTGTGTATTGCTTAATAAGGAAAACACGGCTTGTCCTGGCAATCAGTAGATCTGGCCATATATGGGGAAAAGGAGTAACTTGGATGTGGTCAAGGACGCAATTCTGAGTAATTCTGATTTAAAACAAAATTAAAGACAATATGGAATTGCCACTTTTCTTTGTCCACTGTGGTTATGGAGTGATTTCTGGTTATAAATAGGTAACATCTTGCAGGGGGAACCTTAGAAATAGCTGTGAACTGTTTGGGGGAACAAATCCTTTCCACACTTGAAAGACCCTGGCATAGGGACAGAATCCCTGTGCATGGAGAGAAAGCGTTTTTCAGGCAGGCAGAGAAGACTGAGGTCTTCTGTGGCCCAGCCATCTCCAGGGTAAATTCTAAATCTGGGGCCCTCTTGGCCTCTCTGCACTGGGGCACCCACTGTCTTTCCTGCAGCCGTCTGCTTCATGGTGTCTTCGTCAGCTCCATTCCTTAGCCTTCACTCATCCATTCGTTCATTTGACTCACTCAGACACATCCTGAGCACTCATCCTGCGAGGCAATGCTCCGACTTCCTCCTGCTGGTGGCCTTGCCCCTCTGGCTGCTCTCGGTTCATGGCTAGTGCCTGGGGCTCTGTCCTTGGTCCTTTCCTTTGCTCCCTCTGTGCACTCTTCCATCTCCTCTTGGCCTGATTTCCATAGCACAGCAGTTCAGAGGGGCCAGTCTGCCTGGGTCCAGTCTTGGCCCTACAACTTCCAAGCTGTGTGACCTTTAGTAGGTTGCTCAACTTCTCTGAGACAGTTTCCTCACGTGTCAACTGGAGATGATTGTAGTGCTTACTTCTTGGGTAGTTAAGAGGACTAGTTGAGTTAATCCCAGAAAACTTCTAAAACAGTGCCCAACAGCAGGTCAGCGCTCAGAAACCTTGGTCCTGCTGTTGTTTGCTGATGATGCCCAGTTCTCTCGCTGGATGCCCTCTTTGCCCCGACTGCCATTCTTGACAGGAACAAGGTAGGCGGAGCTCCTACTGTATGCCACCGCATGCTTGGCACTCAGTCAGGGCATGTGGCACTGAGGAGGTCACAGTCCAGGACATGACAAACATTTCAGTGTGTGTCCTGCCCGAGAGCTAGCACTCCCCCACCCCACACTCCAGCTGACATCTTTGTCCACAACCCCTTGCCAAGGCCAGCACCCTCGTGGGGATTAATTAGGGCAAGGGTGTGAGAAAGAGACAAAAAAAGGTCCAGGTTTCCAGCCTGGGTAGAGGATGCTGCCATCCATTCTGCTTCTAAAGTATTTCTTGATTCTTCATCTCCTCTCCATGGTCATGGTCCCTGCCTGGGTCTGGCCTCACCATCTCTCTTCTACCCCTGTGATCTCTCTGGATAAAGCCTCTTCTGCTTCCTCTCATTCATCCTCTGACCTCCCCTGGCCAAAGTCAGGCCAGGCCTGGGGGAAGCTCTTCAGAGGTGGCCCATCCCCCCCTGCACCTGCAGCCTCCTCCTCCTCTGCCTGGGGGAATCCTGTGAGCTCCTTCCCTCCTGTTTGCTGAGAGCCCAGCACCCCCTGCTCCTGGAATACCTGGTCCCGCCTCCTGGGGAGGGAGGGAAGGTGCGCAGGCTCTGTGGGAGCGTGGGGCTGAGTGACCCGTCACATCCCAGCCCTGGCTTTCACCCAGCAAAGCAAAATTACTGAACAATTATTTCCTTGAGTTCTCGGAGGCTCCCCAGGTCTGTCCCTGATCCCTCTCACACACACTGTCGTCACCACTCCTGTTCTGGTCATAACAGACTCAGCTACCTCTTGGCCAGGGACCCCTTCTTGGGCTTGTCCCGTGGGTGCTTGGTCCTTGGACTCCAAGGTTGACTTTGCCTGTTTCCTTGATTGGACCTTCAGAGCTTCCTGAACCAACTGCAGGTACCACTGTGGCCTCCAGCTGACCGATGTGAGCACCCACCCGTCTGGCTTTCTATGGGGGAGTCCCTTCTCCCGCACCTGGCCCCTGTGTGTTTCTGGAGGGCAGGAGTCTGCCTCCTCCTGGTCTCCTCTCAGAGAGGAGCAAGCCCAGAGCTGACACACAGTAGGTCTTAGGCCACCGAGCCTTCCTGCCCATGTTGCTGGCTCCCTGGGGGAGGGCACATGTGTTTTCTCCCTGCAGTTCCATTTTAACCTTTGTTTGAGCAGAGATTTCTATGTTAAGACTTTCTTCAGAGAAGACCTGAGACCCTCTGGGCCAGTCTGTCTATCTGGTCTTTCAAACTTCCTGATCAGGTCCTCCTGCGCCCTGGGTACTTCTTGTGCTGCCTCTTCCCTGACCTGCGTGCGGCCCTCAGTTCTGATTCCTTGTGACCCACGTCCTTGTGTGCATCAAGGGGGGATCCTGAACCAAAGCCTGGACCCGGGCAGCCCGTAGATCTCAGGTTTGGTCAGTCTAACAGGTAGACCTTGTGTGTGTTGGGGCCAGAATTTGGTCCTGGACTGAAAATTCTGCCCAAGTGTTGGCCTGGCTCCTGAGCTACTGTATCTCCACGCAGATGCTGGGCCCTCAGTGCCTGCTTGTCAACATGGGGGTGTGGCTTCTTCCCTGAGATGTTGGAGAAAGCCAAGGTATAGCTGCCTTCTGTCCTCCCCACCCTGGGGAGGAGAGGTGGCCAGGGTGTGAGTCACAGGTCCCCTACCCTCCATCCTAGAGCATGGAGGTCATCCCTTCTGGATATATGGAACCTCTTCTCTGAATTGGTCCCCAGGACCCTATCCCAACCACCTTGTCCTTCACACAGTGGGCAAAGTGGAGTCATTCCATTGTTTTCCAAGGGTCATGCTCAACCATGCCCTCCCCTCCCAGACTGCATCTTTCTGCCACTCTTGTGACATTTGATCAAGCAGCCTGGAGCTTCCCAACTCTCTGGCTGGTTTACATGGGTACAGAGTATTCTATGGTTATCATAACTTACTTAATTTTTCCTTCATGTATGTTTGGGTGGTTGTTTCCAATTTTTTCTTTATTATAAACAATATTCAGGGAACATCTTTAGAGGAATGTTTTTGTAGGGCCAACAAGTATGAACATTTATCATGTTGGTACATAATGTCAAATTGGTCCCCTCAAAGAACACTTACACTGCATGAGAATGTGTTTCCATATACCCCAGCCAACATGGGTTTTGGTCCTGTTTTTATTTTTTGCCTTTATGGAAGCAAAAAAAAATTATACACTATGCCTATTTGCATTTGATTTTTAGCGGCTGTTTTGTATTTCTTTTTTAAAAAAATTTAGCTAATTGATTTATCAGATCAGATCAGATCAGTCAATCAGTCGTGTCCAACTCTTTGCGACCCCATGAATCGCAGCACGCCAGGCCTCCCTGTCCATCACCAACTCTCGGAGTTCACTCAGACTCACGTCCATCGAGTCAGTGATGCCATCCAGCCATCTCATCCTCTGCCGTCCCCTTCTCCTCCTGCCCCCAATCCCTCCCAACATCAGAGTCTTTTCCAATGAGTCAACTCTTCGCATGAGGTGGCCAAAGTACTGGAGTTTCAGCTTTAGTATCATTCCTTCCAAAGAAATTCCAGGGCTGATCTCCTTCAGAATGGATGGGTTGGATCTCCTTGCAGTCCAAGGGACTCTCAAGAGTCTTCTCCAACACCACAGTTCAAAATCACCAGTTCTTCGGTGCTCAGCCTTCTTCACAGTCCAACTCTCACATCCATACATGACCACAGGAAAAACCATAGCCTTGACTAGACGGACCTTTGTTGGCAAAGTAATGTCTCTGCTTTTGAATATGCTATCTGGGTTGGTCATAACTTTCCTTCCAAGGAATTTATAATATTGTGTTAATTTCAAGTGCACAGCTTCAGATTATTTTCCATTATAGGTTATTAAGAAATACTGAATATAGTTCCCTGTTTATACAGTGGGTCCTTGCCGGTTATCTATTTTATATATAGTAGTGTGTATCTGTTAATCTCTTACTCAGAGTTTATCCATCTTTTTCCACTTTCCCCTTTGGTAACCATAAGTTTGTTTTCTATGTCTGTGACTATGTTTCTGTTTTGTAAGTAAGTTGATTTGTATTTTTAGATTCTATGTATAAGTGGTATCATATAATATTTGCCATTGTTTACTTCATTTAGTATGACAGTCTCCAGATCCATCCATGTTGCTGCAAGTGGTTATCTTTCTTTCTTTCTTTTTTTAATGGCTTCTTTTACAGATTGCTTGTTCATATGCTTTGCTCATTTTTCTACTGGAGGCTCATTTTGAGGAACTGAATAGTGAGAGCTCTTTGAATGTTTGAAGTGCAGCAACTGGAACTCAGTAGACCAGTTCGTAAAAGTTTGTGGTCAAGTAACTTTGTTGTGTCTTGAAAAGATTTTATTTAACCACATATATTTTTTAAATTAGAAGTTTTAGGTTTCTGTGTGGTTGAACTTTTCTCTTTTATATCTTTTAACTTTTCAAATAATATGCTCAGAAAGCATCCCTCTCCCTTGGCAGATTATTTGCCCATATTTTCTCCTAGAACTTACAAAGTTTTATTATTTATGCCAGAATCTGTGTTCCATCTATAGTAGAATTTATTATAGTTTAGGGATAAATGTATAGATTTAACTATTCCTTCCCTTACACCAACAAAAATTAGCCATCAGTTGTCCTGACACTATTTTTTAAAATTTTATTATTATTATTATTTTTATTTTACAATATTGTATGGGTTTTGCCATACATCAACATGCATCCACCACGGGTGTACATGTGTTCCCCATCCTGAACCCCCCTCCCACCTCCCTCCCCATACCATCCCTCTGGGTCATCCCAGTGCACCAGCCTCAACCTTCCTGTATCCTGCATCGAACCTGGACTGGCGATTTCTTTCTTATATGATATTATACATGTTTCAATGCCATTCTCCCAAATCATCCCCCCCGTTCCCTCTCCCACAGAGTCCAAAAGACTGTTCTATACATCTATGTCTCTTTTGCTGTCTCGCTTACAGGGTTGTTGTTACCATCTTTATAAATTCCATATATATGCGTTAGTATACTGTATTGGTGTTTTTCTTTCTGGCTTACTTCACTCTGTATAATAGGCTCCAGTTTCATCCACCTCATTAGAACTGATTCAAATGTATTCTTTTTAATGGCTGAGTAATACTCCATTGTGTATATGTACCACAGCTTTCTTATCCATTCATCTGATGATGGACATCTAGGTTGCTTCCATGCCCTGGCTATTATAAACAGTGCTGAGATGAACAATGGGGTACACGTGTCTCTTTCCCTTCTGGTTTCCTCAGCGTGTATGCCTGGCAGTGGGATTGCTCGATCATAAGGCAGTTCCATTTCCAGTTTTTTAAGGAATCTCCACACTGTTCTCCATAGTGGCTGTACTAATTTGCATTCCCACCAACAGTATAAGAGGGTTCCCTTTTCTCCACACCCTCTCCAGCATTTATTGCTTGTAGACTTTTGGATCGCAGCCATTCTGACTGGCCTGAAATGGTACCTCATTGTGGTTTTGCTTTGCATTGCTCTGATAATAAGTGATGTTGAGCATCTTTTCATGTGTTTGTTAGCCATCTGTATCTGACACTATTTATTGAATGATCCACTTCGGTTCCTCTAAGTGGAGATGCTACCTGCATCATATTCTGAATTTCCATATATGTGCTTGTGTCTGTTTATGAGTTTTTCTCCTGTTTCATTGGTCTGCTCACATTCATGTTTTTTTTTTTAATTCATTTTGAAATTTTTAATTTTTAGAGTATTTATGTATTTGGCTCCCTCTGGTTCCGGCTGTGGCACATGGGGCCTGTGTTGCATTCTGCAGCGTCTGCCGTTGTACTGAGCAGGCTCTGCAGTTGTAGTGCATTGGCTCAGTAGTTGTGGTCTGTGAGCTTAGTTGCTCTGCAGCACATGGGGTTTTAGTTCCCCAACCAGGGATCGAACCCATGTCCCCCGCACTGCAGGGCAGATTCTTAACCACTGGGCCACCAGGGAAGCCCCTGCATTTCTGGTTTTAAAAGCACTTTTGTTAATAACTACCAGTCATTGAGTTCCTCCTGTGCTTCAGGTACTTGACATACTTGATCTCCAGTCTTTCCTGACATCCTACAGGGTGTAGGGACAATGGTCCTAGTGTAGCCAAGGCTTGCAGGGTAGATGAGTCGCAGAAGGTCAAAAGGGTAGTAGGTGGATTAGCCAGGAATCAGACCCAGGAATGCTTGCCTGTAAGTCTGGCACTTCCCACCACCCTGTCCTGCTCTGGTGACCCCACTCCGCACCGTCTGGGGCATGTGGGAGAGGTGGCTTAGAAAATACCAGCTGGAAGGTGACTGTCTCGCTTCACATCATTGAAAGCGGAGGCCTTGGGGAGTGGAGGCTCTCTTCAGACCCAGCCCTGGTTAGAAAGAGCTGAGTCTGGGACTCTCAGCTCACTGACTCTGTATCCCCAAACCAGCGTCATGACAGAGCTGACCTGTTGGCCTGCTCATGGGCTTATCCATGCCCGGTCTCCGAGCTGTTACAAAGATTCCACTGCAGACACAGCTGATGGGCAGTCTCCCTTGTAGAAGAAGGTGGGTGTGGTGGTGCGCATTGCTGAACTGATGGGAATTACATGATTCTTCTGCGTCTTAGAGCTGTAGGCTAGAGGGTTCCTAAGAAGTTACATGGTCCAGCCCTGCCAGGTTTAGATCAAGAAGCTGATGCCCAGAGAAGGGACAGAACTTTCCTGGAGTCCCTGCTGTGGGGATCTTGGGCATATTCCCAAACCCACACCCTGCAATGAGATCTGTTGAGTAAGAACCCCAGCTGGAACTTGGCTCTCAGGGACAGTGGTAGGAAGGTGTCAAGTCAAACCCCAGCCTGGTCTCCTGGACTCTGAGATGGCCCTGAGGGCAGGTCTTGCTAAACCCCATGGAAGTGTTGTGGGATGGTGTGTGGCCTTCTCCCAGCCTACGATCTTTATGGCTGACACCAGGGGAATTGTACAAGAGTGTGATAAGCATCGCTGTTGAGATTGGCACCTCTTGGTAGTGCTTTCTGTGCCCCAAGTATTGCCTGCTGGCTGCTTCCCATGGGAGAAGTGGTTCAGCTTCAGACTGCGTAACCACCTAGGCCAGAGATGCAGTGTATGCATGGGCACACACGCACATACATACACATACATGCTAGTCTTTGGAGTGCTCGTGTCCCCACAGTGCCGTCAGGGCCAAGCCCCAGAGTCTCTTGTCCAGGGTCTGTGGGTTCTGATTTTCCACTGGGATCCTGGGCCATCCTCTCTTCAGTGCTTTTGCCGTTGCCCACCCTGCCCTGCGGTACTCATGTCTCCTTTCTCTCCATGTGTCAAAACTCTGGCTGAGCTGTGAGGCTCAGCTCAAATCTTTCTCTGGCTCTTTTTTTTTTTTTCTAAAGATTTTTTTGATGTGGACCACTTAAAAAATCTTTATTGAATTTATTACAATATTGCTTCTGATATGTTTTGGTTTTTTGACCATAAGGCATGTGGGATCTTAGTTCCCCAGCCGGGGATTAAACCTGCAGCCCTGGCATTGGTAGGCGAAGTCTTAACCACTGAACCACTGGGGAGATCCCTCCCTGACTCTTCTGTAGAGTCTTCTGTCCCCAGCCTCATGCAAATCCCAGCTCTCTCCCTCTTCTGAATGTTGCTAATGTTCTTCTGTGTCATCCACATGGGACTGGAGCTTGTACTGCCCTGGGACAACTCTTCTATAGAACTCTCCCTAACAGCATGTGTGGCTGTGTTTTCATGAGATGAAATCTTGTTGATCCGCTGAGGCAGTAATCTTGTATTTCACAGTGCTGTGTACTCTCATCAGAGTCTGGCACACAGTAGGCCCTCAGGAAATGTTGGTTGCCTGGTGGATTGGAATGAGCCAATATGTAAACACAAACGGAGACGCTTTCAGGCCTCAGTGGGTGCTTGCCTGCGCTTGCTGGCGGCCAGTCGAAGGCGTGAAGTGGGCTTGCTCAGCCCTGTAGGACGTGCACCGGAGAAATGCTGAGATGTGGGGATTAGGGAGATAATGCAGACCTGGGGTTAAAAGGCTGGCAGTGCTTTATTCCCCTGTGAGGGGGAAAAGGGCCTTTGGGCAGCAGGTGACAGGGGAGGTGTGAAGTGGCGCTCCCAGTGAGGCCTCGGCAGGAGACCTTCGCTGCCGTCCACCTGGGAGGTTCCTAGAAGAGATGGGTGAGGAGTTTGGCATGAGGTGGTGGGATGTAGTTCATTCTCAAACACTCTCTTTGGGCCCAAATAGTCCTCCTAGCCAGTCCTAGGAGCTCTCAGAAGACTGTCCTGGGCATGGGACACATTTTCCCCTTTTTCGACCCTAAAGGGATGCTGAGTGCTATTTGAGGGCACCTTCTTGAGTGAGAAGTACAATGTACTTGCCGTTCATTTGCTTACTTGTTTATTCATTTTGCGTTGGGCCTAATGATGTGATGCTGACCTGCTGAAAGATCTGAGTGGGGGTCCCCTGCTTACAACACTGAAGCAGCTGGTGACTGTCTCCTGCGTGGGTGACAAGTTAAGGTCATGCTCTCTGTCATCCAGGATAGCACCCAGGCTCCTCGGGCTGGCATGTGGTGGCCTCCGCCCCCAGCTCTGTAGACTGCTGTGGCTCTCCTCTGTGTTCTCTAGAACTTCCTCGAGCCCTGCTGCCCTTCTCACATTTCCCAAACACACTGGCTGCCTTGCACCACCATTCTTCTGCTCATGTTGATTCCTCTGCTTGGACCCGCCAGGTCTCCTGCGCTGTCAGGATGAATGAGCCCCAGGCATCCTAAATAGAGCCCTGAGTAGACACATGTAGGAGAGAGCATGGAGTCAGGCAGTGTGTATGCATGCTGAGTCATTACATCGTGTCCGACTCTTTGAGACCCTGTGGACTGTAGCCCGCCAGGCTCCTCTGTCCATGGGATCTCTCAGGCAAAAATACTGGAGTGGGTTGCCATTTCCCTCTCCAGGGGATCTCACCAACCCAGGGATTGAGCCCATGTCTCCTATACTGGCAGGCTAGGGAAGCCCAGAGTCAGCTAGATATGGATTCAAATCCTGCCTTTATCTTCCTGGCTTGGCATGTTACTTCCCTGGGCCTGTTCACCAAACAATAGCACTGACCTCACAGGGCTGTTGGCGGAGCTGAATCGAGGGAGGTGGTGCCTGCCCCTTCTCTCCCTGCTTCCGTACCATTCTCAGTGTGCAGCCTGGAGATGCCTCCTCCTCCTGGTTATTTGTCTTGGTGAAGCCCTTTTGTTCAGATGGTTACTGAACACCACCGTGTGCCAAGTGCCCAGCACTGGGAGTAATTTTTGTTTGGTCATCGGCCACCAAAGAGTTGTAAGAGCCCATACTTGGCTCCTGGGGGAAATGACATTTGCTCTGACAGACTTCCTGCTTGGCTTCCTTGGTGGCTCAGACAGTAAGGAGTCTGCCTGCAATGCAGGAGACCTAGGTTTGATCTCTGGGTCAGGAAGATCGCCTGGAGAAGGGAATGACAACCCACTCTGGTATTCTTGCCTCGAGAATTCCATGAACAGAGGAGCCTGGCGGGCTACAGTCCACTGGGTCACAAAGAGTTGAACACGACTGAGTGACTAACACTTGCTGAATGTAGGAGGCTGAGTGAGAGGTAACTTGGAGAAGATAGGAGGGAAGAGAGTTCTAGGCAGAGGGAGTAATGGGGTGAGTGGGACCCAGTTAGTAATGAACTATGTGAAGGTATTTATCCTAAGAGCAGTAGGAAGGGTTCTATGCCAGGCTGGGGTCTTGGTCACTTGTGCATCCCCAAAAGCAAAAAACGGACAGAGAAGGACCAGAGGAAGCTGGGAGACCAGTGAGGAAGGGCAAGACAAAGGCATGGCTGGTTGGGGTAGGGGCTGTGGCCATGGAGAGATCCTGGAGGTGAGGTTCGTCAGTGTGGTGAAGGCTGGGTCCTGGGCAGTGGGGGGAGAGGGAACAAGGACTCCTGGGTTCCCGCCTCTTCCACTGGGATGCATGTATGTGTGGGGAGCAGGGTGGTAGCCACGGAAAGATGAGCTTGTTTCCTTGGATGTGTAAGCTCCCTGAAGCAGGGATGGGCCCTCACACTCCATGTCTCTCCCATGGGCCTTTATGCCCAAGAGGATTTCAGAAGACTTGTTCCTGGTTAAGGTGAGAAAATTACCCCTGTTCCCCCATCGGTCAGCAGACTTGACCATGGACACACCCCCTTGGACTCCAAGGCTCTCTGCGTTGGGGGGTCGACCCTGTGCTCATCTCTTGGAGGAGGCCCAGCCCCTCCTGGGCGCTCCCCGCTGGGACTGGTGTGCCGAACCTCCCTGTTCTTAACAGGACTGACTGGGGTGGGTCTCCCACCGCCTCACTGAGGCAGGCCTGGGTTTGGCCGCCCTCCCGGCTGTGTTGTATCCAGTGGGAAACATTTAGAATATGTGAACGTAAGTGGCTGCTGGAGAGAAATCTACAATTTCTCCTATTATTGGGAAAGAGCTAGGCTACCATAGGCTACCAGATGTCCTATGTCATATAATGGTATGTTTTATGGCAAATGAAAATATATATAAAATCTGTACCCAGAGAGCTCCCTACTTGCTAAAAGGGGGCTAGATCCTTCTTTTTATTCTTACCCTTTTCAGATTTTTAGGCAAGAATTCCCTTTCGGGCAATGAACTTATCTGCCAAGTTGGGGCCCAGGGGGAACCCTTATGGGGGACTCGTAAACCCCGTCTTTTGAGGAAATCTTGGGGCTGAGGCCACATTCAGCCCCACGTGTTTACACAATACTCTCTCTCAGCTCTGAGGGGCCATTAGAGTTAATTGGGTGAATAATCTGTGTTTAAAAAGTCCCCAAATACGTATTTACATAATCCACGCTTTGCCCAAGCCTGCTCAAGCCTATTTGTGGGATCTGGAGTGGATCTGGGCTGAGCGTCTTCCTCCCGTGCTTCTAGAGCAGCTTCTCCTGTTGGTGACCATCCTTCGGTGAGGACGGGGATAGGCAGGCTTCCCTCCTGGCTGATGGCGTGGTGGGGCCTATTAGTGTGGGGTCTTCCTGAGCCTTGGCCAAACACGTGTTTTGGATCACTGTCCTGAGAGATGCTGTATGGGGAAAGAGGTTCCACGGTTCAGTAAGTTTGGGAAGCACTGCATCTTATCTCCTCTCTTGGAGATTCCCTGTGCTCATTATTCCACCAGGACTCCAAGAAGTCCTACAGTAGAGAGGTGGATTTAGCTGTGTCTAAATCCAGCTTCCTTCAGATGTTATCTGATCTCAGCATCTCCATCCCTAACTCTGATGAATAGCCCAAAGAACTAGCCTTCTGTAGAAACACATTGGGAAACAGCAATCCACCCCCACTCCGTCCTTTTTTTTTTTTTTTAAACCAGGGGGCACTTCGAGTTCTGGCCACCCACCCAGACATTGTGTGTACTGCCTTTGGTCGAGGCCCTTGTGTGCAGTCATGTTGGCTGTGCACACACAACCCCCAAGAATGCTTTTCACATGACCACAGCCTTGCTGGATCTTGGAACAGGAAAGACTCCAGGCATTAGAGGCAGACCCAGGGTGTTGCATGGAGACACGGCATTCTCAGTTAGGGAGCCCTTACAGCCTGCCCACTCCTGTAGTTCTGTGCCCCGTTAGTTGCTGGCATCCTTTCTATAACATTGTCTGTATGGGTCACTCCAGCCACAGGAATTCTCTGGGCTGGTTTGGGCACCAGGAAGGATGAATTCAGATACACTCAGGCCAAGCCTGCTTCCAATAAAAGCTGAGCACTCACCCTCGGGAGTAGCCCTGCTTATCTGTCTTCATGAGGTTCTCAGTCTTGGCTGCACATGAGAATCACCTGGAGAGATTAAAAAAAAAAAAAAATCCTGATGTTGGGTCAGAACTCTGATTTGTTAAATCAGAATCTGGGTGGGTAAGAAACCTGGCTCAAATAAATGGTCAAGCTTCCAGGTGATTCCAATGTGGCTCCATGAGGAGGTGGAGCGCAGCCACGCTGGAGCTTTGTCAGGAGAGCTGGCGGGGTAGGAAGGGGAGCAGAAGTTCACGGCGCTACTCCGGGCTCAACCGCGACTGCATGAAGGACCAGACCGCCCACCTTCTCCAGTCCTGCCTGGGCAGCCCTCTGCAGTGTGGCAAGTCCCTGGGTGAGGAAGAGGAAGCGTCCTGCCGTGTTTACCCTAGGGATGCCTTTGTTGGGTGGTCCTGAGAAGGATGACGGCCAACATTACCGAGCAGGGTGTCTGCTGTGGGCCAGGTACTGTAAGGTGAGTTGACTCATTTAATCCTCACATTCCCCATGAGTTAGGATTCCTGGTTATAGATGAGGAAATGAAGGCACAGAATGGTTATGGAGGGCACCCAAAGTCACACAGATTCAGAAATGATGGAGCCTTGGTTTGAATCATCCCCGTGAAGAGTTCTTGGTGCAGTGCTGGTGAAAAGCCTTCTTGTAGTTCAGGAGCTGTGTGAGGGGTGGTGTGGCTGGGGCTGGGAGAAGAGACCATGTGTGTGTGTGTGTTCTCTGAATTCAGGGATGGACATATTTCTGCTTGGGCTGAGGGGAATGGGGTGGGCCTGTGGAGGAGCAGAATCAGTGGGGGTGCTGAGCCAGCTCCCCCGAGCCTCACAGCTGGCTGTGACTACTTCTTCCCAACTGAGTTCAGTGGCATCCAGTTGGAAGCTTAAAACCAGCCAGTGTGAGCATTTGCACCATAGAAATCGGCAAACACTACAAATCAGATTTTTATTTACTTAGTTTCTGTGAGAGCTGGCTCTTACACATTAGCTAGCACCTCACTCGACCCAACTTTTTAAGCTCAGCACCATTGGATTGAGGCTAGTGGGTGAAGCTAGAGGCTTGGATTAGGATGGGGGAGAAGCCAGAGGGCAGGGTGAGAGAAGTGGATGAGAAGCTGTGCAACAGAGTAAATAGTTCTATCAAAGGAAATGAAACGAGAGAGGCAAACACGCTTCCCTGACTTAGAGCAATACGGTGAAGAAGCATGGTGAGTGCTGAGTAAGTGTTAATTTCTCTTAAAATTGGGATTATTGGGGAGAAAACTAGCAACACAGACTGGAATGGAAATGAGGGGAAGGGAAGGGACCATTCCTGAAAGATGTGCAAACTAATGGGGAAGTTCTGCCCCACCATGCAGGCAATGAGCTCAGAGAACCAAGTTGCAGCTTGCAGTCCTGGGCCAGAAAGCCAGAAAAGCATCCTGAGTCTGCCTTTGGGAGCGGGCAGATAGGGGCTCCGGCAGTGAGATGGTTAAATCAGAATAACAAGGGGTGATTTATCTTGCAGCCCCAACATTCCCTTGCTCACTGCTCCGGCTGGCCCTGATAATGCTCCCGGGTTGCAAATCTACCTATTTGTCAAGTCCCTCTCCACAGCCGGGCTCTCTCTGGCTGCTTGCATGGTTTATTAAAGAGGCGTTTGCTACCTGTCATCTCAAACGGCCTCCTTTATCCAAAACAGAATAATAGAGATATCTCCCTCCAGGGACTCGGGATGCAAATGCCCGAGGACAGGTTGCCAATTTGCTGCGTGTATTAGGAGAAGGAAGCTGTCAAGGGAAACGGCCAGGATCCAGGCTCTTCTAACAAGCTCATTTCTGGGTTGAGGGGAGACCTGGGCCGCTCGACTTTAGATTACGTGGGCACGCGCCTCTGCTTTCCTATGGACAGCTGTCAGCAACGATCGTTTCTCCCCGGGAAACAAAATTGGCTTTTCTCCCTGCTTCCCCTCCCCCAGCTCATCCTCGGGTAGTAGGGGGACCCTGCCAATAACTGTCAAGAAGCCGTCCAGCTGTGGAGCTGCGCCTGCATGAGGGGAGCTGCGGGCAGCGGGTGCCTGCTCTGCGGCGGGTCACCACGGTTAGCAGGCTGGGGAAGTCGGTCTTGGCTGGTGTTTGCTGCGGTCCAGGGGACGGGGGTCATTTTCTCCCCTGAGGGAATCTAGTCAGAGCAGCCCGCCTATGTCTGGTGGGCACGGGGCAGAGATGCTTCTCACTCTACCCACCTTGTCCCTCCCAGGATCTCATCTTAGAAGGAAACACAGGCTTCCTTCCTGCCCCAGAATCTCCCCACACTTGGCACCCACCACCTTGGCTCTGGGATCACTCAGTGTGATAGTTGGGGTCTAGTGCTTTCTGCCCCCAGGAAGACTCTAGACTCTGAGAGGACACAAGTGCAGAATTAGGGAGCCCACCAAGAAGCTCCCTGCAACTCCGCATTCCTCCGAGCATCCCTCCCTCCGGGTTCACAGGTGAGGAGGCTGTGGCCCAGGGCCTCCCTGACAGCTGGTGAGTGCTGGGCTTTGAACTTGAACCTGGGGCAGGACTGTTGCATTTCCTGCATGGCTGTGCTCGGGACCGTGCTGTGTGGAGGATTCACAGCCCAGGAGAAGTAGCTTCCATATCCTGTGGGTTGTCTCCAGTGTCGTGGCTCTGTGGGCTCAGGCTGTCCAGCCAGCTTGAGGGGCCTGTCTGTCTCCACTCCTGATGGTGGGAGGGGACGGCAGAGTCTCACTTGAGTGTGTGAGACTCCTGGATCCCTAAGAGTTTCATGATCAGCGGGATCTCTCTTCCCCACCATGTCCTCACCTCCATTCCACCCCTCACACTGCCTTAAGACTGTGTTACCCCAGAGCAGGGCCTGCAGTTCACAGAAGTGTCCTGGGAGGGTGGCGGCAAGGGTTTATCCTTGAACTGGGCAGAGGTGACCCCAGTACATGGAGACACCTGTTGGACCTGTGCCGTGACCCAGAGCCCAGAGCTAGCCAAGGAAGGCAGAAGTCAAGGGCCTTCCTTGACTGGAAGCCAGACCACGCCTTGGGGTCTTGGAAATAACCTCAAGGAAGGGGTCAGGGCCCTGTGGGCAGTTTGGGTGTCTGTATGAGGCAGGGAGGCCCCCGTGAGCTGGGGGCACCATGGAGCTGGCTGGCTGCATGTTTGCCAGCTCCCCGGTCCTCTCATATGTTTTGGGTAGGTGCTCAATTCAAGCGTGTTGGTAGCCTGCCCCACACCTTTCCGTTCCCTGGTGTCATCTTTACCTCTTGGGACCTCTCTTAGACACTTACCAATGCTGATGGGGCTCCAAGTGTGTGCCAGTACCATGCCTTATTGGCAGGTCCACCCTCCACGTCTTAGCCCCTATTCCTTCCCAGATGTCAAGATTTCCTTCCTTGCCTGTTGTACTCAGGCTTCTCTCTGAGTCTGACTGACTCAGCCCCACCTGACCTGTTAGTATCCTTGTTTTACAGAAAACTGACTCTCAGAGAGGTTAAGGTCAGAGCAGGATCTGAGCCCAGCCATTCTGCCCCCAAAGTCTGTGTTCTTACTCCTGGAAGGGCTGCATGTTGACTGTGGCAGCGCTTTGGGCTTAGAAGTGAGGACTCTGTGTGCTAGGAGGTCTTGCCAACACACTGTCCTGGTGTGACTCTTCTGTGAAGAGGGTCTAAGATGCTGCATCTGGCCACAGCTCAGGGCTGCCTGAGGGTGGGATGGGAGGATAGAGTGGAGGAGGACCTGTAGATCTTTCCTCTGGGATGGCGGGGGCGGGCATTGCTGCTCTTGCCTCAGCCTGTAGGGATGCTGGACTAGGGCTGGGGCCCCAGGCTGTGGTTATGAGCTGGTCTATGGAGTTGCCAGTGCCTAGATATCATGCCCTGCAGGGCTGTGCCACCGTTTCTGGCCAGCTGTACAGCAGGGAGACCTGCTGTGGATCCCTCTGCACTGCATGGCAGGATTGCATCCACCTGCCAGCCCAGTAGCAGCTGCCCATGGAGTCCATTGAGGGTGGAGATCTGGGATTCCTTGTACATAGTCTATGCTTCCTAGAACACACTGTCAAAAAGGCAGCCTCTGGGTGAGGAATGTCAAGGCCAGAAGGAAAAAATGGAACATTTGTGGGGTTCTACCCACAAATGACATTGGTATGTTGGGATTGTTCTTCAACGTGAAGTGGGACCTTGGGCACCTCACAAATTCTGAACCTGGGTTGTCTCAGCCAGTGCCTGACACGTGGTGAGCAATCACGGTTGTCTAATGACTCTGTCAGATGGGAATGGTTGCTATCTCAGAGGCTGGTAGGGGGTGGAGTGAGATGGAGTGTGGAAAGCAAGTGGTATGCAAAAGGCTTTAGGTGCTCAAAGCCCTCCTTTTGGTAGGTGGAGTTGGGGGAGCTTGGCACCTGGCCGCTCTCATGGTGCCTCTTGCTTGCCTCTCACTCATCTGCTTTCCCTCTGCTCTGGGACTCTGAGACCTTGCTCTAGAACACAAGACACTGTAATTTCTCTAGGGGAGATTCCCCAGGAGCAAACTTCGTGAAAATCTTTGAGTAGATGTGTGAATGCCAGAGCAGGAAAGGCCCTTAGAGGCATCATGGAACCATGGAATGGCAGAGATAGCAGAGCCAGGCAAACCTGAGTCTCATCCCAGCTCTACTGCCTAATAGCTGTGTGGCCTTGGTTAGCCCACCGCCCCTCTCTGAGCAGCCTCCTCAACAGTTCCTATCCTTGGAGGCTCTTGTGAAGCCAGAATGAAGGATCTTTGCAAAGTGGAGAGCTATATTTGTATTTATTATTAACATGGTAACATGGTAACTGTGTTAGGAGAAGCTGTGTTGCTCATGATATTTTCCAGTCTTCTTGTTCCGCTGAGGGGGCATCTAGGGCTCAGGAAGGAATGAACGGGGTGAGAGCAAGAGAGCTAGGTCTTGGGTTGAGAGACCGGTCCCAGGTGCTCTCCTGCCTCTGTGCTCTGGAACCACAATGGGGTGGGAGACAGCGGTTGTCAATCAGCATCCCCGAGTCCTGGTATTCATTCCCCACCAATGGTGAATAGGTCCTGTTTGTCAGAGGGAGCTGGTCAGCCAGAGCCAGGGCCTACTTGGAGGTCCTCTCTGGAGCAGATACCCCAGAGGGGAATGGACCCGTCCGCAGGGCCTGGAGAGCTCAGGCTGGCAGACGTCCTCTGTCGGGGCCTAGGGAAGCCAAGCCTGACTTAGAGAGAAGGCATCGTGGCTGAGTTTGTGCATTTTAGGAGAAAATCAGCCCAAATAACTCCCAGATTCAGACTCAAGCTGTGCAGGTGAAGAAGGCAGGTAGGAAATTACAGCCACTTGAGGCTTTCTCTCCCAGGGACTTGATTAAAGCTGAGGAGTGTTGGAGCCAAAATAACTGGGAAAAGTGCTCTTTGATATGTTCATTTGGTTTTAATTTGCGGGGGAACACAGGGCAGCCCCAGCTTGTTTTATTTCTGCTTCCTTTTAGTGTCTTTCACTTGGCTCCTCTCTCCCACTCCCAACCCCCTCCCCTCCTGGAGTTTGTGAATTTCAAGGTCAGCTGAAAGTCAAACTTTACCATGTCGGTGATGAAATGCAAGCAGATGTGGCTGGTTGGGCTGATGGAGGCCACACCCTGAGAACCATGCTCAGTCCTGTGGGTGATGCCTGGCAAAATGAACAAAGTCTGATCGCTTACAATCCTGGGTTTCCATCTCGCAGATTCGGATTTCAAAGTGAGGGCCAATCAGGCATGTGTTTACCTAGGGGGGTTGAGAGAAGTGATGCTGGCTAGGACAGGCATGGCTGCCTCATCCCCCTTGCCCGTGACTGAGAGCCAGTGGATGGGTGCCAGAATTTGGGATTGGCCTTTGGCACATGGTGCTGGCTTTCCCGGGGACCTTGTCTGCTGGCCCTCCTTGCTAGTAGAAGGGTTTGGTGGATTTTGGTCACAGCCCATGTCCGTCAAGTTGCCCTTGCTCCCCCCAAAGTGCATTAAGCCATTGGCAAATCCTTGCCATGTGACCAACGTGGTGTTGGCAGTGACCTCAGGGTGAAGGTCGATCTTTGGCTGGGCCTCCTGGCATCACCCACACCCCTCTGTGACTCAGAAAGTGGCCCAGCTGGCTGCTTCCTGCTGCAGCATTCTGGCAGATACGATCAGATGGTACAGAGAGGAGCGGTTTCTGATGTCCTAGCTGCTTCCACCACTAGCCCAGACACTGCCTCTCAGGCTCCACAGGAGGTCTTGCATTGCTCCCCAATGTGCGGTCTGTTGATGGACTGTGGCAGCCTAGTCCCTGGCATCCTTGGGAATCCACCTTCCCAGTAACATGCTGGGACTGGCTTACCAGGAAAGTGGGGAGACCCAGCAGACCTGGGTTTCTTGCTCTGTACTCACCAGCTCTTCCCAGCCCAGCTCCCTGCACCCAGTGCCTCTCAGTCCAAGCTACAGGACAGAGCAGATGGATGTACTGCCCATGAGGCAGGAGGGTGGAAGGATGGGCATTTGGGAGTCAGGACTGTGCTGGGAACCAGCTCCATCCGTGGTCAGTCATGAGACCCCTGACTCACTTCCTAAGTCCTCCAAGTCTCAGTTTCTTTGTCTGAAAGAGGGGATAAAGGTGCCCTCCTCAGAGTTGCTGTGAGGATGAAATGGTGCATGTAAAGTGCCTGGCACAGTGCCTGTGCTCAATAATGCCTGCTATTATAGCTATTGTCCAAATCCGGCTAGAGCCGTTAGAGATAGCGTTGTAGGGAGGGACCTGCCTGGGCTCCCCTGTGGGCTGCTGGGTTTTTGTAGCTGCAGAGCCCAATTACCCAGCCTTTTCCTCCACCCAGGAGCACAGCTTCTTCCCCAGGGTCCTCACCCCAGCTCAGCGAGAAGCAGAGGCAGATTCAGATAGGGAGTTAGCCTGAAATCACCCTTTCTACCCTGCCTCTTTGATTGGCAGCGCACTGCAGAGAAGTGATGTGTAAAGAAATGTCCCTTCAATCCAGGAGCTGTCCAAAATGGGAATAGTTTTCACGGCACAGTCATTTTTGGATAAGAAAGTCTGAAATGAGAGAATTCTGAACGCAGAACAAAGCAGAAGAGCCTGCCACAACAGTGCATGTGAGTCAACCCGCAGCGCCTCGCAAACAGCCTGCCTTGTTAAAATCAGTCCCTTGGTGCAGGCGGGATTAGCGCTCTGCAAACTTCCCATCCCAGGCCTGTCTGCATTTTTACTTTCCCTGCTGCACGTCTCTTGCTGATCTTCCTCCCTTCGTACCCGGGGGGATTTCCCACACATAATGGAGGCCACTCCCATTGCTACAGTGAAGGAGACTTTTTTCCTCTGCTTTGGGCAGAAAAATAGTAACTTGTGCTGGGAACACAGAGAGGCTGAAACACTCTCTGGAACAATTCCCTTGGCCCAGTCCCCGACTCTTTGCATTGTGAGAAGGAGCAGGGAGGCCCAAGGGAAGGTGCCCTGGGGAAGGGCCCTCTGGAGGTAATTTTGTGGGAGTCCCATGGGCATTCTCTTCCTCCCCCTCCTCCTCTAGCAAGTCCTGCCTGGTTAACTTACTCTGCAGAGTTGGGGCCTCCACTCTGGGGTTCCCAGTGGCAGACACAACTATTCACACATGGTACCCCAGGGGCTGTGTCCTGTGTGGAACTGCTGACCACCCCCCGTCCCGGTCACTACTTGCCACAAGAGTGGCTTGTGGGCTGAAAAGCATGTCCAGGAAGGAGCAGCAGGCCACACCAGGAGGAGGTTCTGATCATTTCTGCCCCGTGGCTTCCTGCCACTCTGGGTGAGCCCGAGCAAGACCGGCCGGCTGGGCTGGGTTCTGGAGCCAAGCCCCTTTCCTCACCCTGTTTGCTGAGCCTCCCCACACTTTGGCCGCTCATTATCTCCCCACTGGCGGGCGAGTGGGAGAGGCCGCGCCGAGGGGAGGGCCAATTACTGGGGCCTCACCGCTACGCACCGCCTTGAATGCATTTTTCTTAAATGGTGAAGCCCTCTTCGGGGAGAGGCAATTTGTGGGGAGCTCAGGGCCGCATAATTTACGGGCCCCTCTAGCCTGGGTAGGAGTGAGGTGGCTGTGGCTTGGTTTAATTAGCTGGGTGTAAGCCGAGCACATCACCAGAATGGGCCCGGAATCCTGGTCACCGAGGCTCATTTCTCTTCTGTGCGAAGCACCGCCAAAGACGAAAAGGTCTAAAGTTACTTCATTCATTGGATCCCTTGGTTAGCAACGTCTTCCAGTTTGAAATATAAACCCACTTATTTTTCTTAACAAGAATCCAGCCCACCAGCTACAGTGTTCTGCTCATGCATTTAATAGGAATAATTGAATGGAGCTCAAATTATCATAACCTAATGCTTTCCGAGGCAGATCCAGCCATGGCATATTTTTTCCTACAAGGAAGCAAGTTATGTGAGGCAGGGCAGTGAGGGGGAAGCCAGCCTCAAGTGCTGCCGGTTCCTAGCTCTGCTCTGCAACGACTTGTTGGTTGAATTTCAGGGGCTGCTGGCCACTGGGCTGGGGGCCTCTAGGGGCTTCGAGAGGCAGGGCACCAGGGTGGTAGGTGCTCCCTAGGTGATATGCAGTCCTCAGCTGGGCATGACTCCCTGGGTCATTTTAAACAATGATCAGGGAGAGAAAGCTAGAGATGAAAGAGACCATGGAGTGCTAGTACTCTTGGTGGTAGCAGCAATCCTAATGATGTTTGTGGACATAATTAAATATAACAGTGATTATCGGTAAATGAGGATGCCCACTTACTGTATGGTTGTGGGAACTGAGGTCCCAAGATATGGTGCTGATGACAGACCCTTGATCCAGTTTTCTATAGTCCCCAGAGCACAGAGGGAGGTTTCCAGTGATGCGATTCATAGACCCAGACCCTTTGAACAGATAGGATACGCAGGCTCTGGAGGGTCCATGAGGAGCTCTCCCTCACCAGCTACCCAGTCTTGGGTAGGCCTCTCTCAGCCTCAGTTTCCACATCTGTAAAATGGGGCTACCGCCTGCCCTGATTCCCTCATAGCACTGGTGTGTGACAACTGTGAGAATTCATGCAGAGGAGGGGGCACAGCAAAGTGCTGCCAGGGTCTTTGAATTGTCACCCCCACAGTGCCCTTACCTGCAGAGACAAAAGCTTCCTGGCCCCACTCAGGCATGATTTTGAGCTCGAAATGACCAGAATGAAAAGAGTGGCCAGAACCAGGGGCGGGCTGCTGACTGTGGGTGGCCTGGATTTGAGCCCTGTAGCTTTCCCCAGATATGGCCCTCATGCAGATCGTGTACGGCAGAGCAGAAGGTACTGCGTTTCTGAGCTTTCCCCTCACTTTCATCAGCCCACAAAGGCAGGCCTTCAGGTCAACCACCTATGGAGGAGTAGGGGTGTGTGAACACAGGACCTGTGCTTTTTCAGCCAACATGGCCCCCTTCGGAATCAAAGAAGGGCCCGTTTCCCAGGGGCATGTGTATAGTCCCTTCCTTATCTCCCTCCCTTTCTTCCTTCTCTTTCTCTCTCTCTCTTTCTGGAACTACATGTAAAGTTATCAGGAAACCCCAGCTGGGTGTGTGATGGTGCTGGGCTTCACCTTGCCTCACTGGGGCTGAGGGTGGCAGGTGCTGGGTCCCCCGTGAACACTGTTATCCTCCCAGGGCTCGGCTCAGAGGCTCAGGAGATTTGCCCAGTGCCAGCAGAGAAGCTGTGCTGGTCTGTTGTCAGCACATAAAAAGGTCACAAAGGCAGTGAGAAAGCTCTAGAAGGCCTTTGTGATCCCTCTCCCCAAGAGCCTTGCTGGTTAGGCTTTTGTTACTTAACAAAGCAAGTGGTGCCTTCGCTCTTCAATCACAAATCGTGATGTTGACTACTTCAAAAAAGCAGAGTGAATATGATTCCAATATTTATCTTAGCACAAAACTAACATTTCAGGGCCTATGCCCATAATTCAAATGTTGATGGGGAACACATTGTGTGAATGTGGTGCAAATATATACAAGGGGGGAAGTTGCTTATATTTAATAGGGAAACATGAAGTAAACATTTTTGAATAAAATGGCAAAGACTTGGGTTCTAGTTGCAGTTTCTCAGTTGAGCATATTTAACTGGCATGTCCGAGGAGCTGTCATGTGGTCTGAGGGCGGAGCAGGGTGAAAGTCGAGTTGTTGTTACCAGCGATGCCTCTCAGAACCCGAGCCCACGACTCCGTGTTCCCAGCTTTGCTGCGTACTTGCTGATCTAGAGGCTGGCCTGTGGCTCTGGGAAGTTGAGCGCGGCTCCTTGTTCTCTCTCTGTCTTTGCTTCCACTCCAGTGCTCGTTAGTGGCAGGAGCCCTTATAAAGGCACGTGGGAAGGGGAGCGTGGCTCCTTGTTAAGGGCAGTTGCCTTCTGGCTGCTTTACAAGAGTCTCAGTACGAAGGCTCCCCTCCCCGTGGCATGCTGTGTGTGGAAAAGAGAGGCGCAGGCCCTGTGTTCTCGCTCTGGGAATCCTTATGCAATGGAAAGCCCGGCTCCTGCCGGCATCTGACATCATGCGAGAAGGCCTCGCAAGCCTTATGTAAACACCCAGGTGCCTGTCTGTGCAAATGTGGGGCCTTGACACTGGCAGGCTCCGTTTCTGTTACCACTGCAGGGTGTGGACGTGTGGGCACTCGCAGTTCCTTCTGGAAGTCTCTGGTCTTTGTGTGTGGATGGGGAGGCAGTTCTGGAGCTGCCGCTGCACAGCCCCAGCCCCCTGCCCCCGGGAAGATTCATCAGGTTTGTAGAGGTGGAGGGCCTTTGTGATGCTGTGCATGCTGGTTCCTGGGGCTTTAGTTTCCATTCTAAATACGTCTTGCCTGCCAGGATACAGCCACGTGACTTCTGCAAGTGAAGAAAGGACACTTTGGACTTGTTCCCCTGGCTCTGCTCATGGTCATCGTCTTGTTCCGCAAGGTTTCATTTTCTCACTGGCTGCACTTTGTGTTTGTACGGGCTTCCTGAGACAGCAGGACCATATAAGCCTTGGTGCCCCACTTTCCAGGGGACAGAGATAAAGTGACACCCAGAAGAAGTTCACAGGGAGGGGGGGACAAGGGGAGACCTGGAATCTCATTGGTTCAATTCAGCAGACACTGACCAGGCGCCGGCTGTGTACCCAGAGCTGCACCATGAGTTGGGCAGGGGTGGTGGGGCAGAGAGGGGGCAGAGCTAGGTCACCCGCGGTTTCCTAAGGTGTAACGTGAGTAAAACAGAAGTTAGGACTTTGCTTGGGAAATTCAGAGGCCATTTGTTTCAGAGGATCTGCTCTGGGACCTAGTGGTGGTGATGATTAAATTGAAAATTAAAAATTATAAAGCTGATAACAGTGCTTATACATATGCCAGAAGCTGTTCTAGGTCCTTTATGGATGTTAATGCATTTAACCCTGACAAACAGTCTCTGAGGTGGATATTATTACCCACATTTTTACAGCTGTGTGTAATAACGCCTTGTCCAGGTTAGAACACAGATAGGGTGCTGGTTTCTCACCCCAGGCTGTCCAACTCCAGGGCATATGCCCTGAGCCACTGTGCAGGTGAAAAGAAGCAGGCACAGGTGCTGAGTGTATTTCTGCTGCAGTCCTTTCCCTGGGGACTTGGTGTCTGGCTGATGACCCTGACCTGGACATTGGCTCTCTGTGCCTCCTGGGGGTGGGCAGGATGGGCCTGGTGCTGAGAGGAGAGAGCAGGCCAGGACTGCGGCTGCCCACTGTCCATACCCAGGACTTTGCGGCCTTCTCTTTCTTGCAGAGAGCCTGGGACTCAGAGCTTTGCTGCTCTTTAGTTCCACTTGCCACCTGAGGAAAGTGTGGGGCCAGCTCTGCCCACTGGAAGCTGGAACCGCATCCCAGGGTGGGAGGTGGAGCTGGAGCAAGGGTGAAGTGACTGGACTGAGGCCCCGCCATGCCTCTCCTCCTGGCTGCTGCCAGTGGCTGCTTACCGGGAAGGGAGCACCATGGTGCGTGCCTCCCCAGCCTGCTGATTCCGCTCTCAGATGTGTCACGGCTTTCTCATGTGTCAGGCTGTCACTTCACACTCCTGCCCCTATCATTGCTATCTACTCCCACCTTGAAAACAGACAACAGTATGGCTGATTCTCGTCTGAGAAGCAACTATCTGAGAAGTCTTTGGACACACTGCCTGCGCGTGTGGTGTGAGATCCAGTGAGCAAGACTCAGGAGGGATGTCCAGGCCTGGACCAGGGCTGGGGAGGGAGACAGATGGTTGCAGAGGTGTGTGATGGAGGAAGAAAGGGTGGTGGTGATGTGGAGGTGAGATGCCTGTTTTGAGCATCTTCTACTTTGTTTAAGGCATCACCTAGGAAACTTGTAGATCTTTAGAAGCTGGGTGGTTTGGGAACCGTTTAGCCAAAGTGAACTGATTGTTCCACTGGGTGAGTAGTTGGGACGTTCGGCCTAGGGTGCTGGGGCTGCAGGAGGAGGCATTCTTGTGAGAACCAGTGTGTGGAGGGCTGGGGGAGCAAGATTTTCCTGGGCATGTTGAGTGAGATAAGTGGTTGAAGCTGAAGACTTCAGCATCACACTGGGCCCTTGGGGCATCTGGGGATGATGGAAACTGTTGAGCTTAGGCAAAATGTTATCTACTTCTGAAAGCCTGTTTCCTTCCAGCATCAGTACATCCTCCTCCTTCTTGGTGGTCTCTAGAAGCAGCCCCAGTGGGTGTTGTGTATCTGGTAGCTCTCTGCCGCCTAAGGAATGACTGAAGGGGCCGCTTAGTGCCGTTTCTGAGCCGGGAAGCAGTGGAGGGGGTGGAAAAGCAGAGCAGTACTGGCTGCAGTGTCCCCTTCCTTGTTTCCCTGAAATGGACCCACTGGTGTCATGGTGTTGGAGCTGGGGGAGGACGGGTGGTGTGAAGTGACTCCATGTCTCAGCTATGGGTGTGGAGAGGTCTGCTTGGGTGACATGGTGACTGGCCTTCAAGACTCGAACAATACCTGGGTAAAGGCATGTCCCGTTGTAGGTGTCTTTTGAGGCAAAGAAAAATAGTTTTTTGTTTACCAAGAGAATCATCCCCTGTTGCTAAGGAAAGAGCTAGAAGGAAGGGGTGAAGTGCCCGGAGGGGAGGGTGTGTGGTGACAGGACTTCCTCTGGGGGAGGTGCCAGAGGAGGAGCTGAGGGGTGGCCCTGTATCTTCTGTGCCCTCTGTGCTCTTGCTGGGACTTGGCCTCTCCAGGACCCGTCCCCCTCGGGCCCCCACGGAGCAGAACACCATGTGCGGAGTCTGAGTTCCCTGATGACCTGCTTTCCTTCTGAGCCATTGGTCCAAGTTCCATCATCTCTGTCTCCTCCAGGTGGCCCTGGGTCCCCAAGCCTCAGGCTGTTGTCTACCCAGTGTCAAACTGATGGGGGCTCTGGCACAGCTCAGATCCTTTAGATCTTTGTTCTCTTACCTGGGTTCTCTTCTCCCCAAGGCAGGGTTTCCTGGAGTGTGGTCTGTGCATGACCGCTGGTGCCCACAGTGACTCTAGGAGTCCCCTTGGGGTACTTTTTTTGAAGTCAATAGTTATGGTTGTGTTTGATGTATACTAAAAGATGTTCGTGAACATACGCAATCTCAGGTTTTGGGTTTCTCAGGCATTAGAACCAAGGATGAGACCTAACGTCTGTGGGTGACTGCAGAGTGTGCTGGTAACAGCAGGGCTTTGGGGACAGACTGCTTGGTTCACATCCTGGCTCTTCCCTCTACAGACTGTGACACCTTGGACTTGTTGCTCAGTCTTCTGTCTAACTGGGGATCGTAAGAGGCCCTTCCTCTAGGGTTGTTGTGAAACTGAGCAAGTTAATGCATGTAAAACATTTAGAAAGTGCTCAACAGATAATGCATACTCTGTTGGTGTTAATATTATTTAAAGAAATAATATTGAACAAAGAGTAGTGAAGATGGTATGCAAATAGCCAGCTCCAAAGTAAATGTTCTTTCTGCATAGATAATCCTGGATTCCTAGTTCAGCTCTGCACCTGCTCTTTTCTGTGTCCTGGGGAAGGCATGGTGGCTCTCTGACTCCTCAGTTTATGCATCTGTACAATGGGGAATGGAATGTTTACCTTGCAAATTTGCAAGGTTAAAAATAGGAGACCACCCTGGCATAGTGACCGGCACACAGGGGTCATTTGGGGGCAGCTCTTGTGATGCTGTTGATGACATTGTTTCTGCTGCTATACCTACCCTGTGAGTGCCTGAGGGATGGGACCAAACACACGCATCTTGGGAACTAGAAGCACCCAGGATGGGGGAGATGCTAGATAGACTCATCAGGGCTGTGTTCTAAGCTCAAGGACGGGCACCTAAGAGTGAGCGCAAGGCAGGTGGGGCTGCTGCCTTAGGAACTCAGGCTGCTTCAGGGAGAGACACCCAGGGGTGGACCAGGAGGAGGAGGATGTTGGGATTTCAGGCTGCATTAACTGTGAGGCTGCCTTTTTGACGAAAAGTGGGAGAAGAGGCCAGGCAAGGGGGTTGGTGTTTGAGCCTGCCTGAGGCCCCTTCTTAGCTCCACTGCCTTCCTGGGCCCTGGTGACATGTGCTCTTGGAATCTCCACAGGGCCTGCCCTCCTGCCCTGCCCTGGGCACCCCCGGGTGAGCTCTTGGTTCCCAGTGAGACCAGGGTGGCTTCAGTCTGTCCTCTTCCAGCCACTGGCCTCAGCCAGGCTGTGGCAGCCCTCAGGAGGAGCCTCCAGGTGGCCGGCACCGTGGCCAACCAGGCATGCTTTCTAGAAGGCTGACAGGTGAAAAATGACCGAATCTCCTGACCCTTGGCCTGAAGGAACGTGCGGACAGTTACACTATGGTGTCCTAAACTGGTGACCTTGGGACTCCGGTGACCTGAGAGTGTGGAGAAACCTCTGTTAAGTGGCCTGGAACCCCCTCACAGGCGGAGAAAGTGAGAGTTCTGACCTCTGGCCTTGAGATTGCTGAAAGGAGAGGTCCTCGTATGGCGGTGCAGGAAAACCCGAGCGGGGCCAGGCCGTGGTGTTGCAGCCCCGGCTCTGGCAGGGGGAGCGGAGGTGGACCCTGGTCTGAGCTTGTGAAATGATACATTTTGCCCTCACTGTGTGCTCTGTGGAAAGAGATCAGTCTAGACCCCTTTCTTGTTTTCAATTAGTGTACCCCCACTAGCAGTGAGTATACTCTCTCCAGGGGACAGAGAGTGGCCCTCTCTATGTGGGGGTAGTAATAATAATCAAAAGACAGTATTGCTAGTTGTATTACTACAGCTGCTGTTAATTAAACATTTACTAAGAACTGTGGTGCTGGAGAATACTCATGAGAGTCCCGTGGACTGCAAGGAGAGCAAACCAGTCCTAAAGGAAATCAACCCTGAATATTCATTGGAAGGACTGATGCTGAAGCTGAAGCTCCAGTACTTTGGCCATTTGATGAGAAGAGCCGACTCATTGGAAAAGACCCTGATGCTGGGAAAGACTGAGGGCAGGAGGAGAAGAGGGCAACAGAGAATGAGATGGTTGGATGGCATCACTGACTTAATAGACGTGAGTTTGAACAAACTCCGGGAGATGGTGAAGGACAGGGAAGCCTACAGTTAATGGGGTTGCAAAGAGTCAGACACGACTTAGTGACTGAACAACAGCAATAAGCCCCACTCTGTCCTTATCTGAGCTACCTATAAGCCCTAGGTGGTAGATGCCAGCTCCATTGTACATAAGGAAACTGAGTTGAAGAAACCCTAAATGACTATTTATTAGTTATTAATATTATTTAAAGAAACATCATATACAGCCTAGTAAATGGGCTCAAATTCCTGAGCGTGGATTCCAAAGTCCATGCTTTTAATCTCTAGCTTTTCTTTTGGTCTTTATCATATAACGGCTTAAAAAAAAAAAGGCAAGAGAGGATTAAATTGCATTTCCGTTCTAGACCTGATTGTCCTCAGAGCAAGGATTGTGTGTGTGATGATTCTGGCCTTTGCCTTACCCCTTGGGTCGGTGGCCACAATACCGGTAGCCATCCTCGTAGGCCATGTCAGATGCAGCTGCTGCTCTGGGCTCTGTGGAAGCTTTCCCTCTGCCCGTGGGCTGCTGTAGTGACAGAGCCTGTCCTGGGTCTGTGATGAGGTGTCTAGGAAGGCTGCTGTACTAGCGGCAGGAGTCTAGGGCCCTCTTCCTGGCCAGCAGTGTGGCCTGCTGGGGCTCCCTGTGGCACCTTCCTGGGGTACTCCAGACATCATCTGGGGGCAGATGGCTTGTCTTTGTCCTTCCGATGCCAACTCCGGAGTCCTGTACAGTCAGCCAGTCAGAGAGGATGTTGTGATGTACGTGATTGTGAGGTTTGGTGCTCCTCTCCGAAGTCCAGACTTCCTGTATGAAGCTGAACCAGGCATTCCCTCCACTTCCTGGGTGCCTGCCTCTTTCTCTGTAGAGTGGGGTGGCCATCCCTGTCCAGCCTCAGACACAGGGTCACTTTCAGGCCAGATGAGCTTAGTTTGTGAAGGCTTTGTTCTAAATCTAAGAGGGTGCGTGGTTGCCTTTAGATACCCCCTTGGAAGCCTTCCTTGACCCATCTGTTGGGTTAGGGGCTGTGTGTCCCCAGCCCCCATATATCTTTTTAGAGCTGTCATTACACTGTAGCAGAGCTGCCAATCTGTGGTGTTGTGTCCCCCGCACCCCTCCCCCAAATCTGAGAGTTTTTGAGGGAAAGGACTGTGCCCTGATCGCTATTGGTGGCACAGAGCTGACACCCAGTACGTATATGTAGAATTAGGAGATGATTGAATGAATCCATTTCCAACTGGGGGATGTGCTTGTGAGTCTTTCTGATCTCTCAGTTGGCAAAGAACTTCTAAGAGAGATTAGGAGGGGGAGGAATCAGATGTCATGTCTCCTTAATATTCTCTGAGTAACCTGTGGGTAGATCAGGTGTGGCTTGATCCAGCACCCAGACTGTCTCCATGACAGGGTTTCATTCTCCCCATTCCTTGGTTCCTTTAAGTGAAGCTAGTCCTATTCTCAGACCCCGCATGGTGAAAAGATGACTACAGCAACTCTGCCCCCATATCCTCTCTGACTCAGTCTAGTGGGACAGATGGGGAATCTTGGTCCCAGCATTCCTAGGAGTCGTGGAGCTCATTGTGATCGGACTAGCTTTGGTCATATGCCCTCTCCTGAACCAGTTACTGGCCAGGGGAAGGCCGTGTGCTAATTAGCTTAGATGGGACTTTTGCTCTACCCTATGTGGAAATGAGGAGGAGGGCATGGCAACCCACCCCAGTGTTCTTGCCTGGAGAATCCCATGGATAGAAGAACCTGGCGGGCCACAGCCCATGGGGTCACAAAGAGTCAGATGTGACTGAACAACTACGCATAGCACAGGTGGAATGACAGTGTGGGAGGGTGGATCCTCCAGGGAAATGGAGGCTGTTGCTGAGAGAAGGGGAGAGGCATATGGAGGAAATAGAAGGTACTTTCATCATAGATAGCATTTTATGTAAAAAAAAAAAAAAAAAAAAAAATCAGTGCATCCATGCCTCAATTCTGGGCCCCTTCAAGCTAAAGATGTTTTCCCCTTCAGTTGTCTGCATCAGCCCTGCAGTTCTGTGTGCATATCCAGTAAGGGCCCAGTTGCTCCACAGATGCCTCCCTGGCTTAGCTGGGGACCGGCTGTTGGCACTGGGCTCTTTCACGCTTTCTGGCTTAAACATCTCTCAGTCTGTGCATCTTGCTTATGGCATGTCAACTAGGTGGGGCCCTAGAAGGCATTGGTTGCGAACTGCCCAATGAGAAAACCAAAGCCCAGAGACGTGAAGGCTCTTCCCTGACAGCGTAGCCAGTGTCAAAGCCAGGATCAGAACCTGGTGTCCTGGCCCCATCTCGGCTTTCTTCCTAACCCTCGCCCTCCTTTCTACTTTGAGATGAGACTTCAGAGCCACAGACACACACAGGAGAGACTCAGGCAGGAGTCTAGAGGACTCGTTACAGGAGGTCGAGCACCAGGATGGTGCCTTGTAGAACAGTCCCGTCTCCAGATGCAACCCTGAACCTGCCTGCCCTTGGGTGCCCAGCCCAGGGTCTGCGGCTGGCCTCCAGGCTCCAGAAAGTCAGCAGTTAAGTTGGCAGCCTTTGCCTTTGTCCTTTCTGAGCTGAGTGATTAGGGTCTCTAAGAGTAACCATTATCTGTGTGTTTGGGGAATGCATGTTTTTCACACATGCAGCCCTTCCAGAAAGATTTAGCCTGGGGATGCAGCAGACGGGCTCTCCATTGAGGGCAGATACCAATCATTTTTACAATTGTTTGCAACAGGAGAGGAAGCTTGAGCTTAACAGTTCTGTTGTGGATGGATTTGGGGGAGAAGCATGAATGAATTATCAACAGGATGGCTTCTGCTTTTATCCTGGGATTTGCTGCCGTCCCTGCACTCCGGCCACCCTGTGCAGAGCCCCAGGATTTACATTCCTCACAGGTGTGGGCCTCATTGTGTGCTGAGGTCTCAGGGGCCCGGCTGGCATCTGTAGGAGAGAACCTGTCAGGTGTGTCCGGGGAGGGAGCACGGTCCTCAGAGGGGAATTTGGGGCAGCCCCCACACTTCTTCAGTTGGGGGAGGGTCCCCAGCCAGGGACACAGACCTGAGCAAGTACCCACCAACCTCTGGAGTTGATCTGAGCCCCCATAATGTTTTAAAGAGCCCTTGACAGCAGTGACCAAGAGGGATAGCTTTTTCAGCCTCTTGCTAGGGGGAAAAAAAAAAAAGATCCTGCTCAGAAATGCATTTGCGGGAAGTTTGAAGTTTGAAGCCCTCCAGCTGCAGCTTGGCGGCCTGGGTGGTCGGGTGGGTGGGATGGTGTCCTCGAGTGGGCGGGGAGTGGAGCATGGCAGCTGAGGAGCACAGCCAGGAGGGCAGGAGTTGCATCTAAACAGCGGTGGTGGGTGTGCCATCTGACGGACCTGGGTTCAAGTCTTGCCTCTTGTTCAGCAGCTGCAAGAACTTGGGCAAGCTACTTGGCCTCTCTAAACCACAGTTTACTTATCTATAAGACGGAGATAATACCTCTTTGGATATGATGAGATTTAAGTGAGAAATTGCATGTAAAGCTCTTGGTGCTATCAATGGAAGTGTTCTTTGCTGTTATTACTAACAACAGTGGTGGTGGTGGTGGTGGTGTCAAAGGTGCCCTGTCCCTGGTCTCCATCAACACTTCCCCAAAGACCCCAAATAAACACCAAAGCTTTGTAAACATACTGTGTTTCTAGCCCTACTCCCCCTTCCAAGCAGACGACCACCTTTAAGCTCCTGTATTGTAGAAATTCTGGCACCGTCCCTAATATTGATACAGGTGATATTTCAAAATGATTTGTCACTTTCCAAATGTCAGGCAGTTCTGGGTGGGACAGAAGCCAGAGTGCGTGATTCCTGATTCAGAGAGGAGGCAGGTGGGAGCTGAGTACACGCATATACCTGGGGTGGTAAAAGGTAGGACAGGTGGAAGGATGGGCAGAGGCAAGTAGAAACGGAGGCCCAGGACAGTTTCCCATACCGCACCCCGATAATGACCAGACAAGGAAGGTGGGGGACTGAAGTCACACTGGTCAGCCTCAGGGGTCTGTGTACCTGTCTTTTTTCCTGTGTGATGTGGTGGTGGACACTCTGCTGACGGTTTGACTCTGTCTTCCAGGAAAGGTGGCTGGTGTCATCCCAGATGTCATGGTCAAGAGGAGCAGAGTCGTGCCTGCTGAACACAGGCCTGTGCCTCACCCTCCCCAAACTCGCTCTTTCAGAAACATGCCCTCATCAGTTTTCGGGAGCCCAGGGTAGGGGCGGGGGTGGCATCTTGACACTCAGGCCCTGAGGATGGTCCTCTGGGTCTTCTGCAGGCATCACCATGATCTGGCCCTCAAGTGAAGTGCCTGGGGAGTTTGGAGGTGTCCCACGTGTGTCCATTCCTGCTCGTGCCCCCCACAGTAGCAGGCAGTGCCCTGGAGGCATAGTTTCTCCAGGAAATCCTCTCAGCCCACACCCTACCCTACCTGGTGGGGTAGGTGAGACTCCTGAGTGGGTGGTCTTCTGTGGTGGAAGGTGGTGCCGGTGCCCTGGTTGGGAGAAGTCCCCCTGGCCGTGTCCTCACTCTAGCGTGTGGGTCCCCTGGCCTCCCAGTTGAGGACAAGTTCCACTCTTGTCATTCCCCTGCCTCCAAGGGCCTCCTTCGTTTTGTTTCTAGTTGTTTATTTGGTTGGCCAAGTGGCGATCTTGGCCCCAGAATACATGAGCCGTTGGACCAAGATCTGAGTTCGTGCCGTGCTGTGTCCTAGGAACCTGGCACCATACTTAGTATTCAGTGTTTCATCATGTTCCTGTTTTATGCCAGGCCCTGTGCTAGGACTGGGGTGCAGCAGTGAGCACCACAGATGAGGCTGCATCCCCAGAACTTAGAGTCCAGAGGTGAATCCTGGGAGCTCAACATGTGCTGGTAGGAGGAGCGATCTAGTGAAGGGTCCAGGAACCCTCCTGGCCAGGGCAGGGTCCCTGACTCTGTCAGCTCCTCTGGACACGGGTGGCAGGACTCAGGGCTGCCCCTCCTGAAGGTGGTTAGGACTAGGGCCCTGATCGCTTCTGATGAAAGGGGCTGGCGGGCAGCCCAGGCCTCGCTCACCCAACCTGTTGGGGTTTCAGATTTGTTCCATCTGAGCAGTCAATTAATTAGTAATTGGAGCTCCCATCATCCCGGGCTCTGAGCGAGTTGCAGGGTGCCCCTCCTTCCTCCTTTCCATTCGCTCAAATTGAGCAGCCAGGTCCTGTGATATCATTTGAAACCCTGCCAAGAAGCAATTAACATGCTGTTTGCTGACAAGGATTTGCTGCCGCTTCAGGAGCAGGGGCCGGGATGAGAAGGCCAGTGGCGGGGAGCCGAGCCGTGAGAGCAAACAAAGGTGCGGATGGAGGTGCTGCTACCGGTCTTTGAAAGTTGCCAGGCCAGGCGGGAGTGGCCTTCTCTCCTTGGACCTCCTTCTCTCGCCCCTCCCTGCCCAGACCTGCACACTGCAGGGGTGGCCCTGGATTGTAGAACAGGATGGGTTTCTTGGAAATTCTGATGGCAGTGGCCAGTTACTGAGCTCTTACCAAGTGCTAAGTGCGCTGGACTGAAGAGCCCATTCAGTCCTCACAACAACCTGGAGAGAACCCATTTTACAGGCCAGGAAACAGAGGCACCAGAAACGAAAGGGCTGGCCCCACGTGACCCAGGCAGTAAGCGGTGCAGGAGAATCTGAGCATCTGGAAAAGCCTGCATGTTCAGGCGGGTACCCAGTGTGGATAAAAGGGTCAACCCCTGGGCCCACCGCCAGGTCACGGTGACTTGCTACGGGACGCGGGCTTGATAAATGGTGCTGTTGCGTAATCAGTGGCTGCCTCTGCGGGGTGTTAGGTGGAATCTGGTGGAGTGGCTGGCCCAACCCAGCCTTGCTGACAGAGCAGAGGCCCACGGCCGTGAGGGGCCCGCCTGGGTGAGGCTGAGGGGCAGGGCCGTGTCCCCGTCCCGGGTGGCTGACCCTGTGACAGACCCTGGGGACCCTCGAGGAAGCACCTGCGGGTGGCGGTGTCCTGATCGGAGGGGACTGGGAGGCCTCTCTCGGTGGCTGGGGTCCCCATGCTCTGCTTTCCCACCTTCTCAACAGCTTTGGGTCCGGCCTGTGGGGACTCCTGTCTTCCCTGCTGTTGACTCATCCTGGGTGGAATTATGTACAGAAATTAGTCAATGGAGCCGGTCCGTGGACCACAGGCAGCTCCCTGCAGGCGCAGTGCAGGGGCTGTGCCCGCCTCAAGGGTCCTTCCAGGACCTGGAGTGGTAGTTTCATGGGTGTGTTTTGTGGGGGAGGGGACTGCTCCTTGCAGGGCAATACATACAGTTGGAGGCTGGTGGCCCTGCCCCCTGCCTAGTGGCCTTCCCCCCATCCTCCTGAGAGGGGAGAGTAAGCTCTGGCTTCTGCCGGCTTCCAGAAAGACATGGAGGCCCTGAAACTGGAGGTGCTGGCACCTCCCACCCCAAGCCCTTCCCAAGCATCCCGTGTGCCAGGCACAGAGTCGGGCACTGAGGATTTGGGGGAAAACAGCACATGTAGGAGTCAGAAGAATCTATGCTAGATGGGGCAGGTGTGAGAAATGCTGTCCCACAAGAGGGTTCCTTGTTGATTTCCTTAAGGTAGCATGGACCCTGGGTGACACTTGTGTAGGACACGTGGTGCAAAAGGGCAGATAGCCACAAGTGCACCCTCTGCCTGTTTCCACCATCCGAGCCCGCCTGCAGAGACAACCACGGTTTCCGGGGCGTCCTTTGTGTCCTGCCAGAGATGTGCTCAGTCAAGCGTGCGGGGGTCAGGGCTTGTGCATGTATCTCATCCCTCCAAGCTTTTTCTTTTTGTGAATAGCAGTGTACTCTATATGCCAATCTGCCTGATTGCTTTTTTCCCCTTTAATATTTGGCACATCTCGACACTCATTCTGTATCAGCTCACACAGAGCTGCCTCGTCCTTTTTATTGGCTGCATATTATTCTGTTATGTAATGAGGCCATACATTTTTGGACCAGTGCCCCGTGGATGGGCTTTGTGGTTGCTTCTTGTTTTTTTCTGTTAACAAGTGACCCTGCTGCAGTGAATGTCTTCTTTAACATGTGCGTGAGCAGGAGAAATCCCCACAGTGGACAGTGGATGAGCTGATCGAAGCAGATACGCATTTGTGAAGTTTGCCTGATGCTGCCGTGTTGCCTCATGCAGAGGTTGTCCCACTTTTCCTGTCTTGGCCGCAAGGTGTGAGTGGCTCGCTTCCCCATATCTCCACTAATGAGGAACTGTATCAACTATGCTGATCTTTGCCAATCTGATGGTTGAAAAGTGGTATCTCATTGTGGTTTGGATCTGCGTTGATACAGCTGTGGGTGGCTGAGCTCTTTTGCATGTGTTGCAAGCCACGTGTAGCTTCCAGGCAGGTTTAAGCAGAGGGCCATGTGAGTGGTGGCGTGACCCTTCACTGGCAGGCCTGCTCGCTCTGCCCACTAACCAGTGCTCGCTGAGTGACACACGCTGGTCAGGAAGGGGCAAAAGAGACCTGGGGTGGGGTTGCCTGGGCCACTCTGCCAAGGGTCAGGTGAGGAGGGTTTGCCTGCCTGGAGTGCTGGGGCGACATGGCACGTGATTCACTTCTGTCTGGTGATGGAGAGGAGAACTTGGACTCTTTAGACCAGGGAAGAGTGGGGGGCAACCTTCGCCCTGACTGGCAGGCAGTTCTGCCTGGAGGCTGGGAGGGAGATGCCTTGCTCTCTAGAGCTTCCCACTCTTGGGACTTAGAGCCAAGGTGGCTGCTATGGGACACTCTGCTCCTCATTGAGCTGCCAGGCTCTGGGCCGGGGCATCCTCGCTGCCTGGAGCTTTCTCTGCTGCAGGGCCCATGGTGGTGGTGGGTGAACTCCACGTGTGTCCATCTGGTGCATGGACCAGCTCCCACCCCCTGCTCCTGTGAGCTCCCGTGGTTTCAGGCCTGTTCTTCACACTCTGCCTTCTCCTCTCCGTGCCTCCGGCCCCAAAGCAAGGGGGGGCGGCGAGCTCTCAGAGCTTCTCACCCGGCTCCTCCCTGACGCCGATCTCTTCCCCTACTCTCCGACTTGACCACTGTGGCTCCTTAGTGAACTTCTTCCCCTTGATGACAGTTGTGGGCATGGGACTGCCCACCTAGAAGCCTCCATGGATAAGAATGAAGTCCCCCCTCTGAGCAGCCCCTGCCTCCAGTTCTCCTCTCCAAACTCCATCTTTGTCCAGATCTGCCAACCCGCCCTCCCCAGACACGCACTGTGCCTTTGGGCCTCTGTCTGATCTGTTCCCCAGGCCTATGATCGTCTTCCTTTACTCAACGCTTACCTCCCCTGAGATCGAAGTCAGAGGCGCTGCCCAGGAGTCATTCTTCAGCCACACCGACCTGCTGTCTCTGCCCAGGGGCCGCTTTGGGGGTCAGTCTCCAGGGGTCCAAGGGATTGGAGTGGTGGTGATGGCTGTGGTCATAGTCACAGCCCACAGGTGTGGTGGGTGGCAGGTGTGACACTTGAGGCTGAGCGTCAGAGCGCGGAGCCAGTGCCTGTAGGTGCTGGAGGTCGAGTCCCACCTGGGAGAACAAGTGCTCCCTCCTCACCTGGGACACCAGCCTTGTCATCTCGCTGCTGCCGCAGCTGGAGCTCCTGGCCCAGGGCCTGGCAATGTGTAACTGGTGAGGGAGGGGATGAGGGGTGAGAAGGGTTTTGAGCAGAAAAGCAACAGTCAGACCTGCCTGGTTACGAGTCAGTGGACTGAAAGGAGGAGACGCTTCCAAAGGCTGTGTGGGAGTCCACACGGGTGGACCCAGGGGATGAGGGCCTGGGTCAGGGAGGAGAGTGGGGGAGGGAGGGTGGCCCATTCTGACAGAGTCCTCCTGGGGCTCTCTCTGTGAGCTGGGTACAGGCTTGCCCACCAGGTCCATCCCTCTGCAGAGCAGGGATGGCTGCTTTCTTCTTGCAGGTGTCCAGCACAGCGCTCACACATGGCTAGCATGCAGCAGGTGCCCACTGGAAGGCGCCGGCTAAGCTTGGACCTGGAGCCCTGAATCCTGAGGGAGTCTAGGTGGGGAGGCATTTTCAGTGGGCGCTCTGCACCTTTTCTGCTTCACAACCAGAGGTAAGGGCCAGGCAGAGCCAGACGTGGGTGATGGCTTTGGCTTTCGAGGTTTCTGGTGTCATTTGCTGAGGAGGAGGTTGCCATGTAGCTCGCTGTCTGTAAAGAGCCCAGTGCAGGGTCTGGGCACAGCAGGTGCTTAGCCAGTGGGAGCCATTGTGATGGTGGTGCTAGAAGCCAGGAGGAGAGAGGGCTTGGAACCCACAGGAGTCAGAACAGAATGAGGGTGACACCCTGGATCAGCCCCCCTGGGGACTGTTGTGTGGCCTGCGACATCAGCCGTGGTAGCAGAAGGCTGGGCTTGCCACTGTGGTCTGGGGCCTCTCAGGACAGGCTCTGCAGGACTTGGTAAGGATGACTGTTCTTGTGCCCTCCTGACCTGTCCAAATAGATGAGTGTGTGGTCCTGCCCTCAAGACTGTTCTGGGTCCCCGCTGGCTCTGGTTCTGGGTGGACAGGTGGGCTCGAGGCTGGCAGGCAGAGGGGAGAGAAGTCAGGGACAATCTGGGGGCCTGGTGTCTGGCCAGGACCTGCCCTCAGTCCTGTGCCAGGCTGACGTCACCAAGTGTGAGACCCATCACTGGGCACAGGGGTGATGAGGCGGAAGGAAGGTCTTGGGAGGCCAGGCAGCCATTGTTGGCTGGCTTACCTGGATTAGGCTTTTCATGTGGAGGGAAGAAAGAGATCTGCTTTGTCGCAGCCCAGGCATCAGGCTGGAAACACGGTTGGTGTTCCTGGCAATCCCCGGCACTCTCCAGAGCTTATTTGTTGCCTTCCCGAGACACGTCCAGGTGCTCTCTGTTATGATAACAAGTGGTGACACAGAGTTACCTTGAAATGGGATAAACAAACAGACTAAAAATAACTGGATTTGGGGTGGCTTGGCACCAAATCCAGCTTGCAGGCTGTCGCTGCTCAGCCAAGGGTGAAGGCAGGGATCATCAAAGGCACCACGACCCTCAGAGCCCTGGGGGAGCTGGGGTAGGGTGTGGCTGAGTCCCTCTCCCGTCCCCACTCCCACCACCGTGGAGCTGTGGGCTGCCTGAGGGTGGAGGTGCCAGATGGTGATGAGACCCCGGCGGGAGGGGTATGGTGGGCCCGGATGTGAGCGAGGCGGTTTATGTCTGTTTGGAGGAAGCTGGGCCAATGTTTGGACATCTTTATGGTTTGGGGAGTTTCTTGGCCTCACCCAGAGGAGCCACGGTTGCATCAGAATTGGAGGTCCTGTCCTTGGTGGCTCATGCAGTGGGAGAAAAGAGCCAAGGGAGCCACTCTGGAGTCTGTGGAAAGATGGGGAAGTATGACTGCTTTCTAATCCCAGGCTGCTGCTCCAGACCACCTTGTGCTTCATGAAGGGATTTGCGTGATGCGTTGGAAGACTGCTCTGGGCGAGGCGGAGGAGGAGGATGGGAGTCATACCTGTGCGGGGTTGCATACCCAGGATGGATGTACATCTTGCAGAAGACCTGGCCTGAGGAAAGGCCCATCACAGGGCACAGAGGAAGAGAGTTCTGGTGCAGGACCCACCTCCTCTGCCGTCACTACCTGTCCATCAGTTATGATGCTCTTAGAGATCACAGGCTTGCTTCACCACTGACCCCAGGATTCCCTCCAGCAAACAAACGTCCACCCTGGCAGTCATAGGTCCTGCCTCCCACATCTTTGTTTCTCCTCCTGGCCATGGGGTAGGACTGGGTTTCACTCTCCCCTGATGTTCAGTGTGGCCATGTAATTCGTCTTATTTTCTCTTTCCCTCTGGCACAGAAGTCCAGAGAATATCTAATCTGTCTTCTCGGAACCCAGAGTGAAGACGGCAGGGCAGAAACCTCAGCCGACCTGCAGTGGGTGTGTTGTGTAGGCTTGAGGCTGTTTGTTATTGCAGCATCACCGAGCCCATCCTGATGGTCTAAGTGAGGGAAAATTCCCCATGCCTAGCCTAAGAATCAAAACCTAAGAGCTTAGAAAGGTAGCAAATGGCTTTTCACAGCACCTCTTTGCTCACTAAGTACCACAAACTCCTGTTTGTCTTCATGTGCTGTACGTATTTGCTCAGTCGTGTCTGACTATTTGTGACCCCACGGACTCTTCTGTCCATGGAATTCTCCAGGCAAGAATACTGGAGTGGGTTGCCATGCCCTTCTGCAGGGGATCTTCCCAACCCAGGGATCAAACCTGAGTCGCCTGCATTGCAGGTGGATTCTTTACTGTCTGAGCCACCAGGGAGTTTTATATCTGCTTACAGGCTTATTATGTCTCCCCTCTAGAAAGTCAGCTTCGTGAAGGCCAGAACCCCAACCCTCAGGTTTATATCTGAGTAGCCAGGGTGTACTGCGGAGCTGGTCCAGGATGGGAGGCCCACAAGGACTCGATGAGTCCCTGGATTGGGAGGTCTGAGGGGTGTGGTGACCTAAGGTGGAGACTTGTAAATATACTTGTTTGGTGCTGACAGTGAAGCAGGAGCTTGATGAGTTATTCTTTGAGTGAACGAGCTCTGGTGGAGACGGGTTGGGGTAGTGTCACTTCATAATGTGGGAGAAATGGCGAGCTCTCCAGGAGGAGAGACTATGGTACCTCATCTTCTCTGTGCTCCCGGCCAGCTTCATGCAAGGAGCAAAGGAGGAGCTACAGTTTCTGGAGAAAGGAAGAGCGATTGGGATGGTGACTCAGGCCACCCCCTGCCACTCGTCACAGTTCGATTGGTACTGGTTCAGGGAGCAGAGGGTGGAGTGTGAGTGGCTGGACAGGTCTCGCAGGCTGCAGAGTCGAGCCCTGTGATGGGTCCAGAGGGTGTGAGAAACTGCGTGTGTGCGGGTGTGAGAGAGAGCATGTGAGTGGATGAATGCTGGGCACCACCAGGACCAGCTTTGCGAGCTCTCTACCCCAGAGGACTCTGTGCTGCCCAGGAGGCTAGGAGAAGCCAGGAGCCCTGGAGAGAGGGCCAGGAGCTTGGAGCAGGTGACCCGGTTCGGGGTGCTAGTAGGGAAGTGGCTCCCAGGCCTGTCCTAGACTGGCATCTGGCCTTTGCGCATCTCAGAACCCAGCAGGCCTGGGCCTTGCTGGGCACCTGCTCTTCTCTGGGATGTTCTTTCCTGGGATATTCTTTCCACGTGGTGACTGGAGGTCTGCTCCCAGCATGGCATCCTCTGTGAAGCTCTCTTTGACCACTAAGAGCTGGTGTCTACCTCCCCACACTGACCCGGACCCCCACACCACTCCTCTGCGCTCACACAGTTCTCAGCTCGCTTCTGTGAGAGTGCCTATCTCCCTGACCATGTCACCTCCTCGCTGGCCTCCTCCCCCCAGCAGATGGCAGGGCAGGGCTCTTATCTCACTTCTGTCTCCTCACTTGCTGCCTGGCATGTGGCTGCCACCCCCATCAGTGACTGTTGATGAGGGTCATGGTGTCTTCAGGTAGCTGATGGCTCTTGGCTAGAAGAGGAGGTGGTCTGATGGTGTGTTGTCAGTAGGAGGATTGAGGCTGGGCCACAGAAGTAATAGACAGGTGTTGGCTCACTAGGAGGAGGAACTTCCCATCAGAGTGTCCTCTAGGGGCCTGGCCACCTTGAGGCCCCTTCCCATCTCTGGAGGTGTGTGAGCAGAGATAACATGACCCCTCTCCATTCCAGAAAAGAAGTGGAAGCATTAGATGTTCCAGCTCTCTGTCAGATTTTACTGGCCCTGCAGTCTGGGGTCTAGAGCAGCTGTGGCATCAGGTAGTTGCCAAGGTGCTAAGCTGAAGTGTTGCGGCCCCAGGAGTTCCCAGGTGATACGGGTGTGGTCTGAGGGTTCCGGCCCTGACGGGTGCTCACCTTCTGACCTCACTGAAAAGTGGGGTTGAGTGGCCTCGTCAAACTGCCCAGAGTGCTGAGATGGGAGAGGAAGCGTGCCTGGCCCACGCTGTGTGTGAAAACCCTCTTTCCACAGCAGGTTGGGCAACCTGGGTGAGGCTGAACCATCCCTGACCCCACACCCTGTGGAGACTCCACTCTCCTGTGGGGAGTTTCCTGAGGGGAACACCACCCTGGTCTCCTCGAAAGGCTCAGGGTTCACCCGCCCCCGGCCAACGGACAACCCCCTGGCAGTTGGATGGTCTTATGCCTGGCTCTGGGTTTCCGAGTGGTCCCTAGGGCAGTTGAAGGAGGTGGCATCCCCAGGTGGCAGGTTGTTGGTATATAATGGGGAGCCTGTGGCTCAGTGTCTCCGTGATCCACGTGCTTTCGGCTGTGTGGGACGGCTGCTGTTCTTGGTCCTGGGGGCTCAGTTCTCCTGCCTGTGGCTTCAGGAAAGGGTGCCCACCTCTCACTGTGGTGCCCCTAACTGTTCATCAGGGCTACTGCTGGATACACATGTCCTGACCCACCTCACCCGGCTCAGCCCTCGTCAGTATCACTGAGCCTCTGTCCCAGGACCTCCAGCTCCTGCCTCAACCTCCCCTGAGCTCTGCCCCTCCTCCCCTGCAGCCTGGCCACCTCGGCCCTAACAATGCCGTGCTTTCCACCTGGGAGCTTTTGTGCACGCAGTGTGCTTGCAGTAGACTCTTGCTACTCAGTGACTCAGTGACTGCTCCTCTTGGAGGGGACCGTGTGACGTGATTGAGGGCATGCGGGGCGGATATTTGCAGAAGGTGCGTGTCACCCTTGCTCCTGTGATGGCAGGGCCAGTGCTGCTCTGACCCCATGCCAGCTGAGTGGCTCAGCCTCAGGCCAGGCATGCAGTGGAAGGCCAGTCACACACCCCTGGGCTTGGCAGACCTGTCTGGCCTTGCAGGAGGTGAGCCACAGATGGGTCAAGGCTTCTCCCTTTGGACAGGCTGTATACCTGTGTGACCTCAGGGTGACCTCACTGCCCCTCTGTGGCCTTGGCTGCTGGCTGGGGTTAGTGGATCTGGCCCATTACCCTGGTTGCTGAGGTGTGCTGAGCTGAAGAGCTGTCTGATCTGCTTACTGAGGTGAGTGACAGTCCCAGCAGAGCAGGAAATGGAGAGGTGTTGAAGGAGCCTCTTTCCCTGTCTGAACATTATAGCTAACGTGGACAAAATGGGGTTCCTGCCTGTGTGTGGTGTGGGTGAGGTGGTCTCTTCTAGGGGCTGCACAATGCTCTGAGCTTTAGTTCTCTTACCCTTTCAGAGCACCTGCTGGGTGCTGGTCCCTATGCAGGACAGACGAGGTCCTGGCCCTCATCAGGGGTCCTGAGGGGATGTGGAGACTCAGTCTGAGGAGTGTGTGTGTGTGTGTGTGTTAGTCGTTCCATTGTGTCCAATCTTTGTGACTCCAGGGACTGTAGCCCACTAGGCTCCTCTTCCATGGAATTCTCTAGGCAAGAGTACTGGAGTGGGTAGCCATTCCCTTCTCCAGGGGATCTTCCCGACCCAGGGATTGAACCAGGTTCTCCTGCATTTGCAGGCAGATTCTTTACCGTCTGAGCCACCAGGGAAGTACCTAGTGTGAGGAGGGGCGGGAGGATTTGGGTGGCAGGGGTAAGGACGGGAGAGGTATACTTGTCACTGGGTTGAGCCCCATAATGAAGTGGCATCAGCGAAGCCGCAGAGATCCTGGATGCTCCTGTGAGGCTGCCTAACCTTTTGACTTTTGCAGGGACCTGAAAGTTCAGTGAGCCCAGTGAGCTGTGTGGCAGGGTAACATGGCATCATACCCTACAGCCAACGGTAGTATGTAATTCTTAATATATTAACCTAGTATGCTGTTGTAATTGATAGTTTCTAGCTGTATGGCGGTCACATGCATGAACTGGTCTCTCCCTAAACCTCGCAGTCTGAATTAGCCCCTAGCCCTCCCACGGTGCCCTGTCTCACCGTGTGCATGGCCTTCTGCATCACTTGACGTTTAAGTTCATTCATTACTTGCTGCTAGAACGGAAGCACCCTGAGGGTGTGGATGATTCTGGTTACTGCTGTGTCTCCTGAGCCCAGAGCAGGCCCAGCATGGGGTACAGGACTGGCTATTGATCAGTGGTGAATGCATGGATAAAATGCACCCTGGATTTCCTCGGAGTCAGGGGAACTGGGTGTTGTTGCTCTTCCGTGTTCCAAAGGGAGGCAATGAGCCTTGATGAGATGAAGTGACAGGCCAGATCACTTAGCTGGTTGGTGCCAGCACTGGGGTTTGGACTCGTGCGCATGCACAGGTCAGGTGGGTATGGACGTGCCCTGGTTGCAGCGTGTGAGGGTAGAGACTGGCACGCGTAAGGGCTGTGTATGAGCCGCAGTCACTTTATTGCATGTGGCACGTCGAGATGGAAAGGCTTTGCAGGAATTTTGCTTTATGGGTAATAAAGGCCTTTATGTGCCTATAATGTGGACGTGGGTCCAAAGAGGATTCTGCCCTGCTTTCTACCAAGGGGCTTGGCGGAGACTCCTGTGGGGGCTGGAGCTGCTGGCCCTGCTTTGAGTAGACTAGACCCCAGGGAGGAGGAGATGCTGGCTCTGGGCATGGCCTGGGGCCTGCCTGGGGCAGGTTGGTGTCCATGGGGCAGGGTGGAATGGCAGCATCCCTGGGGCGAAATGTAGGTTTAAGCTGCCTCCATGGGAAATGTGATGTTATGTAGCTCATTAAATCCTACAGGAGCAGCGAGGAGACCTGCTTCCAATTATCAGGATGAAAATTAATGGAATAAAACCTCCAGCCAGGCTGCCTGGTGGTGGATCAGGGAAGGCATGTGCTGCGCGGCCAGGATCGGCCAGGAAGTGCTGGGGCAGTCACATGGGTGAGCCAAGCGAGGAAGCACAGACTGTCTGCAAATGATTGGGCAGGGGCGGGGGTCCTTGCTAATCTTCACAGCGTGGTCCCCTGGACCAGGAGGGAAATGGGGCTGAACAGGCAGCTGGACGAGGCTTGATGTGCGGAGCCCTGGGACGGGAGGAGGCCCCTTGGCACCCTGACCAGCCTCTGGGGCTGAAGGAGAGGTGGGGTTTGCTTTCTTGCGAGGTGATGTGGAACTGTGTGCTGCCCCTGAGCTTTAGACCTGGGGCAAAGCTGGGATGGAATTTGGGCTCCCTTTTGAGCATGTGCCTGAAAGCCTTGTCCTTGGGGGACTCGGTGAATCTCAGGCGCTGTGACAGCAAGGTGGGGAGCCCAGATGAGCTTGGCTCCTGTTTCCTGTGGATCCTGAGGACAGGCTCAGGCCCAGGTGATGATTGTGCCACTGCTGCTACTCCGAGCGGGTGGTGGTGTCTCGAGCTGAGAGTCCCAACTGAGTCCTGGCCCTCCGGGTGGATCAGAGCCCGTTTGTGCAAGGGAGCAGGTCTGGCTCGTGGCTGCCTTTCCTCCAGCCATTCTCTGCAGGTCTTTCCTGTTGGGACTCACTTTCACAAATGCTGCCTGAGTACTGTCTGCCACCATCCAGCCAGTGTGCACTGAAGGGAGTGGGCTGAAAATTTAGCCAGGTCCACAGTCCACTCTCAGGTGGTCTCCCCTGGCTCCCCCTTGGTTTAGGCCAGTAAACACTCAGTTCATATCGATGATCAGTGACAACCTCAGAGACTGATACTGTATCATCTCCATCCTACTGGAAAAGAAGCTGAGGCTCAGAGAGGTGAAGTGACGTCCCCAAGGACGCACCGCCAGGAGGTTGTGAACTGAAACTGTGACTCACATCAGAGCCGGTACTCTGAGGAGCAGCATTCTGCGGCCTTCTTGGGTAGGTGAAGTAGCCTTCCTTTGAGGACTCTCAGGCCTCCCCCTGCAGCATCGCAGGACTTCTCACGTCACTCTTTGCGGTGGTGAGGGTGACATTCTTAGCTTCACTTGGCCAGGGAGGAAACTGCTGGTGGCTTGTCGCACTCACACTTAATTGATGCCCATCTATGGAGCATGGCCCCAGGATGATGGGTGTGTTTGGTTGAACTTGTTAAAGTCCTTGGCTGCCAATAGTGTGTCATGGGGCCTCTTGCCTGGAGTTCCCTTCAGTCTTGGGGAGCTGGTTGTTCTGTGTCCAGAACCTAGGTTCCCTAGGCTCCTGGCTTTCTTTATGGGGCTTCTCTTTGCTGGAGGCTGCCCTTGCTGATGGACCACACAGAGTGTTTGGCTGGCAGGGTCTCATGGGTTAGTGCACGCAGCCCTGGATGGAGCGGGCAGTTGGGAGGCTTGGGGCTCGGTCAGCCAAACTGGACTGTTTCCTCGGATTGTTGTGTTATATTTATTTCCACTAATCTACTTCTCTTGCCTGTTTATACACAGAAAAGATCTAATAAAACGTATCTGAGACTAGAGCAAATGAAGACCATTTTGGAAAGAAGCATAAAAGGAGCGCTGTCTTGGAATACTTAGCTAATCTGAGTTGCCCCCTCAGCTCTGAGGTCCTGCCTTTGAAAGCTCCGTTTCTCCTTCCGTTGCCTGTAAAAGCGAGAGTGCGACTTCTCAATGCTAAGCCGAAGCTGGTGGCCTGCCTCTGGGGTGGGGTTTGCACACATGTGCGGATCGAGAGCAGGAAGCTCTTCCTGGCTGGAGGATGCTGGCACTGTAGCTCTTCCATCTAAGGATCCCTGTGGAAAAGTGGGCTGATTCCACCACTTACGTGCCAGGACCCCGGATGCCGAGGCAGGGGAATGCTGCAATCTAAACATTTACATTCTGAAAAATGGGAAATCATCCACTCAGATATAAATTAGCCAGGGCCTGACGGGTTTATTACATCCTGGAATGCTTTCATGAGGCTTTCAGAGGGGTCCATGTTGCAGGCCCAGGTCTCCAGCTGGGCTTGCCTGTGGCATGCTCCTAGGGAGACCCTGCTGGAAGACACAGGCTGGGAGGACTTGTCCTTAAATTCCTGTGGGCCCTGATTCATGTGTGACATGAACAAGGAAACACAGTGCTGCACCCTGGATGGTGAGGCACCCTGAGCTGTGAGCATCTTAAAGCTGAAGGGGCGAGGTTAGTCCGGGAAAAAACAAGGGAGGAGTCAGACGTGGTGGCCCAAAGAGAGGTGCTTGGATGATCATGGGGCAGGAGAAATGTGCTGAAATGTGTACATTTCATAACATATGCAACAGGACTCTTGTTGAGCAGGAAGAGGGCAAGGAAGGAAGCAAGAAACGAGCAGGAAGGAAGGATCACGTGTCCTTCGGGGTTTTCAGACAAGTCTTGGACCGTAAGTCCCGGAGGCTAGGCTGGGTGTGAAGTCAATAGAAGCTGGCTTAACTCCAGCTCACCAACAGTGGCCTGAACGACACTGAGGGAAAAATCCAGGGAAAGCTAACTGAGTCCCACGCTCAGGACATTGAGGGGGTCTTAGGGAGAGGTGGGGAAAACACACAGACCTAACCATAAACACATAATTGTAATGAGCCAACTTATTTCTCCCTTCTATAATTATATGTACTTCCAAATCTATGTAGGTATCTTAGCTCTAAGTAGAACAGATGCTGAATAAAAGATTGTGGTGGAGTTTGATGTTAATCCTGAGTGATCTTTGACACCAGCTGTCTTTTTCTGTTTCAGAGTAAGAAGCCCACGTTGTATAGGGGGTTTAACTTGGGAGTCTTTATCCCGAGCAGTGGTTCTCAAACCAGCTTGCATCAGAATCACCTGCAAAGCCCGATACAGCAGAGTCCTAGTCCCACCCATCTTTAGAGTTTGATTCATTAGGTCTGGGGTGGGTCCTGGAAATTTGCATTTTTAACAGGTTCCCATGTGCTGCTGCTGCTGTTAACTGGGGAACCACACTTTGAGGAGCACTGGTCTAGACAGAGAGAAGGGTGAGGGCTTTGGTGGAAGATGATGGATTCTATACAGAACTTCCTTGGGTCTGAGAACTTAACATTTATGTCTTTGATGGAATGAAAGAAGACTCATAGATATCCTTGGAATCATTTTTTGTTTTTAGGAAGAAGCCAGAGCCTCCTATATGGTGGGTGGAGCCAGCTTGCTGCCATGCAGAGCAGCAACTGGCTTTGTGGGTCTACAGATTATTTCAGCAGGTATTTCCCAGGGTCCATTCTGTGCCTGGTCCTGTGTGTGACCTGTTGTCAGCATCGGGAAGGACTTGAGCAGAATGTTTTCAGTACAGTTGAATCTAACAAGTGCTTTGCGGGGCGGGTGGGGCACTTCCTTGTGCCCTGTTGGAAGCTGGAGGAGGGATGATGCCGCAGTTGCCATGGGGATGCCAGGGGTCATCCCCTACGCTCTCCCCACTTTGTGCTCGGCTCCACTTTTGGTCCCCAGTAACAGTTCCGGACTCCTCTGGAAGCCAAGGGTTTCCTTTAAAGCCCGTGGGTCACTTTGACACCCAGGTGTGTCTGTGTCCTTTGGGGCCTCCAGCAGACACCTGAGCCTGAATGTCTCTGCCCCTGGGCCTCAGCCCTGCCGCCCCTGCACCTCCAGCCAAGCCCTACTGTGTTCTGACCTCTCACCGTGACCAGGTACCATAGGTCTGTTTTGCATCCGCTTGCCACCATTTTCACTGAATTGTAAACCCAAAGCTGGACTTGAAACCCATGAATGGTTCTTCCTCCTTACAAATAGGCCAACCCCAAAGCCTGAATGAGCACAAGGAAGGGGCCTGCTGCCGTGTAGCTGAGAGACCGCCTGACTCAGAAGGTGAGACAGACCACCTGGGTGCCTGTCACGTGACTCGAGGCACGTCCCTTCTTCCCCTGGTCTGTTTCTCTTCTCTATCAGATGAAGTGTGATAGTGCCTGTCCTGCCTTCTCTCCTCTCGTGGTGATGTCACCACTTTCCCCAAACATGCGCAGATTATTGAGGGTATCAGGGTGACAGGCAGACCTGTAAAACTGTCATGAGGAGGGCAGGTGACCCTCCTGAGGCTGGAGGGTGGGGTGTAGAAGCCCCCTGAGAGAGAGGCAAGGGTTAACTTGGAAGTGTGGCATGGCTGTGAGACACAAACTGAGCACCTAGATTCACGTCCCCCTGGGCAATTTACTAGCCCTAGGAATGGGACCATGACTCTTAGGCTGTTTGAGCTTGTCTCACCTGGAAAAAGGAGATAGGGAAGAGAATGTAGCCTACCGGGTGATGTTACACTCTGTATTAAGATCCAGTGAATGATGCGACATAACAGAGCTTGTTGGAGTGGCTTTAGAGTCAGCCACAGGAGAGTGAGGGAACACCTTTGGATAAAGGAACCCAAACTTCCCGTTCCCCCAAATCATGCCACGCTTGCCATTCACAACTGGCTAGCCTGTGATTACGGGGTAGAGGAAAGTAAAAATGCAAGGAATGTTTATTGAATGAGACTGTGAAGAGGGGAGTTTGGCTCTCCTGGTGCTGGGGTAATTTTTTAATTTAACTTTTATTTTTATCAAAGGAATACATATTCATAGCCAAGCAGTCATAAGCTTATAATGAAAAGCAGCCCACTGCCTCCCACCTCTGATTTCTGCTTTCTGCTTTCTGGAGGTAACTGTTTTTAATTCTTTTAGTTGTTTCTTTTGATAGTTACCATATTTCTAGATAATGTGCTTATATTATCATTTTCTTGATTTTTTGTTTTAGATGTTATTTTTGACTTTCAGTTATACAAGACGGGGGTTAAGTTTCCCCGCATCATTCTCCTTTGATCAAATAGGTGCACATAACTTCCCCTTTCCCCGTCTTTATGAAGCATGGTTGTACCCAGGTTATGATGGCGTTAATGCCCACCATGGTGTAAACATCCATGTAGTATACTGTGGTCATTTTTCTCTGGATTGTCGTTTTGTTTTCTTTGAAATTAGGTATATAGGAACTGACATACTATTTCATTGCTTGACTTTCTATTATCATTTATCCTTTAATTCTCTGATTAAACTCTAAATATTCTCTGAATATATTCAAATGCCCCTGTTAATCTCTGTTTCATTCTTTCCTTCAGTCTGGATAGTGACTCTGTAGGCACCGCTGCTGAGTCCATCCTTCACCTTCACATGGGGACTCTTGCTGGATCACTTGTCTCCTGAGTCCCATGCTTTTTCCTTCTTCCATTTACTCTCTTGCAAGGAGCATACACACCTTCCAGGGCCTTCCTGAGAGGGCTTCCCTGGTAGCTCAGCTGGTAAAGAATCTACCTGCAATGCAGGAGATGCCAGTTCAATTCCTGGGTTGGGAAGTTCCCCTGGAGAAGGGATAGGCTATCCACTCCAGTTTCTTGGGCTTCCTTGGTGGCTCAGACGGTAAAGAATCTACCTGCAATGCAGAAGACCTGGGTTCAATTCCTGGGTTGGGAAGAACCCATGGAGGAGGTCATGGCAACTTACTCCAGTATTTTGCCTGGAAAATTCCATGGACAGAGGAGCCTGGTGGGTACAATCCATGGGGTCGCAAAGAGTCAGATACAACTGAGTGACTAAGCAGACATCTTCCTAAGAAAGGGCACATCGGAGGCAGAAACTTGGAGGCTTTGCATGTCTGAAAATATCTTTGTTTGACTTTTATGCTTGATGAGTAGTTGGGCTGAATATAAAGTTCTAGCTTCTCCTTAGAAACTTGGAGGCACATAATGTTCCATTGTCTTCTACTTCCCATTACTCTGGAGAAGTCAGGTGCCACTCTGTCCCCATCCTTAGAAGGTGAGCTTTTCCACACTACTCCTTCCTTCTCCCCTTGCCCCTGCCCAGAAGCTTTAAGATCCGTCTCTTTGTCACGAGGGCACTGAAGTGCACATTTCTGTCACTTAATGTGAATTTTAAAAAATACATTGTTTTGGGCACTAGATGAATGCTTTTAAATTTAGAAACCCTAGCTATAGGGATTTGCCTGATATGATTTATTTGATAAAAGTTTCCATCCATTTTCTCCTTCTGGAACTCTTTTTTCTTTTTTTAAAATATTGAACCTCTTTAACTGATCCACTGATTAACATTTTCTCCTTATTTCCACCATTTTATTGTTTTACATTCTAGAGCAGCTGTTCTCAGACCTTTTGGTCTCAGATTCCTTTTTAGTTTCAGGATCTATTTATACTCTTAAAGATCACTGAGAATCACAAAGACCTTTTATTTATGTAGACTATACCTATATTTACCATTAGAAATTAAAACAGAAGTTTAAAATTATTAATTCATTTAAATAAACTCAGTACATGTTAGCATAACTAGCATAATTTATGAAAATATCAATGCATTTTTCAAAGCAAAAAATTAGTGAAAAGAGTGACATTGTTTTATAGGAGCAAGTCTGATTTCATTTAGATGTGTACTTGGAAGAGAGAAGAATATTCCTAATTGCCCTTTCAGATAATTATGGATATCTTCTTTAATATTACAATAGAACTCTACCATGATAAGTTCTCAAAAGTTAGTTTCAATGTGGAATCTGAAAACTTATCAGTAAACATTTTTTTTCTGTTACGTTAAAAATCCTTTGCTCTATCTTGTACATGGAGTGGATATTACCTATGCCTGATTTTGTAACCTCATTTATTGATCATTTGGCAAATACAAGTGCACTCATCTCCCATGCCAGTAAGGTCATGCTTAAAATCTTGCATGCTAGGCTTCAGCATTACACAAACCAAGAACTTCTGGATGTCCAAGCTGGGTTTAGAAAAGGAAGAGGAACTAGAGATCAAATTGCCAACATTCACTGGATTATAGAGAAAGCCAGGGAATTTCAGAGAAACGTCTGTCTCCATTTCATCAGTTACGCTAAAGCCTTTGACTGTGTGGATCACGACAAACTGTGGAAAGCTTAGAGAGATAGGAATACCAGGCCATCTTACCTGTCTCCTGAGAAACCTGTATGTGGGTCAATGAGCAACAGTTAGAAGCCTGTATGGAAAACTGATTGGTTCAAGGTTGAGAAAGGAGTACGACAGGGCTGTCTGCTGCCACCCTGTTTGTTTAACCTATATGGTGAGCACATCATGAGAAATGCTGGGCTGGATGAGTTACAAGCTGGAATCAAGATAGGTGGGAGAAACATCAACAATCTCAGATACACGGATGACACCACTCTAATGGCAGAAAGCAAAGAGGAACTAAAGAGCCTCTTGATGAGGGTGAAGAAGAGCCAGCTTAAGACTAAATATTAAAAAAGCTAAGATCATGGCATCTGGTCTCATTACTGAATGGCAAATCGAAGGCGAAAAGGTAGAAGTAGTGACAGATTTCCTCTTCTTGGGCTCCAAAATCACTGTAGATGGTGACCACAGCCATGAAATCAGAAGATGATTGCTTCTTGGCAAGAAAATGATGACAAACCTAGACAGTGTGTTGAAAAGCAGAGACATTTTTCTGCCGACAAAGGTCCATATAGTCAAGGCTATGATCTTCCCAGTGGTCACATATGGTTGTGGGAGCTGGACCATATAGGCAGATGGTCTGAGAAAGAAGGCAGAATGTCAAAGAATTGATGTCTTCAAACTGTGGTGTTGGAGAAGACTCTTGAGAGTCCCTTGGACAGCAAGGAGATCAAACCAGTGAATCTTAAGGGAGTTCAACCCTGAATATTCCCTGGAAGAACTGTTGCTGAAGTTGAAGCTCCAGTATTTTGGTCATCTGATGTGCAAAGACGACTCATTGGAAAAGTCTCTAATGCTGGGAAAGATTGAGGGCAGAAGGAGATGAGGGCATCAGAAGATGAGATGACTGAATGGCATCACCTATGCGATGAATATGAATTTGGGCAAACTCTAGGAGATGGTGAGGACAGGGAGGCCTGGTGTGCTACATTCCATAGAGTCACAAAGAGTCAGACATGACTGGGTGACTGAACAAAAGCGCACTGAGTTACAGAGATCTTTGAAATGTTGACACATTTCTTTATACAATATCACATAACTCAATTTGTGAATATCACTGATCTCAACAGAAGAGTGTGCTCTCAAGATGATGGTATTAGATGAGTTTCCTAAGATTCTAATTTTGCTTGAAAGCTCAGATTTTATTGTAACTAACAAGTATTACCAGGTATGTTCCTCAAATTGGAAGGTTTCCTTTGTTAATTTTTGAGAGAAGATTTGCTGATGTGGAGTTTTTACTTTGAGTGTGTGACAGTGAAGAATAGTGACTACTTGTGCAGTTGGCTGCCACCCCCTGATTTCTGTTAAGACCCAGAAGTTTTACCCACAATTGCTCTGGCACCATGTGTAATGTGTAAATGTGTAATGTCAGTGTAAATGTCAGCTCAGTGGAAAAGGTGAATAATGACTTAGTAGTATTGCAAAACTGGAGAAGGAAATGGCAACCCACTCCAGTGTTCTTGCTGGAGAATCCCAGGGACGGGGGAGCCTGGTGGGCTGCCGTCCATGGGGTCGCACAGAGTCGGACACGACTGAAGCGACTTAGCAGCAGCAGCAGCAGTATTGCAAAATAATTTTGGTTTCGTTGACCCCATGAAAGGGCTTCAGGAATCCTTAAGTGTGAGGACCACACTTTGAGAACTGCTATTTTAAATTATGTCTTCAACTTTATCATACAAATATTTATTGGGTTTTGTTTATTCTTGTTTTCCTTTTTTAAAATTTCTTAGAGCTCTTGCTTTGCACTTCTTTGTATTGATAGTTTTCAATTTTTACTTTTTATGTGGTTTATGTTCTCTTATTTCACTGAAGGTATTAGTTGTATTTTTCTCTGGAGTTTTCTTTTGCTCTTTATATTGTATCTTTTCTCTGGGTTACTTTTGTTTCCTTTTGGTTCTCCTGTCTTTTTTGGTGGAGGCTGGTGATTCTTGACTCATATTTAAAATGAGGTGCCAACATGTTGGTTGGAAGTCCTCTGGGCATGGAGACCCTCAAATACTGGTATTTTGGGGAGTTTTTCCCTGGGCTGATTAGTTTCAAGGTGGGGGGAATATTACAGCCTGACACATGTAACTCTTGGAGCCCAAAGGAGAAAAGGCACTGGGGGATTGGACTGCTTTGTATATTGATTTTCACAGAATCCCGTTTGAGGATGGAACCTTACCACTTTCATCAGTTTTTGCTTTGTGTCATTGAATTCAGAGGGTAGAGCTACCATTTTCTGAACGTTTGGAAGAGAAATAATTGGATGGGTGATGAGGATCAAGGAGGGCACATCTAACTGCCCCCTTTAAAGACTCTTAACTATCTGTCTTCTTTCAGAGACACCATCACCCCTAACTCGCTTGCCTTTCCGAGGTTCAGTCTACAGTAGCTTACTTCTGAAGGCTGGTCCGAACAGCCTTAGCTTAGTATTAGCTTAGCACAGTTTCCAGCAGACTGTGGAATACTGCAGCCTTTGTCTGCATCACACATCCATTTGCTTTCTGGCTTCCAAAATAGTTTTGACATCTTTCTTCTGTTATTTTCTTTTCTCTTGGTCCTTTTGGATTGAGGCAATAAAATACCTTACTTTGTGTTAGGCAATGCGGGGGACACTGTACGGAGGCTCCATTTATTCTCTCCTCCTGGTGCTCATGTCTTCTTCCATCCCCCTGCCTTCAGTGTGATTGGGACATGTGACTTCCTTCTAACTAACGGAATGTGGCAAAGGTGGCGGGATGTCACGTCCATATCTTACACAGGACTGTAGCATCAGCCTTGCTTGAAGGTTCTCTCCCTCGCTGGCTTTGATGAAGCATTGTGGGAGGCCCACATGGCAGGGCTCTGAGGGCAGTCTGCACCCACAAGCAGCTAGGAAATGAGGCTGGCCCCTGGCTGCAGGTCAGCAAGAAAGCCCCAGGCCAGCAGGCTGCAAGGAGCTGAATTATGTCAAAAGCCACAGAAGACTGGAAGAGATCAGTCCTTCCCCATATGAGCCTTGAGATGAGATTGCAGCCCCAGTGGACACGTTTTTGTAGCTGTGGGGGTTACGTACCACAGTAACAGTAACTAATGGAGGCAGTCTTCAAACTGCTATGTTGAACTGGGCATTTAGCTCCTGTGCTTTGGCCTCCTGGGCTGGTAGCCAGGAGTAGCTGAGTAGCCCGCCTCTAGGGCTGCAGGTCAGGATGCTGTCACCTAAAGACTCCATGTACATTTCCTGGTGGTTATAGGATTCAGAAGACTGGACAGGAGGGTCTCAGAGATTCAGAAGGAAGCTCCTTCCTCCTCTTGTGGGCTCATCCTTCCTGCACTGTGGGGTTGCAGAGGTTTTGTACCCAACTCATGGACTATGCATTCCCTGTTGTCGAGCTTGGAAGGGGTCTGCAGCCCAGCTCTCTGTGATCTTCCGAGCTGGTGGTCATGGAATGCTTTGCAAAATTTAACTTGAAACGCTGGAATTTAAGTTCCACCTGTGGATTAACAAAGCACTGTGAAATCCAGGATGGGCTACTCTGTGAATGTCGCAGAGTGGGTCTGAGGACTAAAGCGGAGTTGTGGCAGGAACTTAGCCAGGAGCCTGAGCCTGGCTGCTCATCTTTGCTTGGTTCTTACCAGCTGGGTCATCTTGTACACATGACTTAACCTTTCTGCCCTCAGTTTCTTCGCCACTAAATCACTCAGTCCTTCACCCAATCTTTAATGAGTGCTGATTGTGTCAGACCCTGTGCCGGCTGCCAGATCTCCAGAGAATGTGATGTGGTTTTTGCTGTTAGGGAGCTTCATTGGAGGTGGGATAGAGGGGCCCCCAGTAGACAGGAGAGCAGAGCTTGTAAACAGGGGAGGGAGGGCGCTGCAGACACATTTTTTAAAAAAATCTTTTCATTTTAAATTGGGGTACAGCTGATTAACAATGTGATAGATTCGGGTGAACAAGCTGCAGACACATTTGTTTGGTTCATCCAGTGTTTTGTTAGTATTAGTTGCTGAAATTTAAAAATTGAGGACTTTGACCTTTAAATTTGGATTTCAGACTTTTCTTGAGAAATAAGAAGATATGGAAATAGTTACCAAAAACTCCCTTCTTTAAATGGGTAAGGACCCATGCCTCTGTTTAGAGAGAGAGAAAGAGGGCTGGGAGGACTGTCTTTTCAGGAAAACGAGAGAGAATGCAGGTAGGATCTGTCTTCTCCGGTTGAGGTGCCGCCTGGGGGCTCCTGAGTTTGTGACCCCTGCCACTCAGGATGCAAATGCTGAATGGGGACAGAGGATCCAGAGGAGGAAGGGCATGCTGAGGTCCAGGTCATAGGTGCCCCCTCTACCTCTTACAGCTGTTATAAGGAGCAGGGGGGCTGGCCGACACCAGTGGAAGCCTCTCAGTCCTTTGTAGCAGACAGGTCATTCATGGATCAGTATCGAGGGCCAGGCATTCATTGGCGAGTTGTTTCACACCACAATCTACATCCTTTGCATGGCTCCTTGAGTGCAGGAGGGCTTGCCTGGTGGCTCAGATGGTAAAGAATCTGCCTGCAATACAGGAGACCTGGGTTCAATCCCTGGGTTGGGAAGATCCCCTAGAGAAGGGAACAACAACCCACTCCAGTATTCTTGCCTGGAGAATTCCATGGACAGAGGAGCCTGGCTGGCTACTGTCCATGGGGTCGCAAAGAATTGGACACGACTGAGTGATTTTCACTTTACTTCACATGAGTGCAGGAATTACGTCTGAACGCGACCAGAATATGGCTATGAAAATGGTTGTGGGGTCCAGGTGGCAGTTATCTTCCTCCCTCAAACTTCCTGGCCAAACACCAGTTCCCTCTAGGACGTGGTATCTGCCCCCTCTGTCTCAGCCACCGTGACTGTGGCCATCTTGTAGCCCCAGGAACCTCATCGTCCTGTGGGGCCCTTGGGGACTGCCTCTTCGTGGAGGGTCCTGTCAAAGGAGATGCTCAGGAATGGCATCCTGGTGGGCCTGAGCTGACTGAGTGCCCCCACCTTAGGCCCGCCTGAGGCAGCTCTGGGGAGGGCCGGGGAGCCTGGCCACTTATCTCACACCATTAGGCTTTGGGCAGTGCTGCTTGCAGACAAAGGCTCGAGGAGGATTAGGGGTAATTACCAGGCCGGCTCTTTATTCCCAAGGTTTAATGGGCCCAGCCACTGTAATTGTACCTGCGGGTTTCAGGCTGCTCCCTCCCATCCAAAGGCCAGGCCTTGGGCTGCAGCGTGCAGACCAGAGGGCAGACCCTGCTGCTTGCCCACCTGCCCACCTAGTGCTGGTGGTAACCGGAGTGTCCAGTGGCTACAGGTAAATTCAGTGTGGTGTGGCTTGGCAAGGCTGAGGAGCAGAGTTCATCGTGGAGAAAGTGGGGAGCCCATTGTGTGCTAGGGACCTTCTCATGGGGGCCACAAGGGCTGCCCTACGTTCTCAGGACCTGAGTGACTCTAGAAATCTCTGTCCATGTTGTGGGGGTTCTCTGTGGCCTATGGGTGCTGCAAGTGTCTCCAGAAAGGCTGGACATTCTGGAAGACAGCGCGGTTGAGGACCTTAGCCTTGTAAGGTGGGGCCAGCCTTAGAGATGGGCTTTGGCTCTGGGTGGCTTTTGTGGAGGAGGGAGACCGGCCTTTGCACCCTGGGTGCTCTAGGGGACAGGGCCACTCAGACAGTCCTGGCTGTGGCTGTGGGCACAGGCTGGAGGCCCTAGGATCCTAGCTGACGGAGCTCACGTCAAAGCCAAGGGGGAACCACTCTCTCGTCTGGGGAATCCCTGTACGGTCCCTCTCCCCCTGGGAGCCTTTGCAAGGAGAGTTCAGCAGAGGGCATTTGAAAATTCAAGCTATGCATCCTTTTAATCCTTTCAGGGAGCCTGTAAGGTGATATTGATGGCGATGTTTTTATTTCTTAGAATTATTTTTCCAGTCATTCAGGTGAACTCAGAGTACCATATCGGTTTTCCACCTTAAGTAAGAGGATTAAAAACATTGCATAATGCAGGACCTGAGTTAAGTGCTCCAGCCCCAGCGCCTTGTCACATCGTGTAATTGGGAGTAATTGCTGGTGTGGGGTTGGAGAAAGATGCTCATATGGGGGTTGGGGGTAGGGCTGGGGGCCTGGTTTGAACCATTGTTACTGGAGGCAGAGCAGGCTGAGTCAGGGGGCTCCTTCACTCGGACAGGTGTGTCCTGGGCATCATCTGAGGGGAACGTGGGGTTGCTTTGAGGGTGCTGCAGGTGTTGAGGGAGATGGGGGCAAAGCTGACTCTCTGGGGACAGCAAGGCTTGATGTCATGGACTTCTTGGGTCCTTCTACTCTCTGGATGTCCCTGCTTCACTCTTGGGACAGGGGATCTAACCATGACCCTCAGTCTCTCTGAGCTGCCTCCTGCAATAGCTTTGGTTAGGTGAGACTGAAGTTCTCTGCTGGGCAGGCTGTAGGGTAGTTGGTTTGGGAAGCTTCCCTTCCAAGGGCTGTAGATTCTCCAACCAGCATTCCTCAAATTCAAACTGGAGTGTGCCCTGGATCTTATGCAGTCCATCTGCCTTGCCACAGCTGCACAAATGCCCTTCATACCACACTCTTGCTCATCAGTGAGAGCCTGGGGCAGAGGGAGGGAGACCCCAGCCCTGCAGAAGTGATGGGTCACGTAACACTGGAAGCGTCTTGGGAACGCTGGGTGGTGGCCACAGGGCAAGCTGCTCCCACGTCTTCTCCCTGCCCAGTCACCGTCCGGCCACAGATGTCACCTGCTTTCCCGAGTTTGGATGCCTGCTTCCTGGGGTGGGTGGTTTGAGGTGGGGAAGTAAGAAGGAACGTGACTCTTCTTCAGGAGTTTGTGGCTGAGTGGTTTGTGGAGGCTCCCTGGGGGAATAGGAAGAGGGAGAGAGAGGTGAGGCCTGGTTGGGAACAGTGGCACGTCTCCCGGATTCTCTGTGCTTCCAGGAGTGCAGGGCTGGGAAGGGAGAGGTGGTCTCGACTCCCTCCCCTAGACTCCCCTCAATCCTACCTCATGTTCTCAGTCGTCACTGTCCCCAGGGAGGGAGGAGAGATTCGGCCCCAGCACAGCCATGGCCCTCTCAATACCCACACTTGTTTTCAGTCGAGGGTCCTCTTGGGAACAGAAACAGCAGCTCACGAGGATGGACAGGAAGCAGAGACTAAGGATGTTGTCCGTCTGTTGCACTTCAGAGCAGGTCTTAAGTACCTGTCCCCGCTCACCTGGTGCTAAGCCCCGCGTGGCTCTGTGCTCCCAGGTCAGCTATTGCAGGCAGCCATCTATAGGCCCAGCACACACAATGGCCCAGCAGATGTTGCTCTCAAGGTCTCATACTCCTCCCCAGGGACTCAGAGAGGCACCCCTGCTCTTCAGGAGCTTGCTAGTCAGTGGGGAGAGGGTTCAGTTCAGTTCAGTCACTCAGTCACGTCTGTCTCTTTGCGACCCCATGAACCGCAGCACGCCAGGCCTCCCTGTCCATCACCATCTCCCAGAGTTTACCCAAACTCACGTCCATTGAGTCGGTGATGCCATCCAACCATCTCATCCTCTGTCGTCCCCTTCTCCTCCTGCCCTCAATCTTTCCCGGCATCAGGGTCTTTTCAAATGAGTCATCTCTTTGCATCAGGTGGCCAAAGTATTGGAGTTTCAGCTTCAACTTCAGTCCTTCCAATGAACACCCAGGACTGATCTCCTTTAGGATGGACTGGTTGGATCTCCTTGCAGTCCAAGGGACTCTCAAGAGTCTTCTCCAACACCACAGTTCAAAAGCATCAATTCTTCAGCGCTCAGCTTTCTTCACAGTCCAACTCTCACATCCATACATGACCACTGGAAAAACCATAGCCTTGACTAGACGGACCTTTGTTGGCTAAGTAATGTCTCTGCTTTTGAATATGCTATCTAGGTTGGTCATAACTTTCCTTCCAAGGAGCAAGCACCTTTTAATTTCATGGCTGCAGTCACCATCTGCAGTGATTTTGAAGCCCCCCAAAATAGTCAGCCACTGTTTCCACTATTTCCCCATCTATTTCCCATGAAGTGATTGGACCGGATGCCATGATCTTAGTTTTCTGAATGTTGAGCTTTAAGCCAACTTTTTCACTCTCCTCTTTCACTTTCATCAAGAGGCTCTTTAGTTCTTCTTCACTTTCTGCCATAAGGGTGGTGTCATCTGCATATCTGAAGTTATTGATATTTCTCCCAGCAATCTTGATTCCAGCTTGTGCTTCTTCCAGCCCAGTGTTTCTCATGATGTACTCTGCATATAAGTTAAATAAGCAGGGTGACAATATACAGCCTTGATGTACTCCTTTTCCTATTTGGAACCAGTCTGTTGTTCCATGTCCATTTCTAACTGTTGCTTCCTGACCTGCATACAGGTTTCTCAAGAGGCAGGTCAGGTGGTCTGGTATTCCCATCCCTTTCAGAATTTCCCACAGTTTATTGTGATCCACACAGTCAAAGATTTTGGCATAGTCAATAAAGCAGAAATAGATGTTTTTCTGGAACTCTCTTGCTTTTTCAATGTTGGCAATCTGATCTGTGGTTCCTCTTGCCTTTTCTAAAACCAGCTTCAACATCTGGAAGTTCACGGTTCACGTATTGCCGAAGCCTGGCTTGGAGAATTTTGAGCATTACTTTACTAGCGTGTGAGATGAGTGCAATTGTGTGGTAGTTTGAGCATTCTTTGGCGTTGCCTTTCTTTGGGATTGGAATGAAAACTGACCTTTTCCAGTCCTGTGACCACTGCTGAGTTTTCCAAATTTGCTGACATATTGAGTACAGCACTTTCACAGCATCATCTTTTAGGATTTGAACTAGCTCAACTGGAATTCCATCACCTCCGCTAGATTTGTTTGTAGTGATGCTTCCTAAGGCCCACTTGACTTCACATTCCAGGATGTCTGGCTCTAGGTGAGTGATCATCGTGATTATCTGGGTCGTAAAGATCTTTTTTGTACAGTTCTTCTGTGTATTCTTGCCACCTCTTCTTAATATCTTCTGCTTCTGTTAGGTCCATACCATTTCTGTCCTTTATTGAGCCCATCTTTGCATGAAATGTTTCGTTGGTATCTCTAATTTTCATGAAGAGATCTCTAGTCTTTCCCATTCCATTGTTTTCCTCTATTTCTTTGCATTGACCGCTGAGGAAGGCTTTTTTATCTCTCCTTGCTATTATTTGGAACTCTGCATTCAAATGGGTATATCTTTCCTTGAGAGTACACGTACCTGAACCCCCTCCTGAGGTGGAACAGGCTGGGGTCTTCAAGACCACTGCTCTAGTCTACTGCAAACCCTTCCTTTACAGGTGGAGCGCCTGCAGCACAGAGGACAGGTGCAGAGCCACAGGCCACCCAGTGACTGAGTCAGAGCTCGGGCTCATGGCTCCCAAGTAGATGCCCCAGGATGGATGATGTGATGGTGTGGCTGACTGGGCACCAAAGATACTTCAGGAAACATCCATCTGGGTCTGTTGCTGAGGACAGGCTAAAATGGAGAGTGTGTGGAGGGGGAGGAAGATGGGACAGAGAGAGGGAGAAAGAATATGTGTGAATGTATGTGGTTGTGTACCCTGATCCATTTGCTGATGCCATGTACATTTCTGGACCTGTGGTCATGTTTTTTTCTGGGCCCAAGATGGTTAGGGAAGGAAGAAGGGACCCTTGGATTCTAAGGCCCCCAAGTTAGATGGTTCTTGGCTGGATTCTGCAATTTTCTGAGTTCTTCTTGTTGTCTTCCCTGTATCTTGTCCCTTAGATCAGAAACCCCCACGGGAATGAAGCCCCCTGATGTATAACCTGGAATTCCCCAAAGGAGAACATCTCAATTGTCTTTGGTGGTGTGACCCATTTTTATAAGTGAAATTGAACTGTCTGTTTAAAATTGAGATTCTGCTGAAGAAAGTTGCATTGATTAAAATGGAGATAAGGGACCAGCACCTTATCCTTCTTTCCTTTTACTTGGTTTGATGGTTCCCCAGGTAACACCATGCAACTCTAGGGCTCTTTGAAAAATGCTTTCTAAGCCACTTTCCCAGGCAAGGTGAAGGGGTGAAACTGGACTCTGAAATCAAGTTGCCTGATTCGTTCTTTGGCATCTGCCACTTGCCGGCTGTTGCGACCTTGGGCATGTTTCTTAATCTCTCTAAGTCCCCTTTCCTCATCTGTAAAATGGGCACAGTAAGATTATACTCAAATTTGTTATGTGGATTAAATTAGTTAATCCACGTAGAGTATTCAAAACAATGACCAGCACATATACTGAAAAAGTTAGCAGTTATTAAATGTGAATTCTTGAGCTTACATAAGTCCCGAGCATCCAAAGAAATTCACTCTAGCGGTGAGAAGTGAAGCCATGACAGGTGTTGGGAGAGAGGTTTTCAGGTGGAGAGAGGGCCTGCCTTCAAACCCTCAGGGTTGCCTGCAGGTCAGACCAGCCCTGGTCTTGTGGGTATTGACCGTGTTTGCAGGTGAGTCACAGTGGAGACCTGCCTCTTTCCCCTGACTCTGCTTGCATAGAAGTTGAGCAGGATTAATCAGGGTGTTGAATTGTGTCATTCTCCTGCCTCCACCTGGGGCGGGAGGGTTGACGGGCTCTCTGCTTGGGCTGTGCTGCCAGAGGTGGTGAGAGGAGGGAGTGGTGGCCCAGCTGGGAGACCTGCATGCGTAGAGCAACTGTGACTGATGTAAGGTTAGATCTGAGAACCTCCCTAAGGAGGGGACCCTGGCTCCTTGTCCCCCAACCTCCCCCCCCCACTTCCTCTGTAGGAGGAACTGAACAATTATAATACGGTATCACCATTATTAGGGCCTCCCTTTCCTCACTCTTGGAGCTCCAGGGCAGGTCCTTGTATCCCCATCCTAAGGTGGGGTGCCTGAGGCCCAGAGAGGTGAAGCTGCTTGCGTGGCTGACTCAGGGTCAGAGCCCATGGTCTCCTGACTGTGCTGAGGCCTCACAGATCTGCCTCAGGGGGCCAGAGGGCTGGAGGCAGGCACACCCTGGGAGTGTCCCAGCTGCTCTGTTTCCAGTGGAAGGGCCTCCTCCGTCTGTCTCCACTGCACCGGGAGCTCCTCTGGTCCCATGCTCAGCGAGCACCAGGAGAAGTTCACTGAACAAGGCGACAGCGTTGGGAGGTATTCCTCAAACGTGATGGAACTGCTTCATGGACATGCAGCCCGGGTCATGACTGAGCTGCACAACCGGTAGAGCCGTGTGTCCTGTCACAGTGTGTGAATGGTTGAATGTCCATCAGGGTAGACGGTAAAGATGAGTGCTGCTGACTGAGACACCTTACCACGGGACCTGCCGCCGCTACACCCAAGGCACCCACGCCAGCCCTGGAAGATCTTGCCCTACCTTGCGGCTGTAGGCCGTCAGCTTTGTTTGTTTTTGGTCCCTCTGTCCCAGGGAAGAAATTCTGACTTAGAAAGCATCTGGCCTTCCAGAATGTTCCTCACTGCATCTGCACAGCAGATTACTATCTCCGTCCACCTCTGGGTAGTGTTCTTGGTGTCAGCCTGGTATTCTGAGTACGGTGGGCTGGGGCGTGTGCCCTCTGAAGAGGGTCAGAGGGTCAGTGGCCACATTCTGTAGCTTTCCACATGCCTTTTCTGCAGTTTGCTGTGGGAGCTACCAGGGCAATGGCTCTTTGCTATGAGAAAGAAAGCCACTTAAGCGTCTCTGGGCCTGGGCCTCTTGTAGACTTATTTCACATGTGTATACTGGGATCATGGGTCAAGGCTGGGCACTCTGGGCAGGTCAGAGGCCTTCTTGAGCAACGCTTTTTGCTTAACTGGTAGAGCATCTTGGAGGGAGGAGGAGAGCATGGGCTGACTTCACTTGATGGGTGAAGCTGAGGTTCTAGGCACCTGAAGGCTTTTTAGAATTACAGTATCAGGATGGCAAGAGCATGATGTATTCATTCACTGGGTGCCGCTGTGTGCCAGCCACTGTGCTAGACACAGGGACTCTGGGCCTGAGCAGCCACATCTATGACCAAGTGTGAGCCGCCTCCTGCTGGCAGCGTTCTCCCGGGACAGGTCCCTGCCCCGTGCCAGCCCCTCCTTCTGACAGGCTGTAGAGCAGGGCCCCTGGAGCCAGCCCCCAAGGTCATGAAGACAGTGGGGACTGGTTGGCACATGCCAGAGTTCTAGGTGTCAACGCATCCAAATCAGATTTGGTTTTATCTTGAAAAAGTTTCAAAATTGAATGGGATTTCAAAATACTTCTTTCATAGGTGTTTCAAAATTAGAAGACCCAAAACCCTATACTGTCAACCTGTATGTCCCAGGTTAGGCCAGGATGCTGCTTGGCTCCTCAGCCCTGCCCCGCTCCCCAGCCTCTTGCTACAGCTCCGTGGGATGGAGCTTCAGGGATGGAGTCTTGCCTATCCTGGTGAAGGATCACTGGGTGCATGGAACAGTGTGCCATGAGAAAGAGCCCAAGGCGTAGTGCTGCAGTGCCCTTTGGTGGGGGTGGGGACACTGGCCTTGGAGCCAGCCAGGCCTTGGACTTCGGTTCCCACCTGGCTGACTACTCCTGGAGAAAGCCCTTCTCCCGCAGGTCTCAGTCTCTGAGCAGTTGTGGTGATGGTGACTTACGCCAAGAGGGCTCCACGGGGCTCTGGGTCCAGGCTGCGTGTCCTCACATGGCGCTGTGCGCTGTCTTCCAGTCCATTAAGCCATTGCTCTTTCCAGGCTGCACCTGGCTAAAGCGGAACAAGCTCGCTCCCCGGCGAGCCTGCCCGCCTTGCCCACTCCAGCACACTGTGCTGTCCTGTCCCCAGGTCCCCGCTGACCCATTCTCTGGGGATATGCCCTACCGTGCCACAATCTGTGTGTGTGTGTTTCCCCATCGAGACTGGGAGCTCACTAGTAATGGACCTCAGCTCCCTTTCCGTCTCGTATCTTTCCCATGGCCTTGGCGGTGGTATGTGGGTTGTTCGGAGACTACAAACAGGACACAACTCATCAGGATCACAGTGGCCTATGGAGAGGAATTTCCCATGGATCATATATTTTCCTGGTGTTCTAATAGCTTTCCTCTGGACTCCACATGAAGTGCATTTCAGGAATCGGTGTCATGCTCTGGCAATTGGTTGGTTTTTTTCCACCCATGGATGGTCATGGGGCAGCTGTCCTCTATCCTGAGGTCCACGGGGACCAATGAAGGGCAGGAAGTGGATGGAGGCCTGGGGAGCCCACTGCCTGGTTTCCCATCGTGCCCATTGTTCCCCAGTCTTTCCCAGAGACAGGTTGGGGTGGGTCTGAAAGGGAAGGAGGTAGCTGGGCCAGTGCTATGGTTTCAGCCTGCTGGCTGGGCCCGCGAATGCAAGGATTATGGAGACGCGGCCCCTTTCTTCCCTGCTGGAAATGGGCCCCAGAGAGCTACCACTGGCCTCCCTCTGTTGGGAGGGCAGGAGGAAGCATGCACCACAGATTCTGTGAAGTCTGCAGGTTTCACTCAGTTGGGATTTGTCATCTGGCAACCAGTCAAGTATCTGCCATACCTGTCCGTGTCAGCTGCAGCCTCCACAGCCAATCCTCATGATGAAGTATCCAGTCAAGTTTTGGCAATTCCGAAGGTGTGGCAATCTTGGTTCTTGCAAGGGGCCAGTGGGGAGCATTGCGACAGAGGCCCTTGTGCCGGGCCTGCAGGCTGCCCCAGGAGGGCGGCGGAGGGCACCCTTGACAGTTGACATCTGTGTCAACAGCGCCCAGTGACACACCGGGGGAGGACGAGCCTGCGCTTGGCAGGCCAACAATGGGCTGATTGACGAAATGAACTTTTCCCTCAAAGGCCCCACCACTGCCAGGGGTGCCTGGGCTGAGTGGTCTGCCTGCTGCCCCTGGGGGCCTCCCCTGGCAGGCTCAGAGCAGGGGGCGGGAGTGGGTATTGGTCCCTGCTGTGGTCACGACATGTCCATGAGCCTCTGGGAGCTGGCTGTGGGGTGAGGGCAGGCTGGCGGCTTCTTGGCGTGCAGGAACAAAGGCCTGGTGGCGACGAATGCTGTATGGGTGGGAGTGGCTGGGCGCTGGGTTTGTGATGTATCCACCATGCCTCCCACCTGGCGTGGGGAGGGAGGAGCTTCTTGGGCTGCTGGGAGTCATATTTGTCCTCCCACAGCAAGTGGCTCATTCTGGGGGGAGTGTTCCAAGTGCTCCCCTGAAAGCTTAGCCACACTGCACTTCTAAGCTCAGTTCAGCATTGTGGTTGAAAATCTTGGCTCTTCTTCTTCCCCATGCCCCATCTTCTTTTCCTACACACACACACACACACACACACACACACACACACACACACACACACACACACACTCGTACACACAGTTACACACACTCACAGACACACACACACAATCACACAATAAACACATGCAATCACATAGTCACACACACACAGGCACACACATTCGCACATACTCACAGATACACATTCACATGCACTCACACATACACACACACACACACACTCTCATACACACTCAAACACACACACGCACGCTGCCTTGCCTGCTGAGGCTGCAGGACTCATGTCAGTTGGGAGGTCAGGTGGCCCAAGGCCATGGTGCTGGGAGACTCTCTATATAGATGTGGACGTTGGAGCCTAGGTAGCCTCAGGTGATGAGACCCCAGTTGACTTTGCCAAGTCCACCTACTGTTTTCCCCTTTTTTCTAAATCTTCAGACTTAAGTTACTCAACAGTCCCCACAAGACAGGCCACTGCCCCTCATGGGGTCCCAGGCATGTGCTCTTCCTGAGGGCGTTTGTGCCTGCTGGGTGTGGATCTCAGGATTGGGTGTACCCAGACAGCGAAGGGAGAAAGGTCATTTCAGAGCTGAGGAGGAGAATAGACGGATCTTCCAAGGCCCAAGTTTGTCCATTTCACTTTCTGTTGAAACCTTCAAAGCCTCCTTCAGTGGTAACTTTCAGTCAGTATTCTCAGGATAGAGACCCAAAAGCCAGTCAGGGTCCCTCCTTCACTCATCCTGGTTCTTTAACATCAACTCTGCTCCGCTGCTTGTTCTCCTCCCATAGTATCTGACATTCAGAGGCCTTATGGTGGGATAAAGCATGGAGCCCACTGGCTCTTTCCTCTTTCCTTTCTCTCCTGCCCTTTCCACCTAGTTAACTCTATGGAATTTTCCAGGTGAGAGTACTGGAGTGTGTTGCCATTTCCTTCTCCAGAGGATCTTCCCGACTCGGGTATCGAACCCAGGTCTCCTGCATTGCAGGCAGATGCTTTACCCTCTGAGCCACCAGAGAAGCCCTTTCACCTAGTTAACTCCTGTCAATCCTTCAGTTTTTTTAGCATTTTTCCTTGTAAATATTTTCCATCTTGTTTTTTAAAAATATTTTTAATAAATTGTAATCATAATTGTTTAATAGATTGTGAGAGAATTCTACCACGTGGAGTGTCTTTTCTGACTCTGTTTCAGTTGTCTGGTTCATGGTGTCTTATTTCCTTATGTGGCTGAGTAGTTTTGACCATGTGCTGATCATTTATATTGAAAAAAATATTTTAGGGTCAATTCTTTTAGGGAAGCTTTTCATTTGTTTCTGCTGGGGTTTGAGGGTACTACCGGTTAATTCAAACTTGAGATTCCTTGAACTCTCAGGTTATTTGAAACATAAGCGTCAGGACCCCAAGAGGGCTGGTTTATTTCCATTTCATCCTGACTGAAGCTCTTTAGAGATTCAGCTTACTGTACGTGGGGAGTTAAATACCCGCCACCCACGCCACGGGTGAGCACTGGACTTTGACTTTTGTCCCTCTTCCTAGGAGGCCACCACAGTTATAGTTCAACTTTGCTTCTTCTAGAACAGAAAATGATCTCTGGGCAAAAGTAGCTTTGAATATTGGGCTTGTCTCTCTATGTCCTTTCCTTTTTTGTAGATTTTGGCCTGGTAGTTCTTCACTGTTCTTTTGAGAAGATTAAAAATATTTTATTCAGGGTTTTTATTTTGCTTTATTAATTTTACCTTGTCAATTAATGAGGTGTAATTGGTGTACAGTATTATATTAGTTTTAGACACACAACTTAATGATTTGATATTTGTATATATTGCAAAATGAACACTATAGTAAGTCCAGTTAACACCCATCACCATGGCTAGTTACCAAAACTTTTTTCTTGCAATGAGGCCTTTTAAGATCTGCCCTCTTAGCAACTTTCAAATATGCAATGTAGTAGTATTATAGTCCCCATACTGTATTTCACATCCCCATGTCGTGTCATTAGGGTTTTTAAGATGTTCTCTGTGAAAAGTTGGTTAAAATTCAGTAGCTCTGCTTAGGAGAACAGAAGTTTCTTGGTATAATTGTAATTTCCCCCACGCAGCCTTCTCTGACTTCTCCATCCCCCGTGCTGTACCCTCTGCTAGTACCCCTCTCCTTTCTAGTTGTACGTAGGAGTTCATTATTTGACTAACATATCTCTCACCTCCAGACTGTAAATCCGTTCAGACAGGAGCAGGATACGGTTACCACTGTATCCCAGCTACCTAGAACAGTGCCTGAAATGTCACCTGTTCTTAAGGACTATTTATAGTTGTAATTACAACTTACACTTCCTTCACTTGGTCCATCATATTTGTTTTTATGCCAGTTTTTGCTGTTGCTTTCAATATGCAACTCTTATCTCCTACTTTATATTTTGGATCCCTCAAAGACCAGTTTGACCCTGGCATGCATGTAAGGATTAAAAACATAAACTTTAAATTTAGAGAATCCTGGGTTTTATCCATGTTCCTTCCTAGCTGTATGGTCTTATGTGAGTCTGCTAATTTCTCTGCGCTTCAGTTTCTTCATTTGTAAATTGAGAATAACATTTGCATTTATTTTAGGTTGCCTTGATGACTGAGTGAAATGATACTTAGCATAATGGTTGACTGTGTACCAACCTCTTTCTAGTGTACCTTCCTACATGCAAGTGTTAATAAGGCAAAAACTATATGGCTCAGATTCTCTTCCAGCTGAAGTCAGAGTGTAAATAGGTGCATTTGAACAAGATTTGGAAGGCAGAGATGAAGTGGAGGTTAGCGTCTTGCTGCCTTGGCAACAAGCCTGACAACAGCAAGCATAGACATGATGCTGTTGACTCTTCTATGTCAGAATTCTAGTGCCTGGTCACCAGTTTTTTGGGGAGTGAAGAGGCATTTGTGAAAGTGACTTCACTTTATATCCTTGGATTACAGCTGTGGAAGTGTGTTTTTGAAGTCAGCAGTTGCAGTGGCATCTTCTTGATACCCTATTAAATCAAGTACCAATGAAGCTCTGGGTATAATCCATCCTGAGGCATAGTGCATTTCACATATGACCCTGTGAAGTTCAGTAAACAAGTTTTCTGCTCCAAAACACAATGGTGAAACAGGCATAACGTAACAGTTATAGAAAGTTCTGTTAAGCAAGGGAGAAAATATAAAGAAAAAGAGGTCATTGGTCCCAAGCAATTTCGAAATCCAGCAGGCAAACTCCATTTAATTTCGAGGCCACTTCTGGGATTCTTGGCTCCAACCTCTGGGCTCAAGTCTCGATCCTCTGAGTCATCCTTCCTTTTTCATTGTAGGTATCATGTATTTGCATTTAAGGAGTTTGATCAACCTGCTTCTTGCATGGACACTTTTGGAGTTCATACAGCCTTCTGTCATTTAGTCACCTCTCTTTCCACTTCATTGCAAACTGGCAGTATTTCTTCTGGTGTAACATTCTCAAGAACTTTGTAGGTCTCCTCCTCCCCAGGTCTTTGCTGGGCAATCTCATCTCTGTTTTGGCTTCCATTGAGATGGCTGAGGGGGACCTATGAGTCACACACTTAATCTTTTCAAAGAGCCTTTTGTGTGACTGAATACTGTGACCTTTTGATCTTTCTGAGGTACTAGCAAAAGATTGTCCAGCCACACCCTCAGTTTTTACCCTAGAACCTATTTTCCTGACGGTGAATCTCTTAATTTTAGTGTCTTGCAATCCAGATAGGCTGAGAAATTTTCCAAATCACCAAGTTCTGGTTCCTTTTCACCAGTTCTTCAGTTTATCTTTTTCCTTTTGCATTTTACCACAGACAGCAATCAAGAATAAACCTGGCCACGCCTTTGACACTTTTCTTGGAATTCTCCTCAGCTAAATATCCAAATTCATCACTTACAAGTTCTGCTTTCCACATAACTGCAGGGCACAATTCCACTAAGTTTCCTGTCACTCTATAACAAGGATCTTTTTTCTTCCAGTTTCCACTAACATTTCCTCATTTCCTTCTGGGCCTTCATTGGCAGCACCTTTAACATCCATATTTCTACTAATAGTCTGTTCACAACAATTTAAGTATTCTCTAAGGTGATTGAGGTTTTTCCCTACCATGTTCCTCTTCCCTTCTGAGTCCTTACTAGTAGAGCTGTTAATGTCCATATTTCCACTAATAGTCTGTACAAGGCAAGCTAGGCTTTCTGTCATGCTCCTCAAAATTCTTCCAGTCTCTGCAACTGGAATTGCAAAGTCACTTCCACTCTTTTAAGTATTTGTTAGAGACAACCCCCTCTCCACTTCTGGTACCAAAATATGTTTTAGTTTTCCATGGATGCTGTAACCAATGACCACAACACCAACTAATTATCTTATAGTTCTGGAGGTCAGAAGTCTGGAATGGATCCCACTGCACTCAAAACAAGGTTGTAATCAGGGCTTCATTCCTTGCTGGAGGCTCTAGGGAAGAATCCATTTTCTTGCCTTTTCCAGCTTCCAGAAGCTGCCCCCATTCCTTGGCTCATGGACCCTTCCATCTTCAAAGCCAGCAATAGCTGGTCATGACTTTTTCACACCACATCTTTCTGACACTGGCTTTTCTGCCTCCATCTGTTGCATTTAAGGACTCTTGTGATCGTATTGGGCCCATCCAAATAATGCAGGATAATTTCCTGTATTAAAGGCAGACCACTTGCAACCATAGTTCCATCTACTACTTTAATTCCCCTTTCCCATGAAACGTGAAACATTCACCAGTTCCAAGATTTATGACATGGATATCCTTGGGAAGCCATTACCCTGCCAGCCACACTTCCCTTCACATTGGCAGATAGGCTCAGTGGGGTTGGGAAGACTTTGCTGGAGGCCCATCTACAGCTAACTTTTCTAGTCCTTTTAGTGGTTTTGTTAGCATCCAGTTTCCTAGCTGAGTAAGCTCCCCGTCCTCTGAGGGCTCCCGTGCCCGGTGACAGCATCGCAGCTATGAAGTGACAGAGGAGGACAAGGAGGATGGTGACCTGTTTCCCAGCCCTGAGGGACGTGCGCTATGGGGACTGAGCAGCTGCCGCCCAAGAGGGCTGCAGGGAGTCAGCATGAGCAGTGATGGTTCACAAGAGTGACTGGGCTTTGTGGAAAGGGTGAAAGGCGCCAAACACCTACTACCTGCTAGGCACTGTGCTGGGCTTTATTTCCACAGTAATTATATTTAAGTTCATGAGCTTCCCAGGTGGCCCAAGAATCCTCCTGCCAATGCAGAAGAAGCAAGAGACGTAGATTTGATCCCTGGGTTGGAAAGATCCCCTGGAGTGGGAAATGGCAACCCTCTCTAGTATTCTTGCCTGGACAATTGCGTGGACAGAGGAGCCTGGCTGGCTACTCATCCCTGGGGTCACAAAAGAGTTGGACACGACTGAGCATGCACGCATGGGCTCTAGGAGCAGGGCTTCACGAATTGTGGCACATGGGCTCAGTGGTTGTGGTGCACAGGCTTTAGCTGCTGCACAACGTGTGGAATCTTCCCGGACCAGGGCTTGAACCCATGTCCTCAACATTGGCAGGCAGATTCTTAACCACTGGACCACCAGGGAAGTCCAAAAAAACTAAATTTTGATTTTATTTTATTTTAATTAATGTTCATTTGCATAGCTACATGTGAATGGCAGCTACTATATCAGACCACACAACTCTGATAGGTTAAGTTGTCCGAGGTTTTACTGTGGCAGAATTAGGACAGTCACGAGGGAAGGGTTTGGAGTTGGGCAGCCCTGTCTCATCACACTTTCTACAACTTGCCTTGGTGTGGCTGCTTCTCCCAGACCCTAGCCCCAGCCTTGAACAATTCAACTCCTTCTGCTGTCTGGCCATTGGCTGACACCAACCCTGTAAGCCTTATCTGTCACTCCTCCACAGTTGTCCCCCTGGAGCTGGGGACTTGTCATTTCATGGTTTAAGGGAGCCAGTAAGAGAGAGGGTGTATCTGGGGTGGCAGAAGCCAGAGTCAGCCAGGCTGGTACCTTGTTGGATAGAGCCTCCGGATGCTGGCACCTGAGATGCCATGGCAGCATCATCACCCCACGTGGGCTCAGCTCGGTCCTGGAGGCTGCTTCCCCATGTGCCGCCATATGTCACTTGTCGGTTCAGAGCTGCTGGTGTTTGCCCTCTTGGGGGTCTCCTTTTCTGCTGTGCGTACCTAATCTGCTTTCTTGGCACACATGAGAGCAGGTGGTATTGCAGGGGTGGACGGCTGTGCAGTGGGGACTCGTGGCTCTGGGGAATCAGGGTCTCCTGTAGGCTGCTCCTTTCTGAGCCCTCGCTTGTGGCCCCATGGGGGGCGTGGCAGAGCTATGGAGCTGTGTATGGTGGGACTGGCCTGGGGTTGGTGAAGGTGGGATCCTGGCAAGAGGCCGGCTATAAATGTTTGACCAGGCAGAGTTTTAAAGTGTCTGGTTTAGGGGATGTGCCTGAACTAATCCTGTTATTAGCTGGATTATCTCTTCAAACTGGGAACCAGCCTCTGTGGGTCCCCAGTGGGGTGCTCAGTTGGGAGTCAGGGTGACTGGCCCCACCCGGGGTGTGTGCCTGGTGTCACTGAGCCTGCTGCCTGCATGGCAGCCAGGTGGCTTCTACTCCTGGTTCCCCCACTCATTTATGCATCCATCACACGGTTGCTGGGCGCCAGGCCTAAAGCTGGCTGCTAGGGGCCCAAAAGGGAACCCAACCAGATGGGGTCTCACAAAGACAGAGCCCAGTGGAAGACTGCAAAACAGTAAAAACCAAGGTAGGTAGAGATCTGGGGCGTTTAGGATGAAAGGCTGAGATGAGGCTGAAGAGGTGGGTAGGGACCAGCACACAAGGAGGGCCTTGGGGGTCTTAGTAGGAAGTCAGCCTCCGTTCCAGCTGTGGTAGAGGCTCCTGATAAGTCTTAGGAAGCGAGTGATGGGATCAGATGTGAGAAAGGATGGATTAGAGGACACTGGCTGATGCAGAGTGAGACCACAAGGAGGCTATCTGTTCATTTGTTCAATCATTTGTTCACTTTTTTAATCCAGCAAATATCTGGGTTCCTATTAGCTGCCAGGCCCTGTTCTAGGAACTAGGGATGAATCACTGAACAAAATGGACAAAAAACTCTGTCTTCAAGGAGCTTATATTCTAGGAGAGGAAAAAAAAAGAGACATAGGGAGGGGGAAGGGAGTGGCAGAGAGAAGGAGAGGAGGGAATAGTGTACATAACTGCTATAATAAATGTGTGAACAATGGAGCATGTTAGAAGATGAAACATGCTACATAGTAAGAAAAAAAGTGCAGAGCAGGACTCGACTCTAGGGGCAGAGTACCTCTCATGAACCGGGAAGATGTGAGTAGAGACTTCAAGGAGACGAAGAAGGTATCCATGTAGATGGGACAAACCCTAAGGCAAGACTGTATCTGATGTGTTTGAGGAACAGCTGGAGGCCAGGGAGCCTGGAGTGGAATGGCCACAGCAGAGAGGAGCCGAGGAGTCAAGAGAAGGTGAGAGGTGCACGGTGCTGTGTACAGCAGTATGTTGCTATCCGTGGACGCCCAAGGAGCTCATGGATAGAGCTCATGGGATCTTTGAGCATGAATGGCCAAAAAAAAAAAAAAGGACACCTTTATTTTCCTTAACCTTTAACAAGATTCAGCATGAATGTATGAAATTCAGCATACATTTCAATTATGATTGTAGGCAAAAATCCCATCTGTGACTTTCTCAACAATGCAAATTACAGATATTTTTATTCTACATGAAAACTATTCAGATAGCTTGAAATATTTCTTCTTACCCCGAGTTTGGTTTTACAGCATGCACCGACCCTGTGATTTAATGCATACATATCACAGTGTCACAAATTTTAAAAATTAACTCTTTCAGCAGAGTCGGTTTCACTTGTAAGGCTCTATAATTTTTATACACGTACAACCTTTCCCCACAACGAGTTCTCCGGCCTCTCCGGCCTGCTGGGGGTTATGGCACAGAACCCGCCAAGGAGCTCTGGTGTGGAGTCTGACTTCACCTGACACACTTTGAGTGGAACGAGAAGCCATCGCAGGATGGTGAACACAGAATCCTCCTTTTAAAATGTAAAGCGAGATTCTAGCTGCTCTGTTGTGCCAAGACTGGTAGAATCGGGGTCAGAGTAAAGGTGGTCACAGAGATCCTGGTTGGAGATGGTGAAGGTTCAGGCCAGCATGGAGGTCCAGGGCTGCAGGGGTTAGCCTGGATGCACAGTGAAGGGAAGGCCAAGAGGAAGTGCAGCCAGATGGGGTGTGGGGAGCGAGAGAGAGGCTTCAGGGATGCCCGGCTGCTGTGACTTAGCTGCTCAGGATAGATTTCAGGGGAGGTAACGTTTGCGCTGGATTAGAAGGTGGTGCTGGCTGTGTTGTTGAGTCCTGCAGGGCCTGTGTGCTGTCATCTGCAGCCCTGGCAGCCTGCCTGGGACCCGTCATAGGTCCCCGTGATGTATCAGTCCAAAGGTGGGGTGCAGGTGGAGGGAGGCTCTGGGGGGTTGCTCAGGCTTCTGGCTGGGGAGCTAGGAGGGATAGCTTTGACGTGATGATGGTCCTGGCACCCCAGGAGAACAATGGGCAGAAGGCATTTGGTGCTATTTAAACTCCTAGGCCAGGGAGGCATTAGCCTGTGCTGAGTGGGAAGGAAGCTCGCTTCAGCTCCCTCAGCTCTCTGTTTAGCTCGGGTGACTGATTGATGGCCACGGATTTAATAACGCGGTCAACCAGGGCTACTCCGTGCAGGATGAATTTGGTTGAGATGTAAATATTTTATATCAGAGTATTAACTGCTTATTAAAAGTGTATTGAGATTTATATGTTATGTGGCTATAATTATAGACATCACAGAGAGGTCATTTGCTTGCTGGAAACATCTCTAACAGAGCTGTTAATCCGGAAATGTGCGTCCTGCAGTCAGCTGGCCTTTAGGTAGGCATTTTACTTGTCTTATTAAAGCAGAAATTAAACACAGGTATACATGCTGCTGCACAGGCGGCTCCTTTTCTGGACCCACCACATGCAGGTCACGTGGCACCGCCAAGCCCTGAGTCAACTCTTCTGAGATAAAAGGGAGTTGTGTGCTGCAAGGTCGTCTTGGCTTGTGGTGATGAGGGGCACCCAGGGGAGAGTTGGTGTTGCTTCTTTCTTCCACCCACGTCCAGAGGTTGATTGCCCAGGTCTGGGTGACGAAGGGGACCTGCCACAGACAGTCATACCCCTCTGTTCATGGTCAGTGCGTACTTGCTGTGTTCACTCCTTCTTGTGGAGGGAGGTACCATACTCTCTGGAGACAGATTGGGGTCTGTTGTGGGTAAGTGATTAATTTTTTTTTCTTTTAACTGAACATCTGGAACTTGCTCTGTATGAAAAATATGTGATCAGAGTAAAACTTAGAGCAAGTTACCCATGGGAAAACAAGTATTTTTTGAATGATTAAAGTGTGTTGAGTTTAGGGGGCAGCTTGGAGTCCATCCATCCATCCATCCAATGTACTGGGTGTCAGGTGCTGGGAATACAGCAGAGAGAAAAATAGAAACTCCTGCCTGCATGGAGCTTATATTCCCCTGGGAAAGTCAATTCAGTTCAGTCACTCAGTCATGTCTGACTCTTTGTGATCCCCTGGACTGCAGCACGCCAGGCTTCCCTGTCCATCACCAACTCCCGGAGCTTGCTCAAACTCACAAGTATATAATGGACCCGAATGGATAAACAATAAGGTCCTATCAAATAGCACAGGCTCCCCAGGTGGCTCAGTGGTAAAGAATCCGCCTGCCAAGCAGGAGATTTGGGTTCGATTCCTGGGTCAGGAAAATCCCCCAGAAAAGGAAATGGCAACCCAGTATTCTTGCCTGGGAAATCCTATGGACAGAGGAGCCTGGAGGGCTATAGTCCATGGGGTTGCAAAGAGCTGGACATGACTTAGTGACCAAAACACCCACAACAATAGCACAGAGAACTATATACAATATCCTATGATAAAGCATGATGCAAAAGAATGCATAAAAAAGAATGTACGTATGTATGTATAACTGAATTATTGTGCTATATACCACAATATACCAATTGTGCTATATTGCAAATCAACTATAGTTCAATTTTTAAAAAATGATTAGAAAAAGGTTATTTAAATAAGATAAAAAAGCATAATGGATTCAGATCAGGCTGCATACAAGAGTAATTTTATCCACCAAATTTAAATGATTTCTGTAACTTTTTTTGTGTGTGCTTTGTTCTTATTTCTTTTTAAAATTGCTTTAGTTGTAGACACATATCTCAGTGTGTCCTAAACAGTCATATCCTGGCCTTCTGGGAAATGGCCCACTTCTGGTTTCCTGGACTTCTCACAGCTCCAGCTTCCTTTTACTGTCCTTCATGAGAGTCCTTCTGTCGTGTCTTCATGGGTTTCATACTCCCTGACTCGGAAGGCAAGAGTGTGAGAGACGAGCTGTGCTGTGGTCGCTCCAGGCTGCTGCCATGCCTGTTCTGGGCTGATACCCTGTGGAGGTGGGGCACACTTCCAGCGCTCTACTCTTTGAGTCTTGGAGTCTTCTTTCTTGTAGTCTCCCCTCTCCTCCCACTGGCAAGCTGTTCCTCCTCTTACTGTGCTCGATCCTTCTCCCTCCATCTCCAGATCCTTCTGGCATGCACACAGAAACAAAGAAAAACTGGCTCAGGTCTTCCAAGAGGAGGCTCGTTAGCGGACTGATAAGGCATCTTCATCATTTTTGCCTTGAGGTTCCAATAATTGTTGTTAACAAAGTCTTAGGCTATAAAGAGAGGCACATCCCTGGGAAGAGTTGAAGGACCTCTACTGACTAGGGCAGCTGTAAAATGGGCACATTTTCTGAAAGGAAGCTGAAGGAACAGGAGGTTGAGGGAGAGTAGAGGGTTTGCACAGAGCCCTCGTCATTTAGCTGGCTCAGGTGGTACTACAGTCGCAACCCTGTAGAAGGCGCTCTGATGGGGTCCCTGAGTGAATGGTCCTCCAACTGGGATCTCATTTTCCTGAGGCACCTAAGCTTGCGCTGGCCAGTGCGGGAGCCATTGGCCATGTGGGGCTTTAGAACACTTCATGTGTGACTAATGGGGCTGAAGAGCAGAATTTTCAATATTTAAACATTTTAATTAATTTAATTTTAAAAACAAGTACAGCCTGCCAGCAGGGAGGAGAGAAAAAACTATAAAAAGCAGACCCAAGGACTCAGAAAGTTATTAGAAAACTTTTAAGTATGTTTGGAATAACTGGGGTATGTGAATTTACTTTTACAACTGTAAATTTTATGAGACCTAAATACTGATTAAATATTTCTGAGGAAAATCTAGCATCTGAATTGACACCTGCTGTAAGTGTAAAATACACACCAGAGTTCAAAGACATAGGATAAAAAAAGTTAAATATCCTGTTTTATATTTAATTGCACATTAAAACAATAATATTTGGGGTATATTGAGTTAAAGAAAATATATTATGAAAATTAATTTCACCCGCTTCTGTTCACTTTAAGAGCGGCTTCTCAAAAATTGTATTTGAGACTGGTATTATATTTCTGTTGGACAGTATTGCTCTAGACCTTTCTCTGCCCTTGTTTAGGTCTGAGGCTGTCACATAATTTGATGGCATTCAGCCTCCCACTGAATTTGTCCTAAGAACTTTACATGTTTTCAGTCTTCCCAAGCGTCCAGTGAGATAGATACGATGATTTCCCACTTAAAAATATATGGAAACGGAATCTCAGGGTGATGAAGGAACTTGCTTAAGGTCACACAGCTAATATGGAGCAGAGTGGGGTCCCTAGAACCAGACAGGCCTGGGTTAAAGGCACCCTGCTACTCACTATACCACACTGGCCCCACTCTAAGCCCGTGATTTCAATGCCCAGCTTGGGGCAGTGTATCCTGGAGCAAGCTCAGCAAATGACCACCAGAATTATAAGAGTCTTTGGGGGGTCATGCTTTTGGGGGGACTCTCATGGGAGAGGAGGTGAGCCCTGGGCTGTACCTGGGGAGCACTGCCACTCTGCTCTGAGGGGTGAGAGAGATCTGAGGGCATAGTCTGAAACTCCAGCAGCTGAACTGAAGCCCACATCCCAGCCACAGACTTGACCCATTGTGTGGCAGAGTGTTTTCAGCAACATCATGAGGTGGCAGGGCCAACACAATGGTCATCTCCGTCTCGCAGGTGAGCAAATTGAGCCCGATGTGGGCAAAATGACTTCCTTGAGATGACCATCAGAGCTGGGCCTAGAGCCAAGGGTTCTTTCTGGTTCCAAATTTAGAGTATTTTCCACTAAGAAAGTGGGAAAGACCGGATTGCTCAGGGTAGGAGAGGATGCAGGAGGTGAGCGGGCCACCTGCAGACCCAAGCTTGGCTTTCACAGTAACATCCCTGGGGCTAGAGACCTCTTTCCTGGAGGTCCCTGATGTTCTCTGGTTGCATGAGAACAGAGAGCCATTGGGTAGGACTTTGTGCAAGAAAGCAAGTCCTGGCCTTTCCTGGATCTTGTCTCTAGGCTCACTTAGCTTTCGGAATTCTGGGTTCTGTCCTGACATTTCTATTTATTACCTATGTGTTGCTTCATCCCACTGAACTTCAGGTTCCTTACCTGTAAAATGGGACTTTATCTTGCAGGGGGAGGATTAGCAGAGAGGTTGGGAAATGTCTGGCACGTGGGTGCAGTGAACACTGGGGCTCAGTCACCTGTGGCTCTCTGGGACCCTCCCTGTCTCTCCATGCGAAAGACGGGAGGCCCAGGAAAAAAGCTGCAGTCTGAGGATTGCAAGCCTAGAAGGTAGGAAACACGACTGCAGAATTCTCTCCAGCTGCAAATTGCATGTCCAGTCTAGGTGCTTTAGTTTCTTACCATAAAATCTGGTAGCAATGCCAGTAAGCTTGGAAAGGATTCTTGTTGTTCAGTTACCATGTCGTCCCCGACTCTTTGTGACTCCATGGACTGCAGCACTCCAGGCTCCCCTGTCCTTCACGATCTCCCGGAGTTTGCTCAAACTCATGTCCATTGAATCAGTGATGCTATCTAACCATCTCATCCTCTGCCACCCTCTTCTCCTTTAGCCTTCAATCTTCCCCAGCATCAGGGTCTTTTCCAATAAGTTGATTCTTCACATCAGGTGGCCGAAGTATTGGAGCTTCAGCATCAGTCCTTCCAGTGAGTATTCAGGACTGATTTCCTGTAGGATCGACTGGTTTGATCTCCTTGCTGTCCAAGGGATTCTCAAGAGTCTTCTCCAGCCCCACAGTTCGAAAGCATCAATTCTTTGGTGCTCAGCCTTCTTTATGGTCCAACTCTCATATCCACACACGAGTACTGGAAAAATCACAGCTTTGACTATATGGACCTTTGTTGACAAGTGATTTCTCTTCTTTTTAATCAGAGGTTAAAGCGTCTGCCTCCAATGCGGGAGACCCAGGTTCGATCCCTGGGTCGGGAAGATCCCCTGGAGAAGGCAATGGTAACCCACTCCAGTATTCTTCCCTGGAGAATCCCATGGACAGAGGAGCCTGGCGGGCCACAGTCCACAGAGTCGCAAAGAGTCGGACACGACTGAGCGACTTCACTTCACTTCAGGTTGATCGTAGTTTTCCTTCCAAGGAGCAAGCATCTTTTAATTTCATGGGTATAGTCATAACTGGCAGTGATTTTTGGAGCCCCAGAAAATCTGTCACTGCTTCCACATTTTCCCCATCTATTTGCCATGAAGTGATGAGTCTGAATGCCACAATCTTACTTTTTTGAATGCTGAATTTGAAACCAGTAGTGGAAGGGATTGCTGTACTTAGTCTCAGTCATGTCCAACTCTTTGTGACCCTATGGACTGTAGCCCGCCAGGCTCCTCTGTCCATAGGAATTCTCCAGGTAAGAATACTGGAGTGGGTTTCCATGCCCTCCTCTAGGGAATCTTCCCAATCCAGGGATCGAACCCAGGTCTCCCGCATTGCAGGCAGATTCTTTACCATCTGAGCCACCAGGGAAGTGATGCTATCTAACGCTAGTGGTAAAGAACCCTCCCGCTAATGCAGGAGACTTAAGAGACGTGGGTTCAATCCCTGGGTTGGGAAGCTCTCCTGGAGAAGGAAATGGCAACCCATGCTAGTATTCTTGCCTCGAGAATTCCATGGACAGAGGATACTGATGGGCTATAGTCCATGGGCTCCCAAAGAGTTGGATTCAAGTGAGGCGAGTTAGCTTGCATGCACACAGACCCCCAAGGGAAAAATGTGTGTGGTGTCATGCAAAATTAGTTTTTCAAGGACTTGGCTTACTGTACCAGATAATTCTCTTGAAAGTATTGGTCAAGCAGGGGCCATAGGGTGGATTGCTTCCCTCCACTCCCCCACCCCGCCCCCACCAAGGCAACCTAGTTTCCTAGAAGAGATGACAAATTCTGGGTCGTATAACACTCTGTCCAGGAAGCATCTTTGGAGAGCTCCATGACTATAGCCAACTTGCCTTTGAGGTAGAGGACCTGGCCAGCTCTGCCAGAGGAGGCCCCAGGGCCAGCTCCTGGGGCCAGAGGAGCCCAAGCCTGCCTCCTGGAACTCACAGCCAGCCTTGTGGGGAGAGGCAAGGATGCTGGCCCTTGCCTGTTCCCGGCTGGTGCAAAGCACAGCAGTGCAGAGCCCAGGCCTCCCTCTGCCTGCCTTTCTCCATGGTCGCTGGATATCTGAAGACCCTTCCTGGCAGAAACCGGCAGTCTGCTTGGGCAGAAGGTGTATCTAGCCCCGTTTGTGTTCTCCCTCCTCTACCCCAGACTATGGCTGCTGCTTCTGTGTCAAGTTCAGACCCATCTTGAGAGGGAATCTGCACCCAGCAACCAAGCAGAAAGGCCCCTTCTCCTTCTGTCCCAGGGCCCAGTTGAGGAGGAGGGTGGGCAGACTGAGGGCTGAAGGTGCTGGGACCCTGGCACCTTTAAGAAGCTGTCCTCCCTGGCTGGCCTGGGGCTTGGTGAGCCCAGGCACTCTGCTGATGGTCACTTGGTGATAAGCGGTAAAGCCTGGCTCCTTTCGCCTTTGAACTGAGCGCTGCCTTTCTTCCGCCTGGGAGCCGTTTTGAACTGCCAGTTCCTGGGGATTAGATGCATGTTTAGGCTGGATGAACTCATGAATGAAAATATTTTGCTTCGTGGTTTCGACAACAGAGACCTGCACGGTGGGCCCCCCTTTTCTCTCTCCCTCGCCTAGCACCACCCACACAGGCCCACCCTAATAGAGGGGGCGCAGGCTCTCCCAGCAGCACCCGAGCTGCTCTCTGATAGTTTGGACAGGACCAGTGTGCTGTGATGCAACCAGACCACGGGCAGCCTCTGGGCCAGGTGAGCACTTTCTCGATCATTTTCCCCTTGATCCATGATAGCAAGATCGCCGAGAGGCAGCCCAGGGGGCTTCCATTCACGAGCAGGGGCAAGGTGAGGAGGGAGGAACTGGCCCTGGATTCGTGTGCTTCACCTCGCTTTGATTCCACTTCCATGGGCGCCTTGAGCTTTGGGGGGTGTGGGTCGTGTGGTTGGCCATCTGAGTCCTGCCATCTTGGAGGTGTGGGGGTCATGGAAGAGACAGGGGTATCAGAGTTCAAATCTCTGCGCGGACTCTTAGTTGTGTGACCCTGAGAAAGTCACGCCGTTGCCTCACATCCCCAGTTTATGGGTGAAGACACTGGGATTCCCACATCTCCCTGCTGATCTGCTCTGAGGGTTGTTAGTGCATGAGGTGCCAACCATTGTGCCCGGTATGAAGTTAGCATTGCATCACTGTCCATTCCCTCCCTGTTGCTGGGCTTGGCTGGGCCAGCAGCCTGAGCCAACACCCACTCCATGTCTCCTGTGCCCTACTTTCAGAGAATGAGGAAGACCCAAGGGAGGTGCTTACAGGGCCCCAGTGTGACGGATGAAGTCATCAGCTCCTAAGTGAATTAATGCTGCAATTAATAGATTGATGCTGTTGCTGGCTGGGTTACACCCTTGGCTGGTTCCACCAGATATATCATCTTTATTGTCACATAACTCTGGGGGATACTGAGACCAGCACCCACCATCCAGAGGGCAGGTGTCGGTCATCCCCTCTTGCACGAAGTTGCTGGGCACTTCCTGTAAGGGGCGTAGGCCGGTGGCTACTAGATATCTGCACTGGGATGTAGTGCTTTCCGTTGTTGTTTAGTCGCTAAGTCATATCTGACTCTCTGCGACCCCGTGGACTATAGCCCGCCAAACTCCTCTGTCCATGGAATTTTCCAGGCAAGAATACTGGAGTAGGTTGTCATTTCCTACTCCAGGATATCTTTGCAACCCAGCAATCGAACCCATGTCTCCCGCATCTCTTGCACTGGCAGGTGGATTCTTCACCACTGAGCCACCAGGGACGTACAACAACAATTGGGGTATAATGTTTTCTGTTACTTAGTGAACAGATTCAGTTGAGGATCAAAACAAGCCTTGGGCTGGTCACTGATGACCTGGCTTGTCTGGGTGGGAGGCAAGCCTGGTGCCATCTCGTGTGTGTATGTGTTGTGGGGCAGAAAATATTATTGGGCTTGTCTCATCTTAACTCCTGATCAGCAGCTCTATCACTGAATAATGGGTAGTGTTATTCTACCCAAGTACTATAGGCTACATGGAGAGAAACTAGAGTTAACATTTTGGAGGCTTCTCGTCTTTTCTTTTTTTCCCTCTGTATACGTTTTTCTCCACTTATAAAACAGTATGGTCCATTTCTGGAACTTGCACTCACTTTCCAATCTACCGTGTTATGTATTGCTGTGTGTATACTTCAGTATATCGTGATAGCCTTTTACATTCTACACCACCGTTTGCGAGGAGGGCCTGTGGTACAAAAGTGTTCCAGTTTTCAAAACCACTGTCTCATATGTGGTTGTATAGGTGTCAGCCATCACTAACCACACGGTGATGAAGCTCCTTATATTAATATAAGCTGCCCGCAGACAGCTGTTTCCCTAAGAATAAATGCTTAGAAATTTAATTTCTCAAAAAGATATGTGTTTTTCAGGCTTTTGCTAAGTTGCCTTCCAAAACGTTAGGACTAATTTACCTTCCTCCCAGTAGTGAGAGTGTTTGCTTCCCTGTATTCTCTCCGATACCAGGAATCAAATATTTAAATCTCTCCTCTGCTCTACTAGAGGAAGATAAACGAATATGTTATTCTTTTAACTCGCGCATGCAGCGTGCGGAGGCCCATGCTGAGTCTTTAGTGAGGACCTGCTGTGTGCAGTACTGTGTGTGCGAGGCCCAGGCAGGCCCTGGAGAAGCAGGAGATGGTGGGCCTTGTGCCACGGGGGCTGACGGTCATGTCCAGAGGTCAGGAAATGGTGTCTGTGAGGTTGTTCCTTCAGCTGGTGTTTATCAAGCGCAGACTGGGGGCAGAAGGACCGAGAGCTGTGGGAACACGGAGGAGGGCAGCATTAGAGAAGGAGATTGCATCAGGCTGAGGCCTGAAGGAGAAGCTGAGATTCGGCAGGGGAGGAGGGGAGAGGGGTTGTAAGCGCCTGCAGTGTGGACGGGAGTGTGGGTAGATGTCAGACGGGGGCTGATGGGTGGCCTCTGGCAGTGCTGGCGTGTTTCTCAGGGAGGCCAGGCCTGTGGGAGGTGCACAGGTGTGGGGCTCCCCTGCATAGTGGTGTGGAAGATGGGGTGAGGGGCACCATGTGGCCCCCTCCCTACTCTGAGGCATCCCTTCTGGATCTGCTCTGGGATGAGTCTCTCGAAAGGCTGAAAAGAACCTTTCTCTGGATTCAGAAGCTGTGCTCTGCACTGTCCCTTCCTAGGCCGGGGCCCGAGGGTTCTGGGTGAGAGGGAGTCAGAGGTGCCCTTGATAGGCAGAGCTCAGCTCCAGGAGGAGGCAGGCCCCCGCCCAGCTCTGCTCATCTCAGCCTCGCCGGCCTGCTTCCGGAAAGCCGCTTCCCTCTTGTCCCTCCCTGCTGCCTCTGGAAGGGTGGCCTGACTTCTCACCAGCGCCCTTGGGCCCCGTGAGGTAGGCCTGCACTGAGGTTGCTGGCTGTGCGCTGGGCATCTCAGCCTGCTTGTTTCTTTCATGGCTGGGTCCACGATACTGCCTTCTCTCCAGTGGAAACCTGTGCGTTCTCACTTCACGTCTTGGCTTCCTTTGACAGATCCCCATCTTAGGACTTGCTCATCATTCCAGGTGGACAGAGATCACCTCCTCCCAGAAGCCCACCTAGCTCTCTAGCCCTCTTGGGCAGGGCACAGCTCTCCTTGCTTAGGGAAGGGGGGCTGCTCAGAGGGGGTGGGTCTGTAAGGCAGCATTTCTCTAAGAACCAGAGCAGGAGTTGCTCAGTAGGCACCTCCCTCCTTCTGCTGTCCAGAGTAAAGTGCTAAGGAGAGAAGCGCAGAGGCTGTGTGACACGGGTCAGAGGTCAGGCTCAGGAAACAGCAGGTCTGGAGGGGACCTGGCTCCGCGCTCAGATGCTGTGTAACCTCAGGCAAGTTACTTAACCTGTCTGAACCGAGGTTTCTTCATCTGCTTGATGGAGAATATGCCTCAGGGATGTTGTGAGCATTAACAAGATAATGAGTGTGTAACCCTCATAACCCCCGGGCCCCACGTGGCCAGGCCTCTGCACAATCTGGCACCCAGAAGTAATTAGAAAGCTGTCTCTTTATTGTCTTTTGAAGGAAGTTGAACAGTTGGAGTCCCTGTCCTGTGCCCCAGAGGCACACTTGAGCCCGTGTGCCCAACAGCAGTTCTCTCCCCCAACCAGCTTTCCTTTCCTCTGTGCTCCCCACACCCCAACTCTTGGTAATGTAGATGGGCCCACCCTCCAACAAAGCCTTTCTCCAGTTTCGTCCTTCCTCTGCCCTGCCTACCACCTCCTGACCCTACATCACACAAGAGGCAGGGGCAGCTGGCAGACACAGGAGTCCCTTAGAATGGGTACAGGGAGGAAGAAATACTTACATGTGGATGGATGAGCTGTCTTAGATGCACAAGCTCCTGGTCTACTGTTCATGCTACAGTGGTATGAGGCTGACACAATTCACGAAGTGTTGATGGAGGACCTATTATACACCTGGCACCAAGTTAGAGTTCATCCTCCGAAAAACTCTGCGAAGCCGGCAGTGCGAGCACCATGTGACAGGTGAGAGAACTGCAGCTCAGAGTGCCTGCATCACTGTGAGTTGTACAATTTGTCACCCCCACCAGTGGTTAAGTGTTAGCAGGGTGCCAGGCTGTGTGGGGAGCTCTGCAGGGTGAGGGAGCCCCTAAGAGTCCTCCCCTTACTCCCAGGTCTGGCAGGGGGACCATTTGGATGAGCAGAGAACAGGCTAGAGGCAGGTGATGGACAGAGCCTAGATGTGCAGGATTAAATATTTACATTAGGTAAAGATGAGAGTTAAGTGCCTCAGAGGCAGGCAAGGGAGAGTGGAGGGAATTGCTGCTGGGGCAGCCCCAAAGAGCTCCTAGAGAGCTGCAGGAGAGGGGACCGTCTCTGCGGGCTCAGCAGAACCGTGAGGGGCTGGGGCCAGAGCAGGAGTCAGGGGCTGCATCTCCTGCGAGATGTGTGAGATTGTGTGGTGGCCCAGGAATGTGGGAGCCACATACTTTTGTGTAATTAGGTCGGCTCCTCTGCAGCGACTGCAATTAGCTGCAGGCAGGAGACAGGACTTCCTGCAGCCAAGGTCACTTCTGCACCTGGGGCGGCTTACCTGGGCTCCTGCTGTCTGGGCTCGGGCCCCGTGGAGTTTCCGGCAGGGGCAGCCGAGAGGCAGGTGGGGCTATTGGGACTCCAGGGTCACAGCTCCCACCTCACAGCAGGAGGAGAGAATTGTCCTGGCCCTCATCCTGCCACTCAGCCCTTTTTATATCTTCTCTGATGCTCAGCTGAAGAGGAGCCTGTTGTTCCCTCTCTTTACCTCTTCGGGGGCTGTTTCTGAGCCTTTCTCACTGTTGCTGCCTGTGAGACGCACTGTCAGCACCCTGGAGGCAATCAGCACCCCTGCCTAGTCAGTGAATGCCTTGTATGCCTCCTTCCATGGGGAGCTCAGTGGCAAGAATATTCTGAGACTCTGGTTTTTCCTTTTGAGGGGCCCAACCTATCCTGCTTTAATGAAAAATATGAAGAATGGGATGATCCTTGCAGCCACTTTGTTTCTTTTACAGTCCAGGGAGTATTATTTACTTACCTAATTTTATCTGTAGCAGTAATAATTACAGTCTTTGTGCCCCTTACCAGCCCTGCCTGTCTGTCTCCTGGAATTATGAGATACTAGACATGAAAACTTGGAAGCAGGAGGGTCATTATTCCCTTTTCTTTACAAATGGGAAAAACCAGAGATTGAAGTGAGTTGTTTGCTCAGGGTCACGTGGGGCGGCTGACAGTGGCCCTGGGCCACAGGGGTGCCAGGTGGCACCATCCTCGGGCTTTCACATCCCAGCTGGGATGAGTGCTGTGGCTGAGATGGGACATTCAGTCTGGGCATCTGGGCTCTCCCACCATGCCAGGCTGGGCTGGAGAGAGCAAGCTGCCTGGTCCATCACACAGGGTTGAGGAAGTCAGTAGCATGATGTGAGGTGATGCATGTGAGCAGGGAGGAGGCCCTGCCCTGCAGTGGCCTAGGGCGTGGTGGTGGCAGACTTAGGGCACAGCTTGGGAACACACTGGCTGCCCTCTCAGGCCACTCTCTCAAGGCTTTGCTGTGAGTCCCTGGTTCCTTTATTCAACACTGTGTACCCCAGAGTTGGAGAATGGTCTCTGAATCCTTGGAGCTTGGCTTTTCCAGCTATCCCCTTGAGGAGGGGACGCTGAGTGCACTGACCACTTGCTATGGAGTGCAAGTTAACTCAGGCAGGGCGCCTGAGGTCACCTATGTTCACAGGACACAATCTTATATCCCTCTCTTTATATACCCTTAGATGAGGTACTATGTGGTAAATGTAAAATCAGTACTGTATGCCTGCCTCCCTGTAAATGTTCAGTTGCTGTTAGTGGCCATTATTACAGTTTTAAACAGTATTATTAAGGACACAGACAAGGTTCTTTGAGGTAACAGGCCTGCCCTGGTGTGGGGAGGCGGTGCTGCAGGAAGAGTAGCTGACATCAGCTGTTGGCTCTGCATCTCCTTAAATCTCACCTCCTCTGATAGGCCCAGGCACCTTCAGTAGGAAGGAAACTCCAGTTGTTCTCATTATTTCTGAGTGGTTGTGTTCTAGAAAGTCACTATGACACAGAAAGAGCAAATACTGAACTGTGCTTCTAAGGGAGGTGCAAAGTTTGGTTCCTGCAAACCTCAGTCACAACACACTCGTCAACTGAGCGATACCTAATCTTGTCCTATGTGAGTTTCTGTGTTGAGACACCTTCTGTAATATATGTATATTTAATTGATGAGCACTAAACTCAATAGTAGGGTTTCTCTGGTGGCTCAGTCAGTAAATAATCTGCCTGCAATGCAGGAGACTGGAGTTCGATCCCTGGATGGGGACGATCCCCTGGAGAAGGAAATGGCAACCCACTCGAGTATTCCTTCCTGGAAAATCCCATGGACAGAGGAGCTTGATGGGCTACAGTCCGTGGGATCGCAAGAGTTGCACACGACTTAGCGACTAAACCACCATCACCAAACTCAGTAGCACCCTCACGCCTAAACAAAGCTTACTTAGTACAGGGATGGTCTCTGTAAAGCGTACCACAGTATTCTTGCCCTTAGGTGTACTGGGTGGCACGTCTGCATGGCACCTGGGGGCCATTTTCAATGGTAAAATCACCAACAAAAAGCACAGAAATGTGGCCAACGAGGCACTATGTTGACTGTGGAAAGGAGGCTTGAGTGTAAGAGCTGAAACAACCAGGCAGAGTGTCGCCACGTCCCACCTCACCTGGGACCCTGCACATCAGGGAATGCAAAAATTCACTGTTCTCCACGTGTCTACATGTGCTCATGCCAGTCCTGCACGGCTTGATTCGGGGGGTCACTAATCAGTTTCAGCAAATAGGGAATGGTATACATGGAGTCTGTAAACTGTGAGCATCAGCTGTGTATGGCAGCGAACCCACACTTCTGGCCCAGCCCAGCTGACGGGGATTGCTCAAGGATGGGAGGTGGCAGCAGAGCCCTTGAGCCACAGGCAACTCAGATGACCCCAGGGCCAGCTGCCGGCCCAGCCCGAGCACAGGGAGGCCACGGGGCTTTTAGGTCCCCTCCGGGCTCTTAGGTCCCCGCCGGGACTGTGGCTGAGCCGGAGCGCTTCATCCCAGGCGCCCTGATGGGTTCTCCATGCACAGCACTTGAGCTGTTTACGGCAGTAGGTGGGAGGGATGTGTTTATTTGTACTCTTTGGCCATATTTTGCACACGTAAATGAAAAGAAACTAATCTTTGCAGGATTTTCACTTTGTGCCCCCTTCTGCATCCTGCGTCTGTTGGCTCCACAGAGCGCTGGCAGAGAAGAGAAAATTTGTTGGAGGTGGTCATATGTTAGGGACCCAAGCATCTGTGCAGGTGGGAAGGAGGACGGGGAGATTATGGATTCCCCAGTAGAGATCCCCCCAGGCCTGGCTCAAGGTGTGGGGTGGGGGTGGGAGTGGAGAGGAGGGCTGGGAAGGAGGACGGCAGGCTCCCCAACCCTCCCCAACTCCCTAGACTTACCTGAACCCTGTTAGTCCCCTAGAGGCTGAGATTGAGACCACGGAGGGTCCCTGGGCTCTCATCACCTCAAGTTGCAGGTGGTAAGTGAGGCCTCAGAGGGGCTGGGCAGTGCGTCCCCCATCAGCACGAAGCAGGGCTGGTCCTGGGCCAGACTTCCAGCCTCTCAGACCAGCATGCTCTCCACGTCAGCACGAGACAGTGCTGCTCCTTCTCCCTGAGCCTCTTGGTGTGTTGCAGAAGGGCAAGTTTCCTTCTTTTGTTAAGGACCTGCCCTCAGTTCTTTGGAGGGGTTAGGAAGTTGGGCTTTGGAGCCAGCTTGCCCACAGTAGAATCTTGGCTTAGTCACGTATTGGCTGTGCAACCTGGGGCAAGTAACTTAATCTCTCTGTGCCTCAGTTTGTTCTTTTTAAAATGGGGATTGACAGTACATATTCGTCAAGGTTGCACTGCAAATTTAATCAGTTAATATTTATAACACATCTAGAACAGCAGCTGGCACAAAGAAAGAGCTCTGTGTTTGTTAAATAGAGTAAAATTTATAGAATTACTGTGTGATCTTGGGCAAATCGTCCTTCTTGTGCCGCGTATTTTTTTGTCATTTACAAAACAGGGGTAGATAATAATACCTACCACAGAGGGCTGTTGTAATCACTTGATGTGATGAATAGTGAGTTTACAATGCTTAGTGCAGGGTGAGCTTTTAAAAACAGACTAGATTTTATTATTGGCATTTTTATGCTCTGGTAGCCTTCTCCCTGCTCCCTGGCACTCTACTGCCCTGAATTCGGATGAGGAGAGCAGAGGAGAGCAAACACAGATGGGCCAGGGGAAGGGAGATGCCAGGCTGCTGAGATCTGCCTGCACATGAGGCGCCTCTGGGCTTCCCCTCGGCAAAGCCCCTGTGACTAACTGGGTGGAAGGTCCCCGGAAATGAGTGGGGAGCTGTTCTCTGAGCCCCACCCTGCAGGGGCCTGGCTGCCCCACCCTCAGGGAGTCTGAGGACCTGCACTGGTCCCCAGGGGGTCCTTCACCAGGTCTCCTGCCTGGGGCTGATGTCTCGAGGGCGGCCCTTCCACCTGCCCGGGCATCTGGGCACACGTGTAGCCAAGGGCACTGTCGGCAGTGGGAATGCCATTCAGGGGAGGCGGATGCCTGCAGAAAACTCCCTTCTGCAGTTCTTCTGGAGGGCTCGGGATACACTTCACAGGAAGCGTCAGCACAATTTTCTAATCAAGTTGAAGTCCGTGGCCCGTAGTTAGAAACAATAAATGAAACGCAATTTGAGCCGGCACTTTGCCTGAGTCTCCATTTCTGGAAGTGGGTGTGAGTGAGAAGCTGGTCTTTCTGAGGGAAGAACTTGACCCCCGACCCTGACAATTTAGCCCCCAGCCCTACCCTCAGCTTGCAGGGGTGGGACCCTCGGACTTTATTTTAGGTAATCATTCCAAAATCTTGATTTTGATCTGTCAGGTCAAAGTCCACACTTCTCTGTAAATCAGTGCACACTATTCAGCAGACTCTTTGTTTCTCCTCCTTCAAGCTCCTTCCACCTACCATGCTAGAGTTTGGTCTCAGAGATCATTGTTTAATCAATATTAAACCATTCACATAGTTTAAGTGTTTACTTATGTGCTTTGAATCATAGTTTGCAGTAAGAACAAGTGATGCCCCCCTAATCTGCCTTCACTACGCTCCCAATACCCTAATTATGTAATTTAGAAAAGAACATTTCCTGACAGCAGTTTTTCAGTGCGCGGCAACAAATGCCGACTGGGGACAGGACCAAACAACCTGGTAATAGCTAGCACATGGAGAGCGCTGCCTCGGTCCAGGCAGCTTTGGCTTGGGGCAGACGCCCGTCCGTTTGGGTTAAGGCTTTCAAATGATGGCGTATTAGTGCCAGTAGAAGTAATTCCACATGAAAAGAGCTGAGCTAATAGCCCATCTCCAGTCTCTTTTAGTTTGCAGAATAGGCCCTCACTGCAAATTGTTACTGACTCAGACAGTCAGGAACAGATATCTCACCCAGCCTATGGGACTGACACGGCCAAAGCCGTGTCCAACAGGCCAAAGTTTAGACCAAACCTGCTCTTCATGAACTTGCCAATCCCTCACATCTATGGTCTAGAGGCTGGGCCTGAATGTTGCTCATTGTTTTTGAGGGGAGTTTGGAGACTGGCCTATTGAATCAAGTAAGTGGGAGTCTGAGGGGCTGTGGGTGTCATGTTGGGAGGTGGGAAGGCTCCATGGTTTCAAGTACACCTACACTTCAGCATCACCTGGTCAGTGTGGCAATTTTGGGTAGGAGGCGCCCTTAATGCTTTTCTCCTCCTCTGCCAGTGTCCACCACTAGCATCTCCAGTCCACTGACCCTTGCTCACCCTTGTCTGGCTTTGTGAGACCTCAATGCTTACTGATTCAGCTGCTTCCATAACAGGAATGGAAAACTACCCTTTCTGCTTCCCCGTTCCCTCATGGATTCCTCCGTCTGACAAATATTCCGTTGCTATGGAAACTCAGTGGACACCTTTGGGGGCTCACCTGTCTCAGCATTTGGGGCCTTGGTGTGCAGCCACTCCTTGGGCGGAAGCCAGCAGCTGTGGGCCTGTGTGGTTATGTAGTCATTCAGCCACTCGGGGCTGTGCTCTTGACAGTCCCAGAGGAGGGGTAGGGGACGAGTGAGAAGCAAACTGAGCTGCGGAAATCTTAATTTGGCTGTGAGTCCCAAACCAATGCGTTAGCCTTTCTAGAAGCGCTGGTTGCTATGGTTACAGAAGTGGTGCCAATTGCAAGAGTTGTTTTTGTGGTTAGGGTGCCTGTCTTAGACAAAGAGAGTGAGGCCAAGCCAACAGCCTCCATCCTCCCACTCTTCAAGGGTTGGATATTGTCAACCCTGGCCTCGGAAGGTGGGGGTGACAGCCTCCCACAGTGGCCCTTTAATCCTTGCAGTTATTCTGGGGGTCCAATGGCTTCAGCCAGAAAGGAGTCGATCACCTAGCCCTCCGAGAGAGACCCCACAGGTGGGCTCACCAGTGGAGATGGGGCCACTCAGAAATGGCAGAAATCAAGAGTTCAGCAATCTCTCTCTCGGGACAGACTCACCATAGAGCGTCCTTTATGGAATCTTCTGCCACCCAGAGCCTGGCCACGAGCCTGCGTGTAGGGCCTGCGTCTTTAGGCCACATTTTGTCTTGGGCCTCAGATATTAGCTCCCCTGAAAAATTTCCTAAGTGACGGAATGGAGGCCTTTTCTTTAGTAGGGGTGCTTGTGTAGCTCGTTAATTCTCAAAGTGTTTTACAAATATTTATCCACCTTAGGTCATTTGCAAACCTAACCCCTGTCATCCCACCTCAAGGTTGTCCCCTCCAGCCTGGTTGCCCAAAATGAAGTCAGAAGCCTTGGACTGGGAATTCCACATTGGCGGATTTTGAAAAGCTGGCCTGAACGGTTTGTTTATTTCTCTAGTCTGCCCTTCTTAGAGTCCCAGAATGTGTCAGGACTTCCCAGGCCAGACATGCAAAGCCCTTTGCCCTCCCTGCCAGAGGTGAGAGTATTTTATTTATGAATTCATCTTAAATCACTTTTTAAAATCACTTTTAATCAAATTAATAGTCTTTCTCTGAGATTATGTCAAAGCATCAAAAATAAAGAGGGCTTTGGATGGGAGTGAGGTATTTTAGGACAGGTCACCAATTCCCTCCGACTTGCTTTCCCTGCTGGCACAGGCAAATAGAGAAAGTCTAGTTTGTTTTGCTCTCAGAGATACCTGAGGTCTATTTCCTTGTAAAGAGGAAGGCCCCCCCGCCCCGGGATTTGGAGGCCTGGGTCATTCCCAGGGGCAGTTGCATGCTGAATGTCAGTGATGTTTCCCCCAAGACCCACCCAGATGATTCCTGGGTTCCTGCCCCTCCCCATCTTCCCAGCAACCCACCGCCCTGAGTTTCATCAGGGTTGCTGGCCTCAAAGTGACCAAACCTGAATTTGCCTCGGCCCCTGGTCTCAGAGGTTGTGACTAATGAAGACTGACCCCTGGTGAATTTTCAGAAGCCATGACTTGCCTGCACTGAGCCTGTTCTGCCGATAAGATAGGCTTTTGTGTCGAGTGGGCAGGGGGGTAGCAGCTTCTATACGGTCCATATCAAGGTGTTACTAATCCTTGGCTGGCTAATGTTTGCCAAATAAATAGCCTCATTAGGAAGGTCTATAAAAGTCCGATAAGATTCTTCTAATTATCCCCCAAAGCACAAATACTTGGGGTTTCAGTTTAGCAGAAAAGAGACATCGAGAAAAGAGGGGAAAACGTGCGAGTGTGAATATTTAACAATGGGTTTCCCTCCACCTCAGCCCTAGCACGGGCACATCTACCATTTCATATTTTGTTTTTGCAAAAGCAACAAATTGCTGAACAGGAGGAAAAAAAAAGACAATGACATATTTTAGGTTACTATTTCACCTTTGCAAATCAATATACAAGCCATTAAAACTACATTTTTCCATGAATGATAAGTGTAATTACCTCTCTCTTGCCGTAAAAACTTGTCCTTATTAAATGTAAATATTTAAAAATGATTGAAATATATTTGAAGGGCACTTTATAGCTTGATTTTATATGCTGACATCTGGGTTGCCTTTCCTAAAACACTCTGTTTCTTGGAGAGTTATTAAATTAGTATTTTGAAAGGACTAACACTAGACTTGTTCCTTGTTTCAATTTTAATTTCGTACATATTTAGATTTACTGGGAACTCAGAGAGGGCTTACATTTAGCTAGTACATCGTTATGTTTGTGGGATTTGTACACGTAGAAGTCATGATATTATTTGCAGAGAGTATCTTTACACAGTGGGAAACTCCATCTCTACCCCTGCAAAGTATAAGAGTAGAGGAATCGAGAGTCTAAGATTTCTGGCTATAAATGTTTAATTTTCCAATTCTTCTGAGCAGGAAGATTGCTTTAAGTATTTATTTTACTTTTAATTGTGCATTATTTCAGATAGCAAATTACCCGATCTATTTTCTTATAGATCTGTCAGAGATTATTTAGTTGAACTCCGAGAAAGATACGCAGTATGATTATTTTATTTTTTATTTTCCTAGCTCCACTCTTAGGAAGAGATTTTCTTTTTCTTTAAAAATTCTCATTTTTAGTTGTCTCATTTTTAGAACGGTGAGATTCAGTTCTGTGCTTGAGAAAGTTTCAGAGAAGGATAGAAAATCTAATATTTGAAAACACAAGCTTCACTAACATACTTAATTCCAGATGGCAAAAAGACCATGCCCAAAAATGTGAAAGAATTCAACATTTGGTGGCTCAAATATTTTTTCATGATAAACAAATATTTCTGGGGTGGATGTATTCCTGAGCTCTGCATAGGAAAGCAACCATCCATGCAAGCCGCGCTGGGCTGCCCTTCAAACTCTCTTTGCTCTTTTCCTTTCACTATGTTAAATCCTTGAGATGTGTGAAGATGTTATGATAGGCAGTGGGTCAAGTGATCTGCACATGTAGCTTTTTATAAATTTTTCTTTGCAAAGGAAAATTTTTCTTCAAATAAATCCCCCCAAATAAATGGTTTGTAAAAACAAAAGTCTATTTGTTTTGAAATTGCACAGAAGAAACCATGTTATAACAATATCTCTTTTTTGAGTTCTGCCTGAGAAAAGAAATTTACCTATAGTCAGCGATTTCCCTCATGATAAGCCTTTAAAAAATAAAGTTGTCTCTTGGGAGAAAATAAACATTAGCGAAGTGGAGGTATTTGTAACGAGGTGGCCTTTATTCACTTGTCCAATGGAACTGTTGAACCTTTGTTTTTCTATCCACCCCCCCCACCCTGTGTCTTTTTATTTCTTTATAGTTCTGTTCATGTAAATTCCTGAACCATAAGCATTTTAGAAATTTGTTGCTTGTAATTACATAGGTGCTTCTTGGATGAGCAAATGTGCTGTTTTTTCCCTATGTGGAATAGAAATTTTAGATAAGTTTTTAAATTCTTTTTTTTTTTTTTTTGCTGAAGCGTTTGGCAAATGTCTGGGGTTTGAGGGTATTTTCACGGTGCCCCCGAAGGTGAGCAATCGAATAGGGAACATGCAGCGTTCACCAGGCAGTGACTTGGGAATTTTTCAGGAGACATTATTTTCTTACGTTAATGCCTTTGTAGATTCCATCGACGTTCAGACATCAAAGAGCATGCAATTAATAATGGGCATCTGGAGGGCTGATCACATGCTTCCGATGTTAAAGTGGTGAACGACAGGACAATCAGCCGTGGTCAGGTATTAGCTGTAATCATTTCTAAACAACAGCAGCGAAGCCTTCTCTTTTGTGCCTCTGCTCTCAGAAACGCAAAAGTTCACGTACAAAAGGTTCCCGTAGATGCTTTCCTTCTGGTGGATGAGTGAGTAATAAATGATTTGTAGACCTACATGGTCAGTGTTGAGTCAAATCACCTTAATTTCTTCAGTAAATGCAAACCCAATTTTGTGTGAACTTTTCCCCTTGAAGCCCAACATGGACGCAGGGCGACAGACAGCTGTTCGTATTATTTGAGCCTTTAGTTAATCCTCACCGATTTGTCCCTTTATTTGTTTGCATTTTCCAAAATATACGAATATTTCTCTAGCACTAGGACAATAGTCACTCTCTGCCTGCTGCCACCAAAAGCGTCCTTCCTAGTTATTTCATTTCTTTGATGGTAGCTTGTTTATCTTTTCCAAAGCGACCTATGTTACCCAACCCTAAGTAATATAAGATAGGCAGGTAAGACTGTATTTAAGCTCAACAAAAATGTTCCAGAGAAATATGGCGCTTTGGGCTCTAAATGCTTCAGCAGGTACAAAAAAACCTGCAACTCTTTAACAATAATTCTCATTTGAGTAGGTCACAGATAATAAAGGAACTCTTGTTTCTGGGAAATTAAAAAAATGACATGGGAGAAAATATTTATTTGCTCTCTACATTGGTCAAATGACTGGTGGATATTAAAAACCTGTAAACAGACAGATGCAACCAATTCTCTTTCATTAACAAATCGCAATTTCACAATAAAGTAAATGCATTAAAAAATGTCAACTTCCGAGATGCTGAAATTGTCAGAGCTTGAGCATACTTTAATTGTTTAAAAAAAAAAAGATATTCTAAACAATTCAGGGAAAAAAATTTTCTTGTAAATCTTTAAAGAACCAACTTAAATGTTAAAGCCTCCTTTGGCCGTTCAGGTAGCCAAAGCGCCGTTCAACCATGTGTACATTTCTGTACGTTTGCCCTTAGACTAAATCTACCCAGTCACCAGCTTTGTTTTCCTTCTAAGTACAAGCCATATCAGCAGCACATTTTAAAGTTAATTTGAAGCAGGGTCTATATATGGCCATCAGCAAATATGTTATAAGCTTATTATTTAATAGTGATTCCTGGGTAAGGCCATCATCCCCTTCCTAAATCCAAATATAAAAGCTGAAATCGTATTTGTTAAAACTGTCATTTTGAATTTGTGGTCCAGATTGTTTTCCTGAGCGTGCTGAGTAAGAGGCTCGAATGCTCCCAGCTGCAGGCACCCGGAGCCCAGCAAAGCCGCGGAGGCCAGAGGCTGAGCAGCTCCCAGCCTCAAACTGCCTGCCTGCTTCCCCCAAACAGAGCTCCAGCCCAGCGCGCTCACGGCTTTTCCACATTGTAAAATCATTTGATTTATTTGTTTGGTTTGGTTTGGTTTTTAGAAGCACTGCAGAAATTATTTCCTACTGGCAGAGAGGGCACTTTATGTTACACTACATTAGTTTCACATCATTAGTTTAGGGTCCTCAAACTTAAAATTGTAAAGTATATTGGAGGCTTCTAGAGACCTCAGTTCTGACCAGAGCAGAACCAATTAAACCTGATGGATTCCTTTCACTGTCTGTAACGTGTGAGGCCATACAGAACAAAGTGCTGTGGCATTGCTGAAGGGATTCCCTCTGTTAGCTTTGGAATTTGGTGGTAGGAAATGTTGCAAGTTATTTATAAAAGAGGCAAAATTCCTCTGGTACTGTTCCGGTTCTTAAAAAAAAAAAAAACAACACGTAATTTTATCGTCACTGTTTGCAACAAGAAGCCAAGAAGGGGTGCCGATGACAGCCACGGACCCCATCTCTCTGGGCTGTCTCTCTCACTGCGTCAGCCACTTCCCGCTCCGCACTCTCGCTCTTTACAAGTAATTCTAAACCCACCCGCGGATAGAGAACTAGCCCAGACCAGAGCGGCCCTGCTGGCCAGGGGTTCACCCGGCAGGGTGCCAGGCTGGGGGAACCTGCACCGTGGGGCCGGGACTCTCGGGCCCCTCCCCCGGTCTCCCCCACAGGGGTCCGCACCCAGCGAAGTTCTCCATCCCCTGGCCGGTGGAGGTGAAGTTCGCGGAGCCGGGAGAAGGTAGGCTGGAGCCTGGAGCGCCTTCTCCGCGGCCGGGCGGAAGGAGAGCCCCCGCTGGCTGGCCGGCTCCCACGCGCCCATTCCGCTCTCTCCTCCCTGACCCTTCCCTCCCCGGGGTCCCTTCCTTCCCGCAGCTTTTGAGGGAGACCTCGGCCCTTGCTAGTTGCGGTGGCGGAAGAGCCGCCGTGTCAGGTGAGCGCTCCCCGAAGCTCTCCTGCCACCTGTTGGCCGCCTGCGGTGGTGACGCCGGGAGAAGCCGCGCTGGTGGGACTGGCCAGGCCTGGCTTCCGAACCCCGGGGAGGATTGTTAATGACTTCTCTGCGGCCGCCGCTGTGTGCTGGCCAGGGCCCACAAACTGGTCCAGGGCCCACAGACTGGCTGACCTGCAGGTCTCTCCTGAAGCCCCCTCGGCTGGTTCTCCGAGGTTTCCCAGGCCCCCATCTGTGGCCCCTGAGCTAACCCACCCAGGAATATAATGCACAGGATGCCTCCTGTCCTGGCATCCTTTCTCTCAGGCAGCCATGGGACCAATGGAAGGTCCAGGGTGTCACTGGGGCCTCATAGGGCAGTGGTGTCTGGAAAGGGTTTGGTGTGTGCCCTGTAAGAGCCACAGTGGGGGGTGTGGGCTGTGACCCCCTGATGTGGTGCTGGTGCTCTGCCCTGAGACAGTGGAACAAAGGGAGGACAAGCCAGCCTGTCCAACCTGGGCATTCTTATACTGAGCAGAGGGGTCTGCCCAGCCCATCTCATTCCTTCCTTCCTGGGAAGTCCCCAGAGTGTGGATGGATAGCGCAGGGAACTTCAGCCAAAGGTCAGAAGGAAAGGTGTAGGAGCTTCAGTATATAGGAGGCTGTGGCGCTTTCACACTGGAAGCTGGGGACCTTTTACTACACAATGAACCATGCCCAGTATTGTAGACGAGCAGTTCTGGAGAAATCAGGAACCCCCAACAAACAGGCTGGAGTTCACTCATGTGAACAGCTCTCTAAGGCACTTTTAACAAAGTGGGGCTCTAGTTTGGTGGATGTTTGGGGCATTTTGATACAAAGCAGTGCAGCAGTCCATTTCTGAACCATCTGGGGGCAGAACTAAACCTCTTTCCAGGGACCGATGGGCCAAGTCTTAGGAATGGATTTGGCCTGACTTTGAGAAAGTCACATGTGCTTTAGGAACATGAAAGGGCAGAGGACAAGTGTGGCGAGGATACTCTCATTCCTGTTTTAGGGAGGGGGTCTGGAGCCGTGGCTTCTCCAGGCCCCACTGGAGGGGGCCAGGAGCCACAGCTGCTGTTGGCCCACGCCCGGCGCTCAGCCCAGTTTGAGACACTGTGTATTTTCATTCCATGGTAGTTTTATACACAAAGACTGCATCCCTCTCAGCCCCGCCCGCTTGCGGCTCTCCCAGGCCTTAAACACAGAGTCTGAGGTCCAGTGGGGCATCTGTGCTTAATGCCGCTCAGCAGTGTGACTGGACCGCTGACACCCAAGTTTTACCAACAGAGGTCAAGCTGTTTTCATGGGGGCTGACTTATGTGTAATGTTAATACCTTTCCTCTAGTCTGTTTCGGGGGAGGTGATTGACCCTGAAAGCCAAGGGTGCCTGTTTTTAGGTGACGGTCTCCTGGCTTATCTAAGGCCAAAGTGTTCTTCCCTCCTAGTGTCTGAAATCGTAGGGAAGGGACTCTGGTATCTGGCCAAGTGGCTGCTGAGAAACCAGCCCTAAAAAGTTATTTTCTTAGTCCAGGGGTTCATGTGAGCCCTGGACTAGGGGTGATTTAGTTGTGTTTTTTCAGCTCACCTCATAATTTAATGGAGAAGAAATTCTTTGGCATGTTTCCTCCTGGGTGCCGACTGCCTTTGGAGGAGTTCTGTATGGAGCAGTGCCCCATGGTCAGAAATCTTCTCATTATGCCAGGCCTGGGCTTTCGGTAACCGCCAAGTGGCTGGCTGTAGTCTCTCAGGTTAGCCAACAGAGGAGGGAGAGAAATCCTCCTTAGCCGGGACTTGCATTTTTATGGAGAAGGAGGAATGTTAGAGAAGTCAGTAAACTTCCAGTGCTCACAGCCCTGTGCACATGAAGAGGAGAAGAAAAAACCCCAGGCCACTGGCTGTTTACTCCCAGCACAAAAGCGGCCTCCCTCCCACCCCTTCCCTTTTATTTTCGGCCTCTCTGACAGAAATGTATTACCGACTGAATACGCCTTCCCACAATACTGTCCGTCACACCGGCATGAGGGACCAAAGGTAAGCAGACTTTAAACACACCTGGCACCACTAACTCCCGCCTTTGTGCTTAGAATGGCCGCCAGCCAGCTAGCTGCCCTGTCCCCCATTCACATGTCCTCCAGAAGAATTCTGATGGGGGACTTCTTTCTGAGGCCGCGTAGTATTCTCAAATCAGGCCATTCAGACGCCTTGAGAGAGCTGGGGCAACCTCTGGGGTGAGCAGCCTGGTCAGGCTCCTAAAGCTTGAAGCCGCTCAGCCTAGAGAATTCCCTGGGGGCAGGAAGCCTCCGGGAGGGACTCTTGACTCCCAGGTGGGCCTCAGCAGAAAGGGCAGGGTTTCTGAGGCTCCCAGGTGAGCCCTGTGGTTGCTAACTGTGCTGATGCTCTTCCTCACGCCCCTTGTGGGCACCTTGGAAGAGGGGGCAGTTGGCTGAGCTGTGGACTGTCTTCCTGGCTTTATGCATCTGGAGTTGTGAGCTTTTCCCCAGAGTTGTGGCAAGTGAGGAGAGAAGGGGTGGTTACTCTTCCTCATTCCAGGTTGCTTGAAGGTGCACCTCAGCGTTTGGCCTTTCCCATAACTGGGTACGAAATGGCCTTTTCTGAAACAGAGAAGAAGACTCCTGAGTCATTCTCAGTCTTCTCTCCAGCTGCTCCAAGTTCATGTGTTGTAACTTTCCTTCTCCTGTGATAACGTATTCCAGAGGCCAGTGAGAAGAAAATGTGGGGAAGTCTTGTAAGTGGGAACATTCTCCTTTAGGAGATGGAGCGGTTTGGGAGGGTGGTGATGCTTTCCAGGATCACAAAGCTGAGAGGTGAGGAAGCCATTGTGGCACTTGAATTTGGGGCTGATAAGACTGGTTTTTGTAAAATGCTGGAATCCTCTGTGATTGTCACTTGGGAAACTCATCGTAGTGTTTATCTGTTGAGGAAGGAGAAGACAAAATGGACTTCTAGAACATCAATTGGTTTGCTCGTTGTCAACCCATCACTTAGTGTTAGTTCTGGCTGTTGAGTGTCATTGCTACCAGCCACTTAAGCCCTGGGTGAAGCCAGGCTCTGCGTCAGCCCATCCTAGAGATAAAATCCAGCCCTGCTTTTCTTCTCCATGGGATCTCGGCCTAGGCAGCTGAGTGTTGCTCTGACTCCAACAAGCAAACCTCTGCAAGCAAAGCCCTAATTATTAGCTTGAATACAAATTGGATCTTGACCTCAAATGAGATTCAAGAGCATAGAAACAGATACTTCGGGAAGAGCTAAAGGAGATGACAGAGCTGTCGTCACGGCCATCTGGTCCTCTTCCTGAATTTCCATGCCCCTCTCCTCTCCCCCTCACCCCTGCTTGCCCTACTGGAATCATTCAGTATTCACCTGGCTGTGAGGGTGAACATTGTGAAATTCCAAAATTGTTTCAGTGACTTGAAGACATGGAAAATACAGACTCCTTGCTTGGTCCCTCCTGTCTTCAGCTGATACAATCTCATGGAACCATGGGCGTACCAATGCCAGTTATGATCCAACTGAATACATTTCTGAGAACATGAAATCTCCCATTTCCCTTTGTTTTCAGCACAAAAGCCATTCTCACTCTGAGTATGTCAGACACAATCATCTAGAATAAATCTCCAGAGAGAAAAGTACATCTAAACATGAGTGACCACTCCTTTCCCATTTTCCCCCACTCTCCCCATCTTCACAGTGAATGAGTCACTGGGGTGTCTGCTGACAGCTTCTGCTGGCCAGCCAGACTGGGAGGAGGATCAAGGGACTTCTTGCAAAGTCTGAGGTTGTGGCCTCAGACACAAGGTCATTGAATTCCAGCAGGGGCAGAGTTTGGGCTTTTGCCCATTGGGCCACCTCCATTCTGGTTGAAGGTCAGAAGAAGGCCACACCCTTTGTTTCTAGGCCTCCACTATGCCCGAGGCTTGTCTAGAAGGTGCTCTGGGGTTTTGGCATCCACTGTGGAAGTCTAGGAATACTTAAGTCAGCCTAACTCTTTGTGCACATTAAAGGCTGGGAGTCTGGGGCTGCCCTCTCCAGGCCCTGGATGGATGTCCTCCTCAGAACACCTGCTTACTGTTAGTGAAGGGGATGCAGCCATGGGGAAGAGTACGTGGGAGCCTTTGCCAAATCAAGATTTCAGAAGCTCCCTTCAGAACTGGAAGATGTTTGTGATTGAGTAGTTAATTGTCTCCCTGCATCTACAGTCCCTGTTCCAGATTTTTTCCTTTCAGTACAGGATCCAGTCCATGAGCACAGACTGCATTTAGCTGTCAGGGCTCTGTTGGATGACTTTCAGTCTGGAACTATTCTTCAGCCTTTCTTTATCTTTAGATTCATGTTTGAGAGCTCTTGCTGGGCTGCCGCATCCTTTCAAGGTTTCAGAGCAGGAGGCACGTGCTGCCTTCCGTGTTCCATGTTGGTGTCCCGCAACGGTCACTTAGATTTCCTGGTCAAGGTGTTGTCTGGTTACTACACTGTATCCAGCTGACCCTTGAACAACATGGGAGTTGGGGCACCGACTCTCTGAACAGCAAAAATCTGCATATAACTTATGGGTGGCCCTCTGTACATGCGGTTCCTCTTTGTCTGCAGTTTTCCATCCTTGAAGCCAACCCACCACAGATAGCAGAGTACTGTAGTGTTTATTATTGAAAAAAAGTGTGCGGATCGGTAGACCTGTGCAGTTCAGACTTAAGTTGCTCAAGGGTCAGCGGAGGTTACTGTTCCCCCTTGTAACTGATAAGCGGTCTATGAAGAGCCACTATGACATGGGAATAGCCTGCTCTTCACATCCCTTCCACTCTGAATCTAGCATCCTTCAATGATTCTTTTCCCAACCAGTCTTTACTATGTTGGTCATAAAGTGGTGATTTTCCAGTTCCCATACTTTCTCCACGTTTATCAGTTGGCATTCTCCTTTGAGTAAGAGCCTACCATCCCTGCCTTGCACCCTCACTCTCTTCTTCCTTCCTCCCTTTTTGCTTCCCCCCTCTCCTGCTTCTGCTTCTCCTGCTGCTTCCTCATCATAGTCTCATGCTATGCTATGCTAAGTCGCTTCAGTCGTGTCCGATTCTGTGCGACCCCATAGACAGCAGCCCACCAGGCTCCACCATCCCTGGGATCCTCCAGGCAAGAATACTGGAGTGGGTTGCCATTTTCTTCTCCAATGCATGAAAGTGAAAAGTGAAAGTGAAGCCGCTCAGTGTCCGACTCCTAGCGACGCCATGGACTGCAGCCTACCAGGCTCCTCTGTCCATCGGATTTGCCAAGCAAGAGTACTGGAGTGGGTTGCCATTGCCTTCTCCATCATAGTCTCATAGATGCCTATTTTATTCCATGGGTTATAAGCTCTAGTATTGTTACGTATTTGGATCCTGAAATTGTCCCAGATGTAGCCAGTGAAGTCGCCTTCCAGCTTGGCTCCAGCGTCCTTTGACGTGCTACCATCAATATTTTGAGTTTGCTTTTTGGCATTAACAAGATACTTTCAGGCTTGCCTTGTACCTTCCTTGCCGCTGCCCTTGTCTTGGAATCAGGCATTGTGCTCAGGAACCCTGGTTCCTTTTAATGGAGAATGGTATGTAAATAGGTATGCCCCGTGCTACTGGCATGTCATTGCTTCTAGACTCCTTCAAATATAGGAGGTACGTATTGTATATATATATACACAAATACACACTTAACACATCCTAGCTTCGAAATAAATAAATAACACACATTTGAAGTTATATATGTATATATGTCATGGAGAGGAAAATAGCAACTCACCCCAGTATTCTTGCCTAGAGAGTTCCATGGACAGAGGAGCCCGGTGGGCTACAGTCCATGGGGTCACAAAGAATCGGACGTGACTGAGTGACTAGCACACATATGTGTATACATATTTCAAACTTTATATACCTACATGCGTGTATATGTATACAACCTGCCACGGTTCCATGATGTTGCCCTCAAGCCATCCCATCCCTGCTTGTTCTTCGTTACCTCCCTTCATACCATCCCACATTTGAATCTCCCTTCTTCCACAGTGAGAACCCTGGCTCCCAACAACACCACACATTTACTGATACCCTCAATCATATAATATACATAAAATAGTTTCAAAATTTCTATACCCATATTAACTGTATAAAAAAAAAAAAAGGCCTAACTAAAAGAGTTCACCTGGGAGTTCCCTGGTTGCCTATGATTAGGATTTGGTGTTTTCACTGAGGAGTCCCAGGTTGATCCCTGGTCGGGGACCCATTCTGCATGTCACACAAAGCACAGTCAAAATCCAAACGAGACAGAAATAGAAAGAGTTCACGATTAGTTTGTAGTTCTTTCCCCCCTTTCCCCTTCTAAGGGGGAAAGATGGTATATAGTCAACATTTGCTGCTGTTGTTGGTTAGTCACTAAGTTGGACTGACTTTTGCGACCCCATGGACCATAGTCCACCAGGCTCCTCTGTCCATGGGATTTTCCAGGCAAGAATACTGGAGTGGGTTGCCATCTCCTCCAGGGGATCTTGCATACTTTGTGTTTTTTTTTTTTTTTTTTTAAACATTACTTGGATTACCTCTTATTTCCTTTTCTTTTCAGTGTTGTTCTCAATTTAGGTTTATCAGATGATATCTCATGATTAGATTTATCAGAAGTATGTTTGGTTCATTTGCTTTCGATTTTAGCTTTTTGTTCCCCTCATCCTTATTGATAGAATTTTATTTCTGATTATGTACAATATTAATATGCTTCCCAAAGTCCAAGCTGTATTAAAAATATGCTCGGAGAAGTGTTACACCGTTCCCTCAGATGTAACCAATCTTATTTTTTTCTGTTTTTTTTTTTTTCTTTTGGTGTGTCTCTTTTTGCAAAAACCAGCAAACATTTTATGTTTTCCTATTTCTTTTTTCTTATACAAAATGTCGTATACTGTAAGTGTTTTTCATTTAGCAATATATTCTAGAAACCACTCTATCAGTTAATAAAAGTCTTTCCCATTCTATTTTACAGCAGCATATTTTTACTCCATTGTATGTATATAACAGGGGCTTCCCTGTTGGCTCAGAGGATAAAGCATCTGCCTGCAATGCAGGAGATCCGGGTTCAATCCCTGGGTTGGGAAGATCCCCTGGAGAAGGAAATGGCAACCCACTCCAGTATCCTTGCCTGGAGAATCCCATGGACAGAGGAGCCTGGCGGACTACAGTCCACAGGGTCACAAAGAGTCGGAAACAACTGAGCGAACAAGTTTGTTTTCAATCAGTTTCCTCTGTTTGAGAATTCAGGTAGTTTGCAATATTATGCTGCAGTGAATAAACTTTATGTGTTTATATGCTCATTGTGGGAGATGTATCTTTAGGGTGATTTCTTAGAAGTAGAACTGTTGAATCAAGATAGAAAGAGACATAGTTTTGTTACTGTTCCAGACTCCTCTTCATAGGAGTTGTACAAAAGGCATTCCCATCAGCAGTGTGTGAAAGTACTTATTTCTTTACAACTTTGCCAACAGAACATACATCAAGATTTTGAATTTTTGCCAATCTTATAGGTAAAAAATAGTATCTCAGTGAAGTCTTGTTCTGTATTTCTCTGATTGTGTGTGAATTTGAACATCTTTCATAGATTTTAGAAGCATTCTTAAGTCTTTTTGGTGAATTGTCTATTTATGTCTTTGCTTAATTATTTTCCTATATGATTTTTAAGAGCCTTTTAAAGATATGTTAGCCCTTTATCCAGAGAAGGCAATGGCAACCCACTCAGTACTCTTACCTGGGAAATACCTTGGGAGGAGCCTGGTAGGCTGCAGTCCACAGGGTCACTAAGAGTCAGACACAACTGAGCGGCTTCACTTTCACTTTTCACTTTCACGCATTGGAGAAAGAAATGGCAACCCACTTCAGTGTTTTTGCCTAGAGAATTCCAGGGACAGGGAAGCCTGGTGGGCTGCCATCTATGGGGTCTCACAGAGTCGGACACGACTGACGTGACTTAGCAGTAGCAGCAGCACTTTATCCGGAGAAGGCAATGGCACCCCACTCCAGTACTCTTGCCTGGAAAATCCCATAGACGGAGGAGCCTGGTGGGCTGCAGTCCAGGGGGTCGAGGTCAGACACAACTGAGCGACTTCACTTTCACTTTTCACTTTCATGCATTGGAGAAGGAAATGGCAACCCACTCCAGTGTTCTTGCCTGGAGAATCCCAGGGATGGAGGAACCTGGTGGGCTGCCGTCTATGGGGTCACACAGAGTCGGACACGACTGAAGCGACTTAGCTTAGCTTAGCCCTTTATCAGTGATGTACGTTGCAAATATTTCCTCCCAGTTTGATGTTTATCTTAATTTTACTTGTGGTGTTTTATTGCCATGCTAAACTTAAAAAATATTTTGTAGTCGTCAAAATTATCATTTTTTAAAGTTGATTTCATCTGGATTTTGATTCATAATTCTTATAGAAGGATTCACTCATGTTTTCTTTTAGTAGTAATATAATTTAGTTTTTCACACTAAGATCGCTGGTCGGTTTGGAATTTATTTTTGCATGTAATGTGAAGAATGGATCAAATTTAATTTTTTTCCAAATGTCTATTGTATCAGTACTCTTTATTACAAACTATATCTCTGCCTGAGTGACTTGACATATCACCTTTATCATGGACTAGATTTCCACAGGAAGTTTGGTTTATTTCTGAATTAGTCTGTTCCATTCGTCTGTCTTTTTATGTGCCAATACCACATAGTTTTAATTCTGTCTATGCCTGCATGCTCAGTCATGTCCCAAACACAAAAGTAGTCATGTCTGCTTTTGTGTTTTATAGGAGTGTGTTATAGTTTTCTTCATAAGAGTTTTGAATATTTCTTGTTAGATTTATTCTTAAGTACTTTATCTTTTCTACTGCTGTTTTAAATGAGAGGTTTCTCTTACATTATATCTTCTGATTATTTATTATTTGTGCTTATGAAGGCTATTGACTCTTGTTTATTTTATATCCTGCTGCCTTGATGAATTATTTTATTGTTTGAGTTAGTTCAGTGGTTCTCACTACCTGGTCTCAGCACATTTGAGGTTCCTGAGACACATTTAGTGGACTCACAAGGTCCGAATACTTTTTGTAATAATAAGACATAATTTGCCCCTTTATTAATAACTTCATTCTCTCTTGAGTGTACAGTGGAGTTTTCCAGAGGCTACATAATGTGTGAAATAATAACAGACTAAATGCAAAAGCAGATATGAAAATCCAGCTGTTTTCTGTTAAACTCTATAACAAAGAGATGTGCAAAGATGTAAAACAATGTCATTCTCACTGGAAGTTTTTGTATTTTCAAATAGTGCTATTTATGTTAACATGTTTATTAGCATTACTTTTAAATTAATATTTAGAATTTTCTCAGTTTTAATGTCTAATTCAGTAAATATCAGCAAATTAAAGCTCTTTGAGGTCTTTAATAATTTTTAAGGATGTAAAGGAGTTACAAGATCAACACTTTTGAGAAACTCTTGAGTTTTATCAGTTCTTCTCTAGGTTTTCCGGGTATGCTATCACGTCCTGTGCAGTACAGCTCACTTTCTTTATTCTGTTACAACTCTCTCGAGACTCTTACCGTTTTCTCTTGCCCAGTTTCACTAGCTAATCCTTCCAGTACAATGCTAGTAGCGGGAAACTGGGCATCTGTGTCTTCTGTCTTCAGCGGAAATGTCTCTGGTGTTTCCCCATTGAGTAATAGGCTGAGATGCTGCCTTAGGACTGTGTGTATTATGTTTTCTAAGTTCCTTTCTCTGTGTTTGGTGTTTTTCCATTATTGTCTAAAAGTTTCTTTGGTATTTAGAAGGGTTTTTATTTTTGATCAAGCCACTGCCTTTGCATTTGTACCTTCTACACTGCCCTTAATCTATCCTATTCTTAAACTTTTACCTTGTGGACTATCAGTTTCAAATGATATAATTTACTCCCATCTATTACCTAAACAACAGTCAGTGGTCATATTTTACTTTCCCCTTTGTTCCCATTTTTAAAGTTATGTTTTTTCTGCTTGGTCAGAACATATAATGTTTATATATTCTTCTGTTACCATGACCCCAGCTTCTCCTTCTTTTATTCTTAGCTCTGTAATTAAATATATCAAGTGATCACCATTGATCCCTTTGCTGAAGGCCCTCCCCCCATTATCTTTTGGTTGGGTAAAGCTTGGTTTGATAAGGCTAAATATAAAATCCGTGGCTTGTACTCTCTTCCCTGTGTGTTGAAAATGCTGTTTCAATCTGGCCTTGTTGTTTATGCAGCTCAAAGGAAGTTTTATGCCAGACTAAATTTCTCACCTGCATTAAGAATTTGATGCTTTTGCATAGAGGTTGAGGATGTTTTTGTCATTAAAATCAAGTCATTTTACTAGGAAACATCTCAAAATTGATCATTCTAGATTAGTTTTCCAAGCACACAGGGGCCTCTTCAATATGTTGATGTATTTCTGTTGCATTATTTTTCTTCTTCATGGACTCCAATCATATGTATATTGGACCTTCTTTGCCCATGTTCCATTTTAACTACTTTCTCTCTGATATTTTTTATTTCTTTTTAAACTAATTTCCATTCTGTTTTTTTGTTTTACCTTTCTTCATTGGCCCTTATTAACTGTTTTATTTAGACTTATTGTTTCTTTGGTACCTTGTCATTTATTCTTTATTTTGGAGATAGTTTTGAATTTTTCTTTAATTTTTTTTCCCGAATTTTATCAACTTTCGCTGCATTTCTTCCTAATTTGAGGAATCCTCTTTTATTCTTAGGTTTTATATGTGAATCTAGCTTTTTATAGCTTCAAATTTAAAATCGTATTTAATTAGCTTGAAATGTTACTTTATAGCTTTCTTCTTCTGTTTCATGGTTGTTTTTTATTTTGGTGGGAGGGTGAGAAAATTTTTAGCTAAACTGTTTGATTTGTATTTGATCTTTTCTTCTTATAGTAGCTGCTGCTGCTAAGTCGCTTCAGTCGTGTCCGACTGTGCGACCCCATAGACGGCATACAGCCTTATTCTGATTTTGTTTCCCCCTCCACTCCTGGGTATTTTTGAGGAGAGAGTTCCTATTTCAAGAGCGCCCTCTTATGTCAATATAGTGAAGTACAGTTTATTGAATGGTTGGTGCTGGGAGTGGAGAGAGTTGAGTTCAGTCACTGTGGAATGTTTGCGGCCCCATGAACTGTAAAGGCTTCCCTGTCCATCGCAACTCCGGAGCTTGCTCAAACTCACGTCCATCGCGACGGTGATGCCATCCAACCATCTCATCCTCTGTTGTCCCCTTCTTCTCCCACCTTCAATCTTTCCCAGCATCAGGTTCTTTTCCAGTGAGTCAGTTCTTCACATCAGGTGGCCAAAGTATTAGTTGCAGCTTCAGCATCAGTCCCTCCAATGAATATTCGGGACTGATTTCCTTTAGGATGGACTGGTTGGATCTCCTTGCGGTCCAAGGGTCTCTCAAGAGTCCTTGGGAGTGAAGAGACGGGTTTGGTATATTTTGTTTCTGACTCTCTCTCTTTTTTCCTGCAAGATTCTTAGTTTCCCTCTCTTTCTTTCTTTCAAAATTACTGTCAATGCTCTAAGGGGCAACACTTTAATTTCCTTCTTCTTTTAAAAGTCATAATTCTCTGTCATTGCTGCCTCTAACCCAACTCACTTTTAAGTAGTTTCCCTGTAGCCAGTGTTGTGAACTGCTAAGTTTAGTGTGTTTTTTTATTTTCCAGCTTTGTTGAGGTATAATAGACTTTAGTGATGGACTTTTCTTTTCTGGGATCATTCTTTATCTGTGTCCTCCACTCCCCTCCTCTTTTTCCTCATGGATTTCCCAAGACTCCCCTTTTTAGAGCTCTATAGTCAAAAACTTGCAGCAGTTGTAGGTGCTGTGTTGAAATTTGGTGTTCATTTCTTTACTTAACTGTAATTTGAAGTTCATAGTATTATCTAGTGCCTTGTAATGTTGAAGACATGGATCATGTATAGATTTTTTTCCTGCCTACCCCCACCCCCCATCAGTCTTAGCTTCTTTGTATGTTTCTTGCTTTTGGTTTTAGATGTGAGGAAAGGTTTGGATTTAGGAAGCCACCATCATCTTCCATCTTATTACTGAAAAAAAGGTGAAAATGTTGATTTTTAAAGGAACGTCTATCATTGCAACAAATGGTTTTAAATTACTTGGATTAACAAATTTGGTGACAATAAGACCGCTACCTGTGTTAATCACATTTTTATTTATTATTTTCAGTGAGAGAAATGTTCCATAGTGGAAGTTTTTAGAAATCTTTTCATACAGCATAGGAGTTGTACCCTATTGTGAGAGAGGGTGGCCCCTGTAGAAACATAATTATTCTTCTTAAAAACACTTATCCTCTGAAAGCCATTTCAGTTTTAATGCTGGCATTTCCCTACTATTCCTTATGGTTCAAGAATCCCTGCACTCATCTTCTTTGCTGGTTGTTGGCATATTGCTAAGTATCCAGTAATTTTTTTTAAGCATCAAAAGAAATACCCTAAGCTCTACATTTTTCTCTTGATGGGGGTGAGTTCAGTCTAAGCTAAGTCTTTGCAAATGAGAAGAGCCTTGGTTCTGATAAGTGGCTGCTAACAAGGGAATTGCAAAAACCAGGAGACTATCTTTGTAATAAGGCAACTGTATGTTGTTTCTTGGAGCTACTGTTTTGGTGCCTTCTCCAGTGGTCTCTCAGTGCTTGTCTTATTCCATTTCTAGTAGGTGTTTTTTCCCCTCCTCAGAGAATCTTTGTAAAAACTGAGGACAGTGCAAGGCAAGTATTTCTTGACCAAGACATAAAATCACTAGCCATACAAGCAGACAGATTGATAAATTAGACCACATGAAACGTACAAACTTCTCTTCATCAAAACACACCATCAGGAAAGTGAAAGTCAGTCTATAGGATGGAAGAAAACATGTATCCTACCCTATAAGTAACATTCTATAAATGTTATAGAATTCTACTTAAAGAATACATAAGTAACATTCACAAATTCATAAGAAAAAGACAGCTTACTAGAAAAATGTCCAAGGAAGGCCTGAAAAGATATTTCATAAAAGAGGATATCCACATGGCCAAAAAGCACATGAAATAGTGTTTAGCTTCATTAGTCATCAAAGAAACACAAATTAAAACCACAGTGAGATAACACTATATTTACCAGAATGACTGAGGTAGAATAAGCAAACAAACCCAGAAAATACCCAAGTGTTGACAAGGATATTGAATACTGGAAATCACATACACTTTGTGTAACTGTGTCTGCTGCTAAGTCACTTCAGTCGTTTCCGACTCTGTGTGACCCCATAGACAGCAGCCCACCAGGCTCCCCCGTCCCTGGGGTTCTCCAGGCAAGAACACTGGAGTGGGTTGCCATTTCCTTCTCCAATGCATGAAAGGGAAAAGTGAAAGTGAAGTCGCTCAGTCATGCCCGACTCTTATCGACCCCGTGGACTGAAGCCTACCAGGTTCCTCCGCCCATGGGATTTTCTAGGCAAGAGTACTGGAGTGGGGTGCCATTGCCTTCTCTGGTAACTGTGTCTACCAAGGTTAAAATATACCTTCCATTCTAGGTGTATGCCCAAGAAAAGCATGCATGTAAACCTCAAAAGACATGTATTAGAATGTCATAACAACACCATTTGTAACAGCTCTGAACTGGAAACCACCGACATACCCATCAAGAGTAGGAAGGATAAATGAATTATGGTATAAATTCACAGAGTGGAATACTATATATTGCGATTAAAATGAACAGCCTACTTCTATTTCCAACAATATGGAATGAGGCTCATAAACATAAAGTTGTACTTCAATAAAAAGTTAAAGCAGGAATAAAAACAAAAAACTAGACCAAACAACCTAAAAACTGATGCTCCAATGGGAGGTATTCCTGGGGTTTTGTATTAATAGTGAGAGCCTCCACGTTTAGAACAGGTTGGATGGCAAGGCCACTTAGCTAGTTGGGCCCCCAGTCCACTGAAGGGGCCAGCGTGGCCACCTGGCCAGCCTCTGAGCCACAGTTCTGGACGTGACTGGAAAAACCTTGATAATGTCACAAACTAAAAACAAGGACAGAGTCTTCTCACCCACAAAAGTTACAGCTTTGAGAATTCCTTTGTTTTTAATCAATTTTTACTCAGGCAACGTAGAAATACAATTGCCTTCGTTTACAACATTACAGGTGATAGAATATCACAGATATCCTTTAAAATAGCGTGAGGTGGGAGTGGCTGGGGGACCATGGTTAAAACATGATTGCTCATTATCCGATGGTTGTTGAGCCTGAGCCGCAGATACTTGGAACCTTGCTGTGGTGTTCTCTGCATTTTTGTTTCTGCTTAAAGTTTTTTTTACTATAAAAAGCAAACACAACACATCATTATTGAAAAGGCTTAAGTCATTATAGATCTCTAAGCTTCTGGTATTTATTCCTCTTTTCCCTGCCGCAGCTAACTGTCACCAGTTTAGGTCTGTCTTAGGAGGAAACAGATGGCATGTTCTAACTAGGATGATTTGAGGAGGTTTTAGTAGAGAGACCCTATGTAAAGTCATGTCAAGGGAAGGCCCAAAGCATCACACAGTACCCCAGGGAAAGCTTTCTCACCTTTAGGCCCAAGGAACCGAACCTGGGAGAAGAGAGCCGAGCAACTTGAAAGGGGCCGGGAGCTTTGGTTGTGGTCAGTTTTTGGAGACACTGTAGGTAGAAACTGGGAGAATAAATACTCTGGTCTCCTTCTCCTCCATTCCTTTGATCTTGTATTGGTGCTCAGCACTGGCTGGAAGGCAAGGTCACCCGCTGGTGCCTCCCAGGGCATGGGGTAGGCTGGAGCGTGGTGGAGAGTGGATCTGCAGGGGCACGTGGAAGATATCCAGTGTAGGTCTAACCATATGTTTTCCAGTGTGTTTGTGTATGTATATTTATGAATCCAGTGGGTTTTCATTGTTGTCTTTTTTTTTTTAATATCCTTGGGATCATATCATATGCCTCATTCAGCAACTTGTGGTTTTCACTCATCAGTGTCCTGGTGTTCTTTCCATGGCAGTACTTCAAGATCTACCTCATTCTGCCTTGTGCCTGATAGTATTCCACAATGTGGACGTAGAATAGTTTATCTTACCATTAACCCTTGACAAAAACTTAAGTTGCTTCCTTCTTGAGACTTTGTTGTCTTAACCCTGGAGACTCTCTGGCCATCTTGGGAACATCTGGAAAGTGGCCACATGTAAAATGTCGTTTGTTTCCATGGAGTCTCATGATTGGTTGAAGGATTTTTGTGTTGTAGGATATACTTGAACTATTCAAACAGTTCTGACTTTTGGCTGCTGAGACTGCTGGGGAGAAAGATAAGGAAAGCCATGAGGACTGGATCAAGAGTTGGAAGATGGAGTGTGAGTTCCAGGTTTGCCCCCTGCCTTGCTGTGTGACCTTGGGCAAGTTGCTTAACCTCTCTGATCTTTGGTTTTACCTCTGTAAACTGCAGATGATATTCCAACCTGCTTCACCTGCCCCCTGTAGTAGTTGTGAAGGTGTTGGGAATCAAAGGGTGAGAAAGAGCTTGAGGTGGAATCCGGTGACAGTTCCCTATCAGAAGACAGGGCTTGTGCTTCTGTTCGCCAGGCCTCTCCCTGCAGGCAAGACCATGGCAGAATTTCCAAGAAGGGTGCTGTTTCCCTGCTCCCATCACCCCAACCACAGCCGTGGCTCAGATTTGGCTTCCCTGAGTATTATCCGACCTTGTGCTTTTTGGTTGTTTTTTTTCCATGGGGCTAATTTGCTATGGGACTTGGACTCCTTTTTTCCTAGAAGCCTGTATGTCTCTTGGGATTGGAAGACATGGTCCAAAGACCAGTAACCAGTCCTTCTCTCTTCTCTGACTTTAGATTAGAGAGGCTGCAGGTGTCACAGTCACCACTCCACAAGGGCAGGATGACAAGCTAGAGGATAGATCTGTGTCCATTACTTATACCAGAGCATCAGAACTCGCTTTCTCCAGAAAGCATCTCTTCCAGTAAACCACAGCCATTGCTCCTTGAGTGCTTATTGCGGCAAGCACCATGCCAAGTGCTTTCCATAACCATCTCACTTGGTTCTCACAAGAACCCTATTATCTGTAGTCTTACTTCCATTTTACAGAAGAGGAAACATAGGCTCAGAGTGTTTAAGGTGCTTGCCCCAGGTCATGCAGTTAGAAAGAGGCCGAGTTGAAATTCACACCCCAGTCCAGTCTCTCTGTGACAGCAGGGCCATGTCCTTGGCCACTGGGCTGTGTGCCTTCCTGGCTCACTCTGCTATACCTGAGGCCACTCTGCCCTGCGTTTCTTAAGGTTTCAGTGTGGTTTGACCTGGACTATTTCCTGTCCATGTGTGCCTGACTCCCTAAAAAATAGCGAATATGTTTCTGCTTTTTTGTGCCCTCTGGAGTGACTGGGTTAGAGTTGTGTATGTAGTAGGAGCTCAGCGAATGCCAATTTCTTGTGAAAATCCTACTGGGGTGCTGTTGGCAGGACCGGCAGAGCAAAAAGGCAGCATTGGCCCTTTATGGAAGTTATCAAGAAGATGAATAAGGCTTGAAACGCGAGACCCTGGCAGGGCTGACTCAGACCTCACAGAATGACTTGCCCTGGCCTTTGAAGAGCTGAGAGCTATTTACATCCAACTAATGGACCTCGCTGGCTGCGAGCAGTCAAAGCCGCTGTATAAATACTCCCGCCTAAGGCCACAGAGTGAGTGAGGACAGGAACAGGAAGAGACCCCTCCCCACCCTCCTCCCCTCCCTGAGAAGCCCATGGGGGAAGCGATGGCTCTGATTTGGTGGGGAGCCACTGGCAGCGAGCCCGTGCGTGGTAGCAGCGTGGAATCTAGTTGGCAACGTGGTGTGTAGAAATCTCTCACGGCACGAGGTGCTTTGAATAAATAAGTGGTGGCCAGCTGTTAGTCTTCCTATTGGCGTGAACATCCATCATGGCATGTTTCAAATATAAGTCTGGGAAGGAGAAGCTCAGACGCCCATGAAAGGCAAACGCTAGGCTGATCACCCAGCCCAGTCTGGCACTCATGCGCCTCAAGAAACTCACAAACTGGAAACACTGGCAGGGGTCTGTCCCGGGGGTTGGACACAGGGTCTCATGCTCTCTATAGGTGTCCCCCACCCCACCCAGGAGCTGAGTGTTTTCCAGCAGGGGACTCATGAGGATGCCAGGCTCCTGCTAGGACCTGTTTGGTGGAGTCAGTGCAGTGCTGATGGCAGCTTCCCTTTGCTGGGTGTCCTTCCCCATCTCCTGCCACTGGCCCTGAATCACAACAGACCTTGAGAACAGGTGGGCTGGGAAGGGCAAAGGCTCCTCCCACTGGGCCCAGCCCCTTGTCTGCACATGGTGGTCATGGCCCAGGGGCTGTTTGAGGTGCCCTGCTTTGGGGCTAGCTGGTGAAAGGGCAGAAGGTCACCACCAATCTATGGTGAGCTCTCCAGTGCCACTCTCTGTCCACTGGGAGCAGGTCCAAACCCACCGTGGCAGTCTCGTCTACCCTCAGCCAGGCTGGGCGAAGGAGCCTGGGGCCTGCCTAGCCTGTGCTCCTCACATCCTGCAACCAAGTATGCTCTCTCTTGTCTTCATTTAGGATCATTTGTATTGCTTTTTTGTCTTCCTCCCTGGGTATTCATTCATTAACCTACTCATTCTAAAAATATTATTTTGCATCTACAGTGTACCAGGCACTGGGAAGACAGGGGTGAGCGAGAGGTGGTCTCTTGTTACTGGAGCTGACCTTTCATTGGAGTGGGGTGCGCAGTCAGATAAAACACAAGAGACTAAAAGATAACATCATGTTGTGAAGAGTGCTATTAAAGAAATAAAGGGGAGAGAACCTACTCTAGATACTGTGGCTTTTTTGCTGCTACAGCTGCTAAGTTGCTTCAGTCGTGTCCGACTCTGTGTGACCCCATAGACGCCAGCCCACCAGGCTCCCCCGTCCCTGGGATTCTACAGGCAAGAACACTGGAGTGAGTTGCCATTTCCTTCTCCAATGCATGAAAGTGAAAAGTGAAGTCGCTCAGTCGTGTCCGACTCTTAGCTACCCCATGGACTGCAGGCCACCAGGCTCCTCCGTCCATGGGATTTTCCAGGCAAGAGTACCGGAGTGGGTTGCCATTGCCTTCTCTGGTGGCTTTTCTGAGGAGGTGACTTTTAAGCTGAAGCCTAAAGACTGAGAAGGAATCCACCAAGTGAAGATGAGGGGGACGAGCATTCCAGAAGAGAGACAAGCATATACAAAGGGCCTGAGGTCAGGGAGAGCTTGGTTTCCTCGTGGAATTAAAAGACACGGAGGTGTCTAGAGTGCCGAGAGTTGAAGGTGATCTAAGAACAACTCAGAGTGGCATCTCAGGCCCTGTAACAGTCTGGAGAGCAGAGGAGCTCAGTGGGCTCTGCTAAGGTTGGGGAGGCTTAATGGGGAGAGGGGCGTGGTGCACTGAGAATGTTGCTTTAGGAACATTCCGTACACTTGTTACAGGTATCAGGAGCCTAGTGCTTGCCACGTGTTGTACTGAGTGCTGGGATGGATGACATTGAGTTTGGATGGTCTCCTGGAAGCAGAGAGGACCCCACAGGGTCTTTACCTTGGGGTGACATGGTAAGATGGGAAACGGAGCAGCCCCAGGGGCAGTGGCTTCAGTGAGTTCTCTGCAGAATGGTTTCCCAGAAACCATTCCCCACTTTCTTCCTACAGCCTGAGACCCAGGCTTGTCTGGCCTTTCACAGCTGGTGTGGCCAGTGCCCTCTTCATAGTAGGTGCATGGTGCCCCGGACTCTGGAGCGTGAGCTGAGAGGAGGAGGAAGAGGTCTGTTCCAAGGCACAGAAAGCACAGAGGCTGCAGATGTGGAAAGGGGAAACAGCCCTTATTGCCCACCCTCTAGGCAGGCAGGGAAACTGAGTCCTAGGGGGAAAGTCGCAAAGTTTCTTGACTGGCTGCTAATTGTACTTTGCACTTCATGTTTGAAAAGTACTTAAAGAGATGGACGGTGTGACCTGCCCAGCTCACATATCTATCTGTAGTGCCGTGAAGGTGGCTGGCCTGAGAGTATCTGCCATCTGTGTCCTGGAGAGCCCTCAGCTTGTGTATCCCAGCTCCGTTATTCCTGAGCATAAATGGACTTATCTCTGGCCACAGAGGCTCTATACCCTCATGTGTTTGGAGGGGTCATTTCTATTCTTAGGCTCTTTGCTCTCCTTGAAGGTTTACATAAAGTGTTTATAGCTGTTACCCACACTAACCTCTGCTTACCACGTGGAAAACACTGGCAGGACTTATTTTGCTTTAGGGTTTGTGGGAGGAGAAGGGGACGATGAAGGATGAGATGTTGGATGGCATCACGGACTCAATGGACTTGAGTTTGAGCAAGCTCCAGAAGATAGTGAAGGACAGTGAAGCCTGGCGTGCTGCAGTCCATGGGGTTGCAAAGAGTTGGACTCAACTTATTGAATGAATTGAACTGATCTGAACTTGGGCTTTAAATGGAAGACACTAGGGCTTGTTGGATAGGCTTTGGTCTCCAGAGTCATGCCGCCTGGGTTCTGGCTGTTTGGAGCAGTGACCTGACCTCACTGAGACTCAGGTCCGTCAGAAGAGAGAGTCAGACAGTGGTCCCTGCAGTGCAGACTGCGGCTTGCTTGCCCGGCGCTTGTCCTCAAGCACATTCTATACACAGCTCAGTGATGCTGCACCCTGAGTGCATCACAGTCACCAGAGGGTCTGTGCAAGTAGGTGGCTGGACCCCCCTCCCCCAGAGGAGCCCAGCCAGGAGAACTAAGGTGGGCCCAGGAATCTGCCTTTCCATCCGGTTCCCAGGCTGTTGGTCCCAGGACCACACTTTGAGAATGGCTGCGTGAGTGCATTTAATCAGCCATCACGACAACCCCCTCAACTTGTTATTACTGTTATTATGACTTTGCTGATGAGGAAATTAAGGATTAGCGGGTGAAGTAACTTGCCCAGGGTCACACAGCCGCTGGGCGGTGAAGCTGGGATTCACATCCCAGTCTGGGTGACGCACAGCCATCATTCCTGGACTCCGAGGGGAGTTGTGTGTGAGTCCCAGCAAGTGCCTGTCTGGCAGGGATGAGGCACTCCATACATGCTGGCTGCGGGCCCTTTACCCCTTCAGACCCAAGCGGGCCTTTATCGGAGATGATAGTTGACACCGAGTGGTTTTCATTATTGTTTGGTGATACAGCAGAACCAAATTATACTCAGAAAACTTAGATGAGAAGATCTAGACTAGAAAGGATGAGTGCCTGGAGAGGGGCTGATTCACCAGTCACAGGCCTCCAGGGTGGGCAGGGACCATGCAATCACTCGTTGTCCTGGCCCTTCCCCAGCAGAGGGTTCCCAGCCCCGTGGGAGGGCTTCCAGGGCTGGGACCTTCACTCACTCCGCTGACACCGGGACAGAGAGAAAGGGCTTCATTTTCAGAGGCGGGGTGTTGGCCTAATGGAGCCGGCCCAGGCCCGCAGAGGGACATCACGGCCTCTGTCTTCCTGAGCCTCTTTCCCCAACTGGAGTAGGGGGTCTGGTCCCCACAGGACAAGCTGTACACTGGGAGCCCCTCAAGCCTGTGCAGACAACATGGGTGCAAACACAGAAGACTGAGTCCAGGGCAGCACTGGGAACCTTAAAGCTGGACTTTACAGGAGGGGAGGGACTGCTGGTGAGGGAACTGGCCTGAGCAAAGGTTCAGGCAGTGTAAATGCAAACGGCTCCCTCAAGTCACATCATGCAGTTCTTCCAGCACATCCAGTCCTATCTCCCATTGATGTTTCCTCGATGGAAACGTTTCTACTCTAGTCAGACAGTGGGCCACCTTGCCTACCAGGCAGAAGCGTTTGGGTTGTCTGCCGTTGAGGTAAAGGAGCAGGGGGCTGCAGAGTCCTAGAAGCAGGCAGATCCACTGCCTGTCTTGGCCTGAGCTTCAGCTGCTGAGGGGGCATGTTGCTTTTTTTTTTTTTTTTTTTTTTGGAATTCTCAGTCCAAACATTGTTGCAAACTTTCTAAGTAAATCCTCTGGAAGCTGAATTATCATGGAGACATCAGCCAGGCAGTCCCTTCTTTGTACCCCATCCTCTTTTTTTTTTTTTTTGCTGGCAAGGAATGGATTTGGGGAGTGCCATTGTCTGTGTTCCAGCTCTCCCAGCCCGGAGCAGACCCTGCTGAAGCTGGTACCTTTATCTTGGTGAGCTCAACCCTCAACTCTCTGGGTCTTAGCTGGATTAAGGGCCTAGATGTTGCCGAGGAGGAAGGAGGGACCTCTGTAATTGCTGTTTAAATCTACCTAACAATAGCCACATGTGGAGCCAGATTTGAGGGTTATTAAATATGAGCACCATTCTTCCCCCAAACATGCCTGTGTTTGCATAGCTGGGCAACATGGGGCAGCGGGGGCTGGGAGAAGGCTGCCGAGTCAAAAGGGGGCTTCAGAGGCCCCTTTTCTGAGAGAGAGGGCAACCCTGGGTTTGGCTGAGAAGCCCGGTGACCAGAGTCTCCCAGCCCTGGTCTGGACTCACTCTAGGCCCCTACTCCTTTCTTTTTTTTTTTTTTTTTAATTTTTTGGCCATGCATGTGGCACATAGGATCTTAGTTCCCTGACCAGGGATCGAACCTGCGCCCCCTGCATTGGAAGCAAGGAGTCCTAACCACTGGACTGCCAGGGAAGTCCCCCCTGCTCTTTTCTTAGGGGTTCTCATCCTCTGCAGCAACTGCCTGCTGTCTTGGTGTGACACAAGGGAAGGACGGGGTGCTGTGGAGAGAAGCCTGTAAGCTGGCTTATCTGCTGCCATTTGGGGACAGATGGTCATGTGCATCTCAGCTTTGCCCTGGTGCCCCTTGCCCACAGTGAAGGGTGATGGGCAAGGACATTTTGTTGTGACGGTGTGGCATGCCCAGCTCCTTCCATGGCGGGGTGGAGGGAAAGCCCAAAGGCTCAGTTTCCCAGCTCTATACCGTCAGGCCTGAGAGCTGACGGTGAGTCACATGGCCTTATTCTGACCAGCTGATGTTTTGGAGACAACGTGCTCTGCAGGTGTGTGTCTTTGTGACAGGAACCAGCTCAGGGAAAGACCTGGAGTGAGTGTGGAGCTGCCTCTGGAGGGGGCGAGGTCCCAGGAAGGGTGCAGCCAGCTTCCGGTGCCACCCTCTGGCTTGGGTGTGGTGCTACCACCTGAGGCTGGGGGTGTGGGCTCCCCTGCAAAGGTCTAGGTGCTCTGGGACCCTGGAGGCAGGACGACAGGTGTGGCTGAGACAGAGACCAGTGGATGCCGATAATCCGGGAGGGCTGCCGCTCTGAGTGAGCCCCAGGGCGGCCTCTCCTGTCACTCATCAGACATGGTGGCTTGTCAACCATGGAGAACAGAATTAAAATCCTGCAAAGACATGTCTTTCCTTTGATTTTTGCTTTAAATGACAGATTTAAGCAACTTTGTAAACTGTGTTATTCAAGTTAAATTTCCAGAAAGGAAACTAACACGTCATAAAGACAAAGGACAGACAGGGAAATACATTTGTATCACATGATAGATGAAGAACGTACACATTTCTTACAAATCAGTAGAAACTTCTTGCAAGGTTGTGGAAATAGCAACCCTTGTAAATGCTGGTGCATGTAGCCAGGGTATTTCTGAAAGGCCCTTTGGCATTAACTACCTTTAAAATATGCACAAAGCTTTATGTTTTGCCTCTTTCTACAAGGTTCTGTTTCTTACAGATTTTTCTCCCAATTTTGGACATCTTTTAAAAAAAATTTCTATATGGCTGCACTGGATGTTCGTTGCTGCATGCCAGCTTTCTCTAGTCATAGTAGGCGGGGGCTACTGTTCGTTGCAGGGCACGGGCTGCTCATTTCAGTGGCTTTTCTTGCTGTGGAGCACAGGCTGTAGGGCGCGTGGCCCTCAGTGGTTGTGGCACACGGGCTGACTTGTTCCCCGGCACGTGGGATCTCCCAGACCAGGACTGAACCCGTCTCCTCGGCATTGGCAGGCGGATTCTTAACCCCTGGACCACCAGGGAAGTACAGTTCCCCCCCTTTTTTTTCTGGTCATGAATAGCAAATTTTTCTTCTTTGGGTACCATTGTATAACATATTTATTGTGACTTTTGTTATGTTTATATACGTATAATGCATTTGTTTTGAAATGCTGTTGTAGATCATTTCTACCCTGTCCGTAGTCCGTGTTAGCCATGTTTCTAAGAGCACTGTAACACCAGGCTCTTCTCCAATAAGAGTGGGGTTGGGGTTGGGGAGAAGGGAGAAGTATGGGCTTTGGTGATGGTCAAGGATGCCAGCCCCAGCAGTGTACTTCACTCTCTGGGTGGTTTCAGGTGGGTTACCTAACCTCTCTGAGCCTCAGTGTCTGCATCTTTCACAGAGAGTACTGCACCCAGGGGCACTGTTGTGAGGATGAGATGAAGAAGTAAGAGTAAAGCCCCTGGGCACTGGTTCTGCCTGTGGGGACTGCTTGGTGAATGGAGTCATGGGTACCAGGTGGACAGGGTTCCCGTGACTAGCACTTAATCATTTGGGCCCAGGGAGCTTCGGTGGTTACTAGGTCCAATCCCCTGTGTCTTGGCAGGACTGTATTCCAAGCATCCCCAAGAGACTGCTATCCACTCCTATCTCAAGGACCTCGGAGGCGGCGCGGGGGAGCCCAGACTCCTGCTTACTAATGCATTCCAGTGTCACACCCTTGGAGCCAGGAAGTCCTCCTGAGTATCTACACTTAATCCCCCTGGCTAGATTTGAAGGTTATTATTTTTTTTTCCCTTACTGTTTCTGTAGGGGAAAAAAGACTGAAATTTTGCTTGTGCAAAAAGGTGTCTGACTTCCATGGCAAGCAGCTCTATTTTGCAATCTCCATATGAAATCCCTTGGTAGGAAGGCTCAGGAGGAGGAAGTGAGAGGGGCTGTGGAGAGAGAGCTGTAATATCCTGGGACTTGTCCCTGATCAGCCCTTGGAAAGGAACCACATTACTGGACATGTCCTCCCTTGACACCCGTGTATTCTCCTGCTTGCACTTATCTCTACGTGGCTGTCTTGAAGGAGTGGAAGACTCACTCTGACCTTCCTCCCCCAGCACACCCATCTTGCTACCTCCTCCAGGGTCCTTCCTCTCAGGGGGGTCTCTGTCCATCCACTCACACAGCTGGACACTCAGGGGGCGTCCTTGACCTGGCCGCTCTAGCCCCCGGGGGTGTCCGGCCCCGTGTCTTGTTGGTTTTACGTCCTGTAGCTCTTGAACCCCTCCGCGTCTGTCCGTCCTCACTGCTGCCACCGTATCCCCCTGCCTTGTCTCTTGCCTGGACAGCTGCAGTAGCATCCTCGCAGCCCCCTCCTTTTACCTGGCCCTCCTGGCCTTTTCTCCATTCAGCACCCAGAGCCATCTCTGCAGAACACCCTTGCACTCACCTCTTTAATGGTGTCCCACTGACCTCTGTAGAAAGACCAAACCTCTTTGGGTGCCCTCCAAGCCCTTGTCTGTTGTCTTGCCGCTCCTTGCTCTTTACTCCTCAGCCACTTTGGCCACCTCTCCCAGCTCCTCAAACATACCATGTTCCCTCCTACCCCGGGGCCCTGACACATGCTCTCATCTCTTCCCAGATCACTTTCTGCCCTACCCATATCTGCCTGGTTAACTGTTACTTATCCCTTAGATGTTAATATAATAGTTATTTCTAGCAAAGCCTTCCCTGACTCTCAAGCCAGCTCAGGTGCCTTTATCAAAAGCTCTCCTGGAGCAGAGTTCCTTTCCTTTAGAGTCCCTCACTGAGTTTACAATTAGGCATTCATTCATGTGTGTGTGTGTGTGTGCGCCCTCAGTCACGTCCGACTCTCTGCGACCCCATGGACTGTAGCCCACCAGGCTCTTCTGTCCATGGGAATTTTCAGGTGAGAATACTGGAGTGGGTTGCCATTCCCTTCTCCAGGGGGCTACAGTCTTCTGTGGCGGGCTATGGTCCATGGGGTCACAGAGAGTCAGACACGACTGAGTGACGAACATTTTCACACTTTCTTTGGTGTTTAGACCAGGCAGGAGTGGTTCATCAGGTGTTTCATGCAGGATAGTTGTCAAGTTCTAACCTAAGAGGGGCTTTGTGCTCCTGAACAGGCTGGTGTACTCAGAGCCTTTGTGGATGGGGTTATACCTACATGCTAGAAGAAGAGCTCTTGCTATTTATAAGAACCCCATTTTTATGGGGTGAAAAAATCAATCCTTCCCTAAAGCAAATAATTACCAGCCGATTGGTCCCTTTTGTGACTTCAGTTTGCCATGTGCACTAAGAGCTTAATTAGCTACTTCCTAGAGAAATAAGTGACTTTAGCTGGTCACACAGTCTTTGTAGGAGTAAGCTCCAAGGGCCCTAGTGGTAATGGGGTCTTCTCAGGCAGCTGGTCAACCTCCGGGTCTCAGAAGTGACGTCGAGGGCGTTTGGTGGTTACCACAAATAAATTGTCACTGTGTATGAACCCCGCAGTGAGCTGAAGAGCTAACCCTCTTTCTGCATTCCTCCCATTCTCCCTTCCCAGATGTATAATGCCCTCTTGCAGTTCCAGTGTCTCGGTATTGATGGGTAAAAGTGCCAACTTGACAGGCTGGTGGTCTAGTGAGCAGGTCGGCCTGGGTTTGTCCTGGTTTGTCACTGGCTGTCTGTGTAAGCTGAAGCATCCCTTCACCTGTTTGACCTCAGTCTACCCGCCTGATGCATCGCTTACAGGTGTGTGGGGCTCCCTCTAAGAAAACAAGTCAGAGAGGCTTTGAAAAGTCTAGCATTCAAATCCAGAGAACTCTGAGGATGGAAATAGACCCATTGGCAAACGTGAAGAATTTTTAATGCTTGATCTTCTGTTCTAATGTCTGACCTCCTGGTATAGGTTCATCTATTTCTCTGGGCCTCAGTCTCCCCAAGGAACAAGCGGGTTTGATTCTGGGTTGGCAGATAGAAGAACTAATTGCTGTCCCACCTCTGCTCTCCCGCAGTTAAGGCAGACATCACTAATGAACACCGAGTATGCAGTCCTCCTCGGTAGAGAGCCACAGCCAGCCAGCCAGGACTCCTCTCTCCAGGCTTGCCTCGGCAGTGAAGCTGTTTGTCAGTTGTGGAGAGCACACCCTCATGAATCAACTGATGTGCCTATAGGAGGATCAAGGCCCGGGGAGGCTGACTCGCCCAAGACTTGGGGGTAAGTGCACTTGTGAACTTACAGCTGGCTTTGGGGAGGTGGCTTGATGGCGTCTAATGTTTGGAATGTACTGAACAGGTCCAACTCGGGTCAAAAATGGACCCATCATCTGTTTCAAAGGCATCACTCTTTTCTTCTGCCCACCTCACGGGAGGCCCTTGACTTTGTTCACTGTCAGAGGTCTCTGTGGTCCTTTGGCTGCCTGCCTCCCCTCCTGTCACGGGGTGACTGTGGCAGACTCCAACAAGGATTCTGCCAGTCCCCATGGAAGCAGATCCATGGCCATGCCCCTCCCTGGGACCTGGGGCTGAGCACCCTCCTTGGAACAGGTATCTGGGGCCACGAGCCCCAGGAGGTGCCATCCTGTCTTTAGAAGCGAACTGGTTTTCCATCATGTAGGGAGCTTTTCTGCCCAGAGGAGTGAGGACAGAGAGTTATTTTGTAAAGGAAGAGGCTGGGGAGGCTGTGGCGAGAAGAAGCATCGGGAAGCTTAGGTGAGCGGCTCAGCTCTTCTCTCCCCACCCCATCCAGTGTGGGGTCCCCATGCGAGTGTGTGGCTGGGGAAGGAAGGGCGTGCCAGATGGGGCCTGAGCTGAATTTAGGTGTGGGCCTCTGAATGAGCAGTGTGATGTTTGGCCTAGGCTCCTGAGGGTGGCAGGCCCAGCTGAGGCACCAGCTCTGTTTAGTCAGAGGACTGGGCCTAGGGGCAGAGGCCTGCGTGCTGGTGGCCTGCCTACTCATTGGCAATAGAGTAGTTGGAGGTACCGTGGGAGAGGCAAAGGTCCTCTCTGCTCTGTACCCCTCTCATCCCCTTCTCTAATTTTATTCTTTCTCTCTTGCTTAAGAAACTGATGTCATGAAGACATGATGTGGCCCAGTAGGCCAGACCCCAATGTGACCCTGTCCAGACCCCAGGTCCAGACATCCCTCCCCCACTGCTCAGGTGTATCTCAAGGGCCGGGTACCATTGCTTGTGAATTCTGGGCATCTCAGACAGGCAGTTTTCCTCCCGACCTGGTTATGCCATCTAACAAATTCATTTGGGGGCGAGCTCGGAGATGAGGTTCAGAGGAGTGCGAGAATTGTCTTTTTAACTGTCCCCAGGATGCCTGGAGCAGGCTTGGAGGATTCTTACTAATCTAATCCCTGTCAGAAAAAGAACGATAAAACAGTTCAGGCTTTAGAAGCCAAATCCCCTTCCTGCGCTCACACTCCTCCTAGCTTTCTCCCGGACTATTTTCCCTCCTTTGTGATGAAGTCGTGGTTCAGCTCCTCCATAAGGGTTTCAGTGGATTTCATGTTTCACTCCTCCAGTTTTCATATTTAAATCTGCTTTACTCTCTGGTTTGACTTTCCACTGACCCTTGAAGAATTGGCGTATTTTAAGGAGGGGGAAGAGATCTCATTATAGGAAATGAGAAAAATGGGGCAGAGTTTTAAAACTTTTAATGACTAAAACACTGTTCCAAGTCGGTATTGCGCTGGGGTTGAAGTCACTGTTTGGTTACAAGTCTTTAGGTCTAAACGGGGTTGATGACATCTGTTTAATTTTAGATGTCTGGAATACATTCTGAAAATAATGAAATCCAAATGTATGACCAAATTAGAGAACAATTTTATCTGCGACAAAGAAGTTTTTAAAATAAGAGCAAACATTTCGACCAAACAAAACTTTAAAAGACCCATCAAACCTTTGGTCATCTTGCCTCAACTTTTTCCCAGTGGGTCTCCATGGTTGAGAGAACTCTGTGTGTGAACCAGACGTTATTATGTAATTTTATACCCATTTTCCTGTCCTTTCTCTGAGCGTGCGCTCTGCTATGTGCTGTCAGCCCCAGAGAGACTGTGTTTAGGGAAGTGAGGACCCTTTACGGCAAAGCTTCACTAATGAAGCAAAGGGCTCTTGTCACCAGCACTTGGGGCTACCTGTCAGCTGTTGTGTAATAAGCTGGATAGCTTGGGCGGGGACCTGGGGAGAAATTCAAAAGTGCAAAGACCATGCTGGTGCCACAGGGGGATAACCCTGGGCATGGGGACGGACAAAGACTATTTCTGACTCTCACATGCCCACTGTGACCGAGGCAAGTCCCTGACCCTCTCTGGGCCTGGCTTTTTCCATCTCTATGAGGAGCTCAGGGATTCTGGGAGGCTTGTCAGGGTTGACCTCCCTCCAGGAAGGTTGTGTTGTGCTGAGGATCCCCTATGATTAAGACGTGCACTGAGCAATTCCTCCCACCTCCCTGGAAGTCTGGCATCTAGGATTATGTGTAGACTCTGCCCATGGGAGTCTCTTCATTGTCCAGTTCCCGGGAGTCCTAGGAGGATAACCAAGATTCTGTGTCTACTCCGTGCTGCCAAAGAGTCCAGTGTCTGGGCCACCTCTTCCATCCTTGGTGAGACTTTCCTATTAAGACAAGAAGTAAATTACGGTTCAAGTTTTGCCTGATGTCTTAAAACATTTGGTTACTGGGCAAGGTAATTCTTGCCCAGTGTTTGTGCCTTCCAAATATTTGTAGATTCTTACCTGTGTGCCCTGACCCACCCCTCAGATATCAGCTCAAGTCTGTCCTAGAGAACCAGCCCCTTCTCTCTGGAGTCCCCCCAGTCCCCTTGCCCAGGACTGCTTTCCCAGATCAGCTTTCTGAAGTGTGGCCCATGCACCATTGTCTACACGCTTCTCACATGGTTTAGGTTTGTCAGTGGGATGTCCCAGAGACGGGAGAAGGTTTCCCAAGTGCTGGCCCTTGACCAGTGACCACAGGCACACTGGGAAATGGGGGTTCTATGCCTGTGCTGCCCGGCTCAAGGGCCTGGGGTAAAGCTTGGGCTTGGTGAGGCCTCCACGCTAGACTGGCCTCTGCAGAAATGAGCAAGTGGAGGTGCTGCCTGCTGCGGACGGATGATGGACGGATAGGTAATGCCAAGGTGAGCCCCGGCCTGCCCAGAACTCGGGGGTCTGTACATTTTGCCTGTTAGCTGCTTCTTGCACCATCTGGTCCATTCTCAAGACTTTGTTTTTCAGTTGGTGCCCCCACTGGTTGGGAGGCATCATTAGCTGTGCTCTGGGCTGAGGTGGAGGATGATCTGATGGTGGTGATATTTGGCAAGTGTATTTGGGTACATTCGTGGGGGGTTCCAGAGGGTTCATTGTTAAGGGGCATGGATTCATCAAGGACAGTGGGCTGAGGTCAGCAAGATGAGAGGCCGAGGAGGAGGGGACGCAGTGGCACCACTGGCAGCAGGTAGTTGGTGAGGGGCTGTGGGTCTCTGGGGATCTGGAGTGGAAGTTTCATTTAGGTCTGGGAGGTGGTAGGTGAAGAGCACTGGCGTGGGAAGCACCACGGCCCCCCGATGCTCCGTGTGACCTTGGGCCGCCAGAAGCCTTGCTGGGCCTCAGTTCAAACTCTATGAGATGTGAAGGCTGACACCCACCTGACAGGCTTATGGTGAAGCCCAGATCATAAAATGGCATTGAAAACCATTGTAAAGATGGCACTTTGTGAAGTCTAGACAAGAATAAGAAGTTGGAATTTTTGTTCATTCTAATGAGACATAAAAGGAGTATTGATGATAGTAAGTCATCCAGCCCTGTTTTTTGAAGTCCTTCAGGACAGAGGAGTTGAAAGAACATGGAAATAGAAGTCAGACTTAGATTTCCAGGTTTCTCGTCCCTCACTCTGTGTGTGGCTCCGGGTCTCAGTGTCCCTAGGTGCACAGAGGGTCAGTAGGCCTTACTCTGTTTTCCTTCCTGGGCTGCTTTGCGGTCGGAGGGTGGGTGGGGTGGTGGTGAAGTGACCAAGTGCTTAGCAGGCGGGAAGCACCGTGAGGATGGGTTGAATGGGTTGGGCTGGTGTTGATGGCCTGTGTTGGGCTGGTGTTGATGGAAGGGCATTCAGGCCAGGACATCTTGGTTCAACTCTGAGGACCAAGGCGTCCTGAGCTGGATGTTTTCCTGTGGTCCAGGTATAACTTGTTGCGTAATGAGGCTGCTGAGCTCGGTCTCTAACTTTTTATATGGCAGTAAGGGTCTGAATGCAAGTTTGTCAGGGTGGCTGTAATTAGAACTCAGACTTTGCAGGTATTAAGTGTGGCTTAATGTTTTAACTATGGTACAATAAATTTACAACATCAGGGCCGTGTCTAGCTACTTGGTAGACCGAAGGCGTGAAGAGGCATAGTCACATTTTGCCAGATATATATCAGAAACTTCCCTGGTGGCTTAGATGGTAAAAGCATCTGCCTACAATGCAGGAGACCCAGGTTTGATCCCTGGGTCAGGAAGATCCCCTGGACAAGGAAATAGCAACCCACTCCACTAGTCTTGCCTGGGAAATCCCATGGACGGAGGAGCCTGGTAGGCTACAGTCCATGGGGTCGCAAAGAGTCAGACATGACTAAGCAACTTCACTTTCACTTTTCAGGGAATTCTGGGGGCCAGGCTTGGTGCTGGATTTTTACAATTGAAAAAATTTTTAATAACTTTAGTTTTACTGGAATGGTTTTACGTTCATAGCAAAATGTAGGGAATGGTACAGAGAGTTTCCATGTACTCCTCCCCCCACCACCTTGCATAGCCTCCTCTATTGTCAGCATCCCCCACCAGAGTGGTCCATTTGTTGTAACTGATTAACCTGTGTTGACACATCACGATCACCCAAATCCGTAGTTTACACTGGGGTTCTTCCTTGTACACTGCATGAGTTTGGATAAATGTTTAATGATATGTATCTACCATTATAGTATCAGAGTCATTTTGCTGCCTTAAGGACCCTCTGTGCTCCATCTGTTCATCCCTCCCTTCCCCCACCCCCTGGCAACCACCAATCTGTTTGCTGTCTTCAGAGGAGTGAAGAGATCTTCTCAGGCCCCTTGGCCATCAGTGGGGAGCCAGGATTTGACCCCTGGCTGTCTTCCTGCAGAGCTGATACTCCAGAACACAAGACTGCCTGTTCACCATTTCATCCTCAGGCCATGGCAGGTGTGACCCAGGGCAGCCCGGGAAATGGGGAGGTGGGAGTGGTGGCTGAGACTCGGGGAGGAAGAAGACAGCCACTGTGATTCCCACTTCTCTTCACCCTTACCCTAAGTTCTGACATAATCAGGACACTGGTCTTCACCATGTGGGCACTGGGCCTTGGGGGAGATTGGGTGGGTGATGGGAGGGGGACTGAAGAGCTGGGAGGACACAGTCACTCATGTCCTAGTGACCAAGCATCGGGGCTGAGCCAGGCGCTGTGCTGGATGCTGGGGGCATAGCAGAAAGCATGACAGATAGGTCCCTACCTCCTGGGGATCCCAGTATGGTGAGAGACAAAGATAGTACACATAGATAAATAAAGCAGAAAATTGTCAGGGGTGACAAATACACTGTAAAGCATTAAAAATGGGTGATGTGATGGACAACTCTTTTGAACTGGGTGGTCAGGGACAGCTTCCCCACGGAGGAGACAGTTAGGCTGAGATCTGGATGACAAGGAATTAGCTGTGAGAAAATGAGGGGAATGCATGACAGGCAGATGAAACTGCAAGTGCAAAGGCCCTGGGGTTGAACAAGACTGGTGTTTTGAAGATGCAGAGTGGACAAGACAGCTGGATTTAGGAATCCAGAAAGGAGTGGTAAAGGATGACATGGGTGAGATAGACTTCAGATCATCTGGGGCTGTATGGGGCAGTGTCTAGGAGTTTGGTAATAATTCCAAGTACAATATGAAGCCAGGGTGGTGGTGGTGGTGGTAGTGGTGGTTTAAAAGATGCCTTTGACAGTGGGTTGTAGGGAGGACAGGTACAGATGGGAGGTGAGTTAGGCTCCAGGTAAGTGTTTGGTGTAGAGTTAAGAGGATTTTATGATGGATTGGCACTCTGTCCAGAATTGCTTAAGCTGAGAATTATGCCTAACCTTTGGCAGCATTATTTTTTTTTAAAACCTCTTTGAGCCTTGGTTTCCTCATCTGTAAAGTACTGTTAATAAGAAGACTTAACTTACTGGCATTTGGTGAGGGTTACAGTAGCTCAGATGGTAAAGAATTTGCCTACAATGAAGAGTTGACTCATTGAAAAAGACTCTGATGCTGGGAGGGATTCTGGGTAGGAGGAGAAGGGGACGATGGAGGATGAGATGGCTGGATGGCATCACCGACTCGATGGACGTGAGTTTGAGTGAACTCCGGGAGTTGGTGATGGACAGGGAGGCCTGGCGTGCTGCGATTCATGGAGTCGCAAAGAGTCGGACACAACTGAGCGACTGAACCGAACTGAATTGAACAATGCAGGAGACCCGGGTTCAATCCCTATGTCAGGAAGACCCCCGCAGAAGGGAATGGCTACCCACTCCAGTATTCTGGATGGAGAATTCCGTGGACAGAGGAGCCTGGTGGGCTACAGTCCATGGAGTCTTGCAGTCAAACATAACCAAGTGACTAACACTTTCATACTCAAATGAGATAATGCACATAAAACTGTGCCTGGCATGTTACCAGTTCTCAATATCTTCATGAGCACCGTTACTAGTATGTTATGTTTTCCCCTACCATTTCTTCAGTGGGACCTTAGGTAAATCACCTGGCCTTGCTGTGCCTCAGTTTCCTTATCTGAAACCTAGGGATCATAACAGAACCCCCTGACCCCCGAGAGCTGCTGGGTCTAATGAGGTGAGATGAGCAAAGAGGTGCATACTACAGCTGGCACACAGTAGGTGTTTAAGAAGAAGAGCTTGCTTGCCTTAGCCCCACAGCCATTTGCTGAGGTGGGGAGGAGCCAAGGAAGAGTAGGTTTGGCGGAGTGGGAATCAGGAGTGCAGTCTGGGACTTGTTCAGTTTGAGAAGCTGGTAGACATACAAGTGAGGGAATCAAGTTTGCTGTCAGGAGCTTCGGAGGGCTGGGGCTTGACATTGACATTTTGCATGATAGGTTTGGAATGTAGAGCCACACTGGGTGAGCTGGTGGGCAGAGAACAAGAAGAGAAGAGGGCTCAGAGACTAGGGCCAGGGCAGTCTTAGACGTGGGAGGAACCAGACAGGGCGACAGGGAAGATCCAGCCAGGTGGATGGGAGGAAAACCGGGGGTGTTGGGGAAAGGCTGCCCAGGGGGCCTGTGACCACCTGAGCTGTTGACCTGGTGAGAGCCGGTTCAGTGAGGAGGCAGGGAGCCATGGGAGAAGATGGAGCTCTCTGACCCCGTCACAGCTCTTGAGGTGTTTTGCCAAAACGGAGACGGTTAAATGGGGTAGCACCTTGAGAGGGATGCAGGGGTTTTTTTTGACACAGAAGAAAATACAGCAAATCAGTATGCTGGAGGAAGCAGAAGGGAGATGATCCTGAGAGAGGCAACACTGGCAGGAGTGGGGTCTTTGGGAGGGTTCGAAAAGTAGGGCTTGGTGTCAAGGAGCTGGTCTTGCATAGGAGCAGAGATGCTTTCTTCACGCCCAGTCACCAGAGGGAAGGCAGAGAGGGTGGGTGTGGGGGAAGGATCCCTATGTTCTCTGACCCCCCTCCCCCATGTCTGTCCCTAGACCAGACCTGCCTCCTGATCCTTCTGCCCATACGCCTCCTGAGGTTCCTGCTGCGTTCTTCTGGGCAACCTTGTCCTTTCCCACACTTGCACACCATTTTACCCACTTCCACTGTCTTCTGTGCTTCAGCCCATCCTTTCTCAGCCTCGCTTAGCCTCTTCCTCCAGGGCGCCTTCCTTGATTATTTCAGCTGTTGGGGCCCTGATGATCCAGAACCTAGACAGACCCCCAGTTACTCTGCCTCCAGGGTCAATGGGAGGGAGGCTGCCTTGTTACATCTCCTATGCCATTGTCCTGAGGTCCTCTGTGGCTGGGGAGCACACCGTTAGTTCATGGAGTGAGAGGAAAGAGATTGAGGGCTTGGGTTCTGAGGTCTCACTGACCTGGGTTCAAGTCAGTGGTCCCTGCTGGTTCTGTGATCTTTGGCAGCTTTTTAAAAGCCTCTCTGAGCCTTGGTTTCCTCATCTGTAAAGTAATACTAATAACGCGACTGAACTCATTTGCCTTTGGTGAGAGTGAAATGAGATCATGCACAGAAAACGTGCCTGGCGTGTGACTGGCACTCAGTGAACATCACCATGCGCACCAGCATTAATACGTTATGTCTTCCCTACCCTTTCTTCCGTGGGAGCTTGGGTAGATCACCTGGCCTTGCCCTGCTTCAGTTTCCTTATCTGAAAATAGGGATTGTAACAGCACCCTCCTGCGAGGGCTGCTGGACTTAATGAGCTGAGGGGCGCAGAGTGGTGACTACCACAGCTGGCACGTAGTAGGTGTTTAAGCAGAGGGGCTTGCTGCTGTGATGATGCTGGTGACGATGACAATGATCACTGTGCATTCCTGTCTCCTGAGACTGTGCAGCTGGTTGCCTGGGGCTCCTCCAGCTCTGCCAGGCATTGGCAAAGGTACCCCCACCCCTCTCCTCCCAGGCTCAGCTCCTTCACGTGTTGCTTCTTACACTTTCCCACGAACCCATTCATCTCTGGCTCTAAGGTTACAGGGCTTTGAAAATGAATTTTAAAAATTATACTCTGCTGACCCTTTAAACTTCATTTTAAATCCCCCTAGTGCCTTAATGAAGCTCAGGCTATTTTGAGCATCTTGGAGAAGTGAGGCTGACAATGCCTTTTGAATTTACATAAAAACATAGGAACATGCATGGACCCAAATATGTATCTGTATAATTAAGAATAAAAATCATAACCCCCTCAGCGGGCTGTGCTAGTGAGCATCAGGTTTAATAGGGGATTAGAAGGAGGAATTAAAGTTGCCCAAGGGGTACATGCAGAGACTTCAAACACCTTTCGGAAAACAAATTAACGTGGTTTTCAGAAAGCCTTTTCCAAGGGCGGCAGAGGGTTTCCTCGGGCTTCCCCGCTTTCTTTTGAAATGTATTTTTAACACTTGTGTAAACAGTTTGGGCCTGTGACACGGGGCTTCCTGGGCTCCCTTCATTAGCTGGTGTCTCTGGAAGAAGAATTCAGCTCATTATCTGGGTGTTTTGATCTTCCTGGCGGTGGCCGTTGCTTCTGGGCCCGGCCTGGGCCCACCCTTCTCTCTTTCCTGTCGCCTGGTGGTGTGGAACCCATAGGCATGTGTCCTGGCTTGTTTCCACATCTGCCCACTGAAGCGTGGCTTCCCAGATGCGCCTTCAGTTCCTGGAGAACGTCCCGTCTCCTTGGCAGAGGGCAGTGGTGGGGAGGGTGGAGGCTGGCCCTCCCTCAGGTTCATCTGTGACGTTGGCAGAATCGGCCTTTGCCACCCCGGCTCCCCTGGCCCCTCTGTTTATTTCCTGTTGCCCTCTCCTCGGGCACATCTGCAGTGGAATGCATGACCTCTGAAGGTACAGAGTTCCCCATCACTGGAGGTATTCAAGTAGTGTCCTGGCCTAAGTCTTAAGGAAATCTGTGCCCTCCTATGGAGTGGACCTAAGTCGGCGTTAAAGTTCCCCACAAATCTGGGATTCTGTGATTTACATTTTACAAGCAGAGTCTGAGCCAGACCATGTGAACCTTGGCAGCCACCAGGATCCCTGTGATAGAAGATACAACGCCTTACTCCAGAGAGTCAGCACCAGTGGCCCTTATCCTGCTGCCCTTGCCTGGGGCAAAGGAGAGGGTGCTCTGTCCTCCGGAGGTTCCAGGCTTCTGTACAGTCATGAGGACACCTTTACAGGGACTCGGGATAAAAGCTCCAAATGGTGACTGTCTGGTGTTCCTTTTAAGCCTCCCTTACTTCTGATGTAAAATAGGGGCAATAAATTATAATAGCTACCACATATTAAGCACTTAGGGCTTGCCTTGTAGCTCAGCTGGTAAAGAATCTGCCTGCAATGCAGGAGACTATGGTGCAATTCCTGGTTCGGGAAGATCCCCTGGAGAAAGGATAGACTGCCCACTCTAATACTCTTGGGTTTCTCTGGTGGCTCAGACAGTAAAGAATCTGCCTGCAGTGCAGGAAACTTGGGTTTGATCTCTGGGTTGGGAAGATCCCCTGGAGGAGGGCATGGCAACCCACTCCAGCATTCTTGCCTAGAGAATCCCCCATGGACAGAGGAGCCTCTCGGGCTATAGCCCATTGGGTCATAAAGAGTCAGACATGACTGAATGACTAAGCACAGCACAGTAAGCACTTACTGTGTATCTGAAGCACTTGATGGCTTATAACCACTCAGGAGGGGGTACTATTATTGCACCCACTTTGCAGAGGAGGAAACTGAGGTCCAAGAAGTTGAACTCACTCGCCCAAGGCTATGGATAGTAAGTGATGAGAAGTAACACCGAATAACCATCTGCTGGGGATCTGCTGGGTTCTTCACAGGAAAGTGGAGGTGACCCCAGGATCTATGCTGAATTCTGCCAGAAAATGAGGAGGGTGTGGCCCAATCTGCTCTTGACCTCCTGGGAAGGCCCAGTGAGGGAACGCCTCACACCTCAGTTGGTACACTGTCCAGGGCTGGCAGGGTGCAGGCCGTGAATGTGGCATTGCTTTTCCCACAAAGAGCTGGTCAGCCAGTGGCATCCAGGCTGGGCTGGCCGGTGCACCATCTTCTAGAAATTTTCTCACCTTGGCCAATGGGCTGGCAGCTGGAGGTGAACCCTGAGGCTGATTCACCCTGCATTCACGGGAGGCCACTTACCTACTTCCTGCTGCTGCTTCCTGCCACTGTTGGGCAAGTGCCCAGGAGGAAGAAGCAGGGAACTTCCTTGTCCCTGAGGAAGGATGTCATAGAAAGGGACGGGTGCTGGCTTCGCTGATCAGTGGTGAGGATATGGAGGGGACCTGGCATCTCCTGCACTCTTGTAATCCTGCTTCTCACTAGGCCTGTGCAGAAACCTCATGCATCCCCCAGGCTGCCTGCCCTGCTCTCACAGGGTCCGCCGTCTCATGTCACAGAGCCACGGTCACCAAAGGTGGGCTGCTGGAAGGGAATGGCTTCACCGTGGAGGTTGAACCTTGAAGCATGGGAGAATTTCCATGGGCAGAGCAGGGGCTGAGGGTGATTTTGAGCAGACCCCCGGGTCAGATGTGGCGCTGAGCTTACAACACACTTGCTGTTGTTTCTTGCTCATCATCTCCTGGGCACCTACCTTTTCTTGATTAGGGGACAGAGACAGGGAAACGACTTGGCCAAAGTCACATGGCTGGATCTGAAGTCAGGAGAGCACACGTGCCCATGTGCTCTCCCCTGGGGCAGCTGGGGGGCACAGGGCATGCCCTAGGGAAGGACCTGGTGGGTTTGGTGAAGAGAGGAGGGAGAGACCAGGAGAGAGAGGAGATGGCAGGACATGAGGCTGGGGTTGATGGTGACGATGGAGTGTGTGCCCAGAATGTCAAAGGCCTCATTCAGTAGTATGCTCTTAAGCATCTAACAACCAGCTCTCCGGGAAGGAAGGACAAAAAAAAAAAGAAGAAGCCTTGATTTGAAGTGTTTGCCCATTTCCATGGTGTAAGTGTTTCCACCATGGCCCACTTCAGCCCATCCATGTGATAGCACTGAGGGCTAAGCTCTTGAGAGCCGGCGTGAGCTGTCTTCAGCATTCTCGTGGCTCATCTCTCTGTCTCTGGTGTTCAGGAGACAGTAGAGAGGTCATAGGAGAGGTGACCTCTCAGGGTTGGCTCATGTTGGGAAAAGAGACTGGAGAACATGGCCAGTTAGGAAGCCACTGCTGACCCTTGCAGGCTGAAGGGGGCAGGCAGGGGTGGGGGATGGGGGTTCTTGGAAGAGAAGGGCCAGATCTCATCATAGACACTGAAGTAGATGTCCTTCCCTGTGTTGGAAATCTCATGGGTCTTGTGCTCTAAAAATGCCTGTCTCCGTGGGAGGCTTCCAGAGGCAGTGAGACCTCGGTGCTCGCATTCCCCTCCAAGGTCAGGGGGGCCTCAAGCAGTTTCACATGAATGTGCTCAGCTTCCCATTCAGTTTGTCCAGCAACAGCATCTATTCCCCCAAGAAATGACCTGGGAGTTTTCATCTGGGGAAAAATAAAAATGGATTTCCTTGGAAATAAACCCAGTTGGGGAGTTCAGGTCAGGGCAGAAGGGCACACAAGAGTCTTACTCCGCTGTGATGAGGGCTGCTGAACTGCCGGGACATCTCTGGGACCGGGGAGAGTTCAGAAAGGGCCGCCCATCCTGATCCCATGTGGGCAAGGGGACTGAGGCCAGAGGAGTGCAGGCTGGTACAGAACCATCTCCCAGGGCTTCCTGAAGGCAGACGGTTTGGGCCGAACTTCAAGTGTGGGCAGGTTCTGGAAGAGTCAGTGTCTCAAGGTGGGAGGCCTAGGGTGTCTGTGTGTTAGTCGCTCCGTCGTGTCTGACTCTTTGTGACCCCATGGACTGCAGCCCACCAGGCTTTTCTGTGCATGGGATTCTCCAGGCAAGAATAGTGGAGTGGGTTGCCATTTCCTTCTCTCATTGGCTCAGATCCATTCCCAGCCCTTCCCCTGATGGCTCTGCAACACGGGGGCTGGCCCTGAAAACTTCAGTTCCCGGGCTGCCTTGACAACTGGTTCTGATCAGGTTTAGCCTATAGGAAGCAGCGGCAGGAGACTGGAGGGCCGGAGGGAGGGAGAGAAAAACGCACTTCTGCCTGTCTCTCTGCCACTGCAGCTGTTGCCTCTAGGGCTCCAGCTCCCATGGTGTCCCTCCGGGGCTCCCGTCTCCCTGTGGTGTAGGCGGCCTTGGCCTAAGGAGGCCTTTGTGTGATTGCTGCTGCAACTGCAGGGCCCAGCCTCTGGGCTCTGGGAGCATCTCCTTTAGCTTCTCCCCCAGCCCTGGGTCTAGCCCTGCCCTCCTCCTGCTAAGGCCGATGCTGCTGACCTCGGCCTCACCTCATTCTCCAGCCCCTGTGCACCCCTCCCACCCCCGCTGTCTTTGCAGCTTCTCCAACTTCGTCATCTCATCACTGCGATGCCTCCTGGGCATGGGCTGTGGGCTCTGTTCACCTCACCGGATGCTGACTAAACCAGTTTGCCTCTTGTCATGGGAAGGGGTGAAGGGCAGGAGAGGCCTCCTGGGGGTGGGGGGTGGGGGTCTTCCCCCTCACCTTGCTTTTGAGTCAAACCTGGTGCCTCCTTCTGCCCGGGCAGACCCCTGAGGCTTTGTCGACTTCTGAAGTCGACTCGTCTCTCTGCCGTCGCAGCAGGGCCTCTCTAGAGGCTGGGCACTTGGCTGGAGCTGTGACCCATTATCTTGCGGTTCCTTCATTTCTGTGGTTGTAGCTGGCCCCTCGTGCCAGCACCTACATGCTGACTGGCTGCCTTTCCCTCCTGCCAAGCCCTCTCCCTCACCCTGCCCTGACCTGCCTAGGGTGGAGGGCCCACTGACCTCCGGCCCAAGCCTGGCGTTCTGTAGCTTCCTGGAAGACCGTATCCGAGTGGGCAGAAAGGGTGAGGCTGGGGCCCAGCCTTGTGAAGAGGAAGCACTTGTCCAGGGTTACGCAGTCAGGGCCAGGAGGTCTTGGCTCTGAGACACTTCCAGGCCACAAGTGTGGCCACAGGGCTTCCTGGAACCAAGCTGGGAAATCACCAGTCTAGTCCTGGCTTCTGTTTTACGTGTGAAGAAAAACATCAGCCAAAGGGGAACAAGGCTTTGCCCAGAGTCACAGTACACCAGTGGTGGAGCAGGCGCTTAGGCTGTGGTCCCTGTCTGGCACCCGCTGGGCACTGCCCCCAGGTCCTCAGTGGTTTGGGGAAGCACAGCAGGTGAAAGCAGAGCCCGTCTGCTGACAGAAGAGGCCTCAGGCAGGCCAGGGTGGCCCCAGTGCTCATTCCCCAGGAACCCCTGCATCCGGCAGCCCACAAGGTCAGCAGAGGCCTCTCCAGGGCCCAGGTGTGCCCGGCCACCGCTGTGCGCGTGTGTGGCTTCCTGCCCTGGGAGTGGGTGCAGCAGTGCAGAAATCCCCGAGGACCTGCCACCAGGAGTGCCAGGTTGTGCAAGAGCTGTGTGCAGTGGTTGTGCTTGTGTAACTCTGTTTAAAACAAAACAAAACTGGAGGGTTGTGCTTTGCATGGATGAGGGGTGACTCAGCAGTGCCCAGCCCCTTGAGGGAGGTGCCAAGGGAGGCCAGTGTGGCGGGGCCACCCCGAGGGTGCAGGCTGTGTGTGCACAGTCCTGTGGGAAGCCCCAGCAGTGGGAATGGGGTGCCCTCTGCCCAGGCTGCTGACTGGCTTGTTGTGCACCTGTCAACTGAAAAAACAGACAATCTACAACATTGGGTTGTATCTTATTCAGCAGACTTTCTGAGGACTTAAGCTCAGGACACAGCATCTCAGATAAATGCTGAGAAAACTGTTCCAAAGAGGCAAGGGAGGAAACCAGATTATATAGAAGTTTTTGCAACAAATGACCAGGTAGTTGGAACATCAAAGGATTACTGTTAATGAAGGAAAACCAGGTATCTCAAGCTAAGGAATCTAACCATGTTCCTTTCCCTGGTGGCTCAGATAGTAAAGAATCTACCTGTAGTACAGGAAACCTGGGTTCAGTCCCTGGGTCGGGAAGATCCTCTGGAGAAGGGAATGGCAACCCACTCCAGTACTCTTGCCCGGAGAATTCCATGGACAGAGGAGCTTGGCGGGCTACAGTCCCTGGGGTCGCAGAGAGTCAGACACAACCGAGCGACTAACACTTTCACTTAGCTATGCACCTCAGCTATCCAGGGCCAGTTTCCCGTGCCTTCTCACCCTAAGTCGTCTCAGGGTACACTGTAGTGGGTGGCTGCGGAGGCTGACCATGCCATGGGCATGGCAGTTTGGGTAGCCTGTTTTTTTTCCATCCTGAGTTTTTTCAGGGCTCAGCATCTGGGTGACTGTAATGTGATGGCTTGATGGCTGCAGCATCCTTTGTTTACTGATACGGCAGGAAATCCTTTAGTTCTCATACCCACTGGGTCACCTCCCACACCCAGCCCTCACTCTCCGCTGCCTGACGAGTAATCCCCCTTCCTGCCGCCCCCCGCCCCACAGTAGCTCCCCCACGCTTGGGCACACCCGCCAGCTCTGGGCAGCAGTCTCAGGTGAGGGACCCAGAGGCAGGCCAAGCCAGGTTCAGCGGGTGGTCCCAGTCAGGTGGGAGGTAGTGAATGTGTAGGAGAGAGTCCTGAAAAGACGTCTAGAGAGAAAGTCGCTGCCTTGTCACACAAGGCCTTCAGTGACTGGCCTGCCTGGACTTTGATGTGTGAAAACAGAGAACCATGCAAGGCTTTGGGGCAGGTTGGTTTGGACGAGGTAGAAATACTTCAGGAAGGTGGGTGGGGGAAGTGGGCGGAGCTAGAGCAGGGACAGCCAGGGTGGACTCCACGCAGTTTGTAACTCAAGCACCGAAGAGGGCTGGCTCAGGGCAGTGGCCACAGAGGGGAGAACCAGGCTCGGTCAGCCTTGCTCAGCTGGCCCCCCGGGCCTGAGGAGGCGGTGCTGTCCCCCATTATAGGGGGTTGGGGGTCAGGAATGCAGGGTGGCAGTGGAGAGCACCCTGTTGCATCCTAACCAGCATCATGGGCAAGTTACTTAATGAGCCACTGCATTGCTAAGTTATTCACTTATTAAGCAAACGGAGATCCATTCCCAACCTGCCAGTTGGAAATGACCCTACTAGTGTTGTCATGGGGACAGGATGTATACAGAAGACCTGGCATGCCAGCTGGTGTGTATCTAGAACATGCTGGGCCCTGGAGGCAGGGCACATGACTGATCCACATGCTAATTGTTGCTTTCTCCCAAGGGTCAGATCCAACACCCCAACATACGCCCTCCCAAGGCTCCTTCCTTCACCACCTCTGTGAGGTACCCTTGGGTCAAGGTGGGGTTGCTGCCAAGGCCCCTCCCCACTCCCCCTCTCACTGTGCCCATAACTTGATTGAGGTAGGAACTAGCCTGCCCTTTTTACCCACTGAGGTCACTGGGGGGTCATGGCCCAAGATGCCCCAACTCCCACCACGGGCCCAGCATGTTTCCCCTAAGCCTCCTGGCTTGGGGAGCCGGGGAGGAAATTTGCCATAAGGATGGGTGGCTGACCAAGCAGCTTCCACCCGTCATTTTAAATCCCCCTTCCTTTAAAGGCGCTAATGGTCAAGAAGCTTCTCAGGGAAAGGCCTTGGTTTCTCTCCCACCAGAAGTGGGGCTAGGTTGGTGGGTGGCTGGACAAGTCCCTCTTCCTCTTGGGACCCCAGTCTCCTTGCTTGGGCCCTTGAACAGAAAGTTGGGGCCTGTTTGTGGGCATACTGGTGGCCACTGGCAACATGGAAGAGTGCAGAAGCCTCCCTGAGGTCAGGTGAGGGGAAGAAGGTCACAGAGCCAAGTGCTGGGGGCCCTGGCAGGGGGGCTTCCTCCCTGAGAGGTGGGCAGAGTTGACACGAGCTAAGGAGCTAGTCCTGGGCCTGTTCTTCCCCATGGATGCCTCTCCCAGGGCTGACTGGCCGCTGGCGTGGTGGGGCTACTAGGCCTTTGTCTCTGTAGGTTCCTGGCTTCACCCTCACACCTGAGCAGAGAGTGGAGATGACTGATACAGAACATGCTTTCTCAGCAAACAGGGCACTCCCTCCTGTTGGAGACTGGGTAGGAGGCTGCATTAGCTTGGGTGGAGACGTGTGTGTGTGTGTGTGTGTGTGTGTGTGTGTGAGTGTGTGTGAGAGAGAGAGAGAGAGAGAGAGAGAGAGAGAGATCAACAGGAGGGGAAGGGGCTGGTCTTCCTGTCACAGGGACAAACAGCCTGAGGTCTTGGAGAGAGCCTATGAGAACTGCTTCCTCCACCATGTGAAGGAATGGGCTGAGGAGAGGTTTTCCTCCCTGGACTGAATACCACTGATGCACTGAATACCGTCCTCAGCGTCTGAAGAGACTGGGGGGCCATGTGTGCCCATGCTAAATTGTGTCAGTCGCGTCCGACTGTTTGCAACCCTATGGAGCCTGCCAGGCTCCTCTGTCCATGGGATTCTCCAGGCAAGAAGGCATGAATAAGAAGAGTTGTTTTTGCTCTAGGCTGATGCCCTGGGGAGCTGAGCCAAGTCCCATCCCACGGTTGTGCTGGGGGCCTGTGTGTAGGCAGGAAATTGGACCAGGTGACCCCTTGGCCTGCTGAACTCGATGTCAGACCTCCGGGGTGGCTGGTCTTGGCTGGCACCCACCCTGAGGATGCATGCCAGGCCACGGTGAGCATTTAGGTAGGGTGCCAGGAGCCCCGTCACATTGCAGAAGGACTCCCCTTGCAGGCACACCCTTTACCAGGCAGCCCAGCACTTAGAGGTACCCTCATAAAACAGAATCATGGTGCTCTTGTCCATATTGGCAAGGGAAACAAGACCCAGGCTGGAGAGAGAGTGGGTATAATGTTCTCAAGTGTAAGTTTTTCTCCCATAAATTTTTAATTAAACCTCTGGCACCCATTATGTCTTCATCCCTGGAAAGCCCTTGCTGATGCCAAAATTACGGAATCATTTCAGAACACGTGTGAATCCAGTGAACTGACTCGCAGTTCCATGTGGGCACTGCTGGGACTGGAACTTTAATAGTTTCCTGGTGGCCTGATGGCTGCATTTCCGACTGGTAAGATGGTACTTAGTCCCTGGGCTGGAATTCAGCACCTCAGTGCTCCGCTGTGTCCCCTGGAGGGGCTTGGTGACAAGTGCCAAGGTCCTCGAATAGGTAAAGAGATCAGTGCCTCAGGGCTCTGGTTTGTCATTCTCAAAGGTCTGCATTTCCATTTTGATCGCCACCTTTGGAATTCATATGATCTTATCTATACTATCTTGATACCCACATTATAGCCTGGTATTGCTGGATGATTTAAGAAATATTTACATGTCTTCGTGATGGTGTCAGCATATTTGATGGTTTCAGGTTTGCTGCAAGGGAAGGTGAAATACAGCCTCAGTCCACCGTATGGAGGAAATTCTGTTTGGTTGCATCAATTTAGATGGAGAAAAGCCAGGGCAGAACAAGACCCATGCCAATGGGCAGTGCCAGAGGCCAAGATGTTGGTGTGCTGGTGGCCAGGGTCACATGCATATGGCAAGGGGATCTTCAGCAACAGGCTGAAGTTCATTGGCAGTAATTGTGCTGGGAAATACATGAGGAAGAGATGGCTAGAATTAGGATGAGGAGATTAAGAGTTTATTTAAGGCAGGTTTTCAATGTGATCATAAGGTTGATGTGGCTTCAAGTGAATAAGATACCTCTGCAGAATTATCAAGTAATCCCTTGTTAAAATGGGTGCTGCAGGCCTGTGTGGTGGATTTGGGTTTTGTATGAAAGCTGGTTATCCTTGCAAACAAAGCCTCAAAGTTATTAATGCCACTTTGTTTGCACACATCTGTTTGCAGGCATTCGCTCTCCGTGGTGGTATTAATTACATCAAAATACAGCAACAGAACTGGCTTGAGGCCCTATCTCTCTCCTATTAAACCCATTCTTGGCAATTGAACTGGAGTAAAACACATCATCTAATTTTGTCGGTAGTTTTGTTTGGATTTAATTTCCAAGTTCGCCGGGGCGTTTTATGTATTTAAGAGTTGCTAAATACTTAGTGGACAGCCCTGATTTTGGTTTCTCTGTATGCATGCACTCATTTACCGGTACACCGATTGAGTTCCGACTGTGTGGGAGGCGTGTGCTGGGCACTGAGCCTGCAGCAGTGAATGGATGAGATCCCTGTCCTCATGAAGTTGATAGCCTAGAGAGGGAAAAAGACCCCAAACAACACAAAAGCTGCACAAACAAATGAGTAAATATATAATAACATTATGAGGTGGAGATACACAAAAAGTTATCTGGGTAAGGAGACAGAGCAAACGAAGAGTGACCTTAGATAGGATGGAAAGGACAGGCCTCTCTGAAGAGGTGACATTGCTCAGAGACCTGAGTGAAGTGTGCCGGTCAGGAGAAAAGAAATCTGGCTTTGTTGCTGTTGTTCAGTTGCTAAGTCATGTCCAACTCTTTATGACCCTGTGAACTGCAGATTCCCTGAGTATCTCCCGGAGTGTGCTCAAACTCATGTCCGTCGAGTCAGTGATGCCATCCAACCATCTCATCCTCTGTCATCCCCTTCTCCTCCTGCCGTCAGGCTTTCCCAGCATCAGGGTCTTTTCCAGTGAGTCAGCTCTTCATGTCAGGTGGCCAAAGTATTGGAGCTTCAGCTTCAGTTCTAGCTTAAGGAGTAGCAAAGACTCCTGAGATGGGGATGTGGTCAGTGTGTGTTGTATAATATTATTTTAATTTGTGATGTGAATAAACAATTGATAGTCATCAACTCATGATGAGTCTGGGTTCTTGGGGTTTGGGGGTCTGCAGTGAGAAGTGGGGTAACCTTTCAGCCTCCTGAGGGTGAGAGGGCCCAGAAAGAGCCCAGGGCCACAAAGAGGAGCAGCCCAGGAGAGCAGAGGGGTTCCTTCAGGCTTGCTAGCTTGGTAAGCAGCTACAGTGGGTTGAAGGAGAGCAGAGGAGCTCCTGGTCCCCTGTCCTGTCCCCCTGCCACACCCACCCCAACAACACAGCCATCCAGAGTTGCATCAGAATCATCTAGAAGGCTTGTTAAAACACACGGCTGTGCCCCACCCCCGGATTTCTGAATGAGGAGGCCTGGGGTGGGGCCTGAGAATGCATTTCATCCAAGTTCCCAGGTGATGCTGCTGCTGTTGGTCCAGGGACCACACCTTGAGAATCATGGAGAGCAAACTGAAAACTATGCTGGGATCTGTCCGGAGTGACTAGAGAAAGAGCAAGGACCAAGCCTTCGAGAACGGGCCTGCCCAGGCTGCACACAGATGGTCCTCTGGCTCAGTGGGCCCTGCTGCAGAGTGACAGCCGTGATTCTGGGGCCCCCAGGGGCAGGACCAGGTCGGCCCTTGCTGAATGCTGGTGCATGTGTGTGACACATGTTGCCCAGGCATCAGCACACCCAGGCCGGCTGCTGTGGCCAGGACAAGTCAGGAGCTTCCCGGGTCAGGTCCTGCAGCTGAGGAAGGTGGGGTGGGGTGGGGTGGGGTTGGGCACAGTCTTGGCCCAGGGCCTGGCACAACCAGCAGACTGATGCTGAGAAAGCTCCAGCACTGATGTCAGTGCCCAGAGTTTCTCATCTCTGCCCTGTGGTTCCAGGGTCCGGCAGCTCATCTACCATCCCATTCCTGACTTTAGTCTGGTCTCCCAGGGCAGCTGTGTATGAGGGTCCTCTGCCAATGGTTTGGTGTTCTGGAAATGGGAGCACTTCCTTCCTTCCTGGAGGAAGCCGGCTCCTGGCCTGATTTTCCCAGATGAGGCCTCTGTTCTTCGCCCTGGTGCAGCCGTGGGTGTGGGTTTGAGAGTCTAGGGGAAAGGGAGGCGGCAGGCCGTGCTGGGCGCCCCGGAAGCATGGCGGGAGCTGATGGGGAACAGTTGAGCCAAGGGTTCCGCACACTTGGAGAATAAGCCCCAGCTTCCGAAGAAGCAGCAGAAAATTGATTTTTCGCGGCTTCCGTAGTCATCCTGAAGGATTTGGTAGGGTGAAAACTGGGCCCATTTCTCAGCTCTCTGTGCCCTGTGCTGCCAGGTCTGGTGCTGAACAGGCTTGTCCCAGAGGCAGAGAGGCCCTTCCGGCTCCTCCCACCACCCCGCGTCCCAGGAAGGGATGTGGGGCTGTCCCACTCAGCTGCCCTCCATGGCCAGCTGCTGCTTGTCTCGTGCTTGCCTTTCAGGGCTGCTGCCGCAGATGTGAAAGGTGTGTGTGAACCTGAGCCCAGCTGGGATTAGGGCATCTGTCTAGGGATGTGGCTGCGGCCCTTTGCTCTCTGGGGTGGGGTGGGGCGGGGCTGGGGAGCTCAGCATCTCCGTGTCTGTTCAGTCCCCTTGGTGAGTATTGTTGTCGGCACTGCGAAGGCAGCAGCCGGCTAGAGGGGGTCTGGGGTGGCCATCCCCCTGGGTGCTGGGCAGCCTTGCCAGGGGTGGGCCTTGTCTGGGAATAGCGGCCGGTTTTCAGCATGTGTCCTCTGTGTGTATGGAGAGTGGGGCTTAGTCCAGGCCCCGGGAGCTGAAGATGCCTCCAGCCAGGGAGGAAGCCACAGCTACGGCCCGACTATTCCTGGAGCTCCTGTTGGCTTTGGATGATTTCATGGAACGCTTGGCCAGGGTGCTGTGAGTCAGAGCTGCCACCTCTTGGCCCAGCAGCCAGCACAAGGAGTGTTTAGCCTTCCAGAGATGTATGGTGTGGGGTGCCACACCCTCCCCCAGCCAAGCATCCAGGAAGCAGAAGACCTGGCTCTGTCCCAACTCTGTCCCACAAACTGAGCTGCCTCGGGGAACATCTCCACACCTCTCTGGTTCTTAACCTGCTCCCTGGCAGGAGAGACTAATCTCTGCCTTGCTGGGCTGCAGTCCATGGGGTCACAAAGAGTCAGCCATGACTTAGCGACTGAACAGCGAAGTGCCGCGCCCCTATCCACATTCAGAGGGGGAGAATCAGGTTCAGAAGGAGTGTGCACTTGGGCGGTTGCTTTTGTTGAGGTTTGAAATCTGGAAATGGGTCAGCTTTGCTGGTCCTCCCTGACGTGGCCTTATCAGGGCCTCCCCCTGTGAACAGCATGGCCTTGCATCGTTTTAATGTTCCCATCCTGGTGGACTTGTCGGAAGGACGTGTGAACACGCTGCCAAAAGATCTCAATTCATCAGGGGGTTTCATGCTCAAACCCCTGAAAAGTGGCAAGTGTTTCTTGTTCCTTGTCTTGTTTCTGGTGGCGGTGTCTGTTGTCCATGACCAGTGGCACCAGTGTTTGAGCTCGAGGTTGTGGTGGGGTTTTAGGGGAGGGGAAGAAAAGGGGAGTGTCACACAGCTTATCTAGGATAGGGAGTAAAGATACTTTCTTTAGGTAAAGTGTGGAATGGGAGCCCCATTGGGAATAATAATAATGGTATAGATATAGTGTTATAAATATGGATATTTTCCCCCAGCTTTGGCCTGATCAGGGCTTATGTGCCCTGGCATTGTATATATCACATATTAATACCTATAATTACTAAAGAGGAGCTAACTTTTACCAGACTTTTTAAATTAGTTAATTTATTTATTGAGACTGTGTTGGGTCTTAGTTTTGGCATGTGGGATCTTAGTTCCCTGACCAGGGATCGAACCCAGGCCGCTTGCACTGGGAGTGTGGATTCTCAGCCACTGGACCACCAAGGAAGTCCCAAGGACTTTGCATTTATCTGCAAATGCCGTAAAGCGCTAAGCCCTTTAATCTTCACTGTTTCGTGTAATTATCTCGAGAACTCGAGATATGGGTAATTATCATTCCCATTTTAAAGTGAGGGAAGCAGAAGCTGAGAGGTTGCAGATCTTGTCTGAGGTCCACTGAGCCAGGGCAGGGGTCCAGCAGGCCGAGCCCTTGCCTCAGACCCTGGGTTTACTTAGACCCTGAGGGTACCACTTCCTGGGGGCTAGGCTGTGCCTGTGAAGGATCAGCAGGCAGGACAGCGCTTTCGTTATAATAATGATGACGACAGTGATCCAGTGGTGGTCAGGGCAAAGGTTCTGGGGCTAGATTGCCTGACTCCAGATGCCCAGCTGGGTGACCTTGGGCAAATGACTGAAACCTGTGGCTCGGTTTACCCATCTGTGCCTCTCTCAAAGGTTGTTGTGAGGATGAACACCTGGGAAGGGCCTTGAAGAAGGCTGTTAATATGTGATCATCGTTGTTCCATCACTGTCCCCTGTGTATTCTCCCGGTCCACACTGGAAGGTAGGTGTCTATGGGTTAGGATGGAGACTGGCATGAAACAGGTGCCCAATATATCTTCTCTGTATGAGGGAATGGAGTTTACCAGGCAGTCTGGAGGGCTTCTCTAGTAATCAGTCTTCTCTTCAAAGGGTCTTCCCTACAGTTTACTGTCTGAGACCAACCCACAAGTAAGGCTGACCCTATCTCTCATCCATACTGGCCAGCACGAGCTCCCTGGGTCCGCCAGGTGGGAGAGTCCTGGTGGAGCTCCGTGCCCGCTGGAGGCACAGGCTTCTTAGAGAGGCAAGCGATGGCAGATGCCAGCTCTCCAGCCTGCAGGGCGGGGGTTGGGGGAGGGTTGGGAAGCTGTCTGTTTTCTGAACAGTGGGGGCCACTCTGTGTGGCTATGTGAGCAGCGGAGCTGGAGTCCTTGCCTGAGCCTCGTGGGAGGGGGCTCAGAGGGCCAGGCCAGCCAGTGCAGCAGGCCTCAGAGCCTGTCAAGGTTAACAGATAGGCCTTGCCTCTCCCCTAGGAAGTCATTCAATTTCTCCCTTGACTCAGGCCACATTGTTTCAAAGCATGTGGTATAAACTACTAACCACTGGGGAATCGCTTGAATTAACAAACTCATTTTTCCTGAGACCTGAGTTTGAACTTGAGTGAGGAGTTCAGGGCTCTTTTGCAGAAATCCAATAGATCAGGAGAACTCATGTTACACCATGTTTTCAACCTTGATCAAATGCACATTTTGCATGGTGGGGCCTTCTCCACGCCTGTACACTTCCAGCTGCACGGATAGCTCAGGACTGTGGCAGGCCAGGGCAGGAGCTGGCACGAGGGCCGGGCTTTTGGGGAATCCAGCCCTCTGCTTGGGTTGGAAGGCGCTTCAGAAAGGTTCCTCTCTCCCTCTCCCCCTCCTCTCTTCCCAAATCCTGCCTCCCCCATACCTGACCTTCTGAGTGCCGTTACTTAACAAGAGGTATGAAGGTTTTGCTGGAATGAGCCTGGATTCTGGACTGAGTCATGGGGCCCCAGCTCAGGTCTCTGGTGTATCTTGTCTCTGCCTGTGAAGACCTGCTGGGCCAGTTTCCTCTTCACCCAGGCGCCTGGCTACAGGGGCCACCATTGATCTGTGAGGTCAATAAGGAGTCAGTCAGCCTCCCACAGCCAGCCCCACCCACGTAGCCCACAGCCAGGCCTGAACCTAGAGCTCAGGGGAGGCCTGCAGATAGCTCCACATCCTAGAGGCCAGAGGCCAGCCCCAGAAGGCCAGGAGCTCCCTGGGGACAAGGATTCCATGTGTGGTATGGACTGGAAATCATAGAGCAGATGGATGGCCGAGTGTGGGGAAGGTGGGGCTCAGGGAGGAGCTCACATAAGAAGGGTAGGCTTCCTGGAGGAGGCTGGGTGGCATCTGGAGCTCCAAGAGAGAGGAGAGCAGGCTTGGCCAGTCTCATGAGGAACTTCCCAGAAAACACCATTACTCCCCAAACCTTGTCCTTTGCCATCCAGATATGGGGGATTCTGTTTTTGTGAGGCAAGGGGTGTATGGCCCAAACTAGTGGTTCTTAAGCCAGGCCCAGAATCCTGATCACCTGGGGGGCTTTATGACACTGTCAACGCACACCCCCACCCCAGATCTATGTAGTCAGTTGCCCTTGGGTCTGTGTTCTGAAGCTCCCCAGAGGATTACAGTGCTCGGCTAGATTCCAGAGACCCTCCCCCTGTGTGGGGTGATCAGCCCTCCTCCTTCCCTGTTTGGGCTTAAAGAACATGAGTCTATGGAGATATGCTTGGTGGAACCCCTGTGGGTTTCAGTGTCCCTAGGGCCCAGTAGCCAACTCCCAGCTCAGCTCAGGCTGTAGGTGGCAACCTGTGGGTCACAGGGTTGGACTACTGGGCCCCACAGGTAGGAGATGATGGTTCAGGTACTCCCCTCTGCCTGCCTCTCTCCACCTGACAGTGGAGGGCCCTCACCCTCTCCTCTGCCCTCTGGCTTTGTTTCTCAGCCTAGGGAGAGCTGGCTTTGGGACATATCATGATTTGCAGCTATAACCTCTGCTGTTCTGCAGTTCTCTTGGGGTTTTCTCATTCCAAGTTCCAGCACAGGGGATCAGTTTGGCGTAGACTTCTAGGTCAATGGGAGCCCATTGATTATTGCCTTGGGGGCAATACAGAGGGCAGACAATAGAAAACACGGCAGTCAGTGCTCCTGGGGTGGGGCCAGTGTTGTTGTTCCATCACTCAGCCATGTCCACTCTTTGTGACCGCATGGACTGCAGCACACCAGACTTCCCTGCCCTTCACTATCTCCTGGCGTTTGCTCAAATTCATGTTCATTGAATCCATGATGCCATCCTACCGTCTCGTCCTCTGTCACCCCTTCTCCTCCTGCCTTCAATCCTTCCCAGCATCAGGGTCTTTTCCAATGAGTCAGCTCTATGCAACAGGTGGCCAAAGTATTGGAGCTTCAGCCTCAGTCCTTCCAATGAATATTCAGCATTGATATCCTTAGGATTGACTGGTTTGATCTCCCTGCTGTCCAGGGGATTCTCGAGTCTTGAGAGGGGGCCAGTAGGTCAGGGCCATGTCTGGTACAGTTTCTGGGTGTTGAGGCAGAATCTTCTGGGAAACTGAAGCCTGCCAGAAGTATCTTCAGCAGGGAGAGCTGGGTGGACAGTCCTGGCATCTAATGTGCAGGCGGAAAAACTGAAGTTTGAGAGGGTGCCCCACTAGGATGCTGACAAGCCGAAGTCTTCATTTTCATTTTCATTTTGGCTGAGAAGAGGTCAGGGACCCAAATGAGGCCCAGAGTGGGTCCTGGACCATCTTGAGCAAACTCCAGGAGATAGTGGAGGAGAGAGGAACATGGCATGCTGCAGTTCATGAGGTTGTAAAGAGTCAAACACAACTGAGTGACTGCCCAGAAAAGTTCACACAACACTTTTCATCCCGTGTCATAGGAAGCTCAGATGAAGACGTTCTACCATAAAAGTTCCTCAACACAAGAAAACCAAGGCAGCCAAGAGACCCACAGGCAACTTTTACCCTCCCAGCCCCTGGTGCTCTAAAATACACAAGAAAAAAGCCATACCTGTGGTATGTGGAGCTTCAGCATCAGTCCTTCCAATGAATATTCAGGGTTGATTTCCTTTAGAATTGACTGGTTTGAGAGTCCCTTGCTGTCCAAGGGACTCTCAAGAGTCTTCCCTAGCACCACAGTTCAAAAGCATCATTTTTTGGTGCTCAGCCTACATTATGGTCCAACTGTCACATCTGCACATGACTACTGGAAAAACCATAACTTTGACTATATGGACCTTTGTTGGTAAAGTGATGTCTCTGCCTTTTAATGCAGAAGGTCCAAAGCTCTGTAAGATTCTTCGAGGGTCCCTAGACTCAGCCATGGAAGATCACTGCTTATTGGAACTTATCAGTTAAACCAATTTCTTGTGGTTTCTTCTTCTTCTACTGTGGAGCACGTGGCCTGGCTCTTTCTCATCAAAGGCTTGAGGAGGTGCCTTCAGAGTCTTTGCTGATGCTGTTGGCACCAGTCAGGGATATTCTCACCTGGGAGAGGAAGCCTAGGGCCTGTGCTGTGTGTGCATGCTCCCCACTGCTAGGTCAGTACCTGGCTAGGGAGAGAATTTTGACTTGGGTCCAGAAGTATTTTTTTTTTTGTACCTCCCCCTGTTCCTCCAAAAGATGTTCCCTCCCCAGGGCTGGGGAGGCATGTGAACTTCTTAGAATGTGTGCCCGCTGGGAGAAAGAACTGCCTTCCTTTGGTGCCTCTTTAGGGATCATCATGGCTCAAGGTGGTTTAGCTCATGACCAGAGTGTTTTCTCCGTGGCTTCCTGTCCAGGTCACAGCCAACTTTCCTGTACGCTAAGGGGCTCTCTGAAAAGATCAGATCCAGCAGTGAATGTTGCTGCACCTTCCTGAAAGCAGCCGTCATACAAGGTATAAGTTATGTGCCCAGAGCTCCTGACAGAGACATGCCAGTCCCCCGGCTGGAAGGCCTGAAAACAATCTCAGTGGTGGAGCAGGTGCTGACAGTGGGTGCTGCCACCCGCCCACAGCCTGTGCTCTGCGTGGACATGTGTGCACTGCTTATGTGGCTAACAGGCATCTTTACTGAGGGTGACGTTTACATGCTATAAAAAGTCCATTAACTGCATTTAAGCTTCTCCAGAGATGGCAGGGCCTAATCTGTATTTGGCATGTGACATGGCAGGAACTGAGAGATGCAGAGACCCCTTCTGCTGGGCCTTTGCTGGGATTTGAGACATGGGCTTTGCCAAGTGAGTAGGTGAGTGAATGAATGCACGAGTGTGTGAGACAGTGAGAGAACGACATCTTCAGGGCCAAGCATGACTCGTGCACAAAATGAGGCTGTTTTCCGAAGTTTTCAGTAAACAGGCTCTCGTTTCAGTGCCAAGTGGCACAGTCGAAATTCTGTATGGGAATAAGACAGCTTTGTTATTTTTGCAGATCAAAGTGTTATAAAATACTGCTCTCTGTTTTTAAATCAACTGTTCAGAAAGCGTTTTTGTTTTTAAGCTGAAGACTTCACAGGTTGAGCATCTACAGGAGTTTACCTTTTCCCGGTGCTGTGCTTTAAGCCTGAGTTGAGGATTGTTTGTGCACTCAAGCAGGGCCCTTTGGTCCATCAGCCAATGGACCAATCAATGGACCAGATCTGCTGGGTCCCTCTCCTGCCCTTTGAGAGTCACCCGAGCCCCTGAGCCACAGGTGGGTGCAGATTTGTTTGAAGCAAGGTCTCTGCTGCTCCTCCTGGGCCACTGCAGAGTTTGAGTGACTCAAAGACCCCTGGCCTGGAAGTGTTCCCCAGTGACCCCCTCCCCTGGACCTCCTAGACAATGTCCACCTCATGCTTCTTGGGGGTCACACCTGAGAACAAGTGAACTGAGAGCTCCTGGGGCCAAGCATGGGCCCCTCTTTTCTGAAACCCTTTACTAGTCTATTGCTGGACTTTTCTTACCCATTGAGTGCCTGATGGCACTGTCCCAAACAACTCAGTGTGGGTGGTGAGTTGGCACTCTGGGTCCTCGGAGTCACGTGCCGTGGGAGAAATAGACACTTCAGAACCAGAGCATCCTAAGCTTGAGTCCTGGCTCTGCCACCCACTAAAAATATATTTGGAAAAGGGACATGACTCCTCTGAGCCTCAGTTTGCTTATGTGTAAAATGGGGATGCTGCTACATACTTCACAGATTGTTTTGAGGGTTCTGTGAAAATGATGATGGTTAAGTGCCTTGCTCAAAGTAGATGCATGAGAACAAAATCACAACAGCTTAGGTTTGAATCCTGACTCTACCTCCTACGTGAGCCTGAAGCTCAGCAAGAACAAGTGACTTGCCGGATTTCTCTGTAAATGGTGTACCATCTCCTCTCACCTCCTGGTGACCCACACATTGAGCACCAGGCGAGCCTGTGGGTGCTGATGATCATGAGACTGACCCTCTTTGCTCGCTGATCAGGCCAGCCAGCAGAGGGTGAACACCGCCCCCCACCTCCTTTCCATGAACTGTGGGTACTGCCAGGCTCTTGCCTGCATGTCGGGGTTGCAGTGATTTCACAACCATCCTCCCAGCCTGGGTTTGGGGAGTTTGGAGCAGAAAGGTCTTAGCAAGTACCCCCTTTCCCAGGCAGGCCCCTGAGCCCACCCCACCCCACCTCTTGATTGCTAGCAGGCCTCAGAACTGGCCAGGCTGTGGAACGCGGCCCAGCCTTGACCTCGGGCCCCGAGCCCCCATGGTGCCCTGCCTGTCATGCATGTGCAGCCCCGTCAGGGTTGGCTCCCTGGGCCCGGGGGCTGCCCCGTGCTCCTCTGCGTCCCTGGCCGAGCATACCGAGTTATGTAATGCTGCTGAGCCAACATTTATAAGTCGCGGCCAATTTGCTGGCCTCGAGTTACACTGTGCAGATGCTCTGCGGTATGGTTGGCTTTTGTCTCGGAGGCCGTAAGCAGATAGCATAACTCCGCTTACCATTAGACATTTCGCAAATCATCTGGGCTCGAGCGTGCCGCAGCCAGACAGTTCATTTATGTTGCGAACGGTATGATTTGTAAAGTAATAAATTTCCCATCTCTCTGCCAGCAATAAAGTACAGCAAGCAGGCGAGGCCAGAGCCCTCCAAAAATACCCTGGCTCCCAGCGAGACCTGGAAGAGGGCTCTGTCAGGTTCTGTCTCTGCTCCTGCCTACACTGGGTTCTGGGAAATCAGGTTTGGGCCATAAATCCCCTCTACCATCTGGGTGACTCGGGGCCCTGGCACGAACTTGTTATTAGCATGTATAATTGGTCCCCTACCATGACACATTTGTCACTTCCCGGGCCCCTCTGCATCCTGGCATGAAAGGGCGGCGTGATGCAGTGACAGGCAGTTGTTGCCCACCCCTCCCTCTCTCTGTCAGCACATCTGTGCTCAGGGCCAGGTCAGGGCTGTTTGTCCTGGGAAATCAGTGGCAGACAGAGAGTTGTGGGGAGATGTGCTGGTGACAGCATCTTTCGGCCTCCGGGGAAGGTATGTGCAGGCCTTGCTCCGCCCAGGGTGCAGGGCTCTCTGTTGTGAAGATAGTTGCTCTGGGCAGAAAGTCAAGGACTGGTTTGCAATGAGCCTTGGGATGTCCGAGTCCCAGTTCCCTTCCTGGGGGAGGGCACCTGTGATCGGTAGATGCTTCCACATCTGTTGGAGTTGTCAGGGGGACCCCAGAGCTGCATCCCAGAGCGCCAGATGTGGTCTGGGACCCCAGAGTACAAGTGCATGGCTTGGAGTCCCACATTTTTTAAAAAAGTATTTATTTATTTGGCTGTGCTGAGTCCCAGCTGCAGCATGAGGGATTTTCAGTTGTGGCATGCAAACTCCTAGCTGTGGCATGTGAGATCTAGCTCCCCAACCAGGGATCGAACCCAGGTCCCCTGCTCTGGGAGCTCGGTGACCCAACCCTTGGGCTACCAAGCAAGTCCTTGGAGTCCCCATTTTTGAGCAGCCCTATCTTCTTGTCCTCAGTGGTGGCTTCTGTGTAGAGACCTGGCTCTGTCTCTGACCTCTGCCCTAGGTGATCACAGCACCTGCTCTGTTAGATACTGTGCTGGTCAGCGATGTCTCTGGGGACATCGGGGGCATGTCACGTCTGGGGAAGTGGAGCCCGGGGAATGGTCCACAGGCTGCGAACGTCCTCGTGCTTAGCTGCAGGATGCTTCCCACCCACCTCACCTTCTTCCTCCTCCTCACCTCTGCCTCCTCGTCTTCCACTATTGATATTTGCTTTTTAAAAATCCCATTGAAAAATGAAATAACATTTAAGAACTACATATAGAAAATAACATTTAAGAACTACATATAGAAAATAACATTTAAGAACTACATATAGAAAAGGGAGTTCTCTGTAGTGCAGTCACAAAAACGTAGTCACAGTGATGGTTTTGCTGTGTTTCCTCCACGCTGGCCTTTGGTAGTCCCTCGAGGGACACTCTCCCTCAGTCAGGGCAGCTTTGCCACCTTTGAGGGTGTCCTGGGCTTGCACAGGGCTCTTTGTCTGGAGGGGAGTGGGGGTGGGCAGGTAGATTCACTCCTCCAAGCGGGTCATGAGGAGGGTGCACTTCCCAATGTCAGAGTCCTGCCTTGGAGGTGGGCCAGTAGGAGCACAGGAAGGAGCCGAGGCCTCCAGGGTCCCCCACGACCTCCTTGGTCCTCCTGTCTTGCACCACGGCCTCCACGGATAGTCCTGCCCCGCTGTTTCCTTCTAGCCGAGGTAGGTCCGTCCCTTGGCGACTTCACTCCTGACGTGTTGACCTTGGGCCACTTGCCTTGCCTGTCTGGGCCTCAAGGTACCCTGAAGTGTGGGGCGTGATCCTTACTGGGCGGGGTTGTGTAAGGATGAAAGGAGACAGCCTGGCATCTGGAGGGCTTCAGCAGTGCCTACCAGCTGTGCGGATGTAATGCCCCTTGCCTACAGCGGGCCCAGGGCTGTCTCATGGCTCAGTCCTAGGAGAGGCCCACACACTCTTATGCCTGTGAATGCCTCCCTGCCCTGCCCTGACTGAGCAGTGCATAGCCTTGGCCTGGAGGTGATGTTTCAGGGCCTGGGACTGAATACTGAGAGTCCAGGAGGAAAGCCTGCCGGGGAAGTAGGAGAGCGAGGAGTGACTATTAAAGGGAAGAGTCTAGTCTTTGGACCTTGTTCTAGAGGAGAGTGGGCAAGGGTGGTGGGGTGACCTGGGCCGTGGGGAGGAAGTTGCTCGTTGCCATCTTGGTCTCTTTGGAGAGAGGTGAGGGCTGAAGGCCGAATGTGGGGTCAGGACCTACTGGCCAAAGCCCAGAGGATAAAGGCTGAAAAGAAAGAAAGGTGGCTACAGATTGCCAGGGAAGATGACCTGAAGCTAGTGCTGAGACTCCAGGGGCCAGGAGTCCTGAGCAGGAGACCTAGGACGGAGTTTTGCCGTGTGGCTAGAGCTGCTGGGGTACCAATACACTGTCCCCAGGGAACCGAGCCTGGTGCCCAGACTCTGGGTTGTTTGGGCACAACCAGGAGGGTCGGTAGGGATTGGTGGAGGGCCCTTAGTTTTGGTAGGATGCCACAGGCCACTCCTTCTTTACAGAAAAATGGCAGATGCTGGTTGAGCAGGTGTGATGTGCCAGGCACCATGGAGGAACTCAATGTACACGAGCTCTTTTGTTTACTCCTCACTGCAGCTCTGTGAGCAGGCGTCAGAATGGGGAAACTGAGGTTCAGTGAGGTTTAGTGATTTGCCCCACTTTTCCCAGCTAGGAAAGAACTAGAAACAGGGTTCCAATCACTTCAAAAATGTCTACTAGACCATAAGCTCTGTGAAGGCAGAGCCCAGGCCAGTCCTGTTCTCTCTTCCCCGATACACAACCAGCTGCCTGGCACAAGCAGGACGGAGCGGATGTGGCCACGAGGGTGGAGACAGGCCCAGACCTGCATGGTTCCTTGCGCGCACCTGTCATCTCAGGCGCTCCACTGGCCGTTTCTCTCTGCCCTGCCCGGGGTGGTTCTGTTTGCCAGTAGGGCAGACCTTGGGTAGACAGCACCCTTCTCCCAGCTGTCTCCCAGACACTCTAGACCCTGAAATTGTCGAGTCACATGTTTTCCTTGGATTTTGATAATTGGTGATTCATGTTTGCAAGGAAGGCAGGAAAGTGACTCATGCCGATTTAATAAACCTAAGCATAGTCTCAAGAATCAGCTGATAAATCGCAGACTGGCAGCCCACTCCCCCATGCCTGCCAGCACCAAGCACTCAGAAATCACCAAGTTCAACAAGCCTGCAGAAAATTCAATCTCCCCAGCAGTGTTTTCCTTATTTGAGCTAATAGCACGAGGCACCTCTCTTCTGGCACCACGAGGTGGGCCAGGGGGCCCTGCTGCCTTCCCTGGGGTCCCGTGGGAGGAGGCGCAAATGCTTCACATGGGGCAAGTTCCTGAGGCTTCAACAGTGATATGAGTTGCTGGGACATCCCAGGGTTTACCTTGTGCTCTTGGATCCAGCGGCTGAGCCCCTGGGGAGCCAGCCTCATGCCCCAGCTTCTGAACGCTGGGGTAACGTGAGCAAGGACCCCTTCCCCGCAGAGTAATGAGAACAAGGCCAACAGCCACCGCCCTGGCCTCTCTGGGCCGTGTCAGGACTAACACACCTCGGTCAGTTGTGCGGAGCTCAGGTTACTCGATATAAACAAGCGGAGGTGAAACGTGGCAGCCCAGAGGGGCAGCCCAAGGTGGCAGGGAATGCGTCATTTCAGACAGCTCTCCAGCGACGGAGATGATTCCTGACATCTAGCAGGTATTAACTCGGGAGTTAATCCTCCTGGGTTATGGTTCTGCGTGGTCTCCACATATCTCTGTTCCAAAGCACTTAGGCCAGTGGGCTGGAGAAAAATTTCAGAGATCCACTAGGTCAGCATCAATGCAGAGATCCTGTTACCGTCCGCATGCTCTCATTCAGGGCTGAGTCCTCACAGAAGTTCCAAAGGAGGGGGTGGGGGTGCCAGGCCATGAGGAATGGGGGTGCCCTCTTTGGATGTTAGGGGTTTCCTAAATCTGGTGGCTTTTCTGGAAGTTCTTTGGTATTCCCTCCCCATGTTTACTGAGCCCCTAGTGGGGAGTCAAGCTCCATGAAGAGTCCAGCCAGAGGAACCAGGATTCTTCCTTGGTGAGTCTGGTACTTGGTTAGGGTCCAGTCTTCCCCTCCCTGCTCATTCCTCCCTCTTTCTATTCATCTATCAAAAAAAAAAAAAAAAATGGATTGACTGTGATAATGTAAAGCATTATGTATGTATGTATGTAAAGCATTTAGTGTCATGTCATGACTGGCTTGGTGTTAGTTTTTATTATCAACATTCATATCATTGCTATTATTTAATATCTATTGCATGCCAGGCAAAAAAAAGGTGAGTAATGCTACAAATTGGTGAAAGGACTGCACAAGAGCTGGAAATCATCAAGACAGTCTAACCTCACCCCTCACACTGCAGGGGGGCCTAGCGAGGCCCTGAGGGATGCAGAGACACAGGCTAAAAGGGGTTTCCCCAGGAGAGTGCGGCTGTGCCTAGAACACAGGCCTCCTGCCACGGCCTGCAGCTGCCACACTGGGATGGCGTGGTCTGAAGACGCTTCCTGAAGTGAGTGGGTCTTAGGATGAGCTTTAGAATAACAGTAGGAATGAGACCAGCAGGAGAGAAGAGAAGAGAAGGGGCTGAGTGCCGCCTGGCCCCCATAGAGGGAGGGGGCTACAGGTGTAACCACAGCCATCTGTGTAGCATCATTTGAGGAGACCCAAGGAGGCTTCGTTGTCTCCACATTACTCTGTTATTACCAGCAGGTGCTTCTTTCTGGCCTTTGCAAATCAGAACTGTTGGGGTTGGGGCTCAGCCTGCTCGCCTGTGTCTGCTCATGCTCGGAGAGGGTGCCCATGGGTCCCGGCTGCAAGCCACAGGCCAGGAGTGGATTCCTTAGGGAGAGGAAGCCCATTCAGTCCTAATGTGCCATTAACCCCTGCATTTGTTTCCTCGGGCTGTTGTAACAAATTACCGGGAACCTGGTAGCTTAAAACAACAGAAGTTTATTCCGTCAGTGTTGGAGGCCAGGAGCTCAGAATGCAGGTGTTGGCAGGGTTGGTTGCTCCCCCAGTCTCTGAAGGAATATCTGTTCCATGCCTCACATGTAGCTTCTGGGGGCTGCTGGCAGCCATGGGCTTTCTGTGGCTTGGAGTTGTGTAACTTGTCTCTGCCGCATCCATCTTCATGTGGCCTTCCCTTCTGTCTGTATCTTCTCCTCTTCCTTTAAAGGCACTAGTCATTGATGGATCCAGGGTGACCTCCTCTTAACTGGATCTGCAAAGACCCTTTCTCCAAATAAATTTGTTCACAGTCACAGGTTCTAATTGGATCCAGGCTTACTGATGGATCCAGGGTGACCTCCTCTTAATTGGATCTGCAAAGACCCTTTCTCCAAATAAATTTGTTTACAGTCACAGGTTCTAGGAGGCCACCACTCCATCCACTACGCCTCTAAAGAAGTATGAAAGTGTGGCTCCAGAGATGGGTTACATGGTAAATTTTGATGGCATGAGGGGTTAAGTCTGGTTGAGACACAGATCTGGGGGTACCAGGAAAACTCCCAGAAGTGTTTGGCCTTGGGTGTAGGGATTTTTATTTTTGAGACTGAGAGTGCAGCTTAGAAGTGCTGATCAGGGGCATATGGGCATCCAGCAGAGCCTGTTGACAGAGCCCACCATGTTGGGGATGGAGTGTTGTGACCACAGCCTGCTCTTGGAATGGTCCAGAGCAGTGCAGTCCAGTAGCACTTTCTACAATGATGGAAATGTTCTTTATAATCCTAGGCATCTGATACAGTGGCCACTAGCATGTGTCTGCTGAGCTTTTGAAATGTGGCTAGTGCAATAATGGTCTTCCCTGGTGGCTCTGATGGTAAAGAATCTGCCTGCAATGCTGGAGACCCAGGTTCGATCCCTGGATCAGGGCGATGCCCTGGAGGAGGGAATGGCCACCCAGTCCAGTATTCTTGCCTGGAGAATCCCATGGTGAGAGGAGTCTGGAAGGCTATAGTCCATAGGGTTGCAAGGAGTTGGACACAACTGAGCCACTAACACAGCACTAGTGCAACAAAAGGACTAGATTTCACTTCTATCTACTTTTAATACACTGTATTTAAGCTTAAGTAGACCTACGTGACTAGTGGCTACCTATTGGCCAGCACAGCTCCAAAATATCTTGATTCGACCCTTTCCCCTCGTCTGTTCTTCATTTCACTATCAAAAATACATTTCATCATAAAGAGCTTAAATTGCTCTTTTGCTTTTTTATGTGTGTAATGCTTATGTTTTAACTTTTGGCTGAGGTATAGAGGCCAGATGGAGGTAACTGGTTTTAGACCCAGTACAAGAAAACGTGGCTGGCTCCTTGAGTAAAGGGAAAAGAGCGGTGTTTTCTATGGACACTCTTGCAGTTGACGGTTGCCTGGTCGTTAAGCTGGAGATGCAGCTAGAGAGGCCGTGGTGAAATGTATCCTTGCTGGCAGCGAGGAGGTTGCCTGGCAAGGTTGCTTGGAGCCTGAAGAAAGGGGTGATTGCCCACGTCAACTCCTCTGGCCCACTTTTGGGAGTCTATGAGTTTGGACTGCTTTGCTCCTTTTCTTGGCTTCTGGAAAGCCACAGATGAAATTTGTGTCTTACAAAGCTGTGTGCGCTCAGTCGCTTCTTTGCAACCCTATGGACAGTAGTCCACCAGGCCCCTCTGTCCATGGGATTTCCCAGGCAAGAATATGGAACAGGTTGCCATTTCCTACTCAAGAGCATCTTCCGACCCAGGGATCAAACCTGCGTCTCCTGCAGCTCCCTCACTGGATTCTTTCATCATGAGCCACCAGGGAAGGCCCTTATGGAGCGGTTTCTCCCAACCCCCTCCTTGTTTTCCCAGTTCCCCAGATGGACACTGCATACTGTCTTACTTTAGAGTGAGGATATTTATTTTTGTACACTGTTTAGACATGATCTTAAGCAACACTTCATTTATTTACCCATTCACATGTTTTTGACCTTCTGGGTGAAAAATAAAGCATTTTCCTGAGAGGAGAAAAATCTCAGAGGAGGCAGTTCTTGGGGTGATGGGTTCTTGATAGGACATGTGTGGGCTCACAGCTCATCTCTCTTCTTTCTCCTTGCTTTTTTTTTCTGGCTTGTGCTCATCTGAGATGGTGGCTCTGGTTCTCGAAGCGTGATCTGCTTGCCCTCCTCCATGCTCATGCTTGACGGGAGCTCACAGGTCCAGGCTGGAAGTCACAGGCCAGGCATAGAAGACGTTTCCAGTGACACAGGCAGAGCAGCCTGTTTTAGGTGGGGAGCTGTGGAGGAGGATGGTGCGCTGGGTCAGGCTCACACCGCTCTGTGTACACGTAAGACACAAACGAGGGATTTAGAGGTGAAGAGTCCTGTGAGTGTTGCTAGGCAACCCTTCAGCTGGGTCTGGAGGTAACATAATCTCTGGGAGCAGCCTGGTAGGAGGGCCTCCTAAGGACAAAGCTGAACTTCAGAACCACCGCCTTCTGCGCCTGTTCCCTCCGGGGCTGCCTCTGGGAGGGAGTGAGAAAGGTCAGCAGAGCCACATTACATAAGCCGCACGGGTGACTGATGTACCCATGGATTCGTTATTGTTCTGTCTTCTTTTTCTCATGTATCTATTTGTACCCCACCTTGTACAAGAGAGGGTCTGAGGTGGTTTCAGAAACACAGCTGCTATAGCAGGATAAACATTAAATAAGGGAAGAAACTGGGGTAAGGGAGAAGAAGGATGAGGAAACGGGTGGGACCAGTCACTCAGCAAGTATCTGCTGAGTTCTGAGTATGTGCCTGCCTGTGCAGATAGAGCAATGAACGCAGCAACCACAGTCCTCCACTCCCAGAGCTGATGGTCCCATAGAAGAGGGGTGAGAAAGAAAGACCACAGGTCCAGTGCTCTTTTGGGGGGTAGACTATGCATTAGACCCTGAGCCTCCTAGTGGGCGAAGCTAGAGGGGAACACAGTTACGAGGGGCTGGGTGTGTTCTCTGTGTTGTTTGTGTGGGTAACAACAGAGCCGCAGTGATGAGCTTCACTCTCCTATCCTAGAAGTGCAGTCCATGGCAGGGTCCTTCTACCCTCTTGCTTCTCCTCCACTGCCAGCCTCATTTCAGGTGCCAACCTCCTGCCTGGGTTCTGAGAGTCAGCCCAGTGACGGATTTTGCTAAGCAGTTTGCCTGAGGCCCCACAGCTTCATGACTCCACTTTGACCCCTATCTTTGACTTCTTCCAGTTTGGTATTTATTATTATGCTTTCTATAGTGGGAGCCCCACTTGCTCATAGATTCTGAAGAAGCTTGATCATTCAGCCCCTGGCATCTCTTTGGGAGGGAGGTGGAATGTCCTTACCCCCTTACATCAGCAGACCAGGGTCTTCCCATCATCTCATGGATGGGTGAGGTGGCTTGTTCTTTGAGTAAAAATACTGGCATGTAGGAATCCATCTTTCCAAGGCAGCCCTTTTGTTTGTCTATTTATTTGTTCATTCCTCCAACAAATATTCTTGGGCATGTTAGGTGTTGTGTGTTAACCACCCATCATCTCTCCTGTCAAGGAGTCCAAGCTTTAGTTGAGGAAGAAGGATCAGTACATGTGAGCCTGCTGTGCAGAGTGGGGAGGGTTTAAGTATGAGATAGAGTGCTAATCAATAAAGCAGAAGTAAAAAATATAAGCAGGCTAAATTCATCCATACTGTATAACCACTTTATATGTCCTGGCCACAGATCAACCCTCATCCTGAGCACCCCTCCACAGAACTCACCCTATTTGGGCAAAGTGAAAGTGAAGTTGCTCAGTCGTGTCTGACTCTTTGCAACCCCATGGACAGTAGCCTGCACCAGGCTCCTCCATGCATGGGATTTTCTAGGCAAGAGTACTGGAGTGGGTTGCTGTTTCCTTCTCCAGGGAATCTTCCTGACCCAGGGATCAAACCTGGGTCTCCTGCATTGTAGGCAGACGCTTCTACCATCTGAGCACAGTCCACCTGAAAGTGCAAACGTTCAGAATGCAGTAGACCCTGTACAAGTTAGCCATACAGAAGCAGAAAGGGCCTCACCTCCTTTGTTCTTGGAAGTGTACTTCTGTTAATGCAACCTTAACTTGTCAGCAGCCTAGTGATATGAGACAGAGCCTAGAACAGGGAAGCCTGCAATACCAGCCTCTTGTACAAGCTGTGCCTTCCGAAGTGAGCCATGCTGAGGAATGCTGAGGGAATCTTTCTCAAGGACATGAGGGCAAGTGCCTTGTGTGTACTCCATTAATGAATGCCGCCCATTCTCAGGTTACAGGAGCAGGGCTCTTGGATGGATTTCAATGTTTTGATCCCTCTTTAAAGAAAGCAACCACAGCTATTCCAATTATGAATTCTGAAATACCATTTTGCAACCATTGGGGTGGGAGACGATTGGGCCCCTGTGTTATCATACCATGCATCTCCCAGAGATAGAGACCTGCATAAGTAAAACCATATTTCTGTTTTCCAAGATCCAAGGTACCAATCCCAGGGACTGTCAGGCAGGCTCAGGAAGCAGCGCGTGGGGAACATTCTCAGACTTGGTAAGTGGCTGGCCTGCTGATAGAGGAGATTAAGGTGCTTTTGATCTCTTTGGCCCTAATGGCAACGTCTTTAGTTTTTAAAGTGACTTGGGAAAGTCTTCCTTTGAACAGCCAAGAGACTGCTTCAAGAAAGGCAAGCCCTATTCTAGACAGATTGTCGGGGAGGTTATGCTGCTGAACTGTAAATGTAGTTGCATGAATTTTTCCTTCCAGTTCCTTAAGAGCATAGATTTAGCCTTCAGATCAATTAGCTGATGACCCACAGTGCACCAAGGCTCTGCAATCCCTCCCCAAGTCGGGTGGTCAGTGAAGGCCTCAGGGCTCTCCCTGGCTAGTCCAGCTTCCCTCTGCATTTGGACTCATCTGCAGGCTCATCTTACTTGGGGCCACTGCTCTGCTGCCACACTCTGCAAACCTCCGTCCAGTCTTGGCCCTCTGCTCACTGGAGGGAGGCTATTCCTGAAGGCAGTAGGGTGATGGAAGGACATTCTGGTGACACAAGTGGGAGAGTGGCATTTCCTGGTGGAGGGTTTGTGTGAAAAAAGGGTGTGTGTGTGTGTTGCTCTGACCCTGGATGTATGGAGAGCTACATGAATTAGAACTCAGATGTCAGATCATGAACATAAAAATTTTAGTTTAAGTAAACATTTAATCCCTTACTACTCCTTTGTATAATGGAAGTTAAAAGTAGACTCTAAAATCCAGACTGCTTCGGTTAAAGTCTTCATTTCTCTAGTTATTAGCTATGTGGCCTTAGTCAAGTCATTTTATTTCCCTGAACGTGAATTTCCTCATCTGGAAAACAGTATCTAATTCATTGAGTTGTGAGAAATAAAATCATGCATATGTAACATACCACCTGCTTTACCTGCTCTGTGATACTGTGCTACTGGTTACTTTACCTGCTTCATGGTACTACAACAGATGTTATAGTTATTCTAATGTTATCCATTCTGTCTTTGATTGCACACAAATGCCTTACCCTATTACTATTCATAAGCTCTATGTGCAGGGAGTTACGGGACTAAAGGAAAAGGGTAAGGTTTGATTATAATTTCACTAGAAAAGAATAAATGTACAAAAAGTGAATTTGTATCTAAGATCTTATAAATACATACTGAAAGAGAGAGGTCATTAGTTACTCATATTTATATTTAATGAGGGCTTCTGCCCAGTATATAAACAGTTGGAAGAGAACATTACTGCCACCCTAACAATAAGAACAAGCTAGCCCATTTATAAAATCATGCATGATTACAGTCCAAAGGGTAGCAGCCCTTTCAAGAAGAGGTGGGACCCACGAGTGTTTCACTGTGGGCTGAGCTGCAGGAGGAGGTAACCATCACAGAACCAAGTGAGACGGAAAGAGTTTAAATTTAAAGGAATTTTTAAGAGCCACGTGTGGGTTAGCATAACAGTTTAGAATTCTTGGAAGCTCCAGACTTGGGTGTGTCTTCGTACTCACTTTTGTCCATGGACTTCTACTGAGAACTCACTAGGAAGATTGGGGTCAGGACAGGAGAATGGACAGAAAATTCCCTGTGGTATAGGTACATGAGACCTACCCAAGTCTGTAGTTTAAGCAGGAGAACCAAAAAAATACTCTCCCATTTCCTGACCTTTCAAGAATAGGAGGCAGAAGTTATCTGCCACTGGGGGAGGGTAGGAGTGTTGAGAGACCCCCACCCTTGAGGAAGTATCAGACAGTAACTGTAAAATAACCATCATATGTTTGTCAGAGAATCTAGTAGGAAAGGTGGCAACATGGATGAACAGATACAGGATTTCAGCAGAGGGATGGAAGTGTGTGTGTGCACATGTGTGCACTTAGTCATGTCCAACTCTTTGCAACCCCATGGACCGAAGCCCTCCAGGTTCTTCTGTCCATGGAATTTTCCAGGCAAGAATACTGTGGAGTGGGTTGCCATTTCCTACTCCCGGGGATCTTTCCAACCCAGGGATTGAAACCATGTCTCTTGTGTCTCCTGCATTGGCAGGCAGATTCTTTACCACTGTGCCATCTAGAAAGTATATTAAAAACAGGTCTAAATGGAAATACTGGAGATGAAAAATGGGATGTCAGACATGAATTCTGTTGGTGTGCTTAGCAGATGGGACACAGCAGAGGAAAGACTCAATGGAGACATGTCAATAGAAATCATCCAAACTGAAACAAAAAGAGAAAAAAGAGTGAAAAAACAAAACAGAGCATTTGATCTAAGGGAGAACACCAAAAGGCTAACACACTTTAACTGGAATCCTAGGAAAAGAGGATGAGAGCAAAAAGGTCAGAAAAAAATATTTGAAGAGATAGGGACCAAACACTTTCCAAAACTAATGGAAAACAAACAAACAACAAACCCCAAACCATCACAGTCTGAGAAGCTTAGAAAATCCCAGGTGGGATCATAGTCAAATTGCTGAAAAAGGATAAAAAATTTTCTTATGGATTTATCGCAGACTTAGAGGAACAATGACAAGAATGAGAATTGACTTTTCATCAGAAATTGAGGTCAGAGGCAATGGAAATGCCATCTTTAGAGTGCTGCATGGAAAAAACAAACACAACAAAACCTGTCAACCTGGAAACCTATATCCAGTGAAAATAAACTCCAAAAATGAGGATGAAATAAAGATATATCGACACAAGTAAAAGCCGAAAGAACCAATCTCCAGAAGAGCAGGACATGCTAAAAAGGACTTCTATAGACTAAAAGAATAATTTCAGAGGAAAACCTGGTCCCATGGAAAGGAGTGGGCCCAAGAAGGAGTGAATAGGTCTATAAATTAAAAGGACTTTTAAAACTTAAAATCAGTCATTTGAAGTAATAATGACAAAGGAAGATGGAGGTTTATGGTCTTTTAGAACTAAAACCAATGGCAACAGGAGTACAAAGGGTGGGGGCATTGTACTTGGAAATGTACTGTCCTTAGTTCTTAAACTATTCAGGAAGTAGTAAAATATGTTTTGAAAGTAAAGTGATAAAGATAAATGTGTAATCTCTGGAGAAATCACTATGATGCAAAAAAGCAAGCCTAACATGTCAATTGTTGTTGTTTAGTCACTAAGTCATGTCAATAGCAGATGTGAGATGAAATACTAAAAATACTAATATTAAAATACTAAAAATATTTGTTTCATTCCAAAATTCAGGATAGGAGTAACAGAAAAACAAAAGGTGTAAAGGCCTAATGGTACTCAAAACCCGAATTTGGTATATTTAAAACAAAAATATATAAATAGTTAATTACATGCAAATGGATTACACTTCCCAATTAAAAGGCAGAGATGGGCAAACTGGATAAAAATGCAGGACCCAACTATATGTAGTTTACGGGAAATACACTTTAAATAAGTCACAGACGGAAAGTACAAGGTTGGGAAAAGATACCATGCGAACACTATGCTTAAGAAAACAGTTGAAGCTCTCCTAATATCAGAATGAATAGACTTCAAGATGATAAAAAGATAAAAGGGGCATTTTATAATGGCATTAAGTGTTAATTAATCAAGACATAAAAATCTAAAAGTTGTTGTATAATAACAGAGCTCCAAAATATGTGAAGCAAAAACTGACCGAGCTGAAGCTGAACCACAGCTGAGGAGTGTGAGACTCTTCTCTTTGTAACTGATGCGTTGAAAGATTGGTGAGTGTATAGGAGATCTGAACAGCACTGCCAATAGCCTGACCTAATGTACATTTATCTAACATTCCATCCAACAAAAGCAAAATGCACACACTTCTCAAGTGCCTATGGAGCATTCCTCAACCTAGATCATAAACTAGACCATAAAACAAGTCTAAATAAATTTCCAAGGATTGAATTTCTAAATGTTCTCTGAACAAAATGGAGTCAAAGTAGAAATCAGTGACAACAAGATACCTACAGAATTCTTCAAATATTTGGAAATGAAACAGTACTAAATAATGGACTAAATAGTCCATGAATTCAAAGAAGTCACAATAGAATTACAAAATATTTTAAATTTAATGATAATAAAAAGGTGACATCAAAATTTGTGAGATGCATAATTTTTAAAGGGAAATGTATAGCTTTAAATGATTATCTTAGAAAATAAGAAAGATGCAAAATCAACTACCTTTGTTTGCACCTTAAAATGTTAACAAGAGATAAGCTAATTAAACCCAAGTAAGAGTGGAAATCAATGCAATAGAAAACAAATAATAGGAAAATCAGCAAAGACTAATGTTGGTTTGTTAAAAAGAGTAATAAAAATGATAACTACCTAGGAACATTTATTTACTGGATACAGAATTTCAGTTTTGCAAGATGAAAAGTTCCAGAGATTGGTGAATATACTTAATACTGTTGAACTGTAGCCTTAGAAATGATTGTGGAGGTAAATTTTATATTACATATATGTTTAACCATAACAATTTTTATAAAAAGGAAAAAAGAAGACACAAATTATTCATAAACCAGGAATAAAAGATGAGCTATCACTAAGGACATTAAAAGGCTAATGAGGTGATATTGTGAACAACTTTACAGCAAAAGTTGTACAAAACATCCTGTTTCTATTAATACAAAGTAGCCAACATTCAAAAAACATCCATGTCATCAGTGACATATTACTTGAAAAACATAACCTGCAAAAGTGACACAAGAAGAAATAGCAAATCTAAACCCTATACTCACTAAAGAAATTGATTTGGTAATTAAAGTTTCCAACAAACAAATGTCCAGACCCATATAGTTTTTCTGGTGAATTCTTTCCAATATTTAAGGAAGCGCTAATAATCAATTTGTGGCACCCCACTCAAGTACTCTTGCCTGGCAAACCCCATGGACGGAGGGGCCTGATGGGCTGCAGTCCATGGGGTCGCTAGGAGTCGGACACGACTGAGAGACTTCACTTTTCACTTTCATGCATTGGAGAAGGAAATGGCAACCCACTCCAGTGTTCTTTCCTGGAGAATCCCAGGGACAGGGGAGCCTGGTGGGCTGCCGTCTATGGGGTCGCACAGAGTCGGACACGACTAAAGCAACTTAGCAGCAGCAGCAATAATCAATTTTACATAAGCTATTTCAGAAAATATGGTATGAGAGTATACTTCCCAACTTATTTTATGAATCCAGCGTTACTTTGATGCCAACACCAGACAAGGGTATCAATAAGAAAGGAAAATTACAGATCAAAGTCCCTTATTAACATAGGTATGAAAATCCTTAAAGTGTTAGCAAATGTAATCAACAATATATAGAAAAAGGGTAGAGTTCATCTCAGGATGTAAAGTTGATATACTATTATCAGATCAGATCAGATCAGTCGCTCAGTCGTGTCTGACTGTTTGCGACCCCATGAATCGCAGCACGCCAAGCCTCCCTGTCCATCACCAACTCCCGGAGTTCACTCAGACTCATGTCCATGAGTCAGTGATGCCATCCAGCCATCTCATCCTCTGTCGTCCCCTTCTCCTCCTGCCCCCAATCCCTCCCAGCATCAGAGTCTTTTCCAATGAGTCAACTCTTCACATGAGGTGGCCAAAGTACTGGAGTTTCAGCTTTAGCATCAGTCCTTCCAAAGAACACCCAGGGCTGATCTCCTTCAGAATGGACTGGTTGGATCTCCTTGCAGTCCAAGGGACTCTCAAGAGTCTTCTCCAACACCACAGTTCAAAAGCATCAATTCTTCGGCGCTCAGCCTTCTTCACAGTCCAACTCTCACATCCATACATGACCACAGGAAAAACCATAGCCTTGACTAGACGAACCTTTGTTGGTAAAGTAATGTCTCTGCTTTTGGATATGCTATCTAGGTTGGTCATAACTTTCCTTCCAAGGAGTAAGTGTCTTTAATTTCATGGCTGCAGTCACCATCTGTAGTGATTTTGGAGCCCAGAAAAATAAAGTGACACTGTTTCCACTGTTTCCCCATCTATTTCCCATGAAGTGATGGGACCGGATGCCATGATCTTCATTTTCTGAATGTTGAGCTTTAAGCCAACTTTTTCACTCTCCACTTTCACTTTCATCAAGAGGCTTTTGAGTTCCTCTTCACTTTCTGCCATAAGGGTGGTGTCATCTGCATATCTGAGGTTATTGATATTTCTCCTGGCAATCTTGATTCCAGCTTATGTTTCTTCCAGTCCAGTGTTTCTCATGATGTACTCAGCATATAAGTTAAATAAGCAGGGTGACAATATACAGCCTTGATGAACTCCTTTTCCTATTTGGAACCAGTCTGTTGTTCCATGTCCAGTTCTAACTGTTGCTTCCTGACCTGCATACAAATTTCTCAAGAGGCAGGTCAGGTGGTCTGGTATTCCCATCTCTTTCAGAATTTTCCACAGTTTATTGTGATCCACACAGTCAAAGGCTTTGGCATAGTCAATAAAGCAGAAATAGATGTTTTTCTGGAACTCTTTTGGTTTTTCCATGATCCAGCGGATGTTGGCAATTTGATCTCTGGTTCCTCTGCCTTTCCTAAAACTAGCTTGAACATCAGGAAGTTCACGGTTCACATATTGCTAAAGCCTGGCTTGGAGATTTTGAGCGTTACTTTACTAGCGTGTGAGATGAGTGCAATTGTGCGGTAGTTTGAGCATTCTTTGGCATTGCCTTTCTTTGGGATTGGAATGAAAACTGACCTTTTCCAATCCTGTGGCCACTGCTGAGTTTTCCAAATTTGCTGGCATATTGAATGCAGCACTTTCACAGCATCATCTTTCAGGATTTGGAGTAGCTCAACTGGAATTCCATCACCTCCACTAGCTTTGTTCATAGTGATGCTTTCTAAGGCCCACTTGACTTCACATTCCAGGATGTCTGGCTCTAGGTCAGTGATCACATCATTGTGATTATCCGGGTTGTGAAGATCTTTTTTGTACAGTTCTTCTGCATATTCTTGCCATCTCTTCTTAATATCTTCTGCTTCTGTTAGGTCCATACCATTTCTGTCTTTTATCAAGCCCATCTTTGCATGAAATGTTCCTTTGGTATCTCTGATTTTCTTGAAGAGATCCCTAGTTGTTCCCATTCTGTTGTTTTCCTCTATTTCTTTGCATTGATCGCTGAAGAAGGCTTTCTTATCTCTTCTTGCTGTTCTTTGGAACTCTGCATTCAGTTGCTTATATCTTTCCTTTTCTCCTTTGCTTTCCACTTCTCTTCTTTTCACAGCTATTTGTAAGGCCTATTTGATATACTATTAAAAACCAATCAAGTTGATATACTATTAAAAACCAATCTGTATAATTTATCATGTTAGTTACAGAAGAAAATCATCTTTGCATAGATGCAGAAAAACCTATGGACAAATTCTGGTATTTATTCATGATAACAGCCTTCCCTGGTGGCTCAGATGGTAAAGTGTCTGTCTACAATGAGGGAGACCTGGGTTTGATCCCTGGATTGGGAAGATCCCCTGGAGAAGGAAATGGCAATCCACTCCAGGACTGTTGCCTGGAAAATCCCATGGACAGAGGAGCCTGGTAGGCTACAGCCCATGGGTTCGCAAAGAGTCGGACATGACTGAGTGACTTCACTTTCACTTCTTTCTTTTCATGATAAAAACTCAGCAAACTGGGCATAAAAGAGAGCTTTCTTAACCTAACAAATGGTATCAACAAAAAAACCTACAACTGATATACTAATTGGTAAGTGAATGCTTCCTTTCAGAGGCTAAAGACAAAGTGAGGATGCCTCTTTCACAACTTCTACTCAACATTGTACTGGAGGTCTTTGACAAGGCAATACTATAAGCAAAAGAAACAAAGGACATACGGATTGAATAGGAAGAAGTAAAACTGTCTTTGCTTATAGGTGACATGACTTTATACAAAGAGACTCCTAAGGATTTTTGGAAGATGAGTAGAGCTTAATTAATTAAGTAGTAATTAATTTTGCAGTAGTGAAAGATAAACAGAGTTATGATTCCATATACTAGAAATGAATAGTCGACAGTAAAAAATTTTAAATAACATTTACTGTAGCATAAAAAATCAAATATTTAAGTGGGCAATTTTTCCTTTGACAAAGTGATCTTAAAATTTATATGGAAAGAAAAAAAGGCCTAGAATAGCCAAAACAGTATTGAAAAAGTAAAACAAATTTGGAAGACTTATCCTACCTGATTACAAGACTGACTACATAGCTACAGTAATCAAGACAGTGCAGTACTGATGAAAGGGATAAATGGAACAGAATAGAGTCTGTACATGCGCCTACAGATATATGGTCCAAAGATTTTTGACAGGAATGTCAAGGAAATTCAATGGGCAATGACAATCTCTTTAACAACTGGTACGGGAACAATTGGTTATACTTTTAAAAAATAAAAGAACTTTGGCGTCTATCTCTAATCATGTATAAAAGTCAATTCAATGTAGGTCACTGACCTAAATGTAAAAGGTAAAGCAGTAAGATGACTAGAAGAAAAAAAACAGAATTTTTTGCAACCTTAAAGTAAGCAAAGATTTCTTAGAGAAGTCACAGAAAACATGAACCATAAAAACAGAATCTGGTAAATTGAATTTCATCCAAATAAAAAATTTAGGCTCATCAAAGACATTGTTAAGGGAATAAATAGGTTAACACATATGTCTGACAAAAGACTTGCATCCAGAGTATAAAAACTCTTTAACAATTCAAGAATAAAAAGACAATTCAATTAAAAATGGGCAAACAGTTTTAATAGAGACTTCACTAAAGGAGATAGGCAAATGTATATCACCCAAAAAATAAGCACCTGAAGAAGTGTTCAGCATCATTATGTTTGAGGGAAATGCAAATTAAAATTACAGTGAGTTACTACTAGTTATCCACTAGAAGTTATCCACTGACAGGGTTAAAGTGAAAAAAAATTGATAACATGAAATGTGAGAGAGGAAGTAGAGGGACTAGAACTGTCCTGCATTGCTGGTGAGGGTATAAAATGATATAACCACTTAGGAAAACTGATTATTCTCTTTAAAAGTTCAAAATACATTTACCCTATGACCTAGCAATTCCACTTTCAGATATTTACCTGAGGAGAATGAAAACACATTTTCACAAAAATTTTTGCATCAGAATGTTCATAGCGAATTTATTCATAAAATTCTGAAACTGGAAGAGAGCCCAGGTATCTATCAGATGGAATGAATGACTGAATGGATAAACTGTGGCACAGTCGTATGACAAGTTATGAGCAATATAGAGGAATGAGCTTCTAATATACACAGTATCATGGGTGACTCTCAAAACTGGAATGAGTGAATGAAGCTAGATACCAAAATAAATATACTATGTAGTCCATTTATAAGAAATTCTAGAGTAGGAAAAACTAACCTATGGTAACAGAGATCAGATAAGTGGTTGATTCTGAGGGTGAAAAATTGAGAAGAGGTGTGGTATACTTTCTGGTTGAGAGAAATGTTCCATGTCTTTGTGTATATTTTTCAAAATAGATTGAACAAAACACTTAAAACCTGAACATTTCACTTTATGGAAATTATATGCTAATAAAAAATATGGGATTAAAAAATCTTTTTCTTTCGCTAGACTTCAAATCCCAGTTACCAGATTTGAAAGTACTGTATTTAAAATAAATCAGTGACACTCTCTAACATAAATCACAGCAAGTTCTATGACCCACCTCCTAGAGTAATGGCAATAAAAACAAAAATAAACAAATGGGACGTAATTAAACTTAGGAGCGTTTGCACAATGAAGGAAACTGTAAGCAAGGTGAAAAGGCAGCCTGCAGAATGGGAGAATATATTAGCAAATGAAACAAATGACAAAGAATTAATCTCTAAAATGTCATTCAGCTCACTACCAGAAAAATGAACAACCCAATCAAAAAGTGGACCAAAGAACTAAACAGACATTTCTCCAAAGAAGACGTACAGATGGCTAATAAACACATGAATAGATGCTCAACTTCACTCATTATCAGAGAAATGCGAATCAAAACCACAATGAGGTACCATCTCAGACCGGTCAGAATGGCTGCTATCACAAAGTCTACAAACAATAAATGCTGGAGAGGGTGCGGAGAAAAGGAAACCCTCTTACACTGTTGGTGGGAATGCAAACTACTACAGCCACTATGGAGAACAGTGTGGCGATTTCTTAAAAAACTGGAAATAAAACTGCCATATGACCCAGCAATCCCACTTCTGGGCATATACACCAAGGAAACCAGAACTGAAAGAGACATATGTACTCCAGTGTTCACTGCAGCACTGTTTACAACAGCTAGGACATGGAAGCAACCTAGATGTCCATTAGCAGGCAAATGGATAAGGCAGTTATATGTGGTACATATACACAATGGAATATTACTCAGTTGTAAAAAAGAATGCATTTGAGTCAGTTCTAATGAGGTGGATGAAATTGGAGCCTATTATACAGAGTGAAGTAAGTCAGAATGAGAAACACCAATACAGTATATTAATGCATATATATGGAATTTAGAAAGATGATAACAGTGACCCTATATGCAAGACAGCAAAAGAGACACAGATGTAAAGAACAGACTTTTGGACTATGTGGGAGAAGGTGAGGGTGGGATGATTTGAAAGAATAGCATTGAAACATGTATATTACCATGTGTAAAATAGATGACCAGTGCAAATTTGATGCATAAAGCAGGGCACTCAAAGCCAGGGCTCTGGAACAGCCCAGAGGGATGGGGTAAGGAGAGGGGTGGGTGGGGGATTCAGAATGGTGGGGACATATGTACACCTGTGGCTGATTCATGTCAATGTATGGCAAAAAACCACCACAATATTGTAAAGTAATTAGCCTCCAATTAAAATAAATTAATTAAAAAATAAGTTAATGGTATAATTATATTTTGATGGGCAAATGCTATGATAAAACTATTGTAAACCTAATTTGAAATATTTTATGAGAGCTACATCCTGTAAGCCTGTTCTTTAGCAGCAGCTCTGCTCAAACCCTGGAGAAGGTGATGGCACCTCACTCCAGTACTCTTGCCTGGAAAATCCCATGGACGGAGGAGCCTGGTAGGCTGCAGTCCATGGGGTCAAAAAGAGTCGGATAAGACTGAGCAACTTCACTTTCACTTTTCACTTTCATGCACTGGAGAAGGAAATGGCAACACACTCCCGTGTTCTTGCCTGGAGAATCCCAGGGACGGGGGAGCCTGGTGGGCTGCCGTGTCTGGGGTCGCACAGAGTTGGACACGACTGAAGCAACTTAGCAGTGGCCACAGCAGCATGCTCAAACCCAGATCTGCCCACTCAGCCTTCCCCTGGGGAGAGGAGAACTGGGTGGCAGGTGAGAGGCAGCCCCTGCCGGCCTCGTGGTGAATAGGCAGAGTGTCCACAGAAATGAGCTTTAGTTGTATCTGTTAATTATCTGCTGCTGAATCTGGAGCTTATGAAACCCTGTTCACTAGACTTCAAAAGCTGGTGAGTCGGCTCGGTTATCTCTTTGAGGAACCCACTTTATCCCTCTCGCCAATCTGTGACAGCAAAGATTTGGTTTCATTGCAAAATTGTCTGGCACGATGGCGTCAGGCTGACTTGGGAAGGGTTGGAAAACAGTGATGACTCAGAGCTCTGCTGAGGAGCATCTAACCCACCTATCTCCTCTGCATGCCTTAGCCTGGTGAAGGAGGGGGCAGGGTGGACCTGGCCCCCATGGGAAGGAGGCTCCAGAGGCCTTGCAGAGGAGTGGGGCTAAGTCCTCCATCCTTCTGTGGGAGCAAACCTCTCAACGTAGGCTGGGAAGGGTAGGGTTTGTTTGCTTGCTTGCCTTTCTTTTTTGGTCTTTGGTAATAGTTTTCATTGACTTTCATTGACTGCGGAGTCAATGAAAACTGGATTCCTTTCCTCAGCTGGTCAGGGTCAGCTTTGATTCTGGGTTTTCCTTTTCCTATCCTTTTATTAGAGTGAAATGAGGTTCTGTATCAGGTTCTTAGGTGAGAACATATTTCTGTTTGTTCTGCTTTCCTTGTTTTCCTTACTGGAGTAAGTGTTGTTTTCCTAAAATGACATATATATTAATTCGTTTACATGTTTCTAAAACTAAGGACGTTAGTTGAATTTATTTGTAGACAAAAACGGAATGAAAGATTGCTTTCCTACTTGTTTTTCTGCTCCCTGGCATTAATTTCAGAAGTTAAAAATCTGGGTTGTTGCTTCTTGTGCTAACAATTCCCATCTCACTAAATCATGGCACAGATGCAAAGTTTCAGTTTAATTTGGATTCTGGTATTATGCTTACGGAGGTAAAGGAAGACCCAGGCTTCGTAAATCTTTTTTTGTTTTTCCACTTTTATTTTTACATGTAGCTAGACTCAAAGTTTATGTCCATTTAGCTGACCTTTTCAATAGTGAGAGCTATTTTATAAGGCAGCAGAAGTGAAAGTTATCAGCAAGACTGGGTAATGTACAGTATTTATGAATGAACGTGCAAAAACCAACCTGGGGGTGTAAAATGTGAGGCTGTACTCAGGCAGAACTGCTTGTGACTTGAGCCTTCTTTGCAGTAAAGCATAATTCATGCTGCTGTTAGCCCTTAAAACAGGAAATAATATACCCATTTAACTTAATCACAATTTATATTACATGTGCATATTTCTAAACAAATGTTGTAGATGGAGAGTTTGGTAGCAATAATATTTATGAATTACACTTTTAGTTAGCAAAGGAAATGTGTGACCTCTTACATTTGGTTTGACATTTGAATTTGGTGTTCAGTGCATTTGACAGGGGTGATGGATTCTCATTAGCTCAATGTATAAACAGGAAATGCTTCCTTGGTGAACAGTTATTAATGTGGGACATCCCTGAATTTGAATTTTTAGTTGCTTATTCTGGTCCAGACTATGAAACTTATTTAATGTCTCCCTTTCAAAAAAATAAAAATAAAAGGAAAAAACAAGCTTTTAATATTGTGGCTTGACAACCTGAACACGTGAATGCCAGGTTCTGAAAAACAAAATGGTTGGTGAGCGGGTGGCAAGTAAGGCTGCAGGGATCTCACACACAGGGAGTAGCCCCAGCAGCGGGCGGCCCCCACGTGGCTTCGGCTTGCCTTAATTTCTAAATAAGATAACCTATAGGAATTAGAACATGACGTGGGGGCAGAATGGAGTAAGCTCCTACTTAACCTTTATCCAAACCAGGATTAAAGCTGTTCGTGCAAACCGGGAATCAGAGCCCATTTGCAATGTGACTTCAGACAGAAATTTCATCTTGAGTTTTCAGTGCTAACTTGCGATTCAGCGACAAGCCTATGAAACAGGAGCTGAAGGGAAAGATGCAGGAAAGTTGGGAGAGGCATCCAACTTCTGATGGGTAGGAGGAAAAGCCAGGCCCGTGTGCCAGCGTCCGTGGTGGGCCTGACTCTTCTGAGTCATGCTTCGAATCTAATTAGAAGTCAGTTAGAAACCCAGAAAGTGAAGCTGGCAGGCCCTTAATCTGTATTTCAGGTCTGCAGAGGGGGAAAGTAGCATTTTTATTGTTGGAGGTCAAAGTTTAAATTTAGTTTATATCAGATTACCAAAATATGCTTTCGGTAAGGTTAGATTCTCATGCTCGGAGAGAGTGGGACTGTAATGAAAGCAAACAGGGCCAGAGATAATCCCATTACAGATGAACTCTTCACTCGAGCCTCAAACATTTGGGAACCATAATAACACCATCTCAGCAAGAAGATAAAGCCGAGCGGGCGGGAGCCGAGAGGGAAGCTCACTGAGCCCCCCTATTCAACATACCCCCCTTTCCCTTATTCCCAGAGCACACCCTGCTCCAGCTTTTTAGCTCACAGCACTTGGAGAAATGACTTACTTATTAGTTTTTCTGCTACTTCCACCCCTAAAATTTAAGCCCCGTCTATGGGGTCGCACAGAGTCGGACACGACTGAAGCGACTTAGCAGCAGCAGCAGGGTAGAGATTGTTTTTTTCTATTTTGTTAGATCACAGCCTGGCTCATAAGAATCTCTCACTAAACACTGGTGGAATGAATGAAGGAAGCTCATTTCCTCTGAGCAGAAAGTGAAGATTTTAAAACCAAGATAGGGAGCCAGCCCCTTTGGGTTCTGAAAGAAGTGACAATTGCCCTAGGAGGAGGAAGGCATCATCATTCCTGTGGGTTCTAGAAGGAAAATCATGAGGCTCAGATTGGAGGTTGCCGGCTCTAAGTCTGTGAGAACAGGAGCCATGCCCGCCCTGGTACCCAAGGCCTTGCACCCTGCTACGGAGGCTCAGTAGCTGGGAACAGAGCTGGACAGAATGAACGAGGAGTTGGGGTTGGAAGAGCCCTCAGTTGCACGTCTGGGAGATAGTGTGTGTCTCTGCCCCAACCTTTCAGGACAGTGAATCAGTACAGGCTGAGCGGGACCCCGTGAATACTGCCGGTCACAGACTGGACGCAGATGGGGATGAACCATCCAAGGGCTGAGGAAAGAAGCTGACAGGGCGGGATGTGTCTCTTTGGAGCCAGCTTTGCTCTCCCTGCTTAAAGTCCCGCCAGGACATTCCTGAGCTTGAGACAAAATAAAGCATCACCTTTCTCCACTAAGGACGTGCCCGTGGGAAGACCACGTCCCTTCCTCACGCCTTCTTTCAGAAATCATGTGAAATAGACCGACGACTGCTTCTGCCTCCAGTGAACATGATTTGCAAACTACCCTTTCTCCTCCTTCCCCCATGGAAATAATGGACAGCCTGTCCTCTTCCTTCTTCAAATACTCTCAAGAATATTGGTATGAATCCCTGTTTTCTTTTGGCCTCTTAGAACAGAACCTTATTTATCAGTTTGTGAACTCCAGACCCCAGCTCTTTCCTCCCAACTCCTGGCAATGTTATCATTCTACCAGCCAGCAAGGGGGAAAGCCAGAGGCTTCTGCAGCAAAGACCAAGTATACAAAGCAATATGAAGGGGTCACTTACTCATTGAAGCCTCTAACAGAGGATTGTGAGCCACACAGGGCTGGTTGCTACCCTCAAGCCGCTTAGATACCAGCTGGGAAGATCGCAGCCTCCACCTGTGTGCTTCTGAGGGAGGCAGGTTGACCTGAGGTTGGCGTGGTGATAGGAGCCAACCTGGTCCTGGCGTGAATACCGCTCTGTGACCCCAGAGGTGAGCCCTGCTCCCTGGTAGGCCTCCCAGACTTTCAAGAGCCTGCCTTTGGCTCAGCTTTTGGGACAGAGAGCAGTCTTGCCTTGAATCATTCCCCACAGACCCGGTCCTCTGCAGGGAAACTGAAACCTGTCCTTTGAAGAGGCAGCGTTCAGACTGATGTGCAAACTCTCGATGGCCACTGCCACCTTCTGAAGAGAAGGGGGTGCAGCAGGCCGAGCTCAGGAGGCACGTAGAAGCATCCACAGTGTGCCAGGCCTTTTCCTAGACCCCAGCCTCTAAGGGCAGGCTCACTCACAGCCCGGGACCTTTCGTTTGCGTCGGCACTGCTCTTGCACTCCCTAGTCCTCCATTTATCCAAGGCCTTCCATCCTGAAACCCTGGGAAACCTCCACCATGAAGCCCTCCCTGAACACCCCAGATCCTGTCTGCCCCCGAATCTCTGTGGATTTTAAAATTGTTCTCTAAGGACTGTGTGCATTTTGTCCCCCTGAGCTCTGTGAGCTCCCTGAGTTCAGGGGCAGTGCTACTTCTCTGACCATGCCTTAGTTAATTAGTACAAGCCTTAGTATTTATCGGGCTTCCCAGGTGGCTCAGTGGTAAAGCATCTGCCTGCCAGTGTAGGAGACTGTGGTTCGATTCTTGGATTGGGAAGATCCCCTGGAGGAGGAAATGGCAACCCACTTCAGCATTCTTGCCTGGGTAATACCATGGACAAAGGAGCTTGGCAGGCTACAGCCCATGGAGTCCCTAAGAGTCAGACATGACTAGGCATGCACACACATTAGTACTTATTAAGCATGTCTTGAGGTTCAGCTATCACTTTGCCTTTTTTGACTTTGTTTTTGGAATGATTAAAAACTTTTCTACTTAAAAATATCTTAAAAGAGAGTGTTTTGCCTATGTTCTCCTCTAGGAGTTTTATAGTTTCTGGTCTTACGTTGAGATCTTTAATCCATTTTGAGTTTATTTTTGTATATGGTGTTAGAAAGTGTTCTAGTTTCATTCTTTTACAAGTGGTTGACCAGATTTCCCAGCACCACTTGTTAAAGAGATTGTCTTTAATCCATTGTATATTCTTGCCTCCTTTGTCAAAGATAAGGTGTCCATATGTGCGTGGATTTATCTCTGGGCTTTCTATTTTGTTCCATTGATCTATATTTCTGTCTTTGTGCCAGTACCATACTGTCTTGATAACTGTGGCTTTGTAGTAGAGCCTGAAGTCAGGTAGGTTGATTCCTCCAGTTCCATTTTTCTTTCTTAAGATCGCTTTGGCTATTCGAGGTTTTTTTGTATTTCCATACAAATTGTGAAATTATTTGTTCTAGCTCTGTGAAGAATACTGTTGGTAGCTTGATAGGGATTGCATTGAATCTATAAATTGCTTTGGGTAGTATACTCATTTTCACTATATTGATTCTTCCAATCCACGAACATGGTATATTTCTCCATCTATTAGTGTCCTCTTTGATTTCTTTCACCAGTGTTTTATAGTTTTCTATATATAGGTCTTTAGTTTCTTTAGGTAGATATATTCCTAAGTATTTTATTCTTTCCGTTGCAATGGTGAATGGAATTGTTTCCTTAATTTCTCTTTCTGTTTTCTCATTATTAGTGTATAGGAATGCAAGGGATTTCTGTGTGTTGATTTTATATCCTGCAACTTTACTATAATCATTGATTAGTTCTAGTAATTTTCCGGTGGAGTCTTTAGGGTTTTCTATGTAGAGGATCATGTCATCTGCAAATAGTGAGAGTTTTACTTCTTCTTTTCCAATTTGGAAATAGAACTGCCTTATGATCCAGCAATCCTACTGCTGGGCATACACACTGAGGAAACCAGAAGGGAAAGAGACACGTGTACCCCAATGTTCATCGCAGCACTGCTTATAATAGCCAGGACATGGAAGCAACCTAGATGTCCATCAGCAGATGAATGGATAAGAAAGCTGTGGTACATATACACAATGGAGTATTACTCAGCCATTAAAAAGAATACATTTGAATCAGTTCTAATGAGGTGGATGAAACTGGAGCCTATTATACAGAGTGAAGTAAGCCAGAAGGAAAAACACCAATACAGTATACTAACACATATATATGGAATTTAGAAAGATGGTAACGATAACCCTGTATACGAGACAGCAAAAGAGACACTGATGTATAGAACAGTCTTATGGACTCTGTGGGAGAGGGAGAGGGTGGGAAGATTTGGGAGAATGGCATTGAAACATGTGAAATGTCATGTATGAAACGAGATGCCAGTCCAGGTTCAATGCACGATGCTGGATGCTTGGGGCTGGTGCACTGGGACGACCCAGAGGGATGGTATGGGGAGGGAGGAGGGAGGAGGGTCCAGGATGGGGAACACATGTATACCTGTGGTGGATTCATTTTGATATTTGGCAAAACTAATACAATTATGTAAGGTTTAAAAATAAAATAAAATTAATTAAAAAAAAATATCTTAAAAGTTATACATGTTTGCACTAAAAAAAAACAAACTATTCAGAGTTGAGTACAGAAAAAGTTAGTAGCTCTTGGGTCCCACTGCCAATCCCGTTCCTGAGGTTATCAGACCTAACTGTATAGGACATCTTTACATCTCTCTCCATGCCCCCACAAACTTAAAATGTATGTATACACACATATTGGAATTTTAACTTTTCATATTTTAAATTATTTCTTTTTAAAAATAAAATCTGGCTCGCACTAACCAAACACTACCTTGACAGTGCTTTTTTAGGTAATGCCACCTCATGATATTGTGCTGGCTAGTAAATTTGCCGAGAAAAGCTTGCTTTATCAGTAAGGGACATAAACATGTTCAAACCTTCTGACATTCATGGATAACTCTTAAAAATTTTATTAATATAAAGGAAAAATAAAAAGAGACTGAGTAGTAGGACAATAGATGTTCATGGATGCTGCAATATAATATATGAGTAATTAAAAAGGAAAAAAATCCAGCATGGCTTTTTCTGTTAGTACATGTAAGATGTTATTTATTCTTTTTATTCTCCTAATAGCTGCATAATTTACATTTGATGGTATAAACATAACACAATTTATTCAACACTTTAACTGATGGACATTCATTTTGATTTTACTTTTTGCCCTGATAAACAGTGCTTCTGTAAACATTCTTGTAGATATGCCCTGCAGGACATAATCCTATAAGTGAGATTGCTGGTATTTTAAATTTTAATAGACGGTGCTATACATCTTTTCTAAAGATTATAGCAGTTTATCAGACCCTAGGAATGAGTGAGTACTCCTGTTTCCCTTACTAGCCCTAGGTATTACTATTCTATCACTCTGATGGGTCAGATTTGTTGTTTTAATTTGTATTTCCCTAACTAATGAAGTTGCATATCTTTTCCACTGCTTACTGGCAATTTACATTTCCTTGTCTTTAAATTGCCTTTTCATATCCTTTACCTCTTTTTCTGATATTCTTTCTTTTTCTTATCTGTAGAAGTCCTTTATTAAGATAGCATATAAACCCTTAGCAATAAGTGTTGCAGTTTTTTCTCCCTTCTTTTAATTTTGTCTATGATAAATCTGGCTACCTAAAAATTTAAAACTTTGCATTGTCAGGTATTAAAACCTCTCTTTCTTTATGGCTTCTAGTTTTTATGTCTTCTTTAAGAAGACCTTCTCTCTCAGAGTTTATATATACATTCCCATAAGTTTTCTTCTACTATTTTTTTTTATAGTTGTATCTTTTTCATTTAGATCTTTAATTCACCAGGAAGCCAGGATGTGTAGAAGGGTCTAGCTTTATTTAACAGGTGATGTTGGACTAACTGCCTATCCATAAAGGAAAAAACCAAACCGAAGCAAAGTTTCCTTTCCCCATTGACTACATCTGTGTCTTGTATGGAGTTATTCTACTTTTAGGATATGTTAGGTTCCCAGGCCTTGCTTTAGGGTGGAAGACAGCTCCCATTGTCCCGACACTGTACGAAGAATCAGCATGAGCACTGGTTCCCTGCTTGGGTAAATCTCTCTTTTCTTGATTATTAGCTATCAACAGGGAAAGGGGAGGGTTTCGATTACACATTCCCAAACCCAGGCCTATGTGAAGCTCTCAGAGCAGCAAATATCCTTCTTTTGGCTTGCGGGGTGGTGGGGGGTGGTGGCGGGAAGGACCAAATTTTGAATTATGACAACCCCAAGTGGTGCCCTAAATCACCAGGTTTCTTACATGCTGGTGACAACAGAGCCCCTGATATAAGAGGTCCTGGTCAGAGACACCCTTGTCCTTGGCAGGCTTGGGGGCGGTGTCTGTCTGGCTTTCTTTTCAGTATCTACTCGCAGGCTGAGATTTTCTTTAGGCCAAGTTTCAGCCTGGAGCAAATTTTTTATGGCTGTGAGCTAATCCCCTAGCAAACCCTGGTTTATATAGAAACGCTGACACAGTGCTAGCTCTGGTGATTCAACTGGGGCGGCTGGGCTATTTATGGCTCCCTGATGCCAATAGGGGATAATTCTCATTTAATAGATTCCGTTTCTGTGGGGACAGGGATCCCACTTTTTCTCCCCAGTGGAACTTCTTGCACCAGGACCTGAGCAAGTAGACGGCTGCCTGGGGGCAGGGGCAACCATGGGAGTAGCTCAGGCTGCAGTAAGTTTCAACCAAGGTGGGCTTTTCATCCTGGGATTGCAAGAGCCTTAGAAACAAATAAATATTTTCATCTCCTGTTTTGTCTCTGGGCAGTGGGCCCGAAAAGCATCTTGATTCTTCTCAGTGAGCCTTGGGAGAAAAGCTGAGGATGACTTAATTCCGTCTTCCCCTTTCCCTTTCTGCACTTCTTTCTTTGTCCTAAGGACCTGCAGCAAGGGTTCTACGCAGCCACTGTTTGTGGGCGTGAGCCAGGCAGGGCTGTACTCAGGGTCCCCCGGGAGGTGAGGCCGTGTGCATGGCTGACCCCTCCTGAGACAGCTCCTTTGCCCCAGGTGGGGGCTGACGGGACCAGGGGATGGGTTTGGGGCTGGCAGGAGGGGGCAGTTCTTGGTTTAGCTTCATTTCTATTATCAGCCAGTATGAATCTTGGGTTCCAGCTTGAGCTCTTAAAAGACCTAGGGAGTGCCTTGTTTCCGTTCCTCTCAACTGCCTCCTTACATAGGGTCAGACTTTTTAAAAAATTGTGGTAAACTATTCATAGCATAATATTCACCACTTGGAAGCATACAGTTCAGTGACATTAGGTCAGTTTGTATTGTGCAACCGTTTCTATCATCCATCTCCAGAATTCTTTTCATCTTACCCAGCTGAAACTCTGTGCTCATATTAAACAATAACTCCTGCTCCCTGGGGGGAAAAACTCTTGCCACTATGGGATGAAGGGTTTTGGAGCTGTGATCTCTGATGACCTGGGCCCTGTTAGGGTGGCTCTAGGGGGGTGCCAAGAAGCAGCCAAGCCCCTACAGAAGGGAGTCCTCTTCACCATGCCGGGCCTGTCCCAGTGACATTTGGAGGGTTAGACAGGTGAACTTCATCATCCCCGTTTGTCAGAGAAGCTTCACAGCAACAGGGTTAAGCAGTCCAGTAACCCAGTGGCCGAACTGGGGCTTGAACTGGGGCTGCCTGGCTCCAGAGCCTGTGCCCTTAACCATTTCTGGATATTTATTGCTAAGCTCTGGGGCTCCTAGTGTCATCCCCAGACCAACAGAGTCATTGCAAGAGCACCGGGCATTGGTCTCAACTCAGCAAAGCAACCAGATTGCGCCCACCTCATCTGTGGCCTTTGAAGTCAGCGATGTCAAAAAGCGGGACAGCCTTGTCTTTAACCAGCTTTTATGGGGCCTGTCAGGGGGATGGAAGCACTTAGAGATGGCAGGCAGATAAAGGATGGGCCAGGCCTGCCCTGATAAGGTGGCCCAGGACTGGGGGAGACACCGAAGCCGCCAGGACTGTGGTTTCTGCATGGGAGTAAGCACGATTTCTGGCAGAGCCAGAGAAGCTGTGAAGACAGGCTGGCGGCCACAGGATTTAGTGGTTTAGCTTTGTTGAAATCCTCAACTTCAAGGACTTCCCCTGGTGACTGAGTTTTGTCAGGCTAATTAAGAGCAAGCCTGGCCCTGCAACAAGCCAAGCTCTGGGAATAGAAGAGGGAGGGGAAGGGTGGGCGAGGGATGCCCAGACATGGCTGGGGGGCAAGGATCTGGTGTCAATCCTCATGGATGGATGAGGCCCCCCTTGCCATGCCTGGCAAGACAGATGGTGAGGAAGATCCTAGGGTGAAGCCTGTTCCGCTTTTCACAGCTCCTCTTCCAGCTCTCCCGCCCCCACTTTCCCAAAGGCCCTGACAGGCCTGGAGCTGGGAGGACTTGTGGACTCGAGCCTGGAGGATGGTGGGGGGTTGGGCATCCTTAGATTCAGGGTTCATCCATCATCTTACTCTCACATGTGAGCTTGGCTAGAGACTAGAACTTGAGATGTATCTCATGAGGGATTGTAGGCCTGGACGGAGGGGAGGAGACACGGAAGGGGCTGGTGAGTGTGCTCCTGGATAAAGGACTCCTCAGGGCTCTCCCAGGACTGTCTCCATGACACAGTGAGAATACCTGCCCAGGGCCTGTGCACAGTGCAGTTTCAGGGAATAGGTGGGGTCTTACTAACTAGCTAACCCTCCCCAAGCTCCTGAGATGGGAGAGGGATACTATTATCCCTATTTGACAGCCAAAGAAACTTTGGCTCAGAGAGGTTGAGTAACTCAACCAGTGTCACACAGAGTATATTTGAACCCATGTCTGATACCAGAGCTTCCCAGGTAGAGCTAGTAGTAAGGAATCTGCCTGCCAATGCAGGAGATGCAGGAGACACAGGTGCAATTCCTGGGTGGGAATATGCCCTGGAGGAGGAAATGGCAACCCACTCCAGTATTCTTGCCTGGAGAATTTCATGAACAGAGGAGCCGAGCGGGCTACAGTCCACGAGGTCACAAAGAGTCAGACAGGACTGAGTACGCACTCACCTCACTGACAGCAGAGCCTAAGCTCTTTAGCACGGGTTACCATGGACTGTACAGTCCATGGGGTTGCAAAGAGTCGGACACCCCTGAGCAACTTTCACTTTCACTTCATTGTCACAGAACCGGCAGCAAAGCCTGCCTGGCTATCTGCCCTCAGACCGATGCAGACAGACTGAGATGGGACCCAGATCACCTGCGGCCTCATTCAGTTCCTTCAGCATGAGAGGCTGTTGGATGCGAGCTGGGTCCCTCAGCCAGACGTATGACAGGAAGTGCGGAGGGGCCTCAAGAGCCCTGTTGGCCACTGCACGGTGCGGGGAGCAGACCAGGGGGAGCACTTGAGGGCAGGGGCCGTGTGGGGAATCTGTGCTCATACCCTGAGAAGCTGAACAATGAGCCAGGCAGTTCCTGCCTTTGCTCACAGAGCGGGAGCACAGGCTGAGGGGCACGGGGTGGGAGTAGGGCTCAGGAGTCAGGAGCCCCAGCTGAGATGGAGGGGGCGCTGGGTCTGGGAGGATGAGTGGGAGTTGGGGGGTGAGCTCTTCCTTCCTCAGGGAGTGGGGTGAAGAGCACTGCTGCTGGGCAGAGGAGTCCAGAGGTCTGTTTGGTGAAAACCCCAGCTCTGGTGAGTTCGTGACCTTGAGCAATTTAACCTCTCTGTGCCTTTCTGCGTCCTGCAAATAAAAGTAGTCCATGTGGCATGTGGTTGTTTTGAAGACCAGATAAATTAATGCAGACAGAAAGCTAGGTCTGTCCTCAGTAAACTGAAATGACCATGCAGGCTCTGGGCTGCTGCTGTTCTCCCAGCTGAGAAATACTAGCAGGCACAACCTTTGTGCAGAGGTGGAGGAAGGGGCCCAGCTGCGTGACCTGCGAGTGGGCAGGTTGCCCGTGTCTTACTGCCCTGGCTCCCCTGACTCCCTCACTTCCTACTTGTTTATATGGGTCTTCCCAGTGTGACATGTCAAGTGTTGTCCAATAGAACATTTTCCAGGGTTGGTGGTGCTCCTCTAGCTTGACTAAGAGTTAGTTAAAGCTTGTGGGGAGCATCATCCCAAACAGTGGAGAGGTGCTTGCTTCTTTCAACACACTGTCTTTGATCGGTCTTGGTCTTCCTGGTGCAAGGCACCAAGCTAGGCTCTGGGAGAACAAGCCAGTCACAGTCCTTGCCCTTGAGAGCTCACAGTCCACGGAGAAGGCATTATTCATTCATTCATGCATTCACTCAGCCACCATTTACCAAGCACCTGCTTTGTGCCAGCGCCCTTTCTAGACATTGAGAACTCAGCAGAGAACAGGACAGTCGGCAACTGCCCCCAGGCTACTCTTGTGGTTTGCTTTTCCGGGATGGCAGCAAGATGCAATCAGTCTAGAGTGATGACCCTCGGTCCCTACTATGCGCTGGGCACTGGGAATCCACTGTGGGCAGTAGGGCAGAGTGGTTAATAGCTGGGTCTCTGGGTCCCGTAGCCTGGGTTTGTATCTTAGCTCTGTTTACTGGCTGTGAGACCCTAGGCAGGCTGGATCTGAGTCTGCTTTGTCTGTAAAATAGGGATGCTAATGGTACCTTCCTCATGGGGTCACGGTAAGGATGAAATGCAATGAGGTGTGAAAGGCACTCAGCACTTGGCACGCTAACTGCACTTACACAACACCCACCTGTTGGGACTGTTGTCATCACCCTCCTCCAGCTTTCAGGGGCTCACCTGAGACCCTGGGAGGACTATCCTCTCTTCCCCGTCAATTGTAGGATTTAACATGCAAGTACTGTTGGAAAAGTCATGCATGTAATTCTGGTTCAAGGTTAACCAATCTCCTTTTCTAAGTAACCTTTAAAAATCAATTAGACTCTGTAAATGAACTATATGGGAATACAATCTTGACAAGTGTGGATACATGTATATGTATAGCTGATTTACTTTGCAGCACAGCAGAAACTAACGCAACATTATAAATCAACTATACTCCCCCAAAACTTAATTTAAAAATAAAAAGAAATAAAAACCAATTAGAAAAAGGCAGACAGCCCAGTGGAAAGATGGGTAAAGATTTGAGCAAATAGTTCACAGGAAAAGAAAGAAGAACAGCTTATTAGCAAATGAAAAGAAGTTCAATCCTGTCTATATTTTTTAAAAATATCTATTAACATAGCAAGATACAATTTTCACCTTGCAAGCAAATGAAGGTTTAAAATTTTGCTGATACCTTTTGTTGGAAAGGATATGGGGAAATAGACATATTCACATAAGTGAGTGGGGAGTGTGAATTGGTGCAAGATCTGTGGAGAAAGTTTGGAGGGTTCTATTAAAAATGCACCATCCTTTTGACTTAGCATTTCTATATACAGGAACTTATCTTATGGATATGTTAATAAATTAATGCAGTGATATGCATCTAAGGACATTTACTACCTCCCTGTTTATTGTAGAGAAAAAAATAGAAAGAACTATAAACATCCACCAATGGAGGACTGGTTAAACTAAGGTACTTGAATACAGTGGCATACCCAACAGCCGTTATAAGGTACCGGGGCCCTAAAATGTATCTTGCAGATCTTAACATATTGCTAAGATATGTTTTTTTTAAGGTATAGAAAAAGGAAAGTGTAGAGCAATATGCCCATTTGGTTTACTCTCATTTGGGTTAAAAAGTATAAGCTGATACACATGTTTATATGTATAGAATATACCCCAAGGAAATGCGTAAGAAACCACTCACAGTGGTTTCCTTCAGACAGAGGTCCCGGGAGCCTGAGCAGGAAGGGAGATCTTCATTCTACCTTCTTGTATTCTCAGATTTTTTTTGTATCTGTGAATTACTAAAATAATTACAAGGAAAAAATCAAGCTCGACTGAAGCTACTCATTGCTAGTTACAACATTCATAGTTAAAAGATGAAATCTTGTTCCAAGTTTTTCTGGTTTGTGTTTTTGTGTGCGGACTGATATAGTATTCTTCCTCTGAAATCCTCCTGATTAGCTAAGAGATGGCTCTCAGGCAGGGCTGCCCATTTGGATGGTTTCAACGTAAACCAGCGTCCTGCCATTGCTTTGATCGAGGTGGAAAAGAAAGCCCAGGGGTTGAGCCTGACCTAGCTGGTGACGAGGGACCCCTCTCCTTCCTGAGTGTTTGATCCTGCATTCTTATCTCCCCTGTAGAATCAGAATCCAGAAGCCTCTAGGGTGAGGCTTGAGGTTCTCAGAGCATCCTCAGTACCAACCTTACCCCTGTACTGGTGAGTAGGTAGGTGTTTTCTAGGAGCGAGACCACACACCCAGGTGGTCCTGGAGTTGTTGTTGAGTCGCTAAGTCATGCCTGAATCTTTGCAACCCCATGGACTGCAGCACATCCACTTTCCTGTCCTTCACTACCTCCAGAAGTTTGCTCAGACTCAAGCCCATTAAGTCAGTGATGTCATCCAACAATCTCAACCTCTGTCGCCCCCTTCTCCTGCTCTCAATCTTTTGCAGCATCAGGGTCTTTTCCAATGACTCTGCTCTTTTCATCAGGTGGCCAAAGTATTGGAGTTTTAGTATCAGTCCTTCCAATGAGTTTTACAGGTTGATTTCCTTTAGGATTGGCTGGTTTGATCTCCTTGGTCCAAGGGACTCTCAAGAGTCTTTTCCAGCACCGCAATTCAAAAGCATCAACTCTTGGGTGCTCAGCCTTCTTTATGGTCCAGGTCTCACATCCATACATGACTAATGGGAAAACCATAGGTTTGACTATATGGACCTTTGTCAGAAAACTGATGGCTCTGCTTTTTAATATGCTGTCTAGGTTTGTCATAGTTTTCCTTCCAAGGAGCAAGCATCTTTTCATTTTGTGGCTGCAATCACTGTCCACAGTGATTTTCAAACCCAAGAAAATAAAATATGTCACTGTTTCCACTTTTGGAGGTATGGCTAAAATGAATCCTTCCAATCGGTGAGAAAATCTATTTTTTGTGAGGGCTATTAGGACAGCTTTCATGTGTATGGAACTTGGGGCACAGTCTACTGTTTGTCCCTGAATTTTTGGTAGCTAGAGGTGACTTCTGTCAGGAAGTAGAGAGGTAGGAGCTTTTAGAGCAAGCAGCCTGCAAGCTGACTTGTAACTTCTAATAATAATTCAGAAGCCAGAATGCCCATACTTTTTTCTCCCTCATTCCCTCTCACCCCTTCTTCTTCCTTTCCTTTTCCTCTTTCTCACTGTTTTCCTGTTTAAAATTTTTATTAGTTTTTGTTTTAAATTTCATGTAAAAAAATAAAAATTACATTTGCAAATGGTTTAGAGTCAGATGTTACTAGACTTGTGTAAACACACACAGGCACACACCCCCCATATCCTGGTTCTGGACTTCTGCCCACCTCCCTCATTTTCTACTTCTCAGAGGCCACTATTGATACCACTAGTAATCTAGTGGATTCTTTTGATATTTCCCTCTGTGTCTCTAAATAATGTACTTATGCTGCTGCTTGAATTCTTCCATCTTTGGCATTGTTGATTGACTTTCTGCTGAGGAAATGAGGATTTAACTCTCTTTTCATCATCACCTGCACTTCTCCTCTCCCATTGTTCTAAAATAGTTAATAGCATAATTTCATTATATCGGTGTTTGGTGGTTGAATTATTGTGACCCTTGAAGTTCTGTTCATAGCTGAACTATGATGACTCGTACTTTCCTGACCATTTCCTCTCGTCAGTTACCTTTTTTCCACCTCTGCTCAGTGTTTTGTTATAGGTCACTAGTTCAACACCAAACTCCTCTCTAGCTGAATAAAGTCTGTCTTAAAATTGTTTCCACAAACTTTATTCTATCGTGTCCACCTTCTGAGAAAATCTCTCCCACAGCCTCTGAACTTGGTCGGGTGCTTTCTAGATCTGCTATCCAGTTTTTGTTCCAGGTTTCTTCATTAGCATATTGGCGATTCCCTCAGTTTTATTTTTCTGCTGATCTTCTATTTCCTGGATCCCATATCCTCCTCTTTCTTTGGTTTCTTCTTTGCTTTAGTGGAGCGCATTTTTTTCACCATTAACTTATAAAGAACTAAGTATTTTTTGTACCCTTGGATATTTTAAAATGTATTTATTCTAGCCTCATGCTTACTTGATGGTTTGGCTGGGTATAGAATTCTGGGTTGGAAATAATCTTTCAGAACTTTGATGGCCTTGTGCCATTGTCTTCATGGTTACAGTGTTGCCAAGAAGGCCATTAGTGAAATCTGTTTCTCTCTCTCCCTCTCTACTATAGGAAATTTTCTTTGCTCTGGTTGTTTTGAAATTTTGTATGCAGTTCTTTAGAGTAGATATGTTTTTACTCATCCTGCAGGGCACTTTGTGAGCATTTTTGAAACTTATATCCTTCAATTCTGGTTGTTGCTGCTGCTGCTGCTGCTAAGTCGCTTCAGTCGTGTCCGACTTTGTGCGACCCCATAGACAGCAGCCCACCAGGCTCCCCCGTCCCTGGGATTCTCCAGGCAAGAAAGAACACTGGAGTGGGTCGCCATTTTCTTCTCCAATGCATGAAAGTGAAAAGGGAAAGTGAAGTCACTCAGTCATGCCCCAACTCTTCACTATTACCTATGAAAATTGTTTCCTTGATTATTTCCACTTTCATTTCCCCTCTTTTTATTTTCTACCTCCCCACCTACTCCCTGAAACACCTATTATTTAGAGGTGCATGTATTGAACTATTTCCTCAATATTCTCATTTATTTCTCTTCCTTTTTTTTTTTTTTTTCTCTATTTTCTGGGCTGTTTATCTTTGAAATTTTTATGCATTGTATTTCTTCCATCATTTAAAAAAGTTTCCAAGATCTCTCTCTTGTTTTCTAAACATTCCTTTTTAAAATAACATCTTGTTGTTGATTCATAGATATAATATTTTCTCTAAGGTACTGTGATTTCACTCAAGTTTTCTTCTCCTTCCCTACTTATTTTGGTCTCTATGTTTCATATTATATAGTCTCCACAAGTGCCTTGTTATTCTTGATTGCCTGATCACCTTTAAGAGTAGAGGTCATTTAAAAGCTGACTTGAAAGCTCTGTGTCCTTTAGGTGGGGCTGTTTAAACTATGAACTTCATGTAGCATAATCTAGGTAGGCTGTTTGCAAGAGAATCCTCACTGTTGATGTCTTTTGAATGTATCTCTTGCACTAGTAAGATTGTTCAGAGAAATTGTCTCCAGTCTTCTGCCTAGAAGGTATACATTTGGCTCTCAGCATTCATGGACTTTAGGAGGGAAAGAAGGCTAACTATCTCCTTAGTATGTGTATTACTAGTCTGCTCAGGCTGTCATAACAAAATACCACAGTCTGGGTGGCTTAAACAACAGAAATTTATTTTCTCACTGTTTTGGAGACTAGAAGAGCAAAGACAGAGGCTTGGTTCTGGTGAGGCCTCTCTTCAGAAGGCCACCTTCTCCCTGTACCTCACATGATCTTTCTACTGTGGGCAGGAGGAAGGAGAATGCTTTGGTGTCACCCCTTCCTCTCCTTTTCAGGACAATAGTTCTATTGAACAGAACCCTAACTTATGACCTCATTTAACCTTAATGACCTTCTTAAAGGCCCAAACTCCAAATATGATAATGTGGGGAGTTCAGTTCAGTCACTCAGTCGTGTCCAACTCTTTGTGACCCCATGGACTGCAACATGCCAGCCTCCCTGTCCATCACCAACTCCTGGAGTTTACCCAAACTCATGTCCATTGAGTCGGTGATGCCATCCAACCATCTCATCCTCTGTTGTCCCCTTCTCCTCCTGCCTTCAATCTTTCCCAGCATCAGGGTCTTTTCAAATGAGTCAGCTCTTCACATCAGGTGGCCAAAGTGTTGGAGTTTCAGCTTCAGCATCAGTCCTTCCAATGAACATTCAGGACTGATTTCCTTTAGGATGGACTGGTTGGATCTCCTTGCAGTCCAAGGGACTCTCAAGAGTCTTCTCCAACACCACAGTTCAAAAGCATCAATTCTTCAGCACTAAGCTTTCTTTACAGTCCAACTCTCACATCCATACATGACTACTGGAAAAACCATAGCCTTGACTAGATGGACCTTTATTGGCCAAGTAATGTCTCTGCTTTTAATATGCTGTCTAGGTTGGTCATAACTTTTCTTCCAAGGAGTAAGCGTCTTTATTTCATGGCTGCAGTCACCATCTGCAGTGATTTTGGAGCCCAGGAAAATAAAGTCAGCCACTGTTACTCCATCTATTTGCCATGAAGTGATGGGACCAGATGCCATGATCTTTGTTTTCTAAATGTTGAGCTTTAAGCCAACTTTTTCACTCTCCTCTTTCACTTTCATCAAGAGTTCTTTATTTTATCTGCCATAAGGGTGGTGTCATCTGCATATCTGAGGTTACTGCTATTTCTCCCGGCAATCTTGATTCCAGCTTGTGCTTCATCCAGCCCAGCATTTCTCATGATGTACTCTGCATATAAGTTAAATAAGCAGGGTGACAATATACAGCCTTGACATTCTCCTTTCCTGATTTGGAACCAGTCTGTTGTTCCATGTCCAGTTTTAACTGTTGCTTCCTGACCGGCATACAGGTTTCTCAAGAGGCAGGTCAGGTGGTCTGGTATTACCATCTCTTTCAAAATTTTCCACAGTTTATTGTGATCCACACAAAGGCGTTGGTATAGTCAATAAAGTAGAAATAGATGCTTTTCTGGAACTCTCTTGATCTTTTGATGATCCAGCACATGTTGGCAATTTGATCTCTGGTTCCTCTGCCTTTTCTAGAACCAGCTTGAATATCTGGAAGTTCACGGTTCACGTATTGTTGAACCCTGGCTTGGAGAATCTTGAGCATTACTTTACTAGCATGTGAGATGAGTGCAATTGTGAGGTAGTTTGAGCATTCTTGGCATTGCCTTTCTTTGGGATTGGAATGAAAACTGACCTTTTCCAGTCCTGTGGCCACTGCTGAGTTTTCCAAATTTGCTGGCATACTGAGTGCAGCACTTTCATAGCATCATCTTTTAGGATTTGAAATAGCTCAACTGGAATTCCATCACCTCCACTAGCTTTGTGTGTAGTAATGCTTTCTAAGGCCCACTTGACTTCACATTCCAGGATGTCTGGCTCTGGGTGAGTGATCACACCATCGTGATTATCTGGGTTGTGAAGATCTTTATTGTATAGTTCTTCTGTGTTTTCTTGCCAACTCTTTTTATGGGGAGTTAGGCCTTCAATATGTGAATTTGTGAGGGGTATAATTCAGTTCATAATGGTATGTAAAATTTCACTTAACTGTTCTGTTTTCATTCTGATACTTTCATCTTCTGCTGTGTTTGATGATCTCAATTCTGTTTCATCCTCTCTAGAAAATAATCTTCGAGTCTACTGCTGGAGTGGTGATTAGGCTGCCACCCAGGTACATTGAATGAGAATGGGTCTCTGAAGGTCTGACGGTTCTTAAATAGATTATAAACCAATTCTTCTTTTAATAGGTGCACATTCACCGCCACTTCTAATGTTGCTTCTAATTCCTGACTAGTTGACTTTTGGCCTGCATTACTGTTGACTTAGGACTCAGTTTTTCAGGTCTGCTAAATTGGTTACCACTTATCCAGCTTCCAAAATGTTCTTGCTTTTGTAATCTCTCCTGTTTTCTCTCTCCATGGGAATTATATCATAAAAATATCTTTCTGTTGTCAGCTTGTGTTTCTGGAGGAAGTAGAGGTAAATGTATGTTTGTCTCATTCTCCTTCTTTAACTGGACACCATATGTCTCCTTCCCTTGAAAGCAGTGGAAGCCCATCTGAGGAGTTAGCTTTGGTTCCCAGTCCATTTCTCCACCAACTCTGGTGTTTCCACAAAACATGTCTGTAGCGTCCAAATGCATTTGATTTTGATGTGTTGAGTGATTTCTGGGGACCAATAGTCTGACATCACTTGACCAAAAGATAGAAATATACTCTGAGCTCATCACAAGTATGCAAACAATTTTAATACACTCAGAAAATGATTTGTGCTTCAAGTTCAACAAAGCTTCCACATTTTCCTGAACAGCATCTCCTTACATTTAAAAACTTGATATATTTCCAGGGGAATCTAATCCATATGTTTCCTATTTTTGTTTTTTTTTTTTTTTTGCTTTTAATGCATCTTAATATTGTTCCATAAAGCACTATTTAAGCTAACATTCTTTATTAGCTTTTTTTCCCTTAAGTAAGCCTTTTCCATTAGCTTTTATTTAGAACTGTATTTTTTTCAAAACTTGCCGACCACCAAGTTGAATTGAACCCCTAAATGTCTGAGTTTCACTTGAAAGTTTGACTTGTCTTGGCGTCTAGTTAGGCAAACCCATATTTTCTAAAATCTTGTGTTTTCTGTCTGTGTTTCCCAGCTAAGCAGATCTGTACCCAGAACCCATTCCACAGAATCCTATACTCCATGGTAATTTGGACCAGAAAGAAAGTACCTACATGCAGCATACCTCTTGTTGTGGTCAACCATGCACTGGATAGATAAGAGTAGAAGGAAATATTCCCCTGCCTTGGGGAGTTCAGTCTACTTAGGGAGATGAGTAAGAAAAGAAAGTCTTTCATTTCCTTCCTGTATGTCAGATAATGGACACTTGGCCATGATTGTCCTATTTAAACCCAATGATACACATGTATTTTATCTAAATTAATCCTCTTAATAAGTCTTCAGGATGAATATAATTATTACCCCAATTTACAGAATAAGGGCACTTGAGACTCCAAATGTTGCTGAGCTTGCCCGAGATTGTACAACTATGAAGTGGTAGAGAGGCTGGTTTAGAAGGTAGGCAGAATTCCAACATACGAAAAGCAGGAACATGATTTAGGTACCTGGTTTGGAATGAGTATTCAATAGTGGTTGTGAAATAAGTATAACAGGGCCAATGATATATCCTGTAAAGCTGAGAGAAGACTTATGAGGGCTGCCACCACTAAGAAAGATGTCCTAGAGGAGACTATTATCCCAAACCTGTCTTCACTTGCTCTGCTGCCATGTCCAGGTGACTGTCGTCTGTTACCTGGATACCTACTTTGCTGCTGTTGTTCAGCCACTCAACCATGTCTTGACTCTTTGCGACCCCATGGCCTGCAACACACCAGGCTTCCCTGTCCTTCACTAGGATACCTATTGGAGCCTGTCAACTGCTCTCCCCACTTTCCTTCTTGCCCCATTACTAACTGTTCTCCACACAGCAGCCAGCATGATCTTTTTTTTTTTTCTGTTCAAGGTAAAATTTATCTACAGTGACATGCATACAACTTAAGTATTTAATCTGACGAATTTTAACAAAATGTATATACCCATGTAACCAACACCACATTCAAAACATAGAACATTTCTATTACCCTGTATTCCCTTTTTGTCAATACCTACCTCTGATAGGCAACTAAAATTCTTGTTACTATAACCATAGATTAGTTTTGTATGTTTTGAGTTTCATGTAAATGAAATTACACATTATAACTCATTTGTGTCTGTTTTTTTTTTTTCCAATCAGGATGTTTTAAGATTCATCCCTGCTGTTCTGTGTAGTTGTACCTCATTTCTGAAATTGTGAAATAGTATTTCAGCTATAAAAATATCAACTTTATTGATTGATTTTTGTGTTGAAGGAGATTTTTACAGTTTGGAATTATTGTGAGTGAAAGTGCTACATTCTTGTACAAGAGAGTTAGTGAACATACATTTTTATTCTCTTGAGTGACTAAGAATGCAATTGCTGGTCATACATAGATACATATTTAATATTTTAAGAAAATGTAAAAATGTTTCCAAAGTTCTTTCACTGCTTTATACTTCTATCAGCAATGTATGGGGGCTGTGTTTGTTCTTTTTCCCCCTGAAACACTAGGACAGTGAAAAATAAAAAAGATAACACCCAGTGGTGGAGAGACAGAGGGAGCTGGAATAATTGGATATGGACATGGGGAAAATACAGCTTGGCCTATTCTCTGTGTGAGGTAGAAGTCAAGGCTTGCTTTTTTCTCATTAGCAATATATAGGTGTTCCAGCATTATTATTATTATATTACTATGTAGCATTAATTTTTAAAAAAGACTTTACTTTTGCAATGGAATTGTCTTGGCTCATTTGTCAAAAGGCATGTATGTTAGAGTCTATTTCTGGGTTATCCATTCTATTCCACTGATATATTTGGTGATCTTTATGCCAACACTGAAAGGACAACATTGGAAGGACTGATACCTGAACATGAAGCTCCAATACTTTGGCCACCTGATGCGAAGAGCTGACTCACTGGAAAAGACCCTGATGCTGGGAAAGATTGAGGGCAGGAGGTGAAGGGGGCAACAGAGGATGAGATGGTTGGATGGCATCACCAAGTCAACAGACATAAATTTGAGCAAACTCCAGGAGATAGTGAAGGACCGGGAACCTGGCGTGCTGCAGTCTATGGGGTCACAAAGAGTCAGACATGACTTAGCAACTGAACAACAACATGCCAACACTACACAATATTAATTTTTTAAATTATTTTAACCGAGTTATAATTGATATATTAGTTTTGGGTATACAGCATAATGATTTATTATTTGTATGTATTGCAAAATGATCACCATAATGAGTCCACTTAGCATCTATCACCATACATAGTTACTGTTTTTTTCTTGTGATAAGAACTTTCAAGATCCATTCCCCTGGCTACTTTCAAATATGCAATATAGTATTATTAAGTACAGTCATCATGCTGTGCTTAACATTCCCATGACTTACTCATCTATAACTGAAAATTTATACTTTGTGACCCCTTTCACTCAGTTAACAACCCCTAACCCTCACTTCAGGCAACCACTAATTAGTTCTCTACATCCCAAACTTGGGATTTGTTTTTCATATTTCATGTATAAGTGAGATCATATGATGTTGTCTGTCTCCTCTGACTTATTTCATGTATCATAATGCCCTCAATGGCTTCCCTGGTGGCTCAGACAGTAAGGAGTCCGCCTGTGATGTGGGAGACTTGGGTTCGATCCCTGGGTCGGGAAGATCCCCTGGAGAAGAAAATGGCAACCCACTATTCTTGTCTGGAGAATCTCAAGGACAGAGGAGCCTGGAGGGCTACAGTCCATACAGTCACAGAGAGTCGGACACAACTGAGCGACTAACACACAATGCCCTCAGTGTCCACCCATGGACCTTGTTCCAAATGAACCTTTTTCTGGCTCAATAATATTCGTGTGTGTGTGTCCCCTTTATCATTATGAAATGACCCTCTTTTTCTGGCATTATTCATCACCTGCTTTCTCCTGATTAGACTTTGCCTGATATACCTTTTTATGTATTTTTACTTTTAATGTATCTGTGTCTCATTTTGAAGTCCATTTTTCCTTGAGAATACATGGTTGTGTTTTATCTATATTGAGAATTTCTGCTTTTAGTTGGACTATTTAGAATAAAATTTAATATTAGTATATATATATAGTTGAGTTTAAGTATATCATCTAACTATTTATATTCTATTTGTTTCTACTGTTTTAATACCTTTTTAATAATATATTTTCCCTGCTTTGTCAGAGTTTTTAAATGATTCTGTTTTCCCCTACTCATGGCTCATTATGTTAACCTTCATTTTACTGTGGTTTTTCACTTGTAGTAATGCTGGGAGGGACTGGGGGCAGGCGGAGAAGGTGATGACAGAGGATGAGATGGCTGGATGGCATCACCGACTCGAAGGACATGAGTCTGAGTGAACTCCGGGAGTTGGTGATGGACAGGGAGGCCTGGTGTGCTGCGGTTCATGGGGTCACAAAGAGTCGGACACGACTGAGTGACTGAACTGAATTAATTTTAGTTTTTAAATGTTTGTATTTAACTTGCCACAGTATATTTTAAAATAATTTTATATCGTGTTATTTATAACATAAGAACTTTACGACAGTATAGTTCAATTTACCCACTCCTATTTCTTTTGCGATTTAAAAAAAAAAATTAAACTTCACTTCCAGATATGTAATAATGCCAAAATCTCTCTTCTCTCTGTTGCATTAAACAGTCAAGTCTCTCTTAAAGGAAATCGGAAACCTTTTTATTTTGTAATAACCTGAGACTTACAGGAAAGTTATAAAATGAAGATGGAGATTTCCTATGTACCCTCCACCCGGCTTCCCTTAATGTTCACTAACATCTTACAAACCATAGTACATATGTTAAAAACTAAGAAATCAACACTGACACAATACTGTTAAGTAAACTAGATTTTATTCACATTTCATTAGTGTTTCTGATGTCCTTTTTCTGTTCCAGGAGCCAATCCAGAGTCCCACCACGCACTTAATTATCATCTCTCCTGGGACAGTAGTGTTAGTCTCTCAGTCACATCCTAGTCCTTGCCAGTCACCTCCCCCAGTCCTTACCAATCTGTGACAGTTGCTTATCTTTACTAGTCTTTCATGGTCTTGACACTCTTAGAGAGTTGTTTTGTAAAATGTCCCTCGCTCTGGGCTGAGTGTTTGCTCATGATTAGGTTGAGGTTGTACAAAGATACCCCAGTAGTGATGCGCCCTTCTCCATTACCCCATCATGGGGCACGTGATGTTAATACTACTGGTGGAGCTAACAGTGATCACTAAGCTGAGGCAGTGTCTGCCAGGAGTTTCCACTGAAAGTTATTTTTCCTTAATATCTGGAAGAAATACTTTGAGACTATGCAAATATCCCATTTCTCCTCAAACTTTCTCCCACTAATTTTAGCATCCATCAATGGATCTTAGCTGTAACAAATTTCAGGATGTTCTAATGGTGGTTTTCAGATTCCCTTACCCCTTCTAGACTTCCCTGGTGGCTCAGATGGTAGAGCATCTGTCTAGAATGCAGGAGACCCGGGTTCGAGCCCTGGCTTGGGAAGATCCCCTGGATAAGGAAATGGCAATCCACTCCAGTACTATTGCCTGGAAAATCCCATGGACAGGAGGGCCTGGTAGGCTGCAGTCTATGGGGTCACAAAGATTCAGACACAACTGAGAGACTTCACTTTCACTTACCCCTTCTGCTTGTGTTAATTGGAATTCTTGAAAGAACCATTCCTTCTCATCCATGTCTCTCTCTCTCTTAGTTTTGGTCCTTGTATATATTTTTTATCCTACAGGTTATTCTGTTATACATTTTATTGCTTAAATTATTTCAACTTTGGCCAAGGAGAACTCTTTGATATTGATTCCTGAGCCCTTTATAGGTATCCTCATTTTTTTTTTTTTTTTGAGCACCTTGTCACTTTCTGGCACACAAGAAGCTCCAGACTCCTCTTGTATTTTCTGTGACCCAGGTTTGGATTTAACCACTTATCTAAGAATGCTTCCCTGGTAGCTTAGTTGGTAAAGAATCCGCCTGAAATGTAGGAGACCCTGGTTCGATTCCTGGGTTGGGAAGATCTGCTGGAGAAGGGATAGGCTACCCACTCCAGTATTCTTGGGCTTTCCTGCTGGCTCAGTCAGTAAAGAATCCGCCTGCAATGCAGGAAACCTGGGTTTGATCTTTGAGTTGGGAAGATTCCTAGGAGAAGGGAACAGCTACCGACTCTAGTATTCTGGCCTGAAGAATTCCATGGACTGTACAGTCCATGGGGTTGCAAAATGTTGGACATGACTGAGCAATTTTCCCTTTCACTTTCCAAGGATCCCTGGTTGTGGTGGTGGTTGTCTTGGGGTTTTTTGCTTTTTAATTGAAGAGTGATATTTAGAAGCTAAAATCTGTGCAGTGAAGTCCTCAGTAGTATTGAAATGTCATTGTTTCTAGTGTCTGTCAGCACCAAACTTGGATATATATATACACTAACTTATTCATAGACTCATTTATGTTTATTTTTGTATCTGTCAGAGTGAATATATTTTAAAAACAATTGATTTCTTATTGAGTTCTTATTGATTCTCAAACAATTGAGTTCTTATTGATACTTTTAATTGCAACCCAATACCAGTGTCCCTTCTGACCTTCCCCATTTGCTTCTTTGTAACTGCTTTTATAGAAAGTTAGAAACAGAATTTTCATTATTTACCCTATATCTGTTTATTTGTTCAACTCTAGTATACATTGGAAGTTGCTTCAAAATTGTTAACCCATATCTCTGTGAGAAACAAATTTACCAAATACAAACTGTATTTGAGTACAGTTCTTTTTCTTTTTAGCTCTATAGTACCTAATTCAAACATGGTTTTTGAAAGTTACTAAGGTTAGTTCTTCACTTTTCAATTCTCTCCAGTGTGCTTATGCTGTTCATTAGTAATGCTTAGATTATATATTAAGATTACAATTTATATTCCATCATGTGTTCCCACCACATCCTGGTTGATTGTACTTTATATAAATTTACATGCAGTGAAACTTCCTCGCCGCCACAACTGTTGAAAGTCCGTGTACAGCAACGAAGACTGAGCACATCCCAAACCAAACAAACATATACAGAAAACTTGCTCTTTGTAATGTACAGTCCTAAGGGTGCATACAGTCATGTCTTCACCACCAGACTTGTGATACAGAACAGAAAAGTTCTAGCAACCCGTACATTCTCTCTTAATTTGTATTATATCAGCCCCTTCACTGTCCTCTATCCCTGACAGCTGCTTGTCGTGAGTTTGTTTGCCTTTTTCAAAATTCGTAAAAATGGAAGTGTAGGATATATAGATTTTAGGTCTGACTTCTTCCATTTAGCCAAATGCATTTAAGATTTATCTATGTTGCATGAATCAGTAGTTAGTTTCTTTTCATTGTTAGCTTTTATTTATTGTTTTTTATTGTATGGATGAACCATCGGCATGGTGATTATCCATTCACTAATTTAAAAGTGTCTGGGTTGTTTTCAGCTTTCGGTGATTATGAGTAAAGATGGTATATAAATGTATAGGTTTCTGTGTGAAATTAAGTTTTTACCCAAGAGAAATAAAGAGTCCTGGACTGTTTGGTCTTATGGTAGTTCTACATTTAACTTTATATATTAAAAAAAGCTGACAAATTGTTTGCAGCAGTAGCTTTCTTATTTTGTATTTCTACCTTCAAGGTATATAAGTTCCAGTTGTTTTGCACCCTTGCCAGCAACTGGTTTTGCCATAAAAACAGAGCAAACAAAAACCCCATAGGCATTCTTAGTATGTAGTGATTTCACTGTGGTTTTAATTTGCGTTTGCCTGATGACTAATGATATGGAGCATCTTTTTATGTGTTTATTTTCCCTTTGTATATCTTTGATAAAGTGTTTAAATTTTTGGCAATCTTTAATTAGATTGTTTTCTTTCTAAGTTAATTTTTATTGGAGTATAGCTGATTTACAATGTTGTGTTAGTTTCTGCTGTACAGCAAAGTGAATCGGTTTTACATGCACATATATCCACTCTTTTTAGATGATTTTCCCATATAGGTCATTACAGAGTACTGAGTAGAGTTTCCTGTGCTGTACAATAGGTCCTTATTAGTTATCTATCAGTTCAGTTCAGTCACTCAGTCATGTCCGACTCTTTGTGACCCCATGAATCACAGCACGCCAGGCCTCCCTGCCCATCACCAACTCCCGGAGTTCACTCAAACTCATGTCCATCAAGTCGGTGATGCCATCCAGCCATCTCATCCTCTGTCGTCCCCTTTTCCTCCTGCCCCCAATCCCTCCCAGCATCAGAGTCTTTTCCAATGAGTCAACTCTTCGCATGAGGTGGCTAAAGTACTGGAGTTTTAGCTTTAGCATCATTCCTTCCAAAGAATACCCAAGGCTGATCTCCTTTAGAATGGACTGGTTGGATCTCCTTGCAGTCCAAGGGACTCTCAAGAGTCTTCTCTAACACCACAGTTTAAAAACATCAATTCTTTGGCACTCAGCCTTCTTCACAGTCCAACTCTCACATCCATACATGACCACTGGAAAAACCATAGCCTTGACTAGACAGACCTTTCTTGGCAAAAATGTCTCTGCTTTTCAATATGCCATCTAGGTTGGTCATAACTTTCCTTCCAAGGAGTAAGCGTCTTTTAATTTCATGGCTGCAGTCACCATCTGCAGTGACTTTGGAGCCCCCCAAAATAAAGTCTGCCACTGTTTCCACTGTTTCCCCATCTACTTCCCATGAAGTGATGGGACCAGATGACATGATCTTTGTTTTCTGAATGTTGAGCTTTAAGCCAACTTTTTCACTCTCCTCTTTTACTTTCATCAAGAGGCTTTTTAGTTCCTCTTCAGTTTCTGCCATAAGAGTGGTATCATCTGCATATCTGAGGTTATTGGTATTTCTCCTGGTAATCTTGATTCCAGCTTGTGCTTCTTCCAGCCCAGCATTTCTCATGATTTACTCTGCATATAAGTTAAATAAGCAGGGTGACAATATACAGCCTTGACGTACTCCTTTCCCAATTTGGAACCAGTCTGTTGTTCCATGTCCAGTTCTAACTGTTGCTTCCTGACCTGCATACAGGTTTCTCAAGAGGCAGATCAGGTGGTCTGGTATTCCCATCTCTTTCAGAATTTTCCACAGCTTATTGTGATCCACACAGTCAAAGGCTTTGGCATAGTCAATAAAGCAGAAATAGATGTTTTTCTGGAACTCTCTTGCTTTTTCGATGATCCAGCAGATATTGGCGGTTTGATCTCTGGTTCCTCTGCCTTTCTAAATCCAGCTTGAAATCTGGAAGTTCACGGTTCACATATTGCTGAAGCCTGGCTTGGAGAATTTTGAGCATTACTTTACTAGCATGTGAGATGAGTACAATTGTGAGGTAGTTTGAGCATTCTTGGCATTGCCTTTCTTTGGGATTGGAATGAAGACTGACTTTTTCCAGTCCTGTGGCCACTGCTGAGTTTTCCAAATTTGCTGGCATGTTGACTGCAGCACTTTCACAGCATCATCTTTCAGGATTTGAAATAGCTCCACTGGAATTCCATCACCTCCACTAGCTTTGTTCATAGTAATGCTTTCTAAGGCCCACTTGACTTCACATTCCAGATGTCTGGCTCTAGGTGAGTGGTCACACCATCGTGATTATCTTGGTCGTGAAGATCTTTTTTGTACAGTTATTCTGTGTATTCTTGCCACCTCTTCTTAATATCTTCTGCTTCTATTAGGTCCATACCATTTCTGTTCTTTATCGAGCCCATCTTTGCATGAAATGTTCCCTTGGTATCTCTAATTTTCTTGAAGAGATCTCTAGTCTTTCCCATTCTGTTGTTTTCCTCTATTTCTTTGCATTGATTGCTGAAGAAGGCTTTCTTATCTCTTCTTGCTATTCTTTGGAACTCTGCATTCAGGTGGATATATCTTTCCTTTTCTCCTTTGCTTTTCACTTCTCTTCTTTTCACAGCTATTTGTAAGGCTTCTCCAGACAGCCATTTTGCTTTTTTGCATATCTTTTCCATGGGGATGGTCTTGATCCCTGTCTCTTGTACAATGTCATGAACCTCATTCCATAGTTCATCAGGCACTCTATCTATCAGATCTAGTCCCTTAAATCTATTTCTCACTTCCACTGTATATCATAAGGGATGTGATTTAGGTCATACCTACATGACCACTAGAATGGTCCAGTGGTTTTCCCTACTTTCTTCCATTTAAGTCTGAATTTGGCAATAAGGAGTTCATGATCTGAGCCACAGTCAGCTCCTGGTCTTGTTTTTGCTGACTCTATAGAGCTTCTCCATCTTTGGCTGCAAAGAATATAATCAGTCTGATTTCGGTGTTGACCATCTGGTGATGTCCATATGTAGAGTCTTCTCTTGTGTTGTTGGAAGAGGGTGCTTGCTATGACCAGTGTGTTCTCTTAACAAAACTCTTATTAGTCTTTGCCCTGCTTCATTCCGTATTCCAAGGCCAAGTTTGCCTGTTACTCCAGGTGTTTCTTGACTTCCTACTTTTGCATTCTAGTCCCCTATAATGAAAAGGACATCTTTTTTGGGTGTTAGTTCTAAAAGGTCTTGTAGGTCTTCATAGAACCGTTCAACTTCAGCTTCTTCAGTGTTACTGGTTGGGGCATAGACTTGGATTCCTGTGATATTGAATGGTTTGCCTTGCAAATGAATAGAGATCATTCTGTCGTTTTTGAGATTGCAACCAAGTACTGCATTTTGGACTCTTTTGTTGACCATGATGGCTACTCCATTTCTTCTAAGGGATTCCTGCCCGGAGTGGTAGATATAATGGTCATCTGAGTTAAATTCACCCAGTCCATTTTAGTTCACTGATTCCTAGAATATCGACATTCACTCTTGCCATCTCCTGTTTGACCACTTCCAATTTGCCTTGATTCATGGACCTAACATTCCAAGTTCCTATGCAATATTGTTCTTTACAGCATCGGACATTGCTTCTATCACCAGTCACATCCACAACTGGGTATTGTTTTTGCTTTGGCTCCATCCCTTCATTCTTTCTGGAGTTATTTCTCCATTGATCTTCAGTAGCATATTGGACACCTACTGACCTAGGGAATTCCTCTTTCAGTATCCTATCATTTTGCCTTTTCATACTGTTCATGGGGTTCTCAAGGCAAGAATACTGAAGTGGTTTGCCATTCCCTTCTCCAGTGGACCACATTCTGTCAGACCTCTCCACCGTGACCCACCCATCTTGGATGGCCCCACACGGCATGACTTAGTTTCATTGAGACAGACAAGTCTGTGGTCCTAGTGTGATTAGATTGACTAGTTTTCTGTGATTATGGTTTCAATGTGTCTGCGCTCTGATGCCCTCTTGCAACACCTACCGTCTTACTTGGGTTTCTCTTACCTTGGGCGTGGGGTATCTCTTCACGGCTGCTCCAGCAAAGTGCAGCCGCTGCTCCTTACCTGGGCCGAGGGGTATCTCCTCATTGCAGCCCCTCCTGACCTTGAACGTGGAGTAGCTCCTCTAGGCCCTCCTGCACCTGCGCAGCCACTGCTCCTTGGACTTGGGGTTGCTTCTCCCGGCTGCCGCTCCTGGCCTCGGACGCAGGGTAGCTCCTCCCAGCTTCTGCCCCTGACCTCGGACGTGGGGTAGCTCCTCCTGGCTTCTGCCCCTGACCTTGGACGTGGGGTAGCTCCTCTCGGCCGCGCTTGTGTGCCGTTGCAGCTGCCCGCACCGCCGGCTCCTATAGATACTGTTAGTTATCTATAGTAGTGTGTATATGTCAATCCCAATCTCCTGATTTATCCCTCCTCCTCCTTTTCCCCTTGGTAGCCATAAGTTTGTCTTCTATATTTGTGACTCTATTTCTGTTTTGTAAATAAGTTCATGTGTATCATTTTTATATTCTTTTTTTTGAAGTGTTGATTTTAGTACTTTCACCTGAGCATCACAGTGACTTGGCGTGTTTACAGATTGTACTCCATTAGAAGTTATTACAAGACAGTGGCTGTAATTCCCTGTGCTATACAGTATATCCTTGTTGCTTATCTGTTTATACATAGTAGTTTGTAGCTTTTAATTCTGTACTCCCTCATTTCCCCTTTGGTAGCTATTAATTTGTTCTCTATGTCTGTGAGTCTGTTTCTGTTTGGCATATACATTCATTTGTATTATTTTTTAGATTCTACATATAAGTGATATCATAGAGTAGTTGTCTTTCTCTGACTCATTTCAGTAAGCAAGCTTCATCCATGTTGCTGCAAATGGCAAAATTTCATTCTTTTCTATGACTGAGTAATACTCCATCATGTGTATACATACCACATCTTTATCCATTTGTCTGTTGATGGGCGTTTGGGTTGCTTCCATATCTTGAATATTGTAATTAGTGCTACAATGAAGCAACTCAATATAGAAAACACAACTCCCAAAAATGGGCATAAGACCCATTTTTTATTGCAAAAACAATTAAAAAATGGGCATAAGACCTGAATAGACTTTTTTCAAAGAATATGCATAGATGGCTAACAGACATATGAAATTATATTGTGTTGCTATTAGAGAAATGCAAATAGTAACAATGAGATATAATCTCACACCTGTCAGAATGACTATCATCAAAGGTCTACAAAGCAAGAATGCTGGAGAAGATGTGGAGGAAAGGGAAATCTTTATACTGTTGGTGGGAATGTAAATCAGTGTAGCCAGTATGGAAAACAATCTGGCGGTTCCTCAGAAGCTAAAAATTGGAACTACCATATGATCGAGCTATTTGCACTCCTGGGTGTATGTATGTATGTGTGTGTGTGTGTATATATATATATATATGTTTGGAAGAAAATGAAAACACTAATTTGAAAAGGTCATTTGTTTTCTTATTGTTGAGTGTTGACAGTACTTTACATATTCTGGGAACAAGTCTTTTATTAGATACGTAGGTTCCAAATATTTTCTCCCGTTCCATGGCTTGTCGTTTCATGCTGTTAACAGTGTGGTTCCTATAAAAAGCCTTTTTAACCTTGAAAGAAGACAGAAAGAAACCCTGACAGCCTTTTAACCTTGAAAAAATCTAATTGGTCGATTTTTCTGTTATGAATCATGCTTTTGGTATAGCTAGAACATCTTGGGGAAAATTAACATTTGAATAATATTGAGTCTTCCAACTCATAAACATGGCGTATTTCTCCATTTATTTAGGTCTTTGATTTCTTTCATAAGTGATTTATAGTTTTCATCTACAGATCTTGTGTGAATTTTGTTATATTTACACCAAAGTGTTTCATTTTTTGGTGCTATTATAAGTAGTACTGCTGTGTGTGTGTGTGTGTGTGTGTGTGTGTGTGTGTGCTCAGTTGTTTGACTCTGTGTGACCCCATGGACTGTATCCAGAATGAAGCAGGGCAAAGGCTAATAGAGTTTTGTCAAGAGAATGCACTGGTCATAGCAAACATCCTCTTCCAACAGCACAAGAGAAGACTCTGCACACGGACATCACCAGATGGTCAACACCGAAATCAGATTGATTATATTCTTTGCAGCCAAAGATGGAGAAGCTCTATACAGTCAGCAAAAACAAGACCGGGAGCTGACTGTGGCTCAGATCATGAACTCCTTATTGCCAAATTCATACTTAAATTGAAGAAAGTAGGGAAAACCACTAGACCATTCAGGTATGACCTAAATCAAATCCCTAATGATTATACAGTGGAAGTGAGAAATAGATTCAAGGGATTAGATCTGATAGAGTGCCTGAAGAACTATGGACAAGGGTCTATGACATTGTACAGGAGGCAGGGATCAAGACCATCACCAAGAAAAAGAAATACAAGGCCTCCTGTCTGAGGATGCCTTACAAATAGCTGAGAAAAGAAGAGAAGTGAAAGGCAAAGGAGAAAAGGAAAGATATGCCCATTTGAATGCAGAGTTCCAAAGAATAGCAAGGAGAGATAAGAAAGCCTTCCTCAGTGATCAGTGCAAAGAAACAGAGGAAAACAATAGAATGGGAAAGACTAGAGATTTCTTCAAGAAAATTAGAGATACCAAGGGAACATTTCATGCAAAGATGGCACAATAAAGGACAGAAATGGTATGGACTTAACAGAAGCAGAAGAGATTAAGAATAGCTGGCAAGAATACACAGAAGAACTATACAAAAAAGATCTTCATGACCCAGATAATCACGATGGTGTGATCACTCACCTAGAGCCAGACATCCTGGAATGTGAAGTGGGCCTCAGGAAGCATCACTAATGAACAAAACTAGTACAGGTGACAGAATTCCAGTTGAGCTATTTCAAATCCTGAAAGATGATGCTGTGAAAGTGCTGCACTCAATATGCCAGCAAATTTGGAAAACTCAGTAGTGGCCATAGGACTGGAAAAGGTCAGTTTTCATTCCAATCCCTAAGAAAGGCAATGCCCAAGAATGTTCAAACTACCATACAGTTGTACTCACCTCACACTAGCAAAGTAATGCTCAAAATGCTCCAAGCCAGGCTTCAACAGTACGTGAACCATGAACTTCCAGATGTTCAAGCTGGGTTTAGAAAGGCAGAGGAACCAGAGATCAAATTTCCAACATCCACTGGATCATCAAAAAAGCAAGAGAGTTCCAGAAAAACATCTATTTCTGCTTAATTGATTGCACCAAAGCCTTTCACTATATGGATCACAACAAACTGTGGAAAATTCTTCAAGAGAAGGGAATACCAGACCACCTTACCTGCCTCCTGAGAAATCTGTATGCAGGTCAAGAACCAACAGTTAGAACTGGACATGGAACAACAGACTGGTTCCAAATTGGGAAAGGAGTACATCAAGGCTGTATATTGTCACCCTGCTTATTTAACTTACATGCAGAGTACATCATGAGAAACACTGGACTGGATGTGCTGGAATCAAGATTGCTGGGAGAAATATCAGTAACCTCAGATACGCGGATGACACCACCCTTATGGCAGAAAGTGAAGAACTAAAGAGCATCTTGATGAAAGTGAAAGAGGAGAGTGAACAAGTTGGCTTAAAGCTCAATATTCAGAAAACTAAGATCATAGCATCTGATCCCGTCACTTCATGGCAAATGGATGGGGAAAACAATGGAAACAGTGACAGTCTTTATTTTTCTGGGCTCCAAAATCACTGCAGATGGTGACTGCAGCCATGAAATTAAAAGACGCTTACTCCTTGGAAGGAAAGTTATGACCAACCTAGACAGCATATTAAAAAGCAGAGACATTACTTTGACGACAAAGGTCTGTCTAGTCAAAGCTATGGTTTTTCCAGTAGTCATGTATGTATGTGAAAGTTGGACTATAAAGAAAGCTGAGCATTAAAGAATTGATGCTTTTGAACTGTAGTGCTGGAGAAGACTCTTGAGAGCCCCTTGTACTACAAGATCAAACTAGTCCATCCTAAAGGAAATCAGTCAAAGCTGAAACTCCAATACTTTGGCCACCTGATGAGAAGAACTGACTTGTTGGAAAAGACCCTGGTGTTGGGAAAGATTGAAGGCAGGAGAAGGGGATGACAGAGGATAAGATGATTGGATGACATCACTGACTTAATGGACATGAGTTTGAGTAAGCTCCAGGAGTTGGTGATGGACAGGGAAGCCTGATGTGCTGCAGTTCATGGGGTTGAAGAGTCGGACATGACTGAGCAACTGAACTGAACTGGATAATTAAAGATGTTAAGCATCTTCTCGTGTGCCTCTTGGCCATCTGTATGTCTTCTTTAGAAGATGTCTATTTAAGTCTTCAGCCCCCTTTTTTTATAGGTTGTTTGGTTTTTTGATATTGAACTGCATGGGTTGCTTGTATATTTTGGAGATTAATCCCTTGTCAGTTGCATAGTTTGCAAATATTTTCTCCCATTCTGTGGGTTGTCTCTTTGTTTTGTTTATGGTTTCCTTTGCTGTGCAAAAGCTTTTAAGTTTAATTAGGTCCCATTTGTTTGTTTTTGTGTCCATTACTGTAGGAGATGGATAGAAAAACATATTGCTGTGATTTATGTCAGAGAGTGTTCTCCCTGTATTTTCCTCTAAGAGTTTTATAGTATTAGGTCTTATATTTAGTTCTTTAATCTATTTTGAGTTTCATGTTGTGTATGATGTTAAAGAATGCTTTAATTTTACTTTTTACATGTCCAGTTTTTACATGTCCTTTTTTACATGTCCAGTTTTCCCAGCATCATTTATTGAAGAGCCTGTCTTTTCTCCATTGTGTATTCTTGCCTCCTTTCTTGTGGATTAATCAATCATAGGTGCATGGGTTTATTTCTGGATTTTATATCCTGTACCATTGATCTCTATTTCCTTTTTTGTTGCAATACCACACTGTTTTGATTGCTGTAGCTTTGTGCATGCATGTGTGCTCAGTCATGTTTGACTCTGTGACCCTTACAGACCTCTGCTCTATAGCTCTCCAGTCTCCTCTGTCCATGGAATTTTCCGGACAGGAATATTGGAGTGGGTTGCCATTTCCTACTCCAGAGGATCTTCCCGACCCAGAGATTGAACTCATATCTCTTGCGTCTCCTGCGTTGGCAGGTGGATTCTTTACTACTGCACTACCTGTAGCTTTGTAGTATAGTCTGAACTCAAGGAGCCTGGTTCCTCCAGCTCCATTTTTCTTAAAAATTGCTTTGGCTATTTTGGGTCTCCGTATAGATTAATTTTTTTTTGTTCTAGTGAGAATGCCATTGGCAATTTGATAGGGATTGCACTGAATCTAATATTGCTTTGGATAATATAGTCATTTTGACAGTACTGATTTTTCCAATCCAAGAACATGGTATATCTTTCCATCTGTTTGTGTCATCTTCAGTTTTTTCATTGATGTCTTATAGTTTTTGGACTTCAGGTCTTTGTCTTCTTAGGTTTATTCCTAGGTGTTTTATTCTTTTTGATGAGATGGTAAATGAGATTTCTTCTTTAATTTCTCTTTCTGATCTTTGATTGTTAGTGTACAGAAATGCAACAGATTTCTGTGTATTTAATTCATATCCTGCAACTTTACCCACTTCATTGATGAGCTCTAGTCACTTCCCGATAGCACCCTTAGAATCTTTTATGTATAGTATCATGTTGCCTGCAAATAGTGACAGTTTTACTTCTTTTCCAATTTGGGTTTCTTCTATTTCTTTTCTTCTCTCTGATTGCCATGGCTAGGACTTCCAAAACTGTGTTGCATAAAGGTGGAGAGAGTTACCTCCTTGTCTTGTTCCTAATCTTAGAGGGGATGCTTTCAAGTTTTTCACCATTCAGTATGATGTTAGCGATAGGTTTTCACAACTGGCCTTTATTATGTTGAGGTATGTTCCCTCCACGCCCACTTTCTGGTGTTCTCTCTCTGTTTGGCTCCTCTGTATATAATTTCATGCCTTCTTTTGGATTAATTGAATATTTAAAAATTTTTACTTTTGTGTTGGCTTATTATATCTTCATATATATCTAACATTATAATTATATATATATATAAGTGATTACAAATGATACAACATAAACCTAACTTTGCAGTCTATTTAGAGTTAACATTTTACATTTTTAAGTAAAATACAGAAAACTTACAACCTAAAAGGTACTTATTAGCCTCCCCACTCTGTTATAGTTGTCATAGATATTATATAAACATACATTGACTCCTTTTTTCAGGGCTCTGTAGATGATCATTTTTTCTTTCAATAGTCATGTATTTTTGAAAACCTAAACAGAAAACAAAATAGTCTATTACATTCATCTTTCCTGTTTCTGTTTCTTCATTTCTGAGGACTGAAATTGTTTCCTTTAACCTGGAAAGCTTCCTTCAGCATACATCTTGTAGCAATTCTGCTGGTAACAAATTCTTTTTGGTTCCTTCTTTGCATTTCTGAAGGTGATTTTCACTTGACACACAATTCTGTGTTAACGTTTCTTTCAGCACTTTGATGATGTTATTTCACTATCTTTTGGCCTCCACAGCTTCTGATATGAAGTAAGCAGTCAAATAACTAATCTCCTACATGTAATGTGCTTTCTCTAGCTGCTTTCAAGACTTTTTTCCTTATCTTAGTGTTTAGTAGTTTGATTTTAATGTGTCTGTATGACCTGTGGGGTTTTTTTTTGCATTTATTCTGTTTTAGATGTATTTGATTTCTTTGTTCTGTAAGTTTATTTTTTTTGCCAAATTTGCTAAATTGGACAATTTTTCTTAAGTATTTTTTTCTCTTCTACCTTGGGGACCCCAATGGCACGAACATTAGACCTTTCAAAATTGACACACAGATCCCTAACGGTCTGTTCATTTTTCCTCTCAGTAATTTTTGTCTTTTCTTTAGTTTGGGTAATTTTTATAGATCTATATTTATTGATCTTATTCTTTTTTTTTCTTTCATCTCCATCCTACTATTGAACCTATCCAGTAGTTTTTAATTTCAATATCCTTTGTATTTATCCTGTTTTTGTATTATCCTTGTACAAAATCCTGTTGTATTTATCAGTTTCAAATTTTCCATTTGATTCTTTTTCATAACTTCTATTTCTTTGCTGAACACATCTATTTTTTCACTCATTTCAAGAGAGTTTGTCTTTACTTCATAGAGAATGATTATCTAGCTGCTTGAAAGACTTGAATATTCTAACATCTTATTCACCTTGAGGATGGCACCTGTTGAGTGTCTTTGCCTTTGAGAATTGGTCAAATTTTTCTGGTTCTTGGTAGGTTGAGTAATTTTGTATTATACCCAGGGAGTTCTGTATATTAGCTTGTGAGGCTCGGGTCCTGTTAAAATATGCTGCAGAATGTTAATTGTTTTGTTTTAGCATGCCACAAGTCTGGTTGGCTTCAGAGGACAAGTTCTGCCTCACCTTCTGTGGGGAGCCTTTCTCACCTTTCCCTAATCCCTTCTCCATAGGATTCCCCCCACACTCTCCAGCTCTCAGAGACGCCCTGGTCTGGTCCTCTGTCTAGAAAGCTGGGGTTCCCTTGTTGCTTTAGCTACTGACACTGTTGCAGCTTTGCATGATTGAACCTATAGAAAATACTGATATGGTCATAGAATAGAGAAGAAAATAGCGCACTTTGCCCAACAAGATTCCCCTTGGTCAAAAGGACGGGCTTCTTGCAGGGGGTTAGGTGCCTGCATTATGTCCTTTGCATGGTCCTGCACTTCTCAGACTGAAGCTGGACTTGTGGTGGGGCCATGAGGGGAAAAGGATATTAAAAACAATGCAGACTCCTCCACACTCTTTGGCTTAATTTAGGAGCCATGTTGGCCAAAAGGGTCATTTCTTAGAGTTTTTGTTGCCTGCAATCACTTTGCAGTCTCCCAGTTTGAATCACTTCAGTTAAAGCCAAGAGATAGGACATCCCTGGTGGTCCAGTGGCTAAGACCCCATGCTACGAAGACGGGGCTGTGGGTTTGTTCCCTACTCAGGGAACTAGATCCCACGTGCCACAACTAAGAGTTTGCATGCTGCAGCTAAAGATTCCATGTGCAGCAATGAAAAAAGAAGATCCCGCATGCCACAACTAAGGCTTGAAGAAGCCAAATACATAAATAAGACAAGAGAGAAAGGGAGAAAAGATAAAAACACATAACTCATTACTATCATACTGATTATACTTCAGGTTTTAACTTTCCTTCCCATACCATCTGCTCTTATTTGCTTTTCAAGATCCTCAGGTAGCTGCTTTCTGAATTATATCCAGCATCTTTAGTTGTCATCATTTGGATAGACTGTGGTAGACGCATTCCATCATAGTTGGAACGGGAGTTAAGCCAGTTTTCACTTAGGGGCTTTAACCTCTGGCTTCTGCATTTGACAGCTCATTTTTGGAAACTTACACCTGCATGGTTCATGCAGACTCAGAGAACTCAGGTTGACAGACAGAAAGATTTTGTTTCTGTGCAACAAGGAGTACATTCTTGCCTCCTAGGTTCATGCAGGGTTGATTCTCTGTCTCTGTTGCTTTGATCTGTGTCAGGGCATTAGTGATTAACTGGCATTGGTCTCATTATATCTGGGGTAGATAGAGCCAGAAAGACTAAGTACAAGTCTAGTCTCTGTTATACACTCAGTTCAGGTGCTCAGTCGTGTCCAACTCTGCAACCCCATGGACTGCAGCATGCTGGGCTTCCCTGTCCATCACCAACTCCCAGAGCTTACTCAAACTCATGTCCATGGAGTCTGTGATACCATCCAACCATCTCATCCTCTGTCATCCCCTTCTGCTCCCACCTTCAATCTTTCCCATCATCAAAGTCTTTTCTAGTGAGTCAGGTCTTCGCATCAGGTGGCCAAAATATTGGCGTTTCAGCTTTATCATCAGTCCTTCCAATGAATATTCAAGGCTGATTTCCTTTAGGATAGGCTGGTTTGATCTCCTTGCAGTCCAAGGGACCCTCAAGAGTCTTCTCCAACACCACAGTTCAAAAGCATCTATTCTTCGATACTCACCTTTCTTTATAGTCCAACTCTCACATCCATACATGACTACTAGAAAAAACGTAACTTTGACTAGATGGACCTTTGTTGGCAAAGTAATGTCTCTGCTTTTTAACATCCTACTAGGTTGATTATAGCTTTTCTTCCAAGGAGCAAGCATCTTTTAATTTCATGGCTGGAGTCACCATCTGCAGTGCTTTTGGAGTCCCCAAAAATAAAATTTGTCACTGTTTCCATTGTTTCCCCATCTATTTCCCATGAAGTGATTGGATTGGATGTCATGATCTTAATTTTCTGAATGTTGAGTTTTAAGCCAACTTTTTTACTCTCCTCTTTCACTTTCATCAAGAGGCTCTTTAGTTCTTCTTCCCTTTCTGCTATAAGGGTGGTGTCATCTGCATATCTGAGATTATTAATATTTCTCCCAGCAGTCTTGATTCCAGCTTGTGCTTCATCCAGCCCAGCATTTCTCATGATGTACTCTGCATATAAGTTAAATAAGCATGGTGACAATATAGAGCCTTGATGTACTGTTTTCCCAATTCGTACCAGTTTGTTGTTCCATATATGGTTCTAACTGTTGCTTCTTGACCTGCATGCAGATTTCTCAGGAGGTAGGTAAGATGGTCTGGTATTCCCATCTCTTTCAGAATTTTCCACAGTTTATTGTGATCCACACAGTCAAAGGCTTTGGCATAGTCAGTAAAGCAGAAGTAGATGTTTTTCTGGAACTCTCTTGCTCTTTTGATGATCCAGTGGGTGTTGGAAATTTGATCTCTGGTTCCTCTGCCTTTTCTAAAACCAGCTTGAACATCTGGAAGTTCACGGTTCACGTACTGTTGAAGCCTGGCTTGGAGCATTTTGAGGATTATCTTGCTAGTGTGTGAGATGAGTGCAATTGTGCACTAGTTTGAGCATTCTTTGGCATTGCCTTTCTTTGGGATTGGAATGAAAACTGACCTTTTCCAGGTTACACACTAGCTGTTTGATATTGCAAGGGCCATTTTACTTCTCTGAGCTGGAATTTCCACATCTATAAAGTATTAGATGAAAATGCCTGACTTGAAGGCTAATTCATTGAACAATTATTTAGTATATGTCATGAGTGAGACTGTATTCTAGGCGCGGGGCATATAGTAATTTTAAAAAATCACACAAAAAATTTCATCTTCATGCACCTTATATTCTAGTAATGGGTGGATAGTAAAAGATATGAATGTGGAAATTACATGTAATTTATTAAAAGCAAGACTAATAACTGCTCACTATACACTCCTCACGTAAACATGGAAAACTTAAATAGCACATTTCTCATGAAGCAGCTGCCAGTCAACTTTCCCTGGCATAGTGAGCTCCAATTAGTTTGACTTGAAACGAGCCTTGGCTTACCTCTCTGACCATCCAGTTGTGCATATGCTTCCTGTTCATGTTCAGTGTTGGAAGTGCTCCAATCCTGGACAGACTCCATTGGAAGCATTGCCCAGTTGTTAACCACTCTAGGCAGAGCAGTTATATGTAAGAGATGAGGCTTTGTTTAAAAAATGGGCCTGGAGTAAAGTCAGACCCTTGATGACTATGAGCTTTTTAAAACCTTAAGACCAAAAGGTCATCGTGGTTTCATTCTTGTGGCTATTGTAGCTGAAGAATAGATAACCTACATTCCCTGATTTATACAGATGGCAGAGTTATGGTAAGTTAAAATTTTCTATGTGTACACTTTCCTATCCATGATCTCCTTTAAGGCTCACAATATCCCTGGAAGAAGAAGGAGAAGAGAGAGAAGAGGGAAGGGTAGGTGGAGGAGGGAGATGATGAAAATGATAATGGTGTGATGAGACTAATAGTTGACATTTATGAAGCAGCTATGAAATTAGCACTTTATATGGATTGTCTCATTTAATAAATGAGCAGGACCAAGATCACTTAGTTTCATTGCAGGGAAGACTGAGACTTGGGGAGTCACTGGATGGAATAGTCTGGGCCTCTGGCCCAGTCTGGTGCTCTCTGTGCTGTTCCCTGTCTGCCTGGCGGATGGGCAGTGCCAGGGTCCTGTTAGTCATGTGACTCCAGCCACCTCCCAGGGTCCCCCTGCAAGGTTCTGCCAAGCACTCCTCCCCTCTCCCCACCCACCCCCCACCACCTCAGGCACAGGCAGGTTCACAGCAAGGCCCCTGGGATGCACACATTTCCTGGGTAGTGACCTTTCCCCCAATCTGGGAGCCTGGGCTGTGGATTAATGTGTCCGTCACACTAACTAGTTATCACCCAGGAAAGTGTGACGTTGAGCATCATGTCATGGCTGACTCAATGTGCCGAACAGATCTGTGACTTGTTGGTTTGGCTGTTTTGACACTGGAACATTTTGACATGGTATAAAGAAAAGCATTGAAAGTGTATGAAAACGTCAGCTTATCGTGTTTGTTTTATTACCTAATGATGTGAAGGATGTCCCTGACTCCTACCCTCTTGCCTAAGTATGAGGTTCTAGAATAGATGGGGCCCTGGGCTGGCATGAGGGTAAGGAAGATGTGATTAAATCTTTACAAACTGTATTTCTTGGTGGTAGGCTGGGATGAAGACTTAGCTGATTTTTTTTTTTTGAATGCCACCTCAACAAACTCCACATTCTTGTGAGAGGCCACTCTTCACTGGCCACCCAAAGGGCAAGTTTGAGCATCCAGACACTAGAGGGAACCAAAGCCAGGGTGGTCCCTGACCTAAAGAAAGGAGTCCTCCAGAACATCACAGCTCTTGCCCCAATTCACCTTTATTTCCATCTACTCAAGCCCCAGGCTCTGCTGCCTCTTCCTCTCCTGGCATTTCCATGAGAGCACTTGGATGGGGTGTGTGGACCCAAACACTAGGCTCTTTCTTAAAACTGCTTTGGGTTTTGTTTGCTCAAACAGTTTTCTTAAAACTTGTCTCAAGGTTTTGATTGCTCATCTTTTGGCTTTCCTCAGTGCTTATGCTGCAGCAGTAAAGGCAGGAGCTAAAATTGAGAGGCTGTCTCAGATCCTGGGAGATACTGTCTACTGAGAATGTGAGCTTTCAAGTCAGGTGGACAAGGGGTTAGCCTGGCCTCTACTACTTAATTAATCAGGCAGGATAACTTCTCTGAACTTTGGTGCTATGGACCGAATTATGTCCCCACTCCCCTCCCCACCCAGGAAATGTCAATCCACTCCAGTACTCTTGCCTGGAAAATCCGATGGACAGAGGAGCCTGGTAGGCTACAGTCCATGGGGTCGCAAAGAGTCAGACACGACTGAGCGACTTCACTTTCTTTCTCCCCCCCAATTTACATATTGAAGTCATAACCTCTGATGTGATTATATTTGAAGATGGGATCCTTGGGGAGATATTTAGGTTTAGATAAGATCAGGCTCTAAAATCACTGCAGATGGTGACTGCAGCCATGAAATTAAAAGACGCTTACTCCTTAGAAGAAAAGTTATGACCAACATAGATAGCATATTGAAAAGCAGAGACATTACTTTGCCAACAAAGGTCTGTCTAGTCAAGGCTATGGTTTTTCCAGTGGTCATGTATGGATGTGAGTGTTGGACTGTGAAGAAAGCTGAGCGCCAAAGAATTGATGCTTTTGAACTGTGGTGTTGGAGAAGACTCTTGAGAGTCCCTTGGACTGCAAGGAGATCCAACCAGTCCGTTCTGAAGGAGATCAGCCCTGGGTATTCTTTGGAAGGAGTGATGCTAAAGCTGAAACTCCAGTACTTTGGCCACCTCATGCAAAGAGTTGACTCATTGGAAAAGACTCTGTTGCTGGGAGAGATTGGGGGCAGGAGGAGAAGGGGACGACAGAGGATGAGATGGCTGGATGGCATCACTGACTCGATGGATGTGAATCTGGGTGAACTTGGGGAGTTGGTGATGGACAGGGAGGCCTGGTGTACTGCGATTCATGGGGTCACAAAGAGTCGGACATGACTGAGCGACTGAACTGAACTGATTGTCAGTCTCTGTGTCTTTAAAAAAACATCTATTCAGGTCCTCTGCCCATTTTTAATTGGATTGTTTGCAGGTTGTTTTTACGTTGAGCTGCATGAGTTCTTTGTATATTTTGAATATTAACCCCTGTCAGATATATCATTTGCAAATATATTCTCCCATTCAGTAGGCACCTTTTATTATTTAGTTGATGATTTCCTTTGCTGGGCAAAAGCTTTTTAGGTTGATGTAACTCACCTAGAGCCAGACGTCCTGGAATATGAAGTCAAGTGGGCCTTAGGAAGCATCACTACTAACAAAGGTAGTGGAGGTGATGGAATTCCAGTTGAGCTATTTCAAATCCTAAAAGATGATGCTGTGAAATGCTGCACTCAATATGCCAGGAAATTTGGAAAACTCAGCAGTGGCCACAGGACTGGAAAAGGTCAGTTTTCATTCCAATCCCAAAGAAAGGCAATGCCAAAGAATGTTCAAATTACCACACAACTGCACTCATCTCACACACTAATAAAGTAATGCCCCAAATTCTCCAAGCCAGGCTTCAACAATACGTGAACCATGAACTTCCCAGATGTTCAAGCTGGTTTTAGAAAAGGCAGAGGACCAGAGAGATTGCCAACATCTGCTGGATCATGGAAAAAGCAAGAGAGTTCCGGAAAAGCATATATTTCAGCTTTATTGACTACATCAGAGCCTTTGACTGTGTGGGTCACAACAAACTGTGGAAAATTCTTCAGAAAAAGGTAATACCAGACCACCTGACCTGCCTCCTGAGAAATCTGTATGCAGGTCAGGAAGCAACAGTTAGAAATGGACATGGAACAACAGACTGGTTCCAAATTGGGAAAGGAGTACATCAAGGCTGTATATTGTCACCCTGCTTATTTAACTTATATGCAGAGTACATCATGAGAAACGCTGGGCTGGAAGAAGCACAAGCTGGAATCAACATTGCCAGGAGAAATATCAACAACCTCAGATATGTAGATGACACCACCTTTATGGCAGAAAGTGAAGAGGAGCTAAAGAGCCTCTTGATGAAAGTGAAAGAGGAGAGTGAAAAAGTTGGCTTAAAGCTCAACATTCAGAAAACTAAGATCATGGCATCCGGTCCCAGCACTTCATGGCATATAGATGGGAAAACAGTGGAAACAGTGGCAGACTTTATTTTCTGGGGACTCCAAAATCACTGCGGATGGTGACTGCAGCCATGAAATTAAAAGATTCTTGCTCCTTGAAAGGAAAGTTATAACCAACCTAGACAGCATATTAAAAATCAGACACTACTTTGCCAACAAAGGTCCATCTAGTCAAGGCTATTGTTTTCCAGTAGTCATTTATGGATGTGAGAGTTGGACTATAAAGAAATCTGAGCACTGAAGAATTGATGCTTTTGAACTGTGGTGTTGGAGAGGACTCTTGCGAGTCCTTTGGACTGCAAGGAGATCCAACCAGTCCATCCTAAAGGAAATCAGTCCTGACTATTCATTGGAAAGACTGATGCTGAAACTGAAACTCCAACACTTTGGCCACCTGATGTGAAAGAGCTGACTCATTTGAAAAGACCCTGTTGCTGGGAAAGATTGAGGGCAGGAGGAGAAGGGGACAACAGAGGATGAGATGGTTGGATGGCATCACTGACTCAATGGACATGAGTTTGAGTAAACTCCAGGAGTAGGTGATGGACAGGAAGTCCTGGTGTGCTGTGGTTCATGAGGTCACAAAGAGTCGGACATGACTGAGCAACTGAACTGAACTGAATTCTCTTTTTTTATTTTTGCTTTTGTTTCTCTTGCCTGAGAAGGCAGGTACGAAAAATATTGCTAAGATTCATGCCACAGGGTAAAACTGTCTATATTTTCTTCTAGGAGTTTTATGGTTTCAGTCTTACATTTAAGTGTTTAATCCATTTTGAGTTTATTTTTGTGTATGGTATGAGAGAATAGTGCAGTTGCTTGTTTTGTATGCAGTTGCCCAGTTTCCCCATCACCATTTATTGAAGAGGCTGTTGTTTCCCCATTGTATATTCTTGCCTCCTTTGTGATAGATTAATTGACCACATAAGTATGGGTTCATTTATGGGCTGTCTCTTCTCTTCCATTGATTTGTGTGTCTGTTTTGTACCTATAGCATACTCTCGATTACTCTAGCTTTGTAGAATAATATGGAACCGGGGAACATATCTCCAGCTTTGTTCTTTTTTCTCAGCCTTGTTTTAGCTACTCAAGGTTTTTTGTGTTTCTGTAGAAATTTAGAATTATTTATTCTAGTTCTATGAAAAATGCCATTGGTATTTTGATAGGTTTTGCACTCAATCTGTAGACTGCCTTGAGTAGTGTGATTATGTCAACAATAGTAGTTCTCCCAGTTCATGAGCATGGTATATCATCCCATTTGTGTCATCTTCAATTTCTCTCATCAGTTTCTTATCGTTTTCCAAGTACATGTATTTTACCTTGTTAGATTTACTCCTAGATACTTTGTTATTTTTGAAGCAGTTTTAAATGGGATTGTTTTCCTAATTTCTCTTTCTGATAGTTCATTGTTAGTATATAGATTTTGTGTCCTGCAACTTTATTGAATTACTAGTTCTAATAGTTCTGGGGTGGTATCTTTAGGATTTTCTTTCCTTCTTTTTTTTTTTTTAGGATTTTCTATATATAGTATCATGTCATCTGAATATAGTGACAGCATTACTTCTTCCTTTACAATTTGGACTCTTTTTCTTATCTGATTATACTATGTTGAATAAAAATATCAAGAGTGGGCATCTTTGTCTTGTTCCTGATCTTTGAGGGAATACTTTAAGCTTTTCACCACCAAGTAGGATGTTGGCTGTAAGTTTGTCATATATCACCTTTATTATGTTGAATTATATGCCCTCTATATATACTTTGTTGAGAGTTATCATAAAGAGATGTTGAATTTTGTAAAAAACTTTTCTGCACCTATTGAGATGGTCATATGATTTTCATCCTTCAATTTGTTAATATAGTGTGTCACGAATCATTGTTTTGTGAGTAAAGTAAGTCCTCTACATACTGAACCTTCAAAGATGTGAATGTGTATTCACATATCCAATCATGTAAGTTAGTTCACGTGTCTGACGTACGTTGCCATACGTGCATCTTCTACAGGTGGTTGTGCCTTTGTGTAATTTACTGTAAATTACCTTATAGAGAATGGCAGGACAGTATCTTTATTTCAAGCCTAGGAAACAAGGGTACAGTCAGTGTCAGTGTAGTTGGTACTGCTAAGAAACACTCAGATAATGATGGAAACCAAAGTGAAAGCAATTGAGTTAGTGGAGCAAGGCGATAATATGGATTTGGAGGCCCAGAGCAAAGATGAAGAGAGACAAGGGGAAGAAGGAACTGAAGAACTGAAGAGATTCATGCTGCAGGAAATGGCAAGGGGACTTTCTTTATTTGAGGTGGCACTGTTTGTGAGGCACTGCTGCTGCTGCTGCTGCTGCTGCTGCTGAGTCGCTTCAGTCGTGTCCGACTCTTAGCGACCCCATGGACTGCAGCCCACCAGGCTCCTTCATCCATGGGATTTTCCAGGCAAGAGTACTGGAGTGGGGTGCCATTGCCTTCTCCGTTGTGAGGCACAGGACCTGAATATAGAATGGTACATGAAGGTTGCAGCAGCTGTTGAGAATGCAATCCAGTGCTGCCGTGTCATCTGTGACAAGGAAAAAAGAGCTACTACCCAGACAACACTACATCACTTTTTCCAAGAGGCTAGCTGTTATTTCGTTGGGTAAGTTCTTTGTCCCTTTCTTTCTCTCCTCTTCTTCTGGGACCCATATAGTATGTACATTAGGGTTAAGCCTCTTGATGAGAGTGAAAGAGGAGAGTGAAAAAGTTGGCTTAAAGCTCAACATTCAGAAAACGAAGATCATGGCATCTGGTCCCATCACTTCATGGCAAATAGATGGGGAAACAGTGGAAATAGTGGCTGACTTTATTTTTGGGGGCTCCAAAATCACTGCAGATGGTGACTGCACCCATGAAATTAGAAGACCCTTATTCCTTGGAAGGAAAGTTATGACCAACCTAGATAGCATGTTCAAAAGCAGAGACATTACTTTGCCAACAAAGGTCCGTCTAGTCAAGGCTATGGTTTTTCCTGTGGTCATGTATGGACGTGAGAGTTGGACTGTGAAAAAGGCTGAGCCCTGAAGAATTGATGCTTTTGAACTGTGGTGTTGGAGAAGACTCTTGAGAGTCCCTTGGACTGTAGGACATCCAACCAGTCCATTCTAAAGGACATCAGCCCTGGGTGTTCTTTGGTAGGAATGATGCTAAAGCTGAAATTCCAGTACTTTGGCCACCTCATACGAAGAGTTAACTCATTGGAACAGACTCTGATGCTGGGAGGGATTGGGGGCAGGAGGAGAAGGGGATGACAGAGGATGAGATGGCTGGATGGCATCACCGACTTGATGGACATGAGTTTGAGTGAACTCCGGGAGATGGTGATGGACAGGGAGACCTGGCATGCTGCGATTCATGGGGTCGCAAAGAGTCAGACACGACTGAGCGACTGAACTGAACTGAACTGAAGCTTGATGTTGTCCCAGTGGTCTCTTAAGCTGTTCTCATTTGTGAAAATGTGTTTCTCTTTAAGGTTCAGCTTGAGCAATTTCCACTACTCTGTCTTCCAGTTTGCTGATGTGTTCCTCTGTATCATCTGTTGTCAATTCTTTCTAGTGTATTTTTATTTCTGTTATTGTATTCTTCAGTTCTGTTTGATTCTTTTTATATTTTATAGCACTTTGTTATACTCACTGTGTTCACCTATTCTGAATTTGTTGAACATCTTTATGATCATTACCTTGAACTCTATCAGGTAGATCGATTATCTCCACTTCACTTGGTTCTTGTAAGATTTTATCTTATTCTTTCATTTGGAACATATTCCTCTGTCACCTCATTTTGCATAATTCTTTGTTTTTATTTCTATGTATTAGATAGGTTGGTTATGTTTCTTGGAGAAATGGCCTTATGTGGAAACTCCCAGTGGGGCCCAGCAGCACATTCCCCTCTGGCCACCAGAGCTGTATGCTCCAGGGATGCCCCTTATGTGGGATGCATGGGTCCTTCTATTGTGACAAGGCCAATTACTCTGGATACACTGGTAGGTGGGGCTGACCCTTGAGGTAGCTGGATGATGGGCTTGGAGGTGCTTAGGGATGGTGCTGATCTGGTGTTCATGGGATTGAGTTTCCACATGTCTATGCAGCAGGATCCTGGGACAAGTGCTGACTAGCTAATGGGAGGGTAACCCCCAGCACTATAGGATAGAGGAAGGGCTCCAGGACAGCACTTGCCAGCACCCGCGTCCTTGTGGTAGGACAAGTTCTCTAAAATGGTTGCTGCCAGCATCTGTATCTCAGGGTGATCACAGCTGTCTTCTCACTCTTCAGGAGACTCTTCAAGATTAAACAAGTAGGTCTGACCAAGACTCCTCTCAGATTACTGCTTCTACACAAGGCCTTGGAGTGTTTGGGATTTTGTGTGCACTGTTTAAGAGTGGGCTTCTCTGGTGGCTCAGACAGTAAAGAATCTGTGTGCAGTGCAGGAGATGCAGGCTCAATACCTGGGTCGGGAAGATCCCCTGGAAGAGGGCATGGCAACCCACTCCAGTATTCTTGCCTGGAGAATTCCATGGACACAGGACCCTGGTGGGCTACAGTCTATGGGGTGGCAAAGAGTCGGGCACAACTAGTGACTAACACTTTCACTTTAAGAGTGGAGTCTCTGTTTTTTAAAGTCATCTGGTTGTCTTGTAAGTGTGCTCTGCTGGCCTTCAAAGCCAGATATGCTGGGCCCTCATCTTCCTGGTGTAGGGCCCGTGGGCTGGGGAGCGTGATGTGGGGCTGAGACCCCTTACTCCTTAGACAGAACCTCCATAATTGTGGTTGTCCTCCTGTTGTGGACCGCCTACCCAGGGGTGTGGATCTCGACTATACCATGTCTTCATCCCTCCTACCCGTCTCATGGAATTCCTTCTTTACATCTTTAGTTGTGGAAAATCTTTTCTGCTAGCCTTCAGGTTGTTCTGATTGATAACTGCTCTGAAAATAGTTGTCATTTTGGTGTGTCTGTGGGAAGAGTTGAGCTCAGAGTCTTCCTATTCCATCATCATGGTCATTTCCCTTAAAATTTTGATGAGTGACAATGCCAAATGTTGGTGAAGATGTGGAGCAGTTAGCATTGCTCTGCATGGTGATGCAAAATCATGCAGCCGCTTTGGAAAAGAGTTTGGCTGTGTAAGTTTAACATATGTTTACCATGTGGCCCAGCAATTAAACTCCTTGTTACTTACCCAAGAATAATGAAAATATGCACCCCCTTTAAAAAACAGAGTTGTACAAGAACATTCTTAAAGGAATTATTCATAATAGCCCCAAACTGTAAATAATCAACTGGTCATCAAGTGGTGAATGAATAAACAAATTGTAGTGTATCCATGGGCTTCCCTGGTGGTTCAGCAGTCAAGAATCTGCCTGCCAGTGCAGGAGATGCAGGTCCGATTCCTGGGTCTGGAAGACCCCCTGGAGAAGGAAATGGCAACCCACTCCGGTATTCTTGCCTAGGAAATCCCATGGACAGAGGAGCCTGATGGGCTATAGTCCATGGGGTCACAAAAGAGTCAGACGTGTCTTAGCGACTAAACAACAGCAATGGAATACTACTTGATAATAAAAAGGAGTGAAATATTCATATACACAACAAAGTGGATGACTCTCAAACAGCATGAAGCTGAGTGAAAATACTACATACTGTATGATTTTATTTGCATGCAATTCTGGGAAAGGCAAAACTGTAGTTACAAAATGCAGATCAGGGGTGACTGAAAATCAAGGTACAAGGGAGGGGATCGACTGCACAAGGGCTCAAGGGAACCTTTTTTGGTGATAAAAATGTTCTGTATCTTGATTGTGGTGTGGTTACATGACTATATATAATTACCAAAGTTAATCAAACTGTATCCTTAACATAGGTGAGTGTTATTGACTGTAATTTATGCCTCAATAAATCTGAAGAAAAAGAAAATATTTCAAATACCAAAAAAGCTGACATTTTCAAATGCTAGGGAGGATGTAGGGTAAGTGTAACTCTCATATATGGTTGGTTGAGGTGTAAAATTGTACAGCCTCTCTGGGAAACGGGTTGGCAGCTCTTTTAAAGTTAAATATGCACTTAACAGTATCCCGTTCCTAGGTGTTTATTCAAGAGAAATGGAAACATATGTCCACCATGAGACATTTATATGAATATTAATGGCAGTTTCACTCCTAGGAGCCCCAAACTAGACACAGTCCAAATGCTCATCAGTAAGTGAATAGATAAACAAGTTGTGGCCATTCATACAATGAAATAAATACCACCTAGCAATAAAGATCAGGAAGCTACTGAAATACACAGCCTTGTGGATGACTCTCCAAAACATTATGCTGAGTGAAGGAAGAACACATCTTCCAGGATTCCATTTACATGACGTTTTAGCGCAAGTAAAACTATCGTGATTGAAATCACATTCAATGCTGGCTGGAGGTGAGGGAAACTGACTGTAAAAAGGGTACCAGGGAACTTTTGAGGGTGACGGAATTACTCAAGATCTTGACTGCAGGTTTATGTATATGTGTGTATACATACATATATAAATATTTTATATGTATATATAAAATACATGTATAAAAATGCCATCTCTCTCTTTATATGTATGGCCTAATATAAGTTCTGACTAAAGATCCCTCAGTTTGAGTTTTTAGGCTTTCTGAGTTATAAATAGTAGAAAAAAATTTTTTTAACCTTTTTTCTCCAAAGACATAACTGTGTGCACCCTTTAAAAGTGGGCTTCCCTGGTAGCTGAGGGTAAATTCACACTCATTACAACCTTGAATTGTTACCATTTTAATGTGATTATTTTACTTTTTCAGGGATTCTCTTTAGCTTGCTTCCCTGTACTGAGAGAGTATTGTGAGAATTACATTTTTAGTTCTAAGTACTCATCTTACTCTCTGCCAAGGCTAAGTTGTCCTTCCGGCTTCTGGAAATATGATTAGGGGCTGGCCTTTCATCCAGGGCCACTAAGTCCCTTGTTTACCAGTCTGTGTCTGCTGTACATTTCAGAAACTTCAGGCCATTTAGATAATTTCCATGGGGGAAAAAAACAAAAAACCTTGTTATTTCAATTATCTAGTGGCATTCATTTAAAAAAAAATGATTTTTGCTCTATCTAAGCAGTTGATCCACTGGCCCACTTTGAGAAGAAAGGTGCAAATTCAAAAGTGCACACTGTTATTGGGAGCAGGGGATGCATATTATGAAGTACCAGGAATGTGCCAGGCACAGGGCTCAGTCCTTCATGAGCATTGTTTTCCTTCATGAGCATTAGTTTTTGCCCTCATATCAGGTACTCAGGCAGCTCCCATCAGCTCCATCTTTCACCAGTGCCTGAGGGGGTCAGCTTAGGGAATTAATGCTGCTTTCAAATTGTGGAACAGAATTGAAACCTAGAATCGTATCCCCAAATCCATGTTCTCTCTGCGGCATCTCTCCATCGAAAATAAATTATGGTGCCCAGATGGCCAAGGAAACTGTCCCACTTTCATTGTATCTGAAATGGCATCTTGCCTTTGTTTGTCCAGAGTACATGTTCCTGCCACATGTGAATGACTGAGGACCGTGGCAGGGGACAGGTCCCCGCTGTGTCACCATCCAACAAGCAGCCAGCAGGACTGGTTTCTGAAGTCTCTGAGATTCTGGCCTGATCTGGCTCCCCTCTAAGTCCGCAGAATGTGTGCCTCCTGACCTCTCAGCCCACCTGGAAGATCCCACAGTTTTCTTGTGAAAAGATCAACCCAAAGTTCTCAGGGTTTCAAGGGCTTGTGTTACCCACTGCTCTACCAAGCACATTTTACACTGGATTGAATTTCCCCTGCTTTATGCAGGAACTCTGCCCTGTGTATGAGCACACCACTGGAGTCATAAATATTAAGAACAAATTTTTCTTTCTTTTTTTTCCCACTGCCCAGTGGTGATAAGAGTCAGCGAAAACAGGCAGGTGGATAATTCTGCATGGATCACCTCAGTTCTGCGGGCTCCCCATGGGCAGGGTGACTGGGCTGGGTGGCGCTTGCTTTGCTGAGGCAGAAGAAATGCTTTTGTGCGTGTTGGAGGCTGGGGGAAGGTTCATGGCCAGGTCACGGCGCCAGCATTCTTGCCTTGGCCGCAGAGGCAAGGCAGCGGTGGGCCCCAACCCGAGAAGCCCAGGCCGGGGTGGGGAGGGGGCACGGGTCCTGGGAGGCAGAGCTGCAGCTGCTGTGTTTGGTTTCCCTTTGGTCCCAGGGATTTAGATAAAAGGGCTGCTTTTATTGATTGGGGAGATTGAGAAAGGGAGGGAGGGGGCTCTAGAATCAGTCTTTGTCTTTTTGTTTTTCTAAGCAAACATTTATTGAGCATTTACTGTGGACCAGGCATCATGGTGAATGCTTTTCATGCATTATCAGGTCGAATCCACGTGACAGCCCTGCTGTTAGAGTCTCATTCCAGCGAGGAGGCGACTAAAGCTCAGAAAGGTTAAGTAATCTGCCCAAGGTCACACAGCTTGTAAACGGGTGAAGAGTGTGGACCCTGGAGCCCTCTCTCACCTGAACTATTGCAGTAGTCTCTTTACTGCATTCTTCTTTCTATCCTGCATCCCCAATCCACTTGCCACTCTGCCCCCAGAGTGATCTACTTTTTAAGAATTTTTTTAATACATGTAAAATATCATGTATGAAACGAGATGCCAGCCCAGGCTCGATGCACGATACTGGATGCTTGGGGCTAGTGCACTGGGACGACCCAGAGGGATGGTATGAGGAGGGAGGAGGGAGGAGGGTTCAGGATGGGGAACACATGTATACCTGTGGCGGATTCATTTTGATATTTGGCAAACTAATACAATTATGTAAAGTTTAAAAATAAAATAAAATTTAAAAAAATTTAAAAAATAAACTTTTCATTTGGTATTGAGGCGTAGCCAATTAATAATGTTGTGATAGATTCAGGTGAACAGCAAGGGAACACACACACACACACACACACACACACACACACACACGTATCCATTCTTCCCCAAAGCCCCTCCCATCCAGGCTGCCACATAACATTGAGCAGACTTCCATGTGCTGTACAGTAGGTCCTTGCTGGCTGTCCATTTTAAATATAGCAGTGTGTACATGTCCATCCCAGAGTCCCTAGCACGACCTCTTCCTCCTGGCCACATAAGCTTATTTTCCAAGTCTACGAGGGTCTCTGTCTTTTAGGTTCATTTGTGCCATCTCGTTTTTGATTCCACACATAAGGGCTGTCATGATATTTCTCCCTCTCAGTTGGACTGACTTCACAGAGTGGTCTTTCCAGAACTCAGGCCTGCTCTCCAGCTGCCAGTGGCCCTGCTTTCCCATGGTGCAGAATTCGCAGTGACCAGAGCACTACTTACCCTGCCCCCGGGACTCCCACTGAGCTGGGCCCTTCCCCGCCGCGGCTTCCCTCCCTCACACCGGGCCGTCCCCTACAATACCCCCACCTCCTGCCCAACGCTCAGAGCACCTCCTGAGGGCCCTGCTGTAGGGAGCCCCTTTCCCTGCCAGTCACCACTCCTCCGCCGGCTCCTCCTGGCCCTGACAAGCTTGGCCGTGGTCAGACAGGGTTCCGGAGGGGACAGCCACGTGTTGTTTGTCTTCCCCCGTGGCCCGTGTGGGAACGGGCCATGCAGTGGGTATTCTGCTACTCCTTGTTACGATGACTCTTGTGGGAAAACCTGCCTTTTCACCCCTTTGTTCTCAGCACCCAAGGTGCTTCACAGTCTCGGGGATCTCCAAGACCCTTCTCCCACTTGGCAGCGGACCCATCCCTAAAGCGGGGCTGGCCTTAGTGGCCATTTCCTGCCTACTAATAAAGTCACAGGAAAAAACTGGCTGTTGATTTGAGAGGAAGGTGCTGCCTCTGGGTGGGATAAGGCAGGCAGAAAAATGACAACCTAATGGGCCACCTGGGGAGGGTCTGGGTGGCCCTGAGAGATGCTGGGGTAGTGTATGGGGACATTTAGGGACAACATCGGGCCCCCACAGGGACGCAGCATGAGAGCAGGTGAGGGGCCTCTGAGAGCCCAGGTGTTCCCTGGCCAACAGAAAACCAGAGGGGCAGGGATTATCCCATCTGAGATCACAGAGACAGAGGTGCTTTGGATGCCATTTGCTAAAATGAATTAGGGCCCCAGTTGGGTATTCAAGTTGTATAAAAAACCTCCAAGAGGTATTTCTGGGGGATCAGTGTTACCCACTCTAGTTAATGAGCAGATAATGCTTCCATGGGAACTCCTCCACTGAGTGCTATTGAAGAGATCTCCCTGGCCTCGGTTTCCTTGCCTGTGACAAGAGGCCCCGGCACGGCAGCTTCCATCAGGCAGGTGATGGTGTCCAGGAGATGAGACTTCCCCTGTGCAGTGGGCAGTGAGGGCGGGCTGCCTGAAAAGTGTCAGGGATCTGTAGTGTCAGCGGTCACGCTGTGGGATAGCACAGAACACAACTTGCTGTCGGTTGCTTGCATTTCCTTCTAGGTTCCATCAACTCAGAGTTTTCACAGCAGTTTCTAGGTGGGGGCACATCTCCTGCCCCACCCATCCTGCATGTGGGGCACACAGGGGCTCATGGTGGATGGTGGAGTTGGTATTCCCATTTTTCAAGTGGGTGTGACGTGGCTCAGGACAGGTGACGGTCTCAGGTCACACAGAGTTGTGGGGTTGGGGGTGGAAGTCAGGCAGGCTCACTTGAGCGCCTGTGCCCCCGGCTGCTCCATTGGTGACCTTGCTCTGACCTCAGTGACAGAAAGGCCTCCCAACTGCACCGCGTGGGACAGCGGCCTGGGGCTCATCCTTTGTCCGCTCTTCCTGGTCCTCCCAGGACACAGGGATCATAGAATGTACCAACCATGTTTCTCTGCAGCCACCCCTTGGTGAGGGCCAGCAGATCATGGGTGGGGTGGCCCTTCCCTTCTTGACCTGATGGCCCCCGTGTGTTGCAGGCGGCTCTACCCTGTGCAAGGCTCACTCAGTCTGGAAGGCTCTTGCTGGAGGCAGCTGGGGGCAGCATTTCGTGGTTTATAGTTCCTTCCCAAGCTTACTGGTTCAGGTAGAAACAAAAGAGAATGACGCTTTGGGCGATGGCACGGGCTCACAGGTGTACATAACTCCTTACAGAGCGCTGCTCCCCCAAGGTCATGTTGAAGAGGCTCACAGGCCTGACGTCTCTGCTGAAGGACGCAGGAAGGGCATCTGGGACAATGGCTAGGGCTTGCGGCTGGCCAACCACGGCTGCCAAGGGCCAAGGGAGGACTAGAGTGCGCACAAGAGCTCAGGCCTCTGTGTCAAATGGCCTGGAGCTAGCTCCCATTACCTTCTGCAGTCTGAGCCTGAGCCAAGGTTCTTTGGGTCCCTGCCCCCTCGTCTGTGCAGCAGGGGGGTGATGGTGGTGGTGATATTGATGATGGTGGTGATAGTAACAGGCTCTCTCCACTGGGGCAGGCGAGGCCCTGCAGGGACCCTGGGCTGTGGAAAGCAGCCCCAAAGTGCTGGAAGCGGTTGACGGCCACTGTTACGGCTCTGCTGCAGTCAGGTCCCCCCAGTCCCTTCCCTCGGCAGGCCAGGAGGAGGCCGACTGGCTGCTGACCCCGCAGGACAGGTTCCTCCACAAGGTGGGTTCTGCGCCTGTCCAGAGCCCTCTCTGCTCGGGAGACACATGGAGATCGTGTTAAGGCCCCAGCGTCCATTGTTCAGTCAATCAGGCTAATCTGCCTGGCCCTCGATAAGGGCAGGAATCAGGTTTCAGGGAGATTTTCCTGGGATTACTTCTAGTAGCCGCTCAGTCTAGACAGGCCTCTCAGTTACAGAGGTGCAGACAAAGGCGAGGACCGGGAGTGCCCGGCCACGAGGCGGGCCCAGAGCCCTGCCCCAAGAGCCTTCCACCACAGTTCCTGCTTTCTTCCTGGGGGGTCAGCGCAGGGAAGGCGTCACCTCACTGGCAGACAGCCCTGGTCTGTCTGAGAGAGGGTCCTGAGCCCCTTTCGTGAGTCCAGGCGGGGCCCTAACATAGTGTGAGTGCCTGGTGTCCATGGAGCCCTCGCGCTATATGAAAGCACAGCTCACACTTTGCCCCAGTCAGTCCTGCAGGGGCTCATGAGGTGGCTGCTGATGACAATGGGCTGTCCCCACACTGAAGAGGTGGGCAGGGAAGTCTACCCACCTGCTCCTTCTGGTTCCTAGCCTGTTTTTTCCCCTATTTCCTTGCTCTGAGACTTGGGTGGTTGCTTTTGGACATCAGTGTGCCCATCTGTAGAATGGGCATGATACCTACCCCGCCAAACAGAGTCATTGTGTGAGTCACCAAGAGAACGTGTGTGAAATGGTTTTGGAAATTGTGAAGTGCTGTGCTCATGACGGTCACGGGTTCCTAGTGTGCTGCCTGCCACGGAGTTGACCATAAATAAGTGGATGGATGAATGAGTGAGTGTGAATGATCCACCCTCTAACATAGAATTGCTGAATGTCAATTGCTCCCGTTCTCCGCCTCCCTCACTCCCCCAACCCTGGGAAGTGTGTGGAGCAGCCTGAGGCTAAAAGGGACAGGGAGCTGCAGGTCCAGCCTGCTCCTCAGTTTTTCTGGAAGATGAAGGGGACCCATGTCCTACCCTCACTGGCATCCTGGGGACATTGTCGGTGTGACCACTCCAATGTCACTGTGTCCAAATGGGATGTGTCTGCTCTTCTTGAGCCTGGGGAACAGAGCCTGGAGGGGCTTTGAGGAAATGTCCTTTGGGGCTGGATGTCAATTTTGGTCACATACGTGTGCACAGGGTATGGGGGGTGGGAGGAAAGGAGGAGACAGATAAACAGTTCTTTGTTTCCTGGCTCATCTACCTGGGGTTTGAAACAGGCCCTCCATTACTTCCTGGTTCTCTTCAGCTATACCTATGCCCTCTAAGAGAGCTAGATTAGGTTTAAAAGTACAAAGTATCACTCATTTAATGAATTGGGTTTTCTCAGAGTAGCATTGGAGAATGAAATGGCAACCCACTCCAGTGTTCTTGCCTGGAGAATCCCAGGGATGGGGGAGCCTGGTGGGCTACCATCTATGGGGTCGCACAGAGTCGGACACGACTGAAGCGACTTAGCAGCAGCAGCAAAACTAAAAGTCAAAACAGAATGGAAATACAATAACAACAGGAAAACTTACAAGTTCAGTGAGACTTTCAGGCATTGCTCTCTGGACACATGGAACCTACCTCTTAGGGTTATTTGATTTAAAGCCTCTGATCCAAAATTGACCTCGTACGTGAAGCTTGGAGGGCAGAGGCTACACAGTGATGACCCTGGTTGGCTGACTTGCACACCTCTTACTCAGTGTTGGGCAGTTATCCAGTCTGTCTGCTCTGTTCTTCAGATCAGAGTGTAGAATTAACAAGGCAGGTCTCTATAGCCAGGACCCTCAGGAGAGGCGTGAGGAAGGCATGGGGACCTTAGGGAGCTTTGAGTCTCAATGACCTGAGTTTAAGGCCTGGATCCACCATCTGCCAGCTGTGTGACTTAGGCAAGTCAGTTAACTCACTATGAACCTCTGCTTTCTCATCTATGAAATGGGGCGAATGATAGCACTGACATCATGAGGCCATTGTGAAGGTATGTCGGAGACGGTGGGCAGGAAAGGGCGTGTGGGGAGAGCAGGCCCTCAGAAGGATCTGCCTTTGGGAGGATGAGTGTGGGGAGCTGCCAGCAGGGCTGTGAACCCAGCAGCAATGCCTTCTCTGTGCGCTGCGACAGGTGTTCGACTTGTCCGGCCTTGGGTGCCTCGACTCATTTCCACGTTCACAGATGTATTGAAAAAGGCCAGTGGGCTCAGGACGAATGCCAGCTGAACCCTTGGAGTCTGTATCTCCACCAAGCCATGCATGGCTGCTTCCAGAAAGACGAGCAGAGCTATAATGAAGTCAGCACGTGTTCACAGCCATCAACTGGGTTAATAGCCTCTTTGGATCTGGTAAACCCAACTCTTTTCCACAGTCCCTGAGCAAACCACGTTGGTGGAAGGGAAGTGGGGAGCGCGCAGAGCAGGAAATGGTAGCGGCTCTGCCACCGCCTCTCTGTAGGACTTTGAATGGACCACTTGACAGCTCTGGGCCTCAGTTTCCATAAGCTGTCACACGTGACCATTCCTGTCTGTCTACCCACTGGGCCATTTTGAAGACCAAGTAGAAATATGTACAGAAAAGATGTCAGAATCTTATGCAAACATCTTGAGTTGTTATTAATGGAAGGACACGGTGATGTATGGATAGTCATTGGCAACAGTTGATTTATAAAATTCTGTCATTAAATATTAGGTTTCTGAGCTCCATGGGTAACTTGGAAAATATACCAACCACAACAAACATTTGCCTTTTGAGGAGTCTACACGTTGTGTGTTTGACATTTAATTGCACATCCTTCTATCTTCCTAAATAGAGCAGAGAAGACAAAATTTAACCTTTTCTTGTTGACCTGGCCATTATAAACATTATCAGCAGTGGTAGCTCAGATCAGATCGGATCAGTCGCTCAGTGTGTCTGACTCTTTGCGACCCCATGAATCGCAGCACGCCAGGCCTCCCTGTCCATCACCAACTCCCCGAGTTCACCCAGATTCATGTCCATGGAGTCGGTGATGCCGTCCAGCCATCTCATCCTCTGTCGTCCCCTTCTCCTCTTGCCCCCAATCCCTCCCAGCATCAGGGTCTTTTCCAATGAGTCAACTCTTCACATGAGGTGGCCAAAGTACTGGAGTTTCAGCTTCAGCATCATTCCTTCCAAAGAACACCCAGGGCTGATCTCCTTCAGAATGGACTGGTTGGATCTCCTTGCAGTCCAAGGGACTCTCAAGAGTCTTCTCCAACACCACAGTTCAAAAGCATCAATTATTCGGTGCTCAGCCTTCTTCACAGTCCAACTCTCACATCCATACATGACCACAGGAAAAACCATAGCCTTGACTAGACGAACCTTTGTTAGCAAAGTAATGTCTCTGCTTTTGAATATGCTATCTAGGTTGGTCATAACTTTCTTTCCAAGGAATAAGCGTCTTCTAATTTCATGGCTGCAGTTACCATCTGCAGTGATTTTGGAGCCCAGAAAAGTAGCTACTGGAGGCCAATTAATGAATATACATTTCCCATGTATTATCTTAATTCTTGCCACAAACATGGGAGACAGAGCACATTATTTATTCTGTTTTATACTGAGAAAACTGAACTCATAGGAGTGAGATAACCCACATCACACTGCCAATAAGAAGAGGGACAGGTGTTCGAGACCCTGAAAACTATTGCCTCTAGTATTGCCAATAAGTCATTTAAAAATACTTTGCCTCTCTTCCCTTCTTCTCTCTTTTCTTCCTTCTTTCCTTCATCAATACCTCAGTCAAAAAGCCATCAGGCATTGGTATGGTGGGAATGAGAGACTTGGCAAATCCTTTCCCCAAATAACACGGGACCAAATTGTCAAAAACAACCATTTCAGGGCTCTAGAAACTGACCAAGATTACATGTTTCCGGTAAGAAGGTAAAATGTTACAGCAGCTTTGAAAAACAGCGTGGCAGTTCCTTAAAAAGTTAAATATAAACACACTATGCAACCCAGTTAGGTATCTGCCTGCATTGGTTTCCTGTCATTGGTGTAACAAATTACCACAAGCTTAGTGACCAAAACTCACACAAATGGATTATCTTACTGTTTAGTAGGTTAGAGGTCCGCCAGAGCCTGACTGGGATACAGTCAAGGGGTCCACAGGGCTGCATTCCTTAGGAAGCACTGGAGGACAAACTGTCCGGCTTCTGGACGCTGCCCACAGTTCCTTGGTACATGGCCGCCTTCCTCCACCTTCAAGCCCGTCAGTAACAGTGGGTTGAGTCCTTCTCACATCACTCTGACCTTCTCTTCTGCCTCTCTTCCTTTTAAAGACCCTTGTGAGTAAACAGGACCTACCCAGACAATCCAGGATAATCTTGCTTTCTCAAGACCAGTTTATAAGCAACCATAATTCCATCTCCAACCTAAATTCCCCCTTGCCATGTAACATATATTTACAGGTTCTAGAGATTAGGACATGGGGGCTTCCCAGGTGGCTCAGTGGTAAGAGTCCACCTGCCAATGCAGGAGACACAGGAGACGGGTTTGATCACTGGGTTGGGAAGATCCCCTGGAGGAGGGTATGGGAACCCTTTCCAGTATTCTTGCCTGGAGAATCCCATGGACAGAGGAGTCTGGCAGGCCACAGTCCATGTGGTCACAAAAATTCAGACATGACTGTGTAACTGAGCATGAGCATGGGGGTTTAGGACATAATATAAAATAATCTAGGATAATCTTGCTTTATTCAAGTTGGCTGATTACTAAATTAGACTTCTTTGGGAGCCATTATTCTGCCTACCATACCACCCAAGATAATGAGAATATGTATCCACACAAAGACTTGTGCATGAATGTTCATAACATTATACATAATGGCCCCAAACTGGTAACAACCTAAATGTCTGTCTACTGGTTAACAACAGATAAACAAAGTATGACGCATTCTTAAAATGGAATATGATATGGAAGTAAAAAGGAGCTGTGGATGTCTGTTACCTCATTATGTAAAAACATTGTGCTAAGTGAAATGAGATGCAAAAGATATATAATTCTCCTTATATGACATTTCCAGAAGAGGTAAATCTACAGACAGGAAGCAGATCTGTGGTTGGTCTGGGGACGGGGAATGGGGTCTGGCTGCAAATGAACACTGGGGAGCTCCCCAGAGTGATGGAAATGCTCGGAAACTGAATTTAGACGATAGGTGATGGTTACACAGTTCTATGAACTCCCTGTACAAACCTTTGAATGATATAAGGTGGGTTAATTTTATGGTAATTTATAATTCACTGAAACTCTTCAGGGAGAAAAGTGTTTATGCAGGTCCAACAGGGTTGTGGCCTGGTAGGAGTTCAAGGCCAGGTGAGGAAGGCGGCTGAGTCTGGTAGCAGCCTAGTAGACCTGAGGGTTTGATTATGCACGGGATGACTGAGCAGATAAGTAAATATATTAGGATAATCGAGGCTGGTTTTCTCACTATTAGAGGAAGGAGTTACAGATAAGGAAAGGGGAAAGTGAGATTGAACCCAGTGTTGTCAGCCTAGAATTGGAGGTATTGGTATAAATACTTGGTTTTAAACATAGATAAGTTTACAAATTAGCATATATGTAAATATGATGTATATATATGTATTCACATATGTATATATTACTGAGCTCTTTCTACTAGGAGGGCATAGAAACACCTACATAGCAAATAGCATACCTGGTTGCTAAGGTAATGGTTTCTAATGCTGGTTTTCACTGAAGAAGATCAGGACTGCTTGGAGAAATGGCTGATTCCAGGGGTGGGGCAGGAAAAGAACACAATGAGTTGGAAATACCTCCTACCAGAAAGTATGGAGGTGATCAGAGAATGATGTGGACATGTCCGAAGAACATGGAAGTCAACTTGAAAGGACTCCCACTGGTGCAATCTGGGACATTTGAGCATCATATTATATAATAGTAATGGGTTAAAACCTAATAGCATTCCATGAGTCCACACTGGTTTAAATTAATGCAGAAAAGAAAGCTCTTTATCATGGTAGAATGCCAGCTGATCAATGTAGAAGGACTGATGGGGTTAGAAAAAAATCTCCACTCGGCATTCATTATAGTGGTAATGAATTCAAGTAAAACTCATTCATTAAAGTAGTTTCCTATTAAAACATTCAGGGACTTCCTTAGCAGTCCTGTGGTTAAGACTTCACCTTCCAATGCAGGGGGTGCCAGTTCTATCCCTGGTTGAGAGCTAAGATCCCACATGGCTTGTGGCCAAATACCAAAATATAAAACAGAAACAATATTGTAACAAATCCAATAAAGACTAGGAAAAAAAACCCAAAACATTACAAAATATATTTGCATGCAATGATGAGCCAGGCCTTGCTGCTGCTGCTACTAAGTCGCTTCAGTCGTGTCCAACTCTGTGCGACCCCATAGACAGCAGCCCACCAGGCTCCCCCGTCCCTGGGATTCTCCAGGCAAGAACACTGGAGTGGGTTGCTGCCTTGTTCTGTGCTAATCGGATATGTAGCACCGTCCGTTCCTACCTTGAATGGTCACAGGCTACTTTTTTAAAGTTTATCTGTTTCATGGCTCTGCATTCTTTTCCTGGGTGTCTGCTGTCAGTTAGTAGCTGTCTTTTTTTTTTTTTTTTTGCTGTGGCCTGTATTCCATCTGCAGGTAGTCCTGCTTGATCTTATTGGCAGCTCCCACCTATAATTTCCAATCTGTTGTGGCTTAGGACACCATAGGAACAAGCTTGTTAGGGGCAGCACCACTGGCTCTGAGGGACTTGTGCATGAGGAGAGGGCATGGGCTTTTGTACATGGAAGCTGGGACAATATTTTGGCTGCTCAGAGACCTTGTGGCCTATTTCCTGGCTCCTACGATACTTCGAAGAGGTAAGATTGCCTGAGCATTGGATATAACTAATGACCGCCTTTGGTTTGGGGGGACATCCGGTTTCTTTTCCTAAAGCAGAGTCACTTGACAGGTCAACATGAGAATACACACTCTCTGGTCACCACTGGAGCCCGTAGGTTGCCCAGTGTTAGTAAATTGGCTGAGGCCACCTGCAGAGGGAGTCAACCATAGACAGACGCTTGGGAGATGGCTCCGGGGGGCACACCAGTCAGATGATCCTTTTAGTGAAAATGAGCAAACTCTTGGCTGTTAATGAGCCGAATAATTGCCCCAGTCACCTATCCAGACTCAGACCCTTTTGCTCAGAGACAAATGCTGTTTCTTCACTTGCCAGTCCACACATTCCACAGGCCTGTTCACGTCCATGTAGGCTGGGTCATCATGAACCCTGCAGCTGTGTCTGTCTTTAGCTGTCAGGGCCTGGGAGGAAGATACTTGCGGGGGCATATCCTCCAGACAGCTGTCATGGGGCCAGAGCCCTCACTGACAGTGACACCTCTGGGACTGGGAGTATGGGCAGGACAGATGGCCCTGGGCTATGGGAACCTGTCCCAAGATGTTTGGTCTACCACCCACAAATAGACATCCATCATCCTGAAGCTGGAAATTTGGTTTCTGTACTCATTTTTATGTGTGTTTATGTTGGCTGCTCTCCTCAAAATAACCTTGGCCAGCTGAGGAATAAGGGAAGTCATGCTGTGTCCACTCTGAGAGGGTAATTCCAAAGGGATGGGTGGGATGGTCAGGGACTTTTCTGATAGGGTACGACATGCCTCTGCTTGGCTGAGCTTGGTTTTAATGTGGGCCGAGTGCTCTCTTGGGAGTGGTAGCGAGGGTATGTCATGCCAGAAGAGGCCCCAGAAGCCAGCTGGCACCACGTGGAAGGCAGTTTCTTCCAAGGAGCAGCCATCATGGGCCGAAGAGGGTCTGGGTCTGGGGCCCATGCAGCAGAGCCCTCAGTGGCCCTCCTTTCTTCTTCTGAAAGTGAAAGTTGCTCAGTCGTGTCCAACTCTTTGCGACCCCACAGACTAGAGTTTATGGAATTCTCTAGGCAAGAATACTAGGGTGGGTAGCCTTTCCCTTCTCCAGGAGATTTTCCCAACCTAGGGATCAAACCCAGGTCTCCTGCATTGCAGGCGGATTCTTTACCAGCTGAGCCACCAGGGAAGCTCAAGAATACTGGAGTGGGTAGCCTTTCCCTCTCCAGCAGATCTTCCTAACCCAGGAATTGAACTGGGGTCCCCAGCATTGCAGGGAGATTCTTTACCAACTGAGCTATCAGGGAAAGCCCTTTCTTCTTCTAGGCCCTGTCGTATGGATTTGGGAAGTACCTGTTCTTTGTGTACCCCTCTGTACTGGGCTGGGCACATGCAGCCTTCTCTGGTAGGAAACACAGGCTGGGAAGTGACGCTCTGGACTCTCACATCTGCCAAGAGAAGGGGACAAGCTACACAGTCACTTCCTCCCTTTGCTTTGGAGCCCCATGTCCCCATCTGTCATTGAGGGGGCCAGATTAGAGACCCTCTAAGGTTCCTTCCAGATAACATGATACTTGCAAAGCCACCTGCCTGGAAACTGTCCTCAGTGAAGGATGTGTCTGTCCCCATAGGTAGACCCCTAGGCATGGAGTTCATGCAAGGCAGGGGATCAGTGGCATCCTTGCTGGCAACTTTTAAGATTTTTTTTTTTTTCTTTGAGTTTATACTTGGTCACTGTGGTAGGTCTAAGTGTGAGTTTCTTTTTTTCTGTTCTACTTGGGATTCATTTGGCTTCCTAAATCTGAGGGTTAATATCTTTTACCAATCCTAAAAAAGGATCGGATGAGATATACAATAAATAAACTTTCTCAATCGATATTCCATTAAATTTTGCAAGGAAGTACTTATGACAGAACCATTTACTTTTTGCTCACAGATTCGTAGGTTGGGCTCTGGTGGCTCCACTCCACATGGAGGGTTAGATTTGGATCTAATCCACATATTGTCATCCCAGGATCCAGGCAGAGGGGACAGCAGTTACCGGAGACATGTGAGAAGCCAAGGCAAACCACAGAAGCACATTTAAACTCTGTACTTCATGTCCACTCACAGTCCATTGGCCAAAGAAAGTCACATGGCTACGCCCAGAACAGTGGGTGGGAAGTCTCGTTCACTCAGGGAAGGGGCTGAGGAAAGATGTTTTTTTTGCTGAGCAACAATGCACTGTATCACAGTCTGTCCACCTAGCCACAAATATCCACTTTAAGCCTCAAGCAGAACACACTTCCTTTCTCCCCAAGACTGTCTGAAGTTTTACCCAATGATAGAATCCGGCTCAGAGTCTTGTAATCTCCATGAGGTCTCTTGGTCCAGAGTCTTGTGAACTAAAGAGATAAGTATTTGCTCTCTACCCCAGCCCCTTCCCCTGCAAAAGGAGAAACTACACAATGTGTAATTGAAAAATGGGGACAGTGACCACAATTATTATTCCTTTTGACTAGGGGAAGAATGGGAGGCCCAGAGCAGTGGCCCATGGTAGATTCCTCTTTCTGGGAAAATACAGAGAGATCCTCTTCTTGGGAGGGTAGGCAATAGTCCTTGATTCTTTCTTGAATATTCCTGGATTCCTTGATTCTTGGAGCAGTACCCACATCCATTGTTCTCCGTGGCTCCTGGTTTCACCTCCTGGGATTTTCTCCCTCTTCCATTACCCTCCTTGCATCCCTCCAAAGAGAGTGTTAGAATGTATGCCTTCCTTCCATGGCCGAGAAACTTTCTATGGAAAGTGGGGGTGGGTAGAGGCAAAGGCTTTTTAAAAAAATCTATCTACGTTTGGCTGCGCTAGCCTTCGTCGTGGTGCGCGAGGCTTTCTCTAGTGGTGAGCAGGGGCTGCTGTCCAGTCGTGGTGTGGAAGCGTCTCACTGCAGTGGTTTCCCTTGTTGCAGGGCATGGGCTCTAGGGCTCCCGGGCTTCAGTAGTTGCAACACATGGGCTCTAGAGCGCAGGCTTAGCAGTTTTGGGACACAGGCTTAGTTGCTCCGTGGCATGTGGAATCTTCCCAGACCAGGGATCGAACCCATGTCTGCTACATTGGCAGGAGGATTCTTAACCACTGGACCACCAGGGAAGTCCCAGGTGCATTTTTAATGGTAATATAACACTCTCAGAATCATGTTTTAAAATGTGTTTGATTTTATTGTATTTTTATTACTTACCTCTAAAAATGTTTTTGAGTTCCAACTGCATACGCCACAAGCCTTTGGAGGACTGCCCCTCCCTCTCTCCTTCCCTTTCCCTCTGCCTCTCTCTTTTTCTCTCTCACTTTAATTATAGGTATGCTGAGTTAATCAGGCTTCCACAAGAGGAAAGCCTGATTTTGTTCTTTATCTACCAGGTATGATCTTAATCCCCTCAGATTTTAGCAAATGCTATGTGATGGTCACACCTGTGATTCGATCTGTGCTCTGAGACAGTGTCTTAAAGCCTGTGCCCTTGATTTGGTCTTTGACCTAAGACTGCATCTTTATGGCCATACCCTCAACTTGGTGAGAAAGCAGTTCCATGTTGCAACTTTGCAAGTCCAGGGATTTCGGGACCCTCTCCATTCTGCTTGCAAACTGGTCCCATGGTCAGTTCTTCCCTGCGCTCACTTCTCTCCTGTGCCACCCTATGAAATGCAGTGAGTAACATCCAACTCACTCACAGAATCATCTTTTATGACACTTCTTCACGGGAAGCCATAAATACACGAGGTGAATCTCTTTACGGGTTTCCAGGGCAGCAGTTTTCCCACCACATAACGCAAGTGCCGTTTCTCCAGCCCTGCTTAGTGTTCCTGTCCACCTGCTGCCCGGTCCCAAAGCCAGGGCCACAGACTTTAGGCTGTCATAGCAGCCCTCACCTAGGCACCAAGTTCTGTATTAGTTCTAGCAGCAACAATACTTTCTGATAACTTCAGGGCTTACAGCAAAAACAAATGCTTCCTTTTAACTCTGGGATGTGCAGGGCTTTTGTTCTGCTCCACGCTGTGGGTCAGGTCTGGGTCCATGCCACTCTTTGAATATTCTGGGCTCCAGGCTGAAGTGCCGACCGCTATGGAGGGTGTGCTCATCTCATGGTGTATCACAGAGTGTGAGCACTGGCTTATTTTTACACAGCGGTTCTTTCATTTCCCGCCCCACCCCACCATCCCATTCTATCTTTGTGCCGGTCTCTAAGTTATTTGTTTAGATCTTTTCCAGTGAGTTAATTCTCACATCATCTGTGTTTTAACTGTTCATTGGGCATTTAATTTTATGTTTCATTTCTGGAAATTCTAAGTTGATTCTTTTTCAGGTATGCCTGGACAGTTTTGAAATGTTCTTTTTGCATTATGTTTAAGCTCACTGGTCTTAATTTCGGTTTCATGTCTACAAATTTAGTATCTGGTCCTTGGGGCCCAATTTTGCTGCCGTTGTTCTTGCTGACTCTCACTCCTGGTGCCTTCTTTGGGTCCTTGGTAATTTTTCATGGCGAGTTCATAGCTGACTGATTGTAATCTGCAAGCTTCTTGGGAGGCCTGGGCTGAGCGTGCATCCCCTAAGGAGCTTTTGTGGGTGCTTCCTCTTGCTGCCTGAGGATACCACTCTCTGAAGTCACTTTTCTTTTGTTTTTCTTTTTCTTTTATTTTTTTAATGTGGGCCATTTTTAAAAAGCCTTTATTGAATTTGCGACAATATTGCTTCTGTTCTGTTTTTGGTTTTTTGACTCAGTCCAAGGCATGTGGGATCTTAGCTCCCCAAACAGGGATTGAACCCGCACCCCCTCCATCAAAAGGTGAAGTCTTAACCACTGGACCATCATGGAAATCCCTGAAGTCACTTTAAATCAGCATACCTTCCAAAAGTTTCCCAGACTGAGAAGGTGTTGTAAATTCATGTTCAGAGCCAAGCCTGGAGACGGCCACGTTTCCCAGTTCTCTTGTCCCAGGGACCGAATTGGAGGAAGTAGATCTCTTGCAGAGTCCTGGGTCTGGGCAGAGGTCTCAGTTCAGACCTCCCCCTTGTGTCTGCTTCTGGGTTTGGCAGAGGCCCAGGGACAGCTCATGGCTTTAGTGTTCACATGGCCTTGGCCTCCATATAGCACTGTCGCCACATCTGTTAGCATTCCCCACATCTGTTCCTTGCCTCTCTCCCTGCCTTCTTGGCTTCCTCTGCTTCGCCTTTGCATTTAAATTTATCTTTATTGTGTCCAATCCAGCATTTCTGGATGTTTATAGTGGGAGGGTGGTCGGGCACAAGGGTAGAAGGTCTCCCCTCCGTGGGATACTTACTGCTTCCTGGGTGCACAGCAGGCCCTGTTTCTCTAGAGGCCTGGGGGGCACAGTCCTGGACGCAGCCCAAGGACCACCCAGAGGAAGGAAAAGGCCCACGTGCCCTGCATTCTCGTCAGAGGACAGGGTGGATGGGCAAGGAGGGATGGTAGAGGAGTACTGACTGTGAATTTATTGAGTGCCTCCTGTGTGCAAAAGTCCCATGTTAGTGCCTCTCTACTCATATTTCATCCTATTTAAATATGGATTTAAATCCTATTTAATCCTCACATCAACCTTTTGATAGGCTTATTATTTAAGCCTTATATAATCCTCACAACAATCTTTTGTTTAATCCTTCTTATTTAATCCTCACAACAACCTTTTGAAAGGCTCAGAAATGGCAAGGGATGTACCCAAGGTCACACTTGTAGTGGGCAGCCAGGTTGAGAAGCCAGGCCTACACCATTTTCGCTTCTTTAGAAACCAAGGCGCAGGTGGGCCTGGCCATCTGTGATGGGCCGTAGGAGAAGCAGCCTGACCCGTCATGTACTGCCCTGTGCAGCTGGGTCTGAGTGTACATGTGCAAGCTGACAGGGGGCACCCATGAGGGGAGCCTTGAGGGGACATTCCCCCTCGTCCCTTTTCGTGATGGTTGTAGAAACTCAAAAGTGTGCTTTTTAAATGAGGTAGAGAGATGCTGTATTCTCTGGGGGCAGGGGGCTGTGGTGCGGTGGGGGCTGGCAGGACGGCCCAAACCCTGTCTTCTTTAAAGTCAGCGTGTGGAGTCACTGGTGACTCCAGCATGGACTCTTCAGGTTGAGAGGCAGGGGTTGGGGGTGGTGTGGATGGGGCTTGGCCGTGTGGTGCTCACTCTGCAGAAGTCCTGACTGCTCCCGAAACATTCGCCAGCCAGGACTCAGGGGGCCCTGGATCCTCAGGTGTTTTATTATTTTTGAAATCTAGATTATTTCCCAAGGATGACAGCAGCTTTGACACACAAGTCTGGCTCAGACTTTCTCCCCCAGCCCAGCAGTGTCTGCGTACACCTTTGCCTCTGAGCAAGCCACATTTCCTGTCTCCTCCTCGGCACTGCCCCAGACCCCAGGCAGTCTGCTCCTTTGCAGCAGGGTGTCCCCCTCACTGAGAGGGAAGGCTTCAGCAGATGTTGGAGGCAGAGCAGAAGGAAGCTGCCCTCAGCGGATACTGAGACCTGTGCGGTGCTCACCTTGGCTTTCCCAGGCCAGCAGGGGCAGGGTGCTCTGTCTAAGGAGTGGGGCAGGATGCTCTGTCTAAGGAGGGGGTGGCCTGGGGGCTGAGGGGCAGGCTCAGCTGCTGCACAGTAGTGCCCTGAGCTGACTGTAGGTCCACAAAAGCTTTCTGGGCACAGCAGCCTGGATGCTGGGCCTCTGGGCAGAGTTCTGTGGTAGGAGGGCAAATGCCAGGGCAGGGAGCAGAGAGTTTCAGAAAGTGGATCCAGGATACAGATGAGCCTATTTGCAGGGCAGAAATAGAGATGCAGATGGAGAGAATGAACATGTGGATATGGGAAGTGGGAGAGGGGCGGAAAGATTAGGAGACTGGGAATGACGGACGTGCGCTGCCATGAATAAAACAGACAAACAGTGGGAAGCTGCAGTATAGCACAGAGAGCTCAGCTTTGTGCTCTGTGGTGACCTAGAGGGGTGGGATGGGGGTGGTGGGAGGGAGGGTCATGAGGGAGGGATGTATGTATCAGTTCAGTTCAGTCGCTCAGTCGTGTCCAACTCTTTGCAACCCCATGAATCACAGCACGCCAGGCCTCCCTGTCCATCACCAACTCCCGGAGTTTACTCAAACTCATGTCCATCGAGTCAGTGATGCCATTCAGCCATCTCATCCTCTGTCATCCCCTTCTCCTCCTGCCCCAATCCCTCCCAGCATCAGAGTCTTTTCCAATGAGTCAACTCTTTGCATGAGGTGGCCAAAGTACTGGAGTTTCAGCTTCAGCATCAGTCCTTCCAATGAACACCCAGGACTCATCTCCTTTAGGATGGACTGGTTGGATCTCCTTGCAGTCCAAGGGACTCGCAAGAGTCTTCTCCAACACCACAGTTCAAAAGCATGAATTATTTGGAACTCAGCTTTCTTCACAGTCCAACTCTCACATCAATACATGACCACTGGAAAAAACATAGCCTTGACCAGATGGACCTTTGTTGGCAAAGTAATGTCTCTGCTTTTGAATATGCTATTTAGGTTGGTCATAACTTTCCTTCCAAGGAGTAAGCGTCTTTTAATTTCATGGCTGCAATCACCATCTGCAGTGATTTTGGAGCCCAAAATCCACTGTTTCCCCATCTATTTCCCATGAAGTGATGGGACCAGATGCCATGATCTTCGTTTTCTGAATGTTGAGCTTTAAGCCAACTTTTTCACTCTCCTCTTTCACTTTCATCAAGAGGCTCTTTAGCTCCTCTTCAATTTCTGCCATAAGGGTGGTATCATCTGCATATGAGGTTATTGATATTTCTCCCAGCAGTCTTGATTCCAGCTTGTGCTTCTTCCAGCTCAGCGTTTCTCATGATGTACTCTGCATAAAAGTTAAATAAGCAGGGTGACAATATACAGCCTTGACATACTCCTTTCCCAATTTGGAACCAGTCTTTTGTTCCATGTCCAGTTCTAACTGTTGCTTCCTGACCCGCATATAGGTTTCTCAAGAGGCAGGTCAGGCGGTCTGGTATTCCCATCTCTTTCAGAATTTTCCACAGTTTATTGTGATCCACACAGTCAAAGGCTTTGGCATAGTCAATAAAGCAGAAATAGATGTTTTTCTGGAACTCTCTTGCTTTTTCCATGATCCAGCAGATATTGGCAATCTGGTTCCTCTGCCTTTTCTAAAACCAGCTTGAACATCTGGAAGTTCATGGTTCACGTATTGCTGAAGCCTGGCTTGGAGATTTTGAGCGTTACTTTACTAGTGTGTGAGATGAGTGCAATTGTGCGGTAGTTTGAGCATTCTTTGGCATTGCCTTTGTTAGGGATCAGAATGAAAACTGACTTTTTCCAGTCCTGTGGCCACTGCTGAGTTTTCCAAATTTGCTGGCATGTTGAGTGGAGCATTTTCACAGCATCATCTTTCAGGATTTGAAATAGCTCAACTGGAATTCCATCACCTCCACTAGCTTTGTTCGTAGTGATGCTTTCTAAGGCCCACTTGACTTCACGTTCCAGGATGTCTGGCTCTAGGTGAGTGATCACACCATTGTGATTATCTTGGTCGTGAAGATCTTTTTTGTACAGTCCTTCTGTGTATTCTTGCCACCTCTTCTTAATATCTTCTGCTTCTGTTAGGTCCATACCATTTCTGTCCTTTATCGAGCCCATCTTTGCATGAAATGTTCCCTTGGTATCTCTAATTTTCTTGAAGATCAGTGGAGAAATAACTCCAAAAAGAATGAAGGGATGGAACCAAAGCAAAAACAATACCCAGTTGTGGATGTGAGTGGTGATAGAAGCAAGGTCTGATGCTGTAAAGAGCAATATTGCATAGGAACCTGGAATGTTAGGTGCATGAATCAAGGCAAATTGGAAGTGGTCAAACAGGAGATGGCAAGAGTGAATGTCGACATTCTAGGAATCAGTGAATGAAAATGGACTGGTTTGTGTGAATTTAACTCAGATGACCATTATATCTACTACTGTGGGCAGGAATCCCTTAGAAGAAATGGAGTGGCCATCATGGTCAAAAAGAGTCTGAAATGCAGTACTTGGATGCAATCTCAAAAATGACAGAATGATCTCTGTTCATTTCCAAGGCAAACCATTCAATATCACAGGAATCCAAGTCTGTGCCCCAACCAGTAACTCTGAAGAAGCTGAAGTTAAACGGTTCTATGAAGACCTACAAGACCTTTTAGAATTAACACCCAAAAAAGATGTCCTTTTCATTATAGGGGACTGGAATGCAAAAGTAGGAAGTCAAGAAACACCTGGAGTAACAGGCAAATTTGGCCTTGGAATACGGAATGAAGCAGGGCAAAGGCTAATAGAGTTTTGCCAAGAGAATGCACTGGTCATAGCAAGCACCCTCTTCCAACAACACAAGAGAAGACTCTACACATGGACATCACCAGATAGTCAACACCGAAATCAGATTGATTATATTCTTTGCAACCAAAGATGGAGAAGCTCTATACAGTCAGCAAAAACAAGACCAGGAGCTGACTGTGGCTCAGATCATGAACTCCTTATTGTCAAATTCAGACTGAAATTGAAGAAAGTAGGGAAAACCACTAGACCATTCAGGTATGACCTAAATCAAATCCCTTATGATTATAAAGTGGAAGTGAGAAATAGATTTGAGGGACTAGATCTGAAAGATAGAGTGCCTGATGAACTATGTATGGAGGTTCATGAGATTGTAGAGGAGACAGGGATCAAGACCATCCCCATGGAAAAGAAATGCAAAAGAGCAAAATGGCTGTCTGGGGAGACCTTACAAATAGCTGTGAAAAGAAAGAAGCAAGAAGCAAAGGAGGAAAGGAAAGATATAAGCATCTGAATGCAGAGTTCCAAAGAATGGCAAGGAGTGATAAGAAAGCCTTCCTCAGCAATCAATGCAAAGAAATAGAGGAAGACAACAGAACGGATGTATGTATGCATATAGCTAATTCACTTGGTTGTACAACTTTATAAAGCAACTACACCCCAATTTTTCAAAAAGAAGAGAAAATGGACCCTGGGTTCAGGTTGTGGTCCATCGCTTGCCTGTGTGACCTTGGGCAAGTTGCTTGACTTCTCAAAGGCTCACTCTCCTCCCACCTTGTGAGTGAGAGTAACAGCAGTGCCCTCCTCTGTGTTGTTGCTGCTGCCTTTTGCACAAGGCCTGACACATGCTAAGCAGTCAGTTAGTGCTCCCTGTGGTTGGTGTCATTGTGGTCGGTGTTAAGGAATCCTGGAGTCCATGGTGCTGACTTCCATTGGCTCTGGTCTGAGCGTCAGGATGACAGCTCAGACCATAAAGCCCAATAATTCAGAGCACCAATGTAGAAAGTGAGTTGCCAGCCGCTAGTACTGGCGCAGTGACACCCCTCACTCTGGGAGGAGGGCATCTGAAAGGCCAAGTGGGATGAGCAGGTGGTTGAAGGGGGAGAGCCCTCCTGGTAGGTTCTCCAGCGAGCCCGGCAGGTGAGCCAGTCTTCTCCTGCTTCTCACTCAGAGGCAGCTGGTCTACCCTGCCTGCCTCCTGGAGGTCAGGAGACAAGGGTCTTTCCTGGAAGAAAGCTGCAGAGGAGCCTGGGCTGCCAGGGATGAGAATCTGGAGAAAGAGCAGGCATACTAGGACCTCAGAGAGAATTAAGAGAAAGCCACCATGTCTGACATTTGGAGGAGGGTAGATACTTACCCACTAGGCTGCACTGTGCCTGGGACTGGGGTCTGGTCAGGATCTGCAGGCTCAGCCAGCTGCAGAGGTGGGCATTGATCCTGGACTCATGGACTCCAGAGCCCGTTCTCAGCCTGCTTGCTGTGTGTATCCCACTGGAGCTTCAGTGTGTGTCTGCTCAGAGCCTGCTCCTCCAGCCCTCTGTGGCTCTGCATCCCCTACATCACCGCCTGGCATGGGCTTCACAGGGTCAAAAACTGGTCCAAAACCAAGTGGCTGGAGCCCACGCTTGGAGCTTTGTTAGGTGGTACCATGAAATATTTGAGTGGGGGCACAGCAGCCTGATGGGGGAAGGTTTGGGTTAAGTAGTGGAGGGCCTGGGTTCTATTTCCCAGTAGGGCTAAGGGCATGCCTGACCTTGGAGCCAGCCCTGGCCCAGAAGAGGGGCCTTGTGCCCCTGGGCCCTCAGAGTCATGTTCATCGGGTGATGCTGGGAGAAAGCACTTTGCAGGGAAAGCTATGTTTCATCTACTGGATTTCCTTCCTTGCATGACACACGTGATTCCGCTAACCCTTTCTTGATGGCAAGTCCATCTTTCCCTGTTCCTGGGGGTGTGTGGGCCACTTATGCCCCCAAGATCTATGAGGACAGACTCTTGTAGATGGAATACAATACCCCACTCCCACCCAAAGGTGCTCAATCCTAATCACCTTTACATGGCACAAGAGACTTTGCAGATGTAATAAAGTTCAGGATTTGGAGATGAGGTTACATGGCTGGGTCCAGTGTAATCATAAGGCCCCTTGTAAGTAAGGGAGGAAGGCAGGAGTGTCAGAGACAGAAGGGGTGGGATGACAGAAACAGAGGTCAGAGAGAGGCAGAGAGGAGTTGGAAAGTGCTACACGGCCAGCTTTGCAGATGGCAGAAGAAGCACGAGCCAAAGACTGCAGGCGGGCTCTTGACACTGGAAAAGGCAAGGAAGTAGGTTCTCCCTCCGCCCTCCCCACCGCCCCCAGAAGAAACACAGCCGGTGACACTTTGATTTTTCGTATAATGAGACCCATTGTGGACTTCTGACCTCCAGAACTGTAGGATAGCATGTGTTGTTTTAAGCCACTAAGTTGGAGATAATTTGTTACAGTAGCAATGGGAAAACAACTCCAGACACTAAGACCTGAGGGCCTGAAGGAGACGATGAGCACGGGGCCTTCCTGGATCTGCCCCAGAGCCTCTGCCTGGGGCCCTGGACACTGCTGTCTGCATTGGTTTCCACTTCTTCCCTTGCCACGACCGGACACTCTGCTGGTGTGTCTTTGTGAGCATCTTCTATCTTCTCGGTGTTCATTTCCTTCAGAGTTGAGTCCAACAGCCGATCAGGAGCAAACAGAAAAGATAGCAGGCCCCTGAGGGAAGATCAGGCCTCACTGACGGGGAATGGAGCCCCCTTTTCCTACCAAGTCATAACTGTGAGCTTTGTGACAACAGTTTCTCTCCATTTGGCTGCACTTCATCAACAATTTCTGGCCTTATATCAGTGTTCCAGAGGGCAGAGCTCCCAGAAGGCTGAGTGCCAGCCAAAAATGGGTTCCATGTGCTCTCAGGGAACACAGGACAGCTCACTCCACTCTCTGGCCTTTAGAGAAAGCCAGTACAGGAGTGGAATCTGAGTTTTTATCAGAAACGCCTTTGGCTTTGGTGTACTCAGAGAGCAAGCCCTAAAGACGGCATCCGATTGGCAGCTGGCTTTGTTAGAGGAACTGGCAGGCTGTGGTGATAGACAGGGGGTGGGAGGGGGGTCCATCAGCTTTGGTGTTTTGCTTTTTTCTAAGGCCTTAGGAATCTTCCATGACTAGGCCAGCCTTTGCTCCTAGCGGGGGCCTCCTCCCAGAACCTGATTGATCCACACATTCCTTGACATTTTAGAAACTTGAAAAAACAAATCAGCTCTTTATCTAAAGAAAAATTTAGCACAGACAATTAACCTTGGGATATGGGCATTTCACGGAGAAGGCAATGGCACCCCACTCCAATACTCTTGCCTGGAAAATCCCATGGATGGAGGAGCCTGGTGGGCTGCAGTCCATGGGGTTGCGAAGAGTCGGACACGACTGAGCGACTTCCCTTTCACTTTTTCACTTTCATGCATTGGAGAAGGAAATGGCAACCCACTCCAGTGTTCCTGCCTGGAGAATCCCAGGGACAGGGGAGCCTGGTGGGCTGCCATCTATGGTGTCGCACAGAGTCGGACACGACTGAAGCGACTTAACAGCAGCAGCAGCAGCATGGGCATTTCAAGGCTGTTATAAAGGAGAGTGAGGCAAAGACAGAAAGGCAGATGGACCAAGACAGTGGTGCTTACCTCCCCAGAACTGACATGAAGCTGGTAGCTGGGTCTTGAGTGGTTTCTCTGCACTGGGGCCTCAGTTTCCCCACCTGCTACCCAGGTGGTTCCCCATGCACCCAGCCACTGACTTCTACCTCATACTGCCAGTTGATTCTAAGCCTGAGTATTGCCACAGGCCTGTGTTTTACATGACTTTACAGTGAGGAGGTCTTGCTTCATTCAGAAACAAGGAGAAAATATTTCATGAATGATTTCAAGAAATTCTCCTAGAAACTAAGAATTCCCTGAAGGTGGTTAACAGACAGTTCTCAGAATTTGCAAAGAGATAGTCACTTTTCCAGGTGCTTCCAGACTAGGGTGTGGCAGAGAGATGTCAGACCTTTAAGAGGAATGCCAGGCGGCGGGACTCCTACCTCAGTCCCTCCCCACCCCACCCCTTCCTGAGGGCACTGCCAGAGGACTTCTGTTGGCCTGGCCTCCACTGCTGGCTGCAGGGCTTAGGCTCTTGGAGCCACGGTTAGTTAACTCTGGAGTTTGAGCCCACAGAGAAAGTTTGATTTTCTGCAGCAGGTAGTAAACTGTCCCCACACACTAGACCAACTCCCTGAGCCCTGAAAGTGTTGTAATAAAACCACTACCTTCCCTCCCCAACAACCATCGCCAACTCAAATGAAAATGATTCCTTTGTAGAGTTGCTGATTACAAAATTCAGCTAAGTTTCTTGACACCAAGTGTTTCTTACTGATTAAAGGACCTGCTTGGCTTTCCAGCCTGGAGTGTTCTGTTCTAAAGAGTTCATGGTCATGGCCTTTGGAGTGTGAAAGAACTGAGATTTAAACCCAGTTCTGTCTCTTTCTCCCATGTGAGCTTCTCACTTCTCTTGTTCTCCAGAAGGGGAGACTGGTGTCCTCCTCATGGACCTATTAGGCTTGAAGCTGCCATGTATGGAGTGCCTGCATGTGTGTGCACGCTCGGTGGTGTCCGGCTCTTTGTGACCCCATAGACTGTAGCCCTCCAGGTTTCTCTGTCCATGGGATTTTCCAGGCAAGAATACTGGAGCCGGTTGCCATGTCCTACTCCAGGGAATCTTCTCGACCCAGGGATTCAACCCACGTCTCTTATATCTCCTACATTGGCAGATGGGTTCTTTACCACTAGCGCCACCTGGGAAGCCCAGGTGGGAAGCCTGCACTAGGGCATAATAGTCACAGCAATCATGGTGGGTGTGTGTGTGTGTTGGGGACATCACTGTTCCTATCTTAGAGACAGATTATAGACTCAAAGAAGCTAAGTGACTTATCCAGGGTTACAACTTATAAGTGGCAAAGCTGGAACTTGATCCCAGAAATCGACTCAAATGTCTGCGTTCTTGACCACTGAGTTCATGCTCACCAAGTGCCCAGGAGGCCTTGTACTTAGTAGGTGCTCATGCAGGTGAGTGAATAGAGAAAGAGCTGTGTGCATGTCTGCAAACCTGACCTGAGAAGTCCTATCACAGGCGTGAAACCGTGGCTTCTGTGACCTTGGCATGATGGCAGGCACACGGTGCCCTTGGGGATTGTTCCAGGGTGAGGCTGGGCAGGAGAAGGCCCTCTGGGATGCCTGAGCTGTCTCGTCCTCTTCCTCCTGGGTGAGCATCACTGGAGCTCGAGTCCAGATCCCAGATCCTGGAGGCGGGCACAGAGGTGCTTAGATTTAAGGGGTAAGTTCAAAGCAGAAAGGAAGCTCTCTTAAAAATGAAGGGCAGTGTGAGTGTCGGGGCCAAGGGAGGATGGTTGAGAATTCCTAGTAAAACTTTACAGCTTCCGCATTTCCCCTCCTCTAAATCTTCCCATGAAAACCGTGCGTCTGGGGGGGCCGTCTCGGCTGAGTGAGGGCAGGAGCCACCCATTAGCCCAGCTAGGGAGGGCTTTCCGGCTTCATTAGTGCTGCCCGTGGTCTGGTGGACAGTGGCATGCTAAGTGGGTGCCCGCTACGGCCCAGAGGTGAGGAGAAACAGCTACAGACGCCCGCGGCAGCCGGGTGGTGCCCACGCTGCCCTCCAGCCCTGCCGGGCCGCATCTGTGCAGAGGAAGCTCAGCTGTTGTCCCTTTTATGCGTATTGACTTAGTGGAGTGCAAACATGTTAAAAGTTCACTTTCTCCTTTATGGAAGTCTATAAAAAGGCTCTTAAACTGGAGTCCTAGGGCTTCAGCGAGACACACGTAGGCTCGGGCCCTGGGGAGGGCAAGGTCCATCCCTCTGCCTCCAGCATGGGGTGTGATCCCCTCAGCACGAAGCCTGAAAGCCCTGGTTTAGCCAGCATGGCTGCGGTGGACGCGTGACAGTGGGCAGAGAGGTCCCGACTCAGGGGCTGCCTGAGGCCTGTGGGCGGTCTGAGCCCAATGCCTGGCAATTGTTCAGTGACTTATAGACAAGTGAACGAAGGCTCTGGGGCTCATGCCAAGCGCCCAGCCACCGTTGCCCTGTCCTGCTCCCTGTGCCTCGGCATGGGCCACAGCTAGGGCTTGGGGCAGGAGCGCCTCCTGCTCGCAGGTACATACAGTGGCATGTCCGCCTGACACCTGCTGCCCCTTTGCACCCTGCTGACCTGACCCTGCAGAGGGCCGCACTCCCTGCAGGGGGCTGGCAGCACAGCTCGGGCCTTCCTCCATTGTCTGCCCCCATGGTCCACTGAGCTGATCCCTCCAGGAACTCGTAGGCCTGGTGGGCTGTGGCAGCCCCCCTGGCCAGGAGGGGTCTTCGCAGATAAGGCTGGGCTTTCCTGAGAGGAAGAAACATTCAGAGCTACGTGAAAGGCCAGAAGGGAACTGGCACTTTTGGGAAAGAGCAAGCATTCCTCTGGGTGCAAATCTAGTCAAAGCACAGAGGGTCAGATGGAAATCCGCACCTGAGGGGAGGCTGGCTGTGCAGTTGGAGCTGGTTGTGCCCCTCTGCCTTGCTTGATTGAGCTCTTAAGTCCATTTTGTCTTGAGTAAAATGGAGATATGTCACTAACTGGAGCATGTTTGGAAGGTGGGGGTTAAATGTAATACAAGTATGAGGCATGCAGCAGTGCATGGATTTTACTGTTTCCACCATCACAATTATCAGTCCCTGTCCCTGTCATTATTGGCAGTATAGAAACATTTGCTGGTGGAAGTGCCTCGGCCACGGTTGTCGCTCCACACACTAAATGGTATGAAAAGCTTGGGGTGTTGCTCGGAAGCACTCCGTGGACTGATGTTCTAGAACAGAGCTGCCCGATACAGTGGCTACTGAGTACTTACAAGGTGACCAGTGAAAACAAGGAGCTGAATTCTTAATTTTATTGTGTTTTAATGAATTTAAATTTAAATAACCACATGTAGCTAATGGCATAGCTACATTGGATGGCACAGTTTTAGAAGGTTCCCCCCAAACTGGGCATTGCCCAGCTCCTCTCTGTGCTGTGATAATACAAGATGGGGAAGGGCTTGCCAATGACACCAGCCCCTCAGCCATACACAGTGCTGGGTTACAATTGACCATGGTATTGATAACCACGTGGCCACGTTCCTTTGAAGCTGGCCGCATGGAGATGAGCTGGCTACTGTCAAACACTGACCCTAGCCAGAGTTTGGATTCTAGCCATGACAGCCACGAGGCTTCTGACCTTTATGGGAACCAGAGCAATAGAAAGAAGCAGCTCATTTTGATGGAGCATCTGTCCCTGACACTGGGCTGCCAACTCCATTTTAACAGATGAGACCACCCCTGGAAGAGGCAGGGTGACCTGTCGGGACTTCATCCCCTAGCGGTTCCTCAGACCACAGAGATAAAGACGAGCCAGGTTTTGCACTGACTGAGGAGACACCAAAGTACAGAGGCTCAAGGTCTCAGGCTGCAGAGTGGAGCTTTCCTGGCCAGGCAAGGCATGGTTTCCCATCAACAGCTGTGGGGATGCAGGCTCAGAGGGTCAGGGGGACCAGCCCAAGACCCCACAGGGAGGTGGACAGCCACTGGCAGCAGGATGGAGATCAGGGGCTAGGTCTCTGAGCCCACTTCTCCCATGCCCCCCTCCCCGGTCCCCCCGCAACTCTGCTTCCACTTCCTGCGGCCACCCTCAGCCCCTGAATGGACAGGCCCCACCCCGGGGCGCATCCTCATGCACTGGAGGGTGGGCGGGGCCCAGAGTGGGGTGGTCCTGCCTCCAGGGGGCGCGGTGTTTGGTGGGGTGGGGGGCTGACAGCTGACAGCCTTAATGGGCACATTGTCCCCTCACTGCAGAGAGCGCCGCCCGGCCACTTCCTCACACGCCGCGCGCTGGATGAGCTCATGTCTGAGGCCGCGGGCGGCGCGGGGCGGCCGAGCTGGGCTGCAGGGAGGCCCGGCGGCCGCGAAGCCCGAGCGGCTGGGGCGGCAGAGTCGTGAAGCGGAACGTTGTAATGAGCGACGCCGGCTGGATTTATGGGGCTGCGCACGTGCGCCTGGCCTTCCTGCGAGGGCCTCGCCTGGGAACAAAAACAAGCCCTGGCCCAGGCACGGCGCGACTGGGTCTTAACAAGAGCCCACTAATTACTGGAAGGCCTCGGCCAGGTCCCCGGCCTGCAGAGGAGCAGAGTCGGTGCTGCTTCCTGTGTCAGCGTAGGCTTCGCTGGAGCCGGTCTCTTCCCAGGAGGACGTCCAAGGCCAGCCTCTCCCTGGCTCTATGGCCTCGTGGAAGGGGCTGATTCCACCCGCCCCCATCCTCAGTTTTCCTCATCTGTGAAATGGGATAACGCACCTTATGAGGCCATTGTGGGGCGTTCTAGAAGGAGCAAGAGTTGACTTGAGAGGGACTTACTCCTGGTTTTGAATCCTGTTCAGCCAGGTTCCTACTGTGTGGCCTGGCCAAGTCACTGCACCTCTCTGGTGCAAGTTGCCTCACCTAGAGTGTGGGGATAGGCTTGTTCACTGTCAGGGTCATTGGGAAGGTCTGCCAAGAGGACGCATGCAGGCTCCTTGGTGTTCCTAGCATTCATACTGCTGCCGCTTCTCCGTGCATGATCACATCCCTGGTTGTGGTGTTAGTGCGGTTTCCCCTGAGCGTGGAGGTGGCAGACAGGGTCTTGAGCGGCTGGCATCAGGTGATCCTGCCCTGCGCCCTGGTGGTCTGAGCAGCTCAGGGTCGGACCCACGTCCTGTCCAGGGCATTTGGAGACTCACCAGGGCCAACAAGCGCCATGAGCTTGTGATCACAGCCTCTCTCTGCTGGTGGGGAGCCTGATGGGACCAGGATCCAGGCCTTGGACTGAGCTGCAGCCTGTTGTCCTGTCCCGGGGCTGGGGCTGTGAGAGGCTTCCTGACTCAGGCATGTATGTCGGGGTCATCAGGAAATGCTGCCCATGGCCCACCCAGGACACCTGCCCAGGTTAATACCCTTGCCTGTGAAAGGTGTGACCTCAGCCTCACTGGCACACAGGCCAGGGCTCTCGGCCGCCGTCACACAGAGGTTTCTCCTGCACACATTTCCCGCTGCTGTCCCTGTCTATTGATACTGTGGATTTAGCATCTAGCCAGAAAGTTTCCATGTCCACACCCTTTTCAAATCAAGATCCAGGGAAGTGGAAACAGCAGATACCACGAGATCCAGGCTGCCGTTAGCTGTGCGGCCGGCTGGCTGGTGTCAGCCGAAGTCTGGTGCCAACATCAGACTTGACTCTGAAGCCTCTCTGTGCACACACGGAGCCAGAGACCCAGTAGGGTGTTGCTCCAGAACCGGAGCTCCAGGAGTGGGCGTATGCACCTGCGTCTTCCTCCTTCTTCCCCTCTGAGTCAGGCACTCTGACTGCTGGCTTGCTTCTGAGGGTCCCAGCAGGCTCGGCTTGACCGTGATTTGTGCAACCCTGAGAGAGAGTCCCTCTTCCCTTCTTCTTCCCTGGGGTGAGGCACTGAGGATGCCACAGGGCACTCAGGGAGGGTGGGGTCTTCTTTGCTTGCTCACTGCTGTACATCAGAGCTGAGGGCGGTGCTCGGCCCAGAGGGCTCCGGGGGTGTGTGTGAATGAACAGTACTTGCTGTCTGATGGGGAGATGGCCGTCAGCGCCAGACAGCTGTCCAGCAGGTACAGTGCTGTCACTGGTGGGTGTGCAGGCTACACCAAGGAAGGACACCCAGCCGGACGATGGGGTCAGGAGGGCTTCCTGGAGGAGGTGGAAGGGCAAGAGAAGAGACCCAAAAGGTCAAGCAGGGTTACACAAAGGCAGCAGTCATGTGTTCGGGGCCGAGGAACTGACACATGCCAAGTCTTGCAAGCAAGATATGACTGGCCTGACACAGAGTCAGGACAGGTATAAAGAGGGGCGGAGGTGGAAGGTGAAGCTGGAGAGAACAACCAGCCTTCCTCCATTCTCAGGCCTTTATCGACTTCGAAGACAGCTTTTAAAACTTCCATGGATGGTCTCATATCCTTAACCATTTTATAAATGGAGACATCGACCATCACCTCAGGTGTGTTAGGATTGAACCCTCTGTGTGTATGCAAGTCTTGCATGCTGGAAAGGGCCAAGTGATGGGGTATGGTGATGGTTTCGGGGTGCTGCCCTCTGAGTAGCCCTGGGGTTACTGGGGACACTTGAGGCAGAGGAGGGTTCAGCTGAGGGGCCCCTGGAAAGTGAGGCTCCCTGGGGGTCACCTCAATGGATGCTGTCTGCATCCTCCAGGTGTTAGGGTCTGCTCATAATGAAATCCTGGAGGGGCCATCAGTGGCTGTTGGCAAGCATGTCGTAAGTACTTGGCTGAGCCTAAGTTCCCTGAAGTTGGTCCAGCCTTTGCCCAAGGTGGCATCTCGTTACAGAAGCTGTGTGGCAAGACCAAGTAAGTAAGTGGCTTCTCTTCTGGGGCTCGGAGGCTGTCTCAAGGTGGGAATCCGTAGCTCAGACCTGAGGGGCCCTAATGAGGAGCTGCCAGGGTTCAATTAGGCGCGCGGCCCCAGCTCTGCAGTCTTTGACTGACAGCTCATTACCCTGCTGCCATTTTGGGGCAGTGGAATTTAATCTCCCAGATGGGAAGCAAATCAATTTGCCCATCGGCCACAGCTGAGCCTCCTTGAACTCAACTCTAATTTATTCTCCTAAGCTTAGGAAGCTTTGTCGTTTCAAGGTACAGAAATATCAGGTTTCCCAGCCAGCCTGGGCATGGTGTGCATAGGTGAACATGTCGAGAAGGTCAGGCCTGGAGCCCAACCTCCTGTTGGTTGGTGGGGACTGTGCCATCAGCCTGGCTAGGAGGAGACCAGGGTTCTTGCCCGGGAGGCCAGGCTCATCTGTGGGAAGGTTGTATATGGAAATTGAGGGCCATGTGACATCCCAGGTCATTGGGATCAAGGTCGCCTGCCCAAGAACTCAGCCTGGAAGGGACTCCTGCCAGCAAGGCACATGTGACCGGCTCACCTGGGCCGCCTGCATCCTGGGGCCACGTTCTTCTGTGTTGGGGTCGTGGCTCTGGTTTCCTAGATTTAGACACAAGAAGATTCAGAGGGTGTCGTCCTGGGACTCTGAGCTTTCTGCCCTCCCTAGTGAAAAGTGAAAATGTTAGTCACTCAGTTGTGTCCGACTCTTTGCGACCCCACCAGGCTCCTCCATCCATGGGATTCTCCAGGCAAGAATAGTGGACTGGGTAGTCATTCCCTTCTCCAGGGACTCTTCCTGACCCAGGGATCAAACCCAGGTCCCAGCAGATTCTTTACCATTTGCGCCACCAGGAAAGCCTCCAAAGTGTCATCATAAACCCACAGTGCACACAGGGACCTTTACCTTGTAATACCAGGTCTGTGCTCAGGACTCAGGTGGCCTCTCGCCAGTGATGACATTACCTGTGGCATGTGCGCCAGGACATGTGACGGTGCCCCCTCTGCTGTGGGTGCTGGGCCCCAGTGGGCTCTGGCAAGCAGTGGGTGCCCCTTCTAAGCATGCTCAAGGGAGAGTTAGCAGAAGAAGCACATTCAAAGGGTGAAACAGGCCAGGGAGGGCTTTGCTGAGCAGGAAGGTAAGCTGTCTTATAGAGCAGAGAGTCCTGGCTGATTCTGTTCAAGGTGGATGTTTCTCTGCTTGTCCCTTGATTTTGCCCCCTCTGACACACAGGGCCTGGAGTCTCCTGCCTTAGGTGAGTGAAAGTGAGCACATGCACGTGTGTGGGAGGGTGTGTGCATACACGTGTGAGCATGGGTGTGAGTGAACATGTGCGTGATGGTGGGTCACTTGAGTGGGAGCAGGGGAGTGAGGGGAAAGTGCCCTCTATGGAGAGAGAGTTTCTGAGATTCTTTCTCTGAGTTTGACAAAGGCGCCCGGCTGGGTTGGTTTTCAGGGGTCAGGGAAAGGCCAGTCTATTTACACACCTTTGCTGAGGAGCATGGAGGGGCGGTGATGGGGGCCGGGATTAATGAGCAGTTTTATTGCCTTGCCTGTCAGGAGGGTCATGCGATATTATTTTGATATCGGGGCCCCCAGAAGCAAACACAACGGGCCAGGTTATAAATGGGAGAAAAGCCAAAGAAAAGGCGGCCTCACCCTTTGCCATTGAGTGTTTCCCTTTCTTCTCGGCCAGGGTTGGCCTGGGACCCTCCTCCCACCCCCAGTGCCTTCAGGTGGATCGCTTCGAGGCGGCACTGAGGCCAGCTCCCAAGATAACACCGGTCAGTGGCGCCTGGCCATGAAAATTAAACACCATGGTTGCTAAAGAATAAATGGGCCATGCCATCCCCCAGCCACCGTGGCCTCTGATGAGAGCTGGACCACTCAGGGTGACTGAGGATACAGCCTGCATGACACAGAAGGAAACAAGGGGGCTACCAGCACCCTGAATCGACTGGTCCAGGCTACTACCGTCTCCAGGAAGGCCAGACTCAACAACAGACCAGCCGTGGGGCCTCAGGGTTTTGAGGGATGTGATGGAGTGAGAGAGGGCAATTACTGCGCATCTCTTATTCCCATCCCTTCCCTTTCCTTTTTCTCTTCTTTCCTTCTTGCCTTTTTTTCTCTGTCAGGGCTAACTGTATCTAGGACCAAACACAGTCACCTGACCCAGGTAAACACACCCATGGATGGACAGCTCCACATGCTGGGGGCAGGGATGGGGCAGAGCTAGGGCTGGCGTGGCTGCCTGGCTGTGAGCAGGCCGCAGACCCGGACCTCCCAGCACAGGGACACGACGAGCTTCCCTGGCTGGGACAGAGATGCCTGTGTGCCGTCCGGCCGCTCGTCCCTGTCTCCTGGCTGTCTTGGCTTAGAGGATTCCAACCTTCCCCACACAGCCTGGCTGTAGGTTGTCTGCTCCCAGAAAGTCTCCCTGAGCACTGTGAGCCCGTGGGTGCAGCTCCCCCTGCCAAGCCCCTGCCCATACAGTGGCTAAGTCTGTGGGTCACCCACACTGCTGGGCAGAGGCAGCGTCTCACCTGTCCTTGCAGGAGGCCCTGGCCTGAGCCTCATTCAGAGTAAGCGCCCCGTGAGTCCTTGAAGCCCACTGCGCATGTGTGCTATGTGCTCAGTCATGTCTGACTCTCTGCGACCCCGTGGACTGTAGCCTGCCAGGCTCCTCTGTCCATGGGATTCTCCAGGCAAGAATCCTGGAATGGGTTGCCATTTCCTACTCAAGGGGATCTTCCTGACCCAAGGAATGAACCTGAGTCTATCGCATCTTCCTGCACTGGCTGGCAGATTCCTTACCACTGTGCCACCTGGGAAGCCACTGGATTGTTTTAAATACGTGTTTCTGTTTGCCTATCATCCGGGTTCTGGGTATACCCCCAGGCCAGCTGCATAGGACCTAGAAGTTGAATAGGCAAGAAGCCATGTCTCACTGGAGTAAAATTTGGGAGTGCATACCATAGGAGGGGCCAGTCCCCAGGGCAGAGGGGATGGGAAGAACTCCATCTATAGACATAGACAGTTGAGTTCAAACCCCATTCCACACTGATAGCTTGGGGGATACACTTCACCTCTCTGTTGTAATTTTTTCATCTATAAAATAGGGAGGGTATGATCAACCTCCTAGGCTTGCCATGAGAAGTAGATGAAATGATGGATATAGAGGACCAGTACACACACGTGTCCACATGCACACGCACACACACACACTCACACAGTAGTTGTCAGTGTGGTCCCAGTTGGAGCCATGGCACTGTGTTAGATCTCAGATGTCATTTAAGGAAGCTCATAGGCTTTCTGACGAAATCGTCTGGATTATTCGGGGCAGAGCCCAGCTGCCGAGGGCAAAGGTTGCTCCTCAGAAGTAAGCAGGAGGGGGTGTTGTCTGCCCAGCTGCCGGCACAGGCTGCGTTGCCGGCTGCATCCTGAGGTCGGGCTGGGGCTCAGGCGTGGTGGCCGTGGGGTGAGTGGCTCCCTCCCTGCTCACTGCAAGCCTGCCTCCAACACAGCTCACAGCACCAGGGAGATGGGGACAGCCCTTACCTCTGCAGAGGCTGCAGGTTTCTCCCTTCCCAGAATAATCTCACTTCTGGTAAATTTTACTAACTGCAGACTTTTCATTTGAGGTCTGTGTACGTTTCAAGTGGTTCCTTGCACTCATACCATTTTTTTTTTAAGTAATGAGCTGTTTTCTTTTTTCCCTGTAAACATGAGGCCGACATCAGAGAACAGTTTTTGATCTCAGTTTTGAAAACAGACAGGGTGGTTTAGAGACGATGGGGATCCCAGGCGAGGGGTTGGCGTGCTTTCCCTCAGTGTCACTGAAAAGAATTTCTTCAGTGAGCCCACATTTCAGGGGCACAACACACTCTGGATTATCGAAAGTTTAGAAACACTTAGGTGATTATGGTAAATAATTCACACAAATCCTGACGAATGCAGTCTATTCTTTTGTGCACAATCGAAGAGCAGAAACCTGCAGCGCTCTCCTCTCTTGGCTTCCCATCCTTTGAGTGACATCTAGTGGACGATCTCTGATAAACACAGGACTGGGTTTTAAGGTGTTCCTTTTCCAGGGCGAAGGAAATGCCATTTACCTAGAAACTACTTAAACCTCTGTTCCATCTGTGTTTCAGTCTCTGAGTTGAAAATGGCACCAAGGCCAAGTGGCCTCTCTTTGTTGCTGATTAGTGTGCCATCTTGGGCCTTGTCTTGGTGGTCAGCATTTCTGTGTTTAAATCTGGTTATCACGAATTACCAGTGTGATCACAAGGTACTCAATCTCTCCCAGTCTGTGTTCTCAGCTGTAAACTGGCTCTAACAAAAGGACCTGCCCTTCAGGGCTGTCACAAGGGCAGAATGGATGATACCTGTAAGAGACTCAACACAGTGCCTGGCACACAGCAAATAACCAGCTCCTAGAAGCCAGCGTCCACATCACAGGTGTCATCTGCACAGACAACACTCTTGGGTGAATGGATACTCAGTATGGTTTGTCCAGGAAGACGTGTGCAGATATTACTGATGGAGTGATATCATTTTTAAGATGCATCTTCTTTTTTTCTTATTGTTTTAAAATTTTTTATATTGGACTATAGTTGACTAACAATGTTATGTTTCAGGTGTACAGCAAAATGATTCAGTTATACATGTATTTATTCTTTTTCATTGTTTTCCCATTTAGGTTATTAGAGCATACTGAATAGTTCCCTGTGCTATATAATAGGTCTTTCTTGATTATCTGTTTTATATATGGTAGTATGTATATGTTAATCCGACGATGTATCTTTAAAAAAAAAAAACCTTTCTTTTTGCCAAAATATAATTAATAAGTAGGAATATGTGATCTAGACACAGTAAAGATCTTGGGGGGAAAATGTAAGTCTTAATAACACCTTATGTTTAGGAAAATTTCAAAAAATCTTTCAGGTTTGAGTGAGAAGTGTTGTAGTTGCTTTTTCATTGAAAAGGCTGGTTGTGTGATGGCTTAGGAATTCTATTTTTATTTCATTAGGCACAGTTTGGAAAGGAAAAATGATCCTTTACATTCATCCAAGATATGCAGCGTGCTATGTATTTCCTCCTGGGTAAAGTCTGCTTTAGAATCAGGCACGTTTCTTTTCTAAAGTGACAAAAGCAGTCTTCTGTGCCTTTTAGGCAAATTTAGATTAAGGTGAATGTACCTTCTGAAGCATAGAGTGTCTGCATTTTGCTAACAAGTTGAGATAGCCAGAGTTTCGCTACTCTAGTGTGGCAGGGATCATCCCTAAACACCCACAGCTGTAAAAGCTGACAGCATGATGGGGGCCTTGGTGACAGCACCTTCCTTGCCTTTGGAAAGCTCCCAGTAACAGGGACCCCATCCTGTAGGAAACAGCATGGCCCGGGTTGAGGGCTGAAGGCTTCTGTCACTCCATCTGGCAAGTAAGTGGCCCAGGGGCTCTGGGTCCAGCCATGAGTCAGAGAGATGGTAAGGAGGGAGGAGGTGGCAGGAGAAAGCGGAGCTCAGAGTCTAGAGATCCAGGCTGGAAGACCAGCCTGCCACCTGCCACCCACATGGCTGTTGGAACATCTGCTTTCTCATCCATGAAATGGGATCGCACCCTTGCCCGGTGTCATGGGATGAAAGACTTTATACGAACTCCCCCCCTAGAGACCATCAGGGTCTGAGGCTGCTCTCCCTACCCCAGGGTGCAGTGACCACTGTAATATTTCTCAGGGGTGGGCTGCCCCACCCAGGGTCCCCCATTCCTGTGATGAGAGAAACCGACTTAGGACTCAGGGCACAGTAAGTTGGAACACACCAGTCAGAACAGTTTAACATTTTACTAAATCAATTCACACAAATTCCAAATTGCAAATATAATTAAGGACAACAGATTCTGTTCTGCCTTTTAAATCTTTCATTTTTCAAATCCAACATTAAGACAAAAAGTAAACAAAAATTAAGTCTGCTGCAAATTCATGATTTTTCTTCTTGAGGGGAGGAAAAAAGGAACATTATAGTAAAAAGAACGCCACTGGGTGTACAATAAAGCACCACGACACACGGTTACAAAACGGGCTTCCTGCGCTCTGCCCCACGTAGAAGACTGCTCTCCCCACTGCTCTGCATCAGGCAGGATTCCATTAAAATAAAACTATAAAATCTCCTAGGTTACACTAAAGTCAGACACGGTCTGGAACAGTGCTTAACAACAGTAATGTCAACTATCAGTGCTAACGTAAAAACATTTTAGAAGGTCAAACACAATTAAACTGGAAACCAAAACCTTATTTTCCCTAGATGAGCAAAACTGGGGGGAAAAAAAAATGAAAGGGTTCCCGCCTCCCACTAGGAGTGGAGGGGATTTCTTTTTTTCTTTTCTTTCTTTCAAATTGGAGGCGGGGGCATGGTGCGGGCTGGCCTGCAGTTCCTCAGCCTAGTTGGCATCCAGCTTGGCCATTTCCTGCACGTATATGCCTATACTCTCACTGTCGAAAAGCACAAAATACACCGTTTTGATGGAGGAGGACATTGTGGACACGAAATAACTGGAGATGGCCTTCAGGATCAGCTGAGCTGCCGTCTGCTTCGGAAAACCGTTCCTGTGAGAGAGAGAACGAGGGCTCAGTAACTACGGGGCCACGGCGGCCACCGGTCCACCCTCCCCAGCCACCTCCTCCCTCCAGGAGCTCCTCGAGTTCCCTGTGCCATGGTGGCCTGGTGCTGTGTTGGGGTTCACGAGCGGCCCTCAACCTCTGGCTGCTAGGACACAGGTGTGAGAGCCCAGGGCCACCAGGCAGGGGAAGGATGAAGCGGCGGCAAACTGTGTCCTGCAGGAAAATACGCTGTGTGCTCCAACAGGGGGCGTGCCATGATGCTTTCTGAGAGGCAGTTAGCAAGGCGACAGGTCTGTGTTTCGTGGCGTGTGGGGCGTGTGCTATCTCTTGTGGGCGGTGTGAACACTCACGGTTCTCTTCCCAGCATCACTGGGACTAGCATGGGGCTTGAGATACAGCCCAGGCTCCCAAAGGCTCCCCCGGGGGCTCAGTCTCAGGGGTAATGGAGGCTGGAGCTTCTCCAGGAAGCACCAGCCTCTGTCTTGTCCACGGTAAAGGGTTGCACCCTCCCCATGGGCCTTCCGATTTCATGGGTGCCGAATATCCTCCTCCCAGTACACACCAGCTTGGACACCCCATAGGCCTGAGTGTCAGGGAGCTGTGTAAGGGAACAGCCCTGGGACAAGTAGGCTCTTCATCCCAAGGGACAGCATCCAAGTCTCCACGCCAAACTGACATGAATTCACATACAATTCCATTTAAAGTAAATGTCACGTGGCTCAGAACTCAGGCAAGAATCTGAAAGGCAGGACTAACAGGATAAGCACTCTGCTCCGTGTGTGCCCGGGGCCGTTCCTGGGCAACATTGCAGGTGCGGACCCACAGGATCCAGGACTGTGACTAGGCTTAGTATAGGGCAGATAATGGCCCTGGATTCAGGCTCTTACTGACCCATCTACAGTTCAGGATACTGAGGGCAAGAGTGAGGGGCTGGAATCCACGGGGATTTCTTTGTTCATCTGCAGGTCTACTGTCTTCCATCCGACCTGACCTTGGAGTGTGAAGTGTGGGGCCAACTTGATTTTGCTTCGAATGGTGTGCCTGCTGCCCGGCGAGAGGCTTTCAAATGTGTCAGGTACAGGATTTCTCCCTGGCTCATTCGCTAAGCGCTGTGAGATGTGCACCACCTTAGCTTCTTTTGGAGTCGCACTTAATCTCGTCAGCACTCAGAGCCTTTCAGGGCCGAGGAGAAAGCCATTCTTGCAACTTGCTTTCAATCAAACAGGGCTTCACTCAGCTTGATAATGGACCCCTACTAACTCCTGAATGCTTCAGAAGTGAAGTTCACTCTTAGATGACACGGGCATCACCCCAGACCTGTTCCCAGTCTGTGCAGAGGAGCCTGCAGGCTGTATGTAGTAGGTGCACCCCAGAGTTGGGGCTCCCTCACAGGTTCCCCCGCCCCAAGCACAGGGCACTCCTGGCGGCAGCCAGCATACACGAGCCTGTAACCAGACCAGGGTCAGAAGCTGAGGGAGAGCTGCAGAGGTGTTCTGGCCAGGATGGTGCTCCGGACAGGCAGCCTCCACCTGAGGACCCCCTGGGGGCTCTGTGCACCAGCAGAGTTGGGGTGACCAACAGGCGGCCTGGGGTGGAGGGTGGTGGGAACAGTGCAGGAAGTTTCTCATCCCCACTCCCGGACCTGCAGGCTCAGCCTGGCAAGAAGCTGTTCTCACAAGCCTGGCTCAGCTGCCTTGACTCTCCTCACGGGAGTCAAGAAGCACAGAGGCCATGCTGTCCAGGATAAGACGCAGGCTGGAATGACTGCACGAAGTAAAGCTGACCTTCTATTTTGGCGCTTCTCTCTGGTGAGTGTGCTGTGGGGCACCCAGCTCACACCCTGGAGGGGCTACCCTTCCTTCCCCACCCCCAACTCTTGAAAGGGGGACCAGGCCCACTTTGGGTGCAAGCGTGCAGGCACAGGGTCCCAGGGTCACCCGAATAAGGGCCCCCTTGAAGCATCTCACCAAGAGCAAATGTTTATTTTCCTGCTGTAAATACAGATGCTGTCCGGAGAACTCATCAATTAAAACGATCCCACTTGTTCTGATCCTGATGAGAAAAGCATGAGAAGGGGCAGGAGTGGGGTCGCGGGGTGGTGGTGGGGGGCAGCAGCAGGACCGCAGAGCTCCACCCACCGCTGGGGGCAGCCTGCACTCAGGCCAGAAACTCCAGGGCCTTCTGACCAGGCAGAGCTCGGCCTGTACACACCACCTGGCTAGGTAGGGGCCGGGCAGCACTGGGAGGTGTTACCTCTGCACTGGAAGCCCAAGACCAGGCTCCACAAGCCCCAGACACCCTACTAACGATGCCCTCCTGGGTGTCCTTGCCTGCATAGGTGAGCTGGGCCGAGGTGAGGGACTCTGTCGTGTGGCCTGATGGTCACAGCTCACCTCCTCTGGCATGTGCCCCACTGGAGCTGGCTCTGGGCAGGGCTTCGTGAGCTGCCCTCGTGCCACTCTGACGCTGCTCTGCCCGAGCCAGGGGAGATGGTGTGGTACAGAGACGTGGCGGGGCCTCTCTGGGGCGCCCTCACCAGGCCAGCCACTGCACCTGTTGTGCCCAGCACTTTCTGACACAGACCTTCTCCCCCAGCTTCCCATTCCTCTGCCCTGGAGGATGTGTGACTCTGACTGAAGGGATATTAGTCCCTGTTCCTCTCAGTCAACAGTTCTCCACTTTAGCTTCTATCAGGATTATGGAAGGGTGGCCAACATGCAGTTTTCTGGGCTCCAGCCAGGAAGTCTGATGAGGTGAGCCCAGGGACCATGCTCTGAGAGCCACTGTTCTACACACAGTCAGGGTAGACTTGATAATCTGAACTTGTACTGTGGGCCCAGAGGTTAAGAACCTACAAGTGGGGAGGTCATAGAGCTACAGTGCCCAGGCCTGTATGCCCCACTGTTAAGGGAGCACAGGCTGATCTGGCTTGTCCTGCAAGGTTGCTGTTGGGTGACTATGAACATGATCTGTTTCCAGGAGACCTCTTGCTGACAAACGCAGACCTGTGTCCGAGGCAGTCACAGCCTGAAGAAGAAACTCAGCCATGGGACTGTGGTCACTCTGGACCACACAGGCCACCAGGAAGGAATGGAGGTGGCAGCAGCTTTCCTCTTGTCTTCAGGTACGGCCTCAAAACAATTTCTAGTAGGCACACTTAGAAGTATTTGTAATGGAATGGAATGTGTAAGACGCAGCAGCCTGGAGCCCCACAGGACTTGAGTCTGGGCCCTGGCTCTGTGCCTTGTTTCCCCACCTGGTGAAATAAGGCGGGTAATCAAGTATTTATTACCTGGAGAGGCTGTGCACATTGAACAAGACACTACACAGAGCCCTCAATCAATAGTGTCACCTATAAAGTGGGAACAGGGTCTTTCTAAAGGTACACATGGTGGGAAATGGCCTCCCAGGCCCTGTGACAGCTGGGATTGGGTGACTGCTGCTGTCTCTGCTGACAAAGTTGTAGTCAAGGCACCCAGAGGGCCGCCGTCCAGGCCTGCAGCATCCAGTTCTCGTGGAGGGCCGTCAGCCGTTGACTGCTGTGGTGTGGGCAGGGGCTCCATCGCCCTCCTGGTGCAGCTCCGACCAGTTTAGAGAGAGGTGCTCACCTCTGTGTGTCTCACTCATCTCTTGGCTTAGTGGCTGGCTGGCTGGGCTCCCTCGTGGGTGGAATAACCGCTGCCTCTCTGCTTGGCTGGGTCTTCCTCTCCAGTCACTCTGTTCTACCACTGCCGCGCTGTGTCTGCCTCCTGGCTGAGACCAGTTGCCACCGCTTCTAGAGTGAGGGTGGACACGGGCTCCCACTCCAGTCAGATCCCAGTCTGAATCGTGCCGACCTCTCTCAGCACAAGCTTCCTCCACTAGGAAGCAGGTTCCGCGTGGTGCTGACGATGGGGATGCAGGTGGGCTTTCCCGAGAGCTGGGAGCCCCCCATGTTCCATGTGGCCCCTCAGTGTCTTAAGGTGCTTTGTGAGAAAGGGCTTCCCACCCCTCAGAGGGTTTATCTTCCACTTTGACCTTTTTTATTGCCTTGACCAGACTAAGAAGGTGTCTAAGCTTCCCTGAAGTCACTCCAGTTGTGTCTGAGGCCTCAGTCTCCATGACTGTTGCAAGTGGACCCCATGGGCTACCTCCGTGTGGTGCCCTCCCAGGTCACCTGCTCGGTGATGGCTGGGGGCTGTCTGTACACACTGGTTTCCTGTCCACTGTCCCATCTGGATGGCAGAGATTCGGGTTCACAGAAGAGGGTTTCCTGCCTCCAGCTGGGCTGAGCCCCTCTTCATTTAGGGCTTTGCCAAGCGTCCCTGCTTCCAGTGAGCTTGGCCTCCAGGCCTGGTAAGGCAGGCCTGCAGGCCAGGGGCAGTGCTGAGGAGGCTGACCAGGGACCCAGAGATTCCTGTGGGGAGAGGCTGTGTCTTGGGAGCTGGAGAGCCCAGGTGGATTTTCTGGAGGGCAAAGACTAGAGGCCCAAGCCTGAAGGCTAAGAACAAAAGTGGCTTCTAGATGGACTCTGGTCTTCACGGACCAGGCCACCTGTTTAGTTGTCTCGGCTGTTTGGAAGATGGCAGGTAGCTTGCGTGATGCGGGCAGAGTGTCTGTCGCCCCATGTGGACCCCGTCTGCTGGGAGTAGGTCTACTTCACACTGTGCTCCTGGGCCTTCCTGTGCTCTATCTGGCTTTGAATAACTCTCCAACCAGAGACAACTCTATCCAGAGGTAAAGACCAGGCTCTCAGGGTCTGAGCTGAGAGCAGTAGGTTACAAGAGGGTGAAGCTAAAATTCAGAAGGCATTGGCATCCAACGCAATGCCTCCAAAGCCAGAGAGAGGCCAGGGCAACAAAACCCCCCAAGAGGCCTCTTACCTTCTCTTCAGGGCTCATGTAAGTAATTCTCCCCAATAGAGTTTGTCTCTTCTTTGTATTTGTCTTCTAAGGCCCATGCCCAGGGAGCAGGGAGGCTGATGCTGTGGCTGGGCAGGTCAGGGAATTCCAAGCAGTGTTTCCAAGGTTGTCTAAAATCTCCCACAGAGAGTGTGCAAGGAGTGGTGTGATCCTCTGGCAAGGCTGACCAGAGGGGACACTAGGTGGGGGTTCCATGTGCCTAATATCAAGAGCACTGAAGCCAAGGGCCTTGGATGAAATGCTGGCTCTGCAAGTACATGCTGTGTGACCTCTGGTGAGTGACTTAACCGCTCTAAGCTTCCCCTTTGCCTTTGAGTTGAATTAACAGTGCTGCTCACCTTGTGGGATTGCTGTGAGGATACTGCAGATAGGAGGTTTAGCACCACTCCTGAAACTCAATGAACAGCCATAAATGGTAGTTTGAAGAAAACAAACTGGCTTTCCTTTTTAGGCTCATAAATCTAAGGAGAGTTTAATCAAAGCCCCACACTAGCTGTTCCCCAAGTGCTGCCCCTCTGGAGAGGGGTCGTCCCCTAATGTCAAACAGAGCAGAGGGAGTCGGGGGGAATCCATAAATACTGTGAGCAGGATGCCCAAGGACAGGAGGGCCAGAGGCGGTTTCCCGAGCCCAGGGCTACACTGTGGGTCTCATTTGCCTTCAGTGGGCTCTAGGATTGGCTCCTACTCTTAGGGGCTGGAGGAAGGCAGTGCAGGGGTGTGGTCAGCCTCCACATGCCCGTGACACCGGGCCTTGGCTGAGAGAAAGTGATCCCACAGCCCTTCACCAACATGTTTGCATTTATATTGTTTTCATTCCAGCATGACTTTTATGCTGGAGACACTGGATGCCACAAACAAGCTGTTTTATTTCCCCTCCTAAACCCCACTGTGATTTACTGGCCGGCTCTGGTGTAATCCCATTCTCTGCTCATGAAAGGGAGGGCAGCTGTTTACACGGCTCTGTGGGGCAAGGTCTGCCCCACAGATGTGGGGCCAGGCGGCAATGCACATGTGCTTGTCTTTGGCATTCTGCCCTCTTAAAAGCTTTCAACTGATTATTTTTTAAAACATTTTACTCCGTGAAAAATGTAAATAAGTTTGTAATAACAGATGCTCTTTTTATGGGCATGACTTCTATGCTTCAATTAAAAATTTCCCAATAGTCATATGAAGGAGCGTGAAATTATTACCTCCAATAAAGACTCCTCTATTGCTTCTCTCCTCGGAAGCACCTTTCATCAGAGTAGATCAAAGTGCATCCGAAACGCTAATTAACTGTGCCTTAGAACCGTCTGTGAGGAAGGGCAGTCCCTTAGCCTCACTAGCTGATAAGGCAGGCCAGGGACAGAGAGGGTGATTCACTTCCCAAAGGTCACACAGCCATGCCAAATAACAGAATTTCTGTGGGAGGATGGGAAAGTGGGAGAAGCAGGAAGCTGGCTAATTATGCTCAGATCCAAGAGCACGTTGTAAAAAAAAAAAAAAACTTGCAAGGGCTCTGGGACTGAGTAGGGTCAGTCCCTGGGGAAATTCACTGCTGGGTGCTTGCTGACTGCTTTATGGAGGGTGCGTGTCTGCCGGGTGCTCTTAGAACCAGCCGAAAGGGCTGTTAGATGCTCTAGCTCGGTCAGCTTTGCTTTCTTTTCAATGTGTATTTACATGGTATTGGCTTTTAAAATGATGGTCAAGTTTTGCTTCTGGCAGAAGAGAACAGAATGAAGACGTATGGCAACTAGAAAGACAGACGACAATCCAAAACACCAACGGCGTGCGTTCTGGACGTACCTGCACTTGGAGGTGATGGGGCCAGAGCACGGGGCAGGGTGGGCACGGGGACTCGAGGCTGGGGCGGCGTGCATGTTCCCTTGTCCTCTGTGCAGGGTCCAGCCTCCCACACACCAGCTTCGCTAGTAAGCCCCAGAAGAGAGCCCGCTTCTGCCCTTGTGCCCCCTCCCACTGCCCAGAACTGCAGGGCCCGAGGGGAGGTGTGGCACCCATAGCTCAGCTCCAGGAGGGGGACGCTTCTTCTGTCCTTGCTGGAGAGGGACGGGGAGAGGCAGAGGCTCCGGGGAACAGTCTTCCCGTATCAGGCCCTCTGGTGTGACTACTGTGACCCTGGCACACGGTGCCTGTCTGCCTACAGGCAAGGCCTTCTGCGTATAGTGGCTAAGCTCCGCTCAAGCAGACATCCCAGGACCGCTCTGGCATGTGGGCTGTGGGCCCCTCAGTGATGGCACTGTTCAGGGAAGCAGCATTACAAGGTCTGCACAAGGGTACAACCAGCCAAGTCCACTCTCTGTCCTCCTCGTGGGTTTGGAAGGGGAATGTTTGAGAAGAGCAGCTTTCTATGTGCACAAAGAACGGTTCTGGCCCAGGAGGACAGTGTAGCTGGCCGCGTCACGGGGCGTCAGTGTGCTGGACCCATGCTATACTGCACAGCCCACCTTCCTCAGGTGTTGGGAGGCACTGATGGCAGAGACCCTGCAAGGCTCTCCGTGTGCGCAGGATGCCCCAGGGACCGACACCTGCCGACACAGTGCCCTGTGCTGTAGCAGCTCTGAAGGCCACTTTCCACTTGCTACTGTGCCCTGTCCAGAGGGTGAGGCTTCTAGAGGCCTGAGGCTCAGACCCTGGGGAGGGAGGAGCCTGGAGATGTGACGGGCAGTGAGACACAGCCTCAGAGGCAGCCATCCCACCTTCTTCATGGCAGAGTTCTCAAAGCATGCTCTTTTCAGAGAGCACCTTAATGTCTGAGCGGTCCTGAGATGCTGCATGATGAAGGGGACGATCACGTTTCTTTTACAGGGTAGGGGGTTAGAGCCAAAGGCGGGGTTCGTCTGCCTGCTATCACTCGGCTGGTTAGCCAGGCCCAAGCCCGAGTGCAGTGCTGCTGACAGGCAGGGACCTTACGGGCTATGTGCTGACATCTGGGGTGTACCACCTGGGGTCAGGGGGGGTTGTGGTTGGGGGCTTGTGGCTGAGTCCTACCTGCCCCATTAGAGGTTCAACAACTCCACCCTTCCAGGGCTGCCCCTCTGGGTTGTGTGTGTGTCTCAGGGGCAGTTGTACTGTTCCCCACAACCTCTGTAAGTCTCCCTGGGGAGATTTCAGGGCTGGGAAGAGGGGTCAGCCGTTTCACGTACCTGCCCAGTCAGATCCACCTCATGCGCAGGGCAGTGAAACACAGGTAGAGAGGAGGGTGGAGAACACTCGGGAATCCCACAGGGAAGGGGCTTTGCCTAGCGAGCGCTGGACGCAGCCTCAGCTGAGCGTGTGCACGGAGCTCTCTGCCAGTGTGGCCCACACGCCCCGGGGAGGGCGCCACATGCCCTTACCTGCCGCTACCGATGGAGGGAAAGGCAATGGACTTCAGCTTCTTGTCATCCGCCAGCGCCAAGCAGTTCTTCACCGTCTTCTCCAGAAGTTCCTCACACTTGTCTGCACCCCAGATGGGACTGTTACAGTGGATCACAAACTTGGCGGGCAGGCCATGGCCTGCGCTGACAGCAGCTGCAGGGGACGAGCGAGGAGCAGTGAGTGGGGTTCCCACACAAAGCGCAAGGACCACTCTCCAGCACATCCCCCCAGACGCGTGGCCCCAGAGCCGCCTCCCTCTAAGGGGGACGTCCACCCCCACACCTGGGAAGCCGGCGTTAGGATGCATCACCATCAGGAACTTTAGCCAAGGTCACAGTAAACACTCTCCCTACCCTCCCAGAAGGCAGAGCGTTAACCATCTAACTTGACCAAATGTGTCAGAATGTTTGTAGCCTCCAATTAATTGCCTTCTGGGGTCTCCAACCGCCTTTCCCTCAAGTGGATTCATGTGCATTTAATTATGATGTATCTATAAATCTCTCAGACATGGTTCAGAATAAACCTATTGGGAAAGTAAATAGCATGTCTGCTGTTCTAGTCTTCTCCCTGACCAACCCATCCTGCTGGTTTTGACAGAATTAATTGGACTGTGTTTTTAGGATGGAACCGTTTCCCATCTTACTCTCTTCCTCTCCTAGGAGAAGCCTCTCTCCAGCTAAAGACAGTGGTCTGGGTCTGCTCCCACCAGGAAATGTGACAGGTCAGCCCCTGGCTCCCAGGGCATGTACCAGGGTTCCCATCCCAAAAGCTGCAGCGCAAAGAAGGTGGTTCTAGAACCAAGGTGTCTGATGAATGCTGCCTGCCAGATTTCTGTACAGGAGCACACTCACGTCTCCATCCACCGTTCCACTAAGACACCCAAACCTTTTTGATCAAATGTTCCCTAAACCCAATTTGTGAAGAACACCCAAGTGCTATCCAGGGGTCTTGGTTGTTACTGGGTCTGCTATTTGACTAGCAGAATCCAGAGAAGAGGGATTTGTGAGAAGTGTCTCATGCAGTAGCAACAGTCTGAACCCAAAGTCACAGGTCTGACTTTGAGTCCTGGCTCTGCTGACTGGTTCAAGAACTGCGGGCTTGACTGACACCATGGGACTTAATTCACAGGTCTGCCCACATGAGAAGTAACTGCTAAACCATGCTTGGAAAAGATAAAACCTCTGTTAGCAGTGATTATCTATTTCCTTCATACTTAAAAATATTTTAAAACATTTTCTAAAATAGATCTTAGAATAAAGATCAAAATGTGTTCGCATTTTTGGAAACAAGCAAACATACCTTTAGTTGTGCTAAGTCTAATGGGTTGGCACCAGCTGTGGCTCCTCTGTCACCAGCTACGATGGTATGTAGCAGCATCAGGGCCCCCCTCTCATCACACCTCCTGCTGAGGGCCACCAAACGGGCTTGAACTGAAGTACCAATGGGAAGGACGCCGGGCTAGCACAGAGAGGCGCCAGGAGGGGACTGAGGAAAGGCCAGGAGCCCCTGGCTGGGTGCTTTATGCTGTGCGTGTCCTCCCTGTTCAGTGTGGGCAGTTCCAAGGGCAACTTCCTGCAAGAGCTTGGTAACTGTGCCCCAACAAACTCTCTTCAGTGCCTTGCCCTTTGCAGGCAAAACTGAAATGAACTGGCAGAGCAGAGGTCAAATGCAATGCCACCCTCTTATTACCGCTCATGTGCAGGCACTGAGGAAGGAGGCGTAAGGCCTGGGGGACCCTCAGAGAAGGCTGTGTGGGTGTGACCTAGGAACCATTGATGCCCATACTTAATTAAGATTCATTTTAAAAATCATAAATAGGATGTGGAATGGGCACTGGGGAACCATCTAGTAAGAAGAGGAAACGAGCCCAGAGAGAAAGGAAGGGAATGGTCTGTTCTCACACAGCTGGTGGGTGAGTCAGCCTTGCCCCCTGTCCTGACTCTCAGGTGCTCAGGAAACCCTGTGTCCACCTAAAATCCCCCGGTCCAGGCTGGCAGCAGGGAGCAGTGCCCTGCCTTGAGTTCTCAGCAGTAATTCTCCTCATCTCACACTTCATTTTCTTACCCCTCTTATCAGGAAAGGTATAATTGGCAAATGAGAGATGTGTATTTATATTACTCCCATTAAAAACACAGATGGCTGAATGGAAATGATTCATTTGCATCTCTCATCAGCAATTTTGCAGATGGCTCAGTATCACTATAATTCTCAGCTCTCAGATTTGCCAAGTTTGGCTTCTGTAACTGCTTAAAATTTGAGGACTAGACATCAAACATTTAGAAGCTATTTTAAGTAATAAGGAAAAAACTTTAGAAAGGCAATTTTCACAACCCTTAACTCTCCTGACAATTAGTGTGTGATAAAAAGTCTACCAGGCTTTCTTCTGCCTCCATCTCGGAGACACCCATACACCTCTGAATTCTAATCTGTCCTGTAAAATGGTTTCCGTGATACAGCATGTACCACTCCCAGATAAGCAGGGTGCTGCCCCTCCTCACCTCCAGCTACTTCCAAGGGCCCGTTCTTTTTCCGGAGTTCCAGGACAGCTTCCACAAACTCCTTGCCACCCTTCTTCTCTAGCGTGTTTCCTAGACAAGAACAGGGCGAGGTCAGATCGCCATCCCCGGGTCCCAGGGCACACACAGACACTTAGCATGTCAGATGATTACATACTAAAAATGATCTGACCAGCTAAATTCCCAGGCAGCTGCAAGATAGGAACAAAGCTGTGGCTGAGTCAGAAAAGTGAAACTGAGAAGAGATGCACTATCAGCCAGTCACCACTCTGCACGGCTGGTCACTGGGCCACCTCTGCTGCCCCTTTATGTGGGGGTGATGGGGTGACCCTGGATGTGCCAGAGATGTGAAGGCGACGCCTGTTCTCTGCAAGCATGCCTGTCTCGCATGCTTTCCACCAGCGTGAGAAACCAGATGGTGCTGGCTTCCAAGGCTGATGCCTCCCCCTGGATTTTCTTCCCTGTCTCTGGGAGAACCCCCAAATAAGGAGGTTTTAGAGGAAGCATAGCAGGCCCCCATCAGGCAGCTAGCTCTCCTCTTGGCAGCAGGCCCAGAAGAAAGCATTCAGATTTGGCCACCTTTGGGCTAGCCCTACTACCACGCTTAGTTTCTATTTTGCAGCTTTGGTGTCATGTGTGAATTAAAAAAAAAAAAAAAAAAAATGGCCTCAGACAGTATTTCCTTAATCACACTAATGACTCAGAATCGTTTTAGGTAAAGGAGGGCAACATCAGAAACAGAGCTTAAAGATGAACTTAAAGCTTGGAAAGAAGGATGTCTGTTCAGGACCAGATTTTAAAAATCAAATGGGATTTGGGGAGCACTTCTTCTTAAATTAGGGTACTTACTAAGTAATCAATTCCTCCTATGAAAGCCAAGTTCCCAAATATGATTATCGACACCTGTAATAAGGTCTGTGGGTTAAATGTCTCACTAGGGAGAAGCACTCAGAATCATCCTTTTAAGTTTGGCCAGCATGGGGCCTCGGTCTTCCCTAAGCTCTGCTTCCTCAGCTGTGCACATTTTAAAGTACATTCCTCGCAAGAGGATAAAATACTCCCCTTAAGATTCACCGTTTGTCATGGAAAATTCCAGGTGCCCCCGGCATATTCTGTTATGGGTCAGTCAGGGTGCACTGGGATGCACCAGCCCAGATTCTCTTTGGATTCACCCTGGAATGACTAGGTCTGATTATCTTAGAGAAACCTGCCTCATTAGCATGTTATTGTGGAGGGGTGAAGTAAACCCAGGAAGTGTCTAGAAGGAAAAGCAGATGGCCTGGGCACTGTCACAAATAAGTCAGCACAAGGGCTACTGGCAAGCACCACCTATAAGCCGCCCACTCTACGAAGTCTGGGGGCCTGAATGGTTGTGAGCAGCAGGCCATCATCCATGAGGAGCTCTCAGCTAGGGGAAGGCCTGGCTTTCAGACAGAGATTAATGTGGGATCCCTGAGGTGGGATCCAGTGCCCCTCCTCGTTAGCCCGCAATGCCCACAAGCCTTCACCTGTGCTGGAAAGCAGTGAAGTGGGCTTTAAATGGCAGAGGCGTGCAGAGGTAAAACACATCCGCCCGCTTCAGAGACTTTCACTGACAGCGGCAACGGCCTCTGGTGTTTGTGACAAAGTTCAGCATCCAGGACAGTGCCCAGTGGGCTTAGGGGAGCAGGCTTGGGCCTCATGGCTCAGCTTCAACCACCGGGAAGTGCAGAGTTTGAGGCTACAACCCAGGTGAGTGAGGCCCAGTTACAGGATCACCCGAAACATCCATGCAACTGAGAGAAATGAATCTGAAGTCTAAAGTCGCTGGATCCCAAACACTGCTGACCATCTACACCTGGTCTGGCCTTCCCTCCTCATCCATCCTCCAGCTTGAGGGATGAATACGAACATGCTCTAGGCAGGACTATTTCAGGACGCATTCTCTAGTCTTCCTACTCTTTACGAGGAATGGGAAATTTGGAAGGTAATATCAGTGCTGTATTGATACTACTGACACCTTTCTGAAATAGAAAATTTAAGAAAATGGGCTGATTTATAATTAAAGGTGTTTTATCTTAGGAAGAGTGTTTACTTTAAAATTTTTACTTATAATTAAATCTTGCTTTAATTAGAAGTGAAATTTGCACGTTAAATTACACTTAATGCATTTCCCAAACTTAAAAATTGAATCCTAGATTGCAGGCAATCAACCCGGTCAGGACTTGACTCCTACACACACATATGTATGCACATGTTCATGTAGACACACGTGTACTTTTTAACAAGAAACAGGCCCATTTCAACTGTATTGTCAACACTCTTAATGTAAGACTCTTGCTTTTTAGGCTTAACTTCAGGGTTAATCATAAAGCAATTGGCTTATTTGCCCCCAAGCATAAACATGTGTTACTCCCATGAGAACAAGAACATTATTTCATGCTTAGAAAGCAGGCATAAGTATCAGTGTTCAAAACAGCCTAAGCAAAAATTTAGGCTTGGACAAATGTCAGGCTCAGCCTGTGGTCTATTTCACTGTTAGAAAGAACTTTTTGATGGGTAAAAGTTAATCACTGGGGCTAAGCATTCCTGCACTCGCATTCCTTCTTCCAGCAGTCTCGGGACTCGGGAATTCACACCAAATATGAGAAGTGGAGTGATTACATCCTCGCTTCCTCTTTTCCCCTCTCACACATCAAAGTGGGAGCTGGAACCAATTGAGACCATGTGTGAATCTGGTTGACCATTATTTTGGTATTGTAAGAGATCTGGGTTCAGTTCTAGTTTGGACTGGTTCAGAGAAAAAGCACAGAGGTGGGCTTTGGAAGCCCTGAGTTCTAGTCCTGGTACAGTCTTGCTCCTTGGCCAGTCAGGTTGTCTGGACCTGTTTTGATAGTGTCTGGGAGTGACGTGCCAGGTAGCCTTGGCAGAGCTCTCAGACCCAGGTTAATTACATGTCACTGAGGCTACTCTTCCCTGCCCTGTGCACATGAGTGAGTTAAGGGCATGTGTGTCAGAGAGAAAAGCACTAGCCCTGTCATTATTCCAAGGAGACCAGTTCCATTCATGGTTTATGAAGGACTGAGCTCTTGTGGGGTGGGGACAGTTGGCTCTGCCTGTTACCCCTGCTGGCCCCTGCTGGCCTCAAAACCTCCAGCTCCACCTCCTGGTGTGGCTAATCCTGAGGAAAGACTTCCCAAGAAGCAGCAGGCTGGCCCTTCCTTTCTCTCCCCTGGGCAAGATTTTTTTGCCCAGCAAGTTTCATAATTTCCATTTCACCCAAAGTCTGGGACGGCAGGATGAACCCAGGCTTTAGCCAATCCTGGCTGAAAAGATAAGCCCTTAGCTGTTTGTTTATTTATTTTCCTCCAAATCAGTACTTCCCTCCCATCAAGTTCTCACTTGGTTAAGAAAGGAAGTATCTTTCGCTTAAGCTGCCTGACTTAGGAGCTCTTAAACTCCTCCAAAATCTTGAGAAAGGGGAGTTTATTTTAATTGCCTACAGCCTGATTTCATTTGGGCCTAGCAGGTTTGGCAAATCCTGACTTTCCATCCAGTTTGTCTTTCCATCCTTATCCAAAATCCAAAATGCCCAGGAGAGCAATCAGCCCAAATCCCAGTGGCTGGGGCTGACTGTGAACAGCGGGCTTTGTGACTGACACTGAGCAGAGTTGGATAGCTACAGATTGCTAAACTGCTGTGCTGCTAGTGTCTGGGACACTCATGCAGATCCCTACAGCCTCATCCTTCAAGATGACTTCACTTCTGTCCTTAATAGAAACGTAGCCAATTCTCTTTGGAAGCTGGTGTTGGAGTCTACACTCAGAAATGCTGCTCTCAGGATCAGCACGCTTACGTAAGAGTCATACGTGCACCTGAGAGCAAGACGACAACAGCGAGCCCCTCTCACGAGCCAGACGTGAGGCGCGGTGCTTCGCTTACGTGACTTAACGTGATTCAACACAGTTCTCATTGTTCACACTATTATGGACAGGGAAACCGAGGCACTGAGGAGGAGTCAGGTGACTTGCCGAGGCCCCAAATCTGGGAGATGGTAAGGTTAGGATTCAGGATCCTACCTCCTACCTAGCTCCAAACCTGCGCTGTTTTGCCATCACTCCCCGATGCCCTCACACCCACATTACAGAAGCCCCTCAACACATTGGTACAGCAGGGCACTGTCTATGCCAGTCTGCTCACTCTGCCTTGCCCCACCCACAGCTACTTAGGGCCAGATGCCAGCTACTTAGTGCCAGATGCCACCATGTGGGTCAGCTGCTGGGGAGAGGAAGGGGCTCTCTGGGTCCAGGAGAGTGTTTCTCAAGAGTGTCTAGAAACACAAAATCAGAATGAGGGGACCTTCGTGCACTTAAGGTCTGAGAACACGAGAGTGGGAGAGGGTTGTCAAGTTCCCCCAGCGTGCACTTAAAGTTGAAGGCCACTGTCAGGAACGAGTGTGCTTCTGACACAGACCTGTGAACAGGCGTTGCTGCGTGTCTGGTCCATAGAAGGGCACAGAAGCGGTCATGGATGCCACGCAGCGCATTGGGCTGCATCCCCCTGGCAGCTTAAAGCTGTGCCTCAGGAAGCAAGTGAGGACATGATGTTGCTGAACCAGTTTCCAAACCAGAAGTGGGCCCAGCTGGGAGCGGCATGATGTAACCTGGCTGACAGTTAGCTGTACTTCTCGCATTCACGACCCGGGGACGGGAGACCCGGGGAAGGTCAGGACAGCTGGAAGTGTGAAATGAATGCAGCCCTGCATAGCTGTCAAAGGATCAAGCTGTCTGCGGCGGCCGACTGACCATGCACACACACACTCGGCAGCACCCGGCTAGGCATTACCTACTTCACCACCGGTGTAGAAGTCAGTGTTTGTCGGGTGAACGACAGCATCACTGTCGATCGAGGCAATGTCAGCCTGTACAACTTGCAACTATAACAGGTAAACAAATGTATATCAACTGTGTTGGACCGAGACCCACGCACAGGCACATTTACTAAGGCCCCAGTGGCAGGGCTGGCCTACCTGGTCGATTCCAACATACGAGCCAAAGGGCAGTCAGTCCACGAGGTGTGCGCACGTGTGGGTGGGGGTGAGCGGAGGAGGGGAGGGATATCAAATGTGACATGTTTAAATTAAACATTTGAATGACAGGTCCAAAAAAAGAGAAACACACACGAGATCATTTCCAAAGGTTAAAAGAAAGAACAACGAATGCCCCGTTTCACTTCGCAAAAGCCTGTAAGACTGGCACCCCACTGAGAAGGCTACTAAAACATGGCATCTGGTTTTTTTTAAATGTGGACTATCAGGCCGACCAAAACAACAAGTTTCTCCATTTTCTCGGCAGCAGTCACCGTTTAGGGTTTGATTTTTATTCCTGTGAAGTTCATCATTTTGTCTACCTTCAAGGGACATTTCTTGAAAACGGAGAAAACAGTATAGGTGTGCACAGAGGAATTTTTATTCTTTATTCTTCCCCTTAGATGTGTAAAAATATTTTTCTAGGCCTACCTCTTATTCTAATCTTGTTTTTATGTATATTGTGAATAGATGAATCCTCACCTTTTCTAGCTTGTGGGCACTTTTTTTTTTCCCCCTAAAAAAAGAAAGTATCTGTTTAAGGCAGTTGGAAAACAAGTTCAAGCAGGGCATTTTTGAGTCCCAGTTTTCACGTCTTCAGCCCATTACTGCACCCAGTTTGTGTGGGTCGGGCCTGGGCTCTGGCATGGGTGTCTCTCCCGGTAAAGAAATCTGCTATCTTACAAAGGTGGCCAAAAATGAGAGCTAAAGGCACACAAAACATACCTAAGTCAGTATCAGATATACGGCTGCCTTGGTGGGCACCTGCTGCCCCCGCAAGGCTCACAGCTAAGGAGATAGAAGCCTTCATTGTGCCCTGAGCCGACGGCTCCTCTCTGCAAAGGTGAGACCACAGAGTGGGACTCCTGAGGGCTACCTCTCAGCTTGTCCTGAACTGTCCACCCTCCTGGACAGGGACTCCACAGCTCTGGCATAGTTTTCCTCTGGAGGAACTCACTCAGAAAGAGAATGAGTGCCTTCTCTCTAATATCATCTCAAGCCAAATAATTCATGAAGGTGGCACCCAGTCATATACTGTTTTCAGTTGTAGGAAAAGTTGAAGTGGCAGTACGTGGTAAATTTGGGGGAATCCAATTTGCTGGTGGATGAAAGACACCTAATAATATCCTGATGTGCAGCTTAACCGTCTCCCTTCTCAAGTGTTTTCATGCTTTGTTTAACTGTCATTTCTAATTAAGGCTTAAATGGAGAAACTCATTTTGTAGTGACCTGAGATGTTTCAATTCTTAAAAAAAAAAAACAAAAAAACAAAAAACACAGTTTTAAAAAATCCCCCCCAAAGTAACCAGCAGTCAGTGTGATCATTATGGAAGAGAATTTAGATGGCAATATATTTATAATCAAGGGGAAAGCAGCCAATAGGGCTTAACAAAACATAATCACATCATTCCCAGTTGGAAGGGCTTAGAGTAAGTAGACATTCAGTGTCTACTCTCAAATATTAATCTCGGTTTTGGGAATTTAGTTTGACCATCTGTAATTTGAGAAGATGAAGAGCCTAAATTCTGGATTCCATAACTTTTCAACTGACAGCTGATGGTGCCAAACCCCATCCCCAATTACCTAGGTCATCTTTAAGGTCAATGTCAGCATTGGTAGGATTGATTATGGCCTCCACCTCAAAGCCGGCTAAATTACTGATTTCACTGTGAATAAGGTTCAGCTGAAAAGAAAAGCATGAGGTGGGAAATAACAGGACAGCTGGGAAGTCACAGAGATGGGAGCCTTGGGATATAGATGAAGGGCAGGGGATACTCCAGGTGCACTGGGCACAAAGGGGAAGAGGGACTCTGGCTAAAATGAATCCGTTTCAAACAAAAGACTCAAATGCCACTCAGGATGCTAAAAAGAAGCAAGCTAGGCTGAGGGTCTAGAACCTGTTTGGTGATGCCTGGGGCCAAAGGGAAGCCTAAGCCAAGTCAGACTGAGGGGGTCTACCTTCGTTTAAAAGGTGGGTGCCAAGATCTGGGTGCCAAGGTACAGCAGCTGTCAGGACCCAGAGTCAACTCCTCAGGGCTGGGTAGGGTCAGGGGGTATATGGAGCCATCCTCATTTTTGAGCAATGGGATGCTGCAGAAGTCCTAGCTGGTCTGGGCAAACCCCTAGCAGCTCTGCCATTCTCTTCCAAGCGGCCATGGGTTTCTCAGGCTCTTCATGTCACTGTGAACACTGGCTAAGTGGCTCCCGTGCCCTGCTCGGGGGTGGTGAGGAGCAAGAATGGTCTGTTATTTAGTAATATCTAATTTTATATGCCTGTTAGCTATGTGATGCTGAAGATCTGACCAAACCCAGGAAGAAACACAGTAGTTCTCCATCAAGACAGTATGTCTTTTAAACTGGGTTCACTTGTTGGTGAGGCTACTCTGAGGCACAATGGGTAGAGTGTTTTCCTTGAGTGACTTTTATGAATATCCCACCAGCCGAGTCCTTGTAAAGCGCCACTGCATGTCCTGCCTCCCCGCTGCTATTCTGGTGCCACAGCAACCCTCACTCTGAGAGGAATCTACGTTCTAGACTGGCTGTCAGAGGTGCAGGGGGATTGAGCTGACCCAGGACTCCCCTTCCTGCTCTCAGGCCCAAGGGCCTGCAGCGGAGTGCTCACTCTCTCCCAGGGAAGATGGCTGTTCTTCAGTGACAGAAATTCCGACCAGCTGCACAGAGAGCCATGCCCAAGCGGCCCCCAGAGGAGCTGCTGACCAAGACAAACTGCAAGCCTGGCTCGGGGAGCTGACCACACCCCCTGGGCCCAGGTGGGGCAGGCGTTCACCCCCCAGGAAAGGGCCGTGTGCGGACACTCGGCCGGGATGCTCCTGGCCACAAGCTCCAAGTGACTGAATTTCTGGGGCCAGACCATTTTGTGCAAACAAAACTAAACAAACAAACCAAACCCTGGCATTCTATAAGCTATAGAAATATTGCCCCCCATTTCTGATTCCCAGAAGCAATAAGCAGATTCTCAAAACAGGGACCTGCTTAGACTAAAAGTTGTGGAAATGAACTGGTCTTATGGCCAGGGAAGGACCCTGGCTAGACCTCACCACAGTGAAGGGAGGCCCATCTTTAGTTAGGGCTCAAAGGGAGAAGAAGCCCAAGTTCTCTCCACTTACACTTTCTGCGGTGTGATTCTCAGCACTGCAGGGTGATCGGGGGCCCTGATGTTCCTGCAGCTGGAGGATGCCCACTGAGGCAACCTCACATACTGACCCACTCAGAAGCATATGTGGGCCCTGGTGCCAGGACAGAGGCACAGAAGGGGATGGCATCGGGGCGAGGATACTCATGGTTGTGCTCAAGGGGAAGGGGTGTGGGTGGGGTGTGATCTCAGAGTAAGGCAAGTGAAGCTTCAGGACAAGGCAAAGGGTTTGATTATGTATCATGTACGTATTGCATATGACATCAAGCAAAAGCTGTTTATAAAAGCTCAAATTAAGCCAATATTCCCTGCTCCCTCCACCGAAAATAAAAACTCACACTGTGTGAAGCAGCAGGAGGTTCTAGCAGGAGGAATGGAAAGGAGAAAGGGGGGGTGAGCAGGGGAAACAGTCCACTTGGTTTTATGGGTGAATACGCTTTAAAGACATCTGGGAGATTTTTTTTTTTTTTTGGTTTGTTTTAAAGTCATACATGTTTAAATCTTTAAAACTCATGCTGTTTTTCCCCCCAATTGTATAGATGCTTCTGGATTTGTATTCAGAAATGCCTCAATGGAAAATCAGCTATTTCCATGGGCTCTGATTCAACTAGCCAGGGAGACCCTGGTAGATTCTCCCTGTCTCTGCCTCTGCCTGGGGAGAACTGCCCCCTGCTCTTTAGGGAGAGGGGTGTTCTGGGGAAACCATAGGGCTTCAGGGCCTTGCTGAAGTGAGGGAGAGGTTGCAAACAGAATTCCGAGTTCTCTCTGGGCTCACCTTCCCTCTGAGTGGAAGCAGCCCCTTCTTGGAATCACAGAATCCTGCCTGTCAGGCAGCCACTGCCCCTAGCATGGAAAAGCCCTAGCGAACCAAGTGCACCTTCAGTCTCACCCACATCCGAGCCTTGATTTCCCAACTCTGTTCTGCCAGGTGCCAGGCTCAGCAGAAGTCCTCAGGGTGAGGGGCTGAGCCACAAAACAGTATTGCTCTTAAAAATGTTTGTGCCTGGGGGAGGCCCAGTCCGTGTTTGTGTCGGGGAGAGGAATGGGGAGGGGAGAGGACAGATTGCTTCAGGCACTCTGGAAAGGTACATGGGCACTCAGCTTGGCTTGGGCAGGCTGGACCAGGTGCAGAAGCCGACAGTGATCTGATCATCTGATCACGAACAGGGACAGAAGCTCCCCTGGACAGGAGGACAAGTAGAGGCTGCGCATGCACATGCCTGGAAAGGATCTGGATGTGCAGAGGACATATGCCAACAGGCCTGGCAGGCCCAGAATAGATGTCCAGTAGTAGGAGGTCCCAGGACCGCCCCCCCAAGACCCACCCCGGGTCAAATCCTCTTGGGCCTCTCACCCAAAGGGATGCCCAGCTGTCTGAAGCACATGGCAGAGCAGGGGTGTTTGTGGGCTGGGAAATCAGATGTCTGGGGCACTGTGAACATTCCCAAGTTGAGTCTGATTTTCTGGGAGTGGGGAGGCTTGTTAATGATTTTGGAATGTGAGTAAGATGACCACTTCCTTAATATTGGGAAAGATGGAAAACTAAGTTTTAAATCCCAGAATGGTGAATTTAAAATATCTGTGAAGACTACTGGCCACTGGAGAAAGTAACCAAAGAGCATCACCAGGTATACAGCAGAAAGGGGGGCCCACCTGGCTATGGGGCTGGGGAAAGGGGACTGAGCCAAGGGTCCTTCAGGATCTCCTCCACCCTGGGGACCTGATGATGCCCAGGTCACTGGGCTCTGCTGGAGCCAGCCTCTGATGTCTAGGGTCCCCAGTCTTCCCTCGAGGAGTTATGCCTAGTGAATCCTTGTTGTCTACTTCTGATGTGAACTCGTTAAGGTGTAAGCTCCTTGAAGGCAGAGAGAGGGCCATCCAATGTCTAAGACAGTGCTCGGGTCTCTGTAGGCCCACAAACAGAGCTGGGATTGAACATCAAACATCCAGACACAACTCTGTGATGAGATGAACAAACTGCTTCCCTGAAAGCAGGGATATGGAGAGGTCAGAGCTCAGAAATTTCCCTTGTCCTGGCTGGGACCTGGGGTGGCTCAGAGCTGACCTGGCCATCCAGGAACTGGCTGGGAGGCAGCCTGCCTGTGGTAAGGAAGGAGCTGGTGGCTTGGGGCTACTGGAAGGACATCTGGGATATCTTGACATGACCTCCTTGGCTAAAGGAAGCAGTACAATCCTTTTTTTTTATTTTTAACATATGTGATCAGAAATTCAATTTTAGGGAATAACAATATTAAAGATTATCTGAGTGACTCACTGAGTATAGACTGTCATAGTCCAAGCTTTGTCTCTCTCATTCCCTTACAATGGACAAGGAAGAAGACTTCTTTCCCTGTATCCGCCACATAAAATGGAACTCTTCTCCTGTCCCCAGGGTCCACTTCAACTAAGGTGGATGGAGAGGCAGAGGTCCTCCACAGAATTGTCTCCACCTCCTCACAGAGCACAACGTGTCCCCGGGGCCTGCTTCAGGACCCACTCCCGCCCCGGCCTCTCAGGTGAAGGGGCTTCCTCCTCTGTGCTATGCTGCCCAGCCTGCAGGTATGCCTGGTCCGAATCCCCCAGAGGCTCAGGCCTGGTGGTGGCATCTGATGCGTTTCAGGCTAGCATGGGCCACCCGAGGATAAGGGCTCAGGACACTGCCGGAGGAAAAGCATGGGATCGCCCGTGCCCTAAACTGTCTCAGAAGCCAACCGTCTGCCATAGGATGGAAGCGGGTGGTGGTGGGCCTTTCCTCCATGTTGCTGCTTCAAGAGCCCTCTCTCTCTTCACTATTCCCTAGCCCCCAGGACTAGGGTGTCTGGATCCGAGGAAGAAAACCCCTGGTGCCTACCCCTGCCTCAAGCAGCCTACAGGGGTTTGGCTGCAATCCTGATAGTGTGCGGTGTGGGCGGGGAGGGCACGCACACAAGCCCTCCTGACACTGCCTTCCCAGCCGCTTCTAGTAACACTGACTCTTCCAGGGAAGTCCACATCACTTACCACCACTGACGAAGATTTATAATACACCTTGGAGGTACTGCTTTTGAACACAAAGCTTTTTAAATCTCTGAAAAGACGCTGAGAATCTCCACTGAATCACAAAGCAAACACATCTAGTCAACTCGGATTCGCAGCACTGTTTCCCTTTTGAAAACAATTCAACAATGTGTGTGAACACTGGGTAAAATCAAAGAATAATGAGAGTGATTACTCCTGAGACAGCTGTATGTGAAATACATCATCAACAATTAGAGCCCCGGTTCCTAAGCCCTGGGCCAGCTTCTCCTGTGAGTAGCTTAGCAACCATGCCTGTCGGGACTGCAGTGAGCACAGCACCACCCTTCTGACCTCAGCTCGCCTGCACTAGTCTAGCGCTGGTGTCATCGTCACGGGTGGAAAATAAGACTCGTAGAACATAGGGTACCATACAGCCATCACTGTGAAGTACCCTCTCTGAAACATTTCCAAAAATCCAGGTCAGAATTAATGCCTGTACTAATGACATTTTAAAATGTGCTTTGTGTGAAAATTCCTGTGTGTCAGTCTGACAACTCAGGCCCCTTTTGCACTAAATGCCATGATTTGCACCCAACAGTAAAAACTAACAGAGGGCCAGAAAGTACTGCTTCAAAGTAATGCTGCTAACTAGGAACATTTACTCCCTTTCTCACGCTGCAGGGGCTCAGGGTTCCAAAGACACTATTTTCTAAGAGGGTGCCCCGGCTGACTTGAGATGCTGATTTACTCTGTGACAGCACTTTTGGGGAGACACAGTTTACTCTGCTAAAGGGTGCCTACAGGACTGGGTCTGGGGTAGCTCATCCTGGATGTGTGTATCTCGGGTCATGAAGCTGGACGGGAAAGAAGGTGGGTGTTTCTTCCGGCTCTGCACTCAGCCCCTTCTCTCACAGCTGACCATGTTACACTGGGCTCCAGCTCAGCCCATCCTTTCAGGCTTTCCCTCCAAAAGTCAAGATATCAAACAGCCACGTTAGCTTTACTATCAAGCCCACTGCTTCCTTCTTCCTGTATTTCCTATATAGTATTAGATAACACACCTGTAAATTACTCTAGAGTATCAGTGCCTCTCTACAGCATTTTGGACTTCCCCTTCCAACCTAAGTCAGGTGTAGTAAGTGTTCACTGGATTTGTACTTTCTGGTACTTTCCTGCCTGTGGTGCTGCCCTGAGGTCAGAGGCCAGACTATACCCATCATGGAGCAGGTGGCGCTGCTCGGTCACAGCAGTGCTAGCCATGAATCTACAGCCTTTGCTGGCTCCCTCCCAGGCCTCATATGTAGCACATGAGGCCCTGATCCCATGGCCAAGAAGAGCATTTTTATGTGTACACAGGTGCCGTATGGCCAAGTACTGCCACTGTAGGGATCCTGCAAGGGGGTGCAAGGAGTTCCGATCTGAGGCTGGTTTTGGAGTAAACAGCAGGAGTGAGCAAGAAGAACACAGGGAAGGGAGAGGCACCCAAGGGTGGGGCAGGGGAAGGAGTGAGGGAGAGGGTGGCCCCTGGGCTGAACTGTTGTACCTGTTTAACAGGCTTCCAAGTCCCGGCTAATAGCATTGGGGATCTAAAGCACACTGGAGCTAGTCCTTAAATTGCAGAGCGTTTTCACACTTTAGTTCAAACGAAAGCAATCTGGGTGACAGGTCACATTAACTTTCAATATATTACCCAAAGGACAGGTTAAAGGGTGAAAGTAAACCCAGGTGGTTGCCTTCACTGCTGTGCTGAAATTTTATCAATAAAAAATATTTTACACAAACTTTCAAAGCCCCAGACCTTAAGATGACAACTAGTGCTGCGTATATTTTCCCTTTGAAAAATGCATACAAAATACAGACAATGGTTATAAAATGTACACTGTAATGGTTATTTGCTGGAACACAGAGTCCACCACAGGAATTGCATCATGAGAGCCTGAGTGCAATTAGTGACAGGAAGCGGGAGGAGGAGGAGGAGGCTTGCAATGAAGTGAGCAGGAGGACTGTGTCACTGAGATGCAAAAGAAAACTGACGGTGAGCTTTTAAAAATGATGCAGCTTCAGGACCAAGTTGTTTACCACATTCAAACTAAATGCAATTTACGTGGAAGTTCAAATCTATGCCTTTAATACTTTTTAATGTAGGATTAAAAAAAAAAAAAAATCAGCCAAGTAATTCCCACTGTCTCTCCACCCCCTTTTTTGGTGTTAACAGAGAAATTTAACCCTCCTTCTGAGGTCTTAAAAGCCTTTGCATCATTTTTATTTTCAACAAAAGTGAATCATCTGTTACAAAACCATGTAGTGTCCTGGCAAATTTACACCACTGGGGCAGCCGAAAACACACTGCCCACGGTGAAAACAAACAAACAACTGGCTTGAGGACTCCTCAGGTGGCACGGTGTGTCTAGCGACAATCTCGGCCCCTGGATCAAGGCTCCACCTCCAGTATCCACCAGAATGCCTGGGCTGCCAGCTAGATCTTTCTCTTTCCAGGCCCTGGTTTTACTTTCTGGCCAAGATTATAGGATGGCCAGGTCCTCCCATGTACGCAGCTCCTTCCACAGACCGAGCCCAGGGTATCTCCAGCCCCACAGGAGCTCCTGTCCCTCTTCTTCACCACATCTCCTCTCCCCACCTGCCAATCTCCCCTCAGCACCTGGCCCAGCCCTCCCCGAGTTGGTTCCTAAAGCTGCCCGCCCCTACTCTCTCTGCCAGCCCACAAGGCCAGAAGTGGTCCGCAGGCAGGTTTTCTGCTGGGAGAGGCACCCTTCAGTCCCAGGGCACGTGAGCAGACTGGGGAGAGCGCTGGCCTACCTTCTGGCCGAGGAAGAGGCTCTTGGTGGAGAGCACGGTGAAGCCGTCGGCTGGTGTGCCCTCGGTCGTGCTGTCGGCGCTGGCGGCCTTGCTGACTTCTCCCTGCTTCTTCTTACACAAACAGAAGAGTCAGTATGAGGCCCGCACAGGTGGAGGCCATGTGAATCTGGGCTTTTCCAACAGACAGGTGAAAAGAAAGCCTCGCCCATAATACTCAAGAGAAAACAGAAAACTAAACCACTACCAGCTCTCAGCATTTGGGGGCTGCAGGCCTGCATTCAAGCCCAAGCATTCCATACAGAGTGCTAAATTGTATTTTCATCACTTCAGAATCTTAAAAAAAAAAAAAAAAGCTACTTAAAGGCAAAACTTAACAGTGATAATTTACAACAGAAACACTTGTATAACTGTAGACCAAGTAAATGTCTCTTAATTCAGGGTCTTCACTTTCTAGATGCCTGTACAGTATTCACATCTGAGAGGAAAAAACAAACTACTCTGGGTACTTAGTTGTCAAAGAGCCAAAAAAGCAGACCAAGGACCATCACCCTCCAAGCCTCCCCAGCTCATGAGGTAAGATTCTCCCACTTTCTTTCACTAAGACCCGCCTTGGAGAAGCCTCCATATGGGGGCTGTTGGTGAGCTGATCTGCCCCCTTGAAATGCTCCAATCCCCAGCAGTGGGCATGAATCTTGGCAGGCTCCTGGGCCTCTTTCTGGCGTCATTCACATTGAAGGATGTACACCCTGGGGTTTCCAAGAGCCTTGCAAGGGTATGTTGTGTAGAGAGGTTTAATTACTCTCCAGATCCTCAGCTTCATCAAGTATTTACCTCTTCCTGAAATGGATCAGTCCTAAGAGTGATCTAAGCAGCAATCAAGGCTTCATGCTGGGCCTCCCCTCACAGCCACTTCTCAGTTCCCAAGAGTGGATATTGTGTGGCGCACCACCCTTCCAGTAGGGGTACGTGCCTTTCTCAGTCTTTCATTTCTCTTAAGGATGAGGTGTGTATTAGAAACGGATATTTTGGCTCATTTGGGGATTTATTTTATATTCAGATATATTGTCGAGTGAGCAAGGTGAGCACAATGGCAATTTTTGTTTAAGGTACTTCACTTTTTTTTCTTCCCCCAATTATTATCAAAAAGGACATCACTCCTGAAGGATGGTCTAATGGAAGCAAATCAAGAAAGTAGGGGGTGAGAAATATAAATGGCTATGCCTTCCTGAAGGAAGGATCTGGACAGTAAATTCAGGGCAAGGCCCGTGCCCTATCCATTTGCCCTTTTAATACTCAAATTCATTAACATATTAACATTTTTTACTGACATTGAAAAGTAAGGTCTAGTTTTACTAAGTACTTTAAAAATAAGGACTGGTTTCGCATTTAGGTTACATGGCTAACCTGGAATATTTTCTATAAATTAAATGAGCTAAATTTGATGCTCCAAGGTGTTTATATAAATGATAAGACAGAAAGCATTTTATTAAGAAACATGGTATTAGCAAAGATCTATTAAAATTATCGCTATTCTGGTTCTCCTAACAATTTGAGTGTATCAAATTTGACAAGTAAAAGAGAAACACGTATAATCAACAATTACATAGTAAGTCTTAGTAAAGCCTTTTTTGATATACTTTCCAGGAAACAAGAAAGGCAAAGGCTGGATGACAAATCCTTTCACAAGTCAGATGTTTCTAATTCTGTGCTTTCAACAAAACTGAAGAAATACCAAACTGAGTTAGCAGCTGATTCATCATTAAAGAAAGGACTGATGGAGCTTAATTAATAGTAGAGTACCAGTGCAGGTTTCTCAGTTGTGATGAATGTACAGGGTTATGGAAGATGTTAACAACAGTGAGACTAGGTGAGGGATATTCAGAAATTCTCTATACGCGCTTTGTAACTTCTATAAATCTAAAACAATTCTAAAATAAAACATTAAAACAAAGTGATGACAGATTACTATGTGATTGTTGGCATGTAACTCAGAAAGAGTTCAGAGGATTGAGTGATGTTGCTATAACAAAATCCTTTCCATTCCCATTTAATTATTTTTGTGAGCAAGACTTTCCAGGCACTGTACCTATAAGTATAAAAATATAGGATGATGATTCATTTTTACAATAAGCAATGTTCATCTTAGGGTACTTAAGTTAATTGAAAAAAACTATCTCCTTGAATCAATCCTATGACATGATACTTTTACTTTCTCAATAGTTAAAATGTGTCGAGTATTTATCAGCTTGATCAACTGTGTATTATTAATAAAGATGATAACTATCCAGTCCTGTGCAAACCATAACATTTAGTGCTTTTAAGATCACAGGAAATTTTTTCAAAACGAATTTAAATTTATGTTAATTATTTTTGTTGTGCAAATCACTAACACAGTACAAGCAAAGAAAAATGTATTATGTTAGGATAACATTTTCTGGAGAAAGGGAAGGGAAACAAGGGTTCAAAGGAGAAAAATGATGCAGATTTTCCAACTGTTAAAAAAGAGCCTGCTTGTGTATTTTATGGTATATCAAACCATCACAGTAATTAGATTTACTTGGATACATTTAAAGGAGTGATGAAAGAGCTTTCTTTTTAAATTTCAGTATTTATATCAAAATTATGCCCTTTATAGATATTTAAATTTATTAGTATGAGAAGTTTAGTTGTCAAATTTTAGATGTATGAGATATGAAGATTTTCAAAACTGCTTTAGGAAGTATGCGAGCAAAAAACTGTTAAAGCCAATGGTCTACCCAGTGACCACCACTCATACAGGAGATATTCAGTAAATGCTTGGGAATGGAGTGCAGTTGATAAGTAGACAAAGATTTACTGCTTCTGTCCAAGGATACATGAATTTTAAGAGATCAGAAAGCCCTAAATGATAGAATTTCAGGCATCTGGGAATTGGAACTGGTTTTACTGGGAGGAGGGGCCTGAAAGGCTCCCTGTGATCCTCATACAAGCCAGCAGCTGCCTATGCAGTCAGGTTACAAAGCTTAGCCTGTGGTAATTAAAACTGGTAATTTTCAGCAAGCATTCATTTGCATATGGTCATCTGCACTAAAGCTGTTGCCCCATACTGTAAATTGGTCCAGTCACTACGGAAAAAAAAAATATAAAGATTCTTCAAGAAATAAAAAATAGAACTACCATGTGCTATAGCAATTCTACTTCTGGGAATGTATTCAAAGGAAATGAAAACATTTTATGAGGAGATATCTGCACCCCATGTTCACTGGAGCATTATTTACAATAGCCAAGACATGGGAACAACATAAGTGCCCATCAACAAATAAATGGATAAGGAAAATGTGCAAACACATACATACAATGGAATATTATTTAGCCATAAAAAAGAAAATCCTGCTGGGAACCTGAAAGAGTTCCAAATAAGATGAATGCAAAGAAATCCATGCCAAGACACATTATAGTTAAAGTGGCAAAAGTTAAAGATAAGGAGAGAATCTTTAAAACAGCAAGAAAAAACAACTTGTTACCCAAAAAAACCCATAAGATTACCAGCAGATTTTTCAGCTAAAACTTTGCAGGCCAGAAGGAAATGCCTTGATTTTCCTAAGTGCTAAAAGTTAAAAAAAAAAAAACTTCCCACTAAGAATACTCCACCCAGCAAAGTTCTACTTGAGAAGTGAAGAATACAGATAACAGTTCTCCAGAGAAGCAAAAGCTAAAGGAGTTCATCACCACTAAACTCACCTTACAAGAAATAATAAAGACTTCTTTAAGCTCAATGGAAAGGGCACTAATTTACCAACAGGAAAATCTACAAAAGTATGTGTCACTGGTAAAGATTTACAAATACATAGCAAAGGTGGTAGATTATTAACTTATAAAGCTAGCATAAAAGTTAAAAGTACTAAAAATAACTAACTACAGTAATTAGTTAAGGACATACGCAAGAAGAGGCTTCCCAGATGGTGCTAGTGGAAAAGAATCTGCCTGCCAATGCAGGAGACACAAGAGACGTGGGTTCTATCCCTGGGTTGGGAAGATCCCCGGAAGAAGGTATGGCAACCCACTCCAGTATTCTTGCCTGAAGAATCCCATGGACAGAGGAACCTGGCATGGACAGAGGAGTCCACAGGGTTGCAAAGAGTTGAACACGACTGAGGCAACTTAGCACGCATGCAAGTACACACAAGCAAAGAAATGTAACATGGAGGGAAGAGTAAAAGTGTAGAGCTTCTGAATGGGATCAAACTTGTTATCAATTTTAAATAGACTGTTATGTTGTTATACATAAGCCTCAAGGTAAAGAATAAGCCCATAAGAGAAGGCAATGGCACCCCACTCCAGTACTCTTGCCTGGAAAATCCCATGGATGGAGGAGCCTGGTGGGCTGCAGTCCATGGGGTCGCTAAAAGTCGGACACGACTGGGCGACTTCCCTTTCACTTTTCACTTTCACGCATTGGAGAAGGAAATGGCAACCCACTCTGGTGTTCTTGCCTGGAGAATCCCAGGGATGGGGGAGCCTGGTGGGCTGCTGTCTATGGGGTCACACAGAGTCGGACATGACTGAAGTGACTTAGCAGCAGCAGCAGATACGCAAAAAGAAAGAAATGTAAGCATACTACTAAAGAAAATCATCAAACCACAAAGGAAGAAAGCATGAAAATAAAGGAACAGAGGGACTACAAAACAGACAAAAACAATTAAAATGGAAATAAGTACATACCTATCAATAGTTACTTAAAATGTAAATGTACTCAATTCTACAATCAAAAGACAATGAGTGGCTGAGTGGATGAATACATAACACCCATTGACGTGCTGCCTACAAGAGACCCATTTCAGATGTAGGAATATACACAGACTGAAAGTAAAGGGATGGAAACACATTTTCCATGCAAACAAAAATCAATAGAAAGCCGAGGTAGCTATACTTCTATGGGACAAAATAGACTTTAAAACAACAGACAATGAATGACATTGCATAATGATAAACAAGTCAACCCAACAAGAGGATATAATATGTGTAAATATTTATACACCTAACATAGGAGCAAATAAATTTATAAAACAAATATTAACAGACCTAAAGGAAGAAACAGACAGCAACACAATTATAATAGGAGACTTTATATCCTATTTTCATCAATGGACAGATCTTCCTTCCAGAAAATCAAAAGAAATAATCCCATTCACCACTGCAATGAAAAGAATAAAACACTTAGGAATAAATTTACCCAAAGAAACAAAAGACCTATATATTGAAAACTATAAAACACTGATGAAAGAAATCAAAGATGACACAAATAGATGGAGAAATATACCATGTTTGTGGATTGGAAAAATCAATATAGTGAAAATTAGTATACTACCCAGAGCAATCTATAGATTCAACACAATCCCTATCAAGCTACTGAAAGGTTGTTGCTGAACCATGCAAAGATGCCGGGATTCTTGGCCTCCAGAGGAGAAGAATTCAATCCAGGGCCAGAGATGAGACTTGATCACTCAGAGCTTTTGTATAATAAAGTTTTATTAAAGTATAAAGGAGACAGAGCATTATCCTACCAAAACAAGGACACCAAAAGAAAATTAAAGGCCAATACCCCTAATGTACACAGATAAGAAATGCTCACCAAAATATTAGCAAATTGAATTCAACAATACATTAAAAAGATAATACACCATGATCAAGTGGAGCTTACTTCAGGGATAGAAAAATGGTCCAACATCTGCAAATCCATCAGTGTGATACACCATATCAACAAATGAAGGATAAAACTCATGATCACATCAATAGATACAGAAAAAGCAACTGAAAAACTTCAACATTTGTGATGAAAAACCCTCAGCAAAGTAAGTACAGAAGAAGCATACCCCAACATAATACAGATCATATATGCCAAGCCCATAGCTAATATCAGATTCAATGGTGAAAAGCTGACAGCTTTTCCTCTAAGATTAGGAACACAACAAGGATGCACACTCTTGACACTTTTACTCAATGTAGTATTGGAAGTTCTAGCCACAAGCAATCAGGCAAGAAAAGGTATCCAACTCAGAAAGAAAGAAGTAAAATTGTCACTATTTGAACATGACATGATATTATACACAAAAAGCTCTAAAGTCTCCACCAAAAAAAAAAAAAAATAAATGAATTCAGTAAAGTTGCAGGACAAAAAAAATCAATACATGGTGTTCTGCAGTGTTTCAAAACATACACTGATAATGAGCTATCATAAACAGAAATTAAGAAAACAATTTACGACCACATTAAAAGGAAAAAAAATACCAAGGATTATTCTTAAACAAGAAGGTGAAAGTCCTGCACAGTGAAAACCATAAGACATTGATGAAAGAAATTAAACACACAAATAAATGGAAAGATATTCTATGCTCAAGGATTGGAAAAATTAATACCATTAAAATGTTCATACTACCCAAAGTAATTGACAGATCCATTACAATTCCTATCAAAATTCCAATGGAGAGAGATCTCTGCGAGATGGTGGAACAGAAGGGCCTGAGCTTACCTCCTCTCATGAAAACATCAGAATCAAAACTGTTGAGCAACCAGTGACAAAAAATACTAGAATCCAACAAAAAAGGTATTTTCAAAGAAAAGAAGAAGCCACAACAAGATGGTAGGAGAGGTGCTTTTGTGATATTATCAAATCCCAACCTTTAGCCAGACTCAGCAAGAAAAAAAGGGAGAAGACTCAAATCAATAAAAGTAGAAATGAAAAAGAAGTTACAACAAACACTACAGAAATATAAAAAATTGTAAGAGACTATTGCAAGCAACTATATGCCAGTGAAAATAAACAATCTAGAAGAAATGGGACTATTCTTAGAAAGGTACAATCTCCCAAGACTGAACCAGGAGGAAATAGAAAATATGAACAGACCAATCACAATCACTGAAATTGAAACCATAATTAAAAACCTCCCAGCAAATGAAAGTCCATGACCTGACTGCTTCACAGGTGAATTTTATCAAATATTTAGAGAAGAGTTAACACCTATCCTTCGGAAACTGTCCCAAAAAGTCACAGAGGAAGAAAACTTCCCAACTCATTTTATGAGGCCACCATCACCCTTATCCTAAAACCAGACAAAGATACCAGAAAAAAAGAAAATTACAGGCCAATATCACTGATGAACATAGATGTAAAAATTCTCAACAAAATACCAGCAATCTGTATCCAACAATACATTAAAAAGATCATACACTATGATCAAGTGGGATTCAACCCTAGGATGCAAAGATTTTTCAACATCTACAAATCAATCAATGGGATACACCGTATCAACAAATTGGATATGATCATTTCAAAGACACAGAAAAAATTTTTGACAAAATTCAGCACCCGTTTATGATAAAAAGAAACTCTCCAGAAAGTGGGCATAGAGTGCACATACCTCAACATAACAAAGGCCAGTTACCTGGAGAATCCCCATGGACAGAGGAGCCTGGCGGGCGATAGTTCATGAGGTTGTAGAGTCGGGACACACTGAGCAACTAAGCACAGCACACACGACAAACCGCCAGACCTACAGCTAGCATCATATCCAGTGCTGGAAAGCTGAAAGCATTTCCTCTAATATCAGGAACAAGACAAGGATATGCACTGTCACCACTTTTTTCAACGCAGTTTTGGACGTCCAAGCTGTAGCAATCAGAGAAGAAAAAGAAGTAAAGGGAGTCCAAACTGGGAAAGAAGTTAAACTGTCACTGTTTGCAGATGACATCATACTGTACAAAGAAGACCCTAGAGATGCTACCAGAACACAACTAGAACTCATCAACGAATATGGTAAAGTTGGAGGTTACAAAATTAACACACAGAAATATGCTGCATTCCTATACACTAACAATGAAAGATCATAAAGAGAAATTCAAGAAGCAATTCCATTTACCACTGCATCAAAAAGAATAAAATACCTAGGAATAAACATACCTAAGGAGACAAAAGACCTTTATTTCAAAAACTAAGATGCTGATGAAAGAACCTGAAGAAAACATAAACAGATGGAAAGATATACCAAGTTTGTGGATTGGAAGAATCCATACTGTCAAAATGACTGTACTATCCAAGGCAATCTACAGATTCAATGCAATCCCTATCAAATTACCAATGGCATTTTCCATAGAACTAAAACAAAAAAATCCTCAAAATTTGTACTGGAGACCTGACCCTGAGTAGCCAGAGCAATCTTGAAAAAGAAAAATGGAGCCATAGGAATCAGGCTCCCTAACTTCAGACTAAACTACAAACTCACAGCCATCAAAACAGTATGGTACTGGCACAAAAATAGAAACATAGATCAATGGAACAGGACAGAAAACTCAGAAATAAGCCCATGCACCTATGGCCAACGAACCTATGACAATGGAGGCAAGACTACACAGTGTTGGAAAGACAGTCTCTTCAACAAACAGTGCTAGGGAAAACTGGATGGCCACATGTAAAGAAGTTAGATCATTCCTTAACTCCATACACAAAAATAAGCTCAAAATGAATTAAAGACCTAAATGTCCGACCAGACAGTATAAAATACCTAGAGGAACACATAGGCAAAACACCCTCTGACATAAATCACAGCAACATCTTTTTTGATCCATCTCCCAGAATAATGGAAATAAAAGCAAAAATAAATAAATGAGACCTACTTAAACTCAAAAGCTTTTGCATAGCAAAGAAAATAAACAAAAAGACAACCCACAGATTAGGAGAAAATATTTGCAAAGGATGTGACTGATAAGGGATTAATCTCCAAAATTTACAAACAGCTTATGAAATAGCACCAAAAAATGGGCAGAAGACCTGAATAGACATTTCTCCAAAGAATACATACAAATGGCCAATAAACACATGAAAAGATGTTCAACATCATGTTATTAGAGAAATGCAAATCAAAGCTACAAGGAGATATCACCTCACACCTGTCAGAATGGCTATCATCATAAAATCCACAAACAACAAATGTTGCAGAGGGTGTGGACAGGAGGGAACCCTTCTCTGCATTGTTGGTGGCAATGTAAATTGGTATAGCCACTATGGAGAACAGTATGGATGTTCCTTAAAAAACGAAAAATAGAGCCACCATATGACCATAATCCCACTCCAGGGCATATATCCAGAGAAAAACATGGCGTGAAAAGATAAATGCATCCCAATGTTCACTGCAGCATGGTTTACAACAGCCAAGACATGGAAGCAACCTAAATGTCCATCGACAGAGAAATGGATAAAGAAGATGTGGTACATATATACAATGGAATATTACTCAGCTATTAAAAGCAATGAAATAATGCCATTTGCAGCAATATGGATGGACCTAGAGAGTGTCATATGGAGTGAAGTAAGTCAGACAGAGGAGAAATATCATATGACATCTCTTATATGTGGAATCTAAAAAGAAATTATACAAATGAACTAACTTACAAAACAGGAGAGAGACTCACAGACTTCGAAAATGAACTTATGGTTGCCAGGTGGACGGGATAGAGACTTTGGGAAGGTCGTGTACATGCTGCTATATTTAAAATGGAGAACCAACAAAAACCTACTGTAGAGCACATGGAACTTGCTCAATGTTATGTGGCAGCCTGGACGGGAGGGGAGTCTGGGGGAGAATGGATACATGTGTGTGTATGGCCGAGTCCCTTCACTGTTCACCTGAAACTACCAAAACACTGTTAATCAGCTAGACCCCAATACAAAATGTTATTGCTGTTAAAATTTTTTAATTAAAAAAAATCACAACTGCTGAGCAAACATTGACAAAAAATAGAACCTACCAAAAAAAGATATTTTCAAAGAAAAGAAGAAGCCACAACAAGGTGGTAGAGAGGTGCTTTTGCGATATTATCAAATCCCAACCTTTGCCAAACTCATCAAGAAAAAAAGGGAGAACACTCAAATCAATAAAAGTAGAAATGAAAAAGAAGTTACAACAAACACTACAGAAACATAAAAAATCATGAGAGACTATTGCAAGCAACTATATGCCAGTGAAAATAAACAGTCTAGAAGAAATGGACTATTCTTAGAAAGGTACAATCTCCCAAGACTGGACCAAGAAGAAACAGAAAATATGAACAGACCAATCACAAGTACTGAAATTGAAACTCTGACTTAAAAACTCCTTACAAACACAAGTCCAGGACCACATGGCTTCACAGGTGAATTTTATTAAAAATTTAGAGGAAAATTAACACCCATCCTCCTCAAATTCTTCCAAAAAACTGTAGAGGAAGCAACACTCCCAAACTCACTTTACAAGGCTACCATCACCCTGATACCAAAAACCAGACAAAGATATCACAGAAAAAGAAAATTACAGGCCAATATCACTGATGAATATAGATGTAAAAACCCTCAACAAAATACTATCAAACCAACCCAACAATACATCAAAAGGATCATATGCCATGATTAGGTGGGATTTATCCCAGAGATGCAAGGATTTGTCAATATCTGCAAATCAATCACTGTGACATACTACATTAACAAACTGAAGAATAAAAACCATATGCTCTCAATAGGTGCTTAAAAAGCTTTTGACAAAACTCAACACCCATTTATGACTAAAAAAAAAAAAAAAAAAATCTCCAGAAAGTGGGCATAGAGGAAACCTACTTCAACATAATACAGTCCATACACAACAAGTTCACAGCAAACATCATTCTCAATCGTGAAAAACTGAAACCATTTCCTCTAAGACCAGGAACAAGGCAAAGGTGTCCACTCTCACCACTATTATTCAACATAGTTTTGGAAGCCCTAGCCACAGCAATCAGAGAAGAAAAAGAAAGAAAAGGAATTCAAATTGAAGAAGTAAAACTGTCATTGTTTGCCAATGACATGATAGTATACATAGAAAATCCTAAAGATGCCACCAGGAAACTACTACAGCTAATCAATGAACTTGGTAAAGTTGCAGAATACAAAATCAATGCACAGAAATGTTTTGTTCTTATACACTAACAATAAAAGATCATAAAGAAAAATTAAGGAAACAATCCCATTTATCATTGCAACAAGAAGAATAAAATACCTAGGAATAAACCTACCAAAGGAGGTAAAAACTTGTACTCAGAAAACTATAAAACACTGATGAAAGAAATTAAAGATGACCCAAACAGATAGTGAGATAGTCCACGTTCTTGTATCGGAAGAATTGATATTGCAAAAATGATTATACTACCCAAAATAATCTACAGGTTCAATGCAATCCCTATCAAATTACCAATGGCATTTTTTCACAGAATTAGAGCAAAAAATTTTATAATTTGTATGGAAACAGAAAAGATCCCAAATAGCCAAAGCAAGCTTGAGAAAGAAAAATGGAGCTGGAGGAATCAGGCTCCTTGACTTCAGACTATAGCATAAAGCTAAGTCATCAAGACAGTGTGGTGCTGGCACAAAAACAGAAATATAGACCAATGGAACAGACTAGAAAGCTCATAGATAAAGCTACACACTTAATCTATGACAAAGGAGGCAAGAATATACAATGGAGAAAAGACAGTCTCTTCAACAAGCAGTGCTGGGAAAACTGGACAGCTATATGTAAAAGAGTGAAATGAGAACATTCTCTAACACCACACTGAATGTCTAAGAATTGATGCTTTCAAATTGTGATGCTGCAGAAGACTCTTGAGAGTCCCTTGGACAGCAATTAAAACAAACCAGCCAATCCTAATGGAAATCAGCTCCGAATATTCACTGGAAAGACTGATGGTGAAGCTGAAGCTCCAGTACTTTGGCCACCTGATGTGAAGAGCCAACTCACTGGAAAAGACCCTCATGCTGGGAAAGACTGAGGGCATAAGAAGGGGAGGATGGAAGATGAGATGGTTGGATTGCATCATCAACTCAACAGACATGAGTTTCAACAAACTCTGGGAGATAGTGAAGAAGGAAGCCTGGCGGGCAGCAGGAAGTCCATGTGGTCACGAAGAGTCAGACATGACTGAGAGACTGAACAACAACAAAAACAGCATACACAAAAATAAACTCCAAATGAATTAAAGACCTAAACATAAGACCTGGCACTATAAAACTATCAGAGGAAAACATATGCAGAACACTCTTTGACATAAATCACAGCAGATTTTTTTTTTTTACCTACCTCCTAACGAAAATAAAAACAAAACTAAACAAATGGGACCTAATTAAATGTAAAAGCTTTTTGCACAAAGATAACCATAAATGAGACAAAAAGACAACCTTCAGAATGGAATGAAATATTTGGAAATGAAGCAACTGACAAAAGATTAATCTCCAAAATATATAAACAGCTCATGAAGCTCAATAACAAAAAAACAACCCAATCAAAAAATGGGCAGAAGACCTAAACAGACATTTCTCCAAAGAAGACAACTATTGTCGTTTAGTCACTGAGTCATAGCCAACTCTTTTGTGACCCCATGGACTGTAGTCTGCCAGGCTCCTCTGTCCATAGGATTTCCCAGGCAAGAATATTGAAGTAGGTTGCCATTTCCTTTTCCAGGTGATCTTCCTGACCTAGAGATTGAACCCATGTTTCCTGCTTGGCAGGCAAACTCCTGCATTGCAAGCAAAGTTTTTTTTTTTTTTTTTTAACCACTGAGCCACTAGGAAGCCCATACAGATGGCCAAAAGGCACACGAAAAGATGCTCAACATAACCAATTATTACAGAAAGTGCAGATCAAAACCACAATGAGCTATCACTTCTCATCAGTCAGAATGACCAAGCAGGGAACTCAGCTCAGTGCTCTGTGGTGACCTAGATGGATGGGGTGTGGGGAGAGGCGGAGGTCTAAGAGGGAAGGGATATATGTATACACAGTTTGTTCACTTTGTTGTACAGCAAAACGAACACAAAATTGTAAAGCAACTGTACCCCAATTAAAAAATAAAAGAACAGGTATGTGTATAACAAAAATAACTTGGCTGTACACCTAAAACTAATACAACAATGTAAATCAAATATACTTCAATATAAAATTTAAAAGATAAAAATGTGCTCTTAAAAAAAGAATGCATATATAAACGTGTGTGTGTAACTGAATCACTGTGCTTTACAGCAGAAATTAACAATATTATAAATCAGTAATACTTCAGTTAAAAAAAAAAGAAAACAGTAAAATGTGAAAAAGATTCCAATGGCATTTTAAAAAGAAATAGAACAATCTTAAAATCTGTGTGGAACCATGAAGGACCCTCAACTATCCCAAGCAGTCTTGAAAAAGAACAACAAATCTGGAGGCACCATGTTCTCTCATTTTCAAACTACATAGGAAAGCTGTAGTAATGAAAACAGTATGGCACTGGCAAAAAGCAGACAATGGAACAGAATAACAAGCCCAGAAAAAAACACCAGCACATATGGTCAACTAATTCACAGCAAAGGAGCCAAGAATATACAATGGAGAAAGGACAGTGTCTTCAATAAATACTGTTGGGGAAATTCAACAAGCAATGGAAAAGAATAAAACTGCACCACTATCTTACACTATACACAAAAATCAACTCACGACAGACTAAAAACTTGAACATAAGAGTTGACACCATAAAACTCCATGAGGAAAACAGACAGTAAGCACTTTGATATTTGTATTGGCAATGATTTTGGAGTTGATGCCAGAAGAAAAGGCAACATAATAAGTAGGTCTATATTAAACTAAAAGGTTTCTACACAGCAAAAGAAACAATTGACAAAATGAAAAGGCAACCTATGGACCTATATAAAAACTCTGACAATGCAAGAGCTAAAAACTCAAGAGCACTTTTCCAAAGACGACACACAAATGGCCAACCAGTACATGAAAAGGTGCTCAACATCACTAATCATGAGGGAAAATGCAAATCAAAACCATAGTGATATAGCACCTCACACCTGTTAGAGTGGCTATTATCAAAATGAAAGGAAATAACAAGTGTTGGTGAGAATGTAGAGAAATGGGAACCCTAGTACACTGTTGATGGGAACATAAATTGGAGCAGCCACCTTGGAAAACATTGTGGAGGTTCCTCAAAAAATTAAAAATAGAACTACCACATGATTCAGCAATTCCACTTCTGAGTATTCATCCAAAGGAAACAAAAACACTAACTCAAACGGATATAAGGGCTTCCCTGGTGGCTCAGCTGGTAAAGAATCCACCTGCGATGTAGGAGAAATGGGTTCGATTGCTGGGTCAGAAGATCTGCTGGAGAAGGACAGGCTACCCACTCCAGTATTCTTGGGCTTCCCTGGTGGCTCAGCTGGTAGACAATCTGTCTGCAATAGGACATGTGCACTCCACGTTCACTGCAGCATTACATGTAATAGCCAAGATACAGAAATATGGAAACAACCAGAATGGCCATCAATGGAAGATGGATAAAGTATGACACACTTTATAGTATAGTTAATATACAGGGGGCGTAGTTAATACCCCCTATATAAACAGAAAGAAGTATTAATCAGTCATAAAAATGAAGGAAATTCTGCCATTCGAGACAAAATGGATGGACCTTGACAGCACTGCTAAGTAAATATGTCAGAGAAATTAAAATGCCATATATACCGTATAATCTCTCTTATATGTGGAATCTTAAAAAATAGTAACAAGAAAACCAAACTCACAGGAAAAAAAGATCAGATCTGTTACTAGGGGCAGAGGATTGGGGGAGGAGGGATTGCAGGAAAGTGGTCAAAAGGTACAAACTTCCAGTTATCAGATAAGTACTAGGAATGTAATATCCAACATGAGGACTATGGTTAACATTGCTGTATGAAACACAGGAAATTTGCTGAGAGTAGGTCCTAACAGTTGTTATCACAGGAGAAAAAACTTTTTAATATATGAGACAATGAATACTAACTATACAAATAGCTGAGAAAAGAAGAAAAGTGAAGGGCAAAGGAGAAAAGGAAAGAGATACCCATCTGAATACAGAGTCCCAAAGCACAGCAAGGGGAGATAAGTGAACAATGCAAAGAAATAGAGGAAAACAATAGAATGGGAAACACTAGAGATCTCTTCAAGAAAATTAGAGACACCAAGGAAACATTTCATGCAAAGATGGGCACAATAAAGGACAGAAATGGTATGGACCTAACAGAAGCAGAAGATATTCAGAAGAGGTAGCAGGAATACACAGAAGTGTACAAAAAAAGATCTTAATGATCTCGGCCAAGTCTCATCTGCTCTGATGTATGAATTTCTGGAAATTTCATTAAAAAGTCAGCAAAATTTTGCAAGGATGGCATCTTCACAAAAGAACCATCCCTTTCTTTGGCATCCCTTACCAGAACATTCATCCCTCATTTGCAGTTTAAAATATTTCTCAAAAAAGAAAGAGGCACTCTCCCAAAATCATCTTCAGCTTTTCGCCAGGCAAAAAGGAGCAAATGTATTTTCTTGATCAAGGAGAGTGATTCACACATGAGGGTGGAGTTCAGTTGAGGCGGTAGCATGGATATATATTTGAAAAATCTGAGGTGAGATAACTTTTTATCAGAATTTTTGGCAAAAATTATCTTCCTGGCGATGCCCTAAATATTATCCTGTGAATCTTGGCGAACCTTCTGACAAGGGGTCTCAACCTAGAAGATTTAGGCACAGTTTCCTTTGAATCTTCAGTGTTCTGTTTTGAGAACGGTCCCCAGGTTTCTATGATGTGTTGGGGACCCCGCACGAAGGCCTGCCCCCTTCTCTCTGGGAGGAGTCAGGCGTGCTCCCGCCCTGTGCCACGAGCTCTCTTCTCTGTCACTGGAATGCCTAGATACCTCCTCCTCCAAGTGTGGCCTTCCCAGAGAAGCCTCCCCTGACCAGCTATGAAAGGCGACACTGCCCTGCTGTCACTGCACTTGGCCACGGGCAGAGAGCCACGCACCCCCACCCCGCTTCTGTAATGACTCTGCCTCCCTCACCAGACCAGAGCTCACTGAGCACCGAGGTGCTATACCCTCGCTACCAAGAAGGGGAACAAGCACACGCTGACGAGAAAACACGCGTGCATCTTCCTTCAACAACTCAAGTGTCAAACGGGAAAACAGTAAGGCAACTTTCAAAATTTCTTAATGGGATAATATGCTGTATATGTGAGTAATAGCCATCAAGGTTAAAAATACACTGTCTCCTTCAGCAAGTCCACTTGGAGGACTTTCTCCTACAGATGACTTGAACACAGAGACCCAGGCACAGTGATGGTCACTATGGCACGGTTTCTCCGAGTGGACACAAGGAACAATCCACAGAGAACTGGGTACACTGGTTCTGTTTACAGTATCAGTAACTGGGGTCACACCATGAGATACTAAAGCAGCTCACATGCCAAGATGAACAACAACTGCCAAGAGAGTAAGAGAAACAGTTGATGTGTGCCAGACACTGCTGCAAGCATTCCACATGGATTCTCTGTTAAGCTTCCCAACCACCCTGTGACATACCTCCAGTTTACAGATGAGGATACTGAGATGCTAGAGAAATAACCTTTCCAAAGTCACACAGCCAGGAACTATCAGAACTGGAATACAAAGCTGGCACCAGTAACCACTGAAACCACACTGCCAAATCACTGGGGAATAAGATTCATAAAAGAGAAGCGAAAAGCAAAGGACAAAAGGAAAGATATGAGCATCTGAATGCAGAGTTCCAAAGAATAGCAAGGAGAGATAAGAAAGCCTTCCTCAGCGATCAATGCAAAGAAATAGAGGAAAACAACAGAATGTGAAAGACTAGAGATCTCTTCAAGAAAATCAGAGATAACAAGGGAACATTTCATGCAAAGATGGGCTTGATAAAGAACAGATGGTATGGACCTAACAGAAGCAGAAGATATTAAGAAGAGGTGGCAAGAATACACAGAAGAACTATACAAAAAAGATCTTCATGACCCAGAATAATCACGATGGTGTGATCACTCACCTAGAGCCAGACATCCTAGAATGTGAAGTCAAGTGGGCCTTAGAAAGCATCACTATGAACAAAGCTAGTGGAGGTGATGGAATTCCAGTTGAGCTATTTCAAATCCTGAAAGATGATGCTGTGAAAATGCTGCACTCAATATGCCAGCAAATTTGGAAAATTCAACAGTTTGGAAAACTCAGCAGTGGCCGCAGGACTGGAAAAGGTCAGTTTTCATTCCAATCCCAAAGAAAGGCAGTGCCAAAGAATGCTCAAACTACCACACAATTGCACTCATCTCACACGCTAGTAAAGTAATGCTCAAAATTCTTCAAGCCAGGCTTTAGCAATACGTGAACCATGAACTTCCAAATGTTCAAGCTGGTTTTAGAAAAGGCAGACAAACCATAGATCAAATTGCCAACATCCGCTGGATCATCGAAAAAGCAAGAGAGTTCTAGAAAAACATCTATTTCTGCTTTATTGACTATGTCAAAGCCTTTGTGTGGATCACAATAAACTGTGGAAAATTCTGAAAGAGATGGGAATACCAGACCCCCTGACCTGCCTCTTGAGAAACCTATATGCAGGTCAGGAAGCAACAGTTAGAACTGGACATGGAACAACAGACTGGTTCCAAATAGGAAAAGGAGTACATCAAGGTTGTATATTGTCACCCTGCTTATTTAACTTCTATGCAGAGTACATCATGAGAAATGCTAGGCTGGGCATGGAAGAAGCACAAGCTGGAATCCAAATTGCCGGGAGAAATATCAATAACCTCAGATATGCAGATGACACTACCCTTATGGCAGAAAGTGAAGAGGAACTAAAGAGCCTCTTGATGAAAGTGAAAGAGGAGAGTGAAAAAGTTGGCTTAAAGCTCAACATTAAAAAAACTAAGATCTTGGCATCTGGTCCCATCACTTCATGGGAAATAGATGGAGAAACAGTGGAAACAGTGTCAGACTTTATTTTTTGGGCTCCAAAATCACTGCAGATGGTGACTGCAGCCATGAAATTAAAAAGATGCTTACTCCTTGGAAGGAAAGTTATGACCAACCTAGATAGCATATTCAAAAGCAGAGATACTACTTTGCCAACAAAGATCCATCTAGTCAAGGCTACGGTTTTTTCAGTGTTCATGTATGGATGTGAGAGTTGGACTGTGAAGAAAGCTGAGCGCCGAAGAATTGACGCTTTTGAACTGTGGTGTTGGAGAAGACTCTTGAGAGTCCCTTGGACTGCAAGGAGATCCAACCAGTCCATTCTAAAGGAGATCAGCCCTGGATGTTCATTGGAAGGACTGATACTAAAGCTGAAACTCCAGTACTTTGGCCGCCTCATGTGAAGAGTTGACTCATTGGAAAAGACCCTGATGCTGGGAGGGATTGGGGGCAGGAGGAGAAGGGGACGATAGAGGATGAGATGGTTGGACGGCATCACTGACTCAATGGACATGGGTTTGGGTGGACTCTGGGAGTTGGTGATGGTCAGGGAGGCCTGTCATGCTGCAGTTCATGGGGTCGCAAAGAGTTGGACACGAGTGAGCGACTGAACTGAACTGAAAGATGTATGTGTGTGTGTACATATATATTTAAAGTTAGTAGTATCGGGAAGGCTTTATATATCCACATGCTTTCATGTGCTTAGACTTTCTCAAAGGGTGCATGGAAACTCTGCTCTGGGGAGAAGTGGGAGGACTGTGGTGTGAGTGAGATTTTATTACCACGTACTCTTTCATACCGTCCAAATTCACACACACTACCCACACAAATATTCATTAAAGCACTAAACTGTAGGGCTGGAATGGAACCCACTGTTTCACTAGGGGGGGTAAACTGAGGCACAGAATCACCTGAGGCCACCCAATTAGAAGGAGAAACCCCAAGACACTTGCAAGGGCCCTGGACGCCCAGCACCTGGTGCGTTGTGTCGCCTTCTCTAACAGTTTCCACTATAGCTGACTCAGCTGTCACAACTGCAGACTTTCAAAATCTTCCAATTACATAGAATTGGGGGAAAAATTATGATTTGGAATTCAAGTGTTGACACTTGAAAAATACCAACTCCCTTTCACTACAAGTGCTTTAGCATGTAACTAAGGCTTTTTCTGCATGTCTCTGGAAAGGTTATTTTCAGAACATTCCACTTAAACCTGGAGATGCAGGGTTCTCTGCTGTTTCTGGGAGCTGACACCACAATTTACATTAAACAAATGTTTTGAAAATTAGCTGTTCACGGTTCCAATTTCAGCTTCCCCCAGGGTTTAATGTTAGCCAAATACTGGTACAGTAAGCAGACAATGTGTTTTATTGTGTAGAAGAAAAACAGACCACCATAACAGACTTCCTGCTTTTGTAATCAAGGGAGAAGTTGAGTGTTCAAGTGATTATTGGCATATGGTTATTAGAAACACCGAGTTCCAAATATAGCTACTAGAAGCTAAAGACATACACACACACACACGCCCTCTGTATTTCGAGTCCAAAAAGAAAGAAAAAGCATTCCCAATGTTTGGTAGGCTGTGAAGTTCATAAAGTCATGGGGCAAAAACTATGGCAGTAGACTGGGGATGATAGGGAATCAGGTTCAACCCAGGACTGCCAGACACACTGGAGTTGAAGAGGTGCTCAAACATCAAGAAGCAGTGGCCCATGTGAACAAGGCCACACTCTGGCCACGGCACAGGAAGGCTACGTGCAGGGACGCAGCTCTGCTCCTACTGGCCCCTGGTCTGCGGGCAGCCACCTCCCTGAGGCCCACAATCAAGAGATGATGGACTTGGCATCTCTGTTTTCTTTTTTAACATTTAAAAAAGCCAGGATGCCCTGGCTTTGCCCTGTCCTGCCCCTCCCCACAAATGCAAATGTTGTAAGGGGGAAAAAAAAAAACCAGTTCAATCTGTTAATTTTATAGTTAGCAGGAATGAGTAACAGCATTCTGTGAAATCCCCTGCCTGCCCCTAGCCTGCCCCAAGCCTCCTCCAGGACTTGTGAGCTGGGTGGAATGCAGTGTCTGGAAATAACTTATAGGACACTCTCCAGTATTAGGTTTCTCTCTCAAAGAAGTGGGAGTGATTCTGAGCCTGGTGTGCAGGGTGGGGTGGGGTGGGGTTGAGAGGCTCTGTGGGCAAGAAGAATTTTGATTTTGTAGTTTTCAGGAAAGTGAAGACTGAAGGCAGAAGGGGATGGCAGAGGATGAGATAGCATCACCAACTCAATGGACATGAGTTTGAGCAAGCTCCAGGAGTTGGTGATGGACAGGGAAGCCTGGCATTCTGCAGTCCATGGGGTCGCAAAGAGTTGGACACGACTCAGTAACTGAACTGAGGGAATGAGGGAAGTGACTGTCTACATACAGACGGGTGAATAAAAAATATAGCCTCTTAATACCTTAGCTAAAGAGTCCACAAACAGTGTGGGTGGGAGGTTAGAGGTCTCAGAAGGTACCCCTCCATTTGGTGAAGGCCTGCCTGATCTCTGGACGAGCTTGGAGGAGGGGACATGCTGGGAGCGTGGGCTGGTGTGTGGCTCTGGGTCAAGGCTCCTAGACCTGTCCTGGGAAGGTGTCTCACCATCTCACTCCGGTGAGGCCTCTGGTAGAAACGTCCTGACACTGACACTGCATTAGACCCCTCACAGCATTTCCAAGGGGATATGACTTACAAAATAGGAAAGCCACCTTCTGCCACAAAGAATTTCCTTAGTCTGGCTGGGGGGCCGGAAGGATGACTCCTGAGACAACACCATAGAACAGGGCAGCCTTCAGATTCCATTTTACTAAACGCAGAGCAGCACTGGCCCTAGCTTCCTGGTCCTGGAGTCTGTGACAACAGCAGAGAGGCAGGGCCCAGCAAGGAGGAACAGAGAGCATGCGTCCCAGTTACCCGGGAGTCTCAGATGGCTGAGTACAACCAGTTAAAGGCGTGGGCCTCCAAAGGGCAGATGAGCCAGATCCTGGCTTGGGATCAGCTGGCCCGCCCTACTCCAGAAGACATTAGGTCACACTCACGAGAAGGTTTCGCTCCCCACAAGATCAGCACCTATGGCCTAGTCTCAGTTCAAACTGGGTCTGGCAGGAGGAGCCCAGACAACACATCCATTTTCCTCCTAACAAGGCAATCATTTCAAAGAGCTAACTGTCTGAACCATTCCTGCTACAACAGGCTCGGAAGAGGACATGAAGCCATGGCAACACAACAACAGTTCTGACGTGTCAAAGGCAAGCGTTGCAGCCGGCACCTCTGGGCAGGACTTGATAGTTGCTCGCACATGGAAGCTCCTGCACACACAGGTCCCTCCCCACAGGCGTGGGCATCTCCTCGAAGGGCAGGCACCGGCCCCTTCCAGCCTGGGGCTATCTGCCCCAGCACCTCCTCACATGACCTCTGCCTAGGGAAATCTAGTTTCCCACTTGCATCCAGACTTTGGCCACTTGACTCCGTTTGTTTCCATAGGCCCCCACCCCGAGAGGGGAATGAGCCCTCAGCAGGAAGGGGCACCCTTGTGACCCCACCTACCTGCCCCTGCCTGGCCCCACACCTCACACATCCCTGCCAAATCACATACTCACCTTGGATTTCCGGGCCCCTTTCTTGCCCCCCGTTTTCTTAGACACGGGCTTCTTCTGGGACGGAGACTTGGCCTTTTTGGCTGGGGGTGGTGTGATGATGGCTTCCAATTTCCCTTTGGATCCTCGTTTCTTCGCTAGCAACTCTGGATGGATGTTTGGTAACACACCCCCACTGGCTATGGTGACTCCTTTTAGCAGCTTGCAGGAAAACCAAATGAGCAGAAAGTGAGCTGGACCACCCCGTCCATGACCTTCAAGAAGTCAATCCTCCCCACCCATGCTCCTGCTCTTGGTTGGCAGAGCTCTCTCCTCTATGGCATCTACAAGGATGCTAACAGGACCCTGGCTCACTACACAGGGAGCAGGCCTTCAGACTCCTTCACTCGGGTGGAGTTTCCAAACCATCTTTCTTCCAGGAGAGTCAAATATCTTTCTTTATTCCCCCCACCCCCAACCAATAAAGTCTTGGGGAAAAATTGCCATGGGGGGTGGGGGGAGGGCAGGGAAGTGGCTAACAGTCACAAGCAGTCCACACCCTTGACAGCCAGCCAAACACCATCCTCCCTCTGGACAGACAGCTCTTGGGCCGCAAGACCACCTGCTGGGGTGTTTGGGTCAGGGAGGCAGAGGAGAGCCCCATACCTGATTCAGCTCTTCATCGTTGGCCACAGCCAGCAGGATGTGCCGGGGCGTGACCCTGCCCTTCTTGTTGTCTCTTGCTGCGTTGCCAGCCAGCTCCAGAATCTCCGCTTTGGGGAAAGGAGAGGAAGGGCGTATGGTCACATTATAGCATCAGAGAGCTGTGTGCACCCTTCCAAATCCTCTGTTCTTGGTGTCGGGAAGGGGAGCAGGCAGCAGTGTCCTGACCCTACCCTGAGCCATGAAGCTGCAGGCGGTCTGCCTGGAAACACTTGGTGGCAAGTCACAAAGGTGTCGAGAGGCAAAGCTGAGGGAATAAGGGAGACCCCTAGCCCAGCCCATTTGTTGTGGACATGCAAAACTGAGGTTTAGAGAGGAGAAAGAACCACCAGCTACAGGCCCTCAGTGAGGGGTGGTAGAGCTCAGATTTGAACTCTCTTCCCAGAACAGGGCTGCCCACAGCCAGCATGCCAGATATCATCAGCATCAACCCCATGGGGCCAGCAGTGTGGCCCCTGAGCTAGGAGTCATGAAGGGGTTTCTGGGATGTCAGGGGGAGGTGGCATGTTACTCAGTACATTTCTGTTAACAGAATCAATGTAACAGAATCAATGTTGAATGCCTGCACACTCAGATTCAAAACTAGAAGGATATGACTGCACCCTTTACAAAGTCAACATCATAAAAACATAAAAGAAAAGAGGTGGGGTGTAGTAGATTAAAAGAGGCTACACAGACACAACAGCCAGATACAAAGTGTCAATACTCAATGGGATCCTGATTGCAAAAGAAGTTATAGAAGTCATTCTGGTGACAACTGAGATTTGAATGTAGGCTGGATAGTAGACACAAAGGAATTACTGATTTTCTTGGGTGTGATAACAGTACTACCACTTTGAAGGGAGCATCTTGTCCTTAGGAGATACATGCTGAAGTATTTAGGGGTGAAAGGCTCTGGTATCTGCAATTTACTCAAATAATTCTGAAAAAGTCTACAGAGGAAAACAAATGTGGTGACGTAACAAAGGTGTTAAAGTTAACACCTGTTAAGTCCAACTGTGACGTGAGAGAGTAAGACATCAGAGTTCCTCTCTTAACATACTGTATATTTGACATTTTCCACAAAATAATTAAGAACCCAGAAGGAGATGAGCCTGACCTATAGTTGGTGCTAAGTTAGAGGTTACTAACCAATCTTTTGGGACAAGGTCTCAGCAGACAAGACGACAGGTCTCCAAAAGCACCAAAGATGGGAGAAATGAGGAAATGCCCTTCAGTAAGAGATTTTTTTCCCTCCTTGGTGGCCTAGTTCTCTTTGTGAACTGTCAACCTCGTTACTTTCGTCTCATTTTCTTAATGAGAAATGCAGACTGTCCCCAAATGTGTCTTACATCCCCACTTCTGCAATTCTGTCCACACCACAGCCCTGCCTGCAATATCCATCTAGCCCACCCTTCTGGGCTCAACTCAAGTCTGGCCTCTTCCTAGTACTAAAGGATTTATAATATTCAAAGTTATGTTGTAAACACTAGACTTGTCCAGCAAAGTTAAAACTTGGCGGCATTGAAACATGTAAAGTATCATGTAAGAAAAGAGTTGCCAGTCCAGGTTCGATGCACGATACTAGATGCTTGGGGCTAGTGCACTGGGACGACCCAGAGGGATGGTATGGGGAGGGAGGAGGGAGGAGGGTTCAGGATGGGGAACACATGTATACCTGTGGTGGATTCATTTTGATATTTGGCAAAACCAATACAATTTTGTAAAGCTTAAAAAAAAAAAAGTTAAAACTTGGCATCATTATAAAATAACTGCGGAAAAAAATTCTAGCTACATTAAAATCACATATTTAAATTTTACAATATTACATGGTTTACCCTGGAGAAGGAAATGGCAACCCACTCTGGTATTCTTGCCTGGAGAATCCCATGGACAGAGGAGCCTAATGGGCTATAGTCCATGGGGTCGCAAGAGTCGGACACAACTTAGTGACTAAACCTACATGGTTTACAATGTTAAACCACTATTACAGATGAACCCAATACAAAAGGAGTCCGTGTGTCAAACTGCAGCTGCTTGGCTACCCATAGCTGGATCAGGAGGGTTCCCCTCAATCCAAGGCAGGAATTCCATAATTGCTGCACTGATGACAAGTGGACACCAGGGGCACCTGAGGCTCTGCCTGCTTGATGCTCCCAGGTCACAGGGATCCTTATGTGCATGTGCTTGGCACCAGAGTGAGGCCCAGGGAGGAAGGGGATGTAATCAATACACCTCCCACCCTCATCCATTAGCTTCAACAGGACTGTTCCCCAAACAGTCTGAGTACCAGGATCCCGTCAATTTTACTGAAGCTTCCCTGTAACTGATGGTTGGCTGCGTGTGCCGAAGCCCAGAGGAGATGACCCTATCATGACCAAGCAAGAAAGAGTGCTTGGGATGCTTAAGTGACCTGATGTCCAGCTGCAGAAATGAGCCCAGCTTGAACTCCACTCTGCCCCGTTCATGGAGGAGGCAGTATACCTACAACACTATTGTCCAACTCACCGCCTGGAGGAAGCCAAGCAGAATCCCAGACCCTAGGAGTCAGGGCACAGGAAGGAGAGCCACCACAGCCAGCCCATGTGGCAGGAAGGCTGGAGAGGGGCTGCTGGCACCACTGGGCTGCAGCCCGCTTGGCTGGCTTCCTGACCTCTCCCACCCCTCACCTCCCCAGCCTTTCTCCACTGTGAGGCCACAGGAAACACGGGGCCATCACTATCTACAGCAGGAATATACAGAAGGGGGCTGGGGTATTACAACTTTGTCCCCATAATGTGCTAAGAATCCGTTACCAGGCCCTCATTAAAAAAGAGACAGAGAGAGAAAGAGACAGAGAAACCCACAGTAGTGCCCTAAGCCCATCCCTGTGGTAAGAAGATCGTTTGAAATTACGGTTTCTCGGGAAAGTGGAGGTGGCCTGTTTCCTCTTCCTGCCCAGAGTACTGGTGCAGGCTCTCCCCTAGAGAAGGCACAGTGGCCGTTGGTGGGGGTAGGGGGAAGAGGGATGTGGTCATTTTATTTTTGGCATCACTACTTTAGCTTTTTTCCTGTGGGGAAGGTGGTAACGATGAATTGCAAAGACCTGGAGGGTGGGGAAGGGTCACCAGAACTCCAAGTGTGTTCCAGCATCTGGGTGAGGGACAGGCAGTATGGAACACAAGCATGAGAAGCAGCGTGCTTCCCACTAAGCAGCACCCACAGCTGAGAAATAAGATCAATTCTCCAGGAAATCCCCTGAACTGCCACTAGTTTCACAGCCCCCACACACCCCTACACTCTCACATTATGGGGAAAATCTCTAATGGCCCAAGTCTCTCCACTTGCAAAATCTCAAGGATTGTGCTGACTGGTAATTCAAGGCTTCCCCGGTGGCTCTGTGGTAAAGAATCCACCTGCAATGCCGGAGACGTGGGTTCGATCCCTGGGTTGGGACGATCTCCTGGAGAAGGAAACGGCAACCCACTCCAGTATTCTTGCCTGGGAAATCCATGAACAGAGGAGTGTGGTGGGTTACAGTCCACAGTGTTGCAAAGAGTTGGACACAACAGAGCAACTAAATAGTGACAACTGCTAATTCAGCCTGGACTCAGGGATGCCAGACAGGATCCATCTGGGAGTGACGATGAGATGGACATGGAGGGCTTGGGGAGGTGTGTGGAGTGCGGCAAGGAGTATCTAGCACCTTGGAAATAGCTAGGCTGAAGTGTCCTTTCTGTGTCATTCCTCTGCCTTTTCACCAAGGAGCCAGAAAACCCCTTTCTTTTTGCAAAACTCCAGCTCACTTTTGATCTGTGAAGACCAAGATAGCTGGCCCTCCCACTCCCTGTCTTCAAAGAGTGGACCCTCAGCCCTGTCGGGAGGGAGGGAGCGGCATCAAATGGGGTAACAAAGAAGGGCAGAGGTTCAGAGTTTGGTTGATTGAGCCAGAGCTTTATCTTCTGTTTACTCCTGCATGTTTTCCAGATGGATAGTTACCATAGCAACTCCTTCGTCAAGGGACACACAAGATGGAGCACCTCAGAGACACACCTTTTATGAGAAGTGTGTTCCCGGCTCCACCCTACCCCTGCACTGCGGCAGGCAGAGGGCTGGGGCAGTTGACAAGAGACCAGAAAGAAGCAGGAACCCAGAGCACAAACTCGCCCCTTGCCAAGGATTCAGTAATATGTTCCCCTCTTTCATCCTCAGTCCAGTTTTAGAAACGGCAATCGTAAAGGGCTTTCCTGGCTAAAAGAGGGCTGCCTGCTGCAGGGGGGGAGGAGAGGTGCAAAACGCCAGCAACTCAACAAGATGGATCAGTTCCCATCTGCTCTCCAGGGCCTGTTTGCAGGAGGGCGGGAGAGAGGGCGCTGAGTGCTCAGGATTTGGGGCAGGGCACACGCCACTAAAGGAGATTTCCTGATTAAGTTTCCTTCCTAGTTAAGTGATCCTTGGCTTTGCAAATGATAGCAAGGACACATCTGTGGAAGCCCTGCGCTCAAGGCTATGCCTGGGTTCCTGCCACTGTACCCACTGCCCAGGGGGACAGGCCCCTCCTGGGCCAGGCCAGAGCCAGCTTCAGCTCTACCTAGACTTGAATGGAATCCATGCCTTCCTACCAGGGAGGGTTTGCTGCACTTGATTCATCTTGTATTTCAGAAGGTTTTGTGTGTCTCTAAATTTTTTTTGCCTCTGTCTATTTTGAGAAAAGGGATTCTGAGAACAAGAACTAGACAAGCACCACATTTACAGACGAAAATTCTTTTCTCCATGGTTTGCAGTGCTCTGTGCTTGGATCCTGCCTCAGAGGGAGTTTCAGGAGCCACAGTGCAGAGACTGTAACCGAAACAAATGGAATCTGTAAGAAATCAGCAAAGAGTGGTTAGCAGGAAAAGAAACAGACCCCTGACCAGGGTCTGCACCCCCTCTAACTTTGTCACCAATGACCGACGCTGGGACAGGTTTGGGGCTCAGAGCCTGGGGGGTCACCTCTGAGACAACTCAGCTTGGTGAAGTTCCGCAGTGACAGACCCTGCAAAGGGGTCAGGTCGAATGATGAGTTACACTAGCCAACTCGTGTGCCAGTCTCCTGTTCTAAGATCTTTTTAAGATCTAATTGGTAAAACACCTGAGTATCTCTGGCTCCAACTCCTGGCCAGTCCCTGTCCAGTGGTGAGCCACTGGCTCCATCACATGCCTAGTGATGCAACCTTACTCTCCCCTCAGAGCAGCAGGCAGGGCAGAGGCACCCCTGGGCCCACCATACCCTGGCCACGAGGAATGCGACCATTTTAGGGCCACTTGACGAGATCCCCACAGCCTTGAGTAACAGCATTATTTGGCAGCCTTCTCGGCTACAGCCCAGCTGTCTGAACGTGAATGCCTCTGACAGGTCTACTTTCCAAGTTCACTCAGAGACCAAAGGCTTAGTGTCTTTTTTTTCCTTCTCCAAGCGTCTTGCATATAGTCCTATCTGTTGTACTGAAGCATTGTGTCTATCTTCCTTCAGGGAGATGAAGTCATGGTTTGCAGAATTAGACCCCTAACAACTAACAGGTGATGCGTGGAGGCTGCGCCAAACTTTAAACACAACTCTTGCAAAGGAAAGAGTCAGGGGCTGCTACAGAACTGTTTGAAGCGTCTTCTCTCACAAAAGAAATATTAAAAAGAACAACCAGAAATCAAAGAAAAGCAAATGTTCACGTAATCCCAGGGAGAACACAGATATTTGCTATGAAGCCAACAACGTGACAAGGAATCTGTTTATTGTATTTCCTTCCATTCATCAGGCTGCCATCAGCAGTTCATTGAGTTCAGAGCTGTTTTACACTATTCTGGAAGGCCTTAACCCAATCAACCCCAATCGGAGACTGACTGCTAAGTGTTTCCTGCATCTTGACTGCACCAGTTTCCTCCAATTCCCTCGGCAGCCCAGAATCCACCTTTTCGGGTGATGAGTGGCAGGAACTGAAGCCCACTGAGCCATTGGCCTGCAGCACCAGGGCCTCGCCTGTGGGCCACAGCAAAGCTCTCCACTCTGCTTGTCCCGGGGGCCTCCAAGGAACCAGTGATTCCACAGGGAAAATAAAATACCTTGTCTTCTGCCCAGAACAGCAGTAACTGGGGGTGTTATGTTCTGGGCAGAGGACAGGGTATTTTGCAGCAATGAGCCATTCTGTCACTTTTCTGCAGATATTCTGAGTCTCACACAAACTCAGCCATTGCTGTTACGCCCACAAGACAGACCCCCCTCCTCAGGGTCCAGGTGGCAGCATGTAGTCCAGTATCCCACCTTCCCCACAAAGTCTCCCAGTAAGAAAGAAATGCAGCTTAGTATCAAGTTTCTAAAGTAAGCTAATTCTTTTACACATTTTAAAATAAATAATTAGTACTTTTGCATATACACATTAACAAGAAAAAGATTATGATTCTTGGCAAATATTACCATCATCTAACCCGCCAACCCAGTCTGGTGCTTGAGTATCTTGCCTCTCAGGAAAGTCTTCCTCTTCCTTCCCCAGATCACTGGAGGGTCTGTGTGAGCTCACCTCCTGGGTCCATCTTCAATGGTGGCTGCAGCCCCACATAGCACCATGGTTAAGCAGGGGCATGCCGTCAGACAAGCTGGGTGCGAATCCCAGCTCCTGCCCTGAGCTGTGAGATTTGCCAAGAAACACCCGTGCCTCAGTTTCCCATTCTATAAACGGGGCGTGAGGTCACCTCTAGGCTTGTGAGGATTAATGAGTTACCAAATTACATGCCTAGAACACTTGGTAAAAGTCAACTTCAAATACTGACGCCACAACCACACACTTTTATCTCTTAATAGAGTATAGCAGGCTTGATTTCTAGGAGAAGAAAACTCTTTCTTTTCCTCGATGTCCTCTATCAAAATAACTGGCTGTCTGGCTAGGTGGATAGATGGGATGTACGTGAGAGCTGAGAGGAGGAGGAGAGATGCAATATGGAAAACCTGGTGTTTCCTCCCCTGATAGTTTACCCTTTGCTGTTACACTTAACAGTTTACATATGTTTGAAAAATGCACTTGAACCTGCTTAACCTCAGTGCTGCCAGACTTGCCTTGATATTACGCAGCACCCAGGGCGGCCCCACAGGCAGCCTCTGCCTAGGGATGGGCTCTGGGGCTTTTGTCTGACCCGGCAGGGGGTGGCGTGGTGCGCAGGAGCAGAGCCAGCTGCTGAGGCAGCACAAGTTGAGGCCCCAGGAGGAAGGCAGGAGGCCAAGGTGGCTGGGGAAGGCCAGAGGAACCTGCTCTAACCGGAGGCCTGGCCAACAGCCGGGCAGGGCCCTCTCCGCACGGCTCACTGCTTTCAAGGACTTGAAATTCATTTACAAGGAGATGGTTAATATGTATGTTTGTTTTTGATATGGAAAATCATAGCCATTTGTTCTTAATTTATCTCAGAAAGGGGTGAACAATCAGAGATGTCTGCTGAAATGAAAAGATTTGAGGAGTGTGATGTAAAGAGGAAACTCACTTAAAGAACCCTGACGTGGTGCCATTTCTGAGACAGACTTCTGAAGTGGAAACAAGGAGCGGAGCGGGGCTTTGGTGGGCTGCCATCCTACGGGGAGGTGCATGCCTGTCACTGGCGATGCCTGTCGCCCGCGCTTACACATGCCATTTAGGAGCTATGGCACAGCTCGGCTGCCTGGGAGTGGAGTTGGCGACCAGGTCTGAGGGAGACATTTGGCTCTACCCACTTGGGCACTGACTGAGCTTATCTTGTGTGCAATTTATCTTTTCAAAATGTAAGAAATAAACTGAATACATAGCATAAATGAGAAGAAGTGACTACGCTAGATGCCACCCCACTGGCCTTGGCAACTGCGTGTCATAAGCACCCCCCGCCTTGACATCTGTCCTGGCATGCTTAATCATGCTTCTGGGATTAAAAAAAAAAATCTGAGCACGTGAAGACTTTTTAGGTTCTTTCATAAATGACTTTTTAGAGCCATACAAGGGTGTCATAGTAGGGGAGGTCCCCTAGAAGGGGCCTGGGGTCACCTTTAATAGCCCTGCCCCAGCTCTATCTGTCCACACGGATTCCCAACGCGAGGCCCACTGGTCTAAGGACTTGTCTAAGCTCCGTCACCCAGGATTCCACCTCTCGTTCACTAAGAGGACAGTGAAGGGACATCAGGAATAAACCTTCTGGCTCTCGGTTGGCTCTTAGTCCACTCTCGGTGCTGCTGAGCACTACAGCCACCCACACTGACTGGGCACTGCCCTCCGCTCGCCTCATTGCGGCCATCTGCAAGCTTCTCCCCGAGGACCTGTGTGTCCTGTTGCTGCTACAGGCAGCTCCTCCCACACTGATCAGACTGCCCCTTCCTAGAGCCCAGCACCCGTCACTCCGACATCATCACCCCGCTTGTGCTCACGCACTTCCTTCCCACAAGCCCTCAACTTTCCTCCTTCCCGTCAGGGACTGCGTGTCCTTCCAGGTTCATCCTTTAGGACCCCTGTCCTCTTTGCCCATGCCAGGCCACGGGGTTGTCTCCCGCCTGGCACATCCACACCACGTGCCCTCTAGCGCTCATGTGAAATTACAAAGGGCCTGCCTCCCCAGCTGGGCTACGAGGACAGAAGCCAGTGTGGAGGCCTGGGCATATCCCACCTTCTGGAGACGTCCGCTGAAGCCAGAGGAGAGGCAAAGTGGACTAAGTGCTCCCGAGTCCAGTGCTCTCCTTTTAACAGGTAAGGTTTCGGCCCCATTGAGAGCCTACAGAAATGCTCTGCTAGAGGTGAGTTAGGAGAAGGCACTGGCACCCCACTCCAGTGTCTTGCCTGGAAAATCCCATGGACGGAGGAGCCTGGTAGGCTGTGGTCCATGGGATCGCAAAGAGTCGGACACAACTGAGCGACTTCACTTTCACTTTTCACTTTCATGCACTGGAGAAGGAAATGGCAACCCACTCCAGTGTTCTTGCCTGGAGGTTCCCAGGGACAGGGGAGCCTGGTGGGCTGCCGTCTCTGAGGTCGCACAGAGTCGGACACGACTGACACGACTTAGTAGTAGTAGTAGAGATGAGTTACTGTGCTCAGTGACCTTTGAGAAGTACTTCAAACTCCTGGAGCCTCAGTTTCCTCCTAAGCAAAATAGGTGGTTTGTGGATTCAGTGAATTACTCAATGTCAAGCACTTAGCCAATGCCTGACACACAGTAAACGCTCCATGTATGGCAGGTATTTTATTACCTAAACCGCCCTGCCTTTGCCTGCACTCAAACACTGCCCTCTGTGCCCCCAAACTCACATTTTGACAAGCCATAGTTTTAATCTGGGAGGGAGACTGCCAGGGCCTGGGGCAGAGGTGGAAGGGCAAAGAAAACAATGCTATTGGAGTTAAGGACTGGCATTTTCTGAATGAACAGCAGACACTGACTTTTGGCGGTCAACATCCAGATTTACAGAGCCAACAGAGAGCTGTTAACCAAAGACTACCTCAGGTACCAATTACCACAGGGAGCATCAATCAGGACACTGGCAGCAAGGGAAACCGAAAGCTAACCTTTTCCAGAGACCCTGGATTTCCACGAGGTTCTCACAGTTCTGCAGGCAAGAAATGTGGGCTCTGGCAGAGATGGAGCCGCCTTCTCTAAGGAAGACATATATAAAAGTCTTCTATCAAGGCAATTCGATACAGGTCCCCCGGGAGACCCCACAGGCCTCTCGAAGTACCAGGGAACATAATGCTTTCTGGCCACTAGATGGAGGGCACTTGTCTGAAAAGGAAGAAGGTAGGGTGGAAGATGAAGGGAGAGAGAGGGAAGGAGGGAAGATGGAGGCAGGTCAGAGCTGTAGGCTGGCTGAGCCTGGCAAACCAGAGGAGAATGTGTGTCATCATCGGGCACCAGAGCTGGAGGGGGTGGAGGGGAGAGACAGGCCGGGAGACAGAGGGAGGCCGCCTGTGGTCAGTGCCCCTTGGCGTTTGTGTACTTGCTAGAACTTACTTATAGCTCTGAGGAGTGGCTTTTTGCTCTATAGTATTTTCTGCTGGATTGACTAGACACAGAAGCCTTGAGACAGGGAAAGAAAGTAAGAGGGCTATAAATATGCTTTATTAGTTGCTGATAATTTTAATAGGAAGATATTGAGAGAAGAGATATTTGTGGAATTCTTACTCACTTCCTCCTCTCAGTAAGTTAGCAGGTCCTTTAAAGCCATTCTTGATGTTCATTCACAGGGGGACCCAGGGGTATGTATACTTTGAGCACCCCTCCTGGGACACTGCCACTTTAACCAGACCTCCTGGCTCCCTCTGCGATGCGAGGTACAGCTGAGACATCCTTTTCTGGTGGGAGTGAGAGATCAACTCTTGAAATACCCCCAGTGCCTTCCTGTTTGCCACCAACTGCTGCTCTGCCACTAGCCTATCCTCAGGCTGGGCTGGGCCATGATGCCCTGAAGTTAATCCTAATTACTCATATTAAAAACTCCAGGAGTCTAGTTCAGCTCTCATTCTTACCAATTTCCTGGTAGCATCTGCCATTAGCACCATCCCCTCCCCTCCAGAAACTCATCCTTCCCCTAACTGGTCTTCTTCCCCTTCAACAAAAATCCAAGTGCTGAGCAAGAGAGTCTACAGTGATGAGAGAGGGGTGAGAACGGCACAGTCCCAGACCTGGGGTCACTAATATGTCCTCTGCAATGTCTGGCCCGTCAGACAGTCAATACACATCTGTTGAAATCAACAGTGATTCTTCAGACCCACCCCCCGCCCCACCCCCCCCACGCAGCACCCAGCTCAGAATCTTGTACCTGGTCAGAGCTTGGTAACTCTGTCACAAATAGGTCATTACAGATGAATTACTAAACCACTGAACAAGCACTGCAGCATTCAGAGGGTGATGCAGGATGGAAGTGCAGGGACACTCTCTGAGGCACTGGCCTGGTTTCATGGATTAGAACAAACACTCAAGATCCATGGCTTGCAGTGTGAACTACAAAGCTGTCACCCCAGGGGAATTAGTCCCTGGATGGCCCAGGATCCAGGCAGGCCACCCTTCACAGTCTCAAGTCAGGATGCGAGGTTGGCTCAGGGGGGTGGGGGGTGAGATGGAACAGGGATGCTGGGGCAGGTTAGAGGCAGATGAAACACCCTCAGATTTGGGCTCAGATACACGTACACACATCAGTCTCTGCATCTCACAGGCACCTATTATTTTTTGGCATTACATTTTCTAGATATATTTCAAAATGAAAAGGGGAGGAATATATTTAGAAACATATATTGCGTATATAAGAAACTGGCAATACTGATTGTCCCCTGGGAGGAGACCTGGGTGTGCAAAAGAGTAGGGAAAGAAATGCATGTCTCACTGTATGCCTTTGGGGAACATGATTTTTATCATTGGTATATATTACTTATTAAAGAAAATAATGTGCTGCGTGCTTAGTCACTCAGTCATGTCTGACTCTCTGTGACCCCATGGACTGTAGCCCGCCAGCCTCCTCTGTCTGTGGAATTCTCCAGGCCAGAATTCTGGAATGGGGAGCCATTCCCTTCCCTAGGGGATCTTCCCAACCCAGCAATCAAACCCAGGTCTCCGCATTGCAGGCAGATTCTTTACCATCTGAGTCACCAGGGAAGCCCAAGAATACTGGAGTGGGTAGCCTATTCCTTCTCCAGGGATCTTCTCCACCCAGGAATTGAACCGGGTCTCCTGCATTGCAGGTGGATTCTTTACCAACTGAGTGAGCAGGGAAGCCCAAAGAAAATAATTACTTTCTATAAAAATTAAAACAGTGAAAAACCTGCCAGATATGAGAAACATCTCATAAAATGCATAACAAGATAAACACACCATTGAAACAAAAGAAAGTCCAGAAATAGCCCTATGTATATACAGAAATTTCATGTATGATAAAAGCAGCCTCTTCGATCATCGGGGAAAAGCTGGAATACTCAATTAATTGTGTTGAGATAAATGGGTAACCATATGAAATAAAATTAAGTTGATTCCTCTCTACACTATATCAGGAAAAATTCCAAATGAGTCAAAGTAAAAATGTAAAAAATTAAACCATAAAAAGTACTAAGCAAGAGCATGAGGGAATTCCTTTGCAGCCTTGAAGAGAGGTAGACACTCTGAACAATAACTCAAAATCCAGCAAAAACAGTCTCATAAAAATTTCTGATACTAAAATTATTCAGATAAAATAGCTAATCATTTCACTCATATTAAGTCATCACTTTGTACGTTTTAAATATATACAATTATATTTGTCAATTATTCCTTAACAAAGCTTGGGAAAAAAGAATTATTCAGATAAATACATAAGAATGTGTGTAAAATACAAAGAAAAATATGTGTAAAATACAAAGAAAAATTTGAAAATGAAGAGAAAACAAGATATCGTGAGGAATGACCAAGTACATTCACAAAAGAACCAAACAGAACTTCTAGACTAAAAAATAACAAAACAAATTAAAAATTCAGTGACTGAATTAAATAGCAGATAAGACACAGCTGAAGAGAGAGTTAGTAAAGTGGGAGATAGTTTTACAAGACAGACCTGAAGTAATTATCCAGAAAGTAATTTGAAAAGACAGAAATGAAAAATATGAATGAGATAACAGATATGGAGCTTAGAAAAACCACTAACAAATCGTTAATTTGCATTCCATAGGGAGAGACTAGAGACACTGAAGAAATAACAGCTAAAAACTTTATGGATAAGATATAAAGACATGTTCAAAATCAGAGAAAATTTACCACCAGAAGACCTTAGTCAATGACATTTTAAAGGATGTATGTATGTAAAGTGAACCCAGGCAGAAGGCCTGAAGTGAAAGAGGCATGCACATTTTGGCTCACACACTTTTCCTTGCCCACATCCAGAATCAGTTTTGTAGCGCTCTGAGCCTTCCCACTAGCCTAGGCAAAAACAGAACCCCTCATGAGAACTCATCTAAGTACATGCAGACCCCAATGACAGAAATGAAAAGCTGCGTACCACCCTTCAAAGAGAAATCATGGAGTAACAGCGAGACTCCTTGACCACCGAGGTTTACTAGGCCACACAGCTTATCTTCAAGAAAGCAGCTGTTTTCAACCAATGGTGGTAGAACAGTCGCACATTCGTATGCAAAAACTGAATCCAGACACAGACCTAACACTCTCTGCAAAAATTAACACAAAAGGGGTCAGAGACCTAAATGTAAAATGCGAAACTATAAAACTCCTAGAAGATAACATAGGAGAAAAATCTAGATAATCTTGGGTTCGGTGATGCCTTTTTAGATACAACACCAAAGGCACAATGCATGAAAGAATTGAAAGTTTTTTTTTTTAATTAAAAAAAAAGAAAAAAAAACACCCTTCTGCTCTGTGAAAGACAGTGTTGAGAGAATAAGATAAGTCACAGAGCAGGAGAAAATATTTGCAAAAGAAAGCAATGAGATCTTTCCTTTCTCTGGTCTAACCCATAGGGCTGGGAGAGCAGGGGACATGGGGCCATTGTTTTATGAAGGTGCCCAGATCACACTTACACTCTCCTGGACAACCGCATGGCCTCCTTAGGAGGACTGGGTGAAGGACCAGATAAAAATTCAGGTTTTGGCCTCTGCAGCAGATTCAGGAGGCCCTGGGAGAAGCGCGTCCTCAAGCTGTGCTGCAGGATGCCACCTCTGTGGATGGAGAAGCGGGGCACTAGGGTGCCCCACTGCTCAGTGCTTTCCACGCCTGGCCTCGGCCCTGAGGTCCGACTTACCTGGGTAGCTAACAAGCTGGCCATCTGACAACAAGTCACCAGGGAAATGGCAAATGCTAAACTGCTGCTTCTCCAAGCACCTCCTGAAGGTTCATCCACCACGGAATCATCTAGGACTGCCAACGTAGCTCCCAGCTTAATGACTTAATGATTTGCTTCATATGATCATGTACAGTGATCAAGAGCAGATGTTAATAAAAACAGACTAAAATCTAACTCTCTTTTGTGCATGTACACATATACACAAAAGGCATTCGGTGCCAGCTGCTATCTCTAGGCACTGAGATTATGAGTTTTCGCTTCTTAAATTTTCAGACATAAATTACTCACATAACTGGAAAAGGGAACATACATTTAAATACAGTCTGCACACACTGGGTACCCAGCACACTGGGGTTTCAACTTCTGTGTTTCCGATTTTTTTCTGGTTGTAACCCTCTGGCTTATTAAAATCCAGTCCCCCTGAGACCCCACTTTCATCTGCTGACAGGCTTTGCAGAACAGTGAGCCCTGTGGGGTTCTGGGAGCCTCAGGAAAACATGAAGTCTCTAGCAAGAAGAGTTAGCTGGGTCCTGGCCAGAAGTTTAAGTCTAAGGTTGGGTGGCCACGGAAACAAGCGAGAGACACAGCCATTCAGAGGGCTTCGAGCATCACAGAGCCAGCCTGTCCTGTTCTCCCTACCCTATTTTTAGCTGTGTGAGTACAGGACACACTTGGCTGTTCCGGATAGGAAAGCAGTAACAAAGGCCAGGTAAGTGACAGAGCCAACTGCAGGCTCTTCCTACCCTAATCTTCCAGGCTTGTCGGATCCTTTCTTTCCCAGGCCAGAAATGCCAAGTGTGATGGATGTTTGTTGAAATGAATATCTGTGTAACAGGGCACACTGCTGACAGAGGAGGCCTCTCCCTGTCATACCTACAAGAGAGGGGGGGCAGGGATGGAATGCAGACAATGAATACCACCAAAGGGATATGCAACAGCTGACCTGAGTTATAGATCAGAAAGCAAGCAAACTGAAAACCTGGATGAGGATGATCACTTTACTAGCTAACATGAGGCAGAGGTGTATCTTTAACACCATCCCTTTTCCCTGGGGTTTTACTACAGGATGTAGTCAGGCACAAGGGCTAGGACACATCCAGTCTGCAGAGTGGCCATAAGGGTCCCCTGGGTGAACCCTGCTTGTTCCCCAGGTCAGGACCTGACCCTGAAAACTTCACCGTGGTTAGCCTAGTACCTACAGACAGCTTCAGAATGGAGCACCTGCTGTGAGAGACGCCAGGTGCCTGCTAGAAGTGTGTGGAGGTCCTTCCTGGTCACCAGCAGGAGATAAGAGAGAGAAGACTGAGGTCTGAAACACAGGGTGTGGGGAGGGGCAGGGAATGGGGAAATGGAAAGGGACTGGTAGGTGAAGAATATGCAAACCTGGATGTCTTCATTATTTTGTAGATTAGAGCCAAAGATGACAGAAAAAAAAAATTGTAGGCATGGCCTTATCCTATAAGAGGTGGAAATATACTATGACCGTAGGTTTTAAACAGACCAGAGCAGGATATCCAAATCAACAGATCTCTCACAGTGATCAACTTGAGAGGGTCTACACTTATTACAAAGTGTCGACATTCAGTCTTGAGATGCGAATTCCCATCCTCCTTACTGTCGAGAAATCAACTGAGAATAGATTTGATTTTTGCAAACAGGCTTACATCCTAGGAGGCAGGTTGGCAGCTGTGTGATCAGGCTATGTAGCAGTCTCTAGACTCCCCCACCCAAAAAAAGATGTCATTGCACATCCCTTTGGATTTGATGACCAGGAACCAGGTCTGTCCTCTCAGGAGTTGGGTAAGCAACTCCAAAGGCACTTCCCTCCAGGGTAAGCCCAGTGGGCAAGGACTCTCATCTGGCACCTCAGTGACGAGCACAGCCCTGAAGAGTGCTGGGCCCTCCCCAGGTCAGCAAGTGAGTGGTTCAGCTTAGCAGAATAAGCACACAGCGTCCCCAGGCCACAGCCTCACGGCACAAATGCTGAACACCTTCTAATATGTTGAGCCCTGTATGGAGGCAGCAGACCTAGCTCTCCTGATCTATTAGACAAGCTCTGCACCTCAGTGCCACAAGCCAGACCTCAGAGCATCCTCCATGGTGCCTTAAGCTTTGCTTCTTTAGCTGGCATTCCTCATGGTCCCATTTTCACATCCTAAACCACCAGTGTCCCCACACTGCATCATGCAAGGTGTTTATAGGATAGCTGTTTCTTGAAAGGCTTTCTGATAAAAGTTTGGGAACCACTATATATCTAAGTTTCTCCCCTTGGGGATTCAGAAGGACACCCACATGTTAAAGGCTCCCAAACATGCTGCAGTAAACAAAGCTGTTTCCCAGTGGTTCCCAAACTAAAACCAGTTGCTTTACTGAGGAACTCAACAAAAGGTATTCACATATCCATCTCAAAACAGGGAATGTGAATACAGCCATCTCCCAGTTTCACCCACAGAGCCCTACGTTTTGGTGGACTACCTCTTACATTTCACCAAATACCTGGGCTCTGCTGAACACAGTTTGAGCAATGTTGACCCAGGGTGCTTTGCATCCATCTAGTCATGGCATGCTTGCTTTCTACTCTTCCACATATACTTTTCATCCCCCCTATCACCCCCACTGTAGGACTCCAGTGCTTTTAACTTGCCCCTTCAGTTCAGTTGCTCAGTCGTGTCCGACTCTTTGTGACCCCATGAATCACAGCACGCCAGGCCTCCCTGTCCATCACCAACTCCCGGAGTTCACTCAGACTCACGTCCATCGAGTCAGTGATGCCATCCAGCCATCTCATCCTCTGTCGTCCCCTTCTCCTCCTGCCCCAATCCCTCCCAGCATCAGAGTCTTTTCCAATGAGTCAACTCTTCGCATGAGGTGGCCAAAGTACTGGAGTTTCAGCTTTAGCATCATTCCCTCCAAAGAAATCCCAGGGCTGATCTCCTTCAGAATGGACTGGTTGGATCTCCTTGCAGTCCAAGGGACTCTCAAGAGTCTTCTCCAACACCACAGTTCAAAAGCATCAATTCTTCGGCGCTCAGCCTTCTTCACAGTCCAACTCTCACATCCATACGTGACCACAGGAAAAACCATAGCCTTGACTAGACGGACCTTTGTTGGCAAAGTAATGTCTCTGCTTTTGAATATGCTATCTAGGTTGGTCATAACCTTCCTTCTAAGGAGTAAGCGTCTTTTAATTTCATGGCTGCAGTCACCATCTGCAGTGATTTTGGAGCCCAAAAAATAAAGTCTGACACTGTTTCCACTGTTTCCCCATCTATTTCCCATGAAGTGATGGGACCGGATGCCATGATCTTCGTTTTCTGAATGTTGAGCTTTAAGCCAACTTTTCACTCTCCACTTTCACTTTCATCAAGAGGCTTTTGAGTTCCTCTTCACTTTCTGCCATAAGGATGGTGTCATCTGCATATCTGAGGTTACTGATATTTCTAGCGGCACTCTTGATTCCAGCTTGTGTTTCTTCCAGTCCAGCGTTTCTCATGATGTACTCTGCATAGAAGTTAAATAAGCAGGGTGACAATATACAGCCTTGATGAACTCCTTTTCCTATTTGGAACCAGTCTGTTGTTCCATGTCCAGTTCTAACTGTTGCTTCCTGACCTGCATACAGATTTCTCAAGAGGCAGATCAGGTGGTCTGGTATTCCCATCTCTTTCAGAATTTTCCACAGTTTACTGTGATCCACACAGTCAAAGGCTTTGGCATAGTCAATAAAGCAGAAATAGATGTTTTTCTGGAACTCTCTTGCTTTTTCGATGATCCAGCAGATGTTGGCAATTTGATCTCTGGTTCCTCTGCCTTTTCTAAAACCAGCTTGAACGTCAGGAAGTTCACGGTTCATGTATTGCTGAAGCCTGGCTTGGAGAATTTTGAGCATTACTTTACTAGCGTGTGAGATGAGTGCAATTGTGCAGTAGTTTGAGCATTCTTTGGCATTGCCACTGGTCTATGGACTTGTGTGTTCCCAACATCAACTTTCCCTAGGGCAAAAACCATGTCACATGTTCCTATTTCATATCTCCTAAACCTCCCAGCACTGAGCAGGGCTGTGCTGTGCACAGGGAAGAGATTCCAAAGAGGCTTTCTGAGCTGAACTGAATTCAAGTTCCTCTAAATATCACTTAAGAAAAAAAGTACCACAGTAATACCAGAGCAAAGACAATGCCTCAAAGAAACTACCTCAGTTTCCCCATGATAATACTTCTTTTTATCTATAATTTATTCAGTGTTTACTAAGAATGCTGGCGAAATTCATAAGATGCAATACCAATCTTCACAGCAACCTGAGAGTTGGGGCTACTATCACCACTTGGCTGGAAGGTCAAGGGCCCTGGGGTGGAGAATGGACTGTGCTGGGGCACCGGGAAGCCCAGCAGACAGCATAACATTCCTCGGGAGGCGCTCTGGGAAGAGTCAGCAGGGCTGCAGAGCCAGGCACACAGAGAGCTGGGGAAGGAGCTGTCTGGTCGCCAGACTCAAGCCTGTTCCAGATGTTGCCTCTTCCTTTTAAGTTTGGCAGATGATTGGGCTCTGCACCCAAGAGGAGAAACAGATGCCAGCTTCAAGTTTCAGAGAAGACGCAGGCCCCAACCTCCTCCCACAAGCACCCCAGCCTGGAGCAGACCATAAGGAGGAGTACTCCGTGGTCCCTCACCCCTGAAGACATGCTCTTCACAGGGGATCATCTATCTGGACTCTGATGGCCCCTGGTCTGCAGGACTGCTGTCTGTCCTGATGCTCTTGTGCTGGTCTGGCCTCAGCTCTGGCCTAACCCAGGCCTAGGGCTGGGCATGCTCAGCTCCCAGTTATCTAGAAAACCCCTCAAGGTTTTCATGAGCATGCCAAGAGCTCAAGACAGAAGTAGCTTTCAACACCAGACAGAATAAGAGTTTGGTAATAGGGCACCTTGGTGTTGAGGGTGAGTCTGGCTTTAGGGGTGTGTGTGTGTTAGCTGCTCAGTCATGTCCAACTCTTTGCCACCCCATAGACCGTAGCCCACCAGGCCCCTCTGTCCATGGGATTCTCCAGGAAAGAATACTGGAGTAGGTTGCCATTCCCTTCTCTGGGGGATCTTCCTGACCCAGGGATTGAACTTGAGTCTCCTGTATTGGCAGGCAGATCGTTTACTGTCTAAGCCAGCTTGAGGAAGTGGAGTCAGATGGCAGCTTGAAATAAACCAGAGGGAGTAGGCCTGTAACAGCCAGGGCGTTCTGCAGGTGCCTGGTCAAAGGACCCCACAGCCGAGTGGGCAGGGACAGCCCCACCAGCATCCCCAAGGCAAGCGGGCACCCTCGGTCACCTCAGCAGCCAGAGCAGGACTACTCCCTCTCTGCCGTCACCCTAACGTCACCAGGTTAATAGCTGGGCACTTACACTGTGCAGACACAACAAAGCACTTCACACGCACCCTCTCATTCCCACCTCACAGTAAGTCCATGGCACTCACTGTAACCCCCATTTCACAGATAACAGAACTACAGCTTGGGGATGTGAGTGAGCTGCCTAGGCCATAATGAGGAAATGGCAGCTCTGACGCCAGGGTCCCTAGTCTTAACCACCTGGTTCTGCTGCCCCTACCAGATTCTACTGGACAGCATGGCACCCCAAGTGGTGCCGCAGGCTGGCCGGAGATGTCAGCTCCCTGCTCCAGAGCTACCTGGCCCTAGGTGGGCCCTGCAGCTCAGGCACCCGAGCATCCAGACCCCTCCTCAACTCTCCACCAGAGTGTTCTCACAGGAGGCCAGGTCAAGCCATGTCAGAAGAGCACTGGGTGGCACCCCATCACCGTGCCTGCAACTGTGTGCCACCTGTCAGAGAAGGAGACAAATCCTCCAGGGGACCTTTCAGGTGACAACTAGACCAGCAGGGCAGCTCTGGTCAGCAGGTTAACACACATCCTCCAGGAAAAGTTTTCTGAAGCCTGATCTCAGCACGTGTGTTCCTGCATCATCACCGCCTTTTCCTGGTTTGTGCCTGCCTCTGGACAAAGCTTCTGGGGGTCGGGGGAGGTCTTGCTCTGGCTTGACTCTCAGCACTGGACACAATGCAGCTCTCCTGAGGACCTGTGGAATGGGTGGCACTTTGCTCAGATGCCGTGTATTGGAGCACAGTGTCTGAGCCCGAAGCTACATTAGCGTTTCCCAGCTCTGGGAAGAGGCTGGCACCCAGTAGGTGCATTGTGAAGGTGGCAGAGCTCTTTCCTATCCCTCACAGGGCTGGTTGGCACCATCTCCCTTTCCAGGTCTCAGCTGATTATGTCTCCTCCTCAAATAAAACCCTCCTGGGTCAGTTCACCTCCAGGCCCCCAGGCACTGGGGCTCCTTGGCCAGTTTACAGCCTCCACAGCCCTTGGCACAGTCAGGAACCATCTGGGTTGGCTGGTTCTTCCTTCCAGACTAGAGCATGAGCTCCATGGAGCAGAGACTATTTCTGCCCCAGCTACTCCTGTGCTCTGGAGCTAGCACAGGGCCGGAAACAGAGCAGGTACTCAGTAAGCATGTGAAATGACTGGAAAGGGTCTTCTGTGAAACAGGAGCAGACAGCAGAGCAGAAAGAGAGCTGGGCCACCTCTACTTCTCTCTCAGGGACCAAAGCCCAAGTTCTGAGCAGGCAGATGGGCTCCCACAGCCCAGCCCGAGGGGCTCAGGACGGATCACCTCCTGAGAGCAGTCATGGCGGGGCAGGGCGGGTGGAGTGCAGCAACGCTCCTGAAACTCAGCTCCTGCCCATCAGACAACCGGACACAAGTGGCTAGCAGTGATCAAGTATAGCGCTGAGGGCCCAGGACATCTCCCAAGGTCCCATCCCACAGACCAGATGACAAGTCAGGGCCCCGGGCAGTGGTCACTCCAATGACTCAACACTGTGGGTAGGCAGAGAAGACGGCTCAGATTCACCTAACTATAGCTCTTCTGGAAGGACTTGGTAAAATTTCAAAATATGTATTACTTTTTAATACACAGGGGTTAACATGGCTAATGCCAGAGTAAGGATTTGCCTTCAGTGACTTGGCCAGCTCCAGCACTGGACTGCCCTGATCATTCCCACCCCACTTTCGGACCACTACTGAACCCAGGACAGTCAGAGATGGACACAGTTGCGGGGGTTCAGGGTCAAGGTGCCCGGCCCCCATGAGAACAAACCTGCTGACCTGGCCCTCACATGCGCTGCGCTCAGTTTCAGAGCCAAGCAGACACAGACAAGGAAAACATACAGATTTTCTGTGCGGCACAGACAGCTGTTGCCTCAAACGTGATGGAGCAGCAGTATGCCCCCGCCAATGCCCTGCTAACTAACAAGAGGGAGCTTGATGGAAGAAATGAAACTGCTGTGGTACTTGACCTAATGAATGCGTCTGTGAACATCCCAGTGTCATGCCTGTGCCAGGGGCATCATATGATTCGGGAGCCAGGAAACACAGGTTGGCAGGATTTACACATCATGTCAACTTTCCCCACTGTGCTCAAAGTCCCTTTGGATCTCACAGCAGCCTGGAGTTGGTAAAGCAGGGACTGTTGTCTCCAAATGAGTTGAAAGGAAATTGGGATCCGGAGAGGTTAAATGACTCTCTCTGGGTCACAGAGCACTAAACTGCTAAGCCAGACCTTAAAAGTCTCCTCTGGGTCCCACCCAGTGGCTTCTCCCCTGGTCTCCCTGGCCAACTGCCAGCATTACATGTGGTTTTCCTGGGTGTGACACCTATGTTCTGGGCTTCTGTTTCCTCATCTGCATAGTGAGAAGAACCATGCCTATGTCATGCTACCAGGCATGCCACCTATGAGTCTCTGACAAGCACAGGGTCCAAGTTCCAAATACGTGCAAAGGCCTCACAACTAGAACCCCCAATACTTTTTATGCCTAGACACTTTTAACAGAACACAAAAACTCTAGAACCCTCATAGTTGTGAGGGGAAGCCTTGGGTCTTGTCTTAACGAGAAGGCTGGGAGAGCAGGGAGCAACCCAGCCTTGTCTTGCTGAGTCAGTCTCTCCTTTCTCTCTAGAGAGATAGCTGTCCCCACCTGCCACTTGCCCTGATGATGTATGGAGAAAAAACTGGTAAAAGCATTACAAAGGGACAGCAGGATGTGCCCCTTTGCAAGTACTTCCTGGTTATACGTGGCAAATCTTTTTATGCCCTGAGGTTGGTTTCCTCAATACTAAAAATGGCGGCTGGGGTTGCAGGGGGGTGTACGTGAATCCTGCCCAGCTGACCTCCCACAGTTGCTATGGAGTCACCAATAAGACCAACAACATTTTATCTGGGAAAAGGACCAAGGACCCCCCACCCCCCGTCACCTCGCCCCAGAGGGATGGCTGATTACTAGACTGGGACAGGGGAAGGTCAGGAGGAGATGAGAATATCTCATTTTGTTGGAAAGAAAAGAAATGTACAGAGTGATGGAGAGGGGGAAGAAGGGCATAAAATCCAGCCTGAAGGTCAAATTTGAGACAATGTGACCAAAATACTGAGTAAAGACATGGCAGTACATAACATGTTAAATTCTAAAAATCCACGAACCAGCATTGATAGAAAAAAAAAAGAAGGGAAGGGCAGAAAGAAAGCTCTTCTTAGCAGAAGAATGCCAACTAATAAATGTAGGAGAAAGACAGAAATAGAAAAACCACTATTTTATAACCACCCTAGTGATAACAGATCCTGGTAATAAGATCATCAAGGAATGCTAACGCCATGGGTGAAAGGCTGAGATCCAGGATGTGCAAAAATGCACAGACACCACCTTAATCCAATGACCAAAGTGAAGATCACCAGTGACAGGACAAACCCACAGCAGGGGCTCCTGACACGATGCCAGAGAAGGATTCAACATCGCTTACAGAATTCTCCTGCCAAAACATTTAACCTGAATCCAAGCCTGAGGCCCACACAGATTAAAGGGCATTCTGCAAAATATCTAGCCTGTGCCCTCCAAAAACATCCATGTCATCAGAGATTTTTTTTGAAAAGCTAGGGAATTTTTTAAAATGAACCTAAAGAAACCTGACAGACAAATGCAATGTATGATCCTAAAATGGATCCTGGATCAGGAAAGAAAATAGAACAAAATCATAAAGCACATTATTGGGACAATTGAGGAAATTTCAAAACAGACATTATTATAATAGGTAACAACCAAACAGGTAACAGCCAAAAATAAATGTATACGTGTGCATGCACATGCATGCACACACACACACACACACACTCACTCACTCACACACACACACACACAGTGGAGAGAGATAAAGCAAGTGGGTCAACATGTTCACAGACGGTGCATCTAGGTAAAAATGTGCACTCACTGTTCTTCTAACTTTTCCGTAGGTTTGAACATTTTCAAAATAAATGAACAAGGTCCTCCCAATCCTTGGAAGCTGTGTGTCCACAGTGACTCAAGCACACTCACCTGTCAGGTACTCCAGGACGGCGGCCATGTACACGGGCGCCCCCACCCCGATCCTGTACTTGGGGTGGCCTTTCTTGATGTACCGCAGCATCCGGCCCACGGGGAAGATGACTCCCGCCTTGGCGGACCGGGAGGTTTTGGTGGACTTCTTCTTCCCACCCCGGCTGGACATGGCGGTGGCCCTGGAGATGGATCAGCAAGTACACTGTGGAGGCAAGCGAATTCTCGGGTCAGGATTACTGGGGACATCGCCCCTTTCCCCACACCCTCTGGCCCTGGAAGAAACGGGCTGTGCTGGCAGATGCCACCGCCTACAGTCGCGGAGCCCTGCGAGCCCAGTTTCTGCATTCCACCCATGTGCTTCAGCCCTGGAAAAAAGAATGGCTTAGCTTTTCACATTTTATACCATGACATCAATTTTATCAGCCACTTCCATTTAAACGTTACTCTGACAACGACTGCTCTTAAGTGCCTCGCCTTTATGCCACATGATGTAAAAGAAAATGGGGTTTCTTGGCTGAGATCTATATGCTTGTTTAATAATTGTATTTTCATACACTGGAGACCAGGGCTGATACATTTGCTGAACACTTGATAAAAGAAAACTATGTCACCTGCCTCTACAATGAAGACGTTAAGTCAGACACTTAGGTTCTTTGATGAGAGCAGCCTCTTTCCCTTGCAGTCCTTTATCTGTGAGAGGCAAGAATTGCCCACAGGAGTTAATCGGGCAGCCAGGTTGGAATATGAGGCCCTCTGAGCACTTCCTGACTGCTAGTCAGGCCTGTCCTCAGAGAAGAGAGTCCTTCCTTTCTTCTCCAACCCACTCACCATCCAAAATGCCCCATACCTCTTGTAGGGTCCTCTCTTCTCCACCCCGACTGTAACTGGACCCAGGTCACCACTATTTTAACCAAATGATCACACATTTGGTCCTGAAAAGGTCTTCCCACCACAGGCCACACTCTAATCCACCTGCTCTCCACTGGCTGAGCTGTCTCCATGCACACAAATCTGAGTATGCTGTGGTACTGTTCTTAAGTTTTCCCTGCTGCCACAATTCCCAAGACGCAATCAGAACCTTTGGCCTGTCATGCAATGCCCTAGAAATCTAGGCCTGCCACACCCATCGAGCTTCACCTGTGCTTCCTGAGGTCTAAACGCAAACACAGGGAGTACCCCCAAATGTCCTCCTCCACAGTAGTCGTGCCCTTTAGCCGGGACCTCCTCTATCCTTCACGCTTTTCTGCCTTCTGCCCACCCTCCCGCGTGCTCCGTCCTCTGGGTTCCCATGTGCTTCACACCACGGCACTGACGTGCGCACATACACACTCCCCCGCCCTCTCTCCCTCGTCACACCACGAGGTCTCAAAAGGCTGCCCCTGACTGTATTCCTGGCGCAGTACCACACAGCAAGGTCGCAGACGTTTACTAGGAGCATCGAGTCATTCACGTATGCACTTAAGGAATCACGCTTGGGACGGAGACGACAATGCACAAGGCAGTTGGGGCCTTGTTCTCCCAGAGCTGGTGGGCACAAGAAATACTACATAACCCTCAGTCACTCAAATGGGAACTGTGAAAAACCAGTGCAGGACACTGCGGAAGGGGCTGTGAGAGGCCCTAGCCTGTTCCAGGGCACCAGACAAGACTTCCCTGGAAGACACAGATGCTCAGACCACTGAACCAAACAGTCAGGTCTCCCATTTACTGGTAAACTGAGGTCAAGCTCCAGTGTGGGCTCCTCCGGCTCTAACAGTCCCTATCTCTGTGACCGTGGAAGTCACAACGTTAGGAGTCCTTGTTCCTGACACCCGACCCTACATTCAAGATATACATGGTCCACATCTAACATCAGTATGACCCTCAAGACCATCTTGGATGGTCGGCCTGACAGAGATGGCCAAAACAGGAGAAGGCAGAATTTCTGGGTACTCTGACAGGCTCATCAGAATTAAGGGGGCTCAAGGCCTGTGTGATGAGAACCCTGTATTTCACCCTGTCAAGGGAGATACCTAGTCTTAATTGATCATTGATTGCTAAAGAGAGTCCCAGAAGGGTCTGGTTTTTCTGAAACAAATAGTTGGCTCCACTTCTTCTGTAATGAGCTCTGTTTTAAAACATTCCTGGCAAACAGGTGCCCACGCTCACTCTGAGCAGGAAATGGTATTTGTACTTGTGTGTGCATGTGTTTGTAGGGAAAAGTTGGATCTGGGCTCCCAGCAGTCTTTGGCTTTAATACAAATATGTTGCACAGATTAACCCCAGACCTTTAGACTGAGAGTTTTAATGGTTCCCCTCTTCCAGCAGGAGAGGCCAGTGACCAGGGATGGTTTATGCAGCTCAGCCCTGTTCTTCCTGGTGCACAGACTCCAGCTCTGTCTCTGGGTGGACCTGCCTGGGTATGTTTGGGGCTGACTTTGTGGGAATCGGACAATGTCCTGTCCCAGACAGGAGCCACTAGTACCCAGGGACATGACACGCCTATTCTTCAAAAGTAACATTCCTGGGGATCCCCTCTGATTCGAGCCAAGAGCCTTTAGTCAACAAGCTGGTGACTCCCGAGTCCCTATCCCAGCGTACACCTGGCTGCCGAGCCCCAGGGCTCTGTTCTGATTGCCCTCAGCAGGGCCTGCTTTTAAATCCCATGTGAACTCCTGTGGGTTTCTCAGCCCCAGCGGTGGCAACATCATGCATCAAGCTACCAATCAGGGGCCAGTCTGTCCCTACTTCTCTGCCCACCTCCACAGCTCCCAGTCATTAGCCAGGCTCCGTTGAACCCACTTCCATAACTTCACAAGCCTCTTCCCGTCTCTTTGTCCTCCCTGCCTTGGTTCAGCTCCTGCTCCTCGCCTGTTCTCCACAGCATTAGTCTCTCTCCATGGATGCCAGAGGATCTCTGCCACTTTGCTGGCTCTCCAGCTCCCAAGCCAGCCACAAACAGCATCCTTTACTTCTTCAGCACTGCTTCCCATCACCCCTGCCTGGGCTTAGATGCCCAAGTTGCCCTTGACTTCCTGACCTGTGAAGCCATGTCCAGAATGTTTTTACACATGCTGCTTCTCCTGCCTGAAACACCCTTCATCCTCTTGCCAAACCTGAATTGATGCTCACACAACCTCTCCTCTTGGTCCCAACCATGGACTGGATTGTTCACTGCTCCGTATTCCCACAGTACATACCCTGGCACCTCGACGTGTGCCTGCCTCCCTAGCTCGACTCAACTAGGACCTACTCCATGCCAGGTGCTGCAGTCATGTGCAGATCCCCAGGTTCCAAGAAAGACCTTATACATCAGTGCTTAAACGTCAGAGCCATCTTCAGGTCTCATTTGGAACCAGACTCCTCTGATAAAACAGCCCTGAGTCTTCATTCCCTCCCCAAGACTGCCCTGAGGAAGTTCTGTTCCTTGCCCCTCCTCATGTTCTTGCTGCACTTCTAGCAGTAAATCCCTAAACTGTAGCCACAGCTATGAAAGAATTCTAACTGAGCCACGCAGCTTCATGATATCCAATAATGTGTGGTGATTTTAAAAACATCATTTGGAAAATCGCCTTGGAGCGGTGCAAACTCCAGATAAATCCACGAGTGCGGCAGGTCCATCCTGCTCTTCAGAAGTCTAGGAGACAAGGTCGGTTACGGCCAAGCACCAGCATGGGGAGGCAGGGTGGGAAGAGTAACTGTGACATAAGTGGCTGCTGAGCACTGCGATTAATAACTTGAGTTCCAAAGTCAGACTAACCCAATTCAAGTCACAGATCCACCACTGAGAGCCTATATATCCTAGGCCAGCTGCTGTAACAAATAAGCCCCTACTTCTTATTTCTTACCTGGGGAAAGTCCATGACTGGTGTTTCTCTGCAGGATGATTCATGGGTCCAGACTCCTCCCACCCTTCAATGCACAATTTGGGGTTACCACTGGAGGTAAAGGGCCATGGAGGAAAATACCCAGCGGCTTTCAGAGGCAGGTCTGGAAGTGGAGCACACCACTCCTGATCATGACCTACCAAGTACAACATGGTCACCTGGCCACACCTACTGCAAGAGAGGTTGGAAAATGTCCTCCAGCTATTTCCTACAGAGAAAAGAGGAAACAGCCAGTCTCTGTAACCTGACAAACCAACTTGAGAGCTGACCCTGAAGCCAGGGTCTGAGTGACCAGTCAAAGCCTACTTTGAACCATGTCCTGCGTCAAGCCTTTTCTGAGAGGTGGACAGTCCTTTGTCATGCAGAAAGTGGCTTCCCATGCATTCAGCTTCTCATTGGGGCACTGACCTTGTTCACAGGAGAAACAGCAACAGTACCCTGCCAAACTGACAAAACTGTGTCCTTCCTTCCTGGATTCATCAGCCAGGAGGGCAAGCCATTCAGCAAACCAGAAGCCCTCAGCCCTGCAGAGGGTTCCACATGCTTTGAAGACAGTGATAGGTCTTCAGGCAACCCTGGCATCTGTTCATTACTGAACATTAGCTTGACTGTTATCAGATCAGGAAATGAAGATTTTGTGGTTGATCCTGAAGGGATCTCTGTGGTCTTTATCTCAGCAACTCCTCCAGCTATAAATCAATCACAATAGACATGAACCTTGTTTGCAGAAACCCAAAGTTCACGCAGACACAGAGGCGGAGGGGGCTCTACAGAGAAGAGCCAGGCTCAGTGAGAAGCAGGTCTTTGACAACAAGCCCCTCAATGATCAAGATGTGACTGTGACATTGTGATCTGTCCTCAAAGCACAGGACAAATGAGATGCCTGGCTGTGAGGATCCCGTGAATAAGACAGACAAGAAAACAAAGGGAAGGGGAACAGAGGCAAGGAGGGCAAAGGGTCACCCTACTACACTGTTGTTCTCCTCGCCAACAGGGCACCACAACTGGCTCCTCCGTGTGCCGCAAACCACCTTCATCCCCACTTCCACCCTTTGGGACATGCCGCTCACTCGGTGTGGAACTCTCTCTCCTGCCCTCAGGCTGGGGCGATTCTGCCTAGTGGATCCAACATTTCTCTGATGATGGAGATTGATCAAGGAGCTCCCTCCTCTGCCTCCCTGCAGTGGCTGAGCCAGGTGGCCCCCAGTTCTAGTCTAGTGTGCAGCAGTCCCATGCCCAGACTCTGGCTTTGTACAAGACCCAACCAACTCTGGCCCATCTTTCCTATTACCAGCCATGAGGGCTCCACCAGGCTGAATCACTCTATTTACTCAGTAGACATTCCTGCAGTGGCCCCTGAGTCCAGTGAGAAATCCCTTTTAATGAACCTCAGCCACCATTGAAATATGCACAATTGTTTTTCTCAGTCTTATATAAACGGCTCTCTATAAGCAGTTTCCAGCCCTTCCCTGACTGTCACGCTGGATCCAACTTATACAAATATTCTAAAGCCACCCACCCCACTCCTAACACTTGTTACACTGTATCACCACTGCCTCTGTTCTTGCCTGTCTTGATGGGATGGACCAGGCCACTCTGCTCACTGACTGTATCTCTTAGAACCTACCACCCTGTCTGGTTCCTGCTGCTGCTGCTGCTAAGTCGCCTCAGTTGTGTCCGACTCTGTGCGACCCCATAGACAGCAGCCCACCAGGCTCCCCCATCCCTGGGGTTCTCCAGGCAAGAACACTGGAGTGGGTTGCCATTTCCTTCTCCAATGCATGAAAAGTGAAAGTAAAGCTGCTTAGTCGAGTCCGACTCCTAGCAACCCCATGGACTGCAGCCTACCAGGCTCCTCCATCCATGGGATTTGCCAGGCAAGAGTACTGGAGTGGGGTGCCATTGCCTTCTCCAGTCTGGTTCCTGAGAGGCCCTCAAGTGCTAGCTGGGTGGTAAATGATAAGTTACAGTGGCTGGGGGCTCTCTTGACAAAAATGAGGGCTGCATTTGCAAGGATCACAGGACTCAAATGTGACAAGTGAGACACCAATCCGGGAGCTTCTCTGGGACCATTCATGTGGGAGACCAGACCCACAAAATTCAGGAAGCTTGTGGGGCTACCCTGGGGATTCCCAAGAAGGGACCACCACCATTTCCCTGATGGCTGAGGTATGAGCATGCAGAGGCCTTCGGTGACCATCCTATGACTCCAGCAATCTCCCTTTTTGCAGTTAAGACAGGCACAGTAACACAGACCAGTGGAAAAGACTTACCTTCCTCATATCTGTAAGATGCTGACCTCTGTTAAAGCTGCCGCCTAGAAAACTCTCAAAAAATCAGGGCACTCACGAAACCATTGGAATGGTCAATGGTAAAGTCTTTTATATCTAAGGAATGAATGTGTGCATATTGATCTTGAGCAAAATATTGATTAGAACTGCTGGGGGGCTGCTGGTCAGACAGCCCTATCTCTGGCCCCCAAAGATGAAAGAATCTGAGCTATCAGCGCTCAGGTCACTGTTACAGAGTGAGGACTGCCCCATCCATTCCCTGCCAGGGGATAAGTGCCCGCATGTCCACATGCATCTGTCACCTTCCCATCAACTCGAATCACCAAGGCAAACCTGAGACACTCAATTCTGACGTGCAGGACACTAATCCTGTTTACAGCATTCTCTTCCATTTACTCCCATCATACCAAATGATTAACAGTGACACTGCTGTCATGTCCCCAGAGGCATGTGGATATACTACACAACTATCACTTGCAGAGCTGGGGTTCACAAGATGCACTCTGATTGGCTCAGAACAGAGACTTGTTCTGGTACTTTGGCCAATCACGAAAAACATCTCTCTCCATTCATAAAACACTATACCACAAAATGAAAGGGATTACTAAAGAACTTACGGTCCATCCTCAGTGAACCAAGGGATTGCAAACAAGAAGAAAAGGACAAATTGAGCTAATAAATAAACCTTAAACTGAACACTTTGTTCCAGCAGATTTTACTCTTCTCATGTGTCAGGATTTTAGTGGTGGGAAAAAACAAAAGCCAAAATGAAGAGTGTTATTTACTACAAGCAGGAACAGTTAGCAGGAAGGCAGTCTGGGATTAAAACGTTCACCTCTGCAAATCCACTCTGTGGTATGCATCCTGAGCGACACTAAAGGAACCAGCACTACATTCCAATAGTTGGTATGGCACTGCCTGCCTCCTTCGCAAGGAAATTTTCCTTCAAACCTCCTCTCCCTGTTAAAGGACGTGCCAACTAGGAGACAGTCACCCCAGTGGAAGGCCATCAGAGGAACATGGGAGCTTCAGTAGGGCAAGACCCTGGTCAGGCTTAGCATCTAGAAGCTATTCAATGTTTGTTGAACAGATGAAGCATCCCCAAGAAAAGACATCTTCCTCCTATCCAGAGCCTTTGCAGGCTTATTATTGCTCTTGGGAAGAAGTTTAAATCCCTCAGTGTGTTTCTGATCAGGTTCCCCCTCTGTGATTTGGTCTGTTTGGCCCTCTGGCTTCACTAGTTTCCCTCCAGAACCACGACTTCCTGAGCCTCTGGCAGTTCCCCCATGTGATCTCTACTCTCATTGTTCTCAGACTTCGCACAAGCGGGCCAGGTCTCAAACACTTGTCCCTACCTGCCCTCCTTTGCCCAGTCAACTCTTACTTGGTCTTTCCGTGCCTAGTAAGGGCTTGCTCCTGGCTAGGTTACTGTCCTGGGAGCTGCTATGAGAGCTACTGTGGCTTCCTGCACTGACCTTGCAATGGACACTTGCCTGCCTTCTGCTCCTCATGTCAGCTTCCCAAGGGTAAGAACTCGACATTTCTTCTTTTCTTTTCAACTACATACCAGTTTATTAACAAAAGGATATAACTTGGGAATAGTCAGATGGAAGAGATACATACATACGGTGGTGCAGGCAAGGGCATGCATGGAGCTTCCACGCCCTCTCCAAGTGTGCCATTCTCTCTAAATCTCCACTTGTCCATCAACCTGGATGCTCTCTGCACTTTGTCCTTTGGGGGTTTTACAGAGATTCCATTACATAGGAGACATGACTTACCAAATTACTGGCCACTGGTGATTGATTCAAGCTCCAGCCCCCTCCCCTCCTAGGAGGCAGGGGGACATGGCAAAACTGGACACTTTCTTGATCCAGTTCTGTCCCTAGTGCTTGACCCCCAAGAAACCTGATTCCCAAGAAATATTCCCTGAAGACTGCAAGGCACTGATCTAGAAGGCTTGATCCAAGCTAACAAGCTATACAATTCTCTGGAATGAAGAATTAACCACTTGGGCTCACTCATAAGAGCTGAGGTAGGGCCCAATGTATTTCTAAACCTACAGAACTCGGGAAGGACCCATAAGACAGACGTGGGCCCCACTGACCTCTGCCCTTTCCCAGCCCAAGAACAGGGATCTGAAAAAGCTGACACAAACCCAAGGGCACAATCCAAAGAGAACTAGAAGCTGCTGCCATTCTGATGAATACCACATATAGATTCTTGTTGGGTTTTGTCAAGTTGGGCTTTTGTGAGTTTGGGCTTTTATTTAAGTAAACCTCCTTTGAATGGCTTGGGGTAGCATTAACTTTGAAGATATTAGAGGTAGGTCCCAAAATTCATGTATATAGTCCAAGCCTCTCTTGGAAATAAGAGATGAAAGGGTCTTCCAGAGATCTGCTATCTGGAGGACCAGAAAAAAACGGCAGCCTGAGATGTACCATTCTCTGACCCTGGCCCACTGGGTATAGACCAAGCCAGTGACTTATAGTTGTATGAAGTATAGAATGTCGTGTGTGATGGGCTAGACAACTCAAAGTTTAGTAAAACATAAGCCATCCCATCCTCATTCTAAAGGCCCTGCCTCAAACAATTTTCACTTATTTAACCCCCTCCCTCCTCCTAAATACCTTTATCGAAGGATCAGTATTAACAATGGTAAGAGATCAAAACAGTAACAAAGTGGAGAGATTTCCTACTCTCCTCCTAAAAATAGAGTAAATAAGATTTTAAAGTCTTGAGGATTTAGGAAGAGGAAGAAAGAAAAATAGGTTGAAAAATACATCTCTCCTCACTGGGGAGCCTCTTGTGCAAGACTGAGATGCTGCTGCCCAGCTTTGGTTAGTAGTGTACATGGGTATTAATTCCAGGTGCAGCAGAGAAGTGTCCATTTCAGAGCTAATAACGCCTCTGAAAGCAGACCAGTAATCTAAAGGTGGCCTGGAGTAGGTGGATTCCATCTAATTCACAAATAGAGTCTCCCACTCATTGAAATTTAAAACTTCAAAATTTCCTGAGTCCTTGGAGCAGGAAATCTTGGAACAAAGCACTTTCCCCCTCTTTAATGATGACACCTCAAACCACATAGGTAGGAGAGAGAGAGAAGCTAGCAGGAGCGCCCATCTAATTGTCTATTCTTATACGCTGTTTATTGGATCATTAAAGTCTTACAAGGACTTCGTGGTAACTGTAATTGTTGAATTTAAGGCTTGTCTCAGCTGTGTGTCTCTTATTTCCACACTCGGGAAAGTACGTTTCAAGCAATCTGCTGACAAGATCCTTCGTGAGTGATCTGTGGTCCCGGCACTAGTGCAGGTGGCACGCGCCGTCCCGCACACCTGTTGTCAGGTGACTTGACCAGCAGCACCCTGCGCACTCACCTCCTCTTTCCACCCCACCCCCCAGCGAGAGACTTCCCTCCTGGCCTTCTCCACTCGAAGAGCCTACAGCCTTCTGGAGTTACCTTGGGAAAAAAAACAAAAACAAACAACACCTCCCAACCACAAAGCAAACAAAAGGCTGATCACAAAACGAGAGGGCAGCGGGGGTTCCTGTGGCCCCTCTCCAGCCAGTCCCCGGACAAATCCCTCCCCGCCCCGCCTTGATTCCACTCTTGCAACTATCCCCCAAACCCCCATCCCACTCTCCCAGCACACCACCCAGACGCCTACACCACCGCCACCTGGGGCTCGAGCCCCACTTATTGTGCCCCGGGCAGGCAACTCGCGAGCGGGCGGGCGCCTCACCAAGTACAACTCCGCGCACAACAGCTCCCGGGCGCCCAGGCCCAGGCCGACCGGCTCCCGCCGCGACGCCTCCCCCGGCCTCGGGTCCAGCCCGCCCGCTGTAGGAAGGGTCGCCGGGGCACGAGCCGGGGCTGTCTCCTGCCCACAAAAGCGCCCAGGCGCGGGCAGGAGGACGCGGTTCTAAGACAAGTTGGCTTCCGGGTTTGCTTTTTGAACAAAACCAGAGGATCCCGCGCGGCCCGGGCAGGGCCTGGGAGGGCCCCGTGCGCGCGCGAGGCCCCGGCGTGGGCCGCGTTGAACCCAGCAGCCCGAGTCTGCAGTGCGCCGCCAGGTGCCCGCCAGGCCCGGCCGCTCCCATGCACTCTCGGCAGGAAGAGCGGGGCAGCCGGACCCGGGCTGCGGGGACGCGGCGCGGCGAGAGGGCCGGGGGGCACTTACGGGGCGGCTCGGCGGCGGCGGCGGCAGCTGCAGCAAGGTGTCTGGCCTGTGCCCTCTCGGCCGCTCGCGCCTTTTCTCTCCGCGCTCCTCGCTGGCCCGCCCGCCCACCTCCTCGCTTCCCGCCCGCGCGCCCCGCGCTCGCCCCCTCCGCCCGGCTCCGCTGCCGAGTGAACTGGAACCAGTCGCCGCGGCCCCGGGATTCCCACAATGCACAGCGCGCCGCTCGTCACATCCCATCCCGTCCCCGCGCGTCCGGCCACCCCTCCCGCGCCACCTGGGCGCCCCAGGCTTGACCCCAAGCCCGCAGCCGCGCGCGCGGGGGCCCTCCGTGCTGTACCTCCTGGACGTCGGTGGGTTAGTTCCCCGGCTGCACGGCGGCCCCAGCTCTGGTCCTCTGTCACCTGGCCTGGACGCCGCACGCAGGGTCCCGCCCGAGCCGGGGACTCGCCCTGAGCTAAGTCCTGGCAAAGGGTCGGGACCCTGGGCAGAGGCACTTCTCCAGCGTGCGTCCCAGCCTGTGCGTCTAGAGGAACGCTTACTGAGCGCCTACTGGGAGTGGGTGGGGTGGGGTGGGGTGGGGAGGGCGGTGGGGGAGGGCGGCTTTCCCTGCCGATCTCTAGAAGCCTTCTCATTGACGCAGGGCGGGAGGCAAAACTGCTGTTATCAGCAAGCATTTTCCCCTCCCCAACCAATGCAAACCTCCCTCGCACCTCAGAACCTCCCGCTGTCTTTGGACCCAAGCCCTTATCAAACCTGGTCTTCCCCACGACCAACTGTTGTGCATCTGGCTCCCCTGGAGTTCTTCGCAGTGACCCCTAGAAGTCTGGATTTGCTTTGTTGCATGGAAGCCTTTTACTTAGATTCAGCAAATGTTCGCTCTTGGACCCAAGTTGAGATTTACTAAACAGTGATTCTCTATCATCACACACATTTTTGTTTGTTTGCTTTTTAATTATTTTCCCTTTCCCTGTATTTTTAAAAATTAATTTAGTTTTGATTGAGACAAGCAACAAGAGGGGGCCGCTGCAAAACCCAACTTGTATTTCTAAATTGGTTTTTGGCCTTAAGACCTTAGTGACCCATCCCAAGAGCCCTCCAGCTCCTCCTCCTCTCCCCTCCATCCACCAAAGGCTGAGGGGGAGGGGGGAGGCATTAGCACCCAGTTGAACCAAATTTAGATAATAATACAGACCCTGCAGAGTTGTTCTGAGGCTGCTGAGTTGGTGGTGGAAGATTATGAGTCATTAATGACCACTCCCTTCCCTCAGGTTGCCCCTGTAGCAACGCTGGTAACCTCCCTTCACCACGATGCTTTACACTGTACTGCAAAAGTCTGCAAAGCAGTGTCCAATACATGCCACTCATACATTCATTAATTCATTTAACTACTGTGGTCATATTTCGTGCCATGCATCAATTTGGGTGATGAAGATGAAGCAGTGAATAGAACAGGCAAAAATCCCTGAACTCCAGATGTTTGCAGTCTAGCTGGGAAAGAAAGATTATAGGCAAAAGAGATGATGTATCAGATGGTGTAAATGCAATACAGAAAAATAAAGCTGTAACTGGGAAATAACTTTTGTGTTCTATTACAAGTTAATCACTAAAGGAGTGTTGTCTATAAGCTTAAATTATACAAAATGGCCCATTTCTGGTAACTCTGTCTTAAGATTTAACTCAAGGGAAATATCCTGACCAGGCCCACCTGTGAATGGCTTCTTGGAAGAAGAAATTAACACATCCCCTTTCCAGGCTGACCAGAACCAGGAAATGTTTGACTTTACTCCCTCCCCTTTTAGTATAAAAGAAGCCTGAATTCTAACTCAGGTAAGATGGTTCTTTGGAGGCAAGAGTCCCCCATCTTCTTGGTTTTCTGGCTTTCCAAATAAGTCGCCATTCCTTCTCCCAACAACTCATCTCTCGATTTACTGGCCTGTCATGTAGCAAGCAATATGAGCTTGGGCTCAATGACAAAGCAAGGAAGAGGGATAGGGGTATAAGTTGGGATGGGGCTTCAAATTTTAGAAAAGGCCTCATTGAGAAGGAGACATTTAAGGAACTGAGTGAAAGTGAAATTCACTCAGTCGTGTCTGACTCTTTGCGACCCCATAGACTATACAGTCCATGGAATTCTCCAGGCTGGAAGAAGGGAGCGGGTAGCCTTTCCCTTCAGGGGATCTTCCCAACCCAGGGATAGAATCCAAGTCTCCTGCATTGAAGGCAGATTCTTTTATCAGCTGAGCCACAAGAGAAGCCCGAGAATACTGGAGTGTGTAGCCTATCCCTTCTCCAGGGTATCTTCCCAACCCAGGAATCAAACTGGGGTCTCCTGCATTGCAAGTGGATTCTTTATCAACTGAGCTATGAAGGAAGCCCAAGGAATTGAGGGAGCAAGCCAAGTGGATATCTGGGGGATTGGGCGGGGGAGGTATTCTAAGCACAGGAACAGCAAATGAGGCAGACAGAAGCATCTCTGAAATCAAAGTACAGTGAGTGTGTTCACAAGAAAAGATAATGTGTAACATGTTAGAGGTGTTAACTATGTAATCATATGGCAGTATATAAGTGTAACAAATCAACAGGTTGTACACCTTAAACTCACACAATGTTATAATGTCAATAATATCTCAACTTTTAAAGTGTGAGGCTGTTGTGGAATGAGTGAAAGGAGAATTACAGGAGATGAAACTGCAGAAATGATGATTCTTCGGGTCTAAAAACAAAGCATTAAGGATGTGTGAGGATTCCCCCACGGAAGCTGCAGAGAGGTCTCAGAAGAGGGACAGAGACCACCACCACCCACCTTTGCTCTGTGCTTCCCTTCTCCTTGGGGACGTCCCTCAGTTCTGCAGGGGCCAGCTACCAGGTGAGGCTTATGTAGGCCACAGCGAGTCAGGAGGATGCCAGACTCAGTAAGTCATTCAGCAAACACTTGCTGAATGCCTGCTGTGGACCAGTCTCCTTCCAGGAGAAAAACCCTCTAGGTGCACTGCCACATTGCCTAGGTTCTGGTCTGAAATGTAAGCAGTACAGTACCCCTGGAAACCTTAACCGGAGAGACCAACCGGGCTGGAGGAAAGCCCAGGCGTGTGCGGAGACGGGGAGACACCTACAGCCTGCTGCTGCCCTAGTCGTTACAGACCTGAGGCTTCCTCCTCCCCAGGTCCGTAAGTGATGTTGAAGGCCAAACACAGGGCAAGATTGTCTTAGAGATCTGCAACCCTAGCGGACCAAGAAGTAATTCGCTCACCTCGACCCCAGCTTTGGTCTCTAAGTTGGTTTCCCTGGTGACCTGGAAGTGGGTCAAGCCTACAAGACTGGTTTTTCTTCCATCCTATTGCACATTCACCATGTGTCAAATCAGATATATCCCATCATTTCTGTTTCACAACAGCCCCCAGCAGGCACACTATTTCGGGGACATTTCTACCCCCATTTTACAGATGAAGGCACTATAGATTCGGAGAGCTAAGAAAAATCCTGGGGTTAAGACAGTGGGTAGGCTGGCTGCTGCTGCTGCTGCTAAGTCACTTCAGTCATGTCCGACTCTGTGCAACCCCATAGATGGCAGCCCACTAGGCTCCTCTGTCTCTGGGATTCTCCAGGCAAGAACACTGGAGTGGGTTGCCATTTCCTTCTCCAATGCATGAAAGTGAAAAGTGAAAGTGAAGTTCGCTCAGTCGTGTCTGACTCTTAGCGACCCCATGGACTGCAGCCTACCAGGCTCCTCCGTTCATGGGATTTTCCAGGCAAGAGTACTGGAGTGGGGTCCCATTGCCTTCTCCGGGGTAGGCTGGCACTGGGGTTCAAATCCAGGTTCATCCAGGACCTGAGTTTTCATGACTCAGTCCTGAATAAAGCCCTTCTAGGCATGCCCTTCCTCCACACCCAGTATCCATCCTCCCCATGCTGCCACCCCCCCAGTTCAGAGTGGGTCTTCTTGTCCCCAAAGTCATGCAGCACTGTCCTTGGGTTAGAGTCCTCACCCCTCCAGAGCTGACCTCGGTGCTGTCTTCGCGCCCCTCATCCCTCCACAGTGTGCCATTCACAGAATCACTGGGAATATTGTCCCTGGGAGTTCAAGATTCCCTCTCTCTTCCTCTCTCCCAAAGGCTCCACACCCCCTTTCTCTTCCCTCTAATTTGTCTATCCTGTTCTTCCATGTTGGGGGCATGCCCTCTCCCCCAGTCAGGCTCAGAGTGTTCCATCAGATTTTTTTCTTTACAATTGCAAAATAAATGCATGCTCAGTATGTAAAACTTGGAAAATAAAAATGCACAAAAGCATAAAAATCACCCTAAGTATACCTAGGAGAAAACCACTGCTTCCTTTTCAGTCTTTGTATCCATATCTACTTAATATTAAATGTATTTGTGTTTCTATTGCATTTAGGACTCGTCACCTGCTTTTTAAACTTAATTGCCCTTTATAAACATTTAACCTGTTGTAGGTATTCTACAATAGCAGTTCTCAAACTATTTGAATTGAAAACACCTCTACTCTCTTAAATTATTGAGAACTGCAAAGAGCTGTTGTTTTACATGGGTTGTATCTGTCAATATTTGCTCTATTAGAAATTAAAACAAAAATCTTAAATATTAACTTATTCATTTTTTAAATGTTAATCTGTAAACAAGTTTCATGCTAAAACAATGTATTTGTATGAAAAAAACTATATTTTCCAAACAACCAAATTTTAGTGAGAAGAGTATTACTGTCTTCCAACTTTGCACATTTCTTTAATGTCTGTTTTAGCAGAAGATAGCTAGATTCTCATGTCTTCTGTATTCAGTCATTGCTATCTATTGTTCTAAGTATATGAAAAAATACAGTCTATATAAAAAATACAGATATGTATTTTGGAAAAATAGAGGATTTTAATAACCTTTTCAGATAATTTTGGATATTTTTCTTTGATACTACTCCAAAACCCCAAAAGTAGTAGTTTCTTAAAGGTTAATAACAATATAGAATCTGAGACCAACTGATTTGGTAACATCCATTAATCTACATTTTTATTATTTTTAATGGATTTATTAATCTATCTTAATTTTTATCCATTATTTTGATGGACCATTTAGCAATGCATGATTTGATATAATCACTCATTGGTTGTTTGGAAAATAGTGGTTCACTGAGTTATACAGATCTCCTAATCTTCCAAATGTGAACTCCTTTCATGGTATAATGAGGAAATCACATTTCTGATATCCTTGATATCAGCAGAGGTTTTTAAGTACTGAGAAGTTTCCAAGCTCATGGTGGCAGATACAAATTTCCCAATACTGTAATTTTTGGTTGAAAGTTCAAATTTATCATTGGCAACATAACATCACAGTTACTTTTCTTGAAGTGACAAGTTCATTTCATTTCTTTTCAAGAAAACTTCCACCATATTCTCAGGGCTGCATTGTGACTTTCCTGGGCCTCAGGCATTCTTACCTTCTTGGGCTCATTTAAAAACAAAAATCCTCCAGCACTGGTGTAAAGACAAGTATATTAGCATGAAATATACAACTATGCCTAGTGGGGATTTCAGCCTGGTACACACCAGAGTCTGAACAGTTCAATCACAGTTCATCTGTCAGGCAGGCTCACCTTCGCCATAAGGAATAGAGCCAAGGCCCACATGACTTTATGGACCATGAAAGTGTTCCCATTTCTTTAAAATCAGAAGAAGAAAATGAAATTCACTTCTTTTAGATCAAATATTTTAATATATAACATTCATACATTTGTCCCTATGCCAACACAGTTGTAAAATATAATCTTTATATCTTTTTATAAAGGAAAGGGCCCGCAAAGACAAAAGTGCCTGGAGCTGATGAAAATATTAACATAGCCCTGCTGTCTATTTTCGTTTCAAGTAAAATGGTGTTTCGTGAAAAAAGCAGCTAGTTTAGCCCACAATTCAATCACACAATGCTTTTCCTTAAGGCAACCATCCTAGTGTGTTAAATAGCTGAACATGAAAAATGAAAGTGGTTCAGTTGTGTCCTACTCTTTGCGACCCCACGGACTATACAGTCCATGGAATTCTCTAGGCCAGAATATTGTAGTGGGTAGCCTTTCCCTTCTCCAGGGGATCTTCCCAACCCAGGGATCGAACCCAGGTCTCCCGCATTGCAGGTGGATTCTTTACCAGCTAAGCCACAAGGGAAGCCCAAGAATACTGGAGTGGGTAGCCTATCCCTTTTCCAGCAGATCTTCCTGACCCAGGAAGTAATTCACATATACTTCTCATGTGGTCACAGAGAACATTTTAAAATGTAAAGTATGTTCTGAAGGGTTGAGATCAATAAAATTAGTAATTTTTACTGCTTTATTGTGGAGAAGGAAACGGCAACCCACTCCAGTATTCTTGCCTGGAGAATCCCCATGGACAGAGGAGTCTGAAGGGCTGCAGTCCATGGGGTCTCAAAGAGTCAGACATGACTGAGTGACTAAACAACAACAATTGCTTTATCAAGGACATTCTTAAATGAACTACTGGGATTTTTTTTTCTGGCAGTGCTTGGCAATAAAGGATAAAATGATTATTAGTACAGTTTGGTGTCATTGCTGATATGTGCTAAGTCATCAGCAGTTTTACCCACAATTGTTTCTGCACCACTGGTGCAAAGATCAAGACAATGAAAAAGCTAAATATTGTCTTAACATTATCACAAAAAGTTTGAATTTTGTGAACCCCTGCAAAGGGTCACAGTGACCTTCAGCGATCAGCAGACCCCATTTTGGGAACCACTATTCCAAACATCCTGGGTTGTACCATCACTTTAAGTGAAGTCGCTCAGTCGTGTCCGATTCTTTGCAACCCCATGGACTGTAGCCTAACAGGCTCCTCCATTCATGGGATTTTCCAGGCAAGAATACTGGAGTGGGTTGCCATTTCCTTCGCCAGGAGATCTTCCCAACCTGGGGATTGAACCCAGGTCTCCTGCATTGTAGGCAGCCACTTTACCATCTGAGCCACCAGGGAAGTCCAATCACTTAGTTAACCGATTATTATTGGTTATTGCTGTTGTTACTGTTTTTCTTTCAGGCAGTTTTGCATTCTATTAGAAAAACCTGATGCATGTCCTTAGCAATACATCTTAGTGCACATCTGACGGCTGAAGGTTAATTCTTAGAAGTGGAACTGCTGGATCAAAGATCCACAGTTTAAAAGCTTTAACGCAGGTAGCCAAGTGGCCCTCCAGAGATCCTGGGACTGGGCTGGCAATGGGCAGGGCTGAGCATTCCTGCATTTTCCCAGCACCTCTCAGCCCCACCCTGACTATTCTCCAAGACCTTTGATGATCTGAGAGTCAAATGGTGGGGTGTCACCATTCCCCTGGTTTAGGTTGACCTTATTTGTGACCTTATTTGTGGGCAGAGAGAGGTCTCTAGTTAGTTCCCAAGCTTCTGATCAAGCCAAGGGGTGGCTGTGGGTGTGTGGGTGTAGATGTGCACGTGTGCGCGTAGGAATCCCAGGAAAGAAAGAAACTGCTCTCCACCACCCTCTGCCTCCACAAGCAAACAGATGCACCCTTTTCTACGGAACAGATGCACCACTGTCTCTTCCATTGGAGCCTTTCTAACTTACTTGATTACTTCAGAGATAAGTTGTCTCACTTTGATCTGTAATTAGCGGCAACATCTGACTCTTACCCCGGTTCTCAACAATCCCCACCCCCTCCTGTCTTTGTTAAGCAGTTAATGCCTTTCTTTAAGAGAAGTACAGGTGAATATTTACCCTTGATTGAAAGTAACAAAGGGACCAAGGAAAACCATCCTCTGGTGTAGGAGGGGCTGTATTACTTTTTTCCAGACCTACAGGCATCTCAAGATTTAAATATTTTCCCACCCACCCCCAGGTTAGAGCTGGATTGAAAATATGGTTTGAAAAATTCAGGCTACCAGAAGAGCAGTGGTGCTCAAAGAGACCTTTGGGGGTCCCTGAGATCCTTTAATGGGGTCTGTGTGTCAAGACTACGTTTATAATAATACTAAGGCTTTATTTGCCTTTTTCACTGTGTTTACATTTGCACTGATAGTACAAAAAGCACTGGTGGATAAGACCATGTCTTAGCATAAATCAAGGCAGTGTCCCAAACTGTTAGCAGTCATAGAATTCTTTAACACACACACAGTTTCACTTAAGAATTAAAAGTGTCTTTAAATGAGCAGATTTAAAAATTTTGAAAGCTTGTGTCTGCTACCATGAGCTTGACAGCTGACAGCTTCGTGAAACTTCAGAACCTTTATGATAATATTGGTGATGGTATTCTAAGTAAAATAATTTTCTTATATTGTATAATAAAAATCTGTTAACATTGGGAAAAATCTTAAATATCTTAGAGATATATAATATAGTACAACTTAGTGAACTAATATTTTCCAAATGACTAATGTATGATGTTACAACATTATGCATTGGCTAAAAAAAATCCATCCAAAGTGAAAGAAAAACCAATGGGTTTAATGGCACAGAGTATGAAAAGTCCAGTGATATGCTTTAATATCACTACCTTTAAGAAACTACCATTTGTTGAGTTTGGATGTAGAATCAGAGAACAATATCCATAATTATCTGAAAAGGTTATTACTGGGTTGGCCAAAGAGGTCTTTCAGTTTTTTCTGTAACATCTGATGGAAAAACCCAAATGAACTTTTTGGCCAACCCAATATAATACTCATCTCTCGACTACATTCAAAACAAAACAAAACTTTGCATGGGAAAAGAAAACCACCATAATAAAGTCAGAAGACAAATGACAAACTAGAAGAAAATACTGGCAAGATACAACACAGGTAAAAGTTATTATCCTTATCTTAATCTGCTTAGGCTGCCATAGCAAAATACCATAAACTGGGTGACTTAAATAATATAAATTTTCTCACAGTTCTGGAAACTGGGAAGTCCAAGATCAAGGTTTTGGTACAGGTCAGTTTCTGATAAAAGCTCTCTTCCAGGTCACATGGCCACTTGTCTTCACATGAATTTTCCTCTGTGCATATATACAGGGAGGGAGGGAGGGAGAGAGAGAAGAGGTTACTCTGGTGCCTCCTGTTATAAGGACACTAATCCTGTTGGATTAAAGCCCCATCCTTATGATCTCATTTAAACTTAATTACCTCCTAAAGGCCTTACCTCAAAATATAGTCACATGGGGGGTTAGAGCCTCAATATGAATTTGGAGTGGGGGAGACACAATTCAGTCCATAGCAGTCATATAAATGTATCTTCAGAAAACTGGGGGAGGAGATTTAAAATTCTATTGAAAAATGCTCAAATGATACAATCAATTAACAAAAGAAATAAAAATGGTGCTTAGACTTCTCTGGTAGTCCAGTGGTTAAGAATCCACCTGCCAAGGCAGGGGACTTGGGTTCAGTCCCTGGTCTGGGAAGATTCCACACGCCGTGGGGCAACTAAGCCCATGTGTCGCAACTACTGAAGCCCACAGGCCCTAGAGCGCGTGCTCTGCAAGACGAAGACACTGCAATGAGAAGCTCGTGCACCACTAGAGCAGTCTCTGCTCACTGCAACTAGAGAAAGCTCGTGCGCAGCAATGAAGATCTAGCCCGCCCGAAAAGAAATAATTTTTAAAATGGTGCTTAAAATATGAAAAGATGTTCAACTTCACTCATAAGAACACTATAAATAAATATACACCTAGATATTTCTCACTTATCAGACTAACAAAGGTTCAAAAGCTTGAAACTGCATTCTGTTGGCACAGCTGTAGGAAACAGGCTCTCATACATTCCTGGTAGAGATACAAACTATTACAGACCTAAGGAGGGGAATTTTACAATATTTAATAAAAGTATCTCTGCATTTACCCTTAACCAAGCAATTCTGCTTTTAGAATTTACCCTGAAAATGCACCCCAGTGATACAAAAATGCCTGCTCATGAGATTTTTCACTGCTTCATTATTTGTAATTGCAAAATATTGACCAATACCTAAGTATCCAAGCATATAAGATTGGTTGAATCAACTCTGATACATGTACATAGTATACAGTACACACTGTAAAAATTAAGGATGAAGATCTCTATGAACTGATTATGGGCTGATTTCCAGGAGATATTGTTAAATGAAAAAAACAAAGAGCAAAGAAGCATATATAGTGTGCTATATTTTGTATAAGAAAGAAGGAAAACGAAGAAAACATACATGGGGCTTCCCTCGTGGCTCAGTGGTAAAGAATCCACCTGCAAATGCAGGAAACATGGGTTCAGTCCCTGGTCCAGGAAGACAGTCCACATGCTGCAGAGCAACTAAGCCGGCACCACAACTGCTGAGCCCCTGCTCTGCAACAAGAGAAGCCACTGCAGCGAGAAGCACACACCACAACTGGAGCTTAGACTCTGCTCACTACAACTAGAGAAGAGTCCACACAGCAATGGAGACCCAGCACAGCCAAGATAAATAAGGGAAAATAGTTAAAGCAAATAAAAACATACATATATCTCTACAAATAGGAATGAGCATGCATGCCTACTTAGTTGTGTCCAACTCTTTTGCGATCCCATCGACTGTAGCCCATCAGGCTCCTCTTTCCATGAGATTTCCCAGGCGAGAATATTGGAGTGGGTTGCCCTTTCCTTCTCCAGGGGATCTTTCCCACCCAGGGATCAAACCCATGTCTCTTGCATTGGCATGCAGATTCTTTACCATTGAGCCACCTGGGAAGCCCACAATAGAAAACACAGAAGGGATAAACCAGAAAACAAAGAACATATTTACCTATAAGGGATAATGGGTAGAAAGCAAGGGAGATGGATAAAATTTGAGTATATTTTGCACACTTTTGGCTTTTGGAAGTATGTTAGAGTTCTATATATTCAAAAACTAAAATTATTATTTATTAGAATGAACAAGGAGAACATTCCTAAAACTGAAATCAAACTAATACCAATGAACTCAATTGTGTTCCAAATGAATACCATAATCGTACTGAATGCAGACGGCAAAGAAACAATCAACTTTCCATGGTGGCTCAGTGGTAAAGAATCCGCTGACCAATGCAGGAGATGCAGGTTCGATCCTTGGGTCAGGAAGATACCCTGGAGAAGGAAATGGCAACCCACTCCGGTATTCGCACAATTGCACTCATCTCACACGCTAGTAAAGTAATGCTTAAAATTCTCCAAGCCAGGCTTCAGCAATACATGAACCGTGAACTTCCAGATGTTCAAGCTGATTTTAGAAAAGGCAGAGGAACCAGAGATCAAATTGCCAACATCCGCTGGATCATTGAAAAAGCAAGAGATTTCCAGGAAAACATCTATTTCTGCTTTATTGACTATGCCAAAGCCTTTGACTGTGTGGACCACATTAAACTGTGGAAAATTCTTCAAGAGATGGGAATACCAGACCACTTGACCTGCCTCTTGAGAAATCTGTATGCAGGTCAGGAAGCAACAGTTAGAACTGGACATGGAACAACAGACTGGTTCCAAATAGGAAAAGGAGTTCATCAAGGCTGTATATTGTCACCCTGCTTATTTAACTTATATACAGAGTACATCATGAGAAACACTGGGCTGGAGGAAACACAAGCTGGAATCAAGATTGCTGGGAGAAATCAATAACCTCAGATATGCAGATGATACCACCCTTATGGCAGAAAGTGAAGAAGAACTAAAGAGCCTCTTGATGAAAGTGAAAGGAGAGTGAAAAAGTTGGCTTAAAGCTCAACATTCAGAAAACTAAGATCATGGCATCTGGTCCCATCACTTCATGGCAAATTGATGGGGAAACAGTGGAAACAGTGGCTGACTTTATTTTTCTGGGCTCCAAAAATCACTGGAGATGGTGACTGCAGCCATGAAATTAAAAGATGCTTACTCCTTGGAAGGAAAGTTATGACCAACCTAGACAGCATATTCAAAAGCAGAAACATTACTTTGCCAACAAAGGTCCGTCTAGTCAAGGCTATGGTTTTTCCAGTGGTCATATATGGATTTAAGAGTTAGGCTATAAAGAAAGCTGAGCGCCGATGAATTGATGCTTTTGAACTGTGGTGTTGGAGAAGACTCTTGAGAGTCCCTTGGAGTGCAAGGAGATCCATCCAGTCCATCCTAAAGGAGATCAGTCCTGGGTGTTCATTGGAAGGACTGATGTCGAAGCTGAAACTCCAATACTTTGGCCACCTGGTGCGAAGAGCTGACTCATTTGAAAAGACCTTGACGCTGGGAAAGATTGAGGGCAGGAGGAGAAGGGGATGACAGAGGATGAGATGGTTGGATGGCATCACCGACTCAATGGACATGGGTTTGGGTGGACTCCGGGAGTTGGTGATGGACAGGGAGGCCTGTCATGCTGCAGTTCATGGGGTCGCAAAGAGTCGGACATGACTGAGTGACTGAACTGAACTGAACTGGTATTCTTGCCTGGGGAATCCCATGGACAGAGGAGCCTAGTGGGCTACAATCCATGGGGTCGCAAAAGAGTCAGACACAATTTAGCGACTGAACAACAACAAATCTGATACTTTGTCTGTGGTGAGAAAGGGAGTTATGGAAGATTTACAAACAAAACCTGAACCATTTTTATTGAGTTTGGTATTTTGCAGTGCTGTAGGAAAATCGATTCTAAAACAATTTTGTATCTATTATAGGTTTTAGGAAAAAGGGTAAATGTGGGTTCTCAGCAGTAGGGAAATGAGGGATGTAAAAATATAGAATGCAGGAAGGCAAGAAACAGCCCTACAGGGATGAATGGGAACTGGAAATACCAGGTGAACTCATTTCTAAAATAGGTGTATGTAAATGTGCATGTGTCTATACCTACATATGTGCACACACATATATCTACATCTGTATATAGATATATACATGTGTCTTACACATGCATATATTACCTAGCTCTGTATGCTGAAAAGAAACCCCTGGGGCAATTACCATATCTATCATACAGATCTTGATTCTAATACCATTTCCTACTAAAAGCAGCTAGGGCTCCTTGGAGAAATGGTTCATTCTAGAGTTGGGGCAGGAAGTACATAAAATGAGACTGGAATATCTTGTTATCCTTAATATAGGGAAATATACATGCACAGGTACACACACGCAAAAAACGATGGGAGCCAGTTTAAGAAAGAGGCTCCCATGGGCCAAATTTGGGACAATTGAGGGATTCGTGAATCCACACTGATTATAAAAAGATAATACATGTACAAATATGTAATATTTATTTATAATATAATATATACATATATTGTTGTTCAGTCACTAAGTAGTGTCCAACTCTTTGCGACGCCATGGAATGCAGCATGCCAGGCTTCCCTGTCCCTCACTGTCTCCGAGTTTGCTCAAACTCATGTCCATTGAGTCGGTGATGCCATCCAACCATCTCATCCTCTGTCACCCTCTTCTGCCCTCAGTCTTTCCCAGCATCAGGGTCTTTTCTAATGAGTTGGCTCTTTGCATCAGGTGGCCAAAGTATGGAGATTCAGTTTCAGCATCAGTCTTTCCAATGAATATTCAGGGATGATTTCCTTTAGGATTGACTGGTTTGATCTCATTGCTGTGCAAGGGATGGTCAAGAGTCTTTTCCAACAAATTCCAAAGCATCAATTTTCAGTACTCAGCCTGCTTTATGCTCCAATTCTCACATGTGTACATGACTACTGGAAAAACCACAGCTCTGACTGGTCAGAACTTTGTCGGCAAAGTGATGTCTTTGCTTTTTAATATGCTGTTTAGGTTTGTTATAGCTTTCCTTCCAAGGACCAGGAGTATTTTAATTTCATGGCTGCAGTTACCCTTCATGATGATTCGGAAGCCCAAGAAAATAAAATCTGTCACTGGTTCTACTTTTTCCCCTATATATACATATACACATATATTAATAATATATATCAGTTCAGTTCAGTCGCTCAGTCATGTCCTACTCTTTGCAACCCCATGGACTGCAGCACACCAGGCCTCCCTGCCCATCACCAACTCCCAGAGTTTACTCAAACTCATGTACATTGGGTTGGTGGTGCCATCCAACCATCTCATCCTCTGTCGTCCCCTTCTCCTCCTGCCTTCAATCTTTCCGAGCATCAGGGTCTCTTCAAATGAGTCAATTTATCGCATCAGGTGGCCAAAGTATTGGAGTTTCAGCTTCAACATGAGTCCTTCCAATGAATATTCAGGACTGATTTCCTTTAGGATGGACTGGTTGGATCTCCTTGCAGTCTGAGGGACTCTCAAGAGTCTTCCCCAACATCACAGTTCAAAAGCATCAATTCTTCGGTGGTCAACTTTCTTTATAGTCCAATTCACACATCCATACATGACCACTGGAAAAACCATAGCTTTGACTAGATGGACCTTTGTTGGCAAAGTAATGTCTTTAATTTTTAATATGCTTGTCTTCCAAGGAGCAAGAGTCTTTTAATTTCATGGCTGCAGTCACCATCTGCAGTGATTTTGGAGCCCAAAAAAATACAGTCTGTCACTGTTTCCCCATCTATTTGCCATGAAGTGATGGGATCAGATGCCATGATCTTAGTTTTCTGAATGTCGAGTTTTAAGTTTACTTTTTCACTCTCCTCTTTCATCAAGAGGCTCTTTATTTCTTCTTTGCTTTCTGCCATAAGGGTGGTGTCATCTGCATATCTGAGTTTATTGATATTTCTCCTGGCAATCTTGATTCCAGCTTCTGCTTCATCTGCCCCAGTGTTTTGCATGATGTACTCTGCATATACGTTAAATAAGTAGGGTGACAATATACAGCCTTGACATACTCCTTTCCTCATTTGGAACCAGTCTGTTGTTCCATGTTCAGTTCTAACTGTTGCTTCCTGACCTGCATACAAATTTCTCAAGAGGCAGATCAGGTGGTCTGGTATTCCCATCTCTTTCAGAATTTTCCACAGTTTATTGTGATCCACACAGTCAAAAGCTTTGACATAGTCAATAAAGCAGCAGTAGATGCTTTTCTGCAACTCTCTTGCATTTTCAATGATCCAGCGGATGTTGGCAATTTGATCTCTGGTTCCTCTGCCTTTTCTAATCCATCTTGAATATCTGGAAGTTCAAGGTTCACGTATTGCTGAAGCCTGGCTTGGCGAATTTTGAGCATTGCTTTGCTAGCGTGTGAGATGAATGCAATTGTGCGGTAGTTTGGACATTCTTGGCATTGCCTTTCTTTGGGATTGGAATGAAAACTAACCTTTTCCACTCCTGTGGCCACTGCTGAGTTTTCCAAATTCCCTAGCATATTGAGTGCAGCACTTTCACAGCATCTTCTTTTAGGATTTGAAACAGCTCAACAGAATTCCATCACCTCCACTAGCTTTGTTCATAGTGATGCTTTCTAATGCCCATTTGACTTCACATTCCAGGATGTCTGGCTCTAGGGGAGTGATCACACCATCATGATTATCTGGGTCATGAAGACCTTTTTTGTATAGTTCTTCTGTGTATTCTTGCCATCTCTTCTTAATATCTTCTGCTTCTGTTAGGTCCATACCATTTCTGTCCTTTATTGTGCCCATCTTTGCATGAAATGTTCCCTTGGTATCTCTAATTTTCTTGAAGAGATCTCTAGTCTTTCCCATTCTATTATTTTCCTGTATTTTTTTGCATTGATCACTGAGGAAGGCTTTCTTACCTCTCCTTGGTATTCTTTGTAACTCTTCATTCATATGGGTATATCTTTCCTTTTCTCCTTTGCCTTTAGCTTCTCTTCTTTTCTCAGCTATTTGTAAGGCCTCCTCAGACAACCATTCTGCCTTTTTGCATTTCTTTTTCTTGGGGATGGTCTTGATCCCTGCCTCTTATACAATATCACAAACCTCTGTCCATAGTTCTTCAGGCACTCTGTCTATCAGATCTAGTCCTTTGAATCTATTTGTCATTTCCACTGTATAATCATAAAGGATTTGATTTAGGTCACACCTGAATGGTCTAGTGGTTTTCCCGACTTTCTTCAATTTAAGTCAGAATTTGGCAACAAGGAATTCATGATCTGAGCCACAGTCAGCTCCTGGTCTTGTTTTTGCTGACTGTATAGAGCATCTCCATCTTTGGCTGCAAAGAATATAATCAATCTGATTTCAGGTTTGACCATCTTGTAAAGTCCATGTGTAGTGTCTTCTATTGTGTTGTTGGAAGAGGGTATTTGCTATAACCAGTGCATTCTCTTGGCAAAACTGTGTTAGCCTTTGACCTGCTTCATTTTGTATTCCAAGTCCAAATTTGCCTGTTACTCCAGGTATCTCTTGACTTCCTACTTTCCTACAGTTATACATATATTTATTCTTTTATAGATTCCTTTTCATTTTATTTCTTTAAAAAACTAACATTAGTTTTTTTTCTTTTAATAAAGACTGCTGACAACTAATTCTCTCATATTTTCTTCCTTAAAATCTTAAAATCTTAAAATGTCTTTATTTCATTTTCATTAATAAATTCTATTATGCAAAAATTCATACATTTACAAAGTAAGCAGGAAAATACAATTAACTCCAGTATATTCATCACTTATCTACAACAATTAAATTCTGTCATTGTCTATACTTCCAAACTCCCCAACCTGATGGTGATTTTTAACAGTTCTTTTAAGGTAAAATACACATGCATAAAAGTGCACACATTTTACTGTGCAATTCTGACAAGTGCATACATCACTTAATTGCTTCCTTTACCATGATACAGAATATTTTCATCACCTTAGAAAATTCCCTTGAGTCCCTTTGCAGTTAATCTCTACCTCTGGAGGCAACCATTGTTTTGATGTTTTTCTTCGTATTGGTTTTGACTGTTTTAGAACTTCATAAAAGTGAAATTAGAGAGTATGTCTCTTTTGCCTTCAGTTGTTTTTGCTTAGGATATCAATCCATGTTGCTGTGTGCATTGATTGTTTTTACTGTTGAATATCCCCACATTGTATAAATATATCATGATTTGTTTATCCACTCTCCTGTTGATGAATATTTGGTTTTGAAGGGTTTTTTTTTTCCAATTTTTTGTTATTGTGAATAAAGACATGTGGCACATTCTTATACAAGTTGGTTTATGGATGTATGTTTTTTTTATCTCTTGGATAAATAAGTAGGATTGGAACTGCTAGGTCAAAGTGTTTAAGTGCATATTTAACTTGCTAAGAAATTGCCAGAGTTTTTCACAAAATGGCCATATTCCTTCATGTTCCTACTAGTGACATGAGAGATTGGGTAGCTCTACATTCTTGCCACTTTCCTGCTGCTGCTGCTAAGTTGCCTCAGTCGTGTCCGACTCTGTGCGACCCCATAGACAGCAGCCCACTAGGCCCCGCCGTCCCTGGGATTCTCCAGGCAAGAACACTGGAGTGGGTTGCCATTTCCTTCTCCAATGCATGAAAGTGAAAAGTAAAAGTGAAGTCGCACAGTCGTGTCAGACTCTTAGTGACCCCATGGACTGCAGCCTACCAGGCTCCTCCGCCCATGGGATTTTCCAGGCAAGAGACTGGAGTGGGGTGCCATCGCCTTCTCTGGCCACTTTCCTAATGTCTTGTAATGTTGAGCACTTTTTCACAAACTTAATGGCCATTCAAATATCTTCCTTTGTGAAATGCCTGTTGAGTCTCTCGCTTATTTTTATGGGGTTGTTTTTCCTTTAAATTATTAACTTGTAGGAGTTTTTATGTTTTCTGAATATAAGTTCTTTCCAAGTTATCTTGAAGATATTTTCTTCCAGTCTGCGACTTGCCTGTTTATTTTCTTCCTGGTGTCTTTTGATGAACAGACACTTTTGCTTTTGATAAACTACACTCAATCAATGATTTCTTTTATAGTTATATCTTTCTAGTTCTGAGAAGTCTTTGCCTAGCCTCAGATCATGAAGATATTTTCCTTACTATTTTATAGTTATAGTTGTTACATTTAGGTTTATGATCCATGGCAAATTAAATCTTATATATAGTGTGAGGTAGGGAGGTAAAGTTTCATTTGATCTCATATGGATATTTAGTTGTTCTAACACCGTTTGATGAAAAGACTTCTCTTTCCCCACTGGTTTGATTTGGCATCTTTACTGAAAATGAATTGACCACATACATGTCTCTTGAAAATAATGTGGATTCTGAACTCATTTGGTAAAAATTTCTCCCCTCAATAAATCTTATATCCTTTTACCTCTATTGCCTCTTTCTCTAATGCTTTTGAAAATGATTTTTTTATAAGTTGTCTGTGTTTCCAGGTTTTTGTTTTTTTTTTTAACTGGGAGCACTGCCTTGCCACAAACTACTTCACGCATCTGGAAGTGGACCTCTTAGTGTTGAATATGCTGTTGATATTCTAACTTCGTGGTGACAGATGCTCTTTTCTCTTCTATGAATTCTGGGTTAACAATTTCCTTCTAGGTCCAGGTTTACTATATCCCATAATATCTTAGCTGTTCCATAACAAAATTCTATAGCCCGGATGGATTAAACAACAAACTGTATTTTCTCAAGTTTTGGAGACTGAGATTCCAAGGTCAAGGTGTGAAGAGATTTAAAGCCTGGTGAGGGCCCTTTTCTTGGTCTATACACCTTCCTTCTGTATCCCCATGTGGTGAAAACAGAGAGGGGTCTTGTCTCTTCCTCTTCTTCTAAGGGTACCACTCTCACCATGAGAACTCCATGTCAGCTCATCTAAATCTTAATTACCTCCCAAAGGCCCTGCCTCCAATACCATCACACTGGGGATTAGGGCTTCAACCCATGAACTCTGAGGAGACACAAACATTCAGTCCACAGCTCATGAGTTTTAGTATGTTGTATTTTCATTATGATTCAGTTAGTTTCTCCTCTCCCTTGTGACATTCTTCTGACCCAAGATTTATTTAGAAGTATATTGTTTAATTTCCAAACATTTGGGTATTTTCTAGTAAGTTTATTGCTATTGATTTTTAGCTTAATTCTACTATGGTTAGAGAATATCTTCTGTATGATTTCAGTTCTTTGAAATTTGCTTTATGGCTCAACATATGTTCAATTTTGGCAAATGTTCATATACACTTGAAAAGAATGTACAGTCAACCCCTGAACAACCAGCAGGTTAGGAGCTCTGACTCTGCACAGAAGCACAAATCCTAGTATAATTTTACAGTCAGTCCTCCATATCCAGTCTTACATCCTTGGATTCAACCAACAACAAACTGTATAGTACTGTAGTGTGAAGTGAAGTGAAAGTCGCTCAGTCGTGTCAGACTCTTTGAGACCCCATGGACTATACAGATCAGATCAGTTGCTCAGTCATGTCCGACTCTTTGCGACCCCATGAATCACAGCACGCCAGGCCTCCCTGTCCATCATCAACTCCTGGAGTTCACTCAGACTCACGTCCATCGAGTCAGTGATGCCATCCAGCCATCTCATCCTCTGTTGTCCCCTTCTCCTCCTGCCCCCAATCCCTCCCAGCATCAGAGTCTTTTCCAATGAGTCAACTCTTCGCATGAGGTGGCCAAAGTACTGGAGTTTCAGCTTGAGCATCATTCCTTCCAAAGAAATCCCAGGGCTGATCTCCTTCAGAATGGACTGGATGGATCTCCTTGCAGTCCAAGGGACTCTCAAGAGTCTTCTCCAACACCACAGTTCAAAAGCGTCAATTCTTTGGCGCTCAGCCTTCTTCACAGTCCAACTCTCACATCCATACATGACCACAGGAAAAACCATAGCCTTGACTAGATGAATCTTTGTTGGCAAAGTAATGTCTCTGCTTTTGAATATGCTATCTAGGTTGGTCATAACTTTCCTTCCAAGGAGTAAGCATCTTTTAATTTCATGGCTGCAGTCACCATCTGTAGTGATTTTGGAGCCCAGAAAAATAAAGTCTGACACTATTTCCACTGTTTCCCCATCTATTTCCCATGAAGTGGTGGGACCAGATGCCATGATCTTCATTTTATGAATGTTGAGCTTTAAGCCAACTTTTTCACTCTCCACTTTCACTTTCATCAAGAGGCTTTTGAGTTCCTCTTCACTTTCTGCCATAAGGGTGGTGTCAACTTTGTATCTGAGGTTATTGATATTTCTCCCAGCAATCTTGATTCCAGCTTGTGCTTCTTCCAGCCCAGGGTTTCTCATGATGTACTCTGCATATAAGTTAAATAAGCAGGGTGACAATATACAGCCTTGACGTACTCCTTCCTATTTGGAACCAGTCTGTTGTTCCATGTCCAGTTCTAACTGTTGCTTCCTGACCTGCATACAGGTGTCTCAAGAGAAAGTGATAGTGAGAATGAGAAGTGGTAGTAGATCCATTATTTAGGTCAAATTTTTTTTATTATATGGCTCAATTTTTTTTAATCCTGATTTTTATCTACTTTTTCTAACAGTTGCTGAGAGGAGTCTATTAGTATTTAAGTCTCCCATTGTAGTTGTAGGCTTGTCTTTTTAGTTCTGTCCAGTTTTGCTTTTTATGTTTAGAGCCTCTGTTGTAAAATGCAGACACATTTGGAATCGTTATATATTTCTGGTGGACTGACCCTTTTTAAAAAATTCATAATCCCTCTTTATTTCCTATAATGCTTTGTTTTGAAGTCTACTTAGCTACACCAGTTTTATTTTAGTTATTGTTTGAATTGAGTGTCTTTTTCCATCTGCATTTTAAAAATACTTCTGTATCCTTATAATTATACTATTTAAAGAAACATTTGGTTAATGTTGTTTCTAAATCTACTCTTAGACTTTTACTTGTAGCATTTTCTTCATTCATACTTAATTTTATAACTGATATTTAGGTTTCAGCATTACAACTTACTATTTATTTTCTATTTGTCCTACCTCTTTTACATTCCATTTCTTTCCATATTCTTTCATATTAACTAGTATTGTTTTTTTTCCTCTCTATTGACTGTGACACATTCAGTTTCTATTCTGTTGGTGGTCAACCTAGAGACTCAACATGTCTTCAGTTCAGTCGCTCAGTCGTGTCCAACTCTTCGCGACCCCATGAATCGCAGCACGCCAGGCCTCCCTGTCCATCACCAACTCCTGGAGTCCACTCAAACTCATGTCCATTGAGTCGGTGATGCCATCCAGCCATCTCATCCTCTGTTGTCCCCTTCTCCTCCTGCCCCCAATCCCTCCCAGCATCAGAGTCTTTTCCAGTGAGTCAACTCTTCGCATGAGGTGGCCAAAGTATTGGAGTTTCAGCTTTAGCATCATTCCTTCCAAAGAATATCCAGGACTGATCTCCTTTAGAATGGACTGGTTGGATCTCCTTGAAACATGTCTTATGATTTATTAAAATCTAACATAAATAAATATTTTAGCAATTTTCCAGGCAATACAAGAATTTTAAGATATCTTAACTCTGTGTATCCCCATCCTTTTGCCTTTGAGCTACTGCTGTGCTTTAATTATGTAATATATGTGTTTATTAGTATTTAATATGCATAGAGTTTAATTACAAGTGATGTTAAATGTATGTTTATAATCCCACAAGTCATTATTATTATTCATGTTTTCAACAGAGAAAATTCATTTGGTTTAACCTACCTGTTTACTTTTTTAAAAACAAAATTGTATTTTAGGATAGTTTTAAATTTACAGAAAAGTGGCAATGATAGTACAGACAGTTCTGTATACCTTGCTCCCACTATGCCCTATTGATAACAATTTATATTACTGAGGTATATCTGTAACACTTAAAGAACCAACACTGGTACATCACTATTAACTACACTTCACACTTTATTTGGTTCCCATTAGTTTTTTCCTAATGTTCTTTTTCTGTTCCAGAATACTACATTTAGTCATCACATCTTATCTGGTCTGTGACAGTATCAAATTTTCCTTCTTGTGGACGACTTTGGGAGTTTTGAGAACTGGTGTTTTGTAGAGTTCAGTATACCCTCCTTTACACACATTCTCCTCTCTCTGACTCACTCCCTTTCTTCCTCACTCCAGCTTCCCCTGCAAGTGTGTTTCCTAGCAAAGTGACAGCATGCAAGTTTTTGCCTCTGGCTCTGTCTTCTAGAAAATCTGGGCTGAGACCTTCTTGTTCTAGGTAGCAGATCTTTGAAATCCCCACTGAAAACCTGGGCTGTTCATCGCATCTTCTCCTGACTGGCAGGTCTGAGTCCAACTTTTGTTCCTGCAACCTGGTGAGAGGCTATCAACAGTTCTATGCTTTCTCATCAGTGCTTCAGTCAAAAAGTCCCAACTGGCAAACATCTCAAGGAGATAGGGATGCCAAATACTGGGCTCAGATTCCTGGCTTCCCCTTCTCTTTGAGATCTTGCTTCTGGAAATCTTTTGTTGCTCTTTAATGCCATCAACAGTTTAAAATATTATATATATATATATATATATATATATATAATTTCTGTCTCCTTTTCTAGTTATTTTCAGCTAGAAGCTTGGTCTGGAAGAAAGCTCGTCCCCCACCCAACCACCCATTCCAGGAAGCAGAACTCACAGCCTTGGGTTTTAATAGGAAACCACAGGGTATTGCTAAAGAAACTGCTGTTTCCTTATAAACTCTTGCAGGCCCCCAGCCCAAGTGAAAACAAAATGGGACTCTGTCCTCTCATGTGCTTCTCCTTTTATTTCTGTTTTTTCCCCCCAGTGCCTGTTTTCTAACAGCTCTGTATGTTTATTTGGTGGAAGGTAGCTTCAGCACAATTTTTCCTTACGTCACGCAGCTGGATCTTTCGGTGGGAGAATTTTTAGATATGAGGGGAAAATACAAGCAGAGCTAGTCCTTGGAACAACTGCAAGGGAGATGGAGGTGGAGGCATGTATCTCAAAGAAGCTTTCCTGACTGTTCCCCATCCCATCACCCAGAGACCTCCCACAATCCTCGTGTCAGCTTGACTTTTTTCATAAATATTGACTTCACTTCTCCATTTCACAAGGACTCAGTTACTATACGTACATCAGCTATTATATAGTATTGCCCTCTGGTGGTACAGAGCTGTTAGCCCTGTAGTGAACGTATCCAGAATGCAGCTGTTCTGAGAACTTTGTCAACAAAGGAGATGGCAGAACAATTTAAAAAAAAAGAGACAGAGGACTTGCCAAGTCTCATATCTTACAATGAATCTTATCTCTTTGCTCTCTTGCCCTAACTCATCTGGGAATCTAGTAAACAGTACCTATTACAACTGTTTCTGAATTAAAAGTCAACTGGTAACAGGCAAGAGGCCTCTTTGGCTTCTCAGATTTTTAAAAATTCTTCAGGGATGGCTCTATGTTGCGAAAATAGGGGCGATCTGGAGACCAGGATTTGTCTAGTTTCAGAATGATTCTTGTCTTATTTAGACTAACTGCTGTAACAAGTAAGCAATGCATTTCAACACTTTACACAATAAAGTTTACTTCTTGCTTGTGCAATGTCCATCATTGGTTTACCTGATCAGGTGACTTTTCTACATGGCTTTCCTCCACATTATGTCACAGGGACCTGGACTCCTGTCTTACAGAAAAGAAAGTCCTCTTCAGAGAACTCTTCAATTAGCCAGTGGACATGAAAAGTAATCAAGGGTTGTACATGGGAGGGTTTATGGGTCAAACAAGGAATCTGTATCCATCACTTCAACCCACTCAGGGTATTCCACTGGCCAGAATCCAGTCACGTGACTGCGCCCACCTGCAAGGGTGGCTAGGAAGTATAGCTCAGTGCTTGCCACAGGCCTCATTTGTATGTGTATGTGTATGTGTATGTGTATGTGTTTGTTTTTCTGCCTTCTGAAGCAAAAGTAAAAGCAATGTCTTTGCTTTTGCCAAAGAGCCCCTAAACCTTCTTGGCTTTTTCACTCCTCAGTTTTAAAAAACCGTGAATTAAGAGCAGCACTGGAAATGGTTTGTTCAGGCTTTTAAGATTGGAAGGAAAATACTTCTAAATTAAAACATGGAATAGTTTCCTGGTCCTGCGTGAAGTCTAATCAGTCAACACTGTTTTATTTTTTATTAAGGTAACATTGGTTTATAATATTATGTAAGTTTCATGTGTACAACGCTGTATTTTTACTTCTGTATACCCTACAGTGTACTTACCTCCAAAGATTTAGTTTCCATCCATCACTATAAAGTTGGTTCCCTTTACCCATCTCTCCCCTCCCCTTGCCCCTGTTCCTCTGGTAAGCACTACTCTGTTCTCTGTATCTGTGTGTTGTTTTCACTTGGTTTGGTTAGTTCACTTATTTTGGGGTTTTTGTTTTGTTTTTTAAATTCCACATGTAAGTGACCATACAGTATTCATCTTCTTCCATCTGACTTATTTTACTAAGCATAATACTCTCTAGGTTCATCCATGTTGTTGCAAATCAGCCCACATTATTTTTTAACTAAACTTTTTCATTGAAATCTATATAATATTAAAAAAAGAAAAGAATCCATAAGTAACCAGCTCGGTGAATTTTCACAGGGTCAATACAGACATGTGACAATCACCCAGATCAAGAAATAAAAAATGAACATGACCATGATCTCAGAAGCTAACAAGTAAGGGTTGGGGAGGATTTCTTAGTGATGAAGTAATTCTAGCAGCACTGAGTTTGGGCTATGATACCGCCTCCATTAAATATTAGCTCCAAAGTTGAGAAGAAGATAAAGAAGCCTGGGTTCTGCCCTCCCCTTGATTCTAACCAAGAGAATTACCTTTGGCAGGTCACTTCCCCTCTCTGTCTCTTTCTCCATGTGTACAATGGAAGGCTTGACTAGCAAGCCACGAAGGTCTCTCAAGCTGAAACAATGAGGTTTTAAGACTTACCACAAACCCCACAAGATGGGGTATGGTGGGGCCAATACATGACAGATCACAAAGGAATCCCTGGGGTAGAGAGATGCTCAAGTCCCAAGCTGTCCCCAGACCTGATGGAAGCCACCTCCACTGAGTCCTCCAGATTGACATCCTGGGAGCAGGTCACCACTGCTCTGTTACAAATGGTGTCCACCCACTTGGTGTTCAGGTTTTTTTGCCTTAATTCAGTTCTGTGTGTACTGTGAGGGCTGACCTTGGAGGGTCAGGGAGGTGCACACATAGCCTGTGTGTGCTCAGTTGTGTCCGACTCTTTGCGACCCCAAGGATTGGGGCCCACCAGGCTCCTCTGTCCATGAAATTTTCCAGGCAAGAATATTGGAATGGGTTGCCATTTCCTTCTCCAGGGAATAGCCTGGGGCTAAGGATTTCAGAATACGGACTTAGATAGACTTGGGTGCAACTCTGACTTTACCACAGACTGACTATGTGACCTCGGATGAGGCATTTATTCTCCCTGAGACTCAATGTCCTTATCTATGAAATTCAAAGGATACAGTCACCTACCTTAAAAGTTCTGGTGCAGGTGACAGGAGCCTAATCTCTGTAAATACGCTTGGCATTATGCCTGGAATCTACATGCTAGTGTTAGTTGGGAGAACTGCCCTTCCATGCTAATCCTCCAACAAGGCTGCTGTAACTCTTCCCCCATGACAAAGGGTCAGAAACCTATAGCCTGGAAGAGAGACATAGGAAAATATAGGTTTGTTCTACAGTGAAGTCCAGAATAGTCCCCTTTATTTTCTCTTACCACTCCCTCTGAACCCTCTCTCCCCTGGTACTGGAACAACTCATTTCTCATGATTGCCAGAGTCATTTTATCCATAATAATCTCCTTGCAATTTAATCTGAGATCTGATAATAACCACTGATGTAATTATAATTAATAAGAATGCTTAGAACATGTAGAGTGTTTTTTCTCCTATGTTTCCCAGAAAGCAGTGAGAAAAAACAGGCTTCCAGGTCTTGCAATCTTGAGCTTAAGTAATGGCTCCACTACCCACTAGCTGTGTGACCTTGTACAAGCGACTTAACCTCCTTAAAAATGAGAAGATGAGGCGGACTTATTGTCAATTCAACCCTCCTTCCTTGGAGAGCCTGGGAAGTTCCCCAGGCTCCCTTGCAGCTAAAGTTATGGATGGGAAGTAAGTCCCACTAGTTGGTGGTTCTCATGGGAGGTTTGGAGCTGAAGGAAGGAACCGATTCCTCTGCCAAGGCATGCTTGGCTGTTGTGAGTCTAGAGGCAGTCAAGAAAGAGGGTCATCAGCTTCAGGCTGGGAGAAGTCATGTGACAGTAGCCATGTTGGCAGCTATAGCAGCTTCCTGATGTCCCACCAATGTAGTGGGTCCTTATAGATACAGCTTTTATCACCCCTTTGCATATGCAGCTCTTACCATAATCTTATTGGCACTTGATTTCTGATACAAAAATCCCCCTTTGCTCAAAATACCTAGAACTTATTTCTTGCACTGAACCTGACATAGGATGATGATACTGCTAATTTTTTAGGATTACAAGGATTACGCAAGCTATTAAATATAAAATACCTGTCATAGAAGGAGTACTCAGTCAACAGTAGTCACTGATACTTATTATAATAAGACTGTGTAGGTGTTAAAATTTGGGGGAAACCAGTTCTGTAAATTGCATCTTGCCGCCCACTGATGTTAGCAGGATTTAACACACACACACCCCACCCCCCGCACCCCCCTCTTTTTTTCCAAGCAGTCAGCAGGCATCTATAACAAGAGGAAAATGATCCTTGGCTAATGTTGCTTTCCCCTTATGTTCTCGCCAACAATTCATGTTGCCTTAAGAGATTAGGCCTTTTTATTGCTTGCCTCATTGCCCTGCTGTCTGCACCAAAGTTACGTCTTGGCTGGCTGGGCGTGTCCTTCTGATGGAGTCCAGGCCTGCTGCACAGAGAGCAAGGGGGTTATTTGATCTCCTGACTGTGGCTCTTACAAGTCCCATTGAGAGTGTGCTTACCCACAAAGCCCTGCTATGCTAATTGGCCCAGTGTAGCCCAAGAAGCAAAATTTCACCTAAAATGAGTGTTTTTTCTGGCAGGATTTGGCATTTGGGAGAAGGCAGCCTCTATGGGGACTCAGGGGTTAGCTCTGCAGCCCATCCACCGCTTCCCAGACACTCAGAACCCCCATAGCTAATAGGCAGCAGCTTCTCAATGAGGGTGATGAGGGGTCATGGGGGAGGATCCCCTACCTCCAGATAGATTTTCATGCCCCCTGGACTAAAGTCCTGGAATACAAGAAAACTTCTCTGATTGGACATCTCTCAAAATGGATCCAGAGCCTGATACCTTGCCCACTAAGCAGTGTTCCACAGACACTGTGGTGGGAAGGCAGAGGAGCTATTCTCTCCATCTCTGTCTCACATGTTTGTTTGCTTTTTATTAAAAAGCTGGATGACATTCTTCCCACTGTTAATTCTCATTAGGGTGGTGGTGGTTTAGTTGCTAAGTCACATCCAACTCTTGTGACCCCATGGATTGTTACCTACCAGGTTCCTCTGTCCATGGGATCCTCCAGGCAAGAGTACTGGAATGGGTTGCCATTTCCTTCTCCAGGGGATCTTCCCGACCCAGGAATCGAACCTGGGTCTCCTGCACTGCAGGTAGATTCTTTACTGACTGAGCTATTAGCAAAGACTATTCTCATTGTCAATCAGTCAGTCAGTTCAGTCACTCAGTCGTGTCCGACTCTTTGCAACCCATGAATTACAGCACGCCAGGCCTCCCTGTCCATCACCAACTCCCAGAGTTCACTCAAACTCATGTCCATTGAGTCAGTGATGCCATCCAGCCATCTCTTCCTCTGTCGTCCCCTTCTCCTCCTGCCCCCAATCCCTCCCAGCATCAGGGTCTTTTCCAATGAGTTAACTATTCCCATCAGGTGGCCAAAGTATTAGAGTTTCAGCTTCAGCATCAATCCTTCCAAGGAACACTCAGGACTGATCTCCTTTAGGATGGACTGGATGGATCTCCTTGCAGTCCAAGGGACTCTCAAGAGTCTTTTCCAACACCACAGTTCAAAAGCATCAATTCTTTGGCGCTCAGCCTTCTTCACAGTCCAACTCTCACATCCATACATGACCACTGGAAAAACCATAGCCTTGACTAGACGGACCTTTGTTGGCAAAGTAATATCTCTGCTTTTGAATATGCTGTCTAGGTTGGTCATAACTTTCCTTCCAAGGAGTAAGCGTCTTTTAATTTCATGGCTGCAATCACCATCTGCAGTGATTTTGGAGCCCCCAAAAATAAAGTCTGACTCTGTTTCCACTGTTTCCCCATCTATTTCCCATGAAGTGATGGGACCAGATGCCATGATCTTCGTTTTCTGAATGTTGAGCTTTAAGCCAACTTTTTCACTCTCCTCTTACACTTTTATCAAGGGGCTTTTTAGTTCCTCTTCACTTTCTGCCATATGGGTGGTGTCATCTGCATATCCGAGGTTATTGATATTTTTCCCGGCAATCTTGATTCCAGCTTGTTCTTCTTCCAGCCCAACTTTTCTCATGATGTGCTCTGCATATAAGTTAAATAAGCAGGGTGACAATACACAGCCTTGACGTACTCCTTTTCCTATTTGGAACCAGTCTGTTGTTCCATGTCCAGTTCTAACTTTTGCTTCCTGATCTGCATATAGGTTTCTCACTGTAGCTCTTCCTAAAAAGGCAAAGTTATCCTTCAAAGACAATACACAAAATCATTAGATTCTGGAGAGAGAATCAGATTCTGTCCCTTCCACTGGTAAGAGCTTCACAAGAGTGGGTCCCCGACTGCAGGGCTTCACTGTCACTAATCCTGCACCTCTGCTCCCAGGTCAGTCACTGTCTGCCCAGTCTTCTTAGAAGATCTCACACCCTCCCTCCCAACTCCCAAACTCTTCAAAGCTGCTTCAGGACTATGAGGTGCTGTTGATGGGACACTGAACTCAGCACTAGGAACCAGTGTTTGTTTAAAACAACAAAGAAGAAAACTCACTCTTTGAAAAACTGACAAAGATCCCCTTCCCTTTACTTGAGTCCTTATCTCTCTCTGTTGAAAGTTCTGTCTCCTTTTTAAACAGTAGAGTTCTCCAACTTTAGCATGCATGAGAATTATCAGAATAAAACCACAATGAGGTACTACTTCACATCTACCAGGATGCTTACAAAAAAAAAAAAAGCCACATGGAAAATAACAAGTGTTGGTGAGGTGGGGGATGGAACCATTGTGCATGGGGATGTAAAATGGAACATATGGTAGAAAATACCCTGGCATTCCTCAAAAAGTTAAACATAAAATCATCTACGACCCAGCAATTCCACTACTAGGTATATACACCAAAAAAAAAAAAAAAAAAAAACTGGGACTTAAACAGATACTCAAAGACCAAAGTTCATAGAAGCATTATTCACAACAGCCAAAAGGTGGAGTGTTTGTCAATCAATAGAAAAATGAATGGGAAAATAGCATGTGATACATCCATGAGATGGAATATTACTCAGTCATTGAAAGGAATGAAGTTATGATACATGCTACACTGTGGATGAAACTGAAAATACTTACATTAAGTGAAACAAGTCAGACATAAAAGGACACATATTGTATGATCTCACTTACACGGAGAAGGTAATGGCACCCCACTCCAGCACTCTTGCCTGGAAAATCCCATGGACGGAGGAGCCTGGTGGGCTGCAGTCCATGGGGTCACACAGAGTCGGACACGACTGAAGCGACTTAGCAGCAGCACTTACATGAACTATCTAGAAAAGTCTGACTCATAGAGACAGAGAGTAGATTAGAGAAGATTACCAGAAGTTTGGGGAGTTATTGCTTAATGACTACAGAACTTTCGTTTGGGGTGATAGAGAAGTTTTGGAAACAGATGGTGATGACTACACAACAGTGTTGATGTGACTAATGCCTGTACAGGATTCAGTTCAGTTCAGTCGCTCAGTCATGGCCGACTCTTTGCGACCCCATGAAACGCAGCATGCCAGGCCTCCCTGTCCATCACCAACTCCCGGAGTTCACCCAGACTCACGTCCATCGAGTCAGTGATGCCATTCATCCATCTCATCCTCTGTCGTCCCCTTCTCCTCCTGCCCCCAATCCCTCCCATCATCAGAGTCTTTTCCAATGAGTCAACTCTTCGCATGAGGTGGCCAGTGTACTGGAGTTTATTATTCATTTAAAAATGGTATAAATGTTGGGCTTCCCTAGTGGCTCAGTTGTAAAAAAAAATCCACCTACCGATGTGGGAGACACGGGTTCCATTCCTGACCCGGGAAGATCCCACATGCCTAGGAGCAACTAAGCACGTGCACCACGGCTATGGAGCCTGTGCCCTACAGCCCGGGGAGCTGCAACTACTGAGTCCACGCGCCACAACTGCTGGACGCTGTGTGCGCCCTAGAGCCCACACTCTGCAACAAGAAAAGCCACTGCCACAAGTAGCTCCCATCTCGCCACAACTGGAGAAACGCCCCTACAGTAACAAGACCGAGCATGGCCAAAAGTGAATAAATAAAATTATTTTTTAAATGGTTTAAATGCATATTTTATGTTACATATATTTACCACAGTTTTGTTTTTTTAAAAAAGAATTACCTGAAGAGCTTGCTGAAATGCATATTCCTGAAATCCACTCCTAGACTTGACTCAGTAAGTCCAGGTTGCATCCCGAGATGTGTCTTTTTAACCGTGTTCTCAGTTCCTAGAATCTGACCCGCGTCTGGTTATCTTCGTGATAAACTCTTTACCGTGAGCAATTTTACCGCACCGGTTGGCCATTAGGCACTTCTGCCGTAAAGTACGGTCAAGTAAGTGATTGGTTTCAATGTCGTAAAAGATAGTATATAAGAGGCCGCTAGTCACTTCACTCTCACTTTTCACTTTTCTGCATTGGAGAAGGGACAGGCAATTCTCCAGTGTTCTTGCCTGGAGAATCCCAGGGACGGGGGAGTCTCATGGGCTGCTGTCTATGGGGTCACACAGAGTCGGACACGACTGAAGTGACTTAGCAGCAGCAGCAGCAGTCATTCATAACGGTCTTCCAGAGCACTGATTATTGATTCTTTTGGCTAATTTAGATTAACTGTTTCCTAATACCATCTTTATCAAATTTACACAAATTTTTTTGTTTGTGGGACTCAGCATGTGGGATCTTAGTACCCCCATGAGGGACTGACCCCAGGCCCCGTGCTGTGGAAGGACCGAGTCGTAACCATTGGACTGTCAAGGCATTCCTTCTCTTGCAATATTAGAAGTTGGGGGCAAAAAAGGAATGGAGCACTTCCTACCTCCCTGCCCCCTCATAAATGGTTACAGGTATTAAGTTTCTTGAAAATGGTGGGGAAAAAAGGTGCTATTTCATAGTAGGTAACTTGGGAGAAGGCAATGGCACCCCACTCCAGTACTCTTGCCTGGAAAATCCCATGGACAGAGGAGCCTGGTGGGCTGCGGTTCATGGGGTCTCTAGGAGTCAGACGCGACTGAGCGACTTCACTTTCACTTTTCACTTTCATGCATTGGAGAAGGAAATGGCAACCCACTCCAGTGTTCTTGCCTGGAGAGTCCCGGGGATGGTGGAGCCGGGTGGGCTGCTATCTCTGGGGTCGCACAGAGTCGGACACGACTGAAGTGACTTAGCAGCAACTTGATGGAAGGAATGATGCTAAAGCTGAAACTCCAGTACTTTGGCCACCTCATGCGAAGAGTTGACTCATTGGAAAAGACTCTGATGCTGGGAGGGATTGGGGGCAGGAGGAGAAGGGGACGACAGAGGATGAGATGGCTGGATGGCATCACTGACTTGATGGACGTGAGTCTGAGTGAACTCCGGGAGTTGGTGATGGACAGGGAGGCCTGGTGTGCTGTGATTCATGGGGTTGCAAAGAGTCGGACACGACTGAGCGACTGAACTGAACTGAACTTGACGGAGGGACGTCCCTGGTGGCTCAGATAGTAAAGAATCTGCCTGCAATGCGGGAGACCTGGGTTGGGAAGATCCCCTGGAGAAGGGAAGGGCTACCCACTCCAGTATTCTTGCTTGGAGAGTTCCATGGACAGAGGAGCCTGTCAGGCTACAGTCCTTGGGGTCACAAAGAGTTGGGCACAACTAAGGGACTTTCACTTCAACGTGATGTAGACAGAGTTGTGGTACTAGCACAGAATTTGTCTTAGATGATTTGGTGAAACATAAAGACTGTACATGTGATGAAACATTTAAATATAGTCCAATAGTACTACCAGTTATATGGGCTATACATATTGGTTGAGAAATTGCAGAAACTCTTAACCTATTTGTTTCCAGGGAAATTTGAAGAGGTTTACGGCAGATTATTTAATATTGTAAAGAATTGCATACATCTGACATTAGATCCTGAGCACTTAGTGATCAACTTTGAGAAAGGAAGATCTCTAAGATATACCCAGGTACAACTGTAATCATAAACCTACACACATTTTGGGCTACCTAGGTGGCGCTAGCGGTAAAGAACCCAGCGACAATGCAGGAGAAGAGACGCTGTGTTCCATCCCTGAGTTGGGAAGATCCCCTGGAGGAGGGCATGGCAACCCACCCAGTATTCTTGCTTGGAGAATCTGATAGACAGAGGAGCCTGGAGGGCTACAGTCCACGGAGTCTCGAAGAGTCAGACACGACTGAAGCGACTTAGCACACACGCACACACATTTTAAATGTATTCAAATAGTTATTGTATTTTCATTTTCCACAATAAAATCTTTTAAAATCTTGGTTATTAATTTTCATGTTTCATTATGTATTATCTAATGTCCTCTTTTATTTTCATTATTTTATCTTTTATGTTATTTCAATGGCCAATTCACTGTGCAGCGAAACTTCCAGCAGCAAAGATTCTTAGGAATATTGGTGTGAAAGAAGACAGCATGACCAACTCCAGGAGGTGGCTGGAACCCAAATCATCCCCTGCTCCTGGCTTTTGCCAGACTGAGCAGAAGAGCCTTTCTGGAGTAGTGCAGGGTGGAGAAGAATACAGGACAAGGTTCTGAGTGCTGGTATGACATCTTAATCTGGACTGTATCTTCTAAGCAGTGGAGAATAACAGAATACTCTGAGCAAGAGGGCCATGTGATCAGATTTGCAGTGGTTTTTTTTTAATGTATGAAAAATTTTGTAAGAAGTGAAAAGAAGAGTATAATGTACCTCCCATGAACCCATACTGAAATTGAACTTTAGCTTTTTTTACACAACTGCACTGCCTTATCTCACACAATTAACAGTAGTTTCTTAATATCAAATATGAAGTTCATATTTCAAATTTCTAAGATGGTCCCCAAAATGTTTTTGTTTTAAGGTTGATTTGTGTGATTCGGGATTCCAATCAGGCCCACATATTACATTTGTGACTTTGTTTCAGAAAGGTCACTAGAGAAAGTGAAGTTTGAAAGCTCAAGTGTCCTGGCTTGGGAGAGAGGCCAAGCTGCATTGTTTTGGTTAAAAATACGGATGTGAAATTCAGGAGAGCAGGCTGGGCTGGGATCATCTCTTGTATTTCTAGGTAAGAACGGATGGGGTCTGAGCCCAGGGAAGGACCAGCCCTGAAAGGTGGCAGGCACAGAACTCTTAGTCAATCTTCTGAGAGAGATGGGGGAGAGGTGCCTGTGGCCGAGGTGGCTGACGTGTCTGAGGGTTAGGTGACCAAGCATCAAAAAACGACCTTGACATTTGGTTCAAAGGGCCTGCAGTAACTCTGAGGAAACTCTCAGTGGAATAATGGGAGTGGGGAATCCTTTTGCGGTGCCCTGAGCACTGGGTGGAGAGAAGGATGAGGGATATGGACAACTCTTTCAGGAAACTGCTGAGAAGGGACCAGAAAATGGGCCATGGTGAGAGAGGGAGTCCTGGCAAAGAAGGATATCATTAGGGATGGGAGGTCCATGAGCCTCTTAAAGGCTGAGGCCTGGGAAGGATCAGGATGGTGTGGATAAATAAAAACTGCCTTCTGGAGGACAGACTAGCAGTACGTATCCAGCTCTTCCAAGTGGCTACAATATGGAGTTTCTCTCACAGAAACTGATGCACAGGACATAATCAGAGGTGCACAACATGATTTATCTAGGAGGTTTGTTGTTGCCTTATCAATAACTTATTATTACTTATTAATTACTATCGCTAACATGGATTCGCAACCTCAGCACTATTGACATTTGAGGTTAGATAATTCTCTGTTGTGGGAGCTGTCTTGGGCATCATGGGATGTTTAACAGCATCCCTAGCCTCTTCCCACTAGATGCCAGTAGCCACCACTCGCCACAAGTGGTGACAGCCAAAAATGTCCACAGACATTGCAAAATACTCCCCGGGGGAGGGGCAGAATCACTCAGCTTTTTGAGAATCACTCGGTTAAAGGACGGTATGTCCATTTGGTGGCATTTACAGAGTCATAAGGATAGCTTTCAAGAGTCATTAAGGACATGTTCACAAGTCCTTACAGTATCATATTGAGAAAACAAAAGTCACATCTGTACTTTTAAGTTCAAAAATAATACTAAATATATAAAATACACACGCATCATACATGGCAAGAGGTGGGAAGGAAACAGACTAAAAAATAAGTGAAAGCAACTTAGCATGGGAGGATGAGGGATCTGTTTCCAAGTTTCCACTTTAAAAAAAAAAAAACATTTTCTACACTGAACATGAATGCCTTATATTAGTTTTTAGTACAGTTTTGCCATGGACCTGGCAATTTATTTTAATGAAATTTATTATGGAATGTAACAAAAGACACACAGAAAAGTGCCCAAATCACAAGTGTATGGCTTGGTGGATTGTCACTAAGTGGACACACCTGTGTAACCAGCACCCAGCTCCAGAAACAGAACGTCAGCAGCCCTTCAGAAGTCCCCCTGTCTTCCCGTCCGCTCACCACTGCTCTCAAAGACGACCTGCTTCCTGATTTAAACACCATAGATTCCATTTCCTATTTTAAAACCTTATATAGGTGGTTTTGCATGCAGTGTGAACTGTTTTCCTGTCTAGCTGCTTTTGCTCAACATTGTTGGTGAGATTCACCCATATTATGGAGTATAGTTATAGTATATTATAATGAACATATAGAGATTTTAAATCATAAAGCTATTTGTTAAAAGATGGCAGGTGGACGTTGTTAAAAATCTGAATGCTTTCACTTCCCAGTGAGGGCTCTACAGTGCTTCTTCTAGGAAGTTGGTCGTGTCTTCCAGCCCCCAGCCCACTCCCCTGAAAGTTCTCCCTCCCAGTTGCTACTCCAGGTCTTGGATGGATCTGTGACAGTCCCACCAGGCCCTGGCTCACTTGCCATCACCGATGACACATATTGGTGTCTGAATTCCTTGAAGAAGAAACCAGTCAGACAGGGTGGGTGGGAAGGGGGCGTGTGTCTCTTGCACAAGACTGAAGATGGGAGGAAGTGGGGCCACGGGTGTCCAAGATGGGGTCAGGGCCTCCTGAAGGGAGAGTCTTCACCTCTGTTCCTGAAGTGACCATGGCTGATATGCCACTGGCAGAAAATCAGAAGTTTCCCGGCAAAAGCAGCCTCATCTGGTTGCCTGGCTTGTCACATTCCTCAGCACCAAGCACCCTCTGGGCCCTTTATTTCTCACACCAGCCCTATAAAGGTGGGGCTATCATGAGTTCCCATTTTATCACCATGAGCCTGAAATGGAGAGAAGTTAGCTTGTGTAAGAGCCCAGTCTGGGCTTTGAGCTCAGGTCTGTGTGGACCCAAGGATCGCCCCATCAAGGCCACTTCCCTACCTTTTTCATCGCTGGCTGACATGGGAAGAGGGGAGTCGTGACTCCGTCTCCAGTGATAGATTCAGTCTGGCAGCCTGGTCCCAGCCAGCTATAATGTCAGGCAAGCTATTATCTCTGATGATGCTTCTGTGGGTTTAATCATACAACAGGTAGCTCAATATCTCTTGCTTCAAGCCCTACCTCCTCCAACCAGCGGGAATCTCTGGAAAAATGTTCTGGGGAAAAACGGAGGCATTTTTACGACTCTCTCCTCACCTAAACCCGCTGGGCCAGGACAGAGCACAGACCCTTGGGCTCTGACCATTACCCTACACTTTGGACCCAGCCGCCCCTGGCTTTGATGTTGTCTTGGTAAATGTCCCCCAGTCACCAGTGGGCTCTGATCTCTCCAGCACCTAATAATTCAAACAGCCTGGGGCAGTGAGCAGCTAATCAGCTGGACAGGCCTTGCAGCTGCACGATGAGGTTGAGGGAAAAGGGGGTGCTTCTCTTCTTAGGGTCTCATTCCACAACCTGATGGCCGTGGCAGACGCCCCTGTCCGCCAGCCCAGGGGTGAGGTTAATTCTCTCAAGGACCCGTGTGGGGATGTGCCTGGCTGTGGTGGCCGTTACGCAGTTTGAATCATGGCTGTCCCGGCCAGGCCATCGGGTGGAAATTAAAATTTAATTTAGACAGTCCCGTCTCTGCGGCCCTGGTGGCCGTCGTCTGGGTGATTGACTGGCTGGTTTCTTTCACCTTTGCACGCCTTGGGTTTTTACTGGCGGAGGAAATGAAGGCTGAACTGGGGCAGGAAATTCCATGTACACAGGTGTTTCTGGTTAGCCCCATGCACCTCACCCAGGGGCACAACTGGGGGCCAGAGATGCCTGTGTGAGCCTGGGGGCCTCTGTGGTGCAGCAGCTGTGGCAGCTTCGCATCTAGAGAAGGCTGGGCAGGATGATCAGGGCCACAGGGCAGACAGAGGTATTCACAAATGGGCCCCCAACTGGTCCTAGGAGCCCAAAGACTGCCTGCCACTGCCATGAGATCGCATCAGCACCTTGGTGAGAGTCACCCCGGCCCCTGTGCCTGCAGTGGGTGGCTGGTGGCACCAGGCCCTGACCTGGGAGATTAGCAGTGCCCTGAGGTGGTGTTTACACGTTGTAGCCAGCACTTCATGTGGCTGACCTGCCCCCATTTTCACATCTTCTGAAGGGCTTAGAGATCCAAAAAGCATGCCTTCCCTTGCTTAAAGGGTCCCCGGAGGGATTGAGGAGGGCGGCCTTGGGCTTGGTCAGACACAGCCATCTGCAGGCTTCTTTCAGAGGCTGAAGAAGTGGTGTTCTTCGTCCCATAATTATCTCCATTCTGCCATCTGGACACTTCCACCATTACTCATTCATCACCCTGGGTAAAGGCACTCAGGGCTCCTGTTAAACTCAGAGTGCCCCAGGGGGGAGGAAAGCACATGCTGGGAAATGACACGGGGAGATACCCACCCTGCACCTCAGTTTTCACAACTGTAAAACGAGAATTAGACCCGGGGTCTTCTGCTGGGTTGGCACATAGATAAATAAGAGGCCATTCATAGAACATCAGGCCCACAGTGGGTAACTAGCGCACAGAGAATATTCACACCACTTTCAACTGGGCTCTAGCCCCTGGGAACATGTCCAAGGGAATCATTCAAAAGGAAAATTATTTTATAAATAGTTTAGGGTATTATCTTCTTAAGTCATGAAATTAAAAGACACTTGCTCCTTGAAAGAAAAGCTATGACAAACCTAGACAGCATATTAAAAAGCAGAGATATCATTTTCCCAGCAAAGGTCCATATAGTCAAAGCTGTGGTCTTTCCAGTAGTCATATATGGATGTGAGAGTTGGACCATAAAGAAGATTGAGCACTGAAGAATTTATGCTTTTGAACTGTGGAATTGGAGAAGACTCTTGAGTATCCCTTGGACAGCAAGGAGGTCAAACCAGTCAATCCTAAAGGAAATCAACCCTGAATATTTACTGGAAGAACTGATGCTGAAGGTCCAATACTTTGGCCACCTGATGCAAAGATGCAACTCATTGGAAAAATCCTGACGCTGGGAAAGATTGAGGGCAGGAGGAGAAGCGGACACCAGAGGATGAGATGGTTGGATGGCATCACCGACTCAGTAGACATGAATTTGAGCAAACTCAAGGAGACAGTGAAGGACTGGGAAGTCTGGCCTGCTGTAATTAATGGGGTTGCAAAGAGTTGGACATGATTTAGCAACTGAACAACAATACTTACTTTAAGCACACACACACACAAATGTAACCAATGAAAATACCCATCACTGGTTATACACTGAGGTATGTCATTAATGAACAGCCAATAAGATCAGTATGACAAGTATGAAGCCAAGTCAAATGCTCAGGAAATAGCTGAAGAAAGCAAATCTACACCGCTAATTATGACTGTGGGAAAATGCATGACAAGTATGAAGAAGACTGGAGGGAGATGTGAGTAATTGCTTATTTAAATATATTTAAGTCATTCAATATTTAAATGCATAATAAAAATGAAAATGAAATGAGAACAGAGATAGATATGAATGTGTCTACGTTATCGAGTTTCTTCTAGTATGAGAGCCCTCCTCAGGAGTCCAGGACACAAAGTATGTGATCACAAAGGCTGGAGAAAAGCTTGCAGCTGGGGTCTTGCCCACACAGAGGACACAAAAGCAGGTTCATCAGAATGTGTGTGGCCACCCGCATGAGCTTCCAGGGTTAGGCAGGGAGTCCTGAGGGAAATGGGGCTGAGCCCTCATCAGTCAGCCTCCTTTCACAGCCCAGGATCCCCACATACACCCCCTGCCCCTGTCGCTTAGAGAGGGTCCTGGGCCCGGTCCTCAAGATTCCGACCGACGCGCGGCTGCCCCTGGAGGTAGGGTGGGGGAACTGCATTTTCATTGCTTTTCGGCGTTCCCGGTCTGGGCACTATTATGGAAAGGACCTTGCTGTTTTGAGTGAAGCATAAATGAATGGCTGCTGTGTGGGACCAAGAGGATTGGAAGCTGGAGGGAGCCTAAACTGAGAGCTCCCTGCCTTATCTTCCGGCCCCTGCCTGGTGAGCTGCAAGGCACAGAGGGTGGGCGTCTCTCTATCTCAACAGACTTCCCGTAGTTCAAGTCACAGTTTCACCCTCCTAGCAGAAACCTGACCAGTCCAGTCCTTGTTGTCTGAGCTCAGAGCCCTTCTAGAATCTGGCTGTGGTCCTGGGTCCCTCACCCTTTCTCTGTTACACCTCCCTATCCCTCCAGGCTTTCATAATGGACTTCAGTTCATTCTTATTGAATTGCCTTGGATGCAAAATAATGGTTGGAATACCAGCAACCAGCAATGGTTGTGAATTTCAATTCCTCTTCTAAAACCACTTGTAAATATTTCTGCAGCTTTCCTCCCCTCTCCCTCCCACCCCTTCTTCCCCACCCCACTCCACCCCACCCAACAGACAGGAATTACAAGACAGTAATTCACAACCCCTCCCTTTGTATCTCCTGCTTCTTGTGGTTATCAGGATGGTTACTGCAGGGAGTAAGCCTGGCTCTGACCTACCTTCCAGACCTCAGACCCCACAAGCACCATCAGATAGGAGGCTTGTCATCTTGAAAAGAAAGGCAAAAAAAGATAACTTCCAAATGTTGAGCACTTGCTGTAAGTCAAGTATCTAAGTATGCTAAGTGCCACATCCACCCATTTCCTCCTCCCAAACACCTTAGGAGACAGGTATTTCTGCTTCACAGATGGAAGAAACTGAGGTTGGGAGAGGTAGTAAGTGGTAGAGCTGAGATCCATATGTTGGCTATCTGACTCCAGAGTCTAGGCTTTTCTTTGCTCTAAATCCCTTCACTGAACCTTCTCTTTTGTCTGTGGAATTCTAGGAAGTGTCGGTTCTGTTTCTCATCAGCAGGGCCTCCCGCTCCCCATGAAGCAGGGTCTCTGGGCATTTGCGCATCATCCCTAGAGGGGAACCTTGGGTGTGCAGAGCCTCGTCTCAGGATCCAAAATGTCCAGAACTAGCTGGAGTCAGAGGCCTTCTGGCCTCTCTCCCCACCACATGGAAATGTCATTTGTAGTCAGCGGCTGTAGTTGGAGAACTGCCTTTTAGGTGCAGTGAGTCAAAGGACCACATGGAATCACTTTAGCCTGAGCCGGCGCTGGAGAAGCCCTGGCTCATGGCCACGAGTGGCGGCATGTCCAATAATCCTGAACTCCAGGCGTGAGTGTTGCCAAGAAACCAGGGGGGGTTGGAGACTGACCAGCTCTCCCATTGCATGCCAAGGTCCTGCATGGTGCTGGGAGTGTAGGTACTCAGGAACATAGCTTCCTGTTCTCTGTTAGGGAAGGGCCTTGGTCCTGTGGGCTGAGGGTCTTCGTGATATTAATAAAATGCCCTGTACTATAACCATCTTGGGGGATGGAGGGTCTTAATCATGGACCATAGGCCTCTGTGACTGTATGGAGCTTTATGTAGGTTTCTGTGTCCGAAGAGGAGCCACAGCTTTCTCTGCATTTTCAGAGGTATCCAAGACCCACAAGAGGCCAAAGACCACACTGTCCAAAAAGACTGTAGTAGGAACAAGGGGATTACACCATTCAGCATGCTCAAATGTATAAGCCCATCCCCGGCACTGCTAGTGGGGGGAGATGTGCCAAGCTGGTGCAAGTATGTGAGGATGGGGAGTGGGTACCCAGGTCAGGTTGGCTCCCTGAGCAGAATGGAGCTCCTCCTGACTCCCTTCCCACGCTGACCACACAGGCTGCAGACAGCATACCCACCCCCCAGGCCTTTGGGGAAGATGGCCTCCCCCACCATCATCTGTGAACCTCATCTCCAAGCTTAGGGCTTCCTCCCCCGGTGGGGTTGCCCCCTCTCTGAGCTCCAATTTCCCCACCAGCCTGGGGCCGTATATCTTCTCCTCCTTTCTCCTGGCTGCTTTATAGCTTGCTGGAAACACCTTCCCTTAGCACTTCGAAATGTATCACTTGAAAGCATCTTAACGTTAACCAATGTGATTCTTTTTTAATTTGAAGGGGCTTATTTCTCCGAATGGCTTTCCTGATCATATAGGAGGGCATGCTCCCTAATATTAAACTTTTTCTTTATAAAGAGCAAAAAAATGACTCACATCTGTTTGATATTTAATTCAAATTGAATGGCAGGACAGGAACAAAATTACACTGCAAAAGGCCATAAAGCGTGATGTTTAAAAAGGCCAAACATACCAAACCTACATGTCAGAAAATTTGAAATGACACAGGATTGAGGGGATATGGCCTGGGCAATGGGGTGTCTCCTACCCAAAAGCCAGAGAGGTGGTAGCCAAGCTGGGAGAAGGTGAGAGGTGGGAGAAGCTCATGATGCACTGGAGGATTTTGTAGGGACAGGTTTCTAGCCACATATGAGTTTGGAGGTCTTGATGCCATCTCGAAACCACTGCTAGTTGTTCTGGGTTGACGGGTGGCCTGTCTGGAGCCTCCCAAGGGGCTGCTGGGTAATGCTCACACACTGCCTAGGGGACCAACCAGGCACTGCCCCACTGTCAGCATCCAGAAGGCCTTGGGGTTTGCCTACAGCTCAGAGACTGAGTGGGAAACCCCTATGCTGATCAGTAAACCAGAGGCTCCAGTATCCTTTGTCTAAAGGGGATGAGAAATGGGGTGGGGCCCAGAGAGCTGTGCTTTCCTTCCTCTAAATACCAGGCAATCTGTCACCACCCCAGACTCTTAAAGAGTTCCCAGGAAAGAAGTGAGCGTGGTCTCCTACTTATCACCCCCGTTGCAGAGCCCCAGCACAAGCAGTCCAGTTGTGAACCATCTGGTGACATCTGTGAGATGGGCATTGACAATGGGGCTCTGCTACCCGAGCTTGACCGGAGCAGATTTGGTGCCCCTTAATGAGTGTACACAGAGAAGGCAATGGCACCCCACTCCAGTACTCTTGCCTGGAAAATCCCATGGACGGAGGAGCCTGGTAGGCTGCAGTCCATGGGGTCACTAAGAGACGGACACAACTGAGCGACTTCACTTTCACTTTTCACTTTCATGCATCGGAGAAGGAAATGGCAACCCACTCCAGTATTCTTGCTTGGAGAATCCCAGGGACGGTGGAGCCTGTTGGGCTGCCAGTCTATGGGGTTGCACAGAGTCGGACATGACTGAAGCGACTTAGCAGCAGCAGCAGCAGCAGCAATGAGTGTACATGGAGGAAGGGGGTGGGGAGAAGAGTAAGGATCTAGAAGAAATCAGATGCTGGCTCCCTCACTGACCAGCTGAAGTCACTTGGGCATGCATCTCCTCTCTTAGCCTTGGTTTCTTAATCTGTTGCATGGAATGGTTTAACATCTTCATAAGGTTATTTTGAATATCTAATGTTTTAAATCTAAACACACATTCACTTTTTTTTGGGGGGGCAGCTGTATCTAAATCCTTCATTCTTTCTGTTTAGATTATTTCTTTGACTCTCACACAGAATCCAACAGTGCTGTACAGAAACTACACATTTTAAATCAATGAACAGATATTAAAGTTTTGCTCTTGTATTTTTTAACCTGTCTTTACAACCTGCATTTTACTGATTTTTTACTGATATATCTGTGGGTGTAGCTATAGTAGAAGCATCTATCTCTATGTTACCTTTTTTTCTTTGTTGTGTTTTCAAACATTCATGCTTTTAAGTACCAAAGCATTGTACGACTTTCTTAGAATAGTTACTCTAACCCCTCTACGGCTTTTGTACAGTAGCACCTTTATTTCCAAGGCGTTTTCACGTCAGTTATTTTGTGTCTCTGGCCCACAGTTGAGCACAAGAGGCTGGCACTTTTTTCACACAATGGTGTGCTGGAGCTGTCTCATGCTGTCTTCCAAGAGATAATTGTTACACAAGTCACTATTAAAAATTCAATTGTATGAACTCACAGTTAAATAAACCATATTATATACAAAGTTAATAAATAATGAAAACTCAGCTTCCTAATTATTTTACTGTATTTTAGTATACCTATGCTCTTGTAAATTGTATCTGTATGATGGAAATTCTATGAAAGGGTGTGCTCACTGTGCATCTCTTTCCAAATTCAAGTTCAGTGATGTCATCTTGATACCTTGAAACTGACCACAGTTGGAGAATGTACGCCATGGAAATCAGAGAGTGGTCAACACTATACCCAGACTTCACGAACCACTCAGAGAGCCGATTGTTGAACATTAACCAGCACATCCCCGATTGTTGAGATTGGCAAAGTGAGGCATGTGGAGCTTTTGGTGACTCTAACGGCCACAGTGAAAGTCCTCCTCTCAACCCACTGCTTTCTCCATCAGACTTAGCTCTTCAGCATTCCCAGGACCACGTATCCAGGGTGTACTGCTGCTGCTGCTGCTGCTGCTAAGTCGCTTCAGTCGTATCTGACTCTGTGCGACCCCATAGACCGGCAGCCCACCAGGCTCCCCTGTCCCTGGGATTCTCCAGGCAAGAACATTGGAGTGGGTTGCCATTTCCTTCTCCAATGCATGAAAGTGAAAAGTGAAAGTGAAGTCACTCAGTCGTGCCCGACTCTTAGCGACCCCATGGACTGCAGCCTACCAGGCTCCTCTGTCCATGGGATTTTCCAGGCAAGAGTACTGGAGTGGGGTCCCATTGCCTTCTCCGATCCAGGGCGTACAGCATTTCGTTATCCAGAACACTATGATCTTTTCCGAATGTCCCCTACCATTCCTCTTACGAGATCTCCTTGGCTTCTCAATTTCTCCTGAACTGAGCCAAAACATCCACTCTAGTTTGTAAAGCATGCTGAGACTCTCAAGTGAAGGCATTTTCTCTTTCTTTAACTGAAAGGAGCAAAACTCACAACTCATCATCACCCCCTCAGTTTTCTAACCAACACATTACCTGAAGCGCTTGACAAAGCCCAGAGGCAGGCGTATGCGTGTGAGTATATGTGCGTGCGTGCGTGTGTGTGTGTGTGTTGGGGAAGGAGAAGTCAGACCACAGGAGGCTTTCCTGATGATGCAGCTTGAAGTCTGCACAGCAACCGCAGACCCAGGGGAAGAGGAATGTAAAACCGAAAGATGAAGCCCCCTGACGACTAGCTTCCCTCTCTAGCCTCCAGCGAGTGCCACGGGGGACCATGTGTTCCTCAGTAATGAGGCCCAGCACTGGTTCTGGAAGCCTCCAACGTCAAGCGTCCAGCTTGCCTGCTTCCAGGGTTCCTGGGTCAGAGCTCCAGCGTGGGAGCCCTGCACTGTATGTGTATGTTTCCGAGAAGCAAAAGGCTTAGTGGTCTCTTTGCACCACAGACGCTTCTAGAAACAGAAAAACCTGTTGGACTCTTCTCATTCTGATCAATTAGTTGTTAAAATGCATGTTAACCTTTTAACCAGCATCTTTGTTGTGGTTTGACCTGTTTCTCAAAGCCTCATTCCCTAAAAGTCTGCTTTTACCCCATGCAAATTCTTGAAGTTTAAAGGCACTTACCAAGGACCTACTGTGTGCCAGTTGCTGTCAGGGCTCTGCTGGGGGTGGTGCCAGCATGTACACAGCAAGTACACATGCCCTGCTGAGGAAATACCTTTTGTTCAGTGGATCTCACCTGGAAATCCCCTCTGAGTGTCCCAACACTGTCTTGGAACTGGGAGGGAGCTGGCTTTTTGTGGAGAAAAGTCAAGGAGGCTTTTGGGAGGGAAGAATGTTTAGGGATCAGTGGTGGTTCATGTTGAATAAGAAATGGCTGGTATTTACTGAGCATTTCCAAGGAAGGTGTGAGATCTTGTACAGACTGTGTATCAGTCTTCACAGAGGTGGAGTAGGTACCAACAGTGTCCCCACGTTATACATGAAGGAAAATGGCCTGGGGAAGGAAGGCAGTTTCAGGGTCAGTAAGTGGAGGGCGTGGGGGTCTGGACCCTGCTCTACTGCCCTGCCTCTCAGGTGGGAGAGGAGGGGCATGTCAAACCAGACACCCCGGCAGGACTGTGTGCTCCAAGCCAGGCCACATCTGTTGCCCTGGACATGTCCTTTGTGCTTTCCACCTTCCTTTCTTGCAGACTCTGAAGGTCACACACATTGGGGTGACAGTGGTGGAGGGGGATTTGTATTTGCCAGTTGCCTTCAAGATGTCCCTGGGAGCCCTCTGTGCTGTGCCCCCACCCCCATCTCCTCTCCATTTTTGGTGGCCACCCTAGGGCTCTAGGGCTTCCCTGGTGGCTCACATAGTAAAGAATCTGCCTGCAAAGGGGGAGACCCACGTTCTATCCCTGGGTTGGGAAGATCCCCCTGGAGAAAGGAATGGTTACCCACTCCAGTATTCTTGCCTGGAGAATTCTACGAACAGAGGAGCCTGGTGGGCGTCCATGGGATTGCAGAGTTGGACACGACTGAGTGACTAACACTCTCACTTTCACTAGGGCTTCAGGGTGGGGGGCTGAGGGAACTGTGATGGGTACACTCCTTGATCGAGCTTTCTTGCTCCCCCTTCCCTCCTCTGCTCTGTCCTGCAGGGGAGCGGACCCTGCAGGCTGCAAATCCTAGGCTACTCATTAGCCTCTGGTCTCCCATAGGAGAGGGAGAAGCCCGCATGCTTTGCACTTTCTCTGGACACCTTGGGGAAGAGTATCTGGCGGGGGCTTCAGCTTCCTCTGGACAACTTCTGTCTCCAAGTTCCCAGCTTCTCGTGCAGTTCTAGCTCCGTGCTGCACGGCACCCTCTCTGGTAACACGGTCTCTTGCAGGTGACCATGCAGCCCCAGGATGGGGGCTAGCAGCAGTAGCACTTCCTGTTCCTGTTGATCTCTGAACTGCAGTGCCTATGTGGCATTTTGGCCATTCCACTCCCCGTGTGCCCAATGTCCTGATTCAATTCTTTTAAATACTCAAGAGTGTTTTTTGTTTTTTGTTACTATTTTCTTGACTGGATCCTGACTGATACCATCCCTAGCACTCTCTCCCCACCTCCCCCACAAGCAAGGTGAACATAAGGGTCCATCTTCCCAGCCCATGTGAGCAAGAGGCCAATGAATGAAAGAATATCACAGCATCCTCATCCCTCAGAGAAGCAATTACGGAAACCCTGTGGCTGGCTGCCTAGCTGAGCTTTCTCTCCAAAGGCCCCTGTCTCTGCTTTTATTCTGAAGATTCCCCACCCGCTACCCCCTGCCCCCACATCTTTAAAGGAAAGTGAGGCAGACAGCCCAGCTGGGGTTCCTTGCAGCAGTTGGAGCGCTTGGCTCAGAGCCGGGGCGTCCTGACGGCGTTGCCCAGTACCTGCTCTATGTAAGCTTTGTGTCAGGTAACACTGAGGGGATCAGATGACCAACAGAGGGGGAAGGAAAGCCCCCTCCACAACTCCAGATCCCACGGTTTCTCCCTCCCTTCCGGATTGTGGTTTGATTTTGACTCATAAGTGCCCTTTCTCGGATCTCTTCTTTCTTGTTCCCCAGTGACTGGCACTGAGCCCCTTAAACAAGCTGGCATCGTGGGGAAATGGAGGCAGAGATAGGAACAGCTCGATTGTGCTGACATTGCTGCAGGAACACACATTTTTGTGGCTCAAGCCCCCCTTGCCAAATGGCAATATAAAGCCCTTTCAACTCACGTGCGTAAAGAAGAAAATAATTAAACTCTTCTGTCGAGGATCACCTGGCTCCCCCCATCCATTCACTTAGGATGTTTTGTTCCCACTGGAGCGTATGATTGGAAAACAAAGGTAAATGAGAGCAATTTATTCCCGGATCACTCCCCCCCCCCCGCTGCAGGATTAAAGCTGCCTCAGCCATAAAGAGTTTACAAACTCTAAAGAAAGATAATAACTTCCCTTCTCACGGCCCGGTCACGGGGAGGTAACGCATGTTTCCAATCAGCTGAGAATGGAACTCAAATGGTAGATTTTATTTCACTTTAATCCGCCTGTGAGTTCACTTTCAAGGTAAGAGGGACCACAACCTGCAATGTGAACAGAGTTTATTAACTTCGAAGTCTCCTCCTAAAGGTGGAGGAGCCAGCTTAGTTTACTCCTCGCCCCAAAGCCTTGCCTGGCTTGGGGGCCTGGTGTGGTTGGTGCCTGCCTGGGGCACAGGGTGAGTGCTGAGCAGGTAGAGGGGCCTCAGCGATTCAGAGCCCAGCCTACCTGATGGCAGCATCAGCACCGCCAAAGGTCATGGAGGTGACAACAAGCCATTCCAGCGGCATGGAGCTTACTTGCTTCAGCACGTCTGTTTGCTGCCTACAGGACAGCCTGGCCGCTTGGTAGGCTGCTGTGGGAAGAAGCCATTCTCAGGTCCTGTCTCAACTCTCTCTGGTCACATGGCAAGCTTGACCTAGCCCCCTGCCCTGTCTTACTTCACACATTTACGAAGTCATCGTCCATTGGAAGGGAAAAGGAGCTGTTTCCTTGATTGGCCTACTGTGGAACCTTTAATGGGTAAGGTTACCACTGGAAAGCCCTGCCCTCCCCAATTCTTCCCTTGACAACGTAGATGCCTCCAGCAGGGAAAGATCTTAGGAGGCTTCCCTGACTCAGATGGTAAAGAATCTGCCTGCAATATGGGAGACCCGGGTTCCATCCCTGGATCAGGAAGATCCCCTGAAGAAGGAACTGGCAACCCACTCCAGTATTCTTGCCTGGAGACTCTCCATGGACAGAGGAGCCTGGAAGACTAGAGTCCATGGGGTCACAAAAAGTTGGGTACGACTGAGCAACTAACACACACTCAGACACACACACACACACACACACTACAGGGAATCTCTTTATGACACAATCTGGCCCGTGAGGAGTCTTGCTTCAGGGAGGCCGTGTTTCCTAGTGTATGTTTGGGGAAGGAGGTCTGTGTGGACCCCAGGCCCAGACTCAATCCAGCCTGCCCAACCCCTGACTGCTATGGTGCGGTGGTTGGGTGCCCACCCAGGGTGTCTCCTGGGGGCACCCACATGCCCTGTTTGGGGCAGGAAGTGCTAACTGAGAGCTATCTGCTGGTGATCTGGGGCCCTGTCAAATCAGTCAACTTTCTCTGTAGTCATCACACAGAGTTCCAACAACCCAGAGTCTGGGTTAAGTTTGGGCACAGAGGCTCAAGAACTAGGCAGAAGATCCAGCCTTGTCCTGTCCCAGCCAGAGGGTCTGGGCTGCCCAAGGCAGACCCTCTCACCAGCCTCGCAGGTGAGACTTACTGTCTGCTCTCAGCTTTGTGGCCTTCCTGCCCCAGCCCTACCCACTGCAGGCCTTGGGCCTGCCCTCCCTGGCCCTGAGAGGCTCAAGCCCTAGCACCGTCAAGGTGACTGCTTTCCTGACCACGTCTGCCTGTCTGCCCACACCTCCCTGCCTGGCTCTATGATGGCCATCAGGAAATCAGCAGCAACAACCCAGGGTTCTTGTCTGCACGGAGCTTGGGCTCTCACAGGAGAGAGAGCTGTGGACTCCGTGGGCACAGCACTCTGCTGCTGGGAGGGAATGGCCGTGCTGGGCCATGGCCGGGACCACACTGTCTGCTGCATTTGCTGCCACGACAACGTCCCAGGCTTCTTCGTGGCGCGGAGCCCCAGCCTGGGGCTGTTTATGGAGACTTCTGCTCCCTCTTGTGTCATCCCTCCTCGAGGCGGCGCAGTGACTCACAGATGGGTTGAGGAGACTCTCATTTTTGGAAAAGCAGAGGAATGTAGGGGTTACAGTGCCTGAAAGGGCACAAGGAATTATTTCTAAATTTCCAGATGTCTTAGAGAATTGTAGCACTCTGGGATACACCTGAATGTAATTGATGTAGCACTTTGTATGTGTGTGTGTGTGTGTGTGTGTGTGTGTAAGCTGAGTCCATGGTTCCACATGCATTCCATTCATTTCACTAGATCGAACGTTGAAAGCCATCTTATCGAGCACTTCCTGTGTGCCAGACACTGCCCTAGGTGCTTTGTATGCTGTGCCTCACTTTACCTTCTCAGAGCTGTCATTTTCCCCATCTTACAGAAAAAGAAACTGAGGTACCAGGCGATTCAGTCACTTGTTCACGATCACAGCGGTGGTAAGTGTGGAGCAAGAATTCTCACCCAGACAACAGCCTGACTGCAGAGCCCCAGCTTGGACCCAGCACAGTGTGAGTGTGTGTGTGTGTGTGTGCGCGCACGCTCATGCATGCCTCTGAGCCATGTGGGCTGCCCTGTGTATGGAAGATGAGAGAATGCAGAGGACACTGTTGAGAGGGACTCACCACCCTGCTCAGTCTGAGCAGCAAAGAGAAGGGGTATCACGTTCATGGACCAGGGCCTGAAGCCAACCTGATAGCTCTAACTAGTTGGATGAGATAGCTAGCTTAGATAGCTAGATGAGAAAGGGGGTGGGTGTCGGGCTCTAGTGATTGAAATGGTTTCTACCCAAGAAAAGTGGAGGCTTGCATGGAGTGGAGCTTTGCTGTCTTGGAAACATGCTAGGAGGCAGGCAGTTTCTGGAAGGGACTTCACGAACAGGTGGGGTCTGAAAACAACAAGCTGCATGTTTCTTGGCTCCCTTCCACCCTGTCTCTGGTCTTGCCCTCCTCCGGCCTGCTGTGTCATCTGTACTGGGGCCCAGAGGGCCTCACGGACTTCACTACAATTCAGAAACTCCTGAAGGGAGGAGGCAGGGGGACTCTGCTAGGCCTCCAGCTGCGATGGGTTCACTTCTTCCTGGAGGGCAGAGGACTCTCCATGTTCAGCAAAGGTTCCTTGGTGGAGCAGGGGAGCTGCACCCTGGGGCCTCTGGGGAGCCACCGGCCAGCTTCTGCTCTTCTTCCGCCTTTGATGTTCAGTCTCCAGGCAGTGGCTTCTCAGTTCTGCACAAGAGGGGCTGCTGCTCCCTAATGCATAGTTTGAGGGACACTTTGGTCTCCGGAGGGATTGTTGTGTAAAAAATAAAGGCAGCTCCAAAACAGTGGGCTTCGTCAGACCACACCACACATGGCTTCTGCTGCTCACCAGCCTTGACCCTTGTGTTTCCCATTCTACAAACTCCAAAGAGTGGGCCTTCTGGTGCCAACATTTATGATAGTCAACCCAGTCCTGACTGCCCACTAGTCCATGGCTAAGACAAAATTTTTCACTAGGGAATCACAGAATATGGATAAGTCCTCAGGCTCTGGTGCCAGTCTGCCCAGCTCCCAAATTTCTCCCACTCCATGTACCTATTTAAGTGAGCCCCGGGTCAGCACCTATGTTGCCCTCTCTCGGGTCTCGCAATAGAAGCTAATGCTTACTGAGCGCCCACTGTGTGCCCGGTGCTGCCCTAAAGGCTTTATGCATGCCACCTCCTAACACCTTCGCAACAGCTCCAGCAGGGAGGTGCTATCATCTTACCCATTTTCCAGGATAAATGGAGAGACAAAAGTAGGCTAAGTCATTTGCCTGAGATCACATAGCTTGTGAGTGGCGTGATGTTGAGCAAGATATTTCACCTTCCTGAGCTTCAGCTTCCTCATTTGTACAGTGTGTCTGTCTGGGTGTTGTGAAGATTGAATGGGGGAATGCACATAGCACCTAGCAGAGTGCTGAGCACATAGCAAGTACTCACCAGACACGGTCACTTAAGCGTAGAGCTGAGGTTAATAACCCCAGTGTGAAGAGAGAGAAAACACGATGTCTCTAGCATTGCCTACAGTGAGTTAACTCCAGAATGCATGTCTTTACTGAGTCCCCTGTAAACTCCTTGAGGGCAGGGGCTTGGTCAGCCTGTTCATCGCTGGTTCCTGGGGCTTTGCACAGCATCTGACGCAAGGTAGGTGCTTGGTGAAAGTCTGATGAATGACTGAGTGAAGGACTGCTTTGCGAGCCCCCTGGGCCATTCACAGCTTTGGACAGCCCCTTTCTCTTACACCACTCATCCTCTCCTGCTTTGTGGGTGTGACTTGAGTGTATCTGCCTCACTCCCTGTAAAATAGAATCTTCCCAAGTCAGAGCAGCCTGGGTCCTGCCCACTGCTATCTTTCCCAAGGAGACGATGTCAGACCTGGCAGTGCAGTGGAAATTCCTTGCAGCCTGGGTGCAAAAGGATCTCTCTTCTTGGGCAGGAAGTGGAGAATGTTGAAAACCTTGTTGAAGGTGGTTACAGACTTGGAATGTGAGCCAGCCAATGGGCAGCTTCAGGGCCTTGGATATCACAGAGCAGGGTCTAGGCTGATGGCAACCATCTGGGTCTGAGGCCCCTCCTTTCATTACACAGGTGAACATGGTTTCTAAACCACACTCCCCATCCCCATGGCATGGAGTGTGGCTGCTTATGCTCTGCTCCCCAGCACTTGCTTCCCAACATTTGCTGAGAAAATGAGCCCATGCTTGATCCCCTGCTAGTCCACCCGCATGGGCACATGAGCCACCCTTGAGTGAAGTAACCGCTGCACTGCATTCTACCAAAACCTCCCACCTCGCCTTCTCATAGAGTTAGTCCTGGAAGAGCCCATTGCTGTGTGAAGCCACCTTCCCCTGAAGACCTCTGCTCTCTGGTCCTCCAAGACTTCGATCCACAGGTGAGAGTGAGGGACCATGAGGATGAGGCGGTTACACTGACAGTGAATTCCCAAGCAGGCCCAGCCCCCAGCTCCCCATCCCCAGGAAACCCTGGACTCTACCTTCGTTCTTTCCAGAGATGTGAGCCCCCACCTCTCCAATTTCCTCTTACACCTCTTCTCTATTTCCCACCCCCACCTCTGCGTGACGATGTGGCGTGCATGCGGCCCATCTGGGGGATCAGGGAATCCTGTCGGGCATGCCAGCTTAATGAAATACTTGCAGTTTATTAAACACAGGCTTCCCTAAGCCCCGAGAGCCTGTGGGTATTTGAAAGCCCAAGGTAACCCCGAGCTACCACAAACGTAATTGTTACATGTGTCCCTGCATTCCTGGTGCAACCTCAAACTCCAACTCTTAAACAGCACACAAAATTAGCGACATAAAGTAACTCCTAGTCAGAGGAGAGGGGGAAATGTGGGGAAACACTGAGGGAGGCTCCCAGAATCCCTCAGGGCCTTTAAAAGTATATGAAGTTCCTGTTACCTCGCATAGCTGTGGCCATGAAGGGCGCTCCCCTCACCCCCGGCCATTCATGTTTGCAGAATCAGTTCATTATTATGTGGGCCTGGCCTGTCAACCTGGCATGATGTAGCTTGAATATTTCAAGTCCTGTTTCAGCCGAGGCGTGCTCCAGGGTGGCCGGCGGGGCTAGCTGAGCGAACCGTCTAGGGGCTCCCTCTGGAGCGGTATTTCTGGCACTCCTCCAGGGCTGGGCTGGAGAGGGCTGTGGAGAAACCCCAGGTGATCTGGAGCCCCATGCCCGGAACCTGGGGGAGGCTGCTCCTGGGGCACGCTTTCCCGTTCGTCCGTCTCCTCGGCGCGGAGCCTGTAAATCAGAGGCGAGGGGCTGAGATGGAAGCAGCAGACAAAGGCCTCCAGGGAGGTGCCTCCCTCGATGCGGACCACCATCTGGACGCCAGAGAAGGCCACTCTGTTGACGGCACCCAGGGGCACCTGCTCCAGGAACCTCAGCGTCAGCCCGTTGACCCACACGCTGCCCTTGCGGCTCAGGGCCTTCAAGCTGAAGGCCAGCCGGGTGCCGCCCTTCTCCAGGTAGGGCTCCAGTGACAGGTGCTGGCGGGAGAGGCGAGGGAGCTGCAGCCGGAGGTGGGCGTCCGGGCCCCTGCCCACCAGCAGTGGGCTGGCGTCGTGTTCCAGCTGAGGAGGGACATAAGCAAAGGTGGCAGAGCCCGGCGTGGGGTGGTGCAGGCTCACCCGAAGGACTGTGAGGGGCCTCTCCATGGACAGGAGCCTGGGAAAGATGGAACACAGATGCACAGGCCTGAGTGGTGGCAGTCACTCCCTCTGTGACTCCTTGAGCCTAGACATGCTTGCTGCCCTCAGGGATCCCTGGTCACCTCCAGCCAAGCAGAGCCGGGCACTGAACGTGGATGTGGTCACTCTGCTCCAGCCAGGCTGCAGCCATGGGCAGAGCTGGTGAAGCTCAGGCCCACTGTTTCTAGCCTCAACTTCATCCCTAACACACTCTGTGAGTTAGTGGGAAATGCCACTCACTCTCTAAATTTTAGTTCTCTTTAACATAACATAGGTACATCCATCCTTGTCTTTGCAAAGTCCAAGGCACACCAGCCTGTGTGGTGGGGTTTTGGTGGCATATTGGCATCTGGGGACAATTTGCCTGGCTTCCTGGGAAAGGAAGAATGGAAGACAGGACCCACCTTCCTTGTATCCGACAGTCACATGACAAACGCTTGCTGAGCCCTCCTCTGAGCCAGGCACTGACCAGCTGCTGGGACGAGCAAATCAACAGGAGCACCCAGCTGCATAAGGAGAAGGGGCTTCCAGTTCCCAGCATTAAGGAGGGACCCAGAAGAGGGAAGCCCTGCCCGCTTCTGGGAGATGGGAAAGGCTGCCTGGACACACCAAGGAAGAACAAAGACACCTAGCACATTCCAGAGGACGAGATGGTTGGGTGGCATCACTGAGTCAATGGATGTGAGTTTAAGCAGGCTCCGGGAATTGGTGAAGGACAGGGAAGCCTGATGTGCTGCAGTCCATGAGATCTCAAAGAGTTGGACAGGACTGAGCGCCTGAACAGCAGCAACAAGCACATTCCAAGTGCTCCTATGGATGCTAATGCTGCGAACATCTGCTCCTCACTGCCTAGGGCAGAAGACGGGTCCTGAGGATGCACTTGGCAAGAGCTGAGATCTCTCTCAGAACTGATAGGGGCTCCCTGGAGGTCGACTGGCCATACCCATGTGCAATGCACACGTCCCTTGCCCCAGCAACTTCATTGCCAGAAATTTGTCCTTCAGAATCTAACTGGAACATGCAGGGAGTCTCTGTTCCCCCATGGAGCTGAGGAACATAAACTCCCTGGCATGTGTACCAACCCCAGATGGCCCAGGACCTGCCACCACCTTCTGCAGGAACTGAGGGCTGAGTGGATCTGAATAGCTAACTGTATGCTTTTTCCAGCTCCAGGCTTTTGCTTACAGTACTTTCTTTCCTGAAAACGCATCTTCCATCCCAAACTGCTTATCTTTAAAGGCCTGGTTCATGTGTGACCTCTCCCATGCAGCTCTTTTCCTCTGTTTACACTCTGACCCTCAAACAAGAAGACTCCCCCGGGGCTGCCCCCTTTCCACTGTGTATCAGTGATGTGGGTCCTTGTCCCATCTTCTCTGTCGTTCCTGAGACCTCCTGAGGGTAGAATTGCCTCCACGCCCTGAGTCCCACTGCCCAGTACAGACAGGACCAGGCGACAGCAAGTGTCTGGAGGCACATTTGCCAAATAGCTAACTGAGAAGAGGCTCACACACATGAAAATCATGTGAAATCAAGTCCAGAGCAACCCCATGTGAGTCTGGTCCTTAAAAGCTGTGGGACAGGCTTCAGTCCCCTACACACTCTGGACGCCCTGTCTTTTGGTGAAGTAATGGTGAGAGCCTCTCAGTCTGACAGTGAGTGGTGAGCCCTTAAGAAACCCCATTTTCCCTCATGCATACACACACACCGCCCCCACACACCCCATTCACATTCCCTGTCTGGCCCCAGTATTCCTGCAGAAAGCCTCTCCCTCAGGTGTGTGTACACCAGCCCTATTTACTTTCATTTATATAAGTATAAGAACAGCTGAGCTGGACGTCCAAGTCCTCAGGCCTGGCCAGAAACTCGGGGTTCACTTCTAGGAACCAATCCCATGGCCTAGGGACCCTAAGAGAATCCCTTGGAAAGAAGGGTTCACCACTGTTCCTGTGACCTTACTCTGCTTCGCTGGGAACTCCAGAGCCCATAGCAATCCCCCTGGCCTTGCAGAGCTCTTCTCCTGTTTCCAGTTATTCTGGGGTATGTGCCTGGTGAGCAGCCTGCAGGGGCCCTGCTCCCTGCCCCGCCGCCCTCAAGTTTAAGTTCAAGCCCCTCTGATCTCCACCTACCTTACTTCCTGGGGTGCATCTAGCTCTGGGACAGCAGCTGTGAGCTCCCCGAGGTTGAGGGGCATGTGAGTCTGGGCTGGGCAGGCCTGGGGATGGCAATGACAACTGTGGTTTGGGGAGGTGATGCGTCACCATGCCCATCGACTTTGTTGCTCTCTTCCTTTTTCCCTTTAGGAAAGAAACTGGAAGTGTAATTTCCTATTGCAGAAGTGCAACCCTGCTGCCAAGAGGTTGAAAACCCCATGGGACTGTGGCTAGGAGAGGCCGCTGAGTTCCTTCCTGGGTTTCATCTCGGCAGGCCCGAGGACCTTGAGAATGTTTCCAGGGTGTCAGCTGAGTTCCTCTTCTCCCCTGGCAGGTGTGGGGTGTTGAGGGGGGGAAGGCATCCCAGACCTGTTAGAAAGGGGAGCCCTTTTGGACAGATGGCCAGTGAGGGGCATCCCCACTGCATGTGGGAGGCTGTGAGGAGGCCACTGTGGCTGGGCTGGTGGTGGCCGAGGGAGCTGCGAGGGACATGGTAGTCCACTGAGTGTCTCAGGAAAGGACAGGGCCTCCAGGGAAGGGGAAAACAGCTGCTCACAGCAGGTGGCCTCTCCCACAGTAGGACAGCAGGAGGGCCCCCCTATGTCCACCCATCTGGAGTCAGTCCCGCTGGCCTTTGGGAGCGGCCTGGACCAGACCAAGATGGACGTGTGCCCAGTGCTGTGGGGGCTGGCCATCCTGGAAGTGACCCAGCGTTACTACAGTGTAACCCTTCAGTTGGTGCAGTTCTACCTAGTCTGCCAGTGTGGCCTTCCTTCCATTGTACCCACAGACCAGCTAAGCTGGCAAGAGACATGGGCCCATCTTATACAGGGGGCGAACAAGGGGCCCAAGGTCCCAGAACAAGTAAACAACATCATCCTTTCACTTTTTCCCCATCAAACCCTGGCTATCCTGAGGATTCTTGGAGATTATACAGGTGAGTGTTGTAGGCTGGGCCACTCCTATCAGCCAGCGGGTGCCTCTCCAATCGGCCTCCTTGACCCCCAGGCCCACTGCTCACTTCCTCCTCATGTTACCCTTGTGGCCCCAGAGATTTCAGCAGGCCGCACACTGGGGCTAAGTCTCTGTGGGTACTATTCAGGATTCCTAGCCTGCACCCTCTATTCTCAGCAAGTTGTTTGCTTCATTTGTAGGAAGGAGAAACAGAGAGCTCTGAAAACAATCATCCATCCCTGCCCGCCCCAGCCTGTGACACAACCACTGGGGCTCGCCCAGAGATGGGAACTGTACCTGCCCCAGGAATGAACAAGCTCTCCCCCTGTACTCCATCCTCTCCACGTGCTCTTCTGGAACTGTAGCTGCCCCAGGAATGAACAAGCCCTCCCCCTGTACTCCACCTCTTCCACGTGCTCTCCCGGAACTGTACCTGCCCCAGGAATGAACAAGCTCTCCCTCTGTACTCCATCTCCTCCATGCGCTCTCCCTCTCTGAGCCCCAGTCTGCATCGGCTGTGCCAGGCGTGTGTGAGGCCCGCCCTCAGGGACTGTACCTTCAGGATACCCAGGGTGCCAACATTCTCAGTGGGAGCACATGGAGATCTTGGCATACACAGTCGTTGCAATAGAAGAGCAGAGGTGAGAGAGACACTTGGAGTATTCTAGGAGGGCTTCATGGAGAAAGGAGTCCCTAGAGCCAGCTCTTAACCTCAAAGCTAGACTGGAGAGGCTGGTTGTCTATCAGTTAAAGGTTGGCTTTGGTGTCAGTTATATCTGGATTCAAGTTCTGTATCTTTTTTATGATTGCCTGATCCTGGGCAAATCTTTTCACCTTTTCTGACTCAGGTTCTCCACCTATGAAATGGGGACAGCCATAGCACCTACCTCAATGGTCTGTTCTGAGGATTCCTTTTTTGAAAAGCATGAAAAAGCTTAGGTATGGTACCTGGAACGCAGAGCCAAACTCAACGAATGGGAGCTGAGACAAATAATCAATGATGAGACTTCAACTCCCACCATGAAATAGGTGGTGACAGACTAACCTTCCACTAAGAGCAATTATAAGTGGTAGGTTTTTTAAGATTTGTTTGAAGATATTGGAGAGCAACAAGGCAGCTAGACTCGAGGGTCCAGGACCCCACTGAGAAGAAAAGCCCATTTACTTTAATTTTTTTAAGATTTATTTTTGATGCAGACCATTTTTAAAGACTTTATTGAATTTGTTACAATGTTGCTTCTGTTTTATGTTCTGCCTGTTTTCTTCTTTTTGGCCATGATGCATGTGGAATCTTGGCTCTCGGACCAGTGATTGAACTCACACCTTATGCATTGGAAGGAGGTCCCAACTCCTGGATAGCCAGGGAAGTCCCAGGAAAGCCCATTTATTTAAGCCTGACTTGCTACCCCTCTTCCTTGTGAGACATTTGCTGGTTTGAAAGTGATCCAGGCCTTCAGGCTGAGCAAAGAGTGGCCACTGAGATTCTCAAGGATCTCCCCAGACAGGGGAGGCACAAACGGGGACTCAGCCCTTGAGAAGCCAAGTGAAAGTGAAAGTCTCTCAGTCGTGTCCGACTCTTTGCGACCCCATGGACTGTGCAGTCCATGGAATTCTCAAGCTGAGCACCTGGATAAAAGCGCACGCAGAGAAGTGAGCTCATATTCTGTTCAACCTTCAAGATGCCTTGCTGGTCTCAAAGCAGGAGGAATGAGAAACCAAGGAGCCAAATAAATGCAAGAGCTCAAAGGCTAAGAGGCTCAGCAGAGGGTGTGGCTGTCTCTTGGAGGTCAGGTCCAACCAGGGAAGAGGAGCACCCTGCTGAAAAATCCCCCAGACTTTCAAATGAGACCCTGTACAGTACATGGGGATTAAGGACAAACTAAATTAGACCAGGTCTTAAGAAGGTGGAAACCTGGCCCCGGATGATCCCAATCTCTCTTCTCTAACTGCCTTCTAGAAGAAAAAGAAATACTTGCTAGACCAAGTTAACATCATACAGAGCCTCTACAACTTCTCATTAACAGTGTTCTATGATGAACAACAACAAAAAGTACTAGGCATGCTAAGCTACAGGTTGTTCAGTCACTCAGTTGTGCCTGACTCTTTGTGACCCCATGGACTGCAGCACATCAGGACTCCCTGTCCACCACCATCTCCTGGAGCTTGCTCAAACTCATGTCCATTGAGTCTGTGATGCCATCCAACCATCTCATCCTCTGTCATCCCTTTCTCCTTCTACCTTCAATCTTTCCCAGCATCAGGGCCTTTTCCAATAAATCAGCTCTTCACATCAGGTGGCCAAAGTATTCAGCTTCAGCTTCAGCATCGCCCCTCCAATGAATATTCAGGATTGAGTTCCTTTATGACTAACTGGTTTGATCTCCTTGCAGTCCAAAGGACTCTCAAGAGTCTTCTCTAACACCACAGTTTAACTGTCAAAAAAAAAAAAAAAAAAAAAGAGAAAAACAGCAGAAACAATCTCACTACATATGCCACAAAAGACCTGGACAAGAATGTTCATAGCAGTTTTATCCTATTAACCCCAAACTGGAAACAGCCCAAAGGTCCATTAAAAAGGAAATGGATAAACAAATTGTATAATATGTATACAATGAAACACTACACAGCAGTAAAAGAAGAGACTGAGCCAGTGATACATACAACAATGGAGATGGATCTTAGGACCATTTTGGAGAGCAAAAGAAACCAGGCACAAATGATACAGACAGTATGATTACATGAAATGCAAGAACAGATAAAATAGCCTATGGTGATAGAGGCCAGACTATTGAATGATCTCTATGGAGAGGTACTCACTGGTGTATTTGTTTACTGGGACAGCCATAACAAAGAACCACAAATGGGGTGGCTCAAATAGAGAAATGTATTGTCTCAAAATCCTGGGGGCTAAAAGTCCAAGTCTGTTTCAACAGAACTAGTTTCTTTTAAGGGAGACTCTGTCCTTGGCCTCTCACCCAAGTGCTGAGCTTTGCTGGCAACCTTTGGCTTTGCTTGGCTAGTAGAAGCATCACCCTGATCTCTGTCTTCATCATCACGCAGCAGCCTCCTTGAATGCAGTGGTTCCAATGGCAGCGTTTCAGGCATGCTGATTGGCTTGTGAGGGAGAGGGACCAGGGGCAGGCAGTCAGGCTAGACTCAGGGCTCTTGCCAGCACCATAACCCTCAGTACAGCTTCACCTCCCGGGTGGATGGTTGGATAACCAGAAGTCCAGATGGCCACTCTGGGGTGCTTTAAGGTCTGCAGACACACCTGGGACTGAGCCTGCTGAGTGGAAGGTGGCTGGCCACGTTCCAGAGCCTTTCCTCTCAGCCTGTAGGTCTGCCTCGTCCAGACCACCAGCCAGCTGCATGTCTCTGAACCATGGCCTCCTCCCCATGGTTCCCCACACACACTGCCTTCCCGTCTTGGTGATGCTCAGGTATTTCTTCCCGCCAGCAGAGATGGGCTCCAGGAAGAAACCTGGAAGGGGCTGTGCTGTCCCTAGGTGTATGACCTCCGTTGAGTCCTACCCCCTCTCCACGCTTTAGTTTTTTCCTGGGGCATGGGACACCTCTCCTCGTTGCCCCCTGAAAACAGACTTCAGTGAGAAAAAGGCTGTGTCCACAATCCCAGCCCTGGCACGGGAGAGTGGGTGGAAGAGCTTGCTCATGGCCCCTGAGTTCCCTCAGTAACTCCGTTCAAAGCAGTTCCTGGCAAGACAGAGAACTGAAACAGCCAGGGAATTTATCGGACGAGAGGAAGAACTGGGGACTTCCCTGGTGGTCGAGTGGATAAGACTGTGCTCCCAGGGCAGGGGTCCTGGGCTCAGTCCTTGGTCAGGGAACAAGATCTCACATGCTGCAACTAAACCCCCGTGCAGCCAAATAAATAAAAAAAAATTTTTTAAAGGAAGAACTGCTCAGGCTACATCTCCTGAGGGCCAGCAGGAAGTCGTGCTGGTAACCGTCTGTCTGGCCTTTCCCCGGGGGGCAGGGTGAGAGCCAGGGAGGGTGAGAGTGGGGGAAGTGGAAGTGCTGGCTGCTCTCTGCTCGGCCCCCTTGGCTAGGATGGCCTCCCTCAGTTGGTGCTGTGGCCCTGGGGAGAGTACATTAGTGAGCAAATGTCCCTAGTTGTGCTCCTTGGAGAGCTCAGAGCTGGAAGGGCACCTTCCAGGGCTCCTACTGTGGTGGGCAGGAGAGGACTCTGGTGTCAGACTCGGGTCTGAGGCTTGGCTCCTTCTTGTGGCAACTGTGTGCGCTCAAACAAGTTACTCGACCCCTCTGAACCTGAATTCTGGCCTGTAAAATGAGGATAATCTGTTGCTGCATGAGGGCTAAATGAGATGTGTCCAAAATGCCAAGCACGTGGAGAGGGCTGGTAGAGGAGCAGAGTCCAGTGAAGGTGCATCCTGGGGAGAGGGGCTGGCAGACCCAACTCACAGCCTGTATGAACCCCAGGTTCTCAGAAGCCTTCAGGTTTTGCTTAAAACAACCATGATTTTTGAGTTGAATATATAATAGAAATTCCATTTTTAAATGATAATGAAGTAAAATGGATGCTCTAGAAAGAATCTCCAGGTTATGGCAGGGGCACACGGCTCTAACCCAGGAGGAGAAGGCTACTCATTATACAGACAAAGCTGAGGTTCACAGCAATTAGTTGATTAATTAAGATCATAGGTCTGGGAATGTCAGAAGCGGGATTTGGGCCCAGTCTGTTACACTCCAGCTTAAACATGAAGCCATTGTGCCTCATGGGTGGTGTTCTCTGGGGTCCAGCTGCCCTACCTTCTCTAAGTGTGTGCTCCAGCTGTCTGGCTGGCAGTGCACTCAGCCCGTCAAGTCAATGGGGCTGCTCACCGCCCCCACCTCCCAAACCCCGACCTCCACCCCACCTCCCCAACCCCGACCTCCACCCCACCTCCCCAACCCCGACCTCCACCCCACCTCATGTCCTTATAGCTTCTGGCCACCAGGGGGCAGCATCCCAAAACCCAAGTGACTGGCTCTTTTAGGCGGACCGGGTGGACAGTGCAAGTCCAGGGGAGCCATTTACGGGCCTGCTAGTCTTCAAGAAAATCAGAGATACCAAAGGAACATTTCATGCAAAGATGAGCTCGATAAAGGACAGAAATGGTATAGACCTAACAGAAACAGAAGATATTAAGAAGAGATGGCAAGAATACACAGAAGAACTGTACAAAAAAGATCTTCACGACCAAGATAATCACGATGGTGTGATCACTCACCTAGAGCCAGACATCCTGGAATGTGAAGTCAAGTGGGCCTTAGAAAGCATCATTATGAACAAAGCTAGTGGAGGCGATGGAATTCCAGTTGAGCTCTTTCAAATCCTGAAAGATGATGCTGTGAAAGTGCTGCACTCAATATGCCAGCAAATTTGGAAAACTCAGCAGTGGCCACAGGACTGGAAAAGGTCAGTTTTCATTCCAATCCCAAAGAAAGGCAATGCCAAAGAATGCTCAAACTACCGCACAGTTGCACTCATCTCACACACTAGTAAAGTAATGCTCAAAATTCTCCAAGCCAGGCCTCAGCAATATGTGAACGGTGAACTTCCTGATGTTCAAGCTGGTTTTAGAAAAGGCAGAGGAACCAGAGATCAAATTGTCAACATCCGCTGGATCATGGAAAAACCTAGAGAGTTCCAGAAAAAACATCTATTTCTGCTTTATTGACTATGCCAAAGCCTTTGACTACGTGGATCACAATAAACTGTGGAAAAATCTGAAAGAGATGGGAATACCAGACCACCTGATCTGCCTCTTGAGAAATCTGTATGCAGGTCAGGAAGCAACAGTTAGAACTGGACATGGAACAACAGACTGGTTCCAAATAGGAAAAGGACTACGTTGAGGCTGTATATTGTCACCCTGTTTATTTAACTTCTATGCAGAGTACATCATGAGAAACGCTGGACTGGAAGAAACACAAGCTGGAATCAAGATTGCCGGGAGAAATATCAATAACCTCAGATATGCAGATGACACCACCCTTATGGCAGAAAGTGAAGAGGAACTCAAAAGCCTCTTGATGAAAGTAAAAGTGGAGAGTGAAAAAGTTAGCTTAAAGCTCAACATTCAGAAAATGAAGATCATGGCATCCGGTCCCATCACTTCATGGGAAATAGATGGGGAAACAGTGGAAACAGTGTCAGACTTTATTTTGGGGGGCTCCAAAATCACTGCAGATGGTGACTGCAGCCATGAAATTAAAAGATGCTTACTCCTTGGAAGGAAAGTTATGACCAACCTAGATAGCATATTGAAAAGCAGAGACATTACTTTGCCAACAAAGGTCCGTCTAGTCAAGGCTGTGGTTTTTCCTGTGGTCATGTATGGATGTGAGAGTTGGACTGTGAAGAAGGCTGAGCGCCGAAGAATTGATGCTTTTGAACTGTGGTGTTGGAGAAGACTCTTGAGAGTCCCCTGGACTGCAGGGAGAACCAACCAGTCCATTCTGAAGGAGATCAGCCCTGGGATTTCTTTGGAAGGAATGATGCTAAAGCTGAAACTCCAGTACTTTGGCCACCTCATGCAAAGAGTTGACTCATTGGAAAAGACTCTGACGCTGGGAGGGATTGCGGCAGGAGGAGAAGGGGACGACAGAGGATGAGATGGCTGGATGGCATCACTGACTCAATGGACGTGAGTTTGCGTGAACTCCGGGAGTTGGTGATGGACAGGGAGGCCTGGCGTGCTGCGATGCATGGGGTCGCAAAGAGTCGGACACGACTGAGCGACTGAACTGAACTGAACTGAATGTACTGTTCAAGATTCTTAATACATGTCAGTTTTCCTTAGCACTAAATCCAACAACGGAGCCCTGAGCAATGCCTGAGGCAGGCCCTCGGGACAGGATGTCTGGGAGTTCTGAGGCTTTCTGGGCTCTCACCTTGGGGTGGGACAGTCAGGCCACTTAGAGCCAGTACCAGCGAGCCTAGCAATTACCTCTGCTTTTACTTCCTTTTTTCCCGCTGGGCTACAGGACTGTCCCTTAGGCTGCTTGCAGAAGGAGGCCGTGTCTTGCATCCTGCCTAGTGCTGTCCCCTCCTGCTTCACCCAGAGCCTCCGAGGAGCAGCTGTGGGCCAGAGGGCAGGGAAGGAGCGCTATCTGGGAGCCCAGCCTTGACTCTGCCGCGGACATGCTTTGTAGCACATTGCTTTTCCTCTCTGGGCCTCGGAGTCCTCATCTGTAGAAAGAGGATAATCATCCCTGTGCAACCCCCGGGCCCTATAGCCAGTGTCTTTAACTTTTGGAGAGGGCTCCGCTTTCACCTGGTCAAAAGGTTTTGCCAAGGGCTTCTTTCTTTCTCAGTCAAGAACCCATATTGAAGAAACGCAGCTTGGTCTCATTTAGACAGTGCGTCTGGCCAGGAAAGATGGCCTTAAACGCAGCACACCACACATCAAACAGGGGCTTTTTGTTTTTAATTAAGTGAGGTAAAAGCCTAGCATAAATACTTTGCCTAAATTTTAGAAATAAAACGTATTCTGAAATTAGCATGTCTTCAAAGGCAGATTTTTAACACACCATGAAAAAAACTCTGTGTGGCAATTTAGACGGTTCCTGGTGCCTAGAAGTACTCCATGTAGATCTGATAACAGGAGGACAAAGAAAACAAACAACGACAACAACGATAAAAACGTTCCTCTGCAAACAGTTCTCTCTCTTTAAATTGTGGTCAAACACACAGAACGCAGTTTCCCATTTTAGCCATCGTAAGTACACAGTGCACTGGTGTTAAGCACATTCACATTTTTGTACAATCTCCAGAACCTTTTCATCTTGCAAAGCTGAAACTTTAAACCCATTAAACAGCAACACTCCATTCCTCTTTCCCTCAAGCCCCTGGCAACCACCATTGTACTTGTTTCTGTGGGTTGGACTATTCTAGATACCTCATATAAGGGGAATCACACAGTATTTGTCCTTTTGTGTGATCCGCATATGTCACTTGACGTAATATCTTTAAGGTTCACTCATGTTGTAGCATGTGTCTGAATTCACTCATTTTAAGACTGAATAATAGTTCACTGTATGCATATACCACATTTTGCTTATTAATCTGTCAATGGACATTTGGGTTGCTTCCACTTTAGGCTGTTGTTAACCATGTTGCTGGGAACAATATGCATAAATACCTGTTTGATACCCTGTTTTCAGTTCTTTAGGATATATAAAGCAGTGGAATTTCTGCATCATATGTTAATTCTGTGTTTAATATGTTGAGGATCTGCCCTAGTGTTTTTCCATAGCGGCCACACCATTTTACATTCCTACCAACAGTGCAGAAGGGTTGCAATTTTTCCACCTCCTTGACAACACTTGTTATTTTCTGTTGTTGTGTGGTTTTTATTATTTTTATTTTATAGTAGCTATTCTAATGGGGGTGAGGGAATATATCATTGTGGTTTTGATTTGCATTTCCCCAATTAGTGATGTTGAATATCTTTGATATGCTGTTGTCCATTTATTTATTGTCTTTGCAGAAATGTCTACTTTAAGTCCTTTGCCCATTTTTTAGTCAGGTTATTTGTTATTAAGTTATAGGAGTTCTTTACAGATTCTGGATATTAACCCCTTGTTAGATATGGAATACACAAATATTTTCTTCCATTCTATGGGTTGCCTTTTCTCTCTGTTGTGTCCTTTGAGGCACAGAAATTTAAGATTTTGATGTAGTCCAATGTACCTGTTTTTTCTTTTGTTGCCTGGGCTTCCCTGGTGGCTTAGACGGTAAAAGCGTCTGCCTATGATGCAGGAGACCTGGGTTCAATCCCTGGGTGGGGCAGATCTTCTGGAGAAGGAAATGGCAACCCACTCCAGTACTCTTGCCTGGAAAATCCCATGGATAGAAGAGCCTGATTGGCTACAGTCCATGGGGTCGTGAAGAGTCGGACACGACTGAGCGACTTCATTTCACTTCCAAGAAGTTATTGCCCAATCCAATGTAATGAAGCTCATCCTCTAAGAGTTGTATAGTTTGGGTTATTCCATTTAGGTCTTTATTTTGAGGTAATTTTATTTTTTAAATTAACCATCACAGATGTTTATTTTATTTATTTTTGGCTGCACTGGATCTTCGTTGCAGCTCACAGGCTTTCCCTAGTTGCGTCAAGCTGAGGTTACTCTTCACTGCGATGCGTGGGCTTCTCACTGAGGTGGCTTCTCTTGTCGCGGAGCATGGTCTCTAGGACACATGGGCTTTGGTCGTGTGTCACACAGGCTTCATTGCTCTGAAGCATGTGGAATCTTCCTGGACCAGGGATCAAACCCGTGTCCCCCTCATTGGCAGGTGATTCTTAAAAGACTGGACCACCAGGGAAGGCCTTGAGGTAACTTTTATATACTGGATACTGTAGGAGCCCAGAGTCCAGCTTCATGTGGTTATCCAGTTTTCTTTGAAATAGTTATCTGAAAACAAGATGTATGGTTGATGGTGACAGTTCATCGGATTTGACCATATTTGGTTGAATAAAATAAGTTACTTTACCTTGGCTACAATGCAAAACAAAAAGCATTCAAATTCACCTTGTAGGTTTCATTAATTTCACGTTCCCATCTTTATATTGTTTAACAGAAATACTCTTCATTTAAAATAACACGCTGCACTCTCAGCAGTGTGGATTGTTTTCTAACAATATAACTCTCAGGGAGGTGTTAGTGGGCGGATCCATGAACCACTGGCTGTTTTCTGCCTGTGAGTGGGTCCTGTGCTCCTGCTCTCTGCACTTTCCCAGTGTTCCCGATGTCGCAGATTTTAAGAGTAAGGGTTGTTGTCACTGTTACGTTTTTGCTACCTTGGGTTTCTAAATAAACCTGCGGCCAGACTGCCACCACCGAGCACTGTGTTTTGCGGATTTGGACCCCAGACTCAGAGCCCATGAGCAGAGTTCTGAACCCCTGATGCAGGAGACACACAAAACCCAGAGGTTCAAAGCACTTCCGAACTTTTGATTTGCTCCTAATTTAGAGCTTTTCCTAGAAGACTGATTCTTCACACTGGTGGATAATACCCACAGGGAAAACTACTCTCTAGGATGCAGAGTGCCACTGGTAGAGGGCGTCTGGGGGAGGCCTGTGCTCAATGTCAACTTGCTCCCTCTGCCGCTTACACCTCAAGCTACCTCCCGCATCTGGAATAGTCATCAGGAGCTGAAGAAGGACCCGAATTTCCTGGGAAGAATGCTAAATCACGGGAGGTGTCTGGTGCCAAGAAAAATAGCCTGGCCCAGCTTTGGGGCTGGGAGCCTCAATTGCCACCTCGGGAAGCTGCCGTCACCACACATACAGAGTGCAACGTGGCCTGATTTTGCCAAAACAAAGGGAAGGCCCTCTGGCAATTTCTGTGGCTTTGTGTTGCAAATTTAAATTGTCTGCTTTTAATTCTCCTTTACCAGCTTAATACAAATTGGAATTTCAAAACCAGTGAAAGACAGAAACCTCACTTTGGAGTGGAAGACAGACCCCACGTGACCTGCATTTCAGTCTGGGACAAATAGATGGATCCTGGAAACTTCTGGGGAGTGAAGGCTTTGGTGGTAGTAGGATCCCTAGGCTGTGGGGCTCCTGGGCCACCCCCGTGTATGCATGTACTCTGAGCCCATGGGGGCCAACAGTTGTTTCCACACACAGAACAGAAGCTTGCCAGACTTCCCCGCTCAGGACACTACCCCGGCATGCGTCTAGAGCCAAGTGCCAGCTCATTGATGTGTATTTCCACATGGGGCTCCTGGACCTCTTCCCAAGGAGCAGGGAGGACTCAAAGGAAACTGGCCTCCTCTGCACCCAGCCCTGGATAGGCTCTGCAGTGATCAAGCACATGAAGACAAGCTCTGCCCTCAAGGAGGTCCAGGTGCATGCAGAAGACAGACTCTCAGACAGGTACCACCCAGTAGGACCCAGGAGGGAAGCATGAGGACAGGGGAGTCCCAGCAATGTGCCAAGACCAGCCTAGGGGGATTAGGAGGGTTTCCTTGAGATGATGGCAGGGCCAATCTTGAAGAACCAGTAGGAGTTGACTAAGTTAATGAGGAGGAAGGGGCATCTCAAGATGGGGACATACATGAACAAAGCCTCACTCAAGCTCAAGGGAGCCAGACGTCAGAAAACCAGAGAAGGAGGAGGCTGCTGCTTCCTCAGCCTCAGCACGTGTGCCAAGGTTCTGCCGTAATCATTACCTCCAGGTCCCCCTGGCCCTTCCCCTCCAGTCTCTCCCTTGACCCTGTCAAAGCCCCAAAGTTTATTGGGGTTGATGGGGCATCATTTAGCTTGTTTTCCTGTCTCTGCTGTCCTATTGAGTACCCCAAGCCACAGCCCCTCATAAAGAAAGTAGTCTCTGCCCCCAGAATGCGGGAGATCACCAGAGAAGGAAGGTTCCGCATACAGTCTGCATGGTGCCATGCCCAGAGAACCTGCATTCTGGGTCTCTGGAAGGCAGTGTGGCTTGGGGGTCAGGTGGACTGAATCCTAATCCCATATCCACCACTAATGAATCAAGGGACTTGGGCAAGTTCTGTAAGCTCTCCAATCCTCGGTTTCCCACTGATGAAATAGCGAGGAAGGAAATGAGGAGGAGGAAATGAGATTGAGGTCAGGTATGTAAGGCATCGGGGTTTCCCTGGTAGCTCTGTTGGTAAAGAATCTGCCTGCAATGTAGGAGACCCCAGTTCAATTCCTGGGTCAGGAAGATCCCCTGAAGAAGGGATAGGCTACCCACTATATTCTTGGGCTTCCCCGATGGTTCAGTTAGTAGAGAATCTGCCTGCAATATGGGAGACCTGGGTTTGGTCCCTGGATTGGGAAGATCCGCCGGAGGAGGGCATGGCAACCCACTCCAGTATTCTTCCCTGGAGAATCCCCATGGCCAGAGGAGCCTGGGGGGCTGCAGTGCATGGAGTTGCAGAGTTGGTCATGACTGAGTGACTTTCACATGTAAGGCATCAGAGTGTGACTGTATTGATTGCCAAAACCTAGATGAAGACAGGCAAAGTGGTGATGTCCTATCTCATCTTCTCCAGACTTCCCACACTAAGTTTTTCTCTACATTTTCCCTCTCTCTCTTCTCTTTCCGGCATAATGAAAGTTTGGTTGGTTTAACACAGATCTAAAGCAATGGTTCCAGGACTTGCCTGGTGGCCCAGTGGCTAAAACTGTGTGTTTCCAGTGTAGGGGAGGCCTGGGTTTGATTCCTGGTTAGGGAGCTTGATCCCACATGCCACAATAAAAGCTTCCAAGTGCTACAACTAAGACCTGTTGCAACCAAATAAATAAGTAAATCAATTTTTAAAATAAAAATAAATAAAGCAGAGGCTTCAACAAGACACATATTTGTCTCTTACCTAACAGGCCAGGTATAAGCAGCTGAGGTCTCCTAATGATTGTTCCATGATGTCAACAACCTGAGTTCTTTCCAACCTGTCACTCGATCAGTTGCAAGTATTGTCCTCATCCGTGTCGCTCCAGATGGCTCTCGCCGCCCAGGTCTGCATCCCAGCCAGCTCGGGTAGGGCAGAGGGAAAAGCACATGGCAAGTCCTCTCCCTTTAAGTCATATCCTGAAAATTGCCCGCATCACTTCTACTCACATCCTTGTGGCCTGGCCTTAGCCAGGGGCTAGACCTGGCTGGGTAGCAGTGTGCTCAGGGGCCAAATGACAGCTCTCTTATCATAGGAAAAAGGGAGACCAGATATTGGGAGACCATTGAGTCATCTTTCTTCAGCCCCGTTAGCCTACTCCTCAAGGGTATGAAAGCTCAGAGCTGGGCTCCACTGCTACAGATTTATTCCCAGGGAGGGAGACTGACTGCTAACCTGCTACAGTGAAAAGCCCCATGATCAGCCCTCTGCCTCCTTAGAAAGCAGAACAAGGGGGCGGTCTAAAACAGCAGCAGGAGAACTGCAGTTTATTTGGGGAAAGGCTTCCCTGAGAGAGGGGGGTGGTCACTGTGGCAGCTGCTGGCCTGCTGCATACAGCGTGGTACTGTGCACTGGAGGGTGGCGGACAGCCAGTCGCTGGGCACAGAGAAAGGAGCGAGGAAGTTCCCGGGTGAAGAATCCGCCTGCAATGCAGGAGACCCCGGTTCAATTCCTGGGTCGGGAAGATCCACTGGAGAAGGGATAGGCTACCCACTCCAGTATTCTTGGACTTTCCTCATGGTTCAGCTGGTGAAGAATCTGCCTGAAATGTGGGAGACCTGGGTTCACTCCCTGGGTTGGGAAGATCCCCTGGAGAAGGGAATGGCTACCCACTCCAGTATTCTGGAGAATTCTATAGAATCTATGGCGTCTATAGAGCCTGGAGTCTATAGATTCCAGAACTATACAGTCCACGGGGTCACAAACTGAGCGACTTTCATTTCCCTGGTGGTCCAGTGGCTGAGACTCCAAACTTGCAATATAAGTGGCCTGGCTTTGACCCCTGGTCAGGGAACTAGATCCCACATGCCAAAACTAAAGGTCCCGAGTGCTCTAACTAAGACCTGGTGCAATCAAATAAATAACAAATATTTTTAAAAATAAAGATGCCGTTTTTCTCTGAAGGTTCTGGTCTGTTCTGAGATGGAGGCACAAAGTGAAAAAGCCTTTTGTTTTATTTTTATGTAATGTTTTGAAAAGGTTATACACTCACATTATTCACAATCTTTGAAAAGATAAAAAGGAGTAGCTTTCAGGGTCCCTCACCCCTCTTCCCAACAGGTAAGTGCTCTAATGAGTGTCCTACCTGCCTTCCAATCCTCCTTCTGCAAGGACAGCAAACATGAAAACACGCTGCAGCCACGCCCACCTACCTCTTTCCCCAGCACTGTCCACTGCCCGGCTCCGTGGACACAGCCTCAAGGCCAGCAGCTCACGTTCTCCCCAGTGGCCTTGCTCTCCTTGTCCTATGGTGTTTCACAAAACTAGCCTGAGCCACGACGACATATATTTCATACCTCCCATGCATGACATTTTTCACATATGCTTTACAAATGTGCGTCTTCACCCCGAGTCCAATGTCCCGGGAAATATGTCTTTTCCACATGGCTGCTGCTATAATATAAAAAGCATTTTCCCCTTCCCTTGGCCCCAGGAGGGAGTTATATCATGAAAATGGAAAAGTGATGAGAAAATGAGAAATCCTGCCTCCAGAGCTCTCTCTCCAAGTGGTTTTCCAGAGGCTCCCTGGGACTGCATCACCTTGAGAAGCATAAATCACCAGTGAGGCTGGGTGACACTGTCACCCACTGGTCCTGTGCATAACTGTTTCTGCTTGGTGGCCACTGACCCAGCGCATGCCTGCTGTGTAGGTGTGGTCCTCTGCCTGTCCACCCACCTGCCTGATGTGAGCAGGCCTGGCATTGGGATGGGCACACAGTCCCTGGTGGGCCCATATCGTGCAGAGCTGCAGATTGTCTAGGTGAGGCCCACAGCCATCGCGGTTCAACCATTTGGAGGGAAACCTTACTGTGGGTGGTCTTTCCACAGACCATGGGGATGCCTCCAACACCTTCCAATAAAACCCCAGCGAGCTCTGAGCTCAAGTGTGGCAGACTTCGTGAGCCTTCAGTACAAGCCATGGCTTGGAAACCTGGCGAAAACACCAGATCCAGGGCTTGGTAAATCCAGGGCTCAGCCTGCCTATCCTTCCTTCACCCTGCCCTTCCCTCTAACCCCCAACATGCCCAAGTTATCAATAAGTGAAGCTCAGAGAAGCAAGGGAGAAGGCAATGGCGACCCACTCCAGTACTCTTGCCTGGAAAATTCCATGGACGGAGGATCCGGGTAGGCTGCAGTCCATGGGGTCGCGAAGAGTCAACAGGACTGAACGACTTCACTTTCACTTTTCAGTTTCATGCATTGGAGAAGGAAATGGCAACCCACTCTGTGTTCTTGCCTGGAGAATCCCAGGGACGGAGGAGCCTGGTAGGCTGCCGTCTATGGGGTCGCACAGAGTCAGACACGACTGAAGCGACTTAGCAGCAGCAGCAGCAGCAGCAGCCGAGGAACAAAATCTCTAGTCTCCAAGCCCTACTCTCTGTAAGAAAGATCACAGCTTGTGCTGCTAGGGGGCGCTGTTGGGCAACTTTTCTGTGCGCAAAGGTCTTGCCTGCATTAAAAAAAAAAAAACAAAAAAACAAAAAAAAAACAGGTATTATTTTTTAGAACAATTTGAGGTTCAGAGCATAAATGAGCAGGAAGTACAGACAATTTTCATATACCCCCCCTGGCCCCTCAACACACAGCTGCCTCCACTTCCAAGATTCTTCACCAGAGGGGTACCTGTGTTATAGTCTATGAGTCTACATTGACACATTATTGTCACTCCAATTCCATAGTTTACTTAGGGTTCACTTTTGCTGTTGTACGCCCCAGGGATTTTTGGAAAATGTATAATGACAGGTGTCACCATTGTGGTATCATCAGAATAGTTTCACTCCCCTAAAACTCCTCTGTGCTCTGTCTATTCATCCCCGTCTCCCCTGTCTCTGGAGACTACCAATCTTTTTAAAGTTTCCACAGTTGGTGCCTTTTCCAGAATGCCATATAGTTGGAATCCCACAGTATGTAGCCTTTTCAAATTGGCTTCTTTCACTTACTTACATGCATTTAAGTTTCCTCCATGTCTTTTCATTTGCTTTTAGTGCTGAATAAAATTCTATTGCCTGGATGTATCACAAGTTTATTTATCCATTCACCTTTGGAAGGACATCTTGGTTGCTTTCAATCTGAGGCAACTATGAGTAAAGCTGGGCTTCCCTGGTGGTTCAGAAGGTAAAGAATCTGCCTGCAATGCTGGAGACGTAAGAGACTCGGGTTTGATCCCTGGGTCGGGAAGATGCCCAGAAGGAGGGCATGGCAACCCATTTACAGTATTCTTGCCTGGAGAATACCATGGACAGAGGAGCATAGGGAGCTAGAGTCCATAGAATTCCACAGAGTCAGACACAACTGAAGTGACTTAGAACGCACCCACACCTGAGTAAAGCTGCTGTAAATATCTATGAGCAGTTTTTTGTGTGGACATATGTTTTTAATGGAGAAGGCAATGGTACCCCACTGCAGTACTCTTGCCTGGAAAACCCCATGGACGGAGGAGCTTGGAAGGCTACAGTCCATGGGGTTGCTGAGGGTCAGACACGACTGAGCGGCTTCACTTTCACTTTTCACTTTCATGCATTGGAGAAGGAAATGGTAACCTACTCCAATGTTCTTTCCTGGAGAATCCCAGGGACGGGGGATCCTGGTGGGCTGCCGTCTATGGGGTCGCACAGAGTCGGACACGACTGAAGCGACTTAGTGTGTGTGTGTGTATGTTTTTAACTCATTTGAGTGAATTCCAAGGAGCACAGCTGCTGGATTCCTACCTGTGTATTTAGAGGCAGAATGCTCAGTGGGATAGGCTGTCTCATGTCCGTTCCCTGGGACCCCTGCAGTCTCGTGTCCTTCTATGCCATAGCACCCACCTCAGTCTTCCAGAGATTCTGCTCCCTCCTGCTGGCAGAGACACCCTGACAGGTGTGAGTGGTAGGCCTGCCTCTTCCCTCCTCTCTCTGTTTCATTCTTTATTCCACAAAGATGAGGGCCAGAAGATTTTTCATTACAAACTGAATAATTTTTTTCAACACCAGTATTTAATAAAATCAACTACGCAGCTTTTCATTCATTACTGATATTTTGCAGTCACTGTTGGAGTGATTCATGTCACACCTCTTATTTGTTCTAAGTATTTGTTGCAAACATACAGCTGCACTGGCATTCAAACTTTTTATGAGACAAACTGATGAAGATGTGATATACATATATATTTAAAAAGTAAATATACATACATATATGGGGCTTCCCTGGTGGCTCAGATGGTAAAGAATTTGTCTTCAATGTGGGAGACCTGGGTTCGGTCCCTGGGTCAGGAAGGTCCCCTGGAGAAGGAAATGGCAACCCACTCCAGTATTCTCATCTGAACAATTCCATGGACTGAGGACCCTGGTGGGCTACATACACATACATATATATGCATGTGTGTGTGTGCGATAGAATACTACTCAGCCATAAAAAGCAATGAAATTTTTGCCATTTGCAGCAACATGAATGGACCTGAAGGTTATTACGCTTAGTGAAATAAGTCAGACAAAGAAAGACAAATACTGTCTGTTATCACTTATATATGAAATCCAAAAGCATAAAATAAATGAATATGATTAAAAAAAGAAACAGATTCGTCGATATTGAGAACAAACTAGTGGTTACCAGTGGGGAGAGGGGTAGAGGATTAGGCAAGATAGGGGTAGGGGATTAAATACAAACTGCTACAAGCATATAACTTACAAGGATATATTATACAGCACAGGGAATATAGCCAATTTTTCATAATAACGATAAATGAATACAATCTATAAAACATTTTGAATCACTATGTTGTACACCTGAAACTAATATAATATTGTAAGTCAGCTATATCTTAGTAGAAAAAAATGGTTATGGTGTTTTGCCCCAGGGACTCTAATTCCTCCATGAATTTTCAAGGAAAACGGTCCTAACTTTCAGGCATCCCAGTCTAACCTGGGAGCCACCAGGACTTGGGATCTCCTCTTCATGGATTCTTTGTTGTCAAACAAGAAACTGGTGGTTGGTTTGGGCTAGTATTTTTAACACTTAATCTAGGTTGTCAATGTTTTGAAATCACGACCTTGGAAATATAAACCTTGTTTGCAGCTTCTCTTAAAAAGTCGGAAAATGAGGCCAGCCTGTGCTTCTGTCCCTACAGGGGACCAGTCTGCACCCTCAAGGTGAGTGGGACACTCAGTCCCTTCCAGCCTGTCTCACCTGTCTTGCTCCTGTAAGCCTTTGAGTTTGCAGCCCTTGTGTGAGATATTTCTTATTGCTACTATAAGAAACTGCTACAAACTTCAGCCTGTGTTGTTCTGGAAACCAGGAGTCTGAAATCAGTATCACAGGGCTTAAACCAAGGTGTCAGCAGAGCCATGCTCCTCTCAGAAGCTGTAGGGGAAGCAGCCTTGCCTTGCCTTTTCCGGCTCCTGGTAGCTGCCAGCATTTCATGGCTTGTGGCTTCACCACTCAGTTTTCAAGGCCAGAATCTTCAAGCCTTGCTCACTCTACATGGGGCCCCTCCTCTATGTGTGTGAAACCTCTCTATGCCTGCCTTTTGTGAGGATATCTGTGATTGCATTTACTCCCACATAGATAATCTAGGGTATTTTGTCTCAATAGCCTTAATTTAATCACACCCTTTACCATATAAGTTATTGTTCTTTCTTTTGCCATATCAAGGTACCATTCACAGGTTTCAAGATTAAGAAGCAGATATGTTTGGGGACCATTATTCAGCCTTCCACAGTCAAGAATCCTTCCTTTGGGGAGCTAGCATTCTAGAGAGTCAGGAAAGGAAGGAGTGATGGGATGGGAGCAGCGCCACGCCATTAGAAAACCAGAGAGACTCTAGTTCACAAGGGACTGAATTGGGACTTCCCTGGTGGCCCAGTGGTTAAGAATCCACTCTGCAATGCAGGGGATTTGATCCCTGGGCAGGGGACTAAGATCCCATGTGCCATGGAGCAACTTAGCTCATGCACCCCAACTAAAGAATCAGTGTACCACCATGAAAGATCCTGTGTGATACAATAAACATCCTGCATCCCGCAACTAAAGCTTGATGCAGTTAAACAAATAAATATATATATATATATGTGTGTGTGTGTGTTAGTCGCTCAGTTGTGTCCGACTCTTTGCGACCCCACGGACTATAGCCCACCAGGCTTCTCTGCCCATGGAATTCTCCAGGCAAGAATACTGGAGTGTATATTTTAAATGAGAGCGAGACTGAAGTGAAGCATGAGGCCTTCAGGGCAAATGCCCTGAGGCAGCAACTTGCGGGTCAAGCACTGTCTGTGAGCTCAGGAGGGGACACAGGGGAGGAGGCTGGAAGACCAGGAGCGGAGCAGACAGTCCCTGAAGGGCTTTGTAAGCCATAGTGGAGGGTTTGGCTTGTGTCCCTAGGCAACAGTGAGCTGTGGGAGAACTTCCATCCATGAAGGGAAGTGAGCTATTGAGTTGCACAGGGCTAACAGGTGAGCCTTCTGCAGGCACCCTCCCCTGGGCCAGTAGGGGATGACACCGGGGGCCCCTTTCAGGCCACAGCACTGCCCAGCTACAAGCCTTTCAGGCCCCATCGACTGTCCCTTATGCTGGGCACCTCCATGCTCCAGACGTTCCGCTGAGCACTCGCCACCCACGTTTGTGACAGGGCGCTCCAGGTGACACTGGACTCCAGCACTTTTGAAATCTCAGATGACTAGAAGTGGATAGGGAAGGGGGAGACTTCAGATCTCATGCTCTGACCTTGAGGCAGTGCTGCCCACTTGAAGCTTTAAGAAGCCAGACTGTCTGGATTTGAATCTGAATTCAGACACTTACTAACTGTGGGACCCTGGGGGAGTCCCATAACCTCCTTAAGCTTATTTTCCTCCTCTGTAAAATGGAGATCAAATGCCTTCCAGTGTTGGGGTGAAGAGTCAAAGAGATAAAACAGGAAAAAGGACTTAAAGCTGGAGCTTAGATTAGGAAACACAGAATAAATGTTAACTGTTGTTATTTGATTTTTAGTTCCTGTAGGAGACAATTTTGAGAGCAAGCTCTTCCTTTGTTTTCTGAGAAGTGCAGTGTGGGGGGAGCAGGGAATAACTAACAGAGCATTTGATTTTATATAGAAAAAAGCCAAGATGTTCTTCTGGGATGGAGAGCTTCCAGGCAACAAAATAAAAACACTTGAGAGTTTTGTATAACTGCATGAAAGCTTGTCTTCATTCAAGGCAGAACTGTGCCTCTTGCCAGTTGCTTGTAGAAATAAAAATGATGAGATTTTGCTCTCAGGGCTTCAGAAAGCTGGGGGTTCCTGGAGGTGGGGGTGCAACATGGCTAGGGCTTTCCTGTGTGGAGGAGGGTGCCAACCAGGGACCTCACAGACCCCAGTGCATCAGGAGGGGCCTGAGGCTACTATGGCTTTAGGACTTTGAACCTGGTCACACCTAGGAGCTAGTCTGAGGTTTTCCATTTTGCTCTGTGGTTCTTTCCTGTTCTTCTTCCAGGCAAATCTGGTCCTTGTTGGGCTTGGGGGCCTTGTTGAAGTATCCCTGGCCACAGTTGGGGTGCGGGAGTCTGGAGCTCAGCAGGGCCTGGAAAGGCTTGTAATGTGGTGGCAAGAGGTCTTTGGAGAACAGGAGTGCGGGGCACTGGAGTCGGGAGGTGAAATAAGGGAATAGCAGCAGCCAGGGTTTGAGGCAAGAGCAAACTCAACCTGCAGGATCCCAGCAACCCTGGGGAGAGGATCCTGATAAATGCAGTCTTGCTACGGCCAAGAAGGTGGATGGTTGGTTCTCTCATGCTGGGTGGGCATGAAAGGGCAGCCTGACCCTTGGGAACAGTGAGGCTCTGGGCATCTGGGTTACAGATAATTTTTCATCTTTGTAGTCACCATGTGGGGCAGGTGCTGTCATGTGGCTTGTTTCTCAGGTGGGGGACTGAGCACAGAAAGGGTGAGGTACCCAGTCCTCAGTCACACAGCTAGTAAGGAGCAGAGTTAGAATTCATATTGGTCTGTCTGACCCCCAGACCTGCTGGTTCCCCCAGGCAGCAGGCCCTTACCTGAACTCTACAGTAACTGTAGTCATTGAATTCCGCTCAAAATGAGAGAGTGTCTGGGAAAATACTGCCCCAGAGGAGCTGGTGGAAGAGAAGCCCTTTCTGGGGTATTCTCAACACAGTTCATGACCTCCAACTCAATCCCGGGCCCCACCCTTATTTTTCCGAGGAGGCCACTCTTGCTGGTGATTGCGAGGCAGTGTGTAGAGTGTCTAGAGCGTGGACCTGGGAGCAGCGTTGCAAACAGCGGTTGACATTACAGGTGCCTGGTCAACCTGACGGTAGCCGGGATTCCCCTGGAGTCAGCCCTTTCCTGCCGGTCTGCGAAGCTTCCGGTAGATGGCGCTCCGACCCCGCTCCTTGCTCTGAGATCTGCACTTCGTGCTTCAGGTTCCCAACGTCCTCCCTCCAGTTCCGGGCTTGCCTGGCTGCGCAGGCACTTCCAGATCAATAACTGCTTCTTTACTGTTTTCCTCTTTAACAGACTCTGAGGCGACGCTTGCTGAGTCCCGGGCCTGTTCTCTGTGTTGTGTTCGGCGTTCACGGTCCAATGTGGGGGACAGATGCTGCTAAGTCCCTTCAGTCGTCTCCGACTCTGTGCTATCCCATAGACGGCAGCCCACCAGGCTCCCCCGTCCCTGGGATTCTCCAGGCAAGAACACTGGAGTGGGTTGCCATTTCCTTCTCCAGGGGGACAGATGAGGCCACTGCAATTCAGTGCGACCACCTCTAGGACAGGAGAGGTCTGGGCAGGAGCTTGAGGGCTGAGAGAGCGCTGGACTCCTGGACTGGGGGGCCTCACGCTGTCTCCGTGGCAGGCTGGAGCTAGCGTTCTCAGAGAGCTGTGCCGAGGGGAATGCCTGGGTGACCTGGGACCCACCTCCACCCCTACCCAGGCACACAGCTGGTGCCCAAGAAATGAAGGGGAGTACAGGAGAACGTTGTGGAGGCTGTGCAGATCGGCCGTCAGGGCTCCCGCAGGCCCTGCCATGCAGCAGCACCCATGGTGGCAGTAGCAGCAGTGTGTTCATTCCCTGGGGACTTCTCAGCTCCTCATAGCTTCACAGGGGACTCTGGGCACCGTCGCGGAAGCTGCTGTCTCCGAGGGTTCCAGGGTATCCACCCACCACAGCTAGGCCTCAGGGCTGCACCCAGCCTTGAAGAGAGATCCAGCCGCAGGGCACCAAGGGGAGCAGGGAATGAGTGAAAGGGGTCGAGCTGACAGAAAAAGGAGATACTACCCTGCATTCAGTTCCTTTTTATACTGTTCCTGAAGATCAACCCTGAATGCTCATTGGAAGGACTGATGCTGAAGCTGAAGCTCCAATACTTTGGCCACTTGATCCAAAGAGCTGACACATTGGAAAAGACCCTGATGCTGGCAAAGATAGAAGGCAAAAGGAGAAGGGGACGACAGAGGATGGGATGGTTGAATGGCATCGCCGACTCAGTGGACATGAATTTGAGAAAACCCCAAGAGATAGTGAGGGACAGGGAAGCCGGCCTGCTGCAGTCCCTGGGGTTGAAAAGAGTCAGACACGGCTGAAGAGCAACAACAATTCAATTCCTGTCGTGTAACGGCACTGTTCTGGGCACTGCATCTTCCATTATCCTCACAGCAACCTTTTCAGGAGACATAATCTTCCCTGCTAGGTAGATGGATCATGGAAGTTCAGGGAACGAAAAGCTCAGGTCCAGGTGTACACAAGGCGAGGGCTGGATGAAAAGCTATGCTGTTGACACATGGCGTCAGGGGCTTTGGGGAGACGAGTGCCAGCCCCCCCACCATGGTGTTGGGAAGGGGCCTGTTAGTGAGTATCTGAGTATAGAGCTGGTGAGTGCCTCTTTCCGAGTCAGGCTGACTCCAGACTAATGCCCCCAGTTTAGCTCTGGTTTCTCACCTGGGGGCACAGCCACCACAGCACACAGCCCTTGCTGTCCTCATACAAGACCTAGGTCACCTGGGCCATCTTCAGGGACTCTTATGTGTTCACTTGCCTGGCCCTGATTCCTGGTTGAAGTTTCACGTACAGCCTGAATTCTGAGCCCAAGTCAACCAGTAATGATGACAACCCATGACGTCTCTCACCCCTCCTCCCAAAGCGACTTCTCAAAACCAGCCCCTTGAACACTCTCTCAGCCGTGCTGAGTCCTCAGTCTTTCTTTTCTCTTCCTTCAAACAGTTCACTATTTGCACGGAGATTTCGCTTTTCTTTGACTTTTTTTTTCTTCATATATAACCTGATAAAAGGGCTCCCGTTATTTCAGAATATATTCTGGGTCCTATTCTGTGCTCAATTACACACCATCTATAGTTGATTTTCATGAAATTTAAATAACAAAGAGGGACGCTTATGTCATTTCTCCCTTATAAAAATACACCCTTGAAATCCTCTCTTATTGGAAAGCTGCAGCGTGTCCGCAGTTTAACAGCTTGTGAGAGTGTGCGTGTATGTGCTGCCTCATTAGAAGTGCACACAGAGTGAGGTGCGTCCTGGTAACAAGAGCTAAATTTCCACTCACTGTCCCCAAATCGAAATAGACTGTCCGGACCGCCGGGACGTGCCAACATCTGCCAGGCTCGGCCACAGCATCAGGCCAGGGCAACCTGCCACAGGGAGGTCAGAAATCCTGTCCTGTCAGCTGGGGATCCAAGGGGGGCGTGTGTCGGCAGAGACATAGTGGGACCACAAGTGGACAGGCAGGATGTCTCAGTGGCAAGATGTTAAATACCCAAATCGGGCTGACCCCTCTGGAGCCCCAGATGGGGGGTCTGTGTGTCGCTCTGGGTCTAAAGGGCCTCATTGCCCAGACAGAAGAAGGGTCGTATCCTTGAAGGCTTGACCCAGGTCCTGGAGCCCAAGGTGGTGGCTGAGACCAGAGGGCTTGACAGGACCCTTGTGATGGGGCCACCCTGTTGAACTAAGGGGTGATGATAGTTGACCTCCAGTTTTAAGCTTCCCTCTTTTGGACTGAATTCATCATGTGGGGCCCGGTAGAGAGGAGCAAAGGGACTTAACCCCTGGATGGGGGGCTGTCAAAGGCTGGTAATTGCAGGGGAGTCTGGACTTGTGGAAGAGGGGGTTCCACCCATTCCTTACATCCCAAAGCCTACTGCCACAGCCTAGGTCTCCCTTCAAGGAAGCTGAACTGGAGCAGCAGGGCGCCCACAATCACAGGAGCCATTCCAGGTGGCACTCAGTGATCTGGAGATGACCTTCATGGGCCCGGCCTGTCAGCCTAACCGGTTTGGAGTGGCACTCGGGCTCGGCCTTAAATACTTTGATGCCTGAGAGAACGGGCAGAGGATATCTGAGAGGAGGAAAGGCATAGACAAACGCCAGGAGCAGGCAAGTGCAACTCAGGTTTGGAAGGAGAGAAGAGCTGTTATGTTTGGAAAAGATAGTTAGGAAGTCTCCCATAAAAGTAAATAAAAATAGGTGTTGTTGTAGGATAGAAAAACAAAACACAGAACTGCACCCCAAACCCCCTGTTATCGAGACCCACCCCTGAAATAGAAATGCAGCAATGGTTAGTGCTTAAGGGTCCAGTCACTCTTCTGTGCTGTGCTCAGTCATGTCCGACTCTTTGCAACCTCATGGGCTGTAGCCCACCAGGTTCCTCTGTCCATAGGATTTCCCAGGCAAGAGTACTGGAGTGGGTTGCCATTTCTTTTTCCAGGGCATCTTCCCAATCCAGAGAATCAAATTTGTGTCTCCTGCATTGGCAGGTGGGTTCAGGTATCAATACATAAAATATTATGTATATATAAAATATCTGTACAACAAACAGTCTAGAAGCAAAAACACCCAGTTGCAATGAGCACATTTAATATCCAGATCTTGGTTTCTAAAAACAACAATAACAACAAAACCAGCTCTCCTTGGAGGATAGCTATTTCCAAGGCTGGGGAAGGAAAAATACAAGATGAGCCTGGAACATCTCTTTATGTCAAAAAGTAAGGAAGTCTTCAAAGAATGATGGGGATGTATCAAAATGACTCAGAAGCCAGCCTGAAGAGTCTCCACAAATCATACACGGATTAATCTGAACATCAAGCAAATAAGGACAGTGAAAGATAATAAACCACTAAATGACTCCATGAGTCTAAACTGGTATGAATAAATGAGTGAGCAAATGAATGAATAATAAATGAGGTAGAAGGAAAAATGTTTTCTTTAAAGAAATGCCACCTAATGAATGTAGAAAAAGTTATGGAGTTAGAAAATTTTGTTTTGAGAACATTATGTAATCATCAATGGATGCTAAAACTAATGGGTGAAGTTTGATGAGGATCTGGTTATTTACAGTCTCAAGGAATCTCCCCATAAAAGAAAAAGGGCTTCCCAAGTGGTGCAATGGTAAACAATCCGCCTACCGATACAAGAGACGAGGGTTTGATCCCTGGGTCAGGAATATCCCCGGGAGGAGGAAATAGCAACCCATTCCAGTACTCTTGCCTGGAGTACTGGACAGAGGGGCCCGGTGAGCTGGAGTCCTTGGGATAGCAAAGAATCAGACACCACTGAGCACACACAAACATAAAGGAAAACACATTAACAGTTACTTTATAGTGGAAAGTCCTGGCAGACGTCACCTTAACCAAAAGCCTCAAGTTAACATCACCAGTATTAACATGACCAAGGTGGCCCCTGGTGGGAGAGGTCAGCGTCAAGTACTTCCGTCATATAATATGTGGGAAGAAGATGTCACCTCCATGGTGCTTCTTCCAAAATGTTGATCCTCAATCTGATTATGAGGAAACATCAGAAAAGTCTACATTGAAAGACATTATACGAAATAGTTGGCCTTTAACCCCCCCAAATGTCAAGGTCAAATAAAATAATGGGGGAAGAACCATTCCAGATCTAAAACAGATGAAAGAGACATGACAACCAAAAGCAATGTATGATTCTAGATTGGACGCTGGCTTTGAGAGATGATAGGTAAAGAGGACTCAACTGGAACAACTGGAGGAATTGAATATGGACTGGGCAGTAGATATTAGCATATATCAATATTAACTTTCTTAATTTTGATGGTTGTATTGAGACTATGTTTTTAAATGTTCTTTTTTTCAATAAATACACACTGAAGTGTGTTCATAGGGTTCTCAAGGCGAGAATGCTGAAGTGGTTTGTCATTCCCTTCAGTGGACCACGTTTTGTCAGAACTCTCCACCATTACCCCCCGTCTTGGGTCATGTCAGAACCGGTCAGGTCTTGGGTTTGTCAGAACTGGACATGGAACAACTGACTGGTTCCAAATTGGGAAAGGAGCATGTCAAAGCTGTATATTTCCATCCTGCTTATTTAACTTAATATACAGAGTACATCATGCGAAATGCCAAGCTGGATGAAACACAAACTGGAATCAAGATTGCTGGGAGAAATGTCAATAACCTCAGATGGTATGCAGGTGGTATGCAGATGACACCACCCTTATGGCAGAAAGTGGAGAGGAACTAAAGAGCCTCTTGATGAATGTGAAAGAGAAGAGTGAAAAAGCTGGCTTAAAACTCAACATTCAAAAAACGAAGATCATGGCATCCAGTCTCATCACTTCATGGCAAATAGGTGGGGAAACAATGGAAACAGTGACAGAACTTTCTTTAGTTGGGCTCCAAAATCACTGCAGATGGTGACTGCAGCCATGAAATTAAAAGACGCTTACTCCTTGGAAGAAAAGCTATGACCAACCTAGACAGCATATTAAAAAGCAGAGACATTACTTTGCCGACAAAAATCTGTCTAGTCAAAGCTATGGTTTTTCCAATAGTCATGGAAGGATGTGAGAATTGGACCATAAAGAAAGCTGATCAACGAAGAATTGATGCTTTTGAACTGTAATGTTGGAGAAGACTCTTGAGAGTCCCTTGGACTGCAAGGATATCAAACCAGTCAATCCTAAAGGAAATCAGTCCTGAATATTCATTGGAAGGACTGATGCTGAAGCTGAAGCTCCAATATTTTGGCCACCTGATGCGAAGAACTGACTCCTTTGAAAAGACCCTGATGCTGGGAAAGATTGAAGGCAGGAGGAGAAGGGGATGACAGAGGATGAGATGGTTGGATGGTATCACTGACTCAATGGACGTGAGTTTGAACAAGTTCCAGGAGTTGGTGATGGACAGGGAAGCCTGGCATGCTGCAGTCCCTGAGGTCACAAGGAGTCGGACACGACTGAATGACTGAACTGGGCTGAGCTGAACAGAACTGAAGTATGTAGAGCTAAAAGATTATGCTGTCTGCAACTTGCCCTCAAATGATTCAGCTAAGAAAGAGTATTTCTGTCTATCTATCTATCTGGAGCCTGGTAGAATCCCATGGACGGAGGAGCCTGGTAGGCTGCGGTCCATGGGGTCGCTAAGAGTCAGACACGACTGAGCGACTTCACTTTCACTTTTCACTTTAATGCATTGGAGAAGGAAATGGCAACCCGCTCCAGTGTTCTTGCCTGGAGAATCCTAGGGATGGGGGAACCCGGTTAGGCTGCCGTCTATGGGGTCACACAGAGTCGGACACGACTGAAGTGACTTAGCAGCAGCAGCAGAATGATAAAGCAAACAAGAGAAAATATTAACCATTGGTGAATCTATGTATTCAAGAGTTTTTGCAACTGTTTTGTGTATAAAATTATATTAAACTGAAAAAGTTACCCTCAAAAGGAAAAAATGTAGTTCTTACACCCAAGAGCATAAGCTCTTTAACTGTTAAATGGAAATAATATCTGACTCTGAAGTAGGCTGGGAGGAATGCATGCCTTTTTGTGAGAACTTAACAAATGAAAGAGATTCTTATTAATAATACCTACTTTTACTTACAGTTATTTACAAGGAGGGCTCATCCTTGTTCCCTCACATGGCATGCAGGGATTTGTGTGCTATTCCTGGTCTTATATCTGGACAGCCATAGAAATGTCCTAGTTCTTCACTATTGTTGGTCCTAAAGTTCTTAGAATCTTTGGTATTTTAGAACCTCCAGGGCATATGCCAGGAATAAGGCCAAATTTCTCCCTGATTGGTCCTTTGCAGATGCCATGGGGTGAGTCCAGGGGCATTTACCTTTGGCTAAGACCTTAGCACCTGATGACTAACTTACAAATAAATGGTGTGAAGGTGCTCAATGAGAAGATTGTCTTAAACACCAGTTCCTGCTCTGTCTACTCATTCCTCAGAGTGGGAGGCTGGTGTCAGAAGCCCAGATGACCCTGCCTCTGCTCCACTGGTTGCTAGCTGTAGAAACTCAGGCCCATCACTGGCCTCTTACCTTCTTGTCTGGCAGACTCTCCAAAGAACCAGGCCAGTAGCTTCAACCTGCAAGTCCATCCTCTCTTGCCCCACCCATTTTCAGTCCACCCTAACCTCTGGACTGGACAATCCCACTCCAGCTGCCAGTACTCTCAGCATGCTCTGGCCCCAGTGGTTCTCAAAATGTGTTCCAAGGACCTGTGGGATCCCTGAGACCTTTCCATGGAGTCTTCAAAGTCTTTGCTTTTCTAGTTACATATTTGTTTGAGAGTACATTTTCATACTTCAACAATGTACCAGACCAGCTTCAATGCAGAAGTAGAGATGTGAATCTGTGTGTGCCAAGTTGCTTTAGTCTTGTCCAACTCTTTGTGACCCCATGGACTGTAGCCAGCCAGGCTCCTCTGTCTAAGGGATCTCCAGGCAAGAATACTAGAGTGGATTGCCATGCCCTCCTCCAGGAGATCTTCCTGACCCAGGGACAGAACCCACGTCTCTTACGTCTCCTGCATTGGCAGGCCGGTTCTTTACCACTAACACCAACTGGGAAGCCTAGAGATGTGAGTCTGGTTGTCTTCTACTAAGCCAGATATTAGAGAGACTTGCAAAAATGTAAAGTACCATTACCCTTCTTTATAATTTTTTGTCTTGAAAAATACAGTTATTTTTCATAAAAATGTTCTGTGTTAACATGAAATGGGTTTATTATTGTTATTTCTTTTTTGTATTAATTTCAGCCTTATTGAGGTATAATTGACAAAATTGTAATATATTTTTTTATTATACAAAGTTAATTTCTTTAATTTGATGAATGTTCTTTTTTTTGAGTTCTACTTTTTTAATATAAATTTATTTATTTTAATTGGAGGCTAAGTACTCTACAATATGCAACTTTAAAGTATTGATTTGATACATGTATACATTGTGAAAGAATTCTCACTATGGAGTTTATATATCCATCACTATACATTTGTAAGAAAACTTAAGTTCTACTCTCTTAGCAAATTTCAATTATTTAACTGAAAGTTTATTTTCTTTTTACTACCCTCTCCCTACACATCCTCCAGCCCATGGCAACCACCATTCCACAATCCCACGAGTTCAGTTTATTTTTTTAGATTGCACATATAGTGATATTGCAATATTTATCTTTTTCTGTCTGGTTTATTTCACTTAGCATATTGCCCTCCAGGTACATCCATATTGTCACACAGGATTCCCTTCTTTTTTAATGGCTGAATAATATTCTGTTATATATACACTTACACACATATGTATCATATTTTCTTTCTTCATTCATCTGTTGATGGGAACTTAAGTTCTTTCTGTATCTTGGCTATTGTGAATAATATTGCAGTGAATGTGGGAATACAGATATCTCTTGGAGAAAGCAATTTCATTTCTTTTGAATGTATACCCAGAAGTAGGATTCCTGGATCATATGGTAGTTCTATTTTTAGTTTCTTGAGGAAACTCCTATGTCTCCATTTTCCTACCAACAGTACATAAGTGTTCTCTTTTCTTCATATTCTCCTCATGATTTGTTATCTTTCTCTCTTTTTTTTGCAATAGATATTCTAACAAGTATGAAGTGATATTTCATTGTGGTTCTGATTTATATTTTTCTGATGACTAGTGACATTGAGCATATTTTTGTGTATGTGCTGGCCATCAGTATGTCTTCTTTGGGAAAAAGTCTATTTGGGTCCTTTGCTCATTTTATTAATAAAATTAGGTTAATAGGTTATTGGAGAAGGAAATGGCAACCCACTCCAGTGTTCTTGCATGGAGAATCCCAGGGATGGGGGAGCCTGGTGGGCTGCCGTCTTTGGGGTTGCACAGAGTCAGCCACGACTGAAGCGCCTTAGCAGCAACAGGTTCATTGGCTTTTTTGCTGTTGAATTATATGAGTTCCTTGCATGTTTTAAATATTAACCCCTTATCAGACACATGGTTTGCAAATGTTCTCTCCCATTCCACAGGCTATCTTTTCAGTGTGCTTTTGATTTCCTTGCTGTGCAGAAGCTTTTTAGTTTGCTGTAGTCCAACTTGTTTATTTTTGATTTTGTTGCCTTTGCTTTTGGTGTCAAATCCAAAAGCATATATCATCAAGACCAATGCCAAGGTAACTACTCCTCATGTTTTCCTCTAGGAGTCTTATGTTTTCAGATCTTATGTTTAAGTCTTTAGTCATTTTGAGTTGATTTTTGTGTATGGTGTAAGATACTGGTCCAGTTTTATTCTTTTGCATGTGGATATCCAGTTTTTCCAATATCATTTATTAAAGGGACTGTCCTTTCCCCATTGTTTATCCTTGGCTTCTTGGTTGAAAATTAATTGACCGTATGTGCATAGATTTATTCTGGGGGGTTTATTCTGCTCCACTGATCTGTATGTTTATCTCATGGCAATACTATACAGTTCTGATTTCTATAGCTTTGTAACATGGTTTGACACTGATGCCTCCAGTGTCCTTCTTCTTTTTCAAGATTGCTTTGGCTATTTGAGGTTTATGGGGTTGTCCACACAGCCTACTTTTTTCTTGGTGGCTCCTAGTAGTTGACATCATGCCAGGATACAGCGGTGTCCCAGTGGGGAGGAAGATCACAGTCAGCCCTTAGATGGAGGCAGGTTTGAAGTTGCACCCTCAGGAAACAGCTTGTAAAATACGTAGTCAAACCATCCATCAGGCAGAACTCTTAAAAGTTGGGACACTAGATGTGGAGTCCCAACCTTTCGTTCCTGAGGGAGAAGTTGTAATTGGGGAGTTCCCTCTTGGTTATATGGCACTGTGCTGGGAGTGGGATTCATCTTGAGGTGTGTCTCAGTTTTTCCTACCCATTTCTATGTGGGTATTTTCTCATTCAGCCTATGTGTAGGAGTCACTGAGCTAGTCTCTGGTTTTCCCTCAGAGGAAATCGCTCCACATGTAGCTCTACATTTGATGTGTCTAGTTAAGGAGGGAAGTCCAGGAGCCTCTGGTATCTTAATCTCTCCTCTATTATTGTTCCTTTAGAATGAATTAAGTATTTCCTTTTTGGTTTCTATAAAGATAAGCATCAATAGATGTAATTCACATAAGCAAAAGCTGTCTAGAATTCTGAATTATTTTTCAGAAATCAAAACATGTGAGAACCACTGTTCTAGCCCCTGACTGTGTTTTAGCAAGGATCCTTGGTCTAGGCTCTATGGTGATCATAACTTGTCATCCCTCAGGGAATAGGCTGACCTCAGCATCCTGGATCTCTGTGATGGAAGAAAAGAGGGCTAGAGAGCCTTGAACTAGCAACTAAATGCTGTGGCCCAGAATGGCATGTATCGATTCCACTCATAGCTCATTGGCCAGTACTAGTTTCATGGCTCCACCCACTTGCAAGGGGAGGGGAAATGTGAGCCTCTCCTGTGTCCAGTGCCCTGAAACAGAACTGGCAGTGGCTGAGCACCAGGAGTCTCCACCATGCCCTGCTTCATTCTTCTGTACAGCAGGTATCACTACTTGATAGTCCTATTGGATATTTATTTGCTTATTGATGCTTGGGTTTCCCTGGTGACTCAGTGGTGAGGAATACACCTGCAATGCAAGAGACTTGGGTTCAATCCATGGATCAGGAAGATCCCTTGGAGAAGGAAATGGCAACCCACCCCAGTGTTCTTGCCTGGGAAATCCCATGGACAGAGGAGTCTGGTGGGCTACAGTCCATGGGGTCTCAAAGGAGTCAGACATGACTGTGACTAAACCATAACAACACTGACTCTTTGCCCTCTAAGAGGAGGGTAAGCTCTTTACCCGAGATCCCTTGTCTTGCTTTGTTCACTGCTCCATCTTCAGTCTGAATCTGGCATATTGTATGACCTTGATAACGGGAAGAAATGGATGAATGGGGTAAGAGTGTTGGGACTTTCCTGGTGGTCCAGTGGTTAAGACTCCACGTTGCCAATGCAGGGGGTGTATGTTTGATCCCTGGTTGGGGAACTAGGTCCCATGTGCCACAACTAAGAGTTCATATGCTGCAACTAAAGGATCCTGCGTGCCACAACTAAAGGTCCTGAGGGCCGCAACTAAGACCTGGAACAGCCAAACAAACAGACAAATATTAAAGAGAGCGGTGGGGGAGAGACTGCTGACTGTCCTCCCAGGCTGTCTGACTGGCTGGAGTTTGAAATGGGGACTGCATCTCAAAGTGCTTCCTGAGCCTGAAAATGCTGGAGAGGCTTGAGCTGAACTTGCACTTGGGGCTCCTTGTCTCTAAACATAACATACACAATTCTAGGTGCTGGTGCTGAACAAAGCCTGTGCAGCGTGTGCCTGGAGGTGGGGCCTTGTTCCAGGTGAATGGGTGAAAGATTCCCACAATGAAGACCTGGGGTGCAGTTCACTCACAGAGAAAGGATGGCTGTATCTGGTCAGGGCTCCCTTTTCTCCTGGCCAGTCCCAGCTGTGGGCAAGGCCTGGGCAGCCCCTTCTATGAGGGACACTCCAGAACCAGCCCTGGGGATTCTTGCAGATTTGGCCCCACATGCATGCCCTTAGGTAAAGTCTGTTAGGTATACAGGTTTGCGTTTTCCCTCCAGATCGCTGGTCTCATCAGCCAATCCCACTGGATCCTTACATCTGACTTGGGTCGAGTCAGGCTGTCATTCCAAATAGAGCTTATTAGCCTTCCTGGGGAGTAGGGGGAGGGACCAGGCTGTGTGGTAGGGACAGTTGGCACTTGGAAGGGAGCTCAGTGCCAGGCCCTGAGCATAGGCATAGTGTTGTTGCTTGACTGACATGTTCTAGGAGGCCCTGAGTCACAGCTTGTTTGGGGATTGTCATGCCCTCACTGGAGGACCTGGCTCAGATTTGGGAGAAGATTCCTACAAGGGGGCCATCCCCTCACATCCATCAGGTGTTTGTGACTCCCACACTTTCAGGTTCGGCAACTTCTTTTTTCAAACTCTGGAGCTTGTCGTAAGATTTCTGTCCTACTTCCAGCGTGGGAGAGGGAGTTTGGATGATGAAACACTAGGATTTCTGGACTGGGCAGTAGGTCCATGGGGATGACATATGGAGTAGAGTACTTAAAATCAAGGTCATCCAAGGAAATCAGGGATTCCTTGCCACTTCAGGGATTCAGGAGTGGGAAAGACATGAATGTCCATGGGAGAAATACTGGGAGTTCTCAGGAAGATAGTCAGGAAAACACAGACAATGCATTTCTGCCTGGCTTCCTTGATTGACCAAATAGCACTCAGTTCAGTTCAGTTCAGTTGCTCAGTCGTGTCTGACTCTTTGCGACACCATGAATTGCAGCACGCCAGGCCTTCCTGTCCATCACCAACTCCCTCAAACTCACGTCCATTGAGTCGGTGATGCCATCCAGCCATATCATCCTCTGTCGTCCCCTTCTCCTCCTGCCCCCAATCCCTCCTAGCATCAGAGTCGAAGAAAACTGAGCACCGAAGAATTGATGCTTTTGAACTGTGGTGTGGGAGAAGACTCTTGAGAGTCCCTTGGACTGCAAGGAAATCCAACCAGTCCATTCTGAAGGAGATTAGCCCTGGGTGTTCTTTGGAAGGAATGATGCTAAAGCTGAAACTCCAGTACTTTGGCCACCTCATGCAAAGAGTTTATTCAAATAGCACTAGATGCTGACTAATTAGGAAACCCTGAATCTCAGAGCATTTGGCTAGTGAAACTTTAGAAAATTAAGTCCAAACATCTAGGACTTTGTCTAAACACCATGAGAATGATGACAAAAACAATGACAAAAACCTCCAAACACTTGAATGTCTACTACACCGCTTGCCTGACCTGGGAAGAGAAAGGGCCTGGAGTGAGCAGGCCTTGATGGAGCCCTGAATCAAGAAATGTGACCCCAAACCAGTTTCAATGACTAGCTGAGTCTTCAGGGAACCCTGGAGCTTGGATCACATGCAATTCTAAACCAGAACAAACTGTTAATAAAACACCCAGGGCTTATGAATCATCAGTTCCAAAGGCTGTTAGATGTCATCATCAACATGGTCTTTAAACCACATCTTCCTGGGACTGAAATGAGATTTCCTTTCTCTGGAGCTTTCTTTTTGGAATAAAAAGGGAAAACAAAAGGAAAATAAAGCAAAATTCAATATAGAATTACCATGTGATCCAGCAATGCCACTTCTAGGTGTGCTGCTGCTGCTGCTGCTAAGTCACTTCAGTCGTGTCCGACTCTGTGTGACCCCATAGACGGCAGCCCACCAGGCTCCCCCATCCCTGGGATTCTGCAGGCAAGAACACTGGAGTGGGTTGCCTTTATACCCTCAAAAGAACTGAAAGCAGCAATTCAAACAGATATTTACCTGCACGTGTTCACAGCAGCGTTTTCCACAATAGCCAAAATATGGAAACAATGCAAATGTTTATCCACGGATGGAAGGTGAAATGTGATATGGACATACACAATAGAATAGTATTGAGCCTTAAAAAGGAAGTAAGTTCTGGCTGAGGTTACAACAGGAACGTGAACCATGAGGACCTTGTGTTAAACGAAAGAAGTCAGCCCAAAAGGACAAATACTGGATGCTTTCATTTGTGCGCGGTACCAAGAGTAGTCAAATTCACAGAGACAGAAAGTAGAAGGGAGGTGGCTAGAGGGTGGGGAGAGGGAGAGAGGGAGCGGTATAGAGCACCTATTTAGTGGTACAGAGTTTCTATTTGGAATAATGATGGTTGTAAACAGTGTAAATGTACTTAATGCCATTGAACTGTATACTTAAAAGTAGTAAATCTTATGTATATGTACCATAGTGAAGTGAGTGAAGCTCGCTCAACCATGTCCAACTTTTTGCGACCCCGTGGACTGTAGCCTACCATGCTCCTCTGTCCGTGGGATTCTCCAGGCAAGAATACTGGAGTGGGTTGCCATTTCCTTCTCCAGGAGATCTTCCCAACCCAGGGATCGAACCCCGGTCTCCCGCATTGCAGGCAGACAAGACAGGAGCATGCCCACTTGGCTCATGGTCCGCAGAGGTTCTTGTCCATAAAGGCAGTGCTGAGCTGCTGGGTACATGTATGGAGAGGTGCCTGTGACTTGGGCTTGCCACTGATGGCTCAAAGTGAGCATGGACAGCAGACACCCATGAGGCAGGAGTCCAGAATGTGGACTTTCTTTCACCTGTTGGGCGGAGCTGCCACCTCCTGGATGGGCCATCAGAGAGCTGGGGGAACAAAGCCGGGAGGGTAATTTAAAGGTACTCTGGCCCCTGGGCCACTATTGTACTGGGCTTTCCCACTTTTATGCCAGGCACCACCAATCATGTACGTGCTTGAACAAAGGATCCTGTCCACTTGGGCTCCCGAGAGTGGGGAAGAGGCAGGTCTTCAGAGGAGCCAGGCAGAGTGCACGTGTCCAACTGCACAGCATAGATCCCTGGGACTCACAGTGACTATTACAATGATCAAGTACAGAAGGGTCTTATCACAGAACAACTTTCTCACCCCTCAGGGGGTGGGGGCAGTGAGGGGGTGCTTCTCAGCCACAGGGACTCACATCTTCATTCATTATTTTTCAAACAAGTCAGTCGAAAATTAAGGTGTCTGAGCAATGTGCAGATTAAGAACCACTCAAGATGTGAGTCCACATAGCCCCTCAAGCCAAAAATTAAGACCCTCCCCTCCCACATTCTCTTTCATAAGAACCTACAGTAGATATATTGAGAAGCAAAAGAAAAAAAAACGAGAAAAGCAGAAACGTCAGTAACCTTTCCTTTCCAGCATAGCAACTCTCCTTGCAGCCACACCGCCCGGCAACTCCTGGATTAATCTTTCTTTCTTTCTTTCTTTTCTTTTTTTCCTTTTTCTGTTCAATGGATTGTGGTCAAGGCCATTGTAACGTGAGCAGTGCCTCGGAGGGGATTGGCCGAGGGGGCTGCGAGGGGCCCCTTTCACAGAGGGCTAATTGCGTTTCAGACCACCAGTATTCGGGAGCTACAGATGTCTTCCTTCATTTGCTTGGGTAGCACAATTGGACCCATCTGTTGCATTTATTCCGCTGGCTCCCCTGCCCGCCCCCGCCCGCCCCCACCCCCTCACCCCCATCCCCTCCCTTCCCTTGTCTGCGGGCCTAAATTGAAAACTCATCAAAATGTAATCCAAGAGCAGTTTGGCTGCCGAGCTGCTGAGAAGGGGCTCAGTGGGAATAAAGGCCCCCCGCCACTTTACACGCGGGCCGGAGCCTGGGGAGCCGGGTCACAGGCAGCCTTAGGGGGGAAAGTGAGAAGTTAGTCGGCAGATGGGCTGCTCCACGCGGCCCTATAACCTGATGCCTGCAAAGAGGGGCCCTAGCAACGGGCCAGCCCAGGCTGGAGGATGCCTCTGGCCCGGAGGTGGTGACCCCACCTCGCAGGCCTCGCCCCTGGCCCAGGATGCTTCGATTTCAAACGAGGCTGGGGCCAGGGCTCAGCACTCTCTGACCCCCATCTGCCCTCTCCAGCTCAAAGGGATTTCCAAGGCAGAGAGGGCAGGGATGGGTGGCTTTGCGAGGCCTGGGGAATGTGGCACTAAGGGAGACAGCCTGCCTGCCCACCCCAGCCTCCTGCAGATCCAGGCCTCCTCCATCCATTGCTCCCTCTGCTCTGCACCTTGCCATGTGCTCAAGCCCTTCCCTGTGCTGACTTCTCTTTCTCCCAAGCAGGCAGTGAGTTCTGGAAGGTATGGAGGTGGCCACTGACTCCTGGTGTTGCCCCAGGCTTGGACACTGGCTGAGGAGCTGACCGGGGGGATCTAGGCTTATATTCAATACAAACCCCCATGTGTATTGAATCCGTTTCCAACACCTGCCCCATCCTGGTCCAGAATAGGGCCATTACCCCCAGGAGCAGCTCAGAGCAGCTCCCTCCCACTGCGTGCCGGTGACTTCCCAGGGAGGGGGTACCTGCCCTGCAGAATGTTTCAGATCAATAGGCTTGGAGAACAGCTGTGATAAGATCTCACTGCTGGGCACATCTGTGAATCTAGAGCTGGCACCTCTTTGCTGCTGAAGAGTTGTGGGTGCAAGGTTTTTAAACTCATTTTTTTTTAAAAAACTGAAACCCATAGTAACACATATATACAGCTGACCCTTGAACAACGTGGGGTTTAGGGGTGCTGACCCTGAGCAGTCAAAATCCATGTTTAACTTTACAGTTGGCTCTCTGTATGTGAGGTTCTGAGGACTCAACCAACCTTGATCCACTTCTATGTGGGTTTTTTTCAATAAATACCTATCACAATACTATACAACCCGAGGTTGGTTGAATCCTTAGACCCTCGGATATAGAGGTAAGGCATGGCATGTGAATGCCATGCAAATCCACATAGTTGTGGACCCACAAGGTTCCAACCTGTGTTGTACAGGGGTAAACTATATGTATGTATGTATGTATATGGGCTTCCCTGGTAGCTCAGCTGGTAAAGAATCTGCCTTCAATGCAAGAGACCCCAGTTCAATTCCTGGGTCAGGAAGATCCCCTGGAGAAGGGATAGCTTACCCTACCCACTCCAGTATTCTTGGGGTTCCCTGGTGGCTCAGATAGTAAAGAATCCTCCTGCAATGTGGGGGGAGACCTGGATTCAATCCCTGGGTTGGGAAGAGCCCCTGGAGGTGGGCATGACAACCCACTTCAGTATTCTTTGCCTGGAGAATCCCCATGGACAGAGGAGCCTGGAGGGGCTATAGTCCATGGGGTCGGTTGGACACGACTGATCGACTTTGCACAGCACAACATATATGTGTGTGCGTGTGTGTGTGTGTGTGTGTGTGTGTGTATTTATAGCAACCCAGCACACACACATATATAACTAAAACAAAAGTTTCTCAAAATAATACTTCCTCCCGCTCTATGCAATGCCCTCTGATATTTTCTGTTCTGATGTTATATTTCACTCCACTGTTAAAAATGCCAATCATCTTGTCCACTCCATTGCTTTCACAACCTACCTAGCAGTAGTTCTCCGACCCTTGGCATCAGCACCTACCCTTGGAACGTGTGCAAAGGCAGGTCCCTGAGTCCATCTGCAAGTGTCAGGTTCCGTGGCACTGGAGTAGGGCCCAGGAGTGGGCATTTCTGACAAGCCACCTCCCCGTTGAAGGGGATTCTGTTGCATCTTGAGAAACCCTGCTGCTCCCAGTGTGCTCAGTGGTCTCAAGCCCGTGGTCTGAGCTGGCAACAATAGGTTGACCTCGAGGTTGATCAGCTCAAGGTGGGGCCTCCCAAGGTCACCTCCTGCCTGGCCACCTCCCCACCATGTCTTAATTAAATCCTCACCCAGTGAGAGTGTAGATGTCAGGTCTCTCTTGAATGGCTTTTAATTGAAGTGTTAATTTGTGGCTGCAGAGAGAGGGCCCTGCAATTCTGGAGCCTTCATTAGCTGCCATCCTAAGCTGATTAGCCTTAGGGGGGAGCCAGGACACAAGTCATCAGCAGGGAGCTGGCTGGGCCAGAATCAGGCCTTGGAGCTGCCTTTGCTGAAAGAGGGGCGGGCCGGGGCCAAAGCTTTCGGCACCTGCCTCATCCGTCCCTCCAGATGCCAGGCAGGCACCTGCCTCCATGGGCCTCCAAGGCATTGACCTGGTTTCTGCTCTCCCTCCCTCAGTTCTCCTTAATGATAAGGAGGCACCTTTATCCTGTGAGTCTTGTGCTCACACACCATTGTCTATGGGATGAACAATAGCTCCTTAGCCTGATACTCAAGGCCCCCCAGGAATGTGCACCAAGACCATCTCCCACAACCTTCTCCTGCCTGCCCTTCATCCTTGCTGAGCCAGGCTGCTCCCCATTCCTGATCCTGCTCTGCAGTTCCCATACCTGCCTCCAGCCCTTTGATCTGATGAGCCTTCACCTGGAATGCTCTTGGCAACTCTTGCCCATCCTTCAAGGCTCAGCACCACTGACACTTCCTCCCAGAAGCCTTCTGTTTTGTCAGGTGTCAGGGGCAGGACTCCCTGTGGAACAGCTTGGGCTGGGAAGAGAAGGAACTGGAAGGATACTCTCCTGGGAACCCCGGGCAGCCGATTAGTCAGATCTTGGGAAGGGTGGTGTAGTCGGCTCTGGGATAAGCCTGGTCCTTCTCTCCCCGACCCCTTTTCTTCTCAGACTCTCTGGTCCTCCTTGGGCATCTGCCCCTCCTTGCTGGTGTGAGTCTGCCTCAGTGGCTGTAGGGTCTGGAAGTGAGCAATCTGGGCTCACGGCCTGCCCTGGCCACTCACCAGCTAAGTATGTGTGCATGCTCAGTGGTATCCTACTCTTTGCGACCCCGTGGACTGTAGCCCACCAGATTGCTCTATCCGTGGAATTTTCCAGGCAAGGATACTCGAGTGGGTTGCCATTTCCTTCTCCAGGAGATCTTCCCCACACAGGGATCAAACCTGCATGTCCTGTGGCTCCTGCATTGGCAGGCAGATTCTTTGCCACTGTGCCACCTGGGAAACCCCTAGTATGACACACTTATCTCCTAACAACAGGGCATTTGCACATACCATTCCTGCTGAGCAGAACACCTTTTTATCCCCTCTTCCCAAATGAGCTCCCACATATCCTTCCTCCAAGTCACCTTTCCCTTTGACCAGGTGAGAATTCCTCCACCCACAGCAGTCTCAGCACTTTCGTGGCCCTTGTACTAGTAAGACATTCACCAAAAAATCCACACAGTCTGTTGAAAATCTCTCTCCCTACCAGACTCTAAGTTCCATGAGGGCAAGGCTTATGTTGTGTTTTTCTCACTGCTCTATTTCCAGGACTTAGCACCCTGCCTGGCACAGAGGAGGTGCTCAATTAATGCTTAATGAAGGAATACCCACAGGAAATGGTGGACCTGGCTTTTGATGCCAGATCTCAGAAGCCAAACCTGGGCTTTCAGCCTGTCCATGCTGGGCTTCCTGGGAAGGCGTGCCTTGGGAGCAGAAGTTGGAGTTGCCAAGCATTCAGAGGTCATCCCCAAGTTGGGGCTAAAGGCCTGTTGGGGGCAGGGGCAGCCCACATTGTCCCTGAGTGAGTGAAATGAAAACCTCTGTGGGGGAGGGGCCAGTTCAAGCAAATCCTGCCCAAAAAGAGATAAAGGAAGTCTGTGGAGGGCTCCCCACCAACCCCCCACCACCATCTCCCACGCCCTCACAGGGCTGACTGCCTACCTGCACACAAGAGGGCCCTGGGCTCAGAGATAACCCCAAGACAGTCCCAGCTCACAACGCCCAGCAGGCAGTTTATGAGAGCATGATGAGAGCAGGCTGCACCCTGCACAACCAGGTCTCAATCCTCCAGTGGCTAGGTCACTGGGGCAACATCAGGGCCTCCAGGGAGCCTCTCATCATTTGAGAGGCCCCCCAGGGCATAGTCCTGGGAAATGAGATTTAAAATCAAGGGCCTAGTCCTGGGAACAAGGCCTGGGCTTATGCCCCTTTCGAGGAGGGCCAGTGTGGCGGACACCCTGCTGGACGTCTGTGGCTGTGTCACTCATAGCAAGGACTCCAAGCTGGGCCAACCCTGCCCTGGGGGCTTCAAATGCCCTCTGACTCCTTGGACCTAGCGACTGGAGGCTGACTTCCTTGAGACTGAGTGGCGATCAGCTGGCCCTGCCTGCTTGGACAAGAGAGAGGGTGGGCAGCCCATGAGCTCAGGCCCAGCACAGGCGGATGCAAGGTCCATGGGGACTCGGGCCTCTGCTGTGACCTTCAGGTTCCTGTCCGAGGCACAGTGCTGTTCCCTCAGCCACGCCAGCTTGTTCTGGCTGCTGCATCCCACAGAGGGACTGCCAAATGTCATCTCCAGGCTTTTCTCTCATTATTTTGTCCTGTGCATGTGTGACTTCTATGATTAAATGAGTCAGATGGAAGGAAACAATGGGAAAAGAGTGAGCCACCCTTCCTGATGTGTGTGCCCACTGCCTATAGGTGACCAGCAAGCTGAGCCGGTGAAGGGCCGGGTATTTGGGTATCTTACTACCTGGGTAACTTTGGTCTATGTGCGAAGCTCTCTGTGCCTCAATTTCCCCGTTATAAAATGGGACTAATAATAGTATCCGTCTCTTTGGAATGGTGTGAGAACAAAATGAGATAGTATACAAGGAGTTCTCAGAATAGTGTATTTACTGAGCATATTCCAAATATACGTACACAAAAGCTATTTGAGTAACAAACTTTTATGTGTAGTGTGACCTTCAGAAAATTGCATTCAAATCCAAGCAAATGTGTGTACAAGGGTGCCTCTGTGTATGTGTGTCCACCCTTTAAAAATCATAAACTTATTGGGAAGTAGTATTCTACAACTAGCTATTTTTGGACTTCCCTGGTGGCTCCGTGGTAAAGAATCTGCCTGTAATGCAGGAGCTACAGGGGACAAGGGTTTGATCCCTGGGTTGGGAAGATTCCCTGGAGCAGGAAATGACAACCCGGTTCAGTATTCTTGCCTAGAGAATCCCATGGACGGAGGAGCCTGGCAGGCTACAGTCCATAGGGTCACAAAGAGTCAGACATGACTGAGGTGACTGAGAATGCATGCACTATCTATTCTACTCATTGTCTTCTTCACTTAATAATCTATCGTGGGTGTCTTTCCATGTGGGCAAAGACACGATCCTTAGTAATGGCTACATAGTCCCATTATGTGCATAATTTTTCCTGTCGTTCAATCGCTCAGTTGTATCTGACTCTTTGCAACCCTATGGACTGCAGCACAACTGGCTTCCCTGTCCTTCACCATCTCTCGGAGCTTGCTCAAACTCATGTCCATTGAGTCAGTGATGCCATCCAACCATCTTGTCCTTTGTCATCCCTTCTCCTCCTGCCTTCAGTCTTTCCCAGCAGCAGGGCCTTTTCCAATGAGTTGACTCTTTGAATCAGGTGGCTAAAGTACTGGAGCTTCAGCTTCAGCATCAGTCCCTCCAATGAATATTCAGGGTTGACTTCCATTAGGATGGACTGATTTGCTCTCCTTGCAGTCCAAGGGACTCTCAAGAGTCTTCTCCAACACCACAATTTGAAAATATCAGTTCTTCGGCACTCGGTCTTCCTTATGGTCCAATGCTCACATCCATACATGACAACTGGAAAAACCATAGCTTTGACTAGACAGACCTTGGTTGGCAAAGTAATGTCTCTGCTTTTTAATATGCTGTCTAGGTTGGTCACGGTTTTCCTTCCAAAGAGCAAGCGTCTTTTACTTTCACGGCTGCAGCCACCATCTGCAGGGATTCTGGAGCCCAAGAAAATAGTCCCTCACTGTTGCCACTGTTTCCCCATCTATTTGCCATGAAGGGATGGGACTGGATGCCATGATCTTCGTTGTTTGAATGTTGAGTTTTAAGCCAGCTTTTTTTACTTTTCTCTTTCACTTTCATCAAGAGGCTCTTTCGTTCCTCTTTGCTTTCTGTCGTAAGGGTGGTGTCATCTGTATATCTCTGAGGTTATTGACATATCTCTTGGAAATCTTGATTCAAGATTATTATTTAAGTAAGGTACTATAAAGGGCATTTATGTAGTGCCACAGTTTGCTATTACAACAACACTGTCATAAATATCCTTGAACATTGAACTAATGAGTGCATTTTCCTTTGCAAGTAAAAGACCTCATGCAAACTGGCTTCATTAAAAAGGGGAATGCATTAGTTCATGTAGCTGAAAAGTATATATGTGGCTTTGACTTCAACAGTAGAATCATGGTGTTCCCACGATGGCTTCAGCCATCTCTCTTTCTCTCCCTGTTTCTTGGCTTTGCTGTTCTCTGTATGGTTTTATTCTCAGACAGCCTCTTCCCAGGTAAAGACAAGACAGCCACCATCTCTTTTGGGCTTACATCCTGTATGTTCAACCATCCCATCAAAAAGAGGTTGTCAATTTCTCGTTAACTCCAGCAGAGGTCCTAGAGTGGAATCTATTAATAATTGGTCTGGCTTGAGTCTCTTTACATTCAACTTTGCACATGTGAGGGTAGACCTGTAGTATATTTTCTTGAAAGTGAAATGGTAGGCCAAAGGGAACGCTCATTTGTGGCATATCCAATCTTCTCTGCCCACACTTGTGCATCATGAGAGTCCTTGGAGTCATGGCAGGAGAGGAGATAAGGGAAGCTTCTGGCCAGGTTGTGGTAGGGACAAGGCAGGCATCTACCTGGTGATGGCTGTCATGGTCCGCATGGCACCCAAGGGGCTGCAAAAAGAAGCAGACGCCTCACCTGGTAACCAATCACTGCTGGGCACCTCCCCCAGCACAAACTGACTTTACCAGTCATATCATGTCACTCCTCTGCTTTCTGACAACAACGGATCCCTCACTGTCCCCAAGTGTGATACCTGTGGGTATCCTTAGGAAATAGAACACAAAACTCAAGTGCTGGGGACTTCCTTGGTGGTCCAGTGGCTAATACTCCATGCTTCCACTGCAGGGGACATGAGTCCAATCCCTGTTCAGAAAACTAAGATCCCACATGCCTCATGGCATAGCCAAAACAAAAAAACCCCTCAAGTGCTGACATTTCCTGGGAGAGCAGGAGTAAGGGGGAAGGGAGTGAGTGTGGGAAGGAGGAGAACAAACATAAAGAAAAGTGTTAGGAGTTGGCTATGACCTGTTCCCAGCACAGCTGGCTGCTTGCTCTTGTGAGACATCTTCAGGAAGGTTGTATGAGGCTACTGGATGTCCAAAAAGTCCTGAGGAGGTAGGGAGAAGAAGAATTTATCCACTGGCTTCTGTCTCTCATTGATAGCGTTCACTCCCACAGAGCACTCGTGTCCTTTGGGGCTCTGCTCCCTGACCCTTGGCAGTCACCAAGGAAGCCACATCCCAGGACAGCAGCAGTGACATCTGCATTTGACGCATGCCTGTGGGGTGAGCTGGTGAGCAGGCCCAGAGCAGCAGCACTCCCTGTGCGCCTACCTGTAGCCTGCAACCTCACAGGCCTGGAGGAATGCCCTGGTTAGTGTACGTACCTGTGTGTGAAGTTCCTAGATGAGTGATGAGGTCCAATCATGCTGTGAGTGACAGGAGGGACCAGAAACAGCCATCGGAACAAGGCAAGCCAGAAAGTAAGGCAAGTGGGCAGAGCTACGCTGGTGCATAAACTGAAGCTAGAAGCAGTTCCTCTGTACTACTGCACTGAGCAGTTACCTTCCCTAGACAAGGCTTTCCTTCCGAATCTCCCTATCTAATCATCAAGCATCCATTTGCTCATCCACACATTATTTCAGGCCCACCATCCTCTGGAGTGTGCAGATAGGGTGTTGCTGTAGATACAACCGCTGGACTCAGGCAGCTCAGTGCCTAGTGGTAGGGGGAGATCCATGAAAATAACTGTATCACAGTGTGAGGGCTACAGTGATAGAAATAGGCCTGTGATATCAAGTGAGCGCCATAGAAAGACACTGTGTGGAATGACACAAAACCCCAAACAGGAGTTGCTTAAACAAGGTAAAAAATTACTTTTCTCTCTAGGTTTTCCATCCATGACTAGTGTGGCAGCTCTGTTCCATGAAACCCTCAGGGACCAGGTTCCTTCCATTCTTAGCCTGTGGCTTTCATCCCTTTATTTAAGAGGGTACCACTCTTCCAGGTGGCAGGATGCAAGAAGAGATGAAGAGACAAAGGTCACGCTCCAGTGCTGTCTTAAAAAAGGTTCCTGGAGGCTGCCATATGCCCCTTTTGCCTACATTCCACTGGCTAGAATTTAGTCACATGACACATGGAGCGGCAATGGAGGCTGGGAAATGTAGTTTTTCTCTTGACTATTTACTGAGCTAAAAATTCTATTACTGTGGGAGAAGAAAAGACAACCAGCAAAGACACATGATACAAGGAGGTGGTAGTGGGTATTGGAGAAGTTTCTTGAGGAAGGTGGCACCTGATGTGTCTTAAAAGATGGATTAGGGTTGGTGATTCACAGAGTAAGGGAAGGACCTTCCACACAGAGGAGACTGTGTGGGCAGAGGACAGGGTGGAAGTTCAGCAGCTTGCCTATGTTCGTGTGCACAGGTATGTGTGGTGCACCTGCAGGGGTCAAAGTCAAGAGCTGGCACTGGAAAGATAGACAGTCTCATGTTGTGTGCCTGGGCACCTCAAAAAAAGGCATTTTGTCTTTATCTCCAAGTGCATTGTGGAGTCTGAACTAGTTCAGTTTCTAGACTGAAATGCTGAGCAAGTCAAATCTGCCAGGGGAGAGGAGAGGGAGAGGAGAGGAGGAGGCCTCCGAGTTCCAGGGCTGGTGAGTGGTGGGTGGAAGAGGACCAGGTTGGAGCGGGAGAGTGGGTTCACTTGGCTGAGTCTGAGGAAGTTGGCCAGGGGTGTGGAAAGCAGCAGGGATGGAAGAGCGTCCAGGGGAGGGAGGGTATAGGAGCTGGCCAGAGAGGAGGCTGGAGACGATCTTTGGGTTGTGTGTGTACTTGTGGTAGTGTGTATGTTGGTATGCATATGTGTAAATGTACACATGAGGTTCAGAGGTAGAGCAGTCACAGTCAATGACTGCATCTAGAGTGTGGCTATGAGGTGGACAGCTCACCTGGCAAGAGGTGAAGGTAGCTGGAATCACTTAGGCAGACATGGAGCTGTGATCAGTAGCTTGGGGTAATTCTGACTAGGCATTGAGATCTTCCAAGGTAAGGCCAAGTGGAAAGGAAGACAGTGCTTGGAGTGTCACACTGATCAAGAAGTAGCTGCTCTGTTATTACCATGGCTGTTATTATCCTTGTCACCATCTTCAGGCAGCTGGGGTGAGGGATGTGTGTGCGGGTGAGGGGCATCTGGTAGCTTAGAGAGCTGTAGCTCCATGTTATCTGCTCCTGGATGTGGAAACAAGTCCCTGGGCAGATCAAGGATGGGCCGGGCCTGCTCCAGGCCACAGTCAAGAGCTGTGGGTCAAGATGCCACTGCCTGCAATCCAGTGGGGTGCAGGTCGCTAGGAGACCAAGCAGGCCTCTCCCCTGGCGGAAAGCTCCCGGCATGGTGGACTGGGCGCTGGGGCCCACTCGGCCGGTGCCCCAGGGATAATAAGGACTTCAGAAAGGACAGCCCTGACTCAGGGCTGAAAGAGGCTTTAGTTTCTTGTTTGGCGGCTTAAAAAAGGCAAATAGAAGCTTTTCTCCTTTGGGGATCAATGTGAATCCCAGAAAATCCCATTATTTTCCTTTTGAGATCAGTGGCCTGCTCTTGAGGGCTTTCTCTTCCCCAAGGCAACAGCCCTCTCCATGCACTGTGTGAGCATCCTGCCCCTGTGTGGCCCCAGAATGGGCCGAAGTAAGGTGGGGGCAGGGGAGGGGGCACAGGTGAGCCCCAGCTTACAGCTGTTTCCTCCTGCTGGCTACCCACCCCTTGTTCCAATCTGATCCCTCTCCCCACTGTAAGAGTAAGGGAGGTGGTGGGCCAACAGAGCCACCAGAAAAAAAAAAAAAAATGTTTTTCCATGCTCTTCTCTTCCATGAAGCCACGTATGAGCCCAGAGGCCTGAGAGGTCATGATGCTCTAGACTGCTGCTTCATGTGGGGCTTGCACCGGGGTTGTCACCTCCCACTGAAACGATAGTGCACCTGGGGTAGATCATCAGGGACAGACGATCATGATGGTGATAGAGAACAGGTACGAACCTCTACCATGGTGCCTGGTACCAGGCCTAGCTCCTTCCATGTGTCTAACAGCTCCATGAAGAAGGTGTTATTACTACCCCTCTTCACAGACGAAGAGACTGAGGCCAGGGGAGGCCAAGCATGTTAGCCAACGCTGGCTGCCGTAACAAAATATTACTGACTGGGTGAGTGACACAGCAGAAGTTCATCTTCTCACAGTCTGGAGGCTGGAGGTCTGAGATTAGGGTGTTGGCATGGTTGGGTCCTGGTGAAAGCTGCCTTCTGGCTGGGTCACCACATGGCAGACAGAGAGAGATTATTCTCTCTTCTTAGAAGGCCGCCAATCCTATCTGATTAGAGCCCCACCCCTGAAAGTGAAAGTGAAGCAACTCAGTTGTATCCTCTCTTTGTGACCCCATGGACTATGGCCTACCAGTCTCCTCCGTCCATGGGATTTTCCAGGCAAGAGTACTGGAGTGAGTTGCCATTTCCTTCTCCAGGGGATCTTCCCGACCTAGGGATCCAACCCCGGTCTTCCGCATTGCAGACGCTTTACTGTCTGAGCCACCAGGGAAGCCCATAACCTCAATTACCTCCTAAAAGCCCTATCTCCAATGGAGGTTAGAGCTTTAACATTTGAATCTGGAGGGTGTGGCTGACACAATTTAGTTCTTAGGACCAAATCAGTCATCCGTCGGCATGCATGCTAAGTGATAGAGCCCTGCCTGGTTCAGAATGAAGTGAGGAATCTACTCTGCACTCTTTTTTCAAACTTTTCCTTTTATATCAGAGCACAGTCAATTAACAATGTTGTAATAGTTTCAGGTGGACAGAAAAGAGACTCAGCCATACATATACTGCCCTGTACTCTTAAGCTTTCTGAGAAGTTGCCCCTACTGGGCCTTCTGGTCAGATGAAAAATCTCCAGTCTAACTTTTCCAAGAAGGAAATCTATGGAGCATGCCTGAGCGCTTGTCCAAACTGATCACCAAGAGCCAGCCACACATCCAGTTTAACCCAGGGGCCTCCTTTCCAAACCTGCCCATCCACTGGCTGTGTGTTGGGCCAGACCCACCACAGGGGAGACCCGTCCCGAGGGCACACTTGCTGGGTGAAGACCCCCTGCCAAATGCTTTTGCAAGTATCTAGCCTCTACAAGAATCCTCACCAGTTGACAGATGAGGAAACAGAGGCTCAGGACAGGGTTAGGTGTCCTGCCTTGTGAGTGCAGCCAAGACTGGAACCAGGGCTCTATTTGACAGCCCCCTCCCCCGGGGCTCACTCTGTGATCCACCAGGTCCCAGGCATAGTTTGGTAACATACCCTATGCAACCTGGAACTTTTTTCCCTGCTGGCTGCTTCTCAGAGGTGCTCCCATAAAGAACACATTTCTTTGAAGTGACTTTTAAATAGGTAAGTTGTCGGTGACAGTCCTTTTCCAGTCCTAATTTGGGTGGGTATGGGAAGCAAAAGCTCTCTTTCTGGAGTCCCCATTTGATTCTTAAGATACACACAAAAGCACGTGGACACTCAGTAGCTACAAGGAGGTCTTTTGGAGATGTGCTCTAATGAATAGAGAAGAAAGATCTTTCATTAGCATAAGAAGAGTTTGCAATAAAATAGGTGCTCCAGAGAGTACTTGAGAGTTGTTTGTTCAAGTAGGCTGAAAGTCTCTAGCTCTTCCATGGCCTCTTGGGCTTTGAGCTCTCCTGGAGGTGTCTGCTCTAGCCTGTGGGGTTTTTAAGCACAGCTTCTTTCCTCCATGTCCTGGGAGCAGTCTGCACATCCCAGCAGTGGCCTTTGGTCTGGGAATGTGCCCAGAGAGGCCCTTATAGGAGACTGGGTCTGACCCAGCTCTTCCTTCGTGTGGCAATTATCCTATAGGGGAGGCTACCTTGCTCCCTCGGGGTTCCCTTCACTGGGGCAAGGCTGATCAGCTTAAAGGGGCTCTGTCCCTGCTGGGCCTCTTGGCCTCTCTGTCCCCCCAGGTGGCCTCTGAGCAGACCGATGCCAGATTTGTACTCACTTAGCCTGGGAGAAGGAGTTGAGGCCAAAAGGGGACTGATGGCCAGAGATCAAAGGTTAAGAGGGGTTAAGCCTTCACCCTAGAAGGTCACCCATCACCCTTGAGACAAGTACCTCACCGGTATTTTCCTGAAACCTAGAGCAGAGGTAGGCCTGGAGGGAATATCCATTCATTTATTAAGGAAGCACTATTTTCCTAGTGTGGATGGTCCATACTCCAGTTTCTCATTAACTGTCTGGCTCAGATTTTGGACAAGTCACTGCCTCTCTGGGCCTCCCTTTCCCCATCTTTCCAATAAAGAGCTTAATTGACAGTCAAAGGCAGAACAGTGGTTCATTGTCGTGAAACACTGGAGTCCTTAAATTGTATTTCTGCTCTTGTACAATGAGAGAAACTTAGGTTAGACAAGGTGGATAACAGGGAAGATGGTAGGCCCTGACCAACATTCTTGCAGGGGCTGTAACATGTTTCCGAGGTATCTCGATGATCAAGGCAGACCCTGCTGGACTGTGACAGAAAAATGAGGGCGATGAACCCCAGGCTGAATCACAGCCTCTCCCACCTGTCTGCTAGGAGGGCTCTGAGTCAGCGGGGCTGGAGTCCATCAGGTCCCACTAATGAGGTGAGATCACAGCTTGATGGGGATGGTTTGTCCTGAGAACACGGAAGGCCCTCCAGTGGAGATGAAGGGGAATTCTTCCTGCTGCCTCTGATCGGTTAGGTGCAGTGCCAAGCCAGATCTATCAGGACGGTGGTATCTTTGCCAGGCCTAGAGGTGGTCTGGGGGGCTGTAGAAAGCATCACCTGGGCCACACTTGTGATGAGCATCCTAGGAGTGCCTGGTAGAGAAGGAAATAGAGGGAAGACAAAGGACTCCTCTGGTCCTTCCCCTCAGGGGACTTTCTGTTCCCCTTCGGAGGAACACTCATACCTCTCCAGGGGGCTTGGGCCCCGGCCTCAGCCTCCTCCCGGCCCGCCCATTCCCATCTTGGTGGGTAGGAGGGAGGCAGCTGGCCGAGGAAGGACACCAGATATGAACGTGGGGATGACCAGGGACCTGGTGGGCTTCACAGCACAGCTCTGGAAGCAGCAGGAATAGGGGGACCAATCCCAGGCTTCATCCCTGGGTGTGAAATGTGGGCAGGTCACTCGGCCTTTCTGTGCTGCTCTGTGGGCTCTCCGGGCCTACACTGGGGTAGTAATGAAGCATCAATAAGGTAAGCATGTGAAAGTACTTAAGCAGTGTCTGCAACGTGCTAAGTCCTTGATGAAAGTGAAAGTATTAGTCACTCAGTTGTGTCCAACTCTTTGTGACTGGATGGACTTAAGCTCACCAGGCTCCTCTGTCCATGGAATTCTCCAAGCCAGAATACTGGAGTGAGTAGACATTCCCTTCTCCAGGGGATTGTCCCAACCCAGGGACCAAACCTGGGTCTCCAGTATCGCAGGCAGATTCTTTACCATCTGAGCCTCCAGGGAAGCCCTGAAGCCCTAGGGTGGCCACCAAAAATGGAGAAGAGATGGGGGTGAGAGCATAGCACAGAAGGTTCCACTGCCCAGGGATGTCTTGAAGGCATCGGAAAATACAAATCCTCCTCCTCCACTGTCACCCCAACCTGTGTGCCCTTCAGAGTCTGCAAGAAAGGAAGGTGGAGGGCACAAAGGACATGGGTATTGAACCTGGGTCTCCTGCATTGCAGGCAGACTCTTTACCATCTGAGCCACCATGGAAGCAGTAAGTCCTCCATAAAGCACTATAAAAACACCAAGGAGAAGAGAATATGGCACATGGAGGGTGATGTTCAAAGTTCTTGGCAAAGTCCCTTTCCAACTCAATGCTAAATAATTATTAGACATTTGTGGAGTGGCTACACCTATGCAGGTGACCACAGGTAATACTTTTTATGGCATTTACTCCTATGCACAACCCTACAGGAAAGGGCTGCTACTATCTCCATTTTACAGTGGAATACACTGAGGTCGGAGATTGGGCTAAGTTTGAGCCAGATATTGAATTCAAACACTGAGCTTTTAAACAATAGCTCCTGTAACTGTGGGAGGCTTCCCTGGTGGCTCAGAGAGTAAAGCGTCTGCCTGCAATGAGGTAGACCTGGTTTCGATCTCTGGGTCAGGAAGATCCCCTGGAGAAGGAAATGGTACCCCACTCCAGTATTCTTGCCTGGAGAATTCCATGGACGGAGAAGCCTGGTAGTTAGGCTATAGTCCATGGGGTCGCAAAGAGGCTGACATGACTGAGCGACTTCACTTTCTTTCCTGTAACTGTAAGATAGCTATCCTCTGCAATCTCAAGCCATTTCAGAAAGTGATTTGGGGGACTTCTCTGGGGAGTCTAGTGGTGACACTCTGCGCTCCCAACATAGGGGATCTGAGTTCGATCCTGGTCAGGGAACTAGACCCCACATGCCGAAAGCTGAGAGTTCGCTTGCCACAACTAAAGATCTCACATGCCTTAATGAAGATCGAAGATCCTGCATGTTGTAACTAAGATCTGGTGCAGCCAAATAAATAAATATTTAATTTAAAAACAGAAAAAAAAAAAGAAAGTGATTTGAGACCAGGCAGAGAAGAGGGATTCTAGCATCTCCTTGGTTCTGTGGAGAGGGTTATAGAAAGGAGAGCCTAGTTGGCTTTCCCCAAGAGGAGGGGGTCTGAAGCTTCCCAAATTCCAGGTGCTGGGGCAGAAGGCTGTGAAGGAGTGTGGCTGCTTCATGCTCTACGCTCCCCTGGCCTTGGGCCCTGAGCTTGATACTCCACAAGAGTTCCAAAACTGTACCTCCATCCCCCTTATATTCTTCTGTGAAGAAGAGTGGGAGGGGGCGAGGAAAGCCTGCATCCCCAGGAGAAGATATAGGAGGTGTGAAAATAGATTTTTAAAGGCAGAAGGAGAGGTTACTCTGATGGCTTGGTTCCTGGCTATATTTTGTCCCAGACACAAAGAGAGTCCCAGAATTTGGCAAGGCCCAGCACACAAACCAGAGAAAGAGAATCCAGTGGCTGGATTGAACAGCATCCCTGATAGAGGTTTTTGAGACTGAGTGGGTGGGGATGGGCCCCATGCTGTGCGTGCCCACTCCCAGGTGGGGCTCATCACCCCCTCCTCCTCCCTAGCAGTGATGGATGTGGCAATCAGGGACAGATGGCAGTCCCAGAGAGGGAAATGGGAAGAGAGGAGAAACCTCTGCCTCATTGAAGGGATTGGGGTCAGACTAGGAGCAAAGCTCACCAAGAACAAAACTTCCCTCCCTGGCATTTTTATTATTGGAGGCCTTGCCAGAAAGGACAAATGGTTGTGTGCAAGGGCTGGGCATGGCAGATCTTTCTCACCCTGGGTGACCTCACAATGTCCCAGCTGTAAAATGAAGGTAGTACCATTGCCCACCCCCAGGCATTCTCAGGGACACCTCCAGGGACATCAAACAGGCCTCACCCAGGCCAGGGATGGGCCTTTCTTGTCCACTTCTCCCCTCATTCACTCTCCACAGAACTTTTCAGGAATCTATTACTATTATTACAAGGATGCTGAGACCCAGAAAGGGGAAGAAATTTTTCTTACTATTATTTTTGATCCTAAATCAGGAGCTTTAAGGAAGTGAATCAGTTTGAATGATTAAGTGTAGGGGGTAGCGGGGGATGGTCTTTCTACTTTGGAAGGTTTGATACGGTAGCAAGGAGATTGGGTGACACTGGCTTAGGTGATGCTGGTTGTTGGGCTAGTCCTGGGTCTACAGGCTTAAAAAAAATCTCCCATTAGCTCTAGTGAGTTACTGCAAGCTGTCCCTTAAGGCGGTGCTACAAGGCCAGCACTAATCTCCCCCACTTCGCTAAGAGCCCAGGAGATTTCTCCTCATATTTCAGAGACAGCCTTTGGGAAGTCCTCTTCCTGGACCCTGAGGCCTTTGCAGACTAGTCTCTCTATGCCCCTCCACCTCCAAACTGCCCATCCTCTCCAAGGACAGAAATTCAGAACTGGATGGAAGGAAGGACCATCAGCCAGATGACCACAGGCTCATCCTTGCCAGACCTTTGACTAGACAAGTCCTTGTCCTGCTGCCCGTCTCAGGGTCTCCGGCTGCACTAAAGGGGTGCAGGTCAGTCTGCCTGAGAGAATAGGGGTGGAAGTGACTTGAGGTGCAAGGCCGGGGAGCCCAGTCACAGAATAAATAGGGACCTATCAGCTTTGGACTCCGTGCCCCTGGCTCCCAGGTGAGAGTTTAGAAGGAAACTTTTAAGCCTTTAAAAACTCTTCCTGAGCCCCGCCCCACATCATATAAACGGTTAAAAATGCCCCCAGATCCCATATTAAATTTAACTTTTATAAAACGACACGAGTTGTAGTTGATTTACACTTGATAACAATGCTGTCATATTACTGACAACTAAATGTTTATTACTATCAATCTGCTGGGGGTTTGTTGTTGTTTCTTAGAGTTAGGGATTTCCCCTCCACCCAAGTTTCAAGCATTTCCTTAGAGACCGTGAAAAAGTCCAGGGCTTTGTGCTTCTGTGCTGTGGGGTTGTGGCTGCAGGTCGGGGAGGGATGGCCTGTCCCCCTCTGCCAGCCTCCGCGGGCCCTTCGGGAGGCGCCAGATTGTGTGGGCGGCGTCGCCTGGGGATGGTGGGGTGTGGCTCCCACCCGGCTGAGGGCAGGAGCGTCAAGGCTTGCCGAGGGAAGCTCGGCCGCAGCGCCCCCCCTCCTCCAGGCCGGGGAGGAGACCGCCGAGAGCTCTCCAATTGGAGAGCCTTTCATCTCTTTGTTTTTTACAGTGATTAACCCGTCCGAGCACGCTGCGAGCGTGGCTCCAGGCGGTGAGGGGCGGGGGGCGGAGCGGAGGACCGGGCCGGGAAGGGAGGGGCTCCGGGCTTTGTCGCTTTCAGGGAACTCTGCTGCCATAGCAATGGAGCTTTCTAAGGTCTGACTTTGATTTGATTCCATTAAAGTCTGTCTGCTCAGTCTCGCGAGTGGAGGGGGCGTTCTGGTTTCTCCAGCCTGGCCCCGCGCCCCTCGCCCTTAGGGAGGGGAGGGCGCCGCCGGGCCTAGATGGACGGACCTGCGGCGGGAGCTGGGGGGCGCGGGCGGATGGCGAAAGGGATATGCTGAGGAGCCGAGGGCCTCATTTCGGGAGCACACCATCTCTGCCCGGGTCGTTAAAGATGGGAGACTAGCCCCGCGCGCCTGCGCTCCCAGGAGCCCTTCCTCTCCAGGGGTGTCGGGGTTGGAGCTAGGCGAGCTGTCCAGCCCGGGTCGTCAGAGCAAGGCCGGGGCACCTGCCGGTCGCTCCACCTCTGCATGCATTTCACACTTTCTATCCTGTTAGGCGTCCGCACTCCTATGCCGCAGACTTTTTCCCCTCTTTTTTTTTTATGTCCTGTGGGTTTAATCTAGTTAGACGATTTTCTGCTTAAAATTGCATTGTTAACAGCAATTGTTTAAAAGTGGGCCGGGAGCGAGGGCGCCCAATCTTTGAACCGGGCGGGTTTTGCGTGCCTCTGCTCGGCGCAGGATAGCAGCCAGCGCGGAGCCGAGCAGGGAGGGGGAGGCGCGCACAAAACAATCCTCGGGCTCTGTCGCTCCCGAGCCTTCAGGGCCTTTTCCCCGAGCGCAAACAGATGCAAATGTCTCCGCAAACACCGCACAAAGCTATTCAAAGAGAGGCTGCCTCTCCAGGCCTCAATAGCCCTTTAAACCCAGTCCAATTGCTTCCAAGTAAAGGTAAAGGGTCCGCGCGCATTTTTTCACTTCAGCTGGAAGGGGGGCGGAGGAGGCGAGAGCCTTCGGGAGCCGGAGGTTGAGGAGGGCTGCTCTGGTTCAGTGATTTGTGCCATCGACCCCAGCTGCCGCGGACGGAAGACGATCTGGAGGGTGCAGTGGCTCTGGGGACGCCGCGCCTGGGGTGCGGTTGGGACAGCGAGGCTGCAGAAGCCGGTGCAGCGGAGATGCGGTTCCCGAGAGGCCGCCGGTCCTTTCAAGCCCACAAAGGCCGGGCTAAATCGCGGCGCGCACAATAGCATGAAAGGGCGAGCTTGGGCCGTTTGGACACAAAGTGGAATCACTGCTCCGAGGGGTACTCATAAACTTTTAACTAGTACGCGTGGTGGCGTCGCCACGCCCTTTGTGCGCTCCGTGCGGAGGTGAGAAGGGAGTGCGCGCTGCCGGCCCCTGGGGAAAGGGAGACTCTGGCCTTCAGCTTCCCTCGGAGATCCAGGGTCATCCACCGCTTACGACCAGTCATTTCCTTCTCACCCGAGCAACGGAAACGCGCCGGGATGAGGGTACAATCCTTAGCTCGCCTGGAATCCCTGCATACTGCGCGCCCGCCTGGGCCTCGAGAAGCCCAGAAGCTCAGGGACCGTGTTCTGGGCGTGCTGTGCTGCTGAGGTGGAAGCTGGCACATGTGCTGTCTGAGCCGGGAAAGTCTCCTTTTACATCCACTTCCACGTGCTGTGTGAACTACTTCCCTATTTCGCATTTGCTGAGGCCCAGCGGATGTTTGGAGGGAAGGAAGCATGGGGGTTGTCGGGGGGCGGTTCCTACCCTCACCTAACTTCCAGCCTGGTAGTCTGGACAGAAATCAAACTGTACATTAGATACAGCCCCAGAGATACATCAACCCTTCACATCCAGAGGAGAGTCCGTTTAGACCAGTTGTTGAGGTAATGATTGCCTCACTGAAGGATAGGGAACCTTTGAGAATCAGGGCAAGCCCAGAGATATATAGTTTGCTGTCAACTCTGATCCCCATGGAGTCTCTAAACTTTATGAGGGCAGGAGCCATACTTCACTCCTCACAGGATATGGCCCTTGGGACAGGTACCCCCGGTGTCTTAGACTAAATGAATGAGTTGCCTGGGGCCTCTAGGCAGAGGAAATCTCCCCTACACCCAGGGATGAGAGACTCTGGACCCTTGGGAAGGAGAAGGCCTCTCTTGATGGCACTCCTACCCCAGCCCTCTGCTTCCGGACTCCCTTTTCCCACCACGATGTCACTTTCACTTGTCATCATTTGCTGTATCACCCCTGACCTGTCATTTTTCGGGGCTGTGTCTCACACAGGTCATGGCATGAAAAAAAGTAGTAGATCCCAGCTCCAGATATGATCCTACACTCCTCTTTTAGAACAGGAGTTTTGTGGCCACAGTCCTTGCCACCTTCTCAAACACCTTGGACCACTTTTAATGCCCCAAAAGTGGTTGTGGCAGGTGCTTACCCAGATCATAGGGTGGCTAATGTTGGCCACCACTAATTACTGAAGTTTACTTTGTGTGACTTCCTTTAATGTCAAATGTACCAATCAGGTGGCACCAGTGATTATCCCATGTTACAGAAAAAGCAGAAACAGTGGCAGATTTTATTTTCTTGGGCTCCAAAATCACTGTGGATGGTGACTGCAGCCATGAAATTAAAAGATGCTTGCTTGTTGGAAGAAAAGTTATGACAAACCTAGACAGCATATTAAAAAGCAGAGATATCACTTTGCCGACAAAGGGTCTGTATAGTCAAAGCTGTGGTTTTCCCAGTGGTTATGGATGGCCTGAGAGTTGGACCATGAAGAAGGCTGGGCACCGAAGAAGTGATGCTTTCAAATTGTGGTGCTGAAAAAGACTCTTAAGAACCTCTTGGACAGCAAGGAGATCAAACCAGGCAATTTGAAAGGAAATCAGCCCTGGATATTCATTGGAAAGACTGATACTAAAGCTGAAGCTCCAATACTTTGGCCACCTGATGTGAAGAGCTGACTCACTGGAAAAGACCCTGCTGCTGGGAAAGACTGAGGGCAGAAGAAGGGGACGACAGAGGATGAGCTGGTTGGATGGCATCACCGATTCGGACATGAGTTTGAGCAAACTCCGGGAGATGGTGAAGGACAGGGAAGCCTGGCATACTGCTATTCATGAGGTCATAAACAGTCTACACGACTGAGTGATTGAACAAAACAACAGATGAGAACTTCCAGACTCAAAGTTGCTATCGCTTGTCAAACAGTGGCAGAGACAGAATTCGAACCTGACAGCCTCTGTTGTGAGTTACAAACCCAACTTCTTTCTTCTCTAACTCCACCCCCAGCCGTGGTACTAGAGACCCTTTCTCCGGGCTGGGGAGGGACGCAGTCGTGCCTCCCTAGAGGCGCGTCCGGGTCGCCTCGGGCAGGTGCAGGGCCGGGCGGGCGCGAGGGGCGGGGCGGGGGCGTTATCTCCTGACCGATGGGCCGCCCGCACATCTGTTTATCTCTGAAGCAGCGCTGGATTGGATTTCTCGATGTTTATCTCCCTCGGAGGAGCAGAGAGCTGGGGCCACGGAGAGCGCAGCTGCGGATCCGGCGTGATTGACAGATCCAGAGCTGGGCCTCCCGCCCCAGTTCGGTTTGGGTGGGGGCGGCTCAATGCCCACCGCTCACCCTGATCCGAGAGGGTTGCAGGTGAGCCTGCCGGAGGCCAGGTGCTTCAAGGTTCCTTGGTCTGCCCGCACGCAGGCTAGAACTCCCCCTCCTTTAGGGACCACTAACTGGGCCAGAGAGAGGACAATGTTGATTTATGACGCAGATGGGAGCAGGGGCTGGGGAGAGAGGGCGGTAAAAAAGATGGATGAAATTCTAATGAGTCTATTTCCTAACTTGCCAGGGAGTCAGCCTCAGGGAACGAGGGAAGGCCCTCAGATGTGACTTCTTGCTCCCAAGAATGTCTGGAGCTAAGGGATAGGGGAGCTTTGGCTGAAGAGGATGTGAGGTCACAAGTACTTCCAAGTGGAGCCACTTCAGGAGGCTGCAAAAACCAGGGGAAACTTTAGATTTTGACGTTTTCCTATCTTCTCTGGCTCAGCTGGTAAAGAATCTGCCTGCAATGAAGGAGATCCGGGTTTGATTCCTGAGTTGGGAAGATCCGCTGGAGAAGGGATAGGCTACCCACCCCAGTATTCTTGGGCTTCCCTGGTGGCTCAGACTGTAAAGAATCCTCCTGCAATTCGAGAGACCTGGGTTCAATCCCTGGGTTGGGAAGATCCCTTGGAGGAGGGCATGGCAACCCACTCCAGTGTTACTTGGAGAATCCCCCTGGACAGAGGAGCCTGGTGGGCTACAGTCCATGGGGTCTCAAAGAGTCTGATACCACTGAGCCACTAAGCACAGCACAGCACAGCTGGCCATGCCTCCTGCCGAACCAGGTCACTGCCGCTTGCATTTATGTGTACACTCGTGGTGTGGTTATGGGATTGATGAACTGTGGGTTCCTGAGGGGCAGGATGGGGCTGGTGGTGAGGCACCTAAACCAGTGAGCAGCCGGGAGTAGGTGTTTGGGAAACTTGTTGATGGGCCTGACAACTGGCCCTGGGGAGGCTGGGTGACCTACGGTGCTGTGACTGTTGTTTAAAAGGCTGGGAGAAGCCATGTGGATTTTGGTCTTTTTCATATCAGGCTCCCACCTGGTGGCCACATGGCCTGATTTATTTACATAAATGTTGGCACATGTTGGTGACTTCTATTCCCCTGTCCTGGTGGCTGCCCAGCACATGTGAATGATCCCTCTAAAGCTTTCATCACAATTTCCTCACTTCATCCACCACTCAGCTCCCCATTTTCACTGTCCAGCCCTCTTTAATATTTTTTAAAATTAATTTATTTTCTTTATTTGGCTGCACCGGGTCTTAGTTGCAGTATATGGGATCCAGTTCCCTTACCAGGGATCGAACCAAATCTCCCTGCATTGGGAGCAGACAGTCTTACCACTGGACCACCAGGGAAGTCCTGTCCAGCCCTCTTTAGAGGGGATTACTGGGTGCCCTTTGTGCTCCTGATGTTGGGAACAGAAAGCACATTTGTCACAGGCGGTACCACCCCTTGCAGCAGTGGTCTGGGGTCTGGAGTAAACAGGAGATGGGACACTCAGGGACTGTCTGGACAGTGCATGCTCTATCTATGCCACTTGCTAAGGACTCCAGAGATCATTGGCTGGTCTTATGTATGTATCTACCTGGCTCTTTGGATGGTCCTGTATCTTCAGGATACATCTGGATTTGTCATTTCACTGGGACTCTATCAAGCTGGTTAGTAGCTATAACCCTAAAATAAACTGAAGTGTTGTTTTGATGGGCTAATGGATACAGGGTGGCCCAACATGGAACATAGGTCCTTTGGGGAAATGGGCACTCTCTGAGCTGGAGAGGGCCAAATGGGTTGTTCCTGAGCACCAAGAGATAGAAGTGTTCTTCTAGCCCTGCACTGGAATGACTGTCAGATGGCAGGTGGGGTGGGAGTGGGCCACACATGCTATCACGTTGGTGTCCTCACTTTCTGTGCTGCCCTGTAGAAGCACAGTGTGGATCTTCTAAGATCTTGATCAAATCAGGAACCATAAATCAGCTTTCTTGGAGAACCACCAGAAACAGAAAACCTGGGATGATACACTGAGACATGAGATAGCCCAAGATTGCTGAATGTGTTTCTTCTCAGTGCTTGCTTCTGTCTTGCATGAGCCACCCGAGATTCACTCACACCTAGTTCTGGGGAATTCTGCTGGGAGATCTGAGGGACAAGGGAGGCCTTGTGCATACTCAGTCGTTCAGTCACGCCCAACTCTTTGTGACCCCATGGGCTGCAGCCCGCCAGGCTCCTCTATCCATGGAATTTTCCAGGCAAGAACAGTGGAGTGAGTTGCCATTTCCTCCTCTAGGGGATCTTCCTGACCCAGGGATCGAACCCACGTCTCCTGCATCTCCTGCATTAGCAGGCAGATTCTTTACCACTGAGCCACATGGGAAGCCCCAGGGAAGGCCTCACCAGCATCCTATTTCTTGCTATGAAGTCAGAGTCAGGCTATTATAAAACAATGTCTGTTTCAAGACGTGACTAGGTTTGGCTGATTCAGGCTTCAAGATGTGGCTTCTGTTTCCCTTTTGTGAGCTGGAGCAGTGACTGCTAGCAGTTGCCATTAAGTTGCCATCCACCAAGACAGAGGCCAAGGCAGGCCCAGGGAAGGCCTGGTCTTCTCAATTACCTCAGACAGGTGGAACTTAATCCATGACTTCTGAAACAAATCTTTACATCTCTGAAGAGACCCTAAGGGCCTCTCATCATGAGGGGGCTTAAAAGGTTTTCCCTCTGAGGGCCAGGTCATGAACATCTTGAGGTGAAGAGTTAGGAATGGAAGGAATTTACCCAGCCCGTGTTGTTGGTCAACTGCCAGGGGAGGACCCTGGAGCCTTTTTTGGGAAATGGACTTTATGTGTACTGGAAGAGGTGATTGGGGAAAGGCTGAGGGGTGAGTGCAGACCCTCTCTGCCCTCTGGAGCCTTGAGAACATTTGCTTTTAGAGGAAGATGCATGGGGATTGTCCTGGACACCATTTCCAGCCCTTTGGGACAGCTGAAGGCAGGGCACGAGCACGGCTCCCTGGGGTGTCCTGGAGAACCCCAGCAGAGGCTCCTCACTCGGGGTGTTGGGCCAGCAGCTCTCCCCACGCCACTGTGTCACCTCCATCATTTAGGCCGCACTGTCAGCCCGGCTGCTGCTGCTCCCTGTTCTCCTTCCCATTGTAACAGACCCCCGTTCGACCAAGTCCTTTCTGTCAGAATAGGAAGACAAAGGCTGGCCCTCTGAGGAAAGGGTTTCTCTTTCTAAATATTTACCCTGCCGCTGTGACTTATGAAGACTCCCTTTGTGTGTAGTCACACAGGCTCAAGTCATTCACCCCTAGCCCGCTATGCTTGATCTGGCCAGTGGGTCAGGCCGTTCCGTCCTCACCCTTCAGGGAGATAAGGCTGGAGTAGCCCTTCTGTCCTGCATAGAGAGCCTGGAGTCCTGCTGCAGACTTGAGGATGAAGTTCTGGAGAGGCAGCGGCCATTTTCCTTGGCTGACTTTAGATGCCAAGGAGATCTCCCTGCCAAGGTCCTGGGCTGGCCAGTCGCTGGAGGCAGCTCGGGAGGGGTCCTGGCAGTGGGGAATTGTTTTCTTTCTTTGTCAAATGGTCAAGGGATAGCTGAAGATTGAGGGGAAAGTTCTCTAATCCTCTTCAGAAGCCATTCCAAGTCAGCTCACGTTCCTTCAACAAATATTCATTGAGTCCCGACAGGTGCTGGACCTGGTCTTTCTTTCAATGTCCTCAGAACTCAGCCTAAGTCTGACACAAAGTAGGTGCCCAGCAACAAAAAGCACGGTCACAGAGCAGCCCAGGAGCAAATGATCAGACAGAGAAGAGACCCCTTCGCAGAGTTTTACTGCCTGGGACTCTGACCTCATGTCTTATGAAGGTTGTAGCTTTTTGGGTCTGGGTAAGATGTTTTCTGGAAAACTTTGTGCAAATCAAGTTGATGTAAATTGGAATTTTGGAGTTGTCCTAGGTCTCTGGAAACTGTGTAAGGGCTGAGAGTCCTTTTGTGAGTGGCTACTGGGAGGTGATTAGATCACAAGGGTGGGGTCCTTGTGAATGGGACTAGTGCCCTATTAAAGAGACCCCAGAGAGCTCCCTTGACTCTTCACCATGCAATGGAAAGGGGAGAAGTTGCAGTTGTGGAAGAGGGTCATCTGTAGAACCAGACCATGCTGGTACCCCAATCTAGGACTCTCAGCCTCCAGATGGAGATCAGTGTCTGTTACCTATAAGCCACTCAGGTCTGTGATGTTGGAGGAATCATTGAGAGGACATGACCACCAGTTGAGCTGCATTGCAAGCTGCATCTGGGCAATCAGAGGCTGCTTGTCCCTTTCCCCTATCCTTGGAATGGACAGAAGACCCACTGTTCTTGTATTTGGAACCTCGTCAGGGACACAGCCATGAGAGGGCATGTGTTGTTGAGACCATCTAGACAATATGAGTGACTCAGCCAGTTAAAATTGCTGTACAAACTTGAAGATTCTAGGGGGTAGATGGGGCAATCTAATCATCTTGCCAACACCCAAGTCTAGCCTTATGTGTAAGTTTCCTTACTGAAATTGCCACCAGACTTCCCTGGTGGTGTAGTGGATAAGAATCCACCTGCTAGTACAGGGGACATGGTCTGTCCCTGGTCTGGGAAGACTCCATATGCCGTGGACCAACTAAGCCTGTGAGCCACAACTATTGAGCCTGTGCCCTGGAGCCCACAGGCCACAATTACTGAGCCCATGTGCTGCAACCACTGAAGCCTTAGTGCCTAGAGGCTGTGCTCTGTAACAAGAGAACCCACCACAATGAGAAGCCTGTGTAATGCAAGGAAGAGTAGCCCCCATTTGCCATAGCTGGAGAAAGCCCACACAAATCAACAAAGACGCAGCACAGCAGCCCCCCACCCTGCCCCGCCTCAAAAAAAAGGAAAAGCCTGCTACATACCAATCTGGAATGGTCTGCTTCTTTCTTACATTTCTCCTTGCCCCACATATATGGGAGCCAGTTTGGAATTTCACCTAGGAAACTCTTGAGGTTGGGAACCAGCAGTAATATGTTGTGAAAGCATCTGAGCTAAGACAAGTTTACAGTCAAGGTGTCAACAGGCTGCAGTCACTCGAAGGGATCACTGGAGTTGGAGGATCTGCTTTCAAGATGGCTTGTTAGGTGGTTGGCAGATCAGTGCTGGCTGTTGGCAAGAGCCTCAGTTTCCCACCTTGTGGATCTCTTCATTGGGCTGATGTCCTCAAGACATTGCGACTGGCTTCCCCCAAAATTAGAGTTCTGAAAGAGCAAGGAAAAACTGCCCTGTTTTTTCTGACTTAGTTCAGAAGTCAGACTGTCCTTCCTGCACTGGCCTGTTGGGCAGCCCTGTGCAGTGTCGGGGGTCGCACACAAGGGCATGAGTAACAGAGGGAGGATGAGTAGGAGCCATCTTGGAGGCTGGCTACTGACTTCTAATACAGTATATACTTTCTTGTTTAGTATGGTTGTTCACTGTCTTTCTTGGTCCACTAATTCTTTGAGAGCAGGTCTGCTTGTCTTCTTTGTTTACCAAGTGCCCAGAACAGTACTTCCCACATAGAAAGCACTCAATAGATACTAAGTTGTGTTCATTTTAATTGAGTGGTTTGCCTGGGACCTGTGGGAGGTGAAAGAGATAGTAGCCAGTGCCTCTGACATGTTTGTGAAACAAAAAATCCATTGTCTCTCATTGTCACTTACTAGATATGCTGAGTGTTGGCTGTGTTGGCTTTTTTTTTTTTTTAATTAAGGACTGCCTGTGTTTAAAGGTAGCTAGTGAACAAGAGTTATAGGAATGTGATTCTGTGCTTCCACTCCACAGGAAACAAAATAAAAGGAAGCTTCTTAATCTCTCTATTGCTCAGTTTCCTCATCTGAAAAATAGAATGTTGCTGGGTGTTTTTAAGGATTGAGTGAGTTAATGAATGTGAAGTACATCTCATCCAGTACACGCTCAAAAAATATGTCAGCATCATTTGAACTTAGAAGGTGCTTGAATCCTGAAACAGTATGTGAGCAAGGTGGAGGAACCCTCCACAATAGGGCCACAAAGATTCGGACACGACTGGAGCAACTTAGTGTGCGTTTACACACATAAGGCATCAGCTGTGTGTTCATCTGGAAGTATGCTGTGAAACCCCAAACTACGGTCACTGACCTAGTGGACACCTGCAAACAATGTAGACCCCATGAAGGAATCTTCTCAGCAAGGTGAGGAAGTGGTTAGGGCCATCCACTACTAACTCAAGGATATTTTCACCTAGCTCCTACTAGATGATGGCTGCGCTCTGCAGAAATGGTGGAGAGACAGACAGGAAGGCTGATAGTCCTGGGACAGTGTAGTCAGTGCAGTATAGAGACAAGTCCTAGAGCCCACGGGGGATCAAGGGGCTCAGAGACAGCCTTTGAGAAGAGGTGATACAACCTGAACTTTGGGGTTGAGTAGGAGTTGGGAATGTGAATGGTGAGAGGCAGGGGAAGAAAACGTCCCAGCAGAGGAAACTGTCTGGGTGAAAGCCTGAAGTTACAGAAAGGATGTTACGGGGTGGGGCAGACAGCACACATGTGGAGGTGACAAGGAGAGATGAGGCTGGGGAGGCAGAACAGATGAACAATCTGGAATTTTATTCTGTAGGATTTTTATTTCATAGCCCTAGAAAAACCTAAGAAATGAGGTTGTCAGCCCTGTGTTTAGAAACCCACCAGTGGCCTTCCAGAGGACAGACTAGAATGGGTGAGATCTGAGTCAGAGAGATGAGAGAGGACGCCGGCGTGGGGACCCTGAAGCTGAGGGTCGGGGTCACCGGTTGCGGGGCCCTGCTGGTCTGTCTGGAAGGAGAGCCTTCCCCGCGGTCTGCTCCAGCCGCTGCCAAAGGAGAAGGCCTGAGGCGACCACACTACCCGGTAGCAGAAACCAAGCAGCCGCTTCACTTTTGCATCTACTTTCTTCTCCTGGAGGGGACAGGACTCGTTCCAAAAGAGCTCCACCCTCCCTCTCTCCCCCTTTCTCCCATTTGAAATGAGATGACCCCTGTGTGCTCCCAGCACTTCCTTTATGCCTGACTCAGTGTGTGCTTGGGATAGGACAGTAGTTGCACGCTTCTCCTACGCTCCCCCCCCCCCCCCATTGGCTTCTTCAGTAACCTGTAGTACAGTGGAGCCCTTTTAATAGGAGCCCGGTCAGTGGATGATCTTGGCACATGGATTCAAGCCGTTTAAAACTCTTTCTGCAGAGTCCTTACTCATGTGTGTTCACACACGTACACATGCGCACGCACATGTGCTCACGTGCATCCGTGCTCTCTGCCATCCAAGCCAAATCCAGAAGGGGATTTATCAGATCAGTCTCCACCGGATTCCCTCCCCACCCCAGCTTCGCAGCCAGGGAAGCGAAAGATGAGCTGAGTGGTTTTTCTCCTGAGCCAGATCTCAGCGGGATGCACATCTGTCGTGCCCAGCCTGGGGACTCTGGGGCAGGTCTCAGGGGGCCGCCTTCACGTGTCTTGAACCAGCTCTCTCGCTTTGAGGGGGGCAGGAACGTCTCTCACTGACAGTGAGGTCCTTGTGGTCCCCTGTACCTACCCACCAGCCCCCAACTCCCCACCCGCTTCATGGCCCTTGGCTGGCTCTGGGTGCTCTCGTCTGTATCCTAGTCCCCCACTCTGTGCGTGAGGTGCTGGGGGAGGAGAAGTGTCAGCGTTTATTTTTTTTTTTTAGTGTCAGGTTTTTGTGGTGGAGAAAATCTGGCAGTCCTGAATTTCTTCCCAAATCAACCATCTGCTGAGTGTTTTCCAGGATTATGAAACAATTTTTTTTGAGGGAGTGGGAGAAGTGGGAGGGTGAGAAATGGAAGTTCCTCCTTGACTTCTTCTCTGCTATTCTTGAAGCCCATTGGAGGGGAAACTGGGAGGCTTGGTGTCAGACCCGGTGTCAGGTCTGGCTCTGCAGCTTTCTTGACCCATGCTCTTTAGTCTGTTTCTGCCTGTTACATGGAGATGAACAGACCCAAGCTATTTACCTGAGGACTCAACGAGCCGGCAGTCCCCAGTCTTTTCGGCACCAGGGACCAGTTTTGTGGAAGACAATTGTTCCGTCGACTGGGGTTGGGGGGCTGGTTTCAGGATGATTCAAGCACCTTACATTTATTGTGCACTTTATTTCTATTATTATTACATCAGCTCCACCGCAGATCATCAGGCATTAGATCTGGGAGGTGGGGGCCCTTGCCAAGTCATTGAATGAAAGAAGGTTTATAAACTGGAGAGTGATGTGAACCTGCATTTGTTCATGATGTTGAAGTGAGCACCTGAAGAGCCAGACTTTGACGGGGGCACCCTGCTGCTTTGGGACTTTGGTCTAAGGTGTCATCGCAGTGTTTCCTCCTAAGCACTGATGGCAGGGAAACTGGGGTGCAACTTTCGAAGCTGACCTTTGGTTATCAGTTCATGAAAACCCACTGTTTATTGAGAGAGTCAGGGAAGGGAAGGAATGAAGGCAGCACCTGCTCAAGGGGACTGAGCATGCCCTGCATTGCAGACCCCAGCATCCTGACTTGGCCTCAGGGCCTAACAAATGCCTTTGCTCATAGGAGAATGTGGGGAGGTGCCACAGCCTCAAACTAGGTCCCAGAGGAATTATACATGATTGAAACAGAGAACCCAGGTTTCTCTTTCCCATCCTTTGTAAATATTGGGTTGGCCAAAATGTTCAGTTTGTTTTTTCATAAGATGTTACAGAAAAACTTAAACTTCTTGGCCAAGCCAATACTTCGCATCTCAGGAGAAAGGGAGATTTCCACTAGGGACAACCAAACTGTCTTGGCTTATCCAAGACTGAGGGGCTTCCCAGGGTATGAAAACTTCCATGCTAACACAAGAATAGCCTCAGGTAAGCCAGGGCAAATGTCTCCTGAGAGTTTTTTCCTCTTGACCTGATTGTGTGGCTGGTCCTTCATATGGTGAAAACTTGATTTCGTCTTTATTTGTGTATTGCCAGCAGCACTGTGGTTGGTATAGCTCGATCAAGAGATGAGTGATGGATAAATTGCAATTTTTGGTTAATTTAAGGTGATCTAAATAGGTCACAGAACAGCAAGGAGATCAAACCAGTCAGTCTTAAGGGAAATCAACCCTGAATACGCACTGGAAGGACTGATCCTGAAGGTAAAGCTCTAGTGTTTTGGCCACTTGATGCAAACAGCCGACTCCTTGGAAAGGTCCCTGATGCTGGGAAGGACTGAGGGAAGAAGGATAACAGGGTGTCATAGGATGAGATGGCTGGATGGCATCACTCATGCAATGGACATGAACTTGGGCAAACTTCAGAAGATGGTGAGAGAGGGGGAGTGCTATAGTCCAAGGCGTGCTGCAGCCCATGGGGTCACAAAGAGTCAGGCACAACTGGGCAACTGAACAATAAAAGCAACAACAAAGGTCATGCTGAGAGGCATTGGAAGATAAGAGCCACTGAATACATAACTCACATAAAAATGGTGCGATAACACAATGTTTATCCAGCTCTGTGTGGAGAAATTTAGAATAGGTGATAAACCAGCTATATAGTTACCTTTTCTTTTTTTTGGCCTGAAGTTATAACTGGTAACATCTGGTATTTGGGCAAACTCACAGCTTGAGGAAAATATGGATGACCTGAGGTGCTATGGTGGAAAAGGCATGGTTGCTGTTGTTCAGTTGCTAAGTTGCATCCAACTCTTTTCGTCCCTATAGACTGCAGCATGCCAGACTTCCCTGTCCTTCACTATATCCTGGAGTTTGCTGAAACTCATGCCCACTGAGTCAGTGATGCTATCTAACCATTTCATCCTCTGCTGCCCCCTTCTCCTCTTGCCCTCAATCTTTCCCAGCATCAGGGTCTTTTCCAATGGCTCTTTGCATCAGGTGGCCAAAGTATTGGAGCTTCAGCTTTGCATCAGTCCTTTCAATGAATATTCAAAGTTGATTTCCTTTAGGATTGACTATTGTAATCTCCTTGCTGTCCAAAGGACCCTCAAGAGTCTTCTCCAGCACCACCATTCGAAAGCATCAACTCTTTGATGCTCAGCCTTCCTTATGGTCCAACTTTCACATCCATACATGGCTACTGGAAAAACCATAGCATGGACTTTACAAACTGACCCTCATTTGAGTCCTTGTTCCTTATTTGCTACGTTACATGAGGCAAGCATTTCATTGTCCCCCAGCCTCAGTTTTCTCATCTGCAGAATAGGTGATTTATTTACCACAGGACTACTTTGGTGACAGAATGTCACATCATCTGTAATGTTCTTAGCATGACCATTGACACATAGTAGGATCTTGATAGCTATGAGATTCCTCAGATCTCTCAGGCTTAAGAACATATGCTTTGCTTATGCATGTTTTTCTACTCTTTTATCCCCCAATCATATTTTGTAATGTTTGATTCATGCAAGGGAACACATATAGAGTACATGCTATGACACAGAATTTTAAAATAATCGCCCAAGAATGTATTATGCAACTTGAGGTCTAGAGCATCACTGGATTAGTTTCCAGGGGCTGCCATAACAAATTACCACAAGCTGAGTGGCTTAACACAACAGATATGTATTCATTCACAGTTCTGGAGGCTTGAAGTCCAGAATCTAGGTGTCTGCAGTGCTAGGCTCTCTGTGCAGACTCTAGAGGAGAACCCTTCCTTTCCTCTTTTAGCTTCTGGTCATTCCTGGCATTCCTGGCTTAGAGTAGCATCACTCCAATCTCTGCCTTCCTTCATATGGCCTTCTTCCCTGTGTCTGTACCTCAAATCTCTCTCTCTCTCTCTCTTTCCTTATAAAGACACCAGTCATTGGATCTAGGACCCATCTTAAATCCAGAATGATCTCAGTCCTAGATCCTTAACTTAATTACATCTGCAAAGAACTTATTTCTAGATAAAGTTATATTCACAGGTACTGGGGTGAGGACTTGAACATCTTTTTCTTTGAGTGGGGGGGACACTGTTCAACTCACTATAGTCGCCATTACTGATCCCTCTTGTATCTTATCCCTCTGCCCTGCCCCTGCCCACCATCCCGAAGTGAATGGTTATCACCCTCTCGTCTTTTGCTTTATAAAAAGGGTATTATGGTATGGTTTATGTAATCTTTGTGATCAGCTTTACTCAGTGTTATAATTGTACATTGTCATAGTTCACTCATGCTGGATACCCTGTTGTCTGCGGTACCCCAGGGTGTTTATGCATTCTCCTGAAATTGGATATTCAAGTTGTTTCCACTTTGGGGCTCTTGTAAACAAGGCTTCTTTTACTTAGCTCTTGGTGCTCAAGTGCAAGATTTCTCTAGAATGTATGACTAGGAATTGAATTGCTGAACCCAAGGTAAATAGTACTTAACCAGATAATGTCAAATTGTTTTCCAAAGTGATTATATCAATTTGCATTCCCATAAGCTGAGTATAAAATGTTCTCTGTTCTCAAAGTGATTTTTTATTCCAGGAAATGGAAAAATCTCAGAAGGGTCTTCCTGTGGTGATGAGTATTAGATGACAAAATCTCATCTTCTTCCATGATTTTGCTCTGTAGCAGATTTTTCCTGGTGGGTCTCTCCCCTCAGAGAGAAAGCACTAGACCCTCCAGTCTCACCTGCTGCTGGCCGCCTAGGCTCTGCCTACTCTGCAAATCCATCTTAATGGCTCATTAGAGGTGCCTAGAAACTGTAATTATGGTATAGCATTTCACAGGCCTACAATTGAAGGCTGTGTTTTCTAGACGCCCAAATGAAGTCTGTTGTGGAAGGCTGCATCTCAGAAAGTTTGCATATGATATTCCGGATTATGAATAAAAAAAAAAGAGGCTTGCCTTTGCTCTGAGGTAGTGATGTAAGCATCCTGAGTAATTGGTTGAAAAATTGGTTGAAATAAACTGGCAGAGTGGAAGGCATGCTGATGACTCATGGGAGCCAGTGTGTAAATGGTGTATTCTGGGGAACATTTTCTGCAGAGGAAGGGAGACAAAGCAGCATTTGTCCCAGTTAGATCACAGAATATGAGCACAGCTAAGGATCTTAATAAATCCCTTGACTGATGGGGATACCGAGGCTCAGAAAGGACCTCCTACTTTCAATGCAAGCCTTAGGGTTAGCTGCATCTTTTTTTGTGCAAGTCTAGCTAACTTTTTTAGGTTGCATTCCCTAAAAGCAGAAAGTGAATCAGAGATTCTTGAGCAAGTGATTTGGTGTACGAGTGTTCTTAGATAAAACCTGTCTAGGAGTGAGGAGAACAGGGTAGGACAGGGAAAGAAGAAAAGCAAAGATGTGGGTCCAGATGAAGTCCAGCCTCAAGCTGATCCCACAGGATGCTCCTGAATATGAACAGTACTTTAAAACTGTCCAACTTGTACCTTCATTGATTGGTCCTTGGCTGCAGACTAGCTGACGGGAGGACATAGCCACCTAGGCTCTCCCGTGCTCCCATCAGCTGAGCGCAGTTCTCTGAAGGAGGCAGCCAACACTTACAGCAGCTGATGAGATTGCTATTCAGACTTGTTCAGTCGCTCAGCTGTGTCTGACTCCTTGTGACCTCATGGACTGCAGCACACCAGGATTCCCTGTCCTTCACTGTCTCCCAGAGTTTGCTCAAACTCATGTCCATTGAGTTGGTGATGCTGTCTAACCATCTCATCCTCTGACCGTCCCCCCTTCTCCTTTTGCCTTCAGTCTTTTTCAGCATCTGGGTGTTTTCCAGTGAGTTGGCTCTTCACATCAGGTAGCCAACCTTTATGCAACCTTGGAGTAGGCAAATATACCCTAGAGGGAAAACAAAAATCATGAATGTTAAAAGAAAAAGATAAACTGGACTTCATAAAAATTAAAACCTTTTGCTCTTGAAAAGACATTGTTAAGAAAATGAAAATTCAAGTCACAGAATAGAAAAAAGAGTTGGAATGCATACATCTGACAAAGGAGCTGCATTCAGAATGCAAAATGAACATTCATAAGTCAATAATAAGATAGACAACCCAATTTGAAAATGGACAAAAAAGTAAGTAGTGGTAATCAACTCTGATTTTATTTTTTTTTAGTTATTTATTTATGGCTATGCGGATCTCCTTTGCTGCACACGGGCTTTCTCTGGTTGCAGCCAGCAGGGGCCACTCGTCATGCAGGGCATGCCCAGCCTTCCTCACCTGGGTGGCTTCTTGGGTTGTGGAGCGCAGGCTCTAGGATGGCGTGGGTGCCCACTTCCATAGCTGCAGCACACGGGCTCAGTAGTTGTGGCACACAGGCTTAGCTGCTCTGCGGCATGTGGGGTCTTCCCGGACCAGGGATTGAACCCATGTACCTGGCGTTGGCGGGCAGATTCTTATCCACTGTGCCACCAGGGATGTCTTCAACTCTGCTTTTAAAACTTTGTTTTAGAGATACATTTCACTATTACTTTGGCTTTATTCTGTTCTGCTACTTCCCTCACAGTGGTGTTTGGGAATAACTAATATCCATTTATGATATATATTAACCTGATTGTACATTGAATGTGTGTTGAAATAAAAATAGCAGTATAACAATGAGCAAAGGACTTGAATAGACAGAAGATATACAGTCTATGGAGGGCCAATAAAATCATGAAAAGATGCCCAACAAAATACAAATTAAAACCATCATATGATGTCACTACACATCCATTAGAATCGCTAAAATCAAAAAGAATAAGAATACCAAGTCTGGGCAAGTATTTGAAACAGTTGTAACTCTCATATACTGCTGCCAAGAGCTGGAAATTGGTACAACTACTTTGGAAAACAGTGTGGCAGTTCTTAAAAAGTTAAATACACCCTTATTATGTTACTCAGAATCCTGCCCTTGGGTGTTTCCCCAAGAGAACTGAAAACATGTCCACTCAAAAACTTGTGTAGGAATGTTTATAGCAGCTTTATTCACCATAGCTCCAAACCAGAAACAGCCCAAATATCCATCAGCAGGTGAATGTATACAAATTGTGATACACATGTACAATGAAATATCATTTAGCAAATAAGCATTTGGATCACTGATATGCATAACAATATTACTAGAATCTTTGAAACATTATCCTGACTGAAAGAAGCCCCAAAGAGTCCATAATGTATGATTCCATTCATATGGAATTCTAGAACCGATAGAATTAATGTAAAATGGCAGAGAGTGAATCAGTGATTGTCTGGAGCCAGAGAAGGAAAAGAATTGAATGGAAGGGGACACAAGGGAATTTTATGGGGTAATTGTTGTTTAGTTCCTAAGTTGCATCTGACTCTTTTGCAACCCAATGAACTGTATAGCTGCCATAAGATTTCCCAGGCAAGAATACTGGAGTGGGTTGCCATTTCCTTCTCCAGGGGATCTTCCCGACCCAGAAATGCTCTATATTTTGATTGAGATGGAGGGTAAACAACTGTATTCATTTGTTAGTACTCAGCAGATTGTACACATGTACATTTTATTGCCTGTAAATTATACCTCATTAAAGTTATTTTGATGAAGAGAGAAATACCATCATCCTTTGAGTGATGGAATTAAAGATAATTTTTCTTTTATCCTTATCCTCTGTTTCTAAATTCTCTACCATCATCTCCTCACTTTACTTTTCAAAAGTACATTGAAAAAGCTTCTCTCCATCTCTGAAGCCCCATTCAGCTCAGATGCTCTCTCTTTCAGAAGCCTTACCTGATGCCTCAGTTAGAATTAACTGCTCCCTCTTCTAGATCCCCTTTGCCCTCCTTGGGGCTACTGCTAAGCCATTTGCACTCTGCCTTGGGCAAGTGTTACTACTTGTGTAGTTGGCTGCTTGTCCTGTGGGCACCCAGTGGTAGGAGGGTTGAATTAGGACAGAGCCCCAAACATGGTGGACAGGTGTTCAATGTTCACCAAGTTAAACTGGGGTTTTCTGGGCCAGAAGGAAGTTTCTTATCAAGTTCAAGGGCTGCTGTCATCTATAGGTGCATCCACAGTTAAGTGGGGAGACTGACACAGAACCTGGGGCTTCAAATCAGTGTTCTGCTGGTTACTAGCCCAGTGACTTCCTTGGGCAAATCCCTTAACTCTCTGAACCTCTGTGTCCTTTCTACATAGTAGGAGTAATGCTCTCTCTGTTTGTTGTGAGGCCAAGTCAGTTCAGTTCAGTTCAGTTGCTCAGTCGTGTCCAACTCTTTATGACCCCATGAATTGCAGCACGCCAGGCCTCACTGTCCATCACCAACTCCCAGAGTTCACTCAAACTCACGTCCATCGAGTCGGTGATGCCATCCAGCCATCTCATCTTCCGTTGTCCCCTTCTCCTCCTGCCCCCAATCCCTCCCAGCATCAGGGTCTTTTCCAATGAGTCAGTTCTTCACATGAGGTGGCCAAAGTATTGGAGTTTCAGCCTCAGCATCAGTCCTTCCAAAGAACACCCAGGACTGGTCTCCTTTAGGATGGATTGATTGGATCTCCTTGCAGTCCAAGGGACTCACAAGAGTCTTCTCCAACACCACAGTTCAAAAGCATCAATTCTTCAGTGCTCAGCTTTCTTTACAGTCCAACTCTCACATCCATACAGGACCACTGGAAAAACCATAGCCTTGACTAGACGGACCTTTGTTGGCAAAGTAATGTCTCTGCTTTTGAATATGCTATCTAGATTGGTCATAACTTTCCTTCCAAGGAGTAAGCATCTTTTAATTTCATGGCTGCAGTCACCATCTGCAGTGATTTTGGAGCCCCCCCAAAATAAAGTCTGACACTGTTTCCACTGTTTCCCCATCTATTTCCCATGAAGTGATGGGACCAGATGCCATGATCTCAGTTTTCTGAATGTTGAGCTTTAAGCCAACTTTTTCACTCTCCTCTTTCACTTTCATCAAGAGGCTTTTTAGTTCCTCTTCACTTTCTGCCATAAGCATGGTGTCATCTGCATATCTGAGGTTATTGATATTTCTCCCAGCAGTCTTGATTCCAGCTTGTGTTTCCTCCAGCCCAGTGTTTCTCATGATGTACTCTGCATATAAATTAAATAAGCAGGGTGATAGTATACAGCCTTGACGTACTCCTTTTCCTATTTGGAACCAGTCTGTTGTTCCATGTCCAGTTCTAACTGTTGCTTCCTGACCTGTATACAGGTTTCTCAAGAGGCAGGTCAGGTGGTCTGGTATTCCCATCTCTTTCAGAATTTTCCAGTTTATTGTGAGCCACACAGTCAAAGGCTTTGGCATAGTCAATAAAGCAGAAATAGATGTTTTTCTGGAACTCTCTTGCTTTTTCGATGATCCAGTGGATGTTGGCAATTTGGTCTCTGGTTCCTCTGCCATTTCTAAAACCAGCTTGAACATTAGGAAGTTCACGGTTCACGTATTGCTGAAGCCTGGCTTGGAGAATTTTGAGCATTACCTTACTAGCGTATGAGATGAGTACAAATGTGCGGTAGTTTGAGAATTCTTTGGCATTGCCTTTCTTTGGGATTGGAATGAAAACTGACCTTTTCCAGTCCTGTGGCCACTGCTGAGTTTTCCAAATTTGCTGGCATGTTGAGTGCAGCACTTTCACAGCATCATCTTTCAGGATTTGAAAGAGCTCAACTGGAATTCCATCACCTCCACTAGCTTTGTTCGTAGTGATGCTTTCTAAGGCCCACTTGACTTCACATTCCAGGATGTCTGGCTCTAGGTGAGTGATCACACCATCGTGATTATCTTGGTCGTGAAGATCTTTTTTGTACAGTTCTTCTGTGTATTCTTGCCGTCTCTCCTTAATATCTTCTGCTTCTGTTAGGTCCATACGATTTCTGTCCTTTATTGAGCCCATCTTTGCATGAAATGTTCCCTTGGTATCTCTAATTTTCTTGAAGAGATCTCTACTGCTACTGCTAAGTCGCTTCAGTCGTGTCTGACTCTGGGCGACCCCATAGACAGTAGCCCACCAGGCTCCCCCGTCCCTGGGATTCTCCAGGCAAGAATACTGGAGTGGGTTACCATTTCTTTCTCCAATGCATGAAAGTGAAAAGTGAAAGTGAAGTCGCTCAGCAGTGTCCGACTCTTAGCGATCCCATGGACTGCAGCCTACCAGGCTCCTCCATCCATGGGATTTTCCAGGCAAGAGTACTTGAGTGGGGTGCCATTGCCTTCTCGGAAGAGATCTCTAGTCTTTCCCATTCTGTTGTTTTCCTCTATTTCTTTGCATTGATTGCTGAGGAAGGCTTTCTTATCTCTCCTTGCTATTCTTTGGAACTCTTCATTCAAATGGGAATATCTTTCCTTTTCTCCTTTGCTTTTCGCTTCTCTTCTTTTTACAGCTATTTGTAAGGCCTCCTCAGACAGCCATTTTGCTTTTTTGCATTTCTTTTCAAGTAGCACACAGTAAATGAGCAGTTAGCTCTGACTGCTGTTGTAATTGGGACTTCCCTGATAGCTCAGTGGTAAAGAATCTACCTGCAATGCAGGAGACTCAGGAGATGTGAGTTTGATCCCTGGGTCAGGAAGATCCACCAGAGGAGGCAATGGCAATCCACTTCAGTATTCTTGCCTGAAAAATTCCATGGACAGAGGAATCTGGCAGGCTACAGTCCATGGGGTTGCAAAAGCGCTGGGTGTGATTGAGCACACACACTACTGTAAATTATCATCATTCTAACAAATAATAATAATACCAAGAAAGGAGTCTGCCCAGATGGGAAGATACTTACTAAGAAATAGACCGGTAAATGGAGCAAAAATTTTCTTCCTAGGGAAAGACTATGGACTCTGATTAGTGGTTGCGCAACAACTTTTAAAAGCCCATCTAAAATTAATTTTTTCCCACATTAATGGTTTCTAAGAAAGTCAAAACCATTTCCCACAGAAGCAGACATCCCAAAAGGAGTTAGGATTTTGCTGGCTCTGTTCCTCATTCAGATATCAGGTGGCAGCCGGGGCTCAGCCTGGAGGAGGCTGGCTTTCTCGGGAGTGTTTGCTGGAGCTGGGCTGACACAGATCTGATAGAGGTTGTCAGACCTCCGAAGAACAATCGACTTTCTAAGCTGAGCCCCGTCTCTGAGCCATGCGGTGCTGCGTTACATTTGTAAATGCCAGCGCGCTGCTAAGCACGTCCCAGTGAATAGAAGTGTTTTGATGTTTTGTTTTTGGTCGGAGATTGAAATCCAGTGTCTTGGGACCCAGTGACTTCGGCTGACCTTCCCGCTACATGGACAGGGCTAAATTTCAACCCCTGGAGGCTTCTGCACACAAAACCTCATGCGTCGCAAGGGCAGGTGCAAGGAAACCCGGCGGAAATCTGAAATCTTCGCTGCTTCAGAGACCTGAGCTTGCTTCTGTCAGAGGAATTAAGTTTCACAAGCCCTTTTTTTTTTTTTTTAATGTAGAAAGCGTATCATTAGGCGAATCTGGACAGGGCGACTTATTAAAACTGCTGCCTGTAGCAGAGAGAAAGCTGTAAATGCCTAAGGACATTTAAGGACTGACGGGCTCAGTTTTATTTCCAATGACTTCTTTTTTTTTATTGTATTGGAGCATAGGTGATCTACAATGTTGTGTTAGTAGGTATACAGCAAAGTGAATCAGTTATATGTATATATGTGTCCACTCTTTTTTTAGAATCTTTTCCCATATAGCCCGTTACAGAGTATTGAGTAGAGTTCCCTGTGCTATACAGGGGGGTTTATTAGTTATCTATTTTACATGTAGTAGTGTGTATATGTCAAGCCCAATCTCCCCATTTATCCCTCCCTCACTGTATCTCCTAATAACCATAAGTTTGTTTTCTACATCTGTGACTCTATTTTTGTTTTGTAAATAAATTCATGTGTACTTTTTTTTTTTTAAGATTCCACATATAAGCAATATCATATGATATTTGTCTTTCTGCGTCGGAACTTACTTCACTCAGTATGACAATCTCCAGATCCAGCTTGGCCAGAGTAACGGGCTTCTAAATGAAGCTCTGATATGTCAGGTCTTGCTGACTCTGGAAAATGTGTTTTTCTTAAAACCTGTATTCTGGTTTTGAGACCAGGAAAGGTCTTTGGTTTATAATTTTTAATTGAGTGAGCACCTTTATAAAATATGTAACCTCTCCCACTTCTGAACTACCGTTGATATCTCTCTAACTCCTCCAGTCTTAGTTTTTGCATTATTTTGATCAATTATAGAGAAAATTTGCAGTCTCTTTCTACCTAACATTTTATTCAAGTTTTATGCGCTCACATTCATAATAGATAATTCTTTTTCATGATGCCATTCAGTTCTACTTTACTGAGTTGTTCCCCTGGGTTTGAGTATTTGGAGGTTTGTTGTGGTGGTGACTGTTTTAAATGGATTATTATCATCTTTAGTCATTGAATTTTTCTTTTCTTTTTATAAATACTTCCTTTAACTACATTAGAAAAGGTGGTCGGGGAGGTACTATGATATTTGCAAGGGCCCTCAGTCTTCCGCCCCCACCCTTTCCCCTTTCTTTAAAAATCTTAGACTCAACACACAGCTGCACGGTCTTCCTCAGCCCCTGCTCCAGTGTCTGGCAGCTCCCCTCCTGTGCTGCTGGCCTCGTGTAGCCCATAATCAGGGGGTGACTCATACTTTGGTTCTTCGAGCTTCTTGGGGCAAGGGTTTCCTGTAGGAGCCTGTGTCAACTGAACTCAGCTGGTGCCACAGAAGCTCTGGTCTTTTCTAAGAAGAAAAAAAGAATCCCATATGTTTACTTTGTTAAATAGCCAGTCTCTGGAAATTCATGCTACCTAAGTTTTTTGTGTGTTTATTTTTCTAGCAGGTGGTCACCTTATAGACGATGAGTTGTGGAGTAAAAGTCCTTCATGATACGGGACCTGGCACCTACAGTGTGGTGGTTCTTGTTACTTGGGGCTGCCAGGTCCTGATTAAAAGCACTCTATGCCCCCCACTGTCGTTTTGACGGGAAATATCCTTGGAGCGCCATAAAGTCCCACACACTGTTGCTCTCTTTCTGCCATCACCTCCTGCTTTGCTGGGCTCCATTCATACTGGCTTCTTCCTTCTCCTTTGAACACACCAATCATATTCCCTCTGATTGAGCTGCTCATCCTCCTGATCCATGCAAAGCTGACTCTCATCAGTCAGGGGTCAGCTTAGAGTCCCACTCTTCCGAGGGGTCTCCCCTGACCACCACTTTTAAAGGGGTTTTACTGACTCTTTAGTGTATGGTGGTGGTTTAGTCACTAAATCTTGTCTGACTCTTATGACCCCATGGACTGTAGCCTGCCAGGTTCCTCTGTCTGTGGGATTCTCCAGGCAAGAATCCTGGAGTGGGTTGCCATTTCCTTCTCCAGGGGATCTTCCAAATCCAGGAATTGAACCCAGGTCTCCTGCATTACAGGCAGATTTTTTACCAACTGAGCTATGAGGGAAGCTCCTTAAATTAGAGCAGAGATTTCTTCTTCTTCTTTTTTTTAAAATCACTATCTGATATTTTGTGTGTTGACTGTTTCTCCTACCAGTGGCTAAACCCCATGAAAGCAGGGGTTCTATCTGTCTGATTCTCTCAAATCCTAGAGCAGAGTCAGGCACACAGTAGGCACTCAATTAATATTTGTTGAATAGTGGAGTGGATCATTTGCTCAACAAACACAAAATGCTCCCAGGGAGACACTGTGGAATTCAAAACATTGGAGCCAGACACACAGTCAGTTCCCAATAAAAGTTGGTGCTGATGTGGCTATTTTGCAGATCAGTGGTCACTCAGGGAAACCAGACCCACTATCTTGGCATTATCTCTCTGGGAGTGGTAGGCACGGCTCTCTGACACTATTAAAATGTTTAAGACACAGTGCAGTGTACACCAGGAGTGCTTGTTACACGCATTCATTTGTTTGGCCAGCATAGTCAACAACTCTGATCTGAGATTGTATCTTGCTTGCAAGGTAACTGGTTAGCCTGCCACAGTTTCATGCTGGTGGAAGATAGGGAACTCATAGTCAGAGGCAAAGGATAGTCTATTACTCACAGCAGTAGCAGTAACCAATGTATTAGCATCATTAGGATGGTTCCCAAGTCCTGATTTTTCTAGGGTGACAGGAAGAGGGCCACATGACACTCGGTGCATTACAGGAGAGGAGCTCTGAGCTTAGGGAACATGATTCTTTTATACTGGACAGTCTGCATCTGCCCTTTGCTCTGGATAGAGACACGATCTCTCTCTTCCAAGTCTGTTCAGTATACAAATGGCTTTGAAAAGATAGTCTGGAACAGACTGAAGAGCAGTTAGTGCCTCTGTTCACCATGTGTAGAAATGCTTAAGACTCAATGGAGAATTGTCTCACAACAAGAAGCCTACTATGCCCTCAAATTTGTTGAATGAATGAATATTAGGTGTTGCTTGTGGCACTATGCAGTTGATTAAGACATGTTTTCTGTCATTAGGGGCTCATGCTTTCCTGCTGGAGAAATAAATGGTAGGGCAGTGCTCTGGTGAAGGGTGTACGCTCTGGGCTTAGGTGCATGAATTTAAGTCCTGCCCCTTCACTTACTGGTTTGGAAGCCCTGGCTTCAGACTCCTCATCTTTAAATTGGAAACAGTAAGGTTATTATGATTAGATAAGATGATGTGATGATAAAAAGCTTGGCTCAGTGTCTAACCAATGGTAAGCATCTAAGTAAGTGCTGGTTACTAGGTTGAACCACATGAAATCACCATTTCTGTAGTAAAAAATAACTGGCAATTTTATATGGTTCAACCTAATCACATATTCATCATTATTCATCTTTGGCTTGATTACAAATCATCACACAGAAATGCCTCTGACTGTGGGGGTCTGTGCTCTGGGTCAGGTGAGGCAAGCCTGGAACACAAAAGTATCTGGGAGAAAGAAATGGGCCTGGACCCAGATGTGGCTCCAAGCCCCACGTTCTCCCCTCATTAACCTCGTGACCTTGGGTGAACCACTTAACCTCTGAGCCCCTTACCTCATCTGTGCTACAGATACAATAATCCCTTCTACTTCACTGGACATTGTGAGGCTAATATCAGATGATGGATGCGAAATTGCTTGGTAAACTAGAAAGCACTGTAGTCAGGTCCTCATGCTTCAGATGAAGCCATTTTTAAAGGCAGTGAGATTTGTCTGGGCTTCAATCAGACAGCCACCAGGTAGAATTTAATATCCTTCCTAAGTCCTCTAATCACAGTTTTACATTTGAAGTATAGCATTGGCCTCCAAAATTATATTGCTTCATTAGCACCAAGTTACGCTAGTTAGGTTTGTATCTAAGACCTACAGTCTTGAAGAAAGGTAGGGACCATCTGGTGACCAAAGAAAGACCATCTCATCACAAAGGGTGATTGGTTTGCAGCTAAATCAGTCAATAGCTAACATTTATCAAGTCCTTTTAATGGGTGAGACATGTGTTTTCCCTCTTTCCGTGAAGAGTGAAGCCTTCATTGAAGACTTGGAAAATCCTGTGACATAGATATGTACTATCATTATATCCACTTTACAGATAAAGAGACAGGCAAAAAGAAGTTACCAATTAGGAACTAACAGACCTGGGCTGGTGGGTTACATTGCCTGAGCACCCTCAGTAATAGTCGGAAACACTCATTGTAAGTTGGCCCTGTAAGAGCGAGACCCTAGAGCCATCTTTCTGGGGTAGCCATAGCAGTTCCCAGCACTGCTGCTGTGCTTGCTGATAGAAATCCTGCCCCTCTCACAAGCAGCTAGGGAAAGCCAGGTTCTGCTGGGCACTTACAGGCCATTGGAATGGCTTCACACCCCATCTCTGCTATCAACCTGCCTGTACTCTGCTGAAGAAGTAAGGACTTTAGCTTTTACCTCCTCTCTTTTGCGGGGACTCTCTGCGATGAGAAGAGTGATGTTCACTTGGCTGGCTTTCTCAAGAACCTGTACTCTCTCTGGAAAGAGCTTGCTTCTAGCTCTACCTGGGACTAAAACAGTGGCTCAGAGACAATAGGCAGCATGCCTTAGTGGCAACGCCAGTTAGGGTAAGGATTGACTCCTAGAACAGGGACACAGTGATACCATGGCTTCAAGAACAAGTTCATTTCTCATTCATGCAACAGTCCAAGAAAAGCATCTCAGGTAGCCGGGTGGCTCTGCTTCACACAGTCGTTCAGAAAGTCAGGGTCCTCCAAGTTGCCCACTGTTCTCCAGGGCAGTGCTTCTCAAACTTCATGTAGTGAATAATTCTACATTTTCAATATATTTCAGATAAACATTTTTATATCAAATAATAAAAATGAATTACTAGAAAATGAAGGGGAAAAAACCTCCCAAAGACATACAAGATACAAACCTAAACTATTTTATTATTAGATAACAGACTCAAATTGCTATGCAAGTTACTAAATACACTTCCCCTCTGAACAATGGGTGATGTAGGAGACTGTTGTTCCATTTCCAATTATTTGGGAATTTGCAGTTTCAGAGAACATATTTAGTTCTTGAATTGGCTTACATTAACTTGAATTGGCTTAAATTATTGAAATTATTTTATGACCCAGAATATCTTGGTGAATAGTCTGTGCGTATTTGACAAGAATATCTGTTCTGCTATTGTTTGAGTGTGGATGGTGTTATTTTGTAAGTATAAATTAGGCCAAGTTGGTTAATAGTGTTGTTCAGATATACTATATCCTTACTGATTTTCTACTTTTTATATATTATACCGAGTGATGAGTGTTGAGTCTTTGTAGATTTGTGGATTTGTGTTTTTTCTTTTTTTCGAAGGTTCATTGTTGAGTGCTTACACATGTAGGATTGTTATATTTTCTTGGTGAATTGACCCCTTTATCATTAGATAGTGTCCCTCCTTATCCCTGGAAACATGTCTCGTCTGGAGCCTGTTTGTTGTTGTTTAGTCACTCTAAGTTTTGTCCAGCTCTCTTGCAATGCCACGGGCTGTATGTAGCTCACTAGGCTTCTCTGTCCATGGGATATTCTAGGCAAGAATACTGTAGTGGGTTGCCATTTCCTTCTCCATGGGATCTCCCTAAACTAGGGATCGAATTTTCGTCTCCTGCATTGGCAGGCATATTGTTCACCCCTGAGCCACCTGGGAAGCCGAAGTCTATTTAGTCTGATATTAATACAGCCACTGTAGTTTTCTTAAAAGTATTTACACGGCCTGTCTTTTTCCTTTCCATTCTTTTAAGCTATTTATATCTTTATCTTTGAAGTGGATTTCTTGTAGATAACCTACAGTTGGGTGACAGCCTTTGGATTTTAATGTAAGTTGTACTTAATATAATTATTTATGAGATTGGATTTAAATTCATCATCTTCCTAGTTGTTTTCTATTCATCTTATCTGTTCTTTGTTCCTTTTCCCCCACTTCTTTTGAATTAACTGAATGTTTTTTTTTTTTATTAGTCTATTATGCTTCTACTTTTGGCTTGTTACATGATTTTGTAAATTTTTGCAGTTTTCTCCTAGGGTTTACAAAGTATACTGTTAATGTAGCTGAATGTATCCTCAAAGAATATTTTACCACTTTATGTAAAGTGAAAGAGTCTTACAAGAGTGCAGTTGTCCCTTGAATAATTCAGGGGCTGGGATGCCCAGCCTCCATGCAGTGGAAAACCAGTGAATAACCTGAGAGTCAGCTCTACACATCTGCTGTCCCAAACCATAGATTCAACCGGCCACAGATTGTGTAGTATTGCAGTACATATTTAGTGGGGAAAAAAATCCACATATAAATGGATCTGCTCAGTTCAAACTTGGTATGTTCAAAAGTCAACTGTATTCCCATTGACCTCACCCATTCTTTGGGTTATTTTTCTTGTTTCTTTCTTTCTTTCTTTTTTTTGCCACGTGGCTTGCAGAATCTTAGTTCTCCTAACTAGGGATTGAACCTGTGTTCCCTGCAGTGGAAATGCAGAGTCCTAACCACTAGACCACCAGGGAATTCCCTGGGTTATTTTTCTTGGACATTTTACTTATGTTGTCAGTGCCACAGTACAGTATTACTCATTTTGTTTTATACAATTATCTTTTAAACTGATTTAAGATAAGTAAAAAAAAGAGTCTTTTACTTTCATTTTAACCATTTCCTTTTTTTTTTCATTTCTTTATGTAGATTCAGGTTTTCATTTGATATCATTTCTTGAATGCTCCATTCTGTGGTGGTTTTTCCTACTCCTTTTTTTCTCTTCATGTTTCAGTTTGGATATAGTCAGTTCATCTATCTTCAAGATCATGGAATCTTTAGAAATATCCAAGCTATTGATGAGTGTGCAATATCATGGGTAATTTTCTACCACTTCACTTTGATTTCTTAGAGTTATCATAGCTGAATTTCCCAAAATTTTTTTAAAGCATTGTGATAATTAAGTTTATATGTCAACTTGACTGGGCTAAGGGATGCCCAGAAAGCTGGTAAAACATTATTTCTGGAAGACATCTATGAAGTTGTCTCTGGAAGAGATTAGCATTTGAATCAGTAGACTGAGTAAAGATCTCCCTGAGGACCCGAATAAAACAGAAGGATGAGGAAGGTGGATTTCCTCTCTGCTTAAGTTGAGACAGCCATCTTCTAGGACATCAGTGCTCCTGGTTGGGGGCTTTCGACTCACACTGGGACTTAGATCATTGGCTGCCTGGTATTCTCAGGCTTTCAGATTTGGTCTGAATTACACCACTAGCTTTCCTGGTTCTTCAACTTGCAGCATGTCATAGGACTTCTCAGCCTCCATAACACTGTGAGCCAATTTCTGTAATAAATCTCCTCTTATACGTATACTTATATATCCCACTGGTTTTGTTTCTCTGGAAAACCCTGACTAACATAAGCATATTGTCCACAATTTCCACTAAATTCTTTACAGTATTCATCATAGTTATTTAAAACTTCCTATCTGAAAAGTCAACAGTTTGGGTACCTCTGGGCTGGTTTGTGTTAGAAACCAAAACAATATAATTGAAATCCCAACAGCCAGTTTTGGCATCCTGCCTTTAGAGTTGTCCCCATCCTGGCCACCAGTCCAGAGGCAAGCAGGTGAGCTCAGTACTGGAGCTGAGTGTCTGTCCTAAGCCATCCCAGGAAGTGACAGCTCCTACAGTTCTTGGCCAATGGCTGATGCAGGATATTGGTGGAAGTTGACCAGAGCACCTTCCAGAAGGCTCCAGCCTCCACCATTAGGCTCTTTGAAGGAGAACATGGGAACCTTGATTCCCTGCTTGGCCTAGATTGGAGCAACCCCAGAAGTATTTTCTAAGGAAGTCTAGGCTTTGATGAGATGGATGGGGCCTTTCTGGCCAACTGTGAATGGTGATTTTTCAGAAAAAGATGCCACCAGGCTCTTGGCCCTATTGATCTTACAAATTGAAATAGTGACACCCCAGGTCCTTGCCAGAAAACTCACCCCAAACCCTGAGATAGGCTTCCTCTATCTCAGTCAGGAAAAGGACTATTCCCCCGACTTCCTCTTGCCTCTAGGCAGGGCTGCTAGATCAGGTCATAAGGACTGTGCCCCATGCACAGCCCCTTTGGGAGGTGGGGGGTGGACAGGGGAAACTCCACTTACCTTGCTTTCTGCGCTTTGCACCAGGAGGATCGGAGGAATGAGCCCTTTTCCTCATGCAACCAACAGCCCCATATGGCAGCTGAGCCTTGCCTGTAACAATGATTAAGCTTACACTTGGATCAGGCTGGGCCCCAGAAAGCAAAGCTTGTGGTCCATGATGCTTTTTCTTAGTTGTATTCCATTTTTGTTCCAAGAGGAACAATATAAGAAGCAGTAGAAATGCTGGAACCAGATTGTCTGAGTTCAAATTCCACCTTCATGACTTACTTTCAGCGTGCTCTTAGAACAGTTATTTGACTTCTCTGTGCCTCAGAGATAATGCTCTGCAAAACAGAGATAATGATATTATTAACCTCATGGGTTATGAGAATTAAATCATTAATATGTGTAGTGTGCTTGCAGGGGCTTCCCTGGTGGCTCTGAAGGTAAAGAATCTGCCAGCAATGCAGGAGACTCAGGTTTGATTCCTGGGTCAGCAAGATCCCTTGGAGAAAGGAATGGTTAACCACTCAAGTATTCTTGCCTAGAGAATGTGCGTAGAATACACAATAAGTGCTGTGTAAGTGTTAGCTGGTATGATGGGGTTAATGATGATGATGTCATTGAGAATATTGCCCTGGACATCATGGGCCCCGTCCCCCTACTCACGCCTCCCACCCATTATAAGCCTTCTCCGAGGCATTTCTCTTAGGCTTCTGAGACTGGAGAAGGTTACGGTTATCTTGGACAACAACTTGTCCTTACCTTATGGACACTGAAATTCCTCTTTCCATCTTTGCTTTGGTGCTAAAATGAGCATTTTCAGGCAAACTTAATCATTTGTAGAGGACTTTTTGGGGATGGTGTTCATCGTTTCTGACCCAAATCCTTGAAGTCATCCTTAATTTCTCTGTTTCATACCCGAAAACAAATCCTGTTGTTTTCTTCTTAAAAGTTGTCCTGGTTCTGGACCACCCTTAACCCCTTCCACCACCATAAATCTTTCTTCAGGACTCTTATGCAGGTGCTTAGTTGGGTCTCTGCTTCCATCTTGGCCCCTAAACTCTGCTATCTCTATAACAAGAAGTGTGGCCTTAACAGTTATAAGCAAATTCACAACACTCCTCTTCTTTCAACCCTGCAATTAACTTGAGAAAAAAAAAAAAAATCATGGTTTGTACTACCCCTGCCTGTCTCCGTGTTTCCCAGGTGGCTCAGTGGTAAAGAGCCTGCCTGACAATTCAGGAGATGCCAGTGATGCAGGTTTGATCCCTGGGCTGGGAAGATCCCCTGGAGGAGGAAATGGCAACCCACTCCAGTGTTCTTGCCTGAAAATTCCCATGGACAGACGAGCCTGGTGAGCCACAAATCCATGGGGTCGTCGCAAAGACTTGGACATGACTGAGCATGCATGCATGCACCTATTTTGCCCCCCTCATGTCTTCTGCTGCATGTCAGCCTCCTCATTCCTCTACTACATGGTAGATAGCCAGAGTTTTCCCCTCTTGGCACCTTCTCCTTGGGATGCTTTCCTCCAGATACTATCAAGGCTTGTTCCTTCGCTCTGCATCTGAGCCTCTGCTCAAATGTCATCTCATCAAAAGCCTTTACATGGCTGTCTTTTCTAAGAGAACACCCTCCCTTCCACTGTAGCATTCCATATTCCTCTAATTTTAGGTTATTTTTCTTCTCAACATTTACCACCATCTGTCATAAGCTGATTTTTGTCTCTCCCCCATTAGTGTGTAAGTTTCTTTCTGGTGAGGGCTCTATCCTGGTTAGCCCAATGCCTAGAATGGTGCTCAACACACAGGGCTTGATAGAATCATTAAAGAAATGACAGGCTAAGTGAATGCTTCATTTCACCATGTCATCCCCATTGTCCCTGACCTGGTTTCTCCAAGACTTGGAGGAAGAGTGTAAAAATACACATTACACCAGGACAGAAGCAAAGAGATAAACCCAAGTAGAATAAATAAGCTTTTCTAAGTGCTAGGTGATTCCTCAGTGGAAGATTCTGTTGAGGAAGTGAATCGTGGCTGTCAGTGAGATGTTCTTTGCTCTATAATGATTACAATACTCTAGTAACCTCAGCTGCCTTCACAGTGCCAGTGGATGATGACAGAATTTGCTGAAGGACAAAAAGAGGCCCCTGGGCTGGGGATAAGCATTTTTAAATCACCTCCTTTCTTTTCTCCTATTTGGGAGCTACAAGCCATACTTACAGGCTTGCTTCCATGGGAGAAAGAACAGTATAAACTGGCAGGGGTGGAGGCTCCCTCCATCAATCGATGCTGTTAAAGATGTTTTCTTTAGATGGAAGTTGCTCTGGGCCCTGTGCCTGGAGTTGTGTGCCTATTTTGGCAACAACATTGGGAATACAGTTTGCTCTTCTTGGGGGTAGTGGTGTTTCGCATTTTCAGTGCTGGCTGTAGGCAGTTGTAGGAGACAAAGCTCCTACTGCAGCTGTTGGCTCCAGGATGCCTGGGATGTGTGGGATGTTTGTCTGCTGGTGGTTTTCTCAAGACTTTGGGACAATGATAATATACATCAGACAGAATGCAGAATCTTCCTCTAGCCCAGACACTTGCACCAACACCATGCTGAGCAGTCTCTGTAGGGGACCTGCCTTCTTGCAGACCCGGCCTGAGCCCCTCAGAAAGCTGGAGAGAAGCACTTCCACACATCCTATGCACGGGAGAGCAGAAAATCTGACGCAGACCATTTGTGTTTTTTGCTATAGGAAAATGCAAAGCTGGTAGAGTGAATTAATTCTGAGACAGACAATAGAGCAGGGACCTGGGCAGGGTTATTCAGGAGATGCAACTTTTTCCTGGGAGCTTTTAGCAGAAGCCACTCTCTTCCAAGCTCTCACAACTTCCAAAGCTTTTCTTGGAAGACTCTTTGTCTCTGTTCTGAGGGCAGTCAGACAGAGGAAGCATCCAACTTTCCAGAACCTTCCAAAAAGAAGCCTTTTTATCTGAAGTACATAGATGGACTTAGCAATGACTGCCGGGGACCCAGCATCTGACTCTGTAGGTCTAACTCATCAGGACCTGCGTGAGTAGGGTGACATTCCCACAAGGGGAAAATGCTATTAGTAGTCTTACTTCTGGACTCTGCTTCTATTCACGCCCTAAACAGATAAGATTTCTCTCATGCTATAGAATACTATTTTCCCAAACCCATTTCTACCACCTCTTTGTACATAATTATATTCATGAAAAGGGGCAATTCAATGAAAAAAAATGGTCTTAATATTAAGTGGGGTAACTTATGAGCTGGGGGAATAGGCAGCAACTACATTTTAGGGACCATCTTTGTAATCATCCATATTCTGAGATTTAAAACAAAAGCCGCTATTGGCCAGGGCTGTCAGCTAATTGTTAGACAACGGACGAACACACCGCAGCCAGAAAAATCCCCACTGAGTTTGGATGGCTGATTTCTCTGGCAGCAAATGAAAGCTTTGGCTGTCGCCCCTGGCTAGCCAAGCAAGCCAGGCCCGAGTCCGCTGCATGCTCTCCTCTGTGGACACTGTGGGCACAGTGTGCGTGTGTGCGTGTGTGGTGCAGACACTCTCACAATTTTAGGCAGCTGCACACCCATCCAGGGACACCACACCAGCATAATTCATCCCACACCTCCCAGCCAGAGTGATCCCAGCCTCAATGAACAACAATTTGGAGGCATTGTTTACAAATCAATTTCCCCCTCTAAATAGGCTGTTATAAGAGTGGACCCTTCTGCTTGCCCAGCCTGGGCCCACCTGTCACTGGGACTTCCTAGCCAGTGGTCACACCGTATTGATCTTTTTAATCCCCTTTCTTTGAAACACAGAGCCAGCTGATGTGGAGCTCCTCAAAAGAAAGACTCTCCCACCGCCCCTACCTCTACAGGTAGCTGCATATCCGGGGCTAATTCTCCACTAAAAAGTCTTAATTGGCTTACGGGGAGCCTGAAAGATCTCCCTTCTGTTTACAAAGTGAAAGGAAATGATGGATCTCAGATGCCCTACTCTCACTTTATCCATTTTTTTTTTTTTTTTTGTGGCAATCAGGTGCATTTTATTTTTAATTGTTTCGAAAAAGGACTGGACTTTGGAAGTTGGGTGGGGATAGTGTTTCACTTTAGTGGTGGAGCAGCCAGGGGAAGGGAAGAAAAGCCCCAGAGACACCAACCACAGGCAAGAAACTTGGTGACTTATTACCTTTTTTATTTAGCTTTTATTTACACGAAACATCTGCAGTACAAAAATGTAAACTTTGATATCTCATAATAATAGAATAAACTCTTTATGCACAAAAATACATTTTCATATGAATGAAGCATCTTGAATAAATTAAAGTACTCTCCAGCCCAGTGCCTGAATAGCTACGCAAGAGTCTCGGGTTCTTCCTAGAGCGAGCCTGCAGTGGTGGGGGTCGGGATCCATAATGCATGAAGCCTACTCCTTGTCTCTCCTTTTTAAGCCTTTTCATTGTATTGTCAGCCGGCTCAAACCGAATTTTCATGCTCGTTTTTCTTCATTAGAGTTCTACAAATTGTAAAATTGACTTTTCACCTCGTCTTCAGGGACTGATGTGTCCCTTTTCTAAATCACACTGAAGTGGTGGCTGGGGTCAGCTCTGAGCCAGCCACAAAGGAGGTTTTGTGGAGTACAGAAAGTGCAAAAGGAAAGGCCGTCTAGGGGCGGGCGGGAGGGGCCCTGGGGCTGAGGGCTGGAGAAACAGACCAAGGGGCAGCGCTGCGAGGGTGCAGCGACCTAACAAGCGGCTCAGGTATCCCCTACCCATTTAAAGCTCCCGTTTCCTCGGTCTGCCTGGACTGGGCGGCCGGAGACCGCAGCTGGGTCCCCATCTACTGTCCGTCTCCTGGGGGAGGGGGAAGGTAACGGTATTCAAAAGGGGCCCTAGTGGTAAGGGATGAAACGGGGAGTCGTGTGGAGCAAGTCTTTGGGCAGGCCGGGAAGGAGAAAAGAGGGTCGCCGGGGCCATAGGTGAAGTCTTCGGATGCGACGGGGCTACTGGGGTCAGAGAGTGGCGAGGCGGCAGCGGCGCAGGGGGAGGCGGCGGCACCGGAGGCCCAGGACTCCGCGTCGCTGGCGGGACTCGGGGGCCCGGGGAGGCAGGGTGCGCACTGTGGCGGCAGGAGGCGCTCGCGGGTACCGCCCCCGGGCAGCCCCTGGTCCGCCAGGCGCAGAGTCTCCGCCAGAGCCCAGATGTAGTTGTAGGCGAAGCGCAGCGTCTCAATCTTGGTGAGCTTGGTGTCGTCGGGGAAGGAGGGCAGCACGCTGCGCAGCGCATCCAGCGCCGCGTTCAAGTTGTGCATACGGTTTCGCTCGCGGTCGTTGGCCTTGACGCGTCGGCTCCTGCGCAGCGAGTGCAGCAGCGCCTCGGAGCGCACCCGTGCGCGGCCCCTGCGCCGCCGCCGCTCCTGCTCATCGTCCGGCGCGCGAGGAGTGTCGGGCGCCCCGGGAATCCCGGGTGCGCCCCTGCGGACCGTCACGGGCGGCCCCGTGGCGGACGCGGGCTGTTGGAACCTGGCACAGTCCTCCTCGTCGGTGAGGAAGCCGGACAGGTCGCTAGTGCTGCTGCTGCTGCTGCTGCTGCTGCTAGCGCAGTCGAGGTCCGAAAGGCAGGTCTCTAGAGTGGCTGGCATCGTGGCGTTGTGCAGGACCGATGGACAGTTAAGAGGGCGCTTAGAGGGCAGGAGTCCGGGCTAAGGGCAAGGCCGCCGGGACGCACTTACGTTCGGAACGGCCCGGGTCTACTCTGTGCTGGCTGCGGGCGCCAAGGGCTGGAAGGGCTCAGGGCGCACCGGAAACTTGGCCTCAACTCCTCGCCTCGCCTGCAGGGGCCACGCTCCTGCCTGTCTCCCGAGTGATCTCGCCGGCGATCAGATCAGCTCGTGTGAGTACCGAGTGTGGCACACGACTGGCCTCAGGACCCCTTAAGTACTCGGTGCAACAATGGGCGCCCCCCCTCCCTAGCCACCTCCGCCCCCGAGGCAGCCCCCTTGAATGGAGCTTGGCGGCAGGTCAGCCCCGTGCGGCGCCCGGGTATTTGCATAATTTATGCTCGCAGGGGGCCACCCCACCCCTCCCCCCTCCCGGAGCGTGCCCGTAATTACCGCGGGCCAATCGGCTGCGCCGTGCGGCCCCGAAGCTGTCTCCGGGCTAAGCTGGACTGGGCGGCTCCGGGCAGTGAAACGGAGGCGGGGGCAGCGGGCGATTAGCAGCCGAGGCACGCTCCTCCAGGGGCTGGCCAGGCGCCCCTCGCTGGGGTGGGCTGGGGAAGTGGGGCGCTGGCCGGAAAGTGTGGGCGGCGCACGAGTTGCAGAAATCTGGAGCCAGCTGGGACCCTGCGTTCGCTCCCTTTCAGGCTGCAGAGTGACTTCTTCGGGCTAGTGATTTAGCTTCACTTTCCCCATCTGTAAAGTGGGGCACGAGCGTACTCTGTGAAGGATGATGTGAGATGATGTTCTTGGAACACTTGGTAGAGCGGTTTTGTAACCGAGCGGCGCCCAAAGAATGGTTTCGAAATACAGGCGCCCTAGGAACCCAGGCAAAACCCTATTTAAGAAAACCAGAGAGTGCCTGAGTGTGGCTCAAAGGGCAGAGGGCAGAGATAGGCACCTCTGATCTGTCCAGGTTGGTGAACCGGAGAATGACTCTATTGACCTTCACCCAGGGCAGTATGGGGCGCACTCGTGGGGGAGCAATGAGAAAAGTAAAGGAATGGATGGTTTTCCCAAGTTGGGTGGCGTCTTGGCCCCCGCCCCCGTCCTCCCAATCCCCCAACTACCCTCCACACCACCTCCCCAACACTGTCTGAAGACTCAGAGTAACAGACGCATGCGGATCCCCTTGCCTCCAAGGAGCCCTCGCTGCCTCCCGGACCTCCCACCTTCACCCTTCTTTGTGCTATAACTTCTGGAAGGGTGTTTCCAGCCTCTGAGGCCCCCTCAGATTCCCAGTCAGGGAGGCTTCCACATGGCCTCAGCACCATCCTGATGACACCTCTAGGCCCCTGTATTTCCTTGAGACTGCTGTAATTATTTCCTTGAGACTAGGGGCTTTTAGAGTGGAGAAGGAAATGGCAACCCACTCCAGTGTTCTTGCCTGGAGAATCCCAGGGACGGGGGAGCCTGGTGGGCTGTCATCTCTGGGGTCGCACAGAGTCGGACACGACTGAAGTGACTTAGCAGCAGGGGCTTTTAGAACAACAGAGGTTTATTCTCTCACAGCTTAGGCGCCCCGAAGTCTGAAATTAAGGCATCAGCTGGGTTGACTTGTTTTGCGGCCCCGAGGGAGAATCACTCAGAGCTTTGGGTGACTCCTGGCAACCCTTGGCATTTCTTGGCTTCTGTTTGCACCACTTCAGGTTATGCGTTTTGTCCTATCCTTCTGTGTTTTCTATCTAAGGTCATATCTCTATCCAGGATGATTTCTCCTTGAAATCTTTACCTTAATTCCAGCTGCAAAGACCTTTATTCCAAATAGGTTCACATTCTTAGGTTCTAGGCTGACATATCTTTTGTTGTTGTTCAGTTGCTAAGTCGTATCCGATCCTTTGTGACCCCATGGACTGCAGCACACCAGGCTTCCCTGTCCTTCACTAGCTCCCAGAATTTGTTCAAACTGACGTCCACTGAGTCGGTGAGGCCATCCAATCATCTCATCCGCTGTTGCCCCCTTCTCCTCCTGCCCTCAATCTTTTGGAGAGCCACTATTCAACATACTACAGTTTCTTTTTCAAATTCCTAGAAGAGAGAATCTGGTAAATGGGACAGAATAATTAGAGTGGCCGTTGGCATTTCTTGACTGCCTTGCACCTGAAGATCCTTCCTATTGAGGAATTTGAACGCATGAGCACCTCTCTTCCTGGCAATTAGGGTGGGACCATGTGACTTAATGTGCATTGGTGGCTTCTCAGGTGGCTCAGGTGATAAAGAATCCACCTGCCAATGCAGGAGACACAGGTTCAATCCCTGGGTTACGAAGATCCCCTGGAAGGGGACATGACAACCCGCTCCAGTATTCTTGCCTGGGAAATCCCATGGACAGAGGATCCTGGCGGGCTACAGTCTGTGGGGTCGAAAAGAGTTGGACACGACTGAGCACACATGCACGCACCAAACCAGTGTTCAAGGCTCACTCACCTGCTTATCCTGGAGGCTTATTTTATGTGACTTAACTGGGCTAATTTCATGCCCCACTTGGAACTTAGGCTCTGAGCTGGTGACAGTTCAGAGTACACCTGTATTGTAGCAGCAGCTTGGAAGAGCAGTGGCCAGTGGTGGCAGAGATGGCCAGGAACCAGTGGGTGTTCTGACCTAGCTTGTCCCTGAACCTTTTTAGCTGTGGTTCTGCACCTGTCACCCCACCCCCATTTTCCAAGTCTGGTTCTCCAGTCTTCCCATTGATTGTATGAGAAACCTCATTGCAGACCTTTTCACAGTAGGGCTCTTTTGCTTGAATTGGTCAAGTGTGATGTCTGTGGTTTGCTAAATAAAGCACCAAGTTAAATGCTAAAGTTGCCAAAGCGTAGAGACTGAGGCAACCCATATACCATATTGCTTGCCTGTTCTGGGCCAAGCACTGTGCTAGACACTGGGGTGAGGGGGAGGGAAACCTGGCTGATGGGGGGCCAGGGGGTCTGAGTCTCATAAGCCTAGGGTTCAGTGTTGGCAGAAACCTTGGAGTTTATTCATTGATCTGCTGTACTGTGCACGTGGGAAACTGGGGCAGCAGATGGGGAGGTCTTATCGCCATGGATCCCAGGGAATCTGGTCGAGTTTGGACCAAATTCATAGGTCTTTTCAGCCCCCATTCCATGTTTTTCCACTGCAATTAATCAGTAAATACTCAATAAGCACCTACTGCATGCTGCCCGCATGGTGCCAGGTGCTCTATGGAGAGTCTGGCAGAGTTGTAGTCTTGGGGCAGAGGAGACATGGCCACAGAAAGGTGGCCTGCCACTGAGTGAGAGAAGTATGGAAGCCCACCAGTGGAACAGATCTGAAGAAGGGAAGGGGGTGGTCAGGGAAGGCTTCCTGGCAGAGAGGGACTTGAGAAGGCCTTGAAAGGTAGATGGGATGTGAGCAATTTAGGTAGAAAGGAGGGGTAAGGATGGCTGTGGCAGCTGCTCTGAGTGGGGCTTCTTTGGGGGCCTAGTGGATTAGGATAGGGGGCAGTTGCCATGGGCCTTGAATGGCCTTGGTGACCTTTCTTCTTCCTTTCTGTCTCCTTTCCTACTGCTTCTCTCCAAGCAGGGTTGTCACAGTTGTTCCAGTGGTTTACTGCACAAGGGCATCCAGGGCAAGTCAGGGCTACCGTCTAGCTTCTCCAGCACCTGCTAAGCCATGCACCCTGGTGTGGGGCTGCATCTGCCCAGGAAGTATGCTTTTCACAAGTGCACAAAGCCATGAGCCAGCAGTGGTGCTGTGCTCTCTCCCACCTTTGTCCCCCGACCTCTGCTGGAGCCTTACGGAGCTGACCAGAAAGGCATTTGAGCCTTGCCGGACACTCCTTCCTGGACATTAGTGCCTGTCCCTTGTGTTTTGAATAAGTGCATCTGAGGCTTGGGGGCCCCTACAAGTGACTCACTGAGGATGGAGCTGAATCCAGGGAAGGGGAGAATGAGATGGTTGCTTCGGCTCAGACCTGTTCTCTGTGAGGCTCAGGGCTTTGTGCTTGAGGACAAAACAGCTGGGCCCCAATAGGAGGATATATATATATATCCTTGCTGGAGGTGATAAACATTTCTCCCACCCCCATAATTCCTTGGAGCCTAGTACAGAGCACATCTGTAGAAGCCCTCATTCCCAGAGCACAATAGAATGTGATGTGGGCGTGTAATAAATCCAACCAAAGCAGGCACTGAGGTGGTGAGGGCCGAGCCAGGACTTTCTGGCTGCCTGATGTGTGAGCCATTCAGCTGCCATTGTGTGTAGAGGGTACAGATGTTCCAAGGGACTGGACTAAGCCAGAGTTTCTCACGTTGTGGTCACATGAGGTGGTAGTAATGACAGGGGGCCCCACCCCAGAGGCCCAGAATCATAATCTCTGGAAATCTGGACCACATGCTGAAGTCATTGTTGACTTCTACCTTAAGGCTCTGTTTGCCCCTCATATTGGAACAGATATTTTGCATACCTGTTCAAGGCAGTTCTGAAGTCTGACTCGAGACCACTGTGGAACTAGAGGGGAGATGATTTCAATTTCTTCTTGAGAGGACCTTTCTGATGTCAACACACTGAAAGGAACCAGCTTTCTGGAGAGGACATAGAGGTTCTCAGGGTTGAGCAAGTCATTTGATGCTTCCAGAATTTTTGAGATTCGAGTATACACACTTATATGGGACTTCCCTGGTGGCTCTGCCAGTAAAGAATCTGCCTGCAACTCGGGAGACCTGGGTTCAATTTCTGGGTCGGGAAGATCCCCTGGAAAAGGGAATGGTTACCTACTCCAGTACTCTTGCCTGGAGAATCCCATAGACAGGGGAGCCTAGATGGCTATAGTCCATGGGGTCGCAAAAGAGTCTGACATGACCAAGCAACTAACAAACACTTTCACTTTCACACACTAATACATGTGTGTGTGTGTGTGTGTGTGAAGAAAGGGAAAAATAGGAGAAAATAGTGGCAAATTATAAATGTTTGTATCTAATAGATTAGTGTGATCAGTACATAAAAATACAAAGGAGTCTGTACTGTTTCCAAGACCAGTTCCTGGATTTTAAATGAACATAAAATTATAGTGCCTGGTGGCTCAGGTGGTAAAGAATCTGCCTGCAATGCAGGAAACCTGGGTTCGATCCCTGGGTTGGGAAGATCCCCTAGAGGAGGGCATGGCAAGCCACTCTCTAGGCAAGCCATTCATGTCTAGAGAATCCCCATGGACAGAGGAGCCTGGCAGGGTACAGTCCATGGGGTCACAAAGAGTCGGACATGACTGAGCGACTAAGCACAGCACAGAACATAGGGATGAAGATTCAGGAATGGATTGGATTTAAATTTGTGGTTGGCACCTTCTTCCTCCAGTCGCTGTCAGCGTCTCAGTGACCATGTGTCGACTTTGACTGCAGTGAGTACCCACAGCCTTCAAGCACTTTTGAGATTAGGAGGCTGAGCCAGATGTTCCGCTTGCCATCCTCCCTTTCAGGTGTCCTAAACATGTGAGCTGAGGTTGAGCAAACTGTCTTTTAGAGATGCTGTGATAGGAATGAGACTGAGGGGTTAGTGTCCTGTAACTACAAGTGCTGGGATGGTGCTCTCCATGTGCTGGAGCAGGGAAGGGCACCATCCCATTTTGCATTTTTCCTCTAAGTTATTTTCACTGAGATTTATCATTCCCCATCCTGACACTTACTTGGAACTGAATGTTGTGAGGATACAGGCAGAGTTCTTTTCTCACAGTTCACCTGAGCTCTCAGGGGCAGTTATGTTAGGAGAGGCCAGTGGTGCTGGCACCTAAGGAAGCCACTTTTCCCTCCAGGTTTGGGCGAGGGGCTGTGCACAGCACTGACTTTCTAAGGCCCCTGGGCAATGCTGATGTCTGCAGGCATGGCCTGGATGGCAAGATTTGCACAAAGAAAAGTTGTGGAAGAGGGCCACCTTTTCTGAACAAAATTGCTTAATTTCCACCATCCTCTTCTTGTGGAGCTACCTGAGCGGGGGTGGTGGTGGGGGATAGCATTGGTTTCATGGGTGGCATTTTGGAAAGAGAACGTGGTAATCTTTTTAGAAAAAAGGATGAGAAAGTGCAGCTACTCAAGAGGATGGATGAAGGATGATGTGGGCCCCAGAGGTGCGCAGTGTTCCTTTCAGTCGGTTAAATACACCCGCAGATATGCGTTTCTATCTGAGAGAAGCAGGGTGGGGCTGGGGGAATGGAAAGGAGAAACAATTCCCTATTTTCTTTACTGATGACCCATGACAGTTGTGGAAGAGGGGGCAAAAGGGAGGGGGAAACGAGGCAGGAGGGGGAAACAGAGGGGTCTTTCAGTGACAGAGCAAGGAAAATGGCAAATTATCCATGGTTTCCAGAAATCTGTGGAGGCCTCCTCGGCCCCTGCCCTGCTAAATACAGTGCCGGCTGTATGCATTTCCCACCTCAAAGATGTCTGCTTGAATATTCTGTGGCATTGTGTGCCAATGTGTTTGGTTGTGTACAGTCTGCCTACATGTGGGATGAATCTTGGCCTCCAAGAAAAGTCCTGGTACAAATCTACTCTCTTCTGGTCTTGTGGAAGAAATGCTCTCCAAAGACACTCTGGGAAACTCTGGAGCCACGTAACTTCTTTCCATAAGAATTTTTCAAATTTTAAGAAGTTAGTTCTCAAGCCTGTATGTGTGGGGCAAGGGGACAATACGTGCTTGGGGTGGCCCCAGGTTTGAAATGCGTTTTTTTTTTTTTTCTAGTTTGGGTCAGTCTTGGGTGAACAATGTCCTTTTTGTGCCCAGAGTAGAGTGGGGGAGGCGAAGGGGGTGTGCACACTTATGCAGGGAGGGCCCACAAGGGTGGAGGCCCTTAAATGAAGAGGGAGCAGGCAGGCAGAAGGTGCTTACCCCCAACCCCTCCTCAGCTGTGAGGCCTGCAATCATTTTCACATCAGCTGCTTGAGGCTACCAGTCAACCCAGAACCTCCTTCAAAGCCTCTAAGTTTTGCTTTTGTAGATTTTTTGAAGTCACATCTTCTGGACTCAGATACACACACACACACACACACACACACACACACACTCACACACACCATAGCCCCTGCTGTTGTGTCACTAGATTTAGCTCCCCAAATCCAGGCTGCACCTGCCACAGGATACTGCTGAAGCCAGAGTTAATTTCACTAAGCAGTTTCATTTTCTTCTGCTTCATGTTTTTGAATTCTTAAGAACGTCTTCAGTTGAGATTACAAATATCTCACAAGATGCTTGTGAGTCAAGTGTGGGAAAACTGTGATGTGTGAGTGTATTTTCTTTGGTGTGTACAAAAGAGGTCGCAGTGAAATTCACCCTAATGGAATTTAACTATTGAGTTAAGGAGAGAATTCAGAAATAAACAGAGAATGGAGAAATAGCTGAAGTGTTTCCTTTTTGCTTCTCTCTATTTAAGTACTTGGCTAACATAAACTCACGTTGGGTTCGAACACAAATGCATTTTGTTTGTAGTAATTAAAATGTTTTAATGAGACAACCATAAAATCCACCATTAATTATTTTATTTCAAACACTTCTGCCTTCTTTTGAACCAGGTCTATTTAGAAATAGTTTAGAGAGTAGCCTGCAGTTTTATTCTTTCCTCTGCATTATACACAGGAGTGGAGAAGTCATTTATAAATAATTACACAATGTTTTGGGTCTTTGGGCTTGTATAATATATCAAAGCGATTAGTACACTTATTGTTCCATTGTAAATGCTTTTTCTCTCCTTTCAGTTTCACTTGCCTTGTCTTCTAGCTAAACCTTTTTCTGGAAATCTTTTGTCTTCTTCATTCTTTTTGCTTGTTACAGTCCAGGAGCATTCTTCTTATTCAAACACTCTCAGCAGGGGCAAAGAAAGCGACTTCGGCCGCATCTTAAGTTTTACCATAACTTTCTGGCATTATCTTTTCTTCCAGTTTTCCCAGACTACCTAGGGGCAATGAAGAATTATAACATACATGAATTATTGGTACTCCCCTCGAGTTAAAGGGGGGAAGAAAGTGCCTCATTTTCTATGCCCCCAAGGGCCTGAGCGAGCGGGCGGCGGCTGAACAATGTATCGATCGCTTTGCATCTCTTTGGGACGCCGGCCCTTCCCGGCGCCCCCATCCTTGCCGCCGCCGCCGCGGGTCTGCTCCCGCCCCGGACGGCTGGCCTTCCTCGATTTCTTTCACAGAGCCACAAATAAAGATTGCGTGGCTGGAAGAAGCGGATTTTCTCCGCGCCAGGGACTCTGTCGCCGCGTCCTCCCACCGCGTGGGGCTAAGGTGCAGGGCAGTGCGGGGGCGCGCGGGGACTGGGCGCGTGCGCGCGGCTACTCGCGCGGGAGGCTCCGGGGCGGCCGGCTTCCGGCTTCCCGCCAGGCCCGCTTGCCTCCAGAGCCGCGTGAGGGGATTAGGGCCGCACGAGAGGCGACTGCGCCGCGGCTGCCGGCCACGTGAGGAGAGACGCGTCTTCAAAGGTCCCCACCCAACTAATCCTTGTCATCCAGCAGGCCCGCTGCGCCGCGCCAAGCCCCGCGCCTCGCCCCGGGGCTGGCTCGCGGCCCCAAGACGACCACCTGTCCCCTCCTCAGGCCACTCCGGAGACCCCGGCCAGGTCGGGGCCGTTCCCCCGCCACCACCGCGCCTGCGCAGCCGCGGGGCCCCGCGGTCCACTTAGGACCCTTCAGATGCTGTTCTGGAAAATAAGGACGAAGTCGGGGAAATAGGTGTTGGCAGTAAAATAGAGGGGACAAGAAGACAAATGATAAAAGACGGGTCCAAGAAAAAAATACGGGCGAAGAAAAGCCGCGGGAGAGCTCCAGCTCTCCCCGCCGGGGCGTCTTCCAGGCGGGAGGGCCTTCTGTCACTCGCCCCCCACCCCCGCCCCGCCGGCCCCCGGCCCGAGAACGCGTCGCAATCTGTCAGGCCCGCGGCCCCGTTTCCATATGAAGGGCGCGCCGGCGCCTTGGGAGCGCTGAATGGCCGCTCGCGGTCGGGCGGGCGCGCACGCCCCCGGCCCGGGCTGGATTTGGCCGCATTTGCATAGCAGGTGCTGATGCTTGTCCATTCTTACTTAAAGAAGTTTTAATATGGGATAAATTACCAGGAATTAGGAGCAGGCGTGGGCGGGAATAAAGGAACCGTGTCGCCCGTCTTCTTCCCGCTGCCTGGTGCGGGGAAGAAAAGAAATAGTCAGTGAGATTCCACTTTAAAAAGTGTCTCCTCAACGAGCCACAACCCCCACTCCCCGGAAAGGGGCCGGGAGAAAACAGGAGGGAACTTTCAGCAATTTGATTTTAGAATCTGTTCGGCAGCGGGTAAAGCAATAATCCCAGGGATAGTAATACGATTATCGCGCAGAGATCTTTGAGTCAGAAAGTCTAGTCGAGTTTAAAATGTTAATCCTGACCCTAATCCGCCCGGTTGGTTGGCGGTGTGGAAGTGCTATACCACGAGAGTTTGTTTTCTTCCCCTACGCTTAGAGAAGGGCTTCCCAGGTGGCGCTAGCGGTAAAGAACCCGCCTGCCAATGCAGAAGATGTAAGAGGCACAGGTTCGATCCCTGGGTTGGGAAGATCCCCTGGCGGAGGGCATGGCAGCCCACTCCAGTATTCTTGCCAGGAGAATCCCATGGACAGAGGAGCCTGGTGGGCTACAGTCCATAGGATCGCAATGAGTTGGGCATGACTGAAACGACTTAGGATGCTTAAAGAAACATTAAAGAAACATCAGGCAAGACCCACCTCAGCCCATTGGCTCTGAGCACCAGGCACCAGCCAGGAAGCTTCCTCTGAGCAGGGTTGCTGAGCCCCCTCTCCTCTTGGGGAACCAGGTCCATGTGGCTGTACCAGCCTCTGGGGTTCATTCCATCTGTTTGGAATCTTGAAAAGACTTGGAGCAAAGTGGAGTTTGGAAGAAACTGGATTTTGAAGAAGAGACATGATTGGAGTGGGCTCACGCACTTGGTCCTGACTCTCAGCCTACTCGAAGCCAGACCCAAAGGTATCCTCTACAGAGGGACAGCCTGGTTTTCATGTGTTCAGGGTCTCAGGGACTGGAGAGGGAATGGCTGCCTCAGACACCAGCCTGCCAGGTTGCAGGGCTGCTTGTCATATTCAAAGGAGAAGTGTCTGAAGTCTGGGGCCCTTGAGGTGTCCAGATACCTGGAGGGGGGGTGGTTGGGGACTGAAAAGGGGCCACGGTGAAGATACTGCTGCCCCCATGCGCTCCCCACCAAAATGCTGTCAGACTTAGCATCAGAGGTGCTGCCAGACAACATGTGGACAACTGGCTGCCTTCTCCCTGAGGAGCCAGGTGCTCATCTTCTTTGCCCTCCGACTGAGGAGCTTCATTCCTTCCCTCCCAGTCCCACACATGGTTTTTCAGAGCTCAGCCTCCTCTGATCTCCGGTGGTTTCTTTATTTTTTTGCCCAGGTCGACCGTGCTTTGGGACAGGATCACACCTGGATGGTGTAGGCAGGCCTCTGGCTTGCCCCAAGCACTTCCCAACATGCCTGCTTTTCCCGGAAGAAAGTGTGAGGTGCCCAAATGGACCATATGGTTTGGAGGGAGCGCCTTGGAGCCCACAGACAATGGGGAAGTGAGAGGCCCAGGTCAGTGGCGGAGCTCGCGCGGCTGCAAACCTCTCTTTCAGTCTAATGAAGCTGTTGTCTGGGGGTAATGATGCAAATGCCCTGGCCCTTTCTCGCTGCGATAGTCTAGAACGTGATTTGTCATACAATCTGAATCTTTGGGAGGACTTTAGACAGAACCTCCCCCAAAGATGGAGATGAGCCATATGTGCACTTTGCATCTGAAGTGGGGGTGGGGGCGGCGGGAGGGAGGCCACTGCCCACGCCAACTTTCCGGAAGGACAGTGCTCTGACAGCCTGGAGGATCCGGTCCCTGTCCCAGTGAGCCCAGGGCTGCCTGACCCCAGGAGGCTCCTGATTGGGTGAAGCACTGTAGTATCTAAAGCAGGTTAGCAGTGTGTGTTGGAAAAAAAAGGTGGAGGATCTGGATAGTTTGAATGAGGGGGTCATTGTTTGCCTCATTCCTTCTCCCCATGCTTCCCGGTGAGGATGGAGGAGGGGCCATTCTGGATGGAATCCTCACTTAATAACAATGCTTAGATTTCACTAGGCTGAGTGCTCTAACTGATGCTAATTGGGAGATGAAACTTCAAAGAATATCTCTGAGACAGAAATAGTAGAGAAACAGGGACCAGGTGTGGGTAGATACAAACCAAAGTGAGAAAGACAAGCTGGAAAAGTGTGAAAACCAGCTCCTACTGTGAGTGTTCTTGAAGGAGAAAGCAGGGGTTACTCCTCATTGCACCTCTGGCTCGGACATGGTGGGGCCGCCCAGAGTCTGGGCACAGAAATACATTACTCACAATCAGTCTCAGTGAAGTGGATTGCTGTGGGATGCATCGATCTAATAGCCTTGTTTTGTTACATGCATTAGAGAAGCACCAGTGGCCCAACATGGCTCTGATAATAGCAGTGACAATGAGGGGGGTGGGGGGTGGACGGTGGATCTATGGAATGAAGTCTGCCCGAGAGAAAAAGAGAGCAGGGGAAGCAAAGATGAGCTGTGTGCACGCAACAGCCCTTCCTCACCTTTCCGGGAGTGGGGAGTGGGGAGTTGGGTTGCAAACTTCTTTGGGATTATTCCACCTTTTGTAACCCGAGAGCTGGTTCACAAAACAAGTTGGCACCACAGCCCCAGACTCTGCTTGTGGCTCAGCTCCTGAGCTGGTGGAGGGCTTGCTGGCTGGGTAGCTGTTCATGCATTCTGCAGCAGTGTAACCTTAGGAGATAAAGTAGGGTGGGGTGGGAAATGGAGGTGTCATAATCCGAGGCGGAGAGGTCCCTAATTACCCTGCTGGCTGTGGGGGTCAGGACAGATCAAAATCCTGGTTACACCTTTGCCACCCATCCCTCCATGGCCACAGGTAAGGTCATAGGCAAGCTGTGCCAAAGCCCTGGCTACATGATCCTCTTTCTGCTCCCTCAGACGCCCCTAGCCTCCTCTCCCGGCTTGGAGGGCCCGGGGGCGGGGGGTTAACGCGCTGAAAACACCAGCTCTCAAAGCCCAAGCCACAAGCTGCTCACCGCAACACCTGTTACCACCTAGAGGTGTGTCCTGGAGTGGGATCTGGGAAGTAGGGTGGGGGTGGGGACCCTGGGAACCCAGCAGGACTGGATTTTTTGCTTATTTGAGTGCTGTGCAGAAAACATTTAGAATAAAATGGGAGTCTTTCTGAAACATCCCAATCTCCTTTCTTGCTTTAACGAATATGCGCCTGATGCCATTTGCATAGTGCAGGAAATGACCAGGGCCAAGGTGCTCAGTACCAGTCCCTCTACTTCTGAATCCATCATCATCCATATGAATATAAATAATATTTGTGAACAGTTTCTGTGGGAGGACACTGAGCTGCACTCTCAATATGATTTTATTACAAGTCTGTGAGCTGTATATTTTTTATCTGCCCTTTAAACATGAAGAGACTGAAGCTTAAGGAGTTTAAGACGCATGCTCAGGGTTGTGGTGTTGGCAGGCAGCAGACTAGAATGGGATCCAGGGCTATCTGGCTTCAGTGCCTGTGATGTTGACCACTCATCGTCCTCCTTCTGTCCTTTTCTGTGAACACCCACTCTGTGGTCAGCTCCAACTGGGGCCTGGGGACATGGAATGGAAACCACAGCCCTGCTCTGTGGGCGAGGGTGGCTGTTGCAGGTGTGGAGGAGGGGGAGGGGCCCCGTGGGAGAACTTCTGTTCCTGTCTGCTGGTGGATTGCTCTCGTGGGGACGGGCTGTGAACATGGCACACAAGGGACACTTGGGCTTTGACACTGGCCTCTGTTTTTGTTTTCCTGGTGAAAGTTGAGAAGTCTGGGTTCTCTGTGCTACCTTAAGAAAATCCTTCTCCTCTCTAGCCTCACCTTCTGCATCTCAAAAAGGGATGACAGAGCGGGAGGTGAAGGGTTTCAGGTGTCCCCAGGGGCTTGCAGGCCAGTGGGAGAGCTCCAGTATTGCCCTTTCCTGAGGCTGTGGGGAGTTACCTGGTTGTGTGACATCAAACGATCTCCTCTCCTTTCTGGTCTCCCTGTCCGTAGGTACACAGAGATTATGAGGGACCAGAGAGCTGAGCTTTGCTGTAGAGCTGAAATTAGTGGCCTCTCTCAGTGGTGGAGTCTTGTTCTGCTTGGTGCAGAATTTGCGGTCCTAGAGTTTGTGATCTGTTCTGGGCTTCTTGTCACCATGTCCCCAAGGATCTCAGCGTATCCTGGGCACCAAGAGACCCTCAGTTACTTATTTTCCTTAGCTCAGTAGTTGTCCATTCATCCATTGCTGTGATTCATGGGGTCGCAAAGAGTCGGACACGACTGAGCGATTGATCTGATCTGATCTGATGAGGTTGGTTAAAAAGATCACATAACTTCCCTGCCTAAAAACCCTTCAAAGGGTTCCCACTGCACTTAAATAAAATGCTCCTGTCTTTTAATTGTATCCCTGGTCAACAAGGCTCTGAGTCATCTGCCCTCTGCTGACCCAGGGGTATCTCAGCCTCACCGCTAGTTCCCTCTCTCCTTCTCCCTCTGTGTTCCAGCACCACTGTCTTCATTTAGCACTTTTAATGCCCATCAGGGCTTTACAGTACTGTGCCTTCTGCCTGGAGGCACTCCCCCTGTGCTTTCTCCTTCTCAGAGGAGGACCTGCTGATGATCCTAGCCAAAGCTACCCTCCCTGGCCCAGATGTCACTCTTCATCACATCGCTTTGTCTCTGACATGAATCTGCGGGTAGCTTGCATATTTGTGTGTTTGTTCTTCCTTGTCCATCCCTCTGGTTAACTGAAAATTCCATGTAGTGGCAGTGCCCTGTCTTAGCTTATTAATTCCATCTCTCAATGTCTAGAGCAGGGTTTGCCACGTGAGAGGTGCTCAGTGTGTTTTGTGGTTGAATGTGGACGCTGATTTGAATGTATTTTAAAGTATGAAGTGTGTGCCCTGCTCTTGTGTATGTATCCAGCTTCCCAGCTCCAGGAAAGTCTGGGCTGAAGACACAATGAATCATGTGTGAGTGGTTTAGCTCTGCATAGTGCCAGGTGGTGTGCTTCTAAGGGGAGGGTGTCTAAGGTGGATCTCTAGGCGTGGGGACATTGTCTGACTTGATTGGACAGAGCACATTTCTGACTTGGGTCTAACTCCCATAGGATGGTTTCGTGTCATGCCGAACTCCACAGGACTCTCTGAATCACACCTTTTGTGCCAGAGGAGACCTCTGCACCTGCTGGAGTTGGAGATGTCTCTTCCTTTTATGAAAGAGCTGTGCAACGTGCTTCTCTAAGCAGTGGACATGGGCGGGCTTTCCAGTCCCAGGCAGAGAATGGACATCCCCGTAGTGCTCATGAGGGGTGGGGAAAAGAAGGAGCTTCTTAAAGCAGAGTGACGGCTGAGTTGTTGCTGAGGACAAGGCACACTTATGTGGATGACCACCAGCAGGAAGAGACCGGGGACTGGTTCTAGGGAAAGCCGTTTGCAGTATAGCAGAGGCCAGAAGCGTACCTCCATGGTTCACAGGAAATGACCTGTGGTGATAAGTTTAGGGTGGGAATATGAGGGACCTGCCCTCCTCTCAAGCTCTCAGCTTGCCCCTCTCAGTTGCTCCCTCCCTTCCCTTAAGTCCTGACTCTGCCCACTGAGTACTGTCAGGGGTCCAGCTGGGCTGGATGTGGGAGGAGACCCTATTCCTGCCCTTAAAGAGCTGCTAGTCTGCCTGGAAACCAGAAACATGCAAAGCAGCTGGAGTCAGAATCTGAATGCGACTCTGCCCGAATGCTCTCACCCGCTTAGCCAGTCACCTACTAGTCATTTATGGAGTGCCTCACAGGTGCGGGGGTCACTGTGTGGAGTGCGGGGAAACCCAAGGAAACCCAACAGAGTTGGGTTTCTGCCCTTCTGGAATTTACTTTCTAACAGGAAAACAGATCTCAGCCACAAAAATGAATAAACATCTAAGATCACAGCATCTTTGGTGGTGGTAGTGGGTTAGTCACTTAGTCGTGTCCAGCTTTTTGCGACCCCACAGGCTGTAGTCTGCCAGGCTCCTTTGTCCATGGGGTTTCCCAGGCAAGAATACTGGAGTGACTTGCCATTTCCTCCTCCAGGGGATCTTCCCAACCCAGGGATTGAACCCATATCTCCTGCTTGGCAGGCGTGTCCTTTACCACTGAGCCACCAGGGAAGCCCTGCGACAGTTATAATAAGGGTTAAATGAACAGGGTACCATTGTGGGGAAAAACAGGAGAAACATACTCAAGCTGAGTTGGCAGGGGTCTCTGCGGAGATGATGTGGAAGCTAAGACTTAAAGGACGAGAAGGAGCCAGCCATGGACAGAGCTGCAGGGAGACCGTTCCAGGCAGAGGCCCTAGCGAGTGCTGACTTGGGGGCAGGAATGAGCTTGTATTGTGTGAAGAACGGATGGAGACCAGGGTAGGTTAAGAAAGGCTTCAGGAGTGAGGGGCAAACTGTGGACAAACAACATATGTCTACACAGCCTGACTAAGAACGGACATCTACTGGTTGCTCACAGGGAGCCTAGCCCTGTGCTTTTGTCGCACCTGATTGAATCTTCATGCCATCTGAATACTCCTAATCTCGGAGAGGAGGCAGTGGAAGTCAGTTGCCCCAGGCTGTGGAGCAAGTCAGCGGTGGGATCCGCTTTTGAACATAAGTCTGATTATTGATCATAACCTCGAAGTGATTCTGTCTCCCAGTGCACAGGAAAACAGTGCAGACTGCACAAACCCGCGACTTGGAAAAGGACAGAAAAAGGAGAAACCAGAGAAAGCTGTAGTCATGGCTTTAGGATGTTGGGAGGATCATGTAGAGAGATGTGTGGATAATCATGTGATGGAAAAACGATTATTAAAGCTCTACTGCAGCTTAGGGAGTTGTTTATTCTTTGATGAACAGGGCTTCTGTAGAGCCCTTTAGCAGTCTAACGGTGGAAAGCAGCGCCACCTGTTGGTGGAAAAGGGTGATGGCTGTAAAACAACTCGAGAACACTTGGATCCGTCCCTGATGAAGTGTTTCTTGGTCTGGTGGGTGAGGATGTGGTGAGAGGAGTGGGTCCAGGGCTGGAGGGAGTGCAGGAGAACTCAAAGGCACAGCTCTGCCTCCGGAATAGAGAGGGCTGGGTTGGAAGGTTGGGCTCTCCACTCTGTATTCCTCATGGGCACCAGAGGATCTCAGAAAATAGAAAGGCGATGTGGAAAAAGTGAGAGATCTTGAATGGCTCAAGAAGCTCGGAAAGGCTCCAGCAAAGAGGCAAAACCTGAGCAAGCACGTATTTGTGCATAACTGTGAAATGATGTAAGCTTTTCTCTGCAGTATTGTTTGAAATATGAAAGTTGTGTCCCACGTGCCCATCAGTAGGGGGTTGGTAAATAAAGTATGTTGCATGCATATGACAGAATGCCACACAGCAGTGAGAAAGTGGTGAGCAGCTCTTTATGCACCAAAATGGGAAAGTCCCCAAGATGTATTGAGAGAGAAAAAGCAAATAATAGCAAAAACTAAGGCATAGAACAGTGTGCACAGTATGCCATGGTTTATGTAAAAAGGAGAGGGGATATAAAATAAATATTCATCTTGCTCATCTGAGCCAAAGGAAACTCTGGAACACATATGAAGGTAGTGCTTTAGTTGCTAAGTTGTGTCTGACTCTTGCGACCCCATGGACTATAGCCTGTCAGGCTCCTCTGTCCTTGGGATTTCCCAGGTAAGAATACTGGAGAGGATTGCCATTTCCTTCTCCAGGGGATCTTCCCAAACCAGGGATTGAACCTGGGTCTCCTACATTGCAGGAAGATTCTTTACTGACTGAGCCACCAAGGAAGCCCAGAACATGTACGGGAGACTACTAATATTAACATAGTGGCTGTCTGAGTGAATGGGTGAGAGTGAGAGGAACGGGAGTGAGATCATTCATCTCATATCTTCTTATTTTTTTGAATTTTAAATTAAGTGTATAAATCCCATATTCAGGTTGATGGTTTTAAAAAGGAAACTTACAAATGAAAACTGAGATGAAATTCTGATCCCTTTGTAGCTTGGCACTGCTTCTCCCCCACTGGGTCTTTGCCTCCTTGGGTCCAGAACTGGTAAGCCCTGTGGGCCACATGCAGCCTGGAGGTCTTTTATCCACTGAATTGGAAACTTGTAAACTTTATATGTGTGGAATAACTTGTCCCTCGAAGCATTATTGTTAGACTTTGTTCATCCATGTTTTCTGATTCCCATGAGATTCACAAAGTTGCAAGCATAAGCTTTTTGTGCTTTACTGTAATTAGTGATGAGTCCAGGTAGCTGTTCATTTGGTTAGTTTCAGATATTGACTGAGCTCCTATGAAGTTTTTGTGCTAGTCTGATCCCTGAAAGTATCGCCAAGAAGCCTTGGCCCCAGGTTTTGCCCTTGGAGGGCTCACCATCTAATGAGATCAGGCTGTGACCAGGACCATGGTGGAGGAGAGCAGAGGATCAGTGGGTGTCCCTGACTTGAGGGAATCACTCTAATCTGCCTGGCAGAACTGGGAAGGCTTCAGGGAGGAGGGAGCACTTAAATGGAAACTCAGACCATGAGTGTTGAGCAAATGCACCTCCAGCATCAAGAACCAAGAAGAAATGGCTGAGTTTGTTTTTAGTGCTCAGAGTAAGCATTTTTTTTTTTTTTGGTGATGCATGTACTAAGGGGTACCAAGATGTGTGTGTTATTTTTCAAGGACTCTACATTCATTTAAAAAGAGAAAGATGTGCCTTTTGTTTATTTCTTGTAGTTTCTGTTAAAATTAGTGTAAGAAACCATTTTCTCTGCACCCAGGTCACATAAAAGCAGTTGTTGCTTCCAGTTTTATGGTGGGAGCAGGAGGAGGTCAGGGAAAGCCCCTGTCTTCCTGTCTGCAGCCTGCCCCCTCAGCTCTAGTGGATCTGACTTACTACACTGTGGGGCTGGATGAGACTGGGGCCAGGGCCTCGGTCATCGGGGAATGCCACTTCCTGTTGTTGCACAGGGTACTCCTAGACTGCTGTCCCCCTGGCCCCTGATGAGGCCTCATAACTAGGCTGTGTTCCCTGTGTGACCACAGTTGACCTGTCTGAAATAAGAAGTCTGGACAAGGTGATCTGTTGGAGGCCTTCTGGAACTCAGCCCCTACAACCACGATGCCAAACTCAGGGGGAAGTTCACGTCATTTCCCAGGGGATGGGCTCCAGTATGTTCAGGTGGGCATGGCCTCCCTCCACTTTTCTGGCACAATAAAGGTGTCTCTTTCTAAGCCCCAATCAGAGGCAGTGTGATTCCATGAAAGCATATTCAGGAAGAGAGCTGAGGACAGATTTGGATTTAAGCTGAGATCCTTCCCCTTTCTGGGCGTCTCTTCCTGTCTAATGATAGGAGGCCATTGGATCAGGCCTGTCCCAGCTCCAACTTTGCCAGGACGATCCCTTGTCCCTCAGTGGCAGACATGGAATCTGGGCCCTCTAGGCCAGCCTCTCCCTTCTGCCTCCCACATGTGCTTTCTCAAACATGTTGTGGGAGTGAATTGGAGCTGTGAGTGCCAGTGGTCCATGAGAGCCTCTTACTCAGGCAGTGCTCCACAGAGAGGACCTTGGGACCAGTGCACAGAGGAGTCCTTTGGCCCAGCCTCCCATTAGAGATGGGCTGCCATTTAAATTTGAATGTTGTCCCCAGTGAGTTTATGAGACAGGAGGTAGATGGGCCCCTCCAGGGTGAGCAACAGGGGTTTGTTCCTTGTGGACAAAAATTACAAAATATCAATAGCAGGACAATTGAGAGAGGAGGCTGGGCCCGTCCCAGAAAAGAGATAAGAGACAATATATTTCTCATTCTCCAAGTCAAGGAGACCTTACTGACTAGAAAGCTCCTTGGAGATCAAAAGGGGAGTTATGCTAAACTACCCATAGATCTTTTCACTGGAATCCATCTTGGCTGATGGGAGGATCCTGAGATATGCCAAACGCCAAGTCAGAACCAGCCAAATCAAAATGATTGGACAAAGGAAACCTGGAGGAAATGCCCCAGATAGGTGATTTAAACTACCACAAGGGAGTGACTCTTTCTTGGAGTCCACTCTTGTTTCTATCCACACGTACTCTTTTCTTTTTTCCTCCTAATAAGTACTTTACTTGCTTCACTACTTTCCATCTTTGTGGAAATTCTTTTCAGCGAAGCCAAAGGACCAGGCCCTTGTCACTGATCACTGGTCTAGCGGCTAGGATTTGGTGCTCTCACCACCATGACCGGACCTCAGTCTCTGGTGGGGACCTGAAGCCCTGCAGAGGCTACCCAAGATCGTTTATAATCACAAGCAACTGGCTGAAGAGAAGACAGGTAGCACACAACTTTGAATTTATCTTTGTTTCTAGATCACAGCATATTATAGTATGAATTAATGTTTTTAAAAGTCTGCCCAAAATTGTATGGGTCATGTGGAAAAGCTTCATTAAGTATTGTGGCAGAGGTTCAGAACATTCATTTATTAAATATAGAACGGAGATGCTATAGCATTCTGTTTGGTATTTTGTCTTGTTGAGGGCCTCAGTGGGTGGATGCAGCCTTCTCTGAGGGCCTCCAAGGGCTCCTTCCTGAATAGCAGAGGAGCTTTTAGGAGTTGATGTGCAACCATGATCCTGGGTTAAACCAGTCAGTCCTAAAGGAAATCAACCCTGAATATTCATTGGAAGGACTGATGCTGAAGCTGAAGCTCCAATGTTTTGGCCATCTGATGAGAAGAGCCAATTCATTGGAAAAGACCCTGATGGTGGGAAAGATTGAAGCCAAAAGAAGAGGACGGAAGAGGATGAGATAGTTAGATAGGATCACCGATTCAATGGACATGAATTTGAGCAAACTCCAGGAGATAGTGAAGGACAGGGAAGCTTGGTGTACTGCAGTCCACGGGGTCACAGAGTCAGACACGACTGAGCGACTGAACAACAATAGCAACCAGGTCCTGGATGGGACCTGGCCTAATTTTTGCAGGATGACTCTTCTTCTGTAGGCATAGTGATGAAAAGGAGTGAGGAAGGAGGGGTGAAGGTGTGAAAAGTGCTGGATGAATTTGTGAATGAAGTCTGTGGAGCATTTGCCAGCCTTGGGATCACTTAGAAATCCTTTGCCACCTCCAGAGAGTTGTCTGAGCAACCACAAGGTGGTGCTCTTTGTCCACCTCCGGAAGGCATCTGCTCCCTCTTGGAAGGCTTTTCCAGACTGGGAAGTGTGGAGGTGGGTGCAAAGGACTTGCAAGGAAAAGCGCCCAGAGGGCAGCTCCACAGTTCCTTCAAAGGGATTCCAGGGTCTCTGCCTTGAAGGAAATTCCCTTCTTGGCACCCAGACAAGCCACTTTCTGCTCTAATAAGTTAGTGATGTTTTTATCCCATCACAGTCCAGGGCTGTGAAGCTCAGAGAGGTTTCAGGTTCCCAGAGCCAGCCTGGGGCAGAGCCCAACAACTCCAAGTCCACGTCTTTCCCTGATGTACATCCTATCCTGTATCGAGGGGACTTAGTATTGTCCCCAGTAGGTTGCTGCACTGAATTATTCCAGGAGGCATCTCTCCTTAGCAGTTGATGCTCCCTGAAACCATGGACTATGGCAGCCATTTACTGTCCCCCAAAATAGAGAGTTCTAGAAAACCAAATATATAAAGCATTATTGTTTTAAAAAACTCGCTCCTTTTAAAAAATATAATATATATGCAGAGGAATTAAAGTCAAACAATATGAAAGGGAAAGAAAGTCTCTAATGAAGTTTTCTAATGAATAAGTTTTCTAATGGAAAGAAAGTCTCCGTCTGTTGGCCCCAAGTGTCCAACATCCTTCTCTGGAGGTAGCCATTATTACCAGTTCCTTGGGGGCTTTTCTGGAAATATACATATGTACTTTTGCATGGAACAGAATTTATTTTGGGGGGCTCCAAAATCACTGCAGATGGTGAGTGCAGCCATGAAATTAAAAGACACTTGCTCCTTGGAAGAAAAGCTATGACCAACCTAAACAGCATATTAAAAAGCAGAGACATTACTTTGCTGACAAAAGTCCATCTATGCTATGGTTTTTCCAGTAGTCATGTATGGATGTGAGAGTTGGACCATAAACAAAGCTGAGCACTGAAGAATTGATGCTTTTGAACTGTGGTTTTGGGGAAGACTCTTGAGAGTCCCTTGGACTGCAAAGAGATCCAATCAGTCCATCCTAAAGGAAATCAGTCCTGAATATTCGTTGGAAGGACTGATGCTGAAGCTGAAACTCCAATACTTTGGCCACCTGATGCGAAGAACTGACTCATTAGAAAAGACCCTGATGCTGGGAAAGATTGAAGGCAGGAGGAGAAGGGGACGACAGAGGACGAGATGGTTGAATGGCATCACTGACTGGATGAACATGAGTTTGAGCAAGCTCTGGGAGTTGGTGATGGACAGGGAAGCCTGGTGTGCTGCAGTCCATGGGGTCGAAAAGAGTCAGACACGACTGAATGACTGAACTGAACTGTGAGCTCTAGAGCATGGGCTCAGTAGTTGCAGAGCTTGGGCTTAGGTGCCCCATAGCATGTGGAATCTTCCTGGAGTAGAGATAGAACCCATGTCTCCTTCATTTGCAGGTGGATTCTTAACCACTGGAGCATGAGGGAAGTCCGGGAAGCATTTTTAAAGCCAATGTGAGGGAGAGGAGTCCAGGGTATATAATTAACTCATGCACTCAGGTCTCGAGGCTATGTACTCATGGTCCTCAAATAGTTAATTTAATCCATTTGGTGGGAGTTTTAGCATCTGTACTACAGCTCTGGAGATGGGCATCAGATATGACTACCTAGATACTTCAGAGAAGAACTAAAGCAGAGGATTTTGGGGGAAGGATCTGTCCCAAGGGAGCCCCATAGCTTCCTGCGTGCTCAATTGCTCAGTTGTGTCCTACTCTTTGTGACCCTATGGACTGTAGCCCACCAGGCTCCTCTGTCAATGAAATTTCCCGGTTAAGAATCCTGGAGTGGGTTGCCATTTCCTACTCCAGGGGATCTTTCCAGGCCAAGGATCAAACCCACATCTCCTGCACTGGCAGATGAATTGTTTACTGCTGAGCCACCTTGGAAGCCCAAGGCCCATAGGGTCCTGGTCAATTACATTTTTAATTGCCCCATTTCAGTGATCATCCACTTAAGGAGTGCTGATCAGATATTTTGTAGGATACCATAAGTGGGCTTAAAATTTTTTTTTTAGTTTATATTGAAGTATAGTTGATTTACAATGTTATGTTAGTTTTAGGTGTACAGCAAAGTGATTCATTTATATGTACACATGTATCTATTCTTTTTCAAACAAGAATGGGAGTTTTTGATGACACTGTTATGTAAACTCTTCTCTCAAATGGCTGAACCACTGCAAAGATCCCAGGATCCTTGAGCAGGGCTTTTGTGTGCAATTGGTTGGCTGGTGGAAGTGATAAAGGAGAGAGAGTTGAAGCACTACTTTGGGGAGAGAGGTCAGAGGACATTTATTTGGGAACAGCCTGTTTGGATGGTTCAGTGAGAAAAAAGCCTCTTGAAGAGAAGGAGCAAAATCTCCCACGTCAGCACCACAATCTATCCTATGGGTCTGTAGATCTTCTCTGCTGAGCACAGGGTTTGGAGAGGGGCAGGGTGGTAGGAGACTGAGGTAGAAAGAACTCAGGCTGGAGTCTGACAAGGTGGGCTCAGCTCCAGCTTTGTCACTTGCTGACTGCACAGTTCTTTACAGTCTCCAAGCTCCAGGTTCACATCTGCAGGGTGGGGATAAGCTTTCCTCTTCTCCAGGAAGCATGAGGATTTGCTGGAATCCTCAGGTGGAAACCCTCACATTTTAGCTGCTGTGGAAGGGATGGTTTTGATGATGATGACCGGCCCAGAGAGGAATTGGGAACCCGGAGAATGCATGAAGCCTTTGCCCTTAGAAGCTGTTTAGTCTTTGTGGAGATGGAAAGAGCCACTTTCCTACCTGGGAGAGGGTATTTAGAGAACCCAGGAGCCTAAAACTGCCTTGGCTTTTCTTTCAGGATAAATATGCTATTTTAGGACAAGTAAATTAAATCAAAGCTTCCATTGAGTGTCTTCTTCAGAAACCTGCCTGGCACCTTATTTTGGAGGAATGCAGTTAAGGCTTGTTTGTGAAACTATTGGATTGGCTGAAAAGTTCATTTGGGTTTTTCCGTTAAGATGTTGTGGAGAAATACTTGAATGAAATTTTTGGCCAACCTGGTACAATGCATGTATTTCTTTGTATTTAGAAACATGTATTTAACAATCTATATCTATCTCTATTTTTTTTCCTGAATATATTGAGCTTTTTCAAAAATGAAGGTTTCAAGATTCTGAAAACCATGCCGATTCTACCAGAATGGGGTAGAAAATGGGGACCGCCCAACTCATGAAAATCTTCCACCGACCATTGCTGAACTCGCAGGAATAATGTAGTGATGTGGAGGAGAAAAGGGATCCAATGTTTCTTCCGGGGATTAAAAGTGAGTCCAAAATTGCAAGAACTTGGAGAAAAAGGCTCTTGTTGAGTTTCCCTTTGAATAACCGAGGCGCTTTCTCTCTGAGCACTAAGTGTTGAGAGGCAGCATCCTTACTGCCTAGAAACCCAACAAAGACTGGCTTGGTGGCTGCTTTGAGGTTTCTGTTCCATGTAGAATTTTAACCATGAAAAGATACAAAGATTGGTTTCTTCTGAGTCCTTAACTGAACACCACAAAGGGGGACAATTAGTGGGGAGCTGGGCTGCTGTCTCCCACCAGCTATGCTGCTGCCATTCGGAATCTTGGACCCCACACTCCAGAGCCATGTGGGGTGCACCACCCCAGTCTTTCTCCATCTTCAGGGTTTGGAAATGTGCCATAGACTTAGCTGTGGAGTGTGGTGGGTGTGGAGTGTGGTGGGCTCCAGAGAGGCCATGAGTTGTGGATTAGAGAGAGTGGGTTGCTGTTTAGTTTTGTAACCACTTAAAAAAAAAAGTGGTTGTGTCATCTTTACTTGCTGGAGGTCCTAATTTGTAAAATGGGATGAAAATTCCTGGATTGAAGGCCTGCTGTTAGGGTAAGCTGAGATAACTGTAGATAGTGTTGGCTCAGGGTAAGGAGGTAATCGGCTTCCTTTGTGGCTCAGGTGGTAAAATATCCACCTGCAATGTGGGAGATCTGGGTTTGATCCCTGGGTTGGGAAGATACCCTGGAGAAGGGAAAGGCTACCCTCTCCAGTATTCTGGCCTGGAGAATTCCATGGACGGTTTAGTTCATGGAGTCATGAAATCAGATTGATTATATTCTTTGCAGCCAAAGATGGAGAGGCTCTATACAGTCAGCAAAAACAAGACCAGGAGCTGACGGTGGCTCAGATCATGAGCTCCTTATTGCCAAATTCAGACTTAAATGGAAGAAAGTAGGGAAAACCACTAGACCATTCAGGTATGACCTAAATGAAATCCTTTACAATTATACAGGGGAAGTGACAAATAGATTTAAGGGATTAGATCTGATAGACAGAGTGCCTGAGGAACTATGGACAGAGGTTCATAACATTGTACAGGAGGCAGGGATCAAGACCATCCCCCAGAAAAAGAAATGAAAAAAGGCAAAATGGCTATCTGAGGAAGCCTTACAAATAGCTGTGAACAGAAGAGAAGTGAAAGGCAAAGGAGAAAAGGAAAGATATACTCATTTTAATGCAGAGTTCCAAAGAATAGCAAGGAGAGATAAGAAAGCCTTCCTCAGTGATCAATGCAAAGAAAGAGAGGAAAACAACAGAATGGGAAAGACTAGCGATCTCTTCAAGAAAATTAGAGATACCAAGGGACATTTCATGCAAAGATGGGCACAATAAAGGACAGAAATGGTATGGACCTAACAGAAGGTGGCAAGAATACACAGAAGAACTGTACAAAAAAGATCTTCATGCACCAGATAATTATGATGGTGTCATCACCATCCTAGAGCCAGATAACTGGAATGTGAAGTCAAGTGGGCCTTAGAAAGCATCACTATGAACAAAGCTAGTGGAGGTGATGGAATTCCAGCTGAGTTTTTTCAAATCCTAAAAGATGAAGCTATGAAAGTGATGCACTCAATATGCCAGCAAATTTGGAAAACTCAGCAGTGGCCACAGGATTGGAAAAGGTCAGTTTTCATTCCAATCCCAAAGAAAGGAAATGCCAAAGAATGTTCAAACTACCACACAATTGCACTCATCTCACACACTAGTAAAGTAATGCTCAAAATTCTCCAAGCCAGGCTTTAATAGTACGTGAACTGTGAACTTCCAGATGTTCAAGCTAGATTTAGAAAAGGCAGAGGAACCAGAGATCAAATTGTCAACATCCATTGGATCACTGAAAAAGCAAGAGAGTTCCAGAAAAATATCTACTTCTGCTTTATCGATTATGCCAAAGCCTTTGATTGTGTGGACCACAGCAAACTGTAGAAAATTGTTAAAGAGATGGGAATACCAGACCACCTGACCTGCCTCTTGAGAAACCTGTATGCAGGTCAGGAAGCAACAGTTAGAACTGGACGTGGAATGGCGGACTGGTTCCAAATCGGGAAAGGAGTACGTCAAGGCTGTATATTGTCACCCTGCTTGTTTAATTTATGTGCAAAGTACATCATGAGAAACACTGGGCTGGATGAAGCACAGCTGGAATCAAGATTGCTGGGAGAAATATCAATAACCTCAGATATGGAGATGACACCACCCTTATGGCAGAAAGCGAAGAAGAGCCTCTTGATGAAAGTGAAAGAGGAAAGTGAAAAAGTTGTTTTAAAGCTCAACATTCATAAAACTAAGATCATGGCATCTGGTCCCATCACTTCATGAGACATAGATGGGGAAACAGTGGAAACAGTGAGAGACTTTATTTTCTTTGACTTTAAAATCACTATAGATGGTGACTGCAGCCATGAAATGAAAAGACGCTTCCTCCTTGGAAGAAAAGTTATGGCCAACCTAGACAGCATATTAAAAAGCAGAGACATTACTTTGCCAACAAAGGTTTGTCTAGTCAAAACTATGGTTTTTCCAGTAGTCATGTATGGATGTAAGAGCTGGACCATAAAGAAAGCTGAGCACTGAAGAATTGATGCTTTTGAACTGTTGTGTTGGGGAAGACTCTTGAGAGTCCCTTGGACTGCAAGGAGATCCAACCAGTCCATCCTAAAGGAAATCAGTCCTGAATATTCGTTGGAAGGACTGATGCTGAAGCTGAAACTCTTAATACTTTGGCCACCTGATGCGAAGAACTGACTCATTTGAAAAGACCTTGATTCTGGGAAAGATTGAAGGCAGGAGGAGAAAGGGAGGACAGAGGATGAGATGGTTGGATGGCATCAGCGACTCAATGTACATGAGTTTGAGTAAACTCAAGGAGTTGGTGATGGACAGGGAGGCCTGGTGTGCTGCAGTCCATGTGGTTGCAAAGAGTTGGACATGACTGAGTGACTGAACTGAAGTGAACTGAAAGATGTAATAATGGTAACCATTTACAGAGTACTGTTATTCTCTCCATTCTAGGCTTTATGGCACAGATACTCTGTCTGACTTTCGAAGCTCGTCAGACCATTCCCAGCTCTATATCTTCTGCTTTGACTGAATAGGTGTCCATGATGTCTCCTGTTTATCTTCCTGGTACCCACAGGGATAAGGGACCATATCCCTGACTGGAATGTGTGTACGTTCAGTCACATCTGACTCTTTGCAACCCCCCAGTTTATAGCCCGTCAGGTTCTTCTGTCCATGGGATTTCCATGCAAGAATACTGGGGTGGGTTGCCATTTCCTTTCCCAGAGGATCTTCTGACCCAGGGACTGAACTCAAGTCTCCTGCATTGGCAGGCAGATTCTTTACCACAGAGTCTCAGGGGAAGCCAAGCCTTAGATTGCTCACCTTTAAAAGAGTTTGCAAAACAGTTCCTAACAGTTTAAATTGTTTTAGGATTAAATTATATGAAGTATGTATAGGGCTTCCCAGGTGTGCAGTGGCAGAGAATCTGCCTGGCAAGCAGAAGACTTGAGTTTGATCCCTGGATCGGGAAGATCCCCCAGAGAATACTGGCAACCCACTCCAGTATTCTTGCCTGGGGAATCCCATGGAGAGAGGAGCCTGGCAGATTACAGTCCATGGGTTTGCAAAGAGTCAAACACAACCTAACAACCAAACAACAATGACAAACAAACATGTCTAATGCATAGCCCATAATAAGAATTGAATAAATTATTGTTGGTCTTCAATGAATGTTTGAGTAAATGTTTCTGTAGTCAGCATATGAGTAGCTTGCCTGTCTACACGTATTTAGTGAAATTAATGTACCATAGCATTCTCAATTGTATCCTAACCTTTTGAGTTTGCTTTCCTTTTTAGTTCTTTATTTTCACCTATAGTAAATAAAGTTGCAGTGAACATCTCCATGCAAGTATTGATTTCCTTGAATGGAATTCTTAAGACAGAATCCTAGGAATGAGATTATTGGTTTACAGGGCTTATTCAGCATTTCCAGAGGATGTTTCCATTTGGCCACATAGGCTACAAAGAGAAATTTAACAATACAAAATACTCAGAAAATGTATATTGTCCTAAGCAATTCTTTTTGATCTTTTGATGGATGTCTTGCTTCCATTTAACTTCTCATTTTAGCTAGGTTGAAAATCCATGGCTTTAAAATTTTTATGATATGTAATTATTTCAGTTTTTTTTTATTCTGTAGAGCTATTATGCATAGTTATTTGTTTTTAAAAGGCTTATTGCTTATAACAATTAATGTAGCCGTTATCTATTTTATGCAACTAGACCTTGGGTTTTTTTCCCCCTTTCTGCCTTTATTAGTGTGTTATGTCCCTTATAAACGGGACAGAGAATTGACTCTAACTAGATTAAGCAAAACCAGAATAAGCTGGCTCTTGTAATCAGGAAAGAAGGGCTGGTACAACTTTAGGCAAAGTTGGATCCAGGGGCTAACCCATGTGGCCATAGTTTTGTCCTTCCATTTCTCTGTTTTAAATCCTTCTGTGTGTTGGCTGTGCTTCTGGACAGATTTTCTTCAGAGGATCCCAGAGATGACATCTAGTCCTGAGAAACCACACCCTTTTGACTTGTGATCAACCAGAAGAGAAGCCTTTCTCCATCTTCCACCCAGCAAATCTTGTGAAGTCCCTGATTGGCTTTCCTAGGTCATGTGTTTATGTCTCAGCCAATCAATGTGCTCGTGGACTCCTGGGGTAAGGTGCTGCTGCTAAGTCACTTCAGTCCTGTCCGACTCTGAGCGACCCCATAGACAGCAGCCCACCAGGCTCCCCCGTCCCTGGGATTCTCCAAGCAAGAACACTGGAGTGGGTTGCCATTTCCTTCTCCAAGGCATGAAAGTGAAAAGTGAAAGTGAAGTCGCTCAGTCGTGTCCGACTCTTCACGACCCCATGGACTGCAGCCTACCAGGCTCCTCTGTCCATGGGATTTTCCAGGCAAGAGTACTGGAGTGGGGTGCCATTGCCTTCTCTGCCTGGAGTAAGGTGAGGGTATGCCTATGCATTAGTGCTCAGTCCTGTAGACTCTTTGAGACCCCATGGACTGTAGCTCGCCAGGCTCCTCTGTCTATGGGATTATCCCAGAAAGCATGCTGAAGTGGGTTGCTGTTTCCTCCTCCAGGGGATCTTCCTGACCCAGAGATCAAACCTGAGTCTCCTGCATTTGCAGGCGGGTTCTTTACCACTGAGTCATCTGGGAAGCCCAAAGTGGATGCACTTTTAAAAGTAAATATTTCTTCATTGACTTCTCATCAATTTACCCATTTAGGTGAGGGTGGGTATCATAATATGTAACCCCTCAGGCTTTACAGGTTAGGGAAGGGGCTTCAAGAGTGGGATATTGTTACTGAGGAAGTGCTAAGGTAAACAGCATGCAAGTTGTGAAGTAACCACCAGATGGCACTTTCGATCTTTCACCTTCAGGCGGCAGCTGGACCCAGACCGCCTTCCTTGGGTCTTTCTTTAGATCTCTTAACCCGCAGAGAGTTGGTGCAAGCTCTGGAAGCTGGTGATGGACAGGGAAGCCTGACTGTGCTGCAGTCCATGGGGTCACAAAGAGTCGGACATGGCTGAATGACTGAACTGAACGCTCAGAGATATGTTCAGTCCTGCTTGATAGGTTTCAGAAAAATTGAGGCCTTGCAGTTTGTAAGAAAAGGAACAAGCCTAGTGGGGGTTATATACCATGCGGGAGCATGGAAAAGCAGTACAGAGTGGATGGACCTATGGATGGAACGGGCTCAAAACCTAGATGGTAGTTTGGCTCCAGTGGTGGTGGTTGGTTATTTTCTGTTAAGCTTCCTCTCTTTAGCCAGACTCCTCAGTACAAAATTCTGTGAGTTCCCTTAAGAATGTGTTTTATGAAAATGTCTGAGTTGGTCAGGAATTTGGCTATCCTCTCAAGAGTAGTGAGAGATCTCAAACCAGAGGCTTCCTGAACCTTCTCCCTCCCAGTGCACAGCCTGCTGCCTTGAGGAGGCCAGCTGTGCGATGGGGAGTGGGGGGCACACTGCAGGTGCCCACTGCCGGACACAGGGGTGGACAAGGGCATGGGAGGACACAGGGCCGCTGCTTCCCATTTGCTTCCCCGTAACTTGGGTGAGTGAATGTTACAGTCTTAGGGCCAGCATGGTCCTGTGGGCTAGGGACCCAGAACTTTCTGGTCGTTTGGACAGACCTTATAACCTGGCGGCCAGCAGGGAAGAATAGAGGCTCGAAAAGAAGGACCTGAACTTCAGGGCTCCACTCTAAGAAGCGTTTTCTCACACACTAGCCCCCAGTGGCCACAGCGACCCTTCCCTTGTCTTCCCTCCCCCACTAGTCATAAAATACCTGCTCTGTGCCAGGCACTTGCTGGGGGCTGGGAATTCAGAGACAAAACCTATTCACTATTGTCAGAGATCCCACAGCCCAGTTGGGGAGATGGACATATGTAGAAAAACACCATTCAGTGTGGACATGCTGAGGGTGTAGCGCGATAGTGTGGTCAGACAGGCCTGGGTTGAAATCCTGGGTTGGCTAGTTGGTAAGTGGATGTTAGGCAGGTGATGGAGTCTCTATCAGACTTTTCTTGTTTGTAAAGTAGGGATGATACTATAGACGTCAATGCCTATTTCATAGAGTTGGTGTGAAGAGTGAGTGAGAATGTGTGTAAGGCACCTTGTCTTGAGCTTCAGACAGAAGGATATGCAGGTCTCATTGATTTTCTTATCTTGTATATGTCAAAGCCAAGAGGCAGAATGAACATACTGGGTGATAGAATGTGAGCCAGACTGTGCTTGAAGGTTTGGAGTGCTAGGGAAGAAATTGGTAAGACTTAATAATTAATTGGGACAGATGTAGAGTGGTGGGCTTGGGTTCAAAAGATCAGTTGCCCAAACTCAAGGATGGAATGCGGGTCTGTGTGGCCTGACACTCTGCTCCTGTATGAAGAGGCCTTGGGGACCATTTAAATGCCTGCTTAATGGATGTGATGGGGTCACTAGCACAGTTAACAGGGCTTAATAGAAATCTGATGTCCTGACAAAGGAAATGAGCCACCTCTGTATAGGAGACGGTTTGGGGAGTGGGGGTGTCCTGGATGGCTAAGGACCCAGAAGCCATCGTCTGGAATGACTGAGTGGACAGGCAGCTTTCACCTGGAGAGGGTCACATGTGTCACTGCCTTCCAAAAACATCAGGCGTTGGCACCTGAAAAAGGTATTGTGCTTCCTCTGTGTTGTCCCACAGGGGGACCTTAGGAGGCCTCATTTAGGTTTCTGATTTAAGGATGACTTTTAAAACTTTTTAGCTGACTTGGACTTTTCCAACATAGAGTGAGCTGCTTTATGAGTTGTGAGGTTCCTGTTACTAAAAACATTCAAGCAGCCTCTGGAGGCCCTATCTGGGATGACCTAAGGCAGGATTTATATAGGGTCCAAGACACCATAAGGATAACTTCAGAGGAATACAAGAATCTTCTGAAGTTGTTTACAAGGTTGTGCATTTCTTTGACGGAAAAAGAAATAGAGTATTCGTCAACTTTTCAAGGGCACCCAGTGTCCAAAGTGATAAGTTGCTCGGTCATGTCTGACTTTGTGACCCATGGACTATTCCTCTGTCCATGGAATTCTCCAGGCAAGAATACTGGAGTAGGTTGGCATTCCCTTCTCCAGGGGATCTTCCCAACCCAGTGATCGAACCTGGGTCTCCTGCATTGCAAACAGATTCTTTACCACTAAGCTACCAGGGAAGCCCCCATGTCCAAAAGCAGTTAAAAAATTCAGAAGTTCAAAGAAATTTGGATACAAGGTAGGACTAGATTCTAAGGTGTTTTCCTTCTGGAATTCAAGAGTCTTTGGATTGTTAAATATGTTCTTGTAACATGAAATTTTTGTTATTATTAGCTGTCATTTATTTGCTTGGTATGTGTCACATGAAATTTTACATATTCTATTTGAATAATCTCATCTAGTATTAAAAATAACTTTGAGATTAAGCACTACTATTATTTCTATTTTACAAGTGATGAAACTGAGGTATGGAAATTTGATCAAATTCTCAGAATGTTCAGGTTCCCTGGATAGATATGTGCCCCAAGTTTGGCCTTTTTATGTCTAATAGATATGATGTTAATCCAAGTAGGTCCACATAGGGTAGAAAACCACAGTGTTCCCTTGGAAATTTTTTTTTTCAATAATACAACTATTTTATTAAACATATGAACGTACTGATTTTGTACAACACGCATTTCTTTCTCTCCTCTGCCCCAGGAAGCCAGCACTCTAGAACCCCATGTTTATAAAAACACACTTTGGCAGCTACTATGACAAGGTGAAAAAAGTACAATTCTGAAAGTGACAACACATAACCCAAGTGGGGAACAGAAAAGGCAGAGCTGAGTGGGCCCAGGGCTGCTCATCTTCTCTCAAGAGGAAACAATTTAAGAATAGAAACTCTTGAGCATTATTTAAGCAGTACTGCCCACCTCTCTTGGTAGCATCTCTGTTTCAATTCCATTTATCTTGATGTTGTAACTAACTAATCTGTTACTTCTTTAAGAAATTCTGCCCTGGTTTATATCCTTTTCAGTGACCCATATCCCTTTGAGCTTCAAAAACACAGAAGTCGCTCAGTCATGTCTGACTCTTTGCGACCCCATGGATGGTAGCCCACCAGGGTCCTCGGTCCATGGGATTTTCCAGGCATGAATACTGGAGTGGGTTGCCGTTTCCTTCTCCGTCCCTTGGAAATTTTAAAGGCAGGATGATAATAATAACTACCATGTAGCGACTGCTTACTTTCTGTGTTGAGACTTTCATCTCATTCCGTTCTCATGGTAACCCTGTAAAGTTGAGACTGGGAGAAATTAAGGGGTTGGGAGAAATAAAGTAACTTGCTCATGGTTGCAGGAGAGAAGCCTGCATTCTCAGCTCTGCAGACATGGGGCATAAACACTGGGCTGGGGCCTGGGTGTCTTCTGTGTATCTATCCGATGAGGGATACTTTCAGTACATTTGGAGGGAAGTGCAGAAAATCCCTTAGCATCTGAGGTGAGTCAGCTCAGATAGAGTGGCAGGAGGTCATATCCTGAAACCTCAGAACAGGAAGCCAGCCCAAGGACTGAACATGGAAAGGACAACAGTCAATAAACCTTAAGTGCCCAAGTGACCCTTCCTCTTTGCCCCCCATCCCCAGAGCTGCCTAGGCTCCAGGTGGCTTGGTGAGCCTGAGGCTCCAGCATGACCTGTGTCTTGGGATTCTGTCCTCTCTCCCACCCCAGCTCCTCCCAGGTTCAGGGAAGGGAGTGAGTCAATAGCCTTATGGTGGGAAAATACTTCAGACTTGCCCACAGCTAGCATTCAAAGGGGTCATGTGTTGTTTGGGACTGCCGTGAGGGGAAGAAGTTTGGGACTCCATAGTTTTCCCCAAGCTTCCTGATGCGCATCAGCCCTCCCCAGGCTCACTGGGGGAATAAGATGTCAAAGACCCATATCCCGTTACTACTTCTCTGAAGTAGCTAATCCCTCCCTTACAGGACATGCCAACTTAATTGTCAAGGAAAGCTATTCCTCAGTCCTCTGGGAAATACAGCTGCTTAACTGACTTTTGTTCTCCTGAAACCAGAATCTGATACTCTCATTGTCTGGGGAATACCATGTGGACAGACACACAGAGAGGGGAACAAGGATTTTGATTTGGGTCTTTATTCAACAGATGGGACTCCTCCAGTAAACAATCTATGGGCATCCACTCCGATCTTTGTCTGGCAAAAGAGGGAGGCCAGAGTGAAACAGGGAAGCCAGGAGATGGCCCAGGAAGATTCTCTAAAGTGCTTTGTGGGGTTTAAGGGTCACTATTACTTCCCAAAGGCCCATACTCACTCAGGTTGTCCAAGGAGAGAAATCATTTCTTAGACATCGCACAATCCCAAACCCTATGTACTCCCCCACTAGGCCCTGAAAGTGGGAGGATCATATAATTTATCAACCACACTAGAACTCTTTTAAGAGCATGGAAGGGAACCCTCTTCATAATTATACTGGGATGACTGTCCTAGACCTGGATTATCTCAGGAAACCAGGACATAGGGTCAACCTACTAGGAGTGTCCAAACCAAGATCTAACTGTGCTCAAGACCACTTGCCTAGACCTGGCGGTATAGCTCAGTGGTAGAGCACATGCTTAGCATGCATGAGACCCTGGGTTCAATCCCCAGTACTGCCATCTTCAGGCTTCCCTGATGGCTAAGATGGTAAAGAATCCACCTGCAATGCGGAAGACCTGGGTTTGATCCCTGGGTCGGGAAGAGCCCCTGGAAGAAGGCATGGCAACGCACTCCAGTATTCTTGCCTGGAGAGTCCCCACAGACAGAGGAGCCTGGTGGGCTACAGTCCCTGGGATCCCAAAGAGTTGGACATGACTGAGGATCTAAGCGTAAGACTACTTGGCCACTCTGTGACTTTGGCCAAGTTACTCAGTTTCTCTTTGCCTGAAACTCTTCATCTGTAGAATGGACTAACTAACATAGAGTTTGTTGAGAAAGCACTCAAGTATTGGTGGTGGTGGTGGTTATTATTTTTATTAAACTTTATTGCCCTGCAGAGTATGGGAATCAGCCAGGCTGGTATCTTAGCAGCTGTAAAGGAATTGAGGGATATTCTTTCTGTCATCATTTTCTTGGTTTATAATACTTTTTGGCTTTACTAATGCAAATACTTAACTCTTGTCTGTCTTTTCGGGCCATTATTTCCAGAAGACAAAAGCCTTTGTAATGTAGAAATGATTCCTGTGCGAGGGCTGCTTTCAAAGACACAATGGGTTGAAAGAAAGAGCCTGTTGCTTCACCTTCCCTTTTGCTCCTGGGGGAATATCCTTGCATATTAGATGAGTGTCTCATCTGCATCTAATTAGACATCCTACTACTGTTCCCAGAATATCAGCTCTCTTCGTTGTGAAACAGGCTGTTTATTTTAAATCCAGTTCTGAATTAATTTTTTAAGTCAACATCTTGATGGTTTCAACTTGTTTCTGACCAAAACATTGAGTTGAATTTGATATCAGAGTCATTTTGCTTATTCCACGTATTTGGTACCTGTGTCTTCTGTCATGTCTGACACTCTTTGTGACTCCTCCATCCATGGAATTTCCTGGGCAAGAATATGGGAGTGGATTGCCATTTCCTCCTCCAGGGGATATTCCTAACCCAGGGATCGAACCGGAGTCTCCTGTGTCTCCTGCATTGGCAGGTGGATTCTTTACTGCTGTGCTGCCTGGTGGTGGTGGGAAAAATCTGTGACCGCTTCTACTTAGACTGAATTTGTGTCTATCAGAGGTGGGGCAGAGCAGCGATTCCACAGCTGTGGGGCTCACTTTGCTTTGTCGGATGAGTGGGAGAAGCCCTAGGGGAGCATGTGGCTGTCGTATTCTGTTTCTGAAAGACGAAATGAGGCACACCCGAAGCGCATGGGGCTGTGCTGCTTGGCCATGTGGCCCAAGCTCAGTGGACGATGAATCTCTACTTAGTCAACAGTAGGTGAGGCCTGGGTGAGGGCACAGTATAGTCTCGTGGGCTGAGGTCGGCAGGAGCTCTAAGACAGCGTGTCCTCTTGGGGCAGAAGCCTATTCTGGAGCCCGACACAAGGGTTTAAATTCTCCGTCTACTGTCTACTAGCTTTGTGAACTTGGGCAATCTGTATTCACCTTGCTAAGCCTCCGTTTCCTCATCTGTAAAGTGGAGCTAAAGGACAGACTCCCCCTCCCCCCTGCTGTGGTGGTTACCAGGATTGCATGGGATAAGGCTGCAAGGGTCTCACCACAGAGTCTGGCTCAGAGTAAGTAAGGACTGTACCAGTTCTATTGTCCCTGTCTCACACAGCCCCCCGGGAACTTGGAGAGCCCTTGGCGGAGGCTTGCTGGCTCTATGCTGCCTTCTGGTGTCATGAATTGTCATGGCCTGGTGTGGAGGAAGCTGGGAAGATGTTACCTTAACACATTATTATCAATATTTGTTTTTATTTATTTATTTGGCTGCACCAGGTCTTAATTGCAAAATGTGGGATCTAGTTCCCTGACCAGGGATGGAACCCGGCCCCCCTCCATCGTGTGTAGTCCTAACCACTGGGACCAGCGGGGAAGTCCCTTAAGAGTAAAAAAATTGCTTTAGGTTTTATTGCTTCCTTAAGCACAAGCTGGAATCAAGATTGCTGGGAGAAATATCAATAACCATATGCAGATGACACCATCCTTATGGCAGAAAGTGAAGAGGAACTAAAAAGCCTCTTGATGAAAGTGAAAGAGGAGAGTGAAAAAGTTGGCTTAAAGCTCAACATTCAGAAAACTGAGATCATAGCATCTGGTCCCATCACTTCATGGGAAATAGATGGGGAAACAGTGGAAACAGTGTCAGACTTTATTTTTTGGGGCTCCAAAATCACTGCAGATGATGACTGTAGCCATGAAATTAAAAGACGCTTCCTCCTTGGAAGGAAAGTTATGACCAACCTAGACAGCATATTAAAAAGCAGAGACATTACTTTGCCAACAAAGGTCCGTCTAGTCAAGGCTATGGTTTTTCCAGTGGTCATGTATGGATGTGAGAGTTGGACTGTAAAGAAAGCTGAGTGCCAAAGAATTGATGCTTTTGAACTGTGGTGTTGGAGAAGACTCTTGAGAATCCCTTGGACTGCAAGGAGATCCAACCAGTCCATCCTAAAGGAAACCAGACCTGGGTGTTCATTGGAAGGACTGATGCTAAAGCTGAAACTCCAATACTTTGGCCACCTCATGTGAAGAGTTGAGTCATTAGAAAAGACCCTGATGCTGGGAGGGATTGGGGGCAGGAGGAGAAGGGGACGACAGAGGATGAGATGGCTGGATGGCATCACCCACTCGATGGACATGAGTTTGAGTGAACTCCGGGAGTTGGTGATGGACAGGCAGGCCTGGCGTGCTGCGATTCATGAGGTCGCAAAGAGTCGGATATGACTGAGCGACTGAACTGAACTGAACTGAATGACTTCCAAAATTATCTGTTCAACTTTTCAAAAACAGGAGCACAGGGGAGGGTTCTAAAAGTAGTATGGTGTCTTCTTGTGGGAGAGTGAGCAGAAAACCTATGATGGGCTTCCTTGCCAGTGAGGTTAGGGAGGTCCCAGCCATGGTTCCCTGGCAGACCAGACATGAGGTGAAGAAGAGGGAGAGGAAGGGAGACGGATGAGCTGGAAGCAGAGGTTGGAGCTGTGCCTGGTTTCCCTGGACGTTCAACTGGGGCATGGCTGGTATTCCTGAGGCCCCTGTGAATTCCCTCACATCTCTACTTCCTGCCCCAGAGCTCTGTTTCTGCTGGCCTGTCTCATCGCACATGGACACAGGAGTCATGGGCCATGTCAGGGACAGGATGCAATCAGGACTTCCTGCCGTTGCCTGAGAACAGCTTACTATTTGCCAGGAGCCCGCTCCAGATTGATAGGCCTTGGTCAGAGGGGGCCCCTTCTCTGAGACTGGGTGGGACACCTCTTTGGGGTGTCCCCAGAGCCTGCCATGTAGCCATCTGGCTTAGTGTTAGACTGATAGGAAATTTCAGCAGCTTCTTTGTCTTCACTGTGGACCTGTTGTTTCTAGAGGGGTTGTCCCCAGCATCCAACAGTTGGTGACGCATAGCAAATACCTCATGATGGAGCAGTGGCTGGCTCGTGAATGAGGCAGTCTGCCCTTGAGGGTGACGGACAACACCTCACCAAGCCTTGGCTCCCCTCAGTGCTCAGCAGAGGGCTTTGCTTGCAGTGGTGTCTCCGTGAGTGAGTGCAGGATGCACGTTCTCAGGGGACTCCCTAAAACTAAGATTAATTCCTGGTGTTTGAGTATGTCCTAAGAGCTATCATAGGTTCTGGGAGATTTTTACAAAGAGGTGTAAAACATAGTCCCTGGTGTCTAAGACTATGTCTTGTTAGCTGTTCAAGTTCAAATAAAGGCATTAAATTGTAGGAAAAGTCCTATAGTAACGCAGGACCCAAATGGGCCATCCAGATGGGTGTTAAAGTTGATACCCAAGTGGTAAGGCAGGTGCCATGGGCTTGTGGTGTGAGAGCTGCACAGAGCCCTGTGCTGGGGCTTCATGCTCTGCTGTTGCCATCTTGAAATTCTTCAAATTTGAACAGAGGGCCTTGCATCTTATTTTGTACCAGGCTTGCAGTTGTGTAGCTGGTCCCAACCCCAGTTATGTATCTGGTTCTGGCTGCAGGTCCAAGATGATCAGGAAAAGCTCCATGAGGGAGGTGTGGCTGGGTACAGATGAGCAGCAGAGCTGGGCTGGAGCTCTCCTAGGATGCGGTCGTCCTGGTGTCAGGTCTGGGCAGCACTGCGTACCTGCTCAGGACCTGCCTGTGGGAAGAGTGCGGAGTCCGGGACCTGGTGTTTGGATCCTGAAATATGCCCATGTGTGAGGAAGCAGTGTGGCTCTGGAGGTGGGGCCTGCAGGGGACCTGGTCTGCCTGTGGGCAGAGGAGCGTGTTCACACCTCCCCAGGGAGGCCCAGGAGAACCGCTTAGAAGGCAGCCTGGCTTTGCTTTGCCACACTAGAGTTACCCTCCTATCTGGAATGCAGTGGGTGGATGCTCATAAGGCTGCTGGGAAGCTCAGAGAAGAGAAACAATGAGAAGCAGTTCTGTAAGCGGGAAAAAGGGTGTTTTCCCTGGAGCCAAGCACAGTTCCTGGCACTGCGGGGCCCTGTTGATGTTTGGCAAAGTTTGGAACTGAGAGCCCGTTCTTAGTGGTCCAGCTAGTACCTGTCTGTTGTAGGACAGGGTCCAGGTCATCCACGAAGCATTCCCAACCTCTGTTCTCCAGGGGCACACAGTCTCTGCAGGGGATGAGATGTTTGCCCATAAGACCTCCGCTCCTTCCACTGACACCCTGGGGCTTGAAGTCCAGCTCTCCTCACTCTTACTATCTGCGTTTCTCATGCAAATTGTGTCCCCTGTCTGGACACCTTCGACACAGCACTTCTGGGAGGGTAGAGAATGAGCAGCAGGGCCAATCCCTGGGCTAGTGCTTGACCTGCTGTTGGGGGCATTGTTACTGTTATTAAGAAACCAGTCAGTGACTTGCGAGGTCAGAGAAGGGACAGGACTCATGGGCCAGCAGGGCTGGAGGAGGAGATGCTGGGATAAAGTAGAACCCTGAACTCGAGTCGGGAGATGAGTGTAGTGTGTCTAGAGTGAGTGGAGGGCAAAATTTGCAACTCAGGGATCGGCACCGAGAATCCTACACCCCCGGTCATCATGCCGTCAGGTGGAGAGGCCTTTGCATTGGCAGGGCTGGGCTTGAGAAGGGTGGGATTTGGGGGAGACCAGGGAGGATCCTGCAGTCAAGTTTCTTATGGGGGCCCTGTTCTGGAGAGGCCCCACCCCAGCACGGTGTGCTGATCTGGGGTCAAGAGGTCTCAGAGCTCCTGGGAGAGAGGGGCTCGGCCTCTGCTCTCCCCCGCCCTCACACTGTGGCTCCCCTGTTCTGCCTGTTGGTGTCTCGGCTTCCCTGTCTAGTCTCCCTTCTTTCCCCATTAGGGAGGGAAAGCAGGACCACACCAGGCATTCACGGTCACCCTGCCCAGCATGGCCTTGGCCCACCCTGTCCCGTTTCTCTCAGCAAAGAGACTGCCAGCCATTGCAGTGGTGTGAGGGGTGACCCTGGGCAGCTTCTGTGACTTCTCTGGGCCTTAGTTTTGTCAGGTTCACACTTGGTGGGACTTGGTAGTGCCAGGAGATGACAGAAAGGAGGCAGAAGCGCCCTGCTGAGGAGGTGCTTGGGCAGGGTCCTTGCTGTGCGTCCTGGCAGAGCCGGGAAGCCATCCTCAGAGGTGGAGAGACATGGGTGCCTGGCTCCTGGTGAGGCAGACAGAAACTGCAGAGCCAGGCATGTTCCCTTGGGCAATCCTGTGGAGAGTGGGGGTCCAGGTGGGCACAGAGGGGCCTGTTTCGGGCCTGGCTGACTGGGATACGTGAAGTGCGGGGCCGTGGACGGTTTTTGCAGAACACGAAGTGGCCTGGTCTTGTGGATGTTAAAGGAGTTCACGTTTACCGAGTGAGTGTTCACCGTGCCCCGGCATCCTGAGTGCTTCCCCTGGATTGCCTCCTTCAGTTTCCAGAAGCTCCATGAGGTGTGTGCACACATCATCTCCATCCTGCCGGAGCAGAAAGGCACCTCCAACATCGCGCTGGCTGTGGCTCCCACACAGCCTGGTCCTGGAGCCCTGGAACCTCCAGGTGGGCACTTCTTGCCTTTGCCTGAGTCCCACTAGAATCCTGGGGCCCTGGGCCACAGGGCTCCTAACTGGTCCCCTTTCTGTTCCCTTCCCTAAGTGGGAACATTAAATTGACCCTACTTTTCTGTTCTGATGAACCTGGCCCAGGTGTGGGAGTCAGGCAGGGAAGAATCAACAGCCTTGAGACCTGGGTTTCTGTCTTCAGGACATTCCATAGCGGTGGCAGTGCTGACTGGTACCTGGGAAACACCAGTTTTCCTTCCCAGTACCTTTGTCCCTGTTTATTCAGGATGTAGTAAACATTTGATTGTCATCCTGCTTTAATTAAATAGAAAAAAAAGTCAGTACTCTAGAATTTTGGTACATTTCAAATATATTTTATTACTTTTCTTTTTGTCTTAGAAAGAATATCAAACCTGCATGCAATGCTAATGGTTCCTGACATTTACATAGCATATGACACCATAGAGCAATGCCCATGTAGGGCTGGCCTTCCTAAGAGAATATTTACAAAGGGAAGGGCATGTGGTCATCTTAAAGAGGACTGCACCAGAAGACTGCACTGTTTAACACTGAAGGGTTACGTCGGGAATCACAGAGAGATTGCTTTAGTACTGCATATTCCATTGTCGAGAGGGAAAGAAACAGGCTTTGAAGGCTCTTGCTCGTCAACAGCACGTGTGTCTGTAGTTGTATATTGTGCATGTATTTGTATAGATTTAAATTTTCTCCTAAGATTTTCACTGACAGTGTCAGTAACTTCAGGGGCTTTCAAAGCATTAAAGATTGAAGCGGTGAATTTTTCACAAATGCTCACGTTAGAGAGAAGACCCAACCCCTTCCTTAAGGACCATCTATCTGCTTCACCATCTGAGGATCTTGGAAATGTTTTCAAGGATGTGTAAAAATTAACCGCAGGGATGAAGCATATTTCTCTGACAGCCAAACTTGAGTTCGTCAAAGAGCAGATGCAGAGAAATCTGCTCTGGCTTGCCCTGTGACTGGGGCCGCTGCCGAATCCCCCCAAGGCTGTGACCGGCTATGAGCCCAGGAGAGCTCGTGGCCCCTGTGCCGAGGCGCCAGGACTTCTGAGTGGAAGCTTCCTGCACTAGGAAGGGAGCGATGCTGTTATGAAATGTCTCAACCAAGTTCCCTGTTCCTCCCAGGCGCTTATAAAGCTCAGATGTACAGTGATGTCTGGACAAAAAAAAAAAAGCATTTTTTTTTTTTAATACAAAGGAAAGGCATGAGTTTCCCCACTTTTCAGTAAAAAGCGGCTTGTGATGAAATCTGGAGCGCGAGAGAAGGATCTCACATCTGGAAGCCTTTTGCACACAGCTATAAAATGTAAAAACTGACCCTCGGTAAAAAGTGCTTTGTAACAATATTTAATTTGTGTCTTATGCCTGTGAGAAAGAAAGGGTTTGTTTTTTGAATCTGCAAAGTCCTTTGCTTGTTTCCCAACCGGTGTGAAGTTTTCCCATCAGGGATTTTTCACCCTATTCTTCGTAGACCCTGGGAAGAGAAAACACCCACGTCAGTGGCTCAGGACATGAGGCAGGTAACACGCAGGCTGGTGTCTGAGCTGCTCTGTTCCTGGCCTGGGGAGTGCCTCTCCCAGGACCGCAGGAGCCGGGGAGGAGCAGGGACATCACAGAGGAGGCCCTCACATGGCCATGAAAGCTCCCCTGTACCCAGCTTTGACCTTTCTAAACAGCCTCCACCTCTGCAGTTTCTTTTTATCCTCAAAGCTCTAGGAAGCAAACCTTCCTGGTGTATGAGGAGACCAGGCACAGGAGACTTAAAGTCAGCCTGATGCACACAGAATGTCAGTGGTGGGAATGACATCTGTCTCCAGTGTGGATGCGGAGGGGAGCGGACAGGGGCACCCCCGCCCCCCATTTAGGCTTGTATCTTTGTGTTTTGTCAATCATACGTGTCCTCCAGGAAAAAAAAATCCCACTTCTAGCAGGCAGTGCCTCAGACCCAAGGATGGTTGGCGGGGCTGCAGCTGTCACCAAGGCCAGGGGTGCCAGGTCACTTCCTCTAGCAGTTACCAGGCCTGCGAGCGCTCCCGAGCTGCCTTTTCCCCTCACCTCCCCAGCCAGCTCTGTTTAGGTCCTTAAATTCCTTCCCTCCTGCCTCATGGCTGCCTGCCGTGGGGCCACATGTCACATTCAGAGAGTCCATCACTCCCTCTGCCTTGGTTCTGATTTCTGAGTAATTATGCACTGAAATCAAATGCCTTATGCTTCCGCTTCTGGTGGCAGTGAAGGCTCTGGGCTCTGAGCTTCTAGGAGCTCTCTAGTCTTGCCCATAGCCTGGGTTGGCTGCTGCCTTACCCTGCCTCTGTTCAAGGTTCAGCATTCTCCTCTCTCTGCAAAGATGACTTCAAGATAGTTCCTTTATTGGGACTTCCCTGGCAGTCCAGTGGTTAAAATTATGCATTCCAATGCAAGGGATGCAGGTATGATCCCTGATGGGGGAACTAAGATTCCACATGCAGTGCGGTGTGGCCAAGAAAAAAAAGGAGTTCCTTTGTCTCCACGGAGACATTTTCAACCTTTATAGAGGAAGGGGAGGTGAGGAGGACAAGGAAATGCCCACATCCTTTTCCAGGACACCTCGACATTCTAGGAAGGAGGGCATGTGGTGCTAAGTCACTTCAGCCGTGTCCGACTCTTTGTGACCTCATGGACTGTAGCCCACCAGACTCCTCTGTCCATGGGATTCTCCAGGCAAGACTACTGGAGTGGGTTGCCATGCCCTCTTCTAGGGGATCTTCCCGACCCAGGGATTGTACCCATGTCTCTTGTGTCTCCTGCATTGGTGGGCAGGTTTTTTACCATTAGTGCCCCATGGGAAGTTAGGAAGGAGGGATGAACTCCTTTTGTAAAAAAGTGATAGGAGGCCTGGAAGCAGAGGTGCCCTTATGCTCTCATCCATGGAATCTGCAGGAACAAAAAAAGCAGGGTTGCATGGGCCAGACCTGCCCCTTTTCCTCAAAGCCCAGGTGGAGGGGTAGGGGACAAAGTGCACAAAAGCCTGAATCTCCCAGCAACCTGACGAAGACTTGCCAGCGCTTCTGCGAACTGGCCCTGCAGTAGCCTCGTTCCACTTTTGATGACGCAGGGCCCGGAGGGTGACTGGACGGGACTGGACAGGACATGTCCTGCGTGTGTCATGTGAGCTGCCTGCCCTGACCAGAAAAAGGGCTTCATTCTCATCAGATTTTATAAAAAATCATCTCTCGCTCTCATCACTTTCTATTTCAAGCAACTGCAGATGAGGCAGTTTTGGAGCAGCACAAAAGGCCCAGGTACTGGGGATGGGCCCAAGCGTCAGCTACTGGAGAGCTGGTCATGGGCAGAGCTTAGGCTGGAAGGGCCTGCTGGTAGGTGGAAGTGGGGTGGGAGGGCGGGGCTGGCACTGCTGTAGGAGGTCACCTTCCGGTGACACCAGGAGACCTAGCTCCCTGACTTGTGCTCCCAGGCGAGTCACTCCCCACCCGCACTGAGCTCCCCTGTGGGATGAGGTGCAGGCCCCAGCTCCTGAGGAACTCACCTCTGTGTGTGTGTGTGTGTGCATGCACATGTGTACATGTGTGTGCACGCTTCCTAATCATGCTCTGCGAACACAGTGTAAACAGTCTCTGAGTGTGTGAGAGGCAGGTCTGCTCCAGGACAGGCTCACCTTTAGGAAGCACAGGGGAGCCAGGAACTTGTCTGCCCTTTGAGGACAGACATGGGACCTGAGGCGATCAGAGCCAGGAAGATCTGACTCGGAAAGCTCTTTTCTGAAAATGGGGAAACAGCCCGAAGAGGGCAGACATCTGTTTCAGGGCTCTGGTCAGCTGGCCGTTGCTGCCCCTTAGGGTAAGAGTGGCTCTGATTCTAAAGGGTCAAGCCCAAGGTCCTTCCCTGCACCTGCCGCAGAAGGAGTGTATCAGGTTTCTGGGCAGCAGAGGGGCATGGGGCACCTTGAGGGAAGATGGTGTGGTTGGCAAGGAGTTATCCTCATCATCATGTGGTTGTAGCCAGTTTTAGAGTTAATGAACCTTAAGCAATTGTGTTTCACCAAACCACACAAATCACCGAGAGATCCACGCCAGGTGTTCATCCAGCCGTTCGACCAGGGGAAACTAGGGGTCAGAAAACTTAAGTTACCTAAATAAGGAGAGGAATTAAGACTATCACAAACTTTAGTTCACTAAAGAACTTTCGATGCTTACAGCTGTCCAAGAGAGCAGTAAGTATAGCACTAAGTGGTGAGTTCCTTGTCCCTGGGAGTACGTAAGCAGCATCTGGGTATCTGCTTACTGTGACAACTGTGGTGGGCATTCATGCCTTAGAAAGGCTAGATGACCTCGAGGGAGTCGAGGATCTGGCTTTGGTAGCATAGTGGGAAGGAAGGTGAGGGGTGGTGGGCCATACCTGCGCTTCTCGTTCCAGGCGTTGTACCATTTGATGAACCGCTTGGTGCTCTGCAGCTTGGGGTGCAGGCAGTGCTCCTGACCCCGGTACCTGGACATGCTCTTGGTGGTGATGCTGAAATGGAGGAAGGTGAGGTGGAGGATTGAGAAGCCAGAATGACAGCCCCTCCGTGTGGCTCCCAGTCAGGACACTGAGAGACTGTGGCCTCCTTTCAAAGCGCCCTACCCATATGTGCCCTCCCTGGTTCCTTCATAAAAGTTTCTGGTTGTCCCCTTAATCTCTGACTCCACATTCAGGTCTAGCCTTGTACAGAGTGATGGGCTGTCACTTTTTCTGCTGGAGCCCCCAGAGTCTGGGAGAGTCCCTCCCCACCCCCCACAGCACTCATGCCTCCCTTAGGGAACAGATGTCAGGGGACCCTTCCAGCTTCTCCAAACCTGGGATGGAGACGTGGAAAGAGCTAACGCCAGCATGGTATATGTGCCAAGACCTCATTCCTTGGATTTGAGGCACTCCATGGCTGGGCTTGAATGTGCTGTGGTCTCTGTCTGATCTTCTAAACCCTAGTTCCCTGGATCCTCTGCAGATTGTTCTGGGGCTGGGCATTTGTTGACCTTGAAGCTGTCTTGTTGGCCTTGAAGCCCATTCTGACTCCTGAGTGTGAAGTCCCAGTTATCTCACCCTTGGGAAGGAAAATAAGACTGCCCTTCAGGTCTCTATCCACCAGTGTCCCAACACCAGTGGAGATCTAGCCACATGGTAGAGAAGCAGGTGGCTTTGTACAGAGTGTAGAGCCTGGGTTTGCATTCCAGATCTATCTCTGGGAGCCTCTTTGAACCCAGTTTGCTCATCCATAACATGGGTATAATGATAGGACCTACCTCTTAGGGTTATTGAGATGGTTAAAGATATAATCTATGTAAATTGCCTAGCACCATGAACAGTTACTGTTATTAGCCATTGTCATGGAAGACAGGATGGCCAAGGAGAAGCCTTGTGAGGTCCAGGCTGGGAGCGGGGGAGGGCAGGAGAGGCTGCTGCCCAGAACTGCTGTGTCCTTCTCGGCCAGGACTGGGCCAGGGTGGCAGGAGCTCAGGTAAGGAGGAAGGATGGTGTTCAAGAATGAGGGCCCAGCTAGTGGACATGGGAGAAGGGAAGGCAAGAGGTGAGGATGCCACTCCCTGGGAGGTCGCACGCAGGAGGGAGGCATGCTGGGTGCTGGGGTGCAGGCTGAGGGGGCAGAGAGAGCTGGTTGGAGGATGGGGTGGGAGGAGTGGCAAGGGAGGGAGTGCAGTCCGCTAGCACTCTGTGGGTTCCTAACTGAAGTGTTAGGGTGCCCGGGCCAGGTTCTAGAAAGGATCAGGGTTGCCATGAACTCTAGGTCTGCCAGTTGACCGGGAGAGGAAATCGAATTGTGATACCGCAGTGGGGACAGAGTATTTATGGGCAGCCTGTTCTCTTCCCTTCCCTGTGCTCTGAGTTTCCAGGGCCCTCACCATGGCCTCAGCCTCCCAGGGCAGGGACAGGCCTTGTGCTAATGCCAGGTGGCTGGGTTCTGCCTTCGCCAGCCCTCTCTATGAGACCTGGGACTGCCTGGGTCCCTCGTGCCAGATCTCAAGCATGGGGCACTGCTGTGGAGTGGAGTCCAATTCCCTCCCCCGTAGTACCTGGTCGCTCCACAGAAATTTAGCCTGTGTGTTGCTCTCTGCCTACAATGCTGCTTTTGCACTTGGAATAAAAGGCTGTGGCCAAGCCAGATAAAAACCCCCTCCTCAGTTAGGTCAGTGTGCAGGCTGAGGATCCCACATCCTGAAGATTGGGGCAGCAGGGGAGGACCCCACGGAGCTCAAATGCTCAGTCATAACACGGGGACTTGGAAACTTAGTTGTGGGGTGAAGACATGAGGATTTCTGCCCCCAGCAATTATGCAGAAATTCTGGGCCCTGTGTCCCTGTCCTTAGCCGTTCTGGGGTACTGAGGGTTTCAGTAAGAGCTCAGGGGGTACGTGAAACAGATTGCCCTTTCTAGAATCTTGACTCTCCTGGATCCTTCTGAGTGCAAGGACTCCCACTTGCAAAGCAGGCTGCACCCTGAGCCTCATCAGAGATGTCTAGGTGACACAGGGTGAGCTGGAAAACTTTCTTTAGTTCCGCTTTGGGGCTAAAAACCTGCTTTGGCCAAAAATGCTGGTCCCTCATGCAGTCTGAAGAGCTCTAGGAGCTTAAGAAGGGAGAAGACCTCCAGCTCTTCAGGGACCGGGGTTGGGTCCTGGGTGTGAAGTGGAGGTTTAGAAGAGGGTGTGTGCAGGGGTGTCCTGAGACCCCTGCAAGTTTTCACAAGGCTACATAAAGCTTTCTCACACACTTGCCTGCCGTCAGTTTCCTTTCTATCCTGAAAAGTGTAGCCACGAAAAAGAGCAAGCCTGTTGACGGCAGGTTCTGTCCTTTGGAGATGTCACTACATCTCATATCCTATTCCATTTCTCCTGTGAGGACTCAGTAGCTCAGCTTGGTGCGTGGGGCATCCTTCAGCACTGAGAGGAATGCAGAGTTAACTTGCCATGTCCCTGTCATTTTCAGCCTGAGAGAGCTGAAAACCCTGAGGGGCTTGTAGCTCTTCCCTCAACTGTGTGACCTCTGGCCCCCTACCCTTTTCCGGTAGTTTTTCTGGACCTTGGTCTGCAAGGTAAGGGGCGGACACAGGAGTCACTTTAGGTACCCAGGAAAGAAGGCAGAGGGATTCAGCTCAGGCCCAGTATTTTCTGAACTCCCCTAACTTCAGCGCCACTGTGCAGCCCCCAGGTGGCAGTGGGAGGGGTCGGGGGGTGGGTGGGAGCTGCCGTGCAGACACTGTGTGGAGGCCTTTGGGCCAGCAGGGCCAGAGAATGGAAGGCACTTGCCCAGACTGAGAATAAAGTGTGTCCTGTTTCTGGGGGAGGGGAAGAGGGGCCAATGGTCCGTGGCAGATATTTGGTAGCGGGTTTGCCAAGGGCTCCTTCCTGGCCAAGAGCGTATTGATGGGGAAACAGTGGTGCTGGCCTCAAGTGGTTAATTGGGAAGGCAGAGGAGCAAGGAAACTCAGTGTTCTCTTGCTCTGCCCCACTTTTTAAAATATTCTCTGCATCCCCACCAAGCAGTGCTCCAGCCTCATGGCATGTTAACCCCAGCAGAGCCCTTTCCACAGGAACCCGCAGAAGTCCAGCTGGTGTTGGAAGAATGAGGAATCGCTGGAAGCCAAAAACCAGATGGCCATAGTCCCCCATCCAGAAAAAGGCCCTGAAAGGAGGTTCCTAGGACTTCAGACAATGTTTTAATCTCCCCAGTAACAGAAAGGCAGCACGCCTCAGTTTGGGTTCAAGTTTACTAGTTCTGGGTGTATTTTGAGTGACTTCAATCTGGTTGTTCTAAGTTGGCACAGGGAAACCATTTAACCCTGGATTGTCCTAGAAAGGTGGACTGTGCCACACCTAGGCTATGGCTATCCGTCGCACACCTAGCAAGGGTGAACTCAGGGGAGAGGCTGTTTCCGGAGCACAGTACTGTGACCCTTTTTTCAAACTCTTCCAGACTGCCGTGCCAGCGTCCTAAGGACTCGCTGGGCAATTGCAAAGGCTCGCCAAGGCCTTGACAAAGGCTGAGAGAAAGGTTTGTTAGGCTGACCCAGCCCCAAGTTGTGCCCCAGCACCGGGTTTAAGAGCAGCGCGCACAGGCTCACGGCGAAGAGCGAGAACTCACATAACCATCTTCTCCTCGCAGTGCGGGTACTTTGGCTTCATTTCCAGCTTCTTCACGTCGCTGTAGCGGATCTTGGGTCCCTTTCGGGAGCACTTGCATTTGGACCCTGAAAGAGAGATCGCGCGGGGGATCGCTCAGTTGCGCGCGGGGTCTCCGTCGCAACTCTGACCACCCTAGATGCCCGCCCAGACCCTCCGGGATCCCGGGACGCTTAGCAGTTGGCGCCGGGGGTTCCCCAGGACGGGCCGGGCAGGCGCCCAGGGACCTCCCAGGAACTCACCGTCCACGCGCGCGGCACACAGCGCCAGGAGCAGCAGGAGCAGCGCGGCGGTCAGGAGCCTCATGCTGGCCGAGAGGCGCGGCGCGAGCAGGTTTTCGGGGAGGGCGCCCGCGCGTCCGTGTGCTGTGCTTGGCTCTTTCTGCCCGGAGCGCGCCTCCCGGCTCCGCTCACTCCCGCTGCGCCCGTCGGTGGGAGCTTCGGGGCTGTGGCAGCGCGCTGCGCTGTGCGCTCGGCTCTGGGCTCTCTCCACAGCCTCCCTCCGCCCGCCCAGGCCTCTTTTAAATCCGCTCCTGCCCTCACTGCGAGCGAGCTCATTAATATGCAGAACCACTCGGTGACTCACTGAGATTTCTCAACGCGGCGGGGGGAGGAGACCTTCCCCGCCCGCCGCCCGCCCCGGACCGCGATCGCAGCAGCGCACACTCGGAGCCACGCGCGCACTCGCTCCTCCAAAGCTCACATCCGCTACCCTTTCGCTGTCACACGCTCTCTCCTTCACACGCTTGCACACCCAGGGTCTGGCATGCACACAGAGCCAGTGCCCGGCGCCACTTGACGGTGGAGAGAGGCTGCCTAAGGGCACGGCTCTTCTGATTCACAAGGTTCCCTCTGGCCTGCTGTCGTGAGCCGCGAGGGGAGACCCAGGCCCGAGGCCCAGATTTTCTGAGACCTGAAAGGGATTTGGGGCAGTGCCAGGTGTGAATGCCAGCAGGCCTGACTCTAGGGCGTGAGCTGTCTCTATTGGGCCAGCAGCCCTCGTGGCCAGAGCACAGGCCAGGTTTGGAGAGTGGTCACGGGAAGGATGTACAGCAGCGCAGCCGTGTCCTGTGATCCTGGAACTGGCTCAAAGAACGTGTGTGAGACGCTTGGTTACTCTGAAAGGAAGGCTTCCAAAAGTATGTGGTCCCACAGGCCATCACAGGTTCCACTGTCACATCATTCTCAAAACTTAGGTGGTGGCTGGGCAGGGAGACATGACAGTGATAACCATCTGGATGAAGTCCATGCCATGGACATTGTGCCAGGATGTATGGTGTAGTGTGGACCCAGGCATGATGACAGAAATTCCAGCTCCATGAGTTACCAGTGGTGACTTAACCACTCTAAGCCACTCTCATTGTCTATAGGGTGGGAGGAGTCACAGTGCAGCTGTGAGAATTCCGTAAGATCAGAGGTGGAAAGTGTTTGAGTACCTGACCAGCAGTTAGTGCCCAGGAAATGTTACCTACTGGCATCATTATTTTATGTGTATCTATGATATATTATGTATACTTATATATAGTATATATGTGTGTATATACATGTGTATATGCGTGTCTATGTGCTGTGCTGTAAGTCACTTCAGTCGTGTTGATGTGTGTCTATGTGTGTCTATACATATGTGTATATATATATACACGCACATAAAATTCCATTTTTTTTACAAGTTTCTTTCGAAGTTGGTATTTTAATTTCCTTACTTGATGGGTATTATTGGAACAGGCTCAGAGAGAAGGGCTTCCCAGGTGGCGCTAGTGGTAAAGAACCCACCTGCCAATTTAGAAGATATAAGATATGAAGTTTCAGTCCCTGAGTCGAAAAGATTCCCTGGAGGAGGGAATGACAACCCACTGCAGTATTCTTGCCTGGAGAATCCCATGGACAGAGGAGCCTGGTGGGATATGGTCCGTGGGGTCACAAAGAGTTGGACACGACTGAAGCACCTGAGTACCCACACAGAGAGAAGAAATGACTTCCTAAGATCACATAGCCAGGAAGCAGGTGGGGCCAGGAGGGGCCCTGGTGGTGTGGCTGCAGATCTGGGGCTCCTGTCCCTGGGCCATTTGGCTTCCTTCAGGCCTGTGTGCCCTTCACTTGGTGAAGCATTTCCTTGAAAGACCCGGCAACAGAAGACAGAGTGTCTCAGACTCCGAGGGTCCTTGGACTTGGCTTCCAGACCAGAGCTGGAGCCAGGGCAGAAGCTGCCAGGCTCTGGCAGCTCTCACAGCTCTGTGCTGTCAGTTCAGCAGCTCCCTGGGGGCTCAAGTGCCAGAGAGGATCCTGGGGGGATGGGATGAGCAGGCTGCTGAGGGCTAGGGTGGGAAGAGGCTCTGCCGTCTCTTCCTCCTGAGAGAGCCTTGGCTGCCTGGTGGGGAAGCTGGGCCGTGAAGAGCCAGCAGAGCCTGTGAATGGGCTTCAGGCCATGTCCTGAATCCTATGCAAGCAGTGGTCTCTATACTTAAAGCAAGGCCAACTGATGGGTTTATGCAGAGGATAAGTGCAAGGGAGTGATTTTTGTCATTTATGTTAATTTTTAAAAAATTTAAATAATACAAAATTAGCATGTTTGTTACGGAAAAATCAGAAAACACAAGCCTAAGAAAACATAAAAAATACACACATAATTCCATCCACTCAGCAATCAACACCAAGATGCTACAGTGTTATCTTTGCAAACCCTTCTGTTTTGCTTACCACGCATGTGCATCAGTGGGATCAGCTTGCATGTCCTATATAATAACTGGCTTGTTTTACCTATCATTACATCATCAGCATTGTCCCATGTGACTGGTCTTGCTTCTACAATATCTCTTTTAATGGTATTGTTTGAGGCCATATAGTATAATGGCTAAGAGCTTGGAGTCTGGAGTCAGACTGCCTGGGTGTGAGTCCTAGCTACTAGCTGTGTGACCTTGACTTGTAACCAAACCTTTTTGGGTACTGATTCTCTCATCTGTGAGATGGGAATGATAAGGGTACCTACAGCTTGATAAGAATTAAATGAGATGGTGCATGTAAAGCTTTTAAGGGGGTCTTTTGCACAGACTAAGTGCTTAATAAGTGATGATTATTAGTATTTTGGATGCAGTATGTCCCATTGTATGGGTGCACCGTAACTATTTTAATTACTTGCTCTCTGCTGGACATTTGGGTTATTTTGAATGATATACTTTTATAAGCAGAGCTGTATGACAAATATACTTGTAGCTCAGTTTTGCCATAGCCTTTTAAAACTTGAATCATATCTCAGAAATATAATCACTAGGCCTTGGGGCATGCCCATTTTAAGGCTTTTACTGCAAATTGCCCTCCAAAAATATAGTACTTTTTTATTCTCCAAAGGGAATTTCTTTAATACATGACTTTTGCAGAGCCTCTGAAATATATATATATTTAACAAAATTATTTTTATCATATTTATTTCAAGAATATGCTGATTAATTAAGTGGGATCTAACAGCACTAGGGACCATGGGCATTGTGCTATAATAGGAGGAAGTAGTTGACCCTAAAAATAGGGACCACATTTCTCCAACTTTCTGGACCAGATCAGAGGTCAGACATTCCAGTGTTTTGTCCCCAGGTTTAAGCCTTAGTCTGTGTGTGCTCATTTTTGGTTTGCAAAATATAGCCATTGTATCTTTGCAAATAGGGCTCATCCCTGTTTATGTGAGCAATTCTGGGACTGTGGGTCCAGGGAAGGACAGGGGCCCCTGCTGCTGGTGGGTCTGTGGGTGAAGCTGCTCAGCTGGGAGAAGGAAGAGGGGTTTGACCCTAACTTCAGGGCACAGAGTTTTTACCAAGCTCAAGTGGGAAATCTTTGAGTAGGTGGAGGTTCAAATGGGTGAGGTACTTCTTTGTATGTACAATGGCATCACATGACTTGAGGAGATCCTAGGCATACAGTGAAGGACTCACACATGCCCTGCTCTCTGGAGCTCAGTCTAGTGGGTATGTGTGTGTGCACGTGTGTGTGTGTGACAATGCCACAGCTATTTACAGTCATGCTGGGTTCTATAGAAGAGGCAGACGAAAAGTGTGGGGGCATGGCGGAAGGAGGAAGCAGAAGCGAGGAGCCATCCCTTGAGGAAGTGGAAAATGGGCTGAGACTGGGGATCTGCCCCAGGGTCTTGATGTGATCATATCCATTGAGCATACACTGCACACCAGGCTCCCTGCATGGTGCTGGGGATTTAAGATGAGCAGAGGCAAGGACTTCCATGGTGGTTCAGTGGCTAAGACTCTGCGCTCCCAATGTAGGGGACCTGAGTTCAATCCCTGGTCAGAGAACTAGATCCCACGTGTCACAGCTAAGAGCTCGCATGCCGCAACTAGAGATCCTGTGTGCTGCAACCAAGACCTCGTGCCGCCAAATGACATAAATGTGTGAGGATGAGTGAGGCAGATGTGCCCCTGACCCCAAGGAGCAAAGAGTCTAGTGGAGAAGAAAGACATTAATCAAGTGACCACAGACACACATGAGATTACCTCAGAGCTAGGTGTAATAAAGGGAAGCTGGTATTATGACCTGACCGGGGAAGTGCCCATTGGGTTGGCATTTGAAGGATGAGAAGGAGTTCACCAGGTGACAGTGGGAGGGAGGCCACTCCTGCCCCTTTCCAGTCCCTGCTCCTCACACAGTGATCTTCAGGAGGACCCCTTGCTTAAAGCCCTTCTGTTCCTGAGCTCACCCAGAGCCCCACTCAAATCCCCAGCAGGTCTCTATGGGGTCTCGTGACCAGCATCCACCACACTGCCTTGTCTTACCCCTCACATGTGTCCACCCTGTCCCCGTCTCAGCAGCTTTGCACCTGCTGGCCCCTCTGCCCAACCTGCTCTTCCCCAGTCAGATGTGGGCAGCTGGCCCTCTTCTTACCGAAGCCTCAGCTCGAATATTCAGTCTTCAGACCCCATTGCACTGGCATCCCCAGCCCTCTCCCTCCCAGCAGTCACTCTCTGTGCCATTGACCTATGTTACTTTTTACATCGTATGGACAACAAGTTCATGTTACACTTTTTTTTAAAAAAGATTTATTTATTTATGGTGTTTTTAAAAGATTTATTTATTTATGGGTTTTCATTGTGGGCTTTCTCTAGTTGTGGTGAGTGGGGGCTGCTCTTCGTTGTGGTGGTGGGGTTTTTCTTGTTTTGGAGCATGGGCTCTGGGCGTGGGCTGGGCTCCAGTAACTGTGGCACATGGGCTTGGTTGCTCTGAGGCATATAGGATCTTCCTGGACCGGGTATCAAACCTGTGTCCCTGTATTGGCAGGTGGATTCTTAACCGTCAGACTACCAGGGAAGCCCTCGCATTGCACTGTTGTCATGTTTGTTCTGGAGTATATCGTGGTCATCCTCTGATTTCCTGGTTCTGTGACGGTAGGTACTGGATCTGTCTTACTCGTCCTTTGTGCCCGCAGCAGTGTGTGGCACGTAGTAGCGGCTCATTCCGTACCTTCTGAGTAAATTTAAGAAGCATGTTTCAGGCAAAAGCCCAGAGATGTGAGAGAGCACTGCTGAGTTCAGGCTGTGTAGACTATAAGGTCATGGGTGTGTGTGTGCACACATGCATGTGTGAGTGTGTGTGTAGGGGGTGGTTAAGGGTGCCCATTGGTAATGCCATATTTCCAGGAAAACCAGTTCTTCCCCAGGGCATTGGCTTTAGAAAAAAGACCTTGGGGAGGAGAAGGAGGTGAGTGAGCAGTAGTGTGGTTTTCTAGGAAACCCCACAGGTATCTGGGCACTGGCCTCCTGAAAGGGTTAAAGGCTAGGCAGGTCTCGCTAGGGAGGCCAGAGCTCCCCAAGCCACAGGAGGAGACAAAGGTACTTTTTTTTTTCAGCATTCCTTTATTACGCTTTAACCATGTAGGAGGCTCCTTTAATTCTGTGTTGCTATAAAAACAATCGACAGTCGGCTCTTCCTGAAAGTAACTTTTTTCCAACCTTGAACTGCTAACTGCAAAATAGTACATCTTATTCATGGAAATGCTTTTCTTAAGATATGTTAATGAACTTAATGAGTCTGCATTACTGACTCCATGGACATGAGTTTGAGCAAGCTCCAGGAGTTGGTGATGGACAGGGATGCCTGGTGTGCTGCAGTCCATGGGGTCAAAGAGTTGGACCCAGTTGAGCAACTGAACCTATGTTAATGAAACTATGTATCTTGTTTAAAAGTCTGTTTTCCTTTAAGACTTAGACAATATATCTTGTCCAGAGACATCTAGTTCAGAGAAGGCTCCCCTTGTGCAGATATGTATGTTGTGGGAGAGAGCTGCACCTGGTGGAACTCTCTCAGCCTTGAGGTGTGTCTTTTATCTATGATCAACAGTTTACTAATGAGTATAAGATGCCTTGCAAAAACTGGCAAGGGGGAGGACTCTCCTGCCCCCTTCCAGTGCCTCTTGCTGGGATCTTTCTCTATCCCTGTTGCTTTAATAAAATCTACACAAAACTCTGAGTGACTGAGACTGTCTTTGGTCCCAGGGTTAAATCTTCTTCAGAGGCTATGAATCTGGCAGCACTGTTCACAGTAAGCTATCATCTTGGGGGCTCATCTGGGATCCCAAGACAAAGTGTAAGCTTTCATCTATCACTCCTAAGTCTGCTGAGAAGGTGCATCTTGACTGGTCAAAGCCGGTTTCCCGCCCTGGGAGCTGGGAGACATATGGATTCTTCTCTACCCCTAACCCTGGGCCTTCCCAGTACTGACCTTCTCAGAGGGAGACTCCCTTTGTACTTCCCTGATGATACAGAGCCATCCTAGATTCCAGAACTGAAAGGTGCTGGTGCCCCACCTAGCCTTCATTCTGCAGATGACGATGTTGAGACCCAGAAATGGGGGTGGGCATCACACAAGCATTCCAGAGCATGAACGTCAGCCAGGTCCTGCCCCATCTGCTTAGACCACAGTGAAATCCTGGGCTCCAAAGACCTGTCTGGCCCTGAAAACCACTCATTACAATGGGAAGCACCCCAAGATACCTGCTTTCATTGGGTGGTGTAGCTGCTGGTTGTGTGTGAGCCTGGTGGGTGCCCCATCCTCTAAGCCCCTCCTTCTGCTGAAGTCTGCATGCTTTTCTCTGAGTGTCCAACCCGTGGAACCCAGGGCAACCAGCTGCCTCATCTTTGATAGTTCTTCTTTAGCAGTCTTGTGTACTGACCTCCTTCCCAGGGCCTTGCTCTGAGGTGGAGAGGATGTAGGACTGAGGTTCCCCAAGTTCTTTACATTTGGAATGCTTAGGGAGCCTGAGCATCATAAGCCCAGAAAAAGTGGTGCAGGATGTAGCCAGGCAGTGTTGAATTAGGCTCCAGTCAGTCCCATGGCCAGAGGAGGCGATGGCAACCCACTCCAGTACTCTTGCCTGGAAAATCCCATGGACAGAGGAGCCTGATAGGCTGCAGTCCATGGGGTTGCATAGAGTTGGACACTACAGAAGCGACTTCAGCAGCAGCAGCAGCAGCAGCCCCATGGCAGCTGAGGGTTGACTGAAGGTGCTGTGGATTCTCCCAACATGCGAGAGAATGCTGGCAGCAAATATGACAGACAGACAGGTAGCATTTATTCATTCAACACTACCTCATTGCAGACAGGCATCTTTACTACGTTAAGAATGAAGGAAAATGCATTTTCAAAGAAGGCCCTAATGTACAAATGAGCAAAGGCCATCAGAGGACAACTGGGGGAAAAAGGAAGAAAAGCAGTGATTAGCCAACCCATGAAAGAATGTTCATCCTCATTAACAGTCGAGGTAAAGCACATTAATGCTTCAGTATTGTGGCATACAATAGTGAAATATTTATTTTAAATAGTAATGTCTAAAGCTGCAAACTGAGGAAAGGCCACATAACCGTTACTAGCAGGGTGAGATTCGGGGAAATCATATTTATTGAATGTATCCAGAGTGTTTCACGCAAAACTATTTCATCCTTTTAATCCACTTCAGAAAATCTGTTTTAAAAGTTGACAAAGGAGAAATGCCACATGCAAAGATATTCTTTGTTAAAAACAGTTAACCTGAAAGCCCAGCGCAAGGGAATTGTTACCTAAACAATGAAAGTTCTAAATGAAATATTATATGGGTGTGAACTCATGATTACAGGATCTGAGGAATTCCACGGAGTAAATGCTCATGTAGTACGTAGAGACCACATAAGATCATGTAAACCCTGTGATTGCAAGTATGTAAAACAGCAACCACTGTATAAAACATGGCAAAGACAGAGATACAAACATCATTCTCTTTGAGTGGTGGGACTTTGGGCGTCTTTTAAAGCTTCTCTCCTTGCTTTCCAACTTATTTGAATGTTCTTAGTATAAAAGGAACTCAGGAGCGTTCAGTGAAAGAGCGAGGCTTGGGGCAAACCCCCATGATAGGGGTTGGGCATGGCTGCCATGGGCTGGCCCCGCAGAAGAGACACATAGAGTCCTCGGTGGTGCAGGTAAACCCTGCACTGAGGACCAGGCCCCATCTTTGGTGCTGTCCCTACTTTTCTTGGCATAGCTCATGACCTATCCCAGCAGCATCACCTTGCCTTGTCCTGCCTTGCCTTACCACTGCTTTGTGTTGGCAGCCTGGGTTCTAGCTTCTTTTCCAGGCCTCTGTAAGAGTTTCTGGAAAACATTAAGCTGCTTCCTAGCTCCAGGCCTTTGCTGGCTGCTTGTTCTTCCTGAAGGCCCTTTGCCTCTGGGCCAGGCTGGTTGCTGTTTTACCTAATGAATCTGCAAAGAGGTCTTTTCACAGGGACGCCTTCCCTGCCTAGGCACCTCTGCCCTCCTCTCCCCACCCTGTCTCGGTCTGAGAGGGCCCATGGCTCTCTGCATGGTGCATAGCCCCATTTTCTCTGTAGTACCACTCCTCACTCCTGCAAAGCCTTCTTCAAGGACTTTCCCTCTTCAGTTCATGAGCTCCAAAGGGCAAGGTGGTTGTTTTGTTTCTTTCCTTTTTATACCGGTGCCCTGGCACCAGCTCAGCGCCTGGCACACAGCAGATTCTCAATGAATGAGTGATGAATAAATTGACATGTATCACACTTTACTTCAGTCTAGTGAGCTCTGGAGTCAGACTTTCTGGTTCAGAACCCTAGACTACCACGCAGTATTTCTGTGTGCCTCTGCTTCCTTGTCTGTAAAGAGGATAATAATAATAATATTACAAATGGGATTGTGGTGAGAATTAAATGAACTAATACAGGACAAGCACAGAGCATAGTGTTATGTTGCACAGTAAGTGCATGGTAAGTGAAATCAAGATTGCCAGGAAAAATATCAATAACCTCAGATATGCATATGATACCACCCTTATGGCAGAAAGTGAAGAGGAACAAAGAGCCTCTTGATGAAGGTGAAAGAGGAGAGGGAAAAAGCTGGCTTAAGACTCAACATTCAAAAAACTAAGATAATGATATCCACTCTCATCACTTCATGGCAAATCGATGGGGAAACAATAGAAACAGTGACAGACTTTATTTTCTTGGGGCTCCAAAATCACTGCAGACTGTAACTGTAGCCATGCAATTAAAAGATGCTTGCTCCTTGGGAAAAAAAAGCTGTGACAAATCTAGACAGCATTTTAAAAAGCAGAGACATTACTTTACTGACAAAGGTCCGTCTAGTCAAAGCTATGGTTTTTCCAGTAGTCATGTATGGATGTGAGAGTTGGACCATAAAGAAGGCTGAGTGCCAAAGAATTGATGTTTTCAAACTGTGGTGCTGGAGAAGACTCTTGAGAGTCCCTTGAACTGCAAGGAAATCAAACAAGTCAATCCTAAAAGAAATCAATCCTGAGTATTCATTGGAAGGACTGATGCTGAAGCTGAAGCTCCAATACTTTAATGCGAAGAGCTGACTCATTGAAAAAGACCCTGATGCTGGGAAAGATTGAAGACAGGAGAAGGGGACAACTGAGGATGAAATGGTTGCATGGCACCACCGACTCAATGGACATGAGTTTGAGTAAGCTCCAGGAGATGGTGAAGGACAGGGAAGCCTGGCGTGCTGGAGTCCCTGGGGTCACAAAGAGTCAGACATGGCTGAGCGACTGAACAACAACAACAGAGTGCTCCATAATTGTCTGTTCTGTTTTTAAAATAATTTTTATTATACTATCTTCTAGACTCACCCCCACCCCAGTCTGTGGGTTTGATTGGCTAATTCCTTTTGCTTTATATTTATAAAATGCTTATATAGCATGTACTCTGTGTCAAGGAGTATTCTAAATGTTATACAAATATTTATTTAATCCTCATAACAACCACATCTGTTATAAAGTGTATAAAAGGTTATACCCACTTTACAGGTGGGAAAACCAAGGCACAGAGAGGTTAAGAAGCTTGCCCAAGATTACTGGCAAGTGGCAGACCTGATCTTTGACTTCATGCAGTCTACTCTAGAGATCTGCTCAGAACAGCTGTATGCTGCTGACTAGGAGGGGGAATGAGAAACACTCCCTTTTCCTTTGCCCAGGTCTTCCTGCTGCTTTCCTCTCCTGTGCTGCTGGCATCTGGTACCAAGCTCTTCTCCTTGGATGGTGGCCCAGGCTTCCATCCAGCTGGGGTTGCCAGGTTTAACAAACAAAATACAGAATGCCCATGCAATATTTGGGAGCATGTGTGTGCATGCTCAGTCACTTCAGTCATGCCTGACTCTTTGTGATCCTATGGACTGTAGACCACCAGGATCCTCTGTCCGTGGGATTCTCTGGGCAAGAATATTGGAATGGATTGCCATGCCCTCCTCCAGGGGATCTTCCCCACCCAGGGATCAAACCCCCGTCTCCTGTGGCTCTTGCATTGACAGATGGATTCTTTACCACTGAGCCATTGGGGGAGCCCCATTTGGGAGCATGCTCAATCTAAAAAAGTGTTCATTGTTTCTTTGAAATTTATATTTAACTGAGATTCCTGTATTTTAACTGGCCACCATACATCCAGTACAGAGGGTGGCAGCATGGTTTGGTGTCACCCACCTTCAAGTGGTGGTCGGGGACACAGATGTGGAGTGCCCTGGGGTCTGCCATGGTAGGGGTGGGGAGAGGAAGGGAAGGCACACGTGTGAACTCTCTTGGAGGGCAGAGTGGGCCTTCAGGCTCTCATGGAGAGGGAGGAAGACTTTTTACAGGCAGGAGACCACGAAGGAGGACCTTCCAGGTGGAGGCAACAGGTTAAGCAACTGCTCAGGAAGGGGAAGGCCAAGGGCATGCTAGTATATCTACAGAGCACTGAGAGTTCAGAGCAGGGATTGTGGTGGGAAGGGGAGGGTTGGAAGGCTGAATATGTAGATCACGGCCAAATTGTGCAGGGCCTTGAGCCGGGAGGAGTCTGGGCTTCATCACCTAGGTCATAAGGATCCACTGGAGGATGTCAATCTGGAGGGCTATATGATTGGGTTTTGTCTCGTAGGATGATCTATTGGGTGAAGAAGAGATAGAGCTGGAGGTGGGAGGCAAGAGAAACCTGGTCAAGGGAAGTCCTTGCCCAAAGGACAGGGGATAGCACTTTGCACCCTTATCCCTGGAATTCTTTGCTTTTTCCCGAAAGAATGTGGTGCAGAGAGGGAACATAAAAGATGGTTTTCAGTCCTCTTTGTTATCCAGAGGGAGATGTTTCCAATTTTGGTATTTTTCATTTCTAGCCACCCTCTGTCAGTGGGTCTCCAGCACCCAGAGGAAGGAGCACAGCAGAGGGAAGGAGGGGTCTGGGGTGAGGGTGGGGTTGTTCCTAATTTGCTTCTAAATCAGCGTCTCAGGCAGATGCAGGAGGACAAGGTCAAAGGCGCTGCTCAGAGGATGTACCTGCCAGGTGAACATTGGCCTTAATTCATCTTGTATAAAGAACACTCTTGAAGCAATTATCTGAGACACATTGCAGTTTTCTGTCTTAGCAACTGGCCATTGCTTCTGAACACATTCAGGTTCTTAACGGTGAGCGATTTAAGGCTGTAAAAGAATTGTCATAAACAGCTCCCCGGAGCCAAGAGCACAGCCCACATTTTAAGCACATAATGGAATCATATCAAAAGCAAGGAGGGGCGGCAGGATCCATAAATCCTCGAAGTGCAAAATCTGTCTGTGGTGAAACTTGTGCTGAAGGGGAACCAGATGTGGATGTTGGGGAGAGAGGCGGCAGGAGGGAGCGAGGCAGCAGCGGGAGCTCTGGGGCTAGAGACGCAGAGGAAAGGGCCCTGTGCATGGGGAGATGCCGCCCACTGAGAGCTGGCAGGGGCACAGGCCTGGGGGTGCCGGGCAGGCTTGTGTGGCTAGGGGGTCAGAGTCCAGGGGAAAAGGCAGAGGCTAGGTTACAGGGCTTGTTGCTGCTTCTTCAGCTGGACCGAAACAAGCATTTTACAAACTTATTCTGAATCTGTGCCACTGAAGACACAGCACTTGGAGCAGTTCTTTAACAATGGATTTGAAATAAGACAGAAAGACTTTGTTTATCCTGTAGAGGGAAAGAGTAACTAATACATGGAAATCCCTTTGGATGGGGTAGAAAACATGTGCCCAAATGATCTTCCTTGGCTTGAGATGGGGGCAGGGGGATATGTTTTGTTATGATGTGTCAAGTCCTTTGGAAGCATCAAGGTAAACACTTGCTGGGCACACGCTCTGTGCCAGGCACTATAGCGGGGCTGCAGAGGCCTCCCAAGATGCCTGCAGCAGAGGGGGCCAAAGGCCAGCAGTCTGAGAGGAATTCTGGAACAGGGCTCCTGACACGAGTTCTGGGAGTTCAGAGAGGATGGTGTAACAGTCTCATTCAGAAGGTGGGCAGGAGAGCTGTTGTAGAGTAGGTAGGCTTGAAATGGGCCTTGAAGGGTTAAGAAGGTTTCACTTGGGCAGAGAAGGAGTGAGGGAAGCACAGGCCCCAGGGACAGGACAGCAGTGGCACAGGCTTGGAGGCCAGAAAAGGTGTTGAGCCAGGGAGTGGCTATGAGATGGTGCAGCATAAGAAGTGAGATTGCGGGCAGTAGAGGTGTTGAGAAGAGCCTTGAACTCTGGTGTCAGGAACTTGTAATTACCGCTGATTGGAAAGTTGAATTTGATGCCTGGATCTGTTTGAGGGTTCTGAAAAGAAGAAAACTCCCTAAATGAAGCAGCTGCACTATTCTGAAAACAGTACAGGAGCACCAAAGAGAAGAAAAGGTACGATGGAAGCTTCCACTTTACCAAGAGTTAGTCCAGTCTCAGCCCAGGCAGACTTCCACATCATTGCAGTCATACTGTACAGTCTGGGTATGCTTGTTTTTCTGTGGTACACATTAACTCATAACCACCCCTGCCCTATTGAATCCCCACTTTAAATGGCCCAGGGAGTCTTAAAAGGACCCTGCAGTAAAATAAAAACTTTCTAAACTATGAACAGTTCCCAACTTGATGGTTTCAATCTGGGGTTCTCAAAACGTTTCTCCAGTTCTCATCTGTAGTGGTCTGGAGCATTCTCGAGGCTTTCTTCCCCATTTCACTCAACCACATCCCTCGCAGTGCCAGGAAAAGAGACCTTGTGTCCCCACTTGCCCAGGTCCAGAGCAGGGGGCTGGGTTGGGCTGGAACATGTCTGGAGCAGGACCAGGGCTGATGGTCATGCTCTGGGAAGACTCCTTGGTACAGCCGGCACTGGGCGCAGTCCTGCAAGGCCCCAGGTCGGCTCTCCAAAAGCCAAGATGCTGAAGGGCTGAGGCGCTGAAAGACTGATCTATCAGAACTTGGTTTCTGGGGACTTCCTTGGTGGTCCAGTGGTTAAGAGTCCACCTTGCAATGCAGGGGGACACGGGTTCAATCCCACATTTTGGGAGCAGCTAAGCCTGTGAGCCACAGCCAGAGAGTTTGTGCACCGCAACGAAGATCCCACGTGCCACAGCTAAGACCCGGTGAGCCAAATAAGTAAATAAATATTTAAAAATGTGGTTTCAGGTCACTACTAGTGACACTTATGGGTGTTTGGGTCTTGCTGAAGCTGCCCATTTTCAGTGTATTTGGTGGTGAACGCATTTTTATGTAGTTTGAATTGGGGAATGTGTTAATGTGTTGCAAAAAGGAACATTTTATAGATGAATTTTCAGTCCAGCTTGTTGATTCTCCTGATTATAAATCTCCTGATTTGCTTTGTCAGAGGTAGAGACAGGAACGGCATTTCTGGGAGTATCTGGACAGTGGGAATTGGGGTGTTCTCAGCCAGGGCTCACACATATCCATCCCACACCTATGGGTGGCAGATAAACCACTGTAGGGAAAAGGTTGTCCTGGGCACATAAGACCTCTCACTCAGAAGAGTCGTATGAGCCTGACTCTCATCAGGCGGGACCTCTCCCCCTCCTTCCTCCACACCCACCCATGGGCAGCCAGGGCTCTGCGTGGAGAGGATGAGGAGCAGGGGAGGGCTTTCCTACTTTACTCCTGCCCTTGGGCCTGGGTTCTGGCCAGCCTGCTAGGGCCTGGGAACTGCTCCCTAGTCCCTGAATGCCTTTGCTCCATGTCTGGGGCTGTAAAACTGCTTGGGGCCCCCAAGAATGCAAAGGAGCCCTTTATTTGTGGATTTTTCTTTTTTAATGAAGGCACCTGGTTCCCTTAAGCTCAGGACTTCTGAAAGAGCTGAGGGCCCGAGCTAGTGGAGGAGAACACAGACCCTGCTGGGGGACTGTAAAGCTTGAGCATTTCCAGGTCTGCTGCTGGCCCACCCCCACCCCCACCCCAGCACCTGGGCTGGGGGCTGCACTGCTCTCCATCCTGTGAAGGAGGGCGGGAGGCTCTGTCGGAAAGACAGCAGCCTGACTTTGTCAGGCCTCACATTCGGATACCCCGGTGCTCTAAGCTTCGACAGCCGCAAGGGGCGTTTGCTGTAGGCCTGCTCTGTGCCAGGCCTTGTGTAGCGCTGCCTCGCACACACTGTCTCTTCTAATGCTCAACCCAGCCCCGTGTTCAGTGTGCTCCCCACTGGTGGAAAGAGTCAATGGCCTTCCTAAAATCACTCAGCATCTGGGCAGAACTGGGCTATGACTCACATCTCCTTGACTCCAAGACCCACGTGCTGCCACAAGCATATACTGTTCCCAACTCCCACCCCAGTACCATCTGGTGCTCAGGGAGGAGCTTCCAGGGTGTCCAGGTGCCAAGGCTGCCTGTCACCAAAGCTCTCCCTACCTGAAGGTGGCTGCGATTCCACTATTAGACTGCACTGATCTGGGTGAAGGCAGGGCCTCCCCTGGTGGTGATGCAAGTACAAAGCATTAGAGAGCCTGACGACACCCTGCCGGTCAGGCATTCCCATCCCCCTTGGGAGGCAGAGGGCAGAGAAGGGGCTGCTCAGTCAGGGCACGGGCGTGGGGCGGCAGCTTGTGGCTGTGTGCCTGGTGCTTGCACAGGATCTGTATATTACTTAGATGTTCACGGCTGGTCCTTCTGTGGGAAGGAGGGTGACCAAGGCCCACACTTGCCTGTCATCGCTGCCTTCCTTGGCTCCCTGCTTTGGTTTGAAGTGCTCTGGGCAGTACCCTGCCTCACGCAACCTCAAGTCTTCCTTGTGTCCTGCTTATTTCTCCCCCAGAACCTTCTCCAAGCCTCTGGGAACTACTATTGCCCTTACACCAGTACATCCTGAAAGCCTGGAAGTTTATGCCTCTAGGAGCAAATCCCTGTCATTGCGGAGTGAGAGCCGGTAGATAAATGCTTGGCTTTGTCTTTCAAAGGCCTGGTTCTGGGGATCCTCTCCATGCTTCCAGAGACCCTAGCAAAATGAAGTCCCCATTGTCTCTATCTTTGACCTGGATAATACACCCTATGGTGACCTCTTCTTTAGCCTCACCCTCCCTGCTGCCTCACGCCTGCTTCCTGGAATTCCTTCTAGATGAACCACTCATACTCAAGTCCTGGTCTCAGACTCTGTGAGGGCAGATCCTAAGCTAAGAACCCCCCTTGGCTGACCCGCCCCCCCAACTCTTCAGAGCCAGTGGAGAACTCCTGGGGCCTGAGAGTGACAGCATGAAGGAGCCTTGAAAACCACCCAGTCCTGCTTGTGTTAGAGAGACTGAGGCCCAGCCCTGCAGCCCAGGGGGGAACTCCCCACCAGAACGCAGCAGAACTCCTGGTGAGGTGCCCAGGGCTCAGGTCCAAGGGCTCGGGATGCCGTCTAGGCTTCAAGGTTGTACTACAGGAAGAGCTACTCCATCCAGCTCCGCTGGCCCCTCCTCCCTCTTCTCTTCTGATGCACCAGTTCCCTCCTTTCCTGGTCGTGGCTGATACAGTCCTCAGCATCCTCTATTCCTGGGCCAGAAGCCAGAGTCTCTGCATCCAGAGGGTAAAGCACACAGCAGGCCACCAGCAAGATGCTGGTCTGCCCTTGCACCTGACCGCCCTGTTCCTGGAGAGGCTCCCGTCAGCTGGCTGGCTGTGCTCTGACCGTGTGTCAACCTCAGTCACAGCCCACGTGTCCTAACCTCAGTTCAGCACTCACCAAGTGTGTATCATTTCCAACCTCTGGCAGATCCCATCCAGAATGGAAAATGAAAAAAGGGGCTTTGATGGATCTGGGGAAGCAATTTCATTTGATTAAGCCGCATTTGCAGTTGATTAAGCAGCATCTGCAATTTCCGGCACCACAGACGGAGTTCCAAGGGCTTCCCCCAAGAGGCAGATGGAGACAGCATCTCGAGGGCCTAAGTGATGAGCTAAAGCCATCGCAGTGACCTGTTTCTGTGGGAACCTGACATCCAGGGCTTTGAGGGGTAGTCCTCCCTCCAAATATTCTGTCTCTGTTTTAAACATAGGTCAGACCTTGTTCCCTGATTTTGGGTCTTGAAGATGTGATCAGTGTATCTTTGAAGTCTGATTATAGCTTCAGTTATAATCACTAAGAAGCTAAACGATGAACAAATGTTCTGAAAATGTGAAGAATAGTTAATGTAGAAACCGGTGTTCATTTTGGAATTGAGGCCTGGGAGAAATGCCAGAGTCCTGGCTTTATAGCTTCAGATACCAGCCCTCCTTAGGCTTGTGCTGGCCCAGACTGTGAGCTTGGTGATTGCAGTGACAGCATCCATCTGGTTTCCCTGGTACAATGTCTGACACACCGCAGGGGCTTCATGGGTAATTACTGAGTGAGTGCACACTGCCCTGGTGGGATGACACCAGTGAGGACTGGGCTCCATCTAGAATCTCTCAGATACTGTGACTTCAGCGGGTGAGGAGGCAGAGGGATTGCCACAATGACTTCATGTTTGGTTTCTGAGGACTTGAATTTTAAAAAGCCAGCTCTTTTTACATTTTGGTCTTTGTTGGGATATATATCTATTTAGTTGCAGAATTGCTATTTATTTAAATTTCCCTCGGGAGAAAGTGACTTCAGCTAGGGAGACTTGGCCAGAACAAGAGGACTGGTGAAACCTGACACATCCCTAACCCTCAAACCCTGTGGCAGTATAGACTGCAGCAAGAGGCCACGTGATGCAGTGGGAGGTCTGGGACTTTGGAGCTGGACGCCACCAGGTTCAAATCCTGCTCTCTCACTGCCTAGCTGTGTGACTTTGGGCAGGTCACTTAACTCCTTTGGTCTCAGTTTCCTGATCTGTGAAACGGGAGTGTTCAGAACCCTCCTAGGATGGCTGGGAGGATTGTATGAGGTAACGTTGATAGCACTTATCCCAGTGCCGGCTACACAGGAGGGGTCTGAACTGTGTCTATAGGGAGGTCATGGTTGAGTTAAGCCCCACTGCTCAGAGGTTGGCCCTGGAGGCGAAGGGTAGAAGCAGAGCAAGCCAGCAGTGAGGATGGCATCACCACCAGAGCGGCTGGAGGAAGTGAGCAAGTGGATACAAAGCCTGGCAGCACCTCCACTAATCTCCAAGCAGTGGCTCCACATCCCTCTTGTGGTGGCACTTTACAGTGTGAAGAGCACATTCATACGTGATATCAGAGGAGCCTCTTTGCTCCCCTGTTAGACAAGAGGCCTGGTGATCATTAGACTCATTTCATAGATAAGGAAATGTGCAAAACACTTGGTGACCATGCTCAACCTCATAGGCTCCTGGAGACTGGAGCTGCTGAGGGTCCCACACTGGAGGGAACGTCTCCCAAGGGAAACACAGAAACACAGAGATACCAATGGGTAGACACCGCTGCCCAGAAATTCCAGTGGTGAAATTTGTTTCTGGTGTCCAGGAGCATCTTCCCATCAGGGTCACCCGTCTAGGGAGTTTCCTGTGGCAAACTTCAGAGTTTTTCTGGGCAGTTGTGACATTCACGATCGTGGGCCTGTTGTGTAGAGTCTGAACAGGAGGGAGTGGAGAAAGCAGGAGCTTTGGATTCAGACAGGCTTGGGTGTAAATCCTGGCTGTCCTTCTTTTATTAATAGTTTTGTGACCTCTCTGTGCCTGTGTTTCCTCATCCTGAAATTTGGTGTAACAATAATTGTGTCTACCACATAATGATATTCTGAGGACTACATAAGGAAATACTTGTAAAGTGCATGATATAGTGATTGGCACTATATCATAAGAACTTTCATCATCATCCATTCATTCATTCCACATGGTTGTATCTACTTAACAGGCATTAGTAGGTGCAATCAGTAAGCACAAAGATGGTGGCTTTCCTGAATGGTCCCTCAGTGTGTGTGGGGGCAGCAGTCTCCCTGCTCTGGTACCCCTACAGTGAACATCATCATGTGCAAGATATCATTTTCTGGGCACCCCCGACCTGTCTCAGCCAGGCTCTTATCCTCACCTGCCTCGCTTAAGGAGATCTGATGCATTCACTGGAGGCTAGGGCTCAAAAAGTAAGCTTCAACAATCCTTATATTATTTGTTATTGTTGTTCAGTCACTCAGTCGTGTCTGACTCTTTGCGACCCCATGGACTGCAGCATGCCAGGCTTCCCTATACTTCACCATCTCCTGGAGCTTGCTCAAGCTCATGTCCATTGAGTCAGTGATGCCATCCAACCATCTCATCATCTGCTGTCCCCTTTTCCTCCACCTTCTATGTTTCCCAGCATCAGGGTCTTTTCCAATGAGTCAGTTCTTCGCATCAGGTGGCCAAAGTTTTGGAACTTCAGCTTCAGCATCAGTCGTTCCAATGAATATTCAGGGTTGATTTCTTTTAGGATCAACTGGTTTGATCTCCTTTCTGTCCAAGAGACTCTCAAGAGTCTTCTCCAGCACCACAGTTTGAAAACATCAATTCTTTGGTGCTCAGCCTTCTTTATGGTCCAACTATCACATCCACACATGACTACTGGAAAAACCATAGCTTTGACTAGATGGACCTTTGTCAGTAAAGTAATGTCTCTGCTTTTTAATATGCTGTCTAGGGTTGTCATAGCTTTTCTTCCAAGGAGCAAGGGTCTTTTAATATCATGGCTGCAGTCACTGTCCACAGTGATTTTGGAGCCCAAGAAAATAAAGTCTGTTACTGTTTCCATTGTTTCCCCATCGATTTGCCACGAAGTGATGGGACTGGATGCCATGATTTTAGTTTTCTGAATGCTGAGTCTTGACCAACATTTTCCACTCTCCTCTTGCACATTCATCAAGAGGCTCTTTAGTTCCTCTTTGCTTTCTGCCATAAGGGTGGTGTCATCTGCATATCTGAGGTTATTGATATTTCTCCTGGCAGTCTTGATTCCAGCTTATACCTCAGCCAGCTGGGCATTTCTCATGATGTACTCTGCATATAAGTTAAATCAGCAGGGTGACAATATACAGCCTTGAGGTACTCCTTTCCTGATTTGGAACCAGTCTGTTGTTCCATGTCTGGTTCTAACTGTTGCTTCTTGACCTGCATACAGGTTTCTTAGGAGGCAGGTCAGGTGGTCTGGTATTCCCATTTCTTTAAGAGTTTTCCACAGTTAGTTGTGATCCATACAGTCAAAGGCTTTAGCATAGTCAATGAAGCAGAAGTAGATGTTTTTTTTTTTTCTGGAATTCTCTTACTTTTTCTATGATCCAACAAATGTTGGCAATTTGATTTCTGATTCCTCTGCCTTTTCTAAATCTAGCTTGTACATCTGGAAGTTCTTGGTTCACAAGCTGTTGAAGTCTAGCTTGAGGGATTTTAAGCATGACCTTGCTAGCATGTGAAATGAGTGCAATTGTACAGTAGTTTGAACATTTTTTGGCATTGCCCTTCTTTGGGATTGGAATGAAAACTGACCTTTTCTGGTCCTGTGACCACTGCTGAGTTTTCCAAACTTGTTGGCATATTGATTGCAACACTTTAACAGCAACATCTTTTAGGATTTGAAATAGCTCAGCTGGAATACTATCACTTCCACTAGCTTTGTTCATAGTGATACTTCCTAAGGCCCACTTGACTTCACACTCCAGGATGTGTGGCTCTTTGTGAATGATTACACCTTTGTGGTTATCGGGGTCATTAAGAAATGCAAAAAGTCAAAATGGTTGTCTGAGGAGAACTTACAAATAGCTGAGAAAAGAAGAGACGCTAAAGGCAAAGGAGAAAAAGAAAGATATACCCATTTGAATGCAGAGTTCCAAAGAATAGCAAGGAGAGATAAGAAAGCCTTCCTCAGTGATCAATGCAAAGAAAGAGGAAAACAACAGAATGGGAAAGACTAGAGCTCTCTTCAAGAAAATTAGATGTACCAAGGGAACATTTCATGCAAAGATGGGCACAATAAAGGACAGATATGGTATGGACCTAACAGAAGCAGAATATATTAAGAAAAGGTGGCAAGAATACACAGAAGAACTATACAAAAAAGATCTTCATGACCCAGATAACCACGTTGGTGTGATCACTCACCTAGAGCCAGACATCCTGGAATGCGAAGTCAAGTGGGCCTTTATTCATAGTGAAAGCATCACTATGAATAAAGCTGGTGGAGGTGATGGAATTCCAGCTGAGTTATTTCAAATCATAAAAGATGATGCTGTGAAAGTGCTGCACTGAATATGCCAGCAAATTTGGAAGACTCAGCAGTGGCCACAGGACTGGAAAAGGTCAGTTTTCATTCCAATCCGAAAGAAAGGCAATGCCAAAGAATGTTCAAACTATTGCACAATTATACTTACCTCACATGCTAGCAAAGTAATGCTCAAAATTCTCCAAGCCAGCCTTCAACAATATGTGAACCATCAACTTCCAGATGTTCAAGCTAGATTTAGAAAAGGCAGAGAAACCAGAGATCAAATTGCCAACATTTGTTGGATCATTGAAAAAGCAAGAGAGTTCCAGAAAAATATCTACTTCTACTTTATTGACTGCTTCAAAGCCTTTGACTGTGTGAATCACAACAAACTGGAAAATTCTTCAAGAGATGGGACTACCAGACCACCTGACCTATCTCCTGAGAAATCTGTATGCAAGTCAAGAAGCAACAGTTAGAACTGGATGTGGAACAACAGACTGGTTCCAAATCAGGAAAGGAGTACATCAAGGCTGTATATTGTCACCTTGCTGATTTAACTTATATGCAGAGTACATCATGAGAAATGCTGGGCTGGATGAAGCACAAGCTGGAATCAAGACTGCCAGGAGAAATATCAATAACCTCAGATATGCAGATGACACCACCCTTATGGCAGAAAGCGAAGAGGAACTAAAGGCCTCTTGATGAAAGTGCAAGAGGAGAGTGAAAAAGTTGGTCAAGACTCAGCATTCAGAAAACTAAAATCATGGCACCCAGTCCCATCACTTCATGGCAAATCGATGGGGAAACAGTAACAGATTTTATTTTCTTGGGTTCCAAAATCACTGTGGATAGTGACTGCAGCCATGATATTAAAAGACCCTTGCTCCTTGGAAGAAAAGCTATGACAACCCTAGACAGCATATTAAAAAGCAGAGACATTACTTTACTGACAAAGGTCCATCTAGTCAAAGCTATGGTTTTTCCAGTAGTCATGTGTGGATGTGATAGTTGGACCATAAAGAAGGCTGAGCGCCAAAGAATTGATGTTTTCAAACTGTGGTGCTGGAGAAGACTCTTGAGAGTCTCTTGGACAGAAAGGAGATCAAACCAGTCGATCCTAAAAGAAATCAACCCTGAATATTCATTGGAAGGACTGATGCTGAAGCTGAAGTTCCAGAACTTTGGCCACTTGATACGAAGAACTGACTCATTGGAAAAGACCCTGATGCTGGGAAAGATTGAAGGCAGGAACAGAAGGGGACGACAGAGAATGAGATGAGTTGGATGACATCACCAACTCGATGGACATGAGTTTGAACAAACTCCAAGAGTTGGTGATGGACAGAGAAGCCTGGCATGCTGCAGTCCATGGGGTCACAGTCAGACACAACTGAGTGACTGAACTGAACTGAAAATCTCTTTTGTATAGTTCTTCTATGTATTCTTGCCACCTCTTAATATCTTCTGCTTCTGTTAGGTCCATACCATTTCTGTTCTTTATTGTGACCATCTTTGCATGAAATGTTCCCTTGGTGTCTCCAATTTTCTTGAAGAGATCTCTAGTCTTGCCCAGTCTATTGTTTTCCTGTGTATCTTTGTACTGTTCAATTAGGATGGATGGCTTTCTTATCTCTCCTTGCTATTCTTTGGAACTCTGCATTTAGGTGGGTATATCTTTCCTTTTTACCATTGCCTTTCACTTCTCTTCTTTTCTCAGTTATTTATAAGCCCTTCTCAAGCAACCAGTTAGCTTTTTTGTATTTGTTTTTCTTGGGGATGATTTTGATCACTGCCCCCTGTACAATGTTAATAACCTCTGTCCATAGTTCTTCAGGCACTCTTATCGTATGTAATCCCTTGAATCTCTTTGTCACTTCCACTGTATAATCATAAGGAATTTGATTTAGGTCATATGTGAATGGTCTAATGGTTTTCCCCACTTTCTTCAATTTGAGTTTGAATTTTGTAATAAGGAGTTCATGATCTGAGCCACAGTCAGCTCGTGGTCTTGCTTTTGCTGACTGTTTAGAGCTTATCCATCTTCAGCTGCAAAGAATATAATCTATCTGATTTTGGTATTGACCATCTGGTGATGTCCATGTGTAGAATCATCTCTTGTGTGGTTGGAAATGGGTGTTTGCTATGACCAGTGCATTGTTATTTATAGCCAAATGATTTTCTGATTTTATTGATTTTTCATGTAGAGAGGCATTTCATATAAAAATTTTTATAAGAGACTCTTAGTATTCTGTATATTTGATTTCCATGACTGGAGCCTAGGGGTGCCTTCCAAGAATATTTTACGTAAGAGACTAGTGATAACTGTTTCTATTCAGCTGGTAACCATAGAGATGAAACTCTATCAGATCAAAGTATGAAGGTAATTAACTCCCTGCAAATTATAGCTATTGAACTTATGCACAAGACACATGAATTCACTCATAGGCTAAGCAGCCAAGAAGAAATCTCTGTGGGGAGGAAAAGGATTAGCAAGGGCTCTCCAGCAAAGCTGTGTCGCCCATCCCAACCAGAGGGAGGGCCTTTGAGGCGCCTTAGGTTTGGCCAAAAGGGGTTAACCTCTGTAGCCTTCAAAGTCATCTTGAATCTCTTCCATTCACTTCACAATCCAGGTGTTTTTTTGCTGGTCCACCAGGCCAGAGCTCATGGATGTGGGAAAGGAAATGGCCTGAAAAGCTCAGCTATGAATTTGCCAAGGAGTGAGTGGTCATTAACCCCCTTTGCCTGTAATCTCCAGGTACCACCTTTCCCATACTTTACTTTACAAAGGGGGAATTTTCTCATCTATATCATCCGCTAAGCAAGGTGACTACATTTTTAACTTTTAAATAGATTGACCCACCTGAGTGTCCTCCCTGTTATCTACAGCACCATCCCTTTGAAAGAGTGCCTATCCCAGCAAGTGTCTCCTGTCTCCTTCTGTCAAGCTCCTCCCGTTGCTCACTGGAAGCTCTGAAAAGGCATGCCTACATGGCAGCCTCCAGGAGACAGTGTCAATCTGCTTCCATCAGTGCCGTGTAGTGTGGTGGTTGGGGGTGTAGTTCCATCAGTGCTCTGTAGTGTAGTGGTTGGGGGTGTAGTTCCACCAGTGCTGTGTAGCGTGGTGGTTGGGGGTGTAGTTCCATCAGTGCTCTGTAGTGTAGTGGTTGGGGGTGTAGTTCCATCAGTGCCGTGTAGTGTGGTGGTTCGGGGTGTACTTGGCAGTGAGCTGAGATCCAGCTCTGCCACTTACCAGCTGTGTGACATTCCATGAGACTTAGCATCTCTATGACTCAGTTCTCTTTTTAAAAAAATAGATCTGTTGTTAGTGGATAATGCATATAAAGGGCCTCCCCAGTGGCTCAGTGGTAAAGAATCTCCTGCAATTCAGGAGATGTAGGAGATGAGGGTTTGATCCCTGGGTTGGGAATGTCAGCTGGAGGAGGGCATGACAACCCACTCCAGTATTCTTGCCAGGAAAATCCTATGGACAGAGGAGCCTGGTGGGCTACAGTCCACAGGGTTACAAAGAGTCGGATGTGACTAAAGCAACTGAGCACACCCACAATGCATATAAAAGCCCTAAGCTTGATGCTCTATCACAACGGAGCAAGGCAGTTTGCAGTGGTGGAAACTGAAGTTCACAGAGAGTAAGCAACTTGCTCAAGATTGTGCTTAACCTTGGAAGGTTACTTTGAGAATTAAATGAGCTAATGTGTTTAACGCCCATAGAGGACTGCCAGGCACATATATATCAGTCTCCATTCCATACTAGAAACGGAAACCAAGTTACTGACTTTGAGCAACAGCATTGTGGGGGAGGGCAGAGGAGCGGGTCCCATGGGCCTCTGGGTGGATTCCTGGGACAATTCAGAACTGATGCTCCAGAGCAGGGCCACCTGCTTCTGTCCTGACTCTGAAACTGGGGTTAAGAGCACAGGATTCACAGGATTCACTGTTGTGGCTGGGATCCAAGTACCAGGAAGCTGAAATCAGGAAACCGCTGTTGCTGCGTCGCCACCCAGGTGGCGCTTGTGGTAAGGAACCCACCTGCCAACGCAGGTAAAGGATGTGAGTTCGATTCCTGGATTGAGACGATCTCCTGGGGAAAGGCATGGCAACCCACTCCAGTATTCTTGCCTGGAGAATCCCGTGGACAGAGGAGCCTGGCAGGCTATAACCCACCTCCAGGGGGTTGCAAAGAGTTGGACACGACTGAAGCAATTTAGCACACCCACATGCACTGCCACCACAGTAGCCTCTTGACAACCAGGAAGCTGCCAAATGAACGCTGGAACCAGCTGCAAGAACCCCCAATTTTCTAGGATCTTGCTTGCTGATAGAAACAGCCCAAAGTGATGGAAGGCTAGAACTGCACCTCCCTTCTGCTTCTCAAATCTGGTGTGATTGCATCCAGGTGGCACAGCCTAGTTGACACCCTCAACCTTAGCTGCAAGAATCGGGGAAGCATTTTAGCTTCCCGACCTCCCCAGCTAGAAGGAGAGTGAACAGAGGTTGAGAGAACCAGACCACAGAATCCAGTATTTGTACCCATTAGTATTGTTGCGATTGTTCAGAATATTTGACATTGTTATTCTCATGGCCCTCTCAGGCAGCTTGGCTTCAAGGCTCACCTGGTTGATCAGCCTCTGTGAGACGTTGCTAAGGTTTGCCTTTCTCTTTGAGGACCTCCCTTACCCAGTGGTTCTCCCTGAAGAACTGGCTCATGTAATGGCATCGTCATGCCTCACTCCGCCACGCTGGGAACTTGGGTCCCTCCAGCGTACACTTCTTCCTCAACTCCCAGCGTGCTTACCTCCATCTGCCATGGAGCCCTGTACAGTGCCTGCAGTGTCCTACCCATCCTTTCACCCTGTTGCCACAGTCCTAGTCAAGTCTTCATCAGAATCTCTGAGCTGGAGAGTGTGACTGCTGAGAAGGATTCCAAGCTTGCCCCCCCAAGCTGTTTGTGCCCCTGACAGCATGCACATCTTTCATAAACACAAATCTTGTCCCTCACTCCCCTGCTTTGAGCTCCCGAGTGGCTTCCTGGCCTCCAGGTGGACCCATTTTCAGGGCCTGGCCCAGGGCTCCTTTTGTCTGATCCCTCTAGTCTCGGGGTCTCCTGGTCTCATCTGCCCTGCCATACTCCATTCAGCCCTGCAGCCCCTGTGGTTCCCTGAACATGTCAGGCACTCTTACATGCACAGGCCTCTCCATGTGGCCCCTGCCCGGAATGTCCTTCCTGACTCTGCCCCTGGGATCTTTCCTGACTCTGCCCCTGGGATCATACCTCAGGACTTCCTTGAGGCTGCCTCCTGGTGCAGTCCCCCATGACCTCCTGTGCATGTTCCTACTCCTACATCTTTGTCGGGGCCCTCTGCCCCTTTAACATCAGATATGATGGCTACCTCACCAGGAGACAGCTCCTTGGGTGTAAGACCAGAACTTTCTTATTTTCACCCCCAGTCCCCATCTCCCTTGGTCTGTTGCTGGCTCAACCTCTCTGCCAGAGGTTAAGAAACCTCTTCCCTCACTGTTACTCCATCTAGACTTCTCCAACTGTCCACTTATTGGTTCAGCAGTGGCCTTGGACACCTGCTGTCCCTGAGCAACAGGCTCTGGTGGGGCTGCAGAGGGTGGGCCTTTAGGTAAACTCCAGGCCTGTGCCCTGGGGATGCACAGCCAGAGAGGAAAGCAAGTCTAAGTGACAGTGAGAGAAAAAGAGAGCAGGTCCAGTACTACAAGCAAGGAAAGTGCCATGGGGTCCTCCGTAGGTGGGCAAGCAGGAAGGAATGCAGAGAAGGTAACCCGGGAGTCTCTGCAGAGCTGGTCCATCTCAGTGGGGGACTCTCCCATGCTGCCCTCTTCCTTCTGGCCAGCGGCCTGCTCGGAGCCCTTCCTTTTCCACCTTCCCCAGAATGGTCCTGCCTCCTGGTTTCCCAGTGGCAGTTTCCCAGTGGCTGTCTTGTCAGCAAAGTTCCAGTTTCCCTGTTACTGATGAAAGGAGTTGCTCCTTTGACATACAGACCTCAGCCTGCCCCTTGGAGGGGGAACCCAGAATTTGGGGATCTTGTGTATGTAGAGATGGCCCTTATCAGTATATACCAGGAAGCACTGAGTGCTCCACACAAGTGCCAGCCCAGTTGTGCAGAGGAGGATGTTAAAGCAGCAGCAGTTAGTGAGTAGCAGAGGCAGGACCGCCAGCTTGGGATGGCCAGACTCAAGAGTGTGGGCTGTATCACCACGTGCACCTTTCTTATGACAGTGCTCCTGCTATGGAGCTCGATGTTCCTGGGCAAATGCTGCTGAGAGATCAGAAGTGGCCATGAGGAGCGGTCCATGACCTTGGCAAGAGCAATGTCAGGGCAGCGATGGGGCAAAGCCAGCTTGTAGTGGTTAAAGCGGCAGAGGGCAACGAGGGAATGTAAGCAACTCTTCGAAGTACCCTAGCTTTGATGGGAGGAGAGTGGGTACCAGGCTGGGTGAGGGTGGAGAAGTGGGCTATGAGGAGAGCTGTGTCCTCTTGTTTCTCAGTGAGTGAGCAGGGCCTGAGCATGTTCAAGGAGAGGAGACAGAGGATGGATAGCGAGTTGGAGGAGTTGCAAGACAGAACTGCTGATGGGAGGGCGCCCCCTAGAGATGGGGAGAGTGGGGAGCCAGAGCCCAGGGATGGAACTGGCTGCGGTGAGGTCAGGCCTCGGGGAGAGGTGCAGAGTTCAGGAGCAAGAGGCCATGGGCAGGGCGCAAGTGCCTCCCCAGGTGGCAGGTATGAAGTATGTCTTCGTGTCTCTGTCCTCAGTCCTGGTACTCTCTTTTAGCCCTTGTACTGTCCTGTCCTGTCCAAGACTAATTTTGTCTACCTTGTTATTTGATTTCCCTCACTTGGCTGTGAGCTCCAAGAGGACAGGGGTTTTTGTCTGTTGTGTTCACTGCCCAGTGCTGAGGACATTGCCTTGCATGTGTTCTGAATATTAAATCAATAATTGTTGAATGAAAAATTGAATATTTTCTCTATGAGGTCAGGGTAGATCTGCAGCTGGCAGGAAGGGGGCAGGATATGGGGGAAACTTGAGAGCAGGGGGTGGAGAAGAGCAGTTAGGAGGGGGAGTGTTGACCTAGGGGATCACAGGAGCACCCCAGGCAGCTCCCTGGGAAACTGTTGGAGTTTACCAGTGGGCTCTATGTCAGAGTTCAGGTCAAATGTGGTTCCAGAGTCAGGGCTCCCCCAGATAGGTGAAGGATACTGAGACTGCAGGGCAAAGGGTGAGGTGTATCTGAGTTGGTGACCTGGAAGACAGTGAGTCTGGGATTTGACATGGCACAGGGTGTGGCTGTGGATGTGGGAGGCTGGGGCTGAGGTGGGTGAAAGCCACCAGCAACAAGGAGGTCAAAGGGCAAATGGCACCCATGGAGGCTGAGGCACCCTGGATGGCCCCACCCAAGTCTCCAGTGAAAGAGGAGTTGTGAAGGGAGTAGGCAGACGACCTCTTCTGGAAGAGGAGCATGAGACTGCAGAAGTCTCAGATGGATGGGAGCTGGGGCGCTGACAGGGAGGTCTGATCTGGAAGCAGCCCTGGGAGTGAAGACTGCTGGGAGCCACCTGCCAACGCAGAAAAGAGTAGCCTCTGTGCAAGAGGCCCGTGGGGAAGTGGTGCCCGTGGGGAAAGCTGGCCCCATCAAGAACACATGATGGAGTTACTGTGTGTGTGCGTGCATGCCAAGTCGCTTCAGTCATAGCCGACTCTTTGCAACCTCATGGACTGTAGCCCGCCAGGCTCCCCTGTCCATGTAATTCTCCAGGCAAGATTACTGGAGTGGGTTGCCATGCCCTCTTCCAGGGGATCTTTTTGACCCAGGGATTGAACGCTCATCTTTTATATCTCCTACATTGGCAGGTTTTTCACCACTAGCACCACCTGGGAAGCCCCAGAGTTACTATCAGTTCAGTTCAGTCACGCAGTCATGTCTGATCTTTCTGACCCCATGGACTGCAGCACACCAGGCTTCCCTGTCCATCACCAACTCCCGGAGCTTGCTCAAACTCATGTCCATCGAGTTGGTGATGCCATCCAACATCTCATCCTCTGTCGTCCCCTTCTCCTCCTGCCTTCAGTCTTTCCCAGCATCAGGGTCTTTTCTAATGAGTCAGTTCTTCCCATCAGGTGGCCAAAGTATTGAAGCTTTAGCTTCAGTCCTTCCAATGAATACTCAGGGTTGATTTCCTTTAGGATTGACTGGTTTACTCTCCTTGTAGTCCAAGGGACTCTCAAGAGTCTTTTTCAGCACCATGATTCAAAGAATCAGTTCTTTGTCACTCACCTTTCTTTATGGTCCAGCTCTTGCATCCATACATGGGAAAAACCATAGCTTTGACTAGATGGACCTTTGTCAGCAAAGTAATGTCTCTGCTTTTTAATATGCTGTCTAGATTTGTCACAGCTTTTCTTCCAAGAAGCAAGTGTCTTTTAATTTCATGACTGCAGTTACCATCTGCAGTGCCATCTATAACTATTGTTAATTCTCCCCTAGAACCATGGTTCCAGAGGGACCATGTGCTCAGCAAGGGTCCCTCTTGCATGGGGACAGCCAGGAGGGCTCCCACCTGGACGATCATGTGTACTTCTCATTTTGGGGACCGCTGTCTGATTGTATGGCTATGCACATACCTCCCAGGCTGCCTGAGTTGGATTCCTAGACCTGATGGCTCCTGGGGGTGTGCCCTTCTGGCCAGGTTCTGGTGGGGAGCCTTTGGGGTTTGCTATGTTCAGAGCACCTATTGCTCCTTTATCTGCTTCTTCCTTACCATGCACAGGCAGGGTGCTATGGTTCTGGGCTGGGCTCTGCTGCTATCCTTGCCCCTCATCAGGGTTCACAGTAGCTGGAGGGCTGCTGGGGAAACTGAGGCTGGAGGGACACAGCCAGCACTGCTGGTATTAAGGGTGCTTTCATGTCTCTAACTGCATGCCCCCGCCTCCCAATTCCTGACCACAGACCAGCCTCATAGGTTGCTTGTCACTCCTTCCTTCCAGCATCCATGCCCTCGTTAATTTTATCCAGCAAATCTTCCTTGACACCACCCGTGGTTTGTCTTTGTGCTGGGAGTCAGAGGACAACCTCAGTCCTGGCCTCTAGCACTCAGAGGCTTGTCCAGAATGGGGCTGCCTATCAGGGAAACTTGTGGAACTTCAGAAACTTTGGGGAAGTCATGGCAATGACCTTGGAAAGAGGAGTCTATTCCTGTCTGTCCCTGCCAGAACATATCTAAGGAAAAAAAATCCATTTGTATTTCTCCATTCTCCTTTCTCCCTTGGCCAACCCCCTCGGGGCTCAATATAGCACTCAGCGCTTGTGCTGTGCTGGAGTTGTCAAGGATACCTCTGCTGGCCTCATTACAGCTTCTCATGCTGGGAACTGTGTCTTTGGGTGTGGTGTTTGGTTGATTGAAAGTAGGTTAATGTAATAAGGTAGAAGAGGCCTATCCAGGGCCTTTCCGCTCTGGTGCTGACATGGCGATGGCTGGGGCACTCCACATGGAGCGCTGTGGGGAGTAGAAGAGTAACGTGGTCCTCCTTCTCCATGTGGGCAGGGTCCCCATCCCTGCCTTCTCTGATCTCCATGCCCAAGCCCTGAGCATGTCAGTTTGTTGATTTGAGGGTTCCCCAGCTCAGGGACAGTGGTCCTGGGGATGTCCTGGGGAGGTGTACCCCAGGACCTAGCTGAACTCCCCGAGGAGTGGCTGGGCTGAAGGGGAAAGCCTCCTCTACTCCCCTTCACGGGCTGGTGCCTGCGCACAGTCATGCCTCCATGCCGTCTCCCCCACTGACCTTCCGCTTGCTCCTACCACTTTGTAGCCCCCACTTCTGCACTCCTGTTACCCTTCCTGGAGTGCCTGCCCCTGCTATTTTTTCACTATAATAACCCCAGCACCGAGCGCAGTGTCTGGTACATAGGAGGCACTCAAGTATTTGTTGACTGACTGAATGAATGAACAAATTATCCCTTCCCTGGTCACATACATGGAAAGTCAAAAACCAACTGCGAAGAAGGCACTAAGAGCAAAGAGCTGACCGCTGCCTGGGTTCACCCATCTATGGGGGGCTGAGTTAACGACTTCAGGTACAAGGTCTTCATCGGTGATCTCGCTGCCCACTGTCCTTGCAGGGCTCTGCTGGGGACCACGGGGAAACTCCGTGCACAATGTTTTATGCACGCGGGAGAGGTCGTCACTGCCCAGGGCTGCCGTCTCCCGAGGCACCTCCTGCTGCCCTTCCCCGGGGAATCTGGCTTTTGCTCATTCTCTGCCTTCCTGGACAGGCCTGGGAACCTTCCAGAGAAATGTTCTTCTCTCCACGAGCAGCCCGTGTGTGTTGGAAGGTTTTGTCTTCACTTTGTCTAACTCCTGGGAGAAAGTGTGGTTCTTCCCTCTCCTCTTCTTGGTGGGGACCACAGGTTATACATCTTCAAAGAGACTGCCCTCCCTCCCCAAGCTTTCAGCTTCCTTGTCGCTCTGACTGGCAGGCTCTCACCTCCACTGGGCTCTTGCCCTTTCCTGCTGGATCATGGGGACTGATCAGGGGTACCTCCAGTCTGTCAGCCTCCACCCAGTTGCCAGAGCAAGGGCCCAGCCAGGCCAGAGGAAGCTACACTACTGAAGCCCCAGAGATGTCATGTGTGCAGGCTTTGACCTGAGTTTGAGTCCAATGTGCTCGCTTGCTCAGTGACTCTGGGAGGTTACATCATGTGTCTGGGCCTTGCTTTTGTCTTTTTATAAATCTGGGTCAACAACGTCTGCCCCATGGGTTTATTGTGACGAGTGACTTCAGTGTCAGTCACCTGACCCAGGGTCTGCCACTTAGTAGGAGCACAGAGGATTAAGTACTTCCACCGCTTGGCTGGCGTAGATCAATAAATTTCCTGCCTTTGACTTTTGTAAAGAGTGCACACAGAGCCAGGGCCCATGGCCAGTTGCGTGAGCCTCCAGCAGCCAGAGTCAGCTCTGATGGACAAAAGAGGATTGTTGATGTCTAGCTCCTCATATACTATACCTGTGTGTGCTGCTGAGGTGCCTGGGGAGACTTGAGGCTAAACATTGTCCCACGATTGCGTTCACCAGTGTGCCTTCCCTAAACCATCACAAAGGAAGTATCCAGGCAGTCAGTATTCCATTTGTCATGAATTCTGGATGCGATTTGATTCAGTGAGACTTTTAGTGAGGGTGGGTAGACTTAAGAAGATCTGGGGGTGAAGCCAGCTTCTAGATTCATTCCCCACATTCCAGTCACAGCAAAGGGTGTGTCCACAATGGTTTGGCTTCTTGCACCTCTACTCCCTAAAGGCGTTGAGCTATGCGGTTGGGGATTCTAGTTAGCTGCTAAGAGATGCTTTGTTTGTGTTTGTGTTTTTCCAGTTGCAAAGGATTTGCTTGTTCTCAGCTCAGCTTTGTAGCCATCAACCCCCTGCATGCAGTTTCCTGGGTAAAGCTCTGTTCCAATCAGCTTTTTCTGATTGTCAGGTGGTCAGTTACATAAAATCAGACAACACTGTCTATCCATTCAGCCTTGGCTCATAGGAGGCACTGCTATGGAGGCCAAACAGCTGGCAGAAGTCAACCTGTGGGAACTGTGGGAAGGAGCAAGGGCACAAGATCCAAGTCACATAGGCTCAGAGGGAGACCAGACAAGTCCCTAACCCTGTAGTCCAGGCCTGGATCCTGACTGGGGACTAACAGCTGAAAAGTCTCCCTTTTTGTCTATATTGGGCATAGATTTAGATTTCATTGGTTAGCTCTGCACATTGAGACTCCTCTGAAGAGTTCCAGACTCCAGCTCCCTAACCTTCCACCCTACCCTCCAGCTCCACAGCTGCTATGTTTTTTTTTTTTTTTTTTCCCCTAAAGATGCTTTTTGAAGGTTGAAGGTGAATGACTTCAGGCAGATGGTTAGCCTAATTAAGGTTAATGCCTCCTGCAATTACCAGTCTGGCTTTGAGGAGTATCCCATTCCTCCTTTGCATCCTCAGGGCTGAGTGGAAATACAGAAGAGGCAGTCCCACCCCCCAGCAGGCCCAGCCCTGCCTTGGCACATCACTGCAGACTTCCCCTCCCTAGAGTTGGGGTTGCTGGTGCGGTAGCGTTCAGGGGCAGGTCAGCTCAGAGCCGCAGGGAGCCTTATCCCCTGAAACTGGTAGGCTTGGGTGGTAATAGCCAGTTTCCTGCATCCTTCACTTAGGACACAAGGAAGGGGGCTTCAGAAACACATGTTCCAGCCTCTGGCAGGTCAGAGCACCCAAGAAGTGTTTGCTGAAAAGAGAAGATGGTTTCTTTAGGAATAAGATTCTAACGGTTCTCTGGGTGCTGGAATAGGCTTCTGTAGCCCCACCGGTGCTCCGTGATGGTGGCTAGGTTGTCTGAGCCATGAAGTGGGAGAAGGAAGTGGAGGGTGACCAGGTTCCTGACCTCTCCTGGGCCTCTGGTTCCTCGAGGGTTCTTATGTCATAGACTGAGGCCCAGTGGGCCATTACTCTGTCCCCTTCCCAGTTGCATCTCAGTGGAGAGGCAAATGAAATAAGTATGGAGGAAAGCAGACGTGGTGGGAAATGATACATGGCCATGACTTATCCAGTCCTTCCTAGAGGCTAAGTTCTTTGACATGCATTGTCTCATTTAATCCTCATAGTAACCCTGTGTGGTGGGTTCTATTATTATGCTCATCATACAGAAGAGGAAACAGAGGTTCAAAGTTGATAAGAAACTTAACCAAAGCCCCACGGCTATCAGAAGCAGCAGGGCCGGAAGTCCATCCCAGCCAGTTTGACGACTGGGTCCTTTCCATCCCATTGGACAAGGCATGAGTGGATATTGACCAGAATCAACAGGGGAATTAAAAACAAAAGCAAAACAGCCTCAACCTTGGCCCAGGGCCAGGTACTTCGGGTTTATCTGTCTTCTTAAGCCTCATAGACATCCTTGTCAGGCAGGTATAAGTGCCCCTGTTTTAGCAATAAAAAATGAGGCTCGGGCAAATCAGGCGACTTGCCTGGCCAGTCAGTAGAGAACAGTGATTGCCTGGGGGCAACGAGGTGTGGGAGGCCAGGGGTCACAGCTAATGTTCTTGAAAGGAGTGTTTTGTTGGCACTGTTTCCCCTGTTTGCTATAAATAGCCTTTCCCAGTGGGTCCCACCCCCAACCTGGAAGTCAACAGTTGAGGCACCTGATATTCAGGATCCTTGCCTTTTCCTGCAATCAGTAGAAGAGTAATTTAGACTGCTTCAGGGAACTTGGCTGGAAGGGACTTTGAGGTGGCACTGCCCCACTCGTGGGAGGCCAAACCAGAATGTTATGGAGTCAAGAAGTCAGGTTTCCAGAGACCGCAAAGGCAGCTCAGCGTGATGGTCGAGGGCTTGCCTTTGGAGCTGGACAGCAAGAGGTGAACTCTGGCTTTGCCACTTGCCTGCTCTCTGATCCCTCAGGGCCCCCAACTGCAAATGCAGATGATAATAATTCTCACCTCAAAGCCTGCTGTGATGAATTAATTCTTGTGAAGCACTTAGAACAGTTTCTGGTACAGAGTAAGTGCTATGTGGGTGTTCATGAACTAAAAACATTCAATGCCACTGGAAAAGGCTTTTGAGTAATTTTAGGTGGGGACTGCAGGATGCAAAATTATGTATATTTGCTTCTAATTTTATTTATATATTTATGCTTTTATATAAATCTTCATAATAATTATCTCTGTCATGGGAATTAAGATGGTTTTTCTTTTTTCTTTTTTTAATAGCATTCTCTCTTCACTATTTTGTGCAATGAACATCAATTACTTCAAAATTAAACCAAAAAATCCTATTAAAATTACAAAACAAAGGCTACTCCTCCATGCTAGGCTCTACCCCTCCCCCCCCATCCCCACAGCACCACTCACATTATAAAATCAGTTCTAAGTGGTAAGAGTAGTGTGCACCTCTGAAAGGTTGGGAGTTCTTGTTTGGAAGCATTCAAAGGCTTTTTGTCTTCTGAGTGTGAGGATCTGGCTGGGAAGGTTTAGGAACGGTGTGGTTGATGTCCTTGTCTGTGGCTAGCACATAGGTCTTCTAGGGTCTCATCATCCTAGATGGCCCCTATCCCCTGAAGAAATGCTGCACGTGTACATGTAAACAGTGGATTCTCTTGGTTGAGCTTACCTTGGCCCTTGATTTCCAGAAGCATGAGCATTTAACATTTTCGCTGTCATTGCCTGACTTTCTTGCTTGCAGTTTGACCGTCCTGAATTGCACATCTTTAAAACTGGTAGTGAACTTAAACTTGGAAACTGTCCTGAGTTTGAAGCCAATGGAAAGTCTTGTGAGGCTCTTCTGCATTGTCTTGATGACTCCTTGGCAAGGATGCTGATTTTACTCCAGCACCAGAAATAAGCAGAGAGATATTTGTGTTGCCCGAGAAAATGCAAATTTGGGGAGATAGATACCTGGCTTGGGAGGGTGTTTGTCAAAGAGAAGTTTGTTGGTTGAAGCTAGTGTTTCATAAGATATTATTTTCAGATTTAAGATTGAGTTCAAGAAATGTGCATTGATTACCTACAGTGGGTTAGACTCTTTCCTAAGGAATCCACTTTAGAGGGCTGTAAGAACAATGTCAGCCCCAGAGGAAAGAAAAAAAAAATTAGACTTTTTATCCAGGGTGGACTGGGTTCAAAGATCTTTCTCTTGGAATTGTATTGACGTGCAATTAGTCAAGCCTGGGCCTGTGTCTGGGCAGAGACTTGCTTGTTTGCAGTGGTTCATAGTCTATCAGCCTTACATTTTTCTTCCACAGAAAATGTCCACATTTTCAGGACTGAAGGGCTGTGGTTTGACTTGTAGGTCTGTCTTGACAAAGCCAACCAGATATCCGATTGAAACAGAGATTAAGTTGTCAACATTCATTGGCTCATGGAGAAAGCAAGGGAATTCCAGAAAGAAATCTACTTCTGCTTCATTGATTATGTGAAAGCCTTTGACTGTGTGGATCACAACTAATTGTGAAAAATTCTTAAAGAGGTGGAAGTACCAGACCGCTTTACTTGCTTCCTGAGAAACCTGTATACAGGTCAAGAAGCATCAGTTAGAACCAGACATAGAACAACAGTCTGGTTCAAAATTGGGAAAGCAGTATGTCAAGGCTGTATATTGTCACCCTGCTTATTTAACTTATATGCAGAGTACATTATGGGAAATGCCAGGCTGGATAAATCACAAGCTGGAATCAAGATTGCTGGGAGAAATATCAACAACCTCAGATATGCAGATGATACCACTCTAATGGCAAAAAGCAAAGAGAAACTAAAGTGCCTCTTGATGAGGGTGAAAGAAGGGAGTGAAAAAGCTGGCTTGAAACTCAATATCAAAACAAAGTAAGATCTTGGCATCTAGTCCCATCACTTCATGGCAAATAGAAGGGGAAAAAGTGGAAGCAGTGACATATTTTATTTTCTTGGGCTCAAAATCACTGCTGGTGGTGACTGCAGTCGTGAAATTAAAAGACGCTTGCTCCTTGGAAGGAAAGCCATGACAAACCTAGAGAGCATATTAAAAAGGGAAGATATCACTTTGCTGACAAAGGTCCATATAGCCAAAGCTATGATTTTTCCAGTTCATGCATGGATGTGAGAGTTGGACCATAAAGAAGGCTGAACACTGAAGAATTGATGCTTTCAAATTGTGGTGCTGGAGAAGACTCTTGAGAGTCCCTTGGATAGCAAGGAGATCAAACCTGTCAATCCTAAAAGAAATCAACCCTGAATATTTATTGGAAGGACTCATGCTGAAACTCCAATACTTTGGCCACCTGATGGGAAGAGCTGACTCACTGGAAAAGACCCTGATACTGAGAAGGATTGAGGGCAGGAGGAGAAGGGGGTGACAGAGGATGAGATGGTTGGATGGCATCACTGACTCAATGGACATGAGTCTGAGCAAACTCTGGGAGATAGGGAAGGACAGGGAAGCCTAGCTTGCTGCCATTCATGGGGTCACAAAGAGTTGTACACAACTGAGTGACTGAACAACAACAAAGATTGTGGCATCCAGTCCTATCACTTCATGGCAAAGAGATGGGGAAAAACTGGAAACATGACCGATTTTCCTTTCCTGGGCTCCCAAATCACTGCAGATGGTGACTGCAGCCTCAATATTAGAAGATATTTGCTCCTTGGAAGGAAAGCTATGACAAACCTAGACATATTAAAAAGCAGAGACATCACTTTGCCAACAAAGGTCCATCTAGTCAAAGCTATGGTTTTTCTAGTAGTCATGTATGGATGTGAGGTGGACCATAAAGAAAGCTGAGTGCTGAAAAACTGATGCTTTGAATTGTGGTGCTGGAGAAGACTCTTGAGAGTCCCTTGGACTGACTGCAAGGAGATCAAACCAGTCAATCCTAAAGGAAATCAACCCTGAATATTGATTGGAAGGACTGAGGCTGAAGCTCCAATACTTTGGCCACCTGATGTGAAGAACTGACTCATTGGACAAGACTTTGATGCTGGGAAAGATGGAAAGCAAAAGGAGAAGGGAGTGGCACAGAATGAGAGGGTTAGATAGCATTACCAACTCAGTGGACATGAATTTGAGCAAACTCTGGGAGATAGTGGAGGACAGAGGAGCCTGGTGTGCTGCTGTCCATGGATCGTAAAGAGTTGGACACAATTTAGTGACTGAACAACAACAAGAGACTTGACAAAGCAATGGAATGTGTTAATCTTGGTTAAACTCAAAGTTAATGTGAGCTCCCAGAAATTGTAATAATTTGGTAGGATCTGACTTTGTTTTTCAACTTTCCATTTAAAATATCTGGGAAACATTTATCTGCAGACAAACCGTATCTGATTTTTAATCTTGTAAATAAGCACATGACATGACTGTACATCTGCCGAGCCCTTCAAGGTCACCCAGCGGCCATCTGGGTTCCCTGCAGGCTCTTTTCCTCCTCAGCACCACTTGTGAGCCAGCAGCATAGCCAGATTTGTTTAGGAGATTAGAATCCAAGGCTCAGAGAAGTTCAGTGGCTTGGCTGATGGTCCCCAGCCTATGAGTGGCAAGCCCTGAACTAGAACCCAGCTCTTTTGACTCCCAGACACCCTGAATTCCACTGCTTCCATGGTACACAGGTCGTGTTCTCTCCCAGGGCAAGGGAAATTTGCTGGGGTGTGCGCTCAACAAAAAGTCAGCAAGGGAGTTCCTTGGAAATAGGTGCCTTTGTTTTTGTGGCCTCTGAACAAACCCCCCCAACCATAAAGGAGAGGTTTTCCAGGCCCGGTGAAGCTGCTTTTAACAGGCACTGTGCATACTTTTATAGTTCAGGGGAACAGTAAAATGGATGAAATTACCACCGTGGCTAGTGAGAAAAGAGAGCAGAATTCCTTGCTGGTGAAACCCGTAATTCTCTTCTGTTCCCTCTGCGCTCCTCTCACCCCCTCTCTGCATCATGTGTCCTGACTTGACCATTCCTGGACTTCACCTGGACCCCAGGACTTCCATGTGTCCACTGAGTTGGCTTGTCTCCTTCTTCTTCTCATGCCTGGTGGCTGCCTTCAGAGGGGCTGCTTCTCCAAAGCATTCACCAGATTCCTCAGCTTGGGTTAGCATGTTCTCCAGCTCCTTTCTTTTTCTTATTTTTTATTTCTGCACTGTAGCACATGAATTATCAATGGGGGAAAAAGTAGGTATCAGAGATAAAGCTTAATCATGACTTACTTATCATGTTCTAAATAGAATTGTAAATATAGCTGATCCTCTGTCAAAGGAGATCAACTCATTTCCGTGCATGCCTGCATGTGTTCATACATTCTCCTATCCATGTATGTACACTTCCAATCATGCATTCAACCAGCCATTCACCCCTCTATCCATCATCCACCCTTTCATGGGATTTGAGCACTTTTCTGATGCCAGGCACTGTTAAGAGGTGAAGTATAACAGTGATGAAAACAGCACTGATTCTCACCTCTAGGAGGAGAGACCCCTCAAAAGTCACACTACAGAAAAAGAAATGCTATGATCAGAGAAGGCGATGGCACCCCACTCCAGTACTCTTGCCTGGAAAATCCCAGGGACGGGGGAGCCTGGTGGGCTGCAGTCCATGGGGTTGCTAAGAGTCGGGCATGACTAAGTGACTTCACTTTCACTTTTCACTTTCACACATTGGAGAAGGAAATGGCAACCCACTCCAGTATTCTTGCCTGGAGAATCCCAGGGACGGGGGAGCCTGGTGGGCTGCTGTCTATGCGGTCGCACAGAGTCAGACATGGCTGAAGCGACTTAGCAGCAGCATGATCAGAGTAGAGTAGAGTGTACATTCTGTGGGTGATAGCTTTGGAAGAGGAATATGGATGCATCTTTTTTTTTCAAATTATCTCCTTTTTTTTTTTTTATTATAGTTTGTTTGCTTACAGATTTACAAGTCAGTCTGTATGTGAATTCAGGGATATGGCTGAAAGAAGATAGTCATCTTTAAATATGTATGTTTTCCTGTTCTATATGAACTATAGCTCTACCCACTGTGAGCAATTCTTTAGCTCAGGATTTCTGACTGAATATTGGTTAGTTCCTAGTAGAAGTTCATCTTGTGATTTCCAAAGGGATCTGTTTTTACTTTGGTAGTTTGCACTGGTCCACCAAGGAGGTGGAATTGGTTTATTCACTGGACATGGTCAGGAGGCCATGTTCTAGTTCCATCTCTGTGTGACCATGGGCAATCTCCTTACCTTACCCTGCCTCCTTGCCTTTGCTTTTGAAGTGGAGATAATACTTATTTTCATAGTTCACAAGAATACTGTATGGATGTGCAAATGCTTGGGAACTTTTTTACAAATGCAAGGTAGTGGAAGATATGAAGTTGGGTGAGTATTTGGCAGATAGTCCAAGCTTAGAGATGTCTTCGGGGCCATAAGACCAGCAGACTTAGTTAGGGTGACATGCTCCTGATTTGCCCGGGACAGTCCTGATTCATGCCTGAAATCCTGGTATAAGCATTAAGAGTGTCCAATTTTATGCTCAAAACTATTTGGATTGGAAGGTAGATCATATGGCTCCCTTATCTATATAAGATGTGAGCCAAACAGAACATTAACCTCTGCCTAAGTGTCAGTGAGTTCTGCCATTATGTCTTAGGTTCATCTAATGGAGATGATCAGAGTCTTCCCAGAACCAGCCATGATCAATGCTTGAATCTACATAGCTGAAGTCAGAGGTGAGCAGCTCTGTCGAGGATGGTAACCTTTTCTCACTGTAAGGAGGCCTTTGCAGTTGCCATGAAAGATCTCCAAGTGGTTAGCTAATGAACTGGTTCCCAGAAAGTTGTGAGGAAAAGCAGATTTCCAGTGGGGCCATATCCCACTTCTCCCCACCATAGCCTGGCCTTGCAGTTACAGGGCATGTGCTGAAGCATGTCCATAAGGGCCAAGAGTAACATGATCGGGTTGCTCCATGGTGGCCAACAGACTGATTGGTGGCCGTGGGCAGGCTTTGTGAGACATAGAAGGTGTCGTCTTCTCCCCAGGCTGGCCAAGCAGGTATGAGCAGAAATTCCTGAGTTCTCCCCGATGTCAAGGCCCCTGACATCTATCACCTGTACATAGAATATTCATGTCCCTTAAGGGACTTACTGCTCCCTGGGGCACATTCTTAGATCCTAATTAGAGGAAGGAGTGTGAGCTGGTCTTGGCCCTTTATCTGTAGTTATTTGTAGAGTTTGGATCCTATTTGAAGACAAGGCCTGGTGTTTTAAAAGCTTAGATTTATTCGCTACAACTTGGTGTTTCCTGGTGGTGAGTGGGGCCTGGGTCTTGAATCACAATGTCTGGGTTGTAGTACTGGTTCTATCACTGACCCAGTGAGGTCTTGGACAGGTTGTGCTTCTTTCCCAAACCTGTTTATCCATCAGTAAATTGGTGTTAATCCTTAGCCCAGTGATCTCATACCACCTCATCTATACCTCATATGGGAAATAAATGAGCTTTGAAAAGTCATAACATTATTTACTTAACTGAGTATGCACTCAGCACCTGTCATGTGACAGGAACACAGTAGTGACCAAGACAGTGGTAGCCTTGGCCTCCATGAAGCTGCTGTTTCACAGAACAAGGCTGATGGCGAAGCAGTAGGCAAATAAAGTGGCAGGATGTGCTCTTAAGTGTAAAGAAAACACGCAGGTTTAGAGAGAGAAGAATATACCTGAGTCGGAGAAGCAGGTATTCCTTAAATAAGGGAATCTGAGAAGACTCAGCTTTATGATGACATTTTCACTGAAACCTGAGCATAGGAGATAGTTATCCAGTTGCAGAATCACATTCCAGGCAAGAGGGACAGATGGTGAGTCCCCTTGCCACACCTGGCATGTGGTGTACATATTGTTTTTGCAAGGATCACAGGAGGTGGTCTGAGCCCATCGGGTCAAGGATTAACCTTATCTTCAAGAGAGATTTTTAGGTGGAAGCAGCAAGGTATAGAGCAAGGTGTCTAACAGACCATTATCTGTGTAAAGGGATGTGTATATATTCACACTCCCACATATGTGCAGACATCTATAGGAGATACCAGAAGCTGGTGGTTGTCGCTGAGAAGTAAGGCTGGGGGACTGGGGTAAACAAGAGACTCACTTTTAACCACATATCTATTTGTACTGTTTGATTTTTTTTTTCTTTTTTACTGTGTGCATGTATTACTTTTCAATGAAAAGCTCAGTTATTTAAAAATATGAGTAGTTATTTAAAGTAAATGTCTGTAGGCCATTGGGTAACCAAAGTGACTGGTGCATAAGGAGGGATATGTAGAATCTTCCAGGTGCCAGGAAAATAAGCCAGGTCTGGAACTGAGGGTGGGCCTGGGGCCAGCACCAGTCTCGAGAGCCCAGGAAAGAGGAGCGTGATGACCCCAGGCATCCAGTCACACAGGCCCAGACATGCTTCCGTGGCCTTTCTTCTCACCGCATGTGATGGGGGTGCCCCTTCCCCTCTCTGACTTTCCTTCCTAAGCTGACTGATCGTGTTTCTTTGGGCCTGAAAATTGTGGCCCCAAGCCTTGCTCATGGGCTGACTTTTATTATAACTGTGTGCAGGTTCAGTTCTCTGACAGGACCACATATGCCTAGAGTTCCTAGCACAGTGCCTCATGCTGCATCAATGTGTTAGTGAGTGTGGAGTATATATTACAGAGATGACTCACTGGCCCCAGTAGGTTGTCATCCTCCTTCCATGCTGTTGCCCAGGTAGTAAGCACATTGATCACAGTAACTTTTATCATGTATATTAGGATGAAAACTTCCAATGAGTTTATAGAAAGAGAACTGAATGATTGTAGAATGAAGTCGTTAATAACTGTCTGCTTTACTCCTGCTTTGTTGTTGAAATTCTTAAGGCATGTTTATGTTTACTTTCTTGCCTATGAGATAATAATGCTTCAACTACCTGGAATCCTCTTCTTTCCAGAGCAGAGCTGACAGCCACTGAATACAGGAGAAATTCAGTTAGCAGCCAACATGGCTCAAGATTTAGTAATAACACTTTCTTTCTCATAAAGGAATTGATTTCTCAGCTTATTTTCACTTTGTTCATAACTTTAAAAAGTAGTTTTCTAATTTTTATGTCTGAAAAATTAGAAGGATAAAGAATAATAGTGACAGATACTTTGACGTTAGCAAGAAGTGACAAAGTAATAGCACAGAAAAGAAACATAAAAAAGCAGCTATCTGATTTCAAGAAACATAGTGTTGGTAGACATAATTAATATGGGGGCAAGAGAATTTCATTTATCTTAAAATATTATAGTAATGGATATGAACCAGTAATTATGAATCCTCAAGAGGAGTTATATTCTAATTCTTCTGTTTAAAGAAGACAGAATCAATAAATTTTAGAAAGTTTTTTTTATCAGAAATAGTTAAAATTTTAAAGTGCTGTGTTGCAAAGAACGTTTCTTCAGCATAATATAGAATATCTGTCTAAACCAACAGTCAACACCATAGAAAATAGAGAAATTCCCATTAAAACCAACAGTATGATAAGAATGTTCCCCTCTCACCTCTACTATTTAGTACCATTCCAGGCAACAAGGCATGAAACCACAAAACAAAAGGTATGCTATTGAAAAATAAAAATAAAAATTATCATTACTTTTAGATTGTATAATTATAATAAAACTTAAAAGCATGAATAGAAATATTATTAAAAAAAAAAAAAAGAAAAATTATTAGCATTAGTAAGACTGTTCAATAAGGTGGCCAGGCTACAAAAAGACTTTATATGCTATAGCCTTCCTATGTATTAACACTGCTGCTGCTGGTGCTAAGTCGCTTCAATCGTGTCTGAGTCTGCGCAACCCCATAGATGGCAGTCCACCAGGATCCGCCATCCCTGGGATTCTCCAGTCAAGAACACTGGAGTGGGTTGCCATTCCTTCTCCAATGCATGAAAGTGAAAAGTGAAACTGAAGTCGCTCAGTCCTGTCTGACTCTTCACGACCCCAAGGACTGCAGTTTACCAGGCACCTCCGTCCATGGGATTCTCCAGGCAAGAGTACTGGAGTGGGTTGCCATTGCCTTCTCCGATGTATTAACACTTGCCAGTTGGAAAAGTACTTGATACAAAAAGCTCACTTTAATTGTGTAAATATATAAAATACTGGGAATAAACTGAATAAGATATGTGTTGAGCATTTATTCAGTTCAGTTCAGTTCAGTCACTCAGTCGTGTCCTATTCTTTGCAACCCCATGAATTGCAGCACGCCAGGCCTCCCTGTCCATCACCAACTCCCGGAGTTCACTCAAACTCACATCCATCAAATCAGTGATGCCAGCCATCTCATCCTCTGTCGTCCCCTTCTCCTCCTGCCCCCAATCCCTCCCAGCATCAGAATCTTTTCCAATGAGTCAACTCTTCGCATGAGGTGGCCAAAGTACTGGAGTTTCAGCTTTAGCATCAGTCCTTCCAATGAACACCCAGGACTGATCCCCTTCAGAATGGACTGGTTGGATGTCCTTGCAGTCCAAGGGACTCTCAAGAGTCTTCTTCAACACCACAGTTCAAAAGCATCAATTCTTCGACGCTCAGCTTTCTTCACAGTCCAACTCTCACATCCATGCATGACTACTGGAAAAACCATAGCCTTGGCTAGACAGACCTTTGTTGGCAAAGTAATGTCTCTGCTTTTGAATATGCTATCTAGGTTGGTCATAACTTTCCTTCCAAAGAGTAAGCGTCTTTTAATTTCATGACTGCAATCACCATCTGCAGTGATTTTGGAGCCCCCCAAAATAAAGTCTGACACTGTTTCCATTGCTTCCCCATCTATTTCCCAAGAAGTGATGGGACCAAATGCCATGATCTTTGTTTTCTGAATGTTGAGCTTTAAGCCAACTTTTTCACTCTCCTCTTACACTTTCATCAAGAGGCTTTTTAGTTCCTCTTCACTTTCTGCCATAAGGGTGGTGTCATCTGCATATCTGAGGTTATTGATATTTCTCCCGGCAATCTTGATTCCAGCTTGTGCTTCTTCCAGCCCAGCATTTCTCATGATGTACTCGGCATAGAAGTTAAATAAGCATGGTGACAATATACAGTCTTGATGTACTCCTTTTCCTATTTGGAACCAGTCTGTTGTTCCATGTCCAGTTCTAACTGTTGCTTCCTGACCTGCATACAGATTTCTCAAGAGGTAGGTCAGGTGGTCTGGTATTCCCATCTCTTTCAGAATTTTCCACAGTTTATTGTGATCCACACAGTCAAAGGCTTTGGCATAGTCAATAAAGCAGAAGTAGATGTTTTTCTGGAACTCTCTTGCTTTTTTGATGATCCAGTGGATGTTGGCAATTTGATCTCTGGTTTCTCTGCCTCTTCTAAAACCAGCTTGAACATATGGAAGTTCATGGTTCACGTATTGCTGAAGCCTGGCTTGGAGAATTTTGAGCATTATTTTACTAGCATGTGAGATGAGTGCAATTGTGTGGTAGTTTGAGCATTCTTTGGCATTGCCTTTCTTTGGGATTGGAATGAAAACTGATGTTTTCCAGTCCTGTGGCCACTGCTGAGTTTTCCAAATTTGCTGGCATATTGAGTGCAGCACTTTTGCAGCATCATCTTTCAGGATTTGAAATAGCTCAACTGGAATTCCATCACCTCCACTAGCTTTGTTCGTAGTGATCCTTTCTAAGGCCCACTTGACTTCACATTCCAGGATGTCTGGCTCTAGATGAGTGATCACACCATCGTGATTATCTTGGTTGTGAAGATCTTTTTTGTATAGTTCTTCTGCGTATTCTTGCCACCTCTTCTTAGTATCTTCTGCTTCTGTTAGGTCCATACCATTTCTGTCCTTTATCGAGCCCATCTTTGCATGAAATGTTCCCTTGGTATCTCAAATTTTCTTGAAGAGATCTCTAGTCTTTCCCATTCTGTTGTTTTCCTCTATTTCTTTGCATTGATCACTGAGGAAGGCTTTCTTATCCCTCCTTGCTATTCTTTGGAACTCTGCATTCAGATGCTTACATCTTTCCTTTTCTCCTTTGGTTTTTGCTTCTCTTCTTTTCACAGCTATTTGTAAGGCCTCCTCAGACAGCCATTTTGCCTTTTTGCATTTCTTTTCCATGGGGATGGTCATGATCCCTGTCTCTTGTACAATGTCATGAGCCTCCGTCCATAGTTCATCAGGCACTCTATCCATCAGATCTAGTCCTTTAAATATATTTCTTACTTCCACTGTGTAATCATAAGGGATTTGATTTAGGTCATACCTGAATGGTCTAGTGGTTTTCCCTACTTTCTTTAAGTCTGAATTTGGCAATAAGGAGTTCATGATCTGAGCCACAGTCAGCTCCCGGTCTTATTTTTGCTGACCGTATAGAGTTTCTCCATCTTTGGCTACAAAGAATATAATCAATCTGATTTTGGTGTTGACCATTTGGTGATGTCCATGTGTAGAGTCTTCTCTTGTGTTGTTGGAAGAGGGCTTATTAAGTATGTATTAAAAGCTACTAAATATTACTATTAGTCATTAAAGATGATTTGAATTGATGGAAAAGTATACTATGTTCATGAATTGGAAGATTGTGTATTTTGAAGGTATGTGAGAAATTATTGTGTGAAGATTGAGAAAGTGCTATAGTTAAATTACCTAGATTCAAGTGGCAGCTTTACTACTTGCTAATGCGCAATCCTGGTCATCATGAGAAACACTGGGCTGGAAGAAGCACAAGCTGGAATCAAGATTGCCAGGAGAAATATCAATAACCTCAGATATGCAGATGACACCTCCTTTATGGCAGAAAGTGAAGAGGAACTAAATAGCCTCTTGATGAAAGTGAGAGAGGAGAATGAAAAAGTTGGCTTAAAGCTCAACATTCAGAAAACGAAGATCATGGCATCCGGTCCCATCACTTCACGGGAAATAGATAGGGAAGCAGTGGAAACAGTGTCAGACTTTATTTTTTGGGCTCCAAAATCACTGCAGATGGTGATTGCAGCCATGAAATTAAAAGACGCTTACTCCTTGGAAGGAAAGTTATGACCAACCTAGACAGCATATTCAAAAGCAGAGACATTACTTTGCCAACAAAGGTCTGTCTAGTCAAGGCTATGGTTTTTCCAGTAGTCATGTATGGATGTGAGAGTTGGACTGTGAAGAAAGCTGAGCACTGAAGAATTGATGCTTTTGAACTGTGGTGTTGGAGAAGACTCTTGAGAGTCCCTTGGACTGCAAGGAGACCCAACCAGTCCATTCTAAAGGAGATTAGTCCTGGGTATTCATTGGAAGGACTGATGCTAAAGCTGAAACTCCAGTACTTTGGCCACCTCATGTGAAGAGTTGACTCATTGGAAAAGACTGATGCTGGGAGGGATTGGGGGCAGGAGGAGAAGGGGACGACAGAGGATGAGATGGCTGGGTGGCATCACCGAGTCGATGGACATGAGTTTGGGTGAACTCTGGAGTTGGTGATGGACAGGGAGGCCTGGCGTGCTGCAATTCATGGGGTCACAAAGAGTCAGACATGACTGAGTGACTACCTGGCCAGTCTCGAAAGAGAGCAGTACAGGTGAGGTGACTCACCCAAGCTTGCTAACAGTCCCAGCAGGACTCAGAACTGCCCAGCTCCCTCACCCTTACCCCCAGGTAGTGCCCACTCCACACACTCCAGTGGGTCCATACATCAATTCTCTCAGGGTCACATGGTCAATTTTGTCCTTTAGGGCTTGTTAAGATGCCTTTAATGCACAGATCTGAACACTATATCCTCTAATTCATTCTGATGGTTTGGTCCAAAAGAAGTGTGAATTAGGAAGTCTGCTCTGCAGAAACCTGCATACATAAACATGTGTTCATGGGCATGCACAAACACACATATTCACACACATGCTAGAATTCTCTAGACATTTTCCCAACTGATTTAAAATTGATTCCTTTCTTTTTCCCTTGATAAGCCAAGGCTTTGGCTTGAGGACCCAATGTTCTAACATTAAAAAGCCACTGTTCAGCAAAACACACATCAAAATCTGGAAGCCAGTGACCAATAATGCTCTGAACAACCCAACTCTGACATTTAAGCAAGGCTCACAAACCCACAAATGTTTATGGGAAGACATGGAAGAAATCCCACTTTGCGGAGAAACAGCTGGGTGTTTAAAAGCTTTGTTTATACTTGAGCAACTGCCTCAGGAATTTGACATGCTAAATAAACTCACTGCCACCCACCTTGTCCAAACGTTCATCAGAGAAATGGAAAAGGATTGACGAGGGTAGGCAAACTCTGCTCTTGAAGTCGAAGTCTTACACCCCAAGTAGTCTTGCCCACAAGCCACTCCAATTTTTTTGAGATTTTAGGCATCAAGTTTCGGTCTTCATGTTAGGGTCTGCCATTGATCTTTGAAAAGCTCGAGGCTCAATCCAAATCCACAGGAGATGGGGAAGACAGAAATTCACAGGTGGGTGGTGACAGTTCAGCTCATATCAAAGAAGTCATTCCTGGGGCCTGAGGAGATTCATCCTCTCTGTGGCCAAGAGAGTGATTTACCATCCTGGACACATACCCAGAGTTTGCCAACCCTTGCCCCTCACCAGGGTATGAAGGCTGACCCTGTGAGACACTGAGGGTCCCCTAGCAGGCAGTTGTCACAGTCAGCACAGGCAGAACAGGGAATCTGGTTTGTCTCCCACATTCCTGCCTCCCCATCAAAGACTTTTTGTCCTCATTCTATCTGTGGCCACCCCAAAAGTTCTTAAAATGCCCTAAACCATCAAATGCCATTAAGTGTGCACAAAACATCTTGGATTAGATGCACACTGAAAAGGAACCAAACCCTAAGCCCCATTGAGACTGCAGGGGCAGGTGATACTGTTAGTGCCCCCTTCTCCTGCGAGAGCCTCATCACATCCCAGAATCTGGGGGAGAGCAGTGATCTAAAGTGGGAGAAGAGAATGCTGACCACTCAAAGCCCTAGCAATTGCTCTCCAAACAAGTTCACCTCTCAATGGGGGATTGTGGACACCTCAATCCAGGCCCAACAGCCCTGTCAGGCTCATCTGCTGCCCCTACCACACACCCCTTCTCTAGCTCTCAGACCCCCTCAACCTTCATGACACACAACTTGGGGTTTCTTGTGCTGGCAGCCTCTGCGCCCTTGCCCATGCCTTTTCTCCTCCTGGAAGGCTCTTCCCTACCTGGAAAACACCTTAAAAAACCAGTCAACCATGACTTCTGGTCTCTCTCTCACTTACCTAAGCCCCTTTCTTATCCAAATTGAGGCAGCCCTTCCTTTCTCTGATGCCCCATGGCCATAATAGCCCTTGCCTTGAATAAAAGACAATGAGGAGACTTCCTTGGCAATCCAGTAACTAAGACTCCTCATTCCCAATGCAGGGGGCCAGGGTTAGATCCCTGGTCAGGAAACTAGACCTCATATGCCACAATGAAGAGTTTGCATGTGGCAACTAAAGATTCCACATGCATCAAGACTGAAAATCTCACATGCCGTAACTAGGACCTGGTGCAGCCAAATAAATAAGCATTAAAAAAAAAAAAAAGACGGTGAGGACCTTTGAGCACATGGCCCATCTACCCCAGTAGACATAGAGCCCCAGAGGGACAGGGGGTCAGAGTTGTGTCACCAGCCCAGGGCCAGGCACACTTAGATTCTACAACTCAGTTCACGTAAAGAGAAGCTGTGTCACTTAATCACGTCAGCAACACTTCACGTGATACGGGAGGACAATTCTCTTCCACATATCTGACTTGTTGGCCACTGACATAAAAAGGGTAGAAATCTCCTCCATCATCTGATCCAGCCAAGAAAATGCCAAGTCAGCCATAACAGCCAAAACTTTATCCTATCTTTTCCTGTAGATAGCATATTCAAAAGCAGAGACATTACTTTGCCAACAAAGGTCCATCTAGTCAAGGCTATGGTTTTTCCTGTGGTCATGTATGGATGTTGAGAGTTGGACTGTGAAGAAAGCTGAGCACCGAAGAATTGATGCTTTTGAACTGTGGTGTTGGAGAAGACTCTTGAGAGTCCCTTGGACTGCAAGAAGATCCAACCAGTCCATTCGGAAGGAGATCAGCCCTGGGATTTCTTTGGAAGGACTGATGCTAAAGCTGAAACTCCAATACTTTGGCCACCTCATGCGAAGAGTTGACTCATTGGAAAAGACTCTGATGCTGGGAGGGATTGGGGGCAGGAGGAGAAGGGGACAACAGAGGATGAAATGGCTGGATGGCATCACTGACTCGATGGACATGAGTCTGAGTGAACTCCGGGAGTTGGTGATGGACAGGGAGGCCTGGCACGCTGCGATTCATGGGGTTGCAAAGAGTCGGACACGACTGAGCGACTGATCTGATCTGATCTGACAGTCAAACAACCTTCAACAAGCTTCAAACAAGCACCAAGCTGGAAACTTCTGATAAAGCCTCCTCTAGTTTGGACAAATTTAAAGGATCCCCTACTTTGTCACTAGGGACTTGCCTGATGGCTCAGATGGTAAGAAATCTGTCTGCAATGCAGAAGACCTGGGTTCAATCCTTGGGTCAGGAAGATACCCTGGACAAAGAAATGGCTACCCAATCCAGTGTTCTTGCTTGGAGAATCCCATGCCAGGCTCCCAGGGATTGAACCCACATCTCTTTTGTCTCTTGCATTGGCAGGGAGGTTCTTTACCACTAGTGCCACCTGGGAAGTCCCATTAACATTAAGATGGCTCTCCCTTCCTTGGAGGAGGGCATGGCAACCCACTCCAGTATTCTTGCCTGGAGAATCCCACGGACACAGAAGCCTGGTAGGCTACAGTCCATAGGGTCGCAAAAGAGTCAGACACAACTGAAGCGACGTAGCACGGATGCACGGCTCTCCCTTATTTAAACTTAGCTTTGCTCTTTCACTGCATTTTATTTTTCCTAATTTCCACTAAAACAAACAAAAATAATCTGTCTAAAAGCCTTCATACAATCTAAAATCTTTTGGTCTCCCGATCAAGGCCTGCTTGGTGTGGCCCCAGCTTGCTTCGCCTGCCTTCCAACTTTGTAGACATAAATGTCAACATTTCTGCTCCACTTGATTGCGCACAGTGGCTACATTGCTTGGCTCCCAGGCTGCCCGGATGACTCATCGACCTTGCCCAGCAGCTCTTGAAGGCCCAGCTAAGGAGGTTACTGTGAGCATAATTTGCAAACACTGGAAGGCAAAAGAGAGAAGGGCAAAGCCAGGCTTTGTGCTCATTTCAGGGAATAACCACACCCGCCCCAGGCTCCCGCCTACTTGCTTTCCATTCTCTGAGCCACTCATGCAGACAAGAGAACCAGCACAGGAAGACTTCTCTCACAAAGATACAAGAGCTGCAGGCCATTGAGGGTGGGGCTACAGAGCCTTGCCATCTTCTCACAGGGTGCCCAGGGACACAGCCCATAGCAACAACAGCAGTAGCAACAGTAATAATCATGACAACCTACAGTTCCTGAAGTCTTGCTGCATGGGTGCCAGGCACATTTTATCAGCAACTGCCACCACACATCACACGCCATGAAGCTGGGGAAGAATAGAAAGTCCACAATAATTGTAACTGTGATTATAGGGCACCTCCCCTGCATCCGGCTTAGATAAATGCTTCCCATACATTCGCTTATTTAAGCCTCACATGGCCTCTCAAGGTACTAATTACCAGTGAGAATTTGTTTACAGAAGGGGAGCCTGAGACTGACTGCTGAAGTGAAGAGACAAGCCCAGGGTCATATGGCTCCTGGTTCCGATAGCTGCAAGAGCCCACATCCAGTCTACAGGGCTCCAGCATCCAGGTGGGCTCTGCTGCTCCTTGAAACCTATCTGAGACCAGCTCTCCCCAGCCATGCTGCTATTTGCAGAAGCACACTATTGTCCATTTTGGAGTGGTCAACAGAGACCGCCCTCTCCCAGGCCGTGAGAACCATGCTGATGGGGAAGCCCCCATCTTCAGAGTTCCCCACCCGCTGGGCCAGCAAGTTCCAGGATCCTGGGGTTAGACTGGGGGCTGAGGTGGGAGTAAGAGGATAGAAAGCTCAGCCAGGGAACTTCATTGGCAACCTCAGGACTTCCCAAGAGCAAGTTTTTATACTAGAGTGTTTTCCCTTCAAAGTAGCGAAACTTACGAGGGTAGGCCACGCACCATGTGCCTTTGCCCAAGTGCCATGTCTGGATGAAGCTAGTTCCCTGCAGCAGGTACCTCGGGGACTTAGGCTGTGTTTGTGCCTGGTTAGGGGAGTCTGCAGTGCAGCGTTATTCAGAAGAGGGCTGGAACTCTTTGAGAAGCCCTGGTACCCTGCAGGCCCCGTACACTCTGACCCTCACCTCTGTCTGTCTGTCCATCCTCATGCCCCACTGCTCCTCCACACGATCAGATTCTGATGGATCTAGTCTGCTTCATTGACCTTTCTATTAAATCCAGGACCACAGTCTTTTTATTATGACCATCTTAAAATACAACTCATTTTCAAAATCTCTTGGCCAGTCTCACCTGTTTCATTATCTTTTAACTAACATTTTTCTCATTCTAAATACAATATGTATATGTTGTACAAAATTGGGAAATCTGAAGAATATAAAGAACATATAAAACTGCTCAAATCCAACCACCCAAACATAAGCACCAGTAACATTTTAGGATATTTTCTTTCCTTCCTTCCATTTTTTTCTATGCTTCTGATTATTTTTAATTAAGAAAAAAAGGAACCATGCAATTTATATAGTTTGTATCACAGTGTTTTCATTTAATACATGGTAACCACTTTCTCATGTCATTTAATGACAGGAAACTTCAAAAGCATAATTTCTAATGACCACAGAGTACTCATCATATGGACGGGCCGTGATTTAGTTAACTGTTACCATATTGTTGGATCCTTTGGCTGTTTCCAGCTTTTTCCATTAAAATAATGCTACAACAAATACCTGAATATACAAGTATGTATAGGAATCTGTGATTCTTCCACAGGATAAATTCATAGAAGATGAACAGCTTGGGCCCTAGCTGTGGATATTTTCTGGCTTTTGATACAAAGCATTTCAGAAAGCTGGTTCCGCATACTAGTCCCTCACCTGTGTACCAAAGTGCTCATTTTACTGTATCCTCAGCGTCACTGGACTTTATCATTTTTTAAGTGCTTTCCTTCTTGAAATATGAAAAATGATATACTGCTTTAATGCACATTTCTTGAGTGTGAGTAAAGTTTGGCACTTCTCCATATGCTTATTGGTCTTTTCCTTTCTTTGGTGGTTTGGGTATTTATGTCCTTTGCCCTTCTTACCCTTGTGCATTCATATTTTCCTATTGAACTGTAAAAAATCTTACATTGCAAATATGGAAGTAAATATGCCTTCATATTGCCTATTGGCATGAAGATGGCAATATCAACACTTATCCTTTTCATTCATCTGGAATGTATTTTGATGTGTGGTCCATGACAGTGATTCCCATACCTTAAGGTGAATTAGGTACCCTCACCCCCACACAGGGGTGGTCATTTTAAGAAGTGCTCCAAGGAATTCTGAAGCCCGTGGCCATACTTTGATAAACACACAGTAGGAAGCTAACTTTTTTTTCGAAGTAGATGAATTGTGCCAGCATATTTATTGAATAACCCTTCCTTACCAATAGTTGTGAAATGCTAAATGAGAAACTGCATTCCAGCCACCCCCTTGGTTTGGTCTGTGGTCCTCTTGGAACAGAGTTCCAGAAGTAACCCCCACTCACAGCCTGGCTTTGCATGGGAGGTGGGAGAGGAACAGAGAGAAAGGAGAACCCAGGACCATGGCAGAGGAGGGCAGATGCTATAGTGGGAGAGACAAAAGCAAGCACTGGTGCTTGGACTGTTGCTCCCAGGTCTGTTACACCCTCTGCTCCAGTTGTCATCAGAGGGTGGTTGACTGCTCAGATTACCTTGTGTTCAACCAGTGGCAGGCACCAGTGGGAGAATGGAGGGTGAGAAGCAGGAAGAAGCCAAGTGTGTCTGCCCCTCTCTGTTTGGGCCAGTACCTAGGTCAGTGGTTGCATCTCCCCCGTGGTTCCATTTTCCATGAGCAGTCTCTCTCTCTGTGGTCTCAGTTGCTGACCAGTGTCTTGGCTTGGCTCCAGAGCTCTGGCAGTGCCACCTCTATGCTTTGACCTTCCAGCCTAGGGATGGTAGCAGATTCCTACTACTGCTGATCTCTAGGTTGCTTCACATTTCCCTCTTTCTGCCCTTTTGATACTTTTGTAACTTGTACAGAGCTACTGAACCCCTTCTATTAAAGTACTTCATGTGGTTTTTTTTTTTTTTTTTTTGGAGTGTGCAACTCGGCCCTGGTTGATCAAGGACAACTCTCTCCCTCCTCATTACTCTTCCTTCCTTTCTCCTTCCATCTCCATTGTGCTGCGGGGTGTGAAGACCCTTCAGAACATCTGGAGAAGTGAGCTGGTGTGGTGGAGACAGTTCTATTACTACCATATTGTGTATATATAGTATATTTTGGTGTTTATGTTGGGGAAGAGGAACATCATGAAATGCCCTCTTGTTACCACTTCTGTCATGGTGGAACCTGAAAAGTTTTTCCTTTACCCACATTCCTCCTTTAACATTTAGCGAGCACCTCTTTGCAGCAAGACGCCTCTATATCAGTGGTGGGAGTGGGGCTGGGCCTGAGATGAGGAGATGAGCCCTGCCTGCCCCAAGCCCACTACACATTGAGAATGCTGGGGCATCATGCATGGAAGTGAGAGTGACATGAGACACCACCCAACGAGGGAAATACAGAGAAATGTGGAGGACAAGAGGGCTCCTTTGACACAGGATATCAGGGAGGGCTTTCTAGAGAGGAAGGCATTTGTCTGGTTTGGTAGGATGAGTAGTGTGTGGGGAGATGATTATAGGGGTGTTCCTCATAAAATACATTCAGGGGTTAGAGATGGAGTCTAAGGTTTCCACTTCCTCTGAATAACTGCAAATCTCCCAATTTTCCATCTGTGCCTTACGGAAGACTCCCGGACCCTTTTCCTAGAGGTATTACGACCACAGAAATCAACCAATACCTCAAGGAACCTAGGGATAATCTTTAAGAGGTTTTAGGCATGTGCAGAATTCCTGAAAGTTCCTGTTTGGGGCTGGCCTGTCCATCTAGTCAAAGCCTTGGTTTTTCCAGTAGTCATGTATGGATGTGAGAGTTGGACTGTAAAGAAAGCTGAGCACTGAAGAATTGTTGCTTTTGAACTGTGGTGTTGGAGAATACTCTTGAGAGTCCTTTGGATTGCAAGGAGATCCAATCAGTCAATCCTAAAGGAAGTCAGTCTTGAATATTCATTGGAAGGACTGATGCTGAAGCTGAAACTCCAATACTTTGGCTACCTGATGCGAAGAACCGACTCATTTGAAAAGACCCTGATGCTGGGAAAGATTGAAGACAGGAGGAGAAGGGGATGACAGAGGATGAGATGGTTGGATGGCATCACTGACTCAATGGACATGAGTTTGAGTAGGCTCCGGAAGTTGGTGATAGACAGGGAAGCCAGTCCACGGGATCACAAAGAGTCATTCACAACTGGGTGACTGAATTGACTGTCCTTTTGTGGAGAACCCTACCTGGGATTATTTTGCTTTCCGTATATCTGCTTGAGGAGAGAGGCAAAGATAAGTTTTTGGTTGGTAGGAGAGCAGAAGAGGAGGAAGGCCAGGCTTGGGCCCTGGGAACATCCTGGTTAGAGCATCCTACTGATCTGGACTAGCTTAAGGCAGCCTGAGGATGCTAGGACCAAAGGGAGATGACACTTCTCAGAGTCACATCAGTCAATGGTTGACAGCCTGTTCTCTCAGTTGGGGGAATTGCATGTAGAGACCTGTCCCAGCAGATAAATACCCCTTCACTGTCCCCAAGACTATGGCAAAGACAAGGCTGGTTGATGTGGACAGACAAAAAGGGAACCTCTCTCCCTCTTCTGCTGCCAGCTACCCTCCCTCTGTTCTCCTTTGCAGGGATGTCAGAGGCATCATAACCAAGATGGAGGGTGGGAGTTGAAATGTATCATGGATTTAATAATGGAGATTTGTGGGATTTCATCTTGCATGCTTCAGCCCCCCGAGGCCACCTCATATCCAGATGAGCATATGTGTGAAGACAAGGATATATGTCCACGGCTCTGGGGCCAGGAGACTGCAGCTGGTGCTAGGTTAATTTCCAAAATTAGGCTATGGTCTCTTTCCCTAAAATCCTCAACAATTAGGAACAACTATTAAGCTGTGACATTTTAAGGGTGGGAAATTTTTGTCATATTTCTAATTCTGCCTTGGGCTGCTGTGGGCCATTTCACAGAAATTCGAGGCTGGAATAAACTGAAGGGGCATCTTGTGCCAGAAGCCCTAGCATTGTAGCCTCTTCTAAGCAGCCCAGCTTAAAGGAAAAAAAAACCCTCCTGGACTTGAGCTATATAGCCAAACACCTGGGTTGGAATCTGAGCGCAGAAAACAGTCATGGAACGCCAAAAATGCAACACCTGTGGACAAGCTATTGCCTTGGAGGCCAGTCTGGGCTCTGAAGACAGGACTCCACCGTGCGCCACTTCACTAACTGCCTCTCGGGTGGGCCTGGGTACAGATGGACTGGGGGTGATTGCCAGCCTGCTGTTACAGAGAGATTTGGGCTTTGAAATCACGTAGATCTGGCTTTTATTCCTAAGAGACCCTGAGCAGTGGGGGGTGGGACGTGAGGAAGTAAGAGAGGGAAGGGAAAGGAGTCACTGGAGGGTGTGCTCTCTAGTGGGTTAACTCTATGGGTGACTTGAGGGTGCAGCTCTGGGAGAATGAGCTCAGAGTCATTACAGCCAAGGGGTGAGGGAGCTGGGGTACTGATCCTCCAACTTCCACCCAGCAGGGGTTCAGAGCTGCTGCCAGGGGTGTGAGGTGTTAACTCCCCAGCACACTGGCCTGCTGTGTTGCAGGGACTGAGCAGGCTCCACTGGTCAGAGAAAAACCTAGCACCAAGACTGGTATGAGTTTGCAGTTAGAAGCCCTGGGATTGACCTGAGAATGGTAGGTGTTGAAGGGTTATGGGTAGGGTACCAACAGTGACTGACAAAGGTACCAAGATTCCAGAAATTTCTGATCTGATTAATTTATCCACATGAACCTGCTGGGATCCCAGTGGTTGATCCTCTCCACTGGGAGTATTTGTTCTTACACAGAACTTGAGAAAGAGTAGTGCTTAGTCCAAGGAATGAATTACTCAGACAGATGTGGCAGGTGGCTGAGAGTTTGGGGCAGGCAGACCACAGTTACCTTTATGCAGATGTGACCTACCTGCCTGTGTGGAGCCTGTCTGAACTGGATGATACTCTTGTGTCCAGACCATGCAACTCACACACAGACTTCTGGCTTCCTCCCGTCTCTGCTATAGCCCCAGGAGGCCACCTGGGAAGGTTCCCCTGTTGCTGTTTCTAATGAAAACAAACTCTTTCCCTGGTCTTGAGAACTGAGCACCCAGGCCCATGAGGGAAGCTTGGAGAGCACTACCACAACCATGTTCATTACCATGGGGAGGATGAAACAAAGACTCCAGGGAAATTTGGGCAAGGCCTTGACTTGAGCATCCAGGACCCAGGGGCTCAGGATGGAGCCAGCTGATGGAGTCTTAGAAATTAAGCACTTCTCTGCCTTTCGTGGCTGAGGGTGACGGGGGAAAGGTGGGCTGCTGTTAGGCCGAGCCCCATTCTCAGGCCACATTGCTAGAAGCTGGGTCTGACCTGAAGGTGGCAGCACCACCAGACTGCATGGTTGCAGTCTGTCCACAAAAGATAGGCCAGGATGGAGGACACGGCCTGTGGGAGGGCCTGAGCCCTTCCCTTCTTGTACTGACCCAACTTGGGCATGAAGCCTCCAGTTAGAAGCATGTTCATTTTTCATTTGGAGAAATGGACAGTGTTATGGCTGCATGACCAGAGCCTGCTGTGCTGACTGTGGGCTTCTCCAGGTAGACTTGGGGGCCTGGTTTGTATAGGAGAGGGGAGAATAGAAAATGAGGGAGGGAAAGAGATAGAAAGTGGGATCTCTTCATGTAAAGCATTACTGGCTATGCATTGAGTCTCAGCTCTCTCTCTGTCATGGTGGGGTTTCCTCTGATGGACTGATGGATTTCCTGGGCAGCGTGCTCAGGTTATGCAGTGACTTTCATGTCTGAGGAATAGAGATGGAGCCATCTCCATCTCTATGTGCCTGTGCTGTGGCTTGCAGCCTTTCATCCACACGGCTCCCATCTGTTTGGTGCCTGGAGAACGGCTCTGTGCAACTGGCAATTTAATGGCTCTCATTTTAGAGAAATTTCTGGCTGACTTAATGCTCTGGGAGACCAAATTCAAAACTCCAGGGTGACCCAACAGATGCCTAATTTTCCAGAACTAATCTGTCCTGCTTGACTCATTCCCTCTCCTCTCCCTGGATCAGCATAGCCGTCAAAGTCTTTCTGATGATGTGCAAAATGACAACTGTAATCATAGATGAATGGAATGGGGCCGCTCTGGAGAGGGGAGTCTGTTTGGAAGATGATTCATTCAAAATGTTGTTCTAGGAGGTTGCTTTGCACTCAATCCCTATATGAAAAACAGCCACAGGATTTAAAGAGTTTCTCAATCCAATCATTAGTGTCAATTTTAGATGGGCGTAATTTCCTGTAGGGTATTTTTGCTCTTTATCTAAAACACTGTGTGCTGGAGAAACTCCTTTGAAGTCAGATCCAGGGAAGGGGGAGGTCACGGAGACGAGGCCAGCCCTCTTCCTGCTATAATTTAGATGCTTTCCGCCTAGAAACAAGGGTCTACATGCTGGGTTTCCTATGATCCCCTCTACCTGTGTGATCCCTGACATTCTGAGGGTTAAGATTAAACAGGTATATAAGACTAACCTGAGTATGATATTTCATGTGACTAGATTGTCTTTTCCAGCATCCTCTGGAGGCCTGGTCCATGGGGACATCATGAGTTAGCATGGTGATCAGGTCACGGAAGGCCTTATATGCCATACTGCAATGTGTAGGCCTTGTCCTGATAGGAGTAGGGGAGCCACTGAAGGTTTCATGTAGGAAAGGGGCAAGGAAGCTTGGTGGCTTAGAAGGATGACTCAGGCTTCCATGCGGAGGATCAGTTACAGAGGAGAACCTGAGGGCACTGAGATCTGTTAGGAGGCAGGTACATGTACCCAGGTGAAAGAAGACACGATGGCTTGGACTAGAGATGGGCTGGATGGAGGGTAGAAGATAGGCATATTTAAGAAGTATGATTTTGCAAAATACACATCTGTCAACCTTAAACTCATATAATGTTATATAAGTTGTATCTCAAAACAGGAAAAAGTAAACGTCTAGCAGGTAAACTTTAGAGAACTCAGGGGTTGGTTGTGAGGTGCAGAAGAAGGGGAAGCCCAGAGTGGTTGTACGAAGTCAAGGTTGACTTTATCCTGTCCTTGGGAATGTGTTCCTTAATTTGAGGGTCTCAAAACCACCAGAAAGGAAACATAAAAAAAAAAAAAAAAAAAGGAGAGCCTGAGCAGAATAGTGGGAAAAAATTTCAACCAATATTTTGAACTATTTTTTATCATCATTTCCCAGACAATGTCATTATACTAATTTGAAAGAGAGCGATCCAATTCATTTTCTATTTGTGGTTGCCAACCCCATGAATACTTGATGGTTTTGGATTACAGAGCTTCCAGCAGTGGCTCTTTTGCAGTCAATAGGATGGAGGGTGAGGAGAGGCCTGTGTTTAGGTAGTGATAGGCTGTGTACCTCCTCATGTGTCTCCTGCTTCAATAGCGTCTCTTTTGAGCTGAATTCTTTCTGAAGCTCTGGCAGGATAAGGAAAATGATCATTCTTCCTGCTTCTAGGGCTGGCTGTCAGAGTTCTAGAAATGATCTGTTGTGACAAATGACAATGGCTTTAGGTTATGTGGGAGGACTGCAGCCTTCAGATGGATAATTATCTTTGCAGTTAAATGGCAATTGCAAGGGGAGGGGGAGCTAATATGAGCAACAGGAAGGTGACAGACTGTGGATGATGATTATTTTTATAGGTTTCTTATAAGAAAGTGGGCTGCAGTAATCACAGACACGTCTCCTAGGAGAAGGATGCTTGGTCTGGAAGTACTTTGTACCTGAGGTGTAGGGAAGCTTATCTCAGACATTGCTGTGGATGGAATTGTGTACCCTTCACATTTCTGTGTTGACGTCCTAATCCCCATTGTGACTGTAGTTGGAGACAGGACTTTTAGGAGGTAACTAAGGTTAAATAGGTCATAAGGGTGGAGTTGTAATCCAACAGGCTTGGTGGTTGCCTTTTGAGAAGAGGAAGAGAGAAATCTCTCTCTGTATGGACACTCACTGAGGCAAGACCATATGAGCATATAGCAAGAAGGTGGTCCTCTACAAGGCCCAAAGAGGGCCCTCACAAGAACCCAACCATGCTGGCCCCCTGATCTTGGGGGCCTCCAGATCCACAATTCCAGCCTCCAGAATTGTGAGAATATTAATTTCTTCTGTCTAAACCACTTAAGCCTCTAGTGTTTTGTTATGGCAGCTGAGTGGGCATGAGAATGATCTAATATTCACTTAGCCAAACAGATGAACTCTCCTGGTACTAAGCTTGGAATCAACAATAAACCTAATTCCCCTGGATGTAGGTTTTTATACAATGAAGTAGCAAATAACTTGCTTGTTCCCTTTTAGAATCTGCCATAAATATTATGAGCTCTAAAAGGAAATTGAAACTTCATTTAAACCCAAAGTTAGTGAATGGCTGACATATCCTCATGACTTCTGAATTCTCTCAGTGGCAGGGAATATACAGCCATCCTTCCCAGAGTTTGAGCTACTTTTTGAAACTAAGTTAGAGTTGGGGAGGGCCATGCACTTTATGTTACTTTCATTGCTGGGTACAATGCCCATGACTCTGTCTTTCATAGAGTCCAGTTTTCTCTCCAAGAAAAAGGTAAGAAGGTAGGGCCAATTCTGCATTACCTGGGTGATAAAGGGGTGCTGTGTGTGCTTGGCCTATGGGCTATTCTGCTTCCTTCCTAGGATGTGGTTGCCATTTCTGTTACTTTCTGGGGATAAAATGCTGCCATGGGGTCCATTCTGTAACCCAGTGGAAGTGAAAGTCGTTCAGTCATGTCCCAACTCTTTGCAACCCCATGGACTATACAGTCCATGGAATTCTCTAGGCAAGAATATTAGAGTGAGTAGCCTATCCCTTCTCCAGCGGATCTTCCTGAGCCGGAATCAAACCAGGGTCTCCTGCATTGCAGGCAGATTCTTTGCCAGCTGAGCTACCAGGGAACCCTACTACCAAAGGCAAGGAATAAGCACCTCTTCCAAAATCACTTAGGAGAAGCAATTCAGGGTGGAGAGGCAAAATAGCTTCTAGAACTGAGCTGTGACCTAGTGAATGGAGGACCTGGCCAATGGCCAGTCATTATGGGACAGTGGAGCCCCTGACCTTGAACTAGATACCATAGAAGGACACTAGAGAAAGTGTAAGCTCAGGTCCCTCTAGGAGTCCATGATCTCCCTGAAGAAATAAAAGCCACACACAGGAAGCTAAGACAAGCTCCATGAAAGGGTCATTATGAGCTAACTTTCACTGGAATATTTTTGAGAATGGAAAGAAATAAGTTGAGGTTCAATGATGCCCTGGGTTAATGGCATGCTTAATACCTGGGTTTAGGAAGGACTTCTGGAGGCTGGAGGAGGTAGGTTTGTTTTGGTTCTCAAAGGGGGATGAAATCTGAGAGGCTGAACACAGAGTTCCAATTTGTCGCCTATTTGCTCACTTAGCACCTACTGTTTGAGTACCTACTGCATGCCAGGCCTTGCTGTGCACCATGGAAAGGAAAACAAATAGCTCTGGCTGTGTCGGAGAATTCATTTGTCTAGCCCTGTTGAGGTTCTGAGGACCCAGGTAACTGGAACCAAATGAATTCCTCATTCACAGCAGGAAACCAAGTGTCCTCTAGGCAGTGAGTGCTCCCAGTGCAGCTTTGTCTGGAGACAACTGCTAATTGCCTTCCTCTGTGTCTCTTCTGACCCCAGTACCCATCTTTTCCTATGGGCTCCCCCATGTGTCTCTGCTCCTCATGGGAAGGGGTCCTCTGCTGGCACACAAGAATGCGGAGTTGAGGGCTGCTCCACATCTGTTGTGGGGCTTGGAGAAAGCTCTCATTCCCCAGAGCAGGAAATAATCCCGAAGACTCTCCCAACTCAGAGCTTTGAGCACGACTGCCTGCCAGGTGCTGAAACCGCACATATTGAGCTGGGGTCCGAGGGTAAGTAGAGTGTTTGGTTTTGGGGAGCCAGACCTATAGCTAAATCCATAAAAGAGTTTAATTTCAGGGCAACCAGGCCTAGAAACCTGGAAGTAGAGTCAGCAACCATAACCACCACTGGCATGGAGCCTCTCTCTCCAGGTGGGACAAGCAATGCTTCGAATCAGTTGGCACTGGAGGTGGCCTAAAAGGTTATCTTGCTAACTAGTGTTTAATTGCAGGATCTCATGTACAAATTTCCTCAATACCAGTCATGTAACCTTTAATCAGTGGTGTGCTGGTAAATGTTTTACAACTGGCTATCTGGGGAAAAGGAAAGAGTCTTGATTTGTAGTTTGCTAGTTTTCATGATGTAAATACTTCAGTCATGACTGACTGCCAGCTATCAGTACAACATCCCTGAATGCAGAGTTGGGAAGTAATATAGCTGGTTCTTGTGTGAAAGTACAGGCCAGATTCTGCATGCCACTGCCTTTGAATGGAATACCTTTAGTGACAGGAAACTCACTATCTCTAGGTTGGCCCAGTCTACTCATCCTTCTGTCTTAGGCCTCTCAAATTTCATCCTCTTTTGAGGGTTAAAGCAAGTCTCTCCTGAAGCAAATGTTAAGATATTGTAGTAAACTAGAATCTCTCATTCCCTCATATTGACCAGTACTTTCCCCCTCAACTCTCATTTCTGGTTCCTATTTCTATAGATACTTAAGGAACAACAGGAACATCAGGATTAGAGAAGAATGGTTCTAGTAATTATTACTTACCAGTCTTAGATAATAAGTTTCTATTGACCTCCTGATCGTCCACTTGTAAGTCACCTCAAATCTAGCACATTATGTTTCTAATTAATTTCATTCAGCAAATACAATACAAAATCTACTTGGCCCCAGGCCCTGTTCTGGGCACTGTGGGGAAATGAATAAGATACACAGTCTTGGCTCTTAAGGGGCTTATTGTTTAGTGATGGAGAGAAAGTCAGACAGTACTCTCAGGGGATTTGCTTAATGAGATGGGGAGTGGAGAATGTGCTCTAGGGGGTTCTGAATATGGAAAGATCACTTCTGACTGGATGGTCAAAGATGATGTGAAATTTTAGGCTTCAGGGCAGTCATCTGTAAATTGCTGCAGTTTTTGTGGCTTGCTGTTTTTGTTGTGTGTGCTGTGGAGAGGGGCCAATAGCATGGCTAACTTATTAGAACAGAGGGTGCTTTCCTGATGAAGCTCTGGGCAGCTTCTGTCACATACATGTCTACAGAAATTGGCCCCTGTTTCAGTGACTTAAAGGAGATTTGAAACAGTGCCATTGTTAATCTGATCAATAGCTCAGCATGTGGAATAGAACAAGCCCATAGTTCTTGTATTAGAAACATCCTCTGTAGCAACTGCATGCACAGTAGCCAAAGTCTTTAGATGTCGGACTCTGGTGCCAGTTTTCAACTTCCATTATCCCTGAGGTTGAGCAATACCATATTTACACAGCAGGATACATGTGGGCTGCTGTTAGCCAAACCAGAACATTTCTGTTGAAATATGGTCTGCTTTCCTTGGGAGTCCAAAAGAATTTTCATAGTTCTACACTGCCTGAATGTGAGGGAAGAGAGAGGAAGAGAGAGCATCCTCTAGGACTAGAGTGAAGAGCATAAAAAGTGACCTTTAAAAGTCAGCTCTTGGATGACCTTTAAAAGCCAGCTTATTAACCAAGTTACTCATGATATGCATGGTGACTGGCGTTTGTCTGATAGTTATTGGATTTGAAATTGATATAGGATCAGTTAAACTGATTCCATCTCTAACCTTCAGAATTTGTGATTTATCATCAACATAGTCAACACAAATAACCAACAAGTAAACTTTGTATCATATATTGGTTCTGAAAATGGTGAAACAATCAATGCAACATGCCAAGTGTTTAGCTTTCTTCTCCCATGTGAAACCATATCCTCCTGCTCGAGTTGAACCAGGGGAGGAAACCTATGTAAAGAAGTGGACGCGACAGGATTCACAGGATTTCCAGGTTCATTAATCCTCTTTTGCCCTCCCTCCCTGCTATTTCTTGGGAAGGAAGGTTCAACCAACACTTACCAAACACACAACAAGAAGTTATCAACTTAAGGAACTCCAGAAATTGCTGAGGGCTTCATTTTTTCTCAGTCCCTGAGATCGACAACTCTCAGTCATGAATTTTCTTCATGCTAAAGGTTAGGGTGAGAGATATAGAAATTTGATTTAATTGAGGAGGAGTCTTTTTTGGCAAATGAGTTTTTCTATCACACTTTTCTTCATCATATGTTTCCAATCAGGAGAGAAATGTTGATAGTGCTCAAAACTCTGGTATGCACTAAAGTAGAGAGAATTCCTTTTGTAAGCAACAGAAACTTTGGTTATAACGTGGGTAGAGTTCTCAACCGCCGGTTCTTAGTTAAGGCAGCATCCTCAGCCTCCTTCCGTTTTTGGGGAAACCAGCTGGAGACTCTCTAATGATCAGGCATGCCACCATGACAGGGACCACACTGAATGTTTGGATTGATTCATTGTTGTAACTAAGTACCTGGGTTCTGAATTCTAGAAAATCCAAACCTAGATCAGGAATGAATGTTTTTCATCACTTACTCTGGTTTATCAATTTTAGGGTATATATTTCCCCCTTTTCTATATTTTAACATCTCTGAAATTAATGCTATGAATCAGTGACTGTTAGCCATGAAACAGTCATGACATGTTGTCATTGCCTATGCCTGTGAAAACTTGGTCTTAGCTGTTTGTATTTTCACTTCAGTGAGTTATGAACTGATATGCATTTTGGTACTACACATATTAGGTTTCATTGACATCCAGAATGTTTTTTTTTTTAAGATTACACTATGCTTTGGCATAGAAACTGAAAAAGAGCAGAAGTATGTAAAACTGACATTAGTGAAGCAAATGTTTGTCTTTGGAGAAATGGCCAAAATTCCACTTTTTCTTGCAAAACAGCAACCAAGTAGTTTACGGAATTGCTTCTTAAACTTTAACATGCAAAATAAATCACTTGAGCATCTTGTTAAAACTATTTTGTAGTAAGGTCTGGGGTGGGACCTGAGATTGCTCATTTGTGGTCAGCACACCCAGGTGACGTCACTGCTGGAGGTCCAGACCACACTTTGAATAACAGGGCCTTGTTGTTGTTGTTCAGTCGCCCAGTCATGTCCAACTCTTGGCAACCCCATGGACTGCAGCACGCCAGGCCTCCCCGTCCTTCACCATCTCCCAGAGTTTGCCCAAGTTCATGTCCATTGCATCAGTGATGCCATCCAGCCATTTTATCCTATGATGCCCTCTTTTCTTTCTGCCCTCAATCTTTCCCAACGTCAGGGACTTTTCCATGAGCTGGCTGTTCGCATCAGGTAACCAAAATACTGGAGCTTTAGCTTCAGCATCAGTCCTTCCAATGACTATTCAGGGTTAATTTCCTTTAAGATTGACTGGTTTGATCTCCTTGCTGTCCAGTGTACTCTCAAGAGTCTTCTCCAGCACCATAGTTCAAAGGCATCAATTTTTTGCCACTCTGCCTTCTTTAAAGTCCAGCTCTCACAACTGTACATGACCACTAAGAAGACCACAGCCTTGACTATATGGACCTTTGTCAGCAGTGATGGTTCTGCTTTTCAACACACTAAGTTTGTCATAGCTTTCCTGCCAAGAAGCAATCATCTTCTGATTTCATGGCTGTAGTCGCCATCCACAGTGATTTTAGAGCCCAATAAGAGGAAATCTGTCACTGCTTCCACCTTTTCCCCCTTCTATTTGCCATGACTTAATGGGGCCAGATACCATGATCTTAGTTTTTTTTTTTTATATTTAGTTTTAAGCCAGCTTTTTCACTCTCCTCCTTCACCCTCATCAAAAGGTTCTTTAGTCATTTTCTTTTCTTTCTGTGAAAGTAATTTTCTTCACTTTCTGTCATTAGCGTGGTATCATCTGCATATCTGAGGTTGTTGTTTCTCCCAACTATCCTGATTCCAGCTTGTAAATCATCCAGCCGGGCATTTCTCACGATGTGCTCAGCATATAGGTTAAACAAACAGGGTGACAACAGACAGCCCTTTCATACTCCTTTCTCAATCCTGAACCAATCAGTTGTTCCATAGAGGGTTCTCACTGTTGTATCTTGAGCCGCATACAGGTTGCTCAGGAGACAGGTAAGATGTTCTGGTATTCCCATCTCTGTAAGAGCTTTCCACAATTTATTATGACCCACACAGTCAAAGGCTTTAGCATAGTCAATGAAACAGAGGTAGAAGTTTTTCTGGAATTCTCTTGCTTTCTCTATGATCCAGCAAATGTTGGCAATTTGGTCTCTTGTTCCTCTGCCTTTTCTAAACCCAGCTTGGACATCTAGAAGTTCTTGGTTCACATTAATGTTGAAGCCTAAGATGCAGGATTTTAAGCATGACCTTACTAGTATGGGAGATGAGTGCAACTGTCTAATGGCTTGAAACATTCTTTAGTACTGCCCTTCTTGGGAATTAGGATGAGGATTGACCTTTTCCAGTCTTGTGGCCACTGCTGGGTCTTCCAGATTTGCTGACATATTGAGTGCAACACTTTGACTGCATTATCTTTTAGGATTAATAGGTCTACTGGGATTCTATTGCATCCACTTGCTTTATTGACAGCAGTGCTTCCTAAGGCCCACTTTACTTCACACTCCAGGATGTCTGGCTCTGGGTGACTGATCTCAACATCATCCTTATCCAGTTCATTAAGATCTTTTTTGTACAGTTCTTCCATGTATTCTTTCCATCTCTTCTTGATCTCTTCTGCTTCTACTAGGTCTCACCATTTCTATCCTTTATTTTGCCCATCTTTGGGCAAAATATTCCCTTGATATTTCCAATTTTCCTGAAGAGGTCTCTTCACACATCACTGTCTTGTCTTGAAGAAGGGTCTTGCTTAACTCAGTGAAAATATGAGCCATGCCACGTAGGATCACCCAAGATGGATGGGCCAGAGTGGAGAGTTCTGACAAAATGTGATCCGCTGGAGAAAGAAATGGCCAACCACCCCAGTATACTTGCCATGAGAACCTCATAAACTGTATAAAAAGACTGAAAGATGAGTCCCCCAGGTTGGAAGGTGTCCAGTATGGTCCTGGGGAAGAGCAGAGGACAGCTACTAGTAGCCCCAGAAAGAATGAAGTGGCCGGGCCAGAGTGGAAATAAGGCATGAACAGACCTAATAGAGGAAGGTAGCCACAGGGGGTGAAGCTGTGTTCATTTTGTTACTGAGTTTTGTGCAGCAAGTTGTGTATCACTTGCTAAGTCATGCTACTTAAGACAGGATAAATGCCAATTCCCCAGGAATAGAATGAAATAAATTTTAGGGCCGTAATTGTGTGATTGATTTCATGTGTCTGATGAGGCTCTTGATGAGGTATCATGTCAAAATTTAATTGAGGTACCTAAAATAATGTCTTATGATCTAGTGAATAATAGTAGCCCTAGATGTAATGAAATACAGTAATGTGCATGCATCATTATCCTTGTATAAATCATGAAGAACCTGGCTTCAACTCTAAGCATTGTATGAACCCTTCCTCAAGAGAGCCAATGATGTGGTGTCATGTTCTAAACCCTCTCCCCCCAAAACAAAGAATAATCTTAAACACAAATAACTTCAAAATCTTTCAGATTTCCATTATCACTGTTCTTAAACTACACTCTTCTTCTAACAAAAAGGTTAAGCTTCTGTGACTTTTAAACTGGATAGGCTGAGAGTGAAGGATCTTAAATGGCATCCAGTTTTATAACCAAGCTATCTGAGCAAATAACCAGTTAGAATTGGGAAAATATGGCATCAAAAATGATGTTCAGGTACCAACAGGTATGAAAAGCTCATTTAATAATGCTCCTTCATGCGAAAGTTATTTGGAAAGGCCAGGGCTGTTATAGTTACTACAACTTTGTCTTTATAATGGTCCTAAGAGTATCAGAAGAAAGTTATTTTTGTGTAGCAAGGGGGACAGTATAGTCAGGGAGATGCCACACAGTGAGAATTTCCAGCCTCACAGCTCTCTTGTATTGTTCAGAAAGCTTTATATTACACAACATCCATCACCATCTTTTTTTTCTTTTCTGAGTAAAACACAGCAAATCAAATTTGATAGATAAGGCAAAGGTTAGAATTTGAAGATGGACTGGAGATGAATGAATTGCAGAAACTTAAATGAGCGTCTATGTGGATCCTTGGATAAGGGCTGGGGGAGGGTTTTTATGTATTAGATGCTATTCTAAAAAGCCTAGCAGAGAGTCACCTCTCTTGATCTGAGAGCTGAATGGAAACACCAGAGGTCTCAAGAGCTGGAAGTTGTCAAAGTTATGGTCAAGTCAGAATGGAGAAAACACAACAAGCACTTCAAATATTCAGATAATATCTTGAAAACATCATCTGTTAGGAATAAAGACCATGCCCTACAGTAAGAACTATACCCTGAGATTAAGGGAAAAACTAAATAAACTATACTAGCCTGAACAAGCAATTAAACCAAACTCAACAAGATCAAGAGCAATGATTTCTCTATCTTCTAGAATAAACAGCAATGCCCTTTAAAGGTAGATGACATTATTCAAACTCCTATGTTACCTTGACAGTGTCAGGAATACAATAAAAAATTATTAGATGTATGAATAAGCAGTAAAATTTACCTGCTAGTCAAGAAAAATTGAAGACTATCACAAGATGACCCACATCTTATAATTAACAGTCAGGACCAATACAATATTGTAAAGTTTAAAAATAAAATAAAATTAAAAAAAATAAAAATTGTTACTACAAATATGCCCAAGAACCTAAAGGAAAAGATGGATATAATGAGAAAACATGGAAACAATAAAAACAAACCAAATGGAAATTTTAAACTGAGAAGTACAATATCTAAAGTGAAATTTTTCTTGAACTGGATTGATATCAGATTAGAGACTTAAGAGAGTTAGTGAACTAGAGAAGAGCAATAGAAATATTGAAGAACAGAGAGAAAAGAGATTTTGAACGCTGAACAGAAATTCACTGACCTATGGAATAATAACAAGCCATTTAATATATGGGTAATTGGAAGCCTAGGAGGATAAGAAAGAGAGAATGCAACAGAAAAATGGCTTAGGAAATAATGGCACAAAGTTTCCAAATTTGTTGGAAAACATTAATCTCAGATATAAGAAGGTCAACAACCCCCAAGCAGGGTTCATTGTATAAAAACCCAGACCAAGGCACACTGTAGTCAAACTGCTGAAAAAAAAATGAAGGAAAAAAAACTCCAGTCTAGAGGAAAAAAAGCTACAATCCATACCAAAGGAACAAAAATATGAATAGCAGCCAGCATTATCAGGAAGAATAGAATGCAGAAAATAACGGAACAGTGTCAAGTCAGAATTCTGTATATGATATCCAGATATCCTTTTAAAATGAGAGTAAAATAAAGAAACTTCCAGGTAAAAGCTGAGAGAAGTTGTTGCCAGAAAACCTACCTTACAGTCATGCTAAGGAAAGTTCTTTATGCTGAAAGAGTATGTCAGATGGAAACTTGGATTTTATAGGAAGAAACAAAGAACCCAAGAGAAAGGGTTGAAAAGTGAGTAAATGTAAAAGTCTTTCTTTTCTCTTAAAAATCTTTGAATGATCCTTGACTATTTGATTGGAAAATAGTAACACTCTTTGTGAGGTTTTATAATGTATGTTGAAGTAAAATATGTGACAAAAGTAGCATAAAGGATGCGGAGCACAATGAAATTGTATTTTTGTAGGGCTCTTACATGTTTTGTAAAGTGGGGTAAGATATTAATTCTAAGTAGACTGTGAAGGGTTAAAGATGCTTCCCTCCTCCCCAGTTATATGGAGAAATAATTGACATATACTTCCCAGATGTTTCTAATGGTAAAGAGCCTGCCTGCCAATACAGGAGAATTAAGAGACGTGGGTTCAATCCCTGAGTCAGAAAGATCCCCAGCAGAAGGAGATGGCAACCCACTCCAGTATCCTTACCTGGAGAATCCCCAAGGACAGAGGAGCCTGGTGGGCTAAAGTCCATAGGGTCACAAAGAGTTTGATACAAACGAAGCGGCTTAGGACAAAACTGACATATTCAGTTCAGTTCAGTTGCTCAGTCATGTCCAACTCTTTGTGATCCCATGAACCACAGCATGCCAGGCCTCCCTGTCCATCACCAACTCCCAGAATTCACCCAAACCCATGTCCATTGAGTCGGTGATGCCATCCAAACATTTCATCCTCTGTCATCCCCGACTCCTCCTGCCTTCAATCTTTCCCAGCATCAGGGTCTTTTCAAATGAGTCAGCTCTTCGCATCACGTGGCCAAAGTACTGGAGTTTCAGCTTCAACATCAGTCCTTCCAATGAACACCCAGGACTGATCTCCTTTAGAATGGACTGGTTGGATCTCCTTGCAGTCCAAGGGACTCTCGAGGGTCTTCTCCAACACCACAGTTCAAAAGCATCAATTCTTCTGTGCTCAGCTTTCTTTATCGTCCAACTCTCACATCCATACACATATCACTACATAAATTTAAGGTGTACAGCATGATGGTTAGATTTACATAGTTGCAAAATTACTGCCACAATGGGTTTAGTCAATGTCCATCATCTCATATAGATAGGAAGCAAAAACAATCATTAAATATAAAATAAAAAGTAGCTAAACAACAACTAATAAAGGAGCTCAAATTGAAAGCTAAAAAATATTTGATTAACTTAAAATAAGACAGAAATGGAGATACAAAAGCACAATAAAACAATGACAATGAACAAATGGGACAAATTCAAAACAAATAGCAGAAAGGTAGACTTAAACCCAAGCATATAAATAATTGCACTAAATAGAAATTGCACTAAATAAAAGTGATGGGCATCTGGTCCCATCACTTCATGGGAAATAGATGGGGAAACAGTGGAAACAGTGTCAGACTTTATTTTTTTGGGCTCCAAAATCACAGCAGATGGTGACTGCAGCCATGAAATTAAAAGACGCTTACTCCTTGGAAGGAAAGTTATGACCAACCTAGATAGCATATTGAAAAGCAGAGACATTACTTTGCCAACAAAGGTCCGTCTAGTCAAGGCTATGGTTTTTCCTGTGGTCATGTAGGGATGTGAGAGTTGGACTGTGAAGAAAGCTGAGTGCCGAAGAATTGATGCTTTTGAACTGTGGTGTTGGAGAAGACTCTTGAGAGTCCCTTGGACTGCAAGGAGATCCAACCAGTCCATTCTGAAGGAGATCAGCCCTGGGATTTCTTTGGAAGGAATGATGCTAAAGCTGAAACTCCAGTACTTTGGCCACCTCATGCGAAGAGTTGACTCATTGGAAAAGACTCTGATGCTGGGAAGGATTAGGGGCAGGAGGAGAAGGGGACAACAGAGGATGAGATGGCTGGATGGCATCACTGACTCGATGGACGTGAGTCTGAGTGAACTCCAGGAGTTGGTGATGGACAGGGAGGCCTGGTGTGCTGCGATTCATGTGGTCGCAGAGTCGGAAACGACTGAGCGACTAAACTGAACTGAACTGAAATAAAAGTAGACTAAAAGGCAGAGACTATCAGACTGGATATAAAAGCAGGACCAAACTATATGCTATGTATAGGAGATATATTTTAAACATAAGTTGAAAGTAAAGGGATGGAAAAAGATACCATGAAACCAGAACAAAAGAAACATGATATACCTCTACCAATTTCAGGCAAAATAAATTTCATGATAAGGAAAGTTACCAGAGATGATAGGGACATTTCAAAACAGCAGAAGTGCTAATTCACAAGGGAAACATAACTACTACAAATACATATGCTTCTTATAATCAAATTTCAAAATATTCGAGGCAAAACTGACATAACTAAAAGGAAAAATGGACAAATTCACAATCAGTAAAGATATGAAAAATTTGAACACTATGAATCAACTTAAGCTAATTGACATGGAGAACTGCACTTAATAGGTACAGAATATTATTTTCAAGTGTTGGGAAGATCCCTTGGAGAAGGGACTGGCTATCTACTCCAGTATTCTTGCCTGGAGAATTCCATGGACAGAGGAGCCTGGTCGGCTATAGTCCGTGGAATTGCAAAGAGCTGGACATGAATGAACAACTAACACACTTACATGCGATAAATTAGAAATGTTCAAACTAAATGATACTGAAAACACAACATATTAAGGTTTGTTTGGGTTCAGTTAATGCAAGAGAAGGATAAGTATAGCTTTGAAAATTTATATTAAAAAGTTTAAAATCAGTGGTTTAAATTTCTACCTTAAAAAGCTGAGGAAAAGAGAAACAATTTAAACACAAAGTAAATAAAAGAAAATAAATAATAAAGATAAGAGAAGAAATCAATGAAATAAAAATGTAACATTAGAAAATTAACAAAGCCAAAAGTTGGCACTATAGGATTTTTACACGTTAAACACCTAGCAAGATTAAAGAAGAAAAAAGACAAGAGACAAATTACCACTATCAGGAATGAAAGAGGATATTCTACTATTTGTCCCATGTCTACTGAAAGGACAACAAGGGAACATAATGAACGACTTTATACGAATGAAATTTGACAGCTTAGTTATTATGTCTAATTCCTTGGAAAACACAACCTAGTAAAATGAACTAAAAATGAAATAGAAAATCTGAATAGTTTTATATCTATTAAATAAATTAAATTCATGATAAAAGCTTCCCTTCTAAGAAAACTCCAGGCTCAGATGCTTCACTGGTGAATTCAATCAAGCATTCAGCAAAGAAATGATACAAATCTAATTACTAACTCTTTCAGAAAATGGAGAAGGAAACACTTCAAACTTGTTTTATGAGGTCATGGTAATACTGATACTAAAAATCTGACAAAAATATTGTAAAAGAGGAAACTAAAGACCCATATCGTTATAAACATAGACAAACAGAAAATATTCTTAATAAAATATAAGGGTATGTGAATCTAGAAATATATAAAAGTATTGTGTAATGACCAATTGAGATTCATTTCAGAAATACAAGGTGGGGTTTAGCATTTAAAAATCAATCATTGTTAACTCAGTATATTAAAAGGACAGAGAAAAAACTATATAATCATTTCAAAAAGTATAGCAAAAACATTTGACAAAAATTCAATACCCATTTTCACAACACTAATTGTCACAGAAAACTAGAAAGGAAAAGGAACTTTCTCAATCTAATAAAAGGCATCTATGAGAAACCTACAGTTAATATCACACTTGGTCATTGAAAACTGAATACTTCTCCCCTTAAAACCAAGAACAAAAAAAGATGTTCATTCTCATCATTTCTATTCAGCATTATAATGGAGGTCCTAGCCAGGGAGATAAAGCAAGAAGAAGAAATTAAAGGCATATAAATTAGAAAGAAATCTAACTATCTTTATTTTCAGGCCAACATGATCTTGTATATAGAAAATCCTAAAGAACCTATAGAAAAAAATGCTAGAATTAATAAGTCTAGTAACATTGTAGAGTCTAAGATTAATATACAAAACTGATCAAAAGTTTAAGTTTGAGACATCAAGTTGGCAGTAGGATTTAAAATCTGGGGTTTGTGCAAGAGGCCTGTCGTGGAGATATAAATGTTGGAATAGATTTTGTTAGATAAATAAAACATTTGAATAAATGAAATCCCCTAAGGAATAAAGAGAGAGGCAGAAGAAAAGAGGTCCAAGGACTGAGGGTACCTTTTTAAAGAAACTCTCTAGTTCCATACAGTTAGCCTTCCCGTGAGTCCTGATTGGGAGGTGAGGGGCTTATGGGGCTTCAGCTGCAGGGAGCTTCAAATAGAAAGCCATGTTCCCTTTCAGGGACTTTCATTTGCACAGCAATAGGCTCCCTTTCGGAGAAGGCAATGGCACCCCACTCCAGTACTTTTGCCTAGAAAATCCCATGGACAGAGGAGCCTGGTAGGCTGCAGTCCATGGGGTCGCTAGAGTCGGACACGACTAAGCGACTTCACTTTCACTTTTCACTTTCATGCATTGGAGAAGGAAATGGCAACCCACTCCAGTGTTCTTGCCTGGAGAATCCCAGGGACGGGGAAGCCTGGTGGGCTGCCCTCTATGGGGTCGCACAGAGTCAGACACCACTGAAGTGACTTAGCAGCAGCAGCAGCAGGCTCCCTTTGGGTATTAGAACTCTGTTGCTCATACAATAAGTTTTGTTAATAGTAACTGACTCTCTAGCTGATATTTATGATGACTTCCTTGAGAAGTCCACGGATACTCAGAGGCCTGTGCTTAGAGGGCATTGGTTATTTCTGGCCTGGGAGAGAGGTCCGCTGAACCATTAAGGGTATGAATCTTCTTTCCATTGATTGCTCAAGAAGATGCATTTTTGTGATAAACTGCAGGGCTGTTTCTTTGTTTTTTACACTTTGGCGACTTGTCTAGAACACGTGCAGTGTTTGGCTCTGGGGCCCTGCAGAGGCAGGAATGCTCCAATATATCACCATCATTATCATGCTGCCAGCCTCAGAGCTCTCATGTTGATGTCTCGCTTCTGTTCCTCCCCCAGACCTGGGAAGATGAAAATTTTGGGCATTTCACATAGCCTCAAGCTACTGATGACTATAAAATATGGAGCCAGATGGATTTACATTCTTTTCCTGAAGACAAAACATAGCTTGTCTCTGCTAAGATCTTATCTACTTAATGAGTAGAGACAGTATAATTAAGGTCTTTCTGCAGTGCTGTGGATGTGCCAAACCTACTGGAAAGTTTGCTTCGTTTCCATAAATCAAATTTGTTTGGACCTTCACACATCTGGGGGCCTGTTCTTCTGACACCAGTTAACGGAGGCTATCACAGTAGCTTTTGTTTTTTCTTCTCATGGGGCAGTTGCCTTTGTTTAGAGGGAAGCTTCTTGGGTGATGCTGCTGACTGTGGCCAGATGGCCACGATCAAGCCTAAGTCATGGGATGAAGGAATGTTGCTGTCAGGTGGGAGGTGTGAGGTAGCAGGGCTCTAGGAGTGAGACCTATGGCATGGAGCAAGTCTTCCTGATCTGGGAGAACCCAAGAGTGCCCAGAGTTCAGCAGGCCCCTGACCAGTGAGCAGAGCCCACATGACTTTGGGTGGCTTTCTTAGCTCTGCTGGCTATAAGAGATCTTCAGCATGATTCTTCAAAGAGCTTGGTAGATTTAGATATATTTGCAATTTGCATTCTAAACAAGCTGTTTGGAATAAATATGCTGTCTACATTGTTTTCTTGGCTCTTATTCGTTGGTTTATAAAATGCGTTGTTTTTTGGGAAACAACTCTTTCTCTGTTGGCTTGGAAGAGAAACCCAAGAGAAATATCGTGTTGGATTCTGTGCTAATCTTTCAAAACAAAACGTGTGCAGGAGTGGCTTGGCCAAACCTGGCTTCAGTCTCATAGAAACTCATAGCAAGTAGATCTGGACATGAGGAGGACTTCAGGACAGGCTGAAAACTCTGTTGACAGGTCCTGGTGATTCAAATGTGGATTCTGATGGGCACTTGCTCAAGAATAGAGAGAAAAGAACAGCAGCACAGGTGGCATCCATATTAAGGACATCACTTATCTGCAATGGCGTTGAGAGAATGTCTCACATCCAGGCTCCAAGGGAGGGGACCTGGGCCAGTGGGAGCTCGAAGGGATGGTACAATAAGTTCTGAACCAATGATGCACAGGCAGGGCAGGGGACAGAGAATAGTCTAGAGATGCTCTAAGTGGACTTATCTCCCATCACGTGTATTAACTGTCCTGTCACTCAGTCTGCAGCACAGACTTTCTGGACACTGCCTATTGTTCTGAAGCAGGTTCTTTTTACAGCCACAGCTGCTCAATTATGTTTCTGGGTTGTTTCCTGATGGTTGGTGGGGGAAAAGCCAAGAACAGCTGCAGCCTCCGAGAGAATGAAGCCCAGTTCCTTGTGCGTTTGTGGCTCTGCCTAGTGTGGGGCTAAACATAGAGGCCCTTGAAGAGGTGACAAAGCTGAGTTTCTAGTCCTTTCTATGGTGACCTCCTCAGAATATCACTTATCAGCTCCTGCATGAAGAATTTTCAAGCTGGGAGTGGGTATGGGACCAGAATGGATTTGTCCTGGCTGTGGAAGGCAGAGCGTGAGATTGGAGGGACCTTTGGGGCTGTGGTGGGGCCAAGATGTCCCCTTTACTGCAGAAAGGGCACCTCCTGTTATAACCTGTCTTCCGTAGGCCTCACTCTCCTGTAGCTGGTGAAGGGCTGATGAAAGGCTGACTTGCCCTCTGTCCCTACTCAGCACTGTTCAGAGAGGTCAGGACACACTTGGTCTTAGCCTTCAAAGGGTTAACTCTTCCAAGGAAAAAGTCCAATCTTATTCAACATTTATGGGACAGCTGCTCATGCCAGGAACCATATTCTTTCTGTGGGGGGCAATCTTGTTCTGGCCTGGGGCAGCTTCTAGGCTAGTGAGCCAACAACCCTCTGTACTGACATCTTAAGAGCACAGCCAACCTTTACCAGATAATATGTGCCAGGTACCTTCACCTGCATAATCATAGTTAATGCTCCCAACAGCTGTTTGTATTTGGTGCTATGATTTTCTTTCTTTTAATGCTCAATTTTTAAAAAATCGAAATATATTGTCTTACAGTGTTATGCTAATTTCTGATGTACAGCAGAGTGACTCAGTTATACATGTATATATGTTCTTTTCCCATATTCTTTTCCATTATGGTTTATCCCAGATTTGATGTAGTTTCCATGTGCTACACAGTAGGACCTTATTGTCTATCCATTCTAAATGTGATAGTTTGCAACTACTAACCCCAAACTCCCAGTCCATCCCTCTCCCTCTCCCCTCCCTCTTGGCAACTCTAAGTCTGTTCTCTATGTCTGTAAGTCTGTTTCTGTCTTACAGATAGGTTCATTTGTGGCACGATGATTTTCATCTCATTTTACGGATGAGGAAACTGGAACTTAGAGAGATAGATAACTTGGCTAAGTCTCCCCACCAGTGAATGGAAAAGCCCACTTTCTTTACTAAAGCCAGAGGACTGATCTCAGAGAAAAGAGATATTTTAATTTAGCTCTTACGATAAGCAATGGATAGTGCACATAAAACTTGATGGAGGGCAAAGTGGCTGTTCTGATAGAGATTAGGAAGGCTCTTCAGAGAAGGTCACTCATAAGACAGACCTTGGAAGACAAATGGAATTTCAACAAGTGCAGATGGAGGAAAAAAACCCCAGGCAGAAGACCAGCCTTTCAGTAAAGGTGTCATGGTGTCAGGGCTAAGCAGGGTGTGTTCAGGAGACATCTGGCGTGGTGGGAACCTGATGTTTGTGAGAGAAGGTAGTGGAAAATACAGCTGATATTTGGGAGGTCTGACTCTGTGAAGCAGACAGTGAGAGCTGTGAAGATTTAGGGCAGTGCTATATCTCATCCGAGTGTAGATTTCAGGTTGATGGAGACTTCTGATGAAGTCCAGGTACACAGGTGGCTAGCCTCACTGGGCAGTGCCATCTGCTAATATTCATGAGAGAGCCAGCATTTGTTCTGTGTATCTGCATTGCTTCTGCCATGCTAGAAGTTTTATGTTTAATATCTTTAGTCCTTACCACAGCCCTGCAAAGCACACGAAGAAACTAAAGCTCAGAGAAGTTAAGTCATCTGCTCAAGGTCACCCAGCTAATGAATAATGGAGCCACAAGTCAGTCCCAGGTGTGTGTGATTCCAAAGCCATGCTCTTTGTACAGCATATAGGGCGTTTCCCAAGAGACCAGAGGATGACATGAAGACTATTTTCCTGCCCATCTTCATTCCTGGGAGGCCACCTTCCCTGGTGTGAGCTGACAATGAGGCTGTCACTTAGCACTGATTTCACCTGCAGGGAGGCACCTTCTAATAGGGCTCTCCACTGACATCACTGTTGACAGGAAGGGTTGGAAATACACAGAGGGAAGGCACTCACCAGAGTGAGGCCTCTGGGGGAATAACTTGTATTTGGAGGCAATGGGGGTAGCTTCCTGTACCATTCATCACCATTCTAAACAGCCAAAGACTCTCCAAGGCTGTCTCTGCACTGCTCGGATGCACACCAGCTTGGAATGAAACCAAATTGGCCAATTAAATATAACTGCGCAGGTAAAGACTCATGGACAGTTTTCCTTTGGTTGTTTGCCTCTTTCAAGTTGTGTTTCAAGTTTACAGATGTTTAGCCACAGCTGATTTCCTCCTTTCCGTAAGGGCCCTTTGATAGACAGTCAGCCGAGTTTTCCGTTGTTATTTTTCACAGGTCTAATAGCTGTTGGCAACCACTTTGTGTTATTTGTTCACATAATTATTCACTGAGCCTGATATACCCCCAAGTGACCATCGGCATCTCAGCTGTGGCCTTGCTTGCTGGAGTCACCACTAGGAAGTGGTTAAAACCTTGAGGATGAAGAGGGGAACTTTTCCTAATGAGGTTGATTCAGCCACTAAGAGCAGAGCCCGACCCACGCATTGAGTTCTAGTTCATCCTGAGTGGCGTTTGCACAATTGTCCTGAGTTATGCCAAGTCTGTCAGTGATCAAAACTCTAATTAGAGAAGTGTTTTTGGGAAAGACAGGCCAGCCTGATTTCCCTGGCTCATGAATGAAATTTAGTCCAGAGACCACCGAGCGCCATGTGGAAACCCCCTTCTCTCTGCCGTGGGTCTTTCTGTTTTTCAGTAGCTCATCTTTGACTGGCAGCTGCTAAGAATTCATGTTTCCAGCCCCTGGTAGAGTATAGATGCTAAAGAGAGAGAACTCTGAGATTATCACCTGCTGTCTGCCAAGGCTGTTAGGGAGAGAGAACGAGAACGTCTCCACTCCTTCGCCTCATGGCCCCGACAGCAATTCTTGGCAGTGACACTGAGGGCCAAGGAGGGGGAAGGCAGACAAGGGCCGTCAAGCACACTGGTGGACAAGGTCAGAGCCTTGTGCCTAACCAGAGACTTGGTAACAGCTCCAAGTTGTCTGTGTGTGAAAAAGAGCCCTAGGAAGTGTTTTGAGTCTTGAAAAAAAGATCTTGTAAATAGAAGGAAGAAAGATTTTTCCCTTGGTAAGTTTCTGAGGACTATGTTCCAAGGCCCTTGAGGAGCGAATAGGAAGGAATTTAATTTCCCACTGGAAGGATTTGCTCACTTTAGGGAGGGGCAGTGGCTCCCCCCAGCAGATACTGCACAGGGGAGAGGGCCCTCTCAGGCAGGCTGTTGAGGGAGTTCAGAAGATCCCCTGAGTTTCAGAGGCATTATGGCAAATCACTCACTTTTGCCTGGACTCAGATTTCCGCATAGCAAGTTAATCCAACAGTGCTACATACAGATGGCTGCCTGGTCTTGCTCCTCCAAGTGCTGGTAACTTCTCAGCCACCACCTGCTGCTGGCCTACACTTGGGGTGTCTGCAGCTCTGGCCTCAATTTCCTCTGCTGTAAAGTGGAGATTATAATTGCAGCTCCATAAAGGTTCAGGGGGTGGGCTTCCCGGGTGGCACTAGCAGCAAAGAACCCGCCTGCCAATGCAGGAGACATAAGAGATGTGGGTCTGATCCCTGGGTTGAAAGGATCCCCTGCAAGAGGATATGGCAACCCACTGCAGTTTTCTTGCCTGGAAAATCCCATGGCCGGAGGAGCCTGGCAGGCTACACAGTACTTAGGGTCGAAAAAGAGTTGGACACAATTGAAGTAATTTAGCAGACACATATGCAAAGTTTGGTGGAGGATTAAATGAGACAATGCAGGGGAAGTACTTAGCCCCAGGACTGACACATAGTGACTGCATGCTCAGTGGTTACTTTCTTCAGTTCAGTTCAGTTCAGTTCAGTTGCTCAGTCGTGTCCGACTCTTGCGACCCCATGAATCACAGCACTCCAGGCCTCCCTGTCCATCACCAACTCCCAGAGTTCACGCATACTCACGTCCATCGAGTCAGTGATGCCATCCAGCCATCTCATCCTCCTGCCCCCAATCCCTCCCAGCATCAGAGTCTTTTCCAATGAGTCAACTCTTCGCATGAGGTGGCCAAAGTACTGGAGTTTCAGCTTTAGCATCATTCCTTCCAAAGAAATCCCAGGGCTGATCTCCTTCAGAATGGACTGGTTGGTTCTCCCTGCAGTCCAAGGGACTCTCAAGAGTCTTCTCCAACACCACAGTTCAAAAGCATCAATTCTTCAGCGCTCAGCCTTCTTCACAGTCCAACTCTCACATCCCTACATGACCACAGGAAAAACCATAGCCTTGACTAGACGGACCTTTGTTGGCAAAGTAATGTCTCTGCTTTTGAATATGCTATCTAGGTTGGTCATCACTTTCCTTCCAAGGAGTAAGCATCTTTTAATTTCATGGCTGCAGTCACCATCTTAAATGAAATAATCTTAGCTTTAGAGATGTTGCACAGATATAGTACAGAGAGTTCTAGTAGATGCCTCACCCAGTTGCCCCTAATGTTGACATCTTACATAACTATGGTACTTTTGTCAAGACTAGGAACCAACTTTGATACATTACTATTAAATAAATTCAAGAATTTATTTGTCTTTTATTAGTTTTTCTAGCAGCATCCTGTTACTGTTCCACGATTCATCCCAGGGCATTAAATCACATTTAGACTTGTTTTTATTAGACTTCTATTAAAAAGTCTGCAGACCCCTGAAGAGTGGAACAGTGTATTCTTTTGTCTCAAACTTAGCACAGTCAAGCACAGGGCTTGACTACAGAGTTGGGAATGTGATCCATAACTTTGCTGTAAAACATCTTGCCTAAAATCTTTGTTCTGGGGAGACCAGCAGGACCCAGAGTGGCAGTCCTTAGAAATCCTCCAATCTTCAGCCTCCCAACCTTATGGAGGACAGAGCCCAGGGCATGTGCAGAGGGGTCCTCCTGGACTTTAGGACACAGGGGGAGGTGGGCCCACAAAGTCTTTGCATTGAGCCCATGGCTGGGAAGGGATCACCTTCTGGCTTCCTGAGGATCCCAAGCCCTCCTTGGCCCTCTCTCCCACCCTAAGCCAGTGCAAGGTCAAATCTACTCTGCAGGACAGGCCCCGTGATGTGAACAGCCCACGGCTTTTGTTGAAACCTGACTCCTTGGAGCATAGGTTCCAGTCCTCAGAGCCCTGCTAGGAAGTCCTACCATAGAGGTTTAAAAAGAGCTTTGCTTAGTTTCCTGTCAGGGCCTGTGGAGGTGGAGAGAGTAAGGGGTTGGCCCAGAGGACTTAGGGCCTGTCTGGTAACTTCCAGCCTCATGCTAGACCCTTCCTCTCTGGCTCCAGGTCTCGGGCAAGTTTCTGGGGGCTCTGAGAGGTGGTTTCCAGTCTGAGATGAGACGTCTCAATAGGGATCTCCATCTCTGGACCCACTGGGGTGCATATAAAGGGTGGGTGGTGCCCAGACCTGGCCCCAGAGTAGTGCAGATACTGCTAGAGAGTTTGACATGAAGGCCCTTAGCCCTTGCTCTGACTGGAGTGGTCATATTCTTTCAGAGACTGCTCTTGGGGCAGTCTCTCAGGCCTGGCCCTTTAACGTGGGACCGCATGGCTGGCTGGACAGTCTGGGGGCCTGTGTCTTGGAGTCGTGCTGCAGACGCCTGGCACATGGAGTCCCAAGGCACTCATATCAGGCAACCAGCCAGCCTGGTGCTGGAGGGTGGCCGACGACCAGGAATGTGCACTTAACACACATTCCTTCTCCCAGTCCTAAGTGCATGAATATTTTGAAAACTCAAATCAGTTTGTTCTCTTAACAACAAGAACCACATGCCCACAGAGGCAGTGTGCTGATGGGCTCCAATGTTTCGCATGTGAAATGGGAATCCTAGGCCTGAGGAGGCTGCCCTCCAGCCCTAACTATGCCACCGAGGGCCCTGAGAGCTTGGGTGGGTCCCTGCCTCTGCTGGGGCCTCAGGTTCTCCATCCATGAAACAAGAACCTGGGGTCTTTAAGGGCCTACCAGCTCTGAGGGTTTATGAATCTTGGGGGAATGGAGACTCTGAAGTTGACTGCTTTATAGGAAAGTTTATTTGAAATCCACAAGGGCTTATGATTGCTTGTAAATGTTTAAGATGCGTTTTTTAGTAAGTCTAAACACAGGCAAAAATGCAAGAATGTAAACAGTCCTTTCTGCTGGCCCGTGGTGGAGGACCGAGGGAAGAACACAGGGAGGCAGGAAGAGGCAGAGGCACAGGGTGGTCTTTCAGGGACCGTGACCTGGGGGCCTGGAGGACGGTGCTATGGCCACCCAGAGCTGGTGCAAGCCAGCTTGGACACCACCTTCCCTGCCAGCTGTTATGGCGGCTTTCCAGCTCTGTCCTAGGAACAAGGGGTGAAATCTGTAGCCCTGATCTCCCAGCTCCCCTTTAGGATCATCCCCTGGACTTCTATTTCCAGCTTTGAATTCTTGTCAGAGCTAAACAGCTGGGCAATAAGGTCCCCAGCCAATCAATTTACGGGGAAATGGGGCAGAGGCAATGGCCAAACTCTGGCCTGTGACTAGCCCTCTCCCTGGTTTGGGGGGAGGGGTGGTTGGGGAGGATCTGGCAAGCACAGCATCCACAGGAACCTCTGGCTAGAAGGCCTTCAGAACTCTGAGATAAGAGTCCTTTAGGACAGAGAAAGAGTTCTGTGGCTAACAACACAAATTAAAAGAAAAAGTTACTGTAAGTGATCTACTTGGTGTCAGTTGGCTGGGAAACCCCTTGTGAGAGGGACTTGAGTTGATAGCACTTCATTCTTCCCTTCATGGAGTGTTTGTTGAGTGTTCCCTAGGTCCTGGGTATAGTCCTGGTGCTGACTTGATGGTGGCTGGAGCCTGACAGGAGAGAGAGAGCGTAAACGGGTGAACCACAGATAAGAAGTGACAGTGGCAGAGGGGGGTCCTGATGATAATGGAGGGCAGATTCAGACACCGTGTCTGAGTTGAGCTGGTGGAGGAGGGCAATGAGCCCCCAGCAGATACAACTGCACAGGCTGAGGCTCTGAAGTCGGAAAGGGCTGGGCTGAGAGAGAATTTTGAATGAATGGGAAGAGGCAGGCATTGGAGATGCACATGTGGGGTTTGCTTGCCTGTGTGTCCTGAGTTGGGGTGGCTTTAGAGCAGGATGGTTGTGTGGGAAGCATGAAAAAAAGGACTATTTGTGTGTACCCGTCAGCATCTTAGGAGTGGACAAGCCTTGCTCACTGGACCGAGCATGTCCACACAACTAAATGTCAAACTTTTGACTAAGAAGCTACAAGTCAGGGCTCCCCAGGGTCTCATTCAAACACAGAGTGAATTCATGGCTTTCCCATCTCCACCCACTTCCCCTGCCAGTTATTGTCAGCTGCCATTCTCATTTTTTTTGTTCTCGTCTCACAGTTACTCATATTTCCCCCCAGATCTTTGCACTTACATTTCCTGGAGCCCCACTGTTCCAGCTGGCCCATCATTGTTTGAGGAGAGAGTAGGCAGAAGTTCCTCCTGTGTCCTCCTCCTGCTTTCCCCAATCAGAGGAACCAGAGTGGGAAGAGGAACTTGGTTGTGTGTGACACACAGCATGTACTTGATGCAGCTCCTGGAAGGAGGGCCTGTAGGAGAGTGTAGATGAGTCAGAAGGTGGGCCTGAGAGAGTGGTGGTTGTGAGAGGAAGAAAGGAGGAGATGAAGGTGCTGCCTCCTCTGCAGACCATGAGTGCACCCCTTGATGTATGCCCCCCATCCTCCAAAACCTCCTGGTCATTAAGATTCAGCCCCAGTGCCAACATCTCAGTGAAGCTTTGTCCAGCTTTTTAGAACTTGCTTAAGGCTGTGTCCTGTGGACTTGTGAATTTTAGAGTTGCACTTGGCTGCCTAAGCCACACACCATAGACCCCTGTTACTCAAAGTGTGGTTCCATGGTTTGGCCACTTTGGCATCACTTGGAGTTGTTAGAAATGTAGGTTCTCTGGGCCTTCCCCAAACCTTCTAAATTAGGATCTGCATTTTTTAAAGGTCTGAAGTGATTGCTGTGTTCCTTACAGTCTGAGAAGCAGGACTATAGACCTTCGTCAACTGGTTTTCTAGGGGTGGGATTCTGCTCTTATTGATGGGATGGTGAGCTCCTAGGGGCAGAGCCCCAGCACTTGCTCTTGAAGTTGAGCTGAGAATAATGGCCATCTGGGCAGGGACTCAGCATGCACTTGATTAGATCTATTTGGAGGTGGTGAGGGGCAAACCAAACAGAGAGGCAAGGGGAGAAGGAAAGAAGAGAGCAATGATGAGCAGTTCATTTAGGGTCTTAAGAACTTTGGAGAAGGCTGTGGATCTCTTGGAATGTTCTCTGTCCAAGACCATTTCACTTAGTGAGTCCTGAACTGAGATGTTTATGAAATCAAGCTATAGCTTGGAGATATTGCAAGACTGACAGTGCAGTGACCACTCTTTTCCTTAACTCAAAGTCCTGGGGACCCTGCAGGGGCTGTTTGCTTCTCCATTTCTCTTTGTAAAGGCCTGGCTTATAAAGGGCAAAGGTCAGGGAGACCGAAATTGTGAACCAGCACCAAGATAGGTCAAGGACAGCCCCTCCCCTTCCCTTTGCCATCATTAGGACTGCAGGCTTCGTCATGAGGATAGAGAGACTTTGCCAGCATCCAGGAGGCCAGAGCTTTGGGCAGGGTGATTGAGGATACTTCCTTCCCATGAAGGAGCCTCCAGACACACTGATTTCTGAAGAATCAGCTGGCATCACTGGGGAGCTGCTGCCTCAGAGAAGAAGGACTACAGGGCAAAGGATGACCCTGAGGGTAAAGCACAGTCATATACTGCTGGTGTGGAGCTGGCATATTCTCTCTTTCAAAGAAGCTGATTATTATTCGGCACTTACCACTAGCCAGATTCTGGAGAAATGAGCGAAGGTCCTCAGTTCAGTGTCCCAATTCCAGGTTCAGACCCACAGGAGTTACATTTAAGGGGAATTTGCTTAGAGTGAACTGAACTCAGAACACACGTCCAACCCCTACCCTTGAGTTGAGCTTGTCATATTATTGGGGTGGAGGAAGCTCAAATTCTGCCTGCCACAAACAGCCTCTCCTCATTACTCTAGCCCTGTCTCCTGATGAAGAGCTGTATTTATCTTCCCAGTTTATGCATAGAATGAGTGAGTGAGTGAAGTTGCTCAGTCGTGTCCGACTCTGCGACCCCATGGACTGTAGCCCACCAGGCTCCTCCCTCCATGGGATTCTCCAGGCAAGAATACTGGAGTGGGTTAACCATTTCCTTCTCCAGGGGATCTTCCTGACCCAGGGATTAAACCTGGGTCTCCCTCATTCCAGGCAGACGCTTTAACCTCTGAGCCACCAGGGAAGCCCATACATAGAATAATGTACTGTTATTATTACAGCAGACTGTCTCAGTCTGCTCCCTGCCCTCCTCTCTGGCCCCATCTCCTAGCACTCTCTCCCCAGGCCAGTTGTCAATGTATTGCCATTCAGCTCCAAACTCATCCGTATTTGCCTGCCCTGTGGTAATGGAGGTGGGCTTTGTTAAGTGTTTTCCTTTGCCAGTAGCATGATGTTCAGCCTTGTCAATAGAGGACATTGGAGGGACACTGGAGAAAGAAAGGGTTTTCTCTTCCTGGTTCCTGTGGGCCTCATTTTCCTAGGCTCCTGTGGAACATGCTTTCTCCAGGACTCGGTCTTGAGAGCAGTGGTTTCTGCTGTGCCAGATTCCCACAGAGGACCTTTTTCTCTAGTGCCTGGCTTCTGCAGAAGTGGCTACTTGAGCTCCTGTGATGCCCAGTGCCTAGCAGCTTCCCCCTACATCTTCTCTGGCATTTTCCCAGAGGAATGCCACCAGCAAGATCACGCCCTTGTGAGTGGCTTCCTCAGATGCATTCATAGTGAATTCTGAGCTGTGGCACTTCTGTGTGGACACTTTCTTCTAACATCCCAGAGGGCAGAGTCCTGGTAAGTCCCACCAGCGAGGTATCTAGTGACTTTTCTGCCATCCAATGAGTCATGACTGTGCCCTCTCTGAGGTTTGGATCCCAGTTTTTGGTAGGGGATTCTTCCTTGGGTACTAGGGCACTATCTCAGGTGTAGGCATTGTGTGTGTGTGCATGCTCAGTCGTATCTGACTCTTTGTGACCCTATGGACTGTAGCCTGCCAGGATCCTCTCTTGCATCTTCTGCATTGGCAGGCAGATTCTTTACCACTGTACCACCTGGGAAGCCCAGGGATTGTGGCTGCTCTGTGTACCTGCTATTCTTACCCTGTATCAGACTCTCCAACTCTTATTGGCCAGGTCCCCATTGCTCCCCTATTAACAGTTCTTTATATTAATATTTTATTTGAATTATTGTGTGGTTTCTATGTCCCAATTGGACTCTATGGGCAGAACTTTGAGCAGTACACTTGGTTGTCCACTAGTTTGAAATGAGAGATGGCCAGAAGTGTGGATCTGTGTATATTTATGGACAGTTACTAAAGGTCTGATTGGATGGTCAGGGACTTGGAAGGAACATGATTGAGAGATTAGTGACAAGAAAGTCTGGAGAAGAGGAACATGGCTAGACCTCACTCAGAAAAGGCACAAACTGTGAAGATATTTGTGTCCCATGTGAATGCCCAAAGGGAATCCACTGTGGAGGTTAGTAATCAGATAGACAGAATGACAAAGTGCTCTGGAGACATCAGCCAGCCTCTTTCCCAGCCATTCCAGTGCTCATTCAATGGGCCCATGAATAACGGAGCCATGGGGACAGGGATGGAGGCTATTCAGGGATTTAGCAAGCAGCATGGACTTCCCATTGCAATGACTGTGTGGTTAATACTGTGGCTAGATGCTTAGTCTACCTGAAGCAGAAGACAGCACTGACACCCTGATATGACACCATCCCTTGGGGCAATTAGCCAGCCTCCAGGTGGTAGGTTGATTACATTGGACCTCTTTTATCATGAAGGAAGCAGATATTTGTCATCATTGGAATAAACCCATTTTCTAGGTATAGATTTGCTTTCTCTGCATATAGGATGTCTACAGATGATGCACAGCACCATCATCTGTAGCTCACAGCATGCCTTATCCACCTTCAAGGCATTCTCCATAGTCTTGCTTCTGATCAAGTAAACCATTTCTCAGCAAAGGAAGTGTTCAGTTTAGTTCAGTCACTCAGTCGTGTCCGACTCTTTGGACACCATGAATCGCAGCATGCCAGGCCTCCCTGTCCAACACCAACTCCTGGAGTTCACTCAAACTCATGTCCATCAAGTCAGTGATGCCATCCAGCCATCTCATCCTCTGTCGTCCCCTTCTCCTCCTGCCCCCAATCCCTCCCAGCATCAGAGGCTTTTCCAATGAGTCAACTCTTCGCATGAGGTGGCCAAAGTACTGGAGTTTCCGCTTTAGCATCATTCCTTCCAAAGAAATCCCAGGGCTGATCTCCTTCAGAATGGACTGGTTGGATCTCCTTGCAGTCCAAGGGACTCTCAAGAGTCTTCTCCAACACCACAGTTCAAAAGCATCAATTCTTCGGCGCTCAGCCTTCTTCACAGTCCAACTCTCACATCCATACTTGACCACTGGAAGAACCATAGCCTTGACTAGACGGACCTTTGTTGGCAAAGTAATGTCTCTGCTTTTGAATATGCTATCTAGGTTGGTCATAACTTTCCTTCCAAGGAGTAAGCGTCTTTTAATTTCATGGCTGCAGTCACCATCTGCAGTGATTTTGGAGCCCAAAAAGATGAAGTCTGACACTGTTTCCACTGTTTCCCCATCTATTTGCCATGAAGTGATGGGACCAGATGCCATGATCTTCATCTTCTGAACGTTGAGCTTTAAGCCAACTTTTTCACTCTCCTCTTTCACCTTCATCAAGAGGCTTTTTAGTCCTCTTCACTTTCTGCCATAAGGGTGGTGTCATCTGCATATCTGAGTTTATTGATATTTCTTCTGGCAATCTTGATTCCAGCTTGTGCTTCTTCCAGCCCAGCATTTCTCATGATGTACTCTGAATATAGGTTAAATAAGCAGGGTGACAATATATAGCTTCGACGTACTCCTTTTCCTATTTGGAATCAGTCTGTTGTTCCATGTCCAGTTCTAACTGTTGCTTCCTGACCTGCATGCAGATTTCTCAAGAGGCAGGTCAGGTGGTCTGGTATTCCCATCTCTAGCCCAATAATTCATGCACAAGATTTTTGCTGCCTATTCAAGTATCCTTCAGCTTTGCTGGTCTGTAGGTTTTAGTTCCCTAGTGAAAAACACTTCAAATAGGGGCTGCAACTGTGATTCCATTAAATTGAAAGGTGAAAGTTTGCCATTTTGGACTTCTTCAGTCAGTCAGTTCAGTTGCTCAGTCATGTCTGACTCTTTGCGACCCCATGGACTGCAGCACACTAGGCCTTCCTGTCCATCACCAACACCCGGAGCCTACTCAAACTCATGTCCATCATGTTGGTGATGCCATCCAACCATCTCATCCTCTCCAGTCCCCATCTCCTTCCACCCTTAATCTTTCCCAGCATCAGGGTCCCTTCCAATGAGTTGGTTCTTCGCATCAGGTGGCCAAAGTATTGGAGTTTCAGCTTCAGCACCAGTCCTTCCAATGAATATTCAGGACTGATTTCCTTTAGGATCAACTGGTTTGATCTACTTGCAGTCCAAGGGACTCTCAAGAGTCTTCTCCAACACCACAGTTCAAAAGCATTGATTCTTTGGTGCTCAGCTTTCTTTATAGTCCAACTCTCACATCCATACGTGACTACTGAAAAAACTATAGCTTTGACTAGACTGACCTTTGTTGGTAACATAATGTCTCTGTTTTTTAATATGCTGTCTAGATTTGTTATAGCTTTTCTTCCAAGGAGCAGGCATCTTTAAATTTCATGGCTGCAGTCACCATCTACAGTGACTTTGGAGCCCAAGAAAATAAAGTTTGTCACTGTTTCCATTGTTTCCCCATCTATTTCCCATGAAGTGATGGGACTGGATGCCATGATCTTAGTTTTTGGAATGTTGAGTTTTAAGCCAATTTTTTCACTGTCCTCTTTCAGTTTCATCAAGAGACTCTTTAGTTCTTTGCTTTGTGCCATAAGGGTGGTGTCATCTGCATATCTGAGGTTATTGATATTTCTCCTGGCAATCTTGATTCCAGCTTGTACTTCATCCAGTCCGGTATTTCTCATGATGTACTCTGTATATAAGTTAAATAAGCAGGGTGACAATATACAGCCTTGATGTACTCATTTCCCAATTTGGAACCAGTCTGTTGTTCCATGTCCAGCTGTAACTGTTGCTTCTTGACCTGCATACAGATTTCTCAGGAAGCAGGTCAGGTGGTCTGGTATTCCCATCTCTTTCAGAATTTTCCACAGTTTGTTGTGATACACACAGTCAAAGGCTTTGGCATAGTCAATAAAGTGTAAGTAGATGTTTTTCTGGAACTCTATTGCTTTTTTGATGATGTAGAGGATGCTGGCAATTTGATTGGACTTCTTATGCCACTGCATCAAAAAGGAGTTAATTCTACTGGTTGATCCTTATTACTGGAGGGTAATTGGGTTGCAGCTACACAATGGAGGAAAGGAAGACTATTTTTGGAACCTAAGGGATTTTCTAGGATACCTCTTAGTACTTCCATGCCCAGTAGTAGAAGTTAACCAGAAGCTACAACAACCAAACCAAGCAGAGTGACTAAGGACTCAGGTTCTTCAGGAATTAAGGTTTCAGTCACTCCACCAGATAAAAAACCCCAGCCAGCTAAGGTCCTGACTGAGCACAGAATGGTTAGTAGAGGAAGGAGCCATGCTTATTAGTTATGACCTCAAGACCAGTTTCAAAAAAAGAGAGCTATACTAGATTTACATACTTTCTCTTATTTATTTTCCTTAATATGTTTATTTGTATATGCTAGCTAACTTCCCTCTCCTTTCCATTTTTATTTTCTGTACAAGTTGTTGAGGTTAACTATACAGTTTAGTCTTTAGATAGCAGATTATTCAGTAGGTCTGTGATGGATCCAGGAGCAATTAATATGGCTACAGTGATAGACGCAATGACCGTTAAGAGTGTGTGTCTCTTCATTTTGGGATAGTCTGAGAAATTCTTCACTTGGAAGGAGGATAGCTATATTTTAGGAGATGGAAATAAAGCATTGTTTCATTGTTACATAGAAGTTCCAACATGTGTTGAAGTGCGCTTGTGGAAACGGAGTAGCTGAAGGAGTGAACTGTGCAAGGAGCAAATCTATTGCTTTTGGGCTCCAAACCCTTCTTTGCCAGCTCTGTCAGAATGGAGGTAGGCTCCGCAAATGTTTCTTCTTGGCCCACTGGCATAATGTTAAGCCTGATCAGTAGTGAACCCGGAAGGGACATGGAGGAGGAAGAGATTTCCTCTTTTTGGTTCTGTACATGTCACCTGCTAGACTCCTGAAGAGTGCACTTTCTCTAGCACTCGACCTCAGAGGTTGACTTCCTGAGTTCCTGGTTCCTGTGAGCATGCTGCAGCCAAGAGCCTATTGGCCAGTGTCTTCTTCTGGCATCTTCTCTGGCAGTGTCCTAGTGGAAGCTACCAGCAAGGCACATCTACCTGAACAGTCTTCCTAACACCGCCCCCTCCCCCCCCACTCTGGTAACTCTGAAGCAGGTTCTGAGGTGTGGCGCCCTCCTGTGGAAGGCACTGAAAGCATAGAAATTGAATAAATTGACAGCTCCACCATTATGAGTGGAATGGAATAAGAGATTTATTCTTGGAATGAAGAGCATATGCCATTATGGGAACTGGTGAAGTCAATGAAAAGCTATTTTCTCTCCATCTCATGGTGGGCCTGAAGTTGCTATAGGTCCCAGAGCTGGCAGTCAGGATGAAAAGCTGGATGTTCAGTGGGGAAGAGTAAGGACAAATGAACCTGCATGTGATGGTTAATTTTCTGTGTCAACTTGGCTATGCTACAGAAGCCAGTAACTTAATCAGACAGTCATCCAGATGTGGTTAAAATCTCCCATCAGTTGACTTTAAGTAAAGGAGAATATTCTTTAATGTAATAGTGATATGTGGGTGGGCCCTGTCTAAGCAGTTGAAGGCCATAAGAGCAAAAGCTGAGGTTTCCCAGAAAAGAAGACATTCTGCCTCAAGACTGCAGCTTTCAATCCTGTGTGAGTTTCCACTTCTCCCACATAGACTGTGGGAGCCCAGCCTGCCCCACTCTTGTATGTATTCCTTGCAGCGCTGAGCACAGGGCTTGGCCTAGGGAGGATGCTCGATAAATATTTCCTGTCTGGAAACGACAACCATCTGTCGGAGTCGGTGTGAACAGAGCTCTGCCTTGGGGCAGGGGCGGAAGCTGAGGGACTGAGGAGGGCCTTTCCTGTCCTTAGATCCTATGACAGTGAGTGGGAAGCTCTCCAGACTGAGAATAGGTTGTTGGGAGACAAAGTGGGAAGGGAATCTGAGATCTATAAAGTAAAAATGAAAATTTAGGAGGAGTGCTGGAAGAGATGCAACTTTGGGGAGAGATTCTGAAACCTCAGCTTTGCTGGAGTGGTTGCTGCAGATGAGGACTTATGTTGGCTGTCCCAATGTGTCAGGCACTTTCTAAGAACGTCACATATTAATTCACATCACCCTCACAGCTGCCCCTTGAGATAAGTACTATTATGATCCCGTCTCATAGATGGGAAAAGGGAAGAACAAAGAGGGCAAGTAGCTTGGAAAAGATACATTTCACCCTGTGGGTGCTCCTTCTCCAGGCACATCCTCTCAGGCAAAGGGAAGTGGCCCCTTTGTCTATCATGATTAATTCCAGCTCAGACCCCTACTTGTGTTTTCCAGAGTTTGCTAAGAAAATTCCATGAAGCTAAGTGGGTTTCCTATTTTCTCAGGGACCCATGGTACACTCTGCATCAGCCCCGGTGGTCCTCCATGTGGGGACAGATGTCTGTACAGATCTTTTCACTCAGAGCTGCAGAGTGGGCTTTGTGGCTACATGTGTGATTCATAAAGTTTGCATTTTCCACAGGACTCGGTTTCCAGAACATTTTGGCCTAAGCACGCCAAGCTTTCAAGACTTTCAGCCGAGAAATGCTGTCCACAGATTGCTCAGCTACATACATCCTTCCCACGGCTGTGAAGTTTGGCATGGGTGTTCTGTTATTGCTCCGGGACTGGATTTGGAGTTTTATTTTATTAATATTCTTTTCTGCAAGGATTTAAAGGGGAGGGGACCTGGACCAACACTAGTTTCTTCAGGGTCATCATTATTCCCCACTGGCATCCACATTTGGCTTTTTTCTATCATTTTTGACCCTGTTTACCACAGTGACTCACGTCTTCTATATCCTGGGTGCAGTGCATGGAGTTGAGTGTGGCTTGTAGATGAGGGAGTACAACCCTCACTTTATTTGAGTTTCAGAACCATGTTTATGTTAATTTTTTCTAAGTCAAAATAGTCTTGACTTCGGGCCAAAATCTGGTGTTGTGGGATTTGATCTTGGTCATATTGGGAATCCTACTCTGACTGTCCCTCCCCTGGGCTGTGAAAGCTTTCAAGACTGCACTGGCTGGTGACCTCAGGGAAGGTGTGCTGGCCCATAGCTTTCTCTAGTCACCTTGTCCAAGCCCACAAATTCCAGGATGGGCAGCATGATGACTTCTGTGCCCAGCTTGGGCACCAGATTATTACTAAGGCTGAGAGGACTGAGTCCTGGGTCCTGCCTCCCCACGAACCTGGAAGCCATATTCCCTCCATGCTTCTAGGATATCCAACCTTGCCAGTCACTGAACCCCTGAGCCACCATCTTCTTCTAGTTCTGAGGGCCATCCCTCTTCTGTTGTGGGTTGTGTCATGCTTGAAATAGGTATGTTGGAATCCAGTCCTCAGAATGTATCTGTCTTGGAAATAGTGTCATTGCAGATATAATTAGTTCAGTTAAGATGAGGTTATACTGGAATAGAATGGGCCCTTAACCTGACATCCTTACAAGAAGAGGAGACACACAGGGAGAAAGCCACGTCATGACAAAGGCAGGAACAGAGACTGGAGTCATATAGCTGCAAGCCAAGGAGCTCTAAAGATGGTCATTACAGCAAACCACCAGAGCTGGGAATAGGCAAGGAAGGATTCCCAACAGGTTTCAGAGGGAGCATGGTCCTGCTTGACACCTTGATCTCAGACTTCTAGTCTCCAGAACAGTAAGAAAAGACATTTCTGCTGTTTTCAGCCATCTAGTTTGTTATAGCAACTCTAGGAAAATAAAACATCCTCTGTCTTAGGGTCAGCAACTTATTGGTCCCTCGTATGCATGTCCACACTTCATCCTCCAGAATGGTCCAGCATACCCTGTCCTCAGTGGGTATTTGGACTTGTTTTGGTGGTGGATGTCCTTTTCAGGGACTGAGTGTTGCAAAGGTGATGCTGAGAGCAGCCACTTTTCTTCTATTGACCAACCTTGTGTTTATTTCTATCACTACTCAGTTCAGTTCAGTTCAGTCGCTCAGTCGTGTCTGACTCTGCGACCCCATGAATTGCAGCATGTCAGGCCTCCCTGTCCGTCACCAACTCCTGGAGTTCACTCAAACTCACGTCCATCAAGTCGGTGATGCCATCTAGCCATCTCATCCTCTGTCATCCCCTTCTCCGCCTGCCCCCAATCTCTCCCAGCATCAGAGTCTTTTCTAATGAGTCAACTCTTCGCATGAGGTGGCCAAAATACTGGAGTTTCAGCTTTAGCATCATTCCTTCCAAAGAACACCCAGGACTGATCTCCTTCAGAATGGACTGGTTGGACCTCCTTGCAGTCCAAGGGACTCTCAAGAGTCTTCTCCAACACCACAGTTCAAAAGCATCAATTCTTCGGCGCTCAGCCTTCTTCACAGTCCAACTCTCACATCCAAACATGACCATTGGAAAAACCATAGCCTTGACTAGACAGAAATTAAAAGACGCTTACTCTTTGGAAGGAAAGTTATGACCAACGTAGATAGCATATTCAAAAGCAGAGACATTACGTTGCCAACAAAGGTCCGTCTGTCACTACTCAGTTGTAAGCAAAGCTCCATCATATGAGTAGGTGACCAGGGCTGGTTCCAGTTTGGAGCCATCCAAATGCGTGAACTTTCCTTTCAGTTTACTCTTCCACTGTAGAGACCAAACTGAGTCTCCGGTTTGATCAAAGATATTTCTCAGAATTCTGATAAAGCAGGGCTCTCTGTGAGAGATTTAAGACTTATAAAAGCCAAAAGTTTGTGAAATGTGAACTTTTTCATATTTTTTTTAATTTTTTTTTACAGCATTCTGTGTATTTTAATAGCCAAAAATTGTAAACAACAAAAATATCCATTAACAGGTGAACAGATAAACAAATGATGGTGGAATTCTACAACAGAATAGTTCTCAAAATGGAAACCAACTACTGATAAATGTTGCAATATGGATGAACTCAAAATCATAATGAAAGAAGCCAGATTACACACAAAAAAGAACATGCTCTATGATTCTATTTAAATTCTGGAAAATGTGAACTAATCTATAGTGGCAGGAAGTAGATTAGTGGTTGTCTAGGAGCAAAGCAGACAAGAAGCAAGGATTACAACAAAATAGGATGACACTTTCAGGAATGATTGGTTGCTCACCATCTTGATTGATGTGATGCTTTCCTGTGCTCACGTGCTCTGTCGTCTCTGACTCTCTGCAGCCCTGTGGACTGTAGCCCACCAGGTTCCTCTACCTGTCGTATTTCCCAGGCAAGGATACTGGAGTGGGTTGCTATTTCTTACTCCACAAGCTTTCCTGGGTACGTATATGTCAAAACTGCTCAGACTGTCCACTTTAAATATGTGTAGTTTATTTCAGTCATATTTCAATAAAGTATTTAAATGTGCTGATATAGTAATAATGTAGTGAGAGGACTAAGAAGAGTAAGTTTTTCTTCCTTCTCAAAGGAAGGGCTGTGTGGAGCTTTGAAATTCAGAAGGACCTTAGATCAGTCAGTATTATTGGACGTGCTTGTCTGCAAGCTGTTACTGGTGGTGGTGGTGCTTTAGTCACTAAGTCGTATCTGACTTTTGTGACCCCATGGACTGTAGCCCACCAGGCTTCTCTGTCCATGGGATTCTCCAGGCAAGAATACTGGAGTGGATTGCCATTTCCTTCTCCACTTTTTCATATTTTTATGGCACATGGATGGATAATCAGGGCATGAGCCATGAAATAAAGAAAACCACCACTCAGTTTCCTTGTCCTTTATAGTGCTGAGATATTATTTCACTTAGCCTGGGGCTACATGGGTACTGGGTGTGTTGCTCTGAGCTTTGATCTTTCTGTTCTTGGTGCTCTTTCCAGAAAGTCTCAGCCTTGAATTTCTCACTCATGATCACTCAGTCATCCTCAGCTTTAAGGCTCCAGTCTGACCACCCTAATTGGTCTTCAGCAACTTGACCCTCATCCTGACTTTGGAGAGAAACAGCTTTTAGACTGGCTTAAGTTTGCATGCATTTAGTCCTGGGCTGCATGTCTGTTCCTGCTCCATGAACTGGGATGAACACGGGGAGGGCACAGACTGAGAAGAGATGAGGTTCTCAGTCTCTAAGAGAGAGGGGAATTTCTCTGGAGTGGCCAATGGGCCATAAAGTTATGGTTACAGAGTGAAGCTACACGTAGGAGAAGCAGGACTGAGCCTCAGCTCTTAACTACATACTGTGTACCAGGGGCTGTGTGCTGAGAAGAGTGATGAACAAACCAGACTGAAATCCCTGTCAGTCAACCAAAGACCAGGGACATGAGGCAGGAGGTCCTGTGCTGGGAGGATCAGAACCACTTGGGGAAGTGGTGTGCTCTGGGGCCAGGACAGTACTCGGGACGGAGGCTGCCCAGAGCCTCCTGTTGGTGGCGTGTGTTAATGGAGGACCGGAGTCAGGTCATTGGGGTGAAGTTCATTTTCCTTGTTAAGACTAGATGGTGGCTGTGGTAGATCTCATCAGGAGCATATTGACCAGTCTTCTGGATGTTTCCAGTGAAGGAGATGGAATTAATAAAATCTGTAGCTAACTCACATCTTCCAATGAGATCTAAAGAGAAATGAGACATATAAATAGAAAGAGAAAGAGCAGAAAGAAGAAAGGCTGACACTGGCCCCTGGCTCCAGCTCATAGACACCGCAGTCCCTAGGTATGGCACAGTAGTGCTCCCCTGTGTGCTGAGGGGCAGAGAGGCTGATTGAGATGCCACCCAGCGTGAGAACCATGTGTTGGCTTCCTCAGGCCTCACAGATGGGTGTCTGTGTTGGGATGTCTGCTCTGGTCCAGGTACTGGCTTCCTGCAGTGGTCAGCACAGGAAACATCCGTCACAGACTGGTGTGCAGAATGACTGAGTGGTGGCAGTCTCCAGATGGGCTGTCTGAATCCTCATTTTGAAGAGTTTCCTGCAGCTCACCAGGCCCCACTGTGATCTGAATGAAGAGCTGCAGCTATATGTCTAGTCTACACTCTTGGAAGGAGTGTCAGCAACACCTACCAAGCAGCTTCTGTTGTAAGCAGGCTGCCTCGGGCAACAGCCAGCTGGAGAAATGATTAGCCTGATGAACCAACCTCCAAGGAAGCCCTCTCTTCACTTTAGGACCTTCTAACCTTTTACAAAAACACCTAGTGTGGGTGACTGAAGCAACTAGTCAGAAATATGCAATATACAACACGTATCACACACTTATGCATGTGTATACACACGCATGCATGCAGGAGCTTTGGAGTTCCCCAGTGGCCATGTGTTTTGTTTCTGCAGACTGTTAATTGCAGTATCTCTATCTGCACTGATCTGACAACTAGATAATTCCCTTCCTAGGATATTCTGTGAAGAACAGGGTTCTGGTTTAACCTCTTGTCTCTTAAAAGTCAGCTTGAGCCAAGAGGCTTTTCTCATCCCTCTGCAAGCTGGGAATGGTTTTCCCACCTTAGGGCCCTCATGTTTTGTCCTTTGCCATCATACTGTTTTATGAGATTATTTCCTTCTAAATGACTCACAGGCTGTGTTTGTGGGAGCATGCACACGTGTGTGTTTGGGGGGAGGTGTCTGTGTGTGTGTTGCCAGCTGAGATTCTGAAACTAAGGAGAACTGTGTGTTAAAGCACAAACAGTTTTGGTATATAGTTGCACTTATATTGGTTGCCTCCCCTCACTCCCCAGACATTTAATTGTGCATATTTTAATTGGAACACACTTCTGATCCACATGCATAAGATTAACTTTGGCTTACTCAGCAGGGTCCCTGAACGTTTTAGCTATAAAGATGGTATGGTAAAGGCACTCAGTCGTGTTTGACTCTTTGAGACTGTTTGGACTGTAGCCCACCAGACTCTTCTGTTCATGGGATTTTTTCAGGCAAGAATACTGGAGTAGGTTGCCATTTCCTCCTCCAGGGGATAGAGAAGACTTCTTCTTTTTTTTTTTTCAAATTAAAAACTTTTTGAGATTCATATGCAGTTGTGAGAAATAATACAGAGAGATCCTCTGCACACTTAACCTGGTTTACCCCAATGACAACATCTTGTAAAACCATAGTAAAATATCACAGTCAAGATACTGATGATCATACAGTTGAGCTATGGAACAGTTCCCTCACCACAATGACCCTTAACCCCCATGCCTGCCCAGCTCCAACCCTTGTCCCTGGCAACCGCTAGTCTTCTCCAGTTCTGTAATTTTGAAAGACTTTTTAATAAAATATCAGGCTAATCTTGATGAAGTTGGCTTTATTCTTCACTAGGGTCCTAAGCTCTCTGCCACTGGCTAGATAGAAATATAAAACAGCTGTTCTTCACTCTCTTTACATGGGCAGCATTGTGCTGTAGTGACTGGTAATGTAGGCTCTGCAGGTGGAATCATACAGGAATTAGTAGCCTAGAGGTCTAAGACAAGTTACTTAAACTTCATATGCAAATTAAGGATCATAATAATAGGACCCAGAGATTGCTGAGGGATTAACTAAGTTAATAGATCCAAGTATTGAAGACAGTGCTCCTCGAGCGTTGAAGTTTTGGTTGCTCAGTTGTGTCTAACTCTTTGCGACCCCATGGACTATAGCCCACCAGGTTCTTCTGTCCATGGAATTCTCCAAGAGAGAATACTGGAATGGTTTGCCATTTCTTTCTCCAGGGGATCTTCCTGACTCAGGGATCGAATCTGTGTCTCTTGCATCGACAGATGGACTCTTTACCACTGAACCACCAGGGGAAACCCTACCAAAGGTTGACTGGGCCTTCATACATCAAGGATAATAGTGGGAATGATAGCTGTGCCCTGGGAGCGGCCTTATCAAGTGTCCTTATGGAGTCTCTGTGCCTCAGGTGGCCACGGTTACCAGTCCTGAGCTGGCAGCCTCGGGGAAAATGAGCAGGTTGGGACTTTTCTCTCCAAGACAAGTTGGAATGCCATCTTCCTGGCATTGCATCTCACAAGAGACCCAACATGGTTGTAGAAATACAAATATCACATAAGTACACTCTCAGTGTGTGTATATACACTTGACACATCCCTGCTATTATAGGGTGTCCCTAGCTTCTTCATGCTTATCAGCCTGCTGGGGAAAGATAGTGTCTTGGGCTTAAGTTGCCTTTCTCTAGTGACTAGAAATGCTGAGCCTCCCTCCTGTCTGATGTTTATTTGCCATCTGCAGCTCATGAAGTTGGGTTTCTAGCAACACCCTGGCCACCAGCTTGGTGCACCCATGAGGAGACACCATGAGGTGGCTCAGGAGGAGGTAAGCAATATTTATCGGTTTTACACAAAGACAGCTGCAGAAGCCACCACTATGGCCCCCAGAGGGCCAATAGCTCATGTTGGAAGAGAGCTTCCACATGACACCAGACTCTCTCTGCTCTGGTAACTGTTTATCGTTATCCTGAGCCTGTGACTGTGCAGCTCCAGCCAGCCCATCTGTGTCCAGCAAGAGGGCCGTTCATAGATCCATATGGTCGTGAGGCAGTGTGGCTTGGCCAGTGGGAAGCCCTTGGCCTGGGGCTGACAGACCCAGGTTCAAATCCCAACTGTCCCCGCAGACGGCATGGTGGCACTCCCCCAGCTCTCCTGCTCTGTGCCATCCTGCAGCTTCTGACCTGCCTCACCTGGCCTTAGGCCTCGCTGCACCCTTGGCCTCTGTGGCACTGTTTTTGCCAGTTCCTCTCCCAGCCCCTAGGACCACTCTTCCCCTCTGCCTTGAAGTGTCCTGGTCTGGGTGTCCTCCAAGTCCTTCTCTGTTCACGCAGTTCCTCCTGATAGCACCCACTGGGGCAGCTTCAGAGCATTTCCAGCCAGCCGGATCCCAGGCAGGCACTCTCCCCTGGGCCCTTGCTGGCAGCAGTGCCACCTGGCACCATGTTCCCAGAACACTCGCTGTGTCTACACCTGAATGCATTTCTCTCTAAAGCTTCTTGCTGGGAGTCCTGTCTTAGTAAATGGTATTGAGTAATCCCTCGAGCCAGAGACTTCAAGAGTCCACCTTTGGGTCCTCCATCTTTTTTCAGTCTCTTTCCTGTGACTTCCTCACTATCCGCTTAATGAAATCTTGGCTCTCTGGAGTTTCTCCTAACTTCTTGATTTTTCTCTGCTGATTTTCTAGCTTGTATATTACATTCAGGTCAAATTGGACAGCTTACAATTGCTTGAATAATCATGTACTTCCTGGTTTCTGCAGCTGAGAGAGCAAGATTTTTCAGCCCTGGCACTATTGACATTTTCAGATAGATTGTTCTTTGTGGTGAGGGGCTCTCGTGTGTATTACAGGATGTTTCACAGCATATTTGGCCTGTACCCAGTAGCATCACCTCCCCAGGCATGACGATTAAAAATGTCTCCAAAGGTTACAATATTCGTCATACCAAAACTTTCACTACATTCAAAATACATTAAACTTTCCATGAGGTACATTGGACCAAGGAGCATGTTTTAGATCCTTCTAATAATTATTTTTATAAAAATAAAAAAAGTCTAAACATTGAATATTTTGAAATAAAGATTCCATTTTAGGCTCAAACACTGACACAATTTTATAGAAATATACATTTCTTTCCTCCAACTTATACATAAGTAATTGTCAGAGTCATATAAACACTACCCGTATAATAGTAAAAAGGTAGAAGCCAGTGATCAAATTAGGGTGAAATTCATAAAGCCTTCTTATACGAGAAATAGGTAAAAATTATTTGTGTGCTATGATTCCAACTATGTAAAACCAGGACATAGTAAAAAAAAAATTCCTGGAGGAAAACATCAAAGCAACAGTGGTGATAAATGTATGGTTTCAAAGATATTAATTCTATATATTTTGGGATGACAAGCTCTTCAGGGTCAAGTCTTCGTTTTTCTTCTTATGGTACACAAGGAATTAGATAAGTAAATTGGATTTGCCTGAAGATGTTCTAATGCTCCCGAGTGTGTAGTAGAGTTTGGCAGACCTCTGTAAGGGTGAAATGGAATGTGTGCATTATGACCACTCTCACAATAGAACTGCCACGGTATATCAGAAACCAAATGAGGGAATCTTTGCTCACCCCACATCCCATTCCTACATTCTTATATTTGTATCATATTATATATTATATGGAGAAGGCAATGGCACCCCACTCCAGTACTCTTGCCTGGAGAGTCCCATGAGTGGAGGAGCCTGGTAGGCTGCAGTCCATGGGGTCTCTAGGGGTCGAACATGACTGAGCGACTTCACTTTCACTTTTCACTTTCATGCATTGGAGAAGGAAATGGCAACCCACTCCAGTGTTCCTGCCTGGAGAATCCCAGGGATGAGGGAGTCTGGTGGGCTGCCGTCTATGGGGTTGCACAGAGTCGGACATGACTGAAGCGATTTAGCAGCAGTAGCAGCAGGATATATTATATGCATATGATGCATGCACACACACACAGAATTATTGTTTTTTAGTTGATAATTTTTGTCCAACTCTTTTGTGACCCCATGAACTATAGCCTGCCAGGCTCCTATGTCCTTGGGATTTTCCAGGCAAGAATACTGGAGTGGGTTGCCATTTCCTTCTCCAGGTGATCTTCCTGACCCAGGGATCAAACCTGCGTCTCCTGCATTGGCAGGAAAGTTTTCTACCACTAAACCACCAGGGAGGCCCCATACATGTGGCTTAGTGATAAAGCAAAAGAGTTGGACACGACTTCTATGTATATGTATCATATATGTATATGTGTGGGGTGATATGGGTAGGTATGTATGTGTAGGAAAAGAGAGAAAAATGCCTCATATTAGATTTCACGTTGAAATCTAAAAATAATATGAAACCATGATGTAACAATATAAAAGTAACAGGGAAAAGAAAGTTTATAAAACAAAAAGAAAATTGAAAAAAACAGAAATAAAGCCCATTATATGCTTCTGCCTATTTGTGAATAATACTCACTGTCATTACATGGCAATTAAAAATAGTGAGTTTTTTTTTAAGTCTCCAGACACTGACTAATGTTCCCTGGGAGGCAAAATTGCCCCTACCAGAAGCAGTGGGTCTTCCCCAGTGGCTCAGTGGTAAAGAGTCCACCTGCAAGGCAAGAGCCGCAGAACATGCCAGTTTGATCCCTGGGTTGGGAAGATCCCCTGGAGAGGTCATGGCAACCCACTCCAGTATTCTTGCCTGGAGAGTCCCATGGACAGCAGAGGCTAACGGGCTACAGTCCATGGACTCACAAAGAGTTGGATCCGACTGAGTGACTTAGCATGCATGCATGCACAAGAACCAGTGATCGAGAGTTCCTGTTGTTTAATCAGCATGGAAAGCCCTCGCCCTTGTCTCCCAATCCCTAATTTGTACTTTAGTGATAAATTCCAAAAAGCAAATTTTAGGAAAAGTATACACTATGATTATTGTATGTGTAAGTCAATGAGGATTGGCATAGAATATGCAAAGATGAATATAGTGATCTAAGTTGTGTTTCCTCAGGCTCCTCTTGTCAGGGGTTAAAAATGTAGTGACTTTGTGTATAACCAACCTGCATTTGGCTGTCTTTCACTTCCACCTGTTATTGTAGGATTCTGGCCCCAGAAATTCCTGGAGTAGTTAATTTCCCATGGCTTCACAAAAGAATCCCATGATAGACAAATTTCCTCTCCCATGGAATCTACCCCTCGTCTCAAACACCTATCAGGCTGGCTGATGCCCATACATGAGGTACCTGCCAGGTACTGAGTGTCCCACACCAGACACACTGATCCTTGATGCCTTGAAGTAGCCCTGCATCTGTGGGAACCCTCATAGCAACTCTGTCTCTTTGCATTCTTTGTGGAACTATAGCTCTGGGATCTTAATGAAACTGCTCTTTACTGCTTAGACAGGGACCCATTGGAGCTTGGGCTGGGACTCAGCCCAAGGGATAGATACTACGACAGACTCATTATTCTGCCACCTTGGCTTTGTCACTTATCCAGTGTGTCATGCCTGATGCTCTCCCGAGATTCTGGCCAGGGCACAGTCCTGGTGGCCTGCCCCACGGCTCTCCAGTTATGCCCAAATATATCTGAATCCCAGTGGCATCAAATCATAATCTCAAGACTGCAGAGAATAAAGAGCTTTATTTGGGGTCTTCAGAATTGCATTTCAGGAGACATAGATTCTAGTGAAACTGAAAGAATGATTCAGCACAGAGAAAGTGTCAGGAGCTTATAAAGATAAAGGGCCACATGGTTGCTCTAGTTGCCCAGGGAGAGTTGTGATGAACCCTGACACAAATCAGGAGATATTTGTTCTTAAGGAAGTACAAGTTTATTTTAGGATAGGGGTCTGATAAGTGGGTAATTGTCATGAATTAGAGTAAGGGTCTGATAAATTTCTTTATCTTCTTGATGCCTTTGTTAGTACAATAAGTAGTCAAAAGGTCAGACTCTATCCAGGTTGAGATATGAATATATCACACCTCTTTAATGGCCTCCTGGCTCCATTTCAGGGAGCCATCTTAGCAATTGCAACTTCATTTTTATTTTCCTTCCACAGCCGTGTTGACTGGAAAAAAGCACAGCATAAGAGCTGTGAGTTGAGTTTTATTTAGTGTCTTACTGAGAACCACATTTTGGAAGACAGCCTCTCAGAGAGCTCTGAGGTTGTATATGTCATTTTTGCTAAAGGGGTATGTGCATTTTGGCATACATCTACTCATCACAAGGAGCAGATATCTCAGCTAATGATATCAGTGCTTATCTAGGTATGAGAAGATGAAAGAAGCTGGGTTCATAAATATCTAAGGGTCTGTTTCCCTGTTTTCCCAAAGCACAGAGTGTCTTATCCTATTCTTTGTCCCAAATTCCTTTGAGAGTGTACTGTATGTCCATGTTGCTGTTTAGTTGCTAAATCATGTCCAACTCTTTGCAACCCCATGGACTGCAGCATGCTAGGCTTCCCTGTCCTTCACTATCACCTGGAGTTTTCTCAAACTCATGATTGTGTCAATGATGTCATCCAAACATTTCATCCTCTCTCACCCCCTTCTCCTCCTGCCCTCAATGTTTCCCAGCATCAGGGTCTTTTCCAATAAGTTGGCTGTTAGCATCAGGTAGCCAAAATATTGGAGCTTTAGCTTCAGCATAGGACCTTCCAATGAATAGTCAGGTTTAATTTCCCTGAAGATTGACTGGTTTGATCTCCTTGCAGTCCAAGGGACTCTTAAAAGTCTTCTCCAGCACCACAATTTGAAAGTATAAATTCTTCAGCACTCAGCATTCTTTATGGTCCAACTCTCACATTTGTACATAACTACTGGAAAAACCATAGCTTTGATATACAGACCTTTGTTGGCAGAGTGATGTCTCTGCTTTTTAAATATGCTGTCTAGGTTTGTGATAGCTTTCCTTCCAAGAAGCAAGCATCTTTTAATTTTGTGGTTGCAGTCACCATCTGCAACGATTTTGGAGCCCAAGAAAGTAAAATCTGTCACTGTTTCCACTTTTTCCTCTTCTATTTGCCATGAAGTGATGGGACCAGATGCCATGATCTTAGTTTTTTGAATGTTGTTTCAAGCCAGCTTTTTCACTGTCTTCTTTCACCCTCATCAGGAGACTCTTTAGTTCCTCTTTACTTTCTACCATTAGAATGGTATCATCTGCATATTTGAGGTTGTTGATCTTTCTCCTGGCAATCTTGATTCCAGCTTGTGCTTCATTCAACCTGGCATTTCACATGATTTACTCTGCATATAAGTTAAGTAAGCAGAGTGACAATATACAGCCTTGATGTACTCCTTTCCCAATTTGGAACCAGTTCATTGTTCCATGTCTGGTTCTGTTACTTCTTGACCTGCACACATGTTTCTCAGGAGACAGGTAGTGTGGTCTGGTATTCCCATCTCTTTAAGAGTTTCCCACAGTTTGTTATCATCTACACGATCAAAGGGTTTAGCGTAGTCAATGAAGCAGAAGTAGACGTTTTTCTGGAATTCCCTTGCTTTCTCTATGATCCGTTGGATGTTGGCAATTTGATCTCTGGTTTCTCTGTCTTTTCTAAATCCAGCTTGTACATCTGAAAGTTCTTGGTTCATATACTGTTGAAGCCTAGCTTTAAGGATTTTAAGTATTACCTTGCTAGCATGTGAAATGAATGCAATTATATGGTAGTTTAAACAGTCTTTGGCATTGCCTTTCTTTGGGATTGTAATAAAAACTGACCTTTTTCAGTCCTGTGGCCGCTGCTGAGTTTTCCAAATTTGCTGGCATATCAAGTGCAGCACTTTAACAGCATCATCTTTTAGGATTTTAAATAGCTCACCTGGAATTCTATCACCTCCACTAGCTTTGTTCAGAGTGGTGCTTCCTAAGGCCACTTGACTTTGCACTGCAGGACGTCTCACTCAAGGTGAGTGACCACACCATTGTGGTTATCTGAATTATTAAGACCTTTTTTTGAGTAGTTCTTCTGTATATTCTTGCCACCTTTCTTAATCTCCTCTGCTTCTGTTAGGTATTTGCTGTTTCTGTCCTTTATTGTGCCCATCTTTGTATGAAATTCCCCTATGATATCTCCAGTTTTCTTGAAGAGGTCTCTAGTCTTTCCCATTCTATTGCTTTCCTCTATTTCTTTGCATTGTTCACGTGGGAAGGCTTTCTTATCTCTCCTTGCTCTTCTCTGGAACTCTGCATTCTGTTGGGTGTGTCTTTCCCTTTCTGCTTTGCATTTTGTGTCTCTTCTTTTCTCAGCTATTTGTAAGTCTTCCTCAAACAACCACTTTGCCTTCTTGTATTTCTTTTTCCTTGAGATGGTTTTGGTTACAGCCTCCTGTACAATGTTATGATCCTCTGTCCATAGTTCTTCAGGCCTCTGTCTACCAGATCTAATTATTTGATTCTGTTCATCACCTCCACTGTATAATCATAAGGGATTTGATTTAGGTCATACCTGAATGACCTAGTGGTTTTCCTTACTTTATTCAATTTAAGCCTGACTTTTGCAATAAGGAGCTCATTATCTGAGCCACGTCAGCTCCAAGTCTTGTTTTTGCTGACTATGTAGAGCTTCTCCATCTTTGTCTGCAAAGAATATAATCGATCTGATTTCGGTATTGGCCATCTGGTGATGTTCATGTATGGAGTCTTCTCTTGTGTTGTTGCAAAAGGGTCGTTTGCTACGACTGGTGCATTCTCTTGACAAAACTCTGTTAGATTTTGCCCTGCTTCCTTTTTTAGGTCAGTGACAGCATGGCTAATGATGTAATCCTTATAGAACCAGATAGCAAGTGACATTCCTTTTTTTACAGTGGTGAGTGTGGACCAATCTAGAATGAATACTCTCTTCAGTGGGTTGTGGGATTATGAATGACTTTTTATATCAAATTTTCTTAAACACTCTTGTTATTCTTTTTACAACTATGATCCATCCTCAAATCTCACCTCCAAGATTTCTGAGCTTCCTTCCACTAGGTCTCTGTGTTCCCAGTATGATGGAATGTGAGGTCTTCCTCTCCTACAAGGTCTACACTTTGACCCTCTTATGGGCCTTTGACAAATTCTGCTTTGTAGTGTTGTTATTTGGGTACGTTTCTCTCCATCTCTGATGTGTATACTCCTTGAAGGTACAGGATGCCTTAAACTCCCTTTAGATCTCGTCACTGACTGGTGAAACTCCAACTGTGTGACTGGACTTCTTGAGTATGTACCAGTCATCATGTACCGTGAACTGGTGCCAGTGGTGAACTGTAGGTGACCTGAGGTCCTTCCGGGGAATATCCAGGACACTGTTGACTGAAAAAAAATCACCACCTGAGAGTTGTGAGTTAAGTTTTATTTAGGGCGAACTGAGGACTATAGCCTGGGAAACAGCATTTCAGATAGCTCTGATGAACTGCTCTGAAGAGGTAAGGGGAAGGTCAGTATTACAAATGATTTTAGTGAAGGGAGTATGTGTAGTCATTTAGGCAGAGGGTTGCAGCCAGTCACAAGGAGCAGATGCCCTGTTAATGATCTTAATGCTTTTCTAGATATGAGAAGATGCAATAATTTGGGTTTATAACATCTTCTTTTAAAATATCTAACTATCTGAAGGTCTGTTCTGCCAGTTTTTGCCAGAGAACAGAGTACCTTATTCCTGATCTCCATCCTGAACTCTTCAGGGTGTGTTGAAGGTCAGCTGCTTCCGTGGCTAGTGACTTCATCCTTGTAGAGGTAGATGACAAGGGCAGTTTTTTAGTTGGTAACACAAAGATCTTTGCTCTGTTCTGCCACTATTTCACTGGGGCTCTGGCTAGCTCTCCTACTTCTTCCTTCTCAATGTTCCATCCATATTGTGGGAGAAAGAGACCCCAGAGATCTGGCAAGACTCCATTTAAGTGCACTGACCCACTGAGAAGAAAGCGTCTCTATTTATTCAAGGGCTATTTTCAGTAATCTGTGCATTTTAGACCAGGAAATAGTGGTGTGATTTTTCAGTAAAATACCCCAGTGATTACCTGTCTTTAGATATCTTTCACATAAAGAGCTTATGTTCAGGAAGTACTCAGCAGGTTGGAAGTGAGGATTGAAATCCAATTCCAGTCACTCCTGGCCTAGATCCCTCTGCTCCTCAGATGTTTTCCTGTAGTCTTAGGGAACTTCTGAAAGCAGGGACCAACTTACAGCCATGGCTGAAAACTAGGACCCTTAATCCAGAGCACCACGTCTCTGGGAAGTTTCAGAAAAGCTTTGATTTATAATAGAATGCTGTCACTCAGGAAATCAGAGAGGGGTAGTTTAGGGTCAAGAACTTCATTTTTCAAGAGGCACTGGAGATTTGTGAGGGACTTGGAGTTTTAGGTGCTGCCGATTAGGAAAAGAAAATGTTCCCCTGTCCATACCTTGCTGATTTTGGAGGACCAAGGGTTCAGAGTATGGGGATCACAGTGAAGGGAGGAAGACATTTGCTTGGTAAGCATTAATAGCTGTAATAGTGCCTTGCTCATCCAGAATCATGGGAGTAAGATTTACCATGAGAGGATTTTTCAGAAAATTTGCAAAAGTATTATTATTGGGGGAGAAATCTTTCTGATGAGTGTTGCGTCTTGCCTGGCTCCTTAAAAGGAGCATGTGGAATAGCATTTTAGTTCTTCCTTGATTCAGCCTTAAAGCCCATCATATATACCTGAGTATTAGCTAGTCTCATGGGTCTTGAAACATGTCCCGTGCTTTTCCTTCTAAGCCCCGGGCCTTTGTCTCCATGTATCTGCATCCTGTGCATCTTCCACTCTGTGTTCTCGCCAAAGCACACACAGTGAGTGCCAAATAAACATCTTTGAATGAACACCTTAGGGTCATAAAGACCTCTATCATTTTGAAGTCCTGTCCAGTTAACAAAGTGCTTCCATTGTCTTTTGTGTAACAGTAACGTTCTCAGGGACTTCCACGAGGGAGGGACTCCTGTTCGTTCATCCTTTCACTCCCTCTGCAAACATTTTATTATCTTCTCGTTTGTCCTGGCATGATGCCAGGCATCAGAGGCATAAGGATGAATGCCACCTGCTTCCTTCCCTCAAGAAGCTGATGATCTAAAATTTGTATGAAGAACACGGACACTATTCAGTAGGGCAAGTGCTCTGCCAAGTCGTGTCCCACCTGCCGAGCAGCATGGAGGAGTGTGCTTCCCCTGAATCTGATGGCCCAAGACAAAGATATTTTAAAAATTCTTTTTGGTTTCTTCCATCCTCCTCTGTTTTCTTATTGTCACTTCTTGATATACCTGGTGCGTGCGTGCATGCTCAGTCGTTTCAGTCGTGTCCGACTCTTAGTGACCCTGTGGACTATAGTCCTCCAGGCTCCTCTGTCCATGGAATTCTCCAGGCAAGAATACTGAGTGGACTGCCATGCCCTCCTCCAGGGGATCTTCCCAACCCAGGAATCAAACCCACATCTTCTGTGTCTCCTGCATTGCAGGCGGATTCTTTATTGCTGAGCCACTAGGGAAGCCTGGTATACCTTGTATACCTACTCTTACCAACCCTTCTTTCCTCTTATAATCTGCAGTTTCTAATCTACTCATTTCTAGGAAATGGGTTGAATTTGTATCCTTTCTTCATAGCAGTGGGTTTCAACTCTGTCTGGCTGCACTTGACAGGCACCTGAGAATTCATTAATCCCCATACTATGTCCTAGGCTCAGAGATTCTGATCTAATTAGTCAGAGTGGGTCCCAGACTCCTAGCTGATGCTGGTGTGCAGCCAGAGATTAGAACTGTTTTATAGGCAATTCTAAATCTGTAGATTCTGATGAGGCTTGGGGATGGCCCTAGACTTTATTGAAGATTAAGGGCATGGGCTTTGTGACAGCTCTTTTCTAAGACAGAATCTATTTTTAAATCACTGAGGTGTGAAGACCCAGTTCTGGCCTCCATGCAGGTTGTGACAGCCAGTGAAAGAGTCAACGGATGGAGTGGTCCAAGGCCAAGAAACGGCTTCATCCGTGTTCCAGTATGTCTTAACACCTCACAAGCAGTCATAAGAGTAGTGGAGAGGATTCCTAATCAGGTGTTTTAAATCTCAGCTAATCAATACTGGTGCTAACAAGGGGCCAGAGATTTTCTCCTAATAGCCAGATCATTAAAACTTGAGTCTATAAATTGAGAAGCTTCAAGATCTATGGTCTGAAAACTGAATATGAGCTATTTATACGCCCAGAAAACTTAACTGTAGCCTGACATCTATAAAATATATCTAGGAGGACGAAGTTACCAAAGTAGTGACAAGCTGTCACCTTCTAATTTCTTAAAGATCTTCTTTCCAAAACTTCAGTCAAGTCAGGCTCTGACTGCATCTGGTTGTTGGTGATGTGAGTCTGCATGGCAGCCACATGGTGCTACTGGCCACATTCAGATAATTTCACTCAATTGGCAAGCATTAATCATACACTTGCTATGGGCCTAGCACAGAGGAACATGGACTTGTATGAACACAGATACGTTCTTGGTGGCTCTTGCTGTCTTTTGAGACTGACTCCAACTTTTTTAATGTATGGAGATGAAGTCATAACCCAGCAGTATCTTGTAACTGCCTCCTCCAGCCCATGGGCTCATGCAGAGCAGCAAACAAGGACTGAAAAAGTCCATGGGGTAGGAAGTACTTTAGGCCTCTTGTTCCCTGAGCCTGAAACTCAGGGTGATTATCACCCTTCCTTGCTTTCACCCAGGAATAGTTAATGCAAAGATTAAATGAAGCAATTTCATGCAACAGGTATGTAATGGTCATCAACTTTGTGATGAAGTAGAGATGATTTCATCTCAATTTCATTCATGGTCTGTGACCTCAAGGAAGTCACAGCTGCTGATGAAGGAAAGACAGGTGCTTGGCTTATTCTAATATAAAAGGAAACAGTGATAGTGGTAGTCATGATACCGATGATAATGGCAGCTCCTTTTTGGTGAGTGCTCCGTGTGAGCTGAGCACGGTGTTCGGTTCCTATCCGGCACACACAGCCTACCTGTTCTGTCATGTCGGTGTCCTTGCCATCGTATACCTTTGAGAAAACTGAGGATGTGAGAGGTTGGCTAATGTGCCCAGGATCACACAACCTGCAAGGAACCTTCTCAAGACCCAAATTCAGGCCCAACTTCTCCATCGCCTAAGCACTCAACATCAGTGGTACATCCTATAAAGAGAGGCCTAAAGGAGATTCTTTGGGGATTTGATGGGGGTGGACACTCGTGGATAGGGGCTGGGTTGGGTTCTCCCCAAAGCAGACCCTGAAACGAGGACTTGGGCACAAGTAGCTTATTGGAAGGGCTTCCCTAGTGGTTCAGTGGTAAAGAATCCACCTGCTAATTCAGGAAATGTGGGTTCAATCCCAGGGTCAGGAAGATCCCCTGGAGAAGGAAATGGCAACCCACTCCAGTATTCTTGCCTGGGAAATCCCATGAACAAAGGAGCCTGGTGAGCTACAAGTCCATGGGGTTGCAAAGAATTGGACATGACTTAGCGATTAAAGAAACAAACTAAAAACCAGTTTATTGGGAGAGGATCTCAGGAGGACTGGTTCAGTTCAGTTCAGTTCAGTCACTCAGTTGTGTCCAACTCTGTGACCCCATGGAATGCAGCATACCAGGCTTCCCTTTCCATCACCAACTCCTCGAGCTTGCTCAAACTCATGTCTAGCTACTCGGTGATGCCATCCAACCATCTCATCCTCTGTCATCCCCTTCTCCTCCTGCCTTCAGTCTTTCCAAGGATCAGGGTCTTTTCAAATGAGTCAGTTCTTTGTATCAGATGGTCAGAGTATTGGAGTTTCAGCTTCAGCATCAGTCCTTCCAATGAATATTTAGGGTTGATTTCCTTTAGGATTGAGTGTTTTGGTCTCCTTGAAGTCTAAGGGACTCTCAAGAGACTTCTCCAACACCACAGTTCAAAAGCATTGATTCTTTGGTGCTCAGCTTTCTTTATCGTCCAACTCTCATATCCATACATGACCAATGGAAAAACCATAGCTTTGACTAGACTGACCTTTGTTGGTAAAGTAATGTTTCTGCTTTTTAATATGCTGTCTAGGTTTGTCATAACTTTTCTTGCAAGGAGCCAGTGTCTTTTAATTTCATGGCTGCAGTCACCATCTGCAGTCATTTTGGAGCCCCCCAAAATGAAGTCTGTCACTGTTTCCATTGTTTCCCCATCTAATTGTCATGAAGTGATAGGACTGGATGCCATAATCTTTGTTTTCTGAATGTTGAGTTTTAAGCCTACTTTTTCACTCTCCTCTTTCACGTTCATCAAGAGGCTCTTTAGTTCTTCTTCGCTTTCTGCCATTAGGGTGGTGTCATCTGCATATCTGAGGTTATTGATATTTCTCCTGGCAATCTTGATTAAAGCTTGTACTTCATTCACCCTGGCATTTCACATGATGTACTCTGCTTATAAGTTAAATAAGCAGGGTGACAATATACAGCCTTGACATACTTCTTTCCTGATTTGAAACCAGTCTGTCATTCCATGTCCAGTTTTAACTGTTGTTTTCTGACCTGCATACAGATTTCTCAGGAGGCAGGTAAGGTGGTCTGGTATTCCCATCTCTTTAAGAATTTTCCACAGTTTGTTGTGATCCACACAGTCAAAGGCTTTGGAATAGTCACTAAAGTGAAAGTAGACGTTTTTTTGGAACTCTTTCACTTTTTTGATGAACAAGAGAATGTTTGATCTCTGGTTCCTCTGGCTTTTCTAAATCCAGCTTGAACATCTGGAAGTTCATGGTTCACATGCTTTTGAAGCCTGGCTTGGAGAATTTTGAGCATTGCTTTGCTAGCGTATGAGATGAGTACAATTGTACAGTAGTTTGAACATTCTTTGGCATTGCCTTTCTTTGGGATTGGAATGAAAACTGACCTTTTCCAGTCCTGTGGCCACTGGTGAATTTTCCAAATTTGCTGGCATATTGAGTGTGGCGCTTTCACAGCATCATCTTTTAGTATTTGAAATAGCTTAACTGGAATTTCATTACCTCCACTGGCTTTGTTTGTAGTGATGCTTTCTAAGGCCCACTTGACTTCACATTCCAGGATGTATGGCTCTAGGTTAGTGATCACACCATCGTGTTTATTTGGGTCATGGAGATCTTTTTTGTATAGTTGTGTGTATTCCTGCCACCTCTTCTTAATATGTTCTGCTTCTGTTAGGTCTGTACTGTTTCTGTCCTTTATTGTGCCCATCTTTGCATGAAATGTTCCCTTGGTATCTCCAATTTTCTGGAAGAGATCTCTAGTCTTTCCCATTCTATTTTCCTCTATTTCCTTGCACTGATCACTGAGGAAGGCTTTCTTATCTCTCCTTGCTGTTCTTTGGAACTCTGCATTCTGTTTGGTATATCTTTCCTTTTCTCCTTTGCCTTTCGCTTCTCTTCTTTTCTCATCTACTTTATACTTTATGACCATTATATCTACTACTGTGGGCAAGAATCCCTTAGAAGAAATGGAGTAACCCTCATAGTCAACAAAAGAGTCTGCAATCTCAAAAACGACAGAATGATCTCTGTTCGTTTCCAAGGCAAACCATTCAGTATCACAGTAATCCAAATCTATGCCCCAAGCAGTAATGCTGAAGAAGTTGAAGTTCAACAGTTCTATGAAGACCTACAAGACCTTCTAGAACTAACACCTAAAAAAGATGTCCTTTTCATTATAGGGGGCTGGAATGCAAAAGTAGGAAGTCAAGAGATATCTGGAGTAACAGGCAAATTTGGTCTTGGAGTATAAAATGTAGCAGGGCAAATGTTAACAGAGTTTTGCCAAGAGAACACAGTGATCATAACACATACCCTCTTCCAAAAACAAAAGAGAAGACTCTACACATGGACATCACCAGATGGTCAACACCAAAATCAGATTGATTATATTCTTTGCAGCCAAAGTTGGAGAAGCTCTATACAGTCAGCAAAAACTAGACTGGAAGCTTGCTGTGGCTCAGATCGTGAACTCCTTATTGCCAAATTCAGACTTAAACTGAAGAAAGTAGGGAAAACCACTATAATACTCAGGTATGACCTAAATCAAATCCCTTATGATTATACAGTGGAAGTGACAAATAGATTCAAGGGATCAGATCTGATAGATAGAGTGCCTGAAGAACTATGGACAGAGGTTCATGACATTTTACAGGAGGCAGTGATCAAGACCATCCCCAAGAAAAAGAAATGCAAAAGGCAAAATGGTTGTCTGAGGAGGAGGACTGGTTGGGAGTCATCATATGAGACAGAGGGAAGGAGGGGCAGGGAAGGCCACCAAGTCATGGTACGTAATCGAGAAGTTCCTCCTGTGGGCAACTGGATGTCAGTCCCACTAGGGCACTTGCTGAGACAGTGTGCACCCACCTCAGAGCTGTCCTACCTCATTGGCGAGGAAGCTGGAACCTGTTACCGTGCTACCAGTTGTTATTAGTTGAAGGCCACTTCTAAGGGCATTCCCTCTCAGGTCCTCTGGCTGCTGGCAGAGCAGGCACAGGTTTCTCAGTAGACAGCCACAGGCATCAAGATGTGTGCTCTTCTCTAGGCCTGTCTTAATCTGGAGGTCCGGAGTGAAGGATGGCATTGCACGTCCTCCCCAACCTGTGCTGGGGAGGCTGTGTGGTGTGTTTGACCCATACCACTAACTCTTCTTCAGGATTAGTGGTTTCCAGACTCCACAGGGGTGAGTGCAAGCCCAGCAAAAAGGAACTTCTTACCAGTAAACAGGCATGGGTACTTTGGAGACTCTCTCGATGATCAGAATGATGTCCTGGCAATTCAAAGTTCTGGGAGTTTGTTAATAAACTGGTGTAGAAGTCTTTGTTGACTGAAAAAAAAAAACAACAAAAAACAGAGCAACCTAAAAGTTGAGAATTATGTTTTATTTGGTGGACAAAACTTAAGACTTTAGCCCAGAAGACAGCCTCTCAACTCTTACTGAAGAGGTAAGGAAAGAGCCTGGATGTATAGGAGTTTTGCCACAAAACCCAGGTAGTTGGAACATCAAAAGATTATGGTCATAGAAAACCAAACATCTCAAGTTAATGAATTTAGTGTTTTTATCCATATGAGGAGATGCAAGAGTCTGAGCTCATTGCCATCATTCCTCTGATATGCACATTAGCTCTCTAGGGCCACTATGCTGTTCTTTCCTTTTCTGAGTCCCTCGGAGTACACAGTTAGGGGTGCCTGCAGTGGCTGGTGGTCCTTTGTTTACTGATATGTAAGACAGCATTTTTCATCCATACCTTTGTAGGCAAAGTTTTCAAGCTCTGCTGGATTTCAGGGCAGTGGATTTGAGTGTCAGCTTGGGTAATGTCGGGGCTTCCCAGGTGGCCCAGTGGTGAAGAACCTGCCTGCCAATGCAGGAGACATGAGACACGGGTTCAATCCCTGGGTCAGGAAGATTCCCTGAAGAAGGGCATGGCAACTCATTCCAGTATTCTTGCCTGCAGAATCCCATGGACAGAGGAGCCTGGCGGGCTATAGGGTCGCAAAGAGTAAGACGCAACTGAAGCAATGTATCACGCATGCACAGTAATGTCAACCAGGTCAGCCTTTTTGGGTTCCAGGTGACTGGATTCCATCGCACCCACCGCATGTCTGGACCCTCTTTGAGGAACATGGTGCTAATGCCACACTGTGTGATCTCCGCTGCAGTTCGTGAACAGTCGTTTCCAGACATGGACACAGAGCAGCAGAAAGGAGCACAGGCTGGGGAGCCATGGGCCAGGATAGAGTCCTGCTCTGCTGTTTACTGGATGAATCACTCTAGGCAAGTCTCTTAGTGCTTTTGAGCTTCATTTCCCTCATTTGTAAGATGGAGATAAAAATACTCAATTCTTTTTACTGTTGTTGTGAGAATTAGGTCAGATAGCACCTGCGCAATGCTTTGAACGGTCTATGGGACCTAGCAAGGACTCAGTAAATGTTAGCTTCTTATTATCATCACTTTGACCCAACCAGGATCCTACTTGGTGGAGGCAGGAGGGAGCACTCCAGTGCTTTGTGAGCCTTGAAGCAGTCCTGACGTCATGGGGACAGATGCTCCTTGCTTGTCTCCATCTGTCATTGTGAGGCTTTGTTCTCTTCCACAATTAGACATATCAGGTTCAAAAGAGTCATTGTCTCATACTAATGAATAGATTAATAACCTTCCTCCCCAGATGCAGGAGACTTTATCAGCCTCTTGAAATGTTGATGATGTTTCTGAAAGGGAGCTTTAGGGAGGCACTCCTAAATAAACCATTCATCCCTGCTCTACCTGAGCCCCACCCTTGGCTGAGAGGTGGGAGCCTGTGGCCAGGGCACAGTGTACTGGCCTGGGGGTCAGTCAGGGGGCATGTGAAGTGGGTGCTCACAGGCTGGCCACTAACCAGCACATGGGGAAAGATGAAAAACCTGACTCTAGTATTGGGGGCAGGAAAAAGGCTAAAGGAGCTAAAGAAAGGAAAAGGAATGCCTTTCAAGCTAGAGGTCAAGCTTGCAAATCAACAGTGTGTTGAAGCAGGCCCAGCTCTGAAGTTGAGATGGTGATGGTCACTGCACCCTTGCCTCCCCTCTTGAGAAGGCCTGCTTGCTGACTGCTGTGCCCTTGACTGAGTCTCTCCTTACTCATGTCACTGTTGAGGACTGAGCATTGTCAGTTTCATTTCCCACTCTGATTTGGGGTGCAGACTGCTTAAATCAATGTGTTTCTCTTTTGTCTTCCCAAGGAAATCCAACCAGTGTTCTGTTTCCTTTATCTCTGAATGTGAATTTCAGCTGTCTGATGTTGGGGGCCAGACCCTTTAACTGGCAGAAGATCCCTGCTCCCCTCTGGTGGGGCACCCTACCCCTTCAGCTTCTGATGAGGTTTGACACGTGCTTACCTTCCCTGCAGAAAGTCAGCAGCCCATGAAGGAAGCAGAGCTAATTTAGAATGATACTCCCCCCAAGTTGAGAATAGTATCAGAGTCTTTTAACAAACACAACTGGATTTCATATTTATCCTTCTGCTTTCATAATGGAAGTTGACCTATCCTGAAATGAACTATACATTTTTTAAATTGTCTACCAGATCTCATACAGAAGGTATTAGGTTTTGTTTGTTTTTTTTTACCCCCTCTCTAGAACTAACATTTTAATTTTAGAGACAGAGTTGAATGAAAAACACTGAGGCCAAGGTATCTAACATTTCAAGAGAAAACAAACAAGACTTTAAAAATGGTGAAGTTCATCAGGCCAGGCCCCCATCCTATAGGTTTGGCCAGTTTGTTGGAGCTAACCTTCTTTCTCAGAAGGACTGGAAGTCTGAGCAAAGCCAACCACTAGCTTCCAAATTGATTTTCAAACCAAAATTGGAACAGTTCTCAAATGCTCCTGGGATTTGGGGCTATTAATACTGAAGAACAATGAGAAGGAAAAAGTGAGTGTGTAAGAGGTGATTTATGACCCAAAGGAAGTTGCAAGCTTGGAAACTTGTATGCAACCCAATCACAGACCCCTCTGGAGATGTTCCAGGGAAGAGATGGAGAATGTAAAGGGAAAGCGTTTCCGAGGGATATTAAAACTTATAAAAGGAGGTAATGTGGGCTTTGGGCCTGAAATGAGCAGGCGAGGAGCTGACCACGTTGAATTTCTCATAAACACAGCAGGCTTTTGTGCAGCTGTCATCAGCACCGGGACACCCCACGGGCCTGCTCTTGTACTTATTTCTTACCATTAGTCCATCACCAAGCAGGTTAAATGGCAGGAAGAAAGTCTCCTCACCAAAGAGTGGGACTGTGTGACCACTGCTGTGCAACCCGGAGTCTCAGCTTACGAGTCAGGTTCTTGGGTGTCAAGCCACGGCTCCAGCTGCTGACCGGTAAGACCAGCGATGGCCCAGTGGGTGTGGAAGTACACAGGACTGTGAGGTTAGGCAGGCAGAGCCTGGCCAGGTGTTCTGGGAGTGGACACCTGACCTCATCATTTCTTTTTTCATAGTTCTTACAGAAGTTATGTTATTTGTACCTTTATTGATAGAACTGATACACAATAAATTACACATATTTAAAGTGTATAACTTGCATACTTTCTATATAAATGTATATGGTTATGGACATATGTGGTGGTGGCTCAGATGGTAAAGAATTCCCTGGTGTCTCAGATGGTAAAGAATCTGCCTGTACTGCAGGAGACCTGGGTTCTATCCCTGGGTTGGAAAGATCCCCTGGAGGAGAAAATGGCAACCCACTCCAGTATTCTGGAGAATTCCATGGACAGAGAGGAGCTTGGTGGGGTATAGTCCATGTGGTTGCAAAGAGTTGGACACGGCTGAGTGACTAACACACACATAGACATAGATATACATAGGTATTTTTACTTGAAGTACTGGGGAGAATCAGCGGATTCATAAAATGCTTTGTGTACGGGGCATTCTTGCAGGATATACACCAATCACATTCATTTGGGGTAAGACAAACAAGAGGAGGAAGGGCTACTGAGATACACTTCCAGCTATCAATCCTTGAGAGATCAGAGGTGGGACCAGTTGCAAATATAACCCAAGTTCACCAAATGGCCAGGCAAGTGTCTCTAAAAAATGAACAGGTATTTATCCAGTCTAGGAGGTGAAAACAATATTTTACACTGGTGTAGTCTTTTATGGCTTCCTGGGTGGCTCAGCAGTAAAGAATCTGCCTGCAATGCTGGAGACATGGGTTCAATCCCTGGGTTGGAACGATCCCCTGGAGAAGGAAATGGCAACTCAGTATTCTTGCTTGGGAAATCCCATGGACAGAGGAGCCTGGCAGGCTACAGTCCATGGTGTTGCAAAGAGTCAGACATGACTTAGTGACTGAACAAGTCTTTTTATAATTTTTGAAATGTTATACATTGAGGATTTCACCAGGGAGGAACAACATATCTAGATTGTTATTATGGTTACTACTAATCATCATTTACCAAGTCTCCTTAGAAGTCATTCGATGGCTCAGTGGGAGAAGGTAGAAGGGATTCATATCGCTGGAGGGCTGTGGCCATTTCTAAGCTCTGCAGTCCCATTGGAAAAGCCTGTGAAGGACCGACCAGATGGCTTTCCACTGTCAACACTGCATCTACCTGCAGCATTAATTTCAACCCTCTGCTTTCCAGACCATGCCTCCTGCAAATGCACACTGTTGCCAACAGAATGAAAATGGAGAAAATACTCTGTGTTTAATCAGTGTTGGCCAAGGAATGGGTGGAGGGAGGGCAGGGGTTCAGAAACATTTGGGAATGAGGAGAGAGCTGGTACATGGAGGAGAGTCAAGCCATTTATGATGTGCTTAGGACCAGAATTGTTGGCACCATATGTTTACTAGTCACCCAGGATCTGCAAGGGCTGGGAGGTACCTCCACTCCCAGTTTCCCCTTCTGCCAACTGGCATTCTAGCTGACTTAGCAGTTCTTGAGAACATCACCTCTGATCTCCCTTGGAATGTTTCAGTTCTATATTCAAAAGTGGGATGAGGAAGAAATTTCTAAAAGCAAGGGTGTGGCTAGCTGTGGAGGCAGAAGTTCCATTTGGAGGGAGCATCTGGAAAAGCAGTCCCCCCGCCACCCAAGTATGTGTCAAAGAGCTGGGTGGTCAGCAATGCCAAGACAGGGCGAGGCCAGGAGTTCCATGTCTTCCCAGAAATGGGCCTGACGGGAAGGTCAGCCCTGTCATCATCAAACTGCTTCTGACCAGAGAACACATACTACCCTGTACATTTCAGTCCTCCGTCCTGAGAATTCAGGAGAGCACCAAAGGCCCAAGGTTCCTTGGTGATGCCTGTGCTTTGCAGTTAGCCCTGTGGAGGACACAGTAGGGATGCCCTGCAGGAATCATCTCTCCTGCACAGCCTGGTTTGGATCCAGGATGTCTCCAAGGGTTTTGAAATGGAAAAGAAGTGACATTCTCCCTGCAGTGTCAGCTGGCCGGGGGGTAACCTTGAACTCTCTGGTTTTAGTGCGGTGACCTAGGATGTCAGTCTGGCTGCAATTTCTTGCTGACTGCTCGAAATTATCTGACATCTGGAAGAGACCTGTGAGGCTTTCCCAATCATCTTCTGCCTTCACTTCCTTAAAGGCGTGGCTACTTTTTATTTTGTCAATAGACAACACATGCTCATAATACAAATTCCAAAAACACTGGGAGGGAAAGCCATGGACATTCTTCCTTCTTCTCCTGCCCCACCACTAGTTTGTCCACTGACTTTCAAAGGAAGAGAAAGGGTTTCTACAGAGCAGTAGGAATCTGATAAGAACAACCTCTTCCCAGCAGAATCCATGCTGTGATACCTTTAAGAAAAAAAAATAAAAATCCACTAAGAAAGCGTAACTGATTGGCTTTGCTCACCAGGCTCTCCAAACCCAGTGTGTGAATCTGAATCTGTCAGTAGAGAGCCCTCAGGGAACTGGGAAGAGTGACTGACAGTAAAGAACCTTATTTTCTCGTCCAGATTTACCTACAGATTGAGTGAGAACATGAGCACTTTAGCACCTAAACACTTCAAAAATCACTAAATATGTTTTGTTATAAAAGCTAGTCATAATCTATCAAAAGATTAATCTTCAAAGATTTTATGGTAGCACTTATAATTGCAAAATTTATACATGGAAAATATTTCATTTATTACCAACTTGAGGAACATGGTGTTGTACATGAGTGAGGTTTCTATATAACTGAGGTTTGGTATTTAAGTATGCATTTTATTTTCTAACACTACTGTTATTCCAAGTATTTTAAAAATCCTTCTCTTGTAATTTCCTTCAAGTCAATTTAGGACAAGTGTTATTTTCTATGTCGCTTTTTATAAAGGTATGTTTCATTCTCAGTGAACAGAGTACCTTTGACACAAGTTACCAATTTCATGAAGACTTGGAGTAGTCATAATAAATAGACATTGTTTTCCTGGGTTCTTGGCTTCAGTGATGTTTTTAGGGACTATCACGGTGTGCAGGGCAGCTTGGCCCTGTTCTGCTGTTCTGCTTTTATTAATGATGCTTCTCCTCTCCCATTTCATGGTCTGTCCTTCTTGTCTCTTCCTTTGTCCTGAGTGTGTCTTGTAGAATGTGGGATTCCTGACAACTTCTTCGCTGAGTTGAAAGGTTGACTGTACTAGCGGTCTGGTCTCTATCTCTAGATATCACAGATGTTCTGCAGGAGATTATGACTTAGCAACCATGGTGTTCATGGTGTTTAGTTAGGGCTGTGGGGATGTCTGCAAAGAGGCTCAGCAACACTGAAGCAGCGTGTCATGGAACAGTCTGTTTCAGCTTTGGAAAATAATAACAATGGAAAGAAATTGCTCAATAACTGATTCCATGAGGGAACATGGACATTGTTATCCACTGAATATTGATTCTAAAATTCAAGTTCATTGTAAACATGCTGAAAACAAAGGCTAAAATGCCAGCACTCTGCAGCAAAAGCAAACACTTATCCATGCAATAAGATTTGTTGGGGAAGTGGTCTGCCCTTGTCAGTGGGCAAGCATGCATTTATTGAGCAGCAGTTGTGTCTGTCACTGGTGCAGGGAGGTGGGGGTAGGTGGGACTGTGGGTGGATGTTTCCATCACTAGCTGCCCCCTCCTGAGCCTGGCTCAAATCTCATGAGGGCTCAGTGTCAGTGGAGTTGATGGGACCTTGGCTAGCCATATGATCAGATTATAACAACAACTATCACTCTCTGAATGCTAACTGTGTTTCAACACTTTGTACACATTTCTCAGTGGATCCTTACAGCAGTCTTATGAGATCTGTTACCTCTACCTTACAGATGAGGAAACTGAGACTCAGAGGGATTAATAAGATCAAAGTTGTATAGCTAGTAAGTTTGTCCAACTACAGAGTCTGTTCCCCTAACCCATGGTGCTTTGCTGGATCTGATAAGTGCTCTGCATTAAGTCAAAAGGAGGAGACAAATGCTTATCTGGAGGAGACAAATGCTTATCTGGCTCCTGGCAGCAAGGAGTTGGGTGTTCCAGTTCAGTTTAGTCACTCGGTTATGTCTGACTCTTTGCGACCCCATGGACTTCAGGACGCCAGGCCTCCCTGTCCATCACCAACTCCCAGAGTCTATTCAAACTCATGCACACTGAGTTGGTGATGTCATCCAACCATCTCATCCTCTGTCATCCCCTTCTCTTCCTGCCTTCAGTCTTTCCCAGCATCAGGGTCTTTTCAAATGAGTCAGCTCTTTGCATCAGGTGGCCAAAGTATTGGAGCTTCAGCCCTAGTCCTTCCAATGAATATTCAGAACTGATCCTTTTTGGATGGACTGGTTGGATCTCCTTGCAGTCCAAGGGACTCTCAAGAGTCTTCTCCAACACCACAGTTCAAAAGCATCAATTCTTTGGCACTCAGCTTTCTTTATAGTCCAACTCTCACATCCATACATGACTACTGGAAAAACCATAGCCTTGACTAGATGGACCTTTGTTGGCAAATAATGTCTGCTTTTTAATATGCAGGTTAGCTTGATCATAGCTTTTTTTCCAAGGAACAAGTGTGCAGTAATTTTGGAGCCCCCTAAAATAAAGTCTTACTTTATTTTAAAAATAAAATAAGGTAAGGTGATGAAGGTGAAAGAGGAGAGTGAAAAAGTTGGCTTAAAACTCAACATTCAGAAAACGAAGATCATGCCATCACTTCATGGGAAATAGATGGGGAAACAGTGGAAACAGTGTCAGACTTTATTTTGGGGGGCTCCAAAATCACTGCAGATGGTGACTGCAGCCATGAAATTAAAAGACGCTTACTCCTTGGAAGAAAAGTCATGACCAACCTAGATAGCATATTGAAAAGCAGAGACATTACTTTGCCAGCAAAGGTTCGTCTAGTCAGGGCTATGGTTTTCCAGTGGTCATGTATGGATGTGAGAGTTGGACTGTGAAGAAAGCTGAGTGCCGAAGAATTGATGCTTTTGAACTGTGGTGTTGGAGAAGACTCTTGAGAGTCCCTTGGACTGCAAGGAGATCCAACCAGTCCATTCTGAAGGAGATCAGCCCTGGGATTTCTTTGGAAGGAATGATGCTAAAGCTGAAACTCCAGTACTTTGGCCACCTCATGTGAAGAGTTGACTCATTGGAAAAGACTCTGATGCTGGGAGGGATTGGGGGCAGGAGGAGAAGGGGATGACAGAGGATGAGATGGCTGGATGGCATCACTGACTTGATGGACGTGAGTTTGGTTGAACTCCGAAAGTTGGTGATGGACAGGGAGGCCTGGTGTGCTGTGATTCATGGGGTCACAAAGAGTCAGACACGACTGAGCAACTGAACTGAACTGAAAATAAAGTCTCCTACTGTTTCCACTGTTTCTCCATCTATTTGCCATGAAGTGATGGGACCGGATGCCCCAGAGCCTCCTAGGTCTGTCCTCAGTTCCTTCTTGCCCTACTCTAGTCTTAGGACAGAATCTACAGGCACCTTCATAATCGTAATCCCTAAAACCTAAGGTAACTATTGTGCCTCCCCATATGATAGGCCCTTCCTCTGCAGTACTTGGTTATAGGAGGGGGTTAGAGAACTGGTCAACCAAGGTTTATGCTCATGTGGACATTCCCAAGTGGGGCAGTGCTATCATCTGATGACCACATACCTACATTATTGAAGAAGTATCTAAAAGAAAGGGCCTTGAGAGGTAAATGTGAGAGCTTAAACCTTATATCACAGAGTCCTATGCTAACAGAGGTGCCTTTTTGAAGTTCCGTTGTATGCATTAGCACATTGAATCCACAAAGACTAAGGACAGGAGGTGGCTCTTAAAAATCTGGAGATCCTAAGACTCCACAGTGCTAACTCATCTACCTGTACATAAGAAGAGAGGAGAGATGAGCTCCACAGTACCTGCTCTCTGTAATCCTGAATAGTGAAAGGTATTTCCCTAAAATAGCTTCTAAGTAGAGCCCAGTTATGTCACTAAAAGAAAACTGATCTTCTTGGATGAGAGTGAAGGTATGATTTTATTCAAATTGGCAAATATTAACCCAGTCCCACTCTATTCTGGATACTCTTAAATAGCAAAGGTTTAACACCTGGCTCCTGTCCTTGGGGAGTCTTTGTTGGGGACTTGGACTGAGGGTAGATAGGGAGAGGAGCAAGGAGTAGTCATCTGTGCCAGCCTGGCATTTGCATTGAAACTGGGTGACCAGCTATCTCTGTTTGCCTGGAAGTGAGGGGTTTCCCTGGAGAGGGGACATTCAGTGCTGGAGCCAGGAAAGACCTGGACAAACCAGCATGAACTGGTTATTCTAAAAGTTGCTAAACCACCTTGTGCCTCAGTTTCCTTATCTGCAAAATGGAGATGATAACACCAGATTTCAGGTGATATAAGAGAGAACTGAATGTGATAAGGTCTGTCAAGTTTGTGACACATGGGGGTATCAGTATATGAATACTTGGAGACAAGGAGGAACAGGAGTCCCACAGAGCTGTGGAACCTTCAGGAAAGGACAAAGCCAGCATGAGCCAAAGTGAACTGGAGAAGACTCTGGAGACAAGTGTGCTCCAGAGGGGCCTTAAAGAATCAGTGAGACTTGGTCTAAAATTGTGCAAGGAGATTTGATTGTCTTGGAATAAAATATGGATGACTCTAGAAATGACTTATTCCTTGCTTTAAGCCACTTGTGTGTTTCGAGATTTAGCTACTGCTCTGCTATGATTCTCCACCCCTTCTGTCTCCTGACCCCTACCTGTCTACTCTTTCCTGGGGATTTGCTTCTAGTGTGCCATAGGCCGAATCTGCATCCCCACTCCCCACCACCAAACACCTGCTCATTAACTGGCCACCAGCCCCCTCCCCATGAGAGGTGTCTGGTGAGCCAGGATTAGGGAAACTTAAGCTCAGAGAGGTTAAGTGACTTGCCAAGAATCACCCAGCAGATCAATTTTGAATTCAGAAACAGGAACCAGATGTCGGCACCTTGCTCTGTGCTTACTTTGGAAGGTGGAGTGTGGGGCCTCGGAGGCCCTGACAGAAAAACTGAGCTCCTCTGGGAGAGACCAAGAGACCAAGAATTCCAAAGCCAGCCCGTAATTTATGATCAGGAATTCCCTCTAAGTGTGTCTTATGGGAAGGCATTCTCATAAAAATTCAGCTTTGAGGATACTCCCTGAGTTTGGAAGTCTTTACCTATGAAGGGAATTTCTGACTGTCATTTAGGAAAAGATGCCACAATGCATGAACCTAGTGAATTAAGGATCTGGCACAAGCTGTATCGAGTATCAAGTAATGAGCTTTCCATCTCCAGTCACACACTCAGTGCTTTTCAATTCAGCCAGAATTGGCAAGAGTCACACTGGTTATTAAAGCCAAACCTGGAAAAGGCAATTAAGCGCTCCCGGGGTTAAAAGGTTGACTCCAGTGGAAACACAAATCATAAATTTTACTCACAGATATTCCTGTTACTCAAAGGCTCCAGCTCTTAAACAGCAGTGCCTGAGAAGGAGGGCTCCTTGCTGGGGGCAGGGTAATAAAAGGCAGGGATGCTGGCCTGCTGGGTCTGGTCCTCTGTCCAGCTGCAGTAGGAGAGGGGAATATGAGCAAGTCAGGTCTCTAGGAAGCTCAGTGGTGTTCCAGTAGCTTCCCTGGAGGTGCAGAACACTGTTCCAGGTGCCTTGTGTATGCTACTTGGGCATTTAGAAACAGGCTGACCAACTACCCTGCTTTACCCAGGACTAAGGGGCACTCTGGACAGAGAACTTTGGTCAGTGATAAAACTGGAAAAAAAACAGATAAACTTGGTGACCAAATTGCTCACCCTGTAAATGATGCTGATCTTTTCTTAAGAGTACTTGATGTTGTTTTGTGGATAAGTCATGTCTGACTCTCTGTGACCTCATGGACCGAAGCACAACAGGCTGCTCTGTCCTTTGCTATGACCTGGAGTTTGCTCAAATTCGTGTCCATTCAGTCGATGATGTGATCTAACCATCTCATCCTCTGCCACCCTCTTCTCCTTTTGCTTTCAATCTTTCCCAGCATCAGGGTCTTTTCCAATGAGTCAGCTCTTCGCATCAGGTGGCCAAAGTATTAGAGCTTCAGCTTCAGCATTAGTCCTTCCAATGAGTATTCAGGGTTGATTTCCTTTAGGATTGACTGGTTTGATCTCCTTGCTGTCCAAGGGACTGTCAAGAATCTTCTCCAACACCACAGTTCAAAAGCATCAATTGTTCGGCACTCAGCTTTCTTTGTGGTTCAATTCTCACATCCATAAATGACTGCTAGAAAATCCATAGCTTTGACTATACAGACCTTTGTCAGTGAAGTGGTATCTCTGTTTTTTAGTATGCTGTATAGGTTTGTCATAGCTTTTCTTTCAAGGAGCAAGTGTCTTTTAATTTTGTGGCTGCAGTCACCATCCCCTGTGGTTTTGGAGCCCAAGAGAATAAAATCCATCACTGCTTCCACTTTTCCCCCTTCTATTTGCCATGAAGTGATGGGACCAGATGCCGTGATCTTAGTTTTTTGAATATTAAGTTTTAAGCCAGCGTTTTTTCACTCTCCTCATTCACCCTCATCAAAAGATTCTTTAGTTCTTTTTCATTTTCTGCCATTATATTTCTCCCAGCAATCTTGATTTGAGCTTGTAATTCATCTAGCTTGGCATTTTCCGCCCAACAATTTTGCAAAATGATAAAACCAAAGATATTGGATGTAGATTTCATACCTCTGCCTCCAGGCAGTCAAATGGGAATCACTGAGTTCTCACCACCAGAGGTGCTGTGAGGGTTAGCTGAGAGTAGGCAGGTGAGCTCTGGGCAGAGGGCAGGGGCCTGGACAAGATTTCCATCCAGCTGTAGAGCCTGTGTATTACCTGCCCTCCTCCTCAATGTGACTGTTTTAGCAACCCAGAGGGCTCAGAAGATCCTTGCATCCTACCCAAGACCTACTCACATGGTGTTATTCAAGCTAATGTATCTTTTGAAAAGAGACGGACAGTAACTCATATTAGTTATTTGTCCAGAAGTGAGTCCCACTTAAGAGCAGCCAACAAGGAGAGCCAGTGCTCCATGAAGAGTGAAATGCACTGCCCTGAGAATGGTTTTGTGGTTTTCTGATTAAACCTGTTTTGGATAGTCTGTCAAGCAGGTAGAGAAATAGGCAATCTCAGATGGGTTTATAAAGGAGGGTTTTTTTAGTGTTTTAGTGTCTTTCCCACTGTGTCCTTTCAGAGGGTTTCTTGCATGAAAAAGTGCCCCAGAGGAGAAGCTATGGGGAAAGAGCCACTGCCACCAGCCACCTCTGAGAGCAGAGGAGCCAGCCCTGTCTGCCTGTTTTAATTTCATTGGAAAAAGTGACATAGCAGAGTATTTTAGTCCAAATTTGCATGCAATGCAGTCACTCACGGAGATGCTATCTCTGCTAATCTGGCAATTAAAATGGAATGTGACTGCTAATTAAACCTGCCACTCAACTCAGAGATGCATATTTGTTTTCCAATGGAGCTAGATCTGATCTGGCCTGTCTTCAAGATTTGGATTAGAATGGAAGACCCAAAGCAGAGAGTTCCTCTATATACCTTTACATTGTCTTCTTTTGAAAATAAACCTTTATGCAAGCTAAGATCAAATTAGAAGCTCAAACCAAATCAGTTCAGTTCAATTCAGTTCAGTCTCTCAGTTGTGTCCAACTCTTTGTGACCCCATGAATCACAGCACACCAGGCCTCCCTGTCCATCACCAACTCCCGGAGTTCACTGAGACTCACGTCCATTGAGTCAGTGATGCCATCCAGCCATCTCATCCTCTGTCGTCCCCTTCTCCTCCTGCCCCCAATCCCTCCCAGCATCAGAGTCTTTTCCAATGAGTCAACTCTTCACATGAGGTGGCCAAAGTACTGGAGTTTCAGCTTTAGCATCATTCCTTCCAAAAAAATCCCAGGGCTGATCTCCTTCAGAATGGACTGGTTGGATCTCCTTGCAGTCCAAGGGACTCTCAAGAGTATTCTCCAACACCACAGTTCAAAAGCATCAATTCTTCGGCACTCAGCTTTCTTCACAGTCCAACTCTCAAACCAAATAAGTCACCTTAAATTTTAGAGGTGTACATCTTTGGCATGTTTTCATTGGTTCCTTCATTTAATGTATTTTTTCCTCCTTTGATTTGTGAGTAGATCTTTAATAATTTGAAATGGTCATAGTTTGTTTAATGTTAAGGTTTCTTTAAATTTCTATTTGATTAAAACCCATACCATTTAACTGGTTATATTAGCAAGGATCAGAAGGCTGCATAGTCTACTGTGGAGAATGCCTGCCCATGAGGATTCTGGGATATTTTAGTTATCATATAACTAGGGAATATTGAGTCAAGTCAAGGAAAGAGACAGATCAGGCCCAGGTGGTGCTGCAGACCTCTCGTTGGTAGGGACTCTCCTGGAAGCCCCACCTGGACACGAGCTGATTGGAACACTGGGACTAGTTGTGCCAGGTGACACAGCAGCTTCAAAGTGCTCAGCTACAAAGCATGTAGTTGTATGCTCGGTCTCTTTCTGACATTTCCAAACTTGCTGACCTGTGACAGTGTCTGCATATAAAGGGCATGTGTACCCCCCACATGGGGCTTCCCGGGTGGCACAGTAGTAAAAAGTCTGCCTGCCAATGCAGGAGATGCAAGAGAAGTGGGTTCAATCTGTGGGTCAGGAAGATCCCCTAGAGGAGGAAATACCCACTCCAGTATTTTCGCCTGGAGAATCCTATGGACAGAGGAGCCTGGTGGGTTACAGTCCATGGGGTCACAGAGTCAGACATGACGGCACAGGCACGTGTACCTTCACAGCCTTCTGCTGTGCTCAGGGCAGACATCTATGATCTATTATTTCACTATTTCCTCTTGAACCAAAGCGTGGTCTGAAGCCCTGTTTGTACCATTCTCAAAGCAGCCACTGTCAGTTGAATGGAATGGAGACTCCAGTGAGACATTGCCACCGCCCCGGCTGTGTGGCGCCCATGGAGCGCCTGCTGTGTGAGACAGGAGAGGGCTGGGAGGAAAGGAAGTGGGGCTATGGGGTGCAGCTCTATTCATAGCCTGAGGGAGGCTAGCAGCGTCCCCCTCCCCCGTGCCTTGCTCCAACTCTCGGGGTGTAGAGTACATATAAGGAGATAGCCTCCTCAGCACCCAGATAAGCCCCCTGGACCCTTTGTCCCACAGGCTTCTGGGGCTTCTGGGGCCAGTGGGATGGAACATTCTGGAGAAAGAGCATTTCCTCACCAAATGCATTAGTAGACGTGCTTGAAAGGCCATGAGGAGGGTGTGACTGGTGAGCTCCAGGCCACCTGCTCACCTTGGCAGCCCTGCAGGGTGTCTGTTCTTGGGCAGAGCATCCCACAGGAAGCTAGGCAGCCACAACAGCGGGCAGGACCGTGGCGGGCCAGAGCGGAGACAGAAAGAGACTTTGAAGGAGACTCTTGGCTCCTGGATGAAACGCACCGGTCCCCTGGGCGGCCGGTGTGCTGCATTCACTCCTTTTTATTGAACCACCAGCTACACAGATGTGTCCGCCCACACAGACATTCAGAGGCCCAGTCCTAGCCTGGGGCTCCACGGAGGGAGGGCTGCAGAGGGTCAAACAAAATTCACCTTGAGGTGTATGAGGATGAAACCAGCTCCCCAGTTAGGACACTACATAGATATTTAGGGATGTGACACGGATCCTAGAAATGGCTGCAGATAATAATATTAAAATGAGTATTCTATCAGCTCCCTGCTTTGACTTTTACTCTCTGAAAATTCATTAGCCACCTGGAAGCTTCTCTGGTGGCTCAGATGGTAAAGAATCTGCCTGCAATACAGGAGATCTGGGTTCGATCTCTGGGTCGAGATCCCCTTGGAGAAGAGAATTGCTACCTATTCCAGTATTCTTGCCTGGAGAATCCCATGGACAGGGGAGCCTGGTGGGTTACAGTCCATAGCATCTCAAAGAGTCGGACATGACTGAGTGGATAACACTTTCACTGGCAGCCAGAATGGCTGACTGTGGACCCCCCACCTCCCACTCACCCTTCAGCCTCCACACTTGCAGCTTCTTGCTTCTCAAGAGCTAGCTGGTCCCTTTGCCTGGACCTCTCCTCCCTGATATGCTCAGGGCCAGCTGCTTCTTGTCACTCATGGGCTAGCTCAGTGGTCCCCTCCACAGAGAGGCATCCCTGAACCCCCAGCCCACGTTGGAAACCTTCCCTACCCATGAAGTCACATTCCTGCTCTCCTTCTTCCCAGCACTCATCACTCTTTGAACCTATCATGTTTAACAACTTTTTTCTTGCTTATTGTCATTTTCTATGAGAATAAAAGATCTCTGAGAGCAAGATCTCACTCAGTACAGAGTGTGTTCGCAATAATAATTCAACAGGGAAATAACCTTTGTTAAGTCTCCTAGGAGTAGACAGTTACTTTTTCCCTGGGTTCTCCCAGTTGGCTTTGCAGGATGCTGGGCTGGAGTGGAAGCAGCCTGACCTTCCTGAAGCCAGTGTGCAGGAATGGTGCAGGCACAGGCCCGAGTGACTTCTTTCCATTCCGGCCCTGCCGGATTCTCACAGAGAGCTGCCTTCCACCGCAGGGGCCTCTGTCTGGCCAGCCCCGCACCCCGGGGCAGCTGTGCTGGCATCTTCCTCTCACTGCCTGTCCTGGAGGCGGCTATGTTTCCTCTTGGAGCACGGCCCCAGGACGGACGCCCTGGGAGCCTCTCTCTGAATCCAGCCACATGTTTTTGCTCCTGCCCCAACCTTCTTCCCGGGACATGGGCTCTTGGGTTTAGAAGTAAACAAATTCCCAGCAGCTCTGGGACACAAGGGAGGTTGGCCTTAGTCTTTTGGGAAGAGAGAAAATGCTGAAGACTCAACAAGAGTAGACTCTCTTCCTTCTTAATGGAGACGGCTGATCCTAACCCAGGAGGAAACAAGTCTTGGCTCTCTAACCTGCTGTGACTTGAAGCAAATCTAGAGAAGAGATGCACAGATGAGAGCCCTGTGTCCCCTGCAAGGGTGACCTTGCTGAGCCTCGGTTACAACACCATAAAATGGGTGGGTGTAGCAGTGATATCTCTGCCCAAGGGCAATTTTGAAGCGCAAAGAAGGCAGTGCATGCATAGAAAGTGCCTGGCATAAGCTCAATGTGGAAATATCTGGGAATGCCATGGAGCAGGAGGGGAATACAGACTAGCAAGGCCACTAGGTTGGGAGCTGACTGATTTGGCTCACAGGAGATGAGTCAAAGATGAGTGGGGCAGAGCCTTCCTTTCCCTTTCCACTGAAGACAAGGTATGGCCATGCGTGCATGTGTGCTGAGTCACTCAGTCTCTGTGACCCCATGGACTGTAGCCCACCAGGCTCCTTTGTCCATGGGATTCTCCAGGCAAGAATACTGGAGTGGGTTGCCACACCCTCCTCCAGGGGATCATCTCGACTCAGGGATCAAACCCATGTCTCATGTCTTCTGCCTTGGCAGGCGTGTTCCTTACCGCTAGCACCACCCGGGAAGACCAAGGCAGGGCCATGAGTCACTCCAAATTTGGTGATCCTGTCAGGACGTACAGGAGCTCTGAGTGAGGAGGATCTGATTCTTACTTTTCTTGGGTTTCCTGTTCCAAATTCTGTGCTAGGTATAGAGTAGGTGTGAACAAAGAGAGAGATGTGGTTGGCAGTGAATTCCAGGACAGGATGCTCAGTGAATACTGAATGAATGAGTGAATACTCTCCCCAGCCTCCTGTGCTATTGCCTCTCAGCCCCTCCACCTGCATGCCAATTCAAACCCAAGATGTGGAACAAGGGCCGGCCTTGGAGTACCTCTGGGAGCAGCAGGTTTTCACACAGAGGGAACTCATCTGGGAAATGTCTGCCACACCATCCTGTTTTGACCTATTGGAGTGGCAGTTCCCTGCACACCTGTAGGAGGTCTCCAGGTTCACTCAGAGCTAGTCTGGGCCTTCCATACTGGAGAACAGCTGTAGACAACCCTTCCTACCTCCAGGAAGTCATTGTGCTGAGGGATGTGGGGCCGGTCCCAGTGTATAGTGGACTTCCCTCCACCCCCGAGCCAGCATGGGAGAAGCCACTGTGTCCTGCAAGAGCAGGGAGATGGCACTGGGACATGTGGGGATGAGGGCCCGGACAGTTAGAGTCTCATCTCCCAGTGGTGACCTCAAGAAGAAAGAAAAAATAATGGAAAGATGATTGGAAGCCATCTTTAATTTCCTTTTTTTTTTTGAAAGGAGAAAGAAGCAGAATTCCTAAGCATGTAAAAAGCACTATTTAAATTTCTTGTCTGTAGCATATACTCGAACCTATAATTATGGCTTTGGAAAAAAAAAAGGATAATTATGAAAATTTCTGGGCTCATTAAAGACACACAATTGACATTCAAAATTATTTGAGTTAGAAATGATGCTGAAATGAGTCTCTTTTAAGGAGACCCAGAGGAAAAGAACTTTGCTTTTTTTAAAACTCAAAGTTCTGGATTAACCTTGAGTGTCACAGGTTGCCTCAGGTAATGCTTCACTCCTTGGGAACGAGGTGACACACAGGCTGCCCTCTCTGTAGTGCTGACTCAGCTTGGCCTCCAAGGGCCAGGCTTCTTGGGCTTGGTGGGTCGTGATTTTAGGTGAATTCCCATGAACAGTGGTGATCTAGAGCCCAACTGGCTGTGTGTTTTACTGAAGTACCTGCCCTTCCCCAGGCTGCTCAGGAGACCAAGGAGAAATCAGAAACCCCTGATCCATTGGTTTCCTCAGGATATGATATAATTCTGGAGTCAGACTGATCAGACTCAAATCTCTGTACCAACATCATTCACCAACTGTGTGACCTTGGCACATCCCTTCCTTTCTTTGGAGAAGTTTCATCGATAGAATATGGGAAGCTGGAAAACCACCTTTGCCAGAGCCTGGACCCTGCCTTTCCTTGAGTCCTAGCTGTATCCCCTCATCCCATATGCCAGCACCATGATAAGACTGTCAGGTCTGACATAATGGGAGGGTAGACCAGATGTATGAGCCAGCAGGGCACTGAATTTATGGCAGCACTGCTAAGTGAGAATACTCCAGTAGCTTTCTCCTGTGGCCCAAGAGAAGGCCATCCCTGGTGTATCCTTGAAGTCACCAGAACCCAGCTCATAGGCCCTAGCTGCCAGCAGAGCTTCCAGGAGCAGGCTCTCAAGCACAGGGCTATAGGTATTTGTTCCTAAGAGCACAACCTTTGAGGGCCTCTTCTCCTTGCTGCATGAGGAACCCATGCTTTCATGACCTCTCACTGCCCCTGATCCAGGCTCCCACATCACTCTGCCCTTGTACCTGGTGCCCTAACTGTCTAGGCTGTGCTGGGCTGTGTGGAGGGCTCTGCTGCATGTGGGTCTTGCCATCTTCAGGATCTGTATCCAGCCCCGAGGAACTTTCTAAATCATGCTGTGTTCCACGTTTTCAGTGCAGGGAGGCTTCCGAGAACCATCTCAACGAGGCTGGGCTCACCTGGTGTCCTTGTGCCCTCTCCTGGTGCTCATACTAAGTGCCTGGGCTTGGACCTGCTCTGGTTCCCAGGGCCACTGTAAGGCCACACTGTGGTTGTTTGAGCTAGTAATTGGAAGCTCAGTGCCCTCTGGGTGAACATGGGGAAGTCAACATAGCTGTTTATCTCACTGGTGGTTCATAAGCCAGCCATTTGTGGCCTGTGGTCAGTCAGCCATGACTTTAATAAAGGCTTTTTCTTAGAACTGATATTATCAATATCTTTTCAACCTGAGGCTTACATCTGATCTTCTAAAGAATCTGAGCATTTCCTTAGTGTTTATGGCTCTAATCAATACTACAATTTAAAAAAATGACAATTTGAGATGGATCATAAACCTAAATATAAAACCTAGAATCAAAAATCTTCTAGAAAAGAAAAAGAGGAGATTATCTTTACAGCCTTGGAGTAAGCAAAGATTTTTAAGACAAGATGCAAAAAGCACTAACCATACAGGGAAAGAATAATGAATTAGTTGTCAAAACTAAGTTTTTGGGTTTTCCTCTTCAAAAGACACCATTAAGGAAATGGAGATAGGTAAGCCACAGAAGGGAAAATATATGAAATACACATAGCTGATAAAGGAATTATATTTAGAATATGTCAAGAACTTCCACAGAGCAAAACAGAAAGACAAGCCAATTTTAAAAATGAGAACAGAAATCTTGCAAAACAAGACATGCAAATGGCCACTAAACACATGAAAAGATAGTCAACATTATTAGTCATCAGGAAAATGTAAATTAAAATCACATTGAGATATTATATCTCACCTAATACAATGGTTAAAATTTCAAGAGGGCCAATTACTCCAAATGCTAGTGAGGGTATGGAGCAAATGGACCTCTCTTGCCAAGACCACTCTTGGCAAGGCTGTAAATGATTTAGCAGTTTCCTATAAACATAAATGTATGGCTGTTAGCATAACTGTCACCATCTTGAGCCTGCTTGCTCTCTCCTGTCCTTCCACTGATCCTACCCAGGATTGTGCTGCTGCTGCTGGGTCGCTTCAGTCGTATCCAACTCTGTGTGACCCCATAGATGGCAGCCCACCAGGCTCCCCCGTCCCTGGGATTCTCCAGGCAAGAACACTGGAGTGGGTTTCCATTTCCTTCTCCAATGCATGAAAGTAAAAAGTGAAAGTGAAGTTGCTCAGTTGTGTCCGACTCCTAGCGACCCCATGGACTGCAGCCTACCAGGCTCCTCTGTCCATGGGATTTTCCAGGCAAGAGTACTGGAGTGGGGTGCCATTGCCTTCTCCGACCCAGGACTGTACTGTGCAGTAAATCTCTTCTTTGTCATTGAAGACTATGTGGTTTTAGATATTGTTTAGCAATCATTGGGTCTAGGTGGCCTCTCTGCTCTGTTAGTCACCAAACAATGATGAAGACCTTCCCTGACATATTCCCAGTGCCCACGAGGCTAGTTACGCATTCATAAATCCTGACGTAAGAATGTACTTACTGTTTTCAAGTATGGACCCCCATACCCTAGGTTAACTATAAAGTTGTCCCAATGGCCCCTTGGCAGTGTGGAGTACAGCTGCAAATACTTGTGGATTGTTTCTCCCTGGTCCCACCCTGTGGGCACAATACCCTATAGTAACCTGATCTATACACTGTATGGAACTGTCTGCCTTGTTTTTGGTCTCAAGATACCTTCTCATTTCTGTGGACAATTTTCATTCCCTCCACCCTCCAACAATATATCTATTCTATGACCAGTGATTTCACTCCTGTTTACCCAAGAGAAATGAAAACATATTTGTATAAGAAATATATTTTATGATATTATATCATAATGTGATAATTATGATAGACTTATTTGTAATAGCCCTAAACTGGAAACAAACCAAATGTTCATCAGTAGAAGAATATATTTTTTCACAAGTGATACATTCATACAATGGAATGCATGCATGCGTGCTCAGTTGCTTCAGTCGTGTCCAACTCTTTACAACCCCATGGACTGTAGCGCACCAGGCTTCTCTGTCTACGGGATTATCCCAGCAAGAATACTGGAGTGAATAGCCATTTTCTCCTCCAGGGCATGAAATGGAATACTATGCACTAATGTTATTGTTGTTGTTCAGTTGCTGAGTTGTGTCAGATTCTTTGTGACCCCGTGGACTGCAGCACGCCAGCCTTCCCTGTCCTTCACTATGTCCTGGAGCTGGCTAAAACTCGTGTCCATTGAGTCAGCGATACCAGCCAGCCTTCTCATCCTCTCTTTCCCCCTTCTCCTCCTGCCCTCAATCTTTCTCAGCATTAAGGTCTTTTCCAGTGAGTCAGCTGTTTGCATCAGGTGGCCAAAGTATTGGAGCTTCAGCTTCAGCATCAGTCCTTCCAATGAATATTCAGGATGCACCAAAAAAAAAAAAAATTAACACCTACAACAACACGGATGAGTTTCAAAAACATTATCCTGAACAACAACAACAGTAACAGATATAGAAAAATGAGTCCAGGGAACATACTGTATGCTTCCCTTTATGTGAAGTACTCGAATGGACAAAGCTCATCTACGATGATGGAAATCAGAAAATAGTTGCCTCTGTGAGCAGGGAGGCAGAGATCAACTGGAAAGGGTTATGAGGGAACTTTCAGGGATGATTGGAAATGCTTCATGTCTAGACCTTGATAGCTAGGCAGATTTATACAATATCTATACAGGTTTATATTGCCAAAACTCATCAAATGGAATACTTAAGATCTAAGTATTTTATTTTATACAAAATTTTATATGGTTTATGTCTCAATTAAAAAATATCAAGAACCCACATTTATTGAACATATACTCTGTGCAGGCAGGATTGTGAAAGACCACCTCTTCATGGACTCAGGTAGGACCCATCACGGGCAACCTTCTTATCTGTAAGGTTGCAGAGCTCATCAAGTGGGAGAAAAAGTGAAAAGTGAAAGTGCTAGTCACTCAGTCATGTCTGACTCTTTGCAATCCCATGGACTGTAGCCCACCAGGCTCCTATTCTGTCCATGGAATTTTCCAGAATACTGGAGCGGGTAGCCATTCCCTTTTCCAGGGGATGTCAACGACCCAAGGATGGAACCCAGGAATCTGCACTGCATGCAGATTCTTTACCATGCAAGCCTCCAGGGAAACAGAACCTAAATTCCGTGGTCTGAGGACTTATTCACCCTGATTGTCTCTTATTTTGTTATCTCTGGACCTCCATCAACATTTTTCACGTGACTCATAGAAAATGGTGTTGGACTAAAAATGTGAATTTCAGGCCTTGTCAATTACTGAGTGAGCTGTGCTAAACATCAGGCACTGTGCTGGGGCTGAGGAGCCCTGAACCAGAGGGGTGCCAGCTCAGGAGCCACAGTCTGGAGAGGTCCCCGCAGGCCGGCATCTGGTCCTTCTGGGTGTTCGCTGGCCCAACTCTTCTGCACAGATGGCTGCCGGGTCCAGCCTTAGGGTTTCTTTCCTGTTGCCTCCCAAGGCTCTGCCCTGGTTACAGAGGGGACTCTGGTTGGAAATTCTTCCCTTGATGTGTAGGTTCCCTTTTATCTTCACTGTCTGCAGAAGCAGGTCAAAGCACAGGCACCCTGTCAGAGAGGGAGAAGGGAATTCTTAAGTCCCTTTGGGTTCTGCGTGCACACCTGGGCTCCCTGTCTTGGGGGCTCTGCAGGATGCTCCGCCAGCAGCAACGCAGTGGATGCCACTGTGCACATGGGGGCCAGGCCTCCCCTTACTCTAAGTTTCTAAACCCAGGTTGGGTGCAGGTTGAGACATTTTGCCCCCCATAAATCACAAGGGAGCCGGGGCTCCCTTTCCTGCCTTGCAATCGACAGGCAGCACTGCTGAGTCCTGTCATGCCTACAGGTCCTGTGATGAGTCCCCTTCCCTGCCATCTGCATGGAGTCATCTGGAGACCCGCAGCTCTCCCTGGAGACCCTCAGCTCTCCCCATTCGCAGTGTGCTCCTGGCCACCAGCCCTGCAGCAGTGGCGGTGATGCCCGTCTGCCTAAGAATTTGGACAATCAGCCCCTCAAGATGCTCTAATGATGTATCCCTGCTGCCTCCCCGGTCCGCTTGGCCCAGGCTGTGCCGCCTTGTTCTCCCTGTACCCATCACTGGCAGTCAGAAGCTTCAGCACACAGCTCCTGATGACTTTACTGGGGCTCACAGGCTGAATTTAACACTTCCTCATCTTATGAGATTTTTCTCTGATAATTGCCTCTGATATCCACCCTGGGACCACAGTAATCCGAATAGGCTGAGGGGCCACTTGGTAACCTTCTGGAGGCAGTATTTTGTGGAGCATAACCCCTACCACCACCATGTCTTGAGCCCTATGTGCATATCAAAGCTCTTTGCTATGCGTTTTGTCACTCGGTCCTCATGTCATGTTGTAAGGGACACATTTAGAGGACAAAATGCGCCCCAAACTTTTAGTAGTTTGGTCCATGTCCCATGGTGGTGTCTCAGCTGACTGATGGTGGTTCAGAAAGACAGCCCTGACTCCCTGTTCTCTGAGCAGAAGCTCACAGAGTCGAGATCTGGGCATTCCTCACATACGTGTGCTATCATGGACAGATGTGTTATCATGGACAGATACACTGTATGGGGTGTTTCCTGGAATGCACCCAAAATGGGGTCCAGCATGATCAAGACCTGGACCCTGCCAACTCATCTTCCACACAGAAACCAGGGTGACTGTTTTCTTCCAAAAAACTAATCTGACCATGTCACTCTCTTATTTTATTTATCTCTTTAACCATCACAACCGTCCTATGAGATGGATGTTAGGCTTTGACATGCAGGTGAGAAAGATAAGCCTGAAGACACCACCTTTACTAACTTGCCTCCAGCACTGTGCTGTTGTTCAGTCGCTAAGTCACATCCAACTCTTTGTGACCCCATGGACTGCAGCACAGCAGGCTTCCCTGTCCTTCAGTATCTCCCAGAGTTTGCTTAAATTCATGTCCATTGAGTTGATGATGCCATCCAAACACTCATCCTCTGTTGCCCCCTTCTCCTCCTGTCCTCAGTCTTTCACAGCATCAGGGTCTTTTCCAATAAGTTGGCTCCTCTCATCCTGTGGCCAAAGTATTGGAGCTTTAGGCTCAGTCCTTCCAATGAATTTCAGGGTTGATTTCCTTTAGGATTTACTTGTTTGATCTCCTTGCTGTCCAAGAGACTGTCAAGAGTCTCCTCCAACACCACAATTCAAAAGCATCAATTCTTTGGCACTCAGCCTTCTTTATGGTCCAACTCTCACATCCATACATGACTACTGGACAAACCATAGCTTTGACTAGACAGACTTTTGTTAGCAAAGTGATGTCTCTGCTTTTTAATATGCTGTCTAGGTCCATCATAGCTTTTCTTCCAAGGAGCAATTATGTTTTAATTTCATGGCTGCAGTCACTGTCTGCAGTGATTTTGGAGCCCAAGAAAATAAAATCTGTCACTGTTTCCATTGTTTCCCCATCTATTTGCCATGAAGTGATGGGACCAGTTGCCATGATCTTAGTGAGAAATCAGCTTTTGTTGTGTTAAGTCATCCAGTTTGTGACTTTGGTTTGCAGCTCTAGGAAACCAACAGAGGATCTTATTCTTAGAGTGGGGAGAATCTGGGTCATGCCTACAGGTGCTGTCTTCTCTCCTGGAGATTTTCAGTGCCCATCTGCATATGAAAGATTCCAAGAAGTCTCAAAGTCAGGAAACCTGTTCAACATTTTTAAATCTAGTATTTCCCAAACAAACTTGATCTTGGGATGCCTTTCTCACAAAACACCTTTTAGCTGGTGTGAAGCTGGGGCTCCAAGCAGCATACTTAGAGAAATACTATTAAATGTCAAACAGGTCTCCTTTCAGGCTACATGCAGGAAAAAATGCCTTCTTGATCAGACCTGCCTGTGCTTTTCCATCACTCCTGACAGCCCTTCACCACTCTCATCAGCAGTGGGAAAAAAAATAAAAAACCCTCAAGAAATTTAATTACCATAGAAATGGCTATGAAAATGCCATTCACGGTGAGCAATGAACAAGATGGTAATATTTTATATCAGACAGGGACCCACAGGCAAAAATAGCAAAGGCAGATGTGTGGGCTTGTGTTGTTTCATCCAGAGTGTAAAAAGACAAGAAGTCTGAGATCTGGAGGAATTTCCCCAAGGCAAACCTGGAAACTTCAATCACTACTCGGGGATGCTTTTGAGCATCTCGATCTCTGAGCCAAGAATGTCTTAGTGATAAACGCATGAGGCAGCCCAGCCAGGACTCCCTTTTGTTCAGACAAAGGTGAGAACGGCAGTTTCTCAGCTTCTTTGGCTGTAGATACCAAGGCCAAGGATGAGCCACACACTTTCTCAGTCTGCACAGAGCTGTCTCTCCCCCAGCCTCACTGTGCTGTAACATGGGGGGTGTTTTTAGAACAAGATCAAGTAATATGCCTGACATCGCTGCCCACACTCTTCCCTGCCTGCCTGGTTAACTTCCCTGACTCTTCAGTCAACTGCATCCACCTGCTCTACTCTCCTGAAGCACCCTGGGTGTCCTCTGATTGCTGCTGACACCACACTGTGACGTGCTCCGTGACGGACTGTGGGCTCCATCAGGAGGGGATGGTCACGGTCACCTCTGTGTCCTGAGCACCCAGCGCAGCATCTGACTGAGGGGACACCTTTGCTCTTCTTTGGAGGCCTTCTCACCCCCACTGCCACACCCTTGAGCATCCTCTCCCTGTAAGTGCCCCCCTGCCCCCCAGATCTGAAGGGAAGTGGTTGCAGAATCACCAGAACCCATGAGTGAGCACCTTTCCAGTGATCTGTACACAATGATAGGCTCAGTGTTGAGTTTCTACAGCAGCCTCACACTCTTGCAAACATTTCCATCCTGAGATGCGGCAAATAACTGTGTCAATTGGCACTGTTCAGTTAGTGTTCCAGCTGTCACATCTGTTTGGGACCTGGCTTGAAGTCGTGAAGAAGGTGACGGTTTTAATGATGGGTCTGTGTACTGCTCCAGGCTAAGGAGGCTCAGGGGCAGAGAGGTTTTCTTGCTGTGAGGATGTGCTGTGGAGCACAGTCTCTGCATGTGCCTTGTAGTGGCAAATCAGCAAAAAACAAGGTTATCTTCTTAACCAGCTCAGCTTCTCAGTTACATCCAGTCCCCAACCTCAGGCCTGTCCTTTACTGGAGCAGGTAGATTCTGGATAAGCTAGCTAAGGGACAAGACAATATAATATAAAGGCTCTGGGCTTTCCAAAGATCTTCCTTGTACTGAGCAATGCATATTCTTGTCAAATATTGAGCAGGATGATGGCAACATTAAAGAAGAGAAAACTGAGGCCCAGAGATGTATGGTCATTTGGCTGCATTCACAAACTGAAGACTTCTGACGTTAGGGTCAGTACTGTTTGGCCATTTACTTTAAGAGACACATGTAAAGGTCAAGTTGGATCAAAATTAGCTAGTATTTTGTTTTGTATTTACTGTGTTCCAGGAAGTATGGAGAAGGAAACGGCAACCCACTCCAGTGTTCTTGCCTGGAGAATTCCAGGGACAGGGGAGCCTCGTGGGCTGACGTCTATGGGGTCACACAGAGTCGGACACGACTGAAGTGACTTAGCAGCAGCAGCAGCAGCAGGAAGTATGTAAAGAGCTTTTGAGAATTATCTCAGTTAATTCTTCCATTAACTCTTTCAGGTATTGTTCTTTCCATTTTACAAATAAGGAAATGGACCATCCCTGGGCTTTCACTCCCCGGAGATGGAACTAGGTCTTCCCAGAGCATCAGGATGTCAGTAACCCCCAATGGGTGACTGATCCCTGTGGCAAAGTCTCACATCCTAGCCCCCGGCAGCCTGGCAGAGGCTGCTCTTGAGGGTGCACTGGCCTGGCTGGAACACAGATGAATCTGTGCAGCCATTGCCTGCTTTGTTCTCAGGAGTCAGTCTCCCTGCAATACTCTCTTTGAACTCAGCTGTCTCATTCCTGCTGCCCATCTGGCCATCAACCCAGCCCTTTCTTTTCAAAGAGAGCTTCCTGTCTGTGAGAAGTTGTCCAGCCTCTGAGGCCAGATTCCCCCCTCCTGCCACCGCCACCACCAGCTGTTACACCTGGCACCTGAGTAAATATGGCCTGTCTACTGGCCAATTCAAGACAGGTCAGAGCAGCCTGGAGGGAGACACATGTCCTGGGGCTCCTGGTCCCTGGTGATTTGTGCCGAGTGCTGAGGCTCTAAAGGTGATTTGGACCCTCTCTCCCCTGGGATTGGGTTGTGGGAGGTACCAGAGAGCCAGAGCAGGATCTCTCAGACAAACCTCCATTCAAATCCCAGGTACTGCTGCCCAGTATATGAAGACAGATGAGACTCTTAGATTCTCCCAGCCTCAGCCTCCCCATATGGAATCTGAGTTAACAGTATTACCCATTTCAAAGGATGGATGGGAGCATAAAAGGCACTTAGTGCACAGCTTAGCACATAATGAATACAGTTTTTATCAGCCATTAATGCTCTTCTGCATGGAGAGGCTCCTGGTTTGTGAGGAGATGGACAAGCACAGATAATCCCAGGGCAGCTAGCCCAGTGCTTTCAGGGAAGCAAGTGCTGGATGCAGTGGGAGCACTGGAGAAGGCGCCCCTAGAACTGCATGGACATCCAGAAGGGGCCATCTAGGGTAAGCCCTAAAGGGGGAAGAGCTCCCAGGAGGATGAAGGCATAAGGGCTTATGAAGGCATAAGGACTTATGAAGGTATAAGTCCCTCCCTCCAGCTGCTGACGTGTGGCTGTCTCATTTCCCCAGGCACTACAGGCAGGCCGTGACAAGTGTCCTGAAAGAGCCGAGGGGACACCGTGGGGCAGGGATGGGCAAGCAGAGCAGTTCCTTTTTGACTTCAATGATCAGGAAAGACTTCATGGGAGAAAGAAAATGTGTGATGGATTCAACAACAGGTGCTGTTTGAACACGTAGACAGAGGAACGCACAAACAGAATATGGCACTTGGGGAGGTGTGGGTGTGAGTGCATGGTGAGTACACTCTAGGGTGGGGTCCCTCCGGTGGAGTGTGAGACTGGCCATGGTGACTGCCTTTATTCATGTCCTGTTGGGCACAACCCCAGTCTTTGGATACTCTGCGCCCACAGCCCAGGGGCTACTGAGGAAGGGTCCTGGTGGGGGTTGCTGATCGCCTCTGATTGGCCAGCTCTGCAGCCCAAAGAAGAGGCCCTACAAGGCTTGGCTTCTGCTACGCTCTCTCTGGCATCGTGTTGCATTCCTACTGCTCACTTTCTGGCCCCTTTTTCTCCCCCATCACAAGGCCTTTCTTTCGCTCACTGGTTCATCACCCACATTTTCTCTTCTCAGTGCTCAGCCTCTGTCTTCACCCGGTTGCTCAGACCCCCACCCCAGGAGTTATCCTTGACGCTGCTCGTCCCCTCCCCTTCCCACCAACCCATCAGCAAGTCCTCTACCTCCAAAGGCAGCCCAAGTCTGAACTCCTCTCTCCCTTTCCTCTGCTGCAGCACTAGTCCGAGCTGTTCTCACCCGCTGCCTCAAAAACTGCAGTGATCTCTGAGCTGATCCACCAGCCGCCACTCTTATCCACTAATGTCTCTTTTCCTCACTGCTAACCAGAGTGTTCAGGGCCTTCCACTTGGAGTAAAATCCAAGCCCCCCACCCAGCCTGCAAGGTCCCGCATGGTCTTCGCTGCCTGGCCCATCTCCTGATCTCAGCTCCTACCCCCTCTCCTGCTTGCTTCACTTCAGCCACTTCAGCTTCCTTGTTATTTCTCATTTACTCCCAAGCATATGCCTGCCTCAGGGCCTTTGCACTTGCCATTGTCTCTGCCTGGAACACTTCCCTAAGGTACTCTCATGGTTCACTGCTTCCCTATAGTGAGGTACCCTCGTGGTCCCTACTCCCATGTCACCTCTTCAGAGATGCTTCCCATGGTCCCCTTAGCTAGAGCAGCCTCCCTATCCCTGTCTTTCCCATCATCCTGTTTTGTTGTCCCATAACCCTTATCAGTCTGAAAGACTCTCAAGTGCTTGTCCACGTGTGTGTTGTCTGTTTCCCTGCCTGTGAGGTCACGGGGACAGAGCACCAGGCCTGTCCTGTTGGTTGCTGGATGCAGCGCCTGGCATGGAGCAGGCTTCATAGCGGGAGGACAGTAAATAAGGGTTGAGTGATGGATGGATGGATGCAGGAGCCTGAGGCCTGGGTACCTGGGGCTGAACTCGAGGAAGGAGGGTGGGTCCTGGGCAGCTAGGACTTGGGCTGGGACATCCTTTTCCTGTTAGCTCCATACCACTGGGACTCAGACCTTCCAGTCTCCCAGGCAGCAGGGACTGTGGAAAAGAATATAGATTAAGTCCAGGCATTTTCTTTTTTGTTTTTTAATCTTTTATTATAGAAACTTACAACATCTGCAAAAGTAGAGAGGAAGATATAATCCATACCCGTGAAGATGACACTTGCTCTGCCTAAAGTTGGTAAAATGCCATGTCACTGGATATTGTTTTCATTTAGGTTGCATGACTGTCCTGCCAAGGTGATTTTATTATTACTAAAGCTACAAAACTTCATTTTGAGAAGAAAATAACACATAGCAGCTTTGCTCCACATACTGAAAACTTTGGTACATTGAGATCTCAACCAACAGCTCTTTGCAATGACAGTCAGCTCCTTGGGTGCCCCAGCCCCCAGCTTCACACCAGGTGCCAGCATTGCCCTTGTCCTACTGCCCACAGAGGCTGCCCAGCACGAGGACTCACCTGCTTCTGGGGAAGGATCTGGCATCAGTCTGGATCCCCCAGCTCTGGGCTCTGGGCTCCAGTCCTGCCCAAGCCAAGACCAGCTCTCTGGCCAGGTTTCCCACTAAATGTTGTGGGAAGCTATGGTTAGATAGCATCACCAACTCAATGGACACGAATCTGAGCAAACTCCAGGAAATAGTGAAGGACAGGGGAGCCTGGAGTGCTGTAGTCCATGGGGTCACAAAGAGTTGAACATGATTTAGCAATCTGGGAAGATCCTCACTGGAGGCCAAATCTTAATCCATCAGTCTTTGTTTGCAAATGTTAGTGAGCAGGAGAGTTGCCAGAGAGCTCAATAAAAATCCAGAGTCCTGGGCCCCCCATCCCAGAGGTTCCATGTCAGTATACAAGGGGTAAGGCCCCAGAATCTGCATTTTAGTAAACCAGCCTCAGTGCTTTTGAAGCAGGGATCCTCAGACCATATTTGAGAGACACTGCTGCTGCTGTGCTGAGAGGTCAAGTGTGGTGGTTAAAAGGCAGGGTTATTTGTTGTAAATCCTCAGCTTGAATCTTGGCTTACTATATACTTAGAGTTTTCTGAACTTTAGTTTTTTCCTTTTTCAATGGCGATAAAAATAATACTTACATCCTATGGTTCCTATGGGTTGTGTATGATAATACTTGAGAGCTCAGCACAGTGCCAGGAACATTGTAAGGGCTTAGTTCACGTTGGCTGCTGTTATTTATACTGTTATTTCCCACCAATTCTCAATGCACAGCTGCTTGCTCCCCCAACACACATCTTTTCCAAGAATACCATCAGCTGGATTTCTGGGTTAAACAAAAAGCCCCGATTTGAGGCATTTACCGATTCCTGTGGTGTAAATACTCCTGCCACGGCCAACTTAAGTTCCTAGTGTGAAGACATTGACCACGGAATTGGGAGGAAGAGGGCATAACTGGCTGGTATGTGCTGGGATGAACTGGCTCCCGGCGCTGGCGCTAAGTCTGTCTTTACTGTGAGATCCCAAGTACATTGTCCTGGCCTCAGCTGGAGCTGGTAAGTGCAAAGGGCTATGAGCAGAGTCTGTTGTAATTGCTACCTTCTGCTGCAAGGGGCAGCTGTTTTTTTTTTGCAGTTTCGCAATCTGTGTATACTCATAGCTAATGCAGGAAGTGGGAATTGTAGCCTCAAATTATTGTCACTGGGAACCCAGAGCAGACCTGATGTTCAAAGGGCAGAGATGGCTCCAACATGCTAATATTTACCATTTGCCGTGGACCGCATGAAGGGGTGTGAGGCCTCTGAAGCCGCTGCTCTCTCCTTTGCTGGTTCTGGTTTTGTTTTGATCACTGAGAAAAGCAGGCTTATGTTGTGAAACTAGTGTGGGTCTTGGAGCCAGATGGTCTGGGATCAAATTCCAGTTTTGTCACGTAGCAAATGTGTGAGCTTGGGCCAGTTAGCCAACCTCTCAAGTGCTCAGTCTGTTCCTCTGTAAAGTGGGCATATTCATGAATCCATTGCAGACTGTCCTGGGAATTAGCTGTGACATATGTCGTGTGCAGGTCCTACCTGCAGAGAAGAGCAGCTATTTATGGCTAGTTATGGCTATTCCTGGGAGGAAGGTGCAGTCCAAATGGCCTTTCTGGAGCTGTTCTTTATCTAGGAATTTAGACGCTAGCTGAGAACTCATCCTCATTTGTATGGATGAGAAGGATAGATAGTTTCCATAATAGCAAGTTTCAAATGTTTCATTCTCTCCTCAGAATGAGCTTTTCTACATGAAGAAGTATTAGTTCCTTTCCTATTAATCCATCATGTGAATAAAGCTGACTGGACTTTCTTTATTTGCCAAATTAGGAGCTGTCTTTGGGATGCTTATATAAAATATAAGGTAAATGGTTACATGCCACTTAGAGGCCTGGCCATGAAGTATAAAAGACTCAAAGATGGTGGAGCCGCACAGTGGAAGGAGCCCGATTTTCCTCTTGAGGACGCAATGCAAGAGAGCACTGTTTAGGAATATCCACTGTGGATTTTCTGTGAGTGAGAAATAGGCCTTTTCTGAGTTAAGCCATTGAGAGTGGACATATTCTGTTACAGCAACTAGCATTAGCCAACTCTGACTAATAGCATTTGTATAAGCAAAACAGACTCTGAGAAACCTGAGAAACACTCAAAGAGGTGGTCAGTTAGGGTCCAGGCAGCTGAACTGAGGTCTGAGAAGAGCTTTCATGTTACTGCATCATCTTAGACATGTAGCAGCAGTAAGAGATCTGGAAGAGGAAATAACTGGTGTATTCAAATAGGAACCCTAACGTGAAAGGCACAGGGTAGAATCCAATGAATGTTTTCTCCCTCACCAGGCAGGTCAGTTCAGTTCAGTTCAGTCGCTCAGTCATGTCTGACTCTTTGCAACCCCATGAATCGCAGCACGCCAGGCCTCCCTGTCCATCACCAACTCCTGGAATTGACTCAAACTCACGTCCATCGAGTCGGTGATGCCATCCAGCCATCTCATCCTCTGTCATCCCCTTTTCCTCCTGCCCCCAATCCCTCCTAGCATCAGAGTCTTTTCCAATGAGTCAACTCTTCGCATGCGATGGCCAAAGTACTGGAGTTTCAGCTTTAGCATCATTCCTTCCAAAGAACACCCAGGACTGATCTCCTTTAGAATGGACTGGTTGGATCTCCTTGCAGTCTAAGGGACTCTTAAGGGTCTTCTCCAATACCACAATTCAAAAGCATCAATTCTTCGGTGCTCAGCTTTCTTCACAGTCTAACTCTCACATCCATACATGACCCCTGGAAAAAACCATAGCCTTGACTAGACGGATCTTTGTTGGCAAAGTAATGTCTCTGCTTTTCAATATGCTATCTAGGTTGGTCATAACTTTCCTTCCAAGGAGTAAGTGTCTTTTAATTTCATGGCCGCAATCACCATCTGCAGTGATTTTGAAGCCCCAAAAAATAAAGTCTGACACTGTTTCCACTGTTTCCCCATCTATTTCCCATGAAGTGATGGGACCAGATGCCATGATCTTAGTTTCCTGAATGTTGAGCTTGAAGCCAACTTTTTCACTCTCCTCTTTCACTTTCATTAAGAGGCTTTTTAGTTCCTCTTCACTTTCTGCCATAAGGGTGGTATCATCTGCATATCTGAGGTTATTGATATTTCTTCTGGCAATCTTGATTCCAGCTTGTGCTTCTTCCAGCCCAGCGTTTCTCATGATGTACTCTGCATAGAAGTTAAATAAGCAGGGTGACAATATACAGCCTTGATGTACTCCTTTTCCTGTTTGGACCCAGTCTGTTGTTCCATGTCCAGTTCTAACTGTTGCTTCCTGACCTGCATATAGGTTTCTCAGTTAGTTTAGAACAAAACACAAAAGGCCTTTTCGTCATCCTGAGTCCTCTCCTGCTCTTCAGCCCGAGGGGAATTAGGGTGGCAGACATGAGGCTTGCATGAAGCTGATGATATTCAGCTCTGGTAGATTATGTGTGTCCCCAGCCCATGGGAGAAGTGCAACCCACCCCAGGTCAGCGTCCAAGGTTCCTGTGGCCTCCTGTGTGGGTGTAAACTAACAGTAGGTGGGTTCTCAGGAATGCCCTGTGGACTGCTGTTTTCATGCAGTTTGGAGCAAAGGAGGAAATCTTCAGTACTAAAGGACACTGGAAAGAGTGTCCCAGAGAAGCAAAGTTGCCAGCATCTCCTTCCTCTCAGCAGTCCTCTTCATTCACTTCAACTGGTTCTCTCCCTATAGACCCAGGGATGTATAGACAACAAACGGAGCCTGCTTCCAAATTGATATCAACCCTGTAGAGCTCTTCCCAGCATGTTAAAATCTGTCCATCCTTTTGTGACCTTTCCTCATTGCCTGGCCTGTATTCTTCAGTTACCTGGAGTTGGTGCCTCAGGATTGCGGTTGTCTCTGGACCTTCCTTCTCTACAGTTTATTCAGGGCCAAGTCCTGGTGGTTCCCCCTTTACAGACTTTTCCTCCTGGATCCCTCTTCCTAACTTTCACTCCTGCCCCCTCCATGGGCCCCGGGCTTTCTCACCTGTGCTGTTGCAACCACCTCCTTACTCCCCCCCTGCTCCCAGCATCCCCTCCCGCCTCTTCCCACCAGGCGTCCTGCAGGTTGTACTTTTCACAGTGCTCTCAGCTCCTCACAAGTCTACTTGAAAACTTTCCACGTCTTTCTTGGCCGTGACCCTGAATTGTCGATTTTCTGATGGAATCAGAGCATCCTTTGTTCCAAAGTTTTTTGTTTTTTTTTTTTTTTTTTTATTCCATGGGATTGTAGAAAACATCTCCCACCAGGCACACCCTACTGTTTTTGTGAAAATTATAGGCTGCAAATAACTGCTTAAGTCAACTGCCAGATGAGGTACTCTCTTCAGAGGGAAAATTCCAGCTGTTGAACAAGTTTATGGCTTTATTTTTGGAGCAAAGAGTTCATCAAGTGAAGAAGAGAATTTTCCAGGTGCCCCAGCTCCATTCTTACTGTAAAGCACATGTGTTTGACTGGGCTACTTCTTTCAAGGACAAATTTATGACTCCAGTACATAGCCACCCCCTCGTTGTGCGCCTTCTGCAGCCTTAACAGTAGACGCTTTGGAGAACACACAGACAGAAACAAAGACTTAGAGAGGGCCTAAAGAAGAGACTCGGAGAAGGCGATGGCACCCCACTCCAGTGCTCTTGCCTGGAAAATCCCACGGATGCAGGAGCCTGGTGGGCTGCAGCCTATGGGGTCGCTAAGAGTCGGACACGACTGAGCGACTTCACTTTCACTTTTCACTTTCATGCATTGGAGAAGGAAATGACAACCGACTCCAGTGTTCTTGCCTGGAGAATCCCAGGGACAGGGGAGCCTGGTGGGCTGCTGTCTATGGGGTCGCACAGAGTCGGACACAACTGAAGCGACTTAGCAGCAGCAGCAGCAGCAAAGAAGAGACTAGCCACCTCCCATCCTAGCTCACTCCTCCTGAAATTTGAGAGCTCCCTGCCTCAGGCTCTGAGTTGATACTTTGTCCTGAAGGTAATATCTAGCCTCAGCCAATTTGTTCCCCGAATCTAAACAGTTTCAGATGAGACCCACCTAAGACCAGCTTCCTCCCCATGCACTCTTGCAGGGAGAAGAGGGTACCCAGAAGAAGTTGGCCAAGATCTGTGATCAATCCATGCTAGCCTCTCAGGTGGCCTGCCTTTCCACAAAGCATCCTGGACACAACCCAGGAAGTGTGTGCAGCTGTCCTCTCCCCCAGACCTCACTTCCTTCAAATGCCCCTGTGCCTCACCCCTGTGTCTTATAGATGGATGGACCATCCTCAGCGGCCACCATGCAGGGAAGCCCCATATTCTAGAACTTACCCATTGTCAGGCAACTCCCTCAAAACTCATCCATTCTGTGTTCTCCTCTCCCTAAATCCTACAATTAGCTGGTTGGATAAACTAATTTACATTTTGGGTTTAGTGAACTGTAATCACTCAGTGTTAACCTCATACCTTGTTACTCAAAATGTGGCCACAGACCAGCAGCAGCTGCCCCGAGAGCCTGTTAGACATGCAGAAGCTCAGGCTCACCCCAGACCTTCTGAATCAGACTCTCCAGTTTAACAAGATACCCTAACACACATGAAAGTCTGAGAAGCAGTGAGACTTAACAGATATTTTTCCCCTTTTCAGCGGATTACATTCAATGTGAGACATTTCATGTTAGTGATGCCAGTGGTTTGGCATTTTCACACACTTTTACTAAGCCTTTTCACCAATGTGAGCTTCTGTGGTTATCAGAGGAGCTGGACTATGCGTTTCTGGAGGCTCCAGGGACCTGGGAGATTTCTCCTGGCACCCGCCTTTAGGCCTGGCATGTGACCCCAGTTTAATTAGTAGGTGAACAAATGAATAAATTAACGGACCCCTGAGGGAGTAGACAGCAGACATTCTTTCCATTTTGCACATGAGGAAACTAAGGCTTAAATAGGTTGAGACTTGCTCGAGTTTAGTTCATGAGAACTGAAATTCCATCACTGACTTCTAACTTCCCGTCTCCAAGTGATGGAGACTTTCTGATGTCTGTTTCAGGGAGGTTTGTGTGGTCCTCACTCCCCCTGCCCCCACACCCCTTTCCTTGTCATAGCTGTGTAGTCTTTTGTTACTCAAAATGTACCTTCCTGCTCTGGGGCTGGGTGGGTGGAGAATACTGCGGCACTCTGCATAGTCCACCTGAGCCCCCATCCTGGCAGGCTGCCGCAGACCTGTGGGCACAGGGTTCTCCCCTCGGCACCCAGGTGGCCAGCTGTGGGAAACCATGCCGGAAGCAGTTCTAGGAATAGGAACTCCGGCTGCTCATCTCCCTCACTCCTCCAGGGAGGAGTACAGACAAGGCTTATTGAGAATGACTTCTCAGTTGTGAAGCTGTGAAGCTGGAATCATCTACCCTGGAACACCCCTTCCCTTTGAGGGTACTGGGCTCTGGCTATCCTTGTGGAGCAGGTCAGGTGTGACCTGGTGCACAGAGGCACATATTCACTTGCTTACAGGGCCCTTGGAGAGAGAGCAGAGTAAGTAATCAGGCAGAAGTCAGAAAACCCAGGGCCACAGGAATGCACTGAGCTTCCCATGGGGAATTACTGCAAAGGGTAGAAGCAGATGAGGGCTTTGCCTTTCCGCTGATTCCTCCAGCCCCCGTCCTTGACCTTACGAAAGGGGTACATGGGCAAGGAGGCGGCCAGGAGGATAGACATCAACTTTCATAATTTCCCTCACCTCGTACTTCCTGTAGGCACTCCAGCTCATCCGCAGCTGGAAGCCTGCCTTGATCTCAGGCTTGAAATGCAGACCAACCCCTATGGGGCTGGCTATCATCATCTTGCACACAGGGTAGCTTAGGTGCCCTGGCTGCCCAAGGCACCGAGGAAAGTTAAAAACACTAGTGAGAGTTGACACTCTTTTTTCCCCCCTCAATTTCTTTCTTTCTTTTAAAAATAGTTGTATTTATTTTTATTTTTGGCTGTGCTGGGTCTTTGTTGCTGCATGGACTTTTCTCTAGTTGTGGTGAGTGGGGGCTTCTTTCTAGTTGCAGTGCATGGGCTACTCATTGTGGTGGCTGCTCTTGTTGCAGAGCACAGCTCTCAGGGGTGCTGACTTCAGCAGTTACAGCACACGAGCTCAGTAGTTGCAGTCCCTGGGCTCTAGAGCACAGGCTCAACCGTTATGGTGCACAGGCTTAGTTGCTCTTTCGCATGTGGGATCTTCCTGGCCCAGGGTTTGAACCTGTGTCTCCTGCATTGGCAGGCAGATTCTTTACCACTGAGCCACCAGGGAAGCCCCTGTTTCTATTAATTTATTTTTGGCTGTGCTGGGTATTGCTTTGTGCATGGATTTTTTCTAATTGTGGTGAGCAGGGGCTACTCCTCATTGTGGTGCACAGGCTTCTCATTGCAGTGTCTTCTCTTGTTGCGAAGCACAGGCTCTAGGTACGTGGGCTTAGTTGCTTGACAGCATGTAGAATGTTCCTGGACCAGGGGTCAAACCCGTATCCCCTGCATTAATAGGGAGATTCTTAACCAGTGTACCCTCAGGGAGGTCCAAGAGTTGGCACTCTGTGAACACTTCCTACCCCGGCACCTGGCATCAGGTCATCAGATCCCCACCACAGGCCAAAGAGATAGGAAGGCCCTCTGATTATCCCCATTTTTAAGATGAAGCAAAAGAAGCACAAAACGGTGATGTGATTGCCCAAGGTCACACACTGGTGGGTAGAAGACCCCTGTAACCACGTCTGGGGTTAGTGAGTTAGGTGAAGACAGCATGGCTTGGGGAAGGAGGGGTCCTTGCAGCCCTGGACACTATCAAGGTGACCTGCAGACTACACTCTGCCCAGTGCTCTGGGCTCAGGCCTGGGGTGTGTGTGTCGGGGCCAGGGGATGACACTGGAGAAATGATGCTGAGGGGCAGGGCAAAGGGTCTGAGCTTCCCCACAAGCAAAGGGAACCCTTCAAGGAGTATGGGAATCTGACCCATGTTGCAGGAAGGTAAAGGGATGGCATCATGGCAGCCCAACTGAAGAAGCAGAAGATTGGAGGCCAGAGGCTCGGGGCAGACAAGAGGAGGTAAGGGATGGACTGGGGCAGAGAGAGTGGGGCAGGGTAGACAGACCACATCTGAAAGAAATAGCAGAGGTGCAGTTAATAGAATGTGCCTACTGGTCCAGTGTTTGAAATGGTTCCTCTTCTGGGCTGGGCTTTTAGCCCAGAATGGGCATTTCTCTGTCTTGTCTCTCTGTGAATGTGGGAGTCAGTATGACAGGGATGAATTAGGTCGGGTTTGTGTTCAGGTTCATGGAGTGTGCCCAGGGGTCCCCACCCCAGCCAGAGTGGCACAGCTCTTCCCAAAAGCCTACCGTGTGGTGAGTGACTGATGGCTCCCATTGGCTTTGGTGACCTTTTCACCCCCACCTTCCCACTCCTCCCAGCTCTCCCCTCCCCCCTACCACTTGGCTGAGCCACCACCCCTTCATGGACTGACACAGACACTGCACCGGAGCTGCTGAATGGGCTGCTGCCCAGGAGGGTGTCAGGAAGCTGTGGCTGGCGGAGGTGACTTCACCTCTCAGGACTCTCTCAAGAGCTCCAGGGGAAGTATGAAAGGTTTGGATATGAGAGAGTTGGCATACAAATGCACTTGTAGGAAAAAGCAAATTTCTTAAATTACTAATCCATCCGTTCTGTGCTAATACCTCCTGAAAGAAAACTTTCAACTTGGATAACACTGCCTTTTCTTGCTTGGAATCAATCATACCTGTAATTAGGAAACTGTGCCCCATTGAAGCCATGGCCCTGGGTTACAGAGCTGACTTGACCAGGGCATAGCTTTGCGCCCTTGTCCTTGTGCAATCCCGTTTCCCTGGGCTGCATGACTCCTTCTTTGTGTCTCCTGGCATTTACTTGGTTCTCATAGATGCCTGTCAAGATTTATTCTTTAATTCCTAGCACTGTTAACTGTGCCAGTCTCCCAGAGTCTGTTCTCCAAGGCTTTGTGGTAGACATAGCTTGGGCCCCTTGTCACCAAGTGGCCTGTTTCCACTTTGAAACACAATTCTCAGTGCTGAGAAGACATTTTGACCAAACTGTCCTCCTTTCCTTAAGGTAGAGGCTGTTTCCTACAGGGAAAAGTCACCTTCAGTCTTCGCTAGCCCCCTACTCCAGGGCATCCCTCAGGATCCTCCTCAGGGAGGATCAGTGCAGGACCGAGCACATTCACTGAGAAAACTCAGGAGAGCTGCTCAAGCCCCCACCATGCACATGGTTGGTGCATTGACATAGACAGCTGAGGTTTTGATGAGCACCTTTATATGGGCCTGCGAGTAGGTGGTGGGCTGGGTTTCAAAGAAAGTGAGCTTATTGCTGACCTAAGCACTCAGCAGAATCTCCTGAGCAGCCACAGAAAAGGGAAACTGTTCAGTCATGTCTGACCCTTTGCTACCCAATGGACTGTAGCCCACCAGGCTCCTCTGTCTATGGGATTCTCCAGGAAAGAATACTAGAGTGGATAGCCATTCACTTCTCCAGTGGATCTTCCTGATCCAGGGATTCAACCCAGGTCTCTCGCATTGCACACAGATTCTTTACCATCTGAGCCACCAGGGTAAGATGAAATTCCCCACAGGGACCACTCTCTGATCTCACTGGTTATCATGTCTTTACACCCTAGTGTGAATGAGTCTGATGCTGTCTGAGGAGTAGAGTGTAAACCTCTCTTATGGTACATACTATGTCACTTCAGTCATGTTTAACTCTTTGTGACCCTATGGACCATAACACTCCAGGTTCCTCTATCCATCAGATTTTCCAGGTAAGAATAATGGAATGGGTTGCCATACCCTCCTCCAGGGTAAGAATACTGGAATGGGTTGCCATACCCTCCTCCAGGGGATCTTCCTGACCCAGGGATCGAATCCATGTCTCTTCTGTCTCTTGCATTGGCAGGCAGGTTCTTTATCATTAGCGCCATCTGGGAAGATGGTTGGCTTTGCTTTCTCTTCAAGAGGTTTCAGGCATCTGTGAGAGGAACCTTGTCCAGCTAAGAGTCTTTCCTGATATTGTGATAAAAAGGCAGTCCCTGAATTTATCTATATCAAAGGTTAATAAGGGATAGACCCATGGGTCTGAAACCTTAAGTTACAAGTGTGGGATCTGGGTTGTGGGAAACTCCAGACTAGGAGGAGTGGCCTTTGTGACCATTTACCCCAAGCTGCTGCCAGCATGACAGCCCCTCAGTAGCAGTGTTGCTCAGCCTATTTAGATATTCTCCCCATAACTGCTGCTGCTGCTAAGTCGCTTCAGTTGTGTCCGACTCTGCGTGACCCCATAGATGGCAGCCCACGAGGCTCCCCCGTCCCTGGGATTCTCCAGGCAAGAACACTGGAGTAGGTTGCCATTTCCTTCTCCAATGCATGAAAGTGAAAAGTGAAAGTGAAGTCGCTCAGTCGTGTCCGACTCGTAGCGACCCCATGGACTGCAGCCTACGAGGCTCCTGCATCCATGGGATTTTCCAGGCAAGAGTACTGGCGTGGGGTGCCATTGAAATTTGAGTATCACAGATACATCATAAATCTGTTTGTGTACTATGACCTTTTGGAGGGCCACAGCCATTGCAGTAGCTAAGACTTCCTGTTCCCCAAGAACCGATTTTGTTCTGTTGGTGAGTATCCCTCTCACTGAGAAAGCTTGTTCTCTATCCTGTCCCTGAGCAGTAGCTATGCAACTTCTGTTTGGATGTCACAAGCGTCAGGCAGCTCACTACCTACCTCCTTCTCAGGGTAGCCTTGGAATACTACTTGGCAAGAGAGAACTCTTGATACACACAACTTGAATGACTCTCTGGAGAATTATGCCAGGTGAAAAAAGCCAGTCCCAAAAGGTTACACACTGTATGATATCATTTATATTATGTTTTGGAAATGATAAAATGGAAACCAGATTAGTAGTTGCCAACGGTGAGGTGTGATTCTAAAAGGGCAAAGAGAGGGATGCTATGGCTTTGGGACTGTGCAGTACCTACACATGTAATAAAACTGTATTGAGCTGAACACACACACAAAAGTACAAGTTAAACTAGGGAAAATCTGACAACAATCAGTAGATTGTATGATTGTTGGTATCCTGGTTGTGATTCTTTTAAATTTTTATTGGGGTATAGTTGTTTCAGTGTTGTGTTAGTTTCTACTATTTAGCAAAGTGAATCAGCCACACATATACACATATCCCCTCTTTTCTGGTTCTGATATTGTGCTATAGTTTATGAGATGTTAGCATTGAGGGAAATAGGATGAAGGCACAGAGAATCCCTCTGTATTTCTTAAAAATTGCATGTAAATTTACAATTGTTTCAATATACAATGTTTGATTTAAAAAAATAATTAACTTTGAAAATAGAAATGAAACAAATTAAAGAGCCTATGTTTTCATTTTATAAATCTAGGATTTGTTTTTCTCCCTGGAATTTTCTCAGAGCCCATATCAACTGTCAAATCAGTCTGATGGACTTAAAAGACGTGTAAATGAGCCCACATATAAGTGAGCCACTCCTGTACCAGAGGCAGCAGAAGTGTGCATCCCAGTGCTCTGGGGGTGGGGGTGTTTGCTGGTGGGTTGGGGGAGCTGTTCAGGCATGTAGGAGAAGCAGGAAGAATGAAAACCTGGCTTCCCTCCCTGCCCATGAAGCCCCAAGGGGAGAGATGAAGGGAGGTGATGGGGGACAGGAAAGGATGCTCCCATGTCCCCCTGGGAATTGACCTTCAAAGGACCAACAGGAGAAAGAGGGGAAGGCGTTCAAGCTGCTACACGTAGAAGGAGCCAGGCAGAAGTTAGCAGCCCTCAGAGCTTTCAGTCTGGGAACTGCCTGGACCTGCTCAGGAATGTGGGAGGGGGTTGGGCAGCCTGGAGCTGTTTCTGTGGCTTGCACCCACCCTGCCCCTCCCCTCCTCACAAGGCCAGGACACGCACCATTTCTGCAGCAACTTGGAGCTCAGGGGTGAGGAGGCTCTGTCTAGCCCAAAGCAGAGAGGGCTCCGGCCCATCCAGAAAGGAACCAAATTCTAAAGGGGCTCATAGATCTGTTAGATCAACAGTCCCCTCCTCCCCAAATCATTTGTTTTGAAAACTGCATGTAATCCATTTCATTCTTAAAGCTGGCTGAGCTTGCAAAATGCAGTAGCCCAACGTCACTGCAGCCCCTGCTTATTTTAGTAGCTGAGCTCCTTGATATGAGGTGGGGTCTTTCCCCAGTATCCCCACCCCAGGTGGATCCAGGTGACTCAGACTAATTTCTTAAGTCCAGAGTGGACTGAAGTGGACAGCTGCCTGGACACATGCACGGAAGGGGTTAGCATTGCCCACATGCCCTTCTGTTGCCAGAACACAGCCGAGTTGCTTTTTAAGCATCTGAAAGCCTTGGCTGATGTGGAATCACTGCCCAGGCCCTCTGTGAAAGGAGGATATGGATTTGGTGATGGGTCCAGGCCCTGTACTGAGTACCTCATAGACACACACACAGCCCCACTCAAATGTGGGTCCTCCGCCCCACTTCAGATGAGGCTCACAGAGATGAAGGAGCTTGCCCAGGTCCCAGCACTGGCCATGTTCACCCTGAAACCCAGGTGTGCCCAATTCCAGAGTCGAGCTCTACACCACCTGGCTGTCTAATTTCTGTCTACAGGTCACACTCCCCACGGCCTCTTCATGCCCCTCTCTCTACCCCAGTGAGGCAAGGAAGGTGGCGATTATATCCCCTTAGTAGAGAGGAGCCCAGATCCAGAGGGGCGGCATGTGCTGAGAACCCCACAGTTGGCCGCAGAACTGTCCCCAATGCTGAACTTCACTGTCCTTCCAGCTAAACCATGAGGCTCCTCCTGTGACCTGAGAGACTTATGTGACTGTCACTTATACACATTTACAAAGGAGGAAGGCGGCTGTAATGGGAATCAGTGTTCTGTGACGCCGGTATTTCCTCTTGCTGGTACTTAGTGACAGTAGGTTCCTCAGATGGTTTGATGCCCAGAGGAAGTTTCACAACACCTTTGGTACAGGCGTCCATCTGCCCTTGCACAACCCAGCTTCGGCACCATCTTGGTGGATCCTGCTTGCCTGATTGCCCCACAATCCATTGCACAGAGATGCCAGGGTGGGGCAAGAAGGGAAAAGAGGAAAACCGCCCTAGGAATCACTAGACTCATGCCAACAAAAGTGAGGAGTGGAAGGAATTGCCTGGTGGTCCAGTGCTTAGGAATCTGCATGCCAATGCAGGGGACATGGGTTTGATCCCTGGTCTAGGACGATTCCACATGCCTCAGAGCAACTCAGCTGGTGAGCTGCAACTTCTGAAGCCCGTGCGCCCAGAGCCTGTGCTCTGCAGCAAGAGAAGCCACCGCAATGAGGAGCCTGCACGCCACAATGAAGAGTGGCCTCTATTTGCTGCAACTGGAGAAAGCCTGCAAAAAAGCAACAAAGACAGCACAACCAAAAACAAATTAATTAATAAATAAAGTGTTTTTTTTTTTTTTTCTAAAATGGGGAGTGAAGCAGGGGGTATAGGTATGGAACAAGGCTGCTTTGTTTTCCTGGAGGTGGGAGAAGTGGACACCTCCAGTTGGAATCAGAAGGCCTGGGTTCTGGCTCCACCTCTGACCCTGACCCACATCCTTTTCACATTCTTGAGCATATTGGGGTACAAATGCCACCCTGATGAAGGGGTGCTCTTAGGAGCAGGTAGTAGAGGGGGACCTGGCCAGAAGGTTCTGAGCTCCAGTTCCCATTTCAGCCAGCTCCATCTGATTCAATTCACCTCTGTCTGATTATACAAGGGGGCCCAACCTAAGATTATTCTCCAGAGGATTCCACAACTAAAGCTGGTTGAAAGTTCCCAGCTAGATGGTCTGAGAACTGCACAATAGCAGCAGACCTCTGCTCTCCAAAACCGAGTGTAAGAGCCAGGAGAAATAAGAAGTAGGGATAATTCCTGCAGGAGGAGGAGACTCGTCAAGGGAGTGTGGGTCAGAGAAAGGGAGAAGAGGTGGAAAAGAACCGTGTGTCCACAGAGGCTGCTGACAGCTTTGCTCACTGACTGGACTGATGCCAAAGCTCTGGGATGATTACCTGGACTCAGCCCAAGGAAGATGTAGCTGTGATGCCCTGGAATTCCTCTCTGATTATTATAATAAGATGTGCTCTGGTGATGGCATGTTGCTGAAAACCAGAAAGGACCAGCAGGGAGGGCCTGCAGCCCAGGTGTGTGGGGCTTCTCCCAGCCTGGGCAGAGTTCAGTCTTCATCCTACAGGTTCCAGGTACCACGCTGGAGGGAAGTGGTACTGTGTGGTTTTGCCTTGGTTGTGAACAATTTCAGAAGACCCAGAGCAGAGCAAAAGTTGAAAATCAATTCTCCTCTCTTCCGAATCTCTGTGTGAGCATGTTAATTGAGCGGGCAGGGGTCAGGAGTCTGTATTTCTCTTTTAACTTTCTAACATTTCTCATTCACGTTTGCTTGACTTGAAGACAGCACTGTGTCGGGCTGTCTGTTGCCCCAGCCACCTGAAGTTCCATGCTGCCTGTCCCCAAGCTTCTCATGCTGTTAATAGCAGTTGGTACCTTCTGGGCAGTTTGACCTTGTCAACCAGCTGTCTGAGGAATCCATCAGTGGTGTGTGAGCCCCGAGGGAATTTTATTTCCTTCCTCTTTCCAGGCACTGGGTTGCTCCTCCACATCATTCATTACGGCAGGCAGTCAGGAACATGGCGTGGATTTGCATCGCCGTGTCATTTACAAGGACATGTGGTCTTGGACCTTGGGCGAGTTACTTGTTTCTTCAGAGACTCAGTTCTGTCCCCTGGAGAGATACATTGAAGTTTATGGACTCTGCTTGGGAGAGGCCACAGGAGCCCAGAGCCTGAGCCCCATCGTGGCTCAGCCGAGGGCAAGGCTGGCATTCTAGGGCACCTTGCGAGATCCTCGACTGTCAGGACAATGATGGGGGCTCACTGCTGTTATCCAAGTGTGAGTGATTATTACAGGTCCTGCATCTCTCCACCGGCTGCCCATGCCACAGGGGTCACCCCAGACAGGGCCTGATGTCTAAAGTGCCCCCTTTGGTCACTACACAATATCTGCTTTTCTTCCAAGAAGCCTGCATGGCTGGGTATCTTCTGGCTGATGAAGCGGCCAGCCCTGTGGGCTCGACCTGAGGGTTCAGAGTTTCTTGATTCACAGGCTCCTTGAAGGCTTCTGTTGTCATGGTCTGGCTCCCCCCAAACTTTCCCTTTGCCCTATGTTTCTTTACCCATTATGCCAAAAGGTTTGATGACAAAGCCCAGCAATGCTTTTTCACTGGCCAGTCAATTGGCTATGCTTTCAGCTTCTGTAAATTTGCAAAAATCCCTCTTCAATAGGTCCTGTTGGGTCTGGAGTCATTTTGACTGGTAGCAAATGGGAAAGACATACTATCAGAGAAAGAAGAGAATGAACGAGGGGGACAGCTCTAGGGGGTGCCAGGGGCCCCCAAGCAACACCCACTCCCTTATGATCCTCCCCTCTGCTTTTTTTAACTTAAAAAATGGCATAAATTACAATATAACAACCGTAACAAAAATGTTGCTTTAATCACTCCTAATCCCATCAGTCAGGCAAATCAACTGGTTTTAATTTTCGCTTCCAGAGTTTGTCTGTAAGCAGACGTTTTTCTAAACAGATGTAATTGGAACACGGTTTTGCATTCTGTGTTCCCCCTTCTCTGCTAAGCCTGGCCTCACATTGCTACAATCTTCCTAGGTATCGTTTCTAATGGTGCACTTCATTGTGGCCTCTGGAATTCACTTACCACCCCCGTAAATAGCTATCACATCATTACTTATAAGAGCTAAAATTAGCTGGGAAACAAGTATCTGGGTTATTCTATAATTTCCCAGTGTTATTGAATTCTAGAAGTATCTGGCCTTAACATGCTTCTCTGGGAAGGCATGCCACTGTTCCCAGCCTGGAGCTGTTCTCCATGCCTCCTGTGTAAGTAATACATTTTATATTTTCAGAGGAGGCTCCAGCCCAACCCCTTTGTCTGTCAAGAGCACAACCAGAGGTTGTGACTTTTTTGAGTATGAATTTACCTTCTTCACCATTTCCTCCTCCATCATCAGCAGCACCACCTTACTAAGAGGTGCCATTTGTTGAGCTTTTACCCTGTGCCAGGCACTGTCTTTTTCATCATTATTTTGTTTCACCCCATCACTTACTACAGTCTACCCTGTCACGGATGAGCACAGTGAAGCTCAGGACGCTGAAGTGGCTTGTGTGAAGTCTAGTAGCTCTCGAGAGTGAGAGGCCTCGTCCAGCTCCCAAACCCCACCCTGGGAGGCATCCCTCTAAGGTGACCGAACCTTTGCACCATCTAGCTCCTCACGCAAGGGCCTTTCGTCCAGGGCAGACTTTGTTAAGGGCTCCCAAGGTGGGCTTCTGGGCCCAGGGAGCCTACTGTCTTAGTCCTTCTGGCTGCTGTAACAGAATACCACAGACTTGGAGCTTCTAAACAACAGAAACTTATTTCTCACAGTTGCAGAGGCTGGGAGGTCCGTGATCACAGCACTGGCAGATTCAGGGTCTGGGGAGGGCCTACTTTGCTGTAAACCTCACATAGCAGGAAGGCAAGGGAACTGTCTGGGTCCCATTATAAGGACACTAACTCCATGCTGAGAGCTCCACCCTTATGACCTCATCACCTCCCCACCTCCTAGAGTTGCTTTGGGCATTAGGTTTTGACATATGAATTTTAGGGCCACAAACATTGAATCCATAGAATGCACTTACTACAATGAACCTTTCTCTTGAGGTTTGAAAAGCAGAACTTTTCCCACCCCACAGGAACCCTGGGCAGAATGGAGAGCCTGTTGAAGATGGGAGTCCAGCGGCCATGTTTCCTTTACAGAAATCGAGGCCCAGAGATGCCAAGAGATGGAAAGTGCCTGGCCCAAAATTGTGGGGTGGGTCATTGGCACAACACCCACCCCACAGGAGCTGGGTCTCCTGACCCTGTCCTCCTCACTGGGAAGTGGTTTCAACACACTCCATCTAAACCTGAAGAAGAGGCCTTAGAATACTCTAACATCTCTGTTCTTAGAGCATGCTGATGCTGTCACATAGACCATGCAGGACAGGAACAGGAGAGAAGGCAGTCACTGAACCCAGCCTGCTGGCAAACAGCATCGACTCAGAGACTTCAGAAAAGCAACCCTGACTTGGCTTGTCAGACTCATTACAAAACTTCCTACCAAAGGGATTGCTGAAAAGATGGGGGCTCTTTGCTCTTTTGAGTTTCCCATAGGCAGCCAAACCCCTGAGAGGAACCTTTACTATGACCACAGCTTTTCCTGGGTAGAATTAAAGCTGCTACAGGAAGACACAGCTTCATTCACTGATTCTTTCACCAAGTCTTTGTGGAGACTTTCTGTGCCAGGTAATGGAATAATGGGGGAATAAGACCAGCTTCCTGTCCTTATGGAACATCCTATTTGGTGGGGATAACAAACTAGGACACAAGACACTTCCTGAAGATCCATGCTTAGAGGGAGGAGGGAGGCGTGATGGGGACAGTGGGTGGAGGTGGGGCAGGAAACCAATTTGGAGGGAGTGGTCTGGGGTGGACGGCCCTTCTGGGGAAGAGGCACGTGTGCTGAGACCCAACAGAAGCAGCTCAGAACTGGGGGCCGAGCACTCAGGCCTTAAGGTGGGAAACAGAAAGAAGAGCAACACGACAGGATGAGATGCTATTTTAGGTTCAGTGTTACTGCTGTTTCGGGCAAAGAGAGAGAGCCGCTGGGGTTCCTGGCCTGCCTCACCTTCTTTACTCACCCACCTGTATTCCTCCTTGGTGTCTGTGCATCACTCCCATCGTCACCTGTGTGCACGCTCCAGGGAGCAGCGTGTGGCCAGACGCTAGTGCCTGCAGACAGTAGCCCTTCGAGGTGCAGTGCTCCCTTCAGATTCTCCGTTCCCTCAACCTGATGGCTTGTGTACATCTCAGAGAGCTGCCTCCTCATTGGAGGCCGTTAACAGATTGAAACAGCTTTTCTTGGATTTTGTAGAGTAATAAGTCATGTTATGTTTACCTTTCGGAGAAGGCAATGGCACCCTACTCCAGTACTCTTGCCTGGAAAATCCCATGGATGGAGGAGCCTGGTAGGCTGCAGTCCATGGGGTCGCAAAGAGTCGGACACGACTGAACGACTTCGCTTTCACTTTTCACTTTCATGCATTGGAGAAGGAAATGGCAACCCACTCCAATGTTCTTGCCTGGAGAATCCCAGGGACGGGGGAGCCTGATGGGCTACCATCCATGGGGTCACACAGAGTCGGACACGACTGAACGACTTAGCTTTCACTTTTCACTTTCATGCATTGGAGAAGGAAATGGCAACCCACTCCAGTGTTCTTGCCTGGAGAATCCCAGGGACGGGGGAGCCTGATGGGCTACCGTCCATGGGGTCACACAGAGTCGGACACGACTGAAGTGACTTAGCATAGCATAGCATGTTTACCTTTTGGTTCCTAAGTGCTGGGGTTTGCAGAAAGACCACCTGTGGTTATTTAATTGCAGAAAGCTGCTCTTATTAAGGACTTGTAGCTCAACAGCCATTAGTTCTGAGACAGTCCTGACCAGGCCCTGCCTACCCATTTGCTGGTTCCTCATGGGTGTGAACCGACTCCCAGATCTCAGTGCCTGTGGGCAGGGCCCATCCAGGTATGCACTGCACTGAGGCTGTGCTGCTGAGGTCTGGGCCTGGCTCAGCACTGACTGAGGAGAGGCCCTGCCAGCCCGTCTCCTCCCATCCTGAGGATGCAGACAGGGCAGGGGATTGTTAGGGGATCCTTCCCCTTCCCACGGCCCTGACTCTGGCTGCCACTTCGACAGTGAGGCACTCCTGGGTATAGACAACACACTCGATCTGTGTCCCCTGCAGGATGCAAGGCCTTTAATGAAGACTGCAGTACACGGGCCCATGTCTGCTGATTTTCTGCCTCATCTACTTCTTATTCTAATTAAACCTTTTATTTCAGGATCATTGTAGATGTACATGCAATTGTGAGCAATAGTATAGAGAAATCCTGAGTACTGTTTATTCAGCTTCCTCCAACGGTAATGTCTTGCAAATAATGGTGTTAAACATCTTTTCGTGTGTGTTTTGCCCATCTGCATATCCTTTTTGGTGAAATATCTTTCCCTGTCTTTTGTCCATTTTCTGATTGGATTGTTTGGGTTTTTTAACTGGTCCATTTTGTTATTTGTTTACCTGCAGGGATAATAGTCCTTTGTCAGATAGGCAGTTTGCAAATATTTTCTCTCACTCTATAGCTTTCTTTTTCATTCTCTTAGCAAGGTGTTTTTCAGAGCAAGAGTTCTTAATTTTGATGAGGTCCAATTTATCAATTTATGGAACAATTTTTGTTGTTACATCTATGAAATCTTACTTGGCCTTGAAGACTTGTTTTGTTCTAAAAGTTTTATAGTTTTAAATTTATATCTGTGATACACTTTGAGTTAATTTTCAAAATACAATGTGAGACTTAGGTTGAAGTTCCTTTTTGTAACCCACAGATGTCCAATTGGTCCATCACCATTTGTTGAAAGGCTATCCCCTCTAATGATTTGCTTTTGCACTTTTGTCAGAAGTCAGCTGGGCATGTATGTGCTGTGCTTAGTCGCCCAGTCATGTCTGACTCTTTGCAACCCCATAGGCATGTACATGTGGGCCTATTTCTGGGTTCTTTTCTGTTTCACTGATCTATGTGTGTCTCCACCAACACTGCACTATCTTGGTTGCTGTAGTATTAATACATAGTAAATCTTAAAATCAGGTAGAGTGATTTTTCTCATTTTATTCTTTTTCAAAAATTATTTTAGCTATTCTAGTTCCTTTGTCTTTCCTTATAAATTTTTAAATAATCTTGCCTGTATCTTTAAATAATCTTGCTGAAGTTTTGATAGAAATTTTGAGTTGTCTTTTTACAAATAACTTTTGTGTAGCTAGCACATATTTTGTGTATTATTTTTAGTAGGACTGAAATTTTTAAATTAGCAAAAATGAGAGATGATAACATATACAAGTACACCAAAACATACGTATTCTGCATAATCTATTTCATAACCAAGCTGTCTTTCAGTTAATATATTATGACTCTTTTTCCATAGCAATGAACACATTTCTATGTTATAATTTTAAACTAATTCATAATATTTACCTGTGTGGATATAATATCCTTTATCTGACCAATCTCCCATTGTTCAGGTCAAATATTTGGTCAAATTTTTAGGGACTTTTTAAATTTTATTTTTCATAGAACTTATTTTGTTATAAACAACACTGTGATAAGTACCTTCAAGCCATATCTCTGAAAATATCTTCCAATTATTTTCTTAGGAAAAACTTTTTGAGTAAATAGCTGTTATCTTCTAGACTCATGTTTTCCTGAACTTAGATGGAGATCCAGTTCCCAGAACTGAAGATAATGTTTGTTTATTTGCTTGAAAGAGGGTTGAGCATCAACCATTTTTACCTCTGGCTTGCCTTCCATCCCCGTTTATCCTCTTGGAATGCCTCCCCCCCAATCTCAGACTTGGATTGCAGGGGGGAACAGATGAGAGATCCAAGTTCTCCACAACTCTCTGCTCTTAATATCTTCTCTGAGGCTCTTGCTGTAGTTCAGAGCTCTGTGTCCTATTTCTAACCCCAGATGTAAACCAGATGGGAAAACGGATCCTGTGCCTTCCTCTTAGATTTCCCCCACACCCCTGCATCTGCCCAGTGAGTCTCTAAAGGTGGTTCTGCCTTTCTGGAAAAAGGTGCACAGGGACTCATGGGCCCCCCTTCCACCTCCATTGTCACTTATAAGCCTCTCCCCCCAACCCAGAGTAGCCTGTGACTGTTTTCAGAAAATTCTTTATGGGCTTCAAAGAGTAATAGGATAGTTTTCTGGGATGCTTGTTAAAATTCTTGAATATATTTAAGGGATTTACATTTTCAAAGAGAGAATGTTTTCTGTTTGATGTTGAGAAGTTTCTTTTTTTTTTCTTTCCTGTGAATTTAAATAATTTGCTTGACTTTCTAGTGGAAAGACCACAGAGTTCTTACATTCTGGATATGGCATTTGTTAGACTCTTTAATGATTGACTGTGGGGAATGTGTGTGTGTATAAATGATTTTGAAATATGTTTTCAAACCAGTGGCCATCTGTAAGTTGTCAGCTTTAAAATAAAAAAAGATGTCTTGCATGAATAGAAGTTTCATTTCTTTGAAAGAAATAGTCACACACAAAAAAATCAGAAATAATAGTTTAAAATGATCTTTAATGATGACCCAAAATGTGCCTTCCAGAAGAAATGGAATCAGTCTTCCCCCTTGTGGATAACAAGGAAAGTACCTATTTTCCCCACTGAAAGTTACATTGAAAGAGTTCTGAGGAAACTGTAGGGCATACGATTTTTCTTCCTTCTCATTTAAAAGTAATAGTCAGTACATTTTATGTAAAATTTGTGTTGAAGTAATAGAATATCTCCATAATAGCTGATTGGCTTTATGACTGGTATTTTAAAATACACACACAAAATAAGTACAAAGGTTAATGTCAGATTATATGTATAATTTACACAATATTCCTTCCTATCTATCTGTTGGAGAAGGCGATGGCACCCCACTCCAGTACTCTTGCCTGGAAAATCCCATGGACAGAGGAGCCTGGTAGGCTGCAGTCCATGGGGTCACTAAGAGTCGGATGCAACTGAGTGACTTCACTTTCAATTTCATTTTCATGCATTGGAGGAGAAAATGGCAACCCACTCCAGTGTTCTTGCCTGGAGAATCCCAGGGATGGGGGAGCCTGGTGGGCTGCCGTCTATGGGGTTGCACAGATCTATCTGTCACTTTAGAGATTCCTGACCCATGTCCTCAGAGCCCTGGCAGCCCTGTGGGAGAGGTCACTCTTCATGTCCCCATCTAGGTCCTGTGAGCTGAGAGGTTTGGGGTACTCTGAGAAGTTGTGGACAAGGAGCCTGGGTACCCATGGGAGAGGTAACAGTAATAATTACTGTCATCTGGTAGGGAGGTTACTGTGTTCCAGGCATTCTTCTTATCATTTATGACTATTCTCTACATTAATTCTTGTCACAAGCTTAGGCTGCTATTATTCCCACTTCACAGCTGAGAACTCTGAGACTCAGAGAGGGCTAGTGGCAAAGTCCCTGCAGAGGACAGGGGAGCACAGGAGCGGCTCTGGGAATCCAGGGAGGCAGGAGGCCGTTCTATCTGTGCACAGTCTGTGAAAGGGGGACAGAAGAGGGATGAAGACCTGTTATGAGCCCAATTGTATCCCCCTAAATTCACATGTTACAGCCTAACATCTAGTACCTTCAAATGTAATTTGGAGATAAGTTCTTTTTTTTAATTTAAATTTATTTTTAATTGGAAGATAATTATTTTACAATATTGTGTTGGTTTCTGCCATATATCAACATGAATCTGTCATAGAGTCTTTAAAGAGACAGTGAAGGCAGAACGAGACCATTAGGAGGGGCCCTAATCCATGATGTCCTTATGTGTATGCGTGCTCAGTCATGTCTGACTCTTTGTGACCCCATGGACTGTAGCCCACCAGGCTCCTCTGTCCATGGAATTCTCCAGGCGAAAATACTGGAGTGGGTAGCTATTTCCTTTTCCAGGACATCTTCCTGACCCAGGGGTCAAACCCGCGTCTCCTGAATTGGCAGATTCTTTACCATTGGAAGCCTGTAGAGGCACATGATGGTGTCCTTATGAGAAGAGGGGACTAGGACATGGACATGCGCGTGGGGCGACACAGAGAGAAGGGACCCATCCGTAAGGGGAGGAGCAGGGCCTCAAAAGAAATCAGCCCTGCCTGCACCTGGACCTCAGACTTCCGGCCTCCAGGACTGCGAGAAAATAAATTTGAGTGTTTACATCACCCAGTCTGTGGGATTGTATTCTGGCAGCCCTAGCAGATTAATACAGCCTCTGGGGTCACCTAGGAGGTTTCTTGGAGGAAGGCTGCTGGCTTGCTCGGGTGGGAGTAGAGCTGCCATGAGACAGCGACACAGAGGGCAGCGTGCCACGTCTGTTAGGGGCGTCGCAAGTTCAGTTTCCCAGGGGGCACTTGGTTAGTGGAGAGAGGAGCTAGATGGTGAAGGGCCTAGAATGCCAAGTCAAAGAATTTGGATTTGGTTTCCTAAGCAAGAGGGAGCCATCCAAGGTATTTCAGCAAAAACAGTGATAGGATAAAATCAGAATTTTAGCAAGAGAGGTCTGGGAGCCGGTTGGGTTGGCAGGGGAGTATCTGAAGGTTGGGACCAGCTGAAAGAGGGTGCAGTTGTCTGGGTGAGAATTTTAAGGGTCTAAGTGAGCATGACTGGGAAACAGGTCAGAAGTAGATCCCCAGAAGGAACAGTTCATGGGTGACATGGCAGCCACACAGTAGGGCTCCACGTGGCACTGTCTGAGGCAAGAGGTGTAGGGGGAGGCAAGGGTCAGAGAAAGAGGAGGGCTTGGGTAAGAGCTATAGCGCCCCTAGTGGTACCTGTCCGTTACTGTGACTGGTGTGTATAAAAGTCTTTGTTTTTTTTTTGTTGTTTTTTAATTTTTTTTTATTTTTAAACTTTACAATATTGTATTAGTTTTGCCAAATATCGAAATGAATCCGCCACAGGTATACCCGCGTTCCCCATCCTGAACCCTCCTCCTCCTCCCTCCCCAACCCTCCCTCTGGGTCGTCCCAGTGCACCAGCCCCAAGCATCCAGTACCGTGCATCGAACCTGGACTGGCGACTCATTTCATACATGATCTTTGATTTGACACTGAGCCATGTTAGCGTCTTGAGATCAGCCAGGTGAGAGTGTTTATACCAAGGAACCATCAGAGCTTGGTCGTGTTGTTTGTTTTTGAGAGCTGGTTTACTAGAACACCACTGAGCAAAAGGGATTTTAGGGGGATAATTAAACTGTTCTCTATTTTTTATTGACATATAGGAGATGTACAATGTTGTGCTAGTTTCAGGAGTACAGCACAGTGGTTCAGTTATACATATACACGTATACATATTTTTTAAAATTCTTTTTCCTTATAGGTTATTACAAAATATTGAGTATTTTGTAATGTTGCCTGTGCTATACTGTAGGTCCTTGTTGGTTACCTATTTTATATATAGTAAAGTGTGTATGTTAATCCCAAACTCCTAATTTATCCTTCTCTACCCTCCTTTCCCCTTTGGTAAGCATAAGTTGGTTTTTCTATGTCTGTGGGTCTATTTCTGTCTTCTAAATAAGTTCATCTGTATCTTTCTCTTTTTTAGGTCCCACATATTAGCAATATTATATATTTGTCTTTGCCTGGTTTACTTCACTTCTATGGTAATCTCTAAGTTCATCTTGTTGCTGCAAATGGCATTATTTCCTTCTTTTTCATGGCTGAGTAATATTCTATTGTATTTATGTACATCTTCTTTATCTATTCATCTGTTGATGGACATTTAGGTTGCTTCCATGTCTTGGCTATTATAAATAGTGCTTCAATGAACATTGGGGTGCATGTATCTTTTTGAATTGTAGTTTTCTCTGTATATATATGTCCAGGAGTGGGATTGCTGGATCATGTGATAACTCTATTTTTAGTTTTTTAAGGAACCTCTATACTGTTCTTCCTAGTGGTGATACCAATTTGCATTCCCATCAACAACATAGGAGGTTTAATGGTTCTATAGTTTGATTAAGGTCAGATTACATGTTGGTGTGTGTTTGTCAAAATTTGTAGATCTGTACACTCAATAGGGTACATTTTATTAACTAAAAGAGAGAGAGAGATAACTTAAAATATTTATAAATTAACATAAATTTATATGAAAATGCAAAGGACATACCATATGTTGATTTTTATATTTTAAAACTGTAAAATATTTTTTTTCAAGACTAAAGCTGACAGACCCCCATAGCTTATTTCAAGGCATATAATGAATTTATAGCAGTGGTTCACAACTGAAGACTATTTCCCCCCTCCCCAGGGACACTTGGCAATGTCTGTGGACATTTTTGGTTGTCACAACTCAGGAGGGATGGGCGCTACAGGTATCTAGAGAGTGGTGAAGTCATGAAGTCACTCAGTCGTGTCCGACTCTTCATGACCGCATGGACTGTAGCCCACAAGTCTCCTCCATCCATGGAATTTTCTAGGCAAGAGTACTGGAGTGGGTTGCCACTTCCTTCTCCAGGGGAATCTTCCCAACCCAGGGATCGAACCCAGGTCTCCCGCATTGCAGGCAGACGCTTTACTGTCTGAGCCACCAGGGAATCTAGAGAGTAGATGCCGTTAAACATCCTACAGTGCACAGAAGAACCCCCACAACAAAGAATCATCTGGCTCAAAATGTCAGTAGTGCCAGGATCTAGAAACTCTGATCACAGTAGTCGAGGCAGTGTGGTATGTATGGATCAACAAAACAGAACAGAGAGTCTAGGAAGTATGGACCTACTCATCTATGATTCATTTCTCACAAAGATGCTAAAGTATTTCAATGAGGGAAAGGAAAGTCTTTTCAACCAGTAGTGTTGTCATAATGAATATCCAAATGGAAAAATAAATCTTGATTCCTATCTCAAATCATATCCATTAACTCAAAAGAATCACAGACCTAATATAAAAGCTAAGGCTATAGAGCTTCCAGAAGATAACACAGAAATATATATTCACAGACTTGGGGTGGGCAGAGATTTCTAAGGATACCAAAAGCACAAATGAAAAAAAAATGTATTTCATCAAATTTTAAAATTTCTGTCCCCTAGAAAGATGTTGTTAAGAAAATGAAAAGGTGAGGCACAGCTTGGTAGAAAATATTCACAATTCCTATTTCTGACAAAAGACTTGCATCCAGCACGTATAAAAGCCCTTACAACATAACAGTAAGACAACCTTACAAAAATATATATATTTTGAAAAGGGGGTTTGTGTGCCTGCATAATAGCATAAGCTTACTATCGTTCATTCCTCCCATTGACTGTAATTCAAGATTCTGAACAAGGTACAAAAACCAACTACCTAAGAACTCTAAAAAGTAGAAACAGATTGTGAGAAGAGTCAAAACTTGGACAAGTGATCCATGCAGGGATGGTTTTACCACGTTCTTTTCTCTGTGTGTTTGTCTGTCTGCTTTACATAGAGGGCCAGCTACAGTAGCAAAAGCCGCAGTGGCAGGAGGTGGACCCTGGAAGGACAGAGAACATGGAGGAAATCTAGGAGGAGAGAGGGCCAGAAAAGAGGTCCTTTTTAAAAAAAATAAAATAATAATTTTAATTAGAATATCGCTGCTTTACAATGTTGTGTTAGTTTCTTGCTGTACAGCAAAGTGAATCAGTCATACGTATACACGTAGCCCCTCTTTTCTGGATTTCCTTCCCATTTAGGGCACCAGAGAGCACTGAGTAGAGTGCCCTGTGCTCTATAGCAGGTCCTCATTGGTTGTCTGTTTTATATATAGTAGTGTATTTAGTGTTAAGTCTTGACCTAACCCCTGAGCTACACATGAGTGGGACAGACCCAAAGCAGCACAGCCAAGCTTTGGGGCCAAACTCAGGTTTAAACCAGGTACATGAAAACTTTTTAAGATGAGTTTTATGCTTTCAGGGACCCATCTTTTTAGCCTGTTCACTAAATAATGTAAGCACAGGACAGACCCAAACCACCACTGCAAGACAACAAAGGCTTAGAAAACTGAACTCAGATTTGAACCACTGCATACAGAAGGTAAGACAGAACTTGCAGCTTGAACCTGAATTGATTGCCTTCTAAAACAAAAGCATCAGCCGTCTCCAGAAGATTCTATACAGGACCCAAATCTACAACATAATATTCATAACGTCCAGGACATTTCAAAATTACCTAGCATATAAAGAACCAGAAAAATGTGGCCAGTTCTCAAGGGAAAACAGATGCTAGTTCCAAGGTAACCCAGGTGGCAGTAGTGGTAAAGAAACTGCCCGCCACTGCAGGAGACATAAGAGACGTGGGTTCAATCCCTGGGTCAGGAAGATCCCCTCAGAAGGGCATGCCAACTCCGGTATTCTTGCCTGAAGAATCCCATGGACAGAGGAGCCTGGCGGGCTTCAGTCGATAGGGTCGCAGAATTGGACATGACTGAAGCAACTTAGGAATCAAGGTAACCCATGTGTTGGAATTATCAAAGACTTCAAAAGATGTGATAACTGTGTTCCAGCAGGTTAAAAAAATATTGGAAATGATTAAAAGGATAGAAGTTCTCAACAGAGAAATAAAACTATAAAAAAGAACCAGATGGAAATGTTAGAACGGAAAAATTCAAAATCTGAAATTAAAAAGTTCACTGGATGATTTCAGTAGCAGATTGGTGATGGCAAGAGGAAAAACCTGTAAACTTGGAGAAATCAATAGAAACTAAACAATCTGAGGAACAGAGAAAAAAATAAACTTAGAAAAAATGAACAGAACTCCAGGGATCTGTGGGAAAACGTATTTTTAAAAAATAACATGTGTGTTATTGGAGTCCCAGAAGGAGAGGAGAAGCAAGCTGGAAAGAAAATATTTAACAAATATTTGGCCTAAAGCTTCCCAAATTTGGTGAAAGAAACTGACATATTCAAGAGGCTCTACCAATTCCCAAAAGGATAAACTATGAAAAATAATCTATTGTGACAGAGAGCAAGTCAGTTGCCTGGGGATGGACCTGAGGGAGGGACAGAACAGAAGTGCAGGAGGAAATTTGGGGGGATGATAAAAGTATTTGTTAACCTGATTGTGGTGATGGTTTCTCAAGTGTGGATATAAGTGAAAACTTATCAAATTGTACACTTTGAATAGATTCAGTTTACATTAATTTTTTTTTTTTTTTTGCCATGCTGAACTTGTGGGATCTTAGTTTCCTGACCAGGGATCAAATCTGGGTCCCTGGCACTGAAAGCCCATGTCCTAACCACTGGACTGCCAGGGAAGTCCCACCAGGACTTTAACAATAACAATAGAGTTGTTAGAGTTGGCAAAAGATTTGGACAGAGATGAAGATAACATAAATGGACAACATGCCCGTGTTTGTTGTTCAGTCTCCAGGTCGGGTCTGACTCTTCAACCCTGTGAACTGCAGCACACCAGACCTCCCTGTCCCTCACCATCACCTGGAGTTTGCCCAAGTTCATGTCCATTGAATCAGTGATGCCATCCAACCATTTCATCCTCTCTTGCCCTCTTCTCCTGCCTTCAATCTTTCCCAGCATTAGGAAAAGACCATGCACATGAAAAGATGCTAAATATCATTAGTAATTTATGCAAATTAAAGCCATAAAGATATACCACTACATACCCACTAGAATAGCAACATTTTTAAATGATGGTGAGAACGTGTGATGGGCTTCCCTGGTGGCTCAGGCTTTAAAGAATCTGCCTGCAATATTCAGGAGCCTTGGGTTTGATCTCTGGGTCAGGAAGATACCCTTTGAGAAGGGAGCGGCAACCCACTCCAGAACTCTTGCCTGGAGAATTCCATGGACAGAGGAGCCTGGCAGGCTACTGTTACAGTCCATGGGTTCGCAGAGTCGAACACGACTGAGCGACTAACACACACACAACACACAGGAATGTGAAGCAACTAGAACCTTCATACATTGCTGTTGGGAATGTAAAGATGGCGTAACCACTTTGGAAAGTTTGGCCGTTTCTTATTTAAATATGCACTTGCTATGTGACCAAGTTGTGTTTTGTTTTTTTTTTTCATTCATTTGGTTTTATTTATTTATTTTTGGCTGTCTGGGTCTTCACTGCTGTGCAGGCTTTTTTCCAGGAGCAAGCAGGGGCTACTCTTTAGTTGTGGTGCGCAGGCTTCTTTTGCTGCGGAGCACAGGCCCTAGGGCACGAGGGCTTCAGGTGTTTGTGGTTCCTGGGGTCCAGAGCACAGGCTCAATAGTTGTGTCACTGTTGAGCTTAGTTGCTTTGCAGCATGTTGAATCTTGCCGGCCAGGGATCGAACCTGTGCTTCCTGCATTAGCAGGCAGATTCTTTAGCACTGAGCCACCAGGGAAGCCTGTGATCAAGCTATTTGAATTCAAAATATTTACCTGAGAGAATTGAAGACTATGCCCGTGTTAAGTCCTGTATATAACTATTCAGAGCAGCTTTTTATTTATAATGGAAACAATGGAAATGCCTCTACACAGATGAATGGATAAACACATTGTCATGCCATACAATGTTATACTGCTCACCGATAAAAAGGAGCAAACTGTGCCACAGTAGGAATGAGTCTTAAAATGTGGAACTAAAAGTCACATGTTAAAGAATACATATTGTGTGGTTCCATTTATTCTAGAATGTATCTTTACCATCAAAAAGCAAATCGGTGGTTGCTTGGAGTTGGGAAGCAGAGAGAGGATTACCTGAAAAGAGGTATTTCTGTATATTAATTTTAGGGTTGTCACATGGGTGTATAGATTTGTTACTGTTGTTCAGTCATGTCTGACTCTGCAACCCCATGGACTGCAGCCCACCAGGCTTACCTGTCCTTCACCATCTCCTGGAGCTTGCTCATACTCATGACCATTGAGTTGGTGATGCCATCCCAGCATCTCATCCTCTGTCTCTCCCTTCTCCTCCTGTCCTCAATCTTTCCCAGCATCGAGGTCTTTTCCAATGAGTTGGCTTTTTGCATCGGCGGCCAAAGTATTGGAGCTTCAGCTTCAGCCTCAGTCCTTCCAATGAGTATTCAGGGTTGATTTTCTTTAGGATTGACAGGTTTGATCTCCTTGCTGTCCAAGGGATTCTCAAGAGTCTTCTCCAGCATCACAATTTGAAAGCATAAATTCTTTAGCACTCAGCCTTCTTTATGGTCCAACTCTCACATCCATACATGACTGCTGGAAAAACCATAACTCTGACTATATGGGCCTTTGTCAGCAAAGTAATGTCTCTGCTTTTTAATATGCTGTTTAGGTTTGTCATAGCCTTTTTTCCAAAGGGACTTCCGTGGTGGCTCAGACCCAAAGAGCAAGTGTCTTAATTTCATGGCTGCAGTCACCATCTGCAGTGATTTTGGAGCCCCCAAATAAAGTCTGTCACTGTTTCCATTGTTCTCCACCTATCTGCCATGAAGTGATGGGACAAGCTGCCATGATCTTAGATTTTTGGTGGACCATGTATATAAATTAGACCTTGATTTTTTTTAAAGATGATTATAGCAATGGCAACCCACTCCAGTACTCTTGCCTGGAGAATCCCAGGGACGGGGGAGCCTGGTGGGCTGCTGTCTATGGGGCTGCACAGAGTTGGACACGACTGAAGTGACTTAGCAGCAGCAGCATATAACATGAATTAAAATTATTATAAAACTAAAGAGATCAAAATAATATGGCATTGGTACCAAGCGAGTCAAAGAGAGGGACAAAACAATAATTTCAAGAAACTGACTTAAGTTTGAAACAGTTAAGAATTTAGAATGTGGGTTATGCTTTGGTATTTTAAATCAGGTTGAGAGAGAAATGATGTATCCATAAATGATGTTGAGTCAACTGACTAACCATTCAACATATAAAAACTAGAGCCTTATCTGTTACCACTTACAAAAAATAAATTCCATATGGATTCAGGAATTGAGTCTATTAAAAGAGAAAAGCTGACAGAGAGATGGGGGAGTCCTGCCTGGGCCTAGGGGTCCACTGAGTCACACTTTGCTTGGAATCTCCCATTGGGTAAACCTGTGGTCCTGGAGACGCCCAGGCCTTGTGCCCCTCACCTCCACTCCATGGTAGGCTGGGGATCTCCTGTCTTGAGCCCTTAGGCTAAAGACTAACTCTGAAGTCTGCTTCTCCAGGCTGTCCTATTACTGAGGCTCAAGTCTCCAATCTGTACGGTGGCCTAATAGTGATGCACTTTGCAGCTTGAAAGTCTGTAGAGAGGACTGTGTGGGAATCATTCAGTGGGGTAAGAAACCAGGCAAGTGATGACAAATGCCTATCTCTTTTCTCTGAGCAGGAGCACCAGGCCTGGGAGAGAAGCTGGGGCTGCTGGCTCCACGGGAGAAGGTAGACGTTTGGCACAATCAGTCCTTGCACAGCCGTCTCACTTCGTGCTCACTAGTGACCAGGGAAGAACAACAGAGGAGGGGCCACAGAGATGGAGACCAGAGATTCAGGCTTTGGCTGCATTCCCAAGGAGCCTGAGGCATCCAGGTAAGGAAAAGTCCAGATGGTCCCAGGCAGCAGAATAGATACTTAAGACCCCTCCTCACCTTCTGCTGGAGGCCCTGGGGGACTCTGTGAGTCTCCGGGCACAAGTCTCCCAGTGAGTTCACTGGCCCCATCATGGAGAACTGATCTGATTTCCGGAAGATGCCTGCCTGCCCTTTGTCCCCCTGAGCCTCTGGGAAGGCTCTGGATTCAGCTGAATTAAGAGGCAGGAGATGATCAAGGTGTTGGGTGCTTGGGCAGGAGTCTCCATGGTAACAGCCATCTGGCTTTCTTGCCTGGCACCAGGCCTTGTGACTTCATGATGGAATCTTCTCTGCCAGGCACAGAGGTTTCCCAGGGGGAAGAGGAGGCCAGGAGGAAGGGACCTGCTGAGGAGGCTTTGTCTTTTCACCCAGAGTTTGAAGATGAAGCTTGATCTTATCATGACTCAGGGCTGCTGCTGACTCTCCAACGGCCGCTGGAGGTAGCATCTGGGGGGAGATAGTGTAAACAGCATTGTGCACTGGCCACCTTTGGCTGAGCCCCTTGGAGAGTTAGTGGAGGCAGCTCTGACCTCCTTCAGTCCAGGCTGGCTGGTGGAGTGGAGCCAGGACCCAGGTGGGAAAGACTGAGGTCTGGGAGAGCTGTTGGCCCACCACTGGGAGTTCCACACTGGGCCAGCAATACCGCATGGCAGGAAGGGCAAGGCCTAGGTGAGCCCAGCCCACAGAGGGTGATGGGCCTCTCCCCACAAGCTGCTCGCCAGAAGAGCCCTACCAGTCTTTATCCTTGTGTCAGAGCCCTTCATGCACACAACCAGCCATCCACCCAACCCGTGTGAGTAGTGTCTTAGGCCGCTGAAATAAGTCATTGCACACTGGGTGCTTCACACAGTGCAAACTGCTTCTTTCACAGTTCTGAAGGTCAGGAGCCAAAATCAAGGTGCGGGCTGGGTCCTTCTTCAGGGCTCAGAAAGAGAGTCTGTTCCTGCCCCTCTCCTAGCTTCTGCTGGTTGCTGGCGATCCTTGGCATTTCTTGGCTGTGTCAGCATTGCTCTGATCTCTGCCTCCATTGTCACGTGGCATTCTCCCTGTGTCTGTGTCCAAGTGTTCTTCATCTTATAAGGACACCAGTCATTGGATTTGGAGTCCACTCTAAACTAGGATGACCTCGTCTTAACTGGGTTCCATTTGCAAAGGGCCCGTTTCTAAGTAAGGCCTCATTCACAGCTACCAGGGATTAGGACCTCCTATCTTACAGGGGATGTGGTTCAACTCTCGATGCCATGTAAGTCACGGTGAAAAGGCTTCAGAGCAGGGCAGACTCAGGCTCAAACCCCGGCACCATTGCTAGTCTGTCCTGTTTTCTTGACCCAGCAAAGCTGGAAAGGCGAGTCTGTCCTCATGTGCTTCTAAGGACTCCCAGAGAGACAGGACTCTCTGGGAGTGCCCATGGGGTGTCTGGGGAGTGGCAGAAACTCAGAAAAAGTGGCTTGAGTGGGGCATGTGTGATTCAGAGGAGGGCCTGGTCCCCTGTCTCCAGGAGCTCACTGTCAGCAGGGTAGCAGGCACTGACCAAGGGTTAAGACTTGGGACGGGGACCTTGTGCTCAAGCTGTACACAGGAGTTGGGGCAAGCATGGACCACATGGCCTGTGGCAGAAGGTGGCACTCCAGGCCCAGAGGCCCCATCAAGGATCAAGAAGGCCAGGGTCAGAACACAGTAGGTCCCTCCTGTGTGACCCAGAAGCCACGTGCGCAACCCACAGACCCCACTATATACCCATGGTCCTGACAAACAAAGGTGGAACATGGGCTGGCCTTTCACTGACAGGTGCTCTGGGTACCTCTGTCCCCTCAGGGCCTGGACAGCAATTCCTCATTCTCCACCCCACCCTGCCCTAAGACATGGCTTCTCCCTCCTGGTGACATTGAGTCTGGAAAGGACTTTTTCCTGGCCAAGCCCAGGTCAGCATTCTTTCTTTTTTCCTCTTTCTTTCACTTCAACCTTCCTTTTATTCTTTCATTATTTGGTATCTACTGTGTGTCAGGGCTGTTGTAGACTCCAAGGATATAGAAGACAGATGGGCCTTGCCTGCTGCTGCTTCTGCCTAGGTGGAATTTATAAACAGTGAGATGAAAGGCATTAATCGAGTAATCATGCAGATAAATGTTTCACAGCAGAGGAATGGGTGCTCTGAAATGAGACGTCCCAGGGTGGTGGGAGTCAATGGTAGAGTGACACAACCAAGCCAGGAGTTAGGGAAGAGACCCTAAGCCAGGAGCTGGAGAAGTTGTCAGCTAGGAGAAAGGAGAGGGGAGAGAGTCCAGGCAGGAGCGTTAGCACATGCAAAGGCCCTGTGGCAAAGGCTAGTTGGCAAGTAAGAAGGACCTAGAGAAGGTCTGCATGGCTGGAGTAGACAGAGTGTAGGGCATGTGCACGTGTGCTAAGTCTCTTCAGTCAAGTCCAGCTCTTTGCGACCCCATGGACCATAGCCCACCAGGCTCCTCTGTCCATGGAGCTTCTCCAGGCAAGAATACTGGAGTGGGTTGCCATGCCCTCCTTCAGGGGATCTTCCCAACCCAGGGATCAACCCCACCTGTGACTCCTGTGGCTCCTGCATTGCAGGCAGATTTTTTTTTACCGCTGAGCCACTGGGAAGCCCATAGGGCATTCTAGATGCACTGAAAGTCAGCAAGTTAGACCCATCACTTGTTGGAAAAGTATCAGTTGAGTGAGAAAAGACTGCTCACACATGGAGCAGGCAGACCTCTGATCAAAAAAACTGTTTCAGTGTAGAAGTGAAGGGCGAGGTGATTCAGAGTCAGCTAGAGGAGGTGGGGGTTGGAAATGCTTCTCTTCGCTGAGAGGCTAAGAGCAGGTTTGGGCACAGGCTCTGGAGCAGGACCTACTTGCTATGACTGTAGGAAGGACAGAAGGCTGACTGGCGTCTCCAGGAGGGAGAAGGAGGCACTGTGAGACTTCGGGTCCAGCAGGCTGGGTGCCCTGGGGCTTGTGGGTAACCTGACCCTGGCTGGGAGCCACCCTGGGTTTAACCAAGCAGAGCTGCATTTGGAAAACCCCTCTAGCCTCTAGCGTTGGCAGGAGCAGGGGAGGGAAAGCTGGAGGGGCTGAGGGAGTTGGGTGCCATGACAGATGGAACACTCTTCTCTTCCCAGATGTCCCAGGAGAGCTGCAAGGCTAAGCCCAGAGTCTTGTCCTCTCCGAGGCTCCTGGAGGAAGACAGCCCAGAGTTCCCATCCCAGAAACTGCAGGCCACCAGTTCAGGGGGCAGCGAGTCCCTCAGCAACCTTGACCTCTCCCATGGGCCCCTGGTGGCCCTGGAGTACCTACCCTTCTTCCGCACCTACGGGCAGCTCCTGGCTGAGGAGGAGTTGGCCCCACAGCCTGAGGCCTTCAGGGACCAAGGAGGAGACCAGAGTGTCAGAGAGGAGGACTCAGAGCTGCCCAGCGGCTTCTTCCCCTACTATCGCTCCAAGGAGGAGAGTTTCCCCAGCCTGGCCCTCCCTGGCAGGTCATGTGCAGGCTCCCGGGGCCCTTCTACCAGGAGAGAGGTGCAGGCCTGCCGCTGCTGCACAAGGACAATCAGCAGCGACGGCTCTGTGAGTCAGGGAGACACAGGGTGTGTGGGGCAGCACTGGGTGCCCTGGGCCCTTCAAGTCAGGGAGACTACAGAGGGTGTGCAGGGCAGCACTGGGCGCCCTGGGCCCAGGGAGACACAGAGGGTGTGCGGGGCAGCACTGGGCACCCTGGGCCCAGGGAGACACAGAGGGTGTGCGGGGCAGCACTGGGCACCCTGGGCCCAGGGAGACACAGAGGGTGTGCGGGGCAGCACTGGGCACCCTGGGCCCAGGGAGACACAGAGGGTGTGCGGGGCAGCACTGGGCGCCCTGGGCCCTTCACGTCAGGGAGACACAGAGGGTGTGCGGGGCAGCACTGGGCACCCTGGGCCCAGGGAGACACAGAGGGTATGTGGGGCAGCACTGGGCACCCTGGGCCCAGGGAGACACAGAGGGTGTGCAGGGCAGCACTGGGCGCCCTGGGCCCAGGGAGACACAGAGGGTGTGCAGGGCAGCAGTGGGTGCCCTGGGCCCTTCAAGTCAGGGAGACACAGAGGGTTTGGGGGCAGCACTGGGCGCCCTGGGGCCCTTCAGACCTCTCCCAGGGCCCTGACCCCGGCAGGTTGGCCAGGCCCCCCATGGCCAGCTGGAGCAGTGTGTCATTGGTTAAGAGCACAGAAGCTAGAGGCAGACTGCCTCACTTAATCCTAGCTCGGCCACTTACTCGGAAAGTAGCCTGGGAAATGTGTTTTAAGCTTCATGATTCTCGGTTTCCTTATAAAGACAGATAATAGTGGTAGCTACTATTTGTTTAGTTCTTAGGATCCCAGACAAATGATTCATGTGTGCCATTTCATTTTTCCTAATAAGACTCCTATGAGGTGGGTGTTATTATTCCCATTTTATGGAATGAGACTTGGAAAGTTAAGCAACTTGGCCAGAGACGCCGCTATCAAGAGCAGTCCTGGGATTTGACCCAAAGCCCGTGCCCCACAGAATCCCTAATAGCCACTTCCAGCACCATGAAGCTGGCACTGACCCCTGTGCCTGCAAGATGGAGGTGGTGGGATGAGTGGGTTCTAATCCCATTTGGGAGCCCTGGGCGGGGGGTGGAGGGGGTGACCTGCACCGCTGAGAGCTTCCCTTCTGTAGATCAGGCACGCCTCTCCCTTCTGCTTCTAGTGCTACTATGGAGTGGAGGCCCAGGCCAGCCCTGGGTGTCAGGCAGAACCTGGAAGCCTGGCTGACCTTCTTGTCTCCCCCTGGCCCAGGCTGGCCCAGCAGACCTCACCGCTGGGCGCTCTCACTCAGCCGCCTGCTGCCCTATCCTGCTGGTCTCAGCTGGGCATTCCCATGACAGTGGCCTGGACGCCCCTCTCTCCAGCAACGCTGCCTTCAGGCCCCAGTTCCTCCTTCATGCTTCAGGATTTGTGCCTTACTACAGAAGCCCCGAGGAGGGGCTGCACATAAGTCCTGGGCCCCCTGCCTCTCCACTGTGGGGCCAGGAGTCCACAGGAAAGCTGCCCAGGCCCAGGGCAGCCACACTGTGAGGGAGCAGGAGCTGGTGGTGGCAGGAGCCACCAGCAGACAGCCCCAGCACCTGATGATCAGCACACAGGAGGGGAAGTGACTGGGGGCAAGGCTCCAGGGCTCAGCTTGTCGTGGGACTGGACCTGGCCTGGGACTGCAGCCCCCAGGCCTTCATTTTCCCCTCTGGAGGGAGGCACCCAAGCCCAGGCTCTCCTGTTGGTCTCGAAAGAAGACCCTGCACCCTACTAGTGGGTGGCTTGACCCTGGGGTCTGAGTCAGCAGAGGAGAGCTCAGCCTGCATCCCATGTTCAGCCACACCCCCAGGAAGTGACCCTGGCTGCTCCCACTCCTCTCTCCTAGCTGGAAAACTTGCCCAATGGAGGGCAGCTGTCCCAGGAGTGCGTCCACAAAGGGGAGGGAGCAGGGTTTGCCCGAACACTTGAGAGGTGCAGAGCTCAGAGACTGGTTTGTAAATAAATCATCCCACTCCCAGGGTTGGACTTGGCGCACTCACCTGATGCTTTGGAGTAGTACTTGTGGCTTCCATTTATGGAGCGCGTACTGTATGCTAGGCACCTCACTGAGATCATCTCCGTAATCCTGAGGTGCAAACACTGGTGTCATCTGCATTCTACAGCTGAAGAAACAAGCTCAGGGAGGTCAAGTAACGTGCCTGAGCTCACACAGCTCATAGAGAGCAGAGCTGGGAGACCTCACACCCAGGTCCATTTGACCTGGGACCCTGAGCACTTGAGCACTTGCCCTCATGCCCCTCCTCGGGGAGTCTTGACACAGCCAGGGGAGAGTGAGCTGCTGCCCGACAGGCTGCCCTGGACCTGCCCCCGCCTCCCTCCTCCTCACTGCCCCTCTGCCTTTCCTTCTCCAGCTCCCTGCTCTTTGGAGCAGCGTATGTCTGCCGAGCCCCTGCCTACTTGGACCATGTGGACATGTTGTCTGGTGCCCCGACTGCAGGTTCACCCCGTGTACCGCAGCAGAGGGCCCTGAGGCTGAAGCAGGCGGGTGCGGACCATGTGCTGCACCTGGGGCCGTGCACGTGGACGCTGGCCCCTGCTGAAACCGTCCTCTAGTGCCCGGTCACGCCCGCCATGCCCCATGTTCACAGCCACTCTGTCATGCAGTGCTGGCTCCCTGTCCCCTTCTCCTGACCCACACACCCTGGTGGCTGATTTCTGTTCCTGACCAGGGGGATGCCTGCACCTGCTCCCCACTCTTCCTGAGATTGGGGAAGTTGAGGAGGACGGGAAAGAAAGCAGTCACTCATACTTCAGGTACATGCAAGAATTTCTTCTTAAAAAAGGTTTCGTTTGTGTTTTTTTCTACGATTTCCCTTTGGGCTGGGAGACTTGGGGTTGGGAGTGTGGTGGATGAAATCTAGTGGCCTTTCTGGAAGACTCCTTGGCTTGGCCTGAGGGGATTGGCCTGACCCCTTGTGTGTTCCTCAGAGCTGGGTCTAGGCTGGGTCTGTGCTGGCCGGCATCCTTGAGCCCTCACTGCCCTCAAACAGTTAGGAGGTGTGTCTGGGTGTGTGTTAGAAACCAGGGCCATCCTCTCCTGTGCTTTCTGAGCTGGGCCCCAGGGATGACTCCCTGGTCCTGTGTGTGGGGCTTGTAGAGTGCACGTCAGGCTGGGAGCCCTGCCGCCAAGCACCATCATCTCCAGAGCAAGCGGGCGGGACCTTACTTGCTCATGGGGCTGAAGAGACCCTGGAGCTGTTCAAGACTGGGAGCTCTCTTGAGGGAGTGGTTTGAAGGAAGGATCTGGGACAGAGAGGTCCTGGGTGGGAGGGTGGGAGGGCTTATCTTCAAGAGCAGGTTGCTTCTCATCCATCCAGCTAGCACCAGCTGGGAGCTGCTCTGGGTCAACACAGACATGAACACACGTGAGAACACAGAGGCTGGAACAAGGTTGAGAAGTAACTTCCATTGAGTGCTTATTGTGGGCCAACCACAGTGCCAAGCACTGTACGTCACGCAACATACTGAGTTTGGTGCCACTTCAGCTAGGTACTGTTAGCAGCTCCATTTTACAGAGAAGGAGGCCCAGGCACAGGGGGATTAAATGGCCAACTAAAGAATACAGAGATGGAAAGCTACAGTCCACAGGGTTGCAAATAATTGGACACGACTGGCGTCTGAGCACGCACAGAGCACAGACACTTAATACAAGCACAATAGTTATGAGCATGGACTCCAGAGCTGGGTAGTGTTTTGATCCTGGCTCTAATGCTTTCCAGCTCTGCATTCTTTGGCTGGCCATTTAATCCTCCTGTACCTGGACAGCCTCCTCTGTCAAATGGGGCTGCTAACAGTACCTAACTGAAGTTCTACCGAACTCAAAATCAGCATCTATTTCCATGTAATATATTGGGCTTCCCTGGTGGCTCAGATGGTAAAGAATCCACTTGCAATGTGGGAGACCTGGGTTCAATCTCTGGGTTGAGAAGATCTGCTGAAGGAGGGCATGGCAACCCATTCCAGTAATCTTGCCTGGAGAATCCCCATGGAGAGAGGAGCCTGGCAGGCTATGGTCCATGGGGTTGCAAAGACTCGGACATGACTGACCGACTAAGCACAGCACATGTAACATATTATCTCAAAGCTTAGTTATGTTTATGTTACGTTTGTTAGCCGCTCAGTGGGCTTCCCTGGTGGATCAGATGGTAAAGAATCTGCCTGCAATGCCGGAGACCCAGGTTTGATCCCTGGGTTGGGAAGATCTCCTGGAGAAGGAAATGGCTACCCACTCCAGTATTCTTGCCTGGAGAATTCCATGACAGAGGAGCCCGGCAGGCTACAGTCCATGGGGTAGCAAAGAGACACCACTGAGCGACTAACACTTTCAGTAGCTTAACATAACAACAAACATGAATTTTCTCCCAGCATCAAGGTTCTGGAGTCTGGGAGCAGCTTGGCTGGGTGGTTGTGGCTTGGCATCTCTCATGAAGCTGCAGGTAAGATATTGACCAGGGCTGCAGTTGCTTGAAGGCTTGACTGTGGACTGGAGGATCTGCTTCCTGCCTCACATGGTTGGCAAATCTGTGCTGGTTGTTGGCAGGAGGCCTCCGCTTCTCACCTGTGGGCCTTTCCACAAGGCTACCTGAGCAGCCTCACAACATGGTGACTGGCTTCCCCAGAATGATCGATCCCAGAGACAGAAGCTGGGATGCCTAATACAGCTGAGCCTTCAAAGTCACATAGTGTCACTTCTGCCATACTCTGTTGGCCACACAGGTGAGCTCTAATTCAGTGTGCAAAGAGACCTCACAAGGGTGTGAGTGGTCAGAAGACCATCATCTTGGAGACCGGCTACCATAAGATATAGTGCCAGATTCTGGGGGTTCATGGGGAGAAAGGGCTCATTCACCAGATCAGGCTCTGTAGTTAGGGTAGGAGAGTCAGAGGGAAGTAGTCTTAACTCTACACTTGGGAGGAATGTGCTAGATAATGATTGTATCCCCAGTCCCCAGATTATACCTAGTTTCTGGTAGGTTCAGTTCAGTTCAGCCGCTCAGTCACGTCCAACTCTTTGCAACCCTATGGACTGCAGCACGCCAGGCTTCCCTGTCCATCACCAACTCCCAGAGCTTGCTCAAACTCATGTCCATCGAGTCGGTGATGCCTTCCAACCATCTCATCCTCTGTTGTCCCCTTCTCCTCCTGCCTTCAGTCTTTCCCAGCATCAGGGTTTCTGGTAGGTACTCAGAGGTTAATTGTTGGATAAAGCCATCAATAAGGCAGAAAAGGGTCCCAGTGTGATTTTATGTGTCTAAAGTTAGGGGAGGAGTGGTCATTATGAGGCGCTTGGGTGGCAGGCAGGAGGGAGAAGGTGGGGGTCCCCTTAGGCAGTGTTCCTGCAGTGGAGAGAGGGCTGGAGCTTGCCTGCTTTGCCAGGAGACCTGGCTTCAGCAGAACCACATAACCATGGGGCAGCGGGCAGCTTCCCTTCTGTCCACTCCCCTGCAAATGAACTTGAACCTCATTTAAGGCTGGTTCTCTTCAGCCTTCTCCCTTGGCAAATCATTTGTCACTTAGGAAGTCTCTGTTTTGGAGAAAATCGAATCCATATGGTTTTGAGATTTTATTCTTTGAAGTCTTTTTCTTTGTAGTTGCATCAAAAATGAGATGTCCTAGGAGTCCTTCACATCTCCCCTCTCTTAAAAACAGGAAGTTGCTCTTTGCCATGTTCATGCTCACCCTGGAGCAGAGAGCCATGGGTTTGAGTGGGTTCAGAGCTGAGTTTGTTACCCAGACTCTTTCTTCAAGGTGTGGGGTCTTAAGTCTGGTCTTAAATTTCTTTTTTTACTTTTAAATATTTATTTATTTACTTAGCTGTGCCAGGTCATAGTTGCGACACACAGGATCTTTGATCTTGGTTGCGGCATGCAGGACCTTTAGTTGCAGCGTGTTGGATCTAGTTCCCTGACCAGGGATCAAACCTGGACCCCCTGAATTGGGAGAGTGGAGTCTTAGCCCCCGGACCACCAGGCAAGTCCTCATCAGGCCCCTGAGAGGTTCACTCTGGCACCCTCAGACTCCTCCTGAGCCTCCGTGTCAGCACCTCTTTCAGTGCCCAAGTGTATACTGGCTCTGACTGCCAGCCTAGCGCCAGGGAAAGTAGGCCAGGAATCCCTCCCCCTTGCCACAGGTAAGCCTTTCTTTTCCTCGAGAGCCCCAAATGCTGTGCAGCAGCGCCCTCTGCTGGCGTGTATTAGGAAGACATCCACCTCTGGCATCTTCGTGATCCAGAATTTCAGACTTCTGCTTTGCTACAAAAGGCAGAGGGGAAATTGAGGCCTGGACCCGCCCAAGGTGCCCCCAGTGAACAGCAGCACCAGAAGCAGAGCCCAGGCAGCCCAGCATCCTGGCAGCTGCTTGGCCCCCCTCACTTCACAGCCAATCACCTCTATTTTTTGACTTGGAGCATCAAATTGAATGGACCCTAGACCCAAATAGTCAGAACATGGCTTTGAATAGACTTTCTCAGAGAACTGTAAGTAAAGCAAGGAATCCTGCCACAAATGAAGAACTTCAGTAGCACCTTGAAAATCAGAACCAGACTCAGGGATGGGACCCCGGAATTCCCATTATCCGAGGCTGGCACAGAGTGATGCAGGAGGTACAAGCACCCAAAGAAGAAAGACAGCCATGCCCATGGCTACGGGGAGTTATTAAAGGTCCGTCAACAGAGGGGAGCAGGGCCATCTGAGCAGAGGTGCCGAGTAGAGGAAAGACAGGTGGGAGACAACGTTGTGGGGGTTGTGAGCTGAGAGATGACACATGTAGCTGGGAGAGGGCCAGATGAGGGCCCTGAGGGTCCCCAAATGGAAAGAGGAGCAGGGGATGAACTCTGAGGATAGAGAGAGAGCAGGGTCTTTGCCTTGGGGGGTCAGGCAGGAGCAGCAGCTGGCCCAGGTACAGTAGGTGGGCGCAGGCAGGGGACCTGGGCTTGGCCTAGAGTGTTGAGGATGTAGAGACCCGAGGCTGGAGAGACTCAGGGTGCAACCAGGAGGCTCCCATCCTGGGGGCCTTCCCTGAGTTCTGCCTGGCACACAGCTCACCCAGTGTTCTCACAGTCGCCCCCTGTGGCGCCTCAGGCGAACAGTCCCCTCTCTGACAGAGACCTTCCTGAGAGCAGAGACTGATGCCGACTAGAAAGGACAAGTGAGAAATGGGATGTGCACCACTGATTGTCAGAGCACCGCCTATCTGCATATCCTCATTGCCACTGTGGTGGAAGCTGCTCTGGGGGCTACCTTTGGGGAAGGAGCTGAAGAAGAAAGGAACTGGGGGATCTTTCTGGCCCTAGCACCCCAGGGAGTTGACATCTTTGCCTCAGTTGCTTTACCTGCTCTCTCCCAAGGGTGGCATACAGTGTGCACGGCAGCACCACAAACACTGCTCCAACGTAGGGATGCCAGGACCAAGCAGCAGCCCAGAGCCCTCCCAGACTCAGCGTCCTGCCGGGTCTAGGCTTCTCTGGCCAGCCCCCGGCTGCCACGAGAACCGGCTCCTCCCCACCTCCCTTGGTGGGGAGCCTCATGGGCAGATCTGTGGCCCACGTTTGGGGATGGAGCACAGAGCTTCCTTCTGGAAAGGAGCTCACACCCTTGGCACTGCTGCAGCTCATTAGCAGTTCAAGCAGCTGCTTTCTGGGCTCAGGAGGCTGTCCCGGGGCTTTGGGGCCTCTGCCTGCCAGCTCGGGACCTTCCCGTTTGGTGCCAAACTGAGGGACTGAGGGAATGACAGCACCCCCTCCCCCAGCACCTGCTGGGTGGTCCTCCAAAAGAGTGGACCTGGGGAAACTGGCAGCCTTGCCACCCGTGGATGGGCTCCAAGGTGAGTTCACAAAGTGACCACTCTTTGGAGACCTTTGATTTCTCATAACTGCCCTGGCATGTGTCCCAAGCATGGTGGGGCACAGTTTGGTTGATTGCTACTGGCAGCCCTCACTTGTCTCGGCCCTTTTAGGATCAAGCCTCAGTGGCAGACTCTGTCTTGCTTTGGAGGAAGGAGCCCTGGGCAGCCGTTGTGCCATGCTGGCCTGGAGGATGTGACATCGCTGTGTGTGGGGGAGAAAGGCCGGGCCCAGCAGAGGCCCCTCCTCCAGACCTTACCCCCTGCCATTTCCTGCAACCTCAGGTGCTAAGGCCAGGTGCCCTGCTGGAAACTAGCAGGACACTGGGGGTGCCAGGGAGCCCTCCCTCCACATAGCTAGATCATGATTCTAGTAAGCATGTACCTCCAGCTGGAGCCTGGCTGGGTACAAGACCTGCCTCCAGAGTGGGATTGAGAGAGAGATGACTGTCTCCCCCCACCCCTGCCTTTCAGGCTGGACAGTGCAGGCTTGATCCTGAGCCTGGAGGGAGCTGGGTCCCTGCAGAGTTTGACATGACCTTGGACCTCCAGGTCCTGCTGTCTCTGGGCCCAGGGCACTGAGTGGGACACAGCTGGGATGACAGTAAGCATCCTTGCTTGGAGATGGACAGGGAAGAGAGAGTCCGTGGCTGATGGGGCTCAGCACAGGCCCTGGGAGACATGAGCACCCCACTGCCATTTTGAGGCAAGGGACTGGACAGGAAGGTGGGAGGGATGAGAAATGTGTGCAGAAAGGTCAAGAGCAATCTGTTAGGTTGTTCCTAGAATGCCTCCCCAGCTCACAGCTCTGGGGTCATAAGACCCCTGACCAGATAGGGTCTCATTAAACCTCCCTACGCCCTCTATGAGCCGCCTTGTCTCTGTTTTACAGGTGTACACAGTAAAACCAGCAGGAGATTCTTTGTGACCTAACGGTAGGGTCTGGCTGGGCAATGTGAAATCTGCAGGGCATTCTGGGAGGCTGGAACCACTCGTCTCCCATGTGGAATTTCTTCCTCAGGGAAACCTCCATGTTGGATGAAGTTTGCTCATTTATCAAGGATAAACTCCCTGACCTAAAATCAGTTGGCCGCCACATCCACAAATTCGCTTCACAGCCACACCTAGATCAGTGTTTGATTAAATCACTGGGTACTGTCGCCAGCCAAGTTGACACCTAAGAGTGACCGTCGCTGGGGTGACGCCAGTGCCTCCTCACAGCTCCTGTGAGGAGAAAGTGAGACTGTGCATGGACTCTGGCTTGAGCATGTCTTCAGGGCAAGGCAGCACGGGCTCCATGGGCTTGTCTGGAGCGTGTGGGCAGAGACAAAGGGGTGTACATTTGGGGTTGGCAGGAAGTGTCTCAGTCAAGGTGGCTGAGCTGGGTTTGGGCCTGCTTGTCTGCTGGGGACGGGGACTGGTCCAGATGGCCTTGGGAGTGAGGCACCAGCAGCTTCTGGGACCTTCGAGGTTCACACTTCCAGAGGCACTGTGTGCTTGCTACCTGGCCACCCAGACGTCATGTCTAGGCAGCAGTCAGAGGAAACTTCCAGGCTCACCTCACCCCTCCTGAAGGCCTGGCCAGGGACAGGCTGAGAGTTTCCAGGGCCTTAGAAATTCCTACCTGGCCCAGGTGCTCTCAGCAGGGGACTCTGTGCCCTCAGCCAGGGGTGCTGCCGGACCTTCAAATCTGGTGGGTTCTCCCCTGGGTGGTCCACTGTGGCAGCCAGGTCTTTGGGAATAAGCTCAAATCTGTCCACGCACCGCTAAACTTATATTCAGGTGTGACAACTTTCATCTCCTAATTTGACCAGTTTTCTAAAAGATTAAAATCTATGTACAATTTATGTGGCATACAATCATTTTCCTAGGAATGGGGATAGTGGTAACACCTATTTCATAGGGCTGCTGTAGGAGTAAGCCCAGGCACAGTGAAGATGCCTGATTTCAGTGCTCAGGACATGTTGGACATTATTAAGATAGTATTTAGAGACGATTTGGAGCCCACCTGGGCTAGGTATTTTCCACACATTATTTCAGTGATTCAGGAACAGACCAGATTTTGAAACCTGGGGGCTTGCGAAAGATGTGGAAGGTGGGGCAGGATAGAGCCCCTGACTGCTAAAGTTGTTATGGAAAATTGTCCTTTGTATTTTATTGAGAAGCTGTCCATGGCTTTCAATCAGCTCACAGAATTGAGAACTTCCGATTTAGTTGATAGTTGGATGTGTGTGCATGCTAAGTCGCTTCAGTCGTGTCCGACTCCTACCCCATGGACTGGAGACCACCAGGCTCCTCCGTCCATGGGATTCTCCAGGCAAGAATACTGGAGTGGGTTGCCATTCACTTCTGCAGGGGATCTTCCCAACCCAGGGATCAAACCTGCCTCTCCTGTAAGTCCTGTGTTGCAGGCAGATTATTGACAACTGAGCCACCAGGGAAGCCCTGATAGTTGGGCATTCAATTACAATTATTTCAGCTCTGTTTTAGCTGAAAAGAAGATGTGTCCATCCAGCTAAATAATTCAGTCACAGAGTGACCTTTGTGTTTGTAATCAAATACTTCCCGACCTCAGATAGGGCCTTCCTCTTTACCTCTTGTCGTTTGAAAAACATCCCTGAAATAATTTTCAGTGTCTCAGAGACGTGAATAACTGCAGGTGGATACTCCCTCGCTGGCCCGCGCTCTGTGCCTTTAAGGTCCACTGGGGGCGTGATGTCAGCCGCCCGCGGGCACCCGAAGCGGGGAGTGGGGCAGCCCGGTGTGGAGGAGGACCTGCCTGCAGGGAATCCGTGTCCCTGACTTAACCCGTCTGGCGCGCTTGCCCGCAGGTCCTGTCCAGAAGACACTGAATGGGCACTGACCCAGCTCCGGGAAAGCGAGGCGCCGCGGCCGGGGCCATGGGCAACTTCCAACTGGAAGACTTTGTCGCGGGCTGGATCGGAGGTGAGCGCACCCCAGGACGGGAGGGATGGAGGGACCCCCAGAGGTGAGTGTGGACGGGGACAGCTCTGCGCGACAGGAAGAGAGCGAGGCGGCGGGCGCTGCACGGACGGAGTCTCCACGCGGTGCCTGATTTGGGAGCTCAGCTACTGCCCACACACTACCCAGGCGCGCGCCGCCCGCTGCCAGGCTGGTCTTGTGGCTCCTCGCCTGCTGCCGCGAGCCCCACTCAGATTCTTCCGGAGCCTGCGATTGCCTCAAACTTCAGGTTTACAAAACTTGATCCTGATCCGTAATGATTAAACCGCCCATCAAAGTGGACAGCCAATGGAGCATCCCGGCGTGTACACTCCCTTCGGCGCCCTGATGCGCACCTGAATTTGGGCACTCCTGGGAACTTGTAGGTGAGGGTGGCGCTTGACCACCGCACGCTCCGCGCGCAGGATGCGGAGCCCGGCACCACGGTCAGGCTGGCTTTCGGGCGTCCGGCTGTTGGGGGAGCTGGAGCGCAGAGCTGGGGACCCAGTACCGGCAGCAGACGCCCCCTGCCAGACGGGAAACCCTTACGGTTTGCAGCTGCTGCCAACTGTCACACCTCTCCTCTGGCACGGTTGGGCCGGCTGATCCCTACCTACCGCTCCTGGAGCCGCTGTCTGCTGGATGTGTTTGCTTGGGCAAGAGTCACATCCACTGCCTCCCTTCTTCATTCTTCTCTGTCCAGTAGGGGGTCGGTCTGTCCCTCCTCTTAGTTCAGCTATTGGAGGTTTGAGAGACTTCGCTTATTGTAAAATACAGTCTTTCTTTTGGCTCCATCTAAGAGGATCATTGGGTTTCCCTGGTGGCTCAGCGGTAAAGAATCCACCTGCAATGCAGGAATCACAGGAGACATAGGTTTGATCCCTCGGTTGGGAAGATCCTCTGGAGGAGGGCATGGCAACCCACTCCAGTATTCTTGCCTGGAGAATCCTACGGACAGAGGACCCTGGAGGGCTACAGTTCATGGGGTTGCAGAGTCAGACAGGACTGAAGTGACTTAGCATGCATGCACACAAGAGGATCATCAGAAAAGAAATGTTGATGAATGCAGCCGCTCCCCAAAGACAGAGTAAAATACTGACATGCTTAGGTAGAGGCTGTGGCCATCGTGTTTGTGCCCCACCAAGTGTCCTAGGTGTGGAGACCAGGAGACTTGTAGGAAAGGGAAAAACAGAAACAGCATCTGGAATGGGGGGTTCCTCTTCTGGTGGCCTCTCCCACCTAGCAGGAGGCCATGTCTGTCCCCCACAGGTGGCTGTAGGGCTCCTGTCTCTCACCCTCCCAAGCAGAGGTAATTTCTTTCACTGGGGACAGTTCTGTTGCACAGGCTCCCTTGGGTAGGGCTAAATTTACCAGTCAAGGGGCTGTGCCCAGAGACCCAGTGGGCACACCCAGGCCCTCTTCAGACAACCTTTCAGCTGTTGAGAGGGAGAGACTTTCCTTGACTGCCCCTTCAGTAGTCTGACCAACTTCAGTAGGGCTGCCCCGGGTGTAATTTGAGAAATGTCCTGGTGGGTGAGGCTACCAGAGTGGCTCAAAATCTCTGATGACACAAAGACTCTCTCCACCTCACATGGCAAGTAGTGGGTCATCCTTTATTCTGAGATTGGTCTTACTTTGTTTACGTCAACAGAGTTTTGCTTCCATGAAATGAAGATGAATGTAGTAGCAGGGAATACTTAATAAGTATCAGGTGCTGTCGGAGAAGGCAATGGCACCCTACTCCAGTACTTTTGCCTAGAAAATCCCATGGACGGAGGAGCCTGGTAGGCTGCAGTCCATGGGGTCGCTGGAGTCGGACACAACTGAGCGACTTCACTTTCACTTCTCACTTTCATGCATTTGAGAAGGAAATGGCAACCCACTCCAGTGTTCTTGCCTAGAGAATCCCAGGGACGGGAAGCCTGGTGGGCTGCCGTCTATGGGGTCGCGCAGGGTCAGACACGACTGAAGCGACGCAGCAGCAGCAGCAGGTGCTGTTTAAACACTATCTGTGTGCTCAGTTGCTCAGTTGTGTCTGACTCTTTGTGACCCCATGGACTGTAGCCCGCCAGGCTCCTCTGTCCATGGGATTCTCCAGGCAAGAATAGTGGAGTGGGTTGCCATTTCCTCCTTCAGAGGATGTTCCCGACTCAGGGATTGAACCCACATCTCCTGTGTCTCCTGCACTGGCAGGTGGATTCTTTACCACTGTGACACTTGGGAAGCCCCTAAATGCTATATGGTTACTTTTAAAGCAACTTTATTGAGGTTATTTTACATATCATAAAATCCACTCACTTCAAGTGTACAATTTAGTGATTATTAGTAATTTTACTAGGTGGTGCAACCATTACTGTAAGTTAGCTTTAGAACATTTCATCCCCCAGTAAGATCCCTCACACCTATTTATTGTGAAACCCCATTCCATTCCTCACCCTCTGAGCAACCACTAATCTACTTTCGGAATCTGTTATAAATCTATTGTCATGGAGATTTCCCTCTATGTTTTAGTATATGATTTCTGTAATTTTAGTGCTTCTGGATAGGTCTTTGGTTTCTTTTGAGTTAACTTTGTCTACGGTATGAAAGTGAAAGTCGCTCAGTTATGTCCAACTCTTTGTGACTCCCTTGGATTACAGAGTCCATGGAAGTCTCCAGGCCAGAATACTGGAGTGGCTAGCCATTCCCCTTCTCCAGGGGATCTTCCCAACCCAGAGATCAAACCCAGGTCTCCCGCATTGCAAGTGGATTCTTTACCAGCTGAGCCACAGGAGGAAGCCCAAGAATACTGGAGTGGGTAGCCTATCCCTTCTCCAGCAGATCTTCCTGACCCAGGAATCAAACCAGGGTCTCTTGCATTGCAGGCAGATTCTTTACCAACTGAGCTATCAGGGAAGCCCCTATATGGTATGAGGGAGAGGTCTAACTTTATTCTTTTGCATTGATACCCAGTTATCCCAGCACCTTTACCTCCCTTTCTATAGCGTACTTGTCCTGGAGGCAAGGCCCAAGTTTTACTCCATTCTCTTTGCCTTGCTCTGTGTGTGAGCCCATGCCTGAGGGTCCCTTCTGATGACTGGGCATGGACTGAGCAAGTGAATATAAGTGCCTGGGTCCTCTGTTCTGTCTTCGAACAGCTGGTGCAAGTTCGAAGTCCAGGGGCTGAGTAACCAGCAAGTCTTCTTGATCCCCAGGTGCAGCCAGCGTCATCGTCGGCCACCCTCTGGATACAGTCAAGGTATGGTAGCCATGTCACCACTACCTTTTGGAAAGAGGCCTGGAGCTAGTCTGCGTCCAGTAGTGTGCCTGCTGTTTCTGATCCCCAGAAGGTCTCCAGCCCAGGGCCAGCTCTCTGTGCCAGTCCATGGGGGTGGAGAGCTAGGAGGCCCGGCCTGGAATGCTCTACCCTCATTGCTTGGCAGTGATTTTGTTTTCATGAATGCTCCGTTTCTGCCTCTAGGTTCTCAGGAGCTTCAGGGGAGGGGGTGAGGGCACTGGGAGTGTTCTCCTGCAAGCCTCTGTGAAACTAAGGAACCAGAAAAGGCTTCCAGTGTGAAGTGGCATCTGAACCAGCATCTAAGGTCAGGCGATTGGAAGAGATATCCCAGGCACGGAGAACAGAACGGGCAAAGGCACTGAAGTGGGGAGGCCGTCTGGGGGTCACGCTTAGGAAAGGCCAACGTGGCCAGTTTTGCTGATGCCTCAGGTTTCTGAAAGCAGCTACGGATCAGAATCCAGGAAGGGTAGGTGGTCAGTCAATCCTTGTAGGCCTTGAATATCAGCTTAGGACTCTGGACCTAGGTTGGGAACGGGAAGCCACGGTAACTTGATGGAGCCAGCAAAGCCCCTTAGCATTGGAATCACCCACGCCCCTTGTTCTACAGGTGTGGAAACTGGCCCAGAAAGGGGAAGGGCTCACCCCAGGTCACGACAAGTTGAAGCACTGAGAAGTGAGGTGCTACAAAGGGACATCTGACTCCACCCCTACCCCTGCCTCCTGTCCCCTTGCTAAGCAGCACTCACAGTTATACCCTGAGAAGGTGGCCGCTAATAGTGCCTCCTCACCTTGACTTTCACGTGCGTATCTAATGCTCTGCCAGGATTGTGCACAAAGAGGAACCTCTCAGGCCCTCCTCCAGGGGCCGCTGCGGCCCCCTTTCTCCCCATCTTCCTCCCCATGTGACTCTGGGCCCCTCCTCCGTCAGAGCCCAGGCCTGCTCTCTTCTGATGGGGAGGTCAGCCTACATGTCTAAATAGTTGAAGGTATTTCCTGGCTCCTCGACTCCCTCACACAAGCCCAGCCTTTTGCTCATATATTAAACACATCCTGGATGCTTTCTCCAGGGCAGAGGTGGTGGACAAAGCAAGTCCGGTCCCTGCCCCTGCAGATCTAACAGCCATGTTTTTGACCCAGGCAACCACAGCCAGTGTGTTTCCCCGATAGAGTATCCTTCCCTCACCCACAGCCTGGTCAGGGGCTGGTAGAGCCTGTTTGGAAGCCCCATCCTCATCTCCTGCCCCTGGCGTGGCAAGCCTAGCCACCCTGTGCCACATGTCAGCTGTAAAGGATAAGACTCTCCTCCTTTTCTCCACTCGTCCCCCTGAACCTCTACAGGGAAGCTTTCCCAACACATAAAAATCTAGTCTTTGTTCCACCTAAGAACCTCTCTGTTGAGAGTACCAGCCTGATGATGCCACCTTCCATGGCTGGCCTCTGAGTCCAGCCCGGGGCTGGCCTGGGGCCCTTGTTTCTCTCTAGAACATTTTCTTTCCTTCTGGCTGGCATTTACTCTAGAGTTCCTATTCACTGAGAAAGGTCTGGGCCAGAGTCCTAGAGTCAGAATAGCCTGGAGTCCAGTTCCCACTTTCTGTATTTTCTCCCTGAACCTCGCCAAGCCTCAGTTTCCTCATCTATAAAGTGGACTGTGAGCCCCTTCCCCCAGTGGGGCTGTCATGAAGACTGTCACGTTGGCAGCGAGGGTAGAGCAGTGAGCGAGCCTTTCTGTCCTGAAGAACACACATGCTGGAGTGTGGTGATGCAGACAAGCGACTTGTCCCCAGGCTCCCCCTGAAAGAGCCAAGCTGGAAGGATCCAGGCTGCTGACCTGGGGCAGAGACTCCCACCCTACAGGTGGGAGAGCCAGGCTGGCTGCTTGGGGCAGCAGGGCTGGGGTCAGGGTTCACTGCGGGCTCCTGGCACACCTGGTATGCTTAAAGTTTATGTCTGATGCAGTGTGACCAGGGTTTTCTAATCAGGGCTCAGTTCTCTATAGACCAGCGAGAACACTGTAAGAAAATAAATTTGCATTGTTTTAAGCCACTAAATTTATCATATGTTGTTACGGCAGCAATCAGAAACCTACACAGGGAATCAGTTTTTTCATCAGTGAGGTGGGGATAATATCCACACCTCATAGCATTTGTGGGATTCTGTGAGATAAGTTCCATAAGATGCCCAGTATTTCCCCACGTATGCAGTAGGCGCATATTATGTGCTAGCTCCTGTTGCAATTGGAGAACCTAGAGGCTTGAGCTGTGCTGCTGGCATGGGTGTCAACTTCCTCAAGGGCTGACAGATCTTTGCTCTGGTCTAGGCCCAGGGTGGAATATGCCCTGGGCTTTTCTGTGGCCTTACTTAGACCCTCTGCCTGTCTACAGATACCCCAGTCAGCGGAGTCAGCCTCCATTAGAGTACGCCATCATCTCATCCTCCAGCCCCTCAGTCAGTAAGTGCAAAGGGCCGAGTGCCAGGGCCATGCTCTGCTCCAGGGATGAAAGGAAAATACAAGATGGCCCTGTTCCACAGGGGGAACCCAAATACCCTACAAAGCCAACGGAGGTGACAGAATTCCAGCAGAGCTATTTTATATCCTAGCAGACGATGCTGTTAAAGTGCTGCACTCAATATGTCAGCAAATTTGAAAAACTCAGCACTGGCCACAGGACTGGAAAAGACCAGTTTTGTTCCATTTCCAAAGAAGAGCAATGCCAAAGAATATTCAAACTCCTGTACAATTGCATTCGTTTCACCTGCTAGCAAGGTTATGCTCAAAATCCTTCAAGCTAGGCTTCAGTAGTTATGTGAACTGAGAACTTTCCAATGTGTAAGCTGGGCTTCAGAGAGGCAAAAGAACCAGAGATCAAATTGCCAACATTCATTGGACCATGGAGAAAGCAAAGGAGCTCCAGAAAAAACATCTACTTCTGTTTTATTGACTATGCTAAAGCCTTTGACTATGTGGATCACCACAAATTGTGGAAAATTCTTAAAGAGATGGGAATAACAGACCACCTTACCTGTCTCTTAATAAACTTGTATTAGGGTCAAGAAGCAACAGTTAGAACTGGACATGGAACAACTGACTGGCTCAGGATTGGGAAAGGAATATGTCAAGGCTGTGTATTGTCACCTTGCTTATTTAACTTCTATGCAGAGTACATCATGCAAAATGCCAGGCTGGATAAAGCACAAGCTGGAATCAAGATTGCTGGGAGAAATATCAACAACCTCAGAAATGCAGATAATACCACTCTAATGGCAGAAACTGTAGAGGAAGCAAAAAGCTTCTTGATGAGGGTGAAAGAGGAGAGTGAAAATCTGGCTTGAAACTGAACATTCAAAAAACTAAGATCATGGCATCCGGTCACATCACTTCATGGCAAATAGAAGGGGAAAAAGTGGAAACAGTGACTAATTTTATTTTCTTGGGTTCCAAAATCACTGTGGACAATGGCTGCAGCCATGAAATGAAAAAAAAAAAAAAAAAGTTTGCTCCTTGGAAGGAAAACTATGACAAATCTAGACAGTGTATTAAAAAGCAGAGACATTACTTTACCATAAAAGGTCCATACAGTCAAAGCTATGATTTTTCCAATAGTCATGTATGGATGTGAGAGTTGGACCATAAAGAAGACTGAGTGCTGAAGAATTGATGCTTTCGAACTGTGGTGTTGGAGAAGACTCTTGAGAGTCCCTTGAACTGCAAGATCAAACCAGTCAATCCTAAAGGAAATCAGCCCTGAATATTCATTGGAAGAACTGATGCTGAAGCTGAAGCTCCAATACTTTGGCCACCTGATATGAAGAGCCAACTCATTGGAAAAGACCCTGATGCTGGGAAAGATTGAAGGCAAAAGGAGAAGGGGGCAGCAGAGGTCAGATAACATCACTGACTCAATGGACATGAGTTTGAGCAAACTCTGGGAGGTGGTGAAGGACAGAGGAGCCTGGCGTGCTGCAGTCCATGGGGACACAAAGAGTATGACATGACTTAGCGATGGAATAGCAACAACAGCAAAACAGATAGGCAGATCACATCACTGGAGCACTGAAGTTCAGACCCAAAAGATGAGCTGAAGAAGCTGAATAAAGAGCCTTCCAGGGGAGAAATGTAGGTGGAATGTTCTGGAAGCAGGAAGAAACTGATGGTCCAGGGTCCAGGAATGTGTTAAGTGATAGGCACAGCAGATGTGGAGGAAATTGCCTGGAGGTGGTGAGAGGCACCACAGAGGCACCACCCAGGACCTCTGTGGTGCTGGTTCAGGGTGGGATTTTTCCGATTTTGGAGGGAGGCCTCTGCAGAGCTTGATACAGCAGTGACAAACATTCATCGTTGTTTGGAAAAGATGTTGTGTCGATACAGAAAAAGGAGTGAGCAGGGGAGCAGGAGGCCATCGAGGAGCCCAGTGCATCACTGCGGGGATAGATACGGGGGTTCTGTATTTGTCAGGAGGTGAGGTGAGCAGGCCACTCCCAGGAGTATTTGGGAGGACAGGGTGCTGGACAGCAGACAGGCTGGAGCCACAGGTTAGCTCTTGTATTCAAGATGCAGCAAAACCATATGTCTCCAAACCAGTGTTGTTCTTGTGCAACAAACTGGCCTGTCTTCTTCTCTCAGCTCGAGGGGCCTCCTGCTGTATTTAGCAAGGGGTGAATGGGATGTGTAGGGAGGCGGTGCGGGTAGAAGACGGAAGGCCAGCCAGGCTGGGACGGGGTCACAGGGGCAGGCCTTCCCCTCTCTGGGGCCCTGTGCTGGGAGCCCAGTATCGTGGGAGTGGTGGGGACATGACCTGTCTCCACCTGGCCCTCAGGCCCTTGCCTTTGCCTCTCTCCGCAGGCTCGCCTGCAGGCCGGCTCTGGCTATGGGAGCACCCTCAGCTGCATTCGCACGGTGTACAGGAGGGAGAGTGTAAGTGCTCCTGGAGGGAAGGTTCTCCTGGGGACCAAAGTCACGTCCTCACCCCCTGTTCATGATGCTCATCACCTTTGGCTCAATGTTCCCTGTTCATCTCACACCACTCCTCAAATATTATGTATTACCTAAACTTAACCCTGTCCCTGGGTGCAATAGTATTGAGGGAAAAAACTGTGCGTCATCTCTCTGGAGAAATGTTGAGGCACTTAGAAACATGGAGTGGAAAATTCCTGCAGAAACAGGGTGACCTGTCAGGTTTTCAAAACCAGATGAGTGGCAGGTAGGCCATGTGTTCACGAGCTCCCTTTATCCCAGAGTGGGGCGAGGGGTGGGAGTGGGGTGATTCTTCTGGTCCCAGGCACCCAGAGCAGGATTGTATCACACGTCACTCCAGACCAGGGGACCCAGGGGTTTTCTCTGCAGAGGAGAAAATCTGAGTAACAGATTTTGTAGAAGCATCAGGTGCCATTCTTGAGAATGAGTATGTGCTTTTTGAAGACTTTCCAAGACTCCTCCTTGGGGAATTGTCAATAAATTTTAAAAGTTAGGATGAAATGAACTATTAGTTTAAAGAAATAGGCATAAGCAGAGAACAAATATATGGATACCAGGAGATAAAATGGGGGTGGGATGAATTGGGAGATTGGGATTGATATATATATATATACACACACACATTACTATGTATAAAATAGATAACTAATGAGAACCTCCAGCATAGAACAGGGCACTCTACTCGGTGCTCTGTAGTGACCTAAAATGGGAAGGAAATCCAAAAAATTGTAGGTATATGTGTACGTATAGTTGATTCACTTTGCTGTAGAGCAGAAACTAACACAACATTGTAAAGCAATTACACTCCGATAAAAATTAATTAAAAAAAAAAAGAAATAGGTGTAAGCCCTGTGGCAGCACTGGGCTTTTCCTTGAGTCACTGGGAACGTGACCCCCTTATTGACCTCTGTCCCCACCAGGCTCCCTCCTGGGAAGTGGCCTGGAGCTCAGGAGTCTCCTGCTTGCACCTGGAGTTTCTTCTCCTTGGTTGAAGTGTGTCTTGTGTCTGCATGTTGTTCTGATTCTCTGGATGGTCTGCTCAGGGTGAGCCCTGCAAACCCAGCACTAGCTGTTCTGGTGTAATGTTGTCCTACTCCTCCATCCTCTGAATGGCAGCTGTTGATTCTCCTTTTTGGGACATGTGCCCTGGGGTTTCTGTGGGGACTGTTGCCATTCCTCTAAGACACGGTGGTTCAAAGCTAAGCGATGTCCCGAGTTATCTGAGGGGCCTTGTAGAGGAGGAGTCTGGAGTATGGTGAGTGCATGCATGTGTGTTTGCATGCACATGCGTGTGTGGACGCTTGTGTGAGGTGGTGTCCAGGCTCTTGTAAACAGGGTGCAGGCATGCAGGTCAGGCTGAACTGGCTTGAGTACAGCCTGGAGTTTTTACAATTGCTTCCCAGTGCTTTTTCACCTTTGGTGCCCTGTATGTGGCTCTGACTCCTCCAAGGGCCTCTGGAATTTTCCAGGCTCAGTGGCACATCTGTGGTGTCTGCTGAGAATGCAGGATGTGTGTACAGAAGCCTTTCATGCTGTTCATTCGGGGATTCTCCCTCCAGCTCTGTCCCAACAAACGCACATGCTCAGGGGCACCCAGCTACCTGCTGGCCCAGGTGCCCCTGGCAGGGCTGTGGACCCTTCACACCCCACTACTACAGACTTAGCACATTATATTTTACTTGCCTGTCAGTCTGTCTGCCTGGGTCCCTTCCTCCCCCGCCTCCAGATTGTGAGCTCAGGGCAGGCGTAAAGTGCTTCTTTCTTGTCCTGCAGGGCCTGGCGCGTGCCCAGAGAATGCTTTTGTTGGAGTGGCACATGAGCAGGGAGCATGTGGTGCTTGGCAAGCCCACTGCCCACTGGGCCTCCATGGGCTGCCCTCGGCCACAGGAACCCTGCCGCTCTGGTGACAAATGCAGGTCCCAGGCCCAGCGCACCGTGGCTCAAGAAACAGCTTCATGTAGAAGCCAGTTCCTCCTCAGGGCAAGGATGCTCTCTTGCTCCCCTGTTTCTCCTTTCACATCAGCGCCCTCTTATTCTTTCCATCGACATACTGGCTTGCTTTTCCTGTGGTGTCTCCCCTACCAGGCCATGGGCTCCAGGAGGGCAAGGTCTGTTCCAGGGGTGGCATAGGCCCTCATGCATCCTCCTCCTGGGTCTCCCCACAGGTGTTTGGCTTCTTCAAGGGCATGTCCTTCCCCCTTGCCAGCATCGCTGTCTACAACTCGGTGGTGTTTGGGGTCTTCAGCAACACACAGAGGTTCCTCAGCCACCACCGGTGCCGGGAGCCTGAGGCTGGCCCACCCCACGTGCTGTCTGACCTGCTTCTGGCCAGCATGGTGGCCGGCGTGGTCTCTGTCGGGCTGGGTGCTCCCGTGGACCTCATCAAGATCCGGCTGCAGATGCAAACACAGCCATTTCAGGAAGGTAAGAGGCCGGGGAGGTGGCCTGGTGTCTGGGCACCTGTGACCCTCTCATGGCTTCCTAGATCTGGGATTTGGTTAATATCCTTTTTATGGAGCAGGGCATCTATGTCAAATCATTTTTATTGATAGTGGTAACTCTCATTGGTCAAGGGTTTACTATGTACCAGACGTTTGTGAAGAGCCCCACATATGTTCTCTTAATTCGTCTCAGAACAATTTCCTGAGGCGGGAGCTGTGGTTGTTTCCATTTTGCAGATGAGAAAACTGAGGCTCCCAGAGGTTGAGATACTTATTCAAGGACACACAGTTCATGACTGGCCAGTCAGCACCAGCTTTATAGTTTGTAGCCCCTGGCATGAAACAAAAATAGTATCTTGATTTCAAATTAGTAAGAATTTTAAGAGGGCAAGAGCAGAGCATTAAGTCAAGTGAGGGGCCCTGTGTGACTGTCCAGGTCTCAGAACCACACCTGCCCCTCACACCAAGGAGTGCAGCCAGGAGGCCTTGAGCTGGGTTGGCTGCTGCTTCATGAAGTGGGTGCCCCCACCGTGCCATCCACATTCCATTAGAGTTTCATTTCTTATCTCTGTGTAGCTAGCTACTCTGCCCCATGGTGAGCTGGAGCTGACATCTCCTCCCTGCTGGAAAGAGGTGCGTGCCTCTTCTCCTGGGACCAGTTTTGATAAAGGAGGTTGGAAAGAACAAGAAGGCACTTACTGTGTGGACAGAAAGGGCCAGCTGTAGAGAAAGGATGAGCTGGGGGTTCTTAGACAAATTCCAATACCTTGGAGTTTGGTCCTTGGCTCTCATTTTACTCTGCCTCCTCAGGGAGGATACCATCCCTTTCTGGGCCTCAGTCTCCTTATCTGTATGATGGAAGGACTGCGTCTTGGTCCTTCCTGTGACCTCAGATATATACCTGACAGATGTTGTGGATAAGACCCCTCTGCTTGGCCACCTTCTAAGTGGCCTCCCTGTGAGCCTTCTGCCCACAGAGGCTGGGTGGGGAGTCAGCTGTGCTGGCCCATGGCTGAAGCCCCAGAAGGTCACTCAGGAGCATCCTGGGCCAGTGCCTCTCCTCCCCCGACTGCTACCCAGGCTCCTTGGTTCACCTGCCCTCCCTGCTCAGCTGGGCAGGTGTCCAGGGCAGGTCTGCACACACTCCAAGCATGGTGCTGCTGCTCCTCACAGGGGCCCCTCCTACCCCAAGAACAGGAGTCACAGCTGCTAGGTGCTCAGTGCCCCAGGGCCCATGGTCCCTGTGAGCATGCAGAGAGATGCAGGGCAACACTGAGATGGTTCACCCAGAGAGTCACGGAGTGTGCCCCCCTGGGGGCCACCGAGGAGATGCAGCGCAGGGGCATCCGCACCCCCACCTGCCTAACACGCTGAGTCATGTCTTGGTGCCTTTCAGTTTGACCAAAGGGTTGCACCTCTGAGAAGAGTTCGAAGCTCACTGATATGGTCCTGTGTTAGAGGCAGAAGCAAAAATGTAGAGAAATGAAGGGGCATTGTGAGCAGGCCTAGAGCGCAGGAGTCCTGACCCCCAGGCTGGTTTTTTGTGCTCTCCTGTCTACTTTCTCAAAGTTGTGTTGGTCTAGGGTGCAGAGTAGGTTTCTCTCCATAAGGCTTGGAGCTCTTTGGGGTCCATGTGTTGGATGAGTCTCAGTGATGGGGCTCCTCGGTTCATGGGGGCAGCCCTGCCCACTTCACAACCAAGGCGCCTCATCCCGGGAAGGGGAGGAGAGCGGGGCAGGTGTGCATGTGTACCTGTGAGGGCCCCCAGCCAGCCTGGACACCCAGGGAGAGTGCTGGGACACAGGATGCCGGGACATTCGGAGACAAGTTCATCGGTGAACTTTCTTGACAGTGTTGGGTTCCATCCTCTGTTCTTCCCTCGCCCACCTACACTTTCCCTGAAGAGGGTTCTAGAATGGTGGCTGACTTAGCAGGCTAAGACCTGAGCTACAGGAGTCCTGAAGCCAGACTAGAAGTCTCCGTGACTAGAGGAAGGACGGGAGCAGCTCCAGAATAGCCAGACCCAAGAAAGGCCCCACCCCTGGGTGTGCAGGAGCCTGACTTTTAGGGAGCGGAGCAGCCTCCATTAGCAGCTGCCAAAGCTGCTAAGTGCTCATCGTGTCCTGACACTGTGTTAAGTGCTGTTTACGGATGGCCCCATTTAACATCCCCCCGACAGTGTGAGGTTCATTTACCCGATACACAGTAGTTATGCACTTGCTGTGTGCCAGGCCTATGGCTAAGTGCTGAGACCACAGTGGTGGACAGAAGACTCTGTCCTGTTCCTCTTGCAGCTCTCCGTCCAGCAAACAGGCAGACAGGCATTGGGCCACTCCAGATAGGGTGGGGGAGAGTGGAGGAGGTTCTCAGCCAGGCTGGGGGTCAGGAAGGGCTTTGGGGAAGGTGGTGGGAGGGGTCAAAAGAGGGCCTGGAGGTCAGGACTGGGCACCTGCTCAAGGCCACACTGAGGGCCACCTGTGCCTGCTCGCCTGGGCCCTGGGGGCCTGGGGCAGAACTCCCTAGAACTGCCATCTGGGACGTCAAGACTCTTGTGGAGCCCTTGTTAGCTGGATAAGCCCTCTGAGCAGGGAGGATGTGGGAACGTGCGGCTCTATTCCTCCCCAGCATCTCATCCTACTCCTGTATGGATGGGGACCATGGCCCAGGTTGTAAGTTTATCTGTGATACCAGAAGGAAACCGGTTCTTAAGCAAACCCCTTTAGGCAGCAACAGAAAATGAAAATGCACTTGTTCTGTCCTTTCCAGGGTGCCAGGAAGCTAGCCTTTAGGGAATTCAGGGAAGGCTCTTAAAAAGAGACCAGGGGAGGCCCTGCACACAGAAAAACTTTTCTCAGCCCTTCTAAGCTCGAAGTCATCAGCACCTGGTCCCAGCGGGTTATCTGACAGTGCAAACACAAAGGAGTTGACCCGAGTGTGCGGAGAGAAGGTAGAAACCAAGGCTGGAGGGTCCCCCTCGGCTGTGCCCCTAGAACCTCCAATCTGGACTAAGGCAGAACACTCCTGGCCGTGGGGGCAAGGAGCCAGTGTTTACTCAAGCTTACCTTGTGGCAGGCACTGTGTAAAGAGCTCATTGTGTTTAATAGTCACAAAAACCCAGTTCCTGGACATTTACAAAGGGGAGACAGAGGCACAGGGAGATTCCACTGCCTGCCCGAGGTCCCTGCCCAAATCGGGGGTGGAGCTGGGACGAGGGCCCAGGCAGGTGACTCAGGACCACTGATGCTGTTTCTGCTTCTGCCCCCAGGGTTTTGTAGAAGCTGAGGCTGCAGCGACTTTGGTAACATCTGGGCCTTTGCAGAGAATCATCATATACAAAACCAATTGCAAACTTTGAGGGAGGGAAGGGAAGTGGGAACTTGACTCTAAAATGACATTGTTCAAGTAGTGGGTGCAGCCCGTGGGCTCCAAGGGGTGGGTCTGAATTCTGTGGCTTTGGGCAGCTCTTCTCTGCATGGCCACTCTTCCTTACCTCCCTCGTCCCCTCAGATGCTTGAGAGAGGGGGCTTTGGTGACTGTGGGTGCTGGGCAGGATCAACTACTGGGGAAAAAGCAGGGGAGGCAGGTGGTGGGTCATCAGGCAGTTCTTTCTGCCCGGAATCCCTCCAGAAGTAGAGGAAGGATGTGGTTTTTCTTTCACTTGTTCCTCAGAAACCCTCTAGGCCAAAGGTAGGGGGTAGACTCGCTGGGCCCAGGCAGGAAGCATCAGTAAGCACGGGTGCCTGGAGAATGCACCCTTTTCCATTGTTTGAACACCTGCAGCCCTCCGAGCCTGTACTTCATTTTCCCCCTTCTTATAGAAAAACAAAACATGCTTACTTTCCATGTGACTCTGGTATTAGAAATGCAGTCATTTAGCCTTGGTGCCTGGGAGGCAATGGGGAGTGATGGGAAATAGTTGCAGGTTGCCCAAATCCTCTCTAAGGGGGTGGCTTCGACTCAGCTCCAGCCGACTATTGCCACACAGCCTGGATCTTAAAAAAAAAAAAAAAGAAGGCAGAGAGCTAGATTTTCCCAGGGTCTTTTAATTGGAAATTGTCAGATAATTCAATCAAAACCGAAGTCAAATGCAAACCAACATTAACACCATGCAGCCCAGACCATTGTGTGGACTAGACAGTGTAGGCTAGTGGTTAGCTGCCAGCTTGTGGTCTCTGCTCTGAGCCAAGCCCACTCTCCTTGACAACTGTGCTGAGATGGGTAAATTTAAGCTGCCTTGTGCGGGGCTTGTGGGATTGCTCATGGCTTGCAGCTTTACCCCAGAATTGCCAGTCTACTTCCTGGGTGGTGACAATGGGGGTCTATGAGAGACCACGCTCCATACTGAAGGCAGGGGCCAGAGGCCTCTGGCTTCCCTGTTTGGGGGCAGATGTCAGGTGGAATGCAGGCCATGCTGAGGTGAGAACCCAGCTCATCTGGTTGGAGACATGCAGATATAAAGCCATTGAGTTCATCCTGATTGTCTGAATGTGGAGGGAAAGAGTTTAGCCATCCAACCAAGTACAGTCACCATTAATACATTCGTGTATTTCTTCTTCCTTTTCAGTGTGCATAGATGAAATGTTTTAAGAGGTTTTACTCATATTATCTAGACAGTTTCATATCCTGTTGTTAACAGTGTAACGAACATTTTCCATGTTACTAAAATAACATTATAAAATGAAAATAGATGGATAATATTTAAAACAGATGTACAATAGTCCATAAAATACACACACGTATTTTGAGAGGGATGATATAGTGTGATAAGAATTCAGTTTCTGGGGTTAGACTACCTGCTTCTATTATCTTCACCGATCGTCAGGAAGCCTCAGTTTGTGTGCTGTGCTCAGTCGCTTCAGTAGTGTCAAACTCTTTGCAACCCTATGGACTGTAGCCCGTCAGGCTCCTCTGTCCATGGGATTCTCTAGGCATAAATATTGGAGTGGGTTGCCATTTCCTACTCCAGGGATCCCTGGATCTTTCCTATGCAGGGATCAAACCAGCATCTTTAGGTCTCCTGCTTTGGCAGGTGGGTTTTTTATTTGTTTGTTTTTTACTACTAGTGCCACCTGGGAAACGCAAGCCTCAGTTTCCTCATCTGCAATACGGGAATAACAAGAGTAGCTCATTCATAACTGGGATGGGATAGAATCATGCATAACACACGAAGATCTGAGCACAGTGTCTGATACATTGAAAACATGAGATAAATGTTAGCAATACAGTTACACTTATTATTTAGAAGTCTTCCTACTAATGTAAATATACGTTGTTTACAGTTTTTCCTGTTTTAAAAATAGTGATGTGATCAGCAAATTCGTGCATAAAGAGTTGCCTTCATTTGCAGTCATCTCCCTAAATGTGTGGGCTCTTTGATTCATGAGTAGGTCAAAGAGTATGGTCATTTTTAGGATTCTTGGTACATGTTGTGAAATTTGTTATATAGAGGGGTTTTACCAAATGATATCAGCATTTACTGAAGTTTAAAGGGAATGTCCATTTGGCATTGCCCACCCCTCATGAAAACTCCTCGGACGGCAGTTATCCTCATGAAAACGCCCAACTTCATGGAGGTTTTCTCCCCGGGGTCTCTGTCACTTGGCCTGAGTTCTTTCAGATCTGGCCTTGACAGTAAGGTGCCTGTGAAGGTGCCGTTTTCAAGTTACCATTCCCCGGGCATGAGCTGCACTAGGCGCCCTGCTGCGCCTGTGCTGGAATTCGGGGCTGAGGTCCAGGGCCAGCAGTTCTACCTGGGCCAAGTCACATCCGAGAGCCCAGTGGCCAGTGACACTCACTCCTCCCCCATCTGGGAGCTTTCAGGTCTGTCTGTGTTTTCATTAAGAACCTAATTAATGTGCAGATCACAAAGCCCTTAACACCACAGGAGGCCGGGGTTTGGGGGACTGGAGGAGGACTCAGCATTAACTCTGTGCTGACCTTTGCAGGAATTCCACCAGGCCCAGCTGGAGGCAAAGGGCTGAATGTTATACCTGCTTAAATCCTCTCTCCCATTCATTCACTAGCATTTTCCCAGTCTCTGCAATGAGCAAAGCTGAGTGGGCACATCAGGTATCAGACACACACAGGCCCTGTGTTCATGGAGCCCTCAGTCTGGTGGGGAATCAAATGTGCACCGGAGTGAGAAAGGCCTGTGGAAGACTCTGGAACCTCAGAATCTGGCTCTGCACACAAGGAAGGCTCCAGAGAGGAGTGGCTGTCAATTGGGTGCTTGAATATTGGCTAGGATTTGGAAGTGGGGAGGGGGAGGTCTTTTAGACTGAGGACCGATGGAGGGAAGGAGTCAGGGGCAGGAAGAGCGGGTCTGTGTAGGGATGAGTGGGGAAGGGTGAAAGATACAGGGTCAGGTATGAAGAGCTTGGATTATTAGCTAAGTGTGAGTTTCTGTGCTATTCTGCAGGCAGTGGGGTGTCTTGGACATCAGCATGACCTGAGCAAAGCTGTGTGTCAGGAAGTGATGAACCTGACGTTCAGAGGAATGGAAGGGGTGGGAATGGTAGAGGTAAGGAGGCTGCTGCCACAGACCAGGCGAGAGGCTGGGAACCTGTCTCAGGGCCATGGACTTTGGGAACACAGGGGAGCGGTAACTTAAAGAGGCATAGATAATGCAGAACCAACAGGCCAATAAGGAGAGAAGAAAGTGTTGAAAATGACCCAGGATTTCAAAGTTGGGTAGCGACGAGGGAGGCAGTACCACCTACAAAGGGAATGGAACAGCAGATGAAGCCTGCGAGACAGAACTTGGTGGGAGTGGGTCAGCACGCATGCTCGTTGTTGCGGTTGACGGTTTGGATCCCGGCTGGAGAGGCAGTCTCAAGTGAGAGTGTGGAGACTTGGCCTTGGTTCCTGTTCTTGGGGAGAGGGGAACTCCAGCTGAAATGTTAGGGCAGGAGATCTAGACAGGAATCTGACAGACGTAAAAGTGACAGCTGAAGTCATGACATTAAGTGCAAATGCCAAGATGAGCTGCAAAAACAAAGAGGGGACTGGCAATGAGAAAACGCTGTGAAGAAGTTTGAGAAGGAGCTGTACTGACGCTAATAGCTATAGTTAACAAGTGCCGTGCCTGGCCATGCGTTCTGTGCTAACACACACCCTGAGATTCAGTCGCCACAGCAACTCTATGAGATATGCACTGTCAGTCTCCATCTGGTGGGTGGGGAAACAGACGCTGGGTTTAAGTGACTTATCCGTGCTCTCTGGGCTATTCTGCCCCAGCCTGTGCAGTTCCACACCCTGGAAACACAGTCCTGAGAGACTAGTGTCACCATTGTGGGGAAGGAGAGGGAAGAAGGGAGAGCTGCTGAAGTCAGGGTGACAGTGAATGGAGACCAAAGAAAAAGACTCTTTTCCAAATTGGGAGAGAAGAAGGAAAGAGATAATTGAGAGAGAATTTTGAGGCAAGAGGAAGGAAGTTGAGGGAGCCTGACTACCATATTTAATATAATCTGATGGAATGAAGGGTAGAGAGTGTAGCCAGGATTCGAGGAGGAGAGGGTCCTAATATCTGGATGTGCCAAGAGGGGACATGCTGACAAGGGCTGGGTTGGATGGTAAGAGTGGGGAGTGCCAGCTGAGGGTGATCATCACTCACTCACCTGAACACAAAGCCCATTTGAGTCTGGAAGGCTGTCTGATGACAAAATGGGGTGAAACCATTTCTGCGATTTCCCTGGACCTTCAGAAATGTCTGACTGGGAAGGGCAGTAACTGTGCCTCAGAGGCCCTGACTACATCAGTTTGTCTCTTTAGCAACATAGTTTTATTGCTCCCATAAAGATGTGAGGCTGCTCAGAAGCATATTTATCTCTAGGCAGGTTAGCCATCTGATACTTTCTAAGAATTTCCCAGTTCAGGGCAGGAATGATTGATGCTAAGCTCTGTAAAGAGATATATGTTGCTCCATCAGTTTCTAAAGAAGGAAGCCTATGGGAAGGCAGGAATTCTTGGAATGTGACAAGTGGCACAGAAACCACAGTTGGGGCCTTCTTCTCAAGTAGTCTGTATGCCAATAGGAAGTGAGGGCTGGAGCAATGGCAGCCCAAAAGTGGAGGGAGGTGTTTTGTGAAGAGGCCAGGCATATAGCCATGCAGTTCAAGAGGCACCCTTGAGTTCTGGACAGTTTGAATCTTTTTCAAGCTGTGGTCTCACATAGCTTGCCAAAATTAATGAAGATGTACACAACGTAATGCACCATTGTACAAGTTGCGTACAGTAAATACAGACACACCCGTTTGTTCTTTCAATTGACAAGGGCAAATATTGTCTTGATTTCTACTTGATGCTAGTGTTGGTAGCTCTCAGTGCTGTATGGGTACCCACAGTCTTCCATAGGAGGCTTGGCAGGTCATGGCAGGGCACAGCAGGGCGCAGCTGCCTGAGATTGGCAGGTCTGGCTCTTCTGGAATCTGAAATTACATCAGGACAAGTTAATAAAGACAAGAGTGATAACTATTTGCCTCAAGTAAAATACATTTGTACAACACACATTTTGGTAAACTGTACTTGTCAAAGTGCGTTCTCAGTTAATTTGCACAAAAGCCCAGTGAGGATATGGAGAGGCCTCTTATTCTCCCCCTTTTGTATATGACAAGGAGACTGAAGGCTAGTGTTGGGGAGTCTTTTTCACTAGGTTGTATAGAAAATAGCAACTGAGCAGCAGAGTAAACCCCAGCTTCTCCTAACACAGAGCTCTTTCTAGTAAACCATCTGCCTATCATGGACTCTTTAGATCATGAGAAAACTGCCATACCCTCTACAAACAGGAACCAGGCCGGAGCTTCCCACTGGTAATATCCTGGGGAGGTGAACCCAGGGTCCCCCAGCCTGTTCAAATCCAAACCCCAGAGGTTATACCCAGCCTGTCTATTGGAGGATGTCCATCCATAGTACTGGATGCCTCCACAGCATCTTAGGCCATGTGGAAGCTTACACCGTGATTTGGAAATGGCTTTTAGTCTCTGGCACAAGGATCAGACAGGGCTGGGCTTGGAGGAACATCCAACATGGGAGATGCGGCTTTGGGAGGCCCCACTGCTAGAGCTGCTGATCAGATGCTCAAGTGTTCTCTGAATGGTGTCACAGTGTCAGGCACAGGGTCACAGGGCCTGGGACACATCACAGTGTGTGGTTCCAATACCAGAAAACTCACTGAGCCAGTTAGGGGAAAACCACATGCTCCAAAAACAGAAGCAACCAAAACAGATCATGACAGGGGTACAGCCTTGGCAGGCACTAAGGGTCCTGGTTTTTTCTATGAGTACCTTTTTAAAAAAATTATCTATTTTATTTGGCCATGTTGGGTCTTAGTTTCAGCCCTCTGGCTCGGTAGTTCCGGAACTCAGGCTTAGCTGCCCATAGGCATGTTGTGTCTTAGTTCCCGACCAGGGATCGAACTGAGTCCTGGAAGGTGGATTCTTAACCACTGGACCACCGGAAAAGTCCATGTATAATGGACTTAAGTATATGAAATGGAGTCCAACCCATAGAACAGTGGCTTTACTTAGTGTCCATGATTAAGAAAACGCATACGATAAGAAACTACTGTGGATTGTCAGTGTATTTAAGTAATTTTTATTGAGTTCCCACAACAGCACCTACACATGTGAGAAAAATGGTCAGACATGTGTATGAGATATTTGAGGAATTCTATCCGTCTTCAAGGCTTGTGGATTGGTGGGTCCCTTGAAGTAACCCCGTGCTCCCGCCTTGCACTTGAGAGCCTGCTGGCCCAGGGGTATTTGAGCACAGAACACTTGGTGAGCCTGCGCATTGTTGACTGGGGACCAGCAGGGCCTCATTTGTGGGTGGCTGACTTGCTAAGGATTTTCAGAAGAAACTGATGTGTTAAGAAATGGTGTTGTGTCCACCTCCAACCCCCACCGGCAAACAGAGGAGATCTGGTGTCCCTGAGGCCTGGGCTCTCCTTACTTCAAGTGGATCTGTGACTAGTCACTGTGCTTCACCTGACTTTCCTGTCTCCAAGGCCATGACCCACTGAAGACACTGAACAGCACTGCCCTAGGAAGGAAAGAGTTAAAAAGTGTTTGTGTTCGTCTGGGAAGGGTACCGTGGGATGCTGCAGCAGGTCCCTGGGTTCTCAGCAGAGGGGCGCCAGAGGCAGATCTACAGGGACCTCAGCCTGTGTCTGGGCCAGTGTAGCCTCTCTGAGGTAGGAGGATCCCCCAAGGAGTGACTGTGTGGGTACCTGTGAGGACTGGCTAAACCTGGACGCCCCCATTCCCTGAAGAGTTCTCTGAAGAGGCACCTGCCATCAGAGGGGCCTCCTGGCCCAGGCAGGAGCCAGCAAGCCAGGTGCCAGATGCTGCTGCTGAGCAGTGGGGCCAGATGGCCACAGCGTGTGGTCCAAGGAGCGATGCTGCTGCTGAGCAGTGAGCCACATGGCACAGCGTGTGGTCCAAGGAGCGAGGAGGGGACTGGGCCAAACAACACAGGGGAGCCCAGAGGAGGGGTCTTTTTAGAACTGTGGAGGCTTCCTGTGCTCTTAGGTGAAGGTGAGGAGCAGAGTGGGAGGTGATATTACTGACTTTGAATATCCTGCCTGTCATGTGGGCTTGACTTGATCCTAAATGAATTTAGGAAAACAAAGAAAACCACAGACATCATGAGTGTTACTGCACCTATTATAGTAAAAGGCTCTTAGTTTAAAGAGGACAGTAAAAAATGGCCTCAATAGCAAAGCAAATAGCAAAGCATTCAGGGTAAGAAATAATCAAAATTTGATTCATCATCTTATCCTTACTTCAGAACAAAAAGTTCTCATGAGGGAAACTAAATACATTTCACCCTAGAAGGAAATATACCTAATGTGAACCCCTTCACAGGCATGTGTGCACCCTCAAGCCCAAGCCCTGGAGGTTCCTGAACAATAGGCTGAGGGGAGGTTCAGTGTGAGCAAAGTACCCACCTCCTTCCTTGGGTTCCTTGCACAAAAACATACAAATTCACATGTATCGGTTGTGTATATTTCTGAGAGCTGCTTGCCAGCAACCTCCCAAGTCAGTTTTTCAGGGTCACCAAAATGTGTTTTACCCAGACTAAAACTGGTCCAGAGTTAGAGTTACCAGAGGCTCCGATTCAGCGCTTTTCTAAGTCTGGCTGCCAGGTCTCCCTGGCAACACCTCCATGAGCCATGGAGCATCTTGTGGTTTGAGCAACTGATCAGAATGCCTGCCGTCTTCTGCCTCATGGTCCTGTATGAACTGTCCATACCACTACGCTAAAGTAGGTGGGCCTGTGACAACTGTCACCTGAAAGAGATTTGCTTTTTGTCGGGTGACACATCGTTGACATCACAGAATCCTTTTACCTTGAAAAGCCGGAGAGGCTAGGTAGCCTTTAGAGTTTTGCTCTGCCTGAGTGACCAAAATGGCTTATTTCAAGCATCAGATGCCATTTTCTCAGTAGGATAGGGTACTGGTGCATGTCATGGTCAAAACTCACGAACGTGCACTTACAAGCTACAGATGTAAATTACACCTCAGTTGAAAAAACAAACTAATGAAAACAAGTAGAGGAGGCCAGAGAAGACAAAGGGAATCTTGAGGTTGATTGGTCTTCATGGGAAAAGAGATGAGACTGGAGGATGAGGAAGAAGTCCAGCCAAGGATGCATCATCTCAGTGTAATAACAAGGACACATCAAACAAACCTCAGATAAGAGGAGTTCTGTTAACAAGAAGGGGGTGGTGTACTCTTAAAAAATGTCATTGTCATCGTAAAAAAAAAATAACAAAGCAAGGCTGTGGAAATGCTCCAGATGAAAGGAAGCTACAGAGACATGACAACGAAATATAATACCTGATGGACTGGATTGTGTCATGGGGGTGGGGAGAAACACTCTAAAGGTCAACGTGAGATCACTGGGAGCATGAGCACAGACAGTACATTAGATACAAAGATTGTCCGTGTGATTATGAACCTGGCTCCTTTCCCACAGCGTGTAGAATGGCATCCTGATTCTTAGGAAACACAGACTGAAGAATTCAATGGTAAGGGCTATTTTGTATGTAACTCACCCTGAAATGGCTCAGAGAATAAAGTTATATATTGTATGTATGGGCCAGAGAATTTCCTTCTTGCTTATTTTGGGAGAAAAACAATGAAAGTACAGATCTGGTGCTGGGTTGGGTCTTGATGACAAGGTTGGCTCTCGGTTTGGTCAAATGTTTTTCCCATTTTATCAGACTCTCTCGTTCTATCAGTAACTCCTGAAAGTCACATCGTACCCACAACTGATTGATGAAAACCTTGACTCCAGGTCGGGTCACTGTTACCTGGAGCTGAACCAGGCAAAGTTTAGGAATTGGGACAAAGGCATCTGTTCAGTTTAATTGCACACCCATGTTTGAGTGAGGAGTGGAGGAAGGGTATGGGCAGGGAGGGAGGGAGAGGACACACAAACCATAAAACAAATAAGGTAAAATGTTAAAAATAGGTGCGGGGGTAAACGTGTAAATATAGGTGCGGGGGGTTCTGTGTCAAATTTTCTCTCTTTTTTTGTACTTTGTTTTTTCAAATTTGAAATTATTTCCAAATAAAAATTTTATTTACAAATGTCAGGGGTGAGCTGCAAGAAGTTGAGGGCTTCACAGTATCACCTTGTGTCCAGAGGCCCTGACAATCAGCTCAGACTCATGTCAGTGTTCCAGGTCAGAATTATAATTATATTGATGTAATAGTTGTAAATGGATCATTTTCAAGCAATTAAAGCTAGATTGCTTATGTTATAACCCTAGAAGAATATGAGAGAATTTCCTTATTGCTTATTCTGAAAAGAAAAGGGAAAAAAAGGCAGATTTTTTTGACAAAGCCAGTTGGCGGTTGGACAGGTGTTTTTTTTTTTTTTTTCCAACATCTGTACCTCCAAACAAGCAGAATGTTAACAGGAGCTCTCCTTCAGTAAGTGACTTTTGAGCTCTACATCATACTCATAGTCGATTCATGAAAACTTTGACTTTGGGGACAAATCACTGGTACTTCCATGTGAGCATGGCCCAGGCAAAGTTTATATGTTGGGACAATTACAACTATTTGGTTTAATGCCAAATTTTCCCAGGATGACCCTAGTGGTATCCTAGTGGCTTTGGGAGAGAAACGAGTGTTCAGTGATCTCCCAGAGTGCTCTCAAAGACTGCATGCAGTATCTGACCTTGCCCTGAGCTCAGAGTGCCCTGTGCCCCTAAACGTGGCTGCCACACCTGCTCATTCCCTGCGGGATCCACTGTGAAAGAGAATGGGACTCGGCCTCCCGCAGTTGGCTTAACACACGTGGCCTTTATCCCTCTCTTCCCTCAACACAGGAAGAATATACGGGACTAGTTTGTCAAAGCAAATTTTCCAGGCAAATAGAAACCTCCCCCTTGACCTTGTCTACATCCAGGATAAGTGAAAAGGACAAGTTGTACTTAACTCCTAAATTTCCTGTTTGGACTGTGGCATCATGAAGCTGAGTATTCTTTCCTGACCTTCATCTGATAAAGATGGGGCTGTTTAGGGGGCTTGGAAGTTCACCTGTGTAACGAAAATGATCTGTCTCTTAGCCAGCATGCTGTAAAAACCCAAATGAGCTGGTGCTTCCGGGGAATTGAACCCAGGTGACAAAATGGGCATGTGGTCACAAGCAAGCTCCATTCTGTTTCTGTCCTGGTCATGTCACCTTAGTTCTCCAAGAAGGGAAAGTTGAGAATATGATCTGCTTTATCTGCACTGGGACTGGGAGGTCTCTCTGGCCACGAGTCAAAGCTATGCCAAAGGTCTGTAGCAGAGTAGATGAGCATCAGACAGGGAGATAAAAGGAGCCAGGTGGAAGGATTAGAGTCACTGCTTTCTGTCTACGTATGTCCTGAGAAGACACTACCAATGTAACAACCAGACCAAGACCAATGATCTGCCAGCAGAGATCCCAGTGGTCAAAGAAGGAGACAGCACTCTGTGCCCTGGACTCTGAGGGGCCAATGGCACAGGTCTGCCCTACAACTGTTTCAGGGCACCGCCTGGCCAGGGCTGGAGTGAGTCAGTGAGACCATGTCCAGCCTTCCAGCCTGTCATCTGGTCTCAGTAATGCTCTGGTGAGACCACTGCACCCCTACAATGTTCCTAGCACCATGCTGAGCTCTTTATAGGTATTACCTTGTTTATATTCACAACAGCCTATTCTCATTTTTATTTTAAAAAAATACAATTTCCTAACTTTATTGAGATATGGTTGACATATAGCCTTGTATAAGTTTAGGGTTCACAGTGTGATGATTTGGTGCACATATGTGTAGTGAAATGATATCAAGATAAGGTCAGTTTGCACATCCACCACCTCACATAGTTAGCATTTTGTGTGGGTATGTGGTGAGAGTGTTTAAGATCTACTGTGTTAGCAACTTTCAGTATGGGCTTGTCCTCTTTTCAAAGGTAAAGAAATAAAGACTTGAAAGGTGCCTACCAAGGTCAGAAAGTTGGTAAGCAGGGCCAGGATTTGGAGCCAGGACAGTTTAGTTTTAAATCTCATATGATTTTTAGCATGCTATGTACAAGTAGACACATACACACATACCCACACAGTGTGTTGGACTTTACAGCCTGTGCTTCAAGACAGAGCTTGGTCTGGCTCAGCATGTTTGTTCTGAGACATCGTGCAGTCACACCTGCTCAGAACATCATAGTGATGGTTGACGGAGAACCCCCGGGCATCCTAAGGCAACAGGTGTTTTATCACCTGGTGGGACTGCCTCCAGTCTGGCGGCACATGCTGGCAAGGGCTCTGCACTGGGACTTCAGAATCCCTATTTGAGCTGCCAAGACAGTCAGAAGGTTTGGTAAAAATCAATTGGTGACGTGAGTGGGAACTCTCAATGGGCTGGGCTGGACTGCCTCAGTGCCAGAGATGGCCAGTCTCCTGCCTTGGGCCACTTGCCACCTTTTTGCTCTGTCTTTGCAGCCAACCTCGGTTTGAAGCCCAGAGTGGCAGCTCTTGGGGAGCAGCCAGCCTACCAGGGGCCTGTGCACTGCTTCGCAACCATCGTGCGGACAGAAGGCCTGGCGGGGCTGTACCGGGGAGCCAGCGCCATGCTGCTGAGGGACGTTCCAGGCTACTGCCTCTACTTCATCCCCTACGTGTTCCTGAGTGACTGGATCACGCCCGAGGCCTGTGCAGGCCCCAGCCCCTGTGCTGTGTGGCTGGCGGGCGGAATGGCGGGTAAGGGCAGCACGGTTGATCCCTGACCCTGTGCTGACCACTGCAGCGGGACAGTGGGGCAAGGGCAGGGTTCATCCAGCCACTCTTCCAACAGTTCTTTGTTAAGTACCTGCAATGGTCAGACCTGGGGCTTCCTTGGTGGCTCAGTGGTAAAGAATCTATCTGCAAAGTAGGAGATGCAGGGGACTTGGGTTCAACCCCTGGGTTGGGAAGATTCCCTGGAGCAGGGCATGGCAACCCACTCCAATATTCTTGCCTGGAGAATCCCCATGGACAGAGGAGCCTGGCAGGCTACAGTCCATGGGGTCGCAAAGAGTCAGATATGACCACAGCGACTTAGCACACACGTGCACTCACACACACACACGCATGCACATATACACGGTCAGACCTAGCCAGGCGGAGGAAGGACTAGGGATGGGGAATGGCCCCTCTCTTTCTCCCCGCACCTTCTCTCTGAGTCCCTATTTGGGCTCTTTCTGTTTTCAGTTGGAAGGTATATTTTGAGCACTCACTCTGTGTCAGGTAGCGCTGAGCTTTGAAAAGAAAAATCTGTTATCGTGGTCCACCTTTTTAAAATATTGGCACCCTGCAAGTCTTTCTAACATGAGGATTTAATTCTCCCCAGAAGGTAGGAATTACTCTCCCCATTTTTCAGATGAGAAAACTCAGGTTCAGAGTGACCAACCCAAAGTCACACAGCTAATGCAGACAGTGGAGTGGGGACACTGCCGTCAGAAAGAGCCAAGTTCAAATCCACACTTAGTCACGTTGTGGCCATGGACTGGTTACTGAACCTCCCTCCTCAGAACCCACGCTGCATCTCCATGTCACTTCAGCTGGAAGTCAGTGACCTTGCGGTGGTTTCGAGGCCATCAGCAATCTGCTTGTTACCTTTCTGCACTCCTTTTCTGCTCATGTCCCTTACTTAGTTCGGTGTCAGTCACACTGGTCCATTTCCTGCAACTTGACCGTGCCTGGCTCCCTCTCCACCACAAGGTCTTTGCACTTGCTATTCTCAGGGCTTGGATTTAGCAACACATAGGCCACCAGTGACTTTGACAAGATTTGGAGGAAGAGAAGGGTGTGAGAACCTGACTGAAGTGGGATCAAGAGAGAACGGGACGAAAGAAATTGGAGAACCCAAGTACACACAACACTTCTGAGGGATTTGACTGTACTGGGGAAGAGGGAAACACAGCTATAGTCAGAGAGGGGATGGAAGTCAAGAGAGGATTGCTTCTTAAGAAGGCTGATAGCCTGGTATGTTTGATATTGACAGGAAAGATCCACTGGAGAGAAGAAAATCATCATGACGTCCCTGGTGGTCCAGTGGCTAAGACTCTGAACTCCCAGTGCAGGGGACCCAGGGTTCGATCCCTAGTCAGGGAACCAGATGCTGCAACTCAAGATCCCGTGTGCTGCAACTAAGACCCAGTGCAGCCAAATAAATATTTTTTAAGAAAAAGAAAATTGTCATTCTTTCTCCTCCTCATCATAACCAGCTGTGCTTGAAACAGGAAATACATAACAGAGCCTACATCTTAGCCACCAGACCCCAGTGTTCCCCATCCCCCTGCATGTCTGAGGCCCGGCCTGTGCCAGCTCCCAGTAAGTGCTCAGTAAGTGCCTTTTGGCTGAGAGGGCAGACAGGCCCCTACTGCTCTCATTTCTGGTGAGAACAGATGCATGTAGCCTGGCAGGCAAACCTGTTTTTGTAATGCCCAAGCCCATGGGCTGAGAACAGAGGGATATGCCAGGGCAGCACCTGGACTGACTCCAGGGAAAGCAGCCCCATTTATCCTGGCAGGAGGCAGGAGACACCCAGAGGGTTCCCAGAGGACCAAGGCTGGGAGGCCAGGACGGGCAGGGAGCTGGGGACAGGCTAAGGCCTCATTTGGGAGCTGCTGGGCACCAGTTACAAAACTTTGCAAACCAGCTGCCTTGGACTTTGGCATCAGTTTGTTTTTGTCTCCCCGTCAAAGAATGTGCCAATATCTGTGTTTACAGAATAACCTGGTGCTGTTTTCTTAGAGTCCTTTAAAGTCACAAAAGTGCTCAAACCGGGACACCTGAGCTTTATCCAATGAAGAAGATTCAGTGGCACATGGTCCCAAGGGTTCTCCTATTCCACGTCACTGCAAAAGATAAGAGCTCTTTAAAGACCTGCCCCTCCCCCTTCTCTACGATCCCTCAGCTGGCCAGCAGCCTATCTCCAAGTGTTTGTTTAGTGTCTCTGTGTTCAAAATAAATTGTGCCTGTGGGGAGCTACCAGCCTTCAGCCTCAGGCCTCACCCTGGACTCCCTCCCCTGTGTGTGCTTGGAAAGTACTGGGCCTTTTCTTCCAGTAAAAGCTGTCAATACAGGCTTCTGTTTACAAAGCACTAGCTACGCACCTGGCTCTGTGCTAAATGCTTCATTTGCGTTAGTTCATTTGTCCTCACAGCAATCCCACGAAGAGAGGTGCTGCTGGCGCATTTTACAGAAGACACACCCAAAGCCTAGAGGAGGCAGAAAATTTCTGCAGAGTCCCACAGCATGTGGTGAGGGAGGGTCAGAGACCCCTTTCCTAGGCCCTGACCCTGAGCTCTTTCCAGAAATCTACAGGGAGCCAGTGCCCCTCCAGACCCTGACCAGCTAGCCCCTCATAGCTATTTGTCTCTCTCTTTACAGGAGCAATTTCTTGGGGAACAGCAACTCCTATGGACGTCGTGAAGAGCCGACTGCAAGCTGATGGGGTTTATGTAAACAAATACAGAGGTGTCCTGGACTGCATCTCCCAGAGTTATCAGAAAGAAGGTCTTAAAGTAAGCCCTGCCTCAGTCACATGTCAGTGACGTCTGGGGTCAGTGTCAGTCCCCAGAGGGCTGCTGCTGCTGCTGCTAAGTCACTTCAGTCGTGTCTGACTCTGTGCGACCCTACAGATGGAAGCCCACGAGGCTCCCCCGTCCCTGGGATTCTCCAGGCAAGAACACTGGGGTGGGTTGCCATTTCCTGCTCCAATGCATGAAAGTGAAAGTGAAGTCGCTCAGTCGTATCCGACTCTTTGCGACCCCATGGACTGCAGCCTACCAGGCTCCTCCGTCGATAGGACTTTCCAGGCAAGAGTACTGGAGTGGGGTGCCATCGCCTTCTAGAGTTACACTATTACAATCATTGATCATATATCGAACTATACATTTGATCAACTGCTTCAAGGGCTGCTGCTGCTGCTGCTGCTAAGTCACTTCAGTCGTGTCCAAGGCAGGGTCAGACAAATGCAGGGACGTCAGACTTTAATAGAGAAACCAAAGTGCTGGTGGTTACCATTTACCGAGCACAATGAGCACTGCCTCTGGGGAGCTGCCAGCCTTCAGCAATGGCCTCACCCTGGACTCCCTCCGCTGTGCATGCTCAAAAAATACTGGGCTGAGAGGTTCAGAGAGGACTGGTAACCAATCGGAGGTCACACAGCTGACCTGTGATAGAGCTGGGGCCTGGACCCACCTCCAAGTCGCCAAGCTTGCCTCTTTATCCAGTCCTGTGGAAGCTCTATAGTCAAATCCCACTGGCCTTCGAAGGCAGATTCCCTGGGGATTCCCAGTTCTTTTGCCAGATCGCCAGGCTGGGAAGCCTGATGTGGGGCCTAGAGCCTTCACAACAGTGGGAGAAAATCTTTGGTATTATTGTTCTCTGGTTTGTGGGTCACCCACCCGGTGGGTATGCGATCTGGTTTTATCGTGATTGCACCCCTCCTGCCATCTGGTTGCAGCTTCTCCTTTGTCCTTAGATGTGGGGTATCTTTTTTTGGTGGGTTCCAGAGTCCTCCTGTTGATAGCTGTTCAACAACTAGCTGCGATTTTGGTGTTCTCACAGGAGAAGATAAGCACACATCCTTCTACTCCACCAACTTGAGCCAGTCCCCTGCCTCCTCAGCCAAATAGGCTGGGAACTCCTTCCTCACTCCCTGCTCAGCACCTCACCCTCACCCCTTTGCCAAGTAAGAACTCCCAGACCCGCCACAGTCACCACATCTCACAAGTTCCAGTTTCCCCATCTGTCTGCTGCTTTCCACCCAACGCCAGCCAGACTCCATCACCTCTGGTCTCGGCTATTGAAGTAGCCTCCAGCCTGGGCTTGTCTCCCTTCTCCTGAACCCAAAGGGCTTATCCTAAATCCTAGCCTCTTCTTGCCTCTAAACTATCTCAGAATGAAGATCAGGTTTCCGCGTCTAGTGTCTAAGGTTATAAACGAATTCATCCCTATCTATCTTGCCTCCCATGATACCTCCTAGTCCCCTCATACTTGCTCTTCCTCGAATGGGCCCCTGGCTTTCTTGTAGTGCTTCTTAGAGGCTTTCCTGGTGGCTCGGTGGTTAAAAAAAAAAATCTGCCTGCCAATGCAGGAGACGTGGATTCCATCCTTGGGTCAGAAAGATCCCCTGGAGGAGGAAATGGCAACCCACTCCAGTTTTCTTGCCTGGGAAATTCCACAGACAGAGAAGCCTGGCAGGCTATAGTCCATGGAGTTGCGAAGAGTCAGACATGACGTAGTGACTAAACAACAGCACAACTTGAATCATCAGACTTGAGTTCCAAACCAGGTCTGGCTACTTGTCAGCTAGGGGAATCCAGGCAAGCTTTATCTCTCAAGTCCTCAATTTCTCCTATGATAACCATCCCTACCATAAAGAGAAGAGACATTTGAAGGTTACATTGAATGAGGCATATAAAAAGTGCTCAGTTTAATGCATAATACATAAAGAACATTTAGAAAGAGTTAACTTTTTAGTATTAGCATTGGTATTTGTATTTATTAGTACTAATTTACTATTGACCTCAAGGCCTTATCTAATATGGCTGCCTCATCCCAAACCCTCCATTTTTTACTAACTGCCATCCAAGTGTGTTCAATTTTCTATTTTTTTGCTCCAGTGGAGGGCCAGAACTTCTCCTCCAGAAACCTGGACTTCCACAAAGGCTGTGTGTGATACTGCCCAAGTCAGTGTTCTCCAGGTCCTATAGCCAAGAGTGGCTGGAACCTTTTCACAGGCCACTGCAGATTTAACTGCCAGGACTGAGGTCTGTCTGCCTGTTAGCTGACGCACAGGTAGGCAGGATCCTGTTGGGTCCCTTGGTGTAAGGTGCTGGATCCCACAACTCCCTAGAGGCACCTTTGTTCATGGATGGTTGTTTAATTTTTGTTGTTGAAGTAAGGGCAAAACGAAGGGTGTCCTGTGCTGCCACGATGCTGGTGTTACTCTCCCTGTGTGTCTACCGATTGTGAGATTTTTATTTCTTCATACACCTTCAAATCACTGTCTAGTGATATTTTATTTCAGCCTGCAGGACTCTCTTGAGCTTTACTTACAGGACAGTGTTAGTCACTGAGTCGTGTCTGACTGTTTCTGATCCCTTGGACTGTAGCCTGCCAGACTCCTCCATCCATGGGATTCTCGGGGCAAGAATACTGGAGTGGTTTGCCATTCCTTCTCCAGGGGATCTTCCCGACCCAGGGATTGAACCCAGGTCTCTCGCATTGCAGGCAGATTCTTTACTGTCTGAGCCACAGGAAAGCTCTTACAGAATAGGTCTAGTGGTAATGTACTCCTTCAGCTTTTATTTATCTCTCTTGAAGGATAGTTTTTCTGGATATAGAATCCTTTTTCAACAGTTTTTATTTTCTTTTAGATCTTGGGATATATTGGCCCATTGCCAATCATCGAAGTCTCTGATGAGTAATCTGCTGAAAGTCTTATAGAGGATCCTTTGCATATAATGAGTCACTTCTCTCTTGCTGCTTTCAAGATTCTCTCTTTGTCTTTCAAAAATTTATTATAATGGGTCTTGGTGTAGATCTCTTTGAGTCCATATTACTTGGAGTTCATTGAGCTTCTTTGATATTTACATTCATGTTTTTCATCAAATTTGGGGAGTTTTTGGCCATATTACTTCAAATACTCTCTGCCCGCCCCCCTTCTTCTTGGACTCCCACAATATACTGTTCCACTTGAGAGTTTCCCACAAGTCCCTTAGGCGCTGTTCACTTTCCTTCAATGTTTTTTCTTTCTGTGTCTAAGACTCAATGATTTCTCTTGTCCTGTCTTTGAGTTTGCTCATTCTTCCCTCTACCTGCTCAAATAAACCTTTGAATCCTTCTGGTAAATTTTTTTCATTTCAGTTATTCATTCAGTACATTTCAGCTCCAGAATTTGTCTGGTTTCTTTCCAGGTTTTCTATTTTTTTATTGATATTTCTGTTTTGTTCACATGTCATTTTCTTGACACTCTCCACATCTTTAGTTTTTCAAGCATCTTTAAGAAGGGTGTTTTAAAGTCTTTGTCAAGTAGATATGCTATCAGGTCTCTATGGGGGACATTTTCTGTTGATTTTTTTTTCTTTGAGTCGACCATACTTTCCTATTTCTTACATGCCTTGTAATTTTTTACGTTGAAAACTAGACATTTGTGTCTAATAATGTAGTAATCTAGAAATCAGATTCTGTCTCTTCCCCAGGGTGTGGTAGGTTTCGTTTTTGATTGTTGTAGGCTATCTCTGTGCCAAAGATCAACCTGAGGTGTAAACTTAAGGTTTTCTCAGGTTTTTTCTGAGCCTGTGCCTTTCCCTGGGCATGCACGGTCACTTTTAATTTTCCCCATACATGCAGTTGCTTTTGAATTTCCTAGCCTTTAATGTCTGGCTCTCAAAAGAGGAAAAAGAGAAAAATGAAGGAAAAGGGGTCACCATTCCTTTAAATTCCCTGGAAATGACTTCAGCCAGAGGAGGAGGGGCTTGCAAAATGGAGGGGGATGTTAAACAAGAATGACTGTCTTCCTCTTTGCACCTCGTGGTCAGAAACAGCAATCAGTGGCCAGGAGCAGATGTCTAATATATTCGGAGGATGAGGTTTTCGCTGCCCACCCTGGTTCCTGCAAGCTGTGTGCAGGTTGCTCCAGGAACATGTGCACAGCTGCCTGCCAAAGGGCTTGGAGTTGGGGATAGGTAGCTGCTACTGTGCTGAAAGCTAACGTTGACCAAAATTAACCACTTCCCAAATGCTCCCCTGGAACTTGGAAGCCTTCAGTAAACTCCAGGGTTCTAAAGTAGTTACATCAGACAAATTCTGTCAGTGTAATAGCTGTCTAGGTGAGGAGACAGAGTCCTGACATCTTCTTAGAATTCTCACTTCAGTTTTTCCCTCCAGTTTTATTGAGATATAATTGATGTACAGCATTGTGGATGTTTAAGGTATACAACATAATGATTTGACTTACATAAATCATGAAATGATTAACACAGTAAGTTAAGTGAACATCCATCATCTCATACAGATATAAAACTAAAACATAGAAAAACTTTTTTTTTCCTTATAATAACAACTCAGGGTTTCCTTTCAATCACTTTCATGTATGATGTATAGCAGTGTTGATTATATTTATCTTATTGTATATTACATCCCTAGTACATATTTATCTTATAACTCAAAGTTTGTGCCTTTTGACCACCTTCATCTAATTTCCCCTCCCACCACCCTTCACTTCTGCTGCTAAGTCGCCTCAGTCGTGTCTGACTCTGTGCGACCCCATAGACGGCAGCCCACCAGGTTCCCCCGTCCCTGGGATTCACCAGGCAAGAACACTGGAGTGGGTTGACATTTCCTTCTCCAATGCATGAGAGTGAAAAGTGAAAGTGAAGTCTCTCAGTCGTGTCCGACTCTTAGCGACCCCATGGACTGCAGCCCACCAGGCTCCTCCATCCATGGGATTTTCCAGGCAAAAGTTCTGGTAACCACAAATCTAATATTTCTTTCTGTTTGTTTGTTTTAGAAGTATAATTGACCTACAACACATTGTTAGTTCCTGGTACACAGCATAGTGATTTGATTTTCCTGTACATTTCAAAATGATCACCATGATAAGTCTGGTCACCATCTGTCACTGTACAAAGATATTACATAGTTATTGACTATATTCCTCGTGCAGCACATTTTATACCCATGACTCACTTATTTTGTAACTGAAAGTGTGTACTTGGTAATTTCCCTCACCTGTTTCTCTCTTCCTCAACACTCTTCCCCCTCGCAACCACCTGTTTTCTCTCTGTATCTATGACTGTGTTTCTGGTTAGTCATGTTTGTTCATGTGTTGTGTTTTTTAGACTCCACATATAAGTGAAACCATACAGGTTTTGTCTTTGTCTTATTTCACTTAGTATAATACCTTCTAGGTTCATCCACGTTTTCACAAATGTCAGGATTTAATTCTTTTTATGGCTTGGTAATATTCCATTGCACATATATGTATCATCTTTATCCATGTATCAATTGATACACAATTAGATTTCTTCCATATCTTGGCTACTGTAAATAATGCTGCAATGAACATAGGAGTGCATATATCTTTTCTAATTAGTGTTTTATTTTCTTTATGTAAATACCCAGGAGTGGAATTAGTAAATTGTGTGGTTGTTCTATTTTTTAATTTATTTGAGGAACTTCCATACTATTTTCCATAATGGCTGCACCAACTTACCATTATGAACACTTTTCTCCACATTCTTGACAACATTTGTTATTTCTTGTGTTTTTGATAATAGTCATACTGACTGGTGTGAGGTGCTATCCCATCATGGTTTTAATTTGCGTTGCCCTGATGAGTACTTTCCATGTGTATGTTGGCCATCTATATGTCTTCTTTGGATAAATGTCTATGCAGGTCCTCTGTTCATTTTTAAATCAGGTTGTTTGGTTTTTTGATGTTGAGTTGTATGCGTTCTTTGAATATTTTGAATATTAACCTCTTATCAGATATATCATTTGCAAATATCTTCTATCACTCATTAGGCAGCCTTTTTCTTTTGCTGGTAGTTTCCTTCACTGTGAAAAAGCTTTTTAGTTTGATGTAATCCCATTTATTTATTTTTGCTTTTGTTTTCCTTACCTGAGGAGACTGCTCATAAAATATTGCTAAGACTAATGCCAAAGAATGTACTGCCTTTGATTTCTTCTAGAAGTTTTATAGTTTCAGGTCTTACATTTAAGTCTTTAATGTGTTTTGCATTTATATAGGGTGTGAGACAGTAGTCCAGTTTTTCCAAAACCATTAATGAAGAGGCTGTTTTCTCCCCATTTTACATTCTTGGTTCTTTTGTTGTAGATCAATTGCCCATATAAGTGTGGGGTCATCTCTGGGCCCCCTGTTCTGTTCCATTAATCTATTTGTTTGTTTTTGTACCAGTACCATACTATTTTGATTACTGTAGCTTTGTAGTATAGTTTGAAAGCAGGGCACATGATACTTCCAGCTTTGTTCTTTCTTAAGATTGTTTTGGCTATTCTGGGTCTTTTGTATTTCCATACAAATTTTAGAATGATTTGTTCTAGTTCTGTGAAAAAATGTCATTGATATTTTGATAGGAATCACATTTAATTTGTAGATTATCTTAAGGAGTATGGTCTTTTAAATAATATTAATTTTTTTAATGAGCATGAGCATGGTGTATCTTTCTATCTCTTTGTGTCATCACTGATGTCTTATAGTTTTCCAAGTACAAGTCTTTTACCTCCTTAGTTAAACTTATTTCTGTGTATTTTTTATGCAACTGTAAAAAAGACTGTTTTCTTAATTTCTCTTTCTTTTAGTTCATTGTTAGCAACAAATTTCTGTATATTAATTTTGCATCCTACAACTTTACTAAATTCACTGAAGAATTCTAATAGTTTTTTGGTGGCATCTTTAGGATTTCCTTTGTGTGATATTATGTCATCTGCAAACAGTGACAGTCTTACTGCTTTTCAAATTTAAATTCCTTTTATTTCCTTTTCTTCTCTGATTGCTGTGGCTAGGACTCCCAATACTATGCTGGATAAAAGTGGTAAGAGTGGATTTCCTTGTCTTGTTCCTAGTATTAGAGGAAATGCTTTCAGCTTTCACCGTTGATAATGAAGTTAGCTGTGGGCTTGTAATATTTGACTTTATTATGTTGAGGTATATTCCCTCTATACCCACTTTATTGAGAATTGTTATCACAATCGGATATTGAATCAATTGTCTTTTGTATTTTTTTTGTAGCAGAAGCACAGTTTGTGGTTCAACCAACAAGTACAAAGGGAAACATAAGAGAGATTCAAAAGAGATGCTCAATTTTTGAGATATTCTGTTTTCCCAAGTATTAATGTGTCATATTTCCAAAAAGTCTGCAGAAGCAAAATATATTGCTGATATCATTTCCTACAAAATTTACTGTGTTGTTAAACGCAAAGTCCTAGAAAACAACTGAGGTCAGATGATTGATTTCTTAATCTCAAAAGTGTCTGACCCACAGTGTATATTCAGACAGGTTTTAAGTCGTAATAGCAATATTAAAGCTGATTAACTACATTATTGATGGAGATTAATTATTTTTATTAATTGATTAAAAATATTATAGTATTTATAATATAAAAATAGGAAGCTTCAAAAGGTATAAGAGGGACACAAGAGTGTTCCTCCTGTGACCCCCAGTCTTTTCTCAAAGGCAATCAGTTATGAGTTTCTTGTGATATATTTTCAAATATTCACAAACTGTGCAAGCATATATGCATGTATATATATTTATGTGTGTTTGTATAAGTGTTTGCATATAAACATACATAGTAACATGAAAAAAATTCTACACATCCCTGGAAAGTTGGGTAGTCTAACCATCAGATCCCCAGAAGCAGCAGGAAGAGCACCTTTTCCTAAAGCCTGGGGCTGCCTCCAGTCCCAGTGTGCTTATTGCTGGCTTTATGGAGTCCCCATTCCCAAGGAGTTCTGCTGCAGCTCACTGAGGCTGCAACCTGTTCTCACTTCCCTATGGAAGAAGAACTCGATGTAGTAAAGAACTGGAAAGGAGTGAAATAAAGATGATGATGCCCAATTTTAGTAGCCCCTTATAACTCAGTGATTACCAGGAAAGCAGTCTTGATGACAGGGGAACTAGAAGTCCATGGACTTCGGGGGCAGCCCCAAGTCAGAATGGTAGAAAGATGGGGTAGTTTGGGATCCATTCTCTGCCTGCTTTGAGGATCATCCTGAACCACATGGGTCATAGCTCACACTTGGAGAGCTGTCATCTGCAATAAGGAGGCTGAAGGAGTGACTTGATGTCCTCTAGCTCCACAGAAGTGACTGCTTTGAGTGGGATCAGGACAGTTGGGTGAGACTAGATGACTCTAAGGAGAGATGGAGAGGACCATTTGTAAGTAGACAAGCTTCCTGAGGCATCAGGGTTGGTTGCTCTTTGGTTCTGCCACTTGGGGGATCTGGAACCTTTCTTCTGCTCTAGGAATCCCCCTTCGCCACTGCCACAACCACCACCAGGACTCTTTTGGCTCAGAGACTTGTTTTTTCTCATTAAGGAATTTGTTCATGTGTTCATTCACTCATTCCTTCACTCATCTGCCCATCCAACTAGCCATTGATTCGTTTAATAAGATTTATAGAGGATCTTCTAGACCAAGCACAGTGCAGGTGCTGGGGATTCAAATGGGAGCCATACACATAGCCCAGCTCTCACTACTCTGATTAGGACTCTTAATGAGTGGATAGACAAGTCATAGGTGATTGGAGGATGGTGTGAGAAGGGCTGTGATGGCAGAGATACTGAGGGCACAGAAGGCAATGGGTCATAATCCTACTTGGTGTGGCCGTGGCAGGGCTACCAGAGGGTAGAACCGAGTCTGGAGGCCATCCCAGCACCGGGGACCAGAAGAGGGTCAGTGGTGGGAGAGAGCTGGCCCGGCAGGAGGAATGGCAGGCCAATATACTGCCCACAGTGTCAAGTGTAAGAGGCAGCTCAGAGAAATGCAAGGAGCATGTGGGTCCTGGAAGGTCAGGGAAGGGTATGGACTTGATCTTGGGAAGTGGGGAGCCGTTGAGGAATCATGAGGAAAGACTGTCTAGTGATCTTGTGTTCCAAAGGCCAGGGTAAAAGCCAGCAGGTCTGCACTCTGCTTGCCATCTTTGGGCCTCACAGCAGAGCAGGCCACAGCCGGGGGGAGGTCCTCTCTGGCTGTCTGAAGTGGCCCACTGCTCCTGCATGGCCCAGTGCTGTCAGGGAGGAGGATCCCACTCCAAGCTGGGTCCTGCCTGGCCTGCCTTGCCTTGTGGAGGTGCACACGGGAGCCTCTGTGTACACCCAGCATGGAATTTTCCTCTCGGAGCCTGACCCAATTCCTTGTTGTTATTCAGTCACCCTGGGTGAATTCCATCTCTGTGGAATTCCAGAAAGGTTAGACATTAGAGAGGAGTGCTAATGTTACAAGGAGCCTGCTTGCCCCTACCTGAACGCTTCACTGTTTGTCTTGGCCACTTGCTCATCTCTGTGGATCTTGGCCCATCAGTTCCCTTCCCTGGGGCCAAGGCTTCCCCCCAACCCTGGGTATACTGGGGCCCTTCTCTCTCCTTCCTGACAAAGCTGCATGTCCCAGGCTTCCACGAGTGTCACGCTGCAGACACCTCTCCTGAAGGGATGTCACCTCATGTCCTGGCCCATGACAGTGGTCTGCACCTACCCTGACACTAGAGTCCCAACAACTAAGGAAACTGGGTCATGCAAAGGGCTGGACTTCTACCTTCTGAAAATTAAAGTACCGAGAAGTACTATTCACAGACTACAACTGAATAGTAAATTATACAGGCATCAGTTAACAGGTTACCTCTTACACCCGACAGTTCTCAGGTCATTCATGTGTGAGTAGCGATTTGCCTTCAGACGTGTCATCTCTTCCCAAAGAAGACATTTAATGACAGCTCCTCCCCACCCTGGGGCTTCCCAGGTGGCGCTACTGGTAAAGAACCCTCCTGCCACTGCAGGAGATACAGGAGATGCAGGTTCAATCCCTGGGTTGGGAAGATCCCCTGGAGGAGGGAATGTCAACCCATTCCAGTATTCTTGCCTGGAAAATTCCATGGACAGAGGAGCCTGGAGGGCTACAATCTATGGGATCACAAAGAGTCACTCATGGCTGAAGCAGCTTAGCACACCTCTCCACCCCACCCCTCACCAAGGCCTTTATTTGTTTTCATCATGTTATGGGTTACACTGCAATTATTCCTGAATGGGGCTTATGTCCCCAGTAGGTTATAAACTTCCCAAGGGCTGGGACCACATCATATAGATCAATGTCTACCCAGCACCAGGCAGGAAGAGTCACAGTGAAAGGGCAGCACTCCCTAGGGGTGATAAATCCAGTCTTCTTGTATTAAAGGCAGAGTTTAGCAGCTCAGCACAGAGACGCCTCAGCATTCATGACGGAAGTGCAGTGCTACTCTGTATGAAGTAGTGATTTCATACACTATTGTTAATAAGGATGGTGTGATTTGTCAACAGTTAAGGAGTGCTTACTGCAGGACACGCACTGTGAAAATGCCTTTAAAAGCAACATGTCATTTATTCCCTCAACAACTGTAGGAGGTCAATAGTATTATTGCCCCTATTGGACAGGTGGGAAAATCGAGTTCTAGAGCCTTGGCCAATTTCCCAGGTAACATAGCTGCTAACTGGCAAAGCTGTGCCTGGACTCCACATCTGCCGTCTGGAGCATGGCCTGAATTAGCTCCCCCTACCCTGCCCCTTCTGGGACGTCCTGTGAAGCACCAGTCACAGTGCTTGGTCAGGGCCTGGTGCCCTGTCTACCACTGCAGAGCGTATGGAGCTGTAACTTGCAGTCCTAGAACCAAGCATGTGTTCGCGTGCTCATGAGAGAGAGCACAGTTTTAAGCAAGCGAACGTGGTGTTCACGGGACTCACCTGTGAGCTGGTAGTATCTAGCGCATGCATACTGGGCCTGCAAAGAAACGAGCCTTCAGAAGTGATGTGGATGGGGGCGGAGGGTGCCGGTCCGTGTCGTGTGATAACCCCGCCTCCTGCCAAAGGTGTTTTTCAGAGGCATCACGGTCAATGCCGTGCGGGGCTTCCCCATGAGCGCGGCCATGTTCCTTGGGTACGAGCTCTCGCTGCAGGCGATCCGTGGGGACCACGTGGTGACCAGCCCCTGAGCGCCAGGTCAGTGCTCCTCTTTCCCTGCCACTTGTGCCCTCCCGGAACTTAAAACCCCTTCTTTGCGTGAGAGTGGTGTGGACTTCGGAAATTTCCCTGTTTGTTTCCTGTTTAATCTGTGTTAGTTCAGGACTGGAATTGCCACCCTTCTTGTCATCAAAAAGCTCTTCTGAAATGCCCACCTGTGGCTGGTCATGAGCTAGGCGGTCAGTAACTGAGGCCGGCCCAGAACTTACCTGTTTGTAGCGAGCTCATCTGTCTGTTTCCCATTCAGCCCTTGGAGAGAAGTGCATTAGCTTCACCATACAAATTCAGTAACCCAAGATAGAGGTCTCGAACCAGGGTGCCCACCCTCTGGTACACTGTCTCTCCACCTCACTACTGAATAGACTCCTAAAGAACAGCCTTTGCCACCATCTCTGCCTCCCATACCCTCTCCTTTTCCTGTTCTCATTGTAGAAAAGTCACTGCAACCAAAGGGATCTGAAAACTGAAGTCTGAATAAGTGACTGCCTCGCTCCACTGCCCTCGATGGCTCCCGATTGCCCTCTAGGTTAAGTGTCAGTCCTTAAAGCCCTCGTCCTCAGCAGCATCCTGAACACACCACCCTCACTCTTGCCTCCGGGCCTTTGTGCATGCTCTTCCAGCCTGACACCTCTCCTCAGACCTTCCTCTTGTCCTTGGCCTCGCCAACTCCTCTTTGTGATCCAGGCCCTGGTGTAGGAGCCTCCTCCTGCAGGAAGCCTGCCCTGATGCCTTGGCCAGGAGGAGGCACACCTGCTATAGGCTCTGCTCCCAGTCAGCTGAAGGTTCGAGGGGAGCTATAACTGGTTTTCTCCTTTGTATCATTAGTGCTTCCCATGAAACCTGGCGCACAAATGGTCGCACAGAAACATAATCGAGTAGATGGATGACCAGCTTCCAATATCCCCTCAATTCCTCCTCCTCTTCTTCTCCCTTGTTTTCCCCTTCTCTTGTTTCAGAGCTCAGAAGACAAAGTGGAATGAGTCACTGAATTTTCTGGAAAACAAGAGACCATTTTGCTTCAGTCATGGCAACTGCAGATTCTCTTAGAAAGGGTGGTTGGTCCTCACTAGGAAGGTCTAGCCAACCTGTCTGCTGCCTGTCCTGTATAAGAGCCCAGCTAGGATGCATGGATGGGGCCAGATCCTAGAGCCAGGGGAAGGGCAGGATGGATGAGGCTGATGAGAGTGAGTCCAGGCCCTGCCCCGGACGCTTGCTTTAGTCACATGCTTTAGCTTTTTATTAAAGCACCTACATCCACAGCCTTCCTGGCTTTTTGCCCTCTCTTACAAAAGGGAAAGGGTAGCAACACATTTTGCATAATTAAATACCCTGAGTAAAGAGTCACTGTTACTTGGGTCATGTTCAGGACAAGGAGGATAAATCTGGTTCTTAAAACTTTTCAGATACTGACCACATCCTCCTTTTAACAGATGAAAGTGGCTTTAAAAAAATCCTATCATAAAATCAATGCATTTTAATGTAGGAAAACATAGAAAATGCAAATAAAAAGAATAAAATAAAAATACCTTTAATCCCATGGCCTTGTTAATATTCTTCCAACTTTTTTTTTATCCCCCAATTGGGATCCAATGTTATACAATGTTTTATAGCTCACTCCTCCCATTTAATAGTTCAGGACCATTTTTCCATGTCATTAAACTTCAGCTGCAAAGGGTTTTAATGCCAAGGCTTCACAGATCCCAGAGTTGCTGGACACTTTCCTGAGCCATGGCTCCCTGCCACTCACGGCCACCCTGGTTTGGCTACTTCAGGAGGAAGGAAGACGTTTCCAGCAAGCCCAATTCTGATTGTCTTGGATTTGGCCTTTCAAAGCAGTGACTGGAAGTTTTTCCTTCTGAAAATGCTCTGATAAGACAAAGGGCACAAATGTCTGTGTCTTTCCTGTGCACGGGTGGGTGGGGCTAGTGCCTCTCAGGTGGAGGAGGGAGTTCCCAGGAACTCTTCTGGAGCCTTGTCTTGAACAAGCCTCACACAGAGAGTTCAGCTTCCTGCTCTAACCCAAGAACACCAAGGCCCTTCAACAAGTCCTGGATCTGAATTTACCAAGTAGCGCTGAGATCTCTGGCAGCAGTAGCAGCCATGCTTTGAAGACAAGGGAGTCAATTCCCTCCTTGTAGCCTAGACTGAGGACAGAGTGGGGTGAGGCAATTAGAGAATTAGGGAGCCCTGCAGTTCCTAACAAGTGGTGGGATGCTGTCTATCTCGAATGATGCTGGCCCACCATCTGCCGTGACATTCGAACTTCACTGGCCCTCTCTCAATTTCAAGAAAAGTTCATTTTCAAGGCAAGAAGATACATTTCCCCACCCCCCCAGCAATGTCTTTCATTGAACTTTTACAAAACAACCCTGGACAACCTCATAGCCCCTCCCCAGCCTGTTATCATGGTAATACTTTGCCCAGTGTTGCTTCACAGAAGCAATTTGACTCCTAGATCTTGCTGACTGATAATCCCAGTGAGATGACAGTCTTAACCTTTCCTCCTTTTTCCCCAGGTTCAGCATCACCTGACCAGAACCTCATTCCGCGACAGCCAATGCTGATGGTGGCAGCATCTCCAGAGCCTGAGGTGGTGAATTGACCGAAGAGAGAAAAGGCCTCTGCACTGACCCTAAGCCAGCCGGGCTCACCTTGAAATCCCTTCTTGCCCAGCATTGAGTGCAGGTGGGGTGGGCATTCTCTGGGCCTTCTTTTCACGTGGAGAGCAAAACAGAACAAAGTGAACTCCTGATCCACAGTCTGATTTCCATTATGATGTCATTAATCTAAATTTGACTTCTCACTGGAACCACGCTGGAACCACGTGGGGAGACCACTGCTCTTTTGCTATTATGTGTCCATGACGTCACTCCTGCTTCTGTGCCACCAGAGACTTCCCTCATCAGTCCTGCAGCCCCTTCCTCCTGAGGTGAATGCAGTTTCTGAATCCTTCTCAACACGGTGCCCTGGGGAGCTACCATCAGCCAGCCTGATGCATCCGTTCCCAGCTAAATCCCAGTGGGGAAGGTATCTTTAGATTCCGAATCCCCCACCCTTTTTCCCCCCTTGAAAGGGTCTTCCTTGATTTTTCCACAGCCCCCCATCCCCCTTGAGTGATTAAGAGCATGTCTCTGAAAATCCCCTCTCCTAACAGGCCCAGTGCCAGGACAAAGCATGGCTCTGGCGCAAAGTCGAAACGTTCAGTCTCGTCAGTTTATCCTGTTACTGTAGCAAAGGGTTCCCTGCTTGAAATAAAACCCTTAGTATGGTCTCCTTGATTTTTCTCCTTTACTACCGCTGGCCTTGCAGCATCCCAAGGCAGCTCTACGGGCTGTGGTCTAAACTCTCCCTCCCGCCAACACCAGGGTGTTTGCTCATTCTTTCAGTCATCAAACATTTTTGAGCATTTACTCTATTTCGACGCTATCCTTGTGTTGGGGACAGCCTTGAGGGTCCCCCGTGGTCCTTCCGCTCCGGCGTATGAGAGGCAGTTCTGTTTACACGAGAGTTGGGTCTGCATGCATCACTGGGCTGGGTGGGCACTGTGGATGCTGAAGAGAGGATGACTGGCATCTGGTCCATTACCAGGGGAACCTGAGGTGTTTTCTGTCACACAACCAGAGCACGTTAATTAAGTCCTCCTCAGTTGGATCATTGCCTAGTGCTGCTGCTGGTTGCCAGTTTGTTTCGAAGTAGTGTTGTATTCGCTGGGCCAGCTAGGGTATTCTCTTGGGTGCTCCTGATGAGCTGAGATCCATAATAGCCTTCTTCAGGTAGAACCTGTCCCAGAGTCTCTTGATCATCTTGGCTCTTCTCCATGATTGAAGGAGGTAAGTTAAAATGGAAATATGATGTTGGCAGTATATTAAGTGCAAAAATAAAGTAGCAGGATAAAACGTGATGTTTTTCATTTTTAAAAATATGTTATATAATATTTAAAGATGGATAATTACATAGACATTGAAAAGAATCCATAAGGAGACACATCAAACCTAATAGTGGCTATTTTGGAAATATGGAACTGGGGGAAGACTTTCAATTTCTACTTTGATGATAATGGTGATTTCTCTGTGCACCATTATAGAATTTACATTTTTTTTTACGAGTGTATATTGATTTTGTACTTTTAAAAAAAATAAAGGTACATTTATTTTCAGAATCAGGTTCTGTACTAGGCACTTACTTCTCAGGCTCCTGCTGGCTCGGCTGCACTGGCCAAGCTCACCCAGGCTCTGAGCAACAGCTGTCCTCTGCCCACCCTGTACTGTCCACCCCGGGCCAGTTGTACACAGCCTGTAGCACACTTTCTGTGTACATACACGTACACACACACACAGGAACACCTGGGCTGGGAAAGGATGCAACTCTACCTTAATGAAGGCACTTGACCCCAACCCAGACAAATCTGGTATGTAGCCAGTCCTGGGAGCAGTCACCAGACAATAGCCTTCGCTTCCTCTTAGATTCTCCTGGAGGAGATAATATTGGGGAATAATTGGGACCAACCGTTTGGGGGTTTTCCTTAGTCCACACACAGTAGCCTTTCTTTCACTCAACCCGAAAAAGCATGTGTTGAATCTGACTCTGCTTATTGCTTGTGCTAAGTGGTGGGTGACCCAGGCAGGGACCCTGCCCTCAGGAAACTTAGTACAGGTTGATTCTGTGTCTTCATTAGCAATATGTTTACCAATGAAATTCCATTTTTAAGGGAGGCTGAAGAGAGAATTTCATGTCACGCACCAGGTCTGGTGTCTGCATCCTGGGCTTGAAGAACTTCAAACTTGCCCTTTTACCTTCCTGGGGACAGCGAAAATAATGCCAGTGACTGTTCCTCGACAACAGAGGTTCTCCACCATGCTCCTTCCACCCTGCAAAACTATGGAGGGCTGCAAGGGATTTTTGTTTATGTAGATTATAACATTTGCAGGAACTAAAATTGATGATTAAAAAAAACTTTTATTGGAGTATAGTTGATTTAGAGTGTTGTGTTAGTTACAGGTGTATAGCAAAATGAATCAGTTATATGTATACATGGTCCACTCTTTTTTTTTAGATTATTTTCCCATATAGGTCATTACAGAGTATTAAGTAGAGTTCCCTGTGAGATGCAATAGGTCCTTATTAGTTGTCTATTCTATTTGTAGCTGTATGTAGTATTGTGTGTAGGTCAGTTTCAATCTCCCGATTTATCCCTCCTCTCCTTTCCCCCTGGTAATCATAAGTTTGATTTCAAGATCTATGAGTCTGTTTCTGTTATGTAAATAAGTTCATTTGTGTCATTCTTCTCAGAGTCTACATATGAGCGCTGGCGTATGATATTTGTCGGACTTATTGAATTTAGCGTACTAGTTTCCAGACTCATTCATGTTGCTGCAAGTGTCCTTGTTTTAGTTTTTATGGCTGAGTAATATTTTGTTGTACATATATATTGTATATATGTGTATACACGACATCTTCCTTATCTAGTCCGCTGTTGATGGACGTTTAGCTTGCTCCCAGGTCTTTGCTACTGTAGATAGTGCTGCAGGGAACATTGGGGTGCATGTGTCTTTTTGAATTATGTTTTCCTCCAGATATATGCCCAGGATTGGAATTGCTGGATCTTGTAGTTCTATATTTAGTTTTTAAAGGAACCTCTGTACTGTTCTTCATAGTGATTGTACCAATTTATATGCCCACCAGTGGTGTAGGAGGGTTCCTTTTTCTCCACACCCTCTCCAGCACTTACTGTTTGTAGATTTCTTTGATCATCAGCATCCTGACTGGTGTGAGGTGATAACTCACAGTAGTTTTGATTTGCATTTCTTTAATAGTTAATGATTTTGAGCATCTTTTCATGTGCTTTTTGGCCATCAGTAAAAACAGATTTTTTAAAGTATTTGTTTAAAGTATAGTAAGAATGTTAGCATCACATATTTTAATGAAACAGTTACTTTTTCCAAACAAAAACAAATAATGAAAAGGGTTGCACTGTTTTACATTTTTGCAAATCTTCTAATATCTGGCTTAAACAGAGGACAGTTGGATTCCATATCTGCTTCTGCTTTCAGTCAGTTGGGATACCTCTTGGCATGAAGTTTTCTGAAAATTCCACTGTACACTTGCAATGAGAGTAAAAAGGCAGATGACATCTTGGTGTCATATGAAAATAGTTTTGAGTACGGCTCTCTCTTTGAGAACACCTGATATGCATACACACACACACACACACACACACTTGATATGCACACGCACGAACGCACACACACACACACACACCCCCCCTGAAAGTGCTCTTGGCTGATAAACTGTGAAATCGCCACTAAGTGGCAGCAGAGATCAACTAAATGCACCATAGGTCGGCGCTTCTGGTACCTTGCGGCATTGGCGTCACTGGTGAGAGCAACTGGGCCCCCTGACACTTCTCTTCCTGTTTTCAGGGTTTCATCATCTCCATTATTGTCACTGTTCTTTTACTTCTCTGTGGTGGAACTAACTTCAGGCCAGGGAGACCTTGTCTTGGGTTCTAGCTCCAGGTCTGTAATCAGCTACCTTCATAATCTTGGCAAGATTTGGCCCTCTTGGACCTCAGTTTCCTCATCTGTAAAATGGCCACACTGGGTGGCTCTCCCTTACTTACCTTCCAGGGCTTCAGTAAGACTCTAGTGCTAAAGTGGTTTTGTAAAATGCGAAACACAGGGAGGTGGTGGTGGACGCTGGGCACTCTGTGATATTTCTTGTTCCTGGTTTCAGCCTGCCTTCCTCTCTCTGAGTCCGGGTTGTTAGCATTCTCCAGGGGGTGATATGGAGTGGCTACAAAAGTGATGCCTGGGCCTTGTCTCTGCCTGTAAAGCTCTGACTTTTGCAATGCTTGGCTCCTAGGCCTTTGGGACCCCCAAGTAGACATCTGGTTTGTGAGCTTGAGTGGGTGGATGCCAATGCCAGTGTGACCTTTCTGATGCCCAGGATATCTTTGGAGTCCTTGATTCAAGTCCTCTCGTGTTCTGACTACCAGTGCCTCTCTCTGATGGGCTGACAATCAAAGAAGTTTCCAGCAAACACTTGGCCGAGCAGCGAAGTCCAGCCTGTGAGCACCTGGGAACCAGAAAACCCACTCAGACTGACTGCTTCCCACCCTTAGCTGGGAGTAGGGAGGGCCCAGCTTGCTATGGGCTCAGTCACACCCATATCAGCCATCACATCACCATCAGTCACACTCACCCATCACAGGACCCAGCCCCAGTGCCCTGTGCTCCTGCTTCCTGTGGTTTAGGAAGACATCCCTGCGTCTTAGTCTCCTTTGTGCTGAGCCCAGCACTGGCACCCGCTGCATGCTTTACTGGTGTTTACTGATTGATTTAACCACATCCTCAGGTGTACAAAAGATTTTTTAAAAAGAAAATTGCTTTTTTTTAAATTTAATGAAGTTTAGTTTTCTCCAAGCTTTCATTCTACCTGGTGGAAGAAAGAGTGATTTTGCCATTTCAGGTGTAAAATTCCGGAATTCCAAGTAAAATTCAGGCAGTTCAGTACTTCCTCCTCCTCCTCCCTCTCCTGGGGTGACTTTCAATTCTTGGGGCTTGGGGTTTGAGGGAGAGGCTTCTGGCTCTTGGCAGATGCTCCATCCTGGGCTAGCACTCTTCCTGTCCAGTCCTGGGGCATGGCCTCCCCTGCACGGTGGCTTCTGTGCAGACATCTTCATTCCCGTCTGGTCCTGGCCTCATGGCCTCTGCATGCCGTATCTGCCAACCCGGAGGCCCCTCTGACATTACTGTGCTCCATGACACATCTACGCCCTTCTTGGTTCTGTGGGAAAAGCTTTGCTGTCAGCGCTGAAACTACTCAAGGGCCGGCATCAGGTCCACCTTCCTGGGGCTCCCTATGCCACACCATTTGGTGGGTAGTAGGAGGCAATTTGGGTTGTAATCTTCCTGGGTGCACAAGACGTGCAGCTCAGGAGCCCTCCCTTCTCAGGTCCTCAAGCCTCTCTGGATTTCTGCCACCACCACTCCAAGGTCATCTTGGGGCCAGGCACTCCCCAGTGTCTGCTTCCACGGTGTTTCTCTTCCATGGGTCATAGAGTTGTTACTTCCTCCCCTAGAACTAGAATCTCTACATTTGGAAATTCAAAAGCCAAGAATTAACGTCTATATTAATCAGTAAAGAACAGTCACCTCAACTGATGCAGAAAACGCATTTGACAAACTCCAATACTTGTTCATGATAAAAACGCTCAGTGAAAGAAAACAGAGTTTCCTCAACCTGATAAAGTGCATCTTCAAAAAGTCCACAGCCAACATCAAACTTATGGTGAAAGGCTAGATTCTTTCCTACTAAGATCAGGAACAAGACTCTGGCCATTTCTATCCAGCATTGCACTGGGTGTTGTAGACAGGGTAATTAGGTAAGAAAATGAAATATAAGGCATCCGCATTGGAAAGGAGAACTAAGCTATTTCTACTTGCAGATGATATGATATTGTACGTAGAAAATCCTAAAGAATTCACTAAAACCTGCTATTCAATAGACCCAATAAACAAGTTCAGCAAGCTTTCGGATGTAAGATCAACCTACAAAAATAAATTCTATTTTTATAACTTAGCAACGAAGATTCCTGAAATGAACCCAGATATTCAGCAAACAATTCTATTTACAATAGCATTTGAAAAATGAAATATTTAGGCACATTTTAATAAAAAGAAGTACAGGACTTCTACACTGAAAGCTATAAACCTTATTGGAAGAAATGTTTAAAGCTCTCAATAAACAGAAAGATAGTCTAAGTCAGGGATCAGAAAATTAAATATTGTTACGATAGCAGTACTTCCCAAATTGACTTACAGATTTAATTCAGTCTCTCTAAAACTCCAAGCTACTTTTTTTTCCTTTCAGAAACTGAAAAGCTAATCTTAAAATTCATATGGAAACACCAAGGACCCAGAGCAACCAAAACAATTTTGATAAAGAAGAGTAAAGTTGGAGGACTCACACTTCCCTGCTTCGAGGCTGTAGTGATCCAGGCAGTGTGATGCTGGCACAGGATAGACTTGTAAAGCGACAGGATAAAACAGAGTCCAGAAACACACCCTTACATTCGTGGCAAATTGGGTTTTGATGTGGGTATCAAGACCCAAGATGTGGGTATCAGTGGAGAAAGAATAGTCTTTTCAACAAATGGTGTTGGGACAACTGGGTATCCATCCACATACCAGAAGTTGGAACTTTATCTCATACCATATACAAAAATGAACCCAGGACAGATCATAGACCTAGATGTAAGAGGTAAAACTGTGAAACTTATAGAAGACACAGAAATATATCTTTGTGACCTTGGGTTAGGCAAAGATTTCTTGGAATAATGAAAGTACAAGTAACTAAATAGACACGTTGGATGATAACTTCAAACTTTTGTACTATCAGTACCTTGAAGAAAAGAGACAACTCACAAAATGGGAGAAAATATTTGCAAAACCTGTGTCAGATAAGGTATTTTTATCCAGAAGATACGAAGAACTCTTACAACTCAACTATAAAAAGACAACTCAGCCTAAAAATAAACAAAAGATTTGAATAGGTATTTCTCTACAGGTGGCCAATGAGCACATGAAAAGATGTATCAGTAGTTATAAGGGAAATGCAAATCAAAGCTACCATGGGGTACCACCTTATGTCCAACAGGATGGCTACAGTCAGAAAGATAATTACAAGTGATGATAATTAAGTGGAGAAATTGGAACCCTCATACATTGCTGAGTGGAAACGAAAAATGGTGCAACTTCCTTGGTAAACTGGAGAAGGCAATGGCACCCCACTCCAGTACTCTTGCCTGGAAAATCCCATGGGCGGAGGAGCCTGGTGGGCTGCAGTCCATGGGGTTGCAACCAGTTGGACACGACTGAGGGACTTCACTTTGACTTTTCACTTTCATGCATTGGGGAAGGAAATGGCAACCCACTCCAGTGTTCTTGCCTGGAGAATCCCAGGGACGGGGGAGCCTGATGGGCTGCCGTCTATGGGGTCGCACAGAGTCAGACACAACTGAAGCGACTTAGCAGCAGCAGCAGCAGCAGCAGCAGCAACCTTGGTAAACAGTTTGACATTTCCTCAAAAGTTAAACACAGCATTACCATATGACTCAGCAATTCCACTCATAGGTATATACCTGAGAGAAAGGAAAACATTCACACGAAAAACCTTTATGTGAATGTCTGCATGCATGTGTGCTCCATTGTTCAGTCATGTCCAACTCTTTGTGACCCCACGGACTATTGCCCACCAGGCTGTTCTGTCCATGGGATTTCCCAGACAAGATTACCAGAGCGGGTTCCATTTCCTCCTCCAGGGGAATCTTCCCAGCCTAGGGATCAAACCCATGTCTCCTGTGGCTCCTGCTTTGGCAGGCAGAGTTTAACCACTGAGCCACCTGGGAAGCCTTATGAATATTTATAGCAGCATTATTCATAACAGCCAAAGAACAGAATCAACGCAAATGTCTATCAACTGATGACTGGATAAACAAAATAGAGTATATCCATGCAATGGAATATTATTTGGCTATGAAAAGAAATAAAATGGGACTTCCTGATGGTCCAATGGTTAAGACTCCAGGCTTCCACTGCAGGGAGCCTGGGTTCAATCCCATGTCGAGGAACTAAGATACCACATGCTGTGCAGCATGGCCAAATTAAAAAAATAATAATAAAGAGATAAATGAACTACTGATGCATACTACAACATAATGAACCTTGAAAGCATCATTATAAGTCAAAGAAGCCAGTCCCAGAAAAACACATCATATTTCATTTATAGGGGAATTCAGAAGGGGCAAGTTTATAGAGACAGAAAATAGATTATTAGTTGGTTAGGTTGTGGGAAGGGAGAAGAAGAAATGGCTGCTAATGTGTTCAGGGTTTCTTTTGTGGGTGATGAAAATGTTTTAAAATCAGACTGTGCTGATGGATGCCCAGCCCTGTCAATATACTCAAAACCACTGAGTTGTACACTCTCAATGGGTGAATGGTTTTGCGGTTCTGCCGAGCACTCCCTTCCCAGAGGATGAAAGGTGTTGGTCTGGGATGAATAAGGAGGGGAGCAGCATAGAAAAGGAATTGCAGGGCTGAGACCGTACAGTATCTTCCTGCCTCACACTGGATGGATGGGCAGAGAGGGACAGACCAACAGGTGCATGTAGGCTGGTCAACTTTCAGGCCAGCAGTGTCTGAGCTTGGCTTTGGCCCTTGGCAGTGTGCCCTGGTCTGGAATCTCCTGAAAACCAACCCTGCCAGGGACCGGGCAACATGAACAAAGCAGCTGGCTGTGTTGAGAGCCACCGCCCTCCTGTGGGTCAGATTTAAGAATGTAGCTGTAGAGTCAGTTGCCTGAGTTGGAATCTTGGCTTCTCCACTTGTGAGCAGTGTGCCCAGGAAGTTATATAACCATTCTGGGTCTTAGTTTCCTCTTTTGTGAGCTGATCATAATAACCTACCTACACCTACCTTGGAGAAGGGAAAGGCTGCCCACTCCAGTGTTCTGGCCTAGAGAATTCCATGGGCTGTATAGTCCATGGGGTCGCAAAGAGTCAGATATGACTGAGCGACTTTCACTTTCACTTTTCACACCTTCCTCGTGGGCTTCCTGAAGTTTCAACTAGAGAGTGAACAAAACATCCTTCACCAAGTGCCTGGTACATAGTAAACAGTAAATACTAGTCCTTCTTCTCCTGTCTACAAGGTGACTTGTAGATCAATCTCAACTCCCCTGCCACAGGAAGGAGACTCATAACAGGTCATCTCACCGCAGACAGCCCTGAGAACCCTGCTCTGAGCTGGCTGCAGGGGTGCAAGCTGTGGGTAACGCCACTTTTGCAGAAAAGCCAAGGGAAACCACCAAGCTCTGCTGGTGACTAAGCTGTGACCGTGGGCCGCAGCTTATCTCTCTGCCATCTTCTCTGGCATCTGATTGTGTCGTTAGGTTGTGTTTTGAAACCATCCCCAGCTCCCAGCATGTGTCCTTGCTGTGATCCCCGTGTGAGGTGAGTGTTGCTGAGGGGGCGGCTTCCGAGGCTGCAGGCTGTAAACCTCATTGTGTAACACAACACAGCTCTGTGTCTGGGACCAGTCATTCAGAAAACCCAGATGGATGGAGAGACGAGCAGAGGCGGAGGCCCTGCTGCTGTGAACTGGATGCCTCGTGGTGGGCCGTCCAGGGAGCTACTGAGGTCTCTGACCCTCCTAGAGGTGCCCCAGCAAAGCCCAGAGAGGAGCCTGAGAGAGTGTTCCCCAGTTTCTGTAAGTGGGGTCAGAGCTAAAGAAACACCCACAAATCCCTTATCACATTTCTGAAATCCAAACAGTCCAAGATTAATTGAGACTCATTTGTCTGCCAAGCCTGACTGCCTTGGTGATGGCTCTGTGTGTTTTGCAGAATATTAATGTGTTTAATTACAGCATCCTACCCCAGGCTCTGTTTGAATGTTGTGTAATATACGGCGTGTGAACAGCATAGTCTCTTTCTAAAAGGCTAAACAGTTTGAATTCTGAAAACCCTCTGGCCCCCAGGTTTTTGGATAATAGAATGTAGACCCATATTATCATGAATCTGTGTTACTGTTGGGCTGTCATCAGAAGAAGCACAACATAGAAACTTGATCTACACAGTGTAAGAAATGAGCAGAATGCAGAGAGCAAAGCATTTGGAATCAGAGACAACTGGGGCTGGATCATTACTCTGAATCTCAGAACCCATGGGACCTTGGGAAGGTCATTTAACCTTTTTGAGCTTTGATTTCCTCATCTGCAAAACAGAAATAATAATACCTGTCCCCTGCTGTTTACTAGGAGGTTAAATGCTCAGATGTAAAGAATCTGCCTGCAATGTGGAAGACCCAGGTTCGATCCCTGGGTTGGGAACATTTCCTGGAGAAGGGAATGGCAACTCACTCCATTATTCTTGCCTAGAGAATCCTAATGGACAGAGAAACCTGGCGGGTATAGAGTCCATGAGGTCACAAAGAGTCAGATGTGATGGAGCGAGTAACACAAATGAGATAATACATGCTTAGCACATACAGAAAGAAGGAAGAAAGTGTTAGTCGCTCCATCTTGTCTGACTTCACTGTTGCCCTCCAGGCTCCTCTGTCCATGGGGATTCTCCAAGGCAAGAATACTGGAATGGATTGCCGTTCCCTTCTCCAGAGGATCTTGTCAACCCAGGGATCAAATCCAGGTCTCCCATGTTGCTTGGGCTTCTTTACCATCTGAGCCACCAGGAATCCAGTCCATACCGTTCAGTTCAGTTCAGTTGCTCAGTCATGTCGGACTCTTTGCAACTCCATGGACTGCAGCATGCTAGGCTTCCCTGTCCATCACTAACTCCCGGAGCTTGGTCAAACACATGTCCATCAAGTTAACGATATCATTCAACCATCTCATCCTCTGTCATCCCCTTCTCCTCCTGCCTTCAATCTCTCCCAGCATCAATGTCTTTTCCAATGAGTCAGTTCTTCACATCAGGCAGCCAAAGTATTGGAGCTTCAGCTTCAGCATCAGTCCTTCCAATGAATATTCAAGACTAATTTCCTTTGGGATTGACTGGTTGGATCTCCTTGCAGTCCAAGGGACTCTCAAGAGTCTCCTCCAACACCACAGTTCAAAAGCATTAATTCTTTGGTTCTCAGCTTTCTTTATGGTCCGACTCTTACATCCATACATGACTGCTGGAAAAACCGTGACTTTGACTATATGGACCTTTTAGAGCAAAGTAATGTCTCTGCTTTTTAATATGTTGTCTAAATTTGTCATAGATTTTCCTCCCAGAAGCAAGCGTCTTTTAATTTCATGGCTTCAGTCATCATCCACTGTGATTTTGGAGCCTAAGAAAACAAAGTCCATCACTGTTGCCGTTTTTCCCCCATCTATTTGCCATGAAGTGATGAGACCAAATGCCATGATCTCAGTTCTTTGAATATTGAGTTTTAAGCCAGCTTTTTCACTCTCCTCTTTCACCCTCATCACGAGGCTCTTTAGTTTCTCTTTGCTTTCTACTATAAGGGTGGTGTCATCTGCATATCTGAAGTTATTGATCTCTCTCCTAGCAATCTTGATTCCAGCTTGTGATTCATCCAGCCTGGCATTTCACATAATGTGCTCTGCATATAAATTAAATAAGCAGAATGACAACATACAGTCTTGAAGTACTCCTTTCCCAATTTTGAACCAGTCCATTGTTCTATGTCCAGTTCTAACAGTTGCTTCTTGACCTGTGTACAAATTTCTCAGGAGGGAGGTAAGTTGGTCTGGTATTCCCATCTCTTTAAGAATGTTCCACAGTTTGTTGTGATCCACACAGTCAAAGGCTTTGTCATAGTCAATAAAACAGAAGTAGATGTTTTTCTGGAATTCTCTTGCTTTTTTCTGTGATCCAACGGATATTGGAAATTTGATCTCTGGTTTCTCTGCTTTTCTAAATCCAATTTGAACATCTGGAAGTTCTTGGTTCACATATTGTGAAGCCTGGCTTGGAGAATTTTGAGCATTACTTTGCTAGCATATGAGATGAGTGCAATAGTGCAGTAGTTTGAACATTCTTTGGCATTGCCTTTTTTTAGGATTGGAATGAAAACTGACCTTCTCCAGTCCTGTGCCCACTGCTGAATTTTCCAAATTTGCTGCCATATTGAGTGCAGCACTTTTACGCCATCATCTTTTAGGATTTGAAATAGCTCAACTGGAATTCCATCACCTCCACTAGCTTTGTTCGTAGTGATGCTTCCTAAGGCCCACTTGACTTCGCATTCCAGGATGTCTGGCTCTAGGTGAGTAATCACACCATCGTGGTTATCTGGGTCGTGAGCATATTTGTTTGTACAGTTCTTCTGTGTATTCTTGCCACCTCTTCTTAATATCTTCCACTTCAGTTAGGTCCATACCATTTCTGTTCTTTATTGTGCCTGTCTTTGCATGAAATGTTCCCTTGGTATCTAATTTTCTTGAAGAGATCTCTAGTCTTTCCCATTCTGTTTTCCTCTATTACTTTGCATTGATCACTTCGGAAGGCTTTCTTATCTTTTCTTGCTCTTCTTTGGAACTCTGCATTCAGATGGATGTGTGTGTGTGTGTAGTTGCTTAGTCGTGTCCAACTCTTTGCAACCCCAAAGACTATAGCCCATCAGGCCCCTCTGCCCATGGGATTCTCCAGGCAAGAACACTGGAGTGGGTTGCCATCTCCTTCTCCAAAAGGAACTGTAGAAAGAAAGAAAGTGAAGTCGCTCAGTCGTGTCCAACTCTTTGCAACCCCATGAACTATAGCCTCCAGGCTCCTCCATCCATGGAATTTTCCAGTTTCCATGAAACTCCCAGTATTGGAGTGGGTTGCCATTGGAGTGAGTATTGGAGTGGAATGGGAGAATGCCTTCTCCCATTCAGATGGATATATCTTTCCTTTTTTCCTTTGCCTTTTGTTTCTCTTCTTTTCTCAGCTATTTGTAAGGCCTCCTCAGACAACCGTTTTGCCTTTTTGCATTTCTTCTTCTTGGGGATGGTTTTGTTCACTGCCTTCTGTACAGTGTTACAAACCTTCATCCATAGTTCTTCAGGCACTCTGTCTATCAGATCTAATCCCTTGGATCTATTTGTCACTTCCACTGTTTAATTATAAGGGATTTGATTTAGGTCATACATGAGTGTTCTAGTGGTTTTCCCTGCTTTCTTCAATTCAAGTCTGAATTTTGCAATAAAGACCATAGAGAGTAAGGGCTTAATATTACATGAGTCATATTAAAACATAATAGTAAGTATATTATTTGATAGGCCTTTTTCATGGCGCCTTTTCTGTGGGACTCCACGGGCCAGCTGGGGAGCCCACACAGCAGCCAAAGCTGAACCGGGCCCTCAGTGCAGCCGGCAGGGCAGCCTCCAGTGCTGGGAGCTGGGCGCCAAGAGGCAGAGCCCTGGGGCCAGTAGGGGTCAGCCTTTGAGTCTCCGGGAGGAAATCATAGAGGAGTTGCTGGGAGATGCGCGTAAAAACAGTCATAGCTGGAGCCCAAATTCTATGGTTGTGGAAGATCCCGAGGAAGCCTGTACCCCACCCCTGCCACATGAAGTTTTCCGTTTCTCAGGGTCGACAGATTGTAACTGTCATCTGTATGGAGGTACGTGTCCCCTGCAACATGCCTGATGGCATTTGGTGCTGAGGGAGGACCAGGTTTAAAGCAGTGAACTGAAAGCCTCTGGATTTAGAGATCCAACTTGTTGCCCTTTGACAAACACAGCACTGAATTCATCACTGAGAAGCTTGTCTGTGTCAAAACCAAGACCAACATAGCCGTGATTGGATGTTCCCACGGACTCGCTAACAATAAAAAGCTCCCTTGACTTGGCCCCCTGTGCTAAAACTCCTCCTCTTTCCCTGTGTGGGAGGGGCTTGGATGCAGGTGGAGGGCGAAATCCAAGCCAACCCCATCGCTAACCATGCTGGACGGCTACGGGGACCACGCTGCCCACACCATTAGGGAACCTCATCTCTGGCCAAGGCCTGTTTGTCGTGCAGGTCATGTTGGATATTGCTTGACACTGTAACTGGTGGAAATTCCTTTGAGCAAATCCCTTTGAGGAATCCTGGCTCTTGCTGCTCTGAGCTTTAGGTGTTATTGACATCAGAAGTAGTGAAGGATGGTCTAGACTCATAGGAAAAAGAAACCATTTTAATTTTTTGCCAGTACCTAGAAAAATACTGCCCTGAGTAGATTCCTCTAAGATCTTCCCAAGCCTCTGAGCCTTCAGGCAGTGGGGAGAAAGCCATCCTGATTGCCACACCACCCCAACCCCAAGACACTTCGCCCTGCCTCCTTCCTGCCTGTCACAGAGCCAGGGAGGCCAAGCAGGAGGGCTGCTGGCTGGCTGCCCACCCTCCACCACCTGCAAGCGGCCAGGTCATGTGAATCCCATGCTGTGGGCCCTCCTGGGGATGTTTGAAGGGAATTCACCTTTCTGAGCTTGTATAGTATGCTCTGGGTACCGTTCCTTCTACAGGTGGGCACATTCCCTGTCCACATACAACTTTGTACTTTGCTTTTCACCTTAAAGGCCTTCATCCATTCACTCAATATTTATAGAGCACCTCCTCCAGGGCACGAGCAGTACAGGCCCAAGATAGGCATTCGGGACACAAACGTGAGCAACACAAAGTTCTCTGTCCTCAGGACAGTAAACAGTGACCATAATGAATTAGTACATGAGAGAGCATCCTAGAAGGTGGTGAGCACTGTGGCATAGAGACCAGAATCAGAAGTACTGATATGGGAGGGGGGGCAGGTTGAGTATTAAGGTGTGTGCATGCTAAGTCGCTTCAGTCATGCCTGACTCTTTGCAACCCTATGGACCATAGCCCGCCAGGCTCCTCTGTCCATGGGATTCTCCAGGCAAGAATACTGGAGTGGGTTGCCATGCCCTCCTCCAGGGGATCTTCCTGACCCAGGTATGGAACCCTCACTTTTTTAACATCTCCTGCATTGGCAGGCAGGAGATGGATGGTTTAATAGTCAGAGTTCCCTAGAGAAATAGAACCAGTAGGATTGGTGGATAGGTAGATGGATGGATAGATAGACAGGCAGATAGACAGATAGCTTTATTATAAGGAATTGGCTAATGCAATTATGGAGGCTGAGGAGTTCCCCTCTCTGCACTTTCCAGGCTAGAGGACCAGGAAGCTGGTGGTGTAGTTCTAATCCAAGTCAAAGGCCTGAGAAGCCGGGAAGCTGGTGGTGTGAGTCCTGGTCTGAGTATTAGGAGACCAGCGTCCCAGCTCAAGCTGTCGGGCAGAGTATAAGTTCTTCTTACCTTTCCTTTTTGTTCTCTTCAGGCCCTCAGTGGATTGGATGGGGCCCACCCACACTAGGAGAGCATTCGCTTAATCCGATCTACCAATTGAGGTGCTTACCTCATCCAGAAACACCCTCATAAACTCAGAATAGTGTTTAGTCAAATATCTGGGCATGCCAGGCCTGGTCAAGCTGACACATAAAATTAACAGATAGCTACAGTCATATCATGGCAGCCAGACAACCTAGTTCAGAAATTCCTTCGGTATACCCCCATGAAGCTCTGCACCCCAGCTTGGCACTGCATCTGGCAGAAGTGGGGGCTAACTGAGGGTCCTTCAAGGGAGTGGATGACTGTATTGATCCCAGGGTTTATCAGCTTTCTGCTCTGACCCAGATCATCTGCTTCTTCAGAATGGTCAAGGGCTTTCCTCTCTTACAAACACACATGCCCACATTCTTGTGTGTCCTTCATCTCCTGGCCTGACCAAAGTGCTGCCTTCTCCCATTTCAGATACATAGTTGGCTTTTCAGGACCCCAAATGCCTTGGCAGTGCCCTGGACATCCCTCCAACAGAACCCATAGATAGGGTACCTCAGGTCTGCCTTTGGCCTCCCCTACAACACCCTCAGACTGTCTGCCCACTCCCATGTACCCTTCCTAACAATCCCAGACACGGTTCATGAGGCTTCAAGTTTTTGTTCAGGGAATAAGCCTTACAATTATTACAGGAGTATTTGATCCATCAGGGGCTTCCCTGGTGGCTCAGACAGTAAAGAATTTGCCTGCAATGCAGGAGACCTGGGTTCAATCCCTGAGTCAGGAAGATCCCTTGGAGAAGGGAATGGCTACCCACTCCAGTATTCTTGCCTGAAGAGTTCCATGGACAGAGGAGCCTGGTGGGCTACAGTCCATGGGGTCACAAAGAGTTAGACACAACTGAGCGATCAACACTTTTCACTTTCACTTGACCCATCAGCTCATTGACAGAGCTTGTACCTTTCTTTCAGAGAAGGCAATGGCATCCCACTCCAGTACTCTTGCCTGGAAAATCCCATGGATGGAGGAGCCTGGTAGGCTGCAGTCCATGGGGTCGCTAAGAGTCAGACACGACTGAGCGACTTCCCTTTCACTTTTCACTTTCATGCATTGGAGAAGGAAATGGCAACCCACTCCAGTGTTCTTGCCTGGAGAGTCCCAGGGACGGGGAAGCCTGGTGGGCTGCTGTCTCTGGGGTCGCACAGAGTCAGACACGACTGAACAGACTTAGCAGTAGCAGCAGTAGCTTTCTTTGTTCTGAGCATCAAGGAACAAATAAGCACCTGCAGACCAGATTGAGCTTTTTTCCCATATCTATTTATTCCAAAATAAAGACATAAAATTTTAAACAAATTATTACAGCTGATTTTGATTTAACATGGCTTATTTGATTTTTTAAATTACAACAACTTAAAGAGGAGGCTTTCTAAATTCAATAAATAGAATAAATAACATTTCAGCTTCATGCTTTGCCTCTCATTCTGTCATTCTGGAAACTTTCCAGCAGAGCCTTCAGAAATGTCAGCGTATTGCCTGTTGTGGTTCGGTTGCATGGCTGTTCACAGGCAAAAGACTGTGGGGATAAAAGTTGACAAAGGCAGAGTGACTAAAACAGTCTGGAGCCCAGCAACCCCAGAAACTGCCCTGCCTAGAACCTGGTGAGCAGGAGAGGGTGGTCATTGGGAATGGAGGGTGTGCAGGCAGTAAGGGGGCTTGAGGTAAGGAGCAAATGAATGAGGCTCCAGGGCTAACATTTTGTGTAGGTAGCACAGGTGCTTGACTTTGTGGTAGGATTTCAGGTGCCTGCTTGCCACACACACACACACACACACACACACACACACCCTTATCAAGGGGTCCTAAATCTTATTGGAGGATGTCTTCTTGAGATACTTTGAGGCTTAAAATTTTGTTATTTCATGTTCGGTTGTCCTTCCAAGGTTGTTTTATAGCACAATGACTAAGAAGAGGATTTGGCTGTTTCATAGACCAGAGTTCAAATCTCAACGCTGCCATTTGTTAAACATGTAGCCTTGGGCAAATCAGTTAACCTCACTGAGCGTCAGTTTCCTCCTTCACAGCATAGGGTATAAGTCTGACAGTTGTCATTAAGGTAGGTATTCACTGAAACAGTATAAATGAAGCACTTAGAACTGCATGCTGCTGATGGCAGAAGCCTCTGCAATCCAGTAACTGAGTGAGGAGGGGCCCTCGTAGCAATAGTAATGCAATAGTTTACCCGCTGCCCTTTCCTCCAGGGTCTAGGGTATATATATACACAGGCATTCAGGGCACGTGACAAGCTTCCACCTGGATATGGATGTGTCTGCCTTTAAACACCTCCCAGTTCAGTGGAAAGAAAACCTGTAACTCACAGGTCACATCGTCTACTCAGCTAACTGAATCTCAAGGATAATTTAGAATGGTATGGGCTATAGCCCCGATTCTCAAGATTTAGCTTCTAATTACAATGTGGCTAGATTCTTTCATTATTCAAGAGATGGAGAGAAGTAAAAGCCAACAGAGAGGTGAGTGTTTTTTAAAATGAGATGGAACGATGAGCCATCTGGGCAGTTTCGTTCAGTTCAGTTGCTCAGCCGTGTCTGACTCTGGGATTCCGTGGCATCCAGGCAGAGCTCACATTAATTCTCTTGTTCTGAATAAGTTTCTTAGATGTCTCTAATCAACTCTGAACTACCAGTTCCAACCTTATTACCCTTTCCCATTCAGGTGGAGTTGGCATTGACATTCTCACAGGAATAACTAACCAGAGCACATCACAGATAAAAACACACTTACTCCACACTTGTTGCTCTTGAGGGTTACGACTATTTTCTTCAGCTGATTGACAATCAGGTGGAATCTTGTGTTCACTGTGGAGCTGCTCATCTGTGACAAACCCTCTTGGAAGCATGCTGTGGAGCAGTCGCCCTGGTAAATAACAGGGAGTTAGGAAAAGAAACACCCAGAGGCAGCTTTGAGTAGGAATCACAAAGAGAATGCTTTTAGAGGTGATTTTAATTTAACCAATGTAATCTATGTAATTAAACCAATGTAATCTTGGGCTTCCCAGGTGGCTCAGTGGTAAAGAATCCGCCTGCCAATCCAAGAGATGCGAGTTCAATCCCTGGGTTGGGAAGATCCCCTGGACAGGGAAATGGCAACCCACTCCAGTATTCTTGCCTGGAGAATCCCGTGGACAAGGGAGCCTTGCATTCACGGGATCACAAGTGTTGGACACGACATAGCAATGAAACCACCACCACCATTGTTTCCGCAGTAGCTAAAACTGGATTACAAACCCAGGGGATGGGCTAGGCCATGAATGTGTGGTTCCTCCCCAGAAGGTTTCCTCCCCGGAAACCCCTTTTACTTCCCCTCCACCCGCAATCTCAGATGCCCTATCCTTCCGGAGGGCAGCCTTCAAACCTTGCAATAGCCACTATAAATCAGCTAAAGGGAAGGACAGGGAGGGAAGGAGAGAAGCAGGGAGGGACAGACAGAGGGAGAGGACAGAGCATATGGATAGCTGAGGCCAGAGGAAGGACAAAGGGCTGTCGACTTATCTACATTGTTTTGCAACCCTGGAGTTGCCAGCAAATGCATTAGAAAATAATGCGCTATGAGCTACATCATTTATTCCATTCTCAGTCCCAGTTTGTGTACATGGCCACTAATCTCAAAACACATTCAAGATTCTTTTTATTGAAAAGTGTTCAGACTTCTCAAGGAGACTAAACGCAAAGAAATGTATACAGTATAGAATTTCAAGATTTTGAAAGGTTTTCAAAATTGTTACTAATCTGTAATGATTGTAATGAAGTCACACTTTCTTACTTAAAATACATCAAATAGAACAATTTTGACTTAAAAGCTTAAGAAAAAACAAGATCAAGATAATTCACTTTTACTATACTTACAGAGGAAATGGGCAGACACAAACAATCAGTCGCCTGCAAAAGAGAAATTTCAGATGTGAAGATCCCAAATGTGAATATTAAAATCAGTCTGAAAAGTTCTTAAGAGCATCTACTTACATTGGTGCTGCAGCTGCATTTTGAAGACGTGTCTTTCTAGAAAGTAGAGAAATAAGAACTCGTGAAGAGTGGCGTGTTTTTCATCCTTGTATATTTCACTTAAATTTTCAATCGCTGCCTTTCCCACTGGTGCCCCGCCTCTGCATCTTACCTGCAGGTTGTCGATGAGGTACACAGCATTCCTGATCCCTGTCAAGGTGAAACACCCCTGGCTGGCTGAAGAGCAGAGGAACAGGGCAGAGGCAAGGACCACAGCCAGGAGCATCTTGACACAGAGCTGGAGCTTAGTCCTCAAATGACTTCAAATGCCTTCAGATCACGTTGTATTTAAAGCTACAAACATGGGAAAACCCTGACATCAAACTGATACCAATGCCCACTTTTTCTCTGTAAGTTTGGGTCACTTGACATTGAAAAAAAAAATTGTGTATGTATACATATATCTCAAACTGAGTCACTTGGCGAAGACTATGCTACCTTGTCCCAGGAAGTATCATTCCTCAGAAATGATGCTTTTCAAAAAGTTTGGTACCACGATGCTGTAGGAAAAGCTAAAGATCTTAAAACGATAATTTTTTTTAAGGTTCTGGTTGTGAGAGTGAAAATACTTTCCATGAAGCCCAGGTCTGTATTTCCCCCTTTTTCCTTTATTGGAAATGCTGATATAAGAGCCAGTCATCAGTATTCTAACGAAGGGAGGGGGGGTGGGGAAGATGAGAAATAGCACAGGAGAGTTGCCATGTCATCAGGGTTTTGCAAGCTCAGTCACATCATTGCATCATTGCTACTTCAGTCTAACTATATTCTGCTCCCCAATCTTAACCTTGTCTTCCATGCTTGGGGCCAGATTCTCTACCTCACACAAATAAAATGCATCTTTGAACAAGTGACTGAAGGAAGAAATCTTCAACTAAGGCATAGGAATGCGGCAGCAACGCCTGTTAAAACTGGCCCGGAGGATTCCTTGGCATCTTTAAGGAACTTCCATAGCACTGTGCAACATCCAGTTAAAAACTCTGTGCTCAAAATAAGATAATAGTTAACATTTATTGAGTACTTAGTACATACTCAGAGAAGGCAATGGCACCCCACTCCAGTACTCATGCCTGGAAAATCCCATGGACGGAGGAGCCTGGAAGGCTTCAGTCCATGGGGTCACTGAGGGTCGGACACGACTGAGTGACTTCACTTTCACTTTTCATTTTCATGCATTGGAGAAGGAAATGGCAACCCACTCCAGTGTTCTTGCCTGGAGAATCCCAGGGACAGGGGAGCCTCGTGGGCTGCCGTCTATGGGGTCACACAGAGTCGGACACGACTGAAGTGACTTAGCAGCAGCAGTAGTACATACTAGCCACAATTCTAAGCACTTTATGGAAATTAAGCCATGTAATGCATACAACCATCAAATGAGGTTCGTGCTAATTTGTCATCTCCTTTTTAAATCTTTTAAAACACTGACTGCAGCTTACCTTCTTGATTTTTTGGCAAAGCTGTTCTTATCGCTATGAGCCAAAAAGCAGTCTTAACTGTATCCTTAAGAAGTACGTAGTATAATTATCCTCATTATTTTATTTTATAGATGGGAAAACTAGGCACAGAGAGGCAATTTGCCCAAAACCAAATTTGCCCAAAAGTACACAGCCAGAAAGCAACAAATTTTGTCTTTAAACCCAGAAGTCTGAGTTCCAGGTCCAGACCTTCATATTTTGACTCTCCTGCTGCCCTGTGTGTGCGTGTGTGTGTGTGTTTGTCCGCCTTTTCCATCAGGATATGTGCCGCTTGGGGATCTAGCTCACCCCTGTATCCTCAGTACTAGGAAAGTGCCTGGGGAACAATGAGCCATTACGAAATGTTTTGGGGTCAAATCACTAATATGAAAAGTTTTCGAAATAGTAAGGAAGGTGAACATAAACTGAGATTTTATAAGGTTTTTAGATCTAGTTTCCAGGGTACATATTTGGAGGTGTGTGCACTTAAGAAAACGCATCTTCTACACAACAGAGACTGAAAAGGCACTTTGCTGGGCATTTGTGCCATAGTGGCCAACGGGCACAAGTCCATACGTTTCTCACCACTCTTCCTCCTGCTGTAAGAGCGTGTGACATTTTTGCTTTTCTCAGTGCACGTTGTGTCTTAGGGGTGACGACGGATCATTGGTGTGTGGCTGCACTAGAGAAAAGGAGTATCTTGGTGGCAAACAATATAAAAAGAAATTGGCTTTCTGCTTAATTCCTCAAATCCCCCCACCTCTCTGACTTCCAAGCCTATGCTCTGCAGGCATGAAGAAGAAGGTTCAAAGGCCCCCTAGCCCCCTAGCCTATGTATGGAGAAGGAAATGGCACCCCACTCCAGTACTCTTGCCTGGCAAATCCCATGGACGGAGGAGCCTGGTAGGCTGCAGCCCATGGGGTAGCGAAGAGTCGGACACGACCGAGTGTCTTCCCTTTCACTTTTCACTTTCATGCATTGGAGAAGGAAATGGCAACCCAATCCAGTGTTCTTGCCTGGAGAATCCCAGGGACGGGGGTGCCTGATGGGCTGCCGTCTATGGGGTCACACAGAGTCAGACACGACTGAAGTGACTTAGCAGCAGCCTATGGTAAACACTTTTATTACCAAGCCTGGTGTCTATTCCCTTTCCCTGAAGGTAGGACCCTGATTAGTTCAGGGTGGCAAGTGCCCAGCCAAACATTCACTTTTTAAGGCTCTCTTGCTGCTGCCGGCCACCATGTGACATGTTCTGTTCAATGTGATGTCTGTATAATTCTTTTGCTTTCTTGGTAGAAGGAGAAAAGAGTAGCTGAAACCTCCCCTTATCTGTTTGGGCATGGATGTGATGGCAGGAGCTTCAGCAGCAATCTTATAACCATGAAGGAAAGAATAAGAGAATTGCAACAATAGCAACACTAATACTTTACATAAACAGAAAATAATCATAAAAACGAAACTGTGAAACAAGAGAAAGTAATGATAAGAATAGAAGAGTGGTCCTAAATTCATGCTAGGTTTCACTGCCTACTGAAGACCCTGAACCTTGAAACTCAGTAAAAATGGGAAGCTCTTAATATAAATGGAAACTAGCACATGCTGGAGAGATGTTAAAGATATGTGAGAGTCAGATTGAACCGTTTTCCCTGACATCATTGGAAGTTTTAAGAGACTTGAAAGGCCAGTCATCTCACTGCTTGAATCAACATTATTTAATGCTGTGTGTATGAACCATGGGAAGCATTTGCCATAGCATCAGGTATACCTCTCACACTAAGGAAGTCTTCACTTATTGCACAGATGGGGGTGAACCCAGAAAGAAAAATGGACTCGTCCAAAGTCAGTTACTGAGGGGATTGTATAGTGTCATGATTAAGACCAGGAACCCTGAAAACAGACTGCCTGGATTCAGATCTTACTTCTACCATTTGTTAAACACATGGCCTTGGGTGGGTGTCTTGACCTCTCCAAGCTTCCATCTCTTGACCATAAAACAGAATGAACTGGGGATGGGGTTGTCATATATAAAGCCTATCTCAGAGGATTCTTATAAAGATTAAGAGAAATATTTATGCAGCAGATAATGTAGACTAAGTAGCTTTAGGTTGAATTTGACAGGACAATGCAGTCTAGTTTAGGACTCAACAACTATTTGGCCAGATTCAGTGTAAGCTCTGCAAGCTAAGAATAGTTTTGAATCCTTTCGAAGGTTTGTTAAAACGGTACAGATGAAACTATTTGCAGGGCGGGAATAGAGATGCAGATGTAGGGATTGGATGTGTGGGCAAAAGGTTGGGCAGGGAATAAATTGGAAGATTGGGAATGATGTATGTCCACTGCCATGTGTAGAACAGATAGCTGTGGGAAGCTGTTGTATAGAGCAGGGAACTCAACTCAGTGCTCTGTAATGACCTAGAGGGGTGGGGTGGTGGTTGCAGGATGGGAAGCTGGGAGGGAGGGCCAAGAGGGAAGGGGTATATTAATATGTACACATATAGCTGACTCACTTCGTGGTACAGCAGAAAGTAACACAAAATTGTAAAGCAACTATACCCCAGTAAAAATTATAATTAATAGATAAAAGAAAAGAAGAATTCATGACAGAGAATGTATGTAGCCTGTGATGTCTAAAATATTGACCCTCTGATCCTTTACAGAAAAAAAGTTGCCTACCCCTGGCCTAGTTGACATACGGCATTCCTTATTTTCAGAAGACACCGCTGGCTGTCTCCCGCTGCTGAGAAGGGTACAGTTAGAAGCTGGTGGCCCTGTGTCTCTTCTCCCATTATCCTGCTTATTCAGGTCAGCCCTCCATACAGACAGAAAGGGACTGGGGGCCTTGGAATCTTTGGCAGCCAGATTCCCTGAAACGAAGAAGGCCCAAGCGTAGGACTTCCTGCTGCTGTCTATGGAGTGAACTTGGTGGTCCCATGAGCAAAGCGTCTTCTCTTGGTATAGCCATGACCCACCAAGGAGTCTCAGGTAGGGCCTGGTTTACTGGGAAGAGCTTTACATAATGAAGTCAAAAGAAGTGGGTGAACTTACCTTCTTTTCTCCCCCTGGGCCTAATCCTGGCCTGACCAGCAAGTGAGCCTTGGGTCACCCACCCTCCCCCTGCCCTCTAAGAGCTGGTGCCGGGGAAAGGGGATCCGTGGACACTGGTGCTTCTTGGGCAGGTCATCTTGTCTTTCCAAGCATCAGTACCGCCCATGCTCACCTGCATAGGAGCCTGGGTAGATTACCTAGGCCTACCTCATGGAAGGACAGGAGTGTTCCATCTGGAATACTTCTTCAGGAACAAGCCATGTTTACATTTGGAGATTTGGTCTGATCTGATACAGACTCTGCTCATGCTCTGCTACTCTCACCTACCACCTACCTCACCTACCACCCTCCAGTCACATTGGTTCTTTCTGTATCCAGTCTCCAGGCCATTGCCTTGCTAAGCTCTGCCCAGAATATTCTTCTTCAGCTCTTCCATGTATGGCCCATTCTCATCCTTCAGGTTTCAGCTCAAAAGCCCCCTCCTCCAAGAAGCCCTCCCTGACTACAGTAACCCTTGCAATGTGTACGATTCTGTCTTAGGGTCTATTCCTCCTGGTGGACTGTAAGTTCCACGAGAGCCGATATGATGACTGAGTCTTGCTCATCTTTGTATTTCCAGGGTGCAGCCTATGTTAAGTGCTCAGGAATTACTGGTTAAATGAATGAATGATGAATATATTCCATCTTGTTAAAACTTAGCATTTATATTATTTATGAAATGACCAATGCATATTCTCCATGGATCAGTAACAAGAAAGAGTGAATATAACATTTTAAAAACCTGAGCCAGGAAAGACTTTGAAGAGTGATTTTATCAATGAACAAAACAAACCCTCCTGTTCAGTAGTCTCTTGAGAAATTTGAAGTACTGTTAAATCTTCTCCCTTTCAATTCTCATTGAACTACACGAGGAAGGCATGTCGGGTGTGGAAACTTCAGCTCTGTAGAGGATGAAACAGACAGAGAGAGAGAGGTGACTGTTCTTTACAATTCTTTCCCATATCCCCACCCACTCAGTTATAAAGAAGAAAAGAATTAATAATATTTAAATGGTAGCTTTGTGATTCAAAACACCAGTAAACAGCAGATGTTTATCTACGCAAAGTCTACAACTTTTGTAGTTTAGCTTCTAGGATTTCTTTCAGTATGAAAATGTAAATATGCAAATGATCTCTTACAGAGGAAATGCACCAAGCTCAGAAATTCATTACTCACCTACTTTATCAAGAAGGTTGGAGAGTAAGATGTTCACCAAGATGTAGCCTAGATAATATATTTTACAATAAATGACAAAAGACTATACTCAAACATTTATTTTGTTCTAAAGATAAAGTTTGACATTTTTATTCTGTGATTAAAAACCCATGTGTCATGGATTATTTCTCTGGGAATAAAACAAAATGGTTATTTGTTCTAGGAAGCCACAGTGCAAACTGGTACACTGCCCCCCACACCCCACAAAGGCACTCAGTTTCTAAGTAAAACCCATTCCACCTTTTTCTGTAAACAACCAAGAGATAACTAGTTATGACACTCCTCAAGCACTAATTTCTTAATCAGATAGTTATTTCTAGGTTGGTATTTCCTGGTCAAGTGTGATGGGGCAAATCCCACTGGATGCGCTGTGGTGCCTCTGGAGGCTTCTCCCCCAAGGAGGTGATTTCTAGCTGGGTGCCCAGCACCCCTTTCCTCCCACCCATCCCTCCTAAGGAAATTCTGGGTCCCCTGGACACAGAAGCTACTGCTCCCAGACTGGCTCCCATGTGGTTTCCAGAGCTCCAAGACCAGCATCCTGTCCCCCTTCCCCTCCCTGCTTCTCGTCCTCCTCACTGATGGTGACTAACAATCCAGGCTACCTTCTGTTTTTATTTATTTGGCTGCGCCAGGTCTTGGTTGTGGCATGCAGGATCTTTGGTTGCAGCATGTGGGGTCTCTTAGCTGTGGCGTGCAGGGGTTGAATTCAGGGCCCCTGCATTAGGAGCTTGGAGTCTTAGCCACTGAACCACCAGGGAAGTCTCCCAAGCTATCTTTATCAATGAAGTTTTTACATCCTCCCATCCACCTAGCCCATCAGTACCTGAAACCTGCCCCTATGTTAATTAGAGACTGTGGGACCCCTTTGCTCTGCCAGTTTATTAGTGTCCATCTAATTAAGAAAGGATAAGAGCTCCTGTTCTGGATCCTACTGCGGAAGGCACTAGAATTTGTTGAATTTGCTTAATGTGTACAGGGTAACATGCTAAGCACTTTATGTATGTTATCTGACAGGCCTCTAGACAATCCTTATTAGCCCCGTTTTATAGATGTGGAATTTGAAGTTCAGAGAGGCTGAGCGTCACCTTAGCCACACAGCTGTCAACTTGAGCTGCATTTATCTGCTTAGCTGTATTTCTGGACTCCTTGATTTGTCCTAGTGACTGGTCTACTTATACTGGTGCTATTGTACCATGATCTTGAGTTTCTGTGGCTCTTCTATACCTAAATATACGGCTGAGTGTATCTGCCTGCATCTTATTACTTGTCACTTTCAAAAGTGCCTTTGTTGCTGTTGTTCAGTTGCTTGGTCATGTCGAACTCTTTGCGACCCCATAAACTTCAGCATCCCAGGCTTCCCCGTCCTTCACTATCTCCCAGAGTTTGCTCAGACTCATGTCCATTGAGCTGATGTGCCATCCGGCCATCTCACCCACTGTCTTATCTCCTTCTCCTCCTGCCCTCAATCATTCCCAGCATCAGGGTCTTTTCCAGTGAGTCAGCTCTTCACATCAGGTGGCAAAAGAATTAGAGCTTCAGCATCGGTCCTTCCAATGAATATTCAGGACTGATTTCCTTTAAGATTGACTGGTTTGATCACCTTGTTATCCAAAGGACTCTCAAGAGTCTTCTCCAGCACCACAGTTTGAAAGCATCAATTCTTTGGTGCAGCCTTCTTTATGGTCCAACTCCCACATCCATACATGACTGCTGGAAAAACCATAGCTTTACTATATATATGGACCTTTAAGAGAAAAGGGATCTCTGCTTTTTAATACACTGTCTAGGTTCATCACAGCTTTTCTTCCAAGGAGCAAGCATCTTTTAATGTCATGGCTGCAGTCACCATCCTCAGTAATTTTAGAACCCAAGAAAATTAAGTCTGTCACTGTTTGCATTTTTTCCCCATTGATTTGCCATGAAGTGACTGGACCAGATGCCACGATCTCAGCTTTTTGAATGTTGAGTTCTAAGCCAACTTTTTCACTTTCCTCTTTCACCCTCATCAAGAGGCTCTTTAGTTCCTCTTCGCTTTCTGCCATACGGGTGGTGTCATCTGCATATCTGAGGTTATTGATATTTCTCCCGGCAATCTTGATTCCAGCTTGTGATTCATCCAGCCTAGCATTTCACATGATAAACTCTTATTATAAGTTAAATAAACAGGGTGACAATATGCAGCCTTGATGTACTCTTTTCCCAATTTTGAACCAGTCTGTTATTCCATGTCCTTTTCTAACTGTTGCTGCTTGATCTGTGTACAGATTTCTCAGGAGGCAGGTAAGTTAGTCTGGTATTCCCATCTCTTCAAGAATTTTCTACACTTTCTTGTGATCCACGCAGTCAAAGGCTTTATTCAGACATTTATAACTCTAGAAGGTTTTAGAATCCTTTTCATAAGTTTCCTCCAAAAAATCATGTTAGAATTTTATGAGATTGTGTTCAATATAAATTGAATTTGGGAAAAATTGCTGTCTTTAAAATATTGAATTTCTCCACCCAGGATGATGATATGTCTCTCTATATAGTCAAACCTTTTTTATTTCCCTCAATTCAATTTTACAGTTCTTTTTTCATACAGGTCTTTCTTGCAGAGTCTTATGAAGTTTATTCCTAGGTTTACCTATTTATGGGCTTCTCACGTGGCTTAGTGGTGGAGATAATTTATTGAAAACTTTTTATATCCTGGACATTGTTGTAGGCCTTAGGGATAAAGCAGTGAGCAAAACAAAGTGCATGATTTTGGGAAGCCTACACTCTAGAAGGCAGAGAAAGACAACAAACAAATGAACAGCTTGGTAATAGTCAGGTGGTCTTAAGTACCTTGAACATCAAAAGCAGGTGAGGAAACAATGAGTGGTAGAGGGTGAGAGCTAGGTTTTTACATTTTTTAAATTGGAATATAATTGATTTACTGTGTTGTGTTAGTTTCTGCTATACAACAGCACGGATCAGTATGTATGCATACATCGCCTCCCTCTTGGGCCTCGCCCCTGCCTCCACCCATCCCAGCCCTGTCGGTCATCACGGAGCGCCAAGCTGAGCCCCCTGTGCTCTGCAGCTGCTCCCCGCTGGCTACCTGTTTTACACATGGGAGTGTACGTACGTCAGTACTGTGCTCTCAATTCACCCCTTCCTCTCCTTCCCGCCCTGTGCCCACAAGTCCATTCTCTATGTCTGCATAGGGAGCTATGTTCTTTGAGGTGGAGAATGATTTCGTATCAAATCTCTGATACAGTGATTAGAGTAGAGGCCCAGAGAAAGTGGGTGAGTGAGTCAGGGAGATATCTAGGAGAACATTTTAAGGCAGAGAGAATAGGAAGTTTGAAGGTCCTGAGGATAGCGTGTGTCTCCCATGCCGGAGGAACAGCATGTAGGCTGGTGTTTCTCTAGCAGAACGACTGAAGAAAAAAATGGAAATGGGCTCAGAGAGAGGACCAGAAGGCAAGTCACAAAGAGCTTGACTGGCAGCAAGGAGGACTTGAGACTTTACTAGAAATAAAGTTGGCACTATTGGAGAGCTTTGAGCAGAGGAATGACATGATTTGACCTATATTTTAGGCCATGAAGAATAACTGCTGCCTGGAGAATAGCTGGGACCAAGAGTGGAAGGCTCAGTTGCCCTTTAGAGTTGGGTCTGCAAGGCTGCTATTGACCAAAGTGATATTAATAGTGGTAGATATATCAGAACATGGATGTATTTTTAAAATAGAGCCAATGGATTGTGCTGATCGCTGGCTAAATGATGAGAGAGAAGAAGAGTCATTAAGGACTGACATAAGGAAGACTGCAGAAGAAAGAGGTATAGAGTGAGAGGAGTTGAGGTGGGATGAATTTTGTTTTGGATGTGTTTAGTTTGAGATGCCTATTAAGCATCCAGGGGCCATGTTGAATAGGTAGCTGGGTATAAAAGGGTAAAGAAAGAGCTGAAGTGTTTACTATTTTAATAGCTGTTGGGTACAGGGTTATGTTTTCTAACTGGTTATTGTTAATATATATGTATAATAATCAGCTTTTTGTATGTAACAAAAGACCATACCACCTTAGTGGCATGCAAAAATAATCATTAATTTCACCTACATTTACAGGGTTCCTGTGAGCTTGCCTGAACAGCTCTGCTGATCTTTGGGCTCACTTATACATCTGCAGGTTTGCAGTAGTAGGTTAATCTAGCTTGGGCCCAGCTTTCACACGCCTGAGACTATTGGGATAACCCCATGGGTTGTCCTCCTCATAGCAGTGGAAGATGTGTAGCAATAAGCCCGACGCTTAGTTTCTTCTAAGCCTCTGTTTGCATCACTTCTACCTACATGCCAGTGCCAAATCAAGTCATATGGCTGATCAGTGAGCAAAGCAGGACACCTTGTCCATAGTGAGAGGACAGGTTGCAGTTACTGACAAAGAGAGTAGATATGGAAAGTAGGGAGGACCTAGGCCAAATGATGCAATCCAACACAAGAGAAAAACGATTAACGTTTGTATCTTTATCTTGCACCCTGCTAAGTCGCTTCAGTCGTATCCGACTCTGTGCGACCCCATAGACGGCAGCCCACCAGGCTCCCCTGTCCCTGGGATTCTCCAGGCAAGAACACTGGAGCGGGTTGCCATTTCCTTCTCCAATGCAGGAAAGTGAAAAGTGAAAGTGAAGTCGCTCAGTCGTGTCCGACTCTTAGCGACCCCATGGATTGCAGCCCACCAGGCTCCTCCGTCCATGGGATTTTCCAGGCAAGAGTACTGGAGTGGGGTGCCATCACCTTCTCCGTATCTTGCACCCACCAACTACCAAATCCTCCTCTTAGTTTGAATGTTTTTCAATGGATTCTCTTGTTTTTATTCCTTAATAGATGTTTTCATTTGAAAATAATAATCCTTTTGTCCAGGGATAGCAAATTTTTCTTAAATATCCAGGAAGTAAATATTTCAAACTTTGTAAGCCATCTGGTCTCTATCCCAGCTCTTCAACTCTGTTGCTATAGCAGGAAAATAGTTAGAGACATTACACATTTATATTAACAGTTGTGGCTTTGTCCTAATAAAAATTTATTTAAAAATAAATGAGTAATGAGCTCATTTGCTGACCTCTGCTGCTGTAATTAATTCCTTTAGAATACTGTGTCTGATTTCTTTTTGTCATTATTTTATAGCTAGGATTAAGGAAATGCCATTGTGATTATAGCAAGCCTTGTGGGCATTCACTTTACTGGTAATGCTTTCAGTGTTTTTTATTTAAATATTATGTTAGCTATTGATTTCTTCATAAAGAATTTTAATTTCTAGCTTATAAGTTTTTATTAGAAATGATCACTTGGGAATGCATTTGAGTCAGTGCTAATGAGATGCATGACCCTAGAGCCTATTTTAAATGGTAAGGTAAGTCAGAAAGAGAAAAGCAAATATCATATTTTAACACATAAATATGGAATCTAGAAAGATGGTACAAATGAACCTATTTGTAGGGTAGCAATGGAGATACAGACATAGAGAAAAAACTTGTGGACATGGGGGTGGAAAGCAGAGGGTGGGACCAATGGACAGAGAAGCATGGAAGCATATACACTACCATATGTAAAATAGACAGCCAGTGGGAATTTGCTGTATGACTCAGGGAACTCAAACCAGGGCTCTGTGACAACCCGGAGGGGTGGGATAAGGTGGAAGGTGGGAGGGAGGTTCAAGAAGGAAGGGATATGTGTATACCTGTGGCTGATTCATGCTGATATCTGGCAGAAACCAACACAATATTGTAAAGCAATTATTTTTTCAATTAAAAATAAGTAAATTTAAAGAAATGAAATCATAGAAAAAGAAAAAAAAGAAATGATCACTCAGTTTTATCCAGTGTGTTTTTTAAGTTCCTGTCCAGATCGCGAGTTTTATTTTTTATCTTTTATTCATGTGATAAATTATTTCAATAGATTACCAAATGTTGAATCATTCTTACAGTCCTTGAGTGAATTCTATTTGGTCGTACTACATTACCATTTTAATACATTGCTGGCCAATTTGCTATTCCTTTTTTTGAATTTTTAATTTGTAATGCACACTGGGAGGTTTTCCTAGGCTCAAACGTCCAGCTAAATGTAGGCTCAACTAAACATTCAGACTCACAAGCCTATACTAGGTCACACTTACTACCTGACTTCTCTGAAGGGTAGAAGATGGACATAATTTGCAGGAGGGCAGCGTTAGTCACTGTTCTCAGTGGGAGCTGTCATCCAGTAGTTGTTCCTTTAGCCCTCCATATGAGATGGCTCAGATGTGAAGAAGCAAGATTCCCAAGGGGAGGGGATAGGATAAGAGTGGCTTAAAGGCTTTGTACCCCATAGAAGCCAATATCTCTTGGAAGAGATCCCTGGGGGAGTTTCCAAGTCCCCTGCATTCAGGGGACCCCAAGGCTGTGATGTCCCCAGGAGGAATTTATAGTTCATTGGTAGTCCTCCCCATCCACACACTTTGCCAGTTGCACCCAGTTGATATTTCACCTTCATCTAGCGTTCAGGGAAACAGAACTACAAAGTTAATGGAAAGGCCGAATTCTCTTTCCATACGGGAAAATGGTTGTGTTAATACATTACCCACATTACCACATCCACCAGCAAATTCTTAATGTTTCGTTTTTTTGTGCTTTCTTTTTCAGGTTTTGGTCAGGGTTATGCTATCCTCAGCTTCCCAGGGGGCGCAGTGGTAAAGAATCCACCTGCCAATGCAGGAGATCCAAGAAATGCATGTTCAATCCCTGGGTTGGAAAGATCCCCTGGAGAAGGAAATGGCAACCCTGTATTCCTGCCTGGGAAATTCCACAGCCAGAGGAGCCTGGTGGGCTATAGTCCACGACTAACACATACATACTATCTTCATAAAGTGCATTGGGAAGCTTTCCATCTTTCTCTGTACTTCAAAGAGTTTAACTAGTATGAGAATTTTCAGTGTTCCATCATGCCTCCATGGAAAGCAGGGGGTTTTTCTTGTTCATTTCCAAAAACCCAGTGACAACAGTGCCTGCCTGCATGCATGCTAAGTCGCTTCAGCCCTGTCCGGCTCTTTGAGACCCTATGGACTGTAGCCTGCCAGGCTCCTCTGTCCATGAAATTCTCCAGGCAAGAATACTGGAGTGGGTTGCTATGTCCTTCTCCAGGGGATCTTCCTGACCCAGGAATCAAACCCGTGTCTCCTGCATTTCCTGCATTGGCAGGCAGGTTCTTTACCACTAACTCCACCTGGGAAGCCCAACAACATTGCCTGCTGCTGCTGCTGCTAAGTCGCTTCAGTCGTGTCCGACTCTGTGCAACCCCATAGATGGCAGCCCATCAGGCTCCAACGTCCCTGGGATTCTCCAGGCAAGAACTCTGGAGTGGGTTCTCATTTCCTTCTCCAAACAACATTGCCTAGGACACAGCAATTAGACTGTTTGCTGTCCTTTCCGTACTACTCAGAAAGGGGTCCACAGCGTTTTTCTAGGTTGCTGTCCTAACTTAATGGGAAACTTTCACAGTGTCCAGAGCCCTTCATGTCCTATAAATGAAGAAGGAGAATGTCTTCAAATTTCTTGCAGGAGGAACCCACTTAGGTGGCACCAACCTTGACTTCCAATTTGAGGAGAACCTGGGAGAAGCTTCTGCTGGCAGCCCATGCCATTGCTGCCTTTGAAAGTCCTGCTGAGGTCATGTCATATCCTCCAGGATGACTGGCCAGCAGGCTGTGCTGAAGTTTGTTGCAGCCACGGGGAACCACTCCTATTGCTGGCTGCTTCTCTCCTGGAATCTTCACTAAGCAGATCCAGACAGCCTTCTGCAAATTGCAGATTCTGGTGGTTACTGATTCCAGGGCTGTCTGATTTAACCTGCCCAACGTTGCTGTGGATAAAGCAGACCCTGTGCCCTGTGGATGTTGCCATGCAGCACATGGGCAAGGGCGTTCACTCAATGGCTCTGCTGTATTGGATGCGGCTTAGGAAGGTCTGCACATGCATGGCCTCATCTCCCATCAGCACCCGCCAAAGGTCACACCTCCTCTACTTGTACCGAGACCTTGAAGAGATGGCACAGGAGGAGTAAGCTGCAGTTGCAAAAGTTGTGACCACGGAGGAACTTCAGGGTGAGCTGACTGTTTCAGCTCCCGAATTTATGGCTCCTGAACCAGAAGCACAAGCTGTGCTGCAGCTTCAGGTGCCCTCTGCTGTATTTCGCGACTCCCTGCTGAGGAGGAGCCAGCCCACCTCCTAGGACCACACTGCAGCCAGTCGGTAGGGACATCTTAAGCTCTTCTTCCATAGATTCTCTAACAGAAAATGCAAATAAGGTTGACGGAAAGCAAACCATTTCTTTAAAAAAAAAATTGCTGAATGAATTGAATTGTCATAAGAACTTGTCCATAAAATCTGGTTCTGATGACTTTGGGAGGTTTACACTTTGGCATTTTCTGTTTTTTAGCTTTTTAGTGCTCTATTAGGTTTTTCACAGCTTGATTTATCTTTTTTAATTGTGCATTTTCCTAGAAGATGATCCGAGGTTTGTGCTAGCAAAGTAGTGATACTGTGCATTTTGCCTACATTTTTTTTCTGAGGAAATGTGTAAGTAATTTGTATAGTTGTTTATTTTCAGAGAATCAAATTATGCTTTTATTTATTAATACTGTGTATGATTTTTCTTATCATTCTAATTTAGCTTTTTTGCTTCTTTATAAATTATTATTGCCTTTACTAATTCCTTCTCCTTACATGATTTAGATTTATTTTATTGTTCTTCTTCAAGCTCCTTGAATCACATGTTTGCTTCGTTTCTTAAACAAATAATAGCTCTGATTGTTGAGTACACCCATATGGAAGACACATGCCGCATGTTTTACTTCATTATCTCGCTGAATCCTCATAACACGTGTAAGGCCTCCTAAGTCTTCACAAGGCCTCCTAAGTCTTAGTGGTTATGAGTGCGGACTTGAGCTACAGTTGCTGCCGTGTATAACTCGTGACATGACTTCTATGCTCCTATTTCTTCATCTGTAAAATGGGAAGATTACATAGCCTACATTATAGGCCTGTTACAGGAGAGAAATAAATGTGTACACACAAAGCCCATAAGACAATGCCTGGCACGTAATTTTCATTGTGGAAGTAGCTGATCTTATTATCTTCAAATAATAAGGAATTGAAGCTTTAGGAAGTTAACTTGCCAGGATCCCGTAACTGTTACTAGATAAGAAGCCACTCTTTTGAACACAGTCTGAATAGCCTTTGTAGATTTGGGGGTATAGGTTGCTCATTCTCATTAATTTCTTCAGTTCAGTTCAGTTCAGTTCAGTCACTCAGTCATGTCCGACTCTTTGTGACCCCATGAATCTCAGCACGCCAGGCCTCTCTGTCCATCACCAACTCCCGGAGTTCACTCAAACTCACGTCCATCAAGTCAGTGATGCCATCCAGCCATCTCATCCTCTGTCGTCCCCTTCTCCTCCTGCCCCTAATCCCTCCCAGCATCAGAGTCTTTTTCAATGAATCAACTCTTCGCATGAGGTGGCCAAAGTACTGGAGTTTCAGCTTTAGCATCATTCCTTCCAAAGAAATCCCAGGGCTGATCTCCTTTAGAATGGACTGGTTGGATCTCCTTGCAGTCCAAGGGACTCTCAAGAGTCTTCTCCAACACCACAATTCAAAAGCATCAATTCTTCGGCGCTCAGCCTTCTTCACAGTCCAACTCTCACATCCATACACGACCACTGGAAAAACCATAGCCTTAACTAGACGGACCTCTGCTGGCAAAATAATGTCTCTGCTTTTGAATATGCTATCTAGGTTAGACATAACTTTCCTTCCAAGGAGTAAGCGTCTTTTAATTTCATGGCTGCAGTCACCATCTGCAGTGATTTTGGAGCCCCCCAAAATAAAGTCTGACACTGTTTCCACTGTTTCCCCATCTATTTCCCATGAAGTGATGGGACCAGGTGCCATGATCTTCGTTTTCTGAATGTTGAGCTTTAAGCCAACTTTTTCACTCTCCTCTTTCACTTTCATCAAGAGGCTCTTCAGCTCTCCACTTTCTGCCATAAGGGTGGTGTCATCTACATATCTGAGGTTATTGATATTTCTCCTGGCAATCTTGATTCCAGCTTGTGTTTCTTCCAGTCCAGTGTTTCTCATGATGTACTCTGCATAGAAGTTAAATAAGCAGGGTGACAGTATACAGCCTTGATGTACTCCTTTTCCTATTTGGAACCAGTCTGCTGGTCCATGTCCAGTTCTAACTGTTGCTTCCTGACCTGCATATAGGTTTCTCAAGAGGCAGGTCAGGTGGTCTGGTATTCCCATTTCTTTCAGAATTTTCCACAGTTTATTGTGATCCACACCGTCAAAGACTTTGGCATAGTCAATAAAGCAGAAATAGATGCTTTTCTGGAACTCTCTTGCTTTTTCCATGATCCAGCGGATATTGGCAATTTGATCTCTGGTTCCTCTGCCTTTTCTAAAACCAGCTTGAACATCTGGATCTTAATGGTCTATAATTTCAGTTTTGGTTTCTTCCTTGATGAAGTTTCTATTGGTTTTTCCTCTGTATGAAACCTTTTTATTTCTTCTTATCTATGTGATCTTCATCCTTGGAACTCATAAATTTCACCAGAATTTGTCTAGTTCTGGCTATTTTTTATTCCTGACCAGTACATACTCCATTTGACCTTTAGGTCATAATCTTTCTTCCAGTTAATATCTTTTCTATTCTTTTTTTGATCCCCGATCTTTGCTTTTCTCCTCCTATAATTCCTATTGTACATATTTTGAAATGCCTTAAACTTATTTTTCATGCCTTTGTTTTCCTCTTAACTTTCTCATCATTGCTTTTACTCCTGGTTTCTGGGGGAACTTTTGGATTGGTCCTTTAATTCTCAATTCAATTATCTGCAGAATCCAATCTGTTGTTTAGCTGCCTTTATTGAGGGCTTTTTTCCTTACCAGTGAGTATCTTAATTTAAAATTTTCAATGTGCATTTCAAATAGTATATAATAAGCTCATGAAGCTCATTATGCACCATTTTAATAAAAATGCTTAATTAAAAATTCCAGCCAAATGTTCATTTCCTTTAAAATTCTTCTGCCCTGGATACAACCATCCAACTTCTCTTCCTCCAAAATCTGACACACATTGCCAAACCCTAAAACAGATTTTTGGTTCAGGCTCCCCCTTACTTAAGCATCTTTCCATCTTCTTTTTTGATCTCTGGTAAAGTTTTTAATCTTAGATAGTGTAACATTTACAACACAATTGTGAATATAGTGCAGAAAGTTTTCATATACCCTGTAACGGGTTTCCCTGGCTATTAACACCTTACATATGGACATGGTACATGTGTTATGATTGATGAACCAATACTGATACATTATTATTAACTGAAGTCCTCACCTTATTCAGATTTTCTTAGTTTTTCCTTTATGTCCTTGTTCTGATCCTACCCACGACATCACATTACATTTAGTCATTATGTCTCTTTAGGCTCTCTTTGGCTGTGACAGTTTCTCAGACTTTCCTTGTTTTCAATGACCTTGACAGTTTTTTTGTATCATTCTTTTTTTTTTTTTAATTGGGGTATAATTGGTTTACAATGTTGTATTAGTTTCAGATGTACATCAAAGTGAACCTGTTAAACATATAAATATATGCACTCTTTTTAAGCTTGTTTTCCCATATAGGCCATTACAGAGTATTGCGTAGAGTTCCCTGTGCTGTACAGTAGGTCCTTACTAGTGATCTGTTTTATATCTGCTTATAGTCGTGTGTGTGTGTCAGAGAATTGATCGGGTATTTTGTAGAATGTCCATTAATTAAGATTAGCCTGATGTTTTTCTCATGATTACACTGAAGCTGCGTTTTTTGGGAGGAAGACCACAGAACTGTTATTTTTGTCACATCACATGAAAGTACATGCATCAGTATGACTTCTCCCTGTTGATGCTGACCTTGATCATCTGCTTGAGGTAGCATTTTTCAGGTTCTTATTATTGATTACTCTTTTCTCCTTTTCCCATACTGTACTCTTTGGAAGGAAGTCACCGTAAATAGTCTACACATAAGGAACGGGGAGCTATGTTCCATTTCCTTGAGGGCTGAGTATTTCCATAAGTTATTTGGAGTTCTCCTGCTTGGGAGATTATCTACTTTTGCTTTATGACTATGCCAAAGCCTTTGACTGTGTGGATCACAACAAACTGTGGAAAATTCTTCAAGAGATGAGAATACCAGACCACCTTACCTGCCTCCTGAGAAACCTGTATGCAAGTCAAGAAGCAACAGAACTGAACCTGGAACAACAGAGTGGTTCCAAATTGGGAAAGGGGTATGTCAAAGCTGTATATTGTCACCCTGCTTATTTAACTTGTATGCAGAGTACATCATGAGAAATGCTGGGCTGGATAAAGCACAAGCTGGAATCATGATTGCCAGGAGAAATATCAATAACCTCAGGAATGCAGATGACACCACCTGTATGGCAGAAAGCAAAGAAGAGCTGAAGAGCCTCTTGATGAAAGTGAAAGAGGAGAGTAGAAAAGCTGGCTTAAAATCCAACATTCAAAAAACAAAGATCACGACATCTGGTCCCATCACTTCATGGCAAATAGATGGGGAAATGATGGAAACAGTGAAAGACTATTTTATTGGGCTCCAAAATCACTGCAGATAGTGACTGCAGCCATGAAATTAAAAGATGCTTGCTTCTTGGAAGAAAATCTATGACCAACCTAGACAGCATATTAAAAAGCAGAGACATTATTTTGCCAACAAAGGTCCCTCTAGTCAAAGCTATGGTTTCTCCAGTAGTCTGTATGGATGTGAGACTTGGACCATAAAGAAGGCTGAGCATCAAAGAATTGATGCTTTTGACCTGCGGTGTTGGAGAAGACTCTTGAGAGTCCTCTGGACTGCAAGGAGATCAAACCAGTCCATCCTAAAGGAAATCAGTCCTGAATATTCATTGGAAGGACTGATGCTGAAGCTGAAGCTCCAATACTTTGGCCACTTGATTTGAAGAACTGATTCATTGGAAAAGACCCTGATGCTGGGAAAGAGTGAAGGCAGGAGGAGAAGGGGACAATAGAGGATGAGATGGTTGGATGGCATTACCTACTCGATGGACATGACTTTGAGCAAGCTCTGGGAGTTGGTGATGGACGGGGAAGCCTGGCGTGCTTCAGTCCATGGTGTCAGAGAGTCAGATACGACTGAGCAACTGAACTGAACTGCATGGGAGATTTGTCTCCTCATTTATTTATATTAGTACAAAGTCATGAAATTAATTTTACACTTTGGGTTACAATCCAATATGGCTTTATTTTGTTGCTCAGATTATTTCAGCTTTAGCCACTTGGGAGCTGTTTGTTTTTTTGGTCATACCACATGGCATGGAGGATCTTCCCTGACCAGGGAATCAAACCCATTGCTCCTGTACTGGAAACGTGAAGTCTTAACCACTGGACCACCAGGCAAGTCCTGGGAGCTGTTTAAATTGTCCTCTGTGTCCCTTTGGACCGCATCATTGTCGTTTTTTTGTTTTTTTGATTACTGTATTACTTTCGGTCACTATAAGATATTCCAAGCTTGTATTATCTATTTGCTTCCTCAATCCTAGAGTCAGCCATTTCTCCAAAGAGAGTTGATACCTTTTTGGGGGGATGGCATTAGAAAGCAAGATTGAAGCAAACTAGCTGTGTTCATTGCTGCTGTTTTTTTTTTCTTTTCCATTATGCAGTTATATTTTTATCTGTAAGAATTGTTATATATTGTTTCCTTCCCCTAAGAGCCTGGTCTTACTTTATCGATACAATGTAAGAATAAGAATTATTAAAAATACATACACAGGAAACAAGGAGGGAAAAGTTCTCTTATGAAGTGCTTTTCGTTCAGGGTTATTTGCTCTGATTGTTTCATTGAAACCACTGAGTATTTTTATATATCTGGTAATTTTTTGCTCTGCTGATGCGTATGTTGTATGCGTCAGTTGTTCAGAAAGACAATCAGGATGGGTAGCTGAGATGGGTCCCAACAGGCACTATGTAAGCCAATGTCATTTCTTTCTGTCCTTAACAAAAATAGAAGACAGCTTTAGATGTATACGTTTCCTTTAGTGGCTTAGCAACTGAACGGTTTGTTCAGGACAAGAATGGTGCTGTAAGCTGAGCTGAGCTGCTTGGGTAAAATTTCATCTTAGATCAAGAGCAAAGTCTCCTTCATATCTTGGAAGTTGGACATTACCTGACACAGAGCCTCCCTCTAGGTGACATCTTGGCCATCAGTGACCTCACAGAGTCTCCTTCCACCCAGAGGACAAGCCCTGTCCTCAGCAGCCTCAAGGATGCAGATTTTAAGCAAGGTTACTAGATTCTACTCCCCTTGGTCTCTATCATCTGCTCTGGGTACTTTACGTAAAAATACTCAAAAAAAAAAAAAAAAAAACCCAAAACGAACTTTGTCCCTTCTCACTCCTTTTCAGTAACCTGCTCTACCTCTAGCTCCCTGGGAGGGTATGATGGCAATCCTTTCACTTACCCAGGTGAACATCTTCTCGTGGTGGGATGCCTGACCAGCTTTCCCTTACTCCAGTCCTACCTGGACCATTCCAACTGAAAACTGATAAAACGACAAGGTTGGCATATTAGTTATGACTGCCTGTTGTTCAGTCGCTCAGTCGTGTCTGACTCTTTGTGACACCAGGGACTGCAGCATGTCCATGGGGCATCCCTGTCCTTCACCATCTCCCGCAGCTTGCTCAAACTCACGTCCATTGAGTCCGAGATGCCATCCAACCATCTCATCCTCTATCGTCCCCTTCTCCTCCTGCCTTCACTCTTTCCCAGCATCAGGGTCTTTTCCAATGAATCAGTTCTTCACATCAAGTGGCCAAAGTATTGGAGCTTCAGCTTCAGCATCAGTCCTTCCAATGAATATTCAGGACTGATTTCCTTTAGGATGGACTGGTTTGATCTCCTTGCAGTCCAACGGACTCTCAAGAGTCTTCTCCAATATCACAGGTCAAAAGCATCAATTCTTCGACACTCAGCCTTCTTTATGGTCCAAGTCTCACATCCATACATGACTACTGGAAAACCATACTGACTGCTGCATAACAAATTACTCCAAAACTTACCAGCTTAAAAATACACACGTTTATTATCTCATAGTTTCTGTCAGGAATCAGGAATGGCTTAGCCGGGTCCCCTACTTCAAGATCTCTCACAAGATTGCAGTCAAGCGTCAACAAAGGCTGTGTGGCCTCATCCAGAGACTCAGTTTTTGCGGGGGAAGACCTGCTTGCAAGCCCACATGGTTTGGGCAGGAAATCAATTCCTCAGGGGTGGCTGGACTGAGGACTTTGTTTCCTCTCTTGGTGAAGGCTGTCAGTTCCTTGTCACAAGGGTCTCCCTAATATAAGACCCATTGTCACCAAAGTGGCCTATAGAGAGCATCTGCTAACAGGAGTCCCAATCTGTTATAACCTAATCATAGAAATGATACCCTCACTAGGTCCAGCCCCTACTCAAGGGGAAAGGATTACATAAGAACAGGAATACCAGGAGATGGGGATCCTTCGGGCTATCTTAGAAGCTGGCCTACCACATGTAAGGCCTACTCCAGTCTCCAGCTAGGATACATAATTTTTTCTCTGGTGTAGTTGGGTTGATTCTGTGGGATGTTAGGAAAGAACACACATAAGACAAGTGGGCATAAAACATTGTCTTCGTCCTGGACTCCATGAGCTTGCTTTTTTATGTGCTGAGTTTGAGATTATGGAAATAGCTTCTGGTGAAAATGGTCATCCTGTTGTTCGCTTAATAGTAATTCTTTTAACATTTCCTATAAGCCAGCTGTAAAGTTAGATATTCTGTATATACTGTCTCTTAAAACATCACACCAATTGTTTGAGGAAGGCATTGCCAAGTGGAATGTGGGCTTCAGAAAGTTGAGAAATAGGGAATGGTGGTAAGTTCCCAATGTCTGAGCATCCTGACACCCTAAGCAGCTCCCTCCTAGCCCCAGGGCTGGCTGACTCTTCTCAAAGGGGACAGGGCTCTGTGCAGTAACACTTCTAGACTGCAGTAGAGTCCACTTCCTGTGCACCCCTCCTGTCTGTTAACTCTATCTAATCGGCCTCATATGCAAACTATTGCCTCTGTTTCTGGTTCCACCTCTCTATCTGGCTCCCTTGATGATGGAATGCATCAAGATGACCGTCTCAGTTCCTGACTCAGTCTCCTTCTGGTCATGGCAAGCCCTGCTCCTCCTCCACGACTCGTGACAGGTCTCAGAAGCTCAGCTCACCTTAGAGGGCTGGTTTCTCACTATCTACTCCATAACCCGCCAGATTACTTAGACCTCCAGGGTCACTCAGCTAGTGAGAGGCAGAGCCAGACTTCAACCCACACTCTGTATCATCTCATTTCGTCTCTCAGGTTGACCATTAAAGTAAACAGATAGTTCAGACTCAAGCACTATTTGTATGGTTCTCTCCATAGTCTGTGTGCACGCTGAGTCACTTCAGTCGTGTCCGACTCTTTGCAACCCCATGGCCTGTAGCCTGCCAGGATCCTCTGTCCATGGGATTCTCCAGGCAAGAATACTGGAGTGGGTTACCGTGCCCTCCTCAGGGAGATCTTCTGGACCCAAAGCAAAGAAACAGTCACCTTCCTGTTCATGATGCTGCCTCAGAGGAGACAGGAGATCCCATGAAGGACCTTTAAAAGTTCTCAGTGACAGTGTGGGTCTCCAATAGCCAGTGATCATCAGTTCAGTCATCCCAATGGGCTTCCACTTTGGCTCAAAGATTGCAGAAATTGCTGAATAGAGTATCATCTTAGTTAAAAAGGGCTACACGATATTATGAAGTTTTGTTACTACCTAATGGTCCTTTTAGATAAGGTATGTTTTATTCATTCCAACTCATTCTTATTATCCTTCTAAGGAAGAAGTTGGGGTCTGAGATAGGGCCGGGATCAGAGGGTGGAGAGGGTCCTTTCTTAGGCTTGCTCCCCTGGGAACGTTTGATTCAGTTGAACACTCCCTTTTGCTGAAGGCTTGCTCCTCTTGTGGGCCCAGTGACAGCACATGCTCCTAACTGTCTGCTGTTTCCTGCATGGCTTCTCAGTGTCCTTCACTGGCTCCTGCTGCCTGTCCAGCCTCTCTGTACTGGGTTGTCCCAGCACTCAGTTCTGGGCTCTCAGCTCTTTTCTGCATGACTTAAGTGCTCTCCCTCACTCCTAGCTTTATCCCATCCACATTGCTGGTTACTCTCAATTGTATCTCCAGCACTGACAGCTTCAGCGAGCTATACACTTGTGTTTCAAGTGTAATACATTTAAAGATGTCTAGATTGTGTTTCCCTCTGAATAATTACATCACCATTTCCCACAATCCCTTGGCCATAGCAATGTGACTGGAAAGAATTTTTATATCCTTCAACATATTAGAATTCTGCATATAGGGAGAAGATTTCATGTCCCCTACCCCATCTCTGCTATCTGGGCTGTGATGCTTGCTTCCAAGGGCAAGAGAAGAGTGGACCAGGATGAGTGAAACTTGGAAGCCCATTTCTTCTGGGACGAAGGGCTTGTTGGGGAAAGAAGATGGAGCAGAAGAGGCAAATAATGAAAATTTTTATTCAGCCTACTTTGGAGACTAAGAGAGGAGATTGTCACCCATCTGGTCCTTATGCCAAACCGGCTGATGGGAGGCAGGTGGTGGACAAGCATATCAGAGTAAAGTTAGTGCTGTGGCATAGCCAGGCAGAGACAGGGGTAGGTGGTAGCTCTCTACAGCTACCCTCAGTTCCCATGTGATGAGAATGGGACTCAGAAACGCCCACATGTTACCAAAGTGTCCATGGATTATGGCTGGATGGAGAGCTAGTAACCATGGTCCGTCTAGTCAAAGCTATGGTTTTTCCAGTGGTCATGTATGGATGTGAGAGTCGGACCATAAAGAAAGTGGAATGCCTAAGAATTGATGCTTTCAAATTGTGGTGCTAGAGAAGACTCTTAAGAGTCCCTTGGACTACAAGGAGATCAAACCAGTCAATCCTAAAAGGAAATCAATCCTGAATATTCATTGGAAGAACTAATCCTGAAGCTGAAGCTCCAATACTTTGGCTATCTGATGCGAAGAGCTGACTCATTGGAAAAGTCCCTGATGCTGGGAAAGATTGGGGACAAGAGGAGAAGGAGGCAACAGAGGGTGAAATGGTTAGATAGCATCACTGACTCAATGGACATGAGTTCGAGCAAACTCTGGGAGGCAGTGGAGGACAGAGGAGCTTGGCATGCTGCAGTTCATGGAGTCTCAGAGTTGGACATGACTTAGCGACTGAATACCATCCATCCATAGGGCTACAGTGTGCGTTTGGGTCAGGAGCTAGGCAGAGGTTATGGGAGGTACTCAGAGGGCCTTAAAGAGCCAGGTGACCAGAGGCTGAATCAGCCAGGGAGTCCCAGAGCCTTTACTGACCTCTCACCAGCCCCTGGCCACCAGTGTCAGCAGTGAGCGCCAGCAGGGCAAGCAGTGACCAGGGCCATACAAACAAGGTCCCCTGCTGTAGAGTCCAAAGGTGGCAGAAGACACCACAAGGTGCAAGACTCCTTCCAGGCACAGCTGAGTGTGCACCGTGGGCACCCACCACCCTGGGGGAGAGAGTGGTGTTGGAGCAGAAAGCTGAGAGATTGAATCTGTTTAAATGCTTCCCTCGGTGGAAGAAGACTAGACCCAGACTGACTCTAGTTCTGTTCCACCTGTCCCCATCCCTCGGTGAGTGAGGAATCCCAAGGAAGATCTAAGAGGCTACGGTTTCTTTGCACTTGTGAGTTATATTTAATGGAATGAAAAATGTCCTCAACTCTTAAGTCTGACTGTTAGACATCTAACCCGTATCTTAGGCTAACGTTGCCTAAATTTAATTCTTGATCCCTGTCTAAAAATAACCTGGCCCACTCCCCAATGTCCCTAGCTCCATCATGACAGTAACATACCCCATGAGTTTAAGGATCACCATTGATTTCTCCCCGGCCCCTCACATCTAATCCATCAGTAAGTCCGGCCATCTCTTCATCCAGGCATATCCTAAACCCATTTTTTTTTCTTTTCCACCATAATTATTATCTCTGCAAAGGCTATTTCAATATCTTCCCCTCTGTTCTCTTTCCTGAAGGTGCTTCCTGCCCATATGATACATTGTGTGTGATAGAAAAAGATACCCCTTTCTCCAAGTGAATGTAGCCCCAAGCTGGACACAAGGCTTAGTGAATGGTGCAAAAGCTGGATTTCAACCCCACCCACCTACTCTGCCTGCCTTCCTTGCATAGGATCCAGCCTAAATGAACAGTACCAGCCACCCTTTTCACTCCTAAACTTCTCCCCATCATCCATACCCACCAGGAGCCAGAGTAATCTTTAAAAAACATGAATCAGATATCACTGCTCTGGAATACCCTCCATGTCTTACCCAAGCCCTTAGCACAGAACTTCAGCTTCCCACCCCTGTCACCTCTTGACCTACAGTGTCCTGTGTGCTGGGACCCCCGCTTCCCTCTCCAGCTTCATCATACTCCCTCGGAGTCACTCTCTCTCTTCCCTCCAGCATGATGCCAGAGCGTTCTCTGTGCTCCTACTGTTCCCTCAACCTGGAATATGCAGCCCGGCTCCTGCTTGTCATCCAGGTTCAAACTGAAATCTCACCTCAGTAAGGACTTCTCTAAATGCCCCTATTTACCCCACCCTCCTCCCACATCCTCTATCACATTACCTGTTTTGTTTCCTTGAGAGGATTAACCAACCTCTAAAAATCATCTTTTTAATGTTTTCATTTGTGTCCCCTCTCTCTGTCTCTCAAGAATAAAGGTTCCAAAAGCAGGAACCATTTTTGTCTGGTCTCCCTTCGTTTTCAGTCGTGAACAATGAAAGGCACATGTTTGTTGAATGAACGCTTGAAGAATGAGTGGTGAAGATGCATGTGGTGCTGTTGTAGATGTTTCATAAAAAAACTGCACTGTTGATCTGCAAAGCCAAGTCTTTAGTGTTTCTCTGAGAGACAGTGATGTGGCCCTACACACATACAGAGGGAAGAATAAGCACAAGAAATCGGTGAGCGGTTTGCTGGACACTGAACCATGCTATAAATTTCTCAGTAATAAATGATGTGGCCAATTGATACCAGTGACATTGCTGAATCTTTTTTGAAAAAAATAAATGTATTAATTTATTGGCTGCGCTGGGTCTTCTGTTGCTGTGTGCAGGCTTTCTCTAGCTGCGGAGGATGGGGGTCACTCTACTCTGTGGCACACAGGCTTCTCACTGTGGTGGTTTCTCTTGTTGCAGAGCACAGGCTCTAGGATGCTGGCTCAGGAGTTGTGCTCCCCAGCTCTAGCGCACAAGAGTTTCAGGAGTTGTGGCTCACGGCCGTAGTTGCCCCTCTGCACGTGGAATTTTCCTGGAGCAGGGATCGAACCCCTGTCCCCTGCATTGGCAGGCGGATTCTTAACACTGGATCACCGGGGAAGTCCCTCCATTGGTGAATCTTAACAAAGTCACACTTAGGTAAAGTTTTATCAGTATTTTAAAAGTTCTAGGAATAATTATAATAATGTACTCTGCTTGGAATACAAAACCTTTGATGAAAACTATTGTTGTCTAGATTACCATATGAGTTAAGGGAAAGCTTTCTTACCTAAAGAAAAACTTATTTGAACAAATGATTCACATACTATATTCTATTTTGCTAATATGATGAGGGTAAGAATGAAATCTCTCCCCTCTTCCTTTTAAATGTCTATATAACATGGTAGAAGATGCCCTTAGTTCTGTGTTTATGATACTAAGAAATCTTGATAGGTATTGTCTTTCATCACTGAATTTAAAACTAGAAAAGAGCAAGTTTTAAAGTGTCTGGGTGCTTTTACAACGTCATGCAAAACATATTCTCCTGGTGATCATCTTATTTTCTGACTCTGAAACTTTGTTTTTCATTATTTGTCTTCATCCTGTCTGTGGTTTAAAAAGTTTGATCACAAAGAATGATATAACATATACTAAATAATAATTCAAGTAGAGTAATCTTAACATCTATTCATCATCAAGTGTTCAAGTTTTCTAAAACATTATTCACTGTGTTACTAAATCCAGGAACTGACCACTTTCACACAGTTTACAGTTTACAGTCCTTGTAAATGAATATTACTCCTTGTGACTACTTACGTTGTAATCAGTTCATGGAACTACTACAGTTAGGGCATTTATCAAGAGTCAGCATCTTCTGTTACCTCATTTGCTCCTAATGTTCAATCCTCCACAGATGAGCTGTGGCCTGAGTCCTGACTTGACTCACAGTTTCTTCTGTTCAATGTAGGAAACACCGTAGTTGCATAACAGTCTAGGTTTCATGGTGTTTATTGAGATTACGGTATGATACTACTCATTAATACATACTCAGTTGAACAATATGAAAAGCAATTAACTTGTACTTGAGACCCACTCTCCTTTTCTTCTTCTTTCCTCTTTCTCCTCCTTACTGCCTGCTTTCCTTCCTTCTTCCATATGCATTAAGCCCGGTGTGAGGCAACTCCATATGAACACATTCATAAAATACCCTATTCTCTGCCTGGAGCACGGAAGATATTCCACTGGCAAAAGAAAAGAATCAAGTACACAGTTTTTGCTTTTGATCCTGACGTTACTGAATCTTTTATTTGGTCTTAACCTAGACAGAGGAGAAGGCAATGGCACCCCACTCCAGTACTCTTGCCTGGAAAATCCCATGGACGGAGGAGGCTGGTAGGCTGCAGTCCATGGGGTTGCTGGAGTCGGACATGACTGAGTGACTTCACTTTCAGTTTTCCCTTTCCTGCATTGGAGAAGGAAATGACAACCCACTCCGATGTTCTTGCCTGGAGAATCCCAGGGACGGGGGAGCCTGGTGGGCTGCCATCTATGGGGTCGCACAGAGTCGGACACGACTGAAGCGACTTAGCAGCAGCAGCAGCAACCTGGACAGAAATCAATTAGTCTAAACTCGCATATCTTATCACAGAATCTTTGGTAAATGGTCCTCCTTATTTTGCTTAAATAAATGAATTTTGCCATGATTTGGTATGGTATGAATAAGTTGGTTTAAAGCTCAACATTCAGAAAATGAAGATCATGGCATCCGGTCCCACCACTTCATGGGAAATAGATGGGGAAACAGTGGAAACAGTGTCAGACTTTATTTTTCTGGGCTCCAAAATCACTACAGATGGTGACTGCAGCCATGAAATTAAAAGACGCTTACTCCTTGGAAGGAAAGTTATGACTAACCTAGATAGCATATTCAAAAGCAGAGACATTCTTTGCCAACAAAGGTTCGTCTAGTCAAGGCTATGGTTTTTCCTGTGGTCATGTATGGATGTGAGAGTTGGACTGTGAAGAAGGCTGAGCGCCGAAGAATTGATGCTTTCGAACTGTGGTGTTGGAGAAGACTCTTGAGAGTCCCTTGGACTGCAAGGACATCCAACCGGTCCATTCTGAAGGAGATCAGCCCTGGGATTTCTTTGGAGGGAACGATGCTAAAGCTGAAACTCCAGTACTTTGGCCACCTCATGCGAAGAGTTGACTCATTGGAAAAGACTCTGATGCTGGGAGGGATTGGGGGCAGGAGGAGAAGGGGACGACAGAGGATGAGATGGCTCGATGGCATCACTGACTCGATGGACGTGAGTCTGAGTGAATCCCGGGAGTTGGTGATGGACAGGGAGGCCTGGCGTGCTGCGATTCATGGGGTCGCAAAGAGTCGGACATGACTGAGTGACTGATCTGATCTGAATAAAGACCTGAACTATCATTTAGAAAGTGTTGAATAATTCACAAGACAGAGCATATAAAGCACAGTGCAGTATAAAATGTGTTGGAATGGGAACCAATAGATCTGATTTCAAGTCCAAATTTTGTCCCCAATGAGCTATGTAACCTTTAGGCAATTACTCCCTCTGTGTGAACCTCACTTTCCCCATTTGAAAAATTAGAAGATGTGTTACTCAAGACTCTTTTAATCAAAAGTGACAGAAATCCAGATAAAGCTAATTCAGGCAAAAAAAGAGAAATTTCCAATCAAACATCTTCAGGCATGGCTGAATCCAGGAACCAAACAGCATCATTGGAACACTGTCTTTCTCTCTGCTCTGCTTGTCTCTGTATTAGCCCCACCTCTCCTCCTGCAGATGGGTTTCCATTGTGGACTCAAGGGAAGGAGCCACTGTAACCTCAGGTTTGTGCCATCCCAGCTTATTCACTCTAGAGGAAAGGACACATTTCCCAAGACCTGTATACCAATATGAGGAAATCGGAGACTGGGTCTGCTTTGGTCCTGTAGCTATCCTTTGGCCCTGTTTCTGTTGCTGAGGGAGTAGCTATTATCATCTTCCGTGTATAGATACCATGTCTACCGCTGAACGGAGAAGGCAATGGCATCCCACTCCAGTGGTCTTGCCTGGAAAATCTCATGGACGAAGGAGCCTGGTAGGCGGCAGCAGAGAGTCGGACATGACTGAGCGACTTCACTTTCACTTTTCACTTTCATGCATTGGAGAAGGAAATGGCAACCCACTCCAGTGTTCTTGCCTGGAGAATCCCAGGGACGGGGAAGCCTGGTGGGCTGCCGTCTATGGGGTCGCACAGAGTTGGACACGACTGAAGTGACTTAGCAGCAGCAGCAGCTACCGCTGAAATTGGCTTGGTGTGGGATCTTCTTGGCTGCCACCCTGATGTCTGTTTTCTGGCCCCAGAAAATAACTGGAAAGACGAGGGATAGCACTAGTGTGTGCTCTGCACTCAGCCTTTCCAGGCAATCTGTTTCTCCAAGTCTTTGCTAGATGAGGAGACCCTGAACCAGAAAGCCTTTAAAGTAAAACCTTTTCACCTTTAAAGTAAAACTATTGCTCATTTACTTTGCACATCTCTCCATCCCGCCCTCGTGGACGATAGTAAGTTTGATTGCTTACTAGGAGGGTTTCTATTGCCCAAAGATGTGAGTGAAGTGAAAGTCACTCAGTCATGTCCAGCTCTTTGTGACCCCATGGACTATAGCCTGCTAGGTTCCTCTATCCATGGAATTCTCCAGACAAGAATACTGGAGTGGGTAGCCATTCCCTTCTCCAGGGGATCTTCCCAGCCCCAGGATCAAACCCAGGTCTCCTGCATTGCAGGCAGATTCTTTACCATCTGAGCCACCAGCCCAAAGTGAAATGACTATACTGCGATGAAATCTGGCCTGAAACTGATACCTGCCTTCTCCCATCCAGTGTCCACTTCATACCACCATGCTTCTTTACTCATACTGATTTACCACTTGGTGCCTGGGGTCCTGGGCTTCTCTAGTTTGGAGGCAGATGACAAATAGTTCCTTCTAGGCCCAACTTGAAAATTGTATTAGCTTTTATGACTTGTATTCCTAGAAAACAGGCATTTTTGGAGTATCCTGGCTATCAAGCTCAATCAAATAGCACTGCTTTTGACTATAAAGATGTCCAGAATGACTGTGTTGAATTATGGGAGGTTTTGTAAGTCATTTACAAGTACACATAAATCAAGGCATGAAATGTGCCCCGAGGGGCCCACAGGACAGCAATTAACATTTAGGAACCTCGATTTTCTCACCTATAAAGTGGGAGTTAGACTAAATGACTTCTAAGGTCCTCCAGAAATCTGTGCATATATGATCTAAAGCTGTTGGAGTTTCTTTCAATCTTTAGACCCATGTCTAAATTTTTTTTTTAAAGTTTAGAGCAGCTATCTGCTGGAGATGCTTGCGGTGTAGGGGTTGTGGGTGTCCAGCCTGCTGCTACTGCTGCTGCTGCAAAGTCGCTTCAGTCATGTCCAACTCTGTGTGACCCCATAGATGGCAGCCTACCAGGCTCCCCTGTCCCTGAGATTCTCCAGGCAAGAACACTGGAGTGGGTTGCCATTTCCTTCTCCAGTGAATGAAACTGAAAAGTGAAAGTGAAGTTGCTCAGTTGTGTCCGACTCTTAGCGACCCCATGGACTGCAGCCCACCAGGCTCCTGCATCCATGGGATTTTGCAGGCAAGAGTACTGGAGTGGGGTGCCACTGCCTTCTCCGGGGTGTCCAGCCTACTAGACTCTATCTCCAGGGCACTAGCAGTCAAAGCCCTGACCCCCCAACACAGAGGTCTGGCTCGTTGATTCCTGAAGCTTCACTACTGGCACTTTATTCATTTGGTTTCTGGCTTTGATCTCTCCAAAAGGACATATAATAACTTTGGAAGAGGCAACTTGTTTAAGCTGTAATCAGAGGCTTTCCTGTGTGCTAGTTTGAAAGCAAGAAGAGTGAGTGTTCTGGGTACCAGAAGAGGGCATTCAAGGTGCTAGAAGCATGCTCTTAGGAAACCAGGGGCCAAAGCCACGTTCTAAACATTCGGCAGCTTTGTAGGGGCTCAGTCACATAAAGAACACTTGTCTTTACACTGTAATTGTGGTCAACACAGAGCATCTGTGTCACTCACACTTTGACCTCAGGAAAGCACTTTTGGTTAAGAAAAAAGTACCAAGAGTGAACCCCACTTCCTTTTCAGAGCCTTCTCTCAGCAATCTGCTCAACTCTGATGTGCTGAGTAGACAGGAAGAACCAAGTAAAATCAACTGAGGTCACTGGCTGGCCCAAGGTTAGCACGACACTCTATTGATAGTCTGCATGTCAGTGCACTTTTTTCTTATGCTAATGAGCAAGGCAACAATAGACTTTCTAAGGCTTAAATGCCATATTGTAAATGTCAGACTGCTGCTGGGGCTTTTCTTGCATTTTTTATTCCATTACAAAGGTGTCAAAAGCAGTGAGATCTTGAATCCATTAAGCCTGATTTTTAAAGTGATGTATAAGTACATGTAATTATGGTACTCTTTTTTAAAAAACACATTTTAAGCTGTTGCAATGAAAGGTATTATTTAACACTTAATTTCTAAGAAATATAAAATGTATAATGATTATATGCTATCCTAAGGCTAGAATGAGAAGTTCTCTCTGTGATTCTGTAGTGGTATTTGTCCTGCTTTTCCTGCAGCAGGAGTGGGGGAGTGGTAGTGACAAGTTGTACCAGCCTATCCCTATATAGGCTTACTCTGTCCATCCATCCATTCACCCATCCATTTTCTATCTGTTGGAACGATTTTGTGAGATGACAAGATGTTCATTTACTCATCCCCTTTACAATTGCTCATTGAGTACTTGCTACGTGCCAGGCGCTATTCTGAATAGTGAGGATACAGCAGCGAATGAAACAGACAAAAATCCTGCCTGCCTGGAGCTTACATTCTAGTGGGAACAATAGATAAGAAAAATGTATCTGTGGTTGTTGTTATTGTTCAGTGGCTAAGTTGTGTCCAACTCTTTGCAACCCCATGGACTGCAGCATGCCAGGCTTCCCTGTCCTTCTATTAGAGGAAACACACTGACTAAAACCGCCCACCCTGGCCAGGCACCCTAGTAACCATTTGTGTGAGTTATTTTATGACAGGTGGTCCTAGGAAGGAACACTGAACTAACAAGCCATCACCAACCAAAAGAGTTCAAGAAAGCTCAAAAGGACACACCGCATGTCTGACCACCTCCCAGAATCCTTCTCACTGGCATCCATCTTGGCTGAGCAATGCGTGCACTGCCAGAAAGGACTCTGAGTCAGCATGATTGGCTAAAGACAACCCAGAAACGAATCCCATCACCACAAAACCTGAGACCCCGAGCCACGTGGTAGAGCAGTTCTCCTGGTTCCTTTACCCTGTGGCTCTCTTCCCGGGCACCCTTTCCTAATAAAGTCTCTTGTTTCATCAGCACATGTGTCTCCTCAGACAATTCATTTCCCAGTGTTAGACAAGAGCCCACTCTTGAGCCCTGGGAGGTGTCCCTCTTCCTGCAATACTTCACTGTCTCCTGGAGTTTGCTCCAATTCATGTCCATTGAGTCAGTGATGATATCTAACTATCTCATTCTCTGCCACACTCTATAGTATATGATATAGTCATTAGTAACAAGGAGAAAATGAAGCAAGTGAGATTTGAGTAAAGCCCTAGGCTTTCCCAGTAGCTCAAATGGTAAAGAATCTGCCTGCAACGCGGGAGTTCAGTTCAGTTCAGTTCAATTGCTCAGTCATGTCTGACTCTTTGCGACCCCATGAACCGCAGCACACCAGGCCTCCCTGTCCATCATCAATTCCCGGAGTTCACCCAAACCTATGTCCATTGAGTCGGTAATGCCATCCAACCATCTCATCCTCTGTGGTCCCCTTCTCTTCCTGCCCTCAATCTTTCCCAGCATCAGGGTCTTTTCCAATGAATCAGCTCTTTGCATCAGGTGCCCAAAGTATTGGAGTTTCAGCTTCAACATCAGTCCTTCCAATGAACACCCAGGATTGATCTCCTTTAGGATGGACTGGTTGGATCTCCTTGCAGTCCAAGGGACTCTCAAGAGTCTTCTCCAACACCACAGTTCAAAAGCATCAATTCTTTGGTGTTCAGTTTTTTTTATAGTCCAACTGTCACATCCATACAAGACCACTGGAAAAACCATAGCCTTGACTAGATGGACCTTTGTTGACAAAGTAATGTCTCTGCTTTTGGGAGACCTGGGTTCAATCCCTGGATCAGGAAGATCCCCCAGAGAAGGGCATGGCAACCCTCTCCAGTATTCTTGCCTGGAGAATCCCATGGACAGATGAGCCTGGCAGGCTACAGACCATGGGGTCACAAAGAGTTTGACATGACTGAGAAACTAACATTTTCATTTTCTGAAGGAGAAGAGGGAGTAAGCCTTGTAGGTATCTATGGAAAGAGCATTCCAGGTAGAGGGGAAAGTGAATGGTGAAGGCCTGAGACAAGAGTATTCTTACAAGATTTGAGGAACAGAGACTAGAGTGAAGGATGGAGGGAGGAGGGAGTAGAAGATGAAGTCAAGGGGATGGCGTAGCAGAGGACAGATTACAGGGAGGGTTCTTAGGTCCTTATAAGGACTATGTTTTACTCTGAGTGGAAGGACACCATTGATGGGTTTCAAGCAGAGGATTGACATGAGTTGACATCCTTACAGGAGTCCTCTGGCCCTCCGCATTTAGAATACATTGTAGACCAAGAGTGGAGGCAGGGAGGCAAATGGGAGGCCCCCAAACACTCCAGGTGAGATGGTAGTGGCTTGGACCAGAGTTGTGATAGTCAGCGTGGGGAGAGGTATTTAGATTCTGGACATGTTTCGAAGATAGAGCTGAAATTTGTTGACATATTTTACATAAAGTGTGAAAGAAAATAGAGAATTCCAAAGTTCTGGGCCTGTGAAACTAAAAACACAGTATTGCTATTTAATGAGATAGGAAAACAGCAAGAGAAACGTGTTTTTAAGAAGAGAATCTAGAAGTCACCTTGGACACAAGTTTGAGATGACTATTGTAAATCCAGCAGAAGTCAAAGGGAGAATTGGATATAAAAGTCTGGAGTTCAAGAGAGAGGGGAGGACTCGAGAGGGAGATCTAGATTTGGGAATCAATAACATATAGACTGAGCTTAAAACCAGGAGGAGTGATGTCACCAAGAGAATCAGCATAAATAGAGACAGAAGTGCTCCTAGAACTGAGCCGAGCCGGGGCACCCCTGCAGTCAAGAGGTTGAGGTAATGGGAGAGGGGGCAGCCAAGGAGAGGAGTTGTCAGAGCAATCGGGTTTGGAAAGCCAGAGACTGCATCCAGACTCTTTGCTGTGGAATAGGACATAATTAAACAGTGTATTCAAACATGTATGTTCATTGTAGCACTATTTACAATAGCTAAGACATGGAAGCAACCTAGATGTCCATTAACAGAGGAATAGAAAAAGAAGTTGTGGTACGTATACACAGTGGAATATTAGAAGGGAACACATCTGAGTCAGTTCTCATGAAGTGGCTGAACATAGAGCTTGTTATACAGAATGAAGTAAGTCAGAAAGAGAAAAACAAATCCCTTGTATTAATGCATATATATATGGAATCTAGAAAAATGGTACTGATGAACTTTTTGCAGGGCAGAAATAGAGATGCAGACATCGAGAACAGACGTTGGACCCAGCAGGGAAAGGAGAGGGTGCCACGAATTGAGAGAGAAGAATTGAAACATACATACTGTGCTCAGATGCTCAGTCATGTCCGACTCTTTGCGACCCCATGAACTGTAGCCCACCAGGCTCCTCTGTCCATGGGATTCTTCAGGCAAGAATACTGGAGTGGGTTGCCATTTCCTTCTCCAACATATACATTACCATATGTAAAATAGATAGCTAATGGGATGTTCCTGTATAACACAGGAGTTCAACGCGATATATGGAGAGCCTGGAGGAGTGAGATGGGGTTGGGGGCAGGGGGATTCAAGGGGGAGGGGCCATATGTATACTTATGACCTGATTCACATTGTATAGAAGAAGCCAACACAACACTATAAAGCATTTACCCTCCAAGTAAAAATAAATGTTATAAAATAGTGTACTCAAAAAAAAAATCATTGTATGTTACTGTCCTATATCTAGAAAAGTGTCTGTGACTTGGGTTGAGAGTAGAAGAAACCAAAGCTAAAAGAACAAGCTAATGTGATGATTTCTGGTCAGAGAAAACTGATGCCTTCCCATCATTATTCCTACTTTGCAAGAGGCTGTGCATCAAAGTTTAAAATTTGAAGCATTTGGTATAAAAACTATTTGGGGATTTTTTTTTCCCTGACATAATTCAGAAGTAAAATCATTATAATTCTCAACATATTGCTATGGAATATTAGCCAAAAAAATCTAAATTAAATTTAGGCTTCTTGAAAATAGATTTTATACAGCTTCCAGAATATAGGGGAATCTGAGTTTGTGAAAAGGAACTTTTACTCAAATCCATTATCTTTTATGAATAATGTCTAGCTCTATATTGAGAACGGCTAGGAAAAGTGCTAGGGACGGCATGAATATTGTAGGAGAACTGCTGTGGTTCATTAATTAATGTTTTTAGCGTAGTTCTCTAGGTAGTTAATTCAAGGAAATGTAACTAAATTTTATGTGAGTTAGTGACATAGTTGCACATCATGACTGTCACTTGTCAAAGGGAACCTATATATGGCATTCTACAAGCTTGATGTTAGTTATTTTTTTCTGGATTCCAGATGAAACCTCTGCTCCAAAGGGAATACATCAATATATTAAGAGTTTGACTTGGTTCCTGTCTGAAGCACCCATAGAAGTTTTCTGTTAAAAAGAAAGAGTCACTTTCAGGATATGACTCAACAGTAATTTGTTCTTAATGAAACACCCTTCATTCAATAGTAGATGGTGTAGAGATTTTCCTTTCAAAGGTTTGAAAAGTTCCCTAAAGGCAGGAAGTTGTAATTGATGTTGATAAAGGAAAGTGAGTAACCAAATTTTCTCTGAAGAGAAAACTTCTTTTATTAAACGTAAGGGCAAAAATGCTCAGTAAGGATTTGGGGATCTAAAATACACTTTTTTACTATGATTCAGCCCAAACTGAATACACGCTCTGTGAATCATCATTAAAGGAAGAAAATAGCTCCAACTCACACATGTGATCTGCTTCCCCCTTCTGGAGGAAAATCATTGCCCCTAAACCCAAAGCTTTGTGCATTCTCAAAAGCTTCATGCATTCTCAAGACTCTTCCTCAAAGCCCAACTGAGAGCCCACACCATGCCATGTGCTGGGTATGCATGGGGTCCGGAAAGAGGTGTCACTTGGATTTTTTTTTTCACTTTGATTCTTATTCAACATGTTTTGCATACCTCATCCTATGTTTATAAAGCTCAAATAAGACTACTCATTTGAAAGAGTCAAAGCTGTAACACTCTCTGTAAATGCTGAGCTTTGCAATTTTACTCAACACAGGGAGTTCACACAGGGAAATATAAAAGCCAGACATGCTGTGCTTGGTTTGAATTTCTACTGAGGTAATACTTTCATTAACACCACCATCTAGAAGACGTGGTGGTAGGTGTGTGATTGATCGGCGGTGACGTGAGCAGTAGCGGACATTATGGTTGTGACATTGGCCTGTGTTTGACTGTGTGGCTCAGTTTTTTTTAAATTTTACCTAATCATTTATTTATGGCTGTGCTGGGTCTCTGTTGCTACGTGCAGGCTTTCTCCTGTTGTGGCGAGTGGGGATACTCTTTGTTGTGGTGTGTGGGTTTCTTATTCTTTGTTGCCAAGCACGGGCTCCAGGTGCAGTTGTGGGGCACACAGGTTTAGTTGCCCCACGTCATGTGGAATCTTCCTAGACCAGGCATGGAACCCGTGTCCCCAGCATTGGCAGGCAGATTCTTAACCACTGGACCACCAGAGAGGTCCCCCTGGGTTTGTTCTTGCTCTGTTCTCTGTGCTAGACTGCTTGCCATTGCTGTTGATAGGCAAACTCTGCTGATGTCTCTGAGCCTGTGTTTAGTGTCTCCTTGATACCTTGTAACAAAGAGCTATCCTATTTCTGTTTGCTTACTTATTGGTGTGTTTGCTGCCAGTCTACTGCTATCCTGTGATATTTAAAATATTATTTCCCTTAAATATTATAGTATCTTTTCCATTTCCTCTGACAGTTGTAATGTAATCAACTGGCAATACAGTGTATCCTTTATGATAATGAATAATAATTATTAAAAACAAAACCTACTTTGGAGCATTTACTTTATAAAGCCAGTACATCAAATTAAACTATTGTGTATTTAATTTCCAATCTTAAGACATGGCATTTTTCAACGATTTTAAATTGCCATAGGAAAACATAATAAAGGGGAAATTTTAACACATTGAAAGCACTTGCTGTTCTTTACAAGGAAAATATTTTAGTATTAAATTTTTCCTCTAATTAAACAGCTAAGAAATTTTCATTCTTGCTAATGACTACTTTTTGAAATGCCTTTAAAGATGGCTGATCACCTGAACAGCTATAAAACATGACCTACTAACCTACTTTTATCACATGATTTGAAATGACTGATCTTGTTTCTCTCTATAATCCCAGATTTGTGTGGACAGTCAAATTAATAATACACACTTTGCCTTTCATAGCTGACTACAGAAAATTATCTATAAATTAACTATTTCTATGAAATGTTTAGTTAAACATAGCAATAAATCAGTGTCCTTTTAAAATCAAGTATATTTGCAGAATCATTTACAAATTTATGTTACAGCTTTTAAAACTAGCTAATCCATGTTACAGCTTTTAAAATCAGTTGGAACACATAATTCAATGTTACAGAAAATTATCTTTAAAAATTACAAATTTATGTTACAGCTTTTCAAATCAGTGGGAACACACAGTTCAATGTCACATTTCATTTTAAAGACTTTGTACTATAAAAACTTGACTTACAAAAGCATTAGTGAAAAGGAAAAGGTCAAAATCATTTTTCTTCTCTGTTTTAAGAAATGATAAGTTCAGATCCACAAGATGGTACAAAACAAGGCTACCTTACATGAGACAGAACACAGTGTTTATGGAATCTTGAGCTCCACACAATCCCCTTGATTTTATTCACTTTTCAAAACAGGATAGTGGCTTTGAATCAGTATTGTCAGGGATGACTAGCCCTGACCCACTTAGAAATGCTCATTTCATAATTCCCTCTCTTTTCAGGGGCTTCATACTGTGTCTGAAAACACTGAAAACAGCAGCAAGTTCTTCCACATTCAGAGACGCACTAGCTGGCATTTCTGATTTTAAAATGAAAACCCTTAATTTTTACTTTACTAATTTTACATTTACTAATTTCCTTTGGGGAAAGCTTAATTTAAAGGAATATGGAGCAAAAGCAAAAAGTCTTAACTTATTTAGAATATAGATTATATATCTTTTAAAATACTAAACACCAACCTCTTTTTTAATTAATTATTTTAATTGGAGGCTAATTAATTTACAATATTGCAGTGGTTTTTGCCATACATTGACATGAATCAGCCATGGGTGTACATGTGTTCCCCATCCTGAACCCCCCTCCCACCTCCCTTCCCATCTCATCCCTCAGGGTCATCCCAGTGCTCGGCCCTGAGCACCCTGTCTCATGCATCAAACCTGGACTGAAACACCAAATTCTTAAAAGAAAGGCAGAATAGATCTTCAGAGCATAATTATATTGGTAAGGCGATGGCACCCCACTCCAGTACTCTTGCCTGGAAAATCCCATGGACGGAGGAGCCTGGTAGGCTGCAGTCCATGGGGTCGCTAAGAGTCGGACACGACTGAGCGACTTCACTTTCACTTTTCACTTCCATGCACTGGAGAAGGAAATGGCAACCCACTCCAGTGTTCTTGCCTGGAGAATCCCAGGGACGGTGGAGCCTGGTGGGCTGCTGTCTATGGGGTTGCACAGAGTCGGACACGACTGAAGTGACTTAGCAGTAGCAGCAGCATTCAGTTGGGACAAACAATAACTGCTTTTATGACATGATTGTCTATGTAGAAAATCCAGTGGAATGTACTAGATGCCAATGGAGGCTTCTAGAACTAAAAGTGATTTGAGCAAGTTTGCTCCCTGGTGGCTCAGACAGTAAAGAATCGGCCTGCATTACAGGAGACCTGGGTACGATCCCTGGGTTGGGAAGATCCCCTGGAGAAGGGAATGTCTACCCCCTCCAGCATTCTAGCCTGGAGAATTCCATGGACAGAGGAACCTGGTTGGCTACAGTCCATGGGGTCACAATGAGTCTGCCATGACTGAGCAACAAAACACAGCACAGCAAGATACAAGATCAATGTACAAAAGTCAATTATATTTCTATATATTTGCACCAAATGATTAGGAATTAAAACATATAAAGCAATATTGTTTACAACAGCCTTGTAAAAACTATAAATACCTAGGGTGTGTGTCGCTCACTCAGTCATGTCTAATTCTTTGTGACCCCATGGACTGTAGATGCTAGGCTCCTCTGCCTGTGGAATTTTCCATGAAAGAATATTGGAGTAGGTTGCCATTTACTCCTCCAGGGGATCTTCCTGACCCGGGGATCTTCCTGACCCAGGGATCAAACTCACGTCTCTTGCATCTCCTGCACTGGCAGTTGGAGTCTTTACCACTGTATCACCTGGGAAGCCGAAAGATTAGAAGGCTAAGGATTTGTGCATGCTCAGTTGCCAAGTCGTATCCAACTCTTTGCCACGCCATGGACTGTAGACCCCTAGACTCCTCTAAAATACCTAGGGTATCTCTGGGGAGGAAAAAAAAGTGTGCAACACCTGTATAAAAACTCAAACATTGCTGAGAGAAATTAAAGAGGACCTAAATACATGAAAGCTATATTATGTTCATCAGTTTGAAGACTTGATATTTTTAAGCTATCAATTCTCCCTACACTGATTTCTAGATTCAAGGCAATCTCTAGCAAGATCCCATCAAGACTTTTTTTTTTTTTTTGTAGATATTGACAAACTGAGTCTAAAATGCAAATAGAAATACAAAGAATATTGAATAGTCATAATAAAGCCTGGATGGGAGGGGAGTTTGGGGGAGAATGGATACATGTATACGTATGGCTGAGTCCTTTCACTGCTTACCTGAGACTATCACAGCGTTATTAACTGACTATACCCCAATACAAAATAAAATGTTAAACAAACAAACCAATAAAACAAAAGAGCCAATAGGGCCTTGAAAAAGAACAAGTTGGAGGGCTAAAATTACCTGATTTTAATAATTATTACAAAGTTACAGAAACAAGGCAGTGTGATGTTGGCATAAAGATGGGAAAATATATCAATTAAACAAAATAGAGACTCTTAGACCATGTATACATGAACAACTGTTCTGCAAAGACGCAGAGGCAATTCAGTGGAGAAAAGCAACAATCTTTTCAAAAGCTAGACATGAAGTAATTGGATATACATACCAAAAAAAAAAAAGTGAACTTCGATTCATACACAAAAGTTAACTCAAGGGGGCTTCCCTGGAAGCTCAGACAGTAAAGCGTCTGCCTACAGTGCAGGAGACCCGGGTTTGATCCCTGGGTCGGGAAGATCCCCTGGAGAAGGAAATGGCAACCCATTCCAGGATTCTTGCCTGGAAAATCCCATGGACTGAGGTGCCTGGTAGGCCACAGTCCATGGGGTCGCAAAGAGTCGGACACAAAGAGCATGAAGTAATTGGATATACATACAAAAAAAAAAGTGAACTTTGATTCATACACAAAAGTTAACTCAAATGAATCATAAACCTACATGTAAAATCTAAAATTATAAACCATATAGGAGAAAATCTTTGTGAACTTGGCTTAGGCAAAAATTTCTTAGATGGACATCATGATCCACAAAAGGTCAAATTGATAAACCAGACTTCATCAAAATGAAAACTTCTACTCTTCAAAAGGAGAGTAGAAAGACAACTTACATATAGACTGGGAAAAAAAAAAAGGTTGTAAGTCTTATGTCTGATAGGGGATTTGTATGCAGAATGTATAAAGAATTCTCAAAATTCAGTGAGAAAACAGACAACCGAATTAAAACTAGGCAATATTTTAACAGACACATAACCAAAAAGGTTGTACAGATGGCAAATAAACACATGAAGAAATGTTCAACAGCATTATTTACTAGGGAAATGTACATTTAAACTGTATTGTGATACCTCTAGATATCTATTAGATTAAAAAGTGGGGGTGAGGATGTGGAGGAAATGGAGCTGTAACACACTTCTGGTGGGAATATAAAATAGCCTTGTTGGAAAAGACTGGCAATCTTCTTTAGAAGTTAGTTCAGTTCAGTCTCCCAGTTGTGTCTGACTCTTTGTGACCCCATGGACTGTAGCATGCCAGGCTTCCCTGTCCATCACCAACTCCTGGAGCTTGCTCAAACTCATGTCCAACGAGTTGGTGATGCCATCCAATGATCTCATCCTCTGTCTTCCCCTTTTCTTCCTGCCTTCAATCTTTCCCAGCATCAGGGTCTTTTCCAATGAGTTGGCTCTTTGAATTGGGTGGCCACAGTATTGGAGCTTCAGCTTCAGCATCAGTCCTTCCAATGAATATTCAGGACTGATTTCCTTTAGGATTGACTGGTTTGATATCCTTGCAGTCCAAGGGACTCTCAAGAGTCTTCTCCAGCACCACAGTTCAAAAGCATCAATTCAAAAAAATAAAAAAATTTTAAAAAAAGGCATCAATTCTTCGAGGCTCAGCTTTCTTTATTGCCCAACTCTCACATCCATATACGACTACTGAAAAAACCATAGCTTTGACTAGACAGACCTTTGTTGGCAAAGTAATGTCTCTGCTTTTTAATATGCTGTCTAGGTTGATCATAGCTTTTCTTCCAAGGAGCAAGCATCTTTTAATTTCATGGCTGCAGCCACCATCTGCAGTGATTTTGGAGCCCAGGAAAATAAAGTTTGTCACTGTTTCCATTGTTTCCCCATTTATTTGCCATAAAATGATGGGACCGGATGCCATGATCTTAGTTTTTTGAATGTTGAGTTTTAAGCCAGCTTTTTCACTCTCCTCTTTCACTTTCCTCAAGAGGCTCTTCAGTTCCTCTTGGCTTTCTTCCAGAAGGGTGATTTCATCTATTATACAGTGCAGCTCTTCCATACTAGGTGTTCACCCAAGAGAAATGAACATGTCCAAAGATGTGTACAGTAATGTTCATAGCAGCTTTATTTGTAATAGCCAAATGTCCATCTTCAGGTGAATGTATATATAAACTGTGTTATATCTGTAAAATGGAATACTACTCAGCAGTAAAAACAAATGAGCTATGATACTCATTTCCCTGGTGGTTTCCCTGGTGGTTAAGATGGTAAAGAATCCACCTGCAGTACAGAAGACCTGGGTTCAATCCCTGGTCAGGGAAGATCCCCTAGAGAAAGGAATGGTTACCCACTCAAGTATTCTTGCCTGGAGAACTGCATGGACAGAGGAGCCTGGTGGACTACAGTCCATAGGGTAACAAAGAGTCAGACAAGACTGAGCAACTAACACTATGATACTCAAAATAATTATGCTGAGTGCAAATAACCAGATAAAAAGAGTACATACTCTATGATTCAATTTATGTAAAATTCTAGAAAATGTGAACTAATCTGTAGTGTCAGAAAGCAGATGGGGAAAGTGTTGGAGGAGGGATTATAGACAGGCATAAGGAAACTTTTGGAAGAAATGTGTATGTTCAGACTTATCGAATTGTATGTTTTAAGTATCTGCAGTTTATTTTGTCAATTATACCTTAAGAGAGTTGTTTGCAAAAAAAAAAAAAAAAAAAAGAGAGGGGATTTGTGTTGATAGAGAAGTTTATAGAGAAATATGTCCGTGGTGTAGTAAGCAAAAGAAGTTCCAGAACATTATATATAATTTGATCCCAGAGTTTTTTTTCAAACTTAGCAAATGAGAGTAATAAAATCCTTGCTTCTCATTGGATACTTCTGTGTATGTACGGAAGGTCTAGTAATTTACACAAGAACAGTGTTATCCTCAGGGAGTGAGATGTGGCACAGGACGGGGAGTTGATATACACATATTTAACACTGAACTGTTAACACTCTCAGTATTTTAAGTTTCATGTATCTGTGTATTAATAAAGGGTGCACTTTCCAGGGAAGTTACGTTCTAGACCCTGGAACTGTGAATTCACTCCCATTCGGATGGGCTGGTCGTTAAGATTTCACCGCGCAGGTGTCACATCAATTTAGCTGAAGGCTAGCAGGCAGAAAACCCTCCCAGTCACCACTTAAGGAGATGCCCCTGAGCGGGTGGGAGCCGGCACGCACAGGTCCCCTGAGACAGTTGGAGCTATGCGCATGCGTGGCCGCCCGGGGGCGGGGCCGGGGGAGGGCCTGGGGGACGCCCGCGAGCTCTGGGGTCTTCGTCCCGGGCCCAGCGTATCCGGTTCCAGGGCAGCTGCCCAGAGCTCGGACGGGGGGGAATTGGGCCGACGCCGCAGCCCGGCCGGCGAAAGCCCGGGCGCACGGAAAGACACGCGTTTGTGTGTCTCCAGGTATCCTTTCCTTCTGGGGAGAGCGGAGGTCTGCGGGGGGCTGCGCCTCCACTAGCTTTGAGGAAGCCGCGGGCAGGAGCGCGGGTCCTGCCCGGGGCGGGTTGTTTGAGGACCCGGCTAGCGCGCTTTCTCCCGGAACGAGGAGGCGCGACCTGGCGTCCTCAGCCCGGGCACTGGGCTCCCCGAAACGGGGAGCGGGAGGGGGCACCCCCGGCTAGAGACTCCTCCCGACCCCAGGCCAGGCTGCCGTGGCCAACCCCCACCCCCGCATTTGCTTTTCCTCGAGGTGGGGTCTTCTGTCTGAGGTTTTACAGCCTCGGGTTGTTCGTTTCTTCCTATGGTGGTTTTTCTGCAGGGCCCAGCCCGGGACCCAGGTTTCCCGAATTTAGTCATTTTGTTCATCTTTGGAGGGTAAGCTCTGAACGGATTATATTCGTCTTAACCTCTCTCTTAAGCGCGTATTAGTTGATGTTTTCATTACCTGTATGATTACTGATTACGCGGTCTCTTTTGCACGACGACTTGAAGTGTTTTACCTTAACAGGAGGAGCCTGTTAAGAGTTTATGTTTACAAAGGCATGTCCTGGAGAAAAGTAGACACAAGCCTTCCCTGTAATTTGGAAGAATCTCTGCCCCTTTAGGTGTTATTGGTTTTGTCTTTAGTTACCTGTGCCCAGAAATTTCCCCCAAAATATGAAGTGGAAAAACTGATTATTTGCTCAGAAAAATGTTGCAAAGTGCCTTCTTGAAACCTTTGTATTAATTGTTAAGATCCCTTGGTGTAACCAACACTGAGAAGAGACTCTCCCCATTTCAGAAGCCTTCCCTGTAAGAGAGCCTGGCTTGCAGTCCTCATTCCCTTTTTCCTTCGGAGTTGGAGGAGAGGTGGAGAGGGTTAAGAGAGGGGAACAGCTGAGACTCTCCCCCACCCCAGTTTCAAGGATTTAAACACATTGCCCAGTTCAAGTTTTTAAGAGTCACAACAGTAGAAAGTTGGCAGTCACTGCTTTAAGAAAGATTTGTTTGACATAAATACATACCAGTTATTTATGTCCTGTTGGAACTTTGATGATACTGTAGTTTGACTTTCATATTTTAAAAAATTGTAGATTTTAGATTTAGAATGGAACCCAGAGGTCATGTGGGTTGCAAAGAACATAAATATTTTTGAAAACATTCTTAAAAAATTATATTTTGTCCTCTGGGCTATGTTCAGTGGGAAGACTTTGCCCTTTGGCACAATTTACTCTTCTATTAGTATTCTGTCAAGCAGTCAAGTTTCAAAACTATATTTTGAAATAAATCTTCCGCTCCCCTGTCCAGGCTACACCTCTCTGGCCATTGCACTGATGACTACTAGGATTTCAGACTCCTAACAGAGGTCCCCTGCATATGGGGGGAGCAATCTAATTTCTCAGTGTGCCACTTTAGAAGAGTTGCTTAAGGACATTTGCTCATTGTTTTTGTTCATTTTCATCTTGTTGCTTCCAACAAATATGTCTCATTTTTTTAGATAGTTTTAAATCTTTATTCTTTATCTGTAGTATTTACACAATATTTCTACTGTTGTGACTCATAAAAACTTGACGTCTTTAGAAGTGCCTTCTGTGTATTCATTTCATCAATCTGGAAGAACCTGGTGATGGTGCAGAAGATAGCTGCTTTCATTTCTGCTTCCAGGTGGGCTTTTAACGTTCAGTAACCTGTCTTTGATTATCTTTCCCTCAAGAATACTGTGGGAGAGTTCTTAGATACTTTTAGAGGCTCTGATTCACAGGGTCACCCATCTGCCAAATTAATTAACATATTTAAAAAAGGGAAATTGGGTTAGGGTGGTTAGTGAAGCCACCAAGTGGACTTTGAATCATCATTACGTTTTTTCCCCAAGTGCTGATAAACCTGTTTTGTGCTTGTGATCACTGTCAAGTTTGCTCATTTCTACATGTTTCAATTGTGGCTTACCACCTGATGGGGTCCTAAATTCTGGTTTTGTCTTCCACCAGTCCTCACTATTTGGTGACTCTTAAAACAACAGTCAACTCCCTTTAGCCACCAGGAAAGTAATTCATCCGAGTTTAAAAACTCCAGTGAGCCGATCTGAGTTAGGTACCTTCACAACGCCTACTTCTGGGTCTTAGGTAGAGACTCCCTATTTATATATCCTTTCCAGATCTCTTCAGTGTTTTCTAGCATAAAGCATGACCTGCATACATGGAAGTAGCCATATTGATAGCTCAGTAGAAAAGTTTCTGTGGTAAATAAAACTATGTGTCATTTGGTTGGGAAAGTATAAGTCACTTGACTTACCTCTCTCTTCTTTTGTGGTATTCCTCTGAAAGTGTCCCTGGTGGCTCCCATCTGCTTACTTCTGGAGTAGAATATAAAGGAGAGAGAGCTGACCTTGCCATTATCTGGAAGATAGGGTTTGTATGATAGTAGAGCAACACTTGGCAGTCTGGAAATCAAATTGTGGATATTGGGCTCTAATTCATTCTCCCTGTCTGTCTTCCAGAGCTCTATTTTAGGAGTAGGATTCAGAGAGAAGAAAGCTGGCTGATGGTGGGCATTAGAGATTGAAGATAAGGTTTTAGTGGATTATTAATAAGTTGTCTCCTCCACCTGCTGTGTGTAACTGAGTTAGGCTTACAAAAAGGAGCAGAGTGAATTTATTTAATTTTACTTTATGACACTTATTCATGATGCCCAGACAATGAGTTTTATTCTGGTATTGTTGTAGTTGTTCAATCGTGTCTGACTCTTTACAACCCCGTGGACTGCAGCACCCCAGGCTTCTCTGTCCTTCACTGTCTGCCAGAGTTTGCTCAAGCTCATGTCCATTGAGTCAGTGATGCTATCCAGCCATCTCATCCTCTGCCATCCCTTTCTCCTCCTGTCTTTAATCTTTGCCAGCATCAGGGTCTTTTCCAGGGAGTTGGCTCTTCCTATCAGATGACCAAAGGGTTGGAGCTTCAACTTCAGCATCAGTCCTTCCAATGAATATTCAAGGTTGATTTCCTTTAGGATTGTCTGGTTTGATCTCCTTGCAGTCCAAGGGACTCTCAAGAGTCTTCTCCAGCACCACAGTTTGAAGGCATCAATTCTTTAGGGCTCAGCCTTTTTTATTGTCCAGCTCTCACATCCATACATGACTACTGGAAAAACCATAGCTTTGACTATATGGACCTTTGTAGGCAAAGTAATGTCTCTGCTTTTTAATACGCTGTTAAGTTTGTCATTGCTTTTCTTTCAAGGAGCAAGCTTCTTTTAATTTCCTGGCTGCAGTCACCGTCCACAGTGATCTTGGAGCCCAAGAAAATAAAGTTCTGTCACTGTTTCCATTGCTTCCCCATCTATTTGCCATGCCTGGTGTAGACCTGTTTTTATTTTCTTCTGTATCCATAGACTGCTCCTAACTCTGATAAGTCACAGAAATTGATCAAACTTCAAAGAGAATACTAATAAATCATGAACAAATCAATTATGTCTGTCAATACAGGTGAAAAATTTAAAAACCACAGAAGCTTATGGTAACAGCAGACAATGGCACCCCACTCTAGTACTCTTGCCTGGAAAATCCCATGGATGGAGGAGCCTGGTAGGCTGTAGTCCATGGGGTCGCTAAGAGTCGGACATGACTGAGCGACTTCCCTTTCACTTTTCACTTTCATGCATTGGAGAAGGAAATGGCAACCCACTCCAGTGTTCTTGCCTGGAGAATCCCAGGGACGGGGGAGCCTGATGGGCTTCCATTTATGGGGTTCCACAGAGTCGGACACGACTGAAGCGACTTAGCAGCAGCAGCAGCAGCAGTCAGACTACATTCATATGGGAATGATAAATAATAAAAGTTCTGTCTGCTTATTTAATTATTATAACTGTAGAGGTGTTCAATTCAGTTCATTCGCTCAGTCGTGTCCAACTCTTTGCGACCCCATGGACTGCAGCACACCAGGCTTCCCTGTCCATCACCGACTCCTGGAGCTTTCTCAAACTCATGTCCTTCAAGTCAGTGATGCCATCCAACCATCTTATCCTCTGTTGTCCCCTTCTCCTCCTGCCTTCAATCTTTCCCAGTATCAGGGTCTTTTCTAATGAGTCAGTTCTTCACATCAGGTGGCCATAATATTGGAGCTTCAGCATCAGTCCTTCCAATGAATATTCAGGACTGATTTTCTTTAGGATGGACTGGTTGGATCTCCTTGCAGTCTAGGGGTCTCTCAAGAGTCTTCTCCAACACCACAGTTCAAAAACATCAGTTCTTCGGAGCTCAGCTTTCTTTATAGTCCAATTCTCACATCCATACAAGACTACTGGAAAAACCGTAGCCTTGATTAGATGGACCTTTGTTGGCAAAGTAGTGTCTCTGCTTTTTAATATGCTGTCTAGGTTGGTTATAACTTTCCTTCCAAGGAGTAAGCGTCTTCTAATTTCATGGCTGCAGTCACCGTCTTCAGTGATTTTGGAGCCCCAGAAAATAAAGTCTGTCACTGTGTCCTTTGTTTCCCCATCTATCTGCCATGAAGTGATGGAACCAGATGCCATGATCTTAGTTTTCTGATTGTTGAATTTCAAGCCAAGATTTTCTCCAGGATGGTGGAGTAGAGGGATGTGTGCTCATCTTCTCCTGTGAGAACTCCAAAATTACAACTTGCTACTGGACAACTGTCAACAGGAGAATGTTGGATCCCACCAAAAAAAAGATACCCCACATCCAAGGGCAAAGGAGAATCCCCAGGAAGATGGTAGGAGAGGCAAAATCGTGTTTAGAATCAAACCTCATACCTGCCAGAGACTCTTGGAGGGCTCAAACAAACCTTGTGCACACCAGGACCCAAAGACCCTGCAGAGACTGAGCCAGAACTGTGTTTGAGTGTCTCCTGTGGAGGTATGGGTCAGCAGTGGACTGCTGCAGGGGCTCTGGGTGCAGTAGACCTGGGTATGGCATGTGACCTCTTGGAAGAGGTCACCATTAACCCCACCATAGAGCCCCCAGAACTTACACAAGACTGAGGAAACAGACTCTTGGAGGGCACAAACAAAACCTTGTGTGTACCAGGACCCAGGAAAGAGCAGCAGGGACCCCACAAGAGACTGACTCAGCCTTGCCCGTGAGTGTCCAGGAGTCTCGGTGGAGGCGTGGGTCGGCAGTGGCCTGCTGCAGGGTTGGGGGCACTGAGTGCAGCAGTGCCTGCATGGGACCTTTTGAAGGAAGTCGCCGTTATCTTCATTACCTTCTCCATAGTTTGGCCTTAGGTCAAACCACAGGGAGGGAACACAGCCCTCCCCGTCAACAGAAAATTGAATTAAAGATTTACTGAGCATGGCCCTGCCCATCAGATCAAGACCCAGTTTCCCCCTCAGTCAGTCTCTCCCATCAGGACGCTTCCATAAGCCTCTTATCCTTCTTCTTCAGAGGGCAGACAGAATGAAAACCACAATCACAAAAAACTAACCAATCTGATCACATGGACCACAACCTTGTCTAACTCAAACTATGAGCCATGCCGTGTAGGGCCACCCAAGACAGATGGGTCATGGTGGAGAGTTCTGACAAAACGTGGTCCGCTGGAGAAGGGAATGGCAAACCACTTCAGTATTCTTACCTTGAGAACCCCATGAACAGTATGAAAAGTAGTGGTGGCATGTGCTTCTAAAAACTGGAACTGAAAGATTTACATAGCCTATTAACAAATGTAATCAGGGCTACCCTAATTGTTCTGTAGTAACTCCCTATATGTTTTTATTAAAATGTGAATTTTTAGAGCCCTCATTTGACTGTTTGATCCACAGTCTTCTATTTGAGTAGAGCTTCATGTGTAATTCCTGGTGAGTGTTGCTCTATTTCTATTGATGAGGCTAGTGGTATTTTGTTCTTGTTTTTGCTTTAATGGGCAGCTTTTCTTCTGAGTGGAAAATAGTTTGGGAATCAGTAATTTTCTGATAATAACTTTCAGCATATACAATGATATATAAATGCCCTAAGTATAAAAATTGCTGAATTTTTACTTATATATTCTGATGAATGTGTTTTTGTGGTGTTTTGCCAAGCTAGGAAGTGAAATCAAATGGATATTGGTGAGTACCCTATGGCAGCAGTTACTTCATTTCATTCATTCACCGTGAACTGTAACTTTGGAGCCTTCTTTAGGTAAGAAAGTTGGTAGTTTGAAAAAGAAATGATCAGTTTTGAAAAACGATTGTATATGCTTAGGCTGGAATTTCTATATCTAGGTTTTCAAGCTAATAAAGATCCCTTTGTCTTGCACTTGATCATATGTTCCAGATGTTCATTGCTAAAAAATTATTTCATATAAAATGTATGGTTTGTGGATGGGTTTTCTATTCTGAAAGTTGATGTACATGAGGAAAAAGAAAACTAAGATGTTATTTTTTGATAGAATTATTGGTACATACTATCGTTTAGTTATTTTTGGTGACTCTGTCAGTGAATTGGGAACTTAATTTTTTTTAACAGATACACAGGTTTAACATTTAATCCCTGTTACATGCGGTTTTAATATATAGCACAGTTCCTTTATTTAGAATCACAAGGTGGTTTTCTAACTGGGCATTTGGATGAAGTCTTTGTTTTATTTTTGGCTTCACTGCTTTTTTAATGAGGGATTATGTTAGCAATAACTTTTTGGTAATTCCTTAGTAAAATTTTAGCTTTCCATTCTGTAGGCTTCCTAATAAAACAGTTACAAGCAAAATGTCAATAAATGTGCTCAGCTTCAGAGGTGAGTGTCTGACGTCCATTCCTTTGCTTTCCTTGGACCGTTGTATTTCGTTTTAGGAATTAACCCTTTAAAATAGTACATGCTTTGAATTATTGATGTCAGCAGCTGCGCATATTCTACATGGTATTGCTCAGTTACGTACGTAAACTGGTTTAGTCAGATTAAGATGTGCACTGGCTCTTCTGCCTAGTGCTCGAGATACAGTTTTTTCCTACCCCTCCTTCCCTTTCCCAAACCCTAAAGATGGCCTTTCATTTTGCTCAGTGATTTTATGCGTCATTCCTATTTCTGGGATCCATCTCTATGTTGTGGTTAAGAAATGTTTCCCATCAGACAGTGACTCGTGAGACAGGGATATTTACATATTAAATAAATATTTCATTAGATTTGAAGGTATGTTTCAGTTATGATACCAAATCTTCCACATACACATACCTAGCATCCAGGGATGAGAAGAGGGTTAAAGAGTCAACCAAAGTTAAATAAAATTCAGAACTACCCTTATTACTATTTTAAATTGTATACTTAAAATACTTTGAATTCTTATGTAAAATATATGTACAAGATAACCCTATATACTTGGCTATATCTATACCTGAATTTTGTCTGCACTTAGTTTTGTCTCCAGCTAATAGGAGTCATCCTTTCTTTCTGTTGGGAAAGAATGCTCGTTCCTTTGCTATGTTTACATCAGCTAGTGAGGACCCAGTATGCTGCTGCGGCTTCAGTCCCTGCCATATCCCGCTTCTCTAGATCTCCCATGTCCTGGGTGTCATCTGAAAACTGTCACAGGCCATTTGGCTTTTCGTTGGAACTGTGCTCCAGCTTAAGCAACATAATGAAATTTGTTCAGGAAAATGCATTAGATGATTTAACAACAAGGGCGACATTTATTGAGCACTTACTATGGGCTGGCACTTGAGTTACTTTAATCCTCTCAACAACCTTATGAGACGTAATGCATTTCTCCCTGCTTTTCAGGGGAGGAAGCTGAGGCTTATATTAATTTGCTCAGACAGAATCACATGGTTGGTAAATAACAGAGTTGGGACTTACCCAGATCCATGCTTTTAGTTATGTTTTCTAGCTCCCAACGATCCCCACAACCCCACCCTGCTTGGAGTTCTCAGCACAATTGCACTGTGTTAGTGAGAATACAGTAATTGACTAGGAATAAACCTGGCACATGCTCTGCTTCCTTGGACCTTTCTTCCTGGAAACTTACCCCGACTACCCCCTCCCACATACAGACTCAAGAACATGCCATTCCCTTAAACTTCCACCAGCTGGTCCCAGTTTCAGTGATGGCATTCATCACTGTATTTTGCTGTTTCACCATAGCTCTTTGAGAACAAGTTCCCTCCTATTTGGGGCTTCTCTGGTGGCTCAGATGGTAAAGAATCTGCTGGCAGTGTGGGAAACGTGGGTTAGGAAGATTATCTGAAGAGGGGAATGGCTATCCAATCTAGTATTCTTGCCTGGGGAATCCCATGGAAAAGAAGAGCCTGGTGGGCTACAGTCCATGGTGTCGCCGCGAGTCGAACATGACTGAGCGACTAACGCTTTGACTTTTCCCTCCTGTTTATCTCTGTATGTCTAGTGCTAAGTAGTGCCTATCAATGCATGAAAGTGAAAGATTCCTGTGAAAATTGTCTTAAACTGTTTCTCATTTTCTGATGTTGTTATTCCATACAATTAAAGCAAAGTATAGGATGGGAATGTGGGGAAAATGATCACTTACCATTGTTTACTGTTTACAGAATGAAGAGGAACCGTTTATCTTTCATGAATAAAGTTCTCCAGTCTTCACCTGCAGTGAAACAGCCAAAACTTGGGTGCCATTCTTCTCTCAGCCAGACTCACATGCGTGCTGCTCTTCTGGATTGGGGGAATTTGCCTCACCACGTAGTGTTACGCATTTTTCAGTATCTTCCTTTAATAGATCGAGCCCGGGCATCTTCTGTCTGTAGGAGATGGAATGAAGTTTTCCACATACCTGATCTTTGGAGAAAGTTTGAATTTGAGCTGAACCAGTCAGCTACTTCATATTTTAACTCCACTCATCCTGATCTCATTCAGCAGATCATTAAAAAGCATGCTGCCCATCTCCAGTATGTCAGCTTTAAGGTAAGAAAAATAAGCAGTACATAAAAGCGATGACTTAAGTTTTGTTAGTATTTGTGTTAGATCATTATACTGAAACAGTCAATGAATATTTCAGAATTCTTATCCCAATCTATTTCCTGTTTCTTTGTTGTTACTTGCATAGATTTAGCTGTAGTACTTGAGCTACAATTGAATAAACTTCAGCTTCCTTCATGTAGATGCCATTAATAATTTTAATAAAATTCAGGTAATGTTACAAGATTCGAAAGTATAAAGTGCTTAGAAAGTTCATTTGTCATCATCTCTGCTTTTCCTTTTTTGTCGAATATAGTGTATATTAGAGAAAAAATACTCATTTATAGTTTGAAGGGATAAGTACAGTTTTGTAGTTGAGTATTGAATTCTGTTAAATAATTATATTGCCAGTAACCTTCTAATGTTACATTCATGAAATTAAGATTTTTAATTGTCTCTGTAGGTTGATAGTAGTACTGAGTCAGCAGAAGCTGCCTGTGGTATACTTTCGCAGCTGGTAAATTGTTCTATCCAGACTTTGGGCTTGATTTCAACGGCCAAGCCAAGTTTTCTGAATATGTCCAAGGTAAAGATGATTTTTTTTGTGAGATTGACTACAATTCTTAAATATTATTGAACTAGACACACACAGGGCTTCCCAGGTGGTGCTAGTGGTAAAGAACTTCCCTGCCAGTGCAGGAGATGCAAGAGATGCAAGTTTGATCCCTGGGTTGGGAAGATTCCCTGGAAAAAGAAATGGCAACCCACTCCAGTATTCTTGCCTGAAAAATTCCATGGACAGAAGAGCCTGGAGGGCTACAGTCCCTGGAGCTGCAGAATCAGACACGACGAAGCAACTGAGCATGCATTCAGTCAAACATAATTCTTTTCCTAAAAATAGATCACAACCTTACTTGCATTCAAATAATTACTTAAAGCAGGTTTTTGTTGACTAGCACTTAGATACACATTAGATATTTTTGATGAGATATCTAATGCATGATTTCATTCTTTAGATCTATTTTGTAATTTTAATAATTGTGTCACAGCAGATGGCATTAATATAAAATCTAGGTGTTGTATTTAGAATTTCCAAGTGCCAGTTTACATAGGTACATTGAGTGTAGAGTGTGTAGGGCCAATAGTGGGTATCTTTCCTGAATTCTGTCGTTGCTCCATTGGAGGTGGAACAGTGTAATCTTTAACTAAATGTACTATACTGGTTAGGATAATGTTGGCATCCTTGCAGTAGAAATTCCAAAGTAACAGTGGCTTGAAAACATGCCTGAGGTTTATTTCTCTTACACTAAAGAAATCCATAGGCGCCGCAGTCCCTAGCTGTGGACTGCTGTCCACTAGGACTGTGGAACCCACATTCCGCCTAGGCGCTTCCTTTCTCTCCACGGTGTTGTCTTCATTTTCATTTCCCAAGATGGCTTTCTGTGCTCCAGCCATCATGTCCTTGTTCTAGACCGCTGGAGGGAATAAATGGGGGGGAAGAGTGTGCCCTCTCCCTTTCAAGGTGTACAAGGCTAGCCATAAGTACCACACAGGGCTTCTTACTGGGCAGCTTAGCTCTGTGGCCACAGCACATCTCTGGGAAGCAAGGGAAGTCTTTTAGCTGGGTGGCAATATGCCCAGCTAAAAATTAGAACCAGATTACCAAAGAAGAAAGGATGATGGTTCTTATGAAGCCACCAGCAGTCTCTGCCACAGAAATTAATGACTGCCTTCTCTTCATTCGGCTTTGACTTGAATGCCGTGTCCTCAGAGAGGCCCTCCTTGACCCATTTTGCTGAAACAACACCCCTCCTCTAGTTACTCTCTGCAGTGTTTTATTTTCTTTACATCATTCATCAGAACTTGAAATCACCTTATTTATTTAATGTTTACTCTTCTCCTCCTGAAACAGAAGACATCAGCTCCTTGAGGGTGGGGATTCTCTTTTGCTTATTTACCATAATAAACCCAGAATTAGAATAGTGCCTCATATGTAATAAGCACTAAACTCTGGTCATCAGTAAAACTGACTAATGGAAACCTTCCTGTAGAAGTGGATGGAGGAATAGCAGCATCTCCTTTCTCATTAACTGGGTCATGGCTCTCTTTTAGAATGCATTTCTGCTAGCCTGTTAATCTTTTTAAGAGGTATGCTGAAAGAAAATGGGTCACTTGGGGATTCAAGTAATCAGATGAAAACTTACTACTTCTAAATAGTTATTTTTGTTTATGAGATAGGGAAGCAGATTAGCCTGAAATTCTTAGATTCTGGGCTGTCTCTCTGCTGCACATCAGCTTCCAGGGCCAGCTTCTGGGTTAGCTGAGGCAGTTACCAGACGCTTCATTCTAAGCCACGCCTCCACACAAAATGAGCTCTGTGGCTTCTGGCAAAGTTGTGGATGTCTCTGTGCCTCAGTTCTTTGATTTGCAGATTGACGGAAAGTGATGTATGGATACAGAATGTTGATCTGCCTGAGAAGTACTGACCTAGAGACTTCCATGGCGGTTCAGTGGTTAAGACTTTCCTTCCAGTGCAGGGGATGTGATTCAATCCCTGATTGGGGAGCTAAGATCCCGTATGCCTTGTGGCCAAAAAACCAAAAACATAAAAACAGAAGCAGTATTGTAATAAATTCAATAAAGACTTTGAAAATGGTCCTCTTTTAAAAAAAAGCAATAATACATTGTTACTATAATGAAATATGTACTCTAATGCTTAAGTGTGTCCTTCAGGACTGAAAGAGTCCTATGTAAGTTGATTAAAAGTGAAATAAACCTTACATTTCTTAAGGAAAAAGAGTGAACTGTTTCTTTTCCTCTAATAATTTTTGGCACCATAAAGTTAAGTAGAACTATTCAAAACCCTGAAGGACGATGCCATCAAGGTGTTGCATTTAATATGTCAGCAAATCTGGAAGACCCAGCAGTGGCCACAGGACTGGAAAAAATCAATCCTCATCCCAATTCCCAAGAAGGGTAGTACTAAAGAATGTGCTGAACATCAGATAGTTGCACTCATCTCCCGTGCTAGTAAGGTCATGCTAAAATCCTGCAAGCTAGGCTTCAGCATTTTGAGAACCAAGAACTTCCAGATGTCCAAGCTGGCTTTAGAAAAGGAAGAGGAACCAGAGATCAAATTGCCAACATTCAGTGGATTATAGAGAAAGCCAGGGAATTCCAGGAAAACATCTACCTCTGTTTCATCGACTACTCCAAAGCCTTTGACTGTGTGGATCATAATAAATTGTGGAAAGCTCTTAAAAGAGATAGGAATACCAGACCATCTTACCTATCTCCTGAGAATCCTGTATGCAGGTCAAGAAGCAACAGTTAGAATCCTGTATAGAACAACTGATTGGTTCAGGATTGAGAAAGGAATACAACAGCGTTGTGTGCTGTCACCCTGTTTGTTTAACCTATATGCTGAGCATATCATAAGAAATGATGGTCTGGATGAGTTACAAGCTGGAATCAAGATAGAAGGGAGTAACCTCCACAATGTTAGATATGAGGATGATACCAGTCTAATGGCAGAAAGCAAAGAGGAACTAAAAAACGTCTTGATGAGGATGAAGGAGGAGAGGAAGGAGCTGGCTTAAAACTAAATATTAAAAAACTAAGATCATGGCATCTGGCCCCATTACTTCATGGCAAAGAGAAGGGGAAAAGGTGGGAGTAGTGTCAGATTTCCTCTTCTTGGGCTCTAAAATCACTGTGGATGGAGACTGCAGAAGATGATGATTGCTTCTTGGCAGGAAAGCTATGACAAACCTAGACAGTGTGTTGAAAAGCAGAGACATCACTCTGCTGACAGAGGTCTGTGTAGTGGTCTTCCCAGTGGTCATGTATGGTTGTGAGAGATGGACCATGAAGAAGGCAGAGCACCGAAGAGATGATGCCTTCAAACTGTGGTGCTGGAGAAGATTCCTAAAAGTCCCTTGGACAGTAAGGAGATAAAACCAGTCAATCTTGAGGAAAATCAATCCTGAATTCTCATTGGAAGGACTGATGCTGAAGCTGAAGCTCCAGTATTTTGGAGAAAAGGCAAGAGAATTCCAGAAAAACATCTACTTCTGCTTTATGGATTACACCAAAGCCTTTGACTGTGTAGATCACAACAAACTGGGAAATTCTTCAAGAGATGGGAATACTAGACCACTTTACCTGCCTCCTGAGAAATCTGTTTGCAGCTCAAGAAGCAGCAGTTAGAACTGGACATGAAACAACAGACTGGTTCCAGATTGGGGAAGGAGTATGTCAAGGCTGTGTATTGTCACCTTGCTTTTTAACTTATATGCAGAGAACATCATGAGAAATGCCAGCTTGGATGAAGTGCAAACTGGAATCAAGATTGCCGGGAGAAACATCAATAACCTCAGATATGCAGATGATACCACCATTATGGCAGAAAGTAAAGGAACTAAAGAGCCTTTTGATGAAAGTGAAAGAGGAGAGTGAAAAAGCTGGCTTAAAACTTAACATTCAAAATATTAAGATCATGGCATCCGGTCCCATCACTTCATGGCAAATAGATGGGAAAACGATGGAAACAGTGCCAGACTTTATTTTCTTGGGCTCCAAAATCACTGCAGATGGTGACTGAAGCTATGAAATTAAAAGATGCTTGCTCCTTGGAAGGAAATCTGTGATCAACCTAGACAGCGTATTAAAAAGCAGAGATATTACTTTGCCAGCAAAATGTCCTTCTAGTCAAAGTTATGGTTTTTCCAGTAGTCATATATGGGTGTGAGAGTTGGACTATAAAGAAAGCTGAGTCCCAAAGAAGTGATGCTTTTGAATTGTGGTGTTGGAGAAGACTTGAGAGTCCCTTGAACTGCAAGGAGATGGAACCAGTCAATCCTAAGGGAAATCAGTCATGAGTATTCATTGGAAGGACTGATGCTGAAGCTGAAACTCCAATACTTTGGCCATCTGATGCAAAGAACTGACTCCTTGGAAAAGACCCTGATGCTGAGAAAGATTGAAGGCAGGAGGATAAGGGGATGACAGAGGGTGAGATGGTTGGATGGCATCACTGACTTGACAGACATGAGTTTGAACAAGTTCCGGGAGTCGGTGATGGACAGGGAAGCCTGGCATGCTGGAGTCCATGGGGTTGGAAAGAGGTGGACATGACTGAGCGACTGAACTGAGCTGATGAGAACATCTGACTCATTGAAGTCCCTGATGCTGGGAAAGATTGAGGGTAGAAGGAGAAGAGGAGAGAGAATGAGATGGCTGAATGGCATCACTGATGCAGTGGACACAAACTTGGGCAAACTTTGGGAGATGGTGAAGGACAGGGAGGCCTGGTGTGCTGCAGTCCATGGGGTCACAAAGAGTCGTGCACGACTGGACAACAACAGCAAAGTTTAGTAGAGGTTCAGCTGTCCACCATTTGAGAATGTGTGTAACTCAGTTTACACTTGTATAAACCATTGATTTCTTGTAAAGGAATTATGATGTATAACCAATTTGGTCATTCTGTTAGGGACAGTAGAGCCTTTGATAGAATCCAAGTTGATTATGAAAAGGAAAAAATGTGCATAGATTTTGTTTTCTAGACTTTCTGTGTCAAAAAATGACCTGAAAAGTTCTGAAACTCCACCCATTATGAAGTCAAACTGTAACTAAACTTTTTTTTGTCAGTCTTCAAAACAGAAAGTTTTCAAAATGTATCTTTGTTTAGATAATTTGCTAGAAAAAAAAGTCTCTGAAGAATATGACATCATTGATTCATCAACAGTAAATACTGACTTTTACTATGTACCAGATACTATTTTAGGTGCTAGAAATACACGAATGAATAAAACAGATAAGAATTTATTTATCCTAGACTAGGGTGTTGACTCAGTCCAGATAGTAAATTTCAGGCTTTGTGGGGCCTATCGCTCTGCTCACTTCTCGCACTGTAGTGTGAAAGAAGAGCAGTACATAAATGAGTCCCACAGTGCTCTTCTATGGTCAGACTTTAATTAGGGACACTGAAAGAGCTTCACTTAAGTTTTGCATATCACAAAGTACTCCTCTTTAAAAATTTTCTTTGAATTATTTGAAAATATAAAAACCATGCAGTGGCTTAGATGATAAAGAATCTACCTGCAATGCGGGAGACCTGGGTGTGATCCCTGGGTCCAGAAGATCCCCTGGAGAAGGGAATGGCAACCCATTCCAGTATTCTTGCCTGGAGAATTCCATGATCAGAGGAACGAGTCAGACATGAATGAGTGACTAACACTTTTCATACTTAACTCATGAGCCGTACGATAAAGTGGAGTGGACTTGGCCAGTGGACCATAACTTGCCAACCTCTATTCTAGGAAATACATAAGATTATATCCTTTTAATGTTGAAAAATAAATCCTTAAGATTGAAAACAATTGGAAGATGTGTTTATGAAATCTTTGAGACTTCTTCCTCTCTCACTATTCCATTTAGCAATGATAAAAGTAATAAAACTGCACTTTGCTATTTCTCCTGGCTAATGGCACTATGAAAAGCAGTAATATGTTGATCACTTTTATTATGCTATTATAAGCATATGTTGATATATTAATAAATAGTTTTGATGAAATTATTGCAGCTGTAGATTTTAAAATAATGTTTTATAATTTTTTCTTATTGCCATGCTAGTCTCATTTTGTGTCAGCACTTACAGTTCTTTTTGTTAACTCAAAATCATTGTCATCAATCAAAATTGAAGACACGCCAGTGGATGATCCTTCTTTGAGCATTCTTGTGGCCAATAATAGTGGTACTCTAAGATGCCTAAAAATGAGTAGCTGTCCTCATGTTTCATCTAACGGTAGGTTTTATTTTTAAGCTCATATGATGTTTTATTATAGTAATAGTAGTAATACAATTTCCTGTTGAACATTACATGCTTATGAGATATAATTCATCAATCTTTCTTTCAAAAGAACTCAGTGTATTGATGTAAGCTAAATATAGTTTAAATTGCTTCTCCTAAGAGTATCTTACTTATATATATATTTTTTTTATTGTATGTATAATTATATATATGGGGCTTTTCGGTTGGTGCAGTGGTGAAGAATCTGCCTGCCAATGCAGGAGACGGAAGAGATACAAGTTCAATCCCTGAATGGGGAAGATCCTCTGGAGAAGGAAATGGCAATCCACTCCAGAATTCTTGTCTGGAAATTTCCATGGACCGAGGTGCCTGGAGGTCTACAGACCATGGGGTTGCAAAAGAGTCAGACAGGACTAAGTACACATATTCACATAATTATTTATATTATATATATATATATGCACACATACACACATACAAATACAGATTTGCATGCAAATTTTATATATATATATATATCAGCATCCATCTCAGAAATCATTAGATGTCTATTCTAGGAAATAATGAATAACTGATACAAATTTAAATTCACAAAATGTTGTGTTAGTATCCATACTCTTTGTGTTTAAAGATTTGTCCCCATTTCCTGCAGGAATCCTTTGTGTAGCTGACCATTGTCAAGGTCTTAGAGAACTGGCATTGAATTATTACATGCTAAGTGACAAACTTCTCCTGGCACTTTCAAACGAGACTCATGTTAACCTTGAGCATCTTCGAATAGATGTTGTGAGTGAAAATGCTGGACAAATTGAATTTCATTCTATTAAAAGACAAAGCTGGGATGCACTTATTAAACACTCCCCTGGAGTGAATGTTGTTATGTACTTCTTTTTATATGAAGAGGAAATGGAGACGTTCTTCAAAGAAGAAACCCCTGTTACTCATCTTTATTTTGGTCGGTCAGTAAGCAAAGAGATTCTAGGACGGCTAGGTCTTAACTGTCCCCGACTAACAGAGTTAGTTGTATGTGCTAATGGTATTCAGGTCATTGATACTGAACTTATTTGTATTGCTGAACACTGTAAAAACTTGACAGCCTTGGGCCTCAGTGAATGTGAAGTTAGCTGCAGTGCATTCATTGAGTTTGTAAGACTGTGTGGGAGAAAGCTAACCCACCTCTCTATCATGGAGGAAGTTTTGATACCTGATGATGTTTATAGCCTAGATGAAATTCACACTGAAGTCTCCAAATACCTGGGAAGAATATGGTTTCCTGATGTCATGCCTCTCTGGTAATTGACTACTGAACCAAAGATTCTTAACTTTTTTTTTTTTTAATCTATAAGATTAGCTTCTTTCTGTCTATGCAAATGTAAATTTTAAGATGCGTTGCTGAAATGTGTTAGGTGAAATCTTGTATTGTTTACAAACTACCTTAATGGATTATAGCAGAAGCATTTGAGAAACTATGAGAGATTTGAAAAGACAGAAATCATAAATAGAGCACAGACACTGTATGGTGGGTTAGATAGTTGATAGCTGCTGCTGCTGCTAAGTTGCTTTAGTCGCGGCCTACTCTGTGCGACCCCATTGACGGTAGCTCACCAGGCTCCCCCGTCCCTGGGATTCTCCAGGCAAGAACACTGGAGTGGGTTGCCATTTCCTTCTCCAATGCATGAAAGTGAAAAGTGAAAGTGAAGTCACTCAGTTGTGTCCGACTCTTCGCGACCCCATGGACTGCAGCCTACCAGGCTCCTCCGTCCTTGGGATTTCCCAGGCTAGAGTACTGGAGTGGGGTGCCTTCTCCAGATAATCAGTTTGTAGATAAGTTCCTCAGCCTTCCTTGAAGGCATATTTTGACTTGCTAAATAAATTTGTAATATTGAATTTTGGATCCCTTAAATTATGTCACTTACAATTTTATATTGTTGATTGTTTCTGTTTCATCTTGGTATTAATATACTTTACAAAATATTTAGTATTAGAAACTAAGAGTACACTCAAAGTAGAGATACAGAGGCTGGCTTAATTGAACTCTATTTTTTAGCAGTATATAAGATCATGTTATGATTCAGTAAATAACTTGTAATTTCTAGTGCATTTCGAATTCTACTTTGTTGTATTAACTTGGGAGAAAATGGGCATTAGATTAACATTAAATAATGCTAATTCATTTTATAAAGATACTGTGTAATTGGTTAAACACACTACTGAGATAAAAAGTAAATTTTTTAGAGGGTGTTTGTGAGGGAATCAGCATTTACTGGATATATTTACTATGTATCTGAAACTATGCCAGATCCTTTGCAGAAGTGGTTGTTTAATTAGTAACACAGCCAAAACACTTTCATTATTGTTTATACTTTATACTTTATAATTATACTTTAATGGCTACGATTTATTGCCTTTAAGATGAATATGTATCCTTAAAATGACCCATAAGACCCCACAGGTTCTGGCTTCTGGCTTCTCCCTGCTTCTTTGACCTTGTCTCCTCCCACAGGTGCCCTTTGCCCCTTCTGTTCTCATCCTCTTTCAGTTCCTTAAAATTGCCATGCACCCTCTAGTCAGAGCGCATTTGTACATATTCTAGGCAGATTTTAAAGTCATATGTTATTGTTAATATGCCCTGAGTGTGATAAATGTTGTCACAAAAATGTAGTGATTCCTCCCTGTCCAGCTATGGCCTCTTAAATTGACCACTTACCTTGTTCTTTCATTAAATTACTTTCTTTCAGAAAACTCAAAACATTTTCTAAATAAAGATGGATTTTATAGTCATTTAAGCTAATATCTGAAACCAAAATTTTAAGTATATGTTATAATCACCTTCAATAAAGAAAATTAAGTTACTCAGTGCTGTTACCTCCCTGTCGTTTGAACCTGTGCAGTACTTTAGACTGAACATTTTAACACTCAAACCTAAAGGAAAAGGAAATTAAGAAAACAAAACAACCTTCTGATACAGTGCACTAGAGGGCGCTATATTCTAGTGATTCTGAGGAAAGAAGTCCTTTAGTCTAAAGTTTGCATTTATGTTCAACAGATATGAGAGTGCCTGTGGGAGGCGAGGCAGAAAGCAGCATTTTTGCTCTTCTTTGGAGAAGCCGTCTGTTCTGGGTAATGAGTGTGGTTTCTAAAACAGTCACTTCAGAAGGTTGATTATTTAGAAGACTAAATGTATATGTCATTGTTCAAACATTTTAGAGCTCCTTTTAAAATTGCCTTTGAAATCTGTATGCTATTTCCTTTTTTGTGATCTCAATGGGAGCACAGGCTTTGTCTTTTGAAGAAAAATGTAATCTTTGGAAGTGACCTAAAGTTACTTGGCACTAGGGAGATGAATAAGGTAGATGATCAAACCAGACACTGCCGGTGTTGCAGTTTTCTTCTTTTTAACCAAAACTTAAAGTCTTAATTTGCTAGCCTTGTATAAGATGTTATGACACAGTAGAGAATAGTATCTAACTGGATATGAGAAAGTACTGATGGTGTTTTATAGACTCTAAACTATCTGAGAGCCGTCAGTGAGTCTTCTTCCTGGATACCCACCCGAGTACCGTTGCCTCTATAACATCTTATTCATAATGATAAATACTCGTGAAGTCACCTCCCAACCGTAAAACTACAGCATTGATAGTAACTTAAATTTTTCTATGTGGTCCTTCCCTATCCAGTCCTGAGATAACTAGTGTTTATTATTTGCTCGATTTCCTTTTTATATGTTTTTATCACATATACATGTGTTCCTAAAAATTCTGTTTTGGCTTTAGTTGTTTTGACTTTATAAAACAGTATCATGCTATATGCCCTTTTGAGCTTTTTTTAATGATTCATCTATTTTGTTATGTTTAGCTGAGGTTCATTTATTACAACTGCTGTATAATATTCCATTCTGTAATGAAACCACAGTTTGTCCATCTGACTATTGACAGGCATTTGAGTTGTTCCGGGTTTTGCTATGACAAATAGTAATATTATGAGCATTCTTGTACACAGGTGCTAGTATACCAAAGCAGCCCCTTCTCTTTAGTAAAAAAGTTAAGTTGACTACATTTCCAATAGCATAGCTACAGTAGGAGTGGAGTCATTCTACTGGAGTTTTCTACATTCCAAAGAGTTTAAGCAAAAATTCATGAAAGTTTCCAGAAGGAGGAGTTCACCTCACTCATTTCTTAGTGACCGACTAAGATCTACAGAGCCGTATTATTTCTCGTCCTTTGACTAGTCGTATGGTCTTATTTCCCTTTTATACTCGTTGTCAGCATAACCAGGAAAGAGTCATAAGGATATACAATGATGTGTAAAAATAAGTAGCTGTTACGGGCATATGGCTCGATGAGGCTGATGGACTCAGTTGCATGAGATACTTCAGGTCGGGGTAGATCTCTTTCTCTTTTTAGTATTCTTTGTAATGTAGACTTTCTGAAATCAGTGTCCCACAGTACCTTGGACTGCTATCATTGATTACCTGGAAGATCGACAACTTACATAGAGTGTGGGAATGTATGGCTGTAAAGACTGGCAAATTCTGTCTTATCCGTGTAAACCCTTCACCCTCCAACCACTTTGGGTATTTCAGCAATTGGGTATACCAATACCAAAACCTAAGGGTATTCCTGAAATTCTTTACTGCCTCAACTCAAAAGAAGCCTTGAGTTTATTCACTTGGTATTTATGAACTTTTATGTGTCTAGCATTGTACAACACTAATCTTGTGCCCTAAAAACACTTAAGGTTTTTTTTAATATTTTCAAGCAGAAAGCTAGTTTTAGAAATGTCAACATTGCTGTTGGCACCAGTTTGAATTTGTATGTTTGTTTCTCCTATTTATTTAGAACTGAGAAATCTTTTAGAAAAAACACATCCCTGATCCCATAGGTTACAGATCAGACCTGAGAAATGAACTGACCTTCAAAACATCAAAGTGGCAATGAGTTGAAATCAAAATGCTTTTTTCTCTCTTTCATTCATCATGTTTCTATTTGAGCACAAATTTGTTGAAAAGCAGGATAGGTGCCTAGGTTTTAAGAAGATGGCTGTCTTTTTAGAAGATCGGCTTGTCCTCCATCTATAGGTAGACAGTAGGATCACTCAAGTCACAGTTTTCAATATGTATGTGGGATTGTATTCCAGGGTAAACTTTTTGCAAGGGCAGCAGAGTGCCCAGTTTTTCTCCCTTCTTGATAGAACCTTTATATTTAATTGGCTTGATGTAGAACATTTTAATGCAGAAACCTGAAAGAAAAGAAGTAAAATTATTCATTATCTAGGTTTTAGTAGCCTTGAATCAGAAGTTTTCTTTAAAGAGCAGAAATGAAAAAAAAGAAAGGATGATTGATTGAACTCAATGAGCGAACAGAAGAAAATGACACAATCATATCAGAAATGAAGACTAAAATTACAAGATGCTGAAGGAAGAATAGACTCAAATCACTTTAAAAAGGCATTGACGAATAGCTGAGAAACACCAGCTAGCTGAAAACATTGACCCAGAACAATGTCAACTTCAAGACAGATTCTGATAAAACACTTTTAAAAACAAAGCAAAGTAGAAATAATAACAGGCACAAGAATACAAAGCTTTCTAAATACCAGAAGAAAAAAAGACCTGTCAGAGAAATAGAAATAATACCATTGTAATACCATAATTATAAAATAATAACAGTGCCGGGACCAAATATATGAGTTGTATCTATAAATGTTAATTCATGTATTAAAAAGATTTTCATATTGGCTTGAAAAGCAAAATGAAAGTCTGTGCTGTATACAATTAGACAGTCACTGAAAAGGTATAAAAATTCAAGGCTGGGAAAGATTTACCTTGCAAATGGAAGGAAAGGGAAAGCAAGGGTTATGATCTTGTTACCTTCAGGCCAAAAAGCATTGAAGCCAGACAAAGAATGACAATTATAATGCTAAATCCAACGAAGATAAAATAGTTAAAACTATCCAGGCACTCAATGACACAGAAATCATTATATAACACAAAAATCCTATAAAGGAGAGATTACAGGAGATACAAGGAGAAATAGAAACCCAGCAGTAGTAGAAGACTCCAACACATTTGGTGTCAGTGCAAACCGGTCAGGTGGGCAGAAAGCATAGGCAGGGCTATAGGAGCATCCTGTCCAGCACAGTAGCTGCCATCCACTGACTAGTCAACACTTGAAATGTAGCTAATTTGAATTAGATGCACTTTATAAGATACACATTGGATTTTTGAAGATAGTACCCCCTCCAAAGTTAAACATTACTAATTTCATATTGCATTTTGAAATGACAATAATTTGGAGATCTTAAAATATTAAAATTAAGTTATAGTTTCTTTTTACCTAATGTGGATGTGGGAAAATTAAGATTACATATGTGGCTTTTATTATTACTATTGGTGGACAGTACTGCTGCAGAAAATCTAAGTGAAATCCATAAGCTACATCTTATATACATAAGTTAAACAGAATATGTCCAAGGCTGCTGCTGCTGCTGCCAAGTCGCTTCAGTCGTGTCCGACTCTGCACGACCCCAGAGACGGCAGCCCACCAGGCTCCCCGTCCCTGGGATTCTCCAGGCAAGAACTCTGGAGTGGGGTGCCATTTCCTTCTCCAACGCATGAAAGCGAAAAGTGAAAGTGAAGTCGCTCAGTCATGTCCGACCCTCTGCTACCCCATGGACTGCAGGCTACCAGGCTCCTCCATCCATGGGATTTTCCAGGCAAGAGTACTGGAGTGGGGTGCCATTGCCTTCTCCAGTATAGCAGTGCAAGAAGACCTAAATAAATGGAAGATATAACATGCTCATTGATTGGAAGATCCATTACTTCTAAGACATCAATTCTTCTCAGTTTGATCTGTATAGTCAATGCAAACCCAATCCAAGACCCAGCAAGATTTTTGGTGGAGATTGACAAACTGCTTCTGTAATTTATTTGGAAATTCAGATAACCCAGGACTTGCCAAGGCAATCTGAAAAAAAGAGCAAAGTTGGAAGATTTATACTATTAAGAGATCAAGGTGTATTTTATAGCTAAGATAATTAAGACAGTGCAGTACTGCTGGAAGATTAACCAACTGACCAACGAAACACCGTAGAAAGACCATAAACAGACCCACATATATGCAGACCTTGATTTATGACAAGATACTTTTGTGCAGTGAGGAGAAAACGGTATTGGCAAGTTAATGGTATGGAGTCAGTTATCTATATGGGAGAAGAATTTGATTCTTCTCATTCCTTACAGAAAAGCCAATTCCAGATGGATTATAAATCTAAATATGAAAGGTCAAGCAATAAAGCTTGTGGACAAAAGCCTAGGGTGAATATCTTTAGGGTTTCAGGATGGGCAAATGTGTCTTAAACAGGTAATAAAAATGTGCTAACAGTAAAGGAGGATACTACTAAATTGGACTGCATTAAAAATAATAATTTTGGTTTATTAAAAAACAACATTTGAAAAGTTAAAAAAGGAGCCCAGAAGATGGGAGAAGATAGTTATAATACATATTTGGCAAAGAATTTATGTCCAAAATACACAAAAAGCTCCCACATACCTCTAAAACACTGGGCATTTTGCAAAATATGTGAAGAGGCACTTCACAAAAGACAGTATTGATGTTATCAATAAATATGAAAAATATCAATAAATATGAAATGCAGATTAAAGTTAAAGGAGATACCATTACACACTCATGAGAATGACTGAAATGAGAAAAGCAGATAACACTAAGTATTGTGTATGGAGCAACTGGAATTTTCACACACTCCTCATGGGAGTGTGAATGAATAGCACCACTTTGGGAAGCCAGGTGGCAGTATCTGCTAAGGCTGCAGATACATCTACCAAGTGACCCAGCAACTCCACTCCTCTAGCGTCTGCCAGTTGCTGAGTATATTGATTCCAGCTATGCATTCTGGACTGGGGAAGTTACTACAAGGGGGTCATGTGGATGCACTTGGTCCACTTGTAAGATGGACCCTAGCGAAAAACTGTCTTGATCACCTGACTGCATAAGCCCTGATCAGGGACCGCAGTGGCCTTTTGTGTCTTTAGGAATTAGTGTCAGCTTTAAGTGTCTTCATCTCCAGTGTGCAGTCATCCTGCTAAAAGGCTAGAGCAAGTCCCTTTGAGAACAGCTATAAAGTAAGGCTTATAGTATAAATTTTTGGCTTTTGTGACAGCCCTTCCTTAGAAAGGCTCAGCCTCCCTTTCATTCAAGAGAGCCCCTGGACTGTAAACTGACTCAAGTCTGGGAATCAGTTGATAGCGTTGGGAGAAGATTTTCAGACCCAGAATTGATCGAGGTCAGAATTTTTTGTTCATCAGACCTAGAGTGTTTCCTTTTATACAAATCAAATAAAGCTTTAGTACACTGCCCATGTATTTGGTTCTAGGTCACCGTGATTAAGCAGACAGTGCCATAGATCCTTGATTCTGATGCATCTGATGACTGTTTGACCTCTGCTCCCCACTGGGTAGCCATGCCAACCTTGACTGCTCAGTGGAGTCCTTTCAATGGCAGTGGTTTCTCTTATTTCAAGCCTAGAGAAGATAGCCTCCAGATCGCTCCTTAAAGACTTGGGCTCCTTAGCAAAATGTTTCTCATGGCCTTGGTGAGAGGAGTGTCACTAAACCCACCCCCAGCAGGCATGCAAATTTATGTTCATGAAAAGACATGTACTAGAAAGTTCATAGTAGCATTTTCCTAATTGCCTGAAACTGGATACTGCCCAAATGTCCATTTAGAGCATGATTAAATAAATAAACACACATGCATGCAATGGATACTATAGGTAAATAATGATGAATGAACCTCACAAACATGAATGAATCTTACAAACATCATGGTAATAAAAGAAGGCCCCCACTCAAAAGAGTGCATGCTGTTTAATTCTATTTAAATCATTTTCAAAAACTAGGCAAAAAAAAAAAAACCTAAAAGGTAGTACAAGGGGTCTCTGGGCTGCTGCTGTTGTACTTTTTCTTGAAATAGTGTAATCGGCAGGTTGCCCTGGTGTGCTTACTTTGTGAAAATTCATTGAGCCAGCCATTTTTGCTTTGTGCACTTTGCTGTATGTATGTTCTATTGCAATAGATTTAAAACACCAAATAAGAAGCCTAGGACCGAAGTACCAGGAGACCTGACTTTACCTAGAACATAGAGCTTTTGAAAATGTTGTTTTTGTTCAGTTGCTAAGTTGTGTCCCACTCTTTGTGACCCTTTGGACTGTAGCACACCAGGCCCTTCTGTCCTCCACTATCTCCCAGAGTTTGCTTAAATTCATGTCCATTAAATTGGTGATGCTATCTAACCATCTCATCCTCTGTCACCCTCTTCTCCTTTTGCCTTCAATCTTTCCCAGCATCAGGATCTTTTCCATTGAGTCAGCTCTTCCCTTCTGGTGGCAAAAGTATTGGAGCTTCAGCTTCAGCATCAGTCCTTCCAATAAATATTCCGAGTTGATTACCTTCAGGATTTGATCTCCTTTCAATCCAGGAGACTCTAAAGAGTTCTCCAGCACCACAGTTCAAAAGCATCAATTCTTCAGCGCTCAGCCTTCTTTATGGTCCAACTATCACATCTCTACATGACTACTGGAAAAGCCATAGCTTTGACTATATGGACCTTTGTTGGCAAAGTGGTATCTCTGCTTTTTAATACACTGTCTAGGTTTGTCTCATTTTCCTTCAAGGAACAAGTGTTTTTTTAACTTTATGGCTGCAGTCACCATCCACAGTGATTTTGGAGCCCAAGAAAATTAAAATCTGTCACTGTTTACAGCTTTTCCCCATCTCTTTGCCATGAAGTGATGGCACTGGATGCCATGATCTTAGTTTTTTGAATGTTGAGTTTTAAGCCAGTTTTTTCACTCTCCTCTTTCACTTTCATCAAGAGGCTCTTCAGTTCCTCTTCACTTTCTGCCATAAGGGTGGTGTCATCTGCATACCTGAGGTTGTTGATATTTCTCCCAGCAGTCTTGATTTCAGCTTGTGATTCATCCAGCCTGGCATTTCACATAATATACTCTGCATATAAGTTAAATTAGCAGGGTGACAATACATAGCCTTGTCATACTTCTTTCTCAATTTTGAACCAGTCAGTTGTTCCATATCCAGTTCTAACTGTTTCTTCCTGACCCACATACAGCTTTCTCAGGAGGCAGGTAAGGTGGTCTATTATTCCCATCTCTTTAAAAATTTTCCACAGTTCATTGTGAGCCACACAGTCAAAGACTTTAGCCTAGTCAATAAAACAGATGTTTTTCTGAAACTCACTTTCTTGCTCCATGATACAACAAATGTTTGCAATTTGATCCCTGGTTCCTCTGCCTCTTCAAAACCCAGCTTGTACACCTGAAAGTTCTTGGTTCATGTATTGCTGAAGCCTAGCTTGAAGGATTTTAAGCATAACCTTGCTAGCATGTGAAATGAGTGCAACTGTACAGCAGTGTAAACGATCTTTGGCATTGTCCTTCTTTGGGACTGGAACGAACGCTGATCTTTTCCAGTCCTGTGGCCACTGTTGAGTTTTCTAAATTTGCTGACATGTTGAGTGCAGCACTTTAACAGCATCATCTTTTAGGATTTTAAATAGCTCAGCTGGAAGTCTGTCACCTCCACTAGCTTTGTTTTTAGTAATGCTTCGTAAAGCCCACTTGACTTCATACTCCAAGATGTCTGCCTCTAGGTGAGTGACCATATCATCGTGATTATCTGGGTCATCAAGACCTTTCTTGTTTAGTTCTTCTGTGTATTCTTGCCACCTCTTCTTAATCTCTTCTGGTTTTGCTTACTGTTTCTGTCTTTTATCACGCCCCATTCTTGCATGAAATGTTCCCTTGATATCTCCTTTTTTTTTGAAGAGATCTTTAGTCTTACCCATTTTATTTTTCCTCTATTTCTCTATTTTCCTCTATTTCCTGGCATTATTCATTTAAGAAGGCCTTCTTATCCTTTCTATTCTCTGAACTGTGAACTCAGTTGAGATTATCTTTGTCTTTCTCCTTTGCTTTTCACTTCTCTTCTCAGCTATTTGTAAGGCCTCCTTAGACAACCACTTTGCCTTCTTGCATTTCTGTTTGTTTGGGATTGTTTTTGTCACTGCCTCCTATATAGTGTTATAAACCTCAGTCCATAGTTCTTCAGGCATTCTGTCTCCAGATCTCATCCCTTGAATCTATTTGTCACTTCCACTGTATAATCATCAGGGATTTGCTTTAGATCATATCTGAATGGCCTACTGGTTTTCCCTACTTGCTTCAATTTAAGCCTGAATTTTGCAATAAGGAGTTCATAATCTGAGCCACAGTCAGCTCCAGGTCTCGTTTTTGCTGATGGTATAGCACTTCTTCATCTTTGGCTGCAAAGAACGTAATCAGATTTTCGTATTGACTACCTAGTAATGTCCATGTGTAGAGCTGTCTCTTGAGTTGTTGGAAAAGGGAATTTGCTATGACCAGTGCATTCTCTTGACAATATTCTGTTAGCCTTTGCTCTGCTTCATTTTGTACTCCAAGGCCAAACTTGCCTGTTATTCCAGGTATCTCTTGACTTCCTACTTTTGCATTCCAGTGCTCTGTGATGAAAAGGACATCTTTTTTTTGGTGTTAGTTCTAGAAGGTCTTGTCAGTCTTCATAGAACTGATGAACTTCACCTTCTTCAGCATCAGTGGTTGGGGCATAGACTTGGATTAGTGTGATGTTGAATGGTTTGTCTTGGAAATCAACTGAGACCATTCTGTTGTTTTTGAGATTACACCCAAGTACTGCATTTCAGACTCTTTCTGACTATGAGGGCTACTCCATTTCTTCTAAGTGGTTCTTGCCCACAGTAATAGGTATAATGGTCATCTGAATTAAATCTGACCATTCCCGTCACTGATTCCTAAAATGTTTATGTTCAATCTTGCCATCTCCTGCTTGACCACATCCAATTTACCTTGATTCACGGACCTAATGTTCCAGGTTCCTATGCAATATTGTTCTTTACAGCTTTGGACTTTACTTTGACCACTAGACACATGTACAGCTGAACATTTGAAAACAGTTCACATAAACTCTTGCAGAAATGCCAACATTTTCCAGTTGTGGAACTGGTAAATGAAAGCATCCATTCATTATAGCTAATATTGCTGAAAGTGATTTTGCTTGGAGAATATTAAGCAAAGCCATGTGGACCTCAGGAGGAAAGTGCCCCAGTCAGGTATAGAGCTAGGTGGGGAGTGTATGTATAAAAAAGATGACTGTAGGGAAAGTGGTGAAACATCTTGGAAAATGTGTGGGCTGTTTTAGTACAGTACCCTTGTCCTTTAGTTCCTAGGTTTTGTTCCTTTGAAAGAAGAATGCAACTTCTCTGTATAGAATACACATGAAATAAGCATCAGAGATCTCCACTATATGCCCCAGGTACATACACCACTTCTTACCTCCTCCAGAGATCCGAACACCATTATTGATGGCATTTTTGTTTTTATAAGGTTTCTCCTGGCCCATGATCTTTCCGGTGAAAGGTGCGTAAACAGCAGAGCCATCTGAGCACAAGACATCTACACCCTGGTGAAGCTTCTGATTTCTAGGATATAAATAAGAATGAACAGACTGAAGAACTGCCCTGGGAATTTTATTGCCCAGGAACAGGGGTTAACCCACTGTTCCCAGTCCAGGGTATCAAAAATGTTGGGATGTCCCAGGTTTCCTCACTCTGTTTAGTCAGTTTTCACCTCCCTCTCCGCAGGTATTCATAATCATGTTGTAAAGGTTAAAGCATGTAAGATAGTATTTGGTACACAAGAAGTGTTTAAAAAAAATGTTAGCCATTATTAATATATGGCATCTGGGGGAGATGAGGCAATCAATGTAAGTAAATGTTATAGATACCTGAATCTTTACATCTGTAAGACCACCTAGAAAAGAGTTGACTTTTTATGGGAACCTATTTTATAAGAAGAATCATAGTCTTTTTTTTCTCTCAGTGATCCATACGCATCATTTATTGTGTATGACATTTTAATATGGTGACTGATAGCTCCTGCATTTATTAAACTCTGTGGGGCACAAATGGAAAACGATCCCAGGTTGTAAGGTTTCCTGAGGTTGTCTCTAACAGTCCTCACTCTTCCTGCTCTTACCAGGCTCTTCTCCTTCTAATAGGCCTCCTGAAAGTCAGATTCACCAGGATTGTTAGCATTATGTGTATAGCAACATAGAGCAGGTTCCACGTGAGGAGCCAGTAAGTTATTGAATGAGTCAAGTGCACAAACTGTAGGGTTTATGGACTGATTGAGCCTGAGTTTTGGCAATTCAGGGGCCATTTCCCCCTGTGTCCCATTTCTCAGCCCTATTCCATGTATGTGAGGTTGCTTTGTGAATAGTATCTGTGTGAGTGAGAGTTCTGTGATTAGAGTGGTGATTGGTAATGCAGTTGGTGCGTGTGCTATACACACTCAGTCGTGTCTGACTCATTGTGACCCCATTGACTGTAGCCCACCAGGCTCCCCTGTCCATGGGATTTTCCAGGCAAGAGTACTGGAGTGGGTTGCCATTTCCCTCTCCAAATGCAGTTGGACATGTTGCTATTTCATCAGAAAGTGGCACTCCCTAAGTAGTACTGGGAATTGTTGAACATTCATAGTATGTCCCTCACTGTCTGGAAGAGATTACCTGCTTAGGGCCAGCCTTTGGTATTTACCTCCCAAAGCCTGGGTCAGTAACACCACAGTCTGCTGGCAACAAGAGCTAAAAGCCTGAATCCTAGTTCCCCAGCCTTCAACCACCTTCACTGTGTTTGGCAGGTCCCTCAGCCGTTTGGTGCCCCAGTTCAAGTTCCTCTTCTATAAAATGGGATGGTAAAGTTTGGTTTTCACTTTGGAAAAGCCAGGTGAGATGAGTCAACATATGAAAACATTGAGAGAGAAAACATAGCTCTCCTCTCTGTGGTCCTTATTCAGTGCTCTGTTCTCAATTCAGAGCCCACATCTGAAGCCCTGTTCTTGGAAGTTGCTCCAGACATGGTAATGCAACTGGTTTTGCCTCTGAATTTTCCTGCCGTCAGAAGGGAAAGGATGGTGAGCACTTGTGGAAACTTACAGCGAGGACACTGAGCAAAGAGGTTGAGCTGAAAGAGTGTGTGTGTGAAACCCCATTACCTCTGAGCCGTGTACTGGCCACAGCCATGGCCATCACATGTCCTGATCTCATTGGAAGACTTGCCAGCACATATAATAGCCCATGGTCCAGCCAGTGCTGAAAAGGAAAAACATGAGAAGCAGGTTTCCTGACCACGTATTCCCAATATCCATTACCCTCATGTCTCCCAGCAGATTCAAAAATTCTTTTCATTATACTTTTTCTCTGATTTTTTCTGTAGTTTATGGGGTGGCCTGCCTTTAACTCCTGATTCAGCTGTAAAATGGCCCTTTTTTCCCTGGCCGTGGAAGTTTGTTTTCTGACGTGTAGAGTATTTGTAAGTTTATTTACAAGCACTCACCTTTATTGTTATTATTTGTTTTATATTATCCGCCGAACAATGTTGTAGATGGTGCTTTAAAATTTTTCTTTGCTTATGACTTGGCGTGGGGCCCTCTATGTTTAGGTTAAACAAAATAATTGAACAACATGGCTCAAAGAAATGATTCTAGAGTAACTTTGAAATGTTCTTTATTTTTAGTCTTGATCCAAGATGTTTGAATTGAAGGAAAAACAAACTATGAGTTAGCAAAGTGTATTTAACACTAAATGGATCTCTTTCATATCCACTGACATAGAAGAGGAGATTCTTAGAAATAAGAACATGTCAAACTAATTTAGCCTAGAGCAGAGTGTGAAGAGAAGGTGAGGAAGTGAGTAATAACAATTACTTGAAAAATTGAGAAGCCATAAAACATGGAGGGAGGGGGCTGGCTGTCTTCATGTATTTTGTGCAAACTTTCCGTGCAACTTCTCGTTATTAGAGTAAGCACTTGATAAATATTCCTTTAAATTGTTTCCTGGATTTCTAATTATTTATATTCACAGAGAGTTGCATTAAGAAACTCATCGTTTTACTTCAAAGCAAACTAACAAAAATGGAAGCAAAAGCAGGAATCTGCTAATTTGGTTGTTGGTTATATTTAAAGGTATTTTGCTATTCATTAATATATGTGTTATGAAAAGAAGCTACAGAATATGACCATTAAGCATATTCTTGAATATACCTCTAAAAGGTATATTATGCCTTTGGACCAAGCTTCAAGTCACTTTGGCCCTAATATTTATCCTTCAGAATTGAGGCATATATTAGTTTATTAGTGTATTCATTTGCTCTTTTGCTATGACAGGGGAGTGTTCCCCTTGTCCTGCTGCTGCTGCTGCTAAGTCACTTCAGTCGTGTCCAACTCTGTGCGACCCCATAGACGGCAGCCCACCAGGCTCCCCATCCCTGGGATTCTCCAGGCAAGAACACTGGAGTGGGTTGCCATTTCCTTCTCCGATGCATGAAAGTGAAAAGTGAAAGTGAAGTCGCCCAGTCGTGTCCGACTCTTCGCGACCCCGTGGACTGCAGCCCATCAGGCTTCTCCATCCATGGGATTTTCCAGGCAAGAGTACTGGAGTGGGTGCCATCGCCTTCTCCGTCCCCTTATCCTAATCCATACCAATTTTTGTGTCAGGGGTTTTCTAAATCAGATTCTCATACAAACTTTATTTTCTAATTTTGTTCCAATTAATTCCAAACTAAGATTGTTTTTTCTTTTCTGCTTCTCTCATTAAAGAAATAGAACATTCAGGTGGAAGTCATTGATAACCACTCTTGACCTTGTGTATTCTTCCTTTTCTGCTTTAAAAAAAAATTTTTTTTTTATTGTGGTAAAAGTCACATAACATAAAACAGACTGTGTTAACCATATCTAACTGTGCATTTCAGTGGCACGAAGTACATTCATATTGTTGTGCAACTCTTCATCATCCAACTTCCAACTTGTTCACCTTCCTAAATGGAAACTCTGTCCCCAGTAAACAACAATTCCCCACTCCCCTCACTGCCCCCCACCCCCGACAGCATCCGCCAGTATGCCTTCTATGAAGTTGACTGTTCTAGTTACCTCGTATAAGCAGAATCAAATGATGCATGTCAGCACCTAGTGTTTATTGGAATGCGTTTCTAAAGTTAACAGTGTGTGTCCTACACACAGACAAAGCTGCTTTTCCCCTGTGCAGTACGGTAGGTTCTCATTCGATTTCTGTCTTATACATGGTAGTAGATATATGTCATTCTCAATCTCCCAATTCATCCCACCCTGCCATTACCCTCTTGGTGTCCGTATGTTCGTTCTCTGCGTTGGTGTCTCTGTTTAAGCTTTGCTTCCTATTCCACTGTTAATAACCAAATATACAAGTTTCTGTTGTGGTTGTAATGTTAATGACTTTCGAATCTATCCTTGGAATCAATTTTTAAAAGTCAGCCAGGATTCTAAGACAGTAATTTTGACTTACCAGGTGAAATCAGAGCAGCCAGAAGGAGGGTTCCTGTGGAAAACATTTGTCTTTGTCTCTCTAGAATGCTTCTTCCTCTGACCCTTAGGCTTGCCCCCACACACTCTGTGAAGAATATTCCAGTCTGAATTAGTATTATCTAGCTATTTAACCTTAGAATTCTGCATCTCTCATATCTTCAATTTGGTACAAGACCCAAAAATTTACGAGAATGGAAGGAGTCAGATTTTAATACTCTGTGGACAGCTATGTAGGACCTACGTAAAAGCTTTTCATCTGAAAAAGCTAACTTTATTGGAAATGCTGACTAAATATTAACAGAAGTGATAAGGCTGGGTGAAGAGTGGCTTTTCTCTGGGCTGTGACTGGTGGGAGGATATCCACATGAAGAAATGAATATTTAATATTGTCTGCTAGTAGATCTGTCTTTCATTCCCTGGATAGGGTATGTTTCAGAAAAGAAGATTAATAATGTATGACCTTCTATAGTATATTTTTTAGTATTTCCCTTGGGTTTTTTTGGAGGATCAGTTAATTTTATCTGTGTAATGTTTGCAAATACTTTTATAATTTTGAGAAAATTATCTTTCTTTAAATATGTGACTTTAGATGTTTGCTTGTTTGTAATAATGAAAAATTAACATCCACAGTACCCATAAGTAGAGAAAAGGATGAATGATATACGATGGAGTATAATAGCAGTTGGAATATATATTGTCATTCCAATTTTCCAGAAGAGAAAACAAAGGCACAGTTTGATTAGGTGAATTCACTCAAGATCACATGGGGAGGACGTAACAGATTTGGGATTCAAACCTATGGGGAAGAGGGGAAGTTTTGCTGTGTTCGAATCATCTAAAGAGATTCTCTCTTAGGCATTGGTCATTTATCCACAGCAGTGGTTCTCACCAGGAATAATTTTGTCCCCCAGGAAACACTTGGCAGTGTCTAGAAATGTTTTTGGTCGTCACTGCTACACAGACGCTGTTGGAACATAGTGGGCAGAGGCCAGGGCTACTGCTAAACATCATACCGGACATAGAACATACCCCAGGGCAAAGAATTATCTGGCCCTAAACGTTCATCATTCCAAAGTTGTGAATCCCTGATAGGAAGTATGCTGTGCTGTGCTAAGTCACTGCAGTCATGTCCGACTCTGCGCCCTATGGATGTAGCCCACCAAGCTCCTCTGTCTATGGGGTTCTCCAGGCAAGAATATTGGAGTGGGCTGACCCAGGGATGGAACCTGCGTCTCTTGTGTCTCCTACATCGGCAGGTTGTTTACATTTAGTGCCACCAGGGAAGCCCAATCTAAAGTATACCTAACAATTTCTTTGTAACTAGAATGGAGAACATGTTGAATTAAATTTGTCTAGGTGTTAACTGACAATTTTAAAAACATCATGATGGGAATCAGCATGTTAAATTACTTAAACCATATTCCTAAATTTACATCAAAAAATTACCAGCTTCCAATAATTATAATGTTAATTACTGAGTACAATAATTAAACTCATTATGTTTAAGGAAATAATATGGGAATTAAAGCAAATGTTGTTTATAAGCCGGCTAACTGAAGATTTGTTCTGAACAGAGCTGGCAAGTGTCCATTCTGCAATGGGCTCTCAGGACCAGAAGGCACAGTCATTGTTCTTTTGTATAGCCAGTGATTATAAGGTACGGTCAGATGGTTGCTACACGGTAGAAACCTTTTGATTAGTAACACTGATCTGTTAATAGACAGGTTTATCTTCTCTAAGCTATACTTCATAAAGAAATACATGTGGAATTACAAATTCTTGTTGGGCTACAATTATGGGTATTTAACTTTCGCAAGATGTAGTCAGCTACCAGCACTGTAAGTTGCTTTCACATTTCTCTCCTACTCACCCCCAGCCCCCTGACACCACCCCCTCCCCCACCAACTGTGCCCCGACCTGTACCTCATGCCTTGATCTTTTTATTTTTTTTCTTAACATTTCACTAAAGGTAGAGAAACCCGAGATGAGGAGAAATTCAAAACTCACTATAATTCAAATTTGAGGGCAGTGGTGATAAAACTATTCTTTTCCTATATTGATATGAACTAAGTTAGTTTCAGCACATTAGTCTCATCTCTTATTAGAAAAGCTTGAGATAAAGTCATGTAAGTGTGTTGTCGCTCAGTCGTGTCCGACACTTTGTGACCCTGTGGACTGTAGCCTGCCAGCCTCTCACCCAGTTGCAAGGCTCGATTGTCTCCTATCCTGTCTCTGCTTCTCTATAACTCTACCTTCTGCTTCTGATGAGGTAGGTGGTGAACATGTGCTGAAATAGCAAAGTGATAATGCTGGCCAAATGGCAGGAGGTTATGAACAAATTGATTCTGATATGTTAATAGTTTGTGTTCATCTTGGTCTGTTGGGCTGCTATACAGACCACCAGAGATGGGATGGCTCATAAACAACAGAAATTTATCTCTTACGGTTCTAGAGTCTGAAAGTCCAAGATCATGGTGCTAGTATGGTCGGTTAGCATATAAAAACCTACTTATCATCCTTGATTGAGGTAAATTTCCCTTAATCCAGAGTCTGACCGTTAGTCTTTTTGTTGTCTAAGACTTTGACTCAGGGAGAATGATTCGAGTTCATCAGATTATAGGAAGCTAAACACAGAGATCGATAGATGATAGCTAGCTAGCTATCTTGATAGATGATTTTCAACAGAGATGACTCCTCTCTAATGGGAGGATGTGCTCTCTTGGTGTTAAGGTGCTCACCTCGGGAAAGTGGCTTGATGAATGTGGAATGAGAACAGAAAAGATACAATTTTAAGTGGTTTTCCAACCAACCGTACCATCTAGTCAGAAATCTTTCCTTTTCCATGATAAAATGGACTAGAAAATGTATCCTCTTTGAGTGACACCAAATGGGTTTATAAACATCTTGCTCCTTGATTTCCTTCCTGGCTTCCCAGACCCATGTTTTTCAACCAGGATTACTTGCAGGGGGGCCAGATAACACAAAAAGCCAGAGGATAAGCATGGTGACATAGGTTGTCAATATTTCTTTTGGATTTGGAAATGGGGCAAAAGGAAGAGGAATAAAACAACATACTTTTTTCTATTTACATCATTCCTTTTACATTTATTAAGTGTAATTCTGTGTGATACACAGAATAACTCCCTCCCTCAACTTTACATACTAAACCCTAGACCCCATGAATTATGATGTTACATTGAAAGGAAGAAACAAGAGTGCAGATGAAATTGTAGTTGCTAATCACCTGACAACTATAGTTTTGTGTATATCTATATACATAGATATATCATGCATGTTTTATGTCTGCTGACATAGCTTGATCTTTTTTTAAATTGAGACTTCACATATCATAAAATTTACCCTTTTAAAATGCATAATTCAGTGGTTTTTTAGTGTATTCACAAAATCATATACTCACGCCTCTATCTAATTCTAGAGCATTTTCATCACCCCCAAACAAAAAACCTGACACATGAGCAGTGACTCCTCATTTCCTACTTTCCCCAGCCCCTAGCAACTATTAGTCTACTTTTTCACTCTCTGAACCTGCTTGTTTTGGGTATTTTATATGAATGAAATCAGAGAATATGTGATTTTTTCATGTCTGGCTTCTTTCACTTAGCAGAATGTTTTCAAGGTTCATTCACATTTTACCATGTGTGAGTACTTTATTTCTTTTTTATGACTAGATGATATTCCATTGAATGAACAGACCATGTTTTGTTTCTCCATTCATCAGTTGATGAGCAGTTGGATTATCTTCATTTTGGACTATTACAAATAACACTACTATGAACATTCATGTACAAGTTTTATCTGGACATATGTTTTCAGTTCTCTTGGGCATATACCTAAGAGTGGGATTGCTGGGTCATATGATATCTCTGTATTTAGCTTTTTGAGGAACTATTAAATGGTTTTCCAAAGTGGCTACATCAGTTTACATTCCTACCAGCACTAAGAGTTGCAATTTCTCTGCATCCTTACCAACACCTGTTATTATCTGTCTTTTTAATTATAGCTATCCTAGTGGATATAAAGTAGTATATAGTTGTGGTTTTGACTTGAATTTCTCACGTAACTAATGAAGCTGAACATCTTTTCACGTGCTTTTTGCCCTTTTGTCTATTTCCTTTGTCTTTTAAATGTCTATTTAAATCCTTTGCCCAGTTTTTAATTGGATTATTTATCTTTCTATTGTTGAGTTGTAAGAGTTCTTTATATACTCTGGACACAAAATCTTTGTTAGACAGATGATTTGCAAATACTCTTTTCCCATATGTGGGTTGTCTTTTCATTTTCTTGACAGTGTCCTTTGAATCATAGAAGTTTTTAGTTTTAATGAGGTTAAATATATCTTCCTCCTGCTTTGGCTACTCATGCTTTAGATGTCATATATAAGAAATGGTTATCCAAAGCATGAAGATTTATGCCTATGTTTTATTCTAATAATGTTATAATTTTATCTCTTGCATTTAGGTTTTTGATCCATTTCAAGTTAACTTTTTTGTATGGGATGAAGTAGAGGGTTCAAATTTATATTTTTTTGTATGTAGGTGGCCAGTTCTTTCAACATTATTTATTAAAAAGACTGTTGTTTCCCCCATTTAATTTTCTTGGAACCCTTGCCCAAATGAATTTGGCTGTTCTGGACTCTCAGTTCTATTTCACTGATCTATATATATATCCTGACTCATTGGAAAAGACTCTGATGCTGGGAGGGATTGGGGGCAGGAGGAGAAGGGGACGACAGAGGATGAGATGGCTGGATGGCATCACTGACTCGATGGACGTGAGTCTGAGTGAACTCCAGGAGTTGGTGATGGACAGGGAGGCCTGGCGTGCTGCGATTCATGGGGTCGCAAAGAGTCGGACACAACTGAGCAACTGATCTGATCTGATGGAAGTACCACACAGATTTGATTTTTAGCTTTATCATAAATATTGAAATCTGGAAGTATGAGTCTTCCAGCTTTTTCTGCTTTTTCAAAATTGTTTTGGTTATTCTGGATCCTTTGCATTTCAGTGTTAATTGTAGAATCATCTTGTCAGTTTCTGAACAAAATTGAAAGGTAGATGAAATTTATAGAGATTGAGTTGAATCTGTAGATCAATTGGGGGAATATTGCCATTTTAACATTATAAAGTCTTACAACCTTTGAACATGGCGGGGGGGTGGCGGTGTCTTTCCATTTATTTAGGTTCTCTTTAATTTCTTTCAAGAAGTTTTGCAGTTCCAGGGTATATATCTTGCACTTCTTTAGTAAAGTGTATTACTAAGTGTTTTATTCCTTTTGATGCCATTATAAATGAAATTGTTTTTTAATTTATTTTTTAATTGGAGAACAATGCAAATCAGCCATAATTATACATATATCACCTCCTTCTTGAGCCTTCCTCCCCTCACCCCATCCCACCCCTTTAAATCATCAGAGTGTCTGGCTGTGCTCCATGCATTATATTGCAACTTCTAACCACCTATGTATATCAGAGAAGGCAATGGCACCCCACTCCAGTCCTCTTGCCTGGAAAATCCCATGGATGGAGGAGCCTGGTAGGCTGCAGTCTATGGGGTTGCTAAGAGTCGGACACGACTGAGCGACTTCACTTTCACTTTTCACTCTCATGCATTGGAGAAGGAAATGGCAACCCACTCCAGTGTTCTTGCCTGGAGAATCCCAGGGATGGGGAGCCTGGTGGGCTGCCGTCTCTGGGGTCGCACAGAGTGGGACACGACTGAAGCGACTTGGCAGCAGCAGCAGCAGCAGTGTGTATATGTCAGTGCTACTTTCTCCATTCGTCCCACACTGTCCTTCCCCCACTGTGTCCACAGTCTGTTGTCTTTATCTGCATCTCTATTCCTTCCCTGAAAATAAGTTCATCAATACCATTTCCATTCCTAATATATAGAAACACAACTGCTTTTTGTATATATGTCTTGTATCCTGTGAGCTTGCCAAATTAGTTTCTTAGCTGTTACAGATTTTTTTTATGAATTCCTTAGAATTGTCTATATACAAGTTCATTTAATCTGAAAACAGTCTTTTTTTATCTGTCTGTTTACTGCCTTCTTTTGTGGTCAATCAGTATTTTCTATTGTACTTTATAATTTCCTTGTCATTTCTTGGTGCAGTGGGAACTCTTAGTTGTGGCGTGTGGGTTCTAGTTGCCTGACCAGGGGGTTCTGGTTCCCTGCTTGGGGAACATAGAGTCCTAGCTGCTGGAACACCAGGGAAATCCCATCCTTGTCATTTCTTTTGCTGTATACTTTTGATTTATTTCCTTAGTGCTTGCCCTGGTGATTATAAATTACCTCACAATGATCTAGTTCAGATTAATACCGAATTAACTACAGTAGTATACAGAAACTTTGTCCCTGTATGGCTCCACTCTTTCCCTCTTCCTTTGTGCTTTGTCATATAACTTATACCTTTATACATTGTATGCTAATCAGTATACAGATTTATATTTGCTGCTTTATTTACTTTTGTAGTTTTGTCAGTACACTCTGTTTTTTCCAGAGATTCAAGTTACTGTCTGGTGTCCTTTGATTTCAGCTTGAAGGAGTTCCATAACATTTCCCTCGAGCAGATCTGCTAGTAACAAATTCTCTCAGTTTTTACCTAGGAAAGTCTAAACTTATCCTTCACTTTTTTTATCCTTCATTTTTTAAAGGATCAATCAGTTCAGTCGCTCAGTCGTGTCTAACTCTTTGTGACCCCATGGACTGCAGCACACCAGTCCTCCCTGTCCATCACCAATTCACAGAGCCTACTCAAACTCATGTCCATTGCGTCAATGATGCCATCCAACCATCTCATCCTCTGTCGTCCCCTTCTCCTCCTGCCTTCAATCTTTCCCAGCATCAGGGTCTTTTCCAATGAGTCAGTTCTTCGCATCAGGTGGCCAAAGTATTGGAGTTTCAGCTTCAGCATCAGTCCTTCCAATGAACATTCAGGACTGATTTCCTTTAGGATGGGTTGATTGGATCTCCTTGCAGTTCAAGTGACTCTCAAGAGTCTTCTCCAATACCACAGTTCAAAAGCATCAATTCTTTGGCACTCAGCTTTCTTTAGAAGACTGGATGTGAGAGTCCAGCTCTCACATCCATACATGCCTACTGGAAAAACCATAGCTTTGACTAGACGGACCTTTGTTGGTAAAGTAATGTCTCTACTTTTTAATATGCTTTCTAGGTTGGTCATAGCTTTTCTTCCAAGGAACAAGCATCTTTTAATTCCATGGCTGCAGTCACCATCTGCAGTGATTTTGGAGCCCCCTGAAATAAAGTCTCTTACTGTTTCCATTATTTTCCCATCTATTTGCCATGAAGTGATGGGACCAAATGCCATGATCTTAGTTTTCTGAATGTTGAATTTTAAGCCAACTTTTTCACTTGCTCTTTCACTTTAATCAAGAGGCTCTTTAAAGGATAATTTTGCCAAATACAGAATTCTTGGTTGACAAGTTTCTTTTAGTACTTTTGATATGTTTCTTCTGTATCATACCACTGCCTCTGGCCACCATGATTTCTGATGATAAATCAACTGTTAGCCTCTCTAAGAATTCCTTGTTTGTGAAGAATTCCTTCTCTCCTCTTGCTTTCAAGAATCTATTTTTGGCTTTGTTTTTTGAAAGTTTGATTATGATGTGTCCAATCTTTGCGTTTTTGAGTTTATCTTATCTGAATTTTGTTTATCTTCTTGGGTGTGTGGGTTAATGTTTTTCATCCAATTTGATAAACTTTCAGTTATTATTTCTTTAAATATTCTTTCTCCCCCTTTCTATCTCTCCCCTGTCCTCCTGGGACTTCCGTTGTGCATACGCTGGTGTTCTTGGGGGTTCCCCACGGTTCTCTAAACTTCTAAGTTCATTTTTCTTCACTCCTTTTTCTTCCTGTTTCTTGGACTGGATCATCTCAATTGACCTATCTTCAAGTCTCTTTAATTCCTTCTTCTCCCTGCTCAAATCTTCTTCGAGCCCCTCTAGAGAATTTTTTAATTCCGTAATTGTGTTTTCCAACCCTAGAATTCTTATTTGGTTCTCTTACATGTAGTTTCTGTTCTTTATTGAAATTCTCTATTTGTTGAGACATTGTTCTCATACTTTACTTCTTTATACATGATTTCCCTTAGTTCTTTGATTATTTAAAGTAGCTGATTTATAGTCTTTGTCTGGTATGTGGAATGTCAGGTTTTCCTAAGTATCTATTGGTTGTTCTCTGTGCACAGTCCCTACATGAAGTTGTATGGCCATGACCCTGGGAAAATGCTTATACCTATGAGGAATGTAAAGGTCCTCCTTTTTTCTGTCTACTGTGTGCTAAGGGCAGAGGGTCAAAAATGAGAAGGCTGCGCCTCACAACTCTTAATTTACCATGTCTGCCTTCTCTACTCACAGCCATTAATATTTTACCCAAGATTGCTCTCAAGAGCACTTGCAAACCAACTGATTCTCTGTCTCTTGCATACCTTTGTAGCTAAAAGACAGTGGTGGTCATCTATGCAAAACAAGATCATTCTAGCCTTTGAGATTTAAATTGGACTTGAACTTTTACCAGTGAAGCTGTTCTGTATCTCACTGGATACAAATATGCAAAAAACCTATTCTTTATTTAAATCTGCTCGTTCAAATGAGAGTCTGTTGATTTTAAAATCCTGCCAGAGAGTTTTGTGTCAGAACTGACCATTTGATTTTAAGTTTCCAGAATGTACTAAGCCCAGTCAATAGATGGTCCTCACTCTATCAAATACTTACAGACCCACAGTGGGCATATTTCCTCACCCAGTTTCACCATCTGCTAGTACTTTGACCAACAGAAAGCAAACATCCCAGGGCCACCTAAGGAAACAAAGACCGAGATTACCCCAAGCAATGGTAAACAGATGCGACTGGCCCACTGAGCTTTGAACCCTGAAATTGCACCACACACAGACACAGAGTGTTGCCAGAGGTTACAACACACACATTCTTGGCGCCATTGTTCAGATTGACTCAGAACAGCTGAACATCTTAAACTGAGTAATAAATGAATTATGACAATGGAAGGAATGATGCTCTCCTGTTTGGGGACTACGTTGTCTCTCTAGCTACTGATACCTTCTAAAAAAGGAACTGCCAACATAAATAGCTCTCAAAGTTACAGCACTGCTTCACTGTTCAACAACTCTAGCTCGTGTTTAGTGAGTGGTTTGTACAAGGCACTCAGCTAAGTGCTGTGAGAATGCAAAGATGATTAGAGAGGCAGGCAAGCCAGGAAAGACTTGAGAGCATGGAGGGGTCAGCCCTGGATGTGAGAATGAGGGGGAGTGCAGGTGTAGGTGGAGGGAAACGTGTAGGGGGAGTGTTGATGGTCCTGTCATTGGCCGAGCCCATGAAGCGTTTCAGATGGCCTTGTAAATCAAGACTAATCCCACTGTTTGCTTATTTCTAATAAAAAAAGATGGAATTTAAAAATTTTATTTCATCCTAGGGAGATCTGGAATTGCTGCAGGAATACTTGTGTTGGATGCTGTGAGAGAGGACAGGGGAGTTGGGTGTTTAGATATTTGTGCAAAGACTAGATACACTTGTGTTTTCAAATTTTACTTTTAAATTGTTTTATCAGAACATGTATCAGAGACATAAAACAATTTTTTCCTGTTATTGCTAAATAGGAACTATCAAAGAAAGGAACTTGGTTGGACCTGATAGACATAAAGGACAGAGAGTGTGACCTTCAGACTAGATGACTCTACCTAAACCTTTGCCAGACAGCAGGGTAAATAGAACTTTTCAGGGAAAGTAAAACAGTCCTAGCCTGGAAAGTATCCTTTGTAATTCCAAATTCAGAGAATTTATTTCTGCTGGAGATGTTGTTTTCTGTCTGCAATTAACAAAAGGATATCCACTTTTATTAGGATTCTCCAGAGAAACAGCACTAGTAAGGGGGGAGGTGTGTACACAAAATAACAATATTTTTTTTCTATATATATATAAAATAACCCTCTGTATGCTATGGGATTCCCTGCTGGCTCAGTCGGTCAAGAATCTGCCTGCAATGCAGGAGACCAGAGTTTGATCCCTGGGTCAGGAAGGATCCCCAAGAATGTGAAATGGCAACCCACTGCAGTATTCTTGCCTAGGAAATCCCATGGACAGAGGACCCTGGCAGGCTACAGTCCATGGGGGTCACAAGAGTCAGACATGACTCAGCAGCTAAACCACCACTACCATACTATATTCTAAAAGAGAGAGTGTATGTTATTTTAAGGAATTGACTTATGTAGTAATGGAGGCTGGCAACTCCAGAATCTCCAGGACAGGTGGGCAGGATGGAGACTCAGGAATGAATTGATGCTACAGGTTGGAGTCCAGGGAAGTCTGAGGGCAGGTACCTAAGGTACCTTCTTTAGATACCTCTATCTTTTTCTCTCAAAGTCTTCCACCTGATTGACTCAGACCTTCCCACATTATAGAGTAAGTTACTTTACTCAAAGTCTGCTGTTTTAAGTGTCAATCTAAAAGATACCTTCACAGAGACATGTATATAGTCTTTTGACAAAATATCTGAGTACCATGACCTGTCCAAGTTGATATATAAGATTAACTAGCACAACATTGTAGCGCCGTTGCTTCAGGAATTAAAAAATTAACTCTGGTTTGACTTCCAAGAGTTGAACCAGGACAGAAGGAAAGCTTGGCATGCCGTGGGAGCTTTCAAGGGACTTCAGAAAATTTCATTCTGTTGGTTTAATTTATGGACACTTTATGTACTCAATTACAATCTCACTGAAAACTTTTCTTATAGTCTGTTCAATTTAAGACCTTTGATGAGGAGTTAGAGAAGAAATAAGACATAATGAAAATGATGGAGCCAGAGGGGGAAAATCCCTGATTCCCACGTCTCATTAGCATGTTTCGCATTTTGTGAGCACGCGGCACATCCTTCTGTTTTACCAGTGCCAGATCATACAGAAACAGAAGGGCTGTTAGAGCCAAGAGTGGGCGGTATGTGGAGCAAACAGAGACTCTCACAAGGGAGGGAGCGTGCATTGAGGTTAGCCTGCAGTCCCCGCATTTTCATAACAAATAGCAAGTAATACACTGCTCCAATTTATCATTTAAGAGCAAAAAAAAAAAAAAAGATTAGTTAAAAAAAGATTTTCTGCCCCATAGTTTTTGAAGCAGAAATCTGCTACATGAAACCAAAGTGAAGAAGTGAAGTGAAGTAGTTCAGTCGTGTCCGACTCTTTGCGACCCCATGGACTGTAGCCTACCAGGCTCCTCCCTCCATGGGATTCTCCAGGCAAGAGTACTGGAGTGGGTTGCCATTTCCTTCTCCAGGGGATCTTCCTGACCCAGGGATCAAACCCACGTCTCCCGCATTTCAGGCAGATGCTTTAACCTCTGAGCCACCAGGAGCAAAGAACCTAATTATAGTATAAACCTGAGGATGTAATGTGTGAAGGTGAGGGGGTGATCTGGAACATGGAAGGAGAATAAGTGGCAATAAAGAAACATTTTCAAGGGGGACAGGTTACATTGGAGCCCATGTAGAAGAGCCTCAATCTTCTGAGACGAGAGGCATAGAAAATGTGAGGGTGGCAAGGAAATGTCTGCAAGAATGAGATTGAATGTGGTTTGGACTGGTCACTGATAAATGGGAAATGAAGAAAAAGATTGCCAAGCAGCTGGGACCCAGGAGCTCAGTCTCTGTGATGCCCCAGGAGTGTCCGACTGCCCAGGACGGGGAGCAGAGGGAGGCCCCAAGATAGCTAAAGCATAGAGTTGACAACCTTGATTGGAAAGGCTGACTGTGAGATCTAGCCTGGATAGAGAGGCAAGAGAGAAGCCAGCTAGGGATTGGGAGAGGTTTGGGAAACTAAAGTCACGATGCGATGAGCCATGCCAGGACTGCTCTGAACACCCTCTTTCTCTCTGTGGAACTTCCTCCTGCCTCAGCCACCACCCTGCATCCTTGTGTGTTTCCCTTTTCTGAACGCTTGTCTTCCTTTCCCTCTACTTCAGTGCCCCTCCCATCCTTTAAGGTTGGGAGTCCTGTCTCAAGTCCTGTCAGCTCCATGAAGTTCTAGCTGTTTCTAGATTTGTCAGTAGCCCTTCTTGAGACTCCCTCCAAACTTTTCTCTGGGGCATTTAATTTATTTCAGAATTACAGTCACATACTGTATGCACTGTGTATATCTCATTTCCTTGTGAAGATGTGCAGCTTCTCAGGATATAAGAATTGAGTCACATGCTGCTTTTATTTTCCTAACATGGTTAAACACTGTTTGAACACAGATACTGTTAATGTTTCAAGTATTGTTAATTATCCAGAAAATAAATGGCATTACTACTGTCATACTTGGGGGCTTCCCTGGTGGCTCAGATGGTGAAGAATCTGCCTGCAATACAAGACACAGAGGTTCAATCCCTGGTTGGGATGATCCTCTAGAGAAGGAAATGGCAACCCACTCTTTCCCATGGACAGAGCCTGGTAGGCTATGGTCCATAGGGTCTCAAAGAGTTGGACATGACTGGGTGACTGACTGAGTAACACACACACACACATACACCATAATGCTTGAGATGACTTGGTGGATTTTGTCAGAATTTTTATATTTGAGAGTTAGTACTATGCTCTCCTGGTTACTCATAAGAAGTTCAAAGTATCTGTCAGTTGTTACTTCCAATATAATTTTTCTCTCTAAACGATTCTGATTCCAATAAAATATTCATGGGAGTTCTGATTCCAATAAAATATTCATTAATAAAATATTTATGGGATCCCAAGCATTTATTTGCACAGCCATTGAATGACAAAAATCAGAAGACCTAAGACTTTGTCCAGACATTTTATATTTCTTGGGTTAAGGATAGAGCAAGTTTGCACTTTCTTTTCATATGGCGATCAGGATCTTACAACAAATATGAAATGGTAGGTATGATAGAGAGCCATTGGTTGTTGTCCAAAAGATAACTTCTCCGTGTTGACCAAAATGGCTGCCAAAATGTCAGCTCTGTCTCTAGCTAGCTGATGGCCCTGGACAAGGCACTTTCTTTTTCTCCTGTTTTCCTAGTCAGGAGATGCACGCGTGGACTTTGGGCTTAAACAGTGTGGAGCTGTTGGAACCCCAGCAGCCAGCAAGTCTGCCTCGCTACAGTGTGGCCTTCCACTAGTGGGCGCCATGGAGCAGACTTCGGAGCCTCCACCTCTGCCCCCGACAGAAAGCCTGCATGCGATTCCCATCTGGACTGACGCACTTGGGTCTCACACAGAGCAGGATTATGAAAGTCGTTGGCGTAATTCGATTCCATCAGCTCTTCAAAAGGTCTTCCTTGGCCCTCTGGTTTTGAGTCATGCCCACTCTGGAAGCTTGCAGTTTTGCTACCACAGCCAGTTGCCATCGAAACAAGAGTTGATCCTTTGTGGAAAATGCTGATCTTTCGGTGCCTGGCTCTCTTTCTTAATAGGGCGGTTAATCTTCTTCTACATAGTGAAGGAAGCTTTCAGCTTCCCTGGGCTCCTGCACTGGTTTTCTCAGGCGAAATCTTAGAGGTGACTTAAGTTGTAGAAATTCAGAGCAAAGGCAAAGTTTAGGAATCATTCCAGACAGAAGAATGTCAGTCCAGAGAGGGTAAGTGATTAGTCCAAAGCCACACAGCCTCTCAAGGAGTGATCCAGGGATGCTCCCCAGGGATAACTGTGAAGCAGTGAGCGAGTGACGTCGCTCAGTCGTGTCCGACTGTTTGCGACCCCATGGACTGTAGCCTACCACGCTCCTCCATCCTTGGGATTTTCAGGCAAGAGTACTGAAGTGGGTTGCCATTTCCTTCGCCAGAGCATCTTCCCAACCCAGGGATTGAACCCAGGTCTTCCACATTGTAGGCAGACGCTTTACCGTCTGAGCTACCAGGGAGGTGAGAGGTAGAACCAAAAAGGGACCCCTGACCAGGTTATCTTTCATTACCTTAACTGTCTTCTCAGGCATCGTCAGTGATGTGGAAGGTATGTGAGTTGCAATTTGCTTTAGTCTGTTTTTGTGTAAATATCCTTCATTTTACCTTTATTGGTAGCTCATTAGATGCCAGGTGCGTGACTAAGTTACCATAACATAGTGTGTGTGTGACTCTTTGCAGCCCCACGGACTGTAGCCTCCTTTGTCCATGGAGATTCTCCAGGCAAGAATACTGGGGTGGGTTGCCATGCCCTCCTCCAGGGAATCTTCCCAACCCAGGGATTGAACCCAATCCCCCATTTTGCAGGTGGATTCTTTACCATCTGAGCCACCAGGTAAGCCCATGAATACTGGAGCGGGTAGCCTATCCCTTCTCCAGGCAATCTTCCCCACCTAGGAATTGAACTGAGGTCTCTGCACTGCAGGTGGATTCTTTACCAGCTGAGCTACCAGGGATAGCTCAGCTCTAACTACTGTTATACCTATAACACAATATATTTCATTTAATCCCAGGCTTACAAGGATGGGCTCTGGAGCAGGCAACCTGGGCTTAAGACCCAGCTGCACTTCTCAAGGGCCATGCGGGTTGGGGCAAGTGACATACCCTTCCTGCACCATCCTTTTGTCTGCTGAGCCTGGGGATAACTATAGGACCTTTTTCTGTTTGGTGAGATAAAGCATACTAACCACTTAGCACAGGACCTGGCCCATAGAAAGTATCCCGCCCAGAAATGGAAGCTGTCATGTTATCAGTCTTGGGCATTAGTTGTCTTCATACTGCTGCTCAACATAAGAACCATCTAACTGTTCCATCTCTTTTATAATGTGAATGAACTACTGTGTGTGTATACCTATCAGTGTGTTAACAACTGTATTGTTTTTGCTTCATCATACCAGTCATGTTTTTGTGAGATGAATATGTAAAACCAAAATGATATAATTATCCTTAAAAACTCTATTATTCAAAAACAGCTTATTTTCTCACAATGCCTTTCTTTACCCTCAAATTTTAAAAAGAGAAAAACAAAAAGAAGAAAATATTTCAGATAAAGGTCATCATCACACTGTTTTCTGGTAGCTGTTTTTTGTTTGTTTGTTTTTTTATTCTTTTAAGGATTGGCACTCTATGCCTCTTACCAAATATCCTTTTTGGCTTTGAGATTATATACTTTCTAATCTATAGCAGATAACTAATCACAGTTAACTTTTTTTCTTCATAGAAGAGAACAGCAAAGACTGATTTCCCACATCAGTTTATGTGGCGGTGTTGTCCAGAACCATGAGTAATAATAGACCCACGTGTTTACAAGTTACATAAGACTTTGCCTCCTGACAACCATCAAAGTTAACACCTCACTGCCTGAGGATTTTGCTTGAATTTTCAGTAACAGGCTCAGCATTCAAAGCAATAGCTGTTTGCAGCTTGATGCATTTTAAACCTGAAATCTGGGTTTCTAGATATAAACAGTATGAGCAGTTGGACAACAGCGTTACCATCAGGGTGAGATCACTTCCAGGAAAACACTGCAGCGTAGCAATGGGAATAACATCTGGTCTTCCAACAGTTGCGTTTGATTTAGACTTGGACATCCTACATGAAATAGAGGCTATGCTTATTAATGACTTCACTCACTTTTAATGTAGTCACTCACTTTAACTTGCAAAGCAAGACCTCCACAGCCTATTTATTCAACCTACTATGTTTAGGGTATCGATGCAAAGCTCCCTTGACTTAGTAATTGCTTGCTCGCCTGTCCCTCCCTGCTGTCCCCCTTCATACCATGCCAAAGGAACACAGACGGAGGGGATCCCACAGGGCAAATTCTGTCTTTTTTGTTCAATGGTGATAGGCTGGGGCTGGAGAAAATGTCCATTAAATAAGGTAAAATGTGAATATTTTTTATCCCTCTCTATTTCAATATCTGGATATCATTATAATTTTCCCTGTGTAACAATGAAATCTTCAAATTTTTTTCCACTAGGTACATGGCCAACCAAAATAGACTATTCCAGCCTTCTGTGGAGCTAGATGTGAAAGTAACTAAGTTCTGGCCAATGAGATATAAGTAGAAATAGTACTTGCAAATTGCAGAAAGTGTATTTAAAAGGAGGTTATGAAATCCTTCTTCTCCTTCCTGTGTTTCGAATGTGATCCTAATAGCTGGAGTTTTCAGCAGCCACCTTGGACTGAGGCAGCCTTCAAAATGGAAATATATATATAGTGGAACCGCAAAGTAGAACAAGGCTGGGTTTCTGACACCATGAGGCATCTTGATCCTAGGTGGAGAACCTCTATTGTGGAAAGTAGTACAAAAGCAGTAATATAAATAAAACTTTCAATGCAGCTCAATGACTGATAAAAAAGAAAGCTCTATATAATACTACTCGAGAGAATAAAAATGTATCCTGCAGTGTGAAGTGTGGGACATATGTCCACTGTGTCAGTTTGCTCATGTTGTTCAGTTCAGTTCAGTCCGTTCTGAAGGAGATCAGCCCTGGGTGTTCTTTGGAAGGAATGATGCTAAAGCTGAAACTCCAGTACTTTGGCCACCTCATGCGAAGAGTTGACTCATTGGAAAAGACTCTGATGCTGGGAGGGATTGGGGGCAGGAGGAGAAGGGGACGACAGAGGATGAGATGGCTGGATGGCATCACTAACTCGATGGACGTGAGTCTGAGTGAACTCTGGGAGTTGGTGATGGACAGGGAGGCCTGGCGTCCTGCGATTCATGGGCTCACAAAGAGTCGGACATGACTGAGCAACTGTTACCCATCCTGTACTTCTACCAGCTTTTTAATCTCCTTGTTCTTCCAGTTACTGAAATTGGTGTGCAATAGTTTCCACTATGACTGCACAGTTCTGTTTCTCTTCATGTTTGAAGCTTGATTTGTGCACTAATATTTTGAGGCTCTTTTATTATAGGCTACAGTTTTAGAATACTTACATTGTCCTCTGAACTAAAAGTGTTTTTAAAAGTATTCTCTTGATGTCTGGTAATGCATTTTATTTTGCAGTCCATCTTTGGAAAAGCCAAATATATGTAGTGACTTCCATATTATCTTTTTTTAATCCTTTCAGTCTTTCTGTATGCCTCTGTTTTAGATACAGCTCTTGTAAATGGTATGTATGTGGGTTTGTAGTTTTAATCAAGTCTTGTAATCTTGGTCTTTTAATTAGAGCTTGTTCAACTGTTTTAACCATCCTGAAGAAGCAGGATAGACCCCTACCCAGACTTTGGTTTGAAAGTGGAGACCAATGACAACATACATTCACATCAAGAGGATGTGAAAGATTTATTGCTTAAATAATTGAGACTGCCTGGGAAAGCAGATGAGACCTCCCACGCAAGCCTGAAATGACTTGAGAACAAGGAAAGGAGACTAGAGTTGGGAGATTGTGTTGGTCCTGGCATGTCCCCAGACGAGAGGGCTTGTGTGGCTTGAAGCTCCCACCGGCACCTTAGGAGGGAGCACCCGTATTTTCCTTCTCTGATGTAGAACAGAGGGCAAGAGGGAAGGCAGAGACTGAAGAGCTGTCAGCAAACATCCCCAAAGGGAGGCAGGCTTTTTCTACCTAAACCAATTCACTTAAGGTAAAAATTGATACATTTTGAATTAAATCTACCATCTTACTCCGTGTTTTCTATTTTCCTTGCCTATTCTATTTATTTCTCCCCATTCTGGCCTTCCTTTTGACTAATTATTTATGTATGGCATTTACCCCTCTATTAACTTGAAAGTCTTATATAATTTATAGTCATTCTTTTAATAGTTATTCATTGTAGAGATTATAATATATATCATCAAAATCCAGTCTTAACTGATATTTCTTTCTGGACATTATTGGTTTTATTTAATACTTCCACTCTGCTATTTGTATTTTAATGCTTATATCTTTTAAACATACAATGCATTATTATTATTTTGTGCCCTAGAAAGTAATTTTGATTTATTCACACATTTTCCATTTTCATTGTCTGTTTCCACATCTCCAGACTCCCATCTGGGATCATTTTCCTTATATCTGAAAGATACTTTTTAATATTTCTTTTAGTGCAAAGTAGCTGGAGAAGAACTTACCTCATTTTTTATTTGTCTGAATTTTATCGTGTCACAGTTTCTAAAGAACATTTTTTGTGGGTATAGAATTCTAGGTTAGTAGTTATGTTTTTCCGGAAAAGGCGATGGCACCCCACTCTAGTACTCTTGCCTGGAGAATCCCATGGACGGAGGAGCCTGCAGTCCATGGGGTCGCTGAGTTGGACATGGCTGAGTGACTTCACTTTTACTTTTCACTTCCATGCATTGGAGAAGGAAATACCAACCCACTCCAGTGTTCTTGCCTGGAAAATCCCATGGACAGAGCAGCCTGGAAGGCTGCAGTCCATGGGGTCGCTGAGAGTTGGACACAACTGAGCGACTTCACTTTCATTTTTCACTTCCATGCATTGGAGAAGGAAATAGCAACCCACTCCAGTGTTCTTGCCTGGAGAATCCCAGGGACGGGGGAGCCTGGTGGGCTGCCGTCTCTAGGGTCGCACAGAGTCAGACACGACTGAAGCGACTTAGCAGCAGCAGTAGCAGTTATGTTTTCCATCCTTTTGGAAGTATCATTCCAGAATCTTCTGGCTCCCAGTCTTTCTCTTTAGAAGTCAGTGTTAAGTTCAGTAGGGACTCCATTGAAGGTAACCTGTTTTTGTTTGTTTTTGTCTTTGGTTTTCAACAGGCTTATTATGATATATCTGGGTGTGGATTTTCTTTCATTCCAGTTTTGGGTTCCTAGAGCTTCTAGAATCTGTGGCTGGATATCTTTTATCAGTTTTAGAAAACTCCTAGCCATGGTTTCTTTGAATATTGTTTCTCCTCCGTCCTCTCTGTAACCCCCTTTGGAGACCACAGTTGTGCTTATGCAAGACTTGCATCTCATCGTCTATGTTCATTGTCTTTACTCTTCCTCCTATATTCTCTTCTGTATTTTTATTTATTTATTTTTGTTTATGCTTCCTTCTGAAAGTTTTTCTTTTTCTAGTCAACACCTCTCAAATTTTAATGTCTTTGAAATTACCCAGGGATTGTTTTAAAATATAGATTCTGATTAACTAGATCTGTAGTGGGGGCTAAGATTCCACATATTCAAAAAGTTCCTAGATGTTAAAAGGACCATACTTAAAAACTAAGGAAGGATGAATAAAAGTATGGGTTTTAGTCATTAGGAATGTATCATCATGCTAGTAATGAGCAGAACCCAGAGTCAAATTCAAGTCTATCTCTTTCTAGAACCTGTGTTCTTTCCATCCAGCTACATAATTTCATTAAATCCACATTAAGAAACTAATTACTAAATGGAAAAAATAGGAACATACTAATATTAACTCATTAATTGTAATTAATGTATCATATATAATAATTGGGTGTGGGTTATATGAGAACTGTGTACTACCATTGCAGCTTTTCTGAAATCTGAAACTATTCCAAGATAAAAAGTCTACAGGCATACCTTGTTTTATTGTACTTCACTTTATTATGCTTCAGAGATATTACATTTTTTTTTTTTTTTACAAATTGAAGGCTTGTGGCATTGTCAGATGATGGTTAGAATTTTTAACAATAAAGTATTTTAAAACTAAATATGTACATTGTTTTTTTAGACATAATTCTATTGCATTATTAATAGACAACAGAATAGTATAAATAGAAGTTTTATATTCAATGAGGAACCAAAAAATTTGAGTTGCTCTCTTGCTTTATTATGGTGGTCTGAAACTGAGCCTGGAGTATCTCCAAGTTATGCCTGTATTTGAAAAAAAAACACACACTCTTATGCCTGTATTTGAAAAAAAACACACACTCTTATGTCAGTGCTACTACTCTACAAATCATAGTTTAAGTAAAGCATTTTGTCAATTTTTGTCAATTTTCTCTTCAGTTATATCTAATCTACTGTTAAACCCACTCATTAAGTTATTGATTTAAGTTACTGTATGTTTCATTTCCAAAATGTACATTTGTTTCTTCTTTAAGAGAATTTTTAGTTATCTGACAAAATTCTCAAGCGTGTACATAGCAGAGTTTCCTTAAAGTTTGTGTGGTAACTCTAATGTCTAACACCTTTTCAGGTCTGTTTGTTCTCTCTATTGTTTCTCTCTCATGTTGTCTTGTCTTTGAGTGGCTCTGGTTAATTTTAATCTTGTGTTGGACATGGTGTTTGCAAAACCTTTTGTAGAAATAGAGTACTGAGATGAGGTTATAATTCCAGAGAGGAATTTTCTTTGCCTTTGCTAGATCCCTAAGCATCCCATCAAGTCAGGATGAGCTCTGAAAAGCTCAGTCCCAAGACTGTGATGCACTCCAGTCCCTGCACAAACTTACCTCCTTTTCTTTCCCTCTTGGGGTACAACTCTTCAGTGTCTCAACCCAAAGTAAGGGGAATCACTTCCATCTTATTCTAGTTGCCAGGCCCTAGATTTCCACTGCTTGATGCCCTAGTCTGTGAAAAGTCTTTTCAGACTCTAAGTGTAAGCAGTGGGTTGGATTAGTTCTACCGGAGGCCACTGAGAGGAATGTCCTTCCCTCATTTAAAATGATCTCGCTAATCCGGGGACTTCCCTGGTGGTCCAGTGGTTGAGACTCCATGCTCCCAATGCAGAGTGCTCGAGTTTGATCCCTGGTCAGGGAACTGAGACCCCTCATGCCACATAATGTGGCCAATACATAAATGAATGAAACAATCCCTCTAATTTTAGCAATACACTCCTCTCCCAATTCCTCGTAATGTATAAGTCTCTTTATTTAGCCCAAATACCAATGACTAAACAGGAGATTCAAGAAGACCATGGGTTTCATTCTACATCCATCTCCCTCCTTATCCCACAAAGGTACAAATTCACACTGAAAAATAAGCTTGGAGATGATACGAGCCTTAAAGGCAGAAGTTTAATTTAGCTGTGTGGTTCGCAAATGTTAGTGGACATCAGAATTCTTTAAAAATATATGTATTTATTCATTTGGCTGTGTTAGGCCTTAGCTGCAGCACACAGGATCTTTCATTGTGAAAGGTTGTTGTTGAATCACGCGAATACATCAGGATTCTTGGCCCCCGGAGGAGAAGAATTCAATCCGGGGCCAGAGACGAGGCTTGATCACTCAGAGCTTTTGTGTAATGAAGTTTTATTAAAGTATAAAGGAGATAGAGAAAGCTTCTGACATAGGCATCAGAAGGGGGCAGAAAGAGTACCCCCCTGCTAGTCTTTAGCTGGATGTTATATAGTCACTAGCAGTCTGTTAATGAAAGAAAGGAATGTCTTAAAATTTAGAATGGCACCAGGCCCCTCACCCATAAGATGCATTTTGGGATAATCTTGGCACCAAATGGTTTATCCTGGGCCATAAAATGATTAACTTGAATCTTGAAGAAGGGCAGACCACCATACAAATAGTTTCATTTACATAGATTAGGGGAACAATATCCATACTGGTTTGTCAATTAGGTTCTGGGCCAAGAGGCGGAACCGACTTGGAGACAGAGTTTGGGGTAAAGGCATAGTACATTAGCATAGCTTAAGACAAACATTTCCATAAGAAAAAGGCATTGGTTATCTCTAGACTCGAGAATAGCTAATAGCTAACTTCAGGCGGGTCTCATTATGGCAACACAGTATTTTAAGAGAAACCTCCCTTTAAATTTGTATAGAGAAGGAAAAAATATTGCTAGTTTGTTTCCTCCTGCCGCTTAAGAGAGATAAAAATGTCTGACACTTGCAGGCTATTTCCTCTATTTGGAGACCCCTGGCCTTCCTGCCTGTTACCCTCTCAATTGCAGCACGTGGGGTTAGTTCTCTGACCAGGGATCAAACCTGTGCTGCCTGCATTGCAAGGCGGATTCTTAACCACTGGACTATCAAGGAAGTTCCTAGAATTCTCAATAAGATTATTGCTGTACATATGTCTATGTCCTACCCCCCAAGGGTTCTGAGCCACAGTGCTTCGCTTCCCACACACTCTGTGGAGCTTTTAATGCAGATGGTCCCTGCATGTGGACAGCAGTGGGCAGAATTCGGAAATACTGAGGAGGGAATGCAGGCAGCAGAACGACAGTAACGTTTGTCTTTCCTGGGCTGTGCTCACTTACAGTCTCTGTCACAGGCCAGCAGCGGGTACCTGGATGGTTATGGACAGGCCTGTCGACCTCTCTGATGAGCTCAATGCAGAATCCAGAATGGTCCGTTCCCAGCCAGGGTTTCCAAAGAGACCGAAGGGCAGACATATCCATTTGACACAGCTCGGGTGTGCAGAGAAGCTGGGAGCTGAGCACAGGCCCTCTGCGTGTGGCACCATGAGACGGCAAGTGGTGGCTGGCGCGTGGCTCCCTCCCCCATGAGTAGAGACAAGGCCTCCCCCGTCTTCCCTCTGCGCCACACTCTCCTCCTGTCACCCCTGTCGTCGCTCGCTCAGTCACATGTGCTCATCCATCTGTTCTGTGCCCTCTCACAGGAAGTGGTTTTGATCAGACTAAACATGGCGGCTCCCCAAACTCTTAATGGGTAAAGTCACCCCAGGACATTGTCTCAGTGGAGTGGTGGCTCTCCACCCTTCTCATTGTCCTTATTTTATGTTTCCTCTCTCTTCATCACATTTTTTATGTTGCTTTTTCTCTGGATTTCCCATCCATGCTGAGAACAAATGACATGCTAACGTGTTCACTTGGTGTACGTGGTTGCTTCGAAAGAAAGAGCCAGCATGTGTGAGGGGTGATGTAGGGTAGTGGAAAGTATCCATGGCAGTGTGGCCCTGTTTAGCAAACATGTTAAGGAAACTTATGTTGGGATAATCAAAGCATGATTTAGAGGTACACTTTGGCAGGTCCACATTCGAAACTGGTATTTTCCACTGGTTGACTGCATAGCAAAAGTAATATTCATGCACTTTTGTGTCTTGAACTTTATAGCAACAGGGAGGCAGGCTTTCTCAGACTATGGATAATTACCAAAGTGTCTTGTGACTTAGGGGTGTATCCATGACTCATAACAACATCAAATTTCATTTAGGACAAGAACACACCTTTTTCCCTATGGTAAGATGACCTTTGGTCATCCCTAAATCACCAAATATTTCATTTTTATTTTTTTTTCTTTGCGAATTCTGCAAATATGGTTAGAGATAGAGACCTTTCTAAGATAGAGACCCCTCTATGAAATCCAAAAACACTGAGTTAGTGCAATCAGAATTTCTAAGGAGAAGTGCCTGGCCACCACTCACCAGAGCACATCCCCAGTGCTGCTCATCAGAGTCCTCAGGGTTCCAGAAGTAGGTATCTCTGCACGCCTCAGTGCCTTTGGAATTACCTGGAGTGGATGTCTCTTGTCTAAACTTGGCCCAAGTAAAAAGATTAAAAGCAATAGCGTGATGCAGTTTTCTGGTTGAAGGTCTGTTTTTTGTGGCTTTGAAACTGACGTCAGTTCAGTTTTCTTACACATACAATATGTCAAAACACATTTGGCTCTGACATATGACTTCTCTGGGATTTGAACCCTACTTGTCTGCCTAGGAAGTGTGTACTGCAAAGGAATTATGAAACGAGTCTAAGAGGATCTGAGCATGGGGACTTCCTAAGAGGTAGAAATCTAGATCAGCCAGCTTCCAGTAGCAGATACAGTAAGCGACCACTCAGTAAAAAGATTTGTGTCATTATGGCAACAAATATCATGCTGCTCTTGCTCGTTGTAGATGATTCATTGTCGGGAGGACTTTTTCCTGGTAGCCTGAGTTAGACATATCCTGGGTACTGGTACCTATTTTTTAAAATGCTGTATAAACATAAAAATTGCCCATTATCCAAAGAGCTATAGCTAACTGTGTAATTGTATATGTTCTTACAGTCTGTGTGTCTTTTTGTGATTCAAACTAGTTTGTTGCATCTAGCAATATATTATAAACACTACACTGTGCTGATGAAAAGAACATGAAAGTCTGCTTAGTTGGGATGTCACACAATTGCTGGGCATAAATGCTGAGTGCATAGTAAGCATTCAGTAAATATTTGAGGCAATAAAATGACAAGGGCAGTCAGGTCTAGTTTTGACCTCAATCGTAATAGACATGCCTAAGTCTCTCTGTATACAAGAGGTTGATAATGTATACTCTGTTTTCAGTGATTCTTGTAATTACCTCAACCAAAAGAGATTTTCCGACTCATGGCGTTTTTGTCATTCTTCATTGTCTATCATTCAGTCTGCCAGATTGAGCCCAGGCTACTCAGGGGGTGCAAGCCAGGTGCTGGGTCTGTGACTACCCTTCCAACCCCAGGGTGTTCCTGTGAAAACACAAACCATGGGGCCTCAGCCCCACAAGGAGAGGCCTATTCAGCAGCCACCATTCCTGAAACCCCACTGTGCACCGTGGGGGCACTTTGTACAGTCCTTTGTCTTCTGCCCACCCACCTCATCTCTCCCCTGAAATCACAGATAGCCACTCAACTGAGGATGGTGTCTGCGATTATTCAGACACCTAACCTGACTTGGGATCAGCAGAATCAAACCACCTTATCCTGTGTTAGAAAATCTGAGTCACTATTTAAATCATTTTCCGATCCATTTATACACCAGACCTCCCATGCTGAATGCTGTATCTTTACCTCTTCATTTTCCAAGTTACACAAAAGTAGAAAATCTGGACTACAGCTCTGTGATGCTCAGTTGCATGAAAAGGAGGAAGAAAAACAGAGAAGCCGGAGGCCACATGAAGCAGACCACGACCTACTCTGTCTTTGAAGCACAAGCGTTTGCCTTCAGAATGACATATTGCAACCCTAGAAAATCATGTCTTGAAAATTATTCCAAACAACGTTCAAAACATCATCAGATGAAACAGACTCAAAAGAGTAAAACCCAACAAAACAGAGAAGTTAAAAAATCTTTGAAATGTACACAAAGAGTTGTTTTCTATATTTGGTGGGGTTTCAGGTTTAGCTTACATGTATCACTTCCCTCTCAAACAAAAGTTTCTGAGGCTGCAAGGCCATGGAAGGCTACCGTGAAAAGGCCCTGGAACGTCTCCATTGGCCAGCAAGAGGAAGAAGAGCCCAGGACACGTGGACAGAGAAGGCACTGTAAAACCTTCTCCCAGTGGCTCACTCCGCTCCGGCCGGGAAATGCCGGCACACCCCAACGTCTGATTTCCCCAAGACCAGACAGTAAGCAATCACATTTGTTGATTAAATGTCGACCTATCTAGAGTATAAACATTCCTTTCAAGTAGCTGTATCACTCCATCCATGAGACATGTAGGACATCTGCTCTGTGTCATTTTTCCATTAAAATGCAGTCTTCACAGAATTCCAGCCACCCAATACATCTGCTCCAAATTTTCCCATGATTTATATGACCATGTGGCCAACTCCATGTATAAATATAGATTTTGAGAGGGATCTTGTTCTAATACAAGTAAAAGTAGAAAGATAGGTATTTAATGACATCATCAGATTCGTTTTAGATCTTAGGGCATCATACTGTCAACCAGATGTCCATATATCCACATTTATTATTTCATGTCAGTGGAACATAAGAGTGCTTTGGACGTCTACATTCCTTGTGATTAATTCTGAATATTTTACAGAAGTTATTGCTGTGACAGCTGCTGGCAAGAGAAGAAGATGACCCTATGAACTCTGCTCTGTGGCCAGTGAAACTCAGTGGTCATGCTACAACTCAAGAACAGGTCACATCCCATTCTTTGATTCTCAGATTACCTCGGGTTGATGGTTTCATCTCAAAGTTATAAAAAAAAAAAAATAGAAGAAAGAAGGAAATATATGGTCGTATTTGATGGAGGGCAGAGGGGAGTGACAAGGCCATTGAAATATCAGGAAGTTCCTGTGTCAGGGTGGCCTTCTACTCTGGCCGGAAATTTTGTGTTTGCTTACTCTGGCTGCGGGCTTCCCTGGTGGCTCAGAAGTTAAAGTGTCTGCTTGCAATGCAGGAGACCTGGGTTTGATTCCTGGGTTGGGAAGATCCCCTGGAGAAGGAAATGGCAACCCACTCCAGTGTTCTTGCCTGGAGAATCCCAGGGACGGAGGAGCCTGGTGGGCTACAGTCCACGGGGTCGCAAAGAGTTGGACACAACTGAGCGACTTCACTTCACTTCACTTCACTCTGGCTGCAGTGTGGGGAGCGCACTGGACATTTGGGGAGCAACGGTAGAAATGAGGAGGTTGTGCCGCCGTTCCAGGAAGAGACTATACTTGCTTGGACTTGAGCGCTTGGGTGTTCACATGCAGATGGGGAGCAGGAGGCCGCCGGCTCAAGAGAGGTGGAGAAGGCTTGCTGATCCTCCTGGAGCTGAAGGAGTACGTGGGAAGGAGCTGGCTCTCAGGTCCCTGAGTGGTGGTTCCACCAGTCATTACAGGAAGAGACCCAGGCTCAGAACAGGAGTTCAGTTTTGAATGGACACGCTGATGAGACTTGGCTTCCCAGGTGTCTCAATGGTAAAGGATCGATCTGTCAATGCAGGAGACGCTGGCTCGATCCCGTGGATCGGGACGATCCTCTGGAGTAAGAAAGGGAAACCCACTCCAGTATTCTTGCCTGGGAAATTCCATGGACAGAGGAGCCTGATGGGCTGCAGTCCATGAGGTTGCCAAGAGTTGGACACAACTGAGTGACTGAGCACACACGTACCCTGGTGAGACTTCAAGAGGAGGTGTCAGCAAGGAGAGCAGAGGGGTGCTGGCCTCACCCCCATGCACATCTGGTAAGCTCTGCCGTTTTCCAGGTGATGGGTGAGTGTCTGTGTAGATATTTTTTTGAGATAATAGCAACAGCAATGACAAAAATTACTGAAAAACACTGCGGTAAGTAATGGGGGGTCGAAAAAGGATTTTAATCAGGGAAATGAGTTGAATGGCTCTACAGTTAAGTCCACCTGGGAGCCGTAGGGAGACACTGGAAAGAGGTTTTAGTCGTCACTGGCCCCTCACCAGCTGTTTGGACTTGGATTAATTAAGCCAACCCTCTGAGCCTCTGGTGCTCTGACAGCCAAGTGGAGGCCAGGCTGCCTCCCCAGGAGGCTGCTGGGAGAGCTGCAGTGGACACGCCTAGCAGAGTACACACTCAACACGCCTGGGTTCCCTTCTCCGTGCCTGAGCACCTCCACACGGTGCAGCGAGTGGGCAGCAGAAGGTTCCTTCTGGCAGCGTCCCGTGGAGAGGCAGGTAAGTCTGGCCTGTGAGAAGGGAGCCGAGTCCAGGCACTGGGCTGTGGCTGGGTCAGGGAGGGGCTGGCAGTGTGGGTGGTGGTGACGGCTGGGGCGACAGGGAGGAAGAGGAGCATCTGAGGCTCGGTGAGGTGGAAGGTGGCCCGCAGCCCTGTGTGTGAACAGGCCCTGGGTCCCTTGCCCTGCATTGCAGAGCTGTCTCCCCTTCTTTCCTCTATCAGCCTCTCTTCCCCTTTCTGTCTCTGCTGCAGCTCCTGGCCTCAGCTGACCCTCTCTTTCTTCCTCTTCCTGTCTCCTTGCTCCCTGGCTCCCAGGCCTCTCTGTTCTTCAGTTCGCTTTTCCCAGAGACAGGACCGCTCTCTTTCTCTCTGGTCTCTCCAGGACTGAAACCTTGCTTTCTGCTCCAGTCCAGCTGCCCCCTCACCAAGACTCAACTTGCAGAGAGTGTCCTGAGTGACAGCAGGAAGGCGGGATCGTGGCTGGCTAGCCAAAGGCCACATGAGACAGCGTGACCCAGGCCGCAGCCCTCCAGCACTTGGTGCAGACAGGGGTGCCTTTCTTGGGTGGGGAGCCCCATGCCCCTTTCCAGAACTTGGCTCCTTTGGTAGTCAGACCATAAACGGGCTGGAGTCCATGGCATGTGGATTCAGAGCAGGGGCATGGGGCTGGACCCATTCTTCCTCTGGATCATGGTTAGGCCTCTACAAGGGCCCTCCAGGGTGGACAAGATACCCTTTGGACATCCACATCCAGGCCTCTCTTCCTGAACACATGCCCTCTTTTGCCCTCCTCTCCCCCTCTTTCTGGGCTTCCATTGATAAGTAAGTCCTCTTTAAGTTGGTTAACTCACCATTGAAGCTACTCTGCTGTTGGCCTGGGAGCTCATCTGTCTGGGAGAGAGGTCTTTACCTGCGTTCTAGGGACCAGTGCCTGAACGGGCCTCCATAGGCATCCTCCTGGGCTTGATCTTTACAGGTCACATGCAGACCTCCATTTCAGAAAGGTTTGTTCTGTGATGTTTCCAACAGAGTCTGCGTTGACTTAGAATATACAAAGAATTTTTGAAGTCAACTTTGAGGCCTAGTTTACATAGGATAAAATGCCTTCGTTTTAAGTATAGAATTTGATGTGTTTTGACAAATAGATACATTCATGTAGCCACGACCACGATCAAGACACAGAACATTTGTTGTTGTTCAGTCCCTCAGTTGTGTCTGACTCTTGGCAACCCCATGGACTGCAGAATGCCAGGCCTCCCTGTCCCTCATTATCTCCCAGAGTTTGCCCAAGTTCACGTCCATTGTACTGGTGATGCCAGCTAGCCATCTCATCCTCTGACGCTCTCTTCTCCTTCTGCCCTCAATCTTTCCCAGCATCAGGGACTTTTCCAATGAGTGGGCTGTTCACATCAGCTGGCCAAAATATTGGAGCTTCAGCTTCAGCATCAGTCCTTCCAAATAGTTCCCTTGAGTCCCTTTGTTACCATTCCCCTGACCCTGGCCCCAGGCACCTACTTATCTGCTTTCTGTCACTATAGATTCATCTCACTTTTTCTAGATTTTTAGAAAAATAACTAATATAATGTTACTATTAAATAATAAAGCATAATGTTTTTCAGATTCACCACATGATAGTCTGCTGTTAACAATTTATTCCCCCTTTTTAAAAAAAAACTGATCAGTGTTCAATTGAATGGAAATAAAAAAGTATTTATCTGTTCACCTGATGATAGATCTTTGGGTTGTTTGCAATTAGTTTTGCCTACAAATACCTTTTCAGATCCTGGATGTAGTACCTGGAGTGACCATGGTTATTACCCTTAGAGAACTTGAAATCTTGGCAGGAAGAAATTTAAATGATGTGATACTTGTGATGACTGATTATTGGATGGACTCAAGCGCAGAAACGCCTAGTATTTGTGCCAGGTGTGATGGAACAGTCGGAGAATGAGTACAGTGGGTGGGACTCACTGTGTGGGGGGCTGGTTATACCATTGAGGGGGAGGGTGTTAAAGACCCATCAGATGAACAGGGACCAGGGGTCGTGCCTCTGAGCAGGCTGCTGGGGATGAGCACAGAGTGGAACAATCTGGCCAGATCCCCTCAGACCTAGATGAGAATGTGTGTTCTGTGAGGGGAGATAAAGAGCTGGAAGGCCTTGAACACTGGGATTAGAAGCCCAGTATTGATGTTCCTGGGCAGGAGGTTGGAGTTGTTACAAGGTTTTGAGTGGGAAGAGCGTGGGTGAAAGCAGTGTTTTTGAAAGATTCCCTCGTCTTTGGTGTGAGATGGTTTGAATGAAACACAGGCTGCAAGAAAAGAGACTGGTGGCTGTTGGTTTGAGCTTCTTTTCCTGATGGCTTCATGGGTGAAGTCTGGTTGCCTCCCCAGGTGCTAAGGTGTGCCTGGTGGTGGAGTTCAGCAGAGAAGTTGCTAAACTTCTAGAAGTTCAGTTCAGCAGCTGGAAGTTGCAGAACCTGCCCCTGCCATGGCATATTAGTGTGCTATTGCTGCATAACAAATTAGTTCGAACTTAGCGGCGAAAATAATTTTGTTTTTTAATCTTGTGGTTTTCATGGGTCATGCCTAGGTTAGGCGGGTTCTCAGCTCAGGATCTGAAATCAAGGTGTTGCCTGGGGTTGTGTTCTCACTTGAAGCTCAGGGTCCACTTCCAGGCTCATTCAGGGTGTTGGCACAATTCAGGTCCTGCAGCTGTAGGGCTGAAATCCCCACTTTCTTGCTGCCCTAGAGGCTGCCCCAGGTCCTAGCCAGGTGGCCCCCTCCATAGGCCATTGACAGTATGGCTGTTTGCTTTCTTCCAGGGCAGCAGCACAGTGCCTGCTGCCACTGTGTCTCTTTTATAGGCGTTGAGGTTAAGTCAGGCCCACCCAGGATAACCTATCTTTTGGTTAACTCATGGGAGCTTAATTACATCCACAAAATCCTTTTTCATGTAGAGTAACATTGATTAGAGTGATGTCTTAGCCTATGTACAGGTCTGCTCATGTTCCCGGGCGGTGGTTCCCAGGGGAGGTAGTGGTTCCTGCAATGTGCTCATGATGGGGTGGCAGTCGTGGGGACCATCTTAGAATTCTGTCTACTGCACAGTGGTGGCTCTTCGGACTCCCTGTTTCTCCTCCTGTAAAGACAAGGAGGGATTCTGGGCTAGGTCCTTCCAGAGGTTCTGCCCTGTGTTTCCCTTATTTTATGATTATGGAGTCAAGTTGGGAGCACTGTTACCTATCACGTCGTCCAAAATGTGATTGAAGATTGTGGGGACCAGTTGGGTAGAGATGACTGAGAATCATGGAGAAGGGTTTGAGCTGCTGGGAGGGACAGCCGTGTGACGGGCAGGAGGGTAATTGTGGGATGGATGGCTGGTGTCGTGAGGGTGCTCACATGTACTCTTTCTTCCCTTTCTCTTTCTTCTTGTCTTCCATCAGCACACGGTAGGAGTGCACCTCCCCAGTTCCTGGTCGTGCTTTGGCCAGTGAAATGGGAGCAGGTGTGGTGGAAGTCATTCTGAGCAGACGTTTCACAAGGACGTGTGTGTGTTCTATCTCAGTCTTTTCCTCTGCTGCAGTGACTGGCAAAATTTGAAATGGCTCCATCTTCCTGGGTCCCTGACTAAGGGGGATGCAGAGCAAAGCCCCAGCCAACCTACCACGAGCATGAGAAAGAAACCTTTGTTGTTAAACTAAGCCCCTGAGATTTGGGGTTCTTTGTTACTGCCACATATCGTAGCCTATCCCTGACTGATACAAAGGAGGGTGTCACTGTTAATCTTGCTGTCTCGTCTCTTTTTTGATCGAGGTATAATTAACATACAACATTATATTAGTTTCAGGTGTACTACATAATGATTGACTATTTGTGAATATTGTGAAATGAGCACCATAATAAATCTAGCTGACATTCATCACCACAGTTACAAATTTTTTTCTTGTGAGCAGAACTTTTAAGACATGCTCTCTCAGCAACTTTCAGATATGCAAAATGGTATTATTAACTGTAATCACCATGTTGTTTATTAGATTCCCCAAGGCTTTTTTTTTTTAATAACTGGAAGCTTGTACCTTTTGGCCCCCTTGATCCATTTCACCCACCCCCAACTCCTTGCCTCTGGCAACCACTGATCTGTTTGGTATATCTATGAACTTTATTTTCTTTTTTATGTTTTTAAGATTCCACATATAAATGAGATCATATTTGTCTGTCTCACCTATTTCACTTAGCACAATGCTATTAAGACCCATCCATGTTGCAACAGTAGCAGGATTTCTTTCTTTTTATGGCTGAATAAGACCTGATTGTGTGTATAGATTACATTTTCCTTATCATTTTTCTGTTGGTAGACATTCAGGTTGTCTTCCCTGAGGACTCTTATCTTAGCCAGGCCCCTGATGTCGTTACTGCTGTGAGCTATAGCTGAGGATCCAATCCAGAAGAAACCTGGAAAAGCGGTCATGTTGCTCTGTGCTCATGTATTTTCTGGTACTCAAATAGAACCACCCACCTTCTCACTGAGGGAAGATGCTCACTCACACCCTCCTGACAAAGATGCTATTTTCATTTGAGAACAAATAAGTGTAATTTGCACATTGAGAGGAAGTTGCCAGTCAACATCGCCACACCTGATCTGGATGTGTTAGATACGGTTTACTTGTCGTCTCTTTCCAGAAATCTCAATTACCATGCAGTCTGCACTGAATCCTCGCTCTCTTCTTTCTTTCCACCTATCATTTGTCTGCCCATCATGTAAGCATCTTTTTTAAAAAATATTATTAACCATTTTTATTTTTATCATTGTGCAGTTACTCAGTGTGACTCGTGTCTGACTCTGTGCAGCCTCATGGACTGCGGCCCGCCAGGCTTCCCTATCCTTCACTATCTCTTGGAGTTTGCTCAAATTCATGTCCATTGGTTCGGTGATGCCATCCGACCATTTCATTCTCTGTCACCCCCTTTTCCTCCTGCCCTCAGTCTTTCCCACCATCGGGGTCTTTTCCAATGAGTCAGCTCTTCGAATCAGGTGGCTTTATTTATTAATTTGGCTGCATGACTTGTGGGAATATAGTTCCCCAACCAGGGATTGAATCCAGCCCACTGCATTGGGGGCACCAAGTCCTAACCACTGGACTGCCAAGGGAATTCCCTAACCATTATAGTTTTTATTATTTTTTCAATCTTTTGGCCATGCTCACAGCATGTGGGATCCTAGTTCCCCAACCAGGAATGGAACCCCATGCCCCCTGCATTGGCAGTACAGAGTCTCGACCACAGGATTGCTAGGGAAGTCCCACGTAAGCATCTTGATGATTCTTGTTTTCCATACTTGCATGTTGAGGATGGCTTTCTTTTATGGTCTTTTCTGCCACCACCTCCAGAAGGTCACTCAGCTGCTCCCTTTTCCTGTGCATTGTGAAGCTTGGTCCCTTCTCTGATGTCTTCTCAAATCGCAGCCGCCTTCCCGGAGCTCAGATGCTGTCCATGTGCCCGCCTCCTCTGCGGACCTCTCCTCTTTTCCCGGAGCTCAGATGCTGTCCGAGTGCTCCCCTCCTCTGCAGACCACTCTTCTTTGTAGACTTGCCTTTGCAGCCCTCTGCTCCAGGCCTTCTTCTCATCCTCCTCCCTGTTACCTGAGGGCTTCAGGGTGGCTCCTGTTTACCGGGACTATGTACAGTCATTCTCTGACTCTCAAGGCTTTTGTCCCTGTTACGCAACAGCCGGAGGAGGGAAAACGCTGGACTTGCTGGGCTTTCCGAACTCATCCCAAAGACAGCATAAATCACTGGTGTCTGCAGGTGGGGACCCCCACAAGGAACACAGGCAGAGATCTCCCTGAAGCAAAGACAGAGCAGGTGCTGCTATGAGAAGAAACGAGGCATCAGAGCATGTCACCCTGTAAATTCCACCTCTGTGTAAAGTGAATGGAGAGAAGACAGAGAACCTGGCAACTAGAACAGTGGTAACAGCCAACAGTTAATGAGCACTTAGTATGTGCCAAGCACTCTGTAGATGCTTCCTGTGGACCATCTCCTACAGTCATCATGTTTCCTGTGACATTGCGTCAGTCTCGTGCCCACCTGTCTGGTGGGAAACAGAGGCTCAGAGAGTTTAGGTAGCTTGCCTAAGGTAAAACAGCAAGTGAGCAGAGAGCTAGGATGAGATCCTGGATAGGACAGTTCCAGGGCCTGTGCTTCTACCCAGGGAAGGAGGGGCCCCACGTGCGGGAGGGTGGCCCCCTGGTTGCCAGTGTTTATAATGATTCCCTTGGGTGGGGGTTGAAGCCTGCAGCTCCCCAGGCCCTCCACCGTCCTCTCTAGCTCCTTTACACAATGCAGACTGAAGAAGCTTTGGACTCTCTTTCCCTGCTGGTCCTAAGAACCTGGATTCCAGCCTCAGGATCCAGGCCACAGGTTCCGGAGCTGGCTTGCCTCCCATCTACCAGAGGTAGTGAGAGGTGAGCTTGGGTTTACAGCCCCGCAGCCACAGGCATCCTGCTGGGTTGGACTGCCTTGTCTTTCAGAGTCAGGGAGAATTGAATTATTCTTGCATCAACTCCCCTGACACCCTGAAAACTCTAGCCTCCCTCCCTCCTTCCTCTGCAGCTTTCCTCTGCTTATAAAATGAAAAGCAGATTGCCCCAGGGGCTCAGGCAGGCCCAGCATCTGAGGTGTGTGAGGAAGGGAAGAGCCATCTGCTTCTCATTGACCACGGAGGAGCCTGGTTAGACAAAGGGCCAGTGTGCAGCCCGCACCCACCGGAGCAGCCGCAGCCATGACCCTGGGCCTGCTGCCGGGCAGGCTGGGGAGGGGCCCTCCTCTGCCCCACAGGCCGGGCTGGGAGCGCATTTCCTAGAGTGTGGGGGTGGTTCCACCTCATTGGGCTGTTTCTTCTTTCTTTTCTTCCTAGAAAGATGGGTTTCAGCTGTTTCCGCAAGACTTCTGGTAACCTGATAAAGTGATACTTAGTATGTGTGTTTTAATGTAATGGAATGTAACCCACATTCAACGCAGAAATCCTAGAAGAATAAAAAGCAGCAAAAACTAGTGACTGTCCCACTGCCAAGGGTCTTGGTGTTTGTTCTGTCTGTTTTCCATGAGTATTTTCAGCATTGTTTTTAAAAATAAGAACAACCTAAAGCAGTGGTCCCCAACCTTTTTTGGCTCCAAGGACCAGTTTCACGGAAGATGATTTTTCCACACACTAGGGGCGAATGGAGGGGATGGTTCACGCACATTGCATTTCTTGTGCACTGTATTTCCATTCTTATTACATCAGCTCCACCTCAGATCATCAGGCATTAGATCCTGGAGGCCGGGGACTCCTGACTTTAAGGCATATTGCAGAGTTAGGCAACGTGCTAAGCTCTTTGCCCGGAGATCTAAAGGCTATAGGCTGTAAATTTAACCCTGTAGGGTCAGGACTTTTCTGAACACCATTTTTATAAAGGAAGACACTGCAGTGTAGAAGGGGCAGAAAATCCTCCCGGGGAGGTGGGTTGGGGTCGGGGCTCAGTTGCAGGCTGGATGCTCCAGACTGCACAGCCCCAAACTAGACCACAACACACCTGCGCGTGGAATGTGAACTAGTTTGTGCTATTTTCCAGTGAACAGTAGATCAGGACCACTTTCCCATTCAGTCTGTAGCCCTCTGTACGTGTTTATAGCTGTGTGTGTCCCATTCCATAGATTTACCTTGGCATGTTTAGCCAATCCCACGATTTTGGATTGTTCCGCATGTTATCATTATAACCACAAGATGATCAGTGCAGAGGTCTTTAAGCCCATCTCCCACGAGTTGGAAGTAATGGGATTTCTGTAAATGGTCATGCATACTAGGAAGAGTTTTGAAAGATTTGTCCAATTGCTCTTAAGAAAAGTTGTAATTGCAGCAGTGTGTTTTATAATTTTTCATCTATCATATAGGCAAGGGTTTTAAAATATTTTTATTTAGCTAGTTTTGGCTGTGTTGGGTCTTAGTTGCAGCTCACAGTCTTCTCTCTAGTTGTGGCACATGGGCTCCAGAGCAGCCTCTGGGCTCAGTTATTGTAGCGTGGCCCCCATGGGCTGAACTGCCCCGCAGCATGTGGGACCTCAGTTTCCTGACGAGGGATCAAACCCGAGTCCCCTGCATTGGAAGGCGGATTCTTAGCTGCTGGACCACCAGGGAAGTCCCCAGTAAGGATTTTTTTTTTTAATTTTTCATTTTTTCTAGTGATCAAACTGCTCTTTCTCATTCATTCATTGCCAATTTTAATTTATTCTTTTGGAAAGTTGCTGCTCATGCTCTTTACTTAGTTTTTGCTTTAAATTGATTTGCAAAAGCTTGTTATGTTAAGGATGTTGGGTTAAGGACCCTCTGAATTATGCTTTTGAACTGTGGTGTTGGAGAAGACTCTTGAGAGTCCCTTGGACTGCAAGGAGATCCAACCAGTCCATTCTACAGGAGATCAGCCCTGGGTGTTCTTTGGAAAGAATGATGCTAAAACTGAAACTCCAGTACTTTGGCCACCTCATGCGAAGAGTTGACTCATTGGAAAAGACTCTGATGCTGGGAGGGATTGGGGGCAGGAGGAAAAGGGGATGACAAAGGATGAGATGGCTGGATGGCATTACCGACTCGATGGACGTGAGTTTGAGTGAACTCCTGGAGTTGGTGATGGACAGGGAGGCCTGGCATGCTGCAATTCATGGGGTCGCAAAGAGTCGGACACGACTGAGCGACTGAACTGAACTGAACTGAACTGATGCCTTTGCAGATACACGTCTCAGTTTGTTGTTTGCCTTTTCTTCTTGTGTTGTGTTTGTCTTTTTGTCAGAGAGGTTTAAAAATGCTGTGAAGCTAGTCTGTCAAACTTCTTTTTGGTACTTTCTTCCTTTGCAATTTTATTTTTATCAAACTTCCTTCTGCCTCCCCAACAATATTATATAAACATTACTATTGAATATAACTTTCAGCCTGTGGTTGAAAATCAGACTTGTCACAAAATGAGTTAAACTACTGAGACATCAAAATGGGCAACTCAGTGATGGAGAAGAGTGAAATGAAGAAAGCGTATCAGCTCACGGCCCAGGAAAACAAGACTGAGAAGCCCACGGACAGTGACACCAAGATTTAGTTGGGCATAGTTCCCTGGGTTGGGAAGATCCCCTGGAGAAGGGAAAGGCTACCCACTCCAGTATTCTGGCCTGGAGAATTACATAGTCCATGGGGCTGCAAACAGTTGGACTCACTTTTCCCCAGTGAGTAAAATGGAACATGTGTGATGTGTCTGCCCAGGGAGTCCTATTAAAGACTTGGTTCTCAAGGTTTTTTATTGGTGTCTGATCGGAGAGGCACTCTACCTAGCATGTATCGGAAGTCCAGATTCCCAGCAGGAAAGCAGGTGTTCAGCTTAAAGCACAGTGTTTGTGAAAACACTTCAGGCACAGTGAGTCACTCTTACTTACCATTTAGGCTGCCCAAGTAGTGCAGTGGTAAAGAATCCACCTACCAGTGCAGGACATGCAAGAGACTTGGGTTCGATCCCTGGGTCAAGAAGATCCCCTGTATGAGGAAATGGCAGCACGCTCCTGTATTCTTGCCTGGAAAATTCCATCGAACAGAGGAGCCTAGTGGCCTATGGTCCATGGGGTTGCAAAGAGTCAGACACAACTTAGTAACTGACCATGAACACACCATTTAGGTCAAATTCTATATCAGTGCAGGGAGCTATTTACCAGCCAAGTTCTCAGATCCCAGTAAGCAGCTGGAGATCTAAGGACAGCAGCTTTAGGCCTGTTTTGTGAAGTCTTTCCTATGCATCCCCATTTAAATTTAATTTTATTTACATTACAGTGAGCCTTTTCAACGTGCATACTGAAGTTGTCTTTCGTTATTGCTTTTGCTCCAAGTGTGTGTGTTTCTTCCTTAGCAAGTTCTGTACCTCTTGGGTATTTGACAGAAAAAGAGGACAGTATGAAAAGAATCTGTCTTTTCCTTCCTATTTTTGTCACCACTTCGCCCTTCTTCTCTGTGTTCTTCTGGTCTCTTGCTCATCCTTTGTGCTTGTGGATGTGTTATTTGCTCAGTTGTGTCCGACTCTTTGTGACCCCATGAACTGTTGCCCACCAGGCTCCTCTGTCCGTGGAATTCTCCAGGCAAGAATACTGGAGTGGGTTGCCATTCCTTTCTCCAGGAGATCTTCCCAATCCAGGGATCAGACCCTGGTCTCCTGTATTGCAGGGAGATTCTTTACCATCTGAGCCACCAGGGAAGCCCTCTTGAGTGCTACTGATGCATTTTTCTTTGATATCAGCTCAGCTTCTTATGGACCTAATACAGGGCTTTTTTTTTTTTTTCCAGTGTTGCATGTAAAACTTTTTCATTGCAAACCTGAGTGCTTTTATTTCAGATGTTCCATGATTACTTTCTAGTTGTTGTTGTTTTTCCCCTTCCAATCATCTTCCAGCAGTTGGAACATCTTTCTAGTTCTATTAATTTCCAATAGAGACGTTGTGGGGGCTCATGCTTGTTTCTGCCTCTGTCTTCGGGGGTTTCTGTTAAAAGCCCTGCTCAGTAATTGAGTCATAGATTGTGGTGCAATTTTCTGGCCTTGTTCCTGGTGGCCAGCAGGTTTTTATTTACTGAACATCTGTTAGCTGAAATCCTCCTCCTCCTATGTCACTGTATAGCTAGCTGTCTGACACATGAAAGAAATGAAGCCTGTAGAGAGGACTGCGTCCTGGCACTCCTGCCTCTAGGCTCTGCCATCCGTAGGCTGGCGCTATAGTGCCATGTTGGTGAAGGCTCCCACTTGGGCTGCTGTGGACCCCAGTTCCTCTACATCTGCTGTTCACAGGGCTTGAGGAGAGGGTGCCTTTGGAGGCAGAGAGCACTCTGGACACCGTCTTGGTGTTTTGGACTGTGTTAGCCCTCATGGTCCTGGTTTTAGGGGCTGGCTCCCCAATTTCTTGCCTCGCATTTGGTTGAGTATTGATCCCAATTCGCAGAATGAGATTTTTTTTACTTTTTTCAGTGCTGTCTCATTTTCATGAGAAGTTGGGAGTGGCTCAGTAGGGGGCTATTAACCAAGCATTGTTTTAAAACAAAAAATTCTAAAGAAACTTCCAATTAAGGGACTTAATCAGGGATCCAAAGACTAAAGCACTGTAAGCAGCATGTGGAGCCCAGAGTCCCATTAGGGCGCTAGGACAGATACACGTGGACAGTGACTCACATCACCAGTGTATTGGGTACACCGGGAGCCCAATGGGCTGGGAGTCAGGGACGCTGGCTTCTCACTCCAGACTCCAGCGTGGACTTGCTGCGTGACCTCAGACAAGGCAGGGCTCCCTTCTGGAACTCTCTTGCCTTGTTTACAAATAAAGGGATTGGTCTTGAGAGTTTCTAGCATGTCTCTAGCTCCAACATTCATCATCATTTTAGACTGTTGGGATTCAATGGGAACACTGTAGAAAGGAGGAAGCTGCTGACCTTGGGCTGATTCACCTCCTCTTGGGACCAAAGAAACAGAAAGTACAGATGCCTCCCAGGGTCCAGCCTGGCCCCTCAGGGCCAGGAAGTGTCCTGTGTCCCACCAGGGAGCCTAGCTCCAGCCTCTCCAGCTCATCTCTTTGTTGCTAGATTTTTTTTTAAAAGAAAAGATGGTGCATAAATTGTATGACTTTGCAGTTTGCAACGGTCTTGTCTATTTGACTTATCAAACTTGTTTGTATATGTGTGTTTAATATGGCAGAAAATGGGTCTCAGGCTTTTTTTCCCCCAAGTGAAAAGCCCTTTCATGACTGATTCATAATTTAAGCATAAGGAGTTGGATGATGCTTCATGTTGACAATGAGCCATGATCGTTTTGTTAGACCAAGTTTAGACAAAGGGTCTAAGGCAAGAGTGAGTAACGTCTGGGACGTTAGGGTGTGCAAAGACCTCAGGACTGGGCCCAGAGCCTCCTGTGCTCCGGGGGGATTTTTACTTGTATTGGGAATTCCATATTCTCTGTGAGTGTCTGACGGACAGAGGTGAGTCAGCACCCATGGTGAGGAGTAAGGTGGCACCCTGCTATCTCATGAGGCTGGTCCTGGATGTGAACCCGCTTGGGGCAAGGGGATGGAGACCTGGAACCTTGGGGACTTGTGGGCTCTGTACTCCCTGCAGGGACACTGTGGGCTAGCTGTCCTCCTGAGTACTCCACAGGCACAAGATCCTACTACCTCCTGTAACATCTCCTTACCCTGAGCCAGGAGAGCAGGCACAGTTAATGAATCTAGCAGATTATAAAACACTGCCAAAACCAGATATTCAGGTTAACACAAAATCCACTTGAGAGGCATAAATAATCTAATTGGTGCTTGACATGCGAACAGAATAGATGATCACAAGCCCTTTCAAGTACATGGTGTTCCAGCTCTCCCTTCTTTCAGGACAAACTGCTGATACTCCTGCCATATATACTGGATTGGCCAAAAAGTTCATTTGGGGTTTTCTGTCACATCTTATGGAAAATCCCAAACAAACATTTTGGCCAACCCATTACATGTATGTGTGCTAGTCGCTCACTCATGTCCAACTCTGCAACCCTGTAGATCACCAGGTTCCTCTGTCCATGGGATTCTCTGGGCAAGAATACTGGAATGGGTTGCTATTCCCTTCTCCAGGGGATCTTCTTGACCCAGGGATTGAACCCCAGGCTCCTACATTATGGGCAGATTCTTTACAGCCTGACCCGCCAAGGAAGCCCATATATATCTCCATACTTTAGGGAGAGAAAGGGTGGAGGAATTGCTTTTCAGTTCATATCTGTGAGATGTTGCAAGAGAGGACAATATACACATTCCGTAGGATCTTCCTCCATGGTGTCCCTTGATGTCGCTGCCTAAATGTCTTGTGCAGCAGGAAGATGGTGCTCTCCTCTTTGTTTCCACAGCAGGAGCACAATATCTCCCGTGTCGACTCATGTTTGTCTATGTGTCTGTATTTCCCATCAGTCTGCACTCCTGGAGATTAAGAGCCACATCCAGTTATCACCTTGCAAAGAGCCTATACAGAGGGCATGCTCAGTAGTGACCTTTTAAGCCAGATAAATGTCAGCTCTAGACTTAGCTAAGGAGCTGGGAGGATGACATTCCCCAGAAGACAAGCTGTATCTGTCCGTCAGAGCACCCTGTGTACATTTGATTTATGTGATGGATAATTATTTATTAAGCACCTACTATGTGCCAGATAGGGCTTCCCTGATAGCTCAGTTGGTGAAGAATCTGCCTGCAATGCAGGAGACCCCGGTTCAATTTCTGGGTCAGGAAGATCTGCTAGAGATGGGATAGGCTACCCACTCCACTATTCTTGGGCTTCCCTTGCAGCTCAGCTGGTAAAGAATCTGCCTGCAATGCAGGAGACCTGAGTTTGATCCCTGGATTGGGAAGATCCCCTGGAGAAGGGAAAGGCTACCCACTCCAGTATTCTGGCCTGGAGAATTCCATGGACTCTATAGTCCATGGGGTCGCAAAGAGTCAAATATGACTGAGCGACTTTCACTTTCATGTGCTGGATATTCTTTTAGATACTAAGGATAGCGTAGTGAATAAGACAAATAAGATTCCCACCCACAAAGAGTGTAAACACAATGGGGAAACAGACAATAAACAACCAACAAAACAACAGTTGTTAAAGGAATGAAAATAGGATGATGGAGAATAATTGGGGTCCAGGAAGACCTATCGCCATTCAAGTAAGATGTAAGGACAAAAAAAATGTGAGAGAGAGGAAGGAGCATTACAGGGGAGGAGATAGCTAGTGCAAAGACCCTGAGGCAGAATGAAATGTGGCTTCCTAAAGAAACAGGGAAAAGTCCAGAATGGCTAAGGAGTGCAGAGTGGGAGTGGGGAGTGGATGGCATGAGACTGAAGCAGAAGGCAGGCTAGGACCACATCACACTGCTGCTGCTGCTGCTAAGTCGCTTCAGTCCTGTCTGACTCTGTGCAACCCCAGAGACGGCAGCCTACCACATCACACAGATTATTCTAAATGCACAGAGGTGCTTTGAGCTGGGTGGAGAAAGGTGGAACGCATCAGTTCCTGGAGCCACTTTGAGAAGATATCATCTGATATCTTGATAATGATATCAAACCAGGGTCTCATCCTTCTATGGGGATGATCCTTCATACTCTTATGCTATTTTTCAGGGAGACAGGTGACTCTTACTGCACTTTTTCAGGGGCTTGCTCAGCCCCCGATGCAGGTTTGAACTTGTGCAGTAGTGGGATGGCCCTGGCTCTGGGACTGGGAGGAAGGAAATGGCTCTCTTGAGGATGGAAGCCTCAACTTTAGTCTTGAAATCACTGAACACTCTGCATTGTCCACGGCTGCTGTTTGAGTTGAAAGTGACAGAGGCACTTTGCAAACTTGCTAAAGTCAGAAAGGCAATGTGTTGCCTGCCAAAACTGACTTTTGGGCTTTGAACTGGCCTCCAGGCCTCAGCATCAGCTGTTGGTTTCCCCACTCTGTTTTTCTCTTTGTATTGGCTTTATTCACTCACATTCCAGGAGAGCTTGCTCCCAAATGCCGTTAGTCCTACAAAGTAGGGTTTGTGTCCTGAACACCATGCTTTGGAGTAACTTCCTTGAAACTTACTAAGTTCCCTCCCATGCCTCGGAGAAGGCAATGGCAACCCACTCCAGTACTCTTGCCTGGAAAATCCCATGGATGGAGGAGCCTGGTAGGCTGTAGTCCATAGGGTTGCTAAGAGTCAGGCACAATTGAGCGACTTCACTTTCACTTTTCACTTTCATGCATTGGAGAAGGAAATGGCAACCCACTCCAGTGTTCTTGCCTGGAGAATCCCAGGGACTGGGGAGCCTGGTGGGCTGCCGTCTATGGGGTTGCACAGAGTCGGATACGACTGAAGTGACTTAGCAGCAGCTCCCATGCCTGGGGCCAGCGGGAGCCCTCAGTTCTGTCTGTTTGAGCTCCGGTCCTCATTTCTTCTGTTTAGGGTGCTCTTTGACTCCTTCATCTTATATGGGGGAGACCACATGCTCTGAGAACATTCAGGACTCCCGTTCATGGCATTATCCTGAGGGCACCTGGATGGGCCCCAGCTCTAGGAAATGGTTTGGGGAATAGACCACTGTCTCAGGGCAACACAATATTTCTTCCATAGAATCTCACAGGACTGGGGCCCCAGAATGGTGCTAACATGCTAATTCAGGATGACTTTTACTCCCATCTTGACGTAGAATGAGTTCTGAGCTCTGGGCTATTCTGACTCTAGGGCTCTAGCTGCATTTGAAGGCCTGAGGGTCAGTCTTTCCTGTTCAGGTTCTGATTGTGGTGCATCTTTATTCTATAGTACCTGTGGGCAGCAGGTTGGTGGCAGGGGTCCTTCATCCTCTTTCCTGCTTTTGCACCCAGGTTGACCACTTCAAACTACATCATGTGTCAGGGCCCTTGCTGTGTGGCCATGCCTATTACCTCCACAGTTTCTTTCTTTTTTTTTTTTAATATTTATTGATTTGACTGCATTAGGTCCTAGGGCTTCCAAGGTGGCACAGTGGTAAAGAATCTGCCTGCCATTGCTGGAGATGCAGGTTCAATCCCTGGGTCGGGAAGAACCCCTGGAGTAGGAAATAGCACCAAGGAAAGATCCCCACGGGACTGTAGGTTGCAAAGAGTCAGACATGACTGAGCATATCAGGTCTTAGTTGCGCCACAGTTGATCTTCAGCGCATCAGGAGGGATCTTCCACTGAAGCGCACAGACTCTCTAGTTGTGGTGTGCAGCTCAGCAGTTGTGGTATGTGCGGGTTTAATTTGCCCTGAGGCATGTGAGATCTTAGTTTCCTGACCAGGGATCAAACCCAGGTCCCCTGTATTGAAAGGCAAATTCTTAACCACTAGATCATCAGGGAAGTACCTCCTTCAAGGGTTTTGAGCCCATTGCTCCTTAGCACCACTGGGCCACAACAATTTATACCTTCTCTTGCATCTACTTGATGTACTAGCTTCATGCCCTCCTGGGTCCTGGGTTGGTTGTGCCCCATACCAGACAGGGGACAGGTATTGCTTGTGCAGACGTAGGTAATATACATATAGCTCGCCTCTGCCCACACCTGCCAGCATCTTTCCACCCTACATTTTCATTTACCTCTCCCCCATCCATGACTGGAGATATATCCCTGGTAAATCCAGGACCTAGTGGTCCAATTTGAAGAAACACAGTCCATCTACCCACATTAATTTCAAAATAACTCAAATACTTTATTTTTACATTTTGAAGAATTTGAAAGGGATCTCAATGTACAATCCACAGCTGTTCCCTACATTTCTCTGGCAGTGAACTCCTAAACCCATGGCTGCTGGGCTTTTCTTCTTCATTTCTCCTCCTCTTTCCCGGTAATTTCTTATCTTGATTTGTACTGTCCAGTATGGTAATCACAAACCATGTGTGGCTAGTAAGCACTTGAAATGAAAGCTACAGTGAATTGAGATGTGCTTTAAGTGTAATATGCATACAGGATTTTGAAGACTTGTTATATAAAATACAAGTAAAATATCTGATTAATAATTTTTTATAGTGCATACATGTTCAAATGATAATTTAAAAATATTTTATAAAATGTATATTTGAAAATGATTTTACCTGTTTCTTTTTGCTTTTTTGATATAGCTACTGTGTGTGTGTGTGTGCACACGCATACACGTGTGTATGCATGCTCAGTCACATCCAATTCTTTGTGACCCCATGGACTGTAACCCATCAGGCTCCTCGTCCATGGAATTTTCCAGGCAGGAGTACTGAAGCAGGTTGCCATTTCCTACTCCAGAGGATGTTCCCGACCCAGGGATTGAACCCACATCTCTTGCGTCTCCTGCATTGCAGGCAGATACTTCATGTTGAGCCACCAGGAAAATTTAAATTACATGTTTATATATGTTTATTACATATTTATAAATATTGTTGTTGTTCAGTCGCTCAGTTGTGTCTGACTCTTTGCAACCCCGTGGACTGCAGCACACAAGGCTCCTCTGTCCTCCACTATCTCCCAGAGTTTGCTCAAATGTATGTCCATCGAGTTGGTGATGCTAACCAACCATCTCATCCTCTGCTGCCCACTTCTCCATTTGCTTTCAATCTTTCCCAACATCAGGGCCTTTTCCAATGAGTTGGCTCTTCCCACCAGGTGGCCAAAGTTTTGGAGCTTTGGCTTCAGTATCAGCCCTTAATGAACATAGTTCCTGTTATATTTCTTTCGGACGATGCTGATTCAGATCAATGAAACCTTTCTAGTTTTCTCCTTTTCCTCCTCTTCTCTGGTTCTTTTTTCCTTGCTCTGATGTTTTGTTTCAAAAGCACAAAATTTAATGGTCTGGCAGAAATGAAACTCTCCTCAGATGGAGATGTCAAAGGGCAGAGGCTCTAAGAAATACAAACACATTAATTATCTTTGCCCCACCACACAGAGATTAAATAGTGTTTGGATCAAAATAGACATTTTAGGAAATAACAGACTTCACTGTTTATTGAAATTGCTGTCATAAAATTTTACAACATGGAAAACAACGTTGGATGGAGGAAAGACACTACATCTTTCCCTCCGAGAAGTCTTACCAGTCCACATTTCACTCTAGTGTTTAAATTCTTTCATTTACAAGAGAGCTCCTCTCCAACATCTGTTCTCTCCAGGCTCTCCCACCATCCCATACTTCTTAGCTGACACAACTCACAGAAGACAATTAGCTCTTTTGATTTAAAATCAGCAGGCAACATTTTCCTATGTCTTTTTTTCTTTCCTTGAATAAATGTCTGGTTCCCAATCCATCATCACCAATAACTTAAGACTGCCGTTTATTCTTCGTTCCAAGGAGACTGTCCCAAACCATGAAAGCAATGCTGCCATGACTCACACTTCACATAAAAGATGTCTGGGTGTTTGGGCAAACAGCCAAAAGGATTGTTTAATCTCACCTGGTGATAAGAGATACTAAGTACTTGGGAATACAATAAGAGGATTTGTTTTAAGCTTTGAAATAGTTTTTTGATAATCTTTTAAATCTTTTAAAAAACTGAAATGCAGTGCACAGTGACAGCTAGTAGGAAACTTTTTCCAATGTCTAAGTGTTCACACATGTAAAAACTTGAATGTGGACTGAATAGAGGCATTTGAAACAAAGCATGGCTGAGAAATAACAGAGCATCTTTACTTGATAATTATTCTTTCTAGGTTAAGAAACAGTTTACTCTGGGGAGTTAGTTGTAGCCAAAGATATAAAAGCTAACTATTGTTATTAGGCTGTGGTCTTGAAAATCAGAAATAAACTTAGAAAACGGTCTGCTCGGTTCTCCAAGGAACTCAGAGAGGGTGAAGAATCTCTCCATGATCTAGTCTCTTCTTCCTATAGGCTTTTCTTTGCCCATAAAGAGCACATGTATATCATTTTAGGATTTCTTAGTTATTATAGGGTTTGCTGTGATTTTGTATATTTAATATTTAGGACAACTGCTTGCTCACATTAGATGAAGAAGAGGAAGTGAAGTATTGTGTAATTAAACAGAATCTCAAGAATTACGCTGATATTTGGTAAGCCATTTCCTCTTCTTACTAGAAGTGTCTAATTCATGCTTTTCCTGAAAAATAGCAAAATTGCAGTCTCATCAGAAACGTTGAACTCAAACTATAAATTTCTGAGTGCCCAGAGATTTTGAGGTGGCATTTTCTTTTTTTAATAATCTTTTAAAAATTTATTAGTTTTGGCTGTGCTGGGTCTTCATTGCTGCAAGGACTTTCTCTAGTTGTGGCGAACAGAAGCTACTCTCTAGCGGCGGTGCTTGGGCTTATTGCGGTGACTTCTCTTTTTGCAGAGCACAGGCTCTAGGGCATGTACGCTTCAGTAATTTGGCTCCTAGGCTCTGGAGCACAGGCTCAATAGTTGTGGCACGCAGGCTTAGTTGTCCCAAGGCATGTGGGATCCTCACAGCTCAGGGGCTGAACCCATGTCTCCTGCATTGGCAGGTGGATTTTTTACCCCTGAGCCGCGGAACACGAGGTGGCATTTTCTTTAAATGTTTTTGGGAACAAGGAGCAGTTCAGCATTTAGATCTTTGGCGATTGTATTATCCATGAAGAGCTGAATGTATAGGCACACGCAAACAATGGTTTCTAGGTGTTTGGCCCAGGGGAACAAAGCTCAATTTCTTTCCCCCTCTGGGCTGAAGTTTCTGTGTGGGAGTGGGAATTATACAGCATGCTGGAAACTGTTGTTGAAATACAGGTACTTGAGCAAAAGTTGGAGGACAGCTGCCTGACCTGGCTCTGGACAAGGCCAGTAGCACAGGTCACAAGTCTCAGGGTAGAAGGAGTCTTCAGAGGTCCCTTCCCCAACCCCTCTGCTCTCTGTGCTTGTCCTCAGCCAAGGGTACAAGGTGGCTGCATGCTCCTAAAGACCTCAGGACACCTCCCAGCAGCGTTTGCAAGCTGTTCCAAGCCTAATACTCAAGGGGTTCCTTTAAACACATGCTGTCAATTTGCCCTGCTGTAATCTGGGGCCCTGTGGGGTGCCTTATTACCACATGTCTAGGTAAACCACAGGGAGAGACTGACTCATTTCCATTTTTGTCAAAATTCTTCCTCAGAAACAATATTTTTCTAAAACACCTTTTGAGATCTTTGATTTGGTGCTAAGCAGATAAAAATGCAAAAAAATTGCTAGCTCTTTTGTAAATCCTACCATACAGCCTTGTCAGTTCAAATTTGGATCTCAGAGAAAAGTGAACTTTGAATGTGACCGACACTGGTATGGGAGATCAGCCCTGGGATTTCTTTGGAAGGAATGATGCTAAAGCTGAAACTCCAGTACTTTGGCCACCTCATGCGAAGAGTTGACTCATTGGAAAAGACTCTGATGCTGGGAGGGATTGGGGGCAGGAGGAGAAGGGGACGACAGAGGATGAGATGGCTGGATGGCACCACTGACTCGATGGACGTGAGTCTGAGTGAACTCCAGGAGTTGATGATGGACAGGGAGGCCTGGCGTGCTGCAATTCATGGGGTCGCAAAGAGTCGGACATGACTGAGCGACTGAACTGAACTGACACTGATATGTATCAAACTCTTATCTGAAAAATGGGCTGTTAGAGCCATAGGGAGAGTGGGGACCGAAGCACTAACTCAAAAATATGTCTGTACCCTCATGTTCACTACAGCATTATTTACAGTAGCCAAGACATGAAAACAACTTCAATGTCCGTTGATGGTTGAATGGATACAGAAAATGTGATATGTACATTTATGTAATATGATGGATTATCATTCAACCATAGAAAGGAGGGAAATCCTGCCGTTTGTGAAAGCACGCATGGACCTCAAGGGCACTATGCTAAGTGAGATAAACACAGACAAATACTGTATGATCTTGTTTGTACGTGGAATCTTAAAATAAGACCAAAGCAACTCCTAGAAACAGAATAGATCAGTGGTTGCCAAACGTGGGGGCGGAGGTGAGAGGGGTCAAAAGGGACAAACTTCCAGTTATAAAAAGATAATAGTAAGTCCTGGGGCTCTAATGTACACCATGGTGACCGTAGTCAGTGACACTAGATTGCATTGGGTTACTAGTTCTTTACTGGATATGTGATTGCAAATATCTTCTCACATTCCGTGAGTTGTGTTTTCACTTTCTTGATATATTTGAAAGTTGCTATGAGAGTAGATCTGAAAAGTCCTTATCACAAGAAAAAAAGATGTAACTATGTGTGGTGATGGATGTTAACTAGACTATTGTGGTGATCAGTTCACAGTATATATGTGTATATAGATATATGTATGTATATATGTATATGTATCTCTCAAATCATTATGTTGTACACCTAAAGCTTATACATTGTTGTATGTCAATTATAGTTAAAAAAAAAAAAGAGTGGGTGCTTGGCAAAGGGTGGGAAATAAAGGGAAGAAGGCCAACAACACTAAAGGAACAGAAGCTGGGACCCCGGTTCCCTGGGGAGGAAAGGCACGTGGTCAGCCCTGCTCAGAAGCACAGGGATGGCAGTGATATGAGGTGGGGTCCCCCCATATCCTGTTTCTAGACACCGAATATCTGGCTCCCTGCCTGAATTTTATAAGAGCAAATCTCTCAGTGACTCCCATAACATGAGGGGAAAACAGAAGAGCAGTCCAAGCCCAAATGCTAATGCAAGTTTCTGCATTAAAAGAGCGTTTATTCGGGTCTTGAACTGAGGCCAGGCTCAGGCTGCCAGAATGAGCTGGGCAGAAAGATGGAGGCTGTTTCTTTTGAAGTTTGGTGGTCAGATTTCTGCTGGCTGTGGTAGTGAGCCTATCTTATCCCACCAAAGTAAAGCTGTTATTTAGAAGGAGGGGAGCCCACATTTGAAGTTCTGTATTAACATTGCTACAGATGATAGAAAACTTTTTGTTTCTAGGCAACTTTTATGTTGCAGAGACCAAAACAGCTTGCCTAATATGGGTTTTGTCCACTCTCTTTACAGTAGTAATTTTAAAGAGCTCGAATTAAATGGAACAAATTGGCTCGCCGGACCATCCCCAGCTGTGATGGAGATGCCCTGCAATGCTAGAAAAGCTCTCAGGCCCAGTCTGAATTTTCCATGCTCTGGAGTTGTCCTGGGCTTGCCCTCTGCCTGGGAAAGGAACAGGGCAGGGGGCACAGTTGCGGACCAGAGGTTCTCGTGCCGAGCCAAGAGCCAGGATAAACAAGGATGCGTGCGACCCCAATCTGCCCTTGAAGCCTTCAGCCTAAGCGGGGTGGCTTGGAAAGGGGAAAGAAGATAGCTGAATGTGAATCCAAAGTACAAAATAGTTCAGGCCATGTGAAAGCCATAAAAAACATATTGGGGAGATGACCACCACACAGAGGGAGACAAGTGGAGGAGGTCTATTTCAGATGTGCCTCAAAAGATGGGCAGGATTTGGGTGAGCAATAGTACAGAGGATAGATCGAAGTGGGTGAGCATGTGGGAAATTTTGAGGTATGCCTGGGAAAGAGCAAGCCCCCAGTTTTGTTGGTAGATGGGAGATCCTTTGGAGCAAAGGCTGGGTGGAGAAGTCAGGGCCAGGTTGGGAAAGTCTGGCTTAGGGAAAGGGCTGTGGCCACCACAGTAGCCCTGGGGAGAGGAGGTGAGTGTGCAGATGTGAGGCCCACCACGACAGTGACTCTCAGCATTGACTACACATGGGGTCACCCTGGGAGCTTCGAAGCTGTGTTGGGACCACAGGACCAGAGCTCTGGTTTACCTGGCCCCAGGCAGTAGGATTTGTGGACCCCACCCCCCCACCCCACCCCAAGCCGTGATTCAGAGATGCTGTCAAGGTGAAGAACCCCTGGATTGTGGCAGATGGTGATTCAGTGAGGTGGGGCTGAATCCGAATCTTTGTGTAGCAAGGGTCTGTAGAACTTGGCCACACCACATCAGCAGAGCACCTGCCTGCAGCTTACCCCTCCTGTGAGGAAAAAATGAGGAAAGCTTTTGCCTCTTTGACCATTTTGCTCTGGAATGCTGGGTCCCTGCCGAGGAAGGACAGTCATGCTCACTGATTGGGCATTGACCTTCAAGGGCAAATGAGGACTTTAAGCTGAAACATACAGACCTGTGGGTCCCCAGGAAGCCCTTCAGGGGGTGTGTGGGCACACAAAGTGTGAGCACAATCAATTTTCTCAGCTTCCAGGTGTACACTATCCAACACAGGTCTGCCTGAGCGCCCTCCTACGCAATACTGATTCTCCCGTCCACCTCCCCGCTCCCACTGCCTTGCACATCCTCCAAATACAGTATTCTGCATCTTTGGCAGTTACTTAAACGTATGATAAAAAGAAGCCTTTAAATATCAACTTTAAAATTTGGCTCTGTGACTCTGCGGTCTTGGCCCTGTCCCACCCTTTCTGAGGTTCCCTGCCTCCTCTGTAAAGATGGGGCCAACCAGCTCTGCTCTGCAGGATGGTTGAAAGATCAAATGAGGGAGCCCCAGAAGTGGCCTGGCCTGCAGCCAGCCCTGGGTGAATGGCGGATGTTATTTGCATGGTTGGCATCTGGAAAACCATCTTGGCATGTGGTCAGGGCTCCTTCAATGTGAGCGCCCTTCCCCCTTATTAATGGCTCCCAGATTTTATCCCCATGGAGCCCAGCTGTCTCATGGAGGTTGGGAGTGTGAGGCAGGAAGGTTCCAACCTCTCTGGTCTCCCCTTTTCCAACTTTTTCCAAGAAGACCTCACAGTGCGTCTCCCCCAACAGGCCTCGCCTCGAGTAAGGAAGCCTCATGATGGACCTTTCCCCTCTTTGATTATTTGAAGGCTCACTCTAGGTACACCATAAATAAGTCAATGCATCAGTGAGTACTGGAAACAGGGGAGTGAATGAGGCAGGCATTTCCCCCACCCTCACCAAACTCATGGTCTACATGTCACCAGACAATTACAACACCAATAGATGCCACAGTAGTAAAAGAAAAAAAAAAAAAAAAAATAGAAGCCATGCAAGCCCACAGAAAAGGCAGGCAGGAAGGGAAGGCTTCTTGGAGGAGGTGTGGTGTAAACTAAAATATAATGGGAAAGTGGAAACCAGACAGCAGGCTTGTTTCTGAGCAGTGGGTTCATGGGCCCGGAGGTAAGAAAGAGCACGCCAAACTCAGAACAGAAAAGGCTCCGTAAACTTGGCTGTGGAGATGAAGGCTGCCCAGTGTTTTCTTCCCTTTTGTTGGTCCACCCATATGATGGAATGCTCTGGAAAACACAAAGGGTCTTCTACATCTTCTGTTTATCCATATATGCTCCACTCTGCAGATCTTCTCATACCTCCTTGAGCCTGGGTAGCAGTGCACGGAACCCAGTCTAACCAGGAAATGGGCTAACAGAGCCCCATGCACTGGCCTCTAAGACTTGAACCCCTAGGAAGCCATGCTGTGAAATATCATTTCATGCATTATTCCAAGATAGGGATGATATAGGTACATTTCATCTTCAGGGAGTATACACCCCCAGTGGTCCTGGGACTCAGGCCAGGGGCCTGGGTGGTGGATGAAATGTGTGGCTTGCGTCAACTTGCCTCTCTGGGAAGGGCAGAGAGACAGCAGCAGGGACGGGGGAGCAGGATCATCAATTTAGCCTCTGGCTCCTTCCCTGGCAGGTCCGAACCCATTACCAGCAGACAGTCTCGGCCTTTCCTGCTTCCCCACACTGGCCCTGGACACACACTCTCCCCCTGCTCCCTCACACGCTTCAGGGCTTTCTGTTCAAGTCCTCACAATTTACTCCTGCTGATGACTCAGGGAAACAAGTTCTAGGTCACTGACAAATCAAAGCCAACTGAGAACAGATATCTTTTGAGGCATAAAAGCGAGGATTTTCTGTGATCTTTCGGAGGATTCCCAGTCGTGGCATTTTTCTGGAAATCCACAAGTAAGTGCTCCTTGCAGTTTAGAAAGCAATGAACTTCATTCTTACAGTTATCTCCCAAGGTGGTCAACGACCACACAGTCCAGCTTACTCCCTATCTGCCTGTGGGAGAAGGCCAATGGGATGTCAAATCAATTTATATGCTTCCAGCTTAAAATATTCAGAGTTGACTTTCCCTGTGGTTGGATGAGCAAGATTGGCAAGTAAATATCAACAGAAGAAGGAGGCTTTCCCCAAAAAGTTGAAGAGGACAGATAGAAACAAGATGTGAGAAGCCTGGGCTCCACTGGCCTGGCCTTACTGCCTTGGGCCTCTTGGAGCCTGACTGGTACCTTGACCATGATCTGAAGGTCCAAGGCGAAGTTCCTCATGTGTGGTGACTGGCCACTTGGACTACGCCAGAACCTGCCATTTCCTAAAATCAGCTGTTGAAAGAGGCCCAGCTGTCCATTATGAGTCCTTCCATGAGCATGCTCTTTAGGATGTCCTCCCTGTTAAATCTCAACTGGCCTAGTCACTTCTGACTTAGTTTCATGGTGTATGCATGCTGCGTGCTAAGTTGCTTCAGTCGTGTCCAACTCTTTGCGACCCCATAGACTGTAGCCCATCAGGCTCCTCTGTCCGTGGGATTCTTCAGGCAAGAATACTTGAGTGGCTTGCCATGCCCTCCTCCAGGGGATCTTCCTGACCCAGGGATCAAACCCGCATCTCTTTACATCTCCTGCATTGGCACGTGGGTTCTTTACCACTAGTACCACCTGGGAAGCCCTCGCCTCAGACTGTAAGCACCCTGAAGTCAGGAGCAAGCCTGCTTTCTTACCTCTCCTCTCAGTAGCTACAGAGGAAACATTTCATCAATGGTAAGGAAACAGTCCTGAGCTAACGACTACACGTGTGCCATTTCCCTAGTAATGAGATGTTTGTCCCAAATCCAGCTCCCATCGTTCTCCATCATTTAGGGTACTGTGATAAGGATGCAGTTCTTTCAAGAGATACCTTGCCCTGAGGTTCTCGTGTTTGACAGGAATAAACTCCATGGTCTGTGCCCACTAAACACCCTGCAAGGGCCATGCTTCCAGCCCAGCAAGTCCTCTGAAAGGAACACACTAGTAGGCCATTTTGCCGGGACCAGTAGCTGCGTGCTGAGAGCTAGGGAGGAAGGATTTTGATTAGTTACTGTCACCAAGCTGACACTATGCCAGCCCCCACATCTGGAAACAGTTACCAGGAAAGAAGAAACATGAAAGCCCAGGCCTCATGACCCTGCAGTCTTCCTTTCTGCTGCTCTATTTATTAATTTACTGGTTTGGAATGATTAGCTTGGGTCCCCAGTATAAATTATAGGAACCAAAGTTAAAAAGAGGCCACGACTGTCTCCATACTCTATGAAAACAGGCCAAGGTCTTTTTATGGGGTCTTGGATGAACTTTGTATCTAAATAAAAATGATGTAGAAGTTGCGTGCTGTGTTGGACTTCAGTCATCAAGCCAAGCCTTTATAAACTGTCTTAAGCCTGGTGTCCCTCTCCCCAACTCGGCACAACTCGCCACATCTGTCTCAAGGACTCCATAGGATCCGTACCTCGTGGGTCTGAACACACACAGCCCACTGTTTGCACATCACAAAAACACACTCAGAGATTCACACTTCTTGCCCTGCCCCCTGTCCCACCCCGCTTCCTTTAAAATGTAAGCAAGTAGAGGATTTGGAAGGAGCCTGAACACGTTTGCACGTCACCAGTGCCATTCGCTGCTGATGGTGCCCTGGAGGTGAAATGGAGCCCAGAAGCTAGGGCCCATTCCTGTGCTTATCGGTTTTGAAATGTGAAAAAGGCTCACAAAGAAGACCTGGTCTGTTTTTAAGAGGGACCAAACATTAAGCCTTAGGATATTTAGTCGATTTCTCAATAACAGAGGAAAAAACCCCAGGATGAGCTTAAATAGAATAATCAAGATGGCATTTTTCTTGGCCACTAAGAATGGGCCCACAGAAAAGCAGTTCTTTCAGGCTCTTCTGTCTCGGGCCCTGGAAAGCCCTAACGAGAACCAGAAACTACTAACGCCGTCTCCAGTTTCTGGTTTGATGAGTTGCAGTCCACCTTGATGACTTGGCCTCTGTTTCAACCAGATGATGAATCACCTCTTCTGGGAAGAATCTCTGATCCCCTGCCACCCCTCCCGCCCTCCGCTCCCTGCTCCTCTTCTGCCTTCTGTACCCCCTCCCCCCGCCGTGTGGTTGGGTACTTCCCTTTGAAGTTCCTTCCATATAGAGCCATGTATTAAGCACTTATTTCATTGTATGTGTGCCTGGCTCCCCGACCAGACTGAGTGCCTCGTGTTTAGAGAATGAATGCCTGACTCATCCATGCCGAGCTCATAGCGTGCGTTTAGGGAGTGTTTGTAGACTATGCCCAGAACTACTGTCTTAGAGCGATTTGGTTGTCCGTACATTGTCAGAGGTATTTTTCTATATGATGTAAACCAGTAGGACTAACTCACACTATAGTTCAACTGTGACTTTAGAAATGTGCTAATTAATGTAGGCAAATCTTTTCTACAGAGCCTGGGGGTCATTTTAATTCTTTTGTCATCCTGGAATATTGTTGTATTAAATGTTATAATAATTAAAGCGATCATACCACTTGTTTAAAGAATTCTTGGGTACAGATAATTAATATTTTATCGGTAATTTAAAAGGGAATAAAAGGAAAAAAAATTTTTTTTAATGTGCCTTGCCAAAGTGTTGTCACATGGAGTTGTGCCAAATTACCAGAAGAAAATTGCCTTTCACTTCTTATTTTACACATTTTCAGGGTGCTTTAAGAGAGACAGTAATGCCTGAGTTCACATTTTGTCCATCACCAAAGTGAAATACATTAGGAAAGAAATTGACCCATGGGTGCTTCCCTGGTGGTCCATTGCTTAAGAATCCACCTTCCATGCGTATCGTTGAGTCACTTCGCTGTTCACTTGAAACTATCACAACATTGTTAATTGGCTCTACTCTATAAAAAAGAAAAACAAAAAAAGAATCTGCCTTCCAGTGCAAGGGACTTGGGTTCAATCCCTGGTCAGAGAACTAAGATCCCACGTGACTCAGGGCAACTAAGCCAGAGACACAGCTACTGAGCCCATGTGCTCTGGAGTCTGCATGCTGCAACAAAAAGATCTCACAGTCAAAAAATTAAAAAATAAAGAAAATGACTCATCTTGCCCACCAGAGTCAGACAGGGGTCTCTGTGGAAGCATAGAAGGCTGTAAGAGAGGTCTAGATGGTTAAGGCAGAAGGGTGGGAACTTGCCAGCTCCTGCTGCAGTAGGTTTAAGACTCCTGTGTGAGCTGAGAGCATAAATGAGCCCTTGGAGCCCAGAGGAAACCTGAATGGGGTGTGGCTGGGGGGACCTGGGACAGAGCTGCAGGCTCCCTTGGGTATCTCTGGGATAAGACAGGGCTGCACTTCCCATATACTCAAGGAAAAATTTCCCCTGTTGCTGAGGCTAGCTGAGGAACATTTGTTATCTGTTTAACTCGAATCCTAGAGACTTCATCACAGGGAGACCCTGCAACTGGATGATTTGTAGGAGCTGAAAGTCAAGGCTGCCAGAACATCAGTAGCTGGGCTCCCCATCCCCTCCCTCCTCTGTGCCTGAGAAGCATTGGCCCCTCAGATCACTGAGCGGTAGATACAGAGTACTGTTTTTGCAGGCTGGGAGTGGCTGTGGCAAGATTGTTAAGGATTACTAAATAACTCTAGTTGATCTGTTCCAAGGAATATTGACTTCTTGGTGAAAATAAGTCGCGGTTCCAGCAGCTCAGTTCCCCTGCCTGTCTAGGAGAGTGGGCAGTCTCTGTGCCCACTGCTTCCCTCACCAAGGCTGCCTCCTCCTCCAGAATGGCTTCTGGGGACTTGGAGGGGTTTGCTCAATGAACATCTGTGCAAGGGAGAGAAGGTTCCAGGGTTTTCCAAAAATGTGCAACTACACTACCTGGAGAGGGGCGTGATGCAGTGATGGGGCAGTACTGGGAGCTGGGCTGTTCCCACTCAAACCCTGTCTTCTGCTTACTGTCTTCCTCACTGCTCTGGCAAGTTGCTTCACCTCTCCTGGCCTTGCCTTCCTCATCTGTAACAGGAAAAATAATGATACTCAACCCACAGGATTATTTTCAGGATGGAATGATTTAATGTATGAAAAGTACTTAGAAGAATACCTGCCACTGGTAAGCTCTAGGCTCAGATTCTTTGTGCACCTGTAGGCATGTGTCCACTCTCCTCTCTGATTGCTTCTCTGCATCACTGTCAAGCTCACAGCCATTCCTAGACACAGCCTTACCTGGGGGGAGCTCAGAGCCAGAGATCTCTCTGCTTTTGCAGTCCTTACAAACAGCCATCCAAGCCCCTTAATGTGCCTCCTTTTAGCACACACCCCATTCATATCGGTGAAATATCAGGAGCCCTCTGAATGAAAGAATAAGGAGGAAAATGCTGAAAGAGGCTGGGGAAGAAGTGTTGGCACTTGCTGATGCGGAAAGGCATGCCCTTGGGCCTGTCCTGTTAGAGGGCCTAGACCCTGCCTGCTGGGTGAGGGTGTACAGAGGGCGCAAAGGAGTTGAGGTCTGTATCATGGGACATACGTATGGGGTGTAATTTTGTCCTTTCATTCCAGGGTAAATGAGAGTGAGTTTGTTCCAAAATGTTAAAACCAGCAGTCTCAATTGTGTAGCTGTCACCTCACAAGCTGCCCAGCCTGCACAGATTGCTTTCTGTACCGTGGATTCAAATGTCTGGGCTTTTTGTTGTGGGCTGGGTGGTATCAGGTTAAGAGAAGTTTCTTAAGCACTTTCAGTGTGACTCTTAGAATGGCTGCTACAGAGCCAGCAGCTTCCTCTTTCTGTTCTCTGATGCTGGCGCAACTCTGCAGCTAAGGAAGCGGAGGCTTTCTTGCCAACTGACATGGGGGAATGTTCCGTAAACTGGGGTGCACCAGCCCCAGAGACACTGATGCCTTACTGCTAGGGAACTGAACACCTGGCTAGCGAAGGTGGAGAGATGACCCGGGACCAATGTTCTTTAAGGCCCATCAGAGTCTCTGCCTGACCCAGAGGGCCACACAAGTCAGTCTAGCCCAGGGTGTGGGGTGGAGAAGGCACCTAAGGCAATGCTGGTTTCTGTCTAGAATCCACTAGAAAAGGTGTGAACTGTACCAGCAGGGATTTAGGCTAGACCTTTCAAAACACAAATTTAATGAATCTGTAAATGTTAACTGGGCTCCTTGCTGACTTATAATGAGGTTATAAAAGAAGCACAGATGTAAATGCATGGGCCAACTTTTGATGGCAGACCCAAAGGCTAAAAGCTAGAGGTATTGGACATGGCAAAGGAGAGTCTCTGTGAAGTGGGAAGGTCATGGAAAGGCAACCAGCTGAAAGAACAGTAGCCCAGAAAGGTTAAGGAGTTTGCCTAAGGACACACAGCTCCACAGTAACAAAGCTGGTCTAGAAGGGGGAGAATTATATGGGTAAGGAGAGTAAAAGAGGAGTCCAGGGCTTTGCACAGAGCATGTAGAAAGGGGCTGTGTCAGCTGTGTGTGGGGAGGCTGGAGAATCATGTGCTCTGCAGGAGCCAGAGCTGACCCTGGGATGCAGGAGAGAGCAGGCAAGATGGATGACAAAGAGGAATTCTGCCGAGGACTTAGAGGCCAGGCACAACAGGGGGAGGCAACACATGGGAAATGTTTTGGTGTAGGGATTAAGGGTAGATCAAGTTTATGCTCTCATGTAGCCTTTTCAGCATATTCTAAGCTTTGTTTAATATGTGTGTATTTCTGTTTAAATCAGGGGAAGAAAGATGTTCATTTAAAAAAAAAGGAAAATAGAGATGTCTGGATTTTCTCTCATAAACAACAGAAAACTTTGGGAGTGTCCATGGAAAGCAGTGTTTTTGTGGAAGTGGTGTTTGGGGAAGATGAGACAGCAGTGTTGGGATAGATGGATGGCCGGGGGTCAGAGGAGGGGTGGGGGCTGATGTCACGGAGACTGGCTGGGGGCTGCTGGTGGTGAGAGGCGAGGCCTTGGGGAGCTGGGGATTTGAGTGCTCGATGAGGGGACAGAAACATCTAGGAGCAATTTGGAAAGGGTTTTGCTGACCAGTTGCACGTGGGGGTTAAGGATCAGGGGGTAGGGGAGAGGCAAAACTGGAGGCAAGCTTTCCAACCTTTGGCGCTGCCACTAGCAAGAAGAAAGAAATGAAAGGAGCTGGACAGAGGAGGTATGAGGATTACTGAACTTGGGGAGGTATTGCTTCTCTGAGGCCTTTGCCCTCCATGCTGGAAAACTTGAGGGGAGCAGAGGAAAGGCATGGGTAAGCTTTGCTTCTCGAGTCAACAAGCATCTGGTCAGTTCCCTACAGTGGGCATCACTCCCACTGACAGTATCTGTGGTCAGGCAATTGAAGCAACCTCAAAAGTGCCTCTGAAGTCTTCTCTCTTAAGATATTTTATATGAGCCAAATCAATGCAACTCTCTTGTGAAAAATCAATTTCCCTAGAAAATAAAGTTGGGTTCTGGCCAGCAAATAGCACTTGGCAAGCCCTGATTAAGTAAGCCAGTGTTTAGAGAAGTTGTGAAAATGGCAAGTCATTGAGGAAAGTAAACACTGGGGCCCCTAATGCCATTTTCAGGCTATGACAGTGGTTCTGTCTCCATCGATTGTAGAGCCTGAAACTGCAGGTTTAAGTTCTTACTGTTATAAACCTGTAGATCACACATGCCCTTTTTGAGGACTTTGAAAGGGGAGATGAATTGAAGGTGACCTGGACTGAACACAGTTTCCTTTCCCAGGTCACTGTGTAGAAGCCACAAAGCACCCAGCAGCTGGACCTAGAGAAACAGCCGCTTGCGAGCCACCCAGGCACCTTGACTGCCATTCACAGGGTGAGCCAGGCTTCTGTGAGAACAGAGATTTCCAGTGTGGTCGCTGGTACAGATTTTCAGACTTTTTTTTTTATTTGGTCAATGGCTATATTTCTTAAAAAGTTTTACATAAATTGAATCCTATTTTAAACTCATCTGAGCTTTGGCTATTTAACCGAAACCTGTAGGCCTGTGCTTCTCAAACTTTGAAGTGCACACAGATGACTTAGCAACTCTTTGGACCCCACGGACTATGTAGCCCATCAGACTCCTCCGTCCATGGGGATTCTCCATGTAAGAATACTGGAGTGGGTAGCCGTTCCCTTCTCCAGGGGATCTTCCCAACCCAGGGATCGAACCCAGATTTTCTGCATTGCAGATGAATTCTTTACTGTCTGATCCACCAGGGAAGCCCATTTAAAATGCAGGGTCTGATTTAGTGGGGGCGACAGGAGGCAGTGTCTAAGATTCCACATCACTAATAAGTTCCAGCTTGCCACTGATGCTCCTGTTTGCAAATCACACTGAGTGGCAAGGTTATGGAAAATCCTTGAAAAGCCAAATCTGAATCCCTATAATCATTCCTTAATTTTAGTAAGCAGGGATATTTCTTGTATTTGTTTGTTAGCTGGATAGAATAATTGCAGTGTGTAAAGTAACGTTCTACGTGCTGAATGTTGTGCAAGGAATGGAAAATTTCCCCCCAATTTTAATCTAAGTACTCTTAAAAATTGGATATCTTGGGCCAAAACTCACCCTTCTTTCTCCCTGGCAAGTAGTAGGGAACTGAATTGTAAGAGCTCTCTGATTTACTACGTGGTGGCAGGTTAGAAAGGCTGAGTGTCCTCTGGAAAGTATTTCAACCATGTCATATATCTTCACTGATGCCCAACATCACCCACAACTTTGGGGAGGATGGCACAAGGGCGGCCTGAAGTCGGTCAGGCTGCAAATGCCAGCTGTCCTGCCCTCAGACCCAGAAGCAATTTCTTTCCGCATTTCCTTTGTGGAGAACTTGCTGGAACTGCTCACTCATCTTGAGGTTGAGGCCCTGTTGTCAAGCACAACAGGGTTATTTTCAAAAACTAAACTGTTCGTGGTGATCTCGTATGAGCCACAAGACGAGAAAGGAGTCATATTTATAAAGTGTCTGAAAAAGTCTAGTAATTATTGTTCCAGACAAGACTCTCTTTCTCTTTAGTTGGTCTAACATGGAAAGAGAAGGGAAACCTTTCCTAAATGAAAGTGAGCAGGGCTAGCCCTTGTTGGTGGCAAGCCATCTGAGATGGGGGACCCCTGTTCCTTCCCCCAGCAGCCATTTTTCCTATAGAAAAACAACCCCCAGAAGCGGTCTTTTCTGGTGGAAGAACGTGTTTATGTTCACAGGGCTCTGCATTTTCTGGTTTTGGAGGAGGGTGAGTGGTGGGATGTAGAGGTGGAATTTTTTTTTTTTTAGATCTAAACAGTAAATGAAGTATGACTGTAATCTCTTTCCTGAGCTCGTGGAAAAACTCAAGTCATCGAATGTTAGTTTTACAGATGAGGGAGGTTTTACAACAAGACTACCTGACTTGCCCTGAAGCCTGTAAATCTTGCTAGAGGGAGAGCTGGGCTGGGGAAGGCTGGGCTCCCAGGCTTTTACACACAGGGGCATCTTTCCTAAAACAGTGCTGCTGCCAGTGCTCCCTCCTCGGGGGAGACATCAAGCCTGAGCTTGAACCTCTTTGAGCCCTTCCCAATGTCCTATGCCAAACAGTCGTGTTGAAACGGAGAAATGTTTTGCTTTCATTTAAATGATTATTTTCAGACAATTACACTTCTGTAGCTGCTAACCTGTCACATCATCTCAGTGATCTTTATTAAATAATGCAGGTCCTGGAAGAGGTAAGCGACTCATATCTGTTGGCCACTTTACTTGAATTATATCATGTAATCTACCCTAGAGTCCTGTGAGGTAGGTTTTAATATCAATTCTATGAGAAAACTAGCAGTTGAGGCTCAGAGGGGTTGAACAACTTGCCTGAGGCCACACAGCTTGTAAGTAGGAGCACTAGGATTTGGTCCTTTGCCTCCAGAGCCTATACTTGGCAACTTGGTTTTACCAATGCCATCACTCAGGCAAGGCTGGCAGTCTACCTGATGGACCCTGACAGGGGGACCCAAGCTGAATCAAAACCATCAAGCAAAGTTGCCAAAGGCTGCTTCCTCAATTCTCAGCATGTAACCTTCCCCAGAGCTTCTTTTCTTCCCTTACCCTGGTCACAATCACCTCGATTTTATAAAGTAGTTCTTTCACAGCAGCTTTGACTAGACTATTTGTGGGGGCTGCTGCATTCTTAGACCTCAGCCCAACTTCCCAGCTTATGATCTTAACAGCTACCCACCTTGACTCACTGAGGAGTCATTGTAAAGGCACCTCTTTCTTTGCACGATCAGATCACTGTCTAAGAACAAAGTCAGCAGATAGGATTTTTGATGTGGAAATCATCAAAACAGCTTTTCCTATCCCTGGCTTTGCTTTGTGAGGCTCCAGAAAACCAGAAAATGATGATAAACCCCACAATGAAGAAAAGGACTCATAGATAAAGTGAAGCTAAATCCTGGGCGCCTGGATGCTGCACTGAAAGCCACGAGAGAGACATCGTGCTCCCTCAGAAAGTTGTTTCCAGGGAAGTCCCCTCATTGCAGACTGAAGGATGTGTTTGACAGTCCTCATCAGAGGACTGTTCAGACAGAGCCTGTCTGAACAGAGACAAGCAAAGGGAACGTCTCCCCCAAAGTGGTGGAAGTCCCAGCCAGGGAGCAGCCTCCATAGGTGGCCAGGGGAGGGACTATCCCAGCCCTCCCTCCAGGGGAGAGAGGGGAGGGGAGAAAAGAGGGCGAATGTCAGGAAAGGACCTGCTTCTCTCCAAGGTCAAAACCACCCCAGAACATCTCCTAGTCCTCAAGGAGGAAGATACAAGCTGGAATTAGAATGTTCCAGAAAACATTCCATGGTCTCATGGTCTTTAGTTTCCTGAGCACCAACCGTAGCCTAGGAACTGCTCAGTGACAGGGTCCAGCTTGGACTCTGCCCCACCTGGTGGTGCTGGTGGCTCTCTGAAAGCCTCCTCTCCGGTGGCCTCTCGGGGTCTCCCAGGGCCTCCATCAGGGTTTCCACTCTGTTTCTGCTCAGTCTCTCCAGATGGGTGCTTCCCAAGGCCTGCCGTCTCCTTCTTCTCTTCTCCCACACACGTGCTCAAGGGAACCTGCAAGTCCAGGACTTCAGCCACCACCTGCTAGGGTGGTGACTCCAACCTGCATCCCCAGTGCTCACCCCTCTTCTGAACTCAAGACCTTTGAAGACAGCTCGTGCCTGCACATCTCCCCTGGGATGGCCTGTCAAGGCCATGTGAACACACCTGGAGACCCAGCTCGCTCCCCCAGGCAGCTAGTCTAGTGCGCACTTTCCCTTGGGTGCCCGTCCTGCATCTGATCATCCCAGCTAGAGACCTTGTGTTGTCCCTGACTCCCCGTTTCCCCTCCTTGCCCTCGGGTTTCCCAGTCCTGCTACCCACTGTAACTGCCCTGAAACCTGACCCATCCTCTACCATCCCCCCAAGTCAGGTCCTCCGGAGCTTTTACTCCCTCTGTACTCTGCCCCTCCTCCAGCCCCAAGCTGCTGTGTTCCAGCCCCCTCCTTGCTTCCCCTCTTCCCACTCTGATTATCTCTCTTTATTTTTCCAGTTGCGTTGACCCCCTCCTTTATCCCTCCTTTCCATCAATGTCCTAAACATGTCCAAGCCTCTGTGGACGGTGTCCCCTGTCTTCCACCTTGACTCTCCCCTTCCTTTCTCACATAGTCTTCTTGGAAGAGTCGTCCACACTCTGAACAACCCCATCACTCCATCAAACCACGATCATCTGGCTTTGTTCCTCCTGCTCCCCACAGCCAAGTCCCCAGTGCCTGTCTGCCTCACAGCATCCGCCTTCAGATCTCTCTGGTATTCAGCGGTACTCACTGCTCACAGCCCCCTCTTTCTGGGACTCTCTGTCAGCACTCCTTCCCCTCCTTGCTGGCTGCTCTCTGCCTTGCCTTCCCTCCATCATCTGTCATCACCCACCTCTTGCTCCCACATGCCTACCTAGAGGATCCACCCACTCCCACGGCTTCAGCTGCCTGTAGCTGAGGAGGACTCCCATGTCTGGATCTCTACCCCAGAACCCTCACTCTAGTCCGAGATCTTTATATCCGGCCACCCACAGGACACCTGGATGAACCACAAGCACTTAAACTCAGCGTGTCCAGAACCACTTACCTTCTCCTGGTGAATCTAAGCCCCCCTCCATATCTCTCATTTTAAGAAGGATACCACCAGCCACCAAGGTGGCCCTGCCAACAGCACCTTAGTCATCCGTGAGTCCTCCTCCTCCCACACTCCCTGGGTACAGCCTCCAAGTTCTGCCAAGGCTGGTACCTCCTAGACACACCTCAGTGTGCTACCCCTCTTCACGCCCATCTCCACTTCCTGCCTTATTTTATGTCATCTTCTCCTAGCCGGCTCCTGACACTGACCTGCTCCTCTATCACCCCTGCAGGACTCTGAGCTCAGGTCTGCGTCCTGTGACATGCCTTTCCTTCTCTCTATCTCTGTCTCCCCATGCTTCAGCCAATAGGACACCTTGAGAACCCAGAATGTCCCCATTTTGCCTGGTTCCTTCTCACCACTCCAGCTGAGAGAGGGAACAGGAGTCACTTCCTGCCCCTCCACCCAAGGCCGCAGATGCCCCTCTCCGGAGTACTTTGTTGACTGGCCCGCAGGTCTCCCAACTGTGAACTTTTTAAGAAAAGAAGCTGGATCTCATTCACTCATCCATCTTTGTCTCCTGGGGCTAGCAGTGCCAGATAATTGGTGGGTGATTAATAGGCACTTGAGTGAATTACCTCCCTCCCAGGTGACTATTTGTTTACTTGCTCTGAGCTCCTCCAGGACAAAAATCTTTGCTATCTCTTTGCAGCATCTTTCTCGCATACAGTGCTATACAGATGTTTAATAAAACAGACAATGAGTGTGTACTAAGGTGGCATTCCCGCCCCCTACCCCGCAGTTTCCAGTTGAAGTCTAACAAAACCTGTCTTTGTTTTGTTTTGCTTTGGCTTCTGTCAGTCATAAGACTTACTCCTTATCCGTCTTAAAGTTAGGAGGCCTGGAATGCAGAAGCAGACGTGATGGATAGACTATTGTGGAAATCAGCGTGGCCTGAGACCGGTGAGGCATCTTTGAGCTCAGGACCTTACAGACCTCGAGGAGGGAGTGAAGTAGTGAGGCCCTGTAGGGTCCTGGGTGCCGGGGAACCCGTTGGGGAACGCCGGGGAACAAGGGAAAGGGGCTGGTTGCGAACGGTCAGCGCCCGGGGGAGGGGAGGGGCGGCAGGGAGGCGGGGGCGTGGGGAGCCCGAAGCCCGCCCTCCTCCGGCTCCCCGCCCCTCCCCTCGGGCGGCTCCCTGCGCTCCGCTTACTTAACCTGCCCGCGGCCGCAGCTGCACTCGCACTCCCCCACTACTCGCTTGCCCATAGGTTCCGCGCGTCCTCTCTCTCCATGGCGCTCCTCGGGCGGCTGTTGCCCCTGGCTCTGGCGCTGGCCCTGGGCCCCGCTGCCACCCCAGCGGGCCCCGCCAGGTCGCCCTACCAGCTAGTGCTGCAGCACAGCCGCCTCCGGGGCCGGCAGCATGGGTAAGCGGGCGCCCAGTCGGGATCGGAGGGACCGGGCGTCGGGGCGACCGTCGGAGCGGGCTGGGGGCGTAGGGGACAAAGCCCGAATCAAAAGCAGGCCTCTGTGTGGGACGCTTGGAGGGACCAGCCCTGCAGGAGATGGAGGGAGGGGAGTGGGGAAGGTGGAGAAAAGTCAGCAGGAGGCACTGTGTGGAGGAAACGGATGGAAGAGCTGACCTGGGACCTCCACTCAGGCCGAGAGCGTGAGCGGGATCCCGGGCTTTGAGCTTCTCCAGGCAGATAGGAGTTGGCGGCTGTCTGTGCAGAGTCACCGTGGGAAGGTGGCCAGGGCAGGCAGGGAGCCCACCCAGCAGGGCGCAGGTTCCAGTCCAGCCAGGTCCTTGTCCAGCACCTTCATATGTGACACTGGGACCACACAAGCTGGCAGCATCCAAGGCCCCCAGGCCCCTGTCACCCGGCCAGGCCCTAAACCCACCACCTGGCACCAGGCACACCAAGGGCAGCGTCTGCTCCCCTGCTGGATGAAGACAGGAGAGTGTGCTGGGAGTCACACACGTACAGATGGGGAAACTGAGTCTGGAGTGGCCACATCACTTCCTCACGGTCCTGCAGTATGTATGGGAGCTGGGATTGGAACCGCTCTTAAAACACTGTCTGAGTTTGTAAATTTGGGACATTATCATTGCATGTATTCCTTTGAGACACTGAAGATGTGTTGGTTTTCTGGGGGCAAACCCAGGCAGCAGGTCCAACCTGGTAAAGACCCTGGCCCAGACCCAGGCAGAGGTGGGTTTGTTTCCATATCCCAAACTCAACCATCCTGCTTGACATATAGCCAGGGTTTGCTGCCTACCTGGGTGCACCAACTCCTCTGTGACAGTTAGAACTATATGTGGATAGGAAGGAAATGGCAACCCACTCCAGTATCCTTGCCTAGAAAATCCCATGGACAGAGGAACCTGGTGGGCTATAGTCCATGGGGTCACACAACTGAAGTGACTTAGCGCATATGTGGATAGAGTTGTGTCGCAGCCCAAATGCCCTTGGGTCTGGCATTTGCTCCCAGTTGGTGCCCAGACCACCCTTTGACTGGGCAGATCTGTACTTAGATCAGAACGCAGTGTTGGAAGTGATTGGAGTTGACTTCATAGGGTTCTAGAAAGCCTTGACTCCCTGCCCTTAGAAATGGCCCCTTGTTGGGAGTAGTGTCCTTGTTCCTCTGCCTGTGTGTGCCTGTGGTCGTACTTGGCCTTTCAGATGCCCAGGGCTATGGGGAGGGGACTATGTTGGCAGTGAGTCTGGCCCCTCTGCAGAGTGAAAGCCATCCAGGCCATGCTGCAGCCTCATACCCTGCAGGAGAGAGGAGAGCACGGGGGATGTCCAGGGGTCTTTCAGGAAGTGAGAGACTCACTTTTGACTTCTGCTGGGTACAGAAAAGTGAGGGGGGCAGGACAGAAAGACAAGGAGGGAACGAAGCATCAAGTCACAATATGAGCCACTGGCATGTCCATGGTCTCTGCCCAGCGCACTGTTGGCCTTCTGCCTTTCCTGCCAATGGAGTATGTCCTGTTTGGGTGCGACAGTCCCTCCTGGGAGGGTTCTGTCCCTCTGTGTCTTCTTAGGCACTCAGTCAGGAAAAGGCACCCACAGCATTCTCTGTCACCTGGAATGGTGGCTCCCGGCGCTCCACAGTGATGCTTCCCAAAGGTGCCGATGGGTCTCCAGCAGGAACCACCCCTGTAACAAACCTCCTTCCCTTTGAAGCCCAGAAAAGTCACAGACAAGCTGGAAAATAGTTGTGTGTGTGTTTTTTTTTTTAATGCAAATCTTTATTATAAGTTTCAGCTATTAGGTCAGCTTTCTCCCTCCCCTCCCTTCCCGACCCTGCAGGCTAATCATCTTGCAGGGCAACTGGAAAAGCCTATAGTGGTCTGTGATGGGCAGGATGGGCTAAGCATTCCCAGGTGTGCTCCCCTCCTCCCCCAGTAAAGTCTGGACACACGGGCAGGTGGACTGTAACGAACAAAACGAACGGTTTGCAGATGCAGCTGCGTTTACTCTGATCTAACGGTCCCTGAAAACTCACAGGCTGCCTGGCTTAGCCCATGGGGGTGGCACCCTGTGCAAAATGGACAACCTTGTTCAAACTCCAGCCCTCTTTCAAAGTGAGAACTGGTGGGAAGGGAAAGGGAAGCTCTTTTGTTAAAGAAATGTAGTGTGTGTGCTTCACAAGACGTCAAGGAAGAAATAACAAGTGGGTCCTGCTCACCATTTGGCTTCCCAGTTGGCACTAGTGGTAAAGAACTTGCCTGCCAATGCAGGAGACATAAGAAATATGGGTTTGATTCCTGGGTTGGGAAGCTCCCCTGGAGAAGGGCGTGGCAACCCACTCCTATTCTTGCCTGGAGAATCCCATGAAGAGAGGAGCCTGGCGGGCTTTAGTCCATGGGGTCATAAAGAGTCAGACATGACTGAAATGACTTAGCAAGCATGTTCACCCTTTATCCATCACACTTTTACTTTCATCTTCACCACAACCCAGTGAGCTCTGTGGTAGCTGTTCCCATTTTACAGATAGAGAAACTGTGGCTTTGTGACGTGGAGTGACTTAGTCCAGAGACAGAAAGCTGTTGGGAAAGTAGAGACTGTGATGCTGTCTTTCGACTCCCGGTTGTTATCTGTGTTGCTATAGAGAATAAAACAACAATACTGAAAGAGAAGTAAAAATGCAGTCACACTTCCAAATGTCAGCAACCAGAACTGGACTGCATTTTCTGAAGCGCTTGGTTTTCAAATCCAAGTTGAATAGCAGAGCTGTTGTGCTTGAGGCAGAAGGCCCAGAAACAGGGTGCTCATGTCAATTAAACTTCAGTATAAATTTCCTATGTACACAGCCCACCCATCCCACCCTGATGTGAGAGGGAGTAGGTCACAGAGACCCCCAGCCTCGGCTCCTGTCTAAGAGGGCAGCAGCAGTGGAAACTCAGTCTGCAGAGGAATGTTGGAACCACATCCACCAGAGACTCTGAAGGTTCGCCAAACGCCTACGGAGAGTTGTGGAGAATTCATCGACAGTAATTATTTCCTGCTTGGTCAGATAGAACTTCTGAAATTGTACAGAAATAAATAGAACCTCCAGCTGGAGTGTGGCCAGCAGGGACTCTCTCAGGGTTATTTGGGGACTGCTGTAACCTATGAATACCAGGCAGCAAACTGAGAAACAAGGTGGCTTCTGTAAAAACCCTCTGGAGGCTGTGGGCGTTTGGTCAGATCCAACAGGGAGTAAGGGGGTAGGAGCTGTCCTCCCCCTTGGCTTGAGGTTTCCTCTCCAGCCTCCGCTTCTCTTGCCCTCAGGTCCCTACAGTAACTCACAAATATTTGCTATGCCTCCTTGGCCCACTCAGCTTTGCCTGGGGTGAACCACAGACTGGACAAGAGGTGACATCCACATGGTGGAAGAGACAGGGCAGAGAATTAAAGGGTCCGTGTGCCCTCCCTCCCATCCAATAAGCTGACTCTGAGTATTTGAGAGTTGACCAAGTTCCTGGAAAAGACCATGCATCTCAAATGATGGCTCTTGATTATATTTGTAAAGTATCAGAGGAATTGATATTTAGAATTGATATACCTGAAGTTCTCTGGTCTTTGTTGCTGCATGCAGGCTTTCGGTAGCTGCGAACAGTGGGGGACGATGCCTAGTTGCGGGGCGTGGGCTTCTCACTGTGGTGCTTTCTCTTATTGCGGAGCTCAGGCTCTAGGCACACAGTAGCTGCAGCAGGCAGACTTAGTTGCAAGTTCCTGGCTCTAGGGCACGTGGGTTTCAGTAGTTGCGACGCAGGGACTCATTCATTGCTATTCACAGGCCCTAGAGCTGGCTTGCTTCAGTAGTTGCAGCATGCGGGCTCAGCTGTGGCTCTAGGACTCTAAAGCTGGGCTCAGTAGTTGTGGTGCATGGACCCAGCTGCTCCTCCGTGTCATGTTGGAATCTTCCTGTACCAGGGATTGAACCCATGTCCCTTGCATTGGCAGGTAGATTCTTACCCACTGAGCCACTAGGGAAGTCCTGGGAGCAGTATTTTTGACAAGGCTATTCCAAGTTCCTCTGCATCCAATCTGGTGCTTAGCCCCACCTAGAATATAAAAGAAACAAATCAGAACACCTGCCCCCAGGGTTCTTTGCAGGATAGCTGAAAGGTCACACACACCCTGATTAGTTTTGGGTTGTGTTCTATACCCAGCATCAAACAATGGCTGTATCACACACAGGTCAGCGGTGGACAGAAGAGTATCACCTGGGGCACCGAAAGAGGGCTTTCTGGGGGGAGTGGGATGCAAACTGGGGCCCCAGTAATAAACGACTTAGTTCAGTGAGTGACTGTCTCCTTCCGAGGTCCTGACAGCAGCTAGCTTGGCCATGCCCGCTAGTTTCCAGGCTGGGCATACCAAATAGGCTGTGTTTGGGAGCCAGGCAGCTGCCTGGGGATGCAGAGGATGTGTGTGTGTGGAGCTGCCTGGGGAGTGCTGGGGCCTGGACCACAGGACCAGCGATGCCTGCTGGAAGGCCAGGTTCAATCCTGTGGATGTGTGGAGTGGGGGTACAAACAAAGTCTGGGGGCCTCTCTTCAAAGCTGCTGCTGTTCTTAGCAAACACCACTTTCTTTTTAAGGTGGTGTTTTCCATCTATAAAACATGTAGCCTAAAAATTTTAAGATGTTTTTATTTATACTTACTAAATGTCAGTGTCAAAGAAGAATGTTTAAATGAAATGATGTCACTGTATGATATATACTTTGACAGTTTTTGAATTTGGGATATTTTTGGGAGGGATGATGGAAGTCTGGATCACGAGGACCAGAATGTACCCCCAAGCTGACCGAAATGACTGTATCTTCTCCGTATCTAGAACATTCTGGTGACCCAGGAGGGCCCACGTGGTGGGAAGGACGAGGAGGCAGGTGACATGCCGACCGTTTGCTAACACTGCAGCTTTTGTTTTCAGCCCCAACGTGTGCGCTGTGCAGAAGCTCATTGGGACCAACAAGAAGTACTTCACCAACTGCAAGCAGTGGTACCAGAGGAAGATCTGTGGCAAATCAACGTGAGTATCCGTAACCACCGATGCCCACCAGCCACCCAGGAGGCCACCCTTGGTGTGCGTGGGTTGCAGGTGCCCCCCGGGTGTGGGCCAGCCTTTTGGAAGGTGGCACCGTGTGCAGAGCCACAAAGATGCATGTGTACACATGTCAGAGAACTGTGTGCTTGGGAGTGGCATTTTCAGTAAGCTGGCCGATTTTGTTTTACACTTTTAAGGCGCCTAACAAGACTTGGATATGTTTTTTAGGGCCGACTTGGGATCGCAAGAAACATGAAACTGTGTGCGGGCACTTCTTAATCCTCACTAAATGATACAAATACAATGATTCAGTGTAGAAGCCACCAGCCTCTGACTCTGGGAAAGAAAAGCCATTGGTGAACTTATACAGGGTTCTTGCTCTGTGTTTCAAAGTGCGTGCATGCTAAGTTGCTTCAGTCATGTCCGACTCTACGCAACCCTGTGGACAAGCCCACCAGGCTTCTCTGTCCTAGCGATTCTCCAGGCAAGAATACTGGAGTGGGTTACCATGCCCTCTTCCAAGGGGTCTAACTGACCCAGGGATCAAACCCATATCTCTTATGTCTCCTGCATTGGCAGGTGGGTTATTTATCTCTAGCATTTCAAGGTAAATACCCTCCAAAAGACTGAGAGTGCCTAGAGATATGCACAGAATGAGGCAGCACAGCATATTAAGAACACAGGCTCAGACTCTCTGATTCGAAGGTTGGCTCTGCCACCTACCTGGGCAGTTGGCTTCACCTTTGGAAGCCTCAATTGCCTCATCCATAATATAACAATAGGACTACCTTACGGGATTGTTCATGTGAATGAAGTAATACACAGAAGAGGCTAAATTTGGAGCCTGGCACATAGTAAGTACTCAGTAAATGCTAGTTGCTGTTGTTTGCAAATCTTAGCTGCATAAACAGAAGTGAGACGCCAGGGGTTGTGGCCCCCTGTGGTTACAGTAGAGCTTTCTGGTGCCTCTAGCATCATGAACAGCATGGAGGGAGGTGGCGTTCACCATGACTGCCCTGCAGCCTGCGTGTTCTGACAGAGTTCTGGGGAAGCCTAATCTGTTTTGGCACCAACCATCAAAAGATCACAAAGCTGGCTCTCTCCAAAAGATGGAAAAATGTGCTGTGCAGAGCTCCCTGAGACACTCGTGAGGACCTGGGCTTCCTCTTGTCTGTGTAATAAGAGGATTAAGAGATGCTGAGCCACTATCTTGAACCCTTTCCCATATTAGAGGTTTTTAAACATATTGCTTGTGACTTGCTTTGGAGCAGATGTCTCCTCTAACTGAAGGAAGGGTAAACACTCTCTCCGTGAAATGCACATAGAAATAAATATCCCAGCTTGTGACACTGATTGTGTCCTAACACAATTGTCAATCCTAGTATGGATCAGGGAAATTGTGGATTGAGCAGAGGTGGGGCAAGACCAGTAGCATCCCATGAGCCTGTCAAGGGCAGGGCAATGACAGTTGGTTCCCTGCTTGACCAAGCCCAGCCCCAAAGCCAAGAGTTAAGTGAGCTAAGAGGATCCACCTCCCAGATTTAAGGAGGCAACAAACCCCCAGCCAGAATTCTTGCTGTTGTGGACAAGAAGAGATTATGCAAATTATATGCCACGTGTCCTTCTCTGGTACCCAAGTTAAAAAAAAAAAAAAATTTTTTCAGTACTTTTTGACTTTTCCCATGTAGGTATATTATCAACTAAAATAAACACTTAATTAAACACAGAGCCAGGCCCCACATAATTGCATCTTGGAAGATGACCGAGCCCTGGGTTTTAAGACGCTACCATTTTGTTTGTTCTGGCTTCCCTAAAAATGGGAGCCACTTGTAATGTCAGCTGACAGTGGGTGGTATTGGCCATGGTATTTCAGCGTGGCCCCGTGTTGAAGCATTTGCCTGACCAGTTAACAGTAGCTTGGGGACATTTTCAGCATTCCCCGGCTGACGCTGCTCTGAGTCGCCTTGGCTGATTGGCTCTGGGTACCTACCTCCTTCTCCACTGATGTGTCAGGATGGGCGCGGGCAGCATCCACGTGTTGGCCAAATGTTCTTGATGACGAGTCATCATGTTCTTGAAGACGTGATGGTGCAGCACCATAGAGCATAGGGGGAGCCCAGGTGCTGCAGGGGGAGGGGTAGACGTAGGTGTGGGTGGGGAAATCAGAGTGCAGAGTGGGGCCCAGGGCCCAGTCCCAGCCGTAGGGCAGATCTTACAAACCCACAGGGGATAATCTGAACCTACAACTCTACCAAGCAATCTGCTGTTGCTTTGGGCAGCTTATAAAAGAGGAAATGGGGATAGAAAATCATGAGTTGATTAAAAAAACCTTATGATCCAGGATAAGAAGGTCCCTCCCTGGAACATCACGTGCAGCAGCAGGAAGGTGAAGCTGACTGGGGGGAAGGCCAGAGAACTTGGGGAGGGAAAGGGGAAGTGGATGGACTCATCTCTGTTGTCCCCGAGAGAGCTGAGAAGAAGCAACCTCGCCGTTTGCTTGTGCCCCAAGGCTGAAACCCATGAAGGAACTGCCATCTGGGTCCTGGGAATTCAGTGCCCATAGGTGGTCAGCAGGGGAGGAGAGAGGCCTGTGCGGGCTGCAGATGATGTCATCCTGGTGAGAATGGGCCCTGTGGTACACTTACCTGGGTGAGGACCAAACTGTGAAATGGGAAGCACAGTGGTGGTCGGAGCAGAGAGCGCCATCTCAGCATGGGGCCAGCCTGGGCAGTAGGAATTTTCTCAGGGGCAAGGCTTGAGCCAGGGGTGTTTGTTGGCGTGAAAGGGAGCCAAGTGTCACGGGAAACGGGTTGCACAGGTCCCCAGGGGACCCCAGACCCACAGGAGAATGCAAACTTGGAAGCAGATAAGTAGCACTAAGTACGGGATCAAGGCATGAAGACTTTGCCATTTCAGGTCACACAGGGACCCAGGAGCCTGGAGCCAAGTGTCCGCTGCTGGGAGGCCCTGACTTCACCTCCAATAGAGGAGGGAGGGGCAGAGTCACAGTGTGCGCTCAGCACGCCTGTCAGGCCACTGCATCCATCTTCTGCAGACAATAGCTTGTCTGCATTGTCCCAGAAGAGTCCTGGTGCTACTTGTCAAGCCTGATACATGGGTTTTATTACAGGAAGTAGTTACCAGTGGGCCCCTCTTCAGTGATGCAAGTGAATTTTATTACTTAGAAACTCATTTTATTTCAGATCCTAAAGAGCACCAGTCAAGCAAAGAGGGTGATTTCGCGTCTCCATCTGATCAGTAACCGTAACATTTTTATGTCCAGCAGCTGAAGCAATGGTGCAGGAAATGGTGCTCAGGAAGCCCAACAGGCCTCCTTTGTATGAACCCCCATGAAAGGGAGGCCCGTTTAACAGCCAAGTCAGAGCTGACATCATGGAGATGTAATAATCACAGCAGGAGTCCAGGCATCCTCCACGTGGCACAGGGAGGGCCAGCACAGGAGCCAGCAGGTGGGGGTGGCCATTCTGCACTCCAGAAGCTTGCCGCTGTGTCACAAGCAACATCATTCACAGGCAACTGTAGCCATTCTCTAGAGCCAAGATGAGCTGGCAAGACATTCCCGTTTCCCCAGTAGCAAGCGTGGCTTTGCCCAAAGGCTGAAATATTAACACTTCTTCAATACTGTGTTCAGGCTTAGGCATTTCACTTCTACTGAAGCCAGCCAGCGTATGGTCTAACTTTTCCATCAGTTCTATAGAAAACAGCAGAGCTATTTGCTATAGATCTCATTTGTGCAGGGCACCCAGGGACATCTGTGATGAAGCTGAGCAAGACCCTTCCTTTCCTTGCCCTCCTGTATCCTACAACCTTGGTCCCAAAAGGAAAAACAAGAGGATGGTGAGAAGCCATCTAGGGATGGCAAGCTGTCCCCTGGACCCACAGCAGCACCTCCTCCCCTGCTTCCTATTCCCTGTGCAGCCCGCTGGATCCCCATGGCCAACCTGCTCTGAAATAACTGAGATTTTACATACACCAAACTCCAGGGTTTTACCAAATGCCTCGACTGTGCAGGGTTTCCTGATGGTTCTGTCCCATTCTGTACTCTCCTAGCAGGCAGCTTTGTTGTTCTTGTTCAGTCACTTAGTCGTGTCTGACTCTTTGTGACTCCATGGACTGCAGCATGCCAGGCTTTTCTGTCCTTCACCACCTCCCAGAGTTTGCTCAGACTCATGTTCACTGAGTCAGTGATGCCATCCAGCCATCTCATCCTCTGTCATCCCCTTCTCCTCCTGCCTTCAATCTTTCCCAGCATCAGGGGCTTTTCTAATGAGTCAGCTGTTCGTATCAGGTGGCCAAAGTATTGGAGCTTTAGCATCTGTCCTTCCAATGAATATTCCAGACTGATTTCCTTTAGGGGTTGACTGGTTGTATCTCCTTGCTGTCCAAGGGACTTCTAAGGGTCTTCTCCAGCACCACAGCTGGAAGGCATCAATTCTTCGGAGGCAGGTTAGCTGACAGGAAACCTTGTTCTCCTGAGTATGTACGTGAGTCCATGTACCATTTGGGTAAGTGGTAGGTGGAATGATGTCACACTAATACTGTCTACATCCTCATCCTGAATGTGTGAAGATGTTGCCTTACAAGGGAAAAGAGAGTTTCCAGATCTGATTAAGTGAAGGCACTGGGTGGGGGTGTGGCGGAAGGCAGGTTATCCTGAATTATCTGACGAGACGAATATAATCATAAGGGTCCTTATGCGATGAAAGCAGGTGAGTGAGAGTCAGAGAAGGCGATATGACAATGAAAACTGAAGTTGGAGTGGTGTAACTACAAGCCAAGAACTGTGGGCATCCTCTCAGATGTGGAGAAGACAAAAATAGATTCTCCCCTAGAATCTAGGGAAGGAATACAGCCTTTGATTTTAGCCTCATAAGGCCAGCTTTTGACACTATTATCCAGAATTATAAGATAATACATTTTTTTAAATTTTATTTTATTTTTAAACTTTACATAATTGTATTAGTTTTGCCAAATATCAAAATGAATCCGCCACAGGTATACATGTGTTCCCCATCCTGAACCCTCCTCCTTCCTCCCTCCCCATACCATCCCTCTGGGTTGTCCCAGTGCACTAGCCCCAAGCATCCAGTATCATGCATCGAACCATTTTTGTGGTTTTGAAGTCACTATCACTAAACTTGTGATAATATGTTACAACCACAATGTGCTTAGTCGCTCAGTTGTGTCTGATTCTTTGCAACCCCATGGACTGTATGTAGCCCACCAGGCTCCTCTGTCCATGGGATTCTCCAGATGGGCCCTATCTATTAACTTAGACAGCTGTGTTATGGGGAATTTATTTATTACATGTGATTTGATCAGTGGTTTCATGCCGGGCACGGCTTTCAATGAAATTATTAACCTAACTTTATAAAGTTTATACCTGGGATTTTTTAAGAAACAGCTCAATGACTGAGCGCCTAGTAAATAGCAAGCATCTGGTAAGTGTTTTTCACAGGTTAGCTTGTTTGGTTCTCACAGTCACCCTTTAAGATCAGTATGATCATTAGCCCATTTACAGAGGGGAAGACTGAGGCTCAGAAAGCCTAAGTCATCTGCTGGCAGGTGGAGGCGGCCCAGTTATTCTATTGATATGTGCTGCCCCCAAGGAGAACTGAGCACAGCAGCTAGCGTTGGTGACATGGGGAAAAGTCAAGTGAGCAGCCCTGGAGGACCTGGGTCATCTGCCCCAGGTCTCTCTCTTCAGCCCTGAAGCCTATGATTCTGGGTCGCAGGGAGCAGAGGAGGCCTCCTTGGAGTTCGCAGAGGCCCTCTGGCCCAGAGCCACCAACCTTTTCTTGGTTGTTCACCCCCAGCCTGGCAGTCATTCTGAACCCCTGTTGCAAGGGTGCTCCCTCTCTAATCAGATGGAGAGCATGGGAGCTGAAGAGACACAGCCAGCATCCAGGATCCCCCCAAAGACCCTCACATGCCACATACAGACAGACTGTCACCAAATATGTCAGTGTATTTTTCAGTGGCTCTATCTCATCACTCACCATCTGGACCCTGGTAAATGGGGTGAGAGTGGAATTTTTGTTGCTGGACAGCAGGTTAAAACAAACCCTTTCTTACCAGGAGTTCAAGAGTTTGATTTTCTCCTGGGAGGCTTAAGAGAGCTCAGTCGAGTGCAGAAAATGAACCCCCATCCAGGCAGGTGCATGTCTAGACGACCTCAGTTTGCATTTGCTCTGCAATTCCCTTGGAAATCATGATGTGCTGGATGGTTTACCTTCGGTCACAGGAAACTGGCTCTCAGGCCCCATTCCTTATTCCACTGTTTCAGAGTTTCGTCAGTCCCTGGGCATTTACAGCTGTCCCAGCCGCCAAAACTGTGCAGCATGCTTGGGAGAGAGTGATTGCTTTAACTTATTATGTTAACTCCTTAGACAGTTATTCTGAGGACAGAAAAAAAAAAATAATGCTTCTCTCTTTGTCCAATTGTGAGTAGAACTTTGGAGGGGAATGGAGGAGAGCTCTCAAACTCTCTTTGAACTCTTAGACCTCGGATGGGCACTACTTTTTGTCCCCCCACCCCCTACCTCCCTCAAATTCCCTTCTAAGTCATGAACCTTCTCTGATTTTATTCCTCAAACTGCTCTTCTGACCTGAGAAGCTAGAACAAGAAAATTTGTGTCTCATTGCCCTAGAGGATGTTGTTTTTCTGAGGTTTCTGCTTATTGGACTGTTTCAGGCCAAGGAGAAGCCAGGAGTCTTTAGTCAGAGCAGCTTTTGCTGATAAGATTCAAGTCAGAGACCAGCAGATTGGTCCCCTCTATGCTGGAAAGCCAGGGAACTGGGGAGACATGGTTGGGGGCTCCCTGCGGTTCTCATGCTTTTCTGCACTCACCCTCAGACCCACAACTGTGTGACTACTCCAGCCCCGTCTCCCACAGCTCTGCGTGTGTGTCCCCAGGGCCAGAGCCCCAGGAAGGTGACACACAGGGCTGAGAAGAGGGTGTGCCAGTCCTGAAAGATTTGGTCAGGATCGTCTCAATGGGCTATCTTCTTGGGCTGCAGTTTCCAGCTGCCCTCTTCCTCTCCGGGGCCAGGTGGACTGGTTCTAAGAGCTTGTGTTGTTGGGATGGTCAAGCAGGGAACCGGCTAGATGTGGAGGTGTTTCAACCCAGAAGGCCACTAGGCTGAGGTGAGAGGCTTGCTCACCTCGTGCACCCAGAAAGTGCTGGGGATGCCAGGCTGTGGGTAGCACTCAGGAAGAGGAGGGAGAGGCCAGCAGCATGAGAGGATTAGGAGACGGTCAGAAGGTGTCCTGGCAGGAACCACCCACACTGGGCTAACCAGCAGACAGCCTTTGGCTGTGGGGGCGGGGGGTTGGGGGCCTGTGCCCCCACAAGGGTTGGTGTGTCCCCCATGTCCAGAGAGCCCACCTGGAGAGGAGAGGCAGCGAGTGCTGCCAGGGGTTAGCTTTCATCACATCGGAGAGACCCCCAGTGTCCTTTTAATGTTAGACTTTTCCAGTTAGTCCACTTCCCCCTGTATATGTACACTGTCAGCAGCAATGGAGAAGGGTCTTGACTTGGTGAACTGCGAGGAGAGTCCTGGATCTGACCCGCCCCAGCCGGAAGCCTTGGAAGTGCCTTCACCCCCAAAACATTTGCAGCTTTCTGACTCCATCCCTCACTTCCTCCTTCATGCTGAGATGTCCCTGCTCCCCCACCTGTCTGACAGCCTCCATTTCTCCTGTCATCGTCACCCCTCCTTCCCCTCCACATATATGTGGCCACCCGTGAGTTTACTCTTGGGGAGCTGGTTTTCTGTTGTTCTCAGTGGAATCCCGGTGAGCCGTTGAGCTCTCCTGTGGTGAGCTCTTCTAAGCTTTGTGAGACTTGACCCCATCCCACTTCCTCAACCCCCACCACAGAGCCCCGGTATTTATCAGACAAAGCCTGAGAGTCCACGCATGCGTGTCCCCAGTCCTGTGGGCTTGAGGCTTGTGGCTCTCCCTACGTTTAACTATGAGATGCTGGCAGACACTCTCCTCCTTTGAAAGAGTGCTTTTCTGCTCCCTAGAAATTATCCCTTTGGTTGGAACTGTGAGTGTGAGATTTAAGGAGATCATCTAGTTTAGCTTCACCTTCTTCTGTAAATCAGGAAACTGAGACCCAGAGAGAGAAATGAACTTTCAAGGCCACCCTGCGAGTTACTGATAGATGACAAGCCTCGTCTCCTAATCCTATTGCGTTGCCTTTGAAAGGCAATCAGATCTCACTTTTGTTGCAGACGATGACTGGTTTCCAAAAATAAAACTGTGAGTCAGTCGAGATCAGTCCTGAGACCACTAGCCTGTTTCACCCTTTTAAGCAGGGCTGAAAGGTTCAAGAGGAATGGGATGGGAGGAGGGCTGAGAGAAAAGTGGAGAAGAAGGAGTCAGAAGGAGAAAGAAGGGCAGAGAAGAGAGCGTGTGATGTCGCTCCTCAGGAATGTCCTAGGGGCTTGTTTCTGGCACAGTGACACCTGTAGCTCCCTGGCAGCCTGAGTATCCTCATCTGTCTCTGAGACAGCCCCCTGGATGACAGATGAACCAGGCTTCATGTTCACATGACTCCCAGGGCTTCCTCGAGACAACTCCAGTGGAATTAGTGAGAGGAGAATTTCTCGGCTCATTGAGAGTAGCACCTGCTCCCTCCTACCCCCAAAGCCCAAACTTCTGCCCCATCTGCCTGCTTCTCTTCTATCTATGTCATTAAACAGCCTGTGAGAGGCTGTGGTGAGCAGTTCTGTAGTAAGCCCGCTGTGACTCAAGGCTGTGTTCTCTCCTGTCCTGAAGGACAAATGGCAAGAAAGGAAGTGGCTGGACATGGCTGTTGGCTTCAGGTCCCAGGGTTGCCAAGGAAGAGTCTGTGCTCACAGCGTTGGTGCAGGAGTGGCCTTCGATGGGACAGGGGGTTTTGATGTGAAGCTAGTCTTTCTTGGAACACTTCCTTGTGTTGCTCTTTGAAATCCTCAGTCTTTTGGGTTTCCCTGGGATGTTGGGTTGACTGAAGCTTTACGTTTCAGACCTCCAGAAGGTGGTGAGTAAGCCATGATGGGCTGGTCTAAGTTTTAATGTCAGGTGACATCAAAGTTTAAAACTATAAACTGCCAGTCTTGTTCATCCAAATACAAAGAATCTCACAAACTGGCAATATCAGTTGCCTCCTGGAAGGAAGATTGAGGGATGAGGGGGGATGGGGAACACTTTACTATTGAACCCTTTGTAGATTTTGAAACCGTATAAAGATTTTCGTTGATTAAAATTTTGTTTTTAATTTAAGGAAACAGTAAGCATCTTAAAGAGCTTTGTTTTTATTGTAAAGTTTGGTTGAAGATGGAATAAGACTTGATCATAAATATGCTACCCTTCTTGGTTACTAAGTCAGAGAGCTAGAAGTTCATGTGCTATTTAGTTCAATGACCATCACACGGTACATGTCTACATCTTACAGATGAGGAAACTGAGGCCCAGAGAGGAGACAGGACTGGCTGGCGAGGCCTGGGTTGGTTAGTTAGTGGCGGACTCAGAACCAGAAAGCTCCGGAGCTCCTCCTGCTCCTTCCTGCTGCCTCTCAGCAGTTCTTCCCACTGGGTTCCTCGTGGATTATGCTGGAGATAAGTTTCAGGTGAGGACGTGTACTGCCACTGTGAATATGCTGCCGCAGTCCTCTGGCTGTATCCCAGCTGCATGACTGTGAGTGACCGCATCGCTGGCACCATGTGCAAAGCCGAGGAGGTGTGACAAGCTCCTTGCTGACGAGAGGTGAGAGATGACCGAGCGTGTGATCTCCTCCAGGAGCAGGCTATGTGCTCACCGCATCATGTCCCTTCCCAGAGCGAGGACCAATGACACGAGAGGGGAGGGAAGCCCTGCCTAATACATGTGCGTGTCTTCATTGCAGAGTCATCAGCTACGAGTGCTGTCCTGGATATGAGAAGGTCCCGGGAGAGAAGGGCTGTCCTGCAGGTGAATAAGCCTTGCCTGTTGGCGCAGATGGAGGGGAGGAGGGAGGGAAAGAGGAGCACCCACATGAGGGGCAGCAGAGTCTGAATGGGGGTCCAGAGGATGAAGGCTGGAAACAGCAAGTTTCCCACGCTGTCCTTCCTGTGCAAGCTGACCTCCTTAACACGCTGGGGGAACATACTCTGGTCCTGACCTGCCTGTGCCCTCCACACCAGGCACAGGCTCCTGCCTTTGTTGTTTCTGGCTGCAAGAGATTCTAAATACATCTAGCATTGCTGAGCAGCCCTGCTGGAGAGCAGACAGGGCAGGCCAGGCCTCCGGCTGGGCTGGGCACATCAGGCCACCCCACCTAACTGTCGGAACCTGGCCCATTGGAGCTTGTAGGGATGGGAGTAGCAGGCTGGCTTTCCCAGAGTCAGCCAAGGGTACCATGAGTGGCCATCGGGGCCCACAAACAGTGTGGTACCTGTGAATTCACCTGTGTGAAATCAGATCCTTTCCTTTGGTCCTGCACACCTCTGGGGACTGTGCTAGGAAGATTTTTTTTTTAACTTGGAAATCTTTGCTAGTTCATTAGTTGAGAGTGTGAGATTGAGGTTTAGGAGATAGGGGGTGATTTCGTTGGTACCAAGGTCACAAAGAGGGTGGCATGGACAGGGGCCATGGCCTTCTTACTGAGTAGCAGGACAGGCGGGAAGCGTGGGATGGGGAAGAGAAGGAACTGGGTGGGGGAGTGCCTCAGGGCCTTAGTTTCAGCTCCTTTAAAAGGAACAGGAGAAACTCTGGGTGTGAGAGGAAGGTCCTCCAGAGCTTCAGGCTATTTCAGGAAACAACATTTTATTACTTGCAAATACCCACAGCACTTCTGAGATTTCTTTCATTCCAGTGGAAGCCATTAGGGAACCAGTTTCAAAAACAACTAGATAAGTCCCTAAGACTAGCTTGTAATTGGGCTATCTGTTTCTGGTGTGTGTTCCTACCTGTGTTATCTGATTGTCTATGAACAAAAGCTTTGCTCTGCTGTAGTTAAACATGACTGATCCCTTGAGCTCACATAGGGAAGCCCTTGGCTGTGGAGTTGCTCTAAGAAGCAGGTGACTGGCCTCTCCGGTTCCCCATAGCAGGCTGTGTCTGGCCTCCTCCAGTGGGTGTGCTCAGATGAGGAAGGGTGTGATCTGGCCGGGGAAGTCCCACAGGCCATCCCTGCTCTACCGTCTGCCTCTGCAGCCCTGCCACTCTCTAACCTGTACGAGACCCTGGGAGTTGTCGGTGCGACCACCACTCAGCTGTACACGGACCGCACAGAGAAGCTGAGGCCCGAGATGGAAGGACCTGGCAGCTTCACCATCTTCGCCCCCAGCAACGAGGCCTGGTCCTCCTTGCCAGCTGTGAGATGACCTTCTTATGCCCAGGGCTTTCATCCTGGGGACCGTCTTACTGAGACTCTGTGGTGGTTTCTACCATCTCAGGACACATCTTCCTTAAGCCCTCAGATAAAGCCATGACACTTGAGCTAAAATATGCCTCCCCAGGCGGCTCCCAACGCTCCATCCACTTAAGTGGCCAGACAGGTCTCAGTGTTCACAGAGGAGAGGGCTCTGGAGAAATGGAAGTCCCCGGGGCACCTTTCCCAGGGTGGCAGGGACCCATCTGTTGAGTGTGGGGCCTGCAGCCCCCTCATGGCCACGCTGACCCTCCTCCTAGGAAGTGCTGGACTCCCTGGTGAGCAACGTCAACATCGAGCTGCTCAACGCCCTCCGCTATCACATGGTGGACAGACGGGTGCTCACAGACGAGCTGAAACACGGCATGGCCCTCACCTCCATGTACCAGAATTCCAACATCCAGATCCACCACTATCCCAACGGGGTAGGGAGTCCTGCTTCCACGGCTCTGCCCCGTGCCCACCCTGAGCCGCATCTGGTGCATGTGTGGGCGGGTTTCTGGGGTCGTGTCCTCCAGGCGGGGTCACCTATGGACAGTCTTCTGCCTCCTACACCTGCTTCTCCACATTCTGTCCTGTGGTTTCCCTTCCTGGGGCTCACAGGCTGTGCCTCCAGGGTGTTAACCGCTCACGCTCACTCGTTTTCTGGGCAGATCGTGACCGTCAACTGTGCCCGCCTGCTGAAAGCGGACCACCACGCAACCAATGGCGTGGTGCATCTCATTGATAAGGTCATCTCCACCGTCACCAACAACATCCAGCAGATCATTGAAATCGAGGACACCTTCGAGACCCTGCGGGTAAGGGACTACCTCTGGGCGGGGGAAGGCCTGGGGATACACCGCCTCCCATGAGGGCCTTCTTCTGTGGGAGAGGTGGAGCATGTCTCTATGCTCATGGGCATTTAGGTGACCATGGAGCAAGTTCCTCTGATGCCCATCAGATCAGATCAGATCAGATCAGTCGCTCAGTCGTGTCCGACTCTTTGTGACCCCATGAATTGCAGCACGCCAGGCCTCCCTGTCCATCACCAACTCCCAGAGTTCACTCAGACTCACGTCCATCGAGTCAGTGATGCCATCCAGCCATCTCATCTTCTGTCGTCCCCTTCTCCTCTTGCCCCCAATCCCTTCCAGCATCAGAGTCTTTTCCAATGAGTCAACTCTTTGAATGAGGTGGCCAAAGTACTGGAGTTTCAGCTTTAGCATCATTCCTTCCAAAGAAATCCCATGGCTGATCTCCTTCAGAATGGACTGGTTGCCTATAAACATGGTGAATTCACTAATCAGGCGGTCAGGTTGACCATAGGAAGACATCATAATCTTGTGCTGGGAACATTCCCCTGCCGGACTTCTCCCTTGTAAAGTTTCTTTTCCTTGACTCCCCTGGAAAGTTCCAAGATCGTGGCTGCAGCAGTTCTGCAGCCTGGGAATGCATTATGTGTTCCGGAGTGGGAAGCTCCTCCTGCCAGATGCTGGTGTTTACCTGTGGGACTAGAGAAATGGCCTTTCAGGCTGCATGGTCTTCTGGATCACATGTCCCCACCACGGGATCCTTGTTCCATTCATACCCCCTGTTTCCTTGGAGCCCAGACCAGCAGAGAGGCCACGAGTATAGACATGGGAGCCTGGGAACTGACATCTGGCTTGGCTTCTGCCTGCTCTGGGTCCCAGAACGCTGCTCCGGCCCTGCTGCCAGCAGGCATTTATCTAACAGCTGTGGTGGCAGGCGGGCGTTCCTCTTAGCCACAGCTGCCCAGAGGAAGTTAGCACAGGCTGCCCCGTCAGGGTTTTTGCCCTGATTCAAGGACAACTTCCTGACCACAAAGGATGCCAAGTGGGAGTGGGGTGGTTCCTCCCCTGGAGATCTCCAACACAGAGAGACAAACACCCCCAGGCTGGGCTGGCACTTGAGTAAACTCAGGAGGAGGCTCTGGGGGTTCCTGGGGACCTCACTGTCCACCCTCTTCCCCTGCCTTCCTTCTGGGTCACTCAAAGGTTGGGGGTCTGCAGGGGGCTGCTGTTCCCACAGACTTGGTGGCACAGCTTTTGATTAGCAGCGGCTGGTCCCCACTGAGTAACCTCCTCTTACTGTTCAGGTTTTGCAAATATTCCTTGCTTTCTTCTTCCCTTTGGCTCTCCTTAATACCCGTCTTTCCTTCTGCTGACATGTACTCATTAAGCCCCTGCTACTTCCCTAGTGTGTTCAGAGGAATAGAGGAGAATAAGTCAAAGTTCTGTCTTCACTGGCATTTACATTCTTGGGGGACACAGACAAGAAACAGACAAGGCCGTCACAGATGGTGCTAAGTGCTGTGAAGTCAGGCGGTGAGTGGTGAGCAGGGGAGACCCATAGGGTCTAGTTGGTCCAGGAAGGTCTGTCTGGAAGAGGTGACTTTTGAGCTGAGGCCTGAACATTGGAAATGGCCAGTTATATGAGACATGGGGACAAAAGCTAAGTTGGTAGAAGGGAGAGGGGAAGTAAGGCTCAGAAGCAGGGCGAGCAAGGAGGCCTGCAGGACTGAGTGAAGAGCACTAGGGAGCCAACAGGTAAGGTAGGAGCGGCCAGGCTGGAGGGGCCAAACCCTGTGGGGCCTTGGAGACTGAGCGAGGACTGTGGCTTATCCTGATAGCAGTAGGATGCTTTTAGAAGAGCCATCTGCTTGCTCTGTAGAGAAGGAGTTATGTCATCCTTACGCTAACAGAGCTCACACAAATAATCATCACCCAACGACTGAATTGCAACATGAGGACAGCAAGCTGTGCAAGTGTGTCTAATAGAAAGGTACTTGTTTTCATCAGGGGGTAGTAGGCGGGGCAGGCTGGGGTAAGGATGGAGGGCAATGCCAAGCTGACCATCTAGAGAAATGACATTTCAGTCAAAGCCCAAAGAAGGAATAGGAGTCAGAAAAGCAAGGGAAGGGCAGAGGGAATGCTGCAGGTCCAAGGCCCAGGGTTGGAAAGGAGGAAAAGAGGGCAGCAGCCAAGGATGACCAGAGTGGGCAGAGCTCACCGGAGGGATGGGGAGAAATGAGCCCTGGTTCGGTCTTTACATCTGGGGCTTCTGCAAAAGCCGGGAGCCCTCCAGAGGGGCACTGGTGAGACCTCGTGTGCCTCTAGTGTGCGGAGATTCCCAGAGCCCTCAGGGAACGCACCATCTGCTCTCTGCCCACAGGCTGCCGTGGCTGCATCAGGGCTCAACACCCTGCTCGAAGGTGATGGCCAGTACACACTCTTGGCCCCGACCAATGAGGCCTTCGAGAAGATCCCTGCTGAGACCCTGAACCGGATCCTGGGGGACCCAGAGGCCCTGAGAGGTGAGCACCCCGGAGCTGCTGCTGCTGCCTCATTAGAGTAGGCAGACTGAGCCCCAGGCTGGTTCTTGTCCAAGTAGACGTGCCACCTGTCATCCTGTCCCATTGCTCCCAGCTGGCCCTGTTTCCGCAGAGGTCAGAGCAGAACCCTGGTCAGAGGGGCCAATAAGGAGTCCAGCAGCCTTGTCTAGGGGGACAGCTGGGCTGAGGAAGGATGCATTGCTGGAGGTCCAAAGTAAGGTCTGGCCAGAGTCAGGAAGAGTTAAAGGCTCAGATGATCAAAGCCAGGGCAAGGCTGCCAGCGTGGGCAGCAGCTTGGAGATGTGGGGAGGGGGTGGTCTGTCCTGGCATCTTTGAAATGGAATCATCATGCTGACCCTTGAATTCTTCCTGTGTCTGGCCAAGGGCCTCAGGGATAGTCCAAAATTATAATTAAAAACCAGTAACAGTCAGCTCTTGATTCTTCTTTGCTTCGTCTTCATTCTTCATCCTTCCTCACCTTCTCAGGCTGGTAAGTTAGGTGGAGCATTGGTTACTCCTAGAGGAGGGTGAAGGACCAAGCTTGTGTGGGAGGTTAGAAGGGGAGGCCAGGCTCTGCCACCCTTCCCCAACTCCAGGACTCCTAAGACGCTGCCTGTGGGTCCCCGAGTTCCCTGCAAAGGGAAGTAGGCCCCCAGTCCCCTGTGTACCCCAACCCTCCAACCACACTTGCTCCTCCCAAATATAATCCAGGGATGACTTCACTTCTTTTGAATCTATTTAAACCCACCTTTGAAATGTGCTGTATAAAACGCCTAATGCATTTCAGACACCCCATAAATGTAAAACGTTCTCCTTGCAGCTCTATAGGGATGGAAAAGGGCACATTTCTGAAAGCACAGATGGGGAACTGTTGTGTCCAGACATTGTGGGGCCAGGAATCCAGGCTGCCAAAGTGAATGCGGTCCAGGTCAGGGAAGGTTAAGCCTAGTTGGTGTGACGGCTTAAAAGCAGGTCATTGGAATCTGATGTGCTGAGTGCATTGATGGAGATGCTCCCAAGGTCACAGGGATGAGGATGGCGGGGGTGGGGGTGGGGGTGGGGTGGGGTGGCTCCCGCAACCTGAGGGTCCTGAAGGCTTCCTAGGAGATGGGACTTGGGTGCAGCGCAGCATTTTAGCTTTTTATTTAGAACTGTTTTCCCCCTAAAACATGTTTTGTACCAAGTACCTTTTTATTTTTGTATCAGAACACCTTCTTATAAAGTGAGAAAACTCCCCAGGTTTATCCCCTTTGCACTCCTGCCTTTTCCTGCTCAGGAAACTGCTCAAAGCCAGGGCCCGTGTGAGGGGCTGTGGTGGCAAGTGCCAAGGCAGGCAGTCCTGGTCCACCTTACAGAAGGCTGGTTATTAGCGGGCTAGCAGACAGGTGAGGAGTGGCCCTGGGGTGGTGTGCCCATTGGCAGACTGGCTTCCAGCCTTGGCCTGGCTCACCCTCTCGTCATGTGCCCCCACCCCACCCTAGCCTTCCCTTCCTTTCTGGAGAAACTCAATCCCCAAGGCCTAGTTCCCATAGCAGTATTGCAGTCCTTTGTCTTCCTCACCGGCTGAAACGGGTCCCTGCTGGTCTTCTTGGCCTTCAGCACTTGTGCTGGGTCTCAGAGCTTCCTCCTGTGTGTGACACTGTGGTTTTGGTTCCCACACTCAGGACACATTGAAACTTGCCTCTGTGTTGAGAACACAAGACAGAGGGCCCCCATGACCCCCAGTCCCGGAACGAGCTCTGCCTGGCAGGGGCTGGCCACATCTCCCTCCACCGTTCCTTGTAGCCTCAGCACCCCCAGCCCCTGCCCTAATGCCAAAGCGGCACTTGAACAAGCACGATTCTATTTTTGATTTACTGGTGGGGTGAGTGGGGCAGCAGATACCATGGCTTGCTGATCACCACCCCCAACCTCTCGCAGACCACAGCAACTAAGCAGACCCTTGTGTTTGTGATTGTCATTCAGTCGTGTCTCACTCTTTGCAACTCCATGGACTGTAGCCTGCTAGGCTCCTCTGTCCATAGGATTTTCCAAGCAGAAATACTGTGGTGGGTTGCCATGCCCATTTCCTGGGGATCTTTGTGACCCAGGGATCAAACCCGGGGCTTCCACATTGCAGGCAGACTCTTTACTGTCTGAGCCACCAGGGAATTGGGTTCAAATAAACACAAACAAGATCTTCAGATGATTCAGAACTTTCACATGCTACAGTTTTTCATCTTTTCCTACCACACTTCATTTTTATGAAAGATCAGTAGATAAAAAAAATCCCACGGTAAACACATTTGAGGTTTTCCATCCGGGTGGTTCAGATACACATAAGAGAATTCACCCTGAAGTTCAGGTGCGTGCTGTGGGCTAAGTTGCTTCCATCACATCCGACCCTTGTGACCCTGTGGACTGCAGCCTGTCAGGCTCCTCTGTCCACAGAATTCTCCAGGCAAGAATACTGGAGTGGGTTGCCATGCCCTCATTCAGCAGATCTTCCTGACCCAGGGATCAAATCCACGTCTCTAACCTCTCCTGCCTTTGGAGATGAGTTCTTTACCACTAGCGCCACCTAATCACTAGCATTTGTTGGGCATATACTCTGTCGTCAGGCACTGTGCTGGGTGCTTAGATTTAGCTTCATGTCATCCTTACACCAGCCCAAAGAGATGAATGCTGTGCATGCTTCCTGTTGACCAGTGAGGAAGTTGAGACTCAGAGAGACTCAGTGACTCGCCCCGGGTCCCACAGCTGCTAAGTGGCTGAGGTGAGATTCGAACTCAGGCAGTCTGACCACAGAGCCCTGGCTAGTTTTAGAGGCTAGGCTAGGAAGTGAGGAGGAGAAGGATCCAGTCTGTGTGGTGCCCCAGGCTCATCTGATTGTTAGCCTCAGAGATGATGGAATCCTCCCAGTTGTGGGCAGGCAGCGAGGTGACACCTGAGGTCAGCCTGGCTGGTACTGACTTGACCTGTGTCCTGTTCGGCCCCCAGATCTGCTCAACAACCACATCCTGAAATCGGCCATGTGTGCCGAAGCCATTGTGGCAGGGTTGTCCTTGGAGACCCTGGAGGGCACCACACTGGAGGTGGGCTGCAGCGGGGACATGCTCACAATCAACGGGAAACCCATCATCTCCAATAAAGACGTCCTGGCCACCAACGGGGTGATCCACTTCATCGACGAGCTGCTCATCCCTGACTCAGGTGAGCCATGCCTCGGGGGCCTTGGCCTGTCCGGTCCTCTGTCCCCTGTGCCACCCATGGTGGTGTGCCTAGGGGAATTCAGGGATCTTGGGAGCTGTTTCCCTGCCTGCACCTGGCTCACAGCATCCCAGGAGAGATGGCCTGGGTACCTGGCAGGTTTTGCCAGATTGTGAAGAATCTAGAGCTGCAGGCTTGGGAGTCCAGGCTTTATCTTGTGAGCCGGGGAGAGCCATGGAAAGTGTCTAGGGAGGCTCAACCACAGGAGCCTTTCAGAAGCTCTGCCTGTTCTGGTTGGGCACAGAAGGCCATTTGCTGACCTCAGAGCGTTTGCTTTCTCAGTTGTGCCCAAGCATCCTAGGGTCACTGGCCCAGGGAGAAAAGGATGAGTGGACTTTGGCTTGGGTTCCATTCAGCATCTTTGTGCCATCTTGGATTTCCAGGGAGTTCTACTCCTAAGAAATGAAAGGATTTCACAGAGGAAAAACCAACCCAGAAGAAAGCTTTCCATGGGTGTGGTCACTGGCATTGTCAGCTCTTCAGAAGCCATGGCACAGACCATGTGCTTTCTTCCTCCCCAGCAGCAGACAAGACCCTGACCAAGAGCTGGGACAGAGGCCCCCTGCCCACCCGAGCCTCATTGCACTTCCCCATCAAGCAAGGTTTTCTGGGGGACCATTCCCCCGATGTCACAAACCTTCTGTGCCCCAGCAGTGTTTTAGAGGGGTTGTTGACTCAAGAGATGACATTCCTGCTGATGTATGTCATACTCTGGGGTGGATGAATGGTAAATGAAAACAGTACTTTTAACTTTTGAACCCACTTTCTCCTTCCTTGTAGCCAAGACGCTATTTGAGTTGGCTGCAGACTCCGATGTTTCCACAGCCATTGACCTTTTCCGACAAGCTGGCCTCAGCTCTCATCTCTCCGGAAATGAGCGGTTGACCCTCCTGGCCCCCATGAATTCTGTCTTCAAAGGTATCATGGGGAAGGCAGCCTGGCACATGTGTCCCTGGGGGCAGCCGCCCCTCTGCTGTCACCTCCGCGGCACCCTGCCAGATTTATAGCTCCCCATGGACTGTTCGTGCTTCCAACCAGCTCAGCCGAAAGCAGATGTGACTTCACCAGAAAGTGAAGAGGCACTGCTGTTTCATTTGGCAGAGCAGAGGATGCATGTGGGGATCTGGTCCTCGGAATTGAAGTGTGCGTCTGTCGGGAAAGCAGAGTGCTCCCTTGTCATTCTCTTTGCAAGGTCGATTGCCACTGTGACAGTCGGGAGGTCATAGTGAGGATACAGCTGAACCATGGCCATGGAGAAGGCAGAGAAGGGCCAAGTTGTGTCCAGGCCTTCCCTTCCCTCTTAGGGCAAAATTCCAAACACACTTGATGAGCTCGAACTTTTTTTTTTTTTTTTTTTTTTAATTCTCAGAAGATGCCAGATGTTAAGGAATATTGGCAGCCTTGCCGGATTTCTCAGTCTCCACTTCCAAAAGGGGGATCAGGCTTTCTGCTGCATGGTCTCTGATTCTCTTCATTTCCAGAGTTAGTTTCTGGACCTGACCACGCCTTCTCTTGCAGATGGAACCCCTCCGATTAATGCCCGGACAAAGAATTTGCTTCTGAACCACATGATTAAAGATCAGCTGGCCTCCAAGTATCTGTACCACGGACAGACCCTGGACACTCTGGGCGGCAGGAAACTGAGAGTTTTCGTTTATCGTAATGTAAATTCTGGGTCCTAAATCACGCTGTTTCTTTATCTCAGCTCCAAGCAATGGAAGTTATATTAGTGTTTAAAAAAAACAAAAAAGTGCTTAATAAGTAGGAGCTTGCCTGAGAACTAGTTTCTAATAAGGAAGGAATGAATTTTAGAAAGACTATCTGATATCAAAGTATCAAAATGGGGTTTTGCCAAATGTGTCTAACCCCCTTTTGTGGAGGCCTTTGGGAATGAATTGCACATCTGACTGGCCTGGCTGGGTAAGCAGCTGTCCACCTGACCCCAGAGTGATGAACAAAGGGAGGAGGTGTGGAGGGTTTGGATCCTTCTTAGCTTTTGTGAAGAGAAGTCACCTGAACTAACCATACAGCCCTCCTTGATCCAAAAGCTTCTCTTCTCTCTTCAACTGTTTCTTCTCTCTCTTCAAACCCACCTATTACCCTGGCATAGCAAACAGGAAGTACAATACAACAGCCCTTGCTCAGGACCAGCCTGCACCATTTGGCTAAAGATGGTTGTCATTTGTTCAGATCAGTAGACTGTCACTTCATTTGATCACTGTCAATGGCCCTCTCGTGTCACATAATAATCTCATGATTAACCCTGTCTGTAAATTTCTTGGGGCCTCGATGGCTCTTCTTACCTTAAGGAACACCATTTTTATTTTTTTCTTTCTTGGAGAAAGCACATCCTTTTATCCTAGTCTTAAGGCTGCACCCCATGTATATTCACTGATCTCTGTGGATGAAGCCACCACCATATGCCCTGAACAAATCAGGAGGCCCCTGCTTTGGGTAGCGGGTAACCTGGCCTTTCTCTGCCCCTTTTACAGAGCCTGTGCATTGAGAACAGCTGCATCGCAGCCCATGACAAGAGGGGGAGATACGGGACCCTGTTCACCATGGACCGGATGCTGACCCCTCCAATGGGGACTGTCATGGACGTCCTGAAGGGGGACAATCGTTTCAGGTAACTGGCCCTGTCCCCAGGGGATTTCTGCCGCATGGTCATGCTAGGGCAGGACGCTGGGTGCCAGTTGTCTGTCAAGCTTCCCACCCTCAGAGGTTTAATGAACACTCGCCATGCACTGATGTGACCTCCCTGGCCAGGGATTCAGAAAGGATGAGGGTCACCTTGAAAGCTTAGGTTGAGAAGGGTTGCTTCTGGAGGGTATTCTTCAAGTCCATGGGGACAGGGAGGGGCTGCCCTTTTATTCCCAAGTTCAAGGAAAGCTTCCCACTTCTGCCAGGGAAGCCGAGCATGCCTGGCCCTGTGCCCGTAAGGAGTTGCCCTGTGAAGCGTCAGCTTCCAGGCCCTGGCAGTTTCCTGGCCTCTCCTTCCCAGACTCCCTGCAGCGCTCTGTTTCCTTGCCTTGCTCCCTCCATTTCTGACCCGTTGACTCACCACTGGGTGCCGTGACATCAAGTGGTTCCTGCCACCGAGTTCAGCCACCTGCATAAGAACCTGGGAGACCACCCACCCTTTGCCACACCCCCCAGCCCCAAGAATCACATCCCCCAGGGCCCTTGTGGCTCGATCAGTCTGTAGGTCAGTCCTGCTCTGACCTCTCCCTTCCTCCTTCCCCCTCTGGCTGATGACTTACGGCTTTTCACTGAGCTTTGCATTCATGGAGAGGAGATGCAGACTGGGATTGCTCCCTGTTTGTACAAAACCCAACAAGGGTATGAATGCCAATGCTGTGGGCTCCACCTGCCCATAGTGGTGCGGGATTTGGGCACATGATGACCCCCTGCGCCCACCGGCAGGTGACATGTTCCGTGTGTGTATCCACAGCATGCTGGTGGCCGCCATCCAGTCTGCAGGGTTGACCGAGACCCTCAACCGGGAAGGAGTCTACACAGTCTTCGCTCCTACCAATGAAGCCTTCCAAGCCCTGCCCCGTGGAGAACTGAACAAACTCATGGGTAAAGACCCACCTAAGTACATTTGTCAACTTTTCTAAATTAATCATATCGGTCAGGATTCCAGCAGGAGACCATTGGCAAAGGGTTTGACGGAAAGGAATTTAAGATTATTTGCAGAGGTGTGGGCAGGATTAAGGGACCAGGAAAGGGTGATGATACAAAGGGGTGATAAGACCTTTTGATGTTTATCACTGCAGACCTGGGGGTGCTTGAGGAAGAGGGTGACTAGGGGAGGGCATGACCCGGGAGACCCTAGGACGAGGGGCACAGGACAACCACATGCTGCTGGGGTCAGAGGCATGGCAAGGGGGCGTCTAGGTGCTACAGCCTCCCTCAGCAACCTCCTGGCAGCTGGTTGCATGAGGACAAGGGAGCCTGAATGATGCATTTCACAGTGGTCAGCCTGTCTGGGCAGCAAACAAGATGGAGAAGAGTAGAAAGGAACGGAGGGTAGGTGACAACCAGCCCAATCAGCAGGCATGTCTTCCCCTGAGGATCTGTGAGGAGCTGCTCATGAAGCCATTGCCCTACACCACCACGTACCCCTCCTGGAGATGAAAGCTTTACCAAGAAGCTAGTCAAGGCCCTGAGCAGTTGAGTTGGGATGTTTGAGAGACAGCCTAGTGGTTAGGAGCTTGGGCTCCTGGATTACCCAAAAGCAGGTCAAACCCTGGCTCTGGCATTTACCAGCTAAGTGACCTCTAACAAGTTGCTTAGTGTCTCTGGGCCTCAGTTTTCCCATTAGAAAAGTAAGAGTGGTAAGAATACCTTGCTTAGAGTGTTGTGAGGATTCAATAAACATTGCCTGTGGTGTTGAGCACGCGTCCCCCATCAGTAACGGCATCACGGCCATGATGATGGGAGGTGGGGTGGGCTTGCGGTGTGTATGCTGATGCGTGCCTGGGAACCAGACTTCCCCCCCAGCATAGAAAGGTGAGCCTGAGGAGGAGGAGGAAGGACCTTGGCCAAACTTTGGGGCCCATATCATCTATACCACCCCCCGCCCCCACTCCTGAGTGGAGAATAGAAAGCTCTGGCAGCTGTGAACTGAGTCTGTGTCCCGTTCAATTTTCTTTACTGCTAAATGAATGCCTGTGTCTACAGTGCTGACATGTGTTCCAGAGGAGACAGGAGTTCATTCTGAACGTAAACTTTCCATTCTCTCTCTGTTCAGCAAGAGTGGAATATTCCCCAGGTGGCCCAGCCTGCTCGGCTTGCCTTTCATTTTCGGTTGTGCAGGAGCTGAGGGAGGGCTTGGGCAAGGCTCCCCAAACGTGCCCTCCCCCAGGCTTGCAGGCAGGATTAGACCCCAGCATGCCGAGGGGTGATGGTGCCCATCCAGGTGTCCGAGGTTGACCCAGATGTTAAAGATCTCTAAAGAAGGAGACCCCTCCCACCCCAGGAGCCAACTCAGCTCGACACCTCCAGGCTGTGTTTTTGTGGAAGAGTACCTTGTCAGCTCGAAGTTGTGGGTGTTTGGAAATCACTTGGTACCTGATGACTCCATCCCATGGCACTCATGTGAATTTGTCAATAACCAAGTGAACTCCCCACAGTGCTTTCAAGCTTCCTCTGTTCTCAGTTTCAAGATGCTGGAAATAGCCATCCATGAGCCCTGGGGGTATCCAGCCACTTGGCTGGTAATATGAGTATTGGGGAGGCCATGACGAAGATGCAAGGGCAGCTGGTGGCTTTAAGAATTGCCTCCCACACTTAATTGGGGAAATGCCTGTGCACCTTTATGAGCAATTGGCTGCTTTCCCCAGTTGGTGGAGAAGCTGATGTGGGCTGGAAAGAATGCTGAGACGTGATGAGGAGGGACGCCGTGGAGGGATACCCCCCTCGGCCCTGACTTCATCGGCTCCATAGCTCCTCCAGACTGCAGCTGTCGACTCTTTTTAAGTTCTCCCTTCAGGAAACAGCCGTCTCAGAATATGCATTTGAGGGCAGAATGTGTAAACATTTCACTGCTGTGTTATAACTGTTGGGAGCCATGCTGATGATGAAATGTCTCAGATGCCGGTGCTGGAAAGACCCCTGGCTTTCCAAGCAACTATTTAGTCATGGAAACATGAGTCACACTCATAGAGGAGTATGGATTAACTCCTTCTCAACATCGCAGAAGCGTGTACTTAACCTAGCAGCCCTTCAAATGCACGAGTAGCTTCATGGCCACTGTCATATGACTTGTTCCCCTGATCATTATGCAAATGATGGAGTAGAGGGCTGAGCAAACAGTAGGTGCTCAATAAGTGCTTATTACCTGGGCAGGGGGTTCTCAGTTACAGGGGTGACTACCTACATCTTCTCCTTTGGGCCCTCCTTGACCACACCAGTTACCAGCCTTAGGATTAACTCTGCTTTCTTTTCCCACATACCCGCAGGCAATGCCAAGGAGCTTGCCAACATCCTGAAATACCATGTTGGCGATGAAATCCTGGTCAGCGGAGGCATTGGGGCCCTGGTGCGGCTGAAGTCTCTCCAAGGCGACAAGCTGGAAGTCAGCTCAGTGAGTGTGTGTAACATTTAAAGGGCTGGCAGTGCCCTGCCACTGGGGCTCTGGGACACAGCTCATCCCTAGGATGGCATTAGACACACGCTGTGTTTAAGGTGCATCTTGAATCTCTGAGTGCATTTTATCAGAAAAGAAAAAAGAGTCTTCCGAAGAAATTAAGGGAGATTGTGCTTAGGCATGAATAAGCACTTCCAGATTTGCAGGGGAAAAAAGCATCTGATTGGCATCTGAGAGAAGCTATTAAATATAACCCCCTCTTAAGGAACTGATAAGCAATACTTACATGTCTTGAAAGATCCATTCCCACTCCATCACCCCCAAGTCCAGGGCCTCACTGAGCTGTACCATGAACCTAACCAGCCCAGAAGAAAAAAAAAAAGAGGCTTTTCTTCTGATACTTGATCTGTGCCCCGTCCCTCACTCTGCACGTTGATGATACCCATTCCCCTTTGGAGCCGCCTCAGAAGGTCCCTACCTTACAGTGAAACTGCTGGGCCTCCCTGCCTACACTGGCCAAGGCCACTGACCGCCCCGGCCCGCCCCGCCCTATGGTCAGAGCGCCTTGCAGCACGTGGCCAGCTTAGCCTCTGCTCCTCCTGCCTCTCGCCTCGCCCCAGCTCTGCGTGTGCTCATCAGCTTCTCTCGGGAGCGTGGGAAGGCAGGTGGGGGCAGGGATGGCCTGACCTGTGACTTCTGCAGGCTGTCTGAGAGTCTCTCAGCACCTGGTTTGGGGCGTCGGGGTCCTGTCGGTCTCTGGCTTCACTTCCCCTGTCCCCCTTGGGTCTGATCTGTGGGTCTTTCAGGAAAGCCTGAGACAGATTTACCCTGTGAGAAAATCTGAAGTCAGACATGGAGGAAAAGTGGAAAGAGCCCTGCCCCCAGAGCTGGACACCTGGCTTCTGTCCCCAGCTGTCCTCCTCCTCAGCTTAAAGGTGGCACTTGGCCTCTCTCGAGTTCCCATTCTTTCAGGTGGGGCCTTAATAGCTCCCTCTTCACTATGCACTGCTGTGAGGACTAAATGAGCCATACAAAAGAGCATTTGTGAATTGCAACGTGCTGAGTCCACATAAGGGATTAAACTGAACCCACCACAACAAGGACCTACTGTATGGCACAGGGAACTCTGCTCAGTGTTATGTGGCAGCCTGGGTGGGCGGGGAGTTTGGAGGAGAATAGATACGTATGTGTATGTGTACGTCCCTTTGCTGTTCGCTTGAAACTACGGCAGCATTGTTAATCAGCTATACTCAGGCACCAAATTAAAAGTTTAAAATAAATAACTACATTGAACCCACTAGACCAGTGGTCTCTCACTGGCAGGGTCTATTCCAGTTAGCAGAGTGTTCTCAGCAATTCGCATAGGATCTGGCATCCAGAAATGCTCAGTTAAGGTTTGCTCGGTTGAAGAGTGGATGGGATAAACAGGCTCCACGTTCAATCATTGTCTCTGTTTCTCCCAGAAAAACAACGTGGTGAGTGTCAATAAGGAACCTGTTGCTGAGGTGGACATTATGGCCACCAATGGCGTGGTCCACGCCATCTCCAGTGTCCTGCAGCCTCCAGGTAAGGCCCTAAAGGACCACATCCCCATTCAGCCTACCACTGGCCTATGTCTGCACATGGCTATTAGCACTCAGTAGAAACACTGCTGTCGGCAAAGATGAGAATGAATGTGGTACATGCAGACTGAGCATCTGTGAACAGCATGGCTGGGGCTGGTTGAAAAGCGACTTAGAAACTCTCGGCTCGGATGGGCTACACCAGTAGCTGAAGGAGAGACGTCTCTCTGCTGAATTGGCTCGCTGTCCCAGCCCCACGCAAACAGAGCCCGGTTGTTTTTCACATGCTTTGTGCTGTGAACATGGTGCAGAGCACACACCTCCTACAGCACCCCGCCCCAGCTGTGCTCTCTTAACTGCCAACCAAGTTACAGTGGAGCCCGGCCTCTCCCCTCACTTGTGCATTCACCTTTCTTTGAGCTCTTTCCCCACGGGCTAAATTCCTCTGAGAGTTAAGGAACATTATGAAGGCAGACTTCATCTGAGGATGTAAGCCAGAAAACCCAGCAGTGCCCCTCAGTCCTGGCAGTTGTGAATGACATGCTAATCATCTCTCTCTCATCCAAGCTGCCTTTTCTTTTATCTGCAGCCAACAGACCTCAGGAACGAGGCGACGAACTTGCAGACTCTGCACTTGAAATCTTCAAACAGGCATCTGCATTCTCCAGGGTATGATGCCAGCTATGTGGGCCCCTGGCCTGAATAGCTGTGGGTCCTGTGCTCGGGCCCATGGAGGGGACTCTCCTGTCTCCTTTGGCTGTCCAACCAGGGCTCTCCCGTCATTTCTTCCCAATCCCATTGGAGTATCCTTAGCTCTGGCCTTTGGGGAGTTTGGAATAAAAACCCAGGCAGCCTGTTTCCTTGGTGGGTGACAGCCCAGGCCTTCAAGCCTCTGTCTGTGGGGAAGCCGCAGCTGGTGAGAATCCGTCTGACCAAGGACAGCCCGTCCTGAGCTTTCCTGATAGTGGGCTGGCCTGCTCTGAGCCTGGGCCTCCAGGTTACTCTTCCATCTTCTGTGACAGCCCAGCATGCTCTGCTGCGCAGTGGTGTGGGTTCTGGATTCTGGGCCAGCTCGAAGAACCTGTCTTCTTTCCCTCAGCCCCACCTCCCTCTCAGAGCCGCTCTGACTTTCTGTGCTGCTTCTCCTGCTCCCCAGCTTGTCCAGGGATCCCATGCAGGCTCCCTTGCTGCTTTGGGTCAGGTGGGAATATGGGGTATGTTGCAGGAAGTTTGCATTTTAACACAAGGCTGCAGAAGGTGGTCCTTAACCCAAAGGTCTGGAGCTGGAATATGTCACTTTACGTTTGGACAGAGGGGGGTCTCCTTAGTGCTCCCTGAGGAGGGTTCTTGGCCCAGAGTTCCTGTTCGTGATTGCCACCCACTGTGTGGGCCTAGCTCCCCAAGGGCCAGATGATAGTCTAGGGGGAAGCCTGGCTCTGGGGCTCCACAGGACCCAGCAGTTCCACAGTTCCCCGTCCTCTTCCTCAGCCCCCCATTTTTTCTGAGTAAGGATGGCCATGGGCAAAGCCACTGCCATGAGCAAGCGTAGGTCTAACTGCCGCTAGAGAACGTGACACCTTGCGTTTTCTTTTCAGGCCACGCAGAGCTCTGTGAAACTAGGTAAGTCTGGTCTGGGTTTGACGTTCTCGTAGACTTATGTAAGTCTTATCCTGAAACAGGCCTAAACCTGCCATCTGCTGTCTGTAGAAAGAATATCATGGTGCCATAAAACATGGCCTTTGGGGTCAGACGCGGAACCCCTGGTTTCCTTCTCCATAAGATGGAGATGATGAATACCAGCCTTTTAGGGTTTATGTGAGTTTTTGGCTTTGGGAACCTGGGAATATTGCACGGAGACTTGGCAGGAGCCTGTGGTGAGGATATGGTCCCAAGCTGGGAAACGGAGAATACCTCAGTCCTGATCATCACTGAGTAAGATCGGAAGTTTTACAGACCAGAAACATCTGCTCTGTGCAGGAGAGGGTGGCAGAGGAAGGCCGTTGGTCCTCGTGACAGTGTCCTAGACACGTGGGGAGTCTGCACCTTTCTCACCTCTGCAATGTCTCTCTTTCAGCCCCTGTCTATCAGCGGTTATTAGAGAGGATGAAGCACTAGTGTGAAGGACCGCAGGAGGAATGCATTTCAGCAGCTCCCTGCAGCTTTCTCTCGTTTTGCCAAAGAGACTGAATGTTTTTGAAACCAAATGATCACACTTTGATGCCCATGGGTCACACCGTAATGAGATCTGAGCCTTGGGAGGGTGGGGGCGGGGGGAGGAGGGAGAGAAATAGACTTTTCATTTTTGCCCCCTAAACATGGCGGTTAGCCCACTGCAGTGCAGAGTCCTGGATGTCACTGCCTGGCGTTGACTTCCAGCAAGGACCTGTTGGAATCTCCTGCCTGTGCCACGTACACTGGAAAAGGAAGCCAAAGTTTCTGAAGCTCACAAAACATGAATCAGGCCGTCCGGCGTCACGGGGGCGACGTGGCACGGTGTTTGTAAAGCTCTTTCACAGTTGGAGAAGTGGCATCCTTATAAGCCATGAGTTGAATGGCTCTGCCAAATGTTTTTCGCGCCTCCATGTGGCTTGGACCCTTCTGTGTGACCCTGTCCAATTAGAAAAGAGAGGGCTGGTGAGCACGCGGAGCTCAGGAGTCCCCAGGTGTGGCAGAGCCATGGTGTGTTTGTAATAATAAAACCACAGAAACATACGCGTACGTGGATGGGAACAGTGTGCCGGCCTGGGTATCCACAGGGTTGGGATTCTGTCTCTTGGGGCTGTGACCTTCCTCCCACTGAAATTCCACCAGGAGCAGCTAGGCGAGAAGCCCTGAGGGATGGTTTATGGGGGTGACCATGGCATCGACTTCATAGGTCCACCATGAGAATGAAAGGACATAGTTCTTATAAAATACTCAGCATAGCATTACGTATCCTTATTCTTACCGTGCTGTCTGGAACTGCTCAGGATTGGGGCAGCTGGGAGCCAAGTAGTGTCTTTCCCAAAGGCATCCTGCTTTTCCTGGAGACTGGGGCAGTCCTGCCCTCCCCCTTTTCACTCGGCCAAGGCTGACTTAAGGGACCTAACAACCCAGAGATAGTGCTGCCAGGGATAGGGCTGTGGAGGAGCAGACACAGCCCCTCCCCAGTGTGGCTCCACGTCTGGGGGAAGACAGCCGTTACACGTCATCCAATACAGTCATCCATGCCTTCATTCCTTAGATATGAGTGTTAGGTTTGGTCAGCAGACAAGGCCCTGTTCTCATGGGGCAGAGACTCATTGATCTGCTAATGGCACTCCCTGTCGCCTGCCCATCCACATGGACTCAAGGACTCCGTGACAGGCAGGAAGGAATCTGAGCAAGCGGGGGCTCCAGGAAGTGGGAGGAAGTAGGAGGAATTGAAGGAGCTGACCTGGGGGAGGAGGTCAGGCTGCGGGAGGCTGGGGAGATGTCCCAAGAAATGAGGGTTGGGCTTCTGCACGTTTGGTCCGGCCACCCTCCCCAGGGGTTCCTGCAGCCTCGCTGCCTCTGATGCCCTGCTCATGCTGGGGTGCTGCAGCTGTGGTGCTGAGACTCCACATCCACACACCTGCATGTCACAAGATGCCATCAGAACCCAAAGAGGCTATTAGCGCAACTTCTAAAGATCCTTTTGATGGAAAACAAAAATCACCACACAATTCCTTAAAAATGTCCAAACCCCACCATCTGTCCCTGTGACCCCAGCCCTGTCCCCATCTCAGCCTCCTCCAGAAGGGGGGGCTCTGTCCATTCTACCAGCTGGATAGTCCTCCTTGTGACAGAACCATGCGCAGCCGTGGCCCTCCGCCACCCTCCCAGCCAAAGAGGATTGACTTCCTTTTTGGGTCCTAAACATCCCCATCCCTGCATTTCCCAGAGACTCAGGCTAAGCTTAGGTGCTGCCATCTGAGGATGGACACCCAGGGCCAAGGGGTCAGCCACTGGATGTTCCCAGGGAGGGTGAGCCCCGGAGAGAGGTGTGCACTGTCCTTACTGTGTCAGAAGGTAAGAGCAGCCAGGAGGGGGCTCAGGCCACTCGAGCCCTGCCTGCTGAGCCCCAACCAGGCAAAGAGGCAGAGGAGAAGGGAAAGGGGCTCCGCTTGGCTCCCTTCACTCCCCACTGTCACTCTGAGGCTCCCAGGCCTCTGAGCTGGAGAGGCCCACAAAGACCGTCAGCATTGAAGCCCCAGGGCTTTCCAGGCCTTTCCCACAGGAGGCCAGCTCAGTGATGGGGCAAAGGAGGGGCCGCTGCGTGGCTCTGCTCCTAAATGCATTATCGTTTCTGTTTCTTACATCAGCCCTGTGAAATAGGTAAGGACTCGTGTGTGTGCTAAGTTGCTTCAGTCATGTCCGACTCTTTTGTGACTTTATGGATTGTAGCCCACCAGGCTCCTGTGTACACGGGATTCTCCAAGCAAGGATACTGGAGTGGGTTCCCGTTTCCTCCTCCAGGGGATCTTCTGGGCCCAGGGAGATCGAACCCACATCTCTTGCTTCTCCTGCATTGGCAGGCAGGTTCTTTACCGCTAGCGCCACCTGAAAATGCCAAGGACGCATAGAATCTCTATTTTACTGCTGTGGAAAAGGAAGCTCAAAGAGGTGAAGTAGTTTGCCAGATCACAGTGTAGGTAGGGGCTGAAACATAAACCAGACCCTGCACAATTAATCACCCCTTGTGCCCCACCCACCCTAGAGTCCACTCAGGAGGAGCCCTGGCAGCCATGGACAAGTGGGACACAGGTGCTAGGGGGCCTCCTGAGAAGCCCTGGGGCCTGGGAGCTCCTTCACAGCCTAGACCACCACTTGTTCACCTGCTGCTGGGGGGCCAGGAGTGAGTCAGTACCAGCTGTGGACGCCCTGGCCACGTGGATGTCAGCAAAGAAGGGGGACAAGGGGGAGTTCCCCTGTGGAGGAGAGCACCTCTGTGCCTGAAACCATAACTCAGTGTCATGGTCTGAGCGGAGCTGCCTGGAATCTTGCGCTCAGAAAGCTTTCTAAAGCCAGAAAAGAAGGCCTCAGAATGACAGTTGGGCCTGATGCCTTGCCCCGAAAAGCCAAATGGGGCCGCCTCCCTGGCGTCCCTGCCTGGCAAGGAAAGGAACACATCCGCTTGACGGGGTCCTCTGTTCACATCCCAGACTGAGCCAGTTCAGAGAATAAGTGTAGGGGTTGGGGGAGTCTGGACTAACCCCCTACACACGCACCCACACACACACACACGCACCCACCCACACACACACACACACCCACACACACACACCCAGTGGACCGACAGGCCCAAAACGGAGCCTCAGGCACAGATAACTCGCTCTTCACATCTACTCCTGGGTGGTCAGAGGACTGGGTGAGGAGGAAGGGAGCAACTGAGGTACGGTTGCCCCATGGGAAACTTCCAGCTCTGGCCTGTTGGAGGCGGGCTCCATAGAGCCACCTGCACCCCCAGGCAGCTGCAAGGGCCCTGCCATCAGAGCTCCATTCATCACAGGGGTGGCCGAATTGACACTGAGACCTGAAGGGTGAAGGGCTAGGGAAGAGCATTTGAGCTGAAAAAACAGTGTGCATAAAGTCTCTGGCACATGTGGCCAGAGGGGAGTAGAGAAGAGTCATCTGCTGAGATAGATATCTGGGAGTCAGACCATGCCTGACCCTGTGGGCTGTGGTAAGGATTTTAGACATTATCCTTCAGACCATGAGGAGCCATGGAGGGTTTTAGTTGAGGGAGAGAGATGGTGAGAGGTGTGTCATGATCAGATTTTTTTTTTTTTTTTTTTGTGGTAAAATACATATAGCATGGAGTTTACCATTTTAACTGTTTTTAAGTGAATAATCCAGTGGCATTAGACACATTCACATGGTTGTGCAACCGATTTCCAGGATTCTTTCCATCTTTCATAACTGAAACTATATCCATTCAACAATAACTCCTCATTCTCCTTTTCCCTCAGCCCCTGGTAACGAATGCTTGACTTTTTGTCTTATGAATTTGACTACTCTAGGGACTTCATATAAATAGAATCGTACAGCATTTTTCTTTTTGTGACCAACTTCTTTCACTTAGCATGATGTCTTCAAGTTTCATCCTCACGGTAGCATGTGTCAGAGTTTCCAACATTTTTAAGGCTGGATAATATTCCATTGTGTATATACCACATTTTGTTTATTAATTATATTCATCAGCGGACAATTGGATTGCTTCTGGCTACTGTGAGTAATACTGCTATGAATGTGGGTGTACAAATGTCTGGCCTTGATTTCAATTCTTTTTGGTATATACCAAGAAATGAATAGAAGAAAAGCTGCCACTGGAAGGAAAGTAAGGTTTCTGCTTTGTATATTTTACATTGGAGAAGTCGTTAAACATCCAAGTGGGATGTCAAGGAGGCTTTTAGGTATTCAAGCCTCAGGCTCAGGGAAGAGGTCAGACCTGAGATGGGGTGTTGGGTGTCATCAAATCCTATAGGTGTTATTCAGAAACACTGACTGGGTGAAATCACCTAGTGAGGGAATATAGAGAAAAGACGGTGCCTGGGACAGAGCCCGGGGTTGGCTCATCAAAGGGAGAGCAACCAACAAAAGGGCCTGAGAAGTTGTGTGAGGAGGACTGGAAGTCACCAGCAGAGAGCTTTTCAAGAAGGAGGGAGCATCAGCCACGTTGAATCATTGGTGTGTCCATGGGATCTGGCCACATGCATGTCATCAATAACCTGAGCAGGAGGACCTAAATCTGGAGAGGTAAAGAGGGGTGAGGAGGATGCATTTTCTGACTTGAGTGCTTTGAGTGAATGCTGAATTTTGAATTTGAATTTCAATGACTGAGAAGCCTGTAGGAAAAGGAGAGAAACTGGAAGTAATCCATTTGTTCAGCCTCATCCTTTATGCTTGCATCAGAAGCCCCTCCCTCCATCCCTGTGCACCCACCATCACAGCCCTAAGGACTTATTTGGAATAACCCCCAACTTGCTTTTAGGCTTCCCCTGCTAGGGACTGAGCTGCTGTGAGGGAGGGCCTCTGTCCTACCCAGGGTCCCAGCACCTAGCACAGGGCCTGGCACACAGCATTCAAAAGGTGCTACCCCAAAGCCTGGACCCAGAGCTCGGATGGTCCTTTCACTCAGCACACTGGGCTCAGGCCCTGGTTGCTCTCTGAAGAGGAAGAGGAGGCTTCCTAGACCCTTGGGGGATCCTGGGTGTTTCTCCTGCGTGTGTGTTGAAGGAAGCCCGCATAGCATGCTCCTTGGGTCTCTTCCAGAAAAGCAGGTGGTAGCCTTGTGAGCATCACCATCCCTGGGGCAGCATCAGCCCACTTTGGCTGGGAAGAGAGCACACCCATGTGTCAGCAGTCCCAGGTCAGTGGGAACGTCTGAGTCCAGAGGACAGACAAATGGCTGCTTAATCACACTGCAGAGCCCATCACTTCATCTTGAGCAGGTGACCTGACCCTCTCCCAACTTTGGGAAGGAAGTGTTATGCTTGGAGAGCTACTCCTCCTTCCAGGATCTTCCTCCTCCAGTTCTGTTAAAAGGAAGACGGTCTGAGAATTGGGAGCAGCAGAGAGAGAGAAAGAGAGGAGAAAGACTTCTGATTAAATATCCTCATTTGAGCAGATATGAGTTTTTGAGTGAACAGATGGAAAGCCACTTTCGCCCCTGTCAGGAGGGCCGGGGAGTCCCCATGGCTTCTTGATGACGGCTCATACAGAACTCAAGTTCAACGAAGCCACCTGCATGCAGGGCACTTCCCTGATGCCAGCTCTCAGTTGGGCATGCTTGGTGTAGGTGCCCACGTCCCAGATCACGTTCTCCAGAAACACTTTCAGGACCTCGCGGGTCTCTTCGTAGATGAGCCCAGAGATGCGCTTCACACCACCACGATGAGCCAGGCGGCGGATAGCAGGTTTAGTGATGCCCTGGATGTTGTCGTGTAGAACCTTGTGGTGGCGCTTAGCGCCGCCTTTCCCCAGACCCTTGCTGCTTTTGCCACGTCCAGACATGGCTTCACGAGAAGTGAAGCCCAGTTTCTGAGGCTGCAACACGGCCCCATGGCTGTCCCTCCGTGGAGCAATGGCAACCTGACAGCAGGAGAGGAGAGAGAACTCGTAACCATAACTGGTGTGAGGTGGAGAGGCCTTCAGAGAGATCTCATGGTGCAGCCCAGCTCGGCAGATGTGCAAATGCACAAACGTGCACCGGTGAGACACCCTGCAAGTGCCAGGAGTGCGGGAAGCAGTTGAGGGAAGCAGTTCTAGAGGAGGAGGAGGTGAGCCCCACCCCAGTGGGGAAGGGGAGGGAACTTGGGGCCAGGTGTAAACACCCTGTGAGCTCAGTCCCTCCGTCATCGTGCTCGGGCAGCTCCTCCAAACATGCCTGAGAACAGAGGAAGAACAGCCCCAGAAGTGCCAAGGTGCAACTTCCAAGCCCAGCCCAACCCGGGGGGGACACCTTCATTCAGACCCTAGTCGCTTCCAGTCAAGATCCAGGACTCCTAATTCCCATAAAGCAGGGACCCCTGACAGAAGCTGGGGACCCTCTCCTCAGAGAAATGCACAGGGACCTCCTGCACAGGCCTGAGGACCACTCCCTCTTGAGTCCTAGTCTAAATGCCTTGATACGGGTCTGAGTTCCACAGCACTGCACATTTCTTGAGGCAGCAAGCAAGTCCTCTGCCCAAAGCATCTAGCTTAGACACACAGTGAAAGTTAAAGTCTCTCAGTCGTGTCTGACTCTTTGTGACCCAGGCCAAGGAATTCTCCAGGCCAGAATACTGGAGTGGGTAGCTTTTCCCTTCTCCAGGGGATCTTCATAACGCAGGGATCGAACCCAGGTCTCCCGCATTACAGGCAGATTCTTTACCAGCTGAACCACAAAGGGAGGCCATAAGACACATAGGAGGCCGTCCATAAATATAGACTGAGTAGGCCATCAAAGCACAACCCAGTTTCTGAGGCTGCAACATGGCCCCGTGGCTGTCCCTCCATGGAGCAATGGCAGCCTGACAGCAGGAGAGGAGAGAGAACTCGTAACCGTAACTGGTGTGAGGTGGAAAGGCCTTCAGAGAGATCTCGCAGTGCAGCCCAGCTCAGCAGATGTGCAAATGCACAAACGTGCACTGATGAGACACCCTGCGAGTGCCAGCAGTGCAGGAAGACCTTGACTCAAAACCCACACAGCTTTCAACATGGGAGAATTCACACTGGTGGGAACCCCTGGGAACCTGAGTAATGTGGAAACACCTTTGAAAAAGTGGAAGTGTTAGTCACTTAGTTGTGTCCGACTCTTCGTGACCCCATGGACTGTAGCCTGTCAGGATCCTCTGTCCATGGGATTCTCTAAGCAAGAATACTGGAGTGGGTATCCATTCCCTGCTTCAGGGGATCGAACCCAGGTCTCCTGCATTGCAGGCAGATTCTTTACCATCTGAGCCACCAGAGAAGCCCAGAAACACCTTTATTTATGGTTTATAGTATACATTCTTGAGACATTGAACCAGGAGAAATACCCATTATAGGAAATAGATCTTTGAAGGTATATATCACCCTTTTTAGGAGATTATGGAAATCATACAAGTGGATGATCAAAAACAAAAGCCCTTTGTCATCTTCCTAACCATGTTTAGCTTTACATCATAGTTTTATGTTTAGTTTTGTTTTCTAATGTGTCTATCATTGTCTTGTTAACTTTTCAATCCAATTTGAATTTGATTTTCTCTAAGACAGGAATCTCACCTCCAGATTTTTATCTCATCCCCAGGAAGTCAACAGTTTCTTCCTTCCCTATTATCTTGTTTTGCCTTCTTGGAGACACATTTGATTATTCCTATCAGCTTGTGTCTCAACCTGGTCTTTGATCCACATATCTGTGTCTGAACCTGGATCTCACCACTTAAATTGATGTTAATTTAGTATCTTTTAACATCTAATAGAGTCAGGTTTCCTAGCTTTTGAAGTTAACTTTTCCCTTTTGTAAAATTAACACTTTATCTTTGCCAAAAGGTTCAGAAAATTTAGAGAAGCAGAAAGGAAAAATAGAGATGACCTGTAATGCTAACAACTAGTAACAGTCTCTGTCACGTTATTAGAACAGATTCTTCCTGATTTTGTTTTTGAGGAAAATGCAAGTATGTGTCACAGACTGTAATCCTCCTTTATTGTGCCCAAGTACATTACTGAAGGAAGTCCCAAAATAAAACAGGCCTTGTGGGAGGCCAAATTGTAAGGCAGCCTTTGCGACCTCATGACTGCCTCCATGGCGAAAAGGAGGCTGGACCCAGGTGGGCCCAATGTCCTCACGAGCCCTTCTCTCAAAAGCAGAGTTTCTCCAGCTGGTGGCAGAAGAGGCAGCCGGAGGTTAGCCATGGGAGGAGCACTCCATGCAGAGATGCCGGTTTGAGGATGGAGGGGGCCAAGTGAGAAGTCACACAGATGGCTCCCGGGAGCACGGAAGAGCCTCGCTGCCAGCCAACAGGCAACGGGGCCCTCAGACCTTCAACAGCCCCCACCTAAATGGGCATGACAACCAGTTCTCCAGAGCCTCCAGGTAAGAGCCTGCCAACGCCATCCTTTCAGCACTGAGCAGGGAACCCGGGCAAGTCCACCCCGAATTCTCACAGAATTGTGAAATATCAATAGTTGGTGCTGTTTTAAGCTGCTAAGTTCATATTAACTACTTAGATGGCAATAGAAATTAGCATAGGCATTTAAACCAGTGAACCGTTGAAAATAAAAACCCTTTGATCAACTAACTGTATTTTCAATATTAGAAAAATCATATTTGGGGATAAGCCTGTGAGGTTAGTTTCATTTTCTTTACTCACTGTCTATGAGGGCCTCTAAATTGCCCTCGCTTCATGAAAAGCCTGTGTCCTGGCTCCAGATGGGGTCCCTGGTGCTGGGCTTCAGGAGGCCTCACAGGCTCTTTGGGGCCTCACTGGGCAGGTCCAGGCCCTTCCTCTGAAGGAGGTGATCCTCTGCCTCTAAAACTGTCCCAGAGCCACATGAGACCTGCTGAGAGCTTGGGGTATAGAACTGCCTTGGGTTGGCCACATCCCCTCCTCAGATGTGCTTGGGCATGCCCCCTGGAGCATGTGGAATCTTCCCGGACCAGAACCCTTGTCCCCTGCATTGGTAGGCAGATTCTTAACCACTGAACCACCAGGAAGTTCCCAACTTTGCATTTTACACTTTTAACAGCCCACAAGTTTCTATCCTATAGCAGCCCAGGCTGGCTGGTAAAAGGAAAATTGGATCACAAAGGGTCCTGGAGCTCCTCCAATACCATCCTCTGGTGCCAACCACAATAATCTGAATGCTAGAACACATTCTCTTTTATCATCTTATCTTTGCTTTAGTTTACAAAATGAGAAATGGGCTTAGAGAGGTTATGTAATTTACTCAAGGAGGCACCATTAATGGTTGTCAGAATTCTGACCCAACTCTGACTCTTGGCTCTTCTAACCACTACTTGGGGTAGCCAAGGGGGAACCCATACATTCAACAGAGACCCAGGGGCAGTGGGTTCTCAATCTTGCTGCCTGTTAGAATCCCGAGGGACTTTTATTTTTTTGAATATCGATTTAGTTAGGTTGCACCCGGTCTTAGTTGTGGCATTTGGGATCTTTGTTGCATAATACGGATCTTTTAGTTGCAGCATATGGGATCTAGTTCCCTGGCCAGGGACCGAACCCAAGCCCCTGCAATGGGAGCGTGGAATCTTAGCCACTGGACCACCAGGGAAGTCCCCTCGTGGTGCGGTTGTTCAGTCACTCAGTCGTGTCTGACATTTTGCAACCCCATGGACTGCAGCATGCCAGGTTTCCCTGTCCTTCATTGTCTCCTGGAGTGTGTTCAAATTTTGTCCATTGAGTTGGTCATGCCATCCAACCATCTCATCCTCTGTCGTCCCCTTCTCCTTCTGCATTCAATCTTTCCCAGCATCAGGGTTTTTTCTAATGAGTCGGCTCTTCGCATCAGGTGGCCAAAGTATTGGAGCTTCAGCATCAGTCCTTCCAATGAATATTCAGGGTTGGTTGACTTTAGGATTGACTGGTTTGATCTCCTTGCAGCCCAAAGGACTCTCAAGAGTCTTCTCCAGTACCACAATTTGAAAGCATCGATTCTTTGGCACTCAGCATTTTTTATGGTCCACTCTCACATCTGCACACAACTGCTGGGAAAACCATAGCTTTGACTATCCAGACCTTTGTTGGCAAAGTGATGTCTCTGCTTTTTAGTGCACTATCTAGATTTGTCATAGCTTTTCTTCCAAGGAGTGAGAGTCTTTTAATTTCAAGGCTGCAGTCACTGTCCACAGTGATTTTGGAGCTCAAGAAAATAAAGTCCGTCGCTGTTTCCATTATTTCCCTGTCTATTTGCCTGAAGTGATGCCATGAACTTGAGGGATAGAGCTAGCAATTTGAACAAGCCTCCCAGGTGATTCTGATGCATGGGAGAGTTTGAGAACCACTGTTACAGAAACAGCCACATTTGCTGGGACAGCAGCTCAGGGCTGGCAGAGAAGTGGTGTCTGGTTCTCTCAGTCTGTGCTTTGGGCTCCAGAGGCAAAACTTGTTTCCCCAGGGGGCCAGGTTAGGATGAGCAAGAAGCAGACTAAGATTCTGCCGGCCACATCTGGAACCCAGCATGAATCCCCAGTTTCCAGCCTTGTTGGTATCATTATGCAAAATGCGAAAAGGAACATTCTTAAAGGGAAGCCATTGACTTTATGATTTTAATGAGATCTGGCTCAGCCTGTTCTCAAGATGTCTATTTATTGGTTCACCAACAGCTGCCAGGGAGATGCAATACAGAGTTTGTTTGTTTTCTCAATTTAATGCGTCAGTTTCTGGAGCCTAAGCATCCCCTTCTGGAAAGCAGTGGGATTTCCCTGGCCTGAGGACATAGGGGAAGTTAGTCCCTCTCTGAGAGGAGGGGGTGGGATTATCCTTCTGAACATTCATTCTTTCAATAAATACATACTGGATGCCTGTTGTATGCCAAGCAGTATGCTAGGAAACCAGGAGAAATAGCTCTGGTAGGAAGGCGAGGAAATTCTCCTGGATGTACATGAACTTCCCATCAGTTGGGAAGGAGATAGGGAATAATTCTCCTGTCCTTGGTTGCTCAGTTGTGTCTGACTCTTTGCAACACCATGGACTGTAGCCCACCAGGCTCCTCTGCCCATGGGGATTCTCCAGGCAAGAATACTGGAGTAGGTTCCATTCCCTTTTCCAGCATAATTCTCCTAGGGTTCTTTAAAAAATGCAAATTCCAGGGCAGAACCCAAATGATCCTGACTCAGCTGTCTGAAGCGCAGCCCAGGAACCTGGAGCTTTAACCAGATCCTCTTCTGATGACTCTTGGTGGGAAGTCCTCTGAAACAGAGCAGTAAGGGTTTGTCGTTTGTTTTGCTTTAAGTAATTTCTGTTCTTTATGTAAAGTCAGACAATAAGGACTGAACAACATCCAGTTTAACACTCCTGTACCCCAACTTCACCTACCCTCATCACTGTTGATAGATCAGCTTCCAAGCTGGACTAAGTGCAACAGTTTTCTTCTCACTCTGTTTCTCTCCCTTGCAGGGTTCAAAGTCCTCTGGTTGGTTTGGGGAGGGGGATCCTCTTTCTGGGCCAGGACTATTTTCCTTAATAAGGATGTTTGCCTTCAGGCTGTCTGTCGTTCCCAGTCCCCTTTCAGGATCCTGCTGTCTATTGGGTAGGGAGCAGAAGGTGTGTGCGACCCTCTGAAGACTTTCTCCATTGGCCAGCTTGAGGCACGTCAGGGGACCACACAAGGCTTTGTCACCCACCGTGCGCAGCCCCAGAGGCTCCCTCCTCCTGAGCCAAGGGCTGAAAGGAGGTGCTCTGAACTCCAGGCCTGATCCGGGGCTGCAGGCTGAGCTGTGTGCAGTGAGGAGGGGGAAGCAGCGTCCCTGCAAAGACTTGAAAGCAGGATACATCGTGGTGTGAGCAAAGGTGCATGTGGTGCTTCAGAGCCAAGGTGGGTGGAAGGCAGGGTCAGCTGTCATTGGTCCCCACCACTCAGAGTTGAGAGGAGAGTCAGAAACATAGCCTGAGAGTGCCTCCAGGGGACCCTCTGTGTGGCCCTGAACCCCTTCCCCCAGCATGCTGTCTCCTCCTCCCTGGGGCCCACTGGAATTTCCTCCCCTGAGAACTAAAGCCCCTCCCCAAACCAACCCGGCCTTTCTAGAAGGAATGTCAGTAGGAGTTATCTAAAGCCCTGAAGATAGCAACTCCATGTCGAGGCATTTAATCTGAAAACTACATGTGTGTGATGTGTGTGTTTGTGTGCTCATTCTGGCCTACAAAGTGCTAGATACACTAGTGCTATCCACCAGTAGGGTGGAAGTTCCTACCAATGTGGGCTTAGTGAAGTGCAGTGAAGTGCAGTCGCTCAGTCGTGTCTGACTCTTTGCGACCCCGTGGACTGTAGCCTACCAGGCTCCTCAGTCCATGGGATTTTCCAGGCAAGAGTACTGGAGTGGGTTGCCACTTCCTTCTCCAGGGGATCTTCCTGACCCAGGGATCGAACCCGGGTCTCCCACATTGTAGGCAGACGCTTTACCCTCTGAGCCACCAGGGAAGCCCCACATTAAACCAAGTTGCATAAAATGTCTGGAGACCCTAGGAGTGCTAGAGAGAAATCAGGTGGAGAGAAGGTAAGAGTAGAAATCTATGGATTGGGAGGCAGGTGGCCACGCTATAGGAGTACCACCACGATTGCTGCAAGGGAGCGTGGCTGAGGCATAAAGAACTGGAGGTCTCAAGGCCTTGCTCTGTGCTCCACAGACCAAAGTGCACACACATAAAAAAGGCAGTAAGGATAAAATAAGTGGAGTGATTGTATTAAAGTTGCAGAGGCATTCTCATTGAACTTGAATATGTATGATATCTTAATCCACACCACGACCTGAAGGTCCTGGGGCTCTGACCTTGACTGTGAATCTCTAGTCATGCACTATTATATATGTATCTTTTGCTGGCACCATCCAACCTTGCAAGAGATGTTGGTCAGTCAGTCATCTAGGACCAGGCTGTGAGCCAGAAGTGAGCTGTTCCATACACTCCATCCAGCCATCAAATCTACCCCGATTTATATTACCAAAATTAAGTTACAATGAATTAAGTTATTGGGCAAAACGAGTGGTGATCGAGGACATATTTAATTTTTGAAGAGATGGAATTCATTTTTAATTCAGTAGACAAAAGGATCAGAAAGCACCCTCAGGTCTCAAACCTCAATATAGGTATCTGAAGTCCAATGGATCGGAGTAACTGCTTGCGCTGAATCTGACCAGGTAGCTGGTAGTGATCCTAACTCCTAAAGGATTAAGGAGTGACATGGAGAGGCGGGGCTACATCTGCTCCACGCCCCCAAGCTGTCTGCACCACCTTGTCCTTCCCTGCTCCCAGCTCTGTGCCCCAGAGCTTATCCGAGTTGTCAGAAGGCCTCTCAGCCCGACCTGTGCCCTGCTGGCAGAACCGCTGAAAGGCATGGGAGTTCATGACTGTGGATGGAGGGTGTGGATGAGCATCTGATTTAGGACTGTGGGCCTAAATCAGAGCAGGCAGCCGAGAAGTCCTTTCCTTCTAGAAACCCCTCAGGATGTCCCTGAGCAGATAGGGGGAGCTGAAGGCCCTCCATAAAATAGTCCACGAGCAGTTGTGAGGCCTGCCGAGGGCTGAGGCCCAGTCATTTATCTCTGTGTCAGGCCTTGAGCTGGGGCCTGTGCTTAGTTGCTCAGTTGTCCAACTCTTTGTGACCCCAAGGACTAAAGCCTGACAGTCTCCTCTGTCCGTGGGAGTTTTCAGGCAAGAATACTGGAGTGGGTTGCCATTTCCAGTCCTGGGAACACAGAATTAGCGGTCAGCAAAAACTTGCATGGCAAGTTGAATGAATTAATTAGGGTTTTCAAGTCCAGGAGAAGGCTGAGATGGAACCTACAGGCCCAAGAGTTTAAAGCCCCACAGCTCAGGAGAATATCCCCACCCAGGATAAAGCAGCATGAATGGCTCCTGCTTTCCCCCACCCCACCCCTTTGTCTACCGTTATTTCCTTTTGGAGAATTCAGAAGCTAGATGGAGACCTTACACATAAATTGCTAACACAGAGACTGAGACCTCGAGGATAGGACTGTCTCTGTTTATTGAGCATACAGCAGGCACCAAGCTCTGGCTTAAGCATTTTCCTCATTTAATGGCCAGAACCACTCTGTGAGGTTGTTAATGCTGACCCATTTTGCACATGAATAAACAGACTCAGAGTTTAAAAACTGACATGTTAGAAAATCTAAAAACATGACAAGATTATTCAGAGACAGAACCAATATTTGGACTGTCAGGAAAGGGGAAACATTATCTGTAGAATCTGTCTTTTAAAATATTTCAAATAGTAAGGTCCACTAGACAGAGATCTTCTATTGTGCTCTTTACTATTTCCATACACCTAGCACAGGACCTGGTCCATGGTAGAAACTCAGGAAACATGTGGTGAGTGAAGGAGGAGAACAGAACCCCGTTATGTTGGGTTGGCCAAAAAGTTTGGGTTTTCAGTAAGGTGTTACAGAAAAACCCGAACAGACTCTTTGGTCAACCCAATATAAACTGTAGTACTGCCAATATGGGTTGAACCCCAGTTCCCCCTACTTCCGAGCTATGAGACTTCAAGCTCACACTTTGCACTGTTTTTTTATTTTCATGCTGTATGGAAAAGACTCTGATGCTGGGAGGGATTTGGGGGCAGGAGGAGAAGGGGATGACAGAGGATGAGATGGCTGGATGGCATCACCGACTTGATGGATGTGAGTCTGAGTGAACTCCGGGAGATGGTGATGGACAGGGAGGCCTGGCGTGCTGCGATTCAAAGAGTCTGACACGACTGAGCAACTGAACTGAACTGATGATACAAAAGGGCTTCCCAGGTTGTTGAGTGGTAAAGAATCTGCCTGCAATGCAGGAGACACAAAAGACTCAAGTTTGATCCCTGGGTCAGGAAGATCCCCTGAAGTAGGAAAGGGCAAATTCCTCCCATTCTGGCTTGGAAAATTCCACAAACAGAGGAGACGTGGGTTACAGGCAACGGGGTCACAAAGAATCAGACATGACTGAGCACACGTCCATGAAACAAAAACCACGTGAAAAATTAAAACCAAGACAGTCAATGAAAGCCATACTTGACGTGATCCCAGCTTTCAATCCAAACCCCTCCCCAGAGATAATAGCTATTTTTGAACAATGGGCTGTGCCTGCTTCTAGTTCTCTTTCTCTAAATTGACATATAGTACTAAATACAAACACATAGCTTTGTTTGGGTTATGGCTCTGTTTTGCTTGATGTGATAGGACTGTACTGCACCAGCTTTGTGGGAAACTCCACTGTATGTCTGAGACGTGTTCCCACAACAGCATCCGGAGAGATCTCATTATTTATAATAGCTCCCAAAGAAGACATGAACCATGATTTATTTTGCCATTCACCCCATAGGACTGGACATTGACGTTGTTTCTGTTTTCTTCACCAGTTTATAGATAGCGTTCCAGTGAACATCTTTGCACAAGCCTCTTCACGAACAGAGACAAATACTTCTTGAGGATAAATTCCCAGAAGTGGAATTGCTGGGCTGAGTAACACACAATTTAAAATTGTAGTTGCCATCCCCAAATGGGCCTCTTAATAGTACGTACCTGATGGAGGCCTGGGAAGTTCTGCTGTAAAGATGTGCTTCATTCAGGCCGGGCACACAGTAGGCTCAGTAAGCACTTACCAAAGCAATTGCCGGTGGGTCACTTCTCTAGTCTGCATTCCCAGCCCCTGATCGGAGCACGCCCTGGCTTTGGCGCCTGGAGCCAGGTTGAGGAATGAGAACTGGCCAGCAGACAAGGGAGGACTCAGAGGCTGTGTTCCGGGTGCTCCCCCTGGTGGGCAAACATCCCGGACAGTAAGCCATCCCCCATCTTTGTAAGCCCTAAAGCAGATCACAGTCCTTCCTGCCCAGAACCCTAGAAGCCCTCCTCTTCTTCTTAGACTCCGACCGAGACTTCATCTGCTGGATGTTCTGGTGCCTGCCTTTCTTATAGTGCCTCGTGCCCCTCCCCTCTTCCCTTGTTTTGTTGCAACCACATTCCTTTCTCTGGCTTTCTCAAGCACATCCTTTCTAGCTCCTTCATTCTTTCTCAGTGATCTTCCCACCCTACAAGCTTGTCTTTAATACTAACTCATTCTCTGCCTCTTCAGAGGGCCCTATCAAATACACTCTGTCTCAAGGGCCACCTCTCTCCTCTCCACACACCTCCCCCGACCCCTTACTCTTTGTCGAATCAGCCTGTGTTTTTCCTCCATTAGCAAGTTCCCACGGAAACAAACCCAGACATTTCCAGGTGTGGCAGAGTACAGTGTCACGAGAACAGGGACCATTTCTGTCTTACACGTGATCCCCGTCTCCCAGCGCCTGCCAGTAGCACCCAGCAGTGCCAAGCATTCAACACACGTTGAATGAATGGATGAATGAGTAACTGAATAATACTAACAGGCAGGGACAGAAATGACACTGAGAGCTCACAGGGGCCGAGGCAGAACATATTTCCCAAGGTTTTGGCTCTGTTCCTCTGCTAGATGCCCTCCTATGATCAGTAAGAAACAATTTCCCTGGGGTAGGCTTTAGCCGGAGGTATCATCTTGAGTATAACGGAGTAGGGTGAAGGAGACAGAAGGCAGGGGTGGTTTCGACACCTTTTCCTTGCTAATGTCGCCTTAGACTGCAAGGTAGGTCATATTTTCTGGATGAGCAAACTGAGACTCAGAGAGGAGAGTAGGATGTACAGCTGGCATCAGTTCAAAGAATGACAGTATCTGGTAAGAGAAGGGCTAGGAAGCCATCGTTTCCTCTAATTCAGAAGGACACACAGTCTACAGGAAGTGTAGCCCACACTTACGGCATGGAGGCCCTTCTCAGTGGAGAGATCTACACCGGAATTAGGTGGTGGCCTCGTCCATTCAGCACACCCTTAAAATCATGCACTGTGTGCCAGGCAGCTCAACCATGATTAAGTGGTTAATTCAGCTTTCCAAAGCTTCACAGTCAAGAGATAAAATAGACCTTTGTTCTGTAGGATATCCAAGTGGTATGTTTGGAGCACAGACAAGCAGGGAAGCCATATGGCCAGCTTGTGCATACCTCAGATGCAGGCATTGCCCTTCACAACGACCACCATGTGAATGATGCTCTCGGAGCTGAACAGCAAACAACCTGAGCTCCTCAAGGGGATGAGATAAGTCATCCGGAATGAGATCTCAGAAGAGAGAGTAGATCTCAGGGGAGCACCAATATGTAGGAGTCCGTGGAAGAAGCAAAGGCCAGAGAGGCAGGAGGAAGAGCATGTTGTGAGAGAAATCAACAGAAGAGGAGTCGCGATGGAGAGGCAGCTGAGAGCACTGAAGCCTCTGAATTATCAAACAGAGAAGGGCTCCCAAGTGACTGGCAGCAGGACGTGGTGACCTTGACAGGAGTGTTGATGATGGGAGTCATGTTTGTTGAGAGGTGAATGGAAGATGGGGAGAAAGTGAGAGTGTTCAGCTCTTTCTGGAGGTTGGGCTGTGAAAGGAGAGAGGGAGCAAGGGTGGTGGGGCCTTTGGGACTGAAGGAGAGCTTTGTTTTATGGTTACCCTTTGAGATGAGAGCCTTGTGCTTGTCTCAATGCTGTTGGGAAGGAGGCAGTCAAAAACGTATGAGAGAGCATCTTTACCAGCATGATTGACAGAGGAAAATGGGAGAGAGGTTAGATTCAAAGTGGGTAAAGCTTCCAGATGATGGCTAGACAGGATTCCAGAAGGCTTCACGGAGGTGGTGGGCCCTGTGTGTGTTAGTTGCTCAGTTGTGTCTGAGTCTTTGCGACCCGCCATGGACTATAGCCGGCCAGGTTCCTCTGTCCATGGAATTCTCCAGGCAAGAACACTGGCATTCCCTTCTCTAGAGGCTCTTCCTGACCTAGGTCTCCAGGTCTTCAGCATTGCAGGCAGATTCTTTATTGTCTGAGCCACCAGGGAAGCTAGCCTTGGGCAAAAGGGACCTCTGCCCAATGCTTACTGCTTTAAAGAGCCTTGCCTACAGTGCTCTCCACAATGCAAGAAAGAATTGTCGAAGAAACCAAAGGAAAATGCATAGCCAGGACTATTGTAGATCATACTCTGCTGCTGCTGCTAAGTCACTTCAGTCGTGTCCGACTCTGTGCGACCCCATGGACCGCAGCCCACCAGCCTCCCCCGTCCCTGGGATTCTCCAGGCAAGAACACTGGAGTGGGTTGCCATTGCCTTCTCCGAGATCATACTGTAAGTAACCCAAATATCCAAATCACCTGCCAGAAGGGCCCTGATAATCTTCCAGGGTCTTTTTGGGCCCTTTTCTCAGGATATCCTCTCAAGAACAGACCACACCTAAGGGGAAGCCGATTTATTTTTATGTTGCTAGCATCCCTCTAATACCACACCAGAAAAACTCATTATAAGAAAGCAACAGACTAACATAGATGTAAAATGAACATATATGTAAAAATTCTAAACAAAGTCTTAGCAAATTGAATCTAACAATCTATAAAAGGAGTAATATATCATGACTAAATAGGATTTATCCTAGAAATGAAAGTTTTGTTTAGCCTCCCTGTAATTGGTTAACTAAATAGTTCACTATTAACAAACTAATACACACACACACACACACCCCCCCCACATACATAGACAGATACACATACATATGAAATCATAGCAGGTGATACAGAAAAGGCATTTAAAAATCCGATGTCCATTCCTGCTTTTTTAAAAAATATACAGCAACCTAGGAAGAGCAGGAAACTTCTTCAACCTGATAGTGGGCATCTATAAAAGGCCTACATCCAATATCAAACCCAAATGTCAAAGACTGAATGGTTTTCCCCCTCTAAGATGAAGAACCAAGTTAGGAATGTCCACTTTTGTCATTTTTATTGAAGATTATACTGAAGGTTATAGTTGATGTAATAAGACAAGAAAAATAATTTATCTAATTCAGAAAGAAATTAACCTCTTCTCATTGACTGATGACACAATTGTCTATGCAGAAAATTTAATGGAATCTACAAAATCTACTAGACTTAATAAGTGATTTTGACAAGATTACAGGATACAAGATCAGCATACAAAAAGCAACTGTATTTTCATTTATTGCAATAAACAGGTGACATTTTCAAAAATACTATTTATAATAGCAACAATATTTATGAACTACTTCAGGGTTAATATAATAAAGTATGTGCAAGTTCCATAGACTTAAAACTGTAAAACAATGCTGAGACAAATAAAAGAAAACCTAAATAAATGGGAAAACCTACCTTGTCTATGGGTCAGAAGATTCACTGTTGTCATTCCTCTCCAAACTTTTCTATAGATCCAGTACTCCCCTAGTCAAAATCCCAGCTAGCTTTTTTAGGTTAAAAATTGATAATCTGATTTTTAAATTCATATAGAAACGAAAGGAACTAGATTAGCCCAAACAACTTGATGAAGAAGAAAACCCGAGCACTAACACTACCTGATTTTAAGACTGCAATTGTCAAAACAGCATGATATTGGCGTGAAGATGGACCAACAGGTCAAGGAGACAGAACAGAGACTCCAAAAATAAACCTGTGCATATATAGACAACGGATTCTTGATGAAGTTGCAAATGCAATTCAGTGAAGAAGTCTTTCCACAGGATGAGGCTGAAATAATTGGTTATTCATATACAAAAGAGTTTGAGCCATTCTTCCCACCACATATTAAACTGAATTTTTTTAATTAACTGATGATGAAGTATAGATCTAAATGTAAAATCCGAAAACCATAAAACTTTTAGGAGAAACTATTTTTGACCTTGAGTTAGGCAAAGGTTCCTTAAATGTGAGATCAAAAAGCATAATTCATAAAAGAAAAAAATGATCAATTGAATTTCATCATGATTTAAAGCTCTGCTCTTTGAAAGATGCTGTTAAGAGATTAAGAAAACAAGCCATGGACTGAAAGAAAAATCTTTGTAAATCATATACCTGATAAAGGGCTTGTATATAGAATATAAAAAACCCTTAAAACTCAATGATAACAGAATAAGCAGCTCATTTTATTTTAAATAGGCCAAAGATTTGGACAGTTCACCAAAGAAGATATGTGGATGGAAAAATAATTGTATGGTAAAACATTCTTTATATATACTTTTTTTTTTTTTTGTATTTACTTATTTTTGGCTGTACTGCACTTCGTTGCTGCTTGGGTTTTCTCTAGTTGCAGCTGGCAGGGCCTCCTCTCTAGCTGCGGTGTGCAGGCTTCTCATTGCAGTGGCTTCTCTTACTATGGAACAGGGGCTCCATGGCACGTGGGCTTAAGCAGTTGTAGCATATGGGCTCAGTCATTGCAGGTCTCGGACTCTAGAGCGCAGGTTCAGTAATGTGGTGCATGGACTTAATTGTTCTGTGGTCTTCCCATTGTCTATTGCATTGGCAGGTAGATTCTTCACCACTGAGCCACTAGGGAAGCCCAAGCATATGGTAAAATATTTTTCGTATTATTAATCTTTAGGAAAATGCAAATTAAAACTATGATAGAGTCCCTTGGACAGCAAGGAGATCGAGTCAGTCAATCTCAAAGGAAATGAACCCTGAATACTCAATGAAAGGACTGATGCTGAAGATAAAGATCCAATACTTTGGCCACTTGATGGGAAGAGCCGACTCATTGCAAAAAGCCCTGATGCTGGGAAAGATTGAAGGCTGAAGAAGAGGGCGACAGTGGATGAAATAGTTGGATGGCATCACTGATTCAATGGACATGAGTTTGAGCCAGCACTGGCAGATGGTGAAGGAATGGGAAGTCTGGCGTGCAGCAGTCCATGGAGTTGCAAACAGTCAAACACGACTGAGCAACTGAACAACAACAGGGTATCGCTACACGTTTATTAGAACGGCCAGAATGAAAAAGACTGACTATTCCAAGTGCTGGCAAGGAGGAGGGAACTGGCACGCTCATGTACTGCTGGGCAGAATGTGGAAAGGTGCAACCACTCTGGCGGGAAAAGAGTTAGATGGTCTCCGAAAAAAGGGAAACATATACATATCATATGATCCAGGCATTCCGTTACTAGGTATTTATTCAAGAGAAAAGAAAGCATGTACAGAAACAAAATCTTGTGCATGAATATTCCTGAAACTTTCATTTGAAATAGTCCCAAGTAGGAAACAACTCAAATATTCACAAATAGGTTAATGAACAGTCTGTCATATCCATACAGTAGAACACTGCTCAGCAATAAAAGGAATTGAAATGTTGCTACCTGCATCAACATGGATGAATCTCAAAAATAATTATACTTAGCTCAGTAAGCCAAAAGAGGTACATACTATATGGTTCTGTTTATGTAAAACTCATTTTAAAAAAAAAAAGGCAAATTAGTCTCTTTCAATAGAAAGCAGAACTGTAGTAGCCTGAAGGTGGTGGAAGTAGAGTGGGAGGTATGTTGTTGCTGCGTCGCTTCAGTCGTGTCCGACTCTGTGCGACCCCATGGACTGCAGCCTACCAGGCTTCTCCGTCCATGGGATTCTCCAGGCAAGAACACTGGAGTGGGTTGCCATTTCCTTCTCCAATGAATGAAAGTGGAAAGTGAAAGTGAAAGTGAAAGTGAAGTCGTGTCTGACTCTTAGCGACCCCATGGACTGCAGCCTACCAGGCTCCTCCATCCATGGGATTTTCTGGGCAACAGTACTGGAGTGGGGTGCCATTGCCTTCTCCCAGTGGGAGGTATAGGAGGCTGGAACTATAACAGGGGAGGTCTTTGGGGGAGTATTAGATGTTTTCACGATACAATTATGGTTTCATGGTGTATGCATATGTCAGAACCTGTCCTGTGGAGTTTGTTATGCCCACTATACTTCAGTAAATCTGTTTACTATATAGGCCCATAGAATAAAGGCCTCCCTTAATACTCTGCATTTTGGCCCATGAATGTTAGGAACGAGGTTAATGATGGCCATCATTAGATAAGAGTGAAACATTTAGAAAGATGAGAAGCACATAGACATTTCTAGGTGTGTATGTGTGAGTGTGCTGCATTTGTGAGTGAGAGAAAGCAAAAAGATATTTCTCTCAAATCCCCAAACAGCCAGAGGTTTCAAAAAGTCACCAAATATAACTTACAGCAAGTGCGTATTTTTCTTATTGAAGTATAGCTGATTTGCAATGTTGTATTAATTTCTGCTGTATAGCAAAGTGGCTCAGTTACAGACACACACATGTATTCTTTTTCATATTCTTTTCCATGATGGTTTATCACAGGATATTGATGATGGTTCCCTGTGCTATACAGTAGGACCTTGCTGTTTATCCATTCTCTCTGTAATAGCTTGCATCTGCTAATGCCAAACTTCCACTCCATCTTTCCTGTCCCCTTTGGCAACTACCAATCTGACAGGAACTATTTATTTAGCAACCACCATAATGCCAGCCTTGAGCTGTTCTTGACAAATATATATAGTAATCCTTTTGACCCTTTAAGCATTTACTTTGATGGTTTAGAAAACTGAGGTTCAGATACCTCAAGTCAGCTCTCCAAAATTGCACAGCAAAGAAGCAGCAGGGCCAGGACCCATGGGGCGCCACATGGCTGGACTGGCTCCCTTGCTGTCTTTGGGGACCCCTCCCAGTTCCCAGTTGGGCGGCTGTGGCTTCTGACTGCACGTGGGCGGGTGTTAAGACAATAGACCAAGCCTGTCCAAGTGTTCAGCCCTCTTCCAAGGTTAGCTATTGTACGTGGAACTATGTATAGCTAACTGTGGGGAAGAAAGAGAAAATAAGATTTACTTTTTGGAGGCTGAGAGGAGTTAGACAATTTGAAAGGTCCTGACAGCCTTTGCAGAGCAGGGCTGAAAGGGCATTGGCTAAGCACACTTGGAGTGCGGTTTTCTGGCAAAGGAGGAGATGTCCTGGCCCAGGGAGGTGTGACATGTCTCTGCTCAAAATAGAGACCAGCCATTTCCTGAATGAGAGTCAGCTGGGGGTGGGAAGGCAGGCCCAGCCCTAAGGCCTCTGACCACTGGAGGGGTTCGCAGCCCTGCTGGAGAGTGGGAAATGGGGTGAACATTCAGGGCCCTCAAGGGCCTCAGGCTGGGGTTGCTGTGCTGTGCTTCAGTGGTGTCCGACTCTGCACGACCCCATGGACTGTAGCCTACCAGGCTCTTCTGTCCTTGGGATTCTCCAGGCAAAAATACTGGAGTGGGTTGCCGTGCCCTTCTCCAGGGGATCTTCTCAACCCAGTGATGGAACCCATGTATCTTATGTCTCCTGCACTGGCAGGCTTAGGGGATGGCAGACAAGGGCTGTGAGGAGGCCGCTGCGTTGCAGATGGGCAGCGCAGGGTCGGGGGGTAGACTGGCTCCACCTGGGCCTGGTATGGGGGGTGCTGGGGAGAGAAGGGTGCTTGGTTTCCATGGAGAGGCCAGTCCCTGCCAAAATATGATGGTGGAGGTGTTGCTGAGGCTACAGGTCACTTGGCATGGAGGGACATGACGTTTCCTGTGCAGCTAGTGATCAAAGAGGGTCCGGAGGAGCCAGAGGCTGGCTGATGACCCTAGCAGTGCCGCTGAGCATTCAGAGGGGCTTTTCTAATGGGGTGAGACTCAGCAGTGCCCTTGGGTTAAGATCTTCTACAAGATCTAACTCAGTACTGGCTCCAGGGCTGACAGCGAGCTGATTTGCCACCCTAGGGGCTAAACGTAGAAATACTTCTGTACCATTTGGTAACTAACGAGATCCCTAAAATGGCCCCCACCCCCAGCATCACAACAGCCCCTGCCCCTACTCCCCCCCGACCCATGTTAGCCTACTTCTCGTCTCCCGCGAATCCAACCACCAAAAGGTAAATGTTTAGCCTCCCTCTGTTTGGCTGCTAAATATCATCTTTGCTGGACCCCAAAGAATAACAGTAGTCAATTGCTATTTGCTATGTGCCAGACATCCACCATTCTAGAAGCTTTACCTGCTTTTAGAAGAACAGCAATAATGGGATAACAATAGCTAACTACTATCAGATGCTCCTTAGGTGCCAGGATTATACAAGGTGCTTTGCTTTGATCATGAAGTTTTAATGCCCACTCAGGCCCTGTAACCCTATGTGGCAGGTTCTGATGCTATTCCTGATATTCCTTCCTCCATTTTGGAAGGGGAAAAAAAAAAGCCCCAAGGCCCACCCAGAGAGGTTAAAGAACATGCTTTGGGTCTCATAGCTATAGTGGTAGGGCCTGATTCAAATCTAGGTCTCACTGACTCTAAAGCCCTTGCTCTGGCATTATTCTATATTTGAGAAATAATTTATAAAAATGCTCATAATATGGAAAATCTTGGTTCTAATATTAAAAATGCTCCCTTCCTTTCTGATCTGAGAGTCTAATGCCTTCCTTAGGCAGTTCCTCCAACTTTGCTGCTTAAATGTTTCTAATATATCCTAGAAATTCTCTTGTTGTGAAAACAAGTTTGTGCCAGGAATCTCCTAGTTAATTTGGCTGAACAGTGGCTCTAAAACACTCTATACAGAGGATGTGAGTGAGTCCTGGCCAATGTCTACAAGAGACAAATGGGAACACCGAGCCTTCCCCAGGTCCGTGCCATCCATTTGCTGTCCAGACTCCAGGCTGTTCCTGGAAACCCTCCTTCCTGATTCCTTTTTTATTGTTGGGCTGAAGTCAGTACAAAGGCCCTTAATCTATGCAATGTCTCATTGGCAAGCCTTATAAGAGATGCCCTGTTCCTGAAAATAGGCCTTCTTCTGACTGTGTTCCTGGAACTGTCCAGTGTTTTGATGGCTGGTCATTAGGCTGCAATCATCCATTCACCAACCATCTACGGAGGGCCAATCATGGGTCAGGCATTGTTCTAAATTCGAGAAATAGAACCTTGAATGAAATAGACCTTGCCACTGCCTTCATGGGGCTTGTCATCTAAGGAAAGGTAGAGATATTGAACACAGATGACAGAAATAGAGCTGTGTATTTATGCTCTGTGATAAATGCTAGGAAAGAAGGTAAAGAATATAAAAAAATTTGATGTAAGATCTTAGATTAGATTGTCTCAGAAGTAGGAAGAAGGAACATTATGAGTAATATTCACGTTGACACAAGAGTTTACCAAGTGAATGAAGGTGAGGACCTCTGAAGAAAGTAATTTCCAGGCAGGCGGAACAGCACAGATGAAGGCCATGGGGCTGGGTGAAAGCCTGGCACTTTTGAGATTATGATAAGAAAGAGAACAAAAGCACCGTACTTTAGTTTAATAAGCAGGGGGAAAAGTGAGTGAGTGAGCAGGGGCTAAAGTGAGAGGGGATAAGGCTGAACAGTGGTCGTGGGGACAGACTTTCTGTGAACAAGTTTCTTTATTTAGAAAATGCAGATGAGGACTAAGGGCCTAAGGAGAGCAGTGGAACCATCTCAAAACAACACACTTTGGCAGAACAAAGATAATGGTAAGAGGAGGAGTACATTCAGATTTTTTTTCAGCTGCTCTGTGTAGCATGCAAGATCTCAGTTCCCTGACCAGGGATTGAACCCGTGCATACTACAAGCGGAAGCAGGGAATCTTAACCACTGGAACACTAGGGTTTTTATTCATAAGGAGAATGAGGATGGCAGTTACTTCCATTAAAAAAAAATTATCTTGGGCTAAAATCATATCATACTGGCAAGGGAAAGCATTCCCGATTAAAACAAACCCAGATAGCTCTTGTTAGTAAAAGTATCCTGAAGTTTTAGGGGCTAGGACATTGCCTTAGGATTCTTTTAGTTAACAGTGACAGAAATCAACTGTAATTAGATGAAGTTAAAAAAAGAAATGGGGCTTCCCTGGTGGTCCAATGGTTGAGAATCCACCTGCCCGTGCAGAGGACACAGGTGGTCCTGGAAGCTACCACACGCTGCGGAGCAGCTAAGCCCAGGCACCGCAACTACTGAGGCTGTTCTCTAGAACTCAAGCTCCACAAGAGAAGTCACTGCAATGAGAAGCCCGCAGACTTCACTGAAGAGTATCCCCTGCTCGCTGCAACTGGAGAAAGCCTGCGTCCAGCAATGAAGACCTAAGCATAGCCAAAAAATAAATGTATAAAAAGAAATGCATGGATTCAAACCACTGGGAAGTTTAAGTAGTAAACTGGCAGGGTCGAGAGATTCAAACTGGTCACTTCTGTCCCTTTTGGTCTTTGCTCCCCTGTTCTCTCTTTCTTCCTCTCTGCCTGCTCTGAAGTGGTTTCATTCTAAAACAAGCAACGGGGACTTCCCTAGAGGTCTAGTGGTTAAGACTTAGTCTTCTAAGGTGGGTGCAGGTTGGATCCCTGGTTGGGGAGCTAAGATTCCTACATGCCTCATGGCCAAAAAAAATAAAAAGAAAAAAACCAACCAAACAAAGCATAAAGCAGAAGCTATATTGTAACAAATTCAATAAAAACTTTTAAAATGGTCCACATCAAAAAATCTTCAAACAAGCAAGCAATGATGATGTCATGCTATATACTTCAGATAAAAAGGCTAGATTGTTATGTACAATCTGGAGTTATAAAGCCATATACTCTTAGATTGTATACCCATCCCTGAGCCAACTGCCAGGAGGACAGAGCTGTCCAATTGTCCAGGATCAGTTGTGTCTAACACATGGCTTAGGGAGTAAGTATGTAGAACTGAAGGAGTTAGTCCCCAAAGGGGTCCTGGCAAACCAAAACAGATCCCTAGTACTTAACAGGGTATAAAACTTGTCCTGCCTCCACAGGTAGAATTTAATGGTTCCATTATTTTTAGAAATTAAAAAAATAAATATTACACATAAACCTGCCATTGATTGTTGATATTTTGCTATATATCCTATCAACCATTCATGCACATAGACATATACACATTTCATTGGCTTCATTTTCCTTTTTTTTTTTTTTTGGTAGTCACTTGGTTGGAGAATTTAAGTCCAAAGGTATTAATTTTTAACTTTTTTCCAAAGATTAAACCTCTATTCCTCTCATCAGTGATGTCCCAAATGAAACTCTTGTTGACACTCCTTGATGTAAACTTCAATCAAAAAGTTTACTCTTTCCATCTTTCCTAACATGTAACACTGATATCAAAAGCTCCAGTCACATTCTCATCATTTGATTTTAGATTCACTCATAAGGGCTACAATCGTCTTGTTCCCAAATATTTTTGTACTTTTTGTTTCACCATAGCTTGCTTTCTTTATTTTCTGATTCAAATTTGACCTATTAGAATACTTTCCTTAGTCCATTTTCCTAGAAAACATTAGTGTGCTTTCTGAGTCCCTGTGTATGTGAAAAAAATAGTCTTCACACATGAATGATAAGTTGTAGGATTCTTGGAATGTAGTCTTTTACTTTGAAAAGGGTTACTTTTTCACTGTCTGTTAGTTCCCAGTGTTGTAGATGAGATGAGACGTTTAATACCAGTCTGGTTCATTTTCCTTTGTAAATAAGCTTTCTCTCTGCCTGGAAATATGTTGGGTTTTAACCTCAAATCTGAGAAGCTTCACCAGGATGATTAGCATGGAGTTTTTTTGTGTGCAACCTGAAAGTTGATAAGCCCTTTAGTCCTGAAACTGCAAGTTTTTCTATATCTGAGAGCTTTGTTTCATTATTTCTTTAATTGTTATTTTTCGCATCTATACCTTTTGCCTTAAGGATCTCCTGGTGTTTGCATACCAGATCTCACAGAGCTGCCGTTTCTGAACTTTATCTTGTGCCCATGATTGACATGTATGTGGGGGATTTTTGTTTTGTTTTGATCTCTGGGTGTGTGTGTGCTGCTTCCCTCATTTGGTTTTCCAGAACACAAATTCCATTCTCAGCAGTAACTGGTGTCATTTTCCAGTTCTTTCGTTAATTAAAAAAAATTTTTTTTTTTTGGCAATATTCAGGTTATATCATCTATAACGTTTTCAGCGTTAGAGATTTCTTGTCATTCTTTTATTTTAACTGCTCCCATAGGTGCCTCAGTATCTATTCGGGACTTGACTTCTCTCCTTTAAATGGCTGTGAGCTTTCTTTCCTTGAAACAGGGACAGTTCCATTCCACTTTCTGCTGCCATATTGTATTGTTGAGGAATATTCTGATACAAGCCTGATTTTCATTACTTTGTAAGACACCAATTTTCTTTCGCTTGAGTGCCTAGAAAGCTGCGCCTATGCTGAGGCTGGTGATGGGTGGCTCCTGTCTTTAGTTAGGGAAGGTGACATCTAACAAGCTGTGGACCACACTAAGAGCAGTTAGAAATCCCCCATGAATTCTTTTTTCTTTCCTACCCATGATTCCATCAATCAACTGTTGGGCTTTAGCCAGGCTTTTACTGATGGAGAGTCCTCCTGATGTCTAGAACCATTGCCCAGTAGTCTGGTGTCTAATATTCAAGATAATTATTTGTTCACACAGTTAGTTCTGTGAGAAGATGGTGGGGAGTGGGGAGAAATGATTCCAGATAGTAGTTAAACTAAACTCTCTCTCAGTTGTATTATTTGAAAATTATTGGTGAGCTCCAAGAATTGAAGGATGCATTAGTAAAGCAGGCTTAGAAAGTGGGTAGAAACCAAAGGATGTAGGGTGATTGGGAAGGAGGCTGGGAACAGTCTGGCTACTACACTTTGTCATTTCTTCTCTCCCATCCTGCTGCTAGATTCTTAATCTAGCTACTGCCACTGTGAATCATTCCTGACTGCCCCTTGAATCTTTGCACTACTCATGCATTTCAAACACAGCAGGCAGGGTATAAACATTTCCCATTTGGGCTTCATGGTGGAAAGGGGGTTCAGCCTCCCTCCAGGAACTGTAGAATAAAGGAATCTCTCCCCAGAGGAAGGGGTTTAGATGTTGCCAACCACACAGGGGTCACGTGTCCATCTTCACGAGCATCAATAGGTTTCTTATTTCTTCCATTAAGTAGGAGTCTTTAGTTCTGTTTGGGAATTATAACACTTTCTCCAAAATGATAAAGTAGATGCTGTCTTTGCCCTGCCCTCTTGACACTGATCTATCCCCAGCCTCTGATTACTCCGAACATCTGCAACTCTTGGCCAGCTACAGGAGTGCATTTGACCTCTATCCAGGGCAGGTTGGAAGAGTCACATACTTAATGCCCCTTGATTCACTTTTCAACCAACAACAGGTCATGGCCGTAATGGTTAAGTACACCAGCTTCCAGTTCCATGGTTGGGGTGTCTCTGGGGTGTATTCTATACTCTTTTCTCATGCTTTCCAGCAGGATTCAACACCAGCTGCCCACAGTGGGACATGGTATGATAGATCAGATCAGATCAGATCAGATCAGTCACTCAGTCGTGTCCGACTCTTTGCGACCCCATGAATCGCAGCACGCCAGGCCTCCCTGTCCATCACCAACTCCTGGAGTTCACCCAGACTCACGTCCATCGAGTCAGTGATGCCATCCAGCCATCTCATCCTCTGTCGTCTCCTTCTCCTCCTGCCCCCAATCCCTCCCAGCATCAGAGTCTTTTCCAATGAGTCAACTCTTCGCATGAGGTGGCCAAAGAACTGGAGTTTCAGCTTTAGCATCATTCCTTCCAAAGAAATCCCAGGGCTGATCTCCTTCAGAAGGGACTGGTTGGATGTCCTTGCAGTCCAAGGGACTCTCAAGAGTCTTCTCCAACACCACAGTTCAAAAGCATCAATTCTTCAGCGCTCAGCTTTCTTCACAGTCCAACTCTCACATCCATACATGAGCTGGATCATAGAAAAAGCAAGAGAGTTCCAGAAAAACATCTATTTCTGCTTTATTGACTATGCCAAAGCCTTTGACTGTGTGGATCACAATAAATTGTGGAAAATTCTGAAAGAGATGGGAATACCAGACCACCTGATCTGCCTCTTGAGAAATTTGTATGCAGGTCAGGAAGCAACAGTTCGAACTGGACATGGAACAACAGACTGGTTCCAAATAGGAAAAGGAGTTCGTCAAGGCTGTATATTGTCACCCTGCTTATTTAACTTATATGCAGAGTACATCATGAGAAACGCTGGACTGGAAGAAACACAAACTGGAATCAAGATTGCCAGGAGAAATATCAATAACCTCAGATATGCAGATGACACCACCCTTATGGCAGAGAGTGAAGAGGAACTCAAAAGCCTCTTGATGAAAGTGAAAGAGGAGAGTGAAAAAGTTGGCTTAAAGCTCAACATTCAGAAAATGAAGATCATGGCATCCGGTCCCACCACTTCATGGTATGATAACATACCCTTTATTTCCTGTCTCACTTACCCATTTCCCTACTTGTATTTCTTGATACCCCCTTCCAAATAAACTACTTAGGGTCTACTCTCAGGATTATTCAAACCCAGACAGGTGGTGAAGCCCTATTTGGAATGGGGTCAAGAGTAAATGGAATGAAGGGACAGGACTGAGGAGTCTTGATCCCTTTCCCGCTTCTCAGAGCTGCTGAGGAAGAATTAAGGCTTTATCCTGCAATCCTACCCTCTATATGCCCTTTGACCCAGTGATTTCACTCCTAGCACTTTATCTTATAGAAGGACTCCTACTTGCGTGCAAAGACTACATAAAATGATTGTAGCTTTGACTGTGACATCCTTTCCAGGTTTCCATTTTGTTGTCTATCAGTCAGGTCAAACAAATTACATTGCCTCCCTACAACGTAACACAATGCAGCAAGGAACAATAATGCTACCAGTTTCCAGGAACCAATATGGAAGGAGGCCCAAAATATACCGTGGGGACAAAAAAATCAAACTGCAAAGCAGCACTCTAGTTTTATTTTGCAAAGAGATATCTCAATAAATATTTATGAAGTGTCTATGTGACAGGCTTTCATTGTCCTGTTATTTTAAAATTTCAACTGTTCTCTTACTCAGTTGTGTTTTTACTTTTAAAAATGGCTTCTCTTGGGGTACCTTTTGGAAGCTGTTTAGAGTTAATAGCTTGAATACCTATATAATAGACCATTTTCTGCCATTTATTTAATGAAAGACCTGATTTGAAGATAAACATTATATATGAGTATTTGTACATATATCTGAGTTTCAGACAAACCTAGAATTATATACATATACATGTACCCCTTCTGGGCTATATAAAATTTTTACCTCTACACACACAAACTCCAGTACTTTGGCCACCTGATGGAAAGAACTGACTCATTGTAAAAGACCCTGATGTTGGGAAAGATTGAAGGCAGGAGGAGAAGGGGATAACAGAGGATGAGATAGTTGGATGGCATCACCGACTCAACGGACATGAGTTTGAGCAAACTCCGGGAGTTGGTGATGGACAGGGAGGCCTGGTGTGCTGCAGTCCATGGGGTCGCAAAGAGTCGGACATGACTGAAGGACTGAGCAACTGAACTGAACACACACACACACACACACACACACACACACACACACAGGGTTTTCTCTCTAAGCCTCCCTTCCTGGTTAGTGGCTCCCTACTCTTTGGAATCCTTGCCCCTTTTTCACTACCAGACTGCTCTTGATCTCCTCTGAACCATTTAACCGATGAGGGCAAAGAGCCATATTTTTTTTATTCTTTTTATTTTATATTGGAATGTAGCTGATTAACAACCCACTCCAGTGTTCTTGCCTGGAGAATCCCAGGGACGGGGGAGCCTGGTGGGCTGCGGTCTCTGGGGTCGCACAGAGTTGGACACAACTGAAGCGACTTAGCAGCAGCAGCAGCCGATTAACAAATACTGTGACAGTTTCAGGTGGACAGCAAAGGGACTCAGCCATACGTGTACATGTATCTGTTCTCCCCCAAGCTCCCCTCCCCTCCGGGCTGCTGCATAACATTGAGCAGTGTTCCCTGTGGCAAAGAGCCATAGTTAACCGTCCCGAGGGAGCTGTGTGCTTGGTTCTAGTGCCCTAACACTCTCTTCTCTTCCAAAGGTACTCAAAGATGAGGAAGAATGCAGGGGAGAGCGTTTTAGAAATGTTCAGGGTTCACAACTTGAATACCTTAAAGCTTTAAGACTATTTTTTTCCGTAAAAGACTTAAGTTGAAGAAAAATACACTGTGTCATATTTTCCCTGCGCCCCACCCTGTGCATGACTGGCATAAAGCTTTGCTCATTGTAAAGCAATTGGTTATTATGACTCCTTCCGCAAATTAATTTACCTCAGGAAGCCACGTTCCACCATAAAGTGGGAGAAACAATGGGGTCTTTTACATTCTCAATAATATGGTGCTCATTAGCTAAATGCTGACTTTGTTGCGCTCTGGAACAGAACAAAATATCCTAAAGCAAGGTCATGGATGTAGCAAACTGGAAAGAAAGGAGACCCTCATACCTGTGTCTGAGTCCTGGGTGGGGAAGGAGTGGGACTGGGAATCTGGGGGGCAGCTTGCTGTCCAGGTGGCCTCTTTCCCAGTGGTCTCCTGTTTGGTTTTTTTTTTTTCCTCTCCATACTGTTTTGATTACAACTACCTCTCTTGGTAAAAATGTCTGAGCATATTCTCCCAATATAATTATGATACACTATTGAGTATCTTCGGAGAAGGCAATGGCACCCCACTCTAGTACTCTTGCCTGGAAAATCCCATGGATGGAGGAGCCTGGAAGGCTGCAGTCCATGGGGTCGCTGAGGGTCAGACACGACTGAGCAACTTCCCTTTCACTTTTCACTTTCATGCATTGGAGAAGGAAATGGCAACCCACTCCAGTGTTCTTGCCTGGAGAATCCCAGGGACAGGGGAGCCTGGTGGGCTGCCGGTCTATGGGGTCGCACAGAGTCAGACACGACTGAAGTGACTCAGCAGCAGCAGCACTGAGTATCTTACAAATGAAAAGAAATCAACATTTTATAGGATGAAATATTCAAACAAAGAGAAATTGAAGTATAAATATAAGACTACTCAAGTGATAGACCGGGAGCACTCAGCCCTGTGACCCCCAAATGAATCATGAAATGATCCTTAGAACTTGCAGCTTTAAATATAAGCAAGCGGCCTCCTACCAACCCCTACCCCCAGTATCCCACCAAAATGTTTGTGAAGGTACAGAAAAGTCTCAGGGCTGACACTGCTCAAAAGATAGACTTCAACTGAATTAGTTAAGAATTTACACCAAATATAGAGTAGGACAGAGGGGAAAAAATGGTGATAATTCTTGCCTCATCCATTATATAGAACATCCCATTTCCCTAGAAGGAAGGCAGGAAGAGTCTTCAGCAACCTTCGTTTTCTACACTTGAGGAGTTCTGAAACAGCCATGTTATCAGATAGGCATTTCAGAACACCAGGAGGCTGTCTTCTGCAGAGCCCTGAGGACCACTCCCCACAGACAATAGGTCTACATCCATCCAAAGACCACACATCACAGAAAGGAGAGCAGAGCGTTTGGGAGTGGGCGAGAGAGAGAGAGGAGGGGGTGGTATGGGGAATTTTAAAGGGTTAAGGTCCCAAGGTCAATGCTTTGACAACAGAAAAGAGCAAAGAAATCTTCACAGCAGCACCTGATGAGGGTGTCTGATTATTTATTCCATCAGTTCAACCCATCAGAGAGCAAGGGACTGAGAAGTAAGAGGAAAATCTGCCTTAGGACAAGAAGCATATGATATTGAGAGCCCTTATCCCTCTCTTAAACCAAGCTTTTATGATATTATAGATTTTTATGTCAGAGTTCCAAGTAAGATCTTTTCTGGAAAAAAAAATCTGCTGAAAATCATGACAGATATTCCTCCTGGACACTGGAAATTGGGTCATGAGCTTCTGCAGCCACCTACTCTTCTGCTGAATTGATGAGAAAAGGAGCTGGGCAATCACCCACTCATCTGCCCCTGTAGTTAGTTCTCTCTTTGTCCAGAACCAAGTAGGGGAGGGGGAGCCTCACAAGGGACAACTAAAACCCTCATGAAGAATCACAGAACAGAAATAACATCTTAAAGATTCAGAGGAAGAATGTAACAATAAAAATGGCATACAGCGAAACCCAGAAGAAAATTTTGGAAACCTGTTTGGCACCTTCCACAAGCAAAGCTTTTATGACATAGAAATGGAAAACCATAAGAAGAGAACAATACGAGGGGTAGAAGGAGGGCAAGGAAACTGTGGCATTAATGGTTAGATTAAAATCATCTGAATTGGAGGCAATAAATTAAATGCCCAGAAAATTAAATCATTGGCATGAAGGACATGACATGAATTCTAGCAGTCTACAAAATGCAGAGGAAGTGGGGAAAGGCAATAAAGATTATGAGAAAGGAAACAATCTACTTGGAAATAAATAATAGAGACTAATTCCAAGAACTGTAGGCTATCCTAAGTAAGAATCAAAATAAGTGGGTGTAGAACCAATAAAACATAACTGAAACATTACAGAGATTTTTTAAACTGTAACAATGTGAATCAAAAACAAAACCATAAAAGAAGAAAATGCAGGTGAATGTCCTTCTGAAGCTAGGAGGGTTAACAACTCTCTAAATGAACAAATAGCATTACTAATAGCATATATATTTATCAAGATCAATGAATTTAGATATATAATTTTTTACGTTAAAGAGCATCACAAAATTGAGGTGAATTATAAACTTTGAAAAAATGTCTGTGATAACTATGATAGAGGATTACTATATTTAATATATAAAGAACTTTTAAATATAAATAAAAATACAGATACCTACCCTGAAGATGTTGGGCAAAGATCATAAATAAAATAAAGACAAATATCTGATAAATATCTGATGACATATTTATTTATTGAACATATTCAAATATAAAATAATGCTGACATATAAATGTTTGCTTTTTATGCTTGTAGTTTTTATTTAAAGCTGCAACACTTAAGTGCTCAAGGCAATTCTAGTATAGTTGGTTTTTGAAGAGTACAATCAGATTAGTACCGACCCTCATTTGAAGAATTCTTATCGTTTGCTGCTGCTGCTGCTGCTAAGTCGCTTTAGTCGTGTCCAACCCTGTGTGACCCCATAGACGGCAGCCAACCAGGCTCCCCCGTCCCTGGGATTCTCCAGGCAAGAACACTGGAGTGGGTTGCCATTTCCTTCCCTTATCCTTTAGGTTTAAGTTTTATAGTCACTTCCTCCAAATTTTGTCTGACCACCCAGGCCTGATTATGCTATCCTTTGATAATTTTTCATTGCATTTTACACTTTGTGGCATTTATCTCAACCATATTGTGACCATTTGAATGATTTATTTATTCAATATCAGGCATCTCACAGAGATAGTAAAGTCTATATTGAGAATTCGCTTTGTGCTAGGCACTATTTAAGTGCTTTCTATGTGTTTGTCTCATTTAATCATCCCAATAACCATATTTATATATATATATATATACATATTTATATATATAGTCACCTTATTTATTTAATTTATATGCAGAGTACATCATGCAAAATGCCAGACTGGATGAAGTACAAGCTGGAATCAAGATTGCAGGGAGAAATATCAATAACTTCAGATAGGCAGATGACGTCACCCTTATGGCAGAAAGCAAAGAGGAATTAAAAAGCCTCTTGATGAAAGTGAAAGAGGAAAGTCAAAAAGCTGGCTTAAGACTCAACATACAAAAAATGAAGATCATGGCATCTGGTCCCATCACTTCATGGCAAATAGATGGGGAAACAATGGAAACAGTGACAGATTTTATTTTCTTGGGCTCCAAAATCACTGCAGGTGATGACTGAAGCCATGACATTAAAAGATGCTTACTCCTTGGAAGAAAAGCTATGACAAACCTAGACAGCATATTAAAAAGCAGAGACATTACCAAAAAAAGTCCATCTAGCCAAAGCTATGGTTTTTCCAGTAGTCATGTATGGATATGAGAGTTGGACCATAAAGAAAACTGAGCACTGAAGAATTGATGCTTTTGAACTGTGGTGTTGGAGAAGACTCTTGAGAGTCCCTTGGACTGCAAGGAGGTCAACAATCAGTTGTAAAGGAAATCAGTCCTGAATACTCATTGGAAGGACAGATGGTGGAGCTGAAGCTCCAATACTTTGGCCACCTGATGCAAAGAAGTGACTCATTGGGAAAGACCCGGATGCTGGGAAAGACTGAAGACAGTAGGAGAAGGGGATAATAGAGGATGAGATGGCATCACTGACTTGATGGACATGAGTTTGAGCAAGCTATGGGGGTTGGTGATAGGGAAGCCTGGCACGCTACAGTCCATGGGGTCACCAAGAGTCAGACATGAGTGAGGGACTGAAGTGAACTGAACCTTATGATGCAGAGGTTTTAATTGTGCTTGTTTTATAGAGGATGAAACTGATTAAACGTAGAAAGGTTTATTATCAGGCTTGCTGCCCACCTCCACAGGCAACAATCCACGGCTCCTGATGGGAGAACTGCAGGCATCTTTTCTAAACCTTTTTCCATAGAGACAGATTGAACAGAGGCAAAGCTCCCTCCCTTCCAGGAAGTGGCTGGATCTTTCATCTTCTGAACCACAGGCAGCACTAAAACACCTCTGGGGGCTCCACCAGTCAATCAAAGTTGTATCTCAAAGATATAAAGCAAGATAGCTTAATTAGACAAGACTCAAAATTTGTCCTCTTTTTCTCATTTTAGTGAGCAAAGCTTTTCCCCATAACAACCACTTGCATATTTCAAGACACCACATTCCACCATAAAGATAGAAAGCAAAGCTGGGGCCATGGAAGAATTCACAACTCAAATGGGATCTGAAGGAAAATATCTTGCAGCTCTCACATGGTGAGATAAGCAACATGTTTTGAGGATACAGGACACAATGGAATTATTGAAAGTTTAATCAAGTGAAGTTAGGTTATTGCCTCTTGTTCATCAGCAATACCCAAGAGTTTCCGGGAGGGGTGAGCTGGTGCAAGAGACTTCCAGTTTAGGAGAGGGAGTGGAGGAGGCAACTGGTAGAGAGAGAGGGTTTTCTAATTAGCCTCTGTAACCAACAGAGAGCAGGGAAAGAATTGTTGAAGGTATGCTGTTTTCTACAGCCTGTATGAACTTCTAATCTGTTCCAACACCCTTAACACAGGATTCACATACAAAAAAAAAACCAATGCAGCTCAGGGCACTGAGAACCTAAGCTTTAACATTAGGCAGGCCTAATGGGTCTCGAATCTGAACTCTATGGCTTGCCTGTGTGCCAGTTTCTTAACCTATGGGGCCCAACTGTCCCATACATTCGTGATATAAAAGGGACTGTTTCATAGTGTCGCATGCGTGGTACATGAGATAAATAAGCAAAATACTTAGCACTGAACCTGGTGTGTCACAGGCTTTCCGTACATGTTAATCATTACTTCATAATGGCAACTTGATCTGCCAGTGAAAATAATCCATTCCTTTCGACATTCGTTATTTTTTTTATACCTTAATTATAATTTATGGAAACATGCTAAACCAAAGTGCATTATTTTCCAGGCTTTTTCAGTAGAATGTATGAAATACAGTGAAGGTTTTTTTACTCTGTTGGGCTTTTGTAAGGCATAATGTACTTCTTTGTACAAACGTCAGCAATACAGGAGTCTATAAGTCGAAACTGGATGTCTGCTGGGTCTGCTCCTGTTCTCTAGGTAAAGACTCAGAGTTTGTGGCATGTCCCTTCTGATTTCGAACTTTCCTGAAAGTTCCATCAAATGCTGTAATGCAGAGCTGTTCTCATCTATAGCTGTGGCAGAGTGCAGCGCAGTGTGCTCTTACACGGTGCCAGCCTGCCAAGCTCTCTAAGCTCCAAACGTAGTGATTCTCCATCTTTCTGGTTCTCCTGTGAGCCTATGGCCTCCTGCTCCTTTCCAAACTAGGTATACTCTCTAATCCCATTTGTTTAGAAAACAAAAAGTCAAACCCATTATAAGAGTAGGCAATTAGGATAGTCATTTCAGCTGTTTCAGATGTATAATATGTTTCATATTATTTCTGAGTTTGTGATTATACCATAAAAACAAGGGTAGCATCCCTTATTAGGATTTAGGGAAAATCCTAAATGAGACTTCTGAAGATCTGATTTTTAGTCCTGGCCCTGCTATTTAACACTTGCATGAACTTGGAAAAGTCACTGAACCTTACCAAGCCTCTGTTGCCCCATCTATAAAATGGGATTCATTAATGAATTCATCAAACCTGTAGTTAATTATTGCTTTCTATGTGCTTAGGCACATTTCTAGGTGTTGTACATGCAGCAGTGAAAAAAAAAAACAGGGTTATTAAGCCTTCTAATAAGTTTCATCAAGGATTTTTTTTTAACAGACTATAGCCCATGATGTAAAATATAATTTAACTCTTAGAAAACAAGAAAGTACTCATATATTTGTAATACCAACCACCCAAGATTCTGTGATTCTATAAAGTGTGAGAGAGGGGAGGGGTATCCAGAAGGCACGCAGTTGAGAAACGTTGCTTTACAGTTGATAAAATGCTCTGTCCCCGCTTATTCCATCCCTTAGGTTTTCAAAATGTCTCCCAAATATTGTGGCAGGGAGTGATATGAGAAAAGGAAGAACTTTTGCCCTACATACAAAAGTCAACCTTGTTGATTATGTGAGCTGGACCCCTGCCATTAGCACCAGGATGCTCAACAACAGATTGGAAAGGGAACCTAGACTGAGGCTCTGCGGTGTCCTTTGGCAGTCCCCCCTCTCAAGTGTTTGTTTCCAGATGGTTTAATACATCAGTGACAGGAGGAACCCAGAGCAAGTGGCTCCAGCCACCACGGATGAAGACCAGCAAGACTTTATAACGGAGCACATCTGGTAACATGATAGAGGCAGATTTGCACACCTTGGGTTAGGATTTCCATTCATTGGGCTGGAACTGGATCCTTCTTTCAAATGTCCAGTGATGTTGGTTTGTTGTTGTTTATTTTCTAAGTCCTGTCCTACTCTTTTGCGACCCCATGGACTGTAGCCCACCAGGCTCCTCTGTTCATGGGATGTCCCAGGCAAGAGTACTAGAGTGGGTTGCCATTTCCTTCTCCAGGGGATCTTCCTGACCCAGGGATTGAACCCAGGTCTCGAGCACTGGCAGGCGGATTCTTCACCATGGAGCCACCAGGGAAGCCTAGTGATGTTGGTATCAGTCTCCAGCTTCATAGATGACAAAGCTGAGGTTCACAATGGAAGCCTCTTCCAGATTGTTTGCTGAGTATGCTTCTTGGTTTTGCAGCCCCCTTAGGAGTCTCCCAGGAGCTCAGGCCTCTCTGGATGTCTCTGGGTCCTAGGCTCCCGACAGTATTGCCTGTTTCCACATCTCTGCTCCTCATACCTCCTCTTCCTGGCCCTCTTCCCCATCTTGAATACAGATCCTCCTATTAATTTTCCTCTACCATAGCACTTTTCTTCTAGGCACTTACAAAGAGATATCATTACATTTTTGAATGTGTTAATCTGTGCACTTTCAGTCTTCATCATGATGTCAGAGTTCATGCCCGTTGGGTTCACTACTGTATTTCCAGCACCGGGTACATTGCTCAATAAATGCATGTTGAATGATGAGTGGAAGAAGGGCAGAAAGTCAGGCCAACTCATCACTTTTATTTGAAAATTCAAACATAAGATAAAAATGAGATTTCCCCTGATATCATATTATGAAAATATTCAAATGCATAGAAAGTTGAAAAAATTGTGTGGCAGTGATTCATCCATTGTTAACATAAATGAACAGCTATCAACTGCAGTTCTTTCAGGGAAAATGGAATTTCAAGTTGGGTGAGTTGGTTGTGACACAAATAGGCATCAGACCAGCATCACTAGCAAATGCTTTGGGGGTTTTCATTTTCTAAGAATTGGTTCTACACCTTGTGACCCAGAAACAGCACCTTGGACAGAAAGCTCCATGCACCCACACGTGGGGCTCAGGCCTCTTTACAGTTCCTTTACTCACCTGGTGTCTTACAAGGTCAGGCGTTGGGGGAACAAGGACAAGTCTGGGCCTGGAAGCCTAATTAAGGCTGAATTGCTTTTCTGAGTCTCCCAGGCCTGACTATTTCATCTTCCCTCACCAAGATGGGATGATGGGAATTAGATGTAGGACATTGTCCTTTGTAAGCAAAGTGCTGTTGTGATTAAGGGATTATTACAGTTGGGGGTATACATAAAGCATCCGGGTATCTGTTTATTTTCCTTCTTGCTAATTTGCACTGTTAATGAAGAGTTCCGGGTTGACTCCCAGCATCTGTTATCGGGCAGGACTTTGGATCGGAGCTGTATGGCTCCTCCTGCAAACATGAAATTGAGCCAAGGGCAGACCTGTGAGGGCCTCTCAGATACCGCTCACTCCCCGAAAGCCAGAGCCCTTTGAATGTTTTGCCAAGTCTCTACCCCACTCTTGGAAGAAGATTTGAGCTCAAAGAATACAGCAACAGTTGTTTTTGTCCACCCTTTCCCCTCCCCTGGCTGTAGGATTTCTGTCTCACATCTCCCCTCCTACTCTCTTTCTTCTCCTCTCTCCCAGACTCAAGCTTGTAGGGGACCTTTTGCCCTGAATTTCAGCAGGAAACACAGCTAGCAACCAGATGTCTGACTTTTTCACCCCATTGGCAAGGATTGGCCATCTTCCTTGTAAACTTCCGGCCTTTTCCCCCCTCCCCGTTAGATCTTTCAGCTTCTTCACGCCCCATCTCCTTTGGCTTATACACACGAACACCCTCGGAGGAGAAACAAAAGGTAGCCTGCAAAGTCGTGCAAATGTGCTGAGTATTTATATACCCAATTCAGGAAGTGAGTCTTGCTGGATGTCAGAGGAGGTGGGGGTGGGAAGGGTAGCCGGTCAGTTCTTGGATTCATTTGGTCCATCATTAAATTCAGATCCAATGAGGAATAGGTGGACTTGATCAAAGATGGAGGTAATTAAGTGAATTTGCAACTTAAAATAACACACAAGTGAAGATCAATGCAAATTCTGTTACCATCCAAGTGTTTGGGTGTGAAAAAATAATAGGTAACGCAGCTTTCTCAGCTTCCAGAATAATGAGAGCCCTGGAACTTCTTTGACACAAACCAGAGGACTTTGGTAGAGAAGGAAATGGCAACCCACTCCGGTGCTCCTGCCTGGAAAATTCCATGGATGGAGGAGCCTGGTAGGCTACAGTCCATGGGGTCGCAGAGTCGGACACGACTGAGCGACTTCACTTTCTTTTTTTCTATAGTTCCTTTTGGAGAAGGAGATGGCAACCCACTCCAGTGTTCTTGCCTGGAGAATCCCATGGACGGAGGGGCCTGGTGGGCTACAGTCTATGGGGTTGCAAAGAGTCTGACACAACTAAGCAACTAACACAAACACACAGAGGAGTTTGGAACTAGGAAAGACCTTAGGGAGAAGCCCAGCCCGTTCCTTCCATTTGCAGGTGGAGAATCTTCCGGGTTAGAAAGGGCCCCAGGTGCCTGGGTTGATAGCAGCTCTAGGGTCTACTAATACCTTCCCTTGAGATGTTTCTGGGTTTCCCTGGTGGCTCAGATGGTAAAGAATCTGCCTGCAATGCAGAGACCCGGCTTTGATCCCTGGGTGGGGAATGAGATGTTTCTGGTAAAGCAGAGTGGCAGTCAAAGGGCTGTGCTTTGCCTGCCTGTTGCCTGCTGCTTCCTGTCCCCCTGCTCTTGGGTCTTTTTCTCAGGGGTCACCCTGAGCTACAACCTCTGTCACATAGCAGCAGCACCTGTGAGGGAGCCTCCAGTCACCCAATAAACACCTTAAGGGGGAGGAGAAGCACAAGCCTTATATTTGTTTAAATACAAGAGAAAATAAACCCAGAAAATACTCTGGTTTTCAAGTCAGCACGCTTGGACTATCTACAGGCCAGAAGGATCAAGGGTTTCCTAAAGACAGCAATGGAAAGCCAGTGGGTTATCACAGGAAGCCTTTCACGTGGGCTGGTGAGGGATTTCGCTCAGCTGTGCACAGCGCTGCCCTGCCTCCTTTCCCGTGGACTTCTGTGCTTCCTGGTGTACATCCTCATTCCTCCAGCCCCAGGTGTGGGACTCTGGTCAGGTCTGGTCTCTGTGTGCCTTAATTTCCTCTCCTAGAAAAATGGAATGATTGCAACTAAAAAAAAAAATTTTATTGGAATACAGTTGCTTTAAAACATTGTGTTAATTTCTGCTGTTCAGAAAAGTGAATCAGCTCAACATATACATATATCCCCTCCTGTTTGGATTTTCTCCCGTTTAGGTCACCACAAAGCATTGAGTAGAGTTCCCTGTGCTGTACAATAGGTTCTCATTAATTTTCTGTTTTATACATGGTGGTATATATATGTCAATCCCAATCTCCCAATTCATCTCACCTCCCCCTTGGTATCCATACATTTGTTCTCTCTGTCTGTGTCTCTACTTCTGCTTTGCAAATAAGATCATCTACATCATTTTTCTAGATTCTACATATATGTATTAATATTCAATATTTGTTTTTCTCTTTCTGACTTATTTCACTCTGTACAACAGTCTCCAGGTCCATCCACATCAGAATGATAGTTCTTATTCGATATAGTTGCGCGGAGATTATGTGAAGTGAGAGTGATCACACTTAGCATGCAGTAGATATTTAATACACTTTAGTCCTCTTCCAGGCCTCTTCCTTCCATAAGGGAGGACTGTAAACATGGCCCTGAGGCTTTGGTCCCCCGAGGACAGCCAGATGCTTCTTCAGCAAGCACCATAGCATTCTGTCTCCTCACTCACCTGCATCTTTGTCCTGTAGCCCTGGCTGCCTTCAACACAGACTGCTCTGGGCCCTGAAGGATGTGTTTACCTTGTCTAGGTGACTAAGGCTCCTCATCCTGGCAGCATCACTGTGAGAAACCTGTATTCCTTCTCTCTTGGGCCCATAACCAGGGACTTTACCCTGATGTTTCTAATTGTTCACTTCACAAAACCTGAAATTTTCTTCTAAAAAGAGAAACCAAGGCCCCAACATTAATGTAAATGAATCCCAAGGGGTGCCTGTTAGCTTTGGGCCCAGAACAATGAGCTAATTGGAAGTGGTAATGAGAAAAAGCAGCTGACACTCATCAACCTATGCAGCAATGGGCAGTTCAGTTCCTGGGCAGTGGGTGACAGCCAGCCTTTCTAGCCAACCAAGGTGTCAATGGGTTCTGAAAATGATTGCCTGAGGAATACCAGGCTGCCAGCAGGGACAAGGCTTATCTGTAGATCCTGTCACTTGGCTGGGAGCCACCTGTGATGGCTGAGTGCCCAGGGATTCAAGTTCTGAGAATACCCTGTGCATTGAGGAAATACGTGAGATCTAAAGACAATCAACTGGAGTGTCATATGAGAAGCCCCAAAGTCAAGGGACTTGCTTCATGGATTTCTTTGGGTGCATCTTCAGGCTTCAGCCTTCCAGCCATCAAATAAGCACATTAATACCTGTCCCCCCAGACTCCCAGCACTGCTTTGTTTGGACATCAAATGAGACGATATATTTGGAACTTGGAACACTCTATAAAGTGAGAGATGTGATGTGCGAACAGAAGAGTTTCGCAGGGTGAGCTGAAGTATCAGACTACCTATTTTACTCAGGTTAGGCTCAAAAACTAATTCATAACACCTAAGACTAATGAGAGAATTGAGGTGTATGTATATAATATAAATACAATATAAAACATATTAAATGTATTTGGAATGGTACTGAATTAAATAGTTATGGGTTATTGTTTTCAGGGCTACTTTGTCTTGTAGTGACTGATCTGAGCTCATGGCCAGAGATCCAGTTTGGGCTTGTACTTTGCTTCTTTTTCTAATCATTTCTGGTCATGTGGATCCAATGTCCATTCTTCCCACAGCAGTCCTGCATTATACAAAGAGGGGCGGTAGGCTCAGTAGACAAAGCAGTGGAGGATTCTAAAGACACAGTAGTTCACAGTGCACGAGAGATCTAACCAGTCAAGCTGCCATTTCTTTCCAGAACCTGGCAATCACACTGCATTGCAGACTCAGTACACACTTGTCCACCTGCAGGGCCAAGCGGGGATGTAACATCATCTTCAGTGAGCCTTGGACTGTTTATCTAGATAACTGATGGAGTCCAAAACACAGGAAATTGGGAAGTGTGTGTGTGTGTGTGTGTGTTTCCTGCACAGGGAACGCAGAACATCCAACAGGAAAAAATGGTAAGCTCCTTGGATAAAAGAGAGGATACAGGGGGTCTCCCCAGCTGTCTCTCTGTCCACCTCCATCCTGCCTGTGTCTCTCTCAGGGTCTTCTTGGACCTTCTCATTAGTCACGTGCAGTCTCAAGTGGGACTTTCTGGCAGGTGCTGAGTGATGTCTCCCACACTGTGCTGAGCATAAATCCCATGGTAAGTCCAGGAACAGGGTCCATGTGGCTGCGTCTGAGCACATCCCTCAGTAAAGCACAACTGAGTACTTCACACACTGCCAGTAGGAGTGAAAACTGGCACAGCCTTCTGAGAACACAATTTGGCAGTCTTTCAAAACTAAAGATGCACCTACCATTTAACCCAGCTTTTACTTCGAGAAATCTGTCTTCTTGAGAAACAAGTACACACATGCATAGAGGAAGAGGCATAAACCTGTTGACTGCTGCAGATCAGTAAAAGTAAGGAATCAGAAACAGCCCACGTGCCCATCCGAATGCACAAAGATGGGAGCGCGCTCACTATGATATGTTTGGAATCGTAGAAAAGGGAGATCATGCAAAATCCATTTATAGAAGCTGTTTAAGATATTGAGGTGATTTAGTATGCAGACTAGAGTGGCACAGAAAGCTTCCAATTACATATTGAGTAGAAAAGGTAGACTGCAAAATATTAAATGTAGTGAAGTCCCTTTCATTAGCATATGCATAGAGACAAGGTCTTGATGAATAGATGTGGAACCATTAATGACTCTTACCTTGATGGGAGAAGAGGGTGGAGAATACAGGCGATCTATGCTTTCTTACGGAGAAGGCAATGGCACCCCACTCCAGTACTTTTGCCTAGAAAATCCCATGGACGGAGGAGCCTGGTAGGCTGCAGTCCATGGGGTCACTAGAGTCGGACACGACTGAGCGACTTCACTTTCACTTTTCACTTTCATGCATTGGAGAAGGAAATGGCAACCCACTCCAGTGTTCTTGCCTGGAGAATCCCAGGGACGGGGAAGCCTGGTGGGCTGCTGTCTGTGGGGTCACACGGACTCGGACATGACTGAAGCGACTTAGTAATAGTATGCTTTCTTATTTATTTCTATAGTGCTTGACTTCTTCAAGATGAAGAAATATTAATTTTGAATGTTAAAAAACCCAGTCAATATGATTAAGAAAATGCACATCAACAAACCTGAGGGTAAATAAATCTAAGGGGCTGAGGCTGCCTGTCCACCCTTGGGGTATTCAGAAAGGTTGGAGTTGCAGTGTTAAGGATCCAGAGAGGTGGTTTGATTCAGGCACTTCTGTGGGAGCTTTGGTAGGAAGTGATCATGTTTTGCTGGACTTGGATGGAGCACAGGCAGCTCAAGGAGACTGTTGCCATTGCCTTCTCCAGGGGATCTTCCCAACCCAGGGATTGAATCTGAGTCTCCCACATTGCAGGCAGATTCTTTACTGTTTGAGACACCAGGGAAGCCCCTTCCCATTGAGGGCACCAAACGCCAATCAGTTTCAGAGCAGAGGAGAAGTTGGCCCAGTGAGGATGCAGGGACAGCCCTTACCATTCTCCTCCCGCAAAGCTGGCATGCAGGGAGGCTACGTCAGAGCTGGCTCCCCATCAGAAGCAGTTCTGGGTCTGAGCCAGCTGGGAAGGAAGGGTTTCCTCAGGACCAACCCATCTCAAAGGCGGGGGACTCAGCACATCCCCTCTTTCCTTCTTCCTTTCCTCCCAGAGGTCCCAGAAAAAACTTTTTTGATCTCTTTTATGACTCTAACTCTTAAAAATGTGGTTCCGGGTGAGCTGGACTAGAAAACTCTGACGGTACACTGGGGAGCATCAGTTCTGGGAAATGACCTTCAGTCAGCATCCTGAGTGTACAGTAATTATCATCCTGAGTATATAATGCTCTGAAAGATGAAACTGGCTCTATGGGAACTTAGAATGAAGGACTCCCTCTAGTCTGGGGGTTGAGAAAGGCTCTCTTAAGGAAGTGGGGCTGAGCTCTCAAAGGTGAGTAGGAATGGACAAGGGTGGGAGGCTTGGGAGGGAACACTGTGGGAGACACCCCAGGCAGAGCAGATGGTGTTGTGAGCCAGGGGGACAGCAGGGATGGTGGAGAGAGGTGGACCAAGGGGAGAAGGGGGGCAGGGAGAGAGAAAAGAAATGATTTGTATGGAGATACACGTGACTACCAGCGTCACTAGCCCCTCCACACACGCCCCACCTCTGAACATCTTATTTGGAAACAGATGGAGGGCGAACTGGTCAACCCCAAAGGATGTCTCACAGGGTTGGATCCCTCTTTTTACTAATTATTTAATCCTTTACTGAGAGAGAAACTAAGAGTTGAATTGACTCAGGTGCCTGCTAATTAAGAAACAATGAGAAATTAAGATAAGAGGATCTGAACTGAATATGGTAAAAATACACACTTGACAGTCTAGGTTTTATCTTTGTCCTTTGTACTGGACAGGAATCCGAAATGCCAGACGGTCTGGTTCAAGGCCATGCACTCCTTGTCCGGACTCCTGGGCCTTCTTCCTTCCTCAGGAAACGCAGGCCATTGCCTGTGGACTCAGACGCCCAGAACTTTTCCCTCTTGAACCCAAAGAGCTCCCTACTGCAAGCCTCGGGGATTTCACTCTGCCAACCTTCCTCTCACCCTCGCAGACCCGGGCTCCTTTCTCTGGGTGACTGTGCACAGCCCCTTCCTGATACCACGGCACCCGACCTCCAGCCACCTCTGAGCCACAGAGTCCTCACACGCACCTCCTGAGCCCCAAACCCCCCCTCCCCTCACATGCTGGTCCTTCCTGGCCTTCACTTCACTCTACCATTTTATTTTCTTTGTCCCAGGCGGAACTCACAGGCCCCTCTGACCAGATCCCTTCAGGCTACCAGTAATGGGAGGGGAACAACAGTAGTGAAAGGGGAATGGGAAGGACTCTCTCTAGACCCCTGGACCTCCACAGCCACCCACACCCTGTCCCTCTCTCTCCACCTCTTCCTCAATAGCCAGCCTCCCATTAGATAGAGTGTCACCTTGGCACGCAAGGGTGCTGGGGATATCCGAGACCCCTTCTTAGAACTGGAACCTTGGAGCTGTCTGGCCTGAGGAGTGGCAGAGGTGGGAGGCCTGGCCAGTGGGTGGAGAGCACCTTTCTGTGGGTTCTGCCTCACAGGAGCAGGTATTTCCCAGAGAGAAAACCTTCTGGTGCCACAGGACTTCATGTGGAGCTAGTTGCCTTCATCACAGATTCGCTGGGCCACCATGGGCCTGTTCTCCTTGTGGAGAGATGGTCTGGGACTGTCAGACTGGGTTTCTGGAAAATGAACTAAAATACAAAGAATCTTGTTTATAAAGATAAGAGGTTCTTAGCATCTTGGAGATCACAAACACTTAGAATGGGGGTAAAGGGCCCAGAAAGATGTCTATGTACAAAGGTGCCCCAAACTCTGCACACAGCATGGGCTGCATCCTGCAGAGGGCCAGGGAGAGTGAGGCTGGCCACCTGAGTCCCCGCCCCCAGGCCAGAGAGGGCAAGGGCAACCAAGCTGCTCCTGGGTCCAGCCCCCAGGTCCTGGCTGCAGAGAGAGAATAAATGAACAAGCACCTTTCTTTTTTCTTTAGGGATAGCATCATCACACAGAGGCCCTTCCTGTCTCATGTCATTTCAGCTGCAGCAGAAATCGTCCTCCAGGTCGAGAGGTGAGCAAAGTGCTATTTCAACGCTTTCATTTGGGAAAAGTCTACAGAATTTGCCCTACAGCCTCGAAACAATCTGTTGAATCCTGACCAGCCAGCTGAACCTAGGGCCTTCCTAGGTCTCTAGAGAGGAGAGACCCTCCTAAACACACACACACACATACACACGCGCGCGCGCACACACACACACACACACACACACACACATACACACGGGTCAAGAGACCAGTCTCTATGGTAGAAATTTATCTGGGCTCCAAACTTTGCTGGAATGTTGACCAGGGCAAAATAAATGAGGTTTCTACAATTCAAATAAATAAGCTAACAAACAAACAAAAATCAATATCTCATAAAGGAATGAGAGCAAAGTCTGAAGGAACCCTGGCTTAGTCTGAGACTTCTCTATCCCTTAAAAAAATTTTTTTTAATGTATTGGTTTACAATGTTGTGTTAACTTCTGTTCAGCAAAGTGACTTATATACATATTCTTTTTCATATTCTTTTCCATTATGGTTTATCAAAGGATATTGAATATAGTTCCCTGTGTTGTGCAGTTTATACATCCTGTATATAATCGTTTGCATCTGCTAATCCCAAGCTCCCAGTTCTTCACTCCCTCACCCCTTTCCCCCTTGGCAGCATGAATCTGTTCTTTATATCTGTGATTCTGCTTCTGTTTCATAGATGTGTTGATTTGTGTTGTATTTTCAATTCCATATATAATTGATATCATAGGTATTTGTCTTTCTGTTTCTGATTTACTTCTCTTGCTGTGATAATCTCTTAGGTCCATCCAAGTTGTAGCATACCCATTTAAATTTGTAATGAACTCACCTTGCCCCAGTCTAGAGGACAAGAAATGAAATTGTTTTCCCTGTCTATTTGGGGTGTTCCTCCTAGATTTTTGCTCAAGGTAATAAGAGAAAAATTGCCTTTTGTTTATTTTGCATTAGGATTCAACCAGCAAACATTTACTATGGGTCTTCAACGCACCACTATACATAAAACACCACAGCAAAGAATCGGACAGGTGCGCCCCCTACCTCTTCCCTACACCACAGAAATAAGTCTGGGTGCAGTAAGTCTTCCCACAGTCTCCCCTGGATGTCTTGTCATCTAGGAGTCATGCAGGAGTCCCCGCACTCCAGGAGGACATGACATGAAGTGCCCCCTAGAAGGGTGAAGCAGCACATGGGGCTGGGTCTTCCAGGGGCTGTTTACCCCAGACAGACTTTCCCAGATCTTCAGTGTTCCATCTCACTCCCACCAGCGGGTGTGCAGGTTGGTGAGACGCGATCCATACAGTTACAGGGCCACCACAGCAAAGTGGCACAAAGCCCCAGGAGTGCCAGCTGCGGTGGGCCTGGGCTGGTCCTGCATAGAAGCCACAGGCGAGAGAGAAGTCACAGTCCTGAAACGTTGGTGGAGAGCTTGTCCTCTGAGCAGCCCCACCTTCCTCCTTCCCCTTGGTAGCCCCGTCTCTTCTCTGAGGGCCCCAGCCTTCCGCTTCCCTGGGAAGGCAACCACCTGGGGCCCAGTCGAGTGGTGCCTGTGAGGATGACACCGAACGCCAGCCACGGCCAGAAGCCCCGGCTTGTCTTGCTCGTCTCTCCAGGTGCAGCCCCACTGGTTTCTCTGTCCAGCGTTGGTCTCCCTTAGTTGCTCATTGCTGCCGCCTGTCCCTGGGGTCCTCACACACACTGTTCCCTCCTCTACCTGAGGGTTTCCCCTGCCTCTCTCTCCTCACCGGCCTTCACCCTCACTAAATTGCCTCTTGTTCATCCTTCAGATCTCAGCTCAAGCATCTCTTTGTCAGAGCAGCCTTCCCTGCCCCCTGGTTCTGGCTGCTCATTGGTCCTTGTTCCTTTTTATACAGCGTGGTTATTTGATCAATACCTATCTTCCCTACTAGGTCATACATACATCATCTGTGTGGGCAGGGACTGGCCTGTTTTTGCTCACTGTGTCTGACATCTATCACAAAGCCTGTGATTGCCTACAGAGTAGGCAATCAGTAAAAGCCTGATGAACTCTTGGATGGATAAATGGATCAATAAATGCCTTGTGTGGGGGAAGCTGTCCACACCAAGCAGATCCCCTGGCATTTACTTTGTGTGCCGGGTTGGCAGCAGTAGAGTCTAAGGAGCCCAGGGTGTCTGCCAGGCCCACAGCAAAATTGTCAGGAAAGTGGCCCAAGCTAATCCATTTCTAGAGAGGTTGCTGTGACTTGTGCCCTGTGGTTTGAATGGAAGCAACCTTATAGCTCTGGCCATGGTTGCTCAGATGAGGTCTGATGCCCCTGCCAAACTGCAAATAAGCTGGATGCGGAGAAGCCAATACTTTTCTGAGGAGGACTGGCATGAAATTCTACCCCGGATAATTCATTCTGGGTGATGGCAGATATGGTAGTTTCTCTTAAGAAGTCTAACTACCAGGAATTCTGGAAAAGGGAGAAAAGAAAAGGAGGGTCGGTCACTCTAGGGCTGGCTCGGTCCGCAGGCACGCCCTGAGCTATTGTTCTAGGAGACTGCTGGACAACCCAGCCTCAGTAGCTCGGAGACCACAGTGACTTTATGGCTAAGGAAACCACATCCTTGCCACACCACATGCCACATAGCCTTGGAGTATGCCTCTTTTTATCACTGCTGACTCATGTCCATCTCTTCCTTTCAGTTTTAAGGAGTAGGAACAGATCTAGTGACCATGAGGATGAGGAATAGTTTTCTCTGTATGTGTTCATCCTCAAAGTGTGGCGAGTAGAGAAAGAAAAATCTCTGCTTCCTTGTTAAGCTTGTCAGGAGTCTCTAGAGGCAGAAGTTAAGAACCACCGGCACAAAAACTTGTGTCTAGTGTCTTTTTCTCATGCTCAGAAAGCTGTGGCACATTAGCCTGCTGCTCGAGTTGTTCGTGGCATCCTAGTAGCTCCAGAACTGCTGGGGTCCTTAAGGTGACAGAGCATAGACCATGAGGACATGGCCTGTTTGTGAATCAATGCTAATCACCAGCACCCCAGGTGCTGAACCTCTCAGGAGTCAATGCAGATACGGGTGCCTGGAGGTCTGGGTGCCTCTTGTTACTCCAATTTGTTTGTGGTTATGTCAGTGCTGCAAAAACAAAAAAACCAAGCAAAGTGAGAGTGTATCCATGTCCATGAGATTGCTCATAGACCTCAAAAATGAATCCCAGCTGTGTAATGATGTGATATGTAGAGGGAGAGAAAGAAAAAAAAAATTGCAGTTTAAAAGTTTAGTTCAGGCAATGCTGATCAGAATAAAAGGGTGTTTTGGGTCCACCTTATATAGGTGGATTGGAGAGGGAGCCATGTAAGCCTGTCTACCTAGCTTGATTGCAGTCCATGTGAGCAGGGGCCCTGTCTGGTTTTTGCACTCTAAGTCATTCCCAATGTCTGGCCCAAGGCCTGGCACATAACAAACCCGTCACAAATGTTTGTTGAGTGAATAAATGAATGAGAAAGGAGGTGTCAGTCATGAAGTCAGAGATCAAAATAGACAATTGACTAAACGAAGAAATATGGAGGGAAGGTCAAGGAGAGAGGCGAATGTTCTTTTCCACTATTTTTATCTCCGAATATCCTTATTTTTCATGAAAAAAATAGAGGAACATTTGGGACCATTCCCTTACCATCATAGTGCCTGTATATAATATTAATAGAAACTCATCCAGTAATCATAAGAAAATAAGATAAATATTTTAACCCATATGATAAATAGACTTCTTTCCTGTGGTCCTGGAAACCAGAAGCATTCCCAGATGGCTTTTGCTCAGACCCCAGAGACATCAGAGCCAGGACCACATGGGAGCTCAGACATCTCATTTTTGGCAGAATGATCTGGCAGGGGGCTCCCACTACCCCATCCATGATACGTTCAATGCAGGCAAATTGGTTGACTTCTTACCTCATTTTTTAAATTGTTTGAACTTTGATTTTAGCATACAGTGCGATAGCATTCTTACCAAAACAGGTTTGTGGAAGCAACACAGATGAGATCAACCCCCTTGGACTGCTTAGCACAGCTCCTCTCTGCAATGGAAACATTACACGCCATGATTCGGGTGGCCAGAGTTGACTTAGAGGAGCTTAACTGATTTGATTCATCAGTTCAAATCACCTTTAATGTGGCACATTAGTAATGCCACCATATTGTAAATGATACATCCACAGAGGCATTAGTCACTATACAAATAGAATTCATAGGTTTCACTACACTTCAAGATAAACATGTTGGAACAATAACTGCATTCACTTCGGACCTTTGAGCTTGTTCAGGGCCCTTACCTGACTGTTAGAATAAACACAGAGTTTTACGGCCTACTTGCTCTGGGTGACTTCACCACCACCAAGTGACACACATCCAGTTTAGAAATTACAACTGTGCCTGTCCACACATTTATTTATTCATTTCTGTGTTGGTTAATTCATTCATCATTCGTTCATTCTTTTATTTAGTCACTGAGATTATTTTCCAGCTCAGTTCAGACAGTATTGTGATTCCTTGACTATTATCATAGGATTCACAAAAACCATTTTGTCGGGGTGAGTCAAGAGAGCAGGCAGCGCGCATAATATTTAGAGCAGGAGTTTGGGTGTTGGACGCACCTGGATTTGAATTCTAGTTTCATTATGAACAATCTGTATGAACTCAGACATTGACTTCACTTCTCTGAGACTCCGTTTCTTTACTGTAAAGTGGCTGTGAAATCCCTCACCTCCCACCTTCTCTACATTGCCTATCTCTTCCTTCCTATGCAACTCTCACTGGATTAAGAATCACATAAAGGTCTGTGAGGGCCAAACAGACCTCCTGAAGTAGGCATTTAACTTGGCCTAGGGAGGAAAGACAGGTCCTGTGGGAAGGACCATTCCCTACAGAGGTTACTGTGAAAGCAGAGTTAAGTTGATGGGAATGTTATGGCGGGTTGGGAGTAGTGGGTCAGCTGACATCAGCTTAGTGATGGGAAAGGTGGTGGTACAGGGGCCTGGAGGGAGGAGTTAGAAGGGCCAGGGTGTGGAAAGCAGAGAGTGCAAGATATTCAAGAGATTACAAAATTCAAGGAGTAAGAAATGGGGCCTAGGTACAAAATATTTCAACCAAATTCTATTATACTTTTCAGTGATCCACAAAGCATTTTGCAAACATCAGTGCTTAAAACACACCCTCCAAGGTGGAGTCAGAAACATCTCTGGGAGTTGCAACCCCAAGCGGGCTGTAGCAATATGTCTATTCACAATGACTAATTCCTTAATGGCTTGTGCCTTAGTTTCTTCATTTAGAAAAAGGAATTTGATAATATTAGTAACAGGAATTACATTGTCAGTTTTCTATGACATTTAGTAAAATATAGAAAGCACATTGTCCTGTACTTAGTATAAAGTCTGTGTTTGATCAATATTAGCTATTCTTATTGGGCTCCCCTGGTGGTTCGGTGGTAAAGAATTAGCCTGCCAATGCAGGAGATGCAGGTTTGATCCCTGGGTCATGAAGATCCCCTGGAGAAGGAAATGGCAACCCACTTGAGTATTCTTGCCTGGAAAATCCTACGGACAGAGGAGCCTGGCGGGCTATAGTCCCTGGGGTTGCAAAAGAGTCAGATATGACTTAGTGACTGAACAGCAACAATGTTATTATTATTGTTGCATAAAGTGATGTCTGGAAAGATGTTCCATCAACTTATTGACCTATTGACCATGGTTATTTCTACATGTGTGATTTCAAGTAACTTTTACTCTTTTATTCCTTTTCTGTATAATTTGAAATTTTCTAGTAAACATGCAATATTTTTAAAAACTATAAAGCTCTTTTTAAAAAAGATTCATATGAAATATTTCAGGATATGTAGTCTAGAGGGATGCAACTCTGCCTGTAACAACTTTTCAAATGATCAAACTGCATAGTTTAACCCTTAGCACTAAAAACTCCATTTCAGAAAAGGGTCTTTGTTTTTCATTTTCACACATGAATGGTCTATAACATGTGTGAGCTTTCTTTTTTTCTTTTTTTTTTTAATTTTATTTTAGTTTTTAACTTTACAATATTGCATTGGTTTTGCCATATATCAAAATGAATCCGCCACAGGTATACATGTGTTCCCCATCCTGAACCCTCCTCCCTCCTCCCTCCCCATACCATCCCTCTGGGTCGTCCCTCAAGAGATCCTCAAAGGTATGAAAAATCTCTTCCATTGTAAATGCTTGGGCTTATGGCTTTGAAATGACAGATTTTATTTTCTGGCTTCTGATTTTCCATCAAATGTTCAAGTAAATTGAAGACAGAAGACCAGCAAACATTCGCCCTGGAGACTGAGCTTCACCAGGACAGAGAAAATACCACTCCACCTTAGTATTCTGAGTTCTTGGCCCAGTGCCGGAGGCACAGTAGGTACTACAGCAAGATTTAAGCTGAATGAATAAGTGAATGAATGAATCCTAAATCCAAGGGTTGAGTTTTTGCTTGGGTAGTGGGGGAGTGACACCTGTTACATATTAAAATTTGAGTAGGAAATTTTAAAAAATTAAGTGCAAGCAAAGTGATTTTACTAGGATCAAACATAAAGCTGAACTTGAAGCAGAAAATCCAGTGACTGTTTATTGAGGGTTTAGGGCACTCCAGGCCTGATGTAAGTGTTGAGGATTCAGTTGTGAAGAGGAGCTTAATTCCAGTGGAGAACATAAACTTTGATCAAGTCATGACATGTGAGAAGAGAGACCCATGAGGGAAAGAGCTGGATGCTCTGGAAGTGTATGTACACTGGGATGGAGGGGCAGGTGGAGTGGAGTGGCAGAGAAAGTTTTTGTAAGGAAGGGACCTTTAAGCTGAGACTCAGGTTGGAGAGAAGGAGTGAGACAGATGAGGAGTGGTGGGCAGGGCGTTTCAGAAGTTACCAAGGTGGAAGGTGAGCACAAGGAGAAGACAGCACAGCCATAAAGCTCCAAGTTGGAGAGTAGCTTGTGACATGTGAAGAACAGAAAGAAGGTTCTGTGTGGGCAAGGTTCGTGTGAGAGTGTTGGTGATGGCAGGGACCTTATCAGTTGGGGAGGTGCCATGGTAGAGGGTCTGGAGTTTATTCTAAAAGCAATGGGATGGCCTTGAAGAGCTTTACTTTGAGAGTTACCATAACCTCAACATTTACATTTTCAGCGTGTAGTATCTGTTCGGCGATCAAGGGACTGGAGCAAGGCTGAGTAGAAGCAGCCAATAGTCCAGGTGAGTAATGATAGTGACCTGAACTGGGATTAAACCTGACTATCAGTGGATGGAAGATGTGGAGAGAAGTGGATAGATTTAAAGTATGGTTTGAAGGTAGAACTGATGAGTCTTGATGCTAGATTGTGGAAGGATGACTTGATTTAATCCTGACTACTCCGTCCAAACAGGGGGCTTCCTTGGTAGCTCAGTGCTAAAGAATCCACCTGCCAATGCAGGAAGACACGAGTTTTATCCCTGGGTCGGAAGATCCCCTGGAAAGGGAAATGGCAACCCACTCCAGTATTCTTGCCAGGGAAATCCCATGGACAGAGGAAGCTGGTGGGCTGCAGTCCATGAGGGTGCAAGTCAGACAAGACTCACTGACTAAACAATAAAAACAACAACATGTGTCAGGCACTGTCCTAAGAGCCTAACAAGTATCTGTTCATTTAATCCAAATAATAATAACTCTATAAGTTGATATCGCTGTTATCTGCATTTTACAGACGCTGAGACTGAGGTACAGACTGGCTAAGAAACTTGCGCGAGGTCACACTCATAGTAAGCAAGACAGTCTGTGTTCAAACCAGGAACATAGGGTTAGCTTCAGAGTTGTCACTACTATGATTTTGTCCAGTTAAAGAGCATTTGGGAGAAGGAGAAGTTTCTGTCTCCTTCCCATCTCCCCAGTACCATAACACTTCCAGATTTTCACCTGCTGCTCTGGATTTGTGGCCGAGTGCACATGTGGTTTGGCTCATCTGAGACTATGTGTCTGAGGATGAAAACTGAGACTGTAGAACCGGGGAGGTCAGTTGAGTTAACTCAGAGGGCGTTTGCCATCAAGAGGAACAGATGCTGTTTAAGTCAGGAAGAAATGAGTGTTCACTCCAAGCCTCACTTTAGAAAGCCTCTTTGTTTTATGACTCTGGGTGCAGGCAACCCTTTTAATTTCGTGTTTTGGATTCCAGCCATAGGAGGCCTTCTTTAATGTAGCAGATGGCTGGAGACAGGCAAGCCTGGTTTCTACTCTCTGCATGAAGCAGCCTTCCCTGGAGAGGAATCTCCCAATTATGTTGCTCTGAAAAAAGAGAAGAAGAAAAGATAACTTAAAATGGACACATTAAATTTACACCACACATAAAATAACCACTGCTTTAGGCATCTGCAAACATTTGGAGATCAGGAAACCTTTTGAGAATCTGATGAAAGCTACAGACCTTTGCTGCAGAAGATTTGAATAGAATTTTCTACACAGAAACGTGCATATTCATTCCATGGGGCTCATGGAGTCTCTGATATCCATTCCTGAAGCTTAAAAGTCTCTGGCAGCAAGATTCCTGTGCTTCCAGCAGAGGCAGCTATTACTCTTTTACTTTCCTTTTCCTTTTTTCAGTACATTTTGTATTGATTCTCAATTTTGTGTTGTGATAGTAAAGGGTCTGTGGAATATTAAGGGCTCATTTCACACAAGAACACTCAAATTTTACTGGAAAAAAATCCTTTCAAATATTGGGTAAAGTCACTTTAGTGTATTCTCTGGTTGGCACAGAACCTTGGCTTGCTCTGTTAAACACTAATGTGAAGTTTCTTTTGAAAACTGTAACATGATGTTTTTCTCTCTGTGGGATCTTGGGGTATGTCTTTGCACAACATTTCTTTAGAACTTCACTCTTCTCAGCACTTTTCTCAATTTAGCTCTGCCTTCTGCATTGCTTCCAATATTAAGGATGGAGGGTAGGGCTAATTTATCCATTGAAGAGCATACAATTTTCAGAACTTGGAAAGACAGGTTTATTGTTTCCCAGACATTGTCGAGAGGGGTCACACAAACTTAGACATTTCTTCCTTTGATGTCCACTTGCCATGGCTGTGTGAGAAAGTGAGATGTCTCTGAGGTGGCTACCAGATCCCTTTATGGATTTCTGTGATGTCATTCATTGATCCCTCTACACTGGGCAACTCTTTGGAACATCACCACATTCTTCCAATTCTACTGGAGGTCCACTGGTCATTTAGGGAGAATCTTCTGAGCTACAGTAAAGGGTCAAATTGAGACATATATTAAATATATTGAAACCAAACCCAATTTGCCCCAATTACCATATATTTAAAAATATGGAAAGACTAAGTTAAGTATTCCAGTTCTTCTTGTTTCATATATGTTCTCACATTTCCTAAAAATTACCTCCTTATAAAATTCAGGGTGTGAGTATGTCACTGACCAAATATTTAAGCTGGTTCTTTACATCAAATGAATAATTAACATAGTTATTGGAAAAGTTCAAAGAAAGGGCTCATTTTCTCCCTAAGCATCAACAGAGCTAGAAGGAAACTGGGGCTTAAATCAGGGTTGTGAACTTCAGCATGATTGATATTTGGGGCTAGATAATTCTCTCTTGCTTGCTTTCTTTCCTTCTGGCTGCTCTGTCTTCGTTGCTGTGTGTGTTTCTTTAACTGCGGTGGGCTGAGGCTACTCTTTGCTGTAGTGCTCGGGTTCTCACTGTGCTAGCTTCTCTCATTGGAGCACAAGCTTCAGCAGTTGTGGTACGTGGGTCAGTAGTTGGGGCCCGTGGGCTCCAGCACGCTGGCTCTGTCGTTGTGTCCCACGGGCTTAGTTGCTCTGTGGCATGTGGGATCTTAGTTTTGGGACCAGGGATTGAACCCGTGCCCCCTGCATTGGCAGGTGGATTTTAACCACTGGACCATCAGGGAAGTCCTGGGCCGGATAAGTCTTGGTAGAAGAAAACTGTCCTGCGTATCATAAGAGTGTTTAGATCCCTGGCCACTACAGAGTAGATGTCACCAGCACCACCTTCCTAGATGTGACAACCGAGATTCTTTTCAAATATTGTCAAATGTTCCCTTGGGGTCTTTGGCACCCCTGCTTGAGAAGCACTTGTGTGAGTTTTCCAGTATTAAGCTTCTCTATAAGTAACACAAAATTGAATTTTGAAGCTGCTTCAGTTTGACCTTTCTGGTCAGGTGAACGCTAAACTGAAAAGGCAGTTTGTCTCTTTTGATGCCCCACCAACTATTCTATCAGTTCAGGTTGTCCTGTTCTACATTTGCTTTTAGTCCCTGTCCCCAAAACAGGGACTTCCTACTCCTTTCCTATGGCTCTGACAGGCCTGTTCATTTGCCATCTGATAGTCTTTTTGACTATATAGATCTTTAATGATCTGATTTTTTTATACCCTTTGAATGCTGAGTGCTGTCTTGTCCTTTGGGAGGAGTTTCTCTTCCTGTATTCTATGTTAATATCTCTTTCTATTTAAGACCTAAGCTGAGCCTACACAGCAATTTGGAGAAGTTTGAGTCTCGGGTTGATTTAATCAGTATTTGGACACACAGATCAGGAAGCAAAACTGTTGGCTTTGAGATTAACCTGAGATTGTGAAAGGAATCCTGTAATCACAAATTGTTCTTTACATATGTGCAGTGACTACAAGACAGCAAACAGTTTGTTTTGGGAAGGATTTTACTGCCTGTTTGAAGGGAGGAGTGGCTGAAGTGTACAAAATATTTAAACCACATTTTTATGTCTTATAATGTTCAACAAACCTCTCTGCAAACATTAGTTCTGGGGAAATTTAAAAAAAAGATCCTCCAAGGCAGGGTTATGGGCACTTTTGGGAGTTGTAAAGCCATGCAGGCTCCAGAAATATGTGCTTTCCAAGGGCTGGAAACTTCTGAATTAACAGCAAATAGTCAGTGAGTGTGACAAAGAGTTAAAGTACACAGACTTTACTTTCACAAACTTTATGATGTAGTAAAGAGTTTTAAGACATAGACCTGAGATTACAAACTGATGGCCAGCAGGCTGAATCAGGACCACGGATTTGTTTTACTTGGCTTGTACAGGGTTGGCCTCCTGAATGTCTAAGAAAGAAAAAAGAAAGAATGAAAAAAAAGTTGCTACATACATAAAAATGAGATTTTGTATTGAAGTCCAGATTTCCAGCTGTTTTTGAAAAATCAGATCTCCCAAAACTGGGTCCTCATTTCCACATTTCCCCACGGTGACAGTTGGCTAGAGTGAAATAGCAGCTGCCCCCTTTGAACAGAGGAGGCTCTCTCTGGTTCTGCACCCAGGCCCACTACATTCCCTCACCAGGCCTCTGTCCACATTTGAGATGACTATCCTTAATGCAGAGACTTGGACAACATTCACCATGCCTCTTCCCTGTGGAAAAAGCCTGGAGCAAAACAGCTGCTTCCCATTTAAATTCAGGTGAGATGACCCTGGCTCAGGGCACCAATGCTGGTCAGATCTGGGATGTATTTGAAGGTAGTGTTAGTAAGATTTCATGATGGTTTGGTTTAGAGAATGAGAGAGAGGATTTGAAAATGACTCCAATTTTGATTTTCATTTAGGTTAATTTGTTTTTAAAAACAAACCTATACCAGACTATTGGAAAGTCAGCATTGAACTTTTAAAATAAAAACAAAATTATTTAAAAGTTTTTCTTCACTAGTACTCTCCAAATTGCATGCCCTAGATGGTGAAGTGAAGTGAAGTCGCCCAGTCGTGCCCGACTCTTTGCGACCCCATGGATAGTAGCCTGCACCAAGCTCCTCCATCCATGGGATTTTCAAGGCAAGAGTACTGGAGTGGGGTTGCCATTTCCTCCTCCAGGGAATCTTCCCAACCCAGGGATCGAAGCCAGGTCTCTTAGATTGTAGACAGACGCTTTACCGTCTGAGCCACCAGGGAAATCTATGTATTGACACAGATTCTCAGATTTATATTACAAATCATTAACAGTAGCAAAGTTATATCCGACGATATTTTTATTTACACTTCATACAGGACTGGGAAAATCGCCAACTGTCCATGTCGAAAACAATTGTTTTATTTTATTATAATGTGGGTTGATTTGGCTAGTGGAGACTTCCAGTGGCTATCGTGGCGGTGGGAACTAGCCGACTGCCAGTCCTGGGCCCGGCCATGGACGCGAGATGACTCTGGCAGATCGGAAGCTGGAGTTTGCGGGCGCCAAGCCAAGCGCGGAGGCTTCCTCCAGCCGCGGGAGCCAGTCGGCCCTTCCCTCGGTCTGTCCCGCAGCGGTCACTCGGCCGCTTGCGCGCATGCGCCGACTCCGCGGCGTCCTCCCCGGCTCCTTCCCTCCTTCATCCGGGTCCTGGACGAGCGGGCGCCGTGCGCGTGTCCCGCTGCCGAGCTGCTAATAAAGTTGCGCTGAGGAGAAGCGCAGCGACGGCGCCGGGAGAGCGCGCGCCGCCGGCTCGTGAGTGAATGTGGGGCCCCGGGACGGGCGGGCCAGTGAGTGGGACCGTGGGCTGCAGGCTTTGCCCGGACGCGGTTCTGCCCTAGCGGCCGGACTCGGGCCGAGGCGGGGGCGGGCGGAGCGGAAATCACCCGGGCCTGCGGGGCGGGAGGTAGGCCGAGACCCGGCCTGCCGGGGTCCAGGCGGGCGGCGATGGTGCGGCCCGTCCGGCTGCGGAGGCCTTGCCTGCCCCGGGGGCGTCCCGAGGCGGGGCCAACGCTGGCCCTCGTCCGGGCTCCGCCGTTACCACCCGGACTGTGGCGGGAGGCGTTCAGGACGCCCTCGCGGGGATCCCCGGCCCCACTTCTGTCCGGGGGAACGGTTTGCCCTCCCTTATGCGAGCGCCACCCTCAACACACACCCCTGGTGGGACTGCCGAGCTCGGCCGAGCAGCTTGGTCGGCTACATTGCAAAACCGTCCAGTGGCTTGATGAATCCGTGCCGCCGTCGTCGCTTTGTGTTTCAAAGATAAGGATCCACTCTTATCGGTGGGAATTACACCCCGGGCAGTTGTGACCTGCTGCTGCACTCAGCTGGTAGTTAGACCCGGTTTCTGCCACTTGCCATGCCAGTTTCCATCATTGCAAAGATTTCTTCTACTTTGTGTAAACTTTTGCTGCAAGGATAACGACAAGCAGTATCTGTTTGCCTTCATCATATTCAACCCCTGCTGGGGTCTTTCACTCTAGTGTCAGGGCTCAGATTCATATTCGGTCTGCCCCCTCCCCATGCTCTCCCTCTTTCCTCTCTTCCCCTTTCAGCTGCTGTTATTACGTGGAGTTTGGAGCCTAAGCTTTGAAAACTCCCATGTGGCGCCTGTCTTAAGTCGGAGCATGCTCAGTAGCCAAAACAGATTTTGGTTGCAAAAAAGAACTGGGGCGAGGATAGTCGGGTATTTGGACGTTCGCCCACTTCCTAACAAAATGTTCCAATTCTGGTTTGGATGGCATTGGAGAGTGGAGCTGTAGGCCAGCCCAGAGGTGAGGAATGCCTGAACACCCTGGGCCAGATCTCTATCTTGATTGTAGAGACATTGTTTCCTGACCAGCTGGAGGTCTAGAGAGAGACAGGGGGGAAAGCATTCCTGGCTGCCCGTGCATTTATATGGGTGTGGTGCTAAGTGTATCTTGTTTACCTTATCTTTCTGTGGAAAAAGTTTTGAAGTTTGGTCGGGTTTGTCACATCATGCCCGTTGCCTAGTACCCCCCCCAAAGTGTTCTTATTTAGCAAAAAGACTGGATAGGTGGGAGGTTGTGGCTTGGCCTCACAGAAATTGAGAGGAAGGGATACTGAAGTTGCTGTTTTCAAATTCTTTCGAAAATTCTGTTTCTAAACTTGGGTAGTTAAATTTCCTTAAATTAGAGCACCCATATTGCCCGCAGTGAATTAGTTTTTAAACTTTAATTTGAAAGCTAAATGGTTGAAAACCTTAGTCTCAATAAATTAGTAACTTGCCAAGCAGTTTAAAATTGTTCCTAGGTGCCAGTGTTGTGGAAGACAAAAGCTAGAGACAATGTGAACATTATGGATCTGAATACTTTTATGAGTGTGTTCCAAATAAGGAGTTTGTTTTTTTGTTTTTTTTTTTTAATAGTTTTAAGGGCTTCCCAGGTGGCTCAGATGGTAAAGAATCTGCCTGCAATGTGGGAGACCCGGGTTCGATCTCTGGGTCAGGAAGATCTCCTGGAGAAGGGAATGGCTACACACTCCAGTATTCTTGCCTGGAGAATTCCATGGACAGAGGAATCTGGTGGGCTATACAGTCCATGGGTTTGCAAAGAGTTGGACATGACTGTATGTTCAACTAACACATGTACACATATAGATCTAAACCAATTATTTTATATTCTTCCTCTTATTGGTACTTTGGTAACTTTTACCCCCCTCTAAGATGAATCCAAGATTACAGAAATACTTAAGAAACAAGTTTAAAGTGTAACTTTCATGAGAGTTGTGTTGATTACGTTTAGATTTTTTAAATTTAACTTTTGCATGATTGTCTCTGTAGCAGCCTCCTTTCTTCCCTCTCTCTACCTTGCTGCTCCCTCAGTGTGCCTTTCCTTTCACATAGCTGCTTTTATCACATAAACTGTACCTATTTATTTTTGTTAATAAAATCCATCTGTCATTTATGCCTCCATTTTTCAGATCATAGACTATAAAAGTTAGATGAACCTTCCCAGCTGACTTTCTTCTTAGATTTTAAATGCATCCAATGATATAGTTAAGAGAACAGTGAACTGGAAAGGAAAAGAGTAAAATATTTTTGTAGGTTCTGTGCAGATTTGGTGGAATTATCTACTTGTCTGGTTCACAGGGTTAGGCGCCACAAAAATGGGTAGATTGGTACGTGCTACATTTCTTTCCCCTCTGGCAAAGTCAGTTTTAATTTCAGTGGGAGACAGTGGCAGAATGTTGTTACTAATGAGGTTTGAATCAGATTGTTTACTGGTTATGTAACATGTTGCTGGGAGTATTATTAAAAGTTGCCTTCTGTATCAAGGTAGAGGCAAGTAAATTCTGCTTACCCTCTTCACTGGGTTTTAATTCTTGGCTGAGCCTGAAGCACATTAGACTATAACCATCATTATACCTGGGTAGCCTGCCTGTTTCCTGTTTTCATCATGAACCCAAACATTATGATTTGCAGTGATGATCTTTTTTGTGCCTTGCGTTAAACGAGGCAGTATGTTTTCTCTTACTTCTGGAAAGAGATTTGTAACTTGGTCAAATCAAAGCTACCAGCTTCTTATCTTTTGAAGACTAGGTAGTAAAATATAAAACTTCTAAAAATTTCTTGGTAACTTGAAATACTATTTATAAAAATCTATTTAATACATATTGTTTTAGTGTTTTTATGTAAATTTTAATGTTACCAGTAGTATGTAGAGTCTGAATAAGAAAGCCCTTTTTGTTTATGACTTATCAGTGTTTATTATTACCAGATGTATATGTTGACTTAGCTGACTTGAGAACTCTTTAGGGTATAGCTGCCTTTATTCCCCTGATTATCAGTTTTCCCTGTTCTCGTTATTTCTAGAGTGACTGTATTCCTAGTCTGTTCGTGTGCTTCATACTAGCCCAAAGAAGAAACTGAATAGTTTATTTCTTCAAATGTTACAGCTCCCTTAGATCCTATGGGTTTGCTGGTATACTAATAAGGTCAAAGACAATGGAGAAGATTTCCTTTTATAAGGGACAGTCTTATAAAAGCCTGAAGGATGATTCTTATTTCTACCAGTCTGGATATTTTGGAGAAAAGATTATTTGGGAGTAGGACCCAAGAAGACTGCACAGAGGTAGAATGTTTTCCCCACCAAAGATGATGATGAACGTCCTCACAAAGCCTGCCCATGTCTTTTTACACTTTGATTTTCTGCTTCCAAAATTAATAGAACAATAGTAATTGAAACTCTCAGTGCTGGCTTATCCAATACATTGCCATTACCTAGAACTCTGAATCTTAGAGGTACATTTACTACTTGGAAGGTTAAAATATAAAATTCTTTTTTAAAAATTGTTAAAAGCTAGATTGTTGTTGCTGCTGCTAGGTCGCTTCAGTCGTGTCCGACTCTTTGTGACCCCATAGACGGCAGCCCACCAGGTTCCCCCGTCCCTGGGATTCTCCAGGCAAGAACACTGGAGTGGGTTGCCATTTCCTTCTCCAAGATTGTTGTTAGGACCAACTAGTTTTTCAGTCTCATGTTCTAACATCTTTGAGTGTGTGACAGCTTAGAAAAGATGGGGTAATTACACAGTTACTATTTTTTCGTAAATAATCAGCTAGGTCTTCACTCTGCAGTTTTGATACTTTTTTGCCCTGGGCACCTAGGTGGGGAGATATTTGGCCTTTTTCTATTAGAGAAGTGGTATCAGTGACTTTTCCTTCTGCTTTTATTGTATTCCTAACTTGGTTGTGAAAATATTTTAGAAGAAAGTTTTCTTTATTAGGTGGTTCCATGTGTGCGATACTGTAATTGTAATTCGTTTTTGGAAGTCAGTTGTTAAAGTGCCTTTTGTAAATAGGATTTGCTTTTGATTTCTTTGGTATACCAGTCTCTGCTTATAATGTGTATATATATAAATTACAGAATGGTATACTCTGGAAATTTGAAAATGGCCTAATCTGTTGTGAGGTTTAACTGGATTTTTCCTTTTTGATGTCCATATATATTGTTTTGTTATTATTGAAAATAATATTAATAGTAAGAAAAAGACTGGTATCACCTTCCTACTTTTCTTTGAACATAGCAGCTGGAGTCCTATAAACAGTCTTAAACTTTTTAAATTTAACTGTGGTCTCAGAATATGGCTGGTACTTTTTCAAGGCAAGCTTTGTTTTGGTCACTTCTGTTTTCATGATATGTTAGGATCTGCTTGGCATCCTATCTGGTAGACTATAACTTGAGATCTAGTTATTCTGGTTTGTGTGTTTCTAGGAAAAGAGGGGCACTGCAGAACTTTTTCAAAGCTAGTCTTTCATTTTCTTTACCTTCTTCACATCTTTCTGCCCACTCAAGTGAGTAGATGAGCTTATCTGGAAAGTCTCTTCATAAAGATTTGAAGTATATGTTGTGTACACAAGTTAGCACTTTGTACTCCAGAGAGACATTTTGTAACATACTGATTGGGTATCTGCTCTTGGTGATTTTATAATTTAAAGGAAAGTACTGTAAAGATTGACCAGCTCTGTGTCTATTCCTGTGCCTACAAGCCTATGCAGGTATTCTCAGACACATCTGGTAGCAATGTCAGAAATCTTGCAGGCTCTGTGGGGGTGAGTGATACATCTAGATCAGGCTCTGCTTAATTAGAGGACTTAGAGAAGCAGGTGAGGTTTAAAGAGTGATTAAAAACTGGGAAACAAAAGTCTGGATGTGGGAGATAAAAAAAGACTTGTATGGGCACAGAGAGAGCCTGGGTGAGAGTTCTGTGCTGTGAGAAGGGTCAGCTGGCAGCTGCTCAGCTCCTGAGTGGCTTTGAAATCACTGTGAGAACTTTGGATGTCTTTGGAAATTTGGGAACCGTAATTGGGAAAAGTGATGATTTAAGTGTTTCTCTAGGAAAATGATTTTGGTGCTCATGTGACTGTATTTCCTCTTCTTTCTAGATGATCTAGTAAAGAATAGGTTTTCTTAATCTAGGAGAGCTGTGGGGCCAGCTTGTTCTTGGTTTCTTTCTCTTACCTGCTTGCAGTCATGGATGTGGCTTAAACATTTTATAGTGATTATATACCTAGGTCTAGGATTGGTTTGATAGTTGTGGTGACGGATGTCTACTTTTGCTAATACTTGGTGACTAAAGATGTTAGAACCACAGGGGTAAGACACTTGTAAAGCTATACCCCCACCAACCACAAAAAAGTTACCTCTGAATGTGTATAAGCAAGTGACTTTCTCCCATTGTGGATGATTCTAAGGGCCTTGGTTCTCAAACCTACTGCAGAACCTGGGAGGTAGGGCCCTGATGTCAATGAATCTGAATTTTGTGGAATGGTTATGAAGGATTTGTTTCTTTAAAACCCCCATCTGTAGTTCTTCTGTATCGGTTTGGTTGAAGTGATGGTGGCTTTGACCCATATGCACATTTGCAAGGGTTAATGTGGTCAGGAGATTTCCTTTTGGCTAACGGTGTTGGGTGAAATTTTTGAATTGGTTTGTTTGCCTTTTATTTTGGATTGAAGCAATCAGAGAGATGTTGGACCAGAAGGTGAAGGAGCTGTTTTTTTTAATTTTCCTTTGAATCTGGGGCTGAGCAGTGTGTGTCTAAAAGTCTGTCTATCTCAGGGAGACTATTGAGGGGGGTTTGTGTGTATGTGTTTATGGCAGGTCAGGAGGTTCTACTCAGGTAACTTGAAGTAAGAACAAGACTTGGTTTCTTGACATTAATAACAATTCATTTGAATGGAAACCTGGTTAAGTTTAACAACATTTTCTTCATACATTCTTTTTATGTAAAATCATCCTTTAGCTTCCCTATCAGCCTCCCCTAAATCAATCCCATTCTGGTAGCCCAGGTTGACACCTTGGAGTCATTTTTGACTCCTCCATTCTCACATTCCCCTTATCTCTTCCGCCAGGAAACCTTTTGTCTCCCAAACATGTGAAACTGTCTGCTTCTCACCACCATGCTGCAGTCATCCTGGTCTGAGCCACCATCATCTCTTACTTAAATTGCTGCAGCACTGAACTGATCTCGGTCTCCCTGCTTTCTACCCTTGCTGCCTCCATCCCCACCCCTCCCCATTCTGAACATGTGGCCCAGAGTGATTGTTTAATAACATAAGTCTGAAAATGTCATATCTTCACTCAGAGCTCTTAAATGGGTCTACATTTCACTTATAGTAAAGGCCAAAAGCACTTATATTACTGCATGGCTCTCTTACCTGTTTGACTCCATTCCTGTTTTCCCTTTCTTATGTGCTTATTGTCAGGGTTCGTGGTCTTGTGGTTACTTGAATGTGCCAGACATGCTCCCACTTTGGGATTTGCACATTGCCTGTTGCCTTCGCTTGTACTAGTTTTCCCTGCCTGGCTCACTCTTTGGTGCCTTCTCAGTGAGGCTCAGCCCAGCCACCCTGTTTAAAATTACACCTCTTTCATAGCACTCCTGATCCACCTTCCACTGTTTTATTTTTCTCCATAGCAGTTTTCACCTTACAGCTATCCTGTATCATTCATTTATTGTACTTTATCTGTCTCCCTCCACTGGAATGCAGGCTTTATGAAGACAAGGATTTTGGTCCACTTTTATTCACTTCTATATTCTCAGCGCCTATACTGTTCAGTTCAGTCACTCAGTCGTGTCCGACTCTTTGTAACCCCATGAACTGCAGCACGCCAGGCTTCCCTGTCCATTACCAACTCCCGGAGCTTACTGAAACTCATGTCCATTGAGTCAGTGATGCCATCCAATCATTTCATCCTCTGTTGCCCCCTTCTCCTCCCACCATCAGTCTTTCGAAACATCAGGGTCTTTTCCAGTGAGTTAGTTTTTCGCATCAGATGGCCAGAGTATTGAAGCTTCAGCATCAGTCCTTCCAATGAATATTCAGGACTGTTTTCCTTTAGGATGGACTGGTTGGATCTCCTTGCAGTCCAAGGGACTCTCAAGAGCCTACTCCAACACCACAGTTCAAAAGCATCAATTTTTTGGTGTTCAGCTTTCTTTATTGTCCAACTCTCACATCCATACATGACTACTGGAAAAACTATAGCTTTGACTAGACGGACTTTTCTTGGCAAAGTAATGTCTCTGCTTTTTAATATGCTGTCTAGGTTGGTCATAGCTTTTCTTCCAGGGAGCAAGTGTCTTCTAATTTCACTGCTGCAGTCACCATCTGCAGTGATTTTGGAGCCCAAGAAAATAAACTCACTGTTTCCATGGTTTCCCCATCTATTTGCATGAAGTGATGGGACCAGATGCCATGATCTTAGTTTTATGAATGTTGGGTTTTAAGCCAACTTGTTCACTCTCCTCTTTCACTTTCATCAAGAGGCTTTTTTGTTCCTCTTCAATTTCTGTCATAAGGGTGGTGTCAAGCACATATCTGAGGTTGTCGATATTTCTCCCAGCAATCTTGATTTCAGCTTGTGCTTCATCCAGCCTGGCATTTCATATGATGTACGCTGTGTATAAGTTAAATAAGCAGGGTGACAGTATACAGTCTTGATATACTCCTTTCCCGATTTGGAACCAGTCTGTTGTTCCATGTCCAGTTGTAACTGTTGCTTCTTGACCTGCATACAGATGTCTCAGGAGGCAGGTCAGGTGGTCTGGTATTCCCATCTCTTGAAGAATTTTCCACAATTTGTTGTCATCCACACAGTCAAAGGCTTTGGTGTAGTCAATAAAGCAGAAATAGATGTTTTTCTGGAACGCTCTTGCTTTTTCAATGATCCAGCAGATGTTGGCAATTTGATCTCTGGTTCCTCTGCCTTTTTTAAATCCAGCTTGAACATCTGAAAGTTCACAGTTCACATACTGCTGAAGCCTGGCTTGGAGTATTTTGAGCATTACTTGGCTAGCACATGAGATGAGTGCCTTGGAAACAAACAGAGATCGTTCTGTCGTTTTTTGAGATTGCATCCAAGTACTGCATTTCTGACTCTTTTGTTGACCATGATGGCTACTCCATTTCTTCTAAGGGATTCCTGCCCACAGTAGTAGATATAATCATCATCTGAGTTAAATTCACCCATTCCAGTCCATTTTAGTTCTCTGATTCCTAGAATGTCGATGTTCACTCTTGCCATCTCCTGTTTGACCACTTCCAATTTGCCTTGATTCATGGACTTAACATTCCAGGTTCCTATGCAGTATTGCTCTTTACAGCATCAGACCTTGCTTCTATCACCAGTCACATCCACAGCTGGGTATTGTTTTTGCTTTGGCTCCATCCCTTCATTCTTTCTGGAGTTACTTCTCCACTGATGTGATCACTATAAACTGTGGAAAATTCTGAAAGAGATGGGAATACCAGACCACCTGACTTGTCTCTTGAGAAACCTGTATGCAAGTCAGGAAGCAACAGTTAGAACTGGACACGGAACAACAGACTGGTTCCAAATAGGAAAAGGAGTATGTCAAGGCTGTATATTGTCACCCTGCTTATTTAACTTATATGCAGAGTACATCATGAGAAACACTGGACTGGAAGAAACACAAGTTGAAATCAAGATTGCCGGGAGAAATATCAATAACCTCAGATATGCAAATGACACCACCCTTATGACAGAAAGTGAAGAGGAACTAAAAGGCCTCTTGATGAAAGTGAAAGAGGAGAGTGAAAAAGTTGGCTTAAAGCTCAACATTCAGAAAACGAAGATCATGGCATCTGGTCCCGTCACTTCATGGCAAATAGATGGGGAAACAGTGGAAACAGTGTCAGGCTTTATTTTGGGGGGCTCCAAAATCACTGCAGATGGTGATTGCAGCCATGAAATTAAAAAACTCTTACTCCTTGGAAGGAAAGTTATGACCAACCTAGATAGCATATTCAAAAGCAGAGACATTACTTTGCCAACAAAGGTCCTTTCTAGTCAAGGCTATGGTTTTTCCAGTGGTCATGTATGATTGTGAAAGTTGGACTGTGAAGAAAACTGAGTGCTGAAGAATTGATGCTTTTGAAGTGTGGTGTTGGAGAAGACTCTTGAGAGTCCTTTGGACTGCAAGGAGATCCAACCAGTCCATCCTAAGGGAGATCAGTCCTGGGTGTTCATTGGAAGGACTGATGCTGAATCTGAAACTCGAGTACTTTGGCCACCTCATGCGAAGAGTTGACTCATTGGAGGAGACTCTGATGCTGGGAGGGATTGGGGGCAGGAGGAGAAGGGGACGACAGAGGATGAGATGGCTGGATGGCATCACCGACTCGATGGACATGAGTTTGGGTAAACTCTGGGAGTTGGTGATAGACAGGGAGGCCTAGTGTGCTGCGATTCATGGGGTCACAAAGAGTCGGACACAACTGAGTGACTGAACTGAACTGAACTGAGATGAGTGCAACTGTGCGGTAGTTTGAACATCTTTGGCATTGCCTTTCTTTGGGATTAGAATGAAAACTGACCTTTTCTGGTTCTGTGGCCACTGCTGAGTTTTCCAAATTTGCTGGCATGTTGAGTGCTGCACTCTGGCATGTTGAGTGCAGCACTCTCACAGCATCACTTTTTAGGATTTGAAATACCTCAACTGGAATTCCATCACTTCCACTTCCTAAGACCCACTTGACTTCACACTCGAGAATGTCTGGCTCTAGGTGAGATAAACACCATCGTGGTTATCTGGGTCATGAAGATCTTTTTTGTGTAGTTCTTCTGTGTATTCTTGCCACTTCTTAATATCTTCTGCTTCTGTTAGGTCTATACCATTTCTATCCTTTATTGTGCCCATCTTTGCATGAAATGTTCCTAAAATGCACCTTAGTAGTTTTAGATGAATAGCTTGAATGAATTTAACAAGTTCTCTAAATATGCTTAGTACTGTTTTTTAAAGATTACATTCTAGAGAGAGAGTCAAAATACAAGAAAACCAACAAATACTTACAATTTGGTAGTACAGTGAAGGAAATGAACATAGTTTTAGATTAGAGATTGGGGAAAACCTACTTTATATAGAGTTAATGGGTTGATCAGGGAAGGTGTTGGGGATGATAGCTAAAGCTGAAACCTTGGAGAGCTAGACATTAGTGGTTGGAGCTTGAAGAAAGTGGTCCAGACAATAGCATTTGTAAAATATGTAAAGTAGAGAAAATATTCTAGTACAGGAAGATAAATGCTTTTCAAAAAATGAATTCTTACTATTATTTATTGGAACCCGAAAGTATTTGGCCCTATCTTTGATTTTTCTTAAATTTCAGCCTCTAAATTTGTATAACTTTAAAATTACTGGAGAGAATTCTTTTGAAATAAAAATGACTCTTATAAATCCTCTTTAGTAAGAATTTTAATATGGTTGAGGTACATCTGCACTTCCATTTTAAAGTTGGTTTTCCCTGGTAACTATACAAGAAATTCATGTTTATTTTAAGATATGCAAAATTGCATGAAACAGAAAGTGAAAAGCACCCTGAATCCCTCCCCATCCCCTGGCTAATTCCTTTCAAAAGGTTTGTATTCACAGTCTCTTTCATTCGTTAGACTTAAATACTTATTGAGCACATGTATCATTCGGTTTACAGTGATGAGCCAAAACAGATATGGCTCCTCTCATTTACATTCTTGCCAAGTTGGACTGGTAAATGTAAAAACAAAGATATGTTAAGTGCTGCAAAATAGAGATACGCGACACAGTAAGTGTGTATAATAGGGGAGTTTCACCTAGGTAAGGCAGTCTGGGAAGGCTTCTCTGAAGAAGGGATGCTTGAGCTAAAATAAAAGTATGATGTGTGTGTGTGTGTGTGTGTGTTTTGTAATGTGATAGATTCTTTTGTAGTACATGATAGTCTCTTAATTTTATTGCTGAGGTACTACTGTATTCTTTGGATTTCCAAGGTACTGCTGTGTATTGTTTTTGTCTGGTTGATAGTTGCAGTTTTTCAGGAGAATTTCAGGGAACCTGACATACACAAGGATTTCTAAAGCTCATAATTAAATACCACTTTTCTTTCTAGCTGTCTGAAATGACAATACCCATCAACGAAAGAATCAACTATTAGGTTGGTGCAAACGTCATTGCGGTTTCAGACCGTGAATTTTAAATCATTATAACTAGGCTCAAACACACCTTTATTAGTCAAAATAGTAACCATTATAATCAGTGCATTTTTGCCAGTGAGAAATAAGTTTATTCCTGTGGTGTAAAAATTCATGCCTCAAGATTCGACAAACTCTTGGAAAGCATTTTCTGCGTCCTGCTGGTTGTGGAAGCGTTTTCCCTGCAGAAAGTTGTTGAGATGCTTGAAGAAGTGGTAGTTGGTTGGCAAGAGGTCAGGTTAATATGGCAGATGAGGCAAAATTTCGTTGCCTGTTTCTTTCAACTTTTGAAACAATGGTTGTGCGACATTAGTTGGGTGGTGGTTGTTGACCAGTGCTGGCTGCAGGTGTTGCAGTTTTTGGTGCATCTCATTGATTTACTTCTCAGATATAATGGTTTCAGTGAGATTCAGAAAGCTGTAGTGGATCAGATGGGCAGCAAACCACCGAACAGTGATCATGACCTTTTTCGGTGCAACTTTGGCTTTGGGAAGTGCTTTGGAGTTCCTTCTCAGTCCAGCCACTGAGCTGGCCATCGCCAGTTGTATAAAATCCACTTTTTATCACATGTCACAATCCAATCGAGAAATGGTTCATTGTTGTTGCGTAAAATAAGAGATGACACTTCAAAGCATTGATTTTTTTTTTTTAATTTTCATTCAGTGCACGAGGCACCTACTTATCAAACCTTTCCAGTTTACTTCAAATGCTGAACTGCCATAGAATGATTGACATTGAGTTCTTTGGCAACTTCTTGTGTAGCTGTAAGAGGATCAGGCTTTTCACGTGGCACTAGTGGTTAAGAACCTGCCTGCCAATGCAAGAGACATAAGAGATGTGGGTTCAGTCCCTGGGTTGGGAAGATCCCCTGGAGGTGGGCATGGCAACCCCCTCTAGTGTTCTCGCCTGGAGAATCCCATGGACAGAGGAGCCTGGCAGACTAGAGTCTGTAGGGTTGCAAAGAGTCGGACATGACGGAAGAGACTGAGAATGCACACAGCAGCTTCAGTGATGCTCTCAGTTGGTCATTATCAACTTCTGGTGCCTGGCCACTGTGCTCCTCATCATCAAGGCTCTTGTCTCCTTTGCACAACTTCTGCAACCACCACTGCACTATGCATTCGTTAGCAGTTCCTGGGCCAAATGCAATGTTGAAGTTGCGAGTTGTCGCCACTGCTTTATGACTCATTTTGAACTCAAATAAGAAGATGGCTCAAATTTGTTTTTTGTCTACCATCATTTCCTTCAGTTCAGTTACTCAGTTGTGTCCGATTCTTTGTGAACCCCATGGTCTGCAACATGCCAGGCTTCCCTGTCTATCACCAACTCCTGGAGCCTACTCAAACTCATGTCCATCCAGTCAGTGATGTCATCCAACCATCTCATCTAATGTCATCCCTTTATCCTCCTGCCTTCAATCTTGCCCAGCATCAGGGTCTTTGCCAATAAGTCAGTTCTTCGCATCAGGTGATGAAAGTATTGGAGTTTCAGCTTCAGCATCAGTCCTTCCCATGAATACTCAGGACTGATTTCCTTTAGGATTGACTGGTTGGATATCCTTGCAGTCCAAGGGACTCTCAAGAGTCTTCTCTAACACCACAGTTCAAAAGCATCAATTCTTTGGTGTTCAGCTTTCTTTATTGTCCAACTCTCACATCCATACATGACTACTGGAAAAACCATAGCTTTGACTAGATGGACCTCTGTTGGCAAAGTAATGTCTCTGCTTTTTAATATGCTGTCTAGGTTGGTCATAGCTTTTCTTCTAAGGAACAAGTGTCTTTTAATTTCATGGCTACAATCACCATCTGCAGTGATTTTGGAGCCCCCAAAAATAAAGTCTCTCACTGTTTCCATGGTTTCCCCATCTATTTGCCATGAAGTGATGGGGCCAGATGCCACAATCTTAGTTTTAGGAATGTTGAGTTTTAAGCCAATTTTTTCACTCCTCTTTCACTTTCATCAAGAGGCTCTTTAGTTCTTCTTTACTTTCTCCCATAAGGGTGGTGTCATCTGCGTATCTGAGGTTATTGATATTTCTCCTGGCAATCTTGATTCCAACTTGTGCTTCATCCCGCTAGCATTCGCATGATATACTCTGCATATAAGTTAAATAAGCAGGGTGGCAATATATAGCCTTGACATACTCCTTTCCATTGTCTAAAATAAATATAAAATACAAGCAAGTAATAAGTCATTAGCAAAAAAACATTAAAATGATGGATAACATAACCACATTTATTTAAGAATGTATTCCAATATCAAATGGCAAAGTTCAGCAATGCAAAACCACAATTACTTTTGCACCAACTTAATAGTCAGGTCTTTGTAAACCAGAGGTAAACTGTAAAAAGCCAAAGTAATAGCAGATAATGCGTTCACAGTTAAGTCCCTCCAGTTGTAAGCAGTAGTACACGTTCCTATCTACTCAGTTACTGGCTTCTGTGCCTGCTGTATATATTCTTTACTCTATTTTAATACTGCATCTCTGTTGACTTATCGTATGAAAATCCAGAGTAAAGCTAAGTGATATGGGACTTCCTTGACGGTCCAGTGGTTGAGTCTGCCTTGCAATGCAAGGGACACAGATTTGATCCCTTTTCCGGGGGGATCCCATATACAGCAGGGCAGCTGAGCCTGTGTGCCACAGCTACTGAGCCCATGCACCACAAGTGCTGAAGCCTGCATGTCCTTGAGCCTGTGCTCCACAACAAGAGAAGCCATTGCACTGGGGATCCTGCATGCTGCAAATAGAGAATGGTCCATGCTCACTGCAACTAGAGAAAGCTTGCACAGTAACGAGAGACCCAACATAGCCAAAACCAAATAAATACATTAAAAAAACAGACCACCAAGTGATGTGCTGAACAGCACATGAAGCTCTTCATAGAATCTTCTCTTTTTTCTGGTTACTCTTTATGCTCTTTGAGATTACAGATCGTGTCTTTTAAGACTTAGTTCCTAGTACAGAGTATTCCTGGCTTATTGCTGCTGCTAAGTTGCTTCAGTTGTGTCTGACTCTGTGCGACCCCATAGACGGCAGCCCACCAGGCTCCCCTGTCCCTGGGATTCTCCAGGCAAGAACACTGGAGTGGGTTGCCATTGCCTTCTCCAATGCGTGAAAGTGAAAAGTGAAAGTGAAGTCGCTCAGTTGTGTCCGACTCTTAGCGACCCCATGGACTGCAGCCCACCAGGCTCCTCCATCCATGGAATTTTCCAGGCAAGAGTACTGGAGTGGGGTGCCATCGCCTTCTCTGTCCTGGCTTATTAGGTACCCAATAAATTTGTCTGAATCAACTTCAAATCTTACTCCTCTTTGTATCATCCTCCAAATTTATATATTTATTCCTTCTCTCTTGAGCTCTAGTTACACATCTGCTTGGACCAGTACTTGCCTCCTTACACTCCTCCCCCATCACCTTTTTACCTTGTCTTGGCTATAACTAGAATCCCCTTTTGGGGTGAGTGGTGTCTAATTCTTTCAGCTTTTAAACCTTTACCTTTCTTAGATTGCCCTGTTTCTCTTCTTCAGTTCAGTTCAGTTCAGTTCAGTCGCTCAGTCGTGTTTGACTCTTTGCGACCCCATGAATCGCAGCACGCCAGGCCTCCCTGTCCATCTCCAACTCCCGGAGTTCATTGAGACTCACGTCCATCGAGTCAGTGATGCCATCCAGCCATCTCATCCTCTGTCGTCCCCTTCTCCTGCTGCCTCCAGTCCCTTCCAGAATCAGAGTCTTTTCCAATGAGTCAACTTTTCGCATGAGGTGGCCAAAGTACTGGAGTTTCAGCTTCAGCATCATTCCCTCCAAAGAAATCCCAGGGCTGATCTCCTTCAGGATGGACAGCAAATCCTGTGGATTGTTTGTCACGTCCCTCACGTCTCTTCCACCATTACTGCCTGGTCTGTGTACCACTATCCTAGTGTGTCTTCCTCTCATAGTTGGATTACTAACATGTTTTCAGTTTACGCTCTCTGCCTCTCCTGGTGAAGCCTTTACTTGTCTATGTGCTGTTGCCATTTTTGTCTTCCTGAAATGCCTCTTTGAACGTACCTTTCTGCTTAGATAGAACTGTACCCTGCACACAGGATTACTTCTAGGAGCCTGATCCCTTTGCTTTTATATTCAGTCTTCCCTTGTTTGGCTTTCATTCTGTGGTGATGTCTTTCCCTTTAGCCTCACAGTCTAGCTGATTGTCTCCTCCCAGTCTCTTCTGCCTCATTTGGTTTAATGATACATGGGTTTTCCTTATTCCTGTCCTTTATTACCAACTGGGCTATGAGTTATAGATTGTCATGTTCCTTTTGGAATATGTTCCTAAAATATGTTCCTAAAATTTGTGCTGATATAATGAACTGTTATCCATACCTCATCTTTAAAACTTTCTTTTTTCACTTAGGTGCTGTGTGTGTGTGTGTGTGTGTGTGTGTGGTTTAGGTGGGGGAAACGGAGCCTGTCAGAGAAAGGTTACCACTTTTTTCTTTCACTTGCCATTTGCAGCACAGTTAATTCCTTCTTTAGGTGGGGGAAACAGGGAGCCTGTCAGAGATAGGTTACTCTCATAGCTCAGTTGGTAAAGAATCCGCCTGCAATGCAGGAGACCCCAGTTGATTTCTGGGTTGGATTCCTGGGTTGGGACGATCCGCTGGAGAAGGAATAGGCTACCCACTCCAGTATTCTTGGGCTTTCCTTCTGGCTCAGCTGGTAAAGAATCCGCCTGCAATGCGGGAGACCTGGGTTCAATCCCTGGGTTGGGAAGATCCCTTGGAGAAGGGAAGGGCTACCCACTCCAATATTCTAGCCTGGAGAATTCCATGGAGTCACAAGAGTCAGACATAACTGAGTGACTTTCACTTCACTAATTCCTTCTTAAACAATCTTATTCATGACTGTGTAATCTTTCCATCTTTTCCTCCCCAGTTTCCACTTAGACTGTCATAATTCCGCTTCCTTTCTGTTCCTTTTAAGTTTCCCCTAGATAGAAATTTGAAAGTGTTTGATCACTAGATTCCATTGTAGTCACTCAAACTGCAGTATTGATGAGATTTGATCCCTGGATTGAGAAGATCCCCTCGAGGAGGGCATGGCAACCCACTCCAGTATTTGTGCCTGGAGAATCCCATGGACAGAGGAACCTGGCAGGCTATGGTCCATAAGGTCAGAGAGAGTTGGACATGACTGAAGTGACTTAGCACACATGCAAGATTTACCTTACACAGATTATCCTATGTATTTCCTAATGGAATGTTAGATTTGGGGGGATTCTGTGGGTTTTAAGGTAGAACTAGAAGTTCCCTGAAAGATATCTTAGGCATTATTCAACTTTTTGTTGGGGCAGTTTGTTTTATTAACTTCTTTGTTAGTCTACCATCTATTATTGTAAGAAGACTTGGCTTTTCAGGAGAAGGCTCAGTTTGATATTTAACATTCAAAAAGGCTGGGTTAGTGTGACTTCAGAAGAGCATAAAAGAGAAAACGGAATTTTTCTTCTATCCCTGCTTATGCTATTGAAATGTGACTTTAACATTTTTAATAATAACTGTTTTGAAAGAGCTTCTCGTGGAGGTTTTTTGCAAAAGAAAATAATTCCATGATTTAACTTCCATGATTTTGGTTTTCATAGGAACTAATTAAATCACATTTAAGGAGTGATAATAGATATGTTATTCCCAATGGTGTACCTTAGGGTAGCTTTAATGTGTTAGGTGGCCCAGCATGACAGGCACACAGAATTTGCTCAGAAGCCAGTTTTCATGTGCGGCATTGTCTTACATATCTGGGCTATCGAATACATTTTCTCTTCTCCTTCGAAGAAAACTCGGAGGTGAGCAATCCCTGGTGCACATGAATATACCAAAGATACAAAATATGGACTCCATGCTGAGTAGGTCCTTTGGGAGTTAGAAGAAATGCTTATTTTCCTTAGATAGTTTATGCATCATTAGGCAGTAGCCAAGCTTCCCCAGAATCCACTGAGGAATGTGAGAGAAGCTGTGAGGATTGGCGAAAGGGGAGGCAGGAAAGGAGAATGAGCACAAGAGAGAAAGAGAGTAGATGCTGGTGGGAAGTGATGGGGGAAAGAAAAGGCTGCCTTATTTCTTGTAAGATGTGCATTATTTTCACCTCATAACATCTCTGAAGTTGGGATGTGTCTAATAACTGTTGGCGTCTGAATATTGCTTTTCACTAGGTGGCAGTTTTGATGTTATTGTCATTGCACGTGCATGAAGTCTGCTTTTGCTGTTTTATTGCTGTCATTTCTCTCATTTACACCCTCTGGGAAGATCAAGCAAGGACCAGTAGCAAAACTTGCAGGATGGGTGTCAGTGGTTTGAACTATAATCCAGGAGTAATATTGGAACATTCTTCAAACCTGCAGTATTGATGGCAGAAAAATGATATTATGAAGAAAAAACTAAGTGATGAGAAAACATGGTGTGACAGTTTAATTTACAACTTTCTTTTCCTTCAAGGTTCATAAAATAATGGTAGATTGACTTTGTATATTTGATGAAGTAGCTCAGCTGTGTATTTAAAAATCCTGATCCTGATGTAAAAAAATTTCATGATTATTACAACAGTAATGACTACAGTTTCCCTTTGCTGAATATGTACTGTGCCAGGCACTGAGTTAAGTGTTTATCTCATTTAATTCTCAGGACTGATATTCATTATACAAAATAGAAATAAATGGAGGTTTAGGTGTGTTAGATCCAGAATTTGAACCCTAGTTCATTAGACCTCAGATCTAGTGTTTTTGTGTGTTACAATACATATATTAATATTAATGTTCCTGTGTAGGTTAGCCTTATTGTATATTTCTAGCCAGTTTTCTTGTTCTGCCACCTATGTTCCAGCAAACTGAGCTGTAATATTTCCCTGTCCTGGTAGATAAAGTCTCTGATTTTATGTCTTTCCAGGAATAGCATTTATGCCTAAGATACAGCTACTTCATGCCTTTTGTCTTCCTCCATTCCCTTCCCCAACGGCCATCCCCTGAATTTCTTTAACATCCTGTTCACCCTGAGGGTATCTGTCGTTCTCCATGGTGTATTGCAGAGAGGGATGGGCACTTTTAGTTGATTAACTTGTAATTCTTTACAGTTAAGGTCTGGGCCTGATTTATCTTTTAGCCACTTAGCATCTAGTTTAGTGGCTTGCCCTTTTTAGGTATGCTTAGTAAACATGTGTTGGATAAGTAAGAGTATAAATCTGAGGTTAAGTGTAGCATGTTATTTGTGCCTTAGTTGACCCAGAAAGCATTGTAGAAAGGGAGCATAGAGGACCAGGTTTAACTACCCCACAATCTGTAACCTCTAAAGACTTAAGTTACTGAATGTAACCTTTTTGAAATTTTCTCTATTACTTTGATAAGTTTAACAATAGTATTAAAGAGTTTTGTGGATGACTGTGAACACAATCAGCTGATTGAATTGAGTATGGGTGTTCTCATTGTTTCCAAATTCATTTTATTTAGTGAAAGGTGAAGGGAGTGTGAAAAATGGAACTAACTTTAATGAGAGATATAAAATTAAACCTTTTGGGTACCAGAAAACCTAATCATACTCTAATTTTCAAAGGTATTGCAAGTTCACTTGGGGCTCATGTTGCATATGCTAGCATATGCAAATCAAAAATTGTTATTTTAGTTTATTTTTATATACATAATGAAAAAATTATTTCATAACGGAGGACTTTTGTGAGGATAGAGAATAAATCTATTGCTGTATCGCAAGCACTCTGATACTTTCATTTCAGTTTATGAGCCAATATGTTACTTTTAAATACATATTTTACAGAAAAGATGACAAGAGAAAATTGCTGTTACATGGATATCATAAACAGTTTCACCCACAGTATAACAATTTTCACTTAGAAATATAAATGCTAAGTATTAAGAAAGTGAATATGTGAAATAGAGTTGGGCATATTCTTAGAGTGTTAAATGGAGAGTGCAGAATACCAAGCAGTGCTGTGTTAAACCTCAGTCATGGCCAGAAGTTGGGGAGACTATATATATGCAGAGAAAAAAAATTTAAGGAAGTAAGTATACCAAATGTTAATGCAGTGATGTGGGTAAGTATATTTTATAATTAGAACATTTGTATCTAGAAAAAAATGTTTTAAAAGTAGTACATTATTCCATCATTTCTTAGATAATTATGTTCTTGTGATAAATGTGGCAAAAATGTCCTAATGATAATTTAAAAGGCTTTGGATTAAGTCTGCTATAATAAATGTAAATTTTATACAATAGTAGAAACACTTAGACAGTCCTTTCATACCTCAAGAGTGACTGAGCTCAACAGAGAGAAGAGTGAGTTAAAGTAGATTAAGAAGCTAAAGAAGCATGGGAATTTGCTGTGTGACTCAGGGAACTCAAACAGATGCTCTGTGACAATCTAGAAGGGTGGGATGGGGAGGGAGATGGGAGGGAGATTCCGGAGAGAGGGGACATGGGTGTACCTATGGCTGAGTCTTGTTGATGTTTGACAGAAAACTACAAAATTCTGTAAAGCAATTATCCTTCAATTAAAAAATGAAGTGGCAAAAAAGAAAAGTTGAAAGAAAATTACCAGGCCCTACACTAATGTATTTGCACGTGTGTATTAAAATGCAGTTACGTGAAAGCAAAAAAAAAAAAGTTGATGAGCTATATTAAGTGGTATAAAAAAGTCAGTTTGAAAATGAACACATTGGATTATCCTTGGTTGAAATTGTGTGGTCTTATTTTTTGATAACATGTAATGATTTGAATGTTTTGGAGAAGTCTAGGAGATATGGAAGGTATTAATAGTAGATCCTGAAGGGGAGAGCATTTCTTTGCAGGAGGCTTAGTGGGCAGTGTGTGCAGTCCTTAGGAACATAGGTTTCTGGAGCTGGGCTGCTAGGGTTCAGTTCCTGACTTTGTTTCTTCCTATCTTTGTAAATAAACATTAATTTATATAAGTTACATCTAATTTCCTTTCACCTATTCTCTTATCTGTTAAATGAAAATTATGGAATTTACCTTGTATGACTGTTTTGAGGTTTGAATGATTTTCAATTTATAGGTGCTCGGTGGTGGTTGGCATAGTGAAGTTTCAATAAATGTTAGTGGTATTATTCTTCTTATCAGAGGAATATTATTATCTGCTTTAGCAGTTGCTTTTGTAGAAAGGAAACTATTCACATTCTTAAAATAGCTGTATTCTTTCAAGAAAGTTATATGTCTAAAAGTCTACCTCTGTGGGTAACTTTTTAAGATCACGCATGCACTTTTGTCTTTTCATCAGTAGCAGCACAGCCCACAGTCTACACTTCCTATAGAGGGTTTTTAGCATGACACAGTAACAGAGGTTCATAATAATAACTAAGTCATTAAGAAAAGCTTCTGCTATATTTAGGTCTTCATGAGCCAGTGATATTTGGTTCAGGAATGCACTCATTCAAAATGAAATCACTTTAAATGCAAACCAGTATTTTATAGTGGATTGTGAATAAAAGGTCTTATTGGGACTTTATCTTAAAAAAACTAAAAATTTGGAAAATCATTAGGTTATAATTGTAAACATGCATTAATCTTATAATAAAGACTGAATTGAATGTAGACCTAATTTTTCTTATAAAATAATTTAGTTGCATAATATGACATCCTACATGCTTGACATTTGTGATACTAATATTAAGAGCATTTTTATTGTTGTGAAAATACTCATAAAAATATGTATCAATTTCCCCAGGGACTTCTGTTAATCTTTTGATAGTGAAGTTATTGTTTCTGAACAGAGAATAGATTTCCTTACTGATCACTATAAAAGTGGTGGACTTCCCAGGCTCACTGTTCATCATCAGTGCAAACCACTGGAGTACGAATAAAGTTGCTATGGACATGTACTTGCCTTTAGGTTGACATAGCACTTGTTTCAGTTGGATACCTACCTAGGAATGGAATTGCTGGATCATAGGGATCCATGTTTAGCATTAGTAGATGTTGTCAGTCTCCCAAAGTGGTTGGGCTAATTTATGTTTCTGTTGGGCTAACAGAATATGTAAGAGTTGTTTTGATTATCATGAACATCTGCTTTTTTTTTTTTTTTAATTCTAGCCATTCTGGTGGATGTAGAGTGATACTTCACTGTTTTTTTTTAATTTTTTAAAAAATTTCTTTGATAACTAATGCTGTTGAACCCATTTTATCATCTAATGGCAGTTTTGATACCTTTTGTGAAAGTTCCTGATCACGCCTTTTATTTACTAGTGAATTTTTATGATCAGTTTTGCTCCTTTTTTAACTTTGTAAGTTGAAACTTATAAAACAAATACTTGGATTACTTGTGGCACACACCAGCTATACAGTTTGGAAAGTTACAAAACATTTTTAAAAAGAATTCTGTTAAATGTTTAAAGTTTTTAATCATTCCACATTTAAAGAGGTGAGTGCAAAGTTTGTCCTTTCCCCTTTCCCAATAGTAGAAATTCATGTGTGAATAGCATATTTCAGTTTATAAAACATTTATTACATGTGTGTTTAATTGTGTTTTTAGTACTTTAGACACACATTATTTTATTACTTCAATATTTTAATGACTTAGGAACCATCATCCCTATTTTATAGAAAAATCAATGGAGTTAGAGTGATACCTCATCATGGTCATATATCTAGTAAAGGATAGAATCTGATTCTCTTCTATTTTCATTATGATACTTAAAAAATTAAAATAGTGCATTTTTGTGTTATAAAATATTTATACACATAGAAAAATAGAGAAAATAATATACTGATGATTTGTCAGATTTTCTTCTAATGTAGTTTTAAAAGAAACACAGCTAAAGCTTTTCCATTCTTTCTTCAACATTCTTTCCTTCTTTCCCTGAAAGTAATCAATATTCAGTATGCATGTCATTTTCATGCATACTTTTATTCTCTCTGTGCATGTCTGTAAAGAACTATTTTTTTTTGTTTTAAATTTTATGCTGTTGCTCTTATAAAGGTATTTTATGTTTTTATGAATTGCTATTCTAAAACTCTCTACTCATTCATTTAATAAACAAGCACTGTCCTTAGGTTCAAGGTTATATAATGATGGATAAGAAAGACAAGGCTACCTGTCTACTAACATTTTTGTGAGGAAGACTTGTAGTTAATAAGTAAAATCAATATCATTGTTATGAATGCCATGAGAGAAAATTGAGCAGGATCAAGGGATAGAGAATGATGTGGGAATTGGATGTATGCTATTTTAGATAAAATAGTAAGGGACCTCCTTTTCAGGAGGTGACAACTGAGCAGCTAAATTAATTGAGAGAGAAAGCCATGTTAAAAATCTGGGAGAGGAGATTTCCATAGGAGGGAACATCAAGTGCAAAGGCCTTGAGGTAGAAATGACTTTGGAGTATTTGAGAAATGAAAAGCCTTCAGGTGTGGTTAAGTACAAAGTTAGCTAAGAGAAGGCTAAGAAATGAGATAGGAGGAGAAGCCAAAGGCTCAACTGTGTAGGCCCCATAAAGCAATGTTAAAGAATTTGGATATTGAGTGTAATGGGAAACAGCTGGATGATTTTTGAGCTGAAAGAGGACGTGGTTTGATATACTGTTTTTAGCTTTTTTTTTTTTGGCTGTGCCTTTGCAGCATGTGGGATCTTAGTTCCTTGACCAGGGATCGAATTAATACCACTACGTTGGAAGCCCGGAGTCTTAAGCACTAGATTGCCAGGGAAGTACGGTTTGATACACTTTTAAGATTACTGTTTAAGATTCCAGATTACTGGAATTCTGTGTATTAGAAAACAGTACGATAGTTCTGTAGAGAGATGGAAAGAGCTTGATGATAACATTGTGTATACATTTTTCTGTGTGTTTTTTCAATATACCACTATTTATGTAAAAAAGGTTATGATTATTTATATACCTGTATTTGTGTAAAATTTCTCTAGAAAGACATAAAAGACAAAAGAGGGATTCCCTGTGAGAAGGGGAACTGAAGATGGGAGAAAAATAAGAAGGAAGCTGACCACTCTATACTTAACATGACAGGAAAATACTTAAAAATTATAACAGAAATCGTACACGTCTTCAGTATTCAGTCAGCCAAATTTTCACAAAGTGACTCTCGCATAAAATCACTCAGAGGGAAATGAAGAGCTTTGCCAGGATGGCAGAAACCCTCAAGTTTCCTTCTGGTCAGTGCCCGCAGCCTTCCTTTTAAAGGGTAGCCACCATCCTGAGCGCTCATAGCATGAATTGGTTTCCCCTGTTTGTTTTTTGGTTTTGTACTGGCACTCTTAACTCCATTCTGTTCTATAGTAGATAACAGGTTATCAACTAGTTGTGTTTTAGCATTATGCCTCTGTTAACATATTATTGACCCCAGGGATTTTTATAGAAACTAATACCTGTAGCCAGCGATTTGTTATGTAAGTGAATATTGAAACATTCTGGTCAATAATGTTTGGGTGACAAAAGAAGTATTACTATGTCTCTGGTCTATACGTTGTTAAAAGGTTAAAACAATACAGAAGCATATGGAACAAATCATGCAGGACCCCCTTTCTATTGCTTATCTCCCATTCCATGCTTCTCCCTAGAGGTAACTGCAGTCGGTAATTTAGTGTGTAGCCTTTTAGTCCTTGTTCTGGGTTTATATACACAAATAACTTTTCCCCCTTTTTTCTTGTTAGTAAATAATATGGTTAGTATTTAATAGTAGAGATGCTAGATTAGTAGTTAACATTTATTAAGCATGCTGTAGTGGTTAACTAAGTATCAGGTTTTCAAGCTCCTCTGCTTTTGTCTCCCTCTTCTTTAACATATCATTGCTTCGTACATGCTGTCTCTCATATACATGCACTACTCTAGATTGCCAGGAGAAATATCAGTAACCTCAGATATGCAGATAACACCATCCTTATGGCATAAAGTGAAGAGGGACTAAAGAGCCTCTTGATGAAGGTGAAAGAGGAGAGTGAAAAAGCTGGCTTAAAACTCAGTATTCAAAAAACTAAGATCATGGTATCTGGTCCCATCAGTTCAGTTCAATTCAGTCACTCAGTTGTGTCCAACTCTTTGCGACCCCATGGACTGTAGCATGCCAGACTTCCCTGTTCGTCACCAACTCCCAGAGCTTGCTCAAACTCATATCCATCGAGTTGGTGAGGCCATCCAACCGTCTCATCCCCTGTCATCCCCTTCTGTCATCCCTTTCTGATCCCATCACATCATGGCAAATAGATGGGGGAACAGTGGAAACAGTGACAGACTATTTTCCTGGGCTCCCAAATCACTGTGGATGGTGGCTGCAGCCATGAAATTAAAAGACGCTTGCTCCTTGGAAGAAAAGCAATGACCAACCTAGACAGCGTATTAAAAAGCAGAGACATTTCTTTGCCTACAAAGGTCCGTATAGTCAAAGCTATGGTTTTTCCAGTAGTCATGTATGGATGTGAGAGTTGGACCATAAAGAATGCTGAGCCCTGAAGAACTGATGCTTGGTGTTGGAGAAGACTCTTGCGAGTCCCTTGGACTGCAGGGAGATCAAATCAGTCAATCCAAAGGAAACCAACCTTGAATATTCATTGGAAGAACTGATGCTGAAGCTGATCCTCCAGTACTTCGGCCATCTGATGCGAAGAGCCGACTCATTGGAAAAGACCCTGATGCTGGGAAAGATGGAAGGCAGGAGGAGAAGGGGATGGCAGAGGATGAGATGGTTGGATGGCATCACCGACTTAATGGGCATGAGTTTGAGCAAACTCCAGGAGATGGTGAAGGACAGGGAAGCCTTGCGTGCTGCAATCCATGAGATCACAAAGAGTCGGATATGACTGAGTGACTGAACAACACTCTGTCTAGCCTCTGTTATATTCTAGTATTATGGAATTAAGGTCTTAGTCAGCTGGGCCTGTCTGCTGTTTATCCTGGGAAATGCCCTATTCATACCTGCCCATGTATTTTTTTATGTTCCCCTTTCCTTTGAAATTTCCCTTCTCATCTCAGACGACCAAATCATGCCTGTACTTTCTGACCCAGATGGCTTTTATCCTGTATCCTTAATGCTGCTACAACTGAAGACTTTTATACAGTTTAACTCATAACACTGTATACTCTGTGACCTGTTCCTAAAGCGTGCTTTTGTTTTCTTGTTATATTTCCCTGGTTTAGTGTAGGCAGTTTTGTTTTCCTGGTGAAAATTATCCTATGAAGTGTTGGGAAAGACATACTGCCTAGGCTTGGGCATATCCATTCCTACGTAAGGAGTATACCTTCACTTCCCTGCACCCTTCCTCATATGGTTCCAGCACGCAGTCTGTAGAGCCACTGCCGAGCATGTGTCTCACTTCCCAGTGACAGCAAATTACTTGGTGGAATTTGAATTTAGTGAAGTGAGGTGTGCGTTTTTCTCTGCACTCTGTGTGGTCTGGCCTTGCAAGTAGGGAGGAGTCAACATAATTGAAGATTGTGCAGTTCCTAGTGACAGGTGCCAAGAGGTTATGATACACATTTCTTGGGTGTGGTGTACAGTGAATAAATGCTTGCAGCTCTTGGCCCTTTTTTGATCAGTGAAGCACTTTTTAATTAATATTTTTATTTCTAGAGGAAGAACTGTAGTTTTCCATAGCTCTTCAACCCTTTTCTCCTAAAGAGGAGTCAGTGCTCCTTTTTCTCTCCTTTTCTGGATCAGCACCTAGAACAGTGCCTAGCACTTTAATAGGCTCTTAGTAGGCAGCAGGCATATGTTGAAAGAATAAATCAATTGGCTCTTAAGATGAAACTATTTGATACTGTTTTTTTTTTTTAAGTACCATTATGACTATTCATAGTACATGGCAGGTAATGTTGTTGAATTTAACTCTATTTTATTTTGTTTACTCAGACTGTAAGTATCTGCAGTGTGGGAGACCCGGGTTTGATCCCCAGCTTGGGAAGATCCCCTGGAGATGGAAATGGCCACCCACTCCAGTATTCTTGCCTGGGAAATCCCATGGACAGAGGAGCCTGGTGGGCTGTAGTTGATGGGGTCACGAAGGGTCGGACATGACTGAGCAACTAACACTTTCACATTATGGGACTTATTTTATTTTTTGGCTCTGCTGGGTCTTTGCTGCTGCGTGGGCTCTTCTCTAGTTGTGGTGCATGGGCCTCTCACTGCGGTGGCTTCTCCTGTTGTGGAGCAGAGGCTCTAGGGCACGCAGGCTCAGTAGCCGGAACTCCCGGGCTCTACAGGTTCAATGGTTGCATCGCACAGGCTTAGTTGCTCTGTGGCATGTGGGATCTTCCCGGATCAGGGAACAAACCTGTGTCTCCTGCAGTGGCAGGCGATTCATTACCTGTTAGTCACCAGGGAAGCCCTACTGGAGTTTTAACTGAGCACATATAGTCTTTTCTGGGAAGATCACCCCAATCCAGAATAAACTTGATGCTAGAATATTCTATTATTTGTCCAAGACAGAGTTGCAGCATTATTTAGGTCTAAGAAAGGAAGCATCTTTTGTTACTGACATCCTTTTCCAAGCATTACTCCTGCTATTTCACTAATAACTAGTTGTATGGTTGACTGTAGTAACCACAGGAGATTGTACCCACTCTTATCAGTGGAATGCCACTCCATATCACTTCTTCAGGGTATACAATGGTGTTCTGCCTGGAGCAGGTTCATTAGCTTAACATACTTAAAATATCGGAGAAGGCAATGGGAATTATGAAATGATAAACTATTTTGGGGGGGATTAAACCTTGGGTTTATTCTTTGTAAATCTAACTTTCTTCATTTTAAACGTAGATACTTCCCAATTTTCTGCCAGTTGTAATGATTTATTTGAGTATGTCTTATGACAACTTCTAATACAATTTGCATCTAATAATGTGACTTGAATAGTACTGTGACTTTTGTGCAAACCTTACAAGTCTGTGAAACATTTTAAAGAAAGTAATGATGCTAGGGAAGCACTAGGTTTCTCTTAAGACCTTTGTTCAAATCAGGATACTATTACGTTCAAAACTGACACAGCATATAACATGGATTTCAGTGAAGAAAACTACTTCAGAAACTTGGCTTCTGACAGAAGGAAATAAAGGTCTAGGGGCTGTTTTTTGTGGGGTGATAATGTGTAGAAAGTAGAGCACCCTACTTTGCTTGTGGTTATCATTTGACATTGCCAATGAGATTCATATTATGAAGAAGGAAGTGAGTGGTCACAGGACTTAAGAGAAAATTTTTCTATCTAGACTTAGGTTTTTTGTTTTATTTGGTAAGGCTTTTCTGCTCTTATTGAAAGTAACATACTTTTCAAATTATATTGATTTAAATGTATGTAAATTTTGTTTATTTAAACTAGGGATCTTATCCTTTTTACCTTTTCTCTTTCAGGGCTTGAACCAATGAAAGAAGCTTCTGGCACTTATGAAGATAAATGTTACTCCTTCCTTTTAAATTGCAGCTTTTGCTTAGGGCCTGTATATGACTTTCCACCTGTCATCTGTATGTTCAGTAGACACTGACTTTGAGTTGCAGAAAGGTTTCTGAAGATTTAAATCAAATGACGTCAATGGCCAGCTTGTTTTCTTTTACTAGTCCAGCAGTAAAACGATTGTTGGGCTGGAAGCAAGGTGATGAAGAGGAGAAATGGGCAGAAAAGGCAGTTGATGCTTTGGTGAAAAAACTAAAAAAGAAAAAAGGTGCCATGGAGGAACTGGAGAAAGCCTTGAGCAGTCCAGGACAGCCCAGCAAATGTGTCACTATCCCCAGATCTTTAGATGGACGCCTGCAGGTTTCTCACAGAAAAGGCTTACCCCACGTTATATACTGTCGTGTTTGGCGCTGGCCTGATCTGCAGAGTCATCATGAGCTAAAGCCATTGGATATTTGTGAATTTCCTTTTGGATCTAAGCAAAAAGAAGTTTGTATCAACCCATACCACTATAAGAGAGTGGAGAGTCCAGGTAGGTTTTAATTCCCCTGGGAAGAATTATAAAAACTTCTGCCTCCTGATTTGCATTTGACTGAATTTAGTAATTAATAGATTACTTTAGTTTTATGCTTCCTTCTTAAAGTTTTTAATCTTGGGAGGAATACTGGACCAACCTCAAATAAAAGTTAAGAAAGAATTCCTGTCCTGACCTCAGCCACGTGACCCCACCTCCAACGTACCTTGTTCAGTTAGGAATCTCCATCTGTATTACCTCTACATTACCGTTCTTCCTGTTCTTTGTTGATACCCACTCTTGTTAGTCTTTCTTTTCTACCTTTTGACTTGTCAAATTCACTAATGACTGTGTTCTTACAAACAGAGGGATCAATCATTCTGGGTCCTCATCTTATTTGCCCTGTCAGCATTGTTTGGTACAGTTGCTCTCCTTTCCTCCCACTCAAAACTTTTTCATATTGGCTTCTGAAGCACAGCACTCTTAGAATTCTCCTACCTCACTACCTGTTTTTGCTTAGTCGCTTTGTTGGTCATTTTCCTGTTTTCACAGGACTCAGTCCTTGACTTTTTCTCCATCTATATTTTTCCTGTAGGTACTCTCATGTTATCACATGTCTTAAAACCATCTATAAATTCATGCTCACATTTTGAACTCCAGAGTCAGCTTCTTCTGACTCTATCCAGTTGCCTATATAACATCTCCACCCGAATGTCTAATAAACATACCAGATTTAATGTCAAAATAGGACTTCGGATTTGTTTTTCCCACTAAATCATTTTTTCCTCCAGTTTTCCCTGTTGAAGTCAACGGCAGTATCATTCACATAATTGCTCCCTAGAAGTCATCTTTTATTTCTCTCTGAAATTCTGTGCTTAAGCTATGAGGAAATGCTGTTTGCTATACCTTCAAAATGTACTTTGATCATATCATCTCTCACCATCTCTAACACCACTACTCTAGTACAGACCATCATCATCTTTTACCTTTAAGTAGTCTCCTAATTGGTCTCTGCCACTTCTCTGTCCCCCAGCCCATTCTGTTTCCTGTTATAGCAGCCAGAGTGAGTGTTAGGAAGTATATATCAAATCATGTCAGTCCCTGCCCAGACACTTAAAGGCTTTCTGTCACACTTAGAACAGATTTCTACAAGGGTCTACATGACCTATCCTCAAGCTTCCTCTGTTCCCTGGACTTGTCATACATGCTCTTTCCTCTACTTAGAGTACTCTCCCTCAAGCATCTTTTCATGTCACATTTTCTTATTTCATTCTGTCCTTGCTTAAATGCCTCATCACTGCTTGACTGTTAGGTATTCATTTTGTTTATTGACTGATGTGAAAAGGACCTTCCTCTGTCTCATTCTGTACTGCATTCCCAGTGCCTAGAATAGTTTTATTACCTGGAACTTAGGAGTGAGTGCTCAGTAAGTATTTTTTTGTATTGAATGAATTATATAAGCTGAGATACTAGTTGGGTACATTACTTACCTATTGCTACATAACAAAGTACCATAAGCTAAGGGGCTAACACACATTAATTATCTCACAGTTTCTGTCAAGTCAGGAGTCAGGCATGGCTTTACTTGGATCCTTTGCAAGGCTGTAAACTAGGTATTGGTCAGTCTTGGGTCTCCATTGGAGGCTCAACTGAGAAAGGTTCTGCTTCCAAGCTCATGTGATTATTATCAGGATTCAGTTCCTTGCAAGCTTTTGGATTCTGGCTGGTTGTTGACTCCTTCATTTGCTTACCATGTGACCATCTCAGTAGGTAGCTCACATTCGTGGCTGCTTATTTCTTCAAAGCCAGTAAGAAAGGGTTTTCTTGCTAGAAGAGGCATTGTGTTCTGGTGGAATGTTAGTATATATATTCTGTTACTTTTGCCATATTCTGTTGCTCAGGAGCAAGTCACAGATAATATACTCAGATGGAAGGGATTACACAGGGTAAATAGAGGCAGGAATCATGGTAGCCACCTTAGTCTGCTGGCCACACTAGATTTCACATGAAGATAGTATATGCCGATATGGTTTAAAAAAAAAACAAAAAACTGTAGCAATAACATTAGATGTGGAGACTAGCAAAAAAAAATAAAACAAAATAGGAGTAATGGTGCTGTCAGGGAAAGTTTATTTTAAGGGCTTTAGAGCTGCCAGTTGGTATTTGAGGTGATTCTCAATTTCTTATTGAATCCAAGGAGAGCTGTAGCCAGAGGAATTGATGAGGAAAGGCAAGTATGAGGATTTAAAAGAGAAGTATAGTCTGAAAATCCCAGGCTTGATATTTGCTGGAAGTTGTTGGCAAGAAAGGGACTTCAGTATATTCCCTCATAACCAGGGTATGTCTGATAGTCAATAGAAATGTCTTATTTTTGTTATCTGTTTTCCTCAGCTGTGATTCATTCTGTAGAAAAGATTGGGGCTTAGGCCTGGTATGCTTAAGCAAGTTAAACAGCTGTAACATGGGATGGATCACTTCATAATACCAGTATTAATAAAGTCATAGTAATTAACATCATTGAGCACTTAAGGACTAGATACCCTTCATGAATCACTGCCTTGTCATGGCTCAGGGGCTTGCATAACTCAATGAAGCTATGAACCGTGCTGTGCGAGGCCACCCGAAACAGATTATAGTGAAGAGTTCTGACAAAACGTGGTCCACTGGAGGAGGAAATGGCAGCCCACTCCAGTATTCTTGCTGTGAGAACTCCATGAACAGTATGAAAATGCAAAAAGATATGACACAGAAAGATGAGCCCCCTTCATCAGAAGGTGTCCAGTATGCTTCTAAGAAAGTGTTAGTGTTAGTTGCTCAGTTGTGTCCAACTCCTTGCGACTCCATGGATGATAGCCCTTCAGGCCCCTCCATCCATGGAATTCTCCAGGCAAGGATACTGGAGTGGGTAGCCATTCCCTTCTGCAGGGGATCTTCCCAACCCAAGGATCAAACCTGGGTCTCCTGAATTGCAGGCAGATTCTTTACCATCTAAGCCACCAGGGAAGCAAAAATGCTGCTGAGAAGGTAGTGGTAGTGATTTAGTCGCTAAATTGTATCCAACTCTTGCAGTCCCTTGGACTTTAGCCTGCCAGGCTCCTCTGTCCATGGGATTTCCCAGGCAAGAATATTGGAATAGGTTGCCATTTCCTTCTCCAGGGGATCTTCCTGACCCAGAGGTCAAACCCATTTCTTCTGCATGGCAGGCGGATTCTTTACCACTGAGCTACTAGAGTCACAGAGGGCAATTATTAATAGCTACAGAAAGAAGGAAACAGCTGGGCCAAAGCAGAAATAATGCTCAGTTGTGGATGTATCTGGTGGTGAAAGTAAAGTCTGATGCTGCAAAGAACAGTATTCCATGGGAACCTGGACTGTTAGGTCCATGAATCAAGGTAAATCGGACATGGTCAAGCAGGAGATGGCAAGAGTTAACATTGACATCTTAGGAATCAGTGAACTAAAATGGACAGGAATGGGAAAATTTAATTCAGATGACCATACATCTACTACTGTGGGCAAGAATCCCTTAGAAGAAATGGAATAGCCTTCACAGTCCTCAAGTCTGATATACAGTACTTGGGTGCAACCTCAAAAATGATAGAATGATCTTGATTCGTTTCCAAGGCAAACCGTTCAGCATCACAGTAATCCAAGTCTGTGCCCCAACCACTGATGCTGAAGAAGCTGAAGTTGACTGGTGCTATGAAGACCTACAGCATCTTCTAGAACTAACCAAAAAAGATGTCCTTTTCATCACAGGGGATTAGAATGCAAAAGTAGGAAGTCAAGAGATTCCTGAAATAACAGGCGAGTTTGGCCTTAGAGTACAAAATGAAGCAGGGCAAAGGCTAACAGTTTTGTCAACAGAACATGCTGGTCATAGCAAACACCCTTTTCCAGCAATCCAAGAGACGACTCTACACATGTACATCACCAAATGGTCAATACTGAAATCAGATTGATTATATTCTTTGTAGTTGAAGATGAAGAAACTCTATACAGTCAGCTAAAATAAGGCCTGGAACTGATTGTGGCTCAGATCATGAACTTCTTATTGAAAAATGTAGGCTTAAATTGAAGAAAATAGAGAAAACCACTAGGCTATTCAGGTATGACCTAGATCAGATCCCTCATGATTATTCAGTGAAAGTGATGAATAGATGTAAGGGATTAGATCTGATAGACAGAATGCCTGCAGAACTATGGATGGAAGTTTGTAACATTGTATAGGAGGCAGTGACCAAAACCATTTCAAAGAAAAAATGCAAAAGGCAAAGTGGTTTTCTGAGGAAGCTTTACAAATAACTGAGTAAAGAAGAAAAGCGAAAGGGAAGGGAGAAAGGGAAAGATATACCCAACTGAATGCAGAGTTCCAGAGAATAGCAAGGAGATAGAAGGCCTTCTTAAATGAACAATGCCAAGAAATAGAGGAAGACAGTAGAATGGGAAAGACTAGAGATCTCTTCAAGAAAATTGGAGCTATCAAGGGAACATTTTGTGCAAGGATGTGCATGATAAAGGAAAGAAACAGGAAGGACCTAACAGAAGCAGAAGCGATTAAGAAGAGGTGGTAAAAATACACGAAGAACTATACAAAAAAGGCCTTAATGACCCGGATAACCACAATGGAAGATCATTCACCTGGAGCCAGACATCCTGGAGTGTGAAGCTGAGTGGGCATTGGGAACCATGAACTATGAACAAAACTATTGGAGGTGATGGAGTTCCAGCTGAACGGTTTAAAATCCTGAAAGATGATGCTGGTGAAGTGCTGCACTCAGTGTGTCAGCGCATTTGGAACACTCAGCAGTGGGACAAGACTGGAAAAGGTCAGTTTTCATTCCAGTCCCAAAGACACTGCCAAAGAATGTTCCAACTACTAGACTATTTTCACATGTTAGTAAGGTTATGCTCAAAATCCATCAAGTTAGGCTTCAGTAGTATGTGAACAGAGAACTTCAGATGTACAAGCTGGGTTTCAAAGAGGCAGAGGAACCAGAGAGCAAATTGCCAACATTTGTTGAATCATGGAGAGAGCAAGGGAATTCCAGAAAAACATTTACTTCGGCTTTATTGACTATGCTAAAGCCCTTGACTGTGTGGACCACAATAAACTTGAAAATTTTAAAGAGATGGGAGTACCAGAACACCTTACCTGTCTCCTTAAAAACCTATATGCAGGTCAAGAACAGTTAGAACCAGACATGCAACAATGAACTGGTTCCAAATTGGGAAAGGAGTATGACAAGGCTGTATATTATCACCCTGATTATTTAACTTCTCTGCAGAGTACATCATGCGAAATGCCGGCTGGATGAATCACTAGCTAGAATCAAGATTGCTGGGAGAAATATCAACACTTCAGATATGCAGATACTATCATTCTAATGGCAGAAAGCAAAGAGGAACTAACGAGCCTGTTGATGAGGGTGAAAGAAGAGAGTAAAAAACTGGCTTAAAACTCACCATTAAAAAGAAACTAAGATCATGGCATCTGGTCCCATCACATCATGGCCAGTAGAAGGAGAAAAAATGGAAACAGTGACAAATTTTATTTTCTTGGGTTCCATAATCACCACAAATGATGACTCTAGCCATGAAATTAAAAGATGCTTGCTCCTTGGGAGGAAAGCTATGACCAACCTAGACAGCATATTAAAAAGCAGAGACATCACTTTGCCTACAAAGGTCCATATAGTCAAAACTATGGTTTTTTTAGTAGTCGTGTATGGATGTGAGAGTTGGACCATAAAGAAGGCTGAATGCCAAAGAATTGATGTTTTGAAACTGTGGTGCTGGAGAAGACCCTTGAGAGTCCCTTGGACTGCAAGGAGATCAAACCAGTCAATCCTAAAGGAAATGAACCCTGAATATTCATTGAAAGGACTGAAGCTGAAGCTCCAATACTTTGGCTCCTTGCTGCGAAGAGCTGACTCATTTGAAAAGACCCTGATGCTGGGAAAGATTGAAGGCAGAAGGAGAAGAGGGTAGCAGAAGATGAGATGGTTAGATAGCGTCACCAGCTCCATGGACTTGAATTTGAGCAAACTCCGGGAGATAGTGGAGAGCAGAGGAGCCTGGCATACTGAGTGAGGTCCATAGTGTCGCAAAACTTCAGAGATGACTTAGCGACTGAACAATGACAAGGACTAGACACTTTCGTAATCCTATGAGGTTATTCCTTCATGGGGTTTGAAATGGTATAAACATTTTATGATACTCTTAAGTTTACCAGTAAGTTACAGATAGGGAAGCCAAAAATTAATAGAAAAGTAGCTTATAAAAGGGGCTTCCCTGAAGGCTCGGTGGTAAAGAATCTACTTGCCAATTCAGGAAACATAGATTCAATCCCTGGGTTGGGAAGAACCCCTGGGGAGGGAAATGGCAACCCACGTAAGTATTTTTGCCTAGGAAATTCCATGAACAGAGGAGCCTGACAGGCTATATAGTCCATGGGGTCGCAGAAAGAGTCAGACACAATGTAGGGACTGAAAAACAACAACTTATAAAAGATCACGTAGTTAATATGTAGTGGAGCCAGCAAGTATTGCAGAGTTGGAAAAAAAAGAGTAAAAAACAGTTGGAAAGTGATAAAAGCAAAATAGAGAGCCTCAGCCTAGGTGATTCAGTATTTAATAGTGTTGTCCAATGGTTAAGATTACTTTCTTGAACCAGATTCTCTGGATTTGGATACTGACTTCACCAGTACTATCAAAATGACCATAGAGAAATTAATTAACCTGTCTGTGACTTTGTTTCCTTATCTGTAAAATGGGAATAATAATACTTACCTCAGGTTAGTTATGAGAATTAGATGAGTTAATGTATGAAAAGTGCTTAGATAAAACATTAACTGGCTCAGAATAAGTTTCATATTAAATATTCTTATAAAATAATAATTCTTAAAGCATTGGAGATAATGTGAAAGAGAAATTATGAAAGAAATACTATTAGAACAATTCCCAGAACTGAAAATTGAATGGGCCCAATGACTGAGTAACCAGAAAAGGAGACAGAAAAAAGATCCATATGTGAAATTTTAGCATATCATGGATAAGAAGATTTTGAGAGCTCCCAGAGTAAAAAAGAGAGGGCACATAGAAAAGACTGGAAATGAGAATACTGGATTTTTCGGTACAATTTTGGATTCTAGAAAAAAATAAAGCAGTACCCTGTACATTCAGAGAGAAAAAGGTTATTCTGGAATTTGTCTGTAGATAAACATAAGACAGGTTACTTTCATATAAGCAAGGATTCAAAATTTATCTTCCTTACATCCTTCCTTAGTAAACTAATAGAGAATGAGGTCCAGGAAATGGGATCCAACTGGAGAGAAAAGAAGAGGAAGTCTAAAGACCTTGACTTTGTAGGGAACTTAAATAGCAAACGATGGAGGATTCAGGGGAGAAAATTGAATCAATAGATTCTTTATTTGTGGCACCTGGAAAATAGTATTGGTAGGAATTTATTAGATCTGTTGGACTTCGGGAAATTAGTGGTACAAACATGAGATTAAGCAAATGAAGGACCAAGGCAATAATTAAAAAAAAATTGTTCAAGAAAAAATATAATACAAATTTGGCTCAGCAATGAATTGTATTTATGTAATTTATATAATATATAAACTATCATAAACACAGGATATTGAGTTAACCAAATTTTTATGTGACTTTATTAGGAAGAGAATGGGGAATAGAATGATTTAAGAAATCTACTTCATTTGCCATAAAAGTAAGTCTACAGATAATGTCTTGACAAAACAGTAACAGCAGTATAAGCATTATTATTTAGTAGGGCACAAAGTGAATTTTAGAGGAAATGGATAAGTTTAAATTTGTTGTTTCTGGAAGCAGTTTGGGAGCAGGCTTAGAAATTGTTCTTTTTGTTTATAATCTCTTGTAGCATCTATCTTTTTAAACTATCAGTGTATTATTAATTTTGAATGAAAATAATTTCCTAAAAAAAGTATGTGTATAGGTAATATACAAGTTAAAGAGAAATTAGTGATTTTAGTTCTGTCTCAAAAAATCCTTACTGGATTGAATTCCTAAGTAGTTATTTCACTAAGTCTTTCAGATTGCTAGAGAGCTGAACATAGACATTCTCAGTGTCGCATGTCCTTCTGTCCCGTGGCAGCTGCCCATCATTTTGTAAGGAAAACAGCAGTTAGTAATACATAGGAAAAAGCAGTCCTAATCAGATATTAACTGCATAGTCACAATACTAATTCAGTAAAATGAAAAGAGATAAAAAAACAATGCAAATTACAGAGCTTCTGATCGCTGAGGTTCATCCCTACTTCAGAAGCGGAGATACAACCTAGTTCATTTTAAAACAGTTTAATTTTGTCACTGCTGACTTGGGAAGATCCCTTGGAGAAGGGAAAGGCTACCCACTCCAGTATTCTGGCTTGGAGAATTCCATGGACTGTATAGGGTCTCAAAGAGTCAGACATGACTGAGCGACTTTCACTAAACAGGTTTAGTGAAACTAAATGTTTCATTAAACATTTCACTAAGTGTTTCACTCTTTCACTCTGCTTAGATGTTAGAGTCAAAGGGAAATTTTTGAAAGTGAAATTACACTGACAAATACAACAAAATTATGAAAGAGATGAGTTAGTACCTTAAGTTTAGAGAAATCAGATTTTTCAATTTCCTCTTGGGAAAGGTGATCAGATGTTATTGATCACTTGAGTTTTTAGAAAAATTGAATGTTTGAATAAAGTGGATCTGTTAAAAAATGTGTTCTTTAAAATTGTTTAGTGAAAGTTGCTCAGTTGTGTCCGACTCTTGGTGACCCATGGACTATACAGTCCATGGAATTCTCCAGGCCCGAATACTGGAGTGGGTAGCCTTTCCCTTCTCCAGGGGATCTTCCCAGCCCAGGAATTGAACCCACGTCTCCTGCATTGCAGGTGGATTCTTTACCAGCTGAGCCACAAGGGAAGCCCTGTTTAAAACTGTTTATGCTTGTGTATATTTTTGTTACGGATGTGTTTAAAAAAATAATTTTGAGTGGAAGACCTCTATCTAGGAATTGTTACTGTTTTCAGTTGGGTAAACTTTACTGAAGAACATAAAATATGGGCTTCCCTTGTGGCTCAGCTAGTAAAGGCTCTGCCTGCAATGCGGGAGACCTGGGTTCAATCCCTGGGCTGGGAAGATCCCCTGGAGAAGGGAAAGGTTACCCACTCCAGTATTCTGGCCTAGAGAATTCCATGGACCCCCATGGGGTTGCAAAGAATTGGACACACTGAGTGACTTTCACTTCACTTTACATACTATTTGGACCTTGCTAGTGGCTTCCCTTGGAGAAGGCAGTGGCACCCCACTCCAGTAATCTTGCCTGGAAAATCCCATGGACGGAGGAGCCTGGTAGGCTGCAGTCCATGGGGTGGCTAAGAATCAGAGACGACTGAGCGACTTCCCTTTTACTTTTCACTTTCATGCATTGGAGAAGGAAATGGCAACCCACTCCAGTGTTCTTGCTTGAAGAATCCCAAGGACAGGGGAGCCTGGTGGGCTGCCGTCTATGGGGTTGCACAGAGTCAGACACGACTGAAGTGACTTAGCAGCAGCAGCAGTGGCTTCCCTGGTGGCTCAGATGGTAAAGAGAAAGAAAGAAGAAATGTTCAAAATTGGAAACATGGAGGCTTTTAGGACCTATGCATAGCTGCTTTCAACTTTATTCTCTAGTCTTACCTCCCAGTTTAGTGCTTAGCCCTCTGACTGTCCTTTGTTCTATCTTTCCAGCTCCTCTTCTACACTCTTGACACGCTCCACCCCTAGCACTTCCATGTGAAATGCTTCCCGTTCTTTAAGGTCCAATCAGATGTTGTCTTTTCCACAGTATTTTGTTTGCCTCCTTGCTCGCTGGGAATACTTACCTCTGTTGAACTCTCAGTGCATTAAATTCTCTGTATTGTGGTTGTTTTCATCTATTTTTTAATTAAAAATTTTAAAGTTATATTAGCCCACTATTTTATTTCAGATTCATATGAACACCTTATGAAAATTACAGTCTTGGATGGTAAAGAGCAAACATGCAGAGAAGTAGGACTGTCATGGAAACGGCTATCTGGACTGCAAACTAAGGAATGATGCTTTGGCCCACATGGTTCAGGATGTGTTCCCTGTTTCATATAGATAAAGCAAGACCAACAGCAGTAACATCTAAGGAGATGATGACATACTTACCTTTTTTTTTTTTTTTTTGGTATCATTGACATTATATTAAGTTTCAGGTGTACAACATGGTGATTCATAGTTTTTAAAGGGTTAGGGTTATATACCAATTATAGTTTTTGTAAAACATTGGCTTTATTCCCTTTGCTGTAATTATGGTTGCTCTTAAATATGCTTACCACGATTATCTTCTCTGCTTGGGTATCTGTCGTCTAGAGTATATTATATAGGCTGAATGCTTAGAGAATTTTCGCTTTAATTATTATGTAAATACAGATTCAGGGTTCTAACAAAGCAGCCCTTCCTAAAAGTAAATTGTTTTAATAGGTTTACCATCTTCCCTCAATCCTTTCTTATCTGTCCCTTCATGTGTATGAGTTGTTTTAGTCATTGCTCACAGACGACTTTTGATTTTTGTCTTTCAGTCTTACCTCCAGTATTAGTGCCTCGTCATAATGAATTCAATCCACAACACAGCCTTCTGGTTCAGTTTAGAAACTTAAGCCACAATGAACCGCACATGCCACAAAATGCAACGTTTCCTGATTCTTTCCATCAGCCCAACAACACTCCTTTTCCCTTATCTCCAAATAGTCCCTACCCGCCTTCCCCTGCTAGCAGCACATATCCCAACTCCCCAGCAAGTTCTGGACCAGGAAGTCCATTTCAGCTCCCAGGTAAGAATTTATTTTATTGACACAAAAAATAACTCCTAAGAATTAGCATTTGTTCTAATACTGCTGATCCTCTGGGTCAGCTGTTAATATGTCAAGAACTAACTATTTTTGACTATTCTTTGGTAATTGTTTGATTTCCAGAAGAGTTTTGAATTTTATTTTGCCAAGTGCTGTATGTTTAAAAATGCAAGTAGATACATTTTTCACAAAATATAATAGTCCTAAAATGTGTATGGAACCACAAAAGATACAGAATAGCCGAAGCAGTTTTCCGAAAGAGGGACAAAGCTGAAGGCAAAGCTGAAGGCATCATACTCCCTGATTTCAAACTGTATTACCAAGCTGTAATAATAAAAATAATATAATATTGGCATACAAACAAACACATAGATCGTGCAACAGAATAGAGTGTCAAGAAATCAACTCATGCAAAAATTGTCAATTAATTTACAACAGAGGAGCCGCAAATGTACATGGGGGAAGGACAGTGTCTTCCATAAATACGTTGGTGAAACTGGACAGACACATGCAAAAGGATGAAATTGGACCATTGTCTTACACCACACCCAAAAATTAACTCAAAATAGATAGAGTTTAATGTAAGACCTCAAATCATAAAACTCCTAGAAGAAAACATATATACTAAGCTCGTTAACTAGGTCTTGCTGATGATTTTTTTAAATCTGACACTAAAAGCAAAAGCAACAAAAGCAAAAATAAACAAGTGAAACTATATCAGACTAAAGCATTTCTGCACAGCAGGGGAAACCATCAATAAAATAAAAGGGCAGCCTACTGAATGGAAGAAAATTTTTGCAAATGATGTATCCAATAAGGGGCTGATATCCAACATTTGTAGGAAGAACTCATACGACACAGTGGCAAAAAAAAAAAAGTCTATTAAGATCTGAATACATATTTATCCAAAGAAGACATTCTTTTGGCCAATAGATAGATGGAAAGATGCTCTAGACATCACTAATTGTCAGGGAAATGCAGGTCAGAACCACAGTGAGATATTACCTTACCCTTATTACAATGACTGTTTATCAGAAAGGTGGACATAACAAGTGTTGGTGAGGATTTGGAGGAAAGGGAATTCTTGTGCACTGTTGGAATGAAAATTAGTGTGGCCAGTTTTGAAAACAGTAGAATTTCCTCAAAAAATAAAAAATAGAACTGCCATATGCTTCTTTAATTCTACTTTTGGATATTTATCCAAAGAAAACAAAAGCACTGACTCAGGAAGGTATCACCCCTCTCATGTTTATTGTGACTTTATTTATAGTCGCCATGATTTGGAAGCAACCTAAGTGTTAATTTATGGATAAAGAATATATGATAAATACACACACAAATATTATCCAGCCATAAAAAAGAATGAGATCTTGCCATCTGTGACAACATGGATGAATCTTGACAGCTTTATGCTAAGTGAAATAAGACTGAGAAAGACAAATACTGTTATGATCTCCCTTATATGTGGACTTAAAAAAAACAACTAGGCTCATAGATACAGAGGACAGCCACCTCTGGTTGCCAGAGGTGGTGAAAAAGCAGTTGAGGGAAGTGGGTGAACTGTTTTTATTTTTTTTAGTTTACATAAATGGAAGTGTTTAAAAAAGCAAACACAATTTGGGGGAGATTGGCGATTACCCTTTAAGAACAGTGACAATAAGGTAGATAAAATTTAAAAGTTGCACTCACTCCTCCAACCCACCTTCCCTTATCTCATTGCTTGATCGTTCTCTATGGCATGTATTACAATCCAGTGTAGTATATTTTGTCTTTACTTATAATCTGCCTCTTCCCCCTCCCAACTTGTCCATAAACTCCATGAAAAAAGGGATTTCATAGCATCTTTTGTTTATTGCTACATCTCCAGTACCTACGTCAGAGTCTAATATGCAGTAGATCCTCCAGTAAATATTTGTTAAATAAATAGATGAAATTACAGCAACACATAAATATATTTACTGCTAGCTATGTAGATATACCTATATGTTAAGTGGTTGCCAGTGCAGATTGAGAGTTTGAAGCCAAATGGTGCTAACTTGAATGATTTCATAGAGAGGAGTCCTATATACAGTAAAGGCAGAATGTAGTAAAAACTTATCAAAAACATAAAGACAGAAAATGACTCTGTCTGATGAATATGAAGGAAAGTAGATAATCGGAAACAAAGTGTCGTTAGATATCAGTTGGCCATATATTGGACCAAATGACTAAATCTATGTATGCCACTAGGCATTACAATTAAGTTCTGTCAAAGCAACAAAGGAAGTGGCTGTATCCGACTTGTTAAATATTTTCATAAAGTTTTTACTACCGAATACCATTTATCAAGTGCCTTTTATAGATGAAAGATATCACATTAAATTTAATCTTCAGAACGTCCATGTGAGATATTATTCTTATTTTACAGATGGAAGATGAAACTGGTATTAACCCCAAGAGTTTAAGTACCTTACTTAAGGTCACATAGCTAATAAGTGGGGGTTCAGGCTCAGGTTTCTCTGACTCTAGTCTGTGCTTTTTTAACTTTGCTACATTGCTTGTCAAATCATTTTATACTTTGATAGCTTAAAATGCGGAGAAGGCAGTGGCACCCTAGTCCAGGACTCTTGCCTGGAAAATCCATGGATGGAGGAGCCTGGTAGGCTGCAGTCCATGGGGTCAGTAAGAGGTGGACACGACTGAGCGACTTCACTTTCACTTTTCTCTTTCATGCATTGGAGAAGGAAATGGCAACCCACTCCAGTGTTCTTGCCTGGAGAATCCCAAGGACAATGGAGCCTGGTGGGCTGCCATCTATGGGGTTGCACAGAGTCGGACAGGACTGAAGCGACTTAGCAGCAGCAGCAGCTTAAAATGAACTCCAGTTATCTTTAATTAGATAACTGATGCACTGATTTGCCTGGAGAAGGATCATAAGCAGATTTTTAAAGTAGCTAAATTTTATTAATGGCATGCATGGTCTTGTATGGTTAAATCATTAGAAATATTGGAATGCCTCCTATTGCAGGCAGTCATATGTAAATATATACTTAGTGGTTTCTTCATTGCAATGAAATACCAATTGAAAAGGATTTAAGTTCCAGCTGTTTAACTTGCTTTTAGGTGTCTTTTCAGAAACTAATTTTCATCCTTTGTACTCCAGTCAGTGCCGATTGGTAGCTCTGTCTCAAAATACATCTTGTACAAACCTTGAGGTGAAAGACAAGTTATATATTCAGATAGATGTTCAGTATTTATAGTTACTGAGACAAAGAAGTATGGCTATAGCTTTTGTAAAGGTTTGCAGCCGGAAATGTTTTAACTGAAAAGATTTTGTAGTTCATTTTGTTTCCTTAGAGCCATAGGACATAATGCCATTGTAAGACATCGTAAAAGAATTAGATAGCTGCTGTTAGTGTTGCAAATTTTGAAAGAGCATGGTTTTATTTTCCAGTTTTAAATAACAATATAGTGTGTAATGATCTTGGCAATTTAAGAATGTCTCTTTAGATATCTGAACGAGGATAATCTATGGCCTTCAGATTGATTTACAGTAGTTGCAGTTTCTCTGAGCATATGATTCTAAGCAAATGAAGGCAAAATTCTTGACCTTAAATTCTATTGTAGTGAATTTTAGCAGTGATAATACTATGCTGGATTGGACCAAATTCATGTGGACTGGTAGTAGGTTTCTGGTGGCTAAGGGGTATGCTGTCTTTTCTCCTTTTGCCTTGCCCTAAGGTAGCATCCTGCATTTTTGTGTGTCTGTGATGTTTGGTAATGAATCCTACTGGCAATTTTTAAGAACTTTCTGATACATTTAGATTTAACTTTGAGCAAGATAAAGATTTTAACTATTATTATTTTGGGACTCTAACTTGTCTTTTTTTCTTCCTGTTAGCTGATACTCCTCCTCCTGCCTATATGCCACCAGATGATCAGATGGGTCAAGATAATTCCCAGCCCATGGATACAAGCAATAATATGATTCCTCAGATTATGCCCAGTATATCCAGCAGAGGTAAGAAGTACAATGCTTATTTTGTTGTTTTTGCTCTTTAAAAAAAAAACAACAAACAAACAACTTCTCAGTCACTTTTAGAAGCCAGCTTTATTGAGTTATAGTTTATATACCATGAATTTATCCATTTTAAGTATATGATTCAATGATTTTTTAAAAATGTATAAAATTTTAAAATTACCATGATCTAGTTTTAGAACAGTTTTACAATGCTTTAAAAATATCCCATATGCCTGTTTGCAATCTATCCTCTCATACCCCCAACTCCAGAAACCTTCTAATCTGTTTTCTGTACCTATAGATTTGCCTTCTCTCATTTCATATAAATAGAATCACAGAATGTGCAGTCTTCAAGATTCATCAGTTTTGTACCGTGTATCAGTAGTTTATTCTTTTTCATTGCTGAATAGTATTTCATTGTATGGATACACCACATTTGGTTTACCCATATATCAGTTGATAAACATTTGAATTGTTGGTAGTTTTTTGCTAGCATGAACAATGCTGTTATGAATGTTTGCAAATACTAAGTCTTTGTTTTTCTTTTTCTGAGTCATATGGTAAATTTAAGTATTTAAGAGAAACAGCCAAACAACTATAAATGGTAGTACCATTTTTACGAGTACCATATGAGTGTGCTAGTTTTTCCATACCCTTCTGACACTTGTTATTGTTTATCTTTTTGATTGTAGTTATTCTGTTGGGTATAAAGTGGTGTCTCCTTTGTTTTAATTTGCATTTTCCTACTGAGGAATGATTTTGAACATTTTTAATGTACCTAGCCATTCATACATCTTCTTTGGTTTATTTAAATCTTTTGCCTTTTTTTTGAAATTGAGTTGTCTTATTGAGTTGTAAGAGTTCCATATATTTGGACCCAAGTCCTTTATCAGACATATGATTTGCAAATATTTTCTCTCACTCTGTGGATTGTCTTTTCATTTTATTAATGGTGTCCTCTGAAGCACAAAAGTTTTTCATTTTGATGAAATTACCAGTTTTTTTTTTCCTGGATTATGCTTTTGGTGTTGCATCTAAAAAACCTTTGTCTGTCCCAAGGTCATAAAAAATATTCTCCTGTGTTTTCTCCTAGCAGTTCTTTAGCTCTTATATTTAGGTCTGTGATTGATTTTAAGTGTTTTTTATGGTTATGGTCTAAAGTCATCTTTGTTCAAGTAGATACCGAGTTGGTTCTAGCACTGTTTGTTGATAAGAGTATCGTGTTGTCTTCTCTTTTAGGAATCAGTTGACTATAAATGTAAGGGTTTATTTCAGGATGCTAAATTTTGTTTATTGTTTTGCATATCTTTTCCTTAAAATCTTGATCACTAAAGTTTTATAGTAAGTTTTGAAAACAAGAAGTGTTAGTCCTCCAATTTTGTTCTTTTTGAAAATTGTTTAGCAATTCTACATTCTTTGCATATTTCCATATCATTTTAGTATCAGTTTTTCAATTTCTGTCCCCCTCAAAAAAATTCCTCCTTGGATTTTGATAGAGGTCACTTTGAATCTTCAATCAATATGGGGAGGTATGCCATCATCTTCTAGTACACGGACATGGATTATACTCTGTGTTCTCCATTTGTTTAGACCTTCAACTTCAGTATAAGTCTTTTACTTATTTTCTTTTTAAATTTATTCCTCAGTGAGTGGAATTTTTTAAAAATTTTGTGTTTGGATTCTTCATTGATAGATAGAAATAAAATTGACTGGATGAAGGCTGTCAAAAGGCACAAACTTCCAGCTGTAAGATAAATAAGTACGAGGGATGTAATGTACAACATGATAAATGTAATTAACACTTCTCTGTGTTATATATGAAGTTGTAAAGAGAGTAAATCCTAAGAGGTCTCATCAGAAAGAAAATATTTTTTTTCCTGCTTCTTTAATTTTGTGTCTATATGAGTTGATGATGGAGGATCTCCCAGGTGACTCAGTGGTAAAGAATCTGCCTGCCAGTGCAGGAGATGCAGGAGGCCACAGGTTTGATCCCTGGGTCAGGAAAATCCCCTGGAAAAGAAAATGTCAACCCACTCCAGTATTTTTGCCTGGGAAATCCCATGGACAGGGGAGCCTGGCGGGCTACAGTCTCTGTGGTCACAGAGTCAGACACGACTGAGCGCGCATGCATGAGTTGATGAGGTTCATTAAACTTATTGTGATAATCATTTCATGATGTATGTATGGCAAATCATTATGCTGTGTACCCTAAACATACAGTGCTAGTGTCATTTGTATCTCAATAAAACTGATGAGAAAGACTTAAAATTTTTTTTAATTAAAAACTACAATTGCCTGCATTGACAGGCAGATTCTTTATCACTGAGCCACCTGTCTTCTGAATTTGCTTATTCTAGCCACTGCATCTAAGTGGAATCATGTAATGTTTGTCCCTTTGTATCTAGTTTATTTCACTTAGCATAATGTTTTTAAGGTTTATCCAGGTTGTAGCATATATTAGAATTTCATTCCTTTTTAAGGCTGAGAAGTATTCTGTTGTAAGCATATATACCACATTTTGTTTATCCATCTATCAGTTCATGGACATTTGGTTTGTTTATGCCTTTTGGCTATTCTGAACAATACTGCTAAAAAACATTGGTATACAGGTTTCTGTTTGAGTCTCTGTTTTTTAATTCATTTTGTATTACATACCTGGGAGTAGAATTGCTAGATTTTATGGTAATTCTCTTTAGCTTTTTTGAGGAACTGGCAAACTGTTTTCCACAGTGGCTGCACCATTACATTTTCACCAGTATTGCAGTGGATTTCCAATTTCTCCATATTTTTGCCAACGTTCGTTATTTTCTTTTTTCTTTTGATAATAGTATCCTAATGGGTATGAAGTGGTATCTCAATTGTGTTTTTTAAAGTCATTTTGTTTTGAGACCTTAAACTTCTTAATTTGTCACAAGTTTACATGAAGTAAGGTATTGGCACTTTAGTTTCTTGAAAGAATGATGTCCTTGTGTGTATTTTATAGTGTCTGTGATGATATGGGATGACTGTATGTCCCATAAGCCCTGCATTCCTAAGAATAAATTTCAGGCCCCCTGATAATCTTGTTAATGTTTAAATAGTACCTTGGCTTTTTCAAGATTAGAATTTATCTAGGAATTTTGTCATACTAATTTGCTTAATATTCATAGTATCTGCCTTCATTTAGAGCAGACTGTCTCAGAACATGAATTTATGGATTTGAATTCCTGCATCTCCACTTATTTGCTTCGCAGCTTAGGGTGGCTTTTAAAATATATCTAAGCCTAAATTTCTCCATTTGTAAAATAAAGAGATAATAACTACATAGGATTATTAGTATGTTGATTGACTTTGACTGTATTTATAATGATCTTAGTATACAGCATCAGGTAATTCCCCAAAAATGATATTATCATCCTCTTTCTAAAAATTTGGAGTCTGTTTACCCCATCTATCATTTTCCTTCTTTCTTTTGATTCTCCAGAGATTGGAGAGTGCAGTTTAGTGGTGATGTATATTAAATATTTCTTGGATTATAGTTTCTTAGCCAAACAACTGAGACCCTTTAGAAGAACCTGGCACTCAAGTCTTCTCACCCTCCTAGATGTCTTTTTTCACCAGAGTTTCTTCTCACTTGGAAAATTAGAGTTAAATTGCAATGCTGTGAATCACCAGTTAACAAGATGTCCTTTGCCTTGAGCAGGGTCGCAGACCTTTTGATTTTCTTCTTTTCATTCTAAACAAAATTGTCTTTTTTGTTTTGCTTATCTTGGCTCTAGTCTTTCATGACATTGTTATAACTTCCTGCTACTCATCTATACATGTGTTTGATTATGAGTCCCTCCTTGTTCCATCTTTTATATAAACTTCTTTAAAATCTGAGCTCTTAGAACTTTGCTCTATAGGTCCTCATTGGTTTTTTTTTTCCGTGTACCTCCTCATCTGAATTCTTTGCAGCTGTATAATTAAAACTGAGTTTTAAAAGTCAACCAACTCTTTTGTGGTGTCTACATAGTGTGACTTACTCTTAACATTTTTCTTGGACATTTTAAAAAATTTCTGCCTTTCTTGAAAGAAAACTGACAATTCATGACTTTTCTTTCTAATTTCAGCTCCAAGACAGACACTCTACTAGTGCTGGATGAAGAACTTCCACGTGTCTCTTCCATCCATTGTGTCCATTAGGAATTGTTGATTTTTAACACTGATAAGAATTTGGCTAATGTTTTATATTTTATACAAACCTTTTTCCATAGGCTATTCTGGCACTTAGAACTTCAAATGTATACCACCTTTTACCCAAAGATCACTCATTTGGTTGTGTTTTTTCCTTTCTTTCTTTTTTTTTAAACAAACTATTTTTTAGATTCACAGCAAATTTGAGCGAAAAGTACAGAGTTCCCACATACCCTCTCCCCCTACGCATGTACAGCTTCCCCCACTACCTGCACCAGAGTGATACATTTATTACAATCTATGAACCTACATTGATACATCATTATCACCCCAGATGTATAATTTACATTAGGATTCATTCCTGGTATAATACATTCCTTGAGTTGTAACAAATGAATGATGACATGTAGCCATCATTTATAGTATCATATAGAATAATTTCACTTCTTTAAAAGTCCTCTGTGCTCTGCCTGTTCGTTCTCCCTCTTTCCTAACCCCTGGCAACCACTAATCTTTTTATTGTCTCTATAGTTTTGCCTTTTCCAGAATGTCTTGTAATTGGAATTTTATAGTATGTAGCCTTTTCAGATTAGCTTCTTCACTTAGTAATATGCACCAAAGTCCCTCCCCTCCATGTGTTTTCATGGCTTGATAGTGCATTTCTTTTTCATGCTGAATAATATTTGGTTGTCTGGTATACTACAGTTTATTTGTCCATTCACACATTGAAGGATATCTTGGTTGCTTCCAAGTTGTGGCCATTATGAATAAAGCTTCTGTAAACATCTCTCTACAGTTTTTGTGTGGACCTAAGTTTTTGACTCCTCCAGGCAAACAGTGAGGAACACATTTGCTGGATTGTATGCTAAGAGTTTGTTGCTTTGTAGGAAGTCAGCAAATTGTCTTCCAAAGTGGCTGTACCATGTTACATTCTCACCAGCAGTGAATGAGTTTCTATTGCTCCACATCTTCACCAGCATTTGGGATTGTCAGTGTTTTGGATTTGGCAATTCTAATGGTTTTGGTAATTCTAATGCAGTAGTATCTCCTTGCTATTTTGATTTGCATTTCCCTGGTGACATACAATGTGGAGCATCTTTTTATATGCTTATTTGCTTTTGTGTATATCTTCTTCAGTGAGGTGTCTGTTCATATCTTTGACCAGTTTTTCTCATTGGCTTATTCATTTTCTTATTGAGTTTTAAGAGTTCTTTGTATTTGTGTAACAGTCCTTTACTAGATGTGGCTTTTGCAAATATATTCTCCCATTCTGTGGCTTGTCTTCTCATTCTCTTGACAGTGTCTTAAAGAGTAGAAGTTTTTAATTTTTAATGAAATCTAGCTTGTCAATTATTTCTTCAGTGATCATACCTTGGTATTGTATCTAAAAAGTCATTACCATATTCAAGGTCATCTATATTTTCTCCTCTGTTTTTTTGAGATGATTTTCATAGAGTGTCTACTATAGTTTTATAGCCAGTTTTTAAATTGGGTGGTGTTAGTCTTCTTGGTTTGGTTTTCAGTATTGTGTTGGCTGTTCTGGGTCTTTTGCCTTTCCATGTAAACTTCAGAATCAGTTTACAAGATGATTTGCTGAAGTTTTTATTGGGATTTCATTCACTCTTAAGTCATGGTGGGAAGAACTGAGGCTTCCTGCACATGATCATAGAGTGTATTTCTACTTATTTAGTTCCTTCTTTGAATTCTTTATTTAGAATTTCATAGTTTCAACATATATTTCTTACCTGTTTTGTTTGTTTGCTTTTTACCTAAATATTTCATTGTTTGAGTGCTGCTATGAATGATAATGAATTTTATTTCAAATTCTACTTGCTCATTGCTGGTATAGGAAAGTGATTGACTTTTGTATATTAACCTTATATCCTATAACTTTCCTATAATTGCTTATCAGTTTTAGGAGGTTTTCTGTCATTTCAGTTTTTTTGCATAGATAATCTTGTCATTTGTGAACAAAGACAGTTTTATGTCTTCCTTCTCAATCCATATAACTTTTCTTTTATTTTCTCTTACTGCATTAGCTGGGATTTCCAATATGCTGTTGAAAGGGAGTGGTGAGCACATCCTTGCTTTGTTACTGATCTTAGCAGAAAAACTTCTAGTTTTTCACCTTTAAGCATGACATTAGCTGGAAGTTTTTTGTAAATGTTCTTTATATCAAGTTGAAGTTACCCTCTATTCTTAGTTTGCTAATAGTCTTAATTTTTTAGTCCAAATTTTTGTTTAAAATAATTTTACAGATGCTGGTATAGTTGTCTTTCAGTTTGTTGAAACAGAGCTTTTGTCATCTCAAATTTAAACCTGGATTTGATTCTGCTAGAAAAGAAACTTAAAATGTAATGTTGCCCATCCTTGTATATGCATAATTTATAAAAAACTTTTATGATCAAAGGATTTCTGGGGAATTCCCTGGCAGTCCAGTGGTTAAGATTTCACCTTCCAATGCAGGGAGTGTGGGTTTGATCCCTGGTCAGGGAGCAAAGACCCCATATGCCTCCTGGCCAAAAAACAAAGCATAAAAGCAACAGAAGCAACAAATTCAATAAAAATTTCATTGTAACAAATGCAATAAAGACTTTTAAAATGGTCCATATCAAAAAAATCTTAAAAAAAGAAAAAAAGCACTTCTGATGGTTTTTTTTTTTCTTTTTTGATACAGACTGAAAGCCAGAAAGGCAATGAGACGTCAGTGAAATATCTGAAAATTTTCTTTTTCATATAGTGCTTGAGTTGTGTTAAAGGAAACCCCAATATAGTTTTGAGTTTCTGATAATCATTAAACATTGTTTTTGTGTCTGGTTTGTTCACAGATGTTCAGCCTGTCGCCTATGAAGAGCCCAAACATTGGTGTTCAATTGTCTATTATGAATTAAACAATCGTGTTGGGGAAGCTTTTCATGCATCTTCTACTAGTGTGTTAGTAGATGGATTCACAGACCCTTCGAATAACAAAAGTAGATTCTGCTTGGGATTGTTGTCAAATGTTAATCGTAATTCAACAATTGAAAACACTAGGCGACATATTGGAAAAGGTAATGTTGTCATTTTCCTACATTCAGTTGAATTCAGTTGTGTGTTGTGCTTGCTATGCACCCTGCATTATGTAAGGGCATACAAAGAAACTTAAGGCATGGTCCTGCCCTCAGGTTGCAATACAGAAGAAGGTGTTAAGTAGAGATGTACTCAGACTTCTTTTCTTTATCCTGCCTATTTTTTCTTCATAGTACTTTGGATCTGAAATCATACTATTCTGTATTTTTTCATTTTCAGTCTTCTTGACTGAAATACAAGCTATACAGAAATTTGCATTGTTCATAACAGTATCTTTAGCAATTAGAACAATGCCTGGCTCATAGTACCTACACAGGAAATATTTGTAAAATATATGAATGCTAGTGAAGAATTAAAATTTTTAAATTATGATCTTTGTGGAATATTTTGGGTTGAGATGACTTGTAAGAATTTTCATTATGATGGAGGAGCAGGATTACTGGTAGAACAGTTTGAATAACTTAAGTCTTCAGTGGCTTCACTACCACTCTTCCTACCTTTAAATTCAGGTAACAGTGTTCTATTTATAATTCATCCTCCAAGACAGTTGCTACAACAAACAAGGAACTTTTCACATTGCAGTGAAATTGTCTCATGCGTTAAGTGGTCAGAGAGGAAACCTATCCCATGTCGGGCTGTTTGCCTATCTTTGAAGTTTTGTTTTTATTACTTTTTGCTGCTTTGACTTGAGAAGATCTTAGGAACAAAAGGTAAATAACTTTAATTGTAATATGATTTCTTATAGAAGAGACTCAGAAAAATACTGTGTCCAAAAATAAATTGGAAAGGAAGTTTCCATTCTTTTTTGACTGAACTATTAACTTGCTATAATTTTTTAGGTAAAAATGCCCCACTTCTATTCATTGATTTTTCATTCTACAGTAGGATAATTTAAGAGAAATCTGCTTGGTGAATTCTTAAATACTAGACTCATTTTACCCTTTTTTTCCTAGTATATAGTTCTAGGATCCTTTCTTCCAGGGGAAGTATTTGCTCAGAAACAGAACATACTTTTTAATGTCATAGCCTGATACCACTCTGTGAATCACACATATGTACTACGATGGTCTTTTTAGTACTACGTGCAGTAGTGAAAAGTTGGGAACAACTTGAGCTTTAGCTATATAGTTTGAACTTTTAAATAGTGAACATTCATATATTATTTCGGAGAAGGCAATAGCAACCCACTCCGGTACTGTTGCCTGGAAAATCCCATGAATGGAGGAGCCTGGTAGGCTGCAGTCCATGGGTTCGCTAAGAGTCGGACACTTCACTTTCACTTTTTACTTTCATGCATTGGAGAAGGAAATGGCAACCCACTCCAGTGTTCTTGCTTGGAGAATCCCAGGGACGGGGGAGCCTGGTGGGCTGCCGTCTATGGGGTTGCACAGAGTCAGACACAACTGAAGCGACTTAGCAACAGACGCAGCATATATTATTTATATATTTTTTTAAAATACCAAAAACATTTTTTAAAGGAAAAAGAATAGCAAGAAGAGATAAGAAAGCCTTCCTCAGTGATCACTGCAAAGAAATAGAGGAAAACAACAGAATGGGAAAGACTAGAGATCTCTTCAAGAAAATTAGAGATACCAAGGGAACATTTCAGGCAAAGATGGGCTCGATAAAGGACAGAAATGGTATGGACCTAACAGAAGCAGAAGATATTAAGAAGAGGTGTCAAGAATACACAGAAGATGGAGAAGGAAATGGCAACCCACTCCAGTGTTCTTTCCTGGAGAATCCCAGGGACGGGGGAGACTGGTAGGCTGCCGTCTCTGGGGTCACACAGAGTCGGACATAACTGAAGTGACGCAGCAGCAGCAGCGATAGGAAAGTAAGTGATATGAAACAGCTTTTCTATCCTGTGTGTTGACCTGGCTGTAGGTGTGTTGTATTATTTGAGCAAAGATAAATCTTAGGAACCCTTACCTCAGGCTTTTTAAAACACAGGGTACCACTTAGCCACCAGGAAGCCCATTAAAAGACAGGGAGGTCCAGTAATCAGTCTTTTAGGAAATTGGTAATGATGTCACCTAAACTTGAAACATTAAAAAAAAAAAAGTGTTCTCAACTATGTAAAATCTTTCTCCTCCTACCTTCTCAAATGTAATCCTAGGAATTTTGCCTGTCAACAAAGCATTTCTGGGCCAGAAATACTTCTCTCTTTATAGCAAGGCTTCACATTATATTGAGTGCCACAGGTTCCATCATTTTTAAAGGACACAGACATAAATGATAAATAATGGATATAAAAATATTACAATCTACCACCTCAAAAAATATTGTTTATGGAGCTTGGAGATTCAAGTATTGATTGCAGTTTTATTTTGAAAAGAATGCTACAACTTATGTGGTTTTTCTTCCTCATGTTTATATTAAAAGAAAAGCTAATAAACTATTTTAATTAAAAAAAAAAAAAAAGAATACACAGAAGAACTGTACAAAAAAGATCTCCACAACCAAGATAATCACAGTGGTGTGATCACTGACCTAGAGCCAGACATCTGGAATGTGAAGTCAAGTGGGCCTTAGAAAGCATCACTACAAACAAAGCTAGTGGAGGTGATGGAATTCCAGTTGAGCTCTTTCAAATCCTGAAAGATGATGCTGTGAAAGTGCTGCACTCAATATGCCAGCACATTTGGAAAACTCAGCAGTGGCCACAGGATTGGAAAAGGTCAGTTTTCATTCCAGTCCCCAAGAAAGGCAATTCCAAAGAATGCTCAAACTACCACACAATTGCACTCATCTCACACACTAGTAAAGTAATGCTCAAAATTCTCCAAGCCAGGCTTCAGCAATACATGAACCGTGAACTTCCTAATGTTCAAGCTGGTTTTAGAAAAGGCAGAAGAAGCAGAGATCAAATTGGCAACATCAGCTGGATCATCGAAAAAACAAGAGAGTTCCAGAAAAACATCTATTTCTGCTTTATTGACTATGCCAAAGCCTTTGACTCTGTGGATCACAATAAACTGTGAAAAATTCTGAAAGAAATGGGAATACCAGACCCCCTGACCTGCCTTTTGAGAAACCTATGTGCAGGTCAGGAAGCAACAGTTACAACTGGACATGGACCAACAGACTGGTTCCAAATAGGAAAAGGAGTACGTCAAGGCTGTATACTGTCACCCTGCTTATTTAACTTATATGCAGAGTACATCATGAGAAATGCTGGGCTGGAAGAAGCACAAACTGGAATCAAGATTGCCCGGAGAAATATCAATAAGCTCAGATATGCAGATGACACCACCCTTATGGCAGAAAGTGAAGAGGAACTAAAAAGCCTCTTGATGAAAGCAAAAGAGGAGAGTGAAAAAGTTGGCTTAAAGCTCAACATTCAGAAAACAAAGATCATGGCATCTGATCCCATCACTTCATGGGAAATAGATGGGGAAACGGTGGAAACAGTGTCAGACTTTATTTTGGGGGGCTCCAAAATCACTGCAGATGGTGACTGCAGCCATGAAATTAAAAGACCCTTACTCCTTGGAAGAAAAGTTATGACCAACCTAGATAGCATATTCAAAAGCAGAGACATTACTTTGCCAACAAAGGTCCGTCTAGTCAAGGCTATGGTTTTTCCAGTGGTCATGTATGGATGTGAGAGTTGGACTGTGAAGAAAGCTGAGCGCCGAAGAATTGATGCTTTTGAACTGTGATGTTGGAGAAGACTCTTGAGAGTCCCTTGGACTGCAAGGAGATCCAACCAGTCCATTCTAAAGGAGATCAGCCCTGGGATTTCTTTGGAAGGAATGATGCTAAAGCTGAAACTCCAGTACTTTGGCCACTTCATTCAAAGAGTTGACTCATTGGAGGAGACTCTGATGCTGGGAGGGATTGGGGACAGAGGATGAGATGGCTGGATGGCATCACCGACTCGATGGACGTGAGTTTGAGTGAACTCCGGGAGATGGTGATGGACAGGGAGGCCTGGCATGCTGCGATTCATGGGGTCGCAAAGAGTCGGACACGACTGAGCGACTGAACTGAACTGAACTGAAAATAAATCTGCCATTTAAAGACTCTTCCTATGACCTGAAATTAACATTATATGACTTAGCTTGCTTTCTTTTTTTTTTCCAATGATGCAAACCCTTCCGTTAGCAAAAAGAGTGCAGAACTCTTTTGCCAACCAACTATTCATGATAGTTGATAGCACTAAACATTTCTTTGAAAGGACTCATCATAAGGTGCCTTCTTGGGGAATTTTTTTGGCCATTATTTCTCTCATAGAGATCATAAAACGTTGGAAAAGGGGGGAAAAAAGCAACTCTAAGAACTGATAATCTAATATGCTGCCAACTTGAGGCTTAAGTCTTAGTTATTTGAGGATCATTTTAGATTTAGGCAGTCATTCAGTTCAGTTAAGTCGCTCAGTCGTGTCCAACTATTTGCGACCCCATGGACTGCAGCAAGCCAGGCTTCCCTGTCTATCACAAACTCCTAGAGCCTGCTCAAACTCATGTCCATTGAGTTGGTGATGCTATCCAACCATCTCATACCCTGTCATCTTCTCCTCCTCCCTTCAGTCTTTCCCAACATCAGGGTCTTTTCCAATGAGTCAGATCTTCACATCAGGTGGCCAAAGTTATTGGAATTTCAGCTTCAGCATCAGTCCTTCTCATGAATATTCAGGCAGACATTAGCCTCGACTGTCTTCAGCAACATAAGGCCATCTAGTGGTAGTTTCTATTTGAAGACTTGCTCTATAGTAGTTATTTTGTCTTACCTCATGCAACCTCTTCAATTTTATTATACTGCTTTGTGAAGGTGGCTTTTGTAATTCTTGTCTTTTTAAGGTGTTCATCTGTACTATGTTGGTGGAGAGGTATATGCAGAGTGCCTCAGTGACAGCAGCATATTTGTTCAGAGTAGGAACTGCAACTTTCATCATGGCTTTCATCCTACCACTGTCTGTAAGATTCCCAGCAGCTGCAGCCTCAAAATTTTTAACAATCAGGAATTTGCTCAGCTTCTGGCTCAGTCTGTCAACCATGGATTTGAGGCAGTATATGAGCTCACCAAAATGTGTACCATTCGAATGAGTTTTGTCAAGGTGAGTGGGTTGAGACCTGTAGCTTAATTTGAGTCACTGTAACATATAACATGTGTATTATATGTCTGTAGGTTATAATTTTTAAAAGTCTGTGTTAAATGAAAGGTAGTAATTACTTCTGACCTGATTTAACAGGTTTCTAAAGAAAATTCTTAACTTCATAACTTAAACCACATGATTGGTCTGTGATTTTATTTTATAATTTAGACATTATAATAAAATGCTTGATATTGGTATTGAGTAGGGGCTGAGTTTATAAAGAATTTCAGTTAAATTTTAGCTAAATTGCCAAGAAGCATTTAATATTAAAACTGCTTTTTAAGTTCCTTTAGTTTTAGCAATTTCAATTATTACTAGATCCCTTAGATTGACTTAAAGAATTAATCACCATAATAAAATTATTTTTCCTTGATTTAAGCTCTATTATTAAGGATTTGCAAAATTGAAAGAACTTTTCGAATTTATCATTTGCTCTTGGCCTGATTTTATTGGCATTGTAAATGATGATTCATGAGCAAAATTTAGAAAGAATTTTAGTGATCTCTTTTAGCAACCTGTGCTGCATCCACTTGTTCCTTAAGGATTTAGCCAAAGAAGAGTAATTGTCAGATGCTCTGGGTAGGATTTTTTCTTTCTGGCCCACAGTCCCACAGCCCAGTGTTTCCTTGCTGCTTGTTACAGGCCTTTTTGTGCAGCAGTTTATCAGTAGCCCTGAAGGCATTTCCCTTCCCTGTTATAGAAACATGGCTCTCATGTTTAATCTAGTTACCCACTCCGCCCTCATCACACCCCACTTGGTTTTCCTAGGCAAGGACTACTGTAAGCAGTAAAGCAAAGAACTTGATACATCCAGCAAATAAAAGTGAAAAATTCTGTTTTATTCTTTGGAGTTTTTGGCTAAAGTGGTGCTGCTCAGTTCATCCCAGTAGTTTCCCATCTTAAAGGATAATGATATATCATTTCCACTTTAACTACATTTGCATGCATTGCTCAGTTTTACAGTGCCTTATCTGATGTTTAAAAAAAAACCAAAAACCTAAAAATTAAAAATTTTTTGTTAACAAAATCTGATGTGAACTAACATGAGGCTATATATGGGTTTTATTTATCCATTAAAGAGAGACTATATAGCTCATTGCAGAATTATTGATGTTTTAATTACGAGGTATTGCACCATTACTAACTTTCTAAAAATTAAAAAAAAAAGAAAAAAGAATTCTGGAATGTATCTTGCCTCAAGAATTTCTATTAAGGGATTATATGTTGTTATGATGTAGCTATTGTTTTGCTTTAATTCCATAGTGAATGCTAAGGTTGGTTTTGAGAGTTTTTCTTTTAGGTTACATTCTGTGTATCTCTAACGTTAAAAGTTTATTTTTTTGTTCAGAGAAGGCAATGGCACCCCACTCCAGCACTCTCTCGCCTGGGAAATCCCATGGACGGAGAAGCCTGGTGGGCTGCAGTCCATGGGGTCGCTAAGAGTCGGACACGTGTGGAAATTGGTTTAGACTGGTTAATGATTTAAAAAATGGCTTGTTGTTTTATCTGTTCATTTTCATAGGGCTGGGGAGCAGAGTATCACCGGCAAGATGTTACCAGCACCCCATGTTGGATTGAGATTCATCTTCATGGGCCTCTTCAGTGGCTAGATAAAGTCCTCACTCAGATGGGCTCCCCGCTAAACCCCATTTCTTCTGTTTCATAGTGCAGAAGTGTTCTTTCTCAGTTACATTATTAGTGGACTTGTTTTAATTTTAGGGAAACTTCCAGTACAGATACTGTGAGCTTACATGGAAAACAGATTTTACAGCCTGTTTTTTTTCTACGTAATTGTGACCAATACATTTGTTTTTGTGATGAATCAACATTTGTTTGTATTCATGTTCATGTGATTAACTCTCAAAAGTGTTGTGAAAGATGCAGAGCAAGTCTTGTGCCCTGGTTCAAAAGTTTGGCATTGATCTTAAACTGGAACATACTTTTGCCTTATTGTCCCAACAGTTTTTTTATTTGTGAAATTTTTTTTGGAAAAGTAATGCATCACATGGTAAAGAATTTTAACAGTATAAGAGGGTGTTCATTGAAAGTCTTCCGTTCTAGTCTTGATTCTGCAGAACTGTGCTTTTACCAGTTTCTTAGTCCCACCAACTTTAAAAAAGTATATATCATTGTTTTATAAAAGCATATGGTAGGGACTTAAAAGAAACTATAAAAAAATCTTTTATTTGATGGAACACTATGCACTGCTCTAACAAGTAGTGTTCAATAAAAGCCAAGTGATAATTTTCTAAGTGACATCATAAAATTTACATTTAATACAGCTAAATGTCGTCAGTGTGTTGTGACTCCACTCAGTATATCTTTTGTAAAACTTCTCCTTTTATAAAAAAAAGTTTCTGCGAACAGCAGATCTCCATTGTATGTCTTTTACTCACATCTGTCACGAGTACTACTTAATGGCTAGTGACAGTGCGTGCATGGCCGTGCTCAGCTATGTTTGCTGCTTTTGGCCAATATTGCAAGAACTCTAATTTTGACATGCATTAATCTTTTATTTTGCACTTTGATGGGTGACAGTTTTTAGTGTAACCTTCGTGAAACACACTCTAGTGACTTGGACTTAAGTGCTCATCCTTGCTTCCTTGGTACCCCTTTTGTATTAAACACTGCAATTTATAGATTACAGTTATAGAAAGTTATGCTTTTTCTAGCTTTTGTTGTATTTTCAGCCTAGATTATTAGACTGTTATCCTGTAGCTCCAATTTAAGGTTTCTTTTTAATTCCTTGCAGTTTTATGGATGATATTAATGTTGGAAAATGTACTTAATCCCATTGCTGTTAACTTACATCAGTCTCCCATGCAGGGACCTGTGTCTTATAGCCATAGGAGCCTCTTCAGCCTGGCCCCAATGATGAGGCCACCTATCTGATGTGTGAATCAGCAGTGGTTGTTGAGCTAGCTGGTTTGAAAACATTCACATATCAAAGAATGCAGACTGTTCTCTCAGTTACCGTGCACGCGCTTCCATTTTTTTAAGCACCTTTGTGGATGCTAGTCTCAACAGTCCTTAGGAAAGACACACAAACTCTAAAGTATTCTTTTAATCGGTCATATGTAAGGGCTTTGAGTGAAGGACGCATAACCTCTTTTCCTAAGAAACAGTACAGTGGACACTTAGTTATGGCATGAAGAACAAAGATGTTACTTTGGAGGGGGGAAATCACCTAATTTACCTATTAGAAGAAGCTTATTTTTCAGTGTCTTTTGAAAATATGTGGAGCCATGTCAATCTTCTTTTTAAAATGTTAGTTTTGTTAGACTTTCTTCTTTGCCCTTTCTGCTTTTATGTGGGGAAAAAATGCATTTTTGAGGAAAGGAGAATGCAGTTTTTTGTTTTCCGTAACATTATTTACTGCTTTTATAAAGTGCAGCCAATGGATGGCTTTAGTTTTCTCAGATGCAGTGCCATTCATGTTTCAGCTCTCAGTCCTTTGCTAAGTGAAAATCTCTGATAGTAACCTGAGCCTTAAACATCAGTTTTATACGACATGCATTCTCAGTCTTCCGGAATTGTGTCAGCCACACAAAAGAGGATTATTTGCTTAGTGATAGAACTTAGCTATTTACATCATTGTACACTTAGCCAGGTTCATGGCACAATCTTTGAAACACATTTGTAGAAAAATCACCTAGGGTGACTGGCATATGCATGTAATCAATAATCAACATCAGTGGGCCTGAACTGATGGAAACTATTGTTTTTATTGATGCTTTCAACTGAGTTAATTAAAAATTGTTTTTATTCATGTAGCAACCTTTAGAGTTAGCAAGATTTTATGTGATTGGCTTTTTCTGTGTTTTCTCTAAAGAGTTGTGTTTCATGAATGACAGTACTGAAGCTATTAACTGGTAAGAGTTTCATGGAAAAGTATAAGCCTATTGTATTTCCTAAAATCTGTTAACTCCACACCCCTGGGTTTTACATGAAAACTTCATTCAATCCAGCAGATCCTGTAATTCTTGACGATGCTCAGTACAGGACTGGATGGGAAATAAAAATTAGCCAGTAAGATTAAAAAAACTAAAATTTTACCAATGAGAAAAGGACCTCTGAAAGAAACCATTTCATAAAATTACAGATCTAAGTTTTTATTTAATCTCCAGAATGGTTTATAGTCAAATTTATGAAAGCATCATCACACCCAAAATGATCTTGTTTTATAGCATTACAGCATATAAATATATGCCAACTGAAAAGACAGAGCCTGGGAATAATAAAACTACATCCAGTTTGGTAAATGAGAAAAAGAAGAATAGAATCAAAATTAATCTCAGTTATGTATTAAAGTAAGATTTCCCTGGTGGCTCAGACGGTAAAGCGTCTATCTACAATGCGGGAGACCCGGTTCGATCCCTGGCTTGGGGAGATCCCCTGGAGAAGGAAATGGCAATCCACTCCAGTACTATTGCCTGGAAAATCCCATGGACACAGGAGCCTGGTAGGCTACAGTCCATGGGGTTACAAAGAGTCGGACACAACTGAGCGAAGGCAATCAGTCAATCAATCAATGTATTAAAGCAACAAAAATATACTGACTGGAAAAAAAAAAAATAACAGCAGAATTTAAGAGGTGCATCTCACTATTGTATCTCTACATAATTACCTGGCTTAAGTTACGGAATATAAACTAGTAGGCATGTTATTGATCTACTGAAGTGAACTTTTTTCCTTTAGAGAAAATTTAAAGAAAACATCGATCTAAATGTCAAATATATACAACAGAATATAAATCATTTTTCCATTCTCTTGTTATATAAGTAAACTATGAGAATAGAATTGGCTGGGTTTCTGAGGTGAAATCCACAATAAGATTACTAGGTAGTTCAGTAAGTTATACCTAACAGTATGAAAAGAGGGTATAGCTATTTTATACTTTTCATAACATTTGAGAGTAAGACATTCTTTTAGGATGGAAAATGATCAGTAAGTATTTAGATCTGAAGTCTGTTGTCAAGATAAGGACTGGGGCTCACATTATGTAACCTTCAGTATTATCTTAGAGTACCCGGAAGAAACAGTTCCCCTGTCATAGTGTTCTTTTAAAGGAGAAAGTTTATGCAAAAATGAAATCATGCCAGTAACAGAGAAACTGTAAATTCAAGTTTGATAGTACCTGTTTAAGTGTTGTACTTCCATTGCAGAGAGCATCTAATATCCCAGTTTAGATCTGTTTCTTTATACTTTTTCTAGTTGCTTGCTTAATGTTACGTTAGGTCATTATAACTCTCCCACTTAAAATATATTAATATCTTTTATATTTTCTGAAGAACGATACATCTTTTATAATTATTAAATTTATCTTCTAATGATGATTAAAATTTTGGACCTACTAACTTTGAAGAGGCTCAGAGCTTTTCCTTATCTTATTATAATAGACTCTTACTTAAGTCTCTCTGGTAGGAATTATGAATGTGTCCTCATTATACCCATCAACTAGATAAGCAAGAATCTTTTAACATAGTAGATAGCCTGGTGGTTTTAGAAGTCTTTGGTGATTTTTATTGGCGGGAGTTTTCCTAAGTATTGGTTTAGGGACATCTCCTCAGATACTAGCACAGCATTTCTTGGGTGGTAATCACGGGTTTGATGCCTATCTCCCTCAGAGAATAGCGTTTTCCTCACTAACACAGGTGGGACTCTGAGGAGGTTTTCTTCTCATAGAAGATGCATGTGTGGAGAGAATCTGAGGCATTTCTTCTGCGTAAATGGTTCTATCTGCTAAACAGAAAGGTGGACCGTTCTTTGCAATTCACTGGATTACAGTTTAGCATGTCCTAATTACAAGAGGTAAGAGTATTTGTCAAGCCTTTGTTATATTGGCTTTTTCATAATAGAAACTTCTCTTTTAAAATGAATTATTATAATTGAAGTGTTACTTTAAAATTGGATGATTTATAGAAACATGAGAATTTTTTCAATTTTTCAAATTGAAAAAAAATAAATTTCAAAAATTTATCAATCTTTTTTTTTTAAATAAGAGCTTATCTGTAATATTTGCTGGTAGCAATTGCTGTAAAACAAGTGATGAGTTGTTTTGTTGAAAAGATCCAGTCTCAGAACGGGATTCTTCTGTTATTTATGACAGAGTGAGAAAGGTTTGTTTAGTTCTCATCCAAATAATTCAGTTCTTAAAATTCTTAAAATTTGAAATTGTTGTAAACCATAGTCCTTTAAGGATTTATTTGAGGATACTGTTTTTTAAAAGTTTGAATTTTTGTGTAGAGGTAGATTTTTTTTTTTACCCTATCGATAGATAGTGCCTTCTTACTACTAGCTGGTGTTAGCTATAACAGAACTCCAGTGAGGCCAGGCAATCCCAAATAAAGAAGAAATCTTTTATTAGAGTCAGAAATCTTTTATAATAGTCTAATACCATTGGAGATGATGTTGCTTTGATTTATTCATAAAGTATTTTAACTGTAGGGACTCTTGAAGATAATAGTTGGGCAAGTGCTTTGCTTTTCAACGTGGTTGGTTAAAGTTGCATTTTGAAAATCGCTTACATTAAAATTGAGTAGAATTGTAATCATGAAAACTGGGTATATATGTGTAATCCTACCAGTGTTCTCTTAAAAAGATGCTTCATATGAGGATGATAAAGACCAAACCAATGGCTGCACTATAGGTCTGCTTCTTACTTGTACTTGTTCTCCTTCTGTTTATGTTGTAGAAAATGAAATTCTAGCAACATGCTTCAATTCTGTTATCATTTTGATACTTATAAATATGTATTAGGTTTTACTATGTTGTGCTTTTCAAAGCCATAACTCTTTTAAGAACTTTGTTTTTGCATATTGTTTGCTAATACTTTATTTTAATAAATCTCAAAATCTGCTTAATGTGTTTTTTTGTTTGTTTGGGGGGCTCTTCTTTTTTGATTGAACATGTTTCATTGAGTAGAGTCTTAAAAACAAGGAGATTATCAGTTTCTGTGACCAGCTGTGTTATCTGTTTGTGCACTAGTGGTAGAAAATGAATATACAAACCTTTCCAGCCAGCTTGAGGTTTGCTCAGAGTAATCAGTATGTTTTATTCTGTTTATAAGAGAGTTGATGTGTTTTTCTTTGTTAGTTTAGTTTTGTTTTGTTTTGAAAAGGGATTTGAATCTAGAGTCTGGAGTTTTTTAGTTTAACCACTAATTTCCCTTCTCTAGCCCTATCTAAAATTAAAGGTCTTGACCAGATGATTGAGAGAGAGAATAGCTTTTAGCTTTGGAGTCCGCCTGCCTGCATTTGAGCCCTGGGCCTCAGAGCTTTTTTAACTCTGTGCGCTTAGGCAAGTTGCTTAACCACTCTGTGCCTCAGTTTCCTGATCTGTAAAGTAAATGTCTATTTGTAGGAAGATTAAGTAAAATAATACAAGTGCTTAAAACCGTGCCTGCCACACAACTACACTTTTATTGTTATCATCGTCATCATCATCGTCTCTTAAATTTCTGCTACTTCTTTGAATCAGAGGAATTATTTCTGGTGCTACTTGACCTTAGTATTAGGCCAAAAAATTCATTTGGTTTTATTCTGTAGATGTCTCTAGTAGTGCCTCTCTTTAACGTCATTCAAAACAGTTTTGTTAGATTGTATTGTGAAAATTGTCATATCAGCATGCATTTTAAAAAACTTACCAAAATTGGTAAGATTTTGTGTGAAGTGAAAGTTGCTCTGTCGTGTCTGACTCTTCGTGACCCCATGGAGTATACACAGTCCATGGAATTCTTCAGGCCAGAATAATACGGGAGTAGGTAGCCTTCCCGGAGAAGGCAATGGCACCCCACTCCAGTACTCTTGCCTGGAAAATCCCATGGATGGAGGAGCCTGGTAGGCTGCAGTCCATGGGATCGCTAAGAGTCAGACACGACTGAGCGACTTCACTTTCATGCATTGGAGAAGGAAATGGCAACCCACTCCAGTGTTCTTGCCTGGAGAATCCCAGGGACAGGGGAGCCTGGTGGGCTGCCGTCTATGGGGTCGCATAGAGACGGACATGACTGAAGCAACTTAGCAGCAGCAGCAGGTAGCCTTTCCCTTCTCCAAGTGATCTTCCCAACCCAGGGATCAAACCCAGGTCTCCCACTTTGCAGGCGGATTCTTTACCAGCTGAGCTACCAGGGATGCTGAAGTTTTTGTGTAGTTATTTTAATATTGAAAATGGAGGGGGAAAAAGCAATGTTTTCGGTGAATTATGCTTTCTTGTTTCAAGAAAGGTAACTTGAAAATGCAACTGAAACGCAAAAAAAAAAGATTTGTGCAGTGTATGGAGAAGGTACTGTGACTGATTGCACTTCTTAAAAGTGGTTTGTGAAATTTCGTGCTAGAGATTTCTTGCTGGATGTTGCTCCATAGTCGAGTAGACCAGTTGGAGTTGATAGAGATCAAATTGAGACATTAGTTGAGACCAGGCAGTGTTATACCACCTGGGAAATAGCCAACATACTCAAAATATCCCAGTCAAGCATTGAAAATCATTTGTACCAGCTTGGTTATGTTAATCACTTTGCTGTTTGGGTTCCACATAAACGAAAAAAACCAAAAAAACAAAACCATCTTGACTTTGTTTCTGCATGGCAATTCTCTACTTAAATGTAAGGAAAATGTTTCATTTTTAAAACAATTTGTGATGGGCCATGAAAAGTGGATACTGTACAGTTATGTGAAATGGAAGAGATTGTGGGGCAAGTGAAAGGAACCACCACCAACCACACCAAAGGATGGTCTTCACCTATAGAAGGTGATGTGTATATGTGGGATTGAAAGGGAGTCCTCTACTATGAACTTCTTCCAGAAAACCAAATGATTCATTCCAACAAATACTGTTCCCAGTTAGACCAATTGAAAGCAGCACTCCTGAAAAGCATCCAGATTAAGTAAAAAAGAAAACACATACTCTTCCATGAGGATAACACAAGACCACATGTTTCTAGGATGACCAGGCAAAAACTGTACAGCTTGGTCAGCAAGTTCTGATCTATCTGCCATATTCACCAGACGTTGAACCTTCAGATTTCCATTATTTTAGTCTTTACAAAATTTTCTCAATGGAAAAAATTTCCATTTCTTAGAAGACTGTAAAAGGCACCTGGAACAGTTCTTTGTTCAAAAAGATAAAAAGTTTTGGGAAGATGGAATTACAAAGTTGCCTGAAAAATGGCAGAATATAGTGGAACAAAACTGAATATGTCGTTCAATAAAGTTCTTGGTGAAAATGAAAAATATGTCTTTTCTCTTTACTTGAAGAAGTGTTTTGGACAGTCTGACAGATTCATCCTGATTTCCCACTTTGTGAATTAGCCTTTTCTTTTTCCTTAATTTTCTTCTTTGAAAAGAAATTCAGAATCACAGATTAGTTTTGTCATCCCCACCAAGTGCCTACTTTTTAACCACCTTCTGTGTTGTGTATACAAGAAATAGAAATTCATTCTAATTAGAAAGGGACAGTGAAAATCCATGTGTCCCCACTAGAAAAGCCCAAACTAAATATTTTAATCAAGGGAATAAATATAAAAGCTCTTATTATTCTCTTTAGAGAAAAGGCTTCATCAAAAGAATCCATATCTGCAAATCAATTTCTTCTTTTTTAAAATTTTAAGTGTAAGGCATTAGTAAGGTATTTATTAGCAACTTCAGTGGCTGTTTTAGAAGCATATTTTGAAAACACTTGTTCTGGCAAAAAATAGAGGTGCTGGCATCTCTCAGATTTAAGATAATTAGTTTTCAAATTGCCATAGCGAAAATAGTTCAGGTGACAGAGGGATCAGTTGTGACATCTACTTCAATTTTCTTTTAGACACTAGACTCAAGGACTAATGCTATATTACAGCAGTTTTGATGCAATTCATATTTTACAAATATTTATAAGAAGGTGATCAGTGGGCTTTGAGAAAGTAACTTCCCACCATTTAACATTTTAAATATTACTGTTTTTTGTTGTTAAATTTGTAAGCCTATCTTTATTAAACTGACTTGTTAAAATTGTGTTCTTTTTATCTAAATCACTTTTTGTGGTTGTGTTTTAAAGGGTATGTGGCTATAGGGAAAATACAAAGAAGAGTTTTTAGCAACTGACTTAATCATCTCCATCTTAAAATTGCATGGGAGTGGACGGAGGATTTAGGTTGGTGGTTAAGATTATTATCCATATTGTTCCAAAGGGATGTGTGTATACTTCCCATGAGAGGTGTTTCCTGAGGCAGTTTTTTTTTTTTTTTTTGGGATGGATTTTGAAAGCCTTCTTACACTTTTTCTTAATCTTTTACCCTTTTCCTATCACCTGCTATTTCATTTAAATAATACTTTGAGATAAATGCTGAGGGTTTCAACAGTACAGAAAAGTATGAACTAAAAATCCTAAACCAGTAGTGAACCACTAAACATCTGTTCGTGTATCCTTGCAGCCTATTCAGGTATTCATTCTACATCAATCCTTTCCTTTTCTTTGACAGATTAGTTGATTGTGGGTGACACTCTAGCTCCTTTTTGGAAAGAGTTCTCAGGGAAACTGATTTGGCTCCGAAGTTTTTCTTGAATTCTGTATCCCCAAGAGAGCATTGTCCTCTGAGCTATCTCTTATTTTGTTGAATGGCAGAGCTTTCTAAAACGTATTACAGCAAGCTTAACTCTCCAGATATTTTAATGAGACTGCTGAAGTGACAGAAAAAGCCAGTTGGGATTAATCTGGGAATGCTTTCAAGAAGGAAAATAAAACTTTGTAAGATGAGAAAGAAAAAAATCTTTTTTCATTCTCCATCGTATTCATCACCATCTAACATCCTACATGTTTTATTTTCTTACCCTATTTATAGACTGTGTCATCTCATGGGAATGTAAGCTACGGCCAGACATGCGTTCCCACTGCCAGGACAGTTTTTGATATAAGCACTCGAATATTTGCTGAATGAATGATAGTACTGAAACCAGATGTCATTTTTTTAATACTAGAATTTAGCTTTAAATTATATAATAAGACAGCACTTAATTGAAGGGACTGGAGCTCAGAACTTCATTAGAGCTCTTTATTACATACCTCATAGGAGAAGAAAGGGGGAAGCTCAACTAAGAACACTCATATGTGTTCTTTGAGCTTTTGGACCTTTGCCCCAAAGTTACCAGGTTCCTGGATTGTTGCTTAGAGAACCTACAAAATTAACAGTCTACTTGGGGCTTTAACATGTTGACATTTAATATTTTCCCAGAGAATTGAAAGGGCACAGTTTTCTTGATGCATTTGACAAGAGAAAACAACAAGAAAAGTATACTTTTTGGTTCATAATTTTATAGGGTGGCAGTGTTAAGAACCCTGTAGTTTGATTTTAGTGCCCTGGTTTAGAGTCTGTAATATCGCCCCTAACTGTTGTACCTGAAGGTCAGGCCTGTAATTGCTTTCAGGTGGGCCACCCTAAGCAGGGCCTTTGAGAGACAGAACATAGTGATGTGTGTTTGTGCTTCAGAATAGAAGATTAATTTTGCCGAGGAGAGTGCATGTGTGATTCTGGAGGGGGAAAAAAAGCAGAGGAGGGTTTGAAGCACTATGCAAACATTAGTTAAGATTAATAGTAAATGGTCCTTGATTGTCTTCTCTTTACATAACATTCTGTGAATTTTACAGAATTTGTTTAGGCCAAATTAATGATGGCAGTCAAGGTGAAGGTAATGAATGCAAACACAAACTCGTTATAAACCAGTATAAACGCAAGCCTGCAAAGGGGATCTTCCCATGAAAAGAAAGGTGCTTTCCTTTTCACTGTCTGTTTAATAAACTGCTAGGAGTTTACCATACCCATTTTCTCTCTCCTTAATCATTGAACACCTCTGTCCAGCTGCTTACCATGTTCCCCAGCTCCCTTTCAGCTGTAGCTGGTCATGCAGCTAAGTTCTGACCATTAGGATACGAGCAGAAATCCTACGTGTCATATTGGCATAATGCTCCACAGAGGAACACTCTGGCCCTTTCCCCCCTTCCCTGTGGCTAGAAGATAGATAGGATGGTAGGAACTAGAGGGGCCATATCAAAGTGGACACGAGAGCCAAGGGCTGAGGGTGACAGAACTGTGCTACTCTTGGAAGGTTATGTGAAAAAGACATTGGATGGATATGGGGAGCATTCTTTGTTGTAACAGTGCAGGCTGTAACCTGCTTAATCCTTACTTGCTCCTTCACTTAGTCTCACCAAACCTTTATTTTGTGCTCACTGCAAGTCAGGCTCTATGCTAAGCAGCAGAGCTGTCACAAGGAGTCATTCCTGTCCTCACAGAAAGCAAAACTATAATATAGTTTAGTGGTTTCAGTCTCTATCTAGATAGGGTTGTTTGATCAGCTTTAGAGGGTACAGGAGGGGCAGAAATGGAGAATCAGGAACTTTAGACTCTGCTCTTGTTTTTCTGAATACCTGGATTTTCTCTGGTCCTGAGAAGTATCAAGATTGTTCATTTGTTCCACTAATATTTGAGGGTCTATTAGATGTCAGGCTGAGGACAAACTAAGTAAAAATACATTCTCTCAAGCATCTTCATTGTGGTTGATACAGACACATAATGAGATAAATATAGGATAGTGGTAAGTTCTAAGGAGAAAGAGTAGGAAAGGAAGATAAGAAATGTCAGGGGTGGGAGGAGGAAGGTGGCTGATGGTTTTGATCCAGAAACCAGAGAAGATCTCATTAAGAAGGAAATCTTTGATCAAAGTCCGAGAAGAGGTGAGGGAGTCAGGGGTAGTGATTTGTTGTGATTTAGTTCATTCTTAGTCAAGGCAATTCAGAAATCATATGAATGATATGGTAAAGATCTCAGATTCCCTGCAGAAGAAGGAGTAATTCAAGCAGAAATAGCTAAAGGTACAAACTTAAATTGCATGTTCTTTAGTCTCTGCAGGAGCTGCAATAATAACTGAGGTGTTACACAGATGGAGACAAGAAATGTCAGTTGCTAACAACTTTGTGGATTATCACCTCCAGGAAATGGGCCACTTGGAGAACCGATCAATAAGGAGAGTTCAACTCAATATTTCATCTAATACAAGTTTAGTTTACGGCAGAAAATCAAAGGTGAAGTGTTCGGATGAAGAACCTACAGGCAAATTTACCTTAATCTCTAGCTCTGTCTTTCCATTATATTCCGTTCAACAAATACTTACTCAGTGTCTGTTTTGTGCTTAACATTGTGCTGGGCATTGGGAAAGCAGCCATGAGCAGGCAGATGTTGTCCCTGACATGCAGCTTATATGTTAGTAGGAGGAGAGAATTTAGTCCACGAATTAAAGTTATTTAATAGCTCTGATAAGGGAGCTGATCAGGGGCTGTGAATGAATATAACTGATAGCTGATCTTCTCTGAGAACTCAGGCATATCCATTTTGAGGAAGAGGTATTGAGACCTGAAGAATAGGAAGGCGTTATTAGTTGGATGAGGGAAGGGAATCAAACACCTTAGGCAGACAGGCCCTAAGGGTCGAAAGGCCACTATGTCTCAAGCATGGAGTACAAGCGAAGTGAAGAATTGAGGCTGGAGAGGTTGATGGGGGCCAGAGGAGGCTGCATCTTGGAAGCCAATGTTAAGAGTTTTTAAAAAATACTGAGAACAGGGAGAAACTATTGGGGTGGAAGCTGGGGCTGGAGGCAGATACTGGGATCAGATGTGTGCATTGATTGGAGAGAGGCAAGTGAAGGCTGGACTTTGAATTCAGGTGATACTGGTGGAGGTGGCTGGGGAGTAGATGTAGTAGAGTGGTGTCTAGGAGGTGATGGATTGCATATGGGAAGAAGAGTTTGGGGTCAGGAATGACCACCAGTGTGCATTTTACTTTAGGCAACCAGATGATGGCACAGTTTACTGAGATGGAGAAAACTGGAGGAAGGTGTAACTTACCTGGAAAGGTAAAGAGTTAGTCATGAGGGAAAGCGGTGTCTATTTTTGCTGTCGCAAACACTTCTGAAATGATCATCCTGATTAATAATAATGATAGCTCACATTAAGACCACTTGCTGCTGCTAAGTCGCTCCAGTTGTGTCCGACTCTGTGCGACCCCATAGACAGCAGCCCACCAGGCTCCGCCGTCGCTGGGGTTCTCCAGGCAAGAACACTGGAGTGGGTTGCCATTTCCTTCTCCAATGCATGAAAGTGAAAGTGAAGTTGCTCAGTCATGTCTGACTCTTCGCGACCCCATGGACTGCAGCCCACCAGGCTCCTCCATCCATGAGATTTCCCAGGCAAGAGTACTGGAGTGTGTTGCCATTGCCTTCTCCGTAAGACCACTTACAACGTATTAAATATGAGCTGAACACTTTACCTACAGTATCTCCCACAATGTTGAAAATCCCATGAGCCAGGTACGACTATCATCTCCATTTTACAGATAAAGAAGCAGGTTTTCAGAAATCCAGAAGTATGATCGTGGCATAGAGTGGATGGCCAAGGTCAGGTTACCTGGCTCCAAGATTCTTAGACTTACGCTGCTTCACCCTAGCTCCTGACATCTGCAACCACTTCCCCTAATTTCCATCCTACCCACCCTCTTTGCCCCATCAGAGATGTGTTCTCAACCCTCTTGCCTGTTCCCAGTGACTGGTTGTGGCAAAGCTGCCCAAACACCTGTGTCTTGAATCTCATTCCTCTTTTCACCCTGCCAGACCCAGTTCTTCAAACGTAGCTCCAAGGCATCATGAGCTTGGTGAAAGAACAAAGGGCAGGAGGATGTGTGTGTGTATAGACCGGCCTTCCTGATACCATCTACATGTTCAATTACCACATAATAGTCCACTTAGCTTGCATATCAGCAGAAGACAGACATGAACTCAGCCCGATTCTTTCCAGGGGAGAATCTAGGGTTAGGTTCCCCATGACAAAGGACCCATTACTGCCCAACTAGTCAAACACTAGCCTAGAGATAGGTATGAAATTATTTAGGGTCCCAGTGCTGGCAAAAAGCAGAACTCAAGTCCAATTCCTCTTACCGATCCTGCTTGATTTCTAGATTCCAGCTCTAAGTAGGTCCAATTATTTAGGCATTTCTTCTGGAAGTATCTATTCAACCCTGTAGATACATCAGAAAGATGGCTTCCAAATTGCCTCCATCTTAGCATTTTTCAGCTTTAACTTCTTGATGCCTTGGGACAGTATTTTATTAAGACATCCCAATAGCCTCCTGGATCACTCTGGCTTCAACTGATTCTGGTCCAAGAACTTCAGGTAGCCTCTAAGCCAGCTGATAGTGCCCCTAACCCTGGCATTTTTTGTGGGTCAGCTTCTCCCTTAGGCAGCGCTGCCTCAAGCCTGAGGCTCATTTACAACACAGCTAACACTTGAGTGCTAGTGTTAACACTGGTTATGTCATTTGACATTCAACCCTGTAGAGCTAGGTGATATAATCCTATTTCACAGTTGAGGAAACAGACCAGGACAGATTAAGTAATTTGCAGTGCCACACAGCCAGTGAGCAGTAGAACTGGGATTTAAAGCCAGACAGACTTCAGAGCTGATCACTCTGCAAACTGCCTTGAGATCTATCCATGGGGAGCTGTGGAGGAGGAACATACTATGCTGCACCTGTATTAGTTTTCTACCCCCTCAGCCCCTAGATTAAAGCCGAAGGGTCTCCCATATCAGCAGTGTGTGATTCCATTATGCCAGTCAGGGTTCTCATACCCTCCTTAACATTTATTCCATTTAGTCTTCTCCATAGCCAAGGGTCACACAGATTAGCTGAGTTACCATTACTGTAAGATAGAAAGGTTTGGCTGCGTTTCCAAAAACCAAAATGTTGTATGAGGTTATTGTAGAATTAGCTCCATTAGGGCTTGGTTGTTGTTAGCTCTCTAAAATATGGAAGTCAAGCCCAAGACGAACTGTCAGATGCTCATCTCTGCTGCTTCAATGGGATAGGAGCAGGAAGAATCTTGGGCACTTCCAAGGATCCTTCCTTGGGAATGATGAAGGAGGAGAAGTGGTGGTAGGGAGCTCTGGCCTAAGCCTGGAGCTCTAGTAAGTCTTTTCTAAGCCTCAGCTTAGATCCTTACATAAGTTTCAGTGTCCAACAACCCTCACAAAAAGTTTGTAGGATTATGTGCCTGTATGCATTTGCCAGACAAGCATCCTTAGCATTCTTCAGAGTCTCAAAATCTGAGTGACCCCTACATGGCTTGGAACTACTTGATTAAATAATCTACCAAATCTCCTTTTAGTCAAAGGTTCTCTAAGCTCTAGTGCCCTAATGAACTAGGTGACTTCTGAAACTATTTTAAGCTGCCACAAAGAGACTCCCTAGAATTAGGTTAACTTTAATAATGGTCAAGGTTATTACAATTCTTTCTATTCCCTCCCACGTTCTTTGAAATCAGCTCCTCCAAGCTGGGCTTATTCATCCATTGCTTTCCTGCTGTGTTCTCCAGAGCGGGCCTCCTGTCTACTTTGGGAAGAAGTACTGAACAGCTGCCCCCATCACCTGACCCTCAGGCCCCTGCTTCACAAGGTGGTTCTGGTCCAGAAATGACTGCTGGAAGGGCTTAGGCCCAGAGAACCTCTGAGAGCCACAGAGTGGATGCCTGGTGGGAAGAACTGCCCCACAGGGAAGGTCTCCATGGAGCCCTATTACAGGGAGTTTTTTTTTTATTTCCCCAGCAGATGAGGCAGCAATTCTTCTCTGAGGTTGGCTCTGAAAACACTTGCCAGAGCAAGCAACTGATTGACCCTGGGGAAAGGTGAAGCTGGAGAGGAGCAAATGTCTGTTAAAACTGACTTGGGCCACTTGGAGGTGGGAGGCGGGCTGTGCTTAGGTCAACCTGCTCAGGATCCCCTTTTATGCCCCTTTCCCAAGTGGCGCAACCAATGACCAGAGCATCCTCAGCACTGGGTCTAATTCGGTGAGGTTTTATTGTAGAAATGTGGCCCCTGTTGACCCAGGACACCCTAACCACAGAGTGCTGCAGGTGGAACCCGGTGCCTCTAGACCAGCTTCCCCTTCCCCTGTGCGGGCAAAGAAAACTGGGTCCTCGGACCCGGGCGGCACCCGTTTAAACTCTGCGTCCCCTCACTTCCCACCCCAGGGACGCAGCCTCTGAGGGCCATCATTCCTAAGTCCAGCTGAGTTCACATTCGGATCCTAGTGGGACTCTCCAGTGCCAAAGAGTGGGAAAGGCGGTAGTAGCCGCAAGAAAACGGCCACAGGGCAAGGAGTCCAGACAGGCAGCTCGAACCTAGCTGCGCGCTTGGCTAGCTGCACGCTCCTCTCGCCTGCTCCTTCGGCAAAGTAGGGAAGTCAGCTGGCGGCGAGGAAGGCTCCCTGGTCCGGGCAGATGCGCTGTCTTCAGGAAGGCACCCCGGCTGGTCCCGCTGCCCACGGAAGAAAGCCTCCACCAGGGGAGCAGCACAGTTCCCCGCGACCAGGAGGATGGGGACCCTCTGCAGCCTCCTAACGCCTCCGACTCCCTTGATGCACACGGTGCTGCTCGAGGGCGGGAAGGGTGTGGGGGGGGTCAAAGTGCAGTGTTCCCAGGGGCATCAGGTGCACCCTGCCCAGCTCATACCTACTGCTGGTGGCGAGACCCGGACCCGGTGTGGCTACACCGGCCGCATCTTCCAGGGCGCGCGCGCGTCCCGCAGAGAGCGGTCGTGGGGCAGAGCGGCGAAGGCCGAGTGGCGCAGCTGGCAGCCGATAAAGAGGATGACGAGCGCCACGGAGAGCAGCAGCAGGAAGAAGAGCAGTAGGTAGGTGGGCAGGTCGGGCTTGGCGGCCGCACCGTCCCGCATCCCGCGCGCGGTGGCCAGCTCCAGCGGCAAAGCGCCCTCCGCCTTGACCGTGGCTGCCAGCGCCAGCGCGCCGCCTACCGCCGCCTCGGGGCCGCCCGTGGTGTTGAACACGTCGCCGTACATGGCCCGCGGGGCTGCCGACCCCCGGCCGCCTCACTTCGCTTCCATGGTGCGCCCTGCCCGCTCCTCTACGCGCGACCGACCGCAAGCCAGGTGCCTGCGGGACCGCCGGGACTGCAAAGTCCCGGACTGCTTCCTTGCCACCGCACTCAGCTGCCCTCTCTGCGGGGTGGTGGACCCCAGCGCTCCGAGCTGGACGGCTCGGCACCCGCGATCCCCGGACTTTTCAGATCTGTCACCGTCGCCACCCACGGTTCTGAATCATTCACCTGGGTTTACGGCCGTCCTTTCAGTTCAAACCCCAGCTCCGGTGAGCTCCGGGCTCCAGGACACCCCTGGGCTGCGGCGCTGGCGGAGAGAGGTGAGTGGTGCGTGCGGCCGCAGCTCGGGGTTCCTGCTCTGCACCTCCAGACACCAGTGCACCGAAGGCTCAGTCTGGGAGTCCTCCGCGTCCTCCCGCTGCCGAGTCTCAGAGCAGTTCTGCAGCCTTGAGTCCCCGCTGAGACACCTGGTGTGCGGCGAGCCTGTCCCCGCTGGCTCCAGCTGCTGCGCTCCAGTCGAGAGCAGGAGACTGAGCTCCGAGGCGGCCCCGCGAGCTCCGGTCCCGGGCAGGGGGCGGGACTGGTGGCGACTGTCCCCGGGGAGCGGCTGCGAACCAATGAGAGCGAGAGAGGACAGGGCTGCGCCTGCCCCCGGCCCGGCCTCACATCACTCACGGAAGGAGGGACACACAGAGAGGGAGGGAGGGAGGAAAAACACAGGGTCACGGAAAGACAGATGGACGAGGAGCAGATTACAGACCTATGAACAGAGACAAGCAAAACGGACACAATATGGACAGCAAACCGATTCGGAGACCAGCCTCAGCCACGCATGGACACCTGCTTTCGTCCTTCTCATTCATGGACATTCTCCCTCCAGGCACAGCCCAGTTGGCTCCCAGCCCCAAGACTGAGTAGTTCTGGGAGGGCCAGAAGGCTGAGCGCAAGGGCAGAGGGCTCCCAGATGAGCTGAAGCTGCTTCCTGGGGCCCCGCTCCTCCCCAGTGGAGCGCACATGTGAGCTCACCTTCTCAGCTCACCTGGCCTGCAGTGCTCAGACACAGAGGGCCAGAGGCAGATGTGGCCCACCTGCTTGTAGCAGCCCTGGCAAACGCTTGGTGGCCAGGACAGAGGTGAGGGGTCAGCAGGACCAAGGGGGTGTCCTCTTTCCAGAAGTCCACACTGTTCACCTCCTTTGGAAGTTTTCCAAGCCTCCCAGATTAGAATGGGAACCAGTGCCAGCCACCATGGCCCCTGGGTTCTTCAGAAGCACTGACTGCCCTGGGCTGTCATGGTCTGGCATGGAACGGAAGCAGGCACTTGCCCCCAAGATTCTGAAGGACGCACTCCCTCACCAGTCAGGAGCGATGGTGCCGCCTTCCCTTTCGCACCGGGCACCTCACTTTTCACTTGAATCCCAGCTCCGAGACCCCTACAGGGTGAGCCAAGGGCACAACTCTGTCTCTCTCCCCCATCAAGGGGTACAGGACGTGGGAGAGCTTGGTGAGCACTGGCTGCAGGAACTGGTGGGAAGATGAGTTTATTATTCCCCTCCCCCCAACTGCACCTCATACCTGCCCCCAGGCTTAATTAACAAGGACTAGTAAGGTGTGCAAGGCTGCCCTTGGCCAGCGCTCATTCCCTTAAAGCCCAGCTCAGCCCAGAAGAAACACCTCTGCAAGCTCTTTGCCTAACATGAAAATTTGTGAGCCTGAGTCCTGACACTACAGAGAGTCTGACTGCTTGCTATGTGAGATGCAGGAGTGCTGCAAGGAGATGCAACCAGTCCATCCTAAAGGAGATCAGTCCTGGGTGTTCATTGGAAGGACTGATGCTGAAGCTGAAACTCTAATATTTTGGCCACCTTATGCGAAGAGTTGACTCATTGGGAAAGACCCTGATGCAGGGAGGGACTGGGGGCAGGAGGAAAAGGGGACGACAGAGGATGAGATGGCTAGATGGCATCACCGACTTGATGGACATGAGTTTGAGTGAACTCTGGGAGTTGGTGATGGACAGGGAGGCCTGGCGTGCTGTGATTCATGGGGTTGCAAGGAGTCAGACACGACTGAGGGACTGAACTGACTGACTGACTGACTGAAGTCCTGACCCTACAGAGAGTCTGACTGCGTGCTGTGTGAGATGCGGGAGTGCTCCAGAGGCCCCCCTATAGTTCCACAGATGGGCCTGTAGGGTGCTTCCCTGGGCACAGAGGGGGATTTTGTGTGGTGTGGGGTGGAGTGGGACCTGGCAGGACTCAGCATGACCCCATCTGCCCTTTACGGTCCTGGGGCACTGCCCAGTGTGCTCCCAGGGCATAGGACCTTAAGCCGCTGTGCCTGGCTTCTGCTTAGCCCAACTTCTCATTTTCCAGATGGGAAAGCTGGCTCTGAGAGGGGCAAGGCTTTATCCATGTTAGCACAGGGAAGCCTCCACATAACAGTGTGCAGCAGCCGTGGATGTGGGCTACTCAGGAGAGGGGCAGAGTCCCTTTCTCTGAAGGCCTGAGCCATTTGAGACAGCATTCTATTTGGCCAGCAGGACCCTAGGGACCTTATGTGAAACCTGAACAAGCCTTCTCAGGGCTGCCGTCAGCCAAGGGGAGAGTCAGCGTGTGGATTAACGGAGAGGGGTTTATCCAGGTGAAGCCCCTGCTGTCAATAACTCCCTGGGTTCTTTGTTTGCTTTTTAAGGTATAACAAAATTATTTTTAGTTGAATATTAATAAATTATTTTTCGTTAAAAACTGTGCCTGTCTGAAATATATACAATGAAGGAAAACATCGAAATGTTTTTGGTTTGTAGCCTCAGTTTGTGGTTTGGCCTGGAATTTCCCTCTTGAGTTTGGGGAATCATTCCTAACCCTGCTGACCCTGCTTCCTGTCTACTCTGCCCCTGAGGTCAGGTAAGACAATAGGCAGTGGTGGGAAGGCTGTGGCTCAGTCGGGAGGGCCTCAGCAGAAGCAGGGACAGGTTCCTGGTTTTGGACTATAAAGTAAGGGTTTATGGTAGGTGATTTCTGGCTCTGAAATAGTGCTGTGTTCCTCCAGGAAGTGAGCACAGAGCAGGGGGTGTCTGCAAGAGGGTCTGGTGTGGATAGAGAGTCCCCAGGGCTCCATTGCTTGTAGTAGGAGCAGAGAAATCTCTAGAAATGCTCATTTGTCCTCAGAGCTGTGGCTTTTCATCATCATATTGCATTTTGCGGAAGTAACACATGCACGGGCTTGCAGCCTGTGATTGGAGGAGCTGGGACTTGAACCTGGACAGTGGGCTTCTGTGTCCACTCAGTGAACCAGGACTGTGGGCCACCTCCGATTTAGAAGAGTCCTAGCAGCCGTGATTCACAGACCTCCTCTTTCCGCAGGCCAAGCACTTGCTCCTCACAGCAACCTGTGCGACAGACATGCTAGCACCTCCATTTCCCCAAGGAGCAGGCTGCAACCTCGAGAAGCGGTGTCACCTTCCGAGGTCACACGGCCGGCTCTGGGCGCCAAGGAGCCTCAGACTTGGCAGCTTGTGCTCATCCACTCAGTCTTTTTTTTTTTTTTAATGGACTTAGAGTCTGTACTCGTTTTATTTTAATAATTTTATTTATTTATTTATTTTTGGCTGTGCTGGGTCTTCATTGCTGCACGGGTTTTTCTGTAGTTGCAGAGAGCTGGAACTGCCCTCTAGCTGTGGTGTACAGGGTTCTCACCGCAGTGGCTTCTCTTATTGTGGGGCACGAGCTCTAGGTCGCCTGGGCTTCAGTATTTGTAGCCCTCGGTCTCAGTAGCTGTGGCTCCCAGGCTCTAGAGCACAGGCTCAGTAGTAGTTGTGGTGGAGGGCTTTGTTGTTCTGTGGCATGTGGGATCTGCCCATCTCAGGGATCAAACCCGTGTCTCCTGCCTTGACAGGCGGATTCTTTACCACTGAGCCACCAGGAAAGTCCCCACTCAGTCTTAAGCTGCTTTTTCTACTGAGACACTTAGCAGAGAGAGTATGGTCAAACTGCCTTTCCTTTTGGTAAAGTTGGAGGAGGTCTTTTGCCCTTTTGGGTGGGGAGGGGGGTCCTTTGGTCCAAAAGTGGGCGCTGTTTCTTTTTGGAAAGATGTTCAGAGCCCTGGGAGGGCGGTCACGTTCCCTGAATATTCCCCAGCAGGAAATGAAACAAGACTGGTGCTGAGTAAATGCAGAGATGAAGTTTACACAGCTTTTTACACAAGCCAGAGCGACCTTCCATTAGGGAGCTTTGTGTACCCATACATTTAAGTCGGGAAAGATTATGAAGGGGCTTGGAAGTAGGCTTTGACAGGCAGAGGTCACAGGGTGGGACCCCGGCAGGACCTCTTCCCCATTATGTGGTCACTGAGTGACACAGGCTCCCTCCCCGCTGGCCTGTCTGCCAAGAGACCAAGAGGCAATGGTGCCTTTCCTGCCACGCTGGGGCCATTTGCTAGCCATTTAATGGAAACTTGAGAGACTGCAAGCCTTGTAGCCCCAGGATTTCATAAACTGTTTCTCTCCAGCCCTCCGTACCTGGTGAAGCTATTTTTGTTTCTTCCTCTTGCTAGGGGAATTATTATTATAGCACTCAGCATCACCAAGAGGCTGGGGTGAAGATCAAGGCTGAAATGCTGCCGTCTGAAGTTGGAGTTCATTGCTGCCGGTGTGGGTTTCCCTGTGATTACTGTGTGTATTCAGCTGCTGTGGAGTGGCCTCCGCATCCTCCATGAATGCTGGTGAAGTTGTTGCTCACAGACCTTTAATTCTATCACCCCGGCAACATTTGGTTTTATTGTTTTGGTTTTGTTTTTGAGATGACTTTGGCAACTGTTGTGGTCGGTAACTGAGGTTGCTTTTTAAAACGTCTGTTTTAGGAACTAAATAACAAGTAGGCCAAGCCCAAGCTCTGAAATGAAGTGGTTTTTCCAAATGGAAACAGGCAGCAGGGGGCTTGAGAATGGTCAGGCCGGGCCTTTCAAGGGTTTGCAGTCTGGTTTGTGGAGCGGGAAAACTGGAGAAAGGATGGGGAATGAGGGAGAGATGATTCTGGAAGGAGGGAGCTCACTGAAGGGATCGGATCCCAGAAAAGGGCATCTCCACCTCTGTCCTCTGGTTCCACGGGCCTGCAGGTCTCTCGGGATCAGAGAGTGGGATGGAGAGTCAGGGAAGCAATTCCTGGGCTGCCTGGGACCTGACGTGCAGGCTGGGGGCACTGTCTCTGACTCTGGTGGTGGGATGTCTCTGGATGTTTTTTGGACAGTCTCACTGGTTAGTGGAGAAGGCACTGGCACCCCACTCCAGTACTTTTGTCTGGAAAATCCCATGGATGGAGGAGCCTGGTAAGCTGCAGTCCATGGGGTTGCTAGGAGTCAGACATGACTGAGCAACTTCACTTTCACTTTTGACTTTCATGCATTGGAGAAGGAAATAGCAACCCACTCCAGGGTTCTTGCCTGGAGAATCCCAGGGACGGGGGAGCCTGGTAGGCTGCCATCTCTGGGGTCACACAGTCGGACACGACTGAAGTGACTTAGCAGCAGCAGCAGCAGCACTGGTTAGTGCCTCAACATCCTTCTCTTTGATCTCAGTGACATGTGACCTCACCTGCCTTTCTGGGTCCCTGTGTAGCCTCCAGCCAAGCGGGTTCCAGTGACATAAGACTTGCAGGTTACTGGGACATGTTGCCACCCCTGGGGTCCCATCACCTAGACTCCTCTGGGAAGGTCAGGGGTTTGCCTGAAGGTGAAACTGAACTCCTGCTGCTACCTGGCCTGGCCAGGTGTTGGGTGGAGTCACCAGTTGGGTCACTGCATGCTAAGGAAAGACCACTGCTCTGGTCAAGGATGGGAAGCAGGCTGAAGCCAAGTTGGAGCCAGTATATGCTGAAAGGGACAGGATTGTTGTTTGAAATCAGTAACCAGACTCAGGGACACCTGGCCTGGTGGGGTCCTGTGGTCCCTGTTCTGATATCAAGGCATGGGGTACTCGGCCTATGAGGTTGCACTTGGAGAAACACAGGGGCCCAGAAGTTGTGACAGGCAGCAAGGCTGGGCAGGTGTATGTTTAGTTAATGAAGAGGTACCCCAACCCACCCCATCTGTGGCATGTTGGAGAACTACTTCATGGAAGGGTCTGTGACTTGGTGAGGCCAGGGCAAAGGAACTCAGTCAGGAAGGGCTGGCTATTTTTTAATTGCATGTCCTAAGGTTTAGGATACGCTTGTCAAGTGGGATGCAAGATTATGTTAGATAGCACAGGGGTGTGATATTAAACAGCATTGAATCACACGATGCAAAAATTACTGTCTTGTAATCACCTTTAATTATTCTGATGATGGCTAGAAGAAAAATCTATTTTGGTCCTGGGTCAGTTCAGATCCTCTGAGAAGCACGTGCAAAAGATTTACTGGTAGAAATGCCTGTGATGGAGAAAAGTCATAAGAGCTGGAGTCGCTCGAAGAGCCTTAGGTGTCAGTGCAGATCTGACACCTCTAAGAGGAGAGGGGGAAGCAACGGCTTGGTATGTCTTACCTACGCCAGTGGAGCGGTAGTGGTGGAGGGCATTGTGAGAAGAGCCCCATCAGGCAAGAGGTGTGCAGCTGTGCAGCGCTGGGCTCAGAGGATGCTTCAAAGGGTCATCTGGGGCTGGGGCTGGTGACCCTTTACACAGGGCTCCTGAGGCCCAGAGGAAGGGGCAGCTGCCAGGGTTGAAGTCCAGACCAGACTAACCCCCCTGGGGTTAGCCCCCTGCCTAACCCCCAGCCCTAGCTAACTCTTTCCCTCTGGGCTTTCTCCTGGATGGGTGAGACCAGGCAGCCTCCAGCTGTTTTCTGATGGCTTTGACTGGGTGCTTCAGATTCAGAGTCTTCCAAGAATGAGAGTTACACTCTCTGAGTCTGGGCCAAGGTCAGAGCCCAGGGTCTCAGCCAGCCCCCCTTGAAGACGGTGCTTTGTGTGGTTTGGGGTATAAGTTTATGCATGTCCTGGGCAGCCTATTGTGGCAGGACCTTCTCTCTCTCATTGTCACTGGTGTTTCCACAGGCTTCCTACTACCCGATGCTATCCTCTGTGGTCCATCCGTAGGGGCAGATCCAGGTTTTGTGGAGCCTGCAGCTCTTACATCTTAGGGGCCCTCTCTGAGAACAACAGCACAAAATTAGATTTTAAAGTAAATATTTATTTAGAATGAGAAACTGAATAAAAATAAATTTTAAAAAGATGACCGAGATCTAAAAATATAGGAAAACAATCCTGACTGGCTTCTGGGACCATACCCTTCCATCATCACATTTCTTGGTACCTGGTGTTGGGTGACAGCTCCATGCAGGGTCCCCCTTCTGACCTTGCACCTTTGGGTCTAGACTCCAGTGAGCTGAGGTGGTGGGAGTGTTCCTGAGATCCCCAGTGGAGAGGGCCGACAGTACCTTGCTTCCAAAGTAACTGGCAACCCCTTAGTTACATGTGCTAACATTTGGGGGAAATGTATTTCTAATTCAGCCTCCTCTTGGCTGGATCACCCAAATTTCCATGGTTTCTTCAGCACCAAACAACCCAAGGAAAAGTGTAACTGGGGAATTTGGAGGGGAAAACAATAGTCTTAGCTGTTGCTTTTGCAAACTTTATAAACACGCAATAGGTCAGCATGAGCTGGGGGGGCCTGAAGCTTAAGCCTCATAGCCTCATAGTAAACCCAGCTGAAGCCATCCTGAATGTGTCCCCTGCCAGAGGCAACCCGTTATCCTTAGATCTTGCCTGAGTCAGTGACATACAGTGGCTCCTACTGAGCTTTTTGAAATAAAACTCATTCCCCTTAATTTTTATTCTGGTTGTAAAAGTAGTATTTGGGCATTACTGAGAAAATACACCCAAGGGTAAAGGAGACAGTGAAAGTCATCCTGGAATAAAACCCATCGGCAAACAGTAACGATTTAGAATCTCACTCTTCTCCCAGCCCCTGCCAGGGGTTTGACATGACACTGATGTTGACAGGTTGGAACCTCCGGACATCAGCATGTCATGGGCTTGCATTATGTTCCTCCTTTTGGTCTGGCTGGTTGCTCTAGAACATTCCTGATTGCCAGACTCCATTACTTTTCCTACCCAAAGCCCTTTAAGGCTCAGATGAGGGCCTGACCAGAAGACGTGACACAGCTGGGGGTCCTGAGGAGCAAGATGCCCATTTTGGCTCCAGCATGTTTGAGAGGGTGGGAAGGGGTCTCTACTTGTTCACAGACCCAGATCTGTGAGCTGAAGGCTGGTCCTGCTTCCAACTCTGTCTGAGATCCCTGGTATAGGGTGTGGGCAACAGTAGAGATGGGATTTACCACCAAGGAAGAACTGTGAAGGGTCATTAGGCATAACCTTAGGGTTCAGGTGTGGTTGAACCTTTGCCTGGGAGGTATAAGGGATGGCTCAGGTGATCTGTACCCCACCCATGGCCGAGGGCAGCACCAGCTAGAAAGACTTGGTCTGAGTCAGCAAGAAACCCTGGGTTTGGGGCCTGCAGGGAGGCGTGTCTCCAACTCCTATTGTCAGTATATCCTTCTCTTGGCAGCCCCAGAGTTAGCCTCCCAGGCAGCCTGCAGGGAGGCTGGGCTGGGATGGGGAGCTTCAGCTCACTCTGCCTCCAGATTCTGCTCCAGAGCTGGGGTCCCAGGTGAGCACTGAGGGGCTGACTCTTCTCTCAGGGGTTGAGTCCTGGCTCTGCATGGACAGGCATGCCTCCCTACTACCCTCCCATCTCAAGGGCCAGGCTGCAGACCTGGTTCTCTTCTAGAGGAGACTCTTCCATGGTGGCGGGACCCTGGCAGCTGGTCCGGGCTTCCCACAGACCCTGTCTTCATGTACGCAGATCCTGAAGCCACTTCCTAAGCTGATAGGAGATGGGAAAGGAGAGACATCCTCTGACAACATTTTCCATCCCTGACTAGAATGAGGCAGAAAATCCAGGTGTAAATTGTGTAATTAGAAAATTATTTCTAAAAGATTATTCCTAATTTCCATAAAAGATAATTATGTTTTCCTTTTTTTCTTCCAAAGTTTTAACAAAACAAAACAAAAAAACTAGGTTTCTCTCTCATCAAAGTCCTAGGGATCCCAGTTATCTTAATTTTGGAAAAGTCCCTCCCTGCAGCCAGTCACTCCTGTTCCACAGCTGCCCCTCAGGCAGGACCCGGGGGATGTGGGAGATGGCTTTCATTTCTTCCCTGTCCTTCCACCTCTGGGCAGTGTCATCTTCTCCAAGATCCTGGTCAGAGACCATGGGCAGAAGGAACCAAGGATGTGGGGTCAGGCCAGAGAAAGGGCCCCTGCCTGAAGAAACAGCACATTGATCATGAAGAAATCTGAGAGAATGTCCTTGATGGCGAAGGAGGGATGAATATGTCCACCTGATTCATGAGGAAATGTGATTATTTTTTAAAAAGTTTTAAGTGAGAGAACTGACGCTGTCCTTTAAGTGGCATTTTAAAACCTAAATTAGAAACTACATCAGCATTGCCATTTGATGCTGAAGTGCAAGAAATTTGACCTGTTCGTTCCCTGGACTCAGGCTCCCAGGTCAGAAGTTAGGGGGTCTCCATCTGGGAAGGTTTCTCCTGGGGAGTCATGTGTAGTCCCTATGCGCCAGTACTACTGGGGAAGGGGCTTCTCCCATCACTCCCTAAGGAGGCTGCCTGCGGGCTCTCTGTAAGATGGGAGACGTGGGCTGGATGACTGGGCATCATCTGGCCCCTCTTTGAAAATGACATCCCCAAAGATACAGTGTTGAGTGGGTTTTCTCAACTGGAACCAAAGAGGGAAAACAGGAAGATGCATGGGAGTGTTAAGGGCACTTGAGATACGCCAGTCCCCTGTCCAGCCTGGCTGCGTCTCGAGTTTACCCGCCCAGGCAAGACTGGCAGCGTCCTGCACAGCCCGTAAGGGTTGCTGAGCTATGCAGCGGTATGCTCAAGAGACCCACTCTGTTTCTCCTCATGGTACCCCTTCTCCCCAAACCCTTCTGAATCACCTGGGAGCTTTAAAAATGCAGGTTCTGTCCTCAACCCCAGAGATCTGAATCTAGCCTTTGGAGCTGGGAGTGTATGTGTGTGTGTGAGAGACAGAGATGTCCTCAAGCACTGACCAAGGCGCCCTTCTGCGTGTCCTGACACCAGTGATCCTTGTAGGCAGATGGCAGTCAGACTGTCCAACATAAACTGCCTCAGGGAGTGGATGACAGATTTAACAAAGGAGTCGAATGATCGGCTTTTGAGTTTCAGGAGTCGAGGCCTGGATATAAGGTTTGGAATAAGACACGAGGAGGAAGGGGAAGGCTGTGGACAGCACACAGAATGCCTTTGGGTGAACTGTAAAGAGGTGTCTTTCTCCTTGGCAGGGCAAGGGCAGATTTTAGCCTGAGTGAGCCCTCACCCACAGCAGGCCACACACTGCTGTGCCATATGGGGTATTCCTGTGCAAAGGCAGGTTTCCCCATCCCTGAAACTGAAAGAGATCTCCCTGATCTTGGGGCAGGGTCAGGTTGGAGGTGAGGACAGCAGAGCTGGTGGGGACACGAGGCAACCTTAGATGTTTGGTGGGTCCCTGAGAGGGGGCACAGGGCCACTCTGCTTTGGAACAGAGAACAGAAACCCAGATAGTTTTGGGGAGCAGAGGGAGAGAACAGATACCTTTCTTAGGTAGAGCCCTAGGGAGGAGGCAGAGGCCCCAGGATGTGGACAGCTCCCCAGCCCCACTGGGTATGAGGCAGCAGAATGGTTCCTGAAAGCTCACCTTAGCACCCTGTGGTAGCACCAGGGGTGGGGTGTGGGGCACAGCTAGCTTCCTCCGGCTCCACAGTGGTTTGGAGACTGCAGGAGGGCTTGCGTGCCCGTGCTCTGAGAAGGCCATGAGAGTGGCAGGAGGTATCTGAGGATGGCTTTTGGATGGGAATGAGGGTCTGTGTAGCAGGGACTTGCAGGACTGACCTTTCAGAGGCAGAGAGAACAGTGGTGGTGGACAGAGAGGACCACCCACCTTCAGCTGCAGAACCGAGCTCCAGTTCCGTAGGTGTGGGGACTCAGAACTGAGACTTCTGTCACTTCAGGGGTCAGAGCCTCACAGAGATCCACTAATGGGAAACTAGCATGACAATCTAACCCACTTGAGTTTGTGGATTAAGAATGATATACTATGCAAAGAAAACCATAAGTAAATACCTAATAATGATCTCTGCATGGTAGGACTAAGGGCAATTTTCATTTTCTTCTTTTTGAGTGCTGCGGCTTTTGACAATTTCTCCAGTGACTATGTTTGCTTTTTAAATGAGAATAATAATTTCTTTTGAAAACAGTAACTTGCTTTTTTTTCTCTCTCTCTTCTCTGGGGTTCTCATTCCTTAAGTGCCTCATCCATCATGCTTCCTTCCACCCCTTTGACCTTCCCTCCTTGCCTGGGCCTGGTAGACACTGGGCGAGGTGGGGCTGGAGTCTAGGAAGGCAGTGGCTCTAGTCGGGAGTCCTAGAGTCATGATGACACCGATGATATCACCACCAAGGACACTTTTCCGTCCTCTCTGCAGCCATTTAAGAGGACAGAGGCCAGGGATGTGGGGAGAGATGCTCTCCTCATTTTTTTGCGTTGGAGTGACTGTCTCTCCTCCCCCAGGCAGAAGGGTTCAGGCTGAGCTCTGCTGAGCCAGTGTGGGCTGGGCCTCTGCACTGTCCAAGCTCCCAAGTAGCACTCCGTCCCCAAATCTGCTCCTCAGGACCCTCTGAGCCCTTGCTCAGAGTCTCACTCTGACTCTCCAGGTGGAAAAGTCCTGTGCGGGCCAATCAGGCCGCTTTGAGAGAAAGGGAGATGATGACAAGCCAGTGGGGCTGGTTAAGGCATCCCCACCTGGAAGGGGGGGCCTGGATGAAAATAGAACAGAGGCAGGAGAGGAGGTGGCTTAGTGAGCTGGAGGGCAAAGCATGCTGATTATTAAAGAGCGAATTACCTGGGCCTAATTACGAGCGCACTTAAACATCACATTGCCTCCTGAAACACAACGGAAGTGGCTCAGATTCTATCACGAAGAGTCAGAAAGGGTGATAAAAATAAAAGATGGATCTCAGCCCTGTGTCCTTCCCCCCCCCCTTCCTTCCTGCCCGTCATTAGTTGTGGTAGGAAGAATGCCCAACCCCCAGCTGACTTGCTCAGCCTGGTGGGAGCTTGGCGTTTTCTCCCTGTCCTCTGTTGGCAGAAACTGCCTACACAGGGATGGGAGAGATGGCATGGTGAGGGGTCCCCCCCAGGTGGTCTAATGCCAGGACATCCAGGAAGCTTGCGTCCTCACTGGGGCAGGTTGTGTGCTCAGAGTTTTTTCTCTCTTATACCAGGTGGTCCCTGAGGTCCCAGGACAGAAGGGGAGGGGACCCTGCCTGTGGCCCTCTGCAAGCATGACATTTCCTCACTTCCAGGAAACTGGAGACCAAATCCAAACAAGGCCATCCCTGCAGAAGGTTGTCAGTGTTTCTGGTCCCTTGGTTGAGTTTTCACTTTGTAATAATGCTGTTTAATAATGGTTATGCAGCAGAAGATAGAGTGGGGTGGAGCTCCTCATCCCTACTCTGTTTCTTAGTGCCTGCAATGATTTATCCCCCATCTTCTCTACATGTCCAAATCTCACACATCTTCCAAAGCCAGATCAGTCCCGCCTCCTTGGTGCAGATCGGAGAGCTAGCAAGAGCACTGGATTCCTACTGCCCAGCCCCATTCCTACTGCCCGTCAGTCAGGTAACTTGATAACCATGTTGTCTGGCAAGGGGACTTCTGTGACAGTGTCCTTCACACTCGACCATCAGAGTCACCCAGGAGCATCTTAAAATAGCGATTCCTAGGCTCCACTCCCTGTCCATCCATCTACATTATCAGCGCGTGTCCTGGGGAATTCGGAGGCAGGGGTCCTACAACCGCACTGAGAAATGCCCTGCAAGCTGTGTCCCTCCTACCCCAGGCTGCCTCCAAGGACAGGGCTCCTACACGTGTTGTCCAGCCGGAAGGGCGCCCCTCCCATTCACCTGTGTTCATGGGCACTCACTCTGTACCCAGTCCCGTTCACTGGGCTCAGGGGCTCCCTGCGGTTAAACTTCCACTCAAGGGGGCCCTCGCATTACATAAGCTCTTTCTATGCAAATAGGACAACAAACCCTGCCCCTCCCACCTGGCTGGATTGTTGTTTTAATTAAGCGAGACAAGGGACCCGAAAGTGCTCTGAGAGCTATAAGATTGGGAATCAGAGGCAGAGTTATCTATGCCCACTGGGCAATGATTCACTGACTGCCTCGTGACATTTCCTCTGCACAGTCCACCGCACTTATTAAAAATCTCACAAATCTACTCAACTGCTCCCAGCTGAGGGCTTGGCTTTGTTGAGTGGCTGCATTCAGCTTGTTCAGCAAAGCCTGCCTCCTTCCACAAGATGGCCAGAGCTATTTTCTTGGTTTCTATTGGTGGACAGAAACAGGATCTCTTCCCAGGAGGGGCAAAACTGATCTGGGTAGTTGGGAATCCTCACTGTGGCTTCATTAACACCTGCTGGCTTCATTCTTGGGCAGTTGACTGAGGCCCCAGGAGTAAGTCATTTTCTTGAGATGGATGGGTAAGGTTCCTCTCCTCTGGTGGGGGGTCCAGGCTTCAGTGCCTCTGTTTGAGTTATCTGTTGCTTGGGTGAGACGCCATCTGAAAGCTCAGACTCATACAGCAACACTTTATTGTTTCCCGTGATTCTGTGGTTGACAGGCTTCAGCTGGGCGGTTCTGCTCCCCGGGGCTGACCACCTCCCCTCCTGTGAAGCTGCTTGCAGCTGGGAGCTTGACCCCAGTGGAGAGGCCCAGAGGCCTCTTGTTCTCTGGGCTTCTCTCCACACAGCGTTTCAACACTGAGCTGTGCAGCTGAGCTTCTCTGCGAGGGCAAACCCATGAGCACGTGCTTATGGAGCCACTGTTGGTGTGGAACTGGCTGCCCCGAATCACAGGACCAAGCCTGGCGTCCACACAGGACGGGGGTAAGCAAAGGCAGGAGTCCCTAGAGGCGTGTGTCCTGGGGGCCCTGATTGCTCGTTCTCCACAACCTCACTCTTTCTTGGGAAGTCACCCCAATATGTGGTAGAGCAGGCAGCAGCCAGGCCTGTGTCCACCTGACCTTTTTCCACCAGCGTCAGTGCTGCTGGGCTTGGAGGCCTGGTGTGACCTGGGGGAGGTTACAGACCCCCGCTCCTGTGCTCTGGGTCAACGGTATCTTCTGTTCCTGGGCGACCACAGCCTGCAGGGAGGAGCCTCAGAGGCCTGGCAGGTAAGCAGTGTCTCCGAACCTTCCCCTCTGCAGTAGCGCAGCTTCACACACGTGGCCTCTTGAATGTTGGCCCTGACCTCTTTCTGGACGTAGCCTCCAGAGAGGCCTGTGGGAGCCCAGCACCGGTTCCCAGGCGCCATGAAGATGCAGCCACAGACACGGTCTCTCCCCACACCTGCTTGGGTTGCCTCAGGTCTCCACCACTAGGGGACCCATGTGGCAGAATGTGTGGGGCTCTGCCTCTGCCTCCTCTGGCCAGAGTGCTGGGGGCTTGGGCCCAGTACCATTCTCCCCTCCAGATACCTCTCATCATGTCTCTGACTGAGTGGTGGGCACCAGGGATGACCAGCGGAGGTCTTAGCATACCTTGGGTCGCTTCAGAGTTGTAGGCAATTGGCCAGAACCCTGTGGGTAGACGCGTACCGGGGCTGTGTAGGGACTGAGAGCTCCCTTGGTTTCCTCACGTTTCTGTGCTTTTGTCTTAAACCAGCAGCTCTGTTTTCTGGAAGAGGTCCCTTCTGTTTCACCTCAGGCTGACTCTTTCATGTCATATGTATGCAGGGAGAGGACAGACTGGAAGGTCTTTAAGAATCAGCAAAATGGCATTTCTACCCTTTGGGAGAAAAACTGAGGATGTGTCCAGAGTGACTAGAATACTGATCCGCACCAGCCTTCTCCTTGCAGCCTCAGCACAGTGGGAGTCATCCGCCTCTGAGCTGGTGCCTGGGAACCTGGAGGCTCGGAAGTGGAGAGGGTCTTCACAAGACACTCTGGCTCCCAGACCCAGGGCCTTTGCCGAGGCCCCGAATACATATTCTGTTCACAGTGCTGTGACAGACAGTGATGGTGCTCTGAGCACCTTCACGTGAAGACGCGTCTGAAGAAGCAGCGAGGTGTTTTTCTTTCTTTTTTTTTTTTTCCAGAACATTCACCTTCAGCCAGGCTGCACAGGTCTTGGGGGCTTCTAATTTAGTTTGGCAGGCGGGGGAGCCACCAGAGGCTCTACTTTGCTGGAGTGTCTGTCTTGTGATTGATTGGAGCTAAGAATGAAACCCTGTGGCTCTGTTCTGTTGGCTCACTGAAATGATCAGGAGTTACTTCCTCCGTCAAGGAGAATGACCCAGCTGGGGTCTGGGGTGGCCACTGCTCCCCCGGCACCACCGGCCCAAAAGCTCTCGCTGGTATGGATGCTGGGCTTCATGCTACTCTCAACGGTCTAAGCTCACCGAAAGCAGGGTCAGTACCCCACATCCGATATTCAGCTGTATTGATGTCTATGTCACTTGAGTGTCCACTTCAATAGCCTGTACCTACAAATGAAGCTACATTTCCTATTTACAGCAGGAACCTCATTGGCTACAAATTGGTTATCCTCAGACTGTTTGCTGGGTATTTGTGGGTCTGAGTGGTAACTGCCTCCCAGATAAGCGTGATTACTGTAGCCACCATGTCTTCTCCCTTCCTGCTTTGCCCTCCCCGCCTGGCCTCCCCACTATGCACTGCTGGCAAAGCTGTTGAGAGGCGCCCCGCTGGGGCCACTGTCCACCGCAGAAGTGCCCAGGGGGTCGATTCTGGATCCTTCCAGAGTGAAGCCTGGGCAGAGCAGAGCAAAGGGTCCTCTCCCAGTCCTGAGGCGCACCCATCTCCTGGCCACCAGAGCAGCCAGGAGATCCAGTGTCTTGGGGTTTCACTATTGAAGAATTTAGCCAGCTTGATGCCATCACCCATGGTCCAGAGTCTCACAGAGTCTCAAGAAGAACAATCCTGGTAGTTTCTGGCCCTTGCTCCTCTAACTGCAGAATTGCAGAACAGCCCCCGGGGGGAGGGTGGGGCAACTACATCCTAGAGCTCCTTCTGTGTTTATCAGGATTCTGAGGATGTAAATGACATCCAGATACCCAATGCAAACTGGCCTCAACAAAAATGGGACTTTATATGGCACCAAAGGGCTCAGGTGGTAAAGTATCCACCTGCAAAGCGAGAGACCCAGGTTGGATCCCTGGGTTGGGAAGAACTCCTGGAGTAGGAAATGGCAACCCACTCCAATATTCTTCCACAGAGAATCTCATGGACAGAGGAGCCTGGAGGGTTACAGTCCATAAGGTCACAGAGAGTTGGACATGACTGAGAATGCACCCATGCACAAAGCTAAGAATGCTCCCGGAACAGGTCCCCAGGTGGAGGAAAAGCTACAGAAAGAGGGCCTCAGGGCGAGAATGTGGCACAGCTCCCCTCTCCACCTTTCCTCTCTTCCCTTCCCTCCTTTTTTCTCTTCTCCCCCACCTCCCTCTGACATTTACTTCTTCTGTCTCCTTAATTTCTCATCTTTGACCTCGCTGGCAGACAGCCTGTCTCTGTGTGAGGGGAGAAGTGTCTACTGGAGTCCCAGATTCACATTCTCCTGTTCAGCAACCTTATTGGAAAAAAGGAGCTCTCCTTCCCAGTGTGCACACAGATATCAGGGTCGAGGCAGGCGTGTCATTGCCCTGCTCGGAGCTGCACACAGACAGCCATCTCAGGGCAGACGTGTGATTGCCTTGCTTGGGGCTGTGTTGGCTTCAGGGGCACGGGGTCCTCTGGTTGGCTGGGTTGAGGTTAGGGTGAGATCTGCTTCCAGCCAAAGAGGGGGTCCCAGCCAGTATGAAGACGGCACGGCCATGCCCTCCCCTGCCCTGCATCTGCCTGCCTCCCTTCCTTGGCCTTACCCACCACAGGGCCCTGGAGGTGGTTATGTGAAAGTGGCTCAGAAGCGCTGTCTACTGTGAAGCTGAGTCTGCACTCAGACACCTGAATGGGTCCTGGCATGCTTTTCTTTGGATATATGAGGGCTTCTTTGGCCTTCTGCTCCTCCAGTGCACTGAGGGGTTAGGCAGGCCATTGGCTTGGGGTTGTGTAGAATCAGTGCCAGGGGACCAATGGCCTCGGCTGTTAGTGGGCACAGCTGATGGGCTGTTGCTTCCAGCTATACCTGATGCAGATGCTCTGAGGCATCTCACTTTTTAATCACATTGTAGTGAGAGTGCCCTCCTCCCTGTCTTGCTTGCTTGGGGGAGCCCTGTCCTTGCCCCTCTTCCTCCTGCCTCCCTGGATGCCCCGGTGGGGCAGCTGGGCGAGGACATGGCCTTCCAGCTGTGGTCCCATCTCTATGGCCCACTTGTCCTCCACAGGCAGGGGCAAGCTGCCTCAGCCTCTCAGCTCTCAGATACTCCCCTACATCCCTCTCAGACCCCTTCTGGAAGGGGAAGAGTCCTGACTCCTCAAATACCACTTCTTTCAAACTTTTTTATTCTTCCCTCAATCCTTTCCTTTCTTTAAAGATTCAGGCCTTTGGGAACCTAAACTCTGGACACCTTTTTTTTTTTTTTTTTCCTGTCATTTTCTCCCTAAAGTGCAGGTCATGGGCCATCCCTATGGCTTGACTACGGTGGGGAAGCAGAGAGAGAAAGCTGGGGCATTTCTCCAGGAAGAGCCAGTGAGGTGGCCTCTGCTCCCAGGCAGGGAGGAGGCAGAGGACCTGGGGAGCTTGCTGTGTCTGCAGGGAGGGTGGAAGGGGCTTTGCTTCTTGGTTAACCAGCCTGAGCTGATTGACATCTGGGTGCTCCTCCTAGAGTCCCTTCCCTCTACTAGTTCAACCTTCAGGGGATAAGGGGACAAGATGGGATAAACATAGAATGGGGCGTGGCCTCCCTGCCCCAGCGGAATCAGAACTCCTGTCAGCCTCCAGGAGCCTGAGCTCTACCCTTTACATAAGCCCTAATGAACACTTTGAGGGGTGACAGGCGGTGGGGCTGCTTATTTTTAACCTGACACCAAGCAGGACAAGGTGTCTCAGCCTCCCCCAGGCAAGCAGACCTGAAGGTGTCTTGTCAGGGGCTCCCCAAGCCCGAGGCTGCTGGGAGCAACTTCTGCAGAGTCCCACCCATGTTTGGGAGTCTCCAGACGAGCTGCACTGGCCAGTTTTTCATCTCCCGGGCCTCAGTGGGACGGAGGGAGATGCTCTGTGATGGGCAGAGGGGGCCGGCTGTGCTTTCTCAAGCGTGTGAGCTCTTGTCCTTCAGGAATAGCTTTGGACACTAATTGGGGGTTTTTGCCCAGGAAATGTTACTAGGATCTGTCACGTCCTACTAGGAACCATCAGATGGTGACAAGTCGCTGGAGAACTTGCTGCTTAACCACTGGTTACCCGGAAACCTGGACAGGGCTGCATCTCCCGAGCCCCACATGCTCAGGTTACAAGCATACACTAAAGTCACAGAAATCTAAAGTCACAAGGGACAGAAGCGCAGCGGGCACTTTCAGATGTGAGTCTAGGGGCTCTTGGGCTCTTCCTCCTCCTCCTCTCTGTCCCTGTGCCCTTCCCAGACTCCATTCCTCTGCCTCCTGTTTCCCTTTTCCAGAACCGCCTCTCTTGCCTGGCTAACTCCAGAGGAGCCAAGGAACTGGGGGGAAGTGAGGGAAGTTGTCAGTGCCTGGAAAATCACTGCACGCCGGCTCCAGGCTGACGGCTCCACAGCCCTCAGTTCCCAGGCCTCTCCAACAGCCTTCCATGAAAGAGATGGCCCTCCCCCCACCCCATGAATCCATGGGGTCCGTTGAATCCTCTCCCCTGGCAGCCACAAGTCCATTCCTGGACTACCATCAACCCCAGATGTGGCAGCCAAAGCCTAACGGGTGCTGCTTGTTGTCCTTCCCAGTTTTCAATTACTCAGTGGGATTTGTTTCCTTTTATCTCCCGAAGGGGCACATTGGAGACTTAGGTTTGATAGGAAAAGGGCATCCCAGGATTTGAAAATGGGGTTGCCGGCTGTTGCTGGTGGAAGGCAGATAGGGAAATTGCATAATGCATCTTAAAATGTTGATTAGCATTTTGAAGTCAATACGTGCAGTCCCTGAAAGTGTTGGTCATTTGTCCCCAGGGTCAGGAGGCTGATGTGCTTTGTGGGAAGAGTAATTTATGTATCCTCCACTGGACACACACACGCCCCATCCTTGGTACTTGTCTGGGGACTTGGGAAATTCTACTGAAGGGATTCAGTCCTCATCTGCAGGCTTTGAGGGCCAGGGATGAACATTTGAGAAAAACTGCAGGTATTCCCTCCATAACAACACACATCACAAAGCCAAGCTCCTGATTTGATGGGAACTTCAGGACTGGCAGGTTCTTTGAAATCCATTCAGGGACCTCACATGGCCCCCAGGTGAAAAACTCCTGGAGCGGAGTTTATGTCTGTAGGGTCCCCTGCACACGCAGATAACCCTGGTCCCTGTCGGGTGCCTGTGTATCCTTCGTGCTGAGGGTTTTCTTGCCTGGAAGGCCTGGGTTGGAGTCACATTTCAGGACAGCTTCTCTAGTCTCCCATGTTGGCTGCCAAATGTAACCTTTCTCCCCCGCCACCCCACCCCTTAGAAACGGGGCAGATTGAGCAAAACTGGGCCTGTTATTCCTTATGGCAACAATTAGTTGGGCTGGGTGTCCACACCCACTTGAGGTAGGCTGTGCCTGTCTGGGTTGTCATGGCCTCTCCCTGATACCTCAATGCTGGAACTATTTCAGTTCTGTCTATCACCCTATTTGGTCTGCATTGTTCTTAGAGCAGGATGAAGTAAACAATTTATCTCTGAAGATATACTGCATATCACAGAACACAAGCCTGTCATACGTATACATATAGGAAACATTCATAGTCACACATGTATACACACACCCTGGATATCTGCAAGGCATCTGAATTTGAGACCTTGATCCTCTTCCTCTTCATAGGGTTGTTGTGAGGGTTCAGTGGACAGATGCCTGCAGAGTCCTCAGCACAGTGCTTGGTATGCAGCAAGTGCTCACTCGATACAACCAGCTGATGTTATAGTAAGTGATCCTTCCCGCCCAGCGGCATCTTCTCCAGCCAGCTCAGACTGGGCATTGCTCAGGACCGGGGCGCCCTCTGGTGGCTGCTGTCTCTACTCACACTTCAGACCCCTTTAGAAAGATCTGGGCTCCTTTCTCACAGCTCCCCTCCCCTGCCGCTCAAGGGGAAAGGGTGAGACGTAGGGTGGGGGAAATCGTTTCACTTTCCTCATCATTTCCTTTGTCTCCTTCCTGACCTTGGCGAGCTTGGGGGTCACTAGGTCTGGGGACAGGAAGAGATGCTTGGAGGTGGGGGTTCCTGGCTGCATGACTCCCCTGGGATTGCCCCCCTCTCACCTGCTCATTCTCCTCCCAGGGCAGCCCGGCTCTGTGGACGCCCAAGGCCACCTCCAGAGAGGACGTCAGACAACGGGAGGGCAGTGCATCCACAGAGTCTCCCCGGGCTATTATGAGGTAATTTTATTTCTTTCCATTTCAGGTAAAAATAGTAAATACAAGATAATTTTCATAAAGGTAAAAATACATCATTTGGATTTTGTTGTTGTTCTCTGAACAGTGCTACCTACAGTACAATTTTTGATTTAGGATTTTTAAACCTTTTTTTTTTTTAATATAAACAAATAGAACTGTTTTGCTAGTAGGCTATCTGTGTTCTCATCTGGCACTTAAGAATAGATCACAGGTCACCGCCCGGTTCTTCTGGGTGTGTGTGGGTGGCAGGGAGGGAGTGAGCAGGGGTGTGTGGGGTGAGGTGGTTTGTCTTCCTGCACGCAGACAGCATGGCGGTCTGTGTGCGGTGGGAGGGCACAAGTGTGCACCCGAGATGGCCTTTTCCTGCGCTGGCCACTGGGACATATGTCCCTATGACTGGACCGAAGGTGTCCCCACGTGTCAGGGGGCCACTTCCTCCCTTCCTCCTGTGGTCGAGTTTCTCACCCAACAGCCTAGATTCACAATCATTCTGGGTCCAGGCAGGACACTGGGCTGCAGATGCCAGCAAGGCTGGTCAGGACGGAGCCAGTGGGTCCCCTTAGAGTCCTAGAGGAGTGGGCCAGGACCCCTTCCCACCGGGACTGGTGGCCAGGGCATCCCACCTGGCCTTGGAATGCTGGTAGAAGTCACAGGTGCCGGTGGTGCAGGCTGCTAAATGTCTTTGCCCTTGTTCACCCGCAGGTGGTCTTTGTTTAAGTTCTTCCCGAACTTCTCACTGAGCTGTTGGATGAGGTCGGCCAGCTCTCCGGTAGCTTGAGATTTCTCTTCCAGGAGCTCATAGCGCAGGCTGGAGATGTCTTGCTTGATTTCCTTCAGTTCACCTGCAAGGACAGAGGAGATTTCGGTGAGTATGAGCCTGCAGAAGGGACTCACCCTAGAGGCATTTGAGGCATGCCTTCTTCCAGCAGAATGTCAGGCTACTGATCCAGCCCCGGCAGGGTGGAGGTGAGGGGATTGGAGGTCTGTTTCGACCTAACTCTCACACTGCCCCTCCCACTAAAGGACACATTCGTCTGCTGAAGACCCTTCTCCTCCCATTCCCGGTCAAGCTCTCCCTGAAGGGGTTGAGGTAGACAGAGGAATCAAGACCAGGTTGAACTGCTTGCACCTGTGTTATCATCACAGAACGTTGGTCTTGGAGCCATTAAAGGCAGATTTCAAGACTCCGAGCGGCACCCTTGTTAATTTTAACATTTCTTCCTCATCATGCTTCGTGTTTTGTTTTGTCATCGTTATTTGCAGGGAAGAGGAACTCCTAGGCATCTGAGGCGATCAGCTCAGCTGATCAGTGGATGTGGCTATGGAGCCAGGCAGCCTCGCAGGAGCAGGGTCTGCCCAGACCACGCAAGCTGCGTGCCTCACTGGTGCACCATGGCAGGCCTGCCGCCTTCTCCTTCCATGGCAAGGGACCACCAGGTGGGGTTTTCCACTCATTTCCACAGTGAGCCACGTGGTTAAAAGTCCACACGGGCCTGGGCTGTGGGAACCTTCTTCTTAACCACAAAGTGGGGTCGAGAGGTTCTTGCCTGGTTTGGAAGATACTGGACTTGAACCTTGACTCAAGTGGGAGTCCACTGCCGGGGACACATTAACCATACCTGTTTTCCAAGTATCCCTGACACACAGAAGAGGCAGCAGTCTTAAAGCTATAGTCTGGCCAGTTTTGACAAAGGGGTGCATCTCTGTTTTCATGGGGGCTTCACTGAGCCCTAGTTCCATGCTGCCATTCCCATGGCATGAAACCTGGACAGCCCCACCTTCTATCATCAGTTACATTCTTGTCAGTCACATCACACTCTTCAAAGGGCTGGCTGCCATGGTACCCGGCTGTGTTGTATTTAAGACCCAACAGTAGGGTGGGCAGATGGGCTGCTACTCAACTCTTAGACAGGGTCAGCCCAGGGGTCGTTTGGCCATTGCTGACCTTGAGGCTGCACAGTGATGTTCCAGGATGAAGCGGAGGGTCTCTAAATGACTAGGCTCCTTCCAGAGGCTCCTGGTACCTTCACTCTTGGAAGATAGCAAATATTTGTCCCAGGTGTCTCATGAAGATTAATTACCTGGTGTATGGTAATTCGCTTTTCACTTAAGAGCTGCTTAAAATAGACTGGAGAATAACCCAAACAGTGAAAATAATGTAGTTGGCAAACTTCAGTTTGCGTCAGAATGAATGCCTGGTATGAGAATGCCTGGTACTGTATCGCAGGCAGACCCTCAGGCCATGCTGATTTATTAGATCTGGGGAGGAGGGGGGTTCTGGATCCGCTTTTATAGCAAGCACTTCTGAGGGGGTGGAAGGAATTCTTTGAGAAACTGCTGGTTGATAGCTTCTGAGAGCCAGGATGTGAGATAGGATGGAGCCAGCCAGAACAGGGGCTGTCCACGGCTGTCTGTCTGTGCGCTCTGGGCATGAGGAGCTCACGGCTGTCCTGAGCTCAAGGGATAGGAGGCAACTCGTGTCAGTCATGACTGGGGAGGCAGAACCATTCTGTGAGCAGGGCTCCATGTCCTGGTGCTGGTGCTGAGGTGGAGGGCTCTGTGGTCAGAGCTAAGGGCAGCCCCAGCTGACAACCAGCCAGGGGACAGAGACCCCAGTCCTGCAACTGTGTTCCCCTGCATTCTGCCACCACCTCCAGTGAGGCCCTCCAGGGTCTCCAGCCAGGGACTGAGCCCTGCCGCCGATACCTTGACTTTGCAGGCCCAGCGAGCCCACATCTGGCTTCTGCCTTCCAGGAAGCAGATCCAGTCGCTTACCTTCATTGACTTCATCATTTTCTCTGTCCACCTGGGCCTTCAGGACATATCTTTTTATGAGCCGTTTCATGATTTTCTGAAACATGAACACAGGGAGGGATCAAACCAGCCCAGCCAAGCACAGAAGCAGCTTGCATCCTGTAGGCGTGACTTCTCCCTCTGGCAGAGTGCCTGGCAGAGTTGGGGGACCCTCCCTTGCCTGATGCCTCACTCTTGAGAAGTGACCTGCCTAATGGGGAGGTTCCAGTCTCTCTGGATTCAGTAGCACCTGAGCCGGGATGTAAGAATGGGATACTTGCAGTGGCAGGAGGTCCAGCCACAAAGAGAGACAGAAACACTTGAGATCCATGTGCACTGTTTGAGGGTCCTCAGCCTGACTTTTCCCTGCCCCTTGTGACCTTAGCCCACCACGCCGTCTTCTCTGGGCCTGATTTCAACAACCGATGCAAACTGGGGAAGTAAGAAAGTCCTCGCAGGCTGGCCCAGGTAGAACTGTCTCCCATGGAGCTGCTATGCAGGAGAAGAGGTCCACTGAGCCCAGTCAGGAACAGGCATGGAGGACCAGTCCACTGTACTTTGGAAAATTCCTACCAGAGGCAGAGAGAGATACAGCCGAGCCTTGGGAGGTTTTGCCAAGATCCCGCTTCCCTGAAACCTCACCACCCACCCAACACTGTCGGGAGTCACGCTGGAGGTCCTACTTATTATGCAGATACCAGATCCTTTCAGCAAAGGAGGCAGGAACAGACACTGAAGAGCCACCAAGAATAGAGCTAAGTGTAAGAAAGACCGCAGGAGGTGAACTTTAGATTCTGCCAGCTAGTCTGTCCTGGGTTACTGTGAAATTGCAGGATTTAAAAATACCCTTGTGGCCAACCCGTCTGAATCTGTAGGAGCCTAGCAGCACCGCAGAGGGGGATTCCCAGCTCCTCAGCATCCCTTCCGCTCACCTGCTCACCCTGAGGACCGAGGGGACAGAACTGGCATTTGCTAGGTTGAAGGGCCCTGAATTCTGTCCTCAGCTTTGCTGTGTGAGGTCAAGCAGGTGGTTACATCCTCTCTGACTACATGGGCTCAGGTAAAAGCTTCTTGCAAGTAAAAGAGAAGTGAGCTTCCAGGATGCAGAGAGCTGGAGGATTGAACACATTAGTATTATCACCGACTGGTGGTGCCACAGAGCCTCTAATGGTAGTGATCTTGCCAAGGGGGCATCTCCAGCTGTGACCCCATGGTTCACTCGATCCCAGGAAAGGCTGTTCATACTGAGCTCTGAGAGCTCATGGGGCCCCCCACTGGAGGTCTGCTGGGTGCTGTGGTTTGAGTCAGCCCCTAATTTCAGGCTGCACAGTTAAGCAGTGAATTGCCTTCACGCTGCTCCTTCTCTGAGAGGCCTGGGTCTTGTCCTGATGGTGGTTAAACTGCAATGCTAGATTGCTCACTGACCCTCTTGTAGTCAATGAGGCAGGTTACCTGAGTTTTAAGAATCTATGCCTTTAGTGGGAGTCAGTGATGCTCTTTTCACTTTGAATTGGAGCAACAGAGACAAAATAAACTTTGTCCTGAGCCAAGTTCTCATAGGGGGATAAAACCAACAAACCAGATACCCAAGTATCTAACACTCGAACTGAATAAGGAATTCAGAAATATTCTACTGTGGACTTTCAGGCTTACGCAAGACTGGGGGATCTATCCATAATTAAAGTTTGCTGTCATTTTAAAGAAAAAACCTCAAGAACTCGAGACCCTTCCATTTCTGAATCTATCAGTTACAGAGACTATATATTTACAGTGTAAGATTATAAGCCAGAGATGGAAGTGAAGAGCCCCCTTTTCTGGGATGTAGCTGAGTGGATGCGTTCGTAGCTATGACAGTCACCACCCTCCTGCTGGGATGTAGCTGAGTGGACGCGTTCGTAGCTATGACGGTCACCTCCTTCCCGTTTCCTGTGCACACTCTGTTTTAGTGCAATGTGAGTAGTCTGATCATTTAAAAATTTCATAGTATGTATTTATTATAAACACAAATGTATTGAGTCTTCCTGCAGTCCAGAAGCTGTGTTGGCCTCTTTGACAAAATGATCTCATGGAACCCTCCCAGAAACCAGAGGAGATGGGGGTTGTCATTTCTTTGTACAGAGGAGGTCACGAGGCTCAGAGGGGGAGGTGACTTCTCCAAGCTCATACAGCTGCGAAGTGGCAGATCTGGGATTTACCAAAATGGAAACCAAAGTTGGGGCTTTGTTCAAGCTTCAGGAAAAGTCTAAGTGCATAGTGGTTTCAGAGAGGAGATGCAGGAGACAGGCTCCCATTGGTCACAGGGGGTTTGGACCACTTCTAGGTTCCAGTTTATCCTTTAACAAGGATAAACAAGGATCCTTTAACAGAATCTTTTGAGCAAGAAGAGGCCTCAGCTAGTTTTTGGAGAATGGATCGCTGTCCCGCAGAAGAGAGTGACTGGTAAAGCATCGTCCTGAATGCCCGCAGCGCACGCATGAACCCTGGCAGACCTGGTCTGAACTGTGGTTTCTGCAGACCTGCAGCTCCAAGGGGAGAACAGCAAGGGTTTGCTTCTAAGCCTCTCGTTACAGACGGGGATGTTAGAGGTTTAACATGGAAGCAGGATCACGTGAGCATGGCAGACATGCCCAGACCCTTTAACCTTCCTCTGCTGCCCGGTTCATTCCACGAGTGACAGGCACCTCCAGGGACAACAGTGTGACTGCCTTTCAGGTGCTTAGAGACGTCATGCCCTGATGAGGACCTAGCCTCCCCATACGCATGTTAGACAACCTGGGTTCTGCAGGAGTCTCATCTCCAGGAAGTCTCAAATGGTTAGAAAAATGCCCAAAGTTCTTTTTAACATGGCTGCTACAGAGGATCTCTGTCTGCAGAAAAGATGGACGTCAGAAGTCTGCCCTCCTTCACTATGTGGGGGAAAAGCATGGTCCTCTGTCATGAGTTTCTGCTCCCTCCTGCTTACCTTCCATGGAGTTTTCACTTCGCAGAGATAATAAACCTTCCCCACAGTAACATGTCCCTGTCGATGCAGCTTGACCTGCTCTGCCCTGATGCATTTAGCAAGGACTGGAGATGACTGTATTTAGCAACCTTACTCAGGCAAAATAACTAATACTGAGGTACCTAGTGGATAAGAATGGTTGTGACATCGAGGCCCATGTCCAGGAAGGGAGCCCCATAGTTCTCTGGCCCAGAGTCTGAGAGCCAGGTGACCTCTTGGCCGCTGCTGGTGTTCAGGGAGTGGGAGGGACCGCTCTGTGCAGCCAGGGAAGCTGAGGACAGAGCCAAGGAAGAGGACATGTGCGCAGGAGGTGTCAACCAGCAGCAGCCAGAGAGAAGTAATGCTGCGGCCCAGGAGCAGAGGAGTTGAGGAACATTGGGAAGAGAGTGGACAAAATGGATCGCAGGACAGGTCATGTGTTAAACTGGGGTTTAGGAGACCCCAGGAGACAAGAACTCAGCATTGGCAAGCTGTCTAACCTGTTGGCTTTGATCTCTGCAGAAAAGGTCATCTAGAAGGCAAGAAGGAGGATGCCCACTGGGTTTCAGGGGAAGAGATTACATCATAAAGAATTATTTCAGTGATGGACTGTGCCTGGATTTTTCAGTTTGGTTGGGACACGGTTTATTTGCTTTGCCCCGAAGGAGATGCATCCTCAGAGAGAGAGGATATGAAGTCTGTACATACCCCAACAAGGGGACGCATGTTGATCAGATCAAATGTAGCTATGATAGGAAACACAGTTTGGCCATTTTGCTGGCATCATGGTTTTGTTCCATTGTTTGGGCTTATGTCCACAGAACCCAGATTAGGAAAAAAAATTACAAAAGCAAAGAACCAATTTTGTGAAAAATAATTCAGACCCCTGGAAATCTGGAGGAACTGTCTTCCCTTATAATGGAGAACCCTGAAAAGCTGAAGTGATGGGAAGCTTAAACACCCAACATCTTGGACTGAAAGGAGATCAAACTGGTCAATCCTAAAGGAAATCAATCCTGACTATTCATTAGAAGGACTGATGCTGAAGCTGAAGCGCCAGTACTTTGGCCAACTGATGCGAAGAACTGACTTATTTGAAAAGATCCTGGTGTTGGGAAAGACTGAATGCAGAAGAAGGGGACAGCAGAGGACGAGATGGTTGGGTGGCATCACTGACTCAATGGACATGAGTTTGAGCAAGCTCTGGGAGATGGTGAAAGACAGGGAAGCCTGGCATGCTGCAGTCCGTGCGGTCGCAAAGAGTCAGACACGACGGAGGGACTGAACAACAAATGCTAAGTTTGAGCAACCAAGCAGATCTACTAGAGACACAAGGGAAACGAGCTTAACAGCTAACATGCATATCAACAACAGGGCTTTTATCTTATTGGGATTGCTCCAGAATGTCTCAGCACCTCGACAGTGAGAGGCTGACAGCATATGTGCTCCATGAAAAGGAGGCTCTGGGTGAAGCCTGCTCGGTGAGAAAGAGGGAGTGAATTGGGCTTCTCACAATTTCTTGGCACTTTTGAAAGATGCTTTGGGAGGAAAGCAGTGCAGCGTGGAAGGCCACCAGTGGGCTCAAGCAAAAGGCTGAGCCATTTTTAGATCCCTGCCCAAATGCTTCCTTCTGTGATGGTTGCTGCCCCGTGATAGCAAAAGCGCCTTCTGTTCCTCACTTCCTTCCCCCAGGCCCAGATAGACCTCTTCCCCGGCACTGTCAGACACAGACAAGGCAGGTTCCAGGGAGGCCTGGGTGTGACTCTACAAAGAGGACTAAGGGGCTCTTGCCCGGGCTGTGTGGCATAGTGCAGACAGATCTCACTTCAACCCACCGGGTGACTGAGTTCCCTTGTGTGTTCAGTGGGGTTACAGGTCCTTCCTCTCTCACAGGCACGTGTGAAATTATACATACCCTCGTGTCTAGTCTGCTCCCAGCTGTCCGTTTGTGCTGGCTCAGGGTTTACTCCTATTTGAGCAGATGTTGGCTCAGGAAGATGCCCAGACCTGACCTTAAAGGGCTGAGCAAAATGCAAATGTACAAATGCAAGATGGTCTCTGCTCCGTCTGCTGTCCTCTCAGCCCACTCCCTCTGATGCCTATGGGCTCAGTTTTTCTGTCTCTCAGCTTCTCTGTCTTCTTTTGGGTGACAATGATCTGAGTAAGTTGCCCTAGGCTTTTCTTGGTGGAAAGATACAGGGTGGGCCTGCTTTCCCAGACTGCCTGAAGCTGCAAACCGGCTAATCCGCATAATCACAGCAGGAAGCTCTGGGGGAGTCAAGGTTGCAGGGACTCGGCCAGTAATGATGGAAGACAGAATAGGGATTGCCCAAGACCACTGTGGAGCACGGTCTCCTTCACAAAGGATTCATCTGGCTGTAGGTCGCTGACCACAGCGGCTGTCTTCTCTGATTGCAGCTGCTAATTGTGCTCAAAACCCAGGAGACATCTGGCCCTAATCCATTATGGTTTTTTATCTTTTCCGTGGCACAGATAATCTCTACTTCTCTCTAATAAGCAAAGAAATATAAATCCTTCCCCTGACTGAAGGATTTGTTCTATAAAATAAACTCAAAGCTGATCACACTGGGCAGGGCCAATTTAGCACACAATTAAATCAATGCAAGATTTGCCCTTTGCCAATTTTTTAGCCCATGTCATCCGATAAAACTATAAGTACTACAAGGGATGAGCCATTTCTTAATTGTACACTTAACTCCTCCTAACTGCAGAGTTAGCTTCTGAAATACGGATGGAGATTCAATTAGAGACCTGGGTCTGGAAGATGCTGAGTCTGTAATGGCTCCCTCGGGGATGCTGGCACCAGGGACATATCACCTTGGCCCCAAGGAACACTCAGGACAGCGTCAGATTTACATCTGATAGGAAATGGTCAGCGTGGATAAAACCGCTGGTCATTGGGGGCGGGAAAGCAGGAGGATGGCCTGCACTTTTATAATCAATAACCTGTAGTGACCATTTGACTGATTCAAACTGATACAGAGATTGCATTAATTTCTAAAGCAAAGCAAGATCTGCAAGCATAAAAGACCTAATTTTTATAATGACCGTGTGCAGGCTGGCAGTCTAAGGTCAAGTGCCTACTGAAGACATCGATACCCACCTGGGAGCCCTACTGGGTGCCTGCCTCTCCCCACCCCATTCCTGTTGGTTTGCATCATTTCCCTTTGGCAATGCATCCAGAACGTATCCTGAGTCAGTCAGCTTTTGTCCATCACCCTCCTCGCGTTTCAAGTCACCAGTCCTGTGTGCCTGGACTGTATCTTCCTCCCTGGTCTCCCTGCTTCCACTCTTGTCCGCACTGGTCTCGTCTCATTATAGCAGATAGGTAGTCTTCTTAAAGCATAAATAAAATAGAATCATCTTCTCCCTTCCCCAAGTTAACCTCCTTCCACTGCCTTTCTAGATACCTCAGAGTAAAATCCACACCCTGACCTTGCTTCAGTTCGGATTTGAATTCTGACCTCGTCACCTTCCCCTCCCCCACTGCTCATTGAGCTCCAGCAGCTCTGGACCTCCCAGGCATCTGCCCTCTGGCCTTGGCTTAACGCTTTTCCTCTGCCTGAAAGGCCCCATGTGGTTGCCTCCTCATTTACGAGGTCTTAGCTAGCTGTCCTCTCCTTAAAGACACAACTTCTGATAACCGTATGGAAGCAGGGGCTCCCTGGTTTTCTCCACTTTTGCACCTGAGTTTTTTCATGTTGGCACTTTGATCAATTTGAAGTTACATATTTAATTGCATGTTTGCTGATCCATAGTGTCTCTCCCTCTATGTCTGGAAGTGCCACTAAGATAGGAACCTTGTCTGTATCCCCAGGAAGCAGCGCGGTGCCTGGCATATAAATAAATGTTGACTGCAGGAAGGAATGAAGCTGTGTCTAGGGGGACTGACACAGCCCTGTGACCATATTGGTGTCTTAACGGAGTCCACTTCTGCCTATACCTGGGAAAGCGGTGGTTACCTGGTATCTGGTGGGCTTGCTGTAAGTGTTATTTGCTGTCAGGTTTTCAGAATTCCTCATGCCAGCCTGGTATCGAGTCTTCTGGGAAAACAGAAAATACAAAATACATAGTATGTGATACATATTACGTGAAACTTAATACATACCTACACGGTAAGACTTGAATAGCACCTGCATAGGGTACTACCTCTAAAATGAGGGCCCTCAGGAGGTCCCTCTACCCACTGTGGCTTGGCTTCCTGGGACATATTTCCTGGGGACTCTGGCTCTGCAGGTTGTCAGTGGATTACAGAATTATGGTTTGGTCAGCTTTGTTTGGAGAGCACTCAGAGTGATTGCCCAGAGATTTTTAATATGCTAACAATTGAGGATCTCCAGGAGGGGGAGATAATGGACGGGGAGCCTCCCTTCCCAGGCTTCCCAGAGTACAATCCAGCTACTTTCTGGGGAGAGCTATCTGCTTTCGAGTCCACTAAGGAGTCCCTCCGTGGGGTCCCAACTCAGTCCAACAGAAGGGGGGCACTAAGGCCGGTTAGCGGCCCCTGCTGGTACTGCAGCTGTGCTGAAGTGCCAGCTGATTCTGAAAAGCACGGGGTCCCTCCTCAGAGCTCCTGATTTGCCTGGTTTCAGGGGCATCCTGTGAATCAAAGACACACAGCTCCCCTCTCCCCCATCTGCTGCCCCTCCAGCCCCTTAAGTCCCACGCTACCTACCCTGAATTTAGAATTCAGCATGCCCATTTCAAGGTCATTTTCACAGCTTTTGGCCTTAGATTTGCAGAGTTTTATGAGGCACATCTTGATTCTCATTATGAGATAATAAAATGATTTAGGACTTGGCACTAGATTAAAAGGAGCAGGTAGAGTTCTTCCTTCATCAAAATAAGACAGCCAGAGCTTCGCTCGGGCAAACTTCCACTCCACGTCTGCATCCTCCTGCAGGGCCAGGAAAACAATAGCACAGCATCAGAGGCCACGCCCTCCAGCAGACTCATCCCATCAGCCACAGAGGGGGACCCTGCGGGGGCATTTAAATGTTCTAGGAGCCATATTATAAAAAGTAAAATGAAACAAGTGAAATTAATTTCAGTGATGTATTTTACTTAATGCAGTAGACCCAAAATGTTATCATTTCAGCATGTAATCATTATAGAAATGATTCATAAGATAGTTTGCATTTTCTTTGCATACCAAGTCTTCAAAATTGGCGTGTGGTCTATACTCACAGCACATCTCAGTTTGGACTGGCCACATTTTGAGTGCTTAGTACATGTGGTTTCGTGGCTACCATATCAGACACCACCGTGTATTTCCTACTAGAAAGTGGATTTGAGTGCTGCCAACAATGTTAAGAGGTCTAGCATAAGTCTAGAGAGCCAAAGAATTGATGCTTTTGAACTACGGTGCAGGAGAAGACTCTTGAGAGTCCTTTGGACAGCAAGGAGATCAAACCAGTCAATCCTAATGGAAATCAACCCTGAATACTCATTGGAAGAACTGATGCTGAAGCTGAACCTCCAGTACTTTGGCCACTTGATGCAAACAGCTAACTCACTGGAAAAGACCTTGATGCTGGGAAAGATTGAAGGTGAAAGGAGAAGGGGGCAACAGAGGATGAGATGGTTGGATGGCATCACCACTTCAATGGACTTGAACTTGGGCAGACTCCAGAAGATAGCGAGGGACAGGGAGGCCTGGCGTGCTGCAGTCCATGGGGTTGCGAAGAGTCAGATATGACTTAGCGACTGAACAACAGCAACAGCTAGCGTATGCAATTCAAGGGAGCAAACCTGAATGTAGCTGGCAAGAGTCTGCTCTTCCCTGGTGGTGGCGGTAGATTTAAAGCCCAGATCTGTTACTTTGGACTTGGTGTCAATGCCAGAATGCTGATTGGGCCCCCTGAGAGGTAGCAGGGGTGTGTTCTCTATAGGTGGCCAGGCTCCATGGGCCCCTGTCCTAAGAGGGCCATCTGAGGCCAGGGGTTTGGAATCAACTGGACTGTTACCAGCTGTGTGATGTAGGTAGTGGCCTCGGGCTTCTTCCTCTGCTCATGATGATCACACTGCTGGCTTCCCATGGCCCTGGGGTTGGCATTGATTACGTGTTCCATGAGCAGTGGGTTTCTCTCCCCAAGGCACTGGCTACACTTCAAGGGGCTGTGAGCCCATCCGGGTCCCAGGAGAGCATAAGGTCACCACCAGCGAGCTTGACCAATTTGTCTGCTTTTGCAGAGACCCCATCAGCACCTAGCTTGGTCTATGGGGACATGCTCTACAGGCCTTTTAGACTGGAAGCTCTGTGAGGGCAGGGTCATTTCTGATCTCTGCCATACAACAGAGAGGTGTAGGCGGGACTCCCAACCTGAGAGGAAGGGTGATGTGGTGGTGGGAGCACAGGCTCCCGAGCCTGCCTGAGTTCATATCCTGCCTCTGTTCCTCACTAGCTGGGTCACCAAAGCAGGAGACTTAACTTCTCTGGGCCTCAATTTCCTCATCTATAAAATGAGGACAGTAACACCTACTTCACAGGCTGTTGTGGAAATTAAAGAAGTTAATGCATGAAAACAATGTCGGATATTAATACTTAAATTAAAAGATGCTTACTCCTTGAAAGAAAAGTTATGACCAACCTAGATAGCATATTGAAAAGCAGAGACATTACTTTGCCAACAAAGGTCCATCTAGTCAAGGCTATGGTTTTTCCTGTGGTCATGTATGGATGTGAGAGTTGGACTGTGAAGAAAGCTGAGCGCCGAAGAATTGATGCTTTTGAACTGTGGTGTTGGAGAAGACTCTTGAGAGTCCCTTGGACTGCAAGGAGATCCAACTAGTCCATTCTGAAGGAGATCAGCCCTGGGATTTCTTTGGAAGGAATGATGCTGAAGCTGAAACTCCAGTACTTTGGCCACCTCATGCGAAGAGTTGATACATTGGAAAAGACTCTGATGCTGGGAGGGATTGGGGGCAGGAGGAGAAGGGGACGACAGAGGATGAGATGGCTGGATGGCATCACTGACTCAATGGACGTGAGTCTGAGTGAACTCCGGGAGTTGGTGATGGACAGGGAGGCCTGGCGTGCTGCGATTCATGGGGTCACAAAGAGTCAGACACGACTGAGAGACTGAACTGAACTGAACTGAAACTCTTAGTAAATATTATTTGTATCTCCATAGCTTAACCCAGTGCCTGATATTCAACCTTCAGTCACTCAGCCAACCTCCTACTACATGCCAACCTACAGTTCACCTACTGCATGCCTGGCCCGTGCTAGGGAGGCACTGGGTTTGGCAAACATGACCTCCTGGGACACAGAGCCTGGCCAGTGACATGAGTATGTTAACTCATCAGCTCTTTGTATCTAGATCTGGGCTCACAGCTGGGGAGGGGTTCTGCCCCTGGGGGTCGGAGAGGGCTGCCCCAAAGGCTAGTGTTTATGCTGAGATCCAAAGGGTGAGGAGTTCTCAGCCAGGTCAAGTGTGGGTACGCTGGAGTGGAGAAGAGTAGCAGTTAATCAGTGGAGAGGCAGAGAGAAGCGTAAACAGCTCTTTGTGGGCAGTAAAGAGCAGGAGACAAAGAGGTTGAGAGCTGCAAAGGGAGGTGGAGGGAGGGTTGTTTGTAGTTACTTCTTTTATTTTCAAGATCAAGAGATGCATTTAGATGCTGACAGGAAGGATTAGATAGAGAAAGAGAGGTGAGGATGCAGGCGGGGAGGGCTGCTTCTGAGGAGGGGAGGGCAGGGGGCCCAGGGACAGGGGAGGGGCTGCTCAGGGGGAGAAGGCATGTCTGCCTCCCGTGGGAGCCATGGCGGGGGTGGAAGCAGGCTCAGAGGCAGGCAGGTCTGTGGATTCAGATGTAGATGCTCAAGAGCTATTGAATAAATAAGTGTTCTCCTGCAGGGATTTACAGATTTACAGGGATTTACTTCACCAAAGTTCAGTGTGACCACGAACACACCAGGCACATCCCGGCAGCAGTCCTCAGGGTCCTCGTACAGGAGTCAGCAAGGAGCCGGTGGGCACTGTGCGCTCCCACCCCACAAAGAGAAGCCCAGTGCCCAAGGGCAGGTGTGGGTTGCAGTCTGCTCTCTCTGTCTCCTGGCACCACCCTGTGGTGGGTAACTTGACATCACAAGCCATGGGCTTGCTCACTCCTGTCCCAAACTAGTGGGCATCGCTCATGCCAGTCACATGACTTCCCATGCCATATTCATTTGGACCAACACACGATGTGCTCCATAGGATGGGGCAGAAACCTGGGGCGAGTGCTCTAGACACCCACGTATGCCAGGCACCATCTGGGGTCTCTGACACGTGGGGAAGCTGAGGCCCAAGAAGGTTAATTAGCAATAGTTCATTATCCACATAGGTGACCAAGTCTGTAAAACACACACACACACACACACACATATATATATATATTGTTTGCTGATACAGTGCTGCCTTTTCCTGTAGGTGGCTGGGGTGTTAGAGCTGGGGGCTAAGACTAAGGCTTCATGCAGGATCACCTCTTCCTCTATCCTCTTGTCTTTTTCCTTGTTCAGTCTACACTCTTGAGCGCAGAGCCAAGTATTACAGGCATGCTCAGTCGTGTCTGACTCTGTGCAACCCCAAGGATCGTAGCTCACCAGGCTCTTCTGTCCACGGGATTTCCCAGGCAAGGATACTGGAGTGGGTTACTATTTCCTACTCCAGGGGATCTTCCCGACTCCAGGATCGAACCTGCATCTCTTGCGTCTCCTACATTGCCAGGCAGATTCTTTACCACTGTGCCACCTGGGAAGCCTGGTGCCGAGTATATACCACACTGTTTGACCCCTCTCTGTCTTGGTACATGCTGTTCCTACTGTATAGAATAGTGTTTTTTTGGAGTTTTATGGACCAAAGCTTCCCCCTAAAATCCATATGTTGAAGCCCTAAGCACCAGTATCTTAGAATGTGGTTGTATTTGGAAAGTCTTTAAAGAGATAATTAAGGTTAAAAGAGGCTTTAAGGGTGGCGTCCCAGTCCATCATGACTGGTGTGATCATAAGCCGAAGAGACACATGGAGGAAAGGCCCTGAAAGGGCGCAGCAGGAAGGCGGTCATCTGAAAGCCGAAGAGAGAGGCCTCAGAAGAAATCAAGCCCATAGCTTGACCCTGACCTTCTAGCCTCCAGGGCTATGAGGGAATAACTTTGTGTTATTTAAGCCACCCAGTCTGTGATATTTTGTTGTGGGAGCCCTAGCCAACTGATACATGACAATCAATTATTTTTCTATACATGAATAATTGTTTCTTATAAGAGATTTAAGTACCGAGGTATACCAAGCAAATGTGAAAGTCCCCTTTCAAAACTCCTTTCTTGTTTCACTTGCTGCCTCAGAGGGTACCATTTCCTACCTTTGCTTTCTGCATAGGCACATTTGTATTATTATGTAAATGGGATTTGCCCAAGGATATTTTTCTACAGCTTGCATTGTTTTCATTTCACAATATCATAGAGATTTGCTCTGTCAGCACAAAAAAAGTCTTATTGTTTATAAACAGCGTTTTAACATCTGTGCTATCTCCACTTATTTAAACATGTTGATGGGCTATTTCCAGCGTTTTCTTTTAATGAATGTCTATGTAAAATCATATTTCTGCACGGAATTGTTGTATCAAAAGCATCAGTGCATTTTATTTTGTTTTAATGTTGAGTTTATTCATTTAACTTCTAATAGGTACACAGTGATATGATTTTAAGCAGGAAAGGGTTTAAAGAAAAAGCGTTTACAGCCATCCTGTCCTCCAACCCCCACCTCTCAACAGTACACCCCTTCTTGTGTACCCTTTCAGGTTATTTTTCTTTTTCAAATGATTTTACAATCAAAAAGGAATACGTTTTCATTCTTCTTCCTCTCTACGTAAAGACAGTTCAATATATACATTGTTCTGAAGCTTGATTTTTTCTGCTTATCATTATAATTGGAGGTCTTTCTACATCAGAATATAGAGACCGTCCTCATCCTTTTTAGAAACTGCACAGGTTCCCGTGGTTCAGAAGCATCATAATTTATTTAACTAGATTCCTATTAACGCTCAGTTAGTTTGTTTTTCATTTCTTGCTGTTCCAAACAAGGCTGCAATCAATAGCTCATGGTTCATGCATTTTAGATTTTGATAAATTGCCTCCCGATACACTCTCGATGCCTTTGTCTGTCTAGCAGAATCAGTCTTTGAATGGCCTCTGCAAGCTTCCTCCCCGCACACTCACTCCCTGTCTCCGCCCTGCACCTTCTGCACCTGCTGGGACTTCTCTGGATGCACTGGCCCCCCTGCACTGGCTCATTGTTGGCTGGTGTGTCTGTTTTTCCTCACTGTACTGAGTGAAAACCTCTCCAAGGGCAGAGATTGTGTCTTGGTCATCTCTGTATCACCCGTGCCAAGGACAGGCTCAGCATACAGTAGGTACTTAATAAATAATACAGGAGAGGCAGAAGTGAATGTGGGTAGAAATAAATAGTCATTCCAATTTGCCATGGGTCACCTGCATGCTCTCCTGAGGGGGTACGTGTAGAAGAGGAAAGATTCATGACACCGACTCTTTCTGCCCTCATTGGGCCATTACAGATGCAGTGCAGCCATGCCTTGTGGCTGGTTGGCTGGAAGTGCTTCTTGGAGCAATCCAGGAAGAATGACTGTGGTTTGCTCTGGATTCACATTTAATAACCCATGGGCTTCTAATATCATTACCCTCATCATCCCCCAAACAGGGATGCAGATTAAACTCAGGGAGAGAGAGCATTTTCAATTAACTGGTCTTACCTCAATTTCCTGATACGAGTTGTTGATCATGGCTATTAGCATATTGAGCAGCACGACCACCATGGTGACGTTATAAACGCCATAGAGAACATAGCCAATGTTCTCGATGAATTTGTGGTCATATTTCAGCACCACCGAGATCACTTCAGACAAGCCAAAGATGGACCAAAATAAGGTTTTGAAGCTTTCTTCAACCCTAGAAGGAAACAGACAGTCCTCTTAGGCAGTTTGCATCAACTGGCAACTCTCACCAGAGAACTGCCACCACTCAGACATCAGTGGTTATTCTGGAGTGGGGCTGGGGCTGCTCGCTGGTGCCTGGATTCTGAAACCATGAGATAGTCAGGTCCCTAAGAAAACTTGAAAGAACACAGTAGGGTAGGCTCTTTCTTTCCCAGTCAGTCCTTTCTTGGGACTCTTGGCTACAGCAGCAGTTCTTATCTTGCTGCAATTACTTTAACATTTAAAATTAACTGCCAGGGCAAATGTTTGTCCTTGAAGGTCATTAGCCTCAGAAAGCACACTCTTCCTTCAGTAGCCTCTCGAGTGTCTCTTTTCAAACTATCCAGCCCCATAGGAAAGGGAAGAGGATGGTGTTTGTGAATGGAGCCAGCGTCACTGGTGACTGGGGCTTGCTGGTCATCATCACAGGGCAGTGCACTTAAGCCCCATGACCACCGCTGCAATGGGCTGGCTTATTATATCCATTTGACAGGTGGAAGGAGTGATGCTAAGAGCTTTCCCTGACTTTCCCAGGAGCGCTCAGCTGGCAAGTGTGGGTACGAATCCAGGCACGCCTGAGATTTTCAAAAGTAGGTCCTTCAAACCACTAAGGTTTACCTCCACCCTGGCTCTGGGTAGTGAGGGCAGCCTCATATATTGGGTGCTCTAATCTGGGGATGAGTTTTCAGGAATGAGAGTGATGAGTCTGGTGTGTCCATATTGATCAAATTCACCAGGTAACTGCCTAAACCTCCCCCTGCAGCTCAAGAGGCTACTCGTGCTGTGAGGGCAGCCCAGGGGAGAGCTGGCTTTTAGGACACTGCTCTTTGATGCTTCTGAGATGATCAAGGTACCAAAATACCTTGGTTTAAGAGTAGGATTCAATAGTAGAGTACTATTCTATATGAATAGTATAGACTATTTCATAGTCTATACTTTGTGGCTCTGACCCTATATCAGGTTTGTGACACATGCTGCTGCTTCTGCTAAGTTGCTTCAGTCATGTCCGACTCTGTGCGACCCCATAGACAGCAGCCCACTAGGCTCCTCTGTCCCTGGGATTCTCCAGGCAAGAATACTGGAGTGGGTTGCCATTTCCTTCTCCAATGCATGAAAGTGAAAAGTGAAAGTGAAGTCGCTCAGTCATGTCCAACTCCTAGCGACCCCATGGACTGTAGCCTACCAGGCTCCTCCGTCCATGGGATTTTCCAGGCAAGAGTACTGGAGTGGGGTGCCATTGCCTTCTCCGTTGTGACACATAATTCAATTTAAAAGCTGGGTTTTGGTTGTGTGCTTTAGAGAATGCATGTGTGTGTGATATCTGAAGGGTTAAGTACAGGTATTTTAGTTTGCATCCAGATTTTGGGTACTCTTATGAGAAAGCACTTTCTTTTTTCTCTTTAACATTTCAGACTTTTAGCACTCACCCACAAATGGCCAGGATTAGCTAGGTCTTGGGGGAAAAAAACAGCATTTTTTAGAGGATTGGTATTTATTTGACAAGATGTACAAAAATACTGGTATTCGTCACTTGGGCTAAAAATCCAACACTGACTTGCATGAATTTTCAGCTTTCCTGTGTGTGTGTATGTTTGTGTGTGAAAGAGAGAGAGAAAGAGAGAGAGTGTGTGTGGCTGGGTGTGTGGGTGTACATGTTTGTGTGTCTAGCCAGCTGTTTGCTCATTCCCTGTGAATCCCAGAGTCTGAAGCCTGAGCACTAAACTGAGTTTTTGTTGCCATTATCTGTTTCTGGTTTCTTTGAAATCTGTGAGTTTGAAATATTTAATTTAACTTGGTTTTAGTAAGAAGGAGTTTAGGGGTTCATTGATAATGACTGGATATTGAGGGATCATGTTAGAGCCCCAGCACCTGATGCTAATTCTCCTCACATGAGATGCAGCATCCGATTTCTGTGAAAAAGATGCTGCTCAGTGTGTGGGCACGATTCACCGCAGGTGTTGCCTTCCATTAAGAAGCAATCTTTCAGTGGTCACCCTCGTGGAAGGGAACAGTGGCAGGGAGAACCTAAAACCACTGAATGAGCCACAAATCAAAACTAGAAGGAGATGGTAGGACGTGATTTCTCTGACACTTGGTCCCTGCCTAACAGGTCTGGTGGAAACCAGAGAACACGTTCTCCGAGGGACGGGGGCTGGGCAGACAGGTACTGGTCCAGGGTAACGCATTTAGTGGGAACAACTGAAGAAATGGACGATACATTTAACTGAGAGACACTTTACAGAAATTCATTTTCCCTTTCTTACCTTGAAAACCCCACTAACCTTTGGCTGTCATAAATGAAGCCGGCCATTCTGGAACACATCTGGGGAAAACCGTCTGCACTTTGATTGGGAAAATGGCCTAGATTCGGCATGAGTTTTGTTCTCATTTGCTTCTTGCTGTGAATTTTGTTACTAAGCTATGACTTACCCTGGTACCTTCACTTAGGCATTATATGTTATTAATCCGGAGGAGGAAGAGATTGCCCACTAAGCAGTATGTGTTCCAGTAAGAGAAGAATATTTACAGATCCCTAAACCTATGCCTCGGAGAAGGCAATGGCACCCCACTCCAGTACTCTTTCCTGGAAAATCCCATGGATGGAGGAGTCTGGTGGGCTGCAGTCCATGGGGTCGCTAAGAGTCGGACACGACTGAGCGACTTCATTTTCACTTTTTACTTTCATGCATTGGAGAAGGAAATGGCAACCCACTCCAGTGTTCTTGCCTGGAGAATCCCAGGGACGGGGGAGCCTGGTAGGCTACCGTCTATGGCGTCACACAGAGTCGGACACGACTGAAGTGACTTAGCATAGCATAGCATAAACCTATGCCTTGGTCCCTTCTCTAACACCCCACCCCCCACCCCCAAGGCTTAGAATGCTGATCTGTTCAATTTGTTGTCTGGCTGTCAGACAGTCTTCACATCAGTTTCATTTCTGTTCTACAGCTTTAGAAGTGGCCATGACCTCCAAGAGAATCTAATTATCGGTGGCTCAGACTCAATGGGACTGCTAGAGTGGAAATGAGCCCCTCCAAAGCAGTAAGCCTTGACGTTGGGCTGGGCAGGAAGGGATCTTAGCCCAACTATGCATTTTTAACAAATTCTTCTAAGCTCTTTAGGAGTGTCTGTAGCCCTTGGTTCCTCTCATCATGGAGCAGAAGGCGTTGCAGTAACAAAGATTTCCATTAAGGAAAAGCTGGGTCCACTGTCTAAATCATCTATAACGGCTAGATTCATTCCCGGGATCTCTTGAGTCTTTCCTTTGTACTCATGCCCTGTGATGTGGACTAACTGCATAGACTGTTTTTGCTGTTGTTCCTCAGACGGGACCTTATGGGCTGAGTTTATGCCCAATTAGCTGGACTAAGTGGTAAATGGCAAACAATACAATATGTTGTCCACACATATAACTAAATCCTAAGCGGAACTGAACCATTTAATGTTTAAAAATTACATAGTCAAAAAGCCAGAATAAGATATTAATATTTATATAATCGTGGTCTGGGAGAAGCTTCAGAAACTAAAAAGGAAAAGATGGAAAGGCATGCAAACACAAAGCTTGACTTGTATATGTTGAAAACATATTAAGTAAAATTATAAGGCCAAGACTGAGGAAAGGATTTGCAGCACATATGACAATGGCTGATGTCTTTCTGACATAAAGAGCTTTTATAAATTGATATGAAATGACAGACATCCTTGCTGAAAAATAAATGGGGGACAAAGTCTTGCATGAAAACTCGATGCTTTTTGTGGTGACAACAGCTCCACAAGTAACTTGATAGATCAGGTTAGTGGCATCTTCTGGTTTAATATGTAGTTGGCAATAAATGAAATTGTCCTCCCTGCCCTGTGTTACCTTGACCTTGGAAACCCATAACAATACATTCTTAGAGAGAAGGCCGGTCTTGGATAGGAGTCAGGAGTACATTCTTAACCGCAAGATCTTGGGCATTGGAGCTAGCCCCCATGTGTGGTTATGATACTCTCTGAGTCATGTACCAATCATCACTCGTAATTTTCAGGAGCTATGGGATACAGGGCATGGGGCAGAAGACCAGTCACTGCAGAGGTCTGGGGCTGTCTTTCAAGAAAAAAGTATCTTGTGATTGATTTAGTTGATATTCACCATGAGGCCACTTGTTTCACAGAAACCCCCCCCACTCTCAGATGGCTGGTCTCTAGGCTAAATTTGAGGTTCTTTACTGATAGGGGTGGGAGTTGCTGGTTCCTTATTTGCTCCCACCCACTCTGGCTTTTTACCAAGCTTGCCACAGTTTCCTGCAGTTGGGTCAGTCACAGGACTCTTCACAGAGATGGCTGGAGGAGTAAGAAAGCAAAGATGCATGCCTGGCTTCAAATCCCAGCCCTGTTGTGCACTGGCTGTATGAACTTGAGCATGTTACAAAACCTGCTTGAGCCTCAGTTTGCTCTGCTATGAAAGGGACTGCTGCTGCTGCGTCGCTTTAGTCGTGTCCGACTCTGTGCGACCCCATAGATGGCAGCCAACCAGGCTTCCCGTCCCTGGGATTCTCCAGGCAAGAACACTGGAGTGGCTTGCCATTTCCTTGTCCAATGCATGAAAGTGAAAAGTGAAGTCGCTTAGTCGTGTCCGACTCTAGCGACCCCATGGACTGCAGCCTACCAGGCTCCTCTGTCCATGGGATTTTCTAGGCAAAAGTACTGGAGTGGGGTGCCATTGCCTTCTGCAATGAAAGGGACAGTGATGCTTTATTATTAAGTTGCTGTAAGACTAAATGGAACAACCCATGTAAAGTTTAGAGTAAGGGTCCAATAAATGGTATCTATTATTTTTACTCATGTGTTTATTTGCTGAACATTCACTGAACTCTGCTTACTTGCCAGCCACCCTACAGAGCAGGATGCAGGATGCACAGAACTGGTTTGGTTTTGTGGAGGTTCCAGGCTAAAGCAAGCCCCCTGGTGTGAGCAAGTGCAACAGGGCTGTGGGCAAGGATGCGCTGGCTGCCTTGGCCTACCCAGGAACAACACATACAAGCCCATCAGCCCTCAGGGGCTTCCACCCAGGGCTGAATGGAGTTAATCCAGCAGCATATTGACTTTTCTGAACACGGTTCATTTTACTTCCTGTCTGCAAAGATCATCACCAACCCTTGATTTCATGCAAATGCTCTTTCTGACTTCTCCAGCCTGTGCTGTCTTTGATTGTTTGATTGCTGCCTTGCAGTAGAAGGGGCTGAGGTTTCACCAATAGGCCACCCTAGCATAAGAAGTGCTTCTAATGAAGTCAAAGGGGAAGAGTGCCTCGGGGTGTATTGAATAGACCCTGATTCACCCTCTTACTGGGCGGGGTGTGTGTGTGGGGGAAGGTTGGGGCTGATTTGTCATGCAGAAGGCAGGGAGGAGGTAATCCGTTCTCTACCAGGCTGTCTGGCCTGGATAATAGGAATGTAATAATAGGTTGCCTGAAGAGGCAGTTGTGTCAGGGTCTCAGAGAAGAAACAAGGCGAGGGTTTGGGGTGATTGTTATGGAAATCACTGCTGCTTTAGAATACCACAAGGCCTTTCCCCCCAGTGTCATGGAACTCTGTTCCCCAACCCCAAACAGTTCAGTTCGGCCACCTACCCAAATCTGCACGAGCATACATACATGCGTACTACGTCGCTTCATCTGTGTGCAACTCTGTGTGACCCTATGGACTGTGTGTAGCCCGCTAGGCTCCTCTATCCATGGGATTAAAAGGAACTTCAAATTAAGCAGGCATTTCAGCTCCTGAAAGGCTGTTTCTTAAGTTGGAAGACAATAAATAGCTGGCCTTGAGCTAGAGTTCTGCTGAAGCAGGAACAATGCTCTCCTGCCTCCCAGTGGGGGCTGCGAGAAGGTGCTTGGAATCCAGAAAGACCCCACACGAGGGCTATGCCTCTCCTAAGAGAAGCACTTGCACCAGGCTTGAGGGTGGTCGGGCAGGAGTGTCCAGTGCCTGAGGAAGTCTGGACTGCACCCCTGCCACGCTCCTCTGATTCACCTCTTGGTTTTGGTGATGTAGATGGTCCAGTAGTTGAGGAGTCTGGCCCCAGAATCAGGGCTGAGGAACTGGGGTGCAGAGCCTGGATTGATTCATACTGAGGGCCCACCCCTCTCCCTGGGAGCCTGGTTGCTCCCTGAGGGCAGAGCTGTGTTTCCTTGCTCCTTGAAGTCCCAGACCTAGTGCAGAACTTGGTATACTGAAGATACTCAATAAACCCATGGTCCTTTGAATGAATGAGTCCCCACTGCACATTCCGATTTCCTGCTACTGATCCCATTGTTGAGGGGAAGCTCTGATGAAGCAGTCAGAGTGTAGGTTCTGTGTCTGACTGTGAGCTTTTGGCTAAATAATGTAGCCTCTCTGTGGCTCATTTTTTCTAGCTTCAGAATGGGAAAACAATCTCTACCTCATAGGGTTGTGGTGACGATTAAATGAGTTAATGGAATGCTTGTGAGGTACACAAAATCCTGCCTGGCACCTAACTAATGTGCAACAAATGTGGCTAATGTTAGCATGGTTCCCCGCCCCCCCCACCCCACCGCCACCCCCCAACCCTTAGCTGCAAAGGCTCCAGCATCAGGTTGACTCTCATACCCTACCTTCAATTCTCAGAATAATCCTTTAAAACTATGAATCAGATCTTACCTCTTTTCCTTAACAGCTTTCCATAGGCTAACAATTTGTATCTAGTCACCCAACTGGGGCTCCTCTGACCTCATGTTGGCTTGCCCCTCACTCAGGGTCCTTGTCCCTCTGCCTGGATCCCCCTTCCCCTTCCTCCCCACATGGCTGTTCCCAGCATTCTTCTCAGCCATTAAACTTTAACCTTAATTGTCACCTGGTCAGGTCAGCCTTCTCTGACTGTGTCTGAAGGAGGTCTTTCCTGATTATTATCTCAGATGGTAAAGAATCTGCCTGCAATGCAGGAGACCTGGGCTCAATCCCTGATCAGGGAAGATCCCCTGGAGAAGGAAATGGCTACCCACTCCAGTATTCTTGCCTGGAGAATCCCATGGACAGAGGAGCCTGGTGAGCCACAGTCCATGGGGTCATAAGACACGACTGAGGGACTAACACTTCACTGTCATGATGTTTCTATTTCCTTCCTAGCTCTTAGCACTTAATTTAAAATGTTCTGGGACTTCTCTGGCGCTCCAGTGGTTAAGTCTCTGCCCTTCCGATGCAAGAGTGTGGATTTGATCCCTGTTTGGGGGACAAAGATCCCACACGCCATGTGGCATGGCCAAAAATGTTCTCCTTTCTTTTTGTTTATTTTTTATCACCACCAACATCATTTTACCTCTTTTCCCATTCACAGAGCATTGTGACCTCTGGGGGGTCATAACTTGCTCTCGGCTCTTCCCCCAATGCCCAGAACAGTGCACGGCTCACAGTGGGGTCTCAGGAGACATCTTTCATCAATGAATGATTGAAGCTGGGAAACCGAGGCATGCTGTGATATGTCTTAGCAAGCTTGCCTCAGACTCACCTCATAGCGAGCTGTTTTTCTGTTAATATTCTAGAGCGAGCCCTGGACAGTCCAGTTTTCTGTCACTCTGTCACTCTGAAGAATGACAGGTACACCTTATTTCCATCCTAGAGTTGCATTTTGGTGAATAAAAGATTGAAATTTCCTTGTTTAAGTTGTTGCAAGTCAGCCTGAGAATAAGATAGAGGAGTGCCTGCAAATACGTTCTGAAGGCGTCATCCAAAAAAGCACATTTCCTGTGTTCTGTCAAGTCTTTTTCCTCACAACTTTGCAGGCTCTTGGCCTGCTCCAGAAGCTCAAAGGTACCAGGCTTTAAGAATTCATGTCATGAATAAACATGAGGAGAGGGTATAAATAAACATTATACGATAGCAGAATGTCTGCTGTAATAGGTATAATCATTTTTCTAAAGTAGCTCAGGGAAAGATACATATTTTTATCACTTCTTGGAGGATTATGTGAAAATAAATTATATTAGGCCAAAATTATTATTTTTTTTTGACACATAAAGGTTATTCCCAGATGCCCAGCCTTTCTGAGCCTGACCTGAGCCCCAGCATTGACCACTGCCATCTCCTCCATCAAGTCTTCAATCACTCTGGGCTAGTTTCCCCACATGAAAATGGGTACAATGAGCTCTCTCATCCCCCCCAAACCCTTTAGCCTAACTTGAATGTATAAGATGAAAGGTGAGATGATCTTTCAAACATGATACAGTACGATGATAACACTTCCATACTGGGGGTGCCCGTATTGCAACATGGACCCTGCACCCTGGGAAAACCTCTCCTCCACGGAGCCCAGGAGGCTGAGCCCGCTCCACTTTCCCACCTGCAAATTCACTCCGCGTGCTCGGTACAAGGAACACGGCAGAGGCCACGGTCCCATGATGCTGTTCTGATTCTCCTGACTGGCTGCTGGTTAAGTGAGTTGCATGAGGGCAGACAATGCCATTCAACCTCAGCTGCCCCAGCAGGTCCTCCTCTGCAGGCAGGCCCTTCTTGCAGATGTGGCCCTTTGCTCTCAGGAGGCCCCTCTGGCTCATCAATCCCTTCTGGATGTTTCTGGGCCTATATGGCTCACCCGACCATCTCCCTTTCCTCCCTTCCTTGGGTCAGGGAAGTCTCAGGCTCTTCTGTTTACAAAGCACAATATGACACTTTTAGCTTAAGAGCCCTTTTCACCCCTTCAGCAGGTCTCTGCTTGTCCCTTGGTACTGAGGGTGGGCTCTCCTCAAGGCCCCCATTGCTCTTCCAGTCCTTTAGGATGTGGACCACTTCACCCATGCTTCTGGAAGGTAGTCTGGAGTGTCTTCCTTCAGCTCTGCTGGGTGTGGGTTCTGGGAAAGGCCAAACAAAGCCCCTATCGCTTTCCCCAGTTACTAGGAACTTACCCTCTTCCCCATGATACCCTCTTGATTCTCTTTCTACGTACTTCTAAGGCCTAATCAACATCAGAACCTGAGAACATCCTGCTTTCAGCCCGCCCACACACCCTGAAATGCAGGCAGCCTCCGTGACTCATCCACTCTAACCTCCTTCTCCATTGCCCTTCTCCATCCTGGCTGCCACCCCTTAGCGCAGGCTTGCATCCTCTCAGGTTGTGGTTCCTGCCACGGCCTCTTCATGGATCCGTCAGTTCCCTTTGGAGCTGCATTTCTTCCAGAACATTTGCTCGGTTGCACATATGCCCTCATTCCTGTGACTGATTAATATCTGTCTTCCCAATCAGTCTGCAAGTTCCATGAGTATTTCTGCTCATTATAAAACCCCCAGCACCAAGCTCAGGCCAAAAGTCCCTTCCTCTGCCTTCCAACCAACCCTTTACACTATTGTCACAGTGTTCTTGCTGGAGGCAGATAAAACCAGCTTCCTCTTTTTAAAAAAGGCCTTAGAGACGCTGACACCCTATTGGGACTTACTTCTAAAGACCATCACAATCTAGCTCCTGATGGATTATCTGATTGAATTTTCCACTATTTCCCCAAACTCTCACCTACTTGCCTACTTTCTTTTCACAAAAGTTTACTCTTCAATGTACCATAGGCTCTTAAGACAACACTTAGCATTCTAACTATAGGCTGCAACAGATGTTATGGCAGCAGATCCAGATGATCCAGATGTTTAAACAGGAAAGGAATAGAGATCACCACTGCCTCAGGCACAGGGAACATTTGCTCGGTTGCACATATGCCCTCATTCCTGTGACTGATTAATATCTGTCTTCCCAATCAGTCTGCAAGCTTACCTTTGGGCAGATTTCTTAATTGCTCCTTGACCAGGGGGCTCTCCCTTCTTTGTTTTTAGCTTCTAGAGTTTCTTCTGCTGCTCTTCCTGTTTCTGCATAAGTGCCTTATCTCATCCATCCCCTTGGCCTGTTTCTTGGGCTGCTTCAGGGGCTTCTTCTTGCCACCTTTTGTGGCCTGACATGCTATTTGTTGTCCCTTCCCCAGACCTCGCCTCTGAAGCGGCTTTTGCTATTGTTAAGAAAATTCTCACCTATTATGAGGCATTGAAACATCTGAACAAATCCAAATCAGGGGAATGAGGCAGCTGCTTTCTCCACTTAAAAAAAATGCTCAGCTCCTTTACCTTAAACAGGCCTCCATGATCCTCTGTTTAGGGTCACCCCCTCTACGAAGCCTTCCCTGACCCTGCCAGGCAGATTTCAGTGCTTCCTCATCACTGGGCTGCCCGAGTACCCTTTGATCACATGGTGTAAATAACTGATGCTCCCACCCTTTGTTGAAATTCCATACTTGTCTATGAGTTCCTCAAGGATGGGAAGATTATATTATTAATCCTTATAACCTCAGGGCCAAACACAGAACTTGGCATGGAGTAGCTGCTCCATAACATTTGTCAAATGAATGAACACAGTTTGGAATAGAAACATACTTTACCCAGGGACAATCACAGGCTGCTTATTGAGAGTGGAGATATGTAGAATCATCAAGCTCCTAAGGACAATCCAAATCTGAATTTAATATGCCATTCTTTAGTATTTAGTGCCATAGGAAAGTGACCCAACTTTATAAAGACAATTAGCTTCTACCTTGGAGCACAGGCCCTGGTGTGGGAGTTGGGGAATTTTAGGTCAAAAGGTGGAAGACAGGCCTGAAGCCATGCAGATCTGGGTCCAAATCTCTTCTTGGTTCTGTGGTCTTGGGCAAGTCCATCTCACTGAGCCTCAGTTTCTTGGTAGTAGTGTCTGTGTTATTCCATAGGTGTGTGGATTAAATGAGAGGGCAGATCATTGGTTTGTCAAGAGCTGTTCAGCAGCAGGGTGGTACAGTGGTCCTAGGGTGTGGTATGTGTGGGCAGTGTCTCAGGGAGTCCTTCCTCAGCCCCAGGGCTCGCCTCCTGGCTCTCTGGAGGGAGGAGCTGGCTTTCCTGCAGCCCCGCTGAGCTGGCTGGAGCTGACTCAATGCCTTCTGCCCCTGGCGTGCATATGAGTTTCCGTACATAGAGTATGGAAAGTTTCCATGCCTATCATAGAAAACAGAAGCTTCTAATTTTGCCCAGCACTGCTCAAGTTCCTTTTGGTAAAATGATTCTTTAGAAATGGCATACCCTTAAGACAGGTATTTTTCGATTAGAAATGTCTCAACCCAGCTATGCTATGAAGTTGACTCCACGACAGCCTGTAGAAAAGATCGGCTGGGATCCCTTTTGAGGGTCAGGGCCTACACTGAATCTCCAATCAAAACTAAGTGGGGGAGGCCAAGTTCACCCAAAGGGAAGACCAGAGCCCATCCTGGGCCGTGTTAGCGAGCCCTTCACTTCCCTGCCCTGGGTCCCCTCGTTGCCCCCAGCTCCTTCTATTTTTTGGGTACCTGTCCTACCACAGTTGCCCGTTGGAGTATAGGGAAGCCCACCCTTTCCCCTGGCATTCTCATCCAGCTGTATGTCACTAGTGAGCCAAGGATTTTTATCTCTCTTTTTCCAACACTAAGTAGAGCACTGGATCCCAAGGTTTCCATATGATCTCTCAGCAGAAAAGCTTTGCCTTATGGAATATGTGCATTCCAACAAAGGGGGCTGCAAAACAAAACTCCAGAGAGCAAATCCTATGTGTCTACTGATTTCCATGATAACATCAAAGATATGTTCCCAATAAGAACACAATTTCAAACAGTTGGAATTGAGAACTTTAAGACTTTTTGAAAGAAAATGCATTTTCAGGCGATTTCACTTCCACTTCCTTACCCTTGTCTCAGGACACTTAGGTTTCATGCTCTGAGAGCATGAAGCTCATCTGCACACCTTCTCCTCCTCCCCTCTGGCCGTCTGCAGTATCTAACAGAAATGACTTAGACACAGTGAGCTGCCAGCAGGTGCCTGTCTGTCATGGGCAGACAAGCCCAGCTCACTACCCAGTGGCCTATGCACACATGCCTCTGTTCTTGCACCTCCCTGAATGCCAGCTTGTGATACTGAAGCCACTGTGAAACATAAGCAGACCTTTGGTTCTGAAGGTAAAGGAAGCAGGAAAGTTGGGAACTGCTCCTAGGATTTGACTGCTGACCATGCTCTCTGCTGGGATCTGGCTATCTATTCTGACTTCATAGGGCTTGAAATTCTCTTAGTAAGACTCTCACTTTGTTCAACAAGGGCTTTGCTGGTGGCTCAGACAGTAAAGAATCTGCCTGAAATGCAGGAGATCTGGGTTTGATCCCAGGGTTGGGAAGATCCTGTGGAGAAGGGAATGGCTACCCACTCCAGTATTCTTGCTTGGAGAATCCCATGGACAGAGGAGCCTGGTGGACTGTAGTCCATGGGGCCGCCAAGAGTTGGACATGACTGAGCACATAAGCACGGACACGTAACCCAGTGGGATTCGAGCGGGACTGGCTCTTATGAGCTGGCCTGGGCCCCATCACGAGGTGAACAGGCAGCTCATGGGACAGTGCTCTGTTGCTTCCTAATGGCTGACTTCCAAAGTGGAACCTGAACCCTTAGGGACCCACGCTGTCCTTGAATATGGCTGGGGTGGGGTTACAGGGGCAAAGATGGGGGGGGGCACCTGTAGTATGCTCCAGCCCAAATTTCCCTTCTGTAGGGGTGAGTCTTCTGACTATAAAAACAGATGAGAGGATCCATCCTACCCTAAAGCTCTAAAGTCCACAGACAGAGGGCCCCTGGGGGTGGGCCAAAGGGAGCATTCTGAGGGGGCAGAGTGGCCTGGGTATGGGTGGCTATGAAGCATTCACCAAGGGAGTCATTCAGCTTTATTATCAGTCTTGCAGGCACTCAGAGTAGCTCTGAGTCCCCTAAATCATGAGAATCCTTTATCCTCCTGTGGCTCTTTGCGTATCAAGAAAATCTTGGGTTGGGGGGTGGGGGGTGTGTGATATGCTCCAGAGAGCAGTCAAAAGGTAAGAGATGACATTTTAAAAAATCCATTCTTTCCTCTCCACTTCACTGCTCTATTGACTGTTTCCCTGTTCAATCAAATCCTATTCACAGCTTCATATCCCCTTTTAGGGGCTGCCAAGGCGATAAATATTCTGTCCTTTCTTCACTATGCTTGCCACTGCCATGCCTTTTCCTCTCCCTTGCCCATCTGGAGGGCCTGGGTCCTTTTTGTTTGGGTCTCTCATGTCTACAGAATCTCTCTTCAGTTCCCAGCACCTGAGACAAGCCAAGTGCTTTGGCCCCTCCTGCTCTCACCCTTCCCCATGACGTTTCCTGATGCCAAAGACTCCCTCCCTAGATTGGCTGTGTGCGTCCAGCTGAGAATTGTGGCCCCATCAGCCCTACTCTTGGACCTTCCCTGGTGGCTCAGCTGGTAAAGAATCCACCTGCAATGAAGGAGACCCCGGTTTGATCCCTGGGTTGGGAAGATCCTCTGGAGAAGGGATAGGCTACCCACTGCAGTATTCGGGCCTGGAGAATTCCATGGACTGTAGAGTCCATGGGGTCTTAAAGAGTTGGACATGACTGAGTGACTTTCACTCACAACCCTACTGCCAAGTTATGACCTTGTTCATGTCCCAGGTGTCATGATAGTGACTTTTGGAGGAACCGTGGGCCAACAGTACAGCTTCCTTGTAGGGGGAGCAAAGGGGGATTGCACAGAACACCCAGGGAGGAGAAAGGAGACAGTGGTACCCATGCTCACGTTCCCAGTTGATTGCTTACTCTACTGCTTTGAATTTGCCTTGCTTTCTCCTGTGGGTTCCCTCATGCTTGTTTATGAAGGATTTAGTGAGCAATGCTGTGTACAAGGCATCATCCTAGACTGAAAACACAGGAAGAACATCAGGGCCTGACCACAGAGGGTCAGAGCCCTTGTGTTATTGACTGACATCTTGACTTGATGTCAGTAAACAGCACATCCCACCCTGGGTGCATACAGTTAGCCTTGCCTCTAGCAGATCCAGAGCAAAATTTGCTTTTGGGTGATTCAAGCTTATTTCACCCCTTCAACAGCTCATCACCCAGTGTTGGACTGCTATAAAGTAGTCCACCTGACTCACTAATGCATTTGGCCTGATCTGGTGAATAGCTGGTAGGCTAGGTCCCTGTCCAGAAAGGGTCCTAGGAAGTCAGTACCCACGTGTCCTTTCTTGTAGCTCAATCCGCGCCCTCCTCCTCATCCACCCCCTCCTCCTCCTTATCCACCATCTCCACTATTATCACTGACTGAAGGCTTATTATATGCCAAGCACTATATTCACTGTCTTTGTTTTGGATCCTTACAACAATCCTGTGAAGATGGCCTTCTTGATGTTGTCCTTTCAGACCTGGGGACGTGAATGCGCTCGGGCCGGGGTGGGGTGGGGAATGAAGTACTCGCCCAGGACCACACAACCATAGAGAAGAGCTCAGACTGTCAGACTGAAACCTAGTCTGTCTGAGCCGAGGGTGCGGTGGGCTGAGACACACAGCCAGCCATCCTCGGGTACCTTTCTCAGCACTGGGCCAGGCCCCAGCTCTCTGTGAACACACACTGATTCTTTGCCTCAGAGAATAACAGCTTCTGTGCTTCAGCAGCTCCAGGGGACCCACCTTTCTAGGCAGTTCCACTTGGGCTGAGCAGTGCAGTCCGCGATTCAGAGCTGAGGGGCATGGGGTCCATCGCACTCTGTCTGGGTTCTTCAAGTCACGGACCTTCCTTTGAAGGGTGATTTCTCTGGGAGAAGGGTCAAGTGGAGGTCCTACCACAAGGTGGGACCTGCTCAGGGAGTCTGCATGGTGTGGCTCCACCCTTGTCACTGGTTGAAAAAAAAATTCCGGCCCCCTTGGGGCTTCTTGGGGACCTGTGTCAGCAAGAGTTTAGCCCTGTTGGTCCCAGCTGCCCTGCTTGTGGCTGGAGACCTGACTGTCCTTCCGTCCAGACTCTGGATGGAAGCCATGAAGGCTGGGAGCAATTCTGGAATGAGATGAGCCTGGGGCAGGGCCTGGACTGGACTTCAGGCACTTTACAGAACTGCTTTGTTTATTCGTGAAGGTATTTATGAACCTTATTGTGAGGTCTTTATGAGCCTTATTTCCATTTTGCCAGTGAGGACACAGAGGCTCAGACCAATCAAGTGACCTGGCTTAAGGTCATTAGCTACTAAAAGACCATGCCAGGATGTAAACTCAGATTTGCCAGACTCTTCTACTAGACCACTGCTCAGTGCTACCGAGGACCCTCCGGGAGACCACCCAGCATCCCCCAGAGGGGAGGAGCTCCAGGTCTTTGTGGACATCGGCTTGGTGAGCTCTGTCCCCACCCTGGGGTGGGGGCGGGGTGGGGGGAGGCCAAGGCATTGCTCGCTCTGCCTGCAGCAGCTCCTTTAGGACCCCGAGGTTAGCTGGCCTGACAAGCACCTTGTCTCAGGTCACTCCACCTCCTCTTGCCTCCCCTGCCTGGGCCTTCTGTGCTGCTGAGGCATGTGATGCTGCAGAACTCGCTCGCTGCCTGTACACAGCACTGGTCTGCCCAGTCAGGCATGGAGAGCTGTGGAGCTGTGCCCACAGGCAGACTTGTGTGGATATGGCTTCCGCAGGGGCTAACCTGGAAGTGTTAGGTTCGTGAATGTCCTGTTGAGTAAAGTTGACTAATGAGAGAAAGCAGGTGGGAAAGATGTGGCTGATAAATTTTCTAAATCTATCCTGATGGGCTCTTCTGCAATGCAGCACTGTATGTCTCACTGTAGAGGTCCTTCATGACCAAGTTGTGGGTCTTGGTAGATGGTGGCCCAATCGGCAACATGTATATGCTTTCCCTCCTCCCATATGCCATTTTCTTTTTTCCTTCTATCTTAGTTCATTTGGATTGCAACTCCTCCTCTCCAATGAAATGTTGGCATGCAAGACTTGCCCAGGGCTTTGCTTTCTAGGTAACACAGATTAAGCTCATTGTAATAGTAATAATTCCGTTTATTTTAGTATGTGGCAGCTAAATCACCTTATTGAATCCTCACACTATCCTTATTAAGCAGGTATTATTAGTTGCCTAATTTTAAAGAGGAGGAAACTAAGACTCAAAGAAGTTAAGGAACATGCTCTTGGCCACATAGCACGTAAGACGTAAGTGAAGGTTTAACGTAGCTCTTCCGTTCTTCCAATACCAGAACCTGAACTTGAAACCACCCTTGACTAAAGTCGCCTTTAACCTTTAGAAATGCCAAGGAAACCCAAGTCTCCTGCAAGGAATCACCTGCAAGAGGCTGCCAAGGATGCCTGGGGAGCCGGGGTGCTCCTCAGGAGAGGGCTCTGGGATACTCACGTTGTAAACGCTGGGTTGTACTTTGCACCTCGGTAGTAGGAGTACAGATTGAACATCCCAATCATGAAGGCCACAAATACCATGATGAAAATGACCATAAACTTGAAGATATCTTTCACGGTTCTCCCCAGGGAGATCTGCAGAGGCCCAAAACTCTCGTTGGCTGGCAGGATGTATGCGATTCGAGAGAAGCTCAGCACGACAGCTATTGCGTATAGCCCTTCTGATATGATCTGAGGGTCTGAAGGCCACCACTTGTCCCTGGCTGAAAGAAAACAAGCTGGGTTACTCACTGGGCCACGGGATCTGCTCTGGGAGAGAAACCAGTTAGGTATCTGTAGAGGCCTCTGACCTCATCACTTGTCTGCCTGCCCTTGTCTTTAATCCCAGTACACTGAAGGTGCCATCCTCCCTCTTGGAATATGCTGGCTCATCTGTCTAGAGCACCCTCCCCTCACTTCAACCCCAGTCTTCCTTTAAGACTCTGCTCTAGTGTCATCTCTTTTGGGAAGTCCTGTGTGCCCCCTCCACCACAACCCTGCCCCACCTCCTGGGCAGCCTCCCTGTCCCCCTCTCTGCTCCCACGGCAGCCTGTGTACTCTCTTGTCATGGCCCTGACCATGCTGCTTGTTAGCCTGTCTTCCTTCCCAGGGGTTGGAGCTCTATAAGCAGGGGCTGTCCCATCACAAGAAGGTGGTGGTGAGGAGCATAGACCTAGGCATGACCTAGGAAGACCTGAGGTTGAAAGTGGCATTTCTAGACAGTGGCTAACATTTTTTTTTCCTTTGAAATCTTTTATTATCACTTAAATTTTTCAAAAATATTTTAATTTTATTGGAGTATAGTTAATTTATAATGTTGTGTTAGTCTCAAGTATACAGCAAAGTGATTCAGTCATACATATTTTTTTTAATATTCTCTTCTCATATAGGTTATCACAGAATATTGGGTGGAGTTCCCTACTGTACAGCATCTATCTTATATATCAGTTCAGTTGAGTTCACTTCAGTTGCTGAGTTGTGTCTGACTCTTAGCGCCCCCATGAATCGCAGCACACCAGGCCTCCCTGTCCATCACCAACTCCCGGAGTTCACTCAGACTCACGTCCATCGAGTCAGTGATGCCAGCCAGCCATCTCATCCTCTGTCGTCCCCTTCTCCTCCTGCCCCCAATCCCTCCCAGCATCAGAGTCTTTTCCAATGAGTCAACTCTTCGCATGAGGTGGCCAAAGTACTGGAGTTTCAGCTTCAGCATCATTCCTTCCAAAGCAATCCCAGGGCTGATCTCCTTCAGAATGGACTAGTTGGATCTCCTTGCAGTCCAAGGGACTCTCAAGAGTCTTCTCCAACACCACACTTCAAAAGCATCAATTCTTCAGCGCTCAGCCTTCTTCACAGTCCAACTCTCACATCCATACATGACCACAGGAAAAACCATAGCCTTGACTAGACGAACCTTTGTTGGCAAAGTAATGTCTCTGCTTTTGAATATGCTATCTAGGTTGGACATAACTTTCCTTCCAAGGAGTAAGCGTCTTTTAATTTCATGGCTGCAGTCACCATCTGCAGTGATTTTGGAGCCCAAAAAAGTAAAGTCTGACACTGTTTCCACTATTTCCCCATCTATTTCCCATGAAGTGATGGGACCGGATGCCATGATATTTGTTTTCTGAATGTTGAGCTTTAAGCCAACTTTTTCACTCTCCACTTTCACTTTCATCAAGAGGCTTTTGAGTTCCTCTTCACTTTCTGCCATAAGGGTGGCGTCATCTGCATATCTGAGGTTATTGATATTTTTCCCAGCAATCTTGATTCCAGCTTGTGTTTCTTCCAGTCCAGCGTTTCTCATGATGTACTCTGCATAGAAGTTAAATAAGCAGGGTCACAGTATACAGCCTTGACGTACTCCTTTTCCTATTTGGAACCAGTCTGTTGTTCCATGTCCAGTTCTAACTGTTGCTTCCTGACCTGCATACAGGTTTCTCAAGAGGCAGGTCAGGTGGTCTGGTATTCCCATCTCTTTCAGAATTTTCCACAGTTTATTGTGATCCACATAGTCAAAGGCTTTGGCATAGTCAATAAAGCAGAAATAGATGTTTTTCTGGAACTCTCTTGCTTTTTCCATGATCCAGTGGATGTTGGCAATTTGGTCTCTGGTTCCTCTGTCTTTTCTTATTTTCATTCCAAGCTCCTGATTTGTCCCTCTCCTCTTTGGTAACCATAAGTTTGTATTTGATATCTGTAAGTCTGCTTCTATTTTATAAATAACTTGATTTGTATCTTTAAAAAAATTAGATTCCACATATGAGTGTTATATGATATTTGTCTTTCTTTGACATACTTAGTATGATAATCTCTAGATCCATCTATATTGCAGTAAATGGCATTATTTCCTTTTTTATGGCTCAGTAACAGTCCATTGTGTATATGTACCACAAAATCACTGCAGATGGTGACTGCAGCCATGAACTTAAAAGACACTTACTCCTTGGAAGGAAAGTTATGACCAACCTAGATAGCATATTCAAAAGCAAAGACATTACTTTGCCAACAAAGGTCCATCTAGTCAAGGCTATGGTTTTTCCTGTGGTCATGTATGGATGTGAGAGTTGGACTATGAAGGCTGAACGCCGAAGAATTGATGCTTTTGAACTGTGGTGTTGGAGAAGACTCTTGAGAGTCCCTTGGACTGCAAGGAGATCCAACTAGTCCATTGTGAAGGAGATAAGCCCTGGGATTTCTTTGGAAGGAATGATGCTGAAGCTGAAACTCCAGTACTTTGGCCACCTCATGCGAAGAGTTGACTCATTGGAAAAGACTCTGATGCTGGGAGGGATTGGGGGCAGGAGGAGAAGGGGACGACAGAGGATGAGATGGCTGGCTGGCATCACTGACTCGATGGATGTGAGTCTGAGTGAACTCCGGGAGTTGGTGATGGACAGGGAGGCCTGGCGTGCTGCAGTTCATAGAGTCCAAAGAGTCGGACATGACTGAGCGACTGAACTGAACTGAACTGAACCACAATTTCTTTATTCATTCCTCTATCAACAGATGTTTAGGTTGCTTCCATGTCATGACTATTGTGAATCGTGCTGCAATGAACATTGGGGTGCATGTATCTTTTCAAATTAGGGTTTTCTCTGTGTATGTGACCAGGAGTGGGGTTGCTGGATTATATGGTAGTTCTAAGGTATTTTTTTTTTTTCATTTTACCTTTGTTTTTTAATTGGAGGATAATTGCATTACAATATTGTGTTGGTTTCTGCCATATATCAGCATGAATCAGTCACAGGTATACATATGTCCCCTCCCTCCTGAAAACCTCCCTCTGCCTCCCACCCATCCGCAACTCTAGGTTGTTACAGAGCACCTGACTGGAGCTCCCTGTGTCATACAGCGAGTTTCCACTGGCTATCTAATTTTGCACATGGATATGTATATGTTTCAATGCTACTCTCCCAATCTGTCCCACCCTCTCCTTCCCCCACTGTGCCCACAGATCTGTTCTCTATGCCTGTGTCTATATTGCTGCCCTGAAAATAGTTTCATCAGTGCCATCAGTTCCCTATATATGCATTAATATACAATATTTGTTTTTCTGACTTACTTCACTCCATACAATAGGCTCTAGGTTCATCTACTTCATTAGAATGGACTCAAATGTGTTCCTTTTTATGGCTGAGTAATATCCCATTGTATGTACCACAAATTCTTTATTCATTCATCTGCATCTGTTGATGGACATTTAGGTGGCTTCCATGTCCTAGCTATTGTAAATAGTGCTGCAGTGAACACTGCAGTACATGTGTCTTTTTCAATTATGGCTTCTTCAGGGTATACGCCCAGTAGTGGGATTGTTGGGTCATATGGTAGTTTTACTCCTAGTTAGTGATTGTACCCATTTATATTCCCACTATCAATGTAGGTGGGTTCCCTTTTTTTCACACTCTCCAGCATTTGTTGTTTACAGACCTTTGATGATGGCCATTCTGACTGGAAAAGGTCAGTTTTCATTTCAACCTCAAAGAAAGGCAATGCCAAAGAATGTTCAAACTACTACACAATCCCACTCATTTCACATGCTAGCAAAGTAATGCTCAAAACTCTCCAAGCTAGGTTTCAGCAGTACATGAACCGAGAACTTCCAGATGTTCAAGCTAAATTTAGGAAAGGCAGAGGAACCAGAGATCAAATATCCAACATCCGCTGGATCATCAAAAAAGCAAGAGAATTCCAGAAAAACATCTACTTTTGCTTCATTGACTATGCTAAAGCCTTTGACTGTGTGGATCACAACAAACTGGAAAATTTTAAAGAGATGGGAATACCAGACCACCTTATCTGCCTCCTGAGTAACCTGTATGCAGGTCAAGAAGCAACAGTTAGAACCAGACATGGAACAATCGACTGGTTCCAAATTGGGAAAAAAGTACCTCAAGGCTGTATATTGTCACCTTGCTTATCTAACTTATATGCAGAGTACATCATGTGAAATGCTGGGCTGGATGAAGCACAAGCTGGAATCAAGATTTCAGGGAGATATATATCAATAACCTCAGATATGAGGATGACACCACCCTTATGGTAGAAGGTGAAGAGGAACTAAAGACCCTCTTGATGAAGGTGAAAGAGGAGAGTGAAAAAGCTGGCTTAAAGCTCAACATTCAAAAAACTAAGATCGTGGCATCTGGTCCCATCGCTTCATGGCAAATAGATGGGGAAACCATGGAAACAGTGAGAGACTTTATTTTTGGGAGCTCCAAAATCACTGTAGGTGGTGACTGCAGCCATGAAATTAAAAGACACTTGCTCCTTGGAAGAAAAGCTATGACCAACCTAGACAGCATATTATAAAGCAGAGACATTACTTTGCCAACAGAGGTCCATCTAGTCAAAGCTATGGTTTTCCAGTAGTCTTGTATGGATGTGAGAGTTGGACCATAAAGAAAGCTGAGTGCCAAAGAACTAATGCTTTTGAACTGTGGTGTTGGAGAAGACTCTTGAGAGTCCCTTGGACTGCAAGGAGATCAAGTCAGTCCATCCTAAAGGAAGTCAGTCCTGAATATTCATTGGAAGGACTGAGGCTGAAGCTAAAACTCCAATACTTTGGCCACCTGATACGAAGACCCAACTCATTGTAAAAGATGCTGATGCTGGGAAAGATTGAAGGCAGGAGGAGAAGGGGATAACAGAGGATAAGATGGCTGGATGGCATCATTGACTCAATGAACATGAGTTTGAGCAAGCCCTGGGAGATGGTGAAGGACAGGGGAAGCCTGGCATGCTGCAGTCCACGGGGTCTCGAAGAGTCAGACATGACTGAGTGACTGAACAACAACAAAATTCTGACTGGTGTGAGGTAATACCTCATTGTAGTTTTGATTTGTATTTCTCTGATAATCAGTGATGTTGAGCATCTTTTTACGTGCTTTATGGCCATCTGTATTTTTTCTCTGGAGAGCTGTCTACTTAGATCTTCTGCCCAGTTTTTGATTGAGTTGTTTTTATGACATAGAGCTGCATGAGCTTTTGTATGTTTTGGAGATTAATCCCTTGTCATTTGCATTACTTGCAAATATTTTCTCCCATTCTGTGGATTGTGTTTTCATGTTGTTGATGGTTCCCTTTGCTGTACAGAAGCTTAACTGGGTCCCATTTACTTATTTATGTTTTTATTTTCATTACTCTAGGAGGTGGATCAAAAAAAGATATTGCTATAATTTATGTCAAAGAATGTTCTGCCTATGTTTTCCTCCAAGGGCTTTATGGTGTCCAGCCTTACATGTAGGTCTTTGATCCATTTCGAGTTTATTCTTGTGTATGGTGTTAGAGAATGTTCTAATTTCATTCTTTGACATGTAGCTGTCCAGTTTACCCAGCATCACTTATTGAAGAGGCTGTCCAATGAACCTTGTAAGCTTCATTTTCCCCATCTGCAAACTGGGGATAATATCATCAACCTTACAGAACTTTGATGAGGATGAAATAAAATCGTATATGTAAAGTGCTTAGCTGGAAAACAAATTGCAGACCACCCAGGGCTCCCTGGGGACAAGGGTCTAGCCTACAGCAGGTGCTGCTAAATACTTGTTAAATGATTGAATGAAATCCTAACCACAAGTTTAGCCATAAATCAGAACAAATGAGCTCACATGGGGTCAGGAAGGGGCTTCCCTGGTGGCTCAGTGGTAAAGAATGCAGGAGTCACAGGAGACGCGCGTTCGATCCCTGGGTCGGGAGGATCCCCTGGAGGAGTGCATGACAACCTACTCCAGGATTCTTGCCTGGAGAATCCCCACGGATAGAGGAGCCTGGAGTGCTACAGTCCATAGGATCACAAAGAGTCAGACAGGACTGAAGTGATGACACACACGGGGGACAGGAATCTGAAGGTTCTTGCCTAAGAAGATGCTCCTGGGTTTTGTTTCCCAGACAGTGTGTGTCTGGGAGTTGCTCCTTGGGTGAGCTAAGGACCCAGAAGTGGTGACCAGTCATCCAGGATTGCTATGGCATCCCTGTTCCTCGTGGCAAGAGTCCTGGGGCCTGTCCTGTGCTGGGGACATCCTGCTTGTGGTCACTGGCGAGGGTCTGCACCACCATGCGTGTGTTCCTACAGCGGAGCAAACTTGTACAGTATTCCTGTTGTAGTTTTGATGGTGCAGAGAGCAGCAGCTTTCTTTAGTAAGCTGCCTACTATGTGTCAAGACAGAAAACAGTGATTTTCAAGTGACAGTGGCACCTTCCTCCTAGGATGGTATGTGTTGGGGGGCATCCGTGGTCATCTCAGTGATTGACTGGGAGTTCTATTGGGATGCTAATATCCTGCAGTGTTCCAGACAGACCTGCTCCATGAGGACTGCCCTGCTGAACAAGTCAACTGCATCCCTGTTGAGAAATACTAAGTGAAACTTAAATGGAGAAACACAGAGAAACCTAAATTAGCCCTTACACTTATATTAGCTGTAATTTTCACAACAGCCCTGTAGAGTAGGTACTATTATTGCCATTCTAAAGATTGGATTTGGGGTATGGGGTCCTTTTCAGAGCCAGATAAATGCAAATAGTAAGGATATTACATACTGATTTTTGGCCCCCAAGGGAGATGGAAGAGGAAGGATTTTGTTCTTTATTTGCATAGACTCTGTTAAACAATTACAATAATAAAGGGCGGTAAGAGATCTTTAGTAAGGGAAGCCAGGCCTCTACTTGCCAGTTTCATGTAGTGCATTCTAAATTATAAATGGAAATAGATACATTTATGGACTTTGTGTCCTCATCAAGGTCATAACTCAGAGAAGTAGGGGACCAAATGATATTTTTCCAATACATCTGTTGCCCTCTCTATAGATAAATAGCACATTTGGATAGCATGAAATAGGACTCAGATTCTTCAAACAGACGCCAAAAGGAATTTTGTTTTTATCTCTCCCTAAAAGCATCTATTTCTGCTTTATTGACTATGCCAAAGCCTTTGACTGTGTGGATCACAATAAACTGTGGAAAATTCTGAAAGAGATGGGAATACCAGACCACCTGACCTGCCTCTTGAGAAACCTGTATGCAGGTCAGGAAGCAACAGTTAGAACTGGACATGGAACAATAGACTGGTTTCAAATAGGAAAAGGAGTACGTCAAGGCTGTATACTGTCACCCTGCTTATTTAACTTCTATGCAGAGTACATCATGAGAAACGCTGGACTGGAAGAAACACAAGCTGGAATCAATAACCTCAGATATGCAGATGACATCACCCTTATGGCAGAAAGTGAAGAGGAACTCAAAAGCCTCTTGATGAAAGTGAAAGTGGAGAGTGAAAAAGTTGGCTTAAAGCTCAACATTCAGAAAACGAAGATCGTGGCATCCGGTCCCATCACTTCATGGGAAATAGATGGGGAAACAGTGGAAACAGTGTCAGACTTTATTTTTTTGGGCTCCAAAATCACTGTAGATGGTGACTGCAGCCATGAAATTAAAAGACGCTTACTCCTTAGAAGGAAAGTTATGTCCAACCTAGATAGCATATTCAAAAGCAGAGACATTACTTTGCCAACAAAGGTCCGTCTAGTCAAGGCTATGGTTTTTCCTGTGGTCATGTATGGATGTGAGAGTTGGACTATGAAGAAGGCTGAGCGCTGAAGAATTGATGCTTTTGAAGTGTGGTGTTGGAGAAGACTCTTGAGAGTCCCTTGGACTGCAAGGAGATCCAACTAGTCCATTCTGAAGGAGATCAGCCCTGGGATTTCTTTGGAAGGAATGATGCTAAAGCTGAAACTCCAGTACTTTGGCCACCTCATGCAAAGAATTGACTCATTGGAAAAGACTCTGATGCTGAGAGGAATTGGGGGCAAGAGGAGTATGGGACGACAGAGGATGAAATGGCTGGATGGCATCACTGACTCGATGGACATGAGTCTGAGTGAACTCCGGGAGTTGGTGATGGACAGGGAGGCCTGACGTGCTGCAATTCATGGGGTCGCAAAGAGTTGGACACGACTGAGCGACTGATCTGATCTGATCTGATAATTTATTATTTTAAACCTCAGCTGTAATAATAAAAGTCACTCCTGTAACCTGTTAAGATAGCTGTTACCTATTAAGATAATCTACTAAGATAGCTGTTATCAGATCCTAGTGACCCAGTCAGAAGTTTTAGTGAAAAGTATTCAAAAGCATCTACTTTATTGACTATGCCAAAGCCTTTGACTGTATGGATCACAACAAACTGTGGAAAATTCTTCAAGAGATGGGAATGCCAGACCACCTGACCTGCCTCCTGGGAAATCTGTATGCAGGTCAAGAAGCAACAGTTAGAAGTGGACATGGAACAACAGACTGGTTCCAAGTTGGGAAAGGAGTACATCAAGGCTGTATATTGTCACCCTGTTTATTTAACTTATATGCAGAGTACATCATAAGAAATGCTGGACTGGAAGAAGCACAAGCTGGAATCAAGATTGCTGGGAGAAATATCAATGACCTCAGATATGCAGATGACACCACCCTTATGGCAGAAAGCAAAGAACTAAAGAGCCTCTTGATGAAAGTGAAAGAGGAGAGTGAAAAATTTGGCTTAAAACTCAACATTCAGAAAACTAAGATTACGGCACTTGGTCCCATCACTTCATGGCAAATAGATGGGGAAACAGTAGAAGCAGTATCAGACTTTATTTTTTGGGGGGCTCCAAAATCACTGCAGATGGTGACTGCAGCCATGAAATTAAAAGATACTTGCTCCTTGGAAGAAAAGTTATGACCAACCTAGACAGCATATTAAAAAGCAGAGACATTACATTTTAACAAAGGTTCATCTAGTTAAAGCTATGGTTTTTCCAGTAGTCATGTATGGATGTGAGAGTTGAACTATAAAGGAAGCTGAGGGCCGAAGAACTGATGCTTTTTAACTGCGGTGTTGGAGAAGACTCTTGAGAGTCTTTTGGACAGCAAGGAGATCCAACCAGTCCATCCAAAAGGAAATCAGTCCTGAATATTCATTGGAAGGACTGATGCTGAAGCTAAAACTCCAGTAGTTTGGCCACCTGATGTGAAGAACTGACTCATTTGAAAAGACTCTGATGCTGGGAAAGACTGAAGGCAGGAGGAGAAGGGGATGACAGAGGATGAAATGGTTGGATGGCATCACCGACTCAATGGACATGAGTTTGAGTAAACTCTGAGAGTTGGTGATGGACAGGGAGGCCTGGTGTGCTGCAGTCCATGGGGTCACAAAGTGTTGGACATGACTGAGCGAATTTACTGAACTGATTCAACTTTGATTGGCTTTTAAGAGTTTTGATGGTTGTAAAAGCAAATTCGACAATTGAGACAAAGGGATTTTCTTCCTCTTGCAGCTGTTTCTAGGAAAAAAAATTGCAACCTGAAAAACACCTGCCTTTCTTGGTGCTGTAAAAGTTAGAAGGAACCACTGCTTGGATGACCACTAGAGGGCACTCTGCCTCCATAACTGGGGTACAAGCCAAGCCTTTGAGATGAAAAAGATTTCAAGGGCACAGGGTGAACCGCAACGCAAGGGCAATAAAGTGCAAAGCTTTGGGCTGGGTGCGACTTTAATACAATCCATAAAGGGAACAGAAGTCACGAGTGAACAGTACTGTGGCTTGAATCACCGCCCTAAGAAAAGTATTCAATGTAGTATCAAGATTCTCTCATCTTTCCTTAACGAACCCTGAGCAGCATAGAAGAGAAAATATACAAGCCCATGTTTTAAAAATGTCTGGATTTGCTAAATGAAGAGGGGATGATTTGTAATACTACAAGACTCCATTTCTTAATGGGGGGGTGCGGTTTCCCACATTTACATTTAACATAATCTGCCTACCTCAATCTACATTGAATATGGGCAACAACTCCACGTTTATGTTAAGGGGGTAACCTTCTGCAGATCATTACTGCACTGGATCAAGACTCAGTGGTCACAGCACCATGTGGCTTTCATATAACAGGGACATTTGACACTCAAACCTTCATGATGTAGCAGCTGCCACTGTAATGTCCAGCTAATTGACTGGTAACAACACATATCTATTGTTTCTTCTCCCCCACTCATCTTTCTCCTTTAGTACAGAAGATATAATGAGCAAGAAAATGACCCCAGAGGTACTAGTGATAATAACTGTTACTATCAGTGAGCATTTAATATTTCAGGACACAGTGAAAAATTCTTCATGTGTACTATCTTATTTAACCCTCGACACAAACTTTCTGACATATGCATTATCCCACTTTTACATAAAGGAAAATTGAGGGTCAGAAAAATTAAGCAAACAAGTCCTTACAGTAAGCTGCAGAAGTAGGATTTGAGTTCAGGTCTCCCTAACTCTAAAGCCTGGGAACATAAAGGCTATGCCATTCTGCATGGTTTTCATTTCATGTTGAACAAGGATCCCTTGCTATCCAAGGCAATCCTGTATTTCTGGGAACATTATAAACCATGCCATGAAAACCTGTTTCTTCATCAATAAAATAGGAACAACAAAAATAACCTTTCCATGGGGCTATTGCAAGAACTGAAGTTAATAGTGTAAAATGTCTATACAGTTCCTGACATCTAAGTGGGTCCTCGATAAATGCTATAACTCTTGTAACTCTTTGCGACCCCATGGACTGTAGCCTATCAGGGTCCTCTATCCATGGGGTTCTCCAGGCAAGAATACTGGAGTGGGTTGCCATTTCTTTCTCCAGGGGATCTTTCCAACCCAGGGATCGAACCCGGGTCTCCCGCATTGCAGGTGGACGCTTTATCATCTGAGCCACCAAGGAAGCCATAACTCTTACTATTATTACTAAAAATTCAGTCTAGTATCTCACATTGTATGGCCTTGTGATTTGAAAGAATTAAGGCATCTTCTAAGAACATATCTTACCATGAGAAAATAACTTTTGAACTGGGAAAGCAAGACTTATTCTTACACAGAACACATGGATCCAATATGGAAGGAAGGACTCCGGAATCCACATAAAGAATGAGATTTCTTCAAAAAAAAAAAAAAAAAAAAGAAAGAAAAAAGAAAAGAATCCCACGGAGGCTCCAAGAGTCTTTCCAAAACAAATCCATCCTTTCCAACACAAATGGATACATTTCTCATAGTTATTAATTCCACATTCTATTGCTAGCTTATTGCAGGGACCAGGACTTCCTTGGGAGGTGGTGAGGCGTGTCTGCTTTGACAGCAGAAAAGACCAAAGTGGGCCACAGTGACCTTATAAACCACCAACTGCGGAGCACCCAAGCTCCTGGCCACGCCCTGCAAACAAGCCAATCAACGCGCCTTAGAACACCTGCAGACTCATCCTCACCGCAACTTCTGACTCACCGTAGGTGAAGTAGGCCACTTCCGGCGGAAGGGAGACGTTGTGTAGTGTGTCGTCCTGCACGTGCTGGTCCACGTACAGCTGGGCCTCGCTGGCCTTCAGGAAAGCCATGAACCTCGCCGTGAAGGAGGCCACGAAGATGGACAGCATCCCGAAATCTAGCAGGTTCCACAGGTGCAATACGTACTCCCGTGGCCCCTCCTCCCAGATTTCCTTGCATTCGGACCAAATCATTCCTGCGGGGGAGTGAGAAGGTCAGGCTCATTGTTTTCTGTTCTCAGGGTGTGTGTGACCATAGGGACCACGGAAGGAACCAGGGTGCAGGTGTAAATGTAATAAGCTCTTTGGAGCTTGGAATGTTGAGAGCCAGCAGCGCACAGAAATATGCTTTCAAAAGGCAGATGTAGAGTTAGGAAAGTCTCAGGCTGCAAGAATTCATGCCACCTGTCCTGCGTACAGATAAATCATCTCCAGGTGTGAGGAGAGAATCCTCATCTGTTGATAGATTCTTGGAGGGAATAATTAGAAATATAATGGCTGACATTTGTATATTTTAAGAACTGGAAGGTTATAAGTAATCATACAGTTCTAAACTAAGTATTATGAAACTGACGTCCAGGAATGGGAAAGGGTTTTCTGAAGGTCCCACTTATGACCTAGAACCCAGTTCTCCTAATTCCCTGATTAACTTGCTTTCCTTTGTATTTCTGTGAATGTTTCAGGTTCTTCCTGCCTCTCCTGCAGCTGTTTAGTTTTTGCTTTTTAATTTTCCCTTACTTCTTTATAACTTCTTCATTGTTGCATAGGAAACAATGTAGAATTCAACAAGATGTTACTAGCATCCCCACCCCGCCTCCAAGTCAGCCTCATGAGGTTGCCTAGACTAATAACTTGAGTGTGTATATCTGTACTATCCAATATGGTAGCCACTAGTCACACGTGGATACTGAGCACTCCAAATGTGGCCAGTTAAATTGAGGGATGCTACACATAAAAGTGTAGACACACCAAATTTCAAAGACTCGATACAAAAAATGTAAAAATATTTCAACAATTAAAAAATCTCAATCACGTTGAAATACTAATATTTTAGATATATTGGGTTAGATAAAATCTATTATTAATTTCAGCTTTTATAATATAGCTATCAGAAAATTTAAAATTAAATCATGGCTTATGATGTGGCTTGCCTTATATTCGTATTGAATAGTGCTATTCTCTACCTTTATCTTCAATGATTATTAAAAGTAAATTGGTTTAGATGATTAAAAATAAATTATTCAGTAACATTTTGATAATAAACATTTTAAATACACATATTTATTATCATATATACATACTGTGTACATATTATATGTATGTGTATTAACTCCCTCAAATCTTTACAATAATCCTATGAAGTGCATGCTGTTATTATCCCAGTTTTATAGTTAACATATCCTTAGCCATAGTGAGGATATTCTCCAGATAGGAGGCAGGAGATCTGAAATTTGAGTCTGGAAGGTCTGGCCCTAGCGTCCATGCTCTTGACCATTATGGCCTTTGCTCCTCCAGGAAATAGAATTGGTGTTGAAAGCAACTAATGAAGGAAAAGTCTTCCCTGGTGTCTCAGATGGTAAAGAATCTGCCTTACAATGCAGGAGACCTGGGTTCAATCCCTGGGTTGGGAAGATCTCCTGGAGGTGAGAATGGCTACCCACTCCAGTATTCTTACTTGGGAAATCCCATGGATAGAGGAGCCTGGCATTCTACAGCCTATGGGGTCACAAAGACTCAAGACTGAGCAACTAACACTTAATGAAGGAAAAAGACTCTTGAATGTTTTCTGATTAACATCAAAGAGTTTATAGAAACTCAGACATAGGAAAGACTTGATGCAGAACTAGCCCACTCTGTGTTATGCCATGTTACACGTCACCTGCTTACTTAGGAGGTTAATCTGGTAAAAGAATCACTAACTGGTAGGTTAGTGAGACAATTCCAGATCATTGACCATGTTCCCTAAAGGTTAACACCGCCAGCCTCTTGGCACTCTCCTGGCTCCTGAGCATCAAACATGGATGGCCTGTCTTCTCAGATTCCTCCTGCCTCTCCCACAGCTGTTTAGAGAAGTTGTGGCTTTGTTGAATGAAACAGATTCTAAGATCTGCATGTTTGTATCAAATTGGAGTCTCCGCAAAAGGAAATGACCCAAAACATTGAAAATCTTTTTACAAGACTCCCACCACCACACACACCTTGTTGTTCCCGCTTTTTATCTTCACAAAGCCTTACTTCCTAAACTTATGCTTTGAAAATTTTTGTGGTAATTCAGTGAAGTAAAATTTCCTTAACACTGAAATGTACTTTCATCTGTGCCTGTTCAAATAGGTATTTAAAGTATGTTACAGGAAAAACCATTACAGCTGGAAAAAATAATGTTTGTTTCTTTCCTCTATGCGCCTGCCCCCTCCCCCTGATAATTAAAATTACTAATGTCTTGGTGGACTGCTTTTAGCTGAGCACTAGGAAAATTACAGGCTATCAATTACCTTAATTCAGGAAGCCCTTGGTTCAGTTCTACCTTGGTCACTTATTAGGTGTGTAACCTTGGATAAGTTCCTTGATTTTCTTGAAATTTTGATGTAATTTCCAGCACTAAAAGTTCTGTAAATCTGAAATGCAAATTATTTACAGTAAACTGACTTTTCTGACCAACATAGAGGCACCTCATTGGGGATTGCAAATCATTTCCTCCATGGTCCAGCGCCCACGTCAGTCTTCCCAGATTTGCATATTAACTTACCCAGACTAATTTAAATTATTCCAAGGCCATGAGTAAAAGTAGCATGGGCCCAAGGGTTTGAGCAACAGGAATGCTTAACGAAAAAAGAAATGTGTGAAATTAAGTACTTTAGTGAGTGAAATTAGGTTTCCTGCTTCCAAGGTGCTGAGAGTAGTTCAGCATTTTATATCCAAGCTGAGCCCCCTGGACTCCTGCCCCTAGCATGTCAGTCCGATGAGTGTATACAGCCCAGGGGCTTAGAGGGTAAGGATATTGGGCACTGGAGCCTCCTTCAGGCAACCCCTTCACTCAGGGATGTCTGGAGCCCAGAGAGCAAGGTCACTGGTAATTAACGGGGATGACTGGCAGGGGAACAGATTGGGACCTGCTGGGAAGCCTTGAGGGAAATGAGTAGCTTTTCATTCAGGCAGGTTCTAAGTAAGGCCTGCAGGCTGCTGATATGGGGCTTGACAGTTCTAAAGACTGTTCACCCGGATCCCTGCCTCAGATGCTTTTCAGAAGGGATTCCCCCTTCAGATTCCTGTGAGACTTAACTGTGTGAACTCCGTAAATGGCCATAGCCCCTGCCTCTACATCGGGTTTCTCTACACTGTTCCCGGACCCCCAGACCACCTCCTGGGAGGCTTGTCTGTTCTTCTGGGTTACGTTCTGATTATTGAGTTGGGACTTAGGCATTCTGTTAACTCACAGGTGGTAGAATATGCCAAGAAGCCCTCAACCTTCAAGCCCTAACATCCAAACTCCAGCTCAACGGCAGGTCCTTAGCAGCAGATCTGGGCCTCGGGCTCATTTAAGGTTCATTTGTTTTCCAGGCAAGGAGATGATATTAATAGATTCAAAATTTTCCTAACAAAGCTCATCTTCTCCTCTGACTTTTAGTAGCTAATCATTGTTGAGCACCCTCTAGGTGCCAGGCCCTGTGCTAAGCCCTTTTCCAACTCTAAAGCTTCCTTACAGCCTGGTAGGTACCTACTCTAATTATCTCCACTTTACTGATGGACAGACTCGTGTACAAAGATGACAAGTAAATTATCCAGAGTCTCAGGGAGTTCAGGACCCTCTTTTCACTGCACTGTCACTCCCCACCTCCCACAACCCCCGCATGCTCTCTACTAGGCACAGACTTACGTCACTGTTCAGGAACTCATTCACCACTTAATGGACAGTGTTGAGCTCCGACTTTGTGCCAGGGACCATTCTGGGGGTACAGCAGCCAAGAAGATGCTGTCCCTTGCCCAGCAAACATGGTCTAGTGCTGGAGACAGGTGTGTCTACAAACAGTAGTGCTACAAAGTGACAGATGCTGTAGTAAGAATGTCCAGGAGACTGTGTGGACACACAGGGATAAGAGCAGTCAGTATTATAGTCATGAGACCCAACACAGTGTCTGTAATAACATATTTCTGACTGAATGAAGTAGGTGACTCCTGGCATGAGGAGTTAGCTGGGGGAAGGAGTAGGGGCGGAAAGGCCGTGGACATGAGGGAGAACAGACTATTCTAGGAAACTGCAGGGGGCTCGGAGAAGGCAGTGGCACCCCACTCCAGTACTCTTGCCTGGAAAATCCCATGGACGGAGGAGCCTGGTAGGCTGCAGTCCATGGGGTTGCTAAGAGTTGGACGCGACTGAGCAACTTCACTTTCACTTTTCAGTTTCATGCATTGGAAGGAAATGGCAACCCACTCCAGTATTCTTGCCTGGAGAATCCCAGGGATGGGGAAGCCTGGTGGGCTGCCGTCTATGGGGTTGCACAGAGTCGGGCACGACTGAAGTGACTTAGCAGCATTAGTAGCAGGAGGTTCAGTACGGCTTAAGGGTTGGTAGGGATAAGGGGATGGAGATTGTAGATCCTGAAAGGCCCTCCTTCAGGCCATGAGGGGGAGACCAGGCAGCTCGGTGTCTAGGTAGTCACCCTGAGCAGCCAGATAGCTCCTCAAGGTGATAAGCAGAGCAGTAACGTGGTCTGACTTACTGGGAGAAATTTTGGCAGTTTGGTTGAAGTAGTCTGTTTGGAATTTACCTAAATAAATGAAGAAACCATCAAAGGAATGACTTAGGTGAGAAACACAGCCCATTTTCTTTTGCAGTTTTATTCTTGGTCAAACTTACATGTGTGATTTTGCACCTAAGACTTAGCACTGCCCTCAGAGAGTTTGTAATCTGCGGTGGGTAGGGTGAGGGAGCAACTTGATCCTCACATTTTATGCACACGAAAGCTGAAATTTAGAGAGGCAGAACCACCAAGGAGGAAGGGACACAGTGAGGCCTGGGTCTCTTGCTAACCGGCCTCAGGCTCTTTCCTCCTCTTCTCTTTAAGCGTGTTTTCCTGCTTTGCTGGACGCTTACATCTCCCTCAGCTGGGCTTTCAGCTGGGGTGTCTGCTTAAGAAAACACTGCCAAGTCTGTAAGAGTTGGGTCGAGAGAGTCTTCATGACATAATTCTCTTCCAGATGGAGCAGTGACATGCATAGTGGAGAGGCTTCCTGCCCTCCAAGCTCCATGGCTGTCTGCAGACCACAAATGTTATAGTCCTCTGGTGAGCATTGGTATAGCCACAGTCTCTAACTCACACGATGGATTATCAGCTCTTTCCTCTACCCCAGAGTGACTGCTAATGAGATAGGGAAGAAAGATATGTTCCTATGGTATAAACTGATGTCGGAGAGTCTCCAGGCCAAGGATCTATGATCTCTGGTTTATTTGGTCCTTTCCAAAGCAGGTCATCTTACAGCTCTAGAGAACACACGTGTCTACTAGCAAATTCGTCTCTCCTTCCCATGTCATGCTCTTCTTGTGTCTTCCTTGATACTGTGTCCTGGTTTTCCTTCTATCTTTGCATGTAGTCTTAATCTCCTTGTGGCTTCCACCTCCTCTGCCCTTATTTTAAATCTCCTGGATTTATAATCTAGAAGGGTCTCAAAAGTCTGCTGGTAATCAAGTAAAGCATCTGGAGTTCAGGAAGAATATATTTCTGATTGGGTTTGACCGTTCCATAGAATTGTACAGCAGAAGAACAACCCACATGCCCAGTAGAGATTTGGAGAAGCAATAGATCATGGACACACTGCGTGGCCTCTGAAAGAGGTCATTGGGAATACCAGATATCCACATGGAGTGAGAGCTCCCAGAAGATGAAAGGAGCGACAATTTGTTTGATTACAGAAATGCTAATATTAATTGGGGCTTCCAGGTGGCACAGTGGTAAAGAATCTTCCTGCCAATGCAGGAGACACAAGAGACGCAGATTCAGTCCCTGGGTCAGGAAGATCCCCTGGAGGAGGAAAGGGCAACCCATTCCAGTATTCTTGCTTGGAAAATCCCATGGACAGAGGAGCCTGGTGAGAAACAGAGGAAAGCGTGTAGAAAAAGAGAAGGGGGCTAGGGGGGCAGTGAGTGGGGGACCTTATGTGTTTAAACAGGTCAGTTAAAAAAGGGCTTCACTCAGAAAAGGATACTTTAGAACACAGACCTGAGGAGGTGAGGAAGCGAGCCATGGCACTGCTCGTGGGGAAAACTCTTAGGCAGAGGGACCAGCCTAAGTCAAGGTTCTGAGGCAGAAACAGTTTGAAGCCAGGAGGCCAGTGGGGCTAAATGAGAGCAAGGGAGGCTGGAGGTGGTGGAAGATGAGGGCACAGAGGTGGAGGTGTGAGTCCTTTACAGTGAGAGTGGCTCTCACGCTGGGGAGCTGGGATGGCATTGAAGAGTTTGGAGGCAAAGTAACACGATCTGATTACATTTTCAGTGGATCTAGCTCCTGTGCTGAGCATCTGCTGGGGCACAGGGCTGATAAGGGCAGAAGCAGGGACACTGGACAAGGCCCCTCACCTCTTCGTGATCAGCCCCTCTCTCCATCTCTGCAGGAGCCAGTTGAACTTGTTAGGGTCCTGAAGTCCTGTCAAATGCTGGTGGAGAGGGAGTCATGTTTTGAGGTGTTTGTATAGCCAGTCTGTCCAAAGGACCATATTCATGAGTCCTGGGGGAAGAGAACCGTGAGCCGTGTTTCTGTGTTTCTCCTGGCAGTGCCCGGGTGTAGTGTTTGAGGCCTTTTTCAGTAAGGGCCTGATGCCAGTTCAGGCCTCTCCAAGTCTAGGCAGATGAGATGAGATTGTGGACCTTAGGGTTTGCTGCCCGAACAGCACAGTGAACTCCGCGCTCAGTGTGTTTCTCTCACAGGTTGTTAGTAGTAGTTGCAACGTCGAATAATTAAAGAGCTCCAGGAAGTATTTAGAGTCGAGATAATATTCGTCTTATTTTAGAGCTGCTTCCCTGGTATCTGGCACAGTGCCTGGTATATAATACAATGCTTAATAACTAGAATGGATTTGTGGAGGAAAAAACTGAGAAAATGGAAACAGTGCTAACTGAAAACTACCGAGCAAGTGCATTTACCACTGCGCTTACCAGGCTACCTGCTCTGTGCCCGCAATGCCGCCTTCCTCCTGGTCCCGTAGAGGAAGGGTCTGCGCTCCTGCTAAGGACCAGCCCTCCTCTGGCCTGCTGGGTCCCATCCCCTCTCACTACTCAGGAACTTCGCTTCTGAAGTCAGTGGTCCATCCTCAGGCCTCCTGTCACCTGATCTGTCAGCACCATTCGACATAAGTGATCAGTCCGTGGGTCTTGACACAGTGACTTTGGTTGGCTTCTCGGACACCACTCTTACTTCAGTCTCCTTTGCTGGATAAGATTCTTCTTGTTTCCCCATCCTTTAAATATTGCTGTGCCGGAGGGCTTGGTCCTCGGTTCATCCGTTCACATTCACAGTTGAGGTATTGCATATAATTTACTTTTAATAGACTGACACGCCCGAATAATGTTTCCAACCCCAGCCTCTCTGAACTTCAGCATGTATATCCAGTTTGCTACTTGACATTTCCACTTGGAGATCTAATAGATAATCTCAACTGAACTCTTGATTTCCATGTCTCTCTTCAAACTGCTCCTTCCCTGGTCTTTCCTGCCTTTGTTGTTGTTCAGCCACTCAGTTGTGTCTGACTCTTTGCGACCCCATGGACTGCAGCATGCCAGCTTTCCTGTCCTTCACTGTCTCCCAGAGTTTGCTCAAACTCATGTCCATTGAGTTGAGATCCCATCCAACCATCTCATCCTCTGTCACACTCTTTTCCTCTTGCCCTCAGTCTTTCCCAGCATCAGGTTCTTTTCCAGTGAGTCGACTCTTTGCATCAGGTGACCAAAGTATGGGGACTTCAACCTCAGCATCAGTCCTTCCAATGAATATTCAGGATTGATTTCCTTTAGGATTGACTGGTTTGATCTCCTTGCGGTCCTAGGGACTCTCAAGAGTCTTATGCAGCACCATAGTTTGAGATCATCAATTCTTCCAACTCTCACATCCTTACATGACTACTGGAAAAATCATAGCTTTGACTTGCCAGACCTTTGTCAGGAAAGTGACGTCTCTGCTTTTTAATACGCTGTCTTGATTTGTCATAGCTTTTCTTCCAAGGAGCAAGAGTCTTTTAATTTCATGGCTGCAGTTTCTGCCTTCGAGGAAATCTCTGTTATGCCTTTTGAACTAAAACACTTGGAATTTTCCTTGACCACCTTCTTTCTCTTACACTCCACAGACAATCCAGTAGCAATTACTATGATTGATTTTACCTGCAAAATATAACGTACTCTACTACCTCCTCAAAATCAGCCATTTTCCATCTGAATTACTGTAGTGGCCTCCTAACTGGTTTCCCTGTTTCTGCTCTTGTCCCAGAGTCATCTGTTCTCTACCCAGCAGCCTGCAATCCACTAGAAAATGAAGTTGTGGGACGTCACTTCTGTGGTCAGAACTACCCAGCCATTTCTGGTCCTCTCAGCTCTGTACCACGGCCTCCATGGCCTTGCGTGATTGGCCCTGCCTGGCCTTGTGCCCTCTCCTCTGCCATCTCTCCCTTATTTATTCTTTTGCAGCCATACTGGTTTCTTTGCTGTTGCTCAGACTCCGCCCGCTTGCTGCTGAATCCAAGCCGTCAACACATACTGAACTGTCTTTCTGGATGCTTTTCACCCAGATGCCTGCAGAGCCTGCTTTGTCTCTTCCTTCAGGTCTCTGTTCATATTTCATCTCATCAAAGAGGGTAGGTGAGAGAGCTTCCTCTTACCAGCTCAACTCCTCTGATAAGATAAAATGTGAACAGAGGCCTGAAGGAGGAGAGAAAGGAAGCTAGGCAGGTATTTATTCAATTTATCTTCTCAAAGACATTTGAATACTGACTGGGTATTTGAAAATGGATTATTCATTTTCTTTTATGTTTATAGTTCAGTTTTAGAAAAAGAAACCCGATTTCTATTATCTGTCATGGTGAAGCAGTAAACTGGGGAAAAAAAGAAACTATTTTCAGATGTTGGAAATAGCACAGCACTGTGATCCTTGGTGAAGAGAAACAAGCAAGATAAGTCACATGATAGCCCTGTATTTTTTTTATCGGAGGCACATTTCAATGTGCAGGGTGTAGAGAGGGATCCTAGAAGCATAGAAGCAGTCCCAATGAATTGAAGAGACAGAGATTGGAGTTCAGGAAGGTTAAAGTGGTTAGATGTTATATGGCAGGGTTCCAGAGAGAAAGGTACTATGCATAACCAAAAACACAAAACCAAACACAAAACTAGTCCAGAAATTTACATAAGTAAATTACATAAGTAAAATCCTTTTGAATGTTCCCATAATATTAAGTCACGAATGCATTGAGTAAAACACTATAAACAACAGCCAGAGAGATGTAAGCTGAATCATTTCTAAGGCTCAGAAACTGTTCACCCAGAGTGGAGACATGTTTGAGTTCTGACCCTCCAGACTTGAGAGCCTTTGTTGATTACTGAGGCCATTTAGTAGTGACCCCAGATGTGTGTCTCTAGTACAAGGATAATCAATCCTATTGTAAAGCTTCTCCAGGTCCACTCTGTGAAAGTCTGAAAAGGACCAAACTCATCTGTAAGAATTTAACAACCTGTCAGAATAAAACAAAGTATCTCTTTGAAGACAATAAAATCTAGATGCTGAACAATATTGCATGTGATGTGTCAATCATTCAATCAGAAATTACTAACTCACTAAGATATAGGAAAAAATGATCCATGTCTGGAGAAAGTTTAGTCAGTAACCCAAAAACAATAGAAATGATGAAATTAGGACTTTATAACAGTTCTTACTATAAATACATACATTATGTTCAAGGATTTAAAGTAAAATATAAATACCACAAAAAGGGAAATGAAAGTTATAAGAGGGAACCAAGTGGAACTTAAAGGGTTGAAAAATACAATATTTGAAATGAAAAATTCATTGGTTGAAAATCAAAATCACAGATGATTCGGAAAAAATGTCAGTGAACTTGCAGCACATAAAGACTGGAAAAAAGTAAAAGAGAAATTTTCTTTTAGGATTCACACAAAATGTTTGTAAATGAAATTTTATGATACCTAGGATTCGACTCAAAATTTTACAGGGTTGGGAGAAGGGAAGTAAGATGAAACAAAGATTAGTGTTGATTTACTAATTGTTGAAGATGAGAGATTGGCCCAAAGGGTTCATTATAATCTTCTCTTGATATTTCCAATTCTTAAAATTATTTACAATAAAAGTTTGAAAAATATAATCTAGTAAGAAAAAGTAGTTAGAATCTTTCTTTTGTCTCAAATGTAACAGGAAGTAGGTCAATGAAAAATAAGCCTTCCCCTTCATAATACTAATGACGTAACAGTCTTGAAAATTCAGCTTTGCTTTGATGGGTAGAAGCTGGAAGCTGGGACCTCTGTAGCTAGAGATACTTCTCTCTTATTGTGATAATGCCCTGACACCCAGGAAGAGAAATATGGAATCAGGACGACATCATGACCTAGTAGGAGAATCACTGTAACATATGATAGGATACCCATTTAAGGGGGAATATGCTTGCACTCGTTAGTCTTATACCTGCTGTCCAGGTGGGGTTATGAGGTGAGTGAGTGAGTGGTGCTGTAAATCCTTTGTTTTATTCATAAACCCAACATATGAGGTTTTTTTTTTTTTTTTTTTTTTTTTTAAAAAGAAAACGATGTTTTAATTTGAGTTGCTATAACAAAGCTGCACAGACTGAGTGTCTTATGAACAGAAATTTCCTTCTCATAGTTCTGGAGGCTGTAAGTCCAAGATCGTGGTGCCAGAATGTTTCAGATTGCAGATTGCTTGCTGTATCCTCATGTGGCAGAGTGAGGGTAAGAGCACACTCTGGGGTCTCTTTTAAAGGACACTAATCCTATTTATGAGGGCTCCACGCTCATGACCTAAGCACCTCCCAGAGGCCCTACTTCTAATACCATCACATTGGAATTAGGGTCTTAACATATGAATTTGGGGAGACACGAACATTCAGACCATTGCAAAGTACCTAGTGTTAAAGTGCTTAATTTAGTTAAATTGGAGGTGGGGGCGTTACGCTAGGGAGAATGAGGATAGACTCTGAACAGTGGAAGGGCCACAGAACTCACTCTACAACAGGCTTTACTGTTCCTTTGCAACTTGAGTGCCGGCAAGTCCACCAAGTGAGCCTTTGGTTGCAGACTTGCCGGTTGATTAAAAGCTCCTGGGAAGCATGGCATGCTTTCCTGCTTTTGCCCTTTGGGTCAAACCATTCTTCTCATCATTACCTTGTTATGACTGAGAGATGCAGCTTAAAGGCCGTATTCCAAGTTGTTCCCAGCTTGGGGGTCTATGGGATCTTCTTCAGTGGTTCAACTCTTGTGCTCTTAGGCCAGAAAGGTTGAACCTGTGGCACTGTGCAGTCATGTAATTAGTGCAGGGCAGGTGTTAGGCTGTCTTTTCAAGTATTCGTTCTTCTGTGAATTTGTTGATTGGTAGTGCAGACACTTTGACCCTGAATATGTTTTGACTCAATGTTTGTGAACATAAACATGACGAATGCTATGCCGATACTGAATTGTTGTTAAGAAAGGCAATTAGGGGTGGGTGGGGTGGTGGGTGGTGGTGAATATCATTAGGACAGTTTAATTAATTGATCAAATATTGATACTGCATAAATTTTTTGTCTTTTTTCGGTTTAGTTTTACTCAAAACATTCTTATCAAATTCAAATCGTTTTGATGTAAATCTTATAGTTTATTGATCAAGTTTTGGTTATATACAATATCACTGGTTGTAACTTTTGCAATTTTTCATTGTTTCTTACAAAGTCTGATTTTTTTTTACCAATCAATTCAGTGTTAGAAAAATCTGTAACACATTTGACCATGTACAGTTTTAGCCATTGTCTGTTTTATTTTATCTTGCTTATTTCTACTAGTAATAGTTCTTGTGAGTTATGGAAAAGGAGATACCCTGTCTTGGCTAGTCATTGAGATACCTGGGAATAATTTCCTTGGCAATTCTAGTGGCGGACCTTGGCAGCACAAAATATCACCACAAAGAGGAATTTCACAGCTTCATTATGTTCATTAGCACAGATAATGAGAATATGTTAGTCCCCTAACTTTTTAGATTTTTGTTATTGGTAATTTACTATGTATCAGTATTCAGTGGTAACAAAAAATATCTTTTAAACTTTCACTCTTATACTTTTTTCCTAAGGCTACTAGTGTTAGTTGCTCAGTCATGCCTGACTCTTTGGGACCCCATGGACTGTAATCCAGCAGGCTCCTCTGTCCGTGGAATTCTCCAGGCAAGAATACTGGAATGGGTAGCCATTCCCTTCTCTAGGGGATCATCCTGACTCAGGGAATGAACCCAGGTCTCCTGCATTGCAGGCGGATTCTTTACCATCTGAGCTGCTAGGCTTCTAGTAGACTATATTTAAATGAGTAAGACCACATGTCCCCCCCCCCCACACAGACACTTTATAGTCACTTTCAATACACATATAATAAAAAGTATGGAATGAATTCCCCCCAAACAAACCCTTTCAAAATTGGGATTTATATTGCAGGTCTGTGCACCTTTTATACCAGCACAGACAGAGGTTGACTTTGACTTCTGTGCTGGTCATCTCCTCACCATTTTGTCTGTCAAGAGTGCATTCAAGAGAAGAAGAGCTTCTGAAGTCAGAGTTTAATAAGGGCCTAAAATAACTAGAGGAGGAGAGAATAAAAGACAGAGTGACTTGCTTACCCAAGACCCACTTCATGATGAGCATTTCTGTCCAGGAGAATTGTGTAGTTTTCACTCTGAAGATCTGTTTTGGATAGTCTGTGAAGGTTTCGTTGGGCAGGGTTTTCACGCCTTCAAAGCGGTCTGATGCGTTCACAACCAACAATCCCAAGAAGATGGTGAAAGAAACTGCATGGGCTACAAATTTCATGAAAGGGCTCCTCAGTGTTCGTCCTAGCTGGAAACAAAATGTGTATAAGACACGTTAATCTGGCAGCTTCAGGCAGGTGCAGGGCTCTCTTTAAAAGGCGTTTGCTGAAAGTTGAACCAGAGAATTCTTCATTTTGGACAGAAGCTGCTCACCAAACCCAGACATTTTCTAGAGTTTTTATGTGAGAGGCTGCTTGACTGAATCCATTTTCTAATGACTTTAATTTTTCCTGTTTAGAAAATTCAGTGGGAGTGGTAAGAGAAAGGAGCGACACACACTGATGTAACATCATGTTACAGTCTGGCTGCACAGCTACCCACGGCCACATGGATAAGAATTTTATGCTTTTAAATCTAGAAAAAAAAATCAGTTTCAATAGAGTTCAGAATTTTTCTTTAAAAAATTACACTTTGGATATGCTCTGTTGTTCTTTGGTCTATTTTCTTGGATTTTAGGTGAGATGATTTGTTTTCAGCATTTATTCTATCCTGGTAAATTTATTTAAAGCTGTACAGTTTGCACTAGGTTCTGCTTTAGCCATGTTCTATATATTTTGACTTGTAGCATTTCCCTTGATACTCAATTATAAATATTTTATAGTTTCCCTTTTGATTTCATTTTAAGTCAGAGGTTATTTAGGTTTTAGATACACAGGACTCTCCCCCCTTGCTTTAAAAACTCCTAATTTTATCGCAGTATGTTCAGATCCTAGCCTCTATTATACTACTCTAAAACTTACTGGGCTTTTCTTTGTGGCCGAGAACGTGATTCATTTGTGCAGTTCCATGTGAACCCGAAGTGCTCCAAAAGATGCCTGTTAGGGAGCAGGTGTTGGTCACATCTTCTTATCCGTGGCTTGCCATGCAAAGGCCACTTGGGTCTCTGAGATGTAACTCGAGGGCTGCCTAAGGGGTCTTTGGTAACTCTTGTGAATTAATTCACTTGGGTCTCTTCCAGGTCACCGCTGTCACCCTCACCTAATCTGACCCCTCAGCCAGGTGTACTAATAAGAGCAAAGAGGAGGACCTTTTCTGGAACACAGTTCCTTCTCCAGGGCGAATGTTCATTTACAGTCGGTGACCAATTAATGTTCATGTTCTGCTTTATTCAGGAGTCCCAGAGTGAAATGTCAGCCAGCATATCGAGTATTGGTTCAGCAGAAGATCAACTATAGGGTTTCTCCTGGTGAAACTTCCCTAATCATGACTATATTCAGCATAACATTTATAAGTCAGATGGCTTGATAGTGTTTTTCAATATACTTCAGTGTGATAATCATCTACTTTAACAGTGCTAGTTATTACTGTAACATTCTAATGCCATAGAACCCATCTGTTGAAATTAAAAATTATAGTTTTTTTAAAAAATCATTTTTTAAAAATTGCATTTTAAGTCTGAACATTGGAAATCCCTACTTGTGCTGGAAAGGACTTGTTTGGAGTCACCTGTCTTATCAGATTGTCAGATGGCACTAGAATAACTTCAGAAGTGGACAGAGAGGTTTACCTGAAAACCATGAGGCCCTCAAACGTCCTACGTATGACATTTCTCTATGAAGTTTAACCTTGTTATTAACAAAGTACAGACTGTAGATAATTTTTAGCCATAGGTAGATGTACTAAATTCAGGATGCAGAGACTAAATATAAGGACAAATAAAATACCTCATATAAATTCAGTGGGGAAAAAAAATGGAATTTAACCATGTTTCATGTTGACTTATGAATGTGATGTCATAAACCTACTTTGAGTTTTTCAGCATTTTATCTGACTGAGTTGGCATTTTGGAGCCCATTTCCCAGCCAACAAGCTGGGATAATTTGCTGTAGACAGGAGACATTCTTACATAGTCACTGCATGGTTTCCTGTCACTGTGCCCTGGCTGGGGTAGTGGAGAGAGGGGAGGGAAGTGGGAGAATGACTGCAGAGTGGGGAGAGGAAGGGTTGAGAGGGCAAGGGACACCAGGTCTGCATGTCCCAGCAGGGTCCCAGAGATGCCAGACAAAGGTGGGGAAGATGGAGACAGACACAGCTGTTAAAAGGATTGACAGCCAAGTTTCCCTACTCCTTAATCACTGGGCTCTAAGTAACATCTCCCGGTGACTACCTGGATGAGGACATGGGGACATCTCTCCGTCTTCTCATCGAGGCAGGTACCTGACTGCAGGGATCTGCCACGCAGGTGCACCCTTGCTGGCCCTGGGATTCCCCACAGGAGCTGCTTTGAGAAATTTAATGTTTTCTTTGTCCCCTCACTCAAATAGTTGTCTTCTGGCAGAAAATGCACCTGTCAGAGTTACTGTACTTATTGCAGACCATAAGGAAAATCCCTGATAAGGCCCTTCAGAGTTGTGGAAGGTTACCCTGAACTCAGTCCCCCTTGATTTAAGCCATAGGGAGGAAAAGCGAGGTTAGTAATTGATGCATTTTTCCTATTTTTCTTCTGGTCTTGAAAGCATCTTTTTAGCAGGTAAACATTATAAAGGTCAGATGAGATCAAATCATTTCAGTGATTTCCTTTGTCTTTTTTTGGTGACATTTCCTATTTGTCTCAATTTTTTGAAGCAAATTATGCTTGGGGAAAATTTGCTCCTTTCACAAGGCCACCAGGTGAACCAAAATAAAGGAGAAAAGTTAACCAATATATACCTGCTGCTCTTAGTTGTGGAGTCATTAAATCTGGGTCAGGTAGCAGTGTTAGGTGTAAAAAGAGGTGGAAGAGCTTCAGAAGACATAGGCCTTGATGTGCTCTGCTAGAAGGGCACAGCTGGTGAGTCTGAGATGGGGGCTCAGGCATCTGCATCATTACTTGGCCCTGACGAGTTGAAAACATATCAGGAAACCCAAGCTTGCAGCCCTAAGTCTCTGGCTCACCCCAGACTTTCTGGGTGCAATTCTTTTACTTTGGGAAACAGATGAATATGAGAATAACTGAGTAGTTCTCCCGAATTAGCTCCAAGTGAACTTCATTCTCCAGCCCTCAGGGTGGGCACCTGCTTTTACCTGTCGACACCCCTCTGTGTTCAGTGGCACTGGGCTCTTAGCCCACAAGTGGGAGCAGTTAATGGAGACCTTGCAGCCACAAGCCCACGAGACAGGCCATGACTGCAGGACAGCATGCAGAGACTGTTGCCAGCATCTCTCCTCACTCAGAACCCCCAGTCTTTCTCATCAGATGCCACCCTCACTCGCTGCCTGCTGCCAGTGGCCACAAGCAAGGGCTTAGTGTCCAAGCTGTGCAAAGCTGAATCAGCTGAGGCAGGCTTTGGATCAAGCGTTTTCCAAAAGAAACATACAAGGCTGGAGTAGTTCTCAAATTTTTCAATGACCTTGACTAAATTCGTGGCAGATTACTCAGAATGCTCCCTCAAAAATTCTTTTTAAAAATCTCTAACCCAGGGCTCAGGAATCTTCTTTCTTTGAAGTGGGGAGTATATGTTCACTCAGCACATGGTGTCTCTGATCATCGTGTTTTCACATTACCATGTGATTCTACTCTTTGTCCTGGGGGCTGAAGAGGTGCTGAGTAATAGTGGGTTATAAAGGTAGGGCTTCTCCGGAAAGAAGAGGAATGAGTAGTGAAAATCACATGTTGATTTTGACTCTTCCCTTCTAGAGAAGCCCTGCTAACTATAAAGCTCTGAATCAGATTCATTCCAAGGTCAGTAGTCAGCAGCTAAGACCTTTCCATCCAGCACTGAAGGCTGTAATGCTGCCAATGTGACTGGGTGATTGGGAATGCTGGGGTGTGTGTGTGTGGACATGGACAGTCTCTGCAGCAGAGACCCTGGATTTAAATCACAGCTCTGTGGTTTTTGGCAAGTTTCTTAATCCCTTTGTGTCTCAGTGAAGGCGCCTGTAAGATGGGGATAAAATAGTACTTATCGCATACAGTTGATGTTGGGAATGAATTATTTAACATGTGCAGTGCAGCATAGCTGCTGACCTATAGGAAATACTATAGTACGTGGCACTGGAGAGCCTCAGGCAGTTCTCCTAAGGGGGAACTTAAAATCGACTGACTAAAAAAAAAGACCAAGGGAAAAAAAAAATCAACTGACTCTTGAAAAGCTTGTGTGCAAGGATTCACAAAGGGAGACCTCTATAGCGTCCTTATGTATTTATGTTATGAGCCCTTTGGGGAACTATCTATGGACAAGTTGATGATGGACACTGCAGGTGATGGAGCTAAAACAAGCTGTAAGAGTTGGGTCTTCCCTTCAAAGTGGCTGGCTTTCTAGTGGAGACAGAAACAAGAAAAACCCTGGTAGGAAATGGGTGGAGAGATGGGGAGAGAATTTTGCAGGGCTCAGACTTGGCTAAGGACGAGGTGGTCAGCCGTCTGGCACTCGTAAGTCCTCTCCCAGCAGGGAGACATGTGATGGACCCTCTGTCTGGATTTGAGGGCAGCAGCTATTGGAACAGAAGAGCAGAAAATGCTCTATTTCCTGGCACAGATTTCCCCTCTGTGGCAATGCTTTAAACATTGCCTTAGGATTTTTATTTAATCGTGTGTCACTCCAGTATTCTGGCCTGCAGAATTCCATGGACTGTATTAGTCAATGGGGTCGCAAAGAGTCAGACGCAACTAAGCGCCTTTCACTTCATTTTCGGCTCTCTGGTAGCTACAGATGAGGAGGATACAAAGACCTGTGGAGGCACTGTCCTCTCTCTGTCTTGTCTCTGGACAACATTGCAGCTTTGTCAAGGCTGGGCCTTCAAAAGCTGTAGTCTCTCGTTCCTTTCTAACGAGATGATTTTGTTGGGATGAGGCTAAAGGAGGTTTAGGGAAATGACTAACATTTTGATATTTCTACATGCAAGAGTTATGAACTGTTACACTGCACAGTGCAAAGACATCAGGTAGGAGTCTAAAGTTGTTTACAGCTCTCGCTTTCCAAGTCTGTGTACTAATTTATAAGGACAGCTGGACCACAAGGGTTAACAGGTAACAGAGGTAGACAGCTTCCCCTCTTGTACTTGTATAACTAGAACTTGTGCAGTTCCTCAGCACTCTTGATGCCGACTTCTCCCATCTACCTGCTGCTGAGAGGTATTTTGAGCCCTTGAGGATGATGGTTATTTTCTCAGCTCTCAGATTTTAATAGACAGACAACCTAAATTATGCATCAGAATGGGAAATCAAAGGATGGAAAACAGTGCAATCAGTCATACAAGCTCTTTGGCATGGCAAAAGAGCTTTATCCTTGCTTAGAGGATAAAGAGCTCTCTGGGAAGAGATTTACCTGAGAGCATCCATGTGAACGAGAACTCACCGACCCTTCAGTGGTGAAACGATGAAAAATCACTATTCTCTTTATTGACCCTGACAAACCAGTGCCGTGTTCCAGACCTGTAGTTATTACCATATGTACGTGTCTATGACTTGGTTACCCTCTTTAGTCTCCGTGTTAGGAAGCTCAACTCCTGTTGACACTCTTCACCTATATCATCTCCTTATTCAGCTATCTTTTAGGGACCCTCAGAAACTTAAAAATATAATGGACAGCCTTGGGAATTCAATAGGAAAGATATGATGAGGTTATTCTGGCAGGCTCAGAAATTTTGGTCCCTGATAGTTGTTAAATTTGGACAGCAACTATTAGGAGGTAAATGCACCATTAAGTTGGAAACAGAAATCTCAACATTTGCTAGACATGGACGGACATTAGCAGATTGATGAGGTTTAGCAGTGACATTTTATGAATACATTTATAAAAGCATCAAAAGTCTAATTTCTTTGAGGGAAGTATAGTAAAGCTCTTAGCACATGGAATTGCTAGAATGACTGGCTTTTCTATAGAATTACTGGACAGATATAAAGGCACAACCCGTGGGTGGAGAGACACCAGCACCTTAACAGAGTTCCCCACCGGGCCACTCCTCTTGGGGACCAGGGGCCTTTAGAGAGGACTGGTTTCTCTACACAGAAGATGCGACTTCTCTGTAATCCTCAAAAATCTAATATCTCTGCCAAACTTGGAAAGACTTCTTTCTAAATGGTGAAAGAAAAGACTAAAATATCTTGACTGTTTTATCTGTCCTTTGGCTGCCTCGGAGTGAGTTTGACAAGTTCTTTAATGAGGAATCTTTCCTTGGAATGAGCATTGCCACAAAAAATTATCTCATGCTGTGCAATAATGCTTGTCACTTAGCTATGAACACACCCTCCACTGCACTGAGCTCAGAATTGGAGCCCAGAAAGTGCAAAGAAACCACAAGTGGCTTAATGGCAACCTCATGTTTATCTCAAGTGCTGTTTTTGTTCTTTGTCTTGTTGGACATTTCAGGAACACAAAATGTCGATCAGACAAGTATTTGAACAGAGGAGAGGAAGCTCCAGCCATGGGGCCAAACTTTGCTGTAATCATTACTTCTAAAATATTCCAGAGGACTACCATAGAACCCCTGTGTTCTATAGTGACATCTGTCCCTTGAATTTACTGGGTTACTGGGTCCACAGAAAGTCCAGGATTTCTCCCACTTCCACCATCCTCCCCTTTTTTTGGCATCACATCTGCATAATATTGACTTCTCAGATCTACTGAAAATGTAAAAAATGTAGTCATCAGCTGGCAGATCATCCTTTCTGAATGTTTCCTCAGGTCGGTTGAGGCAAACTGTCACATGTAGTTTAATGACAAAAGTCAGGGTAGGCAGTGTTTGGCTATAATTTTAATGACTGATGTTCTAGAATTAGTTGGGGGCTTATAAAGGCAAAGTCCCCATCCGTCTCTGGATGAAGGCAGTGATCTAACTTGCAGTACAGACTAGATGATACCAATATGAATACAAGTGCCTAAAATCAGTGACCAGCGCTGATCCAGTTTTAAATCTGGCTAGTCTTTTTTCATTCACTGTGCTTTTTCCAGCTCATGATAAAGGACAGAAAAGATTGTTTTCCCATCCATATGTATCATTTGGGGAATACTGGTTTAGCAAATCGGAGAAGGCAATGGCAAATCTGTGCCATGGTAGAGGTGCAGGCATAGAAACAAAATCCTCAATAGATATAAGATTGGACACCACAAATAATCAGTATGAGGACTTTTATTTTTGATACTATTCTACAGGAGAAGGAGTCTGAGTCCTGATTACATTCTCTGATACCCCTCCTACTCCAAGGCAGTCACTCCATTGCCCCCCTTTTTATTTATCACATCTCATTAGCAGATGTGAAGCCCATCTTCCTGGCATGAATTTTCTCACGGTGGAGCTGACAAGAGGATCCATTCACCGATGACACTTTTATTAACTGCATTAGCTGACCAAATTCCCCATGGAACTAATCTCCCTGTAGTCATATTTCTACTGAATGTTGATTACCTAAGCTTAGTTCTTTTTGTAATAAATCACTGAGTAAATGCAGCTTTGGAACCTCTGATGACCATGTAACCCACGAAACATATTTCAGAATTTCTGCACAATTAGTCTTAATAGGCACTTGCTCTTGCCTGAAGCTGGAGTGACCACTGGTGCCTTCTGTGGCTTTGAATCAGAAGGGCTGTAGGGATGGTGGAACAGGAGGTGTGGCAGCTTGGAACCTGCAGATCTCACTTCTTCCGTTCCAGGCAGGAACCAGACAGCCCCCTTTCTGAAGCAAAGAACCCAGCATGGCGCCTTTCCAGCTCCCCTCCATTTTTCTTTGGCTGTTTTTCTTCTCATGACCTAATTAGCTGCCCATGTGGGCCAGAACCCAGACAAGGAAGCTGGGAAACAAGGAAGATGTTGAGGTGGATCTGCAGTGCCCCAATATGAGAAGCCTCTGATTCTTAGCAACTAGTCATTTCTCTTTCCTGAATCTGCTTGTAAAGTGTATGCATCCTAATTGAGAGTGTGAAATGAGGTGTTCCATGAATGGGGCTTAGCAAAGAGAAAGTACTCACTAAGCACTGGCTGTCCATGCTCTGATAGCCCTCCTACTTGAAGGCAGTCAGTTCATTGTCCGCCTGGCTAGACAGCCTCATTAGCAGACCTGAAGTCTCTGGCCCATCGTCCTGGTGTAAGTTTTCTCTTGGTGGATCCGACAAGAGGATCCATTCATTGATGACACTATTGACTGCATTAGCTTATCAAATTCCCCATGGAACTAATTCCTGTCATCATTATTATAATTATTATTACTATGGGTTTTTAGGGTGTGTTTAGGACACTGCATAATTAGAAAAGGAAAAGTGCCTTTATTCCCCCTCTATTCTGTTATTGATCAGATTATGCCTCATGTATATAAAAGTTTCCATGTTATCACTCTTCTGGCTTTTAAGAAAATGATTTTAAAAAGCAAACCTTAACATTTTCCCTCTTAAGTGGTTTTCTACTTTCGTTAGGTATCTCAGGGCTATTTTCTTCAAATGTGGGAAATGATGAGCTGCATATTTGGACAAAATGGACTTCACGTTATGCTAAGTAGAGAGAAGAAATAACCGCAAAGACATGCACCTTAAGCAGTCTGTACCTTGCTGCACGGAGCAATCCAATAGGCTATGGCGAGAAAAGGGAGGCCTAGGGAGACTCCAAAGACAGCCAGGAATTTCACAGCGATAGACTGTTGACGTAAGCCTGAGAGATTTTCATACCACATGGTAAGCAATTGCTGTTGACAGTTAGGATGAGCAACGAACTGTAAAAACAAAACAAAAACAAAAAGAAAACGCAAACAGGAAAATGGCATCGGTAGCACTTGAACAGTACATGGCCTCTGAGTAGCTCAGGGCTGACATGTTCCCCTGGGGCGGGGGTGGCCTGCGTGCTAGAGAGGGAGCAGCTGGTCAGGTACCTGCTGGGCCCCTCGGACTTGGGGATGCTGGGGCCTTTGTGCTGTGGCCAGAGCTCTCACAGGGCTGGCTGCATCAGGGCTTGGCAAACCGAGGTCCCTGAGAAGTCTCAGGCACAGAAAACAGTAAACAGTAAACAGAAAACAGTAGCCAGCTTTCTGGGCAAATGCTTGTCTCTAATCCCAGGAGACTTATCTCTGGGCAGAATTCATATGGGAGTCAACATGTTGGAATAGATGGAGCCTGAGTAGGGTTTTAGAGTCAATATGAGTTTGAATTTTGCTTCTACCATTTACTAGCCAGGTGGCTTTGGGCCAGCTACTTAACCTCTCTGAGCTTCAATACTGTCCTCTGCAAAACAGAGTCTGTCACATTGTTCTGTAAGATTGCATGAGATACTGTAGAAGAGTTGCTCTCTCATTTCCTAACCTTGTGTGTTTCCGGACGACACGCTCACCCTCCTCAGCGTTCCCTCCCTGGATTTCAGTGGAGTTGGGCTTGGGTCCATGTCGCGTGCTGTGGCATGCTGGATCCCTGACACGCTGCGTCCCCACACAGCAGCTTCTCCCTGCCACCTCCTTTCTCTTGGAACTGCCTTGCCCTAGTGGCCGGGTTACAAGATGGGACTTTTGTGGACTTTTTGTATTGTGTTGATCTTACCCCTCTTGACAGATGTTGGACCAAGGGTAAAACCCAGACCTAAACTGGATCCATTGGGTTTTCTCAGCTGTGTATTTGAGCCTGTGATCAAGAGAGGCAGTCTTTTTACTTACTGAGGAGTTAATGTGTGGCCTTGAGAGATCTGGGTGGCTATCTTCCACTGTGTGGACTAAGCAGCAAAACAAGCCAGTTAAAGACCAAGAAAGAAGAGTGAAGTTGTCTAGAAAGATGCTCCTACCCCCTCTGAGGCCTGGCTCCACTTTGCCCACATGGTCCACGAGACACCTGTAGATTCAAATACAGCATCTTCCTTTTTCTGTTTGATTCAGCAGGTTGACTTGAGTTGCTGCAATCAAACATCCTTTACCTAAAAATATTTGGTGCTACTTGGCCATTTGTCCATTTGATTCTGTCTTGGCCAGTAGAAACTGGCAATAGGCAACATTTAAGTAACATTTATGGGAATAAAGTATACAGTTGAGAAAATTATGCTCCTTAGCTTATTTCCTCCCTGTGACAAAGGTGAGCCAGTATTTGCTTTAGGCAGCCCTGCTCTTTGGCCCCATCAGGATAGCCATGTGCCATTAGAGCTGAGATTAGAGCAGATAGACTGGACATTCTTCAAAGAGAGTGACTTTTCAGTGGATCATAATGTCCCAATTTTTATCCTGTTTGCCTTACTGGACATATACAACAATTTCTGGGAAATGCAAAACATTCCCTTTTCATTATAAGAACAATAAAAATAGAGCTATTTAAAAAATTCTCAACGCAGATGGCAACCACTGCTTGTTTCCAGTTTCTGGGAACTCACAGTAGCGGCCAAATGATTTGTGAGGATGCTATCAAAGCTTTATTTGGCCCTGCAGCAGCCCCTGGTGATACTATTACTCAATCATTAGCTGCAAATGAGGCTTTTTGGGAGGTAGCATTATTAGATTCATTGCAACCGTTGTGGTTTTTCCCTTCAACAACCAGAGCAACAGATTCTCCTCAACCCAGGTAGGAACCCTCAGGTCATGCTATGGTTTCCTGTGTCCTTGCTGGATCACCACAAAGTGGAGCAAACAACAGAACATCCTACACGTGTTTTGGTAATTCTCAGAGCCTGGTCACAACACGGTCCCATGACAGGTCGACTTGCGGACACGAGGGGCAGTCAGTTTTGTTTTTCAGCAGTTAACCTTCTCTGGGTGCTGACGTGGCCCTGCTCAGGAGCAACGCACAGCACCATGAAGTAGCGGAGATTGCTTGGCTCACTCTGTGGCTCCCTGCACTGTGGCTGCTCTGGGAGGACCCTCGTCCTGACCCCCACCATTGGCCTGTCTGTCTTTATCTGGGAAGGGCCCTTCCATGCACCTTCTGCTGCCTCCTGCAGACAAACCAGCATAACAGATTGGGCAGCAGTGCAGGAAGGGGAGAAATTCTGAGAGAGGACATAGTGGGAACCATTCCCATTCGCCCTCACCTACTGCAGAGAAGGACAGTGGACCCAACTTAAACAAGAGAGGCTTTCTTGAGACTCTGTTCTCCTCTGATTAGGCTTTTGTTAATTTCCACAGTGTCATTTCTTCTTCCGTAATAAAGCAACCTAGCTCCAAACCTGCTATTTATTTGTAGACAGACTTTATAACATAATGCTCCCAAAAAGCTGATGGTAGCTGATAGCCAAAGCCCAAATTGTTATTTATCTTTACATGGGCACTTTTCTGTATTTGTAGCAGGACTTAGAAGACAACCTCATGACAAATAATTCAGTGTGTATTAGAAATTTTTTTCCCACTGTGCTTTTGAAGCACAGAGAAACGTTCCTAACCCAAGGGAGATGAGAGTAACATGAAGCACACTGTCAAGACACAACGAACACCCTAAGCAGAAGAGCACTCAGCCAGGGAACAAAGGCAGGAGCAGGGGGAGAATTTTCAAAAGCAGCGTCAGAGAGAAACAGAGGAAGAAAAGCCCACAGCTAGATACGATAGAACAGGAACTCAGAAAAACAGTGTAGTTGTGGCCAGCTTTTTTTGCCATCTGGCCCACAAGAGGGTGGATTGATCAAAGGATGGGTTGTCCAGGCCATTCCTGCCCCTCAGTCATTCTGGATTGAGAGTATGCTACGCGGTTATGAAAGTTCTTCAAGGGAAGAACTGGTTTGACCACCTCAGCTTTCCCGTCTATGTGATTCATACTCTTCCTCACAGGGAGTAATGACCTGGAGCTGAAAATATGAAAGATAGGCTTACGTGGAGTGCAGCAGCCTGTCAAGAGAATATATGTCAGACCGTACCCACGACTGGGTTGGGTTGTTCCAGAGAACTAGGCTGAGGCCAGGAGCTAAGAAATTAAATTGGGAAGAGAAATAGAAGGGAGCTCTGAGACAGAATTCCCTGTACTGGTAAAGGAGACTGGGAAACAGGACCTGAAGGCCGGGTGGGACTAGAATTCATGTGGCTCCCGGTTTTTGAGTCCATCTCAAGCCAGTTATTGTGGTTGCATGTTTGACCAGCCTTCATGTTTAGTATAATATTTATACCCAGAGCTGGTTTTCTGTAAATATCTCACCTAAACTTCCTATTCCTCCCAGCCCCTGGTGACTTTTTAGTGAGAATACAGTACTGGCATATGGGGACTCTCGGGCGTATTGGCCAAATCCTGGCTCTTAATTTGCTTTCAGTTGACCCATTCATTGTTATTTTTCTTTTATAGCCTGAAGGAAGAGTATCCCCTTCACTCTTTTCCCTGCTTTATATTCATTTACAAGGAAATATCTGATATTTTAAGAATAAATAGTTGAAGACTATCAACATTCCTTAACTAACTGTTGAGTATTTTTTCGGACTGTTTCATGGAATGTTAGCACCCTTGGCCATGTATTCCTGTTACAACAGACTTTCCTGACGGGGGTGTGTTTAAGTGTGTGGGTTGGAGCAAGGCTGCCCGGGATCAAGTTCAGGTCCTGCCACACACTGGCCACATGATCTTAGATCGTCGACGCTTCCCATGTTTGGTTTCTTTTTTCTGTAAAATGAGGCTAATAATGAAGATTCAGTGAGTCAGTATTTGTAAAGTGTTTAGGACTGCTGATGCTGCTAAGTCGCTTTAGTCGTGTCCGACTCTGTGTGACCCCATAGACGGCAGCCCACCAGGCTCTGCCGTCCCTGGGATTCTCTAGGCAAGATCACTGGAGTGGGTTGCCATTTCCTTCTCCAATGCATGAAACTGAAAAGTGAAAGTGAAGTCGCTCAGTCGGTCCGACCCTCAGTGACCCCATGGACTGCAGCCCACCAGGCTCCTCCGTCCATGGGGTTTTCCAGGCAAGAGTACTGGAGTGGGGTGCCATCGCCTTCTCCGATGTTTAGGACAGTACTTGGCAAATAGTAAGTGCTGTAGTGGTATTTAATACATAAAATCAAGCCCATGATTCTCCTTTCTGAAATTTCCCATTTTCCTCCCTCCTTCCTCCTCTTGTTTCTCTGCTCTCCTCCTCTCTGGCTGCGGTTCTACTCCACCCTCCTATTTTCATTCTGTTCTCTGCGTGGTTTGAGTGGAGTCTTTTGAAGTGTTGTTGCCTTTGGAAAGGTTCGAGTAGCCAGGCAGATGAGTGAGGCCACGCCTTCTCTAGCCTATGCCTCCCTCCTCATCCTCCAGTGAAAGCGCAGTTTAGTTGATGCAGGCAATTGGCTGAAAACGAACTGGTCTCCACGAGGGCAGTCAGGGTCACTGTCAGGTCTGTTCAGCTCCGTGCTGACACTGCCCCCACCATGGACTGCAGCACCCCAGGCCTCCCTGCCCCTCACCATCTCCCAAAGTTTGCTCAAGTTCATGTCTGTTGCATCAGTGATGCCACCTTAAAGACTGTTATATCTTGCATTTGCCTCTTTTAGGGGTAAGGGAAAAGGGCTACGTTTGAGCTCAGAGGCTTTGAGGCTGTGTGATCTCCATATCCATTAAACCCAGATCTTTCTGACACTAGGTCTCATTTACAGAATAATGAGATGTGGCAATGCATGATTTGATAAGCCAAAGAATAACTTAGCTAGAGAAAAAATTTATGAAATCCAGTGTTTATAGAGAAAATGACTTTATTTTCTGCAGAAAAGCCATCAAAGGCTGATGTCCAATGTGACTGTGATCAGGATTTTTCACTTAGCTCATCACTAGCCTTTCCTTATAGAAATCTTTTTACCCTCTGCCCTGGAAACTGTCTACACAGGCAGAGAGAGACAGGTACTATACTAGTCAAGTGGCTTTTTTTAGTGTGGACAGTAAAATGGAATTAGAATAACTCTGTGTTGCCACTGCCTATTTGAATCTTCTCATAGGCGTGGACATCTCATAGGACGGGGAAGCCTGGTGTGCTGCAGTCCACGGGGTTGCAAATAGTCGGACAAGACTGAGCAACTGAACAACAAGAGACAATAGGAGTGGATCCAATGGTGCTAATGTTACTCTGTCCCATTTTTGTCTTGGCAAAGTTCTCAGGTCATAGAAATTGAGGAGGGAAGAAGAGACATGGAAATGTTGATTGTTGACTAGTTTAGCTTGTTGGTTCATTTGTTCATTCATTCATTCCAGCATACTTCTCCCCACTGCCACCTCTTACTAGTTGCCGTGTTCAGTACTGGAAATAAAGAGCAGTTGCAGTCCTTGTCCACAGGGAGCTCTTGGCTCTGTGACCGTGTAAGTGGAGTAGGGCTTAGCAGGAACACCATCAGTTCCAGAGTAGGCCTTCCATGAATAAGCAAACACGGAATGCTCATCCCATCAATGTGCTTTCTCCTGGATTTCTCCCTTTTGTGAGACCTATTATTGAGAGTCCCACATCCATGGCACAGCTAGTTGCTTTGCCTTCATAGATAACTTAACCTTCACTTTGTTCTCTGTGCAAGCAGTTAGCAGAGTGGTTACGTGCACAAGCTCTGAGGTTGGATGATCCTGGTTCAAATCCAGATACGACCCTTTCTAGTTGTGTGACCCTGAGCAAGCCCCTTCACTGCTTCTAGCTTTGTGGTCCGTGAGAGAGGAAAGTGTGTGTTGGGTGTTCAGTACCTGGCCTGGTGCTTGGGATTTAAGGTGGGCATTGGTGTTCCTGCTGTTCCTGCTACCCCTTCTGCTCCCCGTCCAGGGCTTTCAGTAGTTCTCTTTGCTCTTCCCTTTGCTGAGTTTACCCAGCAGCAGAGTTTTGAGTGACCATGGTGATTTTAGAGTTAAACATTCCTGAGGAAACTTAGTATGTTTGATTACAATAAAAAAGAAAGCAGAAGTTGTCATTGTTTTATTAAGTTTTAAATCATGGAGCATTCTAGTATGGAGTCAACACCATCACCATGCTCACTGAACCTATTTACTTAGCCACGCAGCTCTTGAATGGCCACTACAGGAGGATAATCTGTGATAGTTCTAAATGATGGTGGAGAGTGAGAAGGAAAAGGTGTGGGGCTTGGAGCTTCGGGTAGGGAGCCTCAAAAGTCATACCTCTTTCAAGGAGCCTCTAAGCATGGGCACTATCAGGGGAAGGACTGATGCTGAAGCTGAAACTCCAATACTTTGGCCACCTGATGCGAAGAACTGACTCATTGGAAAAGACCCTGATGCTGGGAAAGATTGAGGGCAGGAGAAGGATGACGACAGAGGATGAGATGGTTGGATGACATCACTGACTCGATGGACATGAGTTTGAGCAAGCTCCAGGAGTTTCTGATGGACAGGGAAGCCTGGCGTGCTGCAGTCCGCGGGGTGGCAAAGAATCAGACATGACTGAGCGACTGAACTGAATTGAACTGAAGCATGGGCACTAGACAGTAAAATGTTTTAAAATCACAGCTTGAGTGTTTTTACAGTTACTAATTGAGGACCTAGTATATGAAGGAACTTTGGTTACGCTGTCTGTAATCTTCACAATAACCCTCCCCAAATGGATGTGTTATTTACACCCTCATATACAAATGAGGGTGTGTTATCAATCCCATCTTTCAGTTTAGGGAACTGAGGCTCGGTGAGTTCAGGTTGCCCACAGTTCCACAACTGGAGAATGGTGTAGTCGGAGTTCTAACTCATGTTTGTCTGATTCCAAAACCTGGGGTCCTTTCATGTGTAAGCTCCCTCTGGAATTCTCTTGATTTGGTTGGCTTGGAATATAGTCCTTCCTGGTCTTAGTTCTTTGTCACAAGTAAAACAATAAAAAGCAGACACGTACTGAGCACTCATATGGATCAGGCCCTGTGCTGAGCACTTGTGAACATTCTCTCGTTTAATTCAATATGCCCATTATAAAGCTGATGGTGCTGTGACTATCAGATCTGACTCCAGTGTGAACATTTCCTAACCACCTTATGCTGCCTTTCTCAGCTGAAGTTTCTTGCATCTTTTCTGGGTCAGATCCCTGTCAGATTCTATCTGCCAAGCAGAAGGGCCTCTCTGTGAGCCTACAGATTTCGTGTGTGCCGAAGAGATGCTAATATGGTTTTCCAGCCAAAGTTCTAGGTGTTTCCGTTCACCCCGTGGCGGTAGGCTGCATCCTCTTGGAAAGGACAGTTGACCTCTGACTTTCTTCTCTAGAGCAGTAGATGTTCTATGCTAATCCCACACCCATTCCATTTGCATTGTTCGGGTTGGATGGAAGGATGGAGGGTTAGATGGAGGGCATTTGGGCTGAGGAGAAAGGAAGCATGTGAAAGAGAAGGAAAAAGAAGAACAGAGCAAACGAAGGGAGAGTCAGAGAGTTTAAAACCTGACTTTCAGCTGAGGTTCCCTCTTCCTCTCTTTTTCTTTCCATTTCCAGTTTCTGGCCAAACTCTGGCAAAGCTGTTCTCAGAGCCTTCCCAGAGTCGACCATCTCTGAGCTCTGCTCAAGGTGTCTCTGCTTGCTGGAGTGCTTTCCTTCTCATTTCCACACATCCAAGTTTTGTCCAGCCCAGTAACCATCTCTTCCATGAAAGTTTGCCCTGCTCAAGTAAGAATCTCTCTTTCTCTCCTCTCAAGTAAGTCATGATCTCTGTCTGTAATCATAGGTAATATGCCTGTATAATCCTCTGCTAGAGAGAAGACCCCTTCTGGAGGGTTCTTATGGTACTCCTCATGGCACTCACTGCTTGGGTATTTAGGCAGTGTTAGGTATGAGTGAGTGTGCAGCTAGAAGTTCAGACTGCAAACCAGTGCCATGTGCAGGACCAGAGTGGCTTCCCTACATGGTCCCTGTGGTGCAGCAGAGTCTAGCACCTCTGGCCATGTCACCACGTCTGGAAGAGACACATGGGAACAAGAGGCTGAAAGCTGGCTTGCCCCCAGGAGACACAATGAGTCGATAGATGACTGAATTCACATCCCCACTGAAGTTATTTTCACTACAGAAGTTCCAGGAGATTGGAAGACAGTGACGACAGCACTGTCAACCGCAACAAAACTTCATTCTCAAAGGTAACCAGGCTAGGAGTGGAAAGAGCTTACCAGGAGAAAGCTCATCATCATCTGGAAGAGGTGCCCAAGAGCTGAGCCAAGGAATCAGAGGGGATTGGAACTCAGCTCAGGGGAGTTTTGCTTCTTTGTTTCATATGTGTCGCTTCCGCACACTGCCTCCCGCCCCTCGCCTTTTGGCAGCACTGTCTTCAAGATTCTTCATTTGCTAACCAAATAAGTGTGCTTTAAACGGAGAAGGCGATGGCACTCCACTCCAGTACTCTTGCCTGGAAAATCCCATGGATGGAGGAGCCTAGTAGGCTGCAGTCCGTGGGGTTGTGAAGAGTCGGAAACGACTGAGCAACTTCACTTTCACTTTTCACTTTCACGCGTTGGAGAAGGAAATGTCAACCCACTCCAGTGTTCTTGCCTGGAGAATCCCAGGGACGGGGGAGCCTGGGAGGCTGCCGTCTGTGGGGTCGCACAGAGTTGGACACGACTGAAGCGACTTAGCAGCAGCAGCAGCAGCAGTGCTTTAAACACTCCCCTCCCTGCCGGGAGATTCCCTTTGGATGCCTGAACAGGTGTCTCTCGCTCGACTCCAGCTCCCCCAGCTCCTCCTCCACTTGTGCGCCTGCTGGCCCAGCCAGCCCTGGCATCCCTTTAGTCACGTCCACAGCCGAGGGTCCAGCCAGGCAGCTGCTGATTGAATGATTTGCGAAGTTTGCAGGGCAGCAAGAGGAGATGGGTGCTTCTGAAGGCTCTTGGCTTCCCACTGAGATTTGATATCATACCTTCAGTTAAGTAGCTTTCTTGTTGTTCCCAGAGATAACGTCTCTGTTCTTGTTTCCCAGGGACAGCAGGACATGAAAAATTCTTCAACCTCAAATTAATCAGACCTTGAAATTTCCTGATCAATAGGGATTACTTACACAAACACCTAAGGTTTGTAGGTTTTCAGGACTGTACCTGTGACTCAGCCCCATCTCTCTTGCCAGGGAAAGAATGATTTTGGGCTTCTCCCAGGATAAGCCAGTTCTTGAGTGCAAACACAGTGGCAGTAGACTTTGGCTGGCTCTCCTGGAGATAAATGCTGACCGTGATTTTTCAGTGTTCCTGGGAGTACTCCCACAGCTGTGAGCCCAGAGGGTCCTGATGAGCAGACTTGGTTTCTAGTCTGGCTAAGCTGTGGACTCAGTGAGCTTCTAGCTGGCTCCAGATGTGGGCCTCTGCTCTTTCAAAAGTGTTACAAAGAGGCCATTCTCCATACCTGGGCAGTGATTGTCTCCACCCCACTTACGGCTATGCTGTAGCCTAAAGAGAAATGGGAGCAGCTTCTAGCAAACCTTCTTGGATTATCTTCAACTACTCACCTTCCTGAGCCCTCCCCTCCAGCCAAACTGTCCTGCTTACTGTTCCCAGACATGGCCTATGTTGCCCTCCTGCCTGTTTCAAGGAGGTCCATCTTGCTCCTCTCTGGTTCAGTTCCTAATCAACCTTCAGCATCCAAGCTTGTCTTTACTTTTAAGTGATTCCAAGTCCCTCAATCCCCTGAGATACCTTGAACTCCTGGGTCTTGTACAGCCCACTCAGGTGACAGTCATGGTCTGGGGTCAAGTTGTGAAGAGCTGGACTATTGTGTTTACATCTGAGCTCTTCTGCTATTTTTAAGCTCTTTGAGGGAACCTGCCTTTGTATCCTCAGGAGTATACAGCCTTATGTTTTGCACATAGCCAGTACTCAGTAAACATGTTGAATGATAAATTGTACTCTTCTGAAGCCTCTAAGATCTGCTACATCATTTTCTCTGACTCATAATCCTAGAATGATTTCTAAATATAACACGTCCTTTCTTACTCAGGATCTGATGAACACTGAACTGTCTTCACATCTTTAGTAGAGGGCAGACAGGGAGAGGTGATGAAAACGAAATCAGCCTCGTACCTTCTTGTGCCAGAGAAGATTGAAATGAGAGGCTAAAATAGGGTGTGAGGATTCTCTTTTGGATTGAATGAGGATTGTTTAATTTCAGTGGTCTGCCATTACCACTGCAAACACATCAATCTGGCAAATATTTATATAATATAGTAATTTCTGTTATTATAAAGAATAGCTAATGTTTATTGATTATTTATTCTTTGTCAGGCTCTTTGGTTAACAACTGTGATGTTATTTAACCCTCACATCAATTCCTTGAGATACACATTGTTATATCTCTACTTTAAGTTTGGCAGCATGAGACACAGAGAAATTAAGTAACTTGCCTATAAACACACAGGTGATTATTACAGAGTATGGACTTGAAGCCAAAGACAATGTTTTGAACTATTATCCTGTATTTCCACAAGGTAGATTTCAAACAGGCAGACGTGCCAAAGCATGAGGATCCACAGTGATTTCTCCAAGCTTACAGAGGCCAGGGGACCTCACAATTCAAGTTGTTAAAACTGTTATCTCTCTGTGCTTCTGCCTGTGGGATAGCAAAATCCCAGCAGAGATAAAAAATCAGACATACGCAATGGGAAAGGCTTGAAGCCAGTTTCCTCGACAACTTCATCTTGCTAAAAGGAGTGAGTCATCGTGCTAAAGATGAACTCCTGGGCTCTCTCTCCTGAATGCACACAAGAGTAGCAGCAACTGATTCAGCTGTCACTCAGCTGCCTGGTCACCACTCTGCAAGGACAAGTTAATGTGGAGGTACCCAAGTCTACATTTATAGCCTTGAAATGTAAAGACTCCAGCCAAAAACTTGCTTTGCTGAAGGTCCTTCTAGGATCTTTGGCCTCTTGCCAAATCTCACCTGATGATGATACTTCACTAGGAAAAGCTGTAGTTTCAGATAATTCTTTGAGCCTGGGATCTTCATAATATTCCCAAGTTGGATCCATTACTCTTGTCCTTTAGGTGCAAGGTCATAGAGTGTACACAGGCTCAGAAGTCAGCCTGCCTGGCTACCAGTCTTGGTTTCACCATTGATTATTGAAGACAGGGTGGATTCAGTTTTCAGGCCTCAGTTTCTCCATTTATAAGCATGACTAACTTAGAGCGGTTTTCAAGGCTTCAGAAAATGCAGTCCTACATTTTGGTTCAGTGGTTTCATGGCAACCCACTCCAGTATTCTTGCCTGGAAATTCCACGAACAGCGGAGCCTGGTGGGCTACAGTTCATGAGGTTGCAAAGAGTCAGACATGACTGAGCAACTAACATACACAATACTGTTTTTTGTTATTGGTGTTGGTATAATATTATATTTCTGTAATAAAAGTCAGACATGTAAATCATTATAATCTTAAGCCCTGTCTGAAGAGTTGTGTCATGCATTAAAGTTTTTAATAAATTAAAAGTATGCTCACTTACAGAGTTTTCATCTCTATATTTTTTAATGGTTCTTAATGAGAGAAAGAAATTCAATTGTCTGTAAAAACAAAGTTTTCTTGCAAGAATAATTCTACCTTCAGTTCAAAGCTTTTATCAAATAGGAGAATATACATCCAAAGGTGGTGGTTGTCGTTCAGTCACTCAGTCACGTCTGACTCTTTGTGATCCCATGGACTGCAGCATGCCAGGCTTCCCTGTCCTTCACTATCTCCCAGAGTTTGCTCAGACTCATGTCCATTGAGTTGATGATGCCATCCAACCATGTCATGTCGCCCCCTTTTCCTCCTGACCTCAATCTTTCCCAGCATCAAGGTCTTTTCCAGTGAGTCAGCTCTTCTCATCAAGTGGCCAAAGAATTGGAGCTTCAGCTTCAGAATCAATCTTTCCAATGAATATTCAGGGCTGATTTTCTTTAGTATTGACTGGCTTTATATATTTGTAGTCCAAGGGACTCTCAAGAGTCTTCTCCAACACTACAGTTTGAAAGCATCAATTCTTGGCGCTCAGCCTTCTTTATGGTCCAACTCTCACATCTGTACATGACTTCTGGAAAAACCATAGCTTTGACTATATGGACCTTTGTAGGCAAAGCGATGTCTCTTTTTTAATAGGCTGTCTAGGTTTGTCATAGTTTTCCTTCCAAGGAGCAAGTGTCTTTTTAATTTCATGGCTTCAGCCACCATCCCTAGTGATTTTGGAGCCCAAGAAAATAAAGTTTGTCACTCTTTCCATTGTTTCTCCATCTATTTTCCCTGAAGTGATGGGACCAGATGCCATGATCTTAGTTTTTTGAATGATGAGTTTTAAGGTCAGCTTTTTCACTCTCCTCTTTCACCTTCAAGAGGTTGCTTAGTTCCTCTTTGCTTTCTGCCATTAGAGTGATATCATCTGCATATCTGAGGTTATTGATATTTTTCCTGGAAATCTTGATTCCAGGAGAAATATCATCCAAAGGTATTGATATTGATATAGGAAATCAACATTTATATTTAACTAAGCAGAAGAAGGCAAAGATAGATCAGAAATGCTTTCTTGAAATATAAAACACAGCTTTCAGCCAATAAAAAATTATAGTCCTAGGTTGATGGAGCTAGTAGTTAAGTGGTAAGCTGAAGTGATCCTACATTTTTCAAGAAGATTTTCTTCTCCAATTATCAAAAGTTGCAGATGAAGGAATCAGAGGGAGATGTCTTGAGTTTACCTGTAACTTTTTTGTCTGATTCCCAAATTTCCAGGGTTCTCTTGCAGAGAAATGTACATATAACTCTGCAGTGATTTATTTAATACACTTTACTTTTTAAAGTCACACTTTGCATTTTACTCTTATGTAATTATTTAAAAATAAGCACTCAAAGTTAATTTCTATTCTACGAATATATTGCTGATATACGTGTAACATGTATTTTGCCCATATATTTACTTGATACTTTTATTTGTATGTAGTTTTATCTTTGAAACATACTTAGGATTTTGTCACTTTTTTTAATTTAAAATTTTGAATTCTTAACACTTACAGAATGTTTGGGTTACTGGTATTTTGATGATAATGAGAAATGCTGAAATAATGACATAGCCATTGGGTCAAGAATTAGAAATAGCACGTTTGTAACCCCCGTGTTCCAGATGTTGGCAGCTGGTGACTGCAAACCTAGCCTCAATAGGAGGCGTGCTTGCATCTAACTACCAGACAGATAGTAAGTGCTGACTGATCCACGCACCAAGCATTTTCAGGCATGGAGAGCACAACAGTGAGCAGTATGGTCAAGGCCTTTGCCCTTGAGGAACTTGTGAATTCCCATTTCTTTAGCTACAGCTAAATCTGTAGCCCTTTCAAGCTAGATGGCAGGGTGTTTTTTTTTTTTGATCACCTCTTCTATGTATTTCTGTTGGATTCAAGTATTCTACACAAGTCACTCTGCTGCTGCTGCTGCGTTGCTTCAGTCGTGTCTGACTCTGTGCGACCCCATAGATGGCAGCCCACCAGGCTCCCCCATCCCTGGGATTCTCCAGGCAAGAACACTGGAGTGGGTTGCCATTTCCTTCTCCAATGCATGGAAGTGAGAAGTGAAAGTGAAGTCGCTCAGTCGTGTCTGCTGTCACTAAATGTGTTCTGAACTGTCCCTCGGTGACTGGTTCAGTGCATGGCACTGCAGCCCTGGGCCTCTGTAGCCCTGCTCTGGCTGCCCCACCAGCTGCTCTCTGGCCTCTTGTTCTGCTCGCATGGATCCCTCCTGGCTGGTCCATGCCTCTGAAGAGTGAGTCTGTCCTTCTGTTCTCTCCTCTGCTCTGAGGGGCTGACTTTTTCCTGTAGTTCTGCTGCTGGGCTCCCACAGGGTGGTGGGTGCTAAATTCTTGGGGCCTGGGATGTCTCCTTCTCATGTGAGGCATCTGCTTTCTCAGCAGAGAAAGATCTCCATCTTTTGACCTCAGAAATGGCTGTCTCTTCTCATCTTTTCCAAGGTCAGCACTCCGAAAGAGTCTTTGAAAAGTGATGCCCGAGGTGCAGTAATGTCTTCCGTTGTTCTGTAGTTTCTCCTTCTCAGGGTTCAGGCCTGCACGATTCTGCTTCTGACGACTCTTAAGCGGAGGATTCTTTCCTTCATTTGTGTTTGTGCTTAGTCGTGTCCAGCTCTTTGCAACCCCATGGACTGTAGCCCGCCAGGCTCCTCCATCCATAGAACTCACCAGGCAGGAATAATCGAGTGGTTGCCATTTCCTTCTCCAGGGGATCTTCCCCATCCAGGGGTTGAACTTGGATCTTCTGTGTCTCCTGCATTGCAGGCAGAGTCTTTACCCACTGAGCCATCCAGAAAGAAGTGGAGGATTACTTGTTATATTTCATCTCCATTTGACTTTGTGAATTAGCCTTCTGAAAGCTGGATGGAGAGAGGTGTTAAATCCTGAGTCAGTACTCTTTGCTCCCTACACACAGCTCATCTTGGCTTGTGGGGAGGCCAAGGCAGATCCAAGGACCACCACTGCTGAGCCCTGATCCTCTGCCTATCCCTCACACTCAGTCTTGGCCAGACTTCTCCCTTCTAGGAATTTTTTTCTCAGGCTTTCCTTAAAAATTAACCTTATTTTCTACTCTTCCACCTTCTAGCACCAACTTGACCAACAAAGTTAAACCCTGTGTAGACATTCTTCAGATTCTTTTTCATGTGGTTCTGGGCCCTATGCAAACAATAGGGTGTGTCTATTATGAGCACCCCCTCCCCAACAACCACCATAATTTTCCCCATCTAGAGCGTACATTAAACTTTTAAAGGGTGTCTCCTAATCTCATGTGTCATACTGCTTATTTCTACCCTCTGATACTTTAAAGGACATTCAAACATAGACAAAGAGCCTGGCACATACCTTTGCTAGATAATTAGTCAATGTTGGTTTCTTTTCTCTTGGTGCCTGCTGTCACCCAAGACTTCCAGCCTTGCTGCTTTCACTTTGCTCAAAAATGTGGATATTCGTCACACCTCAAACACTGGGAAACATGCAGCATTTACTTCTGGCAGAAGCACAGTCTGGTTAGGCAGGTGACTGCTGGCTCTCTGTTCTTAGATGTCACTGATTCAGTTATCAGTGCAAAGTTCCCCTTAGTGAGAGCTATGAATATTCAGCAACAAGTGCACAGGTCCCCTCGACACATGTGCTTGGTATTTGAAGAGGCAGTGGTCTCCTTTGTCATTCAGGGGCTCATGATATACATAGAAAATTTCTTCATGGGTTGAGTTAATTTTGGTCATACTGGTTTTTATCATGTTCTGACAAATAAAATCTTTCTTTAACTATGTTCATATTCTTCAGAAATGGAAACTGAGTCTCATAAATTATCATGATCTATTATATCTGTGTATATATAAATTTATGTTCATCCATTCATCCATCCTTCCATTCACCCAGAAAATAATACCTACTGAGCCAAATACCAGGAACACACAGTTTGCAAATAATGTCTCTCAATATTGTTCTCATGATTCTCAACATCTACATCAGGAGAGATTAGCAGGAAATTCAGTGTAGTTCAATCAGTGCCATAACAGGGTTAGCCCTTAATGCTGTGAAATAGCAGAGAAGAGGCACCCAACCCAGGAGGGGATGTGGAAGGATAATGAAAAAGGCTTCCTGGAGGAGTGATTCTTGAGCGGAGCCATGAAGGCTATAACCAGGCCACTGAGAGGGCCAGGAAGGGCATGCTGGGGAGAAGTAGCTGCAAAGAGATTGGGCTTGAGGGTTAGATAGATCTTAGGGCTCAACCCTACCTCTGAACTGAATCTGTTTCATCTGCAAATAGGGATGACAGTATTGATGGTTTAAACTGAATGAATGTATTCAAAACACTTGACATGGTGAAGGGGACAGATGAAGCACTTAACAAAATATTGTTGTTATTATTATTAGTGATGCCTTAGTGCCTGGTGTGTCAGGAGAGGTGTAGGCATCTCACAGTGAATGGACCATTGGGGAGTGATGGGAAATGGGTGCTCCTGAAGAAGTCTTGCATCATACTGAGATGGAAACTAAACATGACTTGGAAACGCAGAGTACCTTGGGAGCTAAAGAGAGTTGTAGTAGACGTTCACGATTAGGAATCAGGGCCAGTCGCCCGTAGTGTAGATTGTATGCACACACACACTTCCCCACTTCCGCCCCTGCTGTCCTCTCATTTACCAAAGAGCAAAAACAACATCATTTAAATTACATCATCAGACAGTCTCAGAAGGCTCCGGGGCACCTGATTCATGGAACCTGCCCAGTAGACAATGATAATTTATTGCAGTGTCCAGGATTCATTTTGCAACCTCTTCAAATGTTAATGATCAATAATGTAATTATGATGGGGAAAGTTCCTGGGCCAGTTGTGGGTTTAATTTAATTTACAAAGCCATCTGGAGCTATGCAGGAGACTTTTTACATTTCTTCCATGCCAGATTTGAATAACTTCAAGTCACTGTAATGTCAAATGTATAGCAAAGGCAATAGCCCTAAGCTCTGAGGGTCTAGAAAGGGAGCCCATGACTTGGGTAAAAGGATAGGAAGGGACTGAGTGGTAAGCAAAGGAAAGTCTCCGGTCAGGGTGGTTATGGAAGACTTTGGTGTGTTTCAGGAAGAATGAGATTGCCAGTGGGCTGGATCACCGTGAACTAAGAAGAGAGAGGCAGGATGTGAAGCAGGCAAGGACAGATTATCAGAAGTCTGACAGACATGGAAAGAAATGTGATGTCTTTCTAAGCAGCATGGGCACCACTGGTCTGGCCTCTTGTTCAGCTGAGGGAAGCTCAGTTCTGAGCAGAAATCCATCCTCTTGAGCCAAATAATGCCCCTTCCTTGCTCTTGGGGAGATGGGAGAGGAGAGGTTACAGAATCCACCATCATTCTCGAACACTCTGACTCATCCCCAGATCACTGAGCTGTTGGACAAGAGCTCCCTGCTTGGTCCTCACTCTTCTCTGCCTTGATGCTTATCCTACACTCCCATCCTTCTGAAGCATCCAATCTAATCTCAGCCAGCTCTCACCTCTGTTCTTGATCTTCCCTGTGGCTCCCCAACCATCTGAAGCCTGGCTCCTGAACCCTACTGAAATGGCTGTCTCAGAATTTCTTCTGATTGTCAGATCCACGAGTCTATTCTATGTCTTCCTTCCCTCTGACGGTTCCGTAACCCAGGTGCTGCCTATTGAACCATAAATGCCTTCTCCCTTAACCCACTCTGTACCACTGGGTGTCTGAATAACCTGCCTGGGAGAGGAGCCTGTCTTGTTTTGTTGGCTAAAGGCTCGTCACAGGAGAATGAGTGGTGGTTTGCCTTCTGTCTCCTGTGGATGTGGCCAGGAAGGCTCTGGAAGAGCCAAGCAGTCCTGGCTCAGGAGGAAGTTCACAGTTTCTGGGGGCTTTAGGAATGGTTCTGCAGCTCCTATGCTGACCTTTTTCTCAGAATAAGGCCCAGTGAAGGGGAGGGGAGGGTACCTGGTGGTGAAGAAATACTTCCTGAGTCCAGGAGAGGAGAGTGGGCTTTGGGAATTTTCTGTGGAGTGTAGATATCAGAGTCTGCATGAACTGTCTGCACTGGAGACAAAAGGACCCCCAAATAGGGACAATCAGAGTGCTATGCGTACTGACCCAGGCCAAGGGGCTTCTTTATGGGAGTTCAGGAGAGGGTTCCGGCACCAGTCTGGCCTAGCAATCTTGCTTTACTGGAACCTCCATGAAGGCAGAGATTCTTGTCTGTTTTGTTTTTATTATTGTATTCCCTGTACTGGCTATAGTATCCAGGATACAGTGCTCAAAAAACAAAGTGTTGGATGAATAAGATTGAGCCACAGCTTGTGGACAGATGGAGGTGGTCAGTGGGTGTTAGGGGTTTCAGGAGTGTCCACACAAAGACGGGCACAGGCCAAGAGCCCTCTTTGGGTGCACAGGTAAGTCTTTAGGACCGTGATATGACACAGAGGAGGGTGCCCTGGACTGACTGAGGCAGGATATCCTGGCAGCCTGGGTAGGAGACATGTCTGCATGCTCAGTTGCTAAGTTGGATCCGACTCTTTGTGACCCCATGGACTGTAGCCCACCAGGCTCCTCTGTTCATGGCATTTCCCAGGGGAGAATACTGGAGTGGGTTGCCATTTCCTTCCCCAGGGGATCTTCCCAATGCAGGGATCAAACCCCAATCTCCTGTGTCTCCTTCATTGGTAGGGGGATTCTTTACCACTTAGCCACCTGGGAAGCCCCGGTAGGAGACACTGGCTTAGATTTGACATGTTTTAGAAAAATTGATAAAAGCCAATATTTATTGAGCATTTATGATGTACCAAACATTTTAAAATGATTAATATTCACAGTAATCCTAAGACATAGATATAATGATTAGCTTGAGGAAAGAGGCATGAGAGAGGCTAAGTGACTTGTATAAGATCACACAGCCAGGATGTGAAGTGCTTAGGCGCTCTCACTCCAGAGCTTCATCTGTACCAAGTAGCAGTTAAGATGAGAGAGTCATGAAGCAAATTCATACTGGTTGTACGTGTTTCTTTACTAATTGCATACTTAACATTGTTTATACATTCATGTATAATATGTAACATTTTAATAATATAATAATACTGTCAGAACAGATTATAGTTAGATAACTTTTTTTTTCTAGTAATTGTATATAACAACTTGGAGTGAGCTGTGCCTTGCCTGCCAACCAGGTAACATGCAGCCAGTTCCTCACTACTAGTACCTGCTACAGATCAGAGTAACTCCTGAAAGATAACATTTGTAATGTGCTGCTGCTGCTGCTGCTAAGTCGCTTCAGTCATGTCCGACTCTGTGCGACCCCATAGACGGCAGCCCACCAGTCTCTGCCGTCCCTGGGATTCTCCAGGCAAGAACATGGAGTGGGGTGCCGTTGCCTTCTCCGTTGTAATGTGCTAGTGGCCCACATTTATCCGATGCTTACTATGTACTGGAAATTTGTAAGCAAGTATTATTACCCTGCTTTACAGATGAAGGAAAAGCAAGCTTAAGTGACTTGCCCAGGCTCACCCCAGCTGTCTCATGCCACAGCTCATAACTCTAACTACTGCTGCACACAAAGTATTTTTTCCCTGTCATGTGGAAAGGTCTGGTTTTCAGTGCTTTGATTATCTGAAAGGGAGTCAGTTATTTCAGGAAGAAGTCTTTCACAACCATGTAACATACCCTTTAGGATACGTGTGTACTGTTTATGAATACACAATTATAATAGACCTTTACAGGTCTGTATATGGATGGGCCTCCCACCCTCATGTCAATTTTCCCTGGGCAGTGGTCTATTATCAGCTAAAGACCTATAACTAGTGCTAATGGATTTGGTTGTTGGAACTTTGTTTTTATAAATCCTCCCTAATGGGTCTTAATTTTATTAAATTTAAGCCTGATGGTCACTAAAAGCAGCTTCTGAATGAGCAAACATTAAAAAATTTCCTTTCGCCCATTGAATGAGGGTCCTTCCTTAGAAAATTAAGTGTTATTGTGCATCCCCTGAAAATAATCTGGGGAAACTGGATGGGAAGGGGTAGCCGAGGAACTGGAGAGACGGTGAGTATCCCTGGAGATCCTGGCCATGGTAGCTTATGTAGCCAGACCCCTCTTCCAGTTTCTCGTGCTGCTCTGCCTTCATGCACAGGGCGTGTGGACTTGAGCAAGGGTGTCCAGTTCTTTGGGTTTACTGTCTCCCTTTGTCTTCCTCTTTGGGGAACCCACTCACAGCCTCCTAGGCCAAGAGAGCTGGTCTTAGTCCTGAGGGTCCCAGCACATTGTGGTAGTTAAGAGCACAGGCTTTGGGACCAGGCGTGTAAGTTGAACTCCCTGCCTGCTGCTTACCAGCTGCCTCATTTTCAGTGGCTTGTTATCCCTCTCTGGGCCTTGTTTCCTTTGTCATTAAAATAGGGAAAAGATGACTGAGACTGCTCTGAGGATGCAGCATGCAAATGGTGAGCAGGAACAGGACTGGCACTCAATGCCAGAGAGCATCTCTAAGATGTTCTGCATGCCTTCTTTCTGAGTATCTCCTCGCCTTACCTTCTGGGTCTTGGTTCTTCTTTCCTTGCCCTCTGCCCGGTCCTCCCTCCATCCATGTGGGCTCTGAGCTATTCCATTCTTCTCCAGAATCCTCCAAGCTCCTAAAGAGCCTCCAGATCCATCCCTCACCTAAATGAAGTCTCTATTAGGGCAACTTAGAATCCGAGTAAAGCAATTTATCCTTTGGTAGACTCCTACAGAAGCTTCTAGGCTGAGCTTGTGCCATGGATTACAAAGTCCTATTTTTTACCTCCAAAGTAACAGCTGTACAGATTCCATCTTTATTGATCATAGCTACTGCCTGGTTATATTTAGGCCCTCATCACCTCCCCTGGAACCCCTGGACTCCTCCAGAAGCATCTTAGCTAGTCCTTGTTCTCGTATAAACATCATCGTGCTCCTAGAACTGTCTTATGGAAGCAAGGCTACCTACAGTCCTGACATACCACTGACTTGGCCACAAATGTGTAAAAAGTTCTATATTGCTCAGGAGCCATCCACATCAATACGGAAAAGATCAAGGGTTCAGTATGGAAATACTAAAGGATATTGGTGGTGTGGTATAATGAGTACTGTGCACAGGGGGAATTCACATAGAAAATGCTCATCTGCCTGGTGACCAGAGGAATGAATTTTAAAATTTGCATAAGATAGTACTTTACATCTCTTAGAGGAAAAATCCTAATGATACATAATGCTTCAAAGTATTGATGAAGCCAGTTTAGTTGTAGAATATTGTTGACTGAAAAATGGTGTAGCCCTCCAGGAAAATAATTTTGCAGTGTGTTTCACAAAAACATCTGTGACACAGTGGCCTCGCTGTCAGAAACCCAATTCTCAGAAATAACAGAAAAGAAGGAAAGAAAGTGATATATATGGAAATGAAATATATATGGATATTATGTAAATATATGGAGTAAAATATAAATATATAAAAAGTGAATGTTTATCAGTAGAGAAGATTGAAAGAATGATATATCAATTTTATGCTGACATAAACATGATAATTAAATAAAAAATAGAAAAATATTTATTTTCTCATGCTAGGTAAATTCAGTCACAAGATTATTTACCCTATAGCTGTAAGTATGTAAATACGTGCCTACTCTGGCAAAGAATGGGAAAGATGTAAACAAAAGCAATTGATACGTGGGGCATGTAACTGTAGACTATTCTTTTCCTTTTAAATGTTCTTCTTCTTGTTAAAATGCTATTTGTATAATAAGTAAAATTGTGAAGGTAAACTGCAAAGACAACTCAAGGATCCCCTTTCCATTACAGAATGAAGGCTGTGCATTTCAGCACGACTTCTGCACAGCCCATCAGAGGTGGCCCTGCTTCCCCAGTGGGTTGTACTTCCTTCAACTCCTAACCTCCCGCCCCCCGATCCTAGCCCCCGCTTTGGTCCCCTCTACCACAGCCTCTCTTCCCTGTGCCTTTACCTGACCACCTCTGATTCTGCAGACATTATCACAGCTTTGTCCTCTGCTCCACTGTTTTCTCCATCTGGAATCCCTCTGACACACCTTCCAAGGTCTGACTAAGCATCTGCCTCCTCTGCCTCTGTGAGGATTTCCCACAACACTTTTGGCCTGAATGAATCTTTCCTTTTCTTGTTAGACAAAGGACTGGACTCAGAGGTGTGGAACCCTTGAGGATGTAAGCTTCTGATGACAGGGACTGGGGTCTTAGCTTTTTAATGTCTACAGATTTAGCTGATAATAGGCGTCACATGATTATTCCCTCCTTCAGGCTCACAAGTCTGCCTTGTGAGTTCAGGAAGAGCTAACACCTTACCAGAGAAGAGAGCAAGCAAAGCAGTCAGATGATGATATATCCGGTGGTTTTATTATGGAATACTAAGTATAAAAAGATTAATTGATTTGTAATTTCTTCAGGATGCAGCTTGCTGGCCAAATTACTATTAACTGTATTAATCAAACAATGGTATTTTGTATTTAAATGGCCTTTCTTTCTTTTCATTTTTAAATAAAATAAGGCCATTAATCATGCTGTTGAGTTGCCATGGACTCTGTGCCCATAGTTGTAGGAGTTTAGGAATGAGACAAATAATGCCTAATGTGTAGCAGGTCATCATGGGCTCATTTCCTGTTCATCTCATTTTATTTCTCAAGAGAATCCTGAGAATTTCCTCAACAGCTTTTAGGAATGTATCTCACCTTAAACATGGGGTTTTGCTATATTTGAGAAAACTAAAAACTGGAGGAAAACTCATTCAGTAAATCACTTATTTAGTAAATATTTTTGAGAATATTCTACTTGCCTGGGTCTGCTCTAGGCTAGGAATACAGTGGAGAGCTGCCACCATAGAGCTTACTGTGGCGAGGGAAATAGTAAACAAGTAAATAAGTGACAAATGATATTTACTCTAAGAGAGGGCATGGCGATGGAGAGTGACTGATGAGAGGAGGAGTCCCATGGCAACACGCCTGCAGGGCTCCTCAGTGACGCTTCACTGAGGCCACACCTCAGCTTAGCTGCTCCTGCCGCAGACTGCTTCTGCCTTTCATTGCAGGCTTCTCACTTGCACAAGGACCCATGTCTCCAGCTCTGCTTCTGGAAGTGATGCTTATTAGACTCAGAACTCCCTGGAGGCAGGGACTGTGCCTTTCTTGTTCACTTTTAGGTAGAATATTTAAGTGGGGACTGATGAGATCTATTTCAGAAAGTTCTCTGACTGCTGCTTGTGTGCGTTGGTGAGGAGAAGGTGGGCGGGGGGGGAGGGCAGAGGCAGGTGGTCAGCTAGAGGCTGCTGTAGTAATCCAGACAAGATAGGACTAAGGCTTGGATTATATAATCAAAGCATCTCTATTAAGTAAAGATTTTTATTCACAATTATACTCACAAAACTCCCCTTCCATCAAGAAATTTGCAAGTGACCTTAGGCAGATGAATGTTAATAAAAGAGTAATGCATTATGGTATATAATGGGAGGAATATATAACAGATCAAATGCTCATTAAGACTCTGAATCCATATATGAGCATTTAGTACAGAAATAATGAGACAGAAATGTGTAGTTGGTCTTGAGCTTAATTACTCGAGTTAGTTACAGGTCCTTGGGTGGGGGGTGGTGGTGACTAATTTCTAAGATCTATTAGACTCTGGGATAAAGGTGACAGTTTGAAAATTGCTTTTGTCCTTTCCACAAGACAGGCTGGCTAGTAAATGCATCTGGTTTGCATCTATTTCTTGGAGGCAGTGGGGATTTATATTCCTTCCTTGAGTGCTCCTCCAATTCCTTTCTTCTTGTTAGCCCCTAAATCAGAATGTAATAAATAATCAGCTTCTGAATACCTTAACAGATGCAGTTCATGATGGGCATAAGGCAAGGCCCACAAGCTAAGGTTACATGGCACCGAGAAGAAGAAAAATGCTTAAAAGGATTATCCTTTCATGCAAATATTTATATATTCAAAGAACTGAACAAAAGGCAGCAAAATAGCCCAAAAGACAGTAGTTTCTTGTCTGGTTGTGTGGACTTGGAGGAACTGAAATCTCTTTTGCAATTGTGCAGTAGTATTTGCTCTCTAGAGAAAGCTGTGTAAGAGATCGCAGCAGGCCTGAGGAAGAGCAGAGAGGACGCATTGGGTGCTCTGCTTGTTCATCTCAAAGCTGAGCCAGGCACGGTGTGGGGGCAGGTCAGAAACTCAGGCCAGGGAGCAGAGGAGTGCTCCTCAGACCCAGTCTGGAACTCTTTAGTGATCTGAGCTCCCCTATGGAGGACAGAGGCCCCACTACTCTCCCTGACATGTGGGTCCACCCTGAAGCCACCCACCACTCTTCTCTATCCCTGAGACTGCCAGGCCATGAACCACTGTTAGGGCTTCTCTGCAGTCAGAGCTCTTTTCCAGAGTTACAAACCCAGAAGGGACACAGGCGAGCAGTAGAGGGAATGGGATGATGGCCCCATATTCTCAGGCCAGCCTGGAACATCAGCTGAATTCTGTTGTATGGATTTTTGGTCATAAGGGGAATTACAGATGTCTGGAGTGCAGTAAGACCTGTGTCTTGGTACTGTACTCCCATCTGTCTATTCATCTGCTCACCACACAGCCTGCACATTATTATGTGCAGAGGGAGTACTAGTTCTGTCTTCAGAGACCAAGATGCATGAGAGATCCCACCTACCAGGAACTCAGTCTTTACAAAATTTAGAATCATTAGAGAGTCTTTCAAAAACCACAGTCTCTGGGCTCCCACCCAGGAGAACTGGATTAGAAGCCCTGTGGCTGGGGCACTGACATTGCTGTTTTTTACAAAGTAGCCAGGTGGTTCCTTTGTGCAGCTAAGTAGGAGAACTTAGTTTCTTCCAGAGAGGTACACTGCATTTGGTTTTGATCTATTTGGTCTACAAATGCCGTGCATCCTCGGAGAACTGCAGTTCCTGCCCTCAGTGGTTTACAGTGAAGGGGTTATAGCCTTGATCCCAAAAACCATCCCAGAGATTCTCAACAGGGAATGATTTTGTCTCTACGCCTTCCCCCAGGGATTTTAGAGACCATGTCTTGGAGACTTTTTGGTTGACACGACTTGCGAGGAGGATGCTACTGGCACCTAGTAGACAGAGGCCAGGGATGTTGCTAAGTATCCTGAGATACACAAGACAGGGCCCATGGTGAAGAATCATGTGGCCCCAAATGTCAATAGTGCTGAGGTTGGGAAAAACTGGTTTTGTCCTATGGATAGGTTCTGCTTGTAAGAACAACATGGCATATAGTTTCTATTAGCTAACATTATGTACTGTGTTCTAAGTATATTAAGTTCAGTTCAGTCACTCAGTCATGTCTAACTCTGTGACCCCATGGACCGTAGCACACCAGGCTTCCCTGTCCATCACCAACTCCCGGAGTTTGCTCAAACTCAAGTCCATTGAGTCAGTGATGCCATCCAGCCATCTTATCCTTTGTTGTCCCCTTCTCCTCTGGCCTTCAATCTTCCCCAACATCAGGGTCTTTTCCGATGAGTCAGTTCTTTGCATCAGGTGGCCAAAGTATTGGAGTTTTAGCTTCAATATCAGTCCTTCCAATGAATATTCAGAACTGATTTCCTTTAGGATTGACTGGTTTGTTCTCCTTGCAGTCCAAGAGACTCTCAAGAGTCTTCTCCAACACCACAGTTCAAAAGCATCAATTCTTCGGTGCTCAGCTTTCTTTATAGTCCAACTCTCACATCCATACATGACTACTGGAAAAACCATAGTTTTGACTAAGTGGAGCTTTGTTGACAAAGTAATGTCTTTGCTTTTTAATATGCTGTCTAGATTGTCATAGCTTTTCTTCCAAGCAAGCATCTTTTAATTTCATGGCTGCAGTCACCATCTGCAGTGATTTTGGAGCCCCCCCAAATAAAGCTATATTGGTAAACATAGATTATTATTTAATAGGTACTGTTATTTGTTCCCATTGTATAGAATAGAAAACTGAGCCCGGAGATGAAATATCTAAAGCCACCTGTTTGGTAAATGAAGGACTTGGGATTTGTGGTCCCACATATGTGGTCAGGTTTCCAGCCACAACAGTAAGCTGCTGCCCAACAGCACTTATTTTTCTTCTCTTGAGAGTTTTTCCAGGAAGAAAAGGGGTACACATACTTGCATTAGTCCTTCTTAAGGTTGCTGCTTGAGAAAAACAAAACTGCTTTTCCAAGGCCAAAGATAGCCCCTCTGAGCCAAGAGATGAATGGACGCTGGTCATTTTTGTGCTGTGTGACCAGGCTAGGACCTCCAAAGTGCTGAGAAGAATCCCCAGAGAGGACACTGATTGATGTTTTCTATACCAGTGGATTCCAATAGCGTTTGACAGCTCCTGGGCATCCTGCAGCACAGTCTGGGGTGGTGTCTGACCAGCCAGACTGTGTTTGTGACAGTTCTGGTCTTCTTAACTCTGAGCATCTGTTCGCAATGATGCCTCAGCAGGAAAACACAGCGGGAGAAAGTCTGCTCAGAGCATTTGAGTGTCTGATTGGCCTCTCAGACGTCCTTTAGAAAACCCTGGTGTCCGCACATTCCCTGTGCTCTCTGCAGACGGAGGAAATGACTCTGAACCTCAGTAGAGGTCAGCTGCCCTCTCTGGTGTCCCTGCCGGTGGTCACCACACTAGGGGAAGGGGTTTCAGTCAGTTGTGCATCTGCTGCTGGGCCTCATGGTTTCTCCCAGCACAGATTTAGACCAGGAGGCTCTTGAGGGTTGGAGGAGCATCCGCCTTATCCACAGGGCTCCTGCCAGCCAGCTGATTAAGTACCTTTGAGTTACTAATGCCACATATTTAGTAAGTGGAGGATGTGAGCAGGTACACTCCTGGCCACTATAAATTGCTACGCAACAGTTTCTGTCATCTTCTCATGGGAGTTTTTCCAGGTGGAATAATGGGCCCACGTACGGCAGAACTGTAAAATGTGCACAAGATGGTGAATTTTTGAAGAAAGAAGCAAAAGGGACTTCTGGTGTTGTTAGAGGCCCTGGCCCAGATTTAGACAGGGCAGTGATGTGGGTGGGATGTTCCCCACCATGCCTCTCCCCTCTGAGCTTGTTCCTCCCACCTTGGCATTCCCTGAGGGAACCTGTGTGCTGTGCCCTGTGGGCACATTTTGTGTACTTCTGGGCTCCATGTCCATGAAAGAATCTTGAGGTTCACAGCAGGGAATTGAGGTTCGTGGAGGACATTGACTTCGTATATTTCCATTTTTTTGTAGAGATTTTTCATTTTTTTTTTTAAGAACACAGGCTATTGCCAAATAATGTATAATCTCTAATGTTGGCTGAACTGTTGGCTCTGTTGTTCAGCTCTCTCTCCCATCACCTACAGAATTTTTCCCAAACTTTTCTTAAGACACTTTTTTTCAATGTGGACCATTTTTTTCAGTCTTTATTGAATTTGTTACAGTATTACTTCTGTTTTATGTTTTTTGGTTTTTTGGCTACAAGGCATATGAGATCTTAGCTGCTTGAGCAGGGATTGAACCCACACCCTCTGCACTGGAAGACCACTGGACTACCAGAGAATTCCCTTCCCAAACCTTAAAATTTTTTTTTTTTTTTCAGGCTGCCTTCTACTTCAGAGGGTGATTCTGCTTCCTAATATTTACAGAGATGAAGATGCTCTTCATATGAATTTCCTCAAATTTTTTCCTGTTGGTAGTCTTTAGTGCTATTTACCAAATAGCTCCTTTATTTTTCTCCTTTCAAATGCATGACAGGAATATTCAATGCTTTCTGGCCCTGCTTACGGCAGGGAGGGTTATGTGACTAATTGCTGTCTCTGAGTTGTAAGCAGAAGCACCATATGTCCCTTCCAGGTGGAAGTGTTTAATTGCTGATATGAGACCCTCCAGGGCTGGATTTCCCTTTGGCAGGGTGGAAATATTTGAGGTGGTGGCTATTCTATCATTTTCGGTTCCTGAATGAATTCCTCTGAATTCTGTTGCAAGATGGAAGTAGGATGAGCGATTATTGTTGTCGCTGTTCAGTCACTCAGTCGTGTCTGACTCTTTGCGATCCCATGGCCTGCAGCAATCCAGGCTTCCCTGTCCTTCACCAACTCCCGGAGCTTGCTCAAACTCATGTCCATCGAGTCAGTGATGCCATCCAACCATCTCATCCTCTGTCACTTCCTTCTCCTCCTGCCTTCAATCTTTCCTAGCATCAGGGTCTTTTCCAATGAGTTAGTTCTTTGCATCAGGTGGCCAAAGTATTGGAGTTTCAGCTTCAGCATCAGTCCTTCCAATGAATATTCAGGGTTGATTTCCTTTAGGATTGACTGGTTTGATCTCCTTGCTGTCCAGTGATGAGCGATAAATAAATTTTTTTTTCTGGTTAACAGCCCATATAGCTTTGGTTTTGCTTGTTAACACAGCGTAACTTCACCTGCCTTGATTAATAGTCTGTCCCTTTTGCTTAACAATTACGTGGCATCCACACCTACCCTTTTTGCCTTCCAGCATTTCTCAGAGGCTTTCTGTCCTAATCTTTACAACCACCTTGATTAATATCCTCAAATGGATTCCTGTTATTCCTAAAAAAGGAACAAAAACAAAATCCTTTTGCCTGGTCTACAAGCCTCTGTCTGGTCTGATTCCTGTCTGCCTCTCTAGACTCACCCCACTCCCCATTCTTCCTCATGCCTCTGAGTCTGCCACATTCACCACATTTTATATGCTGTATTTCTTCTCACCACTGGGCCTTTGTGCATGCTCTGAACAGCTTTGAACATGTTTTTTTTCTGCCAGAAATACCCTCCCCACCTCTGGTTAACTTTTGTCATGAGTTCCTCCAAGAAGTCTTTATTGACTTCCCCAGTTAGGTTGTATCTGTCTTTGCTGCTAAGTCACTTCAGTTATGTCCGACTCTGTGTGACCCCAGAGACGGCAGCCCACCAGGCTCCCCCATCCCTAGGATTCTCCAGGCAATAACACTGGAGTGGGTTGCCATTTCCTTCTCCAATGCATGAAAGTGCAAAGTGAAACTGAAGTCGCTCAGTCGTGTCCGACCCTCAGTGACCCCATGGACTGAAGCCTTCCAGGCTCCTCCGTCCATGGGATTTTCCAGGCAAGAGTACTGGAGTGGGGTGCCATTGCCTTCTCCGGTATCTGTCTTTAGAAGTTGTAAAGTCATGTTTGTGTTTTGTAACACTATTTCAGTTGGAATATTACAATTTTTTGGTGTGATGTTTTGAGTAATACTGGAGAAGGAAGAGGCAACTCACTCCAGTATTCTTGCCTGGAGAATCCTGTGGACAGAGGAGCCTGGTGGGCTGCTGTCCATGGGTCGCACAGAGTCGGACACGACTGAAGCGACTTAGCATGCATGTCTTCCTCACAATGGTTAGCCTCATGTCAATTCCAGTCACTATAACACGTCCTCAGTGATTAGCACAGCATGCTTTATAGTCACTCAGTGCAAACTTGTTGACTGCATGAATGAGGACATACCATCATACCGTCTAGTTCGGTAACCACTGGCCACAATTGCCTATTGAAATTTTAATTAATGAATGAAAAATTAAGAATTCTGTTTCATAATTACATTAACCACATTTCAAGCTAAGTAGCTATATGTAGTAGTGGCTGCCATATTAGACAGCAGGAAACATTTCCATCATCATAGAAAATTCTATAGGATAGTGCTGGCAGGATAAGGCCCAAGGGCTTGTGCATGGCATGTAATACCCTTGAGGATCTGCTTCTGACAAGCTTTCCAGTTTGTTTCTTTCCCACAGTACTATAGCCTCAGTCACATCCTCCTATAAACATGTTTCTTTCCTAAATGTGCCACTCTTTCTTAGGTGTCTGTGGCTTTTCAGCTTTCACCTCTCTCTACCTAAATTGCCATCCCATCCCATCCAGCACCTCTCATCCTTTAAGCCCCACTTCAAGTATGTCCACTTCTGGGAAACTTCTTCATATGTCCAGACTGAGCTGGTCAGTGCTTCCTCTGACCCCCATGCCACCTCCTTCTTAATCCTGTGTACCTTGCTCAGACAGGATGGTGGTCCTTTGTTCACACATCTCTATCCATTGCTGCCGTGTACCCCTCAAGGGAAAGGCTTGGGGGCTTCTCAGTCTCTCCAGTGCTGGACTCAGAGCTGGTAATGTGGTAGACATCAGAAACGCTAGTGAAATGATGTGAGCCAGTGGATGCAGGTCACAGGGGGTATTATTTCCTTAGTATAACATGCTGAGTGAAGCAAAAGGGAACAGTGTTACTAAGTGGGGCTAGTGAGGGTTCTACCTGCAGTCTTCTCCATCTTCCATGGTCCTATTCTAGGTCTTTATTTTATGTGATACTAGATTTCTGGGCTAAGACTCACCCAGGAGCTTGGCAGAGTCTGGCGGGGGGATACCTCTGAAATTCTGGGATCTGGAAGCTCAGCTGAGTGGAGCTACTTCTAGAGGAGAGTGGGTGGGTCTCATAAGTTGGAAGGACCATGATTACATCCTTCAAATCAAGCCTTGTGTCAAGAGGCTAGAACTGAAGGCCACCTGGAAGTCCGAAAAAGGTGACTGCTCTGAACTGTACTTTGTTCAGCTAGCTGAGTACAGAAGCTGTTGCTTTTATGGTCATAGCATATCTATCTGTACCTTACCCACTGCACTGATAGCTCCTTAAGGGCAAGATTGTGTCTTTCTTTCCTCAGGGTCCTTGGCAGGCTAATCAGCGACTATAGGGCTCATAGACTGGGGCTAAAACAACCTGTCCGGTTAAATGAGCCACCCTTATTGGTGATATTGCCTAATAATAGACATGCTTTCTGCAATGACACTAATATAATTTTGGACAAAATATTCATTTGTTTCTTTTTTTTTTTTTTTAGCAGTCTTTTGCTTAATTATGTCCAAGGGGGCCTGCATCTCTCCTACAGGTGGAGTTAAGGTCTCTCTTCTGCATAGTAGGACATTCTGGGTCTCTTGTCTCACTGTCCATGGGCACTTTGAGCTGGGAAGGCCCATGCCTACAAAGTTCTTAGAGTGAATGGAGATTTACCTGATCCTCATCAAGGCAGACCTGAAGTCAGGAAGAAAGAAGAGATGACACAGGGGGAAGAAAGGAAAACAGCATCCCTGTAAGACTAGAAATGAAGTGATAAAGAGGAGAGATGGGTGGGGGATGCGAGTGAAGGGCCCAGATGTGAGTCTTCAGTTGGACATGTTAAAAGGAGCACTAAGGATTGTGTCTCAGTCTCTTTGACCAGTCACTCAGCAGTGACTATGTGCCAGACAATGGGCTTTCTTTACGGATGTAGCCTGGGCCCAACTGAACCTGAATGGATTCAGAGACTGATTAGGTCCTTCCAGTTGGTGAGGCTCAAAGTCCCTAAGCATTTATTTAGAGTTGCTCTGCAAGGGGAGAGGAGAGTCTTTAAGAAGGACATTTATGCATAGTTCCCGGGGGACAAAGATAGAAATGGAGGAGACAGCCAGATCGACTGTGGGGGAGAAGATGAAGGCCTGTATGTATACTGTATATGTATACTGCATAACCTAAGTGACCCCATTAATGAGTGGTTGGACAGTGATTAACCTATAAGGGTACCCTTACCCACTTCTCCAACACTGCCTTTCTAACACAGTGGGGATGCTGAGTCCCCTTATTAAGGCAGAAGTCATGGAGAACAACCATATCCTCACAAGGCCTTTTGGTCTTTGGGAGAGGAGTTGTAGGCTATAGGGATGATGTCCTTCCCCAGGGGGACATTTCTAGCATTCTAGAAGATAGAATGGGCTTCCCTAGTGGTTCAGACGGTAAAGCATCTGCCTGCAATGCTGGAGACCTGGGTTCGATCCCTGGGTTGGGAAGATCTCCTGGAGAAGGAAATGACAACCCACTCCAGTACTCTTGCCTGGAAAATCTCATGGACAGAGGAAACTTGTAGGCTACTGTCCATGGGGTCACAAAGAGTTGGGGAGATAACAAAGGATAAGCTAGAGGGTGTTTCTGGGGATAAAAGAACCCCTCCAGTTCCAAAGAAGGGGGAGCATTGCTGATTGACAACAATGATGCTTCCTTGAGGAGCTTCCTTGAGGAGACCTTTTCAGTTTACAGAGCATTTCCTCTCATATCAGTTCCATAGAAAATCCTGTGAAGCAAAAGCTTATACACCTATTTTTTGGAAGGGGCCCAAAGAGCTTCAAGGACTTATCCAAGACCGTGTGGCCATTAAATGTAAGAATCATGCTAGAAATCTCCTGACACTCTCTTCATCCTTTTTTCCTTTGTATCATGGTGGGATAATTGTCTTTATCTCATGGAGGCTGATGTTATGGCCGAGGTAGCCAGAGGACCAGATATTAGGGTGATGCCTGAGGAGAGGCTAACATTCAGATGAAGGATGTAATCTGAGGTGCAGTACCAGCCACAGAGCAGCACCCATTCCACTCAGATTTATGCATTTCATAAATATTGAGGCTGTTACATGGAAAACCAGTCTTACCAGATGGTCCATGAGAAAGAGAGTATTGTGGTCCAGTAATACATATTGCACTCTTCTTCATTTAGAGTAGCAGTGCATGATCAATGCTCTATAATGTCTTTAAGCAAAGAAATCTCTTTGACTCTATGTAACTCAAGGTCTCTAAATTGAATGTATAGTTGTTTTTTTTTTTTTTTTAGGTCAGACCTATTAGCAGCTCATGGAACTGCCAAGAATAACTAGTTTGTTTTAATCACTGAATTAATGGTTTGATTTTATATATCGCAAGTCCTAGGACTTTTTTTTATGGTTTTATATTCTAGCCTGAAGACTCATATATATGTCAGGTGTAAATAGGCCTTGGTGCTGGTCGTTTCATAATTCAAAGACCCAGGGTTAGACTGTGCCCATGCAAGCATGCTAAAGTTCATAAATTAAAAATGAAATCTCATTACAATATTAATAAGATTTTAAAATATTAGGTATTTTTGCTGGTAGTTCACGATAGAATAAATGTCAAGGAAAACTCTGAGTCAGTCAATGTAGCACGATGGCATCTGTGATTTGAGAGAATTTACCTATTGGAGATTTTTGAAGGGAGCAAGGTTGACATTTTATGCAGGTCATTTATTGTCTTCCTGCCTATGGATTGCAGTAGACTCTTGACATTCATGATAGGTATTTCTTGAGACCTCTATGACTCTCCTAATATCGCTAGAATAAATAATTTCCCTCACAAAACCTTTTTATTCTGACCAAAACTGTCACGTTTACAGTGTTTCACTTTTTCTTCTCACTCATCGCCAGGGCCATTTTGTCCTTGATAGCTGACAATGAGGAGGAACATTATAGGCTCTGAAGTGGTGGCCATACTCTGGACTAGCTGAAGGATTCACCCTCAGTGACTGGTTTGCTAAGAGATTTGAATCTATGTTTCAGAAATATGGTGAATGCTTGAATTTCCTGGGCTTCTGGGATTGTTTGTGAAGAGCCCAAACTGTGAACGTTAATGTACACATATCAAGCATCTTCTTTTCTTTGGGGTGTCAAATATATCTTCCCCTTTCACTCTGTGCTAGAAGACAGGATAATACCACGGCTTGGGGAAGAAAGGAAATGCCAGAAACTCAAGCCTGTTATCACCATAACAAGCAGTCTACAGCAGGGTGTCTCTGAACTCCAAGACCGTGAATATCTCAGCACCTTCAGGAAATGCTTGCTTGCTGTACTTTGGTGAACAGTCTCAGCGAGCTCTTGAGATAAGCTAAAATGTGAGTCCCCCTGCACTTGGTCAGTAGGGTTGTACATACTTGAAACTACAACCTGACTCCTCCCCTCCCATAGCTCTATGCTTTTGAATATTTATCGAAGGCTACCTTTCCTATGGTTTATCAATTTTATCTTCAGGACTTACAGTGTTTGAAAAAAGATATTTTTTCCTAGAATTTTTGATTATTATTAAAATTAAAAGGACAGGAAGATTTTTATCACACTTGGAGGCTCTCTCTAGATGAATACCACATACTGTTGTTGAAGAATGGTTCACCCCACACAAATTAAGATAAGCAGACAAGAAGAAAAATGCCAAGAAGCCAATCTGGGGGTATTGGGAATACCCCCAGTAGTCACCCTGTAAATAGATGGGAAAAAACAACCCTTGAAGACTGATCAACCATTTTGCTTCTTTGGAAAGCACAGTTGGTACTAAAGCACATGGATCTTTGGAGCTCTGTGGTTTTCATCAGGATGAATGATGTCATCTAACATAAGAGCAGATTCTACAAAATCCAGAATACATCCAGAGTGGAACTATAATTGAGTCTTGCTCCTTAGGACCTCAGTCTGACCAGCCACTGTGGGTGTGAGGGCTCCTGGGTGCCAGTGGCCATTAAAGACACCTTGAGGTTGGTTGAGGAGGTAGGACTTACTCTTTTGGAAGTCTAATCATGCTTCCTATTAAAGCCTTTCATAAGCCTTGAGAGTGAACTTCCTCTAAGCCACCCAGAACCATGGATCCCACAAAGCCTCTGCACGAAGACATTTTCTACACAAGTCCTCAGGCACACAGAGAAAGCTCAATAAGTGCTGTTGAAAGAACTGAGGGGTATGTTTTTTCATGAAAACTTGGGAATTGGCCTGCTAGCTGATGGCAGCATTCACTGTGACCTGGTCCTCGCCAGTAGTTTGGAGGCTGAAAATCCCCTCTTTTATTCTCCAGGCTCGAAGCCTGTTCATAGAATGATTATCATCATCTCTCTCTCCTGATGGGCTGGGGGTGAAGGCGGGAGCTCTGAGCAGTCCTGTAAGGCTGGAGGTTCCCCTGTCTAGAGGTGGGTCGGGTAATTGCTATTGTCACCATCCTCTTGTGGGAACAAAATATGTGTGAGCACAAAGGTCGGCCAGCAACCCTGGAGGTAGGAAGGCCAGGAGAGGTGGGGAAGCTTACCTTCTTGACTTCGTACTTAATGGCGAGTTTGATCCGGCTCAGACTCGGACGGTGGTGGTCGGACCAGACTTGGAAGTTCACATCACCATTTAAAATCGCTTCCACCTCTTCTGTGTCTCGGCATAGGTCCAGCACGCCCACCACAAAATCCTTGCATTGCATAGATAACTTCCTGTAATCGTTCTAACAGAATAAAGAGAAATCAGGGGTGTGTCACACCGAACCCCACAGATGGGCTTGCCTAGCTCAGCAGTGTTGTTCAGCAACTGTCCACCAAGTGTGAGCTTAATAGAGCACTCTGGAACCAGGGAATGCGCTGGAACCAGAAGGCAGGGCTGTTTCTCTTGCTACAGTAGTCTAGAGGACATCTTCTCTAAGCCAGGATTTGTCAGGCTGTGTTCCATGGCCACCTGCATCAGAGTACCTTGGGTGTGCTAGAACTGTGATTCCCAGGCCCCACTGCAGACTTACAGACTCAGAATTCCTGGGGATGAGACCCAGGAAGCTGTCTTTAACCTGTCTTTTAATCTTAAAAGGTTAACCTTTTAACCTTGTTCTCTGAGTGATTCTGATGCCTGCCAAAGCCCACCCTGGGCTCTTTGAAAGCAGCAATTCCCCTTGCCTGCTCTGAGCGGGGAGTCATAAGGAGATGTACTTTTAAGGCTGATGGGAATATCACTTCACTCACTTACCACCAATCTGTGGTGGTAACTGTTCTACGCAGGAAGTTTGCTGGAAAGATATGGCTGATAGACTAAATTTGGAGGGAAAAAAAATGTACACAGATGTGCTTTCTTTTAATGTGCTGGAAAATCTGCTTATAAATTTAAAAATCAAATGTAATTTAAATCTAACAGTATCCTTTCCTTAGCACAGATCCTTTTGTACAGCAAATCATGGCATATTAAATTACTCGCCTGTTGAATAATCATTTTCAGACCTTGACCTCTTTTTTGTTGTTGTTTAATGAATTGCCTCTGGGTTTCTCTCTTCTCCCGAGGCACACCTTTCTGAATTATCTTGAAAGGCTGACTGCCTTTCCTTGTGACGTGCCGATTTCTCTCTCTCCTTAAAACACACTGCTTCAGTTCCAGATAATGATCCAAAATGTTGGACAGAAGAATGTTTCATGTCACCCTCAAACTACTCCTCCCCAAAAATATTTTCCCCTATAGGGTTTCTTATTGGTTTCTTAGTTGAAATGAGTCTATTTGAAAGCAGCACAGAGCCAAATGTCACTTTCAGTGTTAATCAATGTCAAAAGCCCAGAGAGTGATAAATAGTAGTTGGTAAACAGGAGTGCAGTTTTGTTTTTCCAGAACCCGGATTCCTCAGCAAATAGATGGGAGCATGGCAAACTGTAGAAACGCCACCATTTTTCTAAATTAATGATTTGTTTCTCCTTGCAGCAGTGCTGCATCAAAATGTCCTTTTGTGTTAAAGAAGCAAGTGACTGATAGCTAAGAAAAGGACAAGCATCAAGAAAATGTGTTCCTACAAGAGCGGCTGCTCTTCATTTTTATATATAATTTAGGGATAACGGTGTTTGGGAAATGCTGGGTAGAAAGATGACTGCTCCAGCAGACTGTCACGGGCGACTGAGACTGTGCTGTCTCAGAGCCTCTGTGCATTTCTGGGTTCAGTGCAGTTCAGGATGGAAGGTACCATTAGAGACTTGGAAGGTACCATTAGAGACTTTCACTTCCCTGGGCTCTTCTATTAACTGGGCCATAAGAAACAGGGAGAAACAGCAGGGGAGCCAAAACAGTTAGTTTGCTTTTTGCCTTCTATATTAGACAGTCTGGAAGGCAGCGCACCTGGTGCCTGCATGTGGGTGGAAGAGACGAAACCAGCCTGGCAGGAAGATGGAGATGACATGGGTGTGGATAGCTGCAGTCACGCCAGGTGCAGCCTCCCACAGAGAGTGAGAGCCATGGGCGCACATCTGGGGAATTATGATGATTATGAAAGGTGGGATAGTCCTGAGCTCAGTGAGCCTTTCAGCCACACTTTTTACCTTTAGTTGGAGAGATGCGACATACTCCCAAGACTTCACAGGTGCCCTTTTAAGTAATTCCATATCCCGGCATACTGAAGTCTGCCAGGTCCACTGGGTGACAGGTGTTCTACCTGTATCACCTTACTCAGTCCTTACAAAATACACATGTTAGAAGGACTGTCAGCATTTCCAACTCATGAGTGAGGAAACCGAGACTCAGAGAGATAAATTAACAGGCTAAACCCACTTTTCCTTATACTGGACACTCATCTTTCTGATTACTTTCTCACTTTCCTCGAAGATTTTACCTCCTGTCTCACTGTCACTCACCCAACTGCTGCTGTTCTTGGTGGTTTCAGTATCCAAGAAGATGTCCCTCCCATTACCCTGCCCTCGTATTTCCATGATAACGTTTTCTTTAGTCATGTTATTCTCAGTGCCAACTCAGCCATTCATTCTCTTAGTTATTCCCAATAACTGAAGCTCCTCCCTGACCCCAACTTTAGGTCTCCTTCTCTCTGACCACCACCTCCTATATGTCCAGCTTTCTCCATCTGGAACCCCAATTCTAGTAATCCTATGATTTCACCAAACCTACAAGCCATGGACCATACCATGTTTTCACTGGTTTTCAGCCCTGTCAGGTCCCTGTCTCCCCCCTCGCAGAGCTTCCGTTTTGCGGGCAATCTTTATTATCATCCTTGCACCCATCAGTTCTCTTGCCCTGCTCTTGTTTTGTTCTCATTGCTGGCTTAAAGCCTGACTTTGGTTGAGTCTGACTCTCTGCTGCACTGCCCCCGCCTGTGCTCAGTGAATGTGGCTGGAGAGCACACCCCTGCACTGTAAGCTCACCCCCTCCAACCTCAGGTAGTCCTCAGTGCTCCCATCGCAAGCAAGCATTTCAGGCCTCTCTTGCCCTGCTGTCCAGCCTCCTCCCCCTCCTAGTTTCCATTAACTTGGAGAATAGAACTCATCAGGAGAGAAGCTCCACATGCTCACATCGTCCCCATCACTTGCTGTCATACATCTGTGCTTGTGGACTCTCTTCCCTCTTCTTACTCTGGGTGGACTGCCCCTGCTTCTGTCTAAGGCCAGCTCCTCCTCCTGATATCAGTCCCTTGTACTGCTCTCCATTTCTCTTTCCTGCATTGTTAATCTCTCCCTTCCTCTGTTGGCTTAGTATGCAAACGTGTTGCTGTTTTCTTGTCTTAATAAGAAACTCCTCTTGACTCTACTTCCCTCGCCAATTCCTACTCTAGTTTTCTGTTCCATTTTGTAGAAAAACTCATTAGACTTGTGTACACTCACAGTTGCCCTCCTTACATATTTCTTACCCTGTTCTTCCTACCCTGTTCAGCAAAACTTTCACACTCTATCCATTGCTTCCACTGAGACTGTTCTTGTCAAGGTCACACATGGCTTTCATGTTGCTAAATCCAGTGGTTGGTTCTCAGTCCTCATCTTGCAGAACCTGTTAGGTGCTTTGACATAGCTGATCACGTCCTCTTCCTTAATATACATTCTTCACTTGGCTTCCAGCATAACATACTGTTCTGTGGTTTTTCTTCCTGAATGAGTACTTTTTGCATCTTTGTTGGTTAATTCTCATGTCCCTGATGTCTTAGTTTTAGAATGTCCTATAGATGTGCCCAGTCCTTTGAATTCTCCTGTCTTTTTACGCTCATTGCCTTAGTGATCCTATCTAAGATCATTAGATACTATCTATATGCTGATGACTTAAATTTTATATCTTTAGCTCAGCCTTCTCTCCTGAACTTGAGTCATATATCCAATTGCCATCTGGTATTTCCACATGAATGCCAAATAGGCATTTCAGAGTCAATAAAACTAAATCTGGACCTAGTCTTCTCTGCCTTACTAATATTTCCTGACCTATCAGTTGTCAAGGACAAAAAAATCTTGAATTTATCCTTGGTTCCTCCCTTCCTCTTAAACCTGACATACAATTTAGAAGCAGATCCCACCAGCAATACCTTCTAAATATATATTGATCTAAACCATCAGTTTTTGCTTAGACTAACCAAGAGGCTCTTAACTGACCTCCTTAATGTCCTGGTCTTCTATGGTCTATTTTCCATACATCAGTCAGAAAGATATTTAGAAAAGGCAGTCAGTTCATGGCACTGGTCTGCTCAAACCCTCCCATGGCTCTCCATCCCCTCAAAGTAAAAGCAGGCTTATTATACTGTCCTGTAGGGACATATGTTGCCTATCCTCTCCATTCATTCACTGATTTGCTGTGGTTCTCTGTCTCCCTCAGTCTATTCCAGCCACCCGACCCCCGCTGTTCTTCAAACACACTTGACATGGACTAGACCTTTGTACTGGCTATTCTCTTCTTGTAATGGTCTCTCCCCAGGTATCTACATGAACAGATTTCTCAACTTCTTCAGGTCTTTGCTCAAATGTCACTTTCTCAGAAGACTTCCTTGAGTAGCTTTTAAAAACATCGTGACTCTTTTCCATTTGCATTCACCTTTCCTTTTTTCTTTGTTTTCTTCACAATACTTATGACTATATGACATCTATACATATTATTTATTATATTTATTGTCCATATATTTCATTGGAATATAAGCTTATTGAGGGCAGGAATCTTTGCTGTTTTGTTCACAGATATATCATTAGTTCAGTTCAGTTCAATTTAGTCGCTCAGTCATGTCCGACTCTTTGCGACTCCATGAATCGCAGCACGCCAGGCCTCCCTGTCCATCACCAACTCCCAGAGTTCACTCAGACTCACGTCCATCGAGTCAGTGATGCCATCCAGCCATCTCATCCTCTGTTGTCCCCTTCTCCTCCTGCCCCCAATCCCTCCCAGCATCAGAGTCTTTTCCAATGAGTCAACTCTTCGCATGAGGTGGCCAAAGTACTGGAGTTTCAGCTTTAGCATCATTCCTTCCAAAGCAATCCCAGGGCTGATCTCCTTCAGAATGGACCGGTTGGATCTCCTTGCAGTCCAAGGGACTCTCAAGAGTCTTCTCCAATACCACACTTCAAAAGCATCAATTCTTTGGCACTCAGCCTTCTTCACAGTCCAATTCTCACATCTATACATGACCACAGGAAAAACCATAGCCTTGACTAGACGGACCTTTGTTGGCAAAGTAATGTCTCTGCTTTTGAATATGCTATCTAGGTTGGACATAACTTTCCTTCCAAGCAGTAAGCGTCTTTTAATTTCATGGCTGCAGTCACCATCTGCAGTGATTTTGGAGCCCAAAAAATAAAGTCTGACACTGTTTCCACTGTTTCCCCATCTATTTCCCATGAAGTGATGGGACCGGATGCCATGGTCTTCGTTTTCTGAATGTTGAGCTTTAAGCCAACTTTTTCACTCTCCACTTTCACTTTCATCAAGAGGCTTTTTAGTTCCTCTTCACTTTCTGCCATAAGGGTGGTGTCATCTGCATATCTGAGGTTATTGATATTTCTCCCGGCAATCTTGATTCTAGCTTGTGTTTCTTCCAGTCCAGCATTTCTCATGATGTACTCTGCATATACGTTAAATAAGCAGGGTGACAGTATACAGTCTTGACATACTCCTTTTCCTATTTGGAACCAGTTTGTTGTTCCATGTCCAGTTCTAACTGTTGCTTCCTGACCTGCATACAGATTTCTCAAGAGGCAGGTCAGGTGGTCTGGTATTCCCATCTCTTTCAGAATTTTCCACAGTTTATTGTGATCCACACGGTCAAAGGCTTTAGCATAGTCAATAAAGCAAAAATAGATGTTTAGACCATTTCCTGGAACATAACAGGCACTGAGTAAATGCTTGTTGAGTCTGTCGGAGCAGTGTACTTGTCTAAGGTGACATAGCGATGTAAGTGGTAGAGCCAAGATTCAAGACAGATCAGTCTGACCCCAATCCTGTCCTCTTCCCTCTCACCATATTGCCTCTTGGTGGGCAGCATGTTCCCTTCTGCTTAGCACACTAAAACTAGAGGCTTAATTGGGGCTGACACTCAATTAATTTGGAGAAATAAAGGATGAGCTGGGATATGGATATCTGAATACTCAACAGATTCTGTAGTGTACTAGATGAGTGCACAGGTTTTGAAGTCAGAAAGGCCTGGAGTTTGAATTTCTTTTTCTTTTTTTTTTTTTTTACTACTTGTCAGTTGTGGGAAATACAACAAGCCATATAACTCTTCTGTATCTCAGTTTTTAATCTGTAATACCATACATATCATTTAATGATTGGGGAAAGCAATACCAAAACAATGTAAAATGCTTAGTATAGTTAACAGTAAATAACACAAATAACAAAATAAATAAAAATTTAGAATAAAAATAAAGCCTGTAAATGGCAATTTTAATGAATTAACACCTTAATTTGACCATCGATTTCAAACTCTTGACCTGTTGCTTTTTTATGGTTTTTAATTACTGGATTGGGAGCAAGACTGGCTTATGGAGTGGTGAACACAAAATGTTTGAGAAATCTTTGATTCTTCTTCTCTCACTCATATATAAGCCATACATTAAAAAGATACTCTGAATTTCTTAACTTCTTTTCATCTCTGGTGATTATACCAACCCTTCCCAGGGATAGTATCACCACCATGGCTTACCAAATGAGGTATCTTTTTTTGTACCCATAAAGCTTTTTCTCATTTTGTACAACTTATATTTGGCTTCTCTAGGAGTAATACAGTGAACCAACTAAGTGACCCTTGGTGTCAGAGTCAGATGGAAATTCTCTCTAGTCTTGTCAGTGTTGATGATATCCAAAAGCCAGCAGTGTAGGTTATATCAGTGTAGACATTGCCATCTGTTTCAGTGAAATGCTGTATGCACATCTTCATTACTTAATCTCCTGCTAGGGCATACTCAGGTCTGTTCTTAAAGAAAGAAACAAGAGACAGCCATTCCTAGCTCGTGGATGGGCGTTAGCACAACAGTCAGTTTGTCCAGGTTCAATGTTTTGAAGCTGCTACAAGTGCAGTGTTTCTTGGGACCATGAGCTGTAGCTGTGCTGGGCATGGGACGAGAGGCCCTGGAGTCCTGCCTTTTCCAGAATGTCATATAAGTGGAGTCATACAGTATGTAATCTTTAGAGACTGGCTACTTTCACTCAGTGTAATTCCTTTGAGATTCATCCATAGTGTTGTGTGTATTAATAGTTCATTTCTTTTTACTTCAGATCTACTGCATGCATGTATCAGTTTGTTTATCTGTTCACTCATTGAAGGAGTTGGTTGTTCACATTTTTGGCAGTTATGAATGAAGCTTCTATAAATATTAATGTAGAGGTTCTTATATGAAGATAAAATGTTAGTTCTTCAGGGTAAATATATAGGTGTGGAATTGCTGAGTATATGATAACTATACATTTAACTTCATTGTTGTTATTGTTCAGTCGCTAAGTAGTGCCCTACTGTTTGTGACCCTCATGGACACACCACACTCCTCTGTCCACCATCCCCTGGAGTTTGCTGAAATTCATGTCCATTGAGTTGATGATGTTATCTAACCATCTCTCCTCTGCCGCCACCTTCTCCTTTTGCCTATCTTTCCAATCATCAGGGTCTTTTCCAATGAGTCAGCTCTTTGCATCAGGTGGCCAAAGTATTTTAGCTTCAACTTCAGCAACAGTCCTTGCAGTGAATATTCAGGGTTGATTTCCTTTAGGATTGACTGGTTTGATCTCCTTGCTGTCCAAGGGACTCTCAAGAGTCTTCTCTAATACCACAGTTCAAAAGCATCAATTCTTCGGGGCTCAGCCTTCTTTATTGTCCAACTCTCACATCCGTACACATCTAATGGAAAAGTCATAGCTTTGACTACATGGACCTTTGTTGGCAAAGTGATGTCTTTGCTTTTTAATATGCTTTTTAATTTGATTTTTAATATGCTTTTTAATATGTTTAGGTTAGTCATAGCTTTCCTTCTAGGAGCAAATGTCTTTTAATGTCATGGCTGCAGTTAGTGTTCACAGTGATTTTGGAGCCCAAGAAAATAAAATCTGTCACTGTTTCCATTTTTTCCCCTTCTATTTGCCATGAAGTGATAGGACTAGATGCCATGATCTTAGTTTTTTGGATGTTGAGTTTAAAAGGCAGCTTTTTCACTCTCCTCTCTCATCCTCATCAAGAGGCTCTTTAGTTCCTCTTCACTTTCTGCCATTAGAGTGGCATCATCTGAATATATGAGGTTGTTGGTATTTCTCCTGGCAACCCTGATTCCAGCTTGTGATCCACCCCACCCTGCATTTCACATGATGTACTCTGCATATAAGTTAAACAAGCAGGGTGACAGTATACAGCCTTGTCATACTCCTTTCCCAATTTTGAACCAGTTCATTGTTCCATGTCCAGTTGTTCCTGTTGTTTCTTGACCCGCATATAGGTTTCTCAGGAGACAGGAAAGGTGGTCTGATATTCCCATCTCTTTCATAATTTTTCAGTTTGTTGTGATCCACATGGTCAAAGACTTGAGCATAGTCAATGACACAGAAATAGATATTTTTTCTGGAATTCCTTTGCTTTCTCTATGATCCAATGAATGTTGGCAGTTTAATCTCCAGTTCCTTTGCTTTTTCCCAACCTGAACCTTCTACATCTGGAGGTTTTATATTTAGGTCTAGGAGCCATTTTGTATTAACTTTTACATAAGGTATAAAGCATAGCTCAAGGTTCCTTTTATTGGATCTTCATTTGTTCCAGCCTCATTTGTTGAAATATTATTCTTACTCCATGATATTGATTTGTATAGCTGTCAAAAATTGTTAACCACATTTGTTTGGGTTTAATTCTGTGCTTTATTTTCTGTTTCTTTGATCTCTTTATCTGTTTTTCACTAATACCAACTATCTTTGTTTCTGTAGCTTTATATTAAGTCTTAAGATGAGGTACTTTGAATCCTCCAACTTTGCCATTCTTTTTCATATTTGTTTTTGAATAAGCTTGCTCATGTCTTTAAGAAATTCAGCTATGAATTTTATTGGAATTATGTTAAATCTATAGATAGTTTGGGGAGAACTGACATCCTAATTGTGTTGAATCTTCCAAACCATGACCATGGTATATCTCTCCATTATTTAGGTCTTCTTTGATTTCTTGCATTAGTGTTTTATAACTTACAGCCTGTAGAGTCCACATATGTTTTGTAAGACTTATGTATAAGTATTTCAATTTTTTAGCTATTGGAAATATTTTAAAAATGATGTCTACTCACTCATTATTGTATATAGAAATATAATTCATTTTTATGTGTTAACCTTATATCCTATGACCTGGCTGAAGTCACTTACTCATGCTTTGTATAGCCTTTGGAATTATCTACATAGACAAGGATGTTGTTTGCAAATATGGATTATTTACTCTTGAACCCGTAGCTTAGATGTATTTATTAATATGACAAATAAGATGGTCAGTTAGATGCTCTTAAACTGGTTTGAAGATTTACAAGTTTTCTTTCTAGGAACAAAATTTTGCCAGCAAGTTTTTTTCAGCTTTCAACCCAAAATTACTGGTTCAGAGTGTTTTATTTGGTCAATGTACTGAACAGATTTTAGAGAATTTATCTGCCATTATTTTTTGTGTTCTGCTCAACAGAGATATTAATAGAGATTCTTTGATTTTTTTTTTATTGGCCCAGAATTTTTTTCTATTCCCTTTGGCCCAAACTCACTTATTATTGAGATGAATCTCTGGCTTTAACATAGAGAAGGACAAACCAAAATGATGTAATATGGTATTCTGATACCTTGAATTTTGGGTGCTGAAGCTATTGTTTTGACAACACAAATTTTAGGAAATTATTATTTTGTTTGACTTTGGTTAAAAACACCAACTCTCAAACTTTTTCAGAGTTATGGAAAAACTTAAATCAGGGGACAGAGAGAAGCTCATTATTCTGATAGGTCAAAAGTTAAATGAATCTCTCAGATTGATGCTGTGGAGACATGCACACCATACAGGATAATCAACACTCATTCCCCCATGGAGACCTTAGAAATTAGATTAAAAAAGAGTGTGGGTCTTGAATCCATGGCCCTCTCTCTTCCTGTCAGAGACCCAGTTATGAGGAAGGAGTGTTTATTGAGAGCTCCAACCGGAATGCAAATGGAGATAAATCAACATGTTCATGCTGTAAACCTGGGAGGTTTTCTTCTTTTGATATTTAGGCTGAGTTTTTAAGATATAATTACAGTAAAAGGTTCCTAAACATTTTAGTATTTCATTAAATGATCACCTTATAAAATTGGTAGTATTATTTTCCCCACATATAATAAGAGGAGGATAGAGAGTTGATCATTGGATATAGCAACTTGGAGGCCATTGGTCTCCTTGATGGGAGCAGTTTTGAGTGAAGGGTATAATAGGTGAGGATCAAGGAAGGGAAAGAGAGAGATTTGAAGACTTCTATCTATATTACTGGGGCTTCCCTGGTAGCTCAGCTAGTAAAGAATCCACCTGCAGTGCAGGAGACCCCGGTTTGATTCCTGGGTCAGGAAGATCCCATGGAGAAGGGATAGGCTACCCACTCCAGTATTCTTGGGCTTCCCTGGTGGCTCAGATAGTAAAGTATCTGCCTGCAGTGTGGGAGACCTGGGTTTGATCCCTGGGTTGGGAAGATCCCCTGGAGGAAGGCATGGCAACCCACACCAGCATTCTTGCCTGGAGAATCCCCAGGGACAGAGGAGCCAGGAGGGCTACAGTTCATGTGATGGCAAAGAGTTGGCTGTGACTGAGCGACTAAGCACATCCACACACACACCCACCCACACACACACACCCACACACACCTATATTATCATAGACAGCCCTTTTGAGGAGTTTTGTTACACAGGAGGGCACAGAAAGTAGCTGGTGTGAGAAGTAGCTGGAGTGAGAAGTGGGGTAAAAACAGAAGCTTCCTCTTTCCTCTCACTGTTCTTCCCTTCCTGTCTGCTTGAAATCCTCCTTTCCTCCCTTCTTTCCCTCCTTCTCTTTATGGGAGAAACCACAATATTTTGTAGGTTGATGGGAATTTTCCAGTAGATAATTATGTTGATCATTACATATGATACCAGTATGCTGCTGCTGCTAAGTCGCTTCAGTCGTGTCCGACTCTGTGCAACCTCATAGACAGCAGCCCACCAAGCTTCCCCGTCCCTGGGATTCTCCAGGCAAGAACACTGGAGTGGGTTGCCATTTCCTTCTCCAATGCATGAAAGTGAAAAGTGAAAGTGAAGTAGCTCAGTCATGTCAGACTCTTAGCGACCCCATGGACTGCAGTCCACCAGGCTCCTCCATCCATGGGATTTTCCAGGCAAGAGTACTGGAGTGGGTTGCCGTTGCCTTCTCCGTGATATCAGTATATCATTATATGAATCCTATAATTCAACAGCATATATGACAGAAGATTGGGTGTAGCATATAAATAGAGGAATGAACTTGAATCACATACGTCTTATCTGTAGTGGGAGGGAATGTCAGATATGTGGGTGAGGATACTAGTAGATGGATGCATTGGTGTTGGGCTCTGTAGACATTTTCTTTGTATTGTTTCAAATTTTTTTTTCTAGTGAGATAGGAAGAAAAATTACCAACTGAGAGTAAGAATTGGGGAGAAGGTGCTGGAAGCTTGAGGGGAGGAGGTCTGAAATAGACTTTAGGTCAATTAAAGAGTGAATAGATTAGGGAGACAGGATATTATTGCTAAAGAACAGTAAAAGCCCATTTGAGAGTCATGTTTAGAAATTGAAAATGAGACCAGCTAGGGATGTGAAAATGAGACCAGCTAGGGCTGCGCAGGCACAGGAGGGCCTAGAGGAGCTATCCCACATTGAAACTCAAGAAGAGTGGCGGTGAGGAGATACCCCTCGTCCAAGGTAAGGAGCAGCGGCTGTGCTTTGCTGGAGCAGCCGTGAAGAGATACCTCACGCCCAAGGTAAGAGAAATGCAAGTAAGATGATAGGTGTTGCAAGAGGGCATCAGAGGGCAAACACACTGAAACCATACTCACAGAAAAGTAGTCAATCTAATCACACTAGGACCACAGCCTTGTCTAACTCAATGAAACTAAGCCATGCCCGTGGGGCAACCCAAGATGGGCGGGTCATGGTGGAGATATCTGACAGAATGTGGTCCACTGGAGAAGGGAATGGCAAACCACTTCAGTATTCTTGCCTTGAGAACCCCATGAACTATATGAAAAGGCAAAATGATAGGATACTGAAAGAGGAACTCCCCAGGTCAGTAGGTGCCCAATATGCTACTGGAGATCAGTGGAGAAATAACTCCAGAAAGAATGAAGGGATGGAGCCAAAGCAAAAACAATACCCAGCTGTCGATGTGACTGGTGATAGAAGCAAGGTCCGATGCTATAAAGAGCAATATTGCATAGGAACCTGGAATGTCAGGCCCATGAATCAAGGCAAATTGGAAGTGGTCACACAAGAGATGGCAAGAGTGAATGTCGACATTCTAGGAATCAGTGAACTAAAATGGACTGGAATGGGTGAATTTAACTCAGATGACCATTATATCTACTACTGCGGGCAGGAATCCCTCAGAAGAAATGGAGTAGCCATCATGGTCAACAAAAGAGTCCGAATGCAGTACTTGGATGCAATCTCAAAAACGACAGAATGATCTCTGTTCAAAGGCAAACCATTCAATATCACAGTAATCCAAGTTTATGCCCCAACCAGTAACGCTGAAGAAGCTGAAGTTGAATGGTTCTATGAAGACCTACAAGACCTTTTAGAGCGAACACCCAAAAAAGATGTCCTTTTCATTATAGGGGATTGGAATACAAAAGTAGGAAGTCAAGAAACACCTGGAGTAACAGGCAAATTTGGCCTTGGAATACGGAATGAAGCAGGGCAAAGACTATAATAGAGTTTTGCCAAGAAAATGCACTGGTCATAGCAAACACCCTCTTCCAACAACACAAGAGAAGATTCTACACATGGACATCACCAGATGGTCAACACTGAAATCAGATTGATTATATTCTTTGCAGCCAAAGATGGAGAAGCTCTATACAGTCAACAAAAACAAGACCAGGAGCTGACTGTGGCTCAGACCATGAACTCCTTATTGCCAAATTCAGACTGAAATTGAAGAAAGTAGGGAAAACCACTAGACCATTCAGGTATGACCTAAATCAAATCCCTTATGATTATACAGTAGAAGTGAGAAATAGATTTAAGGGCCTAGATCTGATAGACTGCCTGATGAACTATGGAATGATGTTCGTGACATTGTACAGGAGACAGGGATCAAGATCATCCCCGTGGAAAAGAAATGCAAAAAAGCAAAATGGCTGTCTGGGGAGGCCTTACAAATAGCTATGAAAAGAAGAGAAGCGAAAAGGAGAAAAGGAAAGATATAAGCATCTGAATGCAGAGTTCCAAAGAATAGCAAGAAGAGATAAGAAAGCCTTCCCCAGTGATCAATGCAAAGAAATAGAGGAAAACAACAGAATGGGAAAGACTAGAGATCTCTTCAAGAAAATTAGAGATACCAAGGGAAAATTTCTTGCAAAGATGGGCTCAATAAAGTACAGAAACGGTATGGAACTAACAGAAGCAGAAGATATTAAGAAGAGGTGGCAAGAATACACAGAAGAACTGTACAAAAAAGATCTTCACGACCCAGATAATCATGATGGTGTGATCACTGACCTAGAGCCAGACATCCTGGAATGTGAAGTCAAGTGGGCCTTAGAAAGCATCACTACGAACAAAGCTAGTGGAGGTGATGGAATTCCAGTTGAGATATTCGAATCCTGAAAGATGATGCTGTGAAAGTGCTGCACTCAATATGCCAGCAAATTTGGAAAACTCAGCAGTGGCCACAGGACTGGAAAAGGTCAGTTTTCATTCCAACCCCAAAGAAAGGCAATGCAAAAGAATGCTCAAACTACCACACAATTGCACTCATCTCACACGCTAGTAAAGTAATGCTCAAAATTCTCCAAGCCAGGCTTCAGCAATATGTGAACCGTGAACTTCTTGTTGTTCAGGCTGGTTTTAGAAAAGGCAGAGGAACCAGAGACCAAATTGCCAACATCTGCTGGATCATCGAAAAAGCAAGAGAGTTCCAGAAAAACATCTATTTCTGCTTTATTGACTATGCCAAAGCCTTTGACTGTGTGGATCACAATAAACTCTGGAAAATTCTGAAAGAGATGGGAATACGAGACCACCTGACCTGCCTCTTGAGAAACCTGTATGCAGGTCAGAAAGCAACAGTTAGAACTGGACATGGAACAACAGACTGGTTCCAAATCGGAAAAGGAGTACATCAAGGCTGTATATTGTCACCCTGCTTATTTAACTTCTATGCAGAGTACATCATGAGAAGTGCTGGGCTGGAAGAAGCACAAGCTGGAATCAAGATTGCCAGGAGAAATATCCATAACCTCAGATATGCAGATGACACCACCCTTATGGCAGAAAGTGAAGAGGAACTCAAAAGCCTCTTGATGAAGGTGAAAGAGGAGAGTGAAAAAGTTGGCTTAAAACTCAACATTCAGAAAACTAAGATCATGGCATCTGGTCCCATCACTTCATGGGAAATAGATGGGGAAACAGTGGAAACAGTGTCAGACTTTATTTTCTTGGGCTCCAAATCACTGCAGATGGTGACTGTAGCCATGAAATTAAAAGACGCTTACTGCTTGGAAGGAAAGTTATGACCAACCTAGATAGCACATTGAAAAGCAGAGACATTACATTGCCAACAAAGGTCTGTCTAGTCAAGGCTATGGTTTTTCCAGTGGTCATGTATGGATGTGAGAGTTGGACTGTGAAGAAAGCTGAGCGCCGAAGAATTGATGCTTTTGAAGTGTGGTGTTGGAGAAGACTCTTGAGAGTCCCTTGGACTGCAAGGAGATCCAACCAGTCCATTCTGAAGATCAGCCCTGGGATTTCTTTGGAAGGAATGATGCTAAAGCTGAAACTCCAGTTCTTTGACCACCTCATGCGAAGAGTTGACTCATTGGAGAAGACTCTGATGCTGGGAGGGATTAGGGGCAGGAGAAGAAGGGGACAACAGAGGATGAGATGGCTGGATGGCATCTCTGACTCGATGGACGTGAGTCTGAGTGAACTCCGGGTGTTGGTGATGGACAGGGAGGCCTGGCGTGCTGCGATTCATAGGGTTGCAAAGAGTCAGACACGACTTAGCTACTGAACTGAACTGAGGGACTTCCCTGTTGGCTCAGTGGTAAAAGAATCCGCCTGCCAGTTCAATCCTTGGTCTGAGAAGATCCCACATTCCACAGAGCAAGTTAGCCCATGTGCCACAACTATTGAAACTATGCTCCAGAGCCTGGAAACTACAGCTAATGAGTCCATGTGCTGCAAATACTGAAGCCTGCATGTTCTAGAGCCCGTGCTCCACAAGAGAAGCTATTTCAATGAGAAGCCCGTGTACCATAACTAGAGAGTAGCCCTGGCTTGCCGTGCTAGAGGGAAAAAACCCCACACAGCAATGAAGACCCAGCACAGCCAGAAAAAAATAAATAAAATTATTTTAAGATGAGACCAGCTAGTATGGTTGACTCTCTGTAACCACATTCACCTCCCTGGCTGCCAGCATGAGTAGGTGGACAATTAGATTTTACCAGGATTGTATTTTTTGCCAAAAACTACAAGAGGTTAGGGGAGATTATGATAGTCCATGAATTGTGGCTAGCATGAAGGGAGGCAGGACTTCCATTTTAAACATGAAGTTGATGATTTCTTACAAAATGAAACGTACTTTTACCATGATGCAACAATCACGATCCTTGGTATTTGCCCAAAGGAGTCAAAAGCTATGTCTACACAGAAACTTGCATATGAGTATTTATTTATAAATGTCCAAACTTAGAAGCAACCAAGATGTCATTCAGTAGGTGAATGGATGAGTAAACTTTTGTACATCCAGACAGTGGAATAATATTCAATCCCTGAAAGAAATGGGCTATCAAGCCATGAAAAGACATGGGGGAGCCGTAAATGCATGTAACTAAGTGAAAGAAGCCAATCTGAAAAGGCCACAAAATGCTGTGTGATTCCAACTATGTGACATTCTGGAAAAGGTAAAACTGTGGAGATAGTGAAAGTCGCTCAGTCGTGTCTGACTCTTTGCAACCCCATGGACTATACAGTCCATGGAATTCCCCAGGCCAGAATACTGGAGCGGGTAGCCCCCCTTCTCCAGGAGATCTTTCCAACCCAGGGATTGAACCCAGGTCTCCCGCATTGCAGGCAGATTCTTTACCAGTTGAGCCACAAAAAAAAAAAAAAAAAATCATAGTTACCAGGGGTTGGGGAGTGGGAAGGATGAATAGTAGAGCAGGGGATTTTTAGGGCCGTGAAACTACTCTGCATGATACCACAATGGTGGATCTCTGTCATTATACATTCGTCCAAATTCACAAAATGTATGAAGATGGGAGTGAGCCTTGATTTGAAGTATGGACTTGGCTGATAATGATGTGTCAGTGGAGGTTCATCAGTTGTAACAAGTGCTCCATTCTGATGGGGGAGGCTGTGCATGTGTGGGGGCAGGCGGGTATATGGTAACACTCTGTACCTCCTGTTCAGTATTGCTGTGAACCTAAAACTGCTCTAAAAATAAAGCCTGTTTAAAAACAAAAACAGTGTTTAGGTTAGTGAGTTGGAAGTCTTGGGGGTAGGCAGAAGATCGACAGAGCTGGGACATTTGAGGGAGATATAAAAATTTGAGCTAGTAGTCAGAGATTGTGATGTGTGATGCTTAGATTATGGAGAGTTTGCATTTATTGATCATGAGACTTGTAGGCTCAGTAGGCTAATGATGACTAAGGTAAGACCACTGGAGGAGACAGCTCATAAAACTCAGTCAAGGTGTTAAAGTGATGGTCTGCATGTAAAGTGTCAAGAATTTAAGCAGCAGGAACTAACACCATGGAGAGATGGCAGGGAGTGCCCCATTGTTGCAGAGTCAAATGGTGTGGAATAATGGGTGATGTAATGTGATGCAAGGTGGCTCAGAGCTCGGTGTTCTTAGGGAGGAGAGAAGGAGAAGGTCTGGGAGTGGTAAGGAACAGTAAGAGAGAGATGCACACCCTCCCTCAATTCTCTCAGCCCAGTGGTGTGAGGACTGTGGGAGCAGAGCCAGCCCCACTTGAGAGGACAGCAGGGGAAGTGTGTCTTAAGGGGGCCAGGCTTAAGAAAGAGCAAGAAGGTGAGGCGTCTCTAAGAGGAGGGGGCAGCGACACAGGGGATTTTGCTGAGGACAGACTATGACTTTGGCAGGGTGAAGTGTTCTTGCCTGGAGAATCCCAGGGACGGGGGAGCCTGGTGGGCTGCCTGTCTATGGGGTCGCACAGAATTGGACACGACTGAAGTGACTTAGCAGCAGCAGCAGCAGCAGCAGCAGTGGGAGGGTATCTGGAGATGAAGAAGCCGGGTGCAAGGACAGAATGGGGCTTGCGAGCCTTGTGGAGAATCAAGTTCAGGTTCTGAGGGGTGACCTGGGAGGCAGTGATGACATAAGGGGAATTAAAACACCTACTGAAATTACATTGTGAGGATTTAGTGAGGTAAGGCAGGTGGAGCATGAGGCACGGTGCTGGGCACGTAGGTCTGGATCGGTACCTTTTTTGCTAAGAAAGGGCTTCAGAGCCTCATCCTGGCCTCCAGCACAGCCTTCTGCACATTCTGCACTCAGCTGATGGATGAGAAAACGGAATGTTAAGATTTAACACACACGGCTGAGTCTTTATTAATTATAACTGTAGTCCCTGAAATAATTAATGGATGTGAAATGCAGGGCAAGAGCCTGAGCCTAGTGCTCATTATTGCAGATGAAAATTGAAAAGTTTCAATCCATGTTTTAGCTTCCACGCATACCACTTAATCGTTTCATTAACCGTCACCATGTAAATAAGCTCGTGCTCTGGCAGGTCATATTAATAAAAGGCAAATATCCTCCAGCATTTAATTTCCATTTAGGAACTCAGGTCCAAGCAAGGTGGTACATGAGTCTGTCAAGTCCAGTATGTGAGCCAGAGAGCCAGCATTTGTTGCCTTGGCTTTCCCAGGGGATGTAGACAGCCCCGAGTTCCTCAGAATTCAGGGTTCAGGGTTGGGTGGGTCAGGCTGGCTGCCTGCTCCAGTGAGCCTCTTAAGGTGTGACTCTCAGACTGTGCCACTGGTCACCCGCTGCCGACTTGATTTTATCATCTGCTCTCCGCAGGAGGCCTTCTTTTATTCATCCCAGACTTACTCCCTGCATTTCCTAATGGGTTATCTGTGTCCTAGGTGTTTAAGAATTTGGGAAAGATGACTGTTTATGAACCACTGGTGATCTTAGAATTTCTTAGGACAGGCCTGATGAGCCTTTTTGCATGAGAGAGGTGACTGGGTAGTTAGTACTTCATTGGCTCTAGAATCGGAGTATCTGAGGTCAGATCCCAGCTCTGCTGCATGCAGTCAATGGGATGTTGAGTGTTTAACTTAATCTTTCTCTGTGTTCTAGCTTAATCTGTATAGCGGGAATGATACGGTTTTTTGTTGTTGTTGTTTGTTTGTTTTTACCTTATGGGTAAGGAGAAAACCAAATAAGGTAATTCATGTAAGTTGCTTAATACGATATGTGACAAGTATAAATGGCAACCCACTCCAGTTTTCCTGCCTGGAAAATCCCAAGACAAAGGACCCTGGTGGACCACAGTGCAGGGGGTCACAGAGTTGGACAGGACTGAGCAACTGAACACATAAGATAATCCATCTAAGTTGCTTAACACAGCGTGTGACGAGTATTAGCCACATTATGACACGCGTGGCTTGTGGCTTAGCAGAGAGTGTAAACATGGACAGTTTGCCTCTTTTGGGGTGTTGGTCTTCAAGCCCCTTTCTAACAAAGCAGAGGCGCCCATCAATGGCTTCACTCTTGCAGCTTCATCTTGTGTCAGGCCTCAGGTGGAAGGCGCAGGAGCAGGACAGAAGCTAGGCCGGGTTTGGACCAGAGTCCTCGATGATTCATGGAGGAGGTGTAGGCCCTGGGTGCTGAACTGTATCTGCAGATGACTGCACCACCTTCCTTAGCCAGGCTGTGTTGACAATGCCTTTGTTGATACTTTGGTTTCCATTCTGATTTTGGATTTACTTAATTGGCAGGTACTGACATCATAAGGGGCTCCTTAAGCCATCACCATATGACATTGTGAAATCCCAGAAGGAAAGGATTGCTCTGCTTGTTGATTTTATAACAAGTCCCCTCTGATAATAAGGCAACCCTCTGATTCAGAGTCTGTCTTTCAAGGAAACACATGAGCAACTCGAGTTGTTGTTGTTATTCAGTCACTCAGTCATGTCTGACTCTTTGTGACCCCATGGACTGCAGCATTCTAGGTTTCCATGTCCTTCACTATCTCCCAGAGTTTGCTCAAACTCACATCCACTGAGTCAGTGGTGCCATCCAGCAATTCTATTCTCTGTCGTCCCCTTCTCCTGCTGCACTCAGTCTTTTTCCCAGCAACAGGGTCTTTTCCAGGGAGTCAGCTCTTCACATCAGGTGGCCAAAGTATTGGAGCCTCAGCTTCAGCATCAGTCCTTCCAATGAATATTCAGGGTTGATGTCCTTTAGGATTGACTGGTTTGATCTCCTTGCTGTCCAAGGGACTCTCAAGAATCTTCCCCAACACCACTATTTGAAAGCATCAATTCTTTGGGGCTCAGCCTTCTTTATGGTCCAACTCTCACCTCCATACAGCAACTCGAGTATTTTATTCTAATTCAGCAGGTATATTTGAGCACTCACTATGTGCCAGGCATTAGGGATGGAAACTGAAATAAAATACAGTCTGAAGAACTCAGGGTCTTGCTAGACAGCATGACAAGTGACCAGGTAAGGACCTGGTCTTGGGTCTTGGGATATGCTGCCCAGCTGCAGATGTGGGGAACTTCCAAGAGGAGGTGGGATATGAGCCCTGAGGATGAGTAGAAGCTAGGAGGGATAAGGACATTCCAGAAAGGAGATGGCAAGGTAAAGGCCCAGAAGGCAGAGAGCATTCACCAGCAGGAGGATTGTGGTGGCTGTCAGCTACTTCAACCACAGATGGGCACGTGCGTAAGTTATGCACATTTCCAATGTTTTATGTAACTTATTATTGAATAGACACGAATGCACTCATGTATCCAGAGAGGAGTTCATGTACACTCTCTGTGCATCCTTGTTCAGATTGAAGGTGCTGCTTGGTTTTCTCTCGCTGAGCTCCCAGAAGAGCTTTTCCTAGGCTTCCTGTTTTGTTTTTTTTTCCTGCTTTGACCACAGGGAACAGACACAGGAGGGCAGATGTGCCTGTGTGAGCCTTGCCCCATCTCCACACCTCACAGCTCCAAGCCTCCCTGGAGGCCCCAGGCCCCTCTTCCCTGTCTCTGTCTCCTTCTCCTTTCCCTTTCTCTTGCTCTCACACATTACTCTGTCAACCACAGATCAGGGCTGCACAGTGGAATGATTGCTCAAAGCTGTGACTAAGGTGATCAGTCAGGAGGTGTGAGTTGAAAGAGTAAGAGGGGCCCTCAGGAGGCCCTGTGTTTCATTCACATAGAAGCAGCCCCTCCTTTCCCCTGCCTCCCTGCCCAGCCCCCGCATGAGGTCTGCCTATGTATGATTGTTTGGTCTTTGTGTCCACTGGAACGGGACAGTGTTAAAGAAGGCAACTGTTACAGTTTCTACCACTATGATTTATTATTTACTGAATGCTTACTATGTGCCAGGCCCTGAGCTGAATGCTTTACATATTTAGCTCATTGAATGCTCATGACAAGCCAAGGAAGTAGGTACAGTTATCATTCCTCTTTACAGAAAGGGGAACCAAGGCCCAGAGACTTCACTGGCAGCTGTGATTTGAATCTGAGTATGAAGAAAGGAGTGAAAGTGTTAGTCGCTCAGTCACGTGTGACTCTCTGTGACCATGGACTGTAGCCCACTAGGCTCCTCTATCCATGGAATTCTCCAGGTAAGAATACTGGAGTGGGGGTATGGCTGACTCCAAATTCCATAATACTAACACTGAGAAGTACTCGTCTCACAAAAATACCAACTGCCCTGGCATGTGCTCTGAAACCATGAGCACCACCCTGAAGGGGCAGGTTCAGGGTCTTTCCTGGTGAAGATGGAGAGAGAGAGGAGGATGTGTTGGTAAGAGGCAAAGGGCAGTACCCTGTGCGTCCCAGGGCCAGGCTGGGAGTAAGACAGCTGAGCTCAGGCAGCTGAGGGTACCCCATGCTCTAAGTTACCAGCAGATGCGTTGGCATCAGAATGTTCAGGGAAGTCATCGTCAGTGAGGAAGGAAGTGTGCTCATCTCAAGGAGCCGGGGAAGGAGGGAGGAAACACCAGCTGAGCAAGGAACTCCTCCTGCACAGTGTTCACCTCATAATAACTGTCTTTCCAGTTGCTTGAACCAAAAGCTTCATTCATCCTTCCCTTTTTCTTGATATCCATCAATAAATTCTCTAAGCTCTATCTTTCAAAGATATCTAGAATTCTGTGTTTCTCTTCCACCTTGACCATTTATCTTTCTGGTCCAAGGCCACCTTCATCTCTCCCCTGGGTAATTAGACCCACCTCTCACTTGGTTCTCAGGCTTCTTCTCTTGCCCCTTACAATTCATCACATCCCAACAGCCAGCGTGATCCTCTTCAAGTGCACATCAGATCTGCCAACTCCACTTCCTGAAACCTTCCAATGACACCCCATCTCACCAGAAAAAAGTCTGTTAGGGCTCTGACCACCTGTTGCCTGCAGTTCCTCTGGCCTAACCTCTTCCTGTTCTCCTCACCCACTCTGCCCCAGTGACTGGCCTCCATCCTCAAAACACCAGATGCTCTCCTTCTTCTGCTTTGCACTCTTCTCTCTCTTTGTACTGGTGACCCTCTATCTGGAGACCTCCTCTCTCATGTATCTACATAGCTAGCTCCCTCGTTCACTCTCACATCCATTCATGATTACTGGAAAAACCATAGTTTTGACTAGTTGGACCTTTGTTGGCAAAGTAATGTCTCTGCTTTTTAACATGCTGTCTAGGTAGGTCATAGCTTTTCTTCTAAAGAGCAAGTGTCATTTACTTTCACGGCTTCAGTCCCCATATGCAGTGATTTTGGAGCCCCAAAATAAAGTCAGCCACTGTTTCCACTGTTTCCCCATCTTTTTGCCATGAAGTGATGGGACCGGATGCCATTATCTTAAGTTTTCTGAATGTTGAATTTTAAGCCAGCTTTTTCACTCTCCTCTTTCACTTTCATCAAGAGGCTCTTTAGTTCTTCTTCGCTTTCTGCCATAAGGGTGGTGTCATCTGCATATCTGAGGTTATTGATATTTCTCCCGGCAATCTTGATTCCAGCTTGTGCCTCATCCAGCCCAGCATTTCTCATGATGCACTCTGCATATAAGTTAAATAAGCAGGGTGACAAAATACAGCCTTAGTGTACTCCTTTTCCTATTTGGAACCAGTCTGTTGTTCCATGTCCAGCTCCTGGACCTGCATACAGATTTCTCAGGAGGCATATCAGGTGGTCTCGTATTCCCATCTCTTTAAGAATTTTCCAGAGTTTGTTATGGTTCACACAGTCAAAGGCTTTGGCATAGTCAATAAAGCAAAAGTAGATATTTTTCTGGAACTATCTTGCCTTTTCGATGATCCAACAGATGTTTGCAATTTGATCTCTGGTTCCTCTGCCCTTTCTAAATCCAGCTTGAACATCTGGAAGTTCATGGTTCACGTACTATTGAAGCCTGGCTTGGAGAATTTTGAGCATTACTTTACTAGCATATGAGATGAATGCAACTGTGCAGTAGTTTGAGCATTCTAAGCATTGCTTTTCTTTGGTATTGGAATGAAAACTAACCTTTTCCAGTCCTGTGGCCACTGCTGAGTTTTCCAAATGTGCTGGCATATTGAGTGCAGCACTTTCACAGCATCATCTTTTAGGATTTGAAATAGTTCAACTGGAATTTCATCATCTCCACTAGCTTTGTTTTTAGTGATGCTTCCTAAGGCCCACTTGACTTTACATTTCAGGATGTCTGGCTGTAGGTTGGTGATCACACCATCGTAATTATCTGGGTCATAAAGATCTTTTTTGTATAGTTCTTCTGTGTATTCTTGCTGTCTCTTCTTAATATCTTATTCTGTTAGGTTGATACTGTTTCTGTCCTTTATTGTGCCCACCTTTGCATGAAATGTTCCCTTGGTATCTCTAATTTTCTTGAAGAGATCTCTAGACTTTCCCATTCTATTGTTTTCCTGTATTTCTTTGCATTGATCGCTGAGGAAGGCTTTCTTACCTCTCCTTGCTATTCTTTGGAACTCTGCATTCAGATAGGTATATCTTTCCTTTTCTCTTTTGCCTTTCACTTCTCTTCTTTTCACAGCTATTTGTAAGGCCTCCTCAGACAACCATTTTGCCTTTTTGTCTTTCTTTTTCTTGGGGGTGGTCTTGTTCCCTGCCTACTGTACAATGTCACGAACCTCCATCCATAGTTCTTCAGGCACTCTATCAGATCTAACCCCTTGAATCTATTTGTCACTTTCACTGTATAATCATAAGGGATTTGATTTAGGTCATACCTGAATGGTCTAGTGTTTTTCCCTACTTTATTCAATTTAAGTCTGAATTTGGCAATAAGGAGTTCATGATCTGAGCCACAGTCAACTCCCAGCCTTGTTTTTGCTGATTGTATAGAGCTTCTCCATCTTTGGCTGCAAAGAATATAATCAATCTGATTTCAGTGTTGACCATCTGGTGATGTCCATGTGTAGAATCTTCTTTTGTGTTGTTGGAAGAGGGTGTTTGTCATGACCAGGGTGTTCTCTTGGCAAAAGTCTATTAGCCTTTGCCCTGCTTCATTCTCTACTCTAAGGCCAAATTTTCCTGTTACTCCAGGTATTTCTTGACTTCCTACTTTTGCATTCCAGTCCCCTATAATGAAAATGACATCTTTTTCTGGTGTTAGTTCTAGAAGGTCTTGTAGGTCATCATGCTGCTAAGTCGCTTCAGTCGTGTCCGACTCTGTGCAACCCCAGAGACAGCAGCCCACCAGGCTCCCCCATCCCTGGGATTCTCCAGGCAAGAACACTGGAGTGGGTTGCCATTTCCTTCTCCAATGCATGAAAGTGAAAAGTGAAAGTGAAGTCGCTCAGTCATATCCAACTCTTAGCGATCCCATGGACTGCAGCCCACCAGGCTCCTCCATCCATAGGATTTTCCAGGCAAGAGTACTGGAGTGGGGTGCCATTGCCTTCTCCGGTAGGTCATCATAGTATCATTCAATTTCAGCTTCTTCAGCCTTACTGGTTGGGGCATAGACTTGGATTACCATGATATTGAATGGTTTGCCTTGGAAACAAACAGAGATCATTCTGTCATTTTTGAGATTGCATCCAAGTACTGCATTTCGGACTCTTTTTGTTGACCATGATGGCTACTCCATTTCTTCTAAGGGATTCTTGCACACAGTAATAGATATAATGGTCATCTGAGTTAAATTCACCCATTCTAGTCCATTTTAGTTTGCTGATTCCTAAAATGTCAACATTCACTCTTGCCATCTCGTTTGACCAATTCCAATTTGCTTTGATTCATGGACCTAACATTCCGTGTTCCTATGCAATATTGCTATTTATAGCATTGGACTTTACTTCCATCACCAGTCACATCCACAACTAGGTGTTGTTTGTAAGCAAGACAATTTTTGAGTGAGTAATGATGTTTCAACCTGCCTGTTTTCCTTTGGGTGAATCAGCTAAACCCTTAAATCTCAGTGATGGAGACAGGTATGTATCCACCCTTGGTGCTATCCTGACCAGGACTGCAGTCTTCTCTACTTTGTATCTAATAACTTTGTTTATTTTAAGATCACATTAAAAGAAGATCTGAAATGAGATTCAGAGTAAATATGACCTTAAATATGCATCTTATTTGTGCTTACTGTATATTGTGAAAGCATTTCAGAGAAATACTAATATAGAATTGGCATCACCAGATAACATACCCTTCCAGAGGATTATGTCATGACTCCCCTGATTATGGATTCAGAATAGTAAATGTTCAGGAAACTTTTTTTCAAAGAGTAATTATAGTATAGCATATGTATAGAGTTGAGTTTTTAAAAATTGCTTGTGATTGCTGAAAAATGCTATTGATTAAGAGGGGCTAATGACTAGATGGCACAGTAGCAATTAAAAACTGTAGAGCCCTGCTAATTATAAAGGGGAAACCCCCAAACCAAATTAGGCAAATCAGTACCTATGATTTCTGTGGTCAGAGGAGCAGACACCGTTCTCTTCACCTCGGCACCTTTGTCCATTGTGTTTCCAAGCCTAGACTTATGCCCCTCTCTTCTTCCTCTAAGAACTTCCACCCTTCTCAAGACCAGCTCACAGCTAACTCCAGGATGGCTCTCCTGATAGCCCTGAGGAACTCCACTGTTTCAGGCTTGGGCACCCACTGCGTTTTATTCTCAGGGTCCAATAGCCCCGTTAAAGTGCTCTCTGTAGTCCTGACATTTTCATACTTGACTAATCAACTTCATTCATTTGTATATCTCAGTCCAGGGCATGCTACATTGTAGGACATAATAAATATTGCATAAAATGACCATACATCTACTCTGATTCGAGAATTGTATTTATGGGAAGCTGGGTACTGGTGTGTGGCTACCAGGGAACAGATCCAGGAGCAACAAGGTTGGGTATACTTGGCCCTAAGAGATGGTCTTGGAGCCAAGCCTGCCTGTTAAAGGCTCATTATCTTGTGTATAGAAAACTGCACTGAGTTTCTGAAAGTCCTGTAGGGCATGGGTAAAAGATTAGTAAGTGATTGCATTTAAATAAGTTCAAATATAATCAAGAAAATAAGATTCTAGTTTTTTTGCTGATTTATCCAAAGAATAACTAAATAAAACTGGAAAGGATTTAAAGTTGTTATTAACAAAAAAAAAAAAAGAGAGAGAGAGAGACTGGGGCTATAATATGATTTCATTTATCTCTACAACTTCCATTGTTACCTATGTGCTGATGACCATATGTTTTTACCTCCTACACCAACCTGTATTCTAAGAAGCTGATTTAAATCTTCAGCTGCCAAGTGGTCATCTATACTGGTAAGTCCCACAGACTCTTCAAACTCTGCATGCCCCAAACTGAACATATGGGTCTTCCAAACATTCAAACTTGATCTTCTGCTTTCTGCTTCAGGAAATAGAGTCCCTATTTATTCAGCCTTCTGAGCTAGAAGTCCTGGGTTCATCTTTGTCTTTGTCAGTTAGTTACCAAGATCTCTGGATTCTGATCTAAAGAATCTTTACTGTCTGACCCCTACTGCCCACACTCACACTCGCGAGATCTTAATTCAGTGAATTGTGAATTAGCTTCCTGATTGGACTGTTTACCAACAACAGTTCCTTCTGCCTGGTTGCCAAGTCCCTAACCCCTTGGTTTAAAAGCTGCAGGGTAAAATCCGTGCATCTTTTTCATCATATTTCAATATACCTCTTAAAGATTAGCCCCTTTCCTTTAAACTCCTCCAGCTACCACTGTCCAACAAGCACACTGGGCTCTTTGTGCCCCTGCACATGCTCATTTGTCTGCCTTACTCCATTCTTTCTAAATCTTCTTCATTTGCCAAACTCGGCCTTCAAGAACCACTTCAGAATATCATCTCTTCCAGGAATCCTTTTCTCATATCACCAGGCAGTTTGCTGCACTCTTCTTTGTGATCCCATCGTGTGCTGCCCCTTCTCTACTACATCGTGTTTATCTCTCAGCACTCCAGTCTCTCCCATTGCTTTGAGGGTAGAGTCCGGTTCTGTCCCACACTTGTAGACCTGGTACCTCGTACCATATCTGGCCCACGGTAGAAAGAAGACCACCATTTGCAGAAAATCATTTAACCACTCAGTCTGTTTCCTCATCTGTAAAATGGGAATACTAATCTCCTCTTAAATCTCAACTTAGATGTCCTTCATGAAAATGCTCTATAGGAATGAGAAGCAGAAGGAGCTGGAAAAGTGGAGACTCAACAAGGGAGTGTTAGTAAAAGTACCTGGCTTTATGCGTGAGGAAGATGGCTGCAGAGAAGTAAACTGACTCAGCCACGGTCACATGTCAGTTCCTGGTGGAACTCTGGGCCTCCTCACTCAGTGGCCCCATTGCCCCAGAGGACTGTCTTTTATGGCAGCGAATCACATGTGCCATAGGCCACCTCCGGGGCAGAGTGTGACCATGGGGCTCTAAGCTGTTTGGTTCCCTCAAGTTGTCTCTGAAATCTGACTACCATGAGCACATTCCTCACATAGTTGCTTTAGGTGAAGATCCAGCTCTGTGTTTAAAGTCTGGTTTCTACATTTGTAATCCTAGAGGAGATACTATTTGGGGAAATAAACTCTTGCTCCTAGTTTTTTGCAGTCGAATTAAAACATTTCCCCCACATTTCTTGGAGCTTATCTCCATGCTTATGTTAAAACATTGGGTTTAAGCACATAAAACATCAAGTTTCTGATGCGCTGTGGGAAGGTATTAGATGAATTCTTTTAAGTATAAACTTTAAGCAAAATGCATAGTCACCAGAGAGGAGATCTTGTCATCAGAAAGATTCCTGGGCTACTGTTTTCAAAGTATATGTAGGAGAGGCTGGAGAGCTATTACCAGGCAAAGCCCTGGTCTTCCACATGCATGAGGTGTGCTGTTCTTCCACAAAATGCAAACAAGAGTTCTGATTCCCCCAAGCAGCTGTATTATTGGTAAATAGGAAGTATATTTCCATGGTGTGTGTGTGTGAGAGAGATACAGAGAGAGAGAGACAGAAAGACAGACAGACAGAGAAGGGGAAAAGGAGAAAGAGAAACAGAAATAGCATTTCAGCATGTTTGTGTACCTTTGTGCTCAACCACTCAGTCGTGTTTGACTCTTTGTGACCCCATGGGCTGTAGCCCACGAGGCTCCTCTGTCCATGGGATTATCCAGGCAAGAATACTGGAGCAGGTTCCCATGCCCTCCTCCAGTAGATCTTCCTGACTCAGGGATTGAACCTCTGTCTCTTGTGTCTCCTGCATTGGCAGGCAGATTCTTTACCACTGCACCACCTGGGAACCTCAGTTCATCATGACCTCTCTTAATTTTCAAAGCACTTATTTATCCATCAGTAATTAGCAAGCCTGCCCTGGAGCCCAGAAAAAACAGGTCATTGTTATTAATTTCTGTTATGGGAGGTGGAAAGATCATTATAATATGAAATGTAATCATGCTACCAAGCATTTGGGGAGACTTCATCTGTTTGAGAATTGATAGTATTTAGAAAATTTTAGCCTCAATCATTCTTACATCACTGTAATTTTAAGACTAGGTATACAAGTTTAGTTTCTTTATTTTTTCCTGGCTCTTATACCATTCTGCATCTGCAGTGACCAGAGCTATATTCTAACTCCTCCAGGTTCCTAGGGCTGGCAGGAGTACAGATGGTACCATACTACTTAATCTGTCTTTTTGACAGCTGGTGGAAAAGTCCATGGCCTCCTGGTCCTAGGATAACGTACATTTTGAAAGGAAGCCTGTGCCAGGATATTAAAAGAGTGTTTATTATAGAGTGTTTATAATCCCTACACTGTATTTGAATGTATAACGCTTGTGGTACGTACTGATCACATAGTTTATAAATGAGAAAGAAAGAGAAAGAAACACAGTTCATCAATGCCACATGAGATTTCTGAATGATGGAAACTTTTTCCCATTTGCAATCAAATGTAGTTCTCTCTCTTTTCTACTCTACCTGGAATCCAAGAGCTGCAGGGATATTTGCCAGCTCCTACAGTTCATGGGCTTGAAAGGTAGCAGAAGCTGCCACCCTGAAATATGCCACTTTGTCACAAGAAATCTTCAAGCTAAAGGCAATTAAGAAGAAACAGAAGAAAAACTCTCTTGGCTCCTCCTCCATTTGGCTAAAAGCAGATCATAAATTTGTAAAGGGTGTCCCTCCTCTGCTCTTTACCAAGGGAAACAGAAGTTAATCATCAGAGACAGCACCAGCAAAATCTACACCACAGCCTTGTTCAAACCAGCTCTAAGCTACCATTTGGTTCCCCATATATTTACCTTCTACAATTTGGTTCCCTGGAAGCTCAAAGTTTTTTTTTTGTTGTCTTTTCATGTGTCTAAAAATTCATGCTTTTGTTAAGATGTTATATAAGTCCAAGTCCTAACCACCACTTTGAGTTACTCACCTCTTAAAAAAAAAAAAAGCAAATGTAGAAAGAGGCTTTCTCTGAATGTCCCTTATCTGCCTCAAGACAGATCCTCCAAAAGGAACTTGCTGGCCATAAATCCCTTCCCTTGGAGCTTCTTGAACCAGAAAGATGGGCTCTTATCACAGGAGAAGGGGTACCATATATATCCAGACAGGCTTTGTCACAAACTATCATGCCTCTCTTCTGTTCTTCTAAGTGCCCCTTCATGTTTCCTGAAAATCAGTTACTATCTCCTAAAAGGCCTCCACCCTCCATCCTTCGTACCTTTCCCCATTAAGATGGCATTTAATCCTGAATACTAAGCCACCTCAGAGACTTACTCATTTTTCCCCTGGGCATTCTCATATATACAAGAAGTATTACATGCTTCTATACTTCTGTTTGTTTTTCTTCTGTTAATCTTTTTTACAGGGGTCTCAGCTATGAACTCAGAAGGGTGGCGAGAAAATTCCTCCCCTACACAAGCCTGTCTGTCTCTCCCGTGGCAGGGCTCAGTCACTCTGCCCACCCTTAATTCCTGGTGTTCATTCTTACCATATAATGGTTCACAGGAATTCTGTGATGGGGCTTAGAGATTTAGTTTTCATGATTATGTGTAGTGACTGTCAAAATCATCAAAGTGGCATGAAGATTATTTTAAGTTAAAAACATCCAAACAAACAGCAGCGAAATTTCTTTTGCTGACCCAAGCAGAGCCTCCCCAAAATACAGTTGCTGTAAATCCCCTTAGTGGGGACTTGGGGGCACGGATTACAGCTAGAAAGGAGACTGACCCCCTGGATAAGAACAAACATCACTGACTCTCAAGCCTCCATTTGTTTCCCTAAAACCCATGTGTTTCCTCTTTTTCCTTAAAATTCCTTTCTTCCTTTACCTTTTCTTGCTAAGTTAGTATATAAACCCCTGTCTTTAGCTTTTGAGGGAGCCAGCCACTTCTTTCATGCACTTCTGTGTGCATATGAATAACTCTCGTCTTTTCTCCTATTAATCTATCTTTTGTTAGTCAAGTCACAGGCCACCCAACCATTGCAACCTAAGATGGTAATGGAAAAGTTTTCCTCCCAACACATGACACTAACACTTCCTAGGAACAGTTATTTATAACATGTTGATATCACATGGGGAAATGCCTTAAGTGCATGAATATTATTGAAGTGGGTGATTTTTGGGGGGTGGGTGGGGGGGTAGAAATGAGGATAAAGTGTGAAGGGAGACAAAAATGAGATGGTAAGGATCCATCACCTAAGTCATAGTATTAATTCAGTCTTTCTACTTGGGGATAGAGGAGGTACTGAGAGGAAACATACCAAAATATGTTATTCTTAGATGGTAGAATGAATGTGACCTACTTGTTCCCTCTACTTTTCTGTATTTTCTGAATATTTATAATCAATTTGTTTTATTTTCATTATTCCCGAATGCAACACTTGAAAATGTTTTTCTACTACTTGATAGAGGTCATACCCCAGTACCATTTCCCCAATTGCTTCTGTCAGCTGCCCCCACTTCTTACCTTGCTGTCTCTTCTGGACAGACAGACAGACACACACACACGCATGCATGCGTGCGCACACACACACACACAGACACAGGCAGTTACAGAATTCCTATCTGTATCTCAGCTTGTGCCTGGGTCAGTAGAAAGCATCAGTTGTCTCTCTCCTTTCTCCCAGAATGACCACCTAGTTTTAGGACTGTCTTTGGCTTCCCAGAATAACTAACCTCTGCCCTTTTATCTTGCCCTGCTCTGCGGGTCTGCCTGGATTCCTGGTATCAGCCTTCCTCAGTGTCTCAACCTGGTGCTACCCCATGGTATAGGGTTGAGTAGTGTGTCTGCCAAATTCACATCCTTCCTAACACTTCAGAATGGTATCTTATTTGGAAATTGGTTTTGCAGTTATAAGTAAAGTCCTATTGGAATAGAGTGGGCCCTTAATATAAAATGATTGGTCTTTATTAGAAAATCCTGCTGCTGCTGCTAAGTCGCTTCCGACTCTGTTGTGTCCGACTCTGTGCGACCCCATAGACGGCAGCCCACCAGGCTCCTCCATCCCTGGGATTCTCCAGGCAAGAACACTGGAGTGGGTTGCTATGTCCTTCTCCAATGCATGAAAGTGAAGAGTGAAAATGAAGTCGCTCAGTTGTGTCCGACTCTTAGCAACCCCATGGACTGTAGCCTACCAGGCTCCTCCGCCCATGGGATTTTCCAGGCAAGAGTACTGGAGTGGGTTGCCATTGCCTTCTCTGATTAGAAAATCCTAAGGGAAATGAATCCTGAATATTCATTGGAAGGACTTATGCTGAAGCTGAAGCTCTGATACTTTGGCCGCCTTAAAGTGAAGAGCCAACTCATCGGAAAAGACCCTGATGCTGGGAAAGATTGAAGGGAAGAGAAGGGGACAACAGAGGAGATGGTTGAATGGCATCACTGACTCAATGGACATGAATTTGAGCAAATTCCAGGAGATAGTGAAGGACGGGGAAGCCTGGTGTGGTGCAGTCCATGGGGTTGCAAAGAGTCAGACACGACTGAGTGACTGAACAACAAAAATGACCTTAGAAGAAGAGGGTAAGAGGCACAGAAACACACAGGGAGATCACTATGTGACCACAAAGGCAGAGATTGGAGTGACGTGTCTTTCAGCAAAGGATTGCCAAGGAAGCACCTGTTGTACCCTGGAGGCTTCAGAGTGAGCAGGGACCCTGCCAACACCTTGGTTTTGGACTCCTAGCCTCCAGCACTGTGAGAAAACAAATTTCCGTTGTTTTTAAGTCACCACATTCGTGGTGCTTTGTTTCTGCAGCCCTGGGAGACTAATATATCCACCTAGACTGAACTGGGAGTTTGCCAGGGAAGGTTCCTCATCTGCAGGGAGGTTTCATCTGCCCCCAGCATCCTCCTGGCCTGGTAATCCCAACATCCAGAGCCGTGGAGGACAACAGGGGAGGTCTCCTGCGTGCCTTTATTTATGCTGAAACCAGCTCCAGTTGAGCATTAATCAGACATGAGATTAGACATTTTCTCTGCTTTTATGCAGCATACACAGGGAGAAAGATGTTTTCCGAATCTAGAAAACACAATGGAAAGGTTACAGTCAAGTGGAATCCTTTTTATACGGGGCTGTCACCTCTGAGTCCACTTTGCTTTGTGCTGGCCGTGCAGTGAATAGTTGGACCAAGCAGGGGGCACACGCCCCTCTGCACCTCCAGAGTTCAAGGTAAAAAGTCAGACTTCTCATCTTTCTCCTACGCTCCTGCTACTCCACAGGGCCTCCACCTTGGAGGAGAAAAGGAGAGCAGGCTGTGTTCTTCCTTCCCTCCCTATGCCTCTCCAGAGAGCAGAGAGGTCCCAGGGACAGAAGAAGTTCCCAGGAGCTCCTAGACGAGAAAGCAGTCCTGGAAACAGCCAGGAGCCTTCACCTTCTCCGACTGTGCTGTCGCTCCAGCTCTAGAGAGTCACCTGCAGGCTGAGGTGTGCTGGTCCCTCTGCCACTCCCCCCTCACCCCCTCCCGTCCAGCTTCCTTCCTGTCCAACTCCTTCCAGTCTTGTCCCCTCCCAGCCGTTTGGTATACTAGTGCACCAGGCAGAGTGTACGACCTGCTGAAACGTTCAGATAGCTCCCCATTCACCCTGCAGTGAATTGAAGTCCAGCTTCTTACCAAGGCTGCCAAGTGGGAAGGCCATGGCCAAGGGGTTCTTCAGCACCTCTGTCACCTGCTCTCTCTTGTTTCCTCCCTGTGACAGGCAGCTACTCAGAGTTCTCTCCAAAGGCCTCTCTTTTCCCTCTCTGCTCTGGGCTTTTTCATGTACAGCTGCTGTGCCTGGAACCATCTCCCCCCTTCCCTGCTGTCTGTTTATCTCTCCCATACCCTCCATTTTCATTTAAATATTGTCATCTCTGAGAAATCTTTAAGCACACGCACACCCGCACACAGAGTCAGCTGTCCCACTAAGGCAACGCTTTGCAAATTGCTCTTTTACTGCTTAGCACTCAGCATGATTTGTAAAGCTCTGTTTGTGTGAGTACATGAAGAACGCCGGTCTCCTCTGCTAGACTGTGAGGTCCTGAGGGCAGGAACTTCATCTTTTCATCATTGCATTCCAGCACCCAACCCAGAGCCTGGCTCATACTAGAGGCTTAATTAAGTATTTGCTGCATGAATGCTGAATTTTCAGATAGCTCTGTCACTCGGGTCCATCTAGTTCTGACATTCTGTGGGTCTACAGGCCTTATTTTCATCCACCCTCCTGACATAAGAGTTTCCACATTTAATCTGCATGTGAATTTGCTGCTAGAAAAACACATGCCTCCCTGTTGATGGTGTGTGCAGCACACTTGATTGGTTTTGCCCTATCGTGATTAATTTATATACAGAATTTAACTTTTTTTCAGAGAAAAGCCCTACATTTTCATCATTTCCTTTTGATGCAATTTGCGCTACTGCTCATTGACTGATATCCTCCAAGAACTGCCTTCATTTTTTCTGTATCTCTGATATTTCAGACTGATAGTTGCACTTGTATAGGAAATGATTTTTTCCCAGCTTTTTTTTTTTTTCTGTGTGTGTGTCGTGATGAATCTTCCACAGAGATATTTTTCAAAAAACAATCTCTGTCTGTACTTGGCAGGAGCTCTGCCTGCCCATTTCCTCCCTTCCCCTCCTTTGCAGCCTCTGTCTTTTCTGCTCGCATTGCTTCTTTTCACAGCAGTACTGTAGCAGCATGCCGGGAGTCTTCAATTTCAGTGGTCTGCATTTTTCCAATTGGAAGATACTCTCTTGCCCTTTTTTTAATCATAAAGCTCACACAGACAGCTTGTACTCTGGGCTTGGGGAGGGAGGCTTAGCAGAAATCAGGAAGACCCTCTGAATAGAGGAGGTGTTGAAGCTTAAGTTGTGTTTATTGGGAAGAAAAGTTGCAGTGCTAAAAATCCAGTGGGCTTTGAAGAACAAAGTGGGATTGCCCACTGCCATGTATGGGGAAAATTATGTACTTACTATGGGTCAGGTCCTCTGCAAAGAATTTTATATTCTTCATTTCATTTAGTCTTCACCAACTCCCTTGGAGGTCATTAGTCATTAGTTCACTCACTGACTCTATTTATTTGTTTACTGAACTAATATTTACTGAGTACCTGATACATGCCAGGAACTCCTGGAAGCTGAGTGGGATGAGGCATTGAAAGCTCTTAATAATGGGATGAGTCGAGATGTCATTTACAGAGATTAGGGTGAGGGCAAGTGTTGGGGTAGGGAAGACATGTTGCAATTCTTCTCTAACACCTGTTCCCTCCCCCCAGCCTCATTTTCAAATAAGAATACTAACTTCTAATAAACGCCCAAGATTGTATGATTGCTAGGAGATGACTCTGACCCGGAACCCAGGTCATTTCAGATCCCAGAGCCATGCTCTATGTTCTTCCATAGCTTTGAGAAAATGAAGCATGGCTGTTCCGGGTGCTCACCCAAAGCCTGTCCCCTATCCTTGTCCTGTCTTCATCTAGCAGAGTGGCCTCCTGTATCCCATCTGAATACCAGTCACCCTGCTGACTCTGTCTCCCTGTATTTTAGAGGCTAATACTCTTGGCATAACGAGCAGAAGCAGAAAGTTGTGACCAATGAAAAGTTGTCATTAACGGACACATGAATTAGTTCATTTTCCTGTGATGACTCATTAATGAATGCTCGGGTGAAAGTGCTCCTCCAGACACTTAGATAGAAAAATAGACAAAGACAAAGCTGACATGGGCAGAATCATCTCCGTCTCTCCTCCTGAAATCAGTCAATCCCTGGATCTTTCTCTCAGGTATGGAGACCAACAACATGTGATCTGACCGCCTTTTACCTGCGTATGTGTAGCGAGGGGCTTCCATTACAGTTCCTCACCTGACATCTGTGATCTGTCTCTTCTCTGCTTACATTCTGCATCTCAGATGCTCAAGCAGAGGGCTGGGCTGGCACAGTCACATCCCTGAGGGTCTTTGGATGATATAAGTGACCGCTTTGAGGGGTTTCTGCCCGATTCTCTTCAACAATGACAACCACTCACTTTTAAGACCTGCAGCTTTCACAGCTTAAAAATATTTTCCCAAAGGAAAAGGAAACAATTTTCAAGTCATTTCCTGCCTGTTAAGCAGGCATTTGTTTATACTACCAGCCAAGGTTTCAGGCTTCAGGGAAATGTATTTTCCTAGGATGTTGGTCTATAAAATTTAAAAATATTAGAAACATTCAAAGCACATGAGAAACAGATTCTACCGGAGGCTGGGGGCAGTGGGTTTGGTGACCTTTCGGTACTGCCCCAGACCCAGAGTAGGCCTTTACTCCAGCTCCCTGGCTCCAGACTCCAGACTCCAAAGGTGTTCCACAATATCAAGTCACTCCTTCCCCTCCTCTTCCCTCTTCCATTTCGATAAGTTTGCAAGCAGATTGCAAACTGTCATCTCAACATCTTTACCTTTCACAATGGGATCTCACTAGAGATCGTAGCAGGTGGCAAATTGGTCCGATTTATCATTATTTGCATTTTTAATTTGTGGTATTTTAGGCCTGAGGAGATTTTTTTTATGGGTCTTAAAATGGCAACACAAACATTGATACATAATTCATTATCTATTTCTCATAATACATGTCGTTAACAACCCATCGACAAACAGAAAAATCATCAACACTTTAAGCAAGATGAAGTTACCGCTTTAGCTTTCTTGTCCCCCTACTCTTCTCCTCTGCGGTGTCTGAGAATAAACTGCTTGTCACTGAAGCACAGTTTACAGCCTTGAAAAGCCTTCTAAGTTGGAGCTTGTTTTTACTCAGGATGATCAAATCTTAAATACCTAGGGTAAAGTGTTTGTTGAGCTTCCACAGTTTCTTGACTTGTGAACATTGAATACTTTTCCAATTTAAGCAAAAGGTGAGAAAACAAGAAGAATATCTCTAGTCCCCATTCTGCTTTCTCTTTCCTTCCAAAGCCCTAAACATCCCTCTATAGTATTGCCTAGGATGTTGGTCTATAAAATTTGTAGCACTTTATAGCACTTTGCTTGTAGCACTTTGCTTCCTCATCCCCTTCCTATCCCCACTAGATGTTGCTGTCGGCATGACTCTTAAGTTGGAAGAAAGGGGAACATCTGTAATCCTTTTGAAACAACATCTCTATGTATAAACAACTCATATAGACAGAATGCCCAGGAATTTGACCGAAAAGACACCAGCATAATATAGGAGACCCTGAGCATTTTTATCAGGATGAGAATCCAAGCAGGAGAAAACCAACAAGGCTAAGTCAAGAGCAGTGTAAAGACCTTATTGTGTTCTTGGTGACAGAAGCTGTAACTCAGCTGAGATAGGCAAATCTCTTATTACTCCATGCTAATCCAGGTACCTTTACACAGAGGCCATTCCATCAAGATGAAACACCTCTGAAAAGCCCATCCGATAGATTTCCCCTTCTTTTCTCTCCTACCGTGTAGATAAATCAGTGAACCAAACGTCATTTGTGGGCTGTGCCTCCCAGATGCCACATGTTCTGTACTGTGTGGTAAGACCAGGAAAACACTCTCTGCCCTCCAGGAGTTTAGTGGTCACCGACGCCAGGTGGCACAGCCCAGGATTGGTCTTCACACATTTAATGTGTTAAGTTTTGTCCTTTCAGCCACCTTGTAGCCTTTAGAGTGTCCCCATTTCTCCAGGTCCATCAGATACCTCTGTGAAATCTATAGGTGTTAGAAGAGTTTAAATCATTGATAAAAGTAATCACATGCTTCATCAGTGAAATGATTATCTTTCTAGGGTTTCCTTTATTCAAATATTTATGGAGTGCTTTATTAGATTACTAGGCACCATTCATGGCATTAGGAAGGCCTTACTGGCCATGTCAAGTTTTGATATCTTTCTAGACCCAAGAAGATTAGAAAGACATAAGAAAATCTGTGTATAATTCCTACACTAAAAATAATGGCTTGCAGGAAGACATCTGACTCCAGCCAGAATTTACTGGAGACCTTGACATTGGCTATACTTCTTGCTAATGACTAAACTTTCTTCTGGTGATAAATTAAAAAGACGCTAGAAACAATAGCTTGGGCAACCAGATCCAGGTTTTCATGCATGCTATTTTCTAGTCAGGAAGAGTCACTCCCAGAATGAGTGTTTTAGAGGATCTGGAGGATGACTTAGGTCATCTCCAGTGAGAACCTGAGAGCTTTTTCACACCATTGATGGCTTTGGGTCATCTCCATGACACATGGTCCCACTAAAGTGGAAGAGACTCTTGAAGAGTGCATTTGAGAACACATTCTTTTTTCTTTTTTTGTGACTTGACCTCCCTCTTACTAATAAGCTGCTCTCTTCTCTGAGAGGATTCATGATGTCAGGAATGCACATACAAGGATAGCTGAATAAGTAATAAAGTTCTAAAGGAACGCTTATGTTAATTTGTAAGGCACCATTTGTTGACAATCTGAAAGACATTATTTCAAACAAAGGTAACTTGGGGGATGTTAATAGCCATGAAATATATTTATCATGCTCTTATTCATTGCATTGTAGAAAAGATTTGTCATCATGTTAGTCATGTTCTTAATTGTACATGATTTTCACAATTTACTTGTTAAATCAAAATATCATAGTGGATGGTTTCAACAAACTTCCAGTTTTAGATACTGAATATTCTAAAATATGCTAGACTTTGGGTTTTAGTAAAGAAAACAAATGGTTCAGATGTACTTCCAAGTGTTAGTCTAGCATCATTTTATTTAGTAAAGCTGGCACGCTCCCAGATTCCAGATAAGCAGAGAATTGTGGCATTATCCATATAATCTGATCCAAAAAATTAAATTGTTTTTTTCTTGGGCAGAAAAATCTAAGTTAAGTGTCTTAACTTAGATTAAGCATTTCTTTTAAATGCTTGTGTGAATTTAGTCTGAAGCCTAGGGAACAAGCAAAATTCCACTAAGCTTCCTTGGGACATCACTGACCTTATTGCTGGTAGATGGTTTATTGTATAGGAACAAGGATTTGAGAGGCAATAACTGCATTCCTTGGGAGTTTCTTTGGTTAATTTCCACATCTACAAATGCCAAGTCTCTCTAGATGAGGCTATGTATGTTACAGGATTTATGGAAGTGGCTCCAGTTCAGTAGATGGATCCAAGATAAGGGGACAGATGGAGTAAAATTAGTTTAATTACAGGATTTTTCATCTATTCATAATTTGCAGAGCCCTGCAGCTTCCTGTAAGCCTGGTGCTCTGTGCCTGACTGTGAGTGATCCCGTTCCTACAGAGAGGCTTCACTGGCCTCATGCATGCACAACTAAATTGTCCTTCTCTTCAGTCTCAGTGTCTCATACCCCAAATCCTCTAACTCATGTTACCCACCAGTCAAGTAAATTTCCAAAACCCTAGCTTTAATTTCAGTCTCCTAATCACAAACTTTCAGCGGCTCACCATTTCTAGGAGGATAATATCCAAACTGCTCAGCTTGATACACAGAGCCCTCTGAGATATGCCCACTCATCTCTTCAGCCTTCCTCCTGTGTGCCCCTAGAGGAAGTCTTTATTGTAGTCACATGGAGCTTCTCATCAGTCCCCTGCCTGCTATGGGCCATTCTGGCCCTTGCCTCCACTTTCCTCCTCTGAATGCCTGTATCTCTCTTACCACTGATTCAGTTCTTCCTGCTCATTAAAGCCCAGCTCAGTTCTGTTTCTTTTGAGATCTCTCTGAACAACATGGTCCGTGGGGCCTCCTTTGCTGTGAGTTGGTGCCCACTCTTGGGCACTAATTGTGTCCCAGGCAGGGGCAACTCTTGCACTGACATCCTGTTTGGACAATGAACTTTTTTCCTGCCAGTGACATCTTGTGCCAGCTTCATTGTCCGCCCCACACGTGACACTTTTTTGCTTGCTTCATGGCATCACAGGCTCTGATTGAATGACAGGATGAGGAATTATGAGCCCAGGTGTAGTTTCTTCTCTTTCAGTCACACCTCTGCATTGGAAGGTATCTTTCAGATAGAAACAAGTGAAACTCTGAGAAACAGTGTATGAAAAAGGGCTTTGACTCATAACTTCCTGGAATGGCTAAGAGCTGGCTCTGGGGTCTGAGTACCTAGATTAGAACAATGGTTTTACCATTTATCTGCTTTATGTTATGGCTCTACCTCTGTGCCCTCATATAAAATGGGCACAATAATGGTACCCATACCAATGGTCATTGAGGGGGTTAAACATCATATAGGTAAGGAAGTTAGTGCTTGGCACATAGTACATGTCCACTAAACATTCACTCTTAATTTACTAGTAAACTGTTAAAAGAATTAGGTCAAGTTTTCTCTTTCGGGAGGAGTGTCCATTGACAGTAAAAGTGCAGGACCAGTATTGAATAATGAACTTTGGAGATGGGTCTCCATCCCTTGGGCTGACCTGGTAGTTCTAAGTGTTCTCAGGGGCTTGACAAGGGCCCACCTACTGAGATGACAAGTCCAACTCTACAGAGAGAGTTTCATTTTTATTTTGGTGTACTGCCTCCTCAGCCCTTTGACATAACTGTAAGCCTTTTTCAATTCAGCAAGCTATTGCTATTGACTCTAGGATCAACACAGTCCAGGATGGGTTAGAGATGTGAACAAGACAAACGAAAATTGACAAATGTAAACTTGGCGAGACAATCAAGAAGTCCAAGACCTGGACTAGGAAACAACGAAAAGTATTGTAGACATTCTCTTTCTGAGCTGCCTGGGACAGAGCTGGGGCATTTACACCAGAACCACAGTGTAACCTTCCCTGTGCCCTGCATGTCTCTTAACTGTTTGGATTTGTGTTTGTCAATATGTCACCTAATGGGGCTGCTTTTCCATCAGGCCTATATCTGCCACAGGTTGAGGAAGTTCCCTTCCTCCCCAGGAGCCTGAACGGGAGAGACCCTGAGTTAGACAGTTAGATCGGCAGACAGCCCACGTGGCTCCTGGACACACCCAGAAGAGCCCACTGGGCCATCTGCCGGCAGGGTGGGAAGTGGGAGAGTTACCTTGAATTCAGTCTCAATGTTGGCTAGTCTGGCTAGCTCGTTGCTGAGCTCCAGAGCCGTGAGGACTGGGTCTTCGCTGGACAGGGACAAGTACGCAGCACTCGCTAGTCCCTTGTAGGCGTTCATGCGAGAGCGCGAGTGGCTGAAGGAGTCCTTCCGCTGCTTCTCGGTGCACTCATTGCACTTGCAGAAGTAGTCGTGGGGCCGCTCGATGCGGGCGCCCTTGAGCAGGAGGATGTGCACGATCTCGTACTCCTGGCAGTGGGCCGCCAGGATGATGGGTGTGATGTCGTGTGAAAAGCGCGTGCCGTCCTCGTCGTAAGCGTAGAAGTCGTCGTCGCGCAGCTCCTGCTCCAGCGGGCTGAGCGCCAGGCGCTGGCCCTGCGCGAAGGCCGGGTGGCTGAGGATGGCCTCCACGATGCGCACGTAGCCCTTGCTGATGGCCAGCAGCAGCGCGTCCCCCACCCGCGCCAGGTTCTCCTTCTTGAGCAGCAGCTCTGTGACCTCCAGGTGCTCGTTGCCCACGGCCAGCTGCAGCGCGTTCTGCCCCATGTAGTCCACGCAGTTGAAGTTGAGGGTCTTGGACTCCTCCAGCATTTTCCTGACCACCGGGATGTTGCCATACTCGGCCGAGTCCAGGAAGCGCTCCTCCTCCGGCGTCAGGCTCGTGCCCTTCTCATTAAACATATAGGCAGGACCCCTGATGGCCTGGCGGCGGCCCTTTTCCCTCAGTGTCGTGTGCCGGCGCTGCATGTTTTTGAAGGTGCTGCTCCCAAACCTGTGGGGTGACAAGGCAGAGATGCTAGTTACTCTCCTAGGATCCGACGGTTCCCCAGGGAGCAGAGCAAACAGACATCCTTGAGATGAAAAAGAAAGTCATAATTGGAATATTTTGAGAAGTTATGAAATCTTATTAGAAAGTATTGTCCTAGCACTGAGATTAAGACAAACTGAACAACCTGAACTGTTCTTATACTTAATGGAAGAGTATTGGCTTAGTTACCCAGAAGTCTGTTCTCCTTCAGTGGAGAAGTGTCTAAAGAGCTGAAATGTGGGTTCAGGGCAAGCTAAGGGTGGAGGTGGAGAGGGTGGGGTCATGATGTGGCTGAAACAGGCTAACAACTGTTTTATTTCCTTTGTGCAAAGTTGAGAATGTCACTTAACTTCTCTGTGCTTTAGCGCTGTGCTTTTCTGTGCTTTTACCAATATAGCATGGATAACTTTTTGTGTGCCCTGAAGTCGGTAGGAGGATTAAGTGAGGTAGCGTGCTTGTAGCACGTACTCAGTCCATGTTGTTCCCCTCCCACCTGTTGGTGTGCCCACTTCTTCAGGGCTTCTGCCATAGAAATGGCCACCATGGATACTAAGGCCTTTGCTTCAGGTGTGTTACCCCAGTTGAGCTCCTGCACTATGACAAAACTGCAGCAACACACAGGCGTGGCCACACCTCTGTTTCAGTCCTCTACCGTATTGGGATGTGCTTTCTTCTCATCCCCATGAAGCCTGAACACCTACCAAAGGTCACGGTGTTGCATGGAGCGGGCCTAGACTCGTTGCGGCTTACTGATGGCCACTGATGCAGCCTGCCTGAAGAAATTCAGCTGTAGTTTCTGGATTTTTATATGGATGGAGAAGCAGCTTAGTTTATACGCTGGGTTTATTTCTAGCGTGTTGTTCTTCCCCATTGTGGCACAGTATAGACGTTAATACAATACCATTAGTAGTAGTCAACATTTATTAAGCCCTTCTGATATGCCAGGAACTGTACTAAGAGGTTTATATACTTCACATATACTGCCTGTGGAATTTTTGTATCAACCCTATGATGTAGATACTATTATTATCCTTATCTTGGACGATGATCTTGAGACAAGTGAGGCTGAGAGATAGGCTTTCAAGTTAGAAGATCAAGACTAGGCATCCTGGCTCCACCTGTTGCCAGCCTTGTGATTCTGGACAAGTTACCTACTCTTTAGTTTGTCGGGGTTTTAAAATGGCAGACTGGAGAAAATAATAGCCAGATATCCCATCTCTAGTTCACCTTGGCTGCTCGAGCAGGTCCCCAGTTCAAGATGCTTTAACTGTAAAATAGAGAGTCTGGACCAGGTGTTCCCTAACTTGAACCTCTCAAACTATTTATTCTCCAGTTGGCCCTACCCATATTTTTTCATTTTCTCCCACTTGTATTATTCAAATAATATTAGCATGGTGTGCATTTCAATAAGAAACTTTCTGTTCTAAAGAGTACATACTTGGGGATTGGTTTTGAACTATTTCCCATGTTCCCAATTGTCTTTTTGTTATTGGTCATGTCTCGATGCATTAAGAGTACTCAGTATTTCATTTAAGTCATCTGTAAAAGATAAAAATAATCACAGAGGATGGTTTTTAAATTATACTTAGTGTTTTGAGGTTTTAAAAAAATGTAGTGCCATTCAGTCTTGTGATTTTTAAAAATTTGGGCTCTATTTAGTTTTCTGCTAATTTTACCTTTTGACATGCTCTAGTTTTAGCTCTTTTGGGGGCCCCAAATCTGGTGGTAAGCAGAGACTTGAGGTCAGACTATACTCTGATCATGCTTAGGCCTGAGTCACACTTCTTGGGAGAAGCTGCTAAACTATTCAGTGGAACAGCTTCTTTATCTGCAAAAAAGAGAAAGCAATAATGATGGGCAGCTCCCTCAAAAGGCAACTGTGGATGATAAATCCTGATGGAGTGCTCCTTGCTTCTTTAGGAAGAACTTTCTGAACTGCCATCCACTCTTCTAAAGTGCACGTTGATAAAAGATTTTTGGGGAAAATGTTCTCAAAATTCAACTTTATGAGCTCCTTCTTAGCTCATTTCTCTCAACAATGCTATCATCCCAGGGAGAAAGGGTGCTTGTTGATAACAATGCTAACCATATATTGGGAGTCCAAAAGAGAACTTCAGATGAGAGAGAAGGACTCACAAATTGGGCACAGACATTTATTGTTATAAGTTTTCAGAAGGAGAGGCAATAACTGAGTTGAAAGCTAAGCAGTCACCTCAGTTGTGTCCCCAAAGGGCCTTATTTCAGATGATATGAACTCAGTTTCAAGGTCTGTTGTCTGGGGACACACACTCAGGTGGGAGTTAAGCCCACAAAAGACTAACCCTCTTTCTTGTGGGATTTCTCAGCCTGTCCTCTGATGAGGCTTCTCCCCTCTCAGGAGGACCTCTCTGGACGTGCCATCACAACTCAGCCTGAGAATGCAGCCAAGAGCACCTGAGCAGTGTGTCAGAGATGCAACAGTAACTGTCTTGGAACCAGAGCTAGAGCTTGATTCCCCATCACTCTTATGTTAGAAGTCTGCTCAGGTGGGAGAATAGGTCAGGCACCAAGGTCATGATACCAAGAATACACAACTGTTACACAGTAATAAGCCACGGAGAGAGTAATTCAAAGGAAATATAATGATACTGAACCAGGTCAGAGCAGAGAAACATCTCACAAGGAACACAGAAGTACCCAATCTGAATTCAGAGTCCATGTGGATGCCTACAAACCTAAAGAATGTTAAAGCATCATTTGTTAAACCCCCTCGTTAAACAAACAAACATAAAAAGCAAGGTATTAATATTTTCATTTTTAGTTGAAGAACCTGAGGTAGATGAAGCAAAAAGACTAAACCTTAGGGCAAATAATTTCTGCACAAGAGTAGTGCATTATATAAACCCTGATGTTTCTATAATAATCATGTTTTATCAAAGAAAAAAATACAAGTGTGGCTAGAATTTATCAGAAGTTAAAATGTCCTCTTCATTTGGCATGTATTTTTCTGAATGACCTTGAAAGCAGACACTCAGATGTAGTAAGAAATAAACAAGCCTGTCTTTCCCATCCTTAAATCCCTCAGCTTTGAGATACATTTGGATGCTCAAAGAATTGTCAGTTCTGCTCCTCTTCTTACAGAATCTGACATTGATGAAACGTTATGGCCCTTCAAATCATGTTTGCAGACAGGCATATAGTGGGACAGGCTACTCCATGAAATAGCTCTCAACATAAGGTTTTCATAGCAGACCCTAGAGCTCTGTGAATTGATTCTCATATTGATGAGGACTTTTAACCTCATTGGGAGTCCTTATTAGCTCCAACTTATAGTCTAATGATGCTTTTAAGACATTTGTTTTATTTTTTCCAGCTTTATTAAGGTATAATTGATAAAATTGTATACATTGAGGTGATTTGGTATGTATGTTTTGGTTAGAACATTTACATTCTATTATCAGCAAATTTCGATTATATTTTACAGTGTTATCAACTATAGTTACCATGTTTTTTACATTAGATATTCAGACCTTTTTCATCTTGTAACTGAAAGTTTGTAACCTTTTTTTGTGTGTGTGTGCCTGCGTGTTCAGTCATGTCTGACTATTTGTGACCCTTTGGATTGTAGCCCACTAGCATCCTCTGTCCATGGGATTTTTCAGGCAAGAATACTGGAGTAGGTTGCTATTTTCTTCTCCAGAGGATCTTCCTGACCTAGGGACTGAACCTGTATCTCCTGTGGCTCCTATATAGGCAGATTCTTTACCCACTGAGCCATCAGGGAAGCCCTTTTACCAACCTCATTTCCCCCCATTTAAGCATTTATATACCTATGAAAATATTTAGCCATTGGATCCTTGCCATTTAATCTTGACCTTATAGATAATCAGGCTCTAGCCATATTTTTCACATGGGTTGGAAAGAATCCACAAAAGATGATATGTCAGAAAGATAAAGTCATTTGATCCATAATAGCTGGTGGCCAAAGCTCACACTCATGAATCAGATGTGTTGCTCTGCTGGACTCAGAATCTTGTCAACTGAGCAAAATGATTCTCTTTAAAATGCAGTTAGCATTTGATTGCCCTTTCTTTAATATTTTTCTTAAAAATGAACTTTGAATGCAAATGCATTTTTATTTGCATATATTACTGAGATAACAAGTGATCAAATTCATCAAACACCTCAATTAAGATACTGTGTATCTTTTTCATTTTCCATAAATGCATACATTGACATTTGATGTCATTGAGAAGGAGGATTTCAGTGGAAACAAAACCATATTTGAAAGGAGGACTGATTATTAAACTCCCTCTTGATCCCTTGGTTGCTATTTTTATCAAGCTGCTCTTACAGATGCCTCAGCCAATCTGAAGGAAGCCAGATGTCAGTGATCCTTAAAAAGTATAAATTCCACACCCTAAGTCCCTCTGCAAAAGAGCAGGACCACAGAGCCTTTTGAAGACAAGGACTGTGGTTAACTACTGATGAAGCAAAGGCCATGCTTAATCAAAATGTCTTTTCAGAGATTTTTGTAAAATTGCTACATGCATCATATGTCATTATAGAAATTACCCAAGCCTGAAAACAATTCAGTCAGTAACATTCCACAACTAAATGTAGCACCAGACAATATCCTGGAGTCAGGTCATTCATCCAGGAAAACCTGGCTCTGATCTGTGCATCCTCTCCAGTGTACATGTTGTGAGTTTTAGTTCAAAGCAACAGTGATGAAATACTCAAGTGATTTCAAGTTTTCTCATAAACCTCAGTTCTCTTACCAACAGAAAAGAAGTATTAAAATCTACCTTCTATGGGCCTTAAGATGAAAGTCATGATAAAAAATGTGATTCAGATGCCCTGGATACTATAAAGCCTTATACAAATTTCCATCAAAATAATGATGAGCACTTTATATATCAGTACGCTTAAGTAAATGATTATATATTGGCTTACACTTTACTCTACACTGATATGTAAAGCTTAACTATTTTTCTAAATGACTATAAAATAACTTGACTTAACATATATTATACATTTTCTGTGTGCCAGACACTGTGCTAACTGCTTTATATGAACTGTTTTAAATTCGCACCAATCATATGATAAGGTTGGCTATTTTCCTTAATGACTAATTGTAATGATTAACACCTATTACACATTAACCACATTGCAGGCACCATGCTGAGAACTTTACATGCATTTTCACTTTAAACCCTCATAAACTATATGATATACTTGCTATTGTCATTCCCATTTAACAGATGATAAAGTGAAGCTCAGATAAAATAACCACTTTTGCCTACACAATTTGTGAGGTGAGGCTACATAATTTGTGAGTGTAGGCTATTGTTAAGAGTCTAATCTGTCTGATTTCAAAGCATGTGCTTTTAGCTGGTATGTCACTGCCATCTGTCTTATTCCTGCTTTTTTTTTCCTGTTTCCTTAGACTGTAGAATTTCCCACTAGAGTGCAGGACCCATGAGGGCAGGGGAATTACTTGTTTATATGGTATATGTACCTGGCACCCAGTACCCCTCATGCTTGGTATATGATGCATGGTCAAATATCTTAATTCTTAAATACTTGAATTTATTTAGGAAGGCCAATAAAACAGAATTCCAGCAGTGATGAGCTGGAGAAGGCAATGGCACCCCACTCCAGTACTCTTGCCTGGAAAATCCCATGGACAGAGGAGCCTGGTGGGCTGCAGTCCACGGGGTCGCTAAGAGTCGGACACGACTGAGCAACTTCACTTTTCACTTTCATGCATTGGAGAAGGAAATGGCAACCCACTCCAGTGTTCTTTTCTTTCCTTTTTTTTCCAATTCACTCCAGTGTTCTTGCCTGGAGAATCCCAGGGACCAGGGAGCCTGGTAGGCTGCCCTCTATGGGGTCACACAGAGTCAGACACGACTGAAGGAACTTAGCAGCAGCAGCAGTTAATGTTTACTAGTATCCTCTTCCTTATAAATACAGGAGCTACATAATCCTTTAACTACTATTTCCCATTTGTAACTGACAACTTTTAAAATAAAGTATGAGTTCCAAAGGAAAACTAGTTTCCAGTTAGCTTCACTATAAATAATGACCAGAAGTTGAAAGGTGAGACTGCTAATATCAGAGTGTGTATTAAGTCTTGTGGGTAACTGAGGCATTCCCACATCTTCAAAATAAAACATTTATTTCCAAAGGCACGCAGTTTATTTCTAAGTATCATCTCCTTTATTTTATTAAAGTTGAAGTAAGGTAGTACATATAAATTACAGTGCTTAGTAATAATTGCATAATATTAACTATTTTAGTTTAATACAATTATAATAATTGTGGATCCAAAGCATGCAAATTCCTACCTAAGCTAGTGAAAATAATCTGTGCAACACATATATTTTGAGTAAAAAAGATATTCACTATTTACTCCATGAATGTATATTCATGAATGAATAAATAGTGAATATCTTTTTTATTCCCAGAAGAATGAATTAATATACCTTGCCAATCATGTCCTATAGGAAAAAAGCAAAGTATCCTTATGCTATTCAGTAGTATACAAAGTACAAAGTGAAAGTCGTTCAGTCGTGTCCAACTCTTTGTGACCTCATGGACTATACAGTCTATAGAATTCTCCAGGCCAGAATACTGGAGTGGGTAACCTTTCCCTCCTCCAGGGGATCTTCTCAACCCAGGGATCGAACCCAGGTGTCCCGCATTGCAGGCAGATTCTTTACCAGCTGAACTATCATTACAATACATCATATTGAGATATTGAGATATACTTTCTAAACACTTAAGCTAATGTGGGATTTTTTTTTTTCTCCCATTGCATCTTGGAGTGAAAACATTATCCAGTGTTCTTGAATGTTAATAAATGATTTTGTCAGCAATTTTCACCAAATAACATCATTTAGAAAAGCAGTTATTCTTAATATTTTCAAACTACCTTATATATTAGCCGTGCAAGTGTAACTAGTGCTTTGTGTATGCTTCTTTGATTTTTCTTTTTATTTCCTTATTGGTCTATTAAGAATTAGGGAGTTGTGAAACAGATATCTTATTGTGTATAGCACCAATAAGTTCTAATAGTTATGTACTTTTTTTCTTCCAAAGATTTGTCTTGGAATAAAATAGATATGTGTATAACCTTTTGATTGTTTATTGACCTCTGTGATGAAAGAGTCTAAAATAAAACATCTAGTACCACAAAAGTAAGAAGAAGCCCTTAAATCATGAAATGCAATGCTGAGAAAAGTACCATGCTGAATATTCATCTTGGGGTGGGCGGGGCTGATTGCTTTTCCTAAGCAAGAAATCCTCTCATCCAGGATACCACACACATGTGCAATTAGTCTCAGTGAGGCTTCACATAGTTTTGAATTTTTTCTGGGTTAATTACTGCCTAAAGGAGTTAGCTAGTTTATATGCCCCTAAGCTTAGGAGCAACAGTATTTAGAAATACATTTTTTTAAACTTCTAATCATGACATAGAACCTTGGTAAATTGTTAAATAAGTGAATCAATGTCATTGTTTAAAAGATCATAGAGAGTTTGAATCATATCCATAGTGAATATTCTGGATTTAATGTGAATTCATTCATAAATCTGATGTGTGCTTCAGAAATAGGACCCACCAGCAGGTGGCATTCTGAGGCAAAAATTCGCTGAGTGCCTCCAGAAGGGTCAATCATTATTGCCTCTTTCAAATCTACCCTAAATCCATTAAGCCTTTAAATCACAATTAATGGCAGTAGCATCCTGGTTATGTCTACTCAATCATACTTAAGTGAATTTATTATGCGACTTCAGACTTAAAGAGGGAGATGCTGTGTTCCAGAGTTTCAAAGCTTGTGTCAAAGCTCTGCCAGATTACATCTCTTTTATTAAAAGCATATTCGTTATATTTAGATGGATGTCTAAAGCTCACATTTTCAACAAAAAAAGGGAAAGAAAAATACTAATCTCCTTCTTCCCACCTGTAGTTCTTTAATAGTGGCAGCTTATTAGAATGTATCATCTTTCTCCTCATACCCCTGTATTTATATTAAGATAACCACAACCACCAAAAAATATCAAATTAAAAAACTGTCAGTAGTGAAGTAGGAGGCGATGAGACAACACACATACTCTCTTCTGGCAATAAAACTGCACTCTAGCATAAAAGGACTGGGATACCAGGATGCGTTGCTTATTTCTAAAAGGCTTTGTAAACTTAGACTTTCAATGAAAAGTAAAAGAAAAAAAAATCTCTACTAACCTAGCAAATAATAAAGACTGTAAATCCAGATTTACATCTAAAACCACAAGCAATGCATAAGAGGGAGAGGGCTAATAAATAAAAGTTTAATACCATATTTCAGCGAGAAAACAACCTCTACTGGAAAAATCATTATGAAAGAATCATCATAGCTGCTTACATTGAGGGTGAAATACGCAGGCTTGTCCCTTCTCTAGATGACCGGAATCCGGTGTTGAGTCGCGGGAATCTGGCTCCCCATGGGTGGTAGCCGAACAGATGCCACTCTCCGTGGTGCTGAAGTATGAAGCTGGTCGAGTGAGTGAAGTTGTGAGAATGTGAAAGCGCACTCCACTGTCCTTTGTGTTGCAATAGTGAAAACTCGCCTTCCGTGGTGGCAGACCCGCTTTACTGTTCTTTTCCTAGTCCGGGGGAAATTTCCCACGGAACATGACGGAGAAGGATCCGTGTGTGAGACAGGCATGCGGTGTGGTGATGGGTTGTTACAGTCCCCACCCCCTCTCCCAGTAGCTTTGAAACGGAGATAGCAACTCTGCCTTCCTACCACAGCTCCTGAGAATTTCTGCGTGCCCCCACTCAAGCTCCAGAGCGGTGCATAACACACACACACACCCCTCTCAATTATATAAGGTAGCGGATTCTGGCTCCTGAAGCAGAATATTCATCTGTTAAATGAAAAATGAGGGATGAACTGGTTTTCTACCTGTTGTGTCTATGTGTGTTTACAGGGGGAAGGAGTTGAAAAGAAAACTAAAACTAGAGGAACCTTAAGAATAACAGAATCAGTTTACTTTAATAAGCTTTAAGGTCACACTCCACTTTGTCTTCTGTGAGCAATGCATTTTGTAACTTTAACCTTTTGTTTCATGATCTTTTACCATTGTCTAGCATCAGAAAGAGAGCAGTGACGTAGATCAAGTCTGATGCTAGTAAAAATGCTTAAAAAGGGTTAGCTTTCATTTGTAGTGTTCCACTTTTTGAAGGGAAATTCCTAATGTAAAACCCATTTCCCTACAGTCCCCACTGCCACCAGTTGCTGTGTTAACAAATGATCTATGATTCTTAAACACTAAGGTATTTTGATGGCCTCATTGGAGAGAAACCTCCTTAATTGAAATATTACCTGTGTAAGAGAAATACCAGGATTAGTCCCAGGATCTACCTGGGTCACTGAACAATAAATCAGAGTACTTTGAAACCAACTCATGGTTGACAACTAACAGTCTAAATACTTAGGATTAAAGAGTTGGCTTTAATATATTTTGCACAATGTCATTCTAGGTTTATATGCAAATCAGTTGCATTGGTTCATTAATGTGCTACTAGCATTTTCTCTGCATTTAACATGGTATGTGGGAAAAAACCCTGAAATTTTGTTTCACTTATTAACTGTGTGACCTTCAGCATAATACTTAACCTCACGGAATCTCAGTCTTCTCATATGTAAATGGTGGGTGAAAATGGGTAACAATGCTTTTTTCCAAATGTGTGCATTTAAGAGATGCATAGTAAGTTTGAATGTTCTTCCTCCCTCCTTGTTCCAGAGAAGTTAAAGTAATGATTTAGTTAAAACTCTAAAAAGCTTGACAAGAAACTAATTTGATTCCTATAAGCCTCTCCACAAACTCTTCCTTGTTAATGATTGTGGTTTATGGAATGAAATGCTATTTTAAAAAGAAATTTCCTCAACATTAAGACTTTCTCTTTAAAAATTTTATGGTCTTGAAGGACAAGGGAGTTTTATTTTTAATTAAAATCAGCAACAAATACATTTAATTCATTTTGAATAAAGTGTTAATGAATTAAGAGCTATTTAGTATTACACTGAAGTGTAGGAAAAAAATATGTGAAGCCAACAAAAGCGTCTTACACAACCCCAGAGTTAGATTAGCTGTGACACTGATCATATCTCTTTGATTGGGCTCCTCATCATCATGATTAGTGAAGCAATACAGAATAAAATATTCTTAATTTTAGAATATTTTTTGAAGACTACTAGTTTGTGGCTTTTAGTTGATAATGATAGAGATGAGTTCTTATTATATTCTGATTTTAATAAATAACCGAGAGAAATTCTAACACGAACCATGTTGTTTCCATTCATGATGAGCTCATAAAAGAACAAACCATATTTTAAGAAATGTTCCAATAACAGTACAACAGCCATATATATGGAGGAAATGAGCTAATTATTTTATAGATAAATAAATTGAAGATAGGTCAGAATCAGCTCTTCAAAAGTGATAGGATAAGATGATGTTTTATGAAGAATCCAGCCTTCAGTATCCACATTATTAGGGAGTTTTTATCACTTCTGGAGGATATTATACACAACATTTGGTTCAATTGGTACATTCTTGTAATACGAAAAAAGTTATATACATATCAAAGTATTCTAATATATAAAATGCAGAAATAATTAGATTCTTACTATCCACAGCAAAAGTTCAGAAGATGATAGATTTCTGAACAAGATCTTGAACTTTGATTTTTCTTAGGCTCATAGTGGACTACATAGCACTTCTTGTCAAACTTGTGTTTCAGTTCCAGGTGTTCTATTCCCCAATGTGTCACTTAGTTTTATCACCTATAAAATGAAGTAATAACAGCCCCTCACTGAGTTACAATGAAGATAAAATGAGAGATCTCACATAAAGTGCTTATAGCATTGCCTGGCAGAGAGTCAGAGCTCAGCATATGTCAGCTTTCATTCTTTTTAAAAAAAATTTTTTTTAGTTATAATTAACATACAATATTATAGTAGTTTCAGCCGTACAACATAGTGATTCAGTATTTTTACATGAAAGGTCACCACAGAAAGTCCAGTTACCATTCATCACCATACAAACCTGATACATTGCTCTTGACTATTTTCCCTGTGCTGTACATTATATCCCTGTGACTTACTTTACAGCTAGAAGTTGTATCTCTCAATCCTCTTCACCCATTTCACCCATTCCTCTATCCCCATCCTCTCTGACAATCAGTGGTTTGTATCTGTGAGTCTGTTTCTCTTTTGTTTGTTTGTTTTGTTTTGAATTCTACATAAGGGAAATCATATGGTATTTGTCTTTCTTTCTGACTTATTTCACCTAATAACTTGTTGGTCTCCTCATGTTGTTGCAAATGGCAAGTTTTCATTCTTTTTTATGGCTGAGTAAATATTCAACATATATATAGACACACACACACACACATATATCATCTTCATTTATTGATGGCAGAATACTTTCATATTCCTGACTATTGTAAATAGTGCTACCCTGAACATAGGGGTACATATATCTTTTGAAAGTAGTGTTTTTTCCTTTGGATAAATTCTCAGAAGTGGACTTGCTGAACCATATGGTAGTTCATTTTTAGTTTTTTTTTAAGGAAACTCTACTGCTTTCCATAATGGCTGCACTAGTTTACATTGTGACCCACAGTGCATGACATCCTCACTAAAACTTGATGTTTCTTGCCTTTTTGATAGTATCTATTCTAGCAGGTATGAGGTGATTTTTATTTGCATTTCCCTGGTGACTAGTGATGTTGAGCATCCTTTCCATTTAGTAGGTTGCCTTTTCATTTTGTTGGTGGTTTCTTTCACTCTGTAAAAGTCTTTTGGTTTGATGTACTTCTATCTGTTTATTTTTAGTTTCGCTGCCCTTGTCTGAGGAGACATATCCAAAAAATATTACTAAGATTGATGCCAAAGAGGTTATTGCCTGTGTTTTATTCTAGCAGTTTTATGGTTTCAGGTCTTATTTTTAAGTTGTTAGTCTATTTTGAGTTCACTTTTGTATATGGTGTAAGAAGGTGGTAGTTTCATTAATTTGGAAATTAGTGCCCAGTTTTCCAACACCATTTATTGAAAAGACTGTCTTTTCCCCATTGTGTATTATTGCCTCTGTTGTAGACTAATTGACTATATGAGCATGGGTTTACTTCTGGACTCTATTCTATTCCATTGATCTTTGTATCTGTTTTTGTGCTATGTTATACTCTTTTGGTTACTGTGACTTTGTAGTATAATTTCAAGTCTAGGAGTGTAATACTTCTTTCTCAAAATTGCTGTGGCTATTTGGAGTCTTTTGTAGTTCCATACAAATTTTGGGATTATTTGTTCTAGTTCTGTGAAAAACACCATTGCTATTTTGATAGAGATTGCATTGTTATCTGTTAGCTTGCTTTGGGTAGTATGGGCATTTTAATGATATTGATTCTTCCAATGCATGAATATGATATGTTTTTCAATTTATTTGTGTTAGTTTCAGTTTCCTTCCTCAGTGTCTTATAGTTTTCAGAGTAAAGGTCTTTCTCCTCCTTGGTTAACTTTATTCCTAGGAACTTTATTCTTTTTGATATAGCTGTAAATGGGATTGTTTTCTTCATTTCTCTTTCTGATAGTTCATTATTAGTTTATAGAAATACAACAAATTTCTATATATTTTGTATCCTGCAACTTTACTGAATTTATTTATTAGTTCTTATAGTGTTTTCATAGAGTCTTTGGAGGTTTCTGTACACAGTATTGTGTTATCTGCAAATGACAATTTTAATTCTTCCTTTCCAATTTGGATGACTTTTATCTTTTTTGTTTTGCCTAACTGCTGTGGCTAGGACTTCCAAAACTTTGTTAAATAGAAGTGGTAAAACTGGGCATCCTTATTTTGTTCCTGAACTTAGGGGAAAAGTTTTCAGCTTTTCACTATTGAATATGATGTTAGTTGTGAGTTTGCCATATATTGCCTTTGTTATGTTGAGGTATTTCCCTCTACACCCACTTTGTTGGGTTTTTATCATACACAAATGTTGAATTTTGTCAAGTGCTTTTTCTGCATTTGTTGAGATGAGCATGTGATTTTTATCCTTTGTTAATGTGCTGTGTTATGTTGATTGGTTTATGGATATTAAGCCATCCTTACTTAAAGCCCTAGAATGAATTCCACTTAGTTATAGTTTATAATTATGTTTATGTAGTTTTGAATTTGGTATGCTAATATTTTTGACAGTTGTTGCATTTATGTTCACCAGGTATATAGGCCTATAATTTTCTTTTTTTTTTTTTTTTTTTGATGTCTTCATCTGGTTTTGTTATTGTGATAATGTTGATCTCTTGAAATGAATTTGGAGGTCTTCCTCCTTCTCCAGTTTTTTTGGGGGAATAACTTGAGAAGGAGAGGTATTAACTCTGGTATAAATGATTGGTATATTTACCTGTGGAGCTGTCTGGAGGGATTTTTTGTGTTTTTTTATTACTGATTCAATTTTGTTGTGAGTAATTCATCTATTCAGAATTTCCATTTCTTCATGGAAAATTATGTATTTCTAGAAATTTAAATGTTTCATCTAGGTTGTATAATTTGTTGGCATTGGCATATAATCATTCATGATGTTCTCATGTGGTGTGTTTTTTTTTTTCTTTTTTGTGATGTCAGTTGTAATGTAATTTCTTCTCTTTCATTTCTGATATAATTTATTTAGTCTTTCTCTTAATTATTTTTAAAAAGAATTAATTAATTAAACAATTTGGTTGAACTGAGTCTTAATTGCATCTTGTGGGATCTAGTTCCCTGACCAGGGCTTGAACCCAGGCTACCTGAGCCCCTAGTCTGTCTCTTCATTCTTAGTAAGTCTGGCTAATGATTTGTCGATTTTGTGTATATTTTCAAAGAATCAGCTCTTACTTTCGTTGATCTTTTCTGTTGTTTTTTAGTCTCAATGGCATTTATTTCTGCTTTGATCTTTATTATTTCTTTCCTTGTACTAACGTTCATTTTTGCTTGTTCTTTTCTAATTTTTTAAAAATCATACAGTTACATTGTTTATGTGAGTGTTTTCTTATTTCTCAAGGTAAACTTTTACCACTGTGAACTTCCCTCACAGAACTGCTTTTCCTGCATACTATAGATTTTGGAAAGTTGTATTTTTCATTTGTCTCAAAGTATTTTTTTGATTCCCTCTTTGATTTCTTCATTGATCCATTGATTGTTCAATAACATGTTGTTCAGTCTCCACATTTGTGTTTTTTCTAGTTTTCTTCTTGTAGTTGATTTCTAGTTTCATGCTGCTGTAGCCTAAAAGTATGCTTGATGTAATCTCAGTCTTCCTAAATGTGTTGAGAATGTGGCTTATCATGTGATATTTCATGATGAAACTTCCATGTGCACTTGAAAAAAATGTGTATCCTGCTGCTTTAGGATGAATGTTCTACATATATCTATTAAGTTCATCTGATCTAATGTGTCATCTAAAGCCAATGTTTCCTTGTTGGTTTTCTGTCTGAATCATCTGTTCAATGATGTAAGAGGCATATTAAAGTTCCCTACAATTATTGTATTGTTGTCTCTTTATCCCTGTATTTCAAGTAATATTTGATTTATATATTTAGATGCTTTTCCTCTGGGCTCATAAATGTTTACAGATGTTATATCCTCTCGTTGGATTGACCTATATATCATTATGTAATGCCCTTCTTTGTCTTTTGTCTTTGTCTTTGTTTTAAAGTCTATTTTGTCTGATATGAGTATTTCTACTTTTCTTTTCTATTTGCATAGGGTATCTTTTTTCATTCCTCTACTTTTAGTCTCTTTTAGTCTCTTTGTTTTTATATCTGAAGTGTCTCTTGTAGGTGGTATATAGATGGGTCTTATTTTTTTATTCATTCAGCTGCTCTCTGTCTTTTATTGGAGGAGTTAACCATTTATTATACTAATTAAATAACATTTAGGGTTATTGACAGGTATGCTCTTACTGCCGTTTTGTTAACTGTTTTCTGGCTGTTTTTGTCATTCTTCTTTGTTCCTGTCTTCTCTTGATTTTTTCCTTTGTTGTCTGATGGATTCTTTAGTATTGTGTTTGGATGCCTTTCTCTTTATTTTTTGTGTATCCATTATAAATTTTTGGTTTGTGTTTCATATGTATAGACTTGTATAGATTGCTATTTTAAGCTGATAGTAACTTAAATTTTAAGGCATTGTAAAAGCAGTGCATTTTTACTTCCTTCTCTTTACGTTTTTGATATAATATTTTACATCTTTTATTTTCTGTATCCTTTAATTGCTTGTTGTAGCTACAATTGATTTTTCTACTTTTGTCTTTTTACCTTTAATCTAACTTTTTAAGTGGTGGATCCATGCCTTTACTATATACTTACTTTTACCAGTGAGGTTTTCTCTTATATATATTCTTATTTCTAATTGTGGCCTTTTATTTTCTACTCAAAGAAAACCTTTTAGCATTTCTTATAATGCTGGTTTAGTGGTAATGAACTGATGCAATGTGCGACTTCCTTGTTAGGGCGCTTGATCAAGGGGAACTGAAATAAAAATTGGGTAGTAAAGAGTTTATTGACTCTTTAATTATAGAATTTAACATTCTGGCAAGGATCCAGGAGATGGTATTAAGTACCTGCTAGGCTGGTCCCTGGAAACATGAAATAAGCAATGGCTCACAATACCCAAAGATGAAATGATAATTTCCGTGGCAGAGGATGGAGAAGGGAAATTAAAAGCTTGTAGATGTGGCAATGCTGGAATTATTGTTTCCATAGAAGGCTCATGATGATTAAGTTCATGGGACCTTAGGTTAGGGTAAGGGAGAAATATCAATAACCTCAGATATGCAGATGATACCACCCTTACGGCAGAAAGCAAAGAACTAAAGAGCCTCTTGATGAAAGTGAAAGAGGAGAGTGAAAAAGTTGGCCTAAAACTCAACATTCAGAAAACAAAGATCATGGCATCCGGTCCTATCACTTTATGGCAAATAGATGGGGAAACCATGGAAACAGTGACAGACTTTATTTTTTTGGACTCCAAAATCACTGCAGATGGTGACTGCAGCTGTGAAATTAAAAGACACTTGCTCCTTGGAAGAAAAGCTATGACCAACCTAGACAGCAGAGACGTTACTTTGCCAAGAAAGGTCTGTCTAGTCAAAGCTATGGTTTTTCCAGTATTCATGTATGGATGTGAGAATTGGACTATAAAGAAAGCCAAATACCAACGAACTGATGCTTTTGAATTGTGGTGTTGGAGAAGACTCTTGAGAGTTCCTTGGACTTCAAGGAGATCCAACTAGTCAATCCTAAAGGAAATCAGTCTCGAATATTCATTGGAAAGACTGATGCTGAAGCTGAAATTCCAATACTTTGGCCACCTGATGCGAAGAACTGATTCATTTGAAAAGACCCTGATGTTGGGAAAGATTGAAGGCGGGAGGAGAAGGGGATGACAGAGGATGAGATGGTTGGATGGCATCACCGACTCAATGGACATGAGTTTGAGTAAACTCCAGGAGTTGACAATGGACAGGGAGGCCTGGTGTGCTGCAGTCCATGGAGTCGCAGAGTTGGATGTGACTGAGTGACTGAACTGAACTGAACTGACCTAGGGCACACGTCTTTTACTAAGAGCATAAGAAATGCTTTTTTAAGGAGAGCTCCATTATTACTAAAATTTTCAGTGTAATTCTTCTCTGTAGGTCGGGGTTAATAGTTGTTTTTGTTTAGTCACCAAGTCATGTCTGACTCTTTGTGAGCCCATGGACTGCAGTGTGCCAGGCTTCCCTCTCTTTCACCATTTCCTGGAGTTTGCTCAAACTCATATCCATTGAGTCAGTGATGGCATCCAACCATCTCGTCCTCTGTCATCCCCTTCTCCTCTGCCTTCAATCTTTTCCAGCTTCAGGGTCTTTGCCAATGAGTCAGCTTATGGCATCAGGTAATCAGAGTATTGAAGCTTCAGCATCAATCCTTCCAGTGAATATTCAGAGTTGATTTCCTTTAGGATTGACTGGTTTGATCTCCTTGCTATCCAAGAAACTCTCAAGAGTCTTCTCTAGCACCACAGTTTGAAAGCAGTAGGATAGTTGTTATAGAACTTAGCTCAATAGCAGTGGTCTTAATAGATCCCTGAAACAATGGAGTCAGGTTTACTTAAACATCCTAAGCCAGACTGTTGTAATATTGTAATGATGAGCAAACTGGATTGTCAGTCAAGAGTATAACCTATAGAATTTTAGAAATCTTAATAGAAAACAGTATCTATAAGAACAAAATAAATGGGCAGCTAACTGATATACTATTCCGTTTGTGCTTGTAGAAAAATTAAGAAAGGATGACTGGTAGGCTGAGAGTCTATTGCTTTAATAAAAAGTCATGATCCTAAATGTATATTACTTAAAGAAGCCAATCTGGAAAGTCTATATATCATACAATTCTAATGATACGATGTTCTTGGAAAGGCAAAGCTATATTGACAGTAAGAAGATCAGTGGTTGCCAGGGGTTAGCAGGGAGGGAGAGATGAATAGCCATAGTACAGAAGATTTTTAGGGCAGTAAAACTATTCTTCATAATACCATAAAGATGGATATTTGTCATTATACATTTGTCAAAACCCATAGAATATACGACACCAAAAGTGAACCCTAATGTAAGCTGTAGACTTTGAGTGATAACGATGTGCCAGTGTAGGTTCATCAGTTGTAATAAATATACCACTCATTTGGGCATGGTGATTGTTGGGGAGGTGGTCCATGTGAGGGGACAGGGGATATACGGGAACACTCTGTACTTACTGCTTAGTGTTACTATGAACTGCTAAAACTGCTTTGAAAAATAGTCTTTTTTTTTTTTTTTTTTAAGGTCATGATCTTGCCTAGTTCCTGGACCTGATCCAATTTTTATGCCTGGAAATCACTGATTTAAAAAGTGGGAAAGAACACCTAGGATCTTTATGATAATGATTTCTCTAGTCCTTCCCCACAGGATCCTATGGTCATTTACTTGAACAGCTTTGCACTAGGAAAAAGAGAAAGGGGAATGTCAAGGCGTTTTGAGATACAGAGTCTGAGTTGACATTAGAACCCAGGGCCCCAAAGCCTCATTGTGGCCCACTTGTTAGAATGGTGGCATGCAATGGCCAGGTGATAAGTGGCACGCTGGCCAGCATAGAGCTTAAAGGAGATCCAGTGTGTCCGTGAATCCACCTGATGGCCAGTTCTCTGGTCCTGGAATATTAAGTGAATTTGGCATACTTGGCAGATGTAACCTCTTCATTGGGTTCTAGTTATATGGGCTTCCCTGGTGGCGCAGAGGTTAAAGCGTCTGCCTGCAATGTGGGAGACCTGGGTTCGATCCCTGGGTCGGGAAGATCCCCTGGAGAAGGCAATGGCAACCCACTCCAGTATTCTTGCCTGGAGAATCCCATGGACGGAGGAGTTTGGGCTACAGTCCATGGGTCGCAAAGAGTTGGACACGACTGAGTGATTTCACTTTTACTATGTCGGGTAAGAACTGTCACAGTGGGGAAGATCAAGTGAAAGGCTCCTGAGGCTATCCCTCATACCTCCTACACAGTAATGTAAAAAAGCAATAGGGCATCCTGGAGAAGAAAAGTAGTGGGGATTAATAGCACTCCTTAGGATTTAAAAAATACAGAGGTATAATTCCCAAGATACTTATATTTAATTGGTCAGTCTAACACCTGCAGAAACCCATGGTCTGAGGGTGATACCTGTAGATTACTGCAGGTTCAAGCATATAGTAATCCCAATCATAGCCACTGTACTAGATATGGTATCTTTATTGGTGTAAATTAATAGGCCTCAGATACATTGTCATTGTTTTGGAAAATATATTGTTTTCTATTCCAAACCATGGAAGAGGATCAGATATTTACCTTGGATGAGACAACAGTATATGTCTAGTTTTGCTTAAGGATTTTTATTAACTTTCCTGTTCTTTATAACAGCATAGAACAAAGTAATCTGGACTGCCTAAGCATACTGAAGACCATTATATTGATTTATTGGGTTGGTGATATTATATTTACTGGGCTAGATGAGCCACAGGTGGTCAGCACACTGGAGGTCCTGGTAAAACACATCTATTCCAAAAAGTTGAAGATGAAAACTTGAAGATTTATGGGTTTTCCTTGTTTATAATATGTTTAGGGGTCCAGGAATCAAGAGCATGCTGATACATCCCTTCTCAAGTAAAAACAAGTTATTGTGCCTTACAATCTTCTATCCAAAGAAAGAAGCACATTGACTTCTAGGCCTCTTTGGATTCTGGAGGCAGCAAATTCTATATCAGAGGATTCTGCTATAACCTATACTCCAGGATGCATAAACTATTGCCAGCTTTGAGTACATCCCAGAGCAGGAAAAAAACTCTACAGTAGGACCAGGTTGCAGTGCAAGTAGCCCTGCTCTTGAGCCACACACTCCAGCAGACCAAATATGATTAGGGAGTATAGTTGATGGGGAAGGATGTCATATATAGTTTGTGTTAAATCCCAGTGAGACAATCATAATGTAAGCCTCTGGGGTTCTGGAGCATGGCCTTGCCATTTCCAGTGGAAATTTTTATACCATTTGAAAAACAACTTCTGGCCTGCTACTGGGTCCTGGCAGAGATGGGTCATTTGACCAAACTAATTGACTATATGTCTAGAACTGTCCGTCATGTTGTTGTTCAGTCACTAAGTTGAGTCTGACTCTTTGAGACCCCATGAACTGAAGCATGCAAAGCTTCCCTGTCCTTCACTATCTCCTGGAGTTTGCTCAAACTCAGGTCCATTGCATTGGTGGTGCTGTCTAACCATCTCATCCTCTGCCACCCTCTTTTCCTTTTGTCTTCAATCTTTCCCAGCATCAGGGTCTTTTCCAATGAGTCCTTTCTTCCAATGTTGGCGCCTACCATATCCATAAGTCAGAAAGTCAGATGAGTCCTGGGACAATTCTAGGGTTGTATCTAGGTTATAGATACAACAACCTAGGTTGTAGGTTCTAGGGTGTATATAGGGTTGAGTAATATCAGGACCAGAAGATACAAGCAAAATACATGAGCATGAGCAGGTAGCTCAGATCCCCATGGCACCCAGCACTGTGGCACCAGTGATCCTTCCTTAGCTCATATGCTCAGCTGTGTCTGACTGTCGGTGATTCTGTGGACTGTAGCCCCCCAGGCTCCTCTGCCCATAGAATTTTCCAGGCAAGAATACTGGAGTGGGTTGCCATTTTCTTCTCCATGGGTTCTTCCTCACACAGAGATTGAACCCATGTTCTTGCATCTCCTACACTGACAGGCAGATTCTTTATCCACTGAGTCATTGGGAAAGCCAGCAACAGAGAACAACCATTAATCAAGAAGACTAACTGTACTACCGCTGGCAGATTGTCTTCATTGAACTCGTTTTATCCTGGTAGGATTAATTGTTCATTTTCACATCCCACAGGAATGGACATATATTTAGGTATGAGTTTGCCTTTCTTATCCATTGGGCCTCAGCCAGCACTATTGTCCAAGGGCTTATAGAGGATTTGATTGAGTTTGAGTAACCTCCAGGAGTTGGTGATAGACAGGGAGGCCTGGCGTGCTGCAGTCCATGGGGTTGCAAAGAGTCGGACATGACTGAGTGACTGAACTGAACTGAACTGAACTGGTTCACTGGCATGGGAACCCTGTGTAACATAACCTCAGACCAAGGGACTCCCTTTTCAGCAAAGAACGTTTGTGATTGGGTCTGTGACCATGAAATTCACTGGCCATATCATTATTCATAAACTGCTAGCCTGAAACATCACTAGAGGCTCAGAGGGAATGCCCTACAGGAGTAGATGCCATCTTTTACAATGCTTTGAACTAATGACCCTTATATGGTGTTATGTTCCCAGTAGGAAGAATACATGAACACAGGAATCAGGGTTTGAAACAGTAGTGACCCCACGTATTATCACTCTCAATGACCTGCTGAGGGTCATTGTGTTTCTTTCCCCTACTCTTTTGGGTTCTGCTGGGTTAGAAGTCTTGCTTTCCACAAGGAGCATACTTTCTCAAGGGCACACAGGAAGAGCACTGATGAATCATAAATTTTAGTTTTCACTTAGGCACTTCGAGTTTCTTGTGCTAGGCATCAAAAGCAAGAAGAAGACTCCCAATCTTGATAGAGTAGTTGATCATTTGGAGGAGATAGGGCTGCTCTTACACAGTGGAGGTAGGGAGGAGAATGGGTGGAACTGAACTGGTCCACATGCGCCTGTATTTTTCTCCCTTGCCTAGTTGTGACTGTAAATAGGCTGGTATGGTGGCCCCAGCCAAAGAGCATGGGGTCTTTATGGCTGAAGGTCTGAAGCGTATTAACGGGTCAGCACCTAGGCCAACAATGACTATTGTTCAGTCGCTAAGTCGTGTCCAACTCTTTGCAACCCCCTGGACGGCAGCACACCAGGCTTCCCTGTCCTTCACTATTTCCCAAAATTTGCTCAAATTTATGTCCATTAAGTTAGTGATGCCATCCAACCATCTCATCCTCTGTCACCCCCTTATCCCCCTGCCTAATAGGATCTAAAAAATTAAGTGGAAGAAGAAAATAATGAATATCTGTTGGGACCCTGAGAACCACTTCTACTTTAGACACTGTAGTTATCTCACTAATATCTCTCTTCTAAGCTGCTTTTAAGAAGAGAGGTACACCAGACCCCTGGAGGGGCTTCTCTTCCATCCTGTGTGCAGTAGGATTTTGGAGTAGAAAAAAGGTTGGGGTGGAAACCAGCTCCCCTATTAAGGAAAGACTTGCTGCCAGCTGAAAGGATTAGAATCAGCAGATAATCTCAGCTCCATCAGAGTCTGCCTTGGCTTGGAGGCCCACCTTGCCTGAGCCCCCATCCTTGTGGAGGGCAGGGGGCCCTATTTCTGGTGACTAATCGAGGAGGGAATATGCCAGCTATTATGGGGTGGCCCAGGACTGTACTAATTTCACAGAACCCTTCTAGGCTGGCCAAAGTTTGATCAGGCCTGTCTTTTCCCTCTTTCCAATCTTACTTCTTCCTTTTTCTTGTCACCAGTATTGATTACAAAGAAACATCGTGGACCCCAAATACCATCTCTGATCTGTTTCTAGAGGACCTACAACAGATGACTTACAGGGATAAATAAACCACGAAGCAAAATTAGGGACAGTTGAAAAAGAATAGGACAATAATAAGAATAGGGACATAAACTGCTTGATTTAAGCTAGCATGCAGATATCTCCCTGAGTCCTATCCATAGGTTATAGACAGATTCCAGGTTTTTCTAGAAGCCAAAGTGAAATAAAAAGCCAAGTAACCAGGGGAAACCATGAGATCAGGTGAAGGGAAACAATTCTTCATCCAAAGAACAGAAAACATTTTTTTTTTTCTTCCTGAGAAAGGGCACCATGTAATGAAATGAGCAACCTTAACAATTATAGTTGTGCCGCATGGTTAACTTGATAGCGCATCACCATTTGTTAATTTATTTTAAATGGAATTACAACCAGTCACATTATCCTAAGCAGGTTTACTGTTTGTCATTCATACTCCTCAGGCTCTGGATCAGTGAGCATGTATTAGTCACTGGAACCAATTATCTAAGGGTGTTGGATTAAGATGGTTTCATTGGAGATGGAGTGTGCAGAACCATGATGACTAATGGCGCCTCACACACTATTGTTGATTTCATCCTCCTGCGTCCCAGAAAGTTTTTGCTTGAGCTGACTTATTTACCCTTTTGATTCTCCTTCCCCAGAGTGGTTATGCTACTCAGTGCAGAGGAGGACACTGGCAAACAGGAGACAAGAGGAAAGAAGAGACGAGAAAGGGGAAGAAATAAGTTGCACAGTGAACCTTACAGCTGGAGAGTCTTACAGCTGGAGAATTCTTTCTTGAGTAACTGAATTGCAAATCAGCAAAGCGTTTGATTTTGAGCCCTTGATTTTTCTAGGATATTAAACAGAGATACATTGCTGATTTTATTACAAGAAAGTGGTCTTGTCTCATTGGACTAATTCTGAGAATAAATTATTCCTTCAAAAAATCAGAATATTTCTTTCTATAGCAACTAACAGACTTTCAAAACTGGGGTTATATTTGGATATTGCTAGATTAAGATGTATAAATAGTATAATGGGTTTGTTGAGGTATAAAATAGATTGTTAGACTCATTAAAGTTCACATTTCTAAAAACATTAAGTTAAAATACAACCCCTAGAGAAATTTTAAATGATTAAAAAGATATTTTTGCCTCCTTTGTATCTAAACTCCTGTGTTCATTGTATCTGGCTCATAATTTTTCTTTTTAAATTCAATTTTAATTCTTTTAAAATGAAATTTAAATCTTTTTTATTCAGTTGCTTCCAGCTATTACTTTATTTATCACATTTTCTATCTCTTGGATGCTCCTTATTTCTATAGAACTATTTCTGTTTTTTAAATCTTTCTAGTTCCATCCCCACAATCTTGAGTTCCTCAATCTTTTTTTGTTCAAAACACATGCAGTTATCCCTTGGTACTCATAAGAGATTTGCTCCAGGTCACCCATGGTTACCAAAATCCACATATGTTCAAGTCCCTTAGATAAAATGGTGAGGTATTTGCATATGATCTACATATATCTTCCCATGTACTTTAAATCTCTCCAGATTACTTATAATGCCTAATACAATGTAAATGCTAGGTAAATAGCTGTAAGTACAATATAAGACCTTGTAAATAGTTACCTGAATGCCGCAAATTCAAATTTTGCTTTTTGGATCTTTCTGAAATTTTCTTTTGGGGTATTTCTATTCTTGGTTGTTTGAATCTGTGATTGTGGTACCAGAGGATATGGAGGGCCAATTATATGTAATAAAAATCTCAGTGATTCAGATTAATTTTAGGAGAGATGGTTTGAACTTATAAGACTGTATTACTGTCTGTCCTTAGACTCATATATGCCTTTACATTTATTTACTGTACTTACTGCTGAAATGTTAATAAATTATGTGGTATCTTCTGGGAATTTATTTTAATGAAAAGATAAAGAACTCTTATGAGTGTCGTGCTGGCCCTTTGCCAGCACTAACTGCACAGAGAACTGCACAGAGCAGTTCTTCCCTCTCTGCCCTCTCTGTTTTATTTCACAAGGGGTCTAAACTTTGCAGGGTGCATTTCCCAGTCTCCCATCAGCTGACGTCCATCTGGGTTTGGCCAATCAGAACCACTGGTGGGAGATTGGAGGGCAGGAGTAAAGGGGTGTTTTTAAGCTTGTTTCCATGCTTAGGCAGCAAGGGCAGCTCATGGAGGGCTTCAGATTTCACTGGACAGACTGCTGTGATTTCTGTTATTTGCTTGGAGGCTGTACACCCTGGGTTTCAGGAATATTTCCTTTTCCCTTTGATACTTTAGCACAGGGCTGATGGTGGTTTCCTGTGGTTACCAATCTGTGAGCTGTTTCATTGCCCCCTGTTTGACTTCTCAGCTCATCCATCACTCATAAAATAATTCTCAGATTCCCTCTGTTTTCAAAAATGTGGACTTCTAAAATAATTGGCTTGGCGACCACTGAATAGTCATTTGGAAAAAAAAAATTTTTCTTCTATCTCATACCAATTGCCGGAAAAAATTTCAAGTGGATCACAGATCTAAATGTGAAAAATGAATCCATATAAAAATAGAGGAAAACAAAGATGATTTATCTCTTGATCTGGACATGAAGAAACTTTCAAACTAAAGTCCCAAATCTAGAAACAATAAAAGAAAACATTGATAATATTCATTAATTAATAATAAATAATGAAAAAATTTTTGCATGGCAAAATACCACATGCAAAGTCAAAAGACTAATAAAAAATCAAAAGCCTATTTATCTAACAAATAATTCTTAAAAATCAAAGAAGAAACCTCATAAAATATGATATAAACTGGACAAAATCCTCAAAGTTCACAAAAATATAAAATGGCCCTTAAATACAAGAAAATATATTCAACTTTACTCAAAATAAAATGCAAATTAGATCTTTATTGAGATGCAATTTCTCATTTATCAGAATGAGAATATTTCAAAATCTAGATAACATGTTTGTCAAGGCTATGGAAATTCAGATACTTTCATACATTTGTGGTGGAAATGTAAAATAACAGCAACCCCTCTCAAGGGCATTTGATGATATCTAAGAAAATTATATATGCATTTACCTCTTGAACCAGAAATTCCAGCTCTGGAAATTTGTCCTGAAGAAGCACCTCCACAAATATGCATATGTGTAAAGTTTTCATTCAGGAGTAAGTTGTAATAACAAAATGTTGTAGTCAATCTAAATGAGAGTAATTGAATTAAACATAGTGCTCCAGACAATGGTATATGATGTAGCCAAAGGGGAAGAATAAGGACGCTGTCTATGAATCCAGCATATAATGGAGTACATATAATAGGCTACCTGTCACACAAAATGAAGGGGAAATTCCTTGTTCTTCCAAAATGAAACAGGATATATCAACCAGGTATCAGTGAAAATGGTATGTTGTTGCAGAGGATGTAGGGATGGTGCAGAGGGTATAGGGGTAAATGTGCGATTTCTCTTAGTAGACCATTTTTATGTGGTTTCAACTTTGAACATGTGAAAATTGTAAATATTCAAAAATAAAATATGAAAAGGCAGACATTACATTTGAATATAAGCAAGAAATAACCTACTGTATGTCAGATTGATAATAATCACACAGAGAAAAAATTAAGTATCTTCAACACAGAGCTTTGACTGTACACCCTAGATAAAATGTATCATAACGAAGAACTACCAAGAACTCGTGACATTTGCTTAGTAGCTTTGTTCTTGGTGGTGGTATTTGGTGGTGTAATTCTGATAGTGTATTGTGTGTATAATAGGATTGAGCAATTGAGTAAATGTGTTTATGTTTTGGGGAAGAAGAGCTTTTACTTTCATAAGTGAGGACAAATAATGCAGTGTTGGATTTCAGTGAGAAGTCTCAATCTGAGCTCATTATATGTTATGTTATATATTTTGATAGATAACATGGACATGTATGTACACTTGCTGGCTCTGTTTGCCGAAAGGGATTTAGGCAAATCAGCATTAGTGGCAATCAGTACAGCTGGCACCTAGATCTGGATTTCTAAATATCAGTCACCACTAAAGTGTTTCCTAGGGAAATGGCTATTTCCAGGCCCAGAGCAGGGAATTCATGAGGTAAACCTGAAAAATCTCATATCAAAAAACAAGTGTACAAAGACTAACATCCACTAAAAGGAAAAGTACAAAAGTTGGCTTGGGATAAATTACACATCAAAAAGAGCCATGGTAAGTGATTATACCATGTTGAGTACACTGAATTCTTGAGTTTCTCTTGTTGAGATAAGAGAGAGAATGAGAGAAATATAAAGAGAACGACTGAGAGAAAAGAAAAGCTTTTTTATTTAAATAAAGGAATGCTAGCTAATAAATGTAGGTGGGATAACACTATTAGGAAATAAGCATTTTCACTCCCATGTAATCAATTATTTGGTATCAGTTAATTATTGATTACTCAAACTAAGATGATAAGTGAATGCTGAAACTTGGGTTAGAGGAATAGGATATTTATGTGGTCTCAAAGTATACGCACAGAGATTATTTAGGGTAAAAGGAAAAGTATAATTTTATAATGGACATACCTGATGTTTCACACCTTAACCAAATAATCAAACGTGGCATCTCTAAAAATGGAATAAACTTACATTATGTGCCTCTTCAACTAACGAACTGAGACATAGAAAACATCATCTAGGTAGTATATTTGCTAAAAACATTTAATCTAAATCTGAGGTCAGTTTTGGTAAGTTGTGTTTTTTGAGAGGTTTGTCCATTTCATCTAAATGATCAAAGTTCTTTATAATATTCTCTTTTCATTCTGTTTAACATCAGTAGATTTTTCTGTAATGTACTTTTTATTAATAATATTGGTAATTTGTAGTCCCTCTTTTTTCTTTATCACTCTTAGGAAATGCTTATCAATTTTATTTTATTTTTTCAAGAAATTTTTGATTATTAATTTTCTCTTCTAATTTTTTCAATGTCTATTCATATTTATTATTTTGTTCTTTCTGTTGACTCTGGGTTTGACTTGTACTTAGCTTACTGATCTGAGACCTTTCTTATTTTCTGACATAAGTATTCAAAGTTACAGATTTCCCTTTCAGCAGTACTTAGCTGCATCCCACCAATTTTGAGATGTATATTCAATGTTATTCAGTATATGTTCTGTTTTTTTCTTAGAATTTTGTTTTTGACCTGTGGATTATTTATCTGTATTGCTTAATTTTAAGATATTAGAGAACTTTTGAAATAGCTTTTTGCTGTTAATTTCTAATTTAATACCAGTGTGGTTAAAGGACATTCTGTGTAAGATTTCAGTCCTGTGGCATTTTTGAGACTTGTTTAATGGCCTTCACATATGACTTAACTTTGGCAAATGTTCCATGTGTACTTGAAAAGAATGTGTATTCTGCAGCTATTGAGAAACTTGAATCTAAAATGAGGAAAATAATAGGCATATTTAGAATCTGGTTTATTCTACCAATAACTTGCCTGGAGTCTTTTCAAAAGTTGGTTATAATAAGCAGCTAATTCAAAACGCACAAAAAATTCAGACTTGTCTAGATTTAAAAAGGCCAAAACAGTATCAGTTCAGTCGCTCACTCATGTCTGACTTTTTGGGAACCCATGGACTGCAGCACGCCAGGCTTCCCTGTCCATCACCAACACCTGGAGCTTCCTCAAACCCATGTCCATTGAGTCGGTGACGCCATCCAACCATCTCATCCTCTGTCGTCCCTGTCTCCTCCTGTCTTCAATCTTTCTCAGCATCAGGGTGTTTTCAAATGAGTAAGTTCTTCACATCAGGTGGATAGGTTCAGCTTCAGCATCAGTCTTTCCAATGAATATTCAGGACTGATTTCCTTTAGGATTGACTGGTTTGATCTCCTTGCATTCCAAGGGATTCTCAAAAGTCTTCTCCAACACCACAGTTCAAAAGCATAAATTTTTTGGCACTCAGCTTTCTTTATGGTCCACCTCTCACATCCATACATGACTACTGGGAAAACCATAGCTTTGACTAGATGGACCTTTGTCGGCAAAGTAACGTCTCTGCTTTTGAATACGCTGTCTAGGTTGGTCATGGCTTTTCTTCCAAGGAGCAAGCGTCTTTTAATTTCATGTGCAGTCACAGGCACTATCTGCAGTGATTTTGAAGTCTAAGAAAATGAAGTCTCTCACTGTTTCCATTGTTGCTGCATCTATTTGCCATGAAGTGTTGGGACCGGATGCCATGATCTTTGTATTTGGAATATTGAATTTTAAGCCAACTTTTTCACTCTTCTCTTTCACTTTCATCAAGAAGCTTTTTAGTTCCTCTTCACTTTCTTCTATAAGGGTGGTGTCATCTGTGTATCTGAGGTTATTGATATTTCTCCTGGAAATCTTGATTTCAGCTTGTGCTTCATTCAGCCCTGCATTTCACATGATGTACTCTGCATATAAGTTAAATAAGCAGAGTGACAATATACAGCCTTGACATACTCCTTTCCCAATTTGGAACAGGTCTGTTGTTCATGTCTGGTTCTAACTGTTGCTTCTTGACCTGCATACAGAGTTCTCAGGAGGCAGGTCAGGCGGTCTGGTATTCCCATCTTTTTAAGAATTTCCACAGTTTGTTGTGATCTACACAGTCAAAGTCAAAGGCTTTGACCTAATCAATATTTTTTCTGGAATTCTCAAACAATATAGAGTAGTATTTGAATGGATCCTGAATCAAAAAGTTTTTTTTAAAAAAAGACATTTTGAAAATAGTTGAAAGCATTTAAATATGGACTGAATAACATGATATTATTGAATTTTCTAGGTGTGAAGATGCATTTCAGTTATGTAAGAGAATGTTTTTATTCTCTGGAGTTGGATGCTAAAGTATTTAGGGTTGAAGAATTTAAGCATAATGTCTACAACTTATTTTCAAATAGAGTATATGTGTGCACACATTCACACACATGTGCACGCAACACACACACACACACACACACACACACCAAGTATAAACATTAGTGAATCTAGGTAGAGATTGTGGTTATTCATTTGACCATTCTTTAACTTTTCCTTGGGTTTGAAATATTTCAGAATAAAACTTTGGGGGAAAAATCTCCCTCTGTGTAAATAATTAGGATAATTTTTTTTAATTTCTAGCTAGACCCTACTTAAAAGAGCATCAGGTACATTGATTTAGCTCTCAGCACAACCAGCACCATTGTTACCATTGTTTGGCAGTGCCAAAGAGAAAAATAAGGTTAAGAAACATTTCCAGTTTTGCGGGAATAATAAAAACAGTAAGAGGTGGATCAAGGGCTGAAACTTGAGTCTGATGAACTCCAAAGCCTGTGCTCTAAACCTCTACCCTGCCTTTCTCTCACTTTGACATCCAAAGTGCTTAAATTCCTCATTTTATTTGGTTGATGCTATTATATTCCTTAGCATAGTGTTTTCCCCACTGAAAGTGAAAGTGAAAGTAGCTCTGTTGTGTCTGACTCTTTGCAACCCCATGGACTATACAGTCCATGGAATTCTCCAGGCCAGAACATTGGAGTGGGCAGCCTCTTCCTTCTCCAGGGGATCTTCCTAGCCCAGGGATCAAACTGGGGTCTCCTGCATTGCAGGCGGATTGTTTACCAACTGAGCTATCAGGTCTACCACTAGGTAGACCAAAGTTAAAATTCTGCCCCTTCCATCCTGGGCTTATGACTGTCAAAGCAAAAATTAAGCACATAAAAGAAACTTTATTCAAGGTTACTGCAGTAAGAGAGACAGGCTGAAACCGAATGAGTTCTGTTCCACTGAAACAAAGGGTTGGAATGTTTTTTAAGAACTGGGATGGTGGGTGGAGAGGATCATAGGGCACCCTTGTTTGTTAACTGACCACAAGGAAAGGAAAAGTAAACTTTCTGTATCCTCATGGCAGGAAGTGGTTTTACACTTTGAAACAGGATGTCCACGGGAAGTTAGACTGCCATCCTCCCCCAGAAACTAGGACATAAGAGAACTGTCTCCCTTGATGTTTATATTTCAAAGGGATAGCTCCCAGGTCCTTGAGAAAATTAGTACAGGGTTGTAAAAATTGGTTAAGAGGCTTTTAAAAAAGATTTACATCTCAAAGAAGCAGAGGAAGGGTTGCAATTACAAATTTTCAGAAGTAAATGCTCTAAGAAAAGGGAAGCCCGTCTGAAGTTTAGTTAAGCTGAAGGAATAAGGCCATTTGGGTCCTGATAGTGCATGTTCGGTAAAGAATATGCTTGCAATGTGGGAGAATTGGGTTCAATTCCTGGGTTGGGAAGATCCCCTGGAGGAGGGCAGGACAACCCACTCCAGTATTCTTGCCTGGAGAATCTCCATGGAGAGAGGAACCCAGTGGGCTACAGTCCATGGGGTCGCAAAGAGTCGGATACGACTGAGCACATTTACACAGTCAGACACACAGGACGCATTTACAGAGGTCTGAATGAGAGTGGTGCAAGGACATCCTCACCCCACTTGTTACTCAGATTCCTGACTTTCCCCTGGTCTGCTCATGACACTACACAAGTCCTGCTTTTCGTTTGAAAATACGCAAGTACTCCTCCTTCCTCTGCTCACATATCTTGCTTCTTCCCACCTTAGTTTGCTGGAGGATATTCCCTTTATAAGTCAGTGATCCTCTTCTCTTGCTTTCTTCCTGAACTTTTAGTCCTCATTTTTCCTCTTCTGCTTCCTTCTTCCCAGGCGTGGGTCATCTCTTGGCTCCCTTCCAGTTCTGATTCTCTATCAATCTCTGGCTGTCTCTCAGAGTCCACTCAGGAAGAAGTAAGTACGGTGCACCAGTGCAATAAAGAGTCTAGCTCTTCTCAGATGTTCATAAAAGGCAGCATTTGAAAAGATTTTCTCCAACTAGTGCCACAGGAGTAGCAGAGTGAATTGCAGATGAACAGGGGTTACAGAATTTGTAACATTCTGTGTATCTTTGAGTAAGCCTAATAATTTCTCTGAGCTTCACTGCATTTCTTTGCGAAATAGGATTAATATAATTATTGACCATAAGAGTTAACTAAGGTAGCGGATATAAATCCACAGTGTCAAGTATTGAATATTTAGTAAATTATCACTACTTTGAAAAAAAGTCTTTGCTTACATAATGGTAATATTAATAACTGTGTTGAAAAGAGCCATGGTAACATTTTCTCAGGTGGAATGTGTGATAGATCTGCCCGCCAAAGTAGGTGTGGTATATTTGTGTTACATCAATTTAGATAAAACTAAAGTTCCCAGAATTCCCATTCCTGAGTAATTCTAAATCACTGGGGCACTGTGAGGCATTTCACAGGAGCAGTGATGGGTGGAAATGGAACAACAGACATGTTCTTCATACCTAGAAGGTGAGTGCAGGGCATGAGTGCAGCCTGCTGCATGCTGTATGCTGCAGCTGATCTACTGATTCACGTACAGCTCCTGTTGCATTTCCGCCTCATGTTTCTCTAACTCCTGGATCCAGACGTGATTGGTTCTTTGATGAAGGATGCAGGACATCTCCACCATCACAGTAGGAGCGTGGAGGCAGTGAGAGACTGCACGGGGCACTAGTCCTTTCTACTCATCCTTATAGGTTCCAACTTCTCCATGCTTCCAGATTTCCCATCTGTCTTCTCTTTCTAATTGCCTGTCTGCAGATTTAGGCTCTAGTACCAGAAAGAAGCAGGTGGAATAGTTTCACGTCAGCTCTTTAACTTGCTTTCCTAAATTTGACATAAAGTCAAATCCCTGATTCATCTTCTAATGTATCTAATCTGTCGTATTGCTTTTGCTTCTCTAATAGAACCTTGTCAGATGTAACAGGCAGTGAGTTTCATCAGAGACCAACATAGATCAAGCTTGATACCTCTCAGCTATTAGGACAGTTCAGTAAAAGACTATCATTTTCCGGGGCATAAGAAGTGAGGCTCTGTGCTCAGACCTTCAAGTTCTCCTTGCTTATGGAGTGTGTGAAAATATATCTATTTATAGTTATAACTCCTTTGAATCAAACTAATTCTAAGATGGTGTTTTCAACTCCTTCAATGATTACAAGCTATAATGATAGCCTTTCCTAATGTGGTGACAAAATACCACATAATTTTGCAGATGTTGCTTACTTTGGAAATTTCTAATACAGGCATTGCATGATTTGTAGAAATCAGTGTATGTCAAACTGCCAATTTTCACATTTTGAACATAACATGTAAAAATAGTACCTTTTACAAGATAAGATATGCAATATAAAATATAATAATAATAATTAAAAAAAAAAACCTGAGTGGAAATACAAGCTCGGAGAGACAGTTGGATGTAGTAGTTTAGAATGTAAAACAGTACCACACAATTTGGAGTGTTGCTTATTAGCTCTGAGCTTGCTAATTATGTGATGTTGGGTGATTACTTGGCCTGTGCTTCAGTTGCCTCATCTACTGTCCCAGGGCATGATGGGAGTGGTTCTGATAAATGTGCAGCTCTTGGAGTAGTGCATGGCACGGTGCAGGCAGAAGCTTTGGGGACTGATTCTCCCTTATGAAGGAGACACTATTCGTTTTCCCATTCCGTGAGGGCAGGGATCACATCTGTCTGCTCTTGTGTCCCTTACTTGACCCATTGAAGGTGTGTGTTGCGGTGCCCCGCCCAGATCCCTTTTCAGGATGCAGGTACTCACTCTTGGGACTCCTGGGATGTCACCTCTTGGGGCCCGTGACTGAGTCTGTCACTAGGAATTGCCTTGGGTCAAAGGGAGATGGCAAGATTAAGCTCCTCCCTGGGGGGAAATCCATATCCAATGACTGGTGGGAGTGGCGTACAAAGGACAGGCTCCCTTGTGAGGCAACCCTGAAATGCTCCCCTGGGGTCGGCTGAGTTGGAGCCTCTGTTGTGTCTACATCTCAGTTCAACGCTGCTCTTTCCTCTCTCTAGTCCTGCTGTTCTCACTTCCTGCCTAGGTGTTGTTCCCAAGAGCACTCTTGGATAATCCTACACACAGGCCTTCATTTCAAAACCTGTTTAAAGGGGGTATAAGGAGAAAACTTTTAGGGGTAATTGATGGTGGTGGTGGTTTAGTCGCTAAGTCACCTCCAACTCTTGCAGCCCCATGGACTGTTACCTGCCTGGTTCCTCTGTCCATGGGATTTTCCAGGCAAGAATACTGGAGTGGGTTGCCATTTCCTTCTCCAGGGGATCTTCCCAACCCAGGGATCTAATGGCTTTTCCTGCATCTCCTGCAAATCCTGTAGGCAGATTCTTTACTGACTGAGCCCCAGGGAAGCCCCCAGGAGTAATTGAAGTGTTCATTACATTGCTTTTGCTGATGGTTAAATGCAGGGAGAATGGGGAGAACAGACATCAAAATGTGTCAAATTGTTCAATTTAAATATGTGTGGTTTATTGTATGTCACTTATACTTTAATAAGGAAAAAATCAGAGGGACAGTGGGAGAAAAAATAAGTGCATTTTGGTCACATCCTACCAGCAGCACTTTTCTAATGTATTGTTTCCTCTTCTTCTCAGGATGTTCTTACCTACGAACCTTATTGTTCACCATGTCAAATTCCTCTTTACTCCTTCGTGTATTGTTATAGTCATTCATTCTCTTGAACAGACATTCTCTGAGCACCCTCCATGCCCAGATCCTTTTCTATGAATAGGTACTTGGGATAAAAAGACAAACTAGGCAGTCTTTCTCCCCGTTGAGTCCATTGCCCCATGGAGGAGACTGAACTGGAGGCAATTCCAATGATAACTTCGGCATTCATGACCCTCTTAGGTTGGCTTCAGCCTATGCCAGCAGAAGTAGCACATGTTTGTGACACAAAATATGACAGGTACAGAACAAAATAAAGAAGGAAATATGATCACACTCCAGTGCGCTTACAATTACTTACCTATCATTTTATCCTACGTTTTCTCCCATATCACCAAATTTTTACAGAAATGATTTTTCACTAGGAAAATTATTTTGTTCCATGACTATGTACATTATGTTTTAACTGTTGTCTCATATAACATCTGTTTGGGGGCTTTTGTTCTCATCGTCACCCATGTTTCTTTGTCATTATTGTCAGAGATGTCTGGAAAAGTCCTGCAACAGATCCAGTGATCTGTGCCCACCTTTCGGGTTCCCTGGGCCCTTTCTCTTCCCCGTGCTTCTACTGATTTGATTTGTAACACTTCCCACATCTTCTTGAGCTTTCTTCCCCTAAATCACTTCATTTCCTCTCTTTCTATTTTAATGGCATGGTATGAAAGGAGCACAACTGCCCACTGGGAGCTGGGTACAGGTGTGAGGGCCAGAGGCAGGGAGAAGGAGCTGATGACCTCAACCAGTGGCTAAAATTGTCATTCATTTGCTCTCCAGAAGTGCTCACCATCTCACTGGCAAAGGGGGACTTTCCCTGTTAGACTTCTTTAGGGTCACCAGGAGACCAAACGAGACATAGCAGGATTTCTAATCCCAGTCACTTTGCTGGTAGTTGATCATCATTTTGGGTGTCCCACAACTCCATACTCATCCATAAAGGACTTCTAAAGGATTTCAAAGAAGAGATAACAAGGGCAATAGAGGGAAAAAATCATTAGTCCATATGTTTGGTAAAAGGTATCAAATCTGAATGATTGCTATAGATGTTTTAAATAGGGAAATTAGAAAAAGAATTTCCTTGGGAGCCATGAACATCCAGAGAAACCAAGTGTGAGAAACTGGAAGATAATTATTTTGGTTGGCCTCTTCTACTGTAATGCTGTGTTTGAACTTTAATCAGTGGTTCAGATTTGGAAAAGGGCACCTGTGCCAGGACAGAAAACCTAAGAGAAAATCACTTTGTGATGCTGAGAAGTGAATGTTCATAAATTAATAATACCAACAATAATAACTAAACAATATAAAATAAAGCCTAAGAACATTGCAAACATTAGATATTTCTTTGTAGTCTTTATGCATATTGCTGTGTATTATCTCATTTAATCCTCATACAACCCTATGAGAAAGGCACTTTCCCTTCTAACTATGAGGAAATAGGAGGACAGAAAGGCTGTATCACTTGCCCGAGGTTGCAATGCTGGTAGTGAGCTAGAATCCCTACTGGGGTCTGGTTGATTTCATAGTCTATATTGTTAACTCATTTTCTTTAATCTCAAGGGAGAGACCATTCCTCTCTGGCTCTCTTTCCAAGAGCTTGGCAAACTGAGAAACCTAGGAGAGCTGTAGGCATGGACTTTGCAAAGTTGTCCTTTTGCTATTGATTTTTGATGTTGTTGCCTTGTAGTTAGAGAATTTGCTGTTCCATATCAGTTGCTTGGTAGAAACTTCCTTTGTGGTTCAGAACATGGTCAATTTTTGTGAATTATCCATATATACTTGAAAATAAAGCATCTATTTGTAGGGTATATCTGCTGGATCAATATTGTTTATTTTGCTGTTCAAGTCTGCCTGCTTGATCTATCAGCTTCCAAGAGAGATGAGTTGAAATACCCATGGTGATTCTTTGATCAATTTCTCATCTTAAATCTATTTAGTTTTCTTTTACATTTTGAGACTGTGTAGTTCATTTATACTAGATCTGGATTGTCCTATCTTCCTGGTGAATTTTAAATTTCATCATTAAGTAAGATCCTGTTTTATCCCTAAAGATGCATTTTTCCTTGGTATAATTTGATATCACTACTATCATAGCATGTTTCTGTTAATATTTTCTTACTTTATCTTTCTTTACAAACTTTAAGAAATATTATAATAACAGGACTCTGTGTGTGTGTGTGTGTGTGGTGGGGTGTTTGCTTGCTTCAGTTATTTCTGAAGTTTATGCAGAGCAGCAAAAAGGCAATAATAGCTAAAACATCCCAAAGGAAAAAATATGGTGGAGGGGATTGGCGTAGCAGATATCAAGATTTATCTTAAAGCTATAAATGTAATTTAGTGAGTTATTGGTATATGGATATAAAAACAGGCCAATGAATCTGAATAGGAAATCCAGAAATAGACTTTGTTTTCAGATAAACTGCAGTTGCAAATCAGTGGGTGAAAGGATAAGGTTTTCAATAAATGATACTGGGCTCATTTACATACTAAAATATATAATCAATTTCCTTTCTGAAATATGACAACAAATACAGATAAAAGTTTAAACCATATAACTTTAGGAGACAATGTTGCAAAATGTATTATGCCTTTGGGATAGAAAATGACTTAAAAGGTGGCAGCAACTCCAGAAAAATAAATGACCCAATCAAAAAATGGGCCAAAGATCTAAATAGACATTTCTCCAAAGAAGACATACAGATGGCTAACAAACACTTGAAAAGATGTTCAACATCACTCTTTATCAGAGAAATGCAAATCAAAACCACTATGAGGTACCATTTCACACCAGTCAGAATGGCTGCGATCCAAAAAAGTCTACAAATAATAAATGCTGGAGAGGGTGTGGAGAAAAGGAACCCTCTTACACTGTTGGTGGGAATGCAAATTAGTACAGCCACTATGGAGAACAGTGTGAGATTCCTTAAAAAACTGGAAATAGAACTGCCTTATGATCCAGCAATCCCACTGCTGGGCATACACACTGAGGAAACCAGAAGGGAAAGAGACACGTGTACCCGATGTTCATCGCAGCACTGTTTATAATAGCCAGGACATGGAAGCAACCTAGATGTCCATCAGCAGATGAATGGATAAGAAAGCTGTGGTACATATACACAATGGAGTATTACTCAGCCATTAAAAAGAATACATTTGAATCAGTTCTAATGAGGTGGATGAAACTGGAGACTATTATACAGAGTGAAGTAAGCCAGAAGGAAAAACATAAATACAGTATACTAACGCATGTATATGGAATTTAGAAAGATGGTAACGATAACCCTGTGTACGAGACAGCAAAAGAGACACTGATGTATAGAACAGTCTTATGGACTCTGTGGGAGAGGGTGGGAAGATTTGGGAGAATGTCATTGAAACATGAAAAAAAAAAAATTAAAAAAAAAAAACAAAAACAAAAGACGACACAAAACAGGGAGTCCCCTGATGTCCTAGTGGTTAGGATTCCAGGCTTTCACTACTGTGACCAGGTTCAACCCCTGATGGGGGAACTGAGATTCCCACCAGCCTCACAAAAAATTTTAAAAGTAAAAAGAAAAGGAGACACAAAACTTCAAAAGGAGAAAAATGTTTGCCTCCCTTTTCCTAAGCTTTTCTCCTTCCTCCCTGTACTGAAGACATGGTGGTCTGAAATGGAGAAGCCATCTTTGCCACCAAGGGTGAATAGCCAAATACTAAGGATGGAGCGGAAAGGTAGAAGAAGCCTGGATAGAAGAAGCAGGGTCAAGGCTGGTGTATTACCCAATAACATAAAAAGTTTTTTTAATCTATCTGTTTAAGCTATTATTATTTGAGTATTCCGTTATGTGAAGCACTCCTGAGTCATATAGTTGAGATACACTCCGTTTTGAGCCTGATGACATGACTTGTTCAGTGAGAAATTAAACTTCCATTTAAACCCGGAAAAAAAAAAAAAAAAAAAAAAAAAAAAAAAGTGGCAGCATTTCCAAACTAAATGGAAAAACTGTTACATTTTGCTATAATTTATAAAAGTAAAATTACTACAATTTGCAAAAGCAAAATTAATGTTTTTGTTCATCAAAATCTGGTATAAATAAAATTAGAGACTATTTACAATACATGTCGGAGAAGGCAATGGCACCCCACTCCAGTACTCTTGCCTGGAAAATCCCATGGATGGAGGAGCCTGGTGGGCTGTAGTCCATGGGGTTGCTAAGAGTCAGACACGACTATGTGACTTCCCTTTCACTTTTCACTTTCATGCATTGGAGAAGGAAATGGCAACCCACTCCAGTGTTCTTGCCTGGAGAATCCCAGGGACAGAGGAGCCTGGTGGGCTTCCATCTATGGGGTCGCACAGAGTGGGACACAACTGAAGCGACTTAGCAGCAGCAGCAGCAACAATACATGTACTTGACAAAGAATTAATATCTAGAATATATAAATAACTTCTCAAGAACTCAGTAGGACAATGGACAAAAGATAAACTGACATAGCACAGAAGAGGAACCTTAAACTGGCCAATAAGCATATGGAATGATGATCAGACTTCCCTGGTGTTCCAGTGGTTAAAATCAGCCTGCCAATGCAGGGGACACGGGTTTGATCCCTGGTCCAGGAAGATCCCACATGTCATGGGCCAACTAAACCCATGCATCCCAACTACTGAGTCCACATGCTGCAACAAGAGAAACCACCACAGTGAGAAACCCTTGCACAGCAGCTAGAGTAGCCCCCACTTTCTGCATCTAGAGAAAGCCCATTTGCAGCAACCAAGACCCAGAGCATCCAAAAAAAAATAAATAGTTAAAATGATGATCAACCTTATTAGTAATCAAACAATTGCAAATTACTAGCACAATAAATACCATTTTATACCCATCAGTTAGTAAAAATTAAAACAATTGAAAACATCACATTTTGTAAAGAACTTACCATACCTTATAATCCAGCAATTCCACTCCTAGGCGTATACCCTAAAAAGACTTGTTTTTGTGCACCATGTGACTTGCATAAGGCTTTTCATAGCAACAATGTCTGTATTCATAAAAATCAGAAATTACCCAAATGTCTGCCATTCAGAATGAGCAAATAAATTTTGGTGTAATGATTTAGTAGAATACTAGATAGCAGGAATTCTTTAAACCTGTGACAGCTCTGTTGCATGGAATACTGTAACTCTATAATAGGGGGTTATGTCCGATATGACCCTGGATTCCTAAAGGGATCTTAGAACCCCAGCTCCCAATCCCTGGAGCCTATGTATGGTCCCACACTCCCTTAATCCTCCATGACAGTACCTTCCCTTACTGCTTTGACTGTTCATTTCTGACCATTGGGGATTTCCTTTTGTTTCTTTGACACTGAATTTTGTGAAAGAATTTTACATTTTGTGAAGAATTTCACACATTTCTATGATTTCATAGGAGGTTTCTCTGCACCAACAGTATCACAAGAAGCCACTACCACCCATCTGTACTGACTCTGCCTGTTCAAGAATTCAGTGCCTTGCTAAATTGTGTTGCTTTGCCTAAGTTCGGCAGTTTTGTCTGCTAGCAGACAGGAATATGTTCTTCATGAAATCTTTTTAGAGTTCTTTTTTTTTTTTTTAATTTATAAGTTTGTTTCTCTTACTGAAAAAAGACATAAAAAGCCTGCAATTTAGAAATATTATTATTTCCCCTTTCTTTTAGACTTAGCACTGTTATTTCCACACAAGCCTATATGATGACTTACCACAATAAAGGCATTTTTAAAAAGCCTTTACTTATATCAGGTATCTTGGTGCATTTGAAGAACCATTTTCAGCTCTTCTAGATGGCTGAATGTAGACTTGTGAAAGGAGACCAGGAATGACAGCAGAGATATTCTTAATTTACAGTCTGTAAAATCAAGATGTTAGAATGCAGTCATAAGCTTGAACATTTGCCCTGCGAAGCTGAGCGCCAAAAAATTGATGCTTTTGAGCTGTGGTGTTGGAGAAGAATCTTGAAAGTCCCTTGGACTGCAAGGAGATCCAACCAGTCCATTCTGAAGGAGATCAGCCCTGGGTGTTCTTTGGCAGGACTGATGCTAAAGCTGAAAGTCCAGTACTTTGGCCACCTCATTCAAAGAGTTGACTCATTGGAAAGACTCTGATGCTGGGAGGGATTGGGGGCAGGAGGAGAAGGGGACAACAGAGGATGAGATGGCTGGATGGCATCGCCAACTCGATGGACATGAGTTTGAGTGAACTCCGGGAGTTGGTGATGGACAGGGAGGCCTGGCGTGCTGCAGTTCATGGGGTTGCAAAGAGTTAGACATGACTGAGTGACTGAACTAACTGACTGACTCCTCCCCTTTATATTTTTCCTTCACCTCCTCCCCCTTCTTCTATTTGCATTAAGATTTTTTTTAATGCAGTCTAAAATCTAAAACTCTTGGAAAAGGCTAGATCACAGAACACATTAACCTGGGAAATAATGTAAGTTTAGTCTTTCTAGGGAAGCATTTTTGAGACATCACTGATATAATAAACTCCTTTTCATTTGACATTTCATTCCAAATTTGGTGTGTCAAATGCTGAAACTCTCTCATTTCCTTATGTATGTGTGCATACTAGGTCACTTTAGTTGTGCCCCACTCTTTGCGACCCTATGGAGCATAGCCTTCCAGGCTCCTCTGTCCATGAAATTCTCCAGGAAAGAATACTGGAGTAGATTGCGATGACCTCCTCCAGGAGATCGTCCTGACCCAGGAATTGAACCTGTGTCTCTTAAGTCTCCACATTGGCAGGCGGATTCTTTACCACTAGTGCCACCTGGGAAGCCCCTCATTTCCTTATACTCAGTCTGTAATCTTTTCTCCACTGTTACTTTTTTTATGGTATAATATCACTTGAAGATAAACTGGGATAAGTTAAAAATGTGTACTGTAAACCCCAAAGAAACCACTAAAACAGCAAAGCAAGAGTTAACAGCTAATAAGCCAGCAAAGGAAATATAACTATGTTATGAAAAAATAATCCAAAAAATTCAGAAAAAGAAGAAAAGCAAGTAAAGAACAAAGAGGACAAATAGAAGTCAAAAAGCAAGATAACTAAACCCCAATGGATTAATTATCATATTAAATGTAGCTAGTCCAATAAAGCAGAGATTGTAAGACTGAATAAAAAGCATGGTCCAATAATACACTGCTTACAAGAAATGTAAAGACACAAATAGATTAAAAGTAAATGAATGGGAAAATATGTATCTTAGTAATAATAGTCCAAAGGAAGCTGGAATGACAATATTAACATCAGGCAAAATGTATTTCAGAACAATGAATATTACCATGGATAAAGGATAAAGAAGGTAATTTCATAATGATAAGTAGGTCAATATATCAGGAAGACACAACAATCCTAAATGTTTTTGTTATGCCTAACAACACAGCTTCAAAACACTTGGCAAAAACTGATAAAACAGCAGGAAGAATAAATAAAACATAATTATTGACAGAGATTTTAGTACTCCCACTTGAACACACAGGCAAAAATTCCTCAGTGACAGTAGTCTTGAACAGCACTATCAACCAACCTAACTTGACTGGTATTTATATAGCTCTTTCAATACCAATAGCATACACATTATTTTCAAATGCATAAAGAACATTTACCAAGATAGACTACTGGGCCATACAGTAAGTCTCAATAAATTTAGAAGGATTACAATATGATCTCTGATAATAATAGAATTAAATTAGAAATCAGTAACATAAAGATCTATGGGAAATCCCCAAATAGTCGAAAGCTGAATAACATACTTCCAAATAACAGGGATCAAAGAAGAAATTTAAAGAGAAATTTGAAAATATTTTGAAATTTATTTAAAAAAAAGACACTGAGAGAATTTGTGGGATGCTGCTAAACAGTATTTTATTTAGTACTATTTATTGCACTAAATATCTGTACAAGAAAAAAGAAAACTCACACATCAGTGATCTTAGCTACCACCTTAAAAACAAAAGCATTTTAAAAGAGCAAATTAATTTTTCACCATTGAGGATAATGTTTGCTGTGGGTTTGTCATATATAGCTTTTATTATGTTGAGGTATGTTCCTTCTATTCCTGCTTTCTGGAGAGCTCTTATCATAAATGGATGTTAAATTTTGTCCTCTAAAGTCAGGAACAAGACGAGGGTGCCCACTTTCACCATTACTATTCAACATAGTTTTGGAAGTTTTGGCCACAGCAATCAGAGCAGAAAAAGAAATAAAAGGAATCCAAATTGGAAAAGAAGAAGTAAAACTCTCACTGTTTGCAGATGACATGATCCTTTACATAGAAAACCCTAAAGACTCCACCAGAAAATTACTAGAACTAATCAATGATTATAGTAAAGTTGCAGGATATAAAATCAACACACAGAAATCCCTTGCATTCCTATACACTAATAATGAGAAAACTGAAAGAGAAATTAAGGAAACAATTCCATTCACCATTGCAACGGAAAGAATAAAATACTTAGGAATATATCTACCTAAAGAAACCAAAGACCTATATATAGAAAACTATAAAACACTGGTGAAAGAAATCAAAGAGGACACTAATAGATGGAGAAATATACCATGTTCATGGATTGAAAGAATCAATATAGTGAAAATGAGTATACTACCCAAAGCAATTTATAGATTCAATGCAATCCCTATCAAGCTACCAACGGTATTCTTCACAGAGCTAGAACAAATAATTTCACAATTTGTATGGAAATACAAAAAACCTCGAATAGCCAAAGCTATCTTGAGAAAGAAGAATGGAACTGGAGGAATCAACCTGCCTGACTTCAGGCTCTATTACAAAGCCACAGTTATCAAGACAGTATGGTACTGGCACAAAGACAGAAATATTGATCAATGGAACAAAATAGAAAGCCCAGAGATAAATCCACGCACATATGGACACCTTATCTTTGACAAAGGAGACAAGAATATACAATGGATTAAAGACAACCTCTTTAACAAGTGGTGCTGGGAAAACTGGTCAGCCACTTGTAAAAGAATGAAACTAGACCACTTTCTAACACCATACACAAAAATAAACTCAAAATGGATTAAAGATCTCAATGTAAGACCAGAAACTATAAAACTCCTAGAGGAGAACATAGGCAAAACACTCTCCGACATACATCACAGCAGGATCCTCTATGACCCACCTCCCAGAATATTGGAAATAAAAGCAAAAATAAACAAATGGGACCTAATTAAACTTAAAAGCTTCTGCACAACAAAGGAAACTATTAGCAAGGTGAAAAGGCAGCCTTCAGAATGGGAGAAAATAATAGCAAATGAAGCAACTGACAAACAACTAACCTCAAAAATATACAAGCAACTCCTACAGCTCAACTCCAGAAAAATAAATGACCCAATCAAAAAATGGGCCAAAGAACTAAATAGACATTTCTCCAAAGAAGACATACAGATGGCTAACAAACACATGAAAAGATGCTCAACATCACTCATTATCAGAGAAATGCAAATCAAAACCACTATGAGGTACCATTTCACACCAGTCAGAATGGCTGCAATCCATAAGTCTACAAGCAATAAATGCTGGAGAGGGTGTGGAAAGAAGGGAACTCTCTTGCACTGTTGGTGGGAATGCAAACTATTACAGCCACTATGGAGAACAGTGTGGAGATTCCTTAAAAAACTGGAAATAGAACTGCCTTATGATCCAGCAATCCCACTGCTAGGCATACACACTGAAGAAACCAGAAGGGAAAGAGACATGTGTACCCCAATGTTCATCGCAGCACTGTTTATAATAGCCAGGACATGGAAGCAACCTAGATGCCCATCAGCAGATGAATGGATAAGAAAGCTGTGGTACATATACACAATGGAGTATTACTCAGCCATTAAAAAGAATACATTTGAATCAGTTCTAATGAGATGGATGAAACTGGAACCTATTATACAGAGTGAAGTAAGCCAGAAAGAAAAACACCAATACAGTATACTAACGCATATATATGGAATTTAGAAAGATGGAAACAATAACCCTGTGTTCGAGACAGCAAAAGAGACACCGATGTATAGATCAGTCTTATGGACTCTGTGGGAGAGGGACAGGGTGGGGAGATTTGGGAAAATAGCATTGAAACATGTATAATATCATGTATGAAACGAGTCGCCAGTCCAGGTTCGATGCACGGTACTGGATGCTTGGGGCTGGTGCACTGGGACGACCCAGAGGGAGGGGAGGGGAGGGAGGAGGGTGGAGGGTTCAGGATGGGGAACGTGGGTATACCTGTGGCGGATTCATTTCGATATTTGGCAAAACTAATACAATATTGTAAAGTTTAAAAATAAAATAAAATTAAAAAAAAAAAAAAGAGCGAATTAAACTAAAGTAAGAAGAAGGAAGGAAGTAATAAAGTTCAAAGCAGAAATCAATGAAAGAAAACAAAAAAGAGAGAAATAAAAATGAAATAAAATACATGTATTTGAAATAATCAATAGAATTAAGCCTGTAGCCAGATTAATCAGAGGAAAAGAAGGCATATATTAATGGTATCTGGTATGAGAGAAATGACATTACTACAGGTTCTATAGCTATTTAAAAGGATAATATGGGAATGTTATCAACAGGTTTATGCTTATAAACCTGACGGCTTAGATGAAATGGACAAATTTCTCAAAAGACTCAAAATATCAATGCTCACTCAATAAGAAACAATAAACTTGTATAACTCTACAAAAGATACTGAATTTTTACTTTAAAACTTTCTCATAAAGAAAAGTTAGTGCTTGGATGGCTTTCTGGTGAATTCTACCAAACATTTAAGGAAAAAAGTTGTACTAATTTTACATGAACTCTGAGAAAACTGATGAGGAGGAAACACTTCTCAACTAGTCTCTAAGGCTAGCATTAACTGGTTAGCAAAGCAAGTTCTCTTGTTAGAGAGAGTCACAACTTTATAAATTTATTTGTCTAAATAAATAAATAGTCTAAAAATGGAAACCACCCAAATGTCTATCAATAGGCAAAAGGATAAGTGTACTGTACTATATCTATCTAATGGAATATTACTTAGCAACGAAAATAACAAACTATGGATACACACTATTGTGACTCTCGAAATAATTATGCTTGAAATAAATGCAGTTTTTACTGTATGTCAATTATGACTCAATAACAGTGTAAAAAAACAATTTGGAGAGATTATTTTCATCCCCAATATACTCATTAAGAAATTGATGTTTAGAGGTTATGTTGCTTATTGTCACATGCTCACATAGGGGAAAAAAATCTAGCTTATGTGCTTTGCGTACTTTAACTCAATCCTTATGTCAACTCATGAGGATATGTTTTCTTTGTTACATTTTACAAAATAGAGAGAGAGAGAAAGATGGAATATAAGTAACTTGCCCATGGTCACATGATTTGCAGTTAAACTAGGCTCTGAACCCATATCCCTTAGCTTCCAATGCCTGTGTCTTCTTGACATCTTTGGGCTCTAGACATGATCCCCAAGTTATTACATTTTAAAAAGAAAGAAGAATCACCACTAAACCTTGAGAATTTCATTCCTAAAAAAAAAAGCCTTTGGCTTTAGGCAGAGAGGCATGTCTGAATCCTCCCCAACACATGATGAATGTTTATGTGGGCAAGGCTCTCTATTTTATATTCCTGAGATGGTGCGCAATTTCCCACAGCCTCACTACACCTCCAGCCTTTCTTTGTCATTCAGAAATGCATTTCAGAAGTGGGTCAGTGAGAGTGAGGCCTTGTTCATTTAACTTTTTTAAAGCAAATTATGTATAAACTTCACTAATTAAAAGTAACAGCTAACATTTGTTGAATGCCAGATACTCTCAGCACTTTTATATATATATATATATATATATATATATATATATATATATATATATATATATATATAGTCCTATTGTCCTACTTCTCCTCAAGATGTGTAAAAGGCAGGTATTGATATTATCTTTTTTTAAAAAATAAATGAAGAAACTGAAGCTCAAGGAGGTTAAGTCACTTTTCCAAGGTCATGCAGCAGATCAGAGGAGAAACCTAGGATAATAGTTGAATTCCAGAATGTGCTTATCATCTATGCCAAACTGCCCTCTAGTATTTTAACTCTTGCTTAAACTATTTCCCCTAAGTGATCTGAAATATTCATGATAGTATATTGTGGCAACCCAGGTTGTTTGATGTCTATCATTGAAAGAACCTTGATGGCCCACAAATCCCAACAGTCCTCAAATGGAACTCCATACACCTGGCAACATACTGCAGGCTCCTTAGGAGGAGGAGGTCTGGAGCATCAGTTTGATTAAGAAGAGCTAGCTAGCCAGGAGAGGTGGAACATGAGTGGCCCCTTTGGAATCACTGACTCTATCAATTGTTGGCATGGATTCAGGGAACAGAGCAAATGGACATCATATCTGTAAAAGCTTGGCGAAGGATATCAGCATCTTTCCTGTCCTCTGTGTGTACACTCCTTCAAAGTGAGCGATCTAGGTTCCCAAATTGGAGAAAGGCAAGGAGAGCTGGATTGCCTCTGTCAGAATGACAGAATGCCTAGCCTCAGCTCTGCGCTGCTTCTGGAACTGAACTCAACTTCTATAACATTAAAGAAAAAAAAACACTACAATTAATAATGAATATGCAGTCAACACATAATGAAAGTATAATAAAACCATGCCAGAAAATTATTTTTAGAGCATTAAGAGTTAATTACCAGATGTATGATAGGAAGCCGTCTTTTTCAAACTTATGTTTTGTTTTCAGTGGTGGGGCTCATTTTCAAACAAGATTGCACACATTTTAAGATGGATAAAATCTTTTGATTAATACAGATTGATTTTATGTTTATACATTTACACAGTCAATCAAGGGCTTCCCAGGTGGCTCAGTGGTACAGAATCTGCCTGCTAGAGCAGGAGATGCAGGAGACGCAGGTTCAGTCCCTGGGCTGGGAAGGTCCTCTGAAAGAGAAAATAGCAACCCACTCCAGTTGCCTGGAGGATCCCAAGGATAAAGGAGCCTGGTGGACCACAGTCCACAGAGTCACAAAGAGTGGGACATGACATAGTGACTGAATAACAACACCACCACAGTCAATCAACGTGGCCACTTTGATGAACATAAATATTTGCAATTGGATGTTTTGGTTGTGCTCCCAGACTCACACTTACTTCAGCCTCTTATGAACCTGAAAGTAAACCTTGGGACTTTTTACATCAATACAGAATGTTGTGGGTTAGTTTGGAAGCGACAGGTTTTGACCAAAAGGGTTGAATGATCCTGAGAGGGGAGCAGTTTTCTGTGACTGGAAAATACAGAAAAAGCCTACAGCAGGGGTCGGTACTGGAATGGGTCTTGGAGGTGGGGAAAGGATTGCTGGTGAAAGGCAGGAGAATGGCCTGGAGGTTCACATGGACTGTCTGCCTCTTCTCTGCCCTCTTGCACTCTGGGACCTGACGTAGGTGGGTTCTGGCAGTTGGTACTGGTTGAGCAAGAGTCTGTTGTTCGTGTGCGAACTCCTCCCTGCAGTCCCTTGGCCCCTTCAGGCCAGGGTCTGTGACTCATTCTTCTTGGTCCTGTGTTACTGTCTGTACTTGGTTAGGTGCTCAGTGTTCTTACTTAATGAATAGGCTCCCAGGTAAGGGAGACGGTCACGAGGTATGAATCAAGAGTTCATTTCTCCCCAGTTTCAAAAGGATGATTAAGTCAGGCCCAAGGGTGCCATTTTCCCTTGGCTAGCAAACCGTTTCTGGGAGCTGTGCTGTGAATTCACAGGGGCTCACTGGGACTCAGTTTCATTTGGGAGCAGCCTGGAAAATGAGCAACACATAGGTGTGAACCACCTGCTTAGACTCTATCCATACAGACCCCCTGAAGTAGACATTTTGATCAACTGAAGTGCTGATTCTCTTTTTGCAAATTTCTTTATAATCATCCCAGAACATTTCACAGGCACTTTGCTCTCAACTCTTCAAGTCACTACCATATCTCATCTCATTCTCCAAATGAATACATCGAACTCCTTCTTAGGTGCCGGATACTGGACTTGGTGCTTCAGGAACACCCAAAAGTTGGTGGTGTGGTGGGGACACAGGCAACAGAAAGGGATAAGACAGATCAGCATCATCGGTTTAACTGCAGTAGGGAGCTGTGACAAGGTACAGAATGACTAATTGCCAAGTGAATTATCCTGACAATTGATGCTCTGAGGCTTCAGAAGAAGAAGGCAGAAGTTGTCAGGGAATTTACAGAGCATGCAGGAACTGAAGAGGAGTGTGGGGCCTGGGAAAGCTTTAACACTGGCGGTGTATGAGACAGGCCGATGAGAAACGTGGAAAGGCATTGCATACTCCCTAGTCAACCGGCAATGGGCAAGCTGGTTTGGAAACAAACAGAAAAGGAAACCGTTTTTTTTTTTTTTAACTGGGCATTAAACATCATCAACAACAACAATAACATAATGTCAGTGAACATTTACTGAACAAATAGTTCTTATTAAACACTGAGCTAAACACAAGGATTCTAATCTCAGTTCATTCCTACAAAACTTCATGAGGAAATCAGGACTCTGCTAGCCAATGCAGTAGCTTTGAAGAAAGAGAAGATGGCAGACACCTCACGGGAACGTGACTTGGAGTGACTGGACAGCACTGTGCAGTGTACAAGTACTAACAGTACCGGCGGCAGAAAGGATCATCATGTTTGCGGGCAACCAGGAGCAGGCTCCGTGCTGAGCGCTTCACACACGCAGTAACTTTCTTACCCCTCATAACCACCCATGAAGTATGTGCTATTCGTTTCCCCATTCCAGGCAATTCCACTTTGTGGGGGTTGATGCCTCTACAGTAAGTTGGAGCCAATTATGAAGGGTCTTGACTGTAGGTTTGGGAAATAGGGACTTATTTGGTTGGCTTAGGAGGCTTTTACTCTGGTTACTTGGTGAATTCCTCATAAGGTTGTTCCGTTGCCTGGACCTCCAAGGCCTAGCCAGACAGGCTTCCTCCCCTACTTACTGTATTCTTGCCGAGAGCCTGTCCACCCATTCGTCTCTCTGCCCGTTCTCTCTGGGGTCCACCCTTCAGCTTCCTGCTTCTCATCATCGCAGTCACCGGGCTCTCTGGGTGCCCCCACCTCAGGCTGGGGCAGTGGGCTCTTCGGTCCCTGTGCACAGGAGCCCCACTAAGGCAGGGGTAATGTCACTGCTTTGGCCCCCACAGCACTAAGCACAGACCTTTGGACTAACAGCAGTTGTGTAGATATTTTTTGAGGAACCCCCTTCTCTTTCCATTTTCTCAGTTTAAAGAGTACCACCTCTTTGGTTGGTCTGGCTTATGGTACTTGTAGCTGCAAACTTTATGTTCCTGCCTTACAAGTGTCCATGTGTATCGGAACTTTCACACACTGTTTTCCTGGTCCCTCTGATGCTCAGCTTCTCTTGCTACTTCTTGACTGCTGTTTATCTTTCAGCACTGGCTGCCAGACCATTGGATGTAATTTGTAGAATTGTACTTTTGTTCCCTGGTTGGAATCATTGCTGGGTATCAATTGGGTTTTAGACCCCAGTCCTTCAGGCAGGAGGGATACGATTTTGGCTCCTCTCTTCCAGGCTGGCTGTACTAAGCAAACTATCTGCAGAAGAGGGGCCTTGGCACTTCTTGGCCTAGGTAAGGCTCTTGTTTTAGCTGGTCCACACTTGTGTCGCCATCCTTGGGGTTATAAGATTGGACTCCTTCTGTATTTACTAGTATGTAGCCACTGCTCCAAGCCCTTCATAGGCTTCCATGCCACCCTGCTTGCCCTGGCATTGTGCCCGAGATCTCCTAAATCTCTCCCAATCCAGAAACTGAAGGGTTAATGCTCAGCACGGCAGAGCCCTAAGACTGGCTGTAGTTCTGCATGGCTAGTCCTGGGCCAAACAGGTTGTTCAGTATTTTGGATCTCACTCTTGCTTTCTTGCCAAGTAAAGCCCAGCCTTCCTTCTACCATGAAGATAGGAGGCACATTTTCATTAGAAGAGAAAACTTACATTCTGAGTGAAACGGGGGCTGTCCTTCAGTAGGTACTCACTTGTTACCAGGTTCTGTGCTAAGCACTTCATCTGAAGCATTTTGTTTCATTCTCACAAAACCCTTGGGAGGCCCCTAATAATATTATGCCTATTTTGTGCTTGAGAAAAAAAAGGATCATAGAGGTGACGAACTTGCCAATACTAGCAAATAGCAAAACTGGAATTTGAACCCATGGCTGTCAGGCTGCCAAGCGCATGTACTGGGCTCTGAAAAATAGCCCTTATTTCAGTCCACTCATCAGGGTGGACCTCAAGGAAGACCTTCTTCAGTCATATCACTCCATTTTGACTGCTTTGATTCTGGTGGGCATGCTTGATGAAATGCTCCAGGTCACCTCTCATCAGGATTTGGCAGAGTCCCTCTTACTATCATCTGAGTGATATTATTCCATCTATTTGGCCAGGCTACATGTAGTGGAGTCCTTAAAATAATGTCTTCTTGTGTCTATACCACTTTGCAATGTGACTTGCTGTCTCAGCCATCAAGAGGTGGAATCTGTTTCTCTACCCGTTGACACTGGATTGACCCTGGGGCTTGCTTTGACTAAGAGGAATGTAGTAGAAGTGATATTCTGAAATTTTGCAACCCAGACCTTTAACAGGCCTTATGGCTTCCACTTTTACTTTCAAAACCCAATCATCATGTAAAGAAATCCAGGCCATCTTGCTCCAGAGAGCCCACTTGGAGCACGAGGTCACCTGGAAAGGAACTGAGGCACCCCTGCCCTCTGCCAGCACCAAGTTCCCAGGCTTGAATGAAGCTTTCTTGGATTTTTGCTGCTAACTGAGTCTTCCCAGCTGATTCAGTGTGGAACAAACCCAAGTTATCCACACAGAGCTCAGCCAACCCATATTGTGAACTTCAGCATGGCTGTTGTTTTAAATGAGTTTTGGAGTGGTATGAGATACAGCAGTAGATAAGTGATGCAGTATATAAGGGGAGAGGCAAATTCTATGAAAAGTCAAAGCCTAAAAAAATCATTTATAATTGTTTATAACTTTTTATAAGTATAAATAGACTTTACAACAATTCCACCATTCATTCTTGGCTGATAATTAAACAATTTATTACACACAAAAAAGTCATAAACAACTAGAGAAATCAAAGAAGACCTTCATCTGTGAAAATTATTAAACCATTTGGTACACAACATCTCTCCAAAGTCAACAGCTAAAGAGCCAGAATAAAGGTTGTCCTTGAGAAAATCTACAAATGATTTTCTTTACTTAGATACTGTTTTGATAATTACCTAATTTCTTACTCTCTCAATGCAGTTGCAAGCTGAAAACGTAAATGTTAGAACCTACAAAGTAAGGTGGATACACTTCTACCTTGTCTTCCTTGCTATAGACACTTGGACACATCATGGATCATCATACATATGTACATCATACCTCTATAACCTTTAATTCAATTCACCAAAGGCTTATTGAACACTTGCTCTAAGTCAAGGTACAATCATATTTGTATAAGCAGAGGGAGAGGGAGAGTCTGAATGAATCAGATCTATGTAGATTTCCTAAAGGCTTCCAAATGATGTACTGAGTCTCTACCTTGTTCAGAACTACTAAACAGTCCTAATATGTTTTGACCCAGCTTCTGGAGTATCAGCTATTTGGTTGACTCTCCATAAATATTTGTTGAATGAATGAATGTCTAGAGAAGTTGAAAAAAAGAATTTATAAAGGAGAATGAGAGTAATAATACTGGAGCAGAGTAATCTAAGGGCATAATAATCAGTCTCTGGGTGATGGGAGTTGGCTGAGCCTTCCTCAGTCAGGAAAGTTGTTCTCTGCAGAAAGAATTTTCATACCTTAAGATTTTCAAACACCAGGCTGGAGGGAAGCTGAGCTCAGATGGCTATAGCAGCATGGGAAAATAAAGCATGATTTTTAGCTGTGATTTAGTGGGTGGGGTCATGGCTATAGGAAATGGCAGTCCTAATCTCTGTCCTGGACAGACTGCCCTTGCAATTGTAAGTCCAGTCATAGACAGCCTATTTCTAGGGGAGAATATCAGAGGAATACAGAAGTGGGCAGTGAGCATCTGGAAAACTCCTTTGACTATTCTATAAAGGGATAAAGAATTGAAGAGTCATTTAGCTTTTAGAAGAGATTCATGGTAGAGTTGAGGATTATCTTTAGTATTTGAACCGCTTCCATGCGAAAGGGGCTCACCTTGCTCTGCATGAGCTTAGAGGGCAGAGGGAGGACCGAAAAGCAGGAATTAATCTTTGTAAGATACATAATATAATAATAAGTGGGGAAGAAGCGCCAGATCCCAAGGCAGACTCTGTTCTGGAGAGATGTACTTCTTTTAGACGTTTTATGGCCCAAAGAAGTATGGCTTTGCAGTAAGATCAAAGGATAAAAATGTCTGAGTGGACGCTTGAAGGTAGACCGGAAGACATCCTTGCTCGTGCTCAGTCACTAAGTTGCATCCAAATCTTTGCAACCCCATGGACTGTAGACCCTGTGGGCAGGCTCCTGCGTCCTGGAATTTCCCAGGCAAGGATACTGGAGTGGGTTGCTGTGCCCTCCTCTTGGGGATCTTTCTGACCCAGGGATCGAATCTCTGTCTTCTGCATTGGCAGGCAGATTCTTTACCACTGAGCCACCTGGGAATCCTGGAGGACATCCTTGCCAAGGCTATTAATAGCAGAGATTCTAGAGCCAGGTAGGCCTTCCTCAGAATCTCAGCTTTACAGCTTACTTTCCTAGACCAGTGACTGAGCCTCTCCTTGACTCTGTTTCCTTATCTATAAATGGGAATAATAGTAGAACCTACCACAGTGAGTTGTTTGAGGACTAAATAAGTTAATATCAGCTATCACACAGAATGGCACTTGTACATGGTGAGCACTGTAGGGCTGCCGTCCAGTGTTGTTCTCCGTATTCTCTATTTCTACAAGAGGGATGGGAAGCATAAACCTGTTAGCCAGGTTACCTTCTCTCGCTTCACAAGGGCATGATGCTTCACAAAGTTCTTTCACTTCTATCAACTAATTTGGTCCTCCCTGCAACCATTTGCTATAGAGTCAGTATTGTTATCCCCAGAAGATGAGGAAATAGGATCAAGGTCGTAAGTGACTTAGCAAGTGAGGCAAGAGGGTCTTGGCTTGAGTTCAAGCCTTTTGTCTGTGTTGAGTGGTGATTCCCCTGCACCACATTGCCTCCTTCTTAGTTTCCACTTGGGCAGTACACCTGGACAGCAGGCACTTTAGGATGAATCTGGATAAATGACCCCATTTGATTTCAGAGAGCATAGTCATCTCCACACTCCAGCCAGACCCTGAGCAACAATGCACCTGTGATTTACATTGTAATATTTTCCCTTTAAAAGTAAATAATTAACTCATAAAGGAGGTTACCTCCTGGCACTCACATTTTCCTTTCGCTATAAAATTTTCATGCCATGTATTTCAGCTCCGTTGATTGAAAGTCAAATTATGAGCCTCAGGGCAAAGGCAATATGAGGTTTCCAAGAGCCTTCCTGAAATTATTGCCAGTTTCCCTGTATTAACTTCCATGAATTTATCTCAGTACGAGGGTGGTAATACAAAACATGAGATGATAAATATGTTCCCTGATTTCTCACTTGCAGATCTAATGAGGTCAGAGCCACAGATGCCGGGAAAGATGCTCATTTCCTGTAGCTTCCTATGTTCTCCCTCTCACTATACCTGGACTGACAAGCCTTTGAGCTTGATGGCTATTCTGTGGGAAAGAAGAGCCTTTGTATTTCTAGTGAAAAAACTAAGCCTCAAGCACTAGGTGTTACTGCCCAGAAGATTCCACATTCTTGTTTCTAAGATCGAGTGCCTCTCACATGCATGCTCAGTTGTGTCCCACTCTTTGAGGCCCCATGGACTGTAACGCACCAGGCTCCTCTGTCCATGGGATTTCTCAGGCAAGAATACTGGAGTGGGTTGCCATTTCCTACTCCAGGGGAACTTCCTGATCCCAGGGATTGAACCTTTGTCTCTTGGGTCTCCGGCATTGCAGGCCGATTCTTTACCACTGCGTCATCTGGGAAGCCCCAGTGTTAGTCGCTTAGTCGTGTCTGACTTTTTGCGACCACACAAACTGTAGCCCACCAGGCTCCTCTGTCCATGGGATTCTCCAGGCAAGAGTACTGGAGTGGATTGCCATTCCCTTCTCCAGGGGAAGCCCCAAGATAGAGGTAAATGAGATAATGTATGTAAAATATCTAACAGTGTCTGATCATATAACTGCTTAGTAAATGCTGGGGGCAAAGTGTCTCTCAGAAGAGTCAAGATGATTTGTTCAGTTGGCTTTACCATTCAGCTGAAGAGAGCTTTGTTACTTCTGCATCACTTTTCCACACTCTAGTTGATAGTCCAGTATGTTGTTTATTTTCTGAAATTCCAAACACTGTGAACAGAAATAGATGTATTATTTAGTCAACTAAAATTTATTGAGCATATGCTAAGTATTAGTGAAAAAAATGAAGTAATTGCTTTCAGAGAGAGAGCTCAGTTTTGTGTACAATAGAACAAATTAAGAGGAGTGAGATGCTGTTTTGATGTATTCACTACTGTGTCTGGATAGTTTTTTTTTTTTTTTTTGGGGGCGGGGTCCTGTGGCACATTTCCTATTCAGACTAGACCTTGAGGCATTCTTTGCCTCAGGAAAGGATTTTTTTTTTTGGTCCTAAGGCACTTCCCTATTCAAATTAGACCTTGAGGCATTCTTTGCCTCAGGGAAGGGTTTTTACAGAAGAACACAGAATGATAGCAATCAAGTTGCTTTTGAGTTTCAAAATTTGTTTGAAACATCAAGGCATAGACAGTAGTTTCAAAGGAAAGACTTGGGGCTTCCAAAAGCTTAGGAATTCGGGGTTCTAAAAACCTTTGCCTTGAAGAGACTCAGAGGCTAGAAGGTATAAAACCAATCAGAGTTTGGGATTTTTCCCCCCTGCTCTATAGAAGATCCGCATTTTCTGGTCTAAAGGAGAATGGAAAGGAGTGCAGTAGAAGAGGATGCTGGTGGCATATGGGGACTGTTCCCTTAGATGGGGTCCGTGACTCAGGGTTGAGTTCCAGGGAGGATGGTGAGAGAACTGCCAGGACGTCCAGGTGGGTTTGGGGACAGCCTGGAAGGAGGGTGCATGCACTTAATTTTCTTGGTGGAGACTGGGAAGATGACAGGACTCCTTGCGTTGTTCCTTGACACTCAAGGGCACGGGGCAGTGGAAATGGGGCTGTGGCCTTGAGATGGCCTCTTAGGGCCCAGCATCGCATGTAGAACAGGAAACTGATTCCCTTGTGCCCAGAGAGACACAGAAGGAACCCGGCAATGCTAGACTTGGAGAGGCAGATCGTGGGCCAGAGCTGAGACCTCTACAGAACGATGACAGAGGATCAGAGGTGGGTTGGGCTTCATGTCAGCAGATGCCAACGTGAGTTACCAATGTCAGCTGAGGTAATGATGGCAACTGAGGAGCAGATATCACACCCATCTCTCTCCCTACCCCCACGGGTGCCTCAGCACTGTATGAGATGCTCAGAGCCCAGACTCAAGCTGGGGAAGTGGGGGGATGGGGAGTGGGGCCAAATGGCCTGAGAAAATTTAAAATTAACTAATATTACCCGACATGGCTGAGATTAAAATTTGGGAGCTTGAAAGAAAATTAAGTTCAATTATCAGGCAACAGATGAAAGGTGGGTTTTGTGTGTGTGTATATGTGTGTGTGTGTGTGGACAATTTAGATTGTAGACTGAGATACTTACCTGCCACATAGGCCATTCTGACTCAGTGTGATACTGGCAATGATGGGAGAAGGACAAGGTCTAAGGAAGCTCATAAGAAGTCACTCAACCCAGCTTGGGATGGGAAGGAGGGGATGTCAGGGGAGACTTTCAGAGAGAGAGAGAGAGAGGTGCTCAAATGAAAAGCAGTGGGAGTAAGTTAGCCCAAGAAACTAGGCAAAGATATTCCAGGCAGAGGAGAAAGCCACACAAAGGTACAGAAGCATGAAACGTAACCATTTTCTTTCTGGAAAAATGTAACTTGTCCTGTGGAGTGAGAGTTAAAGCTCTGTGTGTCAGGGACAGGAATGGTGAAGGTCTTATGGGTCACAGTAATTTGGGAAGAGGAGAGGAGGAATCTTTTGTAGATGTTTTGAAGCTTGAGTATCTGTACCCGCACACATGGAGGCCCAGAGGGCAGTGAGTAATGAAAATATAGACTTACCAGTCACCAACCCACGTGAGGAGCTGGACACCTTGAGAAGTTATCAACCAGCATGAAATGGATGGATATCAGCTTTGTGTGCTAACTCTGTTCCAGCCTTGTGCTAGTTTCTTTGTGGTCATTAAATCACTCAACCATTGCAGCAACTCTTTGAAGTAGGATATATTATTTTCTCCATTTTCTAAGTGAAGAAACGGAGGTTCAGAGAAGCAACAAGAAGCAAAGCAACTTGTTTGAGGTCATGTGATCAGCACATGGCCTCGCTGGAATTGGAACTTGTTTTATCTGGTTTCAAATCTCTTGTTCTTAACCATAAGTCACCCAACCTTGGGGCCTCCCAGGAGAGTAAGCAAGGAATTGGAGTGCTGGCTCTGAGGGGAGAGGAGGAGGTCCCTTAGTGGTTGTGTCTTAAGAGAAGCTGCTTGTGAAGACTGCTCCTATGACTGGTGGGCTCCTCCTTGTTTTGGAGAATGATCTGATTTACCATAGACAGCAGTTTGTGGCCATCACCACGGGGTCGAACCATCCATTTCTAAACATACCAGGCTGAGGGGGCCAAAGTCAGATACTCAGGCTACAGAGTGGCCCAGTACTGCCAGGAAAGCCCCGGGCAGAACCCTCGCAGTGTGGACCAGCAGAAGAGCAAAGGTGTCTACCGCATAGGCTGAGGTAGTGTGGAGAAAGCGGAGGGTGCAAGCTAGAGTCATACCTCTCAGTCCAGGGCCACTGCCAGGCGCAAGTGCCCTGATGAGGCCTGCCGGGGTCCAGCCCCCGTGGATCCAGGGAATTCCAAGGGGAGACGGCTTCGGCGATCAGGATATGATAGCTTTAATTCAATATTAATTAGAGATATAAAGAGTAATAGAATGAGGATAGCTCAGCAGGAAAATTCAGTGGAGAAAAGAGGCTGAATAACTTGGTTTATGTGGAAAGCTAATAAAATTCCAAGGCAAGGAATTTACGTCACCTATGTAGGCCGCAGGCATCCTCCTGTTCTCCCAAAGGAGAGGAGACACTAAGGCCTCCCCGGTCAGATCTTGGAAGCCCAGGCATAATTAGTAGGCTTGACGAGCCTCCACGTTCCAGATGGGGGTTCAGCCAGAAGGTGAGAGAAAGAACGACATGGGGAGACCAGTCTTTCGAGGAACTGATCCCAATTCTTTATTTTCCAGGGTCTGTTTTTATACACTGAAATGTTATACAAAAGTCACGTGGGGTCAGCAGTTCTGACTTTTATTAAAGTCAGGTGCTTCATACAGATGTATACAGAGGTCTTAGGGGTGTTACATCATCTTTTGGCCAGGGGGCCTGCTGACAATTTATGACCCTCTCCTTGTGACAGTGGTCAGTCAACACTTATTTCTCCAGGGGTGATTATTCTTAAAACAGATGCCACCCAAATAAAGTTACATTCCTATAGGGTGAGGGTGTAGTGGGTTTTAATTAAGGAAAGAGTTTACTTAGCCTAATGTCTAACGTGATTAATATCAAAGGTTAATACTTATTTCTTCTATATATTCATTAATGTGTATAAGGGCAGGGGATGTGGAGACTTAGCAGTAAACATTGGCTCAACAAATGAAAAACCCTTCACCAATACAATTTCTAATCAGCCCACTATACTTATGCTAATAGTTTTCTAACTTCTCTAAAGAACCTGTTTTTAGAAGGTTTAAAGCATCTCATGCCTCTCATGGCTGGGAGGCTGGGAGCAATCATGTGTGGCCGGACAAGCCTGTCAGGCAGGCTAGAGAACCTTCAGAGGAGTTTGTAGGTTGAAACACTTCTATCACGCCCAGGAATGATTATTAACTGGAGCTCTAAGTTAACTCCTTCTCCGAAAGAGGTGGTGGGGGACAGCCCCCCGTAAAGTCAGAGGTGTGGGTGAGAGCACAAAGTAGTAAAGTAGGCAGACTCTGGTTTTGGGGGTAGATGCTTGAGAATTTCCAGGGGGACTCCTGAGGCTCGATCCCACCTTTGCGTATGTCGAGCCTCCTTCCTCATGACCTTTGCCATGGATGGAGGTCCTCACGCCAGCTCCTGGCATCGGCCCTTGTGGGCGATAGGCAGAGTCCAGGTGGCGCAGTGGTAAAGAATCCACCTGCCCATGCAGGAGGCACAAGAGATGCAGGTTCGATCCCTGGGTCAGGAAGGTCCCCTGGAGGAGGATGGCAACCCACTCCAGTATTCTTGCCTGGAGAGTCCCATGAGAGAGGAGCCTGGCGGGCTACAGTCCGTGGGGTTGCAGAGTCAGACACAACTGACTGCACACACATACAGAGACACTGGGGAAGAAAGGCAGGCATGGCGTGGAGGAGGATTCTAGCAGACTGCTGAGCTTGCACAGCTGGCCTGATGTTTTCCAGGGGGAGCTTTGCTACTGCTGCTGCTGCTGCTAAGTCGCTTCAGTCCTGTCCAACTCTGCGCGACCCCAGAGACGGCAGCCCACCAGGCTCCCCCGTCCCTGGGATTCTCCAGGCAAGAACACTGGAGTGGGTTGCCATTTCCTTCTCCAATGCATGAAAGTGAAAAGTGAAAGTGAAGTTGCTCAGTCCTGTCGGACTCTTAGCGACCCCATGGACTGCAGCCTACCAGGCTCCTCCATCCATGGGATTTTCCAGGCAAGAGTACTGGAGTGTACAGTTTATCTCTTTGGAACAGACTCATTCATTTAACTCAATTCTCTCTGAAACATTATTTGCTTGGACACTCCACGCTTCAGTCTGATGAGCTCTGAAGAATTCTCTGGCAGTTTCAAACCAGCCAGGAAGACATGGGGCAGGGTCAGTGGTGGGTCAAAGAAACGAAACATATTGTTTAGAAGTTAGATGCACAGACTAAAGGGGAAAATGGCCTTGTAAGCACCTCAACTTGGTCAGGTCTTCTGGAGCAGGAGAGAGGAGACTTACAGATTCTAGAATCAGATGACCTGGGCCCTCTCCCCTGCTTCACTACTCACTAGCTCTAGGGCCTTGACAAGTATTATAACTTTGTTTCTGCATCTGAGTTTCATATTTGTAAGATGGGTGTATTAACAATGTTTTAGGGTTATTGTGAGGTGTATATGAGATGATGCATGTCAGTTGGTCAGTTGTTCAAAATAGCTCCCTGCTCACAATAACCCCTTCAGTTAGCTCACATTTCCATGTGTGATAACCACTACATTTGTTGTTATGTTGTTATAGTTACTGTTCTTACTGCTGATCTGTGGACATAGCTGTGGTGTTAGGTCGAGGGATCACCTTGTCCTCTGCCCTGCCCGAGTCTCTCTGAGTTGTCCCCGGAGTCAAAGGTGGTTTTCCTTTCCCAGGAAAGGAGGCCTGGCCAGAGGAGAGCAGGCTCCAGGAGCTCAGGTTTTCTTTGAGTCACTTGGCACCGAAGACAGGAGTGCTTCCCAGGGAGGGACTCTCCTGAGTCAGAGGCTGGAGTGGACCAGATGGCTCCAGCAGAAATGGTGGTGTGGCTCCCACCGCCCCAGGACAATGTGCTAATTGTTAGGCAGCGGAGTCCTGCCTGACACTCCACCTGCCCAGCCCCAGATTTTGGGGGGACGTTGATGGGAAGACAGATCTTAGACAACCTCTTGGAGGGATAGTTCTCCAGAACTTGATTTGGAGAATCAGGATGGCAAAAGAGCCCAGGGCATGGGCTTCAGAGTCAGACAGCCTGGAGTTGGCTTCTGATTTTGTCACTTATCAAACATGTGATCTAGATGAATTACTTTCCTTTTGGAGCTTCAGTTTCCTTAGCTGTAAACAAGAGACCATTTTAAACTGCCTGCCTTTTGGAAAGAATCGTTCGTTGTGAGAACAGTGCTTGGCACACAGTAAGTACCAATTAAATGGTGTTAATACTGAAATTGATAGTAACTTAACAAATACTTTTGTGATGCTTCCTATGTACCAGGCACTGTTCTAAGTACTTTGCAGATATTATCCTGTTGAATATTCTTATGAGGTAGGTAGTATTATTGTTTTTGTTTTCCAGAGGTAGAAACTGAGGCACTGAGAGGTGAAATAGCTTTTTCAAAATCCCACAAATTGCGGATTCCAACTCAGGTAGTTTGGCTGCATATCAGTCTGTGAAGCCTTACAGTTATGATGTTCCATAAAGGTCGATGACAAAGAGCCTTGAACTATTTGTTAATGAACTATTAATACAATGATGTTCTCTCCCCACCCAAACAATATATTGCTAGCACTCACTATAGTGAGGTTCTGTTCCTTCAGGGACAGAATTAACCCACATTTCTGGTGACCAAATGGATGGCCCCCTGCAGACCTAACTATCCCCTACCCCTGATTCCCCTGTAAGAAGCTATTGTTCTTAAGTGGATCAGAGAATAGAGGACCAAGGGATTGGTTTGTGCATTTCACTTTGTGTATAACCTCATTTGCTAGTGAGTTGGATGGATGCAGCCTTAAAGCCTCATTTCAAACCCCCCAGCCCCGGCCTTGACCCCATGCCATACTTGCACCCCAACACACAGTTCCTCTGGGTTTAAAACAGTAAGAAAGCCCAATATGCAGGACAAGCCTGACTTGGTTCCAGCGACCAAGTTTCTGCTTTGTTCTTGAGCTTAATGCCCACCTCTGCGGCTGCACACCTCCCTGTACACACATTGCCCTCAGCACAGCCCTTTTCAGAGCAGTTGGAAATGATCTGCTTATGTGAGTGAAATGAGGTGGAGAATTTTTTGCAAGAAAAGCAATCACATGAGAAAACAATCTCTCTGCTCCTCTCTGGGCCAAGAAGACTGCAGCTCTGGAGTTATTGGGGTCTCTGGCCTTTCTGAAATGACCCAGGAGAAAGCTTTGTTCCAGCAGCCGCTTCTAGTTGGGAAATGGTGCTACATGTTTAGGGAAGGGAGAAGGCAGAAGACACCTGCATTTGGGGTGCCAGGAAACCTTGGGGAGGGAGCTAGGTGCAAGGATGGCCCCAGAGGCTCAACTACATTGAGGTTTAGAGGAATTTGGAGATGAGATGAGATGAAAGGGGGATTAACAAAAAAAGGGGAGTGTGGATGGTAAACTGGATCTCCTGTGATATGGTGAGAGGCATGAGTAGAAATTAGAACTGTGTTTTAATTTTAATCGTTGAACTCATTTCTTTGAATTCGCCACTTAATGAAACAGGGTTACGCTTTGGGCCCAGGACTTGTTTTGGTTGCCCGTTTGCTTTCCCTTATGCCGTGAAATTCTTGAGGGCAGGAACTGTGTTTTATCCATCTCCGTATTTTTAGGCCCTAGGAGCCCAGCACAGAATAGGTGCATTTGTCGTAGGTTGAACTAGGGTGACCACCTCTTTCTGGTTTATCTGGCACCCTCCTACCACCTTTCTTCCCATGTTCTGAAGTCCCGAGTCCCAGGAAAACTGGAATGATTGCCACAATAGGCTGAATCAATAAAAACTGAACCCTAATGCTGACTTATTCTCTTGCCCTTGGCTATCAAGAACTTGAGAGAGTAAGTGGAATGCCTGGGGGAAATTCAGTCCCACCTCTGGTCAGACCCTCTATTGGGAAGTGTCTTGGTGGCTGTATCAGAGGGAATATTGTCTTTTTCCTGCCTGATTCATTCTCATTGGGTGGTAAGTGTACTGAGAGTCTACCCTGCTGCCCGGCCCAGCCTGGTGGGTCTCTTTTAAGGCCCTTGCTATGCTTCACACAAGCCTCAGCAGCTGTGGAGTGCTCATCGCTGCTGCTGCTGCTGCTGCTAAGTTGCTTCAGTCGTGTCCGACTCTGTGTGACTCCATAGTCGGCAGCCCACCAGGCTCCCCTGTCCCCGGGATTCTCCAGGCAAGAACCCTGGAGTGGGTTGCCATTTCCTTGTCCGATGCATGAAAGTGAAAAGTGAAAGTGAAGTTGCTCAGTCGTGTCCTACTCTTAGCGACCCCATGGACTGCAGCCTACCAGGCTCCTCCATCCATGGGATTTTCCAGGCAAGAGTACTGGAGTGGGGTGCCATTGCCTTCTCCAGCTCATCACTGCTGGAAGTCTGCAAAAGCAATTCTTCTGCTCTGAAAAAGGCTGGATCCATCTCAGCATAGAATAAACAAATTCTTTCTGGTATCAGAGTATTAAGTAAAAAGATTACTGACTGTCCACCAATCACAGAATCTCATAGAATTGTTCTTTTCTCGAACCCAGTCTTACTCTCACCCCTGGGCCTTTCTGTAGGCTGTCTCCTTTGTCTGGCTTTTATCCTTTTCTGCACCTGCTGAGCTGCTCCTCAGCATAATTCCCCCCAGGCAGCTCTCCCTAACTCCCTCTTCCATGAAGATCAGCCCTCCTGCCTGATGCTCCCCAGAAGCCTGGATTTGTCAGTTTGTGGCCTGTGCTGTCTGTCCCCTGTACTGTGAGTCCCCGAGGCCCTGGTCTTTGTTGGAGGTGCTCTTCTCTAAGCCTGACCAGCCAAGGGGGTGGTAAAGGGAGCCCCAGGTGAGTGACAGGACAATTTGTGAACATGTCACCTCTCAAATCTCTGTTGAGTCACCTGGAAATGAGTTTGCCAAGATGATTATGATTTGAACACAAGCCTTGGCTGAGCAGGTGCTGCAAATGGATCATGGAGATGTGAAAAGATAAGGGCCAGTTTGTCAGAGGGAGCTTAGAGTCCAAAATCTGATTACTAAGGTCAAGTGCATAGAGGTATATTATTATTATTTTTTAATACAAGTAACCGATACCTGGGGCTTCCCAGGTGGCTCAGTGGGTAAAGAATCTGCCTGCAATGCAGGAAATGCAGGCAGGTGCAAATTTGGTCCCCAGGTCAGGAAGATCCCCTGGAGAAGGAAATGGCAACCCATTCCAATATTCTTGCCTGGGAGAATCCTATGGACAGAGGAGCCTGGTGGGCTCCGTAGGGTCTCAAAGAATCAGACAGGACTGAAGTGACTGAACACACACACGCAGGAGATTAAAAGCTCCCCTCAAGTCTGTCTTCGGCTGGTGTGCTGTTACTCTTTCAGTTTCTGGGGATGGAAGGAGCAACTGGTTGCTTATGAGGTCTCTGCTTGTTCCATAAACATAAAAGGTGGTTTTACTTCTTTCCTTCTCTAGGGATAAGCTAAAAACGTGCCACGCAGTTCACCAGCTGCCCAGCCAAGTCCTCGAGGATAGAAAATTGTCACATAGAAAAGTCTTCATGCATAAAGGAGCACTGCAGAAAAAGCCAGTAGCCCGGGTCTTAAACCTGTCTCTCTACCATATGTTAACGATCTTGAGTAATCTTGTCTCTTTTGTGTTAATAATCATTGTGGATGCTAATCAGCTCATACTTTATCTCATTTGTTATAAAAAAAGAAAATGTCTTGAGAAGTAAATCCCCACACCTGGCCCCTGTCACTTTATAGTTGATGAACCTGTGATGAAGTGATTCTCTGAGCAGGGTTTGTTATACAAGTAGGATGAGAAATTGGGTTCAAACCAAGTCCTTTTGACTGTACAGTTGAGCCCTTAACCGTGACACAGTGTTTCTTTTGGCCTGTTTATCTGTTAAATGAGGTCTCTTCTATTTATGTCATTCTCAGATACATGAGGACAAACAGGCCATTCATATTTTTAGCCATACTCACAGATGGAAGCCCTGTCGGAAGAGAAAGCACCACACAGGTGCCTTTTGACTTGGATGTTTCATGGAAAAAGTCTTAAGATGACATCTTTATTTCTCCCTCTAAGCACACCAAACCTTTAGTTTTTGTACATGTCATTACTCTGCCTGACGAAAACAGGAGTCAGCTCTGTATTTCTGAGATGTCTTAATGAAGTCACCTGAAAGGCACTTTGCAACTGAAAAGGCAATGTGTGTGGGAAAATAGAGCGAAATTCTTCAAAGATGATGAAAGACGACTCCCCTCCCTGAAAAGGACTGGTCTTTTGGATGAAAAAACTACTCCTCCAGTGCTTGCTGGGGATTCTCAAGACTGTATCAATGCCAAGAATATTCCCAGGAACCTTCAGGTTGTTGATGGTATTCCACATACAAAAAAGGATTACTGTTACTCTCAAAGCCCAGTAGTGTGTGATGATTAAATCAGGGTTGATGGAGTCTGATAGATAGGGGTTCAGATTTCAGATTCTCTCTGCTGCTAGGAATCAGCTATGTCCTTCTGGACATGGGTAAATAATGTTGCTGCACTCCAAACCCTTCATCATCTGGTGAAGCCCATGAACTTCTTTTCAAACATTGATTTTTAAATGATTAAAATAAAAAAAAAAATAAGATTTCATAGTAAACAAATTATATTGGCTGTGAAACTATAAAATAATAAATTGTGGTATAGTAATACATATACTTCTTTATTAATGCCTTAAATAGTGAGATGTAGGAATGAATCAAATAGCCACTGATTTTTACATGGGATGCACTATTGAAATATATCAGCCGTGCAGTTCACTTCAGTCGCTCAGTTGTGTCCGACTCTTTGCAACCCCATGGACCGCAGCACACCAGGCCTCCCTGTCCATCACCAACACCCAGAGTTTACCCAAACTCATGGCCATTGAGTCGGTGATGCCATCCAACCATCTCATCCTCTGTCATCCCCTTCTCCCTCCTGCCTTCGATCTTTCCCACCATTAGCGTCTTTTCAAATGAGTCAGTTCTTCACATCAGGTGGCCAAAGTATTGGAGTTTCAGCTTCAGCATCAGTCCTTCCAATGAACACTTAGGACTGATTTCCTTTAGGATGGACTGGTTGGATCTCCTTGCAGTCCAAGGGACTCTCAAGAGTCTTCTCCAACACCACAGTTCAAAAACATCAATTCTTCGGCGCTCAGCTTTCTTTATAGTCCAACTCTCACATCCATGCATGACCACTGGAAAAACCATAGCCTTGACTAGATGGACCTTTGTTGGCAAAGTAATGTCTCTGCTTTTCAATATGCTATCTAGGTTGGTCATAACTTTCCTTCTAAGGAGTAAGCATCTTTTAATTTCATGGCTGCAGTCACCATCTGCAGTGATTTTGGAGCCCCCCAAAATAAAGTCAGCCACTATTTCCACTGTTTCCCCATCTATTTGCCATGAAGTGATGGGACCAGATGCCATGATCTTCATTTTCTGAATGTTGAGCTTTAAGCCAACTTTTTCACTCTCCACTTTCACTTTCATCAAGAGGATCTTTAGTTCTTCACTTTCTGCCATAAGGGTGGTATCATCTGCATATCTGAGGTTATTGATATTTCTCCTGGCAAACTGGATTCCAGCTTGTGCTTCTTCTAGCCCAGCATTTCTCCTGATGTACTTTGCATATAAGTTGAATAAGCAGGGTGACAATATACAGCCTTGACGTACTCCTTTTCCTGTTTGGAACCAGTCTGTTGTTCCATGGCCAGTTCTAACTGTTGCTTCCTGACCTGCATACAGATTTCTCAAGAGGCAGGTCAGATGGTCTGATATTCCCATCTCTATCAGAATTTTCCACAGTTTACTGTGATCCACACAGTCAAAACCTTTGGCATAGTCAATAAAGCAGAAATAGATGTTTTCTGGAACTCTCTTGCTTTTTTGATGATCCAGCGGATATTGGCAATTTGATCTCTGGTTCCTCTGCCTTTTCTAAAACTAACTTGAACATCTGAAAGTTCACAGTTCACATATTGCTGAAGCCTGGCTTGGAGAATTTTGAGCATTACTTTGCTAGTGTGTGAGATGAGTGCAATTGTGCGGTACTTCGAGCATTCTTTGGCATTGCCTTCTTTGGGACTGGAATGAAAACTGACCTTTTCCAGTCCCATGGCCACTGCTGTGTTTCCCAAATTTGCTGGCATATTGAGTGAAGCACTTTCACAGCATCATCTTTTAGGATTTGAAATAGCTCAACTGGAATTCCATCAACCGTAATGTTATATAAATATACCTGTGTGTTCTATAGGTAAATATATTACTGTACTATCAGTTTTTCTGTGGATAGTTACCTGGGCTCACAGTTTAAAGATATGTTAAGTTTCAGTAAGAAATTAGTGAAAATGATGATGTAATTATTTTCTCTCATCCAGGTTTGTGGGCCCCCTGAATTCTACTCATAGGAACCTGTTCCTCTGTTCCATAGGGGTGAAAAGTCAGTAAACTACATTTTCCAGTGAAGATCTCCTTTATGTTCTTCCAGTGGGAGAATGCTTGAGTACTTAGGTGCAGGCAGGGAGAAATGGACTTTTTATCTAGAACTGGTAGCAGTGGCATCAGCCAGTGGCCAAGGAGGTCTATGAGCTCCTGAGTTAGCTGTACTGGCAGCTCAAGGGTTAAGGGCCATGGATCAAAAAAGGATGGGCTCTGGGTGGGGCGTGGGGATAGGGGGGCAGTTACTCCCTATAGTTTATCTTTGGATCATAGCATGAACCCCTCTTTGCTCCTCCAGCTCTCCCAACAATGTTGTAATTTAGCTCATCATATTTAATCCCTCTACTTAAAATGTCTAGAGGGGCTTCTGCATTTAGATTGAATTATGACTCAAAAAACAAACAAAACAATACATCCCCACTCTCTGTCTTACCAGTTCTGGTCCTCTGGTAAGTTAATGGATGTAGCTGGGCCTTGTCAGCCTAGTACCTATCTCAGAGTTTTGTTGTGAATACCTAATGGTACACGTGGAAAGATCTCTGACAGTACTAGCCTGGGGAAGGAAATGGCACCCCACTCCAGTATTCTTACCTGGAGAATCCCATGGACAGAGGAGCCTAGTGGGCTACAGTCCATGGGGTTGCAAAGAGTCAGACACAATTTAGCAACTAAACCACCACTAGTCAGGAACCTTTGATCTGATCAGCAGTATATATGTTAGGATATTTCAGAGAAAGTAGGTTCACCCCCTGTAATTGATATGGAAATCATATCTACATTGAAGTAGCCCTTGAACATAAGTAGGATCATATTCTTGTTTAAAAGAACAGTGTTAAAGATTAATAAAAAGTGTCATTAGAAAAAATAATGAAAACTGTTATCTCTGCTGTTGTTCAGTTGATTTTGCTAATCTCCAGTGTGACCCCTTGGGCAGTTAGGGTGTAACATCCATGTAATGAAGAAGCGGATAGGTGCATACAGCCAATGCATCTTGGCTGATGCCAGTAAACATTGGCTTCATTCCGATGTGCAGACCCCCTGCTCACCGAGCAACACTATGCTTGTGGTGAGGCTTTCCCAGGTGTCTTCGCTTGCAGAGACAGAATGGGAGGATATAAGTAACATCAACAACAATAGCTGATATTTTTTGAGTGCTTCCTATGTGCGAGGAATCATTCTAATGTGTGATTTTATATTGAATAGTATCTTCACAATAATCTGATAAGGAAGAAGATTTTATTAATATTTTATTACTATCTGCATTTTACAGATGATGAAACAAAATGGAAGTCGCACCACTAGATCCTAGAGCTTGTTGAAGCTTGGGACAAGGAGAAGTGTTCCAGTTGTTTTTGCTTTCATCCCCTTGTTTGTTTTCAGGTTTTGATCTCAAATTATTTTATTCTTTTTCATGCTTTAGCATGTGTGGAAACACTAAATCACCAAATTTGATGGATGAAAGCTGATTTTGCTTTCTTGAAATACAGATTACATTTCCAGTTGGCTGCTTCAGAAATCCATTTAGTCAGTGGAATTGGTGAGTGGAAGCCCATACAGCCTATATTTTGAAATTCCCTTATCTGTAATTTCTAAAGCAAACCCAGCAGGCTCATTTTTGTCTCTAATTAAGGCTTGTTTTTATCCACTCCACATGACCACCTCTAGCCATGTCTTACTTTAAATGATGTCACCTCTTTTATGGGACAGCCTTCCATCTAGGTAGCCCAGGACTTGGTTTTTGTCACACTGCAGAGGCTTAGCTTTCTATCCAGACAATGTTCTCAATGGAGCCCTATTATGAGAAGGGGCTTAAGCCTGGTGATTCTGAAGGTGAGAAGATCAGCTCCTACCTGGTGTTCTGATTTTCTGAAGATGCACATAATTATTGGCTGTTCACTCAGGGGCAGGCAGAGTGGGGAATTTAATGGAGCATGGATGAGCAATGATGGAGCCTGCAACCAAAGCTATTTGCAATGGGCTATTTGTAAAATAGCTAGAAAGCTCAACTTTATTTTCTTGGCCATTTCCAAAGGTTAGAAATGATGTTGTTCCTAGGCAATTTGAAGACTTGGTTAGCATGCCACAAATAAGCAAAGGATAAAACTTTGGTTGCACAGTGATAGACCTGTCATGAGTAATGAAACCTGTCCCTCATTCTTCTGAGAGGACTGGAGTGGCTTAACAGCCAGAGAAGGGAGTGCGACACGGGGATGGGACAAGACGAGCAAAGGGGATGAGAGAGAAAATACCATGTCCATCTTCCTGCCATGTACATGGCCTAAAGAACACTCACTCTGTCTTATCATAATAGTAGTCCCATGATAAAAGCCTTGAAATTCCCAACAGAGTTTCTAAGTCCACTTCATTAAAGCAACTTCTATTCAGTAAAATTCCATGGCCACCAAATAACCCAAAGAGGATTTCTGTGTCTATTGTTTTAGGATTTTATCCCTGTATAGATGTTTCAAATAATTTGTCCACATGGGGTAAGGGGCACACTCCTGAGAATTGGACTCAATTTTCAGACATTTAGGTCTTTTGTCTCTGTCACCTCTCTGACATGTTTTTAATGTCAGTTTGCATTTCATTGGACTGGAAAATCTCTTGTAGCTCAAAGTTAGAGACCAAGAACAAAGCAATTGAACATTTTCTTTGGTGCTGTAGCTGCATGGGGCTTTCCTGGTGGCTTAGTGGTGAAGAATCCGCTACAATTCAGGAGCCACGGGAGATGCAGGTTTGATCCCTGGGTCAGGAAGATCCCCTGGAGAAGGAAATGGCAACCCCCTCCAGTATTCTTGCCTGGTTCTCCAGAAGAACCAGAGGAGACTGCTGGGCTTCATTCAGTCCATGGGGTCACAAAGAATTGGACACAACTGAAGCGACTTAGCATGCACACAATAGCTGCATACATCATTTTGCAGCAGCATATGTTCATGTCAGACAAGTACACCGAATCTTTGGTGATTTTGTCATTTTTCTTTTACTTCTCATTAGTTTGTTTGCTTTTTAGGCAAATGGAACTAACAGCAAAGGTTAGTCTGAAAATACCCATTAACTTAAACCTTGGAATCAATGGGCACCTGGCAAAGAAGGACTCTGGGGAGGGAGAAGTGTAGGCCAGTTTTCGATTAAGGGGGCAGCATGGAGAATAATTAAGGAAAACAAATAAGGTAGCCCACCTGCTATATCTGATTGTCATTGTGGGATGAGCCTCTTCCTGCCAGGTAAGGCCTAGGTGCTGTGGTTAGTCACTCAGTCATGTCTGACTCTTGTGACCCCATGGACTGTAGCCCTCCAAGCTCCTCTGTCCATGAGGATTCTCTTGGCAAGAATACTGGAATGGGTTGCCATACCCTCCTCCAGGGGATCTTCCCAACCCAGGGATCGAACTCAGGTCTCCCACATTGCAGGCGGATTCTTTACCAGCTGAGCCATGAGGAAGCCCAATTAAGGCCTATGTTGTTATTCAAACTAGCAGTTTAAAGCAATGAATGTTTATCTCACAGGTTTTGTGGGTTAGGAATTCAGGAGCAATTTAGCTGGGTGCTTCTGGTTTGGTGTCTTTCGAATCATGCTGTGGGCCAGGGCAGAAGTCAGTGAAACGTGACTGGGGCTGGAGGTTCCTCTTCCAGGCTCATTCATGCAGCTGTCGTCCAGAAACTGCCGTGGTACCATCTCCTTCAGGCTTCGCACGGCATGGCTTCCCTCACTGTTCTAATCTCCGAAATGGCACGCTGTCACTTCGTCTCTCTTCTCTTTGTAAGGAGCCAGTCACTTAAGTCCAGCCCATGCTCAGGAGGAAGGAAGGTAAGCTTTTCTTCTTGAAAGCAGCAGCAGCAGAACACTCATGGGCATAATTTTAAGGCCAAGATACTGCCTGTGTTTAGAGTCAACTGCAAAAATATGAGGAGTGAATGCTTAGTAGGCTCTGAATGAGGAACAGGACAGACTAGCCAGGAGAGAAGCTGTCCTGACCAGTGTGGGCACAAGGGTTAAAAGAATCAGAGGGATAGTCAGAAGTCTGATGAAAGAGGAAGAGTCCCGAAGCGGAAAGAGTTGAGATCGGAAGAGGCAGAGGGCAGCTGTGATGGAGGCTTGGTGTGTAGAGTGGAGAGCAGCATTGATGAAGGCCACAGGGAGCAGCAGGTGGGTGGTGGAGGCGCGGCCAGCTCTGAGGCCATGTGAGGAGCCACAGTCGGGGCAAAGGGCTCCAGGGGCACAGCTTGGCTTGGCTACTGGGGAAATAATCAACTTGCCATTTTACCAGACAACTATAATTGAGTATTGTTCCTTTCAGGGGTCACATTGCACCTTCTGTCTCCCTGAACTTTGATTCCTTCAGTTCTAAGATGTGGGTGATAATCATCATGTACCCTGAAGTATCAACAGTGAGATTAGAGCTCATGTGTGTCGAAGGCCCAGTTCCATGCCTGGCAGGAAGGGGACACTCAGTAAATGGCAGCCACTTTCATTATAGAGTTAGTCTTGGTGGGCGGTGGCTGTAAAGTAATAGCCCGGAGGAACTCGGGACCATTTAGCTTAGAAGACAAAGGACCAGATTCATTCCTGATCATCACTCATTCACTTAAGCAGCCCCCTCCCCATCTGGGCCTCAGTTTCCCCACCTTTCAAATGAAGACATGGGCCTAGAAAAGCTCTCAATGACTCTTGAGATGCAACTGAGAAATTTAGTGAAACAGAGCAGAGTCCTACTGGTATAAACAGCTTTATTTTCACCAGCAAAAGGGAGTATCTAACTGACAAAAGAAATAATGGTAATTCTAGCTCCAAACCTTGTTATGAACAGAAATATGTCTATGTGTGTGTATGTGAGTGTGCATGTATGTGTGTATATGTGTGTTTCTGAGTCTCTGTGTTCACCTGCACATGTCAGTGGGTGTAGGAGAGGGGTGATGCAGTCTGTGGTCAGAAAGGAGTCTCCCCAGACAATCACTGTGCTTCTGCTCAGTGCCAGGGCAGCAGGCTGGGGATTCCTCAGTGATAGATGGGGTGTCTGCCTTGTGGTACTGTTGGCTGGCGGATCCTGGCCACTGCTTCATTCTGCACTCATTTTCTCAGTCTGGAAAATGGAGTTTCCAGAGCTTGGAAATAACTTCATGCCCATATTATAAATGTTGATTATGTAGTCAGGAGCTGTTGGCACCAGGGGAGGTCAACATTTATTATTCCTCTTCTGGGTGTCTACTAGGGAAGCCTCATCTGTTGGGTGGACTAGAGGCTGCAGTGATTGATGCAACACAGGAGCAGGGGGCAGGTGGCCCTGAGCTTGCATGCTGCAATTAACATTTTATGACTCCTCTACCCCCTGCCCTTCATTCAGAAGGCAACACTTGGCTCCAAGCCAAACTTTCCAATTACTCCATCAATAAATGTAGTGACATTGGCGAGAAAGGCAAAGGAAGAGGGTGTTTGCTGTGCTCAGGTCTGATTTCCACCCTCACAGCCTACCACTCCTGTTGGTAGTTACCTCATGGAGCATTTGAGGAGAAAATAGGAAATAATCATTTCATGGTCACATTGGAGATTGTTGATGTAAGAGAGCTAACATATGTTCCCATATGTACTTTTTTTAATTGAAAGATTATACCTCATCAGCTCATTTCCTTGTCAACCCTGGGAGGTGCTGAAGGGCACCTTGATCTGTAAATGAAAGGGGTCAAATTAAATTCAAACTCAAATTCATTTGGTTTACCAAAGAACTGGATGAAGCTGGGCCTGGAACCACACGCCCAGGACAGTGGCTACTTCTAGTGTGAAGGAGAACATTCTGGCTGTGCTGAAAGTTGCTTGCTTCTCTTGAAGATGTCTTCCTGATGTTTAAATATGTTTGTGAGGTTTTGTCTGTGTTTCTTATTTTCCCTTTTCCCTTAGGCTGGGACTTCATGTGATATGGTACCACTGGGGCTTAAGAAATGCAAGAGATATCTGAATAAATAGACATGTTCCAGTTTGGGCATGTTAAGGTCGGTGCGGGAGAGGGCTTGTGAGCTCATTGTGCTGAGGTCACTCTGAGTAGAGTCTTACTTATCTCTTCCTAAGGCAGCCACCATGTAAGTGGAAGTCCCCCGGAGAGTCAGTAGAAGGGAAGAATGGCTTGATTCCTGCCCCCATCTCTCGGCCAAAGGATCCTGAGGAAAGCAATGCTAACTCTTGGCAGAAGGGACATCCAGCAATCAGCCATCTCTCTTGCAAGTGTTTTGGACTTCTCTATTAAAAAACAGCCTGTTCAGCCAGCATGTGTCACTGTGTCATATTCTGAGGTAGAAATGGGCTTCCCTGGTGGCTCAGATGGTAAAGAATTTGCCTGCAATGCAGGAAATGCAGCCTTGATCCCTGGGTTGGGAAGATATAGAAATGGTCACAACAGCAAGTGGGGGATCATTGAGCTTGACACATTTCAGATGACTACACGGGGCCAACGCAGCAGCCCCACCCTCCATGCTGGTGTGTTGTATATGAGATGTGTCCATGGAGCATGGGAGCTTAATGTCCCCTGACTGTCAGTCTCATATCAACGTGGCTGCTAGATTGGTAAGTAATTGGCTAAAATTCCCTCTTCCTGAGGGGCTGAGGAGCCTCATGGAGAGAACGCACCCTGAAGGCAGAAGGAACCAGGCAGGGCAGACTTCAGATGTCAAGGGCTTTTTCCCTTGTTCATCTCTTGGTTCAGGTCTCTGTTTGATGAATGACTAAGTTCTGTGGTGAGCCAGAGATGTGTCTAAAGGAGGCAACCAAGGGGCATTGTTCTGGACCCCTGTGAGAACATACAGAGCCGTGCTGACTCCATAATCCCGGTGCCATTTTGAGCACCCCAGGAAATACTCAGAGGGTGGCAGCCACTTAGAAGTGGCAGCCGGGTCTGGGCAAGGCATTGGGATTCTCAGAGGCCACAACTATACCTAGCTACTGCCCAGGGGGTGTGGTAGTCCAGGGGAAGGAGAAGTGGATGTCACAGGGTGGTTCTTGGCCCAAATCACAGAGTTGTGTGGTCCGATAATGAGATTTGACTCTCCCCTGTGTTTAAGTGAGCATCTTCCTAATATTTGTAACATCAATGAATCCTGTTTTTTCTATTATCCTAGTTTTATTGAGATATGATTGACATACAGCACTGTGTAAATTTCAAGTATGCAGCATAATGTTTGACTTACATACATCATGACATGATTACCAAACTGGGCCATCAGATTTATTATACTGTTTTTACTTAAAGGCTTCAATTTACCAAAAACTACACTTTAATACCTGTTCCTGCCATCTTGTGACCTCATTTTTTTTTTTTTTAACACCCAGCTGCATTTCCAGCAACCCATTTGGATTAAAGAACCTCGAAACGCCCGTGTTGGGATCTCTATGTGATAGCATTGAGAGTGTCATCTGAAGGCAGCAGGAAGTCTGGCAGTCACTAAACTTGTTTTAGAAGCTAGAAATTCTACCATTTGTGAAGTTGAAGGCAGTTTGAACCTTTCTGGATGAATGCTGCAGTTTGTTTTTGGAACTGAACCCCTGACCTTCCTGGAGGACTGTCTCTTTGGTGAGCCCCTTTCAGTCATGCAGATGTAGGGCAATAATAACCCCTCATTTTCCTGGGGGAAGCCCCACATGCAGCAGAGAGCTCAACGGAAGTGCTGTAGACTGAGGTTGGAAGTGCTTTGTTCTCAGAAGGCAGCCGGCAGTATGTCTTGTCCCCAAAGAGGCAGAGACCTATTTTATTTCATTTTACCTTGCTCTTAAACCTCTTGATGTGGCCTGCTCATGCCTGTTCTTAGAAAACACAATCTTCTCACTCTAACATCTGCTCACAGAGGAAGGATAGCTCCAGCCAGAACAGGGGCAGGGACACAGGCATCAGTGCCTCTCCTTCTGGTGAGGCAAAGTGGGGAAGAGGACTGGGATCAGGCTTGGACAGGGCGCATGGGACCCTTGGTGCGTCTCATGCTGTCCTTTCATCTAGTAACGTGTGTGCTTAGTCGCAGTCGTGTCCAGCTCTTTCTGACCCCATGGGCTGTAGCCTGCCAGGCTACTCTGTCCATGGTATTCTCCAGGCAAGAGTACTAGAGTGGGTTGCCATTCCCTTCTCTGGGGGATCTTTCTGACCCAGGAGTTGAATCTGGGTCTCCTGCAATGCGGGCAGATTCTTTACCATCTGAGCCACGAGGGAAGCCCAGTAAAAGGCTACATGTTGCCAAATATACCTCTTATGACTATCCTGACTTTCTTTTCCAGGGTACACTTAGAGGTTTCCTCCTGAAGAAATAGTCAACCTGAGGATTAATTCTAGAGGAGGAAAGACGCTGGTGTTAGGTGAGAGTGTGGAAGGACTTCTTTAATTCGGTGTCAGGAGAGAAGAGAGTGTTGGGGAGGTTATGGGTGTGAAGATGCTTGGAGCTTCCTACTGAAGGCAGTGAGTTGGGCTCTGCCACCTGGGACAGGCTGGAGACAGGCAAGGACCAGCTGGGATAGGCATCGTGCATGAGATAGAGTCCATGCATCTTAGCTCAGGGAGAACAGAGTTACCTTTCAGGAAGAAGTTATGCTTCTGGGAACCTGCACTGCCTTGTTAACATCACAGCAGTGCTTTGGGAAGTTAGAAAGCACTGTGCTCTGCTTCTGAAGTTGGGAGGGTGTGGTGACCACTGGCCCAGACCAGGGGGAAGAGGCAGCTGTGTCTGACCAGACCAGCAGGTTTCAGAGAAGAGGGAAGAGTTGGAGAAATAGCTGGGAGTTTGCCAGAGGGACTTACATTAAGTGGGGTTTGCGTTGCAATAATCGGAGGGTTTTTTTTTTTTTTTTTTGGGTCACTTTGCTTTATAGTCATAAGTCAGTGGAGAATGTAAACTTGGTGGTCTCTGGGGGGGTCCCCACAAATATCCACAACACATGGCTTCTCTTTATAAAAATAAAAATCACATTAGTGTGATGGGTTCATGCCAGGGCCCCAAAATCCTGAACTCTGGGCAGGACCAGACACACGAAGACTGACAGGTGTTAGACGGAGATGTGCTGTGGGTCAAACCTAGGCAAGTGGACATGCGGCGGGGGCAGATGTACACATCTTTGAGTGCCTCCATGCTTCTCTGCTTTACTGCAAACCATCGTTAGTGGGGTGAGTTTGTAAAAGAGAACCCAACCATATGGTGTTATTCAAGATAGGATTTTGTGGGAAATGTAAGAGCCAGAAGATGTTACTGTAAGAACAAGTTCATAAACATTTTGCCTTTTCAGAGAGTCGAATGTGAGGAACGAGTAAGAAAATAGAAATAATGGGTTTCTAAATTTAATCCCTGAACTGAGAGCACTGATGTCTGCTGCTTGTCTGAGATGAGACTCCAGTTCTCTGAGATCTGGAGGAGGGCTCAGTTTTCTCTAGACCTGTTGAGAAGAGGTTAATAAGAGGTCAGGCTTGGCTTGCACCTGGTCCTCTCCAGCTGTGGTGCTCCCAGCCCACACTGTGGCACCACAGCTCGCTGGACATACTGATCTCTCACAAATTGTTATGTTAGAGCACTGCCCTGGCGACACACACACTGCTGGCTTGAGTAGGCAGGGCCTGGCTTCCAGGGGCCCCAGTGTGACAGTGAAAGGCCTTCATGACTCGGGCAGTCTGGATGGATGCCTGATGGCCCTTTGTCTCTACAGCGCCCCCTGTTGTTTCTGGGCTTGGTACTTAGGCATCTTCCCAGGATGCTGTACAAAACTGGGGATTCGTTTTGAGGGTGTCAGGATTGCTGGGTCATTTCTCTCCACTCAACTTTTCACATCAAACAGAAGTATTCAAATGTTGCTCATTCCCAAAAAGGAAGCTGGAAAGGGGCATAAGCAGTGCTGTCATTTCTGCATGATTCCAAATCCTGAGCAGGGATGGGACCCAACAGGAAAGCACAGGAGGAGCAGAACTTTCTCTGGAAATGGAGCTGTTTTATCATCAGCTTTGAGTTAAAAGTGTGTTCTGAGCAACCTTGGCCTTCATCTGCTAGTGTAGTATCATATTCTGGTTAGCTGATGTGTGATTCTGAGTATAATAGTTATCTGTAATTGAAGTCATTATAAAACAAATCCACCACCCTCCCCCACCGCCGCCCCCAACCTGCGCTGACTGAGACAGAAATCAACATCAGGAATGCTGTGTATACAGCACTCAGAACCCATAAAATATGCAAGATTAATTTGCTGAACTTCATTCAGGCTTCCAGCAGTGCTGTCACCTGGGACCAGAGAAGCAGCAAATTAATTCTGAACCTCTGCTAGTTTCAGAACATCAAGAGCAGCCGCCTTTGTGTAGATGTCTTCTGCAGTGCTTCTCTGCCTTTGCAGATACTTTCTGGAACCATCAAAACAGCTAGAATGCAAAATTCTGTTTAGCCACAGAGGGTACCCTGATGCCTCTCCTGGTTCTCATGACTTCTTCCTTTCTTCCCATCTCAGTGACCCTCATTTCCTCCTTCAAATCCCTAAAACCACAAACAAAAAAAGAGGAAATCCTGACTTTGGTTGGCACATTGGAAAATCCCTCTTAGGTATCAAATGGAGGAAGAAGAGACATCTAATGGCCAAGAATTAGGATTTGCGTCAGAAAGTAGATCTAGTCCCGACTCTGACACTAACTGCCACGTCTCCTTGCACAAACTGCTGCCCTTCTTAGGCCTTAGTTCCACATTTAAAAAAAAAGAACTCTGAATTGCTAAAATTTCTTCTAGTTGTTTGATACTTTGATTTCACAAGGAAGGCTGGCTAGATGCTTTTATGTGCCGCTTTCCTCTCTGCCTAGTCCAGTTTGTTAGTTTCCTTCCACAGTATTAGACATAATAAAAATATTATTGATAACTCTCTGTCTACTCTCTATTCTTTTAAGCCTTGCATATCATACTTCTTTTGTTTCTTAACTATTATTTTTAGTTTTGGTGAAGGTGGCCATCAGTTTATTATTCTTGTTCAATCCACTGTGTTATCCATGACAGTTAATCTTCCAAATAAGGTGGTACTATTAAGATCTAACTCTTACTGAGGAGGAAAGAAAGTTAAGAAAGAAGTTAACATAGCCAAAGCCACACAGTGACAGCAGAGATTTGAACCCAAGGCTGCCTTTTGCCAAACCCATGTTCTTGGTTACAAGGCTGTCCTCGCTTCATGGGTTCTTTTGCAGATGTGCTGGGCCTCTTCTTGGTGCACTGAAAATACCAGGATTATGAGCTGAAAAACTAGGAAAGACCAGGGACCATGGTGAAAAGCCCAAAGCAAAGGATACTGTGACAGGAGAGGGCCTGTCTGCCAGCCTTTCCCTTTGTGCATCACCACATGTACAGAAAGAAATGCGTCTTTTGTCATAATTTTAATTTCTGTATGTAAAATACATGCTCGTCTGAGCCCCTTTGCAGTAGTGATTGGAGTCAGAGTGAAAAAATAATGCAACATTAGATTTAAAGCACATTCTTTCTTATTATTCTCTTTTTAGTTTGAGATTTCAGTTGAGATACATATAGGTTACATGTGCCTTTTACTCAGTTTCCCCTGATGATAACATCTCACACTTAAAATTTTGTTTTGGAGTTCCTAAATATTACATTCACACACTTTGTTGCGATAGGTTCGAGTAATACTGAAGTACACAGAGCAAGGCCGAAGTTCCGTTTTGAACCCTGTTCTCCTGGCCTCTCTCCTCGTCTGGGCCCTACTCTGCTTTGCTGTACCTCCTCCCCTCACCCTCCCCCCCGCCCCCACCCCGTACTTCTTCCTCATTGTGTTACAATGGTCAAGGTCATCCTGGCACGAAATTGAATTTGGGGATTTCTGGCTGACGCATCATTTTGTTAATGGTGCACATAGGTGACATCAGCAACTCTTGATCTCGTCTGGTCCACTAATAACCTAATATCCTCTGATTTCCTTGTTTCCATGCTTTTTTACATACCCAGTCAAAAATAAATAATACATGTAATATAAAATAGATGTTTAATATCTATTCTATGTTTATTAGTATTAAATATATGTACGACGTTTTCTATAGTAGGAAACGTTGATTTTATTTATCTTATTTAACACACCATCAGGCATTTTATAAATATTAGTTCATTTAGTTCCTATAGTAACTCTATGCTGAAGGCACCATTATTGTTTTATAGGTGAGGTACAGAGAGGTTAGGTAACTTGTGCAAGATCACACAGCTAGTAAATGATGGGGATAGGATTCACACCCATCATTCTGGGTCCAGAGTCTGAGCTCTTAACCACTTATGCAACTAACTCATCAATAGTCAAATGGTTCATCTCTTTTTGTTCCTTTCTTAATATTCACATGTTCCCTCTACATTATCTCCTTTCTTGCAGGCTGCCAGCGTGTTCTGATATTTGACACCTTAAAAGACAACACCCCACCCCACCTCTGGACACATAATTAGCCTTTGTTCTGTGGCCTTGTCTTAAGCTACCATCCCATCTCTCTTTTTCCTGTGTTTGTTCTTAGCAAGCCTTGAAATACTCTTCTGGAACTGCTGTCTCCACTTCATCATCTAATTCACTCTTGGACCCACTCCAGTCAGAGCTTCTCTCTTAACCGCTCCATGGAAACTGTCTCTGTATCCATATGTTGATGTGATTAGTTATATTAATACATTCCCTAATATGGTGTCATTCTGGCACTGACAGCAGTTTTCACTCTTTAAACTCAGTGCTGGATTTGGTTTGCTAACGTTTCATTTACAACTTTGGTTAGTATCAGATGGACGTGCTATTTCCTTAAAACTCAGGAACGCAGGAAGATCTTTCCAGTCCATTTAATTTCCTTGTTAATTTATAGAGGTTAGTTTCCTTGTAGAAAATAGTTTTGTCTCTATGTCATTCATGTCTCTCCCCATGGGATGTCTTTTATTTGCCAATAGAAAGAGAAATAAATGTGCTTTCTAATAGTCACATAAGTCACTATCTTTACACTGGGGCATGATTTAGGAAAGCTGGAATAATCTGGTTGGCTTTTGCACAAGGTTGTCTTTTGAGTCCCCAGAAAATACAAGTTGGTAGAAAGAACATTGTTCAGAAAGCCGAAATGTGATAATGAAGAGAAAAAAGTTGTTGTTGTTTGTTTTTAGTTTAGTTTTGTTTTTTGAAGAGGGAGAACAGTTACCATATTTTCAGAATGTAAGCTGTGCTAGTCACTTGATTGATAAGATGTATCGTGTGTTGTTGTTGTGTCTTACTACGCAACCCTATGGACTGTAGCTCCTCTGTCCATGGTATTTTCCAGGCAAAGATACTGGAGTGGATTGCCATTTCCTTCTCCAGGAGATCTTCCTGATCCAGGGATCGAACCCATGACTTCTGCATTGGCAGGCAGATTCTTTACCACTGAGCCACAGGGGAGCCCCCATGTGTCATTTACTAGGATGTGAAATCTATGAGGGCAGGACTATGAGCACTGTGCTGATGACTTTGCATTTACAACTCTATGAAGTGGGTGCTGCAGTTATCCCCACATTACAGATGAGAAAACCGAGGTTCAGAGAGATACAGTAACTTTTCCAGGTTCATCCAGAAAGACTAGAATGGGTTGTTGGTTTTTCCAGGTGGTTCAGTGATAAAGAATCTGCCTGCCAATGCTGGAGATGCAGGTTTGATCCCTGAGTTGGGAAGATCCCCTGGAGTAGGAAGTGGCAACCCACTCCGGTATTCTTGCCTGAAAAATTCCATGGACAGAGGAACCTGGAAGGTGGCAGTCCATGGGGTAGCAAAGAGTCAGACATAACGTAACAGCTGAGCACTTTGGTTTTTTCCTAATAAAATCATAGCACAGTGTTTAAAAGGTACCCTCAGGTTCCTTTATCCCCTGTACTCCTTAAGTTCCCACTAACCCTGCCAGGCAGACTGACCAGCAGTTTGCAGTATGAACCATTCCTTTCCCATGTTTTTGCACATGGATGCTACTTCCTGTCTCTATGCAATGCCTTGAACCCTACTCACCTAGCTGTCTTCCACTTGCCCTTTGAGGTCTATCCAAGTATTCTCTCTTCCTTCTGTCATTCACTGCACTCCTCCCACCCCCCAGAGCTCATTTCTCTTGTGATCGTGGCCCATTAGCGATCCTCTAGATCCTTATTTGTCTCCTGTGTAAGACAGGGGGCTTTCTTATTCCCCACTGGGGCCAATGGCCCCTGGAACCTCTCAGAATGTGTTTGTCTGGTGAATAAAGGATGAGAGTCTCCAGATGGGTCCATCTCCAATGTGAGCCCTGTCCTTCACTGGACTGTGGTTGGTGACCTCTAATACCCTCTCCCACCTCTAACCTGTGCCCTCCTTCCATAGTGCTGGCAAGCTTGGCTTCTATATTCTTAGACTCACAGTCTCTGAACCTCTGGCCATTTTCTGTCTCTCCAGGGAACCACTCATTATTCCAGAAAGCATCTCACATTCCTAACAAGAAAATAAATTTACTTCATTTATTGAAGATTAAGCAGTCATATAACTCACTGAACAGGAGGCTGAGAACAGCTATAACAAAATCAAGCTGATGTCAGAGCCTCTCAAATTTGGGGGACTACAGCCCTGGAAAACGATATGAATGTCTGAGAATCCCTTCACTGTATTTTCTTGATTTTCTCTGTATTTTCTTAAAGAGAAGCCACATCCAAATAATCTTTTTTCCCTCTGTGATAAATACTGTGTCATCAACTTGGTCAAAATAATCTAGCTCATCAGTATTTCCAGGGGCTATCTAACTGATCAGTAAACAAACATTTTGTTTGGAAACAAACATTTCTTTTCTGTGGAGAAATAAATGGAAAGAAATCCAGAAAAAAATATACATCCTGCTATTAGCTCTAGAGATATATTACAATCTCTAAGAAGATTCTTATCTAGCCTATAGCAAGAACAGAAAAGAAAAAGCCTTTTTTTGGGTATCAATATATAAAAATAGGATAGAAATTGTGGTTCTCTCTGCCATACGCAAATCCTGTTGTGTCTTGCTATTAATCTGCTATTAAATCCCACTTCTTTGCCTGAGATTGAACAAGCAGGTCAAGATGACACAGATGCTGCAGTTGCCAATGCAGCAGAACAGTTTTCTGAAAGCAAGTGTGTTAATGTGAGAAGGACCAGTGCTTATTCCCTTGCCTGCCTCTGTAGTCATGTGTAGGTCAGGACCATGTCAATAAGGCCCCCGACTGAATTCTCAGCCCTGAGCATTGAGCCTGGAACCTAGACAGAGTTCAATAATATATGCTGAGTGAATGAACAACTGAGTGACTGTGTTCACTCCTCCCAGAATTCACACTGAATGATCCTTGTATATATTTTGTGTACGTAATTCTTTCAGAATACTACCCATTCTTTGAGCTACAGTGCCACCATCTCCATGACATACAAGACTCCTGTGAGCATAGAGGATGCTCCATCCTCATGTTCATGAAGCATCAGAAATGCTTCATGGAGGAAGTGCTGTTTGAGTTGGGTCTGGGTGGATTAAGAGGCAGTGAAGAGAGAGAAGGCTCTCTGGGAGGAAGGAGGGGAACTGCTGCAGGTTAAGAAGGTCAGGGAAGGGCTTCTTCCCAGAGTCCAGGAGATTGGAACCTTGGGGATCAATGATCATCTCCCTTGAAGGCCTTTGAGAACAGAAGGGTCTCTCTGCTCCTACATGCATCAGAAACCCTGAGCTGAGAATCTCCCCCAATCCAAGAGCCAGGAGCATCCATCAGGTCTCTACTCTAATCTGCCCAGCGGTCCCAGCTGGAGCTACATTCCACAAGAGCTACAGGTGGCACTTGGTGTGCCCTCAGAGAGCTGTGATGTGAGCATGCAATATGCCTTCTCCTGCCCTTCGTCATCCCTCAGGATCCCTCCTCTAGAGGCCTCACAGCAACCAGGATAGGCCCTGGCATATTGTTGGGCTCAGTAACTATTTCTTAGATGGATGAATACTAGAATCTTGGAGGTGAGGTCATTACCACATTCCCCACCTAAAATAATCCTGGATTGTGTCTTCATTCTCTGAACTCTCAGTAGGGGGATAACTTGCAACATTTCCATCCTCACTAAATATTCAGACAGTGAGTGCCCAATCTGTCCTTCTAATTTTCCTTTGAGTAGTTAAACATGCCCTACATGAGGGTTTAGCTTTTTGTCCAGCCTGCCAATAGACACTAAATAGAGTGGCTTGCTCTGCAATTGGATCTCATTAGGATAAGGAGAGTTGATCTGGCCCTGGAGATGTAGGAGACAGATGAATCGCAAGGTTAAGTGCACAGGAATTATAATTAACTCAAAAAAAGATGAAGCAGCATGGTCATGAACAAAAGCATCCTAACCAACATGTTGTAGAAAGGCAGTCACTCCCAAGAACTTAAGGACAAGCATTGTTGTGAAACTCGTGCCAGGAGACTTGAGTGAGCTAAGTTCAGAGGCATATTTCTTTCTACCAATCACAAAGCTCTGGTGCTACTTATAGTTTTATACTCTGATACATTGAATTGGCTTTTTTTGGGGGGAGGGAATATAGTTGCTTTACAATGTTGTATTAGTTTCTGCTGTGTGAAGTAAATCAGCTATATGTATACATATATCCCCTCCCTGTTGAATCTCCCTCCAACCTATCTAGGTCACCACAGAGCACCAAACTGAGCTCCCTAAGCTATACAGCAGTTTCCTAACAGTTATCTATTTTACATGTGAAGGCAATGGCACCCTACTCCAGTACTCTTGCCTGGAAAATCCCATGGACGGAGGAACCTGGTAGGCTGCAGTCCATGGGGTCGCTAAGAGTCGGGACTGAGCGACTTCACTTTCACTTTTCACTTTCATGCATTGGAGAAGGAAATGGCAACCCACTCCAGTGTTCTTGCCTGGAGAATCCCAGGGACGAGGGAGCCTGGTGGGCTGCCGTCTATGGGGTCACACAGAGTCAGACACGACTGAAGTGACTTAGCAGCAGCAGTGTATGTATGTCAATTGCAATCTCCCAATTCACACCACCTCCCTTCCCCTCCCTCCTCCACGTCTGTGTCTCTATTCGTACCCTGCTGCTGCTACTGCTGCTAAGTCACTTCAGTCACGTCCGACTCTGTGCGACCCCAGAGACGGCAGCCCACTAGGCTCCTCCATCCCTGGGATTCTCCAGGCAAGAACACTGGAGTGGGTTGCCATTTCCTTCTCCAATGCGTGAAAGTGAAAGTGAAGTCACTCAGTCGTGTCCAACTCATAGCAACCCCATGGACTGCAGCCCACCAGGCTCTTCCATCCATGGGATTTTCCAGGCAAGAGTACTGGAGTGGGGTGCCGTTGCCTTCTCCGTCATACCCTGCAGATAGGTTCGTCTATACTATTTTTCTACCACACTGTGTATGTGTTAATATACAATATGTTTTTCTCCTTCTGACTTACTTCACTCTGTATGACAGACATCCACATCTCTACAAATGACCCAGCATTGCTCATTTTTATGGCTGAGTAGTATTCCATTCTATATATGTGCCACTTCTTCTTTGTCCATTCATCTGCCAATGGACATTTAGGTTGCTTCCGTGTCCTGGCTATTGTAAATAGTGCTGCAATGAACATTGGGGTGCATATGTCTTTTTGGATTTTGGTTTTCTCAGAGTATAAGCCCAGTAGTGGGACTTTTGTGTTATATCGTAGTTCTATTTTTAGTTTTTTGAGGAACCTCCGTACTGTTCTCCATAGTGGCTGTATCAACTTACATTCCCACCGAGAGTGCAAGAGCATTTCCTTTTCTCCACACCCTCTCCAGCATTTATTGTTTGTAGATTTTTTGATGATGGCCATTCTAAACAGTGTGAGGTGATACCTCATTGTAGTTTTGATCTGCATTTCTCTAATAATTAGTGATGTTGAACATCTTTTCATGTGCTTCTTGAACATCTGTATGTCTTCTTTGGAGAAATGTATATTTAAGTTTTCTGCCAAATTTTCAGTAGAGGTTCTTCAAAAAACTAAAAATAGAACTACCATATAACTTAACAGTCTCACTGCTGGGCATATACCCTGAGAAAACCATAATCCAAAAAGACACATGCCCCCCAAAGTTCATTGCACCATTATTTACAATAACTAGGGTTTCAAAGCAACCTAGATGTGCATCAACAGATGAATGGGCAAAGAAGATATGATACATGTAGAATGGAACACTTCTCAGCCTTTAAAAGGAGCAATGTTGGGTCATTTGTAGAGAGGTGAATGCCTCTTCTGTTGTTGCTGTTGAGTTGTATGAGCTGTTTGTATATTTTGGAAATTAAGCCCTTTTCAATCACATCATTTGAAAATATTTTCTCTCAGCCCATAGATTGCCTTTTCATTTTGTTTATGGTTTCCTTTGCTGTACAAAAGTTTGTAAGTTTGGTTAGTTTATATTTGTTTATTTTTGCCTTTATTTCTGTTACCTTGGGAGGCTGACCTAAGAATACGTTGGTACAATTTATATCAGAAAATGTTTTGCCTATATTGTCTTCTAGGAGTTTTGTGGTGGTGTGTCTTATATTTAAGTCTTTAAGCCAGCTTCCCTAGTAGCTCAGATGGTAAAGCATCTGCCTGCAGTGCAGGAGACCTGACTTTGATCCCTGGGTTGGGAAGATTCCCTGGAGAAAGAAATGGCAACCCACTCCAGTGTTCTTGCCTGGAGAATTCCATGGACAGAGGAGCCTGGCGGGCTACAGTCCATGGAGCCCCAAAGAGTAGACACGACTAAGTGACTAACACACACACAAGCCGTTTTGAGTTTATTTTGTGTTGGTGTGAGGGTGTGTTGGTTTACACGTGGCTGTCCAACTTTCTGAACACCACTTGCTGAAGAGACTGTCGTTGTTTCCACTGTATATTCTTGCCTCCATTGTTGAGGATTAGTTGACCGTAGGTGTGTGGGTTTATCTCTGGGCTCTCTCTCCTGTCCCATTGATCTTCATGTTTGTTTTTGTGCCAGCACCACATTGTTTGTTTACTGTAACTTTATAGTATTATCTAAAGTCTGGGAGGGTTATATCTCCTGCTTTGTTCTTTTTCCTCAAGATTTCTTTGGCAGTTCTGGGTCTTTTATGGTTCCACACGTTTTGTGTTTTTGATGGCATATTTAAAATATTCATACTTATACTCTTACTGATTATTATAGTTATTCTTGATTTTATGGGCTTCTTTTTTTATCTTTTAATCGTCATCATCATATTAGCTTATTCAAGTGGTTGGTCCTCAGCCTTTACTGTATATGTGCCTTTACTGGTGGAATTTTATTTCTTAAAGATATTTACTTCTTTTTATAGGCTTTTCTTTCCGACTTAGAGAAGTCCATCTAACATTTCTTTTTGGGTTGGCTTAGTATTGATGAACCCTTACTTTTGGCTTCTCTGAGAATTTTTTTCTCTTGCCTTCAATTCTAAATGATAATCTTTCTGAGCCTGCTAAGTTTCAGGATTTTTCCCTTTTAGCACTTTAAATATATCATTTGACTCTTCTAGCCTGTGAAGCTTATGCAGAATAATCAATTCATAGCCTTATGGGAGTTCCCTTGTACATGACACTTTTGAATTCTATCTTTGTCATCAACTTCTGCTGTTTTAATCGTAATTAGATCATCATAATCACACCATCTCTTGGTGTGATTGTGTTTGGGTTCATCTTGTTTGGGAGCCTGTGTGCTTCCTATGGCCTGTTTTCTTTTTCAGGCTTGGGAAGTTTTCAGCTGTCATTTAATTAAATACATTTTTTGGCCCCCTTCCTCTCCCTCTTCTTCTGGGAGCCCTATGTGAATGTTCATATACTTGACATTATTCCAAAGATCTCTTAAACTTTTCTTACTTTTTAATTTGTTTCTCTTTTTTGCTATTCTCATTGGGTGATTTTCCGTATAATATCTTCCATATCACTTATGCCTTCTTCTTATGCCTAGTCTGCTGCTTATTCCTTCTAGTGTGTGTTTTATTAAAATTTCAGTTATTGTATTTTTCATATCTGATTGGTTATTTTTTTTTACATTTTCTAGTTCGTTGTTAAAATTCTCAGGTTGTTTATCTATTCTTTGCTTAATTCAGCTGGCGTTCTTATTACTAATGGCTTGAATTCTTTGGTAAATTGCTTACTTCTGTTTTATTCACTTTTGGTGGTTTTCTCTTGCTGCTTCAGTTGAGAGGAATTCCTCTGTCTTCTCAGTTTGCTTATCTTTCTCTATTTCTATGAAATTAGATGAAACAGTTACCTGTGGAAGTCTTAAAGGGTACGTGGGAACATCTCTCTACAGTCTGCATGTGCCCAGTGGCTTTGGCGGGAGAACTGGGTTTGATGTGAACACAAGTCACGTCTTCCATAGGATGTACTGTCAGGGGCTTGCCCTCTGCTCACTGGCTATCACTGTCATACTTGGGCTGGGGTTATGTCCTAAGTTGCTGGAGGAGAAGTTCTTAGGGTTGGATTTGAGCTGATTCAGTTTTAAGTATATGCTGTTCCTGCTCCCAGCACCAGCACCCTCACCCCAGAGGGGCTGGTTTGGAAGGGCTGGGGCATGGATTGTTTTGGTCTGACCAAAGTCAAAGATCCAGAGTGCCTCTGATGCGTCACCTACACAGTAGGCAATACTGGCTATCTCTTTCCTGCTCAGATGCTGCTTAAGGTTTAAGCTACCTCAGCATTTCATGGCCGTATTTTCCCCTTGGTCATGGCAGCCTTTGTTCTAAAATGGATTTGCAATATGAAGCATGTGATGCTGGAACATTCACTCCGTTGAGGTAGGGGTGCATGTGGGGGAGGTTGTTAAGAAATAGATCAGCTACCTGCATTGTGTCAGTCTGACCTCTCTGCCATTTTTTGAATCCTAGTTTCTTTAAGCTTGCATATAAACTTTAAGAATCAGCTTGGCAATTTCTAGTTTTGAAAAGACTTCTAAGATTTTTATTAGGAGTATATTGATTGCATAGGTCAATTTCTGTCAGAAGCGAGTTTTAAATTTTAGATTAAAAGTCTTAAGATATCTTTTCTTGAACTCCAAAAAATTTTATGATTTTGATGCTGTTGTAAATTGTATTTATAAGAAATACCTTATTTTAGAATAATAGCAAAGATAGTACAAAGAATTCCCATATACCTCTCACCCAATTTATTCTTTTATTAATATCTTACCTTAGTAGGATGAATTTGTTACAGTTAACAAATAAATTTGATTCATTATCATTGAGTAAAGTCTGTTTACTTAATAAATAGATTTCCTTAGTTTACCTGACTTTTCCTTAGTTCCAGGATCCAATTGGGATACCATAGTATATTTAGTAGTCATATCTCATTAACTAATCTTGCCTGTGACAATTTTCAGACTTACTTTGTTTTTAATGACTTTGACAGTTTAGATGAGTATTGGTTAAATAGTTTATAGAATGTCCCTCAATGGACATTTGTCTGATGTTTTCTCATGAGTAGTTTAGGGTAATGTGTTCTTGGAAGAAAGACCACAGAGGTAAATGGCCGTGAAAATCACATTTTGCCAAGTGTACCAATGATCAACATATTTGTCACTGTCGATGTTGACTTTGCTCCACTGGCTGGGGTAGTGTGTGTCGTGTGTGTCAAATTTCTTTGCTGTAAAGTTATTCTTTTTTCCTATTTCCGTATTGTACTCTTTGAAATGAAGTCACTATTGTAGCTGATATTTAAGGAGTAGATATCTTTGCTCCCTCTTGTTCAGGATAAAGTACCCACGTGAATTATTTGGAACTGTACTGCACAGGAGATCTGTGTCTCATTATGTTTATTTCTTTAACCCCTTTTTTTCAGTATGAACTTATAGATACTATTTTAACTTAAGGTTATAATCCAATACCATTTTACTTATTTTGCTGCTCATATTCATTTAGTCTTGGGTTTTGGGATCTCTTTCATTTGGCCCCCATATCCCTTTGACAAACCTCTCTCATTGTGTACTTTTTTTTTAAAGTACTTCCTTATGTTCTGGTGCTACAAAATGATCAAGGCTCATTTTATGTATTTCTTGCCTCAGACATAAAATCAGACATTTCTCCAAAGAATACTGGTTTCTTAAAAGGAGAATATTAAATTCTGATATCTGGGTGCTTGATGTGTTCATTGCTGCTAGATGCTGTTGTTTATAGAGCCTCTCAGCTAATAGAACAAGAAAATATATGTGTGGATAGTAATGTGTATATACACATATCTATAAGTATTTCTGTATGTGGCCATGTCTACATGATTTGCCTCATCTTTAAGGCAAACATGACTTTGTGCTGATGCCTCTAACTCTGATTCATTACTTCATGGAACGTTCTCTTCTTGTATGTCTGTAACTTCCAATAGTCAGAAACTTCTATCCCACAATCCACCAACCATTTACTTAATTGTTCAGTTCCAATATGCATGTGTAGCAGTCAGTCAGTTCAGTTGCACAGATGTGTCTGACTCTTTGCAACCCCATGGGCTGCAGTATGCCAGTCTTCCCTGTCTATCACCAACTTCTGGAGCTTGCTCAAACTCATGTCCATCGAGTTGGTGATCCCCTCCAACCATCTCATCCTCTGTCATCCCCTTCTCCTCCTGCCTTCCATCTTCCCCAGCATCAGGGTCTTTTTCAATGAGTGAGTTCTTCGCATCAGGTGGCCAAAATATTGGAGTTTCAGCTTTAGCATCAGTCCTTCCAATGAATATTCAGGACTGATTTCCTTTAGGATTTACTGGTTGGATCTCCTTGCGGTCCAAGGAACTCTCAAGAGTCTTCTCCAACACCTCAGTTCAAAAGCATCAATTATCCAGTGCTCAGCTTTCTTTGTAGTCCAACTCTCACATCCATACATGGCTGCTGGAAAAACCATAGCTTTGACTAGACAAACCTTTGTCGGCAAAGTAATGTCTTTACTTCCATCACCAGTCACATCCACAACTGGGCATTGTTTTCACTTTGTCTCTGTTTCTTCATTCTTTCTAGAGTTATTTCTCCACTCTTCTCCAGTAGCATATTGGGCACCTACCGATCTGGGGTGTTCATCTTTCAACGTTCTATCTTTTTGCCTTTTCATACTGTTCATGGGGTTCTCAAGGCAAGAATACTGAAGTGGTTTGCCATTCCCTTCTCCAGTGGACCACGTTTTGTCGGAACTCTCCACCATGACCCATCTGTCTTGGGTGGCCTTACATGGCATGGCTTATAGGTTCATTGAGTTAGACAAGGCTGTGGTTCATGTGATCAGTTTGATTAGTTTTCTGTGATGTGGTTTTTCATTCTGTCTGCTGTTTGGTGGAAAAGGATAAGAGGCTTATGGAAGCTTCCTGATGGGAGAGACTGACAGTTGTGTAGCAGTTTCATAACTATTAACCTGAACTCCCTGGGGAACAACTGTATCAACTGGAACACAGTACTTAGGTATAGTTTTCTTTTGCCTTTAGGCTTAAAGATTTCACTCATTTAAGGGTTACTTAAATGAGGTCAGTGCCATTCACTCCTAACCCCTTCAGTGAGGTTGTTACATACATTTGTAAAACATTTAATTATTTTGTCATATTCTACATTTCATCCATTCCTAACATTTCATCTTGGGAATCTGCCAGTTTCCTACATGAATTTTTGAAATTTACAGCATTAAAGCTCATACTTTGTGCTGAAATGTTTTATGGGTTTTGACAAATGTGTTAATGTCATGCATTCAGTGTAACAGTATCATACAGAATAGTTTCACCACCTTAAACCGTCTCCTTTTCTTCACCTATTTAACCCTATTTCCTCCTCTTGGATGTAACCATTGATATGTTTACCACCTCTATAGTTTTGTCTGATCTAGAATGTCAGATATTGGAATTCTTTAAAAACTGGCTCTTTTCCCTTAGCGATACTCATTTAAGATTCATCCATGTCTTCTTATAACTTGATAACTCATTTCCTTTTATTCCAGTTGTATTGAGAGACAATTGACATACATCACAGTATAATTTTAAGGCATATAACATGATGGTTTGATTTTTATATATTATGAAATGATTGCCCAATAACTTTAGTTAACATCTGTCATTTCATATAGATACCATAAAAAGAAAAGGAATAAGGAAAGAAAAAAGGAAAAATTTTTCCTTATGAAGAGAATTCCTAGAATTTACTCTTAATAACTTTTATGTATATCATACAGTAGCATTAACTATATGCTTTGCTAAATTTGTTTCTAAGCATTTTATTATTTTTGATGCTATTATAACTGGAATCAATTTCTTTATTTTTCAGAAAATACATTCTTAGTGTATAGAAACACTATTGATTTTTGTATGGTAATTTTGTTTCCTGCAACCTTACTGAATTGATTATTTACATCTAACGGCTTTTTTCATTGAGTCTTTGATTGTCTATGTATAAAATTATGGCTTCTGCAAATAGAGAATTTTTCTCCTTCTGTTTTGATTCTGATAATTTATAATTTTTCTTGTCTAATTGCTGTAGCTATTACCTCCAGTACTGCATTGAATAGGAATGGCAGAGTGGGCCACCCTGATCTTGTTCCTTATATTAGAGGAAAATCTTTTAACCTTTCACCATTGAGTATGATGTTAGCTGTGGGCTTATCATACCTTGGCCTTCGTTATGTAGACATGTGTTCCTTCTATGCTTAATATGTTAAGAATTTTTATCATGAATGTATGTTAAATTCTGTTGAATGGTTTTTCTGCATATATTGAGATGATAATATGATTTTTGTTTTAATATATTGCCGGAGTCCAGCCCCAGCAGGATCCAGGGTACCCTCGGGAGGGACAGTGTCAGTGATAGAGATGACACGGGTCTTACACTGGATTGAAACCTGATGGTCCAGGATCGAAAAGATAAGAGAATAAAGGAGAAAGAATAAAGAGAAAAAAGGAGGCTGATATTCCTTGGTTTACACAGAAAGCCAATAAAGTCCCTGACATGGGACTTGCTCTGTTCATGGAGGCCACAGGCTCCCTCTCAATGGGGTGAAGACGCAGAGCACCTTCTCCCCGGAGCGAAGATGCAGAGCACCTTCTCGATTGCGTCCTAGAAGCCCGGGCAAAAAAGTGAACTCAGAGAGCCTCTGTGCTCCAGGGAATCTGCCTGAGAAAAGAGAAAAAAAGACACAGAGACCAGAGCTCTGGTGAAGTGGGATCCGTAGCTTTATTTTCAAAAGGAACTTTTATATTCTGAGTTTCACATTTCTCAAAGTAAAAGATACAGAGTCAGCTCAACATTCCATCAATTTTACCTTTATCCAAACCATGACATTTTCTGTACACCTTTTCATAAACAAAGGTCTTATGTTATGCCTGGCCCTGTGGCCTGTTAACATTTCATGACTCTTTTCTGATAAAAGTTGATCAGCCAGAAAACTTGTTTTCCCTTAAAGTGTTTTTTCTTTATTTCTCCCATCCTCAGAAAGTACTAAATAAAATTACATTCTCACAGAGCAAAGGTGCAGTGGGTCACAACAAAGAAAGAACTTATTAGCTCAAAGGTCTGATGTGGTTAATACCAAGGCTACTACTTGCTTTTCTTACATTCCAACTACATTAACTAACGCACTCCCAGATACACAATGGATAAGGGATATGGGAACTTGGCAGCAAGCATTGGCCCAATAATGAAGCCCTTTACCAGTACTATTCTAATAATTTTTCATCCCTCAAAGGGCTGTATGCTCATTAGGACTTTTAGAAAATTTAGGCTTCCCGTGCCTTTCATGGCTGGGGAGTTGTGAGCAATTATGTGCGTTAGTTGCAAGGATATGGATAAACCTGCCAAGCAAGCTAAAATGCTAACAGAGGGTTAGAATTGAAATACTCCTTTCAAGCCCAGGAGACTTATTAATTAGAGCCCTAAATTGATTTTGTTCAGAGAAAGATGGCCGGGGATAGCCCCCTACTAATGTCAGAAGAGTTGGTGAAAAGCATAATATAGTAAACAGTAGACAGATTTTGGTTTCGGGGTAGATGCTCAAGCAGGTCCAGGGAATCCCTTGAGTCCTGATCAGCCTTTGCCTGTCAGGTCCTCTCCGCATGACCTTTGTCATGGTTGGGACTTCCCGTGGTGGCTCCCAGCAATATATTAATTTAATGTTTCATATGAATTGATTTATGTATGTTGAACCATCCTTACATCCCAGGCATAAATCACACTTGATCATTATGAATGATCCTTTTAATGTGCTGCTGAATTGAGTTTGGTAGTATTTTATTGAGAATGTTTACATCTATTGTCTTCAGGGATATTGGTTTAGTTTTCTAGTAGTGTCATTTTCTCATTTTGGTATCTGGGTGATACTGGCCTTGTAAAATGAATTGGTAATGTTCCATCTTGTCAATTTTTTGGAAAGAGTTTTAGAAGCAAAGTTAATTTTTCTTTAAACGTTGATAAAATTCACCAGTGAAGCCATTCCAGTCCTGGGCTTTTCTCTGTTGGGAAATTTTTGATTATTAATTCAGTCTCTTTACTAGTAATGATTCTATTCAGATTTTTCTTTTCTTTTTTTCCTGTTACAGTATTGGTAAGTTGTACATTTCTAATTTTTTTTTCGTAGTTGTTCAATTTGTTGACATACAGTGTTCATAGTAATCCCATGATCTTTTGTATTTCTGTAAAATACATTGTAATGTCTACATTTCATTTATAATTTTATTGATTTGGATTTTCTCCTGTTTTCTTGGTTAGTTAGCTATGGATTTGTCAGTTTTATTTATCTTTTCAAAGAACCAACTTATCAGTTTGATTAATCCTTTCTATTATTTTTTCTTGTTCTCCATTTCAGTTATTTCTGCTCTGATCTTTGTTATTTCCTTTCTTCTGCTAACTGTGGGCTCGGTTTCTTCATCTTTTTCTAGTTCCTTAATATGTAGTGTTAGGTTTCTTTGGGACCTTTCTTGCTTCTTAATGTTGGCATTTAGTGCTATGAATTTCTCTCTCAGAACTGCTTTTACTACATCCTATAAGTTCTGGTTTATTGTGTTTCTATTCACATTTATCTCAGGAAACTTTTAAATCCACCCCCTCCTTTTTTTTTTTGATTCATTGCTTGTTCAGAGCAGTGTTTGTTGTTTGATTTCCACATGTTCATGACTTTTCCAGTTTTTCTCTTGTTATTGATTTCTAATTTCATGCTACTGTAGCTAGAGAAGATAATTGGTATTATTTCAGTCGTCTTTAATTTGCTAAGATTTGTTTTGTGACCTAACATATGGTCTGTCATAGAACTTGTTCTCTGTGCACTTGAGAAGAACCTGTGTACTGCTGTTGTGGATGGAATGTTCTCTGAGTCTTTCAGGTGCCTGTGGTCTATAGTGGTGTCCAGTCTTCTATTTCCTTATTGATTCTCTGTCTAGATGATCTATCCATTATTGACAGTAGGATACTGAAGTCATCAGTTATTATTATATTACTATTTGTGTGCTTAGTGTGCCAGTCACAGCCGCCTGTGCTTAGTGCAGGAGGGCCTAGAGGAGCTATCCCATGTTGAAGGTCAGGAAGGGCGATGATGAGGAGATACCCCTCGTCCAAGGTAAGGAGCAGTGGCTGCACTTTGCTGAAACAGCCGTGAACAGATACCCCACACCAAAGGTAAGAGAAACCCAAGTAAGATGGTAGGTGTTGCAAGAGGGCGTCAGAGGGCAGACACACTGAAACCATACTCACAGAAAACTAGTCAATCTAATCACACTAGGACCACAGCCCTGTCTAACTCAATGAAACTAAGCCATGCCTGTGGGGCAACCCAAGATGGGTGGGTCATGGTGGAGAGATCTGACAAAATGTGGTCTACTGGAGAAGGGAATGGCAAACCACTTCAGTATTCTTGCCTTGAGAACCCCATGAACAGTGTGAAAAGGCAAAATGATAGGATACTGAAACAGAAACTCCCCAGGTCAGTAGGTGCCCAATATGCTACTGGAGATCAGTGGAGAAATAACTCCAGAAAGAATGAAGGGATAGAGCCAAAGCAAAAACAATACCCAGCTGTGACTGGTGATAGAAGCAAGGTCCGATGCTGTAAAGAGCAATATTGCATAGGAACCTGGAATGTCAGGTCCATGAATCAAGGCAAATTGGAAGTGGTCAAACAAGAGATGGCAAGAGTGAATGTCGACATTCTAGGAATCAGCAAACTAAAATGGACTGGAATGGGTGAATTTAACTCAGATGGCCATTATATCTATTACTGCAGGCAGGAATCCCTCAGAAGAAATGGAGTAGCCATCATGGTCAACAAAAGAGTCCAAAATGCAGTACTTGAATGCAATCTCAAAAACAGCAGAATGATTTCTGTTCATTTCCAAGGCAAACCATTCAATATCAGAGTAATCCAAGTCTATACCCCAACCAGTAACACTGAAGAAACTGAAGGTGAATGGTTCTATTAAGACCTACAAGACCTTTTAGAGCTAACACCCAAAAAAGATGTCCTTTTCATTATAGGGGACTGGAATGCAAAAGTAGGAAGTCAAGAAACACCTGGAGTAACGGGCAAATTTGGCCTTGGAATGCAGAATGAAGCAGGGCAAAGACTAATAGAGTTTTGCCAAGAAAATGCACTGGTCATAAAAAACACCCTCTTCCGACAACACAAGAGAAGACTCTACACATGGACATCACCAGATGGTCAACACCAAAATCAGATTGATTATATTCTTTGCAGCCAAAGATGGAGAAGCTCTATACAGTCAGCAAAAACAAGACCAGGAGCTGACTGTGGCTCAGAACATGAACTCCTTATTGCCAAATTCAGACTGAAATTGAAGAAAGTAGGGAAAACCACTGGACCATTCAGGTATGACCTAAATCAAATCCCTTATGATGATACAGTGGAAGTGAGAAATAGATTTAAGGGCCTAGATCTGATAGATAGAGTGCCTGATGAACTATGGAATGAGGTTCGTGACATTGTACAGGAGACAGGGATCAAGACCATCCCCATGGAAAAGAAATGCAAAAAAGCAAAATGGCTGTGTGGGGAGACCTTACAAATAGCTGTGAAAAGAAGAGAAGTGAAAAGCAAAGGAGAAAAGGAAAGATATAAACATCTGAATGCAGAGTTCCAAAGAATAGCAAGAAGAGATAAGAAAGCCCTCCTCAGTGATCAATGCAAAGAAATAGAGAATGGGAAAGACTAGAGATCTCTTCAAGAAAATTAGAGATACCAAGGGAACACTTCATGCAAAGATGGGCTCGATAAAGGACAGAAATGGTATGGACCTAACAGAAGCAGAAGATGTTAAGAAGAGATGGCAAGAATACAAACTGTACAAAAAAGATCTTCACGACCCAGATAATCACGATGGTGTGATCACTGACCTAGAGCCAGACATCCTAGAATGTGAAGTCAAGTGGGTATTAGAATGCATCACTATGTACAAAGCTAGTGGAGGTGATAGAATTCCAGTTGAGCTGTTTCAAATCCTGAAGGATGATGCTGTGAAAGTGCTGCACTCAATATGCCAGCAAATTTGAAAAACTCAGCAGTGGCCACAGGACTGGAAAAGTCAGTTTTCATTCCAATCCCAAAGAAAGGCAATGCCAAAGAATGCTCAAACTACTGCACAATTGCACTTATCTCACACGCTAGTAAAATAATGCTCAAAATTCTCCAAGCCAGGCCTCAGCAATATGTGAACCGTGAACTTCCTGATGTTCAAGCTGGTTTTAGAAAAGGCAGAGGAACCAGAGACCAAATTGCCAACATCTGCTGGATCATCGAAAAAGCAAGATGGTTCCAGAAAAACATCTATTTCTGCTTTATTGACTATGCCAAAGCCTTTGACTGTGTGGATCACAATAAACTGTGGAAAATTCTGAAAGAGATGGGAATACCCGACCACCTGATCTGCCTCTTGAAAAATCTGTATGCAGGTCAGGAAGCAACAGTTAGAACTGGACATGGAACAACAGACTGGTTCCAAACAGGAAAGGAGTACGTCAAGGCTGTATATTGTCACCCTGTTTATTTAACTTCTATGCAGAGTACATCATGAGAAACGCTGGACTGGAAGAAACACAAGCTGGAATCAAGATTGCTGGGAGAAATATCAATAACCTCAGATATGCAGATAACACCACCCTTATGGCAGAAAGTGACGAGGAACTAAAAAGCCTCTTGATGAAAGTGAAAGTGGAGAGTGAAAAAGTTGGCTTAAAGCTCAACATTCAGAAAACGAAGATCATGGCATCTGGTCCCATCACTTCATGGGAAATAGATGGGGAAACAGTGGAAACAGTGTCAGACTTTATTTTTTGGGGCTCTGAAATCACTGCAGATGGTGACTGCAGCCATGAAATTAGAAGACGCTTACTCCTTGGAAGGAAAGTTATGACCAACCTAGATAGCATATTGAAAAGCAGAGACATTACTTTGCCAACAAAGGTCCGTCTAGTCAAGGCTATGCTTTTTCCTGTGGTCATGTATGGATGTGAGAGTTGGACTGTGAAGAAGGCTGAGCACTGAAGTATTGATGCTTTTGAAGTGTGGTGTTGGAGAAGACTCTTGAGAGCCCCTTGGACTGCAAGGAGATCCAACCAGTCCATTCTGAAGGACATCAGCCCTGGGATTTCTTTGGAAAGAATGATCCTAAAGCTGAAAGTCCAGTACTTTGGCCACCTCATGCAAAGAGTTGACTCATTGGAAAAGACTCTGATGCTGGGAGGGATTGGGCGCAGGAGGAGAAGGGGATGACAGAGGATGAGATGGTTGCATGGCATCACTGACTCGATGGACATGAGTCTGGGTGAACTCCAGGAGTTGGTGATGGACAGGGAGGCCTGGCGTGCTGCGATTCATGGGGTCGCAAAGAGTCGGACACGACTGAGTGTCTGAAGTGAACTGAAGTGAACTGATTTGTGCTTTTAGTTCTATTAGACTTTGCTTTTATATTTAGGTGCTTGATATTGAGCATACAAATGTTTATAGTTGTTTATCTCTTCTGATGGGTTGACCATTTCATCATTATATAATGATCTACTTTGTCTCTTTTTGCCATTTTTAAAGTCTGTTTTGTCTGATAGATTGACAGACTATCTTGCATTTTTATTGTTCTGGTTACCATTTGCTTGAAATGACTTTATCTGTCCTTCACTTTCAATCAATGCATGTCTTTAAGGCTAAAGTGTGTCTCTTGTAGACCATGTATTGTTAGATCTTGAGTTTTTTTTAAAATTTATTTGGCTGTTCTCTGCCTTTTGTTTGGAGAATTTAATCTGTTTACCTTTGAAGTATTATTGATAGGTAAGAACTTACTATTTCCCTTTAAAAATTATTTTCTGGTTGTTTTTTAGATCCATTTTTCCATATTTTTATCCCACTGTTTTTTCTTGTTTTGATGTCTTCTGGTGTCATTATGTTCTAACTTCTTTATCATGTTCTTTTGTTTAGTTGCTATAGGCTTTTCCCTTGTGATTACCATGAGGCTTACATAAATTATCTAAAAATTACAACATCCTATTTTAAGCTGTTAGCAACTTAAACTTTAGTAGAATTCCCAAATCTCACACTTTTACTTCTCTTCTCCCTCACATCTTAGGTAATTGTTAAATTTTATGTAATTTTATTTTGTGTAACTAATAACAGATTATTATAGTTAGGGTTATTTTTCCTATGTTCATTTATTAAAAAAAAGTTTTAAACTAGAGATGTAGGCAAATTATGTACCACTATTACTAAATTACAGTATTTAACTTTGGCAGCATATTTACTATTTCCGTAAGTTTTACACTACCTTTTTATGCTTGTATGGTGTTAATTAATGTCTTTCTACTTCTACTTAAAGATCTCTTAAGTATATCTTATAAGGCAGGTCTAGAGGTTATAAACTCCCTGAGATTTTTTGTTTGGGAAAGTCTTTATTTTGCTTTCATTTCTAAAGATCAGCTTTGTCATGTGTAGTGTTCTTGGTTGACACTTGTTTTCTTTCAAGCTTTTGAATACGTCATCCCATTCTCTTGTGGCTTGAAATGTTTCTCCTGAGGAACCCAAGGTGTTCCCCTGTGTGAAAATTCTGTTTTTCTCTTGCTGCTTTAAATTTTTTATTTGTCTTTGACTTTTGACTATTTTATTATAATGTGCCTTATAATAGGTGTAGCCCTAGTTAAGTTAACTTATTTAAGCTTCTTTATTTATAGTCTGTTCATGGATTTGGATGTTCATTTCTTTTTCCAGGTTGGGAAGTTTTCAGGCATTATTGTTTTACATATACTTTTTGTTCCTTTCTCTTTCTTTCCTTCTGTCATTTCCATAATGTAGATAGTGTTTCTTTTCATTGCGTTGCATGCATCTGGTAGGCTTTCTTCACTCTTTTTCATTCTTTTCTTTCTTCTGACTGATTAATTTCTAATACCCTATCTTCTAAGTCACTGATTCTTTCTTCTATGTAGTTGAATCTGCTTTTGAAAGTTCATTGAATTCTTCAGTTCATTTTTTTTATTTTTAAACTCTAGGATTTCTCTTAGGGTTTTTTTTATTATGGTTTCTATTATATTGTTGAACATTTTGTTTTGTTTATGCATTATTTTCCAAAGTTTGTTTAGTTGTTTGTGTGTTCTTGTAATTCATTAAATTCTTTAAGAGGATTATTTTTAATTTGCTATCTGCAGTTTATGTGGTAGTGGTGGTTTAGTTGCTAAGTCACGTCTGACTCTGTGGCCCCATGGACTATAGCCCACCAGGCTCCTCTGTTCATGGGATTTCTGAGGCAAGAATACTAGTGTTGGTTGCCATTTCCTTCTCCGGAGGATCTTCCTGATCCAGGGATTGAACCTGGGTCTCCTGCATTGTAATTGGATTTTTTATTGACTGAGCTACCAGGGAAACCCACGACAGTTCATATGTCTCCATTTTCTGTGATCAGTTTTTAGAGCTTTATTAGTTTTTTTTTTTGATGTCATATTTACCAGTTTTTCTGTAATTCATGGTTTCTTATATTGTTATCTGCACCTTTGACTAATCCGCTTTCTCTTCCTCTTCCAGACTTTACAGATTTGCTTTAGCAGAGCCAGATCATCATCAGTCTACTCAGTTTGGATTTCCAGACATGTCTCCTGGTAAGTCCTTATGCAGGTAGGACCTGCTCTTATAGAATATATTTGGTCAAGGAAACTGAGCTCTGAGATTGGGCATAGTGGGGAGTGTGCCCTGGCTGGTAACAATTGGATGGGACTTCTGGCATGATTCCCTTCACAAGTGAGGCTGTAGGATGGATTTTTTGGTTGTGTGGATTCTCTGGTCAGACTTAATACATGGTTAGAACTGGAAACTGTATTCATTGGTAGGTAGGACTATGAATTAGATTCTTTGCCTTGCCAGGGCATTGGGACCAAACCCAGGGCTTCTACAGTTTGTCATTTGGAGATCTGAATCAGATAAGAGTGTGCACTGAATTCCCTGATCAGGTGAGGGCACTGGAGTTTTACTCTGCAGTTCAAAGAAGCCATGGGCTGTGCTCTCCAATCAAGTGCCACTGTGAGCAGGGCTGTTGCATGGCCTGTGCAGTTTCCTGTGTGCTCTGGTTTGGTTCCTTGGTCAGGCAGACTGGAGGATATTTTCAGCGATGAGTAGGGCTAGAAATTAGCTTCCTTTCCTGGGGGCAGTGGGGGAAGTAGCTCTAAAGCTAATATAGCTCTTTGCTTGTCTTAACTCAAGTGGACCCATGTCCCAGGTTTCCTGATCAATGGACCTATAGTCCACTGGATTTACTCTATAGTCTGTAGGCTAGCGTCTCTCTGCTTCAGTGCCACTGGGCTGCACAACTTCCAGTTCTCACCAGCCTTTCTGGTCAGAGAGGAGCCCAAAAGCTGCAACAGTGGGGTTCTGTCTCAGTTTCCTTGCTTGGGTGGGAGAATAGTTGTTCTAGGCAACTGTTCCAGGCAACTGTTAGTTTCCCAAACAATCTCTCCAGTTGTGGGAGCCTGGGAGCTACCCTCATTTCTTTTTATTGTTGAGTAATATTCCATTGTATGGATATATCAGTTTGTTTACCTATTCACAAAAAAATGTCCCTACCTATTGAAGGACATTTTTGGTTGCTTCCAGTTTGGAGTGATTATAAATAAAGCTACTAAAAACATTCATGTGCAGCTTTTGTGTGGATATAAATTTCCAAATCAGTTTGGTAAATGCTTAGAAGTATAATTGCTGGATTGTGTGGTAATTACGGTTAGTTTTGTAAGTTGTAAGCAGTTGCTAAGGTGTTTTCTAAAGTGTTATGCCACTTTGATTTCTCACCCGGAGTGAACGAGAGTTCTTTTTACTCCATATCCTCAGTAGCTGTCAGTATCGTCAGGTTTTAAAAATTTAATTTCAGTTTTTTGCCACTCTAGTAAGTGTATAGTGGTATCTTACTGTTGTTTTAACATTCAGCTCCCTAATGGCATAAGATGTTAAATATATTAGTAATTTCTTATGCTTATTTGTTATCTGTGTTTTTGGTGTTCTAATTCCTGCCTGCTTTTGCATTCGGTTGTTTCTTTTCTTTTTTTGGCTGTGCCGCATGCATGGCTTGTGAAATCTTAATTCCTACCATGGATCAAATCCATACCCTTGTCATGTCCTGGGCAGTCAGAGTGCAGATTTCTAACCATTGGACTCCCAGGGAATTCCATTACTGTAGTTATTTATGTTCTTGCTGTTGAGTTTTCAGAGTCTTTGATATATTTGGAATACAAGTCCTTTACCAGATACATATTTTTAAAATATTTTCTCCCAATTTGTGGCTTATCTTTTGATTCTCTTAACAGTGCTTGATGCCAATTGATAAGAAAGAATTTTGTTTTCTAACAGGAGTTGATATTACTAAGACAGTATTTCTTTAATTATTTAAACATTTTTATTTAATTCTCTAAACATATCAATCATGTGTGTTTTAATATTTTTGTGTGCTGAATCTCACGTATCGAGCTGATTTTTATTGGTGCAGTCTTTATTTAGTATGGGTTACACATTCCTGTTTTTTCTCACCCACCTGCCTGCCTTGGGTGTGTAAATTTTGGTGGCATGCTGAATATGGGTGATGATACATTTAGCCCACTCTTGGGTCTTATCTTCCTTTGAGGAGTGTTAATTTTGTTCCATTAGATAGTTCACTTACTGGTTGATCACCTTCAACCTTGTAGACTTGATTTTATGATTTATTTAGTATGGATCTGTGCAAATCCTGAGTTGTTTGCTTAGCTGCTCTAACTTGACAAGACTAAGCCTCCAAACTTTATTTTTCCTTATAAATCTCGTCAGGTCCTGGTGTTAGGCTTTGTTAGGATAGGTTTAGAATATACTTTATTTTAGGATACAGTCTTTACTTATTATGCTCAGTTTTTCTTGTGTCTTGGCTGAATATCTGGGATGCTAATGAATTTTGTCGTCTTAAGCTAGATTTGACCAATGTTCTCTAGCATGCTTGACTGCTATTATCTTTTTTTTCTGATTTTGATTGTGTAGCAACCAGTAAGCCTCATTTTGTCTACCTTATATAATCACAGAGTAGTCTTCAGGTGAAGCCTGTGGAAGACTCTCAAAAAGGCTTCCTAGGGGCTCTTCTGCACAATTCCCATGTATATGGACTCTGCTCTTCAGATTTCAGTAGCTGTGTATGCCCAAACTGTGATCTCTTTCTCATCAGCTCAGTGAAATTGCCATGCTCTGCTTGTGCAGTGGTCAGGATATCGTTCCTAAGCAGATGATTAGGGCTTTCATGTAACTCATCTCATAAGTTCTCCTTCCCTTATGAATCACAGAATTTCACTACTTGTCAGTCAGTGTCTGTAAACAGTTGCCTCATAGATTTTGTCCAGTTTTATAGTTGTTTTCAGTGGGGAGGGGGTCCACTGAAATTCAGGGCCAATAACTTCATCATAGCAAGAGAAAGAAATCGCAGCATGACAATGTGTTTTGATTCTTGTCATCTTTCAAAGACTCTCTTAAATGCCACCTCTTCCTTGAAGAATCTCCTGATAAGGTCAGAATTAATCCCTTCTTCCCTTACACTTCCATTGTTTTGCATTTCTGTTATCACCATATCACCATTGTTTTATCACTTCCTTTGTGGAAGTGGTAAAGAATACACCTGCAATGCAGGAGACTTGGGTTCGATCCCTGGGTTGGGAAGATCCCCTGGAGAAGGGAAAGACGACACACTCCAGTATTCTGGCCTAGAGAATTCCATGACTGTATAGTCCATGGGGTTGCAAAAAGTTGGACACCCTGAGTGACTTTCACTTTCACTATCACCGTAAATCTGAAAGTTATAGCAGCTCCTGCGTCTAGTTATTTGAGGTGTGCTATCATTGTATCACAGCTGACTACTGTCTTTGGGGGCTGACAGGATTGGGGAGGGACTGTCGTAGTCTGGTTCTACTTTCAAGGTCAGTGACCAGCAGGATGCATTCTCATATGCTGCATGTTTTACTCCCTCACTAACGGAAGCTCCTTAAGTGGAAGAACTATGTTTTTCATCTTTGTTTCTTCTCATTATGCCTAGCATAGTGCCTGAGATGATGATGATGGCAGTGATATACAAAGACAGAAACATAGGTCAATGGAACAAAATAGAAAGCCCAGAGATAAATCCACGCACCTACGGACACCTTATCTTTGACAAATGATAAGGTATATTCTTATACATACCTTATACATAAAGTATATATATTCTTATATATACCTTATAGATATTCTTGCAAGAATATACATTGGAGTAAAGACAATCTCTTTAACAAGTGGTGCTGGGAAAACTGGTCAGCCACTTGTAAAAGAATGAAACTAGACCACTTTCTAACACCATACACAAAAATAAACTCAAAATGGATTAAAGATCTAAATGTAAGACCAGAAACTATAAAACTCCTAGCGGAAAACATAGGCAAAACTCTCCAATGTAAATCATAGCAGGATCCTCTATGACCTACCTCCTAGAGTAATGGAAATAAAAGCAAAAATAAACAAATGGGACCTAATTAAACTTAAAAACTTTTGCACAACAAAGGAAACTATAAGCTAGGTGAAAAGACAGCCTTCAGAATGGGAGAAAATAATAGTAAACGAAGCAACTGAAAAAGAATTAATCTCAAAAATATACAAGCAACTCCTGTAGCTCAATTCCAGGAAAATAAACAAACCAATAAAAAAATGGGCCAAGGACCTAAACAGACATTTCTCTAAAGAAGACATACAGATGGCTAACAAACACATGAAAAGATGCTCAACATCACTCATTTTCAGAGAAATGCAAATCAAAACCACAATGAGGGACCATCTCATGCTGGTCAGAATTGATGCTATCCAAAAGTCTACAAGCAATAAATGCTGGAGAGGGTGTGGAGAAAAGGGAACGCTCTTACACTGTTAGTAGGAATGCAAACTAGTGCAGCCATTATGGAGATAACATAGCTCCACTATAGAGCCAACAGTGTGGAGATTCCTTTAAAAAACTGGAACTAGAAATGCCATATGACCCAGCAATCCCACTGCTGGGCATACACAGTGAGGAAACAAGAATCGAAAAAGACACATGTACCCCAATGTTCATCGCAGCACTATTTATAATAGCCAGGACATGGAAGCAACCTACATGTCCATCAGCAGACGAATGGATAAGAAAGCTGTGATATATATACACACTGGAATATTACTCAGCTATTAAAAAGAATGCATTTGAATCAGTTCTAATGAGGTGGATGAAACTGGAGCCTATTATACAGAGTGAAGTAAGTCAGAAAGAAAAACACCAATACAGTATATTTAATGCATATATATGGAATTTAGAAAGATGGTAACAATGACCCTATATGCGAGAGAGCAAAAGAGACACAGATGTGAATAACAGACTTTTGAACTCTGTGAGAGATGGCAAGGGTGGGATGATTTGAGAGAATAGTATTGAAACATGTATATTATCATATGTGAAATAGATCGCCAGTCCAGGTTCGATGCATGAGACAGGGTGCTCAGGGTTAGTGCACTTGGATGACCCTGAGGGATGGGATGGGGGAGGGAGGTGGGAGGGAGGGTCAAGATGGGGAACACATGTACACTTATGGCTGATTCATGTGAATGTATGGCAAAAACCACCACAATATTGTAAAGTAATTAGCCTCCAATTAAAAAAAAAAAACAAATAGCATCAAGCATTTATTGAATGCTTTTTATCTGTCAGGCACTTGTTGTTCAGTCGCTACATCACTAGACAAAGCATTTTATTTAATAAACAGTCATTTGTGTGGCATTTTCCATGTGCCAAGCATTATTCTAAGCACCTACAAATATTAATTTATGTACATAGATTATCTCACTTAAGCCACAAAAAACTTTATGAGGAGCTCTATTTTCTCCATCTTATAGATGAGAAAATTGAGGATTGGGAAATTTGGGTAACTTTCTCAAGTGCTCACATATCTAATAGGTAATGTGGAGTGGAGATAGGCAGGGCTGTAAAGCTTGCACCTGGACAAATGTCTCCTCGAGCTACAAATTACAAAGAAACTCTATGGCAGTGTTCCCCAACCTTTTTGGCATGAGGGAGCGGTTTTGTGGAAGACGATTTTTCCACAGACTGGAGTTGTGTGAGGTGGTTTTGGGATGACTCAATCACATTACATGTACTGTACACTTTATTTCTATTATTATTGCATCAACTCCACCTCAGATCATCAGGCTTTAGGTCTCAGAGGTTGGGGACCCCTGCTATATGGGACTAGAAATAACCGCATGCATGTGCCGTTAGGGCAGATTCTGGAGAAAAAGATACAAAAAGGCCAAAAACCCCAACTGCCACTTCTGAAAAGCTGGGAGCAAAAGCAGGATACTGCACATGCCTCCTCCACTTAAGACCACCGAATAACCTAAGCCATCCGTGGATGTACCCTTAGTCTCACCCCAGCTCACCCCCATTCAGGGAGGGAGTAAGGGATCCTGCTGCTTGTTCTCACTGCCCCCTGCAACAGCAGGGGTCCCAATAAAGCCTTGCCTGAATTTCTTGTCTGGCCTCTAGTCAATTTCTATTGATTAGGGAAGGCTGAGAACCCTGGTTAGCATATTCAAAAGCAGAGACATTACTTTGCTAACAAAGGTTCATCTAGTCAAGGCTATGGTTTTTCCTGTGGTCATGTATGGATGTGAGAGTTGGACTGTGAAGAAGGCTGAGTGCCGAAGAATTGATGCTTTTGAACCGTGGTGTTGGAGAAGACTCTTGAGAGTCCCTTGGACTGCAAGGAGATCCAACCAGTCCATTATGAAGGAGATCAGCCCTGGGATTTCTTTGGAAGGAATGATGCTAAAGCGGAAACTCCAGTACTTTGGCCACCTCATGCGAAGAGTTGACTCATTGGAAAAGACTCTGATGCTGGGAGGGATTGGGGGCAGGAGGAGAAAGGGACGACAGAGGATGAGATGGCTGGATGGCATCACTGACTCGATGGATGTGAGTCTGAGTGAACTCCGGGAGTTGGTGATGGACAGGGAGGCCTGGCGTGCTGCGATTCATGGGGTCGCAAAGAGTCAGACATGACTGAGCGACTGAATTGAACTGAACTGAAGAACCCTGGTGTGTATCAGAGCTAGTAGATAATCATCAGATATTTGTTAAATTACAGACAATTTATGGCTTCTACTTGGTAACCTTTAGAAGCTTCTAAAGGTTTCACTCCATCTTTATTGGGAGTAGTATTTTATCAATGTAGATAATGTGTACCCACCTTGCAGGGATTTGTCTGGTCATTCCAGTTGGCTGCATATAGTATCCTGAACCAAGACGTTAATGCCAGAACTAAAATATTTTGGAAAAGGAAACCCTGTGGGGATTAATGGCCACCCTTCCACAATCTTCCATCTGATGGATTCTCAGCTGCCTGAGTAAGTTATGGCTATGGAGCTGGCCCAAAACTACCAAGGCCCAATTCTTCCTAATTGTTTGCAGTCACTGCTTCCAAATTAGGTTGCTGTCAAAACAAGAGAGTTTTGAAATGTCCAGGAAGAATGTTGCCCTTCTCCAGGAAGATGGATCAGGAAGTGAGCAAGTAGTACTCATACTTTTAATTCAGGTTTTATGGAGCTATAAGATTCAGTAAAACGTTCCAGCTTAATGTATTGAGATTTCAGCACAGTAGTTCTCCAAAGAACTCCATCTTTTTCCTGCCAGTGGGTACAAAAAGGGAGGGGTGGGGGGAAACTCCTGTGGTTAAAATAGACACTGCTGCTGCTGCTGCTGCTAAGTCACTTCAATCGTGTCCGACTCTGTGTGACCCCATAGACGGCAGCCCACCAGGCTCCCCCGTCCCTGGGATTCTCCTGCTGGGCTGCAAATTGAAGCAAGTTAAGAACATGGGAACATCTTTTAGGTAGTGTAAGCTCTTCCCATTTACCATTAGCAATAGCTAATGACATTTTTCCACAGCAGAAAGATGTTACTTTTATATTTTCCTACAACTTATTATTTATCCTAAAGGCTGAAGGATTTTTAGAGGAAATTTAGCTGATTTCCAGAGTTCCAGTAGATTGTATTCATTTCCTATATATACCATTTTTGATGAGTTCAACCAGTCCCTACTCCTTGTTGTGTGTTTGTGGCGGGAGGGGGATAGGTTGCATCCTGGTGCTACCCTGATTTTGAAAGCAGTTCCAGAGGTTCAGAAAACCCTTTCCCAGCATGTCTAGAATAGACCAGTTGTTAGATATAATATGATAATGATACACTTCACATACCCAGAACAAGGGACAGACACATCTTTTATACTTAATCCTATGATAAGATTCAGTGAGAAAGTCCTGGTATGCACACTCCCCTGGTCCAAAGATTGATATTGATTTCAGACTGAAGAAATTTCATAGAGGATGCCATTCAGAGAATCAGTCAAATGCCTCATGAATCTATTGTTTTAGACACTGAATCATACTGTGACCCATATTATTTAAGGGGTCAGGAGAGGTGGTGTAAGGAGTGGGTAATGTACACTGGCCTTTGGAGTAAGACAGAGTGGGTTCAGTTTCTAGTTCTGGTGCCTATGAGCTGTGTGACCTCAGATGTGGAAATTAACTTTTCTGAGTACTCATTTCCTCTCCTGTAAACTGGGAATGATATTTGGTAGTTTAAAACATTAAAGAAATAATGCAGGTGTGACTCTTATTATAATGCTAACAAAAGGTTACAAGAGGGCTTGACAAAACTTTGTTATCACTGTTCTTGGTTCTTTATGTGTATTATTTTGATCAGTCTTCATGACATCTCTCAGAGACTTTCCTCATTTTCACAGATGAGAAACCCAAAATTCAGATTTTAAGTGACTTGCCCCAGGCCTGGAGCTAATAAGTTACCAGCAAAAAGTGAATTGAAACTAGCGGGTGCCACATTTCTCAAATGCTAGAGGTGGCACTCCATAGAGTCTGTCTGCCTTGATCAGACTCTGAAACAGGAAGGAAGGACAGGATGATTGGAGGTGTTCATGAATATGCCTGCTTGATTTGTAGCCAGCCTGGTATTTCGCAGATATTTAAACAAACAAACAAGCAGACATCAAATAAGTAGATATATGGCATTTCTTAAGCACTTGCCACATGCTAACTGGAGAAAGAAATGGTAACTCGCTTTAGTGTTCTTGCCTGGAAAATCCCATGGACAGAGGAGCCTGGTGGGCTACAGTTCATGGGGTTGTAGAGTCGGACAGGACTGAGCAACTGAGCACATATGCTAACAGATTCCCTAAGTTTTATCCTGTATTATCTCATCTAATTATCATAGTAACCTTGTAAGACTACCAACATAATACCCATCAGGAGTGTGAAAACTGGCATTTAAATATTCATTTGCTCAAGGTCACAGGGCTTGTTAGAAGCACAGCCAGGCCTGTCCAACCTCCGAGTACTATCTACTTGCTGACTATGTAACATATTACTCTTTAGATATGGGGACACCTTTCCAGTTGCAAAGCCCAGAGCAATGTTGAGAGCTCCACAGATGTTCATCCTTGGCAGTCACTTTCATTCTTGCCCTGTTCCTCTGTTCCTTGAATTTTCATGATGATTTCTAATGTCAAGTAACTTGACACTTCATTTGGCTATTCTGCAATGAAATTGACCACCAATAAAACCGAATAGCCCACAGTGGACTCTTTTTATTATTACCTATTAGGCATTTCTTGTGAGCCTATTAGAGTAATATTTTGATTGAATTAAAATGATTGCTAAAATATCCGGCAGCACAAATTTTCCCTAATTCAGTATCAGGCTTAGGAATCAGTTTTTTGAATTAAAAAAAAATCACAGCTTTTTTTTCCTATAGGAAAATAAAAAGCTCTATGCATCTGCTTTCTGAATTAAGGACAAGTTACTAAAAACACAAAAATAATTATATTCCGGGCTCATGACTAACAAAAGGGGGTGGGGGGAGCCTGAAGTACAGTTATCCCTTTGTATCTGCAAAGGGTTGGTTCTAGGACCTCCTGAGGATGCCAAAATCTTCGGATGCTCAAGTTTCTTATTAAAATGACATAGTATTTGCATATAACTTAAGCACATTCTCCTATTTACTTCAAATCAATCTAGATTACTTAAAATATCTAATACAATGTAAATACTATGTAAATAGTTATCAGAGCATGGCAAATTCAGATTTTGATTTTTTGAGCTTCCTAGAATATTTTGGAGAAGGCAATGGCAACCCACTCCAGTACTCTTGCCTGGAAACTCCCATGGATGGAGGAGCCTGGTAGGCTGCAGTCCATGGGGTCGCTAAGAGTTGGATATGACTGAGCGACTTCACTTTCACTTTTCCTTTCATGCATTGGAGAAGGAAATGGCAACCCACTCCAGTGTTCTTGCCTGGAGAATCCCAAGGATGGGGGAGCCTCGTGGGCTGCCGTCTATGGGCGGGTCACACAGAGTTGGACACAACTGAAGCGACTTAGCAGCAGCAAAATATTTTTTCAAATATTTTGGGATCTGCAGTTGGTTGAACTGGTTACAGAAGGCCAACTCTATTTCAACATTCTGAAAACAAAGAACAAAATTATTTTAAATATAATCTATATATTATTCTTTCTTAAAAAAAAAAACACTAGATTGGCTTTTTAGATTGAAAATTGCTAGGATAAGATACAAAATGTGCTCTACTTCCTGTCAGAAATTGAGAAGGTGCAACAGGATAACAGGGGCTTCCCAGGTGGCACAAGTGGTAAAGAATACACTTGCCAATGCGGGAGATGTGGGTGTTGTGGGCTTGATCTCTAGGTTGGGGAGATCCCCTGGAGGAGGGTATGGCAGCCCACTCCGGTATTCTTACCTAGACAGAGGAACCTGGTGGGCTAAAGTCCATAGGGTCACAAGGAGTCGGACATGAACGAAGTGATTTAACACAGCACAACAGGATAACATGTGAACACAGAGTTGGGAGACTTGGGTACTAATTCCAGAGGGGCCACCTCATGCTGTGTAATAGAGGAAGCCACATGTCCTCTCAGGATCCAGTAATGAGAACTCCAGGCACTGCATTATTTCATTTAATACTCACAGGAATTTTATAAGGTTATGTTGGTCCTAATTGACAGCATAAGAAATTGAAGCTTATAGAGTTCAAGTGCTTTGTTCACAGTTGAGTTGTATTTTGGCATTCAAACAACATAAATAAAATTTGCTCTGGGTATTGATTCTAGGTGCCTAATGCAAACATATGCAGGTGCAGACGTCTAGCCTTGTCCTCAACACACATGGAAGCACCAATCTATGAGAATTCAGTCAACTCTGGTCTTTTCTACAGTCCCAAAGTCTCTAACAGAAATTGCATGGAGGAGTATTTCCAATGAAGTTGCTCCAAGGAGCTGCTTATGTGAGATGACTATAAATACTGTTTGGCATTGTTTAAATTGAATTGGGAATGTGCTGAATTAGGGACTGACTAAAATGTTAAACCACTTTCACTTGAACCATATTCAAGGACAGGGCTGAAATAAAAAGTGTGAAGCCAGCTGCAAAGGAGTAAGACATAAGGTCAGCTGCATCAGTGATGGCAGCTTGCCCTGGACTTTACTCTGCTTGGCAGCAGTCCTGTCCCAGTGGGCAGCTGTAGGGAAGGCAAGTGAGAGACTGAATGGGCAGCCTCAGGAGAACAAAAGAGCCTGCAGAGTCAAGACTGTCATATGGGAATCATCCCTCCAACCAGAATGAATCCTTCCCTAGCCAGGTCCCTTCTCCAGGGGATCTTCCCAACCCAGGGATTGAACCCAGATCTCCCGCATTGCAGGTGGATTCTTTAACCAGCTGAGCCACCAGGGAAGCCCAAGAATACTGGAGTGGGTAGCCTATTCCTTCTCCAGCAGATCTTCCTGACTCGGGAATTGAACCGGGGTCTCCTGCATTGCAGGAGGATTCTTTACCAGCTGAGCTACCAGGGAAGCCCCTAGCCAGGTCATCTTTTAGCAATTAATTATTTTGGTGAACAATGTTGATAATGTGCATGTTTTGCCATTTCTGAACTCTTGGCAAGCCAAGACACAGCCACCCAGTTTTGATGGGTTCAATCTGCAACCTCTCTGGAGACTCCACTCAAGAATAAAGATGTAAGATTGTTGATGTTTCCATGCCAGTTGTAGTTTTATCTTGATTAGTTCATTTACTCATTCATTCAGCTAACACTTTCTGAACACTCACTATGTGGATAGTGCTAAATGCTTGGTATACACTGGTAAGCAAGTCAGACAAAGATCCCTGCTCTCATAGAAATTCAGTTCCAGTGATTTACATTAAGTGGAAAGAGCAGTAGCTTCAGAGTTAGCCATTTCTAGTTTCTGCAGTCAGTTCCATCTATGTCTTAGCTGTGGGCCCTAATGTGTTTGAGCCTTATTTTCCTCATGGGGAAAATGTGGACCATAAAAACCATAATTCCACCTCCTAGAAAGAATGTGAGATTTGGAACACATGATACAAGAAGCCATGCTTGGCACTGACAAGGGTCTCAGTATAGCTACCTCCTTCTCAGTGGCATGCTTCCTTCCCTGCTGTCTGCTGTGTACCAGCCAGCTGCATACCCTAGATTTTGTTCTGTGCTCATTGTGCAAAATTCATTTATCCCTTCTTCAAAGTTGTATTTTCAACTACAACTGACTAGAAAGTAGCAAAAGGAAGGGTGAGTGCTATGATCTGAATATTTGTGTCCCCTCATATTAATGAGTTGATGTCCTGACTCCTGGTGTGACAGTGTTAGATGATTGGGCCTTGAAAGGTAAATAGAATTGGATGAGGTCATGAGGATGGAGCCCTCATGGTGGGATTTGTACTCCTATAGCGAGAGGAGTTTGAGCAAACTCTGGGAGATAGTGAAGGACAGGGAAGCCTGGCATGCTGTAGTTCAAGGGGTCTCAAGGAGTCAGATATGACTTGATTGAACAACAACAGTAAGAAGAGGCACCAAAACTTTTTCTTTTACATGCAATGAGCAAAAGTTGTGAGCACACAGAGAGGAAGTGGCTGTCTACAATTTAGGAAGAGTGCCTCCACCAGTGGAAACTGCCAGCTCGTTAACCCTGAACTTTTAAGCCTCTAGAATGTGAGAAAGAAGTGTTTGTTATTTAAGCCACCCAGTCTATGGGCATTTTGTTACAGTGAGTGAGTGTTAGTCATTTAGTCATGTCTAATTCTTAGTGCTCGTATGACTGTAGCCCACCAGGCTCCTCTGTCAATGGGATTTCCCAGGCCAGAATATTGGAATAGGTTGCCATTCCCTTCTCCAGGGGATCTTCCTGACCCAGGGATCAAACCCATGTCTTCCTCATTGCAGGCAGATTCTTCACTGTCTGAGCCACCAGGGTAGCCCCACGCTAAGACAGTGAGCTTGATGCCATCTGGTAAGAAAGCAAGGCCATTGGTGCTGATCCATCTATTTCATTGGTCTGAGCACAGTGATCCTCCCACATAGCCACCAGGCATCTTAATAGCGGTCTTCACAGCCACATCTCCCTACCAGAGGCATCATGCCCCTGTAGGTGGGGACTTCAGATCCTGGCTAACGACAGTGGATGCTCTTAGAATGTGCCACACAAAGTAGTCTTCCCTTCTTCAGCTCTCTGAATTACAGTCAAATCTCCTTTTGTTTGATTAAATTTTGGCTTATTACTATGTTTCCCAAGGGCACCAAAATTTTTACTTGACTTCAGAAGTGCCATTTCTTAGTAAATATTAACACATTTGTCCGTATGTACCTTTTGAACTCTTGGTCTTTCTTTGAATTTTTTTTTTTCTAAACTAAACAAATTAATAAAACTAAGAAACTGATTAATGACCTCTGATATAGCTTAATAAGTGGAGGTATTAATTTCAGGAATCATGGTGCAGTTTTGAGGTGAGAGGTAGAGAGAGGTGGAAGATTTTAAATTATATTATACCTTTAATAATATTTTATTGCTACAAATATATACATAATACATATTCATGATATTTACAGAAAGTAGAGAATAAACAAAAATGAGGAAATATTCTAGGATCCTGTGATAGATGCTGTAGTCATTTTTGATAAATCATATACTTGTTAAAAGTTGGTAATCTTTTATCAACCTATTTCATCTTTTTTGTCATTAGATACTTTAATATTGATACCATTTTAATAACCTTGCTAGCACCCTATTATACAGATGGACCATTATTCCCACCCCCAACCCAATTTTTACATTTATCCCTCATACAGGGATCATTTGGACATCATTTACAGCATCACAGTAAGACTCTGCATAGCTGAATCTTTGATCTCATCCATGTTTATTTCTTTAGACTAGCTTTCTAAAGGCTAAATGGCGGGTCCAAACTTACAGCCGAACTCCCATTGATTTATGTATGTATTTAGCAAATATTTCTAAGCACCTGTAATTTTCAGGCAGTAACAGACACTGGAGAAAAATCATGTGAACAAGGCAGTTTCTATCCTCACAAAGTTTATAATGTCATGAGTTTGTACAATTTATCCTCCCACAAGCAGACTATGAGAGTGCCTTTTATCTAACACAAATCCACTCCTTCCAAAATGCCTTTAAAAATCTGTCATATACATTTGTTGAATTGCAAAACAGAATTATTCCCAGTGTTCTAACACTGTGCTGTATGGGGATGCAGTACCAAACTGTATCAGTCTGTTGGAATGACTGATCACAAAAAGGTGTCCTTTTACCACAGTTCTTGGAAGTGAGCATGAACTCTTGAAAATCAATAAACCAGTGAATTTATGCCTTGACTTGACATATGTTTTATGCCCAAAGCCTCACGTGCCCCTCATTTTAGCACCTCTTGTATTTGGGTGTCTGAAGCAGCCCGGACGTGGGTGTTGTGTTTGAATGTCATGGCATTTATGTCCAAACGAATTAGTGACCGAAATGGCTCAAATGGCTTCCTTCTACACTTGGGGAAGGGGACTGGACAAGATGGCTTTGAAATGCCATCTAACCCTATTTTTTTCCTCCTCCTTTGTCATTTTAAAAAAGAACAAAATCTGTTAGAACTCAGATGAAATTTATTCTAAATCATTAACAAAGAAAGACATCTATCTTCCCTCAACACAAAGAGATCCCAAAATGTCACACCCAAATCTGCAACATGGAAAATCTGAACCATTGAAAATCATGCATTAACTATGGTTATAAGATAGTCATCTCATCTCGACAGCTAAAAATACACAAGGACAGTCAGAAATATTGCCATTTTTTTTATATCCAGTGAAATAGCTTCATTTTCATTCCACAAAGAAAAAGCCTTCTTTGAACACTGTGCAATATTAAATTTGCTGTTAACCCCCATTATGCCACATTCTGTCTTAAGGTCAATACTCTCAAGCCTCCCCTGGTCAGGGTGTCTTCTTTGTGTGAACTCCCAGGATCTGCCCACATTCCTCATTCTCAGTGAACTCCAGCCCATCTCCCCGAGATTCAGGCTCTTTATTCTCCCCATCTTTCTTAGCTCCTAAGTACCCCCCTTAATGCCCGCCTGGGTTATTTATTGTCTAGCTGAGCCAAGGGTACCTGACTGAGTTAACAGCAGCCTCCTGAATAGGTGACTTTTGCAGTGAGCAAATAGAGACCAATGTGTTTTCCTGACACTTTCAAGAAAGGCTTCTGGTGAAAGAAAGTGACATTGGAAAGAAGAGGTGTGAAGTCAGTAACCTCAACATCAGAAGTGAGGGCAGTGAGGGGAGGAGATGTGAGACATCAAAGGATCAGTTAATTTGGCAAAACAACACAGGCCTTTGTAGTAATTACTATGTTTTCATCTTAGGAACTTCATATTTGGGGAACTGTAAACATCTAGTTCCCTAAAATGCCTAAATCATTTTTCCTTCATGTCGAGCCAGTCGCTTTCAAAATACTCAGGCTATGTTTTCCTGTAAGTTTGCCTAACTCTAGATCAGTTGGTGACATACATGAGATCAGAGGTCCTAGGGGCCTTGCTGTGATGCAGAGTCCCAAGACCTACTTCCTATTCAAACTACCCAGGAGGTCTGGGCCAGGGCCAGGTAGCCTGATGCAGGTGCAGCTTAGGATAAAATGCCTGGTGCATGGCTTTGGGTATGTTATGGCACAAGATGGACTCAGAGTTAGTGAAATGCGAGGGTTTGAAAATCAGGCCAAGGTTTTAATCCACGTTGTCTTTAAGTTGTGTGACCAGGTGTTGAGGCAAAAGGAGGGAAATAAATCTTCTCTAGTATTCCATGACCAGTTGGGAGACCATACCATCGTGGAGGATGGGACAGGTTTGGTGCTGAGCTAATCAAGTATCTCAGACAATTAAAAGCATGCGTCAAGCAGATTAGATAGGACAGGAGCAAGTGAGTGGAAATGAGTTATAGATGTTGAAAGCTTCTGGTGTTTAGCATGATTGATTGCTTAACTCAAATTCTTATTATAAAAGGGCCTGAGGGCCAAGGGATAGCATATGAGTTTAAAAGTAAAGAAATTCCTTCATTTCAAAGCCCTCTCACCTTTTGGATCCTTTTAAGGGACTGCCATCACCTATAGGTTAGAGGCCAGACCACCCAATCTGGCACATGGAAGCCTTAAATATCAGGCTTACCTACCCACCCAGCCTCCTACCCCAGCTCAACAGTGCTCTTCCCACATGCTCAGTACTCTATTCCCATTGACTGTTGGAAGTCCCCTAAACATACTCTCCTGGAGAGTGAACCTTGCCCCGTAGTACCCCTTCACCCACTCAGACTCTGCTCTCACCCGAGCCCTGCATTGTAGCAACCATTATCATTTCTCAAACCTTCATTCTGGAGCTGTCTCCTCTTTGGACTCTTTGCTGACCCTCTAAGACACCCTGATGAAGTATCTGAGTTTTCCTTAATGGCCCATGGCAACCTGAACTGTCTATGTTTTCCAGGACACATTACTGTATTAATTTGTTCACTTGTCTGTTTCCCCTTACTAGACTGACAGCCCCTCCTGCCACATGGTGGTGGCATCACAGGGCTTGCACTTGGGGGCAGATATTGAATAAATATTTTTATGTGAAATACCAAGACCACCAAGTTTTTTGGGGTAAGCTGAAAAGCAGGGTAGTCCTACAGCTACTGTTTTAGCCTTGGCTCCTCCTAGTACTTTTCTCTGAGTGAGGAAGGACTGTGTTGAGGAAGTCTGTCTACTTCTCCAGAGAAGTTGGTGGCTTCCCAGCTTCAGGACGCCTTGTTAGGGTGCTTCTGAGCTGGCCTCTCGTCTCTGTGTCCCATGTCTTCTCACCAGCTTCCATGTGCTCTCAGGGACTGTGGCTTGAGAGCCACAGAATCAAACTCCATGTGAATGCCTTTGGCCTTCATTTTTCAAGACTCTCATTTTTGGCCTAAAGTTATTCATATTAACAGTCCTACAGCTGAAATTCTATTTGTGTGTGTGTGGCTCAGATGGTTAAGAATCTGCCTAAAATGCAGGAGACCTGGGTTTGATCCTTGGGTTGAAAAAAATCCCCTGGAGAAGGGAATGGCATGATTACCCACTCCAGTATTCTTGCCTGGAGAATTCCATGGACAGAGGAGGCTGGTGGGCTACAGTCCATTGGGGGTCACAAAGAGTTGGACACGACTGGGCAACTAATACTTTCACACCAATCTGTTGAAGATTTGAATACATATTTTTTTCCCAGTGAACAAAATGGGACAACTTAATTACCCCAGATTGAATTCTGTTCCATTTCATAAATTAGTTTTTTCAAACCTATTCAGAAAAGAGAGGGTCGGCTTTGGCCTCACTGCCACAGACCCCTCCCTGATAGCAACTTCTAAGGTGGTCTGACTATTTTTTGGGAGAATGGGAAAAGATAGTGGTATCACAAATCCTCAACTGCCCATACCAAACTGTCTACAACAGCTTTAGCTCTATAAAGCACTGGTGCTAATGCTAATTTAAGGAAGGATAAAGACAAACCCAAATCTTCGTATTACTTTATGGAGATAGATTTTATACATAAATTTGTATTCATTGATTAATTCATTTACATTAATTTATTGACTGAGGCTCTCTCTGTGTCAAGGTTATGCTAGATCCTAGCACGGGGAGGTGACTATCTCCAGTCTCATGGGGAGACATAAGTGAATATTTACAGTTATTGGGCTGACAGGGTTCTGAGCTCTGAGAAAAGCATGGCACTGGGTACCCCGGGGAGAAAGCAGGGAACAAGGAACTCTTTGTGGGGAGGTGAGGAAGGCCTCTTGATGGTAGACATGTACCTGGCAAGAGAAGATGCTTGTGGGTGGGGAGGAGGCCAGCCAGGAAGGGGAAGCAGCTGCTGAAACTCTCAGAGGACATGTCTTATTTGGAGACCACAAATTTGTCAGTCTGGCCAGAGTGTAGGATGCAGATGTGAAAGTAGGGACAAGAGACTCTAAAATGGGAGAACCGTCCTACATTGTAAGAGTCTCGGCTGCCAGATGAACAAAGGTCCCCAGGAGATGAATTTGTTTTAGAATTTTACTTCCATTGCGGCTTATCTCAATATCAGCATACAAAAATATATCTATATAACAGATAAAAATAAAACATTAAAACAGCTGGGTAATAAAAATCATGAGACCACCATTACGCTGTCATGTATTTAAAATCATCCCATACCAACTTGGCTGATTTGATCATTATTTTTTCCCTTCACTAATATGCTCCTGGCACCTGCCTTAGGGCAAGGGCACCTCAGTAGTACCCCCCAAAACTACGGCTTCCCCAGACTTCCCCTCAAGCTTCTAATTGCTGGAGACACCTTTGTTCTCTCCACAAAGGCGAGCTGCTCCCAGCCCTTTGTACTGTCATCTCAGTCTGTTAGACACTTTCTGTTGGGTGTGGATTTTGCCATGATGGGTTTCTTTAACAGGCCTTGCTGCTGCTTTTTATCTGAAAGAAAGGGCTGCAAGAATTCAATGGATTATTTATTAAACAGCCAGTCCTGCTTTGAGAGACCTTTTTTTTTTTTCCTCCCCCTTTTGAGTGTTTAATAATGGTTCTCCTCTCGCATACTGTCTGTATAAAAGAAGTTAAACTATAGAAGAAATGATTTAACCATTTTAAAACTAATACACTTTAGAATTCTGATTTGAGATAAAGTGGAATTTTATTAACAAAGGGCAAATCTCATTTTCACAAAGTGGATATGTGTTCCTACTGGGAGGACAAAACCAAGTCTGGAAAAGTGTGGCTCCCTCTAATGATCAACAGCCCAAGATGAAATTAATACAGTGCTCAATGTCCTATTCATGAAACCCAGAAGGATTTCCTTGCCCTCTGACCCCTTTCCTCCCCTGAAAGGAAAAAAACCCAAGATGACCCAGAAAAAGATATATGTAAAAGTAATATGCCTCATATATGACTTTTGACCACACCCTTGTATAAATGAGCAAATATCTCCAAGTTATTTATTCACAGTATTAGCTCACATCCATTGAGCACAGGAACTATGTAGGGCATCTTACAGGTAAGACTCCCTTTTCCTCTGTAGAACTCTGTGGGACAGGTATAATGTCTTTCCTCATTTTTACAGAGGGTCAGAGGAGTTGAGTAACTGCCAACATTAAACAGCTTCTAAGTAGCACTGTTGGCATCCAAATTCTGGTCCATTTTCAAGGCACAAGTTTTTTTCTTTTTCCCCAAGCAATGCTTTGTGGTCTCCTAATATTTTTATTAGTTACTTTGATAAAACTGTAGCAACTATCAGTATACCTCTAGTCATCAGTCCTAAAATGCTTAATAGTTGTGGGCTTTTTATTTTTTAAAACTTTTTATTTGGTACTGGGGAGGGGTTTCCCTGGTGGCTCAGATGGTAAAGAATCTGCCTACAATGCTGGATACCTGGGTTTGATCCCTGGGTCAGGAAGATCCCCTGGCGAAAGAAATGGCTACTCACGCCAGTATTCTTATCTGGAGAATTCCATGGACAGAAGAACCTGGCGGGCTACAGTCTATGGAGTCACAAAGATTCAGACACGACTGACCCTTGTACTTTTCGTAGCCAATTAACAATGTTGTGATGGTTTCAGGTGAACAGCAGGGGGACTCAGCCATACCTATACATGTATCCATTCTCCCCAAACTCCCCTCCCATCCAGGCTGCCACATAACACTGAGCAGAGTTCCCTGTGCTGTGTGGTAGGTCCTTGTTGGTTTTCCATTTTAAATATAGTAGTGTGTACCTGTCCATCCCAAACTTCCCAACCGTGCCTTCCCCTCATCCTTCCAGTGGTGAGCTTTTTAAAAGGAAAGTATGAAGAAGTTTATTTAACAAAAATTTTGAGTTCCTACCACCACCTCTAGCAACGATAATGACAGCACCACAATGACTGTTTTGTTTATTATAAACCAACACAAAATACTGATGTACAATTGCAGCACTGAAATAATCATGTATAGTAATTATTACAGTCAGAAATTTTACTTAGGATTTTATAATATATAAATTTAGGGTTTTTTTGACATTTGCTATACCACCAACTCTCTTTCAGGATGTTGGTCCAGAGAACTGTTTGTTTTATTTTACAAAAGATGTAGAAAAACAGGAATAAATTGAGGCTAAGACACCTAGGAAATTTTAGAGCTCCCTGAGAATTATAGCCTTTGTAAAAAGGAAATAAAAAAGGGAGAGGAGTCGTTGTACTATAGTCAATACTGACTACATAAGATTGGCTCCAGAGAGTGCTTGTTTTTCTTTATCTAAACACTTTAAACATCTGGATTAAAAGGGATAAAAGTTTTTACTCATCTGGTAGTCAACATCTGGATGCAATATGTTTTTTTTAGAAGGGTGCTATTCATGCAGAGACAGGTTATGAAGACCTTTCACACAGTCATTTCTATTAACCTTCTTCTCATCATCATGTACCTATTTTAGGTGATAAGAATAATTGCAAGATCCTTTCAGCTTCGATCCTGTGCTGTCTGCCCACTTCTGCATTATTCCAGTTGATGATTCAGTGTTTATTATTCCACAAATAGAAGCCAGCTTAGACGTGTTCGTGCTATATGTGTGTATATTCTCACCTTTATTAGAACTTTCTTTCTGCCCTTTGAAAATGCTCTTCTCCTGCCTCAGGGCTCTTGCACCTGCTGTTATGTTTCCCTGGACTGTTCTTAGCTAAGATACTTGCATCATTCTCTTCCTCATCAACTTCAGGCATGCTGTTTAAATTGCACTCCCTAGCAATCCTTATTTCTCCTCTCCTTTCTTTCTTTACTCCGTAGTACTTACATACCTCTGACATATTTTCATTATCAATTTCCTCTTACTAAATGCAGGCTCCAAGAATGTAGAGATTTTTGTTGGTTTTATTCACTGCTCTATCTCCAGCATTTCAAACTACTAAGCCTGTCCCATAATAAGTGTTCAGTAAAGGTTTGTTTAATATATTATAAATAAATGTGTATTATGGGTAGAAAAACCAAGATGAAAGGTGATGTGTGTACTCATTAGAATGCAGTTTCCATGAGGGTAGGAGCTGAGTTTTGTCACTTGCTTCCTGGTGTCCTGAAGTGGGCTTGATACCTAATAGACATTCAGTATACCTTTATGGATTGGATGGATCAGAGCTCACTAATAAAATAATTGGAAATATTATTAAGTTTTTAAAGGAGAGATGAAAAGAAGAAAAAAGAAGACACAATGAATATGTATTTGTATTTCAGAGCTCACTTTCATTTTACAGTGGCTTTTACGAAGATTATATGTATTTTATTAGGTTAGAGCCACAATTTCAAATAAAATTTACAATTCCCCCATGACAGAAAATCACATTGTGAATAAATATAGCTTATCATGAAAACTCTTACACAGTCCTTGTCAGCTGCCTTTTTAAAAAATGTGCCAGTTGGTTTGAAGTGAGGTGCATTTAATGGTATGCCTTGTAAGTCTTAGCTTTACTGATCATATTCTCTATGGATGTATTAGAGTCATATATAATCCAACACCTATTTACTCAGCAGAGAAAATAAGAAAGATTACTCTGGCAAAGTTCATTCTTTGTAGACCCAGGACAAAACAGACACGTCAACTTTATCGTGAACCAACTATCATCTGCCTGGGAGGGTGCAGGGAAAGGGAAAAATGTAAGATGAATTATAATGGTGAACAGGACACTAGCATTTGAAGTGCCTGTTTATTACAAAAATGGGAAAGCTTCAAAGTTATTCTTTCTGCTGGCTGGGAACCAGAGCTAAACAGAGAGAGGAAAATTGCCTTTGATTGAAGCATGTGGCCAGCAGCCACTGGTATGCTGTAAAAGCAGAAATAGACATTGTAAGATACAGAGGATCACTGTCTGACCCAGAGTTATCCTTAAATATATTAAAGCACATTTCTTAACATGGGGAAATATTAACAATGCTATAAATTTCTTTAGAATTTGAAATTTAGACCCTTAGATGTTTAAATAATCAAAGCATTCAGCCATAAGACAATACAAGGTAGAACATAATACCTGAAGAAGATACTTAAATTAAAAGTGGGAGGGCATTATGGGTGGCAAAATACTAAAATTAGTCAGCAGATAATTAGTTTGAAGAAGGAATCTTAGTTAGCCCAGAAAAAATGGACAGTTAGACCTACTCAACACTTCAGATGAGGTCCCTGTGATCCATTCATTCTATCATTGTGAAAATAAGCACGAGAGCTATTAGCTCCCAGCCTGTTTCTAAGGGAGGAGTTTACTTTCTGACTCCTTATCAGCAAGCTTGGGAATCTGATTTTCTTTGGTCAGTGAAATGTAAGCAGAAATGACATATGACATTCTTCCCCAGCAAAAGCTTAAAGAGCCATCATGGGATTCTGCCATCTCTCTTTTCCCTCTACGGTGACATCATGATATCCCACATAGAGACTGTTCGTCAGTCTTGGTCCCCAAATGAAAGGGGAATGTAGTATATTCGTAGCCAGTTCATAGAGATATAATTGTGAGTCAGTGAATCAGCCTTCGCTTTGTAAGCCAGTGATGCTGGGAGTCTTGTTATTGTTGCACAACTTACCCTAAGCTGATTGACGTTGTCTCTATATCTGTGAAAGGTATTGAAAAATAGTCTGGTTTTCTCTGAGAACATTCTCAGAGGAGTAGTGTCATGGCTTAGACAGAGAACAGAGTTATAAGAATTCAAGTTTTCTCCTGGTGTGCCACCATATCAGAATTAACTGGGAGCTGATGAAACCTGCAAATTCCCAGACCTTATGCCGGAATTAGTAAATCGGAATCTCTGAAGCTTGGACCTGTGTAACTGCATTTTCCCAGACTACTTAGATGATCCTTGTATAAACCCAAATCTGAGAACTGCTGTCCAAGATGTTGACCAGAGTCTGAACGGCTAGAGGAGAGAGGTAGTGAATAAGAAATTAGAAAACTTATGTTCAGAAATCTTGAGATTGGGCCCGGTTCTGCCACTCATTAGCTTTGGGATCCTGAGCTAGTCAGTTTAGTTCCAGTACTTGGGTTTCACATGGCTTTCCAAGGTGCTGTGATACAATAGTGTGGAAATGCTTTGTAAACTGAAAAACACTTTGCATACCAAGATACTATGTTCTTGTCAAGATATTATTTGCATGGGGGAGGGAGTAGCTTTGCTCTAGTGACATTGGGAACTTCTGAGACCATATATTGAATCAAGATTGAAATCAGCAGCATAGCATTGGAAAGCAGGCACAGCTTAGTCAATGCTAATTTTATTTTGCTCTTTTAATAACAAGTAGGAAAATGAATTAGGGATTATTCATGTCTAAAAGGTGGCTTAATGTCTAGGGTACATCAGGTTTAAGCTGCAGAACTGAGAAGACAGATGCATCTCTGCTATTTCAGTTGAGAATCCAAGATACTTGGAGAAGCCAAGAAAGGAGAACCTGCCAAGTTGTTCTTAGATAGCTTAGTAAAGGAAGGGTAAAAACTCCTCTAAGCTCCTCCCCATCCCTGCTAAGATAGGGCATTTATTGAGTACTCATCAGTGCTCAGCATGTGCTAAGCACTTTAATTGAGGCTTCACAATAATTTCAAGAGATAAGTATTTTGGCCCACTTGTACAGATAAAGAAACTGAAGCTTGGCATAGTTAAGTTACTTGTTTGTCTAAAATAACTCCCCTAATAAATGATGGGCATGATTGTAACCACATTTTTGCCTGACTCCTGAATTTTACTCTCAGTCATTATAGTTAGTTCCTGTCTATGAAATATATACAATTATTGTTGGTGAAAAGGTGAATACACAGGCATGTATTGCTTGTATAATCAGAAAAAAATAAAAGTGACATTTGGGACCAATGAAACTCAGCGCTCAAATACCAGGACATTCTACCTAGCTAGAATAAACAAAAACTGTAGTACAATAAATTGTAAAAGTCCAATAACTCTCATAAAAATTACCTTATATTATCATAAGTGTAAAATAAAAAGACGCCCCACATAATGGGAGAAAATATTTACAAATGGTGTGACCAACAAGGTATTCACTTTCCAAATATACGAACAACTCATGCAACTTACTATAAAAAAATAACAGCCTAATTAAAAAATGAGCGAAAAAGCTAAATAGACATTTCTCCAAAGATGACATGCAGATGGCCAACAAGCATATGAAAAGATATTTAATATTGCTAATTATTAGGCAAATGCCAAACAAAAGTGCCATGAAATATCACCTCGCACCCGTCAGAATGGCCATGATCAAAGTCTACAAATAATAAATGCTAGAGAGGGTGTGGAGTAAAGGGAACTTTCCTACACTGTTGGTGGGAATGTGAATTGGTACAGCCACCATAGAGAACAGTATGAGGCTTCTTTAAAAAAGTAAAACTAGAACTACCATATGATCAGCAATCCCACTCCTGGGCATATATGTGGAGAAAACTCTAACTTGAAAAGATACTTGAATCCCAGTGTTCATGGAAGCAATATTTACAATATCCAAGACATAGAAGGAAACTAAATGTCCATCAAGAGATGAATAAAGAATATGTGACTATATATATACACATATATGTATATATATATGGAATGGAATGTTGTTGTTTAGTTGCTAAGTTGTGTCCCACTCTTACAACCCCATGAACTGTAGCTCACCAGGCTCCTCTGTCCATGGGATTTCTCAGGCAACAGTACTGGAGTGAGTTGCCATTTCCTTCTCCAGGGGATCTTCCTGACTTGGGGATCAAACTCTCATCTGCTGCATTGGCAGGCAGATTCTTTACCACTGAGTCACTAGAAAAGCCCTACTGGAATATTATTCAGCCATAAATATTTTATATATATATATATATACACACACACACACATGTGCAAACACACACACACACACACACACACATATATATATATATAAAACAGAATATTGTGCCATTGTGCTCAGCTGCTTAGTTATGTCCAACTCTTTGCAACTCCATGGACTGCAGCCTGCCAGGCTGTTCTGTTCATGGGATTCTCCAGGCAAGAATACTGGACTGGTTTTGCCATTTTTTCCTCCAGGGGATCTTCCTGATGCAGGGATATAAGCCACATCTCCTGTGTCTCCCGCATTGGCAGGCGGATTCTTTACCACTGAGCCATCTGGGAAGCCCATAATGAATATTTGTTGTTCTTCAGTCACTAAGTTGTGTCCGACTCTTTGTGACCACCATGGATTGCAGCATACCAGGCTTCCCTGTCCTTTCCTCTCTCCTGAAGTTTGCCCAAATTCATATCCAATGAGTCAGTGATGCTGTCTAACCATCTCATCCTCTTTCGCCTCTTCTCCTTTTGCCTTCAATCTTTCCCAGCATCAGGATCTTTTCCAATGAGTTGGCTCTTCGCATCAGGTGGCCAAAGTATTGAAGCTTGAGCTTGAGCTTCAGCAGTAGTCCTTCCAATGAATGAATATTCAGGGTTGATTTCCTTTATGATTGACTGGTTTGATCTCCTTGCTATCTAAGGGACTCTCAAGAGTCTACTCCAGCACATTAATTCTTTAGCATTCAACCTTCTTTATGGTCCAACCTTCACATCTGTACATGACTACTGGAAAAAACCATAGCTTTGACCAGACCTTTGTCGGCAAAGTGATATCTCTGCTTTTTAATATGCTGTCAAGGTTTGTCATGGTCTTCCCTGATAGCTCAGTTGGTAAAGAATCTGCCTGCAATGCAGGAGACTGGTTCAATTCCTGGGTCAGGAAGATCTGCTGGAGAAGGGATAGGCTACCCACTCCAGTATGCTTGGACTTCCCTTGTGGCTCAGCTGGTAAAGAATCTGCCTGCAGTGCAGGAAACCTGGGTCTGATCTTCACAACCCCTGGAGAAGGGAAAGGCTACCCACTCCAGTATTCTTGCCCAGAGAATTCCAGGACTGTATAGTCCATGGGGTCACAAAAGAGTCAGACACAACTGAGCAACTTTCACTTTCTAGGGTTGTCATAGCTTTCCTTCCAAGGAGCAAGTATCTTTTAATTTCATGGTTGCATGTGATGCAGCCATGAAATCCATGGTGGTCAATCCATGGTGGTCACCATCTGCAGTGATTTTGGAGCCCAAGAAAAGAAAACTGGTCACTGTTTCTACTTTTTCCCCATCTGTTTGCCATGAAGCAATGGGATTGGATGCCATGATCTTAGTTTCTTTCATGTTGACTTTTAAGTCAACTTTTTCACTTTTCTTTTTCACCCTCATCAAGAGGCTCTTTAGTTCTTCTTCATTTTCTCCTATTAGAGTGGTATCAATTGCATATCTGAAGTCATTGATATTTCTCCCTGCAATCTTGATTCAAGCTTGTGATTCATCCAGTCTGACATTTCACATGATGTACTCTGTACATCAGTTAAATAAACGGGGTGATAAAATATAGGCTTGTCATACTCTTTTCCCAATTTTGAACCAATCAATTGTTCCATGTCTGGTTCTCACTGTTGCTTCTTGACCTGCATACAGATTTCTCAGGAGGCAGGTCAGGTGGTCTGGTATTCCCGTCGCTTTAAGAATTTTCCACTGTTTGTTGTAATCCACACAGTCAAAGGGTTTAGTGTAGTCAATAAAGCAGAAGTAGATATTTTTCTGGAATTCCTTTGCTTTTTCACTCAGCTGTAAAAAAAGAATGAAATAATGCCATTTGTAGCAACATGATGGGCCTAGAAATTATCATATTAAGTAAAGTCAGACAAAGACAGTTATCATATGATGTCTTTTATGTTCGGAATCTAGAAAAAATGATACAAGTGAACTTATTTACAAAATAGAAGTAGACTCACAGACATAGAAAACAAACCTAGGGTTACCAAAAGCAAAAGGGCGAGGAAGGGTAAATTGAGAGTTTGGGATTAGGATATACATACTACTATATATAAAATAATCTTCCCTGGTGGCTCAAATGGTAAAGCGTCTGCCTACAATGTGGGAGACCCGGATTCGATCCCTGGGTTGGGAAGATCCTCTGGAGAAGAAAATGGCAACCCACTCCAGTACTCTTGTCTGGAAAATCCCATGGATGGAGAAGCATGGTAGGCTACAGTCCATGGGGTCACAAAGAGTCAGACATGACTGAGTGACTTCACTATATATAAAATAGATAGAAAGCAAAGACCTACTTGTAACACAGGGAATTATATTTAATATCTTGTAATAATCTATAATGAAAAAGAATATGTATGTGTATATATGCAACTGTATATGTACAGGTGTGTGTGTGTGTATATATGTATGTGTGTGTATGTATATATATAAACTGAATCACTATTAGTATACCTGAAAGTAACACAACTTTGTAAATCAACTATAGATCAATAAAATATAATAGTAAGTGCAGAAATGCATGGCTATTGTGTAACTGCCTTTAGATGTGAGTTGAAGAAATAAAAAATCAATGTGTCCTTCAAGGTTTTTTAATGTCGTTGGAATTTCGACTCAGCTCTAATGAAGGAAAAGAAAAACACATCCAGTGGAGCCAAGTCTTTTTACTGTAATTATAACCCATTTAAAATGGGCATCCTGTGTCTTCTTAAAATGCTTTCCTTGATTTTCTCATCACTATAACTCAAAATAATTCCTAAGGAAGGCATGCCAAAGAAAACAAAATGCCCTTTTAATCAGGAGAATAAAAATACTCACATTTGTATTTTAAAATGGCAACATTCTGAATTATAGTTAAGTACTTAAACATCTGGTTATCTGTTATATTCTATACCTAATACAGGGCCAGGGCAAAGGAACTGTTCTTGCAGTAAAAAAAAAAAAACAACAACAAAAAAAACCAAACACATCATGTGCTAATATATCAAGACATAATTAATAAAATATGAATTCCCTTTATATGATCCAATGCACCTTCATTTTTGGACCATTCTCTATCCACCAAACTCCTGTGACTCGAAATCTTTAAAATTCACATAAAATAAAGCTAATGCACAATACAGGCTACCATGCGGGAAAGTCTATATTGTCAAGAAATAGAGTACATAAAGAAAAGTAATGAGGCCAAGCAAGAGCTTTACAGGACTTTAAAATGAATCCAAACTCATAATGACTGGTGACAGTTTGAGTTCTTGGAATTACTTAAGAATTCATTTAACCATTTTATTAGTCATTTTCTCAGACATATTTCAAAACATGCAGAAATTGGTTTTATTTTTCTCTCCTTTTCCCTTCCCCTTCTCATTTTTCCTTCCTCTTTCCTCCTCACCTACCCCTCTGTCCCACCTGTCCTTCCTTTCTTCCTTCCATCCTTTCCTCCTTCCATTCTTTCTTTTATTCTTCCTTCCTTTTATTTTTACCAGCAAAGGGGGAAAAACATGATTCCTTTGATAAGTATTACAGCAGAGGTAAAATGCTGCTAATACAAATAGTCCCTTGCTCACACTAAATAACGTCAAGAATTCTGAGTGTCTACTGTTGCTTTTTCAAAAAGAATATCGCAGACTTGTTACTCATTCGGTTGCTATTTTTTGAGCTCCTACTGCGTGCTAGGCTGTAGGCATTTTCCCCCTCATATCCACACCTAGAGGGAGGTAGAGTCTGGGATTCTTCATTGTGGAACTCTGGCTTTGGCACTCCTGAACCAAGACCTCTCTTGCTGAGGGGAGTCAGAGACAGATTCTCAAGGTCAAGAAAGGAGATTGTTCCCCTCTTTTTCATTTCAGTTAGGTTCACTTCTCATACCTCCACAAGTTGACATTCCTCATCTGAACATTCCTGATCCTGAATACTGCTGGAGATCGGTAACCTATCCACTTGTCTTCTCTAGACTTGTATCTGAACAGTCATGAAATCATACCATCTGGCAAGTTAGTTCCATTATAAATTCATGGTTACAGCTTCAACTGGACCTTTAATGTGGACTTGTCTTGGCTCATCCGGTTCTTGGCATTTGCAGATGTCTAAATTCCCTTCCGTGCCCTTCATACTCTTAGCAATGATGTTATCTTAAAAAGAAAGTAGAAGGCATGGTCGAGCAGTGCCTGGCTCCTTATCTGCAAGCCTCTTTGCTCTCCTCCTCTCAACTCTACTTGTACTCTTCATTCCCTCTCTTCCATCTTCTCAGGAAGCATATGCTGTTAATTATTCTTGCTCTTCTCTGTATCATCAATGTGATATATTTTGATCTTCTTGATAATACTTTAATGTGTTCTGTTTTCTCCCAAATTAAGAACATCTCTTCCTGAACAGCCCTCCAGCCTCACTCTACTTCCTCTAATTTTCTGTAATGCCATGTAAGGGATGGTGACTTTGTTGAGATAGCTAATGCAAGCTGGACTTTGAGGAAAACATGTGTCTTTAACCCTTTATAGAAGAAGGCAACGGCATCCCACTCCAGTACTCTTGCCTGGAGAATCCCATGGACGGAGGAGCCTGGTAGGCTGCAGTCCATGGGGTCACTGAGGGTTGGACACGACTGGGCGACTTCACTTTGACTTTTCACTTTCATGCATTGGAGAAGGAAATGGCAACCCACTCCAGTGTTCTTGCCTGGAGAATCCCAGGGACGGCGGAGCCTGGTGGGTTGCCATCTATGGGGTCACACAGAGTCAGACACGACTGAAGCAACTTAGCAGCAGCAGCAGCAACCCTTTATAACACCTGGGAAGAACTATAAGGCTTCATGGACTGTGACTTGTATTAAAATGTTTGTTAATGTATTCTGAAATGACATTTCCATTCCTATCACAAAATTAACAAGCCCAACAAAATAAGTTATTAAAGGCTGCTAGAAGTTTACTTTCATGCAAGACATTGGCTGCATGCTCAGTCATATCCAACTCTTTGTGACCCCATGGACTGTAGCCCACCAGGCTCCTCTGCCCAGGGAATTTTCCAGGCAGGAATACTGCAGTAGCTTGCCATTTATACTCCAGGGAATCTTCTAACCCAGGGATCGAACTCACATCTCTTGCGTCTCCTGCATTGGCAGGCAGGTTCTTCATCAATAGCACCTAGAAGTCAACCTTTATGCAAGACATGTCTTTCTTTATTTCTCCTCAATTGGCACATATTGGACTGGCCGAAAAGTTAGTTTGGCTTTTTCCATAAGATAGGTCTAGTAGTACTTAGTTGTCTTTAACGTCATTTGAAACAATTTTATTAGATTGTATTGTGACAACTGTTTTATCAGTGTGCATTTTAAAAAACATCGAAATTGGTGAATTTTTGTATAGCCATTTTCATATTGAAGATGGAAGATAAAAAGCAACATTTTTGGCCTATTATCATTTATTATTTCAAGAAAGGTAAAAATGCAAGTGAAATACAAAATAAGAATTGTGCAGTGTCTGGAGATAGTGCTGGGACTGCTCAAACTTGTCAAAAGTGGTTTGAGAAGTTCTGTGCTAAAAATTTCCCAACTGGACAGTGCTCAATGGTCAAGTAGACCAGTTAAAGTTGATAATGATCAGATTGAGACATTAAATAAGAACAATCAATGTTAAACCATGCAGGAGATAGCCAACATACTCAAAATATCCAAATCAAGTGCTGAAAATTATTTGTACCAGCTTGATTATGTTAATCACTTTGATGTTTGGGTTCCACAGAAGTTAGGAGAAAAAAACCCTTCTTGACTATTTCTGCATGTGATTGTCTACTGAAATGTAATGAAAACATTCTGCTTTTAAAACAAATTGTGTCAGGCGATGAAAAGTGAATACTGTACAATAATGAGCGGAAGAGGTAGTGGAATAAATAAAATGAACTACCATCAACCACAGTAAAGCCCAGTCTTCATCCAAAGAAGTTGATTTTGTGAATATGGTGGGATTGAATGGCAGTCATCTATTATGAGCTCCTTTTGGAAAACCAAACAATTCCAACTGGTACTGCTCCCAGTTAGACCAATTCAAAGCAGCACTTGACAAAAAACATCCAGAATTTGTCAACAGAAAACACATAATCTTCCACGAGAATAACGCAAAACTGCATGTTCTTTGATGACCAGGCAAAAACTGTTATAGCTTGACTGGGAAGTTCTGATTCATCCACCATATTCACTATACATTGCAGCTTCAGATTTCTATGTATTTCAGTCTTTAAAAATTCTTTTAATGGAAAAAATTTCAATTCCCTGGAAGACTGTAAAAGACACCTAGAATAGTTCTTTGCTCAAAAATATAAATTTTGGGAAGATAAAATTATGAAGTTGCCTGAAAAATGACAGAACGTAGTGGAACAAAATGAATACCTTGTTCAATAAAGTTCTGGTGAAAATGAAAGATGATGAAAAATATGTCTTTTATTGTCACTTTAAAGCCAAAGAAACTCTTGGTCAACCTAATATTTGAATGACAATTATTCATTTCATCATGGAGAAAAAGGAAGAATTTAAGCTGAAGAATGCATAAGAAAAGACAGTGTCAGGGTACACGGTTCATGGCCAGCCTGGACTCAAAAGATCTGAAGAACAGAACTTTCGAAATCTAATTTCCAGTGAGTCAGTAGAATAACATTTTGTCTTTCTACTCTGAACTCTGGTAAAAACCTATAGCTAACTTTGTTAAAATCGTTCTAGTGAGGACAAATAAAATAAAATGGAGAGAAAAAAAAATCTGAGTACCAAAGTAAAATTGCTTCTGATGGTTTAGAATGAGCATTGGATTTGGGTATGTTCTGCGACTCCATTTCTGTACCCGTAGCTTCACCCACTTAGCTGTGGCTCTCAACTGTAGGAAGCCCAAGCTCTAGAGCTCAGTTGACAAAAGCCTCAGTCCTCTCTTTATACCTGCAGCTGGAAGCTAGAGCACATGGAGAAGATGAATGTTTATAATTTGAGGCTGAGATCTCATTCCACATCGGAGAATTGGCTTTTTTCAGCTATCAGGATCAAACACAGAATAAATGGCCTCATAACACTTTCACTGTTGCTAATAGTAGTAATAAATTCAGATTTTATACTGACCTCTGTCCCAAAGCACTTCACAAGCATTAAGAGAAGTACAAACTTCCACAAAGATTGCTTTATACAGTTAAAAGCCATTTCCTATGAAATGAAAGGCACTTGCTGTTTAACAGCCCACGGATACATTAGACAACAGTTTAAAGCAGGATTATCCAATTGTAACCGAAGGCAGAATTGATTTAAGTCGAGAATGCAATTTACCTCTAATGCTCCTGATCTCCATTTTACATCCCGTGTGAAGGGACATTAAGGAGTCCTGTTATTACACAAATCTCTGGGTTCCATCCTGAGTCCTTTTTGGGGAACCAGTGCAAGTGGTCCAAGTCCCTATGTGGAAAGGTATTTATTTGACTCCTGGTCCCAGACTGCTGGGTTAACAGATGATTTTACTCTTTGCTTTTGTCTTGTTTTGCTAGTCAGTCAGTTCAGAGGCACAACTAATTTGGCTGTCTTTCCCTTTTCCAGTCCTCAGCTTTCTCCTGGTATAATCCCTTTACATTTGGGATAGAGCAGCATTTCTTGCCCAACATTTATCAACAACCACCATGCTAAGAAACAGTTATAAAAAATGGTTTTAATTGTGACACTGGGGTATTCTCTCTTTTGGAGATTTTTCATCATTTACAAACAAATTAAAGACTCTGAGAATTCCTGTAGTAGGTACTGGGTGAACTTTGCTTAAATCAGCATTTCCTAGACAAATTCAGTGACATTCTTTTCTCCCTCTTTTGTAAAACAAATATTAACATCTGGCAAAAGTTAGGCTCCAAGGAACACTCTTTCAAAAATGCTGTTTTACAGTGTCTCACACATTGATTTAACTACTTCCAGGTTTTCTCATCTATAGACAAAAATGTTATTAGACTGGAACTTTTCTGATTTCCTTGTCAGCTTCAAAATAACCTGCATATAATACAAAATGTAGTGCTGGGGGAATTCATTCTCAAAGTGACCCTACGTGTATAAAATAGAAAAATTCTCAGTGTACACTTTCCAGTAAAGTCTTACCAGTATTTCAATTGCTTTTTCTCTGCTAAGAACTAGAACTCTATTGTCAATAAAATCTAAGATGTATTGGTAGAGGGATTTTGCCATTGCCATGCCATGTGTGCGCTTAGTCGTGTCTAACTCTTTGAAACCCCATGGACTGTAGCCCGCCAGGTTCTTCTGTCCATGGGCTTTTCAAGGCAGGGAACTGGAGTGGGTCGCTATTTCCTTCTCCAGGGTATCTTCCCAACTCAGAGATCGAAACTGTATCTCTTGCTCCTCCTGCACTGGCGGGCGGATTCTTTTATTAGCTGGCAAACACAGGAACTGAACCAGAATTCTCCTGAGGAGCGTATGTTCTATATCTTTTCTCTCCTAGATTTTAATTTATCAAACCTCTGGATATTAGTGATACCAGTAGACTCCGTACACTACCTAAAATTATCTCAATGTACATCCTGAATTAGTAATGGATACAGACTAGAATTCTCATTTTGATCTTTAGCAGTCATAATGAGACAAAACCTCTGTCTTTGGCATATAACAAATGAACACATCAAACAAGCCTAATAGGATAAAAAGAGAGACATCTCAATTTTTTCTTTAGATCTCTGGATTATTTCGACACATGCATTCCGGGGATGATTTGGGGAATTTATACAGATATTTTCTTCAAGGATAATGGAAGACTGGGCCACGGAGGGTCCACATACAGCAATTGCTACTCACTGAAATGTGAGAACCGCTAAGAGATCCTCGGCATTTAAAATACATACTTCACTTGTCTTTTTCCTTCCTTTCTTACCTCAGATTTGACATTGATACTGAATTGGTTGGCAAGAAATTTTCGAAAGGGTATGTGAGAAAGGAAGTACCTTGGGCCCATCAATCCGTTTAACAAGATTGTACTGGGCCTCTATGGCAGACTAGGTGCTTAGTGCTGGAGACACAGAAGTGGATGAGAAGGCACATACAGGCATGGTTCCCTCTTGTGAGTTAGGAGTGTGCAGAAGGAGGACAGTGATGGTGATCACCAAAACACATTGCCACCTCTGTGACTTCAAACTAAGACAGTCTCTGAAGGGAAGGGGTGTGTTTCTCTAACAGCATACATTCAAGGGGCCTGATCTAGAACGACAGGGGCATAGACTTCTCAAGTAGGATACCCAAGGGTTTTGTGGATAAGTAAGAGATCCCTGAATTGGAAAGAATATTCCAGGTAAAGGAAAACGTGAACCAATGTGCAGTGGAATGAAGGGTACTTACAGTATGTGCAAGGAGTAACATGTTATTTTGGGGTACATCGTTCTTGGATAAGTTTGTACATCTTTTGAGGTACATTTTTAATTGGGAAAGAGGACAGAAGGTGGTTGAGAGGAGACTGAAAAACTTGGAAGCGGTAGATCAAGGAAGTGCTTGGGTTCTGTGCTGAGGAGAGGCATAGCTGCTGCATGTTGTGTTCAGCGCCCATGCGGAGATGACCAGTCAACTGCAGTTATATTTACTGCTGAGTCCAGAAACTTCAGCCCAGAAACATGCTGTAATTTACTTAGGAATGGTTCTTGAGGTTAAGCCTATTTGCTATTCCTGTTGTAAACAGTGAGATAAGATTATTATTTTTTAAGCACTGTGGGTATATGATTAGTAATGCTTTAGGAGGATCATTGACCACAGGATTGATTGTAGAGGAGAGAGGAAGAGTAGGAAAACCAGTTACAAAGAACCTCTAGTAATTCTGTTAATTATTGAGTCATTAGTATTGAGTATTCATGTATATTTATGTGTAATAATCTCATTTAGACTTCCTCATAACATCATTGAGGTATTGTTATCCCTGTTTTATAGATAAGGAAAGTGAACTTAATAGTGGTTTACTAGTTAGGCCCTGCTCATGTCGGTAGAAAGTGGCAGAGCTGGACTTGAATTTTGCAAGACTGGAAATTCTACGGCCTTTGCTCATTTATTTGGCCTCATTTCATACCACCTCCTCCCTACCTTTCTGTGTTGTAGTCATAAGATGTTCTTTCGGTATGCACTCCCTTACTGTAGAGCCTTTGCAAAAACACGCATTTCTCTTTCTCTGGAACAACCTTTATCCTTCATCGTCTCACCTCCTTCTGATCACTTCTTCATGGAAGTCTTCCCTAAAGATTTACGCAGCACTCTTCATTTCCTGCAAAATCCTCACCTCCTTTTATGCAAACACATTTACTGATGTCATAGTATAATTAAGGTCTGTCTTCCCAGTGATCTAAGTTCCTTGAAAGCAAGAACTGCAGTGACCACTGGTCCCAAGAGGACAAGATATGATTTAGGGGAACAATATTCATGTGTTAAATCAATTACTCTATATCACCTTCATTTTATAGTTACCATTATACCTCCACTCTCGTAAGAAATAAAAGAAAGAACTGATAAATGGTTATAGAGTTATGAGCCCAGAAAATAAGAGTGAAAGTTTTGGGTAAAATATATTGATTTTCTTCTGTTCAAAAAAAAAAAAAAAAAATATATATATATATATATATAAAAATTAGCTGGATGCTCCTGGTAGCCCATAAATACAAGAAAGGCATCATTACACTTAGGTGATAAAAGAAGCTTTCTGGGATATTATTAAAAGAATTTGATTATGCCAGATTTCCTTAGGAAACCACTGGACAAATTAAATCACTTTAAATTCATTAAGTAAAATGAAAGGAGAGAGAGAGAGATCAGGCAATTCTTAAGCAAAAAGCATCAACCAAAATATTCTAATTCAGAAATAAAAACAGGCAACACAAATCCAAAAGAGCAAAGAGGTCTGCCAAAGAGAATCATAACAGGTTCTTCAAGTAATACTTAATAAATACTTAATACTTTTATCTACCACCAGAATATCAACCAGCCCCTCCAGTGTCTTCAGTTGTGGTTCTTAGACCAAAGAGTGAAAACACAAGGATTGTTTTATGGCTGTACACAATGTTTTCAGATTTGAATATGCAAAATGAATCTTTTTAAAAAAAATATAAATTTATTTATTTTAATTGGAGGCTAATTACTTTACAATATTGTATTGGTTTTGCCATACATCAACATGAATCCACCATGGGTGTACACATGTTCCCCATCCTGAACCCCGCTCCGCCTCCCTCCCCATACTATCCCTCTGGGTCATCCCAGTGCACCAGCCCCGAACATCCTGATTCATGCATCGAACCTGGACTGCTGTTTCATTTCACATATGATATTATACATGTTTCAATGCCATTCTCCCAAATCATCCCACCCTTGCCCTCTCCTACAGAGTCCATAAGACTGTTCTATACATCTGTGTCTCTTTTGCTGTCTTACATACAGGGTTATTGTTACCATCTTTCTAAATTCCATATATATGTGTTAGTATACTGTGTTGGTGTTTTTCTTTCTGGCTTACTTCACTCTGTATAATAGGCTCCAGTTTCATCCACCTCATTAGAACTGATTCAAATGTATTATTTTTAATGGCTGAGTAATACTCCATTGTGTATATGTACCACAGCTTTCTTATCCATTTGTCTGCTGATGGACAACTAGGTTGCTTCCATGTCCTGGCTATTATAAACAGTGCTGCGATGAACATTGGGGTACACTTGTCTCTTTCAATTCTGGTTTCCTTGGTGTGTATGCCCAGGAGTGGGATTGCCCAGTTCTATTTCCAGTTTTTTAAGTAATCTCCACACTGTTCTCCATAATGGCTGTACTAGTTTGCATTCCCACCAACAGTGTAAGAGGGTTCCCTTTTCTCCACACCCTCTCCAGCATTTATTGCTTGTAGACTTTTGGATAGCAGCCATTCTGACTGGCGTGAAATGATACCTCATTGCGGTTTTGATTTGCATTTCACACCAGGCCTCCCTGTCCATCACCAACTCCTGGAGTTCACTCAGACTCACATCCATCGAGTCAGTGATACCATCCAGCCATCTCATCCTCTGTCGTCCCCTTCTCCTCCTGCCCCCAATCCCTCCCAGCATCAGAGTCTTTTCCAATGAGTCAACTCTTCGCATGAGGTGGCCAAAGAACTGGAGTTTCAGCTTTAGCATCATTCCTTCCAAAGAACACCCAGGGCTGATCTCTTTTAGAATGGACTGGTTGGATCTCTTTTCAGTCCAAGGGACTCTCAAGAGTCTTCTCCAAAACCTCAGTTCAAAAGCATCAATTCTTCAGCACTCAGCTTTCTTTACACTCCAACTTTCACATCCATACATGACAACTGGAAAAACCATAGACTTGACTAGACGGATCTTTGTTGGCAAAGTAACATCTCTGCTTTTTAATATGCTGTCTAGTTTGGTCATAACTTTCCTTCCAAGGAATAAGCGTCTTTTAATTTCATGGCTGAAATCACCATCTGCAGTGATATTGGAGCCCCCAAAAATAAAGTCTGACACTGTTTCTACTGTTTCCCCATCTATTTCCCATGAAGTGATGGGGCCAGATGCCATGATCTTCATTTTCTGAATGTTGAGCTTTAAGCCAACTTTTTCACTCTCCTCTTTCACTTTCATTAAGAGGCTTTTTAGTTCCTCTTCACTTTCTGCCATAAGGGTGGTGTCATCTGCATATCTGAGGTTATTGATATTTCTCCCGGCAATCTTGATTCCAGCTTGTGCTTCTTCCAGCCTAGCATTTCTCATGATGTACTCTGCATATAAGTTAAATAAGCAGGGTGACAATATACAGCCTTGACATACTCCTTTTCCTATTTGGAACCAGTCTGTTGTTCCATATCCAGTTCTAACTGTTGCTTCCTGACCTGCATACAGATTTCTCAAGAGGCAGGTCAGGGTGTCTGGTATTCCCGTCTCTTTCAGAATTTTCCAGAGTTTATTGTGATCCACACAGTCAAAGCCTTTGGCATAGTCAATAGGTTAGGCAAAGCCATTTTAGGTATGATACCAAAAGCACAGGGTAGATGTAAGACAAAAAGACCAGTTTTAATCCATCAAAATTAAAACAGCTATTTTCAGATTTCGCATGAGAAGACATGGAGTCAAGAAGACAGCAGACTAACTTTCAAATATTGAAAGAAAACAACTGAAGACCCATAATCTTATAAACAATAAAAATATCCATGAGGAATAAATCCAAAGTAAAGTCATCATGAGATGGAGGAAAGATGGGAGAATTTGTTTCCTACATCTTTGTTCTGCTAGAAGCACTGAAGGAAAATGACCCTAGAAGGAAGCTTAGAACTCCAAGAATGAAGGAACAGTAACAGAAATGGTAAACAGGAAAGATCATTTTTCTTCTCTTAAATTCTTTAACATTGCCATTTGAAAATTAAAAAACATAATACTGTCCAGTGGATTTTTTTTTGATGTAATATATCTGACAGCCATAAGATGAAGGAGGATAAAAGAAACTATAAGGTTAGAAGGCGTCCATATTTTGCTTGAACCGGCTGAATATTAACCCTAAGTAGAACTTTGAAAGTTAAATTTGTTTATATTTAATCCCTGAAAAAACCCCACTAAAATTAAAAATATTCAGATTCATAGTCATATAGCTAATAAATAAATATGCAATAAAATATTCAAATAAGCCAAAAGAAGACAAGAAATGTGGAACATAGAAATAAAAGAAGGGGGAACAAACAGAAAACTATAAATGGTAGACCTAAATGGCAACCCACTCTAGTATTCTTGCCTGGGAAATTTCATGGACAGAAGAGCCTGGTGGGCTACAGTCCTTGGGGTCGCAAAGAGTCAGACATGATTTAGTGGCTAAAACAAACAAAACAAATTCAGTTATATCAATAACTATATAAAATGTAAGACATATAAATATCAATTAAGAGGCAGAGGTTTTCAGAATGAATAAAAAATAAGATGAAAAGATCAGATGGTTTTTTACTAGGAATGAAAGGCTGAATCAACAACAACAAAAATCAATATATGTTATTCATCAATTAACAGACAAATTAAGAAAGAGTTTCTAATCATAGAAACAAATACAAAAAAAGTATTGGATAAATTTCAACATAAATTCTGATTAAAAAATTCTCAGCAAACCAGGAATAGAAAGGAACTTGCTCAATCTGATAAAATGCAACTACCAGAATCCACAGATAGTATTATACCTTTTGGTGAAAGATTAAATATTTTCCCTCTTCTGCTGCTGCTAAGTCGCTTCAGTCGTGTCTGACTCTGTGCGACCCCATAGACAGCAGCCCACCAGGCCCCGCCGTCCCTGGGATTCTCCAGGCAAGAACACTGGAGTGGGGTGCCATTTCCTCCTCCAATGCATGAAAGTGAAAAGTTGTGTCTGACTCTTAGCGACCCCATGGACTGCAGCCTACCAGGCTCCTCCGTCCATGGGATTTTCCAGGCAAGAGTACTGGAGTGGGGTGCCATTGCCTTATCAGGAAAAAAGGGGGGTATGTTTTTTCTTGTCCTTTCTGTATAACATTATACTAGAAGTTCTTGTCAACTGCAATAATGCAAGAAAAATAAAAGACATCTTGAATGGAAAGCAGGAAATAAAATTGTCTTTATTAATACATGATATAAAAAATATGTAGATAACACCTCCCCCCCAAAATGTCTTAGAGCTACTATGTGAATTTATGGAGTTTACAAGGGCTTCACCAACTCAGTGGACTTGACTTTGAGTAAACTCTGGGAGTTTGTGATGGACAGGAAGGCCTGGCATGCTGCACTACCGTGGGGTAGACACGACTGAGCGTCTGAACTGAACTGAACTGAACAAGGGCTTCCCAGGTGGCGCTAGTGGTGAAGAATCTGCCTGTCAATTCAGGAGACACAAGAGATGCGAATTTGTTCCCTGGGTCAGGAAGATCCACTGGAAGAGGACTTGGCAACCCACTCCAGTGTTCTTCCCTGGGGAATCTCAAGGATGAAAAAGTCTGGCAGACTACAGTCTGTGGGGTCACAAAGAGTTGTACACGACTGAGCACAACACAGCATGGAGTTTACAGGATACAAAGTTGATACATAAAAATAAATTGTATGGTCAATAAATTGACTGTGTACTAGCAATGAACAAATGAACATTTAAAAAATATACTGTGATTTACAAAGGCATCCACCCCACTCCAGTACTCTTGCTTGGAAAATCCCATGGGTGGAGGAGCCTGGTGGGCTACAGTCCATGGGGTCGCTAAGAGTCGGACACGACTGAGTGACTTCCCTTTCACTTTTCACTTTCATGCATTGGAGGAGGAAATGGCAACCCACTCCAGTGTTCTTGCCTGGAGAATCCCAGGGATGGGGGAGGCTGGTGGGCTGCCGTCTATGGGGTCGCACGAGTTGGACACGACTGAAGCGACTTAGCAGCAGCAGCAGCAGCAGAAAACAAGAAATATTTATGTATAAATTTAACAAAATGTACTAGGACTAAAGCTGTAAGGAACCATAACATACACTTTTCTCTATGGTCCCCTACATTGACATATATGAGTGGATTGTTTTCTTGAAAAAACCTCAGGGTTTTCTTTTGATTGTGCTGGGACTTTGTTGCTGCACACAGGCTTCTCTAGTTGCAGCAAGAGGGGGCTACTCCTCCCTGCAACTCATAGGCTTCTCATCGCTGTGGAGCATAGGCTGTAAGCATGTGGACTTCAGTAGTTACAGCGCAGGCTTAGTTGCCCCTTGGGATGTGGATCTTCCCAGTCCAGGGATCAAACTCATATCCCCTGCAATGGCAGAAAGATTCTTAACCATTAGACCACCAGGGAAGTCCAAAATATCAGTCTTTTAATTGTGTTATTTATTTCTGTCTGTCACTGAAAATACATTTCCTGGTATAAGTCACTCTAATTAAGCCAAATAGTTCTGGTAGAAAATAAGAGTTCTTCCCAAACAAGAGGATTAATTACATCATTAGCAGATTTAACAACAACCCTTTATGCTAGACAGCAAAAGCGACACAGATGTAAAGAACAGACTTTTGGACTATGTGGGAGAAGGCAAGGGTGGGACGATTTGAGAGAATATCATTGAAATATATATGTTACCATATGTAACATGCTGCTGCTAAGTCGCTTCAGTTGTGTCTGACTCTGTGCGACCCCATAGACGGCAGCCCACCAGGCCCCGAGGTCCCTGGGATTCTCCAGGCAAGAACACTGGAGTGGGTTGCCATTTCCTCCTCCAATGCATGCAAGTGAAAAGTGAAAGTGAAGGCGTTCAGTTGTGTCCGAATCTTAGCGACCCCATGGACTGCAGCCTACCAGGCTCCTCCGTCCATGGGATTTTCCAAGCAGGAGTACTGGAGTGGGGTGCCATTGCCTTCTCCATATGTAACATAGATGGCTGTATATTGTCCCCCTGCTTATTTAACTTATATGCAGACTACATCATGCAAAATGCTAGGCTGGATGAAGCACAAGCTGGAATCAAGATTGCTGGGAGAAATATCAATAACCTTAGATATGTAGATGACACCACCCTTATGGCAGAAAGAGAAGAAGAACTAAAGAGTCTCTTGATGAAAGTCAAAGAGGAGAGTGAAAAAGTTGGTTTAAAACTCAACATTAAGAAAACTAAGATCATGGCATCTGGTCCCATCACTTCATGGCAAATAGATGGGGAAAAAATGGAAACAGTGAGAGACTTTATTTTGGGGGCTCCAAAATCACTGCAGATGGTGACTACAGCCATGAAATTAAAAGACACTTGCTCCTTGGAAGAAAAGCTATGACCAACCTAGACAGCTTATTAAAAAGTAGAAGACATTACTTTGCCAGCAAAGGTCCGTCTAGTCAAAGCTATGGTTTTTCCAGTAGTCATGTATGGTGTGAGAGTTGGACCATAAAGAAAGATGAGCACCAAAGAATTGATGCTTTTGAACTGTGGTGTTGGAGAAGACTCTTGAGAGTCCCTTGGACTGCAAGGAAATCCAACCAGTAAATCCTAAAGGAAATCAGTCCTGAATATTCGTTGGAAGGACTGATGCTGAAACTGAAACCCCAATACTCTGGCCACCTGATGCGAAGAACTGACTCATTTGAAAATACCCTGATGCTGGGAAAGATTGAAGATAGGAGAAGAAGGGGATGACAGAGGATGAGATGGCTGGATGGCATCATTGACTCGATGGACATGTGTTTGAGCAAGCTCTGGGAGTTGGTGATGGAGACAGGGAAGCCTGGCATGCTGCAGTCCACAGGATAGCAAAGAGTTGGACATGACTGAGCAACTGAACTGAACATAGATGACCAGTGCAAGTTTGATGCATAAAGCAGGGCACTCAAAGCTGGTGCTCTGGGACAACCCAGAGGGATGGGGTGGGGAGGGAGGTGGGAGGGGGGTTCAGGATGGGGGGACACATGTACACCCATGGCTGATTCATGTCTATGTATGGCAAAACCCACTACATTATTGTAAAGTAATTAGCCTCCAATTAAAATAAATAAATATCTTTTTAAAAACACTCCACTACTGTTCACTGAAGCTCTATTCCTTACTTCTAGGGAGGTGAAGTTTCTGGGATATCCACACTGATCTAAGAAATAATATATGAGGCAGGGACTCCTGTGACATGTGGCAGAGAGGTAGATTTCCTGAAGGAAGTGAGGGAGAGAGTCACCTTTTTGCTAGCTGTATTTGTCAGACTTCTCTGTACTGCTGAGACATGACCAGGCAACAGCTGTACCTGAGGTTTTGGGGGGAGGAAGTGAGAGAAACCTTTTCCTTGCTTCTAGAGAATATGGGATGACTGGGACCTGGGCCTAACTGTGAGGAAACTGATTTGGAACAGGTGTTTTGGGACCTTAAAATAAGGCACAGTATTGAGGGGAAGATTGTTTTAACTTAATGGGGTTGCTGTTTACTGAGTCCCTGTATATTATTGATAATGTTTTATATGCTAATAAGATGTATTATGGAATGAGAGACCTTATAGTCTTATTGAAGCAGGAAGAACTAATCCAACCATGGAGAGTGAAACACTCATTGCAGATATTCAGACTTTAAAAATATGTCTACTTCCTTAAAGAAAAAATGCTTGAGTACAGGAGAATTCGAGACAACCCTGTTCATTAAGTAAAGGCAGTGGCAGTGGTAAACTGAAGCAAAGCATGACTGAAATTTCTTGGGGCAGGTGCATGTTCGTGTCTGTCTTTAAAGCACCTCTGCCTCCCAAGATACTTCTTTACCTGCTGCTGCTGCTAAGTCGCTTCAGTTGTGTCCGACTCTGTGCAACCCCATAGATGACAGCCTACCAGGCTCCCCTGTCCCTGGGATTCTCCAGGCAAGAACACTGGAGTGGGTTGCCATTTCCTTCTCCAATGCATGAAAGTGAAAAGTGAAAGTGAAGTCGCTCGGTCGTGTCTGACGCTTAGCGACCCCATGGACTGCAGCCTACCAGGCTCCTCTGTCCGTGGGATTTTCCAGACAAGAGTACTGGAGTGGGGTGCCATTGCCTTCTCTGACTTCTTTACCTGAGCCCTTCTGATTCCTGTTCAAACTCTGCAGGCACCTTAAACCAGGGAAGGGCAGGGAAGGGCAGGAAAGGTAGTAGTAGAACAAGGAGAGTGAGTGATAGTTGCTCAGTCACACCTGACTCTTTGCAACCCCATGGACTGTAGCCTGCCAGGCTCCTCTTCCATGGAATTCTCCAGGCAAGAGTACTGGAGTGGGTTGCCATTTCCTTCTCCAAGATGATCATGGGAGAGAAAGGAGAACAAGGTGTCAAATGACACTATGACTGGTGTTACCTAGTATCCATAACTGTTTTATGAACTTCCAAGTACTCTCCCATGTAACAGTTTTGCTGGCCCTTCCCAAGTCATCTACTTTGTCCACTCATATTCTGGGGGATGGAACATGCCCATTATTTAATTCTGAGTGTGTATCAAGTTGTCACTGTAGGCTGCCAATCTAGATTTCTGGCACAGGGTCACAGTTGGGGTACACAATGGATGGTCATACAATCTGTATCTGTTTGCTTTTCCTTCTGAAAATAGATCACTAAAACCTCAAAACTTATTATTAGACACCCATATATAGACAACATGGACTCCTGAAGGTTATTGGAATGGAAAAGTGGGGGGAGGTTACAATTCTATGCCTCATTTGCAGAAATATCTTTCTGATGGGATTTGTAAGTTAAGCCACCCTGGAGGAATACAGTTGTGTTTTTTTTTTTTTTAACAGGTTCCATTCTGGCTTGCTAGGTAAACAGAACACTTCTCAGAGAAATGTATGTATTTATATGTAGGCTGGAGATGAAATTGTTTTTGAAATTCACTACTTAGTGGGCAAAATACAGCTCTAATTCATTCTAGATACAGAATTTACAAAGACGCTGTCTGGGGAATTGATGGAAGGTCATCTTAAAAAACAGAAAACAGAGAAGACTGTGAGATGTGAAAGCGTCCACTTACAGTGGACACTGCCCATCCCCACATGGGCAGTGGTGGGGATGAGAAGATGCCTACTTTGCACAGGACGGTGAGCACATGGGTCTCTTCAGACTCGGCCACTGGGATATGCCTTGTCGTTGTCTCTGACTTTCATGGTCTCGTGTCTTCCTCTGCTTCTTAGCCTGCAGCTTTCCTGAAGCACTAAGATGTTGTTGTTGGAAATAAGCAGCAGTGAGTTGGACAACAGAAGCAATGGGCAAGAACTGTCTCACTAGTTTTGAATTCAGAAAGAAGATAACCTTTACTAATGTGACTACTTTATGGCTTTCCAGTGATCTATACAAAACATTTGATCATCTTAGCTTTTTAAGTTTGGTTCTGTCACTAGTAAAATGAAGGTCATTAAGTTGCAGTCCAAATATTTCCTGAGCATCTACCACATATGGGGTCTTCTGCTGGGTTTTTCAAACTATGGAGTCATTGATAATGTTCTAAATTTGTTGAGGCAGCAACTACTAGAAAGGGGTGGCTTTCCAGGCACTACTTTATCTCACATAAATCCTGAAGATTTTTTCTAAATGTAAAGTGTGATACAGTCATTTCTGAGGTCTAGGTTTTCTGGCTGAGGTGGAATGGATGGTTTCCATTGCTTTGTTTGTTGTGCAACTTTTGGCTCTCCTCCAACCAGTTGGAGTCATGGAAGGCTGTTCATTATATATACTTAACAGACAGGAAATTAACACAATGGAAAAATATGTATTGCTACCCAATCTTTGAGAGTTCTTTGTTTCAAATCAAGTACAGAGAGGAAGTATTGTTATTTTATAACATTTTTTAATTACTCCAGCAATGCTTGTTTACTATAGAAAAATTAGAAAACTACAGATAAGCAGAAAGAAGAAATTGAAAGTCATCCTTGATATCCAAAGATAACTGTTATTAACAGTTTGATATATATCTTTTCAGATTTATTCATTGTTTAGATTGGATCATGCTGTTCATGTTTTACAATATGATGTTTCTTTGGTTTAATAATATATGATTAATATCTTCTGTGGACAAATATATTTTTACAACATTTAAAAGTGGTTGCACAGTTAATTATGGTACTTTGTTCATTGAATTACGGTACTTGTTTATTGAATTGAACCATCCATAGGTAAAATACTATACATTTGTAGTATTTTCAATTTTTAGATATACTAAGTTGCATTGCAGTAAATGTTATTGAAATAATTTTTTATACATATTGATTTCTTCCTTGTAAAAACCGCTTAAAGTTTAATTGCTTTGTCAAAGGGTCTGTGTTTTTTATGTATTTTGTTATATAGTGTCAAACTGTCCTCCAGGAAAGTTAAACCAACTTACACTTATAATAGTATTGTATAAGAGTGATTTCCTGCCACAGGTGTACACGTGTTCCCCTTCCTGAACCCCCCTCCCACCGCCCTCCCTGTACCATCCCTATGGGTCATCCCAGTGCACCAGCCCCAAGCATCCTGTATCCTGCATCGAACCTGGACTGGCGATTCGTTTCTTATATGATATTATACATGTTTCAATGCCATTCTCCTGATGTATGGCAAAACCAATACAATATTGTAAAGTAATAATAATAATAATAATAATAAAGAAATGATAAATGGTTAAAAAAATAAAAGTATTATCAAAAATAAAAAAAAAGTACTGATTTCCCTACATTCTTGACAATTTTAGGCATTATTACTTAAAAAACCCTTATCAATTCTGATAGGTAAATACTAGTATCTCATAGGTTAAAATTCTTTGGTTACTGGAGAATTTAAGCAGTAATTGTATGTTTATTGTCCATTTTTACTTTTTGTTTTTATAAGCTACCTGTTCGTGCCCTTTTTCCATTATTGTATTTATGTGTTTGCCTTTCTCCTTTTGAAGTAGTCATCATTTGAGGGGATCTCAATAACAATTTTCTATGTAATATTTATGTAATAGTTGAGTTAGTAAAAAAAAAGGAAGAGAGGAATTATGTGAGTCAACCATCCTGGACTCATAGTTAATGAACACTAAGGATGTTTATATTAATACTTGAATTTTAATAACTGCCATTCATTTATTAAGCAAAGTCTACAAGCAATTCTCCATAGCTTACCATCCCAGAAAATATCTGTACCTGCCTCCCCATTCCTTTTTCAGTAGGCATGCCATAGCATGATGGACGAGAACCACAGATATTTGGTCTTCTCCCATATAGGCTTTTTGCCTCAAGCTGAATGGAGGGAGGCTATTAGTACTTCTTCCTTATCCCATTAGATGCCTTTACTTTTTTTTTTTTTTTTAAGTATTTATTTTTAATTGAAGGGAAGAACACTTGTTTTACAATATTGTGTTGGTTTCTGCCAAAAATCAACATGAATCAGCCATAGGTTTATATGTGTCCCTTCCCTCTTGAACCTCTCTCCCACCTCCCACCCCTCTAGGTTGTTACAGAGCCCCTGGTTGAGTTCCCTGAGTCGTACGGCAAATCCCCGTTAGCTCTCTCTCTTGCACAGTGTATGTGTTCCCATGCTACTCCGTTGTTTGCTGCACTCCAAATAACCAGCACCTGCGTCTCTCAGTGGGCGGGCTGCCCTCTTGCTCTAATCTCCTTTCCCTGCAGGGACCTGTGGACACGTGCCTAGGGGCATTCCTTAGCCAACAGCTGGGCTCTGCAGCCCCTTTGTCACCAGAGATGGGCAAGTCTGTGGTGTGACCTGTCCCATCTTAGGAGCTCTGCTGTGGAACTGCCAGAACTATCCTACAGGGTACTTGGTTTGATTTATATCCTAACTTGACCTCTTTCCTTCCCAGTTTCCACATTCCCTCCCCCACTTTCTGAGAATATTTTACCAATACATCAGTTTTACACAAATGCTGGTTGTTGGATCTGCCTCTGGGAAACACCCCCTAAGGCATATATAGCAACATTTAGAATTAAACTATTATATCAAGGAAGGTCCCATCATGTTGTAAGCTCTAATGGCTAAAGATAGCTATAGTAACTAACATTGTTGAGATTTTACTATGAATCTAACACTATACTAAATGCTTTTTCATATAATAATTCATCCAATCCACATCATACTATACCTTTGTTTTTATCTCCAGATGAGAAAACTCAAGTTTAATTTCTTTATGTCCACATAGATTCTCAGTGGCTAAAATGGGATTCAAAGCCATCTAGTAGGCTCTGGAGCCCAAGCTCTGAACCCATGGTGCTACTCTGCTTTGTAAGAGGCTTAGTGAGCTCTGTAGCAGAGTCAGAAGCTCTTCTCAGGACCCCGGGGCATTCCTGGGCACAATCTTAGATCCATGCACACTGGCCAGCCAAGACAGTATGAGACAGTATCCTTCTGGGTCATTCTCCCATTTGCACACATTGCCTTTAAATGACTACCCTTGTTTTCAGCTCAGCACAGTTTTGTAGGAGAAAGAAAATATGACAAAACTTTCTGTTGGGCAGAAGGTCAGGATAAAGACATATATGGATAGTATAAAATCTGGATCATCAAGAATTTTTTTTTTTCATTTAACTGCCTAAGTCTTTCCATGAAGTAGAACAAATAATAATTATTTATATGCACATAAGCATAGCATGTGAATAATTTTAACTTACTTCTAACTTCAGTGACATGATGCTTTCATTTTGACTTTAGCCTACAGACCCAGACCAAAAAGAAATACTGAGATTTTAGAGATTTCTGTATATTCCAATTATTTTTTTATTAGCTAACTTGGCCTATTTATTGAGAAACCTTTACTTGTATGTTGCCAGACATGGAAAATAATAACAGGGTGCCCAGTTAAATTTGAATTTCAGATAAGCAATGGATAATCTTTTTAATATAAGAATGTCCCATGTAATTTTCCTCCATGCAATATTAGTGACATACTTATACCAAAAAACTATTTATTGTTTATCTGAAATTCAAATTTCACTGGGAATCCTATATTTTATCTGGCAAGCCAACTTACTTGGACACCCACCCCGATAGCAATATTCCTTACATTTCAGCCTCTCATAGATTGTCACTGCTGTTCTCATGTGCTAAAAAGTGTCCTTGCTCAGGACAGGTGGCTTGGTCACCAGAGAGAATCTCTTACTGGGTCCCATGCTTTGAAGTTGCCATCTACAAACTAGTTTCCATCCGGCTGTCTGAATGATTGTTCCAAAACATAAATCCCACCACTCTCCTCCTCAAAACCCTTTGGTGGATTTCTGTCATGTGTAGAATATAATCTGAAGGGCTATGCACATGCTCTGGATTGGGTCCTTCTTCCCTCACTGGCAAGGGGGCAGTTTCAGGTTAAGCCTGAGCTTTACCTGATCCCCCAGCAGAGCGATAGGAGAGGCTTTATGTCCTCAAAGGAGCTGGGCTTCCATCCTCTTACCACAGTCAGTCATTGGTTTACTCCAGGGATATGTGAGATGGGTTTTAGGCTCTCAGTACCCAGGTGAAGCAGCATCAGTAACCAATAGCTAGTTTTCTGATGATTCCTAGGAGATATGAGCCACTAGGAGCAAGCAGGACAGAAGCTGAGGAATGGGTCCGTGGAACCAGTAAGGGAATCTGAGGAAATTTGGGGGTTTCAGCAGCATCCACTCAGGATCAATAGGACTCAGGGTCTTAGCAGCACATTGCCTGGACAGTTGGCTGCCTTCATTGCAAAAATGTCCCCAGCAGTTGGTGGCAGCTGTTTGAATAGTTAGGGTTCTTGGGCTGGTCAGGGAGTAAGAACCTGATGGTCCGGTCACACCCAGGGTCAGGGAAAAATCAGTGAATATCTGACTGGTTTGGTTGTGAGAAAGAATGACCTGCTCTCTGGCTGGGATTCTTTGAGGGGATAAAAGCAGAAGTGAATTCTGTCCTCTTGGAGCATAGCATTCTCAAAAAGGCGTTTGACAGTACAGGGCAAAGAGACAGAGCATTAAGCAGGGCTTCTGATGAGCAAATCTTTAAGCAAGAAACAGCAGAAAGTAGTGCCCTCAGAGGTCTGAAAATGATGGTTGATAAATTTCAAAGAATATTCATTATTTTATAATGGAATAACCACATGTAAGAGACCAACAGATATAACTCTATGCTCTAGGGAGATTTTGCTTCAGCCCTAAGGTGTGTCTAATCTTAAAAACTGTAGGGGTGTGTATTCATCCCTCCTCAGAATGTGAAAGCCAGTTTAATAAATCATGACTTTAGTCACAATTGATAAGATGTGGACAGCATCCTGGGCTATGCACTGAGTCCCCCTCATTTATTAGCCCATTTATTTGAAGTGGATCGAAATTAATGATCCTCTCAGAATGCTAGTTAAGTGGCTTGGGGCAGAATTCTGTACAGTGTTCAAATGAGAAATTCTTTCCAGGCTGAACTTGAGTTTGAGATATTTTATCTGAAAACTCTTCTCCTCCCCATCTCTTCTCATTTAGGGCCTGGAGTACACCCAGCAATGCACCCATCATCTAAATAGTATGCTGTGCACCCCCAAGTGTACTGAGGTAACTCATACCAAACTGCCTTGATTCTAAATAACGCAAGCATTTTCAAGGTATAAGGTCCTTTGGAATGGACTTTTTCAGAATTGAATAGACTGGTTTCTTTGACTTTTCTTCTTGAAAAAATCCTCTCAATCAAAACAGAACTAAAAGTGTAGGCTGCTCTCTTTAGGAATCAATTTCCTAACTTGTTCTCTTAATCAGAATCTTTGATTCTTTATTTTTATCAATTATTACTATTTCAAAAGGCCAGATGTCTGAAAAAATTTCTCTTGGTTTATGACCATCAGACAACTTCATATGCTTGTTACAAAATATTTTTTTCTACCGTTGTCTCTGTGCATATGGCTCGTTTAGAATGGTACCAAATAGTAGAGGCGTATGTTTAAAAACGAGAGATATGTTTTCTAATGAATAAAATTCACTAGTAAACAAATCAAGAGGCCCTCAACCTTACTGGTATCAGAAGAAAATAAACTGAAAACACAATGAAATACTTTAAAAGTCTGACTGTGCCAGGGGTGGTCAAGGCAGCAAAGAGACAGGACTCGGCAATCTTCCCTTCCACTCCAGACACACCAGAGTGCAGGTTCCATAAGGTCAGGGGGCTTGCTTGTTCAAATGCAAATGTGGATTGGAACAAGCTATTTTGCAATAACTGCTAAAATTGAAGATAAATAAAGTCTATAAGCCAGCTACTCTACTGAGAATATATTATAGAGAAATTCATTCTCACATGTACTAGGAAAACTATTCATTACAAAATTATTTGTTTCAACGAAAGCAGGTAAAAATTTAAATGTACTTTATTAGAGGAAAGGAGAAATTAACTCTAGTATATTCATAAAATGTCATACTATGATGCAGTAAAAAAGAAGAAATATATCTATTTGATCAATAGAGGTAGATCTCAAAAACAGTATTAGTTTAAAACAGAAAAAAAAATTGCAAATGCTATGCACAGTATAATGTGCTTTATATAGAAATATTATATATCGCTAAAACATGAGGTATGTATGTATACATAAGGTATACATATGTATGTATGTATACATGAGGTATGTATGCATACATGAACCCAGGCCATAGGTATACAATGGCCTGGGTTCATGCCATATTTATGATAGGGGTTACATCCAGAAAAGGGGAATGAGAATGTAATATAGAGAACAGGGGAGACATCAGTTTTATCTTTAGAGTTTTCTTTAAAAATCATGAAGCAAATATGATAAAAATGTTACATTTATTTCTCTGAGTGGCAGGTACATCGATGTTTGTTATCCTTTGCATTATTCTATATTTAAAACATTTCATAGTGAAATAATCAATATGAATATAGCAATCACCCTGAAAGAAAAATGGGCAAAGAATATAAAAACATGGAATTTCTAACCTTGCATAACGAAATACAAATTAAAAGATAAGTATTTCACATGAGACTGGCAAAGATTAAAATGAATGATAATATTTGGGACTGTAGAATATAAAAGGAAGTGTGAACTCTAGTTGCTGCTGCTAAGTCGCTTCAGTCGTGGATGACTCTGTGCGACCGCACAGATGGCAGCCCACCAGGCTCCCCCAAGAACACTGGAGTGGGTTGCCATTTCGTTTTCCAATGCATGAAAGGGAAAAGGGAAAGTGAAGTCACTCAGTCGTGTCCGACTCTTAGCGAACCCATGGACTGCAGCCTACCAGACTCCTCCGTTCATGGGATTTTCCAGGCAAGAGTACTGAAGTGGGTCGCCAGTGCCTTCTTGTGAACTCTTAAACATGGCTAAAATTAAAGGAAGTTAGATGCAGTATTTCTGCAAGGTAATTTGACTGTGTATTAATGGTGAATAGGTATGTAGATAATTAAAGACACTCAATCTTGTTGCTCCAATAGTTCTTTTAGAAGTTTATCTTATAAGAAATGTGTTCAAAAATGTATACAATTATATATCCTTGAAAATGCAGAGACTATGTATTGAATGACCCACAAAAAAGTATTGACTGTGCCTGTGGGAAAGAGGAGGCAATACAAGTCTGAGGTGGCATCAGGAATTTTCATTGTGATATTTTTATAGAATCTGATTTTTAAAGTCAAGTTCATGCTTTTATTTAAAATAGCTTTATTGAAATGTAGTTCCTATGCATTAGAGTTCACCCTTTTAAAGTATATTATTCAGTGGGTTTAGTATATTAGAGTTGTAGAACCATACAGTTCAGTTCAGTTCAGTCGCTCAGTCGTGTCGAAATCTTTGTGACCCCATGGACTGCAGCACACTAGGGTTCCCTAGTGTGATGGATTCACCATCTAGGTGATGGATTGGTGATGGATTCACCAACTCCTGGAGTTTACTCAAACTCATGTCCATCAAGTCAGTGATGCCATCCAACTATCTCATCCTCTGTCATCCCCTTCTTCTCCTGCCTTCAATCTTTCCCAGCATCAGGGTATTTTCAGATGAGTCAGTTCTTCACATCTGGTGGCCAAAGTATTGGAATTTCAGCTTTAGCATCAGTCCTTCCAATGAATATTCAAGACTGATTTCCTTTATTTTGAGTGGTTGGATCTTCTTGCAATCCAAGGGATTCTCAAGAATCTTCTCCAACACCACAGCTCAAAAGCATCAATTCTTCAGTGCTCAGCTTTCTTTACGGTCCAACTCACACCCACACATGACTACTGGAAAAACAATAGCTTTGACTAGAGGGACCTTTGTTGACAAAGTAATGTCTCTGCTTTTTAATATGCTGTCTAGGTTGGTCATAACTTTCCTTCCAAGGAGTAAGCATCTTTTAATTTCATGGCTGCAGTAATAACCTGCAGTGATTTTTGGAGTACCCCCAAAAAAGTTTCTCGCTGTTTCCATTGTTTCCTCATCTATTTTCCATGAAGTGATGGGACCAGATGCCATGATCTTCATTTTCTGAATGTTGAGCTTTAAGCCAGATTTTTCACTCTCTTCGTTCACTTTCATCAAGAGGCTTTTTAGTTCCTCTTCACTTTCTGCCATAAGGGTGGTGTCATCTGCATATCTGAGGTTATTGATATTTCTCCCGGCAATCTTGATTCCAGCTTGTGCTTCTTCCAGCCTAGCGTTTCTCATGATGTACTCTGCATGTAAGTTAAATAAGCAGGATGACAATATACAGCCTTGACACTCCTTTCCCGATTTGGAACCAGTCTGTTGTTCCATATCCAGTTCTAACTGTTGCTTCTTGACCTGCATACAGATTTCTCAGGAAGCAGGTCAGGTGACCTGGTATTTCCCTGTCTTTAAGAATTTTCCACAGTTTGTTTTCATCCACACAGTCAAAAGCTTTGTCATAATCAGTAAAGCAAAAGTAGATGTTTTTCTGGAACTATCTTGCTTTTTCGATGATGCAACAGATATTGGCAATTTGATCTCTGGTTCCTCTGCCTTTTCTAATCTAGCTTGAACATCTGAAAGTTCATGATTCATGTACTGTTGAAACCTGGCTTGGAGAATTTTGAGCATTACTTTGCTAGTGTGTGAGATGAGTGCAATTGTGCAGTATTTTGACCATTCTTTGGCATTGCCTTTCTTTGGGACTGGAATGAAAACTGACCCTTTTCAGTCCTGTGGCCACTGCTGAGTTTTCCAAACTTGCTGGCATATTGAGTGGAGCACTTTCACACCATCACCTTTCAGGATTTGAAATAGCTCAACTGGAATTCCATCACCTCCATTAGCTTTGTTCATAGCAATGCTTCCTAAGGCCCAATTGACTTTAAATTCCAGGATGTCTGGCTCTAGGTGAGTGATCTCACCATTGTGGTTATCTGGGTCATGAAGATCTTTTTTGTATAGTTCTTCTTTGTATTCTTGCCACCTCTTCTTAATATCTTCTGCTTCTGTTAGGTCCATACCATTTCTGTCCTTTATCGAGCCCATCTTTGCATGAAATGTTCCCTTGGTATCTCTAATTTTCTTGAAGAGATTTCTAGTCTTTCCCATTCTATTGTTTTTTTTTGACTTGGGGAGTTCATCTTTCAGTGTCATATATTTTTGCCTTTTCATATTTTCATGGGGTTCTCAAGGCAAGAATACTGAAGTGGTTTGCCATTCCCTTCTCCAGTAGACCACGTTTTGTCAGAACTCTCCACCATGACCTGTCCGTCTTGGGTGGCCCTACACAGCATGGCTCATAGTTTCATTGAGCTAGGCAAGCCTGTGGTCCAGGGGATCAGTTTGATTAGTTTTCTGTAATTGTGGTTTTCAGTCTGTCTGCCCTCTGATGGATAAGGATAAGAGGCTAATGGAAACTTCCTGATGGGAGAGACTGAGGGGGAAACTGGGTCTTGTTCTGATGGGCGGGGCCATGTTCAGTAAATCTTTAATCCCATTTTCTGTTGATGGGTGGGGCTGTATTCCCTCCCTGTTGCTTGGCCTGAGGTCATACTATGGTGGAGGTAATGAAGATAATGTAACCTCCTTCAAAAGGTCCCCTGCAGACACTGCTGTACTCAGTGCTTTGGACCCTGCAGGAGGCCACCCTGTTATCTAATCTTAAAATATTTTCATCATTCCTAAAAGAAACCCTGTGCCCATTTCCCCTTTCCCTTGGCATCTATCAACAACTAATATACTTCCTGTCTCTACAGATTTGCCTATTTTTGGTATTTCCTATAAATAGAATCATATAATATCTGGTCTGGCTTCTTTCACTTAGTATGTTTCCAAAGTGTAGTATGTAGCAGTACTTCATTCCTTTTTGAGCCATCGTAATATTCCATTGTATTGATGTAGCACATTTTATTTATTCATTGAAGGCAAAAGCAGAAGAGGCAGCAAAGGGTGAGATGGTTAGAAAGCATAATTGACTCAATGAGCATGAGCTTGAGCAAACTCTGGGAGACAGTGAAGGACAGGGGAGCCTGGAATGCTGCAGTCCATGGGGTCTCAAAGAATTGGACATGACTTAGCTACTGAACAACATTTATTCATTCATTGGGTTGATGGACGTTTGGGTTGTTTCCCTCTTTTTGGCTGGAATGAATACCTCTGTGAACATCTATATACAAGTCCCTGGCCAAATGTTTTCATTATCTTGGGTACGTAACTAAGGAGTGAAGTTGCTGGGTAATATGCTAACTATGCAGGCTTCCCAGGTGGCTCAGTGGTAAAGAATCTGCCCACCAATGCCAGAGACACAGGAGACGTGGATTTGATCCCTGGGTTGGGAAGATTCCCCTGATGGAAGATGTGGCAACCTCCTCCAGTATTCTTGCCTGGAGAATTCCATGGACAGAGGAGCCTGCAGGCTATAGTCATTGGGGTTGCAAAGAGTTGGATGTGACTGAGCACACATACATGATAACTATATGTTTAGTTATTGAGGAACATCCGAATTGTTTTCCAAAATGACTTGTACCATTTGCATTCTCACCAGAAATATATGATAATTCTAACTTCTCTAAATCTTTCACCACATTTGTTATCATCTGGCTTTTTAGCCATATTGGTGTGAAGTGGTACTTCACTGTGGTTTTGATTGCATTTCCCTGATAGCTAATCGTGTTGAACATCTTTTCATGTACTTATTGATCTTTTGTATATCTTCTTTGGTAAAAATATCTGTTTAGATTATTTTCCCATTTTAAAATTGGATTATTTGTCTTTCTGTTGTTGAGTTGAAAGACTTCTTTGTATATCCTGATTACAAGTCTCTTACTAGATATATGATTTGAAACTATTTCTCACCATTCTGTGGGCTGTATTTTCATTTTCTGGTGATATTCTCTGAAGAATAAAAGTTTTAATTTTGATGAAGTCCAACTTATTTTTTTCCCCTTTATTTCCTTGTGCTTTTGATGTCTTATCTAAAAGGCTTTCACAACCCAGGGGACTTCCCTGGTGGCTCAGATGGTAAAGAATCTGCCTGCAATGCAGGAGACCTGAGTTCGATCTCTGGGTTGGGAAGATCCCCTGGAGAAGGGAATGGCAACCCACTCCAGTATTCTCGCTTGGGAAATCCATGGACAGAGGAGGCTGGTAGGCTATAGTCCCATGAGGTCACAAAAGAGCTGGACACAACTGAGTGACTAACACTTTCCATAACCCAAGATTGCAAAGATTTACTGATAAGTTTTCTTCAAAAATTTTTAGTTTTACACTTCGGTTTATCATCCTGTTTTGAATTGATTTCTGTATGGTGTGAGGAAGGAGTCTAATCCCATTCTTTTGTGTGTGTATATCCTGTTCCAGCTGTTGAAAAACTTTCCCCCATTGAAGTATCTTGGCAACCTTGTCAAAATCAATTAACCGTAAATGTATGGGTTTATTTCTGGACTCTTAATTCTATTCCATTGATAAATATATGTTTATCTTTGTGTCAGTACCACACTCTCTTGATTATTGTAAGCTATTAATAATTTTAAAACTGGGATATGTGAGTTCTCCAACTTTAGTTGTTTTTTTCCCCCAAGAATTGTTGGGCTATTTGGTATCACATGTGTTTCCATGTGAATTTTAGGATAAACTTGTCAGTGTCAGCAAAAATTCTAGGTGAGATTTTGATAGGGATTATAGTGAATCTGAAAATCACCTTGGGGACTATTACCATCTTAACGGGGCTTTCCAGGTGGCTCAGTGATAAAGAATCTGCCTGCCAAACAGGAGACATGGGATTGATTCCTGGGTCAAGAAAACCCCCTGGAAAGGGAAATAGCAACCAGCTCCAGTATCCTTGCCTGGGAAATCCCAGGGACAGAGGAACCTGGTAGGTTATGATCCATGGGGTTGCAACAGAGTCAGACATGACTGAACCAGTAAACAACACAACCACCATCTTAACAGTATTAAGTTTTCCAATCTATGTTCATGGGATGTCTTTCTATTTGTTTATTAGGTCTTAATTTACTAGTGGTTTATAATTTTCAATTTACACTTCTTTTGTTAAATGTATTGCTAAATATTCTATTCTTTTTTGATGGTATTATAAATGAAATTGTTTTTTTAACCTTTATTTTGCATTGTTCATTGCTGTGTAGAGAGAGACAATTGTTTTTTGAATGTTGGTTTTGTATCCTGCAGCCTTGCTGGAGGATACTTGTTTATTAGCTGTTATAGTTGTGTGTGTGTGTTGCTTTGTTTTTTCTTCTTGAAAAAAGATAGTTTTACTTCTTCCTTTCTAATCTGGAGGTTTTTTTTTTTTTTTTTTGACTCATTATCCTGTATGAAATTTCTAGTATAATGTCGAATAGAAGTGATGAGAGCAAACTTAGACATCCTTGTCTTATTTCTGATCTTGGCAGAAAAACATTCAGTCTTTTATTAGTTATAATTTTAGCTGTGGCTATTTGTGGATGTCCATTATCAGGTTGAGGACATTACCTTATATTCTTATTTTTTGAGGATTTTTATCATAAGAGGGTGTTGAATTTTATCAAATGTCTCTTCTGCCTCTTTGTCCTTTTGTCTATTAATATGGTGTATTACACTAAATGATTTTGGATGTTAAGACAACTGTGATGGTTAGTTTTATGTGTCACCTTGAATAAGACATGTCCAGACAGGTGGTAAAACATTCTGGGTATGGCTATGAGGGTGCTTAGGGAGGAGATTGGCATCTGAAGAGGTACACCTGTAAAGAAGACCATCCTCATCAGTGCGAGTGGGCATTGCCCAGTCCATTAAGGGACGAAATAGAACAAAAAGGTTGAGAAAAGGGAGATGTGCTTCCTTTGCCTGAGTCTGGAAATCCATCCTCTGCTATTGGACAGAGATGCTGCTGGTTCTTGGGCATTTGGTCTCAGCCTGGGAATCACTTCACTGCCCTGTAGCTCCTGTTGCAATTCTTGGGCCACTGGGCTCAGACGTACACCATTGACTCCCCTGGTTCTTGGACTCAAGTTGACTTGTATTACCAGATTTCCTAGTTTTCCTGCTTGTAGACAGCAGGCTGTAGGACTGACAGGCCTTCATAATTGTATGAATCAGTCACTATAATCAATCATGTAATATATATCTGTAAATATCCAATTGCTCTGTTTCTGTGGAAAATTCTGGAAATTAACCAGAGACTTAGAACAGTACACCAATTTAAGAAGGATGACTGAATCTCATGAAGAACAGCAAGCTCTGTAGAGTTTACCTTGCAGTGTTCCCACCCTTCTCTCCATATCTGTTACGGTAACCTTGATACAGCAGCCTCACAGCCACAGATGCTGAAAATCCAGCAGCCTAGCAGCCACTGGAGGGGTGATAAGGGTTTGGAACTCTCCAAAAAGCCCTATCACCAGAGATTGTCATGATTTCACCTATTTGGCTGCTCTTTGGAAAATCCCCCTTCACAGCATTTGTCCTTATTAGACCTGACTCAAAGCTTGATCAATATCCCCAGGGTGTTTATTTCCATTCCAGAGGTTCTTCTCTACATGCAATACTTTCACAGTGAAGAAAGTACTTACTTTTAAAAATGTTTGTACAGGAAAATAAAGCGTTATTTATAGGAGTGATCAAGTAGGAACAACCTAAATGTTTAAACATTGTTTTAAAAAGAATGCTATATCCATAGCCTTTAGAATGAGTGCATGTATATAGTGTGTGCATACTATGTTAAATAATAATAGATGGTAACTTTACATATGTCTATAAAAGTGACAGGTAAGCATATCCTGAAATATTGACGTTGGCTGTTTGTAGAAGAAAAAAAAAAATAGGATTGGACTATGGATGATTTCGGAGAAGGCAATGGCACCCCACTCCAGTACCCTTGCTTGGAAAATCCCTTGGACGGAGGAGCCTGGTAGGCTTCAGTCCATGGGGTCGATAACAGTCAGACACGACTGAGCGACTTCACTTTCACTTTTCACTTTCCTGCATTGGAGAAGGAAATGGCAACCCACTCCAGTGTTCTTGCCTGGAGAATCCCAGGGACAGGGGAGCCTGGTGGGCTGCTGTCTATGGGGTCGCACAGAGTCAGAAACGACTGAAGTGACTTAGCATGGATGATTTATTTTTTTTTAAAATTTGTATGTTTTAAAATGTCTATCTCTGTGTTAAATTTTCTGCATTAAACATGTATTATGCAATTAAAGTATGATTGATATATCTAAGATAAATTTATTTCCTAATTAAAATAATATATTTTCATACAATAGTTCTTTTAAAATAAATTGGTACAAGCTTGCTAGCTAACTGTATTCCATAAGTGGACACAGAATACTTTTTGATAGATAATTTTCTAACTATCTTGTTACTTTGGAAACCTGGGTCAAAAAGAAGGAAACATTAAAAAAAAAAAATACTGCTTCCTGGCTGTTAGGTAGAGCATGTCACTTTCTCAGTTGTATTTAGCTGGGTTCCGGAGACACTAACTTATTCCCAGAACTACTTTTGCTTTTAGAATCTGCACAGTCCCTGGGAATGTATAATTTCTCCATTGCTTAGCAACCATTTCATTATTTTCAGGAACTTGTTAAATGAATGAATGCATTTTGATGACAAGACAGCTTTATTCATGCTATACTCTGGGCCACCATGCCATAATAGATAACAAAACAAAATATTGCAAAGATCATGTCCCTAGTCACTCTGTCACAAAAACCCTCAGAAGAGCTGGGTTGGAAAAGAAACTCTTATGCAAACCAATTTTAAAAGCTAATAGAAAAAGCATATTGATTCTGGACTAATTATATTGTGGACACACATTCACATTTTCTCTTTATCACTTGTTGGGTGACCCTCCATGCATTTTTAAAATACAAACAAATGCTATGTCGACATCAGCCTTTGACAGTTTCAAAACCCTTACAGTACCTCTGGTTTCCCTTTTACTCGTACATATTAGAAACTCAGGCCTGTGTTGGAAGGTAACTGATAGATGATCAACGTTCTCATTTTAGGGGCTTCCCTGGTGGCTCAGTGGTAAAGAATCCACCTGCCAGTGCAGGGGGCACAGTTCTGTTCCTTGGTCCAGGAAGATCCCACAAGCTGTGGAGCAACTAAGCCCCTGTTGAGCCTGTGCTATAGAGCCTGGGAGCCCCAGCTCCCGAGCCCACATGCTGCAGCTACTTGAGCCCTGTGCCCCGGAGCCTGTGCTCTGCAACAAGAGGAGCCACCACAGTTGGAAACCTACACAGCACAACTAGAGAGTAGCCTGCACATCAGCGAAGACCCAGCAACAGCCAAAAATTAAAAAAAAAAAAGAAAAAAAGATCCTCATTTTAAACAAATGCAAACATTTGGCCAGGATATATTACAGACAGAAACAACACATCCTATAGAACCAGTTCCTTTGTAAGAAGCAAATGCTGTTGTGTGTTAATACCCTTTGAATAGAAATAATTCTAATTTGGCTTAATATATTCACATTTTGGGTTTGACTCTCAGAAAACAGCAAAAATTTTTGGTGCTAAATTGCAGTAACAAATTTACTCTGAGGCCCTGACAAATCTTATTTCTGCCTAAGAATGTTGAAGGAAACATACACACACACACACACAAACACACACACACATGCACACAATGAATAGCATTGACAACAAATATGAAGGGCCTAAAATGTACTAAGTGACATGCACAAGGGTTCAAATATACTCACATCCTTGCCAACATTTTTTCTTTTTTGATGTGTATGAAAGTTGCTCAGTTATGTCTGATTCTTTGTGACCCCACCGACTGTAGCTTGCCAGGCTCCTCTGTCTGGGCTTTTCCCAATTAAGAATACTAGAGTAGGTTGCCATTTCCTTCATCAGGGGATCTTCCCAACCCAGGGATGGAACCCGGGTCTTCTGCCTCAGAGGCAGATTCTTTACTGTCTGAGCCATCAGAGAAGCCTGTTCTTTTGACAGTAAGCCATCAAAAGTGTGTGAAGTGAATATCATACTGCTTTTGATAAGGTGCTTAGAACACCTGATGCAGAGTAACTACTCTCTCCATATTTGTCCTGCATCAGAATGTTTTGGTTCAGAAGCAGCAGCACTGTACTATCCCCTACACTTCCCATCTCTGGCTTTAACCTGAGTCATAGGGGCATAGCATATTAACTTTTTTTTCCCCTTGGAATTTATCACTTTTTGCTTTTCATCATAGGATATAGTTATATGTATATATATCCCTTCTTCCCTACGGGGTAATATTTTAAGATATATAACCTTGATTCCCTGCAGTGGCAAGTACTCAATAAATTTGTAATATGAAAAAAGTTATGGGATTATATCACCTAAAATATGTATGAATAATGAAATTTTGAGACCTAAATAAATTCTTTGGCTTACAATCAAGGAGCAGGAGCGACACTTCAGAGTCTCTGTACTCAGTCCCTTCTCTTTAGCTCAGGGAAGCTTTAAACCTTGTTCAAGGTAGAACCAAGACTGGGAAACAGCATTTCTACTTTCAGTTCATGCTCTTCCAACTCACTACACTCCTTCCTGCCAGAAACTTTAAGCTCAGGGTTGAAAATAATGTTGAGGTTTTTAAAAAAATTTATTTGGGTGTGCTGGGTCTTCGTTGAGGCACCCAGGATCTTCTGTATTCGTTGTGGCATGCAGGACCTTCGTTGGGGCACGTGAGATCTTTAGTTGCAACTTGGGAACTCTTAGTTATGGCATGAGGGATCTAGTTCCCTGACCAAGGATAGAACCTGGCCCCCCTGCATTGGGAGCACAGAGTCTTAGCCACTGGACCACCAGAGAAGTCCCTTGAGTTTTATAAGTAACACTTTTGCCATAAAAATCTAAATAACACAGAGGTATATAGAGTACAAATTAACCTGATTCCTCACTTGTGAAATTGTTATGTATGGTTATAGTTCTACTTTTGGTTCTTAAGAAAATAGTAAAATATGCTTTAATTATTCAACTGAATTCCGCTCAGCAATTAAATTCCACTCCTTGTGTTTGCAAGCATTGCCCTTTGGGAAGTGAAGCAAGGTGGGGCAGAGGGTGTACAGACAAGTGTGCCACAGCACTTGTCTCCAATGAGCTTATAGACTGGGGAGATAATGCAAAGACAAGATCATAAATATTGTCAGGATGTATAATTTGAGATGATAAGTAATTCAGGGAAGGATAAGTCTATTAATGAATGGTTCCTGAAGGAAGTGGAATTTTAGGTCGATCTTGAAAGATGGGTAAGATCTGGATAAGCAAAGGGAAGAAAGAAAAACTTAGAGTAAGTCAAATTTGCACACTACATTCTTTCCTAAAGAACTGTGGAAGTGAAAGTGAAGTCGTTCAGTCGCATCTGACTCTTTGTGACCCCATGGACTGTAGCCTACCAGGCTCCTCCCTCCATGGGCTTCTCCAGGCAAAGAACTGTAGTGTGGGTTAAATAAGACAAACTACTTAACTTCTCCATGTCTTACTTAGTTTTGTCCTTGGTAAAATAAAGTAATAAAAATAGAACAGACTTCATAGGTTTACTGTGAAGATTAAATGAAATTCTCTGTTTAAGTGGCTCAGAGCAAGTACCTCAAAGACAGTAAGAGTTCAGTCAGTGTTTACTCCTTGTCCTTCTGTTATTCAGAGTGAAATAAGAATAAACATAGAGCTTTGCAGAAGTTTCATTCCTTCCTGTTCCTCACCACGGAGAACAGTGCTACTAAATTCAGTTCAATTAGGCAAGTGAATGAGGAGGTGATAACATAAACGGAATGCAAATCAGCCATTCTCAGAATGTGAGAGGTGGTTTCTTACTACCACTCAACTTTTCGCTGTTGTTGAACTTGGAACTCAAAAAAGAAAAAAAATCCTGAATATGTCTTGAATTCTCCTAAGTTAAAAGTCATGTCCTTTAGAATTGGAATTTAGGGTTCTCCAAATGAATATATGCAAGGAGATCCAACCAGTCCATCCTAAAGGAAATCAGTCCTGAATATTCATTACAAGGACTGATGCTAAAGCTGAAACTCCAATACTTTGGCCACCTGATGCAAAGAAATGACTCACTGGTAAAGACTCTGATGCTGGGAAAGATTGAAGGCAGGAGGAGAAGGGGATGACAGAGGATGAGATGGTAGGATGGCATCACTGACTTGATGGACATGAGCTTGAGTAAGCTTCGGGAGTTGGTGATGGACAGGGAAGCCTGGCATGCAGCAGTCCATGGGGTCACAAAGAGTTGGACATGACTGAGTGACTGAACTGAACTAAACTGAAATGAATATCTTGATATGCTATCTATTTAGACCGTTGAAAGCCATAGAAGCTTGGCTCCAACCCATTGCATACTCTATCCTGAAGTTCCTGTGCTGGTCATTTGTTGGGACTTGACTCAGTCCCTCCTCTTCTCCCATCTCCATCCCAGCTCTGTCCAGTCTTTACTAATGTCATGGATGCCTGCGTTAGTAGTTCTGATAAGCCTTTATTTAGATGTGTCAGTGAGAATGATAAACCTTGCTGTTGCCATTTTCCTTTTGTAGAAGCATCCTTAAGTCAAGGATGATGCAGAAAGGTCATGATTACTCCTGCAAGAGCAGACCAGAAAAATCAATCTCTTCCTCCTTAGAGAAATAATACCTGAGCTCAGTCACCTACAATATGAGCAAGGAAACATTTCTTTAATAAGAAAAACATTAATGATTAAAAAAAAACAGGAGTAGGGGAGCTTCAGATCAGGAAAGAGAGTGGCACCAACTCCAGAGGTGGCAGATTCTATCAGTTAAAATTTGTCTTAAAGTGGGCTGCTTATCAGGATATTATAGCCTGAAATAGTAAAAGTTATACCTTTCTTGCCTTTTCCTTTTAAACTTGCTTTAAAACCATTTGTATTGTAGAATGTTGTACATATACATATAGGTTTAACACATTATTATAGAGCAAGCCAAAGTTCTCAAGCCAATCCCCCTGGAATACTGCCAGCACCCCAAAAGCCTCCTCTAGTCTCTACCCATTATGACCACGTTCCTCCTCCTGCATACTTTTCTGACTTTTGCGGCAATCATTTCCTTGTGCTACTTCATAATTTTATCCCCTAAGTGTGAATCTGTAAACAGTGAACTAGTCTGTCTGTGTTTGGAGTTTAAATGAATTGAGTCATACGACACTCAGTCTTTGTGTCTAGCCTCTCAAGCACAACATTCATCCATGTTGTGTATAACTGGTCTCATTACCTTTTATTGCTGTATGGCATTCCACTGTGTGAATATACCCCAGTTATGTTTCCTTTCTCCTGTTGATAGACTTCTGGGAAATTTACAGTTTAGGGATATCACAAATAATGCTGTCATGAACATTCTTGTGCATTTCTCCTGATGCTCATGTGCACACATTTTTCTTAGGCGTATATCCTGATGTAGAATTGCTGGATCATAGAATATGAAAATCTTCAACTTAATAAATAATGGTTTTCCAAAGTGCTTGTCCTAATTTACACTCTCATCAGCAGTATATGACAATTTTCTCTTAACTATTAAGAGAGGAAAGTTATATTAAAATATATTTAGCTACACAAAATCTATACATTTGACTGTTACAAAAACAGAGTGAGTTTTGTAGATTAATTTCCCACAATGGTATTAGTACTGTGCTCAATCAGTGCTCCTGCTCTGGGCTCTGACAAACCTGAATTCACATGTTGGTTCTGAAACCTATTTTATGTTACATTAGGCAAAGCATTCAACATTTCTATTTGTTTTCTTATCTGTAAAACAGGGATGAAAATAGTATATAATTCATAAGATTGTTGTGTTGAGATACCATATTTAAATTAGGGTGCTTAGTATATTGTCTGGCCCAGAGAAAACCTGAATATACTCATGGCTATTATATTTTTATTATTACTATTATTTGTACTCAGAATTTCCTTTCTAATCATAGCAGCAAGGAGATGATAAAGCAGAAAGTTAGCCTTGAGACCGTCTATGTTTGTATATTTTTCCAAATAATAGGAAATGGTCTCACAAAATGAAGAACCAAGTTGTTTATAAGCCAAGACTCAGTTTTGCCTGAGTGGCATAGCCAGTTGAGCAGACGTTTTCCAGGAGAGGACCTCCCAGGTCACTTTGACAGTTCTACGTTTCTTGGCACCTCAGACAAAGTAGTTGGAACCCTGAGTTCTCCACCACCTGGCTGGGGCACTCAAGGGCTCAGTTGCCTCATTGCAGGCATAGCCCCTGGCATGCTCCTAACTTCCAAGACCACAGGTGTGGTCCCAGCATGGTAGCCATATCCAGTTGGGCTTCTGTTCACCATTGCACTGGGATGCAGCTGCCAAAAGCTGCTCCCAGAGGATGGTAGTGGCTGGCAGCCAGCAACACGGAGAAATAGGACTCAGAATCCAGAATACAGGGTATAAATTATTGTAAATATCCTATAGCAAGTGAGCAGGAAGCCTGCCAATGCAATTCGGCACCAAGGTTGACTGATCCCACAGCACCTTCTCTTCAACACCTGTTCCTTTTGTCCATTTCTCTAAGAAGATGCCTGGCAGGCATCAGGAAGATTTCTGAGGGCTCTGGTAGCTCTCTGCATGAAAGGTCAATCACAGTTTCATGGGTAGGGCCCTGGGCTGGAACTCTTGAAGGTGGGAAGAGATATGACCATATTCCATCCTTTTAAGGCCAAGCTTTCCCACTCCTGACAATTTTGTTTTAGAGAAAAGATGTATTGGAAAGGAGTCTGCTGGATAAGGAACTTAAGTCTGGGCTAGCCAAAAATTGAAATCAGAGTACACACACACACACACACACACACACACACACACGCATGCGCACATGTGAGTTCAGTGAATTTAATTGACTCAGTGGGGTCTTATATTAGAGAATCTATTTACTAAATCTTAGAATCACTCTAGCCTGTTCATTCTTTGCATGCTGCATATCATATTCCTCCACTCGAGTCAGTTCTCTCTGAAATGTTCCCATCTGGTGTTTTCTTTCTTCTTACTTTGAATTTTGCTACCTTTATTCCTTTGTTATTGCAAAGATTTCCCACTCCAAACAGTCCTTCACAGACCTGTCAATTTAATATCTTTTAAGTGATTTTTTTATCATTTCATGATGAAATGCTCAAAAAGGCTCTTATGCAATAATTCAAAAATACTTCACCCTGGAATTTAAGGTCCTTTACAGTCCATCAGTTCTTTAAATTCTCATTTCCCACCATTTCTCAGTGAGTTCTTCTACACAGTCAAAGTAGGGGACTCATCTTTCCCTGTAACGAGCTACACCTCCTGCTCTTCCATGGCTCACCCTCTAACACTGTTCATTCTTTGCCTCTTCTTCTGTCAAGCTCAGTATTGACCGCATGTGGTATGTGTATTTCTGGTATCCCACAATATGAGTAAGTGGTAGGCCAAACTTTTAAATACTTTAATATGTAAACTTCTAATAAATATGTTTTATAGGATAATCACCTCATCACCTCACACTCATGACTGTGGATATCATTGTCCAGGATGGCCTGGAGCAGGTGATGCCACAGTATCTCACTTACGCAGGCTGAGTAATTATAGGTTTCCTGCATCATTAGAATATAAATGGAGTAGTCAAACAGGTTCAGGGAGGGAGGCCCATGGTTCAATTCAGTTCCCTAAGAAGAGATCGACTGGGACTTAGAGAAAGAATTTCCTCACTCTGAAGAGCCAGCCAACAGAAATGGCAGCCTCCCCTCTGTCTCTTTTTTTTTGGATGCTGAGGCTGCAGATAAGACTGAAACTTTTACAGTTACTTTGGTACCATAAAGACAGGCAGCCAGAGGACAAAGCTAGCCCCCACGGTGAGGATAAAGCTGAGAGAAGTTCAGAGAGATCTGCTTTAAATATTAAACCAATTCCAAGCAGACTTCGAGCTATATGAGCCAATGCATTGCCTACCAGTCAAGCCATTTTAAGTTGGTGTCTCTGCAACTTCAGTCCAAATGTGTCATGACTGATTCAGTATGAATGATATAGATTGCTAATATAGACCCATATGTCCTTATTTTTTTTTTTTGATCCCGTGGCCATAACAGAAAAAAGGGAAAACCTGAAACATGCTGGTGTTTCAGAATTAGAGGGAAAGGGTCCCAGAGTCTTTGGCAGCATCAGCTCCACAGAAAGCCAAGGGGCTGATATCTTGGGATCTTCTAATCTATTTGTGGTGAGTGTGACAGTATTTGGGATGCTCAGCATTGGGATGCTCTGTGTCTATGGTTCTTTCTTTTCAGAAATGTGTGGAAATTCCACTTCTGGAAGCTGTCATTCATTCAGCAAGTGAAATATAAACATTAGAGTTAGGATTTTACCCTTTGTTTTTCTCTTGTGTTGGGCCCATTAGAGAGCCCTTGTTAAAAGTGAGATTTTTCCAGTGTAATGGTGAACCCATGTTGGAGATCTAAGTACTAGTAGTGACTAGGGCATGAATGATTGCATTGGAAGTTTTATCTGCTGACCACTGAGGTCTGAGAAGCTTTATGGAAAGGTGACTGCACACTAAAACAATTTCTGCTTTGTTCTGAAGTTCTTGGGCTTATAGATAGAAAGGCCCTGAACATCTGGTGCAAATCAGTTTTCCTCACTCACAGCTCGGCAGTCTTTCCCAGTAAGTCTGCCTCCACAAAATAAGGAAAATGTGTATGTTTTTGGCAAGCCATAAACTTCATTTGTTTAGAAGGCTCTGGTCAAAAAGAAGATGAAGAATTGGGTAAATGAGAAAAGTTTATCATCTTTCTCAGCTACAGAGATAATTCACTCCAGAAAATAGGTATGGCTCCAAATAGCTGTGAATGAATGCAGCATTCCTGGGGAATAGAATATTTAAAGAAGCCCCATTTATCATATTATTTAAAATAGCCAAGATGAATGGATAGAGAAAATTTGATCTATGCATACAATTAAATAGTATTCATCCTTTAAAAAGAGGGAAATCCTGCCATAAGGGACAACATGGGTGAAACTGGAGGACATTATGCTCAGTGAAATAAGCCAGCCACAGGAAGGCACATACTCCCTGGTTCCATTTATACTTATAATGGTCAGACTCATAGAAACAGAGAATACGGTGATACCTTCCAGGGGCTAGGGTATGGTGGAAGTGGAGTGTGGTTGTTCATGGGTATAAACAGTCATGCTAACTGAGCAAGTTCCAGAGATCTGCTTTATAATGTGGTGCCTATGGTTAACAACATTGTATGTGCATTTAAAAACGTGTTAAAAAGGATAGATCTCACGTAAAGTGTTCATGCATGTGTGCTAAGTCGCTTCAGTTGTGTCCGACTCCATGTGACCCTATGAACTGTAGCCCGCCAGGCTCCTCTGTCTGTGGGATTCTCCAGTCAAGAATTCTGGAGTGGGTTGCCATGCCCTCCTCTAGGGGATCTTCCCCACCCAGGGATCAAACCCATGTCTCCTGCATCTCATGCATTGTAGACAGATTCTTTACCACTGAGCCACCAGGGAAGCCCAAAGTGTTCATACCACAATACAAAAACAAAAAGGCAGAAGGAAACTTATAGAAGTGATGGATATATTCATTATCTTGATTGTGGTCATGTTTTCATGAGTGAATGCATCTCTCCAGACTCATCCAATTGTATATATTAAATACATCCAAAAAATTTGTTTATCAATTTTTTTAAAGGAATCCCTCTTAGAATCTTTTTGCATATAAGCATACTTTAAAATAGATATGATTGCTTCTTATAAATTATAGAATTTTTACACTTAGCTTGTTTCATACCCAGTTGACACGTAGAAAAGTCTGATTATAACAGGTCAAGGCTCTTAAGGGAAATGCTGTGTTATTAATGGTGAATAAGTATAGCTGCTGTGACAGATAACTCTGAATTCCCAGGGACTTTACACAGGACAGTAATATTTCTCATATTGCAGTCTGGTGCAGATTAGAGAGGATTGATCATTTAGGGACCCAGCACCGCACTCCTCTGGGTTCTAAGAGTCCTTTCAGTCCTTCAGCCAATGGAGAGGGAGGGAGGAACACGTGGGAAGTGAGGGTTAGGTTGACAATGGCACACGTTATTCCCACTCACTTTCTCTTGGCCAGAGTTTAGTCAAGGACCAGATTAGCTCCATGCCAAGCTTTATACCAAGGGAGTAAGAAGCTCATTCTGGTTGAGGACCAGCTTTCTCATAGTTCTAACCAAAAGGCATTGACACAGTTATCCAAATTAGCAAACCTCTCCACTGCTCTGGCAAGAAGACCCTGTGCTGAAATAGTCAAGAGTCCATCGTGTCCTGCGTCTTTTCACCACTAGAGTGTTCTGGGGACCCCAGCATCCTGTTTGTTTGAGTCCTCCCACAAAGTGACAGGATCCCAGAAGCTTCCTCTATGAAGGAAATGAAGGCCTCAGCTATGATGTAGCCCTTGAGTCCTGGCCTGCCTCACATCTTTTCAACAACAGCAAACATTGTTCAGTGTCAGGCTTAGGCACCAGGGATATGAGAACATAGTTTGTTTTCAGAATATGAAACATTATAAGAAGGGATAGTGCTCTGGAGTTTTTCTAAGAACTTGAGAAAATAGGCTCTGCACAGTCTGCAGTGTGCTCAGCTTGAAGCCTTCCTAGATAAACTGTGACTGTTTTTCTTTCAAGTACTTCTTGCTCAAAGATGTGTTTCCTCCTGCTGCTTGAAAATAGACACCTAAGAAAGAAATGAGAATGGTTTTGCAATGAAAGGGTGAGGCAGGAAGCAGTTGTTGATGACGGATGTAAGCTGTGACAATATGAGACTGTGTTTTCACCATTTTCTTACTTTATGGAGCATAATTGACTGAGGGCCTCAGATGCTACTCTTTCAGAATCTCCTTGGTTTTGCACTGAGGCCACATTTTCCATGAGCAGCTCCCTGCTTCTGATAGTCACCTTTGTCTCAGGAACTCCCTGATGGGGTTTTTGAACTTTCCTTCGTGAATCTCAAACACGTCTGCCCAGCTTTCTCTCACTCTCTCCCCCAGGGTCTGACTTGCCTCACAATCTGATGCTCTTCTAGCCTATTCTGGCTTCTTTCCTATTGCCTTTTACATGGGCATTTTCCTCATACAGTCCCTGCACATTCCTTCTTGGCATCTTCTTCTTGGAAGACCCAGACTGATACAAAACCTTTTACATGGGCATTTTCCTCATACAGTCCCTGCACATTCCTTCTTGGCATCTTCTTCTTGGAAGACCCAGACTGATACAAAAGTTTATGCTCAATATTACTTTGCTTTCATTTACAAAGAAAACACATATACAAACATGCACACCACACCTTCCACAGAGGTCAATTCTAATACATTTTTCTTTAGAACTCCTGTGAATTAAGACAGGGACTGAACAACCAAGAACTTGCAGAGAGAGTTGTTGCAGAGATTGTGATGCCTGGGGCACGGTTAAGTGGTATTTGACTAGGGAACCAGGGGGCCTGGATTCTGTCTCTCTAGGTCCTTAAGAGAAGGATATATACAGGAAACGGCACCAAGTAGATGATAATGTACTACTTTCTGTGTATGTGTGTGTTCAAGTCACTCAGTCATGTCCAACTCTTTGTAGCCCAAAGGACCGTAGTGCACCAGGTTTCTCTGTCCATGGGATTTTCCAGGCAAGAGTACTGGAAAAGTGAAAAGTGAAAGTGATATTGTTCAGTCGTGTCCAACTCTTTGTGACCCCATGGACTGTAGCCTACCAGGCTTCTCCGTCCATGGGATTTTCTAGGCAAGAGTACTGCAGTGGGTTGGCATTTCCTTCTCCATGGGATCTTCCCGACCCAGAGATTGAACCCGGGTCTCCTGCATTGCAGACAGATGCTTTACCATCTGAGCCACCAGGGAGTAGGTGGCTATTTCCTACTCCAAGGGATCTTCCCAACCCAGGAATTGAACCCGCATTGTGTCTCCTGTGTCTCTTACGTTGGCAGGCAGGTTCTTTACAAGTGCCACCTGGGAAGCCCAACCTACTACTTTACTATTTACTATGTTTATTTCTGATCGGCTTGAACTCAGTGAAGAGCTTTCTAGTAGTCTGAGCTGGGCTTGAGCACCCCAGCTAGTCTAAAGACCTAACGCAGTCTTCGAAATTTAACTCTAGAATTTAATTCTAGAATCCACCTATGTTTTAGCCAGACATGTGGGACAAGAAAGAGACCAGTGCAGAAAATACCCAAGCCCACGTGTTTGAAGAAAAGAGAGAGAAGATGGCTGAGTATTCTCCCACATGGGAGTGGACACTGCCTTACGTCACCACCTAAGCCATAAGGAGAAATGGAAGAATAAAACGGCATCCCAGCAATTCACACTGACCCCACACACTAGTGAACAAAACCTAGTCAGAATCTTAGAAACGAATCCAATCAGATCACTCTTTCCTTTTCACGGGGGAAGAGAGGAGAGAATACGGAGGAGCAGATGATATTCTTCCCCCTCAGGGAGCAGACCTAGATCCTCACTTGAATGGACATCAGTCAGCTAAGAGCTCCATGTGTGTCTGTGTGTCTTATAGGAGCAATCTCTTCCCATGAGGAGTTGAAAATTTGATTGGGAGATGTAACACATGCATACAGAGCAATCAGATAACAGTTGAGGACTCAACTCTGTGGCTCTGATTGACAGGATGGATAGAACCACATGGGTCAGGTTGACCAGCCTGAGGCCTCCAAGACGAACTGGGCCTAAGCCAGACCATGGACGTTGCACCAGGGTCAAGAGAGATGAGAGGAGAGGCATTGGTTAAGTGCTCATGTCCTGGCATGCAACAGACCTGGGTTCAAACTCCAGCTCCATGTCTTGTGAGGGTTAGCGGGTTGATGAATCTTTCTGAACCTTAATTTCCTTACCTATAAAATAGAAATAATAATTGTATATGACAGGTTGTTACGGAGATTTAAGTGGTAGATGACTGCTTATGGTGATAGCTGGAGGGGAGGAACCATTCCAGCAGACAGAAGCAGCAGTAGCAGAGATGGATGCAGGGGACCAGGAGGAGACCAGCTAGCCAGAGAGAAGAATGCACTTGGTAGACTCTTAGAAAGTCAGGCTGGCTCATGTGATGGGCTGAGTAAGGCTGCAAGACTGGCTGATATTCCAACCTGATGCAGAAAGAAAGGAGGCTAAGAAGGTTTGTCAGTAAGCAGTGGCATTTGGGGGTGAGTATTTAAATATTTAAATCCCTGGGAACAGTAGGGTAAAAGGGTTCTGCTGGATTTTTTTTTGTCAGAAATGAGACTTATATCCTTCCTCCTCCAAGACTCCACACACAGGATCTGCAGCCTGGAAGAGAAGATTGTATTTTCTCCTACCAATCAGGGAAACTTCCATAAGACCAAGTGGATATTTTGCCTGTTGTAATACTAATTGCAAAATTGTGTTCCCTTCCCATAGCTACAGCTGTGTTTGCAAATAAGCATGTAAGGAAGCTAAATGCAGAATGACAGCATGGAGCCTTACTGAAAATATTATTTCTCAGAAATCTAAAATTTACATTTTTTTAATCAATCACAACAAAACCAGATAAAAGGTACTTGGTCTCTAATTTGTATTCCAACCTAATTACAAAATGACTAATCTATTTACTAAGCTCTTTAATCTTTACCCGTATTTCCATATTCCCCCTGCCTGTTGAGTTTAATACACATCCAAGCCTACACAGATGTAATTTTCTATGTTTTTTTCACATTAAGTTAAACACTCCTAGTTCTTATGGCCTTTCTCCTCCATTGGTTTAACCTTGCCTTTATCCCAGACTCGACATGCATGGTGATCTGTTTTTATTAAGATGTTTTGATCTGCCCTAGAAAACAAAAATTGCGTGTGATGTCGCCCATTGGGATTTTAATCACAGCAAAAATGACAGCAGGATTAAAGACTCACAGCTTGATTTAAACAGCCTTGTGAATAAGCACTCCCTCACCCCCAAGATTCATTCCAGCCAAGGAACACAGGCAATAATATTGGCCAGCCCACATTGTTTCATCAAGCGTTAGTCTCCCGTCCGTTTTCCTCCTTCTGATCCAGTGGAAAGAATAAGATCTTCAGGCCCCATGACTCCTTTGCTTTCCAGTGTGTTCTGGCTTGGTCCAATTCTAAGGCAGCTTGATGGCTGTTTTCGTGTCTAAACTGGAGGGTCACATTTCTTTCCTGCTTGCTGCTGCTGCTGCTGCTAAGTCGCTTCATTCGTGTCCGACTCTGTGCGTCCCCATAGACGGCAGCCCACCAGGCTCCCCCGTCCCTGGGATTCTCCAGGCAAGAACACTGGAGTGGGTTGCCATTTCCTTCTCCAATGCATGTAAGTGAAAAGTGAAAGTGAAGTCTCTCAGTCGTGTCCGACTCCTAGCGACCCCATGGACTGCAGCCCACCAGGCCCCTCTGTCCATGAGATTTACCAGGCAAGACTACTGGAGTGGGTTGCCATTGCCTTCTCCATCTTTCCTGCTTATCTCAGTCTAAAGCCACAATACCACTCCCTATGCTGTGACCAGGGATGCTCCCGAGCCAAGGAAATGGCAGAGGTAGCGCATGGATCCCTTGCCCATGGCTTAAAAGGGACATCAGAACTGGATGCAGAGAGTTCCTTTTTCTCCACACCCTCTCCAGGATTTATTATTTTTACACTTCTTAATGATGGCCATTCTGACTGGTGTGAGGTGATACTTCATTGTAGTTTTGATTTGCATTTTTCTAATAAGTAGCAACATGGAGCATCTTTTCATGTGTTTGTTGGCCATCTGTATGTCTTCTTTGGAGAAATGTCTGTTTAGGTCTTCTGCCCATATTTGATTGGGTTGTTTGTTTTTTTGATATTGAGTTGTATGAACTTTATTTTGGCAATCAATCCCTTGTTGGTTGCATCATTTGAAAATATTTTCTCCTAGTCCATATGTTGCCTTTGTTATTTTAGCTATGATTTCCTTTGCAGTGCAAAAAGCTTTTAAACTTAATTAGGTCCCATCGGTTTGTTTTTATTTCCATTACTCTAGGAGATGGATCCAAAAATACTACTGCAATATATGTCAAGAAGTGTTCTGCTTGTGTTTTTCTCTAAGAGTTTTATAGTATTCAATCTTACATTTAGGTCTTTAATCTATTTTGAGTTTTTTTTTTTAATTTGTGTGTGTGTGTGTGTGTGTGTGTGTGTATGTATGTGTATGTGTATGGTGTTAGACAATGTTCTAATCTTGTTCTTTTACATGTAGCTGTCTAGTTTTTCCAGCACCACTTGTTGAAGAGGCTGCCTCTTCTCCATTGTATGCTCTTGACTCCTTTGTGGTGCATTAATTGACCACAGGTTGTTGGGGGTTTGTTTCTGGGGTTTCTGTCCTGTCCACTGATCTCTGTTTTTGTGCTAGCACCTTACTGTTTTGATTACTAAAGCTCTGTCGTATAGTCTGAAGTCAGGGAACATGGTTCTTTCAGCTCCATTCTTCTTTCTCAAGATTATTTTGGCTACTCGGGGTCTTGAAGAGTGTTGTTTGCATCCACCCACAGCATGTATCAGAGTAGTGTAAGGATAACCATGTACCACTATTTTTCAGTAATTTGCTTCCCAAGTGCTTGATGAGGAAGCAAGGAGCTATACCTGATGGAGCTGTTGGTTACTATGAGGAGAGGAGCATGAAATTTGATCTAGTTGCTAACCATACCCAAAGCTTCTCTGAGAACCTGCATAGCTTCATGAAGGGCTTCCACAACCTTAGAAATCCCTAGCAGAGAAATCTGTGCCCAGGATCAGCTATGCACTAGGAAAGGGAAAGAAATGTAGAGAAAACAGAAGGGCATGGAAATAGGAATGAGGCACAGAGGGAGAAAAAGAAGGGGAAAAAAAGACTCAAGTCATTAGGAAGGCTAGGGAAGGGATGTGTTGTAACCTTAACTTGTCTGGCTTCATAAATTAAATAGACCTATGTCTTCGATCTTCCAGGGAGATTTTGATTTCAAATCATTGTTTTTATTGTCAGACTGTGAATCTTTAAATTCAGGAAAATGGCCATCTGATGGAAAGTACATGAAAATAAATGCCTCCAAGTTACATGGACCCTGAAGACATATTTAACAATCAACTTCTGGTCCTGGTGAGCATATTGAATGTAACCTATTATTGAGAGTGAGTGAGCTATGTATTTTACAACAGACAACATTAGCTCTGGTGATTTCTTCTCTGAATTAATTATGGTTGGCAGGGATTTCTTGGAACTAACTTGGGGTTTAGGATTATTTTTTTCCTTAGGGACTGTGTGAGCCTTATTTAGCTGGCATTTCTAATGCCTCTTAAGTTTTAGAAGTTAGACCCTGGTAAGATTAGACAATTACTGGCATTTAGCCATTGGTACTTTTGGTTTGCTTTTTAATCCAATAAATGCCATTTAAGGAATACCACTTTTAAAAAATTTTACAAAATAAAATTTTGTAAATTTTATTTACATCTTCACTGTAGAAAATTTTTGACATATAGAAAAGCACAAAGGAGAAAAACAATATTATCAGTAGTCTACTCAAGAATACTGACTACTCACATATTGAATTTTTAATCATAGCCATCTAGCCTTTACTCTAGATTTTTTGAGAGTGAGTACATACTTTTTCTATGCCTATAAAAGCTGGGCTCACATCCTACATACTACTATTCTGTGGGTTGTTCTTTCACTTATGATTGTTGTGAATTTATCTCCATATCATTAGCTTTGTTTCTACAGTATATTTTTAATAGCTGCATTTTATTTTATTTTAACTGTATGTTATATTGAAACAGTTCTCTGTTATTTGACATTAGGTAATTCCAAGATTTATGTTTAGAAATACTGATATAAATAAAAACAGACTATCTGTTTGAGGTCATACTATAATTATTTCCTTAGAGAAAATGCTTATAAATGGACTTTTTGAGTCAAAGTTTATTGGCATTCTAGGGGCTTTTTATATATATTATATAATTATCCTCCAGAAAGAGAATTAGACCTCAGTTTCAGACTCGCAAACAATGTGAGCAACCATCTGCTCACTGAACCTTTGCCGACTCTGGATGTTGACCATTGGGACATTTGCCTTTATTGGAGACATATTAATTTAACTACACTAGAGGATTATAAAATAATAATAGCTGTACCCTTCTTAATGCCAGATCCTAAGCTGAACACTTTACACACAAATGTCTCCCTTAAAAGTCCCATCCATCCTGGGAGATGAGATGATGTTATTAATATCACCATCCTCCTGATAGGGATATGAAGATAAGAATGGTTAAGTAACTTGCCTAAACTCTCCCAGCTAGTATGTGGCAAATTGAAACTAGGACTGTCTGATTTCAAAACTTGAGTTTTTACTGACAAAAACATTCTGTTTCAATAGCGTAAGTTTTTAGATGCTGCATAATCTGCCTTTTGGGTTGATTCCCCAGAAAGGAATTCAGACTTTGAGATCTGTGTGCAGGAAGATTATTGGAAAGTACTATCAGGAACATCCTTATGGGTGCAGAGTAGGGGCAGAGAAGCAGGGTGGACAGAGGGAGAAGTTAAATAGCAAAGCCATTATGACAAAGGCCTAATGAGTTCTGGAGCCAAGGTCGTGGTGGGAGTTGCTTCAGTGTCCTGAGTTGGGGCAAGAAGGCCAGACATTTATAGCCTTGTCATTGAATGTGGATCTCACCATATGGTGACTTAATATTGAATAAGGGAGCTCCATGTGTCCAAAGGCAAGTCCCAGAGAGACTCAGCTGTGAGTGGTCAGGCAGACACGACCCCTGGCAGCTGGGGGAATGGGTGCCTTGGTACTGAGTGGGGTTGTGAGCAGCACACCACACACCTACTCAGAACTCAAAAACAGCTGTTCAGGGGACTGGCCTGATGAATCACTCATAAGCCCAGAGTCTTGCCTGTCTTTAAGTCCTTCTAGGAAATGTAACTTTTCTAAGGAATTTTACCTACTTTTTAGGACGAGCTGGGGTAGTTCATTGTCTTAGGAATGTTTAACTTTAGATTATTGGCATTGGGGGTGGAGGAAAGAACTGAGGCTGTGGTCAGTAGGAGTCATTAGCTGGTGATGTCATGAAGGGCCTTGTAAGAGACAACTTCAGGTGCCTGCCCTGTGCCAGTACCCCTCTTTCACTTCAAGAATCACCTCACCTGCTTTTCAGCTCAAGTGATTTTATGGGGCTGATCCTCCCCCCCGCCTGAGGAATGTGCACAGGACCAAATACCTTAGGGCACTGTGGTTGGTTAAAGGGTAAACAGATGACTTCCACAGGCCAATGGGAGTCAGGCCTGGGACTTTGGGTGGAACATTTGAAAAAGAGATTCTTTTTCTACAACAGTTGCTCCAGCCTGCAGTTGCTAGTGGCCCTGTTGACCTTTACTTACAGAACTCTCTCTGAGACAGCCCTGGAGAAGAAAGACAGAGAGACAGAGACAGAAACAAACAAACGTGGAGACCAAGAGGGACTGATGTCAATGACATGGTTTTCACACTTAAATTCAGACAAGCCTGTGGTTATACTTTCCTTAGCATCATTCTCCAAACTTTTCAATTACCATAGCAAATAATTTCCTTTTTCTCCCTCTTAAGAAAGTTTTTGACAGAGGATGAGATGACTGGATGGCATCACTGACTCGATGTGTGTGAGTCTGAGTGAACTCTGGGAGTTGGTGTTGGACAAGGAGGCCTGGCATGCTGCGATTCATGGGGTCGCAAAGAGTGGGACATGACTGAGCAACTGAACTGAACTGAACTAAGAAAGTTTGACTTGGGTTATGGCCTTTGCTTTTGACAGAGTTCTGATGATAAAAGAGACAGCAGAGGGCTTCAAAGAACAGAAAACAGGGCTTCTTGGCTGCCAGCAGCAGTTTGGGGTGGAGGATGTCTATTATCCTTGAACATCATAGAAGAATGTACTAATGACCAGAGAGGGGAGATCACTTACCCAGGATTACACAGGTGCTAGAAAATCCAGTTGGAGGATATACCTCTCCAAATGACAGAAGGGACTAACTGTACATTGACCTTCCTCCAAATTTTTGTGAGATAAATAACATGGGTATTGATGGCTGGCTAGGTGAGATGGTCTGTGTTATGTGCTGAGAGACACAAAGATGAATCAGTCATGAACTCTGGCCTTGAGGGGCCACTATCAAAGTTTTTTATTCAACTCAATATATTTGAGGTACAATTGACAAGATTTGCATATCAGTGGGTATATCTTTCCTTTTCTCCTTTGCCTTCGCTTCTCTTCTTTTCACAACTGTTTGTAAGGCCTCCTCAGACAACCATTTTGTCTTTTTGCATTTCTTTTTCTTGGGGAGGGTCTTGATCCCTGCTTCCTTTACAATCTCATGAACCACCATCCATAGTTCTTCAGTCACTCTGTCTATCAGATCTAATCCCTTGAATCTATTTGTCAGTTCCACTGTATAGTCATAAGCGATTTGATTTAGATCATACCTGAATGGTCTAGCGGTTTTCCCTACTTTCTTCAATTTCAGTCTGAATTTGGCAATAAGAAGTTCATGTTCTGAGCCACAGTCAGCTCCTAGTCTTGTTTTTGCTGACTGTATAGAGCTTCTCCATCTTTGGCTGCAAAGAATATAATCAATCTGATTACGGTGTTGACCATCTGGTGATATCCATGTGTAGAGTCTTCTCTTGTGTTGTTGGAAGAGGGTGTTTGCTATGACCAGTGCGTTCTGTTTGGCAAAACTCTATTAGACTTAATTTTCCCATTACTCCAGATATTTCTTGACTTCCTACTTTTGCATTCCAGTCCCCTATAATGAAAAGGACATCTTTTTTGGGTGTTAGTTCTAGAAGATCTTGTAGGTCTTCATAGCACCATTCAACTTCAGCTTCTTTAGCATTACTGGTCAGGGCATAGACTTGGATTACTGTGATATTGAATGGTTTGCCTTGGAAATGAACAGATATCATTCTGTCATTTTTGAGATCGCATCCAAGTACTGCATTTTGGACTCTTTTGTTGATTATGATGCTACTCCATTTCTTCTAAGGGATTCTTGCCCACAATAGTAGATATAATGGTCATCTGAGTTAAATTCACCCATTCCAGTCCATTTTAGCTCTCTGCTTCCTAAAATGTTGATGTTCACTCTTGCCATCTCTTGTTTGACCACTTCCAACTTGCCTTGATTTATGGACCTAACATTCCAGGTTCCTATGCAACATTGCTCTTTACAGCATCGGACTTTACTTCCATCACCAGTCACATCCACAGCTGGGTATTGTTTTTCCTTTGACTTCATCTCTTCATTCTTTCTGGAGTTATTTCTCCACTCTTCTCCAGTAATATATTGCGGACCTATGGACCTGGGGAGTTCATCTTTTAGTATACTATCTTTTGGCCTTTTCGTACTGTTTATTGGATTATCAAGGCAAGAATACTGAAGTGGTTTGCCATTCCCTTCTCCAGTGGACCACGTTTTGTCAGAACTCTCCACCATGACCCGTCCGTCTTGGGTGGCCCTACAGAGCATGGCTCATAGTTCCATTGAGTTAGACAAGGCTGTGGTCCATGTGATCAGATTGGTTAGTTTTCTGTGACTGTGTTTTTCAGTCTGTCTGCCCTCTGATGCGGAGAAGGCAATGGCACCCCACTCCAGTGCTCTTGCCTAGAAAATCCCATGGATGGAGGAGCCTGGTAGGCTGCAGTCCATGGGGTTGCTGAGGGTCAGACACAACTGAGCAACTTCACTTTCACTTTTCACTTTCATGCATTGGAGAAGAAATGGCAACCCGCTCCAATGTTCTTGCCTGGAGAATCCCAGCGATGGGGGAGCCTGGTGGGCTGCCATCTATGGGGTCGTGCAGAGTCAGACACAACTGAAGTGACTTAGCAGCAGCAGCAGCCCTCTGAAGGAGAAGCATAAGAGGCTTATGGAAGCTTCCTGATGGGAGAGACTGACTGAGGGGGAAACTGGGTATTGTTCTGTTGTGTGGGGCCATGCTCAGTAATTCTTTAATCCAATTTTCTTTTGAAGGGCGGGGCTGTGTTCCCTCCCTGTTATTTGACCTAAGGTCAAACTATGGTGGAGTTAATGAAGATAATTGTGACCTGCTTCAAAAGGTCCCATGCAGGCACTGCTATACTCAGCGCCCCCAACCCTGCAGCAGGCCACCGCTGACCCACGCCTCCACCAGAGACTCCTGGACACTCACAGGCAAGTCTGTGCCAGTCCCTTGTGGGGTCACTGCTCCTTGCTCCTGGATCCTGGTCACACAAGGTTTTGTTGGTGCCTTCCAAGAGTGTGTTTCCCCAGTCCTGTATAAGTTCTGGCGGCTCTATGGTGGGTTAGTGGCAACCTCCTCCAAGAGGGCTTATGCCATACCCTACTGCACCCAGAGCCCCTGCCCCCACAGCAGTCCACTGCTGACCTGTGCCTCCTCAAAAGACACCCAAACATAGTTCTGTCTCAGTCTCTGTGGGGTCTCTGGGTCCTGGTGCACACAAGGTATGTTTGAGTCCTCTGAGCGTCTCTGGCAGGTATGGGGTTTGATTCTAAATGCAATTTCACCCCTCCTACCATCTTGCTGGGGCTTCTCTGCCCTTGGACATGGAGTATCTCCTCATAAATGTTCCAGTGCCACACAGCCACAGCTCCAGCACTGCTCATTTGAATACAGAGTTCCAAAGAATAGCAAGGAGAGATAAGAAAGCCTTCCTCAGTGATCAATGCAAAGAAATGGAGGAAAACAATAGAATGGGAAAGACTAGAGATCTCTTCAAGAAAATTAGAGATACCAAGTGAACATTTCATGCAAAGATGGGCACGATAAAGGATAGAAATGGAGTGGACCTAACAGAAGCAGAAGATATTAAGAAGAGGTAGCAAGAATACACAGAAGAACTATACAAAAGAGATCTTCATGACCCAGATAATCACGATGGTGTGATCACTCACCTAGAGACAGACATCCTGGAATGTGAAGTCAAGGGGGCCTTAGGAAGCATCACTCTGAACAGAGCTAGTGGAGGTGATGGAATTACAGTTGAGCTCTTTCAAATCCTGAAAGATGATGCTGTGAAAGTGCTGCACTCAATATGCCAGCAAATTTGGAAAACTTAGCAGTGGCCACAGGACTGGAAAGGGTCAATTTTCATTCCAATGCCAAAGAAAGGCAATGCCAAAGAATGCTCAAACTACCACATAATTGCACTCATCTCACATACTAGTAAAGTAATGCTCAAAAGTCTCCAAGCCAGGCTTCAAAAGTACATGAACCGTGAACTTCCAGATGTTCAAGCTGGATTTAGAAAAGGCAGAGGAACCAGATATCAAATTGCCAACATCCCTTGGATCATCAGAAAAGCAAGAGAGTTCCAGAAAAACATCTATTTCTACTTTATTGACTATGCCAAAGCCTTTGACTGTGTGGATCACAGGAAACTGTGGAAAATTCTTATAGAGATGGGAATACCAGACTACCTGATCTGCCTCCTGAGAAATCTGTATGCAGGTCAAAAAGAAACAGTTAGAAGTGGACATGGAACAACAGACTAGTTCCAAATCAGGAAAGGAGTACATCAAGGCTGTATATTGTCACCCTGCTTATTTAACTTACATGCAGAGTATATCAAGAGAAATGCTGGGCTGGAGGAAGCACAGGCTGGAATCAAGACTGCCGGGAGAAATAATAACCTCAGATATGCAGATAACACCACCCTTACAGCAAAAGCGAAAAAGAACTAAAGAACCTTGTGATGATAGTGAAAGGGGAGAGTGAAAAAGTTGCTTAAAACTCAAAATTCTGGAAACTAAGATCATGGCATCTGGTCCCATATCTTCATGGCAAATAGATGGTGAAGCAGTGGAAACAGTGGGAGACTTTATTTTGGGGGTTCAAAAATCACTGCAGATGGTGACTGCAGCTATGAAATTAAAAGACACTTGCTCCTTGGAAGAAAAGTTACCACCAAGCTAGACAGCTTATTAGAAAACAGAGACATTACTTTGCCAACAAAAGTCCATCTAGTCAAAGCTGTTTTTTTTTTTTCCCCAGTAGTCATGTATGGATTGTGAGTGTTGGACTATAAAGAAAGCTGAGAGCCGATGAATTGATGCTTTTGAGCTGTGGTGTTGGAGAAGACTCTTGAGAGTCCCTTGGACAGCAAGGAGATCCAACCAGTCAATCCTAAAGGAAATCAGTCCTGAATATTCACTGGAAGGACTGATGTTGAAGCTGAAACTCCAATACTTTGACCTCCTGATGAGAAGAACTGACTCATTTGAAAAGACCCTGATGCTGGGAAAGATTGAAGGTGGAGGAAAAGGGGACGACAGAGGATGAGATGGTTGGATGGCATCACTGACTTGATGGACATGAGTTTGAGTAAACTCCGGGAGTTGGTGATGGACAGGGAGGCCTGGCATGCTGTAGTCCATGGAGTCACAAAGAGTCGGACATGACTGAGCAACTGAACCTAGCTGAGTATCAGTGGAATGGAGGAGAGGAAAAAGATGATGGAATGAGTTAAGTCAGAATGACTAATTAAGAGGGAGGGTGGTAGTGGAGAATACCTGAATTCTAATTCACTGAGTCTTTCGCGTTGTAGGAAGAGCTGTGAGCCATGCTTTTCTCTTTTTTCTCCCTTTCTCCCTTCTTTTCCCCCTTCTTTCTTTCTTTCATTCCTTCCTCCTTCCTTCCCTTCTTTCCTTTCTTCCTTCTCTTTCGTGTGCCAGAGGTACATAGTGATGAAGTCTGAGAGGCGGGAACTGGGAGTGTAACATGTGACAATGTAATGACAGTGTCCTAAAACCACCACTGTGCTAGATTCCAGGAACTAAATAGCGTGTATTTGTACTCATTTAAAGTTATCTGTGTTTATTTGCTTTTTTCTTATCACTTGCCATTTTAAATGAAAGAAATACTTAATGTGTCAAAGATTATTTTCCTTAATACATGCCTCCCTATTTACCACTCTCTTTCATCTCCTCTCTTTCTCTTTCCCTCTTACTAAAAGCGAAACATTGATAAGAAAGTAAAAGAAAATATAGAAGTTGTGTCTAAATAAACTTAAATTGTGTTCATTTTTTCCCATTTTTAAAAATTGCCCAATTTCATCAGACAATGACCTCAATCTAGCCTAGAATAATAAAGGCAATTATCAGCTACTCTGCTGCATGAATAAGCCCTAGTTTAACTTTGTCAAGCATTCCATTAACTGTTTGCTGGATTCTTCTATTTCCTTTCTTTGTGTCAGAATCAAGACAAGCATCACAAGCCAAGTAGCCATACTGCAAACTGGAAGATAAGTGGAGAGCCCAACAAGGAAAACAAACTCAGGGACAATTAATTTTCCCCGAAAAAGAACAACGTACTCTGATCAGAAAAGCCCAGCGTCACTTAACATTGACCAACCACTATCCATGGAATGAATTACCATGGTAACCAGGGCTGTGGAGCACAAAAATTCTGGATCAGCCACATTTTGTGCTCATTGGTCATATCGTGTACCATCTGAATCTTACTGCATGTCTACTATGTGTGAAGCATGTGGTGAACCTCATCATTACTAAATGGAATTTGGACAAAGCCCAACCATCCTTTCCAATTCAAAATGTATCTTAGGAATAAGATTGGGCAGAAATATAATTCCACTCCCATGTTCAGAGACTATGCAGGTAACCACTTGAAATGGGACAATACACATTAGGCTTAGTCCTGATGCTCCAGGCAGGCCTGCTTCAGCTCACACTCAGGGCTGAATCCAGAATACTAGGGTGGATACAGCCTTGTGTCCGACTGCCTACACAGTCAGAGAAAACAGTGGAGCACTAAAAGCACCTTTCCAGGTCAGCGCTTATATTGTCTACTGTGTTGTGCTGAGCCGCTCAGTCATATCCAAATCTTTGTGACCACATGGACTGTAGCCCACCAGGCTCCTCTGTCCATGGGGATTCTCCAGGCCAGAATATTAGAGTGGGTTGCCATGCCTTCCTACATGGGATCTTCCCAACCCAGGGATCAAACCCAGGTCTCCCACATTGCAGGCAGATTCCTTACTGTCTGAGCCACCAGGAAAGCCCATCCACAGGTAGACCTAAGCCGGTCTGTCTATGGACTGTGGAATTGGAAAGGATCCTTAAATTGGACTAATGTGCATGAAGCTTAAAGAAGCTGGAAGAGATTAGGATGACTTGGCAACAGTAGCCTCACCTTTAGGGAGATCCACAAAGCTTACTGGTTGTCAGAATTCCCACAAGGAGCTCTTGCCCTGCAGGAGTCTTGCCAAATACAAAACTTCAGAGCTTACTGAAGACTCTCTATCCTCCAATCACTCTGCCAAAAGCTTTGTAAGAAGTATCTGACTTAAACCATCCAGTGACTCTGTGATACAGTTTTTAGTTAATCCCATTTTATAGAGGAGAAAACTGAGGCTCCAAGAGGTTAGTTAACTTGACTAGAATCACCAGCTACAAGGAGGGAGAACCAGAGCAATCTGACCCCAGAGCCTGTGCTCTTATCTCTCTACTTTGCTGCCTCAACCTCCAGCTTCTTCACCTGGCACGGAGAACTAGAGACTGTGTGTATGGAGGGCGGGGCCTGCACAGAAATGTCTTTCTTGGCCTGTCCTTTCATATTGCTCCCTCTGATTTGCCAGAATGTAAATGAGAGACTAACTTGGCTGAACCATGCCCTTATATCATTGTAGAAATCTGGTAAAAGGCATTGGTTCCCTGCTGTTCTCTAATGTAAAGAAGGATTGATTTATTGCTAAATTCTTCTACAAATTAACTTGGAGGCAGTGTGCTGCAGTGGTAAAGAGGACAGCCTTAGAAATCAGCCTCCCTTGGATAAGTATCAGCTGTATGCCTTACAGCTAACCTGCCTGACCCTCAGATCCTTTATCTGTAGAATAGAGGTGATCATGATCCCCACTTCACACGATTGCTGTGAAAGGTAAAATAAAGTACTTAGAAGTGTTCTGAGCATAGAGGTAGCCCTCAGAATTAGATATGATAATTATTTCTGTTTGATGTTTTTAGAAAGTAAGTGACATTCCCACAATCACTCTCCTAGAAGTCTTGCAGCAAGGTGTGCTTTGGAATTAAGAATTTGGGGGATTTTAGAGAGGTAACATGGAGAAGGCAATGGCAACCCACTCCAGTACTCTTGCCTGACAAATCCCATGGATGGAGGAGCCTGGTAGGCTACAGTCCATGGGGTCGCTAGGAGTCGGACATGACTGAGTGACTTCACTTTCACTTTTCACTTTCATGCACTGGAGAAGGAAATGGCAACCCACTCCAGTGTTCTTGCCTGGAGAATCCCAGGGACGGGGGAGCCTGGTGGGTTGCCATCTATGGGGTCGCACAGAGTCGGACACGACTGAAGCCACTTAGCAGCAGCAGCAGCAGAAGCAGAGAGGTAGCAGGGCATCTGTACTGTATCTGCTTTATGATGTATTAAATATCCTCCTCGGTGGGCCCTTGGACAGCACACCATGATCAAATGCAGGAATATTTCTTCACAATATATGACTTCTTACTCTCAGTTGGATAAGTAGAGATGATAAGTCTTATGTCTTCTGTGGCCAACTGAGCTTGCCTGGGACTACAAATGTCATAAATAAATGGGCTTGTTTTTCAGAACTCTTTGCCTTTTAGGACTGCAGGCAACAAACTGTGGAACTTAAAAAAAATCTATTTATTTATTTGGCTGCAGTGAGTCTTTGTTGTGGCACGCAAGTCTTTGATTTTTGTTGCAGCATGTGGATCTTTTAGCTGCAGCATATAGAATTTAGTTCCCTGACCAGGGATTGAACCAGGCGCCCTGCATTGAGAGCACAAGTTTTAGCCACTGAACCACCAGGAAAGTCTGGAGACCATAGATTTTAACTATAGGACAGGAGTTTCATGAGGCATTCAATCTCACTCCCAGCTTCAGTCATCCCCTCACTGAAATGGATCCCCCATCAGCACTTCCAGGACTCACTTGCATGTCCAAGTGCAGAAAGAATAGCTCCTAGTCACTTCCACTTGGGATGCCAGCCTGACCTGTTTTCTTTTCCGCCAGAGCCACTCTTCCTCCTGTGTGTGTGCATGCTTAGTCATGTCCAATTCCCTGCAATCCCACGGACTGCACCACACCAGGCTTCCCTGTCCATTACCAACTCCCGGAGTTTGCTCAAATTCATGTCCATTGAGTCGGTGATGCTATCCAACCATCTCATCCTCTGTTGCCCCCTTCTCCTCCTGCATCTATCCCAGCATCAGGGTCTTTTCTAATAAGTCAGTTCTTTATATTGGGTGGCCAAAGTTTTGGAGCTTCAGATTCAACATCAGTCCTTCCAATGAATATTCAGGACTGATTTCCTTTAGGATGGACTGGTTGGATCTCCTTGTGGTCCAAGGGACTCTCATGGGTCTTCTCCAACACCACAGTTCAAAAGCATCAATTCTTCGGCGCTCAGCTTTCTTAACAGTCCAACTCTCACATCCATACATGACCACTGGAAAAACCATAGCCTTGACTAGACGGACCTTTGTTGGCAAAGTAATGTCTCTGCTTTTTAATGTGCTGTCTAGGTTGGTCATAACTACCCTTCCAAGGAGTAAGCGTCTTTTATTTTCATGGCTGCAATTACCATCTGCAGTGATTTTGGAGCCCAAGAAAATAAAGTCTCTCACTGTTTCCATTATTTCCCCATCTATTTGCCATGAAGTGATAGGACCAGATGCCATGATGTTCGTTTTTTGAATGTTGAGTTTTAAACCAGCTTTTTTACTCTCCTCTTTTACTTCATCAAGAGGCTCTTTAGTTCCTCTTCACTTTCTGCCATAAGGGTGGTGTCATCTGCATATCTGAGGTTATTGATATTTTCCCGGCAATCTTGATTCCACCTTGTGCTTCATCCAGCCTGGCATTTCACATGATGTACTCTGCATATAAACAAACAGGATAACAATATACAGTCTTGACATACTCCTTTCCCAATTTGGAATTTGTCTGTTGTTCCCTGTGTGGTTCTAACTGTTGCTTCTTGACTTGCATACACGTTTCTCAAGAAGCAGGTTAGGTGGTCTGGTATTCCCATCTCTTTAAGAATTTTCCAGGACTTTTTGGTCCACATAGTTAAAGGCTTTGGTGTAGTCAATGAAGGAGATGTTTTTCTGGAACTCTTTTGCTTTTTCTAATGATTCAATGGAGGTTGGCAATTTGATCTCTGGTTCCTCTGCCTTTTCTAAATCCAGCTTGAACATCTGGAAGTTCTTGGTTCACATACCGTTGAAGCCTGGCTTGGAGACTTTTGAGCATTACTTTGCTAGCATGTGAGATGTGTGCAATTGTGTAGTAGTTTGAACATTCTTTGGCATTGCCTTTCTTTGGAATTGGAATGAAAACAGACCTTTTCCAGTCCTGTGGCCACTGCTGAGTTTTCCAAATTTGCTGGCATACTGAGTGTAGTACTTTCACAGCATCATCCCTAAGATTTGAAAGCCCATCAGGTACCTCTGGCCATGGGAATCTCAAGGCAAAAATACTGGAGTGGGTTGCCATGCCGTTCTCCAGGGGATCTTCCCAACCCAGGGATCAAACCCAGGTCTCCTGCATTGCAGGTGGATTCTTTACCATCTGAGCCACCCAGAAAACCCTTCTCTCATATGTCTTCTCATTATTAGCAGTATCTCAGCTTCCAGTTACTGTGGAGTCCTGCCTCTCCAGCCAGTTGACTGTACTGCTCTGCTGCTGGTTCTGCCTTGCTCCCCTGGGGTCTCTCCCACCACGGTCTGGTTGGAGCCTCTCTCCTTCAATGGTTGTCCCAGCCTGGCCATCAGATGCACACTGTTCAGCCAGTCTCCCCTCAGCACCATTCAGATCCTGGCCTTCCACATTAGAAGACCCTTCTTGTTCTCAAGAGAGTCCTAGTTCACCAGCCAGCCCGCAAGCATCTGTGTGACCTCTTCTCAGCTTCTTCCAGTCTTGCCTGCCCTCGCTCCACCAGACTGTTTGTCCCACACCCCATGCCGTTGTCTGTGTGTGTGGCGTGTCTTCACACTGTGCCTAATTCACGCTTCCCACCTCCACCTTTCGAAACCTCCCTCAAGCCATCTGCCACTCTTTCTTGGAGACTGTTCTGATTGCTCCAGTGGGAAGTATTCCCTTCCCCTGCCATCGTGCGTTCATTGTTGCTCCGTTCACCCTGCTGCCTGTAAGGAGGCTGCAGAGCATCATGGGCAGGAGTCTGGGCACTGCCTCCCTCATCAGGTTGTTTTTAGTACGTCTGCTGCCTTGCTGTATGTAGATGAAACCATTTAGCAGTGTGCCTTGGGGACAGTGAGTGCCCTAATCAGTGTTTGGTTTTCTTTTTCTTATTCTGTACTTTATACCATGAGCTCCCTCATGGAAGAAACACGTCTAATACACTGTTCAAATCTTCTGCAATGCTTTCACACACCATGGTTAAAGTGGACACTTGTCAAATGAACTTCTTATGCCTTTGTACTCTTCCTTTTTAATATTTAACTTGACTACAGCCCTTCCTGGAGTAAAAGTCTCAGAAGCTCAAAAGAATGAAAAGATAGAGCCAAAGTATGAAGATTGTGTCATATATGCATGCGTGTGTGTGTATTTTTAGTATTTGTCTGTATATATATAGTAGGAAGACCTGGGTTTGATCCCTGGGTTGGGAAGATCCCCAAAGGAAGGCATGACAGCCCACTCCAGTATTCTTGCCTAGAGAATCCCCATGGACAGAGCTGCCTGGCAGGCTACAGTGCATGGGGTCACAAAGAGTCGGACACAACTGAACAACTAAGCGTATGTAATGTTTTAGTATATACCTGTTTTTAAGCATGTACTTGTATATGCAGTATTTGTATTTAAATATACATGAGTCACAGGGACTATATCCATTTCTGTGAATAGCTCAACCTAAATAATCTGGAAAAGTCTGTATCCATCAGTGCTTCTGAGGAATAGTGTATGAAGAATGAAAGAGAAATAAATCCGTTTGGGGTATGAAAGAAGGACCACCTGGCAGAGGCAATGGGAAACCTCATTAAGGTCTGTTAAGCCCCCAGTACTGGGTCAATAATGGTGGGATTTGTTTTGAGCTCCATTAAACTGTAAGTATGTTTAATTACACTGTGTAATCCAGGCAAACCACTGACCCTTCTCAGATGCTTTGCTGTCAATCCAGCTGTTGTTGCAGCTGTTTGCCTTCATCCCAGAGCTGCTCCCCCCAGCTTTAAGTGTGCCAAGGCTCCCGAGGAGATAAAAGCCTTTCCTCTCACTAGACTTGGATATCTGTGTGACAGACTCTTTGCCACAGTCTGGAAGTATCTGATTGGATCACCCTCTACAGTGGCTGTGGGAGGGGGCAATGGGAGATGAGGATAGAGGCGTTATAGAGACCAAAACAGAAAAACTGCTTCTAGTCCAAGTTATCAGATCCCTTTACAGATACAGGGCTTTCAGGTGTACAGTTGAGTTGCAGTGTGAGCAGAGGGGGTCTGCTGTCATCCACCATCTTCAGACCTGGAGGTAGGTGGACACTGCCAGGACTCACCCTGAGATTCCAGGCTAGACACAGTTGGGGCCTAAATATGCCAACCTGAATGTGTGGGGCTTTTGCTTGGGGTTTTCTGCATGCATAATTCATGCATAAGAGCACCCTACTTTCTTCTGGGAAAGTACTGCATTCCGCAGTGTGCCATCATGATATGGTGGTAAATCCCAGGCATGTGTCCTCTAGTTTGTGGTTGAATATTCCATGCCAAACCCTTCAACCTCTACTTTGATCCCACAAGTGCCCCCTTACCTTCTAGAAAATTCCCTTACTGCTGAAGTTTGCCAAAATGAGTTTCTGTGGTTTTTAATCAAACTGCCCAAACTCAGAGCCTGTGTGATTGATGGGCATCTGAAAAGGGATTTTTTATTTTGGCCTTTCTACAAACACCATTTCCATTCCTTTTGGTCCTTCTCCAGAAGGCTTCCAGACATAGGAAACATTCCCTAGAGAAGAAGAAAGAAATGAAAAATGTCCATAAACAGATAAGCTCAGGAGCCAGCTTTAGGCAGGGCAGCATGAGCAGGGACCTGGGCTTGCTCAGTGTCTCTGGGGCAGTGCAGGCTGGCTGGACCCCATGGGGAAGTGTGGGCTGAGCCAGTCAGCTCATTGAAGGCTCACCCAGCTAAATATCCAAACCGAGTTATGCTTTTTGGTTGAAAACCTTCCCTAAAATGTACTGATATGTTTAACATTTCTACATTAAGCTATAATGCCCGCAACGCCCATTTCGTTGTTGTTGTTGTTCACTTCTATGTCCTGTCCAACTCTTTGCTACCCCATGAACTGCAGCATGCCAGACTTCCCTGTCCTTCACTATGTACTTGAGTTTGCTCAGACTCATGTCCATTGAATCAATAATGCAATCCAATCATCTCATCCTCTATTGCCCCCTTTGCCTCCTGCCCTCAGTCTTTCCCAGCATCAGGATCTAAAAGCCATCATCAGATCATCAGATCCCTTTACAGATACAGGGCTTTCAGGTGTACAGTTGAGTTGCAGTGTGAGCAGAGGGGGTCTGCTGTCATCCACCATCTTCAGACCTGGAGGTAGGTGGACACTGCCAGGACCCACCCTGAGATTCCAGGCTGGACACAGCTAAAAGCCATCCCATTGGAAAAGATCCTGATGCTGGGAAAGACTGAGGGCAGGAGGCAAAGGGGGAAATAGAGGATGAGATGGTTGGATGGCAGGTAGCCAAAGTATTTGGAGAAGGCAATGGCACCCCACTCTAGTACTCTCGCCTGGAAAATCCCATGGATGGAGGAGCCTGGTAGGCTGCAGTCCATGGGGTCGCTAGAGTCGGACACGACTGAGCGACTTCACTTTCACTTTTCACTTTCCTGCATTGGAGAAGGAAATGGCAACCCACTCCAGTGTTCTTGCCTGGAGAATCCCAGGGATGGGGGAGCCTGGTGGGCTGCCATCTATGGGGTTGCACAGAGTCGGACACAACTGAATCGACTTAGCAGCAGCAGCAGCCAAAGTATTGTAACTTCAGCTTCAGCATTAGTCCTCCCAATGAATATTCAGAGTTGATTTCCTTTAGGATTGACTGGTTGATCTCCTTGCTGTCCAAGGGACTCTCAAGAGTCTTCTCCAGTACCACAATTTGAAGGCATCGATTCTTTGATGCTCAGCCTTCTTTATGGTTCAGCTCTCACATTGGTACATGACTACTGGAAAAACCATAGCTTTCACTATACAGACCTTTGTTGGCAAAGTGATGTCTCTGCTTTTTAATATGCTGTCTAGGTTTGTCATAGCTTTCCTTGCAAGGAGCAAGTGTCTTTTAATTTTGGGGCTTGTGCCCCCAGAGATGTCTGCCTCTGAACTAATTCCCATGCTACTCCGGTGCGTCTGTAGTTTTCAGTTGTTCTCCCTTCCCCATTTCTTGATTTTGAATAGTTTTCTATCACTTCTCACCACTAAACGTGTCTACACTCTGTATCACTCTTTTGATTTTCTATCAGCTTAGAAACCAAAAAGTTAAGCTGGTTAAAACTAAGTATAAAGAAAGAGTGAAAGCTTTTGTTGTGAGTAAAGTACATCCCAGAACATGGAGTTCATGGCATCACCTTTTCTCCTAAAAAAAAAAACAGTTTCCTCTTATATTCTGAAATGTTATGTGATTGTCAGGGCTGGACTCTGGACACAAGGGGTGTTACTGTGCTCATAAAAAGTTTTATTTCTCACTGATTCTACTGAACTTCCTCAGCTGCTTTTCCTCCCCCAGTGAACTTGTTAATCACCTTGACAAAAAAAAAAAAAAAAAATCAGTGGAAATCACTGAGTTCTTACAGATTGTTCTTGATTAGATGTTTACATCAGAGTCCACTCTTGTCAGAGAGCAGGAGTGAAAGATGTTATCAGGTAGTTTTTGTTACATAACATGTCACTCTGAAATCTATGAGTTTAGAATGACACTCTTTGTCTGTTTATTTGTCTATGATTCTGTGGTTCAAAAGTTAGAATCAGCCTCAGCTGGGGTGGGGCATTCCTGCTCCACTTGGTGTCACTTGGAAACTTTAACTAGGACACCAGGGATGGCTGGGGAGGCTGGCCCTCTCCCACCTCATGGTTTCATCCTCCAGGAAGCCAGGAGGTGATTTCTACTCCTTTCTGTGGATGCTGGGTTACACGAGAGACAGGATGAAGCTATGAGGACAGTAGGCTCAGAAGTCCCAGACTGTCACCTCAGCCATACTTTGTTGGTCAAAGCAAGTCACAAGACTGGCCTGCACTCAAGGAGTAGAGAAATAGACTCCATCTCTCGATGAGAGAACCTGCAAAGGATTTGTGGTCATTTTCAATCTATAACAGCAACCCTCCCCCAAATTCATCATCTTATAAAGGACCAATTAGGCATAAACTCTTCTGATTCTAAAATAATCATCTTTCCCTGGCCCTGTCCAACCTCTTGTTATCTGATTAGTGCTTGTCAATTAACAAATTGCTTTCATGTTCTATATTTCATTTATCTACACAGCAAACTTTTGAAGTATGTCATTTCCTATTTTCAGATAAAGAATTAGAAGTCCAGCACCCCACAGCTATGAAACAGGGGTACCTCAAGTCCTGTTCTTGTCCTCTGTGCTCTTCTTATGAAGAATTCATTTATTTCAAGAGGTCAGTCTGCTTATTTACTATCATGTTTGAGATCAGATTGAAGCTAGCTCTTCCCCTGACTGAAGACTTCTGCTTTCATGCTACCATTGAATCTTGGGAGAGGAGCACACATTTGTCTAGGATGCCCATCTCCCTAACCATAGAACTGTGCTTACAGGTACCACATGTGCTTCCTGGGGGCTCTTTTACACCAACACTTAGATTGACTGACTGCAAGGAGAAGTATATGTAGCTGGTACCTCCTCAGAAGAGCAGGACTAATAGCCATCTCATTAAAAAATGATAGCAACAGACTGGGAACTTTTATGGCTTCTAAGCATATATAGTGAAATTCTTGAATTTCCTTCCAAAGTCTGCAGCCTCTAGCTAGCTATCCTATGAAATGAGGTGTGCATGCCATGGTTCTCTAGCACAAATGAAGTTTTTAATTTAGCTAGGAACAAGTTTTCTTAAAACAGAGGAAGTTTCTACCCACACTCTTAGAATCTTGAAAATTTACTAGGGAGATGCTTTAGAAATGAAATGTGCATAAATTAAATCATTGAACAGAATATCCACACTGGACAGAATGTTCAGGGATACATAGAGGGATCAGAGATCATTACAGCCAACTGTGAGGGAACGGTGTTGTGTGCAGTTGTGTCTGACTTTTTGCCACCCCATGGATGGTAGCCTGCTAAGTCTCTTTGCGCATGGCATCTTCCAGGCAAGAATACTGGAGTGGGCTACCATTACCTCCTCCAGGGGATCTTCCCGACCCAGGGTTGGAACCTGCGTCTCCTGCATTGGTAGGTGGGATTCTTTACCACTGAGTCACCTGGGAAGTCCAGAATGATTAGTGATACATTACTTATTTACCTATTGCATTTCAATGCTTCCTCTAATTTTTCAATTCAAATGCCAAGGAATCCAAGGCAGGGTTCTTGGAAGGTCTTTAGTTTTCATATCTTGTGACACTTAGTGGTATGTTGTCATTGATGCTACTTTCAAAGCTTCACATTTTTTTATGTATATGGAGCATTCTTACTTGTAATTTCTTTATTCCCAATTCTGTGAGAGAACAGAGCAGTTTCCCAAACAGCTGAGTGAGGAAGCTGAGACCATGAGGAGTTAATTGTCTATTCTAAAATCACAAATCTGCGTGTGTGTGTGCATGCTAAGTCACTTCAGTCGTGTTCAATCTTTTGTGACTCTATGGACTATAGCCTACCAGGCTCCTCTGCCCATGGGATTCTCCAGGCAAGAATACTGGAGTGGGTTGCCATGCCCTCCTGCAGTGGATCTTTTTGACCCAGGGATTGAATTTGCACCTCTTATGTCTCCTGCATTGTCATGTGGCTGCTTTACCACTAGTGCCTCCTGGGAAGCCCCAAATCACAAAGAGACAGAAATACCAGACCACCTTACCTGCCTCCTAAGAAACCTGTATGCAGGTCAAGAATCAAGAGTTAGAACCGGACTTGGAACAATGGACTGGTTCCAAATTGGGAAAAGAGTATGTCAAGGTTGTATATTGTCACCCTGCTTATTTAACTTATATGCAGAGTACATCATGTGAAATGCTGGGCTGGATGAAGCACAGGCTGGTATCAAGATTGCCAGCAGAAGTATCAATAACCGCAGGTATGCAGATGACACTACCCTTATGGCAGAAAGTGAAAAAGAACTAAAGAGCCTCTTGATGAAACTGAAAGAGGAGAAGGAAAAAGCTGGATTAAAACTCAACATTCAAAAAATGAAGATCATGGCATCTGGTCCCATCACTTCATGGCAACTAAATGGAGGAAGAATGGAAACAGTGAGAGGCTTAGTTTTTTGGGCTCCAAAATCACTGCAGATGGTGACTGCAGTCATGAAATTAAAACACACTTGCTCCTTGGAAGAAAAACTATGACCAACCTAGACAGCATATTAAAAAGCTGCTGCTGCTGCTAAGTCGCTTCAGTCGTGTCCAACTCTGTGCGACCACATAGACAGCAGCCCACCAGGCTCCCCCATCCCTGGGATTCTCCAGGCAAGAACACTGGAGTGGGTTGCCATTTCCTTCTCCAATGCAGGAAAGTGAAAAGTGAAAGTGAAGTCGCTCAGTCGTGTCTGACTCTAAGGGACCTCATGGACTGCAGCCTACCAGGCTCCTCCATCCATGGGATTTTCCAGGCAAGAGTACTGGAGTGGGGTGCCATTGCCTTCTCCGATATTAAAAAGCAGAGGCGTTTATTTACCAACAAAGGTCCATCTAGTCAAAGCTATGTCAAAGCTAGTCAAAGTTTTTCCAGTAGTCATCCCTGATAGCTCAGAGGTTAAAGCGTCTGCCTGTAATTCAGGAGACATGGGTTCGATCCCTGGGTTGTGAAGATCTCCTGGAGAAGGAAATGGCAACCCACTCCAGTATTCTTGCCTGGAGGATCCCATGGACAGAGGAGCCTGGTGGGCTACAGTCCACCGACTCGCAAAGAGTCGGACACGACTGAGCGACTTCACTCACTCACTCATGTATGGATGTGAGAGTTGGACCATAAAGAAGTCTGAGTACTGAAGAATTGATGCTTTTGAACTGTGGTGTTGGAGAAGACTCTTGAGAGTCCCTTGGACTGCAAGGAGATCCAACCAGTCCATTCTAAAGGAGATCAGTTCTGGGTGTTCGTTGGAAGGACTGATGCTGAAGCTGAAACTCCATTACTTTGGCCACCTGATGTGAAGAACTGACTCTTTAGAAAAGACCCTGATTCTGGGAAAGATTGAAGGTAGGAGGAGAAGGGGTCGACAGAGGATGAGATGGTTGGATGGCATCACTAGACTCAAAGGACATGCGTTTGAGCAAGCTCTTTGAAATGGTGAAGGACAGGAAAGCCTGGTATGGTGCAGTCCATGGGGTCGCAAAGAGGCAGACATGACTGAGCAACTGAACGACAATGACTCAAGTCAAAAGTGAAACTAGGGACTTCTCTGGTGGTCCAGTGGTTAAGACTCTGTTCTCCCAATGTAGGGGGCATGGGTTAGATGCCTGGTCAGGGAACTGAGATCCTGCATGCTGCATGATTGTGGCCAAAAAAATGAAGTGAAGCTGAAACCCCTATTATACATCCTTCTACAGGTCATGTTGCTGGCTTAAAAATATACAATAGTGTATCAATTGTTTTCTGAGTATCAAATAAATGCACATAAAAATAGAAGTCTAAACAAGAAAATAAAAATTATTTTAGATCCCACCACGTAGAAATAACCACTGCCCTTCTATCATCAGCTGGCTTTATCTTTGGCATTACTGGAATTAGTTGTGTATACAGAGTTTTTTGTTGTTTCACTTGTTTTAGTTAAACTTACGAGTATTTTTCCGTGCTATTTAAAAATCTTTGGAAATATAGCTATAAAATGCTCAGTGACACTATGTCGTATGCATAGTCCATAAATCATTTATTCAGTGTCCTGCTGTTTGACACTATCAGGGATACTATTGTATTTCTACTCTAGTAAGTAACAATGGAATGAAAAAGTTTATGTATAAATGTTCTTTTGTATTTCTGAAGTTTTCCTTAGGACATATTCTTATGGAACTGTACGGTCAAAAGCCGTTACGTTTTTTAAGGCACTTGACATTTCTTAAATATTAAATTTCTCCATTAAATTCAAGTGAAATTCATACTGTGCAAGAGAACGTCTCAACAGTAAGCACTAGTGTTCTCTAATGGAAATTTTCCCCTAGGAGAGGCAGGAACAGAATTGGTGGATAGTAGCTTGGTCTCAGAGAATAGACCCTACACAGAGATTGGAAATAAAAATTTTAATGGGCTTCACTGTTTTACGTTTGCTCTCTCTGTCCCTGTTCTAAGGTTCTGCTATCACTTAATTTTCCATTATGAGATTAAAAATCGGGAGTGACAGAAATAAAGCGTAGGACTCTAGTGAGAAGGCTGTGTTGCAGTTAGCCTGGGTTTGCTTTCCTTGGCATCAGTACACCCTTTTCATTCAGCTACTTCAACTCACCTTCAGTTCTTACTTCTTCTGGGAAGCTTACTCTGTCTTCCTCCCCATTAAATCTCATTTTTATTATGACTTTGTCATACTTGCTGCTTAATTGTGGTATTAACACATTTTAAACTTTACATTTATTTGAAGACTTATATTTGGTTAGTATCTGCCTCACCTGCTTATTGAGAAGCTCAATCACATCTAATTTTTGCATATTATTGCATGTTCAGTACAGTACCTGACATATAAAGATTCAATAAATATTTGTTGACTTAATAAATGATTGAATGAATGGATAAGTCAATACACAGCTGTATAAGCATCAAAATAGAAGTTAGGCATTAGGAACAGTAGAGGGAAGGAGATGAGTGTGGCCTTAAAAGGGAGCCTTATGGTGATGGAAACATTCCCTAGCTTGGCTGGGTCAGTGTCCAGATCCTGGTTTGGCAAGATGTGGATAAAATATAGATAAGATCTCTGTATTATTTCTTAGAACTGCATGTGAATCTAAATTCAAAATAAAGTTTAATTAAAAAAAATAGAAATAATGTTCAGTCTGTGGAGGTTGGCCTAAAACTCTTTTCTCTACATTGAATTAAAAGGTGAGGAAAGCTCCAAACTACTTAATGTGGTTGCTGGAGAACTTCTCCACTAAATCATAAGGATAAGAATGTTGGAAGAGCTGTTCATGTCACTGTACTCCTGCCATAAATGTATGGCTGGGGAAAAAACAGAGGTACATTTTCTGAGACATACAGAGGGTATCAAATGTGAATAGAATATTTAAGAGCTCTATTTTATAAGGTGTAAAGGGTGGCCTTTTTGAAGGTGCTAAACTATGTAGTTATGGTCTGGCCTTTCTAGCAATGCAGTAAAGAATCCACCTGCAGTTCAGGAGACTTGAGTTCAATCCCTGGGTTGGGAAGATCTCCCGGAGAAGGAAATGGCAACCTACTCCAGTATTCTTGCCTGGGAAATCCCATAGACAAAGGGGGATTTTATATGCAAAGAAATCCTATGGCAGGTTACAGTCCATGGGACTGCAAAGAATTGAACATGACTTAGCAACTAAACAACTATAATATATGAGCATACTTTTCAGGCCTATACTTAAATATCCTGGAGGAAAATATCTTCTTATGCTTTTTTCAGTACAGATTTGTAAATTTATGGTGGAAATGACTAATACTAAGCCCTAATCAGAATGCTGCCTGTGATCTACAGAAGCCAAGATATTTGCTGTTGGTTTACAGAACTGAAAGAAGAGAACTTTCAAGATGTAGTGGTAGCTGGGCTCTGTTCATTCCCTAAGGAGGGAAACAATTATTGCAAAAATCCTTAATTAGTGAGAAAGTAACTTGGGGCCAGATAAAATGAGAGGGAGACCTTATCAATATTAGGGTCATATCCAGAGACTATCTTTTGATCTTTCTCTTTAAAAAATATATAATATGTATTCTTTAACTTATGTGTGTGCGTGTGTGTGTGTGTGTGTACTTACGGATCTTTCTTTAAAAACACATCAGATTTTTCTCTTTAGATTTGTTTAATAGTTGCAGGAGGATTCCTTTTAGATCTGGACAGTGTCCGGTTAGTATAAATGTGCATGTTTCTAAAGGACAAAGAAAATTTTGTCTTCAGTTCTGATAAACCATATCTTCAAAGACAAAATTTATTTGTATTGCTTATACAGTTCTTTGAGTATTTAAAAAATTTTTCTCCCAATTCATACCCTGCCTTTTCTTCTATTTTCTCTGATTACTATCTTCCCATAGAATTTGCAGAACAAAATAACTCTGCAATTATAGGTTGTAACTGCTCAATAATTGCAAGCACGGTGCTTGAGTGCTTCACACAACGGGTTGGTACAAAAACAGGGCCCCTTCAGGTCATCTCTGCTGGAGATATTTATCATCAGAGAGATGCAAATACAGTCATCTGGAACTTTTCTTTTTTAATTAATTCAAAGGATGTTAGATGAGAATGGCCAAAATCTTATGATCCACAACATACTAGAAAATGAGAACAACTGAGTACAAAACACACAGAAACAGCACTTGATTCATGCTAAAATGAAGGCAGGTTTTTGGGAAGGAGACTAAAGAGCACAGGGTAAGTCAATTCTTGTTTGACAATCTGATTACTAAGAAATAAGAGGAAGTGAACAGCCTGTTGGGCTTCCCTGGTGGCTCATACGGCAAAGAATCCGCCTGCAATGTGGGAGACCTGGGTTCGATCTCCGGGTCGGGAAGATCCCCTGGAGAAGGAAATGGCAACCCACTCCAGTATTCTTGCCTGGAGAATCCCCATGGATAGAGGAGCCTGGCGGGCTATAGTCCATGGGGTTGCAAAGAGTCAGACATGACTGAGCAACTAAGCACAGCACAGCAAACAGCCTGTTGGATTAAAGGGCTGGTGGGGACTAGTCAGCTGCTCTCTGAGCATAGTTGCCAAGGTGGTAATAAAACCCTTGAGATGCACAGAGAGATGGGCATGGATCTTCGAGCAGGAGAGACAGTAATAAAAATGGAAGTGAGTGTTGGCAAATATTTTCTTGCAACCTTGAAGAAGCTCTGCTCTTTGTAACTAATGAGTAATGTGTTGATGTTTATAAAGCTGTCGTTGTTGTTCAGTCGCTAAGTTGTGTCTGGCTCTTCTGTGACTCCATGTGCTGTAGCCTGCCAGGCTCCTTTGTCCGTGGGATTTCCCAGGCAAGAATACTGGAGTGTGTTGCCATTCTCTCCTCCAGGGGATCTTCCCAACCCAAGGATCCAACTTGTATCTCCTGCATAGGCAGGCGGGTTCTCTATCAGTGAGCCACCAGGGAAGCCACTTATAAAGCTGAGCTCAAGGTAAATGTTATTTTCCTTGTATAATGAGATACTGTAAAAGATGTGGCTAGAAAACAAAACATCACTAAGAAAAGGACTAGAAAAACTTGAGGTGGGTAAGATTTCAGACATATCTACACTTTTGTTGAAAATCTCCAAATTTAGTAGTTTAATAATGATAAGGCTATAATACCAAGTATTTAGAATGATTGTAGACCAGTTGAGTTATCAAGTCTGAGAAGAAATGAAATTAGGAAATACTTTGAGATGAATAAAAATAAAATGCAGCGTAGCAAAACTTACAGACGGCAGTTAAAGCAATATTTATGGGGAAAAGTATAGCTGCTGATCACTGTATTTTTTAAAAGAATATAGACATCAAATTATTAACCTAAACTTTCATCTTGAGAAACTACAAAATGAAGATCAAATTAAGCTCAAAGGGCTTCCCTGGTGGCTCAGATGGTAAAGAATCTGCCTGTAGTGAAGGAGACCTGAGTTTGTTTCCTGGGTCGGGAAGATCCCCTGGAGAAGAGAATGGCTTATTCCAGTACTCTTGCCTAGAGAGTTTCATGGACAGAGGAGCCCAGCAGGCTATAGTCCACAGGGTTTCAAAGAGTTGGACACATCTGAATGACTAACACACACGTATCAAGTATGGAAATAATGAAGATTAGAGCAGAAACAGATTAAATAGCAAATAAAAATATGACAGAGGAAGTCATTCAATAAATATAGTTGAGCATATTTATGTGCCAGGCATTGTACTAAGTATAGCAAATATCATGTCTTTCTCTTCCCCATGACTGTGGGTTCCTTGTGGGAAAGAGTTTGAGTGGGTTGCCTCTGTGGCCTCTACAGGGGTTTGTAGGTAGTACCCAGTACTAGTTGTTGAATGTTGGTCCATTTGAATAATTAGTACTTGCACATCCTTATTTCAACAAAGCTCAGAGGTTCCTACAGTTCACTGGGCCTCTTTGTGTAATAACATCACTAGCTAGAAATTACTGAATATTTTCAGAGAGGTACACTCTACCTTATCATTGATGTTCACAGAAATTCTGTAAAAAGTGTGATTTCCTCTTTATAAATGAGGAAACTGAATGCTGAATTGTCACACACAGTACTGTGTGGTAGAGGGGAGTTTTGAACTAAAGTCTACAGTGCTCTTCTCACCATACCATTGTGAGTAGTAATATAAAGCCTCATTTGAATTGGACTGAATATTACATGAAAGCAAGGTGCTAAGGAGTCCATGTCTCAATGTGCTGAACTCTGTGACCTCTGAGAACAGTGACCCTTCGGCACACTGTCCAAGAGGGGAGTCTGGGAATGTCCTTATCCAGTAGCTGCTGCCTTTCATGGAAAGTGAGCTTTCAGATTTCAATGCTGAGAGCTATGAAGGCCTCCCCAAATTGATTTTTTTTTTTTTCCTATGATGGCTTTTGTACCCTTTAGCAACCCAGGCTTATTTTTTGATTGAACTAGACCCCAGTAATTTCCAGACTAAATGGATTTCAGAAGTTCCAAAAGGCTGAACTCTTTGAAAAATACACAGCCTACAAGTGGTCACAGAAGGAACCTTCCTCTTGAGCCAACTGTATTCTGAATATTGAAATGTCATTTTTATCACTAATGCAGTTTTTCCAGATGGATTCTTTTTCAGGTTTGCTCGACATTCGCAGAAGGATAAGTTCTTGTTATTAAAAAATTTCTTTGAGTTTGAAATAAACTAAAATTAGAAATAATGTTCTTTGAGAGGAAATGTGAATTAAGATGCCTCACATTTCAGTTATTCCTGATGTGTTTTCCCTGAGAATGTTGTCAGCATTGCACTGGCCTCCTGATGCAAAGAACTGATTCATTTGAAAAGACCCTCATGCTGGGAAAGATTGAAGGTGGGAGGAGAAGGGGATGACAGAGGATGAGATGGTTGGATGGCATCACCAACTCAATGGACATGAGTTTGAGTAAACTCTGGGTGTTGGTGATGGACAGGGAGGCCTGACGTGCTGCACTCCATGGGGTCTCAAAGAATCGGACACGACTGAGCAACTGAACTGAACTGTATTAAGTAGGGAAAAAATGCTTAGTAATCTCCACAGAGTTAATTCCATAGGGGACAGTAAGTACATCCATTTAGTCTAATAACTACAGCACATGGTAGTTACTTGAAGTAAGCACATTTTCCACCTGGAAGGCAAATTTGGAAGCTAAATTCTGTATTTTATCTTGTTGATGTCACATTTTATAGTGTCCCTGTGATCTGATTATCAAGTTGCAAGGTTTTGTTTTTTAACTTCTTAATCGAGGCATTATATGTGTGTATATATATATTATATTGTATATGTGTGTGTATATATATTATTTCTATATGTGTGTGTGTGTATATACACATATATATATATATATGTATAGTTAAGCATATAAATCTTCTGTGAAAGATCCAATAAATGTTACCATATGTATACATCTGTGTAACCACCATCCAGATCAAGATGTAGAACATTTTCAGCACCTCCAGAAAGTCCTCTTGTGCTTCCTTTTAGCCAATAGCCTCTTCAGAGATGACCACGTTCTAACTTTTGTCACTATTATTAATATTTGTTTTGCTTGTCCATGAGCTTTATAACCATGAAATCAGTGTGTACTCTTTGGTTTCCAGTTTATTTTGTTCAGCGTTATCTCTGTGAGTTTCATGCATGTTGCATGTAGCACTAGATCATTCTTTTTTTTTTTTTTTTTCTGTGTGGTATTCCATGTACCACACTTCCTTTGAAGAATCATAGTCAAGATGACCATAAATTTACTCAGCAAAATAGGCAAAGAACCTATCTATCAGAGGAAGGTATAGTAGATTAACAAAAAAAATCCTGTGATCTTATCTCATCCTACAGGGAGGGAGGGAGGGAGAGAGGGAGGGAGAGAGAAAGTGCCATCATCTAGTCAGAAAACGTTTATCTCACATGAGCAGACTAGTCAGCCTTTTATTGGGTCTGCGAAGTTTTACTTCTCAACTGCCTCTACAATGGTTTGCACTATTCAGTAATTCCTAATAAGATGATATTGTTAATTGACATGGATGGAAGAAAATATTCCTTTTGGTTCATAGTAAAGTGTATTTAGTCATGTAAGTAGTGTCATCTTCAAGAAGAGGCAGTTTCTAGGAGCAGCACACTTGGGACAAGCGTTGATGGTAGCCTGAGTCATGTTGGTGCTCAGTACAGAGAGCAGTGTGTAGAGTGTCTTCAGTACACTCAGTCCATGAGACTATGAGGACCTAGAGAATGGAGGCTCTTTAGGTAGTGCTCACCATAGATGTGAAAGAGCAGAACAAAGTGAGATGGGTGAGGAATTTTAATGGAATAAAACTTGAGACTCTGGTGGTTTTATGTGGAAATACAACAGTATGGGGCATCTGAACACATACCACATTTACCAGGGAGTGGCGATGAATAGAGCCATGGGAGCCTAGATTGTCTTTCAGCGTTTGAGGCTCTTCTATGATCTTGTAGGGGACTGAGGCATTCTGAGATAATTCCAGCATAAAGTGTACAAAGCTCCAGACCTTATCAATTGTATTGTCTTGGGCCAGCCATCTGAATGGTCAGGACAACTAAAATCTGAAAGGCATTTGATAAGATAATAAAAAAGGTAAATGATATAGAATTCGTATATCATGAAAGGAAGAGTTTGAGGAGAGAGCACAACTTTTAAACTATTTCAGCTTCAGCGAGCTCAGAGAGAGAGTTGTGCCTTTGGGAAGTATAAATCCTTTATAAGGGGGCAGCTCTCCAGGTCTTTGTCTTCCCTCAGGCAAGTCACCTTCTTTTGTTACCTGCTGGTAAATTTGTCTCAGGACCCTCCCTTGGGGTGTGCCTGCACACTTTAGCCAAAATGGATCTCAGAGTAAAGGCTTCTGCGAGGAGCAAGACTCATTATGACCTGGAATTATCCTCTGACTTTTGACTCCAAAGAGCCTTTCTGTGCATGTGTAGTGTCTCCCTTATCTTTTACTCAGACAGGGTTTTTTTCTGTCTCTTTGTCCTTGCCATGATTATTCCCTTGATATGTTAACAAGAGACAAAGACTGGCTATTTACCCTGTTTTTGTTGTTACTTGCAAATGTAAATACAAATAGGGGCGAGCTGTGAATTCCTCAACTGGAGCCTACCTAGCTCTTGTCTCAAGAAATATAAAGAGGAAGCTGGTGGATTGTTAAAGTCCAGCCTCAGTTCAGTTCAGTTGCTCAGTCGTGACTCTGTGAACCCATGGACTGCAGCACGCCAGGCCTCCCTGTCCGTCATCAACTCCTGGAGTCCACCCAAACCCATGTCCATTGAGTCAGTGATGCCATCCAACCATCTCATGTCTGTCGTCCCCTTCTCCTCCTGCCTTCAATTTTTCCCAGCATCAGGGTCTTTTCAAATGAGTCAGCTCTTCGCATCAGGTGACCAAAATATTGGAGTTTCAGCTTCAACATCAGTCCAGCCTGGAGCCCATCTATTTCCTACCTCATCCCCATCTCTATCTGTAGATTGAGATAATGAAAGGTGTGTAGGACAGAGTGCTGTTTACTAGGAGGTGAAAGTAATCAGAGGCTGTCTGGAGACAGAAGGATGTGTCCTTGAGTTTAATAAAACTGGGTTCTCTTCAAACCTCAGAATGCTCTAATGCTTCACGTGGCTCTATACATGGAGGAGTGGCGTCACAAATGTGATGCTCTAATGCTTCAAGTGGCTCTATACATTGGAAATGCTCTCAAAATGGTGTCACAGGAATACAACAGACAATTGAAAAAGGTAGTCTTTACTTCTGTAGAAGGATGTGCTACAGTCAAAGGTTTGGGAGCAAGCACAGGAAGCAGGAAATCCACTCCATTTTTATTCCTAAAATGCAGATTCTCTCCTCCGGCTCCTCATAGGCTAAGTCACAGAGTTCCAATCTTCCCAGATATTATCTAAGTTTTTGATTGAACTATTTATATTAACTATTTTCCCTATGCTTTTAATTTTTGTGTGCATGTCCAGGACAAAGCCCGTGAAATTAGCCCACCAAAACGTTCTTCTGAGGAAGGAGAATTAGGAAGTGAAAAGACCAAAGGATTGGCATCTAGCCACCATTTTAGGAATCTTATTTATAAGCCAACTATGTATCTTTTTGTTTAACTATTCTAAGAATGAATCACTTCTTTATTTCTTATAACTTCTCCTTTGATAGAAAAGATCATATCCTTCTTAAAGTGGGAATCACTGCCTGTCAAACCTGGGTGTGTCCTTTATGGAACCGTGATTGTCTTGTCTTCATTTGTCAATCACTCTGGAACTAAACCAGAACCTCTGCAACTGGGAGAGCTCATTAACCTTCCATAAGCTCTCTTCTCATAATGTCTCATCTGCATCTCCCCCATGCTGCTGTGAAGTATGATGCAGATGTGATTACTTGGTGTTTCCAGGTAAGGAGCCTGGACTGCAGGAAACTACATGGAATCTGGACTACCTGGGTCCCTGCCCCCTCCCTGTGCTCCAGGCTGATTCAGTTGTTTGGGCTTCTGTCCGTGTCGTCCTAGATCAGAGAACTAGTGCTAGTCTTATCAGAATTTAAATTAAATTTCAAAGAATTCTCAGGCTTGCTTTCTTTTTCTTTTTTTAAGGAAAATGGTCTCAAAGACTTGATGTAATCAGTCATTCGAGTCCTTCCTGCTCTAGAGCCAATTCCACAAGCTGTTTCTGGGAAATGTGGAACAGCAGCTCACCCAGGCCTGCTGAAGCCTGCAGGGTGGGCAGAGCAACCAAGGGCCCCATTAGTGATTCTGGAACCATTAAGAAGGACTGTGCAACCTTCACAACTGGCTGTATCCATGCTACTTGGGCTCTATTGTATTGCTTCCTAAAAACCATTAGCTCTTTATTATGCCAGGCATTATGCTGTGTGCCAGGGTTTTAGAGTTAAATGAAACTCTGTCCTTATCTTCAAACAATCATAGCTCAAATGAAGTGTGTATTGGTGGGGGTGGTGGTGGTAAACATGTTAAGACTTAATATCTGTAAGTCATGCTTAAGCATGAGACCAACTGCATGAATAGTGTGCTTCAGAATTTCTGAGGAAGAAAGAATTGATTGTGCTTGGGTAAGGAGAATGAGTGGGGGAGGCTGTTTGAGTTGGGCTTTGGGGCCCCAGAAGAATTTTATAGCAGAAACATTATGAGCAAAAGTGAGAAAATGTAAGAATAGTTTGAAAATAATAATTCCAAAGAGAGTTCTGTGATTTTAATTACTTCCTTAAAGCCTTATCCACTTACTTGTTTATTCAGCAAATATTTGCTGGGTTGCTACCTGTGCCAGGGCCTGGCTCAGCTTTAAGGATGCAGCAGTGACTAAGAGCAGCCAGGTCCCTGCCCTGTGGGAGATGAGAGTCTCATGGAAGGAGGGAAAAGCGAATTGGCTGATTTCACAGGGATTTCTTTGGTAATAATAATGGTAAGGAGAAGTTTAAAAGGGCTAGAGAGGAAATGGCAACCCACTCCAGTATCCTTGCCTGGAGAATCCTGTGGATGGGGGAGCCTGGCAGGCTACAGTCCCTGGGGTCACAAAGAGTTGGACATGACTTAGCAACTACACACACACACACAGAGAAGTAAAAGGGCATCACAAATGTGCCTGAAAAAGAGGCCAGAGCTTGACTTTGGATACTGAGGAGGCAGTCAGGATGGGTTTCTTTAAGGAAGTAATGTTTTAAGTTGGAATCCAGAAGATGATTAGGAATTAAGCGAAGGTGGAAAGCATTCCCAACATAGGAAGTCATTATGGGCTGCATTGTATCCCCATAACCCATTTATATGTTGAAAGCCTAAACTCAGTACCTCAGAATGTGACTGAATTCAGACCTGGAGCCTTTAAAGGGGTGATTAAGTTAAAATGGGGCCATTAGAATGAGCACTAATCCAATCCGACAGGTGTTATTCTAAGCAGAGGAAATTGTGATATGCCAAAAGATATCAGGGGTGCATGGGCACAGAGGAGGGATCCTGTGAGAACACCACAGGAAGACAGTCACTTGAAAGTCAAGGAGAGAGGCCTCAGGAAATCAACACTGCCAACACCTTGACATTAGACTTACAGCCCCCAGAACTGTGAGACACATTTCTGTTGCTGAAGTCACCAAAAATGGGTGGCATTTTGCTTTGGCAGTTCTAGCAGCTAATGCGGGGGTAGGATGTGCCGAGGCCGTCGAGTGTGCAGGAGCCCTGTGGAGGACCGGAGAGGCGGCAGTGTGGCTGATGGCACTTCCACTGCTGACCTGGTTAAGTCTGTCCCCTGTCCCTGGAACTTGGAGTGGTCTCCCTGTAAGGCAAAGGTCTTGGGCTGATTGACTATCTCTGGGGTCCCTCCTGGGCCTGTGATGCTGTAAAGTCAACGTATAAATCCATATAATCCTGGAACCTTAGAGAATAAATGGGCAAGATGATTATTTAGGAAACTTTCAAAACATTCGTTTTTTTTCCCCTCAGTTTTATTGAGGTATAATTGACAAATAAAATGATATACTTTAAAGTGTACAGGGTGATGATTGAACACACATATACTTTGTGAAATGCTTACCACAATCAGGTTAATTGTCATATGCACTGTTTCACATGGTTACTACTCCCACCCTTTTGGTGTGTGTGTGGTGAGAGCACTTACTGCTTTCTTAGCAAATTTTAAGTATGTATTATTATTAACTGTAGTCACCCTGCTGTACACTAGATTTCCAGAACTTATTCATCTTATAACTAAAGGATTGTACCCTTTGACAAGCATCTCCCCATTTCCCCCAACCTCCAGCTTCTGATAACCGCTGTTCTGTTCTCTACTTTTTGTTTCTCTGTGTTTGCCTTTTTTTTTGGGGGGGGGGGGGCCGGATTTACACATGTAAGTGAGATCACAGACTATTTGTCTTTTCCTATCTGACTTATTTTGCTTAGCATGATGTCCTCTCAATGCATCCACTTTGTGGCAAGTGGACTTCCTTCTTTATCGTGGCTGAATAACATTTCATTCTCTCTCCCTCTCCCTCTCTCCCCCACCCCCTTTATTTACATCTTCTGTATCTATACCATAATGTGTTGGCTTTGTGAATAATGCTTCATTGAACATGGGGTGTGGATACCTCTTTGAGATACTTATTTCATTTCCTTCAGAAATGCACCTCAAAGAGAGACTACCAGGTCAAATATAGTTTCATTTTAAAACTTTCGAGCAGCCTTCATACTGTTTTCCATAAAGGCCATACCAATTTATATTCACATCAACAGTCCAAAAAGTCTCCCTTTTCTTCCCATCCTTGTCAACAATTTATCTTTTGTCTTTTTCATAAGAGTCATTCTAACAGATCTGAGGTGATAACTCATTGTGGTTTTGTTGAGGTCCTTTAATGGACTGGAACCTGGTGGTCTAGAGTTGATGATAAGAAAGTAAAGGAGAGAGAAAGAGGCTGATATTCCTTGGTTTACGCAGAAAACCAATAAAGCCCCTGCACGGGACTTGCTCTGTTCACAAAGGCCTCAGGCGCCCTCTCGATGAGGTGAAGGTGCAGAGTGCATTCTCGAGAGGGTCTTAGAAGCCCAGGCAGGAAAGTGAACTCAGAGAGCCTCTGCACTCCAGGGGATCAGCCTGAAAAAGAGAGAGAGGGAAAGAGAGAGAGAGAGAGAGATAAAGACAGACCCAGGGACCAGAGCTCTGATGGAGCAAAGATGTTTTAATCAACATGGTGTGGGCATATATACTGTCTTATAAGGTAGTTATTCTCAGCAAAGATAAAGATTAAAATTCCAGACTTACAAAACATAGGCGATCAATATTAAAGACAGAGAGAGTTGTAAACAATCACTTTTACTGTATGGTTCATAAGAAGGAAGAGGGTACTTATCACCATATAGAAAAACTAAGGAAGGAAATGCCTGGATTCCTCAGCCCCCTGGAAAGGCTTGCCTCAACTCTTAGGAACAGAGGATTCCTGACAGATCCAAAACAGCACACAGGAAGCCTCCTGTTAAATGCTTCCTGACATGGTTTGATTTCCATTCCCCTGATGATTAGTGATGTTGAGCATCTTTTCATGTATGCATTGGTCATTTGAATATCTTCTTTGGGAAAAAGTCTACTTGGGTCCTTTGCCCATTTTTATATTGAAATATATTCTTTGTCTACTGTTGGATTGTATAAGTTTGTTATGTATTTTGGATATTAACCCACCATTAGATGTATGGCTTGAATATATTTTTTCCTATTTCATGGGTTACCTTTCTATTTTGTCAGTTATTTCTTTTGCTTTCTGCAGAAGCTTTTTAGTTTAGTGTGCTTTCCATTGCCTGTGCTTTTGGTGTCATATCAAAAAAATTATTGCCGTGGCCAATGTCAAGAAGATTTTCCCTACTTTCTTCCAAGAGTTTTTCAGTTTCAAGTCCTACACAGTAGTTCCCCATTATCCACAGGGCTATGTTTTAAGATCTGTAGTGAATGCGTCGGAGAAAGCAATGGCACCCCACTCCAGTACTCTTGCCTGGAAAATCCATGGACGAGGACCCTGGTGGGCTGCTGTCTATGGGGTCGCACAGAGTCGGACACAACTGAAGAGACTTAGCTGCAGCAGTAGCAGCAGCAGTGAATGCCTAAAACCACAGATAGTATCAAACTCTATATATGCTATGTTTCTTCCTATACATAGATGTCTATAATAAAATTTAATTTATAAATTAAACACAGTAAGAGATTAACAACAATTATAATAAATAGAAAAATTATAGCAATATACTAGAATAAAAGTTATGTGAATATTATTTCTCTTTCTCACAATATCTTATTATACAATATTCTTCTTGTGATGATATGGGATGACAAAATGCCTATGTGATGAGATAAAATGAGATGAACGATGTAGGTATTGTGATACAGTATTAGACTACTATTTGCCTTTGACAATATGTCAGAAGGAGGATCATTATCTGTCAGAAGGAGATGTTTTTGGATCACTGAGTCATGATGATGTCAATGGTTAGATGTCAGGAGCAGACAGCGATGGCAGTTTGGGAGCCCAGGTAGGGATAACATGAGATTTTATCATGCTACTCAGAATAGCATGCAGTTTAGAACTTATGAATTGTTTATTTCTGGAATTTTCCACTTAATATTTTTAGACTGCACTTAACTACTGGTAACTGAACCATGGAAAGCAAAACTGTGGATGGGGAGACTACTGTGTTTAAATCTTTAATCCGTTTCAAATTAACTTTTGTGAATGGTGTAAGATAGTGGTCTAACGTCATTCTTTTGTATGTGGATATCTGGTTTTCTCAACCCTATTTTTTGATGAGATTTCCTTTTATATGTTCTTGGCACCCTTATTCAGTATTAGTTCACTGTTTATGGGTGGCTTTTTTCCTGGGCTCTTTATTCTGTTCCATTGGTCTGTATGTCTAGTGTTATGCCAGCACTATACTGTTTTGATTACTGTAGCTTTGTAATATAGCTTAAAATCAGAAAGTGTAATGCCTCCATCTTTGTTCTTTCTCAAGACTTACTTTGGATCCTTGGAGTCTGTTCCTGGTTCCATATAAACTTTAGGATAGTTTTCTCTATGTCTGTGAAAATATCAATGGAAATTTGATTTGTTTTGTTTGTTCATTCACTCAGTTGTGTCCTACTCTTTATGACCCCATTGACTGCAGCACACCAAGCTTCCCTATTCTTCACCATCTCCCAGAGCTTGCTTCAGCTCACGTCCATTGAGTTGGTGATGACATCCAACTATCTTGTCCTCTGTCTTCCCCTTATCCTCCTCCTTCAATCTTTCCCAGCACTAGGGTCTTTTCTAATGAGTCAGCTCTTCACATCAGGTGGCTAAAGTATTGGAGCTGCATCATCAGTCCTACCAATGAATATTCAGGATTGGTTTCTTTTAGGATTGACTGGTTTGATCTTTTTGCAGTCCAAGGGACTCTTGAGTTTTCTCCAACACTGCAGAGACTTTGATAGAGATTGAATTAAATCTTTATATTGCTTTGAGTAGGCTTCCCAAGTGGTGCTAGTGGTAAAGAACCTGCCTACCAGCACAGGTGACATAAGAGACAGGGGTTCAACCCCTGGTGAGTAGTGTGGACATTTTAATAATGTTAATTCTTCTAGTCCATGAATGTGGGAATATCTTTCTATTTACCAATTTATATTTTCTTCAGTTTCTTTCATCAATTTCTTAATAGTTTTCAGTGTTTAGGCATTTTACCTTCTTGGTAAAATAACATTTATTTCTTGGTATTTGGCTGTTTTTGGTACTAGAGTGAATGGATTATTTTTTTAATTTCTCTTTCTGATAGTACATTGTTATTGTATAGAAATGCAACTGATTTGTGTATATTGATTTTGTACACTGCAACTTTATTATATTATTATTAGATAAAAGACACGTTTATCTGCAGCCAACAAGAGCCCACTTGCTGGCTGCAATTTGCAAGTCTCTATTATCATGCTCCATGTCATGTTCAAGCACAGAATAGCCAAACAGTGACAGATAACAGATACATTGACACTCCCATGTCTAAGAAGGATGGAAGAATGTGTGGCACTATATTTTGAGGGGTTTAGTGGGGACAGATCTTGAAGACTTTGTGGGGAGCAGGCTGCTTAGGAAGATGAGCAACCAGGAGCTCCTGTTTCCAGACACCTTCAGGAGGTCATTTTCTGGTCTTGCCTAAATCTTGTAGGCACAGGCCTGATCTCTGTCGCTGCAGCCTAGCTTCCGAGTTTGTGTTTGGCTTGGGCAGACTCGCTCGGCACCTTCCCAAACCCCCAATCACCTTTCCACTCTGTCTAAATAGACTTGATATGATGAAAGACACAGACAGAGTTAAGCTATTCCCCAATGATATCAAATAAATTGGCACAATTAGGGAAACTGGGTGACCAGAATAGTGGCATAAGAGATACTTGTCCCTGTGTACCTTTTTCAGTCTTTTCGCTTTATAGCCAGTGAATGTATTATTTATTCCCACAAAATGAAATTCAAAACTGATGCATAAATAAGCAAATACATAACTCATATTCCCTTGGTGGTTCTGCTGCACAGCCAGGTTTGAGAACCACTGCATTAACTCATCATAAGGGAGGAAAGTAAACTCAAATTGCTTAGCCCATTTATCAATCTTCTAGTGTAGGCATCTGCCTTGTATCCCCAATGCTTAGTACAGGGCATGGATGAAGGGTACTCAGTAAATATTCGTCGAATTTAAATTGTTATTCACTTGACCTCTATAGGAGATTGAGTTGAGTTGGCCTGATGTTCTGTGTGTATCTTTACCTGTCACCCATAACACTAAGGGCCATATCATCATGTCCCACATGAAAAACTGATCTCCAAATTTCTAGCTCTGAAGTGCATGTCACTGGGCTAGCCCCAAGGAGCAATGGGGCTCCTTCTCTAACCCTTTTCAAAATCGTGACCTTTCCAAGCTGAATTTGGAAAGAATCTCAGGGCAAAAGTCAGAATTCTGTATCAACAGGGCGTAATGCAAGCTTGGGAAAGTCTTCATGGAGGCAGGCACACCTTGACCTGTTCTACGAGAATGGCTAGGATTTCACGGAACCGTGCTGTCACAGGAGACGTGGATTTGGGGATTAGGAGCTATGGAAATGGGACTGTAAAATGGGGAAATGCTTTGAGTGGGAAAGTGGGTAGGTGTTTAGGGGAAATTGGGAGCAGCCTAGCTCTGAGAAAGGCACACCAGGAGATGCAGGCTGGAGAGAGGAGTGGGCCAGATTGTGGGAGGCCTAATGAGAACAGTTAAAAGTATTTGATATGATACACAGAGGAAATTATAATTGTTATCTCATTAGGATTATTAAGACCTGGTTGAAGAAATACTGCAGATTATGGCTTTGTAGCCAAATCGGGCTGCTATTTTAAGCAAGAAATATGCCCCAAAGCTTGCTGCAGAAGCAGACAGTATCTGTGAAACCACGCTCTCCAGAAAAAGAATGAGTTCTGGGACAGATTCAGACAGGTTTTTGATGTTGAACCTGCTGAGAATAATGAGGAGAAGAGGTAGTGAGTGGGAAGAATAAGATAATCATTCCTTGAAGAAAGAAATATAGAAGCAGAGAAAATAACTGTTTTCCCCTCTCTGTGTGACAGGGAAAGAAAGGCTGAATAGGGTGATGATAAAAGGTGGCCTCAGATGAAATTGAGGATCAAGTGACAGAAATCGATTCCCTGGCAATTGTATATCCATCCTGGGCTGAGAGGCAGAGCCACCCTGGACTTTTGTTCCATATTCTCAGCTCGGTAAATCCCTTTTCCTTTTCCCTAAAGCTCTTCTTGCCGAGTCTTTGTTGGAAAGGATGGGGTGTGTTCTTCCGTCTCGTCTGAAAGCTGCCAGGCATTCTGAGTGTGTGCCATGTCAGCACACCTCCCCACAGATGGCAGGGAACTCCAAACAATGTGAAAGAGTCCAAATTAATGGGAAACAGTGCAAAATAAAACACTCTGTATGTGAGCCCTATTTGCCCACAAATGGTTTGAGGGAGGAAATAGGAAAGAAATCAAGCAAAATTAACTTCTTTCAGGAAGTCAATTTCATTCTTCTAGGAGAGCAGGAGAACCTGGGGCGTACAGGTCGTAGTTACACATTCCACCCTAAACTGGAAACCTATTTGTTTTACAGGCTGAAAAGGCTTGACATGTGGGAGTTACCTTTTTGATACAATCTGATGCAAAATATCCACTGCCCAATAAGTTTCAGGTCCTTTAAATCAAGGGACATTTCTTAATAGGGTTATTTTTTTCTCCCTTTCTTATTTTTAATGTTCAAATTCCTACTAACAGCTCTTTTCAAGGGAGATGGGGATGAATTTAGAAAAGATGTTCTTCAGGGACTAGATGGAGCCCACACTGTTGCCCTGTCAGGCTTGTGAAATTTCCCCTTAGGCTAACACATAACTAGCTTACTCCAACTTGGTTTATAGAGGGCTATGGAATGTAAATTTGTATGAGAAAAGGTCTAGGGGTGAAATTAAGTATCAAGAGAGTCCATTTGCTGTTACAACTGGAAGATCAGCCCCAGCAGGGCTAGCACAAGGTTGAGGTAAGCAAAGTACTAAGGCTGAAATTTAAGGAGGCACTCACTCTCAGGGTTATTTACATGTGGGGTAAGCTCCAGGAGCCTCCTTAAATTTTGCTCCCCATGTGCCTCACTCTAGCCCCTGTCCAGAACCTCAGTGCTCCAGTCACAAACACCTTGACAGTTATGCTGCTGAATCACCATTTATCCAGCAGTTATGTTCCTAAATACTATTCACAAATATTGAGAAGCTTCATCTGTTTCTTAGGATCTTCCCCTGGCAAGGGCTCCAACCCTGTTAACTTTCTATTTCCTTTATTGCTTAATACAGATTACCTTAAATGTCAAGAAGTTGACATTGAATGAATTGATAAAAGAAAAATAATCTTGGGGTGTTAATGATCACCTCCCAAATCTATTTTACATTTTTGTTTTCCTGGCTTGATTTTCTATAATATGAGACCGCCTGTGATAAATTTGGATTTCAGTAGTCCCACTAGGAGGCTAGACAAAATGAGAGTAACCATGACTCATATTACTGCCCATTCATCATGCATACATTCTAGGTCAAAGCTATATGCCGTATTGAAGTGTCTTAAAGTACCCAGTAGATTCTACATTCTCAGGGTTAAGTTAGTTGGGAACCTACTGTTAACCACCTAGAGAAATGGATTCTCACATTCTATGGTCCTTGATCTAGCATCTTGCTAATAAACAAGGGCATCTATATCAGCCTGCATAACAAGATTCAGATCATTTCATTTTAACCTTTTTTGTAAATCATGAGATCAGTTTTGGCCAGTACAAGCTTGAATCCAAGACAATTTTAAGACCTTGGTCAACAGAGGACATCTTCAGGTCATTTCATCCTAAGTATCAGAAAAGTTGTATCTGCATCATTCATTGCTGAATGATATGGAAATATAACTGGATATCTAAGAGGGATACTTCTTGCAAGGGCAGATCTATCAATATTTTTTTTTTTCAGTTTCCATTGCTTTTATGATTAGAAGATCCTTTACTGTTAAAAAACAAAATTAAAAAATCATATTGATTTTATCCAGTGATTCATGCATCAGACAGCATCCAGGCTAGCAGACAGAAAGTTCCAAGGAGCTGTACAAAATGAAAGACTTATGGCAGAGGGAACAGAAACAAGGAAGTCATATTAGATTTTAAAAATAAAAATAAACCCTATTGGTTACTGTAAGGTTACTTTCCTTTAGAGGGTAAGACCCCTGGAGAAGGAAATGGCAACCCACTCCAGTACCTTTGCCTGGAAAATCTCATGGACAGTGGAGCCTGGTGGGCTGCAGTCCACGGGGTGGCAAAGAGTCAGGCACGACTGAGTGACTAATACTTACTTACTTATACTTAGGAGTCTATTGGACAGATACCTAACTGGTAATGATTAGGTGATCCCTGATTGACTGGTTCAGAAGGGCATTTCTTGGAAAGCTGTATCTTTAAGATTTGGTTTGGTGATGTGGGGCATCCATTTGGGGCTTGTTGTCTTGTTTATAAAAATTTCCCCACCAATCAGACTCTCGGCCTTTCTGAGAGATGTGATTAAAATAATTAAGGCACTAGCTTAGCAGCTAAGTGATTCCCAGCTAACACTCTGGAGTCCTTAGAAGTTTTGCTGAATTTTTGTGTGGTGTTCACCGATCACAACATCTCAGGTTCGCATTCTTTGTGAGTCATCCTCTGTTCCTTTTCTAAGGTGCTAACCTTAGGGAGATCATTGGCTCCTATGTTCTAGACTTAGACCTGTTTGTCTTTGGAATGTTTTCTTCTCCTCTGGGTACATGGTTTCATTTAGCGTAGAGGAGAAGGTCTAAGAAACGCTCCCATTTGGCTCTGAATATCAACTTTCAAAATGGCCAACTTCTGACCATAGAGCTATTTTTAAGAAAAGTCCTTTTAAATATCTTGTCAGGTTTCAGCCAGAACAAACGTTAAATATTCCTAGAAGTACTGAATAGCCTTTTGGACAAAGAGGCATCCCCAAAGAAGATACAAAAGGAGACTGTACTCCCAGGGTTCAGAGCCATCCCCCAAAGACAGTCAAAAGAAAGGAAAACTTAGTTCCCCTGACAGCTGGCAGCAGTTGGTGGGACCCTCTCTGAAAAAGGAGTGCAGCCCACATTTCTGTCTGGCCATATTTTTAGGCCCTCAAAACTGATGGTTGATCTGCCTGTGTGTGCAAGAACCAACAACTGGAACATCCCAGGCAGGCAGAAAGCCAAGCCAAGTTCTCAGGATACAAAATAAGACAGACAAGAAGGAAAGGGCTGTCCCTGAGAGCTGTCAACAACCAGTGGGTGCCCTGAAACTGAATTTGTAAGAGTCTAAATTTGTAAAGGAAGTGACAGCCTGAAATTCTGTTTCTCTCTCTCAACTGGCCACTCACAACAGAGAACCAGGAGAGCTGACCAGAAGGGTAAGATTTCTCACCCTTCACTGACTTTTGCCACTGTTCCCAGGATCTCATCTGCAGGCTCCAGAGAGTAGGGTTTCAAGTAAAGAGGTAGCCCTAGTTTCTACCACAGTTTGGCAAGATTTAGTGCTAATTTTACTTTTGGTTTACCCTTGACTCTTTAGGGGAGTCACGGGTAGCAGTTTACCAGGGAATCCCTCAGAGTCCCAACATCCCTGGGAGGGGCCCATATGGGGTCCCTGCTTCAGTGGTAGATATGGGGGCATATGTAACGATGCTAACTTGGCAGCCTTTTACTTGCAGTCTTGTAACCTCTTCATTGTGGGAAGGTGACTCAGGTAGAGGATTAATGGGGTCTGAGGATGGAGGAGAGTTATAGGAGCCATGTCAGTCTTACAGTCTTTTGTTTTAGCTTGCCTCTTCTGTCTTTAGTTTTCATTAGCTTTTCGCAATGAATGTTTCAGTGAAGCTGTTTTGAAACTTTGAAACCTTTTGGAAATTTTTGCATGCCAATTTAAATAGGTATCCCATTCTGTTTGTTTGATTTGGGAAACTTGCTCTCAAGTGCACCTCTTAAAAGAACGATCATGTTTAACTGGAACGTTCCCCTAAAGGCCATTGTCATTCTAGGTTGTCCTAGTGAGATTTGGCCATTTTTGTAGATATCCACAGCTTCTGGGATGACAGTTCTTAAATGGAAAATAAGTAGGTGTGCCAGAAGGTGGCTCATTCACTTCTTTAAAACCCGAGGATCTTATGTCTTCAGATGAACTTTGGTCTTTCAGAGCCAAATTAAAACCTCAGAGGTATTAAATACAAACAGATAAGGACAAGCCACCAGTGGCCACAAGATCTTCACACTATTAGCATTTTCGTGGAAGAAAAAACAACAGGGCCGCATCTGATAGAACTGAGACCAGGAGAACACGAAACAGTCCATAGGTATTCACCGGAAAGCTAGGGAGGCTGGTTTGAGAGCAGCAGATGAAATGAGGAGGCATTTTTCTTTCTCCAGTACTGGCTGAGTGCTAAGAGTCCACATTAAAAAGGTTTGAGGGAGCTACCTTAGTCCAGACCCTGTGAATTCTTAAAACCAGCCAGCTGGAGCGCCCATCAGGACAGCGTCCCACCCTGAGGAGTCACTGCTGGGAGTAGAATGAAAACCGAACAGGAGAGAGATGACAGGAACAAGGAGAGACAAAACCCGGGAGGGGAGGAGCCAGGAAACCTCAGGATATGGGTTGCCCTATTTTTGAACATTACAGAACAACCACGAGGGTGCTCTGACAAGTTATAAACGCTATCCCGAAGCACGTCTCATTCTAAAAGTTCAGGAATCCAATTTCACGCAAAAGTCAGCAGCAGGAAAAATGGAAGTCAAATCCATACCAAGTTGTTCTAAGATAAAAGAGAATAAGGAGAACAGCATCCCTACAGACAATGAAAGCATACCAGAAAGGTACTTTCTCAAATGGAGTAAAATCGTAGCCTATTAAATATTTTAAAACAAGCTTAAAGTGATTAAGAAAAGGGTATAAGACATTAAGGAACAGTACAAGTCAGAATTTGAAAAACTCAGAAATGAAGTGGCAAGACTCAGGACAGGACTAAAGATAATATAAAACCTTGTGGTCTTCATATAAACATTTTTTTAAACCAAATCACTAGAGAGATAATAGATCTAAGATCTGCAGTGAGTTTTGGATACATAGGTGCCTACAGAAGTAAAACAAAATGAGCGTTAGGGAGAGGTTGGAGTTTATAATTACTACATGCCATAGCAATGTAGATACAGTAGAACTGCAGCTAACGTGGGGGGGATGTGTAGAGCATGTGCAAAAATCATTTTAATGTTTTCACTAATCATGTCATCATCAGTATTAAAATTAGTATTTGCATCAGTATGGTCATTCCAGTACTATCATATGTATAATATGTGAAAAAACAAATGAGTGATTATCGAATATTCTTATTCTATCACCCCTGCTGTTGCTGAGAACCAGGACTCTCAGTGTGAAGTTTCAAAAGGAGCCACACATATAATATAGAAAAGGTTAAATAAAAGTTTTACAGGCTCAAATTTGAATTCTAAGTAGCAAAATGAACTCATGAAGCCCATGTATGTGTGTGCACATATTTCCTAGTCCTGTGTACCTTTTAAAAGCCTAGAGATAATTGAAATACAACTTTTCTCTAAAAGTAACTTGGGCTTCGTAAAGAGATACCTGATTCTAGATCTGGAGCAGAAAAGCTAAGATGGGCATGGGCCAGCCTGTCTCACACCCAGAGGGGGCGGCTTGGAAGCTGCCAAATCCTACTTGGGTCATGACAAAAGGACTCTCCAGGGAACTCAGCAAGGGTCCCACTGGCTAAAGGTGAGACAAATTGTGTTTCAGTAATGATGAAAATCGCAGTGGGTTGAAAGCCAATGAGTTCAGTTCAGTTCAGTCACTCAGTCGTGTCCAGCTCTTTGCAACCCCATGGACTAGAGCACGCCAGGCTTCCCTGTCTATCATCAACTCCTGGAGCTTGCTCAAACTCATGTCCATCGAAGCCCAATAAATATATTTAAGCCCATGATTTTATAGCATTAAAAAATAATCACCATCAGAGAATGACAGGAAACCACTTCATTGTCTGGAAAACCAGTAAATAAATGAAAAGAACCAAGCATCTTCCTAGCTTTCCTGTGTGAACTGTATTGCAAGTAGTCAAAGAGTAGAAGAGGACAGGTTGAATATAAAATATTTCAACAAATAAACTAATGAAATGTCTGTTTTTTTTTTTTTTTTTTTATGTTTGATGGCTATCAGCTTTTAAGCTTCAGTCTTCTTTGACCTTTTGCCCCACACCTGGGCAAGCTGATAAGACTGGATGTTCTCTCCTTGGGCACCTATTGAAAGTTCAAACCACACAAGTCCTATCCAGGCACAGAAACCCTTACCTCAGTCTCACCTTCTTATCAAAATAAAAACCCTAAGCCAGTGTCCTTTCTTTGGTCTCTCAAGTCATTTTTTGGGTTAGCTGAGAAAATCAGTCATGCTCTTCCAGAAGCTTCATTATATAAATAATAAGCCTTTTTATTCCCTCTTGGTGTGTGCATGTGTCTGTGTGAGTGTGTGTGTCTGTGTGAGTGTGTTTGTATGTGTGTAATATGTTATCAGTCTTGACATCCAAACCAGTTTTGGATGGATATTCATTCTTTCTTTTCAGAATGAGCTCATCATAAACTAAAAGGAAAAAGTAAACTTAGAAGATTGCCATTTATAACGCATAATTTAGAAAAATGTATCTAAATCCTGCTGCTGCTTCTGCTGCTAAGTCGCTTTAGTTGTGTCTGGCTCTGTGTGACCCCATAGATGGCAGCCCACCAGGCTCCCCTGTCCCTGGGATTCTTCAGGCAAGAACACTGGAGTGGGTTGCCATTTCCTTCTCCAGTACATGAAAGTGAAAAGTGAAAGTGAAGTCACTCAGTCGTGTCCGACCCTCAGTGACCCCATGGACTGCAGCCTTCCAGGCTTCTCCATCCATGGGATTTTCCAGGCAAGAGTACCGGAGTGATCTAAATGCTAGCATAAAATTAGAGACACAGCAGACATGTGTTCCTCCTATAGTTTTGGTAGAATCTGAATCTCTGTTTGTGTGAGTGTATACTCAGAACAAGTTAAGACATGATAAATCTGGTACTCATAACCCTGCTTGTGGAAATATACACTTGTACTATTTTTCTGGAAAGAAATTTGGGAATAAATTTTAAGAAACTTCAGAGTTGTAAAGTTCTGTGTCACATACCTTGCAGATATAAAATCTAAGCAATGATTAGTGGTGGTAAAAACTTATGCCTAAATAGTTACAGCATAGTAATATAGGATCATTTAAAGTAGTTAAAGGAGAAGGATATGCAATGTCTAAGTGTAAAGGAAAAGAGTGAATGACATGCAGCAAATTAAAAGAAGATTTTGAAAAAATGTAATGAGCATAAATCTTTAAAAACATGCCATAGTGTTGTGTTTTTTTTTAAAAAGCAAGAAACAAATAAGTGTTTAAAATGGTTACATAGATGAATAGTAAAAAACCTGGGGGGAAATTCAGCAATGCAAATTCTATGACTCCTGATGAAAACAGCTGTTTGGGAACCCTTCTTCAGTCAGCCTGTGAGAAATGAGGGTTCCTTAGCAAAGTCAGCAGGCAGCACTTACCACATTCTGAGGTTTCATGTTCACTGAAGACTGGGTCTAGAAACCTCATTCCTTCGTCCAAATACTCTTGCAGTAAGTAGGGAAAGGAACCTTAACATTCCCCAAAGGGGATGATAATAGAGAATGCCCTCAGCTTTTCAAATAAAGGATGCAGGTCAAGTTATCATCATCATCATCTTTGATTCTGTGCTTGTCAGGGAGGAGCTCATCCCAGTCCCAGGGCCCCTGAGGTGCTGAAAGGCAACTTTTCATATCACATAAGAGCACACACATGAGAATTTTAGTGTCCTGGCAAGACTCTAAGTTCTACAGTAGTGAGTGTATATCTGTCCTAATCCCTACTGGAGCCCTGGCTCCCAGCCCAGAGCCTGCACACAGAGAGGATCAGATTAATACTTGTCAAATGGATGAACAAATGATCCTGTAACAGATGTGCTCCTTGGGAACCAATTCTCCAGTGTTTAAGTTTTCTTTATCTAGCTAGAGATGGACTGAAATTATCTCTAGGAAAGGATTCTATATGTCCTACACCAACCTAATGGATTGATATTAAATGTGGGCAGCCTTGGAGAAGGGAATGGAAACCCATTCCAATATTTTTGCCTAGAGAATCCCATGGACAGAGGAGCCTGGTGAACTACAATCCATGGGGTTATAAAGAGTTGGAAACAACTGAGCTACTAACACACTGTGGGCAGCCTACTACTTCAATATTAATGCTATCTACCATTTATTGTATGCTACAAGGCATATAAATAAGTGCTGAGTATTTCATATTCATTATGTCTAATACTTGAACCATAGAGAATTTAAGTTGCTGGACTGAGACCACAGAGCTGCAAGCTTCCAAGTCAAGGTGAAACTGTATGTTTCCATAGCCCACATGCAGTCATAGGGATAAAATTAAGAAAAGAGAGAAGATGAAAATTATCTCTAGATGTCTCCACCGAAGGGAATGAATAAGTAAGAATATCATCAACAGGCAGTGAGATTAAGTTGGTGGGAAATTCAGAAAACTCCCTGATATTTCAGTTGGCTTGTTCATTTTCATTTGAAAAGGAAATAAGAAAAAATGGAGTTCTTGAATCAGATACCTTAATCCTATCTTCAGGGAAGGCAGAACATGGTGTTAGAGATGAGAATAGCTTTTTTAAAAAAGGGTGAAGCTTTTCTTGAAAAGATGAAGCACAGAGATGCTGGGGAAAATGGGGATTTGAATCAGGCAGATTTTTTTTTCAGGTTTTTTATAAACTTTGGCTGTGTGGATATTCACTATTAAATGTGAAGAGGAATGAAAAATTAATTAATGTATTAATGGGACAAAATGTTAGCAAAAATGAAACAAATATGCAAATGATTATAAATTTGAATATTTCATCTAGAAGTGTATACACATGGAACTTTAATTTGATTATTGACACTAAAGAAAGTGAAGTCGCTCAGTCATGTCCGACTCTTTGCGACCCCATGGACTGTAGCCTACCAGGCTCCTCTGTCCATGGGATTTTCAAGGTGAGAGTACTGGAGTGGGGTGCCATTTCCTTCTCCAGGGGATCTTCCCAACCCAGGGATCAAACCCAGGTCTCTTGCATTATGGGCAGACGTTTTACCATCTGAGCCACCAGGGAAGTCTGACACTAAAGATGGAAATTAAAGGATAGTTTTTATTCTTAAATATTAATCATTTAGGAGAAATGGTTAATAATGGGGAATTGAGATGTTTTCATAAATGGGGTTCAAAACCAATAATGAAAGTAAAAATTTTAAGATTAAAACAATGAAAACCTGATTGTTAAACAGAATTTAACCAGAGAATAGTGATAAAAATAATTCAAGGGTTTTATAGATGCTGACATTTTTAGAGAATTTGTAAAGTACTTACTTTTATAAGAAGAATTTATTTTGCCACCACAAGATAGAAAATGTTCTAGGTATCTTAAGGAAAGCTAAATAATATACAGATTTGCAAGACTCTTATTGACTATTACTGGCCGTTAGTTCTCAATACTGGCCGCACATTAGAATCACCTGGATAGCTAAACAGTGTTCATCTTGGATCCCTACCCTAGACTAATTAAACTAGAAACTATGGGAATGAAAATCAGTACTTTTTAAAAGCTCCCAAGATGATTATATTTTGCTGCCAGGATTGAGGATCACTAATTTAAACAGTGATGAATAAGATTATGTACCTAATGAAAGTAAGAACCATGCATGATTTATTCAGCACAGTATCTGGAACATGATAGATACTCGATAAAGACTCGCTGAATGAATTGAGTAATTTAGTAATCCTGTGGCATATCTATAATTAGGGAAGCATATCAATGCTTCTCTCCCCATAATATAATTTTTTAAAATTACCTGTGCTGAGTGATAACTTATTTTCATTTCTCCATGAGTATGTATCCAAATAGTATTTTCTGATTCATAGTCTAAAAAAATGAAAGGTCCTTTGAAATAGGGCTGAATTTGAATGTGTCTATTTCTCTCACTCAAAGGAACCAGCTAATTGTCTTGCCATCATCATAAATGGTCCCTTAGCATCTCATACAGAGTGGGACAATACTGAGATTCTGGCCCCAGGAGGCATGCATTGACACATTTTTGATGGTGACCTGCTGGAAGACATAGTCTACATCAGAACCAGTATATCCATACATGAAACAAAAAATCAGTACTTCTCTTTAATATGTAAGGTAATCTTTGATGTTTTCTGTTCTATTTTATTCATTTAAAATGGTAGTAAAATGTAATTTCATGACCCACTAGGGGATCTTCACTCACACTGAAAAACATTGCAACAATTGGACAGTACAAATAGCGTGGCCAAAGCAGAATAACAGTACTTTCCTTGCTGTGGAAGAGAAAATACATTCTCAGTGCTTATGACTAACTCATAATATCCTGGCTCATTACACTTGACAGAAATGTATATTTTATTATTTACTGTCTATTTCTTGCAATGTGAATGTATGACTCCTGAGGGGAGAACTCCCATCTGCCCTGTACACCATTGTTATCAGCAACCCGATAGAAACACAGTGCCTGGCTCATGTTAGCCACTCAAAACACGGTCATTAAATTGCTGAACAAATGAATGAATAAGTCCCTACTATAATGATTTCTCAATAACATTACATGAAATTTTCAGTTATTTTCCAAACAACTTTCATTTCCAGAGTCCTTGTCATAAAGTTTTTCATCCTCTTGAATACCCAGCTATGTCATTGTTTTAAAATATCCACTCATCCCAGGGTTCTAAAACTCATCCTACAGTTTAAAAAGTTATCTTTTTTTTGTTGTTGTTGTTGTTCATGGCCCTAAGACCTATGAAGCAAGAGAGAGAGAAAATCTATCTTTTGAATATTTTTCTAGGAATAATAATTTCTAAATATCTCGATGGAGAAGTAGGAGCCTTTGAAAGTAATTTAGTTTCCTATCAGTGTGCTGTCATGTCCCACTCTTTGCAACCTCATGGACTATAGTCCGATAGGCTCCTCTGTCCATGGAATTTTTCCAGGCAAGGGTACCAGAGTGGGTTGCCATTTCCTACTCCAGGGTGTCTTCCTGACTCAGGGATCCAACCTGCCTTTGGAAGTAAGAGAGCCATCAAATAAGGAAGCTAGGCGCTATGAACGGTGGGTACAAATGAGGCCACCAAATCACAGGGAGGTCTGGCTTGTGAGGGGGGAGACAGAAAAACTGAAAATGACCAGTAATTACGCACACAGTGAAGGGAATGAAGAAACAAAGGGCTACATGGTAGGGGACCTGGGAGCACGAATGCAACCCAGGGAAAGAGAGAACAGAGGAAAAGATGAGAGTATAGATCTATGGCTGTCCATCCATGTACACATAGAGCATACCACAGATAATCGCATAAGTCTGTGTCAGCCAGTTCTCATGGGGCTGAGTGATTCATGAGATTCATCTCAGAGATTTGTTGCACTTGGAGATTTATAGACCGAGTTTCTGGTGTTGATGGAGGTTGCAAATCCATTCATTCACATAGTCAGTGAATATTTATTGAATATTTGTCTTGTGTAAGTATTATAAAGAGAATGGCCAGTACAATAGATGCATTACCTGTCCTCATGAAATTTTTATTCTAATGAGGGATTTATACTGATAACAGTAATAAATTAATTACACAATTAACCATGGATCACAATTTAAAAGATTATGGAGATAGCCAATGGTACTGTAAATATTTGAACTATGATCTGAGGCATGAAGAGGAGCAGAGCATTCCAAGTAGAGAGGACGGTATTTGCAAAGGCCCTGTGGCAGTGATGTCTGTTCTATGTGAGGACAGTGTGGCTGGAACGTAGCTAGTGAGAGCAGGATCACTAGGGAAGTGAGCAGGGTCTGGGCCATGCGGGAACTCGCAGGCATACTGTTGAGTTGAGTCACTCACTTGTGTCCGACTCTTTGTGACCCCATGGACTGCAGCACACCAGGCCTCCCTGTCCATCACCAACTCCTGGAGTTTACTCAGACTCATGTCCATTGAGTCCGTGATGCCATCCAACCATCTCACCCTCTGTCATCCCCTTCTCCTCCTGCCTTCAATCTTTCCCAGCATCAGGGCCTTTTCAAATGAGTCAGTTCTTTGAATCAGTGGCCAAAGTATTGGAATTTCAGCTTCAGCATCAATCCTTCCAATGAATTTTCAGGACTGATTTCCTTTAGGATGGACTGGTTGGATCTCCTTGAAGTCCAAGGGACTCTCAAGAGTCTTCTCCAACACCACAGTTCAAAAACATCAATTCTTCAGTGCTCAGCTTTCTTTATAGTCCAACTCTCCCATCCATACATGACCACTGGAAAAACCATAGCTTTGACTAGATGGACCTTTGTTGGCAAAATAATGTCTCTGCTTTTTAATAAGCTCTCTAGGTTGGTCATAACTTTCCTTCCAAGGAATAAGCGTCTTTAATTTCATGGCTGAAATCACCATCTGAAGTGATTTTGGAGCCCCCAAAAATAGTCAGCCACTGTTTCCACTGTTTCCCCATCTATTTGCCATGAAGTGATGGGACCAGATACCATGATCTTCATTTTCTGAATGTTGAGTTTAAACCAGCTTTTTCACTCTCCTCTTTCACTTTCATCAAGAGGCTCTTTAGTTCTTCTTCACTTTCTGCCATAAGGGTGGTGTCATCTGCATACCAGATGAGGTTATTGATTCCAGCTTGTGTTTCTTCCAGCCCAGCGTTTCTCATGATGTACTCTGCATATAAGTTAAATAAGCAGGGTGACAATAAACAGCCTTGATGTATTCCTTTCCCAATTTGGAACCAGTTTGTTGTTTCATGTCCAGTTCTAACTGTTGCTTCTTGACCTGCATACAGATTTCTTAGGAGCCAGGTCAGGTGGTCTGGTATTCCCATCTCTTTCAGAATTTTCTACAGTTTGTTGTTATCCACACAGTCAAAGGCTTTGGCATGGTCAATAAAGCAAAAGTAGATATTTTTCTGGAACTCTCTTGCTTTTTCGATTATCCAACGGATGTTGGCAATTTGATCTCTAGATCCACTGCCTTTTCTAAATCTAGCTTGAACATCTGGAAGTTTACAGTTCACATACTGTTGAAGCCTGGGTTGGAGAATTTTGAGCATTACTTCACTAGCGTGTTGCCTGGAAAATCCCATGGACGGAGGAGCCTGGTAGGCTGAAGTCCATGGGGTCGCTAAGAGTCGGACACGGCTGAACAACTTCACTTTAACTTTTCACTTTCATGCATTGGAGAAGGGAATAGCAACCCACTCCAGTGTTCTTGCCTGGAGAATCCCAGGGACGGGGGAGCCTGGCGGGCTGCCGTCTATGGGGTCGCACACAGTCGGACACGAATGAAGTGACTTAGCAGTAGCGTGTTAGATGAGGGCAATTGTGCAGTAGTTCGAGCATTCTTTGGCATTGTCTTTCTTTAGGATTGGAATGAAAGCTGACCTTTTCCAGCCCTAAATTGGGGACAACACTGGGCAGCAGCCTCGCTGTCTGCAGCATGAGCTCGAGCTGGAGCTACACCACCTTTTTGACCAGTGGAGGCCAGGTGCAGCTGTCCGGTGCGGTGAGTGGATGCAAAGACGCGTGGGTGTCAGAGGAGCTCCTGGTGCTGCTGCACGCGGGGCCAGGAGCTGGGTGGAGCTGCAGGCCTGGGCGCCCGGTTTGGCACTCTGCCGGGAGCCCCTCTGGGCCCAGGCCGTGCTAGAGGTGGAACACGGACCCAGCAGTGATGAGACCCAGGCAGGGCTGCTGTTGCTGCTGCCCTGTACTTGTGCCTAAGTGAGCCCGCTGCCGCCCTTCTACTGGTCTCTGGCCCGCAGGCTGCGGGCGTGTAGGCTGGAGCTGGGCGCCAAGCACAGGTTGCTGCTGGATGCTGCGGGCCAGGTGTTCTCCTGGGGCATGGGCAGGCATGGACAGCTGGACCATGGGACCCTGGAGGCAGAGCCAAAGCCGAGGCTGTTAGAGGCCCCATGGCTGAAGGGCATACTGAGAATTTTCTATTTTCTCCTATGAGAAATGGGAATCCACTCAAAGGTCCGGAACAGAGTTCAGAGGGGCGGCACTATGGAGGGATCAGGAGCAGGATTTAATACGAGTATATCTGTGTCAGGCTGATTCTGTGGCAAGTATTCCAGCTTGCTAGTTGTCAGGTGCTGCGAACCTCTCATTCTTATTCTAACTTGTATGATTTTGTTAGGGACAGCAGCTTTAGTTCTGTTACTGAATGATCTTTCCAGCATGTCTCTGAATCTGTCCAATTTACTGTGCAGAGAAGTTCCCCAGTTTAAACCACTTCTCATTAGAGAATGATTTAAAAAGAAAAAAAAAAAAAGAAGAAGCTCTGCCTGTCTGTTACTACTGAAGAAAATGTTCTTGAGAGAGGCTCACCTTAATCTTGGGTCTGTAACTCCTGCACTCCAGTAATGATTTGCAATAAATCTGCTTAAATCCTCATCGTGTCTCCCTTTTAATCCTCGGCTCCATCCCTACATATCAAGCTTGGGAAGACACAAATCCTCTCATTTATCAAAAGAAACCCACAGCTCTATAACCTGAGAGTGTAGTTCCATCTGTACAGGAGGGTGGCTAAATACAGCTTTGTGAAATTTTGGTGAAAATGGAATTTTACTTTGCAGATGAGGAAAGTAAGAGGCAGAGGGTTTGGGACTCTTTAACAGTCCATAGGGCCCTGTCTAGACAGCTAAGATGCATCCTTCTAGGGTTTTTATATTGCTTTGCAGATTAGATCAAATTTGATTTGATTATGAACCATTCTTTCTTAAAAAAAAAAAAAAAAAACATTCTTGGAAAAATTCAGGTGTGAAATCTGAACATTAGTGGGAACATTTGAGTTTAGTTACCACATCTAGCAATGAGGAAAGAGTGGGGAAACTTCTTTTAAATATTTATTAAGCAGTTATTGATCATCAGGTACTGTGCCAAAGCTTTAGAGGCACTACCTTATTTTACCCTTGTTACTGTTCTATGAAGTAGATGCTATTAACAGTCTTCATTTTACAGGTGAAGGAAAATGAGACTCAAAATGATTAATTCAGTGCCTGGGATTGGTAGAATCAAGATCTGAACACTGTCTAAACAAACTAAGGGGCATCCCTTGTGGCTCATCTGGTAAAGAAACTGCCTGCAATGTGGGAGACCTGGGTTCAATCCCTGGGTTGGGAAGATACCCTGGAGAAGGGAAAGGCTACTACCTACTCCAGTATTCTGGCCTAGAGAATTCCATGGACTGTATAGTACATGGGTTCACAAAAAGTTGGACATGACTGAGTGACTTTCGCTACTAAACAAACCAAACACCCTCTCTTTTAATTCCAATACATACCATAACATTAACTGCCTAAAATGTATTAATACCAGGCCAGTTTTGACAGGCTCCTAGTATTGTCTAATAATGTAATGTTAATAACTCAGGCTGGCATCTAGGAAAGATAGTGACTTGACCTTAGAAGTTGAATCCCCTCCCTTCCATTTATTCCCTCCCTTAAATTGACCTGGTGGCTCAGACAGTAAAGAATCCACCTGCAATGTGGAAGACCTGGGTTCGATCCCTGGGTTGGGAAGATCCCCTAAAGGAGAGCATGGCAACCCACTCCAGTATTTTTGCCTAAAGAGTCCCCATGGATTCTTCATGTAGCCTGGCGGCTACAGTCCATGGGGTTGCAAAGAGTCGGACACGACTGAGCAACAAAGCACAGCACACACTAACCAGAAAAAACAAAGAATCCCGAAACGGGGAAGAAACCGGCATCAATACAGGAAATCAGAGTTGACTCCATACCCATATCAGAAACCTGCAGGAATTTCTGATACAGTATGGAAATCACACATGAAAAGAAGTAGGACAGTTATAAGGGAACTTAGCAGAAATGAGTCTGCCAAATCCTTAACAGCCTCTAATTTGGACTCTCAGTGGGAGAGGACGCGGCAGCCTGCAGGACTGAGGAGTCTCCCTCAGAGTCCCTCCCACACTGGGGATCAGGCAACAGCAGTCAGCTCAGCAGGCAGAGGTTCCATCAGAGAAAAAGCCCTGGGGAGGTGAACTACATATTGAGAGGAAATTCAAGAGCAGCTAGGTTGGAGAAGGAAATGGCAACCCACTCCAGTACTCTTGCTTGGAGAACCCCTTGGACAGAGGAGCCTGGTGGGCTACAGTCTATGGAGTCGCAGAGTTGGACACGACTGAGTGACTAACACACACACAAAATTGAGGAGATACTTGGTGCCAGAGCACACTTTATCTACTCTCCCATCTCCTGCAGGAAGCAGGATGGGCTAGTCAGCACCTGGGAGGCAGGATGGCTTGCCCCGGCCCCCATCCCCTCTGGAAATCTTGGGGCCTCAGTGCCTACAACAGCTGGCCTTGGGCAAATAAAAGGCTAAGTTGTTTAAAACAAAACAAAAGACAAACAAAACAAAACAAAAGAACAGCTAGGTGTATTTTTTTTTCTCTCCATCCCTAATATCAATAAGGTAACAAAACATTACCTACAGCAAACATTTCGATCAGAACACCATATTCATTCGGAATACAATCTTCCTAAGTAAGATAGTTTGTTTCAAGGAATGGAACATGCATTTGTTTCTTAGCCTTGGGATAACACAGGGAAGATTCCATTGGCATTCGTGGTGCTTGGTTTTGAAAGTGTGGAAATTTGGTTCATATTCCTTCTTTTTCCCCTATCTGTAAGTTCTTCCCATGCCCAGGTTATAAGACCCAGCTCAATTGCCCATTTTTTCATAAAACCATTACTAACCTCCTTAATTTTTATCTCCCTAAGCCAGGAGTGCTATCTACATCCTTTTATGTCTCTTTGCTAATTGTTGTTGTTGTTTTATAATTCCTAAAATTATAGTTCTATAGGGTGAAAAATCAAAACTAAATACTAGGGGTGGGGTGCAAGATGAAAATATATCTCCCGGCACTCCAGAGATAGTCATCTACATCAGCAGATAGAAGTTCTTTCTGCCATTCTCTTCATTCAGTTCAGTTCAGATGCTCAGTTGTGTCCAACTCTGTGCAACCCCATGGACTGCAGCACGCCAGGCCTCTCTGTCCATCACCAACTCCCAGAGTTTAGCAAACTTATGTTCATTGACTCGGTGATGCCATCCAACCATCTCATCCTCTGTCATCCCCTTCTCTCACCTTCAATCTTTCCTAGCATCAGGATCTTTTCAAATGAGTCAGCTCTTCGCATTAGGTGGCCAAAGTATTGGAGCTTCAGCTTCAGCATCAGTCCTTCCAATGAACACTCAGGACTGATCTCCTTTAGGATGGACTGGTTGGATCTCCTTGCAGTCCAAAGGACTCTCAAGAGTCTTCTCCAACACCACAGTTCAAAAGCATCAATTCTTTGGCGCTCAAGTTTCTTTATAGTTCAACTCTCACATCCATACATGACCACTGGAAAAACCATAGCCTTGACTAGATGGACATTTGTTGGCAAAGTAATGTCTCTGCTTTTTAGTATTGTAATTATCTTCATTACTTCCAGCATAGTTTGGCCCCAGGTAAATAACAGGGAGGGAACACAGCCCCACCCATCAACAGAAAGTTGGATTAAAGATTTACTGAACATGGCCCTGCCCTTCAGAACAAGACCCAATTTCCCCCTCAGTCAATCTCTCCCATCAAGAAGCTTCCATAAGCCTCTTATCCTTCTCCATCAGAGGGCAAATAGACTGAATACCACAATCACAGCAAACTAACCAATCTGATCACATGGACCACAGTCTTGTCTAACTCAATGAAACTATGAGCCATGCCGTGTAGGGCCACCCAAGTTGGACAGGTCATGGTGGAGAGTTCTGACAAAACATGGTCCACTGGAGAAGGGAATGGCAAATCACTTCAGTATTCTTGCCTTGAGAACCCCATGAACAGTATGAAAAGGCGAAAAGATAGGACACTGAAAGATGAACTCCCCAGGTCGGTAGGTGCCCAAATGCTACTGGAGAAGAGTGGAGAAATAACTCCAGAAAGAATGAGGAGATGGAGCCAAAGTGAAAACAACACCCAGTTGTGGATGTGACTGGTGAAGGGAGTAAGTCTGATACTGTAAAGAGCAATGTTGCATAGTAACCTGGAATGTTAGGTCCATGAATCAAGGCAAATTGGAAGTGGTCAAACAGGAGATGGCAAGAGTGAACAGCAACATTTTAGGAATCAGTGAACTAAAATGGACTGGAATAGGTGAATTTAACTCAGATGACCATTATATCTACTACTGTGGGCAAGAATCCCTTAGAAGAAATGGAGTAGCCATCATAGTCATCAAAAGAGTTCGAAATGCAGTACTTGGATGCAGTCTCAAAAATGACAGAATGATCTCTGTTCATTTCCAGGGCAAACCATTCAGCATCACAGTAATCTAAGTCTATGCCCTGACCAGTAATGCTGAAGAAGCTGAAGTTAAACAGTCCTATGAAGACCTACAAGACCTTCTAGAAGACCTACAAGACCTTCTAGACCTCCTACAAGACCTACAACACCCAAAAAGATGTCCTTTTCATTATAATGGACTGGAATGCAAAAGTAGAAACTCAAGAAATACCTGGAGTAACAGGCAAATTTGGCCTTGGAGTACAGAATGAAGCAGGGCAAAGGCTAATAGAGTTTTGCCAAGAGAACCCACTGATCATAGCAAACACCCTCTTCGAACAACACAAGAGAAGACTCTACACATGGACATCACCAGATGGTCAACACTGAAATCATATTGATTATATTCTTTGCAGCCAAAGATGGAGAAGTTCTATACAGTTAGCAAAAACAATTCCAGGAGCTGACTGTGGCACAGACCATGAACTTGTTTTTACCAAATTCAGACTTGAGTTGAAGAAAAAAGGGAAAACCACTAGAACATTCAGGTATGACCTAAATTAAATCCCTTATGATTATACAGTGGAAGTGACAAATAGATTCAAGGGATTAGATCTGATAGACAGAGTGACTGAAGAACTATGGACAGAGGTTCATGACAATATACAGGAGGAAGGGATCAAGACCATCCCTAAGAAAAAGAAATGCAAAAAGGCAATATGGTTGTCTGAGGAGGCCTTACAAATAGCTGAGAAAAGAAGAGAAGTGAAAGGAAAAGGAGAAAAGGAAAGATATACCCATTTGAATGCAGAGTTCCAAAGAATAGCAAGGAGAAATAAGAAAGCCTTCCCCAGCAATCAATGCAAAGAAATAGAGGAAAACAATAGAATGGGAAAGTCTAGAGATCTCTTCAAGAAAGTTAGAGATAACAAGGGAACATTTTATGCAAAGATGGGCTCGATGAAGGACAGAAATGGTATGGATCTAACAGAAGCAGAAGATATTAAGAAGTGGTTACAAGAATACACAGAACTATCAAAAAAATCTTCATGACCCAGATAATCATGATGGTGTGATCATTCACCTAAAGCCATACATCCTGGAATGCGAGGTCAAGTGGGCCTTAGGAAGCATCACTATGAACAAAGCTAGTGGAGGTGATGGAATTCTCTTTGAGCTAGTTCAAATCCTGAAAGATGATGCTGTAAAAGTGCTGCACTCAATATGCCAGCAAATTTGGAAAACTCAGCAGTGGCCACAGGACTGGAAAGGGTCAGTTTTCATTCAAATCCCAAAGAAAGGCAATGCCAAAGAATGTTCAGACTACCGCACAATTGCACTCATCTCACATTCTGTAAAATAATGCTCAAAATTCTCCAAGCCAGGTTTCAACAGTACATGAACCATGAACTTCCAGATGTTCAAGCTAGATTTAGAAAAGTCAGAGGAACCAGAAATCAAATTGCCAACATCCGTTGGATCATCAGAAAAGCAAGAGAGTTCCAGAAAAACATCTACTTCTGCTTTATTGACTATGCCAAAGCCTTTGACTGTGTGGATCACAACAAACTGTGGAAAATTCTGAAAGAGATGGGAATACCAGACCACCTGACCTGCCTCTTGAGAAATCTGTGTACAGGTCAGGAAGCAACAGTTAGAACTGGACATGCAACAACAAACTGATTCCAAATAGGGAATGGAATATGTCAAGGCTGTATATTGTCACCCTCCTTATTTTATTTATATGCAGATTACATCACACGAAATGCTGGGCTGGATGAAGCACAAGCTGGAATCAAGATTGCCGGGAAAAATATCAATACCCTCAGGTATGCAGATGACACCACACTTACAGCAGAAAGCAAAGAAGAACTCTAGAGCCTCTTGATGAAAGTGAAAGAGGAGAGTGAAAAAGTTGGCTTAAAACTCAACATTCAGAAAAGTAGGATCATGGCATCCGGTCCCATCAATTCATGGCAAACAGATGGGGAAACAGTGGCTGATTTTATTTTGGGGCTCCAAAATCACTGTAATTGGTGACTGCAGCCGTGAAATTAAAAGACGCTTGCTCCTTGGAAGAAAAGTTATGACCAAACTAGACAGCATATTCAAAAGCAGAGACATTACTTTGCCAACAAAGGTCCATCTAGTCAAAGCTATGGTTTTTCCAGTAGACATGTATGGATGTGAAAGTTGGACTATAAAGAAAGCTGAGTGCCGAAGAATTGATGCTTTTGAACTGTGGTGTTGAAGACTCTTGAGAGTCCCTTGGACTGCAAAGAGATCCAACCAGTCCATCCTAAAGGAAATCAGTCCTGAATATTCATTGGAATGACTTATGCTGAAGCTGAAACTCCAGTGTTTGGCTACCTGATGTGAAGAACTGACTCATTTGAAAAGACCCTGATGCTGGGAAAGATTGAAGGCGGGAGGAGAAGGGGTCGACAGAGGATGAGATGGTTGGATGGCATCACTGACTCAATGGACATGAGTTTGAGTTAACTCCGGGAGTTGGTGATGGACAGGGAGGCCTAGAGTGCTCCTGTTCATGGGGTCGCAAGGAGTCAGACACGACTGAGCGAATGAACTGAACTGTACATTGTTCTGCCTCTTGCCTCATTTGTTTTAGCATGTATCTTGGAGACTATTCTACATCAGACATAGAGATCCTCCTGGTTTATTTCCTTGGCTATCTAGCATTACAGTCATGTGTCCTTTTGAATCCCACTGTTGTAACTGTATTGCTGCTGTATAAATGCACATCTTATTGACCTTGAGATCTAGTGTCCACATACTTCTCCACTTGATTTTATTTTATTAATAACAGAGACTATCTGTTATCCTTTGTTACATTTCCTTAGGGTTATTATCATCTTAGGGCTTCCCTGGTAGCTCAGCTGGTAAAGAATCGCCTGCAGTGCAGGAAACCCCAGTTCCATTTCTGGACTGGGAAGATCCCCTGGAGGAATGTGTGGCAACCCTCTCCAGTATTCTTGCCTGGAGAATCCCCCTGGATAGAGGAGCCTGGCAGGCTACAGTCTATAGGCTCACAGAGAGTCAGACCAGACTGAGAAGCTGAGCACAGCAGGGCATTATCATCTTAGGGTAGAAGTATGAAATAATTAAATTGTGAGCTCTGTCAATGTGCTATTTTGTTATAGGGTAACAGGGTTGGTTTTTTTTTTTTTTTTCTATTGTTGTTAATTTCAGTATACTTTATAAGCAATAACATGGTCAAATCTTAAGTGTTCAGTTTGATAAGTTCTGACAGTTGTCACTACTAGGCAAAATAAGATATGAAGTGTTTTTTTCACCCTGGAAAACTCCCTCATGCAGCCTTCCAGTCAATTTTTAACTGTCTCCCACACCAGAGGCAATGATTTTCTGATTTCTAGCATCATGTATGAATTTTCTATGTTCTTATACTTAAGTGAAAAAACATAGTATGTATTCTTTTGTTCCTTTTCATTGCTGAGTAATACCAACTTTCATGTGGAACGTACAGCAGTGCTAATTATATTTTTCATGTTCATTATATTCCTAGTACTTGTGTATCTCGCAATGGGAAGTCTGTAGTACCTCCTGACCCCCATTCATCCAGTTCCCCCTCCCGCACCCCCACCCCATCTTTGTTGTTGTTCGGTCACTTCAGTTGTGTCCAACTCTTTTGCGACCCCACGGACTTTAGCCTGCCAGGCTTCTCTGTCCAAGGGCTTTTCCCAGAAAGAATACTGGAGTGGGTTGCCATTTCATTCTCCAGGGGCTCTTCCTGGACCAAGGCTCAAATCCAAGTCTCCTGCATTGGCAGGTGGATTCTCTGCCACTAAACTACCAGGGAAGCCCTACACCACCTTTGGTAATCACAAATCTAATCTCTTTTTTTATGTTTGTTTGTTTTTGAAGTACAACTGACCTACAATACAAGTTAGTTCCTGTTATAAAACATAGTAATTTTTACTATGCATTTTGAAATGATCACAATATTAAGTCCAGTCACAATATGTCACTATATAAAGACATTACTTACTGCCTATATTCCTCACCCCCTTCACGGGTCACTGCCGTGTTGTGGCTAAGATGTTTGCAGAACTCAATGAAGCTATGAGCCATGCCATGTGCATGGTTGGGCAACATCACCAACTCAATGGACATGAACTTGGGCAAACTCTGGGAGATGATGAAGGACAGGGAAGCCTGGAGTGCTGCAGTCCATGGGGTCGCAAAGAGTCAAAGATGACAACTGAGCAACAGCAATAAATGTACCTCACACTGTACATTTTTAAATCATGACTCATTTATTTTGCAACTGGAAGTTTGTACCTCTTAGTCTCCTTCAACTATTTCTTTCTTCCCCATACCTTTCTCTCTGTTTGTTTGTGTAAATAATTCTGTTTCTTTTCTGTTATATTGGTTCATTTATTTTGTTTTTTAGATTCCACATGTTAGTAAAATAATAGTGTTTATTTCTTTGTCTGGCTTATTTTACTTAGCATAATACTCTCTAGATCTATGTTATGGCAAATGGCAACATTCTGTTATTTTTGTGGCTTAGTAATATTCCATTTTTTGTGTGTGTATATGTGAGATATATATATAATCTTTTCATACTCTTTATCTATTCATCTGTTGATGGGCACTTGGATTGCTTCCATAGCTTGGCTATTATAAATACTGCTTCAATGAACATAGGGGTACATATATCTTTTCTAATGAGTGTCTTTGTTTGGATAAATATCCAGAAGTAGAATTGCTGAATCATATGGTAGTTCTACTTTTCTTTTTTTAAAGAATCTTCAAACTGTTTTCCATAGTGGCTGCACCAATTTACATTCCTTCCCACAGTGCATAAAGGTGACTTTTTCTGCACATTCCTACTGACGCTTGTTATTTACTATCTTCTTGATGATAGCCATTATGACAGGTGTGAAGTGATATCTCATTGTGATTTAGATTTGCATTTCTCTAATCATTAGTGATTTTAGTCTAGAAATTTTATGGTTTCATGTCTTAAATTTAAGTTTTAAATCCATTTTGAATTTATTTCTTTGCATGATGTGAGAAAGTAGTCCAGTTTGGTTCTTTTGCATACAGTTGTCCAGTTTTCCCAATACCCTTTACTGAAGAGTCTGTCTTTTCCTTATTTAATATTCTTGGTTCTTTTGTCATTAATTACCAATGTCAACGTGGGTTCATTCTGGGCTCTCTTTTCTGTTCCATTGATTTATGTGTCTGTTTTTGTTCAAGTACCATACTGTTTTGATGACTATAGCTTTGTAGTATAGTTTTAAACCATTTTGCTTCTGTAGTCCATTTGTTTCTGTGGCTGTAGATACTTTTACTACTCTTGTCTTTTAATGGTCCTCCTTTTTTACATGATTGATTTACTATCTTTACTGTATATTTGCCTTTAACAGTGAGCCTTCCTCTTTCATACTTTTTGAGTTTAGTGTTGTACCTTTCTTCATTTAGAAAAGTTCCTTTAACATTTCTTATAAAGCTGTTTTGGTGGTGCTGAACTCTTTCAGCTTTTGCTTGTCCGTGAAACTTTTGATTTCTCAAATGTCAAATATGAAATAAAGCTTTGCCAGGTAGAGTATTCTTGGTTGCACATTTTTCCCTTTATCACATTAAATATGTTGTCACTTTCTTCTGGCCTGCAGAGTTTCTGTTGAAAAATCAGCTGATAGCCTTATGGGAGTTTCCTCGTGTATAACTTTGTTGCTTTTTCCTTGGTGCTTTTAATAGTCTCTTTTTTAATTTTTGCCATTTCAATTAAAATACATCTTGGCATGGACCTCTTTGGTTCATTCTATTTGAGACCGTCTGTGCTTCCTGGACGCGGATGTCTGTTTCCTTTCTCAGGTTAGGAAAGTTTTCAGGTATTATATCTTCAAACATGTTCTCTTCTTTCTCTTTTCCCTGCTGAGACTCCTACAATATGAATGCTAGGACACTTGATGTCCTAGGCAGTCTCTTAAACTGTCCATATGTATCTATTTCTTTGTTTTCTATTCAGGTTCAGTTATTTCCACTACTCTGTCTTCCAGCTCATTGGTCTGCTCCTTTATATCTTATCTCCTGTTGATTTCTTCTTTGTTGTTTAGTCACTAAGTCATATCTGAGTTTTATGTTACGCCATGGACTGTAGCCCATCAGGCTCCTCTCTCCATGGGGTTTTCCAGACAGGAATACTGGAGTGGGTTGCCATTTCCTTCTTCAGGGGGTTTTCCTGACCCAGGGACTGAACCACATTTCCTGCATTGGCAGGTGGATTCTTTACTACTGAGCCCCCAGGAAAGCCCATTGATTTCTTCTAGAATAATTTTTATTTCAGTTATTGTATTGTGAAGCTCTACTTGGTTCTTCTTTACATCTTCTGACTCTTTGGTAAACTTTCCACTGGGTTCATAGTCTTCTCCCGAGTTCTCTGAGCATCTTTACAGTAACTGCCTTGAACTCTTTATCAGGTATGTTCCCTATATGCACTTCACTTAGTTCTTTTGGGGCTCTAGCTTGTTCCTTCCTTTGGAAAATGTTCCTCTGTCTCCTTATTTTGCCCAATTTGATGACTTTATTTCTATGTATTTGGTAGTTTGTTTATGTTTCCTGACCTTGGAGAAATGGCCTTGTACAGGAGACATCCTGTATGTCCCACCAGCTCACTCCCCTCTGGTCCCTAGAGCTATATGCTTTAGAGGGACCCCTTATTTTGGTTGCATGGGTCCTTCTGTTGTGCAGGGTTACTACAGTGCATGATCAGATGAAAGCTAATCTCTCATCTGGTTGATTGCCAGATCCTGCCTTGTGTGGAGGCTGCTGGCTGCCACTGGGTAGGAATGGGTTACAAGGCTTCTGCCTATGGGCCTGGAGTGGGGGTTCCTGAAACAAGTGCAGACCCACTGGTGGGCAGAGGTGGGTTCTGAAGTGGGCGGATGTAGGGTTTGGGGTCTCAGATCAAATGTCAGTCTGCTGATGGGCAAGGGTATTTCCTGACATGGTTGGTTATGAGTCTGGGGAGTCCCAAAGTTGGTATTGCCTACTGATGGGTGGGGCCAAATCCCAGCATGGCTGACTGAAGGACTCCAGTGGTCCTAGGGCTGGTGTCTGCCAACTGGTACAGGGTCAGGGCCCACGGGTCTCAGGTGCCTGACCACTGGGGAGTGAGGCTTATTCCAGAGCTGGTATTAGCGTGTGGAGCTGGGTCCCAGGGTTTCTGTCTGCAGGGTCTTGGTGGTCCTGTGGCTAGTTTCAACACACTGGTATGCAAAAAACCTGAGCCCTTTCGGGGATGTGGCCAGGCCTGGGGGCAGTTGTGGGCTCAGGCAGCCTTGGGGAAGTGGGCCTGTTGGTGGGTGGGGCTGTCTCTGCCCAGGTAGTTGCTTGGCCTGGGCAACCCAATACGGGTACTGAGAGTCTGTTGGGTGGGGCTTGGTCCTGAGGTTTCTAAGCTAAAGAGAGGATTCCAAAATGGCACTTGCTCGCATCAGTGTCCTCATATTAGTGCATGCTCCCCAGAATGTCTACCACCCATGTCTATTTCCCCAGAGTGAGCCCCCAGCTATTTTTTGCCTCTCTAGGAGTCTCTCAGAGATCAACAAGTGGATATGATTGTGGCTTCTTTCAAAATACTATTTCTGCTCTGGGTCCCAGAGCCTGTGAGATTTTATGTGCACCCTCTAGGAGTGTAGTTTCTATTTCCCACAGCCCTCGAGCTCTCCTGAAGGTAAGCTCTACTGGGCTTCAGATGTCCTGGATGTTCTTCATTGTGTAGGACCTCCATGCTGTGGAGCCCAATGTGGGGCTCAGACCACTCCCTTCTTGGGGAGAACCTCTACACTTATAATTATCCTGCAATTTGTGGGCCTTGACTAGACCATGTCTCTGCTCCTCCTGCCCTCTTGTTATGGTTCTCTCTTTATATCTTCAGTGGTAGAAGATCTTTTCTGAGACTCTCTTGGTTTTTATCATCAACAGTTGCTCTATAAATAGTTGTAATTTTTGTGTGCCTGTGAGAGGAGGTGAGTTCAGGGTCTTTCTACTCCACCACCTCGGCCACTCCTCTGTGACTGAAAAAGTGAAAAGTCAAAATCACTCAGTTGTGTCCAACTCTTTGTGACTCCATGGACTGTATAGTCCTGAATTCTCCAGGCCATTTTGAACTCATAGAGTGTAAGTTTTACCACTTTGTTCTTTTTTAAGATTTTTTTTTTCTTATTTTAGACCCTTTGCATTTTTATATAAATTTTAAGATTACTTTGCCATTTTGTTCAACAAAACCTCCTGGGATTTTGCTTAGGACTATATATAGAGACATGGTCTAGTCAAGGCCCATATCCATGGGTTGGTGACCCACAAATAGCAGGATATTTATAAGTGTAGAGGTTCTCCCCAGTGTATAGGTCAATTTCAAGAGAAGAGACCCTTTAACATTTTTTAGGTGTGTGATTCAGGAAAACTGGATACTCCTCCATTTATTTGGATCTTACATGTCTTCCACTGGGTTTATTCTAAGGTGTTTGATATTTTGTTTGTTGTTAAAAATTTGATTTTATATTTTAATGTTATATTACCAGAATATGCAGTACAATTAATCCATGTATATCGGTATGTATTGTGATATTTATGTTTTGTCAGTGAATCTCTCTTTTAATCATTATATGTCCTTATTTTTCCTCTTGTAATTTTCCTTGTTCTGAAGTCTAATTTTTCTGATATAATATGGCCATGTCCCTCTCTTGTATATTTTGGTATGCATGTATCTTTTTCAACCCTTCTACTTTCAACCTGTCTGTGTCTCTATGTTTAATATATGTTTCTTGAAAACAGCATATTGTTAGAGCTTGCTTTTCTGTTCAGTCTGACAGTGTCTGCATTTTACATGTAGTACTAATCTATTTACACCTAAAGTAAGTACCAATATTGTTGAATTTTAATTTTGGCTTCTTGGTATTTATTTACTATATGGCTGTATCACTTTACTAGGGCTGCCATAATGAAGTACTGCAAGCTGGGTAAGTAACAGTCTAGAGGCTGAAGATCTGAGATCAGGGTGTTTGCAGGGTTGGTTCCTTCTGAGGGCAGTGAAGGAAGGATCCATTCCAGGTCTCTTTCCTTGGCTTGTGGAGGGCCATCTTGTTTCTTTGTTTTCACGTGTCTTCTCTCTGTGCCTGCTGCTGCTGCTGCTGCTGAGTCGCTTCAGTTGTGTCCGACTCTGTGCGACCCCATGGACTGCAGCCTATCAGGCTTCTCCGTCCATGGGATTCTCCAGGCAAGAACACTGGCGTGGGTTGCCATTTCCTTCTCCAGTGCATGAAAGTGGAAAGTGAAAGTGAAGTCGCTCAGTCGTGTCTGACTCTTAGCGACCCCATGGACTGCAGCCTACCAGGCTCCTCCATCCATGGGATTTTCCGGGCAACAGTACTGGAGTGGGGTGCCATTGCCTTCTCCTCTCTGTGCCTATCTGCATCCAAATGTCCCCTTCTTGTATGGATATCAGTCATATCAGTTTAGTTCTCACTTTTAACTTGATTACCTCTGTAAAAGCATTAACTTAGAGACTTCCCTGGGAGTCCAGTGGTTAAGACTTTGCTTCCCAATGCAGGGGGTGCAGGTTTGATCCCTGATTGGGGAACTCAGATTCCACATGCTTCAGGGCCAAAAACCAAAACATAAAACAGAAGCAATATCGTAACAATTTCAATAAAGACTTTAAAAATGGTCCACGTTAAAAAAAAAAAAAAAAAGACCCTAGTTCCAGATGAAGTCATAATCTGAGGTACTGGTGCTTAGGACTTCAACATATGGATTTTGCAAGGAGACACAATTCAACCCATAACGATGTCTCAAAGGTTCTTAGTTCCTGTGTTCCTCCTTTCCTGTCTTCTTTTGGATAAATCAGGTATATATTTAGTATTTCATTTAATACTTTTTATTGACTTCCTAGTTATACCTCTTTGTGTTATTTTTTAGTTGGTTGCTCTCAAGATTACTATCTGCAACTTTTAACTTTTAAAAACTACTTTAAAATATTATATACTTATCAACATTCTGAGAATGTTACCACATTTATCATTTACCCCAAGTTGACCTTTGTGCTCCTTTGTTATTTTACTTTTGCATCTGTTATAAACACTCCAGCACATTGATATTAATTTTACCCTCAATAGTCAATTATCTTTTTAAAGTTATGTGAAAATGAGATAACATTAATTGTCATTAAGGAATTATGTATTAAAACATAATTAAAAGATATATAGTATTTGAAAGAAATATAAAAATGCATAAACATTTGTTTCTACATACATGGTTGCCATTATTAAAAGTAAATACAAATATGACATTGTATCATTCAGCAGCTTGTATGTACTATTCTATTGACTCTGGCATCATTAAAGCAACAGTTTCTAACCTTAGCTGTTACAGCCAGCAAGATGAATGCTTAGGGTAAAGGGAAAGTCCCTGTAAAGGAAAGAAATCAGTCTTCTATGTAATACTGGGGGGCTTAAAAATATTACTCCCTGCTCATAGGCATATTGCATTTTTTCTCCACAGTGGTACCAGGAAGCTCTTTGTTAAGGCTCATCGGGGCTTTTGCACACTAGTAGAAAGATAGATCTTCTGAATTTTACTATCAAGGAGTCTGTATAAGAAATAAACAATGGATCTCTATACCTCCTGTCACTCACCTTTTGCAAGGAAAATGGAATGGGGCAGAGGTGAAGAGAGAATGAGGATTTCTGAAAACAAGAATGGTCAGGTTTACAGGAGGGACTGGTGAAAACATTGGGACTTGTAGAGGCTGAGAGATCTTTTTGGTAATTGTAGAGCTTCTAGTGAGCATGGGATGGTTCTGATGGTCCTCTCTGTCCTCCATTCTTTCCATCACACAGCCTTATGGTTTTGATGGCAGAAATGAGAATGAAGACATGATGTCTGAAGTGTGGGTATCTGGGCATTAGCAAGGGCAGTGTTTTGCATACTTGTTATCTCTCTTTGCTTCACATACTCCTGGCTGTCACCCTGGTAGTGCTGGCTCATATTCTGAACTGAGATTCTCATTTGAGGAGACCCTAAGGGCTCTAATATCAGGCAAGGTTCTACTGCTTGAATGAAAAGAGAGTCACTAAATTTAAAATGAGAATGAGTAGTGGTATGTGCTTCATCTAAATTATTTCATAAGCCCAGTGCTTTAAAATTTGCCACATGTAAATGTAATTGAAACCTTATTAGAACATGCCATTGTGTAGTAATCATTATGATCTGATATATTTGACAGGTATTCTCAAGTTACTTTTTTCAAATATCATGTGGAATTGCAAATATCCATAGTGACTTACGCCTAGAAAATATTGGTAGATATTTGTTTTACACAAACGGTTGATACTTGGAGTGAACATTCCCAGGCAATAAATTGAAATAAATTGAATGATCTTAGAGCTTGCTTGGCTGTCATCACCAAGTTATGAATATTGTGGTTGTAAATAAGAAAGAAAAAAAACCCACTGAAACCAAACTAAGCAAAAAATGGGAATGAGGAGGGCAGTTCTTGGATCACAGATCTGAATGATACAGAAATGGTTCAGGCAGTGCTTGATCCAGTAGCATATACATTGTAACCAGAGCCCAGTTTTTCTATTTTGCTCCATCTCTTGTATCGTTGGCTTCATCTTCAGGCTCCATGCATTGCCCAGCCCCTGCCACATTGCCAGCTCTCTTTTTCACAACTGACTGCTTTTAGCTGCAAGCTGCTGACCAGCTGCATTGTGCAAGAGAAGAGGATGTGTCCCCTCTGATTGTTCCCGCATGGACCCTTAGGTATCCAGTCTCTTATTGGGCCACATTTGCTCATGAGTCTCTCTTGAATCAATCATGGTGGGCAGGGGAAGAGGAGATTGTGACTGGCTTAATTCCATCAGGACCTGGCCATGGAACATGGTGTGAGTCAGCACTACCTGAATCGCACAGCGTCAGAGGAAGGGAGAGAGGCGTGGCTCACCACTGTGGTCTGGGGACTCTGGCCTGGCACCTGTGTTAGGCTGTCACTTGCTATCTTTCTATCACTGTCTGGAGGAGGTTACCTAAGAAGCTTCATATTGTACCACATTCAGTCCTTTCCTTGTGTTATAAACCCCAGGCTCTGGGATTTTCCTTATCACATAACTGATGCCTCCTTTTAGGGCATGTAGGGGTACAATCGGAGAAGGCAATGGCACCCCACTCCAGTACTCTTGCTTGGAAAATCCCATGGATGGAGGAGCCTCGTAGGCTGCAGTCCATGGGGTCGCTAAGAGTCAGACACGACTGAGTGACTTCACTTTCACTTTTCACTTTCATGCACTGGAAAACGAAATGGCAACCTGCTCCAGTGTCCTTGCCTGGAGAATCCCAGGGACGGGGGAGCCTGGTGGGCTGCCGTCTATGGGGTCGCACAGAGTCGGACACTACTGAAGCGACTTAGCAGCAGCAGCAGCAGCGGGGGTACATTTTGTCCTTAGCAGGGGCCTCCTACTTTTGTCAAGTATAAAAGTACCTCTGATTCAAAGATCTCTAGCTACAAAATTAAACAGTCTGTGTTTCACTTCAAAATGTGTACTTAGCTCTTTGTCAGTCTAGTACTCTAACAAGAAGTGTACCTGTCTACAAGCTGCAGAATTGCTTTGACTACCATCATCATCATCATTTTCACTGTAGACAATGTACTAGGCACATTGCATATTCTATTTTGCTCCAGTCTTGGGAGACACTGCTTTTTAATCATATACACATTTCGAGGCCCAGTTTCAGGTATTTTTCCTCCAGGAAAACGTCTATAATCACCCTTACCCTTAGGAACATCTTCCTTGGGTAATCTTTTTTGTGTGAATTATTTATAATGCTCTGCTTTAATCCATCTTCCCAACTGGATTGTTAGCTGCTCCAGGGAAGTGGTCTTAGCTCATGCTCCCTGTATCCTCAGAGCCTAATGCAGTGGTCTTGAACATCAGGGGCTCAGTAATTATTGATTATTACTCAAGATCATGGAACTCTCATTCCTTAGAGAAAATCAGGAAACCTTTGTGCCACATGAAGAAACTATTTATTTAGGCCATATCCCAGGACAGTCCCCTTCATCTGAGCACTTGCAGGCTTATCCTGTAAAACTACATTTTTCTGAACATTTCTCACACTTAGGAGACTGAAGACCTAAGACCAGAAATGTTTCTCTTAGCAATTCTATTTTCAGCACCATTCCTGGTAATGGCACTGGGATAAGCATTTGTAATATCTGACCTTTGTGAAAGTTAGAGCAGGTTGGCATAAAGCAGAAGACTCACAGAACTTGGAGACTCATCGATCTGCGTTTAAATTCTAGATCTTTTCACTTACTCCATGTATTACCTGATGAGAATTACTTACTATTTCTAAGCATTAGCATTTTCCCCTGTAGGAAATATAATTCCTACATCACAAAGTTAGGAAGTATTCCTGTCTGCATCCCATCTGGAAATACTGCTTGAATTCTGGAACTCAGCTGGAACTCAACTGGAAATACAGTTGAATTCTGACAGTAACCACCGGAAGTTAGTACCTGACTCCACAAGTTTAGGACATGATCCACAACAAGACTTCCCTTAAGATACTAGCCGCTTGGATCCCCAGGTCACCTACACCTCAGACCAATAGGGTATAAGTCCGTGAGGTTCCTGCTGTGCCCCTCATGTTTGAGAATTTGTTCAGATCATTCAAAGAACTCAGGGGAACAGTGCTTATACTACCATTTTGTTATAAAAGATACCCACAGGGTGAGGCCTGGGAGGTAACTCAGATCTTCTGTGCCCTCTCCCCATGGAATCAGTGTGTGTCGCCCTCCTGGCACACTGATGTGTTCACCAGTCATCAAACTCCACTGTGCTTTGGTGTCCAGAGATTTTATTGCAGTTCCATTATATAGGCATGATTCATTAGATAAATGGTCATGTGATTGAACTCAGTCTCTAGCTCCCTCTTCTCTCCAGAGGTTGGGCTAGTTCAAATCCCAACTCTCTAATGACATGGTAAGTTGTTTTGATGACCAACCCAACTAGCACAACTGAAGCTATCTAAAGGCTTCACCACAGAGGTACCTTATTAACATAACAAAGATACTCCTGTTGCTCAGGGAATATCAAGGGTTTTAGAAGTTCTCTACCAGGAAATAGGACAAAGACCAAGCAAGCTGTTATACTTGAGTTTGTGAGCTAATGAATGAAACCATATATTTATGGTAAGAAAAACTGAACATGAAACTCGTTAAAGTATTGAGTTTAAAGGCTGTGTTTTATGATTATACCTGTTGTCCTTTCCTCCCTTTTCTTTGTTTTTGAGAACTACAAAGATTCCAGCCATGCAAAGACACAGAAAATCTAGTGGGTTGAATAATAATGGCTTTACTCAACATGAAAAGTAATCTGTTGTAACTTATGTTTGGATTTAATTCATGAAGTATAGGACAACTTCTGAGTAAAGAAGCTATTAAGGCCGCTCTCTTTTTTTGTTTGTTTTCGTTTATTCTAGGGGATTTGTTTTATTTTGTTGTTTCAAAACTTTTTTATTGGGATATAACTAATTAACAAATAACATTGTGATAGTTTCAGGTGAAAAGTGAAGGGACTCAGCTATACATATGCATGTAGACATTCTCCTCCAACTTCCTTCCCATCCAGGCTGCCACCTGACATTGAGCAGACCCTGTGATATACAGTAGATCCTTGTTGGTTATCCACTTTAAATATAGCAGTGCGTACATGTACATCCCCAATTTCCTAACTATCCCTTCTTCCATCCTTCCCCCCACCCCCGGCAACCATAAGTTCGTTCTCTAAGTCTGCAAGTCTCTTTCTGTTTTGTAAGTAAGTTTGTTTGTATCATTTCTTTTTAGATTCCACATTTAAAGGATGTCATATGATATTTCTCCTTCTCTGTCTGACTTACTTCACTCAGTATGACAATCTCTTGGTTCATCCATGTTGCTGCAAATGACACTATTTCATTCTTTTTAATGGTATTTTAGCCATTCTTCATAAATGTTACCATAACAAGAACATAGAGAAAGCTGAGTGACCTGCTTAGAATAATGTCAGGAGGAAGAATGACAATGGAAACAGCCTCAGATATCATCAAGTTACAGACATGATGAGCACACATGCTGAAGACTTAGGCGTGACAGAGTAAAATGCTGTAATTTTCACATTCTATAATGCAACTTTGGATCTCTGTCCCTGGATGAATTCTTTTGAGATTCCACTAGGTTTTCATATCACAACTAGCCTTGAAATAGGCAAAAAAAAAAAAACACTTTAAGAAAGTCTTTGTGTGGGACCACTGTGGTGAAACCATTGAGAGCCGCACATCCATTTTCCAGCCATGGAATACTAGAAGAGGTCAGAATGAGTGATGTAGAAAAATGTTTATATTATCATACTCAGTGGAAAGAAAAGTTGCAAAATTGAGCATGAATATGATCCTATTCTTATCCTCATGCACACATGCAGATGGGCACAAAAATGCTGGGAAACATGTCAGGATATTAATAGTTAGAAATTTCTGAATCATGGCATTACCATTCAATTTCATTCTCTTCTTTATTCTCTTCAAAGTGTTTACATTACTTATACCTTCATTTTATCATAAGCACATGGCATGCTTGTGTATGCATTTCTCTGTAATTATTTTCACTTTATTCCCTATGTGCCTAAATGATAATCTTAGTTCCCCAAGTGGAATTTATCTCCTGGAATAGGCATAATGCCACCTATTTTAGGCACACAGTTACCTTTATGTCATGTGCTCACTGTTCATCAGTTTCTAGGTGGACACATCTGCTACCCAAATCTGTTTTCTCTGAACAGTCGAAAAAGAATCCTAGAGACCAAAAATTTAGGATGAATGTGTAAGGTCAGCAGAAATATTAGTGGCTTAGTTTTATCTTAAAACTCTATACACCATCTTATCTAACCTCTTTCTCCATAAGGCCCATATGATTATAGAGGGCCATCCATCCATAAAAATTCTCTGCTAACTTTGAACTTGGCACATCACATTCCTTAAAGTAAGGCTGATGATTCCACCAAAGTCCCTTTAATAGGTGCTAGTTCATTTTCAGAAGTAGAAGCCTGGGAGGAAAATAGCAGATGAGGTCTTCATTTCATGGAACAAACTCTTTCCATGCAGAGAAAAATCTTTTCAGCAAATATGTAATTTAAGGGCATTTTCCCTGATCCCATAATGTGTCTTTGGCAACAGGGGCTGGCTATTGAAATAACCATGTTTGATCCTAAAGACACTTCATTTTTTACTTTGCTGCATAATTCATCCATTTATTCATTCATTCACAAACTTATTGTTACAAACAAAATTCAAAATAATCTGCAGACACCTTCACTATAACCCCATGCTATGCACTGAGAGAATGTAGAGGGCAGAGTATTAGGTCTGACATATTTCTGTTGAAAATCATCACCCAATAGACACCATGCTTCTTATCAATAATGCATATTACCTGGATTTCAGATTTTTTTCCAACCCTCATAGTCCTCAGCTTAAAATAACTGAATCACCCCCCTTTTTTTTTTTTTTTTTTGCAATATACCAAATTTTAGGCCTTCTCCAAGCCTTCTCCCCTGCTATTGCCATGAATTAAATACTGACAGTGGAAATCTTATGATACAGAACCAATGAAAGAATTCAGAAAAGTTAGAGAGACTTTAAGAGGCCCAAAGGTAAAATACACGTATTATTAGGTGAAGAAACAAATTTCCTAGAGGTGTTGTTTAGAAATATGCTTTCTTGGTGAGCTCCAGAAGCTTTTTCTCCCTTTGTGATATTAAAAAAAGAATAGGCTCTGGCAGAAGATCTTGCATCATTTTTCCTGCCAAGGTGAGTTCTAAGATAGGCGTTTTCTAGTAAATGTCCTTGTTTACAATAATTGCTTTCCTGGCATTGTGATATAATGCTGCTGTTTCCTTTAATCTAAGTCATACATGTTTCAGTATCTGTGACCATTCAAGCTTTTGTAACAAGAGACACAAAAAGAAATTACTTTGGCTGGTTTCCTGAGATGTTAGGATAGATGCTATCATTTACAGCCATAGTTGAGGAGAAATCTCTTTAAAGCACAAGGGAATCTGTCCCTGAGACTTTATCTGTTTTATTATAATATGATGGAATATGAACAATATCACATATTTTGTGTCCATCCATTGATTGACTAGGTCTTTAGTCTTAAGTGATTGTGACCAATACAAATAATCAATGACTTACTGACAAGATGAAAAGGGATTGCCATAGATCATCTTATAAAAAACCCCAAATGAAATCTGAAACTAGAAAAAGAAATTTAAGCAAAATAGATTCCTCATGGTGCTCATGGGCCCATCAGTCACATCTTTGTGTCTCTACTAAGAGGTACATCTTTCTCTCCAAGATGGGCAACTGGCTCATTTCCCAAGGCCTTGGCTTCACCAAGCCTACTTCATCCCCATTCATGGCCTCAGGGATTTCCCTTTCTTGCAAATATAATTTGTCTAGGAATTGATTTAGTGTTTAATTTGAGATTTACTCTACTGTTATGCTGTGTACATAAACAACTTGGTGATTTTCTTTAAAGTTAAATAAGTCAAAGTCATTTCAACAAACAGATCTTAGGACTGATGTTGGATCAGCATTTATTTAAACTTAGCACAATCACAGAGAAATATTTCTTTTATTTCTAAAAGTTTATTAAGGCCTTAGTTTATACTAGGTGATGTTGTAGGCCCTGGGATTTTGGTGGTAAAAGGACAGATAAACTCCCTTCTCTCATGGTAGGTATGTTGTGGGGGCAGCCCACAACAGTGAATGAATTAACACAAATAAAGAGAGACGGAAGGAGGTAGAAGAAGGGAGAGAGAGAAAGAGGAGGGAGAAAGAGAAGGAGAGAGGGAGAAAAGGAAGAAGGCAAAGACTACAAAGAAAGGAAATTACAAAGAAAGGGGAGAAGGGGGAAGGGAGAGATGTTAGGAGCAATAAGAATTCTGAAACAAGCAAGAGATAGAGTATGTGTGTGTAAACCACAGCCTTTACAAGTATCACAGCTCTAGTTCAATGGAATGTACAAATTAGAGCCATGTGATTGTAAAGGTCAGGAACCTCTAACAACCCAGCGTTATTTCATTGATGGGCTATGGCCATGTGGGTCTTTGCAGTGTTCCTGAAAGAATGTGATGTGAAAACAACTACTCCCTACTCTCACAACAGAAAAGAGTACTACTGCGTTTCAATTATACCCCCTTCTTGAAGACTCATAACCAATATTACCATATGAAAGATTCTGGAAATTTACCCTGGTCTTCTGCATTGCAGGCAGGTTCTTTACTGACTGAGCCACCAGGGAAACCCAAAATACTGGAGTGGATAGCCTATCCCTTCTCCAGGGGATCTTCCCAACCCAGGAATCGAACTGGGGTCTCCTGCATTGCAGGCAGATTCTTTCCCAGCTGAGCCACCAGGGAAGTCCTAGTCTATTAAACTGATTTTGACAATGGAAACTTTTTTTTCCTGTTCTACTTATTAACTTCCACCTTACCCATGTTCTAATGGTTGTCACATGAGTAGGATGGCTAGTGGAAGAGGCATCTGTAAGCAGAAAGCACTATCACTTGGACACTCAGCCTTACTAGACAGTAGTCAAAAGATAGTAAAAAGATGATACCTACATGCTAAGGATTTATAGTGTGAGTATGGGCCAGCTCAGTTCATTAACACCTGTTCTGTGCCAGTCCTGGGAATCAAGGTATGAGTAAGGCATCGTCTGCCTTCAAGAAGACCCAGGAAGGTATGGTACAATAGAATAGGTATTTACATGTAAATTAAAATTTAAATCAGTATTACTTGCTCCAGTAGAGAGAAAGACACAAGATACCAGGGAAGCACAGAGATTACCTGGTTAAGGAGTTACAAGGGATATCATGGAAGACTTCCTAGAGGAGGTGACAGGAATTACATATGTAACATCACTGGAGAATAATCCATGCTGTACAGCTATCATATGGGCGATGCTCTCAGTTCCCAACCCTAAATCTACAGACTTTTTTCTGCTTGCTCTCTCTCTCTCTTCCTTCTCTCCATTTTCCCTTTTCTCTGGGACTGCATGTGGACTATAGATTCTTCTTTCTCCTTTCAGTCTTTTTCTTGAAACCACCAGCATCTAAACATGCTCTGCTGCTGCTAAGTCGCTTCAGTCGTGTCCGACTGTGCAACCCCATAGACGGCAGCCCACCAGGCTTCTCCGTCCCTGGGATTCTCCAGGCAAGAACACTGGAGTGGGTTGCCATTTCCTTCTCCAATGCATGAAAGTGAAAAGTGAAAGTGAAGTCGCTCAGTCGTGTCCGACTCTTATCGACCAATGGACTGCCGCCTACCAGGCTCCTCGGTCCATGGGATTTGCCAGGCAAGAGTACTGGAGTGGGGTGCCATTGCCTTCTCCGTCTAACCATGCTCAAATCCCTGTTATTAAAAACAAAACAAGTGAAATCAATCCTCTACTTAAAAATTCCTTTCCTGATACTATGTCTCCCTCCACTTCCCTTCCCTTTACAGCCTGTCCTTCTGCAAGAGTTACCTTTACTCATGTCTCCACTTCCTCACCACTTACTGCTCACCAAGTCCAAAATGCCTTATGATCAAGCCAGTGTTTGCTAAGGTGACCAGTAACCACCATGTTTCTAAATCCAATGACCATCTTTCAGCTCTCCATTATTTAACATCTCTGGAGTATTTCTTCATATTAACTGATCACTCCCTACCTTCTTGAAATACACGCTCTCTTTGGCTTCTGTGACATGATACCTTCCTGATGTTCCTCTTACATCTCTGTTCAATCCCTATTTAGGTCATTAAATATTAGAGTTAGTTGAGACTTAGTCATAGGACCCCTGTACTTTGCACTCTGTATTTTAACTCTATTTTCTGCCTTGGTTTCATTGATTACCATAGATTCAGTTATTACTTACACATGATGAACCATTGATATAAATCTTCAGCTCAGCTTCCAGAACATAGATCTGTCTATCTGGCATGTACACTTGAATGCTTTCTAGGTACCTTGATCTTAGCATATCTACAATGTCAAGTTTAGTCCTTTTTCATCATCCTCTGTCTCAGTGAATAGCATCCCCATATGTCCAGTTCCATAAGCCTCAATCACAGGAGCCAAACTTGACCTCCTCTTTCATCTCTGCATATCCAATCTGTCAACAAGCTCTCCCAACTTCCAAATCTGTACATATCTCTTTCCACTGTCACAATCTTAGTCAAAGTAGCCACCATTTTTCATTTGTGTTTACTGTATGGTTAGCCAAGTATTTTTTAAATGCAAACTGACCAGACCTCCTGCCGACTCTTAGCTGGAAGACCAAAATCTTTAGAATGGTCTACAAGGCCCTTCTTGTGTTTATTCTTGCATTGCTTGACTCATTGCTTTAAGAACATGTTTTGAATACACACACTGTTCAAAGTACCATGGAAACATGCATGTTAAGTCACTGAGTTGTGTCTGACTCTTGGCGACCCTGTGGACTGTAGCCCTCCAGGCTCCTCTGTCCATGGGATTCTCCAGGTAAGACAACTGGAGTGGGTTGCCATGCCCTCTTCCAGAGGATCTTCCTGACCCAGGGATTGAACCTGCATCTCTTACGTCTCCTGCATCGGCAGATGGGCTCTTTCCCACTAGCGCCACTTGGGAGGCCCACGCACTTCTCAAAGCACCAAGGAAACAGTGGTGAACAAAACAAATAAAGCTCCTGTCCTCATCATGGAGCCATGAATATATATTCTAGTGGGGGAGATTAACAATTAAAAAGTATAAGAAATAGAGACTTATTTTCAGGGGTGATAAGGACTATGAAGAAATATTAAGTCGTGCAGGGATTAGAGAGTAACCAGCTAGGAGCGATTTTAGAAAGGTGGTAAAAGAAGCCTCTTTAAAGAGAGGATTCCCACACAGAACACTAAAGGAGGTGAGCACACACTTGAGGTTCTGGCTTTCTGCTCTCTCTTGTTGGTGCTGTAGACCGGCTCATAGTGTTTATATTTCCCAAAGCCTCAGGCTACTCCAAGACCTTTACACAGACTCCCAGTGCATCCTCTTTACCTCTTCGTGTTCCCCTGCTCCTTCTACTCCATCTCCTCCTGCAGTACTCTCCTCTCCTCCCCGAATTTCTTCTGGAAGAATCTTTTTGGCCCCCTGCTGCTGCTGCTGCTGCTGCCAAGTCACTTCAGTCGTGTTCGACTCTGTGCGACCCCATAGACGGCAGCCCACCAGGCTCTGCCATCCCTGGGATTCTCCAGGCAAGAACACTGGAGTGGGTTGCCATTGCCTTCTCCAATGCATGAAAGTGAAAAGTGAAAGTGAAGTCACTCAGTCGTGTCCAACTCTTAGCAACACTATGGACTATAGCCCACCAGGCTCCTTGGTCCATGGGATTTGCCAGGCAAGAGTACTGGAGTGGGGTACCTAGACTAAATCAAACTCTGTGTTCATGTATTCTTGCTGATTATGCCCTTATCTTCATGTTGTCAATTGAGTTTTGTATTGTATGTGGGTGGATTTACACATTCAGTGGAATATTTACTGTTCCTTATGTTTTAATTAACACTAAATTACAGAAATTTAAATTTTTTAAAGTTAGCTGTAAGTTTTAATCTCAAGAGTGAATCACTTTTTAAATTTATAAATCTTTAGTCATGAAATAATAAATGTTTAATTTGTTATATAATTAATATACTTTGATTAATAGTGATGTTAGTTGTAAATTTAACATATTCTATTTTCCATAACATTTAATCTAACTTACTTAATTAATCATATCTTCTTAGATGTTTCAAATTGCAATCATACATGTAATGGATCTGATTCTCTCAGGGCACAGTTTTAGGCAGAACTAAACTCAACCATAATTTTCTTAGACACTTGAACTCTGCTTTCGAAGCTAATAAATGTCAACTTTTGGATGTAAGGGATCCAATTATCAATTAAACAGTTTACAAATACAATCAAATTATCCTATATATTTCAAGTTAAAATCACAAGTTACCAGTTAACCATTTAAAATCAAAGTAACAAACCCCATGGGTCAGTCAACTTACCTACTTCATACAATGTAAATTGCTATTTATCCCTTAGTTTGCCCAGGGTGTGTCAAGAATTGATGCCCTCAACTGTGAGGCAAGAATGTGAGACTTGAGTTGGCCAGAATCTGTGGCCTGATTGCATTCTGCAAAGAACAGCCACAGATAGGGTTCCAAATCCCTCCAGTTAGCATAGCAACCCCAATATTCTTTTAAAATATGATTTGTCTCATGTCATGGGAAAGGTTGGGAAGCATTGCCACAGAGAACAAATACACACACATGTTCTTATGATTGCAAAACCTGTCAAAACCAGATACTGAAGTGTTAATACTTATGGGTGTGTTTTACATACTTCACCAGCTCTTGACTTATTTCCAGACCTCTCAGAATGCTAAGACGCTTACCCAAATAAAGACAGACGATTTGCCATCTCTGGTCAACTGAGGTCACTGGGCTAGGACACAGGATATTGATGGATTTGGCTACATGTCCAGAATAATTCTCCCTGAGCCTCAGATTTAGAAGCTGAGCCCTATTTTGTAGTCAGACTCTGTGTCCTTAGTTCTTAGTAAACTGCACCCTCTTTCACAGTTGTGCTGGCTGATTTGAGTCAGTTCTATTGGACCATGTGGACTGGAATTAACTCCTTTCCTATCATGTGGAAGATGACTACATCCATATTTTAGCTTCTCTCTTGCCACCATCACTCATATATATATATATATATATATGTAGCATGATCACAGTTGCAAATTTACATATGAGTCCTTAATTACTTGATTATCTTTGTCTCCTCTCCTGGACTGTGAAGGAATTCACAGTTAGAGACCTTGACTGTGTCTGCTTTTTGTTCAACATCTTACCTCTACTCTGTGGGACAGGACACCTATATAATCAATTTACCAATGAGCAAATGAAGAATAAATAAAGCATTGTCCAGAGATGTGTGGCCACTAGAATATAAGAGAACTGCTTACAATGTACTCTCAGCCTGTTATGTTTCAGTGGTTGTCAGATCGAGAACAATCTTCCTTATAACTTGCAAGAGTCATCATATAGGTAATACATAGATGTACATCAAGGAATATGACCCCTGAACAAACAACCTGGCCATAAGAAATATCTAATTGCCTTCTGAGAAATGAGCAAAAGACCGAAACATAATAGACCGGAGTAGATGTATACAAAGTCAAAGATAGAAAGTATTCTAGGCCAGTGAGGTTAGTTTGATTTTTTTCAACAAGAGAATGTTACTCAGTGGGATACTCACCAAGGGAGACACTGAAATTAGCCTTCTGAGTGATGTCCAGAGGTAACGGTATCCAGAACTGGTCTGGACTTTGAGCAAACTATATGTCTACTGTGGAAATAGTATCTGTCTTCAAACAACCCAGCAGAGCAAAAGGTCTGTGGTTAACAAGCCAAGATAACTAGGACTTGGACACTCTTCCCTGCCTCCCTCTCCTTACCAGCCTTCTCCTATGTTCATCTGCCACTTTTAAGATGAACCACTCCAGCCCCTCTTAGTGAGAGAGGCCTGTTCCCCAGGCTCCCGTAGCATCATATACTTTGCCATAGCATCATATCACATTATGCAAGTTCCACATCATTTCATACTCACTTCTCCACCTGTTTATGTCCTTTCTTAGACCGTGGATTATACAATGGGAGAAGTGAAGTATGATTTGCTTTATCATTCACAGTGCCTTGCACAGAGCCAGACTCATAGCAGCTGTTCAGTAAGCATTTACTGAATGAATACGTTGTTCTGATCCCCTGTTTAGGAGACACTTTCTGGTTATTATTGGCCTTCACATGTCAAGAGGGTGTGTAGGGAGAGGAGTGTGAGTCATAGGAAGAACATGTGTAATCATCTTAGAATTTCTCATTTCCCTGCAGGTTGGTACGTTGGTGTTCTAACATATACGTTGTTTTTTTCTGAGCACTTAGAGAGAAGTCTAGTTTGGCCAGGTTCTTTCTACCATTTCTTAAGCAGCCTCCCTCACACAAATCCTCTCTCCATCTGCATCCTTCTGATCCCAGGTTTTGCTTTTGAAACATTCATACATGGGAGGAGAAAATAATTCAAGACTCAACCTGAAGGCAATTCGGCACTTAAAAAAAATGAGCAAGTAAATGATAAAAAGCGGCTTGCACAAAGGCTGCATTCATCAGCGGTGCCCTGATGTTAGATTTTTATTCAATTTAGTGGCTGTGTAGCTGTTTAGCTATTGAATGTTATGATCTAAATTTATGCTACCTTGAGTCTGAAAAGAATTTAACCTATGATGAAAAACAGCTTGTCTTACTGGTTTCATCCCAGGAAAGGGATGAAATATCGATGAAATATCATGCAGGGTTTTACTCTCTTCTCTTTTTCCAGAAGCCATGGGGTTTAGTGAAGGTGAAGCTTGAAGCAGAGGTGGGGGGAATATGGATGGTGCTCTCACTGCTGCCTTGGGAAGGTGGTGTCCGAGGGAGGGAGCGTTTTCTGTGCCAGGCCAAGGTCTTGTCTCTTCATAGTATTGTTCTGATCTTAGCTTCCATGTGTATCAGCTGACCAAAAGGAATGGATAAGTAGCAGATCTTTGGAAGCCATTTGAAACCCTTGGTGCCATCTTTGTTTCAGGAGCGGACCTTGGCTTTACAATTACTTTAACTTGTAATTATGATTTAAAAAAAATATTTATGTATGTATGTATTTTTGACTGCATTGTCTTCATTGCTGGGCGCAGTCTTTCTCTAGTGGCACCAAGTGGGGGCTACTCTTAGTTGTGCTGCGCAGGCTTCTCACTGTGGTGTGTTCTCTTATTGCAGAGCACGGGCTCTGGGAGCAGGGGCTTCAGTAGTTGCAGTTCGTGGGCTCCAGAGCACAGGCTCATGAGTCGTGGCACACTGGCTCAGTTGCCCCATGGCATGCAGGTTCTTCCTGGGCCAAGGATCAAACCAATGTGGCTTGCATCGCAAGGTGGTTTCTTAACCCCTGGACCACCAAGAAAGCCCCTGTAATTACAGTTTGAATGATTGCTACTTTTATGGCATGTTTTCAGTATCCCAGACCCTGTGTTAAACCCACACTCTGCATCTATCCTCTTTAATCCTTACAATGACCCTATAAATTTGGCACTCATGCTATCACTTTCTAAGGTTTAGAGACATGAAATGACTTGTCCAAAGTCACAGAAAAGGAACTGGCAGCACCACGACTTATACTCATGCCTGTCTGATTCAAAGTTCATATTCTTTACCACTGTGGTGGCTCCCACGGGAGCAGGTTAAACATTTCTTGGTAAGCGCTGGCAGTTCTGACTCAGTGACTGCTGCCACCAGCCTCTCCTACACTGTAGTCCATTGTGGTTTCCATAGCTCTTTGAAGCCACAGCCTCCAGATTCACCATGGATAATACAGTAGAGTGATCATTACTTATAGGACAGCCTGGCCAAAGTAAGAGTGACATGTCGTAAATGCTTTCCAGGCATTGAGACAAGAACCATTCTGGATTCAGTTCAGTTCAGTTCAGTTCAGTCACTCAGTCACGTCCGACTCTTTGTGACCCCATGGACTGCAGCACCCCAGGCTTCCCTGTCCATCACCAACTCCTGGAGCTTGCTCAAACTCATGTCCATAGAGTTAGTGATGCCATCCAGCATCTCATCCTCTGTAGTCCCCTTCTCTGCCCACCTTTAATCTTTCCCAGAGTCAGGGTCTTTTCCAATAAGTTAGTTCTTTGCATCAGGTGGCCAAAGTATTACAGCTTCAGCTTCAGTATCAGTCCTTCCAATGAATATTCAGGACTGATTTCCTTTAGGATTTACTGGTTGGATCTCCTTGCAGTCCAAGGGATTCTCACGAGTTTTCTCCAAAACCACAGTTCAAAAGCATCAATTCTTTGGTGCTCAGCTTTCTTTATGGTCCATTTCTCACATCCATACATGATTACTGGAAAAACCATGGCTTTGGCTAGACAGACTTTGTCAGCAAAATAATGTCTCTGCTTTTTTATATGCTGTCTATGTTGGTCATAGCTTTTCTTCCAAGGAGCAAGCATCTTTTAATTTCATGGCTGCAGTTACCATCTACAGTGATTTTGGAGCCCCCAAAATAAAGTTTGGGGCTCTCTCAATGTTTCCATTGTTTTCCCATCTATTTGCCATGAAGTGATAGAACCAGATGCCATGATCTTAGTTTTCTGAATGTTGAGTTTGAAGCCAACTTTTTCACTCTCCTCTTTCACTTTCATCAAGGGGCTCTTTAGTTCTTCTTCACTTTCTGCCATAAGGGTGGTGTCATCTGCATATCTGAGGTTATTGATATTTCTCCCGGCAATCTTGATTCCATCTTGTGCTTCATCCAGCCAGCATTTTGCATGATGTACTCTGCATATAAGTTAAATAAGCAGGGTGATAATATACAGCCTTGATGTACTCCTTTCCCAATTTGGAACCAGTCTATTGTCCATGTCCAGTTCTAACTGTTGCTTCTTGACCTCATACAGATTTCTTAGGAGGCAGGTCAGGTGGTCTGACCTATTCCCATCTCTTTAAGAATTTTCCACAGTTTTTTGTGATCCACACAGTCAAAGGCTTTGGCATAGTCAATAAAGCAGATGTTTTTCTGGAACTGTCTTGCTTTTTCGATGATCCAATGGATGTGGGCAATTAACCTAGGGAAAAATGCAAGGTCTTTCTTTGCTTTCCAGGTTAAAGGTTTTGAAAGCTTTGAAGAACGAGAAGATCCATGTGACAGAGTATGTCATGTTCAGGGTAAAATAGAATTACTAACATTCATATAAGGTCAGACATTTGTGTTCAGTAGAGATAAAAACAGGTAGCACTTAGTAAAATGAAACCCAATCACATGAAATCAGTATGCAAGATATCAATCTTTTATTCAACAAATATATATATTGAGTATTTAGTTTACTTTGTGGAAGGCTCTGTCCTAGATGCTGGAGATGTTTTCCTCTACTTAAGCTTATGTTATGGTGCTCATATCATAATGTAATTAAAGACAACTCTTGATGATTAAAGCATGACATGGGATCCACGTCAGCTTTTCCCCAGAGAGAGAGCCAAAGCCTCCCTCTTGATTCAAGGAGTCCTGCAGGGGGATATGTAAACAAACAAGGATGTCTTCAGGAGAATCAGATAAAGGAGCATTGGCAGGTCATGACCCTGCCCTCTGAATAAGGATTTGGGAGATGGGGAAAAGTGGTTGGTGAATTACATTTAACTTTTTATTGAGCATTATCCTGAAGTGCTTTTCATGTGTCTTGAATACTCTGAATTTGCTCTTTTTTTTTCCCTCTTGGTCTTCTAAAAATGAGCTTTGTAGATAAGGTCAACTGAAGTTCAGTGCTTCTTTTTTCAGGTCTGTGTGCCTCTAAGATATGCAAATCCTCTCTCCATACCAGTGGATTGTGTGGCCTATCCTTTCTTTTCAAACTTCTGAGAGGATTTGCCTAATATAAAATATAAGATAGCTAACATTTTACTTATGACTCGCTATGAGCTAGGACAGATATGAAACATTTTTAAAGATTCAGTGTTTGGCTGGTTTTCTTCTTATGCCCATTGCATGGACGAGGAAGACTGAGGGTTAGCAGATTTAGGTAGTTTGTCCAAGTAAGTGACTGAGGTGGGGTCATACCCAGATCCAACTTCAATGCCCTTGACCTTAAACAATTATGGTGCTCACCACTCAACACAAAAGTATGGCGTGCCCGCTGTGTGCTAGTTCCTCTGGACACTGGGGATATGGAGGGCAGGAGAACAGACAGAGGTCTTGCCTGTAGATATTTCTTCAGCTATGTGGGGGGAACCATGAACAATGAAACAAACATGAAATGTACTATGAAGGAGTGAGAGTTGTATGGGCAATTCGATCCTGTATGGATAGTTACATGTGGATATGTGTTGATTACAAACGTGACTGAAAAAAAGACTAGAAAGACACATACTGTAAGGGTGATTACCTCTGGGTGGTCAGATTTTTATTTTCTTCTTCTCATGTTTTTGAACATTTTCAAATATTCCGCAAGCAGCTGTATACTTCCAATATAATCAGATGAGATCCATAAAGATTATTAAAAACAGAATTTAATCTTAGAAAATCCTGGCAAACTGCATAGAGTTTAGGCACACCCCTCTTACCCTCTTTTGTTTCAGTCCTTGAAGCAAAGTGTGTATTCCTCCCCTCTGTGCCAGTGTCTGACATATTTATCCCTGCCCCCAGGGATCATGTTGGCTCCCTCTGTCCCAAGCTTCTCTAAGTTTGTGCACATCAGTCCTTCCCAAGGCTGGCCCCACACGTGAATCTCCTGGGCAGTGTTTCAAATACTGATGCCAGAGCTTCAACCCCCAGACCTGCTGAAGCTCTGTGTGTGTGTGTCTCCCAGGTGACTGTCACACATCCAGGGTTAAGAAGCCTTGGATGGTGAGCCCCCTCCCCCTGTTCCTCAGTGCTCTCACTTCTGGGGGAACAGCCAGAGCACCTCCTTCCTCTCTGTCTCACCTGGTCTGGGATGCTCAGGAAAGAGAAGGAGGAGGGAAAGACCCGAGCAGGTGGGCAGATCCTAGCCCTCCCAGCACCAGGCTGCAGCCCCCACCACCTTCCTGACCTACTTACTCAGGGCCTGCAGTGCAAGCAAGTGACTCAAGCCTGGCAGCCAGCAGGGATTGTTAACAAAAGCCGAGTACTGTACAGATGGGAGCAGAGGGCACACTCCAGCCACACTAGAATTCTCACCGTTCCGGAACACAGCGCTGGCTGTCACAGCTTCGGGCCTTTGCCTGTGCTGCCCTTTCAGACTGAAATGTCCTTTGATGCCATCTCCCTCCTCCCCTGGGGCTGACTCCTGCTCCTCCTTGAAGGCTGAGCTCTGTGAGCTCCTCCCTGACCTTCTGCTCCCCAGACAGGATGACTCCCTCCCTCTTCATCTGTGGCTCCAGCAGGAATTTGTTCCCAGCATTAAGGCAGCACTTCAAACCTTGTGTCACCTGGGGAGGTGTCTGCCTCGCTGGCTGGATGGGGAGTCCTCAAGGGCAGTGCATCCCTGTGCCTCACACAACCGACTGGTGAGTAGAAGAACCCAGTTCAGTGCCAGCCCTGTTCCTATGGCTGACTACATCCCCAACCACTAAGCCTGTGGTATTTGCCTACACAGATTAGAAATGCAGACTCCTGGAACCCAGCTCAACCAGATCCTGCCTTTGGCAAGATCTCCAGGTGATTCAGATACACACTAAGGTTTGAGAAGCATCAGTTGGCCCCCAAATTCTCAACTTCCTTAGCTGTATAATGGGCATAATAAGTGCTAACTTATAGGGTTGTTGTGAGGGTTGAATAAGCTGCATACTCAAGGGTATCTACTGCAGAACGGAGTGCACAGGGGACATTTTTATTGTTTCTGCTTAATAAATGTTGCCCTGGGGGCAAGCAGGAGTCTGCGGTGGACCACATTAAGAGATCTGGAGTCTGACCCAGTGAGACTTAAACGCTGGAGTGGAGCAGACTTCCCAGCCCTCCAGTGGGAAGTGGGAGGGGAAGATGGGTTCCCTGTGGCCCGTGGGTGTGAGTAGGACCCGTGGTCTCTCCTGTACCCTTTAAGGGGCCTTGATCCTTGCAAAACACAAGTGTGTGTTGAGCTTCAGTGCTCTGCCCTGCTGAGCCAGCCTCACCGCCCCCATCCCACTGTCCCCACAGTGAAGCCCACCTGGGTCTTCCTCACTTTGTGAAGTCCATTATCGGAACTGGGAAAATCCCCTGTAAGATCACAAAGAGTTGCAGGTAATTCATACATGATCAAGCTGCAGAACAGGAAAGTATGGTTATTTGGGGTGGGCATCTTTATTATTAATTAGACTTTGATTCCTGGGCTTCCCAGGTGGTGGTAGTGGTAAAGAACCCATTGGCCAATGTAGGAGATATAAGAGACGCAGGCTCAATCCCTGGGTCGGGGAGATCCCCTGGAGGAAGAAATGGCAACCCACTCCAGTATTTTGCCTGGAGAATCCATGGACAGAGGAGCCTGTGGGCTACAGTCCATAGGGTCGCAAAGAATCAGAGGCAGCTGAGGCAACTTAGCACAAAGGCACACCCTGATTCCCAATTCCTTACAGCACAAGAAATGTACCATGTCATCACTCACTTATAAGGGCTTTTTTCAATCTACTATATAATTTTGTATTTATTTAATATTTGATGATCATGATGAGCTCTACACAGAGGTCAGTTTTGAGGAAAGTTATTAGTGTTTCATGGAAGGTAGCTGGGTAAACACTGCTCCCAAGTAGTGATGTCTTTTTGACTTGGAATTCCCAGACTCAGTTGCTGCTGGAGAGATAAGACCACATATCTGTCTAGCTCCCAGGCCACCTCCTCTCTCTGGGGCAGGGAGAGAAATGAGACATCTCTCTGCTCTCATCAGATCCTGTCAGCCAGGGCAGATAACCAAGGGAAATAATATCAGTTAAGTGACACCAGCCTCAAGTTTGAACCTTCAGACCTCACTCCCAGACAAATTAGATCAAGGTTGCTCTTCAGTCCACTCTCTGGGACACGGTAGATAAGCCCGACCTGTGAAGCCAGCAGAAGCCCCTGGGGAGACACAAATACAAACAGGCAGAAGGCATGTTTATTTTTCAGTGACATGGCCTGAGGCTGTTTCAGGCCAGGACTGAGAGCTGAAGACTCTGGGCAGCCAGCAGACAGACATTTCTGGCAGGGCTAGAAGGCAGTTCGAGGGTAGGGTTGGACTGACGTCTAATTACGCAGCAGACTCAGAACACAGAACAGATTGTAATTGTAGTTAAGTGGCAAAGCAGGAGCAGGAAGCCAGCAGGTGCAGCGCCGAAGACGTCTAAGTATAAGAATTTGCCTTCCAGGACCTTACGATCTAATAGGAAGGATTAGACTCCCAACTTCAAAGAGTTCAGATAGATGCAGCTGTGGCCAGAGTAAGTCAGCATCTACTCCAGCCTTCATTCTCAGATAGGACTCAGAGGTAGTAGAGTGAATGGAACTAGAAAGTGAAGTGTTGAACATGGTTTTATACAGTGTGATAGAGGGGAAATTGACACACAATTAACTATACGTACCTAAAATATACACTTTGATATGTTTTATGATCTGTATACACCTGTGAAATCCATACCACAAACAAGGTAATGAACATATCCATCACTTTTGGAGTGATGTTCCTTTGTAAACCCTTCCTTGCATCCTTCCCTGCTCTTCCAGTCCCCAGGCAGCCACTGATTAGCTGTCACTATAGAATATTTTGCATATTATAGAATTTTATGTAAATAGTATCATGCAATATGTACTCTTGTCAGACTTCTTAGCATACTTGTTTTGAGATCACTCATGTGATTGCATGCATCCAACTTTCCTTTTTACTCCTGAGTAATGTTCAGTTGTATGCCACAATTTATTTATCCATTCACCTAATGATGGGTATTTGAGCTGTTTTCAGATTTTTGCAGTTATTGCTTTATTTTGTTTTATTCTATATTCATTTATTTTAGCTATATTTCTGCTGCAAACACACACAAGTCTTTGTATGGACATATTTTTCATTTCCCTTTGTAAATGCTTCCGAGTATAGTGACTGCATCATATGGCACATGTGTATTTAAGTTGGCAAGAAACTGCTGGACTGTTTTCCAAAGTGGTTTTATGCATAAAATATTTGGGTTACTAACACTAAAAAAATTGTTTATGTGAAGTTTAAATTTCACAGAGTGCTCTGTATTTTATCTGGCATTTCTATCCCCAAATAAAAGCTTAAAATCAGACCATTCTCTTCCAGATCAGGAATTGGCTAATTTTTTCTGTAAAGATTCAGACAGTAATTTAGGCTTTATGACTTATATGGCTGTAGTTACTCAACTGTGCCCATTATATTTTGATGAGAGCCATAAACAGTATATAAATGAATGAGCATGGCTATGATCTACTAACATTTTATTTACAAAAACAAGAGACAGCTGCATTTGACTGACCATAGTTTGCTGACCCCTACCTTAGGTCACTGATTTCCAAGGTGTGGTTCTGTTATCAAATGCAAGTTTGTGCGCCCAATGCACAGTGAGGCCAAACAGTAGTGAAACATCAGAATCTGAAGCAAAGAAAGCTTTATTGCAGGTCCATTTGAGGAAAACAAAGGAGTGGCTCATGTGCTCGCCCCCGCCCCTGCCAAAACCCTGAACTACCCGAAGAGTTTCAGCTGGGCATCTGTAAAGGATGAGAGAGGGGTGTGGTTGGTTGCTGCAAATTTATGGGTGTTGGAATTATTTGTTATTGCAGCTATCTACATAGGTCAGGTCAGGATATTCCTGTAAATCTCTAACAGGACAAATATTCTTCCCTGTTTTGCAACTTTTTATCTCTGTATGAATGGAAAAGTGTTACACCCCTAAACACCATAGTCTTGAGAATGGGTTATCCTGTATATTTCAGGCTATAGGCAACATTCTTAACTTGAAGCAAAAACAATAGAATACAAAGGTTAAAGTAAAAGAAACAGAGCTAATATGGAGTCAGATTTGTTCTTCCCTATCACAGTTCCAAGAAAATAAAATAAATATAATAAGGATTTTATTTTCTTAGGCTCCAAAATCACTGCAGATGGTGACTGCAGCCATGAAATTAAAAGATACTTGCTCCTTGGAAGGAAAACTATGACAAACCTAGAGAGCATTTTAAAGAACAGAGACACCACTTTACCAACAAAGGTTTTCCAGTAGTCAGGTACTGATGCAAGTTGGACCATAAAGCTGAGCACTGAAGAATTGATGCTTTTGAATTGTGGTTCTGGAGAAGACTCTTGAGAGCCCCTTGGATTGTAAGGAGATCAAACCAGTCAATTCTAAAGGAAATCAATCCTGAATATTCATTGGAAGGACTGTTGCTGAAGCTGAAGCTCCAATACTTTGATGACCTGATTCAAAGAGCTGACTCATTGGAAAACATTCTGATGCTGGGAAAGATTGAAGGCAAGAGGAGAAATGGGCAGCAGAGGATGAGATGGTTAGATAACATCACTGACTCAGTGAACATGAATCTGAGCAAACTCTGGGAGATAGTGGAGGGCAGAGGAACCTGATATGCTATGAGGTCACAGTCAAACATGACTTAGCAGCTGAGCCACCACAACAACAAAATTACAGTTCCAAGATCAGTAACATGAGTATCACCTGGGACCTTGGTAGAAAAGTAAATTCTGTTTCTGTCTGAGACCTACCAAACCAGAAGCTCTAGGGATGGGAAATCTGAATGAATATGTCTTTATTATTTTTTTTTTTTTTTTTTATGCCCAGGCAGAGGTGAGAACATTTATAAAGAGTGGTTAATGAATATTAGATTCAGGGGCCACTCATGTTTTAAGATTTCAAAGCACGAATGTAAAAGCAATTAATTTCCTTCAGATTAATATATTTTCTCTATCCCAAGTTATCAAATAGTAAAGATATGCATAAAAGTGGAATTAGGTTCAGATTCAGTTCAGTTCAGTTTAGTAGCTCAGTCGTGTCTGACTCTGCAACACCATGAATTGCAGCACTCCAGGCCTCCCTGTCCATCACCATCTCCTGGAGTTCACTCACACTCACATCCATCGAGTCCGTGATGCCATCCAGCCATCTCATCCTCTGTCGTCCCCTTCTCCTCCTGCCCCCAATCCCTCCCAGCATCAAGACTTTTCCAATGAGTCAACTCTTCACATGAGGTGGCCAAAGTACTGGGGTTTCAGCTTTAGCATCATTCCTTCCAAAGAAATCCCAGGGCTGATCTTCAGAATGGACTGGTTGGATCTCCTTGCAGTCCAAGGGACTCTCAAGAGTCTTCTCCAACACCACAGTTCAAAAGCATCAATTCTTCAGCCCTCAATTTTCTTCACAGTCCAACTCTCACATCCATACACGACCACTGGAAAAACCATACCCTTGACTAGATGGACCTTTGTTGGCAAAGTAATGTCTCTGCTTTTCAATATGTGTCTAGGTTGGTCATAACTTTCCTTCCAAGGAGTAAGCATCTTTTAATTTCATGGCTGCAGTCACCATCTGCAGTGATTTTGGAGCCCCAAAAAATAAAGTCTGACACTGTTTCCACTGTTTCCCTATCTAATTCCCATGAATGAAGTGATGGGACCAGATGCCATGATCTTCATTTTCTGAATGTTGAGCTTTAAGCCAACTTTTTCAGTCTCCACTTTCATTTTCATCAAGAGGCCTTTTAGTTCCTCTTCACTTTCTGCCATAAGGGTGGTGTCATCTGCATATCTGAGGTTATTGATATTTCTCCCAGAAATCTTGATTCCAGCTTGTGCTTCTTCCAGCCCAGTGTTTCTCATGATGTACTCTGCATATAAGTTAAATAAACAGGGTGATAATATACAGCCTTAACGTACTCCTTTTCCTATTTGGAACCAGTCTGTTGTTCCATGTTCCAGTTCTTACTGTTGCTTCCTGACCTGCATATAGGTTTCTCAAGAGGCAGGTCAGATGGTCTGGTATTCCCATCTCTTTCAGAATTGTCCACAGTTTATTGTGATCCACACAGTCAAAGGCTTTGGCATAGTCAATAAAGCAGAAATAGATGTTTTTCTGGAACTCTCTTGCTTTTTTGATGATCCAGCAGATGTTGGCAATTTGATCTCTGGTTCCTCTGCCTTTTCTAAAACCAGCTTGAACATCTGGAAGTTCACGGTTCATGTACTGCTGAAGCATGGCTTGGAGAATTTTGAGCATTACTTTACTAGTGTCTGAGATGAGTGCAATTGTGTGGTAGTTTGAGCATTCTTTGGCATTGAATCAGCGAACTAAAATGGACTAGAATGGGTGAATTTAACTCAGATGGCCATTATATCTACTACTGCAGGCAGGAATCCCTTAGAAGAAATGGAGTAGCCATCATGGTCAACAAAAGAGTACAGTACTTGGATGCAATCTCAAAAATGAAAGAATGATCTCTCTTCGTTTCCAAGACAAATCATTCAATATCACAGTAATCCAAGTCTATGCCCCAACCAGTAATGCTGAAGAAGCTAAAGTTGAACAGTTCTATGAAGACCTACAAGACCTTTTAGAACTAACACCCAAAAACGATGTCCTTTACATTATAGGGGACTGGAATGCAAAAGTAAGAAGTCAAGAAACACCTGGAGTAACAGGCAAATTTGGCCTTGGAATACGGAATGAAGCAGGGCAAAGACTAATAGAGTTTTGCCAAGAAAATGCACTGGTCATAGCAAACACCCTCTTCCAGAAACACAAGAGAAGACTCTACACATGGACATCACCAGATGGTCAACACCGGAATCAGATTGATTATATTCTTTGCAGCCAAAGATGGAGAAGCTCTATACAGTGAACAAAAATAAGACCAGGAGCTGACTGTGGCTCAGGTTCAGATTAGGAATGTAAAAACAATGCCGTTCTGTATTCAAAGGTCCCTTTTCTTTGCCCAGAAACTAAGAATGTACTTAATAAATGCCATTAACCACCTTCTCATAATGCCATTCCCCTGGGCAGAGTTGGTTAGACTAATTCTCACTCCTCCTTCCCACTGGGTAGGGAAACTACATAAACTAATTTATACAGGGTAATACACTACGATTTTCTACCACAAAGGATATTATTCTACACAAAGACAAATTACGAACTCAATCAGCCACATTTCCTTTTGGCTAATTCCCCTCCTAAGCCTTCCCAGTACATCCCACCCTGACAAACAACAATCTGTCAAAATATTATAGGCATAGGAAAGGAAGACATGAAAATTCATTAAATGCCTGTTCTGTTATGAAACAGCCTCAATTAAGGTCTTAGACACTATTTTTTCTGCTTTATAGTTATTGATTTTGTTTTGTTTCATTAACAACAAGTGATCAAAGGGCTTTGGGCAGAGGCTTTTGGTCTTTTCCACCCCCTTAAAAAAGAGTATTATTAATTAGTTTGTCCTTTTACAAGTAGGTAATGGCTAGTGGGGGTTCAGAAGTTCTTGGGTCTGCCCCCAAGAAGAAACCAGCAAATAAAAAACCTTGACCCTGGGGAAAATAACAGCTTCCCTTGTCCGCCTTCATAAATTTCACTTTGAACACTCCATCAATTTGAACAGGCAACTTAAAAAAGAAAAAAAAAAAACACACACACACAATAGTAGTTCAGGCTCCAGTTAATTAAGCAGCTCTGAACAGGAGTTCTCAGGGCAGGTGGAATAAGGCCAAAAGACTGGAAACCAGTTTGGCAGAATATTATCAAGAGTCACAAAGTTCTTTGTGAAAGGATGAAGAATTCTTCCAAATGGTTATAAATCTCCTCGTAAAATATCCTTTTTGAATGTCTCATATGAATTCTTTTCTTCTTCAGAATTAAATTTAGTAACTACGAAGGGATGGACAAGTTTGACAACTGTATATATAACTATGAGAAGAAAACTAAATATATCCATCCATGGAGAAGAGGGGTTTGCTACTGCAAATGAAGGTGGTATTTGTGAATCTCTCCCAGGAGGAGGTATGTCTGAGAAATCTTTCCTAAAGTGGAAATGTTCCCACTCTTTAATATTTGCCATTTGACTGACCAGGTTTAGCGCACCTATCTTTGAACAGCTGATCTGCTTAAAAATAAATCTAGCATCCAGCAAGCACCCAGGACATAGGATGCAATAAATATTTGTGAATAGTGATCACAATGTTCCTAGAGTCTAACACGTGTCATATCTACTTGGTTCTAAATGCTTTACACACTTTAAATGTGAGTATGAAATACTTGTAAGAACTCTTTAAGGGAGATGTCACTTTTGTCATTTAACAGACAAGCAAAGTTAAAAGCAGGAAAATAAGTTATTTGCCTTCAGATGACATAGCTGATTAGTAAACTAGCAGAGATTTGAACTGATCCTTTCAGTTTTAAAATCTTTTCCACCATGTATGTCTTCCTCTCTTTAGTTTCTATACAACTGGGTAGATGACCATTACATAGCTATTAATACAATAAATATAATAATTTTAAAATGTGTATTTAATTAACTTTTATTTATCCCAGTTAATTTTCTTTCTACCTCAACAGAGTATAGTCATTTTAAGCAACTTTGAAAATGTCAAAGTTGGAAATAGTCAAAATAATCGCAGTAAGACCTTGTATACTTGAATGCTAAAATTTAATGTTTTTACTGGAGAAATGCAAAATTTCCTCTACCCAACTATCTTGGAGCCTAGAGACAAAATAGTGGTCAAAAACCATAGACAAATCCAGGCTCTACTGCTTGAAAACTGCATAATTTCAGACAGTCTCAACCTCACTTTTGTAAAGTAGGGGTAAAAATGGCGTTTATTTTATGGGGCTGTTGGGGAGATAATAGCATATAAAAACTATTAGCCTATTCCTAGCACATAATAGGCATGCAGAGGATTTTACTTTCCCTTCTTGCTTTCCTTATGATCTAGTTTGCCACTATTTCTAAGCTCCTGTTTGATAAGCATGACAGGCAAATACACTCTGCTTATAAAGTTGAAATCCTGTCCCACTGTATATACATATATGTGTATAAATATATGTGTGTAAATAAATTTTTTCTTTCGTTTTGTGGTATATAAAAATGCAGTTATCTAAATTCTTTCTGCCATTTTTTGAGTAGAAAAATCTCTCTCCAAATATTTCCCCTTCTGGTATTTCAGTCAGCAAGACAAATAGACTAAGGAAATTGCAACCAAAAAACACCAAACCACACACACAAGCACACATACCAGGGAAGGCAATATTCGTCAATCAAAAGTAGGAAGAAGGAGCCTTGCTTATCTGAAAGCCCCTAAAATCTCCCTGAAGATGCTTTCAAAAAAGAAAAAAATAAAGTGTCTTCTTCATTAGAAGAATGCAGGAGAAATCCCCATGTCCCTCTCACCTTCTCAGCCAGGCACAGAACCAGCTTATGCCCCAAGGGCATCATTAAGTTAACTGCGGCGGCATCTCTGACAGGTGAGACAGACTGGGAGATTTTCGTGTTCTGGGCAGTTCTCCTCCCACATCCTGCTCCAGTGCCCACCAGCGCCTGCCAGATCACAGAAACAGAGCAGGTCAGCCCCTCTCCGGAGCCACTTTGAGATCAAGCCGGCCATGTTGGAAGACCTGGTCTATGTTCAGGGCTCCTCAAGTGGTCTTTTGCCATTACCAAGAGACTCCACTCTCCCCCATGGAGTCTTTTTGCAGCCCAGGCATTCCCTGGATTTTTAGCAGGCCAAAGGGAGCTTTGAGCTTGCAGTAAGAAGATTTTCTTTGGAGAATTAGGGAGAAATGATAGCACTGACCAGCCTTTATTGGTCTTTGTATCTTCACATGTAATAACTCTCATGTATTGGGTGTTGGCAGATGGTATACTTTTAATACATTTTTATACGTTATCAAATTTGAGCTGGATAACAACCCTACAGGATAGTTATTATTATCGTCTTTGATCTACATATGAATACAGAGGCTTAAAGGGGCCAGGCTACCTTGCTAGGGATATACAGCCAGTAATAGGTACATCCAGGGTTTACCCCCAGTCTGTGCTTGCTTTCTTTTTCTTAAAGAGCAAACACTAAATCCTAAGGGGAGAGCAGAGGTGTGGACACATAGGAGGCCTACCTGCATGTGGCTCATGGTTTCTCCTACAGCCCTTCCTGGCCTGACATTTCAGAGAGATGTTTACATGGTGGGTATTTGGACTTGGGCACTTGGACAACAAGCAGGATGGTGCTGGGCCAGCCTCATCCTGAGCATAATACGAATCGTGTGGATTTAGGAGAAACACCGCGTCGCCTTTCACTTAGCTTTCATGTGGGGAGCGCTCAGAAATCACTCTTGAGATCTCTATCATTTCCAGTCGTTACAGAACCAGCTTAACATGAACTTTTCCGTCCACGAAACAGAAATAGAAGAGCAGCACCTACTGAGAGCCTGGACTGTTGAGAAGAGCAAAGCAACAGGAAAAAGAGTTCTATCACCTTAGTGTGAACCTCAGCATTCTTCACAAGGCTGTCAGCATCTCCTGAGCTGGTTTTTAAAGTCTCCTCAAATCATTTACCCCTGGGAAAGGTGGCTTGGGTAGCAGAGAGCATGGATAGGAGGAGGCGCCGAGCGGGTATCACTTAATTGCTAAATGAGAAACTGAAATAGGAATGTTATTCAGTGCCATTTGAGATCTATTTTATAGTGTTCAAAGAGCTACCTCAGGTAATTATGGGATTTGGTCCACCTCCAGAGGAGACTCCACTCAGTCTAATTGTGCATGAGAAGAGACTTGAATTTCCTTGCAGTATCCCCGCTCCATGAGGAGACTCTGAGACCCTCAGTGTGAACAGCATTCTCTTGAAGCTCTGAGTCCCCACTAGGAAGTGGACTCAAGACACTCAAGGTGTGTTGGTTGTTGAATTGAATTGATTAAGCCCATTGGAGGCAATGGGCTTAATCAATTCAATTCAATTATGGGACTCCCCATGTGGCCCAGATCCCCAGGCTTAAACACATTATTAATACCAAGAAGACGTCCTCAACATCCCTGATGTGGCTATTATCTATTTCTTGGAAGTTTTATATGCGGAGAGGGAGTGAGGACCTCTCTGCATCCTGCCCACACAGCCTTGAGCTCCAGTGGATGACAAAGGCTTCTGACCATTAGGCATATAGGACATGACGCCTTTTCTGAAGTTTCTTTGACAGGGTCCTTTTGCAGTTGGATTCCACAATCTGTTACATGCCTGTAAAACTCTATTAATGTCCCATCACAGGGCAGGCCTGGCTAGGCAAGGAGTGGGGATTTCTGACTAACAGTATGCAGACATGTGAGATTCTATCCTAGGTATGTGACTTGGTTCCTTAGTGACCCCATTGCAGAGCTACCTGATATCTCTCCACAACAGTTGTCCACATGAGCACTCTCCCTGGAGGGCAGAGCTCCTGGCATGGCAGCAGATGCCAGGCTCTTGCATCCAGTCCTCGACCACCTTCTCCATGTCTTTGCCTCTGTGTGGCTTATTTGGAAGAGGCTGAAAGGACTTGTGGTAAAGAGGGCATGGGAGAGGATCCTTATGCCAAAGTGAGGCTCTTCTGAGCCTCCTTGCCCTGAGTTTGAGAATCCAGGATGGAGAAGCCCTGTTTGCATTGATTTGCCATTCAGTTCTGCCTACGCCATTTACCCTGGTTTTGTGGGACCACATGGACCTCATTTACTTCAAGCAGTAGATTAAAATGGAAGATGAGAAAACTTACACAAAGCAACTGAGTTTGAAAATAATGAATTAAAATCTCTGGGAAAACAGGATGTTGAGATGTGGACTACCATGCCAAACACATGCTGAAAATGTATGCATGCATACAGGCTGTGGGCACAGGTGTAGAATCTGCGGGTGAAGTCATCACCCCATGACTTAGTAAATACCTGCCACATCCATGGCCAGGGGCTTAGAGTCAGGAAGCAAGTCCCAGTCGCCTTAGTGTGCGTCAAGTAAGCAAAAGCAGCAAAGACATCCTCCAGAGTTTCTTACATGGGCAGAGGATGGGAGACTTGATTGGAAGCTTGACGGAAACATCAAGGGCTTCACAGGCAGCCAGGCACACGATAAGTGCTGAATACATGGACAACCTATTAGTCCATCTTTGATCAAGCGGGCGGAATCACTCTGGTCCCAGGTGTGACATTTGTGTGAAAAATGGGATCTCAAATTTGCCAGTTAGCAGAAGGTTGCTTCACAGCCTAATTAGAGGCAGAGCTCACAAAGGTGACAAAACTAAATGAGCTGATCCACTGCCTGAGAAGCTTTCCACCTTGTCCATCCTCTTCGGAAGAGTTGCGCAAACACCTGTCTCCTAGAGACAGCAGAGCTTTCCTGAAAAAGGACTCCAGGAGCTGCCACTCAGAGCCGCCAGAGCCCTTGAGATTACACAGCAGAGAAGGGAGAGGAGTCATGGTTGTGCAGCTGCTCCACGCTGCTCTGGAGGTGTCATGGTCATACGCACCCCTCCTACCTTTCCATTCTGTGCATACTGGGGAGCAACCCGGTCCACTCAGCAGCCACAGTACCTTCTGTGTGCTGAATGCTGTGCTCGCCCATGTGGCCTTGAGCCCCAGCTGAGAGCACAGGGTGTTGAGATTCCATAGCCTCCTCAGGGTCACCAGCCCAGATCATGAGGGATTTTTAACTATTTTATTAAGAACAGCTGTTTCATACATATCTAAACTGTGCCAGGCAACAAGCTAAAGGACTTCATCTGTGTCATGTCAGTTAATAGTCCCAATAATCTAGTAAAGTCAGACCTGTTATTATATCTGAAACTCCAAGAGGTGAAATAGCTTATGGATGAAGAACAAGTAGGTGATGGAACTGGATGTGAACTCAGGTTCCAGAGTCCCCATGTTGGCCGGATCAATAAGGCCAGGTGAGCCAGGTAGCAAAGTGAGGGTGAAGCCTCTCTGTCTCTCGGACATAATCTAGGCAACATCAGGGGTGAAGCATTGATGCCACATGGCTTTCTGAAACAGGACCGTGGTAGGCAACAGAAGAGGAAGGAATCTAGGAGAATAGCTTTTGCTCTGAGAACTCCCTACAGGCCTCTGTGCTCCTCTAAACTCCAGCAGGGCCACCCAGGCCAGGAGCTTTGCTACAACACAAGCCTCCGTTTTGTGGTTTCCCAGCCCAGTGACCCTGGACAGATCCCTTTACTTCTCTGAGCCTTGATTTGACTTTCTATAGAAGGAGTTGATAAACCTTCTGTTTAAAGTGTTTCAGAGAGGATTAACTAAGTGAACACATTTAAAACAAAGTCTGCCACAAAGTAAATGATCAATGAGAACTCAACAGATCATCTTCTTTTCCTTCAAAGGATCATGGTTAGCCTCTGAACCAAGATATATTGTAATCATTTGCTTATGCCTCCTTCTAGGCATCACACAGACTTCATCCATTCACTTAATAATGATGGCTCTGATCTCAGACTGGAAGGGTTCAAATCCTGTCTCTACCACTCACCACAATCTTGAGCAGGTTACCTGAATTCTCTGAGCCTTGCTTTTCTTATCTGTAAAAAGAGGGTAGTAATGGTACCTACAATGTAGGGTTGATATAAAGATTCAGTTCAGTCACTCAGTCGTGTTGACTCTTTGCAACCCCATGGACTGCAGCACACCAGGCTTCCCTCTCCATAATCAACTCCCAGAGCTTATTCAAACTCATGTCCATAGAGTTGATGATGCCATACAACCATCTCATTCTCTGTAGTCCCCATCTCCTCCCACCTTCAATCTTTCCCAGCATCAAGGTCTTTTCCAATGAGTTAGTTCTTCACATCAGTTGGCCAAAGTATTGGAGCTTCAGCTTCAACATCAGTCCTTCCAATGAATATTCAGGACTGTTTTCCTTTAGGATTGACTGGCTGGTCTCCTTGCAATCTAAGGGATTCTCAAGAGTCTTCTCAAACACCACAGTTTAAAAGCATCAATTCTTTGGCGCTCAGCTTTCTTTATAGTCCAACTCTCACTTCCATACATGACTACTAGAAAAACCATAGTTTTGACTAGACAGACCTTTGTTCGCAAAGTAATGTCTCTGCTTTTTAATATGCTGTCTAGGTCGGTCATAGCTTTTCTTCCAAGGAGCAAGTATATTTTATTTTCATGGCTGCAATCACCATCTACAGTGATTTTGGAGCCCAAGAAAATAAAGTATCTTACTGTTTCAATTGTTTACCCATCTATTTGCCATGAAGTGATGGAACTGGATGCCATGATCTTCGTTTTCTGAATGTTGAGTTTGAAGCCAACTTTTTCACTCTCCTCTTTCATTTTCCTCAAGAGGCTCTTTAGTTCTTCTTTGCTTTGTGCCATAAGTGTGGTGTCATCTGCATATCTGAGGTTACTGATATTTCTCCCAGCAATCTTGATTCCAGCTTGTGCTTCATCCAGCCCAGCATTTTGTGTGATATACTCTTCATATATGCTAAATATGCAGGGTGCCAATATGCAGCCCTGATGTACTCCCTTCTCGATTTGGAACCAGTCTGTTGTTCCATGTCCAGTTCTAACTGTTGCTTCTTGACCTGCATACAGATTTATTATTAAAGATTTACTTATGAAAGATTTACTGAGCATGGCCCCATCCAAAAGAACAAGACCCAGTTTCCCCTTCAGTCAGTCTCTCCCATCGAAGCTTCATAAGCCTCTTAACCTTACCTGTCAGAGGGCAGACAGAATGAAAACCACAATCACAGAAAACTAACCAAATTGATCACATGGACCACAGCCTTGTCTAACTCAGTGAAACTATGAGCCATGCCGTGTAGGGCCACCCAAGATGGACGGGTCATGGTAGAGAGTTCTGATAAAACATGGTCCACTGGAGAAGGGGATGGCAAACCACTTCAGTATTCTTGCTTTGAGAACCCCATGAAAATCATGAAAAGGCAAAAAGGTATAACACTGAAAGATGAACTCCCCAGGTTGGTAGGTGTCCAATATGATATGGGAGATCAGTGGAGAAATAACTCCAGAAAGAATGAAGAGATGGAGCCGAAACAAAAACAACACCCACTTGTGGATATGACTGGTAATGGAAGTAAAGTCCAATGCTGTAAAGAGCAATATTTCATAGGAACCTGGAATGTTAGGTCCATGAATCAAGGCAAATTGGAAGTGGTCAAACAGGAGATGGCAAGAGTGAACAGCAACATTTTAGGGATCAGTGAACTAAAATGGACTGGAATGGGTGAATTCAACTCAGATGCCCATTATATCTACTACTGTGGGCAAGAATCCCTTAGGAGGGAGGGGGGTTCAGAATGGGGAACACGTGTACACCCGTGGTGAATTCACGTCGATGTATGGCAAAACCAATACAATATTATAAAGTAATTAGCCTCCAATTAAAATAAATAAATTTATATTAAAAAAAAGAAATGGAGTAGCCATCACAGTCAACAAAAGAGTCTGAAATGCAGTACTTGGATGCAATCTCAAAAACAACAGAATGACCTCTGTTCATTTCCAAGGCAAATCATTCAATATTACAGTAATCCAAGTCTATGCCCCGACCAGTAATGCTGAAGAAGCTGAAGTTGAATGGTTCTATGAAGACCTATAAGATCTTCTAGAACTAACATCCAAAAAATATGTCCTTTTCATTATAGGGGACTGAAGTGTAAAAGTAGGAAATCAAGAGATACCTGGAGTAACAGACAAATTTGGCCTTGAAGTACAAAACGAAGCAGGGCAAAGACTAATAGACTTTTTCCAAGAGAACACACTGGTCATAGCAAACAGCTCTTCCAAAAATACAAGAGAAGACTCTACACATGGACATCACCAGATGGTCAATACCGAAATCAGATTGATTATATTCTTTGCAGCCAAAGATGGAGAAGCTCTATACAGTCAGCAAAAACAAGGCTGGGAGTTGACTATGGCTCATATCATGAACTCCTTATTACCAAATTCAGAGTTAAATTGAAGAAAGTAGGAAAAACCACTAGACCATTCAAGTTTGGTCTAGTGGTTGACCTAAATTTAGGTTGACCTAAATCAAATCCCTTACAATTATACAGTGGAAGTGACAGATTCAAGGGATTAGATCTGATAGGCAGAGTGCCTGAAGAACTATGGATGGAGGTTCATGACATTGTATATGAGGCAGGGATCAAGATCATCCCCAAGAAAAAGAAATGCAAAAAGTCAAGAAGATTGTCTGAGGAGGTCTTACAAATAGCTGAGAAAAGACGAGAAGCTAAAGGCAAAGGAGAAAAGGAAAGATATACCCATTTGAGTGCATAGTTCCAAAGAATAGCAAGGAGAGATAAGAAAGCCTTTCTCAGTGATACAAAAGTTAAATGAGATAATCTATGTAAGATAAAGTGTCCAGTGCATAGTAGGCCTTTAGTAAATGGTACACAGAAAAATAAAGAAAAAGAAGCTATAAACTCGTGTTTATGCAGCACTGCCTATGTGTCAGAGACAGCCCTAGATGCCAGAGCTACTGTGATGGTTGAACTGACCTGGTCCCAGCCTTCCTGGAGGCCCCAGAGTCCAGAGGAAGACCCACACAGCCAGTAAACCTAGAAATAAATCTAACCCTGCAAATTGTGATTCAGCCTAGGGAAAAATGAGCATGGTCCGTTTATGGAGAGTAACAGGTGGGACCTACTTTGTGAAGGTCAGGGAAGATTATGAAGTCTGGAAAATCCTGCATATGATATTTCCCTTCTTGGAAATTCATGACATTCATTAGCATATTAAAGACAGAAATCTTCAATAAAGAAGTGAAGAAATCCATTTAATTTTGTTTAACCTAGATTTGTCCATATTGTTTTGACTACAGCCTATTTTTCCCTGCAGAAGACCTTTTAATCATCCTTTTTAAAAGTTAGTGTTCTGCTGAGCACATGTAAGGCTGAACTAAGCTAGTATTTCTCTGTAATTAGCTGTTTTTGGCAGCTCCAGGCAGGACTCTTTTATTTGGTTATGCTTTAGATTACAATGACAATACTTCTGGTGAAAAAGGTGTTTCCAGGTGTCACATTCATCCCATTTTTTTCAGTGCTATTGATTTTTCCTCTCTCTTTGAACTTCTTTCTTGGTACATTTCTTCATGTCTCTTTGTTAGTGAACTAGTTTTCACTCTGTCTTTTTGCAGAGGGGTGAAAAGATCTTTTTCAATGGGCAGTGAATTCAGGTGAGTTACACAGCAGGCATCGCAGCATGGAGGTTTGACAGCATTTTCCTGGAGCCAGCTAGAGGCATCTGTACCTGGGCTGTGAGAGCAGATGTCCTGTTTAGAATTCAGAAGTGACAATGAGGCCTCCATGCCAGCTGGCAAAGATGTCCTGGGCATTCCCTGATCCATGCCAGCAGGGACAAAGAGAGAGAACAGAGACACAGAGCTTCCAACCTCAGTGTCACTCTGCAGAATAAGTGAGGCTAATCCATTGCTGCTCAATTTCACAGTAGAGCAGGGAGCAGGCAAAGAATGACCTTGGGGCACAGGAAAATGCCCTTGTGCACAAAATGTTTCATACTTCAAACTTGAGAGGGAACTAGAAATTCTACCTTTTGTCTACCATTGGGAAGGCTTAATGAAATACAGTATTTCCTGAAATTAAATTGCAAATATTTCATGAACTAGAAATCACATGGATCTATATTTGTATCCTGACACCAAACCTAAGCTTTGTGACCTTACTTACCCTCTCTAAGCCTCAATTTCCTTTCTTTCTTGTTTTTTTTTTTACATTTATTTGTTTGGCTGCATCAAGTCTTAGGATCTCAAGTGAGATCCTCGTTGTGGCCCACGTACTCTCTAGTTGAAACGTGTGGGCTCAGTTGTTGTGATGTGTGGGCTTAGTTGCCCCAAGGCATGTGAGATCTTAGTTCCCCGATCAGGGATCAAACGCACATCCCCTGCATTGCAAGGCAATTCTTAACCACTGGAACACCAGGGAAGGCCCACGCCTTAGTTTTCTCATCCATAAAGTAGGAATGCTGCCACACACCTCATATGAGGATTAGCTGGGAAGGTGTAAGGATATATTAAAATGACATTTTGCCTCCCCTGTCATAGAGCGAGGGCAGAGAACAACAGCGAGAAATAGGAAAAAGGATTTGAATATGTAAGAGCACCCAACTGTCTGGAGCATGGGGCCCTTAGAGCCTGCAGGCCGCTGGTTGCATGCAATAAAATGTGGGGGCATTTCGAAGAGTAGGAGGAAGGAAAGGCAGTATGGCAGGGTTCCAGGGAACACTCCGGATCCCTGACACCGTGACTCAGCAAGGTGTGGGCCTGCAGTGTACAGTGAGAGCCGAGGACCAGGTGTGTGATTAACACTAACATTTTGCTCCGTGCCCCAGGTGGCCACCTGGTCAGCAGCAAAGCCCCATCTTTAAATGATCATCCCACTCAGCTTCCTCATTTCACAGGTAGAGAAACTGACATATGAGAGACAAAGCTGTCCTACTCAGTGAGACAATGTGATCTAAGAAATCTGGTTCTTAACCCTCATCTTCTTTTTCCACTACACCTAGTACTGCACACCAGAGCAAATAGCCCTGCATAGGGGAAGCTTCCTTACTACATTTTTGCTTTGGGGACTAGAAGAGTCTCAGCACTGGGCACAATGCACAAATCCAGGCAGTGTATTTGAACCCAGATTATTAAGAAAACATCTAGTAGGCATCTTTTATTCTTCCCTTTTGCTCCTTCCTTGTTCTGTTTTTTCTGAACATGGTGATGGTACAGTGACCATTCTGTGACTCTGAGGATACCTGGAGGTGGTGCCAAGGAGGAAGGGGAGAAAAGTGAAAGGAGGCTGGGCCATTGAAAACCATGGAGCCATCACAGCAGTCTGGACTGTCCACTGTGGGCTTATTTTACACCAGAAAAAAGTTTCCATTTCATCATGTGTGTTGGGATGGGCTTATAGTATAGTATCAGACAAACTTGGCTGCAAATCCCAGCTCTTCATGACTTTACACAACCTAGTTAATTTTTTTCAGGAATTTCCATTTCCTTATAAATACTGATTGCCATTAATTAGATACTCTGTGCCAGGAATTGTGCTGGTTTCTTTTCACATGTCATAGAGTGTCATCTCCATTGTACAGATGAGAAAACTGAGGCTGAGGTTGGCAAGTAAGTTGCCTAAGGAAGAATTTAGACCTAGAACTGTCTGACCCTGGACAGCAATGTTCTTAAAACAATAGGTGTCCATACAAAAGGGATGAAAGATTTGTACCACAGGATTTTTTGGGAGGATTAATGTAAAATGGTGTAACAAATGAAAGACAGGAATCACACTGCATGGTAGCTATTTTAATAATTTTTACATTAGTTTTAGTTTTATGTTTTGTTTTTGCTTTTTTTTTTTTTCCTTCGGTCTGCTTTGGCTCTTAGTTGCAGCAGTAGGAATCTTTGCTGTGTTGTGCTGGATATTTCATTGTGGGTCATGGTCACTCTAGTTGTGGGGCACAGGCTCTGGACTCTGGAATGCTGGCTCAGTAATTGTGGTGCTTGGGCTTAGTTGCTCTGTGGCATGCAGGATCTTAGTTTCCCAACCAGGGATTGAACCCGCATCCCCTGCACAGCAAGGCGAATTCTTAAGCACTGGGACACCAGGAAAGTCCTGGTTTTGTTTGTTTGGTTTGTGGGCAAACCAAAAGAAAAAAAATCTGTGGGCAAAACAAAAGGTAAAGTAAAAGGATTAGTATTAGTTCAGTTCAGTTGCTCAGTCGTGTCTGACTCTTTGCGACCCCATGAATCGCAGCACGCCAGGCCTCCCTGTCCATCACCAACTCCCAGAGTTCACTCAGACTCACGTCCATCGAGTCAGTGATGCCATCCAGCCATCTCATCCTCTGTCAGAGGGCATTATTCCTCTGTTATTCCTGGCAGTGGCCAATTATTTATAGATGATTTCAAAGCTAGTACTGTCTACTGTAGGGGCTTTCCTGGTGGCTCAGTGGTCAAGAATCTGCCTGCCAGTGGAAGAGATGCAGGAGACTCGAGTTCCATCCCTGCATAAGAAAGATCCCCTGGAGGAGGAAATGGCAACCCACTCCAGTATTCTTGCCTGGAAAATTCCTTGGATAGAGAAGCCTGGTGGGCAACAGTCCAGAGGGGTCTCAAAAGAATCGTACCTGACTGTGCGCATGCACACACACACACACACTATGCACTTTCTACTGTATCTCAGGGGTACTCAGAAGGGCACTGGACTGGGAATATCAGGAAATTTGTTCTAATCTGGATGTATTAGTAACTCACTGTGTGAACCTTGACAAATCTTTTCCATTTTGTGGATTCTAGTTTTGGGCTCTGTAAGCAGAGATGGTTAGATTGAGTTATCTCTAAGGACCTCTTTCTATTGCTTCTCTGATCATTTCAGATGCTCGCAGAATGGGTATACCACCCTACCCGCCTCCAATAGAATACTTATTTCAATGAAGTCTTCAGTCATTTCAAGATACTATATATTCATATTCAAGACCTATGTTAATTTCAAGGCCACTGCTCATATATGTTACTTTTAACATCTTATTACCAAATCCTTTTTCCTCAACACAGGTACTGCAGTTACTTCTAAAAATTCCTTTTAGGACATTAGAATAAGGAAAAATTACAGATAAAATCAAAGTATCAATAACCCTAAAATCTGACTTCCTTTCCAAATTATGTTTTGTTTAGGCTGCTGTTAAAAATGAGTCAGTATTTCCCACCTGACAGTAATACAAGGTGCTTACAAGCTTTCAGGATAAAGAGAAAGCAGCCCAAATTACACATCATTCTTAGAGAGGCTATGAATCACTTGAGGGACTCTGGCAGTTGTCCTAGTAAAAGCTGCATCCTATACATGGCCCATTATACATTCTAAGATCCCAAAACTCCCAAGGTGTCAGCCATGGGAATAATTGTGAGGAAGGAGATTCAGAGACAGTGTTGGGGAAGATATGTATCCAGGAGACTGGGAAATTGGTGTTATCTTCTCAGCACCCAGCCCTGCATGCCCATCAGCATCCAGAGGGATCTCTAGTTGAGGCATACAAACCCTCAGTTGTGGTATGTGGGGTCTAGTTCCTGACCAGGGATTGAACTGAGGGTCCTGGCACTGGGAGAGTAGAGTCTTACCCACTGGATCACCAGGGAAGTCCCAGAAGACTGTATTTTGATTCACCATGTCTCACCTCAGCACCTCCATGTAGGAGGAAATGCCAACCCCCTGGCTGACAGGTTAGCCAGCCTCTGGTCACACCTCTTGAGTGAATACCAACCACTCTCTACTGGTAGAGATATGAACGTCACCAATCAATGACTGACTTTGGCCTGACCAAACACACTGCTCTCCCAAGAGTAAGAGTTCTTACTCTCCCACTTGGCTTCTCTTCTTATACACCCGAAGCCCTGGGTTTGTTATCTGAGGATGGAAGCCCTGACTGCTGTGGAACAAGAGTCTGTGTCTAGCGCTGGTCCTCCTGGAGCTCAGATGAGGCACCTTGAAGAGATGCCGTCAGCTTGGCCTCTTATCACAATTGTTTGGAGAGAAAAATGAGGGTACTTGGGAGTGATTTAATTGTATGGATTGCAATGACTCGCTTTGCTATTGATTTCATATATTCAAGGAGTCTTTAAAGTGATTATTCTTGGAATGGACAACCACCACCACATCGATTTCTGTGAATTTGATGGTGTCTGGAGAAGATCCAGTCCTCCTGGGCGGCATACATTTGGAAGGGAAGTGGCAGATCCTTGATAATGAGGTTCTAAGAGGACAGTGTTGAATACAGAGGAGTGAGCAATGTGGCTGGCTCAAAGCTGCTGTTGCTGCTAAGTCGCTTAAGTCGTGTCCGACTCTGTGCGACCCCATAGACGGCAGCCCACCAGGCTCCCCTGTCCCTGGGATTCTCCAGGCAAGAACACTGGAGTGGGTTGCCATTTCCTTCTCCAATGCATGAAAGTGAAAAGTGAAAGTGAAGTCACTCAGTCGTGTCTGACTCCTAGTGACCCCATGGACTGCAGCCCACCAGGCTGCTCCGTTCATGGGATTTTCCAGGCAAAATACTGGAGTGGGGTGCCATCGCCTTCTCCAGATTGCTTTAAACACAGCCAGCATGGTCCACTTATGCTGCTCCCAGTCTTGTCCTTCTGGCTGGATGTTCATTTCCCACTGCCCTACATGCCCCAGCCCTGGGAGTCTGGAAACCAGAATAAGAGGAGCACCATAACACTTTAGCATAAGAGGTAATTTCTTAGTCCTCATACCATTTTTATATGAGTTTGTGCTTGCACATAAGAAGTCTATATATCAATTAAAGAGGCAAACATATTAGCAGTGACTCTCTTCTGGTAGATAGAATACAGGTTATTATAATTTTCCACAGTTATTTTTCATATTCAGAAATATATTGGTGTGACCAAAAATATATTTCAAAAAAGGACCATGTCCTCTGACTCAATGGTTCACCACGGAGGAGCCTGGTAGGCTGCAGTCCATGGGGTCGCTAAGAGTCAGACACGACTGAGCGACTTCACTTTCACTTTTCATTTTCATGCATTGGAGAAGGAAATGGCAACCCACTTCAGTGTTCTTGCCTGGAGAATCCCAGGGATGGCAGAGCCTGGTGGGCTGCCGTCTATGGGGTCGCACAGAGTTGGACACGACTGAAGCGACTTAGCAGCAGCAGCAGTAGTAATTTAAAACACAGAAAATATAGTTTTGTATAAACATGATGATCTATAGCAAACTAATTTTTTATACCAGCAAATGAGCTATACTTTGAAAATTAATCTAATATGCAATAATAATAAGAGTCGTGTCCCACTCTGTGCAACCCCATAGACGGTAGCCCACCAGGCTGCCCCGTCCCTGGGATTCTCCAGGCAAGAACACTGGAGTGGGTTGCCATTTCCTTCTCCAATGCATGAAAGTGAAAAGTGAAAGTAAAGTCGCTCAGTCGTGTCCGACTCTTAGCGACCCCATGGACTGCAGCCTACCAGGCTCCTCCGCCCATGGGATTTTCCAGGCAAGAGTACTGGAGTGGGGAAGGATATATAGGATTACATAAATGTTGATACAGTTATAGTGTAGACTATTATGTGATCTTTTAAAACATTTTTCAAAAGACTTTTGAAGATTTGGGAGAAAGTACAGTACGTATTGTGGAAAAAATGTGACTTTCAAACTTTATTCACAACATAATTCATTTAAAATATAATTATAATTCTCTAAAATACACAGAAAAATGTTTGGTAGGTAGCTTTGTATGGCAAAATCCTGGGTGACTTCCCCATATTTTTTTTCTACTTTAAGTTTTCATTAGTGAACATGCTTTATAGATACATATACACACATATTCATTAAAAAATTCTTATCAGAAGGAGTTTTAAACCCTGGAAACTAGAGCTTTGCTTATTTAAACTCTAAGGAGAGCAGTCAGGCCTTAAGTGAATATAACTTTTGTTGCTGTTGTTGCCCTCAATCTTTCCCAGCCTCAGGGTCTTTTCCAATGAGTCAGCTGTTTGTATCAGGTGGACAAAGTATTGGAGCTTCAGCTTTAGCATCAGTCCTTCCAATGAATATTCAGGACTGATTTCCTTTAGGATGGACTGGTTGGATTTCCTTGCAGTCCAAGGGACTCTCAAGAGTCCTCAATACCACAGTTCAAAAGCATCAATTGTTTGGCTCCCCACTGGAAACGCCCTCCGCCATGTTCTTTCCATCTTGTTTGAGGTCTCAAACCACTGCCTCTTCCCCAGGGTAGACCCCACTGCAATGAGGTTGTCGTTGTTCAGTTGCTCAGTTATGTCCGACTCTTTGCGACCCCATGGACTGCAGCACACCAGGCTTCCCTATCCTTCACCAACTCCCGGAGCTTGCTCAAACTCATGTCCATCAAGTCGATGATGCCAGCCAACCATCTCATCCTCTGTCATCCCCTTTTCCTCCTGTCTTCAGTCTTTCCCAGCTTCAGGGTCTTTTCCAAAGAGTCAGTTTTTCGCGTCAAGTGGCCAAAGTACTGGAGCTTCAGCTTCAATATCAGTCCTTCCAATGAATATTCAGGACTGATTTCCTTTAGGATGGACTGGTTGGATCTCCTTGCAGTCCAAGGGATTCTCAAGAGTCTTCTTCAACACCACAGTTCAAAAGCATCAGTTCTTTGGCGCTCAGCCTTCTTTATTGTCCACCTCTCACATCCATACGTGACTACTGTAAAAACCATTACTTTGACAATATGGACCTTTGTAGGCAAAGTAATGTCTCTGCTTTTTAATACACTGTCTGGATTTGTCATAGCTTTTCTTCCAAGAAGCAAGTATCTTTTAATTAACTTTTTATATTCATCTAATTTTTTCCTAAATTTAGGATTAAATGCTTATGCAATTACTGAACCAATATCTAGAATAATCTCACTAGTTATTTGGAAATCATGTTACATGGAAATGCAGAGGCACACAGGTCAAATGAGCTAGAGGGTCTGAGGTCAGACATTATTCCGTCTTCAGAAGATGGGACTCCAGGAAGTGCATTAATCAGCTTCTGTCTTTCTCTAAAGAAATGCTTATTCTACTCAGAGACCAAGTTCTAATTTGATCCGTTCATATTGAGGTGGTTGGCATTTATAATTGATGGTGGGTTTGGCTTATTGCTACATTTCTCACATTGCCACCAAACTGTACAACTGTTAGAGGCATGATTCTCTATGTTCAGCATACTCTGGAGCACTCTATGCAAGGCATCTCAGAGAAATATCCTCCAGAAAGCATTTTCCACATAGCGTTCTGGTGGGCAAATGCCCCCTGGAGGAGCAGGGGCCCTGAGTTTTGCACGAATTCCTGTAGTATTGACTTCTCACCACTCTTCTCCCATCAAACTTTGTATTTCAGTTGGAAATTGTCTATATTAACCAGAAACTGAAATAATGGTCAATATAGACATCAGAGGAGGAAGTGAAGGTGGTTAAAAAAATGTAGGGAAATTTGACACTTCTTACCCAAATCAGATTCTGTAATCCTTAAAATAGCAAGTGTTTTAATCTTCACTTCCTAAGTAGAAGTCTACTGACTCTACTATTATGGGAAATTGTGATCAGATCAATACCGTGTATTACTGATATTATCTTGTGATGTGCCAAGTTTGAATGGGAACAGTAGGTTTAAAGCAGGGTCATTTGTTTGATTGGCTAAATTATTTAAGTGGTTATACATTATGATTATATGAAGATTCAATCAAAGCTGAGCTCCTACCTCCCCTCACCCCCGAAAGAGAAGCAAAAGATAAAATTTTTTTCTTTTTTTTTTAGAGTGTCTTCATCAGTGTGGCTAGTCTCATCTACACTGCAGTAAAATGAACACCCCCAAGTCTTAGGCTTACAACAACAAAGATCTGTCTCCCACATCAGTCTGATATGAATTGGGGACTTTCCTGAGTGACTGACTTGTCTCCAGGCAGTGGCCCAGGGACCCAGGCCTTTTCTATCCTGCTGTTGCACCACTTGGCGTCTTTTGCTTCTGACTGTGCACACAGATGACATTGAGAGGGACCAAAGAAAAAACACTCCCATTCTGAATTCATATGAACCTTCCCCCGGAGATGCTCAGTTACTGGCTCTTTAGTGAGGACTAATAGCCTCTGCCACAGACAGGAAGTTGATTGTTGCATCCTTGCTGGAGGAGTATGTTCCCATTAGGGAGCTCACATCCCTCCTGTGGCAGCTCGGTGCCTTCTGGGCTCCAGTGTGAGTCCCCCAAGAAGAATGGATCTGTCCACAGGGCCAGTCAGTTCCTGATGTCAAACTCAGCTATCCTTTCAACCATAGCCCACGTGGGTCACATTTTCCTTAAACTAGCACGTATACTGGTACCCTACGATGTGTGCATATTCTGTCGGTCTAGTTCCCTTGAGAACTGAGACACCCACCTCTGGACTCCTATTCACCCTGTTACTTTCTGCCATAACAACCCCTCTACTCTAACTCCAAACCCTGCTTGTTAAAAGCCTTCCTTTGTTAAGACACATTTTGAAAGACACCACTTCTTTTATGAAGTCTCTGGTCCTGTCAAATAATGTTCGTTATTTAACAGATATTTATTGACCATTTATTAAATGAGAAGCACTGTCTTAGTCCCTGAAGAACTTGTGTCCAACAAAACAGATAAATTCTCTGATCTTGTACAGTTTATCTTCTAGTTGAAGGAGATAATAAGACAGAAAGTAAAGGTTTTTAAATCACCAACTGTAGTAATGGCTGTGAGGAAAAGAAAGCATTGTGACAAAGGGAGGTGGACTGCTTTAGTGTGGACAAAGGGCTTTTTGAGAAGGTACCATGTGGGCTGACTCTTGAAGGTGTGCACCAGTCTTCACCCAGGGCTCGCGGCAGGGTATGTGTACCACATGTAAAATACTTCTCATAATCCACATGATATTTGTTTTCCTTCTACCTCTTCACCCAACATATTAGATTATGAGCTTACAACATCTAATCAAATATTTAATGCCTAACATAGTGCCTGGCAATGGTTGCTTAATAAATGGAAGCTTAGCTTACTGAATACACATGAATGTGCACACACACACACACACCATATAAGTGTTCAGATGTGGACTGTTGGATTGAGGAGAAGTGAATTGACTAGACATCATTAGAAGTAACCCACAGTGTTAAAAACACACAGTCTCATATCTAGTTTGACAGCGAGTCAGTCTCTGTGTGGCATTTCTCAAGTCAGACAGCAAACTGAGAGTCATCCCCAGTCTTCCATATGTCACTCTGAACATACAGCTGGCCCAGAGGGTTCTCTTGGCATCTGCACATATAATTTAGTGGCTAGGGCTCACCCTTAAAAGAAGGGGATAAAATATACTCTCCTACAGAGCAGGGCATCTTGTCCGGGTGCGACTGTGGAGCGGGCTGGACCGCTCTAGCTACCATCTGGTACAATCCTGGCCGGTTTCTAGAGTAGTGAGTGGAGAAGGCTGTAATGGACTTAATACCCTTGCTGTTACAAGGCAAACAATATAATACTATTTTTATTATTGTTTTGTTCCTAAGCAAAGCCTTTGACATGTCTTATTTCTTTCATTCCTCCTAACAGCTTTTTGAGATCGGTTCTGTTATTATTGATAACACTGATTCATGTTCCATATGCAGAGCTGAGGTTTCACCAAGTTAAGAAACGTGTCCAGCTTGCACAGCTGGTAAGCGATGGAGCCGTGTTCAGAAGTCTGACTCCAGAGCCCATGTGTGAGTGACATTGCAACTCTAAGACAGGCACTGTTCTGTTAGTTAAGTTGGTACTGCTTCTCCTGAGTAGGGCAGGAAACACTTCCCAGGACTTGTGTCCCCATGTGGTCCTGGGTTGGGGCCACCGGAGGAACTTGTATGAGACTGGGAAGTGGAAGTGAAGCCAAAGCTATCCTCTCAGACAGGGAGAAGTCAAATGCGATGACAGACGATGCCAAGATGCCTGGGAAGCCTCAGCCGGCCTCTGCTCTCCTCCTGTTTTATGCAGTTCATCTGTTTCTGCCACCCAACAACGGCCTCGGGTGCACTCTTGTGTGCTTGGCCGTCATCTGCAGATGAATTCCTAAGGTACAGCTCATTCCACAGAGCAGTTTTCCAGCTCTCTCCAGGAGCTCTCCCTTTGTAGCCCTCTGTTGACAGCCAGGTACACAGAGCTTCTCTGGCTTTCCTATAAGCGCTGACCTGCCCACCCTCACTGGTGTGTCAGGTGGGCGTGGCTCGTGACTCTGATCCTCCCACCCCTCCTTCAGGGTTTTCATTTTCCCATGCCACCATTTGTGTACACAATGATTCTGCTGTCAAATACTTTATTCTCATAATCGTTGTAGGGGCTCTGTTTTTGTGACACACCTGTGAAATAAAAGTGATAGTAAAAAATAAGTGATAATGATAAGACCACCAGTCCCTGCAGTGCAGCAAATGCCTCGTGCTAAGGGTTCTATGTGCTTTAAGTGAAAGTGTTAGTGGCTCAGTCGTGTCCAACTCTTTGTGACCCTATGAACTGTAGCCCACCAGGCTCCTCTGTCCATGGGATTCTCCAGGCAAGAATACTGGTTGCCATTTCCTATTCCAGGGGATCTTCCCGACCCAGGAATTGAACCTGGGTCTCCCACATTGCAGGCAGATTCTTTACTGTCTGAAGCCCTTGGTGGTTATGCAGATGCTCTCTTATACAAGGCCATTTCTGAGTTATGCTGGCCATTTCTCTAGCAGAGAAAAGGACTGGCTTTGTAGTAACTAATTTATGACTAAAAACACCAGCAAGGTGACATTATCAAACACATGGGACTTTGCTGCCGATGTGCCTGTTTAATTGCCCTCCTTAGTGCTCTACTCTTTCGAGAGGATTATTTTCATGAGCTGTGAGTGACTTAACTCACACGGTGACGTGTACCTTCATCTGCTGCAACTGAGAGGCGTTAATCAGCACCCTCACACGGTGACTCACCAGGGATGTTCTTGCCAAACAAGGATTGGGTGTTCAGACAGCCCCAGGTCAGAGTGAACATAAGCCTCAAGTTTCACTTCACCTTCTTAAACATCTCCTTTCCATTTCAACAGTCGCTCTCCAGTTCCAGCGCCACAAGGTGTGTGTTAAGTATTTTTATGCCAAAACTAGCCTTGTAAAGTCAAACTTTACCATCCTTTCCAAAGGATGTCCCCAAACATTTCATTTTAGGAGGATGAACTCTTGGTGCCATCATTATCAGTTAGCTTAATGGCCTTGCCAGGCTGTGTCCTTCTCATACCCACACCGTGATCCCATCTTGTACATGTACCATACAGTGATGCATATCAGTTCCCCATAAGTGGGTGCCATATCAACCTGTATATTCTACTCAAGAAGTTACAAAGCCTACCCTATAAAAATACCTAATCCTCATTTGACCTCATAGAATGGACGGATGCAGGATTCAGGCCCCAGACATTCATAAGGAACTGCTTATAGTTACAGGCATGAGAGGGAGCAACGATTCTAAAGTGGGTACCCACACCCATCTTGAGGGCATCATGTAATGAAGTGTCTCCTGCTCCCCTGTATGAATTATTGACGCAGTTCCTTGATCACTTTAAGTCCACAGGTCCATCTGTCCACAGGCTTCCCTCATAGCTCAGTTGGCAAAGAATCCACCTGCAATGTAGGAGACCCTGGTTCAAGTCCTGGGTCAGGAATGTCCCCTGGAGAAGGGACAGGCTACCCACTCCAGTATTCTTAGGCTTCTCTTGTGGTTCAGCTGGTAAAGAATCTGCCTGCAATGCGGGAGACCTGGGTTTGATCCCTGGGTGGGGAAGATCCCCTGAAGAAGGAAAAGGGTACCCACTCCAGTATTCTGGCCTGGAGAATTCCATGGACTATATAGAGTCAGAGTTGCAAAGAGTCAGACACGACTGAGCAACTCTCATTTTCACTTTTCACTTTCCACTTTCATTACCTTACACAAACAGAAAACTCAACAAAATGGTACATGAATGAGTGACTAGTGAAAAAAGTCCATGCGGATCCCTGTGTCAGATGACTAAGGCTTTTTCTTCAAGGGGAGGTAACTTGGATCACAACGTAGCAATACGCAGTGTTTCCAGGGACTTGGGTACCTATTTATCAGTTGTGTCTTTTAGAGTAAACTCCATGTATATCCACTAAAAATGTGGCCCTCAAGACTTTGTGCATCCAGAGATATGGACAGGTGGTGGCTAGAGGAGGACCCAGCTCAGTCACTTAGCTGGCTTCCTAGTACTAGTTAGTGTACCTCCTGAGAGATGGGTGTGTTTCAGGTAGAGGGCTGTGAGCTTGACAGGTGACCCTGACTTTACCCAGACCCTCATGTGACTAGAGGTGCTTACAGAACACCCCTCTGAGATCAGATGTGCTATATGTGGTCACAAGGTCCGTCCATCCACCTGTAGAATATGGATCTTGACTCATTGTCCTCATTTTCTGAACACTGACTTCCCAAGGCACACCACTTTCATCTTCCTTGATTCAGTGCTGTCTATGCATATTCTTGAAATGAAATGTACATTTACTTGAAAAATGGCAATAATCATAATGATGATAGTGGTGGTGATGCTGATAAGCCTTTAATAAGTGCTTAAATGACTAGGCACCTCTTGTAAAATGTAATCTTCGTATGTCAACCGCTATTATTGTCATTTTGTGGATGAAAAAACTACATCTTAATGTAAATATCTCACTAAGGTTAATTCGGCCTTAATTGGTTTACTTGGTTGAACCTTTGCACTCTGAGGAAAGCACCCTTATTTTCTTCTGTTTTCTGACTAATTGAAAATCAATTCTTTCTACAAAAGTCTTACAGAATATTTATTTTATATCTCCTTCACAGTCCATAAGAAAAATGAGTTGTAGTTTGTTAAATTCCATTCCAGTTTTTCTTAGTATAGTTCAGATTACTTCCTTGGGGCATGTTGATCAATAGCATAGTAGAGTAAAGATGTTTTTAAAGCCATAAAGCTTAGCACAGCATTATTTATACCAGCAGCCACAGAAACATACATACAAAATTATCTTAGAGTGTTTAAAGCACTTAATGTATTTCTAAAATCTAAATTATCCAAATAGCATCATTAAAGAAGAAAACACATAAAATGTATAAAATTAAAGTGGATTTTTGGAATGACACTATGGATTTTGTGACAAGCTGTGGGCTATGTCAGGAAAAGGTCGTTCGTTGGTCCTTTTATAAATGATGCTGTTTGGGAATTCTTCCCAGGGTAGTTAGAGATGGATGCAGAGCTTCAGTTCTCAGTCTGCATTGCTTTGCCAACTCTGTGATCAGTGGGTTACATTTGCTGCCTGCTACAGGATGGATTTGAGCAAAAGCTGGAAAATTCTGTTCCTTCGCCTTACGTGTTTTTCCTCTCGGCTGAATGTAGGGTGAGTACAACAATGCCAGCCCCTCGTGGTGTGAGGTGCTGGTGTAAAAGAGACAGCAATGCAAGGCCAAAAGCATTTTTAATGCTGGGGCTTCTCACAGGGTTTGGCCAGAATTCTGGCTCCCAACCTGCCTCCTACCTCCACTCCCTTACTTGACCCAGACCTGTGGGCTATTCAGAGAAGTACTAGGACTCAAGGACTTCTTCGCTTTGGGCTAGTTGTCCTGGCACAAACACAACAGAACTAAACTTCAGGATAGTGAATGACTATAGATCTGCCAGGGAGTGCATGCTCGAGAACTGCTTTTCTTATATTGTTTCAAACTAGGTCCTGGGAATAGGATCCAGTTTTGTGAATGCTGAAGGACCCAGCTTTGAGAATAATCAGCATTTTGGTCTTGCCAAACTATTTTAGGTCCAGCATGCAGTCTTTTTCCTCCTGGTCACATGGCTTGGGTCTGTAGGCAGCCCACCCAGGGCACAGTTTGCCCCTGCCTGGTTTAATAGCAGCTCGCTGCAGGGCAAGTCAGCAGAGTGACAAGTGAAGCATCAGTGGACCGCACACCGGACAGCTGGACAGTTTGACCAATTCTTCTGGGTTTCCTGTGTTTCTCCCAACTCATCTCAGAGATGTTTACTCTCAGATTTCTTTTACTCTGCCACCGTTATTTCGGCCATGTTTTGTGAGTTAATCTTTGTATTTAGGAAGCAAATGGTTTTCATGCTAATTTCTCCCCTAAGGCTCTTTAGGCATTGTATAAACCAGTATTTGCTTTGCTCCAAGATACAGGAATAATGATATTTATGCAAAACACATTAGCTTCATTGGGTCTCTATCCTGTTTCCAGTATGCATGTTTTTATAAACACATACCTGAAAACTTTTTGGCAAACATATCACCATTTTCTTCATTCACTAGATATTTATCAGATTATCTATAATATTCAGTTGACCTTCAGTTGGCCAGAAGAAGAGCAGCAAGCCAGTGCTTTGGGAGAGTAATAAAGTCGAAGGGCTAATGAGATGATTGCCCTGAAGTTTCCTTGCAGTTCAACAGTGTACTTATGGATGGGAAGCTGTGTTATAGACAGGTTACGTACAATGGTATGAAGCTGGAGGGCTGGATTTCAGTGCCTGCTCTGGTACTCACAGACTATGTGATCCGGGAAGGCTTCCTAATCTCTCTTAAGCTTGGGGTTTTCATAAGAAGGAGATTGATTACCCCTAGATCAGAGGGTTAGTGAAAGGATAATATGAATTTATCTATATATATAAGGTATTTAGCATTGAGTCCAGGATATAGTATGCATCACAAGGTAACTTTTATTAATATGAAGGACTTCAGTGAAGGGGCTGGACAGTCTTAATACTATTATTGACTGAGACCCTGATGTCAGGACTTGTGTGAACCTGTACCCAGATTTACAATTGCAGGAAACTAAATATCAGCTTTCCAAAAAGCAAGGGGTGGATCACTAAAGTCACCAAACAACTGCTTATTTTAACATAGAAAATTACACCACAAAATAATATTTTGGCCAATTCTTAAATCACTTTTAAGACCAGGAGATGGAGAGAACCGTAAGTAATATTCTGGTATCTGTTCTTCCACCCTTTTTCTCTGCCCTCACCAGCTTCTCTTCACACACACACACACACACACACACAGAATTACATGAAGTCAAATGGGATAATAACATGCAGAATATTTTGTAGCCCTTTCTTTTTCACTGAGTGAAATATTATGAATATTCCATTCTACCTATTAATAGCTGTATCGTGTCAAAGTTGACTTCATCACTTGTTTGAAATTTATTTAGATTTTTGAAATGTTTTAAGTGACACTTTGATAAAGATCTTGAAACATATGTATAAGTACATACTGCTATTACATTCTTATAAAAACTTCTAGAGGCAGGGGTTTGGGATCCTAGAATACACACTGTATTTTAGGTCTTTCGTTGCATCTTGTCTCATTTGAAGTCAGTTTCTCCTCTTGTCCTGTGGATGCTGGTTTCTCCTCACCCTTGCTTACTGTGGTATGTGCTGTGTATGCTGTGCTTAGCCATTCGGTTGTGTCCAGCTGTGGTATAGTCACTTTAAAAACTTGCCAACTTGAAAGGGAGAGATGGTATCTCAGTCTTCTTTTAATTTACATATCTTTGAACTTTTTCACACATTTATGGGCTCTACCTCCTTAGTGAACTACTTTTCCAAACTTTTTCTTTATTAAAAAATTGGTAAATTGTGGGATGAAATTAGGAATGCAGTATCTTAGCATATTTTGTTGACTTTCAGGCCTGAAAGTAAAGTAAACGTAACAGCGATGACAGACATGCTCCTTCACAGCAGAAACTATGCCTAGCAGAGCACAGCAAGCCCTGGAGCTGCTCCCTGTGTGTGGACATCTGACGATCGTTAGAACAAGGTCTTCCGATAGTAAAAGCCATGGTAATTAAGGACTTAGCCCCTAGCAGCTACTGTGAAACAATGAATGAAAAAATTTCCATCCTAAAATATAAAGGTTTATTATAGCTCATCTGTAAATGCTACCTGAACCAGTTTCCAGAATTTTTTAGGGAATCTAGAAAGACATTTCTGCAAGTTATACTTGTAGAACACTAATTTAATAGCCATACAGAGAAGCTCAGAAGTTCAGGGAGGCATAGTATCTAAAAAGATCATATGTATTATATGTGAGGATATATTAATATTAATAAGGATATATATATGCTGCATATAGTATATATACTATATATGTATGTGTATGTGTGTGTGTTTATATATATATGTATACACACACTATATCCTTATATTTATATCTATAAACAAAGAGAGAGATAACATATGAAAAGGTCATCCTTAACATCATTTCTGTTTCTGTTTTACAGTAGGTGTTCCACAAAAGCTGTTGTATGGATGGTGGTCATGGTGACTTTCATGCTTAATTTGCCTCTAAGCTTAGCATTTAAAGTGGAAACCTTTGAAGGAAACCTCTACCATAGGGTAATGAGCCCAGGAAATCAGACAGAGCCCACCCATGTCCAGACCTCCCTAATGTTTATAAATTCACCCTTTCTGTACCCAAACAATGTAAAGTGATAAGTCCTAGTTTGTTAGTGATCTCGTGTGTGTGTGTATGTGTGTGTGTATTTAAAGGAGCACATGGGAAAACCTATGATTATAGGGTCACAGTCCACAGCTCTATGAATCAAGGACCAAGGGCTGGAAAATGGATACTTAAAATGAGAAATTGTCCATAGAATTTGAAAAATGTCATGGCAATTTAATTTACTCCTTCTCCCAAGATCCAAGGTCAATTGAAACACCAGTACCTCACTCAAGTGAAACAGGCCCAGTGCTCTTACAGCCACCCACACACACACTGTCATGCCCACAGTTGAACACACCTCTCCCATCCCTAACATAAAGGCCCTGTATTTCACAGCCAGCTCTCATCTTATGCATACCTCCCTGGAGAGGTAACTAGGTCACAGATAGCTTCTCTGACCCTGCTCTTCATCTTCATATCATGACCTTAAATCCCTTCTCCCTGAATTTAAAGAGCAACATGCTTAAGAGGTGGACAATTTGTGCTTCCAAGCCTGACAGATAAGGATACCATCTGACCTCTGCTACTTATTAGCCCTGTGACCTGAAAAAAGTTACCAAAAGGGAAAAAAAAAAGTTACCAGCTTCCTTTTTCGTGAAAAGAGCATAAAAATAGCATCACCTTCCCAAGGTAGTCATGTGTGTTAAATGCGATAAAATGTGCAAAGAATTTAGCAAGCTGGCACAAAGTAAGTGTGCAGTGGCTGTAGGCGCTCATTGTGGCTGTGATTGAAACTCTCCCAAATAGAGAGACAGGTTGAGAAACTGGAGCCTGTAACACAGAGGGAAGTAAGCCAGAAATAAAAACACCAATACAGTATACTAACGCATATATACGGAATTTACAAAGATGGTAATGATAACCCTGTATGCGAGACAGCAAAAGAGACATAGATTTATGGAACAGTCTTTTGGACTCTGTGGGAGAGGGAGAGTGTAGGATGATTTGGGAGAATGGCATTGAAACATGTATAATATCATATATGAAATGAATCGCCAGTCCAGGTTCAATGCATGATACAGGATGCTTGGGGCTGGTGCACTGGGATGACCCAGAGGGATGGTACGGGGAGGGAGGTGGGAGAGGGGTTCAGGATGGGGAACACGTGTACACCCCTGGTGGATTCATGTTGATGTATGGCAAAACCAATACAATATTGTAAAGTAATTAGCCTCCAATTAAAATAAATTAGTTTATATTAAAAAACAAAAACAAAAAAATAAATTTCCAGCCTCCAGAACTATGAGAAAATAAATATCTGTGGTTTAGGTCTAAAAAAAACAAACAAAAAACAAAACAAAAAGATTCTGCAATTACTGAAATGTTGGTTGCAAACTTCACAGAAAAAGGAAAGAGACAGAAGCACAGAGGTTTGTACTATTTAATGATAAAGCAAACTCACTAGACACCTCTGTAGATTCTTCCCCTCAGCTCCTTTCTGTTGCTTCCAGCTGGTTCTCAGAATAAGCTACGTGTACCCAGTTAAATTTCCACTTAAAAGTAAGGTAAAGCCACTTTCCTGTTTGCTTTTAAGAACTGAATAAGGGAGAGAGAATCAGCTGAGGAGACGATGGTGCACCCCAGGCTTGGAAGGAGCCTGAGTCATCCCTACGCTTGGGCACAGGGTGCTCTGCTGGAATCCTGTGCCCCTGCAGACTCCTCCTGGCTCAGGAGCAAGGCAGCTCCAAGCCAGACCCATCTTTTCTGCATGGAGGCAAAAGTGAAAACACCCAGGCTAATGTAGTTATCAGACCATTCATCACATCTGAAAAAGGAAAGAAAGAATGTAGCAAAATTAAATATTTTCCATTTTAAAAGTTTTCTCCATTTTAATGATAAAAATAACATTTGTTATAACAAATGTTGGAAATTTCCCCAAAGTACAGTAAAAAAAATTAAATTTTCTATAATCTCATAATTTATGCTAGCTCACTGTTAAAATACTCCCAGGCTTTTACATATACATTAAAAAGATGGGATGATATTTTAACCTCATTTCCTCACTTAATAGAACATGAATATATGTCCATATAAATGTTAATCATTAGATATAAAACATAATTTTGATGGCTGCATAGTATTCCACCTTGTAATGATATCCTTAGTTATTTAACTTATGTCTTATTTTTGTACATGTGACTCGTTCCCAATTTTTTTTATTCTTATGGGCTCCTAACTAATGAACAGCCTTCTAGCTACGTATATGGGCCCATTCAAGAGTATTTCCTCTGGTGTGGGTTAATTGGCATATGTAGTTATGAGCCCGCCCAAGATTATTTCTTTTGGAAGAAGTGGAATTGGGGCTTAACTGGTACATGTAGTTCAAATACTTTTGATATTTTGCCTGGGAAGTATGCATCAGTTTATACCCCACTAGCAGCCTCGGTTCAATATAGTTGCTCAGTCATGTCTGACTCTTTGCGACCCCATGAACCGCAGCACGCCAGGCCTCCCTGTCCATCATTAACTCCTGGAGACCACCCAAACCCATGTCCGTTGTGTCCGTGATGCCATCCAACCATCTCATTCTCCGTCGTCCCCTTCTCCTCCTGCCCTCAATCTTTCCCAGCATCAGGGTCTTTTCAAATGAGTCAGCTCTTTGCATCAGGTGGCCAAAGTATTAATTTCAGCTTCAACATCAGTCCATCCAATGAACATTCAGGACTGATCTCCTTTAAGATGGACTGGTTGGATCTCCTTGCAGTCCAAGGGACTCTCAAGAGTCTTCTCCAACACCACAGTTCAAAAGCATCAATTCTTCGGTGCTCAGCTTTCTTCACAGTCCAACTCCCACACCCATACATAACCACTGGAAAAACCATAGCCTTAACTAGATGGACCTTTGTTGGCAAAGTGATGTCTCTGCTTTTGAATATGCTGTCTAGGTTGGTCATAACTTTCCTTCCAAGGAGTAAGCGTCTTTTAATTTCACAGCTGCAATCACCATCTACAGTGATTTTGGAGCCCGGAAAAATAAAATCTGACACTGTTTCCACTGTTTCCCTATCTATTTGCCATGAAGTGATGGGACCAGATGCCATGATCTTCGTTTTCTGAATGTTGAGCTTTAAGCCAATTTTTCCACTCTCCTCTTTCACTTTCCTCAAGGGGCTTTTTAGATCTAGCAGCCTCTAAGATTTAATTCAGATTCAGGGGCTAAATCTTAGCTAGTTTAAGCCAGTAGTGATAATTGCTTATCCCTTTCCAGTTACTAGGTTAGTCATGGGCATATGACACAGTTCTGGCCAGTAAAACTGAAGGGACATCTTTTTGAGAGCATCTAGGAAATGGGTTCCTCTTTGATTACAAGAGACACAGAAGAGAAAACTGTCCATTTTTTTTTTTCCAGTTATTGAAGTGGAACAGGATGTTGAGAAAGAGCTGCTGCACTCAGAGAGTGACTGGGGATACATGGAGGACAAGAGAGTGTGCAGAGAGAAAGGTGGGAAAAGCGGGCTCCAGACAACGTGGTGAGGAACCAGATTAACCCCGAGGAACTGGCTCCTGACCAGACTCTTTTGTAAAAGGTAATAAGTGTTCTGAGCTACATTTATTCAGGCTTTCTGTAATTTACTATGGAAAACATCTTGATGCTGCTGCTGCTGAGTCGCTTCAGTCGTGTCCGACTCTGTGCGACCCCAGAGATGGCAGCCCACCAGGCTCTGCCATCCCTGGGATTCTCCAGGCAAGAACACTGGAGTGGGTTGCCATTTCCTTCTCCAATGCCTGAAAGTGAATGTGAAAGCGAAGTCATCGCTCAGTCATGCCTGACTCCTAGGGACCCCATGGACTGCAGCCCACCAGGCTCCTCCGTCCAAGGGATTTTCCAGGCAAGAGTACTGGAGTGGGGTGCCATTGCCTTCTCCGGAAAACATCTTACTTGGATAATAAGCAAAAAATGATAAACAATGGGTTTAATGTTCATTCTCTTGATTACAGTGAACTTGAACTTTTCTTTATTTTTTTAGCTTGGTTTTTTTTAATTTAATTTTTATTTATTTATTTATTTTACTTTACAATATTGTATTGGTTTTGCCATACATCAACATGAATCCACCACGGGTGTACACATGTTTCCAATCCTGAACCCCCCTCCCTCCTCCCTCCCCATACCATCCCTCTGGGTCATCCCAGTGCACCAGCCCCAAGCTTCCTGTATCCTGCATTGAACCTGGACTGGCGATTCATTTCTTATATGGTATTATACATGTTTCAGTGCCATTCTCCCAAATCATCCCCCCTCTCTCTCTCCCACAGAGTCCAAAAGACTATTCTATACATCTGTGTCTCTTTTGCTGTCTTGCATACAGGGTTATCGTTACCATCTTTCTAAATTCCATATATATGCGTTATTATACTATATTGGTGTTATTCTTTCTGGCTTACTTCACTCTGTATAATAGGCTCCAGTTTCATCCACCTCATTAGAACTGATTCAAATGTATTCTTTTTAATGGCTGAGTAATACTCCATTGTGTATATAACTTGACCACTTATGGTGCTTCTTTAGTGAACTATCTGTTGCCTTTTTCCTACAGATGTATTACCTTCATATTGATTTAATGTTTGAAATAGTCTTCCTACTTTCAACATATAGAAGTTTTAAAATTTTCTGTTTCTGACCTATTGAATCTTTTTTTTCCTCTGATTTCTTTGATTTTGTGCTTCGTATTTTCTCACAGAGAGAACAAATATTCGTCTATAATTTGCTCTAGTTATCTCTCAGTTTTATTTTTTATATTGATTCTTTAAGGTACATTTTTTTGAATAGTATGAAATAAAGATCAAGTTTTCACAGAATGTGGGAAAATCTTAACACTATTGAAAACAAGGACATCCCCTGTGATTCACAAAATCTTTATCTATGTTCATACTACACCCAGGCCTGTTTGATAGTTTACTGTATTACACATATATTACATTTCCATATGTTATATGCCCAGCATTATGCTATTTACATATTATTACATAGTTGTTTTTTAAAACAGCTATCAGATAAAGAGAAAATATACATTTATGCTGTTTTTCATACCTTTGCTCTTTGTTTTATCATGGATTTGAATTATTATATGAGGTCACATCCCCACAGCCTAGAAAACATCCTTTAGTTATTCCTTATCAGGTGGTTCTGCTAGCAACGATTCTCTCACTTTTAGGAACGTCTTTATTTCAACTTCATTTTTGAATGGTAGCTTTACTGAATATAGGATTCTTGATTGATGGTTTTATACTGAGAATTTTGAATGCTAAGCACTGTCTCTGGTCTCCATTGTTTCTGCTGATGAGTCAGCTATTATATTATTGTGTTCTTTTTTAAGTGGTGAGTCATTTTTCTAGGTGTTTCCAGCATCTTCTCCTTGTCGTTGATTTTCAGAATTTTCACCGTGATGTGTCTCTGTGGATCTCTGCTTTTATTGTACTGTACTTGCAGTTCATTGAGCTTCCCAGATATGTAGATTATTTTTTAAATGTGGAAAGTTTTCACGATTATTTTTTGAATATTTTTTTGATTATTTTCCCTCCTTTTATGTCGTGCTGATGCACTTGATGGTATTCCATGTTTGTCCAAGGCTCTGTTCACTTTTTTTCATTCTCTTTTCACTTGGCTTACTTATCTCTACTGCTCCTTCTTCAAGTTTGCTAATTTTTTTCTTCTGCAAGTTAAAATCTACTGTTTCAACCTTCTAGTGCTAAAAAAAAATCAGTTATTTGAACTTTGCCATGCTAGAATTTAAACTTTGCCAAGCTAGAATTTCCACTTGCTTTTTGTCTTATATTTCTTTATTGATATTCTCTATTTGATGTAGCAGTGTTATTTTACCTCCCTTCACTTCTTTAATCATGATTTCCTTTAGTTCTGTGATCATATTTAGAATGGCTATTTTGAAATCTTTTTCTGGTAAATCTGACATGTTTTCTCACAAGCTGTTTGTGTTGTCTGCTTTTTTCCCTTTTTACCCCCAGTGTAGCATCAATATTCTCAACACTGTGTGCCCAAGAGAGAGCCTCCATTCCACAAACAGGGTCCAGAAGAAAGAATGGAGTCCCTGCCTCTCAACCGCATTGTGCTGAGACTTAGCATCAGCAGCAAGTAGTTTGGAACATAATGAGAAATGCTGAAGCCTTGCTTCTCTCAGGAAAAAAGACCCCTAACTGGGAGGGAGCAGGTGTGGGCAACCTGTGTTCTTGAGGACAGCAGTCAGGAATGGAGTCTGTGCCACCTTTCTGAGCTAGGACATGGGGAGGGAGGAATGTTTTTGTTCAGATACTATAGAGCCTAGTCTTTCTCACCAAATTTTTATAGATTTTCTTGTGTATTGTTATTGTTCAGTTAAGAAGTTGTTTCTGACTCTCTGCGACCCTATGGACTTCAACACATCAGTCTTCCCTGTCCTTCACTATCTCCCAGAGTTTGCTTAAACTCATGTGCATTGAGTCAGTGATGCCATCCAACTATCTCATCTTCTGCCACCCATTTCTCCTCCTGTCCATAATCTTTCCCAGTATCAGGGTTTTTTCTAATAAGCCAGCTCTTTGCATCAGGTGGACAAACTATCCGAGCTTTAACTTCAGCATCAGTCCTTCCAATGAATATTCATGGTTGATTTCCTTTAGGATTGATTGGTTTGCTCTCCTTGCTGTTCTTGTGTATATGTTTCTTCATTTGCCATTTATATGTAAGACCATTTCCAGGGGTTTTAAATTGTTGTTTTTAATCATTTTTACTAGTTTCACTGAGGAGCAGGTCAGTGGAGCTCTTTGTGTTATCACACTGGAGGCAAGACGGAGAGCAGCAGCCTCATTCCTACAAACACAGCCCTGTGCCCTTCCTATAGCTGTAGGTACCTAGTAGGTCATTAAAGCTTATTTATTGATGTGTCTTTTCTCAGTTAAGTAAAGCTGTATTTCAAGTGTCATTTATAGTTATAGTTTCCCCTACACACAAGTAGGTGTGATGAATCCCTTCTTTCTACAACCATCAATTAAAAGTTAGCATTCTTTCCCTTGAAATAACTCAGAAGATTTTTCACAGTTTTTGTTTTTAACTGCTATAAATCACTTGGCATCCAACCTTGTAGTTTATTGAGACTTTTAACAAAAAGTTTTTCCAAAGGTTTTACTCAAATAATCAGTTTGATCAGTAGGACCAAGCCACTGCGATAACTTTATAATCTCCTTCTGTTCAGTATCAGGGTGACAGATTTGGATTTTTTGGTAGTAGTATTTGAAACTGGAGATAATTATATTACTTTGAACTGTTCATGGTTAATTCCACTCAAGTCTAATCTGAAGGAGGGGCATGATAAAAGTTACCGACAAAAGCAGGGCAAGCTTATGTATGCGCTTAATTCACATTTAGCCTATGGCCCATGTTCAGGATGGATTGCATCCACTGACATTCTGACCATGGGAGAGGGTCTCCTGTCAGGCTCTCTGCCCCTGCCATTGCTATTACAGTTGTGGGGATTCTCAAACTATAGTAAAGATGATTAAAAGTACGTGTGAAGATTCAGTAAATGCAGGATATGGCCCAGAAGTCTGCCTTGTTAAGAGGCTACTGGGCTGGTTCTGATGGAGGTAGCATCCATCAGCACTCATGTTGAGGAACACTGAGCAGGCGCATCATCAGAGTCTTCTTGCTCTGATTTTCTTGTGGCCAAGCAAATGGACAAGCGCTTGATTTCTCAGTTGTTCCTTTACAAGGAGTGAACATGACGATCATGTTGACATTCTGCATACTAGCTTTTTTTCCCATTACAAGTTAGTAACTTAATATTTAGATTTTATTAAATATCTGTTTATAGACCAAGTTTAAATGCACTCAAATCACCAAGGTAGGTATCTTAAGAGGTAGGTATCTTTATACTTACAGATTTCAGCTCATTTGACCACTCCTGGGAAGAATGTAAGCCACCTGTCTGAGAGCGAACTAGTCTTAAGGGCAGCAATATCCTTCAGTGGTCTGTAGAGTACTACAACTTCTTCTTCTCTTTAAGAAAGGAGATAGGATGGTAAAGACTTGGAGGTTGGGCAGATCTGGGTTTGAATCCTTTCTGTGTATCCTCTGAGCAGTGTGGACTTAATTCAGTTGCTTATACTCTCTGAGTCTAAGTTTCTTCATGTGCAAAGTGAAAGTAATAAATCCAATAGGTAAAATCTCTGTTTGAGTCAGAAAACCCATCTTAATTTGGCAAAATATATACATACATACACATACATACAAAAACATACACAGCTTCCTGGTAGCGGAGATGGTAAAGAATCTCCCTGCAGTGCGGGAGACCCAGGTTCGATCCCTGGGTCAGGAAGATCTCTTGAAGAAGGCAACCCACTCCAGTATTCTTGCCTTGAGAATTCCATGGGTGCAGGGGCCTGGTGGGCTGTTGTCCATGGGGTCACAAAGAGTTGGACATGACTGAGAAACTTTCATTTTTATACATCCATAAGAATATCTTGACCCCAAAACTCTAAGATAGGGCTAGCCTGAACTGTGTGGTGTTGGAGAAGACTCTTGAGAGTCCCTTGGACTGCAAGGAGATCCAACCAGTCCATTCTGAAGGAGATCAGCCCTGGGATTTCTTTGGAAGGAATGATGCTAAAGCTGAAACTCCAGTACTTTGGCCACCTCATGCAAAGAGTTGACTCATTGGAAAAGACTCTGATGCTGGGAGGGATTGGGGGCAGGAGGAGAAGGGGACGACAGAGGATGAGATGGCTGGATGGCATCACCAACTCGATGGACGTGAGTCTGAGTGAACTCCGGGAGTTGGTGATGGACAGGGAGGCCTGGCATGCTGCTGTTCATGGGGTCATAAAGAGTCAGACATGACTGAGTGACTGAACTGAACTGAACTGAGCCTCAGGCAGAGTTGAATCTAGGAATTCAGATGAATTCATCTGAACCCATTTGTTCCCCATCTCTTGGGTCTGTGTTCTGCCCTGTAGACTCCATTCTCAAGCTTCCCACAGCTGTCCCCAGCAGCTCCATTTATATGCATGTCGTCCCAAGGTAATAATGTCCGATGGGAGAGAGCAAACGTTCTCACTTCTCTGAGCATGCTTAGCGGCATCTCACTGTAAATCATTTTCTTTGTGTCAAATACCCATCCCTCAGTCATTCACCATGACTAGAGAAAGGTGTTCTGATTGGTCAGGTCTGGATCATATGGCCCTTTGGAGCCAAAGATACATCAACTCCACATGTATCACATGGCTGAAAATAGGAAAGAGTGTGACTTCCACAGGAAAATGGGAAAGCTGCTACCAAATGAAGAGCTGCTGCTGCTGCTGCTGCTAAGTCACTTCAGTCATGTCTGACTCTGTGTGACCCCATAGATGGCAGCCCACCAGGCTCCGCCATCCCTGGGATTCTCCAGGCAAGAACACTGGAGTGGGTTGCCATTTCCTTCTCCAATGCATGAAAGTGAAAAGTGAAAGTGAAAGCGACCCCATGGAGTGCAGCCCACCAGGCTCCTCAGTCCATGGGATTTTCCAGGCAAGAGTACTGGAGTGGGTTGCCATTGCCTTCTCTGAATGAAGAGCTAGAGAGAATAAAGGACCTACATTCATAGCTGTCAAGCCCTACTGCACAGGTCTTAGATGATGTAATCATGGTAAATCACTGAGCACATGACTTGGCACACAGTAAGTATTCAATACATGAAAACCATTCAGAAAATAAACTATTTATTACTGTGAACTAAATCCTCTCTTTATCATAAGTTATAACTTGTTAGGAGCATCATCTCCTAAAGAAGAAAAAGATGATCTGAAATGAATCTTTTCCCCTAAATGGAAACAAAGATCTTAGACATTCAAGTATTCGAAGGTTGAATCCCTGTAGAGGGAGGACAAGGGAAAACAGAGGAAAAGTGGGGAAAAGAAAGAGGCATAGCCTCACTGCTGACACACAGAGAGAGCTGGGTGTGAATCCTTGAGACTCTCTGAGTCTTAGGTTCTTCATCTGTAAATTAGAAATGATGACTATCACCCACCTGCTTCTATAGTGATAACCAACAATTAGTATGAAGAGAATAAATAGATATATTGAAATGCTAGGGACATGAATATTGACTGTCTGGGGGCCAGGCACCGTTTGAGTTCTTTAACAAATGTCATCTCATTTAATCCTTACAGTCATTGTAGGAGGTAGATACTATTATTGTATCTTCACTTTACAAGTGAAGCTCAGAGAGATTGCATAGCAAGCTCAAGGTCACATAGATTATAAACTGACATTCAGTTTAGGTCTCTGATGACTTCTTTTTATTCAGCCTTACAGCCTGCTGTTTCATTTTAGCCTGATGCAAAAACAGACCTGGAGCTTACTGTGGCTCAGATCATCAGTTTCTCATAGCAAAATTTAGGCTTAGACTAAGAAAGCGGGGAAAACTGCTAGGTCAGCCAGGTATGACTTAAATCAGATCCCCTATGAATGTGCAATGGAGGTAACAAACAGATTCAAGGGATTCAATCTGGTAGACAGAGTGCCTGAAGAACTATGGAAGGAGGTCCATAATATTGTACAGGAGGCAGGGGACAAAACTGTCCCAAAGAAAAAGAAAAGCAAGAAGGCACAGTGGTTATCTGAGGGGGACTTACAAATAGCTAAAGAAAGAAGAGAAGTGAAAAGCAAGGGAGAAAGGGAAAGGTACATCCCACTAAATGCAGAGTTCTGAAGAAAGGCACGGAGAGACGAGAAGGCCTTCTTCAATGAACAGTGCATTAAACTAGAAGAAAACAACAGAAGGAGGAAGACTAGAGACCTCTTCAGGAAAATTGGAGATATCAAGGGAACATTTTGCCCAAAGATGGACACAGTAAAGGACATAAACAGTAGAGACCTTGTAGATGCTGAAGAGATCAAGAAGAGATGCAAAGAATACACAGAAGACCTGTATAAAAAGATCCAAATAAACCAGATTGTTATGATGGTGTGGTCAGCCACCCAGAGCCAGACATTCTGGAGAGTGAAGTCATGTGGGCCTTAGGAAGCACTGCTGTTAATAACTCTAGTGGATGTGACGGAATTCCAGTAGAACTGTTCGGAACACTAAAGGATGATGCCATCAAGGTGTTGCATTCATTATGTCAGCAAATCTGGAAGACCCAGCAGTGGCCACAGGGCTGGAAAATGTCAATCCTCATCCCAATCCCCAAGAGGGGCAGTACTAAAGAATGTTCAAACCACCAGACAATTGCACTCATCTCCCATGCTAGTAAGGTCATGCTTAAAATCTTGCACTCTAAGCTTCAGCATTATGTGAACTAAGAACTTCCAGATGTCCAGGCTGGGTTTAGAAAAGGAAGAGGAACCAGAGCTCCAATTACCAACTTTCACTATATCACAGAGAAAGCTAGGAAATTCCAGAGAGACATCTATCTCTGTTTCATCTACTACATGAAAGCCTTTGACTGTGTGGATCTTAATAAACTGTGGAAAGCTCTTAAAGAGATGGGAACACCAGACCCATCTTACCTGTCTCCTGAGAAACCTATATGCAAGTCAACAAGCAACAGTTAGAACCCTCTGTGAAACAACTGATTGGTTTAAGATTGAGAAAGGAGTATGACAGGGCTGTCTGCTGTCATCCTGTTGGTTTAATCTATATGCCAAGTGCATCATGAGAAATGCCAGGCTGGATGAGCTACAAGCTGGAATCAAGATTTGTGGGAGAAACACCAACAACCTCAGATATGCAGATGATAACACCCTAATGGCATAAAGTGAAGAGGAACTAAAGAGCCTCTTGATGAGGGTGAAGGAGGAGAGTGAAAGAGTCAGCTTAAAACTAAATATTAAGAAACCTAAGATCATGGCAGGAGAAGGCAATGGCACCCCACTCCAGTACTCTTGCCTGGAAAATCCCATGGACGAAGGAGCCTGGTAGGCTGCAGTCCATGGGGTCGCTAAAAGTCGGATGACTGAGCCCCTTCACTTTCACTTTTCACTTTTATGCATTGGAGGAGGAAACAGCAACCCACTCCAGTGTTCTTGCCTGGAGAATCCCAGGGATGGCGGGGCCTGGTGGGCTGCCGTCTATGGGGTTGCACAGAATCGGACACGACTGAAGTGACTTAGCAGCAGCAGCAGCTAGATCATGGCATCCGGCCCCATTGCTTCATGGCAAATAGAGAGGAAAAGATGGAACTAGTGTCAGATTTTCTCTTCTTGGGCTCTGAAATCACTGCGGATGGTGACTGGAGCCATGAAATCAGAAGACAATTGCTTCTTGGCAGGAAAGCTATGACTAACCTAGACAGTGTGTTGAAAAACAGATACATTACTTTGCTGATGAAGTATAGTCAAGGCTGTGGTCTTCCCAGTGGTCTTGTACAGTTGTGAGAGCTGGACTGTAAAGAAGGCGGAGCACCAAAGAATTGATGCCTTTGAACTTTGGTGCTGGAGAAGACTCTTGAGAGTCCTTGGACAGCCAGAAGATCAAACCAATCAATCTTAAGGAAATCAACCCTGAATACTCATTGGAAGGACTGATGCTGAAGCTGAAGCTCCAGTATTTTGGTCATCTGATTTGAACAACTGACTCATTGGAAAAGTCCCTGATGCTGGGAAAGATTGAGGGCAGAAGGAGAAGAGGGCATCAGAGGATGAGATGGCTGGATGGCATCAATGATGCAATGGACATGAACTTGGGCAAACTTCGGGAGATGGTGAGAGACAGAGAGGCCTGGCATGCTGCAGTCCATGGGGTCACAAAGAGTCAGACACAACTGGGCGACTGAACAACTACAACAACCTGTGAGTGAGCTGGGACAGTTGTGGATGGCTACTTACCTCTCTCATGCTGAGTCATCTCCAGTTTGCATGCACATGCACACTACTCACACTAGCAAATGCTCCTTCCTCTCCCCTCTTTTCACTGGAGTCATGTTCTCCTCTACTTCATGTTCACTAGCCAGTAATTTCTCCTGGAGAATGGGACAGCTCTTGAAATCAGAATCTACAGACTACTTTCCGCAGCAGCCAGGATCTCAGTAGCCTCCCAGGAACAGGGATGTAGGGGAGCACTTCCCTGCTAGTCTGTGGACCACACCCATGGCTTCAGATCTGCATGCTGCTCTTGAAGAGCTGCTCTGTGCTTACCTACACTAAAGTGTACTGGTTGCCAGGGGACCAACTTAAGAGAAACCCAATGGCCATTAGGAGAGATTTACAATGACACAAGCCATAGAGTTTGAACTTACCATATCTATAGTATAAAGAACTATTGAGAGTTTGAGAGGGACAGGTGGGAACCTTCTATGTGCCAAACCTATATGTATGGATTGTACAGTCGCAAATTGGATGCTTTTCCTGATGAAACCCTGTTTTATGGCCTCACACAATTTCTTTGCCTCTGAACCTCCATGCATTTCAGGCGTTCAGCACTGGCAATCATTCTAGTTCAATCAAATTTTATTCAGGTACAAGACCTCATGTCTCTGACTTCCAAGGTAGTTCCTACAAGAGTGCTTGAACTTCTCATCCATGTGTCCTGATTTTTGTCCTCATACCTTTGGGCCCATTAGGACTCATGACACTTTTGAGCAGGCCTTCTCCTGAACTTCCTCAACGCTTGACGTGGGACAGATATAGGAATACTTGGGGACTGTGCAGAGAAATACAGCACAGAGAATTTAAGCAAGTTGCCAAATGTCACACAGTTGGTGAGTAGTAAAACCATGTTTTGATGCTAAAAAGTTTGGCCTTGGAGGCCATGCTCTCAGCTACTATTCTGTCACTGCCTCTCATAGAAAGTGTTCAACCAGGGCCACTTCCTCTTTTTTTCTTTTTATATAGTAAACTGTCTCCACTGGCAGTAAGGCCTGGATTTCTGTTTGGAGTCATGAAATCCCTAAATCAGACCACTCCTTTGAATCTCAAAACCCTTTCTCAGAGAGTCTCAAACTTGTTTTTTTGTTATAATCACCTGAGAGCTTCAAAAAGAGGAGTAGTATCTGGGTCTCCTCCTGAAGATTCTGAGGGAACAGATCTGGGTTGTGGCCTGAGCACGAGGGTTATTGAAGGCTCCTTTGGTGATTCTACTGCTCAGCACAGCTGAGAAGCCGATCTCTACCAGCCCTGAGCAGCAGCACGTTTACCTGGCCAAGACCATCTCACTCCATGTGGTCAGATTTTATTTCCAGGTGTTGGTGACATAAGCATACACACACATACAAATGTGTCAGTTTAGACACACAGCCAAAGGGAACATTCAGCTGCATGTTAATTTCCATAATATAGCTTCACACATGCACCTCCGTCTGCTGGATCCCTGTTTTGCACGTCCTTCACCCGTGGGCCCTGGAAGGGTAAGTGTGTAGGTGGAATAGCGTGGTGATGTGTCTCAGACTATTTATACTAATCCCTATAGCTGGTGAAGCTGTCACTTCATACACAACCATTGTAATATGAAGGGCTCTTCTAAAAATAGAGTTTTTTATCTTCCAAAGGCTATGCTACCTTGAACTATGGAATACACCCAGCTCCAGTGCAGCTACAGTAAAGATAAAAACCTGCCTACTTATCTCTGGTTTACACCTGCCAGTGCTTTGGGAAAGCCTTCCCACCTTGTGGGGCCAGGAAAATACTCAGCAATTTGAGTTTTTACATTCCCGGGTAGTCATGGCAGAGTAGCCTGCACTGGGACTTGTGAGAAAGCTCGGCCATTCCCAGGAAAATGACCAGCCCCTCCCCCTGGGGAGCTAGCCTTTTTTCTTCAGAAAAAGAGTCTGGAGTGCAGACTGGTTCCAGTGAGCTGTGTTTGATAGGCTGCTGAGGGAAGTGAGGTGTCCATGAAAAGCCACCTGAGCATTTGAATCACCTAAGGAGCCTTCGAAAACCCTCATGCTCAGGATGCAGCCCAGAGCAGTTTCCTCAGAGTCTTTGGGAGAAGATGCACCTGTGAATGTGCTGGAACAGAGCTCAGGATTCATTCACCCATCCATCCACCAACATGTTTGTGCCACGAGCACCTCACCGGCTCATGAGGAGGATAGACGTTAAGTGATTAGTGAAAGTGAAAGTCGCTCAGTTGTGTCTGACTCTTTGCGACCCCGTGGACTATACAGGCCATGGAATTCTCTAGGCCAGAATACTGGAGTGGGTAGCCTTTCCCTTCTCCAGGGGATCTTCCTGACCGAGGAATTGAACCAGGGTCTCCTGCATTGCAGGTGGATTCCAAGTAAGCTATGAGGGAAGCCCTGTTAAGTGATTAAGGGCAAATAAATACATAACTAGAAATTGTGCTGGGAAAGAAAAAGAAGCTGTTATGAGGGAAAATAGTGGCGGAAATCCCCTTGAGATTGGATGATGGGGCTGCCACCCCAGGCAGAAGGGATGAGTTAGATGTGGCGTGGGGAGAGGAGTGTCCCAGGAAAGGGGGCTTTGTGGGAGACACTCACACGTTCCTCCAGGAGTTAGCAGGACTGGAGGCAGTAGCCAGGGCAGGAAGGATGTTAGGAAAGTGGGAAAGGAAAGATCACTCAGAGCCTTGGAAATGAGGAAGGGGACATGGGATTTTATTCTGAGCCCTGTGGGAAGTCTTGGGGTAGTTTAGGTGCAGGCTTGCTGCGGGGAGTAGGCAGAGAGGTTACATGGCCATTGTTGGCCTTCCAGGCGGAGAAAGGGTTGGAGAAGAAGTGCTGGTGGATGTGAGGACATGGGAGGGAAGGTGAGAGGTGATGCTTCATGGCATCCTCACCTTTCTGGTCACCTTGCTTTCTCTTGCCTGCATCCTTGAAGAGAGGGACCAGCAGGTATGTCCCCTGCAAATCGGCACTTGTGTTTTCTGTATTTGGAGGGACGAGGCTGGCCGTGCCACTGCGTCCTCACCCTCATCCACACTGGCCTTGGGACCAGCAGAGTTGCAAGCGTGTTTCCCATCTGACCAGCAGGGTCCTTGCCCCTGGGAAGAGGCTGCGTGTCTCTACCTTCGGTGATAAACAAACACCTGGTGTTTTTATCCACTCTGGCTTTCTCTCATCTGACTCCTTTCTTGCAGTCTCTCTGCCCTGTCCCACTCCAGACCCTGACCTCCTCTCACCTGCCTGGCTATAGTAGATTTCTAACTTCCCTCCCAACTGGGTTTAGAAACACTAGTGTCTTCTGCTAACCAAGCCCATCTTGAAATCTGACTCATCCTTCCTAACCACAATCTTCAGAACACCAACCCTCCCCCCGCTCCCCCCCACCACTCCGGATTTTAATTTGGCTCATCACTGCAGATAAATTAAAACTGAAGTTCTTTCGTTTGCATCCAAGTCTCTTGCTCCCTGGATTATCAACCAGACAGAACTAGTCTTTATTCCAGGGCCGTGGACCTTTGGTCTCCTCTCTTCTGTCTCTGGCATCTGCTCTGCCTGACAGATTCGAGTGACCCCTTCTGTGAGATACACGAGCGTATTCTCACGCAGTGTACTCCCCAGCCTGCATCCTGACCTCAGCCACTCACCCTGTCCTACATGTTCTGGGAGGATAGATACCTTGGTTTATTCCTCAGTGTTGCTGTCCATCTTAGTCAGGGGGTCTAGAGACCCTAAGCACACTTGGACACGTGCTGCTGTAATTTTCCTCCCTTTTCACCCATTCTCTGGGAATGCTGTCAACTTACCAATGGCTCAGAGCTGAGAGACACCTCTGTTCTTTTCATCTAGAAGCTGGCTTGCTTGCTCATCTTGCTTTGTCTCTGTCAGCACCAATCATGCCAGCCAGTGTTTTCTTTTAACAGAGGGCTCCAGAAAAGTCTTTCCCAGCCAGTGTAACAATATTGGCAACATCCCCTCTACAGTGTCAGCTCCTCAACTGGCTAAGTCCCTTCCTCAGTGATGGGGAGGTAGAGGAGAACCAGTTCCATTCTCACCTGCTGTGCTTGCAAATGGCCACAGATTGACAGTGTGACCCAGCTATCGTGTGATGCAGCCCCACTGAAGGGAGGGAAAGCCGTGTAAGTGTGTTACCTTCTCTGGGTCCCTGGAGGGTTCTCAGGCTCCCATGTCTGCAGAGTGGTATTAAGTGGACATGTCACAAGGCATCAGCTGATGGTTAGCTGATGTAGAGAGTACCCTTAATGAAGTGTCAGGAAGCCTAACTGTGGGCCCTGAACGGCATAGCTTCCAGCACTGCAGCACTGATGGCTGATTGCTCAAGGACTTAACAGGCTTCGGGGACATGGCAGCTTCTGAATGTCAAAGAAACTGGGGACAGTGCCACCCTGGACTTAACCAGGAAAATGTCTAACGACAACTTGACCGGCATGGGACAATATTCTACTAAAGTTCTCTACTGTCCCCAGCGTCCTGCCTTCCTCTGCACACACCTTTTTTCACTTCCCTGGCAGATGGAGTGGATAGGAGACATTAAAATATGCTATGTGTTTGAAATGTTCCTGATAAAAAGCTAGGGAAAAATGGTGCCCAGCAGTGCATGATATTCCAAGGGAGAAAATGTTGCTTCTAACTTTACTGAGTTTATGGTGTATTTAAGGAAATTCTAGCTAGTATTAAACCACATGCTGGGCACTTAAATGTGGCACACACTGTACCTGCCCTGTCATTTAATCCTGACTTACCCAGAACCTCTCAGTGAGTAGACCAGTAGGAGAACCAATGCCTGAGAATGCAGCGGCCTGAGGGTTAGAAAGTCCTCCCCCTGGGCTCGCTCCGTGACTTTTAGGCAGATGACTTCCCTCCCTGGCAAATGACTCCCCTCTCTGGGCCTCGATGCTATGTCTATAAAAAAGAGAACTTGCCTTCTAGCTCTAACAGTCTAAAGATGTGTAATTTTTAAATCAGTGTAAGTTACTACACTTATAAACAGGAAAAAGGAAAGGGACATCTTGTTTCTGGGTCCCTGATCACTGCATCGTCACTCAAGTGGGAAACAGTTTATTCCAGTGCAAACACCATCCCCTGGTTTCCACCTAAAAGGGAACCCCTAAGGAGCAGGAATGTATCCGCCTGACAGATTTAATCATGTGATTTTGAGAATTTGCACATCAGCCAGGGAAAACAGCTTTTTTGTTGCTGTAGTTACACTAATACTTGCCACTGTGAATCAAATAGTGAAATAATTCAACCCAGCTTCCTTCTGGACAATCATTTAGAAGCCGAGTGTGTGACCAAGCAATCTGGATGTGTGGCTGAAATGGTCACACATGGTCAGGACAAATTCACTGCAGGTCTGTGGAGGTAGTAGCTATTTCCTTTTATTCTTCTCAGGCTTCAACTCTCTAAAGATTGGTCAAAGATGGTGGCTGATCTGGGGCATAATAACCGAGGACAAAAAGAGACAGATTGTGCTTTGGGCACATCTTTCCAAGGTACGTTAAACTCTGGCTGAAATCTTGGAGGCGAAAGGACAGAGAGTCCCAGTTATCTATAGATACCCACGTACCTGTTGGTGTGGGTACATACCTGTGACAAGAGTCAGTTACCCTTCACCAGGGGGAATGTTTTTCCTAGAGGAGGGATGGGCTTGCTCTAAACCAAGATGTCTCAGCCTCAGCACTAGTGATGCTTCGGAGACCACTTTTCATCCTGGGAGACTGTCTGAGCATTTAAGGATGTTTAGCATCATTACTGGCATCTCCCTAGTTGTGATGACCAAAATGTTTCCAGACCTTGTCCATTTCCCCAAGCCAGGAAGCACTGTTCTAAACCATCCATGTGCCCTTAACTAGACTTCTGGAGACCAAGCTGGGCATTTATGAAAAAGTAGGATAGGGTCAGGGAAGGAGCAGATGTCTCATCCCTCAGGTGGCTTTGAAGAAGCTTAGTTTCTAAAGAATGCCCTCAACTTGGCACATAACTTTTGTTTTTAATTGTGATAAAATACACGTAACATACAATGTATTATCTTAATAATTTTTAAGTGTATAATTCAGTATTGTTAAGTCTATTTATATTGTTGTGCAACAAATTTCCAGACCTTTTTCATCTTTCCAAACTGAAACCCTATGCCCTTTGGGCAACTTCCCATTTCTGTTTATACCCAGCACCTGGAAATTACCATTCTACTTTCTCTCTCTTTGAATCTGACCACTCTAGATATATCATGTAATTGGAATCATAAAGTATTTTGTCCTTTTGTGACTGGTTGTCACTTAGCATCATGTAGTCAGGGTTCATCCATATTGCCAGAATTTCCTTCCATTTCAAGGCTGAATAATATCCCATCATATGTACATATATACACTATTCTTTCATTCATGTATGCCCCTCTCCATGGTTGCTTTGGGCTATTGGAAGTAATGGACATGGTTGTTCAGAGAGCTCTTCAATACCTTGCTTTCAGTTCTTTGGGGGTACAAACCCAGACTTGGAATTTCTGGATCAGATGGTAATTCCATTTTTAGTTTTCTGAGGAACCACTGTACTGTTTTTCATAGTAGCTGCACCATTTTACTTTCACAGGGCCATACAAGTATTCTAATTTCTTCATGTCCTAGCCAACACTTCTTTCTTTTTTGTTTTAATATAGTAGCCATCCTAATGAATGTAAGGTGATATCTCATTTGGTTTTCCTAATGATTAGTGATGCTGAGCATCTTCATATATGCTGATTGGTCTGTATATTTTTGGAAAAAATGTCTATGCATATCTCTTGCCCATTTTTTATTTGAGATATTTGGGTTTTTTTGTTGTTACTGAGTTATATGAGTTCTTTATGTGTTCTGGATATTAACCCCTTATTAATTATGTGATTTGTAGATATTTTCTCCCATTTCTCAGTTGCCTTTTAATTCTGCTAATTTTGTCCTCTGATGCACCGAAGTTGGTTCTTTTTTTAATGTTTGTTTATTTTTGGCTCTGCAGGGTCTTGTTGTGCGGGCTTTTTTTAGTTGTGGTGAATGGTGGTTACTCTTCATCGCAGTACACGGGCTTCTCGCTGTGGTGGCTCTCTTGCTGCAGAGCACGGCTCTGGGGCGTGTGGGCTCAGTAGTTGCGGCTCCCAGGCTCTGGAGCACAAGCTCAGTAGTTGTGACACACAGGCTTAGTTGCTCCGTGGCATATGGGATCTCCCCAGACCAGGGATTGAACCCATGTCTCCTGCATCGGCAGGTGGATTCTTTACCACCGAGCCACCAGGGAAGCCCTGCACAGAAGTTTTACATTTTGATGTAGTCCAATTTATTTATTTTTGTTGTTCATGCCTTTGGTATCATATCCAAGAAATCCTTGCCAAATGCCATATCATGAAGCTTTTCCCCTGTATTTTCTTCTAACAGTTTTACAGTTTCAAGTTTTTGATTCATTTTGTAAGGTGACACACACTTATATGTAATACTATCATGTAGGGTAGTTCCCTGAGGCCTAAGGCAGTCAAGCCTCACTTGGCCACTTACCCATGGAATCATGGTTACAGTGATAACCTGCGTTTCCTAGGATCTTTCTTCCCTAGCTACAGCCTCCTGTAAAGTCCCTGAGGCCCTTCTTGGGAGTATCAGCAGGTTCCACACACGTGCACAGAGGCAAGCTCCATTAGCCACTGCAGTTAAGTTCCCTTTCAACTTGGCATCCCCAAGTCCAGTGAATACTGCTGCCTGTTCAGACCTAAATCATCTCTAAACCATCGGCACTCCTGCCACGCATGCTTCTACTTCCCATAATCCACTGCTTCCAACTCGCATGGAGACTGCCAGCACCGTCCTGGAGCTGGATGCCAGAGCTGTATGCGAGACCGGATGGATGTACAGGGCACATCTACAGCTCAGTGGTGGTTCATTGTTCTAAAGGAGCCACACGGTGTGGATTTGGTGTTTTGTTTCACTTTAACAATCTAGCACCTTCAGCATTTGCTAGCAGTGTCCTCTCTCCCTAAAACCAGACATGAACGCATGGGGGTAAAGCTAAGCTTGAGACATCCAGGGGCAGGACAGCTACCATGCTGTGCTCAGACCCAGCTCTAGTAACAGAGCCTTGTAACACGATGAAGCTGGTGGAACTGAGCTCCTCTTTCCCTTGGGATTTGTACTTTCCCACAAGGATCCCCAGTCCCTCCTGCAAATGGACTTTTGTCTCCTTGCATTTCAATACCCAGCTTAGCATTGCCCTAAGACCTCACCTGCATTCTATTAGAATAATCAAGAGCTCAGGAGAGCAGCCTCCCTGGCTCGCTGAGGCTTCAATGTGAGTTGGTCATGGCATTGAATAAAGCTCCACTATAGTGTGTTCCTTGGAGAAGGCAATGGTACCCCACTCCAATACTCTTGCCTGGAGAATCCCATGGGCGGAGGAGCCTGGTAGGCTGCAGTCCATGGGGTCACTAAGAGTCGGATACAACTGAGCAACTTCACTTTCACTTTTCACTTTCATGCATTGGAGAAGGAAATGGCAACCCACTCCAGTGTTCTTGCCTGGAGAATTCCAGGGATGGGGCAGCCTGGTGGGCTGCAGTCCACGGGGTCACTAAGAGTCAGAGACGACTGAAGTGACTTAGCAGCATAGTGTGTTCCTAAGCAGGTACATAAATCTCGTCTATGGAGAATCTCTGTGCTTTATCCAAAAGGATATATATATCGTATACCATGCAATATTTATGAGTTAATTTGAATCCCACAATGTAACAAAGTACAATAACTACCAGAAAACACCAATAATCCTTCCATTATGCATCACTGTTGACACACTGTTAATTTCATTCTAATTGCACAGTCTTATCACTGAAACACTGGCATCTGTGTGACAGTAATTCAAAGTGTTCCAACTTGAGGGGGATGGGAAAACAAAGCAAAATAAGCTGGCAGAGAAGCTGTGAAATAAAACGGAATTAGGAATTACAGCGTGTGGTTGCCAGCACCTGTTAGCATGCAGAGAGTCAAGCACCAAAAGTCATAGAACTTTCCCCTGGTTGAAGAGACAAGTGATTTTGCCGTGAGCCTAAACCTCTCGCTGGAGTCATGAATGGGTTCTCTAAAGTTATATGTTTAATTAGGACTTGTGTTAATAGAGAGGTGTTCAGTGAGGCTTTAATGTGATGATGCAAAGAAAGCAGGCAGCGTGGCCTGGTATTTATCTCAGTGAATACTAATTTTACAGCATTCCTATTTCTTTTTAAATATGCACTGAGGGCACAGTGTGGTATGGAAGAAAGGAAATGTGCTTCAAAGTCCTACAATTGTGATCAAGTGACTCTGCCTAACAAAATAACCTCTCTTCATTTACCCTGGGCACCTCATCTTCCCCATATATAAAATGGAGACACCATTACCTTCAAAGAATTGTTGTGAAGATTATGCGCGATAACACAGTTCCTAGCAGAGTGCCTACTTCATCATCCTCCTCATGGGGTGGCAAAAGCACTTATTGTTTGTTGATTGCCAGCTGTATGCCCAACACTTAGCTTCACACAGAATCCAGTTACCATGACACAAGGGTGTGTTTCCACTTTTCACTATGGAGTCTGTAGAAGCCATTGGATCTACAGCTGCTTGCAGAAGAGACCTCTTGGGTGAATAGTTGGGGACTTTATCTTGCCTTCCAATCATTCGACTTGCTCAGTAGGTGCTTTAATTGTATCTATTTGATGGATGAGGAAACTGAAATTCTTACAAGTTAAGTGACTTCCCAAAGTCCCATAACTAATAAGCATTCATTTGTTAAAAAACTGAAGCCTTTATCAGTTTGATTCTTAAGCTCATGAACTTTATCACTCTGTGTAATTGACTTGTCCCTTTGTTGCCAGGACTTTCAGTGATGCTCAGTGGCTTGGGATCTGAGAATCCAGTCAGGAAGGATGATTGAGGGTAGGGATGGATGAGGCAGGATGGGACAGGGAAGAGTTAATGGCCCCAGAGAGTGTTCTGTTGAAATGGCTGTGAAATGACTCAGACAAGAGGGTGTGTGCATGTGTAGGTGGAGGGAGGCGGACATAGAGATAGATGTTAGGAAATTGACATGTAGCCAGAACAGTAATGAACTGAGGAAATTGAGCAAGTCGAATGATTGGAAGGCAAGATAAAGTCCCCAGCTATTCACGTAAGAGGTCTCTTCTGCAAGCAGCTGTGGATCCAATGGCTTCTACAGACTCCATAGTGAAAAGTGTAAACACACCCTTGTGTCATGGTAACTGGATTCTAACTGTGTGATACTTGTAGAAATGAAACTACATCAGGAGGAAGAAAACTATGGTAACCTCAGCATCACTCTCACAATATGGATACCTTTCTCCAAAAAATTTTATAAAGGAAAAAAAAAACTGAATGGTTGAGAATCTTAACACCATAGGAAGAATAGATTTGAGAGACCAACCTCACATAAACCCTTAAAAACTTTTACATTCATCAGTACAAAATAAATCCAACTCAATCCAATTAAAAGAATATTGGCTGTGTTTAATACATTTCAAATTAACAGTAACTGGTCCTACACAATTAATTTATGTGTCATGGAAAATTTAATATTACCCTTCCTTGGGGCATCAAAGAATGCCTGGAAATTCATTTTGCTTCATCATAGACATATTATTTTTTTTCCATTTGATATTCAATCTAAACGTTTAATTTGTCTTTGATGAGATGACTCAGACTTCTTGACTCTCATCCCCTTGGTCTTCTTGTAGTCCTAGGAACTGAGCCTTAAGCACAAGCACATCCACCAATATCCTCTTAGAGATTGTACAACTCAGCTCTCTGTCTCCCAAACACACGTCAGAGTGTACCTCTGAGCCCCGGTTGACCTCCTTTGCTTTTTTTTACTCTCCCAAGTCTTCATCATAAAAACCTCTTTCCTGCCTCATTCTTTTCTATTCTCAAGCCCTGATTTCACCTTTTTATGATAACAGCTAATAGAAGTAAAGTGACTCATATGCTGTCACTGAAGTTCTTATGGATGTATAAAAGCTGACGCAAGGGAAGTTCAGTACTCTAATATTTTCAGCTCAGGATATGCATGTGGTTTGGGAAGGATTACAACCGAGAGCTTCAGAATCAGAACCAAAAGTATTTTTGTATTGTTCCCTGGCAAAGAGTTTCTTTCCAAGTTCAGCTTTAGAGATGCCCAGTGAATTCTCCCTCAGGTAAAGCTCTGAAGGTCATTTCTATCTGGTTGCCTTACAATGGAGCCTCAGAAAGACTTAAACAACCTCTTCATTAAAACTGTATATGACACTGATTGACATGGTACTGTTAACACACCTAAAAGATGGAAAGAGCATTTCAGGATGTCATTCAGTGACAACTGAGACAATGAGAATGGGTGCTAGCTTGCAAATTAACTAAAGCTGTTTCAGTGATGGCCAGTGTTGGCAAGAGCGTATTAAAATGGGCACTGGTACACACCAGTGAGATCGTAAGTTGATACATACCATCCTCCTGGAAAGAGACTTGGAAACATGTTATAAGAGTTTTTAATCTTGATTTCATATCCACAACCATCTTAACTTAAATTTGGATTCTTATGTTTATCTCTATTGGGGAGAGACGCCAATGGAAATGTCATAGCATAGGGTGAGTGATTTTTTTTTTTTAAACCGTAAAATTGGCCCTCTGTGTCTACTTCAGGCTCTACGAGAGCTGGAATAGTATGAGTTTGTCCTAAGAGGCAGCTCTCCTTTGGAGAGTTCAGTAAAATCAGGACTGTGGTTAACTGAACAGACTGAGTTCCCTGGGGAGGACTCTGACAGTGATGCAGTTGACATTTCTTTGTAGCACCTTGACCAACTACTCTCTGGTCATGCAAACTGTGCCTGAGAACATACATATAATTTACTCTGAGAAGAAACTCAGAGGATGATGTGTTTCAATGCTGAAATAGGAAGAAATGGAACAAGAAATGAGCTCCAACAGAAGCAGGAGCAAAAGTGAAGGGCAGACATCATATGCATTTTGATGTCATTGACAGTTTTGAGCCTTGGATGAGTAACTTAGGGTACAGGTGTCAACAGAAGTGACTAAATAGTCCTAAGGTAGTCAAGCTGTTGAAACAACAATGACTTTAGAAAAACAAATCATGGAGGGTTTTGGAATCATTTTTCTTGTCCGTTACTGAGGCTGGGGTTGGGTGGAACAAAAGAAGACACAAATAGATGTTAGTGAAAAAGGAATAAACTTCAAGGACACATGAGGTGAGAGATCCTCTTGACTGTCAGGCGATATAACCCTAGAACAGGATGCTGTTGAGGCAGGGATTCCTATTGCTGGCAATTCTCAGGGAGGAAACTGATACACCAGCTTTCCTGTCTAGTTTAGCCAGACACAGGCCTGGATTTCACAGTTCCTGGGCAATCTGAATCAAGTCTTAAAAGTTCAGCTCTGATTATAGGAAAAGCCATTTGCTTCCCTGCTTCCTTCAGATTGGGCTTCCCAGGTGGTTCAGTGATAAATAATCTGCCTGCCATGCCGGAGACACATTAGATGCAGGTTCGATCCCTAGGTCGGGAAGATCCTCTGGAGGAGGAATTGGCAACCCACTCCAGCATTCTTGCCTGGAGAATCCCATGGACAGAGGAGTCTGGAGAGTTACAATCCGTAGGATCACAGTGTTGGATATGACTGAGTGACTGAGCACACACACATGCTTCTTCAGGTCACCTCTAGTCTTCAGCTCCCTATTTCTGTCTCAGATTATCTGGAAGCACAAGACTTGCAGAATCTGGCTGCTTGCATTTCACAGGAACTTGTTAAAAGAAATTGATCATTAGATTCCAGCACATTGCTTAAATCTCTCACAATATGCAGTCTTACACTGAGTGTATTTACAGAAACAATGATGAAACCTATTTTCTTTCTCTAGATTACCTTTTTATGTTGAAAATAGAGATGCTATATTTTTTTTTTAAAAGCAAAGAATGTTCTTATATTTCAATGAGTATTAAAGTATGTAGTAGTTTGATTTACTAATAAAAATGATGACTGGTATATTAACCTATTCAAAGTCCAAAAGGATGGTGTGTGAAATAAACTATGAACACTATACCAAACATTATCAAGATGTAGAAAAGTGCTTTCAAATCTGCAAGTTATAACGCAATCCCAACATCATAAATGTTGAAGCAATGAAATAATGACTCTAATTTAGCTAAACCTACTGAGTGAATATTGTAAAATTCCTTAATGGTATAGCTTGAAGAAAACAAGCTGACAAGAAGTTTGATATATCAAATTTAAACTACATACTTTATCAGTTAAGATGATTGTAAATGCAGGAAATATTAACTCAACTCCAGTTGGCTTTAAAAATAAGAGAAATGTTACTCTTGCATAGAAACAGGTCAAGGCAGGATTTGGGGTTGGTGGACTTCGGGGTTCAACTATATCATGGTGGAACCATGAGTATTTTGTCTGTCTAGACTGCCATGTGTAGCATGAACTATATTCTAAAGCACAGAAATTTTTTTTTGGTCAGATTTACAGCTTGCTTTCTTATTTGTAATACCACAGTTATAACACTGTCTGCATTTTCTTACTCAGACAGGTCTTTCTGATTTGAGATGAACTTCCAGAGAATTCCAGGCCTTGGATCTCTCAGGATGCATGTCCAAATTGTGGCTCCCACAGAAGCCAGTTCGACCTGGTCCTTGGCACTTCCCATGCCTGCTAGGCCCAGCACTCTTGGCTTGGGGTGATGGTGAATCCTCGGTTGTCTTGGCTTCCAAGAGCAGACTCTCAGCCTCTCAATCAGGTATTTCTCTTTGGGCTAAAGGTAGGCTCTTGTAGAAATAGAACCAATAGGATGTGTGTGTGTGTGTGTGTGTGTGTGTGTGTGTGTGTATGGAGGGAGAGAGATTAATTTTAATGGATTTTCTCATGCAACTGTAGAGGCTAACAAGTATAAAATCTGTAGGGTAAGCTGGCAGGCTGGAGACTCAGGAAGGAGTTGATATTGGAGCCTGAAGCAGTCTAGAGGCAGACCTGGGGGCATCACTGTCTTTTTTCTCCTAAAGCCTTCAACTATAATTGTATCAGACCCACACACATCATCTTAGGTAAGCTGCCTTACTCAAAGTCAACTGATTTCAATGTTAACCTCATCTAAAAATACCTTCACAGACATTTAGCCTAATGTGTGATCAAAGTCTGGGGCTTCCCTGGTGGCTCAGAGGTTAAAGCATCTGCCTGCAATGCTGGAGACCTGGGTTCGATCCCTGGGTCAGGAAGATCCTCTGGAGAAGGAAATGGCAACCCACTCCAGTATTCTTGCCTGGAGAATCCCATGGATGGAGGAGCCTGGTGGGCTATAGTCCTCAGGGTCACAAAGAGCCAGACACAACTGAGCAACTTCATTTCACTTACTTACTTGATCAAAGTCCAGGTATCATGGCCTAGGCAAGTTGATACAAACAATTAACCATCATAGTTCTGATGCTGAAAAGTGATCCAGAAGAGACAAAGTATTCCTAGGGGCCAGGCAGAGGTAGAGTTGATAGTCCACTGACCCTGCCTGAAGCATCACGATCACACCTGTCTATAGAGAGTAAAAGCCTAGATAGTGTTCCATGCCTCCATCTGCTATGTTGTTTCAGTCCCATGAAACCAAGAACACACAGCCTTAGAAGGAGCCCGTGCAAATAAGGATCCCTGGCACAGAAATTTCATTAACTGCCTTTGGCTAAGAGACAGTTATTTTTTTTTTTTTTAATTTCTAAACCAGACCATTACTCAATAGTGAAGAAGGAACGGGTTAGTAATCATAACATATTCATTTAGAAAGAAGAGAAAGGGCATGAGCAAAAAAGGCCCATTTTAGTAAAGCTACAATGTCATTTCTCTCCACTCTTAGAATCTACTTTAGCCTAAGCTTATCTATTGTAAGACCTTGCTGAAGACTAAAGGAAGTGGCCAGAAACATAAGGAACAGCATGCCCTGGCAACATTTCAGTAAAGTGTTTCCCAGCTGCATCACCAGCATAAGCAGTCTGCTAAATAAGAATAATAGGTCTTCCAGACAGAGGACCATAGAGGACTAGGCCAAGCTGAAAGTGACTGTGGTCTGGTATAAACTCTGTGCTGTGTACTTATATCAGTTAGAATGACTTCTGGCTGCAATTAACAACAGCAAAGAGTAAAGGTAGCTTAAATCTGCAAGGATATTTCTTGTCTACGAAAAATACAAGAAGTCTGAGGATAAGTGGTTTCGGGGTTAACTCAGAGGATTGAGCTTCCCTGGTGGCTCAGATGGTAAAGCATCTGCCTGCAATGCAGGAGACCCGGGTTCCAACCCTGGGTTGGGAAGATCTCCTGGAGAAGGCAATGGCAACCCACTCCAGTACTCTTGCCTGTAGAATCCCGTGGACGGAGGAGCCTGGTAGGCTGCAGTCCATGGGGTTGCAAAGAATCGGACACGACTGAGCGACTTCACTTTCACTTTCCAGAGGATTAGCAGTGTCAGGGCTCTGTGTCTACACCTTGCAGTCCTCCTGGCCTTGCACTAAGAGTGACAAGATGATGACTGAAGTTTTAAGCAACATATTCCTAAATAATATCCCAGGCAGGCAGTAGGGCAGGGGTAGCCAAGGGGACCTTTCTCATGCAGTATTCTTTCTTTTGTTATGAAAGAGAAGGCCCTCCAGTAGATGTCCCCTTAGTCTTGCTGGTCACATTGGGTCACATACCCACGTCTAACAGAGATGACTGGGGACCTCATCAGCTTACCCCAGGGAGGTGAAAATGCCAGTCTTCCCCGAGCCTGCTGCTGCCTATAGAATAAGGTTCTCTTTGCAAGGAAGGAGAGGCTGAGGAAAGGGTGTCTGCCACAGACCTATAGAAAGAGAAACACCTGAAGACTGAATAAGGTGGTGCCCAGGAAATGTTGAGTATTTGTGGAATCCTTTTGGAGATCTGCATGAAGTTTCTGCTCCTCTCTGGTTGAGAGGCTATAGCATGAGAGAAAGCAGAGAAGAAAAGCAAGCCAGCGTGACAGGGGAGGGCTAGAACAAAGGAATGGAGAATCAAGAATGAATTGGAAAGGAGAGGGGAAATTGAATTGGAAAGGAGAGGGGAAATTGGAGACCATAGGGGGGCAGAAGGGAGCCTTGTGGGTTTTTTTTTTTTTTTTTTTTTTAAGATTTTCATAGTGAAAAGGCTATGAAGATTTTCAACAGCTTCTTCTGGGAAAGCGGGTGCTTCCAGAAAGACTCATCCTGTGGACAGGAGCCAGTCTAGGTCTTAGGGCATCTGAACCTTACACAATTGAACAGTCTTCTTTAAGAAAAGCTTGTAAGTATAAAATTAGATATAAAAGTGAGTATTTATTTAGAATGAGGAAAGAGATCTAATCTAAAAATTTTAAAAATATGACACATAAAGTGACATTATTTTTATTAACTGACTGACATACCTCTTGAATAATTTTTCCTTCAGTTTATGCCTGTCTACTCAATACCTCTTCATATTGATGACAATTTTATAATATTTTTTGTAGCTGTCTTAGGAAGATAATTCAGTCTTCTAGCACAGTTGGTTGAAAAAGATATGTTTTATTATAGTTAGCATACATAAAATATACAACTTCACACAGATGCCTCACTGCTTGTTGAGCTGCTTCAGGCTGTGTCCTATAACCGAGGCACTCAGTAAAATTCTATTCCACACAATTTCATTCAGAAAAGGGGAGAACGTGCATGGTATAACTGTAATTGCATCCCTGACCATCATGACAAGGTGTCGTTGAAAACCAAACTCTCCACTTAGAATTTTGCACATCTGATGAAGAAGTTTTCCTGAATTGGCTTCTGGCTCTGTATTTGAAACCTTATTCCTCCTCTCCTGTTCGCATACTCCCAGTGCCAGGCCCCGGAAGCCCATGTCTGTGCAGGTAGCCTCACCTTCACTGTCGTGGGTCCAGGTGAGCGGGCAGAGCAGCAGCAGTGTACCTGGATTGCGTTCTCCCACCAGATGGCTAGCAGTAACTCTGCAGGGAGACAACGGTGCCTTCCCTAAACGTATCCCACTAGACCTAAACTAAATGTGCTCAGAAGTCACCTTCTCCTGAGCTAGATCCAAAAGAAATTGTCACAGCTACTCCAGTACCACCCAAACAACAGGCAAGTGACAGAGGGAGATTGGAGTGGGAAGATAGTAGTCGCAACCATTTGTGGTTCAAATATCTGATTTTTCAAATTTCACAGAAACATATGACAGTGTGCAGAGATTGCTAGACCCCTTCCAGGACCTAAATCATAAGCTTCCTTTGCTTTGGGTAAAACTACCTCTGTTTGGAGGGAACAGAGGGTTTGGATGGACTGAAATAATTTCATCTTCCTTGAGTTTATCCCATGGCCCACCATGCAAGTCATGCCACCAGATTCCTGACTTAAGTGCCCCCTCAGTGACCAAAGCAAGTCCAGGCTGCTGACTTTTGTTGTCACCTCTGGCCAAAACATGTTTATTCTTTACATATACGGTGAACTCGCCCTTCAGAGCTACAGTTCCAACTGCATGACATGTTCCCTGATTTCTACAGCAAAGCTGAATTCTCTTCCTTTCCTCTGATTTACCACTGTACCTCTTCCAGCCTCTCCTAAAGCACTTTTGAAAATTGTTCACTTTGGGCTCCTTCGCTTTCACAAGGCGTTTGAAGGCTTCACTGCACCCTTGTGCTTAGCCTTGTGCCCAGCATGGTATATCAAGCCCTGAAGATATGTTTTGAAAAGAAGTCTGGAGAGAGTATACTGGTGTTAATAGAAGTAATAACATCTTCATTGTTAATAACATTTACAATATGGTAAGCCACTTTAGGGCTTCCCAGGTAGCTCAGTAGTAATGAGTGCCAATGCAGGAGGGGCATGAGATCTGGGTTTTGTCTCTGGGTCAGCAAGATCCCCTGGAGAAGGAAATGAGAATCCACTTGGGTATTCATGCCTGGGAAATCCCATGGACAGAAGAGCCTGGTGGCTACAGTCCATGGGGCCACATGAGTTGGGCACAACCGAGTGGCTGAGCACGCAGAAGCCCCTTTATATAGTTGTCTCATTTACACAGTGGCCCCAGGGAGTCTGTATAATTATCTTTCCTACTTTATAGAGCTCAGAAGATTGAGTTAGTCACACAGCTTGTAAGAAGGCAGAATTTCAAAAAAAAAAAAAGAAGGCAGAATTTCAACTTAGATTTGTATGGCTCACCAAGCCCATAAGTAACAAATTCACCTTCTGGGTGGAGATCACAGGCTGACCTCGTGAAAATGATATAGTCCAAGACAATGAGATCTGTTCTCTTCTATCTTAGCTGGTAGAGATGATCAGGACGCTTTTGTCACCGGCTTTGGAATGATGGCTGCATCCACCTCCAGGAGCTACTATCACATCACTGAAGGAGGAGTGAGAGCTGAAACCTGCTTTTCCCCTGCGTCTCCTCCATCCCCTCAGTTGTGTGAAGAGGCAGGCAGTGCAGAGAGAGGAGGGCGCTTGCTCAAGTTTACAAAAGGAACTTCCTGTCTGTCTGGGTCAGCGATCTCCACTTTCTCTTCAGTGGTCTTTGATCTACACTGTGACCACTCACCTCACATCTGGTAATCAACTCTTTGTCTTAGGATATAAGGCTCCTTTTAAGAAATTCCCAGTGAGTTAGTATGATTTGGACAAGCTATCATAGCTGATTGAGAAGTTAGGTCTTTCTATAGAGAGCTACAGGTAGCATTTCTTCCAAGGACCTTTATATCCCACAATTCACCTGAATATGTTATACATGTCCCTAGTAGATATCAACTCAGTGAATTATAATATGGCTTCTTGCTCTTTCCTTTTTCAGGGAAAATAGTCTATTTTATCAGTTTTATGATGAGGCATACTCAACCAGTCACGTTAGATCTACCAGTGACAGAAACCAATATGAGTGTTGAAAACTGAACTTGGAGGACAGAATTGGCTTCCCAGAGTACTCCAACCTAATTTACATCAGAAAAATATCAAATCAGTTTTGGCCAGAATGGAATGAAAAGCACCTAACCTGAACTGATGTGTAATAAATGCCCTACTGAAGCCTCAAGTTGTCTGTCACTAGAGGTGAAGATGTGCCTCAGCAAACTAGAAAGTCAAGTCATTGTGGCAGGCTAGCTGCACCAGCGCCTTTCAGGCTCATTTCCCTCCTGCCTGTTCCGTGAGTGACTCCCTAAGACCTCTTTGGGCACTACTTGCTCACCTCCCCAGTGAACCTGCTGCTTCCCCAAATATTCTAATCTTCCCTTTCTCAGACTCAGGCATGTCATCTTTTCTCTACCACTGAGTTCATGTATCACAGTTCTCTTACTCTTCTCATCTCAAGGCATTTTCCACTCCTCTATCACATCCTAAGAGGCCGGTTGAAAGGTTATTTACACCTCAGGAAGTGAGGTCAGAGGTAGTCACACAGTCTAAATGAAAGACCACTTGAGTCCTTGATCTAGACCTACAATGAATTCCTTTGGTAATATTAAGCAAGTCCCCTTGCTAGTCCTTAAAATTATCAAGATAAATATTCTTTCAGAATCTCCTGAGTGCAAATAACATGTTAGCAAACAGAGATTCAGTGAAGTTTTAGAAATCCACATTCTATCTGAAGCCCACCTTTTGCCTCTAGATCTAAGGAGCCCTCCAGCCTTAAATTTACACATCTCATCTTTGAGCTCTAGACTTTTCTCTTGCCAAATCCTAATGCCTCCATCCCTTCTTCCCTGAAACCTGAGTCCTCCTGTCTCTTGACAGTGGGTACTAATGTTTTGTCATTGTTATTCAGTCACTAAGTCATGTCTGACTCTTTGCAGCCCCTTGGACTGTAGCATGCCAGGCTCTTCTGTCCATAGGGTTCACCAGGCAAGAATACTGGAGTGGATTGCCATTTCCTTCTCCAACTAATGTCTTAATTCTCCCTAATAAGAAAGTTGCATTCAGTGAGGACCTTTAGTTCACTTCAATGCAGCCTACATTTGAGTCCTTAAAAATCCACAATATGACCCTGGACAGGGAGAAAGATAGTCTTAAGACTAGTTTGGTAACACAGAAGGTATCAAGTGTTGGGTGAGCTGAACTGAACTATGTGGTGTGTCTTTTGGTACCTTCCAAGTCAGACTTTGGTTATTCCACCAACCTGCTGCAGATGGAAAGATAGGATAGAGAACGTGAACCCAACAACTCCTAGACATCACCTCAGGAGGGCAACACGCCCCTCCCTCTGATTTATGGGATCTGTGGAAAGGGAAAGTGTTCTAACATGCAGTCTCCCCTACTACTTTCCAGGAAGTGCCAAATGCATTCCAGATATAGACTGATTGTGCTCAGCTTTCTGAGCATAAAAATAGCATAGATATCCTGCAGATTCCAGTAAAACCACTGACTTGCAAAAGGTGTGGCTTTGACCTCTTATGTAGTAGTGGAGATCGCACAGACTCACCCACTTCTCCCCCTCCTCCAAGTACTGCTTTCCTTTGTTTATCCATCCATCTACTGAAGTGCATCTTGGTTGTTTCCAGCTTTGTGCCTGTGAATGCAAGCACTATAAACATGCCCTGGCAGATGTTTGTGTGGACTTATACTTTGAACACAATTGAGTAAATACCTAGGAGCACAATTGCTGAGTCTTATGTTTAGTTTTGAAAGAAATTGCTGAACTGTCTTCCCAAGTGATTTTACCATTTGTATTCCCATGAATACTGAATGCATTCCTCTTGAGCCTGACTAGCATTTGGGGGCTGCCAGTTTTTTGGATTTTAACCATTCTAATAGGTGCTGAGAGTGCCTTGAAGAGCAAGGAGCTCAAATCAATCAATCGTAAAGGAAATCAACTCAAATATGCATTGGAAGGACTGATGCTGAAGCTGAAGCTCCAATACGTTGGGCACTTGATGCGAAGAGCTGACTCATTGGAAAAGACCCTGATGCTGGGAAAGATTGAGGTCAGGAGGAGAAGGGGGTGACAGAGGATGAGATGGTTGGTTAGCATCACTGACTCAATGGATGTAAGTTTGAGCAACTCTGGGAGATAATGAAGGACAGGAATGCCTGGCATGCTGCAGTCCATGGGGTCTCAAAGAGTCAGACAAGACTATGAAGCAAACAACACAATAGGTTTGTAATGGTACTTCATTTTTTTCATTTCATTGGAATTCCCTTGTGACAAGTGATGTCTTTTCTTATGACTATTTTTTTTTAATTGGAGTAGAATTGATTTACAGTGTTGCATTAGTTTCAGGTGTAGAGGAAAGTAATTCAGTTTTACATATACATATATGTATTTTTTCAGACTTTTCTCTATTATAGGCTATTGCAAGATTTTGAATATAGTTCCCTGGCTATATAGCAGGTTCTTATTGTTTATCTACTTTATATGCAGTAGTGTGTCTCTATTAAACCCATACTCCTAATTTATCCCTCCCCCCACTTTTATTTGGTAAGTATAAGTTTGTTTTCTAGGTCTGTGAGTCTGTTTCTGTTTTGTAAATAAGTTCATTTACATCTTTTTTTAGAGTCCACATGTAAGTGATATCATGTGATATTTTTTCTCTGACTCATTTTACTTGGTATGATAATCTCTAGGTCCATCTACATTGTTGTGTTGTTGTTCAGTAGCTAAGTTGTGTCTGACTCTTTGTGACCCCATGGACTGCAGCACACCAGGCCTCCCTGTCCCTTCCCATCTTCTGAAGTTCACCCAAGTTCATGCCCACTGAATTGGTGATGACATCCAAACTTCTCATCCTCTGCCACCCTCTTCTCCTTTTGCTTTCAATCTTTGCCAGCATCAGGGTCTTTTCCAATGAGTCAGCTGTTCGCACCAGGTGACCAAAATATTGGAGCTTCAGCTTCAGCATCTGTCCTCCCAATGAGTATTCAGGGTTGATTTCCCTTAGGGTGGACTGGTTTGATTTCCTTGTTGTCCAAGGGACTCTCAAAAGTCTTCTACAGCACCACAATTTGAAAGCATGGGTTCTTCAGTTTTCAGCCTTCTTTATGGTCCAACTCTCACATCTGTATGTGACTACTGGAAATCCCACAGCTTTGCCTATATGGACCTTTGTCAGCAAAGTGATGTCTTTGCTTTGTTATATGTTGTCTAAGTTTGGCATCGCCTTCCTTCCAAGAAGCAAGCATCTTCAAATTTCATGGCTGTAGTCACTCTCTGCAGTGATTTTGGACCCCAAGAAGAGAAAAATCTGTCACTGCTTCCACTTTTTCCCTTTCTGTTTGCTATGAAGTGATGGGATACTTCATCCACATTGCCAAAGATTAATTGACCACAGGGGTGTGAATTTATTTCTGCGCTCTCTACCCGGTCCCATTTATGTGTTCTGTTCTGATTTATTTGTCTGTTTTTGTGCCAATATATGCTGTTTTGATTACTGTAGCTTTGTAATATTATTTGAAGTCTGGAAGGTTTTGCTTCCAGCTCTTTTGTGATTTCATATAAATTTTAGGATTATTTATTCTAGTTCTTTTCCTATTTGGAACCAGTCTGTTGTTCCATGTCCAGTTCTAACTGTTGCTTCCTGACCTGCATATAGGTTTCTCAAGAGGCAGGTCAGGTGGTCTGGTATTCCCATCTCTTTCAGAATTTCCCACAGTTTATTGTGATCCACACAGTCAAAGGCTTTGGCATAGTCAATAAAGCAGAAATAGGTGTTTTTCTGGAACTCTCTTGCTTTTATGATGATCCAGCGGATGTTGGCAATTTGATCTCTGGTTCCTCTGCCTTTTCTAAAACCAGCTTGAACATCTGAAGTTCACGGTTCACGTATTGCTGAAGCCTGGCTTGGAGAATTTTGAGCATTACTTTACTAGCGTGTGAGATGAGTGCAATTGTGCAGTAGTTTGAGCATTCTTTGGCATTGCCTTTCTTTGGGATTGGAATGAAAACTGACCTTTTCCAGTCCTGTGGCCACTGCTGAGTGGAGTACCCAGATATTTTGCCAAATATTATTCCCAGCAAGTCTGTGACTGTGTTTTGGATAGGATAAATAAATGAATTAGGTAGACTGAATAAAGCAGATGCCATCCTTATGTGGGTGATTCTTCCAATCAGTTGAAGGTCTGAGTTGAACAAAAAGATCAATCCAGCCTTGAGCAAGGGGGAATTTTTTTTTCTGCCTGACTACCTTGAACTAAGACATCAGTCTTTTCCTGCCTTTAGATCAAACTGAAACATCACCTCTTGAGTCTTAAACCTGGAGGCCTTTGAACTCAGACTGGAATTATACCATCAACTTTCCAGAGTGTCACACCTGCTGGCTGAAGGTCTTGGGACTTGTCAGCCTCCATAATTGTGTGTCAATTTCTTTTCTTAATATCTATTTATTACTTATTTGGCTGTGTTGGGTCTTAGTTGAAGTGCACAGGCTTCTCTTTAGTTGTGGCACATGGGCTTAATTGCCCTGTGGCATGTGAGATCTTAGTTCCCTGACAGGGATCAAACCTGCATCCCCTGCACTGGAAAGCAAATTCTTAACCACTGGACCACCAGGGAAGTCCTGTGTACCAACTTCTTATTTTAAGTATCTATGTATATGTAAAACAATATTTTAACTGAGTAATATCTAATGTTAATAACATAAATAAAATATATTTTATTGGGTCTGTTGAACCTATATCTATATATGTATCATATTGGGTTGCTGAATCATACAGTACTACAATGATGGATACATGATATCATGCATATAGAACTGTACAACACAAAGACTGAATCATGAAGTAAAGTAGTTCAGTTCAGATCAGATCAGTCTCTCAGTCGTGTCCGACTCTTTGCGACCCCATGAATCACAGCACGCCAGGCCTCCCTGTCCATTACCAACTCCCGGGGTTCACTCAGACTCATGTCCATCGAGTCAGTGATGCCATCCAGCCATCTCATCCTCTGTCGTCCCCTTCTCCTCCTGCCCCAATCCCTCCCAGCATCAGAGTCTTTTCCAGTGAGTCAACTCTTTGCATGAGGTGACCAAAGTACTGGAGTTTCAGCTTTAGCATCATTCCTTCCAAAGAAATCCCAGGGCTGATCTCCTTCAGAATGGACTGGTTGGACCTCCTTGCAGTCCAAGGGACTCGCAAGACTCTTCTCCAATACCACAGTTCAAAAGCATCAGTTCTTTGGTGCTCAGCCTTCTTCACAGTCCAACTCTCACATCCATAGTTCACAGTATAAATATAAATTATTTCACAATAATGCATCAATATATGTTAATTACTTGTAACAAATGTACCACGTTTATCTAAGATGTTAACAGGGAAGCTGTGTGTAAGGAAGAGGTGGGATATGGAAACACTGTTCTATCTGCTGAGTTATTTTTTTTTAATGTTTCCTTATTTATTTGGCTGTGCCAGGTCTTCATTGCTGCATGTGGGCTATTTAGTGGCGGCATACATATTCTTAAGATGGGGCATGTAGGATCTAGTTCTCCGACCAGGGATCAAATCTGGTCTGCCTGCATTTGAGCACAGAGTCTTAGCCCATGGACCTCTGGGGTAGTTCCTCTGCTCAGTTTTTTTATGAGTCTAAAACTGTTCTAAAATATAAAGTGTGTTAATTTAAAAAATGTCAAGTATGCAGATCTTGGTGGTGTTTGAAGAAAGTAAGACTTGTGTGGAATGGATTGATGCTTGCGGCTGTGAGTTGCCAGAAGTAAATTGATAATTAATTCAGAGGGTAAGAGTGTTTAAGTAGAGGTGGCCAGGTGCAGTACAGCTGCTTCCCAGGAATTTCCAGATGAGTTGGTTGGTGATGGTGGAGGAGTGGGTCGGAGTTGTGAGTTTACTCTTGCATGTGGTTTTGGTATCTGAACCAATTCAGAGTAAAAGTTAAAGGAGTCGGTGACCTAACTGTCATTGTGTAACCCCTCAGTCTGTCTGCAAGGTCAGACGTGTCAGGCAGGTACCCCATCACCAAAAAGAGAAGTAGATTAAGCACCCTGAATTCAGATGGTGGTGTAAAATATTTCTTGACTTTCCCCCTGATTCACTTGCAGTATAAATAAAGCCTGCCAGCAGGCTGTCTCCAGAAAACTCCTTTCTTCCTGTGTTCTCTAGTCGTCCTGCTGTTGAGTCTTTCTCTCTTTTTATCCTGTCAGGCCAAGCCTGGATCCTCTCCTCGGGACCCTCATCTTCACCCAGGAGAACAGCTACAAATGCTCCTGGTCACTTAGAGCCTCCTCCTGGCCGTCAGTGCCGGGTCTTTAGATACGGCAGTGGATGCCCCTTGGGATTTGGTATACTTTCAGCAAAGCCTCAGTCTCTCTACACTGTCTTATCACAGACACCTTCTTCACCAGGAAAGAGGAGGGGAGGGAAGGAAGATACGAGGATAAAAGGAAACTCTGTCTTACTGTATTAGCTATTATTATTGTTACAATTATCACTGTTATTGCTGGAGCATAGAACTGCCTGCTGCTTGACTGCTTTTCTGTCCCTGCTCCAGACACTAGATATCCCAACAATAATATCCCTTTTTTTCCTTTGAAGGAATATGAGTGAGCCTTTGGCAGAACCCCAACTGTTCTCTAACCTCCCCCCACCCCCAATGTTCTTACAGAGGAGTTGGGGCTGCTTATGCTGCAGGAGGTGAGAAGGAAGCACCATCCAGGTGCAGCTGTGTCCACAGGAGGCAGAAAAGTGTAGAGTTTGACACTCATCATCTCTGATGTTATCTTTTAATGAGAAATACATCGGGAAGAAGGCAGCTTTGACGGGCCCCTGCTGGGGAGAATGTGGCTGAACGGCATATGGTCTAATTGTCAGGAGCATGCACAGAACTGACTCAGCAGCTTTGATTGCTGCTGCATCTCTGAGGCCAACTCCCCCTGCTCCTGCCCTTTCTGTGCTATTCCCAAGCTGAAGGTTAGTCCCCCGAACGAGCTGAGGTCTAGCCAGGAGACTGGGGCCAGCCTGCCCTTCCAGCATCTCTTTCAGATACACCAAAAGGAGGAAGCACATCAAAGGAGGATGAGCAATTTTGCTTTCTTCTCTGAAGGCCAATATAAACAGAAATCATCATGCCAGCCTTTAGGGAGAGAGGGCAGAATCAGGGGCTTTTTATCCAATTCGTCCATATCAACATTTCGAATCCAGAGGATCGGATGCCTTTGTTCACAAAAGGTCACAAGAAGAGCATGTTGACTCCAGTAAGCATTCTTAAGCAGTCTCCTGGGTCAGGCCATTCCGGAAGGGTCTGCCTTCGGAGACACACCACACGAGGATAAGAAATACAGAAGGGGCACAGAGTTCTTGCAGCTCAGAATTCTTTGTCTAATTGCTCAGAGCCCACTGAACTCTGCAGGATGGGTTCTGAGTTCTGGTCCTGTTTATGTCTCATACCTGGCAGGTGACTCCTCTCTCTGGGGCATCAGTTTCCTCGTTCTGCAGTATGAGGAGGGACTGCACTGGTACAACCACCTATGACTCTGAGTCCACTTTGAAAGAACCTGGCAAACTCTTTTTTTGAGTATAGTTGATTTACAGTGTTGTATTAGTTTCAGATGTCTGGCAAAGTGAATCTGTTATACATGTGCATATGTCCACTCTCTTTTAGATTATTCTCTCATATAGGCCATTAGAGTGTTGAGTATAGGGCCCTGTGCTATACAGTAGGTTCTTATTATTATCTATTTTATATATAGCAGTGTGTATATGTCAGTCCCAATCTTCAATCTGCCCACTCACCCCCTGATAACCATAAATTTATTTTCTATATCTGTAATTCTAGTTCTACTTTATAGATAAGTTCATTTGTACCCTTTTTTTAGATTCCATATATAAGAGATGTCATATTATGAGATGGCTAGACAGCATCACTGATTCAATGGACATGAATTTGGACCAGGAGACAGTGGAGAACAGAAGAGGCTGGCATGCTACAGTCCATGGGGTTGCAGAGAGTCAGACACAACTTAGTGACTGAATAACAATGATATTTGTCTTTCTCTGTCACTCTCTTACTTCACTCACGATGATAATCTCTGTCTATCCATGTTGCTGCGAATGGCATTATTTCATTCTTTTCTGTGGCTGAGTACTATTCCATTGTATATATGTACCACTACTTCTTTATCCACTCATCTGTCAGGGGACGCTTAGGTTGCTTCCATGTCCTGGCTATCATAAATAGTGTTGCGGTAAACATTGGGGTGACTGTATCCTTTCAAATTGTGGTTTTCTCTGCCTATATGCCCAGGAGTGGGCTTTTTATTTTTGGCTAAATGAACGCAGATTCCTGGGTCCAATGCCAGGTTTTGTATGTCAAGTTTTCTAGGGCTGTGGCCTATATCTTTGCGAATTTAATAAGTTTCCCTGGAGATGCTGAGGCAGCCAGCTGGGTACTCAGATAAAACATGCTTGGCAGCCACTGAACTAAATGATCTTTAAGGGCCCTTTCTCAGATGATTATTTTTAAAATAATTAATTATATTTTAACAACATAAAATATAGGCAATTTTCAGAAAAATCAGAAAAGTGGAGAAAATTGAATTTTTTAATGATAATCATTCTACCAGTCAGAGGACTCTACACTATCAGTTGTTCTAATACAGAGGTTTCTGGATTTTTCCTTTTGTTGGTTTGCACAGTTATAACTACACTGCAGCTACAAATCTGCATCTTGGTTTTCATCTAACATTCTCTTATAAACATTTTCCCATATTTTGTCTATGTTTTATAATTAACATTTTAAAAAGTAAATGACAATCTGAGAGCATGGTCCCTGGCCTGCCTTTTCCTCCCTTCTCCTGGGCATTTTCAGCTATGTGAATTGAACCACTTTCTTTGTTGCAGAGTTCTGCAGATGTGAGAGCACAGAATGGGCTGTCTACCCTTCCGTGGCTAGGCAGGACCCTGACAACCCATGTTCTGCCTACAAAATGCTCTACTTTGGCATTTATGCCAGGTGAAGACCAATTCATGAGTCAGATGCGCTAAGTGAAGCCAGCATGGACACCTTTCCACGCTCTCTGACCCCTCTCCTGAGAATCCTGTATCATTGCTGTTGATGGAACAGATTAATGGAGAAACTGATGAGTCTGACCCAGAAAACATCTCCTGATCACTCCCAGTCAGTTTTCATTTGCTATGGTTTGTTTGGCCACTTAGGGGCTGCAGTGAACTTCAGTCTTAATTGGCAAGATCTCAGGTTTGGGAAGCTCATTCATAGACCCAATCACAAGCCCTCTCAGACTCAGTAACAAGCAGAAAACTCAGGGCTAGGCTTTGGGCAGAGAGGATGCTTAGCATCTGGTGGCTCAGGGCATCCCTACCCTCAGTAAGCTTCTCTTCATAGACAGCAGAAGTCAAGAAGCCTGCTACAACACATGCTATTCAAGCAGGAAGCTGAGACTTTTCCTGGGGAAAGGACTATTTAGGGCCTCATAGTGGGTATGAGGCAGAACTTGTTGGCCAGAACTGGCTGCCTGTCCTTGACATCAGGCTGAAGTGCTGATACAAAGTGTCTGTGACTGCTCCTCCTTCAGGAAGTCTCCAAAGCTCAGGTTGACCTTGTCACTCCTCCATGTTCCCAGCCAACTGCTCTGCCTCAAGCCCATGCTAATCTAATGTCCTTATGGTCATCCCTTCTCTTCTCTTCCTTCCCTCCCTCTCTCCCAACTTCCCAAAGTCTCTTCCTCTTTCCCAACCTCCCTCCCTCCCATTCTCCCTTCCTTCCAGAAGTTTTTTGAATGTTAAGCCTATGTCAAGTACAGTACTGGAGATTCTACAGGTTCAGCAGCTGTTGGGAGTGACAGACCAGTCCACCTGTATGGCGGTTTCACCCCCAGCATGATGAATACTGTGACTGGGCTGTGGAAACATAGGGAAGGGCACTGATCCCAGAATGTAGAGGAGAGGGGCTTCCTGGAGCAGCTAACCTCTGAATCACATCCTGAAGACTGAGTAGGAATGAGCAGGGAGAGTGCGAGGACCATTCAGTCTTGAGCCTATGGGTAAGAAAGCATATGACCCACGTGAGGAACTGCGCATCGTTCTGCATTCAGGGCCCACAGGGTTCCGAGTGATGGAACACGACCTTCTATGTAAGTGGTGTGCTGTATGCCACTGGTGGAGCCTTGTAAGCAGTAGCATTCCACTCTAGCAGCAGGGAGCTGTGGCTCTGTGCACTTGGGGAGACAGAGGGGACTGCCCAAGCTCTGAGAGGGAAGGAAGTCTCCTTTGGTTAAATAACACTGAAAGCTTCTGTAAAGTGCAGAGATGTCCTGGAAGAGGCTATCATATTCAGCTGTTCTCACTGGCTGACCTCATCACTCTTCCTATTGTTCAGTCACTTAAGTTGTGTCCAACTCATTGTCACCTCATGAACTGCAGTATGCCGGGCTTCCCTGTCCTTCACTCTCCCAGAGTTTGCTCAGACTCATGTCCACTGAGTGCAGTGATGCCATGCAAACATCTCACGCTCCGTCACCCTTCTCCTCCTGCCTTCATCTTCCCTAGCATCAGGGTCTTTTCTAGTGAGTCGGCTCTTCGCATCAGGTGGCCAAAGTATTGGACCTTCAGCTTCAGCATCAACCCTTCCAGTGAATATTCAGAGTTTATTTCCCTTAGGATTGACTGGTTTGATCTCCTTGATGTCCAAGGGTCTTCTCCAGCACCATAGTTCATGCTTTTCCTGTGCAGGCACCCAACTAGGCACTGAAGGGATAGAACCCAGGAGTGGTGGGCATCATGGGGAAGAATCAGAACCTTCTGGAGGAGAACTTGTCCCGATGGGACACTACTGTGAAGGTCCCTGGGCAGCTTGGCAGGGAGTCAGCACAAGCCAGATACTGATTGAGAAAGAGAGCTGAGAGCACCAGCGTGGCCTTGTCCTCTTATCAACTCTATCCTGAAAGCCGACAGCATCCTTAGCTCTGGGATCAGAGCATCTAGTTTGTAAACCTAGTGCTATGGGTTTTCTTCCTCATAGCATTTAGTTTATTAAAACTCAAGCATCGTGGAAAAGCCTTTTTCATTTATCAAGACAAATGATGAGCTAAGCCTTTTATAGGAATAATCTTCTGCTTGGGGAGTTTGGACTTCAGTCTTTATAAAATCATCTCATTTGAGGCATGGGCTAATTCTGGATGATCTCAGTTCTTTCTGCCCTCCCAAAATTGGATAACTGGCTATTATCAATTAGTTTTTTTTTAAATCTGCATTTGTTACTAAGCATCTTATAGAGTCATTTCATAGACATACAGTCCAGCTGGTGTCTGTTCTCATAATAACTTAGGAACAGTTAAGAGATAGGCAGTCCAGAAAAAAAAAAATAGTAAGAAAGGATGAGACCTGCAGTTATTAAGTGGCTCTTTCATTTAATCTTCCCAATGATCTGGAAGGTAGATTTATTTATCCATTTATCAGCTGAGGAAACTGACATTCAAAAGCAGATAATGTAGCCTGAGGAGATGGGGTGAGCAGAAAGCTAAGATGAACCCATTGAACCTCACCCTTGCATAATTCCTCCCTCTTAAGCGTAGGCTGAACCTATATATACGATTGGTCAGAACTTTCCTAATTAGTCTATGTGATATGGCAGGGACTGTGCATTTGTAATTAAGATTACTTAAGGTGAGAGAGGAAGTCAGAGACTAGAAGAATGAGAGAGGTTAGATGTAAATAGCACTCTCCCTTGCTGGCTGTGAAGTTGGAGAAGCCATGTGAGAAGGAATACAGGTGGCCTTTGGAGTTGATGCATTCCTGCTGACAGCTAGCAGTAGAATTGGGCTTCCCTCCTGCAACTTCAAGGAACTGAATTCTGCCAACAACTCCATGAGCTTGAAAGCCCCGAGCCCCAGAAAGGAACTCAACCCAGCTGAAGCCTTGACTGCAACCCTGTTTAGCTCTGAGCAGGGGATCCAGCTCAGCTGTGCCTGGACCTCTGGCCTGTGGAAACCAGGAAATAACAAACAGGTATTATTTAAAACTGCTTTGCTTGTGCTCATTGGTGACACAGCCATAGAAAACAAACAGAGAAGGCGATGAACCAGAACTTAAAGCCAAAGCTCAGGCCTGAGGCCTGGCTTATCCCACTGCAGCCGCACCGCCTCTGCCCTTTACTCCATGGGGGAAGAAGGCGAGAAAGGCTTATTGGGCAATTAAACTCTACAAGTATTTACAGAGAGCCTTTTCTACATAGCCCTGGATTAGGCTGTGGGTTACAAGATGATGAAGATCAGCAGCCTCCCTCAAGGGGCCCACTGTGTAGCATGAAAGACAAATGAGGCAGATGGTGGAAGTGATGTGGGAGAGTCTGTGGCAGACAAGCGGCAACATGCTGTGAGAGATGGGCTGGGAGAAGGCTCCACAGGAAAGGACACTTTGAGCTTGAACTTAAAGACTGTGTTGGAGGCCACAGTGCACAAAATGGGAAGTGTGTACGTGAAACATGTCAAAACCTCTCTGCACAATGAGTGAAACAAAGCAGAAAGATGAGTTTTATCGCAAGGGTCTTGATCCACACACCAGGAAACTCAAAGCTAGGGAGTCAACGAGTTCTGAATTATTCCCTCCCTAAGGGTTTTCCTGGGGTAAATATCAGTGCTTTTCAGCTGATTGGTAACCTGGTGGACTTCTTCCTTATTTGGAGCAAGTAGCTGAGTCAGGGGAACAAGAAGTCTGGAGATGGTGTGAATGGACTTGGCGTTTGGGGAATGGCTGGCATCCTCGGCTGATCTCTGAGAAGAGCTGTAAATTCCTACAACTTATGTTAGGTAAGGGTAAGTTTCATTTTCTTTAATGTGTTTGCATTGGCCAACTGCCTTTTGTCCCTGACATAGTGACTCCATTTCAGTTTGGCTCTACAAAGGGTGACAACAGGGGAAAAAGCAGAGACAGGATATATAAGGTTCTAATAAGTGGTCCGTGGTATCTGGACCATCAGGTGGGGACAGGGCAGGTGGGGACAGGGCAGGTGGGAGGTGGAGCTGGAAGTGTGGATTAGACCAGAGAGAGGCCTTTAAGCTGGTGATACAGCACTCAGACTGTTTCCTCTGGGAGGTTAGAATAAGTTCTCTGTTCTGCCAGCCCTGTCTGCCTAGAGATCTCATAAAAATCAAAATGCAATTTACTACATGACATTCTAGGCTGCCTAATATGCATTAAATATCACGATCTATGACCTCAAATGGCTGTCATTTCTTTGGTCAACTCTTTCACTCAACTTAATCTGGGATTCATTCCACAAACATTTCTGAGCAGCAGCTCTTGCTGGACAGGGCATGGGCCCCAGGGGTCCCAAGCCAGCTGCAGGAGGCCCTCCCCTCAGGGAGCTGCCCTGATCCAGCCTGGGGTGGATATGAGAGAGGAGTAACAAGGATTAAGAAAGCATGTCCAGAAGGAGAAGGGAATCTGATTCCTGGGAAGTGAGGGAAGGAAAAGGCCAGAAAGCATCAAAATCTTCCTTTTCCAGAACTCTCTGGAATTCTCTATGATCCAAGAATCTGTGGCTTCTGATAAGTAGCTCTTGAGCTTCAGCTGGAAAGTTTATACAGGTTACCAGAACTAGTTCAGAGCTGGCAACTGTACTCAGTCTCATTGAAAGCTCAGGACTGAATTACCATGAATGCTCTGCCTTAATTGCATAATGCTTTCTTTCTTAGTTAAAATTTGGCATGAGGACATCATAGGCAACAAAATATTTTAAGGAGTATTTTGTACTTTTTTGTTTTTCCTACACCAGATTTCTCTTTCCTAGTCTCAAGTTCAAAGTTTTTCAGTCTATTATAAAAGGAATAAAAGATAATTTGGGGTAGGTGGATGTAATTGTTCCGCTGACTGTAGTGGTTGTTTCCTGAGCATCTTAGCTCAGGCTGCCATAACAGAATACCATAGATTGGGCAGCTTAGATGACAGAGATTTACTTTCTCACACTTCTGGAGGCTGAAAGTCTAGATCAGGGCGCCAGTATGGTCCAGCTGTGGTGTGTGCTCTCTTCCTGGTTTGTAGATAGTCACCTTCCCACTGTGTGTGCACATGCCAGAGGGGTGAGAGGCAGAGACAGAGAGACAAAGACAGAGAGACAGAGACGGACACAGAAACAGAGAGAGACACACACAGAGATAGAGTGCTCTGCTGTCTCTTCCTCTTATTTGAAGGAAAACATTCCTATTCATTTAATCTTAATTATCTCCTTGTAGGCCTCGTCTCCACATGCAGCCACATTGAGGGGCTGGGCTTCAACATGTGAGTTTTGTGTGGACACAGTTCAGTCCGTAGCAATAGTGGTATAAATATGTCAAAACCCATCAATCTCTATGCTTTAACTAAATACAGTCTATTGTAGATGAACTACACTTCCATAAAGTTTTTTTAAAAATATATACATAGAAGAATAAGCTTGAAACAACCAGAACTTGGCCTTTTAGATATAATACAGACTGTGAATGTCAAATCAGTCCTTAACTCTAAGATTGAATGACTCAGTCACTTGTTGTTCAGGAGCAGAATTAGAGGGGAGATCACCCCCTTCCTCACACCTGATCCCCCTGGGCTGACACCTGTCCCTCTGAGACCTGGCTCCAGAGACAGCATGATGCTGCCTTTTGGCCCAATGAGTCCAGGCTGGCTCCTCCTCTTCGTCAGGCAGCATTGGGCACTGGTAAGTCCTTGCACCTCACTTGGCTTGGGGGCTTTCAGAACCCAGATGAAAGACTGGCCTGTCCCTACCTTTGAGGAGCAGGTCCATTTTCCACCTGCCCTTGAGCATAGAGCATCTCCAGAGGGCCCTGGTTGAGGCCCTGGAAGAGCTGTGCAGTAGATGAAGGGTCTCAACTGGTGCTGTCCCCACCATACCAGGACCTACCAAGGCTTATCCCTTCTAGAAAGTGTTGTGCTCCAGCATTTCTTGTCCCATTCTAGAGCCCCTCATGACAAGGATCTGCAGACTCAGTGTGCAGATAATTTACTGATGGACAGTCATGACTTGTATAACCTGAGGTTGCCTCTGAAGTAACAGAAGCACTCTGGAGACAGTGTCTGAATCCCAAAGAGTCCTGATGCTTTTTTCCTAACCCCCTCTGAACTCTAACCCATGTCCCCTCCACGTCAGGGGGGTTTTTCTAAAACCCTAAATGGATCACGTCACTTGGCTGATTATAGTCCTTCATTATTCATTCCTGTACCCTTCCAGATACTATATATCAAGTTTCTGCTGTTCTCAGCATTAGGCATACAGGAATGAATAAGACACAGTTTCTACCCTCTAGAAAATCACTGTCTCACAGAGGTAGATAGACTTGTGAAAGGATAAATGTCACAAAGGACTGTAGGTGCTTTGATAGAATTGATAATGGGATTTAGCAGAGCCTGAAGGAGGGACATGTCATTTCTTCCTGGGAAACAAGAGGGTGTCAAGCAAGGAAAGCTTCAAAGAAAAAGTGACCCCAAGCAAGGGTTTGAAATGAGAGTCAAGACGTTCCTAAAGAGGAAGCTACATGGAGCAAAGGCATGATAGCAGTGTAGACATACTCACCCCCATTTTACTCATAAGAGTTGAGGATCAGACAGGTTAAAAGTTTGCTTATAACCATAGTGCTCCTGTTGCTAGTAAGAGCTTCTACTATCTATTATTCTAGGGGCTAGCAATACAATGGAAAACAAATTCAAATGCAAATGCAGGGCTCGCTCCAACACTCAACACTGCTACTCATCTTTTCAAGTTAACAGTTCTATCAAGCATCCTTCTGTGCACAAGGCATGTTGGGGAACATGGAAATAAGTTCTCAGGATGTAAGTGTTATTTAGGAAAGGGGATTATATCAGGCACAAATAATTATGTGGTCCTCTCAACTTTGTAGTTTTATCTTAAAAAAACATCATTGGTTTGTTTTGCTTATTTTATTTTCCTGATGACAAAGGGCAAACATTACAACAAAACCAAAGTTTTATTGACCTGGTACTTAGCACTTGACCAAGGTTTTGATTTATACGTTCTTATGAACAAACTAAAACAAACTCTGGCCCACAGGCAACTGGGAGCTGTTCTATTTGTACCCACGCTTAGTCCATGTAACACGAACTGTCATTCTGACAAAGGTCAGTCTTTGTAGTTAAGCTGTTGGTTCTGCCAAGTAGACTCCTTGTCCTATCTCCTGGAGGGGGACCTCTGAATCCATAAATTAGAATCAATACTCAATGTACTTTAATGCCAAGAAGGTTTTCACATGGATGCCTGAACATCTATTTCTGGCTGTCAGAGGGAAAAACAGTGATTAGATCCATAGATAGCATCACCATTCCCCACATGACACTTGCGGATTAAGTGAAGGTCAATCAACTCAAGTCTTTTCATTCCTCTAGGCCCTCCTGGCCTGGGCCAGTGGTATCTAGGATTAATTATGTCCTGTATCGTAGGAGAAGAAACTTGAATGGGATGGGAGAGAGGGCAGGAGCCTGGGAATGATTTTTGCTCACTGAAGCCTACCCAAAGTCCCATCCCCATCCCAATCCCCAAGTAACCAACAAGACTTCTGGAAGCCTTACCTGACTGTACCAGGGAAATTTTTAGGTCCCAAATTCCAAAACTATACACAGGTAAAACATTGGGGATCAAGAGTAGATTCTCTAGGTATTTCCTAGAGTTAGATTCTCCTGGAGTAGAGCTCCAGAACACTGCCTACCCATAGTGTATTACTCTTCATATAAATCCCCAAGAGAAAGAATGGACAGGATGGAAATAAAAAACAGGCTTGGTTCCATGTTAGCTGGGCCTTTGACCCTAAAGCCCAACATAGAGGATGGCAATAAATTAGCCTGGGCCGCGAGTGAGACTCTTCTGTCCCACATTAGTTTTGCCCTCTAACCCTAAGCCTGTGTTAGACATCACTAGTTAATTATGGTACTCTATGACAGATCCCTGGAGAAGGAAATGGCAACCCACTCCAGTGTTCTTGCCTGGAGAATCCCATGGACAGAGAAGCCTGGTAGGCTGCAGCCCATGGGGTCGCACAGAGTCGGACATGACTGAAGCGACTTAGCAGCAGCAGCAGCATGACAGATCCCACACTTAGCCTCACATTTCTTTTCCATACAAAGTTTCAACAAACTATTCCTAATTCATAAAATGAGTACAAAGGCTAAGACTGTTTGCATTATTTTTTGGGCCAGAAGATGAGTGAAACTTGCTTTGTACTGTCCTTGCCTCAATACTTCCTTCTAGGTTCTCCTGCTGCTCTAAGCTTGGCTGCCTACCCATAGATTTCACACCATTAAGAAAGATGTCACATACTTGGATTTGGGTCACTAAAGCTGTGCCATGTATCTCCTCTCCTTCCTTCCTTGTTTCTTAACTCCTACCAGCCAGTGATGAGAGGGCATTGTTTTCTCTTCATCTTCCTCCATTTTTGCTTTTCCCTTATGCTGACTTGAGTCATGACCCTCTGCTTGGGTTATAGTTTGTTTGTCCTCTCCCCACCATCTCATATTCCCAAATGGTTTTCGTGAAAATCACATCTTGGGAAGTTTAAACAAAGAGTCATTTAACTTTTCTCTTTCATTGTTAATAACACGAAGAGTCTTATGTGCCAAATGAGCTGGTACCTCTGACTCCAACATCTCTTAATTTATAACTGAAAGTGCTGTCACCCACTGTCCCAAGGATATTTTATGCCCCACGACCTCATGATGTCTCTGAGGCTTTTGTTAAATAGTAGTACTCTCAGAGAAGACTAAAACCTTCTTGCCTCTAGAAAACTTCCTTTTTCTGCTTGACCTTATCTCCCCTTGGCTTCCCAGGCTGGCCCTGAATCTCCCTTTAGTACCCTTGCACGAGGTCAGTGGAAGATGCTGGTGAAGGGGCATGGGTGGCCTTAGTTACTCATAAGCTCAAAGGCTCCTGGGAACTGAATAATAATTTCTGCTTCCTTCAGAGGTTGGAATCAAATCAATGCTTCTCTCTAACTCCATTGATTTCACTCTCAGGGAGGTATTAATCTGATTGGTCAGATTCCAATAAGTGACAAGTCTTAACAGCATAAATAAGCCCTAATGGACAGACACATCCTTTTTCACTTCATTGCCTCTGTAGCTGGTGAAAGTGTATGTTGCATGATAATAATAAAATTCAAGACTTGAGTGTGGGAGGAGTGGTATATGGGAAACAGACAGAATATTATCATGGCTTCTTTTATCTAAAAATACTTCAATTCAACTCAGTCCTCACAAATGTTCAGGGACAAGAAGTGTTCTCACTGTCCCTTATTAGGACTTTTAAAATGACTCTTCAGAAGTCTGATTCTCCAACCTTCCCTTCTTCTGATCCATCCTGCACTCTGAAGCCATCATGATTTTATGAAATGTGAATCTGATCATATCTCTGCTCTGGGAAAGAGGAAACATGTGGAGAGCTCTGGAACAAGGAGCAGAATGTGATCTTGCTTAGAGAAGTGTGACCCTTGCATGTCTACAAGTCATGGATTACTAGAGAATTCAGATTTTGGTAAAGGGCCATATATACCTCAGTCTCTCCAGGGGAGGCTATCATGGTGAGCAGAAAAATGAAAAGGACCTGGAAAGCAATTTTTAAAAACTAAACGTTTTTGCACAATAGGAAAACTCTTGTAGGATGCCACATTTTCTGAATTTTTTTAGTAAGAGTGCATGGGATCTTCTCCCAAACAGAGAAATCTGAGTCTACTTTTCAAAAGGGTTATGGGGCTGGAGGCCCACAGGCTGGTCTGTTCCCATTTCTGTATGAAGCCCAAAGCACAGCTTGGCTGCCCTATTTCTCCTTCCAGAACTCTGGGCCTGATTAAGAAACAACTCAGATGTACCCAGGTGGGAAGGAGCCTCTGTTCCTTAGCAGTTCAATTGGAAGCAGTCACTGCCAGCTGTCAGGACCGAGGCAGGAGAAGCCAAAGAGGGAAGCTGAGGTCAGGTGTGGGGGAGTGGGGCCAGTGTCAGACTCGGAAGTGTGAAATGAGGCTGAGCAGGGCAGGGAGGATGGAGGGACCTAGAGTCTGAGGCTAGGTCAGCTCTACAGGAGATGACTAATCTAAGCAGTGTGTGAAAATTGGAATTTGGGGTCAGATTCAAGGGCAAACAGAGCTTGTTAGAATGGCAGGGCCAGTTTTCAGGACAGATCCTTGGCCAGCTGGAAAAAAAAAATCATTTCTGGGTATAGAAAACCAGAGAGGCAAGAAGTTTCCACTGCCTCTGATCTTAAAGGCACCATGGGCTTCCCTGGTGGTTCAGATGATAAAGAATCTGCCTGCAATGCAGGAGACCTGGGTTTGACCCCTGGGTTGGAAGGATCCCCTGGCAAAGGGCATGGCAACCCACTCCAGTATTCTTGCCTGGAGAATCTTCATGGACGGAGAGACTGGCGGGCTACAGTCCATGGAGTCACAAAGAGTCGGACACAACTGAGCGACTAAGCATAGCACCCGAAACTAATGTCTATTATAGGCTGAGGTTGGCTTCCCAGATGGCACTAGTGGTAAAGAACAAGCCTGCCAGTGCAGGAGATGTAAGAAATGTAGGTTCAATCCCTGGGTCGGAAAAATCCCCAGGAGAAGGGCATGGAAACCCAATCCAGTATTCTTGCCTGGAGAATTCCTGTGGACAGAAGAGCCTGGTGGTTTATGGCCCATAGGGTCACAAAGAGTTGGACATGACTCTTTCTAAGTTAAGAATAAAAACCATAAAAATGGGCTTATTTTTTAAAAATCAAAAGAAGTGGCCTGCGTGTGTGCTCAGTTGTGTCCAACTCTGCGACCCCATGGACTATAGCCCACCAGCTCCTCTGTCCTTGGGATTCTCCAGGCAAGAATACTGGACTGAGTTGCCATTTCCTCCTCCAGGGGATCTTCCTGACCCAGGGATTGAAGCTGTGTCTTCTGCAAGTCTCCTACACTGCAGGCAGATTCTTCACTACTAATCTAACAGGGAAGCCCCCTTTTAAGTCAAAACAGTGGTCAAAAAGAAGATAAACCATTTGTATAAACCAGGAATGAATGTTTATATTTGGATTTTTTTTTTTTTTCTTTCTGTGATGTGTCTGCCTGGAGGAGAACTTTCATATAGCTCTCCCATTTCATGGCATGTGATTCAACAGGAAAAAGTGGCGGGCAATCTAGCCTCCCACTGAGTGCCCTGACTCATCCTCATGATTTTAATGGCTTTGATTTGCAATGCCCTGTACTTGCCCTTGAACATCAGCAGAAGGGGTGCTCTGATCAGGCAGTGTTTGCAGCCTAACCTTGGAACCATCACATGATCATACAGGAAACCCCATCTCTGATGCTGAGACTGGCAAAGGTACTGGCTAAAGAAACAACTGTCTTCATTGGTGCAAGCGTTTCTCTTCCATGAAATACCCGTTCCTAGCCCTGTGCCATCATCGCCTACTGGGAGCACCAGGAGGGCGAGGCCGGGTACCACTCAACCCTGCTCACCTCCCGGGTCTTCTCACTGGGTCCTCCGATTCTTGCTGAGTGCAGCCTCATTCAGGCCAGCTTCCACCGTCCCTGAGAGTTCCCAGCAGCCCCTCACCAGTGGTTTCTTGCTGGGAGGCAGCTGGTACCCTGGGAAGAGTATTTTTGGGCAAGAGAATCACTCAGAATAGAATCTTACTGCTGATACTTGCTAGATGTGTGGCTTTAGACCCCAGACCTTCATCACTGAACCTCCTTTGTTATAAAGAAACCTGCTTTGTTATAAAGAAGAAATGACATGCAAAAAGAATGCCCCTAAGGTAAAACTGAATTTGAAAACCATGGATGTGCATAACATTAGCTTTGAGGGTAAAAGAACAGGGCCCTGTCCTGCACAGCCTCCTTCTGTTCTCCACCAGCACTTCCCCAGCGTTTCTCTGTGCCAAAAGCTGAGCTAAATACTGAGTGTCTCCATCACCAAGGAAAAAACGTGACCTTTACCCCAGCCCTGTCACCTGGAGGCAAACATCTCACAAATCACTCTGCCCCAGCACACAATAGGCCCTCAGAAATGCCTGGTCTTGTCAGTTTCAGTATTCTATGCCCTTCTAGCTTTGTGTAAGCTCACTGCCCCCACCCAAGCATTTCACCTGCCCTGCTTTTATCTTCTGCAGCCACGAGAGAGCAAGAATCATTGTTCTTTTCTCTGTAATTAGTACAGTGTTCCCAGTAAGAGTTCAATAAAACCTTTGTTATTTAACTAACTAGTAAAACTCAACTTCCAGGCGGTATTTTTCAGAACAGCCTATAGAGGGAAGAGTGGCGTATTGAAAACGACCTCTTACACTTTGAGCTCTGGTTTGAGACTGGAAAGGGAAAATGAAGAAAGGTCTTTGCCTTTCTTTGCCATTCTTCAGTTGGCTGGTGAGTCAGGTGGTCTCAGACTAATCCAAGCAAACACCTGTAAACAGGTCACCACCAGGCTGGAGTGGACAGAGAGGAACACAAATGCATACACATCTTTGTTGGAGCTCACTATCATCTTATGTTTACTTTGCCTGTTTTACTACTTTGAGAAGCAACCAGATGAGGGTGTTTGAGGAAAAAAAAGGAAATGAGCCCACAAAATATATTTGTTACTCAGCATGGCATAATGTAGGTGATTTTAACAGCAGGCAGAAATAAGCTCCTTCAGTAAATTAATTCGAACGTGGTGACAAAGCATCCTGAAGTCAGAGAGGCTGCCCCTGGCAAACCCTTAGTTCCTTGGCAGCAGTGCTGAAACCCAACTTTATGTGATTAAAACAGGGAAGCTCCTTTCCAGGAGAACAAGCTAGGAAAACCAAATAAAGAGCAACTTTTCAAAATGCATATTCTTTTCCTTACTTTTCAAGAAAACACTGATCAAATAAGCAGAAAAAATTAATTGTGTTTCTGAAATAAAAAGGCTGAGGGCTCTGACAGTGGAAGTTATGCCTCAGGCCCTTTTATGTTGAAAGGCAGCTCAGTTCTTCTGTCTCACTTCACAGGCCCCGCAGCCAAGCCCCTCCTTACCATAAAACCCCCTCCTTACCATGCAGGAAAAATCATGCCAGATTCATTATGGCTCTGACTGTCAGAAATGTGATGCTAGGGAAAATCTGGAAAACCAATTAGGGGGAACCTCAGTTTCTAGCTACATTTGCTTTTGTTATTTATAAGTCTCATCCATGTGGACATGCACATTCCACAATTTATTTCAGTTTTGTCGCAAATGTTAGACGAGGATTGGGCAAATTAAAGGTAAATAAGCTATGTGCCTGGCGTACCCATCTGGCCCAGGGCTGAGTGTAGATTCCGGCAGAGCCCTGCTTGCGATCCTCAGTGGTCTCTCCTCAGGAGAAGCAGGTATCTGATATGTGGCCCTTGCCAGCCTCTCCAGCGTCACTGTGCCCGTTTTAAACTGATCTTGTTCAGCTGTTTCTGAGCCGCATGCTTTGTACCAACCCTCATCTCTGCTGCAGGGTCTCTTCCATTCTCCATCTCATGCTCTGTGGTGCAACTGAGAAGTCCCCTCAGACCTGGCTGCAGATTCCTCTTCTAGGAACCCTCCTACGACTGTCCAACCTTCCTGACAGCCAGCCTGGCACAACTGCCTCCTCAGGGTCTTGCCCACACCTGGTGTGGCTCTCTTTACAGGCATGTGTCTTCCTTTCAGATCCCTCCCAGGGACACAGATCCCAGTCTTATCCAGTTACGTGGAGATTTTTCTTGCAGCTTTGGGTGCAGTTGTTATTCCAAATGGAAAGACAGACCCTGAACTGGAGTCAGGAGAACTGGGCTATCACTGATCCAGGTTCCCCATGGCTAGAAAGAAGCATGCCTAAAGTCTCTTATAGCAATAAGGTAATATAACTTTAAGACTAGAGTAATGTAAAACAGCTAGAAATAATAACTGTAGGAAAAAGTTTTTGACATGATTATTCTTATACACAGTCACTGTGTATGTCATCTTGAACAATGGATATGGGAAACATAATTAACATGGTTCTTATTTGATGATTATCATTTAAAAACAAGCACAAAGTGAACTCTATTATTTTTTCTAAGTACTCAGAGACCTATATAGGCCTTTTCCCTAAGTGTGGGTGATAAAGTAGCAGAGGCCCAGGTGTATTAATTTCCCAGGTTCCCTTAGCTAATAGCAAGAACATTCTGTCTAGTACATTTAGTAAACAGTTTGTACTCTGATTTGAATTCTGAAATTTAAAGGTTGTTGAAGGGAGAAAGTACCTTAAAACAGCTTCTCACAATTTATTCAGGTCACCATGATTGAACTTCAGGTTATTGAAAATGGTCATTTCCTTCCCTGTTTTGGAATTATAATTGTCCTTGTGAACGACCATTGTTTGCTTCTGTTGAAGCATTGCTTATTAAGACAGGACAGTCAGCTGGTATGCCTTAGGAAGATTTTCACCCCACAGGTTGAAATTATAAGCCACTATGGCTATAATAGAGTTAACTAGAAAATTCAGTTCAGAAAATTCTATATTCACTGATATTCCTGGTGACTCAACATTTTGTTATATTTTGCATTAAAAAGGAAGATCAATCATGCCCTGTGTGATGAAATGCTGCCTGGCATAATAGTGTGGGCGGAAACAAAGCAATTCAGCTTTGTTTTTGCTGTGCTATGAATTAGTCTCGTGGTTTAGGGAAACTGTGTAACCTCTCTGAGGCTCAGAGTGCCAACCTGGAAAATTAAGGATCAAATTAGAGATAGTCCAAAATCCTGTAGTTCTTGGTGCATACCTTGCACCAAATCACCTATCAGGTATCACAGGTGAAGCCAGGGGCATCAGCCAAGAGTTATCTTCAAGAAGTTCAAGTGTGATCATCTTAATCCACTCCCACAAACTGTCAACCATTTCCCAATTTCTACTGAGCAAAGTTTTGAGAATAACATTGAAATATTTTTATCTCTGAGGATAAAGGAAAGAAAGAAAGGGGGCTGTCTCTGCCCCCTGGATCTGTAGGTGAGAAATAAAGTGACTTTTATCATTGTACTTTCTAATGTAGTAATTTCTGCTGAGCCAGGAGTTACACAGAGTGATGGGAAATTTTAAGTGGATATGAGCTCTCCAGAGTCCGTGTCAGTGAGGATTGAATGGACTTTGGGATCTGGGCCTGGCAGCTGTAGCAGAGACTCAGTCACTGATTCCCAAGTTCATCTCCCTCTCCTGGGCACAGAGCTGGATGAAGTATCCCAGCCTCCCTTGCAGGTAGGTGTGATTTTGCCTCTGAATTCTGTCCTATGGAATATGGAGGGAAGGTACCTTTTCCAGCCTGACCCTTGAAAGTTTCTCTACCTGATCCTCTAATCTCTCTCTTCACCTATCTGTCAGCTGAGTACTCATGTCCAGGGCAACTTTGAAAGAGGTCACGCATCAAAAGATGGAAACCTGTGATCTGGGTTCCTGAATGAATGTCTCTACCATAGACTGGATTTTGAAAGAGTAAGAAATAAACTTCTGCATTCACCTGCAGACAATTTGGAGTTCCTTTGTTACAGCAGCTAGCTGCATATAAAAATGCCTGCCTCCATACAAAAATGTTATTTGCATTATTGATTATTTCATGGTATACAGCCAGTAAAATGGCAGCTTTTAGGGTTTTACCTAATTAAGTCAATAAACCTCCACTCACTGTGTTTCTCAGGTCTTAATGAGTGAATATTGAATAAATCATCAGATAAATAAACAATGGATAATTAAATCATTGGGTAAATAAACAGCTCTTTCAAGAGTGGGTAAGATAGCAAAAACGCCTTCTTCCTCTTGCCCTCCTATCTATGTCTGGGACAGCTTGGAGCCACCACCGATTTACTCCTGGAGAAATAAGACATAAATTGTGATGCAGCCACAGGACTCTCTGAGGCAGCTGACAAAAGACCCAGAAGGAGAGTGACTGACCCACAGCTACTGCCCATCTCCTGGGTAGGGGGGAAAGACATAGATGGAGATTCAGAAGTGCCATTAAACCAGAAGCCAGGGCTAATGTGCCTCCTGGAACTGGGAAGGAAAGAGAGACTGTTTCCCCATTCTCCATACTGCATGGGAAGTTGGGTGTAATTATTATTTTCAAACCATTGAAAGCAATAAGTCTCTTGTAATATGGAATGAATGTGTCAAAGATTCTGAACTAAAGTAATGAGGGAGCTGGTATAATGGTAAAGCTGGTTCAAAGAGCATTTTGAAGAACAAGGGATATATGGTCTACCAGAATAAATTTGATGAGTTAGACACAAAGCTGGAATATCCTACAGTCAGAAAATAACATCTAGGGTAATCTTTCTTATCTAAGAGAAATCTGCATGTTACATTTAACTTTTTGGGGTCTAATACCTTAATGAAAGTGAAAGTGTTAGTCACTCAGTTGTGTCCAACTCTTTGAGACCCCATGGACTGCAGCCTTCCAGGCTCCTCTGTCCATGGAATTCTCCAGGCAAGAATACTGGAGTGAGTAACCATGCGCTTCTCCAGGGCATCTTCCAAACCCAGGGATCAAAACCTGATTTTCCAATTTGCAGGCAGATTCTTTACCATCTGAGCTACCAAGGCAGCCCCAAGAATACTGGAGCCATGTTCAGTTTTTAGTGATTCCATGGACTTCAGCCCACCAAGCTCCTCTGTCCTTCACTATCTCTTGGAGTCTGCTCAGATTCATGTACATTGAATAAGTGATACTATTTAACCATCTCATCTTCTCCACCCCTTCTCCTTTTGCCTTATATCTTTCCCAGCATCAGGGTCTTTTCCAATGAGTCAGCTCTTTGCATCAGATGGCCAAAGTATTGGAGCTTTAGCATCAGTCCTTCCAATGAACATTCAGGGTCAATTTCCTTTAGGATTGACTGGCTTGATCTCCTTGCAGTCCAAGGGACTTTCAAGAGTCTTCTCCAGAGCTGTAATTTGAAATCATCAATTCTTCAATGCTCAGCCTTCTTTATGGTCCACCTCTCACATCTGTGCATGACTACTGGAAAAACCACAGCTTTGACTAAATAGACATTTGTCAGCAAAGTGGTGTCTCTGCTGTCTAGGTTTGTCATAGCTTTTTTCCAAGGAGCAAGTATCTTTTAGTTTCATGGCTGCAGTCACCATCCACAGTGATTTTGGAGCCCAAGAAAAGAAAATCTGTCACTGCTTCTACTTTTTCCCCTTCTATTTGCCATGAAGTGGTGAGACTGGATGCCATGATCTTAGTTTTTTGAATGTTGAGTTTCAAGCCAGCTTTTTCTCTGTTCTCTTTCACCCTCATCAAGAGACTCTTTAGTTCCTCTTCACTTTCTGCCATTAGAATGGTACCATCTGCATATCTGACATTGTATATTTCTCCCAGGATTCTTGATTCCAGCTTAGGATTCATCAGCCTGGTATGTTGCATAATGTACTCTGCATATAAGTTAAATAAGCAAGGTGACAATATACAGCCTTGTCATACTCCTTTCCTAATTTTGAACCAGTCAGTTGTTCCATGCCTGGTTCTAACTGATACTTCTTGACCCGCATACTGGTTTCCCAAGATACAGGTAAGGTGGTCTGGTTCTCCCATCTCTTTAAGAATTTTCCATAGTTTGTGTGATCTGCACAGTCAAAGGCCTTAGTGTAGTCAGTGAAACAGAAGTAGATGTTTTTCTGAAATTCCCTTGCTTTCTCTATGATCCAACAAATGTTGGCAATTTGATCTCTGGTTCCTCTGCCTTTTCTAAACTCAGTTTGTACATCTGGAAGTTCTCAGTTCACATGTTGCTGAAGACTAGCTTGGAGGATTTTGAGCATAATCTGCTTTGTGTTGTTTAGTTGCTAAGTCATGTTTACTCTTTTGCAACCCCAAGAAATATAGCCTGCCAGGTTCCTCTGTCCATGGGATTTCCCAGGTAAGAATACTGGAGTGAGTTGCTATTTCTTTCTTCAGAGGATCTTCCTGACCATGGGATCAAACCCACATCTCCTGCATTGGCAGGCAGATTCATTACCACTGGGCTACCAGAGAAGCCCTCCTTGAGCATATAGTAGTGAGCATATAGCAAATATAAGGCCAGAGAATTAACTTCTCTCTGGTAATTTCATTAAGAAATCTCATTAAGGGTGGGCTATTCAAAAGGCTTAATTATTTGACCTTCTGTTTTGATACTAGAAACGAGGCCCAATAAATCTCACCAGACTTCATATGCCATGTCAATCAATACCAAAGTCTTCTCTCTTCTAGATTCTCCAGATTTTATTAAGGTCACTGGCAGGGCAGAAAGTGCCCTTCCACACCTCCTATGAGTCTGGGGTCTTATAAGTCACAAATATATCTTGGGACAGGTGTCCTGAGAGGGTATTGGAAACATGGGCACTACATGTTAACTATATCTTTTAATTTATTTATTATATATTTTTGGCTGCACTGAGTCTTCATTGCTTTGTGAGGGCTTCCTGTAGTTGCAGCTTGTAGTAGCTACTCTTTGTTGCGATGTGTGGGCTTCTCAACAGAGTGGCTCCTCTTGTTGTGGACAGGCTCTAGGCATGTTGGCTTCAGTAGTTGCAGCATGTAGTCTCAGTATTTGTGGTGCTTGGGCTTAGTTGTTCCATGGCATGGGGCATCTTTCCTAACCAGGGATTTTTTTTTTTTTTTTCCTAACCAGGGATTGAACCCATGTCCCATGCATTGGCAGGTGGATTCCCATCCACTGGGCTACCAGGGAAGTCCAAGTGTACCTTTTTAAATGGAGCTTATCACACTTGTTTAAATGAAATCAATTTTCAACATGGAACTCCAAATATGACCTTGGTTGCAAAGCTGATTTGTCAAAGTATATCTTGGTAAAAAAAATAAAATAAGCAAATAAAAAGGACTTCCCTGGTAGCTCAGCTGGTACAGAACCTGCCTGCAAATGCAGGAAACACAAGAGTCAAGGGCTCGATTCCTGGGTCAGGAAGATCCCTTGGAAGAGGAAATGGCCACCCACTCTAGTATTCTTGCCTGGAGAATTCCATGGACAGAAGAGCCTGGCAGACTACAGTCCATGGGGTGGCAAAAAGTTAGAAGCAACTGAGCGTCTAACACACACACATATCTTGGTTAAAAAAAAAAAAGAGACTAAGTTCTCACTGAGCATATGCAAATGATATTGTTGTGCAAAATGAAGAAACTCAATATTAGTTTTTGAGTTCTGAGGTATCAGTGAGAATCTGATACCATTAAAAATGTCATATTTCAGTTTGCCAAAGCCTAGTCTACCAAATTAGAAATAGATTAAAAAGAAAGAAAAAATATTTCCTCATATACCTATCAAAAACAGAATATTAGAAAAAGATAACAATATTACAAAGTAAATAAGTATAATTATATTTCTCTCATGAGTTGACTCAGTCCTGTGTAACTAAGTTTATTTCACTGGATCTTGATTCAGCAACTGCTTTCCTGAAGTTGTCTGCTTCTGAACAAAAAGAATTCTGGACATTCCGACCAGCCCCCTAATACAGCCTGACAGTTGTCTAAATAATGGCATGTTTGCTTTGTGGAGCTTGTACCGATGAGTCTAGTTCTTGAAACATAAGTAGTTATTGGTAATGTGGTAGAGTCCTTTCCTCAAGATTCTGAGTCTCTTCTTCTTTGTTGAAGATACAGGTTCTAGCCTGTGGCCCTTCAGGAAAAATATCAGAGGAAAGTGGAAGCTACCTATAGACAAGACAATATGTCTGTGGTCTCACCTAATATGAAAATAGAGGAGGATTAAATTCTTTGTCAGAATATAATGTATAACTTTTTCCCAAGAAGTCAGCCAATGTTTCTTCTTTAGCAAATCATGTTATAGACAGTGAGAGCACTGGAAAATCTCTGCTGCTGCTGCTAAGTTGCTTCAGTCGTGTCTGACTCTCTGCAACCCCATAGACAGAAGCCCACCAGGCTCCCCTGTCCCTGGGATTCTCCAGGCAAGAACACTGGAGTGGGTTGTCATTTCCTTCTCCAGTGCATGGAAGTGAAAAGTGAAAGTGAAGTTGCTCAGTCGTGTCTGACTCTTCTCGACCCAGTAGACTGCAGCCTACCAGGCTCCTCCATCCGTGGGATTTTCCAGGCAAGAGTACTGGAGTGGGTTGCCATTGCCTTCTCTAGGAAAATCTCTAGCACCTGCCAATTCTCTCTGTAAAGTATACATTTTCTGGAACCTTATTATTAATAACATTTTACCAATACATACAGAACTATTCTTTGGTTTGACAGATCAGTTTTCATCATTCAGCTCTTAGAATTTTGCTGAATAATCTAAGAAATATGTGAAAAAAAAACCCTAATTATTTGAAGCATTTCTATTCTTATAAGACTAAAAAATAAATCTTTTTGAGTTTCCAGGAGAACTTTGGTACATTGTGACTATTTTTAGATGTAAAAGAAATGCGAATTTTTTTACATTAATAAGTTATAGTTAGATTTGGGGATGGCAAAATCAAGAATCATTAGAGGAAATGTGGGTGCCTGATCAAGAGAGAAATAATAGCTTGGCTACTCATTAATCAGAGTGGCAATATAATGTTTTAAATAAACAAAAAGGAGGATGACACAGATTCATGGAACATGAGTGCCTTGAGAATCATGAGTATAACAAAATTAGCACAAAGTGCAGAAAATTATTCTGATGAGAACTGGAATCCTTGCTATCCAGACAATAATAGAATATAAAGAATAAGCTTTTATTCCCCCTTTAAGGGGGCTTCCCTGATAGCTCAGTTGGTAAAGAATCTGCCTGCAAGGGAGGAGACCCCGGTTCAATTCCTGGGTTGGGAAGATCCACTGGAGAAGAGATAGGCTACCTACTCCAGTATTCTTGGGCTTCCCCTGTGGCTCAGATGGTAAAGAATCTGACTGCAATGCAGGAGACCTGGCTTTGATCCCTGGGTTGGGAAGATCTCCTGGAGACGGGAAAGGCTACACACTCCATTATTCTGGCCTGAGAATTCCATGGGGTCACAAAGAGTCTTTCACTCACTCCCTCACTCCCCCTTTAAGAGCAGATTAAAAGTTCTAAGATTAGATTATACTTTTAACAGTTTACAACTGTATGTTAATATCTGATTTGACAGTAAGAATTCTCTAGTTCCTCCCACCCCATTTATTAAACTTGTGAGTAAGCCCATCAACACTGAACACAGTTTTCCAAAATTTTAGCACTCTTCTTTCATTCTTGCAGCATCATTATTTGCAGGTACTATAAACCAAGGTAAATAAGATTTCATTTCAACAAACCGTCTACAACTTCCAGTATCCAAGTTTTGTCTTTCATTATTCTTTTCCATATTCAAAAATGGCCAGATATTACTGTTGTTATTGTTCAGTCACTAAGTTGTGTCCAACTCTGCAACCCCATGTACTGTAGCATGCCTGGCTGCCTTGTCCCTCAACATCTCCCAGAATTCACCCAAGTTCATGTCCATTGAATCAGTGATGCTATCCCACCTTTTCATCCTCTGCTGCCGTTTATACTCCTTTTGCCTTCAATCCTTCACAGAATCAGAGTCTTTTCCAGTGAGTCAACTATTCACATCAGGTGGCCAAAGTACAGGAGCTTCAGCTTCAGCATCAGTTCTTCCAATGAGTATTCAGAGTTCATTTCCCTTAGGATTGATTGGTTTGATCTCCTTGTGGTCCAAGTGACTCTCAAGAGTCTTCTCCAGCACCACAATTTGAAAGCATCAATTCTTTGGCGCTCAGCCTTCTTTATGGTACAACTGTAACTTCAATTTCTGCTTTATTGACTCTGCCAAAGCCTTTGACTGTGTGGATCACAATAAACTGTGGAAAATTCTGAAAGAGATAGGAATACCAGACCTCCTGACCTGCCTCTTGAGAAACCTGTATGCAGGTCAGGAAGCAACAGTTAGAACTGGACATGGAACAACAGGCTGGTTCCAAATAGGAAAAGGAGTACATCAAGGCTGTATATTGTCACCCTGCTTATTTAACTTCTATGCAGAGTACATCATGAGAAACGCTGGGCTGGAAGAAGCACAAGCTGGAATCAAGATTGCTGGGAGAAATATCAATAACCTCATATATGCAGATGACACCACCCTTATGGCAGAAAGTGAAGAGGAACTCAAAAGCCTTTTGATGAAAGTGAAAGAGGAGAGTGAAAAAGTTGGCTTAAAGCTCAACATTCAGAAAACAAAGATCATGGCATCTGGTCCCATCACTTCATGGGAGATAGATGGGGAAACAGTGGCTGACTTTATTTTTCTGGGCTCCAAAATCACTGCAGATGGTGACTGCAGCCATGAAATTAAAAGATGCTTACTCCTTGGAAGGAAAGTTATGACCAACCTAGACAGCATATTAAAAAGCAGAGACATTACTTTGCCAACAAAGGTCCATCTAGTCAAGGCTATGGTTTTCCCTGTGGTCATGTATGGATGTGAGAGTTGGACTATAAAGAAAGCTGAGCACTGAAGAATTGATGCTTTTGAACTGTGGTGTTGGAAAAGACTCTTGAGAGTTCCTTGGACTGCAAGGAGATCCAACCAGTTCTTTCTAAAGAAGATCAGTCCTGGGTGTTCATTGGAAGGACTGATGTTGAAACTGAAACTCCAATACTTTGGCCACCTGATACAAAGAGCTGCCTCATTTGAAAAGACCCTGATGCTGGGAGGGATTGGGAGCAGGAGGAGATGAGGATGACAGAAGATGAGATGGTTGGATGGCATCACTGAGTCAATGAACATGGGTTTGGGTGGACTCCAGGAGTTGGTGATGGACAGGAAGGCCTGGTGCGCTGCAGTTCATGGGGTCGCAAAGAGTCGGACACGACTGAGACTGAACTGAACTGAACTGTAACTTCAATACATGACTACGGGAAAGACCATAGCTTTGACTATACAGACCTTTGTTGGCAAAGTAATGTCTCTGCTTTTTAATACACTGTCTAGGTTTGTCAAAGCCGTCCTTCCAAGAAGCAAGCGTCTTTTAATTTCATGGCTGCAGTCACCATCCACAGTGATTTTGGAGCCCAAGAGGATAAAATCTGTCACTGCTACCGTTTTTTTCCCTCTGTTTACCATGAAGTGATGGGACCGGATGCCATGATCTTAGCCAGAACTGTACTCTAGGTCAAATCTAACCTTTTTTTTTCCCACTTGAGAGATATATCACCTTATCTTGCAAGGAGTTAAATTTTCTTGTCATTATTGCTACTGTAGTTTTAACCATTCATATTGATTAAAACTTTTAACTAGGGTAACTAAATTCTATTTTTAAAGAGAGAACTGTGAGGTAGGTTGGTAGTTAGCTGAGAATCACCTATCATATATAAGGACTTAAGACACCAAAAATCTCACAGAACAAACATTGTGACCCCCAACAGCTACCCACATGCCTTTATACCCTCTCCAAGTGGCAGAAGGGAGCACATACATTAATATGACCCAAAAATATAGCCACTCTATGACATGAAAATAAGAAGCAAAAGTACATCTATTTATATAACAAGACTATACTCCATAACCAAGTTTTCTGTATTCTCTTTTACTTAGAAATTATCCAAGTATCTAAAAATTATTTACTAATTAACTCAATTTAATACTAGCCTATGATTTTAAAGTTAACAAAGAGTGTTGGGAATTATGTTCACACTGACACACTATGATTGTAATTGCTGTTGATACAAAAGGTTTGTCAGAATGATAATTCAAGTTAGTTGTAGTTTTTACATTTCACAATCCTAAACGTTATGTAGGAGAAAATTTAGCTTTTCTGATCAGTAAATTAGTCTAAAAAGTTTAAGAAGTTCAAATTAGCTAGTCTCTATGAAAAACATGCCAAAACCTTACTTTTGAAAAAATCTTGCATTATACCTCATACTGATAAAACCAGAGAAAACAAAGATAACTGTTGTTAAGCAAAAATTTTAAATCAATCTCATTTTATCAAGTATTCACCTTATTTGATTTTTAATTTTTATTTCATACTGGAGTGTAGTTGATTAACAACGTTGTATTAGCCAAGGGTGGAGATGCCCCAGCCGCTGGTGAAAATACATGAACAGGTCCCACCAACTGTACATTTTGAAAAATAAAAATAAATCAAAAAAATAAAAGCAATGTTGTGTTCGTTTCAGGTATATAGCAAAGTGGTTCAGTTATACATATACGTGTATCTATTGTTTTTCACATTCTTTTCCCATTTAGGTTATTACAGAATATTGAGCAGAGTTCCCTGTGCTGCACAGTAGGTGTTGTTTGTTATCTATTTTAAGTATAGTAGTGTGTACCTTTTAATCCCAAATTCCCAGTATATCCTTCCCCCCTTCATGGACGTGTGTCCCCTTTGTTAAGTTTGTTTTCTGTCAGTAAGTCTGTTTCTGTTTTGTAAATAGCTCATTTGTATAATTTTTAAAAGATTCCTCATATAAACAATATCATATGGTATTTGTCTTTGTGTGACTTACTTCACTTGGTATGATATATTTCATGTCCATCCACATTGCTGAAAATGGTACTATTTCATTCTTTTTAATGGCTGAGTAATATTAATTTGTGAATGTATGTGTGTGTGTGTGTATATATATATATAAACACATTTTTATCCATTCATCTGGTGTTGGACATTTTTTTTGCTTCCATGTCTTGACTATTGTAAACAGCACTTCTATGAACATTGGGGTGCATGTATTCTTTTGAATCATGATTTCCTCTGGATATATGGCCAGAAGTAGAATTGCTGTGTCATATGGTAGCTCCATTTTTAGTTTTTAAAGGAACTTCCATACTGTTCTCCATAGTGGCTGTATCAATTTACATTCCCATCAATAGTGTAACAGGGTTCTTTTTCTCCACATTCTCCCCAACCTTTATTTTTTGTAGGCTTTTTGAAGATGGCTAATCTGACTGCTGTGAAGTGATATCTCATTGCAGTTTTGATTTGCATTTCTCTAATAATTAGTGATGTTGAACATCTTTTCATGTGTCTGTTGACTATCTGTATGTCTTCTTTGGAGAAATATCTACTTAGGTCTTCTGTGCATTATGATTGGGTTTTTATTTTTATTATTGTTGAGCTGTATGAGCTGTTTGTAGATTTTTGAGATTAATCCCTTGTTGATTGCATTGTTTCCAAGTGTTCTCTCCCATCCTGTGCATTGTCTTTTTGTTTTGCATATGGTTTCCTTTGCTGTGCAAAAGCTTTTGAGTTTACCTAGGTTCTACTTGTTTGTTTTTATTTCTATTACTCTAGGAGATAAATTGAAAAAAGATATTGCTGCAATTTATGCCAAAGAGTATCCGGTGTTTTCCTCTAAGAGTTTCATGGTATCTAGTTTTACATTTCTGTCTTTAATCCATTTTATTTTTGTGTTTGGCATTTAAGGATGTTCTCATTTCATTCTTTTGTATGTAGCTATCCAGTTTTGCCAGCACTGTTTATTGAAGACACTGTCTTTTCTCCATTGTATAGTCTTGTCTCCTTTGTTGTAGATTAATTGACCATAGATTGGTGGGTTTGTTTCTGGGCTTTCTATCCTGTTCCTTTGATCTATATGTCTGTTTTTTTTTTTTTTGCCAGTACCATACTGTTTTGATGACTGTAGCTTTGTAGTACAGTCTAAAGCCAGGGAGCCTAATTCCTCCAGCTCTGTTTTTCTTTCTTAAGATTGCTTTGGCTATTCGGGGTCTTTTGTGTCTCCAAAATTTTTTTTTTAATTTGTTCTCATTCTTTGAAAAATGTCATTGTTAATTTGATAAGTATTGCATTGAATCTGTAGATTGCCTTGAGTAATATTGTCATTTTGACAATATTTATTCTTCAATTCCAAAGACATGGTATATATTTCCATCTGTCTGTATCATCTTTAATTTCTTGCATCAATGTCTTATAATTTTCAGATTTTTCCTCCTTAGGTTATTTTATTCCTATACATTTTATTCTTTTTTTATAAGGTAGTAAATTGGATTGTTCCTTTAATTTTTCTTTTTGATCTTTTATTGTTAATGTATCAAAATGCATGAGATTTCTATGTATTAATTTTGTATCTTGCAACATTACCAAATTCAGTGATGAGCTCTAGCAGTTTTCTAATAACATCTTTAGGATTTTCTGCATATAGTATGTCATCTGCAAACAGTGACAATTTTACTTCTTTTCAATTTGGATTCCTTTTATTTCTTTTTCTTCCCTGATTGCCATAGCTAGGACTTCCAAAACTATGTCAAATAAAAATAGCAAGAGTGGACATCCTTATCTTGTTCCTGATCTTAGAGGAAATGCTTTTAGCTTTTCTCTGGTGAGTGCAATGTTAGATGTGGGTTTGTCATATATGGCCTTTATTATGTTGAGGTTTGTTTCCTCTATGCCCACTGTCTGGAGAGTTTTCATCATAAATGGGTATTGTATTTTTGCCAAAAGTTTTTTTCTAGGTCTACTGAAATAATTATATGGTTCTTATTCTTCAATTTATTCGTGTGATATGTCGCACTGATTGATTTGTGGATATTGAAGAATTTTTGCATCCTTGGGATAAATTTCATTTGGTCATAGTGTATGAACCTTTTAATGTATTGTTGGATTCATTTTGCTAGTATTTTGTTGAGGATTTTTACATGTATGTTTAGTGAAATTGGTCTGAAATTTTCTCCTTTTTTATGGTATTTTTGTCTGGTTTTGGTATCAAGGTGAAGTGGCCTCTTAGAATGAGTTTGAAGTGTTCCTTTCTCTGTAATTTTTTGTAAGTAGATGCAGAAGGATTGATGTTATCTCTTATCTCTAAATGTTTGGTAGAATTTGTCTGTGAAGCCATCTGGTCCTGGACTTTTGTTTTGGGGAGGTTTTTTGTTTTTTTACACTTTCAGTTTCAGTACTTGTGATTGGTCTGTTCATATTTTCTGTCTCTTCCTAGTTCATTTTTGGGAGATTGTACCTTTTTAAGAATTTGTGTGTTTCTTCTGGGTTGTCTATTTTACTGGCATATAATTTCTAGTAATCTCATATGAGCCTTTATATTTCGGTGGTGTCTGTTGTAACTTCTCCTTTTGCATTTCTAAGTTTACTGATTTGAGCACTCACTTTTTTTTCTGATGAGTGTGGCTAACGGTTTATTAATTTTATTTATCTTTTCAAAGAACCAGCTTTTAGTTTCATTGATCTTTTCTATTGTTTTTTAATCTCTATTTCATTTATTTCTTCTCTAATCTTTACAACTGCTTTCCTTCTACTAGCTTTGGGTTTTGTTTGTTCTTCTTTCTCTAATTTCTTTAGGTATATGGTTAGGTTGTTTATTTGAGATTTTTCTCATTTCTTGAGGTAAGATTATATTGCAATAAAATTTCCTCTTAGAACTGCTTTTGCTGCATCCCATAGGTATTGGCTCATCATGCTTACCGTTTCATTTTTATGTATTTTTTATTTCCTTTTTGATCCCTTAAGTGATCCATTGATTATTTCATAGCATACTGTTTAGCCTCTATGTCTTTGTGTTTTTCATAGTGCTTTTCATATAGTTGATTTCTATTCTCATAATGTTGTGGCTGGAAAAGATGTTTGATATGGTTTCAATTTTCTTAAATTTACTGAAGCTCTCTTCATGGCCCAGCTTTATGATCAATTCTGGAGATTGATTTTATTGTGATTGCATCCCTCCTATGGTCTCACTGTGGCTTCTTTGTCTTTGGATGTAGGATATGATTTTTTGGTAGATTTCCAATATATATCTATATATTAGAAATTGGTTATATATTGGAAATATGGTTATTCAGCAGTTAGTTGTGATTTTGGTGTCTTTGTAAGAAGAGGTTTGGTCACATCCTTCTATTCTGCTATCTTCAGATTTTTTATTCTTTATGAAAATGCCTTTTCTGTTACGAAAATGACAGAATAATCTCTGTTCATTTCTAAGACAAACCATTCAATATCACGGTAATCCAAATCTATGCCCCGACCAGCAAAGCTGAAGAAGCTGAAGCTGAACAGTTCTATGAAGACCTACAAGACTTTCTAGAACTAACACCCCAAAAGATGTTCCTTTCATTATAGGGGACTGGAATTCAAGAATAGGAAGTCAAGAAATACCTGGAGTAACAGGCAAATTTGGCCTTGAAGTACAAAATGAAGCAGAGCAAAGGCTAATAGAGTTTTGGCAAGAGAACGCACTGGTCATAGCAAATACCCTCTTCTAATGACACAAGCAAAGACTATACATATGGACATCACCAGATGGTCAACACTGAAATCAGATTGATTATATTCTTTGCAGCCAAAGATGGAGAAGCTCTATACAGTCAGCAAAAACAAGACCAGGAGCTGACTGTGGCTCAGATAATGAACTCCTTATTGGCAAATTCAGAACTCCAATTAGCAAATTGAAGAAAATAGGGAAAACCACTAGGTACAACCTAAATCAAATCCCCTACGATTATACAGTGGAAGTGACAAATAGATTCAAGAGATTAGATCTGAAAGAGAGAGTGCCTGATGAACTATGGATGGACGTTCATGACACTGTACAGGAGGCAGGGATCAAGACCATCCCCAAGAAAAAGAAATGCAAAAAAAGTAAAATGGCTGTTTGAGGAGGCCTTACAAATAGCTGAGAAAAGAAGAGAAGCTAAAGGCAAAGGAGAAAAGGAAAGATATACCCATTTGAATGCAGAGTGCCAAAGAATATCAAGGAGAGATAAGAAAGCCTTCTTCAGTTTTAAGTGCAAAGAAATAGAGGGAAACAATACAATGCGAAAGAGTAGAGATCTCTTCAAGAAAATTAGAGATACTAAAGGAACATTTCATGCAAAGATGGGCTGAATAAAGGACAGAAATTGTATGGACCTAGCAGAAGCAGCAGATATTAAGAAGAGGTGGCGAGAATACACAAAAGAACTGTACAAAAAGATCTTCACAACCCAGATAATTATGATGGTATGATCACTTACCTAGAGCCAGACACCCTAGAATGCGAAGTCAAGTGGGCCTTAGGAAGCATCCCTATGAACAAACCTAGTGAAGGTGATGGAATTCCAGTTAAGCTATTTCAAATCATAAAGGATGATGCTGTGAAAGTGCTGTACTCAATATGCCAGCAAATTTGGAAAACTCAGCAGTGGCCACAGGACTGGAAAAGGTCAATTTTCATTCCAATCCCAAAGAAAGGCAATGCCAAAGAATGCTCAAACTACTGCACAATTGCACTCATCTCAGACGCTAGTAAAGTAATGCTCAAAATTCTCCAAGCCAGGCTTCAGCAATATGTGAACCATGAACTTCCAGATGTTCAAGCTGGTTTTAGAAAAGGCAGAGGAACCAGAGATCAAATTGCCAACATCTGATGGATTACCGAAAAAGCATGAGAGTTCCAGAAAAACATCTATTTCTGCTTTATTGAGTATGCCAAAGCCTTTGACTGTGTGGACCACCACAAACTATGGAAAATTCTGAAAGAGATGGGAATACCAGACCACCTGACCTGCCTCTTGAGAAATCTGTGTGCAGGTCAGGAAGCAACAGTTAGAACTGGACATGGAACAACAGACTGCTTTCAAATAGATAAAGGAGTACATCAAGGCTGTTTATTGCCATCCTGCTTATTTAACTTATATACAGTGCAATTGTGCAGTAGTTTGAGCATTCTTTGGCATTGCCTTTCTTATATATAAGTTATATACATCATGCGAAATGCTGGGCTGAATGAAACACAAGCTGAAATCAAGATTGCTGGGAGAAATATCACTAACCTCAGATATGCAGATGACACCACCCTTATGACAGAAAACAAAGAATAGCTAATGAGCCTCTTGATGAAAGTGAAAGAGGAGAATGAAAAAGTTGGCTTAAAACTCAACATTCAGAAAACTAAGATCATGACATCTGGTCCCATCACTTCATGGCAAATAGATGGGGAAACAATGGAAACAGTGACAGACTATTTTGGGGGGCTGAAAAATCACTGCAGGTGGTGACTGCAGCCATGAAATTAAAAGACGCTTGCTCCTTGGCAGGAAAGTTATGACCAACCTAGATAGCATATTAAAAATCAGAGACATTACTTTGCTGACAAAGGTTCATCTAGTTAAGGCTAGTTAAGGTTTTTCCAGTAGTCATGTATGGAATTGAGAATTGCAGTATAAAGAAAGCTGAGCACTGAAGAATTGATGCTTTTGAACTGTAGTGTTGGAGAAGACTATCCTGAATATTCACTGGAGAAGACTGATGCTGAAGCAGAAACTCCAATACTTTGGCCACCTGATGCAAAGAACTGACTCATTGGAAAAGACCCTGATGCTGTAAAAAATTTAAAGTGGGAGGAGAAGGAGATGACAGAGGATGAGATGGTTGGAGGGCATCACAGACTCAATGGGCATGCGTTTGAGTAAACTCCAGGAGTTGGTGATGGACAGGGAGGCCTGGCATGCTGCAGTCCATGGGGTCATAAAGAGTCAGACACGTGAGCGACTGAACTGAACTGAACTGAATAATGCCTTTTAGCTAGCATTTTCTATAAGAAAGGATTTTTGCAAGCCAACTCATTTAAAATACTAAAACTTCAGATTTTTTATTTTGTGGGAACTCTGGCAATATTATTTATATAAGTGTTTAAAATTTCTATGATCCAAGTAATTCATTTAATTAAACTAGACATTGTATTCTAGTTAATGCCCTTTGGGAGAAGGAGAACATTTCATTCATAAAAAAGTAAAGGCTTTGCTTAATTTCAGACACACAAACCTACAGTGAACATGCAGCTTCAGTTCTACAAACTCAGTCACAGATCAAGAAAACACATAGAAATACTGAAATTCATTGGTCCAGACATCAAAGGGCTATTCCTGGAAGCACATTTTTTTTTTCAGTTGTTTTGAATTCATAATTAGCCAAACAGACAAACAGAAAAGACTACAAAGCTGCATTGTCTATTTCTCACTCTACAGAGAATAGATCCCATCATCCCAGTAGCAATAATCAGACCATAAAACAGGAGTCTCAATCACTGGAGTCACCAATGTTAAATATGAATGGGTGATGCATAAATCAGAATGAGGACTAAAGATGGTCAAAGACCAGAAATAAAAACAGTTAGGTTAAAGAGAGAGAGAGTGTGTCAGAGAAGATGAAGTTTTATTACTCTTTGAGATCCATCCCAGTAGCCAAAATAGCATGCAAGGCTGAACACCCAATGAGGTGGACTTGCTATACCACAGTTAAATTGCCCAGTTGGCAATTTCACTGAAGTCTCCCAAATTGATGATTATAATTTTTACAAATTTCAAAAAGTGAAAAACCTGTAACTATAGAAGGAACATGTGTCAAAGATTTACTGTCTCATCAGTAAGAGAAGCAGTAAGATAGTAAAGCTAGTTAAAGTTGCATTTTGAGGAACAGAAGTTATATAATTTATCCCCAAAACATTCTTAAATGATGGTGGTTCTTACAATGTGGTAAGCTGGAAAATGATTCCTCAGAGATGTAAACTCTCTAATCCCCTGAATCTGTGAATCAGATCAGATCAGTTGCTCAGTCATGTCTAACTCTTTGCGACCCCATGAATCGCAGCATGCCAGGCCTCCCTGTCCATCACCAACTCCCGGAGTTCACTCAGACTCACGTCCATCGAGTTGGTGATGCCATCCAGCCATCTCATCCTCTGTCGTCCCCTTCTCCTCTTGCCCCCAATCCCTCCCAGCATCAGAGTCTTTTCCAATGAGTCAACTCTTTGCATGAGGTGGCCAAAGTACTGGAGTTTCAGCTTCAGCATCATTCCTTCCAAAGCACAGTCCAACTCTCACATCCATACATGACCACAGGAAAAACCATAGCCTTGACTAGACGGACCTTTGTTGGCAAAGTAATGTCTCTGCTTTTGAATATGCTATCTAGGTTGGTCATAACTTTCCTTCCAAGGAGTAAGCGTCTTCTAATTTCATGGCTGCAGTCACCATCTGCAGTGATTTTGGAGCCCAGAAAAATAAAGTCTGACACTGTTTCCACTGTTTCCCCATCTATTTCCCATGAAGTGATGGGACCGGATGCCATGATCTTTGTTTTCTGAATGTTGAGCTTTAAGCCAACTTTTTCACTCTCCACTTTCACTTTCATCAAGAGGCTTTTGAGTTCCTCTTCACTTTCTGCCATAAGGGTGGTGTCATCTGCATATCTGAGGTTATTGATATTTCTCCCGGCAATCTTGATTCCAGCTTGTGTTTCTTCCAGACCAGCATTTCTCATGGTGTACTCTGCATAGAAGTTAAATAAACAGGGTGACAATATACAGCCTTGATGTACTCCTTTTCCTATTTGGAACCAGTCTGTTGTTCCATGTCCAGTTCTAACTGTTGCTTCCTGACCTGCATACAAATTTCTCAAGAGGCAGATCAGTTGGTCTGGTATTCCCATCTCTTTCAGAATTTTCCACAGTTTATTGTGATTCATACAGTCAAAGGCTTTGGCATAGTCAATAAAGCAGAAATAGATGTTTTTCTGGAACTCTCTTGCTTTTTCCATGATCCAGCGGATGTTGGCAATTTGATCTCTGGTTCCTCCGCCTTTTCTAAAACCAGCTTGCACATCAGGAAGTTCACGGTTCATGTATTACTGAAGCCTGGCTTGGAGAATTTTGAGTATTACTTTACTAGCGTGTGAGATGAGTGCAATTGTGTAAAAGCACAGGCGGCTGCGACCTGCGCGCTAAAGCGCAGGCGAGAGGAGCCATCCCACGTCCGAGGTCAGGGGCAGAAGCCGGGAGAACCCCATGCCTGAAGGGTTGCGGCCAAGAGGAGTTACCCCACGTCCTAGGTCAGGGGCGGTGGCCGAGAGTATCAGACTGCAATGGCGCAGGAACTGCCGAGAGGAGCTACCCCATGTCCGAAGTCGGGAGGGAGGCCAAGAGGAGATACCCAGTGCCTGAGGTCAGGGGCGGCGACGAGAAGAGTTACCCCGGGTCCAAGGTCAGGGGCGGCGGCCGGGAGGAGATACCCCATGCCCCTAAGCCCGAGGCCAGGGGCGGCGGCCGGGAGGAGCAACCCCACGCCCGAGGCCAGGATGGGTGGCAGGGAGGACCAACCCCACGTCCAAGGAGCCGTGGCTGCACAGGCGCAGGAGGGGCTAGAGGAGCTATCACACGTTGAAGATCAGAAAGGGCAGCGGTGAGGAGATAACCCTTGTTCAAGGTAAGGAGCAATGGCTGCACTTTGCTGGAGCAGCCGTGAAGAGATACCCCACGCCCAAGGTAAGAGAAACCCAAGTAAGACGGTAGGTGTTGCAAGAGGGCATCAGAGGGCAAACACACTGACACCACACTCACAGAAAACTAGTCAATCTAATCACACTAGGACCACAGCCTTGTTTAACTCAATGAAACTAAGCCATGACTGTGGGGCAACCCAAGATGGGCGGGTCATGGTGGAGAGATCTGACAGAATGTGGTCCACTGGAGATGGGAATGGCAAACCACTTCAGTATTCTTGCCTTGAGAACCCCATGAACAGTATGAAAAGGCAAAATGATAGGATACTGAAAGAGAAACTCCCCAGGTCAGTAGGTGCCTAATATGCTACTGGAGATCAGTGGAGAAATAACTCCAGAAAGAATGAAGGGATGGAGCCAAAGCAAAAAGAATACCCAGCTGTGGATGTGACTGGTGATAGAAGCATGGTCGGATGCTGTAAAGAGCAATATTGCATAGGAACCTGGAATGTCAGGTCCATGAATCAAGGCAAATTGGAAGTGGTCAAACAAGAGATGGCAAGAGTGAATGTCGACATTCTAGGAATCAGCGAACTGAAATGGACTGGAATGGGTGAATTTAACTCAGATGACCATTACATCTACTACTGCGGGCAGGAATCCCTCAGAAGAAATGGAGTAGCCATCATGGTCAACAAAAGAGTCTGAAATGCAGTACTTGGATGCAATCTCAAAAACGACAGAATGATCTCTGTTCGTTTCCAAGGCAAACCATTCAATATCACAGTAATCCAAGTCTATATCCCAACCAGTAACGCTGAAGAAGCTGAAGTTGAATGGTTCTATGAAGACCTATAAGACCTTTTAAAACTAATACCCAAAAAAGATGTCCTTTTCATTATGGGGGACTGGAATGCAAAAGTAGGAAGTCAAGAAACACCTGGGGTAACAGGCAAATTTGGCCTTGAAATACGGAATGAAGCAGGGCAAAGACTAATAGAGTTTTGCCAAGAAAATGCACTAGTCATAACAAACACCCTCTTCCAACAACACAAGAGAATCTGTGAATATGTTACCTTAATGGCAAAAAGGATTTTGAAGTTGCTATTTAGGTTAAGGATCTTGAGATGAGGAGATCATCCTGTATTATCTGAATGGGCTCAGTTTAATCATGAGCGAGTGAAGTCGCTCAGTCGTGTCCCACTCTTTGCGACGCTATGGACTGTAGCCCACCAGGCTCCTCCCGCATGGGATTCTCCAAGCAAGAGTACTGGAGTGGGCTGCCATTTCCTTCTCCAGGGATCTTCCCGACTCAGGGATCAAACCCGGGTCTCCTGCATTCCAGGCAGATGCTTTAACCTCTGAGCCACCAGGGAAGCCCAGTTTAATCATATGAGTCTTTAAAAGTGGAAGAGGAAAGCAGAGGGTGAGTCAAGATGATGCTATGTGAGATGGATCTGCTGCCAGTGGCTTTGAAGGTGGAGGAAGGGGGCCATGAGCCAAAAATCATGGCAGCCTCTACACATGGGGCATGGCCCTCAACTTCCATCTGGCAAAAACACAGGGACCTCTGTCCTACACCTGAGAGCGACTGAGTTCTTCCAACAACTGGAATGAGCAGGAAAAGCATTCTCCTCCAGAGCCTCCAGGAAGGAACACAATCTGCCCACCACTTGATTTAGTCATGCGAGACCTGTGCTGAACTCCTGACCTCCAAATGTGTAAAATAATGTTTGTGTTGTCTTAAGCCACTAAATCTGTAATAATTTGCTATGGCAACAGTATAAAACTAACACAGTAAGAGAGAGATAAAATTTGTTAATATCCTATAGACCAATGAAACAATAACCTTTGAGGTTGTCTTTCTACCAGATAGATACCTATATAGCACATTTAACTTTGTAAGAGTCTGAATTCATAACCATAAATACCAGTAAACAGCCAAGTCAGACATAGGTACATTGCTCTAGATAATTAAATCATCTTTGAGTAAATATGTTAAACAATACCCCAATCAACATTGAAAGAAACTGCCACTGATCTTTTTGCTATATTTCCAAGTTTAATTAATTTTTCCTTAATGGGTAAGACAGGAAATATAATTTCATTTTGCTGACAATAAGTTCCTTGAGGGCATCACCTTATTTATATCAATTAATGTTGTCTTATCTCCATACTTGACACATAGCAGCTACTAGATAAATGCTTGTCGAATGGAGTAAAAAAAAAAAAAAAAAAACCCTGCAACCTCATCTCTAAATATTTCATCCTATGAAATCTATGATTCAGCCACACCGAATTCTTTCATTTCTTTAATATAAACAAGGCATGTTCTGTCTCAACTTGAGACTTGCGTTTGCTTTTCCTTCTGTCTGGAACCCACATCCCCATTCAGCTTGGCTATTGAGAAATCATACATTAGGTCTCAAATATAACCTCCTCTCAGAAGTAGTGTCTACTCACCTCATCTTCTCACATGTGATTCTCTGCTCTTATAGCTTCTGAATTTAATGCCATAGAACTTAATATATTATATTCACCTTATGCAGACCCCCAATGATGGTCTAATGCTGGAAATTGTGATAATTTAAGCATCAACTCTAGAGTCAGACTGCCTGGATTCAAATCCTGGGTCTCCAGCTAACTAGCTCTGTTATTTTAGGTAAGTTAACTGATCTTTTTGTGATTCAGTGTTCTCATCTTTAAAATGGGGATAATAATAATATATCCATTACATACAGCTATGATAAGAATTAAAAGTTAAGGGCTTAGGAAAGAGGTTGGTATATGGCTATCACGTGGGAAGCTATTATTGTTTCATAGGTTCCTTGAAATCAGAACCACCATCTTGTTCACCACTGTCCTCAGTTTCTGTTGCAGAATGCTTGACATTGAGTCAGTGCTTAGTATACTTTGTTGACCTGAGTAGAACTGTGACCCATTGAGAACCTTTTTTTTTTTTTCAGAGCAAAGCTGGAGATAAAAGAACAACATCTTGGTAGTGAGATAAGCTATCCAGAGAGACTTAACACTAAAGCCAAGAGAGACCTTCTCTCTGAAATGTCCGGAAGTGAAGTACTGGCCCTGGTACACTCTGAAGGAGGCTGTTGACTTGAGCCCTCTGAGACAGAAGCCTCCTTATATCACAGGCACAGTTAGCCTGGTCCCCAAAGGATCATGGGATCTCAGTAATGGCAGACCCTTCCATCCCCACCTCCCAAACACACACACACATACACACGTACACAATACACACACACATATATTTGATCTTATGGTATGATCATTTTCTCCATCCCATCCTCTCTCTTCCTGGGTAAGGAAATTCTTCAGCAGCCTTGAGAATTTTTCCACTGAACCCAGGGATCAGCCTTTGAGTTTCCTAACAAGGTGAATCTCCAAGCTTTTGCTCTAGTCCAGGGTATCCCCTGGAGGAATATAAAAGATCATGCTCTGGCTGAGAGAATGTGATACCCCTCTTTTCTTTGTTTGTTATTGGTGTTGCTAGCTGAGCCATCACACTCTTTTTGATGTACAAACTGAGAACTGTCCTCCTTTAGCCCTTCTTCCCAGTGGGATCTAGAAGCACCAGCCCAGCCAGGAACAGCACAGAGACTCCCATGCAGTCTATAGCCTGCAATGACTTAATCAAACTCACACTCCTGCAGGCATTGGCGTTCAGCCCCCACGGAGTGAAAAGAGAACATAAATTATGGGAAAGGCACAGTCACTTTGCAGAAATTACCATGAGCCAGGGTGGAATTTGTACATGGACAGAAACTATGAAATTTAGTATGAATTTTTAAAGGCTTGGTCTTATTACATGCTGAAATGGCTATGTGGGCTGCATCCAAATGAGCTATGAAGAGGCTCACCAATGATTGTCTTCATCTGCCTTGTTTCCATCTGTTATTGAATAAGGTTTTATAATCATTACCTTTGCAATTCTCATTTTAATGCTTTTATTTCCCCTAACACTAAGGAGCTTGAACACACTACACAAATATAAGCATTATAACAATGATATAAAACTAAATGTCATCCCCCTGAATAATAATAATAATTATTTTGCATTTGAGAAAAGTGAGTCAGAAGAAGGCTACACAAAATTTGAAAGGTGATATCACATGGTAACTACAGAGACCAGACTCCTGGGTTCCAGATTTCTAGAAACATTACTCCACCTATTTCTCATTCTATGAGTGGGGTGCTATTATTCCACCATTTGCAGCGAAGGAAGCAGTCTCTTGAATGAGATGAGGCTGGATTCAGAGAGTAGATATTTAATGAAAAGACATAGTTAGAATTTTGCTTACTTGGGTGACAGGAAATTTAAACAGTAAATAAAGGCATTCAGAAAGCTTAGAAGTATTGGCAAGGGGAATTCCAAATGTCGTGCCCAGGATGACTTTCTTCCTTTCATCTCTGCAATATGGTTTGTTGACATTTGAAGGTTTATTTTCCCAGAAGGCAGCTTGCTTGGACCCATGGCACTGCCAGAAATCATAAGACCACACTGAAAAGACACAAAGAAGTTCCCCCTTCGGCTCTAAGCACCTCCTGGTTTGAGTAAATATTAGCGTTTCAGCAACACTAGACTACAATTTCTGAGACTAGCTTGGCATCAACCCATTAAAAATACCATCTTGGGTCCATCTTAGGGGAGAATGGGAAACAGAGTTTTTTCAAACCTAATCCCCTTCTAGCACTTCCATCCTCTGCAGCTGTCTCAGGTATGTGGCTTGAAGGGGAGACTGTGATGCTGGAAAAGGGTCAAGGCCATCCCTTGGTAAGCCAGGAGAAGAATTTGATTTTCCAGAAGGCTCCTTTCCTAAGCTCTAACCTGTAGCTGCACATTGTTCCTCTTTGCCCTCAGGGATGCCTTGCTGGGCACAGCCCTGTCTGCTCCTCCTTTGCACCTTTGCTGCCTCCCTCCCAGCCTTCCCCACTTGGCACCAGTGGTAAAGAATCCACCTGCCAATGCAGGAGATGCAAGAGATGCAGGTTTGATCTCTGTGTGGGGAAGATCCCCTGGAGGAAGGCATGGCTACCCACCCCAGTATTCTTGCCTGGAGAATTCCAAGGACAGAGGAACCTGGAAGGCTACAGTCCAGGGGGTCGCAAAAGAATTGGACGTGACTGAGCATGCATGCACTGATTGTCTATGCAGGATCTCTCATCTCACCTCTCCTCCCAGCCTTCACTCCTGGAAAAGACCCACCCCAGCTTCTGTCTCCAGAGACTCTTGGAGCAGCTTCCTGGTGTTTGAGTTACTTTCCCCCTGGCTAGTATTGGTTAATGTGTCCTATAATGTGATATAGTCCTGTTTTAACAAGGGCTCCTTGAGACAGCTGAGACATGTTTTTTTTAAAAAAAATTATTTGCCTTTTAAAACTAAGTACATGTCTTACTTTGATTAATAGTGAAGTTATGTAAAAGAAGAAAATCATTGCAGTTTCATACATTAGTTTTCCCCTCTGTAAATCAAGTAATTACAGTTCTAACCCAATTCCTTTTGAATAAATCATTTTCCAATTTTTATTCCTTGATGTGATTGATTCTTCTCTGTGTATTCCTCAAAAAGTCTCAATCTAACCAAAACACTTCCTGAAGGACCCCAAATGCATGTCATCTGATATATACTTTTCTTAATATTTATCTTTGTCACTATTTCTTGGCATTTATCACTGGTCTCATTTATTTATTTTTAATAATTATAAAATTGCTACTAATCAATTTTTATTTTTTAAAATTATATAATTGCTACTGTTTTTAATTTTTTATTCATTTTTATTGAGATGTAATTAACACACAACATTAGTTTCAGTTGTACAGCATTCAATACTTGTATATATTGTGAAATGGTCACCATAATATATCTAACATCCATCACTATATATACAGAGTTTTTCTTGTGATGAGAACTTTAAGATTTATTCTCCTAGCAACTTTCAAATATGCACTATAGTATTAGTAACTGTACTTGCCATGATATACCTTACATCCCGATAACTTGTTTGTTTTATAACTGTATATCTGTCCTTCACCCATTTGAGCCACCTCCAGCCCCTACTTCTGACAGCCTCCAGTCTGTTATCTATATCTATGAAGGTGTTTTTTTTTCCTTTTTTAAATTCTGAGATTCTGTGTATAAGTGAGATCATACAGTATTTGTCTTTTTCTCTGACTTATTTCACCTGGCATAATGCCTTTAAGGTCCATTCTTTCTAAATTCCATATATATGTGTTAGTATACTGTATTGGTGTTTTTCTTTCTGGCTTACTTCACTCTGTATAATAGGCTCTGGTTTCATCCACCTCATTAGAACTGATTCAAATGTATTCTTTTTAATGGCTGAGTAATACTCCATTGTGTATATGTACCACTGCTTTCTTATCCATTCATCTGCTGATGGACATCTAGGTTGCTTCCATGTCCTGGCTATTATAAACAGTGCTGTGATGAACATTGGGGCACACGTGTCTCTTTCAATTCTGGTTTCCTCGGTGTGTATGCCCAGCAGTGGGATTGCTGGGTCGTATGGCAGTTCTATTTCCAGTTTTTTAAGGAATCTCCACACTGTTCTCCATAGTGGCTGTACTAGTTTGCATTCCCACCAACAGTGTAAGAGGGTTCCCTTTTCTCCACACCCTCTCCAGCATTTATTGCTTGTAGACTTTTGGATCGCAGCCATTTGGGAAAATGGCATTAAAACATGTATAATATCATATAAGAAATGAATCGCCAGTCCAGGTTCGATGCAGGATACAGGAAGCTTGGGGATGGTGCACTGGGATGACCCAGAGGGATGGTACGGGGAGGGAGGTGGGAGGGGGGTTCAGAATGGGGAACACATGTACACCCGTGGCGGATGCATGTTGATGTATGGCAAAACCAATACAATATTGTAAAGTAAAAATAAAAAAAAAAAAATAAAGCTATGATTATAATAGGAAAAAAAAAAAAAGAAACATCAGGGCCTATTGGCCTAATACCATCCATCAGACGTGGGGATGAGGTGAACCATCCAGTCTGGGTGACTCCACGGCTGCATGTAGCCCTGGAACCACCCAGGAGAAAAAAAAAAAAAAGGTCCATTCTTGTTGTCACAAATGACAAATTTTCGTTGTTATGATGGCTAAGTAATTTTCCACTGAATGTAAATACAGTCAACCCTCTGTTTCTGCAGGCTTTTCATCCTTGGATTGAGTAAAACGCAGATTGACAATATTTGGCAAAAAAATTCCAGAGAGTTCCTAAAAGCAAAACTCGAGTTTTCTGCATGCTAGTAAATATTTACATAGCATTTACATTGTGTTATGTATTATAAATAATCTAGAGTTTATTTAAAGTATAAGGAAGATGTGCATAGGTTATATGCAAATACTATTCCATTTATGTAAGGAACTTGAACATCTAAGATTTTGGTATTGGGCAGGTGGTCCTAGAGGAGAAGGCAATGGCACCCCACTCCAGTACTCTTGCCTGGCAAATCCCATGGACGGAGGAGCCTGGTAGGCTGCAGTTCATGGGGTCGCTAAGAGTCAGACATGACTGAGCGACTTCACTTTCACTTTTCACTTTCATGCATTGGAGAAGGAAATGGCAACCCACTCCAGTGTTCTTGCCTGGAGAATCCCAGGGACAGGGGAGCCTGGTGGGCTGCCATCTATGGGGTCGCACAGAGTCGGACACGACTGAAGTGACTTAGCAGCAGCAGCAGCAGCAGGTGGTCCTGGAAACAAACCCTCATGGATACTGAGGGCTGACTGTTGAGCATTTTCTGTATCCATTCTCCTCTCCACAGACACGTAGGCTGTTTCCTTATCTTGGCTATTGTAGATAATGCTTCAGTGAACATGGGTGTGCATGCATGTTTTTGAATTAGTGTTTTCATTTTCATCAATGAGTACCAAGAAGTGGAATTACTGGATCATATGGTAATTCTATTTTTTAATTTTTTGAGGAATCTCTATATTGTTTTCCATAATGGTTGCACCAATTTACATGCTCCCCAGCAGAGCACAAGGGTTCTTTTTACTCCACATCCTCATGTTGCCTTTTGATTACAGCTGTCTTTACAGATGTGAGGATGTGAAGTGATATCTCACTGTCAATTAGATATGCATTTTCCTGATAATTAGTGATATTGAGCATCTTTTCCTGTACCTGTTGGCCATCTGTATGTCTTCTTTGGAAAAAAGTCTATACAGTTCCTCTGCTCATTTCATAATTGGATTGTTTGGGTTTTTTTTTTTTTTTTTTTGATGCTCAGTTGTATGAGTTCCTTATATATTTTTGATATTAACATATTATTGGTGGGAGACATATTATGGCTGTGGGCATTCATTTCTGCAAAAATCCGCCAGGCAATAGTGTGTTAACACCATCAAATATATGATCTGCAAATATATTTTCACATTTGGTGGGTTGCCATATCATTTTATGGATGGTTTCCTTTTTCTTACTGGAAGTTTTCTAGTTTGATGTAGTCTCACTTGGCTATTTTTGCTTTTGTTGCCTTTGCTTTTGGTGTCCAATTTTACAAAATCATCACCAAACCCAATATCAAGGAATTTACTGATTGTATTTTCTTCTAAGAATTTTATGGTTTCAGGTTTTTCATTCAACTTTTTTATTCATTTTGAGTTAATTTTTTATATAGTATAATATGGTGGTCCAATATCATTCTTCTGCATGTGACTTTTCAGTTTTCCCAAAACCATTTCTTGAAGAAACTGTCCTTTTCCCATTGTATTTTCTTGGCTCCTTCACTGTCAATTAATTGACCAGATATGCATAGGTTTATTTCTAGACTTTCTATTTTGTTTGATAGTGTTTTTATTACTACAGATTTGTAATACAGCTTTAAATCAGGGAGTGTGATGCTTCAATTTTGTTCTTTTTTCTCAAGATTGCTTTGGCTATTGGGATCTTTTGTAGTTCCACGCAAAATTTAGAATAACTGTTTCTAGTCCTGTGAAAAAATATCATTGGTATTTTAATACAGATTGCATGGAATCTGAAGGTCACTTTGAGTAGTATGGACATTTTAACAAAATCAATACTTCCAATCCATGAGTGCAGAATATCTTTACCTTTATTTGTGTCTTCTTAAATTTCTTTCATCATTTTCTTATAGTTTTCAGTGTAAAGGTCTTTCACCTCCTCTATTAAATTTATTCCTAGGTATTTTATTCTTTTCGATGCAGTCATAAATGGGATTGTTTTCTAATTTTTTTCTTTCTGATAGTTCATTGTTCAGTTCAGTTCAGTTCAGTTGCTCAGTTGTGTCCGGTTCTTTGTGACCCCATGGACTGCAGCATGCCAGGTTTCCCTGTCCATCACCAACTCCTGGGGCTTACTCAAACTCATGTCTATCAAGTCAGTGATGCCATCCAACCATCTCATACTCTGTTGTCCCCTTCTCCTCCTACCTTCAATTTTTCCTAGCTTCAGGGTCTTTTCTAAGGAGTCAGTTCTTCGCATGAGGTGGCCAAAGAATTGGAGTTTCAGCTTCAGCATCAGTTCTTCCAATGAACATTCAGGACTGATTTCCTTTAGGATTGACTGGTTTATATCCTTGCAGTCCAAGGAACTCTCAAGAGTCTCCTCCAATACCACAGTTCAAAAGCATCAATTCTTTGGCACTCAGCTTTCTGTATAGTCCAACTTTCACATCTGACATCAAAGGTCCGTCTAGTCAAAGCTATGGTTTTTCCAGTGGTCACATATGGATGTGAGAGTTGGACTATAAAGAAAGCTGAGCTCCAAAGCATTGATGCTTTTGAACTGTGGTGCAGAGAAGACTCTTGAGAGTCCTTGGACTGCAAGGAGATCCTACCAGTCAATCCTAAAGGAAATTAGTCCTGAATATTCACTAGAAGGACTGACTGATGCTGAAGCTAAAACTGCAGTACTTTGGCCACCTGATGTGAAGAACTGACTCATTTGAAAAGACCCCGATGCTGGGAAAGATTAAAGGAGGGAAGAGAAAGGGACAACAGAGGATGAGATGGTGGGATGGCATCACCGACTCAATGGACGTGAGTTTGAGTAAACTCCGGGAGTTGGTAATGGACATGGAGGCCTGGCGTGCTGCAGTTCATGGGGTTACAAAGTGTTGGACACAACTGAGCGACAGAACTGAACTGAACTGGAAAAACCATAGTTTTCACTGGATGGACCTTTGTTGGCAAAGTAATGTCTCTGCTTTTTAATATCCTGTCTAGGTTGATCTTAGCTTTTCTTCCTAGGAGCAAGTGTCTTATAATTTCATGGCTGCAGTCATCATCTGCAGTGATTTTGGAGCCCAACAAAATCAAGTTTCTCACTGTTTCCACTCTTTACCCATTTATTTTTCATGAAGTGATGGAACCGGATGCCATGATCTTAGTTTTCTGAATGTTGAGTTTTAAGCCAACTTTTTCACTCTCCTTTTTCACTTTCATCAAGAGGCTCTTTAGTTCTTCTTCGATTTCTGCCATAAGAGTGGTGTCATCTCCATATCTGCTGCTACTGCTGCTAAGTCACTTCAGTCATGTCCAACTCTGTGTGACCCCATAGATGGCAGCCCACCAGGCTCCATCTTCCCTGGGATTCTCCAGGCAAGAACACTGGATTGGGTTGCCATTTCCTTCTCCAATGCATGAAGTGAAAAGTAAAAGGGAAGTTGCTCAGTCGTGTCCGACTCTTAGCGACCCCATGGACTGCAGCCTACCAGGCTCCTCCGTCCATGGGATTTTCCAGGCAAGAGTACTGGAGTGGGGTGCCATTGCCTTCTCCTCTCCATATCTGAGGTTAGTAATATTTCTCCTGGCAATCTTGATTCCAGTTTATGCTTCATCCAGCCAGCGTTTCTCATGGTGTACTCTGCATGTAAGTTAAATAAGCAGGGTGACAATATACAGCCTTGACATACTCCTTTCCTGATTTGAAACCAGTCTGTTGTTCCATGTCCAGTTGCTTCCTGACCTGCATAAAGATTTCTCAAGAGGCAGGTCAGGTGGTCTGGTGTTCCCATCTCTTTAAGAATTTTCCACAGTTTATTGTGATCCACACAGTCAAAGGCTTTGGCGTAGTCAATAAAGCAGAAATAGATGTTTTTCTGGAACTCTCTTGCTTTTTTGATGATCCAGCGGATGTTGGCAATTTTATCTCTGGTTCCTCTGCCTTTTCTAAATCCAGCTTGAATATCTGGAAGTTCATGGTTCACATACTATTGAAGCCTGGCTTGGAGAAATTTGAGTATTACTTTGCTAGCATGTGCTGCTACTGCTAAGTCACGTCAGTCACGTCCGACTCTGTGCGACCCCATAGACAGCAGCCCACCAGGTTCCCCCGTCCCTGGGATTCTCCGGGCAAGAACACTGGAGTGGGTTGCCATTCCCTTCTCCAATGCATGAAAGTGAAAAGTGAAAGTGAAGTCGCTCAGTCGTGTCTGACTCTTGGCGACCCCATGGACTGCAGCCCACCAGGCTCCTCTGTCCACGGGATTTTCTAGGCTAGAGTACTGGAGTGGGGTGCCATTGCCTTCTCCGTTGCTAGCATGTGAGATGAGTGCAATTGTGAGGTAGTTTGAGCATTCTTTGGCATTGCCTTTCTTTGGGATCGGAATGAAAACTGACCTTTTCTAGTCCTGTGGCCACTGCTGAGTTTTCCAAATTTGCTGGCATATTGAGTACAACACTTTCACAGCATCATCTTTTATGATTTGAAATAGCTCAACTGGAATTCCATCACTTCCACTAGTTTTGTTCGTGTGATGCTTTCTAAGGCCCACTTGACTTTGCATTCCAGGATGTCTGGCTCTAGGTGAGTGATCACACCGTTTCGGTTATCTGAGTCATGAAGATCTTTTTGTATAGTTCTCTTTTGTATTGTTGCCATTTCTTCTTAATATCTTCTGCTTCTGTTAGATCCATAACATTTCTGTCCTTTATTGTGCCCATCTTTGCATGAAATGTTCCCTTGGTATCTCTAATTTTCTTGAAGAAAACTCTAGTCTTTCCCATTCTATGGTTTTCCTCAATTTCTTTGCACTGATCACTGAGGAAGGCTTTCTTATCTCTCCTTGCTAGTCTTTGGAACTCTGCATTCAAATGGGTATACCTTTGCTTTTCTCCTTTGCCTTTAGCTTCTCTTCTTTCCTCAGCTATTTGTAAGGCCTCCTCAGATAACCATTTTACCTTTTTATTGAGGATGGTCTTGATCTCTGCCTTTTGTACAATGTCACAAACCTCTGCCCATAGTTCTTCAGGGACACTATCAGATCTAATCCCTGGAATCTATTTGTCACTTCCACTGTATAATCATAAGGGATTTGATTTAGGTCATACCTGAATGACCTGGTGGTTTTCCCTACTTTCTTCAATTTAAGTCTAAATTTTGCCTTGAGGAGTTCATGATCTGAGCCACAGTCAGCTCCCGGTCTTGTTTTTGCTGACTCTATAGAGCTTCTACATCTTTGGCTGCAAAGAATATAATCAATCTGATTTTGGTATTGACCATCTGGTGATCTCCATGTATAGAGTCTTCTCTTGTGTGGTTGGAAGAGGGTGTTTGCTATGACCAGTGCATTCTCTTGGCGCAACTCTGTTAGCCTTTGCCCTGCTTCATTTTGTACACATTTGCCTGTTACTCCTGACTTCCTTCAAGGTATCTCTTTAAGGTATTTCTTGACTTCCTACTTTTGCATTCCAGTCCCCTATAATGAAAAGGACATCTTTTTTGGGTGTTAGTTCTAGAAGGTCTTGTAGGTCTTCATAGAACTGTTCAACTTCAGCTTCTTCAGTATTACTTATCAGGGCATAGACTTGGATTCTTGGATATTGAATGGTTTGCCTTGGAAATAAACAAAGACCATTCTGTCATTTTTGAGATTGCATCCAAGTACTACATTTCAGACCCTTTTGCTAACTATGATGGCTACTCCATTTCTTCTAAGGGATTCTTGCCCACTGTAGTAGATATAATGGTCATCTGAGTTAAATTAACCCATTCCAGTCCATTTTTAGTTCACTGATTCCTAAAATGTTGCTGTTCACTCTTGCCATCTCCTGTTAGACCACTTCTAATTCATCTTGATTCATGGACCTAACATTCCAGATTCCTGTGCAATATTGATATTGCTCTTTATAGCATTGGACTTTACTTCCACCACCAGTCATATCCACAACTAACAGATTTCTGTATATTGATTTTATATCCTGAAAACTTACTGAATTCATTTACTAGTTCTAAGAGTTTTTTTTGGTGGACTCTTTTCTATTTATAATATCATGTCATCTGAAATAGCGGCAGTTTTATTTCTTATTTTCCACTGTGGATACCTTTTTTTCTTGTCTAATTTCTCTGGGTAAGACTTCCAGTCCTATGTTGAATACACATGGTGAGAGTGGACATCTTTTTCTTGCTCCTGATTTTGAAAAAAGCTTTCGGCTTTTCACTAATGAGCATGTTAGCTGTGGTCTTGTTCTGTATGGCCTTTATTATGTTGAGGTGCATTCCCTCTATACCCACATTATTGACAGTTTTTATCATAAATGGATGTTCACTTTTGTCACATGCTTTTTATGCATCTGTTGAAATGATCATGTGATTTTTATTCTTCATTTTATTAATATGTTGTATCACATGAGTTGTTTTGTGGATGTTGAATGTTTGCATCCCTGGAATAAATCCCATTTGATCATGATGTCTGATTCTGTCAGTATATTATTGAATTTGGTTTGTTAATACTTTGTTAAGAAATTTTGCAACTATCTGCATCAGGGCTACTGGGCTGTACTTTTTCTTTCTTGTGGTACCATTTTCTGGCTTTGCTATCAGAGTAATGCTAACCTCATAGACTGAGTTTCAAAGTGTTTCTTTCTCTTCTCATTTTTAGAAGACCTTGAGAAGCATTGGTATTGATTCTTTTTTGAATATTTGGTAGAATTCACCAGTGAAATTATCTGGTCCTAGCCATTTGTTTATTAGGAGGTTTTTGATTACTGATTAACTCTCTCTACTGGTAATTAGGCTGCTTAGATTTTCTACTTCTTTGTAATTCAGTCTTAGAAGACTGTATATTTCTAGGACTATATCTGTTTCTTTTACGTTGTACATTGAGATGATATTTCAGTCTAAAAGTGTCATGGAAACCAGAGGGAAGATTGCCTGAGGATTCTTAAACACTAGCTTCAAATAGGCAACAGCTAACAACAACATTCTCTGGCTTTTTTTTTTTAAGTATAGTTTATTTACGGCGTTGTGTTAATTACTGCTGTACAGTAAAGTGACTAAGTTATACGTATATATACACATTCTTTTTCATGTTCTTTTCCATGATGAGAAGGCAATGGCAACCCACTCCAGTACTCTTGCCTGGAAAATCCATGGACAGAGGAGCCTGGTAGGCTGCAGTCCATGGGGTCACTAAGAGTTGGACACGACTGAGCGACTTCACTTTCACTTTTCTCTTTCATGCATTGAAGAAGGAAATGGCAACCCACTCCAGTGTTCTTGCCTGGAGAATCCCAGGGATGGGGGAGCCTGGTGGGCTGCTGTCTATGGAGTCGCACGGAGTCAGACACGACTGAAGTGACTTAGCACTTAGCACGTTGAATACAGTTCCCCATACTATACAGTAGGGCCTTATTGTTTACCCATTTTCTGTGTATAAGTTTGCATCTGCTAAGCCCAAACTTCCAATCCATCCATCTGCCACCCCTCCCCTCTGGCAACCTCCATTCTATTCTCTATGTCCCTGACTCTGTTTCTGTTTCATAGGTCAGTTCATTTGTTCTCTGGCATTTGTTAGCTGTGATGGCTCCACCCCTCACCCCAGTACTCCACTGGCTCCTTTGAATGGGGCCAGGAGGAGGCAACAGGTCTCAAATGGCAGTGTCTATCAAAGCCTGATTTACTAGCGATGCCTGCTTCTCCCCAGACAGGTAGGATAGGTTCCTAGGGGCCTCTTAGAAGCTCCAAGTCTCCCAACTTGTTATCCCAGATGATGATTGGCAGGTATAGACAAAGTGCATCCATTCCACACAGGAGTCTTGACTGCAGAGGAAGGGGCATGACTAAGAATGTTTATAACTCAGGGAAATGAAGAAGAAAAGTCAAACTATGAACCATGAACTCTCAGGACTTTTATGACACAAAGCAGCAGAAAATGAAGACTTGAAAACACAATGGCTGTTTATGGTGAAAACAATCTGGAAACTTCACGAACAATGAAAAATCACACGATCAAGTGAGTGTTGTTCTTCAGAGTAGTCTCTTGGCAGACTTGATACTTATTCTAAAAATGGTTCTTTGCTCAAAATGTTTGGCCAACTCCAGCTTCAAAATTACTCTCAAGCTTGTGACACATTCTTTTGATATCTCATAAAGATGCCAAGTCTCTGTCTTTTGAAGATAAATTGAAATTTTGTAAAACAGATGAAGGTCATTAAGTCTCATATGTTAGGTAAGTTGAATTATACCATCCCACCACTTCCCCTGAACCTCTGCAAAGTAATTGTGAAGTGATGAAGGTAAATTTCAGTTCTGTCCAACTCTTTGTGATCCACATGGACTATAGCCCACCAGGCTCCTCTGTCCATGGAATTCTCCAGGCAAGAATACTGGAGTGGGTTGTCATTCCCTTCTCCAGGGGATCTTCCTGACCCAGGGATCAAACCTGGGTCTCCCACATTTCAGGCAGATTCTTTACTGTCTGAGTCACCAGGGAAATCCAAATTTCTTATACAGTTTGTAAAATGACCCTAAGAACTATCTTAAAAGGAGAATAGAAAGATTACTGAAAGGTCTTGGAGCAACCAAAGCATCTTTGGAATAAGTGTGCAGCCTTTCGGAGTGGTTACAGATAAATGGGTAATACTACTAGAGTACATAGGTCTGGGGAAGATCCCTTAAAAAATGTGCTTCTATCAGAGCCACAGTCAAATCTAGGCACAATCAAAGACACATAATATTTTGCCATATTTCCACTTCTGAAAACTTGAATAAGGAAGACAAACTCCTTTAGCTTCTAGAACCTTCCAGGCCACCCTCCTCTCTTTACCTCCTGCCGTATACACAGGAGACAGCAGGAGACTGAGAATGAGAGCGAGATCACATGAGCATGAGTGCACAAAACACAGTGAACTGTGCCTGCAGCACGCGCCACTTTCGTTTTGCTCCACACGAAACTGCTTCTTCACTTGACAATTCACTACAGAAAGGCTGAGAAGTGTGTCTCTTGTCTCCAAGCTCAGTATTCATTTAAACCATAGGTCATTATCAACACAAAATATAACTTGTATAACACAGACACACATACACACAGGGAATTTTATTCAATATCTTGTAATAACCTGTAATGGAGAAGAATCTGAAAAAAAGAAACTTGCTTTCTTTACCTCTAAGTTCAACTCAGCCCAACACAGACAAAGGAGGTACTCATCAAATGGTTGTCAGATACATGGAAGAATGAATAAAAATCTACACACAAAGTTTATAGAATAGATACTGAATACTTTTTATGTGCCAGGCATTTTGTTAGTGCAAAGAATTCAACAGTCACCAGACAGTCAGGGTTCCTATCTTTGAGGAGCTTCCAGTTGGGTTTATAAGTTTATGAGCCCTAGCTTCATTCCTTGCCCCTACCTGGAGAAACCCACCTGAGTCTCTTTCTTGGTGTTTGGGACCTGCAGCCAGCCTTGCACTGTACAGAGGACACAGCAGGGTCTGGGCCATATCCTCAGCCTTCCCTGGAAAGAGGACTATGGACATGTGGGTGGCAGTGGTGGGAGAGAAGCATATGTTTCTGTCTTTTGCTTCGGGATCCAGCGGCTCCTACTGCCTATGACAGGTTCTGCAGAGCTACGCTGCAGTTACTCATGTTTCAGGGTGCTTCCTTGGTCTTGATCTAGTGCAGCAGATGCCACAACCTTCCAGAACCTTCCACCCTTCCTCAATGAGCACACATCACACGGCATCATGTTAGGCAGACCCCAGCATGCTTACCCTTTGTTCCCTCCCCTTGGCGAAGGGAAGTGATAACTGCCTGCTTTTCAGCACATGCTGTGTCTCAGACAGTTACTTTTCTAAACTCTCAACCCACCTGCGAGATACATGTCACAAATAAGGGAATGGAAGCACTCAGAGGTTGCACATACTTCCTCAGGACCACATAGGATTTGAACTCAGGTCTTGCTAGATCCATGTGCCTAGCATGGATGGCTCAGATGGTAAAACTGCCTGCCTACAATGCGGGAGACCCGGGTTCGATCCCTGGATCAGGAAGATCCCCTGGAGAAGGAAATGGCAACCCACTCCAGTACCCTTGCCTGGAAAATCCCATGGACAGAGTAGCCTGGTGGGCTACAGTCCATGGGGTTACAAAGAATAGGACACAACTGAGCAACTTCACTTCACTTGCTAGATCCATAGTAGGTGCTTATCCCATTACATCAGATGTTACAGAGCAAAATGAAGGGCTCCAGTTGGAAATACTTGGGCACATTTGCTGAAATGAACAATCATAGGTTCTTTGCAGTTTTATTGAAGGCTATGGTGTTGCTCTATGGAACTGCAGTCTTTCCTCTTACAACCTAAAGAAAAAATTAGTATCTGCCCATGGAAGAGAATGTTCAGGAAGGAGCCCAGGAGGGTTTACCAGGGTACTATTAAATCTCCAGTGAGCTATGGCAAATGCTTCACTCATGAACAGCTTTATAATCTAGCTAGGGGCTGCATGCTGTCTGCCAGGCAGATGGGATTCCAGAGATCTGGGTAAATTGGGACTTATTCCCAGAGGACATCATAAGCAGACTGTTGGGGTGCTGTTGAGACCCCACTGTGTGATGGCAAGTTTCCATAATGCCAGCTGACACATGGGGGCACCAGCTCTGTGCCAGCCTGTGGGCTGGGCTAAGTTCTCAGCTACGAAACCAGCCATGCCCAGGGGTTGATGAAGGGGCGGTCAAGCGAGTAAAGGTTGTGCAGTGTGAGAAGTGCTAAAGCAGGGGTAACTCCTTTTGGCACCTCTGCCCGGTGTAAATAACAGCTCCTCACTGCCCTCCAGAGTTCACGGCTACTGTGACCTGCGTGAGACAAGGGCACAGATAGCTGATGGCACATGGTGTTCTTCCACTCGCTGAGCACCTGTGGGCCGGTGGAGACAAGCCAAGTTAGACATAGCCCTTGATCGCAAGTTGCCTGTCTTTTCATCATCATTCCACACATTTTACAAAAGTGGGAAAATGCTTCCAGAAGGTTTGTTAATTTGCCTGGGGTCATGGAGCTGGTGTGTGACAGGTGAGGGGTTAGAACACTGGACTATTTGACTACAAAGCCTAGATCTATCTTTCTATGACACAACAGACACATAAGGCTTCTGAAATGGGCCCTCTAAGTGAATTTTGCATTACCTACTTCCATCTTTAAGCATTCTCGGAGTTTAAAGAGAGGCACTAACAGAAGGCCAGAGGCTTGTTCATTAGCCCAATCAAATCTGAGTTAGCTCAGAGGCCTGGAGAGAGCCAAGCTGTTGCAGAAACTCTTCCTGGGAGCCAGTTTATATCACAGGGGTGGGGTTGGTGGTGGGGTGGGACCATAGACCTCGTCCAAGCAGCCCACCACAATTAGATACCCACTGTGGAAGACACATAGATGCACTCCGATCCCTTTAGGGAAGGACTTGCCATCCAGCTGGCGGAACACAGATAGCTAGCAGATGCCCCGTACTGTCAGCCTCCGGGGCAGGGGGCCATTCACACCCGGGCCACACCCTTCGAGGCAGCCTGTCTTGAGTGGTACCAGGCCAGGCTATTTCTGCCCAACATGGACTGAGTGATCCTGGCTCCCAGGCTCCCCACCCAGGTGGTCAAAGCTTTGTGCGGCCTCCATCATAATTCGACTTCTCCCTGTGCCCAAGGCTGCTTCCTCCCTTTGCTTTCATGGATTCATCCCTCACAGATATCTTGTACTCTACCGTCTGTCTGAGCATCTGCTCAGGGAGACTCCAGCCTGCAACTGCACTGAAGCCTTTAGGGTTATGCTTGTGTGAGGGGCGGGTGGGAGACAGTGACACAGGGAAGAACAGTCTTTGCCCATAAGATGCTCACCCGTCAGGCACAAGGGAAGTGTGGGTCGCTCAGCTCAAACCCCATCTGCTGGTGAGCTCAGAGTAGAGTCCTCCTGCCTCTGCCTAAGAAGCAGCACAGCAAGGCCATCCTCAGTGCCCAGTCAGCGTAGGGCTGAGGCCACACAAGGAGTCCTCTGGCCCCAGATACCAGCTTCTTCCTGGCTGATCCACCAATTACATCTTACAGCCTTCGCTTCATATCCACTGATGCCTGTCTGAGCCAGCACCTTTTCTGGACTATTCTGCCAGCTCTGCCTCTAGCCCCTGCTTCTGGCCATTGTCCAGTGGCTTCTCACTGCTCTTATTTATTTGGCTGTCCTGAGCCTTGGCTGTGGCACGTGGAATCTTTAGTTGTGGTGTGTAAACTCTTCTTACAGCATTTGGGATCTAGTTCCCTGACCAGGGATCTAATCTAGGCTCCCTGCATTGGGAGTGTGGAGTCTTAGCCGGGGACCACCAGGGAAGTCCTGGCTTCTCACTGCCTTTAGAATCAAATGTGTACCACTTAGATGGTCTGTGATAGTCTCCATGGTTGGGCTCTGCCGCTGTTTCTGACCTCAACTCATATATTTTTGAGGGTCAGCCACATGCCAAGCACTGTGCGAGATGCTGAGGATACAGCAGCGAACAAAGCAAAGTTCCATCGTTGTGGGGAGAGACAGGCAACAGACAAGCAAACAATGGATGCAGCAGGCAGTGCCGAGTGTCATGGAAGAGAAAATAGGAAGTGTCTGCAGTAAGAGAGGGTGGCAGCAACCAGGGGGAGGAGACAGAGTAGTCATAATGTACTGACATTTTAGTAGGTTTGTAATAGATTTCTCAGGTGGCTCAGTAGTAAAGAAACTCCCTGCCGATGCAGGAGATGCGGGTTCAATCCCTGGGTTAGGACGATCCTCTGGAGGAGGAAATGGCAACCAGCTGCAGTAATCTTGCCTGGAAAATCCAGTGGACAGAGGAGCCTGGTGGACTACAGTCCACAGGGTCACAGAGAGACAGACATGACTGAGCAACCCACACCCCCAGTACACAAAGGGTTTTAAGGGAGGGAGCCATATGCATATCCAGTGTGTGTGTGTGTGGGGGGGTTGGGTGGGGTGTGGTGGGGGGGATGGAGTGGTGGGGCGGGGCATGTGCCAGCAGAGGAAGGAGCAGGTGCAAAGGCCCTGAGGTGGGTGCCTGCTCGGTGTACCTCAGGGAAGCAAGGTTGCCGCTGAAGTGGAGCGAGGAGGAATGGTGGCAGAAGAGTTCAGGAACACGTAGGGTTTCAGGAGTCATCACGAGAGCTTAAAATTAGACTGAATGATGTGGGAGCTTCAAGAGGGCTTGAGCAGAGCAGTCCCTTTTCTGACTTACATTTTAAAAGAGGCCTCTGGCTGAGGGGGTGGGGAGTGTGAGGGGCAGTGGGACACCACATAGACATGTTCCAGGTCGGGGTGGACTAGGAGAGCGGGAGTGGAGGCGGGCAGGGTCTAAACACACAGTGGAGTTGACTGCGCTTGGCAGTAGCTGGCTGTCAGGTGTGAGAGGAGGTCAAGGAAAGCTTGGGACTCTTACAGTGAAAGGATAGCTTTTTTTTTAATGAGATGGGGAAGACAACAGGAGAGGCAGGTTTTGTGTGAAAATCAGGAGTTCCCCCCCCGGCTTGACAAACTCAACATTTCGTCGCTTACCACTCCCCATGAACTCATGGCACTCTCACACTGGCTGTCTGTCGGTTTCTAGAAAATCAAGCTTGTTTTACCTCAAGGCCTTTGCACTTGCCACTTCCTTGTCCAGCTGCTTCCTGACTGTGCGGTCTGTGGGGAGCAGCTGTCTGCTAGAAAGGGCTCTGACCTTTAGGCACCTTCTTTCAGATCTCGACACGGCTGCCACTTCTTGCCCATGTGTTGAAAGTAGCTTCCATCCCCTCCCAATCACATAAGTGGGTTTTTTGAGGGGCGGAGTGCGGAGAAAAGAGTTTTTCTCTGTGCATAACCTTTCTGTTCCTTTGTTTATCTGCTGGTCTGTTAATTCCAGGAGGGTCGGAACAATAGCTCTCTTGCTCCCTAGCCGTTAGCTCAGTGCCTGGCCTCGTGGTTGCTCAATAAACATGTGTTAAATCAATTGAACAGCGAACAGGAAACATCACCCTGTCTTCCAGGGGCTCACAGCCCAAGAGAGGAGGAGATATCACTGAACATTAGTCCCAGGTAAGAAAGAATCAGTGCCGACGGGGCTAAAGAACAGAAGTGGCAAAGGAGCAGATAAGGGGTCTGGCTGGAGTGCCTGGGCAAGGCTGCCTTGAGAAGAGAGATGGAGCAGGTGGAGAGCTGGGAGGTGCAGACAGGAGGCGTGGTGTGGATGTTCAGACCAAGGGCAGGAGGGCCAGGCCCAGGGGGAGGGAGGCAGTGGCCGCCAGGGTAGGCCAGCAGGCCTTTTCTCCTCTGCCCCCAGCAGGGAGGATGAGCAGTGCTCTGCTAGGGCCAGGGCAGGGAGTACCAAGAATGGAACGGCATCACCTGCCACAGAGCTACTCTGAAAGTTCCTTCTCCGGGTGGCAGAGGGACATGCTGGGACCATAAATCAGAATTAATCGCAGCTGTCATGCAGTCGGTAGTCCCCCAGCACGCCCTGGTAGACACCAGAGGAAAGAAACCCCACTGAATTCAGCCATCAGTTGCCCACCCGTTGTATATTCTAGCCCTCTGCATGCCTGCTTGACCCCTGCAACTGCAATCAAACTCTGTTGACACTTTCTGTCCTCAAAAACCCTTGTCTTGAACACAGTTGGAGAATAGCCCTGCTGCCAAGGTCAAGGCCTGAAGGAATCAGAGGAGCTAAAAAATACTGAAACACTCTGTGCTTTATTCCCCACCCACTCCTGAGGCCTTCCTGTCCCCTCCTCTCCAGTCCCCAGCCCAGAAGGGCAGCTGTGTGGATGGGCTGAGGGGAGCAGCTTTTTCACATCACCAGCAGAGGGAGGCCGGTTGTGTCGGCTCAGAGCAGAGAGCAGGGCCAGTGATGGGACAGGACCGCTGTGCAGCGGACACCTGCAGGGACAGAGCCACTCTGGCAGGTTTCCTGGCAACTGTTGGTGCTGGCTGTGATCAGCAGCAGCGTTCAGAGCTAAGCTTGGTTGAGCCCATGGATTCCTCTATTCTGGGCATTTTTCTTGGTTTCTTGGGGCCTTAGTGGGGTTTCTCCTCCCCATGACTGTTTGGGGTCTGTGCCAGGGTTAAGCTGTCTTCCCTGAAGGACAGGCCCCCACTGCATCAACACTGTGTCTGGCACAAAGGGAACATGTCAAATGGAAGAAAAAATGCCCCCCTACCATATTTTTGGACATCCCAGTGACCACCTGAGGCACTTCCAGGGTTATAGGGGGCATGCCTACAAGTGTGAGAAAATTGGAAGGACCTGTCTCTGGGTCATTTCCTCAGCTGGGTTTTTAGCCCTCCTCTGAATCTCGCTGGAAAGCTTCTCCCTAGGTCAGTCTGCTGACTGTGCTGGGAGGGAAACCTGAATACCCACATGGCTGCTTCTCAGTCCAGAAGCCTCAGCACGACGGTCACAGTCTTGTCCTCCACTGCCCCCCAGTGTCTATCTAGGCTCACTGCACCCTGACTGCAGCGCCTTACCGTAACTCCCTTAAACGTTAGACACTGCATTCCTACTACCTGCCTAACCCTTTCCCTAGTGCCGTAAAAGAGGCAGTGCTTGCCCTGAAAAGAATAAAATCTCCCCAGGAGGTGAAGGTATACCCACAAAGGGACATTGAAGCCAAATAAGGCAGCACACCCTCAGAAAAGTGTGAAAGGGTTATTTACAGTGAGAGGTACGCATTTAGTCTTTGTCCTGTTCCTGGCTCTGAGCTCCTAAAATCCTTGGAATTTCTTAACTGATGAGAGTGGTAACCTTTTGTTAGGTGAATGAGGTTGGGGATGGTTTCCTGGAGAACTGATCAGATTCAAGGGTTGAAACTTTTCAGTCTCCTTCCCCCTCCCCACTCTTTACACCTCTGACTTCCAGGATGAGAAGAGGGGCTGGAGGTTGAATGAATCACCAATGGTCAGTGATTTAATCAATCATGGCTAAGTAATGAAACCTCCTTCCAGGTTGGGGGAACACGTGGAGATTCAGGGAGAGAGGTGACTCAGAGAGGGTATGGAAGCTCCTCACCCTTGCCCCATACTTTCCTCTCTTCATGGCTTCCATGAGGCTATTCCTGAGTGTGTCTTTTTATTTACATAATAAACTGCAGATCTAATAAGTGAAATGTTTCTATGAATTCTGTGAACTGCTCTAGCAAATTATTTGAACCCAAGAAAGGGGTCCCTGGAACTTCCCATCTATAGCCTGTCAGTCAGAAGCACAGGCTACAACATGGGCTTGTGACTGACATCTGAATCTGGAGGGGCAGCAGTCCTATAGGATTGAGCCCTTAATATATGTGATTTGATGTTCTCCATGGACAGTGTCAGAGTTGAGTTGAATTGTGGGATAGCCGGCTGGTAGAGGAAAACACCTCTGTCCCCTAACACACATGTTGGAATTGGGTTCCTGAACCCTTTTAGTTGGAACTGGGAGTGGGATTTGTTAGATCATCCTCAGCTCACAGAAACGTGTTTTGAGAAGAAAGGATGAGACAAAGGGGAATGAAAAACCTTTGGTTCCTGGCCACATGGTCGCCTGTGGCATGGAACAGCAGCTGTGCTGCAGTCAGTTACCGAAGGGAAAAGTTCCCAGTGGAATTCAGAGGTGGATTCAGATCCTGGGGCGTGGAATCACTGAATGTATAGGGAAATGCAAAATGATAAGCATGCTAAAGATACAGTCATTTGATTATTATTATCTGTAATAGCTAAAATAAAAGTAGAAGAAAGTGTTGGGTTGGGCCTTGATGGTAAACCAAGCTGAGTCTTGGCCACTAGCTTCTATGTTGCCTGAAGTGAAGTGAAGTGAAGTGAAGTCGCTCAGTTGTGTCCAACTCTTTGCAACTTCATGGACTGTAGCCTACCAGGCTCCTCCATCCATGGGATTCTCCAGGCAAGAATACTGGAGTGGCTTGCCATTTCCTTCTCCGGGGGATCTTCCCAACCCAGGGATCGAACCCAGGTCTCTGCATTACAGGCAGATGCGTTACCACCTGAGCCACCAGGGAAGCCCTATGCTGCCTAGACAGGGAAAAAATTATGCAGGGGCAACACAAAGTACCTCCAAGACCTCTGGTTTCCAAGAAAGTAGTCAGTGTAGGGGAGGGCAAAACCAAGAAACTCCTGAAACCAAGGAATGTACTGTGAAGGAAGAGTCTCATTTGTGGATCTATAGCATCTTATTCCCGAGGAACCTTTGCTGAAATAGACTGTGACAGTAGCTAATTTAGGAGCCTTATCTTTGGTTTTGAGTGTTACAGAGTGAAAGAGGATGTTTGCATTGATACAGAACCCATACACAACAATGATACAGAACTAACTATATAACAACCACAGATATCTATCTGTACAGGAGCTGGACTCACAGGAGGTTGCTCCCAAATGGAACTCTGTAAGGTCCATTTACCCTGAGAAGGAAGGCTACCTATGTGCCCCGATGAATGCAAGTGGAAACTCCAGAAGAAGCAGCTGATAAGCTTTGCGCACAAGCCATGTGGGACTGACCTCAAGATGACTAGGATATTCACCTGCTGAATATGCTACCAGGTCGTGGTAGGTGTAGTGGTTAAGGGGGCCCCTTTCACATGGGCACTCCCTATAACTGTATTGTTGCAAAACCAAAAGATAGGTTGGGGGGGTTTATCTGACATTGGACCTGGCTGAGTCTTCCTAGTACAGGGAACATTTTGAAGGCCAGAGGAAAGGAGTCTTTCCCCTTCAAATTTCAGGAATCTCAAAAGAGACACAAGGTGAAACTAACAGCCGAGCAGGGGGCTGGGTAAACTCAACAGGCTCCAAGAGTAATAAGCATAAATAGAGCCCCTCAGGTCCAGCCTGGCCCACCCCTGGTTTAGGAGGAGGCACTACCCATGGAGGAGCAGAGGTATTCACATGCAAGAAGGCCTGACGTGCCTGATCTGTGCGAGGTGTCTTATCATCTGCTGGCCTAGCTAAGCCCCACAATGGTCCTGTGTGGGAGGTGTGGAAAGTTGCCCCCACTCACAGATGGGCAAACCGAGGCTCAGAGAAGTCAAGTAGAAGGTCACACGGCTGATCAGGGGCCAAGCAGGACCTCAAGCCCCTCTGAGATTCCACAGCTGGCTGCTCTTTGATAACAACCACAACTAACACAGCGTGTGAGTTCACAGTCTGTGCGGTGCTCTCATGTATTTAATTTCATTTAATGCTCATGTCAACCTCATGAAGCTGGAGGTGTGGTTTCCATTTTATATGTAAGAAAATAAAATCCCAAAGAAATACCATATCCATCACTCATTGTGTAATGGGTGGCTGAACTGTGATGTGAAATTGAAGCAGAGGTGTATCTGGTAACCCAGACCCCTCTATGACACCACAAAGTTCTGCTGTGTATCCTTCTTGCCATTAAAATCTGGGGGCTGAGACTTTTCCTGGAAAAACTGTTCTGCTGTGTCCCAGCAAAAGCTGGGGTTCACCTAAGCCTTCCCCATCACTAAACATCTGCCCCGTCACAGGCAGTTAAGAGCACACACCCTCCATGGAGGTCAGGGGCCACGCACAGTCTGCATCCCTGTCAGCAGGTCTGACTGATACTATTGCTGGTTTTGCTCCTGCTCCCCTGAGCATCTCCAGGTCCTGTGATTGGGCACAGTTAGAAACAAAGTCTCTGTGATCAAAGTCCCTATGAACAAAGTTCTGTGATCACTGTGAGGACCCACGGTATGTCCTGTTGAACATTACCCCGCTTTTCCCCTGAGAACCCTTTCTGCCTGGAGCTGAACATTTATGCACATTCTCTCCATTTACAGGGCTTGCGTGTGGGGAAGGGAGTGACAGCAGCAGGTGAGACACACATGCAGAGGTGAGGTGGCAGTGATCTCCACTCCCTGAGTGTGGCTCCCAGGATGACCCAGTGACAAAGGCAGGGCAAAGCCAGTGTTTAAGCAACTCTGGGTCAAAACAAGGGCTTTTGCTTACTGGGATTCTACATGCTAAGTACTGGTGATGCTCCACTCCATGTAAACATCTTCTCAACCCAATGAGGGCAGAACTGTCCTATTCCTGTATTATAGATGAGAAAAGGGAGGCTCAATCAGCTCAAGACTTCATAAACAGGTCAATTTGATTCCTTCCTCTCTGTTCAAGATCACTTTGCTATAGTACCCAAGGGCTTCCCAGGTGGAGCTAGTGGTAAAAGAACCTGCCTGCCAATGCATGAGACATAAGAGATGCAGTTCTGATCCCTGGGTTGAGAAGAATCCCTGGAGAAGGGCATGGCAACCCACTCCAGTATTCTTCCCTGGAGAATCCCACAGACAGAAGAGCCTGGTGGGCTACAGTCCATAGGGTCACAAAGAGTCAGACCTGACTGAAGCAACTTGGCATGCACACACAGTACTCAAAACAATGGCTCTCAAAATCACCCAGAAGGCCCTCTCCATAGAATTTCTTATTTAATAGGCCTGGGGTGGGCCGGAGAGTTTGCATTTTTAATGAGTTCCCTGCTGACCCGGGAACTTTAAGAAGCTCTGCTCTAGAGGCTGAATGGCTAACGAAGACTCTGCTCAAAACCAACCCAAGTACATGGGAAAGGGGAGTTGTTTCTTGCAATATGTATCATCTGGTGATGCCAGAGGGCTCCTTGAACTGTAGCAGAGGCTGACATTGGACCTGACCCTCACCCTCGAGGCAGCTCTCGTGGAACAGGCAGGGAGGTGGGCTCTGCACTGTCCAGTCCTAAAGGGGAAGTCCTGTGGGCTAACCCATCAGGCATGGTGGGCTTCAGGGCCTCTGTCTGGCCAGTAAGGGCTGAACTGAGGGAGACCCCACCATCTGTGAGCATGACCAGGGAGAGCCAAACTATACTCCTCGTTTTGTTCAAACCATAGAAGTCTGAGTCCCTGGGAATTTGGTTTCACCGTCTCAGAATCCAGAAGCAAGCATACTTGCTCTGCCAACATCTCTGAGAGCATGCAACCTCCTCCCCACCCCTGCTCCGCACGCAGCCTGCCAGGAGACAATGACAGCTGGCAGGAGGAAGAAGAGGGAGGAGGAAGAGGCAGCTGGGTTGGGGGAGGTGTTGAACCTGGAAGCTCGGAAGACTTCACCCCTTTTTATCGTAGTCACTGTCTGCTGAGGTCTGGCCAAGGTCAAGTAGCAGGTGGTGGCAAGAGATTTAAATTCTCAGTAAAAAAAAAAAAAAAAAAAACAGTAACCCTCCTTTCCTGTGGGACTGTTTGTGCTCTGCTTCAGGTCGGGCTGACCCCATGTTCTTCAGGTGGACAGACAGTCCAAATACAGATCTACTGCACAGGCAAGGAACCTTCCAGCTACCAGACACATTTCTCATGACATCACCCTTTGGCTCTCCCTTAATGGACCCACGCACAACCAAGGAAGCCAGTAGTTTGTATGGGCTCTGCCTAAAAGCCTGTGTTGAAAATTCATTGCTCTGCAGCAGCTATATGGTATTCTTCTCAGATGCCTGGTATCGCGGGTCAGCACAGGGATGGGGGACATCAGTGAGGCACATGGCAATATCCAACAGGAAGTTCAAAACAGTTTTCCAAAATGGTCTTAGTATATGAGTTGTGGCCATACAGGGAGCCAGTCATTGTAGCCTGGGAAGAAGAAGTCACAGTTCCATTTGTTTTGTGCCCATTTAAGATTCGTGAAATTTCAAAATCAAGGTAAGTAGAAAGCAAAACAAACAAACAAAAAATGAAAAGCAAAATGAAAGAAGAAAACCACCAGCTTCCCAGAACACATGCAGCATGTGATTGCCCAGATGAAGGGAAACACTTGTGAACGAGGATGAAGACACAGTTTTCTATCTTCAGAAAAACACAAGAAGGGTCAGGCCCTATGAGAAGAGATGTCCCCATCGAGTTTTCCCTTTCTAGGGGCCCAGGGAGAAAGGGCTGGAGTCTAGATTTCTTAGGCTAACAAGAGATTGTGAAGGAGCAAAAGATACTACCAGTTCACTGCCCTGATCGGCCTCTGAGAGTAACATAATAGTTTTCAATCTTAACTGAATATCAGAATTATCTGAGAAGCATTTAAAAATCTTAATGTCAGGGCACACCCCAGACCAATTAAGTTAATGTTAAGAACCTCCCAACAAAGGCTTAAAAAAAACCCTGAGTGATTCCATGGGCTGCCAAGGCTGACAGTCCCTGACCTTGAATGTTCTTGTTGACTTCGAATGTCCTAGATTATTGGCAGATTTTGATAATCTGCTTAATGGTTGTCACCCTTCGCTGGTTGCTCAGTCAATAAAGAATCTACCTGCGATGCAGGAGACCACCTGCAGTTAAGGAGGCCTGGATTTGGTCCCTGGGTCAGGAAGATCCCTGGAAGAGGAACTGGCAGCACACTTCAGTATTCTTGCCTGAGAAATCCCATGGACAGAAGAGCCTGGGGGCTACAGCCCATGGGCTTGCAAAGAGTCGGACACCACTTAGCAACTAAACCACTAAACCCCTCTCATTTTCTGTCTTTGATACTCTATATCCTTATTTACATGCAGTGATTTTAAAAGAAGCGTGAACTGGAGGCAAGTAATTAACTTATACTTTAAAAAAAAGCATAAATAAAATTGTGAAAGTATTTCCCAGGCCTCCCACATCCTAACTTAAGTCATAAATGCATTTGCAAAATAAAACTTTAGTCCTGAAAAACCCAGCAAGCCAAATGTTTCTTCTCCCATTCTCCCATTTTCAATCAGTTCCTTGATCTTATCTCTAGCCTTAAAAAAAAAAAAAAGAAGAAGAAGAAGAGAAACCTTTTTGCAACAGCTGCCATCTCTTAAAATTTTTTTTTGGTACATGTGATAATGTGGTAATTCTGAATTTTTTTTTTTTTAAGAAAAAATTACACCAGATAGGTCTTAGATAATTTTTCCCACTTCATCACCATTCCCTTGTTCTATTTTTTTTAAGTTTTTTTAGAAGTGCCTCTTCCAATCAAAGGAGGGCCATTTATTTCAAGATCTATAAATAGCTGTGGGTCTTTAAGATTCTTCTAGCACACTGTATTCCTCTGCTCTCTGCGATGTTCATTTTCTTCCCAGTTTTTTATACCTCCACAGCCTGAAAAATATTTTCCTGTGGGGAAAGTTACGACAAATACAGTAAAACAAAAGCAAGCATGCCATGTGCCCAGAGGGGACTTAATCATTAATGAGTGCATGGAAGAACAGCAAAGGGCCTGTCTAGTCCAGGTATGGATTTCAGTACCAGGAGCCGCCTCACATTCCTAAACATGTATGTCACAATTCTGGAGAAATACCTGGAAAAACTGTGCTATTAGACACTTTGCCAGTGGCTACTATGATAAACCAATAGACAGACTGACTATCCAATCTCTGCTTTTATCTCTGCTCTGAATTTCTAATGAATCTTGGGGAGAACCTGCTTGGATTCAGAACCAAAGGAAAAGAACTGAGATTATTTGGTGACTTAGGGACTTTGTTTATTGCCACTTGAGACAATTATTTAAAAATGTTTTATCTCAGTGCATTCATCTTATTTCTGCATTCATGGTTTTGTCTTGTTCCTATCTTTCAAACCATGAATCCTTCAGTAGGATACACTTTATCCATGTTTCTAAGTTGTCAATCACTTCATCTTTTGTGTGTGTGTATTGAAAATTTCACAGAACATTTTCATCAATTTGTGAAAGATTGGCAAGTTTTATGATAATTTTCCTTTCTATTCATCCATAAATGTTGTATAACTGTGTTTATTTTGGTACTCTATACTGTCTTTCAACAAAGTCTTTTATCAGAAATTTTTACACAAAAATCATATTTTAGACATTATGTATTTTTAGACTTTAAATAGCAATTTCTAAAATTATAGTTTTGAATTATTTATTGCTGTACAATAAAAATATAATTTATTATGTATCTGATATATCTTGCAACTTTTCTAACTCTTCCTATTATTTTAATTTCCTGTAGTAGTTATTCTTATGCATTCGAGACATTCTTAGAAGTTCAATGGCTGTATAAAAGAGTATGCTCTTTTTAAAGTTTAATTTGTATACACAACAGTAATATTTGGGGCAACCACCTAACCTTTAGGAGTAGCTAATGAATGGGCAAAATGTTTTGTTTCAGGATTTAAATTGTGTGTCTAAAAGAAAATGAACTTGCAGGAATCACACTCAAATCTTTAGCTAACCTAGCTGTCTCTCCTCATAAGTCCATGGTTTGATGGTCCATGGAAAAGGCCCTAGATTTTGGAGAGTCTTGTGTTTCAGTCTCTTCTCTGCTTTTTCTAAAGGTGTATTACTTTTTCAAAGAGGAGTGAGAGTGCATTGTTTAGAAATTGAATTCTCATTTTGGATAGCATGGTGAGGTTGGTTATGTATCTGATTGCATTCATTGCTGACCTGCCCCATGATGAGCATTCTTAAGGACACTAATTAGTTTGGAGAGAACACGGATAAGAACAGATGCAAGATTCATCAGCCACCTCTCAGCCAGACGGTTCCAATATGCTGCTCTGTCATGAACCCTGTGTTTCCATACCAGAATTCCTTAATGGCATTTCTCCTCCAGTTTTCTGAGTTCCCAATTCTGAGGAAAATGGATCAAGGAGTCAGGACAAAGGGAAATAAGTATTATAAATCTCCTTTGAGAGTTAAAGCTTAACAAATGATAGAGACTTTGCTGGTTGGAAGGAATCCACTGACATTGAGTTAAAAGCTGGAGTAGGAGAAGTTGGCACAGGGAGTTAAAAGTTGAGGAGAACATTTCTGGGAGCCTAGTCATTGACAGTCTACTCTTTTTCCCTTGTAGCTCTTGCCATGCTTGTAAGTGGGTGACCCCGCACCTGTCTGCTACTAGTGGTGAGTCATTTTTGCAAATAAAATAAATATTAATCAACTTATGGTATGCTTTCTACAAATCCTGTGAGTGATGTTCCAGGAAGTAATAAGTTTTGCAAACAAATGAAGTCCTTAAATTGGCAATTTTGACATGTGATTCTGTGTTGTGTCATTAATCTTGTTGGGAGATCTGAATGCGACACTATTGGAATACTACCTTATAATGTTTGCTGGTATTTATATGGAATGTGAAGATTGCCATAAGCCACAGTTCTTCAGAATGACATTAAACTTAAAATTTCTTATTTTTCTTGTTTATTTTTATAAATCAAACTTTCATATTACCATAATAATGATTAAGGAGTATAAAGAGGTTTAGAAGTATTATATTTTAAGGAAAACATAATGCAGGAGACCTGGGTTCGATCCCTGGGTTGGGAACATCCCCTAGAGAAGGAAAAGGCTACCCACTCCAGTATTCTGACCTGGAGAATTCCATGGACTGTATATTCCATGGGGTCACAAAGAATAGGACATGACTGAGCTACTTTCACTTATGATTTCAGAAATTTCAGAGAATTCCCTGAATTCTAATTTCTTGGTGCCTTCAACTTTATCTTATAAATTTCTCTAAGATTCTGGTGCCCTATCTATGCCCTGACATCCTCTTTGGATTGGACTGATGTACCAGCCTTGTGATGGCTTCTCTTCAGTTCAATCTCTATACTGAAGCCAGAGAGACCTCAGAGAAACACCAATGTGTTCATTCATCCCCTCACATAGGATGTTATAATGGCTGCCCACATTAAAAAGGTACTTATTAGTGATCTGAGAAATGAAAGTTGAAACCGTAATTAGAGATCAGTACATACCTCTCGTCATGGCACAAAATGATAATTCCTGGCTCCATGAGGCAAGGACAGTATTTATCTGTGCTCAACATCTTATTTATGAGTCTAGCTCAGTGCCACTCTGTAGATGGATGAATGGGTAGATGATAGATGAATGAGAATGAGACATACCAGAGCTTCATGCTGTGTATTACACAGTGTCACCCTGACACGTGGCCAAACAGAAGGTCCTTTGAGTATTGCCCAAAGTGGCTTTTTTTCTCCAAGGCTGACAGTCAAGGTCCCTTAATTTATCCACGATGCCTTCTCCTGTCAGAGCAGAGAAATGGATTCTTCTGAGCTCAAGTTTTCCCATCTTGACCACAGGGAGGATATACAATAGGCCTAGTATTTCCTAACTTCTGAAAATTTATCAAACTGTATCACATTATATAAAAATCCATTCAAATATAGCCTAACACTAGCAATGCCCTTCCTCCTGTTTTGCAGAATTACAGTGACAAATGAGATAGTACACGTAAAAGTGCTTCCTAAAGCACAAGGCATTGTGCAGAACTAGTATTCAGCATAATTAAGTCAATGTGCCTCCACTTTCCAGTCATAGCCATGTCCACCTGTGGGATTCACATACCACAGGGCCTGGGCTCAGCCTTGAGCCAAGTTGGAGAGATCCTCTCTCCGTCTGGAAACTCCTTCTTTTCCGATTCTCTCTAACCTGCGTTGCATACCTAATAGTCTAGAACCTAACGCCCTTAATCAACATCCTCATTTTCTCTGGGCAAAAATGGATTGTAGAATGAAACTCACCATGTTTTAAATTTTGGCTTTGGGGCTTAGAATTTCCTTAACCCTTGATCAGTTTCTTAACATTTCTGAACCTCAGTTTCTGCATCTGTAAAATGGGAATAATAATCTTTCCTAACAAGGGTGTTGTTGAGAATTGAATAAAGCTGTGGGTTCAAAATAACATTCTTACTCTTTGGTTCATAATGAGTGTAAGATGTATATTGTTCCACTCCATTTCCCTCTGAGTGATCCCAACTAATTGAAAAGCTTATCTTCACTAATGGGCTTCCCAGGTAGCTCAGGGGTAAAGAATCCGCCTGTCCTGTAGGAGGCATGGGTTCAATCCCTGGATTGGGAAGATCCCTTGCAGAAGGAAATGGCAACCCACTACAGTATTCTTGCCTGGGAAATCCCATAGACAGAGGAAACTGGTGGGCTACAGTCCATGGGGTCACAAAAGAATTGGGAACAACTTAGAGACTGAACAACAATAACAATCTTCGCTTAATAAAAGAGGGCAAAAATGCAGGGTTTGGTAAAACGAAAGGTGGAAATATCAGGTTGGGTAAGATAGTTTTCAATCTCTTAATAAAGTAAAGGGTGAGAGATCTGGTCACACAGAAGCCCTCCAGCCTCTCTCAGGGTCGCGGAGCCTTTTGGATAAGAGAAGGGTTGGAATATACAAAAGCTGACCTTGTGACCAAAGACTTTTGTCTGCAAGTATGTTCTAGAAGCAAGATGGTTTTCTAGATCACAAAATCATAGCCAGCTGAAACTTCCCCATCCTGAGTTTGAGTGGACCTCTTTAACACATTCTGGGAGCCATGCCAGCAACAACTGAATTCCAGTTGGCAACACCCAAAGCACGTTTTCCCTAAACCTGGACTTTAAGTCTAAGGAATTATTATTTTGGACCTAGACTTGCAATAAGATGGCCTTATCATTGGCTTGTTGTTGTTATTCAGTCACTCAGTCATGTTTGACTCTTTGTGACCACATAAACTGCATCCCTGTCCTTCACTATCTCCCAGAGTTTGCTCAAGCTCATGTCCATTGAGTCAATGATGCCATCCAACCATCTCATCCTCTGTTGCTCCCTTGTCCTCCTTCCCTCAATCTTTCCCAGTATCTCGGTCTTCTAGTGAGTCAGCTCTTCACACCAGGTAGCTAAAGTAATGCAGCTTCAGCTTCAGCATCAGTCCTTCCAATGAATATTTAGGGTTGACTTTCTTTCAGATTGACTGGTTTGATCTCCTTGCTGTTCAAGGGACTCTCAAGAGTCTTTTCCAGCCCCACAGTTTTAAAGTATAATTTCTTTGGCACTCAGTTGTCTTTATGGGCCAACTCTCACATCCATAGATGACTACTGGAAAAACCATAGCTTTGACTGTGTGGACCTTTGTTGACGAAGTGATGTCTCCGATTCTTAATACACTGTCTAGGTTTGTCATAGCGTTTCTTCCGAGGAGCAAGTGTCTTTTAATTCCATGGCTGCAGTCACCATTGAAGTGGTTTTGGAGCCCAGGAAGACAGTCTGTTACTATTTCCATTGTTTCCCCACCTATTTGCCATGAAGTGATGGGATCAGATGCCATGATCTTAATTTTTTGAATGTTAAGTTTTAAGCCAGTTTTTTGCACACAATCATTGGCTTGTAGTGAGAGTTCATTTAAGACCACCCCTTATTGGACCTCCTCTATTTACCTACACACTGAGGCACCAAGTAGGTTGGGTCTGCACAGAGGACCCTCCCCAGTCTTGTACTCTGCTGATCAGTAGTGTAAACCATTGCTCCTGGCAACTTATACCTCAGGATCAGGGAATGTTTCCTTTGGTTTTGAATCAAAATAATTCCTGCTGCATTTCAAATATGTTTTCTGAGGTTTTTGTTTGGTTTTTTAAACAGAGAAGGAGCAGCTTTTCACTGGTGCAGCTCCCAGAACCACCCTTCCTCTGTTTCTGATTTCTTGCTGCCCACTCACACTGAGCTTCCTGGCCTCAGCTCTGTGACCACCAGAGTGCTGGCTATCAGCACAATGGATGTCATGTCATCCCTGAAATAATTTTATTCTATGTTCTTGCTCTGCTACTTTCACACAAACAAAAGTTTGGTGCACAATATATGAATTTGCCTATTTCCACTCTGACTCAATACCTGAGTTGAACCTGAAGGGACTGTAATCAGACACAGAAGGCTCTTAGATAGAACAACTTCATATCAGGGATTCCCTAGCATAGTACCAACTTCAGATATTAAGTTCTACTTCCAAATCAGGAGTTGTAAATTTCTATTGTGAAAACAGTCACTTCAGGAGAGATTAAGAGCAGGAAAATGATTGTGAAATTGACCTGTCAGATACATAAGTGATGGGGAGAGTCCATGTGTAATAGTTATGGCAAAATTATTCAACATAGGAAGAAAGCATGCATTTTAGCAAGAGTCTTTTTTCACTGTGGGAAGCCACAGTATGTGCATTTTAAAATGAGTGTGGTTTTACTGCCCTCCAGTGTCTCAGAGTGTTAAGAACCTACTGAACCTACTGAAAAATGCCTTCTCACCACTGGCGATAGATTTTATAGTCAGAGAAAACAAAAAATATTAGAACTCAGTGGAAAAACCATTAGAGGTAATCCAGTGAACATCAGCAGCCTTTATATAGGTGGAAAACTGGAGGCAGAGAGGAAGGGCAGGCTCAACCTGCCAAAATCAAAGATAGCATATCAAGGACTAATCATCTCATTCATTCATTCACTTGTGTGAATGTGTTCACTTTCTCATATAATACTGGAAAAAATAAATTCCATCTTTGTTCCCTACATTTTATCATTTTCTCTGAGGTCCCTGAGGGCAGAACATTCCTTCTTTCTGACTCCAGAGCCAGAGTACTTAATTTAAACTTTGTCCCTCAACTCCTTTATATCCCTTAGGAGAGAAGAAAGACTGGGTCCATGTCACTCACAATTCTCTTCCAAGAACTTTACAGACTTTGGCACATGTAAGGTATTAAATTGGTATTCTATGAAGCAATCAGCCAGTTAGTGAATGGAAAGATAATTTGTTGCAACATTAATTATGGTCTTTTTATTGTTGCTCTCATCACTATAGGTATGCAGACATTTTGTTGAAAGAGCAAAATTTAGCAGGGATACAATCACAAAACAATTCTCCCCTAATTACTACCGCCCTTGTATACTTGCTTGGTGGACTAGTTGTTTTTGTTTTTGTTTTTCTCATACATTACTTAAATCTAGGGTGGGTCTTATGACTTTTGTGGTGAGTTTCAAATATAAAAACAATCTCTGGTCACTTAAATTTTTGTTTTATTTTGGTAAAAGTCACATAATATAAAACTAGTTTAACCATATTTAACTGTACAGTTCAGTGGCACCAAGTACATTCACATTGATGTGCAATTCTCACCATCATCCATCTTCCTAATCTTTCATTTTGTGAAGCTGAAACTCTGTCCCCAAATCCCCATTCTCCCTCCCTACTCCTCCACCCCCAGTCCTTGGCATCTATCAGTGTACTTTCTGACTGTATGAACTGACTATTCTAGCTACCTCATATAAGTGGAAGCAAACAGTGTCTGTCTGTATCTACTGTATATTGGAATGCATTTTTATGGTTAACTTAATATATGTCCTACCTCATAGACAAAGGAGCCAGGTGGGCTACAGTCCATGAGGTTGCAAAGAGTCGGACACGACCGAGTGACTAAGCACACACACACACAAACAGATTGTACCTTTTCCCCTTTGTGCGATACAGTAGGGTCTCATTAGTTATCTGTTTTATGCATAGTAGTGCATATATGTCAATCCCAGTCTCCCAAATTGTCCCTCCCCTTTTTTCTCATTGGTGTCCATACATTTGTTCTCTATATCTGTGTCTGTTTCTGTTTTGCAAATAGGTTCATCTGTACTATTTTTTCCTAGATTTCACATGTATGTGTTAATATACAGTATTTGTTTTTCTCTTCTGACTTACTTTACCCTGCATGACAGTGACTAAGTTCATACACATCTCTGCAAATGGCAATTTCATTCTTTTTTATGACTGAGTAGCATTCCATTTTATCTATGTACCACGTCTTCTTTATCTATTCATCTGCTGATGCACATTTGGGTTGCTTCCATGCCCTGGCTATTGTAAATAGTGTTGGGGTGAACACTGGAGTACATGTATCTTTTGGAAATACGGTTTTCTCTGGATATTTGCCCAGGAGTGGGATTGTTGGGTCACATGGTAGTTCTACTCTTTTTGTATTTTTTTTTTAAGGAACTTTTATACTGTTCTCCATAGTGGCTGTATTAATTTACATTTCTACCAATAATGTTAAAGGGTCCCCTTTTCTCTACAGTCTCTCCAGTGGTTATTGTTTGCAGATTTTTTGATGATGGCCATCCTGACCAGTATGAGTCCGTATCTCATGGTAGTTTTGATATACATTTCTCTAATAATTAGTGATGTTGATCATCTTTTCATGTGCCTCTTAGCCATCTGTATGTCCTCTTTGGAGAGATGTTTATTTAGATCTTTTGCCCATTTTTTGAATCAGGTTTTCTTTTTTTCCCTTCTGAGTGTTATCTTTTCATTTTGTTCATGGTTTACTTTGTTGTGCAAAAGTTTTTAAGTTTATTTAGTACCATTTGTTTATTTATTTATGTTTTATTCTAAGCAATACCTCAAAACACAAAAGATCTTGCTTTCACTTTAAAACACAGTGATTTAATTTTCCAATCACTTGAAGATGGACTTTTGCACTGTTTTAGTCCTCACCTTAGAAATGGGGAGAGAATAATGATGAGATGTCACTTATGCTATCCAACTGACAAAGATAAAGCAGATAGTAGTGAATTTCTGCTTCTCAAAATATCAGGCTAACATATTTCAGGCCAAGAAACTCTGGGAGATAGTGAAGGAGAGGGAAGCCTGGCGTGCTGCAGTCCATGGGGTCGCAAAGAGTCAGACACGACTGAGTGACTGAACAAAAAGTTTTCCCACATTTAAAAAGCCTAAAAAAAATTATTTGAACAAAAATCTGCTGATGATATTAGAAGAGAGTTACAAAAACAAAACTTGAGAGATTGAAGATTTCTAAGAGATAGGAAGCCCAGAGCAATGAAGCTAACATTTGCAAAGGCTCCTTCCCTGAAACAATTAGAAATTGAAAAGCTGTGACAAAGACTGAAAATGCAGCAGTTGAGAATCTGAGCAGAGATTTTTATCTGTGTCATAGGATTAGGGAAAATTGGAATTCAGGACTTGCAGAAGAGAGTAATATCCCAGAATTTCAGTCTTTCTTCCTTCCCCCTAAGGACCTCATAATGGGTTAGGGTAACCTCCACAAAGAATAAAGCTCAATCTGTACCTGCATTAAGATGATTTGCCCCCAGGCTAGCTGCATGCCAGAAATAAGGGTAAATCCTCTCTGGAGAAGAGGACATTATCCACAGACTCAAATGGTCTCTGCTGCTGCTGCTAAGTCACTTCAGTCGTGTCCAACTCTGTGTGATCCCATAGACCGCAGCCCACCAGGATACCCTGTCCCTGGGATTCTCCAGGCAAGAACACTGGAGTGGGTTGCCATTTCCTTCTCCAATGCATGAAAGTGAAAGTGAAAGTGAAGTCACTCAGTCGTGTCCGACTCTTAGCGACCCCATGGACTGCAGCCTACCAGGCTCCTCCGCCCATGGGATTTTCCAGGCAAGAGTACTGGAGTGGGGTGCCATTGCCTTCTCCACAAGTAGTCTCTACAGTTGTTTAAACACAAGCCTCATACTCAGTCAGAATTAACCAGACATAACAGAGTATATCTGGAGAAAGAAATGGCAACCCACTCCAGTGTTCTTGCCTGGAAAGTCCCAAGGACAGGGGAGCCTGGTTGGCTGCTGTCTATGGGGTTGCACAGAGTCAGACATGACTGAAGCGACTTAGCAGCAGCAGCAGCAGCAACAGAGTATATCACCCCATATAAAATCAGTTAGACAATAGAAACAGACTCATGGGAGATTCAGATATTAGAGTTATCAGACAGACTTAAATAGGACCATGATTCATGTGTTCAAAGAGTTAAAAAAAAAAAAAAAAACAAATGGAGTCTTAGAGTAGAAAACTATAAAACAGAAAGATTAAAATAAAAATTCAAGAACTAAAAAGTAATAATTGAAATAAAGCTTTGATATAGTTAAGGAGAGTTAATAAATCAGAACATAGATAAGAAGAACATACCAAGACTGAAGCACAGAGAGACAAAATAATACCAAATATAAAAAAGAGCATAGGAAACATACATATACTGCAAGTCCCAGAAATTGGGATGGTAAATAGTGGACCAGAAACAATATTTGAAGAGTTAATGGCTGAGAATTTTTGAAACTGATGAAAGAAATCAAGCCACACATTCCAGAAACTTTGCAAACCCAAATCAATATAGATTTATAGTGAATGAAATCAAAACAGAGATTAACTTTGGAGGGATAATAGTGATTGAAGAATGAGAGGTAAAACGTGGTTAAATATAAACAAAGTTTTCATTAAACAGTCATCGTAATAGTGTCTTGTGAGATTTAAATATATAAGTATATAGATGCTTTCCTATATGTATATACATATATTAAAATATTTTAATATACAAAACGTTATATAATTATAATACATGCATATTAAATAAAACAACAACAATATTCAATACATGTCCATGCATGCTAAATTGCTCAGTCATGTCTGACTCTCTGACCCCATAAACAGTAGCTCTCCAGGCTCCTCTGTTCATGGAATTCTCCAGGCAAGAACACTGGAGTGGCCATTTCCTACTTCAGTTCAACAGTCAGGACAGAGTTAAAGTATTGCAATTAAACTAGAGGTTAAATATTCTAAGGTCTTTATATTGTCAAAGAAGTATAAAAAAACAAGTCTATATAAGAAAATACTAAGCTATGTTTCAATATTTAGGATGATATATGAAAGAATAGCAAAAGAATGGCTAACAAGAAAATGTAGGAGAAAAATAAAATAGTAAAAAGAATTATCTGAAAGAGAAACTAAGACAAAAGAGAAAAAAAGATTGTATAGTTGATGAAATAAATACAAAACACATAGTAAATTTAAATCCAGATATGTCAACTGTCACATTAAATGTGAATGAAACTAATTATGTCAATTAAGGACAAAGATTGTCAGGCTAGGTAAAATTTTTTTCAGAAACTCTTTGTCACTTACATAAGACACACTTTAAGGATAAAGAAGAATTAAAAGTAAAAAGATGAAAAAAGACTATATAAAGAGTATTGCTATGGTCTGAGTGTTTGATTGGTAGGTTGAAATCCTAACTCCTTAAGGTGATGGTAAAAGGAGGAAGGAGACCTTGGAAGGTGACTAGTTCAGGAGAGTGGAGCCCTCATGAATGAGATCGTTAGTTGCTCAGTTTCTCAATCGTGTCGGACTCTTTGTGACTCCATGGTCTGTCCATGGAATTCTCCAGGTAAGAATACTAGAGGGTGTTGCCATTCCCATCTCCAGGGTATCTTCCCAACCCAGGGATTGAACCTGGGTCTCCTGCACTGCAGGTGGATTCTTTACCATCTGAGCCACCAGGGAAGCCCATAGGACAAAAAGCACTACTAAGGAAAGATTTATCATAGTGGTAAAAGTTTCAGTGAATGAGATTAATGTCCTCATAAGTGAGGCTCCAGAGAAATCCCTCACCCCTTCAACCATGTGAGGACACAGTGAGAAGTCAGTGACCTAGAAGAGGGCTCTTGTTCAATCCTGCTGGCACCCCAATCTCAAACTTCAACCTCCAGAACTGTGAGCAGTGAATTTCTACTGCTTTTAAGCCACCCATTCTATGATATTTTGTTATAGCACCTTGAAGGGACTAAGGCAAATGCACAAAAGAAATATTTCTATACTAATACCAGTCAAGTTAGATTTTAGGGCAAAAAGTACTACTAAAGATCAAGAGATTTATTATAGTGATAAAAGTTTCAATTAACTAGGAAGATTGTGATGGCTAATGTTATGTATCACCTTGACTAGGTACAGTACCCAAATATTCAAACATTATTATAGATGTTTCTGTGAAAGTATTTTTTAGATGAGAGTAACCATTAAATCAGTAGATTCTGAGTGAAGCAGATTACCCCTAATCATATGAGTGGGTGTTCTCCTGTCAACTGAGGACCTTAATAGAAGACTGACTTCAGAAAATCAGAAGATGCCAGCAGATAGCCTTTGATCTCTTCCTAGGTCTCCAACTGTCAGCCTACCCTGCAGATTTTGGAACTGCCAGCCTCTACAGTCATTACCTATCATATCTATAGATAGATGGATATAATAGATAGATGAGCAAATATAGATATGCATATAAAACTGCTTATTAAGTTTGTACCTTAATTAAGCCACAAGATATCCCTTTACAACCTTGTAAGACTGGCAGTTAGGATATTCCCATTCAGATCAGATCAGATCAGTCGCTCAGTCATGTCCGACTCTTTGCGACCCCATGAATCGCAGCACGCCAGGCCTCCCTGTCCATCACCAACTCCCAGAGTTCACTGAGACTCACATCCATCAAGTCAGTGATGCCATCCAGCCATCTCATCCTCTGTCGTCCCCTTCTCCTCTTGTCCCCAATCCCTCCCAGCATCACAGTCTTTTCCAATGAGTCAACTCTTTGTATGAGGTGGCCAAAGTACTGGAGTTTCAGCTTTAGCATCATTCCTTCCAAAGAAATCCCAGGGCTGATCTCCTTCAGAATGGACTGGTTGGATCTCCTTGCAGTCCAAGGGACTCTCAAGAGTCTTCTCCAATACCACAGTTCAAAAGCATCAATTCTTCGGCGCTCAGCTTTCTTCACAGTCCAACTCTCACATCCATACATGACCACTGGAAAAACCATAGCCTTGACTAGACAGACCTTTGTTGGCACAGTAATGTCTCTGCTTTTCAATATGCTATCTAGGTTGGTCATAACTTTCCTTCCAAGAAGTAAGTGTCTTTTAATTTCATGGCTGCAGTCACCATCTGCAGTGATTTTGGAGCCCCCAAAAATAAAGTCTGACACTGTTTCCACTGTTTCCCCATCTATTTACCATGAAGTGATGGGACCGGATGCCATGATCTTCGTTTTCTGAATGTTGAGCTTTAAGCCAACTTTTTCACTCTCCTCTTTCACTTTCATCAAGAGGCTTTTGAGTTCCTCTTCACTTTCTGCCATAAGGGTGGTGTCATCTGCCTATCAGAGGTTATCGATATTTCTCCCAGCAATCTTGATTCCAGCTTGTGTTTCTTCCAGTCCAGCATTTCTCATGATGTACTCTGCATATAAGTTAAATAAACAGGGTGACAATATACAGACTTGACGTACTCCTTTTCCTATTTGGAACCAGTCTGTTGGTCCATGTCCAGTTCTAACTGTTGCTTCCTGACCTGCATACAAATTTCTCAAGAGGCAGATCAGGTGGTCTGATATTCCCATTCATAGGCCCCCAAGCAGGACTAAATGGTTGCATAATTTGCTGAAGGACACACATCTACTGATTATTAGGATCAGATCAGAATCCACGTCTTTCTGACACCAAGCACATTTTCTCTTCCCATTGGTTTGTCCCCTCTTTTCAACAATCTTAGTAATTTAGTCTGGCATGTTCCTTCGTTTTGTAGATGGAGATGATGTACTTAATTTTCCAGCCTGATAGACTCATGGCACAGCATGTGTGGCAGGGCCAGAGCGGGGCTGTCTCTCCACACAGGCTGTCCTGCCAACCCAACTCCCTGCCCTTGCTCGCAGATCTCTTTGCCAAGTGCACATCTAATGCTTTCAGGGCACTATTGCTCTTCAAGTGACAGATCTTAATGCTCCTAATCGTCACCCATTATATCATCATTACTTTTTCTGTGGAATTAAAATTCTTTTCATAAAAGGGCAAAAAAGTTCATCTGCCTTACAGCATATCCCAGACTTCTCTGTTGGAATAGTTGGTTCTTTAAAATTTCCAGCTCTGGCTCCAGAGTGACTTTCATTATCTTTCCCTGTGGCAGTTTGTGGGAAGGAGTTACAGTCACACAGTAACTTCTGCTGTCAGTGTCTTCCTTTTAAAATGAAAATTGAGACTTCCCTGGAGATCCATTGGTTGACTCTGTGCTTCCAATGCAGGGGATGAGGGTTTGAGCCCCAGTCGGGAACTAAGATCCCACATACCACTCAGGGGGGTAAAAAAATATTAGTAAAAATTTTAAAAATAAAACTGCTAAACAGTGAGTCATAGAGGGCAAGGGCAATATCTTATTATCCTCTGTGTGCCTGGTACCCTGCCTGACACATCATAGGTGATCATTACATACTTGTCAAATAAGTTAGTGGGCCTTTGCCATTCCTTTTTTTGAAGCACATTTGAATTCTCTGCCTTCAGATCTATGGGGTGGCCATTAAGCTTAAGAAACTTATAGCACAGCGGGCCAGGCCAAGATGGCGGAGGAGTAGGACAGGGAGAACACTTTCTCCCCCACAAATTCATCAAAAGAGCATTTAAACGTCGAGTAAATTCCACAAAAACAACTTCTGAATGCCGGCAGAGGACATCAGGCACCCAGAAAAGCAATCCAACTCTTCGAAAGGGTAGGTAGGAAAAATATAAAAGACAAAAAAAAAGAGACAAAAAGAGGGAGGGACGGAGCTCCGTCCCGGAAGGGAGTCTTAAAAAGAGAGAAGTTTCCAAACACCAGGAAACCTTCTCACTGCCGAATCTGTGCCGAGCTTTGGAAGCACAGAGGGCAACGTAACAGGAAGAAAAAAATAAATAAACAATTAAAACTCAAGATTGCGAGTCCCTACGGTAACTCCCCAGTGGAGAAGCAGCGCAGACGCCTGCAGGCGCCATTAACAAGCGGGGGCTGGGCAGGGAGGCAGCGCGGGGCTGCATCGCTTAGAGTAAGAATCTGGCCTGAATACCCTGAGCACTATCTGAGCGAAATAATTTGGGCTAACAAACCAGACTGTGGGATATCTACTACGCGAAAAGCCAGCCCCAACCTAAGACCGCCAGGCCCGCACGGAACAAAGAATTGAACAGAGATAGCCGGCTGCAGACCTTCCCCCTCCGGTGATAGGCAGCCAGAGCCGGAAGGGGGCAATCGCAGCCCCAGAGAGACATTATCTATAAAACTGTAAGCAGGCTTTTTGCTAACTAAAACTTCTTGGGGTCTGGACGGTTAACATCTGCCTAAGAAGGTGCGCCGTTTTGCGCCCAGATAACCGAGTGGCGGGAGGCGATAAGTCGCAGCATTGGCGCCGCCAAACACCTCATCACTTGAGCTGCTCGGACCTGGGAAGAGCACAATACTCAGGCCCAACTGAGTCTGCGCCTCTGAGGACTATCCGAGTGCCTGAACCTGAGCGGCTTGGACCTGGGAGGTACATGCAACCCAGGGCCAGCCTTGGATTGTTCCCCGGCGGAACAACCTAGAGCCCGAGCAGTGTGGGCAGGAGAGGCTACACGCGCAGTGAGCGGGGGCAGACCCAGTGTGGCTGAGGCACTGCGAGCGACGCCAGTGTTATTTGCTTGCAGCATCCCTCCCTCCCTCCCCACAGCGCGACTGAACAAAGAGAAGAAATACAGTTCCACCCATCAGAACACTGACACAAGCTTCCCTAACCAGGAAACCTTGACAAGCCACCTGTACAAACCCACACAGTGAGGAATAGCCACAGTAAAGAGAACTCCACAAACTGCCAGAATACAGAAAGGACACCCCATACTCAGCAATTTAAACAAGATGAAGAGACAGAGGAATAGCCAGCAGATAAAGGAACAGGATAAATGCCCACCAAACCAAACAAAAGAGGAAGAGATAGGGAATCTACCTGATAAAGAATTCAATAATGATAGTGAAATTGATCCAAAATCTAGAAATTAAAATGGAATCACAGATAAATAGCTTGGAGACAAGGATTGAGAAGATGCAAGAAAGGTTTAACAAGGACCTAGAAGAAATAAAAAGAGTCAATATACAATGAATAATGCAATAAATGAAATTAAAAACACTCTGGAGGCAACAAATAGTAGAATAACAGAGGCAGAAGATAGGATTAGTGAATTAGAAGATAGAATGGTAGAAATAAATGAATCAGAGAGAATAAAAGAAAAACGAATTAAAAGAAATGAGGACAATCTCAGAGACCTCCAGGACAATATTAAACGCTACAACATTCGAATCATAGGGGTTCCAGAAGAAGAAGACAAAAAGAAAGACCATGAGAAAATACTTGAGGAGATAATAGTTGAAAACTTCCCTAAACTGGGGAAGGAAATAATCACCCAAGTCCAAGAAACCCAGAGAATCCCAAACAGGATAAACCCAAGGCGAAACACCCCAAGACACATATTACTCAAATTAACAAAGATCAAACACAAAGAACAAATATTAAAAGCAGCAAGGGAAAAAAACAAATAACACACAAGGGAATTCCCATAAGGATAACAGCTGATCTTTCAATAGAAACTCTTCAAGCCAGGAGGGAATGGCAAGACATACTTAAAATGATGAAAGAAAATAACCTACAGCCCAGATTATTGTACCCAGCAAGGATCTCATTCAAGTATGAAGGAGAAATCAAAAGCTTCTCAGATAAGCAAAAGCTGAGAGAATTCTGCACCACCAAACCAGCTCTACAACAAATACTAAAGGATATTCTCTAGACAGGAAACACAAAAATGGTGTATAAATTCAACCCCAAACAATAAAGTAAATGGCAACGGGATCATACTTATCAGTAATTACCTTAAACGTAAATGGGTTGAATGCCCCAACAAAAGACAAAGACTGGCTGAATGGATACAAAAACAGACCCCTACATATGTTGTCTACAGGAGACCCACCTCAAAACAGGGGACACATACAGATTGAAAGTGAAGGGCTGGAAAAAGATTTTCCATGCAAATAGGGACCAAAAGAAAGCAGGAGTAGCAATACTCATATCAGATAAAATAGACTTTAAAACAAAGGCTGTGAAAAGAGACAAAGAAGGTCACTACATAATGATCAAAGGATCAATCCAAGAAGAAGATATAACAATTATAAATATATATGCACCCAACACGGAGCACCGCAGTATGTAAGACAAATGCTAACAAGTATGAAAGGAGAAATTAACAATAACACAATAATAGTGGGAGACTTTAATACCCCACTCACACCTATGGATAGATCAACTAAACAGAAAATTAATAAGGAAACACAAACTTTAAACGATACAATAGACCAGTTAGACCTAATTGATATCTATAGGACATTTCATCCCAAAACAATGAATTTCACCTTTTTCTCAAGCGCACATGGAACCTTCTCCAGGATAGATCACATCCTGGGCCATAAAGCTAGCCTTGGTAAATTCAAAAAATAGAAATCATTCCAAGCATCTTTTCTGACCACAATGCAGTAAGATTAGATCTCAATTACAGGAGAAAAACTATTAAAAATTCCAACATATGGAGGCTGAACAACACGCTGCTGAATAACAAAAAATCACAGAAGAAATCAAAAAGAAATCAAAATTTGCATAGAAACGAATGAAAATGAAAACACAACAACCCAAAACCTGTGGGACACAGTAAAAGCAGTCCTAAGGGGAAAGTTCATAGCAATACAGGCACACCTCAAGAAACAAGAAAAAGTCAAATAAATAACCTAACTCTACACCTCAAACAACTAGAAAAGGAAGAAATGAAGAACCCCAGGGTTAGTAGAAGGAAAGAAATCTTAAAAATTAGAGCAGAAATAAATGCAAAAGAAAACAAAAGAGACCATAGCAAAAATCAACAAAGCCAAAAGCTGGTTCTTTGAAAGGATAAATAAAATTGACAAACCATTAGCCAGACTCATCAAGAAACAAAGGAGAAAAAATCAAATCAATAAAATTAGAAATGACAGTGGAGAGATCACAACAGACAACATAGAAATACAAAGGATCATAAGAGACTATTATCAACAATTATATGCCAATAAAATGGACAATGAGGAAGAAATGGACAAATTCTTAGAAAAGTACAACTTTCCAAAACTCGACCAGGAAGAAATAGAAAACCTTAACAGACCCATCACAAGCATGGAAATTGAAACTATAATCAAAAATCTTCCAGCAAACAAAAGCCCAGGTCCAGACGGCTTCACAGCTGAATTCTACCAAAAATTTAGAGAAGAGCTAACACCTATCCTGCTCAAACTCTTCCAGAAAATTGCAGAGGAAGGTAAACTTCCAAACTCATTCTATGAGGCCACCATCACCCTAATACCAAAACCTGACAAAGATGCCACAAAAAAAAAAAACTATAGGCCAATATCACTGATGAACATAGATGCAAAAATCCTAAACAAAATTCTAGCAATCAGAATCCAACAACACATTAAAAAGATCATACACCATGACCAAGTGGGCTTTATCCCAGGGATGCAAGGATTCTTCAATATCCGCAAATCAATCAATGTAATACACCACATTAACAAATTGAAAACAAAACCATATGATTATCTCAATAGATGCAGAGAAAGCCTTTGACAAAATTCAACACCCATTTATGATAAAACTCTCCAGAAAGCAGGAATAGAAGGAACATACCTCAACATAATAAAAGCTATATATGACAAACCCACAGCAAACATTATCCTCAATGGTGAAAATTGAAAGCATTTCCTCTAAAGTCAGGAACAAAACAAGGGTGCCCACTTTCACCATTACTATTCAACATAGTTTTGGAAGTTTTGGCTACAGCAATCAGAGCAGAAAAAGAAATAAAAGGAATCCAAATTGGAAAAGAAGAAGTAAAACTCTCACTATTTGCAGATGACATGATCCTCTACATAGAAAACCCTAAAGACTCACCAGAAAATTACTAGAACTAATCAATGATTATAGTAAAGTTGCAGGATATAAAATCAACACACAGAAATCCCTTTGCATTCCTATACACTAATAATGAGAAAACAGAAAGAGAAATTAAGGAAACAATTCCATTCACCATTGCAACGAAGAGAATAAAATACTTAGGAATATATCTACCTAAAGAAACTAAAGACCTATATATAGAAAAAACTATAAAACACTGGTGAAAGAAATCAAAGAGGACACTAATAGATGGAGAAATATACCATGTTCATGGATTGGAAGAATCAATATAGTGAAAATGAGTATACTACCCAAAGCAATTTATAGATTCAATGCAATCCCTATCAAGCTACCAACAGTATTCTTCACAGAGCTAGAACAAATAATTTCACAATTTGTATGGAAATACAAAAAACCTCAAATAGCCAAAGCGATCTTGAGAAAGAAAATGGAACTGGAGGAATCAACCTACCTGACTTCAGGCTCTACTACAAAGCCACAGTTATCAAGACAGTATGGTACTGGCACAAAGACAGAAATATAGATCAATGGAACAAAATAGAAAGCCCAGAGATAAATCCACGCACATATGGACACCTTATCTTTGACAAAGGAGGCAAGAATATACAGTGGATTAAAGACAATCTCTTTAACAAGTGGTGCTGGGAAATCTGGTCAACCACTTGTAAAAGAATGAAACTAGAACACTTTCTAACACCATATACAAAAATAAACTCAAAATGGATTAAAGATCTCAACATAAGACCAGAAACTATAAAACTCCTAGAGGAGAACATAGGCAAAACACTCTCTGACATACATCACAGCAGGATCCTCTATGACCCACCTCCCAGAATATTGGAAATAAAAGCAAAATAAACAAATGGGACCTAATTAAACTTAAAAGCTTCTGCACATCAAAGGAAACTATTAGCAAGGTGAAAAGACAGCCTTCAGAATGGGAGAAAATAATAGCAAATGAAGCAACCGACAAACAACTAATCTCAAAAATATACAAGCAACTCCTACAGCTCAACTCCAGAAAAATAAATGACCCAATCAAAAATGGGCCAAAGATCTAAATAGACATTTCTCCAAAGAAGACATACAGATGGCTAACAAACACTTGAAAAGATGTTCAACATCACTCTTTATCAGAGAAATGCAAATCAAAACCACTATGAGGTACCATTTCACACCAGTCAGAATGGCTGCGATCCAAAAGTCTACAAATAATAAATGCTGGAGAGGGTGTGGAGAAAAGGGAACCCTCTTACACTGTTGGTGGAATGCAAATTAGTACAGCCACTATGGAGAACAGTGTGAGATTCCTTAAAAACTGGAAATAGAACTGCCTTATGATCCAGCAATCCCACTGCTGGGCATACACACTGAGGAAACCAGAAGGGAAAGAGACACGTGTACCCCAATGTTCATCGCAGCACTGTTTATAATAGCCAGGACATGGAAGCAACCTAGATGTCCATCAGCAGATGAATGGATAAGAAAGCTGTGGTACATATACACAATGGAGTATTACTCAGCCATTAAAAAGAATACATTTGAATCAGTTCTAATGAGGTGGATGAAACTGGAGACTATTATACAGAGTGAAGTAAGCCAGAAGGAAAAACATAAATACAGTATACTAACGCATGTATATGGAATTTAGAAAGATGGTAACGATAACCCTGTGTACGAGACAGCAAAAGAGACACTGATGTATAGAACAGTCTTATGGACTCTGTGGGAGAGGGTGGGAAGATTTGGGAGAATGTCATTGAAACATGTGAAATGTCATGTATGAAACGAGATGCCAGTCCAGGTTCAGTGCACGATGCTGGATGCTTGGGGCTGGTGCGCTGGGAAGGCCCAGGGGATGGTATGGGAGGTTGGGAGGGAGGAGGGTTCAGGATGGGGAGCATGTGATTTTTTTAAAAAAATAAAATTAAAAAAAAAAAAAAAAAAAAAAAAAAAGCAGGGTAAAAAAAAAAAAAAAGAAACTTATAGCACAATAGATTTTAAAAGACGTATATAGGAATTTTATGTCCCGTCTTACAGGTGAAGAAATTGTGGCATGAGGCACTGAGATGCTGAAGCCAAGAGCTACACAGCAGAACCACAACAAAGGCGATGCCCATCAGAGGTAATCCAATACCTTTCGTTTCTATCTCCTTCCACCTGGACACCTCCCTGGTTCCATTTCTTTTCATTTTTTCTGATGTTACGATTGCAGAAGTTCTTCCTCTCTTAAACCAGTGTAGAAGTTACTATCAGCACAAGGTCAGTGAGTTATAAGCCCTTCTTCATCAACATCAGAGCAGGGACCCAAGACGAGCCCTGTGAAATTCCTTCCCGTCTAAGCTTCCAAGGCAGCATCTTTGACCCACAGGCCAAAAAGAAGTGACTTGCGTCACATTCTGTGGCTGTTGTTTGCTGGCCTGTGAGTTTCTCCGTTAGGTGGCCAGAGGCTCCTGGAGAGGCAGTAAGCAGTCACCAGGGGGACAGTTCAGACTCTGGAGTCACAGCCCAGGGGGCCTTGGCTATATGCTCAGTTCAGTAAACACGGACTGTGCTGCCACTGGGAGCTGTTACGGTAACAAGACAAGCATGGGCCCTGCTTCATGGAACTTTCAGGGTTACATCTAGAAGAAGACAGGCATTCAATGAATGAATAAAAACCTGGCTAGTATTTATGAGTGCTTATTACATGCCAGACACTGTACAGTTTCACACATTATTTGACGGTGAGTCAGTAGGTGGTAGAACTAAAAGATTCGAGCCACACTCATTTCTGTCTGACTCTAAAGCCCAGATTGATGAAGAGAGAATATATACCAAGTGAAATGTCTAGCACTTAGTCAGCATCGTGGAAGAATGGAAGAAATCTGGACTTGAGTCAGGAGGCTCGAGTCCTGGATCTGACCCCTCTGTGACAATGGGCTGAGAAGGTGAGGCCACCGCAAGGGAGAGGAAGCTCCCAGAGGCGGGGCCAGGCAGGTTCACTACCTTGCCTTTAACATCTGGCGCAAAGAAGGTAGTGGAATTCAATTACACTGGCCTGATTGAAAACATCCTGGGATGCTGCCACATGGCTGACCCTTGAAAACATTCTGCTAACTAAAATAAAGCAGGCAATAAGGACAGATATCATATGATTCCATTCAGATGAGGTCCTTAGAACAGTCACATTCATCAAGAAAGTATGGGATTCTGTAAGACGTTATGGAAAGACCACAACCAACTTTTCAGCCAACCCAATAAAATAGTGATTACTGGGGAGTGAGGAGAGGGGAGAATAAGGAGTTATTCTTTAATGGTTGTGGAGTTTCTGTTTAGGTGATTAAAAAATTCTGGACATAGTGGTGATGGTAGCACATTGTGAATGTCATTAATGCCAGTGAGTCATTCCCTTTAAAAATGGTTTAACCTGGTAAGTTTTATGTTCTGTATGTTTGAGCAAACTCCGGGGGTTGGTGATGGACAGGGAAGCCTGGTGTGATACAGTCCATGGGGTCGCAAAGAGTCGGACACGACTGAGCGACTGAAATGAGTGAAACTGATATTTACCACAATAAAATGCAATATTTTTTAATTAAAAAAGTAGATATTCTTGGAAACCAAGCACTGTCACAAGACCTTAGAAACTGAAGAGGACAGACCTGAAGGATATAAATGGAGAAATCATTTGATGATATGCTTTGGCTGATTACTTATTGATACTGAATATCAGCACTAACATAATACTTTCCCAAGTACTCTGTGTACTTTACTACCACGAGAATGGAAGCTACTGTTTATCTTTTGCACAGAAGAGGAGAGCTTGTCCTGTCAGCTCCACATGGGGAGAGTCTGGCCTTGAACTCAGGTCCCACAGGTAAACATCACAGCAGGCTCCTCCTCTCCAGGAAAGCAGCCTCCATCCAAGTAGACTTGATTGGGGTGGACTAATAGCTATCATTTAAAAGGAAAATATGTTTATATATATTTATTGAAATATAACTGCTTTACCATTTTATGTTAGTTTCTGCTGTATGATGAAGTAGAGTGAGTCAGCTGTGCCTGCTAAGTCGCTTCAGTCATGTCTGACTCAGTGTGACCCTGTGGTCTGTAGCCCACCAGGCTCCTCTGTCCATGGGATTCTCCAGGCAAGAATGCTGGAGTGGGTTTCCATGCCCCCCTCCAGGGGGTCTCCCTGACCCAGGGATCGATCACCTATGTATATACACACATATATCCCCTCCCCCTGAACCTCCTGCAGCCCCCTCATCCAGCCATCTGGATCATCACAGAGCAGCAGGCTGAGCGTCCAGTTCTTTTAGCAGGTTCCCGCTAGCTCTCTATTTCTGACATGGTAGTGTATATATGTCAGTCCCGATCTCCCATTCGCCCCACCCTCCCCTTACCACCCTGTATCCACATGTTTGTTCTCTACATCTGCATTTCTGCCCTGGAAATATGTCCATCTGTACCATTTTTCTAGATTCCACATGTATATTAATTTATTAACTTATGACTTTTTTTTTCTCTTTTTGACTTAACTTTGCTCCGTGTGACAGACTCTGAGTCCATCCACATCTCTACAAATGACCCAACTCCCTTCCTTTTAGTGGTTGAGAAATATTCCACTGGGTATTTAGGTTCTTTCCATGTCTTGACTATTGTAAGTAGTATTGCAGTGGACATTGGGGTACATGTGTCCCTTTGAATTATGGTTTTCTCAGGGTATATGCTTAGTAATGGGATTGCTAGGTCATATGGCAGTTCTATTTTTAGTTTTTCTGGGAACTTCCATGCTGTTCTCCGCAGTGGCTGTACCAATTTACTTTCATTCCCACCAATGGTGCAGGAGAGTTCCCTTTCTCCACACCCTCTCCAGTATTTACTGTTTGTAGATTTTTTGATGATGGTCACTCTGACCAGTGCAAAGTAATACCTCATTATAGTTTTGATTTTCATTTCTCTACTAATTAGTGATGTTGAGCATCTTTTCCATGTGTCCCTTGGCCATCTGTATGTCTTTTTTGGAGAAATGTCTATTTAGATCTTCTGCCCATTTGAAGATGAACTTTGATGAGATTCTAAGTTCTCCTGGACCCAAAGACTGAAAAGGACAGAAAAGCTCTAACCAAATCCATATGATCTCCGGGCTACAAAAAACTCTGTACAAATAGTGGTGCACACAAAATGCGATTTCTTTTGTGCTAAGGAGGAAGTCTAGCTTTTCTCTGATGTTCTCCAGTGGTCTAGTCCTAAGCTGTATCTTCTCCGTCCCAGGAGAATGGGTGAGCGTGTGAGGCTAGGCCCTGTCTTGGATATCTGTCAGTCCTTATAATGCCCCTGGAGCTCTGACAAGGCTGAACAAGATCATCTGTTCATTGCCCCAAGACAGCGCTTTTCCAGATACTGCCATGTACCCCCATGGGGCAAATTTTCCCCTGGTTGGGAACCACCACCATAAGGAAGGACCTCTATGGGGAGACATTAATTCATTCAGGTGCTTAGCCCTCCTTGCTGTGCTGGTCTTTTCTCCTACTTCTGCTGGCCCAGTGTGCTGCTGATCCTATAATTCAGAATTGGTTCATGCTGAATTAAAGAAGGGAACAATGCTGATCCCAGACTCCCACCACCTATCCCTTTACCCTGTGGGATCTGCAAGACTTTTGCAGTGTGTTATTCAGTGATATCGGAGAAGGCAATGGCACCCCACTCCAGTACTCTTGCCTGGAAAATCCCATGGACAGAGGAGCCTGGTAGGCTGCAGTCCATGGGGTCGCTAAGAGTCAGACATTACTGAACGACTTCACTTTCACTTTTCACTTTCATGCATTGGAGAAGGAAATGGCAACCCATTCCAGTGTTCTTGCCTGGAGAATCCCAGGGATGGGGGAGCCTGGTGGGCTGCCGTCTATGGGGTTGCACAGAGTCAGACATGACTGAAGCGACTTAGCAGCAGCAGCAGCATTCAGTGATATAAATGAATGAAGAAATTAAATGTTACAAGTGGTTGGTGAGGGCCCTGATCCCAGATCAGCCAATAAAGGGGATCTTGTGATCCCTGCCCTTAGATAATCTACCAGTGGTGTCCCCCTGAGAAACGTCTCAGGGAAGGGACTTGGCAGCTGTCTCTTGGTGCAGCTGGCCACACGCTGGAATGCCTCAGCTGCTGTAAATGGACTTTGCAAACTCCCACACTGGGGATACTCCAGTCTGTCCTTGGAGTGTGTATGAGAGTCACCTTAACTTGTCAAAAAGCCACCCTGCCTCCCTCCTTGAGGCCAAAACAGTGGAGCTATTAGCAGGGGATCACAACAAAGTCACAAGCGGGAACAAGACCATGCACAGCCCATCGTGAGCTTTCAGTAAATGCTGGTTGGGACTTCTCTTCTGGCTGTTTCAAAGGAGGTAGCATGTTCTCTACCAGGTAAGAGAGGATTTACTCCATGTTAGTCACAGTCTCATAAAATAAAGGTTAGCAATTTCTGAACAAATTCAATTTTAGAGTAACCTTTCCTCTCTACTAGTTTTGTTCATGTAAGAACATTTAGACTCTTACTTTTTAAATGAATGATAAATGGAATATTTATTATAGAAAAAGTAACTGCAAAGAAGTGCAATGGCACAGAAAATAATTCACAGTAGTCCTACTGCCAAAGAGAGTGCAGCAAACAATTTTGACATTTTTATCATACATTCTGTCAAGGTTTTTTTTCCTTTGCATGATTTTTATTTTTAGAAGTAACGTGTTGTATTACAGCCCCATCAAAGAAGAAGTGATACATTTCCACTGAGAAAATTGAAGAGAGAGTTTAGTAAAGTTACTGTTAATAAGAGAGTTGCTGCTGCTAAGTCGCTTCAGTCGTGTCCGACTCTGTGCGACCCCACGGACTGCAGCCCACCAGGCTTCTCCGTCCCTGGGATTCTCCAGGCAAGAACACTGGAGTGGGTTGCCATTTCCTTCTCCAATGCATGAAAGTGGAAAGTGAAAGTGAAGTCAATCAGTCATGTCCGACTCTCAGCGACCCCATGGACTGCAGCCTACCAGGCTCCTCCATCCATGGGATTTTCCGGGCAACAGTACTGGAGTGGGGTGCCATTGCCTTCTCCCAAAAGAGAGTAGATGGGGTCAAAAAAGGAAAAGAAGGAACAAGGTAAGGAGACCTCAAGAGATGGTACAGCAACTTCCCTGGAGACTAACAACAGGGAAGCACCATTCCCACTCCCAGCCTTTAAAGGGGAGGAGGAGAATCGGTGGTCACTCCAAGACAGAGAGTGAGTTGGAAGGTTGCATGGGGGAGAACCCCTTGAGAAGAAGAGAGATGATGAGGCATCAGAGGAAGGGAGAAAATGCCTTGTCCTCTAACCTCTGAGTCCCTGCCAGTGGCCCCAGACACCAGCCAGTATGGCTGCCCAGTGGTGCAGTCAGCCTTCCCGAGTACAGGGCAGGGTGGGCAAGGATACTGGGCAGACAGCCATCCAGGCCAAACAGGAGCATGTTCCTGGAACTAATATTCACTCCACCAAGACATGACCATTGGTTTAAGTGTGGTCAGGATCCTTCAGACATTTTTCTAGGTAGTTACCTATATAACTTGTGTGTTCTCAGTCACGTCATTCATGTCCGACTCTTTGCAGCCCCATGGTCTGTAGCCTGCCAGGCTCCTCTGTCCATAGGATTCTTCAGGGAAGAATACTGGAGTGGATTGCCGTGCCCTCCCAATGTGGTCCATAAGAAGCCTGTTTCCTAGTATCCAGCTTCTTGTTCTCAACTTCTGGGGCCATGGCAAGACTGTGGGTCCCTTTTCTATTAAGTTCAGGTGTGCCAGTGCAGTTTCCTTCAGGTAAGGTATACAAACTGAAATCCCATGTGTTACTTGCAGGGAAAAGCTTTAAGAACCAATGAAATCTTCCCCATTTCTCTCTTATCTTCTGCCACTGGGACTAGGAATGTTTTAGACAAGTGATGTCCAATAAAAATGTAATACAAGCTGCTCTGAAATTTGTTCTAAAATGTTCTAGAAGTCACATTAAAAAATTAATAGATAAAATTAATTTTGATAATATGTTATTTGTCAAATATATTCAAACTATTATCCTATGCAGTTGAGATTAAATATTGTTGAGATACTTTACATTTTTTATACAAAACCTTTGAAACCCAGTGTATATTTTATATTCACAGCGTGTAACAGTGCTGATCAGGTACATTCCAAAGGCTCAATAGCCACTCTTAATAGCCTTGCTGCTGCTGCTGCTGCTGCTGCTAAGTCACTTCAGTCATGTCCGACTCTGTGTGACCCCATAGATGGCAGCCCACCAGGCTCCCCCGTCCCTGGGATTCTCCAGGCAAGAACACTGGAGTGGGTTGCCATTTCCTTCTCCAATGCATGAAAGTGAAAATTGAAAGTGAAGTCGCTCAAGTCATGTCCGACCCTCAGCGACCGCATGGAGCCTACCAGGCTTCTCCATCCATGGGATTTTCCAGGCAGGAATACTGGGGTGGGGTGCCATTGCCTTCTCCCTTAATAGCCTTACTAGATAGCAGCTACCATATGGGATGGGCTCTCTTGATGGTTCGCCAAGAGATGGGTAGTAGAGCACCCGCCTGCCAATGCAGGAGATAAGGGTTCCATCCCTGGGTCAGGAAGATCCCCTGGAGAAGGGAATGGCTACCCACTCCAGTATTCTTGCTTGGAGAATCCCCATGGGCAGAGGAGCCTGGTGGGCCACAGTCTACGGGCTTGCAAAAGAGTCGGACACAGTTGAGCAACTGAAAACAACAACAATCATATGGGACAGCACAGTCCTACCTGAATCTCAGGATGACACATAGCTGAGTCAGTAGCCAAAGTGTGATAAGCATACAGTGTGACTGAGAAGTAAACCTCTTTTGTTTACTTAAGGCATCAGTATTTTTGTGTTGTTTGCCCGTAGAGCATCACCTGGTCTATCCAGACACACACACACATCCTATCAATAACTCAGGTAATCAGTTTCCTATGGATGGGCATACACGTGGTTCCCAGTTTTTCACTCCCATAAAAATGTGTTGATAAACATCCATATGTGTATTTCTGATGCTCATATGCAGGTTTTTCTCTGGAGTAATTACCTAAGAATAAAATCATATGTATACTTTTTGTTTTAACAAGTGTGTCTAAAAAGTTGTCTGGATGGACCATACAAATTTTCACTTTAATCAGTGGTATCTGAAAGTAACTGCTTTTCTGTATTCTTACTGGTATTTAATATCATCAAATTTTTCATTTAAAAGGTTTTTTTGTATTTACATTTTGATATTATACTTGACAAAACAGCCTGTTCTTTTAACATCATAAATATTTTAATCTAATTAAAGTTTGTATTAACCTTGATTTTAAATGACTGCATAAAAACACGATATGGATATGCCAGATTTATCTAACCATCTCCTGAGTCTTTTTGGCATTTGGATTATTTATAACTCAGATTATATATATACCATAATGAATATTTTTACACATTCAACTTTTTCCACAGTTCAATTATTTTTCCTTAGGATAAATTCTAAAAGTGTAAGTATTGGATCAAAGGCCCATAAATTTTGTGTTTTTCACGTCCCCTCTTTCCTTTTCTACTTACTTTACCATATTGTATTAGTTTCTGCTGTACAACACAGTGAATCAGCGATGTGTATTCTTTATCCTCTCCTTCCTGAATCTCCTTCCGACTCCCACATCCCGACCCTTCAGAGCGCCTTTCTGAAGCCCCCGTGCTGTGCAGTGGCTTCCCACCAGCTATGTCACATTCAGTAGCAGATAACTGTCAGTCCCACTCTCCCAGTTCATCTCACTCTCCCTCTCCCCACCCATGCTCACATGTCCGTTCCCTATGTCTGCATCTCTGTTCTTGCAAATGGGTTCATCTGCACCATTTTTCTAGATTTCATACATATGTGTCAGTATACAATATTTTTCTCTTTCTAATTTCACTCGGTATGACAGGCTCTAGGTCCATCCACATCACTATAAATGACCCAATTTCATTCCTTTAATTGTTTTAGCAGATTTTTTCCCCAGAAGAATTGTATCAGTTACACTCCTTTGGGAAATGTCAGATTTTTATAAACCATATACTGGGTATATATTTATATATGCAGATGCCTTCGAGTGCAGTATTGGACTTGGTGCTCACGAGGGTGAGCAAAGGCGAAATGACATGTCCCAGGTCATGTGGTAGGTAAGGGGCAATGCTGACCCTTGAACCCAGCTTTGGACCACAAGTTTATGCTTTTTTTAAAAATATAATTTTATTTATTTCCTTATTTATTTTGGTTGTGCTGGGCCTTCATTGCTGCGCAGGCTTTTCTCTAGTTGCAGTGAGCAGGGGCTACTCTCTACTTGCAGAACAAGGGCTTCTCATTGTGGTGGCTTCCCTTGTTTGGGCTTCCCTGGTGGCTCAGATGGTAAAGAATCTGCCTGCAAAATCTGCCTGCAACAAGGGAGACCCAGGTTCGAGCCTGGGTTGGGAAGATCCCCTGGAAAAGGGAATGGTTACCCACTCTGGTATTCTTGTCTGGAGAGTTCCATGGACAGAGGAGCCTGACGAGCTACAGTCAGTCCTTGGGATCACAAAGAGTTGGACATGACTGAGCAACTTTCACTTTTACTTTCTCTTGTTGCAAACCATGGGCTCTAGGGTGCACGAGCTTCAGTAGTTGGGGCCCGTGGGCTCGGTAGTTGCGGCTTCCAGGCTCAGTAGTTGTAGCGCATGATCTTAGTTGCTCCACAAGATGTGGGATCGTCCCAGACCAGGGATCAATCCCGTGTCTCTTGCATTGGCAGATGAATTCTTAACCACTGAGTCACCAGGGAAGCCCAAGTTTAGGCTTTTTGTTTGTTTTGTTTAATGCTTCATCTGTCTCCTTTATCCTGGTGTTGAAAATAGCCTTTTCTTTGATCACTACAGCCACAACTCTTGACCCCAATTAATTAATTAAGATCTTCAAGTAGAGCTGTGTAGTATTAACAATGGCTTCTTTCTGTAGGAAAAAATCTCTTCCATGTTTAAAAAAAGGCATGTCAAGCTATAACTTCAAGATGCCAGGAGAGGGCACTGCTGGCCCATAATCTGCTTCAGAAATAAACAGACCAGCTCTCCAGAGGAGACTGTTTTTGAGATGGTTTCCCTAGGAGAGAGAGAGACCTTCTGCTGGAGGAATATTAAGCTGTTGTTTGGCATACAGAGCTGTTTTCCAAGGAGACTCATCAGGGTTCTTTATTCAGGTGATTTAGCCACACAAACAAACCACCTTGTTTCAAAATGAAAGGGGAGTCATGAGAAGGCACTGAACTCTTTTAAAGTGGAAACCATCACAGATATTTCTTAGTATAGTTCTCACCACTGGAGACAACAATGAAATGCACACGGGGACATTCTCAGTCACTCAGTCATGTCTGACTCTTTGCAGTCCCATGGACTGTAGCCCACCAGGTTCCTCTGTCCATGGGATGATACATGAATACTGGAACAGGTTGCCGTTTCTTTCTCCAGGGGATCTTCCCGACCTAGGGATTGAGCCCTCGTCTTGTGTCTCCTACAGTTGGCGGGCAGATTCTTTACCAGCTGAACCATCCAGGAAGTGCATGCACATGGGGAAATAGGGCCGAATGCAAGTGTGTCAGAAAAGATCAGAAACCGTCTCCGGACATTTTCCCATTTTGTTCCTTGGACAACTGTTGGTGTTCTGTAAATGTTAGCTGAGAGCAGAAGGTTCCTGCTCTCTGAGGATACACAGAGATGTCCCTTCCCTGCTATGATCAGAGCTCCTTTCTTGCCTGGGCCATGGCCATAATATTCTTGATTGGTTTTCTTTCCCCCATTGCCACGTCCCCAGTTCCACTCTGGCCCCACAGTGCAGCCTGAACAGACTTTGTAACGAAGAGTTGGATACCATTACTCCTCCCTTGAAAACCCCCTTGACATTCCCCACCATCTCTCAAATCAGAGTCTTTGCATATCTTACCCTACTTTCAAAATCAAGCCTCTGCCCACTTTCCCAGCCCCATTTCATGCCAGTCTTCCTGCTCCCCTCCTACTACTGTGTTCCACACACACAGAATTTCTTGCCTTCTCCCCAACGTGCTTTGCCTTTTAACTCTCCTTTCATTGAAATTACATGTCTGTTGAGGAGTTCATGCTGGTTTTGGTCCAAATTCTAACCTCCATGCTTTGCACCTTCTATTCCCTCTGACCTGGGAATTCTTCACCATTGTTTTCTCAGCCTATCAAATTCCTGCTCATTCTTCAAAATCCAGGTAACAAGTCACCTCTTCCTGATGTCTTCTCCAAATCTCCAGACACAGTCACTATTCTGTTGGTACTCCCATGGGTCACTGTGGGTCTACTGTGTGCTGCTGTTTCTTATTTTGTCTGTTGGTACCTCTGTACAGAGAGCTCTTATAAGAAAGGGACCATATCTCGTTCTTCATTTTATCTAAGCTTAGCTAAGCTTATATAGCCTGGCATGTAATAGACTCTCAATCAACTATTATTATTTTCATTTGCATTTGGATAGATAGGCTTTCCAGAAACTTGGGTAATCTGGCAACATACCGCATGTATCATTCTAAAATTTTTGGAGGTTCTAAGCTCTCATTATTCATAATTTTGCAGTTCACACTTGAGAATATTTGTTTATGCTTACTTTTATTTCTTTCTTCTGAATGATTTTATTTGGAAAGAGAATATCTGAGGTTAGATTTTGGACCAAGACCAGCATGAATTTCTTAACAGAGATGTAATTTCAATGAAAGGAGAGTTTCTAGTGGGTAAGAAGGGAAACTGGCTCCAAGTATTTGACAGAAGGAAACAGAAGAATTAAAGTGGAGAGGGAAGCAAGGATCCTGAGAGCTGGTTTGTCACACTGTAGGGAGGGAGAGACAGGTGATAACAGGAGTGAGTGAGGAAGGAGAGAGGGGTGAGTGTGAGCATTTATTTCTCCTCCTACAAGTTCTATTTCTGCTCCCAATGGCAGGAATTAACATTGGTGAAAGACAATTGCCAAGTTTCTACCAACTCCCCACATTCTTTCAGATGGTAATGAGTTCTGAATGATCATTACATCTTGAAATGTATAAAGTCACTAAAAGGAACATTATTCACTCAGAAATTTATGGAGCTTGTCACTTCACAATGTAGGTATTTTAATGAGTCTTGAAACTCTTCATACTGGTCCTGTACACACACAGAAAGTTTTAACAGCCTATATAAGCACATGTCTGCACGCGCACGCACACACAGACATGGAGCTTCAAACACCCACTCTCCCACGTGGGGCATGACTCCGTTTTCCTATTGATGGATAGAACTTTAGGTTGAGATGAACCATCTGTCTACCAAATGGCATTTCTAGTGCTTCAATCACATCTCCAATAATCACTTCTCCTAAACACATTAGTGGGAAATGATGTAAAAAATAATTAAGTGTAACTATCCATTCCATTAGAAATTGATGATATCTATGTTTTATAAATTAGAGACATGTAGGAGAAAATGATTATTCTCACAACTCATTGCGACAGGAAGATCTCTTCATTGTTGCATAAAATTTATCCTAGTAGGAGGAATGAATATTTGAATACTTGGTGGTTTAGGAGAGAAGACGCTAAATGAAAGAGCTACTTGAAAAAAATGGAGTGATAAGGGCAAGTAGGAAAAAAGGGTTTATGCCAGTAAAACTTGCTTCTCACCTTAGGAAAATTAAATACAGTGTAGAATTGATTAGTATAGTTTCTGTGACCCATGAAAATCAGGTAGATTTTTGGTTGTCAAAATGTAGCTTCTGGCTTAGCCAGACACAACATTACTCAAGTTTCCATTAACCCACCTATGAAAAGCCCCTCTCATCCTAAAGTAAGTAGATAGAATCTTTGTTCATCACTGTCCACATGGTTTAAAACACAACAAAGAAAAGCGAGTAATCTCTTTCAGTTGCCTGGATATTTCTTTTTGAGAAGAGAAAATATTGCTCCTTCATTTATTTAGTGCACTATTCATACAAACACACACAGTTTTCAGCAACTTTTATACTATTCATGGACATAAATTCTGAGAAAACAACTAAAGGAAATGTGTGGGATGAGGGGGAGCGTGTATGGTGTGTACAAGCATGTTTTCCTCAAGAGGTTTCTTTTTTTTGGCTTTTGTTTTTGTTTTCTTGATCATAAGTAAAATAATTCAGACATACATGAAAGAGATGTTCTGGTAATAAGGCATATTCAGAGAAGTAGCTTGTCACATTCTCTACTCATTCAGAATGTAAGAATGTTCTGAATTGAGTCAAGCCCATGACTCATAGGAAGGCTAGTAGATGCCTTCTTGGGCTAAATAAGGACACTGACTGAGTGCCTCATGGAAACAAGCAATTGGGCTGGTAGCTCTGCATATCATTTTGCTCTTTGGCTATAAAATAAAGAAAAGTTGACTAGTGTTCAAAGGGACCATAGTTGGATAACACATATAGCAACATTTAGCTCTGGAAGGAAAGTTATGACACACCTAGACAGCATATTAAAAAGCAGAGACATCACTTTGCTGACAAAGGTCCATCTAGTCAAAGCTATGGTTTTTTCAGGAGTCATGTACAGATGTGAGAGTTGGATCATAAAGAAGGCTGAGCACTGAAGAATTGTGGTGCTGGAGAAAACTCTTGAGAGTCCCTTGGACTGCCAGAAGATCAAGCCAGTCAGTCCCAAAGGAAATCAACCCCAATTATTCATTGGAAAGATGACGCTGAAGCTCCAATAGTTTGGCCATCTGATGGGAAGAGCTGACTTGCTGGAAAAGACACTGATTCTGGGAAAGATTGAAGGCAAAATGAGAAGGGGGCAACTGAGGATGAGATGGTTAGATGGCATCACTGACTCAATGGACATGAGTTCGAGCAAACTCCAGGAGACAGTGAAGGACAGGAAAGCCTGACATGCTACAGTCCATGGTGTGGCAAAGAGTTGGACACAACTTAGTGACTGAACAGTAACGAAAGCTCACTATTCAAGCCCATGAAAGAAAAAAAAAATACTATGGGGTTTATGAAAATAGTCTCTAGGATTGGTAAGAGGTATATTATTCTGAAGGGCTTCCCTGGTAGCTCAGCTGGTAAAGCATCCACCTGTGATGCAGGAGACCCCAGTTCAATTCTTGGGTCAGGAAGATCCACTGGAGAAGTGATAGGCTACCCATTCCAGTATTCTTGGGCTTCCCTGTTGGTTCAGCTGGTAAAGAATCTGCCTGCAATGTGTGAGACCTGGGTTCAATCTCTTGGTTGGAAAGATCCCCTGGAGAAGGGAAAGGCTACCTACTCCAGTATTCTGGCCTGGAGAAATCCATGGATTATACAGTCCATGGGGTTGCAAAGAGTCAGACACAACTGAGTTTTTGGGCTTCCTTGGTGGCTCAGCTGGTAAAGAATCTGCCAGCAATAAAGGAGACCTAGAGTCAATCCCTGGTCATGAAGATCCTCTGGAGAAGGGAAGGGCTATCCACTCCAGTATTCTGGCCTGGAGAATTCCATGGACTGTATAGTCCAAGGGGTCGCAGAGTCGAACATGACTGAGCAACTTTCATTAGATATTATTCTGAAGATACAGAATAACAGCAAATCTTTGAAGGTAAGTTACTACAGGAATCAGACAAAAATGTTTAGAAAAAACATATTTGACTACCTAATAAGATGCCAGGAGATATGGCCTCTGTGAAACAGAAGCAGAAATCCTCAAGGATGGGAAAAGCTAAAATGAAAATATAGCATAAACAAAATAAGGATTTCAGGGAAGACAGAGAAAATAAAAGAGGCAAAGATTTCAAGTACACTAAAGATGCAGAATAAATCTACACTGGAGACAATAATAATCAGAAATTGCAAAAAATTAAATTTAGTGATGGAGAGAACAAACTTTAAAATATATTTGATAGAGGAATGGAAGATGGAAGAGATAATATACAGAGAAAAAAGAAACTAGATACTCTACTTAACAATTACAAGAATTTCTGAGGAAAAACCCAGAATAATTGGTATTGAATTGATCAAGAACATAACTGAAGAAAATCAAGAATCAAGAAAATTAAAAAATCAAGAACATAATCGAAGAAAATTCTGCAGAGATTTTTTTAGGGAGGTATTTTTAATAGCAAGATATTGTTGGGGGTCAGGGGTCATATCTTACTACATTCCCACATAGAATCAATGAAAATGACATATACCTAAATATTATATAAATCTGAAATTAAGCACTCATTGTATTTATAAATAAAATGAAAATAATTCCATAAGCATCCTCTCAGATAATCCACATATGAGCTACAAAGAAACATACATCTGGCTGGCCCCAAACTATTCTTCTGTTTTTCTGATACTAAATAAAAAAGGATAAGAGAACAAAAATTTTGAGAGGAAAACAGTGAGCTCTGGTAATTCATATGTGAAAGCAATAGGAAAATACTCTCAGATACACCAATGCTAAGTGGCAGCAGTGGGTAAAGAATCTGGTTGCTCAGTGGGTAAAGAATCCACCTGTCTGATCTGATCTGAATGATCCATATGGGAAAATAATCTAAAAAAGATCGGATGTATGTAGAACTGATTCACTTTGCTGTACAGCAGAAACTAACACAATATTGTAAATCAACTATACTCCAATAAAAATTTTAAAAGAAAAAAAAAAAAAGAATCCACCTGTGATGCAGGAGACACAGAACACATGCGTTCAATCCCTGGGTCAGGAAGATCACCTGGAGAAGGAAATGGCAACCCATTCCAGTATCCTTGCCTGAAAAATCCCACGGACAAAGGAGCCTGGCAGGCTACAGTCCAAAGTGTGAGCTATCTCGTTTAAAAAAAAACAAGGTTGGAGACAGAGCTTCAGTTGGTGAAAAAGACTCTCATAAATCAAAAAATTAGGATGATATGTATAAAAGTACTGAAATTTCTGTTGTCATTTGAAGTTTCTTTTCTAAGGAAATATTTTTATATATACATTTTATTGTCCAAAGATATCAATTGAAGCATTATTTCTTTAAGCAAAAGTGGTAAACAGGCTAAATGTTTAACATCACTGAAATACCCAAATGATGGGTCATTATTCATTCATTAAAAGTGATATTTAGGAAGAATTTTAAGGATGTGAGAAAATATTTATGATATAAAGTTTAATGAAGAAAACGTGGTAGAATTTTGTACAGAACAACCTTTACGATTTAAAAAGCACCAAAGAAAATAGATTAGATAAAAATGTAATGAACAGCAGCTGTGGATTCCCCTCAGGAAGGGAATTAGGATTGAATGTTATACTCATGAGCAGTCTCTAAATTTTCTTGGAAAACCTCGAATGTCAGGATGGGAAAGACAGAATAACAAAATTTTAGAACTTGAAATGCCTTTAGTGATTGTCTACTGTTGTAATCCCAACCATGAAACCAGTTTAGAACTCCTCAAGCAATTTTTAGTGCTTCAAATAATAACAAAATACATTTACTATACATTAGTTGGTGCCGGTCACAATTTCTTTACATAGACTCTCTCCAGCTTTAAAAAGTGTTATATATTTATTTACTCATCAGAAGGTCAAGAAACTTTATCTCAGGTCTTCTAACAGCTGGTCTAATAGCCTTTCTAATTCCCCAAACTTTGCATGAACTGGAATGTTCTCATAGGGCTCATAAGTGAGACACCTAGTTTTGCTCGAGTAGATCATAACAGTACCAGAGAGGAGACTATGTGGAATATTTTTGCAGGAGAGTTGTCATGCAAAGCATTTGGAGTCTAACAGCATTGGCTTTTACATATGACTCAACAACTTAAAAGCTGGATGGTTTTAGATAAGTCAATTAACCTTTCTGGATCTCTGTATCCTCATAGACATGTTTTAAGAATTTAATTAGAGGACACATATGGAGCACCAGGCACATTTCCTGGCATATAGACCTCGCTTATATCTATTGATTCTCTCCACCCCTTCACAGAATCTTCTCAACATCCATTCTGATGATCCATTTGACACGCTGACCTCTTCCTCTGAAATGGGAAGCACTCTATGCCCCATTTTCAAACATAATGGAACCATTTTCCTTTCCCTGTAACTTGCTCCCAGTGCCCTCTTTTATTCCACTTTCTAATTGAACCCTGAGTACTGCAAGTTCCTCTCGGCAAGAGCTTAAAGTGGCTTCCTGCCTCCTTGCAAATCTGCCTCTGATTCGACCCGTTTTCTTTGCCTCTCCCAGTGGCAGTGCTAGCCCCCTTGGAGACCTCCAGCAAGGCTGGCTAAACCATGGGGAGCAGGCAGCACGCAGCTACCTTAACTGCAGGACTGGCATCTTTATTCAGACCCCAGGGCACTGGCAAAGGAGGATGGTTGAGTTTGAGTCATACCTGGCCCCAGACTATTCCTTCACCCCGTCCTCCTCTCATTTTCTCTGTGACTGGCATAGACCACCCTGCCCTCCCTCCTGGAACATTCTTACATCCCTTTGTAGCTCTCCAGATGGTAGCCATCCATTAGCCTTCCATTTCAATCCCACTCCCCCAGGAACTGCATGCTCACTAGTCCAGCCTGCTTCATTCCCTACCTCCTGCCAACAGCTGGGGCTCTAGGTTACTCCTCCTACTCAGTTGTGTTTGAGAATGAAGACTCAAACACAGAATGGACCTGAATGGATTTGACAGAATGGATTTGAATCTTGGCTCTTTGTCTTATTAGCTGTGTGATCTTGAGAAAGTGGCCAATCTTTTCTAAGGAAGAGTTTCCTCATCTGTAACATGCATTCGTGTGTGTTAAGTCACTTCAGTCATGTCCAACTCTTTGCAACTCTTTGGACAATAGCTTAGCGGGCTCCTCTGCCCGTGAGATTCTCCAGGTAAGAATACTGGAGTGGCTTGTCATGCCCTCCTCCAGAGGATCTTCCTGACTCAGGGATGGAATCTGTGTCTCTTATGTTGAGTCTCTTACCTCTCCTGCATTAGTAGGTGGGTTCTTTACCACTAGCGCCACCTGATAAGCCCCATTTGTAACACAGGGATACTAATAATACAAGCCTCATAGAAGTGCTATGTAGACTGCATTAAAAAACACTTAGAAAAGTGCCTTGCACATAAATAAGGATTTAATAAACATTTTTTAAAGTAACATACGTTTTTTGAAGTAAGCTTCTATATGACAAGATTGATCATCTATCCATCCATTCATCCATCTATCCTATACTTGGGACCCAGGGGAAAACCAGGCCCAATCTGTGTCCTCAAGGAGCTGGCAGTCTTACCAGGGAGAAAGAAATGTGAGCACGTTTATTATGATAATGATATATCTGAAAGCTTAGGACTTGGCAACTTGGAGCCTGTTGTCTTCCCCATTGATGTGACAGCTGAGACAGAGCATCCTCATTTGGCTGCAGTGTGCTGTCTGCCCATTGCTACTGGCTGCTCACTGAAGCCTCTTGGTCCCTGAGAAAAAGCTGGAGGGACCAGCTATTCTGATTTCAGCGCCACAGTAACCTCTTCTTTTGCTGTATGGGAAATGGAGGAACTTTCAAACACAGCCTTCTGGAGCTTCTAGGACCTTGGCCAGGATTTTAATCCTTCCAAACCAATTACTCCAAGCTGAGGGTCAGTGGGCCAACTCTGGATTTGATCCTAGAGTCAGACAGCAAAGGTTGCCAGTCACCTGATACCCTCTCAACACCTTCCACCCAGTAGATCAGTCAAAAACATCCCCAACAAGGAATAAGTCCTATCTTTAGAAGATTTTTAGGGGAGTCATTTCACAGATGCCCCTGCCAATATGAGATTATTCAGAAAACCTCTGAATCACCATACAAAGATGTGAGAGGACACAAATATAGAAATAGTGCCCAATTAGCTCAGAGGATTACAAGAGCCTCTGATCCGGGCCTTAGTCAGGGCTGTGATTTCCACATAAGCCAGCTGGCCTTGTGTCTGATGCCTGCAGACCTAACGCCGAGAGGACAACATGTGGTCTTCAGGGAGCAGGGGAGAGTGTGGGCTGCTCTGCAGAGTCCCCATGACCCAGAATCAAAGGTTATATCCAGAATTAACTCTGTGCCTTTGCCCAGAATGTTCTTTCCAGTTGGCACCCCACCTGGCAAGATCCCTGCCTTTCTGGAAAAACATAGCTTATGTGTCCTCTCTTCTGTAAGGTTTTCCCTAATTCACCATCCATCACCTGATGCTTCCAGTTCTTGTTCAACAGACATTTATGACATTCTCTTTTTATTACAGTGTGCATGTGTTGCTGCATTTTATGAGGTGTGTACAAGTCTGTTAGACTTGAACTTCCCCAAAGCAGTGTCATGTCCTCCCTATCCCAGCGCTCATCAGGGAGTTGGAATTAGATGTAAACAGACAGGACCAGATGAGTAGATAAGAGATTTGATTTCCAACCACACTAGCTGGGAAGTCAGAGTTACCATCAGCAAAGAGCTCAGAAGAATGGAGCCTCTGATGGTCTCCAGGTGAGAGGAGCTGAAATGGGTGATTTCTGAGCCGAGATGGTAGATATCAATTGAATCCCTTATTGACTGTTTTCCCACAATGCTTAGCAACTCTTACCTCCTGGCCACCTGGTTTTGCTTTTTTACTAATTATTTTACTTCTCTCTACCATTAATCTCTCAAGCTTACATACATCTACTGGATCTGTAGGTGAAAATACTATAGTGGTCCACCGTAGAGATCCAATAGATGTAAATAACCCTCAAAGCAAGGGTAACAGTAAAATGTAGCAAACCAACCAGTTTGGAAAATTCCTAAAAATGTAACAGTCAGCACCTGTGAGCTGGACTGGGCCGGCTCCAGCCCCGTTGTCAGGACCAATAACCCTGATCCCTGACAGGACCACCCCTCCAGGACTCCGCCCACCAAAGGGAAGGCATGGCAGGAGAATCCACTTGCCCAGGCCTAGAGACTGCAATCAAAACAGAGAAAAAGCAAAGAAAGTCTGGCCATCCGGAGAACTGCCACTGCCATCCAAGAGGCTGGAGACCACAGAGGCTACAGACAGGTCCGTCCTTTTCTTCACTTGCTAGACGTTGCATTGCCGGGAGTCGGGATGGTTTTGAAACGGAGATTGGTATTTACTGGGGAGCACTGTGGGGAACAACACCCTGGAGGAAGCTGCGGGACCAGCGAAAAGTTGAACTGTGATCTCGATGCAGTTTGGGCTGGTCCCCTGGGGAGCCCCCGTCCTGGGAGGGCCTTCCCGCTGTTTTGCTCAGAGGCGCAGAGCCAGGCCTTTGTGTGCGCACCGCTCTGGTCTTGGGATGCAGGCTGTCTCAGAGCTTAAGTGTAGTGCCTGACTGGCAGCTCCCTCCACCAGGGGCAATGCCTGTGGAGGGACTAGGCGCTAAGCGTCCAGCATTCAGCACTCGTGGCAGCTGGGGTGGGAAGGGAATGCCTCGGTCCCGCCGGGGTCTGGTCTGCACTCCGGCCATCCCTTACCCCAGAGTGGGCCCCACAGCAGTATCCACTGGGAACCTGTTAGAAATGCACTGGGTTTTGAGGTCCCACCACAGACCTCCTGAGTCAGAAATTCAGCAGGTGGGGCCTAGCAGTTTGTTTTAACAAGCTCCCCAGGTGATTCTGATGCAACCTGAAATCTGAGAGTTTAACTACCTCACACCAGCAGTTCTCAAACTCTGGTCTCAGAACCCCCTCATCCTCTTAAAATTTACCCAGAGAGCTGTTGTTGACATGGGGAATATCACCATACATTTACCACACTAGAAGCTAAAACTGGGAGATATTTTAAATGTCTTTTGGCTTGTTAAAACAAAAATAAAAGCCTAGAATTTTATGAAGAAAAACTGTAGATTTTCAACACTAGAAAAATAATTAGTAAGAAAAGCAGCATTGTTTCATATTTTTGTGAAATTTTTTGATGACTGGCTTAGTCGAAGGCAGCTGGGTTCTCATATCTACTTTTATGTTCAATCTTTCTTAACATCACATGTCATGTAGCTTCTAGAAAATTATACCATACACCTGTACACTAGAAAGAGAATGAGAAGTAAAAAAGGCACGTAACTGCATATTATAAAAATAGCTTTGACCCTGTAGGCCTTAAAAGGGTTCCAGGGACCCACACTTTGAGAACTACTTCCCCTCACTGTCTCTCCTGCAGCAGGTCAGGCCTCCAGGTCAAATACTGCTAGGTTTTCATGTGTGGAGTAGTTTAGGATTGAGTCTTGGACCTTGTAAATATCACATTGAGGAGACTCTAGGTTACGTTACATCCTAGGAAGAGTGGTCTTTGAATTCACTTGGTTGGGCTCAACAGGCCAGCTCTGTCTCTGGGACAGCAGCATAATGCATTCCTATGGTCTGTTCTCTGTGTGTGTGGATCAGGGCTTAACCAGAGAGTTGGACAGCACTGAAACAGTATTTTGGAGAAGGCAATGGCACCCCACTCCAGTACTCTTGCCTGCAGAATCCCATGGACGGAGGAGCCTGGTAGGCTGCAGTCCATGGGGTCACTAAGAGTCAGACACGACTGAGCGACTTCACTTTCACTTTTCACTTTCATGCATTGGAGAAGGAAATGGCAACCCACTCCAGTGTTCTTGCCTGGAGAATCCCAGGGACAGGGGAGCCTGGTGGGCTGCCGTCTATGGGGTCGCACAGAGTCAGACATGACTGAAGCGACTTGGCAGCAGCAGCAGAAACAGTATTTGAGTCTCTCTCCTTTCTGGGTACCCCCTCACTTGTCAGCAGCTGTGTTTGTCTTGTGCTCAGTTCTCTGCTTTCCACTAAAGTTTTCACCACTGCTGTGCCCCCAACCCCTAACACGGAGTGCAGATTCCTGCTGACCCTCAGGCCAAAAATCCCTTTAAAGATCTCAGCCTCACGATGCTGTTCCTTTATTCTGAGTGTCATCTCTCCTCCAGAATCTGCCTGATTTTGTTCACTCACCAGTGCCTTTGGATCATTGTTGTTTGGTATTTCGTTAGGACAAGTGTTTCCCTTGTGGCTCAGCTGGTAAAGAATCTGCCTGCAGTGTGGGAGACCTGGGTTCAATCCCTGGGCTGGGAATATCCCCTGGAGAAGGGAAAGGCTACCCACTCCAGTATTCTGGCCTGGAGAATTCCATGGACTGTATAGTCCATGGGGTCGCAAAGAGTCAGACTCAACTGAGCGACTTTCATTTTCAGTTGTTATTAGCAGGAAGATAGCGTCATCAGGTGGAGAAGGAAATGGCAACCCACTCCAGTGTTCTTGCCTGGAGAATCCCAGGGACGGCGGAGCCTGGTAGGCTGCCGTCTATGGGGTCGCACAGAGTCCGACACGACTGAAGCGACTTAGCAGCAGCAGCAGCAGCAGCAGCGTCATCAGGAGCTGTCCTGTTACAGAGGAAAAGGAGGGCCATGGGACAGTGGAGGGGGCATTCTCAAACCTCCTCTTTCCCATGTCTTCATTCCCCTCTGGGGTCCTACCAAGAAGGTAGAAATCTAAATTTAGTTTCCAGGACCCTGTGAGTAGAATTGCTGTAAGTTAACACTTGGTACTAGGGCATGATTCTCTTTTTAGCTAGTTTCCTTCCTGTGGCAAAGGTCCAGGTGGACACAGGTCCACTTCCTCCAGCTCAATCAGCCAGTATCTGTTTCTCCCAGGATGCTCTTCTTTCTCCCGCTTGGCAGTGGACCCAGGACATCTGCTTTGGCTGAGGACCAAGCTGGCTCAGTGCTGAGGACTGGGGTCCTTCCTTCTGCTCCCACTTCTTTCTGGTTGCATTCTTCTTGTTAATGGGTTTGTACTCAATCAACCTCTGGTCTGCAGTTCTTTAGACCTAACTGGTTTAGGAAAAAGTATCTATAAGATTACTAGAGTTCCTTGTTTTGGAGTTTGAGGCAAAACCTGCAGCTGATAATATATTGTTTTGTTATATTTGCTGCATTTTGTCAGGCATTTCCCCATATTTATCTCTCTCTTTCTCTGAGATCTCAAAGGGAGGGAGGTTGATTGGCAGAGCAGGATTAAGGAGTCCCCACGTGCTTAGCAAAAGCAGTATCTAACAGTACCCCAGAGTCACCCTTAGTACCACCTGGAGACACTATTGAAACTTGGCAGACATATGCCTTCTCTCATGTCACACCCCAAAACCACAGATCTGAAGGCAGAGTCCAGAGTCTATAGACATGGGAGACCTTGATCTGGGACAGAAAGCACCCAGGACTTGAAGCTTACCCAATCCACACATCTTTCAGGGCGCAGAGCAGGCGGGGGGCCTGGCTGTTACAGTGTGTGACATACTGGGCTGTAGGTGTCTCCTTTCACACTTGTCTCCTCTGCTAGACTAGGAGGCTCTTGGCTTCCAGGAGCTCATCCCTTTTTCCTTTTACCCCTGGCAGCCTTGTGTTACACATTATTCTATTTCTGTTCCCAGACTTAGCATGCTTAGAAGATTCATTCAGAAGTCAGATTCATTCTGTTTCAGATTTCTTCCACAGAATCTTAAAGGGGCTGGAAGCAACATTCAGCATGACCCTTTCTCTGGTCCAGATGAGCCTTCCTTAACCCCGGCCCCGCAGCCCGTCTCGACACCTTCTCTGCCTGCCACGGACCTCACTGCTGCCCTCAGCCCCCTTTCTAGGTAATGCCTACAGGCCTGCTTCCTCTCTGTCTAAAGCTTGCTGTGTTCTCTGCACCAGTCAGTGTCCCAACAAGGAAAAAAAATGGCAAATACCAACTGGATTAGTTAGGAAGAATTTGATAAAAGGACGTTTTACAAAGATAGTCAGGATTTAAATAAAAATCAAGGTCCAGGACGAGGTGAATATTCCTGGCTCCTCGGGAGGAGGTGGGGGAGAGGTTCTATAGTTGAAGATAAGAATGGGCCTGTGATAAAGGAACACAGGCAGGGAAAGACACCCCAGCCTCGCTCTCCTGTTGTCTTCTGATCCCCTGCCCTCGGCTTCCACCGTGAAAGGTCAGTGCAGTGATCTTCCACGGCTGTTGACTTCAGCTGGAGCTCAGCAGGCAATCTATTGAAGCCACACACAGTGGTCAAACTCCCGGGCGCAGGGCAGAGTGGTGAAGAGGTTTGGGGGATGGGTCTGAAGGAGGAAAGAGAAGATGATCCCACAAGAGAGGGACTATTTTATCCCATGGAAGGTAGCACAGTATGGGCATTTTTGTTCTAATCTTACCTGCTGTATGATCTTGAGCAAACCACTTAATCTGTATGTGTTTCAGTTTTCACTTCTGCAAAATGATGATAATACAGGGATTTTATGAGGCTGCTGTGGTAGGTATAAAGCCCATAGGCTGAAGCCTACTACATAGGAAACCTCAACAAGTGGCAAATATCCTTACTAAGACAACCTTCCTGTGTGCCCTTAATCATACCAGTATTCCCTCTCACTTTTGCATCTTCGTTCTCTCCAAGGAATTCTTCCCCTTTGCCTGCAAATATGTCTCAGTAGCTGTTTTCCTCATTCAACTTTGGTTTGTGAAGATAAGTGCAGTGATGGGCATTCTCAGAGAGCTGGACACTTCAGCAGGGCCAGAAAGCTGGTCTGGTACACAGCCTTAGATCAGCAGAATGCCCTTCATTTGTGATCAACCCACAGGCTGTAGCCAGCAAATTATCTTAACTTTCTGATTGAGTCAGCTGAAGGGTGATGCTTGTTAGCAAAGGCAGTACCAAGATTGGTCAGCCAATCTGATCAGGAATGGTTGTGTTGAGAGTTGTATCAACATGAAAGACAAATCTGAAAAAGACTGCCTGTTTTGGGGTGTGATTTGTTATGAAATGTGGCTGTTTATGGTTCATTGGCCTTTTCTAGTTGTGTCCTGAGCATAAACAGTCTTCAGATTCTAAAAGCCAGAAGTCCCTTATTGGTGATGTGATAAAGTCACAGCTCTTAAGTGGATATCTAATTACCATTGGGGTTAGCAACAAGTAAATGATACAAACTGTCAATAAACTGTCAATACCCAAATGCTCTCTGCATTAGCTTTCTGGGGCTGCCATCAAGGAGCACTATAGATGAGGTAGCTTAAACAACAGGAATGTATTGTCTCACAGTTGTTCTTGAGCTCAAGGTCCAAAATGAGTGTGTTGACAGAGTTGGTTCCTTCTGAGCCCTGTGAGGGAAGGGCCTAGTCCAGGCCTCTCCCCTTGGGATGTAGACGACCATCTTCTCCCTGTATCTCTTTACATCATCTTCCCTCTATGTGTGTCTGTGTCCAAATTTCCCCTTTTTTATGAGGACACAGGTTGTGACTAGAGTTCTCCGTAATGACCTTATGTAACTTGATCACTTCTGTAAAGACCCTTTCTCCAAATAAGGCTGCCTTCTCAGGTCCTAGGGTCTTGGCTTTCAACACAGGAATTTTGAGGGGACACAATTTGTTCCATAACACCCTCTGATTGCTCTTGAGTCAATAAAGGCTCATACAAGTAAATATGTTTAGAAGACTCTCAAGTTGGTTACATCTCCATAGTTAATTTTCTTAACAACTGTTTTCCTGCAAAGGGCAAACTCCTTTCTCATCCTCCTTTGTAATTTTTGGGGGCGTAGTGCCAGTGTATGCCAAATGGATTAAAGAATTCACTGAACACGCTTCAGGGATCTGACTACGTTGGCCTCTTCCTTTTGCACAAATCAGGTCAGGTCCCTGGGTATCCTCAGATGAACTAACTGACAGAGAAGTCGGACTTTCAGCCTGAACCTGTCTGCTTACTGAGTCTGCCTCTGCCACATCCTTGGGTAATACTGTCTGAGAGCCGTTATTTGTCTTGTCAACACAGACCAGGAAAAGAACATTAAAAATGAACTCTATCAACCTTGTCTTTCCCACATCTTGTCCTCTACATGATGTCTAGAATCCCAGGGTGTGCCTGGCACCTAACCCTCAGGGCAAAATGAAGAAAAGGCTTGCTTTCTTTAGGGCTTTAACTGTTCAGGCCCATCCTTCTGGCTCCAGGCTGCTGCAGAAAGCTAATGTTTGTCCAGGGCTCAGAGTCAGTGAAGAGGCAGTGGGCTTTTGGTTCCCACAACCAGTGTCTGCAGAGAATTGTGCTCTGGGAGCTGGGCAAAGCACATAGGATAGGGGAGCTCTGCCCTCAAGGGTCTTAGAAAGACTCCGAGAGACCTAGGTGGGCAGGGAGGAGATTCAAGCTGAGGGGAGTTGGCTGGAAATGTGCTGACCTGGGTTTAGGGTTCTGCCTGGATTGGACTGTTGGTGTCTCACCTGAGGGTTGCATCTCACAGGTCTGTCTTGAGACTGAATGAACCAAACTCTGGGGTATTCTGATGTTGGTCTCTTGTATGGCTTCCAGCTTAGGTCCTTAGGGTCAGACTGGTGATGGAGGGAATTCCAGAGAGGTGGAAAACATGCACTACTCATCCTCCAGGGTAGGGGGCGATAGGGAAGGCAGGCTGCTGACTGACCGGGACAGGTCTTTCCCTGCTCCCAGGGTCCATCTGACCCGACTCTGAGGCATAGAGGGTTCCTGATTTAGGGATGGGTAAAGGAGAGATGAACTTAACATGCCAAAAGGAAGCTGCTCACTTGAGTAAAGGAGGCTACAGGATGAGAAGCCCCAAGGCTGGAGCTTTCTGCCCTGCAGTTGAATGATCTTCCTCTGTATTAGGGGCTTCCCAGGTGGCTCAGAAAGTAAAGAATCTGCCTGCAGTGCAGGAGTGAAAGTGAAAGTGTTAGTCACTCAGTCGTGTCCGACTCTTCTGTGACCCCATGGACTATAGCCCACCAGGCTCCTCTGACCATGGGATTCTCCAGGCAAGAATCCTGGAGTGGGTTGCCATTTCCTTATCCAGAGGAGCTGGTGGAATACATGTCCCTGTGATTCAAGTTATACAAGCAATCAATTGAAATTCACCCTGATAAATCCTGGGTGACAGGTCAGCACAGATGTGAGGAGAAACCCAAAGCAGTGTGGACGGTGGCTCAGAGCCTAGGAGTTTAGCTGCATAGTGAGAGGACCTCAGAGGGTGGGTTCTCGAATCAGACATGAATGAATGAATGAAATCAAGCTCATAGACACAAAGAACAGATTGGTAGTTGCCAGAGGCAGGACTGGCAGAAATGGATGAACTTTTTAAAGTTTAAATAAATTGAATAATAAGAAAAAATATAAACCAAGACAATAAACTACCAAATAAAATGTCTTTCTACCTTACAAATATATCAGGGAAGGAAAAAAAAAGTCAAAAAATGTCTGTATACCTTCTATTTAAGTGTTAATCATTCATTCGTGTCTGACTCTCTTTCTGACCCCATGGACTGTAGCCTGTCAGGCTCCCCTGCCCATGGGATTCCCTAGGCAAAATACTGGAGTGGGTTGCATTTCCTTCCCTAGGGGATCTTCCCAACCCAGAGATCGAACCCGGTTCTCCTGCATTGCAGCCAAATTCTTTACCTCTGAGCCACCAGGGAAGGTATAATTCCAGGGAAGTTATTACTACCTTAAGTTAGTAAATAATAACACTGAAATATTGCTATGTTATAATGTTAAAAATTCAGTTCAATATTCAGTGATTTTTTAAATTCTTATTCATCAATAAACAATACAAAATATAAGATGAAAGTAAATTGGAAAATTAGGAAGGAAATCGAGGGGGGGGCACTTGTGATTCTGCTTAAATGTCTTTGGCTAGTTCATGAACAGATATAGAGTGATAAAGTGAAATGGTTGTAGTATAAGTTATAGAAAATGGGCACTTCTGTGAAAAATAAACAAAAGCAAAGTCTGTTATCAGGGAAGCTAAGTAGCTATGAATAAAATGGTAAGAGAGAAAGAAGTTTTACATCTTGGGCAAGTAATCAAGATTAAAATCTCCAATTTTTATAGTCCTAGAGAAATAATCCAATTATTCAACAGTCTAAATGTATCACTTGTGATTAAACTACTAAATAGATAAGTATGATTTCCTTACAGTTTTGAATATGTACCAAGGTGGAAAGATGGGGATGTTTTAAGGTGTTTCAGTAGTCTCTTCCAGCTGTGAACCATCATTAGACTCTAAAGATGTCAGTTAGAATCAACTTTTCAGAAGGTGATTGTGCAGTTAATCTACTTCCATGTCCTTTTTCTCAATATTTGTCTTTTCTTTTTCATTGTTAGCAAAAAGAGACAAATGGCCTTGGAAGCAAAATTAGTTGATTTTGTGTAAAATGCTAACCTGAATTTTAGGCATGTTCTACGCTATGCTTAGTCTCTCAGTTAGTGTCTGACTCTTTGTGACCTCATGGACTATAGCCCACCAGGCTCCTCTGTCCACAGGGATTCTGCAGACAAGAATACTGGAGTGAGTTTCCATGCCCTCCTCCAGGGGATCGTCCCAACCCAGAAATCAAACCGGGGTCTCCCGCATCACAGGTGGATTCTTTACCAGCTGAGCTATCAGGAAGCCCAAATTTTAGGTATAGTTGGGGATTAAGAAAAACTTTTAGTTTAATTTAAGATTGGGTATTCCTTTAAGGTTTTACTTATTCATGTATTTTATTCCTGAACAAAGTACTTTAAATCTGTTTGTGTATTAATACCTTGCAATAAGATGCTGTCAAATAGTACGAGAAATGCACTGAAAAAATAGATTTTCTTTTCAATAAATATGTGAGTATGTAATGATGGAAAAATGTATTTATGACATTTTACACATTAAATTCTTGATTATTTCTACTGTTAAATGGTAAAGTCTTTCCAATTCAAATCAACAAACTGTTACCTAATAATACACTTTGGGTTTGTTTTTTTCTCTCAGAGATATTTATTTTGTATAATCCACACCATAGCCACCTAATTTTCTTGCTCTTATCTGACTATGGATAGGTTAACACTATTTGAACAGGGATTAAAATGTTCTCCCTGATTTGCTCCCTAATTTTCCAATTCACAGTGTAGGTAAAATTTCACTGGGCTTCCCAGGTGTCTAGTGGTAAAGAGCCCGCCTGCCAATGAAGGAGATACGGGTTCAATCCCTGGGTCAGAAAGATCCCCTAAATTAGGAATGGCAACACACTCCAGTATTCTTGCTTGGAAAATTACATGTACAGAAGACCCTGGTGGGATGAAGTCTGTGGAGTCACAAAGAATCAGACACGACTGAGTGACTGAGCATGCATCACAAAATTTCATTATATTTTATAGTATTTTTATGTTGATAAGAATTTGATAGTAGTCCCATCAATAAAAGATACCTTTGAAAATAATGGAAAAATTAAAATAATTATTCCTCAGGTAGCATTTGAGAAAGAAAGAAAAGGGTGAGTGAGAAAATTGGAAAGCAGAAGGGAGGTAAGGTAAAGATATTCCAGTTGCACCATCAGCACAAGCAAACATGGAGGTGACAGAAGGTTCATAGAAATTGGGATTTCAGTGGCCACTGGCCACTTTACCCCTCTATACTCTTCCCTGTGACCAGCTGTGTCAAGGAAGCCCTCTGAGTTGGAAAGCATTTTACCAGCTTTGTAGCTGAGAAACCCATGTTCGAACCCAGGAATTGTTATAACTCACCTGAGTCACTTTCAAATGGCCCCCACTACACAGCTTGGCTGAACTGAATTCCACAATGTAAGAATCTTGCCTCACTTTTCAAATTCCCTAACACCATGGCAACCTTCCAATTATTTTACAGGGTCGAATGAAAAGAGCAATTAGAGAATGAGAAAATTATATAGGACTTGAGGCTGAGAGAGCTTAGAAATTAGCAATTCATTATTGGAATGGAAAATGTGACAAAGGAATTTTGAGAGTGATGATAACCTAGCTGAATCAGCCAGTCGGTAGAAGATTCTGGAAACGCTGTAATAAACCATCTCCTAGTTCAACTGAACTAAAGGCTCCCACTGCTTAGAAAATTGTACAGCATTCTTTCCCTCTCCTTGCAGGCCCCCCTGCCATTCTGAGCAAGCAAGTGTGCGTGTGATATGTTTGCAGGGCTCATTCGCAGAGAATCTCCATTTGTTTCTGGTTTAATCAGTTCTCCACGTGCCATAAACCAATTACCACCTGTGATCTGTGTGAGCCCTTCACAGTGTGTGCTATACAGGAACTTTTAACAGGATCCTAACTCTTGTCTGGTTCACAGTGCAGCCTCAACAAAAGAGCAAGGCATAGGATGTGAGCATTGGCATCTTTATGTTCTGGGAGCCCAACCTGAGGCTTGTGACCTGCCCAGAAGTGATAATTATGGAAGAAGAATAGCTGATGTTAGTTATAGAATAATAATCACTAACCTGAGTACTTACTATGAATAAGGTAGTACCATTCTAAGCATTCTACATGTATTATGTTAATCTTCACAAAATCTCTTTTAGTTAGGTATGATTATTTTTAAATTTATTTTATTGAAGTATAGTTGATTTGTAGTATTGTGATAGTTTTTGGTGCACAGCAAAGCGATGCAATTACACACACACACACATACACACACATATATATATATAGCAAATAATAAAATAAAAGCAAATAGCTTGCATTTGCTAATCTCAAATTCCCAACCCATCCCACCCTCCATGCCGCCAACCTTGGCAACCACAAGTCTGCTCTCTGTGATTCTGTTTCTGTTTTATACATGAGTTCATTTATGTCACATTTTAGATTCCATATGATGTGGCACCATATGGTATTTATTTTTCTCTGACTTCATTTAGTATGATACTCTCTCTCTGTCTATCCATGTTGCTGCAGATGGTGTTACTTCATTCTTTGTGTCTGAGTGATACTCCATTCTGAATGTATCTGTATGTATGTATACGTGTGCATACATATATACACACACATAGAAACATCACATCTTTCTTATCCATTCCTCTGTTAATGGACATTTAGGTTGTTTCCATGTCTTGGCTATTGTAAATAGTGCTGCAGTGTGTATTGGGTTGCGTGTATCTTTTTGAATTATGGTTTTGTCTGGATACATGCCCTAGAAGTGGGATTGCTGGATCATATGGTAGCTCTATTTTTAGCTTCTAAGGACCCTCCATACTGTTTTTCACAGTGGCTGCACTGGTTTATATTTCCACCAACAGGGTCAGAAAGAAGGTTCTCTTTTCTCATGTACCTTGTCCAGAATTTGTTGTCTGAAGACTTTTTAATGACAGCCACTCTGACCAGTGTGAGGTGGCACTTCGTTGGAGTTTTGGATTGCATTTCTCTAATACTTAGCAACATTGAGTATCTTGCTCATGTGCCTTTTGGTCATCTGTATATCTTCTGCCCATGGGTTTTCTGCCCATTTTTTAAAATTTTTGTTCTTGAGTTATATGAACCGTTTTTATATTTTGAAAATTTAGCCCTTGTCAGTTGCATCATTTACAAATCCATTCTCCCGGTTCATAGGCTGTCTTTTTGTCTTGTTTATGGTTTCCTTTTCTGTGCAAAAGCTTATGAGTTTGATTAGTTCCCATGGAACTAATAGAAGGACTGATGTTGAAGCTGAAACTCCACTTCTTTGTCTATCTGATGCAAAGAATTGACTCATTGGAAAAGATCCTGATTCTGGGAAAGATTGAAGGCAAGAGGAGAAGGGGGCGACAGAGGATGAGATTGTTGGATGGCATCACCGACTCAATGAACATGAGTTTGAGCAAGCTCCAGGAATTGGTGATGGACAGGGAAGCCTGGCGTGCTGCATTCCATGGGGTTGCAAAGAGTCAGACACAACTGAGCGACTGAACTGAACTGAGTTCCCATTTGTTTACTTTTTGTTTTATTTCTATTGCCTTGGAAGAGTGAAAGATAGGTATAATTATTAACTCCATTTTGCAGATGGGGAAATTGAGACCACAGGAGTTTAATTATTAATAACTTGCCCATAGGCACCCAGCTAGTAAAGGGTAGAGCCAGGTTTTGAACTCAGGCAGTCCACCTCAGGGTCCTTGTTCCTAACTACAGTGAACATCATCTAGTTTCTCTTGTAGATGACAGGTAATGATTGACTGGTCTTATTACTTGTCCTAGCTTATGTGATTTTATTACCCACTTCTTGAAATACATTTGGGATGGTATGGAGAGCACTCAAACTTACTGTTCAACTGTTTAAACTGAATTGACCTTTTATCTGGAATCTTTGCATTGACTTTTACATGAGTCAATCTAATGACCTGGGGAAATCTGAGTGAGAATATTGCTCAATAAATCAGGATCCCTTTCCCTCTGGCTATGGTGATTTTATCTCCTTTATTTTACTTGTAGATAAGTTGTTATGCTTTGTGTTGCTGAAGTTCAGCTAGGCAACACTGCCTTATTATAGAAAAATTGTAAATCTCTGTTCTTGGTTGTATTATTCTCCATACTCTTCTGAAATTTAGACAGTTAAAAATTATATATGTATAACACACACATTTGTTTTGTTGCAGCATTAGGTTGCTGTAGACAGAGTTAGGGTATTTTATATATATATATATATATATATATATATATATTTATATTGTTGTTGTTTATATATTTATATTGTTGTTCAGTGGCTAAGTTGGAAGTGGCAATCCATTCCAGTATTCTTGTCTGGAAAATCCCATGGACAGAGGAGCCTGGCTACAGTCCATGAGGTCGCAAAGAGTTGGGCACAACTAAGCGATTAAACAGCAACAACTACTCTATCAGTTCAGTTCAGTCGCTCAGTCGTGTCTGACTGTTTGCGACCCCGTGAATCGCAGCACGCCAGGCCTCCCTGTCCATCACCAACTCCTGGAGTTCACTCAAACTCACGTCCATCAAGTCGGTGATGCCATCCAGCCATCTCATCCTCTGTTGTCCCCTTCTCCTCCTGCCCCCAATCCCTCCCAGCATCAGAGTCTTTTCCAGTGAGTCAACCCTTCACATGAGGTGGCCAAAGTACTAGAGTTTCAGCTTTAGCATCATTCCTTCCAAAGAAATCCCAGGGCTGATCTCCTTCACAATGGACTGGTTGGATCTCCTTGCAGTCCAAGGGACTCTCAAGAGTCTTCTCCAACACCACAGTTCAAAAGCATCAATTCTTCGGCGCTCAGCCTTCTTCACAGTCCAACTCTCACATCCATACATGACCACAGGAAAAACCATAGCCTTGACTAGACAAACCTTTGTTGGCAAAGTAATGTCTCTGCTTTTCAATACGCTATCTAGGTTGGTCATAACTTTCCTTCCAAGGAGTAAGCGTCTTTTAATTTCATGGCTGCAGTCACCATCTGCAGTGATTTTAGTTGTTGTTATTTAGTCATGTATGTGTGTATGTACACACACACATACATGACTAAATAACAATGTGTGCATGTATGTGTGTATATATATATATAGCGGAAGGATATATAAGACCTGAGAAGAGAATAGACAATGAAAGAAATGATATGAGCACTTCAGAAAGTACCAGAGAACAGATTATGGGAGAGGGCAGATTCTTATAAATTCCTTCATACGCCTTTCTCATAAACAAACATATAACAAAGAAACTAGGCCAAGAGCAAGTTGGCAGGTGGGGAGGGAAGTGGCAAGAATTTTCCTACAAATTGAGCTAAGCATCAGCATGGTAACACTGTCCCTTGTGAATCTGCGAAGCAGAGGTCACCTTTCAAGTTATTGGGCATGGAGAGACCAAAGGGCAGTGTCTCCAGCAGCCCCTGTTGGCTTGGACAAGCTCCAGAGACCTGCACAGGGGTTGTCATGGCATCTTGGCTTCAGTCTAATGGGGTAGTGCTTTCCTGTCTCTTCCCCAGGGGGATGGGATGCTTTCTATCAGATTGGGAGATGTTTCCTTTCCTTTAAGCCAGAGAGCAGAGGCTGCTGGGCCCCTGGGGACAAGGCAGTCATCCACAATGCAGACCCAGCATGTTCCCCTTAGAGAACCAGAGCTGCCTCCTTCTCAAGGATAGACAAAACTAAGATGCACCGTGTCCCTGGAAACAGAGATCCAGTGTTGTTAGGATGTCAGCACTCCTTAAAAAAATGTCAACATTCCTTGACTTCAGCTAAAAAGCTGATGAATTCCAAATCAAAATCCCAACAGAATATTTCATAGAAACTGCCAAACTGATTATAAAGTTTGTATGAAAGAGAGGCTTTTTAAAAAGAGAACAATTGAAAAAGAATGGTGAAGGATGTACTTGACTTAACATGTATCAAAGTATACAAGAAAGAGTAACTAAGATAGGAGAAATGAATGAGTACATCATTGGAATAAAACAAAATACAGAAATGGTTCTGTGTATGTACAGGGATTTAGAGTGTGAGAAAGATGGAGTTTCACATGGGTAAAAAGACAATGAAGTATTTCCCCTGAAATTGAGAGCTGGTTATCCGAATATCATTGCTTCAGTGAAGTTAGACATGCCCCAAGTCACCACCCCCAGTGCCAGAATATAGCTGAGGTGGACTAAAGAGATCTTTATTAAAAACAATATTTAGGTGAAAATGAAGACGATTTTGATAACCTTAGAGTAAGTTAGATCTTTGGTAGGATGCAAGATGCCAGAAGTTAAAAAAAAAAAACAAAAAACTGTTAACAGACTATGAAATAAATATAAACTCTGTACACAAAAACACCGTAAGGGAAGTTTAAAAAAATTCAGCAACATTGTTTCAATTTGCTAAATATTTGAAATTTTTCATAATAAAATTTTGGGGAAAATATAAGCAGCAGATGAGAAAATGTTTGTGACACAAATTACAAGCAGGATTAATATTCAGAATATAAAAAAGTACCAATAAATACCAAAACTGAAAAACTGACGAAGAATAGAGATGGGCAATTAAGAAATGCCAACAGATTATAAACATAGGAAAAGTAATTCAAATTACTAGTAATCAGGGAAATGAAAATTAAATCAACAGTTAGCTAACATTTCTTATGCATTAGATTGGAAATAATTAAATGTATTGATCATATCCTGTGTTGTTAAGGAAATAAGACACTCTCATCCTCTGTTGTTTGGAGTGTTCATATCAAAGCCTTTGGGAGAGCATCCTGGCAGTATTATTAACATTTTAAATTTGCACACTCCTTAATCCAGAAATTCTGTATCTCAATTTATGCTAAAGAAAGACATATTTTTTTAAGATTCATGTAAAAACATTGGGAAAAGTGCCCATTATTAGAGGGATAAACTGTTGATGCACATAAACTATAGTTATTAGAAAGAATATGGTAAATATATATACTATATATACAAAATTTTTTCCAATGCAATTTTTTTGTCAGTGACAAAGGCCAGTCAGTAAACAATTCATAGAACATGATTTGCATTATATAAAGGGAAAACAGAAAGACTTGATTTTCACAGAACCATGCCTGGAAGGATGGCCATCACAATGTCCCTTTCTTTCTCTCTCAGTTCAGTCGCTCAGTCGTGTCTGACTCTTTGTGAACCCGTGGCCTGCAGCATGACAGGCCTCCTTGTCCATTATCAGAGTTTACTCAAACTCGTCCATCGAGTCAGTGATGCCATCCAACCATCTCATCCTCTGTCATCCCCTTCTCCTCCTGCCCTCAATCTTTCCCAGCAGCAGGGTCTTTTCAGACGAGTCAGTTCTTCGCATCAGGTGGCAAAAGTACTGGAGTTTCAGCTTCAGCATCAGTCTTTCTAGTGAATATTCAGGACTGATCTCCTTTAGGATGGACTGATTGGATCTCCTTGCAGTCCAAGGGACTCTCAAGAGTCTTCTCCAGCACCACAGTTCAAAAGCATCAATTCTTGGCACTCAGCTTTCTTTATAGGCCAACTCTCACATCCATACATGACCACTGGAAAAACCATAGCCTTGACTAGGTGGACCTTTGTTGCCTGTCTCAAAGCTTGCAATTCCCTCTTCTCTCCCTCAACTCTTCACACAAATGAAAGCGCACCTGTATCCACATACACACACACATACATGCATGTGCACACACCACCTGCAGCATTACATCCTAAGTAGGTTCTGAGCTCTTTTCCCTATTCTGCGTTCTCATAGCATCCTGAACTCCCACTTCCCTCATCTAGATCATAACTGTTGTTTCAAACTCTTTTTTATTCTAACTTCCAGAAGACAGGGACAGTGTGTCATATGCTGTTGTATTATATTTGGAACTAATTATATGCTAGCCCCAAGGCCCAGCACTGTGTTTGGCACACGGCAGAAACTAATTTGTTGAGTGATAAATAACTCCTTTGTAATAGTCAGCATTGAAATACATCAGTACATTGCTAGTTAATAAATAAAATGACCTATAAATTTACATCTCCTCTATCAAATGACTGACTTAGAGGAGAAAAAGAAATTTGCAAGTGACAGAGTGGGAGACTGTTCGTAAGCACTCCTTCCTCCAAGGATCCCTGTAGCACCATTTTCTCTAGTTTGCAATGAAAAGAGGTCAGCTGCTTGCCCTCACTTTGTATGGACATGAGCCTAGACCTCACCTGACATCCTCTCTATTCATTCGATATGTAAAATCGTCTTTTGGACTCTGTGGGAGAGGGAGAGGGTGGGATGATTTGGGAGAATGGCACTGAAATACATATAATATCATATATGAAATGAGTTGCCAGTCCAGGTTCGATGCACGATACTGGATGCTTGGGGCTGGTGCACTGGGACGACCCAGAGGGATAGTACGGGGAGGGAGGAGGGAGGAGGGTTCAGGATGGGGAACACATGTATACCTGTGGCAGATTCATTTTGATATTTGGCAAAACCAATACAATATTGTAAAGTTTAAAAATAAAATAAAATAAAATCTCAAAGGAGAAGTGACAGAACAGTGGATAAGAGAAGCTTTTTTTTTTTTAACAGTTAATCAAAGGTAATACTGGCACTTCAATTTTTATTAAAGGAAAAAAAAGCTAAGATAACATGGAATTTGGGTTCCAAAAGATAGATAAAAGATGGAAGAAATGCAGTTCTCCTGTAAACACAGATAATGTTTTAGGACCAGAGAAACCCCGTATCTCAGGGGTGGAATGGATCTGCGAGGTTATCCAGTCCAGTGAAATTATATTTGTTATAACATATAAGTCTTCAGTAGATAAGTTATCACTATGGTTAAGTTTTCAGACAAGGATAAAGCTAAACGTGGGTGTTGGGAGGAAATGTGCCATGTGGTAAGAACAGATGGAATTTGTAAAGAAAACTGGGTAAGATAAACCCTCTTGTCTTTGTCTTAATATTCAAGCCTGCCTCAAGTTTGAATGTATTTCCAGCAGGCAGTGTATCCACGGGCTTTGTGAAAGCCCTGCGAGAGAAATGAGGCAAATGTATAATATCATGATCACTGCTTGAGCTGGAATTCCCTGTGCACCTATCTGTCTCACCAATCCCTGGGAATCTGTTAATTGTCTGGTTCTGCTGTCCAGGCATTGCCAGCAAGTAGTAGGCAATCAAAAGAAGTTTAATTAATAGTATTAGATGCTTTTTTAATCACATGGAAAGAATGAAGTGGTTCTTTGAAAATGATACATGGCTTCGGAAGATGGGAAAAAAGACAAAATACTTTTTATCTCTGAAATATTCTTTGGGATTTGGTATATGATTTTTTCCCCTTACTTGATAAGATTGGAGACCTAGAGACTCAATAGAAAGTAAGTCTTAGGCTCATGATCGGGCTTCCCTGCTGTCTCAGTGGTAAAGGATATGCCTACCAATGCAGGAGACACAAGAGAAGTGAGTTTGATCCCTGGGTCAGAAAGATCCCCTGGAGAAGGAAATGGCAGCCCACTCCAGGATTCTTGCCTGGGAAATTCCATGGAGAGAGGAGCCTGGTGGGCTACAGTCCATGGAATCACAAACAGTCTGACACGACTGAGTGCACACAAGCACACGCAGGCTCATGATTATTTCACTCTTAGAGGATTATTGTCTATCAGTAGGTTCTCTTTGACTGAGGATGGGTAGACCAGAAAGCAAGAGAGCAAAAAAAGAGATTCCAAGCTTTTCTGTTGTGCACAATGCATTTCTCTCAATAAACTTTCTTGAATTTTGTGGCTCTACTTGTAGCCCTATTCTCTGGGAAGTCCCTCCATCCATAGATACCCTGTGGAAAGGACAGGCCTGGACAGGGAGCAGAGGCAGCTAGGTTGGGCAAGAGTCCATGGTGGATCAGGAAGGAAGGAAAAAAATCCAGGTATTCAAACACAGACTCCAAAGCTATGAATAGTGTCCTGCCGGTGGGCAAGTGGGAGATTGCCTTCTGAGGACGAATGTCCTTAAAGGGGTCCTCATTCAGGTGAATGTCTATCCTTACTACCAGTAATCTCTAAGAAATTTTTGTTTGATGACAGTAAGCTACCTTTTGAATAATACTTGCTGCTGTGGGTGTCCGTGTATATGTGCATATGTGTGTGTGTGTGTGTGTGTGTGTGTACACCCTCTTGCCTCCATCTCCTGCCTGTAAGAGTTCTGCCCATAGTCTAACCAGGCTTCTGTGTATTCTCCACCAGAAAAGAGACACACCCATTACCAGATGGTAACAATTGAAAATGAAAGAATTGGTCTCTAGAAACAGCTCCCTAAGTATATTTAATATATTTAATAGTGTTATTAATATCCAAAGAGCTTCCCAGGTGGTGCTAGTGGTAAAGAACCCACCTGCCAATGCAAGAGACATAAAGAGATGTGGGTTCAATCCCTGGGTTGGAAAGATCCCCTGGAGGAGGGCATGGAAACCCACTCCAGTATTCTTGCCTGGAGAATCCCTTGGACAGAGAAGCCTGGAGGGCTATAGTCCATAGGGTCAGAAAGAACTGGACATGACTGAAGTGACTTAGCTTACATGCATTAATACAGAAAACTTTAGGGATGTTCTATCTAAAACAAAGTCATGTTGAATACAAGTCCCATTCTCACCTGTCTTTGGCCAACAGGATCATTGACTGCCCTGCAGCATGTTTGTACTGTAAGGGATCTAGACTGGTATGTACAGCCCTCCCCTTTACAGATGAAGAAACTGAGGCCCAAAGAGATCAAGTGACCTACTTACCCAGGGCCACAAAGTGATGCAGGACAAGCTAGACTGGACCCCAGGCGTTGAGGAATGTCAAGCCCCATGTCACTTTACTTTCCTCGAGTCATCTCCTTATCTTGCCAGTGCTTACTCCATCCCTGGCTGCAACAGGTCCCTCTTGGCTGGCTGGATCTAAACTTAGGCATTTTCTTTCTTTTCCAGTGACGTTTTCCCATATGGTTCATTATATAATTGGTCCTCAGCTAGAAAAGAAAATGTATGCTGGTGTCAGGAGGTAAACTCTCTAACAGTTCTACAGTTACCTTTCTGCCCGCTACACTTTTCAGCTGCAGAGCCAAGTAAATCTAGGACAAATGCTCTGATGGGGCCTGTAAAAAAGGATGTTTCCAGGCCCTCAGAGACCCAGCTTAAGAAATGCAAGTAGTTTCAGAAAAAGAGAAAGGCTGCCACTTTTCAAACCACTACTTTGTCCACCCTCTGAGTCTCTGACCTGCCAGCACAATATTAGCTCAAGCAGACATGATCCCCTCGGCTTCCCCGGGCTTGTCATCTCAAATCCCCAAATGCATTTGAGGAGCAGCACTGTTTGGAGGCAGAAGACTGCAAAAGAACCAGAATAATAAGCCCAGGAGAAGCCAGAGAGTCAAGAGGGAGAGATACTTGGCAATGGCCAGAAGTCCTGGAGCTACTGGGCAAGAAGTTCAAGAGCATCAAGAAATCTCATTTGCCTGCCATGTTCCTGCTCAGGGCACAGCATTTGCTGTTGCCAGTATGGGTAGATGGAACGGGCCAAGAGGAAGGAACTAAAGGCACTGCATGCAGATTTACAAGCTTCATCTTGGGATGAAGGAAGCAAGGCTTCAGAAAGAAAAACTAATCAGCCATGCGGGGAACACAGGACCAGCCTTTAAGCCTGAGCTTTGAGCCTGTGCTGTTCCTTCTAAGGGAAGCAGTTACTTCTAGGGTGGTGGGGAAGGGTGTCCAAAACCTTCCTGCTCTGCCACACGCTGCTTGGTACAAATAGTAACAAACACTTGGCATTTCCCCTAGTGCTATCCTGGGCACTCTTTCCAAGTATTAGGCATTCATTTAACCTTCTCCCAAAGGCTGTTATTATCCCTATTTTCCAAATGAAGAAGTCAGACTCTGCAAAGTGAAAAACCGTCCCCAGTTTGCACATTTGTAATGGAGAAAAGCCATGATTGAAACCAAAGTCTCTGTGACCCCCAGAATCCACAGTCTAAATCATTAGGCTCATTATCTCTGGCAGTGCAGTTGCTATACAAGAGCTTGCTGACCCTCTTGGTAACCATGCTGAGATGCTGCCCAGGTCATTTGAAGGGCCCAGGGTTTCTGATCAGCTTCAAAGGCATTTATAATGCTCTGGGATGCCCTGCTTCCTTCCTCTTTTTCTCTTTCTCTTCTCATCCTTTTTCCCTTTCCTTCTACATCGATTGAAGCTCTCCTTGCCTCAAACAGAATAATATTGAAGCCAATATTTGGTTCCATGTATCAAAAGGTTTTTTATTTGGGGCCAAAGGTCACACCTTTTCTTTTCCTTTTGTAATTTCCAGCTCTTTGCTTATCAGAACTTACTTTCAAGGATCTAACATATACAGTAAAGTATAAGTGATTGATGAGTCTCATAAAGGAGGTGCCAATACCTCCTTATAAAGGAATATCCAAAGGCCAAGAACCACAGAAGAAATATTAAAATGGAGATTGTCACCAAAGGAAGGAATCAGTCACCAGGAAAAACAGAAGGTGTCATCAAGGCCAGGAGGAGGGTGTGGGAAGAAGATGTGGCCAGTAGATTGAGTGTATGAACCTTCTTAGTTGACTTTTGTACCAACTGCTGGCAATGCTCCCCCTTCTCCCAGGGCTACCTCCCTGCAGCCCATCCATTCAGGAAGTGGCCAAGTTGTCTTTTTTCCAACCCACTCTTGCCATCCTTCTTTAGCTAACCCAGAATCCTAATGTAAGTCCTGCCCCATGCCTCTCAAGGCAGCCCAGTTCTTCCTGTCCTATAGCATGGCTGATTTATCCAGGTCCTAGATAAGAGTTTTCAGGGATACACTCCCTCCCTCCACCTTACTCCCCACAAGAAAATGCACGCACATGGGGATCACACCTAGAAAAGAACATTCCCAGAGATGTATTCTCAGAATTTGCAACTTCTTACTGCTGGGTGAATGGAGAGGCAAAGGGAACTGCTGTTCCAAGCTAGGGGATTTACAAAAACAGCCATCATCACTGAGGACCAGCTCTTCCCATTCCTGTGTTTCATTAGCTCAGCATCAACTGACTTAACTAGAACAGACAAACGCTCATTAAAATATCATGTTGGATAAGATGTAATTCTCAGAATAATGTTAACATCAAACAAGCAATTGGGAGGCAGCATCACTCTGGCCCTGCAAGGGAGTGGGTATTCTGCAAGGTAAGCACTCTTCTTGCCAATGGGAGTGGGATGCTGGGTGGAGGGAAAATGATTATGGATGAAGAGGCTGTTGCTGTGAGAGTAGAATTTCCTCACTGACTAAACCAAGCCCTATTCTCTGAATATTTGGCTTCTCAAAACATAATTCATTGTCAAACCTAAACTCAGTAATTACATCTTCTCCAAATCGACTATTCAGCATTTCCTCTTTACAGATAAACCACCCATCCACTTGTAAGAGAAGCTGCCAAATTAACTTTGAGTTTGCCAGAGTCATCTTCCTCTTAGAGAGGATTAGTGAGGTGTGAGGCATTGTGGGGAGTATCGCCAAGACAAAGGAATCTTAGAGGTAGCTAGTTTGATGTAGTATGAAGAACACTGCCTGAAGTTAGGTCTCACTTTAAGTACTAGCTGTCACTGTAGTGGATTGAAAGTGTGCCTCTCCCAAACTTATGTCTACCCAGAGCCTCTAAATGTGACCTTACTTGGAACCAGGGTCACACTGGACTAGAGTGGGCCACAGTAATGACTCGTACCCTTATAAGAAGAGGAAAGGCACATAGAGGGAAGAAGGCCATGTGAAGACTGGGACAGAAATTGGAGTGGTGAAGCTATTAATACAAACCAAGGAATGCCACAGACTGCCAGAGCCACCAAAAGGAAGAAACGAGAAGGATTCAGAGTGAATGTGGCCCTGCTAACACCTTGTTTTAGGACTTGCAGTGTCTGGAGCTGTGAGAAAATAAGTTTCTGTTGTTTTAAGCCACCCAGGTTGTGGTAATGTGTTGTGCAGTTTTAGGAAGTGAATGCAGCCACTGAAAGGCTGAGCAAACTTGACCTAGTTATTTTCTCTGAGCCTCAGTTTCTTTGTCTAGACCAGAGATTAGATCTATGACTTTGGTTAAGTTTTATAATCAATTTTCTCATCTTAAAATGGGGTACTATAACTTTTTTTGATAAAATTACAGTTAACATGTGTTCAGCATTTACTACATCATGAGCATTAATAGACATCTCACTAAATATTTGTTCAGTTCAGTTGCTCAGTCGTGTCTGACTCTCTGCGACCCCGTGAATCGCAGCACGCCAGGCCTCCCTGTCCATCACCAACTCCTGGAGTTCACTCAAACTTACATCCATCGAGTCAGTGATGCCATCCAGCCATCTCAACTTCTGTCGTCCCCTTTTCCTCCTGCCCCCAATCCTTCTCAGCATCAGAGTCTTTTCCAATGAATCAACTCTTTGCATGAGGTGGCTAAAGTACTGGAGTTTCAGCTTTAGCATCATTCCTTCCAAAGAACATCCAGAGCTGATCTCCTTTAGAATGGACTGGTTGGATCTCCTTGTAGTTACTTCTTCCTAAATTCCACTTTGATCTGAAAAGAAGCTGAGATACTAGCTTAAATTCTTGTCACAAACATGAATCACTTCCACAGAATTTAATGTCAAACTTTCCAAAATCCAGTGTAAAAAAAGGAAAAATAACATTTTAAATAACTCATACAATCACAGAACAATTATTTTTTAAGGGTTTTATTTCTTTTTAAATTTTTTTAATTTATTTTAATTGGAGGCTAATTACTTTACAACATTGTGGTGGTTTTTGCCATACATTCACATGAATCAGCCATGGGTGTACATGTGTTCCCCATCCTGACCCTCCCTCCCACCTCCCTCCCCATCCCATCCCTCAGGGTCATCCCAGTGCACCAGCCCTGAGCACCCTGTCTCATGCATCGAACCTGGACTGGCGATCTATTTCACATATGACAGTACACATGTTTTAATGCTATTTTCTCAAATCATCCCTCACATTCTCCCATAGAGTCCAAAAGTCTGTTCTTTACATCTATGTCTCTTTTGCTGTCTCACATATAGGGTCATCATTACCATCTTTCTAAATTCCATATATATGTGTTAATATACTGTATTGGTGTTTTTCTTTCTGGCTTACTTCATTCAGTCTAATAGGCTCCAGTTTCATCCACCTCATTAGAACTGATTCAAATGCATTCTTTTTAACAGCTGAGTCATATCCCATTGTGTATATGTACTGCAGCTTTCTTATGCATTTGTCTGCTGATGGACATCTAGGTTGCTTCCATGTCCTGACTGTTGTAAACAGTGCTGTGATGAACACTGGGGTACACATGTCTCTCTTAATTCTGGTTTCCTCAGTGTGTATGCCCAGCAGTGGGATTGCTCAGTCATATGGCAGTTCTATTTCCAGTTTTTTAAGGAATCGCCACACTGTTCTCCATAGTGGCTGTACTAGTTTGCATTCCCACCAACAGTTCCCTGTTGAACTGTTCAACAGGGTTGAACAGAACTAAGAGGGTCCCCTTTTCTCCACACCCTCTCCAGCATTTATTGTTTGTAGACTTTTTGATAAGAGCCATTCTGACCGGCATGAGATGGTACCTTATTGTGTTTTTGATTTGCATTTCTCTGATAATGAGTGATGATAAGCATCTTTTCATGTGTTTGTTAGCCATCTGTATGATTTCTTTGGAGAAATGTCTGTTTTTTGATTGGGTCTTTTATTTTTCTGGAATTGAGCTGCAGGAGTTGCTTGTGTATTTTGAGATTAATTCTTTGTCAGTTGCTTCATTTGCTATTATTTTCTCCCATTCTGAAGGCTGTCTTGTCCCCTTGCTTATAGTTTCCTTCGTTGTGCAAAAGTTTTTAAGTTTAATTAGGTCCCATTTGTTTATTTTTACCTTTAATTCCATTACTCTGGGAGGTGGGGCATAGAGGATCCTGCTATGATTTATATCAGAGAGTGTTTTGCCTATGTTTTCCTCTAGAAGTTTTATAGTCTCTGGTCTTCCATTTAGATCTGTAATCCATTTTGAGTTTATTTTTGTGTATGGTGTTAGAAAGTGTTCTAGTTTCATTCTTTTACAAGTGGTTGACCAGTTTTCCCAGCACCACTTGTTAAAGAGATTGTCCTTTCTTCATTGTATATTCTTGCCTCCTTTGTCAAAGATAAGGTGTCCATAGGTGCATGGATTTATCTCTGGGCTTTCTATTTTGTTCCATTGATCTATATTTCTGTCTTTGTGCCAGTATCATACTGTCTTGATGACTGTAGCTTTGTAGTATAGCCCAAAGTCAGGCAGGTTGATTCCTCCAGTTCCATTCTTTTTTCTCAAGATTGCTTTGGCTACTCTAGATTTTTTGTATTTCCACAGAAATTGTAAAATTATTTGTTATAGTTCTCTGAAAAATACCATTGGTAGCTTGATAGGAATTGCATTGAATCTATAGATTGCCTTGTGTAGTATACTCATTTTCACTATATTGATTCTTCTGAACCATGAACATGGTATATTTGTCCTCTTTGATTTCTTTCACCAGTGTTCTACAGTTTTCTATATATAGGTCTTTTGTCTCTTATTCTTTTCATTGCAATGTTGAATGGAATTGTTTCCTTAATTTCTCTTCTGTTTTCTCATTGTTAGTGTATAGGAATGCAAGGGATTTCTTTGTGTTGATTTTATATTCTGCAACTTTACTATATTCATTGATTAGCTCTAGTAATTTTCTGGTGGAGTCTTTAGGGTTTCTATGTAGAGGATCATGTCATCTGCAAACAGTGAGAGTTTTACTACTTCTTTTCCAATCTGGATTCCTTTTATTTCTTTTCCTTCTCTGACTGCTGAACCACAGGGCGATTAAAAAAAATTTTTTTTTATTGGAGTACAGTTGATTTACAATGTTGTGTTAGTTTCAGGTGTACAGCACAGTGGTTCAGTTATCCTTATGCAAATCTCCATTCTTTTTCAGATTCTTTTCCCATGTAGGTTATCAAAGAATATTGAATAGAGTTCTCTGTGCTATTCAGTAGGTCCTTGTTGATCATCTGTTCTCTATATAGTTGTGTATATATGTTAATCCCAAACTCATTTAACCTTCCCCAACCTTTACCCTTGGAGAAGGAAATGGCAGCCCACTCCAGTGTTCTTTCTGGAGAATCCCAGGGATGGGGGAGCCTGGTGGGCTGTCGTCTATGGGGTCGCACAGAGTCGGACACGACTGAAGTGACTTAGCAGCAACCTTTACCCTTTGGTAACTGTAAGTTTGTTTTTGAAGTCTGTGAGTCTCTTTCTGTTCTGTAAATAAGTTCATTTGTATCATGTTTTTAGATTCCATGTGTAAGTGATAACATATGATATTTCTGTGTCTGACTTAGTATGATAATCTCTAGGTCCATCCATGTTGCTGAAAATAGCATTATTTCATTGTTTTTATAAATGAGTAATATTCTATTGTGTGTGTGTATATATATATATGCCACATCTTCTTTATCCATTCATCTTTCCATAGACTAGGTTGCTTGCATGTCTTGGCTGTTGTAAACAGTGGGCAATGAAAACTGGGGTATATGTATCCTTTTAGATTGATTTTCTTTGGATATGTGCCCAGGAGTGGGGTTTATGGATCATATGGTAGCTCTATTTTTAGTTTTTTAAGGAACCTCTGTGCTGTTTTCCATGGGCTTCCCTGGTGGCTCAGTCAGTAAAGAATTCACCTGCCATGCAGCAGACATGGCTTTGATCCCTGGGTTGGGAAGATCCCTTGGAGAAAGGAATGGCTAACCCATTCCAGGATTCTTGCTTGGAGAATTCCATGGACAGGAGAGAGTCCATGGGGTTGCAAAGAGCTGGACACAACTGAGCAAATAACACTTTTACTACTATTTTCATACTGTTCTCCATAGTGGCTGTGCCAACTTACACTGTAGGAAGGTCCTCCTTTCTCCACACGCTCTCTAGCATTTATTGTTTGTAGACTTTTTGATGATGGCCATTCCTTGTGTGGAGTGATATCTTGTTGTAGTTTTGATTTGCATTTCTCTAAAAATTAGTGATGTTGAGCAACTTTCATGTGCTTTTTGGCCATCTGTGTATCAGATGATCACAATTTTATCCTGGCAATCTTAGGAGAGATACTGGTGGGCCAAACTATATACTCCTGTGGACCAGAGTTTTCCTGTAAATGTTTCCAGACTTGATTTAGTCTCGTGTGTTACTAAATTTCTTCTGTGTGTAGGACTCACAGTAGCAGAAATAAAGAAAGACCCAACTTCTGTCCATAAAGAACTTCTAGGCCAGTAGTAGGATAGTGATTGGAGGGAAGTTAGATAAGCCTACCAGAAACTGATGTGAGGAGCCATAGGATCCTGTCCTTATTCTTTGAGGGTTGACCAGATAGATAAATCAGTAACATTCTGAAACAGCACAGACCATCTTTTAACTTGCAGCCAGGGAACACATTTCTTACTAAGCAGTGGTAATATCATTTTACCTTCTGTTCCCAGCCTAGTGCCCACACAGGGCAGTTTAGAGGATAAAAGACTTCATTTTCCTAAAAAACCTACTCTAAGAATTTCTACTTCCAAGAAAATTAAGTCTAGAGATTGAAGCAAAAGATGTGTGCTGAGTCCTGGGAATATACAAGTGAGAAAAACCAACAGACCCTTGCTCTAATGGAGGTTTTATTCCAACAAGGGAGACAGATGTCAACTAATAATTCTCATTAGGGAGGTCAGGGAGGTTGTCCTGAAGTGATGTCTGAGCGGAGACCTGAGTTTATCCAGGTGAATGGGGAGAAAACAGCATCCCAGGCAGAAGGGGCAGGACATGAAAAGGCCCTGAGGTGAGCAGGGCTTGACTAGTAGAAAGGATGGAGTAGAGCCTAATGCTGGTGCTCTTGGGAGGGCAAGGCAAAGTATAGTGGCAAGAGGGCACTGCTGAGTGACACACAGAAAGACCATGCAGGGCCTTGTCAGCCATGATAGCTTTCATCCTTATCCTTAGAGGAGTGTGAAGGTATTTGTGAGTTGAGAAATGTGCAGCACAGTGTGGTTCATGGATCAGCTGCATGGATGTCACTGGGGAGCCTATTAGAAACACAGAACTCAGGCCCAATTCACACCTGCTACTGAAACAGAATCTCTTCCCCATGTGGTTGGCATGAATATTAAAGTTTGAGAAACACTGGATTAGAACATTTTCAGGTAGTATAGGAACTGCACAGTATGGACCTTTGTCATTTAGTATGCATGCATGCATGTGTGTGTGTATGTGTGAATTAAAAGAGGGACCATAATAAATCCCATCATAGACACCTGTTGAATGGTAGGACATGTCCTGTTATTCTGTGAGCACTCTGAGAGTATTTCCTCCTGTGTTAGACCTCCTCTGTGACTTGGGACAGGGCTGAGTATGTTTACTATGCTCCTCAATCACTGCATGGCCCAAGGAAGCCTCTCTCTGTGGTGGCACATTAATCAGGTACTTTGGTGGCCAGTTCCTGCCCCTGGCAGCCATCTCTAATTGATCAGGCTCCTGAGTTTAGACATGGCTTGAGACTCTCTCCATATAGTTTACCAGGGCATACCAATTGATCTGAATCACAAGGTTAGATCAATTTCCCACCCTCCGTTTCTTTGGGCAAGGCATGAAAACAAATTTCAGCAACAATCAACATTTCTGAAGCATCATCTGTATCTTCCCAGGATCCGTTAGGCTTGCAAGTCTAATTGCTGAAAGTACATTTCCAGGAGGGTAGCAGAATCACAGACCCTTGGAGCTTAGCCACAAGGGACAGGGAGGGTTACACAGCAGGCCTCCCAGCCAGAAGAGCAGGAAGAGACAGTAGCTTAGGGAGCCTGCTTCTAACAAAGGCACTGACAGTTCAGGAAGGAATGGCAGAGACTTCTTCAAGAAAGTGTTTGTCTTTTTGAACTATCAGAGCTGCCTCTGGGTCTGCAAAGAAGGATGACTGGAAGTTGTTCAGAAAGACAACTTAGCAGCTAGGCAGCCTCAGCTCCCACAAGCTTAGACAGAGATGGATAATCTGTCAAACACCACAAAAATTCATCCTGTGTCTTGGAACCAACTAAGGTTTCCAGCAGCATAAGTATCCAGCTTCATTTTCCCCTCAAATTATTTATAAAAGAAGAAACTAATCTTTCTGTCTCCCCAACACATGCTTAGAGGTGAATGATAAAACTGGATATGCCACCAACTGTCCCAAATCCAATACTTGGTCAGTTGTTTCAAGACAAGCATTTTTCTGCACACTCAGATACATGGCTGTGATCAAATGAGATTAATTATGTGTCTGAATGCATCAACTTTATTATTCTGGAGTTTTGTGGGCTTGACCTAGGTCAGCATTTAGTTGGTATCCACTTGGTAGCTTCAGAAAGACTGCTGGACACTCTATTTGAGTCTCCTTTGAGTCCTAGTGGAAAGAGGAACAAACAAAAGATTCAGGACACAGCTCCAAAGGGCAACAATATTGCTATCTTTAAGTGATATTTTATTTATCCCTATGACATCAGCAGAGGCAAATGTATGGTTGACTAATAAACAGTTAAAACTACCAGCCAAAGAGAAGGATGTGGGTAGGTAAGGAAGAACCAGAAAAACATAGGTATTAACAACAATGCAGTGGCTCAGATGGTAAAGAATCCACCTGCAATGCAGGAGACCCAGGTTCGATCCCTGGGTTGGAAAGACCCTCAGGAGAAGGGAATGGCAACCCACTCCAGTATTCTTGCCTGGAGAACTCCATGGACAGAGGATCCTGGTGGGCCATAGTCCATGGGGTCGCAAAGAGTCAGATACAACTGAGTGACTAACACTTTCAATTTTCGCATAACACTGCAGTACAGTGGGACATAAGAATAACAGTATCATGGCATTGTTGACCAAGGCTGCAGACTTAGAGGAAGAGGGGGAGATGTAAGCTGAATGCTAGGAGTTGGAAAGGAAAAAAAAGTCGAGCCATTGAGCAGGTCATTCAGTGGCTTCCTTGAGCGTGTGCAGAGGTTCTAAGTTGACCCTGTATACCATACACCTAGAATAGTCTTCCCAAGAAGACAGTAAAGGATGCTTCAGATTGGCAGATCTTGAAGGAATGATCAAACAGGTAAAGACATCTTTTCAAACACCAGTTATTTCTCTGCGGTGTTCAGAAAGGTTTACTCGGAAACACAAAATGCAAGCAACTAATTTCAGCTTTTGTATCTGAGTACTATAATTTCTATATTCCCCTGGGAGTTATTCCATTATGTTTTCTTTTATTACTGTGTTCAGTTCTATGCATGGCATGAAAAGCTAACTTTGAGCCACCAGATTCCATAATGCTGATTCAATATTATTTTATACTTTAGCTAACTCTTCCAGGGAAAGTAATATCGAGATGTATTTCTGTTTGAGAGAGCTGTGATTGTGCTCATGTGCCCAAAGCTGAGCCAAAGACATGGGTCCAAGTGTGTTCATGGTGCATCCCTGGCACGAGTGTAAGGCTCTCTATACAATGAGAAAAGTGTCCATTTATTCATTATTTATTAAAATAGCTTCCAATCTACTCTTTCCAGCTTTATTGACACATAATTGACATATAACATTGTCTACGTTTAAGGTACTCCAAAACTGTGTTGATTTGCTACACTTATACATTTCAAAATCATTATTACAGTAGGGTTAGTTAAAACCTACATCCCCTCACATAATTGCCACTTCTGTTTTGGATGAAGTGAGAGAGAAACCGGTATCTTTGGCATGTCCTGCATAACTGAGGAGGCTGGGTACTCTCTCACATTCTTTTACTTTGCCTTAAGGAGAAGTCATACTCTGAGAAAATCTCTCTTGGCTCCAAGCTGTAATGCCTTTGGGGAGGGATAATGCATAAAAAGTTTCCAATATGTCCAAATTCCTCTTTTTTTTTTTTTTTTTTTCTGTTGCTCTATTGGTATGTTAGGACTTCTCTGTTGGAACCTTGACTTCCGCAAATGCTTTCTTGTCTGTGGGTGATTGACTAAGCCAGTGTGTTGCAGGGTCTCCTGGACCAAACCTGAAAGGGGCTAGGACTGATTCATGAACCACTGTAGGGTCCACTGCTGGGGCCAGAGGCCTGTATGCCTAACACCTATTGTATGGGTGGGCGAGACTGCTCTCCGTTTCCTTAGCATATGGTGCCAGATCCCCAAATTCTCACAATGGCACTTTCGTTTGAGGATGGATGACAAATGGTTGGAGATGGACATGACAGGGGATGTCTTATTCAGTCGTGTTGCTGATGTAAGCTGTCAGTTCATTTAGAAAGTTGGCCAAAGCAGTTGTTGATTTCAAACCAGAGAACATCTGGATGAGGTATGTAATTTAAAAGAACTGTTTGAGATTCATCAGTGCAGTGGTATTAATGAGAAGTGGGAGAATGTATAAAGGAGCCTTATTATTATTTAACTCACTGCTTGAAATGGAGATCTAAAACCAGAGTGACATAGTATATATTTTATGTGATAGATAAAAGCAAATACAATCCAAGAAATAATATTGTGCTCAATTCTGAATGGACTACAGTAGAAAAAATGCATTTAGATCTGGGCTTCTCTTCCTAACAAACATGAATTTCATGGAAAAGTGCCCAGTTCAGTTCAGTCGCTCAGTCATGTCTGACTCTGTGACCCCATGAATCGCAGCACGCCAGGCCTCCCTGTCCATCACCAACACCCAGAGTTCACTCAGACTCACATCCATCGAGTCAGTGATGCCATCCAGCCATCTCATCCTCTGTCGTCCCCTTTTCCTCCTGCCCCCAATCCCTCCCAGCATCAGAGTCTTTTCCAATGAGTCAAGTCTTCACATGAGGTGGCCAAAGTACTGGAGTTTCAGCTTTAGCATCATTCCTTCCAAAGAAATCCCAGGGCTATCTCCTTCAGAATGGACTGGTTGGATCTCCTTGCAGTCCAAGGGACTCTCAAGAGTCTTCTCCAACACCACAGTTCAAAAGAAGCAATTCTTCGGCGCTCAGCTTTCTTCACAGTCCAACTCTCACATCCATACATGACCACAGGAAAAACCATAGCCTTGACTAGATGGACCTTTGTTGGCAAAGTAATGTCTCTGCTTTTGAATATGCTATCTAGATTGGTCATAACTTTCCTTCCAAGGAGTAAGCGTCTTTTAATTTCATGGCTGCAGTCACCATCTGCAGTGATTTTGGAGCCCAGAAGAATAAAGTCTGACACTGTTTCCACTGTTTCCCCATCTATTTCCCATGAAGTGATGGGACCAGATGCCATGATCTTCATTTTCTGAATGTTGAGCTTTAAGCCAACTTTTCACTCTCCACTTTCATTTTCATCAAGAGGCTTTTTAGTTCCTCTTCACTTTCTGCCATAAGGGTGGTGTCATCTGCATATCTGAGGTTATGGATATTTCTTCCGGCAATCTTGATTCCAGCTTGTGCTTCTTCCAGTCCAGCGTTAATCATGATGTACTTGCATAGAAGTTAAATAAGCAGGGTGATAGTATACAGCCTTGACGTACTCCTTTTCCTATTTGGAACCAGTCTGTTGTTCCATGTCCAGTTCTAACTGTTGCTTCCTGACCTGCATATAGGTTTCTGAAGAGGCAGGTCAGGTGGTCTGGTATTCCCATCTCTTCTAGAATTTTCCACAGTTTATTGTGATCCACACAGTCAAAGGCTTTGGCAAAGTCAATAAAGCAGAAATAGATGTTTTTCTGGAACTCTCTTGCTTTTTCGATGATCCAGCAGATGTTGGCAATTTGATCTCTGGTTCCTCTGCCTTTTCTAAAGCCAGCTTGAACATCTGGAAGTTCACAGTTCATGTATTGCTGAAGCCTGGCTTGGAGAATTTTGAGCATTACTTTACTAGCGTGTGAGATGAGTGCAATTGTGCAATAGTTTGAGCATTCTTTGGTATTGCCTTTGTTTGGAATTGAAATGAAAACTGACCTTTTCCAGTCCTGTGACCACTGCTGAGTTTTTCAAATTTGCTGGCATATTGAGTGCAACACTTTCACAGCATCATCTTTCAGGATTTGAAAAAGCTCAACTGGAATTCCATCACCTCCACTAGCTTTGTTTGTAGTGATGCATTCTAAGGCCCATTTGACTTCACATTCCAGGATGTCTGGCTCTTGGTGAGTGGTCACATTGTGGCCATCTTGGTCGTGAAGATCTTTTTTGTACAGTTCTTCTGTGTATTGTTGCCACCTCTTAATATCTTCTGCTTCTGTTAGGTCCATACCGTTTCTGTCCTTTATCAAGCCCATCTTTGCATGAAATGTTCCCTTGGTATCTCTGATTTTCTTGAAGAGATCTCTAGTCTTTCCCATTCTGTTTTCTTCTATTTCTTTGCATTGATCGTTGAGGAAGGCTTTCTTATCTCTTCTTGCTATTCTTTTGGTGAGATAAGGTACTGATAAATTCTTTTTCATTGGAGAGTGGGTCTTTGTTATAGAAAATGCTCAGAGTGCATTTCAAAGTGTTTACTTTTACCGTCTTTTTGCCTGAACTATGAGGTGATTTTTTTTTGGGGGGCCCTCCATCATGAAAATCTGATGGGGACCTGAAGTTAAACCCACAAAAGTTTAACCCACCCAAGAATGCAGCCCCCTGGGGTTTCTTACTCTCAAGTTATCCACATTCCACCTTCAGCAATTCATCAAAATTGCCATTTAAACATTTCTACCAGTGTATGACCCCAAGGGCTTCCACACTAGGTAAGCAGAATCCCCTGGATTCCTGAAGAATTCTCTGGCCGTGATTCTCTGTGTTTTGGGGTGGTGACTTGTCCTGCAACCTCAATTATCTGTTAAGTTCTGATCTTATCAGATACACTGATAAGATCAGATAAGATCAGAACTTACCTAATCAGAGAAGATCAGAACTTATCTGAAATGTTGTTGATTTTCAGTTTGTTCAGCTTTTTTTGGTCATTGTTATAAGTATTGGAGTGATGATTCCCAGGGTTTTTACATGATGTAAGTGAAACCAAAAAACTTTGGGAGAATGAGGCAAGAAAATGAATTACAAGAGAGATGCAGATTTATGATTTTCATTTTTAGTCTCAAAAAGGATTTTCAGCTGTGTTCTATTTTTCCTTTCATCAAATAAGGAGTCTGTGAACATACAGCATAAGATGTTGATGTTCAGCTATAGAGATGGTGAGACAGGCATTCACCTAATTTGAGGTAACTAAAACTCAGAGAAGGCAGATTTTTCAGGTTTTCCTCTTGTGTGGAATGGAGGGAGGGCATGAGTTGATCATGATATATATGTCTGGATGCTCCAGCAGATGACTGGAAAACATACTGTTCTCATTTGTTAGTATTTTCATTTTTTTTTTCTTTTATTATGACAGAAATTTATTAACTCATTGCTTAATCATCCACCATATACAGGCTGATCCTTTTTTGTCTGAACTATCTGAGAGTTAATTGCAGACTTCTTGAAGCTTCTATATTTGTTGTTGTTCAGTCACTCAGTCACGTCCAACTCTTTCTGACCCCATGGACTGCAGCACGCCAAACTTCCCTGTCCTTCACCATCTCCCCGAGTTTGCTCAAATTCATATATATTGAGTCAGTGATGCCATCCAACCATCTCATCCTCTGTCACCCCTTCTCTTCCTGCCTTCTATCTTTCCCAGCATCAGGGTCTTTTCAGATGTCAGTTCTTCACATCAGGTGGCTAAAGTATTGGAACTTCAGCTTCAGCATCAGTCCTTTCAATGAATATTCAGGGTTGATTTCCCTTAGGATTGACTGGTTTGCTCTCCTTGCTGTTCAGGGATTCTCAAGAGTCTTCTCCAGCACCACAGATCAAAGGTATCAGTTCTTCGGCCCTCAGCCTTTTTATTGTCCAGTTCTCACGTCTGTACATGACTACTGAAAAAACCATAGCTTTGACTATATGGACGTTTGTAGGCAAAGTAATGTCTCCTTTTAATACTCCTTTTAGGTTTGTCATTGCTTTTCCTCCAAGAAGCAAGTGTCTTAATTTCATGGCTGCAGTCACCCTCCACAGTGATTTTGGACCCCAAGAACATAAAGTATGTCACTGTTTCCATTGTTTTCCCATCTATTTGCCATGAAGTGATGGGACTGTCATCAAAGATCATGTCATCAAAGATGACATGATCTTTGTTTTTTGAATGTTGAGTTTTAAGCCAGGTTTTTCACACTACTGTTTCACCTTCATCAAGAGGCTTTTTAGTTCCTCTTCACTTTCTGCCATAAAGGTGGTGTCATCTGCATATCTGAGGTTATTGATATTTCTCCCAGCAGTGCTGATTCCAGCTTGTGATTCATCCAGTCCAGCGTTTTGCATGATGTGTTCTGCATATAAGTTAAATAAGCAGAGTGACAATATACAGATTTGACATACTTTTTTCCCAATTTTAAATGAATCAGTTATTGCATTCCCACCAACAATGCAAGAGTGTTCCCTTTTCTCCATACCGTCTCCAGCATTTATTGTTTGTAGGCTTTTTGATGATGGCCATTCTGACCGGTGTGAGGTGATATCTCATTGCAGTTTTGATTTTCATTTCTCTAATAATGAGCAGTGTTAAGAATCTTTTCATGTGTTTGTTAGCCATCTGTATGTCTTTCTATTTAGGTCTTTTTCCCACTTTTTGATTCGGTTGTTTGTTCTTCTGGCATTGTGTTGTATGAGCTGCTTGTTTATTTTGGAAAATAATCCTTTGTCAGTTGTTTCATTTGCTATTATTTTCTCCCATTCTGAGGGCTGTCTTTTCACCTTGCTTATAGTTTCCTTTGCTGTGCAAAAGCTTTTAAGTTTAATCAGGTCCCATTTGCTTTTGTTTTTATTTCCATTACTCTGGGAGGTGGGTCGTAGAGGATCTTGCTTTGACTTATCCCATTGAGTGTTCTGCCTATGTTTTCCTCTAAGAGTTTTATAGTTTCTGGTCTTACATGTAGGTCTTTAATCCATTTTATCTTTGTGTATAGTGTTAGGAAGTATTCTAATTTCATTCTTTTACATGGGGCTGTCCAGTTTTCCCAGCACCATTTATCGAAGAGGCTGTCTTAGCCCCATTGTATATTCTTGCCTCCTTTCTCAAAATTAATGTACCCATAGGTGCATGGGTTTATTTCTGGGCTTTCTATCTTGTTCCATTGGTCTATATTTCTGTTTTTGTGCAAGTATCATACTGTCTTGATAACTGTAGCTTTGTAGTATAACCTGAAGTCAGGAAGGTTGATTCCTCCAGCTTCATTCTTCTTTCTCAAGACTGCTTTGGCTATTTGGGGTCTTTTGTGTTTCCATATGAATTGTGAAATTTTTTGTTCTAGTTCTGTGAAAAATGTCATTGGTAATTTGATAGGGATCACATTGAATCTGTAGATTGCATTTGGTAGTATAGTCATTTTCACAATATTGATTCTTCCTACCCAGGAACATGGAATGTCTCTCCATTTGTTTATGTTGTCTTTGATTTCTTTCATCAGTGTCTTATAATTTTCTGTGTACAGTTCTTTTGTCTCCTTAGGTAAGTTTATTGCTAGTTAATTATTTTTGTTGAAATGGTGAATAGGATTGATTCCTTAATTTTGCTTTCTGACTTTTCATTGTTAGTATATAGAAATGCAAGTGATTTCTGTGTATTGATTTTGTATCCTGCAACTTTGCTAAATCCACTGATTAGCTCTAGTGATTTTCTGATACTCTCTTTAGGGTTTTCTGTGTACAGTATGTCATCTGCAAACAGTGAGAGCTTTACTTCTTTTTTGATCTGGAGTCCTTTTATTTCTTTTTCTTCTCTGATTGCTGTATCTAGGACTTCCAGAACTATGTTGAATAATAGTGGTGAAAGTGGACACCCTTGTGTTGTTCCTGATCTTAGGGGGAATGCTTTCAGTTTTTCACCATTGAGAATAATGTTTGCTGTAGGCTTATCATATATGGCCTTTACTATATTGAGGTAGGTTCCTTCTATTCCCACTTTTTGAAGAGTTTTAATCATAAATGGGTGATGAATTTTGTCAAAGGCTTTTTCTGCATCTATTGAGATAATATGGTTGTGATCTTTAAATTTGTTAATATGGTGTATCACATTGACTTACATATATTGAAGAATCCTTGCATTCCTGGAATCAGTTCAGTTCAGTCTCTCAGTCATGTCTGACTCTCTGTGACCCCATGGACTGCGGCACCCCAGGCCTCCCTGTTTATCACCAACTCCCGGAGTTTTCTCAGACTCATATCCATTGAGTCAGTGATGCCATCCAACCGTCTCAGCCTCTGTCGTCCCCTTCTCCTCCCGCCTTCAATCTTTCCCAGAATAATGGTCTTTTCAAATGAGTCAGTTCTTCGCATCAGGTGGCCAAAGTATTAAGCCCAACTTGATCATGGTGTGTGAGCTTTTTGATGTGTTCCTGAATTCTGTTTGCTAAAATTTTGTTGAGGATTTTTGCATCTATGTTCATCAGTGATATTGGCCTGCAGTTTTCTTTTTTTGTGTTATCTTTGTCTGGTTTTGGTATCAGGGTGATGGTAGCCTTGTAGAATGAGTTTGGAAGTGTTCCTTCCTCTGGAATTTTTTGAAAGAGTTTTAGAAGGATAGGCATTAGCTCTTCTCTAAATGTTTGATAGAATTCTCCTGCGAAGCCATCTGGTTCTGGGCTTTTGTTTTTTGGGAGATTTTTGATCACAGCTTCAGTTTCAGTGCTTGTAATTGGGTTGCTCATAATTTCCATTTCTTCCAGGTTCAGTCTTAAAGATTGATCTTTTCTAAGAATCTGTCCATTTCTTCCAGGTGATCTTTGCTTTCTTAAAGCTGACTTTCAAGCCAGCTTTTTCACTCTCCTCTTTTACCCTCATCCAGAGACTCTAATTCCTCTTCACTTTCTGCCTTTAGAGTGATATCATCTGCATATCTGAGGTTGTTGATATTTCTCCTGGCAATCTTAATTCTGGCTTGTGCCCAGCACAAGCACAAATGATATATTTACTCATTTGTTCAAATCTACAAAACATAAAAATAAATAGTCTCAGAGGGATGGTACAGGGAGGGAGAGGGTTCAGGATGGGGAACGCGTGTATACCTGTGGCAGATTCATGTTGATATATGGCAAAACCAATACAATATTGTAAAGTTAAAAATAAAATATTTAAAAAAAATAAAAATTAAAAAAAGTCTCAGTTGTTAAATACCACTACCAAAAACAAACCTCCTAAATAAAATCAAGATTTCTTTGCTGTTCTTTTTGTCTGTAGAATAAACCTCAGTGAAGGTGTTGGAGTAATGTGTTCAAATTTTACTTGAACAAATATCATTTATCTTTTGAATAATTTGATATTTATTTGATATAGAGAAAGGATAACTTAACTTTTTATATTAAATTTTAGCCTTCTTCCCATCCTGGTTAATATATTTTGATTGTTTGAACATGTAAACATAGAATCTAAGAAAAGCTATATAAAAATATATACTCAAAGATGTCCCAATTCTTCTCTCACTCTGGCACCCTATTCCCACACATTCTCTCTGGGTTAATTAGGGAACTAATTTCATTAGTTTTTGGTTTGTTTATCCTTCTAGTATTTCTTTTTGCAAAAATAGCAGACTCACATTTTCTTATACTAATTTTTTTTTAACTAAGGAATAAAATACTATATATAATCTTATGCACATAGCTTCTTTCCACTTAAAGATATGTATTCTGAAGATCACTCCATATTAGTTCATAAATAGCCTCCTTGTTTATTTTTGCGATGCATAGTACATCATTATGTGAGTGTATAATAGTTTATTAAACCAAAAGTCCAAAAATGAGCATTTAATTCATTTCCAAGTGTTTTGGTATAATAGATAATGCCTCACTGAATATTCTTGCTCACATGCCGTTTGTTTCTTTTTTTATATTGTTGTTATTCAGTCGCTCAGTCGTGTCTGACTCTTTGCAACCCCATGAACTGTAGCATGCCAGGCTTTGCTGTCCTTCACCATTTCCCAGAGCTTGCTCAAACTCATGTCCATTGAGTTGGTGATGCCATCCAACCATCTCATCCTCTGTTGTCCCCTTCTCCTCCTGCCTTCAATCTTTCCCAGCATCAGGGTCTTTTCCAGTGAGTCAGTCCTTCACATCAGGTACCTAAAGTATGGGAGATTCAGCTTCATCATCAGTCCTTCCAATGAATTATTCAGGGTTGATTTCCTTTGGGATTGACTGGCTTGATCTCCTTGCTATTCAAGAGACTCTCAAGAGTCTCTTCCAACATCACAGTTTGAAAGCATTTGTTCTTCAGCACTCAGCCTTCTTTATGGTTCAACTCTCACATCCATACATGGCTACTGGAAAAACCATAACTTTGACTGTATGGACCTTTGTCAGCAAAGTAATGTCTTATATGCCGTCTATGTTTGTCATAGCTTTCCTTCCAAGTGTCTTTTAATTTCATGGCTGCAGTCACCATCTGCAGTGATTTTGGAGCCCCCCAAAATATATTATTGGGTATAGATATTTTTTATATTATTGGGTATACATCTTTAGGGTAAGTTCCTAGAGGCTGGGTTTTTCAGGTTTTATTTTTTTCATTTGGCATGAACAATTAGACTATATTGAAAGCAGATTTTATTATGTTTTTTGTATTGTGGAGGTACGGGGAAGAATATAAGAATATTTTGGTTATGTAAAATTAGGAAAACTGAGGCAATGAGGAACCAACCTCTTAAGTGTAATAATAAAAGTTTAACTTAGCTATTGCAGATCTCCATCAGGAGGCAGGCCTAAAATTGGAAGTAATGAGGAAACTAGATTTATTCTCACTCTGGACCTCAAAATAAACAAAAAGCTGGGGACCAACATGGCTGCGATGCTCCCAACTCTGTGAATGCCATGTTTATGGAATAGAAATTGAATAGAATGCCCCAGGAATTATGGCATGTTACAGCCTGGGCACTTGGACTGTCAGTTCAGTTCAGTTGAGTCCCCCAGTCATGTCCAACTCTTGGCGACCTCATGGACTGCTGCATGCCAGGCCTCCCTGTCCATCACCAATTCCCGGAGTTTACTCAAACTCATGTCCGTCGAGTTGGTGATGCCATCCATCACTCTCCTCTTTGACTTTTATCATGAGGCTCTTTAGTTCTTCTTTGCTTTCTGCCATAAGGGTGGTGTCATCTGCATATCTGAGGCTATTGATATTTCTCCCAGCAATTGTGATTCTAGCTTATGTGTCATCCAGCCCAGTGTTTCTCATGACGTACTTTGCATATAAATCAAATAAGCAGGGCAACAATATACAGCCTTGACGTACTCCTTTCCTTATTTGGAACCAGTCTGTTGTTCCATGTCTAGTTCTAACTGCTGCTTCCTGACCTGCATAGAGATTTTTCAAGAGGCAGGTCAGGTAGTCTGTATTTCCATCTCTTGAAGAATTTTCCAGTTTGTTGTGATCTACACAGTCAAAGGCTTTGACATAGTCAATCAAACAGAAGTAGATGATTTTCTGGAGCTCTCTTGCTTTTTTGATGATCCAACAGATGTTAGCAATTTGATCTCTGGTGGTTCTGCCTTTTCTAAAACCAGCTTGAACATCTGGAAGTTCACAGTTCACGTACTGTTGGAGCCTGGCTTGGAGAATTTTGAGCATTATTTTACTAGCATGTGAGATGAGTGCAATTGTGCAGTAGTTTGACCATTCTTTGGCATTGCCTTTCTTTGAGATTGGAATGAAAACTGACCTTTTCCAGTCCTGTGGCCACTGCTGAGCTTTCCAAATTTGCTGGCATATTGAGTGCAGCACTTTCACGGCATCATCTTTTAGGATTTGAAATAGCTCAACTGGAATTCCATCACCTCCACTAGCTTTGTTTGTAGTGATGCTTCCTAGGGCCCACTTGACTTCGCTTTCCAGGATGTCTGGCTCTAGGTGAGTGATCACACCATTGTGATTATCTGGGTCGTGAAGATCTTTTTTGTATAGTTCTACTGTGTATTGTTGCCACCTCTTCTTAATATCTTCTGCTTCTGTTAGGTCCATACCACTTCTGTCCTTTATTGTGCCAATCTTTGCATGAAATATTCCCTTGGTATCTCTAATTTTCTTGAGAGATCTCCATTCTATTGTTTTCCTCTATTTCTTTGCACTGAAAACTGAAGAAGGCTTTCTTATCTCTCCTTGCTATTCTTTGGAACTTTTCATTCAGATGCTTATATCTTTCCTTTTCTCCTTTGCCTTTTGCTTCTCTTCTTTGTAAGGCCTCCTCAGTCAACCATTTTGCCTTTTGGCATTTCTTCTTCTTGGGGATGGTCTTGATCCCTGCCTCCTGTACAGTGTCAGGAACCTCCGAACATAGTTTTTCAGACACTCTGTCTATCAGATCTAATCCCTTGAATCTATTTGTCACTTCCACTCTATAATCATAAGGGATTTGATTTAGGTCATACCTGAATGGTCTAGTGGTTTTCCCTACTTTATTCAATTTAAGTCTGAATTTGGCAAGAAGGAGTTCATGATATGAGCTACAGTCAACTCCTAGTCTTGTTTTTGCTGACTGTTTAGAGCTTCTCCATCTTTGGCTGCAAAAACTATAATCAATCTGATTTCAGTGTTGACCATCTGGTGATGTCCATGTGTAGTCTTCTCTTGTGTTGTTGGAAGAGGGTGTTTGCTATGACCGTTGCATTCTCTTGGCAAAGCTCTATTAGCCTTTGCTCTGCTTCATTCTATCCAAGGCCAAATTTGCCTGTTACTCCAGGTATCTCTTGACTTCCTACTTTTGCATTCCAGTCCTCTAATGAAAAGAACATCTTTTGGGGGTGTTAGTTCTAGAAGGTCTTATAGGTCTTCATAGAACCTTTCAAGTTCAGCTTCTTCAGCATTACTGGTTGGGTCATAGACTTGGATTACTGTGATATTGAACTTGGACTGTGGGACAGAGGTATTCAGATGATTGAAGAGCCTCACTAAGGACTGGAGAAATAGGAGCATCTGGATGGCATCAACAATAGAAATCTATTTTAGAGTGATTGTATGGATTCCACTCCATTCAACCCACATTATTTGGCACACACTGTACACAAGGTTCTGAAGGATTCTTGGAAAGCAAGCTCTCAATGTGTTACTGACTATTTGCCCTAGACTGTACTATTCACTGGGCTTCCCCGGTGGCTCAGTGGTAAAGAATTCACCTACAAGGCAGGCATCACAGGAGATGCAGTTTCAATTGCTGGGTTGGGAAGATCCCAGGGAATGGCAACCCACTCGAGTATTCTTGGTCGGAGAATCCCATGGACAGAGGAGACTGGAGGGCTACAGTCTATAGAGTTGCAAAAATCAGGCACAACTGAAGTGTCTTCGCTCGCACACATGTAGTATTCATTATTTAAGTTCATGTTAACAGGTTTGTAGAGAGGTTGTATCGGTATCCCCCTTTCATAGGTGAGGAATCTGAAATTCTAAGTGGTCCATATATGTTAGATCAACCTATTTCTGAATTCTGTACAGCTTCTTACCAGCTTTGTGATCTTCAGTAAATAAGATAATCTGAGACTCAGTCTTCTCATCTATAAAAAGGGAAGAATAACAGGAAAATTGGCAACATAATCTAGAGAAGCCTGGTGCCATCAGCATCTGTATCACCTGGCAACCTTTTGGAAATGCCTGTTCCTGGATTCCATCTCAGATCCAGAATCTCAGAGAGTGGGTTTAGCAGTCTGCCAGAAGAGCTTCAAGAAACTGCGAAGCTCTGTGTTGACCTCCGAGGGAGGAAGACATCAGTATTGGGGAAGTGATGGAGGGAAGAAGTTGATGACCTGCTGGGTGAGAATTGAAAGGGACACATCATTTCAGCTGGAAACATTCAAAACATCATTATTTCGAAATTGCTGAGCAAATTCAACGACTGGTATTGCTGTGCTAATGTGTTAATAATAATTCTGCAGTTAGAAACAAGACCAGGCTGTTAGCATTCAAGGCCACTTAAATTTTAAAGAGTCATTTTATGGAAAGTTTTAATTAGCTCTGGATTGTAACTAACATTCTCTTTAAAACTGTGGTGGGCATTTGATTAGGTCTGCTTTCCAGTGGATGGAAATTAGAGCTGGATTTTACTCATTCCTCTGCCTTTGGGCCAAAGCAGTTCATCTTCTCTGCCTCAGCTTGAGGTCCATGTAGCCAGGCATTGTGCCCATCAGAGGATTCAGACCTGCGTGTCCCCTTGTTCTCTGTGCAAAGGAGAAGTGTACTAAAGCCACTCAAGGGTGAAGTTTGTTCCGACCTTCATCTACAGCCCCTGCCTGTTTCCTCTCTCAATTTATATTCTTTCTCCTAAAGTCTACTTGCCCTGCCTGATTTTTAGGACAGTCTTTTGGGTACAAATGCACATTCCAGCTTCATGCTATGCCTTCACCTGCCTTCAAAAACCCTGCTGAGATGTGTGAGCCCAGCTCTGTTCACTCTCTTTTGCAGCATGGTGAGGTGGGACCAACATGAACAGGGACTGGCTTGTGGACTTATGTTTGTAAACTGACTTTGACACATATATATACTTGAGGTTTTTTCATCTCTCACGCTCAGTTTCCTCATCAGTAAAATGGAGATAAAATATCTTTGCTGTGAGGATTAGAGATGATCCAGAGGTTGGCATATTGTAAATATTAAAGGAGCGATTGTTACTATCATCATCCCATCACTGCCAGTCATTCTGCCATTTAGTTGTGTTCTGCCTGTGTCCTTTTCAAATTACTTTTTGGAATCTTCCCTTCAAACCCTGAGGGCAAGGACATGGCTTACTTCTTTGAAGTCCCTTTTACTGCTCCCCTACCCTAATCTCTCCTATGGTAATCACATGTTTGCATTGATTGGGAGCCTCACAGCAAATGAGCACCCTTGTTACAGGTGAAAATGGGGTTATTGCAAGTAGCTGGGTTCATGATCAAGTATAAACTGGCAAGCCAGTCCCTGTTCATGTTGGTCCCACCTCACCATGCTGCAAAAGGGTAAACAGAGCTGGGCTCACACATCTCAGCAGGGTTTTTGAAGGCAGGTGAAGGCATAGCATGAAGTTGGAATGTGCATCTGTACCCAGAAGACTGTCCTAAAAATCAGGCAGGGCAAGTAGGCTTTAGGAGAAAGAATATAAATTGAGAGAGGAAACAGGCAGGGGCTGTAGATGAAGGTCGGAATAAACTCAAACAGAGAGAAAAATAATCAAGTTTAAGATCTGGAACTTTAAGACCTCGCTGACTAGCAGTACAGGAAGCTCAGCTCTGAGGGCAGATTGGTGCAGTTCTGGAACCTGCCTGATATTTGAGGGTCTGGGACACTCACAGAAAGTCCAGAGATTGAGAGGGGTGGAGTGAATCTCACCCACATCTATGACTGGGCAGCAGGGAGCAGAGTCAAGCAGGGGGAATCAACCAGCAGGAAATGGTGTGTCTGCAGACTGTGGTCCCAAAGGGGATCTCAGGGCTTTGCCTGGCAGAATAGAAGGGGGAAAACCAGAAAGGAACTGGAGAGTATGCAATGGCCATCCTTCAGTTTCTTCCAGATGGTGAACCACTTCATACCTTACAACTATCTTTCTATCTCTTTCTGGCCACATGCCTGTTTCAAATGTGGCTATGAGTTCCTTGCGACCCAGAGCTCTGATTTCTTATATTCTAAAGTTTGGGTCCCTGTCCTGTGCCTCACCACAGTAGAGAAGCTAAGCCAAAATATGCAGAAGATGTGGTCTTTGGAGTTAACCAGACACAATTTGAATTCAGGCTGTAGCATCTACCAACCTCGTTGTGTTGACAAAGTCTCCTTATGTCTTGGCCTCAGTTTCTTATCCAAAAAGCGGACAAAATAAGGCTTATCTTCCAGCTGTGAGGTTTCTTTACGAAGGCACAGTTAGTGTATTGCCTGCTCAATTAATGGTAGTTATTTGGTTCTCAGTCCCACCGGTGGCTCTGATTAAATCTTGGCCTAGAAGATTCAGTGAATTGTGCAGGAGATGACAAACTAACTCCAAGTGTCTAAGGCTCTTCTTTTTTTTTTCCCAGCTAATTTAGTCCAGCCATCTTCAGCTAATTCAATCATTTCTCATTCACCAGTGGATAAATTGTCCTCATCATAGGCTTAACCATGCAGCTAATATGGTTTGGAGAGAGATTGATTAACAAAGCCATAATTGAAGCTCAATAAGTGAGATAAATCCAAATGTCTGTAAGATCAACCAGAGTCCAGAGCTGACCATTGGCAATATTCAGTTACCCAATTCATTTAACAGTATTTCAGCAAATACTTATTGTGTGTCTATTTCATGCATGTCAAGCTTAGGACTATCTCCTTTGTCAAAGTTGGATATTAAGGGAATGCCAACTCAGCCATGCTGGAAAAGACCTTGATGCTGGGAAAGTCTGAGGGAAGGAGGAAGGGGACAACAAAGGATGAGATGGTTGGATGGCATCACCAATTCAAAGGACATGAGTTTGAGCAAACTTTGGGAAATAGTGAAGGACAGGGAAACCTGGCATGCTAGTTCATTGAGTCACAAAGAGTCAGATGTGACTTAGTGAACAACAGCTCAGCCATGGTCAGTCTGAGTAGACTATAATTAGGAAAAATGACCACTGTGGAGGTCAGAGGTACAGCAGAAAGTTTAAGGCAAGTCAGAAAATGGAGACCAGCTGAAAAAGGGACCAGAAGGTGGGCTCAAGAGGCCATAAAGAGTCAGCCCAAAGGTCCAGAGGTAGTTCTCTTCCACCAGAGGTGAGGAACAGAGCAGAAATTGGAGACACAGGGATCTGAGAGTGATCAGGCTGAGACCAATGTCTCTGCATGTGGTGGGTAGGTGAAGGCTGGGATTAGAAGGTGAAAGGGTTGAACCCAGAGACTTCTCGTATATTCTGATGGGAGAAATGTGTGTTGGTGCGTGCTGGAATAAGTCCATGTGACTTACAGGGACGAAACAAACCACAGATGTGTTAGACTCAATGTAAAATGCTACATTCTCAAGTCAAATATGAGCTGTTGGCTTTATAGTTGTAAGCCTATTTGTCCTTCCCACTAAGAGTAGGGAACTGCACAGATAAGCAAGTATGTGTCTGTTTTCTTGGACTTTAATTGTGGTCTCAGCACTAAGTCCATGTCATTTAAATTTACCACACATCATATCTTCTGAGCTGTGCCATCTCACACACTTGCTCAGCTTGCTGAGGTCAGATTCCCAGGCATTGGGAGTATGACTTTTCCAGTAGGCACAATAGCACTGTGTAGGCTAGTAGAAGTCTTTACTCAGTGTCCACTTAATTGTCTGATTCATATTGGGCTTATCGCCCTTTTCTTAATAAAAATGTTTGCCAGTCTTCATCCTTACCCTGGCACCTCTGTACCCTCTGCCGGCTATGGCTGAAAACAGAGATGGAGTGAGAGACTCTGTATCTTCCCTGGATGCTTTTAGACAGATCCTTTATCGCCTCTCTCCATTTCCATGAAAACAGCTCAGATAAGGACTATTTGAATTTCCATTCATTTTCTTCCCTCTTCTGTAATAGGTTGATGTTCTCATGTTTCAGCCTTTGAGTGAATTTGCTCCAAATGTTAGCTAACAGAGCCTATATCACCCACCTAGGATCTTTATTTCTTGGGTTCTTTGTCCTTCCTCAGAAGGATGTGTGTCGTGTAAAGAAAATAGTGGATTGTGTGATACCAAATTTCTCTCTATTTGCAGTTCTGGAAACTAAGGTTCCAGAAAACATAACAGTTTAGGGAAGTGTCAACAAATATTCCATGGGCAAATACCCAATTGAATGCAGAATTCCGGAGAAGAGCAAGGAGAGATAAGAAAGCCTTAATTAAGTGAACAATGCAAAGAAATAGAGGAAAACAATAGAATGGGAAAGACTAGAAGTCTCTTCAAGAAAAAGGGAATATTTCATGCAAAGATGGGCACAATAAAGGACAGAAAAAACAAAAATCTAACAGGAGCAGAAGAGATTAAGAAGAGGTAAGAAGAGTTGGCAAGATACACAGAATAACTATACAAGAAAGGTCTTAATGACCCAGCTAAACATGATGGTGTAGTCAGTTCACCTACAGCCATACATCCTAGAGTGTGAAATCAAGTGGGCCTTTCATTACTATGAACAAAGTTAGTGGAGGTAATGGAATTCCAGCTGAGCTATTTCAAATCCTAAAAGATGATGCTGTTAAAGTGTTGCACTCAGTATGCCAGCAAATTTGGAAAACTCACCAGTGGCCACAGGACTAGAAAGGACCATTTTCATTCCAATTCCAAAGAAGAGCAATGCCAAAGAATGTTCTAACTACTGTACAATTGTGTTCATTTCACATGTTGGTAAGGTGGCAAGGTAATGCTCAAAATTCTTCAAGCTAGGCTTCAACAGTACATGAACCAAGAAGTTGCAGATGTACAAGCTGGATTTAGAAAAGACAGAAGAACTAGAGATCAAATTGCCAACATCCATTGGATCATAGAAAAGCAATGGCAGTCCAAAAATACATTGATTCATTGATTATGTTAAAACCTTTGTGTGGATCATAGCAAACTGTGGAAAATTATTAAAGAGATGAGAATATCATACCAACTTACCTGTTTCCTGAGGAACCTGTATGCAGGTCCAGAAGCAACTGTTAGAACTGACATGGGACAATGGACTCATTCAAAACTGGGAAAGGTGTAAGTACATCGAGGCTGCATATTGTCACTCTCCTTGTTTACTTATATGTAGAGCACAGCATGCAAAATGCCAGACTGGATGATTCACAAGCTGGAAACAGGATTGCTGGGAGAAATATCAATAACCTCAGATATGCAGATGATACCATTCTAATGGCATAAGGAGGAACTAAAGAGCCTCTTGATGAAAGTCAAAGAGGAGAGTGGTAAAGCTGGCTTACAACTCAAGATTCAAAAAACCAAGATGATGGCATCTGGTCCCATCACTTCTTGGCAAATAGATGGGGAAAATGTGGAAATAGTGACCGATTTTATTTTCTTAGGCTCCAAAATCACTGTGTACGGTGACTGTAGACATGAAATCTTGCTGTTTGCTCCTTGGAAGAAAAGCTATGACAAATCTAGACAGTGTACTAAAAGGCAGAGACATCACATTTTTTTTTTTTTTGGTCTAGTGTTTTTCCCTAATTTATTCAATATAAGCCTGAATTTTGCAATAAAGAGCTCTTGATCTGAGCCACAGTCAGATTTAGGTCTCGTTTTTGCTGACTGTATAGAGCTTCTCTATCTTCAGCTGAGAAGAACGCAGTCAGCCTGATTTCTGTGTTGGCCATCTGGTGATGTCTATGTATAGAGTCATCTCTTGTGTTGTTGGAAGAGGGTGTTTACTATGACCAGTGTGTTCTCTTGGTAAAACTCTGCTAGCCTTTGTCCTGCTTTGTTTTGTACTCCAAAGCCAATCTTGCCTATTACACCAAGTATCTCTTGACTTCCTACATTTGCATTCCAATCCTCTGAGATGAAAAGGACATCTTTTTTTTTTTTTTTTTTTTTTGGTGTTAGTTCTAGCAGGTCTTGCCAGTCTTCATAGAACCATTCAACTTCATCTCCTTTGGCATTAATAGGTGGGGCATAGACTTGGATTACTGTGGTGTTGAATGGTTTGCCTTGGAAATGAACTGAGATAATTCTGTCATTTTTGAGATTGCCCCCAAGTATTGCATTTTGGACTCTCTTGTTAACTATGAGGGCTACTCCATTTAATCTAAGGGATTCTTGCCTACAATAGTAGGTATAAGGGGCATCTGAATTAAATTCTCCCATTCCTATCCATTTTAGTTCACTAATTCCTAAAATGTTGATATTCACTCCTGCCATCTCCCTCTTCACCATGTCCAATTTACCTTGATTCATGGACCTAGCATTCCAGATTCCTATGCAATATTGTTCTTTACAGCATCGGACTTTATTTTCACCACCAGACACATCCACAGCTGAGCATCATTTCTACTTTGGTCCAGCCTCTTCATTCCTTCTGAAGTTATTTCTCCAGCATATTGGACACCTACCGTCCTGGGGGAAATTGCTGTCATCTTTATCTAGCTCTAACTATGAAGGTTACACAGCTTAGAAGAAGCTTCTCTACAGGAACATTGTGTGCTCCCATCAGATGTGTGATACCAGCCATGGTACCAGTGTCACCTATCTAATATTTTGAAGTGAGAATGTACTTTCTCTTCCAAGTCATCTGTCATGGAGAGCTTGAGGGGTAGAAAAACAGCAGAATGCTTTCCTTGTGGTTCTAACCAGTGGGTGGGCATATGAACTCCTTTGGTGTGCACCTTAACCCCTTTGCTTTGAGTTGGAGGACCTTTCCTTGCACAGAGAACATGTTGACTCTCTTATTAGTTAATTATTTAAGTTGGCCCCATGACCCTTCCCTCTCAAGGTCTGAAAGCCACTCCTACATTCTTGTTTCTCGGCTCATGTACTTCTAAAGTTTTTAGAATGTATTTTTAGAACAAGTATGCTTATAAGTAGGTTTTTGACATTTTCAAATATTAGAATTGGAGCATATTTTTTTCTGTATCAAATGCACAATGGCAGAATGTACCCTTAATTTCAAGGAGACTCATTGAAAACTTCCATCTTGATGCATAATTACCACGAGTCAAAGTGGTCATGATTAGTCAGTCAAGCCTCACAATTAAAATCCTCTGTTTGATGAACTTTTGAAATAAAATGCCATTATCATCTAAAACCTCAATAATCTATGATAATGAGGCTCTCGATTAATTCTTTTGTTCTTCACAAAAAGATTAATAATGTTCATATTTTTTTAAAGTATCAACATCTGCAAGAGGCAAACCATATAAACCATATGTAACTAATCTCTTCCAAAGGGAGCAAGAAACAGATTTCGGCATATGTTTTATGGACAGCTAGTATTGCCCTACAATAATTGTTCATGCTAATTATCTTTCTTGAATTGATTACATTTGCAATAAATTATTATCTTTATGATTATTGTTAGTTTCAGGAAAATGTTCAAGAAATAAATGGTGGTTAGTATAAATGACCTTGCACTAAGCTAGTATTTCAGATAAATGCCACATTAAGTGGATAATTGCTATGATCTGATTTTTACCCTTCACAGCTACTTCTGGTCTAGCTGCTGCTTTAGAAATCCTGAGCACCCAGGTGGAATTCTACAAGTATTAAGAATACATTTGAACAGCTTAGATAAGTCATTAAGTTTATGTGGAATATTGTCCTGGACATTATCATGACTTTAACTTAGGTGGCCACTAGTGACTATAGTGATGACCTTTATTTGTTCCAAGGTAATGATCCATCATGAAAGCCAAGAACAGATTATATCTTCATTTACCTATAGGGCCCATGGCTAAAAATACAATGTGTGTGTTTGTGCTCAGTCGTGTCTTACTCTTTACAACCCCATGGACTGTAGCCCACCAGGTTCCTCTGTCTTTGGTATTTTCCAGGCAAGAATACTGGAGTGGGTTGCCATGTCCTTTTCCAGGGGATCTTCCTGACCCAGGGATTGAATACACCTCTGTTGTATTACAGGCAGATTCTTTACCACTGAGCCATGAGGGAAGCCAAAAATGTAATAGACTAGGGCCTTCCTGATGGCTCAGATGGTAAAGAATCCACCTGCAATGCGGGAGACCAGGATTTGATCCCTGGGTTGGGAAGATCCCCTGGAGGAGGGCATGGCAACCCACTCCAGTATTCTTGCCTGGAGAATCCCTCATGGGCAGAGGAGCCTGGTGGGCTACAGTCCATGGGATCGCAAAGAGTCAGACAGGACTGAGCAACTAAGCACACACAGGGCAATGTTTGGTCATCTCCCTATATAAACTCTCCCAATGTTCATAGTCTTTATGATCAATAAGATCTTCTTTTATAGTAATCGAAATTTATTTTTCATCATGTTTCATCCTTGGTTGCAAAAACAACTAGGAACTAGGTGCTCAAACTCTTATCAATCATTGATAGGCCACTGAAAAAGAGTAACTACTTATAGAGGAACATGATCCACATGAATGCATCTCAGTCATCTCAATCACGTCTGACTCTTTGTAGCCCCATGGACTGTAGCCCACCAGGCTTCTCTGTCAATGGGATTATTGTGGTAAGAATACTGGAATTGGCTGCCGTTTCCTCCTCCAGAGGATCTTCCCAAGCCAGGGATTGAACCCTTGGCTCCTGTGACTCCTGCATTGGCAGGCAAATTCTTTACCACTGAGCCTCCTGGGAAGCCCCATGATCCACATAGCTAACAACACATATTGATTCCCTACAGCATGCAGACCCTTGCATGCTTTTGTTACAGAAACAATTCATGAAGTAATCAAGTACAAATTGGGTATAAGCTAAATATCTGGATTTACTTTCAGCAAAATTAGCCAACGATCCTAATATTTCTTGGTATTACTTGGTATTAATTATATATAGCATAATATATAATATATATATCAGACTTTCCAGGTGGCACTATTGATAAAGAACCTGCTTGCCAATGCAGGAGAAAGGAGAGACTCGGGTTCGATCCCTGGGTCAGGAAGATCCCCTGCGGAAGGGTTTGGTAACACACTCCAGTATTATTTCCTGAAGAATCCAGTGGACAGAGTGGAGCCCATCCATGGGGTCATAAAGAGTCAGACATGACTTAAGCAACTTAACACACACACACATAATATATGTTACTTGGTAATATTCTTAGTATTATATCCGTAATATACCACTGCTGCTGCTGCTGCTGCTGCTAAGTCGCTTCAGTCCTGTCGGACTCTGTGCGACCCCATAGACGGCAGCCCAACAGGCTCCCCCATCCCTGGGATTTTCCAGGCAAAAAAACTGGAGTGGGTTGCCATTTCCTTCTCCAATGCATGAAAGTGAAAAGTGAAAGTGAAATCGCTTAGTCGTGTCCAGCTCTTAGTGACCCCATGGACTGCAGCCTACCAGGCTTCTCTGCCCATGGGATTTTCCAGGCAAGAGTACTGGCACAGCAGTTTCCAACAAATCAGTCAGCCATTCTTTTGCTGGTTCCTGCAGAGCACAGTTGTGAATAAGACATCCATTTCACCTGAGCAGTCTTCTGAGGGATATGAAGCAGATAATAGCAAAAAAAAAAAAAAAAAAGTCAGTACATTACAGGGTTATTGTGTGGTTAGACTATGGGAGGTCCATGGAACTGGAGGATCATAGAGAGATGCACCTAGCCTAGCAGGAGTGACAGAAGATGTGTGGTAGAAATGACATCACAGTCAAGTTCTGAGTGGTGAACAGGATTCAAGAGAACTCAAGTGAGCTGGGTGAGGACTGGGAAGGCACATAGAGAGTGGGTTCTGGGTTCTTGACAATGAGAGCATGTACATAAGTTCCGAAGGCCAGCAAGAGTATGGCATGCTTTGAGAACAATACTGGATGTTAGTTCAGTGTGGCTGGACCATCAGGTGCAGATAGTAGCTGAGCCTGCAGAGCTGGAAGTTTGGCTTTTGCACTGAAGGTAAGGAGAGCCATTACAGTGTTGGGAGGGGAGGGATGTGCTCAGACATGAATGTTAGAAAACGTATTGAGATAGCAGCGTGAACTGCCATGGGGGGAGTTGCTGGAAATATAACCTAGGACGAAGAATGGCCCACTCCAGACACTCTTGCCTTTCCATGTTCCCTGCAAGTAAAAGCCCATCCGGGAACCAAGCTAACAGTTGAACAGGATTTTCAATTATTCTGGAGCAATGCTATAATCTACTTCCTATGAGAAGAATGCTGTTTGCCATGGCTGAAAATGCTCAATTGGTAGTTCTCTGGGAGAAACTACTCAATTTGCAAAAATTTAAATACCCACAGAGTAAAAACAAAAGCAGCTAATAAGAAATATGTCACTGAAATTGAACAGAAGCTAGAAAAGTCCAATTTCTTGTTTTATTTTATCTTTTCAAAAGCTTGGTTCCACAGCCATTTACCCATGTTATCATTCATCCTTTGTATCATTAGCACTTGGGAAAATGCCTGAAACTGTCACCATGAGACAGGCAACATGTAGAAACTAGAAATGCAGTTTAGGGAAATTAGAAAATAAAACTCTTAAGGAGAGAGTTGAACGTTTCATTAAACATAAAGATGATGCTAAAAAAAAAAATCCTTCCTGACTTCAAGACTTGCTGGCTACTGAAATGTCATCGCCAATTAGGTCTCTTTTGCATGCTCTGTGGTGCAAAACCAATTATTCTGACAGTGTCTTCAGAACACAGAGATCACTGATTTGGGCAGGCAAAGCAAGGGCCAGTTTTGAACCAGACATATATTAAAGCAGGTACCCGTTTTATAAAAGAAAGGCATTGCTAATCATTCATTCATGCCAGTACAGATCATACACAATGCAGGGGGCCCAATGGAGGCAGGCAGTTCCAGAACTGGATATGGGCCGTGCATGTAGAAAGCTTAGTTATAGTTGATTAAAAGTGTTACGTCGTGGCCTTAAATGGCAGAAACAAAGTGGAAAGCAGTCAGTGTCAATAGAGAGTGTGCTTTCATTAAAAGTAGGTGAGAAATATGGCATGGGGCAGGAGTAGTGACTAGAAGTAAGAGGAAAAACAGTTAATACTTTCCTGAACCAGACCCTGTATTTAGTGTGTATATGTCTTATCTTGGGGCTTTGCTGGTAGCTCAGACAGTAAAGAATCTGCCTGCAATGCAGGAAATCTGGGTTTGATCACTGAGTCGGGAAGATCCCCTGGAGAAGGAAATGGCAACCCACTCCAGTATTCATGCCTGGAAAATCCCATGGACAGAAGAGCCTGGTGGGCTACAGTCCATGGGGTCGCAAAAGAGTCAGACAGGACTGAAGTGACTAGCACAACAAAACGACAACAATATCCCACCTTAGAAATGGATATCACATGATAGGGATGCAATTACTTATCTTTTAATATGAGGGAAGTAAGACTTAGAGTCAATGGTTTACTGGCCCTGGGACTTTGGTTTCTGTTAGCACTGGGGATCACCCTGGACTTCATGGTACATCATTTTATTTCTACTTTACTCTGAAACTAGAGGTCTCAGGGTAAAGACGAGATACAATTTTGGTTTCAGAATTTTGTAAATTTCATTAGGTCAAGGAACCATGAGAATTCCTTGTATATTCTTCAAAGAGTAAGACAGAGGGCAAGAAGCATGGAGCTAACTCCAAGAAGCATGGAGTTATAGGGTCTCTTCTGGTATTGTACCAGCATGGGCAGTTCAAATAATGAGACTCTCAATATGCCAAGGAAGGCTTCTTAGAAGAGGTGAAGGCCATAGCTGGACTTTTGAAAGTAGGACCTGGACAAAAGAATACAAGGGAATCCTTGGAAAGGAAGAGAGCTGAGGAAATAAAACCAATCCTGGGCCTGCTGGAAGGGCAACATGGATTCCAGTTCAGATAACTGAGAAACGACTTCACTGTACCAGTGTCTGACTTGAGGTGAGGAAACCAGGAAATAACACCATGAAGGTTGTACACTAGAGATCTGCACTTTGGGAGTTGGGAAGACACATGATTTTTGGTTAAGTTTTTTTTTTTTTAATGTGGACTACTTTTAAAGTTTTTATTGAATTTGTTACAATAGTTTCTGTGTTATGTTTTGATTTTGTGGCCATGAAGCATGTGGAATCTTAGCTCCCCAACCAGGGATTGAACCCGCATCCCATTCATTGGAAGGCAAAGTCTTAACTATTAGACTGCCATAGAAGCCCCAAGAGACAGGATTTTGAGAGGCAGTTGATGGTAGACAAGGAAAGGCTGAGCTGCTCCCTTGGTCTTCACTTGCCCCTCTCCAGTTTTGGATCTGTACAGCAGACATTTTCCTAATTTTGATAAATGTGGTTTTAAACCTTCCTCTCGTCCCACTTGACTTCCAAGTAGACTGTATTTCTGTGCCCCTCTTACAGCCAACACTTGAGAGAAGGATGAGTTAGAAGGAAGAATGTTGGGGATATTAGAGTATACCTCTGATTCTCTGGCTGGCATTGCCTCCTTCTACATTCTAGATTTATTTACCTGGTTTATAGTTTTCCTCCCTCCCTGTTTGAACATACCAATCACTAAATTCAGGTTTGAAGAGTTCCTTTTGTCTGAACATGGCATGCTCCAGTGAGGGTTAGGGCAGTGGAATAGAGGGCCAGTTGTTGAAGAAAGGGCATAGGATTTCGAGACCTTGAATACAGGCTGGACACTGAACTCAATCATAGCTGAGAAAGAGGAACATGTTTGTTTTTATGAGAACTGGGGTATGTCCTGCACAGATCAGAGAAGCATGGGCTGAAAGGGAGAGGGAAGAGTTGCATTTTCCAAATAATTCTCTGCTCCTTCACCTGAAGTTTGGCTCTGTGATACATGACTTGGATGTCATAGGCAGATGACCGAAAACTGTACTGAATTCTGCAGAGCTCAGCTTTGTCTATATTGGTGGTAACTCCATTGAGTTACTCTTTGAGTTCACAGGTGGAGTGACCACTTTGACCACTGACATAATTTAGAGAAATAGAGTAAGTTCAACAGGAGTATATGTATAGCCTCAAATGTACTTTTTTAAAGACTTTGGGGCAGCAGGCAATTTCTTTAGTACTTCAGTTCTGGGATGGTGATGAGACTAATCTGACTTTGGTAGATTTCTGTTGGGCAGATGGGAATCCATGCTTTTCTCCTCTTACTATCTTTTGATGTCTTAGATGTCTTATTAGTCAATAAAGTTCCTTTTTTTTCAGACACTCTTGGTGTTTCTAACAGCTTTCTTCCAGCCTCGCTGTCATTCAGTCAACCATGGCCAGTTTTAGCCTCCCACCCAAGTCATCTGACTCCATTTGTGACAAGAGAAGCTATCATCTGGGCAAATCTTCAAGAATTATCTCAGTTGATTGGTACCAACACATAGCAAGCATGCCAAACATCCAGAATACGCCTTAGCGGGTAGGGCCAAAATGAAAAAATAAAATTTCATCTTAAACTTTTAGGTGAATTCATTCTTTCCTTATTCAAAAGTTACAAAATATTTACTTACACTGAATACATCTTACAAAATAATTTCAGGGGCACAATTCTGTTCCTAAAGAGCCCATCATCTTTACAAAGTGATGTCTGCATTGTCGTTGCTGTTGTTTAGTTGCTCAGTCGTGTCCGAGTCTTTGTGACTCCATGAACTGTAACCCACCAGGCTCCTCTGTCCATTGGATTTGCTATGGACAAGAATACTGGAGTGAGTTGCCATTCCCTTCTCCAGGGGACCTTCCCAACCCAGGGATTGAACCCAAGTCTCTTGTGTCTCCTGTATTGGCAGACAGATTCTTTACCACTGTGCCACCTGGGTATATTTAATGGATTAGGAAAAAATCAACACTATTAGCAAAAGTGGCCATGTAAGCATTGCTATTTTACCTGTTATCCTATTCGTCCAGTAGGACAAAGCTGGAGATATAGAGATGATTAGGGAAAAAGAGAAAAGAATGATAAAATATGTTTAAGGATTTGCTAGAAATTGCCAACTAGGATGTGGGAAAGATTAATTAATATTGTTTTGTCTAATGTAATCACTCCCCATTTTGAACTAAGAAAGCAAATATAGTGTAAATGAATAAAGCATAATCAAATCTATTTCTTTGAAATGTACTTTACACCAGGTTAGTACAGATTCTTGAACCATCTCTTTGTTGAAAAGAATCCACGTATTCAGTAATTGCTTTGGTACAATTGGATAGCTATGAAAATGTTTTAAGTTAATTTTCTTCCTCATATTGTACATTAAAATAATTTCCAGATGAGCTAAAAGTACTTAAAACATAACAAATGTATTATAAACTGGGGATAGAGCTGGTCTTTCCAAATGTGGCTCCAAAGAATGGACCTCTAAGGAAAAGGAAGGGCTTCCCTGGTGGCTCACATGGTAAAGAATCCACCTGCAATGCAGGAGACCCAGGTTTGATCCTGAAGAAGGGAATGGCTACCCACTCTTGTATTTTTGCCTAGGAAATCTCATGGACAGAAGAGCCTGGCAGGCTACAGTCCATGGGCACCCAAACTAATGGAACACAGCTGAGCAACTAACACTTTCACTTTCACTTCCAAGAGGTAGGGAGAGAGGAGACAGAACTGACTACATTAAGTTATTAGCAACCCACTCCAGTACTCTTGCCTGGAGAATCCCATGGAGGGAGGAGCCTGGTGGGCTACAGTCCATGAGGTCACAAAGAGTCAGACACGACTGAGCGACTTCACTCACTCACTCCAAAGCGTCTCCATACAAAAGGCAGTATAAATAAAACTACAGGGGAAATTATAAAAACTTGAAAAATACTTGCAACATATGACAAAGTTTGAGGAAAAAAATTCTTAAAAGAAATTTGAATAGCCAATAAGTGTATACAAAGTGGAGCTTCCAAGGTGGCTCAGCAGTAAAGAATCTGCCTGCCAATACAGGAGATGCAGGAGATGTGGGTTCAACCCCTTGGTTGGAAAGATCCCCTGGAAGAGGAAATGGTAACCCACTCCAGTGTTCTTGCCTGGAGAATCCCATGGACAGAGGAGCCTGGTGGACTACAGTCACAGGATCGCAGAGTCAGACATGACTTAGCAACTGAGCATTTAGGCACATATACAAAATAGTCAGCCCCCGTAGTGCTATGATAATGTCAAGACACAGCAAAACAGACAAGATTTTAAAAGTAACAATGCTAAGGGAAATAGTTTCTCACAGTCATTAATGCCAGGAAACAATCTTCCTAGGTCACAGGTTGGTTAGCACATTTCAAATTTGGGTCCATCTTTTGACCCAGAAATTTTACACTGAAGAATTTATCCTATAGAATAATTTAAAAATTATATTATTATTATGCCTACTGTACATTTACTATGTTCAAGGCCCTCTGCCAAGCAATTTACCTGCTTTATCCCATTTAATTTTCCCTACCATGTTATGAGAAGGGGCTGTTATGTCCTATTCTCTGTTTGAGGTAAGAAAAGGTCACCTGACTAGTAGGTAAGTAGAAATAAAATATTTCTTCCTATTAAGTATTGTTTTAATTATGAAAATGACTAAAACAGCTTAAAATTCTAATACAGGGATTTGTTAAATTATGTCACAGTTATTCAATGAAATTCAACCACCTCGACTTTAAAAAAAAATGGGGTAGAATATTTTTTAACATACACAGATGTCTCTGATGTGTTAAGTGTGAGAAATATGTTACCAAAGAATGTACACAAAATGATCTCAGTTTTGTTTAAAAAATAGTATCGGTATTTTCCTATGTATATACAGACATCTTTATAAGTCTTAAAAAATATATGTTAGTCATTTCAGTTCAGTTCAGTTCAGTCGCTCAGTCGTGTCCGACTCTTTACGACCCCATGAATCGCAGCACGCCAGGCCTCCTGTCCATCACCAACTCCCAGAGTTCACCCAGACTCATGTCCATCGAGTCAGTGATGCCATCCAGCCATCTCATCCTCTGTCGTCCCCTTCTCCTCCTGCCCCCAATCCCTCCCAGCATCAGAGTCTTTTCCAATGAGTCAAGTCTTCGCATGAGGTGGCCAAAGTACTGGAGTTTCAGCTTTAGCATCATTCCTTCCAAAGAAATCCCTTCAGAATGGACTGGATGGATCTCCTTGCAGTCCAAGGGACTCTCAAGAGTCTTCTCCAACACTACAGTTCAAAAGCATCAATTCTTCGGCACTCAGCCTTCTTCACAGTCCAATTCTCACATCCATACATGACCACAGGAAAAACCATAGCCTTGACTAGACGGACCTTTGTTGGCAAAGTAATGTCTCTGCTTTTGAATATGCTATCTAGGTTGGTCATAACTTTCCTTCCAAGGAGTAAGCGTCTTTTAATTTCATGGCTGCAGTCACCATCTGCAGTGATTTTGGAGCCCCCCAAAATAAAGTCTGACACTGTTTCCACTGTTTCCCCATGTATTTCCCATGAAGTAATGGGACCAGATGCCATGATCTTCGTTTTCTGAATGTTGAGCTTTAAGCCAACTTTTTCACTCTCCACTTTCACTTTCATCTAGAGGCTTTGTAGTTTCTCTTCACTTTGTGCCATAAGGGTGGTGTCATCTGCATAATCTGAGGTTATTGATATTTCTCCCGGCAATCTTGATTCCAGCTTGTGTTTCTTCCAGTCCAGCGTTTCTCATGATGTACTCTGTATATAAGTTAAATAAGCAGGGTGACAATATACAGCCTTGACGAACTCCTTTTCCTATTTGGAACCAGTCTGTTGTTCCATGTCCAGTTCTAACTGTTGCTTCCTGACCTGCATACAAATTTCTCAAGAGGCAGGTCAGGTGGTCTAGTATTCCCATCTCTTTCAGAATTTTCCACAGTTTATTGTGATCCACACAGTCAAAGGCTTAGGTGTGTCCAACTCTTTGTGATCTCATGGACTGTAGCCTGCCAGGCTCCTCTGTCTGTGGGATTTTCCAGGCAAGAATACTGGAGTGGGTAGTCATTCCCTTCTCCAGGGGATCTTTCGGACCCAGGGATTGAACTGGGGTGTGTTGCATTGCAGGCAGATTTTGACCATCTGAGCCATGAGGGAAGCCCTATTAAAATGTATATATCAAACTATTAATAGAATTTATGTCTGGATGATGGTATTGGGCCTGGCATTTTCTTATTTTTGCTGCTTGCTTCTTATTTTTTCTACATTAAACACATTTTTGCTTGTTTATTTTAAAAGTTTGCTCTCTACCCTGAAGTCTTTAAGCAACAGAGCAAAGTCAGTTAATAGTTGTTCACTTCTCTCTCAAGTGGAAAATAGAAGATCCAGTGGCAGTGTGCTCAGTGGACGATAAAACAAAGCAGGCTGAAGAGAAATAGGTTTCAGCTGGACTCTCAAAAGATTTTCTTGACAAGTAGTGAGTAAACATTGAATTACTCAGCAGAGGTAGATGTAGAGCTACATGGCCTTATAAAGAACAAGAAGAAGACTCTCTAAATCTCAATTACCAAAGTCCCCAGCCTAAAACAGAGATTCTGACCTGGGGCTCAACAGGTCCCTGGATAGAATCAGGGATACCTATGAACTTGGACAGAAGGAAGCTGCATCTTTATCTTCTTAAGTGTCGAGCTACACATTAGAATTTCCTTCCATTGAAAATACAGGCAACAAACCACTGTTAGTGGCTCCTGTGACTTTTCACCAGTAGAAAGCCCATGTATTTTCATGTCATATTACAGATGTTTATATTGTTACATTTATTATTTGAAATTATCATAGATAATGCTTCATAGATTGCTCCTTAGTCTTATTTAATACAATTATAAAGAAGCATACATACTGCCATATTTTTTTTTAGTAGTATTTTGCTAACCTTGTTTCAATATCATGGTTTCCTTTTAGAATCCTGTGTATCTTAGTCTTATGTGTTTGAAGACATGCTCCTGAACAGGGGTCAGTAGACTTCGCTGGAGTGCCAAGAAAGTCCATGGCACATGATAGGTTAAATGCCTCTGATGCAAAATCTATAGACCAGACAGGTGTAGGCAGTTGGAAGGTGCCTCTACTCTTCTGCAATTCTCCATGAGGCATCTTGCCTTGAGGTTCAAAGTTGGGTTACAGAGCTTCCAGTTACAGGAGTGTGAGTGCAGTGGCTGGCACACAGTAGGCATTTTAATATAGGTGTGTAACCTCTCTTTCCATTCCTTGCCTGCCTCTTTGAGCAGCCAACAGCTATCCCTGTCCACAAGCCAGGTAAAAAGTAAAAAGTTAGTATTTACTATTTTTTTAAAATGGTCTTCTGTTTAACTGTATTGAATTGGGCTTTAGCCAGCTAACATCTGTATAACCAGATCATCCATTCAGACACCTGCTGAGCAGACACCTGGTACAAAGGCCTATAAGAGTAGTTCTTGGAGACACAGACTGTTGGCCCTTTGTTCTGCAGGAGAGCATCATCTGGCAGGGGAGAAATGAGGTACATGCAAACCATTTTCACAGAAGGTGTACAACTGAAGGAGCAGCTGAGATTGATTTTGGAGTGTGGTGGCACACTTATTTCTGGAACTCTGTGCTTGCCTACTTTTTTCTTTATGGAAGTTTGGTTGATTTCTGTTGTTCTTATGGGAAAGGGACACCAAAAAAAAAAAATACTAGCCACCCTTCCTCATCTCCTAGTTGAGTTTATTTTTCTGGCCCTTTCACTGTTACACCCCTACACTTGCCACTGGGTGGTAGGTATCCAATCAGTATTTGCTGATGGATGAAGGTAGCGTGCATCCTGATTTATGAAACACCTTCACATTCATTGACTTAAACCAGTTTTTAAAGTGTGATCTGAGAAACAGAGAAATTGTTAAAATAGACTCCTGGGCCTGATTCCAACCTTCTAACTCAGACTCTCTGAGCTTAGGCGACAGAAACCTGAATTGTGAACAGGTTTCCCTTTCTGGTCCTCTTCTTTGGTGATTTTTTTCTTCACACAAAAATTTGAGACCCACTGTCTTACATGATCCTTAAACAAAAAAAATTCCTATAAATTAGGTAGGGCAAGCACCATCAGCCCATCCAGAAATTAGGAACGTGAATGAGGAGAGGAGAGGTTAAGTGGTTTTGTTGAAGTTGACACATTATAACATAGCAGCTGGTTAGGGTATTACTCAGAGAGAAGGAGCTCAGCAGGTAGACAAAAGAGAATTTTACAGCCAGAACCTGTAAATCCGGGCCCAGAGAATGGAAAGTGTAAGGTGGAAAGGCTGAGGTTCAGGCGGAAAGATTGCCCAGGGGGTTTCATCCAGGCGAGGGGTAGTAAAGGTTTCAGTGAGGACAAAATTGCTGGGTATGAGAAGGAGAGAGTATAATCAGTTCTCATCATTCGCACATTCCATGTTTGCAGATTCACCTGCTCTCTGAGATGGATCTGTGACCCACAGTCAATACTCAAGGTGTTTTCACTGATATTCGCAGACTTGCACAGAGTAGTGAAAAGTTCTGGGTGCCCAGCGTTCATGTTCCCAGCTGAGGTGGAGCAAGGCAAGTGCTGTCTCAGCTCTCAGACTATAAATACGTGTCCTTTTGGTGGCCTACTTAGTAGTGCCATCTTTTTTGCATTTCATTGGTGATTTCTATGTTTAAAATAACCCCCAGTGTAGTAAATGCTGTCTAGGTTCCTAAGCACAAGAAGGCTGTAACATGCTTTAGGGGATGAATAGGTGTCAGATAAACTTCAATCAATAGCAACAATGTGGGTGGGCATGAGTTAAATACTAAAGAATCAACAATGTTTAGTAAGTAAGGTGGTTTAAGACAGAAACAAGCTTAAAACAAGGTTACATATGGATTGGTTGATGAGATTGTTGTGATCAGAGTCTGGTAAGAACCTAACCCTAGATTTCTCTAGGTGCCAAGGCTCAGTGTTCACTAATTCAGCGTTCCCTGTGATTTCACAGAATGCATGTATCAAGAAGAATACACTGTAATTATTTAGCAGTAATACCTGGAAGTGCCTACCCTGCCCCTGTTCTGTGTTTTAGTGTCAGGGCTAGGCACCCTTACAGCAATGCAATTGTTTACCTTGATCTACATGGCAAAGGTGGGGAAACTGAGGCTCCGAATTTTGGAATTAATCTGACATCACTTAGCAAAGAAATGCCAAATGCTAGTTTGCCATAGACATTGCGATCAGAGCAAACAGGGCTTTACTTACTGTTGGAAGGGTAGGTGGGCAAGAAAGAAGGGAGATTGTAATGGTAATCTCAAGATGTCAAGCCCAGGGGCAGGAAGGTGGTGGAAGGAAGAAGAGCAAGCTAAGATTTTAGAGGCAAAGCAAGACTTGCTGTTAGCTCCATGGGGTTGCAAAGAGTCAGATATGACTGAATGGCTTTCACTTCACTTCACTTCACTTCACAAGATCTGAAAGTCACCCGCAAAGACTCCTTTAAGGTCATGGGCGAGAATGAGACACTCTCCCCAGTCCCTAAAAGAAAGAGAATTTGAAAAACAGTGTTTATATTTTATGGAGTAGAGGGAGGAAAGGGAAGCCGAAAGAGAACAGAAATCCCATCCAGAAGAAGGGAACGAATAGAAGACTAGAGAGTAATGGAAGCAAAAATGGATTTCCCAGAGAGGTGAAGATGAGACGGCCCACAGTGTGAGACACTCAGAGAGGTTGAGCAGGACGAGGACTGTGAAGATGAGACGGCCCACAGTGTGAGACACTCAGAGAGGTTGAGCAGGACGAGGACTGTGAAGATGAGACGGCCCACAGTGTGAGACACTCAGAGAGGTTGAGCAGGACGAGGACTGTGAAGATGAGACGGCCCACAGTGTGAGACACTCAGAGAGGTTGAGCAGGACGAGGACTGTGAAGATGAGACGGCCCACAGTGTGAGACACTCAGAGAGGTTGAGCAGGACGAGGACTGTGAAGATGAGGCGGCCCACAGTGTGAGACACTCAGAGAGGTTGAGCAGGACGAGGACTGTGAAGATGAGACGGCCCACAGTGTGAGACACTCAGAGAGGTTGAGCAGGACGAGGACTGTGAAGATGAGACGGCCCACAGTGTGAGACACTCAGAGAGGTTGAGCAGGACGAGGACTGTGAAGATGAGACGGCCCACAGTGTGAGACACTCAGAGAGGTTGAGCAGGGCGAGGACTGTGAAGATGAGACGGCCCACAGTGTGAGACACTCAGAGAGGTTGAGCAGGACGAGGACTGTGAAGATGAGACGGCCCACAGTGTGAGACACTCAGAGAGGTTGAGCAGGACGAGGACTGTGAAGATGAGACGGCCCACAGTGTGAGACACTCAGAGAGGTTGAGCAGGACGAGGACTGTGAAGATGAGACGGCCCACAGTGTGAGACACACTCAGAGAGGTTGAGCAGGACGAGGACTGTGAAGATGAGACGGCCCACAGTGTGAGACACTCAGAGAGGTTGAGCAGGACGAGGACTGTGAAGATGAGACGCCCACAGTGTGAGACACTCAGAGAGGTTGAGCAGGACGAGGACTGTGAAGATGAGACGGCCCACAGTGTGAGACACTCAGAGAGGTTGAGCAGGGCGAGGACTGTGAAGATGAGACGGCCCACAGTGTGAGACACTCAGAGAGGTTGAGCAGGACGAGGACTGTGAAGATGAGACGGCCCACAGTGTGAGACACTCAGAGAGGTTGAGCAGGACGAGGACTGTGAAGATGAGACGGCCCACAGTGTGAGACACTCAGAGAGGTTGAGCAGGACGAGGACTGTGAAGATGAGACGGCCCACAGTGTGAGACACTCAGAGAGGTTGAGCAGGACGAGGACTGTGAAGATGAGACGGCCCACAGTGTGAGACACTCAGAGAGGTTGAGCAGGACGAGGACTGTGAAGATGAGACGGCCCACAGTGTGAGACACTCAGAGAGGTTGAGCAGGACGAGGACTGTGAAGATGAGACGGCCCACAGTGTGAGACACTCAGAGAGGTTGAGCAGGACGAGGACTGTGAAGATGAGACGGCCCACAGTGTGAGACACTCAGAGAGGTTGAGCAGGACGAGGACTGTGAAGATGAGACGGCCCACAGTGTGAGACACTCAGAGAGGTTGAGCAGGACGAGGACTGTGAAGATGAGACGGCCCACAGTGTGAGACACTCAGAGAGGTTGAGCAGGGCGAGGACTGTGAAGATGAGACGGCCCACAGTGTGAGACACTCAGAGAGGTTGAGCAGGACGAGGACTGTGAAGATGAGACGGCCCACAGTGTGAGACACTCAGAGAGGTTGAGCAGGACGAGGACTGTGAAGATGAGACGGCCCACAGTGTGAGACACTCGGAGAGGTTGAGCAGGACGAGGACTGTGAAGATGAGACGGCCCACAGTGTGAGACACTCAGAGAGGTTGAGCAGGACGAGGACTGTGAAGATGAGACGGCCCACAGTGTGAGACACTCAGAGAGGTTGAGCAGGACGAGGACTGTGAAGATGAGACGGCCCACAGTGTGAGACACTCAGAGAGGTTGAGCAGGACGAAGACTGTGAAGATGAGACGGCCCACAGTGTGAGACACTCAGAGAGGTTGAGCAGGACGAGGACTGAGAAGATGAGACGGCCCACAGTGTGAGACACTCAGAGAGGTTGAGCAGGACGAGGACTGTGAAGATGAGACGGCCCACAGTGTGAGACACTCAGAGAGGTTGAGCAGGACGAAGACTGTGAAGATGAGACGGCCCACAGTGTGAGACACTCAGAGAGGTTGAGCAGGACGAGGACTGTGAAGATGAGACGGCCCACAGTGTGAGACACTCAGAGAGGTTGAGCAGGACGAGGACTGTGAAGATGAGACGGCCCCAGTGTGAGACACTCAGAGAGGTTGAGCAGGACGAGGACTGTGAAGATGAGACGGCCCACAGTGTGAGACACTCAGAGAGGTTGAGCAGGACGAGGACTGTGAAGATGAGACGGCCCACAGTGTGAGACACTCAGAGAGGTTGAGCAGGACGAGGACTGTGAAGATGAGACGGCCCACAGTGTGAGACACTCAGAGAGGTTGAGCAGGACGAGGACTGTGAAGATGAGACGGCCCACAGTGTGAGACACTCAGAGAGGTTGAGCAGGACGAGGACTGTGAAGATGAGACGGCCCACAGTGTGAGACACTCAGAGAGGTTGAGCAGGACGAGGACTGTGAAGATGAGACGGCCCACAGTGTGAGACACTCAGAGAGGTTGAGCAGGACGAGGACTGAGAAAAGGTCACTGCACTTGCTGATGGGCTGTCACTGGTGGCCGTTGGGAGAGTGGCTTCTGTGGTGGTGGGGATGGAAGACAGAGAAGGAAGGAGTGAGGACGTCTAGCAGTGGAGGCTGCAGATGTGGATGGCTCGTCTCCAGAGGGCTGAGATGGGCAGCTTTCACAGGAGACAGGAGCAGCCCTGGGATAAGGAAATGAGTCCAGGGAAAATGGAAAGGCCAGAGAAAATGTCGTTTTGAAAACCCAGAAGGAACTAAGAGGGAAGGAACACAGACTGGTCTTTGAGAAGAGAAGGAGGCATTTTATGCTCCTTGAGGCGGAGTGTGGCTTGCATCTGCTCGGACCTGGAGAGACAGAGGAATCCAGAGTTTTAAAGCCAAGATCCAAATTCATCCTAAAAGACTGAGATGAATAAACTGAAGGAAGGATGGGGACACTTATTATGCTCAGATTTTCAGTCTCAGAGAGGTTATGTTGACATTATCAATTTTGATGAAAGAATATCTAATCATTTGGGGAAATAGCATTGTTGGAGAAATAGACTTATTTTAAAGCAGATAGAGTTACTTGGCTACTTTTAAAAAGTTATGACCTAGAAATCTTGCTGAATCTGCCTTTGCTATTAATAACAACTATTTAGGACCTAGCATTTTCAGGCAGGCACCTTGCTTAACTTCTTCACAAACAAAACAAAACAAAATCACTTTAATCTCTCAAGTAGGTTTAACATTTCCCATTCTCACTTGTCTGTTTTCCTTATTCATCAAGAAACTTGGCAAGCTTTTTATCTACAGATGTTGCAGAGGCAAACTTCAGCCAGGGTTATGTGAAATTGTCACAAAACCCCAAATTAATAAGACCTGACTGCCTAACGCCACACGCCGGCTAGACCTGAGTGCCCCTAATTGCCCTGCCCATGGGAATAGGAAAGTGAGCTTGGCAGTTTTACTGCGTCTTGGTTAAGCCTCTTCAATGATAAAATGCTTCCAGATATAGAATGTTCCCAACAGCCTGTTCCCTGAGAAATGCTGTGTAAAAGCTGATGGGTAATAGCAGCTCACTCAGCCAAGCCCAGCCATGAGAATTGAGATATTAAAGTTTGATATGCGAAGGAAGCAATTCTAACCCTGAGTCTGGCTCATGGCTGTTACTATCGCTGCCCCGCCGCTGGGCTCAGAAGGAAATTGCACCATCTCACCCGAGACCCTTGTTCTGTAGCCTCCAGCTTGACCTTCCCCAGGGCTTCTGCAATAAACAGACCTGGATTCAAGTCACCTATGTCCCTAATCAGTGGTGTAATTTTAGGAAACTTACCAAGCTTTTCTGGATCTGTAAAATAGAAGCATAGGGTTGCTGTCAGATGCAAACAGGTCATAAAACTCAGCATTGGGCAAGGTCTAGAGCAGGCTGTAAGACAGTGCTTACTGTTATAATTCAGTACTGTTTGTTATCTTAGATGCTAAGTGACTTACTATTTCTAGCCTTCTTACCAGTCCTTTTAATCTCAGATTCCAATGATGTGTGCTCCTCATGACAAGTCAAGCAGTAAGAAAACCTTATTTTTATTCTCCTTCCCTTCCACCATCTCACACATCCTTCCAGAAGTATCCATGGCTAAGTTCTGTGAGCATCCCTCACACCTTTCTCTACTCACATTAACACATTTATAAACATCAGTGATTTTCCTGCTAATTGCATATGTGTGTTTGTTTTTTATTTTTATTATTTTTGCAAAATGGGATCATACTGTTCTCAAACTTACTCTTTCTGCTGGCACAGATGTCTATGTTAATATTCCAAATAAACATATCCTTGGAAGAGTCACATATTACCCTAAACAGTCTATTAATAGTATAATTCGTGGATAATATATGCTCTTATGATTGTCTCAACCAGCTTCCTATTGATGGAGAGTCAGGCTATTTATAGTTTTGTTTCTCTAGCATAAATATTATATTATTTCATCATGGGCATAAAACTGGATCTCCTGTAATATCATAGTTTAGAATGGAAAACTAAATCCATAATTAAGTCTCGTGTTCTGCAGTATTCTTTCTCCCATTCTACCCTATCTGCCCTCAATTCTCCTGTCTCTTGCTTTCGCCTTCTATCTCTCTCTACCTCTCTCCCTTTCTCAAACCCAGTCATCTTTCTTCTTCGCATACAATTGCTTCTCACGGCCTGATAAACTCAGAAGCAAGGGGAAGTTGAAGGTTTGTTTTATCTCTGCGTTTTATTGAATCTAGCCTTAAGGGAGCCTGTAGTCATTTTTTATGACACAGCATTACTTGTAAAAGGACTTTGCAGTCTCTAAGCAAAGGTCTTATGTAAATGAATTACCAGGCTGTACCTAGCTGCCCAGTGGGCACCCTGATGGGTTCATTTTGTTCCATTAGTCTCCTCAGGGAAATCAGAATTATGAGATTCTCATCTGATCCGATCTAAGCAGAGGAGAGCTCTTATTTCAGTCTGGGGAAGCCATGTTGGACATTTTGGACTCTTTCTGCTGCGTTTTTAGATCTTTAGGCTTAGATGTACAAACTGCTCCTGAAAGTTTAGTGTGTTCATTTCTCCCCAAATCCACAGCCTCTGGCACGTGTACAGACTGAGCTCATCTTGAAGCCGGAGACCCAAAGTCTTGGCCCATCTTGAGACGGTGGTACCCACAGGTGCCACTGGACACACGAGGCTATGCCAGTGTTGGCAGAGAGGGATGGAAGGGTTCCTGGTAAGGGACAAATTCTGGCCTCTAGGGCAGAGAAAGATCAGCACAGGCAAGCCCTCGTGTCTCTGCCTGGCAAAGAGAAAATTCCATTTAGCCTAATTTCCTATATTCAGTGCAACCTATAGAGTTTTAGTCAGAGAGCTCTCCCTTGAGATTTACACACACACACACACACACACACACACACACACACTCACTCACTCACTCACTCACTCACTCACTCACTCTTACTTGATTCCAAGCTTCTTGGGGTCTCAGGTCATTAGAAAGACCCATAAGGAGGAAGAGGAGAGGTCTGTGTCTGCCTATGGGTTCCTCTCTGGGTCCTCCTTCCCCACCCTCCTGAAACTAGAGGCATGGACATTTCCACCAGTCTTTGTTATGCTCTCTAGCTTGGTCTTGCCATGCTGAGTGACCTTTTTGCTGCCTACTATGCTGGCCCCTGTCCCTATTATTTTCTTGCCCACTCCAGGCCTACAGGAATATGCTGTGCCAGCTGGGGCTTGCAGGAGGTTGAGGACCAAGCCTAGCCACCACCTTTCTGCCACCCTGCCATCTCTGCTGCTTTGTTCATTTCTCCACAGGGCTGGTGCTCAGGAAATATCAAGTGAGAAGCAAGTGTCAGGCCCTATGTTCATAGTCACCCTTGAGATCTCAAGAACATTCTCTTGAGGTCACCCAGAGAGGGGAAACCATCTGAGAGATGTGGTTTGTCCTCTTCGTCAATTTTTCCCAAAGCTCCTCTCCTCTGTCCCCAGTCTTTTGGCACTGTTTGGTGGCAGCCACCAAACTGCAACTTTCTGTTTTGGTGGTAAAAACCTTCAAACCATTTGTGTTTTCTTTTCTATCTGGTACAGATTGGGAGAATTTTGCCCCAGGAAGTGTATCTCTTTCATTTATGAGATGAAGGATTTAACCTCTCTGGTCATCAGCTATGAGCTTGCTCCTCTATAATTGGAAATTGGTTGGAGGGAGGGACTAGCGAATGACAAGGTAGAGAAGAGAAGGCATCTTTGGGTGACACTTCATGTCATCTTGTCCCAGAATTCCACAGTCAACTATGTGACTAGTGCTTTGTGTCAGCTTCCCATCTGCCAGGGGAGGCAGCATTTCCGTGGTGGCAGAAATTGTACTGTTCATTATTACATCCCCTAGACTCTCCACAAGACCTGCCAAGTTGCAGGACTCAGCTAACATTTGCTGAATGAATGAAGGAGCCATCACACCAGTGCCCAGGGTCAGAACCTGCCTGCTCACAAAGGTGACCTCTGTCAACCCAGCAGGGCTGCCTGGTGCTCCTTTTAGTCTTCATCCAAGGGCCAGAATTGGTAAAAAAGAGGTCAGGGAAACCTGGATGAGCAATTGGGAGAAGAGGGCTAAGGATGTGGGGAAGGAGGAATGACCTCTGAGAAGTAGGAGACAGAATGCCTACTATCTAGCAGTCTCCTGATCTGAGATGTCAAGGGCTCCTGTCTGAGTGTTAAGGACAAGATGCTTGGTCTGTCAGTGCAAGATTCCAGCTGTCATCAATGGCCATTTTCTATGCTTTAACTTGGGTTGAATTTCATAAAGAAAAGGGAGAAAGAAATCTAAATCCCATCCACTTTGCTCTTTCATTTGAAAGGGCTTTGTCTGTGTCTGGATGCACATGACTGAAATCCACAAGTGTGGAGCTCTCCCTTCATTCTTATACCAGAATCTGTGATTCCTGATATATGTGGGAGTCTGTGTAATATAGTGTTTCAAAGGATTTGAAATCAAAATTCTGCTACTTGTTAGCTGTGTGACCTGTTAGTAAACTCTCTAAGCCTCTGTTTCTTTATCAGCAAAACAAGGGGACATACTCCTAATAAACGTACAATAAATGTTAGCATAGGTAACAGGTAAAGAAAAAAACACCCCTCTCAGACTTAACCTCTGTTGGCCAGTTAGTCTCACAATTATGCAAATTTAAATTAATTCATTTGTTTATAAACACATTCATCTGACACATCTGTGTCAGTCACTGCAGTGTAGTTGCTGAGACCACAGACTTTGAAGGTCAACTATCTGGGTTTAAATTCTTGCTCAGATATTTGCTGGCTGGGTCACCTTGAGCAAGTTACTTAACCTCTCTACTCCTCAAACTCTCGTCTGAAAAGAGGGTGCGCTAATGATATTTATTTCATTGGTAACTGTGGGGATTTAAATTAATGCATTGAAAGTGAAAGTGAAGTTGCTCAGTTGTGTCCGACTCTTTTTGACCCCATAGACTGTAGACTACCAGGTTCCTCTGTCCATGGGATTTTCTAGGCAATAGTACTGGAGTGGATTGTCATTTCCCTCTCCAGGGGATCTTCTTGACCCGGGGCTCGAACCCGGGTCTCCCACATTGTAGACAGACGCTTTACCATCTGAGCCACCAGGGAAGTCCAATTAATGCATTAAGAAGATGGAAAACCTCCCACAAATACTAACCATTGTCCTGATTCTGAGTCAGGTACTGTGCTAGGGGGTGGAATATGGTGCTGAATAAAAATACATCCCTGACCTAACAAAGCTTACAATCCATCAGGCAGTATGGTTTACAAATAATGATACAAACATTCTTATATTTATTATTGCAATAAGTGCTGAGAAGGCAGTGTCAAGGGAGTGATAAGCCCATGGAGCAGAGGCTTGATCTGGAATGGGTAAAGAAAGGCTTGAGGGAAGATGCCCCAGTGCAGTGACAGTCCAACCAGGTTGTGAGGATTAGGGCGATTTGGCCAGAATCTGAGGTAGAGGTGCAAAGGCCCTGGCGTTCACAGGAGCTGAGCAGGTTAGAAAAATGAGATGAGGCTGGTGTTGTGGGAAAGACAGAGGGTGACCAGGCTGGAGATGTGTGCAGACTTCAGAGGCAAGGTCAGGATTTTCAGCTTGATCCAAAGAGCATAGGAAGACACCAAGGGTTTTAAGTCCAGAGGTGGAGGGAGTGGGTGGTGGTATGGCCACTTTCTCACTGCCTTGTTCTATCTTTGGATTTATAGGGTGTGGTCAGAAATGGCCCTCTGGCCACTGAATCATCCTCATGCTTTCCTTCTGCTTATCTTCATTCTATAATCCATCTCAGATCAGTTCAGTTCAGTCACTCAGTCCTGTCCGACTCTGCAACCCCATGAATTGCAGCATGCCAGGCCTCCCTTTCCACACCAACTCCCGGAGTTCACTCAAACTCATGTCCATTGAGTCGGTGATGCCATCCAGCCATCTCATCCTCTGTTGTCCCCTTCTCTTCCTACCCCCAATCCCTCCCAGCATCAGGGTCTTTTCCAATGACTCAACACCTCGCATGAGGTGGCCAAAGTGTTGGAGTTTCAGCCCCAGCATCAGTGCTTCCAATGAACACCCAGGACTGGTCTCCTCTAGTATGGACTGGTTGGATCTCCGTGTAGTCCAAGAGACTCTCAAGAGTCTTCTCCAGCACCACAGTTCAAAGGCATCAATCTTCGGCGCTCAGCTTTCTTCACGGTCCAACTCTCACATCCATACATGACCACTGGAAAAACCATAGCCTTGACTAGATGGATCTTTGTTGGCAAAGTAATGTCTCTGCTTTTCAATATGCTATCTAAGTTGGTCATAACTTTCTTTCCAAGGAGTAAGCGTCTATTAATTTCATGGCTGCAATCACCATCTGCAGTGATTTTGGAGCCCAGAAAAATAAAGTCAGCCACTGTTTCCACTGTTTCCCCATCTATTTGCCATGAAGTGATGGGACCAGATGCCATGATCTTCGTTTTCTGAATGTTGAGCTTTAAGCCAACTTTTTCACTCTCCTCTTTCACTTTCATCAAGAGGCTTTTGAGTTCCTCTTCACTTTCTGCCATAAGGGTGGTGTCATCTGCATATCTGAGGTTATTGATATTTCTCCCGGCAATCTTGACTCCAGCTTGTGCTTCTTCCAGTCCAGAATTTCTCATGATGTACTCTGCATATAAGTTAAATAAGCAGGGTGACAATATACAACCTTGATGTACTCCTTTTCCTATTTGGAACCAGTCTGTTGTTCCATGTCCAGTTCTAACTGTTGCTTCCTGACCTGCATATAGGTTTCTCAAGAGGCAGGTCAGGTGGTCTGGTATTCCCATCTCTTTCAGAATTTTCCACAGTTTATTGTGATCCACACAGTCAAAGGCTTTGGCATAGTCAATAAAGCAGAAATAGATGTTTTTCTGGAACTCTCTTGCTTTTTTGATGATCCAGCAGATGTTGGCAATTTGATCTCTGGTTCCTCTGCCTTTTCTAAAACCAGCTTGAATATCTGGAAGTTCATGGTTCATGTATTGCTGAAGCCTGGCTTGGGGAATTTTGAGCATCACTTTACTAGCATGTGAGATGAGTGCCACTGTATAGTAGTTTGAGCATTCTTTGGCATTGCCTTTCTTTGGGATTGGAATGAACACTGGCCTTTTCCAGTCCTGTGGCCTGCTGAGTTTTCCAGATTTGCTGTCATATTGAGTGGAGCACTTTCACAGCATCACCTTTTAGGATTTGAAAGAGCTCAACTGGAATTCCATCACCTCCACTAGCTTTGTTTGTAGTGATGCTTTCTAAGGCCCACTTGACTTCACATTCCAGGATGTCTGGCTCTAGGTGAGTAATCACACCATCATAATTATCTGGGTCGTTAAGATATTTTTTGTATAGTTCTTCTGTGTATTCTTGCCACCTCTTCTTAATATCCTCTGCTTCTGTTAGGTCCATACCATTTCTGTCCTTTATCGAGCCCATCTGTGCATGAAATATTCCCTTGTTATCTCTAATTTTCTTGAAGAGATCTCTAGTCTTGCCCATTCTGTTGTTTTCCTCTCTTTCTTTGCATTGATCGCTGAGAAAGGCTTTCTTATCTCTCCTTGCTATTCTTTGGAACTCTGCATTCAAATGGGAATATCTTTCCTTTTCTCCTTTGCTTTTTGCTTCTTTTGTTTTCACAGCTATTTGTAAGGCTTCCTCAGACAGCCATTTTGCTTTTCTGCATTTCTTTTCCGTGGGGATGGTCTTGATCCCTGTCTCCTGTACAATGTCACGAACCTCCGTCCATAGTTCATCAGGTAGTCTGTCTATCAGATCTAGTCCCTTCAATCTATATCTCACTTCCATTGTATAATCATAAGGGATCTTATGATCCATCTCAGCAGTCTCAAAGCCAGGAACAAATGTGGGAAATCTCTAGGGGCAAGACATTTAAAGCCTCAACCATTCTGTCTTGAATTCCCCCATATGAGGACACACTCTGAAGGAAAACGATGACACATCCTTGTCCTGTAATCCCATCCCCAGTGCCTCACACCATCTAAAGATGTGATATGAAGTTGTCCATCTGTTAAGGGTAAATGGGGAACAGTGACCACACTGATGTCTTCAGAAGTTCATCATGCCATACCCAGCTCACCTTTCACTCTGGTCTTTGTGGCTTTTGCAGGTGGGACTCGGCAGAGGGCCTGCCCATTGGGTTTTTGCCCTGAAGCCCTGGCATAATCAGTGAGAATCGCTCAACTATGTCCAACTCTTCCCAACCCCAAGGACTATACACTCCATGGAATTCTCCAGGCCAGAATACTGGAGTGGGTAGCCTTTCCCTTCTCCAGGGGATCTTCCCAACCCAGGGATAGAACCCAGGTCTCCCACATTGCAGGTGGATTCTTTACCAGCTGAGCTACAAGGGAAACCCAAGAATACTGGAGTGGGTGGCCTATCCCTTCTCCAGGTGATCTTTCTGACCCAGGAATTGAACTGGGGTCTCCTACATTGCAGAGGGATTCTTTACCAACTGAGCTATCAGGGAGGCCCTGGCACAGCTTGCACCAAAATTATTTCTGATTTCAGGAAACTATATAGTTCACAGGGATGAGATGCTGTGACACAGCTTAGTTTTATTTCTGTGTTTTGCTTCTAGCAGCCATTTGCTCCCCCTCTTAGACCTCTTTGCAAAGCTTCAGATTCCCTAAGAAGGACTGGAGCCATCTGCATTACAATACATTGTGTTCCTAGCCAAGGTGTCTGTGCTGGAGAAAGCCTCCCTTGATCAAAAGCTACAACTACTGTTGAGCTTTGGAACAGCATGGAACTTTCTTTACTACGCCTGAGGAGTATTATTTCAAGAAGGAAACATTGCACTCTCAGCGTAACAAATCATAACTGTCAGATAGGCTGCCCATCTCTGGACGCATTAGGCACAAGACCAAACTCTCTGCTATCTTTCCTGGACCGCAGCTGATTTCTCGAGCACTGATTAAACAGCAAATGCAAAGTCTGTACCGACAAATATAGGTCATCTTCCCCTTTGATGACTGAATTGCTAGCGTGTGGGCCGGATGTCAGATCTCTGACAAGGTTTTGTTTTACATTCCAAACCAAGCAGGCTAGTAGAGTCTTCTGCCACCCACGTAGGTGCTGTCTCTTAAGCTCCCGCTGCACAAACTCAGCCCTCCCCTCCTTCCACAATCCGAGGACTAGAACCAAATGAAATACCGGTACAATTCAATTCAGATTCCGTTTAGGGAATATTTTGATTTTCTGGTTGAATAATTCTAGAAAAGATACAGGTTTAGTCCCGAGTCCAACTGGCTTATTGGATTTATATGTTTAAAAACAACTTTGATTTGCTTCATAGCTCACTTTAAAATAACCTGGGCTTCTTCCGACTCTGGAAATGGGTGTGACCTCTCCTCACTTTCTGCTCAGTGCTCAGTTCAAGACCCTGATGCCCCATGCATGAAGTGCTGTGAAGCTCAGTTCTGAAAAATAAATCTTTTAGGGTCCTTGTCTGACTGTGTTTGGGATCCAGGGAGAGCTGAAAAGGCCCAAGAAGCCCATTTTAAGCAGAGAGTTGGCCTACAGCCAGGTTTAATAAAAATAGCTTCACTTTGGGGCAGTGAACTTAAAACCAGCCATGTGTAGTGTGAGAGAAGCTTACCAGGTAGCAACCAGACACTTAGCAACTGATCTAAACTCCTGCAGGAAATAGAGAATTGACTGTAGTGGAATCCAAGTCATAAAGGTTAAAGTTTAGGGCTAAAGGTTAGCCTACAGATTAGAACTTCCCTGGTGGTCCAGGAGTTAAGACTTCACCTTCCAATGCACAGGGTTAGAGTTCAATCCCCAGCTGGGGAGCTGAGATCCCACATTCCTCACGGTGAAAACACCAAAACATAAACCAGAAAGAATATTGCAACAAATTTAACAAAAACTTTAAAAATGGTACATATCCAACACACACAACTTAATAAAAACGGGCTAAAGGCTGCTCTGTGACCTCATATTGTGTGTCTCACCTTTCCTTGACCCCCTATAGTCTATAAATTCATTATTCTTCTTACTGTTTCCAGAACTAAGCACTGGGCCTAAGGCCTACTAGGTATTTGCCATGTGTAAATTGAAACCAAGTCTTATTTCGTAGAAACTAGGATTCGGTTCTCTGATAGCTCAGTTGGTAAAGAATCCGCCTGCAATGCGGGAGACCTGGGTAGGGAAGAGCCCCTGGAGAAGGGAAAGGCTACGCACTCAGTATTCTGGCCTGGAGAATTCCATGGACTATATAGTCCCTGGGGTCGCAAAGAGTCGGACAGGACTGAGCGACTTGCAATTTCACTTTCACTTTCAGGATTAGGTTTGGATGCAAGGAACTGAGATCCCCTAAATGGTGACTTAAGATTGGGGTACTTAAAGTAGCTCCGAGGTCAGCAGTCCAGGGCTGACATGGTGTCTCATGGGGAGCCCCATTTTCCTTGTGCCATGTGTACAGTGTAGCCCTCCTTCCCCATCAAGGAAGGAAGAAGCCCACCTGCTCACTACTTTTTTAAAAATTTTACTTATTCATTATGAAATATACCACACATGCAGAAAAATGAATAAAATATATACAACTTGATACATTACTGTAAAGCAGGCATATATATAATCAATATCTAAGTTAAGAAATAGAACTTTACCGGCACCTCCAAAGTTCCCATTTCAGGTTTCTGCCTAATCTCTCTCCTTATCACCCACCCGCCGAAAAAAAAAAAAAAAGAAAAGAAACTATGATCGTGACTTTTATAGTTGTCAGTTCATTACTTTTCTTTATAGTTTTATCAGTTTTGTTTATCCTAATTCACTACAGTTTTTTATTGTCTGTTGTAAAGTGTTTTTATAAATGAAATCATCTAGCATGCTTTGTTGTACATCTGATCCCTTTTGCTCAACATTACGTTTGTGAGATTCAGCCATATTGCTGTGTGGAGAATATGTCTGTTTTTATTGCTGTGTACCGTTCTGGTAAGTAAACAGTGGTACCTCCTTGAGTTACTAATTAGCATTTTCTTGATTACTAATGTAGTTAAGTACTTTTTCATGTGGATTTTAGCTGTTGGGATAACTTCTTATATGAACCACCTGCTCAGACTTCTCTTTGTTTAAAAAGATTTGCATTATCTTTTATTTATTTGTAAGAACTCTTTGTGTATTCTGGAGATGCTTTTTAGTTACTGTGTTACACATATCTTCTCTTACTCCAAAGCTTGCCATTGCAAAAGACAAAGTATTTTGTCTTTCATATTTATATCTACAGTCCTGTTGAGATTGCTTTTTATGTATGTGTAAGGTAAGGTTACACCAGGGGCTTCCCTGGTGGCTCAGATGGTAAAGCGTCTGCCTGCAATGTGGGAGACCCGGGTTCGATTCCTGGGTCGGGAAGATCCCCTGGAGAAGGAAATGGTAATCCACTCCAGCACTCTTGCCTAGAAAATCCCATGGATGGAGGAGCTTGATAGGCTACAGTCCATGGGGTCGCAAAGAGTCGGACATGACTAAGTGACTTCACTTTCACTTTCAAGGTAAGGTCTAGGGAGCCACCACTGGTTATCCAGTGGTTCTAGTCACCATGTATGAAAAAGCCCAGGCTCATCTCGCAAGGTCTGGGTGATGAGGTTTCTCCCCACTACCTACAGCACCAGGTTGGCATTTTTGGGGAGCTATGGATTTGGTACCTGGAACATGAGGCCTCTGGCCACTATGTTGTGTTCTCTGCTGCACCATTTGCCCCTGGGGCAGCAAGCATTCCTGCTGTTGCCACACTTCCAAGGGCAATTTCCATGGAAGGAAGGCTGCTAGCTTCCTTGCCTTCATGTCCCCTGCCCTGGAGCACCAGAGCCCAGGCCTCCAGTCCAGCTCTGGCAGAGCACCAGCCACCTCGCCAGGGCCCCAAGGGCGTTTCTTCATCCACCTGGCTCGCAGAATGAAGATGATGCAGAGGAGAGCCACAGCTGACTCTGACAATCATGTTGCAAGAGTGAGAAAACATCATTTGTGAGATCAAGCCCGGAGCCTTTGGAGTGGAAGCACTGACTCCAAGACCCTAGAATACATGAGAACTAACTCTAAGGAGTATCAAATAGTGAAGACTCACACAAAGGAAACCTCTTGAATACAAGACTCGGCATCACCCAACCACCAATAGCACCCTGTGCAAGACCCCTCATCTAAACAACAAACAAAACAGAAATACAAACCCAATCACCAGCAGACAGGATTACCACCTCAGTCAACCTTCATCAGAGGAAAAACAAGCAAACAAAAACTTAGCACAAATCTCATAAATCTTGCACAAACCACTGGATCAAACTTAGAAGGGAAGAAACCAAAGGGAAGAAAGAATTCAAACTTGAAGCCTGGGAAAAGGAACCCTGAAACACAATAAGTTAAAAAAATAATGAAAAGGCAGAGAAATACTACACAAATGAAGGAACAAACTAGAAACACAGAAGTCCAAATAAATGCAGAGGAAATAGGCTGAAAAAGAATTCAGAATAATGATAGTAAGGATGGTCAAAACCCTTGAAAACAAAATGGAGAAAATGTAAGAATCAATTAACAAAGACCTAGAAGAATTAAAGAATAAACATACAGAGACAAACAACACAGATACTGAAATTAAAAATACTCTAGAAGGAATCAATAGCAGAATATCTGAAGCAGAAGAAGGAATCAGTGAGCTGGAAGATAAAATGGTGGAAATAATGAAAAGAATTGAGGATAGTCTCAGAGACCTCTGGGACAACATCAAATGCACCAACATTCAAGTTATAGGGGTCAAAAAAGAAGAAGAGAAAAAGAAAGGGTATGAGAAGATTTTTTAAAAGATTATAGTTGAAAATTTCCCCAACATGGAAAAGGAAATAAGTCAGTCAAGTCCAAGAGGCACAAAGAGTCACATACAGGAAAAACCCAAGGAGAAACATGCCAAGACACATACTAATCAAACTAACAAAGACTAAACACAAAGAAAGAATATTAAAAGCCACAAGGGAGAAGCAGCAAGTAACATACAAGGGAAACCCCATGTGCTTAACAGCTGATCTTTCAGCAGAAAACCTGCAGGCTGGAAGGGAATGGCAGGATATATTTAAAGTACTGAAAGGGAAAAAAATCTATAACCAAGATTACAAATCCAGCAAGGATCTCATTCAAAATTGATGGGGGAATAAAAAGCTTTTCAGACAAGCAAAAGTTTAGAGAATTCAATACCACCAAATCAGCTTTACAACAAATGTAAAAGGGACTTACATAGTCAAGAAATACAATAGAAGAAAAGAGGTCTACAAAATCAACCCCAAACAATTAAGAAAATGGCAATAGGAACGTATATATCAATAATTACTTTAAATGTAAATGGATTAAATGCTACAACCAAAAGAAACAGACTGGCTGAATGGATACAAAAACACGGCCCATATGTATGCTTTATACAAAAAACCCACTTCAGACCTAAAGACACAGACTGAAAGTGAGAGGATGGAAAAATATATTCCATGCAAATGGGAAGCAAAAGAAAATTGGAGTAGCAATCCTCATATCAGAAAAAATAGATCTTAAAGAATTTTATAAGAGATAAGGAAGGACACTACATAATGATTAAGGGATTGATCCAAGAGAAAGACATAACAATTATAAATATCTATGCACCCAACATAGGAGCACCTCAATGCATAAGACAAACACTAACAGACATAAAAGAAATTGACAGTAACACAATAATAGTAGGAGACTTTAACTCCCCACTTACATCAATGGACAGATCATCAAAACAGAAAATTAAAAAAGAAACACAGGTCTTAAATGATGCATTAGATGAGATGGATATCATTGATAACTTCAGGACATTCCATCCAAATACAGAAGAATAGACCTTCTTCTCAAGTGCACACGGAACATTCTCTAAGACAGACCACATGTTGGGTCACAAATCAAACCTCAGTAAATTTAAGAAAATTGGAATTGTTTCAGGCACCTTCTCTGACCACAATGCTATGAAACTAGATATCAATTACAAGAAAAAAAACTAAGAAACACAAACACGTGGAGATTAAACAATATTACCTTAAGAACTAGAAAGACATTGAATAAGCAACATAACTTTACCCCTAAAACAACTGGAAAAAGAGCAAAAACAACCTAAAATTAGTAGAAGGAAAGAAATTATAAAGATCCAACCAGAAATAAATGAAAAAGAAGTGAAAGAAGCAATAGTAAAGATTAATAAGACTAAAAGCTGTTTTCTTTGAGAAGATGAACAAAATTGACAAACCTTTTGCCAGACTCATCAAGAAAAAAAGAATCAAATCAATAAAATTAGAAATGAAAAAGAAGAGGTTACAACAGACAGTGCAGAAATATAAAGGATTATAAGAGACTGTTATGAACAACTATATGGCAATAAAATGGATAATCTGGAAGAAATTGACAGATTCTTAAAAAAGTTCAATCTTCCAAGACTGAACCAGGAAGAAATGGAAATTATGAATAAACCAATTACAAGCATTGAAATTGAAGCTGTGATTTAAAAAAAAAAAAAAAAATCTCCCAAAAACAAAAGCCTAGGACCATATGGCTTCACAGGAGAATTCTTTGAAACATTTCAGTTCAGTTCAGTTCAGTCGCTCAGTCGTGTCCGACTCTTTGTGACCCCATGAATTGCAGCACGCCAGGCCTCCCTGTGCATCACCAACTCCTGGAGTTCACTCAGACTCATGTCCATCAAGTCAGTGATGCCATCCAGCCATCTCATCTTCTGTCATCCCCTTCTCCTCCTGCCCCCAATCCCTCCCAGCATCAGAGTCTTTTCCAATGAGTCAACTCTTCACTTGAGGTGGCCAAAGTACTGGAGTTTCAGCTTTAGCATCATTCCTTCCAAAGAAATCCCAGGGCTGATCTCCTTCAGAATGGACTGGTTGGATCTCCTTGCAGTCCAAGGGACTCTCAAGAGTCTTCTCCAACACCACAGTTCAAAAGCATCAATTCTTCGGCGCTCAGCCTTCTTCACAGTCCAACTCTCACATCCATACATGACCACAGGAAAAACCATAGCCTTGACTAGACGGACCTTTGTTGGCAAAGTAATGTCTCTGCTTTTAGAGAAGAGTTAATGCCTATCCTTCGAAAACTCTTTCAATAAGTTGCAGAGGAAGGAACACTTCCAAACTAATTCTACGAGGCCACCATCACCATGATACCAAAGCCAGACGAAGACAACACAAATTAAAAAAACCACAGGCCAATATCACTGACGAACATAGATGCAAAAATCCTCAACAAAATTTTAGCAAACAGAATTCAGAAACACATCAAAAAGCTCACACACCATGATCAAGTTGGATTTACTCCAGGAATGCAAGGATTCTTCAATATACACAAATCAATCAATGTGATATACTATATTAACAAATTGAAAGATAAAAACCATATGATCACATTAATAGATGCAGAAAAAGCCTTTGACAAAATTCAGCACCCATTTATGATTAAAACTCTTCAAAAATGGGAATAGAAGGAACCTACCTCAACATACTAAAGGCCATATATGATAAGCCTACAGCAAACATTATTCTCAATGGTGAAAACCTGAAAGCATTCCCCCTAAGATCAGGAACAACACCAAGGGTGTCCACTTTCACCACTGTTATTTAACATAGTTCTGGAAGTCCTAGCAACAGCAATCAGAAAAGAAAAAGAAATGAATCCAGATCAAAAAAGAAATAGTAAAGCTCTCACTGTTTGCAGATGCCATGATACTGTCTGTAGAAAACCCTAAAGATAGTATCAGAAAATTACTAGAGCTAATCAGTGAATTTAGCAAAGTTGCAGGACCCAAAATCAATACACAGAAATCACTTGCATTTCTATCTACTAACAATGAAAAATCAGAAATAATAATAAATTAAAATTAAAAAAAAAAAGTCCATCATCTCCCTTACTGCTCTGCGACGTCACTGTTTACCTTAATCAAGTGTCTGTATACGCATGGATCTCTTTTTCAGCTCTCTGTTCTACTGCATTGAGTTATTTGTCTCTCCTGGATTCAGTGTTGTTGTTGTTTAGTTGCTAAGTCATGTCTAACTCTTTTGTGACCCCATGGACTGTAGTCCACCAGGTTCTTCTGTCCATGGGGTTTCTCACAAAGAATACTGGGATGTGTTGCATTTCCTTCTCCAGGGGATTTCCCTGACACAGGACCAGAACCTGCAGTTCTGCATTGGCATATACATTGTAAAAATTACTGTAGTAATTTTATAGTAGTAACGTTACAGTAGATCTTCATCTCAAGTAGACTCTTTCCTTTTCTTTTCTTTTTTTCCCTTTGAGAGTCTTAGCTTTTCTTTTCTTTTTTTTTTAATTTCTATATAAATTTCAGTCAGTTTGTCAAGTTATACACACACATGTACACCTCATACACTTGTTGGGGTTTTGGTTGGAATTTCATTAAACTTATAGATGAAATTTGGAGAGAAGTGATTTCTGACAATACTGAGTTTTCAAATCCAAGAATGTGGCACATCTCTTTTTTTAGTTAGGTCTTTAATTTCTCTGAATAATGTTACAGTTTTCTATATGAAGCTCTTACACATAGGTTATTCCTAAATATTTGATAGTTTTAACTTTATTGTATATAAATTCTTTTTAAAATTTCACCTTTTAACTGATATATAGAAATTCAGTTAATATTTATATTCTGATCTTATAACCAACAATTTTTCTAAACTCAATTATTATTTTAATTATTTCTTTGTGGATTACTTTGGGTCTTTACATATATAATTATATCTATAAATTATCTTAAGTAGTGTAGGTCTGTTGAAGTTTTCTATTTTTTCTTTGGTCTATTTTATTAACTTCTGTTTGAATCTCATTCTTTCTGCTTTCTTTTTGTTTATTTGCTCTTCTTTTTGTGGTTTAAGATAGAAATTGAGATGATCAATTTGAGTCCTTTCTTTACTAATAGAGCCTTTTAAATTTATTCTTCTAAATATTGCTTGGGCTGTATCCCAATATTTTTGATGTTTGTATTCTTATTGTTAACCAGTTCAAATATTATCTAATTTCACATGTGATTTCTTTTTAAAAACCAAAAAAGAACCTATTATTTATAATTATGTTGCTTACTCCTTGGAAGAAAAGTTATGACCAACCTAGATAGCATATTGAAAAGCAGAGACATTACTTTGCCAACAAAGGTTCATCTAGTCAAGGCTATGATTTTTCCAGTGGTCATGTATGGATGTGAGAGTTGGACTGTGAAGAAAGCTGAGCGCTGAAGAATTGATGCTTTTGAACTGTGGTGTTGGAGAAGACTCTTGAGTGTCCCTTGGACTGCAAGGAGATCCAACCAGTCCATTCTGAAGGAGATCAGCCCTGGGATTTCTTTGGAAGGAATGATGCTAAAGCTGAAACTCCAGTACTTTGGCCACCTCATGCGAAGACTTGACTCATTGGAAAAGACTCTGATGCTGGGAGGGATTGGGGGCAGGAGGCGAAGGGGACGACAGAGGATGAGATGGCTGGATGGCATCACTGACTCGATGGATGTGAGTCTGAGTGAACTCCGGGAGTTGGTGATGGACAGGGAGGCCTGGTGTGCTGCGATTCATGGGGTCGCAAAGAGTCAGATGCGACTGAACTGACTGACTGAGTGATGTTGTTTAGCTTCTAAATACTCAGGATTTTTTAATTACTTTATCTTTATTGTTTACTTCAAATATGTTTTTTGCACCTTGACACCCTCTTCTCCTGTAGGATTTTAAATATATGTGTGTTTACTCTTTAGCATCATCTGATAGATTCATAAGATTCTGTTAATTTCTTTTTCAATCTTCTTCATCTTGTATAATTTCAATTAATCTATCTTAAATTCACTTATTCTTTCCTCTGTCATATCCATTTGGCTATTAAGTCCATCCCATGATTTTTTTTTAATTTCAGAAATTGCATATTTCATTTCTAGAGTTCCATTTCTTTCTTACTTATTATTTCAATTCTCTACTGTGGTGCTCCTTTATTGAAACATGCTTTGTTTTGCTTCATTGAGAATAGTTATTATACTGCTTTAAAATCCTTTTATATTGGTTTCAACATTTAGTTCTTCTTAGATATGAAGTCAGTTGACTCTTTTCTCTTAAGAATATGTTTCATTTTCTTGGCTCTTTGAAAGTTGGATAATTTCAGATTATATCCCGAAAGTTATAAATGTTAAGCTGTGAGAATTTTGGAATCTGTTATTTTTACCCCATTTTTGTTGCTTCTTTTGTTTTAGTGAATACTTTTCTTGGATGGGCTTGAATTGCAAATTCTATTTTGAGGGCAGCAGCTTTGGTCTTAATGCAGATTCTTTGTTTTTAACTTAGCTGCTCTGAATCTGTTCTGTGCCTGAGTCACTCAGGGGTTATACAGAGATAAGAGGAAACAGAGTTTATAGATCCCTGATCTGGCCCTTTCCCTTTGAGGATCCTTCCTCTCTTTAGCACCTATGAGTGCCCAGGCTCACTTTTCTGATTCCCCAGGGTTTCGTTTGTTTGTTTCCTGCAACCCCACCTGTCTCTGTGCACGCAGTTCAGCTCCACACTAATAGCCTTGGAGATGGGGATTTGTGTAACTCTCTGGCTCCTCCTCCAAGCTAGCATTCCCTCCTCACCAGTTAGTCTGCTAACGTTCACTTTCTGGCACCTTCAGGCAGTTGGCTTTTCTATTACGTCCAGTATTAGCAGGTTTTTCTCTTCAGGAGAAAGGGGGCTGTCTTTGTCATATCAGAAGCGGAAGTCTTCTTTCAGAATTCCATCAGGACACTGAAGAGTAGAAGGATCCAATGTTAGTGTCTCAGGCTCCAGACTGGCATAGTCCTCTACTTGATATAAACTCACCAGTAAATTTCCTTGTTTCTAACACTACTAAGGGCAATAGGATCAGATCACTTCTTTTTCTACAGAATGTCAAGACTCACTGGCCTTCTGAATAAGCAGCCTCAAAGTAACATACCTACACTTTGTGGAAAGTTTTTGGCTTTCAGATATGTTTAGAAGGGTATGAGTTAAGTCTGGCAATTAAATTTTCTTGTTCCATGAGTAGGATACTTCCCTGGCTCTTGTCACCAGTATTCTCCAGGAAGGATAATATATATGGTCTTATAGAACTCAAACATGGAGAAGGCAATGGCAACCCACTCCAGTACTCTTGTTTGGAAAATCCCATGGATGGAGGAGCCTGGTAGGCTGCAGTCCCTGGGGTCACATGGAGTTGGACATGACTAAAGCAACTTAGCAGCAGCAGCAGCAGAACTCAAACACAGGAGAATTAATCAAGAAGGACTGGGAGTTGAAGGAAGACAGGAAGGACCCATTATGAAATTCAAATAGGGAAATAGAAATTCTCCAGGTCAGAATACTGGATTGGGTAGCCTTTCCCTTCTCCAGGGTATCTTCCCAACCGAGAGATTGAACCCAGCTCTCCTGCATTGCAGGCAGATTCTTTACCAGCTTAGCCACAAGGGAGTTTTATTAATATTGACTTAGACATTTGGGAAATAAAGTCAGGAGCAAGTTCTGGGCAGAAGAATGCCCAGTAGATCCATTTGGGCCATGTCTGGGGGAGAGGACAGCTAGGTATTGAGTGCTCACAATGTTCTTGGCCTACCACAGCTGCCTCGTGGCCCCTCTTTGGCAGAATGAAATTGAACCTCAGACAGGTTTTATCACCTGTCCAGTGTTTCATGGCTAGGGAGTGGCAGATTCAGTCTGAATCATTGCTTGGCCTCAGAACAGGCAGGGAATCAGGTCAGGGGAGAGAACTTTGACCCATTCTCTGAATCAGAGATTCTCAATCCTAACTGTAGTATAAGCAAGACAGATAGTGGATCTTTATCAGCCATTAAAGCCAATTGAAAGGCAATGAGCAAGACCGCCATTGTTAAAAAATTAACCATGAATCTCAATTTATTTAAGAAAAGGAAAAAAAAAAAGTCATTTGTACATTGCACTGTCTTGATCATTATTTATAACAAGTTACTAGAGCCACCACTTCATGACTTATTCCCTGCATTGCATCAGGGTGAAAGCACTCATGGGCTAGAGAACATTAACCTGGAGAAAGGTAAATAGCTCATATTTGGATGCAGGGACTCAGCAAGAAAGAAGCTGAATCAGTTTTCTCCAGGCTGTCACAGCAGAGCAGCATGAGGCAACCAACCTGAAGCGTGGTTTCTCCCATCCACTTCCAGCCCCCTCTCCACCTCCTCAGCTCACTCCAGCCTGCAATCAATCTGGTCTCTTAGAGCTATTGACCGGCTGCCTCAAAGTCATTGCCCAAATTCCATCTCCTCTCAAATCCATTTTCCCCGCCTCAGAGAGAGCCAATTGGATTTCTCAATTATCAAATTGTACAGTCATGAGCTTATATACTTCTGAGAGGTAATATGGTGTAAGTTTCTTTGCCGTGGAAATGTCATATTGGCTCCTCTGGGGAGTGAATGGAATATTTAAAATACTCTTTCAGTCTCAATAGCCCATTAAGAGGGATGCAAAGGTGAGATGTGACTTTGCTTAGGCTGGAATAGAAATGTGTATTCTTTGAGAAACTGTAATAGCTCCACTGCCTAATCTTTTATTATCTGTCTCACTTTCTACTTCTCTGCCTGGATTAAAAAGTACACAAATGGGCAAATGAAACACATGCCTTTGATAAACATAAACTAATTTTTGACATATATTTATATACACATTTATGATTAATTAAGTCAGCATTCCTTATTTTTTTAAATAATAAATGCAATTGCCATTTGTTGGGTGTGTACTTTGTGCCAAGCAATACTTTGTGCCAAGCAATATATAGCAATAAATGCTATATAATTTTATAAACTAATTTTTGGCTACAAATAATATATAATTACATTCTCCTTATAAAAATTCAAATAATTTAAATAACATCGAATTCTGATTTGATTTCAATCCCAAGATTCTGCTGTACTACCAAAAAGTAACAGCTTTTTCAGTTTTTTGTGTCCATCCAGGATATTCTGTGCACTGACATACATATGTTTCTGTAAAATAGATGTAGTAATGTGGTTTTGAGTGTATATTTGTTTTGTAAATAGAATCATCATCACTGTGTTTCATGCTGCAGTTTGCTTTTCACACTCAACAGTATGTCTTGGGTATTTCCTTGGTTACTGAGAGAGTTCTGGCTCCCTTTCTTTTAAACTCCTATTTCATTGTGCATAACAGGGTAGCACCAGATTTTACTTGGTTATTCTCTATTAAAGCAGAATTAGGTTACTTTCTTTTTCTTTTCTTTTTCCTCTTGCTATTACACACAATGGTATATTTTTATCACTGGGGTCTTTGACATTTATTAGCTTTCTTGTTAGCGATAAGAGGATGCCAGTGCTCAGCCAGGTGTAGTGTGTAGGTCACCCAGATTTCAAAACCTTAGATCTAGTACTAGAATATAGGGAGGATCATCTGCATTTCATTTTGAGCGTGCTAGGGGTTAAGGGGGCTTCCCAGGTGGTACAGTGGTAAAGAATCCACCTGCCAATGCAGGAGACATGAGTTCAATCCCTGGGTTGAGAAGATCCCCTGGAATAGGAAATGGTTACCCTCTCCAGTATTCTTGTCTGGGAAATTGCATGGACAAAGTGGACAAAGGAGCCTGGCAGGCTACAGGTCAGGGCATCACAAAGAGTTGGACAGGGTTGAGCAACTCAACACACACACTGGGATGGGAAGGGTAAGAGGAAGGGAGGGGGAAAAAGCTAAAAACCCAAATGATTGCCATTGAGCTATCATATCTATGATCAGTTACATATTTTTCAGACAACGAAAAGGATAGCTGAACCATAGGAAACACATAGTGTTTTCATTTTGGCTTCTTTGTGTTTTAAATTGGAAATCAGATCTCCTGGAGAGAAAAGGAAAACAAACTCCTAATTAAGAAGCAAGTACTAGGTTTGTGGAGACCCTATTTCTTTCTAGACACTCCATGTACATGTATGCCTCATGAGCTTTTGAAGGGAAGCAGAGTCTGTCATCCCAAAATATGCCACTTTGTCATGCAGATTGTTTTCATCTGAAGACATACTCCGAAGACTCAGAAAAAACTTTTACCTCTTCCTTAACTACCTAAAAGAATTGAGACAGGGGGCCTGTACCAGGAAGAGAGCTGTTGCCTGGGAGAACTCTTCTAGTCTGAAAGAACTCTTTGCAAGGCAGAGCAAACTCCTAATTACCAAGCATCTGCTGTTAACATCCTGTGAGGTTACACTCCTGCCTTGGAAACTCTAGGCCAGTTTCACATTCCTTAGCTCAGGATTGCATAGAAATCTCAATTGCCTGACTTGCTCTTGTGTCTCATATCTTTGGGGAGCCTGTACATAGGAAATTAAATTTGGTTTTCTCCTTTTAATCTGTCTTGTATCAATTTAATTATTAAACCAGTGAAAGAACCTGAAAGGGAAGAAGGGAACATTTTTCCAACCCTGCAGTCTGATTATGCTACGATTCTCACGGCTCCCGACCTCAAGTAGCTGAATTTCTATCCTGCAGACTTTGCAAGGACAAAACACAAACAATTGTGTTCGTTTATCTTTCCAAAATCAGTAGTATTGTTTAGGATGTTTTATTATAAATCTGACTTATTCTCATATGAGATAGTCAAGCATTATGGGAATGTTTAAAGAAGAAATAAAAAAAGAAACTTCAATGTCTTCATCCTGATATTAATTACCATTTTGGTAAGCATCTTCCAGACAGTGCGTTTCTCTCTTTTCTGAGAAATCAGATTTTCTTTAAATATGGTTCTAACACTCATGCGTTTTTATAGCTAATTTTTTTTCCCCACTCAACAACATATTCTGTAAATTTTTAACAATGCTACTAGATGTGATGGCTCCTTGACCAAATCATAATCATATGGTGGTGTGGCACATTTAACCGTTTGTTCATTTCCTTAGTTCCTCATCCATTTATCCCCCATCTTTGTTTCCTGGCTTGTTATAGGTCCCCCATCATGCTAAGCACTGGGCATACAATGGTGGGCAATACAGGTACAGTATGAGGGCCTTAGGAATTTAGGTCTAGTAGGGAAAACAAACAAGCCATCGTTTATCATATGATAAACCCTGTGGGACTTGGTTTAGAAGGTGTGATTAAGCGAGGCTTCTTAGAGGAAGTAATAACCATGCTGCAAAATCACTGAAAACGAGTAAGAGTTTGCACTACCACAGAGGGGCAGGTGTTTAAGCAGGGGGGCAGCATTTGCAAAGAGTTGGAAATGAGAGATATCCTGGCCCTTCTGTAGAAACCAGGATGCTGCTTCTTTATAATGGGTTGCTGACACGGCCTAGCTAGGGCTGGTGGTGGTTGATAGTGGTGGGGGCACCCACCCTGATGTTTTTCATGGCTTTGGTATTCAGCTACAAAGGAAAGGTGTTAGGAAGCCAGAGCCCTCCTCTGCCCGAGGACAGGGCTCCTCTCCCATCAAGCTAGTTTCAGTAGGGAGAGGATGAGAAACCACAGGAAAAGGGTTTTCCCCAGGCTCCCAAAGCTCTGCCCAGGCAGATCTCCAATAGGTTCCCAGCAGCCTGGGTCCTCGCAGGGTCAGAGTGAACCTGCTCAGGGAATGAAGGGTCTGATGAACATGGATCAATGTCAGAATTACTGGCTTTAAAAGACTAAGGGACAATTAGCAAGATTCTGACCTCAAAGATGAGGATAAAGGGGCTAATACAGACAGTCTTAAATTCAACAATAAGTCATAATTTTGACATTTGAGGATAATGTCATTTCCTCAAATGTGGTTTTGCATTGGCATTTTATACCCCTCTACCAAGGGAAATTCTGATAAATGTAAATAGAGCCATGGTTCTCCTTGCTTTCCAAATTATAATTCTCTGAGCTTTCTGTTTAAAGTACCTATTTTTCCTGTGTTGAGTAAGAGTATTGAGTGCCTTACAGGACACTTGGCTAAGTTAGGCTCTGCCCAAGTATCAAAGGAAAAAATACCTTTGATCACTTGGACCCCAGTAGTCATGTTGGAAGCTCATTGTCCCCAGACAGTGGCAAAGGATTTGCAAATGAATTAAATTCTGATGAGTGATACTGCAGGTAAAGCTGCACATCCCAGGGAAATGTTTATTGACTACATATTACACTGAGAAATAGAAAAGATAAATATTTGCACTTCCATTGAGACACATTTAAAATTCCCAGACAGCCGTTGTATAATCTGCTAAGCAATTTGCCCAATTGTTTTCCATTTTTTTTTTTTTTACCAAACAGGTGATTATATTTATTCTAGTCTGTGTAGATTTGTTATTGGTGATTATTTGTAGTTGTTATTCATCTGCTGTTGAAGCTTTTTTTTTCTTTTTGAGGGGGTGGTAGCATCTTAATGGAAATTACATATAAGGTACAACAATAAATCTCTTCTGAGTTTTAAAATCAGAATCAATTTGATGTCTCCATTGACAAAAATGTACAAATCCACAATCTTGAAAATTGCTTGTGAAGCAATATTATTAAATAGGTAGCGTAAACTCTGCTTTAAGAGTTGTAGAACTGGGGTTCCTGGTTCGTCAAATACACTGGATAATAAAGGGTTACCACACCTACAATCCAATTAGAATACAATAAAATGCCTGTCACTAAATTAGGGTCAAATAGGTATTTTTCTCTGATGTTCTATAGATACCCCTGGATCTTAGAATGCCTTTAGGGTCACCATTCATTATTTCTTACTGTATAGAAGGTCTGTGGAAATAAAGTGCAGTAGCGAGCTCTCATTATCCACATCTTGAATAGCAAGGGTTCACCATTCATTTTGCTCATTTCCCGTTTTCATTTTTGGAGACTGATTCTTCAGAAGACTAAATGGGATGAAATATTTTAGGAATACTTGCCTGGCTAGTATATATATGACAGACAGAATGAAGAGGAAACGAGAGAGATAAAGACCAGTAATGAGGTTCCAGGATCAACCCAGGCAAGAAGCAAAGAGGGTCTTGATGAACATGGGGGCGGTAGAAGCAAAAGGAGGGACTAAAAGTTGGCCAGGAAAGAAACGAAAGAGTAGAGTATAGGAATCAAATATGATAAAGTTTTAAGGCAGCAGGAATATGTGGGTTTAGCAGGAAGTAGACATTTGGTTTATTACTTATGGAGACTGCCGTCATCTAAGACACTCCATGCTCCTTTGGTTCATATTGGCATTCTGTATTTGTGAGAGCTTCTTGGGTAGCAGTTAGTTGATGGGAGAACTTTCCCTTTCCACAAACCTTGATCCTTGTCTATCCCCGTTGTATTCCTAAAGCACCTAGCATCATACAGGGCACATAATAGGTACTTAGTAAATGTTTGAGAAAGTAAGTATGTGGTGAAGAAATCAAATGAAGTGAGGGACTAAGTGGGAAAAGAGCAATGGTCATTTGATATTTGTCTTAAAATTTAATTTTCAAATAGAACAAATTCTAGAGCAATATCCTTAGTTTACCAAATAGTAAACAGGGGCCAGGCAAAGAAGGCAAATTGTCCAACCAAGGTCAAGGTCAAACAGAGTCAGAGGCAGGGTAAGAAACCAGGTCTGTGTTGCATACTGTTCTGTCCTCACCTGGTGAGTTCTCCTGCCCCTTTCAGACAGAGGGGTGCCTACTTTGTTTTATTTTTTCTTTATTGAAGTATAGTTGCTTTACAACATTGTGTTAATTTTTCCTGTACAGCCCAATGATTCAGTTATACACATAAGTACATTCTTTTTTATATTCTTTTGTATTATTGTTTATCCTAGGAGTTTGGACATAGATTCATGTGCTATACAGTAGAAATTTGTTGTTTATGCATTCTAAACGTAATAGTTTGCATCTACCTGCCCCAAACTCCCAGTCCTTCCATCTCCCACCCCACCTCCCCCTCGGCAAGCACTAGTCTGTCCTCTCTGTCTGTTTCTGTTTTGTAGATTTATTTGTGCCATTATATTTTAGATTCCACATATAAGTGGTCTCCGTGATATTTGTCTTTCACTTTCTGACTTCTTTCACTTAGTATGATTATCTCTAGGTTCATCCATGCTGCTGCAAATGGCATTATTCTGTTCTTTTTGTGGCTGAGTAGTATTCCATTGTGTATATACCCCATCTTCTTTATCTGTTTCTCCGTCAGTAGACATTTAGGTTGTTTCCGGGTCTTGAAAGTGGAGTGACAGTGTTAGTCACTTTGTCATGTCCGACTCTTCGTGACCCCATGGACTATAGGCTGCCTGCCAGACTCTTCTGCAATTCTCCAGGCAAGAATACTGGAGTAGGTTGCTATGCCTTTTTCCAAGGGATCCTCCTGACTCAGGGATTAAACTCAGGTCTCCTTCATTGCAGGCAGATTCTTTACTGTCTGAGCCACCAAGGTCTTGGCTGTGCTAAATAGTGCTGCAATAAACGTTGGGGTGCATAGTATCTTTACAATCCAGGAGCAGGATTGGTGGGTCATAAGGTGATTCTATTTTTAGTTTTTTAAGGAACCTCTATCCTGTTTTCCATAGTGGCTGTACCAATTTATATTGTAGGAGTGTAGGAGAGTTTTTTTTTTTTTTTTTTTCCTCCACATCCTCTCCAACATTTATTGTTTGTAGACTTTTCGATGATGGTGTGAGGTGATACCTCATTGTGATTTTTCTTTGCATTTCTTTTAATAATTAGTGGTATTGAGCATCTTTTCATGTGTCTAACTGGTCATCTTTGTGTCATCTTTGGAGAAATGTCTATTTAGGTCTTCTGCCCATTTTTCGATTTGGCTATTTGCTTTTTTCATTACAGAAGCTATTTGTATATTTTTGAAATTAAACCCTGGTTGTTTGTGTTGTTTGCAAACATTTTTCTTTCATTCTGTAGGTTGTCTTTTCAGTTTTTCTTGTGTCTGTGTGATTTCCTTTGCTATGCAAAAGCTTATAAGTTTGATCAGGTTCTATTTGTTAATTTTTGTTTTTCTTTCTATTGCCTTGGGAGACTGGTGTAAGAAAACATGAGTGCGATTTATGGGTCAGAGAATATTTTGCCTATGTTCTCTTCTAGGAGTTTTATGGTTTCATGTGTTGTATTTCAGGCTTTAAGAAGTTTTGAGTTTATTTTTGTGTATGGTGTGAGAGTGTGTTCCAGCTTCATTGATTTTTATGCAGTGGTCCAACTTTCCCAACACCACTTGCTGGAGAGACAACAGTGCCAGTTTTAGCTCTCTCCAGGTGACCAAGGGCTGGGACACAAAGACGCAACTCCTTGAAAAGATATGTCATTCAATAAACAGAGATGACCCTGATGACTCTGCCAGGGATGGGTTCAAGCCCAGTAAGACTGACCACAAAATACAGATGTATTTTCCAGAAAATGGAATTTTAAAAAGCATTCAGTTCAGTTCAGTTGCTCAGTCGTGTCTGACTCTTTGCGATCCCATGAATCGCAGCACGCCAGGCCTCCCTATCCATCACCAACTCTTGGAGTCCACCCAAACTCATGTGCATCAAGTCGATGATGCCATCCAGCCATCTCATCCTCTGTTGTCCCCTTCTTCTCCTGCCCCCATTACCTGATTAATTTTTGAAGGGTAATGCTATCACGTGATGTGAAATCGTAAAAGAATAAAGAGGTATAAATAGTGAGAAGTCTCTTTCCCTTGCCTGTCCCCCACCAGGCCAGTTACCACTCCTTATGTAGGTATGTATTTTTTAAAGTTTCTTATATATCTTCCAGGGTTTCTGTACAGATATATAAGCCAAATGTGACTAAGTATTCTTAGCTCCTTTTTGGTACATACAGTGTAGCATGTTACAGACACTCCTCTGCACCTTGCTTTTTCTTTAAAATTGAGGTTGGAGAACTGTCATACCAAAACAAAAGAACTACCTTTGCTAAGCTACAAAGTAATCTATGGAAAAGATGTAACATAATTTAATTAAATGTCCCCTGTTGATGTATGTTTAGTATATTTCTAATCTTTTGATGTTAGAAAAATCCTTTAATGGCTAACATTATATATACACCAAGGATTTGTGCATTTGTAATTTTGGAATGTTGACTGTTACTCTCCTAATGGTTATACCAAGTTACTTTGGAGTTGGCAGTTTGAGAGTACCTGATTCTTCACAGTTTCTACATCAGAGTGTGTTATCACACTTTAGAATGGTAGCCAACCTGATGGGTGAAAAATGCCATTTCAGGGTAGTTTAACTTGCATTTCTCTTAGGAGCGAGGTTGCACATCTTTTAAATGCTAGAAAATGGAGATAGAAAAATTAAAACACACTTACCAAGATCAATAACCAGCAGACACTTGGCTCTAGAGAAGGAGACCTCTGCCATCTCTGGGAGGCATTGGAAGCCAATCACCCTTCTGTGCCAGAACTTTGTGTGGATTTGCGATTCAGATTGCCAAGCCCTTGAATAGTAGACACTGCATTCCCATTGTACAGAAAGGGAAAGTAGATTAACAGAGGGTAACCCTCCCAAGATTTGGTAAAGAACAGAGCAGAGGCTTGAAGCCCGGTCTAGAAAACTCCAGGACCTTGGACAGCCACTCCCCTGCACTGTGCAGGATGCTCTCTTTATGGGGAGTTTGCATTAGATCATTTTTATGCAGTTCTACTCCCACTGGATTTATGCTCTGTAGCCTAGCCATCTCCCTTCCCTGTGCCTCGTTTGGAAAAATAGATTTCTTCTCTAAGGTAATGATGGTTCATTTCTTTCCCCTATAGGATTTTGAGATGCAGCAAGTTTCCTCTCAGGCAGTCTCTCCCTCTCTGCACTTTACCCTTTTCTGCTAGTATCTTTATAGAAGCCACTGTGTTTGTAGCAAATTATAAATATTGATCTGTTTTCTCTCTCACCTTTTATATAAACATGGGAGTTGGGGCATTGAGCTGTGTAATAATAGTAAAAAAAAAAAAAAAAAAAAAGGCATTTGGGAAAACTTACTATTTTCTTGGTTATATATGAGGGATTGACTCAGCATAATCATGTGAGAGCAAAATAATGGAAGACTAATTGACTTCTAAGCTAACGACAACTGGACTTTTCCAAAATTACCTGAGAAAGGCTAGTTATCCCCAAGTGGAACTATTACTTTGAAAGTGGTGGAGAATTTACAGTGGCACCCAACCTCTGCAGCTGTCCATCTAGGAAGCTAAGAAATAATCAAGGTGTGCTTGCCACTCTTCTCTCCAGGTCTGTTTGCAAACCTTTCCAGGTCCATTTGATCTAATTATTGCCTGTAGGTGTCCAGCCCCTGTCCTCATAGTGACATTAAGAATCCCTCCTATGGGTACAATGAGCAGCACTTCTAGAAACCACTTCTGCCTTCTCAGTGTGGCCCTCTCAGTTTCTCCTCCTGTCCTGAAGCCTCAGAATGCCTTCTGGAGAAGGTCAACTTTATGGGGGATCAGTGCCATCCCCATGAAACCTGTACCACCACCAACCAAGTATCACAGTCTTGGGTCATAGATGTCCTGGAAACCAAGGACACAATTAAAGTAGTTTCCAATCAAAATCATCTATGCAGTTCAAGCCACTTGAAAATGGCTGTGAAAATGCACCTTTCAAGTGCCTGGCAGGCACTTCAGTTGAGCAACAGAGAGATCTAGAGAAATGCCAGGCCATGCATTGCCAGGTATCTCATTCAGGACTTTCCTAAGGATGTTGTTTTCTGTTCTGGGGAATCAGGAAGAAGGGCTTGGCAGGAAGAGGAAACAAGACACTGATACTACTGTTTTTCTTCTCTCTGCTTCTGCTGTGAACAACCTCCTTTTACTTTAAATGGTGCTTCTCAACCTTGGATGCACATTGGAATTACCTGGATGGTTTTTAAAAAGACTGATGTCTGGATTCTATCCCCAGAGATCCCTAGACTATTTGGATCGTCTAGGTGCAGCCTAGACACTGGGTTGTTTTAAAACTCCTGGAGGTTACACCCAGGTTTGTAACAGCACTATTCACAATAGCCCAAAGGTAGACGTGCCCCCGAGTGTTCATTGGTGAATGAATGCATAAACCAAATGTACTATATCCATGTGATAGAGTATTAGTCAGCCTACATGCTACCACATGGATGAATCTTGAGGGTGTTTTGTTAAGTGAAATAAGTCAAACACAAAAAGACATATACTGTATGATTCCACCTATATGAACTATTAATATGTAGAGCTTCTCTGGTGGCTTAAATGGTAAAGAATCTACTTGCAATGCAAGAGAACCAATTTCCATACCTGGCTCGGGAAGATCCCCTGGAGAAGGGAATGGCATCCCACTCTAGTATTCTTGCCTGGAGTATTCTATGGACAGAGGAGCAAGCATGGACGTTTGTCTCCCATCATGGATATAGGTGGCACTTCCATGACAATATCCAGATTAGCTCTATGAGAACCTCCAAGGGTTTCCAGTTTCCTTCCTAAGATTATAGAGTCAGAAGTTCAATGGTTGGTGCTTGGATATATGCATTTTTATAATCTCCCCAAGTAACTTCTGATGTGCTGCAAGGACTGGAAATGACTAGATATCATAAGATCGAAAGTCCTTGATTTCACTTGAAAGTCTTGGGCAGTCTGGCTCTTGCATGCTTTTCCAACCTTACTTCTTATCTTCCCTGTGTCTCTCAGTACTTTTATCCTCACTGTAACACCCTGCACTTACCTGATAATCTGCTTTGGAGTTTTCTTTCTTCCTGAAGTGATTTCTGCTACTTCTTTGCCTCTTACAATCCTCCTCAACCTTTGAGATTTGGACCGACTTTTACCCCTTCCACAGAACTTTGCTGGATTCCTTTCCCATCTTCATTTTTTCCTCTTCTCTCTCCCCTCACCACTGGTTACCATAGTTTTGAGCTTTAGTGTCCTTTCCATTGTACATGTGTATTTCACTCTTAGCATTTCAACATATAGTCTTATGCTTGAGTCTGATTTGCTGCTTAGACAAGGTCCTAGAATGATGCTTGCCTCAGAGTAAGTGTTCAGTATTTATCACATAAAATTGAATTTCACTTTCCAGACTTGACCATACTCCTAAGCTCCAGATAAATATATGCAATGGTGCACGTGATGTCTCAAGCTTTTCAGCCAAACACTGTGAAAATGAGGTTTTCATTTAGCTCTGTACATTTTTCCTACCCATAGTGTCCCCATTTTCAACAGTAGCATCTCCAGCAACCTGATGAGTTGCTCCACTCAAAATGTTGAACATCACCTTTTATACCTCTCTATTTCTCATCTCCTACATCCAGTCAGCCATCAGGGAAAATTCTATCTCCAAGATAAAACGTAACCCTTCCTTTTTCTCTCCTTCTTTACTGTCACCACCAAAAGCCAGATCTCTCTCTACAGTGAAAAACTAATCGGTCTCAAACACTACCCATCACTCCCTACCTCTTTCAGGTGGTTCTCCTGGCTGCAGTCAGACTGGAGTGAGTAACATTTCTGGCTGTGTCCCTCCATCATTTAAGCCCTTTTATTAGCTGTCTGCTGCTCCTGATGGTCACCGTATTTAATAGAATCTAGAAGGCTCTTTCTGTGCCTCCTGCCTCTCATCCTGTTCTAACAGCATCATTTCCATATCTGTTCCTTATTTTGATCTTATGTCTTTCCTTCATCAGAAAATTTTTTCAAAGGATTATTTCTGCATCAGATGCTATTACTGTATCCCAAACCCTTTAACCATCCACCTACTACCCTTCTTTCAGACTTTACTCTAAATGTCACTGCCCCAGGAAGACCTAGCCTCAGTCAGAATGCAGTAGCTTCTCAGAATACCCTATTTTTTTCATCTTAGTATGTAATAAAGTGTGCTTATAAAAATTTTTGGGTGCTCACTCCATTGGATTTTATCCCTGATTGTATGCCTGGATACAAGCCTCTACAAGTTGTTCAAAATAAATATTTATTGCATGAATCAACTCCATACAATCTGCCTGCCTGTGTAGATTACACTTATTTTCTGTACCCCACTCCCAAAGGAGTGAAAATCATTATTATTATTATTTTATTTTATTTTTACCACAGAATTGCTTCTTTCTTGAGCTGACCAAAGCTAATTGTTGAAATGCAAAATGTTGTGGGGTGGGAAAGGCTGTATCAGAGGGAAAAAAATGCATGAGTGAGTCCATAATCACCATCATGTCCTCTAGTGGGTCCCTATCACCACTCAAGTCCTCCAGCCCATCTCCTCTGAGCTGTCACAGCTGGGAGCACAGTTCTGTAGCCCTGGATCCCCTACCTGCCAGACTCCTTACCTAGAGTTGGGGGGTAGGAGGGAGGAAGGTCCCGCCCCTTTCTCTCTCCCACTCTGGACACATTATCATGAACAAAGACCAGAGAGGAAGATTATTTTCTTGTGATGAATGGTGCATTTTAAACAACGTTCCTTAGGCATTTCAACAATCACATTTATTCTACATGCAACAATAGTTTCATTATATATAGTGAAAATCCTTCTAAATGTTAATGTAACATTGGCCCAAGAACCTCACATTTGGAATAAATAAAGCAAGATATGGCCTCATACTAGTGAAAACTTATTGAGCCCAATTTTCTCTTGGCTGCAACGCATTTTAGGGAGAAAACTGTTTCTCATAGTTGTAAAGAATACAGCCTTTGAAGCCACAGCAATGTGGGTTCAAATCCTAGTTTACTAACCAGGTGACTTTAAGAACATTTTTTACATTACCGGGCCTGTTTTAAAAGGTTTTTCAAAAGATCACATGAGAGAACATGGATCAACCGAGGAGGGCATTTAATACACTTTTAGTATGTGGTGTACTGTATATAGTTAGTGTCTACAGTATGGATAGTGTATATAGCCAGCACTCAGTAAATGGTAATTAATAGTAGTTACTACTATTACAGATTATCTGTCTTCTAGCTCAGCAGTAAAGCTTACCTTGGGTCAAGTTGAAACTTGCCTAATACCAATGATTTATCCAGTAAATATTTCTTAAACCCCTCCTATGCTCAGGCACTGTGCTAGGTACTGAATAATATTTGAGTGAATAAAATGGGAATTTAAAAAAATTGAAGTATAGTTGATTCATAATGTGTTAGTTTCAGGTGTACAGCAAAGTGATACAGTTACGTATACATATCTGATTTTTCAGATTATTTTCCCTTATAGGTTATTACAAAATATTGAGTGTAGTTCCCTGTGTTATACAGTAGGCCCTTGTTATTTTTATGTTTTATATATAGTAGCGTGTATGTGTTAATCTCAAACTCCTAAATTATCCTCCCTCCACCATTTCCCCAGGGTAACCATAAATTTGTTTTCTATGTCTATGGGTCTATTTATTTCATTTGCTCATTTGTATCTGGCTTTTAGATTCCACATATAAGCAATATTTTGGTATTTGTCTTGACTTACTTCACTCAGTATGATAACTTCTATATCCATCTATGTTGCTGCAAATAGCATGGTTTCATTCTTTTTCATGGCCGAGTCATATTCTGTTGTATAAATATATCCCATCTTCAAGATCAGTATGAAGGTTCCTTAAAAAACTAAAAATAGAGCTACCATATGATCCTGCAACCCCATTTCTGGGCATGTATCTAAAGAAAACCATAATTCAACAAGATACTTGCACCCCAGTGTTCACTGCAGCACCGTTTACAATAGCCAAGACACTGAAGCAACCTAAATGTCCATCATCAAAAATGGGCATGGTTTTGCCCTCATAGAGCTTAACGTTCAATGAGAGACAGTAGAACAAGTAAGCAAACCATTAATGTATGGTTGTAAAATGTGCTGAGCTGTACAGAGGGATGAGCTGTATGACCTAAGAGGACACAGAGAAAAGGGCCACATAGGTGGAGGAGTGAGGGAGGTGCCAGTGGAGCAGCTACAGCTGACTGGCTACGTCTATGGGCTCTTTCCTCTCCTCAGCACAACACAGTATCGAAAGAGACTCGGTCAAACGCCTTGTTTATCCATTGTGATAAGCAATGGATACACAATAGATCATATTCCTGATGCCTTGTACAAAACTAGCCTAACTGATGCTCTGATCTGATCAAAAATGACGAGTGTGGAACATTTCTAACCTACAGATCAGCAGATGAAAAAACAGAATCCTTAAAGAAAATGCTAGCAGGTTAAATCTAGCAGCATTAGAAAAGGAACAAACTCCAAAGGCAGACTGACACAGAGAGATCTGCTAACATAATTTATCCTGTCAGTTGGTCAGAGGAGAAAGACTGTGTCCTTTTCTCCTATAAGTAGAAAAATCCTTTCATTGTATTCAACATTCAGATTAAGGGTTTCCACATGGCTGTGGTTGATTTGTCTGAAACTCTAAGGCTAACAAATATGATTAAAATCAGAAAACCTTAAAATCTAGCAAAAGAAAAAAAAGTGTGTATATGTAGAGAGGGTGTATACTGGCCAACTCTACCAGGCTAATTTGGGATGCATCGGTATTTATCAAACCAATGTAAGCCCCATTTCTGCCCAATATGAGCAGTCTGTTTAGTCCAACAGCTTTGAAGAAGCAACGGAAATAAACCCCCAAAGGCTGTGGTTGCTCACTAGCGGCATGGTTTATGCCAGCGTATAACTGAGTGACAGCCTCCATTTCTGAAATTAATTATTTTTCTTCTGGAGTTAAATTTGCTGATGATGCTTCTCACGAAAATATGAGGTCTTTACATAGCAAATGCTCTAATTAAATAAGAATAAAGGCAGAAAACTTCCAGTCCTAAATGAGATACATTTATTCTGTGCGTGTGGTTGAATCTTTAATGATTTGAAATGCAACAGTCTCTTCCCTCCTGGGATAGTGATGATATCTTGCTCTTTTCTAAATTTGCATCTATCTCTTTTCTAATGTTTATTTATGACTGTGGCGAAGAGGAGAGGTGCATTCACTTCGTTCTTTCCCTGCCACCCTCTGCCCAGTCTCCTAACCCCCAGTGCTGCAGACGGAATTGTGTCCTGAGAAAATTCATGTGTCGAAGTCCTCCCCCTCCAGTGTGAATGTATTTGGCAATATGGCTTTTAGGAGATAGTTAAGGTTAAATGAGGTTGTAAGGGTGGGTCCTAATCCAATATGATTGGTAACCTTATAGGATGAGGAAGAGCTTTCTCTTTCCCTCTCTCTCATATCCCATATCTTCCTTATGCCATCTATGCATTCTTTCCTGCTTTCAATACTTGGCCCATTCAGGGAAGACTGCTTGTTTCCTGTGTCCTTTGAACTGGCTTCTAGGGGCTCAAGGGCTTGTACATGTTTCCCCCTATTAATGACCACAGACATTATTGTTGTCTGAGGATCAGTGTCTCTTTTCTGCTCCTCTCCTTTGCTCTCTCCACATGACCATGCATGGGATAGACAGTGAGCACACCATGTATCAGTTACTGGGCCAGGCACTGCAGCCCAAGATCAGTCCTTTTAATCCTCATGTCTGCTGCATCAGGAGAAACACAACAGTGGTCCCCCTTCCATACCGCCTATAAATAATAGATTATACATGTGTCTGGCCTTGAAGTCATTGCTCTTGTCACCCATTTTGTGATGCTCTCAAGAGCCAGTGAGCAGAGGAGTCACTGCTGGCTGAGAAGGGGTAGAATGCAGAAAAAAGTTGATTTTCAAATGGCCAGGCTACTATCAACATCTGCTTTCCCACCTGTCTGCACACTCCCTTACATTGGACCTGGCTCCAGACCTGGCCCTGGCTCCCTCACATCGGACCTGACTGTAGAAACTGGACAGAAAGCCCTTCATCTCTTGTTCTCTGCCCTTTGCTGCTTAGCTGCTTTCTCCTCTTCTCTTTCCATATGACCATTGCTTTCTCCACTCTGCAGAGGGCAATATGGGTGCCCCACAGAATCAAGGTTATATATTCTTATTTCAGCTGTCCAGAAACTTCTGGAATCTCTTGTAGTTTCACTTAACCCTAGGAGACAGGGCCTGACTGACCCAGGTTGGGTGAGGGTTCCACCCTTGTTCCATGTTGCTGTGGCCCAGATAGGCAAGCTCACAGGGTGAGCAAGGCAATGGGCATAAAGAGGCCTCCCTTCTCCCCTAAGCGTGCTGTGCTGTGCTTAGTCACTCAGTCATGTTTGACTCTTTGTGACCCCGTGGACTGTAGCCCACCAGGCTCACCACAGGAAAAGGAGAGGAAGGAGGACGATGGGGGCACCAGCTGGCCAGCTTTGTTGAGTTCCTGCAGGATGTCTTAATATGTTCTGGATGCCCTGATGAACACAAGTGAAATAAAGCACGGTCATCTAAGGGTCTAGCTGGGGAGACCAGGCAGACCTAGAAGAGACAATTCCTGAGCAACATGAAACAGTGTTTACTCAAGAGCTATGTGGCCCAGATACAGTCCTTAGGAGTTCAGAAGCTGATTAGCGTCTGTGCTGGTGAGAAGGAAACTCACGTTCACCGTGACAAGTATCTGTTAGATGTGTTTCCATGTTTTGCCTGATGCCAGCCTCTCAACTCTGTAAGTTAAAGGCTATCTAAGAAAATTTCCTGGAGGTTGGAAGGAAAGGGCATTCTACTAGACTTCATGGCATGAGCAAAGTCATGGTAGTAGGAAAGACCGTGGCTTGTGCAGGGGAGATGTAGGTGACCAGTCAAATGGAAGCAGAAGATGCTTTGGAAACAGTGGGACTTGTAGAAAAGAAGCTTAATAAGGGCACAGATTAAATGACACCACCTCCATTCATTTGTTCAGTTTACTTCTTGACCCCTGCGATGGTGTGGCAGGCCTGGGAACTTAGCACTGGGGATAAAGAGATGAACGAGATGCCACTCAAACTGGGAATTCCATAGTCTTGTGGATAGAGGAATGAGTGATGGAAGCAACAGGCACACTCTTCACACATTTCAAAGATGGGAGAAACACCTGGGGATTCTGGTTTCTCAGTATTTGCCGTGTTTTGCCATGGCAAATAGGGAAGGCTAAGGACTCAACCCAGATACCACTATTGCAGGTCCTCTGTGTCTGTCATCTTAAAGGGCACCCAAGGAGATTTTATAAAAGGAGCTACTAATCAAACAGCTGAAACTTTGGGGATTTTTAGGGTGAACCGGTATCCAAAACAACAGGCTAAAGACACTAATCTGCAGTAGCAACTAAGCATAATTCTCCAAAAAGGCTGATGCCATACCATTGGGCAGCAACTTTGCAGTGCTGTCCATATAGAATAAATCCCATTTTTAATAAAAATGTATCTTTAAGATATACACAATGATTGCCCAAGAAATAGATTGGACTGTCTATTATATTGATATATATATACAATCTCAGAAATTTGTCTCTAGTGCCTGGTTTACTATACACCCACAGAATTTAGAGCTCAATAAAAATACTTTATAGCATTCAGGCAGCAGTGTTCCTATTTCTTATGCGGATACATTGGAAACGTGGTCAGAGCTGTCATTCATCCCCTGCGCTTAAATGTTTTCCACAAACAGTTGCTGCCTTAAGAAAGCATCACCAAATAAAATGTTTTTATTTAGTTCTTCAATGATGTGTCAATAGACATTGAAATAAAAACTTTCTTGTACTGAGGTGCTGTAGCTCCCTTCAGAATGTTTTCAAGGGGAGCTGGAGGGTCTCTAAGGACCCATTAAGGGGATGGGGAGGCAGAGCAGAGAGGTTATTACCTCTCAAAAGGATGGTTCTGCTGTTGCCCACTTCACCTTTATGGGGAAAGAGGGAGCATGATAGAATTTTATTAAGCTGTGCCCTCATCTGTCCAGAGGGGGATTGCCATATCACTGTGCATCTGCGGCATGGGAGTGAGGACCTGCAGAGCACGCCTGTCACTCCTTCCCAGACACCATAGTGTGAAGGTGTCCCTTTCTTCAAGCAAACTCAGTCCACGATGGCATCTTTACCCACTGGAGGTGGTTGAAAAGGAGGAGGATATGTGGACTTTACCAAATGATTCATTTATAATCTGTTTTGATAAGAAAGTTTGGTAGGATGTTGAAAAATAGACTTTTGCATTCAGAAGTTACATTTGCCTGCCCAGTTGTGTTACAACAAGCCCTCTATGTCCAAGGGTTCCCCTTCTACAGATTCAACCAAATGCAGATCAAAAAATATTTGGAAAAAAACAGTCCATAAATTTCCAAAAACAAAACTTCAATTTGCTGTATACAGGCAACTAATTAATACCACTTACATTATATGTACAATTATTTGCATAATATTTACATTGTATTAGGTAACTTAAGTAATCTAGAGATGATTTAAAGTATACAAGAGTATATGTACAGGTTAATATGCACATACTATGCCATTTTATATAAAGAACTTGAGCATCCACAGATTTGGTATCCAAGGTGGTTCTGAAATCAATCCTGAGGATACCACAGGATAACTGTACTTGGAGTGGGCTACGTATCTATAATAATAATAGTATTACTACAAATAACAGTAGCATTCCCATAAAGCCCCCTTCCTTGCCTTAGCTTTCTCCATGACACTTATCATATTTATCATTTCTTTTCTATTTTATTATTTACATTTCTTCATTAGAATATATTGATATATACTATACAGGCAAGTGATGTTTCTTTTTTATTCCACTACCCCATCTTCAGTGCATGGAACTGGCTTAAAGTATGTTCTCATTAAATATTTTTTGAACAAGTGACCTTTATTAATCTTTAAGATCTTCATAATGTTTTGACTATATTTTTATCTCATTTAATTAGTATGATATGATAAATAATATAATTTATTATTCTCATATTTTAATTTTAAAGGAATAAATGAATGTATTTTTCATGAAAAGGGTTAAAGTACCACTAGAGCCCAGATGACGGTCTTAAAATACCATTTCCTGGGAAAAATAGCAAGGTTTCCTAGAGAAATGGCTGATTTCAGAACTGGGGAGGGGAGTGCACAGGACGAGGCTGGAACATCTTGCCAAACAGAAAGCAAGGGAGCTGTCAAACACTACTTGAGTCCTGCCCAAAGATCCAAGAGGGCAACTTGAATGGGCTCACACTGGTCAAAGGTTGGGAAATTTAAGAGTGAAAAGAATAATTGCAATAGCATGAAAACTTGAATGTAGTAAATAAAAGAATCTGTTCTGCCTCAGAGATTGAGAGAGCTGGCAGCAGCACTGTTCCTCACACTTACAGCAGGAAAAACCTGGGTAAATGCAAATGAGTGTCTTTCCTTGAGCTTCGGGAGAGCTGAGGCCACAGGGCAGATAACTAACCCAAAAGGTGGTGTCAGAGACATAAAGCACCAGACCGTTAAGGAGACTGCTGCAACAGGGCCATACCCAGATTCAAGGATCAGGGCTCTCAGTGGAGGCTTTGCCTTACACCTTTATAGGGAGCAGAAGACAGGTTACAGGTTGAACTGTTTTGCAGTCAGGGACAGTCTCAGCGGAAGTGGAAATGGGTATTTTTGTGTCCAGCCACTTGCAGGAGAACAAACATTTCTAACTTTAGCTATTCAAGCATGAGACAAAGAACAAGAAATTGGCCTTCTTGTGAAAGGGACTGACCGGGGCTGGTTTTTTCAGTGGGTCCAGGCAGAAGGGGAAAAGTCTGAGTTTGAGACCCTCTCAGGTAAACGTCAAAGTCATCTTGAGTGTTAAGCCAGTCATGAGAAAGAGTAAACAGCCAATCTTAACCTGAGTCACGGGCTTCCCTGGTGGCTCAGATGGTAAAGAATCTGCCTACAATGCAGGAGACTCGGTTTTGATCCCTGGATCAGGAAGATCCCCTGGAGAAGCAAAGGGCTACCCGCTCCAGCATTCTTTCCTGGAGAATCCCATGGACAGAGGAGCCTGGCGGGCTGCAGTCTATGGGGTTGCAAAGAATAGGACACGACTGATCAACTAAGCACTGCAGCTGAGTCATATGGGGAAAGCTGGTTCTTCATAGTGAGCCATTTTCTGGAACAAAGACCGGTAAGGGGACTTCTTACTGTCATTGATGGGAGCACAAAGTGAGGTAAAGTTTCATTTTGTCACTGGAGAAACAGGTGGCACCAGATGTCTAACTGTCTGCAGTTACTTCCCAAGGGCAGAGTACCAGCTACAGAAGTCCACGGGAGATTCAGGCAGAACTTTTAAAAAATTCCTAAAGACCATTGATGGGCTGTGTTGCTGAGTGTGAGTCTCAAACATAGAGGAGGTTTGCAGACTCTTACAGGTATGCTTCTCTCAAGAGCCATGCAGATGTTCAGCTCATTCCTGGCTGGGCAAGGCAGATGGCAGCCCCTCTGAACTCTACTGAGACCTGTCTCCTGTATGAAACAAATGCCTTCATCTTGCTGAGGAAGAAGAGGCTGGAGGCAGTCTTTTGCAGCTGCCAACAAAGGTCCGTCTAGTCAAAGATATGGTTTTTCCAGGAGTCGTGTACGGATGTGAGAGTTGTACTACAAAGAAAGCTGAGTGCCAAAGAATTGATGCTTTTGAACTGTGGTGTTGGAGAAGACTCTTGAGAGTCCCTTGGACTGCAAGGAGATCCAACTAGTCCTTCCTAAAGGAAATCAGTCCTGAATATTCATTTGAAGGACTGATGCTGAAGCTGAAACTCCAATACTTTGGCCACCTGATGTGAAGAACTGACTCATTGGAAAAGACCCTGATGCTGGGAAAGATTGAAGGGAGGAGGAGAAGGGGACGACAGAGCATGAGATGGTTTTATGGCATCACCGATGTGATGGACATGAGTTTGAGTAGGCTCCCGGAGTTCGTGATGGACAAGGAAGCTTGGTGTGCTGCAGTCCATGGGGTCACAAAGAGTCGGACACCACTGAGCGACTGAACTGATGGGGAAAGGAAGAGAAAAAGCTCTAATCCTGGGGGAAGGGCAGGCAACCTGTAAAGCCCAGCACTAGTTCTGGAGGAGGGGCAAGATCATTTGTGAGGCCACGCCCCCAGCCCCAGTTGTACAGTGATTGCCCATGACCGAGCCTCAGTCCAAGGTCGGAGAACATCTCTGTCTCTCCATCTCTCACCACCACACTAATGAGTATCAGGGAGAAATAGCAGTGGAAGGGCTCAGCAGTAAAGAATCCTCCTGCAATGCAGGAGATGCGGGTTCAATCCCCTGGTCAGGAATATCCACTGGAGAAAGAAATGGCTACCCACTCTAGTACTCTTGCCAGGACAATCACATAGACAGAGGAGCCTGACAGGCTATGGTCTATGGGGTTGCAAAGTCAGACAGGACTGAGCATGTAATGCATGCATACATGTATGCATGTGAGAAGCACAAGAAAGAGATTTTCTCTGGGAAGCAGGGCAAAGGAAAGACCAAATACTAAGCAGGGAGCAGACCCTGAGAAATGCAACCCCACACAAGGTAGGACTGCTTATGACTATAATAGGTTTTTAGTTGGTTTTTCTTTAATTAGTATTAAGTATTTCTATTGCATCACTGTTTTGCCCTCTGTTCTACTTCATCGTGTATTAACAACTGACTTTCTTGTTATTAGGTGCATTTTTTTTATTACTTCATTTTCAATCTTCCTGTGTCACTTTGTTTCAGATGTTCTCCTTATAAAACCACATCTCTGCTTTTGTTGATCCTTGTTGGTATCTGTTGCCTTGATATTTTATAGTGGCCTTTTTGATTCCCTCCAGAGACGTATCTTTTGAGGGTTTAGATGGGATCCTAACCTTGGTTAAATAACTTGTTTAGCATGATGATTGTAGAGCATTTGCTTTATCTTTTTTCTCTTTTTACATGGGCTAAGTCTTTATCATAGCCACCTCTCTAGAAAGTAGAAAAGTGCCTACACTTACTGTTCAGGTTTGATGGGGATTCCAGCAGAGGTGAGAAGCCCCCTTTGTTTCCAAAGCACCCCAAAGCCATGTACTGTCTGAAGGCAGGCCTGCTAGTTGTGCGTATATTTATATGCAAATATGGACATGACTCAACGACTTTCACTTTCACTTCACTCTCTGGTCTTTGGCTAGTTAACAAGCTCTAGCGAGCACAGTAAGTTCTGTCATCTGGGTTGTTTTTACCTCAAATAGAGGTCTGTACAGTATTCTAAGAAAGCTTGAATTAGTGGAAGCATGTCTGCTTGATATCCTCCAGTTTCACTTTTGAGGTCTGGTGCAGGGTCTTCCCAGGTGATGCTGTGGTAAAGAATCCACCTGCCAATGCTGTAGACATAAGAGATGCAGGTTCAATCCCTGTGTCAGGAAGATTTCCTGGAAAGGGAAACGGAAACCCACTGCAGTATTCTTACCTGGGAAATCCCATGGACAGAGGTGCCTGGTGGGCTACAACCCATGGGATCACAAAGAGTCGGGACATGGCTGAACACACACACACACACACACACACACACACATCACCACCACCATCCCCATCAATGAATAGCATTAGGGTGAGTAGCAGTTTTTACTAAATATAAGCAAGGTGCAGAGAGATTCTTAATTGACAAATGGCAATGAGAAGATGCCCCTTCTTGCAAGAGTCAGGGTGCTGCAGTGGCGAATAGTAAAGTGAAAGGGAGAGAGTCATAGAATTTCGTAGGAGGTTAATCAGTTGGCTGAAAAAGTATTATGGGCTCTCAGTCAGTAGTAATGTCTGTTTCCTGCATGTGTACTCATGAGGTCAGGTGGGGAGCCTAGAACTGGTTCAGTAAAAACATCAACACGTTTTGAAATGGCAGCTATTGCCCTAAGACAACGGGTTAACCTTTGCAGCTTGGTCAAGGATAAAGCTATGCTAAGTGATGGGTTTTTGATGGTTCCCATGGAGCTGAATTAAAACCCCAAGAGCTTGTTCAGATGGCTCACACACAAATGGATGAAACAGCTTTTTGTGGCTAAGGAAACCTGAGGAAAGAGGTTATTGAAGAGTCTCCTCTGGGTTATATATGGCTGGTTCTTGTTTGAGCTCTCAGAGCAAAGAGCCCCTTACTAGGGACTTGGTCAATTCATAAAGAGGCGTTGCAATTTCAGAAAAATCTGGCACCCCTTGTCTGCAATATCCATGGAAACTGTTCAATTGCTGTTTGTGAGGAGTCTAAGATATATCTGAACAGCCTTCAGTCCATTAGGAGACAGTGACTTTCCCTCTTAGATAGGTCATGCCCTAACTATTGATAATAAACTGTTTGGCAAAATTTAAAGTTGTCATTTGAAACTTTATGTCTCTTTTCTGCTAAAACTGAGAACATGTGGCTTCCTTTTCACAGGCTTCTTTGTTCTCTGAATAAAGTAGATCATTTACATATTGTATCGGAAGTGAATCACAAGGGGAATTTAGATCTGTTAAGTCTTGATTAAGGGCCTGGGAATGTAGCAGCAGGGCTTCAGTGAATCCCTGGGCCATGACTGTTCAGGTGAAGGCAAAGAGAGGAATTAATGGGCCCGGTCTAGAGGCCTCCTGAAAACAGACAGCAAAGATCCACTGTGGTGAAGCCAGTGGCTTCAGGAGGAGTTGATGACAGGATTGTGTTGGGGTTAGGTATTACAGGGAAGCAAGGAATAATCATTTTGCTGATGGCCTGAGATCTTGAACAAATGATATTGCCATCCACCTGGTGTCTTTGCAGGACAGAAATGTTAAAGGACCAGAGTAAGGATATGAGAAGACCTTTGGATATAAGGCTTCCAAATAGTTTTGAACCTTCTTCTTTGCTTCTGGCTTCAAGGGATATTGGGGAGGTTTATGTAATGGCATGGTTGGATCTATCTGAACTTGGAGAGCTTAGATTCCAATCATTTTGCCTATGTATATGGTTTGTCAACAAAGGTTCATCTAGTCAAGGCTATGGTTTTTCCAGTAGTCGTGTATGGATGTGAGAGTAGGACTATAAAGAAAGCTGAGTGCTGAAGAATTGATGCTTTTGAACTGTAGTGTTGGAAAACACTCTTGAGAGTCCCTTGGACTGCAAGGAGATCCAACCAGTCCCTCCTAAAGGAGTTCAGTCCTGGGTGTTCATTGGAAGGACTGACGCTGAAGCTGAAACTCCAATACTTTGGCCACCTGATGCAAAGAGCTGACTCATCTGAAAAGACCCTGATGCTGGCAAAGATTGAGGGCAAGAAGAGAAGGGGACGACAGAGAATGAGATGGTTGGATGGCATCACCAACTCAATGGACATGAGTTTGGGTAAACTCCAGGAGTTGGTGATGGACAGGGAGGTCTGGTGTGCTGCAATTCATGGGGTCACAAAGAGTCGGACATGACTGAGCAACTGAACTGAACTGATAGTATTTTTAGCCCAGATAGTGTCAAATGCAACATCAAGATCTTTGTTTGTGTTATGCATTAAATATAATGAAGAAAGCAAAGTATGTTCACAGTAGACACAGCTTAATTATGAACAGACAAGTCTTCTAGAACCTAGTGGGCGTTTGATTTTACAGCCCCCTTTTTGAAGTAAGTGTCTCCTTATTAAATTTGAAGAGCTGATATCATAGAACAGGAGGTAATTTTTATCAGTTAAGGGCTTGGAGATATGGAAAATCTGTGGCTTATTTGAAATATGTCCCCCCGGTGTGACATATTACTCTGAGGAAGAGGTTGAGCAAAAGTGGCAGGGTTTAGTGCAGAAAGAGTGGCACGCATGTCTCCTTGAACATGAGTGGCACCAGGAATTCATGAGGAAGACTTTGTATTTATAAGCACTTCACCTTGAGCATTTAAGAATATGTGTCCAGTGTACAGCAAATCTTCTGCATGATGTTGCCACCTTTACATTCATTTTGTGTGGCCAAGTGGCCTGCAGGGGCCTTGAACTGACAGTAGCCCCTCCCTACAGTGCATGCCACCAATGATAGCCAGAGGGTCACAGGTCAGGATCAGTTCCTAATATGACTCCCCCACCGCCCATGGCCTTCACCTTATGAACTCCATGATAAGAAGGGATCAAAGATCACTGAGGGGTCTCAGTGATCCTAAATGAGGGATTTCCCTTTTTCTTACTTCTTTTATAAGCCAGGGCCATCTTTCCTCCATGTTCTTCTGTAAACCATGTCTACAATCATCACTGTCTGTAGGTTGTTGATTGGTTTGTGGGCCACCTCAGTCTTTGATCTGCAGGCTAAGTTTACTTTGAGTCTTGTTTCATTTTTTCCTAAAGCCCTATCAAAATATTCTGCTAGGTATTATAGCTTAGCTCAAGTGCCTTTCCCATTCTGATTTCCGTTTTTGAATTAGATCTCCAATTTCATGTGTAAGTCCATCATCAAAATGAGGTGGAAGGGCTGCTGTGCATTAGCATCTTCTTTAACCCACAAGTATTGTCAGGAGTTATTTTCTAGTCAGCCCTGAAAATCTCCTAGTTTCGTCTTGTTTGTTTGCATACTTGAATTACCATTCAATCAACTTTGGAGTGGGGAATGTTTCAGGTAGGGCTTTTATGATATGAATTTCTTTTCCAGCCCCATTTTTTTCTTTTTTAACCTCTCAGATTTATTGTGGAAAAAAAGGACCTATAGGTCCCTTTCCAGATCAATCCAATCAACTTTTGCCACCCAGGATTTAGCATCTGAAGTTCCAATCAACATGTGCAGAAGTTAATATAGGTTAGGTAATCCCAGGTCATATGTACCCAAAGAATTTTGAGTTCTTTTGTGAATTCAAAAGTGGTAAAGAGTCTGCCTGCAATGCAAGAGACAAGGGTGCAATCCCTGGGTCAGGAAGCTCCTCTAAGATGGAAAATAGCAACCCACTCCAGTATTCTTATCTGGAAAATTCCATGGACAAAGAAGCCTGGGCACATGTTTGGATTTAGGGAAATTTTAATTATAGCTCTTAATTCAGCTCATATCCAAAGCTTAAAGTCTATAGTTGCCTATAGAGTTCTATAAGCTAATGGGAGGGATGGAGTCTTACAGGCAATTGGTATTTCAAGGTTTTAGGTGAGAGGTTGGGAAAAGGTAGGGTGTCTGGACAAGGGGAGGAGGGAGTAGGTGGACGGAGAGAGAGCCGAAGGACAAGGAGGAAGAGGGAGGGCTGGATAAGAGGAGGAGGCAGAGGACAGGGGGAGGATTTATTAGGGAGGGATTCTCCTTTGTTCTTGCAAGGTTGTCAACGTTTCCTTAGCTTTGGCCAGAGAATCTTTTAGTGAAGTAATTGCTTATTCAGAATTTCATTTGGAGGCCTCTGCATGCCAATCAAAAGTGCTGCTCATTGGGATTGTGAAATCTTACTCTCTTTCTTTTCTAAGACACCTCTCAAATGAATAATTTTGTTTAAATGTTCCCAAGAGATGCCACTGAAGGTCCAAACCATCCTTTATGAAGTTATGACAGTTAGAAAGTTAGACATAAGAATTAGGATATTAATCAGAGCACATAAAAAATCAGGACTTTTTGACATAGAGGACCCCAGGAGAATTGGAGCTTGTGGGCAGGAATGTAATGTTTATATTCCTGTGTCTTGGGCACCAACCTGGGTGCTAGCTACCTCCTAAAGCAGACCCAATAATCTGTGCTGCTGGCAGATGGAAAACCAAAGAGAATACTCTCTTTAGATCAAAGCCAGCCTTTTAGGACAAAAAATAGAAGGGAAACCGTATCCAGTTCTATTGGTGACCCACAGCAAAGTATATTCACTGGATGCTGATCTGGTGAGAACTGAAAACTCAAAGGTCTGTGATGCCAGATCAAGTCACAGGCTTATAGGCCTTTGCCTGCATTCTGCCCTTTAAGTCTCCTTTTTAGGACAAATAACACTTTTAGACACCACAGCACAAAAGAGTAACATGAAAGAAAGCAAAAAAAGAAATGAAAAGGAATGGTCTGATTCTACCAACAAGGTCAACAAATGTAAAGCAATAACAAAGTCTGTGTACCATGCAGAGAATAGCCAGGGAACTCAACACAAAAGCAGAGTTCAGACTGGGTGTTGGGTCATAGACTAGACAGGCAGCAAGGCACAAGGGAGCCGGCCCTGTGGGTACCACATGTGGTTGAAGGTTAGGGTCCATGCAGTTCACAGGGCAGACGGGACTTGTAGGGACGGGGTAGGGGTTGGAGGGTAGGGGGTGGGGGATGGAGTCCACCATAACTATGGAAATACAACCAAATAGAAATATGCAAATGTTATTTATTTAGAGCTTGCTATAGAGGCAGATGGAGGAGTGAGAAAGCTTTTTAGTAGTAAAAAGGGGAAGACTTCTGTGCCCTGATTGGAGGTTGCTGGTGTGAGGAAGTTGTGGACAGGCTAACTGGAAGTGGGACATCTAATGTGGTTGGTTAGGGATACATAATTTGCTTTCTCTGGTTGGTTCTAAATTGGAAACAGGGACAAAATTAGGGAAGCTATAAGTGGTTAATAAAGTCTTGGTCACTTGAGGATGATTTTGACAAGATTTCCCACAAGCCTAACTTACAGAAAGCAGTCTGCCTGCCTGGGGTGCATAGTGTACATCACGGATTGGCCTCCTGGGCTGGTTGTTGCAAATCATGAGAGTTCTAGTTATGTACAGTCTGCCCTTTATTGTCTGCATATTCAGTCTCCCATGTCAATCTGTTTATTCTTATATAGGTACTTATTCTCAGTTTCCTAGCAGATTTTAGAGTTTAACATGCATCCTTGATACTATCTTGCTTGACACTCAGTGGTTTCTCTCAACCAAAGGATTAATCAGTGTCCACCTTCAGTCTTTGACTTTTCTTGCTTTTCTTACAGCAATCTCTCCATTATCAATTCTCATTTTCTCCAGAATTTCCCTTAGAAACTTTGGTTTCTGGATCTTTCACATTTTTTAACTTGCCTGTCCTCATTTTCATCTTATCTTTTTGGCTGCTTTCTGAGAGAATTCTTTATCTCAATCTTCCAGCTCACTAATTCTTTCCCTGTTTATTTGGCTTTTCCATCCATCTATTACTAATTTTCCAGACTGTATCAACAATATTTGTCACTTGAAAAAGTCAATGTACAGTATGTTTTGTTTTAAAGTTTCTCTCTGAGGATAGTAATTATTATTATTATTTTAAGAAAGTCCTCTTCTGAATGATGAATTAATTCTGTGTCCTCTTCAGGTATAAATTCTTCCATGGGTCAGACCAAAGAGGTCTTTGTTGTATCTTTCAATATTGAATGATTTTCCTGAGCTTCCTCCAGTACTGGATGATTTGGGGTTGTGTTTTTCTCAGTGATTGAAATTTCCTGTTTCTCTGTTTCTCCAAGTCATGTTTTCTCTGTGCTGTGGGGCCTTACCAAGAGGTACGGTTTTGAATGAACTGTGGATGGTGGGAATGGGCAAGTGTGATTGATGGCTGGGTGGAGTATTTATCATTCTGTACTTCAGCACTTGGTTTCTCCTGGCTCTAGAAGTTCTTTCTAGTCTCTTTGGTCCTGGCTCCAACCTATACACAGATACTCATTATTGCTATTGCCTCGTCTCTGAGGAAGACAGGAATAATGCACAAGATTTTGTCTGCCTGGAGTGCCACAATTTAACTAGCACCCAATTAATTGTTTCTAGGTCACCTTCAGGTTTTGACTTCATGCATGGACTTTTTTAATGCTTGAATGCTCTCTCAGTGAACCCCCACTGTGTTCCATCTTTTCTAATTGTATTGGGGTATAGTTGATTCGCAGCATTGTTAGTTTCAGCGGGACAGCAAAGTGAATCTGTTATACATATGCACAATCCACTCTTTTTCAGATTCTTTTCCCATATGGGCCATCATAGAGTCTCGAATAGAGTTCCCTGTGCCATACAGTAAGTCCTTATGAGTTATCTATTTTATATATAGTAGGGTATATATGTCTATCCCAATCTGCCAGTTTATTCCTCCCCTCACCTGCTCCATTCTGTCATGCACACATACCTAGTTGTCTAAGCACAGCCATACACTTTTATTTAATATATTTTCTATAATTCAGTTTTGTATAGTAATCAGATGATCGCTACATGTGTTCAATTTGCAGTCTTGAAACTAAAAGCTTTTTAGTCTAGTGCTTGTTAAAGTATAATCCAAAGATACCTGGGTAGTGGTGAGGGGTGGTCCCTGAGACCTTTTCTGGGTTCCACAAAGCCCATCCTCTTTCAACTTTATAGTTTGTGAAGCTGGATTCCCTTCACATGCTTCAACCAAAACAATATATTGCAATAGATTGAATACTGTTGCAGCTGTGAGAATTCATCAGTAATCAAAGTCAGGCATTAAAGTGATTTGCATAAATGTGGAACAGTGTTACTCTTCTCATTAATTATGTTTTGTTTTAGAATATATAGTTTTCATAAAATATATTATTGATATTAACATGCACTAGGTTTCTTATTGTTATTTGATTAAGAAACAAAGTATTGATAGATATAACGACCAACATGAACATTCTATCTTTAAGGTCCTTAATTATAAAGGGGTCTTGACACCAAAGCCTTTGAGAACTACTATATTTGTCCCATTTCACATGTGAGACTTCTTGTCTAAGGATCTTACCTAGTGGATTGTGGCAGTAGGAACCACCCGTGGAGTCTTAACTGCAGAGCCCATGTACAGAACCACTACAGATCCTGTTTTTCTGTGTTGCAGCCATCTCTCTATTATGTGCAAGCATATATTTTTATTTAACTGATTGTATTACAGAGAATTTAAAAATGATCTCTTGTGAAAGTGAAAGTCACTCAGTAGTGTCTGACTCTTTGCGACCCCATGAGCTATACAGTCCATGGAATTCTCCAGGCCAGAATACTGAAGTGGGTAGCCTTTCCCTTCTCCAAGGGATGTTCCCAACCCAGGGATCAAACCCAGGTCTCTCGCATTGCAGGCGGATTCTTAACCAAAGTAGTTCAAGTATATATGGTGTATATGTTCACAAAGTCTGTCCCCATTGTAAAGCAAATAGAAATTGTTTATTACTCTGTTATTTCTTCCTGTAGGGGACTTTGGAGTTGGAACTTAATTGCACTAATATCATGTTTTCATAGATTCCATAGCTTTTCACATGCCTTTTTTCCCCAGAAGCTTTCTATCCCAAAAGCTGTTTATTTTATTTTAATTAGATAGCAAATACATACAAAAGACTGCATTATAAGCATAAATGTTAAACATCAAGAAATATCAGTTTCCTAAGTCTATTTTCTGATCGGTAACTACCCTGTGGTAATTCTACCACCTTCTACCACCCTGAAATAACTACTTTCCTGAAAATAGCATCTCATTTTCTTATTTCTGTCCATAATTATACCACATGTGGACTTATCCTTAACCAAAATGTTTTGTAAAGTTTGACCTACATGAACCATACATAGAATCACAGTATACTAATTTTTCTGCAAATTTTTTCCACAATTAGAATATTTTTGGAGGTTGACCCATGTTAACATAGCCATCTAGTCAAGGCTATGGTTTTTCCAGTGGTCATGTATGGATGTGAGAGTTGGACTATAAAGAAGGCTGAGCCATGAAGAATTGATGCTTTTGAACTGTGGTGTTGGAGAAGACTCTTGAGAGTCCCTTGGACTGCAAGGAGATACAACCAGTCCATCCTAAGGAGATCAGTCCTGTGTGTTCACTGGGGGGACTGATGTTGAAGCTGAAACCCCAATACTTTGGCCACCTCATACGAAGAGCTGACTCATTTGAAAAGACCCTGATGCTGAGGAAGCTTGAGGGCAGGAGGAAAATGCGACAATAGAGGATGAGATGGTTGGATGGCATCACCAACTCTATGGACATGGGTTTGGGTGGACTCCGGGAGTTGGTGATGGACAGGGAGGCCTGGCGTGCTGCGGTTCATGGGGTCACAAAGAGTCGGACACAACTGAGTGGCTGAATTGAACTGAACTGAATATGTGAAACTGTAAATTTTTCATTTTCCTGCTGTACAGTTTTCTGGTGCCTAAATATATCATGGTTTATTAATTTTTTATCCTGTCAAAATGACATCTAGATTTTATATAGGATTTTTTTTCACTGTTAAAAATTTTTTTCTAAGACTTCTCTGGTGGTCTGGTGGTTAAGACTCTGTGCTTTCACTGCAAGACACATGGGTTCAATCCCTAGTTAAGGGACTAAGATCCTGCATGCTATGCAGTGTGGCAAAAAAAAAAAAAAAATTTTTTTCTATGAACAGTTTAAAACCTTTCTGAGATTACATTCACATGCAGTTTGTAACAAATCATATAAAGAGATCTCTATGCCCTTCTTCCAGCTTCTACCAATAGTAACATCTTACATAATGATAGTAAAATATTATAGCCAGAAAACTGACATTAATGCAATCCATTTACCTTATTCAGATTTGTCTAGTTCTCATGAACTCACATGTGTTTATGTGTGCGTGTGTTTAGTTCTGTGAAATTTCATACACAGTCAGGATACAGAAAAGTTGCATTATAATACTCTTCTATGCTACTCTTTGATGACCACAGCCACCTCCCTTCCTTTCTCCCTTCCTCACCCCTGGCGACCAATTTGTTCTCCATCCCCATAATTCTGTCATTTCAAACCTGCTATATAAATGGAAACTCACAGTATGCAGCCTTTTGAGGTGGCTTTTTTTTTTTTTTCAGGCATCATATTTCCTTGAGATCCATCCAAGTGCTTGCGTGTACCAACACTTTGTTCTTTTTTAAGTGAGCAGTGTCCCATGGCACAGGGGTACTACAGTTTAACTATTCACCTGTGAAGGACACTGCATTGTTTCTAGGATGAGTCTAGTTCATAAAACTGCTATGGACATTTGTGTGAATGCAGTTTTATTTTTCGGCGATAAATGCCTAAGGGTGTGATTACCTGGGTTATATGGTAAGCACATGCTGTTTTGTAGGAAGCTGCCAAATTGTTTTCCAAGAGTGGCCGTACCATTCTGCATTCCTATCTATTAACATTTTTATATGTCCTTTTTGTGACACACAAATACATCTTAGGTATGCACCCAAGGGTTTACTTGGCATCTATGCATCTCTACCTTTTCCCGGGGCTTCCCTGGTGGCAAGCCAGGGAAGAATATGTGGCAAGACAGTAAAGAATCCACCTGCAGTGTGGGAGACCTAGGTTCAATCCCTGGGTTGGGAAGATCCCCTGGAGAAGGGAACAGCTACCCACTCCAGTATTCTTGCCTGGAGAATTCCATGGACAGAGGAGCCTCGTGGGTTACAGTCCACTCACAAAGAAATCAGACCTGGCTGGGGCAACTTTCACTTCACTCACCTTTTCCCGACCCAGGGATTGAACCCAGGTCCCCCACATTGCAGGCAGATTCTTTGTCATCCAAGCCACCAAGAAAGCCCTACCTTTGCTTTCAAATTGTTTTCAAAAGTGCATGCACTAATGTGTTCTTCAGTATATACAAGTTCTGTTTACTCCTTGTCCTCGATGACACTGGATAATGTCTAACATTTCAATTTCCTCTGTAGGGGGGAAGTATAGAATATCTTGTGGGATTAATTCATAGTTCCCTAAACATTTTTCATACATTTATTACCATTTAGTTCTCCTTTTCAATGATATCCTGTCCTACTCCCTTATTCTTGTTTCTCCTGGGTTGCTTGTCCTATGCCTAGTGATTGTTATACCCAGGATACTAAAATTTTGTCAGATATAAACATTACAAGCATTTCATGTTTATGGTTTGATTTTTCATGGCCTTTCTGAAACCTTTTCAGGAATGAGATTGTTAATGTTCGTACAGTCAAATGTATCAATATTTTCTTTCATAGCTAATGCCCTCATGCATGTTTTCCTATATTCTAAAAGTTTTATAGGCTTATCTCCTCTATTTAATCTACATGGAATTTAGTTTAAAACATAGTGTGAGGTGAGAATCCAAATTCAATTTTGTCCAGAAAGATATCCAGCTGTTCCCGTATACTTTCGTGCATGCTGTACTCCACTACCAATCACTTGCAGTAAAGTGTCCGTGTAAGTGTGGCTCTGCTTCAGGGTTCTCCGCTCTGTTATCAACCACTGTGCTGATTTACACAGTGCCTTTGCACGTGCTATTACTGTAGCCATATTCAAAATGTTGATATCTGGGCGAGTAAGTCTAGCCTTCTGCCCCCAGCCTGCTTCTTGATTCCCAGGAGTGTTTGTTCATTTTTCCTTGCTTCGCTCTTCTGTGTAAACATTTTGAAATGCCTTGTCAAATTTCATCAAAGTTTGGAATACTTGAAGTTAAATTGAAGCCATAGAACAGTTTAGGGAGAAATGCATCTTTATGATTATGATTTTTCAACCTATATATGTGGAATCACTCCATGCATTAGATTCTCTGTGAATGTCTTTCCATAGAGTCTTCTAACGTACTCCAAACAAGTTTTGCATGTCTTTTATTTACTTCTAAATAGGAAGCATATATTTGGTTGCTACTGTAAATGATGTATTTCTTTATTGCATCTTTTGAGAATTTGCTGGTGTACAGAAATGCAGCCAAGTTGCTAAATCATTATCATTTCACATTGCCCCCAGTGCTTATCCTTGTGTGAGTTTAATATTTTTTGTGCGTGGAGGCTATCTTTGGTTTGGATGCTTGTTGTCTTTTCTTAGTCTGTGCTGGCTGTTACTCCCTTGAAAGGGGGGCCATGGCCCACATGCTCCCAGGAAGGTGGGGGCAGCAGTTGGCTCCTCGTTGCTGGACTGTCAGCCACAGTGGTTGGGTTGTGCTCACGTGTGAGGAGGTGGGTGCAGCTGCTTGAAATTTGCTGAGCTGTCCTTAATGGCCTGGCCTGTGTATGTGTTTTCTCATGTAGGACTTTGTTCTATCTTGTCCATTAAGCCAGCTATTAATTACGGCATACACTTCTTTTATAGCCTTACTCTTTTCCCATATGTTTGATTTGTCAGACAGATGTTTTTTGTTGTTTAAATCTCCTTTTATTATGGTGAATTTGTCAATTTTATCCTCTAGGCATTGATTTATTTATTGCTTTTTTAGGGTTTGAAGTATGTTATCAGGTATATACAAACCTAGAATTGTAAATCCACTTTTCGTGAGTTATTTTTGTTCACTGCTGCATCCCTAGTGTCTAAAATAGTGGTTAGCACATGAAAGTGAAAGTGAAGTCGCTCAGTCGTGTCCAACTCTTTGCGACCCCATGGGCTGTAGCCTACCAGGCTCCTCTGTCCATGGGTTTTTCCAGGCAATAGTACTGGAGTGGCTTGCCATTTCCTTCTCCAGGGGATCTTCCCAACCCAGGGCTTGAACCCGGGTCTCCCGCATTGTAGACAGACTCTTTACCATCTGAGCCACCAGGGAAGTGGCACATAGCACATAGTAGACTCTAAAAAAAAAAAAGTTTATTGTGTGGATGAATTTATATTTTTATCTATCAATTTGCTGCTGCTGCTAAGTTGCTTCAGTCATATCCGACTCTGTGCAACCCCACAGACGGCAGCCCACCAGGCTCCCCCGTCCCTGGGATTCTCCAGGCAAGAACACTGGAGTGGGTTGCCATTTTCCTCCTCCAATGCATGAAAGTGAAAAGTGAAAGTGAAGTTGCTCAGTCGTGTCCGACTCTTAGCGACCCCATGGACTGCAGCCTACCAGGCTCCTCCATCCATGGGATTTTCCAGGCAGGAGTCTATCTACCTATCTACAATCCTGTGAATCTCAGTGATTTCTTTTTTGTAAAGTGTACTTGGTCTGAAAGTAATGAAGTTATAATAAAATTTTGGGTTGTATTTGCTTGATACAGCTGTTTTTGTCATTTTACTTCTAATTTTTCTATATCCTTGTGTTTTATCTGTATCTTATAAGCAGCAGGTGCCTGGATCTTAATTTTATCATTCAGAGAGTCTATAATTTAACTGGAGAGTTAAGTACATACATACTGACTGATTATTCATATGTTTGCATTCTTTTCTACTAATATTTTCTTTTGTAAATTCCCTTGGATCATATTTTTTTCTTTTTATTTAATTCCATACTTTCTCTCCTACTGATTCTGTTAGTATATGTTCTGTTTCTGTTCTTATAGTGAATACCCTGGACATTTTAAATTTGTATTTAACTTTATAAAAATGTAATCCTCAAATAAAATAAGGATATTAGAATGTTTTAAATCTGATCATTCCAATCTTGCTTTGTTTGCTTTTATGTTCTAGGATGCTAATTTTAAATTTTGTAGCCCTACAGATTAGAGAGTAATGTTTTTGATTTGTACAATTAATATTGATTTAAATTTGCCAACACGTTTACCGTTTTCTATACTTTCACACTTCCATATCAGACCGTCCTTCTAAGATAATTTTTCTTCTAAAAGCACATATTTTAGAAGTTATTTCAGCCAAAGTCTACTGATAGTAAACTATCAGCTTTTGTTTGTCTAACAATGTCTTTATTTTGTACTAGCTCTTGAAAGATAATTTTCCAGGACATCAATTCTAGATTTTCAGTGATGTTTCTTTGGTGCTTTACAGATACCATTCTGTTTTCTTTTGTCTGACACTTTTGCTCTTTATAATGCAACTATCAGTCTTATTCAGTGGTTTTCAAAAAGTGGCCCCTAGACCAGCAGCATTTGTATCACCTAGGAGCTTATTAGAAATTCATTTTAAAAAACTATTCCAGACCTACTGAATCCACACTTTGTGGCTGGAGTGACGGAATGTGTGTTTAAAAAAATGTTCAATAGGTGATTTTGATGTATACTGATGGTTGAGAGGCATTGATGAAATGTTATTTCTTTGAAGGGAGAAGATAATTTTTTATTTCTGCTTGCTTTTAAGATTTTGTCTTTTTCTTTCATGTTCTGTAGATTATGATGAGTATTAGAATTTCTAAAAATTTATCTTGCTTAAGATTTCCTGGGCTTCCTGAATCTAAGGATTTGTGACTTCCATTAATCCCAAAAAACTGTAACAAAGTACCTTTTTAAATATTTCTTTTACCCATTTTCCTCTACTGTATTTTTAAGGAACTTCTTTAGACGTACATTGCAATCCCTCACTTTATAGTCCTTATTTTTAACTATTTCCCCATACTTTATATATATATTTGTTATCTATATTATATCTGAGGTCTTTTCTCCAGTTATCACCCAAAGGTGATTTGTTTGCTTCTGCTTGGGGCACACTAAATTTGATTTACATCTTGGGATATTGTATTGGATAAGAAATATGAATCTCATTTTCAAACCCATGTGAATTCAGATTGTGTTGGATAGTCTCATGGGAAAGTTTTCTTTCTTTGTCATTCTACTGTAAAGTGAGCTAAGGTTAAGACTTTCATATATAGCTTCCTTCCCTAATTTCTTATTTTTTTAAACAAACTAATCTACTGAGGTCATTGCATTTCAAAGGTTTTGGCTTCCCTGGTATTTCTGAGCTTAACCCTATCCTACTGAGGTTCAGTCTTGGTCTCCTATTTCCTGAATCCAGGAAGTATTAAAACACGGCTAGGGACCACCAAAAGATAAGCAGAAGCTAGCTCTACTATTAGCTTAGCCTGTGGATTTTTGCTTTTTTGTTTTTCCCTAGCCAATTAAAGAGTTAATATATTGATTAAATGATAAAATGATAAATTTAATCAAATTTATTGATTAAATGATAAATGATCAAGGATGGGTTGATGATGACTATCAGGGCGGTAAATGAATTTTATTCGTTATTTTGGGAAATACTATACCAGGAGTGTTTTCTCTGAGCACCTTGTCAGCCCTATTGCCAAACGTTGAGATCACAAACGTTGAATTGTTTATTCTAACCTCTCCTATCTCTATTCATACTCCTCATTGAGCATCCTGGACCTAGTGACCATCCTGGCCCCAGCACTCAGTGGATAGTTTGGAGAATTTACTTGCTCATAGGCTTGCGAGGTGAGATGGTAGGGGTAGGCAAGTTCACATGCCTTGTGTAGCCTGTAGGAGTTTTGTCCAATAGAGCCCAAGCCTCACCCTGGCTTCGCCAAAATGTCATAACCTGAGATAACTTGGAAGCCAACTTGAAGGGAGTGGCCTTTTGAGGTCATACCCCACCTTGTCCCTTCCATCTTAGCTCAGCAGGACCGGGCCCGAACGTGTCAGGGAAGCACAAATAAGAAGACTGCAGGTCAGAAGCCATGATGTGTAGACAACAGTGCATTGTGTCTTAGATCTAGTAACTGCAGTTCCACAGATGTGATGCCGGAGTGTGGACATTCCCTCTGCTCTGAGTGTCACAGATCCTAGGGTGAAAAAAGAGCCCATCAACTAATACAAGATGAAATAGGAGCACAATAAATGTTTGTCAATGGATGAGTTTGCAGAGATTTCTCTGAGCCTTGGAATCTTACCAGATGTTCTAGTCCATGATGGACCCTGATTTATTATCATTTCTTTGTTCTTTCAAGATGAGTGTATATTGAGCAACATGTTCTGTACCTTGTTCTCTGTAAATTACCTAAAAATAGACTTGATATTTTCTGTTAGGGACTTGCAATGCATTCAGTTCAGAAAATGAGACCTGAATTGCAGCAGCCGAAAGGCTCAGGGCTGTTTTTGTGGAGCAGTAGAGAAGTGGCCCCTTCTGATGGCTAAGGGGAACCATAACAGGTAGATAGACCATCACCTGAGAGACGTCTGTCTTTCAGGATGAAGCACATGCTTCAATCAAGCACAAAGATGGGAAGAAGTGAGAATATCCCAGAAACAGGGAAAACTACTGTTTTTTGTTATTCAATCTGGGTGGTTGTGTCTGTAGCACTCCAGGCTTCCCTGTCCTTCACCATCTCCTGGAGTTTGCTCAAAGTCATGTCCATTAAGACAGTGATGCCATCCAACCATCTCATCCTCTGTAGTCCCCTTCTCCTCTTGCACTCAATCTTTCCCAGCATCAGAGTCTTTTCCAGTGAGTCAGCTCTTTGCATTAGGTGGCTAGAGTTTTGGAGCTTCAGCTTCAGCATCAGTCCTTCCAATGAATATTCAGGGTTGATTTCCTTTAGGATTGACTGATTTGTTCTCCTTGCTGCCCAAGGGACTCTCAAGAGTCATCTCCAGCACCACAGTTTGAAAGCATCAATTCTTCAGTGCTCAACCTTCTTTATGGTCCAGCTCTCATATCTGTACATGACTACTAGAAAAACCATGAATAGCTTAGCCACTCAGTTGTGTCCAACTCCTTGCAATCTAGTGGACTATAGCCCACTAGGTTCCTCTGTCCATGGGGATTCTCCAGGCAAGAATACTGGAGTGAGTTGCTATGCTCTCCTTCAGGGGATCTTCCCAACGCAAGGATCAAATCCAGGTCTCCCACATTGCAGGCATATCTTTACCAGCTGAGCCACCAGGGAAGCCCAGAAAAACCATAGCTTTGACTATAGGGACCTTTGTCAGCAAAGTGAGGTCTTTGCTTTTTAATACACTGTCTAGGTTTGTCATAGCCTTTCTTCCAAGGAGCAAATGTAATTTAATTTCCTGGTTGCAGTCACTGTTCACAGTGATCTTGGAACCCAGGAAAATAAAATATTCCAGAAATAGAGAAGCTGAAGCTGATGCTGAAGCTCCAGTAATTTGGCCACCTGATGCAAAGAGCCAGCTTATTGGAAGAGACCCTGATGCTGGGAAAGATTGAGCGCAGGAGAAGAAATGGGTGACAGAAGATGATATGGTTGGATGGCACGACCAACTCAGTGGACATACAAGTACAGGATATACTTGCATAGGATACAAGTAAAACAGGTTGAAGAAAAGGATTAAAATGGAAAAAGAAATCAGGGGCCAAGGTGTTAATATACTTGAAGAGACGTGGTGGGATTTGTATATTATTCAGACAGCAAAAGGGTGACCAAAAACGGTCCAGGATATTTTCATCTTAGCAGAGGTATTTGACTGAACCTGTACACAGGCTAGACATTTTACATTGAGGTAGGAGGGTTTCCAGGTGTCTATATAGAGTTGCCCTCCAAATGACCAGTGCAGTTGGTTTCAGGTGGGAGGGACTGTCTGGTGTTAGGAATGGATGACTAGCTGGCTGTCATATTAAGTACTATCATTATACTCAGTGTGATTCTGGAATGTGGCTTCATAGCTATCAGTTAATTTTAGGCAGTTCCTAAATCCTGGCTTGGTGCTCACCCAAAGTGCTAAGATCTTTTGTTGGCAAACTATTTGTTAAAGTATAAAATGACTCAGGAATTATTCTGCACAAAACATCAAGCTGCAGAATAAATAACCATTCCCCTCATTAATCCCTATGGGCAGCGTCTGTTGGAGAGCCTGGCTTTTCCATAATGAAAATATGTCAGCCCTGAATATATGTTTGCACTGTTGAGACTGAACAGGAATTGGAATGAATTCTCCACTCAGCCGCAAGTGAAATATGGCCGTTTGTGGTGAACGAGGCGCCCAGTGCGGTGAAGTTGAGATCAGATTTGGATTTGGAGAAACCATGGGGAGGCCGAGATCAAGCGAGAGGGGGGAGGGCAGTGTGTGATGGAAGTGAAAAGCAATACCAAGTAAAATTCATCTTAATCTGTGCCCATTTATAAGAGAAAGCTCTGCCACATAATATAGCTGGGTGTTTAAGAAATATGTGAGGCTTTGTTGTCCTGGAAGCTGTGGAAATCAGCAGGAGGTCCACAGTCAGTTTGATGTGCAGAAACGCTGTTAACACAGGAAGCAAAGACCGCAGGCTACAGTGAGTGCAGAATCATAGGGGCTCAGAGACCAGAGCACCCAGAGCATTCATTCACATGTGAGAAAGCTGATGCCCAGAAAGGGAAGGGGTTTGCCTAAAGAATCACAGGGAGCCAGTGAAATTCTTGATTCACGATGACCTCTACTCAGCTTAGCCTTTACAGTCGACACTGAGCCCAGGCTGGGCCTATCTGTCCTCTGCTGTAGCACAGACATCTGGAAGTCTTTGAGGACAAGGTCTGATTGCCTCAGCAGACAGTGCAAGGTACATGGTAGGTGAAAAAATGTTGTAAATTGAAGTATTGCCAGACCTTTACCCAAGGGCCAGGGTATCATTTTTGTGTGTGTATGTGTGTGTGGTTATCTTTTATTTCACTTTGTGTTGTTGTTCAGTTGCTGAGTCCTGTCTGACTCCTTGTGATCCCATGGACTGCAACCCACCAGGCTTTCCTGTCCTTCACTATTTCCCGGAGCTTGCGCAGATTCATGTCCATCAAGTTGGTGATGCCATCCAACCATCTCATCCTCTGTTGTCCCCTTCTCCTCCTGCCCTCAGTCTTTCCCAGCATCAGGGTCTTTTCCAATGAGTCAGCTTTTTGCATCAGGTGGCCAAAGTATTGGAGCTTCAGCTTCAGCAACAGTCCTTCCAATGAATATTCAGGGTTGATTTCTTTTAGGATTGACTGGTTTGATCTCCTTGCAGTCCAAGGGACTCTCAAGAGTCTTCTGCAGCACCACAATTTGAAAGCAACAGTTGTTTGATGCTTAGCCTTCTTTATGATTTATGATTTCACTTACTTACCTATATTTTATACTTTTTTAAGTCAGAGCAGTCAGCCCCACAGTATAATTTAATAGTGAAGAACATGGCCTTTGGAGACATCCCGTCCTCAGTGGCTTCAGACAAGTTGTTTCACCTTTCTGTAAAATAGAAAGAGTAATCATGCCTACTACAAAACTGTTGTGACACAGTTAGGAAATGATATAGGTAAAAGTAAGTAGCCTACAGTCATCCTTGCCATCTACTGATGGTTATATAATTTCTGCCTCATCTTGACTCACTCCTGTACCATTTCTGCCATGACAAATAAGAGGTGCAGAGGTTGACCTGCATCCATTTGAGACACAACATTCTCTGGCTGCCTGTTACAGCATTGCTGCTCTTCCTAGTTTGCAAAGACAGCTCCAGGCAATGTTCTCCTCAGTGGGGGGATGAGTGGAGCCACTGAGCAGACTCGAAATTTTCATTGGTTTTCAAAGATGAGCACGGATGACCAGGAGTTAATAATGCTGCCTGGAGTCCCAGGTCCACAAGACATAAGAACAGCATCATCTGGTCCCTATTTTAAGAACTGGCCATGATTTCCATAAGAGCTAAGTCTTAGATTTTAATGAGTTTCATTGTTTCTTTTGCCAGAATGTGATTTGTACTACCGCTTTTAAAAATTAAACTTAGATTTATATGAATAGAGTTCAAATTTGTGAAAAGTTAGTGGGAAAAAATTCTTCTGTATAATCACATAATCTCGAAGTCCTTAGAAAAAGAAAAGGAAAAGGGTTAATAGTAAAACTAGCAACAGTAGGGCAAATAGTAAAAACATCAGGAATGTCAGGAAAAGAGAATGGCAGACTTTGGAGAACATGTGTTACCAGTTTTGTTAACAACGTGTATTAACAGACCCCCTGTTAAAAAGACTTGCAAATCATTATTTGACACCAAGTTGGTCCTCTGAATTTGTAACCTTCCAGTTTGTGAGTGATAGCACTCATTGGCATGGTGCATTTGTCATCAATAGCCCTACACAAAGCTCACATGTTATAGGATTTCCGCTATATGAAAAGTTCAGAAAAGGCAAGTCTGTAGAGGCAGAAAGTAGTTTGGTGATTGCCTAGGGTTCAGTATGGTAAAGAGGTAGAACTCTAGCTGGGTATGAAGTTTCTTTTTAATGTCATAAAATTAGATGTGATGTGGTTGACAACTCTATACATTTAATAAATGTCAGTTAAAATGGATAGATTTTATACTAAGTTATACCTCAATCAGTTCAGTTCAGTTCAGTCGCTCAGTTTTGTCTGACTCTTTGTGACCCCATGAATCGCAGCACGCCAGGCCTCCCTGTCCATCACCAACTCCCGGAGTTCACTCAAACTCACATCCATTGAGTCAGTGATGCCATCCAGCCATCTCATCCTCTGTCATCACCTTCTCCTGTCCCCAATCCCTCCCAGCATCAGAGTCTTTTCCAATGAGTCAACTCTTCGCATGAGGTGGCCAAAGTACTGGAGTTTCAGCTTTAGCATCATTCCTTCCAAAGAACACACAGGACTGATCTCCTTTAGAATGGACTTCACACAGGTTGAATTTTTCCATCAATTCATTTAGGTCGCTATACCTCAATAAAGCTGGATTAAAAAATCTAACCTAAATGAATTGATGAAATCTAACCTAAATAAATTCAACCTGTGTGAAAATATTGATCAAATGTCATCCTTCCTATGAGGCCTATTTTAAAAAAATCTTTCCAGGCAGAATGAACTGGTCATTCTCTTTTTCATTCCCATTACTATTTGCAATACTCATCCAGTAGACAGTAAGTGGTAATGATGTTTTGGTCACCGAGGATTGAGAAAGAGCATAATAGAAGGACATCTCTTGCTTCCCTCCCCTTTTCTTTTTACTGTGGTAAAATATCCATAAGTTATGATTTTAACATGTTAAGGTGTGCAGCTCATTGGGACTAAGTACCTTCACTTTGTTGTGCAGTTGTCACTACTGTCTGTCTCAGAACTTTTTCATCATCCCATGCTAAACTCTAGACCCGTTTAACGCAAACTTCCCTTTACCCATCCCCAGCCCCTGGTAACCTGCAGTCTCCTCTGTCTCTATGAATTGGACTATTTCAGGTACCTCATATAAATGGAATCACACAATATTTGTCCCTTTGTATTTGATTTATTTTATTTAGTATAATACTTTCAAGGTCCGTCTAAGCCGTAGCATGTATCAGAATTTGCACATTTTCTTTACCCATTCATTCATGCACTGATGGACATTGAGATTGTTATCTCTCGGCTATTGTGAATAAAGCTGCGATAACATTGTTGTACAAGTAGCTGTTCAAATTCTTGTTTTCAGTTCCTTGGGGGTGTATACCTAGGAGTGAAATAGCTGGATCACATGGTAATTGTGTGTTTAACTTTCTAAGAAGTTGCCATAGTATCCTCCAAAGTGGTTGCAGCATTTTACATTCCCACCAGCAATGAAGGAGACTTTCCATCTCTCTACATCTTTCCAAACACTTATTATTACTTTTTGATAATAGCCATCCTAAACAGTATAAAATGGTATCTCATTGTGGTTTTGAACTGCATTGCCCTAATTATTACCAGTGTTTGAGCCACTTTTCATGGGCTTAATGGTCATGTGTATATATTCTTGGGAAAATGTCTAATGATCCTTTTGCTCATTTTTAAACTGGGTTCTTTTGTTGTTTACTTGTAAGCATTCTTTATAAATTCTGGGTATTATTCTCTCATCAGATATATGACTGCATGTATTTTCTCTGATTCATTATCTTGATAGTGTTCTTTGATGCATAAATCTTTAAGCTTTGATGAAGTCCAATTTGTCTTTTTCTCTCATGGCCTGTGCTTTTTGGTGTTGTATCTAAGAAATCATTGCCAAATTCAGTGTCATTAAGCTATCTTCCTGTGTTCTAAGAGTTTTACAGTTTTAGCTCTTACATTTAGACCTTTGATCTACTTTGAGTCAATTTTTGTATATGGTATAAATAAAGGGTATAGCTTAATAGTTTTGTATGTGGATACCCAGTTTTCAGAATCATTTGTTGAAAATACAACAAATGATTGTATGTAAAATGTCCTTTACTCATTCAGTGATATTGGCACCCTCATTGGAAAGCATTTCCCCATATTTGCAAGGGTTTATTTCTGGGCACTCTACTCCATTTCCATTAGTCTAAATGTCTGCCAGGACCTCATAATTTTGATAACCATAGCTTTGTAATGAGATTTGAAATCAAGAAAATAGAAATCTTGCAACTTGTTCTTTTTAAAGACTGTCTTGACTATCTATGGTCTCTTGAGGTTTCATATAAATTTGTGAATCAATTTTTCTGTTCCTTCAATAAACATCATTGGGATACTGATAGGAACTGTGTTGAATCTGTAGATCAATGGCTAGTAGTGCTAACAATATTTTGATATATGGACAATATTTATATTTTATAACTGTAGTTTTTGCTGCATGCTGCTGCTGCTGTTAAGTCATTTCAGTCATGTCCTACTCTTTGTGACCCCATGGACTATAGCCCAGCAGGCTCCTCTGTCCATGGAATTCTCCAGGCAAGAGTACTAGAGTGGGTTGCCATTTCCTTCTCCTTTTGTTGCATCAGTTCAGTTCAGTTCAGTCGCTCAATTGTGTCCAAATCTTTGTGACCCCATGTACTGTAGCCCAGCAGGCTCCTCTGTCCATGGAATTCTCCAGGCAAGAGTACTAGAGTGGGTTGCCATTTCCTTCTCCTTTTGTTGCATCAGTTCAGTTCAGTTCAGTCGCTCAATTGTGTCCAAATCTTTGTGACCCCATGAATCGCAGCACGCCAGGCCTCCCTATTCATCACCAACTCCTGGAGTTTACTCAAACTCATGTCCATCGAGTTGGTGATGCCATCCAGCCATCTCATCTTCTGTCGTCCCCTTCTCCTCCTGCCCCCAATCCCTCCCAGCATCAGAGTCTTTTCCAATAAGTCAACTCTTCGCATGAGGTGGCCAAAGTATTGGAGTTTCAGCTTTAGCATCAGTCCTTCCAATGAATACCCAGAACTGATCTCCTTCAGAATGGACTGGTTGGATCTCCTTGCAGTCCAAGGGACTCTCAAGAGTCTTCTCCAACACCACAGTTGAAAAGCATCAACTCTTCGGTGCTCAGCTTTCTTCACAGTCCAACTCTCACATCCATACATGACCACTGGAAAAACCATAGCCTTGACTAGACGGACCTTTGTTGGCAAAATAATGTCTCTGCTTTTTAATATGCTATCTAGGTTGGTCATAACTTGCCTTCCAAGGAGTAAGTATCTTTTAATTTCATGGCTGCAATCACCATCTGCAGTTATTTTGGAGCCCAAAAAAATAAAGCCTGACACTGTTTCCACTGTTTCCCCATCTATTTGCCATGAAGTGATGGGACCAGATGCCATGATCTTCGTTTTCTGAATGTTGAGCTTTAAGCCAACTTTTTCACTGTCCTCTTTCACTTTCCTCAAGAGGCTTTTTGTTCTTCTTCACTTTCTGCCATAAGGGTGGTGTCATCTGCATATCTGAAGTTATGGATATTTCTCCCAGCAATTTTGATTCCAGCTTGTGCTTCTTCCAGCCCAGTGTTTCTCATGATGTACTCTGCATATAAGTTAAATAAGCAGAGTGACAATATACAGCCTTGATGTACTCCTTTTCCTATTTGGACCCAGTCTGTTGTTCCATGTCCAGTTCTAACTGTTGCTTCCTGATCTGCATATAGGTTTCTCAAGAGGCAGGTCAGGTGGTCTGGTATTCCCATCTCTTTCAGAATTTCCACAGTTTATTGTGATCCACACAGTCAAAGGCTTTGGCATAGTCAATAAAGCAGAAATAGATATTTTTCTGGAACTCTCTTGCTTTTTTGATGATCCAGCAGATGTTGGCAATTTGATCTCTGATTGCTTTGCCTTTTCTAAAACCAGCTTGAACATCTGGAAGTTCATGGTTCACGGATTGCTGAAGCCTGATTTGGAGGATTTTGAGCATTACTTTACTAGCATGTGAGATGAATGCAATTGTGTGGTAGTTTGAGCATTCTTTGGCATTGTTTTTCTTTGAGATTAGAATGAAAACTGACCTTTTCCAGTCCTGTGGCCACTGCTGAGTTTTCCAAATTTGCTGGCATATTGAGTGCAGCACTTTCACAGCATCATCTTTCATGATTTGAAATCGCTCAACTGGAATTCCATCACCTCCACTAGCTTTGTTCATAGTGATGCTTTCTAAGGCCCACTTGACTTCACATTCCAGGATGTCTGGCTCTAGGTGAGTGATCACACCATCGTGATTATCTGGGTCATGAAGATCTTTTTTGCACATTTCTTCTATGTATTCTTGTCACCTCTTCTTAATATCTTCTGCTTCTGTTAGGTCCATACCATTTCTGTCCTTTATCAAGCCCATCTTTGCATGAAATGTTCCCTTGGTATCTCTAATTTTCTTGAAGATATCTCTAGTCTTTCCCATTCTGTTGTTTTCCTCTATTTCTTTGCATTGATCGCTGAGGAAAGCTTTCTTATCTCTCCTTGCTATTCTTTGGAACTCTGCATTCAGATGCTTATATCTTTCCTTTTCTCCTTTGCTTTTTGCTTCTCTTCTTTTCACAGCTATTTGTAAAGCCTCCTCAGACAGCCATTTTGCTTTTTTGCATTTCTTTTCCATGAGGATAGTCTTGATCTGTCTCCTGTACAATGTCATGAACCTCCGTCCATAGTTCATCAGGCACTCTATCAGGTCTAGGCCCTTAAATCTATTTCTCACTTCCACTGTATAATCATAAGGGATTTGATTTAGGTCATACCTGAATGGTCTAGTGGTTTTCCCTACTTTCTTCAATTTAAGTCTGAATTTGGCAATAAGGAGTTCATGATCTGAGCCACAGTCAGCTCCTGGTCTTGTTTTTGCTGACTGTATAGAGCTTCTCCATCTTTGGTTGCAAAGAATATAATCAATCTTATTTCAGTGTTGACCATCTGGTGATGTCCATGTGTACAGTCTTCTCTTGTGTTGTTGGAAGAGGGTGTTTGTTATGACCAGTGTATTTTCTTGGCAAAACACTATTAGCCTTTTCCCTGCTTCATTCCATACTCCAAAGCCAAATTTGCCTGTTACTCTAGGTGTTTCTTGACTTCCGACTTTTGAATTCCAGTCCCCTATAATGAATAGGACATCTTTTAGGGTGTTAGTTCCAAAAGGTCTTATAGGTCTTCATAGAACCATACAACTTCAGCTTCTTCAGTGTTACTGGTTGGGGCATAGGCTTGGATTACTGTGATACTGAATGGTTTGCCTTGAAACGAACAGAGATCGTTCTGTCGTTTTTTGAGATTGCATCCAAGTACTGCATTTCGGACTCTTTTGTTGACCATGATGGCTACTCCATTTCTTCTAAGGGATTCCTGCCCACAGTAGTAGATATAATGGTCATCTGAGTTTAATTCACCCATTCCAGTCCATTTCAGTTCGCTGATTCCTAGAATGTCGACGTTCACTCTTGCCATCTCTTGTTTGACCACTTCCAATTTTCCTGTATTCATGGACCTAACATTCCAGGTTCCTATGCAATATTGCTCTTTACAGCATCAGACCTTGCCTCTATCACCAGTCACATCTACAACTGGGTACTGTTTTTGCTTTGGCTCCATCCCTTCATTCTTTCTGGAGTTATTTCTCCACTGATCTCCAGTAAAATATTGGGCACCTACCGACCTGGGGAGTTCCTCTTTCAGTATCCTATCATTTTGCTTTTTCATACTGTTCATGGGGTTCTCAAGGCAAGAATACTGAAGTGGTTTGCCATTCCCATCTCCAGTGGACCACATTCTGTCAGACCTCTCCACCATGACCCGTCCATCTTGGGTGCCCCCACACGGCATGGCTTAGTTTCATTGAGTTAGACAAGGCTGTGATCTGTGCAATCAGATTGGCTAGTTTTCTGTGATTATGGTTTGTTGCATATGTGTCTTTAATTGTTATATCTTTTTGGTGAATTGACCCTTTTATACCTAATACTATTCTTTGTCTCTTGTTAGACTTTTTGACTTAAAGTCAATTTTGTCTGATATTTGTATAGCCCCTCTTTGTCTCTTTTAAATACTGCTTTCATGAAATACCGTTTCCCATCCTTTCAATTTCAAACTATTTTTGCCCTTTATCTAAAGTGAGTCTGTTATAGACAACATACAGATGAATCGTGTTTTTTTTTCTTTAATCCATTCTGCTAGTCTATGCCTTTTGACTGATGAATTTAATCCATTTACACTTAAATTATTGATAGAGAAAGACTTACTTTTGACATTTTGCTGTTTCTTTTCTGAATGTTTTGTAGCTTTTTTGTCCCTTATTTCTTCCACTGTAGTTTTCTTTGGGTTTAGTTCATTGTTATTTCCTTTTTTGAAACTCTATGAATATTTTATTTGTGATTACTATATGCCTTACATATCACATCCTAAAATTATAAAATTATTTTAAATTGATAATAACTGAAATTCACTTGCTTACAAACTTTACCCTTTTATAGCTTCTTCCCTCTGCCTTTTCTCATTCATATTGCAAATTACATCCTTTTATATTGTGTACCCATTTACATAGATTTATAATGATTTTTATATATTTGTCTTTTAAACTGCTAAAACCCAAAATTACAGCAATACTTTTAAAAACTATTTGACCATGCATTTACCTTTTACCTGAGAGTTTTTGTTTTGAGTTACCATCTAGCTTCCTTTCATTTCCACGTGAAGGACTTAGAATTGATGCTTTTGAACTGTGGTGGTGAAGACTCTTGAGAGTCCCTTGGACTGCAAGGAGATCCAACCAGTCCATTCTGAAGGAGATCAGCCCTGGGATTTCTTTGGAAGGAATGATGCTAAAGCTGAAACTCCAGTACTTTGGCCACCTCATGCGAAGAGTTGACTCATTGGAAAAGACTCTGATGCTGGGAGGGATTGGGGGCAGGAGGAGAAGGGGACAACAGAGGATGAGATGGATGGATGGCATCACCAACTCGATGGACGTGAGTTTGGGTTGGTGATGGACAGAGAGGCCTGGTGTGCTGCAATTCATGGAGTCACAAAGAGTCGGACACAACTGAGCAACTGAACTGAACTGATAGGACAGGTTTAGTGGCAATAAATTCCTTCAGCTTTGGTTTCTCTGAGGTATCTAAATTTTTTTGAAAGATATTTTTACTCATAGAGTTCTTTGTTGCTATGTTTTTTTTTTTTTTTCATCAGTTAAAATAATTTCATTCCACATCTTCTAGCCTCCAAGGTTTCTTGCTGGGAAATTGGATGGTAGTCTTACAGAGGTTAATATGTATATGATGAGTCACTGTTCTCTTATTGTTTTTAAGATTCTCTTTCCATAGTTTATGATGTGTCTTGGTGTGTCTCTTGGTGTGTGGATTTACCCTAAATTTATCCATTTAGCTGCTTGGATGTGTAAATTCATGTCTTTCCTTAAATTTAGGACATTTTCACCTATTATTTTTTCAAATGATCTCTCCAGTCCTTTTTCTCTTATCCTTTGGAGATTTATATAATGTATATACTGGTCTACTTTATGGGATTTCATAAATCTCTTAGGCTCTGTTCACTTTGTTTTTTCCCTACTCCTCAGACTTGATGACATCAAATGTCCTGATTTGATATTTTTCACTAATTTTTTTTCTTATGACTGCTCAAATCTGCTGTCAAACCTTTCCATTGAAATTTTGTATTCAGTGCTATTTTTCAGCATCAGAAATTCTATTTTTAATGGGATTTTAATATTTTAAAAAATATTTTTAATAGAATTTTTGTCTTCGTTCATATTTTGTTCTCTTATCATTTTCCTGGGTTTCATTAGTTTTTTGTTCATGTTTTCTTTTAGTATTTTGAATATATTTATAACAGTTGTTTTAAAGTCCATATGCTTCTTCAGGGATAATTTCTGCTACTTTATTTTGTTCCTTTGAATGGGGCGTGTTTTCCTGGTAGTTTGTGTACCTTATATAAAATAGGGCATTTAAAAAACATCCACCTTTCTCAGACTTTGCATACCAGTCCTGTACCAGAGAAGTCTTTCAGTAATTAACTGGTCTGATCTGAAGCTTGAGATCAGTCCAGGGTGAAAGTGTAAGCTTTTCTCATGTGTCTTGGCTGAGCATGCATTTTGCCTGGGCCTGTGGGCAGCCTTTTTTGACTCTTCTATGTACACTGTGTGCTAAGTTGCTTCAGTCTTGTCCGACTCTGTGCGACCCCATGGACTGTAGCCTGCCAGGCTTCTCTGTTGATGGGATTCTCTAAGCAAGAATACTGGAGTTAGTTGGCACGCACTTTTCCAGGGGATCTTCCCCATCCAAGAATCGAACTCATATCTCTCACTCAGTTACTTTAAAAGTCTTAATTTCCCAAAGAGTCTACTTCAGCTTCTCTTCAGAGCCTTAGATGGCCTATTGTACTCCTTTACCCATACTCTTCTGTCCCAGGCATCTGCAGGTCTGTAGTACTCTGCAGCCTTCATGAGCAGTGCTAGCTGCCTCTCCCTACCTGAGCTTTGAGGTAGGCATAACAGAGCCCTGTCCTTTAGAAAGCCCCCAGATATTAACTGGTTAGGATATTGCAAAAAAGGTATTTTTTGTTCCCTCTGGTTCATGGGATAGAATTAGGAACTTTGCTGCCACCTCCTCCAGATTAAGACCATTTGTACTGGGGAAGCAGTGTGTTCAGGGCAAGTAAAACACCATGGAATTTACTACCATTATGAATGTGGGTTTTTATTGATTAGGTGTTCACTTGGTTGTTGTAGACTGTAATGACTTAATAGAGTTCTATATAAGGTTATCTTAGACCGTTTTGGGTTGGTTTTGATGTCTCTGTGGAGGAATGATGACTTAGAGCTTCTTAGTCCACAATTTGTTTTATCTCTGGCTTTTGAAGGGAGAATTATACATTGCAGTTACCAAGCACTGGTTTGGAGATACACACAAGGTTCTAGAGAAAAGGGGAGGAGTGCTTGGTAATTCTTAGAGTAGTTGGAAGGGTTGCTAGAGGAGTAATAATTGATCTGAGACTCCTAGGCTGTTCTGGTAAAGAAATTATCAGGAACACAAAGAGAAGCTTGAGAATGGTGGAGGTGCTTGGGGAAAAAATTAGAATTCAAACAGTGAGGAATGCAAGGAGACCAAGAGGTACAAAGGGATCAGTTACAAACGAGTGTATTTGCCAAGCCAAGTAATTTAGATTTGGTCCTGACAGTGATGAGAAACCTTGAGAATTAAGTAGAGCAGTGACATGATCAGATTTGCCTTTGAGAATAAATTAGTCTGGCAGCAGCAGCATATAGAATGTATTAGAGCTGGTAAAGAATAAAGCATGGTCACTGGTTTAAAAATTTCTAAGACAGCTGAGAAAGACGATGGTGGTAAGAACCATGATGGTGGTGAGATAGAGAGGAAGAGATATTTAGAAAGAACTGACAGAATTTTGTGACTTAGTACAGATTGGGAGCTGGGGAGAGAGGTGTAGATGGTGCCATTCTTGAAGCCCAGGAGTATAAGAGGAGAAATCTGAAGAGGAAGAAGCTAGTGAATTATTTTGAAATCATACAAGACATAGTATATTGTTTTCATGATAAAAAACAAAAATGAAACATAGATGAGGCTGATCAGACCAAATCCCAGTCTTTTCCTCAGAGGTTACCACTGCTACCAGCTTGGTGTGTATCCTTTCAGACTCTGTGTATTTTTATATCTACTTGGAAAAAGTGGATAGTGTCACCTTATAGGTGTCTAACTTATGTATTTCATACTCTATTATCACTTGACTTTTTCTTCATACAACAGATGTTTTAGAAGTTCTAAGTCAGTGTGTATGAATTACTTTGTTATTTTTGACTGCTGTATAATATTCCAGAGCATAAAGTTGCCCAGTATGTCCACTGATACTTAGTTTTGTATCAAATTTCCTGTCCTAACAGATGATGTAATAATGGATATACATACATTCAATGTATATCTTTGTGAATTAGTTTGATTTTTTTCCCTCTAGGAGTAATTTCTGAGAAGTGGAATTATTCAGTCTTAGGATATTTACTCTTACTTTTATGGCTATTTCCAAACTGCTCTCCAGTGGCTGATCTGACTGTGCAGTGTCAGAGAGTGTTCCTTATACTACATTCTCAACAACATGTGACATGATCATGATTTTTCTCTGAGTGAAACTGAGAGATCATTGCTTTAATTTGTATTTCTCTGATCATGAGTGAGGTTAGGCATGGTTTCTTTGCCATCTGTGTGTCTTCTATGGCTCACTTGCTTTTATCTTTCCCCATTAGTCTGTTGAATTATATTTTTCTTATGGATTCATAGACATTAAAACATTTTATGTCCCAATCCTTCATCTGTTTTATGTCCTCAATATCTTCTTTAGTCTTCTGTTTATCTTTTAAATTTGTTCATGATGTGCTATTAATTTTGATGGAGGAAAATTTATCAATCTATTCCTTTATGGCTCATGTTTGCTAGGAATTGTTTTTTTGTTTGTTTTTTAAAAACCTTTCTGACTCCTATTGTCAATGGATACTTACTCTATATTTCACTCTATCATTTTGATGTTTTAAGGTTTGAAATTGAGGGGTTAATGGGAAATTTGAGTAGAATGATCTAAATTCCAGGTGTTTTTGTTTTTTCAAAATGGAGCAGAGTCAAAAGCTGCACTTGAAACATAGATTAGGGCTTTTCCAAGTGGAGGAAGTTGGTTGAAAACACTGATGTAGATAAGGCTGCTTAGAGAAAGCATGTAGAGTTGAAGAGAAATGGGCTGAGAACACAGATGAGAGGAACACCTGTATGAGCAGAACTGGCTGAACAAAAGGATATACAGGAGACCTATCCTATGTACAGGATATACAGGAACAGCCAGAGAGGTAGGATTAAATTCAGGGATTGATGGATATGGGAAATCAAGAAAGGCACATTTTGACAAGGCTGGAGTAGACCTTGGTGTCAACCGTGATATCCATCAACCCATACTGTAGCAGTTATTTGTCTTTTTCAAGGAGGCAACTGTACGGAGAAGGACCCTCAAGGTCTTATTCACTTCTATATTCCTAGCACTGAATGTGGTGCCTGCCCATAATGGCATTCACTCATCAAACACATATTAATCTATAGATCTATAAATCTCCTAATTAATCCATATACATCTAGTTGAATGAATAAATTTTGAAATCTTCCCCTTTTCTTAAATCAGTTTATCGAAGTAAATCTCACAACCAACCCAGAATTTTGAGAGGTGCTGGGACCTTTTCACTCACACTATATAATTAGTATTCCTTTGGTCCTGGCCTTTTTAACAGACCGAGGTGGATTCCATGAAGGCACAACTTGAGACGTGGGGCTTGACTATAAATCTGCTGTTACGAGGAATTTCAGGAGTGTCCGCCAATGCCAGCTACTCTTTAGTGTACCCTGTACCTACCCCAGAGGCTTCATATTGACCACTGTTCTCCTGACATTAGTTATTTTGTGGATTTATGAAGCACCTTTCCGTGAACTGTCAATCTCTGAATTGTCTGTAAAATACGGTCCATTGGGTAAAGGATTAGAATTATTCATAAGATAGTTTCTACCTCAGTTGGTGCTGAAATTACTCACTCAGGGTATAATTAAGTCATAGATACATTGGCCTTCATGTGGCTAAGGAGGAAAGGAAATAATTTCTGTTCTGATTGGGTGTTTTCTGATGTTTGACAAGCATATGGTGTGTTAATCCATGAACTGAGGAAAACTCAGAGTCCCTGTGAAGTTTTTTGGTTTTTGTTTCTTTTCTCCCAAGAGAATTGGAGAAGACCTGACTAGGGAGGGAAGGAATAAGAACTGAAAAAGCTTAAGGTTGTAAACAGGATGACAGCGATGAAATCTGATGGATAAGGACGAAGTAACAAAGTTGCAGCTTGAGAAAGAAGAAAGCAAAAAGGGGGACTGAATACTAAGATTCTAGGCTGAGCGGGCACAGGGCTTGGGTGTGCCAGGGTGTTCTGAGAGGGTCAGGACAGGCTGCACCCCCTCGTGGTTGGCTCCCCCGGCGTACAGAAGCCTTAAGAGAGAGCCTTGCATTTAGTTACCCCCTTGACTTGCCCAACCCTTCCGCAGAGATGATGTACGAACGTGGCCTGGTGAGCGCACGTGCAAGCTAACAAAGTACAAATGCGCAGACACTGCAGACAAATTAAAATTTATTGAGACAAACAAATGCACCTACTCAGGACTACAGTTAAGCATTTACTATTAACCAAAAGAGTCGTGTTCACATTCCAGATAAGTCTACATGGGAAAGCATTCAGAATTTACTAGGTTTTTCTACTTCACTATTTCATCTACAATAGGGGCAACAAACTTGACACTCAGGAGTTGGTGGGCTCTCATTACATTGCTACACATGGAACAGAGACAGAAACAGTGACTCTGAGAAAAAGGTATAAAAAGACCAAAACCACCCACTGTAGAAAGGGCTCTTGGATGTTACTGTACAGTGTGGTCAAGGTTAAAAACAAAACTGTAGATGGCATCCTGGGAAGAGGAGAGGGGCAGACCTGGACAGACACGTTGTCATTCAGTGCTGGGTGTGGGAAGATGGGCATAAAGGAGGAAGAACTGGTTCAGTAGGAAGGTATTCCCTTCCTTGCCTACAACATGCCTAGAATGTTGGCAGAAACAAAAAGACACTAATGTGGTAGACAACTAACCACTGTGGAATAAAATTCTGGGGCTTAACTTAGATGCTAAGGAAATGGTATCAAATAAAAGAACCATTTATAGAATAAGAATAAACCCATTCACTAAGGTTCCAAAAATGAGTCATTGAAGTTTCAACTCCATACCTGTCTCCAATAAGGGGATGATTATCACAGTACTATATTTTGTAATCAAAATTTTGATGGATGCTTTGCCACTATCTAAAGGACTCCTGCCAAAAAAAAAAAGAAAAAATTCTTCTAAAGACTAAGTAACTAAAAAAATCACATCTTTAGTACTTACGCAAAGTATCTTTGAAAAAAACTAATGCTGTCTTACCAAAGTGAGGCATGAAAAGTGGCATTAATGTTGTTCCATTGATTTTGGGTTCCAGTCTTAGGAGGGCTTTTTATTTAATATTTTAATGAATCAAAATATCTTCTTGGAATATCTCTGAAAATGAGCATCTCATTACCTTCCTGGGAATTGACTAGTGAGCACTCTTCTCCATCATTAAGTTAATGCTAAGGATCTTTAAGTGTCATCTTAATTTGACACTTGTCATAAGATAATTAGGCAAATTAAAATCAGTGGTTCACTCTGTTCCTAGAAGTTTCTCTAAGTGAAACCAATTTGTCGATTTTAATTTGTTCTCTTGTGTATTTTTCTAAGCTCAGAGGAGACAATAACAATGGTTTTCTCTGATGGCCTAGACTGAGATTTTTTAACATGTCTCGATTCTTTTATATACGTGATTATAATTTAGCTGCAATTAAGCACCTGTTTTTATAAATTATCATCTCAGAGTTTTGTTCAAGTGAGAAAAAAAACTGAAACAGAAGTGATGGAGTTGAGATCCCAATACAGAGCTTGCCCATGGTCACCTGACACCTAGGGTCCTGGCTGTTCTCATGTCTTTCAGGCTGAACAAGTTCAGTGTATCAAGTAAGTTCATGTCCCATCTGAGCCAACTCCAGGGATAAGGCAAGTGGGCCTGGCCAACGCAGGGATTTGAAAATAGTAGTTTGAGGTGGGCTGGTAAAGTAGAAACAAATGGTCAGTTTGGGGTAGGGTTGGTCAGCTGCCACTATAATCCTAGTTTGGCTGAATATATTTTTTGCCTGAGTTTGGTCTCCTTGTGGACTGGCTGGAGCGCAGGAAGGGAAGAAAAACAAATGTGGGCCACAGAGCCTTGCTGGGTGGCTGGTGAGGAAGGTGACAACCAGGTGGGGCAGGAGCTTAAGGCCCATACTGAACTAAATGGGGCCACTTGGAAGACTACTCTTTGGTACTTGTATCAGGAGAAATCCTAAAGATTGCAGAGATGATGACCCTACCAAATTTGGAGATGGATTCTAATCAGGAGTTGACTTAGGGCAAAGAAATGCAATGGTGAAGGGCTTTCTTCATGAGTCCCTTGACACATGTATGGGGGAGGGGATGAGTACAGGATTAGCTCTTAAAAAAATCCCACCCTGGCTTCCCATGTGCTGTCATAAAGTTCTTTCTGGGCCTCCATCTGAGATTCTTTACAAATGTTAAGTGATCAAAGAAAATCTGTAGAGCTTTTGTAGCCTCATCATGATGTGTGGATAGAGAGGGGCAAAACTGAAAGATTGAGTTAAGGATGCAAAATTTTCTTCTGCTAAGGAACAGCAAGGAGACTGTCTTCTTAGAGAGCGGCGGATATGTGTACATGCCTTACAAAAAGCCCTTGAGTACGTAGGGGAGAGAGGGGCCTGCCACAGACAGGACTGCCACAGCCCAAAGCGGGGTTGGAGCTGAAATGAGAGCAATGGCTTGTGAAGCTGCCCACGTGGGAGTCTCATGGCTTCTGCAAGGAAAGCGATTTAGGCAGACAGAGGCTTATCCAAATCAAAGAGGCTTCCAGTAGCTCTGCTGCCGCAGATGGAAGCAGCCTCCTCAGCCTGTAGGCTACAAGTGCCAACTGGTAGTGCAAAAAAAAGGACTTTGATACAGATTTGCTATTCCAGAAATGACGATCCAGGTCTAAACAAGCTGACAAATGTGTAATTGTTTTTCAAATAAGTTTTTTAATAGATACCCAACTCCCCCCGCCCCTTTTTTTTCCAGAGTGGTGTGTACAGTGTCTTCTGTATATACTTACCTATTTATGCACGTACAGACAGAAGTATCCAGATACCTTTTTTAATAAAATCAATTCCCCAAAGGGACTCTTGACTGAATTAAGGCTGTCATTTGTAGGAAGCCAGATTGAGTGAAGTGAAAAACTGATTTGTAATAATAGACACAGGGATGGCGGGGGGTGGGTTGGGCAGGGGGGAAAAGGTACAGTGTGGTGTGTTTTCCACAACATCTACAGGACACAAGAAAAGCACTTAGACACGGTAAGGCCGGGAACCATGCTGTAATAACCACCCGTGTGGGTGGCTGGAAAGGGTCTTTGACATTTAGAGGGTGGGGGCTCCCTGCACTGTCAGAATCCCACATACATCACATGCTTGTTGTAAAAAAACTCACAGAAGGGAAGGAGGCTCTCATTCGGCCAGCCATTCCCCTAAAAAACAAAGCACAATACCCTTCTTCCCACATGCCGTATGCAAAATCAGCATGATCTGGGAACAAGGAGTTGTCTTCCAAAACCCTAGCTTGGGTAGAGAGTGCGACGATGGAGAAGAGGCTGTGTGCTGTGGAGTCTTAGAGACAAATGCAGGAACGGGAAGTGACTTGCAATTCTGTGCAGACCTCGTGTCCTCCTCCGTGTGGGGACTACCATATGTACCCGACCTCATCCTCTTTGTCGTCGTCCTCATCCTCATCATCCTCCGTCACCGCCCGGGCATGCACCCGCGGCTTCCCCAGTCTGTCCTTGGGTCCCAGGTCCTGCTCATCCTCCAGGTCATCCAGCAGAACCACAGAGCCACCGCTGCCAAAATCCCCCGAGGTCTCCTGCTCCTCCTCTGAAAGGAGGGAGAAGAGATGGGAGGTAAGTTTCTGCTATGCCTCACAACCTCCTTAGCTATAAGGCAAAACCATGCAGTTTACCTTCTGAACATGGGAGCATCCCCATCTACTTGGTAGGGACCACAAGCTTTAGTCTGTTAAAAGCTCCAGAATTCTAGGGAGGTTTATCTTGAGAGTCACTCTTGGCTTGCAGCCACTCCCTGACTGTCAAAAACTGCTATCCAGTTCAATGGTCATGGTGAGCTCCTCCCACTCAGAAAACTAGCTATGCATCATCTCATGTGATTCCAGGTTTACTATATCTTGTTTGTCAACTTGCTCACTGTAGACCACAGTGACTTCCTGAGATTCTTCTGCCCAAATCTTCATACAGTGAGTACCTACGAGTCTCTAGAGGTCACTGAGGGGCAGGTGGAGAAGGCCTTACTCACCACAGTTCACAGCGCCCTGTTTCCTGGAGCCGGCTAGCTCATTGCCGTATTTATCCACACACCAGCATTGCCCCGTGCTGCCATGGCACTGTGTGGCTTTGTAATAGCCCTCCTCATTACACCGAGGGATGAATGCTCCTGGGGGAACAAAAGGTACAACTTGAATCAGAAAGTCAAAATTGCTCAGTTGTGTCTGACTCTTTGTGACCCCATGGGCTATACAGTCCATGGACTTCTCTAGGCCAGAATACTGGAGTGGATAGCCTTTCCCTTCTCCAGGGGATCTTCCCAACCCAGGGATCGAACCCAGGTCTCCCTCATTGCAGGTGGATTCTTTACCAGCTGAGCCACAAAGGAAGCCCAAGAATACTGGAATGGGTAGCCTATCCCTTCTCTAGTGGATCTTCCTGACCCAGGAATCATACCTGGGTCTCCTGCATTACAGGCAGATTCTTTACAAACTGAGCTTGAATCAGAGAAGTGCACAGATAGAGTCAATGCCTTCTAAGACAGACAACTTCTGTAGAAAAACATCTACTTCTGCTTTATTGATTATGCCAAAGCCTTTGACTATGTAGATCACAACAAACTGTGGAAAATTCAAGAGATGGGAATACCAGACTACTGTACCTGCCTATTGAGAAATCTGTATGCAGGTCAAGAAGCAACAGTTAGAACTGGACATGGAACAACAGACTGGTTCCAAATCAGGAAAGGAGTATATCAAGGCTGTATATTGTCACCCTGCTTATTTAACTTATATGCAGAGTACATCATGAGAAATGCCAGGCTGGATGAAGCACAAGTTGGAATCAAGATTGTTGGGAGAAACATCAAGAACCTCAGAAACAGAGATGACACCACCCTTCTGGCAGAAAGAAGAGAGGAACTAAACAGCCTCTTGATGAAAAAGCTGGCTTAAAACTCAATATTCAAAAAACAAAGATCATGGCATCGGGTCCCATCACTTCATGGCAAATAGATGGGGAAACAATGGAAATAGTGAGAGATTTTATTTTCTTGGGCTCCAAAACCACAGCAGATGGTGACTGCAGCCATGAAATTAAAAGATGCTTGCTCCTTGGAAGAAAAGCTATGACCAACATAGACAGCATATTAAAAAGCAGAGACATTACTTTGCCGACAAAGGTCCATCTAGTCAAAGCTATGGTTTTTACAGTAGTCATGTATGGATGTAAGTTGAACTAAAAAGAAAGCTGAACATCAAAGAATTGATGCTTTTGAACTGTGGTGTTGGAGAAGACTCTTGAGGGTCCCTTGGACTGCAAGGAGATCCAACCAGTCGAGCCTAAAGGAAATCAGTCCTGAATATTCACTAGAAGGACTGATGCTGAAGCTGAAACTCCAGTATTTTGGCCACTTGATGTGAGAAACTGACTCATTGGAAAAGACCCTGATGCTGGGAAAGATTGAAGGCAGGAGGAGAAGGGGATGACAGAGGATGAGATGTTTGGATGGCATCACTGACTTGATGGACATGAGTTTGAACAAGCTCCAGGAGTTGGTGATGGACAGGGAAGCATGGTGTGTTGTAGTCTATGGGGTCTCAAAGAGTCAGACACGACTGAGTGACAACTGAAGACAGACAAGAGGGCTCACACATCAGTCAGTATTTGCTGTTGAGCCAGCAAGAAAGAATGGCATGCTTCATAATAACCTAGTCAAGGTTTCAGGGGCCTAGGACTTACTCAAGGTTAGACAGGATTCCTTCTTTGATCATGAGTTCTACTTTTCCCTGTGGTTCTACTCTTACTTTTATTTCAGAATTTTCCCAAATTTTACTGAAATATAATCGACATATAATTGGCATGGTCTTCCCAGCTGGTGCTAATAGTAAAGAATCCACCTGCCAATACAGAAGACACAAGAGACCTGGGTTCGACCCCTAAGTCAGGAAGATCCCTTGGAGGAGGAAATGGCAATCCACTCCAGTATTCTTGCCTGGGAAATTCCATGGACAGAGGAGCCTGGCAGGCTACAGTCCATGGGGCTGCATGGATTTGGACATGACTGAGCAACTGAGCACACACACACATAATTGACATATAGCACTGTAGAAGATTAAGGTGTACAGAATAATGGTTTGACTTATATACTGTGAAATGATAACCATAATAAATTTTGGTTACATCCAACATCTCATATAAAAAAAGTTTTTTTCCTTGTGAGCACTCTCAGAATTTACTCTCTCAACACTTTCATATCTACTATACTACAGTGTTAACTATTGTGTTATGTATCTTCAATATTTATTTATCTCTTAACTGGAAGTTTGTACCTTTTGGCCACCTTCATTCAATTCTCCCACTGTCAATACCCTGCCTGTGTTTACCACCAGTTTCATCTATTAATATTTCTTCATGAGTTTGTTTCAAGATTAGACATACAAATGACCATATGCAGAGTTGGACACGACTGAAGCGACTTAGTAGCAGTAGCAGCAGCAGCAGACCGTATGGTATTTTCTTTCTGACTTATTTCACTTAGGATAATGCCCTCAACATCTATCCATGTTGTCGAAATTGGCAGGGTTTCCTTTCTTTCTTATGGATGAATGATATACTGTTATACACATATACTCACACACACACACACACACACACACACACACCCATGCATACACTTCTTTATCCATTCATCCATTGAAGAACACTTAGGTTGTCTTCATATCTTGGCCAATGTGAACACGAGTGTGCAGATTTCTCTTTAGTATATTCATTTCCTTTGGATATATCCCCAGAAGTGAATTTCTGGATCATATGCTGCTGCTGCTAAGTCATTTCAGTCGTGTCTGACTCTGTGTGACCCCATAGACGGCAACCCACCAGGCTCCCCCATCCCTGGGAGTCTCCAGGCAAGAACACTGGAGTGGGTTGCCATTTCCTTCTCCAATGCATGATAGTGAAAAGTGAAAGTGAAGTCACTCAGTTGTGTCCAACTCTTAGCAACCCCATGGACTGCAACCCACCAGGCTCCTCCGACCATGGGATTTTCCAGGCAAGAGTACTGGAGTGGGGTACCATTGCCTTCTCTGCTGGATCATATAGTAGTTTTTTTTTTTTTTTTTTAATTTGGGGGGGAACCTCCATACTGTTGTATTCCATTGTGGCTGCACCAATTTATAATCCCAGCAACAGTGCACAACAGTCCTCCTTTTCCCACATCCTTGCCAGCATTTGTTATTCCTGTTATTCCTTTTTCATGATAGCCCTTCTCACAGGCAGAAGCTGATATCTTACTGTGGTTTTGGTTTGCATTTCCCTGATGATTAGAGATGCTGAGAACCTTTTCATGTCCCTGTTGACTATTGCAAATTGTATCATCTGCAAACAAAGGAAATTTTACATATTCCTTTCCACCTCGGATGACTTATTTCTTGCCTGATTGCTCTGTCTAGGACTTCCAGTATTACACTGAATAGGACTGGTGATACCTTTGTCTTTTTTCTTGATCTTAGAGGAAAAGCTTTAAACCTTTCACCATTGAATAGGATGCTAGCTGTGGTTGTCATATGTGGTCTTTATTAAATTGGGGTACATTGCTTTAATACATAATTTATTGAGGTTTTTACCATGAACAGATGTTCAGTTTTGTCAAATGGATAATATTTTTCTTTCATTCTATTAATGTGATGCATCACTTGGCTGATTTGTATGTGTAGAACCATCATTACATCCTAGGGATAAATCCTACTTGATCATGGTGAATAATCCTTTTAATGTGATGCTCAATTTGGTTCACTAGTATTCTATTGAGAAATTTGTTTTTGTGCATCTATATTCATCTGGGATATTGGCCTGTAGTTTCCCAGTAGAGTTTTTTTCTGGCTTTAGTAACAAGGTAACTCTGGCTTCATAAAATGAGTTTGGGAGTGTTCCTCCCCTCTGCAATTTTTGGGAAGAGTTTGAGAATGATTGGTATTCTTCTTTAAATATCTGGTAAAATTCAACAGTGAAGCTATCTGCTCTTGGTCCATTCTTTCCTGAGAGACTTTTCATTATTGATTCAATCTACTCACTAGTCTGTTCATATTTTCTGTTTCTTCCTGATTAAAGTTTTTTTTAATACTTGAGAGAATCATAGGATTTTTTTTAATCCTTTATATATTTCTAATGAGTGGCACAGTTTAAAAAAATACCTGTTTTCCTAGAATAAATACTACTTGGTCATGATATATTGGATTTAATTTGCTGATCCTTTTATATCCGTGTTACTCAGTGATAGAGGTATATAATTTTGTTCAATGTCTATATCAAAGCAACTCTTTTGTAAACTGATTCAGGTACTTTTCTTTTCTATACTCCAGATGTTTTGTATAAAATGAGAATGATCTCCATAAAGTATTCAGCTGTAGAAATATGTTGAGCCTAGTGCCTATTTTAGGAGGTGACAGTAGTATTTTGATTTAAATTAATTTTTTTCTTAGTTTAGTTGAGTCTTCTTTTTCTTCATGACCCAAATATGGTAATTCATAGTATCCTTTTCAGTGACGTTTTCATAATTGCTAAGAGTTTATAGCAATGGTTTTCAAAGTGTGGGCCCAGAAGCAGCTGCAGCATCAGTGGGAAATAGCTTAGAAAATTTTTGAGCCTATCCCAAACCTACTGAGTTAAAAACTTTGACAGTAGGGCCCAGAAAGCTGTAATAAACTCTCCAAGTGTTTCTGATACACAGTGAAGTTTCAGAACCACAAATTTATAGTATGCATCTATATCTGTGGTTACAAGGCTTCCCAGGTGGCTCAGTGGTAAAAGAATCTGTCTGCCAATGCAGGAGTTGCAAGAGATGTGGGTTCAATCCCAGAGTCAGGAAGATCCCCTGGAGGAGGAAATGGCAACCTACTCCAGTATTCCTGCCTGGAGAATACCATGGACAGAGGAGCCCGGCAGGCTACAATCCATAAGATTGCAAAGAGTTGGACACAAATGAGCATGCACGTGTGCATATCAGAGGTTACATCCCATTTTTAAATTCATGAGAACATTTGAGACTTTCATGTTGTCAAAGCTTTGTCTATTTAATTTGTTTTTGCTTTAGTCTTAACTTATTGTCCTTACAGCTTTTTTTATTTGAAATTTTAGGTTTCTTTTTCTCCAGAAATGCATTTGAAGCCATGAATGTTCCTCTAAGTTTCATTTTAGTTGCTTTTCTCTCTCTCTGGCACACAGTGCTTTCATTTTCATTCATGTCTAAATGTTTTGTATTTTTACTTGATTCATTTTTGACTACTAAAAAAATCTAGACATGTAAGATTGGATAGTCTCTTTTTTTTCTTCCACTTGTAGAGAATGAATATGATCTATGGTACTTTTTTGAGATATTTAGTTTCAGCTTTCTTTTTTTTTTTCTGTGACTCTATTTCTGCTTTTTCTTTTCTTTTTAATTGGAGGCTAATTACTTTACAATATTGTGGTGGTTTTTGCCATACATTCACATGAATCAGCCATGGGTGTACATGTGTTCCCCATCCTGACCCTCCCTCCCAGCTCCCTCCCCATCCCATCCCTCAGGGTCATCGCAGTGCACCAGCCCTGAGCACCCTGTCTCATGCATTGAACCTGGACTGGTGATCTGTTTCACATATGATAATATACATGTTTCAATGCCATTCTCTCAAATCATCCCACCCTCGCCTTCTCCCACAGAGTCCAAAAGTCTGTTCTTTATATCTGTGTCTCTTTTGCTGTCTCACATATAGGGTCATCGTTACCATCTTCCTAAATTCCATATGTATGCATTAATATACTCTATTGGTGTTTTTCTTTCTGGCTTACTTCACTCTGTATAATAGGCTCCAGTTTCATCCATCACATTAGAACTGATTCAAATGCATTCTTAACAGCTGAGTAATATTCCATTGTGTATATGTACCACAACTTTCTTATCCATTCATCTGCCAATGGACATCTAGGTTGCTTCCATGTCCTGGCTATTGTAAAGAGTGCTGTGATGAACATTGGGGTACACAAGTCTCTTTCAATTCTGGTTTCCTCAGTGTGTATGCCCAGCAGTGGGATTGCTGGGTCATAAGGCAGTTCTGTTTCCAGTTTTTTAAGGAATCTCCACACTGTTCTCCATAGTGGCTATACTAGTTTGCATTTCCACCAACAGTGTAAGGGGGTTCCTTTTTCTCCACACCCTCTTCAGCATTTATTGTTTGTAGACTTTTTGGTAGCAGCCATTCTAACTGGCATGAAATGGTACCTCATTGTGGTTTTGATTTGCATTTTTCTGATAATGAGTCATGTATGGATGTGAGAGTTGGACTGTGAAGAAGGCTGAGTGCCAAAGAATTGATGCTTTTGAACTGTGGTGTTGGAGAAGACTCTTGAGAGTCCCTTGGACTGCAAGGAGATCCAACTAGTCCATTCTGAAGGAGATCAGCCCTGGGATTTCTTTGGAAGGAATGATGCTAAAGCTGAAACTCCAGTACTTTGGCCACCTCATGTGAAGAGTTGACTCATTGGAAAAGACTCTGATGCTGGGAGGGATTGGGGGGCAGGAGGAAAAGGGGACGACAGAGGATGAGATGGCTGGATGGCATCACTGACTCGGTGGACGTGAGTCTCAGTGAACTCCAGGAGTTGGTGATGGACAGGGAGGCCTGGCATGCTGCGATTCATGGGGTCGCAAAGAGTCGGACATGACTGAGTGACTTATCTGATCTGATAATGAGTGATGTTGAGCATCTTTTCACATGTTTGTTAGCCATCTGTATGTCTTCTTTGGAGAAATGTCTCTTTAGTTCTTTGGCCCATTTTTTGATTGGGTCGCTAATTTTTCTAGAAGTGAGCTGCAGGAGTTGCTTGTATATTTTTGAGATTAACTCTTTGTCAGTTGCTTCATTTGCTATTATTTTCTCCCATTCGGAATGTTATCTTTTCACCTTGCTTATAGTTTCCTTCGTTGTGCAAAAGCTTTTAAGTTTAATTAGGTCCCATTTGTTTATTTCTGCTTTTATTTCCATTACTCTGGGAGGTGGGTCATAGAGGATCCTGCTATGATTTATGTCAGAGAGTGTTTTGCCTATGTTTTCCTCTAGGAGTTTTATAGTCTCTGGTCTTCCATTTAGACCTTTAATCCATTTTGAGTTTATTTTTGTATATGGTGCTACAAAGTGTTCTAGTTTCATTCTTTTACAAGTGGTTGACCAGTTTTCCCAGCACCATTTGTTAAAGAGATCGTCTTCTCCATTGTATATTCCTGCCTCCTTTGTCAAAGATAAGGTGTCCATAGGTGTGTGGATTTATCTCTGGGCTTTCTATTTTGTTCCATTGGTCTATATTTCTGTCTTTGTGCCAGTACCATACTGTCTTGATGACTGTTGCTTTGTAGTATAGCCTGAAGTTAGGTTGATTCCTCCAGTTCCATTCTTCTTTCTTAAGATTGCTTTGGCTATATGAGGTTTTTGTATTTACATACAAATTGTGAAATTATTTGTTCTAGTTCTCTGAAAAATACCATTGGTAGCTTGATAAGGATTGCATTGAATCTATAGATTGCTTTGGGTAGTATACTCATTTTCACTATATTGATTCTTCTGATCCATGAACATGGTATATTTCCCCAACTATTTGTGTCATCTTTGTTTTCTTTCATCAGTGTTTTATAGTTTTCATATATCCATGACAAATGTGTGTTTGAAAACACTCTCTATTCTATGCTCATGTACAAGAATACATATATTAAGATGCCAATGAATTACACTGTTCATTTCTTTTGTCTCCTTGAACTATAAGTTTTCAAGAAGAGGTATATTCAAGTCTCTGAATAGTTAGGTATGACAGTTCCTCCCTGCAGTTCTGTTATTTTTATGTGCGTTTGTTTCCTTAAAAAAATTTTATATTGGACTACAGTGGATTAACAATATTGTGTTAGTTTCAGGTGTATAGTAAGGTGATTCAGTTATACGTATACATATGTCTGGATTCCCTGGTGGCTCAGACGATAACGAGTCTGCCTGCAATGCAGGAGAAATGGGTTCGATCCCCAGGTCAAGAAGATTCCCTCAGGGAAGGAAATGGCAACCCACTCCAGTATTCTTGCCTGGAAAATCCCATGGATGGGGAATCTGGCAGGCTACAGTGCAGAGGGTCACAAAGAGTCAGACATGACTTGAGTGACTTCACTTTCACTTATTCTTTTTGAAATTTATTTACTTTATTACAGAATATTGAACAGCGTTCCCTGTGCTAACAGCAGATCTTTGTTCACTATTTTAAATGTAGTAGTGTGTCTATGTCAACCCTACAATTTTCTTTCTTTGTGTGATCTTGTCTGATTTTTGTATTAGGGTGATAGTGGCCTCATGGATAGAGTTTGGGAGTGTTCCTTCCTTTGCAATTTTTTGGAAGAGTTTCAGAAGATAGGTGTCAGCTCTTTTCAAAATATCTGAGAGAATTCGCCTGTGAAGCCATTTGATCCTGGACTTTTGTTTGTTGTGAGTTTTAAAATCACAGTTTCAATTTCAGTGCTTATGATCAGTCTGTTCATATTTTCTATTTCTTCCTAGTTCAGTCTTGGAAGGTTGCATCTTTCTGAGAATTCACCCATTTCTTCTTGGTTGTCCATTTTATTGGCATATAGTTGCTTGTAGCTGTCTATTATGATATTTTGTATTTCTGTGGTGTTCATTGTAACTTCTCCTTTTATAGTTCTAAATTCATTGATTTGAGGCCTCTCCCTTTTTTTTTCCATGATGAGGCTGGCTAAAAGTTTATCAATTTTGTTTATCTTTTCAAAGAATCAGCTTTTAGTTTCATTGATCTTTTCTATTGTTTTCTCTATTTCATTTATTTCAGCTCTGGTCTTTATGATTTCTTTTCGTCTACTAACTTTTTGAGTTTTGTTCGTATTTCTTTCTCTAGTTGCTTCAGGCATAAGGTTAGGTTGTTTATTTGGGGTTTTTCTTGTTTTCTGAGGTAAGATTGAATTGCTGTAAACTTTCCTCTTAAAACTGTTTTTTTGCTGTGTCTCATAGGTTTTGGATGGTCATGTTTTCATTGTGATTTGTCTCTAGGTATTTTATTATTTCTTCTTTGATTTCTTCAGTTATCCATTGGTTGTTTAGTAGCATATTATTTAGCTGCCACATATTTGTGTTTTTACAGTGTTTTTCTTGTAGTTGATTTCTAATCTCACAGCATTGTGGTCAGAAAAGGTGCTTGATATGATTTCAGTTTTCTTAAATTTACCAAGGCTTGCTTTGTGGCCCAACATGTGATTAATCCTGGAGAATGCTCCATGTGCATTTGAAAAGAATGTGTATTCTTCTACTTTTAGATACAATGTTCTATAAATAAAGTCCATCTGGTCTAATGTATCATCCAAGGTCTGTGTTTCCTTATTGATTTTGTGTCTGGATCATCTGTTAAAGTCCCTTACTTTTACTGTGTCACTATCAATTTCTCCTTTTATGGCTATTAATATTTTCCTTATATATTGCAGTGCAATGGCACCCCACTCCAGTACTCTTGCCTGGAAAATCCCATGGACGGAGGAGCCTGGTAGGCTGCAGTCCATGGGGTCACTAAGAGTCGGACCTGACTGAGTGACTTCACTTTCAGCTCCTATGTTGGGTACATATATAGTTGCAATTGTTATAATGTTACATTTTGTTTTAAAATTATAGGTATACCTGTTGAGACATAGTAATAGTATAGTAAAAGAAACATTTCAGCAAGATAATATTACATCGTTCTCTTAAGAACTGAAAACAAAGTAGGCAGCTTTTAATAGTCTCTGTCTCATAATAAATGAGTTTGGCTCGCTCACATTTATTGTGATTACAGATATATGCTTGTTTTTATATCTACCACTGTACTTCGTGTTTCCTATCTTCCCTCTTTCCTTCTTTTCGTTGAAATGATCAAATTTTCTTTTTTCCATGGTTTTCATACATTTAAAAACTATATATTATTTTCCCAGTATTTTTATTGTTACCTTAAAATACACAGAAGTATATTTTCCCTAATAAGCTCTAAAGTTAAGCTTTTTATTTATTCAGAAATAAAAGAAAACACAGATTAACATATTTTTTCACTGACCCCAACAGTCTGAAATGTTGATTCTACCATGCTATCAAAATATTTTTTATTGTTCTTATTTATTTAGATTTAGCAGCATGCCTTTTTGAGATAAAATGTGGAAAAGAAATACTTCTTTCTGGAATTATGTCTTCTGTATATTAAAACCTTTAGTGATATTTTAGTAAGTCTTGGGTTAGTAAGCTTACTGAATCTGTGGTTTGAGAATCTCTCTGTTATCACACTTGGATGATCACTGAGATAAATTTAATATTTCCAGTTCAAAGTGATTTTCTCCTCTTAAATTAGTGATACCAATCTGATTCTTACTCAACTGTAGGTAATATTTAGTTATGACAAGTTTTCTGTAGGTAATATTTAGTTATGACAAGTTTTTTTTTTTTTCATTTTTCTCAGGATGTGTTTGATGATTGTGTGCTCATCTACTAGGGGATAATTCTCCTCAGAGTTATCTAAGTAGTAACATTATATGTCAGTCATCTAGAGTGATAAGCAGAGACCTCCATCCTCAGATTTCTACTGCCTAATTTTGTGGGTTTTTTTAGAATGATTGTTTTTAAATATACCATTTATTTCTCAGACTAGATCTGGAAAGAAGGGTAATAAGGCAGGCAGTAACTTCAGATCCAGCTACTACTCAAACTACTCAATTCTAGCAACTACTCAAACAAACACTGATCACTATTCCAAGATGACTAGGCTCCCAAAGATCAAATGAGATCACAGAAAGGACATTTCCCCCAGTGAAAAGTAATTCTGCTGGTGCCACAAAGAAGTAGTGCTCATATTCTAAATTAGATGTTCAGTCGGTGCACAGCACTCCTGGTCAGCAGGGAACAGGAGGAAGGGGGAAAAAGATGATGCTTTCAATAAACAAAAATCAGGGAAGATTTTGCAAACCAATAGAAAGCTGAGGAAATGCTGATCCTTACCCTTGAGCTGCAGTTGGAAAACAAGAGCACTTAATAGAGCAAAAAAAAAAAAAAAAAAAATACCAGGTTGAGCCCCCAGGATGGTTAGAAGCAGGTGCTGTTCTATATCTATAATGTAATAAAATTATCATTTTTCCTAAGTAGGCAGTAATTATACCTGATTATAATTTGTTATTGCTTGTTTTTGCTCAGACTGTGAATGCCCCTGAATACACATTTATTATATTAGATTTCCCCATGCAAAAAAATAATTTGTAGGCAGATAAATGGTATTTTTATGAGTCAGCTAGAATAATATCCCTTATGTAGAGAGGTGTGATAACGTGTGTTTCAAAACTAGGTGGGATTCACAGTAGGAAAGAAGTAGGCCTTTTATTCCTATGAACTGGAGAAAATAAAAGATGAGATATATTATCTCAGACCACATTACTTTACAAATATATCATTATTAATGAAGCAGTAAGAAGATATCCATATATCCAAAATAATTTTTTAAAACAGCACTATTAGTTCTCTTAAGCACATCACTAAAACCCAAAATAACCTCCCATGTGGAAGCATCAGATCATTAAACACAAGTCCTTGCACTGGAGGAAAGCCCCATGGAAGAGAGATCCAGAAAGATGCCTTTATGTCTTTCAACATCAGGGAAGAACCTACACTCATGTCCAGATTACAAAACTCTTGAGTTCTTGGTGAGTAGAAAAGGGTGTTATCAGAAATGGAAAGTCTGAGGCAAGCCAGTGAAGTAAGTAATTTTTAAAAGTAGAAGGAAGAAATAAGATCCACTTTGAGGTGACCCAAAAATCAGATGAAGAGAAATGGCCCAAGTTCTCAGACCATCTCCATTTGACAATCTGCAACAACCTTGCCCATTTCCTTCAAGAAAATAAAGAGATAACTGCCTGAAATGGCAGGCTGTTTAGGGGATGCACCTGCTCCTGAATGCTTAACGAGAATAATCCTGAATTATTGTGTTGTGGCTGTCAGTTCTTTTTTTAAAAAGCAATGAAAGCAATGCAGGCTCTTTTTGGGCAAACAAATGAGGTGTCTGTGATTATCTCAGCAGTACTGGTCTAAGTACCACAACTACACTTGAGTGCTGCAGAAAGGAGGGTATGGGGCAAAAGGGAACCTTCAACAGCAAGCCACAGATGTGCGTGCCAGGGAAATACACACACACACACACACCCCCACTAGCTTCCGCCTCAATGTTTGGATAAAAGGTAAGAGGAGAAATGTAGAGACAGGGTCCAGGGATCATGCAGATGAAACAGAAATGTGTTGAAGTACACTCAAGTCCTTGGACCCTGTCTGGTAAATTTAGAAGGGAATCAGCTCATCTTCCTCCTTGAATGGACAACTTGATCTGAGGAATATAGGAAATTCTGTAATTTATAGATTTTATCATTTTAACTTGGAACACTTGAGAACTGCATTTAATGGCCATACTTGAAAGAAAAAAAAAAAAAATCCAAGATCAGGGAGGAGTTAGCAGTAAAGAGAGTGCTCAATTTCAGCTCTGGTGACCTGCCCACTGGTCCTGGGCTTACCTTTGATCTCTCTTCCAACTGATGGAGCATGTAGCATTTCTCAGCCACCTCTCTGATCCTCAAGAGTATGTCCTGTGGCCTGTGGCATATTACCAGCTCCCTAGAAGAACCTTGTCTTGGGTAAAATGAGGCATTTCTTTCACAAAGCACTGGTCCCTAATTGAATAACCATTGCTGTGCTAGATATTACATGGATGGTTTAATTAGTTTAAATTAGTAGCAAGAAATGGTACTTACCCAACAGGCTTTTCCCCTTGCTCAACTTCTGGATCCTGTTCATTTCATTCTGGCAAGGGAGACCTAAAAAATAATTTATGAAAGTCAGTTTCCAGATGGTAAGGGATATAATCTCTAATGATTGGCTTCACTCTTGACGTGAAATGTAGACAATGACACACCTGGGAGTGGAATTACTCCATCTGCTGTTACTATGCAGCAAAACAAATTCAGGCCATTAGTGTTACTAATTTAAAAAAAAACATCGTATACCACTAGGTACTTAAAATAGTATTTGGGGGCTATTTGCATGTATAGGAATCTTTCTTCTCACCACCAGTTTAAGCAGATATCAACTGTCTAGTAGGGTGATTTCATTATTTACTTCCTCATATTTACCACCTCAGGTGGTATGGTGGCAAAGAATCTGTGTGCCAATACAAGACACACAAGAGACCACTCATGTTCGCTCCCTGGGTCAAGAAGATCCTCTGGAGTAGGAAATGGCAACCCGCTCCAGTATTCTTGCCTAGAAAATTCCACGGACAGAGGAGCCTGGCTGGCTACAGTCCATGGGGTTGCAAAGAATTGGACACGACTGAGCGACTGAGCATATAAGAAAAAGTCTCCTGTCAGCCAAGATTATATGAGCTGAGAACCAGGATGAAAGGTTATTAGTGGGTACATGTGCTGAATCCACAGACTGGGACAAAAACTTAATCTACCCCACGTCTTGCTGCAGGATAGAAATAGGATTACAATGGCTACTTCTGACTTCATGACTCACTACCCCAGCAAAGTCAAACATAGGTCTCCGAGGACAACTCTGAAGGTACAGAAGAGATATTGAGAAGCAGTGAGTATAGAAGAATAAGACTTTAACTCTGAATTCTGCCACCTCCTAGCTAAGTATTAATACTTTGGACCAGTCTCTTTATCATGCTCAGCTTCCAAGTCTTCATTTAAAAAACAAATGCCGTTACAAACAAACTCAAGTGCAGGGCTGATAGAGTTGGAGCCACATGGCTAAAGAGGGCATATGGAAGTGTGTGGTACCCTTTAGACTTCCACTCCAAGCAAAAAGAAGGGGGATCTCAGTAATCTCAAATTTTACCATGACCTGCCATTGCAGTTGCTATGGCCCTGGGAGGCTCTGCTATTTGCTCACAGTCTTCCCACAAAAACCATAACATTCTGATTCTCAGGGCACTTACATACCTCTGATTAAGGCAGTCACCTCATTCTCGGGGCCTGGCATTACACCCCCAGGTGATCATTAGACCTGAGACGTTGCTTCTCACTCAGCCCCCACCTGGACTCTGGGGCTAAAACCACATGATTTTCTATGAACTCAAGCCCAAAGCTATCATTATGGTTAATGATGAACCACTACAAGCATTCCTATTGAAGTAAAAATCATGGCTGTTATTAACACCGATGTGGAAGGGCCAGCTGATGTGATTAGAAAAGAGAAATAAATGAGGTATAAAAATTGAAAAGAGAAAAAAATTATCACTCTTTCCAGATAATATGACTGCACACCTGAAAAATTCAAGGAAGCCAACCAGAATAAGTATCATAAATAAAATGAGAAAAATGGATTTTGTTTACACTGGCAACAATAATAAACACAAGGGAAGTATATCTGTGAGAACAAAACTTATAGCTCCACTGGTTAACAGACAAACAGTGTTCTAGGATAAAAGGAGTCAATATTGTATAGCTCTCAACTCTCTCTAATTTTGTCTGATCTAAAGAAATACCAGTAAGATTTTTAAATGGAATAAACTGATTATAAAATTCAAAGAGTTCAAACCTACAGGACATATAACAATAAACATAAAAACAAGAATATTCAGGAGAATTCTGATAAAATGATTAATGGTAGGAGGCTGTGGTGGTGGTTGTTGCTCAGTCACTAAGTCCAGCTCTTTGCGATCCCATGGATGGCAATTCACCAGGCTTCCCTGTCCTTCACTATCTTCCTGAGTTTGCTCATTTATATCCATTGAGTCATTGATGCTATCTCACTATATCATCTGTTGCCCCCTTCTCCTTTTGCCATCAATCTTTCCCAGCATCAGGATCTTTTCCAATGAGTCAGCTCTTTGCATCAGGTGGCCAAAGTATTAGAGCTTTAGCTTCAACATCAGTCCTTCTAATGAATATTCAGTGTTGATTTCCTTTAGGATTGACTGGTTTGATCTCCTTGCTTTGCAAGGGACTCTCAAGAGCCTTCTGAAGCACCACAATTTGAAAGCATAAATTCTTCGGTGCTCAGATTTCTTTTCTAATGGCAGAAATCAAAGAGGAACTAAAGAGCTTCTTGATGAGGGTGAAAGAGGAGTGTGAAAAAACTGGCTTGAAACTCAACATTCAAAAAACTAAGATCATGGCATCCACTCCCATAACTTCTTGGAAAATAGATGGGGAAAATGTAGAAACAGTGACAAATTTTATTTTCTTGGGCTCCAAAATCCCTGCAGACAGTGACTCCAGGCATGAAATTAAAAGATGTTTGCTCCTAGGGAAAAAAGCTGTGACAAACCTAGACAGCATACTAAAAAGCAGAGATATCACTTTGCCGACCAAGACCTGTAAGTCAAAGTTATGGTTTTTTCAGTAGTCATTTGTGGATGTGAGAGTTGAACCATAAAGAAGGCCAAAAAATTGATGCTTTAAAATTGTGGTACTGGGAAAGACTCTTGAGAGTCCCTTGAACAACAAGGAGGTCAAACTAGTCAATCCCTAAGGAAATCAACCCTGAATATTCAGTAGAAGGACTGATGCTGAAGATGAAGCTGCAATACTTGGGCCACCTGATGTGAAGGACTGACTCACTGGAAAAGGTCCTGAAGCTGGGAAAGATTGAGGGCAGGAGGAGAAGGGGGCAACAGAGGATGAGATGGTTGGATGGCCTCATCAACTCAATGGACATGAGTTTGAGCAAACTCTGGGAGATGGTGAAGGACAAGGAGGCCTAGCATGCTGCAGTTCATGGCGTTGCAAAGAATTGGACACAACTTAGTGACTGAAAAACAACAGCATTCTAAATGATCCAAATCTCACATCTGTATATGACCACTAGAAAAGCTATAGCTTGGACTACATGGACCTTGGTTGGAAAAGTGATGTCTTTGCTTTTTAGTATGCTGTCTAGGTTTGCCATAGCTTTTCTTCCAAGGAGCAAGCATCTTTTAATTTCATGACTGTAGTCATTGTCCACAGTAATTTCGGAGCCCAAGAAAATAAAATCTGTTATTGCTTCTACTTTTCCACTTCTATTTGCCATGAAGTGATGAGAGTGTATGCCATGATCCTAGTTTTTTGAATGTTGAGTTTCAAGCCAGCTTTTTCACTGTCTTCTTTCACCCTCATCAATAGTTCCTCTACATTTTCTGCCATTAGAATGGTATCATCTGCATATCTAAGGTGGTTGATGTTTCTCCTGGCAATCTTGATTCCAGCTTGTGATTCATCACTCTGGCATTTCTCATGATGTATGCTGCATATAAGTTAAATAAGCAGAGTGACAATATATAGCCTTGTTGTACTCCTTTCCCAATTTTAAACCAGTCCGTTGTTCCATGTCTGGTTCTAACTGTTGCTTCCTGACCAAGATACAGGTTTCTCAGGAGACAGGTAAGGTGGTCTGGTACTCCTATCTCTTTAAGAATTTTCCACAGTTTGTTGTGATACACACAGTCTAAGGCTTTAGCACAGTCAGTGAAGCAGTGAAGTGAACGTCACTCAGTCATGCCTGACTCTTTGCAACCCCATGGACTATATAGTCCATGGAATTCTCTAGGCCAGAACACTGGAGTGGGTATCCTTTCCCTTCTCCAGGGGATCTTCCCAACCTAGGGACTGAACCCAGGTCTCCCACATTGCAGGCAGATTCTTTACCAGCTGAGCCACAAGGCAAGCCCAAAGTAGTGAAGCAGAAGTAGATGCTTTTCTGGAACTCCCTTGCTTTCTCCATGATCCAATGGATGCTGGCAGTTTGATCTTTGGTTCCTCTGCCTTTTCAAAACCCAGCCTGTACATTTGGAAATTCTCAGTTTACATATTGTTGAAGCCTACCTTAAAGGATTTTGAGCATAACCTTGCTATCATGTGAAGTGAGTGCAATTATATGGTAGATTGATCATTCTTTGGCAATGCCTTTCTTTGGGATTGGAATGAAAACTGACCATTTCTAGTCCCGTGGCCACTGCTGAGTTTTTCAAATTTGCTGACATGCTGGGTGCAGCACTTTAACAGCATCAACTTTTGGATTTTAAATCAGTCAGCTGGAATTCCATCACTGCCACTAGCTTTACTGGCAGCAATGCTTCCTAAGACCGACTTGACTTCACACTCCAGGATATCCAGCATTAGGTGAGTGAGCACATCATCATAGTTATCTGGTTCATTAAGACCTTTTTGTCAAGTTCTTCTGTGTATTCTTGTCATTGCTGCTTAATCTCTTCTGCTTCTTTTAGGTCCTTACCACTTCTGTCCTTTTTGATTCCCATCCCTGCATGAAATGTTCTCTTGATATATCCAATTTTCTTAAAGAGATCTCTAGTCTTTCCAATGATATTGTTTTCCTCTATTTCTTTGCATTGTTCATTTAAGAAGGCCTTCTTCTCTCTCCTTGCTCTTCTTTGGAACGCTACATTCAGTTGGGTATATCTTTCCCTTTCTCCCATGCCTTTTGCTTCTCTTCTTTCCTCAACTATCTGCAAAGTCTCCTAGACAACCACCTTGCCATCTTGCATTTCTTTTTCTTGGACATGATTTTGGTCACTGCCTCCTGTACAATGGTACAAACCTGTCCATAGTTCTTCAGGCAATCTGTCTGCCAGATAAAATCTGTTGAATCCATTCATCACCTCCATTATATAATCACATAAGGGATTTGATTTAGATCATACCTAAATGGCCTAGTAGTTTTGCCTACCTTCTTCAATTTAAGCCTGAATTTTTCAGTAAGAAGCTGATGATATGAGCCACAGTCAGCTCCCAGTCTTGTTTTTGCTGACTGTATAGAGCTTCTCCATCTTCAGCTGCAAAGAACATAATCAATCTGATTTCACTATTGACCATCTGGTAATGTCCATGTGTAGAGTTGTCTCCTATGTTGTTGGGAAAAGGTGTTTGTTATGACCAATGCATTCTCTTGACAAAACTCTGTTAGCCTCTGCCCTGCTTAATTTTGTATTCCAAGGTCCAACCTGCCTGTTCTTCTGAGTATCTGCTGACTTCCTACTTTGGCATTGCAATCCCCAGTGATGAAAAGGACATCTTCTTTTGTGTTAGTTGTAGAAGATGTTGTAGGTCTTCATAGAACTGGTCAACTTCAGCTTCTTAGGTATCGGTGGGTTGGGGCATCCAGTTCCAGTTCAGTCGCTCAGTCATATCCGACTCTTTGCGACCCCATGAACCACAGCACACCAGGCCTCCCTGTCCATCACCAGCTCCCAAAGTTTACTCAAACCCATGTCCATTGAGTTGGTGATGCCATCCTACCATCTCATCCTCTGTTGTCCCCTTCTCCTCCTGCCCTCAATCTTTCCCAGCTTCAGGGTCTTTTTCAATGAGTCAGCTCTTCACATTAGGTGGCCAAAATATTGGAGTTTCAGCTTCAACATCAGTCCTTCCAATGAACACCGAGGACTGATCTCCTTTAGGATGGACTGGTTGGATCTCCTTGCAGTCCAAGGGACTCTCAAGAGTCCTCTCCAACACCACAGTTCAAAAGCATCCATTCTTCGTGGCTCAGCTTTCTTTATAGTCCAACTCTCACATCCATACATGACCACTGGAAAAACCATAGCCTTGACTAGATAGACCTTTGTTGACAAAGTAATTTCTCTGCTTTTTAATATGCTATCTAGGTTGGTCATAACTTTCCTTCCAAGGAGTAAGTGTCTTTTAATTTCATGGCTGCAATTGCCATCTGCAGTGATTTTGGAGCCCAGCAAAATAAAATCAGCCACTATTTCCACTGTTTTCCCATCTACTTGCCATGATCTTAGTTTTCTGAATGTTGAGCTTTAAGCCAACTTTTTCACCGTCCTCTTTCACTTTCATCAAGAGGCTTTTTAGTTCCTCTTCCCTTTCTGCCATAAGGGTGGTGTCATCTGCATATCTGAAGTTATTGATATTTCTCCCGGCAATCTTGATTGCAGCTTGTGTTTCTTCCAGCCCAGAGTTTCTCATGATGTACTCTGCATATAAATTAAATAAGCAGGGTGACAATATACAGCCTTGACGTACTCCTTTTCCTATTTGGAACCAGTCTGTTGTTCCACGTCCAGTTCTAACTGTTGCTTTCTGACCTGCATACAAATTTCTCAAGAGGCAGGTCAGGTGGTCTGGTATTCCCATCTCTTTCAGAATTTTCCACAGTTTATTGTGATCCACACAGTCAAAGGCTTTGGCATAGTCAATAAAGCAGAAATAGATGTTTTTCTGGAACTCTCTTGCTTTTTCAATGATCCAGCAGATGTTGGCAATTTGATCTCTGGTTCCTCTGCCTTTTCTAAAACCAGCTTGAACATCTGGAAGTTCACGGTTCATGTATTGCTGAAGCCTGGCTTGGAGAATTTTGAGCATTACTTTACTAGCATGTGAGATGAGTGCAATTGTGCAGTAGTTTGAGCATTCTTTGGCATTGCCCTTCTTTGGGATTGGAATGACTACTAATGAGTCCTGTGGCCACTGCTGAGTTTTCCAAATTTGCTGGCATATTGAGTGCAGCACTTTCACAGCATCATCTTTCAGGATTTGGAATAGCTCCACTGGAATTCCATTACCTCCACTAGCTTTGTTCATAGTGATGCTTTCTAAGGCCCACTTGACTTCACATTTCAGGATGTCTGGCTCTAGGTGAGTGATCACACCATCGTGATTATCTGGGTCATGAAGATCTTTTTTCTACAGTTCTTCTGTGTATTCTTGCCACCTCTTCCTAATATCTTCTGCTTCTATTAGGTCCATACCATTTCTGTCCTTTATTGAGTCCATCTTTGCATGAAATGTTCCCTTGGTATCTCTAATTTTCTGAAGAGATCTCTAGTCTTTCTCATTCTGTTGTTTTCCTCTATTTGTTTGCATTGATCGCTGAGGACACTTTCTTATCTCTTCTTGCTATTCTTTGGAACTCTGCATTCAGATGCTTATATATTTCCTTTTCTCCTTTGCTTTTTGCTTCTTTCATTTTAGTTTACTGATTCCTAAAATGTCAATGTTCAGTCTCTCCTGCTTGGCTACCTCCAGTTTACCTTGATTCATGGACCTAACATTCCAGTTTCCTATGCAATATTATTTTTTACAGCATCAGACTTTACTTTTACCACCAGACACATCCACACTCAGCATTTGTTTCTGCTTTGGCCCAGATGCTTCATTCTTTTTGGAGCTGTTAGTAATTGCCCTCTGGTCTTCTGCAGTAGCATCTTGGACGCGTTCTGACCTGGGGGGCTCATATCTTTTTGCCTTTTCATACTGTCCATGGGGTTCCCTAGGCAAGAACACTGGAATGGATTTCCATTTCCTCCTGCAATGGACCGTGTTTTGTCAAAACTCTTCACTATGACCCATCCGTCTTGGGTGGCCCTACATGGTATGGCTCATGGCTTCATTGAGTGATCAAGTGCCTTTGCCATGATAAGGCCGTGATCCATGAAGGGGAGAAGAGAATGGACCACTAAATAATAAAACATGTCGATTAATAGGGCAGAGCACCCAGAAATAGACATATATATATAACATATAGGAGTTGTATAAATGATAGAGGAAGCATTTCAAATTAGAATGGGAAAGATGGGCTAGTCAATAAATGACAAGTGGGCAAGTAGTGTGCTATCTCCAAGGATAGGGACCCTGCTTGACTATACACACAAAAAACTAAAATGATAAGAAATTTCAATTAAAAAAAAAATCCACAAAGGGACTAAAGAAAACAAAAGGAAATTGTTTTACTATCTCACAGTGGGAAATGCCTATGTAAGCTTAACATAAGCTGTATAGGTTCTCAGAATCCCTAAAATATAGACAGAGAAATTTGACTATCTTAAAACTTAAAATTTCTTCTTAGGAAAAACACACAAAGTCATAATTGGGGGAAAAATAAACTATTTGCAATACATATGACTAGAACAATTCTAATATATTTGTATAGAGAGAGTCCCTACTAAAAACAAACACACAAGAACGTAATCTGAAGAAAATGTATAAAAAATAAAGACATTAAGAATCTTACACTGACCTTGGAAATTATGTAACAGGTTTCTACACCCACTTTACAGATGGAAAAGCTAAGGCACAAAGGTTAAAAGATTTTCCTAAAAGGAGGACTGGAATAACACATTCCTTGATTATGTTCTTGGGTTTTCTCTACCATGCTGAAAGTGGAGATCAGTTAAGAGAAATGAGCCTTTTAGCATTCCATCAGATGGAGGAATGTATTGTTCCCTAGCTGTGTTTTTCTGCCTGCTGCTCCTTTCTGTCTCTCCAGTGCATGATAGATGGCCCTTCCCTACCCAGCATGGCGGCCCTGGCCACTGGGCCCCACTTCCCTCCCGCCTTACCTCCAGGCTTCTGGAAGCAGTAGCACCACTCATTGTTAGAGAGCTTGCCATCCTTGAAGGAATCACAGGAATTGAAGAGAGGCTTGATACAGGGCTCGTACTTATCCAGGTAGATGGCGTTGATCTCTGAATGGTCAAGCAGGAGGTCATAGTTCATATCCAACTTGTTGAACATCCAGCCCAGGGAGTCCTTGCAGATGGGCAAGATACTGGTGTCAAACCCTGTGATGGAAAGGACATGTCTCAGACTGCTCTCTCCTGCCCTGCGGGCTTCCCAGCTTTCTGTCCCAAAGGGTGCCCCAGGGCCCACCCCTCCCCAGGTATATTCTCAGCAGCCTTCTACCAGAATATGTGGTGATGGTTAGTTTTCAAATGAAACAATTTAAAATGCACTAAAATGGAAGTCAGCATTTGAGGAAAATGTGTTCTAACGGGAACAAATCCCCAGTGCTAACTTATCTGTTATATAAATAGGAGTTTTTGTGTATATAGAGAGTACAGATTCTATCTATACAAAGATATTTGAAATTCATAAATAGGAATTAATCAGACTTGCTTAAAACAAGGGATACCTGAAAGGAAGAGTACAAATATGGTGAGTAAGAGGACTAGTGGATAATACTGCAAACGATGCTTTTATATTGAGGAAAAATTATTTGAAAAACCAAAAGAACCTATTGTAAAAAGGATGGCAGTGAAATGAAACTAGGTGGCACAATCCAGAAGCAGTGATTATATCTCAAAGGACTGTTCAATCCAAAAGGCTGAACATTAATGGGAAAACAAGCCAGACACCTGCCTCTGTTCTCCATTTTTTCTTTTCTGCAATCCCCTCAAGAGATACATGATATGGAATCCAAATTGACACAGACAATGATTTCTTTCTTATTTCCCAGGTGTGGGGAGGAGGGGTAGTTTTCTTACAGAATTGTTTCTACAATGGAAACTATATGTACTCAAATAATGACACTTGGCTTAACACTGGGGATATTAAGCCTACTGCAGACAAGCCCGAGAGCAGATATGCCCCCACATCTAAAACTCATCTTTCTTTCAGAATCAAAACCACCAGGCCATTTCAAATTATTCCATAATCTGGATTTCTAAGACTGGTTTTATTTTCCTGAGAAAATGATGAAAGTAGTTCACTTTTGTGTTACTTAAGGCACTCTTCTAAGCATTTTATAGTTGATTATCTCACTGAGTCCTTCTAACAGCTTATGAAATGATGCTTTATTCTCTCTAAAGATTTTTTTTTTAAGCTCAAGGTTTAAGTTACTTATTCAAGGTCATACAGCTGTGGGGTTGAGATTCAAGCCCAGGTGGCCCAACCTTGAGTCTACATTCTCAGTCCCTCTTCTTCTAGGGCTGCCTCTGCCTTGCATGACATGGAATCCTCCTACCCTGAGGACATCCAGTAGGTTTGGGTGCTAAGCTGAGGGATGAGCAATGCAAGGGGTGATACAGTAACTGTCAGGGAGGCTCCTGATGGGGTTGATTGTCCCTCTGGGGTTCTTACCTATAGCCTGTCATTGGATTCGATGTGTCTCACCAGGAACCCCTGCTTAGCCAGCATGATACAGGACAGAACAAAGCACGCCCACCCTTTAAAGCAGTGTCTTTACAAAAGAGTCTTCACTGTCCAGAGGTCAGTAAACTGTTGCACCTCCTCCTCTGAGCTCTCATGGAAGCCTATGCTTCCCTCCCATTTTCCGTACCTGTAAATTAGACTCTTAGCTACTTGACAGCAAAGACTGTCTTGTTTCCTTCATAGACTCAGCCTGTAGAGGCACACAGGAAGTGCCCAATGGAATTTGTTGAGAGAGGTTGTCTAGCTATTGCAAAGTTTAGCACCTTCCAATATAAAAATCCTTCCATTTTAAAATTTATTCTTTTTGATATCTTAAAACACATCTTAGAAAAATACCCCTTCTCAAGAAGAGATACTGTGGAACATAATCAGGCCTCTTCTTTAACTGAAGGTCATGACTGGACAGTCTCTATGTTGATCATGTCCTCAGGAGCAACTGAATAAAGGAATAATTTACTCTGACACTAAATGGCTCCACACTTTTGTACAGAATAATTTATGTGATATTCATCCATATTAGAGGATATTACCATTTTAATACATGGGAAAGGGAAACTTAATTTTTTAATGTTCCCAGAACTCTGAGAACTTCTTTACAAATGTTTATCACCAAATTTTCTTCTTGGAAAACATGAATCATGGGTAAAAAAATGTACATCTATGCTAAGTTCAGTTGTGGGGGTTTTGTTTTTGAGCTATACATTATATAATTTAGAATCAATCACTCTTTGGTTGTAAAAAAATGTAAGCAAGTTGATCTTTAAACTTTTTTGGCACCTTGATATTGAAAGCAGACTAATGTTATCTAGACCTCAAGGAAAAATCAAAAGGAACTAAATCCTGACATCATTAGAGCTGGCCATTTTGCATATATATGTTCAAAGGATGTGTGCCCATGATATATCAGAAACATCATGCTGGTACTTGTTTAAATTTCTTCACAGTCCAGTGTATAGCAGTGCACAGTCCAGTGTACATCCAATGTATGTCCAGTGTACGTAATGTACAATCCACTGTACTGTATACAGTGGTGTACAGTCCAGCGCACATCTAGGGCACAGCTGGTGCATAGCTGAAACACAGCTGGCTACATCTGGCATACAGCCCAAATGCACATCTGGAACACAGCTGTCCACATCTGGAACACAGCTGGATACATCTGGACACATCTGGAATACAGCTGGACACATGTGGCACACAGCTGAACACAGCTGGAATACAGCTGGACCACAGCTGGACCACAGCTGGACACATCTGGCACACAGCTGGACACATCTAGCGCACAGCTGGATACATCTGGAACACAGCTGGATACATCTGGACTACAGCTGGAACACAGCTGGACATATCTGGCACATAGCCCAAATGCACATCTGGAACACAGCTGGACATATTTGGTGCACAGTTCAAATGCACATCTGGCGTAGAGTCCAGTGTACACCTGGTGTACAGTCCAAGGGCACATCCCACTGTGCAATGTACAGTCCAGTGTATGTCCAGTGTACGTCCAGTGTACACCAGTGTGTCTAGTGTACAGTCCAGTGTCTGTCAGTGTATAGTGTATATTAAGTGTATAGTCCAGTGCACATCCAGTGTACAATCTATACACTGTAGTGTATGTCCAATGTCTTTGTGCTTGTCTTCTCCATATTCACAAAATTCTATGGTTCTTATAGTCATTCTTAAAAGAAATGGCAATGAACAAGTAGTCAGTAGGTTCAAAGAAGCCAGAATAAAAGGAACAAAATTTAAGTGAATTGAAGATTGTATTGCTTGACACTGAATTCAGGTCAGTGATGTGCAAGAGCAAGTTACTGAACTTCTCTGTATATGTTTCTCATTTTCTTCAGCTGTATTGTAAAAATGTTAGCCACCCCTCTTTAGACTTACAGTTTTTAGTAATAATTTCTTGATCTCTCAAGAATGTGAGTCAAGAAGAGCCGAAGGAAACATGACAGTCCAACGTAATGTGGTAGCCTTCATTTCTCTGTTGTCGTCTGATTGGTTGGTGAGATCTGAGTTGTTCTTAATTTGCTAAGTCATTTTTTCCACTGTTCTAACTAGCTATCATGTCAATCTTTCCATTTCAGTTGCTGCTTTAAGGTCTAAAGCTGTGGGAAAGGAAGGACTAGTAAACCCATTTATGAACATGATTCCTGACCGCCATTGGTCCTTCCTCTTCATAGCTTTTTGGGCCAGAGCCCATTTCCCCATTTTAGGGATAAGTCTGGAACAGCAACTGCTGGCACCCCAGGATCGTGTCTCCATCCCAGAATTCTGGGAAATTTTAATATTGCTTACTGACCACCAAAAAGAAGTGCCAAACTGGTTGGGCAATAGGCTAAAGTCAAGCCCACCCACACCTATTTGTAAGGCTCTAGAAGAGAGGTATCTGCATCTGCTCTCCAGGGATGCAGGGGGAACAGACTAGCCCTTCTGGTTGGTTGGCCCCAAACTCATGGGACTTCTAGGGTTGTATGGTTTCCCCTTCAGAACTCCTGTGCTGACAATGTCTCTCCCTCCTCATGTGCCTCATGGACAAATTCAGTGTCCTTCCTTTATATCTCCAACTGTTTCAGAACATCACACCTAAAAACCTCTTCAGGGACTCAATTTGCTTGTGGCCAAGGGCAGGCATTTTGCAGGCTCACTGGCTGTCAGCAGAAGGAGTCTCCTGGGACTGGAGGCTATGAGGAGCAGCTCTTTCATATCAATCTGCTCTTCACTGAAAGGTTATACAGAAAGCCCAGTGGTTCAGCCACTCCTGGAAGATCCCTGGGAAAAGCTTCCCACTGTCCACAACTCCCAAGGAACCTTTGACATGAATGGGAAGAATCTTACATCCCTCTTCACACTCACACAACCACCAGGACCCTCTCTTTGGATATATAGCATATGCTTCCCAGAATCAACCTTTCCCTTAATTGGTAAAAATTCCAACCTGGTGAGTGAATTGTCCTCTGGATCAACATTCTCTAGGTGGCTGTGAACAGCAAAGAATAACCCTGAAATTATGAAGAATATTCTGATTTGGGCTGAAGACCAGATGCTGGTTAGACTCTGGGTCCCAGCAGTTACCAGTGTCACTTCTTACTCACTTAGCTCAATCCAGGAGCATTACATTCCGAAATCCTGTCAACATAAGTGTGACATCAGGGATGGGGTGAAATACTCTCTGCTTTAAATAACATGTGTTTTTATATTTTGACAAATCAATAAAAATCACTACATAGAAAAGGCTGTGCCAAAGCTCCATGTATCTTGACAACTGTGTTATTGAGTCAGCCCTTCTGTACCAACTGGCCACAGTGTAGAGAAGTGCCCCACTAGTGGCCTGTGGGTTAGAGGCAGTGAGAGGCTCCACCAAAGTGCATACACACAGACCTAACCCCTGGTTTGCTCTCCGGCTTATGGAGAGGTTTGGAGTATGGTCTTGAGCCACTTTGGTGATGGTGGAGGGAATGCTTGTCAGGTAGTCTATCTCTGGAAAACAAAATGCAGTCTCACTAAAGTCCAAAAGCCCGAGATATCAAAGATGTTTGCTACCATGTTGCTTATAATAGCTGAACATTAGGAGCAACTTCAAAGCTCCCAAATAAAGGTATAATTACATGAATTATGTTATATCAATATATTGAGATTTTATGTCATGTCTACAAAGCAGAATACTACTCAACTGTATAGAAAGATAGTCATAGTGTATTGCTGAACGATAAAAGAAGGCCATAAAACAGTCTGTAAAGTGTGCATGTGTATACATACACACAGAAATATAGTTTTTTCTATGTGACAAGAAAAAAATGGAAGAATATGCCAGGAGAGCTTAAAGCTATGAAAATGGTGTGGTTCTATATATTTCTTAATTGAAGTATCAGTCAGTTCAGTCACTCAGTTGTGTCCAACTCTTTGTGACTCCATGGACTGCAGCACGCCAGGCCTCTCTGTCCATCACCAAATCCCGGAGTTTGCTTAAACTCATGTCCATTGTGTGAGTGATGCCATCCAACCATTTCATCCTCTGTCATCCCCTTCTCTTCCTGCCTTCAATCTTTCCCAGCATCAGATTCTTATCCAGAGAGTCCGTTCTCTGCATCAGGCGGCCAAACTATTGGAGTTTCAGCTTCAGCATCAGTCCTTCCAATGAATATTCAGGACTGATTTCCTTTAGGATTGACTGGTTGGATCTCCTTGCAGTCCAAGAGACTCTCAAGAGTCATCTCCAACGCCAAAGTTCAAAAGCATCAGTTCTTCATGGCTCAGCTTTCTTTTTATAGTCCAACTCTCACATCTATAGAAGACTACTTGAAAAAAACATAGCTTTGACTAGATGGACATTTGTAGGCAATGTAATGTCTCTGCTTTTTAATATGCTGTCTAGGTTCATCATAGCTTTTCTCCCAAGGAGCAAATATCTTTGAATTTCATGGCTGCAGTCACCATCTGCAGTGATTTTGGATCCCCCCAAAATAAAGTCTCTCACTGTTTCCATTGTTTCCCTATCTATTTGCCAAGAAGTGATGGGGCTGGATGCCAAGATGTTAGTTTTCTGAAGGTTGAGTTTTAACCCAACTTTTTCACTCTCCTCTTTCACTTTCATCAAGAGGCTCTTTAGTTCTTCTTCACTTTCTGCCATAAGGGTGGTGTCATCTGCATATCTGAGGTTATTGGTATTTTTTTCTGGCAGTCTTTATTCCAGCTTGTGCTTCATCCAGCCTGGCATTTTGCTTAATATACTCTGCATATAAGTTAAATAAGCAGGGTGACAATATACAGCCTTGAGATACTCCCTTCCCAATTTGGAACCAGTCTGTTGTTCCACGTCCAGTTCTAACTGTTGCTTCTTGACCTGCATACAGATTTCTCAAGAGGCAGGTCAGGTGGTCTGGTATTCCCATCTCTTGAAGAATTTTCCACAGTTTGTTTTGATCCACATAGTCAAAGGATTTGGCATAGTCAACAAAGCAAAAGTAGATGTTTTTCTGGAACTCTCTTGCTTTTTCAGTGATCCGACAGATGTTGGCAATTTGATCTCTGGTTCCTCTGCCTTTTCTAAATCCAGCTTGAACATCTGGAAGTTCATGGTTCACATACTTTTGAAGCCTGGCTTGGAGAATTTTGAACATTATTTTGCTAGCATGTGAGATGAGTGCAATTGTGTGGTAGTTTGAGCATTCTTTGGCATTGCCTTTCTTTGGGATTGGAATGAAAACTTACCTTTTCCAGTCCTGCAGCCACTGTTGAGTTTCCAAATTTGCTGGCATATTGAGTGCAGCACTTTCACAGCATCATCTTTTAAGATTTGAAATAGCTCCACTGGAATTCCACCACCTCCACTACCTTTGTTCATAGTGATGCTTCCTAAGGCCCACTTAACTTTGCATTCCAGGTTGTCTGGCTCTAGGTGAGTGATCACACCATCATGGTTATCTGGGTCATGAAGATCTTTTTTGTATAGTTCTTTTATGTATTCTTGCCACCTCTGCTTAATATCTTCTGCTTCTGTTAGGTCCATGCCATTTCTGTCCTTTATTGTGCCCATGTTTGCATGAAATATTCCCTAGGTATCTCTAATTTTCTTGAAGAGATCTCTAGTCTTTCTCATTCTATTGTTTTCCTCTATTTCTTTGCACTGGTCACTAGAAAGGCTTTCTTATCTGTCCTTGCTATCCTTTGGAACTCTGCATTCAGATGGGTATATCTTTCCTTTTCTCCTTTGCCTTTTGCTTCTCTTCTTAGCTATGTGTAAGGCCTCCTCAGACAACCATTTTGTCTTTTGCATTTCTTTTTTTGGGGATGGTCTTTTAATTGAAGACTTATACTTCTTTTAATTGAAGTGTAGGTGATTTACAATATTGTGTTAGTTTCATGTGTACAGCATAGTGTTTTTGCAGATTATACTCCATTCTAGATTATTACAAAAAAATGGCTATAAATCCCTGTGTTGTATATTATTGCCTATCTATTTTATACATGATAGTTTGTTATTTTTGTATATTAATATGTACTTAAATGTATTTCCTAAAAATCAGTATTAAATACTAGATAACTTTGCAACCCAACTTAAAAAAATTAAACAAGACCCTTATATATGTTGTCCACCTTGAAACAAGGGACACATACAGACTGAAAGTGAAGGCCTGGAAAAAGATATTCCATGCAAATAGAGACCAAAAGAAAGCAGGAGTAGCAATACTCATATCAGATAAAATAGACTTTAAAACAAAGGCTATGAAAGAGACAAAGATGGACACTACATAATGATCAACAGATCAATACAAGAAGAAGATATAACAATCATAAGTATATATGCACCCAACATAGGAGCACCACAATATGTAAGACAAATGCTAACAAGTATGAAAGGGGAAATTAACAATAACACAATAATAGTGAGAGACTTTAATGCCCCACTCACACCTATGGATAGATCAACTAAACAGAAAATTAACAAGGAAACACAAACTTTAAATGATACAATGGACCAGTTAGACCTAATTGATATCTATAGGATGTTTCACCCCAAAACAATGAATTTCACCTTTTTCTCAAGTGCACATGGAGTCTTCTCCAGGATAGATCACATCCTGGGCCATAAATCTAGCCTTGGTAAATTCAAAAAAACTGAAATCATTCCAAGCATCCTTTCTGACCACAATGCAGTCAGATTAGATGTCAATTACAGGAGAAAAACTATTAAAAATCCAAACATATGGAGGCTGAACAACACGCTGCTAAATAACCAACAAATCACAGAAGAAATAAAAAATGAAATCTATATATGTACAGAAATGAATGAAAACACAACAGCCGAAAACATACGGGACACTGTAAAAGCAGTACTAAGGGGAAGGTTCATAGCAGTACAGGCTTACCTCAAGAAACAAGAGAAAAGTCAAATAAATAACCTAACTCTACACCTAAAGCAACTTGAAAAGGAAGAAATTGTGAGCCCCAGGGTTAGTAGAAGGAAAGAAATCTTAAAAATTAGGGCAGAAATCAAGGCAAAAGAAACAAAAGAGACCATAGCAAAAATCAACAAAACCAAAAAAAGCTGGTTCTTTGAGAAGATAAATAAAACTGACAAACCATTAGCCAGACTCATCAAGAAACAAAGGGAAAAAATCAAATCAACAAAATTAGAAATGAAAATGGAGAGATCAAAACAGATAACACAGAAATAGGATCATAAGAGACTATTATCAGCAACTATATGCAAATAAAATGGACAACGTGGAAGAAATGGACAAATTCTTAGAAAAGTACAACTTTCTAAAACTGAACCAGGAAGAAATAGAAAATCTTAACAGACCCATCACAAGCACGGAAATTGAAACATAATCAGAAATCTTCCAACAAACAAAAGCCCAGGACCAGATGGCTTCACAGCTGAATTCTACCAAAATTTAGAGAATTAACACCTATCCTACTCAAACTCTTCCAGAAAATTGCAGAGGAAGGTAAATTTCCAAACTCATTCTATGAGGCCACCATCACCCTAATATCAAAACCTGACAAAGATGCCACAAAAAAAAGAAAACTACAGATCAATATCACTGATAAACATAGATGCAAAAATCCTTAACAAAATTCTAGCAAACAAAATCCAACAATATTTAAAAAGATCATACACCATGACCAAGTGGGCTTTATCCCAGGGATGCAAGGATTCTTCAATATCTGCAAATCAATAAATGTAATACACCACATTAACAAATTGAAAAATAAAAACCATATGATTTTCTCAATAGGTGCACAGAAAGCCTTTGACAAAATTCAACATCCATTTATGATAAAAACCCTCCAGAAAGCAGGCATAGAAGGAACATACCTCAACATAATAAAAGCTATGTATGACAAACCCACAGCAAACATTATCCTCAAAGGTGAAAAATTGAAAGCATTTCCCCTAAGTCAGGAATAAGACAAGGGTGCCCACTTTCACCACTACTATTCAACACAGTTTTGGAAGTTTTGGCCACAGCAATCAGAGCAGAAAAAGAAATAAAAGGAATCCAGATTGGAAAAGTAGAAGTAAAACTCTTGCGGTTTGCAGAGGACATGACCCTTTACATAGAAAACCCTAAAGACTCCACCAGAAAATTACTAGAGCTAATCAATGAATATAGTAATGTTGCAGGATATAAAATTAACACACAGAAATCCCTTGCATTCCTATGCACTAACAATGAGAAAACAGAAAGAGAAATTAAGGAAACAATTCAATTCACCATTGCAATGAAAAGAATAAAATACTTAGGAATATATCTACCTAAAGAAACAAAAGACCTATATATAGAAAACTATAAAACACTGGTGACAGAAATCAAAGAGGACACTAATAGATGGAGAAATATACCGTGTTCATGGATTGGAAGAATCAATATAGTGAAAATGAGTATATTACCCAAACCAATCTAGGGATAGGATTCAATGCAATCCCTATCAAGCTACCAACAGTATTTTTCAGAGGACTAGAACAAATAATTTCACAATTTGTATGGAAATACAAAAAACCTCGAATAGCCAAAGCAATCCTGAGAAAGAAGAATGAAACTGGAGGAATCAACCTGCCTGACTTCAGTCTCTACTACAAAGCCACAGTCATCAAGACAGCATGGTACTGGCACAAAGACAGAAATATAGATCAATGGAACAAAATAGAAAGCCCAGAATAAATCCAAACACCTATGGACACCTTATCTTTGACAAAGGAGGCAGGAATATACAATGGAGAAAAAAAAAATCAATCTCTTTAACAAGTGGTGCTGGGAAAACTGGTCAACTACTTGTAAAATAATGAAACTAGAACACTTTCTAACACCATACACAAAAATAAACTCAAAATGGATTAAAGATCTAAATGTAAGACCAGAAACTATTAAACTCCTAGAGGAAAACATAGGCAAAACACTCTCTGACATAAATCACAGCAGGATCCTCTATGACCCACCTCCCAGAGTAATGGAAATAAAAGCAAAAATAAACAAATGGGACCTAATTAAAATTAAAAGCTTCTGCACAACAAAGGAAACTATAAGCAAGGTGAAAAGACAGCCTTGAGAATGAGAGAAAATAATAGCAAACAAAGCAATGGACAAAGAATTAATCTCAAAAATATACAAGCAACTCCTTTAGCTCAATTCCAGAAAAATAAAAGACCCAATCAAAAAGTGGGCCAGAGAATTAAACAGACATTTCTCCAAAGAAGACATACAGATGGCTAACAAACACATGAAAAGATGCTCAACATCACTCATTATCAGAGAAATGCATATCAAAACCACAATGAGGTACCATTTCACACCAGTCAGAATGGCTGCTTCCAAAAGTCTACAAGCAAATAAATGCTGGAGAGGATGTGGAGAAAAGGGAATCCTCTTACACTGTTGGTGGGGATGCAAACTAATACAGCCACTATGGAGAACAGTGTGGAGATTCCTTAAAGAACTGGAAATAGAACTGCCTTATGACCAAGCAATCCCACTGCTGGGCATACACACTGAGGAAACCAGAATTGAAAGAGACACGTGTACCCCAATGTTCATCGCAGCACTGTTTATAGTAGCCAGGACATGGAAGCAACCTAGATGTCCATTGGCAGATGAATGGATAAGAAAGCTGTGGTACATATACACAATGGAATATTACTCAGCCATTAAAAAGAATACATTTGAATCAGTTCTAATGAGGTGGATGAAACTGGAGCCTATTATACAGTGAAGTAAGTCAGAAAGAAAAACACCAATACAGTATACTAATGCAATATATATGGAATTTAGAAAGATGATAATGATAACCCTATATGCGAGATAGCAAAAGAGACACAGATGTATTGAACAGTCTTTTGGACTCTGTGGGAGAGTGTGAGGGTGGGATGATATGGGAGAATGGCATTGAAACATGTAAAATATCATATGTGAAATGAATCACCAGTCCAGGTTTGATGCATGAAACAGGATGCTCGGGGCTGGTGCACTGGGATGACCCAGAGGGAGGGGATGGGGAGGGTGGTGGGAGGGGGGTTCAGGATGGGGAACACATGTACACTCATGGCAGATTCAAGTCAATGTATGGCAGAACCAATACAATATTGTAAAGTAAAATAAATAATTAATTTAAAAAATAAGTGGTTGTATTTTCTTGATTCTAAGGCATTTCCTTGTCCTCCAGTATTTTAATATTTCTGAAATTGCAGTGTGTTTCAAGTCACTGTGTACATTTAAGTTAGTGTTTCTTTTAACAACAGCATCTCAGGGTGGTCAATCAATATCAGTAACTGAAGAAATGTGGTGTTTAAAATGAAATAAACTAGCAAGAGTAAAGTGTCTTACTGCCTTGGGCTGTTTCAGAGCTGGTGGGCTTGATGACCCTGTTTGCATCCTCATGAAGGGCTCCAAACCAGTCCTTGAGTCGGGAAGCAAGGTTTCTCAACTCCTTGTCCGTGCAAGCTGGAGAAAAAGCAGATGGAACAAACATTAAGTCTGTGGGCTCTCTTCCCTCAACAAGCAATGCTCCAAACAGAACTCTCTCTCCAACCAGGATGTAACTCCTTACCCCACTGTGAAAATGCCCCAAAGATGTTGCCTTCACAGGTAAAGAGCGTGACAAAGTGAGAGCTGAGACTCCCAGGCAAGCAGCGCTATGCAAACCTGAACGTGGACTGCCTCTGCACTCTGAAAGCAAGCTGGGGTGGTCTTAGCATCACGTACCAGCCTCCAAAAGCTGTTATGGGTCCTTTTGCTAACCTGATCAAACTTGCTATTGCAGTTTGCCAGAGAAGATCACATTTTCCACTGAACTCATGCCAAGAGATAAACACTTAGGGATAGCTAATGTTCTTAGGGAAAGGCAGCCTGGGATATCAAAAGACCCCAGTATGAGCAACTCTCAATTTTGCATCAGCTCACATGTGGGTTTCTGAGTGTGGCATATTTTGCCGGCCTTTGGACAGACTGATTTGAATTTCCCTTATGGACAGATGGATGCCTCGTCCCTGAAAGAGTCCTTTTCTGCAGCCCATCTTTAACTAACCAGCTCATCTTTTAGGGTATGACAGAGAAAATTTAATGAACACTCCTTCTGAGAACAAGAAACTCCAGATGCTGGATGGGTAGGTGCAGGCTATCTGACAGTCTCAGCAAGAACTAAGACTGGAGGAGAGGAATCCCCAAAGGAGGGACAGTGGCACAGAGAAGGGAGCTGACTTTCCCTTGCTGCCTGATTTTACCCTAATTCTAGGTCCTGAGCATCCTGACAAAGGGTCCAGGCAGTGGGCCTCTAGCAAGAGGCAGAACACCCAGCACTGCATTTAGCAGTTTGCATCGAGAGGGACAGGAATTAGAGACCCAAGGAGATAAAGTCTCAATAAAGAAAAAGTGAAGCCCACCACTGTCACTTTTCCCAAATTCTAAAAGCCAAGCAAGTCACCATTATGACACAGAGCTGCGTTCTGAATGTCTCACGGTGCTGGCAAGATGCAGATGAAGGCTCGAATCTGTCAATGCAGGGGGACCCCAGCGAACACCCAGGCTCTCCACTGGAAGGGACACGGGCAGTGATAAAGGACCTGTGGGTCTCACTCAGACGCCCATCCAGCCTTCACTCTGCTGAGCCCATCAGCCCCCATCTGCCCTGCCAAGGGGTGAATCCTCTCCAGAAGACAACAATACTAGGCAGAGCCTCTCCTCCTGTTTACCTGACTGCATTTAGGAGAGCCCCTCTTTCCTGAGCCTGGGGTTAGGTACTTGATGGAGAACACAGCCCAACTTCCTAAACCTCAGGGAGGAAAGGACTCTCTTGCCCTCCACTTGAGGTGAGGTGGTGAGCAGACCCAGGTGAAGTCTATGCAACCTGAGTGCGCTCATGTCTAGCTGCTGTCTTCCTTCTAGTCAGGAGCCACAGCTGAACTCTGTAAAGCGTGGAATGTGTGACCATTGCTTATACCCAGGTCTCTAATGACCTCAAGACAACACCTGGCTTCCAACAACCAGAACATGATTGTATCTGAAAACACCAGCCAGGAAGTGGCACTGAGGACTGTCTGGAGAGGCAATGGAGTATTTGAGCTCTGGGATGTTGCTGCCTGGTGTGAATCCCAGCTCGACCACTGACTTGCTGGGTGACTCAAACCAGCCACTTAACCCCTCAGCGCCTCCGTTTCATCATATCTGTAAACTCAAGGTATCATTATGTGACTATGAAATAGACAAGGTATGTAGCATACTGAGGAAAACACCTGGTATACAGTAATTACTCAGCATGTGCCAGCTATGATTTTTATTACCTCTACTATTATTTTTATTTTAAAATTGATGATATATAGGTAAGTGTAGAGCAGCTGTAACAGCATTCAGAAAACTAGTCAGACAAATATACTAGCTAAGTTGCTTCAGTCACGTTCAACTCTGCAAAACTATGGACTGTAGACTGCCAGGCTCCTCTGTCTGTGGGTTCCCAGGCAAGAATACTGGAGTGGTTTGCCATGCCCTTCTCCAGGGGATCTTCCTGACCCAGGGATTGAACCTGTGTGTTTATGTCTCCTGCACTGGCAGCCAGGTTCTTTACCGCTAGCACCACCTGGGAAGCCCAAAGACAAAGACAGCTAAACACAATTGGCTTTGGACACACAACTGGCTTCGGCATACTTCTGTGCTAAACTGGTTTTGGCACACACAGATACCTCTGCTATCCAGTAGAATTGCCGTGAGCCACAGGTGACTATTTTCCTTTAAATTGATGAAAATGAAATAAAAGTTAAAATTTAGTTCTTCATTTGCACCCATCCCATTCCAAGTTGCTCAGTAGTCATATGTGGCTAGTGAATGACTCCATCTGGGACAACACAGATACACAGTATTTCCATTGTGGCAGAACATTGTATAACGAGCCCTGGATGAAGCTAGCCACCTTTGGGATTTCCGGCTTTCGCAGGTCCATCGTGATATCCTGACATGTAAGTCTGTGCCTCCAGCCCTTCCCTTCATTCCTTAGCAATGAGCTGAGGAAGGAGATCACGTGCTCACTCAAGCTGGGGACCAGCATCCCATGTTGAACCACGTGCACAGAAAGGAGGAGGAGGAGGAGCTTGTGCTGACAGTGGTGATGCCCATCTCTGCCAGGTACCAGTACCAACCCTTGGGAGAAGCCTCCACTAACAACAGCCCCATTTCAGAGCCTCTGGGGAATAGAAGGCTCTCTTTTCTAAATTTTCGGACTTTGCACATCTCTAAACAGGAGAGGCCGTGGTCTGTTTTTCCAAGGAGAATGCGATATAGGCTCTATAGTCAATCTCAAGTTTGCAAATGGAAAATTAATAGCATCTATTTCTTCCTGATTGCCATGCACACTGTCTATTCTAAATGTTCTTTGAGCAGAGAAAATTGCCAAGTCAACTTGTAAAGGAAATGAATCCCCATCTCATGCTGCAGGATAAATTAGTCATGTATAACTAAACCCTGACAGATGTGCAGGTAATCTATATCTTGAGAAGACTGAATTTCCCACCAGCTTCTCAAAGTATGCAGGCTTTGGGTGGCTGATCAAGTCAGGGACTGGAGTCTTGAAGGAGCAAACCTGTCGCTTGGGGAGAAGTCCTCAAGCAGGATGGCACTGGCCTGGGTAGAGAGAGATCAGAAGCCGAATGGAGATAGGACGCATTCAATTACTGGGCCCTATTCATGCATAGTGTCCTCAGCCGAACAGTCCTTATAAGGAGCAAATCAGGCACAGTCTGCCTGGGGCCAGATATGTCCCAGAGGAATAAAATATTCAGAGACGATGGCACACAGAGAGCTATTTGCTCAGATTCGGTATTCTAGCCACAATGCAGCCCATCTCCTATGGGAGAAAAGTGCTTGCCTTTAAAGGTGCCTCTTATAGCCCCGAAAAAGGCAGGAGAGGAGGATTAATGCTCCAGAAATAGGGGCCCTGACGGGTGCCTCCCATACACTTGGTTCCTTCCTTGGGAAAAGACACTTCTGTGTGGAGAAAACCATAAAACCACATTTAAATCACACTCTGCCCAGAGGTGGGCCAACCCTTATGATTTCTAGAGGGCTGTCTGGTAGTCTCTCCTGGTGAGAGAAGCAAGGTTCTCAGGCCACCAGCATCCGATCATCAGAGGGGAAGATGCTGCTGTCTTGGGAGAGGATCTGGCCAAGTCGCGAAGACCAGGACCGTGTCCCCATCCACTGCCATATTTCCTGAATGGTGGGCGCAGCCAGCGCTCTGCCCTCCATGCTCCATTCTCTTCCCTTTCACTCCCAACCCTGGCTTTAGCTAACTTTTAATTGCTTTCATTCTCCTACTCATCTCTGCCCAACATCCTCTTCTGCAATCTTTGCATATCTACCTTCTTATTTCTACAGGTTACTCTCTTTCTTCCATGATCTCAATCTGTCCAGCATGGCTAGTGTTGGCAGCATCTCTGAGATCGACTGACCCCCAATCTCTGCCTCCTCCTAGAATCAGAGTGCGGCCCTGCCCAGCACTCATAACCACAGGGCAGACACCCAGGACTGCCTGTCCTGACTCCCACCAAAGTCCCCTGCTTCTTGCTATCTCCGCTGCCAGCCCAGGCACCACTGAGACCTCCCACCAAGTCAAGGCTCCCTGTCTTGCTCCTCACTTTCCCTTTGCCATCCAGCAGCCAAAGTGATCTTTCCAAAAGGTAAATTTGATTAAGTCACTTTCCCACTTAGCTACTCCAGAGGGCCTCAACTGCTCTGCACAAGCCCACCTAGACTCCTTAATGTGACCCCAGTGGCCTCTGCCTCCAACTCTTTTTGCTCCTCCTGGGCCTTGAGGCTCTGCGCTGTCTTTTGCACACACTGTTCTGATGGAGCACGTTTCTTCTCTTTGTCTTGCTAATGCTTATCTTCTGTCAGATCTCTGCTTTAAAGCACACCTGTAACTTCCAGCTCAGTGTCCATCTTCCCTTCTAAATCATAGCAACATAAAACACGCCCCGAGGCTGGCTTGCCCCAAGGCTCAGCTCTTGGAGCCCAGCACCTAATGCAGTCAGTTCCTGGCATAAAGAATGCTTCCAACGCATACTTATTAACTGGGCATAACAGTGCTCTTGCTGCCTTCTGTAAACTTCCATCCATCCATCTGCAAGATGGTCTAATAAAGCTTAGCTCGTAGCATCACCACATGGAGTAAGATGAGACAGTATCAGTAAAACCTAGCTCACAGCTACTGGCTTACAATGGGGACTTGATAAATTTATGTTCCCCTTCCCATCTCCCAGTTGTCTGCATAATATGTTAGAATATTATTGTTATGCTTTTCATAAAAGCCCGAGGAGATGCCTGGAATATAAAGAATGACATCTCTCCTTCACTTATTTTGTATGTGGGTCAGTACAAGTCCAGGAGATTCGGGTTGTAATAGTTGCCTGCTTCTTCCAGGTGGCAAAGCTACATGAGGGGAGGGGGGCGTCTGATTCCCACCCCCCCCACACACACCTCCATTCTCAGCACTTACCATAAGGATAATCGTTATTCAGAATATATGTACTGAAAGAAACTGTGTGGCATGGGTTACAGACTCCCCAAGTCAAATTGCCATCAGGTGGCAGGGACAGGATTTGGATCTCAGCAGTCTCCTTGCTGGGCTGCCCCTGGGTCCTGGACCACCTTTCTGGATTGACTGGGCTTGTGAATAGCCAGTACTAACTGAGGCAATTAATACACCTGGTCCACGCTGTACATGGAAAAAAATCGAAACCTCAGGCCCTCAAAGGTAAAGGAAGCTCTGCCAGCGGGGCAGGGAGGCAGCTAGCCGAGCAACAGAAGATGGAGGGAGCACCGTCAGGCTTTACTGTGAGAACGTTGTCTTTTGGAAGGGCTGACTCCAGCCTGCTGCCTTCCTATTATGCTCCCAGGAGCATCTATCATCTGTGCAGCCACTGGGGCTTCATTAGAGAAAAGGAGAGGGCTGCTACGTTATTGCAAATGTGCAGGCAGACAGCTCCCTACCCTAGGAAAGCGCAGCACTCAGGCAGAGAAGGCCCAGGTAATTTGGTGTTCTCCCAGCAGACCTGCCCTGTCTGTTTGGAAAATATGAACGAAATGCAATAAGCAAATGTAAATAAGGTGCACGCAGCCTCTGTGGATGGTATACAACCCTGGGAAGAAAATGTGATGGCTTTTTCTACCTGGGCTCTTTCCCCCTCCACAAGGCCTGGAGCTTTTAAGCGGGTATGAAGCCTGTGGGCTTTGAATGCAGACCGTGTTGAAACAAAGCTGGGAGTAAGTACATCATGATGGCTCAGTGGATGGGAGGGAGAAGGGGCACTGTGGCCAACATCATCGGGTAGAAAGTGGTGATGAGGTCATATAGGCCTGGCAGGGTCAGGAGAGAGGAAGGGGTGCCCTGATCTATGATTATGTGCCTGTGGAGGGGTCAGTCGAGCTGAGCACTGCTTCTTCACTGAATGAGTGTCAGTAGCCTGGTCCTGCCCACCCCCATCACCCATTCACTCCTTCTTCCCTGGCTCCTCTATCTTCCTTCAGACAAAGCCAAAAGCTAGTGAGGAAGTTTCAAGATACATAATGTCCAGGGAAGAGACAGGAGCTGGGAGACTGTGCTCCTTTGAAAAATGCTCCCAAGGTTGATGACCAGTATTCCAAGCTGATCTCAGCTGATTGTTGACTTTGGGGACTGAATGACATGCTCCTTATACCAAGCCCTCTTAGAGGATTAGAAAAGAGGAAGGTAAGGAAACAATCTGAGGTATAAACATATATAAGAGATGATGTGAAAAATAAAGGTGGGGACAGACTGTGGACATTCTGTATTTAGAGCTACAGTGTTAATACCTAAAAGATACAGTAAGTGTCTATGTCTGTGTGTTACAAATCCTAACTGAAGGCCACGTTGGAACACCCAACTGGGGACGTTTGAAAATGGCAAATCTGACACACAACAATTTTAGGGTATCTGTGAACCTCTGCTAGGGAACCAATTACTGGTATGCTCTCAAAACTCAGAAAATCTTGCAACTAAAGAACCAAATGAGAAAACCAATGCTCCTGCTCAAGGACCCTCCCTCTCCGACCCTAGCCTTACCAATGCTTAGTTCAGCGTGCTAGAAGAAGCTAATATGAAAACAGAATGTAATTTAAACTTTGGTGCTTCGGAGGGTAATTAAAGAGTTGGGCTGGACTGGAGTTGTCTTTGGAGCAGGCCAGCAGGCCTCTCAGAAATGGAGACCCAGTGCCGGCCCTTTCAAACTAATCTCCTTCAGCCCTCCTAGGTGCTGTTTGTGCATAATTACTTAATCAGAGCAGCAGTGGATCGATGCACTCAGAGTGTTTGCAATTAGCGTCTTCTCTAAAAGGCCTTCTTCAGGGCAGAATTAGATGCTGAGCTGGATCGACACAAGGATGCCTTCCTGAACCGCGTTGCCTAGGGTCCAGCCTCCTCTTTCTACCCTGCCATCCTCATGCTGCTGGGAGCCTTCAGTTACACGTAGTCTTCTCCTCCCCAGTAGGGACTGGGTCCCTCGTGCTGCTGGTTCCCTCCAGCCAGCAGCAAGTGCACCAGTGCTGGCAGGGGAGTGTGCAAGGAGCACAGAAGAGGGGGTGCTGCACTCCAGGGAGCTCGAAAGACAGGAAGGAAGAGCTACAATTGCTCCTTGGGCTACAGTTTTGGGGTGCTGATCAACTAGGACTGAAATAGGTGAGGGTTGATTCTGCTTAGTATGGTTTTAGGAACAATAACCAGTCATTCTGCTTTAAAAGAATCCTGGGGAGGCAGGAGAGAGTAACTCAGCTCTGGAGGATGACAGCACTGGGCTCAGATGCCATCCTAGCTGAGACTGGACAGGGGCTTTCCCAATGGTCAGTTTCCTCATGTGCAGAATGGAGGTGATGACAGGAAAAGTTTGCAGCTTTATGGGAGGATTAGGCTAGAACAGATTTAAGTGTTCAGCACTTTGAAACCACTGGCTCTGAGATTATTTGTGTCTGTGGATCCACCAAATGTAAAAGGATGGGACTCCAGATCATGAGCATGGTATTTTCACATGAAACGATCCCTGAAGCCAGCTAGTAAGACAAGATTCCTCTCTGCTGTTTCTCAGAGGTTAGGCAACATCTCCAAGGTCTACAAACCCAAGTCCCCTGATTCGACATTCACTTGGCCTACTCACACCCCAGATGCCTGCACCCGGGGGCACTCTGGCCCCATATGCAAGAGAGACACTCTTCCCCAAGTTAAAGACCACACACCTGAAACAAAGGTCAGAACCACACTCCCGACCCTGAATACAAACAGGAGTATAGCGCCTCATTAAGAGTTCAAGATTCTAATACAGATGATCAACAGGCACATGAAAAGATTCTCAGCATCACTAATTATTAGCGAAATGCAAATCGAAACTACAGTGTGGTGGTACCAGTCAAAATGGCCACCATTAAAAAGCAAACAAATAACAAGTGCTGGAGAGAGTGGGCAGAAAAGGGAACCCTCCCACACTACTGGTGGGAATGTAAATTGGTGCAGCCACTCTGGAGAACACTATGGAGGTTCTTTGTTGTTGCTGCTGTTGTTGCGTTACTGTTGTATCTTGACTCTTTTTGTGACCCCATGGACTGTAGCCCACCAGGCTCCTCTATCCATGGGACTTCCCAGGCAAGAATTTTGGAGTGGGTTGCCATTTCCCTGTCCAGAGAATCTTCCCAACCCAGTAATCAAATCTGTGTCTCCTGCATTGGCAGGTGGATTTTTCACCACTGAGCCACCATATGGAGGTTCCTTAAAAAACTAAAAACAGAACCATCATATGATGTAGCAATCCCAGTTCTGGGCATATATCCAGACAAAACTATAATTTGAAAGATACATGTACCTCTATGTTCACTGTAGCATTGTTTACAATAGTCAAGACAAGAAAACAACCTAAATGTCTATCAATAAATGAATGCATAAAGATGTGATATACATAGACACATATATATGTTCATCTATACGTGTGTGTGTATACGTATATATATAAAGAGAGAGAGACAGAGAAAGACATGAATTTGAACGAACTCTAGGAGATAGTGTAGGACATGGAATCCTGGTGTGCTGCAGTCCGTGGGGTTGCAAAGAATCAGATACGACTTAGCGACTGAACAACATATAAATACATAAAGGAATATTATTCGGCCATCAAAAGAATGTAATGCCATTTGCAGCAACATGGATGGACCTAGAGAGTATCATACTAAGTGAAGTCAGAAAGAGAAAGACAAGGAAATACGTGGGAAAATATGGCACAAATCAACACATCTACAAAACAAAAACAGATGCACAGATATATAGAACAGACTTGCAGTTGCCAAGGAGAGAGAGGGTACAGGTGGGAAGGACTGGGAGTTTAGCAGATGCAAGTAATTATTATATATAGGATGGATAAACAACAAGGTCCTATTGTATAACACAGAGAACTATATTCAATATACTGTTACAATATACTATGACAATATAATGGAAAAGAATATGAAAAACAATATATTAATATAATTAATATATTAAGTATAATATATATAAAAGAATATGAATATATATTGATATGATTGAGTTACTCTGCTATACAGAAGAAATTAACACAACCCCTGTAAATCAAATGTACTTCAATGAATTAAAAAAAAATTTTTTTTTAAGTTCAAACTTCTGGCTCTATCAGCTCTGAGTTTGAACACCAGCTCTCAGTTTACAAGTGGTTGCTTTTCACATATCCCTTCTCTTCTCCAAGCCTCAGGTCTTTCATCTGTAAAATGGTGATATTAACAGTCTCAACCCCATGGGGTTATGGTAGGGAGTTACTGTGAAGATGAAGCTTTCAGAAACCAGCAGGCAACCACAAGTATCCTCTCTTCTGAGGAACGTCAGGGGCTGGTTGCACTTACCCTTGAGATCTAAGAGATATGCTGCCAGCCATAGCGGTTTTAATGACAGAAAATAAAACTGGGCAGATAGCAAAGTGAATCAGTTATACCTCATTGTAAACCAACTATATTCCAATAAAAATTTTTAAAAAGAAAAAAACTGGGGCTTCTTGCAGGGATTTTATTTTTTAAAATTAATTTAATTGGAGGCTAATTACTGTACAGTATTGTAGTGGTTTCTGCCATACACTGACATGAATTAGCCATGGGTGTACATGTGTTCCCTATCCTGAACTCCTCTCCCGGCTCCCTTCCCATCCTATCCCTCAGGGTCATCCCAGTGCACCAGCCCTGAGCACCCTGTCTCATGCATCAAACCTGGACTGGCAATCTATTTCACATATGGTAATATACATGTTTCAATGCTACTCTCTCAAATCATCCCACCCTCACCTTTCCCACAGAGTCCAAAAGTCTGTTCTTTACATCTATGTCTCTTTTGCTGTCTCACATATAAGGCCATTGTTACCATCTTTCTAAATTCCATACATATGTGTTAATATACTGTATTGGTGTTTTTCTTTCTGACTTACTTCATTCTGTATAATAGGCTCCAGTTTCATCCACCTCATTAGAACTAATTCAAATGCATTCTTTTTAATAGCTGAGTAATATTCCATTGTGTATCTGTACCACAGCTTTCTTATCCATTCATCTGCCAATGGACATCTAGGTTGCTTCCATGTCCTGGCTATTGTAAACAGTGCTTTGATGAACACTGGGGTACATGTGTCTCTTTCAATTCTGGTTTCCTCGGTGTGTATGCCAAGCAGTGGGATTACTGGGTCATATGGCAGTTCTATTTCCAGTTTTTTAAGGAATCTCCACACTGTTCTCCATAGTAGTTGTACTAGTTTGCATTCCCACCAACAGTGTAAGAGTTTTCCCTTTTCTCCACACCCTCTCCAGCATTTATTGTTTGTAGACTTTTTGATAGCAGCCATTCTGACCGGCATGAGATGATACCTCAATGTGGTTTTGATCTGCACTTCTCTGATAATAAGTGATGTTGAGCATCTTTTCATGTGTTTGTTAGCCATCTGTATGTCTTCTTTGGAGAAATGTCTGTTTAGTTCTTTGGCCCATTTTTTGGTTGGGTCATTTATTTTTCTGGAATTGAGCTGCAGGAGTTGCTTGTATATTTTTGAGATTAATTCTATGTCAGTTGCTTTGTTTGCTATTATTTTCTCCCATTCTGAGGAGATTTTAAAAGCATACACAAGGTGAATTCCCATTTCTAATTGGAGATCATCTCAAAGAATTGAGCGAGGTTGTGCCTGCTCAAACTAAATTGCATTATTACATGTAATTCCAGTTTTTACTTTTCAGTGCCTAAAACATCGATATATATGCATGTTTCTCTTATCCTTAGAGGATGCATCATTTTGTGTAAAAACAAGCATGAGCAAAGGAATTAGGGCTCCATTATTCAGGAGCTTGCTAATAAAGTCCTTCTTAAAAAGCAATCTTTGAAAGAACTTAAAATACATTAAACTGGGAGGAAGATGAGTTAAACCAATTAGTGGTACAACCTACAAGAAAAGACAGATAGATTTCCCTATTAAACCCATTACTGTTCTCAGTAACCAGATTTGAGGAGACTTTAATGTTTCTCTTGATTCTAATGCTAATCCTTCATCTGGAAAAAGAAATACATTCAGAACTTGTACAACATTTGTAAATGTGCATTAGTGGAGTAGCATTTATAACAATAATCTGGAGCAGAGAGGTTAGCTTGATGAAATAAGCTTTTAAAACTTCTGATAAAAATCCACAGATTTTCCATACTCCAGGGCAAAACAAAATGTTATATATGCAAAGTATTGGTCAAAAATTGCTAACTCTGGCTTTACTTGTCTTTGTCAGGCAGTAGGTAAGCATTTCCCTAAATGGGAAACCTAGAATAGATGAGCAGTAGTGCAGAAAATAGCAGTTTTAAAGAAGGATTTCATAGCCAACCACATTTCCCAGGTCCTCAACTAATAAAGACTAAACTGGAAAAAAATCTTGTTCTCACTTAAAATGAGATAAGGCAGAGCCCTGGGAACAGGGCAGGGATGTGGAGGGTCAGTTCCTGCACGGCTTATCCCACTGCAGAGACGCAGACTCAGTGCCTGCAAATCACTTTTGTGTTTTATTAATGTCTGAGCTCAAATGGCTGGTGGCAGTCAGGGAAGGCTTCCAGGAAGAGGCAAGACTAGAGCCAAGGCTTGTGTGCAGGGTTGACTTGGAAAAGGAGAAGACATTCCAGGAAAGTCTTAGAAATAATGAGGAAGCCAACTGGAATGAAGTGACTATTTAATTTTTACAGCTGATTTATATTTAAATTAGCTCTACTCAAGCACACCAACTTGAGCATAATTTGCTCTAATTCTGAATCATAAACATATACAAAAATCAAACATATAAATATGTGTATATATAAAATCTCCTGTAGATCTGTGTAGAGACAGTTCATTATTTTACACATTATATACATGTTTACATGCATTTCAAGGACCCTTTTCTGACCAGGTGAAACACTGACTATTCAAGGACTGATATACAAGCCTATATCTGCAAGGTTTTAGTAACAGAAAACCTATTTTTTAGGGTACATATAAGAAGAATCTCCATTCCTAACTGGAGATTTGTGTCCAGTGTAATCTGTTCAAATTCAAGGTCCAAATTTGGGCATTTTAAAACAAGGTTCTGTGTTTTTCAACCCCTAAAGACCAATACACGCATGTATGTTTTGACCTTAAATATGACATAAAGTTTGTTGTTTAACAGGATAGGAAGTGACAGAGGATTGGCAGAAGACCATGCCTGCCAAGCTTGGGATGGAGAGGTGGTGCTGATGGCCCAGGTTGTGTATGGAACCTACCACCCTCTTCTCATGACAAAGGTCCAGAAGAACCTCCAGGGGTGCAGGTGCTGGAGTCTAGAGTGAGAGGGTAGAGGTTGGAGCGGGAACTGAAAACCCCCAGTGGTAACTGAGGTCAGGACAGAATGGTCGTGGATGTGCCTGGAGCAGATGCAGCCTGGCATCTTCACTTTCATGCTTCTGGTGGACAAGCTGATAGAAGATGAGGATAAATAAAGCAAGGTCTGGAGAAGAACTGCCTTCTGGAACCATATAGGGTGTCTTAAGCTATTCCAAGTTCTGCCAGGTTCAGTGAAAAACTCACTGTTCTCTTCACCCTTGAGGTTATACAGCTCACTCTAAATTTGTCTCCACTGTACCCCGGTAGCCTTAGGGCAGAAATGACTATAGCTACTTAACAGGATAAGATGGTATCCAGCCTCAAGGGACTTTCTTTGGACTCACAGAGGGCCTCTGACTGGCAAAAAGATGAAATAGTAGCTATTATTATTTCTGTTTCTATAAATATTTCTGTATTTGGTCACAACAGATTGTTTAGAGATTTGGTACCTAACAAGGCATAGCTAGCAACTTCCTATTTCCCCTCCTAAATATCATAATAAACAAAGAAAACAGAAAAAAAGTTATAAATTCCATTTTCAGTAAAACTAGAAAAGAGATATCATCCATAGCTTTAAACAATATAGCAGAAACCACCCAGATGGAAGTAAAATGTCCAGGTAGGGCAATAAAAAATCAAAAATATGTTTCTGATAATGTGAAGGACTCCTCCTGAGGTGATAGATCCACATTTCCTGCTCAGCAAGAACTAAGGGACCTGAAGAAAGGATGGGGCACAGATCAAACAGATGCTACACAGGTAGAAAAATGAGTAAGAAAGCAGGAAAAGAGTGTAGTGGCCTAGGGGCAGCAGGTCTCAGAAAATGCTCATAGCATTGTTCCTTCTATCAGTAAGAAGCACTCCAAAGTGTAACTTTGGTACAGCAAGAACAGTGGAGATAGGTGATGAGAGAAACCCTCTTAGGGCTCATCTGTTTCAGAGAAACAGAAAAGAAACACAGAGCAGCCATCTTAGCAGGAAGCCATCTATCACCGGTAACACTGAAGTGAGTGCTTTTGTACTGTGGGGGCTATAGAAGAAACAGGTTTCACCCCCTCCATCCCTAGGACTCCCTTTCGAACAGGTAAGCCATTAAACTCTTAACTTATTGTAATATGTTTTTAAAGATGCTGACATGTAGATATTGTTCTTGTTCAGTCGCTCATTGGCATCTGACTCTGCTACCCCATGGACTGCAGCACACCAGGATTCCCTGTCTCTCACCATCTCCTGGAGCTTGCTCAAACTCATGTCCATTGAGTTGATGATGCCATCCAACCATCACATCCTCTTCTCCTCCTGCCTTCTATCTTTCCAAGCATCAGGGTCTTTCCCAGTGGGTCAGCTATGTACATCATGTGGCTAAAGTACTGGAGCTTCAGCTTCAGCATCAGTCTTTCCAATGAATATTCAGGATTGATTTCCTTTACGATTGACTGGTTTGATCTCCATGGAGTCCACTCCATCTCTTCTCCAACACCATGGTTTGAAAGCATTAAATCTTCAACCCTCACATTCATATATGACTACTGGGAAAAAATGTAGCTTTGACTATACCGACCTTTGTCGGCAAAGTAATGTCTCTGCTTTTTAATACACTGTCTAGGTTTGTCACAGCTTTTCTTCCAAGGAGCAAGAGTCTTTTAATTACATGGTTGCAGTCCCCATCTGCCGTGACTTTGGAGCCCTATAAAGTAGTCTTTCACTGTTTCCCCATCTATATGCCATGAAGTGATGGGACTGGATGCCATGATCTTCGTTCTTTGAATGCTGAGTTTTAAACCAGCTTTTTCATTCTCCTCTTTCACCTTCATCAAGAGGCTCTTTCATTCACCTGTGCTTTCTGCCGTAACGGTGGTGTCACCTGTGTATCTGAGGTTACTGATATTTCTCCCGGCATCTTGATTTCATCTTGTGCTTCTTCCAGACCAACATTTCTCATGATGTACTCTTCATATAAGCTAAATAAGCAGAGTGACAGTATACAGCCTTGACGTACTCTTTTCCCAGTTTTGAACCAGTCCATTGTTTTCTGTCTGGTTCTAACTGTTGCTTTTTGACCTGCATACAGGTTTCTCAGGAGGGAGGTAAGGTGGTCTGGTATTCCCATCTCTTGAAGAATTTTCCATAGTTTTTTATGATTCACACAGTCAAATGTTTTAGTGTAGTTAATGAAGCAGATGTTTTCTAGAATTCTATTGCTTTTTCTATGATCCAGCGGATGTTGGCAATTTGACCTCTGGTTCCTCTGCCTTTTCTAAATCCAGCTTGTACATCTGGAATTTCTTAATTCATGTACTGTTGAAACCTAGCTTGGAGGATTTTGAGCATGACATTGCTATCATGTGAAATGAGCACAACTGTATGGAAGTTTGAACATTCTTTGACATTGCCCTTCTTTGGGACTGGAATGAAAACTGACCTTTTCCAGTTCTATGGCCACTGCTGAGTTTCCCAAATTTGCTGGCATATTGAGTACAGCACTTTCACAGCATCATCTTTTAGGATTTGAAACAGCTCAGCTGGAATTCCATCACCTCCACTAGCTTTGTTTGTAGTAATGTTTCCTAAGGCCCACTTGACTCCACTCTCCAGAATGTCTGGCTCTAGGTGAGTGATCACACCATTATGGTTATCCAGGTCATGAAGATCTTTTTTGTAGAGTTCTTCTATGTATTCCTGCCACCTCCTCTTAATATCTTCTGCTTCTTTTAGGTCCATACTATTTCTGTCCTTTATTGAAATGGACATGAAATTAACATGAAATGTTCCCTTGGTATCTCTAATTTTCTTGAAGCAATCTCTAGTCTTTCCCATTCTATTGTTTTCTTATATTTCTTTGCATTGTTCACTCAAAAAGGCTTTCTTATCTCTTCTTGCTATTCTTTGGAACTCTGCATTCAGATGGGTATATCTTCCTTTTTCTCCTTTGCCTTTCACTTCTTTTCTTTTCTCTGCTTTTTGTAAAGCCTCCTCAGACAACCATTTTGCCTTTTTGCCTTTCTTTTTCTTGGGATGGTTTTGATCACTAGCTCCTGTACAGTGTTATGAACCTCCATCCATAGTTCTTCAGGAACTCTAATAGATTTATTCCCTTGAATCTATTTGTCAACTTCCACTGTATAATTGTAAGGGATTTGATTTAGGTCATAGCTGAATGGCCTAGTGGTTTTCCCTATTTTCTTCAATTTAAGTCTGAATTTTGCAATGAGGAGATCATTATCTGAGTCACAGTCAGCTCCCAGTCTTGTTTTTGCTGACTGTATAGAGCTTCTCCACCTTCAGCTGCAAGGAATATAATCAATCTGACTTTGGCACTGACCATCTGGTGATGTCCATGTGTAGAGTCTTCTCTTGTGTTGTTGGAAGAGGGTATTTGCTATGACTGGTGCATTCTCTTGGCAAAACTGTTAGCCTTTGCCCTGCTTCATTTTGTACTCCAAGGCCAAACTTGCCTATTACTCCAGGTATCTCTTGACTTCCTACTTTTGCATTCCAGTCCCCTATAATGAAAAGGACAGCTCTGGTGGGTGTTAGTTCTAGAAGAACTTGTAGGTCTTAATAGAACCATTCAACTTCAGCTTCTTCAGCATTAGTGGTTGGGATATTGACTTGCATTACTGTTGTTTTTGAGGTTGCCCCAGTACTCTATTTTGGACTCTCTTGTTGACTATGAGGCTATTCTATTTCTTCTAAGGAATTCTTGCCCACAGTAGTAGATATAAAAGTCATCTGAATTAAATTCACCCATTCCAGTCCATTTTAGCTCATGGATTCCTAAAATGTCGATGTTCACTCTTGCCATCTCCTGTTTGACCACTTCCAATTTACCTTCATTTATGGACCTAACATCCAGGCTCCTATGCAGTATTGTTCTCTACAGCATTGGACTTTACTTTCACCACCAGACACAACCACAACTAGGCATTGTTTCTGCTTTGGCTTAGCCTTTTCATTCCTTCTGGAGCTATTTCTCTGCTCTTCTTCAGTAGTATATCAGACACCTCCCAACCTGGAGAGTTCATCTTTCAGTGTCATATCTTTTTGCCTTTTTATACTATTCATGGAGTTCTTAAGGCAAGAATGCTGAAGTAGTTTGCCATTCCCTTCTCCAGTGGACCACGTTTTGTCAGAACTCTCCACCATGTCCCGTCCATCTTAGGTGGCTCTACATGGCATGGCTCATAGTTTCATTGAGTTAGACAAGGCTGTGATCCATGTGATCAGTTTGGTTAATTTTCTGTGATTGTGGTTTTCATTCTGTCTCCCCTCTGATGGATGAGGATAAGAGGTTTGTGGAAGCTTCCTGATGGGAGGGACTGGCTATGAGGAGAACTGGGTCTTGCTCTGGTGGGAAAGGCAATGCTCAGTAAATCTTTAATCCAATTTTCTGCTGATGGGTGGGGCTATGTTCCCTTACTGTAGTTTAGCATGAGGCCAGACTATGGTAGGGATAATGGCAACCTCTTCCAAAATGACTTATGTCAGCATGTTGATATTATATATATGTATAATATGTGCTTTCCATATATATATTATTTCATAAAAATTATGGAAAAGAGCAACAAAACAAAGCTTACCACAGAACACTCAGCATAAAAATGGTAACAGTGAAAATATGTATAACACCATGAATTAAGATAAAACAATTACTTTTATGAAGAAAGACAATAAAACAATATTCAAGGACTCAGAGAAGCGATGAAGAGAGAACAGATGAGACAGCCTGTGAACATTCAGATCCCAGCAAAGAAGTAGAAAGAACATCCAGAATCATCATAAAAATGAAGCTGGATTGGAAGAAGCACAAGGGAGGATGCTGAGGGAAACTCACTGAGAGAGGAGGATGCTAAAATAGAGAGAGTGAACGGCATGAAATAAGAAATTACAAAGGATTACAGAGCAAATTACAGCTACGGAAAGGAGGCAAGGGAAATCCTACATGTGCATAATTGGAGCCTCTGAAGACACAAAAGAAAACACTGGAAGAGGATATATGTTTAAAATGTAACTCATTAACCCATTCCTAAAATAAAAGAAAAATTGAAGCTACATATTGAAAAGGCACAGCATGAGCCAGGGAAAATCAGCCTAGAATAGTCAACTCAGACATTTAAATCTATCCTAACGAAGTTTGTTGTTTAGTCACTAAGTCATGTCTGACTCTTTTGCAACTGCATGGACTAGCCCACCAGGCTCCTCTATCCATGGGATTTTCTGGGCAAGAATACTGGAGTAGGCCATTTCCTTCTCCACGGGGTCTTCCCAACCCAGGGATAGAACCTGTGTCCCCTGCATTGCAAGCAGAATCTCTGCCTCTGAGCCACTGGGGAAGCCCATCCTAATGAAGTTACTAGACTGTGAAAAGCAAATAAATGGTAACTTAGTAGCAGAAAAGATGACTAATAAACTTATGAAAGATAAAAGAAACAAGGCTGCCTGCAGATTTCAGAACAGCAATATTCAAAGTCAGAATCCAGTGAAGCAATATGTATAAGACAGTCAAGAAAAGAAAATTGAACCAGGCGTTATATCCACCTGAGTTACCATCCAGGAATAAATACTACAGAAAACCAGTTTTGAACCTTCAGTGACTTAGGTGATATGGTTTGCATGAGCCCTTCAGAGGAGCTATGAGAGCATGCACTGTGGCCAACCATAGAGATGACTTGGGAAATCCATTTACTTGTGAAGGAAAAAAGATGGAGATGAGCATGAAAGGTAAGAATGCAGATGCTACATGCCCTGATAATGCGGAAATGATACAACTACAAAAAAAGAAAAAGAAAAAAGAAAAGCAGAGGCGGGAGGAAGGAAAAAGATACAGGTAGATCAAATTTCCTGATTTCCTCTTTGGGTCATAAAAACATCAAAAGATGACAAATCAAGTATTAGAAGAGTGAATATTTTTACAGAACAAAGACAAGCTCTAAGAGAATAATTATATTAACAATCATCAAGTAATAGAAGGGGAGGAGATGTGAAAAGAAGGGAAGGAACAAAGGGAAAGAATATTATTTTCCTAACTTTTAAAGGGATAACATCCTTGAGTATCAGAAGAACTATACATGCACCTGCCCTCCCACAAACAATAAAATAGAGCATACAGTGGAAGGAAAACAAAAAAATAACAGAGTTGATAGGACCAAACAATTTTTATATCAATAAATCTAAATTGGACTCAGAGGGATGGTACGGGGAGGGAGGAGGGTTCAGGATGGGGAACACGTATATACCTGTGGCAGATTCATGTTGATATATGGCAAAACCAATACAATATTGTAAAGTTAAAAAATAAAATAAAATAAATTCATCTCATAAAAGAATAATATTTTAATTTCAAACCAGGTTATAGAGAAAAACCTAACTCCATACGGACTGCAAGAGCATAAGAACTGCCAAGCAATTCAGAAAGGTTGCTAGATACTTTGACTCCAGATTTCCTCTTTGGGACTAGAATCTCCAATTATGAACATTCCATGCATTTGGAGTAACGTGTATAAGGCTATCTGCTACAGGATTATTTGAAATAGCAAAAGGCCGAAAATAATTCAGATGTGCATGGTTAAATCCACTATAGCACATCTGCCTGATGGAAAACTATACAGCTATTTGTATGATATGCCAGAATCTCTGACATACATTAAGTAAAAAAGCAAAGTACAGAATACAATATTGTAAAGTAATTAACCTCCAATTAAAATAAATCAAATCAGATCAGATCAGTTGCTCAGTCATGTCCGACTCTTTGCGACCCCATGAATCGCAGCACGCCAGGCCTCCCTGTCCATCACCAACTCCCGGAGCTCACTCAGACTCACGTCCACCGAGTCAGTGATGCCATCCAGCCATCTCATCCTCTGTCATCCCCTTCTCCTCCTGCCCCCAATCCCTCCCAGCATCAGGGTCTTTTCCAATGAATCAACTCTTTGCATGAGGTGGCCAAAGTACTGGAGTTTCAGCTTTAGCATCATTCCTTCCAAAGAATCCCAGGGCTGATCTCCTTCAGAATGGACTGGATGGATCTCCTTGCAGTCCAAGGGACTCTCAAGAGTCTTCTCCAACACCACAGTTCAAAAGCATCAATTCTTCGGTGCTCAGCCTTCTTCACAGTCCAACTCTCATATCCATACATGACCACAGGAAAAACCATAGCCTTAACTAGACGAACCTTTGTTGGCAAAGTAATGTCTCTGCTTTTCAATATGCTATCTAGGTTGGTCATAACTTTCCTTCCAAGGAGTAAGCGTCTTTTAATTTCATGGCTGCAGTCACCATCTGTAGTGATTTTGGAGCCCCCCAAAATAAAGTCTGACACTGTTCCCACTGTTTCCCCATCTATTTCCCATGAAGTGGTGGGACCGGATGCCATGATCTTCATTTTCTGAATGTTGAGCTTTAAGCCAACTTTTTCACTCTCCACTTTCACTTTCATCAAGAGGCTTTTGAGTTCCTCTTCACTTTCTGCCATAAGGGTGGTGTCATCTGCATATCTGAGGTTATTGGTATTTCTCCCGGCAATCTTGATTGCAGCTTGTGCTTCTTCCAGTCCAGCGTTTCTCATAATGTACTCTGCATATGTTAAATAAACAGGGTGACAATATACAGCCTTGATGAACTCCTTTTCCTATTTGGAACCAGTCTGTTGTTCCATGTCCAGTTCTAACTGTTGCTTCTTGACCTGCATACAAATTTCTCAAGAGGCAGGTCAGGTGGTCTGGTATTCCCATCTCTTTCAGAATTTTCCACAGTTTCTTGTGATCCACACAGTCAAAGGCTTTGGCATAGTCAATAAAGCAGAAATAGATGTTTTTCTAGAACTCTCTTGCTTTTTCAGTGATCCAACGGATGTTGGCAATTTGATCTCTGGTTCCTCTGCCTTTTCTAAAACCAGTTGAACATCAGGAAGTTCACAGTTCACATATTGCTGAAGCCTGGCTTGGAGAATTTTGAGCATTACTTTACTAGCATGTGAGACGAGTGCAATTGTGCGGTAGTTTGAGCATTCTTTGGCATTGCCTTTCTTTGGGATTGCAATGAAAACTGACCTTTTCCAGTCCTGTGGCCACTGCTGAGTCTTCCAAATTTGCTGGCATATTGAGTGCAGCACTTTCACAGCATCATCTTTCAGGATTTGGAATAGCTCAACTGGAATTCCATCACCTCCACTAGCTTTGTTCATAGTGATGCTTCTAAGGCCCACTTGACTTCACATTCCAGGATGTCTGGCTCTAGGTCAGTGATCACACCATCGTGATTATCTTGGTCGTGAAGATCTTTTTTGTACAGTTCTTCTGTGTATTCTTGCCATCTCTTCTTAATATCTTCTGCTTCTGTTAGGTCCATACCATTTCTGCCCTTTATCAAGCTCATCTTTGCATGAAATGTTCCTTTGGTATCTCTGATTTTCTTGAAGAGATCCCTAGTCTTTCCCATTCTGTTGTTTCCCTCTATTTCTTTGCATTGATCGCTGAAGAAGGCTTTCTTATCTCTTCTTGCTATTCTTTGGAACTCTGCATTCAGATGTTTATATCTTTCCTTTTCTCCTTTGCTTTTTGCTTCTCTTCTTTTCACAGCTATTTGTAAGGCCTCCCCAGACAGCCATTTTGCTTTTTTGCATCTCTTTTCCATGGGGATGGTCTTGATCCCTGTCTCCTGTACAACGTCACAAACCTCATTCCATAGTTCTTCAGGCACTCTATCTATCAGATCTAGGCCCTTAAATCTATTTCTCACTTCCACTGTATAATCATAAGGGATTTGATTTAGGTCATACCTGAATGGTCTAGTGGTTTTCCCTACTTTCTTCAATTTAAGTCTGAATTTGGCAATAAGGAGTTCATGGTCTGAGCCACAGTCAGCTCCTGGTCTTGTTTTTGCTGACTGTATAGAGCTTCTCCATCTTTGGCTGCAAAGAATATAATCAATCTGATTTCAGTGTTGACCATCTGGTGATGTCCAAGTATAGAGTCTTCTCTTGTGTTGTTGGAAGAGGGTGTTTGTTATGACCAGTGCATTTTCTTGGCAAATAAATTAAAAAATAAATAAAAAGCAATGCCAGAATAGAGTGTATTATGTCTACTACTATGTCTCTGTTAAAGGAGGGGATAAGAATCTGTATTTGTGTTTACTTCTGTATGCATCAAGAACTCCTCAAAGATATGTGGAAAACTAATTATAATGGCCTCCCTTTGCAGGGAAGATGGGGGAATGGGAGGAAGGACCCCTGTCCTCCTTTTCATGCTTTCTGGCTGTGATGAGAATGCACACCTCTTCAAAAAATGAAGCTCTGTTTTCCCAGTCTGTCTGTCTCCCTGTTCCCCACTCACTCAGTTGGGTCCTCAGTGCTGGGCTCATGAACACCACAGAGTGCTGGTTGATGTCTGCTGAATAAATGAGCAAATGCAGTGCAGGGCAGTAGCCCCTAGGTGGGATAAAGCTCCAGGGATAGGACCTCGAGAGGCCCATGAGCTATGTAACTCAGGACAGTGTATGCCCCTCCTTCCATTCTAATGCCACCTGCTAATGTTTGTCTTTTGAACCCAAAGGGGAAAAATAATCCCTAAACACATATTTTTTAATCAACTCGATCTGTGTGCTGTTCACCATCCTGCCTTGTGACCTTGGGCAGGTCTAAATTCAATTTCAGCACTCCCTCAGCCAGACACGTGGGGGGATGCGAGATGATTAAGACATGGCCCTTGCCTGGTGTTCAGGCTCCCCTCTCCTTATTTGTAAAAGGACAACGTTTTCCCTTCACTGAGTCAGAGGAATTTTAACGACAAAAACCTTTCTCCCAGAATGTTCTCTGCTCGAGAACCAAGGCTCAGCACAAATGTGTTCCTGTGTAGGATCCTCTCTTCCACCCACCCAGGAAGGTGCAACCATCCCTTCATGGGATGTCCCCAGAGCCCTCTACTTAGAATTCTGCTTTTCTGTGCTTTGTCACACCCTATTGTCCCTTCTGGACTCTGAGCCAACACAGCAAGGATTCTGCAACAGTCACACCTATACTTACTCCCAGTTTCCAGCAGAGTGTCTGGTCAAAGGTGGGCATTTACATATTTGCAGAAGGCACAACGGAAGTAATCTGAATACTCTGAGCTAAGTGATGGTATTTCCATCACCACAGAAGTATCAAGAATAAACATGGTAAAGAAATCAAATAAAAGAGTGCATTTGAGGATAAGGGGGAGAATTATAACCACCACCAAGATGAATAACTTCTAGCCAAAAGATGCCTAGACTTGGAGGGGGGAAGGGATGGGAGAGATATGATACATGGCTGCCTGACTCTATGATGCTGACTAAATATAAAGACATGCTATCTTAGTGACGCCTCAGGAAGCCTGGGAGGGTGATCCTATGCCCGCCTCCGCCGACACTTGGTATTTGAGAATGCCAAGTAGGAAATGTAGAGTAGAAGTAGGAAATGGCAACCCGCTCCAGTATTCTTGCCTGGAAAATTCCATGGACAGAGTAGCCTGGCGGCCTATAGTCCATGAGGTCACAAAGAGTTGAACATGACTTAGTGACTGAGCACACAAACACGCTAAAGACAGGTTGAGGCCTTGCCCATTCTTGCCTGCTTTCCGTGCAACACACATGTAAAGCCCAAAGCTGGCATCTGAACCCATGACCAAATGATTCTCGTTCCTGCTGTTTACTCTACCCATGCTGATTCACTTACGGGAAGGCTGGGCTGATTCTTCCACTGCAGATACCATTTTGACTTCCCCTGCCCAAGGCAAGAAATTACCAGAAAACCTGGTAACTCTGAGTTCGGGGTTCCACAGGCTGATGTCTGGCTCACGGGCTTACAGATTGGCATTAACCCGTTCTGTAAACACCTCAGCCAGCCTGGCAGAAGCTGGGTGTCCCTGGGATCTCACTGTCCTATTTCTTTGCATATTGTGATGGAAGGATGCAGGAAGGACACCACACATCTGGCTTGTTTCAGCACTGGCTTCTCATTTCTGTCTGGATAGTTACCACTAAGTAATTTAGTTTATCTATGTCTCCGTGAGCTTATTTGGAAACCATGGAACACTGCTTACAGAAAATTAAGCTTCATTTTCTTTAAGCATTCAGCCAATAGTACAGGCAGGAGAGAGTGATCTGGAGGTAACTGGCTTATGAATATGTAAACACGATACATTTAGCAAATTATGTAGACTTCACACTTCAGAGCATTGATGAAAACAAAGGTACCTTCCAAGGAAGCTTTAGTGCAATAGAGCCATTCTGAAAGGAATAGAGTTATTGGTTTTTAAGAATAGCTCAACTCAGATACAAATGGAAAATAATGATTTACACTGTGGAGCAGGGGGTGGGCATAAGCAGAATTTGAACAGGTCTAATTTGAAGTGGTGTTAAGGTGTCTCCAAGGACTTGGAAAGAATTATGGCCCATAACGTGCGTTGAGATTGAATTCATGGTGTGATGAGGTTGTACATTTCAAACTCAATTCCACTGTGACTCCTCACGTTTCACACAATTTCCCAGCATATGTTTTTCTCCTTGAGCCTAAAGAAAGAATTCTAGATGTACCTTTAGCTCAAAAACAATTGCAATAGTTAAAGCATGCCTTAAATCCATTATCTTTTCTATTCTCCACCAAGACCTGTTGCCTAAGGGGGATCAGGGCAGCTCAGCTGCATTACTGTCATCAATATTAACCCCACTAGTAATAATATGTTCTAAGAGCTGCCGTATATTAAATATCTACTATTGCCAAGAACCATGCTAGCACTTTGCCTTCAGTTAATCCTGGTAATAACTCATCAAAATCATTACTCTTACTCCTCTTTTACTGATAGAAATAAGTTAGGGAGGGTAAGTGACTTCTTTTCTGGCTGCCACTGAGTGCTTATGATATGACAGGTGCTATATATGCAAATAGTATCTCACTGAATCATCATCCCAACTCAACAAGGTAGGGAGTTTCATTAATATCCATTTGCAAGGCTGTGAAACAGAAGAAGTTACATTGCATTGCAGGTCAAGCTAAAAGAGGGCAGAACCAGCAGTCGCATTCAGGTCATAGCCACAGCCATGTGTGTCCCTGCATTGGTGTGTCCCTGCATTCGTACCACTTGAAAAGAGGTCCTCATTGCTGGAAAATGAGGAGGAGTGGAGACAAGAGCACCCTGGGCAAGTAGAAATCAAGGTGGGTCTCTGGTACCCAGTTCTCCTCCTCCCACCCTGCCTTCCACCACAGCATCCTCCCAAACACACACACACTCCACCCCTATTCCAAGTGATAGACTTGTAAATGCTCACAAGAATTCTTTGAGGAAGTTACCATTATCATTATAATTTTATAGCTGTGCAGACTGAGGCTTGGAGAAGTTACATCAGCCACTCAAAGTCAGAGACCTATTAAGAAGCAGGGGCAGGGACTGCATCAAGGCTGTCTGACTCTGGTCCTGTACTCCCAGCCAGGCTGCAGAAGAGTTAGTCTAATCATTAGAGACACGGTGTTGATGACTCAAGAGTTGGTCCTAATTAGAATTCTGTCTCAGGATAAAGAATGCACACTGAAAATTATGACCCTTTAAAAAATTTTATAAGAGACTTAAGTAAAGCAAGCACAGATGGCTACAAAGATTTAGTTTTATTCTTACAAATAACTATAATGGTCTACACACACACATGCACACACACACATACACACAAAACCTAGAAACAAAAGTCCAATAATAAGGATTAAATTATGGTTCACAAATATGCTAGAAAACCTAGAAGCTATTAAAAAGTATGACAAGAAGGATATTATGACATACAAAATGTTTATATTAAATGAAAGGATTGATCCCACTTTTGTAACACAAAATACATAGTGTGGACATGTAGTGAATGAGAGAGACAGATGGAGACACAGGCAGAGTCAGAGATGGGAAAATATAAAATAAAAGGCTACAATTAAGTCTATTATATGGGAAGATTCTCTATTGTGTTTCCATCTTTTGCCTGTTGATGTTGTCTAATTGTTAACAATTAACAAATACCCATTATTTTGTGATGTTTAAAATGTTTTGTAGGCCTAAGATAAAAACAGTCCACTAAGGCTCAGAAAAGATTGCTGGAAACCAGAACGGCATTTACCAGAGTTTGGAGTGCACAGATATTTCAAGAGTTTCACAGATAAATTCATTTGGTAAACATTCTACTTATCTTTCATGACTTGCAGTGCAGAGTCTCATGTTACGATGCAGAAGAATCAGGGTTCCTGACTGCATACTATACAATAAAGCTACAGTCATCAAAGCAGTATGGTACTGGCACAAAAACAGAACTATAGATCAATCCACCTCCTAAAGTAATGGAAATAAAACCAAAAATAAACAAATGGGACCTGCTGTTGCTGCTAAGTCGCTTCAGTCGTGTCTGACTCTGTGCAACCCCACAGACGGCAGCCCACCAGGCTCCCCCGTCCCTGGGACTCTCCAGGCAAGAACACTGGAGTGGGCTGCCATTTCCCTCTCCAATGCAGGAAAGTGCAAAGTGAAAGTGAAGTAGCTCAGTCGTGTCCAACTCTTAGCGACCCCATGGACTGCAGCCTACCAAGCTCCTCCGTCCATTGGACTTTCCAGGCAAGAGTACTGGAGCGGGGTGCCATTGCCTTCTCCAAAAGAAGACATAAAGGCTGCTAAAAAGCACATGAAAACATGTTCAGTGTCACTAATTACTGTTATTGTTGTTCAGTCACAAAATCATGTCTGACTCTTTACAACCCCATGGAGGGTAGCCCGCCAGGCTCCCCTGCCCATGGGATTTCCTAGGTAGGAATACTGGAGTGAGTTGCCATTTCCTTCTCCAGGGGATCTACCCAACCCAGGGACGGAACTCATGTCTCCTACATTGGCATTCATATTCTTTACCATCAAGCCATCAGGAAAACCCGATTATTAGAGAAATGCAAATCAAAACAACAATGAAGTGCTACCTCACACCTGTCAAAATGGCCATCATCAAAAAATCTACAAACAATAAATGCTGGAGAGGGTGTGGAGAAAAGGAAACTGTTCTACACTGTTAGTGGGACTGTAAATTGAAATAGCAACTATGGAGAACAGTCTAGAGATTTCTTAAAAACATAAAAATAAAGTTACCATATGATTCAGCAATCTCACTCCTGGGCATATATCCTAAAAAAGCCATGGTTCAAAGGGATACATGCACCCCAATGTTCACTGCAGCACTGTTTATAGGATCCAGGACATGGAAGCAACCTAAAAGTCCATTCCACAGGAATGGATAAAGAAGTTGTGGTACATATATACAACAGAATATTCAGTTCAGTTCAGTCGCTCAGTCGTGTCCAACTCTTTGCAACCCCATGAATTGCAGCACGCCAGGCCTCCCTGTCCATCACCAACTCCCGGAGTTCACTCAGACTCACATCCATCGAGTCGGTGATGCCATCCAGCCATCTCATCCTCTGTCGTCCCCTTTTCCTCCTGTCCCCAATCCCTCCCAGCATCAGAGTCTTTTCCAATGAGTCAACTCTTCGCATTACTCAGCCATTAATAAAACTGAAAGAATGCCATTTGCAGCAGCATGGATGGACCTAGAGGCTGTCACACTGAGTGAAGTGGGACACAGAAAGACAAATATCATATGATATTGCTCACACGCGGAATCTAAAAAAGGGGGTGGGTACAAATGGACTTATCTACAAAACTGACAGAGATAGAAAGCAAGCTTATAGTTCCCAGGGGAAAGAAGGGGGACGGATAAATTGGGAGATTGGGATTGATGTAAACACTATTACATTTAAAATAGATAACCAACAAGGACCTACTGTATAGCATATGGAGCTCTACTCAGTACTCCCCTATGGCCTATGTGGGAAAAGAATCTAAAAAGGATTGGCTACATCTATATGTACATGTATTACTGATTCACTTTGCTGTACACCTGAAACTAACAGAACATTGTAAATCAACTATATACCCCAATAAAACTTTGTAAAAATTAAGAGAGTTTATTTAAATTTTGCCTGGAGGTTCTTCAATTTTTATGGCCACAGAACACTTATTTTTTGCATATAGGACATAATTAATATCTACAGGCTCTGAGAAACACAGTCTGGAAAATGTCTGCCTACAATTGCAATTTACCCATCTCTATAATCTACTTATAGTTCAAATACAACCTCCCTCTCCCAGGAATTTCCTTTGTCTAATAACTATGACACCAGTGAACTTTTTCTTCTACATGTCCCCCATACTTTCAGAATCTAAGTGAAAAAGGAAGAAATATTCTTATTTCTTTTAGACATGGGACACCTGCACCTGTATACATCATCTCAGGTCAAAATACTTTCTCATGTGAGAAATTTTTTTCTTTTTCAGTGTTGCTGCTGTTACCACCAGTGTTATCACCACGTGTATACTTTTTTTGGAGAATTTGTTGTGAGCTACATCGCAAGCCTGCTTACCCCTCAGAGATCAGCAGGCTGAGACAATGGTGGCTGGATCCAGTGCCACAGCATGCAGTGGGGCGGGAATGATGGCTCTGATTATATGGCTTCCTTATTGTACCCAGTTTTCCTTGGCCAGATAGTCCCCAATTGTGGTCTGCCCTAAAGACATTCTTTGCAGTAGTCCATGGGTGTGGGTCTCAGGACATCAGTGTTTGGGGTCTTATTGGAAATGTGGCCTCTGACAGAATTTACCAGCTACGGAAGCCTACAGTATCCAGATTATAAGTGCCTAAGCTAGAGAGAGAGGTGAAAGAGACTCTTAGGTCCCTGAGCTCTACTGGAAAGGGGACTTTCTGTGTCAATACGCTTGAGCTTACTGCCCATAATGAAATATGTACATAGCTAAGACTCATTAATCCAATTTTCTAGCTCAAAGGATATAAAAATCCTGACAGGAAGAAATTCCCAAAGGGCTCAGGATTCATCATATTTTATTTAGTTTGTTTTCCCTTTTAAGTCCTGTTTATATGAAAAACCCCAAGGACTCTGTTGGAAACCATCCATTTCTCTGACAGGAGTTATTCTAGAGGCAGCAAGGGTCTCCCCAAGATAGCTTGGCAGGGGGAACAGGCAAAGGCCAAATCGTTTGGAGGCGTCTTCCCCAAGACGGATGATTCTGATCCTGGGAAATTAGTCTGGGGCTGATGCAAAAAGTCTTCGGGGGTAAAAGTCAATTCTGAAAGACTCATTGTTCCACTTCTACCAAGAGGTTGCTTAAGCAGCTGTGGAGAAGGGTTTGTAATGTGGTTATCACATTCATCTTGGGAAAGAGACATCACTGTGCTTTATGGAGAGCAGGGCAAGGAATTTGATGCTGGTGTCAGTAATGCTCACATTCACATCAGAGCCCCTCTCCCTCCTGAGAGCCTGCTCTCCTAACAGAAGTCTCAAGGAGCCCAAAGGCCTGCAGGAAGGACCAGGCAGAGCCCTGAGAGATCATTATGCTTCTGATACTGTCTCCTCCCTGCTGAGTCTTAATGGGGAAGGCTAACGGGGTCTGCTTAGCTGTGTGCACACATGTGAATGTCATAGGCCACAGAGGGGCAGGGTCCCATCCCACCTTCCCACAGTCACACACCCACGAATGGCCAGATCAATTCTGGGCCATAAGTGTGGTCCATACCTCTGGACACAGTGGGTGGGGAGAAGGAAACATATGGTGGGTCTGCTCTTTCATGCCACCAGATCAGGACAGCATTTCAGAAGGCCCCAGTCACCGGAGGACAAGATGCTGAACCTGACAACACAAGCTTTGAAGGGAATCCCACTGGGTCAGGGTGGTGTGGACAGAAGGAGTCACAGCATCCACACCCTGGACCCAAGATCTGGAGTCTGAAGGATGCCCTGGGTGAAATGGCTATGGTCCAGGCAGACCTTACTGCTGCTGAAATGGAGGGAAGCTGAGGCGGGGGAGGGTGTGGACTCAGGACACAGATGACTCTGTCACAAGGCCACACTGCTTTGCACAAGCAGATCACTGACCAACACCTGTGCATCTGTCCCTGGTCCTCGACAGACATGAGCATCGCTAAGGAGCTGTTGTGCTCTTCCATGACCTCTGAGATAGCACCATGTGGACACCAGCAGAGCAGGGTTTCCACCTCACAGTCTGCCGTGAAGAGTACATGAAGGTTCCACAGGCTTCAAGCAGGAGTATCACACATGGTGGGGCTTGGCATCACTAGATGGCTCACTCTTGGGCTTGTTTACTTAGGACTCTTCACAAGGGAGGAGTCAAAGAACTAATAAGGAGTCTTAAGTTCAAATTCAAGTGTATGTCCAAAATAACCAGACTTAGTAATCAGTGGAAAACAGACTTACATCAAAAGGCAGACCTCTGATTATAAAACCTTGGAAAAATCAGGTAGGTCAACTCAATACCCACTAGTGTCTACCTACTGTAACAGGAAGGAGGTGCCTAGTTCTCACATCATTCTGACCAAAGGGTCTGGTATGTTTTTCTAGAATTCTGGAAGGAAACCAAACATAGGGTTAAAAGTTAGGTCAAGGAAAGCTTGTTCAAGAACCCAATGAGGCAGCCTGGGACCCAAGCCATTTGAGGTATTTTAAGAGAACAGAAGACTCAGAAGTACCAGCACAACGTGGCCCCATGTAGACAGTACTGTGAGGCTGTCTCCCAAGAATAAGGGGGCTCGGTTCTGGGTCCAAGGAGTGTAGGACAGCTGGGCCTCCTCTTGTTGATCCAGCAAGTACATCAGGCCAGAAATCATACTATGGCAGACACAGTGTCCCTCCCCTGTTCTCCTAGTCAGCATTACCAACTGGAGGAACCAAGGAGTGGGAAAAGACTATCTTTTTCACAGTGAAACCTTGACATAGGAAAAAGCTTGATACTGTGACTCATGGAAGGAGGTTCAGGCTGCCATTCTTGTTTCTTTTCTGAGTCAAATTCCAAGGGATTTTAAAAATCACAAGAGAAAACTAGGATCAAGTTTTTACATTATGTTACTCCCAACACCTACATGTATGTGTGTATAAACAAATACTGTGTAAGGGGCTTCTTCACACTAATAGCTTAAAAAAAATGAGAATCTTTAGACAGAACCAAGAAACAGAATATACAACTTTGTGAAAACAGGATCTATTAACTCCTTCTCTTAAGGAACACCATAATGAAATTGCTCAACCCACGGCATCATCACATTTGTAGAAAAATAAAGAAAAAAATTAAAGCCTCACCTCCTGATACACATCAATGTAAGTTTCATGTGGATTAAAAGCTTAAGGTAAAAACAATTAACAGTACCAATTATTGCACAATCAATAAAGAAGGACTGTGCATATATCAAAGCAAAAGAAGAAATTACAAAAGTGTTAATAGAATTGACTACTAAAAAAGGTTTATGTTCATTAAAAGGCTTGCTATAGGCAATAGCAAGTACCCTATATGGAGTGGGTAGCCATTCCCTTCTCCAGGGGATCTTCCCGACCCAAGGATCAAACCCGTGTCCCCTGTGACTCCCGCATTGGCAGGTGAATTCTTTATCTCTGGACCACCTGGGAAGCCCTAGGGTACCATATAGGGATCGTGAATAACCCTTAGAAGGCTATAGTGATAGTCTGTTAAATATATAGCTATAATGTATGGATCTCTACATCCACAGAGAGGCAAATGACGAGACAAATCACCACCATCTTCCTATCAGTTAAAAACTCTAAGAGAATACTCTTCCTTCTCTCCCCACTGGTAGCCACTAGTTTTTTCTCCACACTTGCAAGTCTGCTTCTTTTTAGTTACCTTCGCTAGTCTGTTACTGTATTTAGGTTTCGCATGTAAGTGATATCCAACAGCATTTGTCTTGTCTGACTTATTTCACTGAGCACAGTGTCCCCAAGACCATCCATGTTATTGCAGACAGCAAACCCATTCGTTCATGGCTGCATAGTGTTCCATTGAACATCTTTATCCATCCATCCACTGATGCACGGCCCTTAGACTGCTTCTGTATCTTGGCAACTGTATTTAAATGATGCTGCTATGATCATTGGGGTGCATATATCTTTTCAAACTTGTGTTTTTGGTTTTTGGGGATTTATACCAAGGAGTGGGATTGTTAGATCATATGGCAATTCTAATTTTAGTGTTTGGAGAAATCTCAACAACATTTTCCACAGTGGCAGCATCAATTTATATTCCCACTATCCATGTATGAAGTTTCCCTATTATTGGAATCTTTTTTGAATGCATATTTCACCTTATTTATAATTATTCCTAGTTTTTCAAAATGTATATCTGAATCATTTAAAAAATGAAATATTAAAAACAACCAAGTGATATTTAAAAGACAAGTTGGAAAATATTCTGAAAAAAGGCAGGGTCAATATTCTTAATATATAAAGAGTTCTTTCAAATCAATAAGAAAACCATTAAGAATGTAATTGAAAAATCAACAAAGGATTATGAACAAATGCTCTAGTGAAAGAAGAAATTGAAATGGCCAATAAACACACAGACACAAAAGCATTCTACTTCAATACTAATAAAATAATGTAAATGGAAATAACAATGAAACACTAGAGTATACTTATAAAATTGGCAAACATTAAAAATATAATTGCTACTCATACACTTCTGGGGTGGAATGTGAGTGTAAATGATCCAATCTTCTTGCAAATCATTTTGATTATGGGTAATTTTTAAACTAAATAACTGGTTCCTAATTATAAATGCTATGGAGATGGTCCCCACCTTATAATGGTTTGACTTAATGATTTTCCAACTTTATGAGGGTAATGAAAGCAGTGCATATTCAGTAGAAACCATACTGCAGCTTTTGAGTTTTGACCTTCTCCAGGGCAAGTGATCTGCAGCATGAGACCTTCTTGTGATGCTGGGAGTGGCTGGAAAGCTCCCAGTCATGTGACCACGTGGCAGTGACTGGAGGGCACAGCTCCCACACAGCCACGTGATCATGGGGGTGAACAACCCACATGCTTACAACCATTCTGCACCCTTACAACCACTGTGTTTTTCACTTTAAGTCAGTATTCAATAAATTACATGAAATGTTCAACACTTTATTATAAAACACGCTTTGTGTTAGATGACTCTGCTCCACTATAAGCTACTGTAAGTATTCTGAGCATGTTTAGGTAAGCTTGGCTAAGTTGTGATGTTTGATAGGTTAGGTGTATTGAATGCGTTTTCAACACCTGATGGGTTTATGAGGACATAACCCCATTGTAAGTCAAGGAAGATCTGTACTTGCTTTTGCAGGAAGTTTATACACTATTGAAAAGTATAGCAATGATGATCAGAGCCACTAGCACTTCAATACCTGAGAAACAAAGAATTTTAACTGTTTGCCATATTTTCCTCATCTTGTCTGAGGGTATTTATGTGAGCATGTGTACTAATTTATGTGAGCATTTGGTATGTTGTGTTTCTCTTCACTTAATATTGTTTGTGAGTGTGATCTTATGCCATTGCATTATCTCTAAAAACATGACAATTTATGATTGTATAATTTATCATATGGATGAATTTGTACCATAAACCACTCCCCTTCTGTTGGACCTGTAGGTTTTTCACTATGTGAAAGCGTCACTCTGACTCCATGTTTTCTGTATCTTCAATAATTGCGATTTGTCTAGGTTATTCTTATAATAACAGGGAAACAAAGACATTGTGAGACAGACAAAAACTAGATTCTTCACCACCCACAGACTCTCATCACAAGAATTTCCAAAGGATATGCTGTACACAGGAGGACACTGACCCCAGATAGAACTTCCAAAGTTCAGAGTGATAATGGGCAAAGAAAAAGGCAAATATCTGGGTAAAACCAAATAAATATTAACTGTATACAACAATGATAACATCTTAGAAGTTCAAAGAATATAGAATTCAAGCACATACCAACAACAGCATGTAAGTTAGAGCAGAAGTACCTTAAGGTTCTTCCCAGTACCTCCCAGGAGTGAGAAAAAGATACTAATCAACTTCAGACTCTGATAAATAAAGTACGATGTCAAAATTTCTGGATTAATCACTAAAAGAATAGAAATGGCATGACTAGCTTCGAAAGTAATGGATCAAATTAAAAAATAGAATCAGAAAAAAAATAATTCAAAAGAAGACAAAGGGGAAAGAAAAAGAATCCTGGAAAAGGCAAAATAAAAAGCATAAAATATTAATGAAATGGAATTATCATAAATACATGTGTGCATAATGATTTAGTTAAGATAAAGAATGTAACATAACGTGAAAAATAAAACCTAGCTATTGGTTGTTAACAGACAACTAAGACTAAAAGGCAAAGAAAGTATTAAAGAAGGAACCCTAGGCTCATGCTAATTCAGAAAGTTCATGTAGCTATAGCATCAGAATTATTGAAATTTTTGACATCAGAGTCCTTAAATGATCAAAGTTTAAAGCAGAAGGACTATGGAAAATAAAGATTCAGTATATAGTGACATAAGCTTCACATCCCCAGGAAAGCAGTCTTCCTAAATATGCATGCACTTAATAATCAAAAAGGCAATCCAAGTGTATTCAACATGTACATATCAAAGAAAACAGGATAAAGCATACAGAAGAAACTGTAAAAGAATGTATTTCCAACCTTAAGGTAGGGAAGGATTATTAAGGTTAAGACACAAAAATGCCTATATCAGGAAAATATTTTAAAATTTCAAGTATTAAATGAACAGTTTCTCTGTATTAAAAGACACCACCAAGAAAGTTGAAAGAAGCAGCCTACAAACTGGAAAGCGAATATTTGGAGCACATATCTGAAAAAAGATTAGTGTCCAGAAGAGAATAATAATACTCCTCTAAAGAATAAAAAGACACTTCACAATACAAAAAAACAACAAAAGACTTGAACAGGAACTTAATGAATAAGAAAACAAGAATGAAAGATAAATGTAAGAAAAGATATTCATATACACCAAAGAAAACCACAATAAGACAACACTTCATACACATCAGGTTGACAAATGCTTAAAAAAGACCACAAATAGAACAAGAACTTTCATATAGTGATGGAACAGATGTAAAGAGAACAATCACTGGACAATTTGACATTTCTAATAATTTGGAAAGTGAGCATTGTTCAGTCAGTTCAGTTCAGTCGCTCAGTTGTGTCCGACTCTTTGCAACCCCTTGGACTGCAGCATGCCAGGCTTCCCTGTCCATCACCAACTCCCAAAGCTTGCTCAAACTCGGGTACATTGAATCAGTGATGCCATCCAACCATCTCATCCTTTGTCATCCCCTTCTCCTCCCGCCTTCATCTTTCCCAGCATCAGGGTCTTTTCCAATGAGTCGGTTCTTCACATTAGTGGCCAAAGTTTTGGAGTTTCAGCTTCAGCGTCAGTCTTTCCAATAAATATTCAGGACTTATTTCCTTTAAAATTGACTGGTTGGATCTCTTTGCAGTCCAAGGGGCTCTCAAGAGTTTTCTCCAACACCACAGTTCAAAACATCAATTCTTCAGTGCTCAGCTTTCTTTATAGTCCAGTTCTCACATCCATACATGACCACTGGAAAAACCAGTAGTTTTTTGTCAGTAGTTTTTAATCAAAGCTTTTACTAGATGGACCTTTGTTGGCAAAGTAATGTCTCTGCTGTTTAATACACTGTCTAGGTTCATCATAGCTTTTCTTCCAAAGGGCAAATATCTTTGAATTTCATGGCTGTGGTCACCATCTGCAGTGATTTTGGAGTCCCCCAAAATAAAGTCTCTCACCTTTTCAGTTGTTTCTCCACCTGTTTGCCATGAAGTAATGGGACTGGATGCCATGATCTTAGTTTTCTGAAGGTTGAGTTTTAAGCCTACTGTTTAACTCTCCTCTATCACTTTTATCAAGAGGATTTTTAGTTCCTCTTTGTTTTCTGCCTTAAGGATGGTGTCATCTGCATATCTGAGGTTATCGCTATTTCTCCCAGCAATCTTGATTCTGACTTGTGTTTCATCCAGCCTGGCATTTTGCATGATGTACTCTGAATATAAGTTAAATAAGCAGGGTGACAATATACAGTCTTGACATACTCCCTTCCCAATTTGGAACCAGTCTGTTGTTTCATGTCCAGTTCTAACAGTTACTTCTTGACCTGCATACAGATTTCTCAGGAGGCAGGTCAGGTGGTCAGGTATTTTCCACAGTTTGTTGTGGTCCACACAGTCAAAGGCTTTGGTGTAGTCAAATAGATGTTTTTCTGGAACTCTCTTGCTTTTTTGATGATCCAATGGATGTTGGCAAATTGATCTCTGGTTCCTCTGCCTTTCCTAAATCCAGCTTGTATATCTGAAATTTCTTGGTTCATGTACTATTGAAGCCTGGCTTGAGAATGTTGAGCATTACTTTGCTAGCGTGTGAGATGACTGCAATTGTGCGGCAATTTAAATATTCTTTGGCATTGCCCTTCTTTGGGATTGGAATGAAAACAGACCTTTTCCAGTCCTGTGGCCACTGCTGAGTTTTCCAAATTTGCTGGCATCTTGAGTGCAGCACTTTCACAGCATCATCTTTCAGGATTTGAAATAGCTCAACTGGAATTCCATCACCTCCACTAGCTTTGTTCATAGTGATGTTTCCTAAGACCCACTTGACTTCGCATTCCAGGATGTCTGGTTCTAGGTGAGTGATCACACCGTCATGGTTATCTGGGTCATGAAGGTCTTTTTTGTATAGTTTTTCTGTGTATTCTTGCCACCTCTTTTTAATATCTTCTGCTTCTGTTAGGTCCATGCCATTTCTGTCCTTTATTGTACCCATCTTTGCATGAAATGTTCCCTTGGTATCTCTAATTTTCTTGAAGAGATCTCTAGTCTTTCTCATTCTATTGTTTTCCTCTATTTCTTTGCACTGATCACTGAGGAGGGCTTTCTTATCTTTCCTTGCTATTCTTTGGAACTCTGCATTCAGATGGGTATATCTTTCCTTTTCTCCTTTGCCTTTCTCTTCTCTTCTTTTCTCAGCTATTTGTAAGGCCTCCTCAGACAACCATTTTGCCTTTCTGCATTTCTTTTTCTCAGGGATGGTCTTGATTACTGCCTCTTGTACAATGTCACAAACTTCTGTCCATAGTTCTTCAGGCACTCTGTCTATCAGATCTAATCCCTTGAAGCTATTTGTCACTTCCACTGTATAATCATAAGGGATTTGATTTAGGTCATACCTGAATGGCTTAGTGGTTTTCCCTACTTTCTTCAGTTTAAGTCTGAATTTTGCAATGAGGAGTTCATGATCTGAGCCACAGTCAGCTCCTGGTCTTGTTTTTGCTGACTGTATAGAGCTTCTCCATCTTTGGCTGCAAAGAATATAATCAATCTGATTTCAATATTGACCATGTGGTGATGTCTACGTGTAGTCTTCTCTTGTGTTGTTGGAAGAAGGGGTTTGCTATGACCAGTGCGTTCTCTTGCAAAACACTGTTAGCCTTTGCCCTCTTCATTTTGTACTCCCAAGGCCAAATTTGCCTGTTACTCCAGGTTTCTCTTGACTTCTACTTTTGTATTCCAGTCCCCTATAATGAAAAGGGCATCTTTTGGGGGTGTTAGTTCTAGAAGTTCTTATAGGTCTTCACAGAACCATTCAACTTCAGCTTCTTCAGCATTACTTGTTGGGGCATAGACTTGTATTATTATGATATTGAATGGTTTGCCTTGGAAACAAACAGAGATCATTCTGTCATTTTTGAGCTTGCATTCAAGTAGTGCGTTTGAGACTCTTTTGTTGACTATGAGGGCTACCCCGTTTCTTTTAAGGGATTGTTGCGCAGAGTAGTAGATTTAAGGGTCATCTGAGCATTTGCTATACACCAACAATTTCATTCCTAGGTAAATGCTCTGGGAAACGTTTGCACATGTATACCTGGAGACGTCTAAGGATGTTAATATCAGCATTGTTTGTGATAGAAAAAATGGAAAATGACATGTCCATTAAACATCTAAATTACTGTTTATAACACTGAATATTACATAACAATGAGTGTGATTAAAATCCAGCTACACACAACAGCATAGATAAATCTTGAGAACATAGTATTTTGTGAAGGAATATTTCTAAACTATGAAAATGTTTGGAAGCAAGCAAAACTAAACTAAATATCTTTAAAGGATACAAATATGTGCCAAACTGTAAAGAAAATTAATGTGGCAGTAAGCACAGAAGTCAGGGGTTACTTTGAAGTGGAGAGGGGAAGGGATGATAGGAGATGACTTCAAAGTAAATGGCAATGATCTATTTCTTACTGTTGCTGGTAGACACACTAGTGGTTTTGTATTGTTACTGTTTCTTTAATATGTTTCATAGATTAAAAAATAACCTATTTTATAATGAATAAAAATAATTCTAAAAATGAAAAATAGTAAGTATGTTAGTAAAAAATGTTTATTTATTAAGGTAGGTCTGGCCTAACCTTACAACAATATGGTAACCATGAGGGAACATCCCTCTGCGAATTAGAAAATACAAAGACGGAACACAGTTATACTACAAATTCTTTGGTTATATTCACCATTCCTTGAATTAATCTGAATTAGTTATGCTTTGCTTGGGATGAAAATGTTTTCAGTTGGTTCATATTGCTTGAGATGCATACTTGATTTTTTTATTACCCAAAATGTCTCACTGAGGAAACAGCTGATATCAATGATGAGTTTAAAGAGAAATATCTATGCTGATAGAAATGCTTGCTTAGGGTAGAAGTTTCAGCTCCAGAAGGCAATACATATATACCCCCAAACAACAACAACAAACTTAGAAAAAGCTATGTGGCAGATTCTATTTTCCAAACACAGCCAAAATATGTTCTTCCTTATTATATGATCTTGATACAACTCATACAGGGAGGTCCTCTCCTTGCACTTGGAGCTTTGTGTCAACCTATGGGAGGTGTGATGATCTGCAACTTCTAAGTCAGAGAATGTGATAGAGCTTCTCATTCTCTCTTCCTCCCACTCTCCCTCCCTTCCCCTTTCCCTTCCTCATTCCCTTTCTCTCTTCCTCCCTCCTTTTCTTTCTTCCTTCCTCCCTCTCTCTCTCTCTCTGCCTACATGGTCTTGGAATCCAGCTGCCAAGTTCTGATGGAGCCCAAGAAATGCACAAGAGAAGTTCAAGAAAGCATACATGTGGATATTCTAGTTGAAGCTGACAGCCAGCATTGATGCCAAACACACAAGAATGCTTTCAGTAGGACTCCAGTCCCAGTCACCATCTGATGACAACCACACAAGGGACTCCACACAAACCACCCAGCTGAGCCCAGTCAAGCCCTGGAACCTCAGTACTAAAAACAATAAGAGATTTGGCATTATTTTATGCCACCAAAATTGGAGTGGTCTGTTACATAGCAACAGATAAGTGGAACAAACTATATTATTAAGTTCCCTTAAAGCAAGTGAAGGAAAGACAATATAGAGTATTAAGTGAATGTCAGAAACCCAGAACATAAAATTCAGCTTTGCCACTAACTAGATGTATACTTGGTTAACTACTGTGAGTCTCGATTACCCTAAAATGAAAAATTGGGGATTATCATCAACTTGTATCTCAAAGTTTTTTAAGGTAGGGATATGATATCCATTATACTGTACACTGTACAGAAGAGACATCAGAGGCTAATGATACTCATACATCATTAAGCCAGCATTGGCTCCCATTCTCGTCCAGACCTCTTTCATCCCTCTATGAGCCATGGATACAATTTTCCACAGCCAACAGCATGAGGATGTGCCTACTGTGTCTGCAACTCTCACGTGAGGGATCAATTGGTTACAATTGTATCTCTTAATTTTCTTTTTTTTCTCCCATTCTAGAAAATTGGTCATGGTTCCAGAACAGCAAAACCTAGCAAGTAAGAAAGGCAGCGTAACAGAATGCTAAGAGCACAGTCTCTGGAGTCCGGCTGTCTGAGTTCAAGTCCTAACTCTGCCTCTTACTGGTTTTGTGATCTTGGACAGTTCATATGCTGTCTATGCCTCTAGTTCTTTATCTAAAGAATGGAATTAATAACATTATTTACTGCATTCTCCAGGCCAGAATTCTGGAGTTGGTAGCCATTCCCTTCTCCAGGGGATCTTCCTGACCCAGGGATCAAACCCAGGTCTCCCACATTGCAGGCGGATTCTTTACCAGCTGAGCCACAATGCAGGAGACCTGGGTTTGAGTCCTGGGCCAGGAAGATCCCCCGGAGAAGGGAATGGCTACCCACTCTAGTATTCTAGCCTGGAGAATTCCATAGACAGAGGAGCATGGCAGGCTACAGTCCTTGGGTCGCAAAGAGCTGGACATGACTAAGCAACTAAAACACACACACACACACACACACACACACACACACTGCATAAGTGGATGATGAGGATTAAGTTAAATAAATTAACACATGGAGTGCTTTGAACCTTGCCTGACACACAGCAAGTTCCTCACGAGCATTCAGAGTGCTTGGTCATTAAACTGGAGGGGGTGACTTATTTTGGTCATGCCAAGAGAAGAACTCAATAAAAACAGAAGAGCTGGCTTCATTCCCAAACAGCCACCACCAGAGAGCAGGAGGGCTCTGGTCAGGGGATACAGGCCCCTGTAGTGCCATCCTAAAGAGAAACCTCAGTAGCCATTGTTCCAAAGGCACTAGGGACAGACCTGGGGGGATGATGTGATCGGGCAACAGCTGCTGTACTTCTGATGTCTGCAACAGACAACATGTGCCCAGAAATAATCGACACAAAAAAATGTGACTCACATACCAGACAGCGCCTAGAAGGATAGTCTAGAAAATGAGAATCAAAGAGTCCTCCCAGTGGGGAGCAAGCACAACGAGAAAGGCATCCTTTCTTCTGCAATACAACGCCCAGACACGTTCAATACCCTAATTATAATAGAGGAGGAAAAAATGCCAATTCTTTGTCATCCTAAGTGATGTTCATCCCCTGTCCCTCGCTCTGTCTGCCCTCACAGAAATGAAGGAGAACATGACTGATTTGGCTCTTTTAAAAGATGGCTCCTCCCCCACAAATATACTGAGTGTCATTAGCAGGAAATACTTCTGTAGCACAATGCAAATACAGGTAGTAAAATTCACATAACCATAGCAGGCTGCATGGCATTATTGGATCTAATTAGCAAATGTCAATATACTATTCCTTGCTAACTTTAACACTTGCATCCTTGGCTATTTCAGAAAGTCTATGAAAGATTCCATTAGACAAGTGACCTAACAGATTGTATTTCCTATCTAGTCTCTATATTAATAGAGTGGGCTTCCCTGGGGTCTCAGTCATAAAGAATCTGCCTTCCACTGCAGGACACTTGGCTTCAATGCCTGAGTCAGGAAGATCCCCTGGAGAAGGAAATGGTTACCCACTTCAGTATTCTTGCCTGGGAAATCCCATGGACAAAGGAGCCTGGTATGTTACAATCCTTGGGGTCACAAAAGAGTCAGATATAACAGCAACTAAACAACAACAACAAATATTAATAAGGGAGCTTCTCTCTGAAATTCAAGGGTCAGGAAGCTCCCTACATGACAGGAAAGCTAACTCTGGCTTTTGAGAAGCAAGATCCAGCAGCATAGCTAGCACCCCTCTGATAAGACTAGCACACAATGAAGGAAGGCGGCCGAGGGTGACAGGTGTAATTAAAATTATGCTCAGTTGCTGATCTGCCAGACAGATAAATTTCATAAGCACTAAATTGCATCAGTTTACTGAAAAAAGTTACAATTGACTGCTCATTTTTGTTGAATTCAACATTGATTCAAAGCTGGGATCCTGGAACTCTTCACTGTGAATAATGAAATCTCACCAGGTCTTTGGAATAAAAACAGCACCAACCTTTGACCCAAAGAAATGCTTAAGGTATTAATGCAGATGATGTGAGAAAAATTTCCCAGTTATTGTTATCCACTCCACTTAGTTAGTTAAGTTGCTCAGTCGTGTCCAACTCTTTGCGACCCCGTGGACTGTAGCCCACCAGGCTCCTCCGTCCATGGGATTCTCCAGGCAAGAATACTGGAGTGGGTTGCCATTTCCTTCTCCAGGGGATCTTCCCAACCCAGGGAACAAACCCAGGTCTTCTGCATTGCAGGCAGACGCTTTAACCTCTGAGCCACCAGGGAAGTCCACTCCACTATTACTCTGCAATTTGGATAACTTAGTCATGAAAACTAACTTCCATTTCGTATAGAACAATTCCTAGGAAGGGGGCTACCTGCCATGTAAGAAAAATGGGAGAACCAAAGAGTGAGGCAGGGAAAAGAAAATGACTGATTAGCCAATGATGTCATATGTCAATCATCTCTACTGTGCAGGTGATATAAGGCTAGAGGTAGCACAGGTGAGATAGACCTGGGAGCAGGACCTAATGACAGTAGTGGGAAAGACACTTGCACTTACAGTATTTGCCACATACTAAACCTGTATGCAGGTCAGGAAGCAACAGTTAGAACTGGACATGGAACAACAGACTGGTTCCAAATAGGAAAAGGAGTACACCAAGGCTGTATACTGTCACCCTGCTTATTTAACTTCTATGCAGAGTACATCATGAGAAACGCTGGGCTGGAAGAAGCACAAGCTGGAATCAGGATTGCCGGGAGAAATATAAATAACCTCAGATATGCAGATGACATCATCCTTATGGCAGAAAGTGAAGAGGAACTAAAAAGCCTCTTGATGAAAGTGAAAGAGGACAGTGAAAAAGTTGGCTTAAAGCTCAACATTCAGAAAACGAAGATCATGGCATCTGGTCCCATCACTTCATGGGAAATAGATGGGGAAACAGTGGAAACAGTGTCTGACTTTATTTTTTGGGGCTCCAAAATCACTGCAGATGGTAATTGCAGCCATGAAATTAAAAGACGCTTACTCCTTGGTAGGAAAGTTATGACCAACCCAGATAGCATATTCAAAAGCAGAGACATTACTTTGCCAACAAAGGTCCGTCTAGTCAAGGCTATGGTTTTTCCAGTAGTCATGCATGGATGTGAGAGTTGGACTGTGAAGAAAGCTGAGCACCGAAGAATTGATGCTTTTGAACTGTGGTGTTGGAGAAGACTCTTGAGAGTCCCTTGGACTGCAAGGAGATCCAACCAGTCCATTCTAAAGGAGATCAGCCCTGGGTGTTCTTTGGAAGGAATGGTGCTAAAGCTGAAACTCCAGTACTTTGGCCGCCTAATGTGAAGAGTTGACTCATTGGAAAAGACTCTGATGCTGGGAGGGATTGGGGGCAGGAGGAGAAGGGGACGACAGAAGATGAAATGGCTGTATGGCATCACTGACTCGATGGATGTGAGTCTGAGTGAACCCCGGGAGTTGGTGATGGACAGGGAGGCCTGGCGTGCTGCAATTCATGGGGTCGCAAAGAGTCGGACACAACTGAGCGACTAAACTGAACTGAACTGAAGTCTTCTAGACTTCATGCTAGACATCAAAAAGAGTAGGACTGGCCTGAGCACAGAACCACAGAAGAAAGAACATTCATGTACAGTGTGGTAGGGAACAGGATAGGACCAGGATAAGAACTGTATCCCAAGTCCACCAAATGGAAAGAAGACAAGACTATTGGAATAGGATGGTCAATTTTATGTGTCAGCTTGGCTAGTCCATGGCACCCAGATACTTGGCCACATATTATACTAGATGTTTCTCTAAAAGTATTTTTAAGATGGATTAACATTTAAATCTGTATACTTTGAATAAAACATATTATATTTCATAATGTGGGTGGGCCTCATCCAATCAGTTGAAAGCCTGACAAGAACAAAAACGGACTTTCTCTGAAAAAGAAGAGGAATTCTGCCAGCAAAGTGTCTTTGGACTTGAACCACAGTATCAACTCTTTCTGAGTCTCCAGCCTACCCATCTACCTTGCAGATTTTGTGCTTTCCAGCCTCCACAACTGCATGAGTCAATCCCTTAAAATCCATCCATCCATCATTCTCTCTACATATATGCACATGTATACACACACATATACACACATACAAATACACACTACACACACACACACACATCCTACTGGTTCTGTTTCTCTGAAGAACCCTGACTAATACAGCCACATTAAAACACGGAACTAGGAAATCAGCTTCAAAGCCCTGAGAATACCACCTATCTAGAACAGGATGACTGTCTCCCAGGTGCTGTTCTGGGTAGCTGGGCCTATTACCCCCACTATATACCCCAAGATATATGGGATGCAAAAAGGAATACCAGACCAAATGGCTCACTGGACATTTTCAGGGTGAATAATTCATTCATTTGATACATATTTATTGAATGCCTACTATGTGCCATGCCCTGTGTTAGGTGCTAGAGAATCCGGGCTCTTCTTGATACAGAGTAGGCATTCAACAAATATCTACTGAATAAGTAAGATCTTCAACTCTAAAAAGTTAAACTTACTCATTTTTATGATTGTTATATTTTGTAAAGAATTCTGAACCCAGGTGACTAAATCTGGAACTCAAGTCAAGATACCAGGAGGGCAAGGATCTCATACAGGCTAGGGTGACAGTGACAAGAATTCCTAATGAGAGGAGAAGGGTTCTGGGACCTTCCTTCACAATCTGGAGATTTTCTCCTCAAACTATTTTTATTTTTTGAACTTAATTCTTACTAGTGGAAACAATGTGTGTCAGAAAGACAAAGCCTTCAGAGACAAACAGGCCCCACTTTACACAAATAATGTAGTCATCAAAAGCTCTAAGGCCAGTTTTATGTAAATCCAATGTTTATAAAAGTGTCCTATTACTAAAAGACCTCCAAGGTGAATTCTTTTGTATAGCCAATGATCACTCCCTAAAGTGGTTCAACAGAACTTTCTGAGGCAACAGAAATGTTCTATATCATGGTATCCAATATGGTACCCACTAGCCAAGTGGTCCATCTCTCACATTCATATATGGCTACTGGAAAAAACCATAGCTTTGACTATACAGACTTTTGTTAGTAAACTGATGTCTCTGCTTTTTAATATTCTGTCTAGGTTTGTCATAGTTTTCCTCCCAAGGAGCAAGCATCTTTTAATTTCATGGCTGCAGTCACCATCTGCAGTGATTTTGAAGCCCAGGAAAATAAAATCTGTTACTGCTTCCACTATTACCTCATCCATTTGCCATGAAGTGATAGGACTGGATGTCATGATCTCAGTTTTTCTAATGTTGAGTTTCAAGTTGGAACATAAAGAAAGCTGAGATCTAAAGAATTGATGCTTTTGAATTGTGGTGCTAGAGAAGACTCTTCAGAGTCCCTTGGACAGTATATTAAACCTCGATGACATATTAAGCCTAGATAGCATACTAAAAAGCAGAGACATTACTTTACCAACAAATGTCTGTCTAGTCAAAGCTATGGTTTTTCCAGTAGTTATGTATGGATGTGAGAGTTGGACCATAAAGAAGGTTGAGTGCTGAAGAACTGATGCTCTCAAACTGTGGTGCTGGAGAAGACTCTTGAGAGTTCCTTGGACAGCAAGGAGATGAAACCAGTTAATCCTAAGGGAAATCAACCCAGAATATTCAGTAGAAGGACTTACTGAAACTGAAGCTCTAATACTTTGGCTACCTGATGTGAAGAGTCAACTCATTGGAAAAGACCCTGATGCTGGGAAAGACTGAAGGCAAAAGAAGAAGGGAATGGTAGAGGATGAGATGGTAAGATAGAATCACTAACTCAATGGGCATGAATGTGAGCAAACTCGAAGAGATAATGGAGGCAGAGGATACTGGTGTGCTACAGTCCATGGAGTTGCAAAGAGTTGGATACGACTTAGCAACTGAACCACAGCAAGCCAAGTGGATCACTGCAATGTAGCTAATGTGACTAAGCAATCAAACCTCTGGTTTTATTCCTTTTTAATCCATCTTAATAACCATATGGGGCTAGAAGCTAGCATACTGGACAGCACAGCCCCAGAATGGAGGAAGTTGTTAAAGTATATTTTAACAAAGCAGGGCTGTCCAGGCATGGGGTGACTTCTTCCATCAATTACTGATAGACTGGCTCATCAGCAATCTGACTGTGATCTTCCCTCCTCACTCCCAGCACCCACCACCCTTTGGTGGCCTTCATTCTCCTTTGTATGACAGTAGGCAACCTCAAGGAAATCTCAAGCCTGTCCTCCTGTGAAAAGTCTGCTGGGCAAGGAACTACTGAGGGTGACAGAAGGGACGCCAGGATGGGTGGTGGAAGAGTGGTGTCTATGATGCTCTATGGTGGCGATACTGTTCATACTGTTCAAAATCACTGCAGATGGTGACCACAGCCATGAAATTAATTTCATTGCTCCTTGGAAGAAAAGCTATGACAAACCTAGACAGCATATTAAAAAGCAGAGACATTACTTTGCCAACAAAGGTCTGTCTAGTCAAAGCTATGGTTTTTCCAGTAGTCACGTACAGATGTGAGAGTTGGACCATAAAGAAGGTTGAATGCCGAAGAACTGATGCTTTCAAACTGGTGCTGGAAAAGACTCTTGAGAGTTCCTTGGACAGCAAGGATATCAAACCAGTCAATCCTAAAGGAAATCAACCCTGAATATTCATTGGAAGGACTGAGGTTGAAGGTAAAGCTCCAATACTTTGGCCATCTGATCTGAAAAGCTGATTCATTGGAAAAGACGCTGATGCTGGGAAAGACTGAGCATAGGAGGCTACAGAGTATGAGCTGGTTGGATGGTATCATTGACTCAATGGATAAGATTCTGAGCAAACTCTGGGAGATAGTGAAGGACAGGGAAGCCTGGTGTGCTGTAGTCGATGGAGTCACAAAGAATTGGACACCACTGATGGACTGAACAATAACAATGTGGTGAGGATAAACATCACCATAAATGCCTGTCTCCTTTAGATTGTAAGGAACCAACTTTCTTGTTTTCTCCATTATGTGATGGCGGGGTTTGGGGGATTTTCTGCCTGGATGCACACACACCTCCTTTGCTTCTCTTTTGAAGTTGGGATGACTCTGACACATCAGATGGGCCAGTTGTCAAAAGAGACTTGTCCCCACATTCTGAGCTGTGAGTCTCCTCTGGGAGAGGCAAACTGCCTTCTTGGGAATGGAGCTGAAGGGCTGAGTGAGTGGCAATTACAGGGAGAGGATGCATGGTTTTTGCCCATGGGAAATGGAGTATAAAAATCATTTCAGCCAGACTCTCTCACTGGGCAAAATGCTATGTCCCAGAGGAAATGTAACTCATGCCACTACCACTTGCTGACTCTAAAGGACGAAAAATGGGACCCAGCAGAGAATGTCTGCACAGCCAGTATGGCAGCACAGGGCTTGTGGCTTGTAGTGTGTTCCCAAACATAGTCACCGGCACATTGAGCAGCAGGAGACCACTGAGGTTTCTCCCAGCTTTCTGGGGACAAGAGATAACATATGTGTCGGTGGTGACGTCATTCCTGGAGGTGGCTTTTGTATCCCTACCACTGCTTAAGGCAGCAAGTTTGCTGGGAAAGGTCACGGGACAGGGGCGCTTCCCCAGTGGCTTAGCAGTAAAGAATCTGCCTGAAATGCAGGAGACCCTGGTTTGACCCCTCCAGTGTTTCTTGCCTGGAAAATCCCACGGACAGAGGAGCCTGGTGGGCTACAGCCCACAGGGTCACAAAAAATCAGACATGAATGAAGTGACTGAGCATGCATGGGGTAGGGAGGACAGTAAGGTATGTGCCTCTCACCTACCCACCCACTCAAGGGCTCTCTAGAAATGAAACTGACCTCAGAGAAGTGAATGACAGGATTGATGCTCAAAGGGACACATGCAAAATCCCCTACAGAGACTCAACCCTAGAATGAAAGGTTTATTGGTAACTAACAGCTGGTCTAAAGACAATGTGGAGAAGGTAATGGTAACCCACTCCAGTATTCCTGCCTGGAGAATTCCATGAACAGAGGAGCCTGGCGGGCTATAGTCTATGGGGTCTCACAGAGTCTGACATGACTGAGTGACTAACACTTAAAAACAATGACACAGCCAGACAGGTAACGTGTCAATCAGAAAAAGAAAATGGTCAATGGAGAACCAAGAAGAAAATGAGAGTTTGAGAGGCAATTATGGGCAGTGCCCATCAAAACTCTCCCTAGAGGATTCACAGTACATAGATGGTCAGGGAAGACTAATCCTATAAGGAGAACAGATCATCAATGTATCTTAGCTGGAATGTGGGTGGGGAAGTTGGCTTCTTACCATCAACTAAATCTCCTTGCTCGCATTCTCTACTCACCTAAGGAGCACTAATTGTAATCTGGCTCTCACAGAGCTCTCCTAGAGGGAGAGGAAGGCTGACCTGTGCTGTGCATATCCCAGTCCCCACCTATCTGACAACAGGATGGGTTATCTTGTTTGCCATTTAAACAATGGTCTCCTGTTGTTGCTCAGTCCCTCAGTCTTGTCCAGTTGCAACCACGTGGACTGCAGCATGCCAGGGTTCCTTGTCCTTCCCATCTCCGGGAGCTTGCTCAAATACGTGTCTATTGAGTCATTGATGCCATCCAACCGTCTTATCCTCTGTGGTTGCCTTCTCCTGCCTACAATCTTTCCCAGAATCAGGGTCTTTTCCAATGAATCAGCTCTTCACATCAGGTAGCCAAATTGTAATAGGAGGGAAAGAGGCAAAGTACAACTTTTGAAAGAATGACATAGCCAAGGACACAACTATTTCAAATCCTAAAAGATGATGCTGTGAAAGTGCTTCACTCAATATTCCAGCACATTTGGAAAATGCAGCAGTGGCCAAAGGACTGGAAAAGGTCTGTTTTCATTCCAATCACAAAGAAAGGCAATGCCAAACAATGCTCAAACTACCGCACAATTGCTCTCATCTCACATGTTAGTAAAGTAATGCTCAAAATTCTCCACACCAGGCTTCAACATTATATGAACTGTGAACTTCCAGATGTTCAAGCTGGATTTAGAAAGGCAGAGGAACCAGAGATCAAGTTGCCAACATCCATTGGATCATCAAAAAAGCAAGAAAGTTTCAGAAAAACATCTACTTCTGCTTTATTGACTATGCCAAAGCCTTTGACTGTGTGAATCCAACAAACTGTGGAAAACTCTTAAAGACATGGAATACCAGACCACCTGACCTGCCTCCTGAGAAACCTGTATGCAGGTCAAGAAGCAACAAGAAGTTAGAAGTGGACATAGAACAAGAGACTGGTTCCAAATCGGGAAAGGAGTACATCAAGGCTGTATATTGTCACCCTGCTTATTTAACTTATATGCAGAGTACATTATGAGAAACGCTGGGCTGGAAGAAGCACAAGCTGGAATCAAGATTGCCGGAAGGCTGTCTTTTCACCTTGCTTATAGTTTCCTTTGCTGTGCAGAAGCTTTTAATTTTAATTAGGTCCCATTTGTTTATTTTTGCTTTTATTTCCAATATTCTGAATCAGTTCTAATGAGGTGGATGAAACTGGAGCCTATTATACAGAGTGAAATAAGCCAGAAAGAAAAACACCAATACAGTATACTAACGCATGCATATGGAATTTAGAAAGATGGTAATGATAACCCTGTATGTGAGACAGCAAAAGAGACACAGATGTATAGAACAGTCTTTTGGACTCTGTGGGAGAGGGAGAGGGTGGGATGATTTGGGAGAATGCCATTGAAACATGTATAATATCATATATGAAACGAATCACCAGTCCAGGTTCAATGCATGATAGAGGATGCTTGGGGCTGGTGCACTGGGATGACCCAGAGGGATGGTATGGGGAAGGAGGTGGGAAGAGGGTTCAGGATGGGGAACACGTGTACACCCATGGCGGATTCATGTTGATGTATGGCAAAACCAATACAATATTGTAATTAGCCTACAATTAAAATAAATAAATTTATATTAAAAAAAAGAAGTGAGACAGGAAGGAATACATACAATGTAATTCCATTTTTATAAAGGTTGAAAACAGGCAACACAAAACTATATTGTTTAAGGATCCATAAGGTAATAAAATTGTAAATGTAAGAAATTTAATTTGTTGAAATTTTCTCATATATAAATGGAGATACAAATAAAGCCAGATTCAAAAGATTTCCGAGATAATTGAAGAAGTTAATCCACGTAACAGACTCACCCTCCACTTAAAAAGAAGTAGAGATCATTTAATAGCACAGTTATTCATAATTTTCTCCTTGGCCTTGCTATTAATGTTCATGGTGTTAGTATTGCCATTGATTTTTTTTTAATTTTATTTTATTTTTAAACTTTACAATATTGTATTAGTTTTGCCAAATATCGAAATGAATCCACCACAGGTATACCCGCGTTCCCCATCCTGAACCCTCCTCCCTCCTCCCTCCCCTACCCTCCCTCTGGGTCGTCCCAGTGCACTAACCCCAAGCATCCAGTACCGTGCATCGAACCTGGACTGGCGACTCGTTTCATACATGATATTATACACGTTTCAATGCTATTCTCCCAAATCTCCCCACCCTCTCCCTCTCCCAGAGTCTATAAGACTGATCTATACGTCGGTGTCTCTTTTGCTGTCTCGTACACAGGGCCATTGATTTTTTATCTTTTGAAATCTCTGAGAACACAAACATTTATCCAAAATAAAGTTTCCACAACAACAACAACAACAAAAGATTGCCAGAAGAAGTATCAATAACCTCAGATATGCAGATGACATCACCCTTATGGCAGAAAGTGAAGAACTAAAGAGCCTCTTGATGAAAGTGAAAGAAGAGAGTGAAAAAGTTGGCTTAAAACTCAACATTCAGAAAACTAAGATCATGGCATCTGGTCCCATCACTACATGGCAAATAGATGAGGAAACAATGGAAACAGTGACAGACTTTTTTGCGGGGGAGGTTCCAAAATCCCTGTAGATGGTGACTGTAGCCATGAAATTAAAAAATGCTTGCTCTTTGGAAGAAAAGTTATGACCAACCTAGACAGCTTATTAAAAAGCAGAGACATTACTTTGCCAACAAAGGTCCGTCTAGTCAAAGCTATGGTTTTTCCAGTAGACATGTATGTATGTGAGAGTTGGACTATAAAGAAAGCTGAGTGCCCAAGAATTGAAGCTTTTGATCTGTGGTGTTGGAGAAGACTCTTGAGAATCCCTTGGACAGCAAAGAGATCCAACCAGTAAATCCTAAAGGAAATTAGTCCTGAATATTCATTTGAAGGACTGATGCTGAAGCTGAAACTCTAATACTTTGGCCACCTGATGCGAAGAACTGACTCATTTGAAAAGACCCAGATGCTGGGCAAGATGGAAGGCAGGAGGAAAAGGGGACAACAGAGGATGAGATGGTTGGATGGCATCACTGACTTGATGGACATGAGTTTGAGTAAACTCCAGGAGTTGGTGATGGACAGGGAGGCCTGAATGCTTCAGTCCTTGGGGTCCCAAAGAGTTGGACACGATTGAGGGACTGAACTGAATTGAACTGAAGGACACAAGAGAAACTGATTAGGATCAAATGGGACCAAGATGGCAGATAAGACTAGACCTTGATCCTGAATCAGCAAGTGAAATGGCACACCCAGAGGTGCCATGACAGTTCCAAGGCACTGTTAAAAGGCCAAGGAGTGGGCAGTGGCGCAAATCCAGGAAATCTCCGCCCCTTCCCCAAAATAGTCGGAATAGTCCTCCCACTCATTAGCATATGAAATTACCCAGCCTATAAAAACTAACCATGCCACATTCGTCCTCTGTGATGGCCCACACTCTGTCTGTGGAGTGTGCTTCTCTCTGTATCTGAATAAATCCACTTCTTACCTATCACTTTGTCTCTCACTGAATTCTTTCTGTGATGAGACATCAAGAACCTGAGCTTCATTAGGTCCTGAAACCAGGTACTGTGGGTTTTGGCTGGGTTCAAGTCCCAGCCATGTGGGTTCAAGTCCAAAGCAGGGTTTTGACTGGGTTTGAGTCCCAGCCATGTGGGTTCGAGTCCCAATCTGTGGTAAATGGTTTCAAAACTATTGGAGGTTCAACCTCAGCATCAGTTCCTCCAATGAATATTCAGGATTGATTTCCTTTAGGATTGACTGGTTTGATTCCTTGCAGTCCAAGGGACTCTCAAGAGTATTCTATAACACTACAGCTCAAAAGCATCAATTCTTCGGGGTTCAGCTTTCTTTATGGTCCAACGCTCACATCCATACATGACCACTGGACAAACCACAGCTTTGATTATACAGACCTTTGTCAGCAAAGTATGTCTCTGCTTTTTAGTACACTGTCCAGGTTTGTCATAGTTTTCCTTCCAAGGAGCAAATGTCTTTTAATTTCATGGCTGCAGCTGCCATTTGCAGTGATTTTGGAGCCCAAGAAAACAAAATCTGTCGTGTTTCCATTGTTTCTCTATCAATTAGCCTTGAAACGATGGGACTGGATGTCATGATCTTAGTTTTATAATGTTGAATTTTAAGCCAGATTTTTCACTCTCCTCTTTCACTTTAATAAGAGACTCTTTAGTTCATCTTTGATTTCTGCCATAAGGGTGGTGTCATCTGCATATCTGAGGTAATTGATATTTCTCCCAGAAAGCTTGATGCCAGCCTGTGCTTCATCCAGCCCAGCATTTCGCATGATGTAATCTGCATGTAGTTAAATAAGCAGGGTGACAATATACAGCCTTGACCTATTCTTTTCCCAATTTGGAACCAGTCCGTTGTTCCATGTCTGGATCTAACTGTTGCTTCTTGACCTACATACAGGTTTCAGAGGAGGCCAGTAAGGTGGTCTTGGTATTCCCATCTCTTTAAGAATTTTTCAGTTTGTTGTGATCCACACAGTCAAACGCTTTAGAGTAGTCAATGAATCAGAGTACATTTTTTTCTGGAATTCTCGTTTTTTCTATGATCCAATGTATGTCAGCAATTTGATCTCTGGTTCCTCTGCCTTTTCTAAATTCAGCTTGTATATCTGAAATTTCTTGGTTCACATAATATTAAACCTAGCTTGAAGGATTTTGAGCATTTACTTTGCTAGCATGTGAAATGAGTGCAATTGTGTGGTAGTTCAAACATTCTTTGGCATTGCCCTTCTTTGGGATTGGAATGAAAACTGACCTTTTCCAATCCTGTGGCCACTGCTGCATTTTCCAAACTAGCCGGAATACTGAGTGTGGCACTTTCACAGCATCATCTGTGAGGATTTGAAATACCTCAACTGGAATTCCATCACCTCCACTAGCTTTGTTTGTAGTGATGTTTCCTAAGGCCCACTTGACTTTACACACCAAGATGTCTGAATCTAGGTGAGTGATCACACTATCATGGTTATCTAGGTCATTAAGATCTTTTCTGCACAGTTCTTCTCTGTATTCTTACCACCTCTTCTTAGTATCTTTTGCTTCTTTTGGGTCCATACCATTTCTGTCCTTTATTGTGCCCATCTTTGCATGAGATGTTCCCTTGGTATCTCTAATTTTCTTGAAGAGATCTCTAGTTTTTCCCATCCTATTGTTTTCCTCTATTTCTTTGCATTATTCACTTAGAAAGGCTTTCTTATCTCTCTTTGCTCTTCTTCAGAACTCTGCATTCAGATAGGTATATCTTTCCTTTTCTTTTTTGCCTTTTGTTTCTCTTCTCTTCTCAGCTATTTGTAAGGCCTCCTCGGACAACCATTTTGCATTTTTTTTTCTTGGGGATGGTTTTGTTCACTGCCTCCTGTACAATGATTTGAAACCTGCATCCATAGTTCTTTAGGCACTCTGTCTATCAGATCTAATCCCTTGAATCTATTTGTCACTTCCACTGTATAAGCATAAGGGACTGGATTTAGGTCATAGCTGAATGGCCTAGTGGTTTTCCCTACATTGTTCAATTTAAGTCTGAATTTTGCAATGAGGAGTTCATGATCTGAGCCACAGTTAACTCTCCATCTTAGGGATTATTGCCCACAGTGGTACATATAAGGGTCATCTGAATTAAATTCACCCATTCCAGTCCATTTTAGTTCACTGATTCCTAAAATGTCAATGTTTACTCTTGCCATCTCCTGTTTGACCACTTCCAATTTACCTTGATTCATGGACATAACATTCCAGGTCCCTACGCCATATTGTTCTTTACAGCATTGGACTTTACTTTCACCACCAGACACACCCACAACTGGGCACTGTTTCTGCTCTGGCTCAGCCTCTTCATTCCTTCTGGAGCTATTTCTCCACTCTTCTCCAGGAGCATATTGCACACCTACTGACCTGGAGAGTTCATCTTTCAGTGTCATATCATTGTGCCTTTTCATATTGTTTATGATATTCTCAAGGCAAGAATGCTGAAGTGGTTTGCCATTCCCTTCTCCAGGGCATCACAATTTGTCAGAACTCTCCACCATGACCCGTCTGTTTTGGGTGGACCTACATGGCATGGCTCAAAGTTTCATTCAGTTAGACAAGGCTGTGATCCATGTGATCAGTTTGGTTAGTTTTCTGTGATTGTGGTTTTCATTCTATCTTTCCTCAGTGGATGAGGATAAAAGGTCTGTGGACGCTCCTGGGATTTTGGTTAATATGCTCTCATACCTGAGAGACTGAGCCACTCGCAATGAGAAAATAAAATCCAGTTTCAGATCTGTGAAACCAAAGTCCAAACAGAGCCAGAATTTGGCCAGTGAGTTGAAGTAAAAGCCAACTTACAAGATCTTTTTCATAGCCAACAATAGGTTTCCTTAATGGTAAACTTATATGACTTTACCCCTGTAATGATAAGAGCTATTATTTAGTATCTGTTTTGCACCAAACACTTTAAATCATCATCTTGCCTAATCATTCAAACTGCACCGATGAGATAAGCTTTATTTCCTTGTTTTGTATGCTAGGAAATGGCGACCCAGAGAAGATGAATCATGAGCCCAAGAACTAGGAATAGGCTCTGAGTCTACCTGGATCCAAAGACCTTACACACCTGACTCCAGCAATGATTTTCAAGCTTAGATTGGCCAAGAGGTCAGAGATCAAACGAACGGGCAAGGTGGAGGCCAAGAAGAAACCACACTTTTTAGCTAGTACAAAAACGTGCTGGAGGAAGTTTGGCTTTGTTTTCTACAAGTTGACTTTGACCTGTTTGATGCTGATTTGCCTCTCAGAGAAAGCACTTAAGAAGAGGAGGAGAACATATGCTCCAAAATAAGGTGAGATAAGAAGTTTCTGTCTGTAGATGAAAACATGCGCATTTTCTAGGGTCAAATGCATCCTCTTAAGAAGAACGTGTCTTCTGAAGAGTTTCCTTTAGTGAATTAGCACACTGTATTGTAAACACCTCTTCTTTAGACTAAAGTTCTTGAGAGTAGGAACTAAAAACCTAAAACACAGCCCAGCACACTTAAAAATACATAAGGAGCAGAATGATGGGTGAACGAGGAAGAGAGGGAATAATATCCAGCCACTCGCTGGGGGAGCAGCCAGGGGCTCTTGGCCCTGTGGCCATCCACCTAACACATTACGATTCCACAAACAGAGATTGTTGGACAAATGACCGGTTTAAAGATCTGATCCAAGATGTTTCAACACAGCTTAATGGACCATTAGTGACTATGCCTCAGCAATTCAGTGCAAGAACAAAGATGTTTAACAGGGCCTCTAAATACAAAGGACACAAACAGCAGTTCACACAAGAGGAGCTATAGATTGCCAAACGAAAAAGGGTGCAACCTCTCTCGTGATCAAAGGAACACAAACTAAACTAAGAATCGATTTTAGGGGATCTAGCAAATAGGCCACATTTTAAAAAATGTTTGTGTCCTTTAAAGGGATACTCAGGATTGGAAAGGATGTCAGCAGATGGCCAGTATGACAGATTGAAAGTTGGGCCAGCATTTTGGGGCAGATAAGTTGGTAGTATGGATCAAAGGACCTAAGAGTATCTGTATCTTTGAATCTGTGTTTTTACTATAACCATTTATCCTATCAAAGATGGGTACAAAAACTTATATATAAAAATGCTTATTTAGAACAACAACAAAAAAAAATTGGAGCCAACAGCTTAAACCAAGGAACTGATTAAATACATCATATAACAGAATGCTATGCAGTCATCAAAAACCAGTTTCTCAAAAGGTTGATTTGGGAAATGTTTGCAACATCTCAAAGTGAAAAAAGCAGGTTTCAAAGCAATGCTTAGAAAACCATTTGAGTTTTATTAGCAAAAATCTACATTTTCTATATTTTTCCTCTGTATTTTCTCTTCTCTATGCTCAAGTATATACTTAAAAAATAAAATTTATTGTTTTATTTTGAAAATAGTAGGTCTCACAAATCCAATCAACAATAACCTTTGACACTTAGGAGGGACTTCATCCTATCTCCTCACTCTTTGTTTATTCCTGACAGTAGCCCTGATTGGGAAAGAGATGAAATGACTTGTCCATACTAGCTACTAACTAAACACCAGAGCTGGCTTCACACTCATCTCACTCACATCAAGAGTATAATTCTTTTCATTACACTAGAGATAAATTTACCCTTGTGGGTGCTCAGTTCTGTCTGACTCTTGGCAATCATATGGACTGCAGCCTGCTAGGCTCCTCTGTCCATGGGATTATGCTGGCAAGAACACTGGAGTAGTTTGCCATTTCCTCCTCCAGGGGACCTTCCCAACCCAAGGATGGAACCTGCATCTCCTGCACTCCTTCACTGGCAGGCAGATTCTTTTCCACTTGAGCCACCTGGGGAGCCCAATAGGTACACATTTCCAAAATTCGTCAGATCTCATGGTGAACTTCTCAGAGTTCACATAACCCAACTGCTTTTGAAAATGGCAAGTGTAATGATGCCATGTGCTGAGATGTAAATATTCCCCAATGAGAGATCCCAGTAGCTAGCATATGTTTTAAATTCAAATTCTTCCAAAGGAAATTCTTTAAGTTATAATATGTACAGTAATGAAGAGTTTTGTTTTGTAAGCATTTCCCCAGAATCATGAAAGTACATTCTTCTTTGTAAATTATACATGGCATAATTACAACAAGATGGGCCATGCTTTGGGTCTCATTTCAAAGTGATTCCATTTTAAAGCATTCCCTTTAATAAACACAAAACACCAGCCTCCACTATGAAACTATTTGGAATTATCGAACTAAATTTTTAAAGGGTAGATACTAACTGTAGGATTAATAACCAGTTTTCAAAGCCTTACTTTATTCTATAAAAACTCTTTTTATCATAATCATAAGATCAGGAATTAAGAGAGTCGTAAAAATGGCAGTGGCAAGAACAGTTAACAACTAGAGAGTATGCAGTCCTAGCTTGTGGGTGAACCATCAAAGAGGAGTTTAGAATATATCAATATATATCATTTCTCCAGAGAAGAAATGATTTCTCTAGCTTTTTCTACAACTGTCCATCTTCTCGCATACATGAAACATTTCGGGATGGCCTGATACATAATAAGAGCTCCATAAATGTTTGCTGGCTAGCTGTGAACGCCAGTGAGAAAGACCCCCTCCCCTCACCCCTACTCTTATCACAGATTAGATATCCCTGTAGGCTAGGGAGGCTTTTTGGATTGAGAAGGGAAGTGGGTATTTCAAGACTTGGGAACAAGATACATGAGAGTGAAACCCAGTTCAGAGGAAAATGAGTAAATGAGTTTGATTATACCAAAAGGGAGGGACAGATGTTCCTCCAAGCAGTGATTTTAAAAGACTGATCTGGAGGTGGGGTACAGCAGGGTGGAAAGGAAAAGAGAAGATGAAGGACCCCCTGTGAGCAGATGCCGCAGTGCAGGAGGTAGATGAGGACCAAGGTGAGGTCACTGGGAAAAGGTGCGAGAGATATCAAATAAATAGAAAATGTGAACCAGCCAATGTGAAGATAGTACAGGTGAGAAAAACAAGGAAGCAGAGATGGGCTCAATTTGTGGAGAACCCTGGCAATCCACTAAGGAGAGGAAGGAGAGTTTTCAGAAGGAAGAAGGTGGTCACCATCCCCAGAGGAGCCATGGAGGAGGAAGACAGGAAGCCAGGATTCAGCATCAGGACTGCTGCTGTGGACCTGAGGACCAAAAGGCAGGGTTCAGAAGGGGTGAGTGGTGAGACAAGGGATGCAGTACGTATACTCCACAGAATGGACTAAGAAGCTGGAGAGTTTTCAAGACTGGGGAGACCCTGTTGGGGACATAAGATGGAAGAACAAGCAGCGAGGGAGGGGTATCAGGGATGAAGGAAGAATGGATGGGCACCCGAGGGCTGAGAACCAAAGAGCTCAGCTCTCACAACCTCAGGAGGAAGTCCACCTGGTAAAGGGACAGGACAGGCAGAAAGGCAAGCCTGGGCTGCTGGAAAAGGAAAGGAAGTGCCTTTCCCTCACTGCTTCTCCTGCAGATCGAATCTGCTCTTCCTTCATTCTAGGAACTGCAAGAGCCCCTCAGATGCAGGAAGGTGCCTCCCCACTAGCAGCTCAGTTGACACTTCTCCCTGGGCCTTGTGGCTGAGTACTAATCCCTCCAGCCTCAGGCTGAATGCCCTTTCCTTCCTTCCTTCCTGCCTCCCTCCCTTCCTTCTTGATGGAGGCCTCCTCCTCTGAGCACACCAGCAGAGCTGGCTCTGCCCTCCTCTTCATCAGGCACCAGGCACCTGTCCCTTGGCATTTCCCTTACAGGCTCACCACCTCCTAACCAATGATGTGTTCTCTGGTCATATCACAACTGTCTTCCCTCATGTTAGATTGAAACATTAGACTGTAAGCTCCATGAGGGCAGGGACCTGTTCTTTTAATTCACTGTTATACCCTAGACCCCAGCACAGTAGCTGGCCCTGAGTGAACACTCAGGAAGCCCCTTCAGGTAAACAAGTGAGTGAGTTAGACTCTACCTCGTACTCTCGCACACATGGGGTGGACCGTCTCGGGCACCAGTGGTTCCCAGGACCTGGCCCCCAGGAGGTCTTCCCTAAGAGCCTGCCTGCTGATGAGCTGCCTGCCTGGCTGGAGATGGTGGTAACCTCCCCCCATACCCCCACAGGGCCTCAGTTCCCTGTTGGGTATCAGGACAGCTGGAGACCCCAAGCTCTCAGACCCTTTGATGATAAGGGATCTGTGAGAACAGTTCTTCTGCAGGCTCAGTACCTTCTCCTAAGGGCCAGATCCCATTATGGGCACAGGGAGATGGAGGAGAGTGAGAGAGCTCTTGTCCTTAGGGCCTCTGGGCCTCTGGAGGGAGACAGAAACAGGCTGAAGAATAAAGCGAGGGTAAGTACAGCACCGACACCGAGGGGGGACTGCTCCCACTTACGGAGAACTTAGCAGGTGCCAACTTCACTGGAAATGCTTCACAACAACGGCTTCGTGTAACTCTCACAGTGCCCCTAAGTGAGTCCAGAGGTGGGGGTCTCCAAGTGGGCTGTAACCCCCACCAGCAGCTGTTATAACAATGGTGATGGCAGATGGCATGGTTGAGCATTTATTAGGGTCCGGGCCCATATAAAGCCTCTTATAGGCAGCACCTCATGGCTGTCACAGTCTCATGAGCTACGTATGAGAGTACATGAGCTCTCATCACATACATTTCACAGTTGAGACACCTGAAGCTGTCTCAGAGAGGTTACAAGATTTGTCCAGGCTCAAAGCTTGGATGTAACAGAACTGGGATGAAACTAGGTGAGCTCCAGAGTGAACTACGAGGCTGCAGGTAAGGAAGCATGTAGCCACGGGTAGAACCACGAGGTGATGATAGATCATCGCTAGTTGAGAAAGGGCACGGCAGAGCTGGCATAGGCGATGGGCATGGGTGATGGGCAGCTTTCTCTTTCAACTTGAGGAAAGTCAGGCAGCACAAAAGGCTAAGTGCAAGTGGCCCAGAGGGGTCCAGGTGCAGGTCCGCCCAGCCTCCTCGGTGAGAGGACGCAGCTGCAGTCAGCTGGCCAGCACCAGTGGCCAGGACTTCTTTTTCTATGAGTCAGACCACAGGCAGCTCCGCAGACCCTGGGCCTGGAGTGGAGAGGACTGCACATGTAATCCAAGCCAGATTCATGCTATTCCTGCATGTATCTGTGTCACAGCTTCTTTTTTTTCTCTCCCTGTGCCCAGGGAAGGAGAGGGAGATGGTGAGGAGACCAACAGCACCACTGCATGAGGACTGGAGCCAGCTACCTGCAGGCCAGCTCCCCCAGACAGGGTGCTGTGAGCTGGAATCAGAGAAGACCTGGGGAAGACACAAGATCTTCACGCCATCCAGAAAGCCACTTCCGATTAGAGACTCTTGTATACAAGGCACAGTGGCAGATACGTCTCTGCAAGGTGGTTGCTTTTCCAGAAGAAATGGGCAGATGGAGAGAAGGATGGCCAACCTGGAACAGGGCAAGTGTAGGTAGGAAGGGACGAATGAATAGCCATGACCAGAGAGAATGCTCTCCTGGGCCTCTGCCCTCCCAAGCCTTTGGCCACAGTCCAACGTGGCTGGCCTGGCCTGTTCACCACAGCCTAGCGGTGGGGCATCCAGCACCTATGACTGGTTGGGAGGAAAGCCCAGTCCTCAGGTCACTGTGTACCCTTGCCCTCCCTTGTCACACGAATGAATTTCAGCCAAGCCTTGCTGGTGAAAGCAGCTCTTTTGCCCATTTCGTTTGCCCATTTATTTTTAATCCTCTCTAACATTGAAAGAAGCTATTAATAAATATAGGGATGAGATTACCAGGCAATTTAACCTGACTTCTGACTTATGCTCTCCTGAACGCACATCATGCCTGCCTTGCCTAGCCTGTTGATTCTTTTCCTAGATTAAAAGAAGTAAATATGAAGAAATAAAGAATGACTAGCTCCCTACTCCCATCAGCCCCCTTAGCAATTCTGTGGGCAGATCACGTGGGCAAGACCACACTGAAGAGTCAGCCAGTCTGCACGCGAGTGGAAGACGAGGCAGAGTCCAACCTCCTGCTTCAATGAGTCACTGTCGTGCTCAGTTACTCAGTCATGTCTGACTCTTTGCAACGCCACGAACTGTAGACCGCCAGGCTCCTCTGTCCATGGGATTCTCCAGGCAAGAATACTGGAGTGGGTTGCCATGCCTTCCTCCAGGGGATCTTCCAGACCCATGGATTGAACCCATGTGTCTTGTATCTCCTGCACTGGCAGGTGGGTTCTTTGCTGCTACCACAACCTGGGAAGGCCAATGACTCACTGACTTTCCCTTTTCCCTTTATGAACTATCATGGCTGGGACATGAGTCTATCAGAAGATTGCCAGCTTTTCTGATTAAAGTAACTTTCCATTCTATTGACACTTGCCTTTTGATTACTGACTTTTGAGTGGCAAGCAGCTGAACCTGGGTTTGGTAACACTGAGACCATGCCTAACTCAAGCTAGAACATTAGGGTGGGTGGGTCATGGGTCTGAAGCACCTCACCTTCAGTGCCTGGTTGACCACCCAATTCACTTTCTCTCTTTGGCTAAGCTCTACAAGGGTGGTAAGGAACACTTAGAAAGGAAAGACCAACTGCTAAGGTGGGAGCAGGGCTGCATTTTCTCTCTGTTTTGATGCCCTCTGTGCGTCATGAGAAATAGAATATTTCCTGCCATACTTGTAAACAAAGGAGATCACAGTCCTTAGCAACTGCAGCCACCACAGATGGTGAGCTGGGGAGCCCTGAGGGAACTCAAGAAGGAAAGAATACCTGCCATCTAGCAGCCATCAGACTGCAGATACCCCCTATGATGAGCCCTGAAGCAACTCAGCGTGAGAAAATACAAAGTACTGGCCCCAATAGCTGAGTGCACATCAAAGGAATGATTTTAGTGAGCTCAGACTCTAGCATGTTCCCATACATATAAAAGCACTAAATTCCTAAACTTGAGGTATCTGGTTTTCTTTAATTAACAATAATCTTTGATGTTCAGACTATCTGCCCTTTGTTGCAAAACTTATATATTACCTGGCCCCTCTCCTTGCCTTCTTGGAGCAGTTCTCTCAGAGTCACTTGAGATGCTGTCTCCCGGGCTTGAAGTCCTAAAAACTCCCACCAAATAAAACAGAACTCTCAACTTTTCTATTGTGAATATTTTTAAAATCCACAGTTAGATGCTGCTCTGTACTGGGAATTAACTAGGGAACAAGACGGATGTGGGGTTTGCTCCATAAAGCCCTCCACTAAGGAACAGAACCCAGAGCCAGGCAAAAAGGAGGGCACCATGAGAATGAACCTGATGGTGGTGAGAGAGAAAGCTGGGCCAACATAAGTCCTGTGCCCTGGCAGCAGCAAAAGGCCGAGCAATACTCTGGAGCAGAGGCTGAGGAATAGTCTATCCATTTTTCTGAAGGGAAGGGACCTACCTAGACCTGCTGGGCCCTACATTTTTTGCTGTTGTTGTTCAATCAGTCGTGTCCAACTCTTTGTGACCCCACAGACTGCAACAGAGCAGGCTTCCCTATCCTTCACTATCTCCCAGAGATTGCTCAAACTCATGACCATTGAGTCAGTGTTGCCATCTAACTGTTAGGTAGTTAGAATAGGAAAAAGGAGTCCAAAATAGTGGTGGCTAAAAGACAAAGAGAGGGAAAAGCCCGCAAATATAGAATAAAGGAAGGTCTGAGGACCAGAGTGAGAATCTCAGATAAAGAAACAGCCCTCCTGGCTAGCCCAATTTACACAGGGCAGGCTCAGGGGGAGGGGAAAAAAACATATAAAAAGAGGAGCCAAAATTGAGCTTATCTCTTCTCCTCTCTTCTTTTGGGTCGGCTTACCCTCATGCCTTGAGGATGTACTTTCCTTTGCTTGCCAAATAAAACTGAGCTAAAACCGAGCTGTAACACTAGTCCACAGTTTAAACTGAGCTTTGATCGAGCTGTAACAATGATCCATCCATTGCTTCAAATTTTTGCTGCAGCGAGACAGAAACGAGGAAATTACACACTCCCCTGACACAACCATCTCAAATCTGTCACTCCCTTCTCCTCCTGCCCTCAATCTTTCCTACCATTAGGGTCTTTTCCAATGAATCAGCTCTTCACATCAGGTGGCCAAAGTATCAGAGCTTCAGCTTCAGTATCAGTCCTTTCAATGAATATTCAGGGTTGATTTCCTTTAGGATTGACTGGCTTGATCTCCTTACAGTCCTAGGGACTCTCAAAGAGTCTTCTCCAGCACCACAGTTTCAAAGCATCAATTCTTTGTCTCAGCCCTCTTTATAGTCCAACTCTCATATCTGTACATGACTACCAGAAAAACCATAGCTTTGACTATATGGACCTTTATTTTCTATCAATTCTTATCTGCCAAGCAGCCTAAGTAGGGGCTGATCACACAATTGCAGGTTTCTGCTTTCCATGTCCTGACCAATGTCTTTTGCCCAACTTAGGAGTTCTGGAGAAATGGAGAGAAGAGTAGTCAACAAAGACTTCCTCCTTTCCCATCCAGGAAGCCCCTTCAGACTCTCCCCTGCCCCTCCTTCCCCCAGGCTCCTTCTCTGTGCTCCCCCAGCCTCTCTTCCACCAGGACACATATGACACAACTATCATGACTGATCTGTCTGTCTCCCTCCAACAGGGAGCTCTCTGAGGGCTGCGGTAGTGTGTCCAGCTACCAGCACAGAGCTCAGAAGAGGTACTGCAGTGAATGAATGAATACTGCCATTCCTTCTCATCTCCCAAGCAGGTGGATGCACTTTGCAGCTCAAAGAGCCCAGGCCACTCGGAACAAGGAAAGAATAGGGTAGGAATGAAGCCCTTCAGCCTCAGCAGCTTTTCCTGCTCCAGGCATTCCGGCTGCCCTAAGCACTGCCCCAGGCTAAGTCTCCAGGGAATCTGCTTCATAAACACTTACTTAGCAAGACATTTAAAACGCTATTGATTTCTCTCCTCCAAAGCAGAGGTGAGACAGTGATAGACACGGTGAGCAGTTAGCAACAATGAGTCCCCTCCACCCCCTAAGCAGAAGTTATTTCCCTTTCAGATTACCAGCCTGGCAGCCCTGGGAGAGATGCAACGCACTAACGGAAGCAGCCGCTAGAACCGCAGGTGCTCTGGCTCCCATAGCGGCAATTGGAGGCTTAAGCTCCCTTTTCTATGAGACAAGGAAAAATAAAGCTGATTTCAGACAGTATACTTGCTTGCAAGGCATCTTTCCCTCCTATTAAGGAAAGAAGACAGGAGGCCACACCTCTCTGGGATCCAGGATCAATGTCAGGCCACCATGGACAACACTTTTAAACCCATCCTAGGTGTTGGACAGGTAACTCCATGGGACCCAGTAGCAGGGACATGAAGGTGCATAAAAACAGAGCCCTTGCCCTGCCGTGGCCAACCTACATTGAACAGAGCACCTGTACATCATATTGGTCAGACGATGCCACACTAGAATAACAGCCCCACGGCAGCAAATCTTCCTCTGCTACAGACTGAATGCATGTGTCCCCCCAAATTCATTAAAGCTCTGACCCTAAATATGATGATGACATTAGAAGGTGGGGCTTTGAAAGGTCATGAAGTTTAGAAAATGTCACAAGTGTGGAGCCTCCCCAATGGAATTAGCTCCCCTATAAGAAGAGGAAGGAGAAGGCAATGGCACCCCACTCCAGTACTCTTGCCTGGAAAATCCCATGGACAGAGGAGCCTGGTAGGCTGCAGTCCATGGGGTCGCTAGGAGTTGGACATGACTTAGCGACTTCACTTTCACTTTTCACTTTCATGCACTGGAGAAGGAAATGGCAACCCACTCTAGTGTTCTTGCCTGGAGAATCCCAGGGATGGGGAGCCTGGTGGCTTGCCATTTATGGGGTCGCACAGAGTTGGACACAACTGAAGTGACTTAGCATAAGAAAAGGCCACAACCCCAACTCTCTCCACCATGATGTGAATAGACACAGAGAAGGTGGCAGTCTGTAAGCCAGGAAGAAGGCCCTCACCAGTAATAGAATCCACTGTTCCCTGGGTCACAGACTCCCAGCCTCCAGAACTATGAGAAATAAATGCTGTTCAAGCCACGCTATTGGCGGTATTTTGTCACAGCAGACCTGAACTAAGACAGGGTCCCAGAACTTTGCACAATGCCTGTCTCATAGCAGGTGCACCATCAACATGCTTTGAATTAATTTCTACATGAGTTAGGGTAATGGTAGCTACTGCCACAGATAATCTGCAACATCTAAGTGGTTTAATGTAAAAGTATATAACCATTCACTGTCCCCTCCAATGAAGACAAGGGAGTTGCAAGACCATCAAAAATATAATCTTGGCCTCATTCACAGATATCTCTAAGGTGGGCTCTGCCCCTTAAACTCATAGTCTCCTGATATATAAATATGCATTGGCAATAATAAACACAGAATGCAGCTTCAGAAACCTCAGTCAACTTACACCCAGTATTTGAGGGCCAAGGCACAGTGGAGAAGGGAGAGGTAAACCAGAGGTGCGGGCCTCAGTCATGGATGGAGTACTGCCAGGGGCTGCATTTACATATTTTAATGAGCACGTGGATGGGGGTTCGTGGAAGAAGCAACATCAGATTTGTCACAGAATAGAAAGATGCCGCTGGGAACGAGGCACTAGGGACCAGCTGAGATGTGTGCTCTCGCCTGAGGGGGGAGCCATCTCTCTGGTGGGCCTGTCATTTGGGGAACGCTATGCAGAAGCCCTCAGGAGTGGTTTGAAGGGGAAAAAAAGCACTGAGTTAATTCCTTTCTGCTTCTGACGTGGAGAGGGCAAGACAGTTGAAGCAGCTATTCTAAATCCATGCATCTGGTCACCAAACTCTGGGACTCGTGAATGACCTCACTGGATCCCAAACTGCTCTGTCTCGGGGAAAATCTGTACCTCCATGTCCCCAGGAACCTCCCAGGATACAGGATGCTCGTATCAGGCAGGGAAGGAGCAGGTGAGTGACAACACCCAGAAGTGGGGCCGGGAAGAGGGAACAATCACAACACACAGGATCTACATCTTTCCTTTTCCTCCCAAAGAAATATTTTCAATGCCAAGGTTTCAACTGCCTGTGTGGTTTGGAAGTGAAGAAAGAGGGGGTGGAATTGGGATGATTCAGGAGGAAGATAAGGGAAGAAAGCAGGAAAGAAGAAAGGGAGTACCTATTTAGTGCCAAAACAAAAGAATGCTGAGAAGCTTTGCAGTGGCTTTGATTTGCTTCTCTGTCCTCTCTGGGTCTCCTGAACTTTTCAGGGCAACGGTAATTTTCCAAGAAAGATTGACAGTGATATAAACCAAGGTAAGACCTTGTGGTCCAGGACTGTCTGTAAACAAATGAGCGCCATTTCTTTGGTATTCTGAGCAATTAATAACCACCCATGCATGTGTGCTAAGTTGCTTCAGCCATGTCTGACTCTTTGCAACTCTGTGGACTGTGGCCTACCAGGCTCCTCTGTCCATGGGATTCTCCAGGCAAGGATACTGGAGTGGGTTGCCATCCCCTCCTCCAGGGGATCTTCCTGACCCAGGGATCAAACCCACATCTCCTACATCTCCTGCACTGGCAGGCAGGTTCTTTACCACTAGCGCCACCGGGGAAGCCCTAATAAGCACATAACGCAATGCTTATTTTTATACTTGTCATTGAACTTTAATACACGTAGGAACTTTCACCACTATAAGGTATGAGTGCTCTGAGAGCAGAAACTGATGCTGTCTACATTTGTCTGTATTCCTGCATACAGCAGGGATCAAGAAGGGCTTTACAATTTTGATTTAACACAATGGCACCCCATTCCAGTACTCTTGCCTAGAAAATCCCATGGACAGAGGAGCCTGGAAGGCTGCAGTCCATGGGGTCGCTGAGGGTCGGACACAACTGAGCGACTTAACTTTCACTTTTCACTTTCACGCATTGGAGAAGGAAATGGCAACCCACTCCAGTGTTCTTGCCTGGAGAATCCCAGGGGCGGGGGAGCCTGGTGGGCTGCCATCTATGGGGTCGCACAGAGTTGGACACGACTGAAGCGACTTAGCAGCTTAGCAGCAGCTGATGACACAGACTAGAAAGGTTGCTGTTCAACGAACCCTCCTATTACCAGTTGTAATGTAGCTGATGATGGTGACGATAACAGTGATACTAATAATGGTGTTTACTGTGTGGTGATCTTACCAGGCCTCTTTCCAAGCACTTTACATTGATGATTCCATTTACAACTCAAAACAACTCCATGAGGCCATAGCATTATCTGTATCAACATTCTTCCAATGAAGACATGAATTCAAATGGGTTAAAGTATTTGCCGAAAAGTCATCCAAAGAGTAGATTTCTAGACTAACACAGATCTGTCTGAATCCAGAAGCAAACTTTCTCCCAACTCTGCTTTTCTGCCTGTCATGCCATGGTTTTTACAACAGGGACATTCCGTTAACATCAGGAGCCCTAGGCATAAAAAAAAGGATACTCAAGGCATGTGCAGACAAAGCAAACTTGAGTTTCAAGATTTAAACGTGAATCTTGATCCTGGGGGGACTTCAGTGTCCAGGTCCATGATGGCCTGATAGATGCTTGAATTTCAGTTAGTACTTTTCTGCAATGTCACCCCAGCCTGCATGCTATCCTGCAGAAGACCTGAGTTGGAAGATGCAGTTCAGATCATAAATTCTCATCCACTGTCCTGATAACCCCACAAATGCAGGGCATCCTTGCACGAGGGCCCTTCAGCCCATGAGCAGGGCCCATAGATTCAGCAAGCATGTCTTTTTTAACTATGGCCCAGAGGAAGGCACAGCCCAGGTATCAGGGCCTGAGCAGGATTTAGGCCATCCACTCGCTGCTGCTAGAAGCTACTACTGATGACACAGGGCAGGTCCTGCAGGAGAAGAACAGAGCACTCAAAGGGAACTCTGGCTCCTGTCCGCCCCCCCTCACCCTCAAAGGGAACCCACGCACCCAGGACAAGGCTGCACAGTCACAGGTGTTCAGGTGACTGGCTGGTCACCTGAACAACAGCCTCCTTCCCATGCCAGGCTTCCTCAGATTACGGTTGGACCAAATGCCCCCAACAAGGAACCCATTCACTGCAAAAAGGTTTGAAAAGTAATAACTCAAGCTGCTGGCTTGGGTCAGCCAAGGCTGCCTTCCAGGAGAGCTTCTCTAAAGGTTAATGTGGAGTTGTCATGCACAGCTAGACTTCCACTCAAGGCTTCTGTTGTTCCCTGTGTACTCGTGTCCCTGCTGTAGCTCTGTCCGGCAGCTGTCCAGTGCCTGCTGGCCGTGGTACCAGCAGAGACTGGGCTCAGAGCCTGGAGCAAAAGGCTGATTGGCTTCCTGCTGAAGTGGGCCCGCCCCACAATCCAAAGAGGCGGGAAGGAGGGTGTTAACAGCAGGCTAGCACTTCATGAAGGCTTGGACAACTGTTATAATGCATCCTGATGAGCTCCATCTGCTGCCAATCTACACTGGGCATATGTCTCCTCGCCCCAGCACTGCATTTTGGCTGGAAAATTCATCACCAAGTATGTATCTGCCTTACAGAGAGGAGACAAGCACTGGAGACAGTCTTTAAGCATATCTGGGAGCAAAGGAAGGTAGGTGGGACAAAACATTCTGCAAAGATAGATCCACAAAATGCATAAAGGATTCACCTTCCTGAAACATTCACCAACACCCAAGCTTCCAGACAACGCCAGAGCAGAACAGTGACCCACACGAGTCACTTTTACACTGCCTGCAGCCTTAGCTGAAACTATTTCATGAACTGCTTTTCTCGTTTCTGTTCGGTGTGGTCCCTGCTCTCATTCTCATTCAGTTCTGAATGTTTATCTCAAATCTCTGTTTTCTGGTTAAGAATAATCATTTCACAAACCACTTCATGTTAATAATCTTCGCTAGGAATCAGTTTTCTTTGGGGAACTATGAGTGTTTATCACCTCACGAGAGATGCTGAGACATACGAGCCCACTGAGATGGCCATGCTTGACCATCTACTGAACTCAGGCACTGGCCGATGGAGCTGTCCCCACACTGTGCTACCAGGCAATCAGCAACTGGTGAATGAGCACCTACTATGTGCTTGGAGAGCACTGGATTACCCAGACAGAGTACATGTGTCAGGCAAGAAGGCTGAGAACCAAATATACTTCCTTTTCAAAAAATATTTTGTATTACAAAATATAAAAAGAATTTTGTAATACTGAAGAAAGAAAACAAAGCAAGAGTGCTTATACCACCGGATTTCAAGACTTACTACAAAACTGTACCCTTATGTACAGTATGGTAATGGTAAAAAAAAAAAAAAAAAAAAAAAAAAAAAAATGATCAATGGTACAGAATAGAGGGCTGAGATGTAGACCCACACAAATAGAGTCAACTGATTTTTGAAAAAGGAGCAAAATCAATGAATTCCATTCAATGGAGAAAGAATAGTCTTTTCAATAAACAGTACTTGAGCAATTAGATGTCCAGATGCAAAACAATGAGCCTAGACAGAGACCTTACACTTTACACAAAAATTAACTCAAAATGAATGATAAGCTTAAATGTAAATTGGAAAACTATAAAACTGCTAGAAGAAAACACAGGAGAAAATCTATGTGACCTTGGGCTTGGTGATAGTTTTAGACATGACACCACAAGCCCAATTCATGAAAAAAAAAAACAGATTAAGTTGGATTTTTTAAAATAAAAAACTTCTGCCCTGTGAATGACACTATTAAGAGAAATAATACACATGACAGAGCCCAGGAGAAAAGATTTGTAAATGCGTATGTGACAAAGGACTTGCATCCAAAATGAACTCCTCTTACAACTGACCACCCACCCAATTAAAATATACAAAAGGTCAGAACAGACAACTCATCAAATAAGATGGAAAATAATCGTATGAAAAGATTCTCAACATGAGTTGTCATTAGGGAAATGCATATTAAAACAACAATGGCATACCACCATCACACCTATTAGAATGTCGGGGAAAAAATAAATACCAATTGCTGGCAAGGATGTGAATCAATAGAAACTCTCACTATGGCTGTAGGAATAAAATGGTGTAGCTGCTCCACTTTGGAAGACAGTTTGGCAATTTTTTAAAAACTGAACATCTTACCACATAATTTAGCATTAGCATTCCTGGGTATTTACCCAACTGATTTGAAAACTTGTGGCAACACACACACAAAAAAAAAAAAAAAAAACTGCAGTCAAACATTTTTATCAGCTTCATTCATAATTGCACCAACTGGAAGCAATCAAGATGTCCTTTAATAGGTAAATGTATGAACAAATTATGAAACATCTATACAATGGAATGCTATTCAATGTTAAAAAATAAATGAAATATCAAGCTACACCAAAACACGGATGAATCTTAAATGAATTGCTAAGTGAAAAAAGTACAAAAAGCTATCTACTGTCCAGTTCCACTTATAGGACATTTGAGAAAAGGCAAAACTGTCGAGCTCATAAATGGATCAGTGGTTCCCAGGGATTCTAGGTGGGACAGTAGCAGTGGTTGAAACAGAGAAGCGAAGCAAGTTTTAAACTATTCTTTATGATACTACAACAAAAGAGTGGCTATATGACTGTGTGAATTTACCAAAAGAACATCATAGCACAAAGACTGAACCTTAATGTATGCAAATTAAAATAATCATTTAGGAGGTTAGGAGCTCCCCGGATGAAAAGTAGAGTGTGACAAAAGAATCTAAGTGTATTACAGAGGTGCTGACCTGAGTAGCTTTGGCAATGAGCAGAGCCTTTAAGACTAAAAGCCAAAGGACTACACATAAACACTGTGCTCTTGCTGATAAAGTCATTATCCAGGAGGTAGGGATCAGTAATTTGATACCATTATCTGTATACACATGCCATAATTGCAGAATTAAGTAAATGGATGGTGAATGCTGGGAGTTTCTCACTGCTGGAGTGGGAGATTATAGACAAGCAAGAGAGAAAGCTATAATGATCTGTGTGGTGATGGATTAGAGCTAGAGACATCAGTATGAACTCATACTTAGCTTAATAGAGATGCAGATGAATACACACAGAAGAATTTACAAATGTGTATGTATACACAGACTTCCTTATTCTGTCAGCTGAGAGGGCAGAGAAGTGACATTGCAATAGTAATGCTCAGATATCCAGATCTTGGTTTCGTGTGTGTGTGTGTGAGTCGCTCTGTCATGTCTGACTATTTGCAATCCCATGGATCATAACCGCCAGGAAGGAGGAAGAGGACCACAGAGATAAGTCCATGTTCATCTCATCATACCAAGGCTAAACTCACAAACTCACTCCTCTGTCTGTGGAATTCTCCAGGCAAGGATACTGGCGTGGGTAGCCAGCCGTTTCCTTCTCCAGGTGATCTGCCTGACCCAGGGATCAAACCCAGGTCTCATGCACTGTAGGCAGATTCTCTACTGTCTCAGCCACCAGGGAAGCCAATGCTGTTCTCTAATAAAACTAAGCAGGGTTGCCTGGAGAGACAGTTGATTTTATGGCTGGGATAAGGAATCTACAAGTTGAGTCTAGAGCACTGTGTAGTGCCAGAAAGTAAAGAAGTACTCAAAAGTAAGCAAATAAAGTAAACCACAATGGGAGTATTTCAAAGGGACACAGGAGCCTCCAAAAAGAGCTCCCAGTGTCCAAAGCTGGAACAACGTGAACAACAGAACCTTAGCATTGGATTAACCTAATAGTTAGTATTAGATGATAACCTCAGGTATAAAATAAATGTCTGCTGCTGCTGCTAAGTTGCTTCAGTCGTGTCCGGCTCTGTGCGACCCCATAGATGGCAGCCCACCAGGCTCCGCCGTCCCTGGGATTCTCCAGGCAAGAACACTGGAGTGGGTTGCCATTTCTTCTCCAATGCATGAAATAAATGTCTGTGAACCCATAAACTCACATTTGATTGATCAAATGAATGAATACATTAAATAAATAATTAAATCAGGAAGAAGAAACAAATCTGTTGGTGCAGAAGAATTCTAAATAATTTATGTAGACACTGTCCTCAAGGAAATAGAGCATTAATTCCCCACTTCTTAAGTGTAGATTGTGCATGGGGACCTCCACTTAAAGGGTACATTATGAAAAGAGGGAAAAAGAGTAACATTACTGTGGAGAAACCTGACAAACACCACCACAGCCAGATCAAGGTTCACATTCACAGTGATAAGTCAAGTTGATTGTATGTACCTTTGATAGGATGAGATGAACATGGACTTATCTCTATGGTCCTTCTCCTAAAAACCCATCTCCCCAGGCTAATCATTAGAAAAGCATCTAACAAATCCCAACGGAGGGACATTCTAGAAAATAAGTGACCTGTACATCTCAAAACTGTCAAGGTCATCAAAAATAAGAAGAAAATAAGAAACTGTCACAGCCAAGAGGAGCCTTAGCAGATATAACAACTAAATGCAATATAGTGTCCGGGGTGGATTCCTGGAACAGAAACTGGAAATTCAGTTAAAACTAAGGAAATTTGAATAAAATGCAGATTTTAATTGAAAATAATGTATCAATATTGGTTCACTAATTTTGACAAATTCAATGTAAGATGTAAGGGAAAAATGGCTGTGGGGCATCTGGGAACTCTCTGTACCATTTCTGCAATATTTCTGTAAATCTAAAAGTTTCTTAAAATTGAAAGTTTATGTGGGGACTTCCCTGGCAGTCCAGTGGTTAAGACTGCCTTTCAATGCAGGGGGTGTGGGTTTGATCCCTGATCAAGGAGCTAAGACCCCACATGTCTTGAGGCCAAAAAACCAAAATATAAAACAGAAGCACTATTGTAACAAATTCAATAAAAACTTTAAAAAGTGGTCCATGTCAAAAAAAATAAAAATTTTAGGTAAAAAACATTAACACTGAATTCATGATTTGCAGAAATGGAATTTTGTTGGATACCAATTGCTGAAAAGAAGCGGTACGTGGTGCTATAAACATGAAAAATGACCAAGGATTGATGAAGCCAAGGAAACAGAGAGGGCCGTCTGCCATAGATGCCTGAGGACACCAGCCACAGAGCCCAGGCCTTCACAAGCCCTGGTTCACACTGGTGCCTCAGCAGAATTTAAAAACGCCATACCATGGACATCTTAGTAAACAAATATCTTATGTACTCCATTCTGGAATGTTTATCCAGGTCATGCTACGTGTGTGCTAAGTCACTTCAGTTGTGTCCGACTCTTTGCAACCCTATGGACTACAGCCCACAAAGCTCTTCTGTCCATGGGATTTCCAGGCAAGAATACTGGAGTGGGTTTCCATGCCCTTCTCCAGGGGATCTTCCTGACCCTGGGATCAAACCCAGGTCTCTTGCATTTCCTGCGTTGGCAGGCAGGTTCTTTACAACTAGCACCACCTGGGAATCCCACTGAGTCCTAAAAGAGAAGTGTAACGTACATACAGGCAATAGAGTGAGATACTTAAAAGCTCAGGCCTAGAAGTCAGACTCATCTGGGTTCAAATCCTGGCTCTACCATTTGCTAGATGTGTGACCTTGAGCATTTGAAATTAATAAGGTCTATTTTCTCAGCTTTAAATGGAAATAACAGTACCTCCCATCACTGGGCTTTCGGGATAACTATATGAAAACATACGCATGACACAGTGTTTAGCAATAGTGAGAAATCCCCAAATGGCAGCAATTTCTTAAAATTTACACTGGAGAGGAAGACAAAATGCCCATTATCTGTAGATGACATAGTCTTCTCTAGAAGATCCAAAACGATAAAATAAAAAGCTGTGAGAATCAAGATTTTCTGTTTGAAAGAAAGAATCATTTTAACAGAAATAAAAAAACAAGTCTCATTCACAAAAAGCAATGACAAACATCAGCTCTCTAGTCATAGGTGTAATGAGGGATGCAGGAGCCCATCTGAAAGGAAACTGTAGACACTTCCTGAGAAACTGGGAAGAGCTGTGCCACACTTCCAGATGGAGCAACTTAAGTGTAAAGTTATCACTCGTCTCAAATTACTTTGTAAATCCAATCTAAATCTCATCTTCTGCAAGTTTTCAAAATGATTTTTAATGTCATCTGGGAGAACAGGCAAGAACAACCATGAAAAATGTGAAAAAGAGGATAGGTTCTTGTTAGATGAAAAGATGAATTAAGAGTAAAAATCATTAAGAAAACTGGCTATTTAAAAAAGGAAAAAAAAATACCCCTATTGTTCCATTTCTCACAGTATACCTCAGAATAAGTATTAGATTGATTAAAATAGTATTTTTCCCAACTACTGGTCACAATGCATGTATGGGTGATGAATATAAATTTCTAAAATATGAAGTATAATGGCAGAGAACAGAAAATGCACATTTTATACAGAATACGAGTAGATATTGCTTGATGGAAGCTTTAAGTACTGAATCACAATAAAAACTATTTTCCTTGTTTGAATGCCACTGGCCTAATGCATCAGATATGAAAAATTCAACCCATAAAAGAACAAAATGGAAACACAGGTGAAATTTTTATCTGGCCTGAGTTGGGAGATTTCTAAATGTACATCAAAGGCAGAAACTCCAACAGCAAAAAAGAAAAATGATGGACCTATCTAGATAAAAACATCAAAATCTTAGTCTATGAGAAAACACCATTAAAGGCAAGCAACAAATTTTTTAAAATGTGATTTATACCCTTTATATGTAAAAGAACTGCCTTATAATTTATTGGGAGAAGTACTGTGAAAGGGAAAGAATAGCATATATGAGACAATTCATAAAAAGAATTACAAATATTTTCATATATATATAAATATATATATATACACACACACACATATATATATGAAAAATATATCAATTCAGTCGCTCAGTCATGTCTGACTCTTTGCAATCCCCCTGGACTGCAGTATGCCAGGCTTCCCTGTCCATCACCAACTCCCAGAGCTTGCTCATACTCATGTCCATTGAGTTGGTGATGCCATCCAACTATCTCACCCTCTGTAGTCCCCTTCTCCTCCTGCCTTCAATGCTTCCTGGTATCAGGGTCTTTTCTAATGAGTCAGTACTTCGTGAAGTACACAGAAACTCTGGTACTCTTTTCATATATATATATGAAAAAAATGCTAAACCTGCAGTGTAGTCAAAGAAGTAAAAAAAATCAGACTTGGACAGAGCCAGATAATGGTCTGCCAGGATCCATTTTTCTGTTTTCTTTAGTAATAAGAACTCTAATCAGTAGTTTTCCATCTTAAAACTCCATATTTCCCAGCATCTAGGTAGACCATGACACTTCATTCAAACTAAATTCAGACCAAGTCAGCCACTGAGATGTAAGCTGATTTATATCCAAATTCACAGGGGTCTGCTTGAAGGAAAGTCCTGTGCCCTCCTTTGCTCCTTCCTTTTTCCTGTTGACTGGACTACAGATGGCAATGGCTGGAGCTCTAGCAAGATCAGAGCTGGACCATAAAGAGCTCTAGCTGGACCATGAAGTTGTCCCAAGGTCATCAGAACAATAAAATGAAAAGGTACTTGATATCTAAGATGTTCCATACCAGCCCTGGACTTCCTACCACTTGACTTACTTTATATGAAAAATAACGCTTTTTTGCTTAAATCACTGTTATTTGAGCACTGGAGTGTTGATTATGCACTGCTAAGCCAAGTCCTAACTAATAAAAGTACCTTTTAAAAAACTCACAAAATAGGAAAATTCTTTAAAAATTACAGTATCCAAAGTTGATAAGTGTCTTCTAAATAGGCATTTTCATACACTGTTTATGGTATACGTTTTCTGGAAGAAATTCTGCTGGTATGTGACCAAAGACTTACAGTATGCGTATCATTTTACCCAGAAATTCTACTGCTAGGGCTGTATCTTATGAAAATAATTAATATATGCACAAAATTAATACCTAATGATGTTCATAAAAGCGGTATTTATAATAATGAAAAATCAGAGAAAATCTAAGTGCTCAATAGAGGATTAGCAATTACAGAGAATTTATAAAATTAGATACCAGCCAGCAACTAAAAATCAAGTTTTAAAAGAATATTATTAAGTAGCATTAAGCTAATAATAATGATTTAAAAGTAGTATGTGATTATACTCAGACTGGGAGACTACAGGTAATTTTAAACTTTCTACCTGGATTTTTTTAAATTCTTCTAATGTTCTGTAACAAACATGTGAAACTTCTATAGTTTTTTTAAAATGCTTCTTAAAAATGTGCATGAGTCTACTGCCTTTTACCACACACCTATCTTTTCCAGTTTGACAGTTTCTTCTGCTCACTCTCATGTACACTGCGTTCTAGACCAGTACTCCTCGCTCATTGCTATCATGAAATATCCTTTCTGCTCCCTCCTCAGAAATCTACGCAAGAGATTCAGAACACCCATGCACCCATACTCACAGGTCAGATGCTCCCACACCAGACCAATTCAAGCTCCTGTGTCTGGTTCTGGGAACCATATGCTCTCCTGACACACTGAGTGATGCTCCCGAGATCAACTCAGACCTCCCCTTCCCTAGATACCAAGATACCACTGGACCTGACTTCTTGGGAGCACCTGACTTCACAGCAGCATGATCCATCTCTAAGCAAATGATCTTTAAAGGGAAGGTGCTCTGTGTCGACTGGAAAAACGTGTTTAGCTGCAAATAATAGAAAGCTTGATGAACAGTGACATAAACCCTTTGGGGTTTACCTTGTAACATCAGTTAGGAGAGAGGCAGTCATGACTTTTACTCAGGGGGATGAAGTTTCTTTCAACGCCCCTGCCCAGTCATCCTTAGTGGGAACCCTAATAGTTACAAAATGGTTGCTAAAGCTCCACTCCAACCTATGATTTTCATGAAAGCCATAGCTTTCTCAGAAATCTCCAGAAAGCTTGACTTGCATCTCACTGATCAGGACTGACTCACCGGGCCACACCCCCAGCTGGAAAAGAAACTGGGAAAGGAAAGGTATCATTGTGCACATTCTTCCTCAAAGAAAAGCGGAACTGAATGGGGATGAGGCCAACAGCTAACAGTGCCTGCTAGTGTTGTCAAGACTGACTTTAGGATGCAGAGGTCTTTCAGAAGGCGGTGTACTAGCAAACCACACAAAGAGCAGACCAGGTTACTCGTGTGTGCTACCAAAAGAAAGAAGGGAGATATATATTCATCAAGCATCCTTCAGAACCAGCAGCTTTCATAATTATCTTATCAAGTTCATTTCATTCTTATAATAATCTTTCGAGACAGATATGTATTCCCTTTTTGCTTTTTTTCAGATGTGGAACCTGACACTTAGAGAAACAGCTTGCCCAAAGCCACACAACTAAGGAGTTTGGGGGCTGAATTTCAATCACACAATTAGGTATCTGATTCCCCAGCCAATGTGTCTGCTAGAATATAATACTGGCCTCTTGGCAAGCCCTATAATATGTATCTGGAGGGTGAATAAGGGGAGTTATAGATGTATTTGCATCAAAACTGCAAGATACACACAGTTAGAGACCCATAGGAGGTAAGATGGAGAGAACCCTTCAACGCGCAATAGGTATGCTAGTGACCTTGACTGTGGTCTCTCCTGTAACTGCTGCTCATGGACAAGGAGGCGACAAACCATGGACACAGGACCCTGAAAGAGCCAAGTATTCAGGACGGTCATCAAAGAAAAAGACCAGGGAAAACAATTCAGACGTTTTAGACCCAGTTAGAAATCCGAGAGTAAATTGAGAAGGAGGTGTGTCTCTACTATACATAAAAAGAATAACAACTCATAACAGCAGGAAGGAGGAAGGTACCAAACTGAACCTGGATATTTATGTATTTTACTACTTCTGTAATTATTATAACTATGTAAGAGATATGCTACAAATTTATATTTAACTTAGTCATGTCCACTTATGCAATAGACCCTATGCTAGGGATATAAAGACAAGTAAAACAGATAAAACTTTTGCTTTCAAGGTGATGATGATCTACAGGACAGATGATATTTAAGTTAGGTTAGTTTCCTTGTCTCAACCACATGAGGTAAAGTCTAGCTTTTCTGACCACTGGAACTATAACACAGGTCAAAATTCTAACTAAGCACTCAGAAAAGAATAGAAGAGCCTTTGGAGTCCCAGACACATAAACCCAACTTCATAAAGAAATGGAAAACAGCCCAGCTGGAGACAATTGATACCTTGGGACAGAAGTGAGCCCTCTATATAGACACTCAAATAACAAGTTATTGATATGTTGGGTGTTGATTTCTTGTCATCCTGCTTAGGGGAGTTGCAGCATAGAACCTGGGGACAAAATCAGCATTTAATTAATGTTGGATGGATGGACAGATGGACAGACTCTGGGTGAATGAAGACATACTGCTCACTACCTACAAACTCAAGCACTGCCCTCAGTTTTAGGGAAAAAAAGAGCTGTCAGAGTATTGCCTTAAGCTTTAAAATTTTAATTTTCATTAGGGCTTAGAAGACTTCAGAAGCAAGGTTCATGAAGTCTCAGATCAGTGTTATTCTAGTTCACTACATTTTTCCCGAATAGGCTACTTTCCTATTGGGTGCAGAGATGATCAGTACTTAATTCAGCTGTCTCACAATGGAAGTATGCACACATTTTGTACCAGAAGCTCTCAATCCAAATGAGAACAAACGCTACTGTCTCCTTTGCCTAGAAGTGTTCTCTGTGTCCTCATGAGAGCCCATTCCTGAACCTAATGGAATGTTCTATTCCAGAGAATACTGTATTTCTGTCATCAGGGCAAAAATCATTCTCTTCCTGAGACAACTTGAGACATCAGGAAGCTAAATTGAGAAGGCAGGATATAAGCAGAGAGAACTGGGTGAACTCAGGCTGGATGATGCCATCTGAACCAAACCAGAGAAACCAGAAACACACATGGTGTCACATTCCAGCCTGAGCTCATGCCCCAGAATGACTAATGCAAGGAAGGCCAGAGATGGGTGTCTCAGAATCACTGCGCCCATATCTCCAACTTAGGGACCTATTTCACCTACAATCCTCAACATTTTAAAGGGCTGCAACAGCTGCAAGCTCAAGGATATCAACATACTCTGAAAACCTTAGGAGCCTATACCTTTCCTCCATGAACTGGTTCTACAGTGATTGAAGGCAGCCCGATATATGCTGCACACTGGCCCATGCATGTGCTGGGCATGGTGCTCACAGCAGGGAGCTGCAGGGAAGGCTGGGGCAGAAGATCCAGGTGGCGAGGACAGACTGGCAGGTGCAGAATCACATGCAGGAGCCTGGCAAGTGACAAGACTCTACAGCAACCACGCTTATGAGGCATTGGTGGTAGAGTGGCTAGCATAGCTGCCTTCCCCCAGCAGCTACCTCTCAACTCCTGGGGAGAAGTCAGGGAGGGGTTCTGGGAGACATGCAGGTGCCAGGTCCTGGAGCCTGGGCAGGGCCTGAAGGAACTGAGCCCAAGACTGGGGTCCAAGTGCAGATCAGGCCATAGGAATAAGGGGACATGACTCCCCTCTCTCTATGCTACTGTGTGAAGCTCTGAACACCCCCTGGGACTGGCCTGGCTTGGGAGAGTCACCTAAGTGCTAAGATTTAGAGGGATGTAATCAGGGGTCCAGACCTCTTCAGCCTCAGCAACAACCTCTCAGGGTAGTAGTTCCACAGAATTAGAAGTCCCCGTAAAAGGGGCTTTCTTTTTAAACTTGGCTTCATGTAATGTTTTGAAAGTCATTCTCTTTGGAATATTACTTGGCCCTGTGCATTGGTACACGATCACAATTCTAATCAAACTACCTGTCAGCACTAATCTTTTGGTCTTTGACATTCACCTTCTAAATGCGGTTGCACAGCAGGAGTGCCCCTTTGCCTGAGTGATTTTAGAAGCTGGAGCTAAGCTTAGCATCCCTCACTAGGGCAGAACACAGAGGACTCACTGGGGTGTTACCCTCACCCCACCCCCAACACATGACATGCTAGAAAGAGCCATTCAGGAGATTCAAGCTTGGACAAAGCATAGTCAGGCCAGGGATGCCAAAATAAATGGATACTCCGTAGGATGAAGTCGGGGGCTGGGGGAAACAGGCCCATGCAATTGCCTTCTTGAGATTCTCAGGCAGACATGGAATAGAACAGGCCAGCTGGACTGGTTCCTTACGCAGAGACTTCTTCATGGTGAAGTCAAATATCAAGGACATGTACTACATGACCCGCGAGTGCATGCATCACTGGGAACTCTGAAAACAGCAATGTTTATATCCTACGGAACCATGATCAACCTCATCATCACCTCAGCCCCAATGTCCCGGTGGCTCCACCTCCCAGAACTGCCCCTAAAGCATGCTGAAACTATTTCCTTCATTAGCTCACTCTAGGTCTTCAATGATGAGAAGGACAGGCAGAAACTCTACTGTATAAGATCTACCATCTCTCACTGTAAAGTTGCTTCTTTTCAAGTTGGGGAGAGGGACCCTGGGACGAGGAGAGAAACACAAGGTTTCACCCTCATGACATCACTGTGATTGGAACACATCTCACACATCTCTCATCTCTCATGGTCTCCACAGACTGAGAGCTGGCTTGTTGTTCTTGTTGTGGCTATTCTCCTAAGCGATCTGAATATCTATTACCATATATTCAAACAACTCTTATTCTGAGCTTTATCTGGCATCCTTATATGTTCCTCAAGTTAAATAATCAAAGTAACATCCTGCCTCCTTTATGTCTAAGTGCTATTTGAGCTTTTAAACAGAGAACCAGTATCTAAATGATGATGATAACAGCTGTATTTTTAATTCTATTTATTTATGTATTTATTTTTGGCTGCATTGGGTCTTCATTGCTGCCTGTAAGCTTTCTCTAGTTGCAGTGAGTGGGGGCCACGTTCCAGTTGCAGTGTGCAGGCATCTCACTGTGGGGCTTCTCTTGTTGCAGATCACAGGCTCTAGGGTGCACAGGCTTCGGTAGTTGTGGCACATGGGCTCAGTTGCTCAGTGGAATATGGGATCTTCCCAGACCAGGAATCGAACCTATGTCTGCTGCACTGGCAGTTGGATTCCAAACCACTGGACCACCAGGGAAGTCCAAAGCTATATTTTTTGAATTCCATATCTATGGTTGAAATTGAGCCATTGAATTCTCACGATACCTGTTAGGAAGGTACCGCCCTTCCTTTGCTCACTCCTCTCTGCAAGGCCCAGGTGCCACTACAACCCTCGGCTCTAGCAAGGACAAGGACTACCGAGATTTTGTGAAGCAGCTGGCTTGGTAGCAGGGCAGCCACTCGCTCTCTTTCGATTATAATTTCAATTTACTTTTGTATTGTAATGCTGTCTTTTCTTCTCACAGCAATAGATAGCAGGGCAATGGAAGAACAGTCGACCTGAGGACAGATTACAAACGAATTTTTATCTTTAAGAAGCTAGGTCAGAAACTTGTGGCTATCAGAAAGCGTAGTGCTGTGGTGAGGAATGAGCCCACGCCAGGGTTTTGATAAACTTCAGAGAACGAAGTGTGCTTGCAGAAAGAAAGAAGAGAAAACGAGCGAGGACATCGATTCTCTCACCTTGGAGAAATCTCATCAGAGAGGCCGTGGTATCAGTGACAGACTGCGTTTACTGAGCACTGAAAGCATGGGGAAATTTAGTTTAAAATGCGTGGATGTCCTTTTTTTTTTTTTTCCACAGGAAGTCTGCCCTTTCAACAGACATTCAATTTATGTTAAGACCACAGTATAACGTGAGGAGAGCACATGTACTAGAAAAGACTTCAAGTCTCTGTTCTTTCATTTATTAGCTGGGTGGCCCTAGGCAAGGTACCAAAAAGCTCCAAATTCCAAAATTTCTCACCAGCAATGGAGGGGGCTTTGTTTGGTAGCTGGAAAAATTAAATATACACACCAAGGGTTTAATATACATATTAAGCACCTTCTACAGATGATTTCTTACCACAGTAAATCTCTCTTTTTTTTTGCCATTTCATACATTATAATCTATGGTACATCTATATAATAGACAACACTTTCAGAGGAATGGAATGGCAACATACTCCAGTATTCTTGCCTGGAGGATTCCATGGACAGAGGAGCCTGGCAGGCCACAGTCCATGGAATCACAAAGAGTCAGACATGACTGAGCGACTAGTACTTTCACTTTATCAGAAGAATGAGATGAAGTCAACATTTGACAAATAATTGTTGAGAATCCAGAGAAAAAGCCCTCGTGTAAATTCCATTCTAGTTGGGCAAATCAGACAATAAACAGAATAAACATATTATCTAATATATTGGATGGTGATAATTGCTTTGTAGAAAAATAAAGGAGAGGGGAATTCCCTGGTCATTCAGTGGCTAAGACTCCATGCTCCCAATTCAGGGGGCCCAGGTTCAATCCCTGGTCAGGGAACTAGATCCCACATGCCTCAACCAAGAGTTTGAATGCTGCAACTAAAGATCCTGCAGGCCGCAATGAAGATTGAAGATCCTACGTGCCATGACTAAGACCCAGCACAGCCAAATAATAAATAAATGCATCAAAATAAATATTCAAAAAAGAAGAAGAAAAATAAGGGAGGAAAGAGAGATGGAAGTGCTGAGAAGGCAGTGTTTGTGCAGAGACTGAAGGGTGGCTGGTGAAGGGAGGTGTGTAGATGTCTGGGAAGAATGTCCAGGCTGAGGCAGGAGTGAAATGGCATATCTGAGGGACCCACTGGGACCTGATCAGGGACTTGATCATGCTGGGCCTTGCAGGTCACTGAAGTATTTTCTCTTTTCCTCTTAACAAGGTGGGAAGTCAGTGGTGTGTCCTGAACAGGAAATTATACAATATGACTTCCATTTTACAGAATGTTTCACTCCTAGTTCAAAAGAGAATGTTGGGGCCAGGAAATCCACTCGGAAGCTACTGAAATAAAACATGAGGATGTTTGGGACCACTAGGGCAGTAACCATGGAGGTGATAAGAGGTACTTACATTCAAAAATCTATTTGAAAGTGGACTCAAATGATGATTATATGTGGCATGTGGGAGAAAGAAGTTTTGGTTTTTGGTTTTACTTCAGCAGATTGAACTATGGAGATGACAGTAATTAAGGTGGCAAATACAATATAGGAGGAAGGGACAGATATAGGGGAGATCGGGAGTTTCATTTTGGACATGTTAAGTCTGGTATGCTTAGGAGCATCCAAACAGAAATGCAGAGCAGTCGTCACATAGTTAAGTCTGGAGTTCAAGGGAGCAGAGTTGGCAGACTGGCTGGAGAGAGAGGGGTGGTGGGAAGGGCCTTGGGCAGGGGGAGAGAGAGAGAGATGTGACCTTCCATGAAAACATATCTACGATACACACAAAAAAAGGCAAGGCACAAAACACTGTAGAATATGATCCTGGTTTTTGGATGAGTACTATTTTAAAGGGGCTTCCCTCGTGGCTCAGTGGTAAAGGACCCGCCTGCCAATGCAGGAGACCTGGGTTTGATCCCTGGGTCGGCAAGATCCCCTGTAGAAGGAACTGGCAACTCACTCCAGTATTCTTGCCTGGGAAATCCCACGGTCAGAGGAGCCTGGTGGGCTACAATCCAAGGGATTGCAAAAGAGTTGGACATGATGCAGTGACTTAATAACAACAACAACAGACAACAAACAGTCTTAAAAGTATATTAGATGTTTACAAAACAAACATCTTTATGTTTCCAAAAAAAATAATTTGAAGCCTATGAATAGAAAGCTAATAGAACTGGGAATATGGGCCACTTTTGCCATAATATTTGGATTTTATATAAGAATGGATATTAATTTATAAATAAAAAATAATGGCAGGAGAGAGCTGTCTGAGTGAACTATCAAAGACATTAATTTCTAGCACAAGCCTCTATCTCCTTCTCTGGACTCTGGCTATGACTTCGGCCACCCTGCCCCAGTCTACCTTCTTGTATCTTTTCGCCTGCAGCCTTCCCCTAGTCAGTTGCAACCAACAAAGCTTCAGAATAGCCAGGAGAACCTGTGGTATACTTTCCCAGAGCCGAACTCACAGAAGAAGAATCTGAGTTCAAAGCCAAAGCTGGATTTACCTCCAGAGTCCTGACAAGGGAGTTTTTCTTCTTGGATACAGTTGCCAATTTCATTCTCAAGCTTCTTTTTGTGTTTTTTTTTTTTTTTTTTTTAAAAAAGGTCATGGCATTTATAATAATAAGGCTCTGAAAATTAAATGTACCTTTACATGTTTAATTTCTGACCATAATATAGTACTGAATAATAAGTGAGCGGACTTGAATGGCTATGGAAAAGGTTAACAGAAACTGCTTTTAAACTGCAAGTTTGCAAGCCTGGGGCCTTCACCCTGTTACACAATAGGCATTAAAGAAAAATGTTCTTCCCTGGATGCAAAGATAAATCTTCATTTTGCTGGGAGCCTCAGCAGCAGGATGCTTTTAGGATTTTTCCATTGAGACATCACAGCGAGGAAGAACTCTTCATCCCGTCTCTTTGGCACCACCTCCTGTTCCCGTTTAAACACATTTCCCCAACTTGACTTGTGATAAGTAATGGAATTAGACAGCCGCCTGTCAACCCAGGACTTCTTTTTTCCCCAGAATCCAGCCCTTGGGTTGAAATCACCATTTGAGAAGAGAAAATCATTGTAGACTATTTTTCTACTGTTTCAAATAGCTCAGCTGGAGGGAAGTTGTTATTTCCTCTTTAGCATGCCATGTGGGAAGGATCTGTGGAAACAAACATGGCCCCACACCGCCCCCAACCCCCCCAGCAAGGTCAGGCCAGGAATGCTGACAGCCTCACAGCCTTCTCCAGAACTTCTGAGGCCAACTGGCTGGACCCACATGCCCGTTCCAAAAGCTAACCTAGTTTGGTGACACCAAATTCTCTTAACTTTAGCGTGTCTGTAAAGCTTTTGCAATCTAGAAAAATGGTACTGAAGAACCTATTTGCAGGGCAGGAACAGTGATGCATAAACCGAGAATGGACTTGTGGACACAGATGAGCAAAGTGGGTGGGATGAGCTGAGAGAGTAACACTAACATGTACACACTGCCATGTGCAAAATAGACAGCTAATGGGAAGCTGCTGTACAGCACAGGGAGCTCAGCTCAGTGTCCACGGCGACCTAGAGGGTGGGATGAGATGGGGTGGGGGTGGGAGGGAGGTTCAAGAGGAAGGGGACAAATATATACTTATAGCTGATTCACACTGTTGTATAGCAAAAACTAACACAACATTTTTAAGCAATTATACTCCAATTAGAAAACAACATAGAGAAAAATTAAAAACAGAAATAGCTAACCGGTGACAACAGAAGCAAAGAAGGAGTTGGCTTTAGAGACGGTGCTATTTTCTCAACTTCCTCCTCCAAAGGTTGGGGGTGGGGTGGGAAAGAGTCTACAGAATGCCTTCCAAACCTGGCTGCTTGTGGGAACGCAGTGACATTCTTTGCCTGATGGTTCACACTTCAAGATTCAGGCAAGTGACATCAGACCCCGGAGAAATAACTAACTCCTGCCAAACACAGCTATAGACCCTCAACCGTCTTCAGGCTGAGGACTTGGCTGGCTGTTACCCAAGGGAGTACACATGGCGGGGGGGGGGGGCAGGGGAGGACAAAGGCACAGCCCACGAGGGAAGAGGCCCAGACTCTGACCCCACCCACACCTAGCCACCATCTGAGCTGAGGAGAGATGCTTTTTCTCTGGAGAACCCCAGTTTCCTCACTGTGAATGGAAACTGAACGATGGCTTGCCGGTGCCAAAACTCTCTTCCTGCAAATGTGATCTGAGGTGGTAAAGCAGAAAAATGGAGTCATTCTAGGGCAGATCGGAAGTCCCCACCCACTCAGCTTTCCACGGTCCGTGTGTGGAAACCTGAGGCACCTTCGCGGAACACCAGGGTCCACTGAACATGGTGTGAAGGAAGTTAGGGGAGATCTTTCCTGACCGGAAACCTACAACTATGAAATGTTCATCTCAGCCAGGAGGGAGCTCAGAGCCCCTCCTCCAGAGAGAACAAGGCTGTGGAGCCCAGGCCAGGGGAAAGGGCTGTCTCGGTGACGAGGGGAGGGATGGAGGCAGGGTGGCGACAGGAGCAGATGTGGAAGGGGGCTAGTGAGAGGCAACTTCCTAGCTGGCCTGGCTGTTGGGTGCCAGAAAATACTGACAGCATGTAGGGCCCTGTGGGGCTCCTGGGCACAGGTCTTCCTGTGTCTCCTGTTTCTTTGATTATAGGAAGCAGCCTTCATTCAGCCTCCGTAACCTTCCCTGAGTTCCAATGGGCGGATTCAAGCAGTAAAGTTAATCAGACAGGAAGTGATGCAAGACCAGGGAGAAACAGTCAAGAGCAACCTTAGGGCAAGGTCCTGTTCCCTCATCAATGGATAGACAAAATCCATCGAGCTGCCGTGCAGATGCTGAAACCCCCTCCAAGTGGGAGAAGTTGACGATTAACGATGGTATGCTGCCCACAACCATGTAGACCCCAGACCAGTTGGACCTGAAGGTTGATGATACTGACTTCTACTTACCCTACCACCAACCCATCAAAGAATGTCCATGAGCTGATCACGCCCTTTTTGAACAATTAATATAAAACTTCTCACTATCTTCTTCAAGTTGGGACACACCATTTTGAGGGTATTAGCCAGCTGTGACCCCCTTTGCCTGGCAAAGCAATAAAGCTATTATTTTCTAGTTCACCCAAAACTCTGTCTCCAAGATTCGATTTGGCACCCATGTACAGAGAAGCTGAGCTTTCAGCATTAATACCAGAAAAGATAGGGGAAGGATCTTTCCTGAGAAACTCTTAGAGATGGTACAGAAACCCAGGCTTAATGTGTGGATTTCAATCTCATATCCCTCTTTTTAATTTTTCCCTTCCTATGGACAATCATTACTCCATAGTCCTGAGGCTGGTTTGGCATCATAGAGATGATAAAGCAATTAAGTAACTTGTCCAAGGTCATAAGGCAACTGAGAGATGTGAGAGGAAATATTTAGAGGTAGTAAAGGATGACTCCACCTTCTACCATCCCCTCAGGGGCCACATCAAAGAAAAGATGCCAGAAAAAAACAAAGAGAGAACACAAAACTCAACAATTTGTCTTTGATTTCCTAAAAATATTCTTGAAACCAAATCTGATCAGACAAGACACTTTTGACTTGCAAGAACTGGGTTTGCTGTAATTCAAACAGCCAAAGGCTGGAAGAAGCACAGCAAGATCAGAAAGAGAGTAAGTTAGATCCTGGTTTCACAAACCTTGGATGTTCACACCCAGTACTGGTCACAAGTACTGGGGCTGCAAGAGGTAATATATAGGGAAAGAGAAGCACAGGCAGACACTGCTGCATTCCCAGGAAAGTTCTTCCCACCACAGTGCTTTCCTGCCTCCAAAGTCACCTCTGGGTCCTAGGCAGGAAGAGGTGATCCTGAAACCCTCGGCAGCTGGAGCTCCACACAAAGAGCACCTGTGTCTCCCTACTAATGAGGCCCATTCTGAAACCAGTCTTGTAAAGATGTCCTCTGCGTGGAAGAGAAATGGTTGCCAGGCAGATTTGAGGAGAGATGGCTTGAGAGAACAAACCCATCACAGGCTTTCTTGACATCAGAAGGTCATAGAAGAACATCCTCAAGCTTTGTGTGGCCCTGAGAGGGGCCAAGGAGGGGTGGTGAGAGGATGAGTAAGAGGACTCAGTGTGAGCTGAATGAACATGTGTAGCAGAGGTCACAGAGAAGGTCTCAGAACATCTCTCCTTGGCTGCACTGAGGGTGAGCATTGCTGGGCAACTAATTAAAAATAGCAAAACCCCAGAGAGGTAGATGCCAAAGAAAGAGACACACCAGGAACCACCTCACACCAATATGGTCGCTCATAAGCCCCCATCCCAATCCTACTTTCTAGAGTTTAGATACAATCCCAAATAAATAGAATTTACCTGGAAAGGACTACACTAATTTTTATATTACCAGAAGAAACCAAGGTTCAAAACAGAGAGGAGGTTGAAAATAAAATATCATTAACAATAATGTCACATTTTTGATACACCTATATTTGTGAGACAATGAAACATCATTTCTGTAACAGGCACAGACACAAGAGTGCTCCCAACACCGTTCAGAGCCATAAGTGTCTCATGGACAGAGTGGCCTGTGAATGCCACTCCCACCGCATGCAGCTTCAGAGAGGGGTGGCCACCAGGTTAAGGAAGGTGGATAGATGGGCATGCCCTCCCCCCTCCACCTTGACAGCCAAGTGGCCAAATGAAAGCTGCCCTTCATTTCATCTCTGATCCCTCTTGAGCACCCATTCCCTCTTCTTTATCCCAGTTGCCACAACCTCAGTTCAGTGCTCACTGCCTGCCACAAACTACTGTGAGAGCTACGTGGAAAGAATCATCAACTCAAAAGAAAAAGTCAGCCTTCCCTTGGCTGATTCTGCTCCAGACAGAATATTCTTCATGTAAATGTTTCATTTCACATAATGATCCTGGAGCTCTATCAGTGCCCTCACTGCCCGTAATATGCCCTTGTCCTCCAGGGAAACACAGATCAAATCTGTATTAAATAGTTAAGCACCCTATCCTAATAGAGGATTATACTCTCCTTCATTAAAATATTGTTAGATATGTACTAAATTAACTACAGATGTTCTGTCTTATCACCAGTAGGTAGTTCCTACTTTCCTGCATGCTTATATAAAATATTTGCTTTAAGTCACAGCATAAACTGAGTCTCTGACCAAGAAGGGCAATCTCAGAGCCTCATGGTAAGAACTGTGCCCAGTTAGTACAAGTAACAGATGCCTTTCTTGCTACGGGCTTCAAAGGTGATATTTCTTAGACAATAGCTAGATAATACTAGAGACTGAAAGGACAGTTCCCAGACTCTGACGACTTCATAAAAGCAAACTGTTGACCCAAGGGTCAGTGGAACAAAAATAATTATACAAGACTGCAGGAACTAATGAAGGATATATAATTTTGATCATTGGTTTTAGAATATTGCTGGTATTATTTTTTATGGTTCTCTTTTCTGATAATCATTTAATAAAATTCTTATGCTTTCTTCCTGGCCTATTCTCACTATTTACTTAATGGTTACTTTTACAAACATTTGGAAATGAAATACTTTCAAGTGGTAATCTTGTTCTCGCCAGCTTCTCAGAATTCTACTTTTAATGCCAATGCAGTTACTTGTATAGGTTTGATTAGACTTTGTTCCAGTTTTCACTAGTAAGTGACTGAACAAATAAATGGCACACCCAAGGCCATACCTGGTGAGTCACACTTGAGAACGAGTCTCATTTAATCAGATATGACAAGCCCACCATGAAGTAACAAGGGTTGTACTTTGTTTAAGGAAAATCAAAGCCTTCTCACAGAAAACTACAGGCAAATCACAGAAATGACTTCCTTACATCGGTTTCCTTATCTCAGAACAGAAGAGTAATAAAAGCAATAAAGAATATATTTGAAATAAGAGGTTATGGAGACTTCCTAAGAAGGGTCTTAAGACATCTCCAAACAGAAGTTAATTTTGTGGATTTTGCTGCTTACCACACAGGGCTTTGGGTTTTCTCACCAAAGTTCAAGGAGGCTTGTATAGATTAGTTAACATTTCTTCCTGGAGTTCTATAAATGATCAGGTCAAAACACAATGAGATCAGCTTTTTGGTAACTAAGAGTAATCTACGGAGATAATTTGTGACCCCCGTGTTTCACGGTTTACAATGTCCTTCCATATCCTGGGTTAAACTTCCCCAAAAAACATGTAACACAATATTCCCTTGGTTACCATGAACAAATTTACACTTGACCATCTTCATCTCTGTGCCTTGGAAAAGACAAGCCAGCTTAGGAAGAGGCAAGTGGATAAACACTCACATCCTATTCATCTTCCTCCATTACAAATAGCTTCAGGCTTTAGAACACACGTGTGTGCAGGCATGCGCTCACTCACACACAGATGTCCAGCGTTGTTCATGGTACAGCCAGCTACAGCTGAGAAAGCCCAGCTCCACAGAAGGCAAGCTTCTATCTAGGTTTCATTACAGAAGGCTTTTAAGGGACTGCGCCCAGTGGGAAAACATTACTTTCTCCATCATGAAAACATCCAGATAGGCCTGACCTTTGACGCCCCTCTCAGCCATGGAAAGGAAACCACAGCCCCTGGGAAGTTATTCTCCTTCCATCCATTCCTTGGTTCTGTGCCACATGCCCGGTAGAATATATTCATAGAGAAATGCTTTTGCCAGTAGTGGGGGGCCTACTGTTCACCGTCATGACATCTCTGCAGTCTATGTTTTGAAATCTGGCTTTCAGAAGTTCAAAGGATTTAGAGATTATAGTTCAAGGAAGACCAAGGCGCACCCAGGGCAGGCCTGGTCTTAACGCTGAAATCCGGCCCTTCCTACACCATAGCCAATTTGACCTCTAGAAAGAATCTAATGCATATCTTGGTCTAGCAGAATTATTTTCAAAGACTCCCAGTTCTTTTTCTATCATATGGAGGTTGAAGGCAGTTCAATTTGGAGTTCCTAAATGAAACTGGAGAACTCTTGCCAAGCACACCCATCTCCCCAGCCCAAACTAGATCTTCTCTGTTAAAGGCCAGGTTCCTGGCGTCTGGGGCAGACCTTGGCCACATCAGGCCACCCAGTGCCCCTTCAGTGTGATGCCCACTCACCGTTCTTTTCTGCCTTGTGTTTTGGAGGCTCGGGCTCTGGGAGACATGGACATGGCCCATCACAGAGGGTGGTGAGACTTCTGCCAGTAGAACAAGCATGGAACTCCAACTTGCACTGCAAAAGACAGACAAAACAAAGCTGTAAGAACACTGCCAATAGACCCCTCCCCAGCCTCCTTGGGAAACAGCCAGTGCCCTTCTAACCATGATTAGGCTCACAGAAGCAGAGACAAAGCAAAGGGAAGTTCATCTCTGTTAAAGGTCTCAATTATAGAATGTTAATTAACAAATGGCTTTTTATGTTTTCCCAAATGCATAAGATAAATGTCTAAAAGCACTGCATGGGGAGGCTTACTTTTAATAAGTGGTAAACTCAACCATAACTGTCTATGCGAGTATCAGTATGAAATTTAATATCTGCGGTCCACAAACACGGAGGGCTGAAGGCTGCTCCACCATGTCCCCTTACCCCTACTACGGAGGCTCTGCCTGTGTAGCAAGCCTAGACCCCCTCAGCTGCTCAGGGAGCAGGGAGGAAGAGTAATGGTCTACTTAGTAAGTCTGGATGCTGTGTGTGAGGCCTAGCCCTTTCCCCTGTGAGCAACTGGGGAGCGACGCTTTTGCTCCAACCATCCAAAACCTACGTTTGACACAGTCTTTCCCCCAGAGGACGCCTGTGGCTGTCTAGCCTAGGAAACATCCACCGTATTCCAGGATTCAAAATTGGAAGCCCCAAACACATACATTTTCTTGGCAATCCCTTCATCTGTAGCAATGGGAGTATTTTGGCCACTCTCTGCCAGCTGTTTATTCTTAAGTCTCAACTGATTCAGAACAGGAGGATAGAAGGATATCATTTACGGATGTAGAAGATCACAACAATTAATAGCATTTTATTATCTATACATTACGGTTTAAGAAAAGGAGACTCAGATACTAAATAATTTGTGAAAGATCATGACATTCACAAGCCCGGATTTCAAGCGCTGTCTGACTGACTCCAGGGCCAAGCACTTTAACAGTCCCCATCACTGTATCTGTCACCTGAAGGGCCCGAGAGAACACAGTCTGCACTGCACTCCGTGTGTGGTTAATTATGCAGCTGCGCTAGGGGCCTGGGTCTCAATTGTCTAAGGGTTTCCTCCTTTTTTCACCTGCAAAATTCTCTAGATGAAGGCAGTATATAATCAGTCTTTGCAAAGGCCCACAGGGCCAGAACCACGTTGGTATCTGCTGCCGGTTCAAAGGAAGGGGAGGTAGGTAGAGGGGACGGAGCACCCACTGTGCGTGTAGCGCTTATCAGGTGCCACGGGCAATCTTTTAAAGGGAGGAAAAGAGGAGATACGGTCCTTGCCCTTGGAAAACACAAATGCATACCTTTGAAAAGGCCACCAGTGTTTGCAAAGCAACACATGAGTGCAGATGAACCCTGGCTCCTTGTGAGTGGATGGGCTGTTCAGTCCCCACACCGATCACACACCGAGGGAAGGAGAGAGGGTTTCAATCTGCACATACTGGAGTCACTCTTGTGTAACCCCTACTGACACCCACAGTTACCTGAGACCCTGCAGAGAAAGCACAAGGACAAGCCAGCAGGGGGCTGGCTTCCTCTCAATGCAAGGCTTCCTTTTGTGCACATTGCTGGGTGTTTGGTACATGCCTGGTGTGGTGGCAGGCACGTTGGGGGCCATGTGAAAGGAAGCCATGACCCAGGCCACAAATGTCAACTGACAGTGAGGAGCCAAAACACGAGCACAGGGAAGGAGCAAAAAATGAGCAACCTCAAAGAGCCAGGTAGACGTGACTATAACGGAAGGAGGGATATATGTGTGTGTGTAGGGATGCGGCACTAAAGAGCCTGCAGGTATGGGACATGCCTACAGGTGGTCCAAATGGACAGAAGGGGCACCAGGAGGAACATTGGAAGTTGGCAGGTGGGTACCCTGGAGAAGGCAATGGCACCCTACTCCAGTACTCTTGCCTGGAAAATCCCATGGATGGAGGAGCCTGGTATGCTGCAGTCCATGGGGTCGCTAAGAGTTGGATACGACTGAGCGACTTCACTTTTACTTTTCACTTACATGCATTGGAGAAGGAAATGGCAACCCACTCCAGTGTTCTTGCCTGAAGAATCTAAGGGACGGGGGAGCCTGGTGGGCTGCTGTCTATGGGGTCGCACAGAGTTGGACATGACTGAAGTGACTTAGCAGCAGTAGCAGGTGGGTACCCAGGGTGAGAAGCTTCTTTGTAACTAGCACAGCCTGTGTGCATATACTAGAGGTGAAGACCAGGCTTCCCCAGTGGCTCAGCGATAAAGAATCCACCTTCAATGCAGGAGCCATAGGAGACACAGGTTCCATCCCTGGGTCAGGAAGATCCCCCAGAGGAAGGCATGGCAATCCACTACACTATTCTTACTTGGAGAATCTCATGGATGGAGAAGCCTAGTGGGCTACAATCCATAGGGTTGCAAAGAGTCGGACACGACTGAAGCGACTTAGCACAGCACAGAACAGAGGTGAAGACCACTATAGCCAGCTCTACTTTCTCCTCCTCCCCTGGGCAAGCTCCCTATAACAAGCCTCAGGTTCAGGCTAGGGATTCTCATACTATTTCTCAACAGAATCCTTAAAGCTAATTTAGAGGAACAAATACATTTTTTACATGTAAATTTATAAAGTCAGAAGTAGTACAGTGACTTGCTCTAAAACCTTATCATACTGTGACTGTAATTGGCTGCTTGTGCCTATGATGGATGGTAATCCTCTTCCTGAACATTCTCTGGCATTCCCCAAAGACAAACCTATACTTTGCTCAGTGCCTTGTGTCATGAAAGCTGATGGGGATAGCATCGACTGTCCATAAAAGCTCCATGGTGACAGCAGTCCTAGCCATAGGACTGTCTTTGGCCAGTGGGTTGTGAGTAAGGAATGAGGTTTTCCAGCTGGCACTTGTGATAAAGAACCCCCGCCAACGTAAGAGACACAAGAGACTCAGGTTCAATCCCTTGGTTGGGAAGATCCCCTGGAGAAGCCATGGCAACCCATTCCGGTATTCTTGCCTGGAGAATCCCATGAACAGAGAAACCTGGAGGGTTGCAGTCCACAGAGTTGCAAAGAGTTGGACATGACCAAAGCAATTTAGCACAGATACACAAGCCAGGTTTGAGCAACATTCAAAGAACCACTGCTTGGTTTCACCTCCTGCTATTTCCGTCTATTATGGAAATAGCATGTGCCCCATAAGGGCTGCTCCTTGGGTCTGGGACCCAGACAGCAGAGGACACGGAACAGAGCTGAAGCTAATCCACAGCTCATACATAACATGAACAAGGAACTAATGCTTGCTGTCAGAAGCCACTAGTATTTGGGAATCACTCATGTAATTTATCAACAGGTGACTTTGCACTAGACCCTAAAGTATATAATAACAGGGAAAGTCCTAGTCACAGTCTTATCCCTGACTTGAGATGATGAAACACATATAGCCCTGGCACCTCGTAGGTGTGCAGTAAATAGCTGCTGAACGACAGTTGGAAAGGGGGTTCTGGTTCGCTCCGTAGCTCTAAAGCTCTGTTCCAGCCTCCAGGAGCCACCAATCTGCCCGCACAAGGAGTGCAGGTGCCGGAGCTCAGCATCCAAGGTGCTTGTCGTGAACCATCACCAACCCTCCATGCTTCTGGTCCTCTTTATGAGCTCCACACTTAACACTTTGCCTTTCAGCCTCCCTGCTCATGCAAATCCATCACTGGAGTCGGAATCCATCTGCTTCTCAGATACCCAGAACAACTGCCCCTGGATATAGCCTTGCTGGCCTAGGGACTCCAGCAGGCCGCGATTCTAGCACCACGGCTTCCATGGCAGGCCCCGGCGTCCTCACCTCCACAGCCACGCAGCGTCTCAGCATGTGCAGGCAGCCCGGTCTCTTCCCTGACTCCAGGAAGGGGCCACCAGAGAAAACAATATTTATCTGCAGTGGTGAAAATGCATGCTTCAAGGACACAGATCTGCCTTTTATCTTCCAGAACAATATGTGGCATTTAAATGAAGCTCAAAAGGCTATAATTTCATTTTTTTATAAAGCTCAAAATGTGCTATTTAGAGATATGCAATGTATGTGGTAAAAGCTACTTTACAGAAGCGGGGGTGTTGACAGATACCATCAGGACAGGGGTTCCCTCCAGGGAGGAAGCTGAGAACGGCATCAGACAGGAGGCCACAGCAGCCCTCCTGAACACTGGGAATGGTTTATTTCATAAGCTGGGTGTTGGATTTTGATGCTTTTTTAGTAGGCATGGCAACATATAAATAATACACACATGTCTATATGTCAAGTACATTATGATAAAATATAAAACACAGTTTACAGACTTCTATCAAGGTAATGACCAACTATAACCATGTCTCTGGAGGAAGCTGGTTAGGAGGAGGAGGTGAGTACACGCGTGTGGGGATGCCCCCCAGGGATTATCTCTAGGCAGGGACATCCTGTGGCCTGTAACACAGGCACCTCACTCATGCCCCCTCCCTGCAGCTCCTCGCCAAGTCACACCCCTGCAGTTACCCAAGTCACTTACCTTGTCCCCTCTCCCCTAGGTCCTTATTATGGAAGACAAGACACAGAAGCCCAAAGGTGATCATTGTGCCAGCTTTACCCAGGGGGGATACAGAACCCTCACAGTACAGGGCTTCCCATTAGACTGTGCTGTGCACCACACCTGGGACCTTCACTCCTCCACTCCCTCTCCCAGCCAAGAGACCTAGGAAAGTTCTGGTCCACAAACCACCAATCATAGGCAGAGACAAAACATAGACGGGGGTGGACCTGGCAGAGCATCCTGGGTCCGTGCACACAGAGATCCTGGAGACACAAGGCAGGCATATACTACCCCTGAGTATAGACCTGCCAAGAGAATGGGGGTCAGGAGGAACAGAGGCACGTTACTTGGCGATGCGGGGATTCTGCTCCTGGCTGTAAAGACGAACCTGATCCAAGAGATGCCAGGCTCCGACACCAGGAAATGTGCAGTGTTCCTGGGAAAGGGGCAGTGGGAACAGAAAGCAAGGGAATGGAAGGATCTTCCTGCGGGGGTGTGGGGAGGGAGAAATACATGTCCTCCAACAACACAGGGACCTCAGGACCACATAGCAAGTCTCAGCACTCCCACACCTTCCCCTCACAGTGTTCTCCCAAGCAGGAGTTGAAAACTGGCAAAATTATGGATGATGGATGGTGCTTTCTCAATAGTATGGACTTTCTCAGGAAGCTTGGGCCCACGTCTTCCATATGTGCCTTGCAGGTCCAGAGGATCCAGGCAGCCCACCATGTCCTGCCCCATCCCACCTCAGATGGGCTGTTGTCCTGCTTTAAAACAGGATCTGCAGAGCTCCAAGTTAAACAGGGTGGGCTGTGAGTCTACCGCTTAGAGTCTGCAGCCTGGAGGTGGCTTCTATTAATAAAAACAAACTGAAAAATGACATTCTTGGAAAGTGACACCCATAATTCCTCATTTTAGGGAAAATAATTTTGGAGTTGGAGGAGAGAAGAGGAACAGACAGGTATAAATAAAGTATATGGAGTGGAGAGCAACTTAGTCAATCCAAGCACACAAAGAGCTGAAGACAGAGGGGCTCCCTGGAGCTTGTCCATCACACGGGGAAAGAACACAGCTTAGTAAATGTAGAGTGACCACCAGAAGGTCACCGGGGCCCAGCAGGGAGAACCTTTCCAGTCCTGGCCAATACTGGGAGCTGGTCTAAGCAGAGAGGACTCACAACTCTCCCTCTGGGGGGTAAAGCTTCATACCTAGTACTGTGGGTTGAATTACATCCCTCATGTTGTACTCCTAACCCCCAGTATCTTAAAGTGGCTTACTTAGAAATATATGACAGAGACAATCATGTTCAAATGCAGTCATTAGAGTGGACTCTAATCCAATATGACTGGCATGCTTAGAAGAAGGGGAAAATTGGACACACACAGAGGAAAGATGATGTGAGGAGTCATGCAGGGGAAGGGGGCTATCCACAAGAAATGAACGAGGCTGCCAGAAGCTAGAAGAAGCAAGAGACAGCCTCTCCCTGGCAGCCACAGAAGGAACCAACCTTGCTCACACCTTCATTCCAGACCTACACCTCTGGGACTGTGAGATGATAAACTTCTGTTGTGTGAGCCACCCGACTTGTGGCACTTCATTACAGCAGCTCTCACAAACTAATACACCTTCCATCCAGATTTTTAAAAAGAGTCCCTACAGGATGGATAACCTTGTCTTAGGTTCATAAAGTGCAGAGCTTGTGCCAAGATGGCTCAATTCTCCTAAAAAGAAGGAAAGAAAAACATTGACCAGCAGCCTGAGGATATGGGGCAGTTGGACATAAAGAACTTGGTCAATGTATCAGCTGAGACTTGGGCCTAGAAAAGAGGAAATATGAAAAATTCATGGCTTTATATTGACTTCATGATAAAGCAGCTAAATAAGTAATCAGCCTTAACTATTGAAAGAAGCAGAGTCAAAGAAGTGGGAAATAAGGACTTTAATCAGAGTAGCAGAACCCATATTTCTACAAACACAAATAAAAAAATAAATACAAACCCCAGAAGCTTCGAGACCCCTTGACTTGGTAAAACACAATTGTCTTTCTCAATCATCACAGTAAGAGAGAAGACGGAAGAAGAGCCAGAGATTTTCACAAATGGTCAAAAATATTCAAACTGTTGACCTACTTAAAAATAAATGTGCTAGCAGATTTCCCAACCAATCTTCCTTTCCATTTTACATAACATGCCAACACGTCAGAATGAGTGAATGTTTTCCCGCAAATGGCCAGTAAATCTCTCTCCTCTGTGATGTGTAAAGCAAAACTAATAACCTCTCTCTGGTTCACTGCTCACGCAGGCCTCCGCCGGGCACATTCTCCACTGCACCACACTCTTCCTGTTGCCTAGCCCACTTTGGGTATTATTTTTAACGTTTTATTTAAATTGCTTTCTCCACTGTATTTCATCAACTTCTCGTCTATTTTTAAACCAGACTGTTGACAGTACACAGTTGACAATTTTGTTCACAGTTGATGAATTCTGATTTGTTTTTATTCCCCCAAAATCATGTCAAGGAAGTGGGGGCGGATAATCTTCCAGCTTTTGTAACTGGGCACCAAGAAAGAGGTGGCTGACGGCACATGTTATCCCAGGGACGAGAAACAGCCATCCTCTCTGCCCAGGATGGGAATGTCTCTGGTCACCTGGATAGAGCAGCAAGAAATGAGGGGGAGGGGCTCTGATCTCATACAGAACTTTACCAATCATGTGTGCACGTGTGTGTTCCTTCTTGCATGCCACAAATTCCCTTCATTGCCTATGGGGAGTCAGGGTCCACTCTAGGCTCTGAGCCAATGGGGCAAAGGGCCTGTTCTCATGATGTTTATGGGGCAGGTATGACAAGGGCTATGGAGGATGCACAACAGAGAGTAAGAGATAGACAGTAATGGGAGGGGACAGTTCATAATATGGGTGACCGGGAAATCTGGCCAGATGACACCTGGGCAGGGAACAGAATAAAGTGAGCCATGTGGCTATTGGGGAAAAGGGGTTCCAGGCAAAGGGAAGTGCAAAGGTCCTGAGGAAGAAGAGGCTGACAGCCCTTGAGAAACAGCCAGGAAGACAGTGAAACTGGAGCGGGTTGAACAGGCCAAAATAGCAGGAACCAGCTCCACCAGGCTGATGGTGGGCCTCTGTGAGAGCGCCTCTGTGTGCAGGACTCAGCCTTCAGGTCTCATTCTCTGTCCCTGTCTCTCTCTCACAGACACACCCACCCGCACACATATACACTCACTATAACACACTCTCTCATATACACTTTTCTCTTCTGAACTAAGAGTTCCAAAGAAAGCAGAACCCGAAACTTTCAAACCAAGTTGCTAAAAATATGAAAGAAAAGGTCTTCTTTACAGAAGAATGCCAGCTAAATAAATTTAGAAGGAATGCTGGAATTAGCAAATTATCATTTTGCAATCCTCCCCACCCCCCACCCCCCAGTGTAATAATTGAGTCAGGAAGGAATCATTTGATGTTTGCTAAAAACATTGGGTGAAAGTCTCTGGGGACATAACATTCACACAGTCTCCAAGTGTCACCCCACAGAATATCCAATTACAAGTGTACATTTTTCAATAAACATTTGGCAGGCATCTCCTAACAAAGGGACCAAGGGGCCAATTTAGTGCCACTAGGAGTGGGACCACCTGGCATACATCTCCTGAAGCGCCTCAAAAGGAAACAGTAACAGTGCCTTTGAAGTCTCAGTGCCAACAGATGCTTAACTTGAATCTATTCATTAGAAACCAAGTCTAAAATTGAGGACATTTTATAAGACAACTGCCTAAATGCTCAAAAAAATTAAACAAACAAAAAACCCCTGAAGTGAGTAGGTCCTTGTTCTAGAAGAAATTAAACAGATGAAACAAAGGCAGTGAGTGAGACGTGATTGGTTCTTGAATAATAATAATTATACAACGCTATAAAAGGCATCCTGGGAAAATGTTGTGATTGTAATGTAGATTATATGTTAGGTGATGCTGAACTATTGCTCTCGTAGGTGTAATAATACCTACCAACGTGCTCATATAGGAGAATGCCTGTTTATTTTCTTATGGGTGAGATGTCACAGTCTCTACATGGTACTTCTAAATGGTCCAGAGGAAAACTGTGCATGTGTGAAAAGGAAGAGAGGAAATGGGGCAAAATGTTAATAACTGTCCAACCTTGGCAATGGGTACACGGTATTTATTGCAGTATTCTTTAAACTCTTCCATACATTTCATAACTACTAAATGAATAGCTGCTGCTGCTGCTGCTGCTAAGTCGCTTCAGTCGTGTCTGACTCTGTGCGACCCCAGAGACGGCAGCCCACGAGGCCCCCCTGTCCCTGGGATTCTCCAGGAAAGAACACTGGAGTGGGTTGCCATTTCCTTCTCCAATGTATGAAAGTGAAAAGTCAAAGTGAAGTCGTTCAGTCGTGTCAGACTCTTCGTGACCCCATGGACTGCAGCCTACCAGGCTCCTCCGTCCATGGGATTTTCCAAGCAAGAGTACTGGAGTGGGGTGCCATCGCCTTCTCCGAAACAAACAGCTAGGGGAAAGTAAATATAACTTGCTTTCCCCAGCAGTGTTTGAATTCTTTGAAGAAACCCCTCTTATCTACTCCCCTTAGCTGCTCCCTCAGTACTGCTCTTTTTCTCTTCGCCTGCCCACTAGGGGGCGAGCTCTGGCAGCAGAGAGGAATCTGCACTGCCGCCTACAGGACCTGCCCGGGATTGCAAAGAGTCGACCTTTAACAAGGCTAGGTGAGATCCCTGACTGAGATTTTCCTGAAGCACGCACTCTCCCCTTCACTGACCTACGCAGGCACCAGTGCAGTGAGCAGGCTCAACACAGGCACCGTGAGCTGCAGCACTCTAGGTCTTCCTCTTTCTTGTTGCATAGGGGGACTGAGGCTGGAAGAAGTCGTGCATCTCGTGGGAGGGCATTCTCTTAGATAGTTTCCCTACCTGCTCCTGACCTTGCTGATTTTGTCAACAACTTAGTGTCAACAACTTAGCAAAGCCTTTGAGCAAATAAGGATTCCACGTCTGTTTTCAGGGGCCAAGCTGAATAAAGGTCCTCTAATTTGCATAACAAAGCCAGTGGAAGGTCCTGGGCAGGAAACCCCAAAGGAAAGGGGCCAAGTTTCCTGAGGGGGCCTGAGAAAAACATGGCCCTCTCCCCAGGACCTCCTTCAAGCTGGAATCAAACCAGCAATCTAAAGATAAGCTCATGCTTTGGCCACCTGATGCAAAGAGGCAACTCACTGGAAAACTCTTGACACTGGGAAAGATGGAGGGCAGAAGGGGATGACAGAGGATGAGATACTCAATGGACATGAGTTTGAGCAAACTCCAGGAGATAGTGAAAACAAGGGCAGCCTGGTGTGCGCCAGTCCATGGGGTCACAGAGTTGGACACAACTTAGAGGCTGAATGACAACAACCACAGAGGCAGAAGTTGTGACAAATTACAACTCTGAGCCAACTCCTACAGCCTTTGCTTTGCTTGGGGTGGAGGTGGAGGTGGCGGGGGGGAGGGGTGTCAGTCTCCAGGGGTTGCATCCCCACTTCCTGACCCAAACCTGGTGAGGAGAGTCAGATGTCACCTCACCTCACATGCCCTCAGGCTCTCTCCACTCCCCACCCCTGCCCCCAGTGGTCCAGCTTTATTCTCCCTGATAATCACACCCCTGTGGCTTCCTGGCCTCTCATCAGCAGCTTCTCACCTCTGGGTCTTTCTCCTGCTGTCTGCCCTGCATGGGATCCTCTTAAGGCTATGCTATGCTATGCTAAGTCACTTCAGTCGTGTCCGACTCTGTGTGACCCCATAGACAGCAGCCACCAGGCTCCCCCGTCCCTGGGATTCTCCAGGCAAGAACACTGGAGTGGGTTGCCATTTCTTTCTCCAATGCATGAAAGTGAAAAGTGAAAGCGAAGTTGCTCAGTCGTGTCCGACTCTTAGCGACCCCATGGACTGCAGCCTACCAGGCTCCTCCATCCATGGGATTTTCCAGGCAAGAGTACCGGAGTGGGGTGCCATTGCCTTCTCCGTCTTAAGGCTAAACACTACTTAAAAATGTCAGATTTCTGTGGCATGTTTCCTCTTTCCGGGATTTGGAGGAGACAGCGCAGATGAGGAAGGCCTTTCGGAGCCCCAGGCTCTGCTTCCTGTCAGCCTCGTGGGGAGAAGGCAGACCCATGGGAGGAAGGACCAGCAGTTATGCACAGAAGAGGTGGGACCACGCACAGCCTGGCCAATCATAGTCTGGGAGCAGCAGGGACCCCAGACCGACAGGGACCCTGGGCCTCTCCCTTCATCACCTCATCTTCCCTAGGCCTTTGCTCATATGTCACTCTCTCACTGAAGCCTCCTCTCAGTACCCTTTTAAAACCAGAACCTGGCATTCTGGTTCCCTTACATTGTTCCACGTGGCCCTTTTAAAATATGAAATCTGTGAGTGTGTGTGTGTGTGTGGGGGGATGTTAGTCTCTCAGTCATGCCTGACTCTTCGCGACCCCATAGACTGTAGACCCCCAGGCTCCTCTGTCCAAAGGATTCTCCAGGCCATCATCTTGTAATATACTGCTCAAATTACTTTTTTTTTTTTTTGCGGCATTCAGTTTTTCTTGCTAGAATGTGGGTTCTGTGAAGACAGGGATCTTTGCTTTATTCACTGTCATATCCAAACTTCTGAGAACAGTACCTGGCACATAGTAGGTGCTCAAAGAAGATAAACTGAGTACAGGGAAATGAAGGAACAAAAGCAAGGGCCTCTGCGTGGAGGTGACCGGCAGAGCAGCACCTCCTCCCCAGCCCAGGGTCTTGACTCTGAGTAAGAGTTCAGATAGTCGACAGGACCCATGAAGGAGGCAAAACTCATAAAATGACTGAGGTCAGGTTTCCAGCCAGCCCTGTAGGAAATGGGCTCCAAGTAGAAATGAAACCAAATGGTTTAATAAAAATGAAGAGGCATGCTACTTCCCACACCTAAGCATGAGAAGAGAGAGACCCGCCCTCCTGCTTGCTGGCTTAATGCCCCCTCCCGGCAGGCCTCCCTGGGCTCCCGCCTCTGTGCCCTGTGCCCTTTCCTCACTGCCCTGACCACAGGCACCACAGCTACCTCCTGAAGGACACGTGCCCCTGTGTCTCAGCCCCAGCACACAGCACTTACTTACTATCTGCCTGTTTATTTATGCCACGCACCTCACAAAACACTAGGTGAAAACTGGTATTGGTTTTACAGACAAAAAAACCTGCAAGCTGGAGAAAGCAAATGATGGCCTCAAGGTCACCAGGCTGTCAATGGCAGCTTCACTCAATCCAGGTCGTTCCACCTCCTCCAGCCCCCTGCTGCGTGTGTTCCACCTCCCCCAGTCCCCTGCTGCGTGTGTGTTTCACAGACCCCCAGAGCCAGGAGTCTGGCCAAGGCTTGCTGGGCATCCAGGAGGGCTGGATGAAGAGGGGGAGGACAGCAGGTGGGGGAAGATCCACAGCGGGGGAGATGGAGGAACAGGGCTGCCACGACGCTGAGCTCTGTGACTCGCTGGCCACTTCTCCCTAAATTATGCCAAACGAAACCCTAGCTCATCAACTGCACTACTGATAGGGATGTTATTCAAAGTCACTTTAAATTATTGCAACTAGCTAAGATAACACACAGAAACAAGCTGGTTAGCCAACAGACCTGGACAAGATCATGTGGGCACCTTTCCTTTCCATTTCAGAAGCTGAATACACCCAGGCTTACCTCCCCTGGAGGAATTAGGGCATGAAGCTATTCCAGGTTAATTGAGTAACCATCAAGGAACATAAAGGGCCTCTTTCCAGCAAAACACTTTCAGAGGCTGGCAGTCCAGACTGGCCCAGCTGAGGCCTCGAACAAGAGATCAGGCCTTGGAACCTGACTCCTGCCTGGCTGAGAAGCTCCTAGAGAGCAAGAACTGGATGCTGCTTATACTCACATCCTCTGGGGCTAGACAGAAGCCCCACACCTGGAAAGTAGGGAGAGAGGGGTGCTGAAATAATGAACTAATCCTCCTCCCAGGAACTCTAGGTCAGGATCAACCACTCCCACCTTACAGATGAGGAGAAACACAGGTCAGGAGGGTGAGAACACAAGGAAGAAAGAAACGGGAGAGGAAGAAGGGACAGCAGTAAAGGAGGCTCGAAAGAAGCAGAGGCTGGAAGCAAGTGAGGAGAAATAGGATGAAGAGGATGCGGCAATGTTGCAAGCCTGGGAAGAAGCAGAAACCTTCAGGGAGGAGCACTGGGGTGGGTGGGAGCAGGGCCTCCTTCAAGCATCTCTCATCCAGCCTGGCCGGCCTGGCTCAGACAGCTCCAGGAGCCAGGATGGGAGGACCAGCCCTGCTTAAAATAACATGCTCCTACTGCTAGGAATGCTCTTGGTGTGCCTGTCTCCCTAGATGGCCTGGCTTCCTGGGAGGCCCTGCTTGTGCTAAGCCACTGCTCCCACTCAAGGTCCCCCTATACCTCTGGGGCAGGATCTTCCACATGGGACTCACGGGAGGGGCTGGGCAAGTCAAGTCGGGGTGTCATCTGATTGCTCTGATGACTCTCACCTCTCCTGCTGTGATGACGGAGCAGCTTCTGCTCCCGGCCCTGCTTCCCTCTCCCAGTATAAACCTAGAAGAGACTCTGTCACTCAGAACTCTGGCTGCTTCCTGGAGATGAGAGCTGGAGCAATGTGCATAACCTGTCCAAGCCTCCCCTCCTTATCACTAAACAGAAAGAATCCCCCTCCCGCAAGTGTCAGGAGAGTAGAAAGGAGCCCTCCAGGGTCCCGGGCGCTGGCAGCACTCCTGGCAGGACAATAAATCTTCTCTCCTGCCTCCAAGAGCTTCTCCACGCCTGAGTGAGTTCTGTCAAATGCAAATGTATTTGTGATGCTCCACCCAGCTTACACTCCCTTCCTTGTTCCCTGTCATCCTTGGATGAAAATAAAGACTTGAGCACAGCAGAAAAGGCCTCCGGTGATCTACACAGCAACCCCACCACCCCCTGCTCCGCCCCACCCTGCTACCTCCCTCCACGCTCAGCCCTTGGCTTTTCTCTCCAGCCTGCCTACTCTGCTCTAGAGTACAGACCCTAGAGTCTACAACCCACATTCCTCCTTCCCCTCCTTCTGCCTTTGCTCTGTCTGCAGCCCCGCTACAGCCCGTGGCAGGTGTCCCCAGAGGCTGCCGACACCTGTGCCACCCCAGCCCCGGTCCTGCAAACCGTGATGGCCTCTCTCATGAGCTCCACACACTGGTGCTTTCATTCACTGGTTTAGCTCCAGCGCCTAGCAGAGCATCTAAGAAGCAGTAGGTATTAAATAAACAGTGGATGGATGAATAGATGCTTGGACAGATGAATGGGTGGATGGTGGTCCCCCTCCCCCTCCCACTGCCTGCTGAGCAGTTCCACAGAGCCCTGGGGTCATCATGTCTCGTTAAGCTGCCACCTCTCACCACACAGCTCCAGGCCTCGATGCTCCCTGGCCCCATGAACAGCATCAGGCTGTCCGGGCCTACCCGATGCAAAGCTTGGTCCTTTCTCCTAGCCAGTGTGCTCTCCCGGCTTACTGGGGAGTCAGACCGAAGAGCCCCAAATGCTCCACATGCTTCCCATTTTCTCCACATGCCGGTATTAAAGTCAAGCCCTTACTTCTGAGGCCCATTACCTCTGGTCCTGCCTTTCTTTTTTGCAGATATATTTATTTATTTATTTTTAATTGGAGGATAATTACTTTACAATGTGCTGGTTTCTGCCATGTAATAACATGAATCAACCGTAGGTACATACGTGTTCCCTCTCTCTTGAACTATCCTCCCGCCTCCCACCTCATTCTATCCCTTTAGGTCATTACAAAGCACCAGGCTGAGCTCTCGGTGCTATACAGCAACTTCTCATTAGCTATCAACTTTGCACATGCATTTATTTCAGTGCTACTCTGCCGATTCATCTCACCCTCTCCTTCCCCCATTGTGCCCATAAGTCTGTTCTCTATGTCTGCATCTCTAGTCCTGCCCTGAAAATAGGTTCATCAGGATCTGGTCCTGATGTTGCTTCTCCAGTGACAATACCCTAATCCTTCAGCCTCTGTCCTCCCCTGCTCCCCAGGTCTGGCATCACTCGGATCTTCCTCTCATCCAAATGTTCTCCTCCTTTACTATCCCAACCTCCCTGCTCAGGCCCAAGCTCCTTGAACATGCCTCAGCCACTCTTGCTCCAGCAGAACCCCTGATCCAGGCACATTTCCAGCCTCCACACCCAACCTCCAGGTCCCAGGCCAGCTCCTCTTATTGCTCTGTCCCCCTAATGTGTTCTTCCCACTAATAATTTAGCTGCTGGACTTCAGGCCTCTTGTTTAATATACCTGAGCATCCTTCAGAGAAGAGCTATGAACACTAAGTTCATTTATATCCTCCACAATGCTGGCAGAAATGGATACTAAAGACTTAATCATATATATAAATCATTTATATAATGTTCACTACAGTTATTCGTGGAACCCCAGGCATTGTGCTAAAAGCTTTACCTAACTTCCTTAATTTTCACCCTGGTGGCTACGAGGTAAGAACTACTGTAATAGCCATCTTACATAGGCTCAGAAACATTGTTTGCCCAGGGAAAGTCAGCTTTAAGTTGTGGAGCCAGAATTCAAACCCAGGGCTTCTGACACTAAAGCCTGTGTTCTCAAGAGTTTAATTATATGGTCTCATGTCTAGATGTTTACCAAGAATTGTGCTGATTATGGTCCACCTGATCAGCCCACCATGGTGCCTGTAGGAACCACTCTTACAAAGACAGCCAAGTCACACACCTGGGAGGCACTGTCTGTGACTTGCGCCAAGGCGGTACGCCCTTAGGGTAACAGTGTTCCGCAACCAGACAGGCAAAGAGGTGGTGTCCCTCCCAAGTATCTCCGTGGGGCTCTAGTCATGATCCCACTAGACCCTGGCCTCCAGCATGGCAGGAATCTTTGACTTTTCCTTCTCTGCTGCTTCTCAGGCATCTAAAGTCATGCCCAATACTAGAAACTATTTGTTCAATGAAAGAATACATGAATAGCAGAGAAAATAAGCAGCTCCTCTGTCTTCCACAAGCCCTGTCAGATTTATCACCAAAGAATGAATGAGTTTCTTGGAGAAATGAGGGGAGAAAACCACAGACCTTAGAAGCGGCTACAGCAGAGAGAGCAACTCACAGCCACCAAAAGGCTGGGAGGACCACGTCCCCCGTGGGAAGGAAGGTCAGAGCAAGAAGTGTGTATCAGACCCACAACCTCTGCAAAGCAGCCCAGTGAAGCCTATCCTGTGTGGCTGCAAACTAATTTTCTCCTGTTCTGCACTCCAGAGAATGCAGGCTTCATAGGGAACTTAATCATTTGGGGCTCAGAAAACAGTGAAACCACTGTTTTGTTCTGGTTCCCTCAGCAGGAGAATGTGCCGTCTCTTGTCCCTGGGCATCTCTGAGGGGTGGTCCCTGGGCACCTGTCTCGTGTTGACTGCATTTCTTTGTCATCACAAACAGACTGTAAAGACAGGCTCCTGAGGCTTGGTTTCTGAAGGAATGACCTCTTGTAGAGCCTCTTCATAAAAACCCTTCTCTTCATGTAAATTCAGAGAATCCACAGATGAGGGAGAAGAAATACAGACAAAGAGAAGCAGCAGATTTCCAGAGTGATAACACGTCCAGGTCACATCCCCAGCAGTCCCTGACATTCCGAAGAATGAGAAAACAGATGCCAGCTAAGCATATCCACCAACTCCCTTCCCAAAGCTAACACTTGCCAAGGTCAAAAAAAAGCCATTAACATCTCATCATGGCCTCACATAAGATAACCATCACCAGCCATTCAGCCTCACTTTACATCTGCTCTTCAGCCCAATTTCTTCCTCCCTCCTCCTTTGCTTGCTTTAGAAAATAAATCCCAAATGCCTTTCTGAATAAAGCCTGCATATGTTCCTAAGAGCTAACAAAATAAAGCTATAGATAACGATGACCAAAAATGTCAAAGTGGACTTTGACCAAGTGCAACAAGATTAAGGTGATATTTTTAAAATGAAACAGTAACTTAAACTTTGAATTACTGCCTGATTTTACTGCTTAGAGATGAAAGATCCTGTAGGGCTGAACGAAAAAGCCATATAACTCAGAGAGGATTTTCTTTGCTTGGCATCACCTCTGTGAGAAATACATTGAAGTAATAAAATGCCCTTGCAAGAGTTCATTCTCTGAAACTGGTGAGGGCCAGACAAAAGTCTGTCATGTTCCCTTTCTTTTGAGTACACGGGTTTCCCCCAAACAAGTCTCATCTCATTTCTTCAAAACCTGAGGATGGGGAACCAGCTAGACCAGGTGCCCCACGAAGCTGACCTTGGCCCCAGTTCAGCCCTGTGATACAAGCATGAGCTGATGCTTCCCACGGCTCATCCCACGGCCAGAAATGTCACGGGGACCCTCCCATCTTTTGTTTATCATGAGGCCAAAATTATATCCCCAGTGATCCTGAGATAGTCATGATGACACAGGCAAACTTACAAGGGTAGGTGAGGTGTAGGTATCTGACACTGAAGAGTAGGTACCTGCCTAACTCCTTGGGATGAACAGAGAGAGATGGATCTGAAACTAGAAAGTCAGCCTCAGGGACAAAGGGAGCAGATACACCCGGTGCCTGCAAAAAGCCCAGGCTCATGATGAGACATCACGACCCAACCAGGCGGGTGGGATGGTCATGTAGGTAGATTCAAGGGGTAAGCAACTGACATGGCTCCAGGCAAATGAAAATGTTAGTTGCTCAGTCGTGTCCGATTCTTTTTGACCCCAAGGACTGTAGCCCACCGGGCTCCTCTGTTCACGGAATTCTCCAGGCAAGAATACTGGAGTGGGTAGCCATTCCCTCCTCCGGGGGATCTTTCTGACCCAGGGATCAAATCCAAGTTATCAGCACTGCAGGTGGAAACTTTACCAGCTGAGCCACCAGGGAGGCAGGGGAGGAATAGGGACACAGCTATAAGAAGGCATGCTTGGAGGCAAAAAGCCATTGAAAGTCCTGGTGAAGACTGCAGGGGATGATGGGTTTAGATGAGGATGCATAACAATTATCCAGGAGCTGTGGGAATGGGCCACGAGAGAAGCAGGTGGTACCCCTTGTGAGGGTCCTTCAGCCTTAGATCCCCTGCTGGCCATGTGTCCTTGAGAATGGAATGGGGCCAAGAAGGCCCTAGAGTCTGGGGTGACTTAGTCTACAGAGGTCTGAGCAAAGCAGTACAGCTTCAAAGATCTAGGAGCTCATTACACATTCAGTTCTCAGCTCCAGGCTTCACACAAGCCTTTCCTTCCCCCGATTTCAAAGTTAGAGAGTTTAAACTAGTCTCCTCCCACCCCGGCCAAGTTTCTCCTTGCATATTTTGATGTCAATCCAGAACCTGTGTTAATCAGGCCAAAATTCATTAACGAAGGCCAACTGTGATCTCCAGGAAGCTAGCTGCTCTCCATCTAGTATAATTTGTGTTTCATACAGCTGAGCGTTTTTTCCAACACTGTAACACTGAGCTCCGGGGGAGACCTCCGCGAACCAAATGGGACAGCTCCCATCTCGTGGCAGCCCATTGCAATGGGCTCCCTCCCATTTCAAGGAATTCTATGCTGCCTAGTAATAAAAAGCACTCCCATGGTGGCACCCTCATCATGTCATTGCCACAGATAATTAAGCTCATCAATTATCTCCCTCCCTCTGCTGCCTTAGGATGGTGCCCCTTGTGAGGCTCACAGGAAGCCCATCCATCAGCCACTCAAACCCTTGGGGACCACACCCAGCTGATGCCCCAGGAAGAGCTGAGTGGTTAAAACAGAAACACTAGAATAAACCACCCTGGGTACCCATTCTCCCTGGCTCCAGACTTCTGAGCCATGGGAAAACCAATTATGCCTCCTGTGCCTTACTCTCCTAATATGTAAAATGGGGGCAATAATTCTTCACTGTCTCAGTGGCTGCTGTAATCCATTTGTTCAACTAAAGTTTGTTGAGCACCGACTGTGTGCTTGCGTGTGTGCTAAGTCACTTCAGTCGTGTTCAACTCTTTGCGACCCTATGGACTGTAGCCCACCAGGCTCCTCTGTCCATGGGATTCTCCAGGCAAGAACATTGGAGTGGGTGGCCATGTCCTCCTCCAGGAGATCTTCCTGACGCAGGGATCAAACCTGTGTCTGTTTAGTCTCCTTCATTGGCAGGTGGGTTCTTTGCCTCTAGCGCCACCTGGGAAGCCCCACTGTGTGCTTAGCAGTGTTCATGGAGCCACAGACACAGCAGGGAACTAAACAGGCAGAGCTGCTGTCCTCTCAAAGCTTACATTCTAGAGAAGGAAGCCAGATACTAGGAAAAAATTAACATGAAATGAAATGATGTGTATAAAGTAGAAAGTGCTCAGCATAACACCAAACACAGAGCATGGGCCCGTGAGTGCTGGGCAACACTGGTTACACTCAGGCACACATCTCCCCCACCCATGCCTGCCCATGGAAGCTCACTGGGCTTCCATTCCTCTGGTGTGACAGGAGCGAACGACGACACAGGAGAACCTTACTGGGGACAGGAACGAGGCAGGGCCAGGGAGAGGAAAGGGTTCAGAGGCAGACAAACTTGGACTCAAATCCCAGCTCTCATCTGCTCAGTCTATGACCCTGAGTGTGTCACTTAACCCTCAGTGTCTGCCTCCGGAAAGTGGGGTTGGTAGTGGCATCTGTCTCCTTGTGTCATGAGCATCAGTCAGGGCTCAGCCCAGTGCCTGGCGCCAGGTCAGAGCTCACCCGCTCTGTCACCCTCCCCCTGCAACTCATGCTGACACGAACAGCTGTGGCTGTCATGCTGCCTCCATTCCACTTCTGAGACTGTGCCCAGAGTGACTGAGTCACTTCACTTGTCATCCTTAAAAAGGCCGTAAATTCCATCACCACCAGATGGCTTTGCCCCCTTGCACTTGTAACAACAGTGCTGAGCGCACAGGTGTGCCTTGAAGCCACAGAGGGACCCGGGGACCATAAAGCAGGAGCAGCGCACAGCCTATAACTCCCTGTTCAACCCGGAGTCACAGCAGAGGAGCACCCTCCTCTCCCCGTGAGGCTGTGAGCGTCCTGAGCATCCTTCTGGGGGCTCAGATGTTGCGGGGACACAGAAAATACCCGGGGCGGGGCAGAACCAGTCAAAGCAGGAGTGTCCAGGGACATTGAGAAGCCACTTCTAGGGAGGGACTTGTCACTCCAGTTGCCTACAATAAGTCTTCTAAGAAGCATTAGTGCAAACGAATGTTCTGCTGAAGACACTGTAGGGCCACAGAGGAGAAAGTGGTACCACTGGCCCCTGAACCTAAAGCAACAGAACATCTCTATTAGGTTCTTCAGTCTCCCCCAGAAGTTCCCCTTCAGCTGCCACGGACCCAATCTCTGCTTCAGCCCTCCACAGCAGCCCCCACTTCACTGGCTCCAATGTTTCTCCTCTGACTCCTCATATTCATATCCCACTAAGGAAGCTAAGAACCCTTTTAGAGACCCACCATCTGCAAAAGACAGGGAATTTAGACAAAACATATAATTGTCCACAGCACACAAATATTCTGCATTTATTATAATTATAATCAGAACAAAGCAATAAAGCTAGTATTAAGTAAAGTAAAATTTCCTAATATCTAGAAGACAGACAAATGTGTGATTCTAACAGGAGGGACCTTTGGTATCCAGAGCAATGAACCATGAGAGGAGGTCGCCCATCGGAGGGTTCCCTAAGCAGCACCATTAAGACCTACCTCCACCTGACCCTCACCCCCTCTCCTAAACACATGCAGGGCAGGTGACAGAGGACAGTGCTTACAAAGTGGACCTAAGTAGCTGTTAGAAAGGACCCATAAGTTACTAAAAAGGAAAAAAAAATCAAGATTTAAATTTAGGGCCACAACAATCCACCGCTCTCAGGCATTTGGGAGGCAAGAGCAGGAAAGTGACATTTCCCCAAGCAGAAGTTCAGCTCCAGGGAGATGATCCCACTTGCCATCTGCAGCAGGTGTAAGCCACTACCCTCCTGACTCTGCCATAGCAGAAGGAGGGAGGTGTGATCAGAGAGAGGTCCGTGTTCACCAGGACACTGATAAACACTGAGTTACTTTGTTGGTGAGCATCAAGAGCACCTTTGCTCTCTACACTGCGGAGAAAGAACCTTGCCTTTCACACGGGAACAAAGAAGGATAAAGCCAGGTGCGCACCTGTACAGAGAATGGCCCCACCACCCCTGCTCAGCCATTATGGAAGTGGACACCCAGTGATGATGACAGTAGCAGAGACACGCGGACAACGCCGGCTGAAAGGAGAGCCTTGCGCTCATGGGCTCATTTGAACCTCACAATCAACATCCAAGGCAAGCATGCTTGGTTCTTAGAATACCTGCCAATCTAATGAGCAGAAAATTACATCTGACCATTGTTTCATCAACACAAGCCCATCCCTTTCTGTCGCTACAAGGTAGGGCCATTCAGGGCTGGAGGTGAGGGCCTCACAGTCTGGCAGACCTCACCCTAATCCCAGTTCATCTGCCTTCTGTTAGGTCTGCTTCTCCCATCTGCAGACTGGAGGCAACGAGACACCTACATCAAGGGCTGTTCAGTTAAAGGCAAATGAAGTACAAATGTTCACAGAACGGCGATCACAGGGATTCCTCATCTGGTCTTCCTCCCTTTTCCTCACCAAGAAGGCCCCTGCATCTTACCGTCCCTCTCCCTAAGTTAACCTGTTTCCAGCCAGCTGATGATACCTGAACCCCATGAAGGACCCAGAGAGCTTCTTCTTGAACCCCTTTTCCCTCTGATCCTTTCTGCCATCTCTCCCCACACGCCATACCCCATCCACCCACAAGGTTTCTCGTAAGTGACAAAAGAAGCCAAAGATTCTAACATGTCAGGGCTCACTGGCCCCCAGTCGGCCCTCATTTAAGTGCAGAAACTGAACAAAGATGTCCCCAGCACCCTTGGCATCATTAGCTTTCCTTGACAGATGAAGAAATCGAGACTCAGAGAAATCACGTCATCTGTCAGAGGGTATCAGAAAAATACAAAGTAAAGCTGAGACTTGACTAATGTTTCCTGAGTCCTAATCAGATACTCCTATTATGTAACAAGCTATCACTTCCCCAGTTGCTGAGGAAATCCTTGACGATATTTATTGAAATGAATTAAATCAATACAATAAGATACACCAGGAAAACCTTCCTAATGAAGAGAGCGGTACACAGCCTCTTTTTCTTTCCCTTTCAGCTGGTTAACTGCAGCAGGATCCAAGGGCAGTAGGGTCACTGAGTGACCTTCCTTCTTATAGTGACAGCCACATCCTCAGGCTGCATCTTAAAGGGCCTCCACCTCTCAGACCTCTGCTCTGCCCAAGAGGCCCTGAGTAGGTCGGATGTGTCCTAGACACGTGAATTCAAACAAGTCACCTCCACTTAAGCTTCACATCTTACTCCAGAAAATAGGGTAACTACCACTGACCTTTTGAGGGCTATGTACTAAGGAGAGTGAAAAAGTTGGCTTAAAACTCAATATTCAAAAAACTAAGATCATTGCACTTGGTCCCATCACTTCATGGCATATAGATGGGGAAACAATGGAAACAGTGACAGACTATTTTCTTGGGCTTCAAAATCACTGAAGATGGTGACTGTAGCTTTAAAATTAAATGACACTTGCTCCTTGGAAGAAAAACTATGACAAACTTAGATAGCATATTAAAAAGCAGAGACATCACTTTGTCAACAAAGGTCTGTATAGTCAAAGCTACGGTTTCTCCAGGAGTCATGTATGGATGTGAGACCTGGAGAGTAAAAAAGGCTGAGTGCTCAAGAATTGATGGTTTCTAACTGTGGTGCTGGAGAAGACTCTTGAGAGTCCCTTGGACAGCAAGGAGATCAAACCAGTCAATGGTAAAGGAAATCAACCCTGAATATTCATTAAAAGGACTGATGTGAAGCTCCAATACTTTGGCCACCTGATGCGAAGAGCTGACTCATTAGAAAAGACCCTGACACTGGGAAAGATTTAGGACAGGAAGAGAAGGGGACGACAGAGGATGAGATGGTTGGATGGCGTCACTGACTCAATGGACATGAGTTTGAGCAAACTCTGGGAGATGGTGAAGGACAGGGAAGCCTGGCGTGCTGCAGCCGGTGGGGTCGCAGATAGTCGGATATGACTTAGTGACTGAGGAACAACAACACTAAGTGAGAAAGTAGAGATAACGTTCTTGGCGTGGTGCAGCATTCAGTAAACAGCAGCTATTTTATCTCCTTCATCATCTTCATCACTACTGATACTGCTATCCATGTCATCAAGTTCCTCTCAAAGAGCTATCTCCTCAAGACCATTTGCCCTCAAAACCCTGCATCCTCAGGCCCTAGCATGGTGGTGCGGGCTGTATGTTTTGCTTCTCTGTGAAGCAGCCTCTCTCCTACTGAATGTGTCAGGGCAGGAAACCCAGGGAGCACTGCGACTGTGACACGCAGGAGAAGCTGGCAACAGAAGCGCAGCATCAGCTGGATCTGTCGGGGGCCCGCAGAGGGTTCCTCACACCATGCAAGGGGGAGAACACCGAGGAGTCTCCCAGGAAGTCAGGAAACAGTCAGAAAAAGAAGAAATATGAACCGGGGAAATGCATGTGACGCTCTACTTACTGGAACCTCCCACCCAGGATTTCTGCTGGGGCTGGTGACACGACCAGCTTCTCTAAGCCAACTGGCATCTGGAAGCATTTATCACCCTCCCATGAAAAGCTCTCATGTGGAAGTCAGATGACTCAGGTTCTAGTCTCTACTTGGACAATAACCTGACTTCTTGGGTCTCAGCTCCCGCATCTGTAAACATTCTTGGGGGGCAGGAATAGGGATAAGGAGGGGCTTAACCAGTTGGGTTCTAGGCTTCCATCCAACTCAAGTGCACTGTGCCTTCATGAGCCAACAGAACACCCTACCTCAAGACTGATGTGGATTCCTCTCCAGGGAGGGGCTCCATCTGCGCTCCTAAAGCCTCCCAAGGGCTGTGACTGGAGTCTCTGAGCAGTGTTAGGAATCTGAAGTCGCATCCCTGCCTCCTGCATATTCCTTGGGAAAATTTAACTTCCTAACCCCACTGGTTTTATCAGTGTGAGTGGGTTGTAATTTTCCATTTTCTCAGAATATCTCTCAGGGATTTGCAAGACAAAGAATATCTGTCTCTCCAATGGGATTGTTCCTACTTGTGGATACAAATCACCTGATCAACTTGCTCCAAAGCATTTACAAATAAAGATAAAAATAACTGTACCAGAATGAAAACCTACAGTGCTTTAGAGAAAGTTTAGTAATCCCCCTGCCTCACCTCTTGCCCATCACCCTGACCCTTCTGGATATCCTCAGCTGGTCAGGCCAATCACTTGTTTTGGTGGAGGTGACATGTTGAGGGATACACACAGAAGTGGCAAGGTCAAAGTCACTGCCCTCAAAGAGTTTCCAAGTAGCTTAACAAACACAGCTACCAGCATGTCATACCAGACTGGCCACCTATACATGGTAGACCATGGCCAGTGACCTTGAGCACTGTGGAGTTTGACAGATGGAAAACCTCAATGGGGAGAAGTCTTCAGGGTGACCTTGCATCTTGGTACAAAACTTTGTGGATTTGGAAAGAATGAGGCACATGGGAAATCAGGAGAAAAGACACATTAGGAAAGGGACTTCAAGTTGGAGTCAGAGGAACTGTTGTGAGAAGCAATAAGCAGCTACTGCACTTGCTCAAGGTAAGGAGATGCATGGCCCATGTGCCAGGAGAAGAGGGCAGGAGGAGCACTCTGGCTGTGGCAAAGAGAGGCACTGGAGAACTGGGGAGGAACAGAAACAGGGAGGGAGCACAACCATGCCAGTGCAGGGAGAGAAAGCGAGGGTCTGTTCCCACCAGAGCCAAGGCACTGCCATCCTCCCTGGCTTCCCATCCATCCCCATCCCATCACAGTTCCTGCCACTCCCTTTGAATCCAACTGGAAGAACACAAAACCAATAACCTCCACAGCCACACTGCCTCAACAGCATCTTCTAATTCTCTGACTAGCTGGGGAAAGCAAGTAGCAATGCCTTTTGTCTTCCAGACTCAAAACTACAGTGATGGCTCCTATCTCATACTGGGTGCAGGAACCCTAGAGGCCAACATGTTAATTCCTCAGATGTGGTCACCCTTCTCATTCTCCTGCACCTGCCACAGTGTGACTACTGAGGGCCTCGGTGCCAGTGACCAGAGGGCAGTGGGATGCCAGCAAGGTCTCCTTCACACCCAAAGCATGGAGGGCTGTGCTGTGTCTCTCAGTGCCTCCCCAGGGACCTTGTCCAGCCAGACCTCCCTGAGTCACCAGGAAGAGCAGGGGCTGAACTCAGGAAGCCACGCAAAATGGACAAGGCTTTCCTAAAGAATTACTGTCCGCGGAGCCTGGATGTCTGCTTAACCTCAATGCTTCATCAGATGCATCACCTTAGGCAAGATGAAAACAGCCAAATCGACACTAACTTTTAATAACAAGATAAGCAGGAGATCATTTTCTCAATAAGAAATTGAGAGGAAGCTTTGAAAACCTTAAGTTTCTAAACATGCTTTCTGAAGCCCTGGGTTAGAGGGCTTTGTAACTACAAAAGAGAGCTCCATGGTGCGAGTACAAAGGAAGAAAAGGACAAATACACCCTGGAGATGAGCCAGGAATGTGACTGAGGCCACCGGCTGGAGCTTTTCCTCCCCAAATAATCAGCTGGGGTAGAAGCACAGGCTCTAATGCATGGATGCTAGTCATTTTTTGCTTGCTGACTTAGTTGGGAATCCATGGAGAAATGGCATCACAGAATCAATGTGGAGACAGTCTATCCTTTAGAAAAACAGAAATGGAAGCAACCCTTTCCTAACAAAACGTGCAACTCCCGTGTAAGATGAGATGCTAGTTTGAAGGTTCTGTTTCAGTGAGAAAGGGTTGAGCTTGCCACAAGAACAAAACCACTTTCTGCAAAACAGCAATTTGAAGTTCATCCCTTTGTCAACAAAATTGCTGTGTAATTTCCAAACTTCTCGTAGAGAAGCAATTAGCCAGCAAACACCTCCACAAGTCATAACAGAAGGGAAGAAAGAGAAGAAGCCCTATTCTGTTAACCACCCCATCATGCTGCACTCATCCTGGTCTGGAAGAGAGCATTTCATTCCCTAGCTCTGCCTCTGGCCATATTCAGGCTGCCCTGCTCTATGCCTGGCAGGCATCTGACAGACAGATATACATGGCTTGGGAACCCTCGAACTTCCACCTCAGTGCTGCTCACAGTACAGATGGCCAAAGTATCAATAAGTGGCAGCTAAAATGGACAATTCTTCAAAGGCAGGTGTCATGTCCAACCCATCTTCATCGTCCCTACAGCATCCCAGGCTCGGGGACCAGAACTCAGCAAGCTCTTCTGCCAAGTGAAGTTAATGAAAGAGCAGAGTCAGTCCCATTCAGCTGCCATGCGGTTTCATCTTGAAAGCATGAAGCACCTCTCAAATGCTCCACAGTCCTCACGCTGGGAGAGAAGAAGAGTCATAGCATAAACAGAATAGGGAGATTTTGTGAAAGGAAAACCCCTTTGTTCCCCTGGGCTTTTAAGCAAGGAGCCTCGACAAGATGCATGAATCTCCTGAGACTCAGGCACCTGTCATCATCAGGAAGAGCTTTTCTTTCTTCTGGTCCTCGCTAGCTCAGTTTCAGATTCCAGCCACCTTCCATCCCTCCCTCACCTCCTTAAGTGCTTATACAGCCATGGAACTGAGCCAAGATCCAGAGGAAAAAAGGCAATGTAAGAGCAATGAAAATCAGGTTGCAAGTTCCCTTCTCGCCTCTCTGTGTTCAGGGCCTGAGTATGACGGGGGAGCACACAGGGAGGGCAGGGTGAAGATGGCCAGTGGATTCGAAGACAGATCTCACCAATCTGCTTCTTTATGAGCATGGGGACTGTGCTTCTAAATTTGACAGCCTGAAAGTCATCTCCTCCATCTTCCCACGGACTCTCTCTTCTCTACTCCATCCTTTCTTTCCACCAGCATTTACTGAGCATACTAGCTGCTAGGCACTGGAGGAGATTGCCAGGGATATAAAGTAAGAGCTCTCGCAAAACAGGGCCCAGCCAGGACGAGAAGAGCCTCCCAAGGGTGACACTAAACTGAGAAGATAAAACCCTTGCCGCAGCTGAAGCGAAGAAACAACCCCCTTCATAAAAAAGCATCAATACCAGGCAGCTGAATGCCCTGGGCTGTACTTGGAAAAGGCCTGTGCACATTCCACTGAGAGACGTGCCCGTCGGCAGCCTCTATGTCTGGTATCTGGGTAAAGACAAATAAAAATAACAGTTTTGTGGACAGCCACATTTAATTTAACTACTGGCTCTTGGGCTCTCTGAGCTTCCCTCCGCCTCAGCGGTCCAAGTTTGCTCACTGCTGGAGGATCAGCAGTCAGCCTTGTTCTCCCAGTGGAGAGGCAGGAGCCTTGATTGTTCATGTCCATCATCCTTGGGGCTGGGCACAATGGTACGTGTACTTGGATGGTGAATTAAAGTTCATTAACTCCTTTCTCTGTAACTGAAAGCTCTTTGCCTAGGGGGAATTTATGTGTCTTTGGTGGTTTAGTCACTAAGTCGTGTCTGACTCTTGCAACCCCATGGACTGTAGCCTGTCAGGCTGCTCCATCCGTGGGATTTTCCAGGCAAGAATACGGGAGTAGTTTGCCATTTCCCTCTCCAAGGGATGGTCCTTAGATACTCTTTATTATACTTGCTCACAAAGCTTTTCCTTCCACTGAGACAAAAAAGATTCCCCATACCATGTCAGCCTGTATAGACATGATAAAATTATATTTCCATTATTCTCCTGAAAAGTGGCATAGCAGGCCACACAGAGACCTTCACGACCTGCCTTGACCACCTCCCTGGCCTCATCTCTCCCCAACCCCCACCCACCTGCCTTCTGATACTTAAGCGCCCACTGAGTCATGTGTCCATGCCAGGCATCATGCAAGCAGCCAGCCAAAAGCAAATATGGTGACTACTCCAAGCTGTTCATAGTTTACTGGGAGAGGGAGGCTAATCAAATATTTTTACAAATTCAAAATAAGATGATACTTTTGGTAAATGCCAAGGACAAAAGGTAGGTGGTGCTTCTGAGATATTTAATGGCCCTGGCCAGCTTCAGGGCATCAGGGAGGCATCCCTAAGGGAGTGACCAGGGCTGTGCCTGTGGGAGGTGTGGAGTCTGCTCCAGGTGTGTGAAGGGTGTGGGCACAACCGGGGCTTGCTCCTGCACCCATGCTTTCGCCCACATTGCTCTCCGCGCCAGGCACCCTTCCTGGATGCCGCTCAGCTGCCACCTCCTCAGGAGGCCCTCTCTGATTGGCCAGATAAGGTCAGATGACGTCCCGTGTGCCCACATGGTGCTCTGTACATGCCTACCTTTATCAGGCCACTTAATGTGACTGGTCGATCCCCCTTCAGATTCTAAGAGGGCAGGGAGATCACCTAATACATTTTTCCTTCTCCAGGACCTAGAAAGGAACAAGCACCAAGTTCTTTCCTGATGAATGAAGAAGAGATGGATGGATGGATGGAGTGTTGGTCACTCCCATCGTCCTCTCCTGACTCTTTCGGGCAGAGTGTTGGCACACACCAGTTTCTGATCAGTGTCAACAGTATCTTTGTATTCAGTATCAAGCTTCTGTTTTCTCCCTGGTCTCCCAGAAGGATAATCAGAAGAGGCTACTATCTTCCTCATTAGGCAGAAGAACAGGATTCTTCCTCAGCACCTCCACGCAGCACCCGCTCCCCACCCCCCCCCAAAACCTCCAACCTTCTGGACTAAAAGAAGCCCAAAGCTCTAGCCAGTAGCTACTCTGGCACATTTTGAGAATTCTTTACTCCATTTGATCATTCACTCTTCAGTTCACAAATATTCAGTGAGCATCCATCACATGTTAGACACTATTTTAGAAACTCAGCAGGAAACATAGCAGACACAATCCAAGCCTTCAGGGAGCATAGAACCTTGAGCAGCAATAAAAATATATTCTTAAATAAATCCAGGTAATCAGTATGAAGAACACAGAGCAATGGACTAAAAGTAACTGAGGGTGAGGCTCGCTCTGTTGTGTGGTATCAGAGGGAACTTTTCAACTGAGACTGGAAGGGTGAAGAACTAGTTATGTGAAGGAGAAAATGGCCATGTGAATTTCTGGGAGAACATTCAGCAGAGGAAAGGACATACACACCAACTCCATGATTTGGGACCAGCTTGGAATGCTGGAGAGAGAAAAGTGTATCGAGGTGTCCAGACAGAACAGTGGAGAGAGACACATAGTAAGATGCGGCCAGATCATAGAGATCTGGGGGAGATGGCTAAGGATTTCAGACGTCATTCTTCAAGTGATGGGAAGCAAACAGGGTGTTTCAACTGCTCCCTGAGTGACCCTGTGAGCAGTGTGGATGGAAACAGAGGGAGCAGTGAAGAGGCCAGGACAATGGTGGTCCACACCAGTGTTAGGGGAGGCACAGCGGTGGTGAGAGGTCATATCAGGATACAGCTTGGAGGGAAAAAAGACAAGGCTTTTTATTGACTCATCTGCTGATGCGCATTTGGATGGTTTCTGTATCTTGGCCATTGTGGACAGTGCTGCCACAAACGTGAGGGTGCATCTCTCCCACCAAATGCCTGTTATCATTTCCTTTGGGTACATTCCCAGAAGTGGCATCGCCAAGTGGTATGAGGTGCCTACGAGAAGGGAGGATATCCTGCTGTGCGTGACAACGTGGATGGACCTTGAAAGCACAATGGTAAGTGACATAAGCCAGACAGAGAAAGGCAAGTGTGGTATTATATCAGTTATATGTGGAATCTAAAAAGATCAAATGTGAAAAAAAAACAGAGTAAAATATTAGTTACTAGGGGATGGAAGGTGAGGGTAAGACTGATGCCATTTAAGGATGCAAATTATAACGAGTAGTAAAATAGCCAAAGAGATTTAATGTACAGACTACTGGACATTTTTTTGCCTTTCTGTAGTGTTCATGGGGTTCTCAAGGCAAGAATGTTGAAGCGATTTGCCATTCCCTTTTCCAGTGGACCACATTTTGTCAGAACTCTCCATTATGACCCATCCGTCCTGGGAGGCCCTACATGGCATGGCTCACAGTTTCAGTGAGCTAGTCATGGCTGTGGTCCATGTGATCAGTTTGGTTTGTTTTCTGTGATTGTGGTTTTCATTCTGTCTCCCCTCTGACGGATGATGATAAGAGGTTTGCAGAAGCTTCCTGATGGGAGAGACTGGCTGTAACATAGACAATAATATTGTACTATATGGATATAATGTGATAAATATCATTAAGACAACAACCATATTATAATATATAAATATACTAAAATAATGCAACATAACGTCAAATGTCAAGTTTGTTCAGTTAAAAAAAGAGAGAGACAAGGTTTGCTAATGAACTGGCTGGCGTGGATGATAGAAAATGAGGAGTCACAGATTACGTCATGGTTTGGTTTGGGGCGGAGACACCGGGTAGATGTTAGAGTGATGGCCGAAGGGGAAAGCCCTGGAGGATGAGGACAATCAGGAGTTCAACATCCTAGGTCAGTCAAAGAATAGTTCTAGCCAATCACTCAAAGACATCCTACAAATGCACCATGTTTCTGTAATCCACTACTGTTAACCAGGAAGGTTCAGTATTTCATATACTTCAAGTACTGATCAAAGACCAAAACCATGTTCATGAGTGTGTAAGCTCAGTCGCTTCAGTTGTGTCCAGCTCTGTAATCCCATGGACCGTAGCCCACCAGGCTCCTCTGTCCATGGGATTTCCCAGGCAAGAATACTGGAGGGCGTTGCCATTTCCTCTTCCAAGAGATCTTTCAGATCCAGAGATCGAACCTATGTCTCCTGCTTTGCAGGTGGACTCTCTACCACTGAGCCACCAGGGAAGCCCCCATACTGTATGTGTTTGGCTAAATCTCCCTTCAGATCCACCTGTCACTTGGGGCTGTGCCATCTTAGGTAAGGAACAATCTTTTTGTGAGCTTCTGTCTTCATCTGTAAAAGTGAGGACAACACCATTTCACCCCAGGGCAGGGACGGCAGCCTCCACAGTGAGTGGCAAACAGCAGGCAGGGAGTATGGTCACTGCAGGCAGGCTTATCACCAAGTCCTAAGGGCCAGGCCTTGCCCACTGGGGAGAGGCTGGGTGGAGTTGTTTGTGGTTTTCCATCCTTCTCATTATTTATGATTCTTCCTAGGTTGATGGAAACTTTATAAAGGAAAAAAACAAAAACAAAAACAACTGAGCAATTTCAAAGCAATATAGTAATATTGTTTTGAGTGACTGAAAAAGCAGGTCAAGAAAAATGACAGCTACAGGGATAAAAATGTGGATCTACAAAACATGCAATCAAGAAAACCTGTGAGCTGTGAAAACCAAGTAACTTCAGGAACCCTCCCAGGCTCCCCACAGGACCAGCTCCCAACAGTACAGAGAAGTCAGGGTTGGGGGGTGGACACCAGTGAGGGGGAGGGGAGTCACCAAGGAGATGGGACTTGGGGAGTTGTCAGTGCTGTCAGCATGTGACAGAAGCACTTTGTGCGACACAATGATGGGGTGGTGTGGACAGTTTCCTCCTGGGGAGCCCTGGGGCCGCCCTGTTCTCAGCCTCCAGCTGTCTGCTGTGGCCCTGAAGTGGCCCAGACACACACACTGTGGCTCATCCTCCACGAGTGGGCTCGCCACTCTTCCCATGTAGCTGTAATAAAATAATGATGGCTGCCCAAGACAAAAACAAACAAGAAAGTGGGTTTCCATGACAACCACTTCTGAGTGAGGGACTTGGGATGACACCACACAGAGGCAGCCAGCACCTGAGGGCAGCTTGTGGCCCATGAAGATTCAGCCTCTACCACTCCCCATTAACACCCAGTGTCTGCGCAGGGCTCTGTGAGATGTCATACTGGGCTGGGCCCAGGATGGGAAAGAAAGGGTCCCCTGAAGGGGAGGAATTAATACAGAGACAACCACAAAAAGGACATCTCAAATACTCAGGAAAGGAGGCTGCTCATGATACTTGAAAACAAACCACCATCAACCAAGGAATGGTTAAGGTACATATATACAATGGAATATTACTCAGCCATGAAAGGAACAAAATTATGTCATTTGCAGAGACATGGATGGATCAAGAGACTGTCACAGAGTGAAGTAAGTCAGAAAAAGAAAAATAAGTATGGTATATCAATGCATAATATATAGAATCTAGAAGAAATGACACAGATGAATCTATTTGCAAAGCAAAAATAGAGACACAGACATAGAGAAAAAACATGGACACCAAAGGGGGGAATAGGGGGTGGGATGAACTACGAGATTGGGATTGACATATATACACTGCTGCTGCTGCTGCTAAGTCACGTCAGTCGTGTCCGACTCTGTGAGACCCCATAGACCGAAGCCCACCAGGCTCCCCCGTCCCTGGGATTCTCCAGGCAAGAACATTGGAGTGGGTCACCATTCCCTTCTCCAATGCGTAAAAAGTGAAAGGGTAGTCACTCAGTCGTGTCCAACTCTTAGCGACCCCGTGGACTGCAGCCTACCAGGCTCCACTACTATGTATAAAATAGATAACTAATGAGAACTTACTGTATATATAGTACAGGGAACTCTACTTAATGCTCTGTGGTGACCTAAATGGGAAGTGTGTGTGGTAGTCATTCAGTCGTATCCTACTCTTTGTGACCCCCATGGACTGTAGCCCACAAGGCTTTTCTGTCTGTGGAATTCTCCAGACCATTCCCTTCTCCAGGTGATCTTCCTGACCCAGGGATTGAACCTGGGTCTTCTGCACTACAGGCAGATTCTTCACTGTCTGAGTCATGGAATCAAAATCAAAAAAGAGGGAATATATGTAAACATATAGCCAATTCATTTTGCTGTACAGCAGAAACTAACACAACATTGTAAAGCAACTATACTCCAATAAAAGTTCATTTTAAAAAAAGAAAGAAAATAAACCATCAGAATAGCACAGCTGTAGCTAAAAAATTGACAAGCCAGCCTAAGCCATTATCTGTGTGTATTTGCCAAGCCAGGATTAATAGCCCTTCAGGCTGCAGCCACAGTACTTCTTGAGAGCTAAAGAAAAAAATTCTTTAAAAATATGTATGATTAAAATCCAATTTTCTTGCCAATTCTAACTGAATTCAGTCCCTCTGAGATGAGTCTGAATTGGGCAGTTCTGTTGTACTGACTTTGGCAGTGTGGGAATTATGTCTGTCTGGACATGGTGAGTTGTCAGGGTGATGTTGCAGGCAAGCCTGACTCCTTCTTTAGTTGCTGAAGGATCACAGAAGAATTAATACCTGAGTCCAACCTACTTCATTACCTCAACAAGAGGTTAAACATAAGGGCCTGTCTCACAGGATGAGTGTGATAATTCAGTAGGATCCCATCATGTCACAGGGGGTGACACAGGGCAGACACCCAATGTGGTATGGACACCAGCGATCATATGATCAGCAGTGCACATGGGGGGCTGGGGTGTGACGTCCAGGCCAGGAAACATGAGCTGATTCCTGGAGGGGTGCAGGAGCACGCCCTAGCCTCTGGCCTTGTGAATAAAGGGACTATTTTTGCTTAATTCCTTAAAGTAGAGGGCTTTCCAGGCCAGGGCAGGCTTGAGCCCATTTATCTACTCTCCTTGCATGGCTGGCAGACTTGGCTGGGGTCACATTTCTGCCCATCCCTTCCAGCACAGAAAGTCAGGCCAGCAACCAAAGCTGCTGGTGACTTAGATTTCCAATAGGGCCCTGTATCAGAGGTACATAAATCCCAACTCAGAAATCCCAGCAAATCCCAGCAAAGCTACTCCAGCCCCAGAAAGCACAGCCAGCTCAGTCCACCCACATCAACAATCTGTACAAAGAAGAGGGGCTCAGCAAGCGCTGGATGGTTGGATGGATAAATTAGTGGGGTGAGGATGGGGTGACATCAGGGAGAGTCAGGTAGAGGAGTGAGCCTGCAAAAAAGCATTCCCACACTTGTATAGTCAAAGATATGGTTTTTCCAGTAGTTATGGGATGCGAGAGCTTGACCATAAAGAAAGCTGAGTGCTGAAGAATTGATGCTTTCAAACTATGGTGCTGGATAAGACTCTTGAGAATCCCTTGGACAGCAAGGAGATCAAACCAGTCAATTCTAAAGGTAATCAACCCTGAATATTCATTGGAAGGACTGATGCTGAAGCTGAAGCTCCAAGACTTTGGCCACCTGATGGGAAAAGCCAACTTAATGGAAAAGACCCTGATGCTGGGAAAGATTGAGGGCAAAAGGAGAAGGGAACGACAGATGGTTCCAAGTTGGATCTGTTGACAGATCCAACAGATGGTTGGATGGCATCACTGACTCAATGGACATGAGTGTGAGCAAACTCTGGGAGACAGTGAAGGACAGGGAAGCCTGGTGTGCTGCAGTTCATCAGGTTGAAAAGAGTGAGACACGACTTAGCAACTGAACAACAACCTACAACGCTGCAGGTATTCACCCACTTCTACTGCCTCACCATCCCTTAAGACCACTCTGAACTCAGGGCCACCCTGATTTCACCAGGACACTCAGCCACACCTGAACCTATTCAGCTGCATGCTGCAAGTGGCAGAATGAATGGAAACAGACCTTGGCACCATTTCACACCAACACCTGAAGCATCTGCCATGGTGAATGTTTCCATGGGACCAATAGTGAGAGACTCATGCCAGCCAGAGCCTGCTACAGAGCAGGCCTTCAGCAAGGGGTGCCTTCTACCATCATCCCCATCACCGCCTTCACAGTTCAAAATATGAAGCAACCTGCCTACCTGGGAGAAAGAGGCAGAAAAGACCTCAGGAAGAACATGCAAAGTATGATATAAAAGCTGGGTCACTGGGTCAACTCTCTGAGAACTGCCAATGCTGTCTTCTGATGTTGCTCATCCTGGAAGAGGCTGCACAGTGGGATCTTTCTGTATGATGAAGGCTACCAGTGTCAAAAAAGAGAAACATGGGAATAAATGTGGGTGCTTGGGAAAACTTACTAATCTTGAGACACACTCCGCAGGGCTGATCATCTTTTTAAAAACCGTTTAAACAGCTGTACTTAGGTATAATTAGCATACCATAAACTATACATAATTAAAGTGCACAACTTGATCAATAAAAATTTATGCATACTCAAGAAACCATGATCAAGGTAATTACCATATCTATTGACATCATTGCCCAGAGTTCCTTCATGCCCCTCCTATTCCCCACCACTACCACAGGAAACCAGTGATCTGCTCTCTTCACTATAGACTAGCATGCATTTTCTGAAGTTTTATATCAATGTCATCAAGTAATATGCACTATTATTTATCTGGCCTTCATGCAGCATAATTATTTTAATATTCCATCATGATGTTACATGCATTAGCAGGTCATTCCTTTTTACTTCTGGGGAGTATTCAATTGTATGGATATACCACATTTGTTCATTCATTCACTTGTGAATGGACATGTGAGTTGTCTGCAGTTTTAAGTTATTAAAAATAAAGTAGCTATGAACATTTATGAACCAGTATTCCTGTGAACACATTCCTTCCTTTCTCTTGGGTAAAGATCTGGAGTTAGAATGGCTAGATCATATGACAGTACTTCTTTTTTAAAGAAACTTCCAAACTGCTGTTTTCCAAAGCAGGTGGACCATTTTACATTCACCAGCAGCGTGTGAGAGTTCCAGTTCCTTCACATGACAGCCATCACTTTACATGACCATTAAAAAAAAAAAAAGACATTCTCATGCAGTGATGTCTCATTGTGGTTGTAATTTGCATTTCTTCAATGATAAATGTTGATCTTTTTTATGTGCTTATTTATCACCCCCATAACCTCTTTGATGGAGTGCCTGCCCAAATATTTGCCTACTTTTATTGGGTTGTTTCTCCATTATTTAATTTTGAGAATTTTATATATATGTATATATATGTATATATATATATGTATATATATATATATATATATATATATATATATATATGTATGTATGTATGTATTCTGGACACAAGTTCTGTATCAGATACATGGTTTTCAGATATGTTGTCCTTAGGCCGTGGCTTCATTTTTCATTCTCTTCACAGTGACCTTCAAAGGCAGAGTTTTTCTAAAAGTATCAATTTTTTATTTTATGCATCATGCTTTTGGTTTTTTATCTAAGAAATATTTGCCTAATCCAAGGTCACAAAGATGTTTCTCTTTTTTCCTAGAAGTACACAGCATTAGGTTTTATATTTAAATATATGAGATATGTATTTTTATACTTTTACAAGTTTACCACTTTTGCTTTTCCTAAAACCATCCTGCCAACATAGCTTCCTTTCTTCCATCCATGTTCATTTTCAGCATTCAACACTAGAGATAATAAGATTAGCAGGAAATATTTTCTCCCCTCAAAGACTGTACATTTTTTTATTTAGGAAAAACTGAATATATGCCAAAGTGGAGAAATTAGTATACTGAATCTCCACAATGCCAACTAAAATTGTTGCTCCCCTTCTGGCTCTCTAAGGATGAAGTCACTAGTCACTACAGTCGCTGACCTTCAACACACCCTAAAAGGGGTTCAGGGTGGAGATCAGGAATAAGGACCTCTAGGCTCTGGGAAAAACTGTCAGAATAAGACTTCAGATAGTTAGTTCAGAAGATTTCATGAGCCCAAAAAGCACTAAAATCATTAACAGAGATATCTACTCCTTGTGACTAGCAGCAACCTTCTTTCAAAATATGTGCTTGATCACATGTATCCCCCTTCACCAAACTCACCCATATAATACTAACTTTCACTGCTACCTCTCTGGAGCGACTCCTCGGAACTATCTGAGACACTGTCTCCCAGGCTATAGTCCTCATTTGGCCCAAAATAAAGCTTAACTCGCAACTCTTATGTTGTGCTTTTTTTTTTTTTTTTCCCATTTGGCTGTAACATCAGTTCAACAATTTCCAAGATTTTGCCACATTTGCTTGATCTTACTTAAATTATCTTAAAAGCAAATCCTCTATGTTCTTTACAATGTATCTCTTTAAAAAAATGTGTTTTCCTTACTCAACTACAATTCTATCAACACATCTAATTCCCAGTCCATCATCAATTTCCCTCAAAGTTCCCTTGGGCTTATCCTAGTAGGAAGGGCTCAAGGATGCTTCACTGAGGAGATGGTGCTTAGGCAGAGCCCTAGAGTTGAAAATCGCAGGAATTTGTTTATGCCACTTTGGGCAGAGGAAGATATGGGTGAGGGAGGCTCAATCCATTCTATCCCATTACATGTGCTAAAATGCACACACACAAAAGGATGAATCCTTTCTACTCCACATCTATTTTGCTCTGTTTGGTGCCAGGGAATTGGGTCCTGTGGTGGTATGCTACAAATAAATGCTTAATAGAACTGAGGACAGTGACTGTTCTTGAGAGCTCCCAGCAAGAAAACAGTGGAAGAGATGAGAAATGTAGCAGATCTTTCTCAGGACCACTTTTGGGGAGTCCCACCCAACTTAAGCCTACTGTCATCTTTTGGTCTCTCTATAAGGAGAGGAAAAAGCAAATAAAACCTTATAAGGAACTTCATCAACCCAGTCAGGGTCCCTGGGTTCCCGTGGTACCTAGTCACCACTTTAGAGCCTGCCTTTGGGGAGGTTTGCATTTCAAAGCAATCACTAGTGCCTTTGGATAAGAACTTGGGGAAATTGCTTTTTTGGACACAGGATCTTTCCTGGTGCAGAAAATCTTCCATTCTGGGCACCTTGATGGACAGAATCCAACATCACAGGAAGGTGCCACCCTTGGTCAAAGGATAGAGCACTTCTATCCTATGCATGGTATATAAAGATGCAAAAACATTCCACTTGTTTTAGAAAGGGAGAAAACCACCAAAGTACTATGGTAAAAGGGAGAGCATCATTTAAATCATATCTCTCAATCAGCAGTTACAGCATCAGTTCACAGTAAATTCTAACTCAGCTAAAGATCCCCTCTGCAGCCATGAAATTAAAAGATGCTTGCTCCTTGGAAGTTAAGTTATGACCAACCTAGACAGCATATTAAAAAGGAAAGACATTACTTTGCCAACAAAGGTCTGTCTAGTCAAAGCTATGGTTTTTCCTGTAGTCATGTATGGATGTGAGAGTTGGACTATAAAGAAAGCTGAGTGCTGAAGAATTGATGCTTTTGAACTGTGGTGTTGGAGAAGACTCTTGAGAGTCCCTTGGACTGCAAAGAGATCCAGTCAGTCCATCCTAAAGGAAATCAGTCCTGAAGATTCATTGAAGGACTGATGCTGAAGTTGAAACTCAATCCTTTGGCCACCTGATGCGAAGAACTGCCTCACTTAAAAAGATCTTGACGTGGGAAAGATTAAAGGCAGGAGGAGAAGGGGACAACAGAGGATGAGATGGGTGGATGGCATCACAACTCAATGGACATGAGTTTGAGTAAACTCCAGGAGTTGGTGATGGATAAGGAGGCATGGAATGCTACAGTCCATGGGGTCGCAAAGAGTTGGACACAACTGAGCTACTAAACTGAACTGAAATATCTCCTCATTCCCTGACATAACATACAGGTCCTAGCCCAAGGCATAGAAAGTGCCTTAGGAGCATTATCCATATCTAGCACTGAAATATTCTCTTGGAAAATGTCATGAACAAGTATGACTGTACTCATTTGAGCAATAAGCCAACAGGTAATATTTTGTTTGCTTGTTTTTAAAGACAAACAAAAGCAACATGAACCTGAACTTAATTAAAGTTGTTTGTAATTATTTAATTAGATTTATAACACTGAACATATTCATTCTGGCCAGGGACGCTTCTTCTCTTCTAAAGGATTGGTTGGCAGAGATTTCATGTGCTTTGTGATTTTTCCTAATCCTTAATTTCATCTCCTGTTGAGGTGAGGATGCTCATAATCGTGTTCAGGTAATTGCTTTATCAAATGGTTTAATTGTGCATTCAACAGAACTGACAACAAGAAGGTTATTCTTCCTAATGTGTTTTTAACAAAAGCACTGACTAATTACATGGCATTCTATTCAGGGCATTTGAGAAGAAGAAATGAAAACCTATTCTTCAAATCTTGGTTAAACACATGTTTGCATATACAGCATAGAAATAAGTGGTAAAATAATTAGTTGCATTGCTTCCTTCTGCTATAACTTCATAGCTAATCTGCATGTTGAAGCAGACCATGTAAATTCTGAGGATGCATTTTCACCATGGGTGGTGTCTCAACATCTGTGCTTTCTGAAAATGTCACGATAACCATTTTGCCTGAAAGTTTATCCTTAGGAGCCAAAAAGACTTATTTTGGCATGTTCCAAAAAGAAATAAAAGCTTAATACAACTGAGGATAGGTGTACCTCATGATTAGAAGGAAATATTACAACACTAGGCCAAATGGTTTAAAAGATTTCTGAATCAAAATGGTGCTGAATCTATTTTATTTTAGATGAAATTCCTCTTCAACTAGATAACTAACATGTCTGGTATGGACCTGTATTATATGTTCCTTTTTTGTCTACCATTTCTAGAAACACGTGTAGGCCAAGTCATTTCAGTCATGTCCAATTCTTTGCGACCCCATGGACTGTAGATCACCAGGCTTCTCTGTCCATGGTATTCTCCAAGCAAGAATACTTGCATGGGCTGCCACGCCCTCCTCCAGGAGATCTTTCCAACCCAGGGATTGAATTCTGTCTCCAGCGGCTCCTGCATCGCAGGCAGATTCTTTACCAGTGAGCCACCAGAGAAGCCCCTCCTAGAAACACAGTACACCTTAACACATTCTGATACGCTCAAGCCAGTGTCATTTAGCTAAGGCCTGTAATGACACAAATATTTAATAATATTCAATATTTTAAAAGGTGATTATACAATACACTACTTTAAAATTTTTATTCAGTCCAGTAAATACTCTTTCCCTCTTTTTTTCTGGTTAAAAACACACACACACACACACACTACACTTGATCAAAGTGAAGGGTAGAGTTAAGAGGGTCACGTGACCATAGTATTTAATTAAAGGATGGACACACAGTTCAAAAACAGCTGATTGGAATCCTTTCCTGGGATTGAGACACAGATATTGGCAAATTTCTTTGCATTTTCTAGGCTAGAAGCAAATAAATCTGGGGCTGTCAAAATCTATATTTCTTGCCAAGGGGAGAAAGCCTCTTGGCAGAATGAAGCCAAGCAGAGACGGACAAAGATGAGAAAGAAGGAAAGGCAGTGTTGTCAACACTGAATTTCCGCTTCTTTCTCTGAGGTCTGCCTACCCCCGTATACTTTCTAGCCTTGAATGCCAGTAAATCTTCATTTTTTGATGAAGCTAAGTTTGAGTTATGTTTCTGTCACTTGAAATCAAAAGCGTCCTGATGATACAGCTGGTATTTTATATTACTTTTCAGATGGCGTTTAACTCGTAGAAGTAAAGACTGTCATTCAAGAATCAGACAGACCATGGTTCAAATATCTACTCTGCTGCCAAGAGCTGTGCTGACCTTGGACAAAGTTTCACTTTTCTCCTCTTTGAGACTGCTAGTGGTCTCGACCACAAAAGTTTATTGTGAGAATTAAATGGAATAATGGAGAAAATAGAATACTACAGCACTTAGTACAATATCAGAGTATCTAATATATGTTCAATAATTAAGTACTGTTGTTTTGCTGTTATTGCCACTGTTGTTACTATTTAAAATAATACTAGGGTAGAGGCTTCTAGATTACTCCAGTATACACTGCATTCTTCTTTTTAATAATACCACTCTCAAATTTTAGCTGGGTATAGAGCTGCCCTGGAGAAGGCAATGGCAACCCACTCCAGTATTCTTGCCTGGAGAATCCCAGGGACAGCGGAGCCTGGTGGGCTGCTGTCTATGGGGTCGCACAGAGTTGGACATGACTGAAGCAACTTAGCAGCAGCAGCATAGAGCTGCCCAGAAAGAAACCCTCATTTCCCAGCCTCTCCTGCAGCTTGGCATAGTCTTATGATTAAGTTATGGCCAGCAGGATGTGAGCAGAAGGGACCTTAGTGACTTACAGACCTTGCTTCCTCTCTTTCCTCCTAACTGGCTGGACACAGCAGCCACTTTGAATCCAGAAGCTCAGTAGTTCCAACTGCTGAGGATGACAAAACAATAAAGTAAAGGATGCTGGTCATTGATTGACAGTCTAGAGGCAGCATGTTGGCCCCAGGCTGCTTATCTTCAGAATGTTTCCAAGAGAGAAAAGTAAAACTGTATCCCTTTTAAGACTCTGTTCCATTTGGACTTTTGCTATAGCAGCCAGAACATATATCCTAATATACAATAAATATCTTATATATTATTTATTCCTGTTCCTTCCCAAAACCTCATGAAAGAGAAGAGGGAATGACAGCCAAACAAGGGCAAGAACTAATAGTTGAGGGTTTTCATACTACAAACACTAACTTCTCATTGTTCATTGAGGTTCAGCACCCTCAGACTGAAGAAAGGATGATGAAAATCAACAAGACCTCAGGGTGTGGTGGGGGTAAAAGCAAAGTTGGGGTATCTGGCATGGAGGACTTGTCCCCAAACTTCAAGCTGGTTAATGTATACAACAAACTTGCTTAGAGTTGGTTAGCTGCCACTAAGTATGTCTCCAAAGACATGACACTTCTCATGTTAGCTTTTTTCTAAGCTACATAAAATTAAAATATTAATAGTGAAACCTGACCCGACTCCCTCATCAGACCTTTGATGTCCACGTGGTCTAGAGGCACATGATCCAACCCTCTCCTCCCATGACCACCTGAGAGCAGGTAGGGATGGGGTTGGGTAGTTCTTAGTTCTTAATTCCCCTACAGGGCTGGATACATGGCTGCATGCAATGTCCTGCCTAATTGCTGCTATACCGCTTGTTCCTAGGACCATGACCACCACCATGGTGCTCCAGTTTCCTCCTGCACAAAATGTGCAAAGGCAGGTCTTCCACCTCATTGTCCAATCATCTTCTCTTCTGCATAGTCAGTCAGAGAAAAATATTGTATATTAACGTGCATATGTGGAATCTAGAAAAGTGGCATAGATGATCTTATTTGCAAAGCAGAAATAGAGACACAGATATAGGAAACAAATGTATGGATACCAAGGAGGAGGGAGGTGCGATGAACTGAGAGACTGGGATTGACATATATATATACACTATCAACAGTACATATAAAACAGATAACTAATGAGAACCTACTCTATAGTACAAGGAACTTCACTCAGTGCTCTGTGGTGACCTAAATGGAAAGGAAATGCAAAAAAAGGGATATGTGTATACATCTAGCTGATTGGCTTTGCTGTACAGCAGAAACTAGCAAAACACTGTAAAGCAACTATACGCCAATAACAATTAATTTTTAAAAAAGTGAGGCCCTCACCAAGGAGCCATTTGCAAGTGAAGACAATTCTCACCCAGCAAGTTCTATGGAGACAGGGCTATCTAAAAATATCCCTGAGAACACTGACAGCATCAACGCAGCCAAAAAGCAGCGGAACTGCATATAAAAATCACCCATGCCTGTCGTGGACACAGGGCCACAGAAGTCTGCAGGAGACTAAGAAGACACACCGAGCCTGATGCTATCTTGAGAAGGCTCATAGATTCAGGCCTGGATTCATGCTAACCCTCAGAACAGACTGTTCATGGGAAATGCCGGCCAACAGAGACTCCATTTGCCAAGAAGTTCAAACATGACCTTTACTTGGTAGCAACTGTTGGAAACTATTAAGACGACTCTGAAAATAATATAATCCTCAGCGACAATATGTTGAAAGAAATGCCAAGCCTGTAAGGCAAGTTTTCTTTCCCCCTCCTTCACGTGCCCATTCTCAGAACAGAGGAGAACCGTCCTCCTCCACAGCACTTCCTAACTGGGCATCTCTCTCCTGCATCCAGATAGAAAGGAGCCATTTGCTAATTGTTTCACAGCAGTTAATGAATAAATGTTGTTGGGAGGGGAGGGGCAGAGCAGAGGACTGTTTGCCTGCTAGTTTCCCCAATCCCAACAGCCAGGCTGATGCCAGGGAACAAGGTTCCCAGGGGCAAGCCAAGAACCCTCTCCTTCCTCCATACGGCTTCTGCCTCAATATAAGCAGGCCCAGCCCTGACAGCTGAGCTCTGGTCACGTAGGTATAAAAATAGAGAGGCATCAAGGAAATCCTATTAAAAGAGGTCTGACCATGGAGAGGACTTCCCTAGCAGTTCAGTGGTTAAGAATGCACGCTTTCATTGCAGGGGGCACGGGTTTGATCCCTGGTCCAGAAACTAAGATCCTGTATCCCACATGATGTGGTCGAAAATAAATCAATAAAAACAAATTGTAAAAAAGGCCCAGCCAGGAGAGAGTCAGCAGGGCCAGAACATGGAGCCATGGGGAACTCCACCCTAGCTGCCTTCTGAGTTCCCAGGACCCCAGCATTGTTCCACATCTGCTCACACTTTTCCCAAAGACCTCTCCCCTCCAGAGGGAGGAAGAGCTGAGACTGCCCACCTGAAGCCTGGGCTAGCTAGACAGTGACGCTTCCCCTCTTACAGGTAAAATTATAAGTTAGCAGCCAGAACCCCAGGAGTTTTCATCTTTCTGTGCATTTAACAGCAGAGAAAGGCAAGGCACTCACAGATGCCAGGCTCCCTCTGGTTTAGGCTGAGGCCACGGAGCCATTGGTAAGAGCAACTGCAAGTCCCACCGGGACCCAGATGGTGAAAATGTCCTTCTGTTGAGCTCAAAGCTAAAATGACTCTCTATATTTGAAACTGAGACAGTCGCCAAGTCCAGCTATGACTTCCTGAATGCCTCTTCTGACTGCATTCTATCCCGCTCTGCAACCACCATACAAGTCCAGTCCTGCCCTGACCACTCCTGGTGTACAGCCAGAGTAAGTGGAGGCAAAATATAGATCCTTAGTAAGACCACCGGGATTCTTAGGGTGAAGTCCCACCCCTCTCATTTGGCCTTCAATGCCCTGGAAAAGTGGTCCCTGATAGTTTTCGAGCCTCATTTCTGTAGGTAGTTAAGCCACTATCCCCAGTCCATGTGTGACAGCACCACAGCAGTGCTTCAAGGGGGTTCTTGCTGTGTTTCATCTCTTCAGCTCCCTCTTTGCTCTGATGAAATGAGCTGTCTATATCTCCCACCCCGATCTGTACCCTGGGCGACTCCTTCCAGGTTTAAGATCTCAGTGAACCATTGCTTCCCTCTAAGAAGACTACTCACACCTCCAAACTGGTTGAGGTGGCTCTGTTCCATGTCCCGCAGCACCCCAAACATCCCTTATCTGAACACCTAGTTTAATGAAAGGAGACTGCTCCGTAACCTACCTTCCTTGTGAATTCTGTGAAAAGAGGGCTTTGTCTTTTGCATCATCCCCAGCATTTAGCATAATGTGCGACAGTAAGAAAGAATTCACCAAACACTTACCAAATTTCTGGACTGCTTCAGTTTTCCTCACCAGGACCTCAGGGCAAGTTAAATGATGAGGGTCATCCTTACTGTCTAGAAGCCACATCGAGGGGCAGGGTCTCCACCGTGCTCTACCATGCCAGGCCTCTGCTTGCCTGTTCCCAGTGGTTTCTGTCCCTTATCTGTTGTGGGTTATGCTTTATAGAGTCTGAATACAGAGTCATTTATTGCCATGTAACATCTTATATCCCTTCATCTCCAGACTCTGTGCCTTCTTGTAGATTTTATCTTTGATCCTGGGGGAGTCACAGAGCTCTGAGTAGCATCCCTGGTGCTAGGTCACTGAAAGAGCCCTGCTACAGACTGAGGTTCTAAATGCATCTCCCTCTGTTCTAGGAGCTCCTGATCGTTCAGAGTCCAGAGCAGAAAGAAAGTTCGTTCGATGGAACCTAAAGACAAACACCAAGAGAACAGAGCTGACACTCTCTGTCCTCCCCCTGCTCCTGACGGCACGCCCCAGACTTCTGATCCATCTGTGAAAGGGTTAGCACTTCCCCTGGAACACTGTGACGGTTTCTTACAGATTTCCTTGATGGTGGTGGGACTGGGTTGTAATACATTTTTGCCAAATTTTTTGTGAATTTGATTTATGACATAAAATCACTTCTAGTTATACATGCATCCTGGACTCCTCTGTCCTTTGTTTCTTGACCCCAATGACCTCAAAAAGGTCATAACTCCAGGGGATGGGAAGTCATTTGTTCACTAATAGTCAACGCATTCACTCTATTAAGTGCCCGTCTATTGGCAGTCCTGTGACAGCTTTGTCTGGGAGACTAAAATGTGCTCTTGAACCTCAGTAGAGAAGTGGTTGTGGATATAGGGGTAATAACTAAAGCACTCCAATAAGTGAACCTGACCAGTCTGAAATATCTCCCCTGAAAGGAAGTTTAATTGTACACCACAAGGGTTTAGAATTGGTCTTGGCTTCAGAGGTCTTGGGCAGTCAATGCACACCTTCAGCATTTTATTCATTCCTTTTGGAAAAAGAGAATTTCAACTTTCTAGAAGTTAAGATAGAAAACTAGGAAACTAATGTCAAAAACCAACGTTCACACCATTTTCCTGGGCTTCCCAGGTGGTGCTAGTGGTAAAGAACCTGCCTGCCAATGCAGGAGACATAAGAGACGCGGGTTTGAACCCTGGGTTAGGAAGGTCCCCTGGAGGAGGGCATGGCAACGCACTCCAGTATTCTTGCTTGGAGAATCCAATGGACAGAGGAGTCTGGCAGGCTACAGCCCATAGAGTCAGAGGGAGTCAGACACGACTGAAGCGACTTAGCACGCACACACACCATTTTTTCAGTGCAATGATGGCCCTCCACGAGTCCCTCCCCTCTGTTTTAACTTGATTAGAATTGTGTGATTACATATAACCAGGCAGGAAGCTTGAGAATCAAACTCTGCCACTGCGTTTGACTCTTTGGGCCTCAGGCTACCCTACACGGAGGATGGGGAGAAGGGTACTACAACTTCTGATGAGAAGGCTTTTGCTCCAAGAAAAGACAGCTGACCAGGTCTGGGAAGCAGGACTGAGGCAGGTGCAGGAATTCAGGGGCACTAGAGGAATAACAGGCTGGGGCTGGAGCTGGGGCAGGCTTTGGGGCTCTGCCCAGCAGACTCTGGAAGCCATTTCTCTTTTGAGGAATCATTCTTGATTCAAAGGAGCCTTTCAAATTCTGATCCTGCCTCTCAAACAAGCTATTTATCACTACCTGTAAGCAAGCAACCTTCTCTAACACAAAAAGCCAACTTTCCTGCCCAAACTGCAGGGGGGCCCTGACCAGCAAACATTTGCAGAGACATTCCCTGGGCAACTGACAGCATTTCAAGCCACATCTGACAGGTTACGACTGCTCCTTGTAGCTCAAGGGTCACAGGGAGCTAAAAGCACTTGAAGCTCCTCCTGCGAATAAGAGACAGAGGCGAGCAGGCAGGGTGTTGCTGGAGTCTGATGTGCAATGTGCCACCTGCCCAAATAGCCCCTGATCACTCACTGACACTTCATGGCTCGTCTCCAATCACAGATGCCAAGATCAGACAGTTCACTCCGAAGCTGGAGGGAATAACTGAACAGCACAAACTGGAGCTTCACAAAGACAGACTCGTTGCAAGGAGCCCCTCTCTGCCAGGGCCCCCGGGTGGATGTTTAGCTAAGCAACTTGGCCCAGGGTGGGGATGGCTGATTTCTCTCAGTTACCGAGCTCTCTGGAACCCAATCACTAAAATTCGGGAAGGGCTGCACAAACTGGAATCTCGCCATTCCTTCTCAGTGGGAATCTGCAAGGGCTCCTCTCTCTCGTCCATGATACTGAGCACCCACTGTGTGTCCTGTGCCTGGTGAAGGCAGAGGGGCATTATTTCTGCCTCTAGGACTACACACTCTTAAGAAAGACATGTGCAAGAAGGTACTTACAGTAACAAGTGTCCCATAAGCTTGGCACAGCCCAGCCACCTGCTCACCTTCCTAGCTTTGACTGAAGGTCTCCTCCTGGACCATTCTCACATCCTCTGCTTCCTCCTCCCCTGTGCCTCTCCCTTATTGTCAGAGCCACCATCAGGGCATACTCTCAGTTCTTCGAATTCATCATCCTGCCTTAGGGCCTTGGCCCATGCTATCTTTTCTATCTAGAACATTTTTCTGGTTCCTTCAGGGTCAGGGGAGCAGGGAATAGGGGAAGGTGGGCATACTTAGCCAGGTTGGGCTGGGCTATCTGGCCAGGAAGTTCTTGGCCATGATGCTGGGCGGAGAAGCTGTAATTCACACAGCATGTCTCAGGTTGGGGGGTGGGGGGTAAGGATTACAGACTTAGGTCAGGAGGAAGAACCAACATGCTTCTTTCCACTCCATCATACATTCCCAAGCACCCGGCACAGAGCCTGGTGCATAGGAAGGGCTCCAGCGAAACCTGCTCAAAGAACAAAGGAATGACTACCAAGCAGTAATGGCAGTACTGAGCTCCTAAAGCAGATTACACAGGTCTGGGTCCAAGCGAGACAAACCTTCGGCTTCCCACTTTGCTACATATATTCCCTTTGGTAAGAAAACTGTGAAATACAGAGAGAATAAAAGTCTACTTTCATTGAATAAAAAGACATGACTCACATCAAGAAGAGTCAGTAGAAAAGCCTGGCACAGCCTCACCATAATCCAAATAAGCTTCCAAGGACAGCAGAGGGGACCCCCGGCCTGTGCCATCTCCATGGTGTAAAGATCAGATGGTGAGGGGACCACAGAGAATGGAAGCCATGCACCACGCAGTGGGGAATGGACAGAGGTGGGACCAGCCTAACAGCCCAAGCCCAGGGACCACACAGCCACATGGCCATGAACGCCCAAGGAGTCACCATCTGTGACTCTCGTCATCCCCGACTCTATTCTGCAAATGAACTTTCCACAGGAAACAAGGAGATGAAAGTGGGACAGCTGTGGCTAGAGGGGATGGGAGGGTCAGAGCCTCACTCCTTGCCCCCCACCCACGTCTCACAGAAAGTTCCTGAGACTCCTGCACACAACTCTTCACACGTAGCATTAAGGAGGGTATTGAATTATACTTGTTGAATAAGAGAACAAATAGGTAAACCCTTATCAATTTTGTGGTTTCTTTTTCTTCCATTCATTAACCCAGTGAAATTTCCATTCCCAAACACAGATGGACAACCTTTACCCAAGGAGACTATTCGGAATTCCAAGAACAAAATCTCCCTCCTTCACCCTGGTGATGCCTGCCCCTCTGCCTCGAATTCCTTTTATTAGAGCCCAGATGAAAAGCTCCTCTTCTTTTCCTCATTACTCTGATAAGAATAAACAGACCCACTTTATCCCTAGTTCCTTTTTCTATGAAATCATTTTCTCTTCATCGATTTGAGTTAAAGTGACCCGTCTCCATACTAGCAAGCCCCCGCCCATTAGACTGCAAGGCCTGAAGTCCCCAGAGAAAGGAACGGCAGACCCTCTAGCCCCGGGTCTGGTGTCACACTGGACACATTCTAGATACACAACAAATGCTGCTTGAACATGTGCTGACATCACTCACCTTCCTTTCACCTCGCCGTCCCTAAGACGTGGTGCCCCCTTCATGGGTCCCCTCATATCTTGGCTACCCATCAGCTAGGTTGAATGACTCACATCTTTGGAACAGTTTGCTCCCTCATCGACTCCAGGAAGCTGGTCTAGAATCACTTCAGGACCACAGGCCACTCTTGGAATCACCCTTCTTCCCCTTAGCCCTTGATCACTCCAGTTACATGGATCATAATGATTTTATCTCATCTCTTCGGTCAAAGAGTCTATTCCTGTGGCAGCTTATCAAAGGCAAGACCTCAAGTCCACCAAGATTCACAGGGTCCTGTTTCTGCCCAGAGAGCCTTGTCAGAACAAGCAGACACAGAGTACTTCTTGATGACAAGAAAAAAAAAGACAATGAAGAAAACTGACCTTGGATGTATAGGTGTGGCCATCGGAGCCACAGACCATGGCTGACTGTGCCGCGGGGCAGGGCTTGCACTTGACCAGATTCGAAGGTCCGACCCAGTGCTTGTGGACCACTGTCCCCTTCTTTTGCCTGAGGATGAAAAAAAGAGGGCATAAGTAACTGTCGCTCCAGTTTCCAGGGGTCTTTCTCCTCCAGGTTACCTGGATAAAGGCCAAGTAAAAGAGGGCTGGTCAAACAGTCCCGCGCATCCCCAAGTCCCCTGGCTGGCATCCGCATGGAGTCCAGCTCACTGATAGCAGGCAGGGGACAGTTCCAAAAACCTAGGTTCACCCACCAGATGGACAGGAGAAAGCAATGTGGCCACTAAAAATGTAGTAAACACATGACTTACTTTTTTTAATTGGAATATAATTGCTTTACAAGGTTGTGCCAGTTTCTGCCATATAGTACAGTGAATCAACTATAGGTCTACATATATGGCTCCCTCTTGAACCTCCCTCCCACCTTCTCACCCCCCATCCCACCCGCCCAAGCCAACACAGAGCACTGAGCTCCCTGTGCTGAAGAGACATTGACAACACACTAGAAAGACAATGAGAAACTGACTCTGTCAGTTCCTCCAGCCCCCTGAGGAGGGTGGCAGATCACAGGTGTCCCCACTCAGCACCCAGAGCCTCAGATGCCTCCAGGGCTGATGAGCATCCTCAAGGAGGAGGACGCACAGACGACTCAGAGAGTAGTCTAGATAGAAGCAAACACAACCAAACGGCTTTATCACAGCTGTGGAAAAGCATCTCTGGATATGTTTTAAAGCAATTTCAGTCCAGCTTTCAATTTGCCATGCGACAGCGGCTCTGAGGTGATGTCACTTTCAGCTGCTAAAATCATCAGAATTCTACTCTTTCATTCCAGCTCCTGCATCTCCCTAGCCTAACCTTTGTCATAATGATAAATGGCGCTATTAGGATGGCTTATGTCCACGGAAAGAGCCCTGTCCTCATATCATAAACCACCAAAATCAAGGCCTGCAGTTACGGCCACCCTTCCTCTCTTAGAGGAGCTGCTTTTCCAGCAGACCGTTGGGAGCCACATCCCTGGCCAAGGGGCCAGGGCTGGGTGGCGGACAGGCAAGCCAGGTGGGTACTGTGCCCTTGACACACTTTGCCTGGGCCATCCTCTGAGGGGCTTAGTTGGGCTCCAGAGCCAGAAAATACAAGTCCAAACCTCAGCTCTGCCACTTACCGTGCCATCACAGCAGGATATTTCACCCTGTAAGTTTCAGTTTCCTTATCTTTAAAGTGGTGGGGGGTCGGGGGACAAGGAATAGTATCTCTTTCAAGCAGATAGTATGAGGATTAAAATGGCTCATGTATGTAAATGACTCAGTACAACGCCTGGAAAAAAGGGAGCAATCAAAATGTCATTACCATTATTATTGTTTCGTCATTATATCGTGTCTTACTCTTTGTGACCCTGTGGGCTGTAGCCAGCCAGGCTCCTCTGTCCACGGGATTTCCCAGGCAAGAATACTGGAGTGGGTTCCCATTTCCTTCTCAAGGAGATCGTCTTGATCCAAGGATTGAACCCACATCCCTTGCATTGGCAAAGTGAATTCTTTACCACTGAGTCACCAGGGAAGCCCATTATCATTATTATATGCCCTATCAGATGGAGCTGTAGGGAATGAAAGCACCATTGCCATAAATATGTGACTTAAGTCTAAGGCCCTAGGTTTGGAGTTGGTGCTGAACTCCCCAGAACTCACGGGCCACAAGGAGTAAATCTTTTCTGCCAAGTGTAGAAGGGATCTTCAGCACCTCGGGAATTCAGGTGTGGCATCTGATGTGACCTACCCTCTTCCAAATGAACAACAGTGAGACACAAATGGCATCCACCAACTTGGTTCTTATCCTACCTCAATCCTGTCCCAGCGATTTGTGGGAGGCAGTAAGAGGAAGGAGGTCCGTTTGGGGAATTACTGGGTTGGCCCAAAAGTTTGCTCGCTTATGGGAAACCCAAATGAACTTTCTGGCCAACCCAATACCTTGGCGGTTGACATCAGGAGGGTGACCACACACCCTGTGCACAACACCTTAGAGAAACTGGGGACCCCAGGCCAGACAGGGTCATAGACTGAGCCCATCTGAACAATGAACTCGGAAAGGAAGTCCTATGAGGGCACTTGGGATGGCTGGTCCAGATGACTCATTTTACTCACAGGGACAACTAAAACCAAGCTGGGGAAGGGTTTGCCCACCGGAAAGGATTGGTGGCTAGGTAATGGTGACAATCACACAGCCACAGAGTGTCGGGATGGCTTTCCTTCAACCCTCCTCAGACACACTTAGATGACTCACCTGAATGATTCGCTGGGGGCACCTACACGTTCACCACTAGGGCTCCTCTCTCCAATGCCTCCCTGCTTCCTCAGCAGTTACTCACCTTGTCCCTGCCTCTCTGTCTGGAATAAAAACATCTACTGTTCACATTTCTAAATCACATGGATATGGGTCTCCTATTATCTTTAACCAAACACACTTTCTTCTTTCAAGATGTATTCTGCACTACAGAAAAAGGGATGGGAGGGGATGAGACTCCAGGCAGCAGACAAGCAGGCTGCCGGCACGGGCTTTAATCTCGGAGTGGGTGATTCCTTCAGAAGAACACCACACATTTATCATCATTCTCACAGCAGATTGTCTGACGCTGATAATGAATCAGCAAATACAGGCAGCAGTTCTGTGTCTGGCAGCCTCTCTCCTGGGTCAGTCCCCAGCGTGTGCGCCCATAGCCAAAGTAATTCTTGTTTTGAGTTCCCAGAGAGTGGTAATAAAGTCTAGAAAGTGGGCAGCTTTGCTGGAGCAGACTACCATGTATGATGATGCCCCAGAGGAAGGCAGATGGCAGGAGCTTAGCCAAAGGCAGGCCAGGGAGAAGTGAATGCTGAGTCACTGGCATTAAGGAAAAGATAGAACTACCAATTAATCACCAGCCAGTAAAGATGCGTCATCCCTGTCTCTGGACCTGAACTTCACCATTAAATACATTAAGGGGAGACAAAGAGATGAGGCTTTCTAGGGCTTCCTAGTGGTCTGGGGCATCAAGGATGCTCAATATAGCCTTGTTGGGTGAGTGGGTGGATCCCTGAGTGCTGACCACTGCACTGGTTACTAGCAGTTAATCACAAAATCACAGACTGAGCCTGAAAACCCCTTAAAATGAATCTAGTCTAAGGACTTTAGTTTATAAATGAGGAATTGGACACACAAGTGAATAGCAGAAGTGAAGTGCCCACTGTCACAAAGAAATACAGCCAAGTTACTTCATATACATTTGTCAAGTTGAAGTTACCCTGAAATTGACTGCATTTCTCTGGGAACATTTTAATTCCCTACTTTGGCATCTACATTTTCACTATCAAGGCTCAGTCTTATCAATAAAGCCCTTCTGAAACACTGTCCCTGACTCTACACCTGTGGAGGAGGAAGCTCTCGCTCATACCCCATGCCAGGTGGTCATGGATCATGCCCAGGAGGAACCACCTCTGACCCTGGGATGCCCTGGGGACTAAAGGTACAAAGGCCAAAGCATGCTGAGTTTTCCCAATTCTAATGAGACAAGCATACCTGTTACATTCAGACAAACTCAAGTATTTCTTATTCCACTAGGACTCGTGAGAAAATGGCACCCAAATCAGTACTCTCTGTCCAGAGGCCAAATTACACAAATGTACAAGTAGATGTGAGCCCAAGGAAGCATAACTTCCCTGGTTATTGGGTATATATTTCAATCCCTGCAATTCAGTGCAAACCATAAAAAATAACCAACCCAGGTGAGGCAAGGGACTAAGCTTTCAGGCTCTCAGATATTTCACTTCTTGAGTCAATGAAGAGTGAAATCCGATGAAGGTGTCTTGATGGCACTGCTATTCCCGGTGTCACAGACATTAATCAACTGGGGCGACACAAGCAATTTAGTCTGGGAGGCAGGTCCTGCCAGCCCTCCCTTTGGCCTCAAAACCCTACCTCCACCCCAGTCTGGCTGGTGCCAGGGGCAGCCACGCCTCCCACCCTATTCTCGGCTCCACACAGAAAATCTAAGCTGAAAAGGGAAGACAATCAGGAGATCACCAGCATTGCTTCCTCTCTTTCGGTCAATTGCTTATCCTTATCTCTTCAAGAAAATTAGAGATACCAAGGGAACATTTCATGCAAAGATGGGCTCGATAAAGGACAGAAATGGTATGGACCTAACAGAAGCAGAAGATATTAAGAAGAGGTGGCAAGAATACACAGAAGAACTGTACAGAAAAGATCTTCACGACCAAGATAATCACGATGGTGTGATCACTGACCTAGAGCCAGACATCCTGGAATGTGAAGTCAAGTGGGCCTTAGAAAGCATCACTATGAACAAAGCTAGTGGAGGTGATGGAATTCCAGTGGAGTTATTTCAAATCCTGAAAGATGATGCTGTGAAAGTGCTGCATTCAATATGCCAGCAAATTTGGAAAACTCAGCAGTGGGCACAGGACTGGACAAGGTCAGTTTTCATTCCAAACCCAAAGAAAGGCAATGCCAAAGAATGCTCAAACTACCGCACAATTGCACTCATCTGACACGCTAGTAAAGTAATGCTCAAAATTCTCTAAGCCAGACTTCAGCAACATGTGAACCGTGAACTTCAGATGTTCAAGCTGGTTTTAGAAAAGGCAGAGGAACCAGAGATCAAATTGCCAACATCTGCTGGATCATGGAAAAAGCAAGAGAGTTCCAGAAAAACATCTATTTCTGCTTTATTGACTATGCCAAAGCCTTTGACTGTGTGGATCACAATAAACTGTGGAAAATTCTGAAAGAGATGGGAATACCAGACCACCTGATCTGCCTCTTGAGAAACCTATATGCAGGTCAGGAAGCAACAGTTAGAACTGGACATGGAACAACAGACTGGTTCCAAATAGGAAAAGGAGTACGTCAAGGCTATATATTGTCACCCTGTTTATTTAACTTTTATGCAGAGTACATTATGAGAAATGCTGGACTGGAAGAAGCACAAGCTGGAATCAAGATTTCCGGGAGAAATATCAATAACCTCAGATATGCAGATGACACCACTCTTATGGCAGAAAGTGAAGAGGAACTAAAAAGCCTCTTGATGAAAGTGAAAGAGGAGAGTGGAAAAAGTTGGCTTAAAGCTCAACATTCAGAAAACAAAGATCATGGCATCTGGTCCCATCACTTCATGGGAAATAGATGGGGAAACAGTGGAAACAGTGTCAGACTTTATTTTTGGGGGCTCCAGAATCACTGCAGATGGTGACTGCAGCCATGAAATTAAAAGACGCTTACTCCTTGGAAGAAAAGTTATGACCAAACTAGATAGCATATTGAAAAGCAGAGACATTACTTTGCCAACAATGGTCTGTCTAGTCAAGGCTATGGTTTTTCCCGTAGTCATGTATGGATGTGAGAGTTGGACTGTGAAGAAGGCTGAGCGCCGAAGAATCGATGCTTTTGAACTGTGGTGTTGGAGAAGACTCTTGAGAGTCCCTTGGACTGCAAGGAGATCCAACCAGTACATTGTGAAGGAGATCAGCCCTGGGTGTTTTTTGGAAGGAATGATGCTAAGGCTGAAACTCCAGTACTTTGACCACCTCATGCAAAGCGTTAACTCATTGGAAAAGACTCCGATGCTGGGAGGGATTGGGGGCAGGAGAAGAAGGGGACGACAGAGGATGAGATGGCTGGATGGCATCACTGACTCGATGGACGTGAGTCTGAGTGAACTCCGGGAGCTGGTGATGGACAGGGAGGCCTGGCGTGCTGCAATTCATGGGGTTGCAAAGAGTCAGACACGACTGAGCTACTGAACTGAACTGAACTGAATCTTTTTTTTTAAGTTTACCAAATTCCCAGCATGTATGTATGCTTTTGAAGCAGTAAGATGATTCTTAAGGACAAATCTGATGATGCGATTCCATGCTTAAACCCTCCATCTTCTCACCCCCTGGGGCCTGTCTGAACTTCTAGTTTTGGTGTTAAACTGACCGAGCCTATCTTCACCGGGCCACTATCTGTCCACTTTCCTCCCCAACCCTCCACCACACACATCCATGCATATACACACATACCTATGCATGTACATACACACATACACCATGCAGACACCCCCCATACATGCATACACACACACACACCCCATGCACACACAGTCTTGCATGCAGGCATGGACACACACACACGCATGTATGCATGCACACATGTGTACATATACGCTGACCGCCAACACCAAATATTTTTGCTCCAGCCACTCTTTGCTACTTCCCAGAGCCCACCAAAGAACTCTGCGCCATCGTGTGGATTTTTCCCAGATCTGAAACACGTTCATCCCCACCCACGTTTCTCCCCTTCACTCCTGCCTGCCTCATAAGGCTTTCTTCAAGGCCTAGTTCAAAACTCCCCTCCCCCAGGAAGCCACCCAGGGCCCTTCCCACAGGCAGGCAGGCTGCACTCCCAGTCCAGCATGGTCCTGTGATCACTTGTGGTCCCCAACTTGTCTGTAAGCAAGCATCTTTATTAGGCTGGATCAATGTTAAGATGCCATTATGATTCAGACAGGACCTGGGGTACACCCAGGCTAAAAGCCTTGGTGCCCATCCTGGACATTCCCCTCCCCGTGCTCAACACTTCTCCCCATCACTCAAGTCCTACTGATTCTATCCCCAGCCAGCCACATCAGCCCCTTACATATGTCATGCTAACTTGAATCTGTATGACTTGGTAAATAAATGCTTTCTACCTATATAGCAAATGTCTGCCCCTTGTCCAAGCTTCAAATTGACTGCTTCCCATGCAGTTTCTTTGCCCTCTGGGAGCCCTACCCGAAGAAGAATTAATCATGTGCGTGCATCTGAGCATGCTCAGTAGCTTCAGTTGTGTCTGACTCCTTGCAACCCTATGGACTGTGGTCCGCCAAGCAACTCTATCCACGAGATTCTCCAGGCAAGAACACTCAAGTGGGTAGCCATGCCCTTCTCCAGGGGGTCTTCCCGACCCAGGGATTGAACCCATGTCTCCTGCATTGCAGGCAGATTCTTCACCACTGAGCCACCAGGGAAGCCCAGCGTTAATCACGTTCATATCCAACTGTGACGGTCACCACAGCACAAAGCAGTTCACTGTGTGTCTATCTTCCACAACAAATTGCATGTTCCTCAAGGAGAGTGACTGGGCCTTAATCATATTTGTGATCCTGGGGCTTGGAAACATGGTTGACCCTTGGGACATGGGTGTGCTCAGTGAAATACATGAATTTATTAATTTGGACCTTCAGAATTTTCTCCTTTTATTTCTGGAAATTATTAGCACTAACTGGAAGACAAAAATAGCATGTGGTTTAAGCAGCAAGAATTCAATAGACTGAGAAATTCTAATTCAGACTTGAAAAACAATTAGCAAAAATGTCTAAAGACAGCAGGGAAGTGGGTAGAGGGCTCTCCTGTATATATGAGGGCTAAGGGACTCCCCATCTTTTGAAAGTAGGTTGCCTCCAAAGCTAGGAGAGGACCTCCAAGGCACAGGTTCCAAATTCCCAACTGATAATAATTTTCCAATTTGAGAATGAAAAATGAGAATTCTCAAGAAATCTTAACTGTTACTGAAATAATTTTTTCTATATTCTTCTCAATACTATATTTAAGTGTTTTTTTAAATCAAATAGGATACAGTAAGTTTAGTAGTATTTATAAAGAAATGTAGCTTAAAGTGAAAATCCAAATACTAGAAATTGCCAGCAAACACTGGTGGGTGGTGTTCAAATACTGTGATACTTGGACCTCCTAGCAAGTTAACAGCACAGCACAGAATCGCGTGTTGACATTTGTTCTAAAACTACTTTTTGGAACACCACTCAGAGGATTTCCATAAGGTATACTATGCAAATACATTTATTAATATTCATTTTATTTACAAGAGCAACTCACCACTGGCAGCAGAGTGGATGACGACTACATTCTTATAAGATGACAATAACTACAAGTAAGATAGACCAGATCATGACAGCTCTTCCCTGTCCTAGTTCCTGATAACTGGTTGACCAGTTGACCTGGTTGACCTTAACCTTCAAGTCCACTTTTCAGCATTTCCTGTTTTTGCCTCCCACTGGACCCAGCCACTCCTTACTCTGAGATCCCCACCCTAGCCACTTGAGGCAGATCCCAAACCCTGCCACTTCCCCATGTGATAAGCAAGGGAATCTTTGATGACATGAGTTGTAACTCAGTATTTCATTTGACCATGGGCAGAATAGGGTCATAATCAGGGCCCACAGTAAGTAAAGCAGTATCAGAACAAAGACTTCCACAGTAATTTTTCCAGCAATAAATATATATGCCAGTATAAACTTCCTGATATCAATCCCAGAGGATGAAATTCAACATTGTGTATCAAAAATACTTGCACAATGCAGCAGGGCTGGGGGCCGCTAAGACTGTCTGTAGAATTGCTGACTTTTTTCAGTTATTGAAGAAGATAAGACCACTACATTTTATTCAATACACTGTGCATTCTAAACATGTTTGCATAACTTTTGATAGAAATGTTTTACTCTGCATATGAACAGCTGGTAAAAGAGGAAAGCAAATTCTAGATCACAAATAGTAGCAGCAACACTCCAGCTATTTTACATGACTGCTAGACATCCCTCTAAATGCTGATCACACTTCCCTGACTCCTCACCCACAATGACCCCCTGGTGGTAGATGCTATCATTAACCCATTTTATAGAAGCAAAAAAGCAGAGGTCTGTTTAACCAGTCCCAGTCCCTTCTTCTCTGACCTGTCTTTGTTCTCTCATCAAATCTCTATGGCAGACCTGTCAGCTCAGAGGCCTAGAGAACCCACCCAGGAGCCAACCCTTTCCAGTAATCACAGTGTCTGTTTGCTGGCAGCCAGGATCACTGCATCTTATTATCATGTTAATATCAAACTGCCCATTGAAAATGAAGATTGAATTTGTTTGCAAAATCAGAACTAATTGCTTCTGAAACAAGGATGGAAGATACTCAGACAGTTGATACGGTGACTATGTTGAACCAGAGACAAAATAATGAATGCTAATTAAAAGGGAAAATATGTTAACCATTGAAATAATCTGTCCTGTAAAATGAAGCTATAATTCCTCCATTGTTAGAGTTATTTGAGTCATTATACTAAGTCATAAAATGACACAGGAGGAGTATAATGGCTTGTGTCATTTCAAAAGCTGCTTTGTGAGAGAGACAGACTCCCACGTGAGACAAGCTACACCCTGGTATCTGTGGGCTCAGGAGTCTCTTTCCCAAATGAAGAAGGTCCCAGATATAAGATCCTGTCCAGAGAGAGTTCAGGTTTCCTAATAAACAGATGCCTATTAGAGAACTGTGGAAAAAAATGCCCAGTCTCTGTGGAGTAACTTTTGAGCACCTTGGAGTGTTGTAAGCACCACCAGGCCCTCACATGGTGCAAACACAAGCTGTTTACAGAAGCTTAAAATTTTAAAGGGCAAATATATAATAATGAGCATAGCAGCTAAACATTTATTGAGGCCTTATTATTCTGCTGGTACTATTATTACTACCAACAAGAGTAAGTAACATGTTCTGAGCTCTTACAATGTTCCAGGCCCTTTACATGAACTGTCACATTCACACCTGCCAGCAGCTCCAAGGAGGAGAAAAGTGATGGTAGAAATGGGAAGAAGTGTGAGGAGTGAGCCAGGGAGAGTTTGTGAGCAAAGAAGACCTACTGGATGGGAAGGACCAAGACCACAAGGTGGACCCTGGTCATCAGGGAGAAGCACCTACTAATTCACTGATTCAGGCCTGCACATCACTCACAGTAAGCCAGCACCCTGTGTGGCTTCATTCCATCTGGCTTGGCCCAAGTAAGGAGGCTGAGCATGTGATATCTCCCAGGTCAAGGCTCAAATGCATCAGAAGAGACAAGCAGGTGCCAGAATCAACAGAAAGCCCTCAATGCCCCGGCATACTCCCAAGCCACCACCACATCAGCTTACTACTTCAAACCCATAGGAAAAGTATGTATTTTTAGTTTTTAGAGCAGAATCAGGGCCACCAAAAAGACATGTGGCTGGTATGGATGCAATTCCAAAAGTAGGAACTTCTGTGTGTGTGTGAATGTCAACCTCTGGCCTGCAATTCATTTCAACTTGAGCCTCCGTGACCTGCCTTTCACCTGAGCTGTGTAATGGCCCAGGCAGCTGGAAAAGCATCTAACCTTCAAAGATGACAAGATTCAATAGCCAGAGGAGAGTTTCCAAAAACATTGTATGTGCATGTAGAAAAGAGCTGGAAATGCATTAAGAGGGCACATACCAGGGAACACACCCTCTGCCAGGTAGGAGTGAGGGTGTGAGAAAGGGAACTTCAGCTTTGTCACTCCATATATCTAGTATCTGACTCTATACCAGGTATTGCTGGTTTAATCTGTTCAAAATCTAAACATGGAAGGTATTTTCAGAAATTTAAAAGAAATGCATGTTGTCAAGCCTACCCTTCACTGCCAGCCGTGCCTCTCTCCAGTAATGTTTGAAAAAGTCAAGGTGATTGAAATAGAAGATCTTTCAGGTGCAGGAAGGAGGGCTGAATAAAGGAAGTTCATCTGCATAAAAGCATCGGGGAATACTCAAAAGATTCTGGTGAAGACCAACAGGTCAGATCTATTGAACTATGTTTCTTCATTACTGTATTTTCAGGGCCTATTTAAGCAAAGCTATCAAAGCTGAAGGTATAATTCTTCCAAAGGTGGTTAGGATCCTGGAGACAGTCTATTTACTAAACATTCATAACAAACGTACTGCACTGCGCTGTGCTTAGTCACTCAGTTGTGTCCAAATCTTTGTGACCCCATGGACTATAGCCCGCCCGGCTCCTCTATCCATAGCAAGTATCCAGGCAAGAATACTGGAGTGGGTTGCCACGCCCTCCTCCAGGGGATCTTCCCAACCCAGGGATCAAACCCAGGTCTCCTGCATTGCAGGCGGATTCTTTACCGTCCAACCTACCAGGGAAACCCAATATACCTACTATGTGCCAGTAATTGGGTAAAGAATTCAAAGATCATACTAGCATTGTGTTAAATGTACTTCCTAAAACACATATTACTTGTAACAATTCTTTGTAAACGTAATGATATTTAATTATTCTGAATGACTGAATTTATTTGGGATAGGTGTTACCTTAACTGTTTTTATTCTTACTCACATCTTGAGACAGTAAAGAGTCTCTGCCCATGGACTTCTCCAGGAAAGAATACTGGAGTGGATTGCCATTCCCTTCTCCAGGGACTGAAACCTCATCTTCTGCTTGGCAGGCGGATTCTTTACCACTGAGCCACCAGGGAAGCCCAAAGAGTCTCACAGACTGCTGACTTGCTCAAGAAAATTTCTAACAGCAAGACATTCACTATTTATTTCAGGACCCCCATCACCACCCTCAGGCCATTCTACATTTAAGAGTGTCAGAAGCAGTTTGTGGGCCAATGGCTAAAGGCCAAAAGGAAAGGAAGTTGCCAGATTATAAACCCAGATCTCTGGTGTTCTCCCATTCTGCACATTACTTGAATCAAGGTTTCCTTATACTTGAAACCAAACAGATATGTCCAGGGATCCTCATCAAACCTAAACTCACAATGCCCTCAAGTGTCTCCTGACCAGATCAGGAGGATTAGCGGGCGGATGTGATTATGTAAATTCCACTAAGTGCTCAGAGACTGTCTGCAGTCACCTTCCATTAAGGCAACGACACAACATGGCCAGTGGCACCAGGGGCTGGGAGGCAGGGGTTTTAACTCAGAGTTCAGCTTGTGGAAGAGCTCTGGGGCCGCTGGGGCCTGCATGCAAAACCAGTCTGTGTGGGTGGGTGCACATGTGCACGCACGCATGCACACACCACACACACACACACAGAGACATTTACAGGCCACAACTAAAATTCTGCTTTGTTAATGAAAAGTGCTAAGCCAGCAGTGTAATAGCAGCTATTAGGGAAATATAAGTGAACAGTTAAGCTTCCTTTATTCCCTTAGGATAATGGATAGCAGTGTACTGTTTTAAAAATCCACTTCTCCCTAAAAGGGAGCAGAAGAGAAACTGTCACTATTACCCAAAGACCTTTGGCATCCCCATTTGACTTCTTGTTTGCTGATCGTCTTTGTTTGCTGGTCCAAGAAAGCAAGGTCCCTTTCTAGACCTGAGACCTTAGAGGAAATCTTTTAGCAACGGACACACTAATTGGGAAAAAAAAAAATCAAATATTAAGCAAGAAGCCTAGGGCTGAGAATTTCCACTGCCTCTCTCCCTGAGCATTCCTGATCCTCCCTCTCTGCAGGAGGGAACAGAAGTACTGCGGGTTTTGCTACAGCTTCCAGCTAAGTGTATGTGAGCTCAGGTGTGCACACGAGGCTGAGTGCAGGTACATGCAATTCTGTCACTGGCTCTGTGATGTCATCTTCGAAAATATATTCTTACATTCCTGGGAGGTGATTCATTATTATGGGACATGTGCACGAGGGAAGAAATAGCCACATTTGTTTTCTAGTCACCAGCAACAAAGCCCATTCTGGGAGGGCTACATATGACCTAATAGGAAGAATAAGTCAGCAAAATTAAACAGAGGAGGGTAGATGGCATTAGGGACATTGCCTCTTTAGGTCAGGCCCAGAGCTGAAGCTGAAGTTCCAATACTTTGGCTACCTGATGCGAAGAGCTGACTCATTGGAAAAGACCCTGATGCTGGGAAAGACTGAGGGCAGGAGGAGAAGGGGATGACAGAGGATGAGATGGTTGGATGGCATCACCAACTCAATGGACATGAGTCTGAGCAAACTCCGGGAGACAGTGAAGGACAGGGAAGCCTAATGTGCTACAGTTCATGGGGTTGCAAAGAGTCAGACATGACTGAGAGCCTGGAATGAGACAGGCTGGAAGCTGATAGAGACATGGATCCAAGGAGATTCGGCTGAACACCAATATCTGCAAACTATCAACACGACACCACTCACCACCAGTATTGCAGAACGCAAGCACAGTCACATCTACATTGTAACTTTCACTTGATCTGAAAGCTTTCTCCAAGCCAAGGTTGGAGCCACTGACAAACTCCTCACCTCTGCAGCAGCCCAGCTGGTAGGGGATTTTCTGGGTGGGGAGGCCAAGGATGAAGCCTAGTTCTCTTGGTCTTGTGCTTTCTCAACACCTTCTCCTTCCAGGTTCCTCTCACCTTTTCCCAAGGACCAGCTCCACTGCCACCCCTCCTGGAAGAAGTCTCAAACAGCCCTTCCCTTCCCCCAAGCACGTCTGTCCCATGGCCATTGTTCCCAGTCCGTTGTTCATGCCCCACAGGCCTTTAGCACTGGCCACTTTGGACTATGCTCACTGAGGTCCCCAGCTCCTCCCACATACAGAAAAGATGCTCAAGGATGTATTGGCACAGAGAGCAGTAACCCTGTGTCCAAATGCTATTCCAGAGTAGAACCTGGACCAATGTATAAAGGTTACTAACAGAAAATATCTGACTCAATACAAGGAAGACATCTCACAGAGTGAGAACTGTCCAAGGACAGAGGTTCCATCTCAGAAGTTTGGGGATGGAGGCTCCCAGTACCACAAGAGTTTAAGCAGACGTCATTTGAAGGAAGGGGATTCTACAAAAGGCATGCTCTGATTTCTGTAAGCATTCTTATATGTGATGGATAATAAGGAGGCTGTTTCTTTTTTTTTAATATTGTAGTCAAGTACACTGAACATCCTTGAATATATACATGTATCTGTATTTGCTTCCATGAGATAGGGTGTCCAAAATGGAACCAAGGGGCCAATGAGGTCAAAATACCCACTGGAAATGTTGTACCAATTTGCACCCTGAAGGAAGCATTGGTCCATTATCCCAACCCTGTGTTCTGAAGACAGCTACCAAGATTTGCAGAGTAAAGTGCTTAGATTCACCACCAAAGGTCCACAGGTAATCAGCAGAGCCATTAAGAGCAGCAAGCCAATTTCACCCCATAACATGAAGTTAAAAAAAAAAAAAAAAAGGCACATGGAAAAATTGCTGAAGTTAGAAAGCAAGTAGATGAGCAGGAAATCAAGTGTCACCCCAGTATGTGCCAGTCAGTTGGCAAGTACTCTGTGAGGTCACACAGGGGGCAGACAGCAGCAGCTGTGGTCCAGGCCCCCTCCCTGGCACCAGGTGGACCAAGCCTCCTGGCACCAGGCTTCTCCCCAGGACAGAGGATGGACCCTCAAGACTGCTACCTGCTGTTTTCCCAAGTTTCTTATTGGCTGAGCAGGCACCTTGGGCTGGAGTATTTCTCCCTAGCTTACTCTCAAGGACAGGAAGGGCCAGTCGCAAGGGCCAAGGAGGAGAGGCAGACCTCAGAGACAGGAGATTCTGGAGCCTGCAAGCCTCCTGGATGAAGCAAGACAGTGAATTTAGGCCAGTCACCAAGAACCACAATGGAGTCACAGAAAGCTATTCAGTCTTGGCCTGTGGTGGCTGGCAGAGTGCATCCCCAGTGGTGCCCTTCTCCTGTTTTCTTCCTGAAGGTAGATCCAAAGGCCATTCTGTAGTCCTCAGCAAACACAGACCTCCAGCTCTGAGGGACCCAAGGGGTGGATGAGATGGATGATACCTGACCATCAACAAGGCCAAGTCTCTGGCCCCAAAGGATGGTTGACCTTCAGATATATCTAGTCACAGAGCACAGAGAGAGGTGGGCTGTAAGGAAGCTGCCAGCCACCAAGTCAGGGCAGGGAAAAGAATCAGGGTATGATGCCCCGCCCCCCACCAAGAATAGGGCCACTTCCACACCACGGTGACATACAGGTTACCTCCAGGTTCCCCATGGGGTTTCACAGGCACTTCTTAGTATTTTCTGGGTGTCTAGGAATGTGGTAGGTGCTATGCAGAAAATAGAGGGAATACAATATGCTGTTGACCTCATGATAAGAGCCCTAACCCTCACCTGCAGCATCATTGTGCAAGTTGGCTGACCCATCAGAGCTTCTAAGTAAGTCCATCAGCTTGGCCCTGCACCTCCAGCTCCTTTCATGACTCAACTGATTCATTCATCCATGAAGTATGTTGTGAATACCTGCAGGGTGTGAAGACCTGGAGTCACACTCCAGAGGGAACTAGATATTATGAGTAAGTGGGATGAGCATGATCAGGGTGGAGTGGGGGTAGGGGACATACTCTGCTGGTAGGGTACTCACTAACCATGACAACTGACACAACCCCCACACGACAAACAGAAAGACCTTGGCAGATGTGAACTCACATGAGCCTGGCAAGAATCGTCACCCCACCTTCTGGTTCCTTGAGCATCTGGAGTCTCATATGAGAAACTAACTTTCATTGAACACCTACTATGTTCCAGCATCATTTTAAAGTCATCCTCTGATGAGAAAATGCAGATTGCATGTAGGGAAGTATCTGGAAGTCTAAGAAGCCCTTATACAGAAGATGAGCTTTGAGCAGCCTTGCCCTGGTCCCCCATCTCTGCCACATAAAGGCTGTATAGGATTGAGCAAGTCACAAAGTGTCTGAGCCAGAGTCTCCACTCACTCTTAAACTCCTAGGAAAATGGTAAATAGCACTGGCGTGCTGCCCCTTCCCTGCCTTCTACCCCTGGCCCAGTCCCAACTGCAGCTGTGCGTGGCTGCTCCCTTCTTGAAATTTTAACTTTAGTTTATAGGATTCTGACCTGCTAGCCTAGACTATATGCATCTGTGTTCCTACTCCTCTAGGCTACAAGCTCCAATGAGGGAAGCAAACACACACACACACACACACACTCACACCTAGTCTTCCAGCTCTTCTCACATAGCACACAATCTGGCTTTAAGAATAAGAATTCAAGAAAATTCAGTCCACATTTTCTTATCAATTATAAAAAAACTCTACCAGATCTTTAACAATGGTTCTTTTAAATCTTCAATTCATAAACAATTGTTGTTTTATTCTGATGCTTTCTTGAAAGCTTTTGCAATAAACTATAATTAAAAAGTAATTTAAAAACTCAGTCCATCCTAAGCTACAACACTATGTCCCTCTCTGGTGCAAAGCCACATAAAAGTTCTTTTCACACCTGGCCTGAGAGCCGACCCTGTCTGTGGCCTTCAAAGCTCTGTACACTCTGGCCCTGCCTCCCTCCCCAGGTGCTCGTAGCCAGGCCCCTCTCTGTCACTGCCTTTCTGCAGCCCAGGCCTCTCTCCTCCTACTTCCTCTAGGACACGAAGGCCCTTCCCTTTCTCTGAGCCAAGGCCTTTGCAAAGACTGTTCCCCTCTCCAAGACCTCTTCCTGCTCTGTACCTTCTCCCCAGCTGGCACCTTACACCTTTCACCCCTTCAACCAACCTAAAGTGACTCTCTCTTATGGTACCCTGCTGTTATCCTACTTAATACATAGCACAATTTACATGATACTCCTTTATACCTGTCTTTTCCAGTAGACTTTAATCTCCACAAGGGTAGACTGTGTCTATTCATCACAGAATTCCAGAGTCTGGCAAGTGAAAAGCACCATAAATACTTGTTAAAGAAATGATCACAGACTCCAATTAATGACCTCTAACCCACCATCACCGGGTCTTCACAGGCAGTTCAGTGGAAAAGCACCTGCCAGCCAAGCAGGAGATGTGGGTTCAATCCCTGGGTTGGGAAGATCCCCTGGGGAATAAAATGGCAACCCACTCCAGTATTCTTGCTTGGGAAATTCCATGGACAGAGGAGCCTGGCAGGCTACAGTCCTTAGGGTTGCAAGGAGTCGAACACAACTGAAGGACTGAACAGTAGCAGCAACACATCATTACCAGTGTGCAGAAGCCCCTTTCCGAGAGACAGTCCTGCCAACAGGTGGGACTCAAGCCCGAAAGCCCTTCATCCCCATTACCTTCACAGATACCTCCCTGGACACTAGTTCCAGGCCAGAGGGGAGCCCTGTCACTTGGCCCTCCACTTGGGAATCCTCAGAGCCATGAGGTTTGAGCCAGAGCCTCCTGCCTCATCCTCCAGTCAGCTAAGTGGGAAGCAGGGCACCCCAGCACCCCAGCTGCAGCAAGACCATGGACAAGACAGGCTGGAAGAGGGGCCTTCCACCTCTCAGTAAGACAACCACATTCATTTCAATGTGTACCCGTGAAAAACATCACTTAAGTGTGTGCCTTGGAAAGGTACCAAGGTCCCCAAACCAATTAACTTTCATCTCTCCTGTCCTTCTGTGCGTGGAAGGCCTTGCCGACTGCCCATCCCCTCTGTGAGGAACATTAAAGACAGGACATTAGCTTGAGAACATTCTATTTAAAACAAAAGTACATCCAAAGATAGCCTCAGACACCCATCTAAATCACCTCAAGTCCATTTTCTGGCCCCGGAACTCTCATGGTCAGTGCCCCAGATGGGTCCTAGCCTGGTGCCTGACATCCATAAAGAATGTCTTTCATGGTTCATTGGTTGAATTAATCTGATATAAAATGTCTAAACTAGAAACCTGTGAGTTGAGATCTTGATGAGTTTCGGCAGAGCAGCGAGCAGGCCACAGCAGATTTATTAATAACAAAGGCGAAGGAAAGAAGTTTAAAAAACTTAAAACAGAAGTAAGTGACAGTGGGAAAAACAACGTGATCAATTCTGAAAAAGAAGACGATGTTGTGTCCTAATGCCACACTGACCTTGCTCCCCTGGACACAGGGCACAGCTCTCTCCAGACCCTGGAAAGTGGCCAAGAACAGGCAGGCGACACACACATGCCATGAGTCTCAGATGGCTTAAGCTTGTCTGCTGCCTCTTGTTTAAGGGTGGACGGGCTAAAATGACAACTCACACCCATGTGCCACTCAGCACACCCTGAGCCCTGATGGAAATCATGCCTCGCCATGACCTCTCCAAATTAGGCACACCCACCTCAACCTCCTGTTTTCTAATCCATCTCAAATGATGCACAAAATGTGTTACTGTATGTGGCTTAGTGACTAAACCACCACCATGCATTCCTTAATATGTAAGAGCACCAAGAAGCACAGCAGCAGAAGCACAGCAACTGCAGCCCAGTGATCTGGGGCAGAACCACAGAGCAGGGAAGTACGCTTAATGCTTTCTAACAGAGCTACGACAAACCTAGACAGCATATTAAAAAGCAGAGACATTATTTCGCTGAAAAGGTCCATATAGTCAAAGCTATGATTTTTCTAATAGTCATGTATGGATGTGAGAGTTGGATCATAAAGAAGGCTGAGCACTGAACAACTGATGCTTTTGAACTGTGGTGATGGAGAAGAGCCTTGAGAGTCCCCTGGACAGCAAGGAGATCAAACCAGTCAATCTCAAAGGAAATCAACCCTGAATATTCATTGGAAGGACTGATGCTGAAACTGAGGCTCCAATACCTTGGCCACCTGATGAAAAGAGCCAACTCACTAGAAAAAACTCTGATGCTGGGAAAGACTGAGGACAAGAGGAGGAGGGAACGACACAGAATGAGATAATTGGATGGCATCACTGACTCAATGGACATGAGTTTGAGCAAACTCCAGGAGATGGTGAAGGACAGGGAAGCCTAGCCTGCCACAGTCCATGGGGTCGCAGAGAGTCGGACACGACTTATTGATTGCAAAACAACAGAGACAGGGAGGGGATGAGAGAGTCATGCTCCATCAGTCCCTGTCGACAGCCACTCCCATCTCCACACACGCTTGGCTCACTAGCTCTCCAGCAACCTTGCATCTGGGCATGTGTATCTTCAGAGAATTCCATCATAACACATTCTCCATCTCCTCCAGATAGAATCAGGCTCAAAAAAAGACAGCCAGAGAGAAGAGACAAGGCTCCTTTGCTTTGGATCCACTAGAAACTGAACTGCCCTCTCTAGCAGGAGGCCCTTCTCTAGCAGTGCAGCCAGGAGGTGGGGATGGCAGGCTGGCAGAGGGCGCTGGAGAGTATTCGTGCAGGGCAGAGGATCCAGTCCCTGAGAGCTACACCCAGAAACTGCCCAGTCGGGCAGGAGACCATGAGACTGACTGAGAGGCCTCACCAAGTAGCCCTGCCCTCATCCACCCTGTCTTCAGACATAACTCTGCTTTGGCACTGGCAGTAAGGTTTGGAAAAAAAAAAGGGGGGGGGGCAAGGAAACCAAGGCAGGGCAAGATATGGGTCTGGGACATTTTCCTGACAGATGTGATTTTTATGTATTTTTAATGTATTTATGAAACTTGCCTAGTGAATCTGCCTTCCAATGTAAAGGTCTGCCTCTCACTCCTCTCCTGGCTCCAAGGGACTACAGATTCCACATGATGATTCTCATCTCCATTATGAATTGTTTTTGACTCTCTGCTGCTTTGGTCCTCAAGCTCATCTAATCAATACCCCTGCTTCAGAGAGGAAAACAAAGGTGGGGAGAAGCTAACTGGCTTTGCATGAGTTGTTCAGTCTTGCTTAGTGAAGGCCTCAGAAGCAGCTCAGGGGTGGAGGCATATGGTACTTCTTTCCTTTGAAAAAATAGCTTTGGTTTAAAGTAATTAAATATCTGTGTATTTAAGTGACATGTAGTTTGAATGATTGCTTTTGGAAAAACCACAGAGAGGAAAAACGAATCCAGAACTACTGCTTTTGGCATAGAAAGAAGGAAATGGGGTTAATAGCCGAGCTCCCCGCCAACCCCTCTATAAGGGGAAAGAGTCAGGAGAGAAGTTCCCAGGAGTGTGTGTGGAGGGGATCTAGGATTAGGAACAGATTGAGTCCTGGGCCACAGCACTGTAGGCAAAAGCGAACTCGACAGTGAAAGCTCACACCCATGGCTCCGCAGCAGAGGGGGCTGCATCCCTCCATCCTGGTTCCAAATCTGCCCCTTACAGCCCTGTGCAACCAAGGGAGTTACTGACGGAAACTCAATAATCCCATCTGTAAAATGGGAATCATAATACAGACCGACAGACCCCTTTGGGAAATCCATAAGGGCACTTCTGCTCAGTGAGCTGAACCCAGTAGTGAGACGGGCTGGGACCTGGGACCCTTGCTGCAATGCTTGCACCTGGACACATCTCTCCTCCAGCAATGAAATACAAAGAAACTGTAGGGACTAAAAACAACCCAGGGCATATGCAGTTGGGGCAAATTCTGGACGCAAAAGATACGAAGAGACCAAAAAACCCAACTTCCACTTTTGAAGTGCCTGGAGCAAAAACAGGGTATTGGCAGTAAAAGCAGGGTACTGCGCATGCGCCCTGCACACAACACTACCCAAGGGGTGGGCACACCACCTCAGCCACCCCTCTGGCCTGGGCCCTGGACACACCCCCACCCTCACCCCATATAAGGAATAAGCAAGGGAAACTGGTTTTATTCTCACTCCCTCCTGCTACAGTAGGGGCCTGAGGAAAGCCTTGCCTGAGTTTCTTGTCTGGCCTCTAGTCAATTTCTATTGACTGGGGGAAGGCCAAGAACCCTGGTCGGTTAACAGTAGGTGGCCAGCAAGTGGCAGCTTGGAACCAACCACTCTCTCTCTGTTTCCTTCAGCACCCTCGGGAAGGTGTTTGCAAAACAACAGACCACAGCAGTGGGTTTTCTGTTTAGAAAGGTGACTGATTCAGAAGTGGGCCCACACTCCAAACTCCACTGCACGTATTCCACAAATGGCCGAGAAACAGCATCAAGCCCTCATTAGCACCCTACCCAGACAACATGGCAAACAAAGATCCCTCAAGGCTAGCATAGAACACAAGGCAATTCGTAGGCCCCTTGGAGAAAGGGTATGCGTGGCATTCATACAAAATTATAGTAAGGAATGCAGGCATGATTCCACTTTGGTAACTGAAAACAATGCCTGGAATTGTGAAGCACCAGAAAGCCATCCAGGTACCCAGGAATCACCCACCTTCCACGTGGCTGTGTGTCTCCCAAACTGAGACAGACACGTGTGTGTATAATCAACCAGTTCAAAGTCCCTGTAGCAGGAGGCAGTGCTTTGCTGTAAAACAAAACTGAGATGAAATAACCGTCATCCTTTCAAATATCCTCTGAGAGTTTGGTATTTGAGGCGCATCCTGTGATGTACTTCTCTCTGACCTCAGACACTTTGATTCTGTTTTTCAAGTTCACATAAAAGACAGAGAGCTCTCAGATTGGTCCACTGCACTGCCAGCCTAGACTGGATCTGAATTCTTCACTGGTGCCGAGAATTCGTTGTTATTCCAGATAATTAGGAAGTAGAGATAAAGGACCATTACGTTAGAGAGGCCTGGCCCACTGGGAAGACCAGCTGTCGGCTCCTTATTTAAAAACAGATTAGTTCCCACTGCTCCCAGAAGGCTTCCAAGGGTACACTCAGACATCGAGAGTCCCACCCTGACATCCTTCCCTGTCATTCACGATGCACGTGCAGAATTTGAGAATGCAGCTTGTCTGGAAGACTTAAAACAAATGCTTCAATTTTCCATTCTCCAAATGAAAATCAATGGCAACAGAGAAGCAAAATCAATGTTCAGCCCTCTGTAGGGAGAAGCCCTCCCCATCTCTCGCCCACCCAGAACAATAAATCAGAATGAGCTATCCCACTGGCAGTGAATTCCTGAGAGCAGATCCCTCTGCAGGTAGTATGACTTTCTGTCCATTTTTTCATCAATCACACCCTAAGAGGGTATTCTCTTTAAGAAGAGCTGAGAGAATATTTTTAAAACTTAAGTTAGAAAGAGTAACACACTGCTGTACTAAAAACTCTTCTTCCCTAAACTGATTTGCCACTAGGATCTTTGGCACCTAAGACCAGAATTTGACTTAACTGTTTCCCCAAGTTATCAAACATTAAAGAATGCTCAGGCACCCCAATGACCCACTTCCCAAAACAAACCATGATCTGCTGTCACCAATGGTTAGCTTATATCCACCACAATGCCATATAAACATAAATCATACAATTCATATTTTTTGTCCTCTGTCACTCAGCAGAATTATTATGAGATTCATCCATGCTGTAGCACGTATCAATAGCTTATTCTTTTTTTCATTGTTGAGTATTACTCCATTGAAATGAATATACCACAGCTTGTTATCTGTTCACCTGTTGATGAATGTTTGGGCTGTTTCCAGCTTTTAGCTGTTACAAGTAAAGCTGCTATGAACATTTGTGAGTCAGCCTTTACATGGACATATGCTTTCATTACATATTCTAGAAACAAATCTTTTGTTGGACATATGTTTTGCAAATATTTTCTCCCAGTGTGGCTTGTCCTTTTATTAGTCTAACAGTGTCTTTTGAAGATCAAAGTTTTTACTTTTGATGAAATCCAATTTGGTGATTTTCTTTTTTTTTTTTCCTGGCATTTATAGTTCATGGTTTCTTTGTGCTCTGTTTAAGAAATCTTTATCAATCCCAAGGTTACTACTCTTGCTTCTTTCTAAAAGCTCTACCATCTCAGCTCTTATATTTAGGTCTATGATCCACTTCAAGTTATTTTTAATATTGTACATTATATAATCACTAAGATTTATATCGATAAAGTGCTGTGGTATCATAAAATACTTATTTGTAAATATCAATTGAAGAGAACCCAATACCAATTGTTATATACATGATAAACACCACTCAATAAGCAAGTTTTGACAAAAACAAATCAATGGACAAAAGTAGAGGAAAGAATGGAAGGCGATGTACTGGAATATTTTAATTACTATTTTTAGATTCTATGACCATGGCTTGTTTCCTGTTTCTTTTTCTTTGTCTATACTTTTCAGTGTTTTCCATAATGAGCCTCAATTACCATAATATCAAAAATAAATTAGAATGTTAAGAAAAAGTCACCTAAGAGAAGCTTTTGTGACCCCAGGTTTCCTTCACAGTGCTCTTAAGTGCATCAATGGCCCTCTTAGAGCACCTAAAAGATGAACATGCAACCAAGAATTAACCCTTTCCCCACCCTACTCAATACAGCTCAACAACAAGAAGAGATAAAACGCAGAATTTCCAAAGAGAATCTGAGTTTAGCTGAAGTCTCTCAATGAAACTAACCACAAGCCTAATACCATTCTAATACTGGGGGAGTGTTTGCACTGAAATTGCTAGTCCAGTCACCCTGACACCAGGTGGTCACAAATGTGTGTGTGTCAAACGGCTTCTCCACTCACGTAGTCTCCAAGGGCAAAGAAAACTAATGAATTTCTCTTGTAGATGTGCTTATAGTCCTCCGTCTAAACTTGCTTGCAAAGACAGCCCAAGTCCGCAGCCTCACAAGCAGCCCCAGGCCAACCAGCCATCTCTCCATGTGTGTGCGGTCCTGACTGTCTGGTAGGCGGGATTTACCCCTTGAGCTGCTGCAGAGGCCAGACTGCCTGATGGGATTGCCTACAGATGTTTCAGAGAAAGAAAGATGACTTCCCTGATTGATGAATAAATAAGAGTTGTCAACACGGCCTCCCTGGTCAGAAGGGATCCCTGAAGTATAATGTGGAAGGACAGATGTTTCATCTGGGAAGACGTCCAAGACCCAAGAAGAGGTGTGTACTGGGCTGATAAGGGCTGAGTAATTCAGCCTCCAAAGGGGAGGGGAGGCAGGCACAACTGCAGAGAACACCACCACAGAGCTCCCCCTGGACACAGGCCACCTCCCCAATCCTCAGGAGGACACGGGCATACCCCTCAGTCAGAGCCTCCTCTTTGGGCTGTTTTTCCAGTCAATGAATGATACCCATCATCAGAAATGCAGTTTTTGTCCAACTCCTCACCTGTCGTGAATCACAAAGCAGGCAGCAGGCTTCCGTGGGCAGGAAATCCAAAGGCCAGAACAAGACAGTGGGCAGGGCCCCTGGGGTGAGCTACTTATTCTCAGGAGCATGCAAATGAGGGGTTTTCTGGCTGGACTTCCAGAATGAATCAGACAATAGTAATATCTATTACCATAACTGCTGTAGTCATTGTAAAACTAGTTGTCCTTATGTGACACTAAACTATGTACCTCTGTCTTTCTGACCTCTCACAAAAAAATACACACAAAATGTTCTATGCAAGGATTAGTAAAACTTACCACCCATAAACCCTCTCTGCAAGAATCACTAAAGGATGTATCCCAGCAAATGGGCAAGAGGAAGGGGGTAAACACTTTCTTTAAACCCATGTTAGAGTGGAGGGAACCCAGAATCAGAAAGGTCGAGTAACTTACCAAGGTCACACAGCTAGAAAGTAGCCAACCTGGGAATGGAGCCCAGAATGGTCTCATTCTCAAATCTATGCTCTGAGCCACTGAACTCTGTAGCCACCAGGAGATGCCAGAGATGAGGATAACACTTTCAACACGAGCAAAAAAGTGGTGGTGTTTCCAAACAAAAACACGGCATGCCCAGAAAAGCACCATTTACACCTAGATATGCCACAGGACTGGAAAAGGCAATGGCACCCCGCTCCAGTGCTCCTGCCTGGAGAATCCCATGGATGGAGGAGCCTGGTAGGCTGCAGTCCATAGGGTCGCTGAGAGTCGGACATGACTGAGCGACCTCACTTTCACTTTTCACTTTCATGCATTGGAGAAGGGAATGGCAACCCACTCCAGTGTTCCTGCCTGGAGAATCCCAGGGACGGGGGAGCAGAGTTGGACATGACTGAAGCAAATTAGCAGCAGCAGCAGCATGCCACAGGACTGGAAAAGGTCAGTTTTCATTCCAATCCCAAAGAAAGGCAATGCCAAAGAATGCTCAAACTACCACACAATTGCACTCATCTCACATGCTAGTAAAGTAACGCTCAAAATTCTTCAAGCCAGGCTTCAGCAATATGAACCGTGAACTTCCTGATGTTCAAGCTGGTTTTAGAAAAGGCAGAGGAACCAGAGATCAAATTGCCAACATCGCTAGATCATCAAAAAAGCAAGAGAGTTCCAGAAAAACATCTATTTCTGCTTTATTGACTATGCCAAAGCCTTTGACTGTGTGGATCACAATAAACTGTGGAAAATTCTGAAAGAGATGGGAATACCAGACCACCTGATCTGCCTCTTGAGAAATTTGTATGCAGGTCAGGAAGCAACAGTTAGAACTGGACATGGAACAACAGACTGGTTCCAAATAGGAAAAGGAGTACGTCAAGGTTGTATATTGTCACCCTGCTTATTTAACTTATATGCAGAGTACATCATGAGAAACGCTGGACTGGAAAAAACACAAGCTGGAATCAAGATTGCCGGGAGAAATATCAATAACCTCAGATATGCAGATGACACCACCCTTATGGCAGAAAGTGGAGAAGAACTAAAGAGACTCTTGATGAAAGTGAAAGTGGAGAGTGAAAAAGTTGGCTTAAAGCTCAACATTCAGAAAACGAAGATCATGGCATCTGGTCCCACGCATTCACGGGACATAGATGGAGAAACAGTGGAAATATTTTTGGGGTCTCCAAAATCACTGCAGATGGTGATTGCAGCCATGAAATTAAAAGACGCTTACTCCTTGGAAGGAAAGTTATGACCAACCTAGATAGCATATTGAAAAGCAGAGACATTACTTTGCCAACAAAGGTCCGTCTAGTCAAGGCTATGATTTTTCCTGTGGTCATGTATGGATGTCAGAGTTGGACTATGAAGAAGGCTGAGCGCCGAAGAATTGATGCTTTTGAACTGTGGTGTTGGAGAAGACTCTTGAGAGTCCCTTGGACTGCAAGGAGATCCAACCAGTCCTTCTGAAGGAGATCAGCCTTGGGATTTCTTTGGAGGGAATGATGCTGAGGCTGAAACTCCAGTGCTTTGGCCACCTCATGTGAAGAGTTGACTCATTGGAAAAGACTCTGATGCTGGGAGGGATTGGGGGCAGGAGGAGAAAGGGACGACAGAGGATGAGATGGCTGGATGGCATCACTGACTCGATGGACGTGAGTGAACTCCGGGAGTTGGTGATGGACAGGGAGGCCTGGCGTGCTGTGATTCATGGGGTCATGAAGAGTCAGACATGACTGAGCTACTGAACTGAACTGAACTGAACTGATGCCTGAATACCAGTGAGGTTTCTGCCTGTGTCTCAAACAGATTTGAGCTTATAACTAAAACTCTCTTGTCTGGGACTTACAGACAGGGCTATATTCCAGGAGGAAACAGGCAATGGACTGTCCATGTTACACACACACACACACACACACACATAAAAGCAGATGGTCGATCAACACAACACTATTCCAAGGAGTATTTGGTATTTGCAGCAAAAGAGACCACACTGTTTGTCCTTCAGAGAATGAAGAAGTCTTGTGTGGCAGGAGAATCTAGGAGAGCTTTCTCACGGTATATATGCCTTAGAAGGACTTTTGAAGAACAACAAAAAATGATTGTTTTTCACATCCCACCCTGCATGTAGTGATCTAGATTTTCCTTGAGAGGAGAAATAGGGTCTCTTGTTTACCTCTGCAGCCTCAAAGCCAAACAAAGGCCTGGCATATAGTAGGTACCTAATACCTTTTTGTTAAATGACAAGGAATGAGTGGATAGACAAAACAGATCAAATGATGTGGCCTATGCATGGTACTCGGAGAAAGCAATGGCACCCCACTCCAGTACTCTTGCCTGGAAAATACCATGGATGGAGGGGCCTGGTGGGCTGCAGTCCATGGGGTCCCTAGAAGTCGGACACGACTGAGCGACTTCACTTTCACTTTTCACTTTCATTCATTGGAGAAGGAAATGGCAACCCACTCCAATGTTCTTGCCTGGAGAATGCCAGGGATGGGGGAGCCTTGGGGGCTGCCATCTATGGGGTCACACAGAGTCGGACACGACTGAAGCGACTTAGCAGCAGCAGCAGCAGCAGCATGCATGGTACTGACGAAAAACATAAGCTTTGGAGCTCGACAGTCCTTGACACAGCTGCCACTTACAACTATACAAGCAAATGACCAACTCCTTTCTCTGCCTCAGTTTTCTCATTTTTAGAATGAAGACAAAAATAAGCACCAACTTGAAAAAAATCACTGGAGGAATTCAAGGCTACAGGTCCTGAGCATAATGCCTGGCATATGCTAGATAGGGTTCAGGGGTGAGATCTGGCTTTAATTCCAGCGAGAACACTGGGGAAGAGCAAAGCACATTATAACACCTTGAATCCCAGTCTTATGGAGACAAAACTTGACTGTTGTTAGGTGATCACTGAGGCCAGGTCCGCGGCTGCAGGTGCTGGGTTTGCAGGGCCCTGTGCTATCAGGCCACTCCCAAGCACCGCTTCACTGCTGGACTGCCTGCCAGAGCATGGGAGCTCCCCACACATGTTCTTAGGAACTGAGGGAACTGAAAGCATGTCCCCAAAAGAGCGGCCACAGGGGCAAGCATTGCTCAGACTTCAAGAACTAAGAGATGGGATAGGACTCATTCTGCACGGTCCCAGGGTCAAATTGGAACTAACCAAAGGGCATATGTTATAACAAGTCAGATTTATCAGAAAGGCTACTCTTCTTTGCCTGAGTTTATGGTGCAGTGTAGGTAAATGGCTGAGAAAGTCGCCAAATTCAAGCGTGTGTAACTCCACTGCCTCTTGCTGCACCTCTCCACTTTAGAGTCAGTACAGGCACAAGGGTGGGAATGGCACTGAAATCACCTTTCTCCCACCTGCATCCCATCCAACCCCATTCTTGAAGAAAGTTTGTTGGGTGCATGTGTGCATGCGTGTGTGTGTGTGTGTGTGTGTTCTTACTTCAAGTATTTCTGCAGGACTGAAGGCAGAAGTAGCCTGAATTCAAAGGCTCATTTGTAAAAATCTAAGCTCCAGTGTTTTGGTCATCTGATGCAAACAGACAATTCATTGGAAAAGTCCTTGATGCTGGGAAATACTGAGTTCAGAAGGAGAAGAGGGCATCAGAGGATGAGATGGCTGGATGGCATCACCAATGCAATGAATATGAACTCGGGTAAACTCCAGGAGATGGTGAGGGAGAGGGAGGCCTGGTGTGCTGCAATCCAAGGTGTCGCAAAGAGTCAGACACGACTGTGTGACTAAATATCAACAAAGCCCAGCAGATGCTCAGAATGGGTGGAGGGTACAGGACAAAGGCTTTAATAACCCTGAAGATGAAGGGAGAGACTTCCCCCTGTGCTGAGGAAGCGGGTATCAAGTGCTTTGCCCTGAGGAAACAGGAAGACACGTTCTCGGAGGGAATTCTGGTGTGGCTGTCTTGAGGAGCAGGACCCCAAACCAGGACTCTCAGCCTGGCAAAGATTCCCACATCCCATGGAGTGCTGAAGCAGATAAACTCCCAACTCTGACTTCAAGGGACCTTCAAGGATTATCATGGGGAGGATGTCTGTGGCAACCAGAAGACTAAAGAGAAACTTCCTGGATCCTGAAGTCATCCAAGGAGGAGGAACGGCCCCACAATGACCAGAAAGGGGTTTTCTGTTCATCTGCTTGGATGAGGGCTCAGAGTCAGATAAAGTTGATTCAAAGGAAATTAAAAGGTTAACTTTCTTTGCATATGTGTTTGAGAACTGAGATGCATACCATAGCAAGACAGCATGTACCATGCACCACATAAGACACAGATCAAACACCTGTCTCCTCCTCCCCCCTATCCCCCAGCCAGAGGTCAGGTACCCCAGATCTGGTGGCTGGAGAATACCTTGGGGCCCTTGGTTACCTGGGGAGCAGGTGCTTGCGGCTGACACACAGGGCGGTCTGGTAGTCCTGGGTCACACACACCTTGTGAGGACTGCATTTCACCTTCAGGCAGGGATCTTTGGCTGGGTCCAGGGCTGAGGCAAGAAAAGCAAGAGGAGAAGAGTTAGGACCTCCAGGTAAATTTAATTTATACTTATACTCAAATAAACAAGTGGGAAACAAACAGACCACGTGTTTGCACTCTGCACTGTTTACTTAGGCTGGAGGGAATTAGACTAAAAACCCAAACCAGGGGGAATTCTGTGTCTATGCCATGTGTTTTTCTTCAGCATCAGGACAGTGATTCTTTTGTGCTTTGGGAGTTTCAGTATCTTCATCTTGGCCAGGAATTTATTTAGAAGCCTGTGTGTTCCAAGGACCAAAAGCTACGGCACTCTTTGGTTCTTTGTCTGTCACTCCTTTATATGACTTTGCGCCCAATTTCACTTATTTCCTATAATATGCGATGTCCCAGAGGAGGAGAGTTTTGCCTTCAGTTCCATCAACACGCACTGTGAGCATCCATCAGCCTATTTTAAGTTTTGTGAAGAACTTCAGGATGTACAAGATAGTTATGAGCCATACAAACTCGTGAGATAATTGGGTGGGGGAAAAAAAGCTGACACATAAATATTTATTGTGCAGGGGAGAATTAAACAAGGGCCATGACAGGCATATAAAATGATAACAGAGCTTGAAAGAATAAGAGAGATCAATTTCTGGGGCAAGGATTAATGAAGCATTAACATGTGAGTTGGATCTTGAGGGATGGGCGGGATGGTAAAAAGCAAAATGAGAAAAGGCAAGCTAGGCAGAGCAGTCAGGCCTACTCCAGGGTGGGGAGGCATGTCTGGGGAGCCCTCAGATATTCCATCTGACTAGAAAGTGTGGGCTTTGGGGGTGGGAATAACACAGGTGGTGTGGATTCATGAGTCACTGGAGAAGGGTGGTCAGAGTCAGCACATCTTAACGGCAGCACTTTCTAGAACAGGCAGAGTAGCCGGCCCCTGGCTAGGCAGCACCCCACAGGTTGAGGTGCACATGCTCCTCAGAGCAGAGAGGCCACAGGGAGCTCTCTGCAAAACAAAAGCAACAGCTCCATCTCCCAGCTCCCGGGCCAGAAAGCCCATCAGGTGGTCAGTCTGTCACGGCTGCCCTCCACAGCCAGGCGAGCTCACGCTCCCACATCCTCCCCCAACACATGCTCCGTTAAAAAAATCTGCATCCTGAGCAGGGAAAGAAAAACGACTCTAAGAAATATTAATACCATGCCCCCTCAACCCTGGGGCCCCTCAGCAATCATGAACGCTCTGCTCTTACAGGAAGTAAGGATTCCTGTCAGGCTACCCAGGCCTAGAATCTCAATCGTTTTCTTCCAATGGCCCCAGGGAACTCCACAAGGGACCTGAACACACGACTTCTGAAGGTATTTCTTCCTGGGGCTTGAACTGCTCAGGGAGGCTCCCTCCACTGCAACAGCTTCAGCTTCTGCAAACAGAAACCGGGTGCATTTGTAGGCCAGTCAGCTGAGCAACGAGACCCAGGCCTTGGTCCCAGGGGAGTCACCTGGTGGAGCCTACTCCCCAGTGGGTGTGCCCGGCTGCCTGGCGTTTAGCAGCAGGAAATGGACTGCAAGAGAGAGAGATGCTACAGGGACAGGGAGCTCACTCTGAGCTCTTAAACTAAGGGCGTCCCCTCTGGGAAGTGAGTGGCAGGGGCCTGTGTCTGGCCTCAGAGCCTTCCCAGGCTGGCTTTCCAGAAACTTGCAGCAGGAACTTCCTGGCTCCAGGTGGAATTCTCTGGCTTCCTGGGATGTCCTCATGAGGAGCCAGGAGGCCAGTGCATTTCAGGACAGCGGCCGTCACCAGTGCACTGCCCTCCAACCCCCACCTAGGGCTCCAGTCCAGCCAGCTGTGACTTGTTCTCCAAGACACACACAGCACAGAGCTAACAGTGCATGACAACTGGGTGACCGCTGAGAATGACCATGCCAGTCCTTTACTGCCCTTCTCACAGTCCCAGTCACCACAGGTGAAGACAGACACTTAGGGACCTGAAGAAATATGGGGATCAGACCCCTGAAGAAATGTGGGGACCAGGCCCCTGGCAGCCCTGGCCACAGGAACCAAGTGAAGTATTTCCCTGACAGGTGCCAAGCATCGTAGACCCTTTGGGATTGCCACTGGAGTGGATATCATAGATGGAGAACACCAGGCTGGCCAAGGCAATGGATGTCAAAATATGCAGGACTATATGACAAGCCTTATTGCCCAACTTAAGCTTCTTTTAGCTTTTGCAGCCAGTTTCACAGACATGCACCATCCACAGTGGGGTCCAGAGGACCCCAGTGAATAGTGAGATCTCAAGGAAAGTGAGTCTGCTGAGCGGAGCAGGAAGGAGTACAGCCTCTAGACACAGTGATCCAAGTGAATGCTGCCTCCACTGCTTCCTAACCTCCTACACCTCAGGTTCCTCTTCTGTGAAATGGGATAACAGCAGTCCCTCCTATTGCTTTAGGTTGTCATCAAGATGAAATAAGTCCATTTTTATAAGTGCTGCCAACAAACCTGGGAACATGTTAAGTGCCTCATAGGTGTCTGTTATTTTGTGTGTCTGGATTTCATTCCCAGAGTGAATAATAAGCCTTCATAATAACCACAACGATAGCTCACACGTATCCAGTGCTTTTGACATGCAGGCAGTGAACTAAGCCCTCTAATTGGATTACTGTACTTAATTCTCACACAAACACCCACGGCGGTGTCTGCTATTCCTGTGCCCATTGTACAAAGCAGACGAGAGGAACGTTCAGTAAATGACACCTAGTCGGCTGACTCCAGAACCCAAACTCCTCAACACGATACGCCAGTGGCATGAAAAGCACCCAGAGTCTCCTAAAAAAGGTTGATGTGGGGCTTCCCTGGTGGCTCAGTGGTAAAGAATCTGCTTGCCAATGCAGGAGACACAGGTTCGATCCCTGATCCAGGAAGATTCCATATCCCAGGGAGCAACTCAGCCCGTGCACCACAACTACTGAGCCTGCACGCCTGCAGCCCCTGCTCTGCAACAAGAGAAGCCGCCGCAATGGGAACCCACACAACAACGGAAGAGGAGCCCCTGCTCTCTCCAACTAGAGGAAAGCCCTCACGGCAACGAAGACCCAGCATATAAAGAATAAATACAAAAATTATATTATACAAAAAGGCTGATGTGGGGCCCTATCTCACACCAAGTATTGAGCCCAGATGCACCTGCTCTTGAGAGGCCTCCAGGGCAGACTGAGCCTTCAGGAATAAAAGCAAGGGGTATCCAGGGGGGCTGGTGCTGTCAAGGCTGGGTCACATGGCCTCAATATCCCCCCAAGAATAGGAGGCTGCCCACCATAGGCAATTGTGCCCTCTGCCTACCCTCTCTGAAGGCAGCAACCCCTCAAAGGAGTTACATGGTCAGTGGCCGTCAATTTTCTTTCTGCAACCTTGCCATCTGTTGCTGCTTCTGCTGCTGCTAAGTCGCTTCAGTCGTGTCTGACTCTGTGCGACCCCATAGACGGCAGCCCACCAGGCTCCACCATCCCTGGGATTCTCCAGGCAAGAACACTGGAGTGGGTTGCCATTTCCTTCTCCAATGCATGAAAGTGAAAAGTGAAAGTGAAGTCACTCAGTCGTGTCCGACTCTTAGCGACCCCATGGACTGCAGCCTACCAGGCTCCTCCGTCCATGGGATTTTCCAGGCAAGAGTACTGGAGTGGGGTGCCATTGCCTTCTCCGTGCCATCTGTTACTCTGCCTAAATTAAGCTAATACTAAGATCGAGGGCAGGAGGAGAGGGGGACGACAGAGGATGAGATGGTTGGATGGCATTACCAACTCAATGGACATGGGTTTGGGTGGACTCTGGGAGTTGGTGATGGACAGGCAGGCCTGGTGTGCTGCGGTTCATGGGGTCACAAAGAGTTGGACATGACTGAGCGACTGAACTGAACTGACAGATCACCCTACTCCACTTATTTTGTTTTCTTTTTTGTAATTTTTTTACGATAGCTCTTTATTTCTTTTGGCCACGTAGTGCAGCATAGTGCACACAGTCCCTAGTTCCCAGACCAGGGACTGAAACTGCACCCCGCTTCTTTGGAAGCATGGAGTCTTAACCTGTGGACTATCAGGGAAATCCCCGCTCCTCCAATTCTTGAAGCTAACATTTCTTAAAAAAAAAAAAAATGAAAATTAAAAAAACTCCAACCAGAAATACTACTAAATAAAAATCATCAGCTATTTAACTCTATATGCACACTTACTTAACAATTTGCATATAGAAATCAAGACTGCTAAAAATTAATTACCAGGTTCTGAATACTTCAAACATGTATGGGAATTATTTAGAGTAAATGAACTTCACAGAACAACAAAACAGTAACAAATCAAGCTGTCGGTGTTTATTTAATCACCAGGACGCATCTTGTTTTTGAAAAACAGCAGACTCAGGATTGAATGGGGATAAAGATGGTGATGGAGCGTGCCACTTCCATGTAAATGCTGCCTCTCCAATATGCTCTTTCCAGCACCCCTGAGGCTGTGGAGACTGACAGGCACCCACACCTGTACTGGGCAGGGCGGTGCGGCTCCACTTTCTAGAGGAAATAATCGGAGACCAGAATAATAAGTAGTATTCGAGAGGCCCTTTAATAAGGTGCAGGGAAGCCACGCAGGGGAGGGGGTAGTGGCAGAGGGCTGAGAGGGAGCGACAACCCTGACCAGGGGCAGAAGCCTCCTTGTCAAGGTGCTAATGGTTTCTACAGACTGTGCTCCAAGTTTCTCTCTCCCCAGCGCATGCCTGGTGATAAGACTCTGCAATCCCCACAAGATGCCAAAGCCCTGCCACCTCCGTTTCTATCAAATACCTGCAGGACTCATGTGGATTCAAGCAAGACAGTATGCCCAACAAGTACCCATGGAAGGTTAATTGCATCTTTCCTGCCCATTCATGAAAACCAATCAAGTGTCAACTGGCATAGGATACGTGTCCAGTTAATTTTCTCAGTAATTTTTACAAAACATTTTTCAAAGGAAAAAAAGAATGAATTAATTGAAACAAATTTGTCAAGCTGGAAAACATCAAATTCAAAAGTCAGTTAATTACAGGCTTCATGTAAGGTTTTTTTTTTTTTTTAATTAATTTTATTTTTTAACCTCATTGCTTGGTATCAATTAAGGTAGTGATATTTTAATTATTGTAATTGTTTCAGAACTTATTTTTCAGTATGAGTTAATTTTTAATTAGCTATGTTGATTTTAAAACTCTAAATCAAGTCTTTTTGCTGTTCTTGGGCACATCCTATAAGCTCACTGGCAAATGGTTATAACACCTGGAAGAGCAGAGCAGGGTACCACCTCAAAGATGCTGGGATGAGAGGATGTTCCATTCTGTGGGCTTAACAATGGGTCCTGAGAGTTACCTGGAGATGTGACATATACTAGGATTTATTTACTCTGTTAACATTTGCAGAGCAAATTTTAGGCTGGCAATTCTAGAGTGAACAGGATGTCATTCCTGCCCTCCGGAAGCTCACAGCTCAACAGAGGAGACAGGTAAAACAAGACTTAAGTTTTGTACACTATGGGAGATAAGGAAGGTACTGCATCCAGCCTTTCAGTGGGTTAGGTGAGACTTCCCGGACAGACTGTTATCTATGGAAAAGTGGGTTTAACCCAGGTAGTAGCATGAGGAAGAACACTCCAGGGAAAAAGAAACTCCCTTTTCAGATGTAAGAGAAATGGTGGCAAGTCTGGGGAATGGCAACATTTCATCAGGCTGGAAGCAGGCTAGAGCAGGCATGGGATGAGATGGCAGTGTCATCATGGGGGGCCTTGAAACCACAATGAGGACTCTGGGGGGCCATGGCTACCAAGTTGCATAGTGATGACAAGCATGCACACCCTCCTGTGCTGAAGCTGGTGGAGAGGGGGTAGGAAGAGAAAACCTTTTATATACATTTTACATGGAGAGTGGACATTGATAAGAACAGACACACTGCACACTCTCACCCTGCAAATGAGAGGCAGTGTCAGAGTGGAGGGCCCAGTGGGCAACTCTTAGTGCCCCGTTTCCTCCTCTGAGGAACCTCCATGACCCCCTTCCCTGGGGCCATGAAGCTGCACAGGATTCTGGAAGGCAACCAGGCTACCTGGTGAAACCAAGAAGTCAAGATTTCATCTGAAACCACCATGTGAAATCATGGTCCTCTCCGGTGACTTGTGGAAACTTCCTCTGACAAAAGGCCACTCAATTCTCAACGAGTTGACAAATTAATGACTGTTTGCTGTCTCCCTGCTCCTTTTAAGCTTGCTCTCTGCCCAAACCATGCTCATGTGAGGTTCATTCTGAAGAACAAAGACACTCCCAGTGATTCATTAGGAGTGACTTAATGGATGATTGACAATGAAATTACTCCAAACTGCTAAAACCTTGTCAAGCTAAGGTCCCGAACATTTATTACGGCTTGTCTGTCCCCATGGTAACCCGTGCATGCATCTTGCTTCCCCTACCTCTCCAGAGGGGCTTGTTTACTAGCTGATGACATAGCCTCACTGAATACAAAACAGAAGATTCCACCCATAGGATTTTGCTGGAACCAGGGAAGAATGGTAGACTGGAAAGACTCTGTCTCTGTTCTCAGCTTTCATATCAAGGGTTTGCCATGCTCTTTGAGATGGAACAAAGGGGCTATTGGCTGTGTGTCTAAACAGGACAGGTGAGTAATACAAAAGGCGGGATGTGTGTGCCTAAAAACTGGAGGATGGAAGTGGGCAGGGCCATAGGACAGATAAGGACAAAGAGGAAGAGAATAAAAAGGTGCTTCCAACCAGAAATACTCTCCTGGGAAAAGATTTTTTCTTTCCCTTTCAATCCAAGGATTTGAAGACATTGTAACTAAAAGTATCCTCTCTCTTACAGTAGTCTGTGTGTGTGTGCAGGAGATGGTATAAAATATGAAAAGCCTTTTTAGAGGGCAATTTTTCAACCACGTATTTAATTGCTAACAACCATAAAACATAGGTAAGATAGGTGTTTATCATTCCCTCAACTTTTGATACATATGAAAATTTTAATAATAAATGGAAAGAAGGGCAAAAAGAAATATCCAATGACCTAGTAGATGAAAGTGTTAGGCAAAACATATCTTTATGGTCTACAATAAGGGGAAAATCTAAACAACTTGAATGTTCATCTATATCCATCCACTCAGGTTGCTACAAAATACCAGAGATTGGGTGGCCTTGAATACCAGAAGTTTATTTTCTCACAGTTCTGGAGGCTGACAGGCTGAGATAAGAGCCCCAGTCTGGTCAGTTTCTGGTGAGGGCCCTCTTCCTGGCTTGCAGACTTTTCACTGTGTCCTCACATGGGTTTCTCTAGGTGGACTCACAGAGCAACAAGCTCCCTGATGCCTCCTTTGATAATGACCCCTGTTCTATTGTATCAGGGTGCCACCCTTAGGACCTCATTTCACCTTAATTACTTCCTTAAAGACTCCCTCTCCTAATACAGCCACAACGAGGATTATGACATAAGTATTTAGTCCACAACACCATCTACAGGGAAATGGTTATCCTAATCACAAGACATCCATTTATGAAATATTGTCCAGCTACTATAAAGGAATAAGTAGGTTTATATGTATTAACCTAGGTAGATGTTTATGGTATATTAAGTGAAAGTGAAAGTGAAGTCGCTCAGTTGTGTCCAACTCTTTGTGACCCGTGGACTGTAGCTCACCAAGCTCCATCCACGGGATTCTCCAGGCAAGAATACTGGAGTGGGTTGCCATTTCCTTCTCCAGGGGATCTTCCCAACCCAGGGATTGAACCCAGATCTCCCACATTGCAGGCAGACGCTTCAACCTCTGTGCCACCAGGGAAGTCATATTAAGTGAAAGAGGAAGGTAAAGATGAGAAAATGGATTTGAAATGGATAAGTAGCTTTCTGACAATACATGGCTAATAAATGGCAAAGCCAGGGCTCAAAATCAGGGCTGTCTACATCCAAAGGAGATGTGCTTTCCATTTCCTATCCTGCTTCCTTTGAAAAGAAGCACCAGCCCCAGCCTCTACCACTCACATGCCAGGGCCCTCAGCTTCTCCTGAACGTCATTTGTCTTCCGGGGCTGTCCCTGAGATAAGCTGTGAATCAATGCAGACTGCCTGTGCCTGCAGGCCACCACCACTGCAGCCTGTCATTCAGCAGTCTACAAAAGGCACAGTCTCCTGCTTCCTGGAGAATCTCTACATCAGGGAGACAATGAGTCATGACCATCGCCGGAGGCAAGAGCAAGTTTCCAGCCCTGGGAGATGACAGCACTCTTGCCTCTGAGATGTAAGAGTTAAGGATGTACTGTTCGGGCCTGGAATGGCAGTGGCGGGGAAGAACTTTAACACCCCCTCCTCCCTCCCCCTCCTCCACCACCATTCATGCCCAAAATGAGACACTAGGAGCCAACTGGTAAGTCCAACATAGCTAATTTACACATCCTGATCATTTGACATGAATGCACTAAGATGCGTCCACTAGAGCAGCTGTGAAAAGAGTCGTCATAAAATCACAGGCCGCAAAATGTTATCAGTCAGTGTCCCTTTCTTACAACTTTTATTCAGTGCCTTCCCCCATTCCCCGGCTTCTCTGGGATGCTGAAGGCAAGGACCCTCACTCTGCATTTTCACCAAGAAATTGATTTCCCTTCAAAAGAGGGATGGAGGAGAGGAAGAAAATGGAGAAGGGGAGAGAAGAACTGAAGGGGGAAAAGGGAAGAAAAGAGTATTTTATTACATAAAGCATCATCCCAACAGGGGGATGACAACTGAGACAGTGACATCACCCAACCTGCAGAATAATGTACTATTATTCTAATTCACCACGGAGGTAACTGATACAGAGATCAGTTTGATATGAATTAATTCATGAGGAAATTGATGTTGAGTAACCTGTCCGTGGTCACACAGCTGGTAAGTCTGGATTTCAATCTAGGTGAGTCTCACAACAAAGGAGATACTTGGAGCCACCACACCACTCATGAGAAGAGCTTATGATGGGGGATAAAAGTAACGATTACCGTGCCAAGCAGCAGCACACAGAACCCCTCTGTCCACCCCCCCTGAGAATCATGTCACCCATAGGACCCCCATAAGGACCGCCTTCTGTGAAGAAAACATGGTGCCAACAGAAGTCAAAGCCAAATGCTTGGATATGTGTATAAACTTATATGATTTTTATAATGAATACAAAAGTCAAAGTTTCCTTCCAAGTCAATGCTGATGTCCAGTGAACTTAACTTTCTCTCTTTCTCTCTCTGACATAAGAAACAACGCGGAACGCCTGAGCCTTGTGGTTCCTTCTGTGAGTGGGTTTTGTGACGCAGGTATACGGTGTCACTGGGGATGTTCAGGATACCTGGTGGTGCCATGGGACAAGGCAAGGCAGCATGAGCAACAGACCTGAGAAGAGTCACAGCTCTCAACAGAGGGACAAGACACCATGCACAGAGAAGTCTTAACCTTCTCGTCCATTAACATGGCCAGAATTTACTAAAATGTTGTAATAGTGAAAGCTCTTGGGTTCTATTTAACTGTAATTGACAGAAATTATTCATCAGACATTTATGAACGAAGAAGACAGAATCACTTGAGACCAGTTCCATAACCTTGGAAAATAAGAGGATATAAAAAGCACAATAAAAATCAAATATTTCTAGGAAAAAGGTATACTTAAAAGAGTTCTAAGAATTCTACATCTCATAAAGTCTAGCTTTTGTACCTGGGCCTCACTTCAATGCAATTAAAGCTCTTATAAAACACATAGCTTTTCTCAGAGAACTAACTCCTTTGGTGCTAATGAGCATGATTCTACATTATTCTGCAGCCATAGTAGCTGACCATAGTAGAATGGGGAAATTTAAAAACTCTACTAATTAAAAAAAAAAAACACCAAAATTATTGTACCTAGAATATTGCCCAAGGGTTTGGATCAGAGAGGCATGAGTTTGAGAGGACAGGCACAGCTGGCTGCTTCCTACCAATGTATCTTGATGGGTGACTCACCTCGTTAGGATTCAGTGGCACACGGACAGACCTGCCTCACTGGAGTGTTGTTAGGACCTGATGAGATGATGCATGAAGGGTGCTGAGCACAGGGCTTGGCATATGGTCCACGTTATCCTCCTCTTACCAGCTCTTCAGGTAAAGGGAACGCACATCTAGGGCAGGGACCCTGGGCACTTCAGAGACTCAAGATCCTGGAGCTGCGATGCTGTTTAGCCTTTCCAGTCTCAAATGTGAGATTCATCTCCACAGGAAAAGCATGAAAACTTCTTTTTGAACATCAAGCTCAGGGTCTAATTGACTCAGAACCCCTTTGCTGATCAGCCAGATCTGCAGCACTCCCGAGGCCAATGTGTGACCACTAAGGCATCCTGTCTCTCCAGTGGAGCTGTGCTCTGCTTGTCTCATGTCAGAGACTGTAAGGTCTGAAAATGAAGAATAAAAATCTTTCCTTCCCCTAAATTATGTTCACTAAGAGCACAACCTTCATGGTCATACTTTTTTTTTTTTTTTTGAGAGAAAGAATTTGGGCCTTGAACAATTCTACTGGAGAATCAAGGGGTTTGAGTGATAAGGTATCCTAAGAGCCTACATTCAAGCACCACTGGTAAAAAGCTAGGGGTGAAAAAAAAAGAGAATAATGAAGGAGAGAGAATCTGGCAAACAGTGTTGATCCCAGAGGCCAAGGGCTTGGGGATGAATGGACAGCAAGGTTCAACCCGGTAGGTTTGGTGGACAAAGCTGGTGCATTTGGATCATCAGCTAGTGGGCATCCATCAGGTTGCTTCCCACCCTGACCTACAGAAGCCAGCAGGTGCAGGTGTTAACTGAAACCAGAACAGTAAAGACTGTGGGGAAAACCTACCCCAGACTGGAGACCGAGATGCTCAAATGACCTCTCAGAGCCTTGCGCCATGCTGCATTCTCAGGAGCAGAAGCTCTGCACCAAGCCTGAGTTAAGCAACATGCTGTTCATTCACTGGACACTCCCAATAAGCCTAAAAATCAGTGAAAAATAGGCAGTCCCACACCATATGTATCTATCAGACTCGTCTCCTCTTCCTGTTCTTCAAAATCTAATCTAGTCCTTGCTTCTCAGACTGTGGTGGGCCAAGGAGGATACAAATTCATAGTGACTATCCCTGCAACCTCTATTTTACTAGATGGTGGGTAATTTTAGATACTTTTAAACTTTTTTTTTTTATTAAGACAATCACTGGTCCACCATGGACTAGAATGCGAAATTCACATAAGCTCATATCAAAGAGGCTTCCAAAATGTATGGGCTCACAGTGAATTGTGCCTCCTGAGGCTGAAAGTAGATATTTGCTCTTACTTGCCCTTAGGGGCATTTTGGTAGAAAAGTTTGAGAAGTGTTTAAAGGATTTACTGAGTTTAAAGAGTCCTAAAACGAAGCAGAGAGCTCTCCAGGGTACTGATATGTATGGTGGAAAATCAATAGCAAATTGTTCATTCTTGCAAAGACCAGAAAGCAGCTCCAGTTAAAAACTGGTGAATCAAAACAGTATCCTGTGCCCCTCTGGAGGAGACCCCTACCCCACGCCATCTGTCCCAGGACTATCACTGTCCCCCTAGTGAAAGATCCCGAGGTTTTCTAGAGAACTGACCTTGCAGAACCCAAAGTTTTTTTTGAGTCTTCAGCGTGCCAAGCATGGGGTGATGTTTATAAATGAGCTATGAAGCATTTGTGACTCTCCAGGTACAACTATCAAAATTAAAGCTGTTATCACTTTCATCCCTCCCACTGTTTTCAGAAACTCTTGGCTCTGGATTTCTAAATGGGTAATCGGAGACTATTCATTTCCAAGTCCTTTCTTTCTCCAATTAGGACAGATTCATTTCTGCTTTCTTGGGATGGTTCCCAAGGTTATTAAATTCCACTCTTTAACTGTTAACATTGAGTCAATCATGAGAAAGTTAGTGCTGATTGGAGCTGAGGTTTCTTGGGGCATCTTCTAAGCTATTAGAAATCACCTTAAGCTGAGAGAGGAATGCTTGCATCACCCACTGTAGGTTTTAGTAAGTGCCGGATCATTTAAATCTTGTGTATTCTTGATGCTCCTCTGGTTTTTGTGTCCCACACTGTTCAATCATTTCGAAATACAATTTTCCACATGCATCCAAATAAGCTGAGCAATTCACAATTCCAACCTTGCTCACAACCAGCCTTCTTTCCTGCCTGTCTCTTCACCAATGCGCTGCTCAAGGGCCAATTCCCTCCCTTCCAGTACTCTAAGCTAAGGCTGATAGTGCTAAAGTAAAATATAAATCAGGTGTAAACTGCACATGGAAGACAGATGCAATGAAAAATTATGGGCAAGTACCTATGAGGTTTCCTAAGACAAATGTGGAATAAACACAAGGAGCAAAATCTTTCATTTTCATTCTTTAGCAATAAATACTGGGTACCCAGCAGGTAAGACAGAGTAGGGAGATAATCATCTTTAGATACTATAAGGGCTGCAAAGTTTTGTGTGTGTGTGTGTGTTTTTTGTTTGTTTGTTTTTCCCCCACTAAAGGAGGAGAATTGATGTTCTTGTTTTTGTTAAAGTTATGGATTCAAAATTTTAAAATAAATTAAAGAAAGACCTTCATGTACCATCTTCCACAATCTGGCCTCAAACTTCTCTTCCAAAATTTAGTTCCTATTCTCTGCCCAATTTCTCCTCTTCCTCCGATATTTACTCTGCTCTCAGTTATAGCAGACAACTCATATCCCTCAAAAACTTGTTATGCTTTCATGCCTCTAGAGTCCAGACTGCAATGTCTGATACAAAGACCCATTCCCTTCTTACAGTTACTTTATGAGGCTAATTTTATCTACAGTTGATAGATGAGAATAAATATCAGAACTTGCCTAAGGTCAGGCAACTAATCAGTGACAGAACTGGGATATGACTCTACGTCTGCTGAACGTAGTAGAAACCTCAGGAGACTACAGACAGTATCTTTCTTCCTCATTCCTGGTTGCCCCTCACCTCCACACAGTCTGGAATATCCCGGGGATAATGACAATTGTTGAATCAGTGAATGAATGGCCCCCTAGCCCATGGACTTAATCACTCCTTTGTCTTGCTCTGTGAGGCTAAGGAACAAGTCTGGCTCATTACTTCTGAACCCCAAATCCCCTGACATGTGTCGACTCCAAGGGATACGCTCAGTTAATGCTAAGTAAACTGTCTGCACCAGGAGTATCTTTGGAGAAATCTTTCATTTCTAGGTCACAAAGGTTCAGAGCTGGAGGAGTCCCTGGAGCATCTGCCTCTAGACAAGCACGTTTGTATTTAACACAGGAAAGACTCTGGCCCATCAATTCTGCAAACATTTATGAAACTCATTTCACATGCCAAGTACCATTAAAACACTGGGCATTCAGAGACGGGCAAGACAGAAAAAGTCCTTGCTCTTAAGGAACTGACATTCTCAAGAAGAATAACAAGAAAGAGAAGGAAGGAAGGAAAGGAGGGAGGGAGGGAAGGCAGGAGGAAAGAAGGAAGGAGACATCAGGAGTAAAAGCTGAGCAGCTCATTTTAAAACAGTGAGGCAAACGGGAGCTGCTAAGTAGTCCCAGTGGACTAAGTAGTCAGGGAAAGCCACCTCTGCCCAGCCTGGTCTTGCTGTCTGCAGCACCGCCTACCAGTGACTGTCTCCCCAGCCCATCTCCCTGATCCCCACTTCACCCTCATCAGAAACCTGCTCGCTCCACTCAGCATCCATCATCACCCAGGCAGCCAAGGCGGGCTGGTGACTGGAAGGTTCTCCTCTTCCACTCAGCGAGTTCAAGCTGAACATGCATACCTGGCTCTCCATAAAGATACCGAACAGAATGAAAAGAGAAGACAAAGGACAAAATGAAAGAGATTCCCTCTGTCCTGAACACTGCTTCCCTATGCAAATGTGTCACAGAGTTTTGTTGGCATCAGATCCCACTGGCTGGGGCTGCATCAGCCATCGGGCCTTTTGTGATCCTGAAAAAGCTAATGAGAAGATGTGTTTTTCTGTAATCCAAACAGTATCCATTTCATGCCAATCGTTTTTTAAATGGGCAACAAATCTCCCTGGTGTGTTCCTTCCTCTGACAAATAAAACACTTCGACTGCCCTTTCTGTGAGCCCTGTCCAATCAAAGGGTCATGGGGCCCGATGCCAATTCAAAGCCACTGTCACAAAGGCAGCCCCGCTCGGCCATCTCACTCCCTCCAAACAAGTCACCCTCATTGGAAGCCAACCCAGGATTTTTAACTCAGGCTGATGAAGCAGTCCAGTGATTTTTAACTCATTTCAAAATTGCAAGCTGACAGTATTTCAGACTGAATTCACCGCTGTGTCAGGCAATGACATTAATGAGATGGAGTATGACAAAGCTTCATCAGGTATAGAAGAAGCTCCCAGAATCACAGAATCAGGGATCTCGGGGATACCTTCTTCATGGGGAAGCAGGAGAAGTGCCTTTGCACCCTGAAGTGTGGGAAGGGGGCTATAGCAGGACAACCCCCAAATCTTGCTGCAGAAATGAAGCAACACACTGGACACATTCTGTGTGCCCCACTGGCATCTGCCTCCGTGCACTTCCTGGGTTAGGAGTATCATCTCGACCCACCCTTCCCCACCAAGAGCTTCCATAGTCACTGCTTAGGAGATTACTCCTTATGGGAACACATTCCTTAGCAATTCCTTCCCTAGGACTTCAATAAAGAAATCAGTAGAACACAGTTTACTTGAAAGGAGTCTGATATCTAATAATTCTTCTACTGATTAAGTGCAGACCTTCACTGAGTCCGCCCATGTGCCGGGTATCATTCTGGGTGCTGAACAAGAGAGAGCCTCGCCCCATGCCTATGGCACTGACAAGCCCCTGAGTGCCACCAGGTACCTGCCATATCTGCTTGCACAGAATCCCCACAGCAACTCCATGATATGGGTGGTACCATCACGCTAGTGTTACAACTAAGGTAACAGAGGACCTTTAAAGAAAGGCCACAGAATACGCTTCAGCATCTAGAGCCACAAGAGACAAGACAAGCATTCAGACAGAAGTGGATCCAGAGCCACCCTGTTCCAGAGGCTCCAGAGAGCAGGTGGGGTTGGAGTATCCCACAGGTGTGCTTTGACCAGCCCAGAGAGTGCTTTTAAAATCTGACTACAATGTTAGCAGTAATGAGTTAGAGGGAAATGTACAGGAATCCAGATGCATTCCTGAGTTATTTTCTGTTGGAAGTGCTGACAGTCCTGGGCTTGCATTCCCACGTGGCTGCCTCGTCCACTGCATCGACTCCTTCTGTACCCCCTTTACACTCATTTTCACCTCAGTCCCTTCCTCTCTCCTCTCCTGAAAGAATCACCTGCCTGGTGCCCAAGACACTGCTGTCTACACTACCCATAGCTTCAGAAGAACATGTTATTTCTTTACAAAATAAACAACAGCACCATGCAAATTCCTTCCTTCTCTTAGCAAAGACTCCCAAGATAATTGGGATGAAATGTTCCTGAAGGCTTAGTCTTCTTTAGTCTAAAAGCACTTCAGTATTTAGCAAAACAACATAATTTTTTTTTAACAGACTAATTTTTCTTCCTTTGAATTTTTGCATCTGTGTAATTAATTTAGCAATCCTGTGCCCTAGAGACTTCTCCCCTCCTAACAGACTTTACTCTGACTTTTTTTTTTCCTCCTTCAAGTCTTGACTATGCTGAACATCAGTCTTAGGGTGGTCAGACCCCAGAGGTGACTCTATGGAAGGGGAGCGACCAAGGAGCCTCATCCTCCACCCCCCAGTATTTTCCTTGAGGCGGGGCTTTCACCATCAGTCTATCCCAGAGAGGCAAATAAGGACATCTTCTACGTGGTTTCTCTCTCTGCATGGGTTTCTGCTATTTGCATGGCCTGCAATTAACAAACCTCTCCACATCACAGCCTGCAGAAACCCCATTCCCTGGGCACTCACGTCCGCAATGATATGAATAAACAGACATTTCTTTAGGTGAATGGTTGTTAACCAGGGGTCTATGGACAGGCTTCAGGGGGCCTAAAACCTGACCCCCCCAACTTTGTAGACATTTTCATGATGAAAGGGACCCAGAGTGAATGTTCACCTGAGTCTTTCAATCCCCTCTTCCTAGCAGCAGCCTGTTTTCCGTACACAGAATCAGGTCTCCCCACTGTGCATGGGCTAGGTGGGACAGTGGTTCAAATTGCCTTCTTATCACTAAAACAGACAGGAGTGACAGGTAACAACTGATCCTTCCTCCCCACCCTGGTTCATTCAATCCCAGTGACCTTCCTATAACTCAGCAAGGTGAAGGGAGGCCCCAGGGCAGAATGGACACTGGGCATCATTAGCCTGTGGTCCCCAGCCCTCTGGCACTGCCTTAGTCCCTTCCTATTTCCAAGCCAGGGTTTTCCACCCCAGCCTCTTGCAGCCTCCGTGAGTCCTGAATATCCTTCCTGCAAGTGATCTTTGAGCCAGACTATGTTGCTACCATCCACAGAACTTTTAAGTAGTAGAGATTCATGGTCTCTGGAGAATGTCACAGGGTCGGTAGTTAGAAACCACAGTCTCAGGGTGCTGGATGCTCCTTGTGAGTAGAAATGCACACCTAGTAAGTTAATGCACTGAACCATCCCTGCTGTGAAGGCGCAGAGTGATGGGGTGAGCAGACCCTTCTCAGCATCACAGGTCTCAGAAGCTACTCTTTGGAGATGAAAATCACCGTGCATATCACGGGAACGTGGGCCGTGAGATTTCCGCAGGACACTCCCATGAAGGTCAGCAGGGGAGGAGGTACTAGCTGGGCCTCCAAAAGGCAGGAGTCCTGGGGACACTGTAACAAGGAGGGCCCTTGGGCAGAGGACAGGCTGGGCCGTTGAGAAGACTCCTAGGCAAACCCTTCCCTCCACAGGGTAGCCCTGGGATGATCTGGTCCTCAGGGTATCCATGACCGGTACTTCCAGGATCTTTTTCAGTTCTCAGTTCAAACCACCAGCTTCTCAGGCATCACAGGGGAGAGGCTGCAGTGATGCCCAGATTCCCAGGCACAGTTCCAGTCCCATGCCTCTCAGTCCTAAGTACAAAATCTCAGCCTAGAGTCAGATGGAATCAGGGGCCCACTGTGATCCAGTTGGCTATTGCCTTAGATGGTGAATCAAGTCCCAGAAAGCAAGCTACCAGGAGCCCACCCACACCCCTAAGGGACATTTTCCTTTTTGATGGAGATATAATATTCCTAGAGGGTGGGTGATTTTCCACTGGGAAGATATCTCAAAGGGTATCAACCTCAAGAAGCATGAAGCAAGAAAAGACATGCCTTTTAAAATGGGATCACCTCTGTTTTGAATATTCTAAGCCAACGGAATATATGAGAGTTGACACGATGTCAAGTGTATGTTGTCTCACAGGTCTCCAAATAGGAATAATGAGGATCAAACCCAACCCCCCGACGCTTGAGTCTAAGTCCTTCAGGGTATCCTGTGTTCCTTGGGAATCTCTCAGCTCTATCCCCAGGCAAGGCCAACTTCCCCTATCAACTTGAGCTCGCACAGGTATCTCCTTGGGCTTCAATGGCAATGATTGCTTATGCTATAAAACCATTACTGCTTTCATCTACACATTCAGTTATGGTTTCAGTTTCCACCAACTTTTGTCCTGCATCATCGACAAAACTGTGAGCTCCCACCTTATAGACAGTTTTGACTTCCCTCAGAGCTGCCAGTTGGAGAAGGCAATGGCACTCCACTCTAGTACTCTTGCCTGGGAAATCCCATGGACAGAGGAGCCTGGTGGGCTGCAGTCCATGGGGTCACGAAGAGTCAGACACGACTGAGCGACTTCACTTTCACGCACTGGAGAAGGAAATGGCAACCCACTCCAGTGTTCTTGCCTGGAGAATCCCAGGGACGGGAGCCTGGTGGGCTGCCATCTATGGGGTCGCACAGAGTCGGACACGACTGAAGTGACTTAGCAGCAACAGCAGCAGAGCTGCCAGTATTATACTTCCATTGATGAAAGATGACCACTGAGTTTACAATAAACACCTACACATTGTTTATAATATCCTGGCACCACTGAAAATGTTTTGTCAAATTTTTTCGGTATTCAAGAATCTCTAGGATACTCCTACATCTAAGATATGAGCAAGACGGAATATTTTAAAAACCTATCTTTTTCATCAAGTATTCAGTGCCACCACTATCCAATTTCCATGATGTAAGAATAAGATCCAATAGCTGTCACAGTCTGGGTAACATCTAAGAATTGTCATTCCCTATCCTCATCTCTGGTGATTTATTATACACCGAATTATCTCGGCGTGAATCCAGGGCCCCAGAACAATATTTGAGCTAGCTTTATATTTCTACTTTTAAGCGGATAAGAAAGTTGTTTTCTTTTTCTTTTCTTTTCCCCTGTCTCTAGGGGGGAAAGAAGCCTCTGATCGATGCAGTCTTCCCATTTGCTCTAGTCTCCTGAGAAAATAGCCTGTCTTCTTAGAATGCCATGTGAAATAAGACTATGAGAGAATTTGTGCTTACATCAGGGATTATTTACAGACCACCCACCCCACCCCCAAAACAGAGACACTGGGCAAGGTCTGTGTCACAACTGGTGGGGGTGGGGTGGGAAGAGGCTACTGGCATTTAGTGGGTAGAGGTCAGGGATGGCATTGAACATCCTACAACCTTCAGGACAGACCCTCACAACAAAGAATTATCTGGTCCTGAATGCCAATAGTTCTGTGATTGAGACAACCTAGCTTAGACATTCCAGGTGTATTGGCAGGAGCTTTGGGTCTGAATTCATGTCTGTGTGGGGGATGAGAAGTAATGGAGCCTGGCAAGAAATGGAGGCATGAAAAAGTGGGAGCAGCAAAGTGAGGGTTACCCTCAAAGAAACTTTAGAGAACATCTCTGTCCCATGGTCTTTCTGAAATTAATAAATCAATTTCCAGATGACACTATTGAAGAACTGAAGTCCAGAGGGAAGAAGCTAACACAGCCAAGGCCCCTAAGCCAGTTGGCTGAAGAGCTGAAATGAGAACCTGGTCTCATACTCCCAGCCCACTCACTGTTCCATCTACTCTGCATGCTGAGCCCCAGGAAGAGAGAAAAGGAAATATATCTCTGAACCTATTGCTGGCCTTTAAATTCATTAAGACAGATGGGAAGTAAGAAGAGACCTTTCTGATACAGGAAGGAACCAGACGAAGATTGAAAGGCAATGGATTTATTCAACATAAAATATGTATTTAGCACCTACTATATGCCAGGCTTTGGTTTAGGTGTTGGAAACATACCAGTGAACGGAAGAGACAGAGTACCTGCTGTCATGTGACAGACTTTCTGGTGATAGATGCAAGAGTGGCAGGCATGGTCACCGGGGAAAGGCAGGAGAGCTAAGGCCAAAGATAAATAAAAGTTTACGGTAAAGCTGGTATCCTAATATCCCCTCCTGGGTTCAAAACCCTATCAAAAGGCAGACTCCCTAAATACCTTTTAAAAGGATGTTACAGGCTGATGCAACATTTTGTTTCAAGCTCTAAAGCTGCCACAGGTCACTAACTATCCCATTACTTGCTAATGACCTAAGTAACGCACTACTAGGTAATGCAATAGTAGCAGTAGCAGTAATGGCCAACATTTCCTGGACATGGGTGTATGTTCAGAGGACTGTGCTCTGCATTTTACATACACCATCCATCTCATTAAATCCTCCTTGCAACCCTGAGGAGGAGGTATCGGTACCCCAACGGTTAGGTGCAGAAACTGGGGTCATTGATGTCAAATAACTAGGCCAAGGTCACACAGATAGAGGAACTCACATCCTGGTCTGTCTGCCTCCAAGAGTAAAGATGAGGCTGGAAGACACAGCCTGTCAGCCTACACTCAACCTGTTGGCCACTCCATGCCAGTGTGGGTCTCTCGATTTTCCTGTTCCTCCTACACAGGACAGGTGTGTAGGATAGGTGTGTAGGACAGGTTTCCTCCTACAAACCACACACCTGCAGTTTATCCATAAGGTCTTATGCCAAGCAAACAACTATTTTCATTAATATACACTGTATTTTTGTCTATTCAATGTGGTTTCTCAGAAAATGTAAGTTGTCAGCAGACCATCTATGTCCAAGTCGTGTATTTCACACAGATAATAAAAGCACACAGTGGCATGAGGACTACCTTGTTTGAAATGTAAATGTTCGCACACTGTTAAACTCTGAAAAGCAGGGAGGTTAGATGAAGTATTCATTTGCACTTTTGAGCACCATCAGGCAAGACAGATTGCTTGCTGCCCCATAAATTTTCACCACTAGATTAAATTTTGTTAATGGGACCAAGAACATTCAAAATAACCCATTTTTATATGTGAATATTGGATCTAAATCATTACTCCTCTACCAAATTAAGTTTTGTTGTTGTTTTTTTTTTAATCCTTCTAAGAATCTCATCAAAGGGCTATCTGCCCAGGCTCACCCCTCTGCTGACTAACTCTGCCAGCTCTAGGAATCCCTCGTGGATAAGTGTGTAAGCATCTCATTCTATCAACATTTAGACAATACCCACAATGTATCAGAAAATACAGGTGCATTCACACAGGTTGTGTCATTTAAGCCTCCCCAGAAGTCTGGGAAATACGAGTTTTCTCATCTCACTGATCAGGGCGGGGGGAAGAAAAAACAAGGCTCAGAGAGGTTCCGTCACTGCCCCGGGGGCACACAGCTAGGACAGGGCCAGGCCAAGGTCAAATCTATTGTTCCAAATCCAAGTGCTTGGTCTCCTTTCACAGGTGTTTCCTTTATACCAATCAGTTAAGAGACGTCGGAATTTAGCTGGTGATGGAGGCTCTGTAAATGTTGGCTGAATGAGGAAAACGTACTCATGGGCTGTAAGTAACTGAGAGCTATCTATATTTATGGGCTTCCCTAGTGGCTCAAATGGTAAAGAATCCGCCTGCAATATGGGAGACCTGGGTTTGATCCCTGGGTTGGGAAGATCCCCTGGAGGAGGGCATGGCAACCCACTCCAGTATTCTTGCCTGGAGAATCCCCATGGACAGAGGAACCTGGCGGGCTACAGTCCATGGGGTTGCAAAGAGTCGGATATGCCTGAGCGACTAAGCAGAGCACAACACATCTGTATTTACATCAAGACAACTCTCACTTCTTCCTGGATCATAACAACTGTCATAAAACACTACAAATGACCAAAGAAAGGAAGGGGTCAAGAGAAGAAAGCCTATGCTGGCACACAGTGGGCATCCAACAGCATCTCTTGGCCTGCTGGGCTCATCAGCTAATAATCCCTACAAAGAGAAACTCACACTGGAGTGTGAACTGCCATTCCTATCTGAGAGGGCAACATGACAGGGACTGTACCCTTCTAATAAACTTATGTTACCCATGCACATCCAATGATAAGGTTACCGAGACTTAAAATTCCAGTCGGATTACCAGAGCAGCTGCTCAGGTGCACCGTGCATGTCTCATATGTTACATCACCGGCGACAGCCTGCTTCGCTGGCCAGTGAATGGCCTGAGCATCTGGCCTTTGAACTGTACATTTTCATACTTTACCTCCCTAGAACAGCATTCAGGAGGAGTTCACGACGCCTGCCCTGAAACACTCAGCACCACAGAATGCAGCCCTGGCCTGTGCACCACCAACATTTCTCAGTTTTCCAGAAAGAACTGAAAAATAATTCTCCACCAATCTGTAAAAAATAGGTGGTCAGAATGGGCCCTCAGACTGAACCCACAGGAAGTGGCTGATCCTGCGTGCTGATTTCTATGGAAACGTCGATACTTTGCCGTGACCTTCCATTCATTTTGCTGTCTCGGTTACGCCAGGATAATGAGGATTTGGAGAACAAGACTCACCAAGTCCATTTATCCATTAATAGATAGGGTTTGATCCATTAAGGGGAATCGTAAGAGTATTTCCAAGCTATCTTAGTTGCCACATAGAAAAACCAATTATCCAGAGGCCCCTCTCCCTGGCAGGAGGATGAGCTCTCTGTGCATCAATATTTCATGCCTTGTCATCTGTGCATTATTTAATAAAGCAATTGAGGGGATGAGTTTATTTTATTTTTCAACCTCCCCACCAGAGACCCAGGCCTACAGTACATGATGCTGGAACGCAGCTGGTAATCATAGAGATGTATCTGCAGGTGTTCTGAAGCCAAGGGGCTGTTTCTAGCCTGAACTGCACACTCCCAGTATCTGATATACACTCCTGACACCAGGGACACCCAATCACCATCTGTTCTCGCTGCCTGAGGTGAACTCACTTCAGAATCCGATTAACAGCGATGCAATTGATCACCAAATGACCAGACACTTACTGAGTGCCACATTAAGGGACACAAAGCTCATCACCTGGGGTCCCTGCCCTCCTGGAACCTAGAGGCTCCCTGTGGAGACAGGATGAAAACACATGGGCAGGCAAATGGTGGAGATGGCAAACCAGCTGAGCACATGACTGGCTATCATGCTGGTGGTGCACAGGGCCTAGCACGTGAATAATGTGTCTGGATACCTGCCATCTTCTTTCCATCCAATATTTCACTCCTTTTCTTCCAGCACCCAGGCTCCCCTTTCTACATAGCGCTCATGGGAATGTGGTCTCCATTGATATCTGCCTTTCTTCCCATGGTGAAGGGACCAGATCCCGCTTTTTCCTGAGGCCTGGGGTAGCAGATAGCATGTGGTCCGAGCCCAAGCCCCAGACCTCTTTCAGAATCTTCAGAAAATCCGAGGATCACATTCACCACAGCCAAGCACTTGGACTTGATGTATGTGTATGTATGTGCCAGGGTATGACCTCCAGCAGGGCCCTCAGTTCTTGTCCAGTGTTCAAGCCCATCCCCAATCCCAGCTGTACCTTGAAGTCCTGTCACCCTTCTCTCAAATAACCTGTTTCTGAAATTTTCTTAAGCCAAGGGAGTTGGCTTCTATTTCTTGCACCCAAGATGCTGCCTGATCAAGAACTGTTTGTTGAGCAAGAGATGGAAGCTGTAATCCAATTGCTTCTCCATCTCATCACCAGCCCAGATTAGTCAGCCAGCAGACAGAGCATGTGCTTAGTGTACCAAAAGTATTTTTATGAGACTGATATTTCAAAGACAACTCAGCACCATCAAGCTGTGGACTAGAATCAGGGTAAACATCAGAATCGTGTCAGCTTTCCTGCATCTATTTTGTAGTTCAGCGTGGATTTCATTTTGATTTGCCTATAGGGTCAGAGCTTAAGGATCTGAAAAATCTTAGTCTGGCTCTGCCCACTGAACAACTATCTCTGCATTTATCGCATCAACAAAATCAGGGTAAAGACTGGATGTTTCTTGTTGTAAATATTTAGCTACTGTATATTTAGAACTCTTACTGTGTTACGTAGTTACTACATTCTTTGTCTACCTGTTACCATTTAATCCTCACAACAGTACCACAAAGTGTATTATTATTTCCATTTTGTAGTAAAGGGAAGAGATACTCAGAGAAGATAAGTAACTTGTCCAAATTTACACAGCCAGGAGAAGGCAGAGCTAGGAGCTTTGGGTGTAACCTCACCACCAAATGATGTCACTTGAAGATTAGCCCCAGGCACCTATTACAGTGTCTTTCACAGTCAAACCCAATGACCATGTCCTGGAGGCCAAAAGAAGATTGAGCTATACCCAAGTCAGTCCCCAGTTTCTGCCTAAGGTTTTCCTTAAGAAAGAGGGATGTCTTCTCCAACTTTGATGTGAGCAGTTTTGCACCAGCAGCAAACAATCCCACATTTAGCAGAAGCCCTTCCTCTTCAAGTTTAAACATATTTCTCTCCTCTCCACGGGGAAGAGGCAGGCTGACCTGACTCAGTGGTATAATTGGCTTTCGTATGCTTGAAGACAATTACTAGGTCTCCCTGCAGGCTTCTTTTCCTGAGGCTACAATTCCTAATTATTTTTCATACATGCCCTAATTTCCGACTCCACGATCACATTTGTTGGTCTCCTTTGAACCATGTCCTAGCTGTCCTTTGCAGTTAGCAGTCCTGATATGTGGCATCACCCCTTGGTACCCAGCCTTGTCCATCGTCTTACACCTGACTCAGGTATCTGTGTTAGATGGGCAGAGGCAAAAAGATTCATGCCCAAGACAGGTGATAGCCTCCACTCTACAAGGGAGTATCTGCCTTGATCAGTGATCCTGTTCCAAAGCAGGTTCATTGGCAGGCCCAAGCATCTAGCAGTTGGTATTAGGGAAGGAACACCATCCAGGCTTAGCATCAGGGAATTCCTTGCCCTTCACCAGCCCCGGTGTTCTCTGATGAGTAATGGACACAGCCAGCAAGAAGAGTCCAGCACATGTCCATGGAAAGGAATAAAAGGAGAAGCAGTACCGTGCACCCCATGCAGAGGGCATCACCCAGGAATGACACTTTGTCATGGACAGAGCCACCACTGCCTTCTTACACATGCTGTGTCTCACACACCAAAGCTCCCCCATACCTCAACACACACACACACACACACCCCTATGCAGATCTAATTCCTACTCATTTTTTAAGTGTCTATAATTCAGCTGGTCCCTGCCTTTGAGGAGTTTACAAAATTACACAAAGCTGCCAAGCATCTAAGAGAAAAAAATGACAGACTACCATGGAATGAGAGTCAAGAAGAGAGAGAGATTATGACCTATACCAGGCATGAAGAAGGCTTATAGAAAGGGGGGAAATAGAGGTGGGGGACTTGGAGGTGGGCTCTGAAAAATGGGTAATCTGAGACATGAGGAAGTGGTGGGCAGGTAAAACAAGTGATCGCAGGTGACAATAAAGTGCAGGTAGATTGGTTAGGCAGAGGGAAACTGAGGCCTTTGAGCAAAATCACGATATAACTGTACGTGATTTACAATTAAATGCAACATCTTTACAAAGCACAAATGTTGGATCGCTATAGTTCCCACGTGAGTTGCTTAGGGCAGAGTACAGCTGCACCAGGGACAGAGTAAAGTAGGAGACGGATAGCTGCGTGTTATGGTCTGGTCTCTCCACTATCAGGAATTGCTGCATTGTTCTAGTAAGTGTTACTGTCAGCCAATATAACGCAGTGATTAAGAACTTAGGCTCCAGGTTCTAATCCCAGCTTTAGCTTTTCCTTGACCTTGGACAAGTTACTTAACTTTTCTTGACCTCAATTTCTTTATCTTTGAAATGGAAAAATAATTATATCTATCTTATAAAGCTGTCAAGTAATAAGTCAGACAATCCATATAAGGTGCATCACAGAGAACCAGGCATACAGAAAGCTCCTAAACCAGCCCTTTCAGCCCCATCAACCCCAGTCCACCCTCCCAACAACCATCCATTTAGATCAACATGATTTAGCTCTGTGTATGCAGATAGACCCGGAGAAGGCAGTGGCAACCCACTCCAGTACTCTTGCCTGGAAAATCCCATGGATGGAGGAGCCTGGTAGGCTACAGTCCATGGGGTCGCTACGAGTCAGACATGACTGAGCGACTTCAATTTCACTTTTCACTTTCCTACACTGGAGAAGGAAATAGCATTCCTTCTTCTTGCCTGGAGAATCCTAGGGAAGGGGGAGCCTAGTGGGCTGCCATCTGTGGGGTCACACAGAGTCGGACATGATTGAAGCAACTTAGTGGCAGCAGCAGGCAGATAGACCTCAACACAAACACATAACTGTTTATTACAAGCAATAAGCAGTGACTCCTTTGGAAAAGACACATATTTGTTCAAAACTCACAACAAAATTAAAATGTATTTGCAATAGTAGTAGGGGCTTTTCTGGTGGCTCAGATGGTGAAGAATCCACTTGCAATGCAGGGGACACAGGGTCAATCCCTGCGTCAGAAAGATCCCCTGGAGAAGGGAATGGCTACCCATACCAGTATTCTTGCCTGGAGAATTCCATGGACAGAGGAGCCTGGTGGGCTACAGTCCATGGAGTTGCACATAGTTGGACACAACTGAGTGACTAACACTTTCATAATAAAATTAAAAACGTATTTGTAATAATAGTGAAGGCAGAAGGCTTGCACATCTATTTTTGACAACACTGATGCTAATTCTAATGCTATAAAAAGAGGTTTCTGGAGCTGGGTCACAACCCCCAGGGACTTCCAACACCGTTAAATTTTTACCTAATCTTCCTAATGATTGAATTAATCTAAGGCAACAACCATTAAAATCAGGAATCCATCTTGCTTTAGAAGCTCCTACAATGAAAAGCGCATAGCAAATCTCACAACGTGCTTTATTTGTCTTCAAGGGAGAAAGAGCCCATCCCTTAATCACACAAATGGTCAGCTTGTCCTCGATTCTTTTAGGCATCTGCCATCAAGGTCATCTTGAACAGGCTCAGGCTGAGGGCTCCCTTCAGGCCTCCCAAAACACTTGGAAGAAGAAGCACTGCTCCATCCTTGGCCACGGATAAAAGAACAAGCAGGTCAATGACACGACTTAGCACACACCCTAGAAGCCGGAAAGATCCGTGCCTGTGTCCAGGGACATTGAGACTTTGGTATAACGAACCTGAAATGTTGTAACTGAAAGGCTCAGAATCTTGACAGGCTTCCCATGGTTACAAAAATCCCCCTCACCACAATCCATTGTGTGTGTTTCTATGTGTATATATACATATACAGACACTTTTTTCCATCAATAATTAAAATTGATGACAAGGACTCATCATCTGTTAAGTCCTCAGAAAGATTTTTTCGTCATCAGAAAACGCAATAATCCAGAATGATATTCTCATCAATACAGATCAGCCAGAGGAGCAGAACGGGCTGAAGACTAGTATGGATAAAAGAAAAAATCATGCTTAATATAATTGCATGCTTTGTGTTTGTTAGTCACTCAGTTGTGTCTGACTCTTTGTGACCCCATGGACTGAAGCTCACCAGGCTCCTCTGACCATGGAATTGTCTTGGCAAAAATAATGGAGTGGGTTGCAATTCCCTTCTCCAGGGATCAAACCCAGGTCTCCCTCATTGCAGGCAGATTCTTTACCATCTGAGCCACCAGGGGAAGCCCCAATAAACTGCATATGGCTAACCAAATGCAACAACAGCTGATGCAATACCAACAAAATCCTAAGGATACCATGTCCTCTTCTCACGACCTTCTCCTAAAGTGCCTTCTTGGTGGTGGAGGGAGTGGTGGTCGGGGGTGGGCAGAAAGCTAGTGATCGGGTTTGACAATATAAGAGCATAACCACAAGACCCTCTGATTTCCTTTTTTTCAAGTTCTGATCATGTCCCCTTCTGCCAGAAAATTTTCAGCAGCACCCAATGCCTGGAACTGCAACCTACAGAAAGGAGTCAATCACCAGAGACTAGAGGAATTCATTCATTAACATAAGGCTGGACATGGTGTGGTCAGGGAACAGAGGAGAATGGACAGCCTGTAAAACCCTGTCTGCCCCCTTGATAATGGCATGTGGGGTGTGCATTTCTCTTAGTATTTGCAGCAATTCCTTCCAGAGAAAATCCACCATGCGGACTCAAAGACAACATTTTCTTTCTTTGAAATCAGGCAACCTCAGCCAGTGGGCAAAGCAGGTGTCCCATGGCACAAGTGTGCCAGGGGCATCCCACATTAACAAAGGCATTTTCAAAGAGATTCAGGGTAGAAGGGAGTCCAGATGCCCCTTCTCTGAGAAAAACAGCCCTTGGCAGCAGCTGGGTGAAGGAGCTTGGGGCGCTTGGCTTGGACGAGACAAAAGATAAGAGAGAACCATGGTGCAATGTATGAGTGAGGGAGGCTGGAATCAAGAGGGAGTGACAAAGAGAGAAGAGAGTAATAGATAAGAAAAGAAGATGCAAAAATACTTCAGGAAAACAGGTTTAAACAGGCTGGGGAGGGGGAAATGTAGGGGTTTGCGAAGGAGGGGCACAAAATGGAGAGCTTATAAGATAACAAAGTTTAAAACTCTCTTTCACAGGAATGCACGCTAAAAAATTCTTCCACCAAAATGCTGTCAGACTCAAAGATAAGAGGAAGGGGAGCCCCGAGCATTTACTTTGAAGAGTCTTTTAAAGAAATGTCTTTGGTGTCATCCAGTGAGAGGAAAGTGGAGAAGGAAATTGCAACCCACTCCAGTGTTCTTGCCTGGAGAATCCCAGGGACAGGGGAGCCTGGTGGGCTGCTGCCTATGGGGTCGCACAGAGTTGGACATGACTGAAGTGACTTAGCAGCAGCAGCAGCAGCAGTGATAGGAAGGAGGAGTTGGAGGGACCAAGATCTCTGATGAAGTGTTGGGGGTGTGGCAGGGGGCAGGGAGGGGAGTATCATTTGTCAAGCCTCCCAGAAGGGAGATTAGAGAAAAATCCCATGACCTCCAATCCTAAGCAGAGCCAGTCCAGTAAAAGGTGTGGCCATCAGGCCAGGGAAATGGAAGGACCTTCAGGGAAGGGAGGGGAACATACCTGCTCTGTGGCCACCTTCCAGATATCACCTCCATGCCTGTGGAGGATGAATCCCTGGGGCCATGTCAACCCCCAGCCCTCGGAACAGTCATCCCATCCCACGGCTCAGTTCACAAACACGTCCACCTTCTCCAGAGGCCTCCCAACCATCCAGCGGCTTCGCACCAAACCGCCCAGAAATGGGCTCATCTATCTATCTGCCAACATCTGCTGGATCATAGAAAATGCAAGAGAGTTCCAGAAAAACATCTACTTCTGTTTCAATGACTACGCCGAAGACTTTGACTGTGTGGAAAACAACAAAGTGTGGGAAATTCTGAAAGAGATGGGAACACCAGACCACCTTTCCTGCCTCCTGAGAAATCTGTATGCAGGTCAAGAAGCAACAGTTAGAACCAGACATGGAACGATGGACTGGTTCCAAATTGGGAAAGGAGTACATCAAGGTTGTATATTGTCACCCTGCTTATTTAACTTATATGCAAAGTACATCATGAGAAATGCCAGGCTGGATGAAGCACAAGCTGGAATCAAGACTGCCAGGAGAAATATCAATAACCTCAGATATACAGATGATACCACTCTTGTGGCAGAAAGTGATGAGGAAGTAAAGAGCCTCTTGATGAAAGTGAAAGAGGAGAGTGAAAAACCTGGCTTAAAACTCAACATTCAAAAAACTAAGATCATGGCATCAGGTCCCATCACTTCATGGCAAATATATGGAGAAACAATGAAAACAGTGAAAGAATTTATATTTTGGGGTTCCAAAATCACTGCTGGTAACTGCAGCCATGAAATTAAAAGAAGCTTGCTCCTTGGAAGAAAAGCTATGACCAAGCTAGACAGCATATTAAAAAGCAGAGACATTACTTTGCTGACAAAGGTCTGTCTAGTCAAAGCTATGCTTTTTCCAGTAGTCATGTATGGATGAGAGAGTGGGACCATAAAGAAAGCTAAGTGCTGAAGAATTGATGCTTTTGAACTGTGAAGTTGGAGAAGACTCTTGAGAGTCCCTTGGACTGCAAGGAGATCAAACCAGTCAATCCTAAAGGAAATCAGTGGAAGGAATTCATTGGAAGGACTGAGGCTGAAGCTGAAGCTCCAATACTTTAGCCACCTGATGCAAAGAACTGACTCACTGGAAAAGATCCTGTCGCTGGAAAAGACTGAAGGCAGTAGGAAAAGGGGATAACAGAGGATGAGATGGTTGGATGGCATCACTGACTCAATGGACATGAGTTTGAGCAAGCTCTAGGAGTTGGTGAAGGACAGGGAAGCCTGGCATGCTGCAGTCCATGGGGTCGCAAAGTTGGACATGACTAAGCAACTGAACTGAACTGATCTGTTTGATTATTGACCATTGATTCTCTCGTTAGAACACAAGTTCCACAAGAACAGAAATCTGTTTGTTTAAGCTCTCAAACCCCTATGCTTAACACATGGTAAACACACACTTTGTAGAGCCAGGAAAAGAAAGTCTACAAGCAATAAATGCTGGAGAGGGTGTGGAGAAAAGGGAACTCTCTTACACTGTTGGTGGGAATGCAAACTAGTCAGCCACTATGGAGAACAGTGTGGAGATTCCTTAAAAAACTGGAAATAGAACTGCCTTATGACCCAGAAATCCCACTGCTGGGCATACACACTGAGGAAACCATAAGGGAAAGAGACACGTGTACCCCAATGTTCATCGCAGCACTGTTTATAATAGCCAGGACATGGAAGCAACCTAGATGCCCATCAGCAGATGAATGGATAAGAAAGGTGTGGTACATATACACAATGGAGTATTACTCAGCCATTAAAAAGAATTCATTTGAATCAGTTCTGATGAGATGGATGAAACTGGAACCTATTATACAAAGTGAAGTAAGCCAGAAAGAAAAACACCAATACAGTATACTAACGCATATATATGGAATTTAGAAATATTGTAACAATAACCCTGTGTACGAGACAGCAAAAGAGACACTGATGTATAGAACAGTCTTATGGACTCTGTGGGAGAGGGAGAGGGTGGGAAGATTTGGGAGAATGGCATTGAAACATGTATAATATCATGCATGAAACGAGTCGCCAGTCCAGGTTCGATGCACGATACTGGATGCTTGGGGCTGGTGCACTGGGACGACCCAGAGGGAGGGTATGGGGAGGGAGGAGGGTTCAGGATTGGGAACACAGGTATACCTGTGGCGGATTCATTTCGATATTTGGCAAAACTAATACAATATTATAAAGTTTAAAAATAAAATAAAATTAAAAAAAAAAAAGAAATTTCTCAACAGTCACTGTACCCCTTACCAGCAGCTACAGAGGGGACCGTCATGCTAATCCTGTTCTGATGTCGGTTATGCACCAAGCATCCATCTGCAAGCCATCCTGACAATTTGCCAAAGGAAAACACACTGGGCATATCTCACAATAAAGAGTCTGAAGCTCAAGGAGGCCAAGAAACTTGACCTTGGGAGTAACTGGATGACAAAGCAACAAATTCAGAAACCCAAGGTCCTTTTCTACCAAGTTTGGGGGACGACAGAGTCTACGCCAGGCCAGCTGGCTCACTTTGCCCTGAGAGATCACAGCTGGAGCCCCTCATCCCAGTCCTGCACCTTCAGGGTGGGAAGGGGCAGAAATAAGCAGTGTAATTTGTTCAGACCCAGCCTACCACTGACCCACCTCTGCACTGGCCCAACACTAATAGTATCTCTGCCTCCAGATTCCCAGCCCCGTGCCCCACCCTGGATGCAGGGATCAAATCTGGAATCACAGCAAGTGTCAGAGGAGAAGCTTGTGGGGACTCGAGAAGCACTTAGTACTTGTTGGCTCGAGAGGGAAAGACGGTGCCCTGGGCTTCTGTGAGGACACTGGGCCTCAGCTCTATGGCTCCAGGCCTGACCTCTCCTAAGGGCCCAACTGCTCTTCCAACACCTACATGGGTCTGAAGAGCCCACACTTCATGTCCTAAAACAACATTCTTGATTCTGCAAAACATGTTCACCTGTTCTTCTCCATCTCACTCAACATGAGCACCACCCACTTGGCTCTGAAGCCAGACACTTAGGAAGTTACCTCGATTCCTCCAACCACATCATCCATCAGTCTCACTGGTCCTCCTCTTAACTGTACCCTGCATGTGGCCTCTTCTCTCCATCCTCATGGTCTCTCTGGATACCTGCAGCAGGAGTGGACCACCTGTCCTCCCCTCGGGTCCTGCAGTCTCCCTTTCAGGCAGCATCCGGAGTCATCATTCAGAAATATGAATTCCATTAAAGCTTGAATCCTGTTTGAAATCTGCTCCCATGACTCAGAAAGCCTCTCCCATGGCCTGTAAGACCCTATATGATGTGAACCCTGCCCACTTCTCTGCCCTCATCCCTGGCTGCCTCACCCTAGGGTCCAGCCACGATAGCTCACCTTCCGTCTGACCCTTTGCCAGGAAGTTGGTTCTAGCCTCAGAGTCTTCACTATGCTTGGAATGGTCCTCCCCAGGTCATCGCTTCCTGGCTCCTCCTGGTTACTTATACGCTATGTGTCTCCAAAGAACCCTTCTCGACCTCACTTTGTAAAGAAGTCATATCCCTCCATCATATCCTGACTTTTCTTGGCAGCATTTAGCAGTCTTTGCTACTTCCTTGTTTATCCCTCTCAATAAAATGTAGGCCCACAAGAGCAGTGATCTTTCCTATTGTGTATCCCAGAGCCTAGAAAAGTGCCTAGAGCATGGCAGGAGCTTGGCATAACCTTAACAAAGGGCTAAAAGTTCCTCTGCATCCCCAGGGACTGCACAGTGCCTGGCACAACACCAGGCCAGAAGAAGAGGTACCCAGAAACATGAAGACATGTTCGGCTGAGGATAGTGAGTTTCTTTTCCACACTGATTAATAAGTGACTGGTTATAGAGCATTTCTAAAGCCATTCAGGTTATTCAAACTCTGGCATTATTTTCCTCTGATATGAAAAATAGATTTTGATGACAAAAATGGGACTGTGCAGGAAAGGCCAACTCCATCCCAAATCTGCTAAGAGCCACACTTGTAATGGGTTAAAAAAATTAAAGGGAGCAGTTTTCTACTTATACCTAGTGAAAAAGCAAGATATCTGGCCCCTTTTCCCCATTTGATCTAAAAATAAAGGCCCTGGCTTTGAGTCCCTGGGTGAGAGTCTGATCTAAGTTCCGATGGTGTCTGAGAAAATGTTCAGCCATGTGTTCAACCCTTAGCAGGGCATAATGTCACCAATTAGTTAACTCACACATCTAAGTCCTCACACACGGTGAATTACAGGCTCCCAGCGCTGGAAGAACTGCAGGGGTCCTCCCGTCCCTCCTCCGCTTTGTTGGGGTATCTTGAAGCCCCAAGAACTATTTCTATCTTTAAGGGAGGGATACTTTTCCATGACACCTATTTTTCCAACCACTCTCACAGCCTGAAATTCCTCTAAGTAACAGCCTAAGTCTTGCAGAGCACTAATCAATGGTCTGCCCTGCTCTTTGCCCAGCAGAGATGAACTAAAGTTCATGCCCAGGTTGGGCAGCAAGAGAGGGAGGGAGCAGAGCTGCTCCAAGCCCCAGGGGAGTGCTTGCTAGCAGTGACATGTGTGTCAGGGCCCTGACTTTATTGAGAAGGACGGATTCAGAGCACTGACTCTCTTTCTAATGCTTAGGGCTTTTGTGAGGATTCAGCCCAAGTGAAGTCACTCCCTTCTTGGACCAGGCACTCCTTGAGGCCATGTCTTGCTCTCTCCAGGCCCCTCATTTATGTGGACTCTGCCCTCTCCAGATGCTAGACAACACAGCTTGACAGGAATCATCTCCTTTCCTCTGTAGAATAAGCCCACAAAGGGACCATCAGCATCACAATTTTACAGTGAAGAAACTGAGACTCCAAAAGGTTACATCACCCACCAAAGGTCACACCATCAACAAGTGGCTGAGCTGGGGCCACTGGAATTCTGCAGCAGTGAGAACCCCAACTTTACTCCACCCCTCACCCCCACACAGCTGGCCCAGAAAACCAGGCACGTGGGACACTCCAGCACTTATCGAGCTGAGTTTAACATACTTTGCAAAGCAAGCAAGAAAGATGCATATGTAAGATGATACTGTTCATTTATATCACTTTTTGTAACAATAATGTTTGTAAGTATCTGTCCAGTCTAAATATTTGACTCTCTGAAGCACCAGGCTCCTTTCCTGAATTATTGCATCTTATTCCTCAGTGACTCTGGGTTACACATTGTGATCCTCATTTTGTAGGAGAGAACATCAAACTCAAAGAAATCTCCAGCTTCCTAAGCCCAAAGCCAGTGGGTTCTATTTCCCAAAGACCCTGCTTGTAAGCTTCTTGGGGATTCCAGTCACTGCTCCAGGGGCTGCTGGATTCCCTGGCACTATGCCTTTGGCCACCCCACGACCACCTCCGCTATGACACCGAGGCCCCTCCTTCCTCCAGCGCTTGGCTGGAAGAAAACCAGGAGAGCCAGTGGCTCCAGAACATCTGGGGCAGAGCCGAGAGGAGACCTCATTTCCCCTCCTTAGCATCCCTCCTTCCCACACTCTGATGACCACAGTCTCAAAATAGATACCCCAGAGATCAGGCAACCAGGATGATGGGAAAAACACAAAAAGCCCATGAATGAGCCATGTACTATCCTCATCCTCAAAACAGAAAACCAAAGTAATGTGTGATCCAGTAGATGGCTTGCTTAGGTTTGACTTGGAACAGAATGCAACCTTGTCAAATGTGAGGTCTTGGTCTGGGCAATGAGAGAGGGCATGGGGATAAAGTTGACCTCAAGCTCATAAGCGCAAGCATCTTCAATCTTACAGCACCACCCTCACAACAACCCTGTGTGTGTGATTAGTAGCTTCAGTAGTGTCCAACTCTTTGTGACCCTATAGACTGTAGCCCATCATGCTCCTCTGTCCATGGGGATTCTCCAGGCAAGAATACTGGAGTGGGATGCCATGCCTTCCTCCAGGGGATCATCCTGACCCAGGGGTTGAATCCGTGTCCCTTGTTTCTCCTACATTGGCAGGCAGGGTCTTTACTACTAGCAGCACATGGGAAGCCCCAGAAACAACCCTGCTGCTGCTGCTGCTAAGTCGCTTCAGTCGTGTCCGACTCTGCGAGACCCCATAGACAGCAGCCCACCAGGCTCCGCCGTCCCTGGGATTCTCCAGGCAAGAACACTGGAGTGGGTTGCCATTTCCTTCTCCAATGCATGAAAGTGAAAAGTGAAAGTGAAGTCGTTCAGTCGTGCCCGACTCTTAGCGACCCCATGGACTGCAGCCTACCAGGCTCCTCCGTCCATGGGATTTTCCAGGCAAGAGTACTGGAGTGGGGTGCCATTGCCTTCTCCGACAAACAACCCTAACTTGGAGCAAAAACACACAGGGGAAACACAGGTGCTCCCAGCAAAAAGGGAAAGGCTCAGTAGAGGAATGAGATTTGGCTGGGCACTGAGAAGCAAAGATGTTTCCAGCAGGACTAAAGCATCCTGAGGAGAAGCAGCAGCATGCATGAACATGGAAAGAGAGGAAACTGAAGATACGGAGAGGATTGTTCCAATCTGCATGCATGTGGGGCTGGTCCAGGCCCGAATGAGAACAGAAGAACCATAAGCCCTGTGCTAGGCAGTTTAGACTTTATTCAATAGTCAGTGTATGCCCCATTGTCAGTTTCTAGGAAGGAGAGTGATACCAAAGAAGGTGCTTTAGGGTCCTTCACATCATCAATCATGGGGGATCAGGATAAACCAGAAGAACCCACTGACAGGGGGCTGTGGGGACCATGGTTCTGCTGACAACATGGGGCTCTCTCAAAAGCCAGCCTTAGAAATGAAACTTCTGAGCTGGATGGAGAGATTGAGAGAAACAGTCACAGGGCAAGATGGAGAGGAGCCCCGAAGCTAGCTTTCCAACTCCCGAAGCTTCTAACTCGCCATCAGCTTTGCATCTCTCTTTTGCTGGATTTGAATAAAGCATTAAACAGAGCTGGAAGTGTGGTCCCCACGGAGGTTAGAAACTTAGGAGCATTAGCTGACAAACAGGCTCGCTGCTGTGTAAACTCCCAGGGCAAATGCAAAGTGTGAGCTAATCTTGCCATCATCACAAGTTCTCTGAGCTGAGGATAATGTATGATAATCTAAATCTGGCCAGGCAGACGCCTGCCTGGGAAATCTGATAAGGATTTGCTTGCTGATTCCCTTCCATCCTCTGGGAGACTGCTGGACATGGCAGATCAGACCTGGTCATGGAGCTGACACGTCCCCAGCGCTCCAGCCCCTCAGGCATTCATCTGCCAAACCTCCATTACTGGCTAAAAGGGGCCTGAGGACAACAATCTGAAAATAATTCTGCAGTGGTGGGTTCACTGGAAAAAACCTACAGCTTGATCAGCACACGGTCGAAGAGTTCAGAGACCGCCTCTCTCTACAGACCATATGTAAAGCTCAACTATGCCCCTTCTTTGCTTAATGTCTTCCAGAAGATTCCATCAACTCTGAAACAAAATTTAAAATGTTCAGTCAAGGACCTCCCTGGTGGTCCAGTGGTTAAGGCTCCAAGCTTCCACCACAAGGGGCACAGGTTCAATCCCAAGTCAAGGAACTAAGATTCCACATGCCACATGGTAGCACCTCCCCGGCCAAAAAAAAATGAAAAAATCATATGCTCTGTTGGGCACACGTCTCAGCTCCCCACCCCCTAAAACCCCACACCTCTTGATAAGTAAGCAGCCTACAGCTCCCCTCATGGAACACACAGTCCCCCACACTGTGGTTCTGATGGTTCCCTCCACTTGCACTGCCCCTCTCTGCTCCTGGCTGGATTTCATTTGTTCTTCAAAACACAACTCAGATGCCTCCTTCTTTGGGAAGTTACCTCAACAACATCTCTTCAGCTCTCAGTTACTCTGCTGATACTTGTCAGTGTTTACTATATGTACAGGCAGTGCTATTACAATCCCTGCTTTACAACAGGAAGACCAGAGAGGTTAACTTGCTGGAAGTCATGGAGACAGATCCTGAATTCACACCACACTCCAGCCTGGATTTTGGAGCCCTCATCTGAATGACCTGTTTACACTTAACGACTGCACCAGCATTTCTCTGTCTTGGTCTCTTTCCCACCAGATGGCCAAGTCCCTGAGGGCAGAGATAGCCCAATTCCTCCCCCTGGCCAGTGCAGGGATAGTGGCCTGCTGCAGGGCTCAGTCAAGAGTCTCAGAGCCGATGGTCCCACAGGAGCATCAGGCTAACACCTCCACTCCAGATGCCCTCCTCCTAGAAACACACTCCCTGGACTCTGGCCAACCACCTTCTAGGCCTGTGTCATCAATTTGCAGAGAAACTTGATGAAGTGTGAACAGTTTAGTAGAGACACACTCCATTTCAGAGCAACTCTTAGTGTACTCATTAGGGACAAGGTACCAGCACTTTGTACGAAGGACATAAGAAAGCACCGGACTGACCAGGAAAGAATAGGTGACTCTCTGTGTAAATACATAACATTTCATTATGTGTAAATATACCCATTTTCAGTGGAGAAGGAAATGGCAACCCCCTGAAGTATTCTTGCCTGGGAAATCTCAGGGACAGAGGAGCCTGGCAGGATAAAGTCCATGGGGTCGAAGAGTCCAACACTATTGAGCACACAGGCTCACATATCCCTTTCAAACACCCCTAAAGCTCACGAATCTTCACACAGTGCTCACTATGTGGCAGAGACGTGCACAAAAAGAGGAGTCAGACCTCGTACCTGCCTACAGCATACCTGGCAAGACAGTGACCTACCTGGAGATGAAAATGAAGGACCGGCCAACGCTGGGACTATGAAAGTTGAGTAAAGGTCAGGAAAAGCGACATGGAAACATCCTGACCTAAAAACCATTATTCACGCTGTTACTATCTGGGTCCATGTTCTAAAACCAACTGGGCAACCAAAATATGGATTCCTAGATCTCACTTCCTGAAATCAGAACCTGAGTGGGAGCCCAGGCCCATAATTCCACACTTTCAAGTTCTCCAGGTGACGCCCATGCAGACTGTCTGGCATGGGTCTAAGGATGGGGTTCTGGAGCCACTGTTCAGAGATATAGGGGCCCTGAGAACACGGAGGGGGCTGCAGGAAGTCTGAAAAGCCTCAGACTCTAACCTAGATGCAAGGCAGGGATAGAGATGCAGAGGTAGAGACATGTAGATGCAACGGGGGAAGGAGAGGGTGGGATGAACTGAGAGAGCAGCATTGACATATATATACTGCTGCTGCTGCTGCTAAGTCGCTTCAGTGGTGTCTGACTCCGTGCGACCCCATAGACGGCAGCCCACGGTTTAAAACACAGAGCTAATGGGAAGCTGCTGTAGAGCACAGGGAGCTCAGCTCAGTATTCTGTGATGACCGGGAGGGCTGGGATGGGAGGGTGGGAAGGAGGACCAAGAGGGAGGAGACATATGTACACATATAGCTAATTCAGTTGTTTTACAGCAGAAACTAACATAACACTGGAAAGCAATTACCCTCCAATTAAAAAAATAAAAAGACTGGCATTTATACCCAGCCTTCAGTTCTTGCTGGCTGTGTAGACAGGGGTAAGCCACTCTGCCTCTCAGAACCCCGGTCCTCCCCGGCAGGCTGGAAGGCACAAAGGTTCAGAGTCAGAAACCCCAGCTCCACTATTTCACTGCAGGGTGACTTGGGGCAGGTCACTCATGCCTGCTCTGGGCTAGAGCTTTCCTTACTTATAACATGGAGTGATGACTATTATCCCCTCAGAGAAGATGATCCACATAGTGCACTTCGCACAGCAGCTGACACCTGGCCTTCAGGAACTGCTTCCCTGCCATTATCATCATCATCCCCACCATGGCGTGGCCTTGTGGCCTTAGCATTAGCCCTGTGACCACCAACGAAGTAGGGTTCCCAGGGCAGGAAGAAACTTTATCAGAATCTTAAAACAGAGCATTGTCTTCTTTGATTACCATGCAAGGGAGACATTCTCTAGCGAGCATTTGCAGACGCGTTTTCTCCCGAGGGTCCACAGGTGTGCTGAAGAAGCCAGCAGAATCAGCTCCTGAGAGCATGCAACACACACCCAGAGTCAAAGGAGGCTGCTGAAGCAGGCACCAGCCTGGCATTAGAGTTTAGACATGGACCCCAGCACCCAGCCAGGCACAGCCCTTCTCTTTCCCAGCCCCACACGAGTTACTCCTGACCCAGACGTCTGTCCCTCTCCTTGCCCCAGGATGTCCATCATCTCCTGGTGTCTGCCACCCACACTCCTGTCATCTGGGGAGAAGGTAAAGAACTCCCCAGGCTGGAGCTCCATGATATTTCCAATAAAATCAACACCCGTGTGCACATGCACACACCCGTGAAATCAAACGAGAGGTCACTTGCCCTTCACAGTCCAGGGCAGCGAACATTAAGGCGGCCACTTATCGCCCAGCCTGGAACAGGAGGAGGAAGGCCGACAGCACTACGACAGAGGCTTCTCCAGGAGAACGGGGAGGTATGTGGCTGGCGCCAGCCTCTTCCCAAGCTCCTCGGCTGCCCCTCCGGCCTCCCTCCTGTCTCACCCTCAGTGCTCCTCTCAGTTTCCAGAGGATTCCAAGAGCTACCCTGCTTGGAGACCTTGGGCTAGCTGCTTCCTCTCAGAGCCCTGTCAGGAGCTTCTCATGCCTGCCCCCACCCATCCCCCGGGGCCTCATCTTCTATGGTTCCATCTCAGAGAGGCCGCCCCTGACGACACTGTTCCTGTAACTCTCTCCCAACAGAATCTGCATGATCCCTCCAGAGAACTCCTGGTGATTCTGTCTTGTGTTTATCTTCCCGACCACAGCTCTAGCACCCAGCAGAGAGGACAGCACAGAGTGGATGAATGAAAGGACCAAGAGGGACTCCCCTGGTGGCCCAGGGGTTAAGATGCTGTGCTTTTCCACCGCAGGGGCCACAGGTTCAATCCCTGGCCAGGGAACTAAGATCCTTCATGCCCTGCAATGTGGCCAAAAACGTAATAGAAATATTTTGTTTAAAAAAAGGTAGGATCAACAAAGGGAAGGGGTGGGGCAAAATGAAGGCAGCAGGAGGACAAAACGAAAAGGCTCAACTGGAAAGGGAGGGAAGGGAAGAAACAGGATGAAACAGAAGACAAACTGCTTTTCTCGGGTCCTGCCTGACCAGAGGTATTCCTATTTCTTGTTCTTTGCCTTGGAAGCACTACACAGATTCCACTCCATCTACTTCAAATTGACTTGCTCCGGCACTAAGGCCACCCTCTCTGAAGCCCCCTACCACCAGACACCAACCCTGGCTGCTCCCCACACCCATGGCCCAGCTATTTCTTCCACAAGGAAGAAACCTGTGGGTTGTAACTCTGGGAAGGATCCTGAAATTTCCTGAGCAGCTGGTGCAGGCTTCAGCACTGAAGGAATCCTAGCAATTATTTTAATTTGTTGAGTTTCTCTTTTGAATTCAGGAAACAGAAGCAGACAAATTAGCTACACTTGTATGACTCCAATACCTGACAGTTTTGTAGCAATCGCCTTTTCAACCCAGGGCTCTCTGAGGCTCCTAAGTCTTCATAAAATAAAGGAATAAGTAAAATCTTCAGAGAGGAAAGAGATGGATACAGTGGGGATGTGTGATTAGGTGATGGAGACTGAGGTGCCAGGATACCTAGAGGAGGCCATCTTACTGCAGAGGCAGAAAAGATGTGTGAGCCGGGCTGGCATCCAAGGAGGCCCCTGCAGGACCACAGAGCCATCCCATGGGGGTGGTGGCGGGGGGTGAAACTGCAAGCGGTGCCTGCACTAGATAAGGCCTTTCAAGGTACAGCCCGGTAATTGAAAACAAAATGAATGTGGGATTGCTACAAGACAGGCAGTAACAAAATACAGTGTTCCATCCTGATAAGTCATGAGAAATGAAGTCTTCTTCAGGGCCCGAAGTGGGGATGGCAGCATGCGGAAGCCGATTTCCCTTGAGACCAAATTTATCTGCACTAGAGAACAAAGGTGATTACTCATCCCCATCAAGTGTCCATCCTCGCAGCCACGACGCCTCCCTAAGTCAGGGCGTGCATGTGCAGCAGTGAATGGGTGAGTCACCTCTCCCCGCCACCTTTAACAACACAACTCTGGCCCCATACCCCCTTCAGCTGCTTTCCTCTCGCTTACCTTTCACAACCAGCCTTCTCAAAGGAGTCTGTGGAGCAGTAACACTGATGACCATACAGAGACCGGTAAGCCAGGCCAGAGGCTCCCATTGCCCACACCCCCGCCCCACCTCCCCTGGGCCCCTCCTGGTGCAAACAGCTACATAATAGCTATGGCTCTTGCTCCGATTATCTGCTTGGATTACCTCTGTTGTCACCAACAACGTCCTGAAAGGACTCAATTTCACTCCATGAAAACACCTTAAAGCCCTGGACCAAACTGGACAAGATAGCATCAGTAACTTTCCCCTACCCCGCAGGACAACAGACAGAAGGCATGGGCGTTGGGAGGGTGTGACCGTTACTGTAAACTAAACGAAGGCTCGTTAGCTAGGTCAGGCTTAACCAAGGATACAACTGATACACGAGGGGCCACTGAGATCCCATCTGTGAGCCAAGTGTTCCCCACATTCCTCTCATTATCTCAGAATCCTAGAGTGTCCAGCTCGAGGAGGGATGAGGCAATGAGTGGGGCCCTCGTCTGCATCTGGCCTAGTCCTTCTGTTTCCAGTGCCCTGGACTCCAGCTGGCCTTCCTTCTGTATCATTCCACTCTTGTTGGACACAACACTGTTCTTCCCCAGGGATCGATGACCTCTAGGCCCCTAACTCCACACATGTGCATACTTACCTGGCTTGGTTCTCAGCTCCCATAGGTCCCCTGACCACACCTTTCCTGAGTATGACTCTCCCTGGTTTCCATGACGCTCTGGCTCTGTCCATCCCAGTCAACTTCCCTCCTTTTTGGTATCTCCTCAGTCTCCTGTGAGTGCTCCTCCTGCTTTTTATCCCTTCTATGTCGCCATTCCCTGGGATTCTCTCCTGATTCTCTCTTTCACCAGTCTGCTTTCTGTATAACATGACTCAAGTTCATCCCAACCCACACCTGGCCCCAACTTGCTCCTGGTTCCAGCCATACCTGAACACCATTTTCCAACCATACTCTGCTCCCAAGACTTGAGGACCTTTCTTATATTGTAATCTTCTGCCTGAAATGCTGTTTCCACCCTATCTACCATCCTTCAGGTCAGGGGTGACAGCCCAGAAAAGAATAACCAACTGCGTCTCTCCCTCAGGGCCTCTGTGGTCTTCTTCCCCCATCCTCCATGAGATCCAGGTCATGCAGGGCAGGGCTGCGGTCTGATCCTGCCCTGCCTCTTAGGACTTACTTCAACCTCTGGCAGGGACTACAGCCCTATATGTATTTCTGAGCAAACCAAGCAGGACCCCTTGTGGGGTCCACCTGCTGCACAGCCAGGAGAAGCAAGCTTGCCCAGGACAAGAAGGGAGCTTTGAAAGGGCTTCCTGTCTGTGTTCCCACTTTGCAACTAAAGGATAGGATATTCTAGGATGTTTTTGAAACCTCTTATCTCTTAGTTCCTGTTTTATCTTCCCACTTAGAAGCTGCAGAGGGCCAGGACCTGGCAGATGCAGAAGAAAGACTCCAATCCTCCCTAGATATATCACCTTGAGCAACTTATTTAACCCCTCTGAGCACTTCCACTTCCGTAAATGGGAAACATTCAGCATCCCACAAATGGGTTGGAAAAAGAAGTTACCATGTGCCTTATAAAGGGCATAGTAAGCCCTCGGTTAATGTGGCATGCCTTTACCTCCATCCCTTTGTTCTGTAATCCTCAATAAGCAACGCACAGCACCCCATACCCACCTGTGTCCAAAAAAGGTGTGCTCTGTGATGGAAACTCTGTGACAGTGAACTCCATGACACAGCATGTACTTGGGGGCGAGACTGAGAAGTTCAAGGTACTTGGATTTTGGACATACAAGCCTTTGTTCAAAATAAGCTAGGTTTCATCTCGTGGTTCAAAACCTTTGCATGAATCATAAATTTCCTTTTCAAGGACTGCAGAAGCTGACCTGTAGTATCAGTAGGTCAGTCACACCCTTTCAGTCTCCACACAGTATCAATAGCCTCTAAGCTGGAATGGGCTTGGATCTGCTGTTCCATGATGTAAAATTGGTTTGTGATGAGCCACTCACACCACTGACCATGTCTCACTGCTTTCAGACAAGGTCTTATAGGCAATGAGGGGTGGAGGAACTTGAGGGGATCAGTCCCTAAAATCCATAAGTCTTAAAGCTCAGACACTTGGCTCCTAAAATTCCTAGTATCTGTCATGCAATAAACTCATCATCTGTCTTTATGGAAGGCAAAGAAGAAATGAGTGTCATATTAAAAGAGAGTCATACTAAAAAATAAGCTCAGAGAGACTCCTCCCCAGGAATGCATCCTGAATGGAGGGACTGAGTAGGAAATGATATTGTAGGAGGGCAAGGCATATATGAAAGCTCATAATAGAGTCTAAACAGAGCACTCCAGACCTGAACACCAGGGCAGCAGAGTCCAGTGAGATCTGCTATTCGCCCACCAAGAGCAGCCACTGCCAGCTAAGAATAAAGAGAAAAGCCTAGAGTTAGCCTTTGGCCACCTGATGCAAAGAACTGACCCACTGGAAAAGACCCTGGTTCTGGGAAAGATTGAAGGCAGAAGGAGAAGGGGACAACAGAGGATGAGATGGTTGGATGGCATCACCGAGTCAACGGACATGAGTTTGAGCAAGCTCTGGGAGTTGGTGATGGACAGGGAAGCCTGGTGTACTGCACTCCATGGGTTCACAAAGAGTCGGTCACAACTGAGCGGCTGAACTGAGAGTTAGCCTGAGTTAGAGGATTTCTCCCACTCCCAAGGCTGCCTCCCCTGGGGGTACCTGTCTGTGTTGGGCTATTCAGTCCCTAGCATGGGTATAGCCAAGTAAGTGGCCTGGGATAGCCACCTCTCAGGGCACTGAAGAGTTTAAGCAAGGAAGAAATACAATCTGATTTATACTTTTAAAATATGCCTCAGTATCCATCAACAGAAGGATGGACAAATAAATTGTGTACATAACAGATTACTGCCCAGAAGCTAAAGTGAATGAGCTAGAACAATACGGATCAACATGGATAAACCTAAAAGAAATTGTTAGATGAGAAAGCACAGTATGATACTGTAACATGAGGTTTAGAACATGCAAAAACAATGGTATGCATGCTTACTTGTGGACACATATGTAGTAAAAACATACACATACAGTGCAAAACATCAATGAGAAATTAAGGTTTATAGTTACTTCTTGGGAGAAAAGAGGGAAGTAAAAGCTGGGAAGGGCATCCTGGAGTCTTTAGTAACAAATCAATGATTTTTTCTTTAAATAAATGATCTGAAGCTGACACAGCTGTGTTAAAGCTGGTAGGCAGACAGAGACATACATTTTTAAAGTTGTAGTTGTATAGAAGAATGTGTCACTCTGACAGCTATGGGGCAAAGGGACTGGAAGGGGTAAGACACAGGAAGCAGATGAACCAACCAGGAGGTAACAGTCATAGTCCAGACAAGAGGTGGTGGGAGTGAAGGGGGTTAGTGGAGAAAAAGTGAACAGTCACAGCATACATCTTAGAGGTGACAGAACAGGCTTTGGGTATTGATGGGATGTTTAGGGTAGGTGGAGGTTGATGGATGGAGAGGAGGCATTATGATGTATGATTTCTTGGTAAGAGTAAGTGGGTGGTGGTAGAAAGCAGTGGAGGAAAAACATCTGGTCAACCCAGGGACAGATTCAGAGCCAACCACCCCCAACACCATTCCCTAGCAAATGAAGTGAGACAGACATCTCCCCAGACCCATAATGGGCTGTCACCATAGAATATCATGAGAATTCTTTTATAAACCATGCCTGGTGCCTGCCTTTGATGAAATAACCCAATTAAGAAAGGGATGGGAAGGACAGAACTGAAGCCCTCAGTGGTAAAGCAGCCAGTACTTAAATCTGTCTTCAAACCTTTGGGTACGGCCAGCAGAGAAAAACGGGAGGTCTGGATGGTGTCCATGAATACCTGATAGCTCAATATAGCTTTGGGGGTGCCAAGGACTATGAAATATGGACAGCGCTTGGCTGCCCCTGAGAACTTACATTAGCGGTAATAACATGGTAGGCTATAGGTAGGGTGCTGATAATTTATTTCCCCTTTAAGGATATGTTAGAAAAGGCACATTTAATAGTGTGGAAATGAGAATGGGTGAGAGATGATGTTGTAATCACGTAGATAACCCATCAGGCTCCTCCAGCTCTGAGATAGCCCTGGGTTGGCTCTCCTTTCCCATAGACACTTGTGAGGCTCCCTGCCAAGTTTCTTCCCTCCATTGCCCCCTCCAAATGCACACCCCACTCTGTTAGGCCAAGTGGGAAAGGGTTTAATTGCTCATTTCATTCACAAGCTGCCTGAGGTCTTGGTTTGCATGTATCCAGTATACCAACGTGCCTGTTTCAGACTGAATATTCCTAGAAGCAGGGCTAGAGCTGGAACCAGCCACTCTGCACAGTATCATCCACAGATGGAAAAAGAGCTGGCAATTTCTTTTCCCACATGTTTTAGAATCAATAACCCTTCTCTCATCACCAAAAGGAGAGAAGCGGCATGGAAGACTTAGTCATTCACATTCATTAATAAGGCATTAAGTATTTATTATACTGGGCACTGTGCCTTGCTCTCAGGGGGCTCTCAGTGCAGGGGATGGACAGACAAGTGAGGAGGCAATAAAGAACTGTGTGAGAAGGACAAAAGCACAGGGAGACACAGGGTGTCTAGGGGAGCCCACGTCACAACTGGGAAGGCTGCCCAAGCGAAGCTGAGACATGCAGGACTAGAGAGCATTACAGACGAAGGGAGTGGAACAGTCTTTCAGGCAGAGGGAACAGCATGTGCAAGGGGCCATAAGTAAGAGCACATGTGGCCTGTTGGTAGAAAGGCAGCGATCCCGCCTTGTCAGAGCGGACAGCGGTGGGTGGCAGGTGCAGCAATGGGGGTGGTGGGTGAGCAAGGGCGCTGGTCTTTGCTCTCCCCGCACTCAGCCCCGGCTGCCTCGCCCTAGGCAGAGAGAGACATGTGGCCACCCACCCTCCAGGATTTCACAGAGCAGAGCCAAGTCCCCCTTCCCAGCCCCTCCTGGCTTCAGTCTTTCCTCTCACAGCCTCCCCATCCCCTAGACCCCAGCTCCCTATACCGGCCCCCACGGGATTTTCCCCTAGGAAGGCAGTTCTCACCACGCTGTCACAGAATCTCTGCTGACCACTATCCACCCAGACCAGAGGGAAACCAGGCTCAGCAGAAAGCTTCCATCCAACCCCTCCACAAATACCACCTCTTGAGCCAGCAGCTACATTCCCATTCGGGTCAGAGCCTTCTGTGAAGGATGCTGACGCTGTATACAGCAGCACAAGGGGCGCCGGTCCTGTCTGGTCAGGGTCGACAGGTTTAACCATAATGAAAACAAAATGCGAAGAGCAGACTCCCCCTAACACGATCCAGACTCCCTCTATGTCCAACACGTGAATTAGGAAGACAGAAGAGCCTGGGAGCAGTCCGTGATTAAATGCACCATGCAGCAAAGGGGCCATCCATCACTTCTTTTGTTTTCTTCTCACTCTAACAATGTAAAATGACCCTCTTAAAAAACTGAAGTGAGTAAGCTGATCTGGCCTCGCCTTCTAATCCCCCTTCACTGAAAGCACACCCGCTGCCTGTGCACAGATTTCCAATCCCCATCCTCTGAGTTTTGAACATACATCTTTCTGACTATAATAATTGTCTGCCTACTCAATGGTGTGGCTTCTAGGGAAGGTGCTTTCCACAGGTACCACTCTGCCAACCTGCCTTGATGTAGGCAATTAGCAATTCACCTGAATTTCAGAGATATTTTAAAAGGCAACTGTGCAGAGCTCTGGTTTTGTCTAATATCAATTTTTTAAAAAAAGATAACAAAGCATATGGGTGGCTGTGAAATTAGCTAAGATCCAGTCCCAATATCACTATTACCCCCACAAGGCAGGAGGCGGAGAAGATGTGGGAGCTGGGGCAATGAATGAAGGAAGGGCCCAGGCATGGCGGCAGCCCTATTTGGCCACAGGCTACAGCATGTCAGCCTTGACACTAGACAGCTGCCAGTGGGCATGGCATGACATGAGGGTGGCCCACTTTTCCAGATACGTGAATTTTACCTGGGTCACCACCCAAATTGTCCACTCCAAGGAAGGTAGCTCAGCCCAGCCAGGTTCACCACCCCCTATAGTTGTAAATAAGAAGAGAGTGCCACTTACAAATTGGCACTTGCTATCTATGTCTACAAGGATTAAATCACGAGCTGTTGCAGCTGCTGACCTTCAACACCCCCTGAAAGGAGCTCAGGGTGGAGATTAGAAATAAGGCACTCTGTGTTCTCGAAAAAACTGGCAGAACAGATCTTCAGATAGTTAGATAGATATTTTCAGGAGACTATTTTATGAGCCCAATTCTTGCATCTCTTCATATCTCGGAAAGAACTAAAATCATTCATGGTGATGTCTGCTCCTTATGATTAGCAATAACCTTCACAAGACCAGTAGAAACCTTCTACGAAAAATATGTGCTTGATTGCATGTATGCCCTCTTCCCCAAAATCACATATAGACTGACCTTCCTCTCTGCCTCTTTGGAGCAGTTCCTCAGACCTGAGATGCTGTCTCCTGGGCTACAGTCCTCATTTTGCCTCAAATAAAACTTAGCTCACAGCTCTCACACTGTGTATTGTTTTTCAGTTGACAAGAGTTATGAGCATATGCTGGTTGGAAGCAGCAGAGGTAACATCCCTCCAGAGAAGGCTGGTATAGGCTCCTCCAAGCTGGGGTTGCAGATGTCAGCACTCTGGGTGGTAGTGAATATGCATAATCATGTATACCCTCTGTGATATTGTGATTTATAGTAAGAAATGTGGTCTTCAACCCCATTCCTGGCACAGAGCTCCTAAACCCTACAAATTTCCTAAGGTGTCTGTTGTTATACTAATGAGATGACTTTTGGGAAACACCCTAGCCATCCAACCTAGACGGCATATTATGACCAGCCTAGACAGCATATTAAAAAGCAGAGACATTACTTTGCCAACAAAGGTCCATCTAGTCAAGGAAATTGTTTTTCCAGTAGTCATGTATGGATAAGCTGAGTGCCAAAGAATTGATGCTTTTGAACTGTGGTGTTGGAGAAGATTCTTGAGAGTCCCTTGGACTGCAAGGAGATCCAACCAGTCCATCCTAAAAGAAATCAGTCCTGAATATTCATTGGGAAAACTGATGCTGAAGCTGAAACTCTAATCCTTTGGCCACCTGATGTGAAGAACTGACTCATTTGAAAAGACCCTGATGCTGGGAAAGATTGAAGGCTGGAGTAGAAGGGGACGACACAGGATGAGATGGTTGGATGGCATCGTGGACTCAATGGACATGAGTTTGAGTAAACTCTGGGAGTTGATGATGGACAGGGAGGCCTGGCGTTCTGCAGTCCATGGGGTCACCAAGAGTTGGACACAACTGAGTAACTGAACTGGCCATCCAGGGAATTAACTATAAGATTTCAGTCCCTGTCTCCCCTCCCCTCACCCACCTCCCACCTACTGCCCAGGCCTCCCAAGAGAGGAGAGGATGGGGGCTATTGAGTTTAATCACCCACTGTCAACATCAATGATTTAATCATTCACGCCTAGGTAAGAAGCCCCTATAAAAACCCAAAAGGGCAGGGATTTGGAGCATCCTCAGGTTGGTGAATAGGGCTTCCTCGGTGGCACTTTTGGTAAAGAACCTGCCTGCCAATGCAAGAGATGCAAGAGACATGGTTTTGATCCCTGGGTTGGGAAGATCCCCCAGAGGAGGGCATGGTAACCCACACCTGGTGGGCTACAGTCCATGGGGTCACAAAGAGTCAGACATGACTGAAGTGACTTAGCACACAAACAGGTTGGTGAACACAGGGAGACATGGGGCAAGTGGGGCTCTTGGAGAAAGCACAGAAGCTCCAGCCCCTCCCCCAAAACTTGCCCCATGCATCTGTTCTATCTGGCTATTCCTGAGTTATAGCATTTTATAATAAACTGGTAATTCAGTAAGCACAGTGCTTCTTTGAGTTCTGTGAGTTGCTCTGGCAAAGTAATTGAACCCAAATTGTGGGCCATTGGAACCTCAAATCTATAGCTGGTTGATTAGAAGCACAGATGACAACACAGTCCTGAGACTGGCATCTGAAGTGGGGGTTGGAAGTTAAGATGACTAAGATGCCTGGGAAAGTGGGAAAGTTTCCTGAAGGAAGAGACTCACTCTGTCAGGCTATCCAAGCATCCCTGAGTCAACCGAATTAACAAAGTTGACGTTACTGTGTGTCTAGCAATATACTAAGTACTGTGAAGGAAACCAAGAAATAGGAGTCTCAGAAACTCCTTCTTACCCATTATCTCAACAATCACCACCTCAGTCCCTCCCACCCCTTCCGCATACTGAGTCTATCTCCCTATAGCCATTCCCTCCCAGCCCAACCTAAGGCTGGACCGCTGAAACAATCTCCTGACTGCAGACCCCAAACTCCAGCCCTCCCTAACCAAGCCATCCTCCACAGGGCAGCCAGTGGGCACTTTTCAAAATGCAAATCTGTCATCCAACCTCCCACTCCCACCTGAAAACCTTAGAGTGGGCTCCCCCTACTGCCAGTATTAATGGCAACTCTCCTTAAGGTACCCGCATGGCCCTGTGTTGTCCAGCCCCAGTCAGTTCCTCTTCCTCATCTCCTGCCCATCCCCTTGCTCTCTGCATTCTGGCTTTATTTCAAACTCTTTTGAAACAGGAAGGGAGAGGGCAGGGCACAACCTTCACAAGAATGACATGGCCATAGGACATGACAAAAACTGATTAGAAGCAACTCAGTCCAAGATCGGTAGTTCCCTGGCAGTCCAGTGGCTAAGACTTCACCTTCCAATGCTGGGGGCACAGGTTTGATCCTTGGTCAGGGAACTAAGATCCCACATGCCTCTTGGCCAAAAAACCAAAACATAAAACAAGACAATATTGTAACAAATTCAATAAAGACTTTAAAAAATAATAATAACTAGGATCAAGGTAGCAGAAGATTTGACTTCCAGCAGACTTTGAGCCTCACTATGCACTCATTGAAATATGCTAGCATGTTAAATCAGAGAAGGCGATGACACCCTACTCCAGTACTCTTGCCTGGAAAATCCCATGGATGGAGGAGCCTGGTGGGCTGCAGTCCATGGGGTCGCAAAAAGTCAGACACGACTGAGCGACTTCACTTTGACTTTTCACTTTCATGCATTGGAGAAAGAAATGGCAACCCACTCCAGTGTTTTTGCCTGGAGAATCCCAGGGACGGGGGAGCCTGGTGGGCTGCCGTCTATGAGGTCACACAGAGTCGGACACAACTGAAGCAGCAGCATGTTAAATGATACACCCACCAGTGCTGAGACAGTTCTGAGGCTAACCATAAAAGGCCAAAAAGTGGGCAGTGGCCCAATTGTTGGAAATAGCCACCCCTTCCCCAAAATAATTGGAATAATTCTCCCATTCATTAGCCTATGAATATCCAGTCCATAAAAACTAACCATGCCTATTTCAAAGCTCTCACTCACCTTCTGAGATGGTCCACACTCTGTCCATGGAGTATGTTTCTCTCAAAATAAATCCACTTCTTACTATCACTTCATCTGTGAATTCTTTATCAACAAAACAAGAACCTTAAATTCACTGAAAACACTCTTACTTACCCCACTACTGTCATGAGATGACAGTTAAAACATTCTGTTCCCTCTGGCTGCAATGTTTTTCCTCTCTGCTTTACTTAATCAGCTCTTTCAAGTCACAGCTCCAATGCAACATCCACAGGGAAACCTTCCCAGATTATTTCTAACTGCGTCAAATCTTCCTTTCATAATCTCCTGGAGTTCCATGTACCTAACTGGCACTTATCACTGTTTAAAGGATACACTGACTAATGTGATCATATCATTACTGGACTCTAAGCTCCAGGAGAGCAAAAGCCATGCTTGATTTTGTCATCATTGTGTGGCCAATACTCAATAGGGTATCCTACATACACTATGAGTTTGATGTATATTCAGAGTCAAAGAATCTTGTCTTCCAAGGACCTGCAAAAGCTGTCTAGTTCATAAGATGATCTGTAACTAGCTTCATGAAAACTGACATACAGCAATGAAAATAACACAGCCACCAAGAAAAACTGGAGAACCTGGGTAATGAGCATGACTCAAGCTGCCCTGTGACTTAAACAGAATGTTTTGGGCAAGATAGCAATGAGAGGACCATCACCTTCATCCTGACGACACAGTCAGGATCTTGCGCCCTTTGAACCACTGTAGGAAGCTCACCAATTCTGCAAAGCCCCCAGAACCCACTTAGGCATGAATGTCTCCAATCACACAAACAAAACTGACTCTGGCCCCTGTTTATGCTGGAGTTTCAGGATCCATGGGCATCAACAGGAGACACTGTCCTGAGAAAGATGCTGATGGCTGCTTGATGTAGCTCCACCAAAAAAAGTGTCTCAACAAACACTCAGAGAAAGACCATGACACCCTGTAGGATGAGGTATGAGGATTCCTGCTTAGAAATGAACCCCAGCTGTGCTATGCACAACCAGCCACAGACAAGTCATGGCGCAACTTCAGGTCAGTTTTCTTGTGCACAGAGTCAGGATAAGAAGCAGACTATCTTATTAAATAATATAGTATATGTGTAGCACGCCTGGCACAAAGTAGATACTCAAATTTCAGTTTCCACTCTAAGAGAAAAATCCTGATACTACTTCTCAACAGAAATAGACAAGCTTAAAAATAACATTTGGGAACACACTGTATTCCTTAAAAAAAATTTTTTTTAAAGATTCTTCTTTTCTGATTATCATAGCAATGCATTTTCATTGAGAGAAAATACATAGGCGACAAGGACCCATTAAGTGGATTCAAGTGTAGCACTAGCTCCTAACAGCTGTTTGGCCTTGGGCCAGCTCCTTAACCTCCTGGAATTCAGTCTCCACATCCACAAAAATGGGGACAACAGCATCCCCCAGTTTACCCGAGTTGTGCATGAGATAATCCACGTGAAGTTCCTGACACAACGCCTGACACACAGTGAGGACTCAGTAAACACTATCTCAATCATCATCATCACGATTGAGACTTATTTTTAAGTCAGAAAGATATAAAATATGGGCAAGATTATTTGAAATTTACCATCCATAAATAAATATTTTAACATTGCAGTTTTTTTCTAACAATCACATTAGTATTTTAATTTTACAAAATTTGGCTCATGCAATGTAAACTTTGTTGTTACTATATTCTGATGTTTTCACTTTCCTTATGTCCTAATTATTAAAAACATGATGTTAAAGTTTCCATACTATTTCATCATATGGTACCATCAAAGTTAATCTATCATAACATTCAACCAAAGGACAGTCTTATAAATAATGCTGCAATAAATGTCATTTCTATATATTCCTTTGTCCTCATTTCAAATTATTCCTTTAGGACAGACTTTTAAAGGATGAATCAGTGTTTAACAAATTTTTTTTTTATTATTATCAGTATATGATGAATTGTTTTCCAGAATTTATATGGTGCCTTAAATAGTACTTAACCCACTTTTGACAAAAAGCTGTCAAAAGGAGAGAAAAGAATAAACATTGTCTTTTTAAAAAATAGAGGCTAACAATAGAAGAAAAATTGCATATTTTTATTTTATATTTCTTTGAATGCCAGTGAGTCGAATATTTTTTCCCTGTTATTTATTTGTGCATATATTTCTTCTATTAAATCTTATATTTATGCATTTGTCCATCTTGTACAGTTTTAGTATTTTTTAATTAATTTATAAGTGCTTTTTATATACTAAGGCTATCATCTCTTTGACTTACTTGTGATAATATTTTTCTCAATTTGCATTGCGTTTTGTTCTTGACACAAATAATATTTTAATCTTAGGGTGGTCCAAACTGCTGGTTTTACTTTAAGATCTAGGGTTCTTAGGTCAGATGTAAATTCAACCATAGCTTAGTCTTTTATGTGTTCTCATTTTTTATACATAACTCTTTTGAATAAAATTCTTAACAACCTGACTAAATGTGGTTTAATGATTTATAGGCAAGAATTACCTATCTTACAGTGTTTTGCAAAATCTCCCAACACCTCTGGTAAAATAATCCTTTTAGTGCTGCTATTGCAAGCATATGCCAAAGACCTTCCAATGACTATGAGAGTTTATTTTTGACTTGTGAATTCTAGTCCATCGTCCTGTCCACTGATTTTTACATCATTCACACTAAACTCTTAAGCAGGGGAAGAACTCATTTTCCTCAGAGCCGGAGTCAGTGGAGCCTATGACATGATGACCTGGAGGACCTGAGCTGCCACTGCCTTCTTTCAGATGGCAACCCCCTGTCACAGAACCAGCCTGGGCACTAGTATGAAGATCTGGGGCTGCAGAAGCATGTCAGTCTGACACATGTCTCTGACACTGTTAACATCATCTAGGCCTAGCACTTCACCTCATGGATTCTCCTCAAAGCCATGGTTTATTTTGTTCTGTGCATATTATCTAGTCCAGACTGGTCACAAAAGAACCTGCTGGTCTGCCTGAATCAATGGAGACCTGATCTGTTGAGAAAAAAGGTGACCATATCAAAGAAGGTTCTCAGCCGGCTGTGGCCGCTACCATCAATCCTAAGTCCTTTGATCACTTGCTTTGCCAGATATTTTACCCAGTTTCTCTCCCCCTTTCCCTTGAATACTTCTCCATGTGGCTCCTAGGACGTCACACTCTCCTGATTTTCCTCCCTCTCTTGAGGAGTTTCCTCTCAGTCTTTTCCGGTGCTTACTCCTCATTTTCCTAACTTCCTGAACTGAGTCATCAGCCTTAGTCAACAGACCTCTTTGCTTTTCCACCTACACTCAACTCCCACAGTGATTTCATCCAACAACATGATTCTAAATGCCGAATACAGGCTGACAACACCCCAAACCTTTACGAGTCCAACTTAGGTCCCTTCCTGATATTCAGACCAATATATCCATTGATCCACAGCTGGACATCTAACATGTCCCAAAGTGAACTCCTGACCTCTCCAAGGCAAACCACCTCACCCCATTGTCTTCTCTCATCACAGTCAAATCCACCAAAATGCAGTCAGAATCCAACTGCACTTTACTGTCCTTATTAAGACCACCCTGGTCCAAGCCACTATCATGCCAGCCTAAATAAGAACAAGTCTCTTAAGTGCTCTCCCCCTTCTGCTCTGTGACTCTCCTCAGGGTAGTCCGAGTCTTACAATATTGATACGGCCCATCACCTCTCTGTTCTCCCTTCCTGCTGTCCTCCCCTCTGCCCACCCATCCCTGATGCTCCTGTGACTCCTCAGACCAGCCAGGCTCACTCTCTCCTTTGGGCCTTTGTGCCAGCTGCTCCCCCTCCCCAGTGTTCCTTTCACCTGACTCTACTACTTCCTTTGGTCTTTGCTCACGGTCACCTGCTCAGTGAGGCTTCTGCAGCCCCATCTAAGATGTTAACCCCCTCAAAAAAAGTATCAACTCTCCATGTTATATCTCCTTTCCCTGTCTTATTTATTTTCCTTGGTACTTGTACTAACAGATTCTAGATTTTGCCTATTTAGCTTGACTGTCAACTGTCTCCCTCATCAGAATCTAAGCTTAAGAAGGCAGGCATTTTTTTCTGTTTACGGCCATAGGTGTAGTAGGACAGTATCAGAACAGTGCTTGGCACATAAGAGGTACCTAATTACTCAGCGAGTGAATGGATGCATAGCTGGATGGATTTATGAATCCCTTTTTCACAAACCAGGAAGCAGAGGCTTCGAGTAGTTAGAAAGCCTTTCCAGGTTGGAACTTGAGCCCAGAACTGATTCTACAAGCAGGCTTCTGCTCATAACATGGTGAATATGAATTGACGGGTTGAGATGGTGACACTATGAATAGAAACGAGATCTATTTAGCAAGCCTGCTCTGTTTCACAAGTCAGTAGGCAAGTTCTCCACTGACAGCCTACGAATGTAGTTTTCTTGGGGGAAAAATATTCAAAGAACAATACAGACACAGGGCAACTGTCCTCTTGAGTTGGTCCAAGAATTAAAAAAAAAAAAAAAAGGCAACAATAAGACAGTGCCCCACATTGAGTGAGAGAGCAGAAAAGGGTCTGACTGACAGAAAATGAGAGGAATTAATTCATCAGAACAAAAGAGACCAGAAAGCCTGGACCAAAGGAGAAGCACATGTAGGGGCTCCATGAATGGAATGGTGATTACCAAACAAAACAGTCCTAATAAGATTACAGCTTATAATGAATCTGCTACAAAACTCTGGAATGATGTTAGGATTTTAATAAGTATCCCCCAAAGAGCATTCAGTCAATTTCACAAATGCCCATTCTCATCACTTAATTCTAAGGGGGAAGGAAGATCACGCTACCTATGGCTGCTTCTAAATTAATAATGTGCCTCATTCTTATTATGCCTCAGAAGTAAGGCCACTGTAACATTTCAAGCTGTTTGGGGGAGAGTTTTAATATTCTCGCTGCTAATATAAACAGAACCTTAGAGTTCCAAAGATGCCACATTTGGGATGTAATCCAGGCCACAGTGCCAATTCCAATGTTAACTTTTCAAAATGCCTCATGTACACACTTCATTTGAACAATTAAGGCAATATAAGCTGTCTCCCAGAAAAATGAAAAGGAAAAGAAAAGGTAATTCAGTGTACCCCCCATGATAAAGGCTGCTTAATTTCAATTTCGACAAAGACCACAGTGAGTGCTACATTCTGTCTCTTTTTCTGCATCGTTTTCATAACATCAGCTATCCCTCAGCGTAAAGAATCTGTATTATAAATATAGCCAGTTCCATTCCATGGAGGGGAAAATAGAAAGAGGAAACCCACGTGACTTCTATATACGTTGAAACAGAATCAGAGCAGGCCACACAACTCCCAACCCAGTCAAGATCCAAATGTGGTAGCTGCGCCTCAGCCCCAGCCCAGAAGCTTCCCAGGGGAGTGAAGGCGAGCATGCCACCATACAGGGGTGCTCAAGGCCTCAGGGCACAACGTGCTGCCAAGCCTGTGAGCAGCACACAGCCTCACATCATTGGATACAATCATTTCCAAATAATCCTGGTACCAGTCTCACGACTCAGTCTCTAATGACAGCCCAGCCTCCTGTAGCCACAGCAAATCCCCAGGACTCCCAATACCAACACAGGAAAAATGACAAGTAATAGGACAGTGAATAGGAGAAAGTGAAATGATAAACAAAAGCAGTGGGAGGAGGTACAGTTGTCTGCTTGTTCACGATCTGAACGTAATATTTATCATGCAAGTATACTGTTGTCCTCCTTATACTGGACATAAAAGGGGAAACCAGAGGCATCATGCAATAGAACAAACCAGAGGAGCCAGACTAAAACCCAGGACAAGGCAGTGTGCAGCTCCCCTTGACACCTGATTTTACATACCCCGATAGAGATGCACACATGAACAGACACATAACAACTGCATGTGACATATCAATTTCCTCGTGTTTCCAGCACCTATAAGTGCCTCCAGGAGCAGCAATGAGTAAAAATGGTATTGAACAGCACGGAGAGGCTCAATTTGAGCTACAAAATCATTTCCTCCATTTGTTAATGAGTTAGATGCTCACAGGCTGAGATGGCTCCTTCATTCCGAGGAGCTCCGATTCGGAAAAGAAAAATAACTGCAAAGCATTCTTTTCCTGGAATTAAAAATCAGGTCACAGTAAACTCAAAAATAACTTTGCCAAGGCTAAGGATGGGAATAGAAGAGTTATTCTATAAATAATCACTGACATCCATATTCATTGTGAGCCTTTGAAAGTCGCCGGACAAGTAGTTTCAGAAAAGCACCGGCTGATCTGAACACGCTACTTGAAGAGCATCATCCATATTCACGTCCTAGAGGTGCTCTAATCAACAAATCAAAGTACTCGACTAATTAAATGCTGATTGCTTGTTGCACAAGGGTGAAAGTCAACCATCTTGGCCAAGGTTGGAGTTATTCTAAGAAATGATGATAGTTGGGTTCTTTCAAGCCATTTTGTGCCTAATGAGTACATTACCCCTTAATGAAACTTCATTTAGGCTAATGATTACCTTGGTTTAACAAATAACTAACTGATGACTTCCTGTCTTTCAACGCCCTGAATTTGGTAACTGGCACTGTGAACATGGCTGATAAACGCTGCACACTTTTCTGGGCTCGGCCACACTGACAGTCGAAGGATGATGATCCCATCCTCCTGCCCCACAGAATGACTGCGCAGCTCACGCTGGGGGGAAGGTGGTACCTTCGACAATGAGGCTCGGGGGAGTGTCAGTATCACTGTCCACTGATGAGGCCATTTCCCAAAAATCAAAGCTAAAGGCATGAGATGACTCATGCTGAAGGGCAATACAGGGCTTCCAGCATCTTATTGTTACCTCCCTAGGGAAATCCCAAGAGCTGCTTCTAATTGCTAATGTTCAGTGTATGATTTCCTTATCATTACTGCTATTTACCCTTTTTTCCTTAGGATGGCATTACCATGTTTACCTGAAGGGTAATGTGCACTTTAGCTAAATGAGAAAATCATTCTGTCTCTCTAATCCTTAGGAATTTTGCAGACGATGCTGCTTACATCAATTTAAAGTATCTCACCAAGTCATCAACAAAAATTATTTACTCTACCTGGCTTACAACTTTTTGATTTGTGGCTTGCTTTCTAACGGTGCATGTGTAAACAAGAAACTATTTCGATCAGGAGCGATGCCACTCTTACCTAACTGTCTCTCCTTCATAAATTAATCAGGCAGATGAGAGGTACATCAGAGAAAACCCCTCTTAAGTAATGTGAGTTAATGATGTGCTGCCACTTTCAAAAGGAGGCGCAAAGTAGAATTCTTCCCAAAGCTGGGATACTGTCGACATGAGGAACACCTCTGGTTAGTGGGTAAGAGTTTAGGCTCTGGATCCCAACAGATCTGGATTTCAACCATGCTATATATTTGTCTGGGTTGGTTCATTAAATCAGCTCAAGCCTTGGTGTGCTCCTCTGTAAAATGGAAATCATTACCCCTAACTCTTGCTCTGTTATAAGGCGTTGACTACTATATCATACCTACAAAGTTTTAAGCACTGGCTTAATAAACATAGATGCTAATGTCATTTTTAACTTTATTCTTAATATTATCAGTCATGTCCTGCCAGCAGCCTAACAGTTTTCAAAAGAGCAGAGGTTTTTGTAAACTTGATCAAACAAAACCTAGAGAGTTGGTTGCATCCCACCCCCACCACTGTGTGTTCAGGAGAACACACCACCCTGCCAAGGCTGGCTCAGCTCTGATGCGGAAGCAAGCCAGCAGGCTGACAAAAGGGAAACATATTGATTGATTTTTAAGACTCATCAATAAATAGCATCACCACCACCTCATGGTCAAGGTAGAAATATGAGTTAGCCTTCATTTCACCTGCCCGCTCCAATTTCTTTTGTTCAACACATCATGTTATTCCATAGGATCTGCCTTTAAATCTCATGCCCAATTCTCCACTCCTCTCCACTCACTTTCAGCCCTAGACCCCAGGCATCATCTATCTGCTCAGCTGCAATACTGCAACTTACCTTGCTTCTGTCCCCACTTCTCATCTCACATCAACGCCAGCCAGACCAAATTCAGTCTCCATCCAACTGTCAGACTCACCAGCTTAAAGCCCCTTCATGACTGCCCATCACCTCTGAGATCAAGTCCAACTCTGAAACAGGCCTCCTCTGACCCTGCCATCACACATCCCATAATAGTCACCCTCCCTATGCACTCCAGGGGCACTGTACTGCTCCTCAAACCCACCCCCACCCCTGGACTATGCACATGTGTCTTCCTCTGCATAACAGGGACTCCCTGGCTCTTAGGTCAGCAGGCTCCCTCCTTGTCATCAGGATGCAACTAAGACATTTTCTCCTAAGAAGTGAGAATCCCAATGACTCCCAAGATGATTTATGACCTGTCATAGTGCCCCATCCATTTCTTTACAACAGTCTTTTCCACCTGAATGCCACTCTGGGTTGTTCACCTGCATCTCTCCACTAGACCGCAGGCTTTGCAAGAGCAACTGGGACCCACCTTTCATTTGCTGTCCTGCTGTCTGCACTTCAGCAGAGTATTTGGCAAACAGTAACTTAGCAGGGCTTCCCAGGTGGCACTAGTGGTAAAGAACCCTCTTGCCAACGTGGAGACCCAGGAGATGCGGGTTCGATCCCTGGGTCAAAAAGATCCCCTGGAGGGGGACATGGCAACCTACTCCAATATCTTTGCCTGGAGAACCCCATGGACAGAGAAGCCTGGGGGGCTACAGTCCATGGGGTTGCAAGAGTCAGACATGACTGAAGCAACTTCATGCACACACAGTAACTTAATAAAAAATGAACATGTCTGGTGGTGTCATGGAGTCAAGCAAGATTTAGACTTTTTTTGCATGGTTTCAGGGTAAAGAGAAAACTCATAAGAGCAAGAGTTAAGAGGCAGCGGGCACATCCAAGTGAAAGGAAGGCATCCTTGTCTCAAAAAATCTGCTTGAACTCTAAGTAGTGAGGTTCGTGTCCCTTCGAGTATTCAAGTAGGGACTAGTTGACATTTCATAGGAAAAGACTGACTGGACCACACAGCCTGGCTGGTGGTTTTCATCTCTAAGACTCTGGAGATGAGAAAGTTCAGGCCTTGGCAGCGCCCTTCCCAGCAGGGTGGCAGGAAAGGAGATGCCAGGACCATGCACAGAGGCCCAGCAGCTGTACCAGCTGCGGCCGTGACTACAAGCGTCCCAGTGTCATAGGCAACTAGCTTTGCTCCTGTCCCCACTTCTTATCTCACATCACCCACAGCCCCACCAAATCCAGTCTCCATCCAACCATCAGTCTCAGATCCTGAAACATGACTTCTTGGCCTCAGTTTTACAGAACATGCCCCATCAAGTCCAGCCACTAGTGAGGGCAAAACTATACTTCTCACTGCTCAGGAAACACAAACAGAGGCCCATCTCTGTGCAGGCTGGCCCAGGCTAGTCTCTGTAACAGAGGGACAGTTAAGTAAGAGGAAAAACAAACAGCTAACGAAGCTTGTTACAGAATGCTCACGTGTGCCTGACAAGGTTCTAAGCCTCTGCAAGTGAACTCTCATCCTCAGAGTTAACCAGAGTGCTAGGAGAAAAGCATATCACTGCTACCACTGGATGGAGCAATAACATGAAGACGCCAAGAGAGGTCAACACACAAGGCCTAAGGTCAAATATTCTACAAGTGTTAAAGCCATGATGAGGACCTGGGCAGACCAATCAGAAAACACATGCACAACCTTAACAACAGACTGTAGCAAAGAAACTTGAAAGCAAGACTCACGGCGTAGCATCTTTTTCAGCTGCTCTAGAAGAACTGTGGGTGGTGTCCAAAAACCCACTGAACACATTTGTTAATGTTGGCAGACTAGAACAGATTCCAAGAAGCCAACAAGAACCCCTAAGCCAGTGCACACTGAAGGGTGGGTTCAAGGAAGGAGTTCCCAAGAATGTGGACACAAAGCCCTGGAGTGGTTGAGAGCCCAGACAAGGCCCTACAGCTTATGCACCAAGGTGCACGGGCCTCCCAGATGACCCATGCTGAGGGCCGGACCCCACAAGGGCTGCCGAACTTCAGGGCCTGCCAAGCACACAGAGAGGTATGTATGAGTCCCTGCTGGCTGGAAAAGCCAGACAAGGGGAAATGATTTGAGAGAGGCTCACAGAAAAATGGGAGAAGCCTGGGCAGCCACACGGCTGATTCCTGGCCCTTCCCTTTACCGCTCGGGCACAGGAGACAAATGAATTGCTCTACTGGGCCTCTGTCCCCCTACCCGTGTTACCCAACTGCTTCTTAGGACTATTATGAGACGCAATTTAACAGGCATTTTTAGGATATGCTAATATAATCGTACAAATTGAAGTTGCTTTTAATCTGCTACAACCAACACAATTAATATAAGTAGGAAAAATGTCACATAAATATCATCATAGCTGACATTTATTAAGCAGTAACCATGTGCCAGACAACACCTTATGCGATATACTTGGGTTGTTTTATTTAATTCTCAAATGCACCATAAAAATAGGACAATTAACCCCATTTCACAAGTAAGGAAACAGAGTGAGAAATTAAGGAAGTTGCCAAAGGGTGGCTGTTGTTTGGTTACTAAGTTGTGTCTAACTCTTTGCGATCCCATGGACTGTAGCACACCAGGCCCCTCTGTTCTTCACTATTTCCCAGAGTTTGCTCAAAGTCATGTCCATCGAGCCAATGATGCCATCCAACCATCCTCTGTTGTCCCCTTCTCCTCCTGCCTTCAATTTTCCAGCATCAGAGTCTTAACCAATGAGTCAACTCTTCACATCAGGTGGCCAAAATATTGGAGCTTCAGCTTCAGCATCAGTCCTTCCAATGAATATTCAGGGTTGATTTCCTTTAGGATTGACTGGTTTGATCTCCTTGCTGTCCAAGGGACTCTCAAGTGCCAAAGGGACACTATACCTAATAAGCCCCAGATCCCAGAAATGAATGACCAGGTGATGGCAGAAGGTACATGCCAAACCACAACCACACCAGCCTCTCTGGAATAAGAGTGCACAACACGCTGTCACCAAATACATATAGTTTTAACAAGTATAGTCCTTTGTCCTAAGTGACACAGATTTTCTTGGATCCAGCCTCAGGTCACCGGAATCTCCTTTTGTCCAGGTTCTCTGACATCCAGCTTGAGGTCTCTGACTGGTTGACAAGTCTCGTTCACTGCTGTCAGAGGCCAGCGTGTCCATCCCTCTGCCCGGGTCACTGACTCAACCCCGAAGCCCCGCAAAGGGCACGTGCAAGCCCAGAGCAAGCCTACCAGTAGAGAGGCTTCCCAGGAGGATCTGTTGTAAGTTGGAACCACGATACCAGCACATGCATTCTCCTGATTTATTATCACGGGTAAGGGATGGTGAATAAATGATTTATAGATGCACATATATTTCCTTCGTGATCATCTCAATCAAACTTTTTTTAAACTGTCTGGAAAAAGGCACAGGCTTCAGTTTCGGCACTTCTTTGAAGACTGGCCCTGGGTTTGCATTGGCTGTACCTCCAGGTTACAACAGACCACCTGGGTTCCCACCCACCTGTTGTGAGATGCTAAATGAGGCACCACCAGGGTTGAATTAAGGACAGGGGGCAGCAGGCGGAGAGGAAGTGGAGGAGGGAGCTACCCTGCGTTGTGACTGAGCAACAGAGGAACTTTATCTGAGCACAGGAGATGTGCTGGGCCCTGTGCGGGATGCTTCCTGGGGCTGTTTGAGGATTAAATGAAATGGAGCATGTGAGGGCTCAGCCCACGCTCCACACACGCTGATGCTGCTTGCCTGTGATTTACTATCAAGATGATTCTTTTTAATGATCATCCCCCACGAATCCCAAATCCTACATGGCTTACAATCAGAGCGCAGCTTATTCATTTAACTTAAAAAATGAATTCCATCCTTTAATGTCTCTAAAAAGCAGGCGAAAAGGATGGAAATACAGAGTCCCCAGGCACAGTGATTCACATCGTGTCTCACCCCCACTAACTCCCCTCCTAACCCCCGAGAAAAGCCAGCCTCACCAAGCACACTCCCCACCATATCCCTCCTCCTCTCCCAGTTGAAATGTCCTTTTTTCTTTGGCCCTAATTATTTTGACTGGCTTAGCCTCTCTCCCAACCACAGAGAGAGACATTTTTTTGCCCTATTTACAAGGAAGGAGGAGAGAGAAAAATGGGGTTGGCAAATCCAGGATTCTCTTCAGTGGCCGCCAAGGCAGGGAGCTCCACGGACGTGCCCGTATTAATGGTTACACAGACAACCATGTGAACTTCGGGATACTGTCTCTATTTTTACAGGTGAGGAGATGGAACCTAAGAGGGGTTAAGAAAATTGCCCAGATGGGAGAGACTGAGCTTTTCACAGCTCCATTCTGCCTCTCTAAAAGAGGCTGTGCCATCCAAACACCTTTTCTATACCTGAAAGAAAACCACACAGACCTACCCGTGGTCTACAAGGAACATGGATGTGAGAGAGCTGCCCAACGGTGAGGCCCTGTCCCACCCCTTCCCAGTGGCGTGACCATCAGTCAGCAAGGTCTCTGACCCCTTCCATACATTTTCGCATTCACGGCCCGGGGATGATAACTCTTACTTCATAGCGTTGTGGTGAGAATTCAAAGAGCACACTCAATAAGTGTCATTTCCTCTCTTTTACCTGATGAGCCAGCTTAAAAGAAATTTCATTTGGAGTCTCCTGAATGTGGCAGCAGCAATGTTTTCTCCCTTTCAATATCAAATCCCTCACCATGGTAAGAATTACTTGCAAAGAGTGTTTACTATTTCCTATTTCCACAATATATTTTCCATTAGGTAATTCAAAGTTATTAACGCTGCCACAGCCGTAAAGAAGCAGGCCACGTCTGAGCCAGCACTGCATGTGAACCTCATGCTGCCAATGATTGCTTCTGACCCTAAGTAGCTATGGAGGTATGTTGATGTTGCTCTGATATGACTCATATAGATAGAGACACTGTAAATATCCTTCCCAAAGTTGGAAGCAGGCAGCATTACCACTGGCAGCAAATGTGAAACCATTGTCACAATAATTTGTTGAGGCAAGAGCTGCAAGAGTGGCTTGTGTGACAGATGAGAAGGTGTCAGATTGGATTGAATCAGACCAACCACGTAGTGCTCAACTGTGCTCTGCTCTGCTTCCCTTCCGGCCGCCTGAGAGTTCAGGCCCCATGTCAGTCAAACCCTACGCAAAGCCAAACCCAACCCTCCAGCCTGGAAACAGCCAGGAAATTATGTTATGTCAGAAGGTGGAAAATTGATTCAAATGGCCAATTAGCACAGTTACTGGGATCAAGTTTAAAAAAGGATTCACATAATACACTTCATACACAAATATAAAACCACAAGAAAAGCAGGGAAAGAAAACTCTTCCAAAAACTAAATCTAATAAATGCATAATTTGTGTTCTTGGGCTTTAAAACTCAAGGACTCTTCGTGCTTTCAGTGTTCTACTGCAGCCTTCTCCAGCCTGTGTATTTGCCAACACAACTAGATTCGATATTGATTTCTTGTTTCAAAGCCAAGAACTGAAAGAGCCTGGGACCAAATATACGATCCAGGATGGCTGATTTTCCTCCTTGCATCTCCAATTCTAAGGAATTTTAGGGTGACATTTTCACCCTGATATACATAAGACAATGAGGCAACATGATGGGAGATGTCAGTTGTATAACATCAGTTTAGTGACTTTCAGTCTCCTTTTCTTTAGCAGATAAATACACATACTCACACATCCTGTAACAGGCAAAAGAAACTGGGCCAAGTTTTGTATGAATTCATCTCAAAGAAACACTGAAAATGGAATGATCAAAAGAATGGAGAGCTCCCTTGCTTTCTTATTACTTCTCAGGCAAGGGCTGTGTAAACTATTTAACTTGGTAGGGGACTCTTAAAGCAATATCAACATCTTCATTTTTTGGAGAATTAAGAATGAGCCATGTGCACTTGTGTCTGAAATGTCTGCAAATAATCAGGTTTGTTTGAGTCGTGTCATTCTGTTCCTTATAACCTCTGAGCAATTCTGTTTATTAACCTGGGGTGGTACAGGAGAGAATACAGAACACAATTCTAATACAGTCTGGGCACTGAGTCTGGGATCAGGGGTCATCTGGAGAGGGAAAGAAAGCCTTTACCCAGTAAGCCATCACTGCGAGTCCCAGAGTTTTCATGTTCTAGATGAGCCATCCACTGGGCACGGGTGGGCAGGAGTAGCTGGGGTAGGGGGGAAGGTTTGCCCAGGGTTCTGTGTTACAGTTTTCATCTTCTAATTGTCTGTGTCCCCTCAGTCCTGTTTTATTCCAGTTAAGGATTGAGATCTGCCAATAAGCCTGGCCTGCACAATATGGCTAGAGTTTGAGAGCTTACTTCATCCCCCTTGTAGTCTGTCTGCAAGCCCATGAGCTATGATTCCTGCCAGTGAGCCAAAGCATATGGAAACACAGTCCTCCTCACCTCAGTAGCCAGAACATCATTGCTGGGAGATGAGCTTCGAGTAGCACTCAGCCCAATGGACACCTGAAGCCCACAGACAAAGCACACCCAGCATGACAGCTCTGGAAGGAACCTCCCAAGCCCCACTTCGGTGCTATTTCTTTAAAGACGGGACAGGAAGGCCCAGAGAAGTAGGGGACTACAAGGCTTCACTTGATCTCCCGTTATCCTGGGTCACATTTTAGCACAACAGTTAAAAGCAAGATCTTCAATGTCAAACACATCTCAGTTTCCACCTCAGTTACCCGTTAACTGTGAAACCTTGAGCAAGTAAGTTGTTAAGTATCTGAGGTCCCATTACCATAACTATAAAATGAGGGGACTAATGACACCTACCTCAATAGGGGTGTTGCTAAGAATCCATGATGGATCACATGAAGCGTTTAGCACCCAGTCTCTGGCATGTAACAAACATGTGATATGTTGTCACTAGCCTGATGATGATGGTGTGGTTTCTTAGCATTTCTTCAAATTGTGACAGGACTCTCTCATCCACCTTGGCCTGAATCATTTGCATGCTGCCTAGTGAACAATCTCATCTTGCTCAGGTGAGGAGGACCCCGTATGGTTACCTGTTTAGTCCGTGACTGACCTAGAAGCCCAGGGCTGGGGCAAGGAGTCTTAGCCCTTTCAGGCTGCATTTCCAAACTTTCCTGAATTTGTATTTTGTTCACTGTCAGATTTTCTTCTCCTGCCACTGAGCTTCCTTGTAGCAGACAAGGTCAGAGGCTCAGCATCTTACACATGAAAACAGTTCCAGGCAGTGGCTGGACTAAGGACTCTGGGTTTTCTGCAGGAGGAGGCATCCATGGCCCCAGGCTCTGCCCCTGACCGCCCAGGCCCCAGCTGCTGCTGTCTGGGAGGCAAGCAGTGAGCTGGGTCTGGGGAGGTCAAATCAATGGACCCTGGTCTCAGTGCACTGCAGCAGCCTCTGAACCTCACTGAGGACCCTTGCAGGAATGCAGAAGCTAGAGATGACACAAGGGCCAAGTCTGAGGCCCACAGTCATGGGCTTAATTCTGGATTAGGAGGGAAGAGTGGAGAGGGAAAGCAAAATCATCAGCATTGTCGCCATCACAGTGGCACTTAACCTTTGCTGAGCACTGGCTATTTGGACTGCATGGTTAATTGTCACTGTTCCCATTTCACTCATGAGAACGCCGAGGCTTAGCAAGGATCAATGAGGAAGCAAAGTCACACAGCAAGGAACTTGTAGAAACAAGCTTCAAACCCAGGGGGTTTCAGAGATTGCCTGCATGGCTCTACTGACAAGTGCCCCCAATGGCTCATACTCACACTCAGGAGCCAAGCAAGCTCCATGCAGGGCCACAAGTATGTTCTCTCATGTAATCTCCAGCAAACCTCTAGCCCTGGGTGCCACTTCCCATTATACAGAAGAGGAAACTGGAGCTCAAAGTGGGTGCCAAGGCTGGTGTCTGACTCTAAACCCTGAGTGTCTGAAGCACCAAGAAAGGACTAGTTTGGGAATTGGGAAACCTGCTTCTGGTCCCCCCTTAGCCACTCACTGACTGCACATCCCAGGCTAAGTCAGTAATCTGGATGGGCCCTTGGTTCCATATGTGAAATGGGATAGCGGTCCCTGCTTCCCAGAGTTCTAGCAAGGCTCCAGAGGAAGAGGGCAACTCATGCATTTGGGAGAGCGGATATCACTGTGGCAGCAATGACCTTCATCCTGGCCATGATTGCTGCTGGATGCAGCACGGTCCCAGATCAAACCCAAATACTGCCCTGGTGCTACCATTTTCATTCATTCTATTTCAAAGCAAGAAGAATAGCAACAGAATATGCACCCAAAACACCCACATATTTAATGTGCATCCATTCACATCTGCATTCAACTTATATCACCACTAGGAAATGCAGACCAAAGAAAATTGCTACCAAAAGTCTTTAAGGATTAGGAGCTTTGTCACTGCATTCACACAAATCCCAATAATCAGCATAGCATCCAGTCCAGGATCTATCACACAAGTCCACCAGGCTCCTCTGTCTATGGAATACTCCAGGCAAGAATACTGGAGTGGGTTGCCATTTCCTTCTCCAGGGATCAAACCTGGGTCTCCTGCACTGCAGGCGGATTCTTTACCATCTGAGCCACCAGGGAAGCCCTCTATCACACAATAGGAGCTCAAATATTTCTAAATAATACTGACTAGCTAACCAATTACTACTATTTGCTAAGAACCAGGTACTGTCTTATCTCAATATAGTAAGCCCCATACATAGAAACCTTCAAGTTGCAAATTTTCAAAGATGAGAACCTGCATTCCATCAATGTCAGGCGTGAGTGAAACTGCAGCTTGCCATCCCGTCTCCTATCGTGGACGATCCTTCAAGTCTGCCATCTCCCACTCTCTTGGCCTCCTCCAGTCAGTAACTCTTTTTGCCTGTTCACTTGATGCCAGCCCCTATATGCCAGATGCTGTACTGTGCTACTCTACTTTTCAAGGTACAGTACTGTAAGATTAAAAATGCTTTGTTTTTTGTTTCCTTTTTTGTCTTCTAATTTATTTTTAATTGGATGATAATTGCTTTACAATGTTGTATTGGTTTCTGCTGTACAACAATGTGAAGCAGCCATAAGTATATGTATATCCCCTCCCATCCTACCCCTTTAGGTTGTCACAGAGCACCGGTTTGAACTCCCTGTGTAATATAGCAACTTCCCACTAGCTATCTGTTTTGCATATGGTAATGTATATGTTTCAGTGCTACTCTCTTAATTCGTCCCACCCTCTCCTTTCCCCGTTGTGTCTACAAGTCTGTTCTCTATGTCTGCATCTTCCGGTCCTGCAAATAGGTTCATCAGTACCATTTTCCTAGATTCTGTATATATGTGTCAATATGCAATATTTGTTTTTCTCTTTCTGACTTACTTCACTCTGTATAACAAGCTCTAGGTTCATCCAACTCAGTTCAACGGACTCAAGTTCGTTCCTTTTTATGACTGAGTAATATTCCACTGTATATATATACCATAACTTCTTTATCCATTCATCTGTCAATGGATGTCTAGGTTGGTTCCATGTCCTGGCTATTGTAAGTAGTGCTGCTGTGAACATTAGAGTACATGTATCTTTATGAATTATGATTTTCTCAAAGTATATGCCCAGTAGTGGGATTGCTGGGTCATATGCTTGTTTTTTATGTATTCTTTGTGTGAAAAGTATTATAAATCAATCACAGTACAGTACTATATAGCTGACTGTGTTAGTTGGGTACCTAGGTTAACTTCATTGAACTTATGAACACACTCTGGGAATTGAACTCATTCATACGTAAGGGACTTACTGCACTCTTCCCAACCTAGGAAATAGATGTTATTTTTATTCTTATTTTATCAATGAAAAAACTGAAGTTTAGAGAGGAAAAATAAATCAGCCAAGGCCACAGAGCTGGTAAGTGGTGAAGCCAGAACTCCAGTCCCAGCCCATCTGAGTCAAGCCCAGAGCCCTTCTACTGTACTGCCACCTAGCTACAACCAGAACCGTTCAGACACCAGAAAGGTATCTCACTTCTTGAGGCCAAGTGGGCCCTCACAGGGCACCAGTTTCACTATTCATTCAGAAAGCAGGGATCAAGTCTATCTGGTTCACCACTATTTCCCTAAAGCACAATTCTAGCACCTTGCGATCACTCAACAAGAACAAAATTTTCAATGACTGAATAAGGGTTTCTTGATAGCTGTGGTTCACACCCTCAAACCAATTAGGATCAATAATGAGACAGAGGCTTAATAAAACAAACAAAACCAGTGCCTCACACACCAGGTGCCAGTTTCAGGACATATATGATTTGAGCTAACCAGGGGGTGAAAGGAGACATTAGTGGAGCTCAAGGAAGCCTCCTGAGAAGGAATCTGCCCTTGAGCTCATTTTGCAGGAAGTTAATAATTTAAATAAGAGATAATGGGAGGCAGAATTCACAGCACATTGAATCATAATCATTTTGCTGTAGAAATATTCCATTCCTATGCAAATATATGTTTTAATTAGTAAGTTCTATCCCAATTTAAAAAAAAGAAAACCTCAATGTTTCCATTCCAAGGGAAAAAATAAATATTTGCTCCTTAATTAGGTGCACACCAAATGTGTGATACTGTGAACTAAATATTCACAATACTGTGAACTAAATATTCACAAGCACTATGACTCAGGCAAATGAAAGATAAACCCTTGCCCAATGATGAATAAATACAAGCTGGGGTTGATGGGTAGCAATGTATGTAATTTCGATAGGAGAAAATGTTTTGAACATTTACTATGTGCTAAGAACCAAGCTCTGCATAGGCTTTCTCAACTAGGATCTAAGAGGAAGCTGTTTTTGCTCCTACAGAAAACAGGCATATTCCTTCTAAGAAATGTCAAAACTCTGACTTCCATCTAGGCAAAGACATAAACTTTCTTCCAAGCAGCCTCAGCTCCTTGCAGAACTCACCTTCCACCCGTGTACAGCCTTCACAGCCCTACAGAGCATGGTTCTCCAGCAAGAGGATAACCGTGCTCTACAGGGCCCCTGAGATTAGACTCCCCCACCTTTAACTAGAGAAGATGCATCAACTAAGCTCTTGGGACAAGACAGAAAGCCAGAGCACTACCAAACCTAATGTACAAGGAAAACCAGATGAGAGCAACCTTCCTGGAATGTAATGTTAGTGAGTGGCAATTTTACACAATCTCATACCACAATAAACACAGACATGAAGGAGTATAATTCAAAATGTGTATGAATTTTTAAATATGAAACCTAAAACTTCAAAGGAATTTAAGGTTTCTGGAAGACTGCTTCAGGCTACACCCAAACTTCTCAGCAATATGGATCATGTTTCTCTACATGGGGCATTTCTGGTAGAAAGTTCTTTAAGGCTCTGGGTTAGTCAAATTTTGTGGCTTCCAGATCTGCCTGGAAACCACAAGGTATCTCTGGGATGACTGCTTATTTCTGATCTGATCCATGAGGGCTCACTATGAAGGGAATTCCCCAGACACTAGGCTAGCTGCAAGTGCCTGGGAATATGTAACTCCCTATTCCAGAGGTAAAGTAACTGAGATCTGAAGAGGTCGGAACTGGCCCAAGGTCAAAAAGTAGCAGAGCTGCGGGGTCAATCCAGGCTCAAATTCAAAATATGGTCTCTCTGTTATAGGAATAAATGACCCAGATGACACACTGAAATGTTCAATGAAAAGATGACTCCTCACAAAATGCTCCCTATCAGATGAGTGGCACTCACAGAATGATTCAAGGCATGGCAGGGGAATGGGACATCAAAGTGAAGCCCAAATGACCAAAAGGAATCAGACAGAGAAAGGGTGATATATTTGGTAGGTGAAGACCATCTTCTGATGGGCGGGGCCATGCTCAGTAAATCTTTAATCCAATTTTCTGTTGATGGGTGGAGCTGTGTTCCCTCCCTGTGGTTTGACCTGAGGCCAAACTATGGTGGAGGTCATGAAAATAATGGCCACCTCCTTCAAAAGGTCCCATGCAGTCACTGCTGCACTCAGTGCCCCCGATCCTGCAACAGGCCACTGACGACCCACGCCTTCGCCAGAGACTCCTGGACACTCATAGGCAAGTCTTGGTGAGTCTCTTGTGGGGTCACTGCTCCTTTCTCCTGGGTCCTGGTGCACACAAGGTTTTGTTTGTGCCCTCCAAGAGTCTGTTTCTGCAGTCCTGTTTAAGTTCTGGTGGCTCTGTGGTGGGGTTAATGGTGACCTCCTCCAAGAGGGCTTATGCCATAGCCAGGTCTGCTGCACCCAGAGCCCCTGCCTCTGTGGCAGGCCACTGCTGACCCATACCCCAACAGGAGACACTCAAACACTCAAAGGCAGGTCTGACGGCTCAGTCTCTGTAGATTCTCCTGGTGCACACCAGGTTTTATTTGAGCTCTCCAAGCATCTCTGGCGGGTATGGGATTTGATTCTAAATGTGATTTTGTCCTTCCTACTGTCTTGCTGGGGCGTCTCCTTTGCCCTTGCACGTGCGGTATGTTTTGTGGGTGGGATCCAACATTCTCCTGTCAACAGTTGTTCAGCAATGATTTGTAATTTTGGAGTTCTTGTGGGAGAAGATGAGGCCACATCCTTCTACTCCACCATCTACATCCTCAGTAATTCCCTCGCACCTGAGGCTTCCATAAGCCTCCATTCTTTATCCATCAGAGGGCAGACAGAATGAAAACCACAATCACAGAAAATTAATCACAGTGGTCATATGGACCACAGCTTTGTCTAATTCAGTAAAGCCATGAGTCATGCCTTGTAGGGCCACTCAAGATGGATGAATCACCTGGAGAGTTCTGACAAAACAAGGACCACTGGAGAAGGAAATGGAAAACCACTTCAGTATTCTTGCCTTGGGAATCTCATGAACAGTATGAAACGGCAAAAAGAAAGGACACAGAAAGATGAATTCCCCAGGTCAGTAGGTGCCAAATATGCTATCAGAGAACAGTGGAGAAACAACTCCAGAAAGAATGAAGAGATGGAGTAAAAGCAAATACAAACCCAGTTATGGATGTGACGGGTGATGGAAGTAAAGTCTGATGCTGTAAAGAACAATATTTCATAGGAACCTAGAATGTTAGGACCATGAATCAAGGTAAATTGGATGTGGTCAAACAGGAGATGACAAGAGTAAACATTGACATTTTAGGAATCGGTGAACTAAAATGGACTGGAATGGGTGAATTTATCTCAGATGACAATTACATCTACTACTGTGGGCAAGAATCCCTTAGAAGAAATAGAGAAGTCCTCATAGTCAACAAGAGAGTCCAAAATGCACTACTTGGATGAAATCTCAAAAATGACAGAACAATCTCTGTTCATTTCCAAGGCAAACCATTCAATATCACAGTGATCCAAGTCTATTCCCCGACCAGCAATGCTGAAGAAGCTGAAGTTGAACGGTTCTATGAAAACATACAAGACGTTCTAGAACTAACACCCCAAAAAGATGTCCTTTTCATTACAGGGGACTGGAATGCAAAAGTATGAAGGCAAGAGATATCTGGAATAACAGGCAAATTTGGCCTTGGAGTACAGAATAAAGCAAGGCAAAGGCTAACAGAATTTTGCCAAGAGAATGCACTGGTCATAGCAAACACCCTCTTCCAAATACACAAGAGAAGACTCTGCACATGGACATCAGCAGATGGTCAATACTGAAATCAGTTTGATTACATTCTTTGCAGTCAAAGATGAACAAACACTATACAGTCAACAAAAACAAGACCAGGAACTGCCTGTGGCTCGGATCATGAATTCCTTATTGCCAAATTCAGACTTAAATTGAAGAAAGTAGGGAAAACCACTAGACCATTCAAGTGTGACCTAAATCAAATCCCTTACGATTATACAGTGGAAATAAGAAATAGATTCAAGGGATTAGATCTGATAGACAGAGTGCCTGAAGAACTATGGATGGAGGTTCCTGACAGTGTACAGGAGACAGTGATCAATACCATCTCTGAGAAAAAGAAATGCAAAACAGCAAAATGGTTGTCTGAGATAGTCCTACAAATAGCTAAGCAAAGAACAGAAGCAAAAGGCAAAGGAGAAAAGGAAAGATATACCCATTTGAATGCAGAATTCCAAAGAATAGCATGAAGAAATAAGAAAGCCTTCCTCAGTGATCAATGAAAAAAAAAATAGAGGAAAAAATAGAATGGGAAAGACTAGAGATCTCTTCAATAAAATTAGAGATACCAAGGGAACATTTTATGCAAAGAAAGGCAAAATAAAGGACAGAAATGGTATGGACCTAACAGAAGAAGAATATATTAACAAGACGTGGCAAGAATACACAGAAGAACTATACACAAAAGATCTTCATGGCCCAGATAACCACGATGGTGTGATCACTCACCTAGACCCAGAAATCCTGAAATGTGAAGTCAAGTGGACCTTCAGTTCAGTTCAGTTCATTTCAGTCATTCAGTCATGTCCGACTCTTTGCTACCCCATGAATCGCAGCACACCAGGCCTCCCTGTCCATCACCAGCTCCCGGAGTTCACTCAGACTCACGTCCATTGAGTCAGTGATGCCATCCAGCCATCTCATCCTCTGTCATCCCATTCTCCTCCTGCCCTCAATCCCTCCAAGCATCAGAGCCTTTTCCAATGAGTCAACTCTTCGCATGAGATGGCCAAAGTACTGGAGTTTCAGCTTTAGCATCATTCCTTCCAAAGAAATCCCAGGGCTGATCTCCTTCAGAAGGGACTGGTTGGATCTCCATTCAGTCCAAGGGACTCTCAAGAGTCTTCTCCAACACCACAGTCCAAAAGCATCAATTCTTCAGTGCTCAGCTTTCTTCACAGTCCAACTCTCACATCCATACATGACTACTGGAAAAACCATAGCCTTGACTAGACGGACCTTTGCTGGCAAAGTAACGTCTCTGCTTTTGAATATGCTATCTAGGTTGGTCATAACTTTCCTTCAAAGGAGTAAGCGTCTTTTAATTTCATGGCTGCAGTCACCATCCGCAGTGATTTTGGAGCCTCCCAAAATAAAGTCTGACACTGTTTCCACTGTTTCCCCATCTATTTCCCATGAAGTGATGGGACCAGATGCCATGATCTTCGTTTTCTGAATGTTGAGCTTTAAGCCAACTTTTCACTCTCCTCTTTCACTTTCATCAAGAGGCTTTTTAGTTCCTCTTCACTTTCTGCCATAAGGGTGGTGTCATCTGCATATCTGAGGTTATTGATATTTCTCCCGGAAATCCTGATTCCAGCTTGTGCTTCTTCCAGCCCAGTATTTCTCATGATGTACTCAGCATAGAAGTTAAATAAGCAGGGTGACAATGTACAGCCTTGACGTACTCCTTTTCCTATTTGGAACCAGTCTGTTGTTCCATGTCCAGTTCTAACTGTTGCTTCCTGACCTGCATATAGGTTTCTCAAGAGGCAGGTCAGGTGGTCTGGTATTCCCATCTCTTTCACAATTTTCCACAGTTTATTGTGATCCACACAGTCAAAGGCTTTGGCATAGTCAATAAAGCAGAAATAGATGTTTTTCTGGAACTCTCTTGCCTTTTTGATGATCCAGCAGATGTTGGCAATTTGGTCTCTGGTTCCTCTGCCTTCTCTAAAACCAGCTTGAACATCTGGAAGTTCACCGTTCACGTACTGCTGAAGTGGGCCTTAGGAAGCATCATTACGAACAAAGCTAAAGGAGCTGATGGAATTCCAGTTGAGTTATTTCAAATCCTAAAAGATGATGCTGTGAAAGTGCTGCATTCAAGATGCTAGCAAATTTGAAAACTCAGCAGTAGCCACAGGACTGGAAAAGGTTGGTTTTCATTCCAATCCCAAAGAAAGGCAATGCCAAAGAATGTTCAAACTACCACACTACTGCGCTCATTTCACATGCTAGCAAAGTAATGCTCAAAATCCTCCAAGCCAGGCTTCAACAGTATGTGAACTGTGAACTTCCAGATGTTCAAGCTGGATTTAGAAAAGGCAGAGGAACCAGTGATCAAATTGCCAACATCTACTGGATCATAAAAAAAGCAAAAGAGTTCCAGAAAGATATCTATTTCTGCTTTATTGACTACGCCAAAGTCTTTGACTGTGTGGATCACAACAAACTGTGGAAAATTCTTAACGAGATGGGAATACCAGACCACATTACCTGCCTCCTGCAAAATCTGTATGCAGGTCAAGAAGCAACAGTTAGAACTGTACATGGAACAACAGGCTGATTCCAAATTGAGAAAGGAGTACGTCAAGTCTGTATACTGTCACCCTGCTTATTTATATTTTATGCAGAGTACATCATGCAAAATGCTGAGCTGGATGAAGCACAAGCTGGAATCAAGATTTCCAGGAGAAATATCAATAACCTCAGATATGTAGATGACACCACCCTTGTGGCAGAAAGCAAAGAAGAACTAAAGAGCTTCTTGATGAAAGTGAAAGAGGAGAGTGAAAAAGTTGGCTTAAAACTCAACATTCAGAAAACTAAGATCTTGGCATCTGGTCCCATCACTTCATGGCAAGTAGATGGGGAAACAATGGAAATGATGAGAGATTTTATTTTGGGGGCCTATAAATTCCCTGCAGATGGTGACTGCAGCCATGAAATTAAAAGATGCTCCTTGGAAGAAAAGTTATGACCAAACTAGACAGCATATTAAAAAGCAGAGACATTACTTTGCCAATAAAGGTCTGTCTAGTCAAAGCTATGGTTTATCCAGTGGTCATATATGGATTGAGAGTTGGACTATAAAGAAAGCTGAGCACCAAAGAATTGATGCTTTTGAATTGTGGTGTTGGAGAAGACTCTTGAGAGTACCTTGGACAGCAAGGAGATCCAACCAGTAAATTCTAAAGGCAATCAGTCCTGAATATTCATTGGAAGGACTGATCCTAAAGCTGAAACTCCAAAACTTTGGCTACCTGAAGGAAAGAATTGACTTATTGGAAGAGACCCTGATGCTGGGAATGATTGAAGGCGGGAGGAGAAGGGGATAACAGAGGACGAAATGGTTGGACAGCATACCGAATTGATGGACATGAGTCTGAGTAAGCTCTGGAAGTTGGTGATGGACAGGGAAGCCTGGCTTGCTACAGTCCACGAGGTCACGAAGAGCTGGTCATGACCTGAGGGACTGAACTCAATTGACCATCTTGGCCAAAGACTGAACACCATGTGTGACATTCATTCACTATAATGTAAGGAGCAGTAGATTATCCCACACTCAAATCCTTAACTCCATCACTTACTAGCCTGTGTGTTGCAGACAACTTGTTATCTTCTTCGTCCCTTTCTTTCAGTGCTCAGGTGGAGCTCCTAATTGACACAGCCACATAAGAACCTCCAGAACATCAGGTGAGATATTTGTACGTGGCCAAGATAGGGAACATTTCATGCAAAGATGGGCTCGATAAAGGATAGAAATGGTATGGACCTAACAGAAGCAGAAGATATTAAGAAGAGGTGGCAAGAATACACAGAAGAACTGTACAAAAAAGATCTTCACGATCAAGATAATCACGATGGTGTGATCACTCACCTAGAGCCAGACATCCTGGAATGTGAAGTCAAGTGGGCCTTAGAAAGCATCACTACAAACAAAGGTAGTGGAGGTGATAGAATTCCAGTGGAGCTATTCCAAATCTTGAAAGATGATGCTGTGAAAGTGCTGCACTCAATATGCCAGCAAATTTGGAAAACTCAGCAGTGGCCACAGGACTGGAAAAGGTCAGTTTTCATTCCAATCTCAAAGAAAGGCAATGCCAAAGAATGCTCAAACTACCACACAATTGCACTCATCTCACACGCTAGTAAAGTAATGCTCAAAATTCTCCAAGCCAGGCTTCAACAATACGTGAACTGTGAACTTCCAGATGTTCAAGCTGGTTTTAGAAAACACAGAGGAACCAGAGATCAAATTGCCAACTGTGATTCATGAGGTCGCAAAGAGTCAGACACGACTGAGTGACTGAACTGAACTGAACTGAGCAATAGCTATTATGGTTCATTCAGTCAGACATGCAAACATGTATCAAAAATTTGCTCCAGGAAAGCCACTGTAATAGCAATACTGAATAAAGAATTGCATAATATACCATTATTTCCATTAAGGATCATGCAACATATTAGTAAGATAAACAAGTATAAATTGAGAGCAGAGAGTAAAGGTAGGTAAAACCTCACCCAATTTTGCCTGTAGGGGCCCAGGTTGGGGATGGTTTGTGAAGCCAGCAGCGGGGAAGGCTTAAAAGAGGTAGCAGTTGCCTGTCTTTCAGGTTAAATAGGAAATCACAAGGAAAGGAGTGGGGAAAAGGCATAAAGGAGAGAGGAAGGCATGGGTCCTGGAGAATGCAACTTGGTGGGGCTGTGCTGGGGACAGGGGTGTCCAAGGCCACAAGGAGCCACGTTTTAAGCAGATGCACAATGTACTCAAATGTGTGTTTTAAAAATAGGCATCAGGCAGGAGTATGGGGACTTGATGCCATCGAGAGGGAGTCCATAGGATGGGATATGGGTTAGGAGGTGAGATTCTGAAGGTGTCTTGCAGAAGGGACAGAAAAGTCAAGACTAGATGCTGTGAACAGAGAAAAGACAAGGGGCCTGCTGAAGCCATGCCAACTCAAGATAAACTGACGGAGATAATAAAACTCAGTTGACAGAAGCATCTCTTTCCCATACTGGAGGCTCTTCTCAAACATAATGAATAAATAAACATGCTTCCAATGGCTACAAAGCAGCACTTTGCTTTCCTTTAAATCACTCTCCAGAGCCAGTCATCGTAGGAGCCCTTAGTGACACCCAGCACACTGAGCAGAGGTGCCTCCAATCTCTGTGGGGGACACCCAAACGGGAAGCTTTGCCAAGCAGATGGCAGAGGTCAATGACAGGCCAGAGTTCAGGAACAGGGTCCACTTTACCTTCATCCCCTTACCATCCCAGCCTCAGGTTTAAGGTCCCACCTATAAAACACGGCCTCTGTGATCCCTGGTAACTCACACACTCCCTGATTATAAAGATGGGAATTTCCCTTTCAGGCTTGGTTGTGACCCCTCTGCATGCTCTGAAGTCATCGCCCACATTCACGATGTTGGTTTAGAAACAAAGACAGCTTGGCAGTCAGCCACTGTTAGCGGAGGAAGTACAGAGCACACTCCTTACATTAGTAACAACAGCTCAATCACATTTGTATTGATCACCTACCATGGAAAGGCCTCAAAAATGCCTGACTCAACCCTTGTGACACTCCCATGAGGTAATGACTACAGCATTCCCCTTTTGCTCAAGAGGGGACTGCAGTTAAGAGAGAATAAGTAATTCATTCAAGATAGCCAAGCTAGAAAGTGGTGGAGTTGGGACAGAACCCAGGCTGTAGGGCTCCAACCACACTCCCATTCCCTCTGCTGCACCATCTTACCTGCACAAGCCCACGCCTGGTGTGTCTATACAGGTAGAGAACAGCAGAAGCAGAAGGGGCTTTGGCATTACCTGCCTGGACAATGCTCCCCCATCCTCTCCTTACCTGTGGTAGACATAGCTAATCAACCACAGAATTTTCCCCAACTGACTTAATGACCCAAGTCCCTTTCTCACTGATCAGAATTCAAGATGAAACCTGATCCTCTGTCTTCATTTTTGCCCAAGAAAACAGAATTGAGTCAGAGGGATGTGATGCATTTAAGGTAACACAGCTGGTCTGTGAAAGCTGGAACCAGCATCCTCATCTCTCATCTCCTAGTTTGGCAGGCTGAGGAAGAGACCTCTCTATGCAAAAGACAGAGCCTCTCCTAATGTACCAGAGGTAAACAGGAGAGGAGATACACCTACGATGGTCACAACATCAAGGTCTAGAAGAAAAATGTCCCAAGTCTAGCCCCGACATGTGTTTCTCAGACACTGTAAGTCTTCCAACTAATGGTCTGCTACAGAACAGCACTTCTGCTTAATTCTGATGGAAATACACGATTCATACACCTGGGAAGTTAACTTTCTTTTCAAGCTAACAAATATTTGAACTGGGAAACCCAGAAAATTCATGAATTTAACAAAAGAACACTAAAGTGACTTATTTGGTTCTTTCTGGACAGACTAGCTTTTCTTTAAGCTTTGTGGGGAAGTTCGGTGACTCAGCTATATCCAGGGGAGGAGCAGTCTATCCCATCCCCAGGACACAGCAGACTCAAGTTCCCAGAATAAGATCCTCAGGAAGCCGCCAGACCCTTCTCCTCTCCCTGTGGCATCCAGGACAGGTGGTCCCAGACCTGCCAAAAGGAACTCCTCCTCACCAGACACCCCATCAGAAGAGGGGCTAGGGGAGCCCAGGCAGCACCACTGAAGGCCAGGAACAGGTAAGCGGCTGCTGAGTGCCGAGGCAGGCACAGAAAAGGGAAGGAAAATCATTAACACGGAAGAAAGCAGTACCCAGGAGAAGGAAATGGCAACCCACTCTGGTATTCTTGCCTGGAGAGTCCTGTGGACAGAGGAGCCTGGTAGGCTGCTGTCCATGGGGTCGCACAGAGTCGGACATGACTGAAGCGATTTAGCGTGCATGCATGTATTGGAGAAGGAAATGGCAACCCATTCCAGTATTCTTGACTGGAGAATCCCAGGGACGGAGGAGGCTGGTGGGCTGCCATCTATGGAGTCGCAGTGTCGGACACAACTGAAGTGACTTAGCAGCAGCAGCAGCAGCAAAGCAGTACCCAGGCTGGCTCCAAAAGGACAATCAGAAACGGGGCAATCAGAAAAGTCAGGGTTCCCTCCAAGGCACTCCTCTTTGCAATCTCTGGGTAGGCAGAGTCATAAGCAGGCACATCAGAAGAAACCTGTTTGATAGGAAGCTTTCTTCCCAGGAAATTTACCTGGAATCTCTCTAAATAGATGACTGCTGACAAATGCGCATCCAGGAAATGCTATCTTTACCTGATCAATCCATCCAGTAGCCTGTTTACACAAACACCCTGTGTTCTTTGAGTGAATGGGAATAAGGATGCTAAAATTATAAAAATAACTCATCCAGAGTTATTTGCAGAGTTGTAAGAAAGCAGGATTGTGACAGTGAAAGTCTCAATGGTGCTTTCATTAAATATTAACTCTTACCTGTGAGAGGGAGAGCTGGCTGGGGGCAGCAGAGATGGGAAGAAGGAAAGCTGTCCCCAGACCTGACAGGGGCTGCCCCAGGGACAGGCATGTGTCTGCAGAGGTAGAATGGGCCTAATGAGCCAGGAATTGGCATTTCTGCAAATAAGTTTCCTTCTAAAAAGGGAACTCATTATTTCTAAATCGCATTTCTGAATTCATGAAGGTAAAATTACAGCAATTAAGAATCATTCCTTTTCTTTGCCAAATGAATAGAAGCTCAAAATACAGCCAAACGAAAACCCCAGGTCAAATTTCACGAGAAAAACCTACCAGACACACACAACGATGTGGAGAAACACTAGCTGGGCCAGGCCCTCTACTTAGCGTCTTATATCTCATCATCATCAATGGACTCATTCATCCCTCATCCATTCATTCTGTCCACAAAAGCTTGTTAAGGACAGGGTCCTGTGTTAAGTGCTTAGGAAGCTGAGCTCTCAGTCCCAGTCTTGTCTGCTGAAGATAACTTTTTCCAGGCGTGAGGTGATGATTTTATAGGGATTTAGTCCTGGTACTTTTTCTTTAACATTATTACAAAGAATTTTTTTTTTTTCATGTAGACCATTTTTTTTAAAGTATTTATTCAGTTTGTTACAACACTGCTTCTGTTTTAAGTTTTTGTTTTTTGGTCATGAGGGCTATGGGACATTAGCCGCCTAAGCAGGGATTGAACTGACACCCTTGCATTGGGAAGAGAGGTCTTACCACTGGACCACCAGGGAAGTCCTTGCAGTCCTGGCTTCTAGAGTTACTTCGCCTCCAAAAAGTGAGGAGGTCCAGAAAAAGCCACTTTTAAAAAACAGTGAATCTTTACAGAGCCACAGCCTGCAAGATTCTCTTGTTCTAGAGTCTCAACCTGGGGGTAACAGAAGCAGCTCTGTCTGCCTCAGCAGCAGATCCTGAATGAGGCCCTCCTCTACTGGGGTCACCTGCATCTCTTGACCCTGGAGGCTGAGTCCAGGACAGAGCAGTTGGGGGCAGGGTAGGAGGAATAAGAGGGGTGCAAAGAGAGAACAGTGAAGAACAAGATCAAACAACTTCAAATCATGTCCTGCACATCCCATGCTGACCATTCCCCATTTCCCCCAAAGCGCCATATTGGAAAATGCCTTTTTTTTTTTTTTTCCCTGTGGGCACACAAGTGACTGTCACTTGAGTTGCCCTGTCTGGTGGCACGTCCCTGGCTGTGCTATGAGTCCCTCTGTGCAGCACCTGTCTGCTCCTCTATTGGATGGATCATCTTCTGCACATCACCAGGTGCCAGGCACTATACTTTGCATAGATTTAGATCATTTAATCCTCAAGGAACCCTGTGAGGTTTGTCCTCTTTTTAACACCACTTTAAAGATGAACAGACCAAGCCACAGAGGATACAAGGCATCTGGCCAAGGTCACTTGGGGCTGACACCTAAATCTAGTCTCCTAAGCGTTGTGAACCACTCCACTTGCCTCCTACAGTAACCACTGGACTACATGACAGTCTCTAGTCAGGACACTAAAGACTAGGACTGGGTGAGATTCTTCTCTGCCTCCCCAGCACCTTGCAGAGGGACCAGCACACAGTGGGCACTGAGCAAAGAGTTAGCAAGTAGATGTGTGAGTGAATGAGGGAGTGAGCCAATTGGTGAATGTCGCTGGTCTCCATGCTGGATCCTTAGCTGTCAAAGACAGTTCAAGACCAGAAACATATAACATGCAAATGAAATTCAAGTGAAAAAGTCCCCCAGTTTTGTTCAAGATGTTTGAATTAATAGCTAGATTTTCAAAACTTTTTTGAAAATAATTCTCCTTTAAATATTAAATAAAAATTCTCTGCAATGATTCTCCTTTAAAACGACTCACTTAAATCAACATTCCCACTATGGCACTAGTGGTAAAGAACCCACCTGCCAATGCAGGTAAAAGACACAAGTTCGATCCCTAGGTTGGGAAAATCAGCTGGAGGAGGGCATGGCAACCCATTCCAGTATTCTTGCCTGGAGAATCCTATGGACAAAGGAGCCTGGCAGGCTGCAGCCCATAGGGTCACAGAGTCAGACATGACTGAGAAGCGACGCAGCACACAAGGTGAAACAGTAGCCACAGAAACAGGGCCAGTAGGAAAATATCTGCTTAGACAACTATGTCTCATTTTAAGACGAACTGAGATACAAATCCTAAGTATATATGTAGAAATATACCAGCGAAGTCCAAGAATACTGCAGTGGGTAGCCTATCCCTTTTCCAGCGGATCTTCCCAACCCAGGAATTGAACCAGAGTGTCCTGCATTGCAGGAGGATTCTTTACCAGCTGAGCTACCAGGGAACCATACAGAAGGAGAGACATTTAATTATAAAAAGGATTCACTATAAGTTTCCTTCAAATAGCCTATTGCCATGGATTTTTTTTTTTTTTTTTGGCCCATAGCTTGTAGGATCTTAGCTCTCTGAACCAGGAATTGAACCCGGACACTCAGCAGTGACTGCACAGCATCCTAACAACTCAACTTCCAGAAATTGAAATTCTTGAAATTCTGTTTTAAATGTTTGATTTCAATAAGTACATCTTGTAAACTACGTCCATCCTAAAGAAAATGCCCACTCTGTTATACTTACTAAGAAGAGTGCATGGCTTCATCTCATAAATGTCTAAGCCAATATCGGGAACTTACAGGGACATCTGGCTGTGACAAAGCTCCAGAAGACTTAACAATATCCCAAACCCTACCAAAATAAGAATTCTTACAAGGCAGTATTATATGACACACTTAGATGTTATTGAAAGGAACTGGCCCCAACAAAGCAAATGAAAAATTCAAAGTCTTTTCACTTTCAGTCAATGACTCACTTGACAAGAGATTCCAATTTTAGGGATTTAACTTCATTATTACAGCCACAAGGGTCAGACTATCAGAACCATTCATTATGATAATTGCTTAGCCTGTAATTAAATTCATTTTCTTGACATGAATATTCATATTTTCCTATAACTGTTGGTATAAAAGTGAGAATGCTGGCCTTCTTTTCTAAGGAAATTAGCACTTGAAACATTTCTGTGGAGAAAAAAAGGCTACCTAAAATGGTGAATGAACACGTCTCTTTCTGGGGAAGCACACCACCAGTTATCTCACCCAAGGCATCTCAAGGAAAGCAGACTGTAGCTCTGCATGAGGCTTCAGGCACTGAGTCTGTCTGTGTCTGACCCTTGGTCAGACTGCAGTCTGAGAGGGTTCTCCTGGTCTTTGACAACTTAAAGGACACATATCAATTGTTTTATTTCTATTACTATTCCCAACACACAAAGACAGCATGAAGTCTCAAGTTTTCTTATTTTGTTTAATGCAATAGAAATTGCTGGTTTTTATCATGCCACATATGTATGCCATCAGGAAGGAGGGCAGAGAAGTTTCAGATCATCAAGTGATCTGGAAACATACAAGGTACCTTGCTAAGTCCACAGCACACTAAGAATTTTGAAGTACCTCTGTTTGGGTCCCACCCCATTCTGGAGAAACCTGTTTCAGTAAGGCCACCATTGTGGGGTGGGGGTGGATATGATACCAAACAGGCCATTTTAAGGACCACAGCTTAAGTGGTAACAAAGAGCAATGCCAGTAGCTAGTGAGAGCAGTTCAGAGAAGGCAATGGCACCCCACTCCAGTACTCTTGCCTGGAAAATCCCATGGATGGAGGAGCCTGGTAGGCTGTAGTCCATGGGGTCACTAAGAGTCGGACACAACTGAGCAACTTCCCTTTCACTTTTCGCTTTCATGCATTGGAGAAGGAAATGGCAACCCATTCCAGTGTCCTTGCCTGGAGAATCCCAAAGACGGGGGAGCCTGGTGGGCTTCCGTCTATGGGGTCACACAGAGTCAGACACGACTGAGGTGACGTAGCAGCAGCAGTAGCAGCAGCAGTGAGAGCAGTTAGTAGATTTGTGCACTGGCTTTTTGTTTATGCATCAATTGTCAAGGATAATTGTGGGTTTAAATAAGACCATTGATCAAAGCATTCCGTTCACTGATTGATCACAGACTCACAAGAAGAATGAGGACTTCACACACTGTGCAAAGGATCTCTTCACATACCTAGCAAGTAGTTAGCCAACATTTTTTGGCCTCCACTGAAAAAAAAAAAAAGATGCAACTTTTTTGCAACATGAAAACTACTATCAAGCACCTGCGACATTCCAGGCACCCTCCTTGAGAGTAGGTCTAGAATGTACATTCTCAAAATGGGTACCATTGCTCCTCAAGGGGTTTCTAAGGGATAAAAAAATTCTTATACCTTCTATATAGAAAGCACAGATATACATGGGGCTTCCCCAGAGGCTCAGGGGTAAAGAATCCACCTGCAATTCAGGAGACCTGGGTTCAATCCCTGGGTCGGGAAGTTCCCCTGGAGAAGGAAATGGCAACCCACTCCAGTACTCTTGCCTGGAGAATCCCATAGACAAAGGAGCCTGGGAAGGCTACGGTCCATGGGGTGGCAAAAAGATTGACACAACTGATCGACTGAGTTTGATGACAAGATATACTTCTAGGACATTAACAGATACATGGTATGTGGATGATAATAAAATTGCGTGGGTAGGAGGGCAATTAGCAAAAAAACAAAGTCTGAAAACTCTCCCTGGGAGAGTGATAATGGGGGGGCAAGTTGAAAAACACTTGTCTAAAGTAATGAATATACAGAACTTCTTCCCCTCATGGAGCTAATACTCTTTTGGTAGCAGGGAGATGATCAACAAGTAAAATGCAGTTTATTAAGGATAACTGCTGGGGAGGAAAACAAAGCAGGGAAAGTTAGCAAAGATTGACCAGGAAGGGACAGAAAGGAGGGAAATGGGGTGAAACTACCATCTCTATTGATTAATTCCCCAATTTTCTCTCCTAGCTGTGGCTGCTAATATGACTTTCATGTGAGAAAAATTAAATTCTGATGAAAAATTAAAAGGGTAGTCCCTATACCTCTGAACAGCTAGGAAAAGAAAATGTGATAGTCAAGCAAAAGGTTTATACCTATCAAGGGGAGTCTCAGTAATGAAAACAGCAAGGAATTCCTAATGACACCATTTTTAATACATCTTTGATGACATGTTTTCATCAGTTCATATGAGTCTTTTAATATTCTCTCTCCTCACAACTGAATACCCAGTGGACTATCTTAATTCCAATGTTCGCCCACTTGAGACTAATGTTTTGCTAATTTGGGTCATCTTTAATGATTCCCAATGTTATCTTCCCATTTATGAGACCCAAGCTTCAATACCATTATTATCATTTTATCACACATGTTTATGAAATAATGAAGGAAAATGCACTGGAAGTTCAGAGAATTGCTGGAACACATAAGGCTGTACAAGCAATGCAATGATTTTGCCAATAGCATGAACTTGTGGCTGTCAGGCCCCCAGGGCTCAGAGTTTCTGTCTGCCAGAGCACATCTAAAAAATGCCACAAAACTAGCAAACATAAAGAGGTACACGGGCATCAGTTCAAAATGCACTAACATAAGGTTTATGCAAAAGTTGAATCTGGAGAAGTTGGGACCACCCTGTTGGATCATAAGAGAAGTTTCCAAGAGTCACTTCATGAAGTTTACTCCAGAAGTAGCTTTCTCCTAACTAATATGCCACGAAGTTTCCCATTTCCCATAGCACTGGAGCATCTTTACAGATGCTAGGTAAAGTTATTCTCCAAGGGAGCAGCTTATGATTTGAAAGGAAGAACAGCATAGCTCAGCACTGTTTGCAGGCTCAGTACGGCCTCCCTGTAGCTTTGCCACATCTTTTCTATGGGGAAATTAACAAGAAAAGCTCTCGGCTTAATATATCATTGGAACTTGGCTACAAGCTAATTGGGAAAAAGAGATCATGAGGATATGCCGTTACGCTGGGTGTCTAAAATACAAATCTGGGAAACAGTGAGACACTTAGGGACAGAGGACCGCTTACCATGCAGGCAAGATGTAGGAGTCCAACTGACTCACTGTACATTTAGCCAGATTCTTCCTTGGAAAAAAAAATGACGTGCTTTCAAGGAGCAGATTGCAAAATCATGGTCCATAAGCAGGAAAGAGCCAAAAAGAAATCCTTAAAGAATGGAAGCTGGGAAAGGAGGCTGGTATAAATCAAAAGGCCAGTTTATACCCAAGTCCCAAAGCACCCACCTTCTTATAGATTTCAGAGATAGGGAGAAACTTGAAAAAGCATCACAGATCACTCTGAAAGCAGCAAGCTGAGATTCAGAAACTGTCTCTGCAATGCCTAATAAAATAGTAACCTCACACACTTGCCTTCATAATGATTTCTAAATCTCAGCCCAGTCATTTTTTTTCCCTCCCCACCCCTTAAATAAAATAAAAGTGTTACTGTATGTTTAGTTGCTCAGACGTGTCCAACTCTTTGCAGCCCTTTGGACTATAGTCCACCAGGCTCCTCTATTCATGGGATTTTTCAAGCAAGAATACTAGAGTGGGTTGCCATTTCCTCCTCCAGGGGATCTTCCTGACCCACGGATCAAACCTGCATCTCCTATGTCTCCTGCATCGCAAGTGGATTCTTTACCCACTGAGCCATCAGGGAAGCCCATAAACTGCTACTGCTGCCTCTTTAATAACAAGAGGAAAGTACATGAAGAGATGTGCAGGCATCTCTCCAAGATAAGGCCCGTGTCCCTCTAGCAGGCCACTCCAACCTCCTGGGAAAACAATTAACCAGCCACCCCCTCAGTTCACCTCCTTGTTTTAAGGGCCTCAATCATGGGCACTGGGAGCTTGGGCCCAGCCTGATTTAATAGGCACTCTATCATAAGTGATGGGTTTCAAGTATAAAACAGTTGGCTTGGTTTTCTGGATTCTTGTTTGTGCTTCTAATGTTACTTGTGGAAAGGAGATTAAGTATAATTCTCCCCCCGCAGCATGAAAGCCCTCAATGCCTTCACTCTGGACTGAAACATGTCCACCACACCAGCCCAAGAGACCCACAAGAAACCCAGGCAGTGCTGAGAGTGGCCATGCCCAGAAGGACCAGTACCTGAGCAGAACCAGAGGAAGGTCAGGCTGCAGTGCCAGGAGTATAGGCTGTGAAACAGTGAACATTTGTGCTGGGGTTCCCTCTCTGCCGCTTTCTAGTCAGGCTATCTTGAGCAAGTTCAGTTCAGTCGCTTAGTCATGTCCGACTCTTTGCGACCCCATGAATCGCAGCACACCAGGCCTCCCTGTCCATCACCAACTCCCGGAGTTCACCCAAACTCACGTCCATCAAGTTGGTGATGCCATCCAGCCATCTCATCCTCTGTTGTCCCCTTCTCCTCCTGCCCCCAATCCCTCCCAGCATCAGAGTCTTTTCCAATGAGTAAACTCTTCGCATGAGGTGGCCAAAGTACTGGAGTTTCAGCTTTAGCATCAGTCTTTCCAAAGAACACCCAGGACTGATCTCCTTTAGAATGGACTGGTTGGATCTCCTTGCAGTTAGTTAGATCTCCCTTGAGCAAGTTAGTTACCTGCTATAAGCCTCACTCTGACTTAAAACTCAATACTCAAAAAACTAAGGTCATGGCATCCAGTCTCATCACTTCATGACAAACAGCTAGGTAACCAATGGAAACAGTGACAGACTCTATTTTCTTGGGCTCCAAAATTACTGTGGATGGTAACTGCAGCCATGAAATCAAAAGACACTTGTTCATTGGAAGAAAAGCTATGACAAACCTAGACAGCATATTAAAAGAGACATCATTTTGGCAACAAAGGTCCATACAGTCAAAGCTATGGTTTTTCCAGTAGTCATGTACAGATGTGACAGCTGGACCATAAAGAAGGCTGAGCACCAAAGAATTGATGCTTTCAAATTGTGGTGCTGGAGAAGACTCTTGAGAATCCCTTGGACAGAAAGGAGATCAAACCAGTCAATCCTAAAGGAAATCAAGCCTGAATGGGCATTGGAAGGACCAATACTGAAGTTGAAGCTCCAATACTTTGGCCACCTGATGCAAAGGACTGATTCATTGGAAAAACCCTGATGCTGGGAAAGACTGAGGACAGAAGGAGAAGGGGGCAACTGAGGATGAGATGGTCAGATGGCACCACTGACTCAATGGACATGAGCTTGAGAAAATCTGGGGAGATAGTGAAGGACAGGGAGGCCTGAGGGCATGCTGCAGTTCATTGGGTTGCAAGAAGCCAGACACAATTTAGCGACTGAACAACAACAAGCCTCACTCTAACTCATGATAAATTAAAGACAGTAAAAGTAACTACCTGATAGAGGGTATTATGGAAATCAAATGAGAGAACATGCATGATGCTTGGCAGAGTGGCTGGCACACTCAGGCTCCATCCTCATTGGCTATCATCATCAACATCCCTACTAAATATCAAGAGGCATGAAAGAGCACATACACTCCAACACACTTGGGACCTTCTTTACCCATGTGTGCCAAAGCATGAAGCAGGACCCCTTAGCACATACACTTGCTGAGACAGGGGTTTCCACCTGGAAAGCTTGTTAAAACACAGGTTTCTGGACCGCCTCCTCAGAGATGCTGATGCAGTACATCTCAAGTAGAACTCAAGACTTGGCATGTCTGATGCGCTGGTCCAAGGACCATGTTTTGAGAACCATGGAGCTAAAGGAAGGAGACGTAGGAGACGAGATCAAGGACTAAGAAAGGGAAATGTGCAAACAAAAGCCACCTTTGAAAAACTCAAAACCAGCTGGAGCCCAGTCCTTGACAAAACCAGGAGGGAACCCCCAGGTAAACACCCAGAATGGGGGCAGGCAGGCATGCTCCCGCTGGAGGCGTCTCAAGGTACTCCTGCAACTTGCAGTGTAGGGCTGACCCAAGGCCACAGCCCAACAGGGACATCCAGACCACCACTGGGCCCTGAAGAAGAGGGGGGGTTCTGGAAGCAAGACCACCAGTGGGCTGTCCCCCATCCTGCTCCTTGACGGTCTCCTCCTTCATGTGCACACAATGCTGCAGCCTAATGTTTCTTCACAGGGAGATTGATGGGCACATTTCATGCTAATTCTTCCTGGAGTTGGGGAGCTTTTATTTTCCTCATGTCAAGAAGAAAATGATGGCAGACATTTCCCGTAGAAATGCCACTGCATTCTTTATAATGTCATTCGGCGGCTGCCAGAATTAAACTATTGACCAAATTAATCTGTTTACCACATACATTGTGGTTTGATCTTCCTGCCCTGAGGGCTGATGTGTCATCTGCAGAGGCATCTACATTTATTCTCAGTAAGTGATGCTGGGCCATAAAGTGCTACAGACACAGGCGGGGATTTTAATGCTAAGAAAGTGACACCGATCCAGGGTCACCGTGTATCCACCATGCTTCACCACCTCCCTCAGAGTTATGACCAAACTCCAGCATGGCGTGAGTCCAAAAGACTCTCATGTACTTCCACAGTGTACATGTCCTCCGTTCCCACTCCCTGGGCTCACAACACAGTACCAAGGGCCCAGGACTCTCCCATCTCTGGGACTGTGAACAGACTCCCTTTCCTCCCTTCTTAGCATGTTGAAGCCCTATTTATTCTTCTAGTATTAGTATAAGTATCACTACTATATGCCTCAATAGTGCCTACAATGCACTGAATTGTGTTCCCCACTCCCCAAAATAATAATCTCCAATACAATGGTATTTGGAGATGAGGCCTTCAGGAGATAACTAGGGTTAGATAAGGTCATGAGAGTAGGGTCCCAGAGTGGGATTTGTGCCCTTATAAGACAAGGAAAAGACACCAGAGCACTGTTTCTGCCATGTAAGGACATGGCAAGAAGCCTGCCACCTGCAAGCCAGACACCAAAGCTGCTGCCCTCCTGACCTTGGACTTGAAGCCTCTAGAACCATGAGAAATAAATGTCTATTGTTTAAGCCACCCAGTCAATGTTATTTTGTTAGAGCAGTCCAAACTGACTTATACACCGCCCCGCCCCCCCATAGTATTCCTGTTTCTGATAATTATTTGTATCTCGATTATAAACTGTGTGAATCCAAGGACACTTACTGGCCAGAGCATCTCCAGAACACAATAAAGCTGTGTAATAGGTGCTCAGTGAATATTTACCAATGAATGAATAAAGCACCAAAAGAATGAATGAATAGGTAACTCTGAGCACCTCCCCATCCCTTTCAGAGACTCCCTTTGTCCATCTGAAAAGTGAGCCATTTTGACTAAGAACTTCTAACAAAATTTGTGACCAGGGGGTACAGCAGGGTCTCCAGAGCAGCTGCAGTGCATTAGGTTCAAAGCATGCAGGGTATCAGAAAACCCTACCCCTTGCCAAATCTGTGTTGTGTGGGCTGCGCAGACTTCAGCTTTTAAGGGAGTGCAAAAGGACTTGCAAAGCCAGCAGCCCTCAAAGGAGGACCTGCAAACCCTGAGCAACCAGGAAAGTGCCCAGGATCAACTCTAGGAGGCTCAAGGCTAGGCTAGCTGTAGAAATTCTGCTTTAGTCAGTAATATGTACTAGGTCCTAGGTGCAATTTCATTTGACAGAAAAAAATAGATTTTTCTGCTCCATAGAAAAAAAAAAATTGAAAGTGGTGTTTGTTTTCTAAAGCTTCAATCCCACCAGTTGGCCCTGTCTTGTGAAGCACTTTCTAAGGATAGCAAGTTGAATTATTTGCCATATTATGACCTAAGTCAATCATTTCATAGGATCTTGAAATCCTGATGATCCTTTGGCTCTGGAAGATTCAAAATAAAACAAGAATCTGTGAGAGTTTGGCATCTATTGCCCACATCAGTTACAGGTGTTGAGATTTGCAAAGGAGTCTGAGATCTTCCATTTTGGTTTAAAGAACAAGCCAACCTATGCATTAGTGTCTACAGGGCAAGGGAACAAAGGCAATGACCTAAATTTAGGAACACTCTTGGAAGAAAGGCCTTTGGTTTCAGAACAGACCCCTGGGCTTCACAATCAGGCAAACTATCACAGGGCTTATAGAAGCAAAGTAACAACAGCCAATACTACCATCATTACAGACTATAGACAACCTAAGTGGATCTGTAACATACCAGCAAGCCTCTCAGATACTCCCATTTCCAGGATCTTTGCTGTTCTATTTCCCGGGGATTCCATGATTAATAGGGGCTGTTGTGAGGCTGATATACCTATAAACAGGAACCACAAAACTCTGTCACCTGGACATTTTCCTCATCAATGTCCAACACAGACTGAAACCAAAAAGCAATGATGAGCAAACCAAGCCTGTTTTCTTTTCACCCTCCCTTCTCACTTATCAGCAGAAAGGTGCAAGCCTTTTGATTCTTGCCAGTTGACCTGAGATGCTCTGAAAGACTCAAACAAGCTTGGGGACTTTCAAAGGGCTCATGACTAGTACAAGAGGAGGGAGGGCTCTGACAAAACAGTAGGAGCGAGAAGACTGCAGTGGCCCACCCTCTGTAGAAGTGGCTCCCAGGCCAATTGAGTGTGGCTCAGATTATGCACACCATGAAGTAAGACCCCACCCAACACCACCCAACGGAAAGAAATACTGATCATCTTCAGAATACTGCTTGTGTGTTACTGCAGTACCAAAGTGCAAAGATTTTAAAAAATCACTCTGTGAATATTTTAAACATGTTTTGCCGAGGGGCAGAAAGCATATACAAATATAATATTTTCAGTTTAATTACTACGTAGAAGCCCTTGCCCAGATAATGGATTTACCTCCTAGCAATGTCAGAATTTTAGGAACAATCTAAATATACCTCTGCAACTACTCGTCAGTCTCCATACATGGGTTCATTAGGACTGGGTGATGACAGCAATCTCTTCAGCAACAAGATGAGCTCATACCCTGCAGATAAAGGCACAGGGAGCAGCCTGAGCTGCACTGCTCTGGGCCTGTTAACTCTGACATTCTTGATGAGGCTGGAGTCACTCTCGTAGAAGCTCCTGGTCCTCGCTAGACACACAAAGCAAATCATCAACTGCTCTGGTCTGGGACATGGCAGGAAACTTGAATAAAATAAAATGAGGTACTTATTTTGGCCTCTCCTTTTAAAGCTAAGAACAGGAAGACATAGGAAAGAAAATAATCAGTATCGATCTTAGAGAGAGTATTGAGTCAGGACACTTGAACACATGCAAAGAAAATTCAACATGAAGTAGCTAAGCCAAGGAACACACTTCTCTTGTGTAAACAGCCACCTCAAAGGATGGCTACTCTTGGGGGTGACTGGAACCAGGGGCTGCTCCATCACTAGGTCAGGGAAGCATGGACGTGCTCAGGCTCCACTGCAGTCAGGGGCACAGCTTCTAGGGGAAGATGATACTCTCATTTGAATCACAAGGTTACAGAGGAGGAAAGACACATCTCCTAGAAAAGTAAATGCGATGGTTACTGCTCTGGGCAGGCAAAACAACAGATGTCCAGGACAGGGGCTCAGGGAGGAGAGGTTTTATACTGAGAGCAGCTTTGCCACTGCTGTAGAGTGTGTGTGTGTGTGTGCTCAGTGGTTTCAGTCGTGTCTGACTCTTTGCAATCCCATGGACTGTAGCCCGCCAGGCTCCTCTGTCCATGGGATTCTCCAGGCAAGAATACTGGAGTGGGTTGCCATGCCCTCCTCCAGGGGATCTTCTGGACCCAGGGATCAAACCTGGATCTCCTGCACTGCAGGCAGATTCTTTACCACTGAGCCACCTAGGAAGCCCGCTTACTGTAGAGTCAGTTCAGTTCAGCTCAGTCGTGTCCAACTCTGTGTGACCCCATGGACTGCAGCATGCCAGGCTTCCCTGTACATTACCAACTTCCAGAGCTCGCTCAAACTCATGTCCAGTGGTGGGTAACAAAGGCAGACTTTTGTCTCTGAAGGAAAAGCAATCCATGACTCCCCAGCGCTCTACTCCAAAGAAGCAGGAGAGAAGCCCTTATAATGAAAAGGGCTCATCACAGACAGGATTGGATAACCCTGGACTCTAAGCTCTCCCCATCTCCCTTTATATGCAAAGATCCACTGGCACCCCTTGAGTTACCACCTACTATTAGCTCAGGCTGCTAAGAGTGTGGAGGAAGTTTATTTCCTTTTATCTTGTGAGCAGCTAGCTTCTAAAATGTTATGCAAGAGCCTGTCTCAAACAAAGAGCATCCCCGAAGACACAGTTCAGTGGATAAAGACCTTCACACTCAAGGACTTGGGGACTCTACTTGGAAAGGAAAGGTCACCCCACTCATCCACAATAAAAGGAACCAATGAGAGCAAAAGATGACAGGACTGCAGCCTCATGGCCATTAAAAACAAACACATATAAGTGATATTTATCCTGTTCTTTGGGCTTACTTGGAAATTTCAAACACAATGAATCTTTAGTACTTTTGTAAGAATAAAAATAAAAGTTGCTTCATTTAAAAACATATTAAGTCATTGGATCAGAATAAAATGGACATATATTAATTTCTGTTAATCTATCAACTTTGAGAAGGGAATTTTAGATGGTATACAGCTCATTCCTTTCCTATATATTTTTCTGAAAAATTCATAGGACTATGAAACATTTTCAAAAGATATTAAGTGCTTTTGAAATGCTTTCAAAATATATTAAATCTGACTCCATCACATATCTTTTTTCATCAAAATTTTTACTGAAATCATTGTAGATTCATAAACAACCATAAGCAATAATCCAGAGAGACCCATACACATTTCTCCCATCTCATCTTATGGTAGCTTCTTTCAAGACTATGATACAGAATCACAACTAGGATATTTGCATTGATACCTTCTATCCATCTTACTTGGACGTCTCCAATTTTACTTGCACTGTATATGTTGACTTCTGTATATTTTAATCACATGTAGATTTGTGTATATCCATCATCACAGTCAAAATGCACAACAGCTCTATCACCACAAGGATCCCTGGCATCACCATGCTATAACCACACCCTTTTCCCTCTGACCCCTCTTAGTCATCCCTAACCATTGGCAGCAACAGCAGCAAATCGCTCAGTCGTGTCTGACTCTTTGCGACTCCATGGACTGTAGCCTACAAGACTCCTCCATCCATGGAATTTTTCAGGCAAGAGAACTGGAGTGGGTTGCCATTTCCTTCTCCAAGTCTGGCAATGACTACTTTTTCTTTCATTTCTAAAATTTTGGCATTTTCAGAATATTATCTCTAAATGGAACCATACAGCATGTAACCTATCAAGACTGGCTTTTTTCACTTAACAAAACACCTGGAGATTCACCCACACCACTGCTTATGTTAACAGTACCTTCCTACTTCAGTGCTGGGTGCTCTTCCACAGTGTGGATATTCTGTAGTTTAACAATGACTCACTGAAGGACCTCTGGCCTGATTCCAGTTTTTAGCTGTTACATACAGAGCTGCTATAAACATTCACACACAGACCTTAAACTTGCAAAATGTTACATATCAATTCTATCGTAATAAAAATCAGGGGAGAATAACAGGAAAAGAAAGTGGTAGGATTCATTGGGCCATTTGGAAACTGATTTTCTTTTCTATATATGAGTTCTATAATTTTCTTTACTGTATATATATATATATATGTATATGTGTATATATGCATATATATTATATGTATTTTTACTATGCTTTTAAAGTAAGTGGTTATAAAATTAATTTGACTTAGATACATTCAGTCTTGGCCACTTATATAAAATAATCTTCTGTTAAAAACATTTCATGCAAGTTTCTCTATGAACACAAGTTTCCATTTCTCTGGGATAAATGCCCAAGAGTGCAATTGCTGCACCGTAGGCCACTTGCATTTCAGAGCAACCACACCATTTTACTTTCCCACCAGCAATTGCAAGTAATTTTTTCCTCCACGCCCTCAGCAGAATTTGATCCTGACACTATCTTTTTTCATCTTAGCCATTCTGGGAGGTGTGTAGTGGTAGCTCATAGACATTTTAATCTGTGTTTCCCTGACGGCTGACGATACTGAAAACCACTTCATGTGGTCATTTGCCATCTGTGTACCCCCTCGCTTGGTGAAAAGTCGCTTCTCAACTTTTGCCCAGTTTCTAACTGACTTTCCAGTTTTTTGACTCCTGAGTTTTGAGAGTTCTTTATACATTCCAGATGCTAGTCTTTTGATGGATGTGTGAGCTAAGTATTTCCAGTGTATAGCTTATATTTTCATCTTCCTAACAAGGTCTTTCACAGACTACAATTGTTGATATTTTGATAAAGTTCAATTTATCAAATTTTCCTTTTGTGGATCATGCTTTTGTTCTCAAATCTGAGAATTCTCTCTCTAGTCCTAGATCCTGAAGACTTTCTCCTGTATTTTTTCTCAAAGTCTGCATGGCTTTACAGCTTACATTTTTAAGTTCATGATCAATTCTGAGTGAATTTTTACTAATATATTGGGTTAGGATTTTTGCTCATGGGTGATCGTGGCTCTAGCATCATTGTTGAAAGGTCTTCTTTCCTCCATTGAAATGCTTCTGCACCTTTGTCAAAAATCAATTGAGCATATTTGTCTGGCTATATTTCTGGGTTTTCTTTTCTGTTCCACTAATCTATCCCTCTGGCAATACCACACTGCCCAAGTACTATAGCTATATAGAGCTATATAGTAAGCTTTGGTGGCTCAGATAGTAAACAATCCATCTGCAATGCAGGAGACCCAAGTTTGATCCTGGGTTGGGAAGATCCCCTGGAGAAAGGAATACCCACTCCAGTATTCTTGCCTGGAGAATCCCACGGACAGAGGGGCCTGGAGGGCTACAGTCCATGGGCTTGCAAAGAGTTGGACATGACTGAGCAACTAACATTTTCACTTTCTTTCAAGTTTTAATATAAAGTAGAGGGATCCCTATTTTTCTTTGCCAAGATCATTTTACCTATTTTAGGCCTATGCCTATCCATATAAGTTTTAGAATAAACTTATCTACATCTACAAAAATCCTTTCTGGAATTTTGATAGAAATTTCTTTAAACCCGTGTGTCAATTTGGGGAGAATGGACATCTTTATTATGTTGAGGCTCCCAAGCAAGATATGTCTATTTGTTCAGGTCTTGTTTGATTTCTTTCATCAATATTTTGTAATATTCAGAATACAGATCCTATGCATGATTCAAGTATATGTATAAATATTTCATTTCTTTGGAGTCAACATAAATGGTATTGTGTTTTAAATCTCAGTTTTTACATATTCATTGTTGGTATGCAAAAACATAACTGATTTTTGTACACTCATGGGAGCCTGGTGGGCTGCCATCTATGGGGTCACATAGAGTCGGACACGACTGAAGTGACTCAGCAGCAGCAGCAGCAGCAGCAGCTTGTATCCTGTGATGTTTGTGAGCTTACCTATTGGTTCGAGGAGGCTTTAAAAATTATTCCTTGGCATTTTCCACATATAACCCCATGTCATCTACAAATAGGCACAGTTTTATTTCTTCCTTTCCAGTGTGTTTTCTTTTCCCCACCTTATTGCAATGGCTAGCACTTCTAGTCCCTGAAGAAGGAAACAGCAACCCACTGCAGTAGTCTTGTCTGGAGTATCCCATGGACAGAGGAGCCTGATGGGGTACAGTCCCTGGGGTCACAGGAGTCAGACATGACTTAGCGAATAACCCACCACCAGCACTTCCAGTACTAGGGTAAATAACAGTGGTGAGAGCAGACTTCCTTGCCTCACGCCTCAAAACAAGGGGGCTCCCCAGTCCAAGTCACTGGTCTCTCTTGGTTGGAAAGGACAGTCTTGGGTCATGAGGATGAAGAGGTGTCAACTGAGTACTTGTTGTGGGAGGCATCCTCCAGCCATCCAGGTGTCTCTAGGCAGGGGAGGGGAGAACAAAAAAGCTTCCCAAGTCAGGCCACATGTTGTGAAAGGTCCAGTTTTCCTGGCCACCCCCCTCCCCAGCTACTCCTGTATCCCTTGGCGAGAGACAGGAGTTTCAGGCACCAGCAAGGAAGAAGAACACTTCCCACGGCTATGACTGTTGGTGGAGCCAAGGTGCTGGGTTCACCAAGTACTGGTGAAGTGAATTTCACTGTGTCAAGGGAGGGCTGTGCCTACCTGGGCCACCTTCTGGTGCTAAGCTATAGGTCAGGAAAGGCCACTCAACACTCTGCCACTGTGCTGTTCCTCCAGCCCTGGCTCCCAAACCATCACACCTTCCTCTTACCATCTTTCAGAGTTCTCCTTCCATCTTTCAGAGTTCTCCTTCCATTGCCTCGTGCTTTTTCCAAGGTTTATTGTCACTTTTAGCAGAGAGAAGTGGGGATAAACAGGTCTATGCCATTTCATCCAGACTTGAGGCTGCACCAAATATCTTTAGAGCTTTTTAAGAGAGGGAGGGGACTTCCCTGGGGGTCCAGTGGTTAAGAATCTACCTTCCAATGCAGGGGACATGAATTCATCCCCTGGTTGAGGAGCTAAGAGCCCACATGCCATGGGCAACTGAGCCTCCACCACAACTAGAGAAACCCATGCACTGCAATGAAGACCCACCAAAGCAAAAAAAAAAAAAAAAATTCACCTTAAAAAATAAAAAAGAAAAGTGAAAGAGAGTGAAATCTTTCAGCAAAATTCCAAATAAAATATGTATATACTGCTCCTTCCAGATGGAGAAGGCAATGGCACCCCACTCTAGTACTCTTGCCTGGAAAATCCCATGGACAGAGGAGCCTGGTGCGCTGCAGTCCATGGGGTCGCTAAAAGTTGGACACGACTGAGCGGCTTCACTTTCACTTTTCACTTTCATGCATTGGAGAAGGAAATGGCAACCCACTTTGGTGTTCTTGCCTGGAGAATCCCAGGGATGGGGGAGCCTGGTGGGCTGCCATCTATGGGGCTGCACAGAGTCGGACACGACTGAAATGACTTAGCAGCAGCAGCAGCAGCAGCTCATTCCAGAAGTGGGGCTTAACTCCTGCTTCCCCACTTGAAGGTAGACGAGAAGTAATGACTTGCTGCCAAAAAAGAGTGTAAGGAAAGGGGGAAATAGCCTTACCAAGGAGAACACTGGAAAACACTGCTTTTACCAAGTGATGAAAATCTGGAGTTAAGCTAACTGTCATGTACCAATGCCAGTGTCTTAGGTTTGACAAATGTACCATGGTTATATGAGATGCTATCCATGGGTGATGGAGAAGAAAATAGCAACCCACTCCAGTCTTCTTGCCTGGAGAATCCCATGGATAGAGGAGCCTGAGGGCTACAGTCCCATGGGGTCACAAAGAGTCAGACACGACTGAGCGACTAAGCAACAACGACCCATGGGTGAAACTGGGTGATGGGAATACACAGACTCCCTGTGTATCTTTGCAGATACACTTCAGATTTCCCTTTCTGTAAATCTAAAAGCATCCCAACACACAAGTTAATTTTCACCAAGTTAAGTCAAATGAAATAGAATCTGACTGCTGAATACCAAACACATTTCCAACAAAACGGCCCATCACACACTTGGACGTCTTTTACTTTAAGGCCGACAAGACACTGACATGAAAGGACTTTGGCCCAACCACTGCTGACCTGAAAGCGCTTCACTAAGTCCATATTGTTCCATCACAGAGACAGTGCTGCCATGGAAGTGACTAGAAAGAGCAAGCTATTTGCATCTGCCTCTGAGGCAGTGACCCAGAGATGAGATTTTCAGAGCTATGTCTTTGGCTAAGCGGGATCTGAGGCCACAGGAAGACCCAGGGTCACTCAGTCTTCCCTGCATGAGTTCCTCTGTGTCAAGGGAGAAAGGATGTGGGGATGCTATAAAAACAATCCTGAAGGCTGCTCTTAAAACATCTAGACAAAGGAACCAGGGCCAAAGGCTCTGTGCTGCTGGATGACATGTGACCACCTTAGAGGGACTCCACCACCTACAGAGACACAGCAGATGTCCGGGTTTCCCAATGGCCATCAGTAAATTCATCAGTAATTTCATTATCTGCTAATGAATCATAAGTAGAATCTCAATAAAATAACCACTCCTACAATCCTGAAGCCTTACTTTAGCTGTGAGTTTCAGCCCGATCCCTGATGACAACTCCTGAGAAGAGAAACATACCAGATGAAGTAACCATCAGATGCAGTCTGTGCACAGGTGCATGTATGTGCAGGCTTCCCCGAGCTTCCTTGAGCTCTGCCAACCCCAGGCTTCAGCCCTCAGACCTCAGACCAGAAGAAATATGGACTGAGGGTGTGGTTGTTTCTGACCCAGATTCTGGGGGTGTGGTTCACTTAGAGTCAGCTCACACAGAGACACACAACTTGCAGATCCTGCGAAGTGGTTCATTTAACACATCAATCCTAACCCATCCTACATACATACATAAAAACACACACAGACACACACAGACACACCCTGGACATACACACAAACCCCATACATATACACAAACACACACACCATACATACCACACATAGGCACACACACATAAACACACACATACACCATATCTATATACACACACCCCATGTATCCACACACACACAGAGACCCCATGTGTACACAAACATATATCATACTTACACCCAGAAACACACACACCCTATACATATACATACAAACATGTCATACATACACACACCCTGTACATTCACACACACAGACCCCATACATACACAAACACACACTATACATACACACATATATCCCAAGTATATACAAACACATACATACCATACCTATACATACACACTCCATACATACACACACAAACACCATACACATACATATACTCCCCATACATACACACACACACACACGTATACATACACCCACTGGGAAAACATTTACCGAGCACAGAAACATGTGAGTCTGCAGTCTCCTAGAATTGGACAAGATGCCTGAATATAATTAAAAGCCATTTTCAGCAAACTATACTGAGTCACTGGGAAATCCACAGCACCCTCACAGCCCGAAGCTGATGCCACTCCGATCTAATTACTCTGGGGTGACAAGTAACGCAGGGACAAAAGTCACGTTACCGAAAACCACTTTAGCAGTGCTCCAGCTCACAGCCGCACCGCCCTTTGTAATGACTTTACCCAATTATCTTGCAAGCAGTCTGCCTTTTGTAAATCAGTGACACTGATGAAATAAATCCTGCACCTGGAAGGGAAGGGCAAGCAGCAGGCAATTGCATGGAAATCATTAATTGGCATGAGCCTTTTAGGTTAAATGAATTATCATTATTTCCTCAGTTTGGTGGCACTGTGGAGATGAGGTCAAGTGGGCAGCCTGCGATCGTCTCACCTTCCTCCTGGCATTCACTCATTCGGGGAAACTAAGTCTTTGTGAGCCTGCCGGAGGCAGAGTACGGAGGCTGCCAGGATCCTGCCCTCACAGCCCCTTTCCTACACAAACTGTCCCAGCAACGTACACCCTGCATAAGGGCCATGTGTACAAAACACACCGATCTTCACACTGCTCACACTCCCAAAACGAAATCTAATTAGTTTGCTTAAGATCTCTGCCTGGACAGAGGCTGTGACATTTCATAAGAATGTTTAATTTTCACAAGTTTCCTAGGGAGCTCAGCTCAGCAAATATTCCCTTTTGTGTGCAAACCACAAGGTGTTAAACAAACGATTAGCCTTTATTTCTAAAGAGTAAATGGAGAAAATAAAGAATATTTGCCCTATTCATAGAGTCAACATGCTAACAATTCCTGAAATTCAGACTGCAGAAAGGAAAAACAGCCTGCAGGTCCCGAGGCAGCAGATCTCCACCTTCAGTGTATGGAGCTGAGCATCACCACAAGGCCTTATTAGTCACAGATTTTGGGGCCTCATCCCAACTCAAATTTATTTAAAAAACAATTCATCATGGAGGTTAGGCATATATATGCCAGGCCAGATACTTCTAGGTTTAAAGTGTGATTCCATCCCTTACTAACTGTGTGATATTGGCCAAGTCATGCTCACCTCTTCAAGTCAGTTTTATCTTCCATAAGTTAAAAGAAATTCCTCTTTTAAGGATTACAGAAGATTAAAATTAGCTAATACATGTAAAGTGAAGCTACTACATGTTAAGCTAATTAATTTAACTAATTATCGATCTTGTACTTATTAGTAATAATAGAAATACTAATATAAATATTAATACTAAAATTGCTAATACATTCTTTGCCATACTTTGCCTCCCCAAAAAGACAAAGCTTACCCTTATTAGTCGGTTAAATTGGCACCCACATACACAAACATATTCATAAGTAGCTTAGGAAACTACTCATTCCCTTAAGTCAAACATGTTTCCTAAAATTTTCTTCACAGTATGAACTTGTTTAGAAAACACTCCTTCACACAAAAAGGAAGTTTTTACATAAAGTAAGTACCTCAAAACTATAATGCATCAAAGAAAACTGAAGATCAATCTCATTCATGAATATCAATGCAAAAAAATTAGCACATGGTATCAAGAAGCACAATAAAAGAATATCACATCATGACCAAGTGTGATTTATACAAGCAGTGCTTGCTTAATACTAGTCAATCCTTCAAACTAGCTCATGATCTTAATAAAGCTCAAGTGTAAAGTCATGTAACCATTGCATAGACAGCAAATAAGTATTAGGCAAAATTCAACAACTATTCTTAACAATGACAATCAATCAATCAAACAGGAATAAATGTATACTTCTTTGACATAAAATATATTTATCTCAGCTCCAAAGCTAGAATCATATTTAATGAGGTGACACTTGAACACAAACCAGTAAGAATCAGGACCAAGACAAGGGTGCTCACTATCACCATTATTTCACGTCATATGAGGGGAAATCTAGGAAGGCCTTAAGAAGTATAAAAATTGGGGGACAGTAGATAAAACTAGGACTATTTAAGGACAAGTTGCTTATACTCTTGAAAAGCCAAAAAATAAGACCAACTAAAACCTGTCAGACAATTCAAAAAGCTAGCAAGATACAAAAATCAACTTGAAAATACTCATCCTTGCATACAAACTTCCACCAATTAGGACATCTACTCATCTACTCCAAGAAAAAAATTCCTTTTACTTTTACTATAGCACATATGGAATAAAATATCAAGGAACTGACTAAATAATAAATGTATAAACCCATAAAGCTTTATAGCCCTTCTAAAGGGCACAACCTAGATAGCATATTGAAAAGCAGAGACATTACTTTGCCAACAAAGGTCCGTCTAGTCAAGGCTATGGTTTTTCCAGTAGTCATGTATGGATGTGAGAGTTGGACTGTGAAGAAAGCTGAGCACCGAAGAATTGATGCTTTTGAACTGTGGTGTTGGAGAAGACTCTTGAGAGTCCCTTGGACTGCAAGGAGATCCAACCAGTCCATTCTGAAGGAGATCAGCTCTGGGATTTCTTTGGAGGGAATGATGCTAAAGCTGAAACTCCAGTACTTTGGCCACCTCATGCGAAGACTTGACTCATTGGAAAAGACTCTGATGCTGGGAGGGATTGGGGGCAGGAGGAGAAGGGGACGACAGAGGATGAGATGGCTGGATGGCATCGCTGACTCGATGGATGTGAGTCTGAGTGAACTCCAGGAATTGGTGATGGACAGGGAGGCCTGGTGTGCTGCGATTCATGGGGTCGCAAAGAGTCGGACACAACTGAGCGACTGAACTGAACTGAAAGGGCACAAAAGAAGACTTGCACAAATAAGAAGATACTTTTCCTGGACAGAAAGACAAACTCACAGAGATGTTCCTTTTTTCTTAAAGGTAATTTATGAACCTAAAACACTGTTTCAGTTTGGGAACTACACGAGTTTATCTTTGCTCATGCTCATGCTTCAGGCGTGTCTGACTCTCTGTGACCCCCATGGACCGTAGGCCACCAGGCTCCTCTGTCCATGGAATTCTACAGGCAAGAATACTGGAGAGGGTTGCCATGCCCTCTTCCAGGGGATCTTCCTGATTCAAGGATCGAACCTGTGTCTCTTACATCTCCTGCATTGGCAGGGAGGTTGTTTACCAGTAGTGCCACCTGGGAAGCCCAATTTTTTCTTTAAGCATATTTTTAAAAATAAATATGTAACACTATCAAGAAAAGAAAAAATATACAAGACTGAAAAAGAAGAAAAATGAAGGGCAGCCCTATCAGAGTCTAACATTATAAAGCCATAATGTTAAAGCAGCAAGGTACCAGTCCTGCAATGTGACTATAAAGACAAATGAATCAGAATGCAAAGTCCAAAAGTCGATTCAAATACAAATTCAGCATTCAGTAAAGGTGGGCATCTCATATCAGTGGGGGAAAATATATATATATTGAACTAGTGATGTAAGGACAATTGAATAGCAGCTCGAGGGGAAAAAGCGGCTTTAGTATATAATAAAATAAATGCCAAATGTGTAAAAACATGATTGGAGGGGAAAAAATGAGAAAATTCCTTATTAACCTGGAAGTTGAAAAGGCCTTTTGAGTCTCACCTAAAAATCCAGACACTTACAAGAGTCAAGGTCAATAAACATGAACACATACAAATGAAGTTTTTACCTTGGCACATAACATAAGTCAAAGCAAAAGGTAGACATCACCAGTGGGAATCTTGTATTTGCATTCGAATTAGAGGTAAGGAGCTAATCTCTCTGATATATAAAGAGCTCTCAGAACCTAAGAAGTAGAAGACCAAGGACCTACTAGAAAAATGGGTAAAGGACTCAAAAAGATACACCTATTGTCAAGGCTGTTTGGAAACAGTCTCAAATACTTACCATTATTGGGGGAGAGTAATTTGATAACATAAGTCATCAAAATTATAAGTGCATTTATCTTCTGATCCACAAATTTCTCTCCTGAGGATTCAGCATACTGAAGATCTTGCACTCAGTGTGCAAGATGACAGTGACACAGAGTTATTCATTCCAGCACTGCTTTTGATAGTAAAACACTAGAAACAACTTGAATGTCCCTCAAAAGGGGACTGATTCAATAAACAGTACATTTGTGCACCGGAATACCACACAGTAGAAGGAAAAGGAAAAGAGACGACAATGGTGTCTATGTACATAACTGGAAAGATCTCCAAGATATAGTCGTACTTGTAAAAAAGCCGGTAGAGGATACGGCCTACAACATCCTTTTTTTTTTTTTAAAGAATATATATGCACACACAAACTATTTAATAAATGCTTTAAACATATCTCCAGAAGGATACACAATAACCTGATAACAGTAGTTAACAGGTGAGAAAATTAGGCACAGAGAGATTTTTTTTTTTTTTACTGTATTCCTTCCTATTCATTTTTATTTCTGAACCATCTGAATGCATCCCCTACTTAAGAATTGTATACAAAGAACAAAGAAAATAAAAATGAATGTGATCATCTTTCATAGGGTGACTTTTTAGAAACTGTTATCCAAATATGCCCTAGGAGGTACCTCATCCAAGTTAACAACTGAGCCTCTGAGGTTCGCCTTGGCTCCCTCTCAAGCCCCTGCTCATGTTTTCAACACAGGTAGCATCTGGGGAAGAGCACACTGAGACTTAGGTACCATATAATCAGGAGTTATTTTATATCTCTCAAAATTACACTAAAAGTCCCCCAAAGATCAAAAGTAGGCTAGGGTTTGGTTAATATATTTTAAATAGAGCACTAGAGCCTTTCTGTTTTCTTGTGCTTAGGTCTCATTTTCCTAGAACCAAAGACATCATCAACAAGGTGGTTTTCCCAAATCAATAGAAAAATGGGTAGTATCTAAATGTGGACTGGCACATCTGTATGTGGGTACCAAGCAGAACAAACTGGTATGGAGATTCTGAGATCGTGGAGGACTTATTCATGGAGAAAACTTCCAATCTCTCTGTGTTACCAGAAACCTAAACTAACCTGCATAAGAAATGATCCTGTCCAAATCTGCTATTATACTTTTATACAGGAATTCAACAGGAAAATGCCATAATTTAATGCACTGATGGCGCTGCTGATTCAATTTTCTGCTCGCATAAATACCTGCTAAATCCCTTACTATGAATGAACACGGCTGGCCTCGGGTACAAGGCCTCCAGTTCTAATCACTGCAGCCACCAGAACTAATGATTCGGTAATGACTTGAAACTGATCGTGGGCCAGCTTTGCCCACCACCCTGTTCCGAGGGCTTGCATTCACAGCGCTGGCAAGGAGAGTCAGAATCTATGGGCAATGAACAGGGATTAAAGGATTATCTAACGAGATAAAAGCAATAAGGATGAAACCATTTCTAATAAGGTGGCAACGGCACTCTGCAAACAGTGGTGGCAATCTTAGTAAATATTCGAGAGAAGGGTGTTGTGGCTTATGTTATTACTGATGAAAGATATAACTCTAATAAAAATTCAGTGCGTATAAAAAATGTCAGAGATGGTTTCATTTCATGTGTTATAAAGTAAGGCACATAAAAATAACATGTTGGCTATAAAGAAACTATACTGCGTTCAATACAGGTGTGCAAACACACAGAGTGAGGGGCTTAAGAGACTGCTAGAGGCACTAGAATTCACAGAAAAGGAACCCTCAAAGTTCAACCTGTACAAAATTCAGACTGAAGCTGAGACTAGGAGACCATGCTGGGAAATACACTGTCCTTCAGGTAACTGAGCCTAGAGCTTCCACAATTGGATTTACAAAATGAAAGACATTAGGAGAAAAGACAAAGAACAGAACTGGGGGGAAAAAAAAACTTTTAAGGTATTTGTAAGGAATCAGCAAAGTTTGGGCTGATTTCTAGGTGTCTTCTCAAGGCCATGGCACTAAAATGGAAAACTTGACTTCTGAGAGAAGAACTAGAAAATGGACTGAGCAGCCTTGAACTTAAAACCAGGAGAGTATCAAGTCTGTGGGTCTCAATTTCAGAGTGTCCTGCCAAAAGATGGAGTCCCACTTAAGCCTGGTCAGCAATGCTTTACTCCACCCTCAAAGGGAGGTGCCAACACTCAGGGGAAAGAAAGTGAGGCTGCCAGACCTGCATTTATGACTGCCAGAGACCCCACTGGGCAAGGCTCTACGTGACTGCTGGCCCCGGCAGACTTATCACCGGATGCTGGCTCTGTGGTGCAAGCACCTGTCACCTTGGCCTAATGTCCTCCAACCTGGGAACTAAAGGTCAAACCCCTATACAGTGGGGAAGCCAGATTATCAACAAAGACTTTTGATAAATTACTGCTTAAACGCTAATGTGCTAACTTGCCAGTGTCCAGGACAAAGTTAACCTACATCTATCATGAGAAAATAGCTCATAAATTGGGTAAAAAAATTAAAGGTTTAATAGTAAACTCTGCGCAATACAAAATAATCTTGTAAGGATTTAAATTAAAAAGATATTCACTCTCTCCTTCCAACCACCACAAAGTTGAGGAGAATATTAGTGAACAAGACCCCTTGTCCCAGCAGAACTACAAAATCAACATTATTGGTACTATGCTGCCAGGTGAGAGCTAACATAATTAATTGTAAACACATTATGTTTCATTAGGACTCTCCTTGATGCTAGTATTAAAAAAATCAATGATCTTTTCAACTTAATAGCCAATCTGAAAAGCAATTTTAAAAAATAATTGGTTTTACAAATGGAAAAAACAAATGGCTGTAAGTATTTTTCCATTACTTTCTGGAGCTTTAAAAAGCCATTCCCATGACTCATATAACATTTATAAGAAATAATTATACTTCAAATGATTATTATACCAATTGTTGGTTCTAATCAATAGTTAAGGACATAAGCAGGAGAGGGAATTAATTATACATTCAATATTGTTCCTTTAAAAGGAAAGCAAAACTGAGGGCAACATAAACATCAAGAACTGGTGGGATGAAAAAAAAAAAATTAAAAAAAATTTGCCCAGAGGCAGAGGATTCATGCTTTGCAAAGCCACCCAGCTGATTATAAAATCAGAATCACACTGACATCAGCAATCTCAAAATTAAAAGATGCTTGCTACTTGGAAGGAAAGCTATGACCAACCTAGACAGCATATTAAAAAGCAGAGACATTACTTTGCCAACAAAGGTCCATCTAGTCAAAGCTATGGTTTTTCCAGAAGTCACATATGGATGTGAGAGTTGGACCGTAAAGAAAGCTGATCGCCGAAGAATTGCCGCTTTTGAACTGTGATGTTGGAGAAGGCTCTTGAGAGTCTCTTGGACTGCAAGGAGATCAAACCAGTCCATCCTAAAGGAAATAAACCCTGAATATTCATTGGAAGGACTGATGCTGAAGCTGAAACTCCAATATTTGGCCACCTGATGCGAAGAACTGACTCATTGGAAAAGACCCCAATGCTGGGAAATACTGAAGGCAGGAGAAAAAGGAGATGGCAGAGGATGAGATGGTTGGATGGCATCACCAACTCGATGGACATGAGATTGAGCAAGCTCCAGCAATTGGTGATGGACAGGGAGTCCTGGCGTGCTGCAGTCCATGGGGTCGCAAAGAGTTAAGACATGACTGAGCAACTGAACTAACTGAACTGAACTGAATCTCAAAGGATCTGTGTTCAGAGAACCCAATCATGAAATCTCTGAAGTGTAAAACTTTCTCATTTTTCTAAAACAAACAAACAAACAAAAACACCTTCTAAGGAACTCTAACTGCGCTGAGATACTCTTCAAGAATGGAATCCATGATCAACTAAGTTTGGGAATCAACTTCTATGACACGTGTTTGGAGAATCACAGTGTGCGTAAGTGTATTAAAGGGTCTGAGAAGTCTAGTGATAAAGCATCTATTTTATTTAAATCAGTGTCATCTCAATATACTTACACACATAACTATTAATAATTAATATCTATTAACAGTACAAGGAACTTCTTGAGGTTTCCTGTGGTCTCCTCGTTTTACATCAATAAGTCAGTGATGAGATCTCAGCCACCCACAAACACCCTACATCATTAGAGACAACTCTAATTACCAGAGGAAACAGCCCAGTGGACACACTTCAGGTTTTAAAGTGAATCTGATCAATATCTGAATTTTCAGTAACCATTTAATCACTGTATATTTTTGGCAACTTTTAAAATTACTTCTGAGTCCTTGTTCCATAATCTATCTAGTTCAGTTCAGTTCAGTCGCTCAGTCGTGTCCGACTCTTTGCAAGCCCATGAAGTGCACCACGCCAGGCCTCCCTTATCCATCACCAGCTCCTGGAGTTTACCCAAACTCATGTCCATTGAGTCGGTGATGCCATTCAGCCATCTCATCCTCTGTCATCCCCTTCTCCTCCTGCCCCCAATCCCTCCCAGCATCAGAGCCTTTTCAAATGAGTCAACTATTCGCATCAGGGGGCCAAAGTATTAGAGTTCAGCTTCAACATCAGTTCTTCCAATGAACACACAGGACTGATCTCCTTTAGGATAGACTGGCTGGATCTCCTTGCAGTCCAAGGGACTCTCAAGAGTCTTCTCCAACACCACAGTTCAAAAGCATCAATTCTTCGGCACTCAGCTTTCTTTATAGTCCAACTCTCACACCCATATATGACTACTGGAAAAACCATAGCCTTGACTAGATGGACCTTTGTTGATAAAGTAATGTCTCTGCTTTTTAATACACTGTCTAGGTTGGTCATAACTTTGCTTCCAAGGAGTAAGCGTCTTTTAATTTTGTGGCTGCATCACCATCTGCAGTGATTTTGGAGAGCAAAAAAATAAAGTCTGACACTGTTTCCACTGTTTCCCCATCTATTTCCCATGAAGTGATGGGACCAGATGCCATGATCTTAGTCTTCTGAATGTTGAGCTTTAAGCCAACTTTTTCACTCTCCTCTTTCACTTTCATCAAGAGGCTTTTTAGTTCTTCTTCACTTTCTGCCATAAGGGTGGTATCACCTGCATATCTGAGGTTAGTGATATTTCTCCCAGCAATCTTGATTCCAGCTTGTGCTTCTTCCAGCCCAGTGTTTCTCATGATGTACTCTGCATAGAAGTTAAATAAGCAGGGTGACAATATACAGCCTTTTCCTATTTGGAACAAGTCTGTTGTTCATATCCAGTTCTAACTGTTGCTTCCTGACCTGCATATAGGTTTCTCAAGAGGCAGGTCAGGTGGTCTGGTATTCCCATCTCTTTCAGAATTTTCCATAGTTTGTGATCCGCACAGTCAAAGGCTTTGGCATAGTCAATAAAGCAGAAATAGATGTTTTTCTGGAACTCTCTTGCCTTTTTGATGATCCAGCAGATGTTGGAAATTTGATCTCTGGTTCCTCTGCCTTTTCTAAAACCAGCTTGAACATCTGGAAGTTCACAGTTCACGTATTGTTGAAGCCTGGCTTGGAGAATTTTGAGCATTACTTTACTAGCGTGTGAGATGAGTGCAATTGTGCAGTAGTTTGAGCATTCTTTGGCATTGCCTTTCTTTGGGATTGGAATGAAAACGGACCTTTTCCAGTCCTGTGGCCACTGCTGAGTTTTCCAAATTTGCTGGCATATTGAGAGCAGCACTTTCACAGCATCATCTTTCAGGATTTGGGATAGCTCCACTGGAATTCCATCACCTCCACTACCTTTGTTTGTAGTGATGCTTCCTAAGGCCCACTTGACTTCATATTCCAGGATGTCTGGCTCTAGGTGAGTGATCACACCATTGTGATTATCTTGGTCGTGAAGATCTTTTTTGTACAGTTCTTCTGTGTATTCTTGCCACCTCTTCTCAATATCTTCTGCTTCTGTTAGGTCCATACCATTTCTGTCCTTTATCAAGCCCATCTTTGCATGAAATGTTCCCTTGGTATCTCTAATTTTCTTGAAGAGATCTCTAGTCTTTCCCATTCTGTTGTTTTCCTCTATTTCTTTGCATTGACCACTGAAGAAGGCTTTCTTATCTCTCCTTGCTATTCTTTGGAACTCTGCAATCAAATGGGTATATCTTTCCTTTTCTCCTTTGCTTTTTGCTTCTCTTTTCATAGCTACTTGTAAGGCCTCCTCAGACAGCCATTTTGCTTTTTTGCATTTCTTTTCCATGGGGATGATGTTGATCCCTGTCTCCTGTGCAATGTCACAAACCTCCATCCATAGTTCATCAGGACTGTCTATCAGATCTAGTCCCTTAAATCTATTTCTCACTTCCACTGTATAATCATAAGGGATTTGATTTAGGTCATACCTGAATGGTCTAGTGGTTTTCCCTACTTTCTTCAATTTAAGTCTGAATTTGGCAATAAGGAGTTCATGATCTGAGCCACAGTCAGCTCCCAGTCTTGTTTTTGCTGACTGTATAGAGCTTCTCCATCTTTGGCTGCAAAGAATATAATCAATCTGATTTCAGTGTTGGCCATCTGGTGATGTCCATGTGTAGAGTCTTCTCTTGTCTTGTTGGAAGAGGGTGTTTGCCATGATCAGTGCGTTCTCTTGGCAAAACTCTTTTAGCCTTTGCCCTGCTTCATTCTGTACTCCAAGGCCAAATTTGCCTGTTACTCCAGGTGTTTCTTGACTTCCTACTTTTGCATTCCTGACAGAATGTGGTCCACTGGAGAAGAGAATGGCAAACCACTTCAGTATTCTTGCCTTGAGAACCACAAGAACAGTATGAAAAGGCAAAAAGATAGGACACTGAAAGATGAACCCCCCAGGTCAGTAGGTTCCCACTATGCTACTGGAGATCAGTGGAGAAATAACTCCAGAAAGAATGAAAGGATGGAGCCAAAGCAAAAACAATACCCAGTTGTGGATGTGACTGGTGATAGAAGCAAGGTCCAATGCTGTAAAGAGCAATATTTCATAGGAACCTGGAATGTCAGGTCCATGAATCAAGGCAAATTGGAAGTGGTCAAACAGGAGATGGCAAGAGTTAACATCAACATTCTAGGAATCAACAAGCTAAAATGGACTGGAATGGGTGAATTTAACTTATATGACCATTATATCTACTACTGTGGGCAGGAATCTCTTAGAAGAAATGGAGTAGCCATCATAGTCAACAAAAGAGTCCAAAATGCAGTACTTAGGTGCAATCTCAAAAATGACAGAACAATCTCTGTTCGTTTCCAAGGCAAACCATTCAATACCACAGTGATCCAAGTCTATACCCCAACCAGTAATGCTGAAGAAGCTGAAGTTGAACGGTTCTATGAAGACCTACAAGACCTTTTAGAACTAATACCCAAAAAAGATGTCCTTTTCATTATAGGGGACTGGAATCTATCTAGTTGGGTAGTAGTAACTTTTTACAGTGATGCTATAAATATCAGCAACATTATGGGAAATAAGACCAGTCAATTTCCTAACACCTATTACTATTGTCATTGTGATACAACATTTCCCTTGCTGTTGTTATTGTTTAGTTGCTAAGTCGTATCTGACTCTTTGGGACTCCATGGACTGCAGCCTGCCAGGCTCCTCTACTCATGGGATTTCCCAGGCAAGAATACTGTAGTGGGTTGCCATTTCCTTCTCCAGGGGAAGCTTCCTGATCCAGGGATTGAACTTATGTCTTCTGCTTAGCAGGCAGGTTCTTTACCACTGAGCCACCTGGGAAGCCCAACATTTCCCTTACATTGAGCAAAAGCTGCTCTTCAACTTAACTAGCTCTACCTCTCAGAAATAGAACATATCCTCTCCCACTTGCATTCTCATGTTGGCTTTTTCCTAAATTAAACACTCAGTTCTTGCAGCTCTTCTCCATGGCTTCCAGACCCTCACCTGTTACCTCCAAACATGTCACTGCTTCTCTTATCTACAAGTTAGTTACCCACTTTTGTTGGACTCTCTAAATCTGGTGGATGGCCCTGGTGTGATACAGGTGAGGACAGTGTGGTTTGAGGGGATCTTCACACTTGGAATCTGCCATGAATGGCCACACTCACTAACCACTCTGGATCTTATTCTGTCACACACATCCTTCTTGAAATTGTCTAAGAAAGTTTGCCCAACCTTTGGCTGAGGCAGATGGGGACGTGGAAGCAAGAAATCGGGGAGAAGAAGCTGTAAGACCAGTGCGGGTTTCTGAGCAGCTGCATTCGGTCATACGTATGGAACTTGTGCTACATCAGTTCTTAGGTGGATCCTTGAACCACCTAAATCATACCCTAGATCTACTAACATCTGTACATAGAGTCCAGGATCTGCATTTTAACAAGCATGCTAGTGACTGAAGCTGGAGAACCACTATCCTACAGTGTGGCGGACTGAACCTGACTCAAAGAAAAACCTGCAGAACTATCTGAAGGATGAAGAGGTATTAGCCAGGTCAAAGAAGAGACCACTGAGGGAAGGGGGAACATGGCGGCAAAGGTGGACCACGGCCAAAGTACTCATTCGAGGCCAGGTGGAAGGAGTAGGACAGGGCTCTGCGAGGTGGAGGCGAGTGCCCGCCTAGGACCTGGCATGGTGAGCGCAGCTCTCCTACTGAGGCCTGGAGGAGCCGCTGGAGGTCTCATAGTTTCTGTGCACACAGGTGGCATCTGGGTTATACCCATCCCTGGTTTAGGTGTCACCAGCCACGCAGAAATTTTGTTTCTGCTTTCATTAGGACCCATTCCACCCCATGGTGTGGAATTAATGCCACTGCGTATTTTCTTTGCACTATCCATTCTGTTTATTTGTCCAGAATGATCCAGAGGGCAGAAAGCTTAGCACATACACCTCTCCTGGACCCTAGCTACACAACCAGTCATCACCATAGAAGTTCACAAGACACATACACAGAATGTATCATTTCTAGAAAAAAAAAATAAAAAGTTTTGTATTAATTCATCTATTTTCCTACATATAACTTGGAGGCTAAAATAGAGTGACCAAGCAAAGTTTCAACATGCTAAAATTAAATTTCACTATTTTTTTTTTTTTTATTCATAGGTGAGAATATATAGAGAAGTATGAGTTTTACTAGACTTTTTACCTTTAAAAACTTATAACATCTTACTCTCTATTCCTACCACTTAGCCTTTAATCATACAAAGACTTAAAGTGTTCTCTAATTATACGGATTTACCTAATTCATTCATTCATCCATCAATTCACTGAGCACCCTTCTGTGCTAGGGTCACGAGTATAAGTCACATACCATCCTGTCCTTGGAACTCATACTCTAATTAAAAAGCCTGATCCCACCATCAACTGTAAAGCTGAAAGCAGAAGTGCAGAAGCAGCACCTGCTTCTATGGGCTCCCCATAATTACCAGCTGATCAATTTCTATCACAGAGCACAAGATATTTACACAATTTTTAAAGAAGTAATGACAGCAAACAGGGTACTTGGTGGTCAAGAATGGGAGCTGTAGAGTCAGTACTAGGTTCAAAACCTGGCTTTACAACTTACTTGCTATGTGACTCTGGGCCTCTCTGAACCCCAGTTTCCTCATTGGAAATGAGAGATGAGAAGAGTTCCAGGCTTCTAGGATCAGTAAGCACACTCAAGGAGATAACTCATATAAAGGGATTAGTACAGAAGCTATCACAGAGGCAATACTCAAAATTACTAGGGTTAATTGATATATAAGCTATTAACAATCCTCTCTTAGGTCTGAAGAAACAGTAAAGATTAACTGCAGTTTTCACACTCCACTGTTGTTTCATCAGAGAATTCTGGCCAGGGTGGCCAGAACACTTTTCTTAACATTCTTAAAGAAAAAGTGACTGTTCTTTAAACAGAAGTCAAAGATCATGATGAGATCCAGAGCCCAAAACCTCCATGGTACCATGTACTAATTCTCCATTAATGGTTTTGAAGATGAAACAGGACCCATTTTTCTCATCAAACAAAAAACAGACATCTGGAAATATTACAGGAGGCAAGAGGGAGTCAATTCCCCACCAGCAACGCTGTTCTTTGTAGACATTCTTGACTCTGGCGAATAACGTGTTTGAAATTTTATGTAAGAAAAACATTAACTAACATATCAAAAATGCACATCTCCTTTGATGCAGAGGCTTCACTTCTAGGAACTTATCCTACAGAAATACTTGCAAAAGCATAACTGACTTACAGCAATGTTCAACGAACCATTTTTAGTAATAACTAAAAACTGGAAATGACTCAAATCCAAATATGGGAACATGGTTAAATAAATAGGAGTATTTCACAAGTACATCCACACTAGAATATTACAGATCCACAAAAATTAATGTATTGATGGAGGAGTTGATAAGGGGAGCTCTCCAAGTTGTAATCCATGACAAAGAAAATACACAGAGAGAAATGAATATGCACATACACAGAGTTACAGTCACCTAGCCAGCTTCCAGAATGGTACCCAAGAAGCTATTTCACAGTAGTTATCTACAGCCAAAGGAATTACATAACAAAAGAGAATGAAGGGGTGAAAGAGCTTTACTTTGCATTTTACACACTTTGGGCCTGAAGTTTTTACACCACATGCATGTTTTTTCACTTTTTATAACTTTATAATTTTAAGCCATCAGTTCCAAGGTCAAAATGTATCCCCCAGTTATAATGAGCACTGAGCTAAAATGACACAAGTTCGGAGGGAATTAAAACCAGACCTCCCTTGAAAACCTGACAAATTCCATAATTAAAGAAAGCAGTACTGTTAGTACAGGAAATTTTTTTCTTTGTTTTTTGAAAACAAAAAAGTTGACAATTAGCTACCTCTCCTTATGAAATACAGCTGATTGTGGAGACACACCTGGATTTGAACCCACACTCCAGATGACTCTAGACCAGGGGACAAAACCTATTGCCCAGGGGTGACACTCAGGACTAATCTGGTCTGCCATCAGTTTTTATATAGCCTGTGAGTTAAGAATAATTTTTACCTATGGAAACAGTTAAAAGTTAAAACTAATGTTTAATGAACATGAAAATTCTATGAAATACAAATATCAGTGCCCATAAAGTTTTCCTGGGCTGTGCCCACTCATTTGCATGTCATCTGAGACTGCCTTCACACTGTAAGGCAGAATTACATTGTGGTGAAAGAAACCACATAGAGCCTAAAATATTTACTACCCGACCCTTTACAGAAAAAGATCTCCTATTCTACACAACTGACTCAGGTGAGTCTGCTTCTTACCGGTAAAGTAGGTAGAGTAACAGCACTTAAGTCACAGGATAGCTGTGAAGACTGAAAATAATAATGCATGAATGCTCTCAGCACTTACTGTGTTTTTATATAAAAGTGAAAGTGTTAGTGACTCAGTCGTTTTGCAACTCTTTGCGACCCCATGGTCTGTCCATGGAATTCTCTAAGCAAAAATATTGGAGTGGGTTGCCATTCCCTTCTCCAGGGGATCTTCCTGACCCAGGGAATGAACCAGGGTCTCCTGCACTGCAGGTGGATTTTTTACCATCTGAGCTACCTTTTCATATTTTAACAATGAAATCAGGATTTTTTTTTTAATAAAAACAATCAATGGCATGCCAGTTGGTTCACACTGGATAATTTTTTGTTTTATTTCCAGTGGTGTATAAACTAATGTATCTTTCAATCCATGGTGTCTGAGATTAGACGAAAGCAGGCTGAATCTGTCTTGTGTTGGTTACCTGAAACTTTTGGCTGAAGCCATGATGACCACTACCTTCATGGAGTCTTCACACTGTCATTGTACACAGGCTGTGGTCACCTGTCTCTTGTTCTGACTGCCCTCTTCTCTCAGAGCCAGTCTCCCCAGGTCATTTGCATGGTCCAGGCACAGACCTGAGTCAGTCTCCCAGCACAGCCCTCCTGGCTGCTCCTCAGCCACACATTTCCCCCTTTTGAGTCTACACAGGTTGTGTGTCCTGGTACAAAGACTTGGGAAGCTCAGTCTCCCAAGAGGCCTCAGGGAGACATATGGAGTATGTCAGGTATAGGCTCTATGAGTCCGCAGGAGAAGACGGAGACCAAAAACAACTTTAAAAGCACAGAAGAAAGAATGATGGGATATTTACCAGTCCCAAAAGATATGAGCAAGGGCACGCCCCATTATTTGGGCATGCATGCTCAGTCACTCAGCCAAGTCCAACTCTGTGTCCCATGGACTGTAGCCCACCAGGCTCCTCTGTCCATGGGATTTTCCAGGCAAGAATACTGGAGCGCGTTGCTATTTCCTGCTCCTAGGCATCTTCCAGGATCTTTGACCCTGGGACCCAACCTGCATCTCCTGCATTGGCAGGCGGATTCTTTACCACTGAACCATCCATGAAGTCCAGTTATGTGGGCACTGCTGAGTAATCACACTCACCTACAGTAGCTGGCTGATCCTTCCACACTGAGGTTAAATATCACCATCCATCCCCATTCTACATATAATGAATGAAACTGAGGCCCTGAGAAGTCATGTGACACACCCCAGGTCCCGGCTAATGGAATGGCAACACGACGAAGCAAAGTCCCATTGTCTTTCCCTCTCACCAGTGGTTTTCACATGTGACTGTGCATCAGAATCACCCAGGTGACTGTTTCAGGGTGACACAGATTGGTCTCACTCCCAAGTCTCCTATTCAGCAGGTCAGAGATGAGGTTGGAGCTTTTCATTCTACCAAGTTCTCCAGGGAAGGCATCCTGCTGGACTGAGGGTCACAATCCGAGAAGCGCTGAACACTACTGCGTCTGGGAAAACAAAGCCCTCACTCCCTCATATTCTGCTCCCTGAACCAGGTCCAATCTCACCCACACAAGGAGAAGATTTTCATGTCTATTTGTCTCTTCATCTTTAAGAAAGAGATGATTCTTTTCTTTGCATCCTTGTCTTAGGGCTAATGGCAACACCAGGTGCCAGAGGCCGCCAGTCCAGTCCTGACTGCTCAGTAATTAGCTCGGTGGTTTGAAGCTTCATTTCCCATCTGCGGTCTCAGTTTCCCCTCTGTGATGTGAGAAGATCAAGTGAAATGATGTTCAAGAGCTCCCCCCCACCCCCTAGCAGAACAAAAAGATTGATGCTAGGATTCTGATGGAGCAGCCTCCCTGCCCTCAGTGCTCCCTGTGAACCTGCGGCTCATAGAGGGGTCCTCCGTTAAGGAGGACAGACTGAGGAGACCTCATGCAAGCAGAGCAGAACAGTATCCAGATTGGCTTCTGGAGGCCTGCATGATACCTGATTTCAGGTAGCACATCACTTTGTAAATCACTAAAGGAGATGATGAGGACCATCACCCCTCCTAAAAGAATTTTCAGTTTTCCTTCAGGTCATGCTAAGGCACACAGAGGCTCCCATCCACCCATTGCACTTCCCAAGGACCCCCTCTCTCTCCTAGTGGTCACCTCTCTAAAAGCCCAATCAGCTGTCTATGTCTATCTCTTTGAAAAGCTTTCCTTGGGGATAAGGTCAATACATGGTTTAACTTTTGCTGTTTGCACTGGGCACTGAATTTACCTTCCATGGACCAGGGCTCATTAGGCCAGTGCCAGGCATCCCATGGCCACATGGCTGACGCTCCCATGGGGCTGAGCTGGACACCAGAGTCAGTTCAGGACTGCCTGCCATTCTAGAACAAGATGCTCAGCACTGTTGACCTGTTGGGCTAGACAACTGGAAGGGGTGGGGGCAGGGTGGGGGTGTCCTGTGCATGTAGGATGTTTGCAGCATCCCTGGCCTCAACCCACAGATGCCAGGATGCCCACAGATCCCATCTCATAGGTCTCTTAGTCCACAGTGTAAAAACAAAAAGTGTTTCTATAGACACAGCCAAATGTTCTCTGGAGGACATTTAAACTACAGCTCTAGACATATCAGAGGTATCAGGAAGAGAATCTAGGCTTTAGGGCCAGATGCACTGGGGTTCAATTTCTCCCTCAGCCACCACATCACTTACATGAACTTGGGCAAGGCCTCTTCTTTCCATTATTCTTTATTTAAAAAGTAAGGCTCACAATAAAAATTTTAAATGACAATATATGAAACATCACAAAGTAACGCTGCTTATGGCCCCCAGCCCACTCCTCAGAGATAAATAGTTACAAGTTGGTGTTGATCCAGACATTTTGCATGCAAATGGAAGCAAAATGGTCCATCAATTATGTACATACACAAATACTTTTTTGTATTGAGGAGAAGGGGAAGACAGAGGATGAGATGGTTGGATGGCATCACCAACTCAATGGACATGAGTTTGAGTAAACTCCAGGAGTTGGTGATGGACAGGGAGGCCTGGCGTGCTGCAGTCCATGGTGTCGCAAAGAGTTGGACACGACTGAGCAACTAAACTGAACTGAACAAATATTTTGTTTCACTTAAGTAAAATGAAAATGCTTTTTTAAGGGAAAAAAAGGCAAATATGTTCTCTTTATAGAGTTGTCACTATTAATGACAATTAGATGCCTGGTCACTCACATTGAGCCACACATCCTGGAGTGTGAAGTCAAGTGGGCCTTAGGAAGCGTCACTATGAACAAAACTAGTGGAGGTGATGGAATTCCAGCTGGGCTATTTCAAATCTAAAAGATGATGCTGTGAAAGTGCTACACTCAATATGCTAGCAAATTTGGAAAATCCAGCAGTGGCCACAGGACTGGAAAAAGGGAAGTTTTCATTCCAATCCCAAAGAAGGGCAATGCCAAAACATGCTCAAACTACCACACAATTGAGCTCACTTCACATCCTAGCAAGATAATGTTCAAAATCCTTCAAGCTAGGCTTCAGCAGTATGTGAACCGAGAACTTCCAGATGTATAAGCCGAATTTAGAAAAGGCAGAGGAACCAGAGATCAGATTGCCAACAAACACTAGATCATAGAGAAATCAAGGGAATTCCAGAGAACATCTACTTCTATTTCATTGACTATGTTAAAGCCTTTGACTGTGTGTATCACAACCAACTGTGGAAATTCTTAGAGATGGGAATACCAGACCACCTTACCTGCCTCCTGGGAAACCTGTATGCAAGTCAAGAAGCAACAGTTAGAACCTTACATGGAACAATAGACTGGTTCCAAATTGGGAAAGGAGTATGTCAGGGCTGTATATTGTCAACCTGTTTATTTAACTTATATGCAGAGTACATCATGTGAAATGTTGTGCTGGATAAAGCACAAGCTGGAATTAAGATTGCTGGGAGAAATATCAACAACCTCAGATATGTAGACAATACCACTCTATCGGGAGAAAGCAAAGAGGAACTAAAGAGCCTGTTGATGAAAGTGAAAGAAGAGAGTGAAAAAGTTGGTTTAAAACTCAACATTCAAAAAACTATGAGGCATCTGGTCCCATTACTTCATGGCAAATAGATGGGAAAAATGTGGAAACTTACAGATTTTATTTTCTTGGGCTCCAAAATCACTGTGGACAGTGACTGTAGCCACGAAATTAAAACACGCTTGCTCCCTGGAAGAAAAGATATGACAAACCCAGACAGCATATTAAAAAGCAGAGATATCACTTTGCTGACAAGGAAGTGTATAGTCAAAGCTATGGTTTTCCCTGTAGTCATTTACAGATGTGAGAGCTGGACCATAAAAAAGGCTGAGTGCTGAGCAATTGATGCTTTCAAACTGTGGTGCTAGAGAAATCTCTTGAGAGTCCCTTGGACAGCAAGGAGATCAAACCAGTCAATCCTAAAGGAAATCAACCCTAAATATTCATTGGAAGGACTGATGCTGAAGCTCCAATAATTTGGCTACCTGATACAAAGAGCTGACTCATTGGAAAAGACCCTGATAATGGGAAAGATTGAGGACAGGAATAGAAGGGGTTGACAGAGGAAAAGATGGTTAGACGGCATCTAACTGACTCAATGGACATGAGTTTGAGCAAATTCTGAGATAGTGAAGGACAGGGAAGACTGGCGGGCTGCAGTCCATGAGATTGCAAATAGTTGGACACAACTTAGCAACTCAACAACAAGATCCTTGTACGCACACATCTTTTAAAGAGGAACAGATGGTACTAGTATACAATAGGTGCTCAATAAATGGTAATTATTTTTTTTAACAAGTATCAACTTAGCACTTGCTTTGTGCTCTACCCTATACCAGCTCTAGAGATACAGAAGTACACAACACACATAAGCCTGCTTCTAAGATCACTGTTTATCAGGGACACGAACAGTAAATAATTCTGAAAAATTATTAGACTATAGCCGTCTAACAACACAAAGCATAAATTATTAAGAAAGTGTGAGCTACCATAGTCTAAGGTCAATGAGAGGAGGTTTCCTTGAGTAAGTAACATATACCATGACCTCAGGGATTAGCCAGACAAGGGGCTAGAAATATGCTAAGCAGAGGGCACAGAGAGTGCAAAGGCCTGGGTTCAAACTATTTGGTAGTTATTAAAATATTATGGTATTAATACTTAAAGGAATAGGCAAACAGTCAAGGGATAAAATAACTATCATTTACTCTATCTTAGTTACAATTCTCCTATCTCCCTTCGCACTATAACCACCCAGATAACTTTCCACTTTGTACATTTAAAGACTCAAACTCACATAGGAAAACATGGTTCCAAGAAAAAAGAAAAACATACAAAGAAGAAAATATAAATAACAGTTATTAATAAACGAAGAGCTAAGAATATTCTACAAAATGCTCCACAATTAACTAGACAGCTAGCATTATCATTTCTGACTGACACCTACCGCCCTCCCCCTCTTCCAATCTGATGGTTCAGCCTAAGCGGTACTTGGAAGCAGGGATGGTCCCTCCCCTTCTCCTCCAGAGCAGACTATCTCAGTGTTGACCAGATGCAAACACTAGGCGTGTCCTTTCTAAACACATAATAATCCATCTTTATCCGGGAGTTGCAGCATCTCTTCCTTGGTGTCTGAGATAGCATAAGGTTCTAACTATCTTGAGAGTCACTATTTGATATGCTAACAAAACCACATTTCATCCTGAATGCACTTCAGATTTCTCCCACAACACTACTCAGTCCGATGACAGGATTTGTCAAAGCATGCCTTTGGGGCTGTGGCAGGGGATCCAGGGATGTGATGCTAGCCTTTGAATCTGGAGGAACACTGCAGGGCTATTCTGGAGGGCAGAGACCAGCCTCAACTATTCTTCCAGCCCCTCAGTGGCTTCTCTGTGAAGAAGATAGCTCTCCCTGTTCCATTCTATTCACTCCCCTTACTCGATCATCTGAATGTAAGGCAAAATCATTTCTTTCTCCACAGAGGACACCAGTCTCTCAGCAAGCATCTCACACTGATAAATCACACTGCATTTGGAAATTTACGCCTGTATCTGCAGCTCTGGCAAAGTAAAACACGGCACCACGGCCATTTATTCCCTAGCCATTCTTGCCAAAGACAATAGAATCTATTCAAATGCATGGAGCAGAAGTCTTAAACTGATTGAATATGTTACTTTCCTTACTAGGAAGACCCAGCAATCCAGCCATTTTACTTTCTCAGTCGTTTATATTTGTAATGGATGAGGCATCTGATCAACCCCATTTGCCAATCAGGAATCCATAAACAGCTGCACAGACATAACTCAGTATACTGAATCCACTTCAGATGTACCAACTAGGTGAGTTGTTTGAGGAAATCCTAAAGGGGACAAATTCTATCATAAAATAACTTATCACTTCTCAACAGACCTGTCTTACCACAGAACTACATAAATTCAAAGTCAGAAACGACATCGCTGGTAAATACCCCTAGCCCCATCCAAAGACTGGTTCCCTCAACAGGGTGGTTGGCCAGTCTCAGGTGTGCACACCCCAGCTGTGATGACTCGCCCCGGCCCCAGGTGGTCCATCCCATCCCCACACAGCCTGGGGTGTCGAAAAGCCAAACCTGAACTCAGGCAAAATTCATCACTCTGCAACTCCACCCACTGCTTCCAGGGCTGTTCTGTGGAGCCAAATAGACTTCTCAATTCCTTCTCTACCCACCAAATATCCAAGCGCAGCTATTACATCAGAAGGAATTCAACACTCCATGCACAGTGCGGGCTTACTAGCGACTGGCCCACATCTCTGTGCTTTATCACCCTGCCCTTACTTCCCAAACTGTACATAAAGCACTTGAAACCCTTTCTAGATGAAGAAGTCTACTCCTTGCTGTGATAACAGAATGATGAATGTCCACCCTAATCTCACAATGTAATTTTATCATCACAAACTGGGACTTTCTCTGCCAGCCTAATCACTGATACGACTGACCTCACTAAAAGTGAAAATCATCATTAGCAGCAGATGTCTGCCAACACTCATATGGCTCATACCCGCAAATTGTATTTTTTCCTAAGGGAAAAATAAATGTGTTTATTTTTCAAATATTTTATCTTAGTAGTATTGCTGAGAAGTGACATGGCTGAAAATTAGGCATTCTATGAGTTTTTACTGGGTTCTTAATGAGTACTTCATAACACTTGCTTGAAAACATTCCAGAATAAAACTCCTGTGTCTACGTGCTGTGGCACTGTCCCCAAACCCTTCTACCATGAGCACCCCTTCTACTGTGAGGACTCTGTCAAAGAACACCTGTAAATGGCACCCCTCTTCATCTTCCACAGGTAGCCATCCTGCTAATAGTCCTGTTGATGGTGGAGAATTTCCTAACAACTAAACCTAATATGAACTTGGGAATACCTTTAAATAAAACATGAATTTTATTGAGCACATCAGCATCTGCACACATTTGAGAAACAGGAGTGTAAATGCATGTGTGTGTGCAAGGGAAGTTTGTCCCATCTGCATGAGGCCCCAAATCACATTATAAAGCTCCCACATGACACCTCTTTGACCCCCTGAGTTTTTAGCAGTATGTAGGGCAGGACGCTGATGTTCATAATCACCCACTGCCTATGGGTCTGAATTCACCTACAGGCTTGGCATGCAGGAAGGTGACTATGCATTCAGGCATCATGGTTCTGGGTCAGATTCTGCATGTCTGACTGAGAATGGGCTCTACCCACCACTTGGCTGATGAAGGAGATCCATTTGCTTCTGCTAATCGGCAGCACAGGTCCTCTGAACTCCTTGTTTCTGCCAGGAAAAGCCCAGAACTCTCTGTTCCCAATGCTAATCAGTAATGAGAAACAGAGTATTCCCTGGTGGAGACAGGGATCCACTCTTCCTGATGTCAATTTTATCCGTGTTATCAAGCCAGACCTTCAGAAGACTGTATTAGTCTGGCTTATCATCAAATTACCTTACAGAACTGCATTTTGGCACTAAGCCATTGGCATATACTGAAAGACCTTGGACGAAGCAATTGTAAAAACTTACAGTGGTATTTACTGTCAGACATTGTCAGAAAAGTGGTCCAGGCTCACACAACTCCCTTTTTGAGAACTCACTGGAGGAAGGCATCTCCAGTCTCCGTACCAGAAACACCTAGTATTTCTCATGAAAATCTGCCTTATTTTCATCTCTCCTGCACAGACGAGTGTGTACTCCCTTCCTTTGGATATTAGGATGCCCCAGGGCCCGCTCTAGAATTGCACGGAAACATACTCTGTGTGTGTTTTGAGTACTACCCTTGCTGCAGCTTTATTAATTCATTTACATTTTTTCCTTAACCCACACATTGTCATCCATTCATTAACTGGTACTACACATTCCTGAAAGTCACCTTTTCATGAGTGAGACAGAAAAAATTATCTTAAAAAAAAAATGTCAGGTAATCATCATTTGGTTACAAATCTGAGGACAGATGAGTGACATTTCAACTAAGTTCCTGCAGGGAAACTGAGCATTTACAGACCTTACGGGACTGTAGCAGGAGAAGTCAAGTGCATTTATCGCCACATTTTGAAGTTAGAGGGAAAGACAGGGGCTGGAGTAGAGGGCAAGGCTCATGGCTGGCATAAACCCTAGGCCACTTCAGGGCCATAATGTCACGGCTCAAAACAACCTTCCACCTAACTGCAGTCTTCTTTGGGCATTCAGAGCATCTGACATTTCCCACCGTTCCCTTTCTACCAATGTTTTTGGGCCAAAGAAGAGCAGGAGCAGCACAGAGCCAGCCATGCCCAAGACTCATCTGCTGAGTGCTCCTCGGGTCAGGCTTCCACCGCCCAAGGCACCGCCCCCACCCACCCCACAGCAAGGACACACTCACTGCCTAACACCATCACCCCCAGATCAAACGGGTTTGGCTCCGGCTCTTTGGGACTCGGTTTATGTTTCTAAATCCCCGTAGCACCATGTTTCATGAGTTGTGTGAGTGCTGGAGTGCGTGAGGGACGGCAGGGGTGTCTTTCCCTCTTCTGGAGATTAAAACAATCCATCTGCAAGTGGTGCGGGTGGCTGCAGAGAAACAGCAGTAATAATCCAGCACTCAGCCAGGGGCTGGGCTCCCCTGCTCATTCTACATGGCTGCAGGCCTCCTGGTACCCAAGCGCAGCCTGGCAACGCGGACTCCATCCAGGATGCATGTCCCACTCTGCCAGGCGCTGCCTCTACCCTCAGGCCACCCTGCTGCTCCAAGTCAGAGGGACCCCAAGAACTCATCAGTCTCCAGAGCCAACACACCACAGGCAAGAGACAAGGTCTGACGACGAAGCCCTCAGCTCTCCTCTAGGAGAACTTACGGACAATCCGAGCACACATTTACCCTCTTCTCAGTCTGTTTTTAAATAATAGACTTACTTGCTAATGCCAATGAACTAGGAGTTTTCACCCACATACAAAGACTTCTTCATTTCAGGATCCTCTGCAGAAGTCAGAAGCCCTGGTGATGCTGGCCCCCAGCCGCTGAGCAACAGCTGGGTCATGGTCCCTCTCTGGAGGTGGAGTAGGTGTTGGCTGGTCCTAAACCCCACCCTCCTCCCTATATCCGGCACCAGACCTACCCCACTGTTCACAGTCCCCGCTCTAGGGGTATTTGAAAAACAGAAGGATCTTGACAGATACTTGGGGACAGAGGGAAACAGCCTGCTTACATTTCCTTTCTCTCTTTTAATCAATGTATTTTTTTTAAAGCATCCTATCAAACTTTACTTCTGTAGTAACCAAAGTTCTCCTCAGCTCTTCCCATCAGATGCCACCCCTCCAGTTCACCTCCCAGCATCTACTCACCCTTAGAAAGGCTCTGGGCTACTTTCTCCCATGGTCATTTTCATGACCCCCACTCCAGGAAGGACTGGCTGTTCCACCCCGAGCCACCCACCGTCTGCAGGATTCTGTTGGGGGGCCCCAAGCACGCTCCTGGGGTTATCTTATTTCACATGTCTCTCTCTCAGCTACACCAACAAGTGTCCCCAATGAAAGCTGCTGTCACATTCCTCCTCATGTCCCTGCACAGAACCAACTCAGCACCTACTAGGTGATCAGTAAGTGCGTAACTGAACAATTCACTGATCAATTAGCTCCCACACAGAAATGGAGGTGCAGGCACAGCAAAACTCCTAGGAACCTTTGACACTGAGAATCCAGAACAAAACATCAGTCCTCCTCCTTTCACCAAAGCCTCACTCCCTTCATCCTGTTCGTGACAGTGAAACTGGATCAGGCACTACATCTGGAGTTTTACAGACCCCTTGTGTCACAGGTGTGAAAAAAAAGTCACAATTTATTTTATAGATAAGGAAATTGAGGTCCAGAGAAGCGAAATGGTTGCCTAGGTACACACAGATACTCGAGGAAAGAGCTGGAGTTGAACTCAGCCTTTGAGACTGCGAAGCCCAGGGTCTTCCCAGTACATCACACTGCTTTTCATCATACATGGTTATTAGGGCAGCATGAGCATTTGACAAGCCTCCAGCAACGAACTGCTCCATAACACACAAAGAAGACCTTAGCAAAAGAAAACTCTCCATCTTAGGCAGAAGAACTATGGGGACACAGGTGATTCTGGCGATGCTTCTCCAAGCAGCTATCTGCCTGTTGTGAAAATGCACGAATCCACTCTACAGTCTCTGGTGAGGACAATTTCAACAGCATTATGGATCAATTTTGAAATTCAACTGACATTTTTTTCCCCTACTGAGAATTTTCCCAAACCAAGGCTGTTTTATTAAGACTCAGCAGATACTATATAATTAATTCAGGGGCTGTTGTTCTAGCAGATGGAATAACAGGAAGGTTTGGGCTTTGGTTTTGTTTGTTTTTTTTTTTATAAAACTAACACTACGTTTCATGAGTTGGGGGAAAAGTAATAAACATGTCTTTTAAATGGATCTGTTCATGCTGTAAGAACCTCTTAAATACAGTGATAGAAAGTGATGGTGACCCATAATTGCAAGAGAAATTTTACCAGCCTTCATGATTCCCTGTGATTCCATCCAAAGTGTATAACACAACCCAGAATGACTTTGCTCCTTGGTCTGAAAGCACAGGGTGCTGGTGGCTCCTAGAGGAGCCAGAGGAACCTGAAGCTTAAACCCGCACTGTGGCCACCTCCCCAGGCGAAGATAGAGCCACTGGGGGTCCCTGGCAGGGCTGAGCTGAGAAGAAACTGAGCTTTCCTGGGCACATGCCACAGGCCAACTCCCTATGCTGTGCTAAGTCGCTTCAGTCATGTCCAACTCTTTGCGACCCTATGGACTGTAGCCTGCCAGGCTCATCTGTCCATGTGATTCTCCAGGAAAGAATACTGGAGTGGGTTGCCATGCCCTTCTCCAGGGGATCTTCCTGACCCAGGGATCAAATCCATGTCTCTCATGTCTTCTGCATTGGCAAGTGGGTTCTGTACCACTAGGGCCATGGCCAGATCCAACTCCCTGGCTCTCAGCAAACATGAGCTCAATCTTTTTTTTTTTATGTATTTATTTGGGACTACACTGAGTCTTTGTTGCTACACACAGGCTTTCTCAAATGGCAGCAAGTGGGGGTTACTCTCTACTTGCAGCGCCCAGGTTTCTCATTGAGGGGGCTTCTCCTGCTGTGGAGCTTGGGCTCTAGGGTGCTCGGGCTTCAGGAGTCATGACATGTGGGCTCAGTAGTTGAGACTCCTGGGCTCTAGAGCACAGGCTCAGTACTTGTGGTACACAGGCTCAGTACTTGTGGTACACAGGCTCAGCTGCTCTATGGCATGTGGGATCTTTCTGAATCAGGTATCAAACTTGTGTCTCCTGCAATAGCAGGAGGATTCTTTACCACTGGAGCTCACTCCAGATATTACCAGCCTAGATAAGTGAGATTTCTGCAGTGGATGTCTCAGTTCACAGGGAAGTCGGGATTTGAACTCAAGACTTTTAAACTCTTTATTTCCTCCAACCCTTGCAATGCCCACAGGACCCCGTGAGAAGACAAAGTACCTTCTACTTTAGCACTTTTTGCTTCCCATTCTGAGCCTCCCCTCCCTATCCCTGATGGTTAGAAGGCCCATTTAAGTCCATTGGTTTTATTGAAGTGATATTCATACCTCATTGATTAAACTGTAACCTTTGAAATAAGAGCACTGGGCTTCAGATTTTTCATTTTTCCATCCTTTTGAGGAAAACATATACAGATTCTATTAACATGCAGCCAGAAACCATGATAGCTTGGCTATCAGAAGGTAAAGACCTCAAAGGCCACCTGGTCTGCCCCTTTTATTTCAGAGGTAGGCAAAGAGAAGTCAAGAAACGCCACATGATTTGCCTTAAGTTTCACATTTTAAGAGCGGCAGACCCACCTAGGTCTCCCTCCAGGGAAAACCACTTCTCGGTCAAAGGGCTGGATGGATGAATAGGTCAATATGAGTTAGAAATGCTAAGACAGGGCTTCTCTGGCGGCTCCATGGTAAAGAATCTGTCTGCCAATGCAGGAAATATGGGTTTGATCCCTGGTCTGGGAAGATCCCACATGCCACAGAGCAACTAAGCCTGTGCACCACAACTATTGAGCTTGAGCTCTAGAGCCCAGGAACCACAGCTACTGAAGCCCATGTGCCTAGAGCCTATGCTCTGCAACAAGAGAAGCCACTGCAGAGAGAAGCCCCCATGGTGCAACCAGAGAGTAGCCCCTGCTCGCCGCATCTAGAGAAAAGCCTGCACAGCAATGAAGACCCAACACAGTCAATTATAAATAATTTTTTTTTAAAGAAATGCTAAGAAAAAGCAGCCTGCAACAGCAAAACTAATGAGACAACACAGAAGTCCACCAATAGGGGAATAAGTGGATAAATTAAAGTAAGATAGTAAAGTCAGTTCAGTTTGTTCACTCAGTCATGTTCAACTCTTTGTGACCCCATGGACTGCAGCACAGCAGGCTTGCCTGTCCATCACCAACTCCCAGAGCTTGCTCAAACTCATGTCCATCAAGTCAGTGATGCCATCCAACCATCTCATCCTCTGTTGTCCCCTTCTCCTCCTCCCTTCAATCTTTCCCAGCATCAGAGTCTTTTCCAGTGAGTCAGTTCTTCACAACAGGTAGCCAAAGTACTAGAGTTTAGGCTTCAGTCCTTTCAATGAATATTCAGGACTGATTTCCTTTAGGATTGACTGCTTTGCTTTGATCTCCTTGCAGTCCAAGGGACTCTCAAGAGTCTTCTCCAATACCACAGTTCAAAAGCAACAATTCCAACCTGGGCCAGTTCACCCCTCCTTAGGCAACCTGGTGGTCCCCCCTCCCGGGAGGTCACCATATTGATGCCGAACTTAGTGCGGACACCCGATCGGCATAGCGCACTGCAGCCCAGAACTCCAAGAGACACTGATGTATAGAACAGTCTTATGGACTCTGTGGGAGAGGGAGAGGGTGGGAAGATTTGGGAGAATGGCATTGAAATATGTATAATATCATGTATGAAACGAGTTGCCAGTCCAGGTTCGATGCACGATACTGGATGCTTGGGACTAGTGCACTGGGACGACCCAGAGGGATGGTATGGGGAGGGAGGAGGGAGGAGGGTTCAGGATGGGAAACACATGTATACCTGTGGCGGATTCATTTTGATATTTGGCAAAACTAATACAATTTGTAAAGTTTAAAAATAAAATAAAATTAAAAAAAAAAGAAAAGAAAATAATGTGGAGTAATAGTGGCAAGAAAAAGCAGTCTTATCTAGTTCCTGACAATAATTAATGTGATTTGCATGGTCTGCTATTTAGAATCACATTTGCCAATGAAGCAACAGTTAGAACTGGACATGGAACAACAGGCTGGTTCCAAATTGGGAAAGGAGTACGTCAAGGCTATATATTGTCACCCTGCTTATTTAACTTATATGCAGAGTACACCAATGAGAAACGCTGGGCTGGAAGAAGCACAAGCTGGAATCAAGATTGCGAGGAGAAATATCAATATCAGAAAGTGAAAAAGAACTAGAGCTTCTTGATGAAAGTGAAAGAAAAGAGTGAAAAAGTTGGCTTAAAACTCAACATTCAGAAAATGAAGATCATGGCATCCAGCCCCATCACTTCATGGCAAATAGATGGGGAAACAGTGGAAACAGTGACAGACTTTATTTTTTGGGCTCCAAAATCACTGCAGATGGTGACTGCAGCCATGAAATTAAAAGATGCTTGCTCCTTGGAAGAAAAGTTATGACCAACCTAGACAGCATATTAAAAAGGAGAAACATTACTTTGCCAAAAAAGGTCCATCTAGTCAAAGCTATGGTTTTTCCAGTAGTCATGTATGGATGTGAGAGTTGGACTATAAAGAAAGCTGAGTTCTGAAGAACTGATGCTTTTGAACTGTGGTGTTGGTGAAGACTCTTCAGAGTCCCTTGGACTGCAAGGAGATCCAATCAGTCAATCCTAAAGGAAATCAGTCCTGAATATTCATTGGAAGGACTGATGCTAAAGCTGAAACTCCAAACTTTGGCCACCTGATGCGAAGAACTGACTCATTGGAAAAGACGCTGATGCTGGGAAAGATGGAAGGTGGGAAGAGAAGGGGATGACAGAGGATGAGATGGTTGGATGGCATCACTGACTCAACGGACATGAGTTTGAGTAAACTCTGGGAGTTGGTGATGGACAGGGAGGCCTGGCGTGCTGCAGCCCATGGGGTCACAAAGAGTCAGACATGACTGAGCGACTGAACTAAACTTGCCTATGTTTTATAAACTTTATCTTACTTACAAAAGTTCCTCCTGTACATATCTTCCTAAAATTATTATTAAGGATAGCTGCTGAATGTTTATCAAGATGGCTTTTCGACATCTATTGACATGTTCACTTATGTTTCTGCTTTAATCTGTTGAGGTAATGAGTCTCATTGCTTGATTTCCTGGTACTAATGAAACCTTGCATGCTTGCAATAAACTACTTGGCCATAGTTTAAAAACAAACAAACAAACAAACAAAAAAAGCAACAATTCTTTAGAGTCCAACTCTCACACCCATACATGACTACTGGAAAAACCATAGCTTTAACTAGATGGACCTTTGTCAGCAAAGTAATCTCTCTGCTTTTTAATATGTTATCTAGGTTGGTCATAGCTTTTCTTCCAGGGAGCAAGCATCTTTTAATTCCATGGCTTCAGTCACCATCTGCACTGATTTTGGAGCCCCAAAAAATAAAATCTCTCACTCTTTCCATTGTTTTCCCATCTATTTGCCATGATGTGATGGGACCAGATGTCATGATCTTAGTTTTCTGAATGTTGAGTTTTAAGCCAACTTTTTCACTCTCCTCTTTCACTTTCATCAAGAGGCTCTTTAGTTCTTCGCTTTCTGCCATAAGGGTGGTGTCATCTGCATATCTGAGGTTATTGATATTTCTCCTGGCAATCTTGATTCCAGCTTGTGCTTCATCCAGCACAGAATTTCTCATGAGGAACTCTGCATGTAAATTAAATAAGCAGGGTAACAATATACAGCCTTGCCGTACTCCTTTCCAGATTCGGAACCAGTCTGTTGCTCCATGTCCAGTTCTAAGTGTTGCCTCTTGACCTGCATACAGATTTCTCAGGAGGCAGGTGAGGTGGTCTGGTATTCCCATCTATTTAAGAATTCTCCCCACTTTGTTGTTTTCCACACAGTCAAAGGCTTTGCTGTAGTCAATAAAGCAGAAGTAGATGTTTTTCTAGAACTCCCTCTTGCTTTTTTGATGATCCAATGGATGTTGGCAATTTGATCTCTGGTTCCTCTGCCTTTTCTAAATCCAGCTTGAACATCTGAAAGTTCACAGTTCATGTACTCTTGCAACCTGGCTTGGAGAATTTTGAGCATTATTTTGGTAGCGTGTGAGATGAGCGCAACTGTGCAGTAGTTTGAACTTTCTTTGGCATTGCCTTTCCTTGGGATTGGAATGAAAACTGACCTTTTCCAGTCCTATGGCCACTGCTGAGTTTTCCAAATTTGCTGGCATATTCAGTGCAGTGCTTTCACTGCATCACCTTTTAGGATTTGAAATAGCTCAACTGGAATTCTATCACTTCCACTAGCTTTGTTCGTAGTGATGCTTCCTAAGGCCCACTTGACTCTGCATTCCAGGACGTCTAGTTCTAGTTGGGTGATCACACCACTATGGTTATCTGGGTCATAAAGATCTTTTTTGTACAGTTCTTCTGTGTATTCTTGTCACCTCTTTTAATATCTTATGCTTCTGTTAGGTCCATAGTGTTTCTGTCCTTTATTGTGCCCATCTTTGCATGAAATGTTCCCTTGGTATCTCTAATTTTCTTGAAGAGATCTCTAGTCTTTCCCGTTCTATTGCTTTCGTCTATTTCTTTGCAATGTTCACTTAAAAAGGCTTTCTTATCTTTCCTTGCTATTCTTTGGAACTCTGCATTCAAGCAGGTATATCTTTCCTTTTCTCCTTTGCCTTTCACTTCTTTTCTTTTCTCAGCTATTTGTAAGGCCTCCTCAGACAACCATTTGCCTTTTTGCATTTCTTTTTCTTGGGGATGGTCTTGATCACTGCCTCCTATACAATGTCACGAACCTCCGTCCATAGTTATCCACGCACTCTATTAGATCTAATCCCCTGAATCTATTTGTCATTTCCACTGTATAATCGTAAGGGATTTGATTTAGGTCATACCTGAATTGTCTAGTGGTTTTCCCTACTTTCTTCAATTTAAGTCTGAATTTGGCAATAAGGAGTTCATGGTCTGAGCCATAGTCAGTGCCCAGTCGGATTTTTGCTGACTGTAGAGCTTCTCCATCTTTAGCTGCAAAGAATATAATCAATCTGAATTTGGTATTGACCATCTGGTGATGTCCATGTGTAGAGTCTTCTCTTGTGTTGTTGGAAGAGGGTGTTTGCTATGACCAGTGCCTTCTCTTGGCAAAACTATTAGCCTTTGCCCTTCTTCATTCTGTACTCCAAGGCCAAACTTGCCTGTTACTCCAGGTATCTCTTGACTTCCTACTTTTGTATTCTAGTCCCATATAATGAAAAGAACATCTTTTTTGGGTGTTAGCTCTAGAAGGTCTTGTAGGTCTTCATAGAACTATTCAACTTCAGCTTCTTCAGCATTACTGGTTGGGGAATAGACTTGGATTACTGTGATACTGAATGGTTTGCCTTGGAAATGAAGAGAGATCACTCTGTTGTTTTTGAGATTGCACCCAAGAACTGCATTTCAGATTCTTTTGTTGACTATGAGGGTTACTCCATTTCTTCTAAGGAATTCTTGCCCACAGTAGTAGATATAATGGTCATCTGAGTTAAATTCACCCATTCCAGTCCATTTTAGTTCACTGATTCCTAAAATGTCAATGCTCATTCTTGCCATCTCCTGTTCAACCACTTTCAATTTACTATGATTCACAGACCTAACATTCCAGGTTCCTATGCAATATTGTTCTTGACAGCTTCAGATTTTACTTCTATCACCAGTTACCTCAACAACTGGGCATTGTTTTTGCTAGTACATTGTTAGTACAATGGAACATCACAATACAAAGACATTAACTATATCAACAAACAAAAACCCTTAAAAACAATTTTCAGTGAAATAAACATGTCAGAGAAGAAAACATACATCTGTACAATAAACAGCAGTGTTTATAGATATGCACATATGACATGAAAGCATAAGAATGTGGAGAGAAAAGCATGTAAATGAAATGGTCACCTTCAGAGAAAAGAAAATGGGAAAGAGGGACCAAGAAGGGGCCCCAGGGTGATTTCAATCTTGCATCTGATGTTTTATTTCCTTAAAATAAGCAAACAGGCAAAGGCAGCCAGAGATGAAAGATAAAACTTTCAACTTGATCTAACTTCAAAGCGGATAGGCTGAGCTACAGCAGGAGTGAACCAATATTTGAATTAACAGGGCTTGGCTTCTTCTCTGGCAGAACTGACTCAGAAAATTTAAAAATCAATACTCTAAATTTTTAAAAATACTAACTATTGTATCGTCGTAATCAAGAAAGTGAAGAAGATGGCCAGAGGTGAGAGGCTGATGTGGCTGGGGTGCGAGGTGAATGTCTAGGGCAGAAAGTAGTTATTTTGAGCAAGAGTATCTATTTCTATAAAGGAGAAATAATGGTTCTTAAATTACATGCGAAGGCAAAGGTAAGAGGGAGGAATCAAGCAGACCAAACATGAGGGAACCTGGAAAAAACTATGAAGATGTTTCCCACAAACCAGACCAGCTGCCTCTGAGAATCAAGGGATCAGATAGGATGAAAAGATCCTTAAGCCCTGAAAAATTCCTAAGGCCCTGTGAATGCAAGTCAGAAACTCCTCTTGGAGTGAGGTTAAATTCCCCATCAAGAGGAAAGCTATGGAGATTTAAGATTTCTATTGAACCTATCAGGTAAAACTTCAGATTAATCTAGAGGGGAAAAAAAATTCTCCTAAAGTTTAGAAATAGGCAACCTTGCCTCCCCCAGGCACCCTTTCAAACTCTGATAAAACACGTTGCTGTGATAGTTCATGGGCCTCTGGTTCCAGAAACACAAGTCAAACATGGGAAGGCCTCTATCCTTCCGAGTTTTAGAATTTTCGCCTGAAAACAGTGCAGGGCTTTGGTGAGGATTTGAGCTTGTCGGGATCTTGGTATAATAGATTGGAAGTCAAAGGGCAAGGTTTTTCTTCTTTTATTCTATTGAAGTGAACAGCGTGAGTGAAAGGGGTCCCTGCCTTTCGAAGCTTTATTTTTATCTGGAGATCAATTTCTACAAGTTCATATTCTGCTCTGAAAATCACCAGAATCATCTGAGATTTAGTCACAGCCAGGATGCTCTGGAGGAACAATAATCAGTATTCACTTCAGAAGGAAAAACATTATCCTTTAAACCAACACCTGCACACTTTACCTAAAACATTTCCCTATTCCACATTAAAAGAACCCACTTGTCTCAAAAAATCTCCCACGATAAAGCCCCTTCAGCCATTTTCCCTAAAATGGTTTGTCTCATCAAGTAGAAATTCCTACCCAAATAAGTCAGTGGGCTCTTTCCTGAGTAGACTATGGTTATAGGATGAAACCTTGATTCATCTGCATTCCAACACTTGAGGACATCTTGAGGTAACCAGAATTTTATAGTTAAGTGATGTATTGGTTATACACATAAATTGCCTCTCAATCCCCCAATACCACCACTACAACCTTTTATTTGGCAAAAGCATTATGAATAAGCTCCAATTTTCTTTTTTTAAAAGGACTGGTCTAGAAGTTCAGCAACTTCTTGTTAGAAATCACTTCTCTTCTTATTCATTTCATCCCCTCCCTCAAAGCAATACCTTTTATTTTTGTATCACAGTATTGTGGTCCAACGTATTATTTCTTTTCTTTGTCCTCCAGGCCCTTTGGATAACCTTCTCCATTAGCCACCTGATTCCATAGGAAAAGAGCATCTTTGTGACAGCACCTTCAGTATCACACTCAAGGGGATGCCAATCAGCTAAGACTGGGGGTGCCCTGATCCATGGTCCACAGACACTGAATGAGGCCAAGAGGTAGTAAAAACTGTCACCCCAACTAATACAGACCTACGTAACTTATGTAAACACTTGAGATTGACATTGTATGGATTTCTCAGTTTTCTAGACCAACTCTTTTCACTTTCACACCCCCACCAGCCCACTTGTCCCTGCTTCCCACCTTGCCCCATCAACCCCAGTACACACATACTCTGTGCCAGTATAAGAGCTTGCACGGATGACTAATGACTTGTAATTCCAAGAGTCCCGGGAGAGACCTTCCTTAGTGTGGTCCCTAAACATCAGCACTTGTAACTGTTGAATGAATGAATGAACATGAAGAGCCTGAACCTTTTCAGCCCCAATAATGAGGATGTGGGGTGCAATGCTGCAATGACTTGCCTAGTGTAAGACAGGTTGGCTCTAATCTAGCCCAGGAGCTCCAGTTAGCATTACAATTGTGAAGGCTTCCCAAAGGGAATACACGATGAAAGAAAGAGAACCTGTCTCGTATACAGGGTTATTGTTACCATCTTTCTAAATTCCAAAACCAATACAATATTGTAAAGTTTAAAAAAAAATAAAATAAAATAAAGAAAGAGAACCTGAGTGGGAAGGGAGAGAAGCAACAGGGAGAGGCAGCCAAACAGGAGGAGGAAGGAATGGAAAAGATCCATTACTGAGTAAAACAACACTCATGGAACACTTACTATCTGCCAGACACATTAACTCATTCAATCCTCTCAAGGCTCTCATTGTTGCCATTTCCAGATGGGAAAGTCTTAGGATCAGAGAGGTTAAGCAACTTGCCTAGAACCACACAGCTAACAACTGGCAGAGTCAAGTTCTGAACTTGGAGGATCTGACTGAAAATCCCAGGACCCCATACTGCACTTACCGAAGTATATGCCGCAGAATAGACTACTTTTGCTGGATACATGATAGATGTGGGGTGAAAAAAATAATAAGAAAAACATGTGGTCAAAGGCAAATTTAGCAAACGGTAAGATAAATGGGCTTCTTTCCTAAAAGACTTCTCAGAGCTTTTAAATTGCTAACAAGCACTGCAGCTCTCCAAGAGACGAACAGAGCATATGTGTGTCCCCAACGGATTGGCGCAGGGACTGTTTTCGTGGGGAAGCCATCTTGCTGGACCAGATGTCACTCTCAGAAGCATAAACCTCACGTCTGCTCCACACCCACTGTGTGCATGCAGGTTTGCTGGGGGCCAGTGGAGGGAACGTGCCAAAAGGCAACAGCGGCAGAGGCCACCCCGAACTCTGGAATCGCCCCAGAGCTCTCCAGGCTCGGCCAGCCTCCTGCAGAGGTCCACCCAAGGCCCTCTACTCCTCCTGCCCACAGAAGGCAGGAGGCTGTTTGCCTCTGCCAGCTGCCCCCTCCCACCTCACAGCAGGGCCTCTATCTTTGTGGACTTCACAAGAGAAATTTCTCACCTGAGTTAATAATCATTGCCTTCAATTCTGAACTCCTCTCTGGCCCTTCTGTGAGGAGATTTGGCATTAGGCATTAACAATCAAAAAAGGATAGACTACTTTACCCAAATCTCAGAAAGAATTCTCAGAAAAGCCTGAAGGTGATGGCTATTATACTCCCCTGACAGAAGCATTACTGATTCTCCTAAAGATAACATGCTGAAGATGTATTCGGTCTTGCAGAAGTCCTCCAGGCAAGGCGCTTTTCTTCTAACTACTGTGGAGTTGTTATATGGTAAGTGCCTACTCTATGAAGCCCTGTTGTTCAAAGTTCGATAAATATCCATCAGCAGGGAGAGCAATTACAGGGAAGTTAACTATTTCTTGAGTATTATCTGTGTCCTGACTATTCACACCAATACTTGAGATGGGAGCTTCAGGGTCTCTCCGAGGTCAACCTACAGAGCTGAATGGTTAAGCCTGACCACCAGTGACCAAAGCCTAGGGCTCCAAGGCAATGGAGAAGTTACCTAGAGTCCTGTGTGAGGGGCATCATTTAGAGGTGGGTGTTAGGTTCCAAATCACTGCTGTCGAGACACCCAACTACATACAGTCTCTAAAACAGTGGTCCCCAACCCTTTTGGCACCAAGGACAAGTTTCCTGGAAGACAATTTTTCCACGGACCAGGGAGGGGGATGGTTTGGGGATGATTCAAGCACATCCAGGGCAAACTTAAGGAGATGGTGAAGAACAGGGGAGCCCAGCATGCTACAGGTCATGGGGTCGCAGAGTCGGACAAACTGAGCGACTGAACAGCAGCAACCACAAGCACATTACGTCTACTGTGAACTTTCTCTCTAATCTACTGCTGCCACTTATCTGATAGGAGGTACTGGACCACGCCCGGGCCTGGGGACCCCTGCTCTAAAGAGCAGCCCTCATGCTATTACTCCTCTGCTCCAAAACTTTCTATGGCTCCCCAGTGTCAAGAAAACAAAGTCTAAAAGCATCAGGGAAAGCAGGGAGAGCATCAGTATGAAATGTCCTTTACAAGCTGCCTTGAGTACACCCATCTGGCTATACCCTACCAGAATCTCCTATGCATGGCCTTCCTTCCTCTTTTCTCTGCCTGTATTTCAAGCCCAATCCACACCCACCTCCATCATGAAGCCTCTTCTACCTCCATCCCACAGCATCCTTGTCATCAGGCCCTCTAAAATGCCTTCCAGCAATTCAATTCCCATGAACCGAAAGTCCTCCCAACCACAAAACTGCCTAAACCACGTTGGATTCTCTTTCAGTGTAGGAGGGAAAAGACTTTTCTCTGCAGCTGATGATCTCCACTGGAGTTTGGCAATCCTCCTATTTTCCAGAAGATGAAGTGTTTGACCCCTTCCGTGCCTATGGTTTATATTTTGCCAGCCCACATCAGCACTGATATAGTAACCTCCCATTTTTATTGAGCGGCGCTCAGTGTAATTGATGATATCTGCTGGGGCTGATACTTTAAGTGAAGGCTATTCTCAGTCCTGCCACCACCCACTGCCCACCCCACCGTACTCCACCCCAGCTCAGGATATAATAGCCAATAGCAGTTACACCTGAGCTACAAAGTGGGGCTTCTCAGCAAAGGTCCTCAAATATACCCAGAAAGTCATGAGGTTTTCTGTGAGGATTTATCTCAGCAGATCCAGTTTTCAAACCTGCAGAGCTGGAAAAAGAGGGAGCCAGGGCAGGAAGATGTTGCATAGAGCAGCCAAAGTTCTTTAGAGAGAAAAATCCTGTCTGGGCAATTTGGTTAAACAGATTTAAATAGTATGTTCAGAGGAAGCTATCACTTGTATCATATATGTAGATGTATCATTTACATATATCAGCTGACAAATATATGTAAATATGTGTATAACCTATCCCAATGTGTACTAGTAAAAATTTAAATGCCTTTTCCTTCTTTGGTAAAGTTTTAATATCTGTTTGCAGACCTTGAGGGAGAGTAAATCTGACATTCACTAACATTTGATCCTTACAGAACTAGAACCTAAGTCCTTCTCTGGGCTGGAAAGCGCCAGTGCCCAGTCTCCACCACTTGTGTAGCTCCATAAGCAAACTCCCAGTATGAGTGTTTGCAGAAAGGCTCATTTACCAGGTCACACAGGCAACAGGCTGCTCTATATCTGAGTGTTCTGCCAACATGAAGGTGTCGCCTTTTAAGAAATTTTGACCATTTTTGATGGAAAACATCTAAATTACAAACACCTTCTGATGCTTTATCGTGATGATTCAGTCACTATAAAAGTTGTCAATTCTCCAAAGACTTCAAGAAGGCCAAGAGGAATGTATAGGCTACAGTACATAGATTCACAAACGGTTAGACGTGACTGAGCGACGAACACACATACACAAGAGGAATCTGAAAAGATGCTCATCACTGATGATTATCAGAGAAATGCAAGTCAGAAGCACAATGAGGTACCGCCTCACACCAGTCAGAATGGCCATCATCAAAAGTCTATGAACAGCAAATGCTGGAGAGGGTGTGGAGAAAAGGGAACCCGCCTACATCATTGGCAGGAATGTAAAAATGTAAACTGGTACAGCCACGATGGAGAGCATTATGGAATTCCCTCAAAAAAAATAAAAACAAAGTTGTCATACGATTCAGCAATCTCACTTCTGGGCATAAATCTGGAAAAAAAATGAAACTTATTTAAAAATATACAAGCACCCCAATGTTCACAGCAGCACTATTTACAATAGCCAAGACATGGAAGCAACCTAAGTGTCCACAGATAGGTGAATGAAGAAGATATGGTATGTGTACACAGTGGAATACTACTCGGCCATAAAAAAGAAGGAAATAATACCATCTGCAGCAACATGGATGGACCTAGAGATTACCATACTGAAAAGACAAGATTCTATGATACCACTTATATTTGGAATCTAAAAAATAATACAAATGAACGTATTTACAAAACAGAAACAGACTCACAGACATGGAAAACAGATGTGATTACCAAAGAGGAAAGGATGGAGGACAGATAAATTAGGAATATGACATTAACAGATACAAGTCACTATATGTAAAACAGATAAACAACAAGGATTTACTGTATAGCACAGGAGACTATATTCAAACCTTATAACAACCTATAATGGAAAAGAACCAGAAAAAATATTCATATCTAAGTATAATTTAACCACTTTGCTGTATACCGGAAACTAACACAATATTTTAAGTCAAATATACTTCAATTAAAATTTTATGTTTCATTTTTTAAACTGTTGATGTGTGAGGCCCTTGAAGTCCACTAAGATGGTGGAGTCCACTGAGATGGTGCAGCCCAGACAGGGCCTCCAAAGAAAGCCTTACCTGTCCACAACACACATGTGCACGCCCACTAAATCTCCCACCTATAGACTCGCCCACACACACCTGCATCACAGCCTTTAACATACCCCACTGCAACTGCCGACTGAGCTATTTCCCCACTCCTTACTGTGAGCTCCTCCTGGAGAAGGAGCCAGAAATAAACAGACCATAAATCTTCTGTTTTGTCCCCAAGACCTGGCTTTGTGCTTGTGCACACAGTGCTAGGTCAGTGAACATTTGAGAATGAATGAATGCATGCATGTATGTATGAATGAATAAAGTGTTGCACTACTTGAGGGCATAATACACTAAATGTCTCTGCGGACATTTTAATGCCAATTTTGCTTACAAGACAACCAGAGTCCAGATGGAGTGACCTATTAAAGCGACAAAGGAGAGGGCAGAAAAGGGCGCCTTCTATCACGTTACACATCAATGCCTTCCCTGACGTCTTTGTGTCAAGTTGACCACTGTGATCACATCAAATACTCAAGCTACAGAAATGAAGCTGGTTCTCAGAAGTGTGAATCTTTGAGACCTAGTAGGCAACATGTTCCCTCTGAGTTGCAGCGTTAACTGCATATACGTACTTAACACCATTTCAGCAGCAAGGTCTGTGCTAAGGGCAGCCACAAATGGAACGATAGGAACAGGGACGTGATTCACAGCAGGCCTTCGCTGCATCTTAAATAACTCCCAGGACGACAGAGGTGGTGATTTACAATGGCCCTCAGGAGCCTGGCTTTGTGCTTGGAGGGTGAGTGGAAAGAGCCCTCTGAGGGCTAAAACCCAAGCAGTCAGTGAACCACCTGTGAAACAAGCTTCTACTTAGAAACCATGAAGAAGTTATTTAAACAAATGAAATATCAATGCCCTTGAAAGCCTCCTGGGATTGGCCTATTTCTAGATAAGAAAGTTTCATGTTTGTGGCTCATGTGAATTGGACAGCGTCTCTAGGTACAGTCAGTTCCATGAATGAAATCACTGGATTCAGCCCAACAATCCACCAGGTTAGTCTGATAAGCATTTTACTATTTTGTTTCTTTTTGTGTTTGTTTTCTAACAAAACCAGCCAATGATTATAGTGGTCAATTCAATAAAAATATTATTTAAATCTTAGACAATCTCAGACAAATAACCAACTTGATAAAATAATTTCTATCACCCCAATCTATTTAGTCCCCCAACGTGGGTAAAATAAGTCAGCTAGCTGGCCTTTGTGGGAAGAGGAAGTTAGCAAGCAAAGAAGGAAAAATGAGATCGCATTTTTCCACGAAATATACAACAAGAAATAGTGCATCCTTTACCTTGGTCAAAAGGCTTGTTGGGATTCCAGTTTCTGAAATAATCATCCTATATAAGGAAAAAAAAAATAGAAAACAAAAGTCAGATTTCAGGAAGTTTCTCATATAACTGCACAAAAACCTGCCTTTCCCCCCACCACCTCCCAAAACACAAAGGAAAACGCTAAGGGTTCAGAAATTTTTCTAAGGCATTCACGTGCAATCAAAAGTATCAATTGCCTTTTCAAATTCTTGTCTTTCAAACTGTATGGATTATACACTAGGAAGAGTTAATACATTTCAGCCTAGTATGGAAACAGCACTGCTCTTCCCGGTTTGACAGATAAACCCAGACACCTTCTAAGTGCAAGATGTATTTGCTATCAATTATGCCGCAGGTGATGCCTAGCTGTTCTCACTTGGGATTAAGCCTCTGTGTTTGTAACCACTGATAATTCAACTGTCAACATTTCTCCTACATGGAGACATGTAACTTTGGTGCACAGTTCCAGTTTTCTAGCACTTCTCGAAACTAAAAACAGAGGGTCATTCAAATGTGAGAATTAACCACTGGCATATATTCACCTTAATACCATTTGTTCTGGTTGTGTAGATAAAAAACAAAGGCTGGCCAATCTGGTTGATTCATAACCGTGTCTTTCTTGCATGTAGCTTGCCTCAATTTATGCTCCAAGGCTAGACAGTTGATCACGTTGAAATTGTAAGGGTCTAGGTCACTCACGGCTCCATCATCCTGTTAACCTCTTCCTCACTTCTAATAACCCTTCCCCTCCAAACCTTCATTATCCACAGTTTCTCTTCTCTGTCAGCCTTCACCCACTCCACTGCAGATGAGCACACCCCCTCTGCCAGCTCAACTCAACTGTCTGCAGCATGCAGGGGCCCTGCCCATGGACAACTTCCCCACATCAATTTTAGGGCATGTGCCCCCATTCAGTTAATTTCCTCCAGAGTATATTCAAACAATTTGTGGGACGTGTTTTTGGCTGGCACTCTGCATGCTGCAGTTTCATAAAGCTGTCCAAAATGAGGCCTGGATTTCTCTTCTAGAAAACCTCATTTACACCAAAGTACACAATTAGTTTCAACTATGGTCCATGCTCTCTCCTGTGACCATTTATCTCCCATACCATCTCTTTGCATTTTATTGGTCTCAGTGTCATTCAATTACCTGGCTTTATTAGATCCTTGTTGAGTTCACCTAAGCCCTTAAATAGATTTTAGGAAACAGGATTTAGAGTAAAATCAGAACATTGCTTCTTGGGTGGTGATTCCATTTTCCAGGGCATGAATAAACATGAACAGGTTCCTCTGGATCCTGGGGATTCAGCATTAAATCATGTTTAACTCCAAGGAATTGGTCCAATTTGCTCTGGCTTTAATTTTACGCCATAACTGGCCTTCTCAACTCAGCTGGTTAGGAAATCTCTGAGGTCTACACCATGAAACAGCACTGAGAAAGTTTAAAATAATCCCTCTGTCACATCTCTCTCCATTTATTATTTTAAATACAATCCTCATCTCTTGAATTATGTGGTTTGAAACTCGGCAGCCAAAGTTAATGGTTCTCAGCTAAGGGCTGGATGATCAGTGGGAAATTTACCACCTTATTTCTCAGGTTGGATGGCCAATCTACTCTTAGCAAGTGAACATAAGCAAGTGACTCAAACATTGTGCAGAGAAGGCAATGTCACCCCACTCCAGTACTCTTGCCTGGAAAATCCCACGGATGGAGGAGCCTGGTAGGCTGCGGTCCATGGGGTCGATAAGAGTCAGACATGACTGAGCAACTTCACTTTCACTTTTCACTTTCACACATTGGAGAAGGAAATGGCAACCCACTCCAGTGTTCTTGCCTGGAGAATCCCAGGGACAGAGGAGCCTGGTGGGCTGCTGGTCTATGGGGTTGCACAGTCAGCCACAACTGAAGCGACTTAGCAGCAGCAGCAGACATTCTGCTATTGACAAGGGCAAGAAAAGAGATAACCTAAGATGAACTTATCCTCACTATTGGAGAAAAAAATAACAAAATCTCCATCCTTCCAGCTGTGGTCCATAAGTGCCCTCTGATAAGGATGGCATCACCTAATTACAGTCTGAAATCATGTGAACTATTTTCCACTAGAACATGCTCCTTTAATACATGGAAGTCCTTAGAAGCTTAGGCTGTGAGTCCGACAGGGAAGGACTGGAGCCAAAGACAGTCCTGCTTTAACTTCACATGTCACATTCTCTTTGATGTCCAAGTAAGGTTTGAGCCAGTCTCAGGAACTGAATATTTCCTAACGATTTCAACATATGTTATAACTTGGATGGAATATGAAGCATTCTACTGGACCTTGTCACTTTTCCAAGCTAACTATAATTGCCATTTCTACATGTTTCTTGGGGAAAGTCAGAGATTTCAAGATGAAACTTCTACAAGTGGCTATCTGCATGAGAATATTTAAAACTCATCACACATGTAATAATACTGCCTAACTGCTGCCCAAATGTGAAAGTACACCTTGAGTCAGAGCTCATTATGCAGAACGAGTCTAACAGCCTCTCACCCAGCAAGGCCAAGTGGAGAAGGAGATGACTCCCTGCCTCTGATTGCTTTCACCCTGCCTTAGGAAAGCAGATGGCCAAAGCAGACCCCAATGAGCCAGCAGTGCAGACAACCTTGGGTGTGACCCCTTTGGCTCCAGCTGAGAGACAGGCACCAGAGCCCACTTGGGGGTTGGTCGATGAGCACAGGGGATGGGAGTCCCTACTGGGCCTGGCCATAGCGAAGTCCAGACATACAAGCCCAGAGCTCATGGATCAGCCTTCCACTCTGTACCAGCTAGGTCTGCAGACATGACCCGTCCAAGCCCCTGGGGCTGTACTAATCAATACACTCATCTGCTAGGGGAACGTTGGTGAAAGAGCATCTAAATCCACATGGAAAAGTCGAAAAGAATGCCCTTCTAGGGCTTCACCTCATCCTGGGGCCTCACTTAACAGTCAGTATGCCCAAGGGACAAAGGACAGCTGGATGGTCATTTCTTCAGGGCCTAAGACCAGGGGCACCAGCCCAGCTTTTCCTTTATCTTATTTTCTGTCTGAATTTTGTAAATGTAACATACATTTTGCTGCTGCTGCTGCTGCTAAGTCGCTTCAGTCGTGTCCGACTCTGTGCGACCCCATAGATGGCAGCCCACCAGGCTCCTCTGTCCCTGGAATTCTCCAGGCAAGAACACTGGAGTGGGTTGCCATTTCCTCCTCCAATGCATGAAAGTGAAAAGTCAAAGTGAAGTCGCTCAGTCGTGTCCGACTCCTAGCGACCCCATGGACTGCAGCCTACCAGGCTCCTCCATCCATGGGATTTTCCAGGCAAGAGTACTGGAGTGGGGTGAACATACATTTTAGGTTATCCTTAAACAGACCCAAGACTTGCTGTGTTGTTGACAACACCCAGCATCTATTTTCTCACTATGACAAATCCCAACATGGGAAGCAGTGTGACAGCCCCAACATCACCCCAGTACTGCCCTGTAACCAAATGTGTTCCTGCTGCATGGCCCCCAGAATTTGGTCCACAGAGCAGAAAAGTCTAGGGCCTCAGGAGCCCTTGTCTCTGACCTTCCTTCTGACCAATAAAGATGTGGCCTGTTAAAACTCAGACTGTAGTGGAAGGCATGGTAGAGGGACTCAGTCGCACTTGCCAGGAGAGCCATATCCATCTGAGTTGGCCTCTTAACTGGTAATTTGATCATCTAGTGATAAAGCCTTTAAAAATGACTTGGAAGGACCTCAGCATCAGTTAATTTTTAAAACAGACAATCTAAATAGAAAGATACATACCTGGATACAGTCATTTATTAAATTGATTAACTCCTAATAGTGCATTCTACAAGCTGAAGAGTGAAGGGTGGAAGTGTTACCATACATGTGTATTTTATGCGCTACCCTGCACAGGATAATTAAGTCAGACCTCTGCTGGACAGGGAAGAGAAAAGCCTCCTTCTAAATTCTCATCATATGAGGAAGACCTGATTCCATTTCATGATACCACTTCAAAAATGATATACGACAAAACCAATACAATATTGTAAAGTTAAAAAAGAAAAAAAAGAAAATCACCCAAATTTTTAGGGACTGTTACAACCCAGAAGATCCTGTAAACTTGAAAAGTCTCAAATTTGAGCCTGCTGACTCATGTCCAAAATCATGAAACATTGCAGGGGAGCATACAGTCATAGTAAAAAGAAAAAAAAAAAAAAAAAATCACAAGTTGGCGTACAAATCCCAGCAAGAAAGTGACAAATGATAGTATCTAGAAAAATGAAGAAAGGGGTGGTGGACTGTGGAGGAAGAGTCATGGAATGACCATGGCCCCAGTTATTTTTTAAAATCCTCCACAGCTGATCAACAGAGATAAAATCATATTCATTTTATTAACATTCGATATCCCACAAACCTAATACTGGATCCTAAGACATTATTGGCACCCAGTAGCTGGTACAAAGAAATTCAACTCTAGGCTTTCAACTACTTTAGAGATACCCTGTTTTAATAAGCATTTATGGAAAATGAAATCTTTTTAAAATATATATATATGTAACATATATTTTATATTATCATATATAATAGATATTAATTCCCAGGTGGCACAAGTAGTAAAGAGCTCTGCCTGCTAATGCAGGAGATGTAAAAGATGCTGGTTAGATCCCTGGATTGAAAAGATCCCCTGGAGGAGGAAATGGCAACCCACTCCAGTATTCCTGCCTGGAGAATCCCATGGACAGAGGAGTCTGGCACCATACGGTCCATAGAGTCGCAGAGAGTCAGACACAACTGAAGCGACTTAGCACACTCAAGGATATAATACATATCAGTATATGTTAATAACACACACACACACACACACACACACACCCCAAAGAACATTCTGCTGTATAATGCATCTTCCAAGAAAACGTTTAAGCCTCCCTACCAGGAAATGATGCAAAAAATATCCTCCCATAATTTTAGTGATTAAGTCTCTTTATCATAGACATCATAACTGATTGGAAAGTCTCTCATTTTAACCAACTGTGATCGGGAAACTGAATTTTTCTTCCACTGTCCCACCGCCCCCAAATGGCTGATGCAATTTAGTTCAGATATTCCCCAGGGGTTTGCCTTTCCAGAGGTGCTTATGTCAGCTCCAAAGAATGTTAAAGCAACTCTGAGGAAGAGAGTGGCACAATCAAATGGAAACCACTTCTGCAATCCAACTGCTTTACTCCCACTTATGAAGATGATGATGGCATGTATGATATACTTTACAGCTTTAGCTACCACAGATCAAATATACTCAGCTCTCACGGGACAGATCATTTCTCTTTTATACATATTTTAGCTAAATTGTTTGAACACTGTAGTTTCATCTGAAGATTACCTGAGATAATACAAATTACCAGCCTAGAAAATAAGTGGGTGCCTCATTTGTCTCGACCAGGGGTGAGCCATGGAGACATGTACACATGTACAGAAGAAAGTAAGTCTAAGCGAGAGCAGGCAGCCTCTTTGAGGTCATCTGAAGACCCCCTGTAGATAAAAACAAAAGAGAAAAGCACTGCCCTGCAGGGCAAAGTGGACTACAGTCAGGTTTATAGATCCTAGAGGGAGGTTAATCCCACTTTATCGAACCCCATACTTTTATAAAGATGTCAGTTAAGGGGCTATAGGCAAACTGCTTTCCAAAGAATTCAGTGTGAAAAAGTATCTTTTTATACTACTTGACTGGGGAGAATAAGAAGGAGGGCTGGCTGGCAGGTGGGGAAAGTGTCTCTGAAATGATCATAGAAATCACTGGAAATGTGAGACTTCCAGGTGACACTGTATTGAAAGTGTTGGTCACTCATTCGTGTCCAACTCTTTGCGACCCCCTGGACTGTAGCCCACTAGGCTCCTTTGTGGAATTCTCTAGGCAAGAATACTGGAGTGGGTAGCCATTCCCTTCTCCAGGGGATCTTCCTGACCCAGGGATCTAGCCCAGGTCTCCCGCATTGCAGGCAGATTCTTTACCATCTGAGCCACCTGGGAAGCCCCAAATGACACTATATAAGTGAAACTTGCCTGTAATTTTAATTTGTGTGCAGTAAAAATCCCTACTCGTGATGCTATTTGGAAATACAAAACATTCCACCTATTGAGAAAGAAGTTGGCTTCTCATACACCCCCTCACCTCGATTTCCGGTAACACCTCTGGGTAAGCACTGTGCTGTCAGTCTTCTCTCCATCGGGCCTGCCCTTCCCACCCTGGTGAAGAACCCCAGTAGGAATCCTTCTGCATGAAGCATTCAACCACCCAGCCCAGCTTGGGCAGTGACTCGAGGCCCCCTGCCCTGTCACTCCACAGATCCCACTCATGAGAACCCTGTACACTAGGGACTGGGACCTGGACCGATAACACATCTGCATGGGCACAAATCACACCCACACACCTGGGCCGGGCTAATTCTGAGCAGGTTTGGATTTTACCTGCACATTCCCCCAGGGAAAAACAGTACACAGTAAGTCCTGGCTCTACTGGAGTCAACTGAAGTAAGCTGATTCAGCTTTAACATCTCCATGTTCCTGTGAAATGCGCATAACCGCTCCTGATGTGCACATAAGGACAGGTGGGTGTATGTTTATACACTCTAAATCACTTGCTTCCTGAATAGAGTAATTCTTTGATAAATTGGTCTGACATTTGGTATAAAGTCCTGCAGGCCTCAGACAAAGTGATTTAGAAAATAACAATGTCAGTTGCTCTGCTCTTTCAATAAATAACCCACCAGTAAAACACAGATAATAACTGACAATCATACTTGTACTGTAACTAATGAGAAAAGATAAAGCAGCAAATGGACTGTTTATATGCATTTGATAAATTGCATCCCCTGGATATACCCATGAAAAATAAATGTGTGTGGTGCTGGTTCACTGAACTAAAACAAATATTTACCACTGAGATTTAGGATTGAGAGTGATATTTACATTTTATTTGGCAACTATTTTGATGCTATGTCTAATACACAGTGGAAAAGTCAAAAACCTACCTCAACTTCCTGAGTACGAAAGCATTATGAATGAGGAAAAAAAAAAAAAAAGAATCACATCAAACAATAGGAAGGAATGTAAACATTTTTGATAATTGCATCAAATTTTCAAATTATAACATTAGAAAGGTCACAGGCAGACATTTTCCTTTAAGTTACCGACCATCACTCCCTTTAAAAGGTCCCCTCCCTCATTCACTAAGTTCATGAAAAGAACGTTAGGTTCTTGGTGGAATAAGTGAAGTGTGGGGAAATCTGAGGGCCCTCTGGTGATCTGTGTCGTTACTATAGAACAGCTAGCAAAATTGTGATTAAATCCAAATATACAGGCATAATTATTATCTTTGAGAATTTTAAACGACTAATTTGCTGTGACACTGGTCCAATGGGTGAAATTCAATGAAAGTCCTGAGATGACATCAGAGAACAAGAATAAAAGACCTTCTACATTTCTGCAAAGCAATTATTTCACCTTGCAGCTCCAAAATAACTTCAAGGGGTCTAAAACCTGAGAAGGACATGAGTTTATGGTCCTGGGTTGTGAAATGAATAGCACTGTCGTGGTCCCTCCAGGTGATTAAGGGATTATACCACCACAAAGAAATCCCCCTTCCTCACAGCTGTCTGCCTGTCCTTGTCTGTCCATCCAAGCTGGGTTCTGGAAGAGTGACTGCTGATTGCAGCTTTTCTCAAAGAGAAAAACTGAGTCTGAGATCTGTTCCAGAAAGGGTGCCCTACACCTAACTTTCTCTTCTGGGAATACAATAGGTCTATGATTTTGCATTTGTATTCTGACCAAGACAAGGGGTGTCTTCCCAGACTCAAAGCTACCCATTCCCTTGACCTCAATAGCAAAATGATCAAAACACCTGAGCGAGCCAGGAGTGGGCTTCTGAATGTCCAAACAGGAGAGAAACAGAAGGATTATGATTCAAAGACAATAGAAACACTATGAACAGGACAGGCTGTGAAGCAGACAAGCTCAGATCCTGCCTCGAACACTCACCCACCAGCTGGCCTGGCACAAGCCCCTCAGCTTCTGAGTTGCAGCCCCCTGATCCACAAAACAAGACTGCTGCACCTACCTTGGAGGATGGGTCACAACAATTTGCAATAATGTGGCAGCAACTGGGATATCATCAGGCACAAAGAATGACTCAATAAATTAAAATGTACACTTTTGTGTCTATCTCCAGAGGTTTATAATATTGAGATGTCTCAAAAACACTGAAACAGGCTTATAGAAATAATGATATGCTTAAAATTTCAGTTATGTGGCTCTTGTGCATTTGAATCATACCATATAGGCCCAAATGAAGGGAGACCAATTGCCCTTGGGAACAATAATTATGAAATATTTTCAATGCATGCAATTTTATTAGTCTTACAGATGAAGAGTGGCTTAGAAAAAAATGCAATGAAATGTGAAAACATGACTTACATGCACGTCTCTGTTTAAAGGTCAGGCTCCCATTCTCTAAGATTTAGTGACCCTGTCTATTAAAAAAAAAAAAAAAAAAAAGATAATACTTACACCACAGAGCTGTCTGTGCAACCAGTGAACCAGTGAGAGATGTTTTGAACCACTGTTATCAATTACACATCATCTAATTCTAAGTAAATTTAAGTTTCAATTATGACTCACTATATTCTCTTAAGTGGACTAGGCCTCTCTGAACAGGTAAAATTTCTGCATAATCATTAATTTACATGTAGAAAACAGTCAGAGAAACCCAGAGAAGGGTCACTTCACTGAAACACCAAGTAAGGCCCTTGCCATCTTGGAGCATATAAACCTCTCCTTTACAGAAAATACAAATCGTACTGGCCCAAGGCCCAGTCCTGTCTGAGCAGCACGAACTCCAAATTAATCAGGTCCCACCATCTTTCTGAGAATGCCACTCCAGCCACCACCGCCCCCCCACCGCCACCTCCCCAACCCCCCACCCCCCCACCAAGGCCAGCAGGCCTCAATCAACATCCAGATGTTGCCTTCCAGAGTATAAAACAGCCTCTGCCTCAGCTGGGCCCCCAGCTTCTCCTGGGGTCACCCCCACGTGCCAGGCCAGCCTACTCTCCCTGTACGCTGCTCAGGCTATCCCCTTTGCTGCTCCTATGAGGATCCTCTGAAGGGGCGTCAGCCCTCACCGTGCCCGGGTATCAAATACTCCAGTTTCCCCAACAGCCCCCCGGCCAAGACCAAGCTCACGAGCAGCTCCCAGGACCCTGTGAGGCACAGCCCCTGCTGAGTCCTCTAGTCCCCCTGAGGCCACACCCCTGCCCACACGCTTCACTCCAGCCCCACATGAGCTACTTCTCAGGACTGCAACAGCCAAGCTCCAAAATTCTACACATGCTGCATCCTCTGTGCTGAAACCCCCTTCCTCTCCCTTCTCTGACTAATATTCACTGCTCTATCAACTCCCGGTTTGGATTAGACGATGGTCCTCAATGGCCACCTCCCTGTTCCCAGTCCCCCCACGCCAGAGATGTGTCTGCTGTGTGGTCCACAGCCCCTGGGCAGCCCCTAGCAGAGCCCTGATGTCACCGCTCTGCAGCGGCTGACCACTCTCTGGCCACTCGACTACACGCCTGCCAGTCCCCAGGGCCAGGGTGGGGTGTCTTCCCCTCCACACCTAGGGCCAGCACGGTGCCCGTTCCAAACCAGGTACTCAGTGACCACCTCCTATGAAGAAAGAATCACTCAACCTCTGTGGCTTCTTTTATGTCAGCTGCAGATCCCCAGTTAATCTCCCTTTGATTCAGAACACAGGCTCTGTGTCCTGGAAGTTTCAGAGGATGGTGAAATGGGCAACTCCTTTAGTGTGACTTCAACTGGGGCGGTAACAGGAACCTGGCACCAGCAAAGATGATGGCAGAAGACCTTGGAGGGAGCAACCAAGGAGGGCTGGTGGACCTCTGCCTGACAGCGTAGCTCCACGGCTGCTAATGCCCCTGAGTCACCCCAGGGAACAAACGAACTTCATGACTTGGCTTGCCACAGCTGGCAGATGTCTGATGCAAGATTCAGAATCTGAGACAAGCTGAAGTTGAAATCCAATCAAAACATCAAAGTAATAGTAACGTTTAACATTAATCATCTAAGAATAATAGCAGCTACCAGTTTCTGAGTGCTCAACATGGGCCAGGCACTGTGCCAAGCCGACTGTGTTTTAGCTCACGGAATCCATACAGTAGCTGTGTGAGGGAGGCACAATCAGCACCCTGATGACCTACCTGGGAAAACTGGAGCTCAGAGACATCACATTACTGTAAGTTTACACAGCTAGTAAGAAGCAGGAGGATTTGAGCTCAGTTTTGCCCAGCTCTGAAGATTTCTTTTTCAAACTGGACAAATAAATAATAGTAACAATATTTACATTAGGGGCTTCCCTGGTGGCTCAGACAGTAAATAATCTGCCTGCAACGCAGGAGACCCTGTTTGGATCCCTGGTTAGAAAGATCCTCTGGAGAAGGAAATGGCAATCCACTCTGGTAACAATATTTACATTAGTACGTCACATTGGGAGACTCCAGCATGGCTGGAGAACAGAAGAACAAAGAATGTGCTCCAGTCTTGGGGCTTAGACCTGGGTCCCAGTCAAGGGGGGATATCCCATGAGAGGATACAGGGATGGGTGAGGTGAGAATGAGCAGAGATGGTTGGGGTCTCCTCGCAGGTCCAGGGAGGTGGAGTGGGCGGGAGACGCTGAACTGTTCCTAGATCAATGAGGTTCCAAACAGACAAACAGATCCTGGTTTTCTCCACCAAGCACTGTGCAGTGGTCAGGGTCACTGAATGAGTTGCTCCTAGGGATGCTGGGGGCCTTCTCTGACAGCCGGCATGGCAGAGCTCCACACACTGTGTGAAATGCACCAAGTGAACAGAGGACCAGTGAGGTATGTGAAGACTGGAGCACCTGGGAGGAAACACAGGGCTCACTCCCTACTGGAGATGGAACACGATGGTTGCAGGAAATGGCAAGGGATTTGACACACAGCCCAAAGGCCTCCCAAGAGACTCTACCACTGCACTGATCCTTCATGCATCTGAGCCTCAGCTTTCCCATCTATGAAAGGGGAAATGTAAACACCTGCCCCCACGGGGTCTTTGTGCAACTGGACAGCAAGTCCATTTGTCCTGTGCCTGGCTCTGGGAAAGTAGCTGGGACACCCAGACGTCCTGACCCCTCCCTACCCCACATGGCTGCCCAGGCTTCAGAACCATGGCCAGCAGCTCTGGTGACAGCAGCCTCAGGAGCAAGCCCCACTGAGGAGCACTTTGTGGGCTCTGGACCAGACACTGCCAGCACACCTGTCTGCCACCACACTCTCTGAGGCTCGCTTCAAAGTGGAGTGTCCAACACTGACATCAAGCCACTACACAGAAGACCTGGTGGCTTTGGCACCGGCCATCTCTCTGGGAAGCCACGGCCGCAGACTTCGCATGAAATTTTCATTAGCTGCACAGCAAGACCTGCCACAGCTCCTCCCAGCCCTGCCATTCAGCCTCTTCTCTTGGAAAGAGCATCTGGGAAAGTTAGCAATAAAAGCTCCCTCACTGTATCCCTGAGCACATCCTAGCAGTCGTCCTGCCTGCCCTCCTCTGCATCCCGAGGCTTTGGCCTTTGGACCACATACATAGCAGATGCTCCCACCAACACCCCAGAAACAAATCTGGTCAAGGTCTTTAGTCCACTTCAAAGCAATGATGTCACCATCAGAATCTGAGAGAGTTTCTTTGAAATCTGCAACTTCTGAAGTGATGTTCCCCCTATGCTAAAGCGCAAACGAGCCTGCCAATTAGACCCACACTCCCCAGCCACAATTTCCCTCTGTGATCACTGGCAAAGCTTCCACAGAGAATGGGAGCAGTGTTCCCTGTCCCAGGTACAGCCACTGCTATAACTAACTGGGGCTCACCGCAAGAGTAGAACAATCTTCCCACACTGACTGAAGACCCCCCATGGGACCCATACTCCCAAAGGCTGTTGGGTCCAATCAATCCTGAACCGTGGACTAATAATCCTGGAGACGGGCTCATTTTCCTCTCACCTAACGAACATTTCTACAACTCTGTGATGGATGGAAGCCAGTCTCTCACCCTCAGCGCTGCCAAACAGAGGCCTGGTAGGCTCAGGTGACTTAGAGAAAGAATCCCAAAGCACCTTAGCCAGGCTCCATGCTTGAGAACTTGCTCATCTGACCACTTGGACAGGTAGATGATGTACTTACGTCATATAAAAAGATAGCATCCAGAGATAAGATGACCATCCTTATACCAAGGTCAATGTGTTTGAGTCTTGTGATAGCTGTTCAGCTCTAACTCTTGGGGATCTGTGTACTCCACAAATATCTAACCATCCTGTTGCCTTCTGGGGGTGGGGGTTTCCATAATCCGCCTGGGGCACCCACAGAGACAAAGCAAGGCTGAAGCTGCAAGGAAGCTGGGGCTGAGGCTCAGGGACCTTGTGCCTGATGAGATGTCCACACCTAATCTCCAGGCACTGAGGAACCGCTGAGGGTGAACTTGGAGGTGGCTCCCATCACAGTGGTGCTTTCTGAAGGTGCTGGGCTAAGTGCGGGACAGGTTGGAAAGAGTCAATGAAAAAAAAAATTAAAAAAAAAAAAAAGAAAGAGTCAATGAAACCAAGGACACCAATGAAGAAGTTCATTCCATGTGTGCACAGTTACCACATATGGAGCACTTGCTGCATGTCTGCCTTTGTGCTAAGAAACAGACACGTGTAATACTCTGCCCTTACTCTCAGAAGCCCATGGTCTGGCCAGTGTAGAGGGAGCCAGAAATATCAGCAGATGGAGCATAACAATGCCTGGCAGTGTAGTCATTATAAAGATAAAATAGCTACAGAACACAGAGGAGGAAGCCGCCACTCATTCTGGGGAACTAGGGCTGACTCTACTGAGGCACTGGGACCTGCACTGGGTCCAGATGGACAAGGAGTTTTCTAGGCAAGGAACATGCAGTGGGTGGGATGAGGAGCCAACAAGTACAATGAGCAGGACTCTTTGCTGCAACAGCCCTCAACCCGGGCAACAAGAGAGCAAGCCTGAGCCCAGGGGCAGCCACAGAGAGTGGACAACAGGAGGTCTGCCTTGCTCAGGGTCTCCGAAGCCCCCATGGCCACACCATCCGGTCTGCCACTTGCTCTGGGACCAGAAAGCCTGGAGCTGCCATGGCTGATTACTGACATCACTATGATCAGTCCACTCCAGCTGGAAGGCTGAGCAATGGTATTATGTCTGGAGGGGCCACACTCACCCCATGGCATGCCACCCCAGGGACGAGAGCCAGCTCACACCCTGGCCCTTCCAACCAGCAGGTGTTTCCATGCTGCCTGTCAAGAACATATGTAAGTCATATGGGCCACAATTGGAACCAACTAGTCTGTATGCCTGACCCTCTTTCTGTCCTACAGAGACACAGGGCCAGCTTGCTCAACCTTCCTTTATTAAATAAGCATCTCTTTCTTTGGAGGTGAGATCTCTGAGAACAAAGGCTCTGGGAACCAAGACCCTAGAGGTCCCCCCTTCTTCTCCCAGTCAATGATAACAATTAAGGGCCTCATTTAATGGTAACAATTAAGGGCCTCTCACATGCTAGCAAAGTAACGCTCAAAATTCTCCAAGTCAGGCTTCAACAGTACGTGAACTGTGAACTTCCAGATGTTCAAGCTGGTTTTAGAAAAGGCAGAGGAACCAGAGATCAAATTGCCAACATCTGCTGGATCATTGAAAAAGCAAGAGAGTTCCAGACAAGCATCTACTTTTGCTTTATCGACTACGCCAAATCCTCGGACTGTGTGGATCACAACAAACTGTGGAAAATTCTGAAAGAAATGGAAAAACCAGACCACCTGACCTGCCTCCTGAGAAATCTGTATGCAGGTCAAGAAGCAACGGTTAGAACTGGACATGGAACAACAGACTGGTTCCAAATCAAGAGAGGAGTACTAGGTCAAGGCTGTATATTATCACCCTGGTTATTTAACTTATATGCAGAGTACATCATGAGAAATGCCTGGCTAGATAAAGCACAAGCTGGAATCAAGATTGCTGGGAGAAATATCAATAACCTCAGATACAAAGATGACACCACCCTTAGGGCAGAAAGCAAAAAGGAACTAAAGAGCCTCTTGATGAAGGAGAAAGAGGAGAGTGAAAAAGTTGGCTTAAAACTCAACATTCAGAAAACTAAGATCATGACATCCGGTCCCATCACTTCATGGCAAACAGATGGGGAAACAATAGAAACAGTGAGAAACTTTATTTTGGAGGGCTCCAAAATCAGTGCAGATGGTGACTGCAGCCATGAAATCAAAAGATGTTTGCTCCTTGGAAGAAAAGCTATGACCAACCTAGACAGCATACTAAATAGCAGAGACATTACTTTGCCAACAAAGGTCCATCTAGTCAAAACTATGGTTTTTCCAGTAGTCATGTATGGATGTGAGAGTTGGACTATAAAGAAAGCTGAACACCAAAGAATTGATGCTTTTGAACTGTGGTGTTGGAGAAGATTCTTGAGAGTCCCTTGGACTGAAAGGAGATCAAACCAGTCCATCCTAATGGAAATCAGTCCTGAACATTCATTGGAAGGACTGAGGCTGAAACTCCAATACTTTGGCCACTGATGTGAAGAACTGACTCATCTGAAAAGACCCTGATGCTGGGAAATATGGAAGGCAGGAGGAGAAGGGAATGATAGAGGATGAGATGGTTGGATGGCATTACTGACACGACACACATAAGTTTGAGCAAGCTCCGGGAGTTGGTGATGGACAGGGAGGCCTGGCTTGCGACAGCCCATGGAGTCACAGAGTTGGACATGACTGAGTGACTGAACTGAACTGAACTGAAGGGCCTCCTGTTCTTCCTGAGGGCTTCCTAGCCAATGTACCCATCTTTTAAAATCAAAACCCTCCAGGGCAAAATTACCAGCTAAGGCCATTTCTATGGTAACAAAATACCTATCAATAAGGACATATTTATTTCTTGTGGAAGAGTACTCAGCCAGCAGAAGCCATGTCATATGTTTTTATTTTCAGGCTTTCTTTTCATGTATTATCTGGAAGATAACAGGAATATTAATAACAATGCAGCCCCCTTACAGTCTTAAAATTCAATGATTCTAAATATGTCAGATAATAAATCAAATACACTTGAAAGCTCTATGTAAATGAAGTGGGAGCAATTTTCAAACTAGCAAGGACTGCAAGGCACTGGAAGAATCCAAAGAAGACCAAAACATTAAGTTGTTTTTGTCTTTGATTTTTATTTTTGCTTCCAGTTTTTAAGAACCTAATATGAACACAAACAGTCCTTATATTCTAGATCTTTAAAATCCCTTTCCTATTAAATAACTTTTGAGCATTAAAGAAAGAGTTTAGAGAATTCCCTGGTGGTCCAGTGGCTAGGATTCCATGCCTTCACTGCTAAGGGCATGGGTTCAGGACCTGTAGATCCCACAAGCTACATGGTGTGGTAAAAAAAAAATAGGAAAGAAAGAGTCCAGTTGGGTTTTTTTATTTTTTTCACATGATGCCCAGAACTACCAAGAACCTTTTGGAAAGATTTTCCAAGATCAAATTCTTTAGCCAAATTATCTTCTTATGAAAGGTGGAGACTCTGAGAAAGTCCCATACAAAACATGGGAAGAAAGAAACAAAGATGCAATAGAGAGGACCAAAGATGCAATGGTGATAATTTCATCCACTCCATAACCACACCTTCCCCATGCCTGGAGCCCACCCCCTTAGAGGCCTGGGACAGAAGAAGGGACAGCCATGCCTACCAACATGCATGAAGCCAGGACAACGAGGCTACACTGGCGTAGTGCTGGGTCCCACTCATTATAAACAATCTTCTCATTTAGCCAGTCACATGCTCACGTTTTCTAGATACCTCAGCTACCCTTAAAGAATGCCCAAGACCCATTGTAAGAAGACAAAACTACAGAAAAGCAATAGAGAAAAATCAAAATGGTAACAATGGTTATTAATGGATGGAGGAATACAAGAGTCTTCTTCCTGCTTTATTATTTTTCAATTAAAAACTAACATGAATTACTTTCTATATTTGCATATTGTCTGTTCATTCATCCATTTACCCATTCATTCATTCATTCAAAGTTCTGTAGGATAGGGAAACAAAGAAAGCATTACCCTAAAATTTTGTTAAGGTTTTTTAAAGAGTTTTGTAAAGGTTTTTTTAAATTTTAACAAAATTTAAATTTTGTTAAATTACCCTAACAATTTGTCCTAACATTGCAGTCAGGACAAATCTAGCCAGAGAGGGAAAATCATTTTTACATGAATTCATACAGCACTAAAATCTGCAGTATACGATCCATCTACACCAACAGTTCAGACTGAGAACTGAAATCACAGCCCATGGGGAAAAAGAAGGCAGAACCTCTTGGGCCATGACCTAAAACAATGACTAGGCACCTTTTCAGGCAACTGAATGGAGTCACAAGCCCTTCTAATTTGCCTGTCTCCAGGCTGGCAAATAGGGTAAGCATTCATTTATTCCTTTTGTCCTGGCATCCTATTAAGGAATGCAAGATCTGGAATAAGCAGGGGGTGACCCTCAGCTCACTCAGTACCACACAGCCCAAGGCCCTTGCCAGAAATAGTCAGGAGAAGGACCCAGACCTCACAGTAGAAATCGTATATTTACTCACAAGGTGGTGACAGCTCCTGAAACAAACCCAAATTGTGGCTCGATTTAATAAGGCATCTGAGGCTCAGATACTTCATCTGATTTACCAGGAGGATACACAAATCACAGCTAGAATCAGAGGCACCTTGTCAGGGCTGCCTGCTGGAATTATTTGGGAACAACACCGCACAGGTTATTTTGGTGTTGCCCATCAAAGCCTTATATGTCTGTTTCACACACCTCTCTTTTCACAAAACTCAGCTCTTAACCTCGCTTGGAGCTGAAATCAATGGTTCTGCTTCTGGATATGAAACATAAAGAAACATAAAAGACCCAGAGGGAGGGGAGGGGAGGGAGGAGGGTGGAGGGTTCAGGATGGGGAACGTGGGTATACCTGTGGCGGATTCATTTCGATATTTGGCAAAACTAATACAATATTGTAAAGTTAAAAAAAAAAAAAAAAAAAAGCCCATGGTAGTTTCTTAACTAGTAACTTCTCTTGACATCTCCACCACCATTGGCCAAATGATTCTGGGTAAATGTTTTGCAACCTTTATGAGCTTCAGTTTCTTCATCTATAAAATGAGGGCAATGGTGTCCACTTCACTGGTAGGCTTACTTGGAACACATATGCAAAATGCCCAGCATGTAGTATGCACCGAATAGCCAAACATGTCACTGCTTTTTTTTTAAATTGACCTCAGTATATCCTCTGCTGAAAGCTGATAACAGAATTTGAAAAACAGAGTGCTAGTTTCCTCTGGACGAGTCCATTTGTGATGCTGCCGTCCCGACTGCAGACATTTTTAAGAAATCAAATATGGGTAATGGCTGCTTTGGAAAAGCAGCAGCCACTGCTTGGTGCAAAAGTGTAAATAAAACGCCACTTAAGTAATCACATTACTCACAGCTTAACGCACGTGATCCAGAGCTGCAAGCAAGCGTGTGTGTGATGGATTTCTCATTATCCGTTGGCTGCCACTGCAGCCCATCCAAGCATCTGCAGACATCCGGACTGGGAAAGTCTACATTAGCTCCTGGTGGGACCCACACTCCTGCTATCAGTGGAAACAGACACAGCAGGAAGGAGGTGATGCCTTCATAAAACGGTGATAATACAGACAGACGTGTCTGCTTGGGGACGAGCTGCCAGGTTCTAATCAGCAGTTAAATGTCCCTTCCTTGGCTGTCAGGGGTTTCCAAAATAGTCTGGGTGAGAGGAATTCCCTAGCTGAATTCTCTTAGCCCCTGCCAGGTAGAGGTGGAGCCTCCTTGGATGCCCTGATATGACCTGATTTCAACTCGGTGCCAAGACTAAACAGCAAAGGAGACTAAACACCAAAGACCAATGCTGGACTAGATCCATCATCTTTCTGAGGAGGGGCTCTGAAATCTCAGCAGACCAGAGCTGCCCTCAAGCATGGGCATCCCAGGTGGTGCTAGTAGTAAAGAGCCTGCCTGCCAATGCAGGAGACAGAAGAGATACAGGTTCAAACCCTCGGTTGGGAAGATCCCCTGGAGGAGGGCATGGCAATCCACTCCAGTATTCCTGTCTGGAGAATCCTATGGACAGAGGAGCCTGGCAGGCTACAGTCCACGGGATCACAAAGAGTCAGACACAACTGAAGTGACTTAGCACACACACATGCCCTCAAGAGTGCTAAGCACTAACTGGGGATATGTTAGGTCCTTGGACAATTTACACTCTGGATAAATGCAGAACTTCTAGAAAAGTCACTTCAGAATCCAACTACAAGCATACTCTAAAGATGTGGGTGTCTGTAGGGGCACAGGCTGGAATGTCCTCAGGGAAGGATGTGGGAGTCACTTCCTCATATGAAATCCAAGTTCACCAAGGCGCCTGCTGCCTTTCCTCACAGAATTCCCTACACACAGGCAGCTTTGACTGCGACAAGGCAATCAGAGACTCTGCCGCTCCTCCTCTACCTCCCAGCAGGGCATCTGTGCCCTTATGGTCTTCTCCCCTACCCTTTCTCATCAAAACTTGCTCCTGGACCTTTCTTCAGAGCCGGTAAAGAGGACTGAGAGTTCCATTCATATTCAAAAGGGATCCAGTCTGAGGTGACAAAATCCTGCCAGAGTGTCTGCCAGTAGAAAAACGAGCAACGTTTGGGGAGAAAACCTTGGCTAGCCCTTGAATTTAAAGCATATCTATCAGGTCCAGGCAAAGATGGAAGGTGAGGAGGATTAAAAACCAGTGGAAAGGAGACATCGGACAATATTACAAAGCTGTAGTAATCAAAACAGCATGATATTGGCACAAAAACAGACACGTGGATCAATGGAATGGAATCAAGAGCCCAGAAACAAACCCACACATCTACCATCAATTAATCTTCAACAAAGGATGCAAGAATATACAATAGAGAAAAGACAGTCTCCTCAGCAAGTGGTGTTGGCAAAGCTAACACCATGTAAATCAATGAAGTTAGAACACACCTTCATATCATACACAAAAATAAATTCAAAGTGGTTTAAACTTGTAAATATAAGACATTTTTCTACCATAAACTTCCTAGAAGAAAGAGAACATAGGCAAAACCTTCTCTGACATAAATTGTACCAATGTTTTCTTAGATCAGTCTCCCAATTCAATAGAAATAAAAACAAAAAATAGTTTGATTAAACTATTTATTTAAAAATAAATATTTATTTAAAAATAATCAAACTTATAAGCTTTTGCACAGCAAAGGAAACCATAAACAAAATGCAAAGACAACCTGTAGACTGAAAAAAATATTTGCAAATTATGTGACCAACAAAAGCTTAATTTCCAAAATATACAAACAGTTCATACAACTCAATATCAAAAAAAACAACAAACAACTCAATCAAAAAGTGGGCAGAAGACCTAAAAAAGACATTTCTCCAAAGAAGACACACAGATAGTTAAAAGGCACATGAGAAGGTGTTCAACATCACTAGTTATGAGAGAAATGCAAATCAAAACTATAGTGAAGTACTATCTTACACTAGTCAGAATGGCCATCATTTAGAAGTCTACAAATAACAATTACTAGGGAGGATATGAAAAAAGGGAACCCTCCTACATAGTTGGTGGGAATGTAAGTCGTGCAGCCACTATAGAAAAAAAAAGTATGGAGGTTTCTTAAAATACTAAAAATAGAGTTGCTATATGGTCCAGCAATTCCACTCCTGGGCACACATCCAGAGAAAACTGTAATTCAAAAAGATACATGGACCCCAATGCTCACAGTTGCACTATTTATAATAGCCATGACATGTAAGCCACCTAAATATGCAATTTACCAACAGATAAATGGATAAGGATATGGTATGCACATATATACATACATACATATATAAATATACATATATATGTACATGTGTGTATATACATACATACACACACACAATGGAATAATACTCAGCCATAAAAAAGAAGGAAATAATACATTTGCAGCAACATGGATAGACCAAGAGATTATCATACTAAGTGAAATAAGTCAGAGAGATAAAGACATATGATATCACTTGTATGGGGAATCTTGAACTTATTTACAAAACAGAAACATACTCACAGATGTAGAAAACAAACTTATGGTTATCAAAGGGAAAAGGGGTGGAGGAGGATAAATTAGGAGTTTGGGATTAGCAAATACAGACTATTATATATAAAACAGGTAAACAATAAGGTCCTATTGTATAGCATAGGAGCTATATTCGATATCCTATAATAAGTCATAATGGAAAAGAATATTAAATATATGTATATATACATATATATGTATAACATGTCACTTTGCTATACACCAGAAACACAATATTGTAAATCAACTATACTTAAATTAAAGGAAAAAGAATGAGTGGAGAAGGGAAAAGGTAATGAAGAGTCTGAGATTGGCCTTTAAGGGAAAAGATACAGTGACCAGGAAAATGAACATGGCAGTGTGAGAATATTTTCTCTTTTGGCAGGGAGGGTATTTTTTGGCTGTGTCACGTGGACCACCAGGAAATTTCCCAAGAATATTTTCTACTACAGACCCAAAATGGAGCCAGTGGGCAGTACAGCAAAGACCCAGGTACTAAGGAGGTGCTAAGACTCCACTATTCTCCAAAGCAAGATGAAGAAATGGCAATTCAAGCCTGTATTCAACCTACAATGGGAAATAACATATGTCTATTGAATACCTGCTGCCAGGCAAGCACTGTGCTCTGCACTTTGCATTGATTATCCTCTATAATCATCACAATGCCTTTGCAAGAATGGAGGTAGCCTCTACATTTTACAGTAGAGAGGACTATGGATCAGAGAGGTTAAGTAACTTGAGCAGGGGGTCAGCTCCAGCTCTGTCAAACCACAGAGTCCTGGGCTCTTCCCACACACCACGGCAGTCCAGTATTCCCAGATGGTAGAGTACCCGCCAAGTTCTACACCGTCAGCTCCCAGAGGATGGACTCTACTGGACCCAACTCAGATGTAATCAACCTACAAAGACTCCGAACAGCCACCAGTCAAATCAGAGCTGGTAAACGGAGTTTTTATGATTCTCTTGGAAACTTGTAATTTAATTATGTTGAAAGCAAATCTCACCTTTGACAAAGTAGACGGAAGCTGAGCCTCTGGGCTAAGATGTGGGTGAAGCCAAAGTATGGAAAGTGTGGGGAGAAAAACTGAAATCCTAGGAGACACCCTGGGGTTGGGAGGACAAACTTATTACACCAGATATCTGGTGGTTTCTGAGCCAGAGTCACGGCTAGAGGACAGAGGATGAAACAGGATCTTTGCCCATTAGCTGTACAACACTGAGAAGGTTCCAGGAGTGGGCGGTTCCCATCGTAAGTGAGAGCAGCTTGCTAACTGCACCAGCTGGTAGTCTGATCCATGAATCACCCCAGACTAATGTGCTTCTTCCCTGGCTAACAGCCATGAGGGCCATGAACAGATCCTATGCCCTCATTTATGGGAAAGCATGCACCTTAGCAGGTGGCACAGCAGTAAAGTGACACAAGAGATGCAGGTTTGATCCTGGGTCAGGAAAATCCCCCAGAGGAAGAAATGGCAACCCCCTCTGGTATTCTTGCCTGGAAAGCCCCATGGATAGAGGAGCCTGGTGGGCTACAGTCCGTGGGGTTGCAAAGACTTCAGCCATGAGTGAACACATAGCACAACAACACACCTTAACAAATCTGAGGCCCAACTAACTAAAAATTAGACCCGATTTTGATTTAGGTCACTGCTTGCCTTCCTGCTGGCCCTTGCATTCTGCTACATGACCAAGGGGCCCAAATGGCAGAACTGGAGAAAATAGCGAATAAACTATGAATACACACTCAACCACGTTCATGCTTATTAACAATGCCTCTCTACCACGTTATTCTTAAATCTTTCACAATTACAATCTACCTGGGAACGTAAATCCTCCTCACCATTATGTGAACAAGTCTCGTAATAACAGTCGCAGTTCATTATTGAGCCATTTTAGGTTCCATTTCTCCAAGAAAATAAATAACCAGTTTAAAGAGTGTCAGAAAAATGTTCCACTGGCACTCAGCTTAAACATGATTATTTATTAGAAATTATCAAAAGCTACTCACACCTGTGGTAATTCTAAGCACACAAGGGCGTCAGTGAGTTTTAGATTTAAAGGTGGGGAAGAAATGAAAATCACAGAAGTGCTACGGATTTTCGCTTTGAATAGATCTTCATTTCTTGGCCTTTGGGGCTGCTCTTGATGATGGGAGCCTCTTGCACCAAATGCTCAGACAGAGAGAACCCTGGGGAAAGATTTATAAGAGGTAGGAGAGAGGAAAACACCACGTGGAGAACTGCTAGTCATGCCAGGCAGGGCTCAAACATCCAAATTAGGAAATGACAGACTTTCTCTATGAAGGGTCAGAGAGCAAACTTTTTGACTGTGGGTCACTAACAGACTTTACCACACATTCCTCTCCCTGTCCCCCTCTAAAAATGTACCAATCACTCTAAACTGATGACCTCAGGAAGACTTGGCTCTGGGGCTGAGTCTGTCCGCCCCTGCTCTAAACAGATTACTTGTCTTAACACTCTTCACCGCCCTCTGTAGGAGATGTTGTCTGTGCTTCCATTTTAAAGACAAAGGGAATGAGGTGCTGAGATATTAGGAAAACTGCTTGAGTTCACACATGTGGCTTAAGGGTCAAAGTACAAAGCCAGGCAGGATCCAAGCCTAGGCCCTTTGGTTCTCAAAAGTCACACTCTTCCCATTACAACACATGGCATCAAAAACACTCTGAATATGGTAATTCTCTTTCTTGCAAAGACAGCATTCATATCATGAATAAGAAGGGATGACAAAGGAACCGATGGGAGTTGGTGATGGACAGGGAGGCCTGGAGTGCTGCGATTCATGGGGTCGCAAAGAGTCGGACACGACTGAGCGACTGAACTGACTGACTGACTGAATGTGTACTGGGCCCTGGCCATGGACTTTACACACGAGAGTGCACAGGGCCAGCATGGACAGTTGTTCAGGTCACTCACTGGACATGATGCCTGGTCAATATGGTCACCAGTGAGGAGAGGAAAGGGGAAGTGGGGCAATCTAGGGGTAGGGAAACAGAGTTATTATGGAATTATATGAACTCATGTGTGTGAAACTTTTGAAAATTATAAAGCACTACAGAATTTAAAGAATCTTTCATTCAATTAAAAGAAGGCTTCGCTGGTAGTCCAGCGGTTAAGAAACCACCTGCCAATGCAGAAGACACAGGTTCAATATCTGGTCCGGGAAGATTCTCCATGCCACGGAACAACTAAGCCCTTGCACCACAACTACTAAAGCTCATGCACCTCGAACCTGTGCTCCCAACGAGAGAAGCCACTGCAATGAGCAGTCTGTGCATGGCAGACAGACAGCAGCCCCTGCTTGCTGCAACTAGAGAAAGCCCTTGCACAGCAACCAAGACCCAGGGCAGCCAAAAATAAAATTAAAAACAAAGGAAGACTGCCAGGTCAGGAAAGGAGGAGGGGCTGAAATGCCATGTGAACTACATGCACCAACCGCACCCTGGAGCAGGACTGTGCCCACCCAGAGGGGACCCCTCCTTCCATTTTGAAGGCGCCACAGCGGCTGTAGCAGTCCTGCCAGTGCACCTCCAGAGGGCAGGATGTGAGAGGAAAAGCCTCACCAAACCCCAGGGGAACCTGCAGCCTGGAACAGCGAAGGGAGATAGAAGAGAGCCTAAGTGCTCAGACTCGCAGACCCCAAGGGGGATGTGGGAAGCCAGTGACAGGAACCCAGGGATCAAGCATCAGTCATGAAGGAAAACCAAACTTACCCCCACCCTTGAGTCTTAGGATGCAGCTGTGCGGTCAGGAGGAAGACCACCGTTTCACATACCATGTGAATTAATGGACTCTATTACTCCAATAGGTGTTAACGATGGAAAATAAGTATTTTAAAGGAAAATTTACACAAATTCTATTCAGTTCAACCGACACTTATTGACTCGCTTAGGGATCACAACCTGAGAGTTTATTAAAGGAGCCAGGAGCAGCTGCAGAATATCTCTAAGATCATGAAGTTTACATGGTGTAGCTGTCATCCTTAACAAAACCAGACTCTTAATCACAAAGCAAAATAGGTGAGACCCAGTGTGACTGCTCTTTGGGTGTAGGCTCCTATGCTGTGGTTCTGATCACTGCCTCCTAGGCCACCATCATCCCTCCCCATCACTCACACAATAATGGGACCAAGGACCTAGAAGGGCCCCACAGAGCTATCTTGGCATAAACAGTTTGCCCAGAGTTCCCCAGCAGAAGACGGCCCAGGTGCAGCCCTGAGATGGCCCATATACACCTGCCTTACTCTCTGCCTCCTGGACTTAGTCATCCTGGTCTTGACTTGCAGGAGACAAGCTAACCCAAAGGTGGCAGGAAGACCCACATACAGAGGTCTGCCCCCGCCTCAGCCCCTGGGGATACCTCCCAGGAGGGACAGTGCCAGGAAAGAGTCCTTAAGGACCTATGGGACTTCCTTTCTCCCACACCCTACCCAAAGTGGGAGAAAACTACACTCATTATTGTCTTCCTGAGACCTCAGCAGGCGAACACCAATGGTTAGGCATTAGTTAACCAGTGAAAGAAACTGCATTTTCTTTCCTTCATCATTTTCAACTCCAAGGACAAGATTTTTCTCAAATGCCCCTAAAAGTTCTTGCAATTGTCTTCAGATAGACAGTAGTGAAGAGAGACAGCAAATTGCTCTCCACAATTCCTCAGCGCCGAACTCCCTAAACAGCCCATCTTTATGCCGCCAGTGTAGCTGTGTCAATGGACGGCTGGTTCAGGCGAGGGCAATCGTTCCCTGAGCCCTCCCCTACTGCTCAATGCTCAAAAGGCAATGTGGAAAATTACCCAGAAAACAGCTGTTTATGCTTTAGGCGGTTCCTACATGGAGAGAGGCGTGATGGGCAGGTAGAAGTCACAAGCCATAAAATTGAGAAAATACTATTTTCAAGTTAAATGTGAAGGGAAGTCCCTCTGCAAGAGGTAATCAATAGTCAAGCGGAAGCACCACAGGACAAGACCCTCCAGTGAAGGAGAGAAGAAAAGTGGCAAGATCACCTCTGAGTGACAAGTCACTGAGCTACAACAGCTGCAGATGGTTGAACTTCACCACTGTCCCCATTCCCCAGGCACTGAAGGGGCTTCACCCAGCAAAAGGGAGCCAGCTCCAGCCCCCAACTTCTGGGTGATTTTCTCCTTCCAAGCTCATGACCCTACAATGTAGAGACAGCATCTACATCAACTGTGGTCAATTCTGCTGCTCCAGGCACTGCCCTGTGACATTTTGAAAGAACTGGAAATGGTACCCATGACTCCCTCCCAGCCATAACCCAAGAATCTAAGAGATCTGCGAACCCTTGGACATACCCAACCCTGACTTTGCCCCAGTCTTGATAATAAGCTGCTCACAACAGAGAGAGCCCAGCACAGCATCCTGAATCCTACTCTAGGCTTCCTCTATGAAGTTCCTATCTCCCCAACCAGGGCCAACTCCTTCGCTCATGGCTGTGAGAATTTGGCCCAGTGGCTGGAAATGAGAGTCTGAAACCAATGAATAGACAGAGGATCTGGAAGCAGTCAGAGGTTCTCATCACTGACCTCTCCTAGGTTTCTAAGACCAGGAAGTCATTTGCTGCCAAGCTTGAACAGCAGGTTACATTTAAAAGGGAAATATGGACTCATAATTATTTTAAACATACACAATTCCAGACCAGGTGATTGCTAAGCACTGAAGTCTACCATATTTTACTCCAAACTTCCCGGTCTTCCGGACTGCAGCCGGAGAACAAGATGCAATGCCTTTGGAACAAGGAAAAATAAAATCACTTCAAAAAGCATTAAGGAGACAGTCAGCTTCACTGATTTATTTCTGAGATGGGAAACTGGGGGAGGAGAAGGTTCCAATTTTCCATCAGTACTGAGCTATTCATAGCAGGAGGCTTGGCTGGCGGTTTGATTGGCTTGATTCAAATTGCAAAGAGCAAGGATGCATCCTCCCCAGGAGGGCAGCACAGCAGAGCACTGAGCTCTGGAGCCCAGTAGAGCCCACTCTGAACCTTGGCACCAACACAGTGATTGACTGTGTGACCTTGGAAAGGTACTGACCCTCACTCTTCCAATCAATAAAATGAGGTTATTAATGGGGCCAACTACATAGAATTTACAAAGTCCAAATGAGGTAATCCATGTAAAGGATTGATGAGTGCTCATAAAGAATAGACATTAGTACTGCTGTTTAATATATGATTCTCATTTAATATATGATTGTTGTTTATGTGTAACTCTCAATTACTCTTCTTTTTCAAAGCTGGCCCATTGTATTAGGATTTTAGGAGGAAAAATTTAAAAGGAACACTGGCTTTTCTTTGAAACACAGTATTTTCTGGCTCCATGGTCTGAAAACAGGTCCAAAGGGTCAATGACTTAGTCTTTTAAAAATAAGGGGGGGAAAATAACCTAACGTAAGCCAGAGGCAAAGGTAAGAAGAAGTGGTTCTATTTTAAAGCAATTCAGGATGAAAAATTCACATGTCTTTGTTGGTTGAAACCAGAATAAGCCCACAGAAAGCTCTGCATTCTGCTGAAGAAGAGCAGGCAACATTTTCCTGGATGCTTCTTTAAAATATGTAAGGGAAATGGGATACAAAGACAAAAACTCATAAAGCATCTTTCTCATCAAAAAACACCATAAGGAGAGTGGAAAAAAAAAAAAAAAAAAAAAACAAGCCATAGCAGGAGAAAAGGTATTTGTATCATCTAAAACCAACAAATGGCTTACATCCAGAATATATAAAAAGTATGTATAAATCAATTTAAGAAAAGACAGACAATCCAATTAAAAGTAAAAGGCAAGATATGTGAACAGGCATTTTACAAAATATGATACCCCAAGGCCAAAATACACCATAAGGGCTAAAATAGTAAACTCTGACCACATCAAGTATAAAAAAAGATAGAGAACAACTAGAACTGTCCTGCCCCACTGGCAGGAGTGGAGCCTTGCAAGGGTACAGCCACTTCAGAGAACCACTGGACAGCGTGAGCAGAAGAAATTCATATGAACCCTGTGACCCAGCAACCCCACCCCTAGGAACATATCCAATAGAAATGAGTACAGGCATAGGAAAAAGATGGATACAGAATGTTCATAAGTGGCAACACTCAAAATAATCTTCCCTCAAAACAACTCAAATACCCATCAATAGCAAAATGGATAGGTTGAGGTCTGTTCACACAATAGAATACTGGACAGCAATGAAAACCAGTGAATTACTACTACACAATACAGTCTGGGTGAGACCACGTGCCTAAGGTGGACTAAAAAAGAGCCAGATAAGAGTATAAACTATAGGTCATTTACATGAAACTCATGAAAGGGCAACTGACATACACTGAAAGTAGCATACACGGAAAATTAGACTAATGGTAACCTCTGGGAAGGAGGGAGCAGAAAGAATCCAGGGGGGGGAGTACTGAGATTAGGGGAGAATGCGTGAGGCTTCTGGGGTGCTGCTCACGTCCTGTTTCCTAATCTAGGGGATGGTCACATGGGGATGCGCACTTGCTAACAGGTCTATTCTATTTATGCACCTTATATGCATATTACACTCCAATATAAAAGTTTAAGAAATGAGTGAAACAGACCCAGTCTATTCTGTTGGATTTATGTCATCCAGCTGGGTCACTGCTTAGGTGAAAATAAAGAGATGCAGTTGACTCGAACAACACGGGTTTGAGCTCTGCAGGTACACTGATAGGTGGATTTTTTTTTTCAATAAATACGTATACTACAGCACTACATGAAAAAGACAATGGCACCCCACTCCAGTACTCTTGCCTGGAAAATCCCATGGACAGAGGAGCCTGGTGGGCTGCAGTCCATGGGGTTGCGAAGAGTCGGATACAACTGAACGACTTCAATTTCACTTTTCACTTTCATGCATTGGAGAAGGAAATGGCAACCCACTCCAGCGTTCTTGCCTGGAGAATCCCAGGGACTGGGGAGCCTGGTGGGCTACCGTCTATGGGGTCACACAGAGTCGGACATGACTGAAGCGACTTAGCAGCAGCACAGCACTACACTGTCAAGGGTTGGCTCGATCCATGCATAAGGGACTGTGAATACAGAGAAACCACATCTACAGATGATGAGATGTGGACTATTATACGTGGATTTTTAACTGCACAGAGAGTTGGCGCCCAAGGCCCCACACTGTTCAAGGGTCATGTTTGCTCTGAACCAGAAACAGGCAATCCAGGGAAACTTTCACACGGCAGAATGTATTGTACTAACACAAGGGGGACTGCTGGATGGGGACACCTCACTGTCACTGCGAGGGAGGGGCACCATCCCAGTCTCAACCCTGACAAGTCTGGGAAGCCAGAAAGGCACACAGGAAACCTAAGATTGGCACAAGTAATAAAAAATGTATTAATCACTTATTAAATGCTGGTATTGTTTTAAACACTCATATAATCCTCCTAAGTCCCTATTTCACTTTTCAAATGAGCTAACTAAGCGGAGAGAAGTTAAATGGCCAATCTAAGGTCACACAGCTGGCAAGAGCCAGAGTGTGGATCCAGGCCACGAGTTCCTGCTCCAGAATCCACAGACTTATCCACATGCTGTGCCACCTCCTTAAACTATCTAACAACTTTAGGAAGAAAAGGAGATCCAACCACCTTGCCTCAGCAGACGCATCCATGCCAGTGATGGGGAGAGGGAAGCTGGAGGCCAGGGGGAGAAAAGCCACCACTCTGAGAGTATCTACTATGTGCCAAGCATTAGGCTAAGTACTCTCTTCATGCCCAATCTGGTTTAATGTTCACAAAAGCCTTAGGAAGTATCTAGTATTATTATCCCTTTGGGGAGATGAAGAAAATGGGCTGGGAAAATTTAACTAACTTCACATCGCCAGTGAAGGGCACAAACAGGATCTGAACCCCCACCTAACGGTCAGTGGTCTCCAAGATCCTACAGAATAGGCCCTGATATCATGGTGTCTCCATGGTAACTCCAGGAGGACACTCCACTGAAGTGAAATATGGAAAGCAAAGCTCATGCCTCTGTGGCTGCTTCATAGACCCAAAGTGAAGTGAAAGTGAAAGTTGCTCAGTAGTGTCTGTCTCTTTATGACTCCATGGACTATACAGTCCATGGAATTCTCCAGGCCAAAATACTGGAATGTGTAGCTGTTCCCTTCTCCAGGGGATCGTCCCAACCCAGGAATCAAACACAGGTCTCCCACATTGCAGGTGGATTCCTTACCGGCTGATCCACCAGGGAAGCCCAAGAATACAGAAGTGAGTAGCCTATCCCTTTTCCAGCAGATCTTCCTGACCCAGGAATTGAACCGGGATCTCCTGCATTGCAGGCAGATTCTTTACCAGCTGAGTCACCAGAGAAGCCCATAGCTCAGAGACCAAGGCCAGAGCCAAATCAGCTAGAAAATATGGAGCTGGGAGATGGGTGAAATGAGGTGCAAGGATCCCTACACAAACCAAAGCTGGAGGGAGGCCTGAAGATGCCTCACCCAGCATGGTGAAGAAAACATCTTCTGTCTGGCCCACAGGGCTCCCCTCTTCTTCTAAGAGAACTTTTGACTTCTGGTTCAGGCCTAGCTGACCACACTCTCTAACCACACAGAGAACCACGTGACTCAAGCATGGCCAATGTGAGTTCTCTTTCCTTGCCACACCACAGGGATCCACTCAGGAAGGGGTACATGATCCCATAGATTAATAAGAGTCCTCCATGGATATGAATATGGATTCAGGAAAGAGAGGATTCTCCATTAGGAAGGGTTGTCTTGGAACTGCCAGAGAACATCTTCCCAGTCACTGAGAAAAGTGTGTCTGAGAATAAAGCCAACAAACCAAAGCCACTGCAGCAGAGAGATGAGGAGAGAGTGAGAGCAGGCCCTGGATGCAGCCCTGCCTGAAGTCCACAGCTGGATTTCCAAATTCTGTGGACCATAACTGGGTCTGTACTTAAGCTTATCTAAATCAGGTTTTTTTGGCTTGCAACCCTAAGGGTCCTAACACAGCAGAGGTCTCTGAATAAGGTATGATGTAGAGTATTGACATTTTTCAAAGCAAGAGGTGGCCAGACTGGATGGGGTGAAGCCAAGCCATGTGAACTACCTCCAAGGAGGATTTTAATGGGAACCAGCCTAGGCTGAACCCCCAAAACCCCTACTTAGCTTCCAAAAAAGGAAGGCAGCATGGCGTCATGAGAAAACTAAGCTGTCCCCATTCACTGGTATAGTTTAAAAAAAAAAAAAAGTGAATGGGAGCCAGACCAAAATGCTGGGGCAGCTACCCTGGATGCAGATGTGATCTGAAACAGCTGAGTCACTCATCATCTTGCGGCACAAACAGCTATCAGAACTAAGCTCTTCTGCGGCAGAACTGAATGCAAAGCCAGGCTTGTCTCTAACAAATGAATCTCTGTGACATAATGAATTGACCCATCTTTAACAAGATTTTTCTTGAGATTTTAATTCCATACAAGACTCAGACAGCGAGAACAATCAAAACGGTATTTTACTACCTGTAGATACACACCTTACCTTTTAAATTCGTATCTTCAGATAGGAAGGAGGCTAGCAATAAGAGGAAATTAAATCCATAAATCCACTGATTTATCACTGCACAAACACACAACAGGCACCATGACAGTAGACTCTTTGCAGGCGGTTATTTCCCCCAGAGTCATCGCTGCACACACAGTGGAAAATCCTGATTTGGAATGAGAAATAATTCCATTTTAATCTTGTTTATCTTCTTGGTCTAGTAATCCCCTGTGGCCACTGCCCATCTGGCATGTTCCTATATGAAAACTGTGGCCACTATTGTGTAATTCAACTTGATGGTTGCTTCGTGGAATTTTTTTCAATGTACACTATAGGCTGTTGGGTATTGTGGTTTTTTTTTTTTTTTTTTTTTTAATAAATCTAATAAACCAACACCAAGTACCATTTATTTCAGGAATATTTTGAAAGTACAAATAAGACATAGGAAGCTTTTATGAGAATACATGAAATGCTATCTGCAGGGAACTAACAGAGCCCAACAAATTAGTCTAATCTCAAGTGGACCAGGAGGAAAGGGAACTGATTCACCAAAGCAATTTGCAATTAGTAATAATATTCTGCAGTGCTGTGGCTTGCACCATCAGAGCATCTTAGGATATGTAGCATGCCTTAATTAATTCTGACAGTGCCCTTTAGCACCCCAAATTGCACGCTTTACCCTGCACTGGAATCACAGAGGACATGACTAAGAGGCAGATCTCTGGGCATTACTCTCAGAAATTCTGATTCCGGAAATCTTCCACGGGGTTTAGAAATCCCAACCCAGGTCCTCTTCCAAGTGGCCATGATTGTGGAGGTTCAGGGACAGCGTTCTGAATGCCACCACAAAGAAAGTATTATCTCACCACACACATGCCTCGGAGCTCAGAGTTAGTCAGGGTTTGGCACTTGTTCTTCAGTAGCACTGTCCAGTGAAATTTCCAGTGATGATGGAAATGTTCTATCGTCTTCATGGCTCATATAGGAGCCACGTGTGGGTAATGAACACTTGAAATATAAGTAGGAGGGTTGAGGAATTGAATGTTTCATTTCAATCAATTTTGACTTAAATGGCCACATGTGTCTATTGGCTTATTTACTGAACTATGCAGCTCTCAATAAAACAGCAGCATTTGAGAAAAAAATGGGAAGTTCACTATGTTAGAACATATTCCTTTCTATCTTCAGCAAATTGCCAGCAAATTCTTTAACATAGACAAAATGGCATGACCTGAGTACCTACTAGTCTCAAAAACTCTATCAGCTAAGTTCTATAAGGAAGCTGAATGAAGTCACAGGGCTGGATATAACAGAGAATACAAGATTTGAACCCAATCTGTGCAATTCCAACACCGTGATGCTTCCATTACAACATGCTGCCTCCTCGTATATGAGCTCAACCTAAAACACAGAGGGAAACTAATAGAAGTGTCACCTCCCTCATCTTAAACTCCTGAAAGTTTTCATTGGTTTTCTGCCTTCAATTGACATTCCCATGCAGGGGGTTCTATGAACAGCATCACACAGAGAAAGGAAAAGATTCCAGGGCCAACCACACACTGCAGGATTTGGCCCTCACTGATCCTCTCCAGCTCTCCTCTCTGCTCCAGCCACACTGTTGCGTGAATAGAGCAGGCACTCTCCTGCCTCAGGACCGTTGCACTCACTGTCCACTCACCTGAAATGCTCTGTCTTCAGATATGCACATGGCTTACTTGCTCTTTCCTGAGAACACTGCTCAATTGTCCTTTAAAAGTAAGTCCTTCCTCCACCATTATTATTTTTTTAATTCCTCTTTCCACTCCCACAAGTCACTACTCCTGGCACTGACTCTCTCCCTTTATTTTTCTCTGTAGTATTTATCACTTGTTTATCATCCTTCTCTATTCCGATTGGGATAGAAGCTGTGATGGACAGTAATTCTGTCTTGCTTACTAATGTGTCCCACCACCTAGCCTGCAGGAGGCACTCAGTAAGTACTCTGGATAAATACATAAATTTATAACAGGAGTTTTCTTGCATGGTTGCAATTTAGGTATTATTTTTTCATTCTTTACACAATTCTATATTTACCCAATATTCCACAGTAAACATCTATGTCCCTAGCAGTCATATATCGATAAGTCATTCAACGAATTATCTTCACATAATCCTACTCAGTTGTCTTAGTGTTGCCCTAATGCCATCACCTGCACGAAGTTTTATACCTGCCTCTACTCCCCACCTTCCTCCTCCAAGCCCCACTAATGATGGCACTGAGCTAAGACCCCCTTGAAACAGAGATGGTTATGTCTGTATTTCATCATAACTGCTGAATCCAAGGAGCCTAACCACAGAGGCCAACCAATAAATCATATTAGATATTTTTCACTTAAAAATATAACTGCATCATTTCTGACAAATTTACAATTGCATCAGAGGCTAAGAAATAGAGAGTCGCATACTTGACAAATTTACAATTGCATCAGAGGCTAAGAATTAGAGAGTCGCATACTTGCTGAAATAGCTACATGATTTTCCCCCAATAAAGATCAACTGTAAACAGTTTATAATGCTAGCATTAGGAAGTTGGGGGTGCACTCAGCCTCACTAACCAAGCATGCTTAGAAAATGCCTTATTTACTGGGGGGAAAAAAAGCATTGTTGAATGTGGTCTCCGATCAATCTCAATCAGGTATCAGCAGAGCTGCATCAAATATAAAACAATAAAGGCACGTGATGTCTCCCTTTATTTTACAAAAAGCTTTTTCCTCATGCATCACCTTACTGAGTCTGGTCAACAACTCAGTAAGATGGGTTTTATTTGTGTTCCTGTTAAGCTGAGAAAACTAAAGCAAAGAAAAGCAATATGACTTCTCTCGTGTCCCAAGTCATGCAGGTAGACACTCATGCAGGTGGAGCTGAGTTAAAGAACATAATCTGTAGCTATGAGAGTTATGAGCAGAGCACCCAGGAAGGGTGTCCAGACAATAGAGACGCTATGATGGGCAGCTATGAAGGGGGGAAATGGCTGACTGAATACGAACTAAGGAGCATCCAGGCTGTGAAATTGTGCTCCGGGTTCTGCCTATGGACATTAGTGTTTGACAAGTGCAGTCCGGTGAATCAGTAGATGGAAAGGCTTTCCTACTGGCCTGACACTAATGCAGGCCTCGTAAGTAAATAGCACTCATCTGTGACAAGTACAGATAAATCCCAGTTTAGGGCTCTCCTCTGAAAGGGCTGCTGGAGGTGTCCTGACACTCTGCTAGGACAATTCATCATCCCAGGCAGACAGGTTCAAAGGTGCACTCAGCACCACAAAGAATCTCAACACAAGCTCAGATGGCAGGAATTGGGGACCCGGGATCTGATGAAGCACACAGATGGAAGGGCACAGACCTGCACAGCAGGCTTCCTGGGCCCTCCACCAAAACAGTGAGTGGCACAGCTACCCCAGTAAACTGTAATACATTTGCTTACAGAATTTTAGTTTGAGTGAACCTCAAGAAAAGACAGAAGAAACTATACACATACACACACATATACATAACCTGCATGTATTATTTGAATGATATATATTATATACGTATGTATACCAAGTGTGTGGGTGCATATACACTCACACATATACATGTGCGTACTCACCTACACATACATGTCAAAGGTTACCTCACCTACATCTAGGGAGGTTAGTAGGTACCTTCAATTGAGGTGCAAAAGGATGACCTCTGTGCACACTTAATTTCAACAAAAACAGAATAATTATATGAAATAGAAAAAGTATGGCAATAAGCTGTAAGGGTAGACAATGGACAAATGTATATCAGAAAAGACCACAGTTCTAAAAATCTCATCAGGAAAGGAAATGCAAGTATACAAGTGTGATTGAGAGATCATACTTTAATGTGGTCCAGGGAAGGGCCTCGAGTCGGACAGACCCAGCCGCATCATCAGCTTCCCCATCCACTGACTATGAAACTTTGGGCAAGTCACTTCAGCCTCAGCTCTCCAACAGGGTTAACTGTGTGAGGATTACATGAATTAGTGCATTTGAAGCACTTTTAACACAGTCATGTGTCAGTAAGGACCTGCTGAATGTCAGCATCTTCCCCTCTCACTGTGGTGGGCTGGCCATACCCAACCCTAAGAACAGGGGGTCCTGTTGTAGACACCGAATGGGGGTCTGTGGGGACCGTACACAGCATGATGTAGTTTCTACTCACTTGGGATTTGGTTGATATTTATTTCTAATTCAAGCCCATTGTGGTCAGAGAACTCTAAGATTTCAATTCTTTGAAATCTATTTTATGACACAGGATGGTCTTCCTCAGCAAATATTCCACACACATCTGAAAAGTTTAAGATACCCCTCTGTTGGCTAGAGTATTCTATAAAAATCTATATTAGGTCAAGATGGCTGACAGTGTTTGTCAGATCTGTATTCTGATTTGGTGGCCTGGTTGTTCCTCCAATTACTGAGAAAGCAATGTTACGATTTCTGGTTACAATAAGGAAGCTTATTTTTTTCATGACATGCTTTTCTCCATGCTCTTACTTTCAACCTATCCATCCTTCCATATTTAAAGTGGGCCTCTTGTAAATAGCATTTAGCTGTCTATCCTTTCTATTCAGTCTGGCAATCTCTACCTTTTAAATTAATGTTTATTTACATTTAATAATAGTGCATATGGTTGGACTCCAGTCTCACATTTTCCCCCTCCTCCATTCTGTTCCTATGAACTATTGTTGATGTTCATACGATATATTTTATACACATCATCTACATACATTATAAACCAAATATGGTGGTATACTTAGGTTTTAATAGCTATATGTCTTAAATAGGTCGAGATTTTAAATAAAACAAAAAAAGAAAAATATATACATAGGGACTTCTCTGGTGGTCCAGTGGTTAAGAATCCAACTGCCAATGCAGGGGACACATGTTCAATCCCTGCTCTGGGAAGATCCCACCGGCTGCAGGGCAACTAAGCCCCCTGGCCTAGAGACCCGTGCTCTGAAACAAGAGCAGCCACTGCAGTGAGAAGCCTGTGCACCGTTACGAGGAGGAGCCTCCACTCGCAGCAACCCAAGAAAGCCCGTGTAGAACAAAGACCCAGCACAGCCAAAATAAAAAATATACACATTTACTTTGATAATAAAAAATTTTAAATTTTAAAATTTTAAAAATTATCTAAAAATAAAAATTTACTTTAAAAATACATATATACATAACAGTCCTACATATATAAATAAAATTTACTCCTGTAGATCCATATTGTCAGCCAGTGTCACTTTCCTTCAGCTTGAATAACTTCCTTTAGTATACCCTGCAAAGCAGTCATGCTGGTGACAAGTTTTATGCTTTTACTTCTCTGAAAATATTGCACTTTCATTTTTGATGGATATTTTTGTTAGATACAGATTCAAGAAGTGATAGGGATTTTTAGTGTTCTTTTACTATTTTAAATGTTATTTCGTTTTCATCTGGTCTCCATTCTTTCTAATAAAGAGCCAGTTTTTTAGTATCATTTTCACTATATATACTGTCTTTTTCCTCACTCTGGCTGCTTTCAAGATTTCTCTTTCTTTGGTTTTTAACACTTTAACTATAATGTGCCTAAAGGCAGCTTTCTTTGTATTTTTCCTGCTTTGGGTTTGCTGAGTTTGCTCTTATCTTTAAGTTGATTTTTCCTCCAATTTTAGGAAATGCTAGGCCCTTATTTCTTCAAATATTTTTTCTGCCTCATTCTCTCTTCCTCTCTCTGAGATTCCAGTTTTATATATATATATATATATATATATATAAACTGATTCCATATATATAACTGGATTCCAGTTATATATATATTAGGCTTTATATTGTCCCACTGTCCCTTGATGCTCTGTTCATTTTTTTCCAATCTTTTTTTTTTTTTCCTGTTTTTCGGACTGGATAACTTTTTATTGACCTAACTGCAGGTTCCGTGGCTCTTTCTTCTGCCATTTCCAATCTTCTCTTAACCCAATCTAATAAACTTTTTATTTCGGACACTACATTTTCTGATGCTAGAGTTTTTATTTTTAAATAGCTTTCATTCCTCTGCTTAGACTCCTCAATCCGTTATTCACTAAGACTTTTTCCTTTAAGTCTTTGAACATATTTATAATGGTTGCTTTAAAGTGCTTATCTCCTAATTCTACTATCTGGATCATCTCAGAGTGAGGTTTAATTGCTTTGTCTCTTAGCCATAGCTTTTACATTTCTGTTTCCTCTAGTAATTTTTACTGCATAGTGGATACTGTAGAGTTCTCCAGCGGCACTAGTGGTAAAGAACCCGCCTGCCAATGCAGGAGACATAATGAGACGTGGGTTTGATCCCGGAGTTGAGAAGATCCCCTGGAGAAGGGCATGGCAGCCCACTCCAGTATTCTTGCCTGGGGAAATCCCATGGACAGAGGAGCCTGGTGGGCTCTCTCTCCCCCTCTCACGTGGCAGAGAGTCGGACATGACTGAAGCAACATAACACAGCACAGCATAGTGGATATTGTGTAGGAGACACTGCAGAGGGAGTAAATTATTTTATCTTTTTAAAAACATATTTATGTTTTTGTTCTGGCAGGCAGTGAATGTGGCTAGACTCAAACTCCAAATTCAGTTTCCCTGCAGTGGGTAGCAGCTAAACGTCTCAGTTTCCTCAACTTTTAAGCTGCTGCTCTTGTTGGGAACCTTGGTGTCTCCCCCATCCACATGAGCTCAGGCATCAATGATTTGGGCAAAGTTTACAATGATGTTCGTGCTCCTCCTCCTCCTCCTGCAGTTCCCTCCTTTCTTAAATATCTTCCCTCGCTTTCCAGCTGTTCTGGAAGCTCTGAACTCCATCCTCCAACTCCTCAACTCAGTAGCAACACAGCTTTCTGCTTGACCTCTGACTACCCATGCTACAGTGACTACCAGGGAACTGCAAGCAAAAAGCCACAGAAAAGTTTTACCAAGTGCAGTTCTTTTCTTTGAAGGGTTGATCCTCTTCTAGTTACTTCTAGCACACCTAAACCAATGGATTTGCTCCTCAAAGAGAGGAGACTTCTTTAGGACTCTGGTCTAAGACTACAACGAGGTCTCGATAAAGGAAAAGGCTCATCCTTGGCCAAACAGGAAAGAAATAGACATATCCTCGGGAAACTCCCAGTTTCCCTGGGTCTCTTTATCCTAGCCTCCTCTGACTCATTGCCTTGCAAACCCTACCAGGGGTGTCCAGGGTCTACACCAGAATTCACTCCCTCCCTAGCAAAGGACGATGGTTATATTCTATTCACACTATCAGTATCTGCTGTTGGATGCCTGATCAGAGACCAGATCCCTAAAGCTGCCCACGGCTATCACTGATCAGTTAGTAACTGCTATTACTCAAAGCAATTTGGGCTTCCCTGGTGGCTCACACAGTAAAGAATCCACCTGCAATGCAGGAGACCTGGTTTGATCCCTGGGTTGGGAAGATCCCCTGGAGCAGGGCATGGCAACCCACTCCAGTATTCTTGCCTAGAAAAGCAATTTACCAATTAAGAAGCATTCCTGACAATCCTACTATGTGTACCTGGGGCCACCACAAGAGGGCATACTAGGCAGGCTTCCAGGCAGTTATTCTCTGCCAACCCCAGAGCTCCTTGACAAACAGGGAAAGCCCCACATGAACGGCCTCCTTCCTCCACCATCAGTTCCCCTGGTCTGTTCTATAGCAATAAAATGCATTATCTCCTCATCTCCTTTTGCTGGGTATGAAGTCTGGTTCAGACCATTAGGAGCCCTATCAGCAAATACACTTATTAAACGTTTCATCATTGTTTTAAGTGTGTTCTCATTTTAGGCAAGGACTCAAGGCATAGAAGGACAAAGAATCACATGATCTACTAAATGTACATTGGCAAGACAACTCTATGCTTACACAACCTCCTGTATATAAGTAGAGACAATCTAGACAACGAAAGAAATCAGTATGATTTCAAATGTATATCTTGACAGGTCCAGGTTCACAAATTTTCCCTAAAGAGTACTGTTTCAGAGTCACAGGTGAATAATTTAAGTGCTGGGAGGATGGCAAGGGCTATGAGTACAGTGACTGACATCCACAAGCAAGTCCAGGCGACCTGTAAGGCCGAGGGTCGTGACGTTTCTAAAACAATATGCTTCCAACTGTTATAAAATGGAATTGGCTCTTGAACAGGCATCTCATAAATGATCTGAACTTACTACTGAATAATACTGCAGGACCTATAAACAGACCAACAGAAATTCAGGCTAGCCCTCCTTCACAGACTTTTTAGAATCAGAATGTAAAGGCAAAGACAAAAGTCAAGTTAGATTTTAAACCGTTTTGAACAAGTAAATTGTGGGAAGGCATGCATACTGTAGAAGACTCGTTTTTACAAAAGGAGTTAACCTTGGGGTTCCTTTAAATTTGCTTTAGATCCCATTGAAAGTCTATTTAAATGATAAGTTCTCTCTCTAAAAAGCATATATCCACACATATACATTACAGATAATTTCAGGGGTTTGGAACACACTCGAAAGTGCCCATGAATGTTCACAGTCATTAGAAGTTCAAGATTCAGGGTTAAGAAACTCAACAGTACATCTCCTTTCCCACCCTGTCACTCCATCTCGGTGAATAAAAACGGAGGTTTTAAGACTAGGAGAGTTACAGTCACTTTCAGCACCTTATTTTCATCACTTTGAACAGGTACAGGGCTGGTACAAGGTAGATGCTCACTAAACACATGTGGTTGAAAATACTGAATCAGCAAACAAGCCTCAAATAAGGAGAACAAAAATAAATAAATGGTGAAACATTAAAAAGTCTTTACCAACTGAAAACTGGAAAGACAGCATTGCTGATATTAATAATAAAAGGTTATTGAAATATCTCACCCACAGGAAAATAGATTTTGGTGTTCTATGGCATGAATGCACACATAACACCGAAAGCAGGAGAGGAACAATGTTGTATTTGCCTCTGCCCCCACGTGGGCCCTGACACACAGCAGGTTTGCCTATAAACCCTTGTTAACAGTTGTCCACAAGCTCCGTTGCAGCACACTTCCTCCCAGGCTTCCCAACACTCTGGCCTCCCTCGCCTTCCAGGGGCTCTCAAAAGGAAGGCACCTGATTTGCCAAGTTCTGCAGTTTCAAGCGTGTCCAGTGAGGAGATACAAGTGAAGCTGTGCAGGGCTGGGGACAGAAACTGCAGAATATATGAAACAGTCAGGAATAGGATTTTTGCAGTGGCAGGAAGTTGAATCCCCTCCTCCCCCGCGAAAGAGGCACTGTGGTGGGGTCTGTGCCACTGGGAGCCAGGAGGGCTGACCAGGGAGCAGCTCCCATCCTGATGGTGGAGTGGGCAGCAAGTCCTGGTCTGAAGAGGAGCAAAATCCACTCCCTTTTCTGGGTCGGCAATCCACTCATTGCAGGAATACCCACAGGACAGCCTCTCCCAGAGCAGAGGGGAGATAGCTGACCAGATGACACTGTGACCAACTGTGTGCCCCCCGACACTGACTTCACCTTTCTGTGCCTCAGATTCCCCAGCTGCCAGTGGGGCCTACGGTTTTGTTTTCCTCATATGGTCGATGGGGACTGCATCGCTTTACAGGGTTGCTGTAACACAGCATCACAAAGTGGGGGGTTTAAAAACAAGAGAAATAATAGAAATCCAAAGTCGAGGTGCTGGCAGGGCTGCACTGCCCCTGAAACCTGCGGGGAGGATCCTTCCTTGCTTCTCCTGGTGGTTGCCAACAGTCCCTGGCACTCCTTAGCTCCCAGGTACGGCGCTTTATCCTCTGCCTCTGTCATCACACAGCTTCTCCCTCGTGTGAGTCTGTCTTCTTATGAGGACACCAGTGGACTGAGTCCACTCTAATCACCTCACCTTAACTTGATTGTGTCTGCAAAGGCCCTTTTCTAAATCAGGGCACTCATAGATACCAGAGTTTGGAACCTCACCACAGCTCTCTGGAGGCCACAATTGGACTGAGGGACTCTCTGAGATGGGGCTGAGTGGGCTCTAGTATAGAACCTGGACACAGGAAGTACTTAGTGAAGGTCGGCAGCTCCAGAGACACTGATCAGCATCATGCAGACTTCAGGCTGGCAGTTCCCAACATCTATTTCACTCCACCTCACTGTCTGCACTCCTTACTGACTCCCTAATTATGACCTTTGCTATAAAACATGGCTCCTCCCCTGAGGCCGCTCCCAGTCCCATCACCTTCATCCCAGATCACATCAAGTTCCTCCACGGAAACCTTTACAGTCAAGGCAGCCCCAGGGACCCAGAGTTCCCCCCTGGCTAAAGGCAGGCACGCAGTGAAGACAATAAGACTCGGCCCCTCCTAGCACCGACTCCTTCCAAGACCTTGAGAAGGGCCTAGCAAATGTGCTCACATGGATACATATTTTGCACAAGATGTGCCAAAGTATAATGTTTTAACCATCAGTTAAGATCCCTGTCTCCTTCCACATCACTGTCACACCCCACCTGGTTCCAGTTACCACCAGAATCCAGCCAAGAAGAACTGGGTGGAAATACATGCAGGGAAAATTCAGTGGTATGGATTGTGTAGTTTGTGGGCACTTCTATGGAAAGGCAAAATTATCACTAGCCATCACAGTATAGGAATGGTTTATAGGAATGACGCCATTCACCCCCTGTCATGGTGACACACAAGAACAGGGTCGGAAGTCACACCCATATAGGAACAGGTCCTACCAGAAGTATGTGAGTGGAGAAGAAACAAGGTCTGAAACTTACAGAGACAGAACCCAGGATGGCACAGTCCTCCAGTAAGAAATCAGATGCATACGACAGAGCTTGTTAAGGTCTATTCAAAATGGAAGCTCTCTCCCAGCAGAAGGGAGCCTGGATAATATGACACACACAATTATGATGCTCAAGTTTAATTCCTCTTTTTCTTGGCGGGAGTCACATGACATCAAATTAATTAGAAGCCCTGTGCTTCAGGGGTACAACATGATGAACAGTGGGCTGAAGAGATCTGCAGGAGAAGTCGTGTGCTTGGCACATCCAATCATCAAAAATAAAAAACAAATTTCACCAGCCATGCCAGAGGAAAGCCTGAATTATCCTTCTAATCTCTCTGTAGAAAATATTACAAAATTAATGTCATAAAAAGAGACAACTAAAGGGCATGCAAAAAAAAACATGCAGGGAAAATTTATTATAGAGGCGTGTCAGGCAGTTAACTGACAATATAAATCTGCTATTTTCTGGGCTAGGTCATCTAGGCTTTCTAGAATTTGTAAATTTGTGATGATTTATTTTCTCAGCCTAAACAACAAATCATTTTATTCTTAAATTTGTACATATATATAATTCTGTGCTATTTTTCCTAAAGAGGACCCCCCATATAAATGTCAGACCCCACAAAACCTGGATCTGCCCCAGGCTGCCACTACTGTGGATCTCTGCATTTTGTTTCTCTTTGGAAAATCCAGTGGTCTCAGAACGCACTGTGCACACACAGATCCTCGAGCAGGACCACTCAGGGGTCAAAACAGACCCCCTGCTTGTATCCAACTCTATCGCTCAGTGGATGTTTACCCAACTGCTTTGATAAGCAAGACTCATTTTTTTTTTTTTTTTTTGCTATAAGATGGGGATAGTATATATGGCAATTTATACATTCAGACCCAAGTGTGTGTGTGTGTATTTGCTGCTTTTCCAAAGCAGTGCACTAGCCATGAGACATAAAATCACAAGCAATCACAGACACAAAGGTGTGGTCCTTATCATGAGGCACAGAGAAAGGAGGGACGCAGGCGTTTGTTAATGTCCATCTGCTTAACCCCTGCCCCTGAAATCTTTCCCTAACAACCCCAAGCATACATACACACCAGACACATCAGTACAATTTTAATATGCATCTGTTTTTTTTTTTATTTCTCCAAGAGCTTCTCACACTCCAGGCAGGAGGAAACATGAACAGCTCACTGGACAGCTAAGCCTCTCAGCCAGCACATGCCCCACCACACGATCCTGAGTTGATTCTACTTTGCAGTGTGTTTCCTCTGCTGGGGCCTCTTTTTCCACCATCACAGAGTTTGTGTTCAATTTTTATTCCTTGTGGGTGACACCCATAATGGTTGGGGAAAGATATGTAGCAAAGGAAGAGTCTGGCATATGGCACTAAAATGCAATGCTGCGGAGGAAAGCGACAAAAAACAAGGAGCGAAGAGGAGCAGACCCTTCAGGACTGGACACTAAGGGAGGCGTCATAACAGCCACTGCAGCCTGGGCGGACCAGCCCACAGCTGCCAGGAATGGGGAGCGGAGTAAGAGCAGATGGGCACCTGGCACGACCCTGGGGAGCCTGACCTGAGGGGTGACGGCAGGCGGCTGAAGCCTAGAACACAGCGCCACAGGCCTTGCGTACGGCGGCCTTGCCTAGTGCTGACTCAGTGATCACGTTCTTCTCCAGGAACACATCCTGCACTAGGCAAGGTCTGCATTTACGTAATGATAGAATGAGATCAGTGTTAAGAAGAAATGGAATGCTGTTCTACGAGCCACGAAGATTAAAATGATAATATACGTAAAGTGCTGAGCACAGTGCCTGGTGGTTAGTAAATGCTCAACAAAGCATCAGCTGTTAGCAATTCTTATTACGCCCCCTGCTCAACTTTGCTACTGAGCAGGGTAATGGCCTAGAGTTCTTCGTATTCCCAGCTGGACTTCTGCCAGTGCGGGGCATACAAAAGTGCTAAAAAGACAGCACTCGATTGACTCTACCAAGTTTTTTCAGACTCATAAAAAAAGCCTTTGGACCAAGTTGCCCAATTCCCATCCATGCCAGTCACTGGCCCGTTTGATCTCAGAACAATTCCTTGCTCTTCCTCTGCTCTGTATCCCGGGCAGACATTCCTCCACTCCTCTGACCTCTATTGCAGCAAGGCTATTTGTCCAACGAGAGGTACAGGTGGGATGCTGGAGGGCAGGGAATGGGAGAAGCTGAGGTGTTTCCCCCCATCTTCCCCTGCTCCCAGTGACATCACAACAGTCACTCTGTCTCTGCCACGACCCAACCTGCTGTGGTCCCAGCTCAGGCAGGGCCACCCTCGCCACGGTCCTGGCTGCTGACCTCTGGCTCTGCCACCTCCTCCCACGTGTCTCCTAGCCCAGGAGTGGAACAACTTTCTGCTCTTCTCAACGCTTTCAGCTCCCATGTAATCAACATTCTATATTTGGTTTTCTCCACTGAGAATACCATATGTGATTCCTTTTTTCCTATCTGGACCCTGACTGATACACCATCTTCAGAAGAATCCATTACACATCCATTCAAGGGAGCACTCAGCAGAAACAATGATACATATACCTGAATGTATAGACATATAAAGATGACTTAGTGACTCTAAGGTTAAGAGAAAAAGAAGATGATTATGAAATAGTATTATACTTTGGGAAAAACAGTGAGAGGCAAGTTCACTTAATCACTGGAAAAATGCATTTAAAAAACCTAAATATACGTGAAATTTTGATTACGGTTATCTCCAGGTGGTGAGATGATGGTTTTTTAACTTCCTTGTATTTCTCTGGCGAGTCCGATTCTTTTGTAATAAGTAGGAATTACTTTTCTATTGGAACGCCAAAAGGTGGGGGGTGCAATTCTATTGTGGGGGAAAAATATCACCTAAAAGGAGACTGATCTTCAGGGAGAAGTGAAGGATCATCTATCCCACTGCCATCTGTCTGTCTTCTGGGCCTCAGTCAGACTCCTCATGGAGATGGCTTTCCAACCATGTTCCTGGCAGGAGGAGGGGAAGCAAGGAACCCACAGGAGGATGGTGTGAGCCATGAGAAAGGGTGGCAGAGAGTTATCAGAATTCCTCCTCAGATAACAGGGACCATGTACCCACTCTGTGGTCTTCTCCTGGTGGCCCCAGACTTGTCTTGAGGACTCTGACCTCATCAGCCACTTCTCCTCCAGCTCCCTCCAACAAAACAAATCAGATAGCTCCTTCTCCAGAAGCCTTCCCCACCCTTCTCAGCCAATGCTATTACTTTTCCCAAGTATACTTGCTCCCTTTATTCCTGGCACAAGCAAAAGACACACCATACGTGTTTGCTAAATACACTGATCTTCTCCTTGTGTTGACCATGTTATGGCATGATTCCCACGAACCGTAATTATCTGTTCATAAGAAGCTCCAGTGTTAGTCGCTCAGTCGTGTCCAACTCTTTGAGACTCCATGGACTGTAGCCTACAGGCTCCTCTGACCATTGGATTCTCCAGGTAAGAATACTGGAGTGGGTTGCCATTCCCTTCTGAGTCCAAATCCTGGTTCTGCCACTTCAAATATGTGTGTCCTCAAGACAGTTATCACAAAGGATTATCACACAGATTGAATAAGAAAACTCAGGTAAAGCACATGGTGTTAAAGCTGTCCCACAGTAGGGAGTCGGACACTGGGCTCCCCTACCATTCGCAGGTCCAGCTGTCACTAATGGGGCCAACACAGTGCAGGCACTCTGCAAACAGCTGTTATTCAATGTCCCCTGTACACAGAGAAGTCGTTCATCTTGTCATCAAGGAACCCTCATATGAAAATGCCTGCCTCTTGGCACAATAACCCCAGAGGCACAAAAACCTAACTGGATACAGGGCCCTTGGTTCAAATTCAGGCTGTGTGCCACTTGTAGCTGTGTGCCTCAAGCAAGTGACTGACCCTCTCTGTGTCACTTCTCTACAGGGAGATAATACTAACTTCCTTAAAACAATTCTTATAAGGATTAAAGGAGAAAATGTTTACCAAGTGCTTCATAGCTCCTAGCACAAGAGGGCTCTACAAATATTAGCCTCCATCCCTTCCATTTAAGTGGCTGACACTAAGTCTTTTTTTTTTTTTCAACTCATGAAAAAAGCCAACCTCGCTGCAATTATAAATACCACGGCATAATTTTTTAACGGCACCCAGGTGGAATCACACCAGTGTCATTTTCACTTAAGAATTTTATATTGTCGACTGATTTATTAACTATAAGAAGCAATTCCCCAGGGGAGACTACAGTTGAAATAATTGTTTTGAAGAAAATAGGGTGGATCAACACACGGGAATCATTAATCATCAAAACAGTAACATACATTTGATGAGGTGGCCTCCTCCGTGGAGCTTTCTTCCTGTGATAAAAGAAGAATTTGCACAAAATATCTACTGTAAAGCTCTGTCATGCAACAATTCATCAGCATCTCCCCCAGCCCTACCCTGCTCCACTCCATGGCAGGGGAATCCATGCCTGGGAATGACAGAGCCAGTGGAGGAGGAGCCCCCATCATGAATCACTGCAAAGCAGCAAGAGTTTAATGGGTTTATTAACGAATTAATAATTTAACAAACATTACTGGCTATTTTCTACTGAATAATGTCCATGAAATACTGCAAAAGCAACCAGGAAATGAGAGGCTATGAGGCTGAACATGAGAAAGGGCTGCCTCCCCCAGATGCAGGTAAGACATGGTGTTAAAATCAATTTGGCACTTATTAGTACAAGGGACCACAAGGAGATCCAACCAGTCAGTCCTAAAGGAAATCAACTCTGAATATTCATTAAAAGGACTGATGCTGAAGCTGCAATACTTTGGCCACCTGATGTGAAGAGTTGACTCAATGGAAACGACCCTGATGCTGGGAAAGACAGAGGGCAGGAGGAGAAGGGGACGACAGAGGACGAGATGGTTGGATGGCACCACCAACTCAATGGACACGAGTTTGAGCACACTCCAGGTTATAGTGAAGGACAGAGGAGCCTGGCTCACTGCCATCCATGGGTCTCAAAGAATCAGATGAGACTTAGTAACTGAACAACAGAAGATAACAGAAGGACCACTCTGTTCCCAGAGGCATTCCTTGAGAGGACAGGCCTCGGGGCAAGCCCCCTGCTCATTCAAGAACAAATCTCCTACAGGCTGGTCTAGAAACTTCTGCTGTTTTCCTTTTAAACAGCATATGTTTCAAAGTGGATACTAATCTCTCAGGCCATAACAGAGCTTCTGGTGTTGGTTTAACAAACATAACGAATCCAAAGGCACAAATTCAAGGTCATTTCTTTTTCCCACTTGCTGCAGAACATCACGGTTTTACCGTAATCAGAAGTAAAACCCTGATTTCAGAAAATGATGGCTGACTCTTTTCTATGCACTTACTATGTATTAGACACTGCCTTAGATTATTTGGGCTTCCCTGGTGGCTCCAATGGTAAAGAATCTGCCTGCATTGTGAGAGACCCAGGATCAATCTCAGGGTCGGGAAGATCCCCTAGAGAAGGAAATGGCTACCTATCCCAGAATTCTTGCCTGGAGAAGTCCATGGACAGAGGAGCCTGGTGGGCTACAGTCCACAGGGTCCAAAAGAGTCAGACACGACTGCGTGACTAACACTTGGATTATTTGGGGAGGGGTTGGAAAAAGAAGATAGGCCAAATCGATGTCTATTCCTGAGCTCCATGCTAATGACTGGCTTTTGATCCTATCTATTAAAAGCACCTGGAAAATATTAAATAATATGAATGTCTTAGATTCTTCAGAGACATTCTCATTTGATAATTTCAACAAGCCTGTAGAACAGATGAGGTTACTCCCCCTTTGCTGACACTCAGCTTTTTCATCGGTAAATATAAGTCATTTGTCCAACAAACTTTTAAGTTCCAAGTATCAACTCCCTTCTTTTCTCAAGCCTAATCTTTATAGACACACTATTTTTATTGCTTTTTTTTCCCTCTTATTTGAGAACTATCACATGTATACTAAAAAAAAACCAACATACAGAAATAAAAAACAACCATCACCTGCAAAGTGAACTCTGGGAAAAGCCACCATTCACATCTGAGGCCTGATGTGACAGAAACATCGGTTTCCATCTACACTTTTTTTACATTACAAGAAAATAAGATAATTCTGTACCTACTCTTTTGTAGCCTGCTTTTTATACTTACTAAAGCATGAACTTTTCCCCATGTCATTAAGGATTATACTGCATCATCTGAGCAGTTATGTAGGATCCCAGGGTATGTGTGCGCCCTCATTTACCAGCTCATCTGAATTAATTAGGTGTTACTGTCTGACAAAGGTTAGTCTTCCATTTCTATCCAAGCTGGAAGAAGCAGGTACTCAGGTATTTGGAAGTGTGGAAACTGTTTCATCACTTGTCATGTCGCTGCATTAATATGTCATTTCTTTAGGGTACTTCCTTTTCAAAGGGATTGGAGACACATCTCTTTGCAAAAACTGCCTGGAAACCCCCTCAGATGTGGCTCCATATTCAAACTCAGCTCCCTTAAATCGCCAAGAGCAAGACAGCACTGAGAGTGTTCCCACCTCCAGGCTCAGGACGGCCTTCTGCCAGAGTTGAGAGGTGATGAGAAAAGGAACACTGCAGGTTCCAGACACCAGGTTTGGCCTCAGCTCTGCCCTGACCTGGCTCGTGACCTCAGAGAATCACAGATCCCCGCAGTTTCATCCAAGAAGCACTCAAATGAGAGTAGCATCCTTCAAGCAATGAGTCTTTCCTCCAGGAGGCTTTGAGAATAAAGCAGAAAATTGCTGACTGCCTTGGGAAAACCAAGGCATCAACATTCAGGGCCCTTTGTCACCATACCAGTGAGGAAGGTGCAAGGTTTATTGTTGTTATTTTTTTTCCTAATCCAAATTCAGAAACTAAGTTGTAATGTAGATCACGCCAAGAAGCGCCAGCACAGGAGCCCACAGCTACCGGGAGCCTAGGGTGGTTTGGGTTGGGAAGTTGAACCCGTCAAGAAGCAGTGAGTCCCCTGGTCTGGCAGCCAGGAGGCAACACAGAGGTCCACTGGGGCTCCAGTCTTGAGGATCTGAGAACAAACACTTTCTTAGCTCCAAACTCCCACCCCATGCTCTCTTTCACCATCCCCATCTGATAAATATTCCACCAACAGAAGGTCCCGCTGTGGTAGAAGAACCTCACTGCGGAGCAAATACTCTGCAAAGGAAATGCCCACTTATGAGACGATGGGTACAACTGGAGCCACGCACACAATGGTGACTCCTGGGCCGGGCCAGGCCTGTGTTTCCACCATCAGCTGGCTTAAGTTCCAATCCTGAGAACCTGTGTGAATGTCCTCCCCTGAAGCATCCTGGATTAGAGAGAGGCTGGACCAGCAGGGGAACATGGTCCAGCTACGTGGGGTCACAGAGGGCAGGGCCTAGGTGTTAGTCGCTCAGTCGTGCCCGACTCTTTGTGACCCCAAGGATTGTAGTCCATTAGGCTCCTCAGTCCATGGGATTCTCCAGGCAAGAATACGGGAGTGGGTAGCCATTTCCTTCTCCAGGGAATCTTCCCTACTTAGGGATCGAACCTGGGACTCCCGCACTGCAGGCAGATTCTTTACCATCTGAGCCACTTGGGAAGCCCTAGGGGGCCTAGGAATCCTGAACCAAAATGTGTCCCTTCCATCTGCTCCCCAAAGCACCTAAACTCCCCACCATTAGAGTCTCTGCTAAGAACCCAGTGGGAATGTGTGAGTTTTACTAAGTATAAAACATTATGCTTTGTTGAAATTGAAGAGGTAACACATCAACCAGTCCCTAATAAACAAGTCCACTCAGCGCATTGCAAGACACTCCCTCCTCCAGCTGGAAGCAGGGATGAGGTGTGGCCATACCCAAGAGGCAGGCTTTGCCGGAGGATGAGGCAGGAGAGAGAAAGGGCAGAGCCCAGCCTCGCATCTCGCTGCAGACGGTGCTTCGCCTGCTGCAAGCACTGGTTCCAGAATAATTGGAGAGAAGGCTGGGTGTCTGGGCCACCCAACCAATGCGATGGTCACCAATGGCCCCAGCTACAACCCCTCAAAAGGAACCTGACTCCATTCCTTCCTCTGAACTCCCAGAACAAACTGCCACCCTGCATACATACTAAGGCTCTGGGAAAGAAGGGTTCGAGTCTTCCAAGCTGTAGTCCACTCCTTGGCAGCAGCCCACTCTGCCCTACTGGCTGCCCCCACAGGTGCCTCAGTTCCCTGCACTGAGGGGCTATGTTTGGGCAAGACAGGGAAAGGAACGGTTCTCCTTGCTCTCTTGAGTTGTTTACTGCAAGACTCAGCCGGGGGAGATGTGGGGGTGGAGGGAGAAAGACACCCACCACCACTTGGAAATGCTTCCCATGGAAGGGAGCAGCAAGAGAACGACAGAAGCGCCTCACCGGAGATGCAGAGCTGGCTGCCTATCCTTTCAGATGGATCCTGCCCCCCCACCCCCCAACTGCAGACACCCAGCCTCTCTCTCAGTGGGGACTCCTGGTCCCCGCATCTTCTCAGTTTGGTCTGGCTTCAGGCTCGGAGCCCTACCCCTCAGGCTTCCCCACCCTGGGGCTTGATTCTTTTGATCCTAAGCCTACCATCAGGAGGCCTGGAAGGGCCTCTCTGCTCCTAACAAGCAGCACCCACCTCATTCCCCTACTGGGCTTACTTCACTTAGCGAGGCACCCCCTCCCATCACTGCTCACTGGTAAATAAAGGAAGCATCATTCCCTCATATAACACTGGGAAATTCCTAACTTCCCCGGTTCAAAGAGCTCCAAAATCTAGCCTCACCAACACTCCCATCTTTGCACTAGAGTAACCCCAACCAGCTTCTCTGGGCTTGATTGAAAACTGACATGTGATACACCAGGAAGAAGACAGAACCTTCCATGGGACAAAGCTGTGTTCGTATCCCAGCTTGGCCCCTCACAACCTTTCTGAGCCTCACTGTAAAGCTGCTTTGGGGATTTTAAAAAATTCATTAGGAATACCACACAAAAGGTACAGAGAGCACACCCCATTCTCTATGAAAGAGAGTTAGCATTTAAATTTGTCACATGTCCATTGTTTCTCCCCAGGTGGAATCCTTGGCTATTGATTTATACCCTGGCTTTACTTAAAAGCCTTTGATTATTTATTTTTTAGGCTTCCCTTGTAGCTCAGTTGGTAAGAATCCACCTGCAATGCAGGAGATCCCTGATTCAATTCCTGGATCAGGAAGATCTGCTGGAGATGGGATAGGCTACCCACTCCAATAGTCTTGGGCTTCCTTTGTGGCTCAGCTGGATAAGAATCCACCTGCAATGTGGGAGACCTGAGTTTGATCCCTGGACTGGGAAGATCCCCTGGAGAAGGGAAAGGCTACCCATTCCAGTCTTCTGGCCTGGAGAATTCCATGGACTGTATAGTCCCTGAGGTCACAAAGAGTCGGACACGACTAAGCCACTTTCACTTTATTTAAAAATACATACAGATCCTGTCACAGTTAATGTTTTCCCTCTTTACTCCCCTAACCCCATCTCCTCCTGAGCACAGCACCAAGCAGGCACTCCACAAACAAGGCTCCCAGGAGAACCCCAGCCTGTCTCACACTTGAAATAGCCTGAGTGAGGTCAGCATCTCTGAAAGTCATCTGTCCATCCACATGCACTGGCCTGGTCTCAACACCCAGCAAAGATGAGTTGCCTTCAGGAACATTTGGGTATGTTGCTGTCAGGCACCAAACCCAACCACACAAGAAATCCTGAAGCTTCTCTCAAATCAGATCCCTCCTCTGTCTGCTCACCCCTGGCAACTGCATCAGGCCCAACTCCCCCCTGCAAGAGCTCAGCAATGACCGTCCACAGCTCTGAGAGAAGCAAAGACTCTCAGAAGCTGGATCTGGAACTAGGCCCATGAACAGTTGAATCGTCTCAACTAAAAATCCATCTGTCTCCACTAGGAGGCCTTCCAGGATGCTCCCAGACAGAATTCTATGTCAGTCCTCAGGGGCCCTGCCCAGTTCAGTTTCCACAGGACAGTAATTCCCTCTTCACTCCAGAGGCCAACCCCCTGAAGCTGTGAGCTGTGATTTGTCTTCAACTCTACACCAAGTGAGGTTTCAGTACATCGTAGCTAGTCAACGAACTCTTACTGAGTGATCTTAGCCTGTGACGCTGACACTGCTTTTCCCCTGCATTTTGTACATACGAAATCAGAAGTTGGGAGGGGCTTAGCCCTTCCTGGGGTCCCTCTGCTCTACACCAGAGGAAAAGAAGTCCTCCACACCAGGACACCTGCCACCAGAGCACACAGGGTGGCCCCCCTGCTGTCGCCTTGAAGGCTTGAGACTCCCAGAACACACCCATGAGATCAGTTTATCTCCTTTTGATTATTTGCCACCTCCTTCTAGACAGTAAACTCCCGAAGACCAGGCACCAGTCTGCCTCCTCTCACTGCATCCAGAACTAGCATCGAGGCGAGGCTAGGTTTCCATAAAAATTTGCTGCCAGAGGGCAATGGCTTGCCCTTCCCTTAGTGCCTGTCAGACTTTACGGGGTCTTTAGATCTCCGGGGGAGCTGCTTAAAATGCAGATTTTGATTCAGTAGGGCTGGAGCCTAGAATCAGTCTGTATTTCTAATAAGCCCCCTGGGTTATGTGGAGGCGGCTGGAAAGCAGGGCACGCTCTGAGAGGTGAGACTGGAGTCGCTGGGGGCCCAGCAAGCTTGACCTAATCCTCTTCTTTTCAAAAAAAACAACCTGTTTTTCATGCCTAAGCACTTAGAGTTGTCCCTTCTCTCAGCTATGTCATGAGAACATCTCCTGATGCTTGGTATTAAGATTCCAAAAAATCAGACAGTGAAGCTTCAGCCCTGCAAAGCCAGGAGCCCCCAGGCTTACTCCCCTCTCTGCGGACTCCCAGTCGCAGCCAGGACCCAGGGTTCACACCGCTCACCCCTAACAACCTGGCCACAGCCACAGAGGCACGAATAGCTGCCGCTGCTTTCAAATTCCTGGAGTTCAGAACTGTACACGCTGAGCCCCATTCTAAAGACTTTTTTCCCTGCAGGCTTCATCTCTAGCTCCTCTGCCCTCTGCATATTTCATTCATGCTCCGGACGGAGTCTTAAATTGCAGGAAACCAGAACTCCGCAGATCAATTAGCTGAACTCACCACATGTCGTTTTTCTCATTTCACTATTAGAATAACACGGTTTCTGGGCTGAGTGTGGGCCTGCTGTGTCCCACTAGAGAGCAAACCCACCTGCCTTTGGAGAAGATCCATGAAAGGGCCAGAGCCCCTGCAGTGCCTTGTCACAGAAGACGGGGGACACTCTGCATCCTTCTGAGGATTATGTTTTTTTCCACACTGATAAGGGCTTTGAATGGTCACTGAGTTGGGCAGAACAAGCAGCCCACCTGTCTTCTGAGGGCTCTGGGCACAACACACCTGCTCCTCCCTGGGCTGTGTGGCTGAGGCAGAGGGGCAGCTCTGCCAGCAGAGTTGAATACTGAGCTCCTACAGACAGTCCCACTCACCAATCTATACCTCTTGTCTCCTCTCCAGCTTCCACGACAGCCAGATAAATTTTTAGGCTTTGTTAAAAAAAAAAAAAGTTAAAATCAAAGCAGAAAGGGCCTCTATTACTGGTCCTACAGTGAAATTGCTAGAATCCAGTACCTCCTCCTCCCTCCCATCTCATGGCCACAAAATGAGGGCAGAGAGAACTCATGGTCTCCAACCTTCAGGGACTCCAAGGATTCATCGCTGACTTATAGGGCTACTGCTCCTATGCAGTGCAGAATCCTAGGGACAACATGGCTTTCAGCTCATCAGGAATGAGTAAGTTTCGAAAATGAATGGAGGGCGATTTATGAAAGTCAGGTGGGACTGTTTACAAAATTAAAGCGTTTACTGGTGTGACTGAACAAAAAGCAACCAGTTCAAACTGTCTTTATCCAAAGAGCAACTTCAAAACATCCTGTTTCATTCAGGAAGTGAAGGTTTGGTTCAGCACGTACCATATCTTTATCTAGCAAACCAACCTGATGAGTCAGTGGGCTGGGAAAAAGTGTGACACCCACAAAGATAAAACATTACTACAAAGGGCACCTCCTTCCAGCAGTGTGATGCATTTATGACAAAAGAGGTAATTGACCAACCATGATCCGCAAATGAAACCGAGTTACAATAGGCATATTTTCTCTTTTTTTACTCCATCAAATGAAGCCAGCTTCCAAGATCTGTACAGTAGCATATTTTCTCTTTTTTTACTCCATCAAATGAAGCCAGCTTCCAAGATCTGTACAGTATAATTTCCTACCCCATCCCACCCAGCAATTTATATTTTTCTTTCTCTTGGCAGACACTTTATTTTTGAGTTGTACACAGTTCTGTTTTGATAGCTCACCAGAACTGAGGGTAACAAATACTTCTAATTTGATTATTTGAAGAGTCTCATTAATTTTTCAAGCCACACAACACACACAGGCACAAACGTATTCGCCAGACATTCGCAACCAGTGAAGGTTAATAGGCACTTAATGTAACTGCAGACGTTACAAGCAATCTTCCTGTCCCACTGCATTTTCAAAGACCACATAAATATGTAATCTATTCCTCTCTTTTTCTATCATAACATTCCACTGGGGCAATCCTGATGAGCTGTCCCCTTGCTGCCTCCCCAGTAAAGTGATGCATGGTACCTGATGGATAGATATGGGTTTGAGTGAGGAGGATTTCTGCAGCCATCCATAAACCTAGCTCATTTAAATTGCGAGCTGTCGACTACCTGAGAAGAAAGAAAGAGCTGTCTTTAAATTATATTTTTTAAAAATTTATCACTCTATTGTCTAGAATGCAAGCAGAATTCTTATTTCCAGGCAGCAGGAGTAAAGGACCACCTGATCATCATGACACTCATTTCTCTCCCCAAGGAACTGCTCTCAGTGTCTTGAGAAGAGGGAAGAGGGCTCAAGGTGATTCTCCCTATAACTAGGTTTCTTCTGAGTGATGAACCAGATAATTGTTTAGATGGTCAAGTGGACCTGAAGTGGGAAAAGAAACAGATTCAGGATGTCACTAAGAAAAGCTCCCCCTGACAAAAAGGGAAATTAAAGAGGAAACAAGCATTGCCCATTGGTGAATCTTCCCTCTGTCATAAGTAGGGCTCACAGGGGGAAAGCTAGGACTCAGAAAACAAGAGCATTCATGGGAAATTACAGAGCAGGCTTGTTTTGGATATTTCGCCTGATTGTGACAGAATTTCTTCCTAACCCCAAGGCATGCCACCCAGGGCAGAGACACCAGTGATGTGGATGTGCTGACTGATTCACCTGCTTCTCTGCAGGAAATAAAACTTCATTCACTTACACACTTGCTCAGTCACAAAGGAGGGCTCATGAACACCATTTTACCTAGGGCACGCAAGTCACATTTCTGCCCCTAAGACTTGCCAACAGACACAGTCGTAGGCTAAGAAACATTAATAAGTCACTTTCTCCACCTCAGCAGTTCAAATATGTTGAATCTCTGCCTCAGAGAAAAGACGAGGTGCACACAAATTCCAAGGTTGTATATCATGAAGGTTATGGAGCCTGTTTGAGACATCATGAAACCACCCAGCTGAATTTTAAGCTGCCTCTCCCTGGAGACCTGAGAACTCATGATTTCCCAGATAAACTACATTTGGAGGAAAACCTCTGTGAGCAAAAACCCAGAGAGAGTTCAATGATTCAGCTCTCCTTTGGCCTTTAATTGATTTGCAAGCAATACTCCGTGCCTAGTGCTGGATGAAATACCTATTAATTTAAAGCCATTTATTACCACTTTCTTTCATCCAACACATTTTCCGATATGTTTATTGCTCATTATAAGTAATAGATTGACATCCCTTGAAGAGAAAGTCTTTTTAATACTTATAAAATGGTTTCTTGGAAGACATCAATTATAAAACTAGCTATGACACCAGTTGAGTAATGCAGCATTACAATTTCAGCAAATGTCATAAAACAATACTTTGTGTTCAAGTGACATCAGCAAGATGGCAAAACAGAAAGTCCCAGGCTTCATTCCCCAGCAGAAAATCCAACTTAAGAACAATATATGGTCCAAAAAGCCTTTATAATAACTCCATGAATCAATCAGAAAGTTATAGTACCCTTGGCAAGCTCAAGGCCCAAAACAAATGCCTTAAACGAGGTGGTAAAATTAATTTCATTGCAACCATGTCAGTCCCTCCCTCAACTTGGCACTACTCACCAATGGGAGGAAAATCCCTACTTGCAGCTTTTCCCTTGGAAGGGAGAGACAACAGTGGAACATCCATCAGTGCTCTGACTTTTCAGGGGGCTGCCCATGGAAGTGGTTTCTGTCTCACCAGATGCAGAGCACTGATGAGGAACCAGAATACCCTTGGATGCCTGGGGGCAGCAGAGAACAAAAAAGAGTTCAGCAGCTGTGGCAACACCAGAGAACCTGTAATACTGCAGAAAGAAACTGGCACAGCTCTCTGCATCTAGGAGAAGGTGCCCAGCCTGTGGCTTCTCCCTGCATCAAACATTCTAGCTTTGTGGAGGGCTGCCTGAGGAACTGGTTTATGTCTCAGGTGACTCAGAGCACTGACAGATGGCAAACTTTGAGTACTTGGGGGCCACAGAGAACAAACCAGAACTCAGTGACTTTTAGCAGTGCCAAAGAATCTGCAGTGCCATGGACAGACACCAGAGGGATCAAGAGACAAGAAAGTCCTGAAAAAGAAACAGGCAAACCTCTATCACTGGAAAAACACATGTACAAGCCCAGAGATTACACATTTCCAAAAAAGTTTTGAGAGGCTCCCCAAATCTCTAGCCTGGCTGACTGAAGAAGTTCTTTCCCTGTATGATGCAAATCTGTAAAGGTTGAAAGAAATGACTTTCTTTTCCAAATGCACACATCCCAACACATAGCTACAAGTCACATGAAGAAACAAGGAAACATGGCCCAATCAAAGGACGAAAATAAATCTCCAGAAACCAAGCCTCAAATAACAGAGATATATGAATTTGAATTACCTAAAAAAGAATTCAATATAACCATCATAAAGAACAGTATATGGTCCAAAAAACCTTTATAATAACTCCATAAATCAATCAGAAACTTGTAGTACCCTTGGCAAGCTCAAAGACCAAAACAAATGCATTAAACGAGGTAATAAAATTCATTTCATTGCAACCATGTCAGCCATTTTTAACAAGCTCAGGAAAATGATTCATGAACAAAATGGGATTATCAACAAGAGACAGATAATTGTAAGAAAAGCCAAGTCAAAAATCTGGAGGTGAACGACCAAATAAATGAACTGAAAAGTTCAACAATAGATTTGATCAAGCAAAAGAAAACTCCAGGAACTTAAAGAGATGTCATTTGAAATTACCCAGTTAGAGGAACAAGTTAAAAAAGAAATTAGAAAGAGTAAAGAAAGGCTGAAGGAGTGATGGGATACCTAGAAGAAAATTAATAAACACACTGTAGGATTCCCAAAAGAGAAAAAGCAGAAAGCATTATTTGAAGAAATAGCAGCTGCATATTCAAAAGCAGAGACATTACTTTGCCAACAAAGGTCCGTCTATTCAAGGCTATGGTTTTTCCTGTGGTCATGTATGGATGTGAGAGTTGGACTGTGAAGAAAGCTGAGTGTCAAAGAATTGATGCTTTTGAACTGTGGTGTTGGAGAAGACTCTTGAGAGTCCCTTGGACTGCAAGGAGATCCAACCAGTCCATTCTGAAGGAGATCAGTCCTGGGTGTTCATTGGAAGGACTGATGCTGAGGCTGAAACTCCAATACTTTGGCCACCTCATGCAAAGAGTTGACTCATTGGAAAAGACCCTGATGCTGGGAGGGATTGGGGGCAGGAGGAGAAGGGGACGACAGAGGATGAGATGGCTGGATGGCATAACCAACTCAATGCACATGAGTTTGGGTGAACTCCAGGAATTGATGATAGATAGGGAGGCCTGGCGTGCTGCAATTCATGGGGTCGCAAAGAGTCGGACACGACTAAGCGACTGAACTGAACTGATGGACTTCAGATTCAAGAAGTCCATAGATCCCAGAAAGATGTATTCAAAGGAATCCACAATGAGATATATTATAATAAAATTGTCAAAAAGTAAAATTAAAAAAAAAAAAGCTTGAAAGTGTCAAGAAAAAAGTGACTCAAGAGGGACAAAGGAACTCCTCAGAGACTATCAGTAGATTTATCAATAGAAATCTTACAGGGAAGAAGGAAGTTGGATGACATATTTCATAAGCTGGAGGAATAAAACTGCCAACCAAAAATATCATATCAAGCAAAACTGTCCTTCAAAAAATGAAGGAGAAATAAAGACTTTCTGAGACAAAAGCTTAATAGAGTTTATCACCACTAGACCTGTGCAACAACAAATGCTAAAGGGAGTCCTTTGAGTTGAAATGAAAGGATGCTATATAGCAAGAAGAAAGTATATCAAAGTATAAAGCTCATCAGCAAGAGTAAATATATACAGAAATATAGAATATTATAATATGTAATGGTGCTGCATAAATCATCTTTAATTCTGGTAAAGCAATTAAAAGACAAAAGAACAAAAAGGACTAAAATTAGTGGATGAAAAAAATAAAAAGATATAATTTGTAATATCAATAATACAAAATGCATGGGGGGAGAAGTAAAAGGGTAGTTTTTATATGTAATTGAAGATATTAGCTCAAAACATATTGTTACAACTATGTTTTATTTAAGTCTCATGATAATCAGAGATTATCTGAGAAGGGAATCAAAGACTATCACTACCAATTTAAAAAAAACACAAAAAAAAACAGGATACAGCGAGGGGAAAACAGGGAAATAAGGATGAAAAAGTTATAAGAAAGAAATAAAACAATTTTTAAGTGACAATATTAAGCCCTACACTCTGAGTAATTACTCACTGATCAAAAGAGTCTCTAAATGGATTTTTTTTTAAATCCAACTGCATGCTGTCTCAGAGAAGGTAATGGCACCCCACTCCAGTACTCTTGCCTGGAGAATCCCATGGACAGAGGAAGCTGGTGGGCTGAAGTCCATGGGGTTGCAAAGAGTCCAACACAACTGAGCGACTTCACTTTCACTTTTTACTTTCATGCATTGGAGAAGGAAATGGCAACCCACTCCAGTGTTCTTGCCTGGAGAATCCCAGGGACGGGGGAGCCTGGTGGGCTGCCATCTATGGGGTCACACAGAGTTGGACACTACTGAAGTGACTCAGCAGCAGCAGCATGCTCTCTAAAACAGACTCACTCAAGATTTAAGGACATACATAGACCGAAGGCAAAAGGATGGAAAAATATATTCTACACAAATAGCAAACAAAAGAGAGCAGGGACTATCTTAATTATATCATACAAAATAGACATTAAGATAAAAATTGTCACAAGAGACAAAGACATTACATGATGATAAAAAGGTCAATTCACCAGGAAGATATAATAATTATAAATATACAGTTGACTGTTGAAGAACAGGTTTGAACCACATGGGTCCACTTATACAGGGATTTTTTTCGATAAACATATAGTGGGCCCTCCTTGCTTGCATTCATGGATTCAACCAACCCAACCATGGATTCAACCAACCCAACCATGGATTGAAATTTCCACCCACAATTGGTTCCATCTGCAGATGTGAAACCTGTAGATATGAACAGCCGACTGTATTCATTGTACTGTCATTTTATTTAAGGGTCTTGAGCATCCATTGATTTTGGAATATGCAGGAGTGCATGGATACCGAGGGATGACTGTATATGCATCCAACATCAGAGCAATCAAATGTATGAAGCAAACACTGACAGAAGTGAAGGAAAAGGTAACAACATGGTAATAGGAAGATATGTCAATACGTCACTTTCAATAATGGGTAAATCATCCAGAATGAAGATTAATAAGGAAATGGAAGAACAGAGCAACACTAAAGACTAAATTAACGTAATAGACACATATAGAACATTCTACCCAACAAGAACAGAATACACATTCTTCTCAGGGGTACATGAAATATTCTCAAGGATAGATCACATGGTAGGTCATAAAAGAAGTCGACAAATTTAAGAAGTTTGAAATCATATCAAATATCTTTTTTGATCACAATGGAATTAAATTAGAAGTCAAGAGTAGAAAGAAAATGGAGAAATTTTAAAATATGTGGAAATTACATGACACCAACATTGGGTCAAAGAAATCAAAAGGGAAATCAGAAAATACTTTGAGACCCAAAAAGTGCATATAAAAATGTATGGGGTATAACAAAAGTAATACTAAGAGCAAAGCTTATAGCAGCAAATGCCAACATTTTAAAAGAATAAAGAGCTCTGTATACTCGGCTCCAGTTTCATCCACCTCGTTAGAACTGATTCAAATGTATTCTTTTTAATGACTGAGTAATATTCCATTGCGTATATGTACCACAGTTTTCTTATCCATTCATCTGCCAGAAAAAAAAACACCAATACAGTATATTAACACATATATATGGAATTTAGAAAGATGGTAACGATGGCCCTGTATGCGAGACAGCAAAAGAGACACAGATGTATAGAACAGTCTTTTGGACTCTGTGGGAGAGGGAGGTGGGGGATGATTTGGGAGAATGGCATTGAAACATGTATAATATCATATAAGAAACGAATCGCCAGTCCAGGTTCGATGCAGGATACAGGAAGCTTGGGGCTGGTACACTGGGAAGACCCAGAGGGATGGTGTAGGGAGGGAGGTGGGAGGGGGGTTCAGGATTGGGAACACGTGTACACCCGTGGCAGATTCATGTTGATGTATGGCAAAACCAATACAATATTGTAAAGTAAAAAAAAAAAAAAATAAAAGAATAAAGAGCTCAAATAAACAACTGAACATTATACCACCAGGAACTAGGAAAACACTAAGCTCAAAGTTAGTTGAAGGAAGGAAATCAGTATTAGAGCATAAATAGACAAAATCAGATCAGATCAGATCAGATTAGTCGCTCAGTCGTGTCCGACTCTTTGCGACCCCATGAATCGCAGCACGCCAGGCCTCCCTGTCCATCACCAACTCCCGGAGTTCACTGAGACTCACGTCCATCGAGTCAGTGATGCCATCCAGCCATCTCATCCTCTGCCGTCCCCTTCTCCTCCTGCCCCCAATCCCTCCCAGCATCGAGGAAAACAATTTGTTAAAAATCAATGAAACTAAGAGCTGGTTTTTTGAAAAGGTAAACAACCCTGATGAGCCATAAGCTAGAACAACAACAACAACAACAAAAACTCAATCACTAAAACCAGAAATAAAGGTAGGAAACATTAGCACTAATTTTATAGAAATAAAATGGATAGGAAGAGAGTACTGTGACTAGTTATAAGCCACTTAGATGAAATAGAAAAATGCTTAGAAACAGACAACCTAGCAAGACTGAATCACATAGAAATAGAAAATCTGAAAGACCTATACTGAATAGGAAGATTGAACCAGTAATTAAAAACCTACCCCAAAAGAGAGCCTCAGAACCAGATGGTTTCAAAAGAGAATGCTAAACATTTAAAAAAGAATCAACACCAAGCCTTCTCAGTCTCTTCCAAAATATTGAATAGGAACACTTCCAAACTTATTTTATGAGGCCAGCTTTACCCTATATCAATGTCACACAAAGACAATACAAGAAAATAAAACTATAGGCCAATGTTCCTGATGTATATTGATACAAACATCCTAAACAAAATACTAGCAACCTGAATTTAACAGCACACTCGAAGGATCATATACAGTGAGATTTATCCCTTAGATGCAAGAATGGTTCAACAAATGAAAACCAATCAATGTGACTGACAGAATGAAGGACAAAAGTCAAATGACCATCTCTAGTGAGATGAACCTTAATGACATTATGCATAGTGAGATAAGTCAGTTACAGAAGGACAAATACTCCTTTATTCCACTTAGCAGGTATCTAAAACAGTCAAACCTTAGAAATGTGAATTAGCACAGTTGCCAGGGTTTGGAGGAAGCGATAAATTGGAGTTGCTGTTCAATGTTCATGGAAGATAAAAACATTCTAGAGCTCGGCTGTACAACAACACACATACAGGTAAAACTGCACTGCATACTAAAAAATTTATACGGTAGATTTCAAGTTATATACTTTCAGCACAATAAAAAAAATAAAAATAATAATTCCTGTCTAAGCCTAAAGTCTCACAAGAATCTGAACCCCAAACAATCTCACAAGCAGTTTTCTCCATCCTAAATTTAGCTTCCAAAGGAACAAGAGCAAAATGCTATCATCACTAAGCCATACAGAAAAGTTGATGGCACAATCCCCAAAGAAAAATGAGGGGTCAATGTCATCCAGGAAGCTAAGCATTTACCAATCCACTTGCAGACCTTCAGTTTCATATACACATATGTAAACCCACAAACGTATGCCTAGAAACAGAGATGGCAAGCTAATAATAACACTGATATTCCAAGAGGAAATGGGGGACAGGGAGCAACTGAAGATTAGAGATGGTCCAGATAATTTTAGACTTGTAATATTAGAATCTTCTAAAAGAAAAATGGTGATGACTTGTGTAATTTTAAATAAACAAAATAAATTTTCCTGATTAAAAACACTATCAATTGGTTGTGGCATTCTCTCTCAATATATGTCACTGGTACATAAGAACAGCTAAGCCCTCTCTTGCATGACATACCTTTCCAAGCCAGGGAAATTTCACCTATCAGTGACAATCCACACCCTTTCTGGGGACTGAGTTCACTGCCCTTAGTTCCTTGAGACCAGGACAATGTAGTCCATCCACTCCTTGTCAAGGGAGTCAGACGTCATGTACAGACACTACTCAGCACCTGTCTTTGCTCAAAGTAACAGTTCGTATGTGGTTCCCAAGGTAATACCCAGCTCTATGGAATGCTTACCCAAACAGAACTTCAAGGCAATAACTTGTGGTTATATTATTCAACAGTTATTCATCAAGTGTCCACGTTGTGCCAGATGCATCATTGCTGTCAGTGCTGGATACACAGCATGGAACAAATCAAAGACCCTGCCTTCTTGGGACTCACCTTTGTGAGTTCCTTTGGAGATGGTGTAACAATGTCACAGACAGTTAAGGGCTCTGGAGGAAACCAGAAGGGGACAATAATCTATAGAATGATGAGTGGTGCTGGTCTACATGGGACAGTAGGGTACCACCTCTCCGAGAAAGTCATGCCAGAGCCAAGGCCTCAAATAAAGAGTGAGCCAGTCATGCAGGCAATTGTGAGTAAAGTGCCGCAGACAGAGGAAACAGGAAATGCCAAGGCTCTGAGGCCTTTTATTCTGATGGGTATCAACAAGTTGACCTCTAAAAGGGCTGCACCAACTCACACACACCAGCAGCGTCCGGGAGTGCCTCTTTCCCCACATTTTCACAAGTATCTCATTTAACCATATTACTTTTGTATTCTATAGAAAACAATGACAACTGGAGCTTTGGCTAGATGGAATCAGAGGAGTGGATGATGGGAGGGGAGAATGGGAAAGGAAGGCAGCTTCCATCTGGTACTTTCCAGACCATGCACTTTGCACCTCAATTAACAGGTGTTTTGATTCAGATCAACCATTCAAAAGAAAAGCATAAGGTACCCTCTTTTGCATGCAAAAGAGCTGAGGACTTGAGACTTTGGGAAATCAGGCCAAGGGCACTCAAACCTTAGGACATAACTGGAACTGACTTCTAATAATCCTGGCTCCAGAGCCTGGACTCTCTGTGACACTGGGCCTTCCAGCCAGGGGTATAGAAGAGCCCTCTAGGTAGTACCAGGGGGCACATACAAAGGTCATGGGAACCTATTCACTCAGAGCTCCCGCCTGACTGGAGCTGATTATCCTGGGTAATTTCTTGCATATGCATTTAATCTTCCTTTCACTAGATTTTTTTCAACAGTAGAAGCCAGTATTTCCCAATGCACCAGGAATTTATCTACAGCTGAAGTAAGTTACTGTCAGGAAGATGTGGATATGAATAATTAAGTCCCTATTAAGAATGCACACATCTTGTAATAAATCTCAAATTAGAATGTGCCAAGATCTTGTTAAACCTGCCAACACATATTCTTAAATAAGATGGGAATATAATTTGGAGCTTATCAGGAGATCCAACCTTTTGCAAAAGATGCTCTTTGACTGCTCAGAATTTTAATCTAGACATTACCTGAATCCATGTGGTCTATCATTCCACTGTGTTTATGCCCATTGTAAAAATCAACCAAGTACTTTATCTTGAGGGGAGCATTTATTTATCCTCCAATGAGGGGGGCATTTTAACACATATTTCATTAAGCCTCATTGTTTAGGATGAGACATTGTCTAAAAGAGTCTCACTCTAAATATACTTCACCTAAATTCTGAAAAATAATCATTTGTATTCATCACTGACTTAAATAGAACTTTGCTTAGAGCCCAAGCATTTTGCTTTCTGTTGTGGGAGGGATGGATCACAAAATCTTGAGGCAGACTGAGTTCCCAATGGTAAAATGGGAACAGGGTTCAAGATCCCATAAGCTAATAAGCTGCCCGCCCCATTGTAAGTGCTGAGTTAACTGTCAGGTGCAATTATTATTGTGTGGTGTGCCCCAATAATGCAGACTGATAACAGCCAATACATGTAACTAAGTTTTTGATAACTCAGAGGTATTATTCTGACATGAAAATAATATCAGTATATTTTCATAATCTTAATCTATAAGAATAAATTTTAAAATAATTATTAAATATAACATAATGAAGTCTTAAATATCCCTGTGACACTGGCAAAAGCCAATACAACCACATTCATTTTGCCATCAGGACGATAAAGACACCAGTGGTTGAGAACTTGGTTCTTACCAACGAAAAGGAAAGCCATACAGATGCCCAGCCTTCCACAGACCTCCGTACAGGGCCCCAGGGCTTCCTAACCCGATCGCCCAGTACAGTCCTTAAATGTAAAACCCTCAATTTTATATTCAAGCTGCGGAAGCTTGGGCAAAGCAAATAACCAATCTGTGCCTCAGAGTCCTCATGTATCGGGTGGGGAATAATAAAAATACATAATTGCCAGAGTTGCTGTGAAGAAAATGAACTAGTATATCAGTGTACAAGTCCCGCCACCCACGTGTAGTGTTGCCAGCTTGATGAATTGCTCTAAAGGAATATCCACTTGCTTTTTCTAGAGTGAGTCTTTATAACTTGGGAAATCATCCAGATTCTCAAGCAAAAGAAACAGGAGGAAAATGTCCTAGCAAGAAAGAAGACCATGAATGTATTATTCCTGCAGAGACCCCTCAGATCCTTAAGATCACCCCTTGGAATGAGCCATCCACTGTCCATGCCCACCTGTGAGACCGTTTCAGGGCAGCAGCGCATCATAGCCTTCTGTGCTAACACCCAGTTGGCAACTGAATCTCTTTCTGGTTAGTGGGGGACCAACCATGGAACATGATTGGACTGACCAGAGAACATGAGCCAGGAACCTTCCTGAAGGACAACCTTGAGATTTTACAGAACCTGTGTATCTTGCCCAGCTGGATGGCCAAACATGCTGGGGTCCCTGGGTCAGGGACCTTGATCCCTCGGCCATGCCCCCTTCAGGGCCCTTGCCTCCAAGCCCTCCCCACCTCCTCAGCACTCTGGACAGAGGGCCAGCAACATGAAGATGGGCCTGGGGACAGTGACAGTTGGCCAAGGCCATCCAAAGGATGACTGACCTCACCCCCCCCAAAATAAACCTTTTGTTTAAATGATAAAAGGAAAATTCCAGAAAAGAAAAAAATAACCCATGCGGTCTACAGGGAAGAGATCAGATACTAAGACCCAAACCCAGTTTCCAAGCAGACAGGCCACGGGGGAGTCCTGGCAGGGATAGCACTGAGAATGGGACCAGGCACACAGTGCTGACTTCATAATACAGACCCCCTTCATCCTCAGCACAGAAGACAGGGACAAGGATAGCAGCACGCCACGGGCCACAGTGTGATGCTATGTGTTTTCATGCTGTGTTTATTTACTCTTCAGAACAACACTAAAGAGCACGTGCTATTATCATTCACTTTCCAGCTCAGACAAGTGAAGCTTAGAGCAGCTAGGAGACCCACCAGTCACACAGTGGTTCAGAGCTACACCACCAACCAACCCAAGCCTTCTGCATCACTACCTCTAAACTATCTCATCTTCATAGCCCATGTGATGTTTGAACAATAGTTCTGCGAGGTCAAAGTCTTTGGGGACTTGAAAATGATCTATCAAGTCATGAACGGCTTTCAACTGGAAGGCTTCACCCTTGCTAGACTCTGGAAGCTGGGATGGTTAATTCTGTGTATCAACTTGACTGGGCCATGGAGTTCGCAGACATTTGACCAAACATAATTCTGAGTGTGTCTGTGAGGGGTGTTTCTGGGTGAAATGAACATTCCAGTAAGTAGACTGAGTAAAGCAGATTGCCCTCCCTAACGTGAGTGGGCTTCACTTAATCAACTGAAGATATGAATAGAACAAAAGGCTGAGTAAGACAAAAATTTCTTATGCCTAATTGAGCTGGGCCACTGGGCTTTTCTTGCCCTACTACCTAAATGGAAAAACTGATTCTCTTCGGAGCTCAAGACTGCCAGCTTTTGGACTGGAAATTACACCACTGGTTCGCCTGCTTCTCAGGCTCTTCAGACCCATATCTAAACTACACCGTCAGCTCTCCCGGGTCCCAAGCTTGCTGACGGCAGGTGATGGGACTTCTCAGCCTTCAAAATAAGAGAGCCTCTCAGCTCCCTTATTCTTATGTTTATATTTACTCCCCTGGCTCTCAAACTAGGCTCGATGGGAATTAATCAGTCATCAGGCTATTCAAATCAGCTGAGTCAGATCAGCTATTACTGCCTATTGCATGAATTTACCTATCTCCACTCTACTGGTCCTCTTCCTCTGGAGAATCCTGGATAATACAGAAGCCAAGTATCACCTAAATCCAACTAAAGCCTTTGTTAACAGTGGAGCTTTCTTATGAGCTGTTGAGACATTAAGCATCCAATAGCCCAGGTTTTAAAACTAAACCTTAAGTAAACGTCCAACCTGAACAAATGCTGCTTTGAAAACAAAATGGGAAGCGATATGAAGAAAAGGACTTAGGGGGAGAGAGGAGGGGTGTAGGAGAGTGGCGCCCCCGTGCCCCTGCTCAGCACTCCCCACATTAGTGCTGCTCCACTGGCTCCTCCAGCACAGTGTGTCCCCTTGAGCACACACACCACCCCATACAGCAAGCTTGAGAAGCGCAGCACCCACAGGTGTCCTCAACTCACTGAGTCTACAGAAGGGTCTTGAAGAGTCTGGACAGGTCATGGCTAAGTCAGAACCTCCTTTGAAGTTCTCTCTCCCATGGACAAGACAGATTGCCCTGGCCCTCCAGCTAGGCTCAGTGGGGACTCATCTTTAATGGAGCTGGAGGCAGATCAGCCATTGTGGCACGTTACATGGAAAACAGATCTGGGACCCCACCTCTGCCCTGCCGGGCCTCCCACCAGGCCTTTGCTTCTGAAAATTAGCTCCTTCATCATGACGAGCTATCCAAAAGCATAGAAGTTAAGAGATGACCTGCAGGCCCAATTCACAATATGTATGTCCCTGCCTTCTATCTCTGCTCAGTACCTCTGACTGGTTGAATCAGAGGTCCCTAGACATTGTGGCCATGGAAAATGTAACAGCAATTCCCAATCACCGGCAACTTAGAAGATGAGGGCTACATTCCTACAATGCTCCTAACATCTCCCAGCTCCTTCCACCAGCTTCAATCAAAATGCAAACTGACACCACCTCTGCATTTATATTAGGATAAAGCCAGATGAACTCACTTTTTAAATACATCACTTATTCTAAAGCCACCTGTCTCTCAGATCTCAAGACATGAATCTGCTCCAAATCTATCATCAGATGCACTGTAAAAAAATCACATGGAAAGCTAGAAGCAGAAATTTAAAAATGAGTGTAAGTGTAGGGCTGGTACTTGATTATGTAGCCTGTTGTAAGCTCTTGACAGGAAAATATTCATCCATGCAACACTTCAATGAATACCTGGTAAGGAAGGACTCTGTACCAGGCACAGTTCATGGAGGCACAGAGATGGGGACTGAGGGACTTTAAGAGTCACCATTCACTCATGGACTCTGCCAAACTCCCTCCATTTGCCAAGAAAGGGTTCTGTGAGTCTGTGCAGAGACCTGCCCAGCCCAATTCATCCTCATAATTGAGCTTTCATCTAAGGGAGTCACATGCCAAACATAACTCAGCCATATGTAATTGTCATCATTTCATTTATTGAGCACCTGAGTCAGACATGTGACAAGTACTATGCACATTATACCCCTTAATCCACCTGACATTTCTGCAAGGTAGGTATTAGCACTGCTAGCTTACAGCTGAGAGCCAGAGAGGTTAAATGATTTGCCCAAAGCCATGAAACCAGTGAATAGTGGTAGAGATAAGATTCAAATTCCTCATCTGTCTGACGGCAAAGCTCATTTCCTTGTAGGCACGCACTATGACTCTCAAGGGGTTCAAAGGAGGCCTGCTCCTCACTCAACCATACAATCACCTTCACACCACTTGTCTCTGAGGCTGGGAATTGTTGACTCCTCTGAGAACAGCTATGCGAAGGGTGGGACTGTAGCTGCAGGTCCCAGAGTTGCCCCCCCACTCCCTTGAGTCAGTCTTGTCTTCTATCAAATGACCGAGTGGGATAAGGGGACCCAAAGATGTCTTCCAGCCTCAGGGTCTCTGAATACCCACAACCGGAGGACTTGCCAAGGTGCAGCCAGGGATTCCAGCTCCCTCCCAGGGCACATGGTCCCACCGCCAGGCCTTGGCAGGCAGCCACACAGGGATGAGCTGACCCCAGAAAAATTGTCCCAGCCACAGCCACATCAGACACACAGCCCTGGCTGCCCACGTGTCCAAGTTCACCTCCCTTGCCCATAGAGTGCACTGTAGTTCATATTAGAGTTTTACAAAATCAGATCACATCACTCCCCTACACTAAAGATCACATCCCCCAACCATGGCTGATGGAAACCCTGGGCATGGTCTGAAAGCCCCTGGGCTCGCGCTGGCCCCTGGTCCCTCCCTGGAACCACAGGCCTGGCTCCTCCTCCCACCTCACCAGGGGCTCTTGCCCTTGCTCATCCATGAATCATTTTCTCCCAGTCCCCACATTACAGTTCCCCTGTCCTCTAGGCTTGGGCTGGCAGGTCCCCTCCTGTGAGAGTCCCTCTGGCTGAGTATTCCCTGTCTCAGCAGAGAACACAATCAGTCCTTTTTCTGCTGAGACTCCCCCGCTGAGGACTCTGCTTCACCTGCCATCTGCACCCCATAGAGTGCCCATCACAAAGCCAGCCTCAGTGAAGACTCGCTGAACATCCAAAAGCACGACGCTGCTCATCTCAATCAACCCTATCTGCTGGCTGCTGCAAACGGCCAGACCGTCTCAAGGGTCTCTCTCAGCTCCTTCTGGCTGCCTGGTGGGTTGGCGATGGTGCTGAGACCCCTGCAGTAAAGTAAGTTCCCTGCTCTGTAGGAGTGAAGTTACACACACAGTAGTGTTTCCACACTATAAATTGCCATGCAAATACATGGCAGCTCTTTTAGATATACATAACTAGTGTGAAACTACATCTCTGACAAATACTTAAATCACAGTCCAAGCAGAACATGCTAAGTACAAAAAGTAAGCCTCACAAACAAAGGGTGAGAGAGTACCAGGGGGACCAGGGAGGCTTCCCAGGGAAACAGGAGCCCCACCAGGCCCCAAAGAGGTAAAGACTCAGAGATGTCAATAGCCAGAGCAGCTCAAGTGTGGCCCCACTGCAGGAGTGATCACAGGAGGAGTCAACCGATGCCAGCACACCCAAGCCTCACCTCTGACTCACAGGCTTAAGCTCTGGGCACCGACACACTTCATCACATCCCCAGGTGATTCTGATGCACATTAAAGAAAAGTAATCATCCAGTCGACATCACTTTCCTGACAAAGGTCTGTTTAGCAAAGCTGTGGTTTTTCCAGTAGTCATGTATGGATGTCAGAGTTGAACCATAAAGAAGGCTTAGCAACAAAGAACTGATGCTTTTGAATTGTGGTGCTGGAAAACACTCTTGAGAGTCCCTTGGACTACAAGGAGATCAAACCAGTCCGTCCGAAAGGAAATCAACCCTGAATTTTTATTGGAAGGACTGGTGCTGAAGCTGAAGCTCCAATACTTTGGCCACCTGATGCAAAGAGCCAACTCACTGGAAAAGATCCTGATGCTGAGAAAGATTAAAGGCAAAAGGAGAAGGGAGTGGCAGAGGATGTGATGGTTAGATAGCATCACAAATCAATGGACATGAATTTAAGCAAATCTAAGTAAATTTCAGGAGATAGTGAAGGACAGGGAAGCCTGGCTTGCTGCAGTCCATGGGGTCACAGAGTCGGACGCGACTTAGCAATGGAACAACAATGAATCACCCAGCTAAACAGAAGATCTCCAGGCAAAAGGGTCTGGTGGCACCCAACACTGTTGGTAGGACAGTAACTTAGAAGAACCTTGAATGAAGGGAATTAAAAGTTGGAAATACATCTTAGGGCTAATAGCGAGGGGCTTTGAAAGTCAGGTTCAAGAACTAGGTCTGGATTCTAGGGGAAAGGACTTGGAAATAAAGGAGTGACATGGAAATATTCCAGAAAGAGAAGGAAACAGCTCAGGAGGATGGGGAAGACAGCTGGTGAGAACAGAGAGGATGGTCAGTGGGTCACAGAAGGCTCCAGCAGACTGTGGGCCAGCACAGCCCTCCCTTGTCCCCAGGACCCCAGGCAGGATTTCACGGGGCAGCTACCACAGGTCCACCACCAAGCACAAACACCAAGGCTCCTTCCAAGGCATCTTCTCTGACCTTCCTGGTAAATCCAGGCTGAGGATGCTCTGACAAGGAAACACACAGGATCTCAAGGCACAAGTGAGAAAATCTTATTTGCAGGACAAGAGAGTAAGAGATCCTTCAGAATTAAGTGCCCAAGCACTGCTACTTAGCAGAGATGTGTGCTGTGCCAGTACTCTAAGTTCCTGGAAACAAATAAATAGTAACTGTGATCTAGTCAAAGCCTGCTTTTCAGAAGAAAGCTGGCACATGCCCGCTGCATCTATAAATAAGCAAAGATATCTGTGAACACTAAATGTAAGTGCAATATTTTCTAAACACACACATTTGTTGGTGATGAATCTCAACGGTCTCTACTATTTAATAAAAAAAAGAGAAATCAGGAGAGAGGAGATGTATGAACATCATATCCAAAGCATTACTATTAAAGTGAAGCACAGTGGTTAGTCTTTAATTCTGACTTGGGCATTTAAAAGAGGACCCATTACAGCCCAGCAGAACCTCTCTCTCCGGAGGGGTAGGGTCTCTGCCAAGGGAGCCCTTTTTTCTTGCCTCCTTCCACCACTCTCACACTGTGAGTTATGAAAATTTGACTATCTTTACAAGAGTACACAGATTCTGTGAGATAGACTTGCCTCAAAACAAAACAGATACATAACATGGACTCCAAACGAGGAAGTGTGTGAACATCCAAACAATTTCCTTTTATGCTAAAATACATAGAATAGGTAATTTTTTAAAAGATTCCCTCTTTGGAAGGCATGAACAAGGTTCCAGCCAAACAAAAGGACATTGTTTCTACTTGTCTGAAAGCAGACAGGCTGTAAACATTCCAGCAAGATTTGGGGGGAGTCCTTTAACCTCCAGGTAAGAAAGCACCTGGTTTGAGAAAGGTCTCTCCAATTAGCTGAGCACAAAGAGAAAACAAAAATGTTTCAATTCTGGGTGCTGGAAAGATTTTTGTCTTCATTCAGGTCCCTGCACTCCTTGCCCTGTCGACCCACATTCTCTGCAAAGCAGACAATGCTTTTCTGGCCCTTCTGGTTTCAAAGATAACCTTCATGGTGAAAATCAATAGCTGTAACACAGTCTTTGGTTCAGAATGAAGCAATAACCCTGGCCCGACAATGAGGTCCCCTGTTGAGGTCAATGGGATGCTGACATAGACACCTCATTTTTTTCCCTCACAATCATGTCAACATTTGTAATGGCTGCCCTCTTGGCACTTGGGCAAGAATCCAACTCGATCCTGAAGAAAGACACCTGTGCTGTCCTGCCTTTCCCTAAAGAGAGAGATGGGCTCACCGTTCAGTCACCACTGCTCGTTAAACCAAACACTGGTTATATGGGGCTTGCAGGCCAGTGCTGCCTCCGCAGGACTCTGCTCAGCAATGGGGACACCATCATTCTGCTCAAGGAAAGAAGCTACATGTGAAAGACGACGTGTATGGGAGTCCATTCATGCAGTATGTTCCCAATAGGTACGTTTATAGAAACAAAGAGACCGGGGTAAAAGTGGAAACTCAGGGGATTTGGGAGGATGATGGAAATGTCCTCAGACTGGATTGTGGTGATGAGTTGCACGGCACTAAAATTTTACTATAGCTCATTGAACTATCAGAGAAGGCAATGGCACCCCACTCCAGTACTCTTGCCTGGAAAATCCCATGGACGGAGGAGGCTGGTGGGCTGCAGTCCACGGGGTCTCGAAGAGTCCGACACGACTGAGCGACTTCACTCTCACTTTTCACTTTCATGCATTGGAGAAGGAAATGGCAACCCACTCCAGTGTTCTTGCCTGGAGAATCCCAGGGACGGGGGGAGCCTGGTGGGCTGCCATCTATGGGGTCGCATAGAGTCGGACACAACTGAAGCGACTTAGCAGCAGCAGCAGCAGCATTGAACTATACACTTAAAACAGGCTACTGTTATATTAATACCTCTATAAAACCATTAAAAATTGCATTCATTGAGTAAAAATATAGAAATGTGATAAGTAAAAAACAACAGAACAGAATACTATCAAATAACATGACAATTTACTGAAAACACATATTGGTACACACAAGGGCATAGTAGAAATAAGAGAAAGAAATATGCTAATTCAAAAAGATACATGCACCCCTATGGTTCACAGCACTATTCACAACAGCCAAGACATGGAAGCAACCCAAGCGCCCATCGACAGCTGAAAGTATAAAGAAGATATGATGTGTGTGTGTGTACACACAATGGAATATTACTAAGCCATAAAAAGAGTGAAATTCTGCCATTTGCAACACTGTTGACGGACCTAGAGAGTATTATGCTTAGAGAAATAAGTCAGACAAGCATACATTACTTTGTCAAACATACAAAATGTGTTATCACTTCTATGTAGAATCTAAAAGTATATAACAAAATGAACAGAGTCATAAATATAGCTAGTGGATACCAGTGGTGAGAGGAAGGAGAGAGGGGTAAGACAAGGGTATGAAATTAAGAGATACAAACTACTACATATAAAATAGGTAAGCAAGAAAGATATATTATAAAGCATAGGGAAATATAATCATTATTTTAATAACTTTAAAGGGAGCATAATCTAGAAAAATATTGAACACTATGCTGTATACCTGAAATATTGTAACTCAACTGTATTTCAATTAAAAAGATATATCAAAGCATTTATAGTGATTATAAATCACTATAAATTTTCTATGTAATGAGATATTATAGACATATTATTAGACTTTTTCTTCTTTATACTTTCTGTATGTTCCAAATTTTGACCATGAACATGCACTACTCTCATAATTCAGACATGAATGCGTTCAACTATGCAGGCATGAGTCATCAGCCCAGCGTACATAACCGGAAGAGCTCACAGCAATATTGAAGAAGATGCCACTTTGGGCCCCCTCAACTGAGTACACTCTAACTGCCTGGCTGTTGCTGAAACTCAGGGGCTTGAAAGAGTTAAGGCTTGTCTCTTCAAGTCAACACATCCCTCTCTCCTCAGGGAGCCCTCAGTGTGTGTTCTCAGAAGGGGGTCAGCACAGGGAAAGCAAACATTAATTAAGTCACATATTGCACACACATTCACCAGCTCCCTGTTAATACGCTGGAACAAATTTCAATGTGTTCAATTCAATTAAATGTGGACGAGAGTAGCTGGAATGACATTAGCAAGTAGGAGCCCTGAGGTGCCTGTCCCCAGCTCACAACACAGCCTATTTGTACAAAGGCTTTTTTCTTTCCCCATGAGAAGGGCTCTTTATTTTCTTGGAACACACAGCCTCAGTGTAACAGAGGATTTACTGGCCCCAACTAATGATTTCCTATCCTTCAGAATTAATATCACACACTGGATCCCGAGGTACTTTGCTGATACAGAATTTTCTAAAACAATAAACACTTTAGACCATGCTTCTCCATCAGAGGTATTAAGATTGAGGACAAGAGTCAGCTGAGGCCATTCCTTCCATTTGCTGGTTTGAAGAAGTGTTCTCAACTGAAGCAAATAGCATGTTTCCTTAACCTGCCCAGCAGGAATCCTCAGCTGGTCAGCATTTTTCCAAGAATGGCCCCCCACATGTCACAGGGATGGGCCCTGCAGCCTGGCTTGCACCACAGAGTCCAGCATCCCCTCTCAGACCACAGCTGCTGGGGCTGTGGGCAAAATTCTGGCCCAAGTATCCTCTCTCCTGACATTAGAACCAAGATCTGCAATGCTATTCTCTCCACTGGTCCTTTGAAATATGGATCTATAAATTCCAGAGCTCTGGGGCAGCCGTGTCCCAACAATGCACCAGAGGAAGCAGGTAAAGCCGAGTTCAGGAGACAGCAGAGAACACAGCTGTGAGAAGGTGAGTGTGGCTTTCTAAATCTCCAACAGTCAGCTAGGTCCTTGAGACAGTTCCATGAGGTCAGCTCTCAGGTTGTACAAACTACTCCTTTATTCCAGACTTTGGCTTAAATTAGTCTGTTTTTGTGACTCACATCCAAAGGAGCCTTTGATAAAGAAGGTACAAGATACACTCCACTCTGAAAATAGGAACTACTTCCCTGGGCTGTCTGCCTGGAGTCATTAACAAAGGGAGAGCCAGAAAAAAGAATGCTTTCCTCCCCAGGACTGAAGGCCCAGAGAACTTCAAATTCAAGTTCTTCGGAAAGGGGCTCCCAGGTCAGATGTCCAGGCAGGAAACCCACTAGAGCCTCCAGGATGATCAGTTCACTCAGTGGATCAGAATAGACTCCCCAAGGGCAGGAACCAGGGACAGCACCTGCCTCGCCCACCACTATATCTCGTGCACCCAGGACAGCATCTGCAGCATAAAAGGGGCTCAACGAGTACCCTCGGAACTCACCAGTAGATGCCTAAACACTTAGTGAGCATTTATTTTGTGCAAAAATCATTCTAGGCACAGGGTCCAGAAGTTCCATATCCCAAGATGGAGCCATTGTCAGGGAGCAGGAAACAGCCCCACCTGGGGGAAATGCCAAGCATGTCTGCAGATTGTGACTGAAGAGAGAAAGCCTTGAGTATCAAGTTAAACAAATAATCTTCAAGTTGACTCATCTGCCGGTCACATCACACCACAGCTAAAATACCTACAGAATGGAAGTCATTTCCACAGTGGTTTCTTAAATCACACTTCCTACTTTGTTTCATCACCCTACCTCCTAGGTATTCCTACTTATCCAGAAGATTTTGTAGCCTCTTCCCTTTCTGTATCATGTGCTATGAAAATCCTGAGTGTACCAAGACATATATGGTCTCAGACTCACCAGTATCCTCCACGTCTGACCACAGGCACCCAACAGCTAAAGTTACAGAGAAGAGAGACCAGGTCAGCCTCAGCAGCCATCTGGCTCAAGGCAGAGAACAAGTGTAAGCTCACGTGAAAACCAGTGGCTCAGCTCGCTCCATTCTACAGCATGCTGATACACACAGAGAGAACTCAGTTGATAACGGCATGGAATCCTGAACCTGCTGAGTGAAGGGACCTTCCAGTTGCTTTCTGTCTAGCAAGAAGCATTAATAAATACCCAATTATCTTTCCAATATGTGTTCTACAGGAGGGGTGAGTGATTTGGTAGAAAGAGTACCAGCCACTAGACAAGAGTAACTTCTCACTGTGGCCTCTCCACTAATTAATCCAAGTAACTATGTGACTTTCCAAGCCATTTCATTGTCCAGAGTCTTTATCTCCATCTCTAAAGATGGGCCAATGATACTCCTTTGCAGTGTTACTTTCAATGATGAAGTCAGAGAATGCAGAGAGTCTAGCAGTGCCTGTCACATGGCAGGGACTCAATAAGTGGTAGCTGTGACCCTAAGTAACTGATTTTATTCAGAGCGAGCTGTCACGTCAGTGTGAGCAGGGGCCAGGGTACAACCATGGACCTGCCTTTGGAATATAGTCACAGGCACGCACAGAGGCCTTCCTCCAGCAGCACATGCAACTACAGGAATGGCCAGTGACTAGGAGCCAAAGACATCTACCAAAACAGCAAGTGCAGTGAATGGTTTTTATATCATGGCCACCAGCATCCACCTCCCCTTCTCTGGGTTCCTTTGGAGAACCAGCTCTCTCCTACATTTAGTTCTTGGCTTTAGGTCACTCCAGTGAAGGACACAGCATGTGATCCAAAGCTCCGCCCCTCCATGCACTGAATTTTTCTGGCCATGTGGATGGGCACATGACACAGTCGGAGTCAATGAAAGGCAAGATATTTGCCATAACACTTCCTATGACCTGTTAGCGCGAGAGGTTAGGGGCCTGGAGCCACTGCTGCCAGCTCACTGCCACAAGGACACTGAGTACCTGAGAACAGACGCGACACACAGAATGGAGCTCAGAGGTGAAGGCGGAAAACCAGGCCCTGTCGACCTGCCCTGAGCTAAACCTCAAGTCACAGTGACCTCCTGAATCCTTGGTTTTGTCTTAATGGGTTCTATTCCCCAATCAATTTGAAGTCAGAATTGTGTCTCCCGATACTGGCAGAGTCCTGACTGATGCACGGAGAGGATGTGGAGCTGGTTAGAGGTGGGGGCAAGCAGAGAGGCCTGGATTCACTGTGGACTGTAGAGAAACCAGCCTCAAGAAGCAGCTGGATCAGACACACACAAACCCCAAAGCCCTGGGATGCATGTTCCCACCTGGGTGGGATATGTGCTATTATTGCACAGAATGGCACTGGACTTGCTCTCCATATAAGGGCCACACTCTCTTCAGCACAGCGTGGAAGCTCCTCATAAATTCTACTTTCCTAACTGCTTCAAAGGAGAAAAAAAAAAAAAAAAAAACTTGGATAAAACACACACAGGAGAAGGTGAACCGTTAAGGGACTTAGAAACTTCAGCTGTCATCATGGGAAGACAGCTTGATTCGAGAGATTCTGATTGATTCTTGATTCTGGAGAGCAGAGACAACTCCCAGAGCCCTGCACTCCCTGCCAGTGGCACCAACGGGTTTACTAAAACTGTGCGTTCACAGTGATGTGGGAACAGCTAACCCCAAGAGAAAACCATTTCATGTAACAACATTTGGAAAAACTTGCTCCTTCTAATGAGATGTCGAGGGAAGAAAACAAAAAGCTTCTGTGGCCACATTAGTTGAGGACTGGTTTTAAAACTGGTGCACCAGTTTCTTCCCTGAAGAATGTCTCCTGCCCTTAACCTCAGGAATGTGCTTGGTCACTTGCCAATGGGGCACCAGGGCAGTGGGCACACAGGGCCCAGCCAACCCCACAAGGCAAGCACAAGTTTGCAAAAACGTACGTGATCAGACAAACTCTTGTCCATAGGACGTTTGGATGAGCCAGCGTTCCAGGGAAAGCACTTTGTAAAAACACTGCCATCAAGGATGGTGGCTGAAGTAGACCCACTATGGCAAGAAAATTGCACCACCTGATCCCTGCTCACCTGTCTAGGCCATCGCAGTATGCCCGTACGCTCCTGTATTTCTCTCAGAATAAGAATTTCTTCCAATGAAAGAAAATAAAATTGAATACAAGAATTGGAATGGCATATTATTCCTCAGGTTACTAAAGAATATCTTATCTTGGGTACTTCTTTCAGCTCATCCCGTAAAATTCATCGCCATGAATGAGTGACAGCATAAATAAATTCACTCAGTGGCCCAGCCAATCACTGTTGCATCCACTAGGGGTTGGAATAATTGTGATCTCAAGGGGCATTTTTGTGACCTTCTTGCCACTTACTCAGGACTGCGTTTCCAATGAAGAGTGTCCAACGGAAGTAATGAACAAACATGCCATAGAGCAGCAGAAACTGGAGGCCCCACAAGGAAATGAGGACCTTCATGGATTATTTACAATAAAACAATTCTTACTAGAGTTTCAGACCTGAAGAGCAGAGCAGGCTGACATGGAAGATGCTTGGCTATTCACAGTCCACAATTTGTGGCTGAGGAAGGTGTCTGAAAACCTTGCCCCCTGACAACAGTGGAAATTTCTTCTATCAGCTCTGGTCTCCAAGTCATGTGCCCTGTTAGTTCCTCCCAGCTTTTCTTTTCCACTCCTTGTGCTGGCCTGCCCCTCTGGGGAGTGAAATATCTATACCCACCTCTCCCAGCACAATCTCATCTCAGGAAATAAGCTCCACTGCATTCGCACCAAAATGTAATGACTCATACCAGATAAATGATTTGTCCTAGATTCAGTATTAAAGCAAAAGAACCACACTCCCAAAGCAGGTTTTTTAGACATCAGAGAGCTGGTAGGTAACTTTCTTTGAGCAGAAGTGCCTTCGACCAAGTTCAAGTACATCATGAAGTTTATCCACTTCCACAGGTGTCAGAGGAAGATGCTTCAGGAGCACCAATCATCAGGGGAAAGGGAGCGGTGAATAGAGGCTCTTCATACCTGGTCCAGGTCAAGCCTCTGTGTCCACGCCCAGCTGTATCTGCAGAGTCTCAGGGGTCGGGGAGGAGGAGTTGGGGGGTAGAGCAGAGAGTAGACAGAGATCAGAAATCACAAAAGGTTTCCTTCCCCTCCCTGCTCAGGATCCTGTAGTCCAGGCTCACCCAGAGCAGTAGAAATGCAAAGGTCACAGTCCATCTCTACACAAGAGCCACACACAGTGGAGTTGCTCAAGTTCAACACTCCAGTCCAGCAGGGGAAGAAGCAAGGACTGAAGGGAAGGGGCTTCCCTGGGTGGTCACTCAGAGGACCAACAGAGAGCTTTACAGAAAGCACTTGGTTGCTTTCTGTAAGGTTGGAAGTGTTGCTTCCAACCACCTCAGCTGCCTCTGCTCAAACCCCCATCATAGCCGCCCAGGAGGCTCCAGGCTCTCAGCCCCACTGTGTGAAACCCCAACTCCAACAGGAAGCACACACACACAGGTCTTCTTTAGGGCCACTGCCAACCCTCTTCTTTCAGACAACAAGCCGTCAATCCCTTCTGCAATACTAAGGACTCACCCTGTGGTGGGTCCCTGGATACCAGGCTGCCAACAAGACACTGTCCCAGTATAAGAAGACCAGAAGGCTCAGCTCTGGCTGCTATGAAGAGCACAGAGGGGCCTGCCCTGGCTCACTGATTCCCACTAGAGGTGTTCAGTTCAGGTGTTGATCTCTGGATGCAACAGGTGTACACTGGAGAATTCAACTCTAGCTCCCAGAACAGACTTCACAGTGTTCATTTAACCAGACTGTGGTCCACATGGATGCCCAGTGCATTCTCTGTCTCACAGAAAGTGTCATCCGTAACGCTCTTGGAATTGGTATTTGCAGTACAGAAGGATATTTCACACAATAAAGAGCCCTCTCTCAAAAGCTAGTAGAATTTAACTACTTCAGAAAGCTTCTAAGAGAAATGAAGTTACACATCCCTCCCTCCCTCCTCCAAGTGTTCCAGGCACCTGCAGCATCTAGCCAACATGTGAGCCTGGGAAAGTACATGGGTGGTCTCGGCGGGTGTGATCAGATGCCCCTGTCCAAGTGTACAGTCATTAATGCCAGTCCATCCTTCATGAACGACTCTCCTCTATGGCTGTTTCAGAATCAAAACATAGGTCATAAAGCCAGCATGTTTATTCTACTACAAGTCAGAAGTCATCCCACATTTGCATTAATAGCCTCCTGTAAAGACACTTGACATATCTTAGCTTTTAGTGACCTTGTGACACGTGCTGTCTCTGAAATGGGCTGGATGTTCATGGTACACATCAGAGCAGTGGTGCTTAAGAGAGAGTGATTTTGCCCCTAGGGGACGGTGGCCGATGTCTGGACACAGTTTGATTGAAACAGATGGGGGAGTGGGGAGGGGCTACTGACATTTAATGGGGAGAGGCCAGGAATGTAGCTAAACATCCTAACTGCACAGGACAGCCTCTCACAGGAAGTTTCCAGCCCAAATAGTTAACAGTGTCAAGGTTAAGAAACCTAGATGTGGAACAATGGGTTTTCAAACCACTCTGGGCATAAGGTTTATCTGAAGGGTTTACTCTACACGCAGGTTTCCAGATCCCTCTCCAAAAGACTTTGTTTCAGGTAGTCTGGGATGGGAATTTGCAAAAAAAAGAAAAGAAAAGAAAACACAACACAGAAAACTCACTCCTTTCCTCAAGCGGTTTGTTTTTGCTGCTGCTGCTGCTGCTGCTGCTAAGTCGCTTCAGTCGTGTCCGACTCTGTGCGACCCCATAGACGGCAGCCCACCAGGCTCCCCCGTTCCTGGGATTCTCCAGGCAAGAACACTGGAGTGGGTTGCCATTTCCTTCTCCATTGTTTTTGCTAACGCCTCAAAAGGATGGGCTTGCAATTCCAGAAGCTGCCACCAGGGAGCAGTCCTTTCAGCTTGGGCAACAAACCACACAAAAGTTCTTAAGAAGAATCTCACAAACACATATGCTTTGTTTCATAACCACAGTTAAGGAGCAACATGGACTAAATATAGAAACTGAATAAAATCACATAATATAGTGCAATACTTAAAAGGAATGCAAACATCAAACACTGGGGGCACCCTGCCAACAAATATTATCCTCTGCCTGAGTTAACATAAACTGAATCTTTTATTAGAGTCAAGCAACTTAAGAAATGGAGGGACTTAAGACATCCAGTCCTACAGTCTCATTTTAACAGACAAGGACATCCTGGCTTCTAGAGCTTGTGACCTTGCCAGGCTGTGCCCACCCAGAGTCTCATCTGTCAGCACTTCAGGGAAGATATGGAGTTCCTTCCCTGATGGGCTCTTCCCATTTATGGGCTGGACATGTATGCCTTAAAAACACATCCTTAGTTGCTTGAACATCTTGCACAAACCCACAGAGGTGGGCCTTACCTGGATCCCTAGCCCAGTGTTGCCAACTTGCTTTATCCTGAGAATCACCTGGGACCTGGTAAAAAATGTAGGACCTCCTCCTGGAGAATCCCTTGCAGCAGGTCCAGAGCGGGGCTGAGCACCCCTCTGAGCAAGCCCCAAGGCCGGAAGACACTCCAGCTCTGGCTCCATTCCCAACTTTCCCACAATGCCATCCCTCTCAGAATCACCTAGGCACCATTCCAGACTGATGGGACCCTGGGGGAGCTGGGTCCAGGACTGTCTACTTTAACAAACTCCAGGTTGATCCTTTTGAACATGAAGGTTGAGAACCCTTACCTTCTCTATGGAAACCACTTATAGGAAAGGATGCCCTCCCTTGTCTGGTAGGAGCATCCTCTAGAGCAACGGACGGGGAGCTGGGTGGACATAAATGCACAGACTGTTGCAGGCACTCCACCAAAACCAGGGCACTTTGTTTGTGAGCACTCATCTTAGCCTCATCTCATCCTAGCACACCTGTGTAAAAGAGATTCTCACATGAGTAAACACACCTACTCAGCTGCCCAAGACCATGGGGCTAGTGAGTGGCAGAGTCAAACTCATGTCTGTTGCACTCAAAGCCCCTTTCTTTGTTTGACATGTGAGAGACAATTTCAGTAAGGCCTCAATTTCCCCTTTCCATGCACTGAATTCCTTTCAGTTTCCTCTCCTAGGGCACAGCAGAAGAGACCCTTAAGACTTTGAAGCCCAGGAAGGCTGTGAGCTTGCACTGTCTCACAGTCTGCTCTAGTCTTCGGATCTGGTTACCAGTCACATGGGAGCCTGAATCACAGCCTGAGCAGGAACTTGTTCCCCTCCTCACTCTTCTCTGCCCATCCTTCCTCCTGGATGTCTAACTCACATGGAGACAATCTGTCTCAACTCTGCATTGCTTGACCCCAACCTGCTTCCAGCTGCAACTTCCAAGTCTAAAGATAGGAGTCAGAACAGGGAGGAGAGGAGGACCAAGATAACCAGCCCTTGATTAACACTGAGAGACACCTCCTTCTCCAAAGATGGGGGTGGCGGGGTGGGGGTGTGGGCAGTGAAGGGAGATGGTGATGGTACAAATGAGACGGTGGTGATGAAAATGCTGTCTGCGAGGGAAAGCACCACACAAAAAGGAGTTATCATTCACGTTACACAGAAGCAACAGGGAAACACAGCTTTTTCCAGCCAACCCTCTGAGAATCACCTTCTGCAACTGAAGAAAGGCAAGGTCTTGGGAAAAGCTCAAGATGAGGACTCCACACAGCACCAGTGCCAAACTTGGCACTAAGCACCATGAAGAAAACCAAAAGGTGTAAGACCGTGGCCTTGACTTCGAGAAGCTGATGATCTGGGGAAAAGGGGAGGAGATTCCCCAAGCCCCCATGACATAGGTCTACAGGAGGTCAGAGGCAGAAGAGGTTGCCCAGACCCTCCGAGTTCTGGCCCCTAGGCACACCTCACAGGCATCCACTCACCTCCCCCTACTGTCTCATCCGGTCAAGCCCATCGTCTGCTGGCTGGACAGCACTCTACTCTCCCCTACACCAATCCATCCCTCCCCAACACTGCAGAGGAAGTCATCTTTCTATAATCTGCCACAGTTTGAAATCTAACCCCACTTAAATGCCCCAGTGGCTCCTTGTGACTTTCTGGGGAAGATTCAGATTGCAGTGTGAAGTCCTCTAGAAAGTTCGCTGCCTCCCCTCACAGCCTCCTGCTGTGCTCCGAGCTCCTCTGGCAGGCTGGACTCACTACCTCAGAGCTGAAGCCCTAGGGCTGCCCCCTGGACTTGTCTCTCTCACTCCCACTCAGTCTCTGCCTGGTTCATGCTCCTGTCGCCATATGATTTCAGCAGCTGTAACAGTCTCTGGTCCTTCTGAAGCCTTTCCTGAGCCCCTCCCATTCTAGCACAGGTAATACTGTTCAGCCGTCTCAGATTGCAGAACAGGTGAACATTTTCATACCCGAATGTTTTCATATTATAATTACCCATGGAATATGCATTTCCTCTTCTAAACAGAATAGGAATCACCCACAGATTATGTTAATGGATTCAGCAGGCCTGGAGTGGGGCCTGCAACCTTGCATGTCTAACCAGCTACCAGGTGATGTTGCTGCTGCTGCTGGGCTGTGGACCATGGATAGTCCACGATGGATCAGGCAGGGCCATGCTCATCTTGTTCACTGTATATCCCTAGCTCCAGGCCCAAACCTAACACATGCTGGTACTCAACAAATTGTGACAGAATGAATAAATACGGAAGATGGAAGGGATGGAGAAACACACTCAGGAGTCTGGGGTTCAGATAATAGCTTCACTGGAGACATAGAAGACAGTTATGTGGACAATGTCCACAAAATTAATACTGCCCCTTACAAATCAGACCTTCCTGACAAATATATAAGCATCCACTTATAAAGTTGACTTTCCACCCAAATCCAATCCACAGAGCAAGTATAAGACCAAAATAGAACATCTGAACTTAGTGATTTTGTGCCCTTTACCAAAGCTAAACAAATTGCTACTTGCTGCAATCTCAGACAGGGGGCCACAGCGCCTGTACTTAACTGTGAATTATTAATGTGAAAGATTTGCATGTGCTTTTTATGATTATGGCCGACTTTGATGTCTTTGTGCCCTGCTTAGGGCTTCCACACACAACTATAATTTCTTTGCCAAAAAAAAAACACAATTTGCATAGACCCGGTATAGAAAATGTGTTGAAGTCGTTTCAATATAAAATGAAATTGCAACAATTATATTGCTCCTCCGTTGCCAAGGGTGATCTGAAAGGATGACGCATTGGGACTTGTATAAATCACCATCAAGAGAAAAGTAGCACAACATCTCTTTGGAAGCCAGACTCTTAGATTCTACAGACCAATGATTTCAATATCTCTGAATGGGGAAAATGGAGGTAAGCATTTGCAACAACTTCAATAACCGGCAGCAGATCAATACAGCTAGAAAGCTGCCCTCCTCGCCCTAAGCCTTCCAAAGAACTCAGTCCAACTTGCACGTTTCCTTACAAAGATCACAATGTAGAACTCAACACACCAGTTCAGGTTGTACACAATGAAGAAGGAACTGGTGAAAAGGGAATTTTTAGGTAACTCTTCAAAGTCAAAATCGATATTTCTCTGAAGAATAGAAAGGCAAGCATGCGGCTGAGTCCTTATTTACATATGTGTGGCTCTCGATATATGCCTGCCCCATGGCGGAAAGAAGAAATCAATAGTTTCTCACAGGAAACCTGAAGTACAGAGGGACAGGAAGGATACAAAAGGGGTTTGGGGTTTGTATCTCTTTTTAATTCCAATTCTGCACATCCTCAGGGTAATATCTGTAATTGCCAAAAGACCTGCTATAGTGGAGGGCATCTATTAAAATAGTCGATATTATTGAGTGCCTAATTTCAAGTTGGCCCAGTTCTTAGTGCTGAGAATTCAGGTTTCTGGCTTAATCAAGTGAGGCGATGGAGGAGCCATTTGCTGAGACAAGTACTACAAGAGGAAGAGCAAGCTGACAACACTGTGGTGCAGGGAATATATAAGCTTCCTAGGGCTGCCATAATAAATCCCCATGAACTAGGTGGCTTAAACAATAGAAGCATACTGCCTCACAATTCTGGAGGCCGGAGGTCCAAGACCAAGGGGTTGGCAGGGTCGGTGCCTTCCAAGGGATACGAGGGACAATCTGTTCCAGGTCTCTCTGAGATTCCTATGGTTTGCTGACCATCTTTGGCATTCCTTGACCTGTAGATTCATCACCCCCGACTTTTACCTTCATCTTCACATGGCATTCTCCCTGTGTCTATTCCCACAATCTCCCCCCTGTGCACATCTATCTTGGTGTTGAAATTTGCTCTTTTTATAAGGACCTATTCATATTGGATTAAGAGCTTAAGAGTTCATTTTACCTTGATTTTAACCTCTATAAGATCCTATTCCCATATAAGGTCCCATTCTGAGGTCCCAAGGGCAAGAATTTCAATGCATCCTTCTTGAGGGACACAATTCACCGTCTACCATGGAAGAAAGGGAAGATGGTAAGCCCAGGTCTCAGCAGGGTGAGGGTGAGCTTCCTGGGCACGCATGGGTGTTTAGACCAGGAGAAAAATTTGAATGATAGATATAGGTTAAGAGGATATGTTCATGTATCGGTTCAAACAGAAACAGACGTTAGAAGGTCAGGTCAGGTTCTCAGTGAGGGTGGTGTGGCTAAAGCCATGGCATGAATGAGATTGCCCCAAGAGGAGTTATAGTGCTTCAGAGAGTAGGGGCACCAAGCAGGAACCCAGAAGTAGTGCTCTTCAGAGATAGATAAGGGAGGAGGTGTTGCCAAGGCGGTGGGAGAAGACCTGAGAGGGCAACATTGCCAAGCTTCAGAGAAAAGAAGGTCTGAAGAAGAGTCACTGCTTCCATTAGGAAATCCCAGTTATCTATGACTACACAACTAACTTCTCCAAACTCGACAGCTTGATGCAACATCACCTGTTATCTCTCAGTTCCATGGGCAGGAGTCTAAGTGGGGCTTGGCTGAGCAATGCTCTTGTACCATGTGGGACCAATGGGTGTCACCGTGTGGTATTCACCTAGGGGGTGAACTGGTCTGGAGGGTCCACCAATATTGCTCCCTGTCATGTCAGCACCTAGGGGTGGGAGATGGACAGGGGAAATGGCTGGACCCGGTGACATGTGTCCTGCAGAGCGCCCACTCACGGCCTCTGCAGCGCATGGTCTCAAGGGCAGGCTCTGTCTGGCTTGTGCCTTTCTATCCTCCTGGTCCCAGTGGAAGCAGTCTTCAGATGCAAAATGAAAATGTGGGAATTCTACAAAAAGCAGGAAAAGGTGTCATTAAAGAAAAATAATATACACTTAAAAACTTGTTAAGAGGATAGATCTCATGTGAAAGGGTCTTACCACAATAAAAAGAAAGGATTAAATGAGATAACCAGGTAAAATCTCTTAGTATTGAGTCTGGCACACATTAATCATCCATTATATGGTCTCTATGACTTAATCAGTTCTACAAGGCTTGTTATGAAAAGCAATATACACATCCATTTCTCTCTCCCCAGAGGCACTCTGGTAGCTATTTTTATAAACCAGCATTATCTTTTGGAAGGATGGCCTGGCATAAAAGGAGTTAGGGAATAAGCCTGTTCTAACTCGAAAATAATAAAGCTTTTAAAATGGTTAAGACCACAGAAGGGGGGGAAAAAATCTTGAAGAAAATCTGCATATTCCCAGCTAACTAGAGGATAGTATACGTTTCTTGAAAAGAAACAGCTCTCACAAAATCAAATCAACAAAATTAGAAATGAAAATGTAGAGATCACAACAGACAACACAGAAATATAAAGGATCATAAGAAACTATTATCAGCAACTATATGCAAATAAAATGGACAACTTGGAAGAAAAGAACAAATTATTAGTAAAGTACAACTTTCCAAAACTGATCCAGGAAGAAATAGAAAATCTTAACAGACCCATCACAAGCACGGAAATTGAAACTGTAATCAGAAATCTTCCAACAAGCAAAAGCCCAGGACCAAATGGCTTCACAGCTGAATTCTACCAAAAATTTAGAGAAGAACTAACACCTATCCTACTCAAACTCTTCCAGAAAATTGCAGAGCAAGGTAAACTTCCAAACTCATTCTATGAGGCCACCATCACCCTAATATCAAAACCTGACAAAAATGCCACAAAAAAAGAAAACTACAGGCCAATATCACTGATGAACACAGATGCAAAAATCCTTAACAAAATTCTAGCAAACAGAATCCAACAACACATTAAAAAGATCATACATCATGACCAAGTGAGCTTTATCCCAGGGATGCAAGGATTCTTCAATATCCACAAATCAATAAATGTAATACACCACATTAACAAATTGAAAGATAAAAATCATATGATTATCTCAATAGATGCAGAGAAAGCCTTTGACAAAATTCAACATCCATTTATGATAAAAACCCTCCAGAAAGCAGGCATAGAAGGAACATACCTCAACATAATAAAAGCTATATATGACAAACCCTCAGCAAACATTACCCTCAATGGTGAAAAATTGAAAGGATTTCCCCTAAAGTTGGGAACAAGACAAGGATGCACACTCTCACCACTACTATTCAACATAGTTTTGGAAGTTTTGGCCATAGCAATCAGAGCAGGAAAATAAAAGGAATCCAAATTATAAAAGAAGAAGCAAAACTCTGATTGTTTTCAGATGACATGATCCTCTATATAGAAAACCCTAAAAACTCCACCAGAAAATTACTAGAGCTAATCAATGAATCAATGCAACTTTACTATATTAATCAATGAATATAGTAAAGTTGCAAGATATAAAATCAACACACAGAAATCCCTTGCATTCCTATACACTAACAATGAGAAAGCAGAACGAGAAATTAAGGAAACAATTCCATTCACCATTGCAACAAAAAGAACAAAATACTTAGGAATCTATCTACCTAAAGAAACAAAAGACCTATATATATAGAAAACTATAAAACACTGGTGAAAGAAATCAAAGAGGACACTAACAGATGGAGAAATATACCATGTTCATGGATCAGAAGAATCAATATAGTGAAAATGAGAATACTATCCAAAGCAATCTATAGATTCAATGCAATCCCTATCAAGCTACCAACGGTATTTTTCAAAGAACTAGAACAAATAATTTCACAATTTGTATGGAAATACAAAAGACCACAAATAGCCAAAGCAATCTTGAGAAAGAAGAATGGAACTGGAGGAATCAACCTGCCTGACTTCAGGCTCTTCTACAAAGCCACAGTCATCAAGACAATATGGTACTGGCACAAAGACAGAAATATAGATCAATGGAACAAAATAGAAAGCCCAGAGATAAATCCACACACCTACGGACACCTTATCTTTGACAAAGGAGGCAAGAATATACAATGGAAAAAAAGACAATATGGTCTGGGAAACAAGTGGTGCTGGGAAAACTGGTCAACCACTTGTAAAAGAATGAAACTAGATCACTTTCTAACACCATACACAAAAATAAACTCAAAATGGAGTAAAGATCTAAATGTAAGACCAGAAACTATAAAACTCCTAAAGGAAAACATAGGCAAAAACACTCTCCAACATAAACCACAGCAGGATCCTCTATGACCCACCTCCCAGAATATTGGAAATAAAAGAAAAATAAACAAATGGGACCTAATTAAAATTAAAAGCTTCTGCACAATGAAGGAAACTATAAGCAAGGTGAAAAGACAGACTTCAGAATGGGAGAAAATAATAGCAAATGAAGCAACTAAGAATTAATCTCAAAAATATACAAGCAACTGCTACAGCTCAATTCCAGAAAAATAAACGACCCAATCAAAAAGTGGGCCAAAGAACTAAACAGACATTTCTCCAAAGAAGACATACAGATGGCTAACAAATATATGAAATGATGCTCAGCATCACACATTATCAGAGAAATGCAAATCAAAACCACAATGAGGTACCATTTCACGCCAGTCAGAATGGCTGCGATCCAAAAGTCCACAAGCAATAAATGCTGGAGAGGGTGTGGAGAAAACAGAGCCCTCTTACACTGTTGGTGGGAATGCAAATTAGTACAGCCACTATGGAGAACAGTGTGGAGATTCCTTAAAAAACTGAAACTAGAACTGCCATATGACCCAGCAATCCCACTGCTGGGCATACACACCGAGGAAACCAGAATTGAAAGAGACACATGTACCCCAATGTTTATCACAGCACTGTTTACAACAGCCAGGACATGAGAGCAACCTACATGTCCATCGGCAGATGAATGGATAAGAAAGCTGTGGTACATATACACAATGGAATATTACTCAGCCATTAAAAAGAATACATTTGAATTAGTTCTAATGAGGTGGATGAAACTGGATCCTATTATACAGAGTGAAATAAGCCAGAAAGAAAAACACCAATACAGTATACTAATGCATATATATGGAATTTAGAAAGATGGTAATGATAACCCTGTATCAGTTCAGTTCAGTTGCTCAGTCATGTCCGACTCTTTGCGACCCCATGAATCGCAGCACACCAGGCCTCCCTGTCCATCACCAACTCCTGGAGTTCACTCAGACTCACATCCGTCAGGTTGATGATGCCATCCAGCCATCTCATCCTCTGTTGTCCCCTTTTCCTCCTGCCCCCAATCACTCCCAGTATCAGGGTCTTTTCCAATGAGTCAACTTTTCCCATGAGGTGGCCAAAGTACTGGAGCTTCAGCTTTAGCATCATTCCCTCCAAAGAACACCCAGGGCTGATCTCCTTCAGAATGGACTGGTCGGATCTCCTTGCAGTCCAAGTGACTCTCAGGAGTCTTCTCCAACACCACAGTTCAAAAGCATCAATTCTTCATCACTCAGTTTTCTTCACAGTCCAACTCTCACATCCATACATGACCACTGGAAAAACCATAGCCTTCACTAGACGGACCTTTGTTGGCAAAGTAATGTCTCTGCTTTTCAATGTTGTATGCAAGACAGCAAAAGAGACACAGATGTATAAAACAGTCTTTTGGACTCTGTGGGAGAGGGCGAGGGCGGGATGATATGGGAGAATGGCATGGAAACATGTACATTATCACATGTGAAACGAATCGCCAGTACAGTTTTGATGCATGATACAGGGTGCTTGGGGCTGGTGCACTAGGATGACCCAGAGGGACAGGATAGGGAGGGAGGGCGGAGAGGGGTTCAGGATGGAGAACACATGTACACCCATGGCAGATTCATGTCAATGTACGGCAAAACGAATACAATATTGTAAAGTAAAAAAAATAAAATAAAATAAATTTTAAAAAAACAGAAAAGAAATAGCTCTCTCAATGAGACCATCATTGCTATTGAGTACATTAGAGGTAAGAGTAATTTATTCAGGCATTACTATTATTCATAGCATCTAAGTTAAGAACCTTCCTACCAATGTAAGAGACATGGGTTCAGTCCCTGGATTGGGAAGATCCCCTGGCAAAAGAAATGGCAACCTGCTCCAGTATTCTTGCCTGAAAAATTCCATGGACCCAGAGAAGCATGGCGGTTTCTCTGGGTCCATGGGTTCTCAAAGAGTCAGTCATGCCCAAGCATGCACACACGCATGCATGCAAGTTATGTAAATATATTGGTTTAAAAAGCTTTTTAGACAATGAAGTTACATGTTTAAACACAGTTGAATCATTTTACATTGTCAAACATCAAAATTGTTTTAAAAATCAAAAGTGAAAAAATATAAAAGTTGGTATCAATGCAGCATGAAAGTACCACTACCCTGACAGCATTAAGTTTGATCAGTCTTCACGCCAATGATGTGAGTTTCTATCTTATCAATAGGCATGCTTCCCATGAGCACTATATGAAGGACACATTTCATTCTAGGTCAAGACAGCTGACTCCATCAGGACCCAGCTGAATGCAGATGGTCACAGTTACCAACTAGGGCTGAGCAGCAGGTTCAGTGAGTGACCACATCTGTTCCAGAACACAGGCGCAAAAACATTCCCGACCCAACCAAAGGCCACTGCACTTGAGGTGATCTCAGGTGGAGAAGAATCTGGATAAAGACCAAAGCACCAAAGAAGCAGGATGCTGGGAGGGAAACAGGATGGCCAGGAAAGGTAGAACAGCAAGGAGAACATCAGCCGGAGCAGCAGGCTGTAGAAAGAGCTCGGCCAGATGGCTGGTGCTGTAGCTGCAGCAAGGCACTCAGTTCTCAGCCTCCCCACTGATCACATAGAAACACAATGCAGCTTCTCTCTAGGGGGTCATGATAATAGGCTGGTTGGTGGAGAGCATCCTTTACAAAGATACTCTCATTGTCATGGTCCAGTGGTCCTCCTCAATCCACCTGTCCACTTCCTCCCAACAGGAGAGTGCAAGTTGAGCCAGAATCCAGCTTGGAATTATCCATCTTCCACTTCCTGGGAAGAAGAAGCTCCTTCATCATGCCCTCCAGGTCCTCCCAGTTCTGTATTGCCACCAGCCACCCTCTGTGCAAAAAGGCCTGACATTTAGTATTCTGAGCACAGAGTCATGACAGTTGCATGAGGTGACCACATCAGAGGGCAGCAATCTCACACACATTGCTGTAGTACATGGAAATAAAACAGTTCCCCAACATGCCAAGCACCAGCTCCCTATACAGCAGCACCTTTCAAGACACTTAGAGGACACATATTTTTGTCATTTCGATCAGAAAATCTCCAGAACCCTAATATGAGTAGGGCCTGTCCAAATCAACAGTGTATGATAGCCATAGGGAACCAACAGTCGTAATTCAGCCTCTCATCAGGCTTTGCTCTTGAAGGCAGGGCAGAGATGCTGATGAGAAGCTTCCTTAGTTAGGCTCTGGAAGAGCTGAAGGCCAATAACCAGCAAGGGGCTATGGGACTTTTGCAATCACCAGGGACATGAAGGGCTCAGATTCTGGAATCAGACAGAATAACACTGGAACCCTCTCTGCAATTTATTGGCTGTGTTACCTGAAGTAAGTCTCTCGACTCCTCTGTGCCCTCTCTCTTCCTCATGAGTTGAAACCCAGCCTTGCTGGACTGTTGAGAAGGTTTGATAAAAGGCAAGAGAGATATCTACAATGAGAGCTGATATATTGCAGGCCTCAATGAATGGCAGCTGCTACTTTTATTATTGTACCAGTAAATATTTTAATAGATTAGCTTTCTTCTGTCAAGGCAGAGAAGTAAATTTCATCTAAAAAGACATCTCTGTTAATCACACATTAAATATTTAATGAACCCCTAATATAGTCAAATACTGTAGAGGAGAAAAACTAGATGCAGGATGGTGCCCCACACCTCAAGGTAGATAGAATGTCAAGAGGGCTGAAGATGCTCAGTCTTAGTCACATGACTTGAAAGGAATGCTCTGTATTTTTCATCAAGTTGTGAATCATCTTTTTATGTACGTGATAGTGGCATCCACTAAAGGGACAGCCTTGGAAGGACCACATCTGCCACAGAGCTGGGAGGGTGTCGAGCTCAGCACTCATAGGAGCTCAACAAGGAGAGGTGGGGGAGGGGAGACACTCAAGTCAGAAAGTCCCTGGAGAAAAACAGTGGCACCACATACGGACACTGATAGACTAGCCAAGGAGAACTCAGCATTGCTTGTAAATGCTAGTGACGTAACTTCTCTAGTTCAAAATGAAGACAGAAAAGGTGGAGTGGGTGGTTTTTCATGTGTAGTTGGAGGGGTGGGCAAGGCAATGTCCTATTTCCACATTCTCTTCTCTCTTCACACATATGCACATTATTATATTTTCTGTATATACAAAAAAAAAAAAGTGCACAAAGTCCTCCTGAAGGTCATTTATAGGGCACACAGCTTTGTAGTTCTGGATTTATCTAGTAGTACCGCGGTTCAGGTCAAGTCAGAGCAGACAGACTGACAGAAGACAAATATGCAGAACTTCAGCCAACACTCTGCTGAAAGTGATACAGGACAAGAAAGAGACCCACTGGCTTCTTCCCAGTAAACCAGAAGGCAGCCCAATCACAGAGCCCACTGCTGGCCTCACACCCACCACCGAACACCCCAGGGGTGGGGTTATCACTACACATCAGAAACAGATGTCTCTGACCAGATAGCACCAGATAGCTTCTGATCAGAAGAGAAAGCCCCTGAAACAGACACAGATTACTCAGTCCACCAGGGCCCTAATGCAGCCAGATCCCACTAGCAGGCAGGACAGCCACCTATGAATGAAAGGTCCCCAGAACACAGCACACTCAGTGAGCACAAGTTCATGACCTAAAACCCCCTCCTAGACGACAGGGCAAGCAGAGGCATGCAGGGGAAGCCCCTCCCCAGTTCTCTGCCCCACATCTTTCTCCGCAGTGGCCTGTCTCCTTCCAGGCTTTTATTCCTGCACACCTCTCCCTCCACAGACACCTGCTGGCCTCTCTAGCACCACAAGGCAAAGCTAAGCACCACCTCTTCCCTCCAAGCCACACTGCCAGCGGGACTTCTCAACGTGTGTTCAAGGCACCCTTGGGGTCCTCTCTGAGTCAACCACATTCTGTAAAATATCTCAAGGAGGCTGCCTCCTAAAGCCATTTTCTCTCCACTCCCAGCATCCTCACTCCCATCCAGATCTTCAGGAGTTCTGAAATCAGACCTCCCTGACTCTAGTCACCTCCCAATGACAACCCCAAACTCCTGCCTCCAACCCACCCACCAATGGGGGAAATCTGACAGCTGCTCCACCCCCCACTTAGCCATACTGAGCACAAATCTGGACTGTGGCCCCCGCCTGTCCAGTCTCCTGCACTCCTCCACGTAGACCCTTCACTCCAGCCAGACCTTCCCAGAAAGCAGGCCATGCAGCCCTGTCCCCCAACCCCTGCCCTTCCACACCCGCCAAGGGCTGCCTGAAGCAGACCTCCCTCCAGCCCTCACCGTGGGCTCTGATTCTCCTTATCACCCCCAGCTTGGAGATCCTCAGAGGCAGGACTTAGTCCTCATCACCTCTGCATATGTCTCTCGTGGTGCTCAAGCTTTACACACTACAGGCTTTCGATCAATACTTGCTAAACATACTATCTCATCCATCAATACAGCATAATGTTTAGAACAAGGGCCCTGGCAGCAGCACCGGTATCGGTATTTGCCTGCTGATAGCTTTATTTTTTGTCTACGCCACTACAAGTTATCCTGCCTGAGCAGAGAGCCCTGTCTGCCTGGTCCCTGCAGCCCCTCAGCATCCAGGGGAGCAGCCAGTCCCCAGGAGACAGTTAGTGAATGTTTTACTAATTCTGTGATCTACTCTCAGGTCCCAGCTCTGCCAGGCATCAGCTGTGTCACCGTGGATAAGGGACTCGCTCTACACCTTCATTCCCGTCTAAGTAAACTGGGAGGACCGTGCGCAACACCCTCTCCCAGAGTTGCTGTCATGAGGCGCCAGTGAAGCGATGATGCCAGCCCAGGGCTTGGGGTTGGGTTGGATGCTGGAAACATCCACAGTGACCTCCTGGGGATGGGCTGCCACTGTCACAGGGTTCCTGCCCCTCCTCATTCACTCCCGGTTTGCTTTAAAGACTTGATCTGCTCAATATACCTTGAAGCACTCTGGGCTGTGCTCCCAGCACCCTCCACACTCCTACCCTATCCCCCAGGTGGGGTCCTAGACGCCTTGCTCAGAGAGAGTCTAGAACACGGCAGACCATGCAGATCCAGGCTGGGCTTTGGAGCTCAGCCCGTGAAACACGGCCTGGGGCCAGTGAGCTCCCCCAGGAAGGAAGCAGGCTTGTAGAGCAGCTCCACTCTCCCCTCATCCTCCCGTGGGAAGGAAGCTGTGTACTCACACTCAGAGAAGAGCCCCCTCTGAGCCAAAGCAGCCCAAGCTCTGGCCCTCCTCCCTCCTGCTCGATCTCGCTGCTGCAATTGGAAGAGGCCAGATGCCCCGTTTCCATCTCACTCATGGTAACTCAGGCCCGATTTGGCCTTTCAAGCCCCCCACTACCAAGTCTACCTATTAACTAAGGTACACTGCCAAGTGAGGTCAATTCATAATTTAAACCTACCCTGCATAATGCATAAGATATCTTATTATAAATTATTCACTGCAAATTGCCATCTGGACGCTTAGGGAACTTGCGGGACATTTAAAAGGGAAGCGGGCATGTGCCCAGCATCACATCAGTGAGCAGAGTCTTCGCTTCGGTTGTTGCTGCTGCTGTTTTATCTACCAGGAACCTGAGCAGATGGGTCCCACCCTCCTCACCTAAAGCCACCCAAGAGCTGCCCATCCTGAGAGTGGCTACTTGCCCAGTCCCTCTCCCTCCCCAAATCCCTGCCATGCTCCTCCTCCGTGACAGCCTCAGGTACCTGTGTCACAGGAGCCCATCCTGTCTCCCAAGAACACAAAGGGTACCATCACCTACTGCTGACCTGGTCATCAGCAGAGACTTCTCTCTTCCCCTTGAGTCGATACAAAGAACCAGTTTTCACTCAACCACAGTTCAATATTCAAAGCTCCCCTAAAAAGGGGATAAGAGCTTACAGTGGAACCCAAAGAGGGGACCATTCGTTGAGTGTGCCTTCCTACACCAGTAAGTCCTTCTCTTATACCACTATGACAAATCCATCCATTTGGGTAATCTTAACTGAACGTCTATTACTATGATCCAGGTATGATACTATCTGCTAAGGCACAGACATGAATAGAATACATCCCCTGTTGTTAGGACATTCACAGACCAAAAGCAAGATGCTCACACAAATAGAGCACTACAAAACAAATTAGATCTGAGGTCCACTTTATTCTAGGTGCAGTCCGAGGAGATGAGAACTGTATGCAACAAATTCACGTTCAAGGTCAGTGGGGATGCAAAAGATTCTGTGATCAGTTCTGCTCCCACGGGGAAAGGGTCAAAGATGGCTGCACAGAGGAGGAGATGCCTGAGATGGGTCTTGAGGGATGAATAGGAGTTTGCTAGGCAGACAAGGAGAAAGGGCATTCTGGGAAGAAGGGCTGACGTGTGCAAAGGCTGCAGTCAGGTAGCTGCAGCACACAGAGGGAACTGCAGGTGGGTGAACAACATGAATACTTTAAGGGTGAGATGCAGCCTCGAGTTGTGCGGCATGGGCCGGGGGAGGGGGGGGCAGGCAGGTACGTGTGTTCTTCCTTTAAGAGGTCAGTGTGTTTCCACTTCATCTGTGATGAATGATTCTCACAGAGTCTTTGTGAAGGTGGAAGTAGATGGAATTTTTCTCGTTCTTTCACAGCAGAATAACTGGTTCCCTTGCAGGCCCCTCTTCTCAACCTCTGTTAATAACCCAACCCTCACCAGAGTAAAATATTGACTCTAGGATACCACTGCATTCAAACCTTATGGATCTTCCTAGCAACCAAGAGATCACCGTCAAACTCACTCCATCCTGAGATACAGATGTGAAAGAAAGGACTCTGCCAACAAGGACTTCTGAAGCCCTATTTCTCCCCTGAAGACTATACACTGGTTACTGAAAATCCTGATGGTTTTTCTATGCAGAGAGCAAGTGACCCAATTAGACCTGCTTCGTAGAGAGCTGCAGGTTGGAGGCGCTTGGGAGCTGCATGCTGTGTGTCCATGAGAGACATCACAAGGCAACGACAGACTAAGCCCAGTTGTATTCCCAAAGTAAAATATCTTGCTGCCTTCCTTCATGCCTGGCAAGTGTGCCGAGCACAAGGCGCTATGTCCAGGGCAGCTTTGGCCAAGACCACTGTCCCCTCAACAGAAAGGGACATAATGGTGACCCAGAGCATGATGCTTTGGCCCTTCATCTTCATACTGCATTTGGCTTGTTCACTTTCATGCAACAAATCCAAAAGACAAATGGACAGACAAAGACCTGCTCTCTCCCTCAGTCTCATCTCTCCAGACAGCTGTAACTTTCCACCAACCAGGATAAGAAACTGAATCCATCCGGAAGTTCTTCATCTGTCTCCTCTGAAACTTGAGTGCTCCAGGTGCTTGGGTATTCAAGGGAAAGTCTCTGTTAGTTTTTGATAAACTGTTCATATCACAGTTTGATATTCTTTGGCTAAACCCTCTCTGAGACTATGTGTTCAAATAGATTAAACACTCAAAACTTTGAAGGGTTTTTCTATGCCTCCTGGATAAAATTTCAAGACTTCCACGATCAAATCAAGAATCTAGAAACCCTGAACTCCAATTTAATAGGCACTTTCAGATGGTGCTGAAGGTATGAATGCATCACAAAGCCTGCAGTATGGGAGAACAGAGGACAGCTTCTTAAGGTATCATTTCTGGGATGAAGGCTAAAAATTGTCTATCACAGCCAGTTAGCCTCAAAGGAAGCCTAAATAAATCAAGCCCACTGGGGAGCCAGAGGAATATAAGGCCTATATTAGGAACAATCTTTTGAGCATCGTGTCCATATGAGGTAAGCATTCTCCCTCTAACTGGGGCATGGGTCCCTCTTAGGAATGAAACTTTGGCTGATGTTATAGTATGTGTATAGACAGTAACCTAAGGGTTGAACTGGAAATCTGTATCCAGAAGATACTCTCATTTGATTGAAAGATAGCTTTCTGATTTTTCATCATCAAGACCGTAGCAACCCCCAGAAAGATAGGTGAGCCACATTCATGCCATCCTCATGTTCAGCTCCATCTAGGACTCAAAACCAAAATACAGGTAATCCAGAGCATACACTATCAATGCCAAGAGTTGGCACACAGAAAGCACTTTGAACCCTGAATGAAATGTAGCTATTATACCAATAGGAATAATAGCTTCCATTTCCTGAGTACCTGCGATACACCAGGACAGGTGCTCTCTAATTTAATCTCAAAGCAAACCCCACAGGGTAGTGATAACTCCCACGTTGTACAGACGAAGGTGAGGAAATGCAAATTTTGTTAGTTTCTGTCTTGCTCGCAGGCCTTTGTTAATGAAAAGTCATTTTTATTTTCACTTCTTTAGAAAACACTGCATTCCATACTAAAGAGAAAATGCAGCTGGCATTTTTCTATCATTGCCCAACTTGGATAAAGATAAAAAGCCAAAAAGAAGTACACAGACTGATACACCTCCTGAAGTGGACTTTTTTCCCTTCTGTGATGGGCTTAACATAGCACTGAACTCTCCCCACATCACTTACACACCCGTGTGGCTGCCCTGTCCACTGCTGGGAGGGGGTTATGACCCACAGATCCACATCGTCACTTCAGAGGTCCTTGAGGTGACAAATGCATTACTGACTAAGTACCCACCAGGGCCCCCCTGACCAGTTCCATCCCCTGAATGTCCAAGAAACAAAGAGAGTCAACTTCCATTTCAATCGCTCAGGGAGGATCTAAGAAAAACAGCAATTGGTGCCACTATTCCCTCGGTAAATGCATGGCTCTACGGCCCAGCTCAGCTGTCAAACACACATGTGCACAATTCAATCTGCAACCAGTTTGTCACAACAGCCATCTCTCACTCTGTTCTTCCTCAGGGGAAATAATGTAAAAACACACACAAGAATCAAGACAAAAGGCAGGAGGCAACGGCAAGTGTGTGCTCAGAACTCTGGAAGAGCACATGGTCTGAGTTTTGACCTTGCAAAAAATGCCGTGTGTCACTTCATCTTTTACAAGGCACACAGGCTTCTCCACACTTAACGCATGGTCATCAGGACCACAGGGGTCTGGAGCACCTCCATCAGCACCAGGAAGCAGACGGGAGCCAGATTTCTCTACAGTGCTGCCAAGTCTTCACAGCACAAGAGCCTCTCCACATACTACCCATTCTAGCCCTAAGTCTATGGAGGGGATTCTCTTTGGAACACTGCCTCCTGTCTCAAGAAGAAGCTGAGAATCTACAAATAAGTTTGCCTGCTTTTATTTCTGCACTTGTTGTTGTTCACTCACTCAGTTGTGTCTGCCTCTTTGCGACCCCATGGACTGCAGCACCAGAGAAGGAAATGGAAACCCACTCCAGTATTCTTGCCTAGAGAATCCTGTGGACAGAGGAGCCTGGTGGGCTGCCGTCTATGGGGTCGCACAGAGTTGGACACGACTGAAGCAACTTAGCTTGTATGCATGAACTGCAGCACACCAGGCTTCCCTGTCCATCACCAACTCCCGGAGCTTGCTCAAACTCATGTCCATCGCATCGGTGATGCCATCCAACCATCTCATCCTCTATCATCCCCTCTCCTCCTGCCTTCAATCTTTCCCAGAATCAGGGTCTTTTCCAGTGAGTCAGCTCTTTGCATCAGGTGGCCAAACTATTGGAGCTTCAGGTTCAGCACCAGTCCTTCCAATGAATATTCAGGACTGATTTCCTTTAGGATGGACTTTTTCATCTCCTTGCAGTCCAAGAGACTTTCAGCACCACAGTTCAAAGGCATCAGTTCTTCAGGGCTCAGCCTTCTTTATGGTCCAACTCTCACATCCATACATGACTACTGGAAAAACCATAGCTTTAACTAGATGGACCTTTGTCAGCAGTAGCTCACCTGATTTCTAAAGTTCCCCATGCTGGGAAGACAGTCTTGATAATTCCATAGTACAGACATTTGGGGGGCTTCCACCACCAACAGTAACTACTAATTTCCTTTCACTCCATCCCATTCAAGTGCACATATCTCAGAAGACTTGCTATCATTCCAAGGAGAGCTTATTTATCAGGATTCCTCAGGCCTCCTTCAAAGAGATAACTGGAATTAGCTTCCTGTGAAAAGTCTTCTGCCCCATCCCAAGTTCAATGATGGGTCTCTTCTATCCATGATCCTTTATTTCCCCACATTAAAGCACAATCACATGATGCTGGCTACGGACTGAATGTCTGTGATCCCCACAATTCACATTCACCTCACACTCCCAAGGATGGTGTCAGGAGGTGGGGCTGGTTTAGAGGAAGTTCTAAGGGTGGGGTAACATGATGAGATTAGTGTCCTTATACGAAGAGGAGGAGACATCAGAGCTTCTTCACTCTTCCGAGTCAGGGGACAATCAGAAGGCAGCCATATGTAAGCCAGGAAGAGAGTCCTACCAGACGCAACCATTCTGACACTCATGTCTGACTGCTAGCCTTCAGAAGAATGAGAAATGAATGTCTGTTGTTTAACCCACCCAGTCTATGGTATTTTGTTACAGCACTCCAAGCTAAGACAATTTATAATGATTAACTCTCTCTCTGCTCCCTATGAGGCTGATCTCTGTAAAGGGAGTGATGAGGTCTGTGTGTGCCCATCACTGCATCCCTGGCCGCTAGTACAGGATTTGGGATGTAAGGGGCACTAAGGAAATATCTGTTGGATGGATGGATGGGTGCGTGCCTGAGTCAGTGGGTGGGCGAGTGGGTTTATGTGTACATGCATAGATGAGAACTGTGGTTTTGAAGAACATTCAATGCTGGAGGAAAAGCTTATGACATATTCAGTAAAAATGCAGGAAATAAAATTATATAAACAATGTGATTTCAATTATGTAAACATTTACACATGATTAGGGATCTGGAAGGAAATACGCTAAAAATGCTAATAGCAGTTATCTCTGGGTGGTACGATCAGGATTGATTGTTGCAGTTTTCTCCATTTCCCATGTTTCCATAAATTGCATGTATTACATTTACGATCCAAAATAAGATTACATTTTTAAAAAGGAAATTACTAACAAAAAATTACCGAATGTCTCCACATTTTAGGAGACTTTCTCCTCTAAAACCAGAAAGACTTGGGGCGGGGTACGCCCAGACTCTGGCAGATACGTGTGCCCAGAGCCTGGGGCTCACACCTTTCCAGGTCTCTCAGGAGCATGAAGGAGCCTCACACGCAGCCTTCGTCTTTTCACAGAGGGATTTCCCCATTGTGTTCTTTTGGCTTCAATCATTCAGAAATGAAAGCTATCCAGAGATGGACATGGAATAAAGGCCCCCTCTGAGGACAGACCAAAAACTATGAGGAAGCATCAAACCAGGAGAAAAGAATGGGGAAAGAAGCTGACCCAAATCTTGAGAACCATGAAGATCAAGACTAAGGGAATCGCAAATTTGTTCACCACGTAATTAAAGAGATCCTCCCAAGCTCTAAGGAACAGAGGAAGGTCAATGCTCTGAAGGTAACTTTTTCATGGAGCAGAAGTAGTTGAACTTACAGGTAATGACAGCAATTGTTGTAACAACTACAGCTACCATCTGTACAGTGCTTAACATGGAGGTCCACAATGTAAAAAGTAAAAAGCCAGGTAGAAAATTTATTTGGGGACTTCCCTGGCGGTCCTGTGCTTAAGACTCTATACTTCCAGTTCAGGGGGCATAGGTTTGATCCCTGGTTGGGGAACAAAGATCCCTCATGCCATGTGGTGTAGCCAGGAAAAAAAAAAGAAAAAAATATATTTGGTTCTGAGGGTCACAGAGTCTCCATGACAACTGCTTACCTCTGCTATTGTCGTGCAAAGCAGCCACAGATGACAGAGAAAAGGATGCGCATTGCTGTGTCCAAACGAGACTCTATACACACAGCAGACCAGATTTGGCCAGGGCTAGTGTTTGCCAACCTCTGACTTCACACGGCAGGCACTGTTAAACCTCTGATTTCTTTCCCACAACCCTAGGATGGGGAAACAGACTCTGAGAAATAGGTCACTTTCCCAAATCAGGGCATCAGAGAGCAGTGGTTCTTGATTCAACTCCACATCAGTGGAGTTGAGTCCTAAGAGCCTGCTCTTTACCTTGAGGCCATGCTGAGCACATCCTTATGCCCACATTATACTCAATGTGGGGACCCAGGGATGAGTGAGAGTCAGACCTTGACTTCCAAAGTTCAAAATTTAAGATGAGCACCTGCCCCACAGGTAATGATCTGGCACCTGCTCCCTAATACAAGGATGTCCCAACAGAATAAAAGAGGCATCAGGGAACACTAACACCCACAGTGAAGATATACACTGATGTACCAATTCCTTTACAAAAGGGTTTCATGCTTTCTACAAAGGATATTGCTAGGATGTGAGCTCACTTGGGGCTTTTACATACTGGTTCATACATCTGTAAGTCATGAGGGTAGAAGCCAAGAGACAAAGAGCTTGAGGAATGCTTACCAGAAATTCACTGAACCGGGTCACAGTTTTTCTTCATGGTGAAGACCACAGGACTTGAGGTCAGAGAGACCTGGATGGGAATTTCAGGTCTACGTGACCTTGAGCATATGATCTAAGCCTCAGACATCTCCCCTGCAAGCCGAGTTAGGAATTCTGACTGTCTCAGGGATGTTAGGACACCAGATGGGGGACAGGGCCTGTGTTTATCTTTTCCACCATCATATCCACAACATCAGGATCATAGGAAATAAGATCCATAGAGGGAAGTAAGAGAAATTAAAATGGAGGCTTTCTGAAATAACTAAGTCAAGCAGGAAAATAGGACTAGCATGGGAAGCAAGACACAGCTGTCTTGCAGAGCCAGGGACCAGCCTGGAGATACACAAATGCACCCTCTGAGTGAGCCCAGGAGGTGTCTTTCTGCCAGAGGCGGGTGTGGATGGCAGTTAATGTGAGCGGTGAGGGCACAGCAAGTCCTCTGTTTACCCATCTCAAATGGCCTGTGGTTCCAGGAGCCTGGCTCTGCCATCAGCCCCTGTCTCTGGTTTATTTCCCTAAGCCGCCCACCTCCTGCTCCCTACTCTAGAATAAACTCTGACCTTATTAACCTTCAGCAAGCAGGTGAGTGACAACCCAGCCTGACCCTCCACAAGTCCTCCTGGAAAGCTGCCAAACTGGAAGAACTCAAGGGTTAAACATGAAGATTTGCAAGCATGTTCCCTAATTCTGAACCACCATCTACACATCTATGGCTGCTTCATCAACTTCCCAAAGCCAGAGGCAAGGGAATGGGCAAGAAAGGTGACATTTTCTGCATCTTCAGTATGCCAGGGCCCAGGGACCAAACACACAAATTCTGTGACTGTTTCTGTATGGCAACCCTGAGTGTGTTTTCATCAACAGTTTTAAGAGGGGGCTGCAGCTCAGAGAGGTTATGTTATCAGCCCAAGGTCACACAGCTTGTAGGGGGCAAATCCACCTCTATCTGAGCCCAAGGGCTCTCAAGTTCACCTTTGCCCAATGCCACCTTGCCCTACATCCCCCTTGTCCTTTGTACTCTAGCCACAGTGCTCTCCTTTCTAAGAAGCTGCTGCTCCTCCTCCCTGGAGTGTTCTTCCCCTTTCTCTTTACCTGGTTAACACCTGCTCACCCTGTAGTACTCAGTTGTCACTTGCTCAGGAAAGTCTTCCTGGCCACCACCCCTGACAGAGGCCCAGATGAACCCTCCACTCTCACCTCTCTCTCCTCCACTGTGGCTCCAGGTCTTTCCTTCATAGCTTTTGTAATCTAAGGGCAAGTGATGGATAATTATTTTCTTGTGGTTTGTTTCCCAACCAGGACAGTGGATTCTGGGAAGGCAGTAACTGTGCCTGACTTCTACGTTACTAAACCCAAGCACTTCCCACAATGCTTAGCATAGAGCAGGTAGTCAATTGAATCTGATGAATGAACAAACCACCATCTACACATACTCCCGGGACAGGAGGCTGAAATAGCATCTTCCTTGAGTTTAGCACAAGCATTGCACATATCCATAAAATCTACCACCCATGGTAAGTTCTTGTAAAGGAAGATTACAAATTGCCCACCCTCTTTTCAGATTATAGCACAGTCCTACTCTGCAATTTCCACACTGAAACTTGTACATTTCGTTTCTAGAAGCTAATGCCACTTCAGTTTATCTGCAGTTGCTACTCAAGTGACGTGAATGAAGAATTCACACAACACCAAAGAAAAGTGGAGTCATTTTTCATAAACCGCAGCAGTATCCTTTTGGATACACCTCCTAGAGTAAAAATGAAAACAAACAAATGGGACCTAATCAAACTAAAAAGCTTTTGTACAACAATGGAAACCATACACAAAACAAAACAACAACCTACAGATTGGGAGAAAATATTTGCAAATGACGTGACTGACAAGAGATTAGTTTCCAAAATATATAAACAAACTATACAGCTCAATAAAAAAAAAAAAAAACTCCATTAAAAAAAAAAGGACAAAAGGCCTAAATAAACATTTCTCCAAAGAAGACAGATAGATGGTCAAAAGGTACATGAAAAGATGCTCAACATTACTAATTATTAGAGAATGGTAAATCAAAACAACAATGAGGTACCATTTCACTCTGGTCAAAATGGCCATTACCAAAAAGCCTACAAACAATAAATGCTGCAGAGGGTGTGGAGAAATAGGAACCCTCCACACAGTTGGTGGGAATGTAAGTTGTTCTCACTGTGGAGAACAGTATGGAGGTTCCTTATAAAACTAAAAATAGAACTACCATACGATCCTGCAATCCCACTCCTAGGCATATACCCAGAGAAAATCATAATTCAGAAAGATATATGCACTCCAGTGTTCACTGCAGCACTATTCACAATAGTCAAGACATGGAATGTGAAAGTGTTAGTTGCTCAGTCATGTCCGACTCTTTGTGATCCCATGGACTGTAGTCTGCCAGGTTCCTCTGTCTATTGAATTCTCCAGGCAAGAATACTGGAGTTGGTTGCCATTCCCTTCTCCAGGGGATCTTCCCGACCCAGGGATCAAACCCATGTTTCCTGAATCGCAGGCAGATTCTTTACCATCTGAGCCACCAGGGAACCCCAGTCAAGACATGGAAACAACCTACATGTCCAAAGACAGATGGGTGGATAAGAAGTCGTGGTACATGTATACAATGTGATACTGCTTGACCATAAAAAGAATGAAATATTGCCATTTCACCAACATGGATGGACCCAGAGATTATCACACTAACAGAGAAAGACAAATACATGTTACTGTTTTTGTGTGGAATATAAAAGAAAAAAAGACATAAATGAACTTATTTCCAAAACAGAAAGAAACTCAGAGACATAGAAAACAAACTTATGGTTACCAACAGGGAAAGGCGGGTAGGGGAGGGATAAAATAGGAGTTTGAGATTAACAGGTATACACTGCTGCTGCTGCTGCTAAGTCGCTTCAGTCATGTTCAACTCTGTGCGACCCCATAGACGGCAGCCCACCAGGCTCCCCCGTCCCTGGGATTCTCCAGGCAAGAACACTGGAGTGGGTTCAGGTATGTACTACTATATGTATAATAGATCAACAATAAGGACAGCACAGGGAACTACACTCAATATTTTGTAATAACCTATAAGGGAAAAGAATCTGAAAATGTATATCTATAAAATATACAACTGAATCACCACGCTTATACCTGAAACTTTGATGATATTGTAAATCAACCATATTTCAATAAAAAAAATTAAAGAAAAGTGGAGTCATTTTTATAAAGCACTTGGGTGAGGAGTGGATACACAGAAGACTGCAGACATGAAGAACTTTTACACCAAGGTCCCACAGCCCTGATGATATCTGGCAAAGAGATAATGGGGCAAATTCACTCGCTCACTCAACTAACACCTACAGTGATGAGTATAGAAAGGGCAGGATCTTGACCTTCCCTCCACCCCCACTCCTGGGGCCTATATTGTTGGGACCATACCCAACAGTTTTACACTTAGGACCAGGTTGGATTTGAAGTTGGACAAAGCTGGGTTCAGAGCATGACTCCACCACTTAACCACTGTCTGCATGGCCCTAAGTCTCCTCTTCTGTAAAATGAGGCTAACACCAGCACCTTCTTCCAAGAGGCACTGTCAGGGCCAGTGATTTCGATGCATGCAGTCTGCCTGGTAGTGCTCCCTGCATGACAGCTGCCATCACCTCCCCTGTGGTCCCTGAAAGAATGGAGCGCCTCCCAGGGAGAAATCATGAGAGGTTCCATTCAGTGTCCAAGTGCTCAGCACAGGTCATGCTTTTGATGCAGACACTCATGCAAACTTATAGGCTGCCTCTGCAGAAGACCCAACTCTCAGCTGCTGCCCCCCTACTCAGCTCTCAGCTGCTGCCCTCTACTGCAGCCCCTGGCTGCACTGCTCGGCCCGAGCTCTCTGCTAAGAGAGCTCTTGGGGGCAGTGTTGTGCTAGTGAGAAAAAAGCCTCAGCCTTTTGCTTCATTTATGAGGCGTCTCTGGCCAACCTGAATGAATCTTGGATTCTTCTCAACCCTCCACACAAGGCCCTGGACTCAAAAGTTCACACCTCAAGGGGAAGTTCTGACCTCAGCCTTACTAATTAAGTCACGTTTGGGAGAAATTCTGGAGTCTGTGACATAAGTGGCTGGCCTTCCTCCCCTGCAAACAGGTTTTCCCTCTTTAAATAAAGGACACTGAGATAGCCCCTTAAAAGTAACACCAATATTGGGGCAAACCTCCTTTTTGAGGGCCTTTGACAGTATAGTAAGCTAAAGTCTTCCTTCAAGAAAGCTAATTGTAGAACAATCTGCCTCCTAATGTATTCATAAATCAGACATTCAACTCCTAGAATAAATTCCCCATAATTCATGTTAATCATTCCACTCTCGTAACATGAATCATCTGTTTAAAGGGAACTTTTACCAAGACAGGCAAGAGCCACTGGATCTTGCTTTAAAAATCTCTCCAGAGCGCCAAAGGTTTTCTATTATTGACAGAAAAGTTACTGCATTTTTAACAGGCACTTTAAATATTACTCATGCAATCAAAGCTGTTTTCCTAACTCAACTTAGACAGTTTTCAAACATGTATTACGGTTGACCTTATTAAGTATTCTGTAGCGCCACTTGCACACGATGGCACACAAAAGTGCAGTCCCAGAACTTCTGGCAGCACTGGGAAAAAGGGAGTCCTCATATATTGTCCTCGAGGCAGCAGTAAAGGCTCTGAGCATGGCACAGACTCCCGAGGGATGCCACGGGAGGCAGAGACAGGGGACAGGTCCCCAGAAGAGCTCTTTGCACAGAAGTTGAGTGGGAAGGCAAACAAAGATCTGGGGTTTTTGTACGCTAATCAAGAATTTCACCAAGTTCTCTCCAAGAGCACTCTCCAAGTGCTCCAAGGACAAGATAGTATTTTTCAGTCTTATTAAGGTCCAGAATGTCATGGGAGTAACCCAACGGTGTGATGTTTTTAAAACGGAAAATTTGGAATAACCTCTCATCAAGATCTATAAACTAGATAATAATTCCATAAGTAGCTGCTGTTTACTGAACACTACCAAGTGTTGTGCTAAATAGCGTAGAGAATGATATCTTCCTTAATCTTCATGATAATCCTATGAGATGGGCAATATCATCTTCATTCTTCAGATAAGTAAAGAAAGACAGAGATGTTAACAACTAGCCCATGGCCACGACACCAGAGAGTGGCACAGCCAGGCTAGAAGCAGAGGTCTGTTCAACCACAACTCCCATGTCCTAACTCCTTACCCAAACCTGGAAAGTCAAAGCTAGAGTTCCGCCCCACCCCTGTCCACACTGTGTGGGATGACAAGCAAGTGAAGGGTAACTGCCATTTACCACCAGTCAGCTGTTTATCAAAATAGTTCAGCTCCTTTGGATGGGCACGTCGCTGAGTCAGGCTGAGACCTCCATGACTGAGCAGAAGTTTATTTAGGAACAGTTAGGACTGGGAACCCATCTCCAACCTCCAGTGAATTCAGGAGAGACCCAGAGGGGAAGGAGTATGTCTCTAAGTAAAGGTGAGAGGAAGGGAGAGAGATGCTTCTGCTATGTGTGAACCAACCAGCAGCAAAACAAAACAAAGCAATATCAGACCTAGTAAATGAACAGAACAGCAGGAGACCTGAGACTGCTTTCACGGCTGAGCCAGTGACTGGGGTGCGGGGGAGGCACAGAGGACAGAGGGAAGAGAGGACAGAGGGAAGAGAGGACAGGGGAAGAAAGAAAAGGAGAGGGACAGAGAAAGAGGGGGAGACGGGGAGAGAGAGCACAAGCTGTGACAAATGAGTCAAATGGTGGTGATTCTATGCTTGGAGAGGTCTTGTTCTGTTTGTTCACCTATTCAATATATTTTAAAGTAGATGAAATAAAATGATTTGAATTACTCTGACTTTCTATCAATGCAGATACAAGGGAGGAGGTTTACCTGCCCTTCTTGGTTTGTCTCCCTCTACCGAATCCCGGACCAAGGTTCTTCTTTGTTCCCCAAAGCGGACCACTGACAGTCACTCATCAGCAACAACTGGTGAGAAACCTGTGATGCAGAGGAGCACCCTGGCCTCTCTTGGACCCCCCTTAAGCCTCCAACATCCCTGAACCATCACACCCTACACTGTGGTCAACAGTCAGCAGGAAGCAGCACTGGAACACTTCGGGAAAGAAAAGAAAGCTGAATTTTAAAGAAATCAACTCTCTGGGCATTTCTAGAGCAGCTCCAAGGGATCATGGCCCCTGATTAAACACACGGAGACACTTTTACATAAGAAGTTTACAGCTTAATGGGAAAATATAAATAACTCTAACTAGAAATATGCCTAAGAACAGTACATTAGATAAGAGGCATAAGGTGAGCAGATGTCAGAAGTGCCAACACATGGGACCTATTATTACCATTGCTATCCCATGTTAAGCTCCTCTTCCTCCCTATTTTTATCTGCCCACAGTCCTTCATGCCATCCTACATAAACCACACATCCAAAGTTGCTCAGCACAAAACGTTTGGCAGTCTCTTTACAGATCTTCTCCTCTCACATTGTTTGAACAAATACCTATAAGCACCAACTACCTGTCAGGAACTCTGCTGAGCTCTTGGGATGCTAAGATAAAGCCTATGACAGAGGCTTTAATTTGATAAAATTAAATATACACTTATGATACTAACCCTCACCAAAGTGGGCATAAATGGAATATATTTCAGCATAATAAAAGCCACTTACAACAATTGCACAGACAACATAATACTCAACAGCGAAAACCTGAAAGTCTTCCCACTAAACTCAGGAACAAGACAAGGATGCACACTCTCATCACTTCTATTCAACGTAGCATTAGAAGTCCCAGTCACAATAATCAGACAAGGAAAAGAAATAAAAGAAATCCAAAATTGGAAGGGAAGAGGTAAAACTACCATTATTCGCAGATGACTGATACTCTGCATAAAGAACCCTAAAGATTCCACACAAACCTATTAGAACTAATAAATGAATTAGGAAAATAATAGCATACAAGACGTACACACAGAAATCTGTTGGGTTTCTTTATACTAGCAAAGAAATATTCTTTAAAAAAGAAGGTAAAACAAAACAATTTCATTTAAAATTGCATTAAAAAAACCTTAAAAATAAACTTGATCAAGGAGGTGAAAGATCTACACACTGACAACTACAAAACACTAATACAGGAAATAAAAGATGATTCAAAGAAATGGAAAGATATCCTATGCTCTGATATTGGAATTAATATTCTTTAGAAGGCCATACTACCCAAAGCAATCTACAGATTTAATATGATCCCTACCAAAATACCTGTGCCATTTTTTCACAGAACTGGAACAACTCAACCTTGAGAAAAAAGCATAAACAAGCTGGAGGGATAACCCTTCCAGACTTCAGGTAATACTACAAAGTTCCAGTAATCAAAACAGTGCAGTATTGGCACAAAATCAGACATACAGACCAATGAACCAGAAGAGAGAGCTCAGAAATAGACCCACACATCTACAATCAATTCATCTATGACACAGGAGGCAAGAATATATAAAGGAGAAAAGACAACCTCGCCAACAGCAGAGTTGAGAAAGCTGGACAAAATGGCTTGAAAGTACAGGTAAAACATTCTCAGACATAAATCATAGCAACATTTGCTTAGCTCAGTCTTCCAAGGCAAGAGAAATAAAGGCAAATGTAAACAAGTGGGACCTAACTAAACTGAAAGCTTTTGCACAGCAAGGAAAACTGTCAATAAAACAAAAAGACAACTTACAGAATTAGAGAAAATATTTGCAATTGATGCACCCAACAAGGGGTTAATATCCAAAATACATAAACAGCTCATACAACTCGATATCCAAAAACAAAATTCAAATCCAAAAATGGGCAGAAGACCTAAATAAACGTTTCTCCAAAGAAGACATACAGATGATCAACAGGCACCTGAAAAGAAGTTCCACATTGCTAATTACTAGAGAAGTGCAAATCAAAACTACAATGAGGTGTCACCTCACACCAGTCAGAATGGCCATCATCAAGAAGTCTGTAAGTAGTAAACACTGTAGAGGGTGAGAAGAAGAGGGAGCCCTCCTACACTGTTGGCGGGAATGTGAATTGGTGAAGTCACTATGGAAAACAGAATAGAGGTTCCTTAAAAAGCTAAAAATAAAGCTACCATATGGTCCAGCAATCCTACTCCTGGGCAAACATCTGAAAAAGATGAAAACTTTAATTCAAAAAGATACATGCACCCCAGTGTTCATAGCAGCGCTATTCACCAGGGCCAAGACATGGAAAAGACCCAAGTGTCCATGAGGAGATGACCAAAGAATGTGGTGCACATGTTTTTGTTGTTTTCACAACTATCTGTAAGGCCTCCACAGGTGTGTATGTAAAAGGGAATAATAGTCATAAATAGGAAAAGCATTGCCATTTGCAGCAACATGAATGAACCTAGAGAATATCAGAGTGACAAATATTATATGATATCACTTCCACGTGGGATCTAAAAACTTGACACAAATGAACTTATCTATAAAACAGAAACAGACTACAGACATAGAAAACAAATTTATGGTTACCAAAGGGGAAGCAGGGAGGGAAGGATGAACAGATACAGGATTATCCCATACAGGATAATCTGTACGGGATTAACAGATACAAACTACTACACATACAAAACAGATAAGCAACACGGTTTTACTGTATAGAACAGAGAACTATATTCAATATCTTGTAATAATCTGGAATGAAAAATAATCTGAAATAGACATATACATAAAAATAACTTAATCACTTCACTCTACACCAGAAACGCAATATTATAAATCAACTATACTTCAGTATCTACAACACAAAGGAAACAAGAAAACAAAACCACCACAAAAGATACAGAGCCTCTCGCCACCTGGAAAGTCTACAGCAGGAGGCAGAGAAGCTACTGCTTTGGAAGCAGGAAAAAGGGCTACAGCTGAGTTGCAGACAAAGGGGGCAAAGCCCCACCTCCAGTCAGGAAACTGCAGCGGGGTGTCAGCCCATATGCCCGTCCCCATCTGGTTTACCCTACCCGACTCCCTCAAAGGCTGTTCTCTAGCTCATGACCCTGTCCTCATAACACTGCTTAAATCGGGATGACAACTGACCCCAGAAGACATGCTCCATAGCTCAAATCCCCAACCAATCCCTCCCTCGAAGTGCAGTTAGCTAACGATGGACTTTTGAACCAGAAGATGATGCTGGGCTGGGGGAACAGTTTTTAGACACGAACATACTAATGAACCAGAAGAGAATCTCAGTTGACTGAGTGAAGTGGGAGAATAAACTAGACAAGCCAAAGAAACGGGGGCAAGGGGGCACCTGTGCAAAGTGCCCCAAAGGAGGGGAGCCTGGGCCCCTGGGAGTGAAGGATAGGCACCTGACACCTACAGTAGGCATCAGGGAAACTGCCCCCCAAGAAAGGAGTCCCACCTGGGCACTCCACACCTGACCCCAGAGTGTCCACATGCCATGAGACACTCAGGCCAGACCCAGGTTTGGGACCCCTGTCCTGGGCTACCCTTCCTCCCAGCATGTTTCCTGGGCTGGCCTCCTGTGGGGCTGCTGCCCCGGGTGCCCCCTCTACCCACCCCCAAGCCCTCAGTCTCTGATGCTTCTGCCTCACACAAGAGAGCATGCTCCCTGGGAGCGTGTGCTCTGCTCCCTTATTAATCTTGCTGTATCTTATTAAAACGGCCTGGTGCCCGCCTGTTGTTCTTCTGCACAGAGCAGTGGGGTTCATGCGACAAGCGGCAGCTGGGCGAGCTGTATTTCACTTCTTTTGTGTTGGAGGAATGACCTAGATGCTGCTGCTCTGTACCACAGACTCACTGACTCACACTTGCAGGCTTTAACCCCTTCCTTCCCATCAGCCCCAGGCTCAGGTGGAAGCAGAGGTCTGGGCACCCACGGGACGGTGTCAGCCAAGCTGACAAGGAGGCAGAGCTGGGACAGAACAATATGAGACCACTTGGGACTGTTCCAGATGACCACAGAAATGCCCCCCTCCCACCAATGGGTGGGTGTCTTGGGAAGACCACATGCAGCAGGGGAGGTGTCCCTGGGGACCCTTTTTCATGGAAAGTGGTGCCCACGGCTTGAGTGAAGGGAGGTGAGGGACTCGCGGTTCTCTCCATCTGTCTCTCTTCTCAGCTGGCTTCCAGCCCAGGCTGTCATACTCATTTATTCATTCACTCTTTCCCCCTAGTCATTCATTCACTCTGCTGGTTATCTTCTCAGTGGCTGCTCTGCACAGACTCTGCGGTTGACTCAGAGGTAAATGACACCACCATAAGAAGCCCTTTTACGGAGAGTGCAGATAGCAAAACTCCCACGGGCACCATCCTCAGCCACTTCCCAGAGGGAAAGAGGAGCCAGGGAGGCCACACAGCAGATCACCGCCCAGACTGACCTGGGGCACTGACCAGGCAACTCGGGTAAGCGCCTCCACGCTTACCCGAACTAGATAAGCGGAACTTACCTAGTAAGGTAAAAGGAACTAGGACCACTGCCTTAGAAGCTCAGGCTGCTGCAACAGATCACCACAGACGAGGTGGCTTGAACAACAGAAATTTCCATCTCACAGTCCTGGAGACTACAAGTCCAAGGTCAAGGTACCTGGGTGACTGAGTTCCCCAGTGAGCACACCCCTGGGCTTGTAGATGGGTGCATCTCACCATGTCCTCATACGGAAGAGAGAGAGAGAAGCAGCAAGCTGTCTGGAGTCTCATGCTCTGTGACAACCTGGAGGGATGGGGTGGGGAGGAAGGTGGGAGGAGGGTTCAGGATGGAGCGGGGGGACACATGTATACCTACGGCCGATTTATGCTGACGTATGGGAAAAGCCATCACAACATTGTAAAGTAATTGTCCTCCAATTAAAATAAATTAATAAATAATAATAAATAAGTAAATAGAAAAATTAGAAAAAAAAGAACAGCTATCCTGTCATTATGGCCCAACCCGATAGAATTATCATGGGAACTAACTGGGATCTCATGAGGCCACCACTTAGATCAAGGAACTGCCCTGAGACGCTGGTTCTAGCAGTGATTGGCGTGGGTCTGGTGCCTCAGGCAACTAGCAGGCAGAGTTTTTCTCCCAGGCCCCCCTCCGCACACCCAGAACCAACAGATTCCAGCCCCCTCTGAGCCCCTCCCTCTCACTGCCAAACCAGAGCATGACTTGGAATTGAACTTTTTCCCTCCAGGGGTATGAAAGGAGATGGAACACACAAGAGATGTGATTAAATGCTGAGCTGGTCATCATGCCACGATCCGACAGTCACACGCGGACCCAAGTCCAGCGATTTTCCACCTCTTAATCACGTCCCTGCTGGATTTAAAATGCAATGAACATCAATGAGAACAAATGCTAATAAGGCTCTAACAGGCAACGGATGTCAAGAGGTGAGGAATGAGCCTTGCATATTTTGACTGAGTGAGGGTCAAAGAGGAAATAACCGGGATACTAAATAGAAATCTTTTATTCACGAGGAACGGCTTCCCTGAGAGGCAGCTGCTCCAATCAGTGACACTCACTCATTAAAGAATGTGCCGCTCAGTGTCCTGAGGCAACAGAAACACCCAGCTCCCTGACATGGATGTTTCCTGGCATTTAGCTAACTGCAGTAAAGTCACCAGTAAATTTACATCTGGCCTGAACCAAAGATAAGGTCCTTTTCTGACACAAAGCGGTCATTAGAGTTCTAGCTGTAGTGAAATTTCTCCCAGAAATACTGCGGCCTTGGGTGGGGCTGAGCTTTTCTCTCCCTCTGCGGGGTCTCAGGAGAGCCTCTCTGGTTGACAGACTTCAGGCCTAAGGGAGAATCACAGGACAACTACCTGGCTGGGAGGGAGGGACAGTCCAAGACCAGGGCTATATTGCTTTGACTGCTGGTCATCGTACCTGGTCACAACCCAACACTGGGCACCCTGCCCTTCACTTTGGTTCTAGAACCCAGCTCAGCCATGGCCTGAGGATGCTCAGCTGTTTTCCAGGCTTCCTGTGCCTTCAGACGTATGTATGGTCTCTCCAGCTTCCCAGACATCCTGCAACACCCAGTCTGCGGTGGCTTTGGGTTTCCTGATTGAGAGAGACTTGCTTGGAGTGCTAATGAGGCAGAATAAAGAGTGTAGTGACTTTCCCGTCAGGCAGACCTGGATACCAGACCCAGCCGTCTCCCTTGCCGGCTATGGAACTTTGAGTGCAGCCTTATCCTCAATGCTGCTTTGCTTCCATGCCCACAGGGAGGTCTAGCCTGTATAGAAAGCACTCAGCACAGGGCTGGGCATGTGGTGAGCACTTCATAAAGGGTAGCTCTTATCACTGATTTCAGTAAAAATGCATTTGTCACTCCTTACAACAGTCAAAGTAGCTGAGTAAATAAGGAAGCCTTGGTGGGGAGACGGGGGTCAGGGGTGGGGCGTTCGACAAAGCACTTTGAGTGAGTTGTCGTTCAGTCACTAAGTCCTGTCCGACTCTCTGTGACCCCGTGGACTGCAGCACACCAGGCTTCCCTGTCTGTCACTGTCTCCCTGAGTTTGCTCAAACTCATGTCCATTGAGTCGATGGTGCCATCCAAGCATCTCATCATCTGCCCTTCTCCTCCTGCCCTCTATCTTTCCCAGTATCAGGGTCTTTTTCAATGGGTCAAGAGGCCATTCCTTTAGGTAACAGGTTCACCATGAATTACACAAACAATCTTCCATTAAAAACACAAATGGAGGGACTTTCCCGGTGGTCCAGTGGTTAGATTCCAAGTTTCCAATGAAGGGAGCGCAGGTTTGATTCCTGGTCAGGGAACTAAGATCCCACATGTCGCGCCACACAGCCGGAAACACACACACACACACAGATGGGAAGCCAAGGGGAGCAGAAATCTCTGCATCACTAGAGACCCCCTAAATCATATACAACCTCTTTGGAGGAAGGAGCATTCACGCAGAACCATAATTCAGACATCTCCAAATTCTAGCTTAGATTCCCACCCTTAATGACAAGATGACGGCCACGGTGACTGTGATAGCCTCGAAGTTTCCCTGAATGCTTGCTACAGGCCAAGCACCAAAATAAGCTCTTTCGTCTATTTGCTCAGTTAATCTTCACAAGAACTCATGAAGAAGGGCTCTACCAGCCTAGGTCAGCTCTGCCCAATAGATATATAATGTGAACACACACATACACCATGGAGTAACATAAATTTTCTAGCAGCCACATTAAAAAGTAAAAAGAAATAGGTGTAATTAAGTTCAGCAAATATTTTATTTAACCTAACATATCCAAAATATTATTTCAACATGTCATCAGTATTTTAAAAAATAAATCTTCAGTTTTACTTTTGTTTTCTTTCATTTCAGGCTTTGAAATCTGCTGTATATTCTACACTCACAGTGCATCTCAATTCAATCAGTAGACACACTTGGCTGGTGGTCACTGTGGTGGACCATGCAATGACATGAAGAAGCTTGGCCCGGGCCTCACATGGGCTCAAGCAGGGCATCCAGAGCCAAGCTCTTAATTCCGATGCTCTCCTGTCTCCTGCTTGCTAAACCCATTAAATTCCACATTCCGCAGCCCACCACATGTGCCGAGAAATACGGTCTTCATTCTTCATTCCAAGGACTGGATACAAATTCCTTCCTGCGTGCTAAGGGGAAAAACCCACGGAGACACCCACAATTTCATTTTTTCACCTTTTTAAAGAAAAGATTCTGACAAGCCACCTTCTTTAAAACCTGCTAAAAATGACCCCAGGGTGAGAAACAGCTAAGAAAGGGAAACACACATCGTTAAGCAGCACCCAACTGACATCAGTTTCACAACCGTCCCAAAAAGAGTCCAAGTCTGTATCAGGAATTCTCAGAAACGGAAGAGAATGTATGTAAGAGACTAATTATGAGTGGGTAAGGATCCCAAAGTAAAATACCAGGAAATGACAATGCTCACACAGAAAACTAAGGAGTCCACAGAGTAGTGATACATACTGAACCACAAACAGGTAAGCACGTATTTCACTGGAGACAGAACAGGAGCAACGAACAGCCGGTGAAGAGGCCCAAAGGTGAGCAGCCCTTTACCAGCCAGGATCTAGTCTTGAGTAGTCTCCTCACAAACATGGAAATTACTCAGAAACTCTCGGCAGCTGCAATGTGTGGTATGAGGGCATCATGGTCATCACTTGCTGCCAACTGTGCTGTGAGTTAAACTGTGTTCAAGAACCAAGATGGGGATGTCCTGAGTGGTCCAAGGGCTAAGACTCTGCACTCTCAATACGCAGGAGGAATTGGTCAGGGAACTAGATCCTGCTTGCACAACTGAAGAGCTCAAAGGCAGCAAAGAGGATCAAGGACTCCAAGTGCCACAACTAAGATCTGGCACAGCCAAATAAATAAATAAGTATTTAAAGGAAAAAAAGAAGAAGAACTGAGATGACTTGAAAGGCCTCCCTGAGGATGGCATGCTCAGCATAGGTTCCAGTCCAGAGATGGCTTCTGGGAATACCCAGAGCTTAAAGAGAAAGAGGGTGAAAACTCCCAAGTGTGAACTGCTTTGCCTTGAGCTAAGCACAAAACTGGACTTCCCAGGTGGCCTTAATGGTAAAGAACTCACCTGCCAACGCAGGAGACCCGGGTTCGATCCCAGGGTCAGGAAGATCCCCTGGAGAAGGAAATGGCAACCCACTCCAGTATTTCTGCCTGAAGAATCCCCAAGGACAGAGGAGCCTGGCAGGTTACAGTCCATAGCGTTGCAAAGAGTCAGGCATGACTGACTCAACTTAGCATGCACACAAAGTACAAAACTGAACCACTGTCCCTGTCAGACAAGGGTGGGTTCACTTCCTGCCCTGCCCCCCAGTCCCCCTCAGCCTTCCTCTAGACTGATTCAGGACAGAAATGCCTCCCCAGCATCTGCAGCATGTGAAGGGCCAAGCCTGAGGCCCACCACTGAGCTTCTGCTCTGTCAGGCCACATGGGGGCGCCCAAGACCTCAACCCCTCCACAGGTCCTGAATGACCCCAGCTGGGTAGCAGAGGACACCTCCTCAATGACACACACTGGGTTCATTACCAGAGAGATCTCCCAACCCTGAGCTCAGGTCCCCAAACCTGGACCTCTGTCCTCTGAGTGGGGCCGCCACCCCCTGCACAGGCCACAGTCATCAGCAGAAGCTCAGCATCACACATACTCGGCTCTCACAGTGTGACCTTGGCTGAGTTATCTAACTTCTCTGAGCTCCCATGTCTTCTTCTTTAAAAGAGAGAATTATTCATTCATTTAACAAATATTTACTGGTTCTGGACTATCTAGTTTCAGGGGGATATAATGGTGAAGAACAGGAAAAAAAAAATCCCTCCCGGGTAGGACTTAATTCTAGTTGGAGAAGGAGGTACCCAGTGGGCAGATCAACATGTATCAACAAATGTAACAATGGTGCTTACCTCACAGGGCTGTTGTGAAGCACGTCTAATGCAGATAGCACACACTAAATAAATGTAAGATCCTGTTATTATGAATAGTAATAACAGTTACATCTAATCCTTTCAGCTACATCTGGGCCTGGCTCCAAAAATCCCATTTGGCTGGAAGCCAAAGTGGGATAAAAGCCTGACAGGCGGGGCTCCATTCTCCCCATCCTAACATCTTTCTGGATTCAGGCCACAAGGACATCCCGCCACAAGGATAGAGCCCCAGACAGACAGGCTTCATTTAGCAAACACAACAGTCCCACAGAGCCCAGGTCCACAGCAAAGGTGAGCCTGGATGGGGCTTTGGGGGTACATTTCCACCGCCCGGTGGAGGGCCAGCTTTCTGCCAGGCTCCACAGGGAGCCACGTGCCTGCCTCACCGGCGCTCACACACCAGCAGGGAGGAGAACCTCAGAGCCACTCCACGCGCTGTGGTGTATTGCATCTCCATGGGGCTGGAGGGACGGTAAGGGCTGCAATCCTGCCAGTGGCATGAATTCATAGCTTTGTAATGGTGCCCCAGGGAGCACTAGGACCCTGCAAGATGGAGATGCGGGTGCCTGCGAGGATGGCAGCGGCACGCAGCATGCCGCTCACCAAGCACTGGCTAGGTGTCAGTGCTGCTTTGCCTTTACTGCCTTAATGTTTTCAATAACTGTATGAGGGCACTGCTTTCTTCAACCTCCATTTTGTACATAAAGAAACTGAGATTAAGTGATTTGTCCAAGGATGCACAACAAGGGAAACCAGGCAGGTGGTCCAACTCCAGAGGCCAGGTCCTGAAACAACCAGCTAAGCCTCCCCTCCAGCGGTCACCCCAGGGGACAGGGAAGGCAAAGAGGTGGAGCTGAAGCCACCAACCAGTTGAAGCAAGTCACATTCAATCTAGCTCCTCAGTACAAATTCCATGTGGAATTGCACTTGGGGAAAAAGAAAGTTCCACTGCTATTAAAAAAAAAAAAAAATCATTTGAATAAATGATGACCAGCATCAAAGGACAGCCTATATGCCCAGCTTTTAAAAATGTCGTGGGACACTCCCTGGTGGTCCAGTAGTTAAGATTCCACGTTTCCACTGCAGGGGGTATGGGTTTGATCTCTGGTTGGGGAACTAAGATTCCAAATGTGGTGTGGCATGGCCCCCCAAAAAAGAAAAAAATAAGGATTTTAAAAATCTGAAGAAGCCAAATGCCCATCAACAGTAGAATAACTAGATTGTGATAATAAAGTCAAGTAATGGAATATTACACAGCAGTGAAAAAGAACTACTTCTGGATACAAGGTAATCTCCCAGACATGATGAGTAAAAGATACAGAAGCATACATACTAGATGAACTCATTCTATATCAAGTTCAAAAACAGACCAAATTAACTGATGGCAGTAAAGGTCACTATGATGGTTACCACTGGTAAGGGAGCATGCGAAGAGCATGAACCTTTTCGGGTGTTGCAAATGTTCTTATATCTTAATCTAGACAAGACTGCAGAGGAATATTAGAGAGAAACATTTATTTAGCTGTATACTTAAGATGTGTGCACTTTTCTGCCTTATACCTCAATAAAATATAAAATGAAAATCACAATAAGTTATTTAATCCAGAATCCTGCGTTTTGGTAAGAACGAACCCAGACTTCTTTAAGAAAGAAGGTCATTGCCTACCTTGGTTGTTAAGATAAAAATAAAGATTTTTTTTTTTTTAAACCCAAACAAAACATCAGCCACAGCAATCAAACACTCAGCAGCAGAATTAGCCAGGGGGAGCCTCATGCTCCAGGTTTGCACAGGTTATATTTGACCTCCAGCCACCTCCCCGCCTGCCCCGCTGGGGAGATCCAGTTTGATTCTGGAAAGACTCAGCTGCAGAGAACAAAACCCGTGCCCACCACTTCAAAGGGGCTTGGAAGAATATTCCCTTTCACTGCACCCAGGAGCATCAGGCCCTTTCAGAAGGCACAGCAAGAGACTCAAAAGCAATCTTAAAAGTGCTGAATGCAGTAAAACTGTCGCTGGCCATCTCAGCAACCAAGTACATGAGGTGACATGGGCATCTGTGACAAAAGGAAGTCAGCAGCCACCAGGCTCTCACACCTACCAGACCTGTCTGGGCACACTTGCCTCTAATTATTTCCAGGGCTGGGAACAAGCTGGACTTAGCATAAGAGCCGGGGACCCCACCCAGTCATAGCCCCCTGAAAGCAACCCAGGGCCCTGGGGACTTCTGGTCCCAGGAAGAGAGCAGCACAGACACAGCCTCGCCCCTCCCCCCAGGCCAGAGCCAGGCAGCCTCCCCTAGCAGAGTCCCTCTCCCTCGTGTTCTTTCCAGCTCCTGCCCCTTACTCAACTCGAAGCAGGCCTGCCACGAATCACAGGCCAGCGTGCTGGCCTTTGCTACCATCACTGTGAGCGGTTTTGACGTAAGAGGCTAAGGAGTAATGAGAGTCACTGGGTTTGATCACAATCACACTCTGATTTGAATTGCAGTTCCGCAATTACAAGGTCCTCAGTCAGCAGAGGCCTGTGGGACTGGGGGAGGGAGGAACTTATCAAAGGGAAATTTGACCCACCATGCATACAGGTTTCCCTTCCAAACTCTCTGGGGAAAGGGAAGTCTTTTTTTCCCCACATAAAACCCCTTCTGGTGCTGGGGGAAGCAAACAAGCCTCATGGAAAATAAGCCCCAGATTCCTGTTGTTTTCATGCCCTTGTTTTCCTATCTGTTCTTATTTTTTTAGAGGCTGCTGTACACTGTATCTCTATCCCCACCCTTTCTGGTACACCCCTCTGTTGCTAAGTCACTCGAGTCCGACTCTGTGCGACCCCATAGACAGCAGCCCACCAGGCTCCCCCGTCCCTGGGATTCTCCAGGCAAGAACACTGGAGTGGGTTGCCACTTCCTTCTCCAATGCATGAAAGCGAAAGGTGAAAGTGAAGTCGCTCAGTCGTGTCCGACTCTTAGCGTCCCCATGGACTGCAGCCCACTAGGCTCCTCCGTCCAAGTATGTGCCTTGAAAAAATACTGGGTCCACGACAAAATGTTAAGCCCAGGGAACACTGAAATGTGAACAAAATGTGAACCCCAGGGAACAGATTCAAGGGTGACTTGAGCCTTCCCCTGTGTGTGTACTTGTTCATAGAAGGGGTGGACTTCCCAGGTGGCACTAGTGGTAAAGACCCCACCTGCCAATGCAGGAGACATTAAGAGACACGGGTTTGATTCCTGTGTCAGAAAGATCCCCTGGAATAGGAAATGACAACCCACTCCAGTATTCTTGCCTGGAGAATTCATGGACAGAGGAGCCTGGTGGGCTACTGTCTGTAGGGTGGCACAGAATCAGCTTGGCACACACGCATGCACCTTCATAAAAGGGTATATTATCCAGAACTGTATCGGTGTCTTTTTGTTCATCCCTTTGTTTTTGTTGCAATATTCTCACCAATAAGGCGCCTCACTTCCCTAACCCATGAAGAAGAGTCCAGCTTGAACTTCTAAAGATCTGGGTTCTCTGTGCTCCACAGAAGAGTAGATGTTATTATGTGTGGCTTGCAGAATGAAGCAGGGAGGAACTGAAAGCTCTCCTCCAATTTCTGTTTTCAATTTCTTGGCCCAGTGAGGAACATCATCTGTATGAGGATCTCCGCACGGCAAGTGATGCTGGTCTGGGCTCAAGCACTGAGTCAGGGAACAGTCTCATAAAGGGGGCTGCATTGGACAGAGACGAGCAAGCAGAGGTCTCCCAGGTTGGGGTGGGGAAACTTGACTCCTCTGGGTCCCAGGGTCCTGGTGGAGGCGGCACCTGTGTGGACCAGGCCCTCAGTCTCCCAAGCCTCTCTCAAGGGAAGGAGCCTTGAGCAATGCCTAATACCAGGTCTCTCATCTATCTCAGCAGGTTGTACTTAAAGTTGATTTAACTTTAGGGAAAATTTTTAATGTGTGATGTCTTGCTCTCCAAGTATCAAGGAACAATTTGTTCCTGTTACTTTTTTCAATTTTCTACAAGGAACATGTATTACTTGTGGAATAATAAATTAAGTTTTTGGAACAAGGCAAGACATCAGCAATTAAATAAGCTGACAGATCAATCGTGGGGTGGGGCTACTGCTTCTGCTTCCACATGACCACCAGCTGTAGCAGGACTCAGGATCCTCTTCTAATCGGCCCAGAAGAAACCCCTTGACATTCCCAATGCTGGACAGATTCCAAAGTCCACAAATTAACCAGATCAGTCCTGAAAGGAAGTCCTCATCCCAAAGAGAAATTAGCGGGAGTCTGGAAGAAATCAGGCAAGACTAAATAAATGAGAATCAGGAGACAGAGCTGGAAGATGCACAAGACAATCACCTCCTCCCTTCTGTTTTCTTAGCTTCGTTTTGCATGGGAATCACTGCCTGATGGACGCTCAGTCTGGGATAGACCAAGGCAGATGCTTGTGCTGTGGGGCTGGAGGAAGGAGAAAACAGCTAAGGGGGAGGGGAGAACGAAGTGGCATTGGGGATACAGGACAGACACAGCCACCCCAGCTCCATAAGATGTAGACTGGCTGGCTGATGATCCAAGTCAATTTTGAAGGATGAGCGGAACAGCAGCAATTTGTCTCGGGCACGGATGGCTTCAGTTGGAGCTGGAAACAGGAATGAACCCAAAGGCCTTTCATGCAAATGAGGCCGGACTCCCCAGTGAGCCAGAGAGGAGACTAAGATGCTGCAAACAGTTCCATGCAGACAGCCCCTTCCTGAGCAAAGTGACCAGACAGGCTCCAGGATCAGGTGCACGGGGTCAGCGTGTCTGTGACCACAGAGTCCTCCTCCTGGGCCAGATCAGGGTCCAGTGCCCGAGGCAAAGCCTCTCCTGCACAGACCAGCCAGCCACCATGTGCTGGAGAAGCAGCTCAGTTCCTCCTGGGGAGCTGGAGTGTGGGCCCTCTCCAACCAGGTGAGAGAAGACAGAAGTGGCTGAGGGGCATAAAGGCAACCTCAGACACTGAAATGCCCACAGAGGCTGCGGCTGCATCCTGAGCCATGGGGTTTGCCTTTCGCACAACTGAGACTATTCCCTGAGCCTCTCCCCTCCCACATGAGCCATGCAGGACAGCCCGCTCTCCTGCCCTGAGCAAGCCTCTGCTCCCAGCAGCCTGAAAGAGCCCAGCACCCCTTCCCTGCACAGTCTAACCTGGAAGGCTGGGGGTGCTACTATGCAAGGCAGTGTCTGGTGGTCAGTCAGCAGGGAGCACCTGTCAGCCCTCCCCCACCCCGAGACTTACCATGTCAGGATACTGTTTTGAAGCCGCTGGCAGGGAAACTCATTCCGCTTTTCCATCACAACAAAGACAGGCTAACCATTTAAAAAGAGCTTCATCATAATGAATCTATTTTAATCTCCCTCAAACACAAGAGAGATCAAACATACACAGATTTATCTTTATGCAAAGGGGGAAAAAAATCTTGGATAATATATGAATGCATTTTTGTGCCATCCTGTGGCTTTAACTAACCAAACAGGAGGGTTTCATGTTCAGAAAGACATTGTTCAAGCAACAAGGTCCCTTAAGACTTTGGTTGCTTCCCAAGGAAGCTGCCAATGTTACTGAGCAGCATGCCTTGCCCACTGGAGGGTACCGGTGCTACTTAAAAATCACATAAGACAAGCCCACAATTTTAAACTCTTTACTCACTGCTTTGGCTTAATAGCTATAAATCATGCATCAAGTTAGCATCTGATTGGAATGTGTAATTTTCCTTCAATAAGTCAAGACACATCTGGTGGTACCATCGCATAAGTCGGCGGCCGGGACCTGACCGTCAAAGGCTGTGGGATGAGTGGAGTTGAAAACTATCTTCTCTTCCCAGAGTCCAAATAAACTCATCTCTCAGGTAATTCAGACCTTGATGCTGGATCAATTCACGAGCCCCAGTGGTGAGAGCACTAAAACCAATTCCCAGCACAGACTGCACCATCAGACTAAATACTGCCACTTGAACACTTAGTGAGTAAGAATTAGAATGTCAAGGAAGAGCGCTCCCAGCATTCATCATTCCCCTCTTTTCCCTCTAAGATATTCATATAACAACTCCCTAAGACCCACACCAAATAAACTCAGCAGACCGACAGCTCGGCAGAACCAGCGTTGTATGCGTGAATCACGCACCATCTGCCATGTAAGAGAGCAACCACCCACCAGCCGGACTCACTAAGGGCAGAGAGGTGAGGACTGAGAGGGTGGGCTACTGAGGGAGGGGAAAATGCACAGAGAGGCAGTGTGACGCACTCGACCACAGCCAAAGTCAGGAATGGACAAAACTCAACACAAGATTCATTAACACAACTACTCCACTGGTGAAGTCTTCTGGGTGTGTATGCCTAATTGAGTAATGAAATGGTCTGTGTGTGTATCTAATATGTGGGTGTGAGCCTCTGGAAGAGGCTGAGGCTCAGGGAGACAGATGCCAGCGAGAGGGAGTAGGGAGCACTGCCCAAGGGTAGAAAGCAGCTTATTATATTGTGTTAGCCAAAAAGTTCATTCATGGTTTTCCAGACCATCTTATAGGAAAACCCAAAAGGGTTTTTTTTGGCCAACCTGATGCATCCATGCGTGCCTGTGAAGTCGCTTCTGTCGTGTCTGACTCTGTGACCCCAGGGACTGTAGCCCGCCAGGCTCCTCTGTCCATGGGATTCTCCAAGCAAGAGTACTGGAGTAGGTTGCCATGCCCTCCTCCAGGGGATCTTCCCAATCCAGGGATCAAACCCGTGTCTCTTATGTTTCCTGCATTTGAAGGCAGGTTCTTTACCGCTAGCGCCACCTGGGAAGCCCAATAGAGTCACTTTAAAATGGAAACATATAACATGACTATATGTTATGTCTCAGAAGTTTGATTCACTGCTAGGCCAGGACTGGTTAACACTGTGAAACAAGTAAAGATGGTCCCCTTGTCTTTCTGTCCTTCCTCCAGTCTCCACACGGACCACCCTGGGCCTACCCCTCCATGACAGCAACTTGCGCTCCCAAAGCACATTGAGGAGCATGGCCTTGGAGTCAGAAAGATGCTGGGCTCAGTCACAGCACTGCCTCTTACTGTGAGTCCTAAATCAGCCACTTAAGCTGCAAGCCTCCTTCCCCATCTGTTAAATGGGGGTATGACAGCTTCTCAAGGAGCTGCTGTGAAGCTCAAATTATAGAAACATGCAGACATTTTTAAAACTCTCAGCACACTCCCTGGCCCATGGAGGGCTTCACCAAACGGTAGCTCCAGCTGTCTTTCTCCCACCCTCCTAGCCCTCAGCTTCTACAGCTGACCTGATGAATAGATGAATTCTGTCAACATCAGTAGCTGAGTTTTACCTACTCCTCTTCCCCAAGAGGGGATGGGAAGGGAGTCTGGGGGAGCTTCTGGCATCTCCCTCATCCTGCTCCTCACACCCAGGGATGCAAGCCGCCTTCTCAGGGCAACTTGACTTCTTCCCTCCGACCAGGGAGAGAACACAGGCCGGGACCCCAGAGGGCAGCCCAGGGACTTCCCTGGTGGTCCAGTGGTTAGGATTCCATGTTTCTACTGCAGCGGGGAGCAGGTTCAATCCCTGGTCAAGGAACTAAGATCCTATATGCCATGCAGCCAAAAAAAAATTTTTTTTTCTTTTTTAAAGAAGGCAACACACAGGCTCAGGGCAGATGGGAGCAGCCTAAAGCCAGGCCAGCGCTGACCATGATGGAAATGACAAGACTGGATGCACCCGACGCCTCTGAGTCTAGACCTCAGGCATCACCCTGCCCTCTCTCTGCGACAGGAGGCACCTTCGCAGGGCTGGGGAGACGGTCAGCCTCCGGCTCCTTCTCTGGAAATGCCTTCATTCTTTCAGGCCTTGGGGTCTAGTCTAACTTCCTTCCTCCCAAGGACCACTGAAGCAGCAGCAATTTTAAACAAAGTCCCCACTAAAGTTCAGCCACCAGGTCCCTCCTCCTCACCTGAACAAGGTCACTGCTCTCTCAAGGGCCACAGAAGGCATATGCCATCCTCCCCACCCCCAGCTCAAGCACAGAGGCCTCCTCTCCTGCATCTCTGTGTCCTGTGCCTCAGAGAGCCAATCAGGAAGGAGGCCACATTTTCCCAGGCTGCCCTCTGTCCCCAGCTGGCACAAGCCACGTGGGCCCTGTTCCAGGCACGAGGGCCATGGCCGAGGCTATGAGCACAGCAGGAACATATGGCCTGGTGAGCTCCATGGGGACACGGGGAGCACAGAGGTGCCTTCTCTTCTGGACCGGGAGCATCTCAGAGGTGTCTCAGAAATGACTGCAGATGCTCACTCGGAGAGGATGGCAGAGCTGACCAGTGGGGCTCTGCCTGCAACAGCAGTCTGCTCATCAGACTCAAGCCCCAGCCAGCGGCTAAAGCAGGCTGACCTGGGTTTGAGTCCCAGCTCCAGCAGCACCAGCTGTGTGCTCTGGGAAGCTACTCAATGTTTCCCAGCAGGGTGATAATTGGGCCTGTATTTGTTTCTTGGGGCTGCCACCACAGGCTATCTCAGAGTTGGTGGCTTTAATTTCTCTTTTTCACCTTTTTTTGGAAGCCAGAAATACCAAACTCAAAGTGGTGGCAGGGCCATGCTCCCTCCACAAGCCCTTAGGGACAACCCTGCCTTCCCTCCTCCACCTGCTGGTCTGTCTTCATGTGACCTTCCCCTCTGCATCTCTGTGCATCAAATCCCCTCATTCTTTCTTTTATAAGGACATCAGTCACTGGATTTAGAACCCGCACTAAACCCAGGATGATCTGAAGATCCTTAAATGAATGACACCTAAAAAGACCCTCGGAGAAGGCGATGGCACCCCACTCCAGTACTCTTGCCTGGAAAACCCCATGGACGGAGGGGCCTGGTAGGCTGCAGTCCATGGGGTCGCAAAGAGTCAGACACAACTGAGCGACTTCACTTTCCCTTTTCGCTTTCATGCATTGGAGAAGGAAATGGCAACCCACTCCAGTGTTCTTGCCTGGAGAATCCCAGGGACGGCGGAGCCTGGTGGGCTTCCGTCTATGGGGTCGCACAGAGTCGGACACGACTGAAGCGACTTAGCAGCAGCAGCAGCAGCAGAAAGACCCTATCCCCAAATAAGGTCACATTCACTGGTACTAGAGATTAGAACTTGGGTGTATCTTTTGGGGGAGAAATAATTCAACCCTATAATATCTGCCTATCATACAGGGCTACTCAGATTAAAAGACAGAGTATCTGTAACATGTGTTGCATGAGAGAGAGCACAAGGTAAAAAATAAACATTACAAGTTACTATTGTCACAGTCGTCATCTTTATCTCCTTCTCCAGGAAGCCTTCCTGGTTTTCGCTATTGTTCAGTCGCTGAGTCATGTGCAACTCTTTGTGACCCCATGGACTGCAGCATGCCCCCAGGCCCTTCTGTCCTTCCCTATCCCCGGGAGTTTGCTCAAATTCATGTCCACTGAGTAGGTGATGTCATCCAACCATCTCATCCTCTGTCTCCTTTTTCTCCTCCTGCCCTCAATCTTTCCCAGCATCAGGATCTTTTCCAATGAGTCAGCTCTTCGCATCAGGTGGCCAAAGTACTGGAGCTTCAGCTTTAGCATCAGTCCTTCCAACAGCAAACTACTCCATTCTTGCTATGAGAACCCCACAAAGAGTATGAAAAGGCAACAAGCCTTCCTGATACCTCAGGAAGATACCAAAAAGAACCTGAGACAATTCAGATATCCTGTCTGGATAACAACCTCCTTTAGAGCAGGGACCATGCTTGTTGAAATCTACTTCCCAAGCAGTCCTAAAAGTGTCGGGAACATGGTCTCAGTGGTGAGCTCATAGGCTCTCAGGTGAGACAGAACTGTGTTTGAAACTCAGCACTGCCAACCTCTCATGATAAGGCCTTGGATATGTGTATCCATGTCTGGGATCAACCACTACCATCTCAAGGAAAGGAATATTACAGCTATGCAGGAATGTGATGAGCACTTCAGATAACACATACATAACCCAGAGTGACCAGCAAACAGTATGTTCTCTGTAACTAGAGTCACAATGCACCACTGGTCCTCAGTAACCGTCCAGTTCAATAAACTGCTGTTGCTGTTCAGTTGCTAAGTCGTGTCCGACTCTTTGTGACCCCTAACTGCAGCACACCAGGCTTCCCTGTCCTTTACCATCTCCCAGAGTTTGCGCAAACTCATGTCCATTGACTCCGTGATGCCATCCAACCATCTCATCCTCTCCTGTCTCCTCCTGCTCTCAGTCTTCCCCAGTTCAATCAACACTCGATCACAAAATAAATGGATGCCACCAGCCATTCCTCTTCATTGTCCAGTCAAGGCAGCAGATCACACTAAGCCAATCTACATTCTTATGCAGACCTCACGGGCAGGGCCAACACTGAGCCCACCACCTCACCTTCTGCACAGCCCTAGGAATGAACACACACATCCATCCCCACAGATGGGTAAACCCCTCCCTTCGTCTGTCCTTCAGGCATTCACTGAACACAGGCTCTGCCAGGAATGTTCCTACCTTGTGCCAAGCACCTCGTGGATGCTCATGAGCAGCGATCAGCAACCTTTCTGGAAAGGGTCAGAGAGTAAAGATGTTAGGCTTTCTGGGCCATATGGATTCTTTCACAACTACTTAACTCTGTGTCAAGGCATGCAAGCTGCCACAGACAATGCGCACATAAATGAGCAAGGCTGGGTTCCAGAACAATTTTATTTACAAAAAACAGGTGTTGGGCCATAGGCTGTGACCTTGCTTTTGAGGATATACAAACAAGTAAGACTCAGCATCCACACAGAGAGAAGGAGACAAGTAGAGAAGAGAATCTAGGTATCTCATTCCCACATCACGCTATTGAACTGCATCCTACCTGGTCTATTCAGGATCGATTAAAAGTACACTTATAAGCAGACTCACAGGAGCTTCCCTGGTATTCCAGTGGTTAAGAATCTGCCTTGCAATGCAAGGGACACTGGTTTGATCCCTGATCTGGGAAGATCACACATACCACGGGGCAACCGAGCCCACGCGCCACAGCCTCTGAAGCCCATGCACCTAGAGCCCAGGCTCCACGATAAGAGAAGCCACAGCAATGAGAAACCCATGCACCACAGCTAGAGAGTAGGCCCCGCTCCCTGCAACTAGAGAAAGCCCACGTGCAGCACGATGAAGAGCCAGCACACTCAAAAAGAAATAAATTTTTTTTAAATAAAGTAGACTCATAGATAGAACAAACAGTGGTTACCAGTGGGGCAGGGCAATATGGGAGTAGGGGAGTAGAAGTACAAACTACGGGGTCTAAGATAAGCTCAAGAATGTAGTGTACAACACGGGGAACGCAGCTAATAATTTACAGTAATGGGTAAACGGAAAGTAACATTTACAGATTGTATAATAATTTAAATTTTTACTTAAAAATTTTTAATTTTAAAAATAAAAACAAAATTTAAGTACACTTAAAACCAAAGGGAGAAAAATAGGAATAAACTATTTGTCAATGGCTCAGAGGAAATATTTGTCATATAAAATCCAACCCACAAATCAAAAGAGTCTGTTCACACACACATTCTACAGGTATTTAAGTAGTTCCTACTGTGTGCCAGGCCTCAGCTAGACAGTAGAGATGCAACAAAAAGCAAAGCAGACCCAGCCCTTAGGCGGCCCACACCCTAGTAGATGAGAGCCTCATCTCCTGGGTGAAAGCCCTGAGCTATTAATAGATGCTAATGGAAGGCACACAAAGTCTACAAACCCACAGAACACAAAGAAACCCACTCAACATAGACATCCTTTTCAAATATTGGGCTAAGTTCTTGCTGTGTTCTCTGATGTGATCTCTGGGGGCCAGGGGCATGGACAGAGTTGCCATTCAGTTCACAAGATACTGCAGAGAAAAAGCAAGGTCACAAAATTGTATGTTTCCAAAACTCTTTTTTCCTGATACGCAGCCAAGTGCCCAGAGTTTGCAGGCTGACACTAACCAATGCCATCTCCTGCCCTTGACTTCCACACAGTGTGACAGATTTAAGGCTCCAACCTCAAGATCTGCTCAGAGGCATGACAGCATCTCTGACTTTTCAGCTCTACAAGGAAGTGGAGCCAGTCTCCATGCTGGTGGGACACTCATGCACCCACTGAACATGCAGCTTTCAGCTCCTCTGCCAGGGCTGCAGATTCTGCTCTGCAAAGCCCTCTGACTGCTCAACAACCTCTTCCAAACAGTCAAAATTAATTTCAGACAAACATTTAAGAGGAAAAGAAAATCTATCTGGAGGACTTGCCAATGCTCACAGCTGGGACGCTGACAAGGAAAAGGCTGCAGAGCAGAGAATTCGCCTCAGACCATTCACTTGCCATCATATAGCATGCTTTGCACAAATTGGCATAATTTAGGGAGGGAAGAAAATAGGCCAATGACAGCAAAATACCTCAGGGTCACCCCAAAGCCGAGGATGTAAGAGGTACCGATGAAGCACACTGTCACACACTTCCTGGGAGATGGTTTTTTATCACAGGCTTACAAATGATAATCCAAATAAAACTTGCAGTCCCAAGTCTATCAGCCCTCTTTAAAATAGTATAGAAGCACCTCCAATTTCTCACATGCTTTAGAGTCACACAGGATTACAAGAAAGGCCAAGAGCTTTCTAGACTTCCAAGAACACTTTGCCCAGGTCCAGTCTGCACTCAGAAGCCCTCTCCTCTGTCACCCACTCACTGCCTGCCTTTGTGGACTCCAAACATTTCCGTTCCTGTTTTCTAACACTACTTTGACTTGTTTTAAGTTCTCACTGCACAAGGAATCGCTGGACCACAGCTTCATCAGGATTCAGGGGGTCACTGCCAAGGTGAAGGGAAGCAGAAGGGTGAGCTGGTATTGAAGACTTACCATGCATGGTCCCAACACTTGACAAGAAATCCCAAAGCTGGTGTTGGTGGTGAGAGACACCGGTGATGAAGACAGCATCTCCACCTCATAGACTGGGAGCCACAGAGCTGCATGAGGCAAGGCTGAGGCTCAGAGGCAGGTCTCTGAGATGCCAGAACGAAGGCTAAGGGATGCATTTCACCCAAACTCCTCAGGGCTGGAGTGTGGAAGAAAGACTGCATCATCTTGATTGAGCACAACATCATGGCTTCCACACAGTTAAGCCGGGCTGTCCTAATTGCACATGAGCTCTCATCAGGCTCAGATAGGGGGTGTGGGTTTCAGGCATGCTTAATGGCTTTTTGTGGGGGAAGCCTCAGGCTATACACGGTACCCACAAATCCTGAGATGTGAGAATGTCACACGCCCACTCAACAAACAGGGACACCACGGCCTCTGCCTTACTCCCCCTCCAGCGTCCTGCCCATCCAGACCCACACATATAAGTCCGGGGCACCCCTACCTCCTCCTGGCTTCACTCAGGACTTTGTCTTCTTCCTTGCTCTTGAATAAAACCCCATGTCTTTGTCCCAGATTCCTATTAGTTAGAGGAGACCATTCCTCCTCTTCTCAGTATAAGGGACTCTGCAACATAGGGGTACTTGGGGATTTTCTATTTAATAAAAAGGGCGAAACAGAAGACAAGCTGGCAGACAGAAACCCCCTGTGGCCTGAAACAAGGTCACGGAGAAGTCACCGTGAGGAAATGATGCCTGCAGGAAGCTGCATGTATCTATAAGCAGATAAAGGACATTTGTTCCCATGGCTGCTAACGCAATGACCCCTGGGACCCAAACAGCCTCCCAGCCTGACTCTTATATATTTTTAATGAAAAATTGCAAATTAGATTAGCTTAATTTGACCACATCTGCCTTTTTAAACAGAGAAAATTACCATTTTAATAGGAATACCAGCTATTTGTCTAAAGGAAAAAGGTCCTTGTGAGGTCTACTCTGCCTGTTCTGTTTCCATTTTAAAAAAGAAAGAGAAAAAGAGGCTCTCAGGGCAGAGGGCAGTGGGTCAGGCTTGGAAAAATACACAGTAGTTCTCCCTGTGAGCATCAGAAATATCAGACAAACCCCACCTTCCAGAGATGTCTTAGCCACCAGAGGCAGTGAGGGCTTCCTGTCTGGTGTGTTCATATTGCTCGTCCCGGTTTCCTTCAGCAACACTGTGCTGAGCCCCTCTGTGTGCCAGGCATGGTGCTGAGTGCTTGATCAGCAGAGATCAAGGCCCTTACCAGAGCAGAAATGCAGGAGGGAAGTCAGAGGTCAGCTGTCAGAACAGAAGCCTGGAGTTAGAAGGGAAGGAGCTGGTTGGTGGGGGGGTGGCAGGGCCGAGCACCCAAGGCCAAAGGGACAGGAAGGGTGGGAGTCCTGGGTGAGGGTACGGCTGAATGGGGTTGAGGGACTGCTGAAGGGCGCCTGACATGCAGGCTGCTTCAAGGAGAGAAGGCTTCATTCTGAGGACACGGGCATCATCAGTGGTTTTCTTTTCACAATAGCCACTGGTTGCACTGAGGGAACTGGGCAACCGCAGGGAAGTTGAAGCAAAGTGAAGATACAGTGGTGCTGCTGCTGCTCTGTCTGAATGTGGTGACCTTTCCTCCCAGCCCCACCTAACATCAAACCCAGGCACAGGCCTCCCAAATCGCTTCTACCCACCCCTCCCTCCTCTCCACGGCTAATCCCCTCTCCTCTGCCTGTCCCTGATCTCTACCCGCCATGTGTCCCTTCCTGGGGTTTGCACCCTTGATTAGCTCTCCCTTCTCAGGCATCTTCCCTGGTGGCTCAGACGGTAAAGCGTCTGTCTACAATGCGGGAGACCTGTGTTTGATTGGAGATTCCTGGAGAAGGAAATGGCAACCTACTCTAGTACTCTTGCCTAGAAAATCCCATGGACAGAGAAGCCTGGTGCAGGCTACTGTCCATGGGGTCGCAAAGAGTTGGACACGACTGAACGACTTCACTTTTCACTTTCTCAGGCATCACCAGCTATCTCCTCCTGACACTCCTCCCACTCCACTCTGTGATGTACAGGAGGCCTTGGCACCACCCCCCACAGTGGGCCTGGCTTGGCTGCCCAATGCCTTCAGCACAGGCTCTAAAGGGACACAAAAGTCCTGTCCTCAGTCATTCCATCCAGGCAGCCCTCTGCTCAATGCCCGCACTGACCTCTGCATCTCCAAACTCTGCCGCTCGTCTCAGTTTTCTGCCTCCTAATTGCCCTTCCCACTCTAGACCCCAGACCACCCTCCATCTCGACACTCTCCTCCGAAAGTTTGGATGGAATAAGTCGATTCTACCCATGTTCTCCATCTACCTTTCAGATCACTCCTTCACTGGCTCTGTTTCCCCTTCCTACTGCCCATTGCAAACTGGCCTCCAGGCTCCACCACCCTTCACATGCCCCTGTTCTCAGCCAGATCTCGCAGGACCACCACTTCCCCACTTCTTCCACTCACCATCCACAGACATCCAACTTCATCTCAACCTCAGCAACTTCAAAAACCCCAACTCCAACATACAAGATGCCTTTCATCGAGCTTTCCTGCTTCTGTCAAGAATACTAGTCCTATGACTAGGGCAGTCAATTATTTCCATAACTTTCCTCCATAAACTGTTACTGAGTTTTAGAAAAGCTCCTTCAACAGGACCCTCCGCTATCAAGGTGACTCCTGGAGTCACAGCAAAGGACGCAGGCTCTGAAGACAGCCTGTACAGGGTCACAGCCTGGCATCACTACTAAGGAGCTGTGGAACCTTAGGTAGACCAGCTGCCTCATTGCTATGCCTCAGTTTCCCAGACTGTTAAGGAGGATAATATAAGTACTTATTTCATAGGATTGTTCTAAGAATCTCAGATGACGACACAAAACATGTGTCTAGGATGTGGTGGCCCACGGTAAGAATTCAACTAATGAAGGCTGCAATTATTAACTCAACTATCCTGGTCCATCCCTCCCTTTCCATTTCCTTCCACCTCCAGGCCCAGACTGAGATTATCCCAACACATGCCGACTTGTCTCTCTTTCTCCAGCCTCTAGTCACCTAAACCCATGTCAAATACCATTTTCAGATTTACCTTCTGACATCCTACTTTTATCGCATCATCTCCAGTTACTGACAAGATGAGTTCAGCCTCCTCCTCCTGGCACGATGTTCTCCACCCTCTGGGCCCAGTAGGTGGGCAGAGCCAGTCACACCCCCAATGCCGCCTCTGCACCCTTGCTGAAAGTGCCCCATGTGTAAAATCCCACCTGTCTCCAACACAGAATCTGGGCAGCAACTAGGAAGGGTAACGAGGACACAGACTGTAGTACATCAACTGCATTAAAGACCCCAGTTCTCCTCTCCTCCCTGTCTCCACACCCTTGACCACACCATCTTTCAGTGGTTTCCCTCACACTCTGCCCCTGGGCCCAGCCATGTGACTTGTTAGCAGTCATGACACAAGCAGAGGTTTGACACTGTACTCTAGCATTTCAGTTTCTGCTCCTGTGCCTTGGCCATGACCAAGAGAACATGCCTGATCCAGCTTCTGGGAGGCGAGACACGTGGAGTGGTGCCAGCCAGGACCATCTTAGATCAGCTGACAGCTAGTGGACCCACAGCGAGCAAGACTGGCCAAGACCAGCCCGGCCCAGCCAACTCCAGATACTAATGCTCATGGATAGCGATGCAGCTCGGTGGTCGTCTGACAGGCACCAGGTAACTGATCCATGTGTTAGCCAGCATGGTGAAAAGATAACAACGCTTTACAGAGGAAAAGTGACTGACAGCAAAGCAGTAACACAGGGCACAGTTCCAGCTGAGAGAGTGAGTGTGTGCCTGTGTTCACAGAAAGCCACACAGCTGTAATATTTACTTATTTAACTGTCTCTCAGCCTAGTCAACTATGTCCTGGAGGAACCACATTCACTATGTTTACCATTATAGACTTAAGTGCATAACTCCAGGCTAGTGAAACTAGTATCCTCTGAATAAATACTATTCAATGAACAAATGAGTGAATTTCCATGTATGTGCACGCATTCAAAGAGGCTTTATACCAAATGATCTAAAGTAGTTACCTCCAACTGTTAACACAACAGGTGGCATGTGCTTTAGCTTTGTTTTTTGGTTTTTAGTAAGCAGCATTCTCTATTCTTCCACAATTTACATGATGATTTCTATAATAAAGGACTGTGAGTTCAAATGAAATCCTTCAAGGTGAAGACCCTGGATTCAGGGCAGAGGCCTCCTTGGTCAGCCAAACCCCAGGTTATGCCTTCTCTCTCCTAAGTCTGTGTCTGCTGGCATTCAGCCTTACTTTTTTTTTTTCATTTTGGAAAAATTTTATTGGAGTATAATTGCTTTACAATGTTGTGTTGGTTTCTGCTATACAACAATGTGAATCAGCTATAAGTATGCATTAATCCCTCCCTCTTGGGGCTTCCCGCCCACTCCAGTGTTCTTGCCTGCAGAATCCCAGGGATGGTGGAGCCTGGTGGGCTGCCGTCTATGGGGTCGCACAGAGTCAGACACGACTGAAGTGACTTAGCAGCAGCTTGGGGCTTCCCCAATGGCTCAGCACGTAAAGAATCCACTGGCAATGCAGGAGACACAGGAGATGAGGGTTCAGTTCTTGGGTTGGGAAGATCCCCTGGAGGAGGAAATGGCAACGCACTCCAGTATTCTTGTCTGGGAAGTCCCATGGACAGAAGAGCCTGATGCGCTGCAGTCCAAAGGGTCACAAAGAGTCAGACACAACCAAACGACTAAGCACCTTCTCACCCTCCCTCTTGAGCTTCCCTCCAACACCCTCTACCCCGCCCTCCGCCCCACCTCACCCATCTAGGTCATCACAGAGCAACAAGCTGAGCTCCCTATGTTATACAGCAGTTTCCCACTAGCTATCTATTTTACACATGGTAGTGTATAAACGACAAGGCTATTCTCTCAATTCATCTCACCCTCTCCTTCTGGTCTTACATTTTTAATTTGCCTTTTTATTGGCAAAAGTCTTTTTCCATGGGTAAATAGCAAAACCCTTAATAACAAAAGTTTTACAATTTAACCAGTTTAAACAGTACAGTCCCAGAGCAGTTAACAATTGACTTTATTTAAATTGTTACATGAGCATATTGGAGTCTCATAGTAATGCTAAGACACACAAGGTTCTAGAATTACTGACCTTATTGTACTTAAGAAGAAACCAATGCCCAGTAGACTGTCTACACTCATGAAGGACAGAATCCAAACTCTTCGCAAGGCCAGAATTAGAGCTCAAATCGTGACTCCCTCCCCAGAGTCGATGCAGCACCCTCACGGCCTTCACTCCCCACAAAGCTTGTGACCACAAGAACTACTCCCTTAGGAGACTGGGGATGTATTCCATCCATCCCGGTACTCCCACATCCAGCCCCCTGCCTCACATACAAAATGTGCTCAATAAATATTCCCTGCATTGAACCAGGCAGTTGAGCACAGGGGAAGTGAGTCAGCCTGCTCTGAGGGCCAGGTCTCCCTCTCCTCCACTAGAGGAGAGTGTTCCCAAGTCAGGTAGGCTTCAAGATGGTCTCAAGGGCAGGGGGAGACTGGCGGGCTCGCTGGGTCTGGGAGTCATTCACCTGAGGCCCATAATGGGCTTGGAGAGGTCCACCAAGCCCTGGAATTGTGGGAAATCACTTTTTGAATGTGCATCTGTTTCTCAGGGAGAGGGCACAGTGTTCATCAGATATTCAAGGGGAGTAACCCCCAGCTAAGCTGAGGTCCAGCCAAACACAATGCCTTCTGTCCAGTGGTGAACAGTGGGGAGTGGGCAAAGCTGGGGCCAGAACCCAGGCCTCCTCATTTCCATTACGGGCCATCTCTCTATTACAAACTGCCCACCATGTGGCATATTTATGCTGATGACACCGTCCCTGAATGCTGCATTTCTACAACTCAGAAGGATGGTCAGACAGCTTTATAGCTTTATCGGAATCTGTTTTCCTCAGACCACAATTTTTTGTAATGGTAAAATATTTCTGACGTGATCTGGATCCATGCCTTTAATTCATCAGCCATCCATACAAATGTCAAGCATGCCAAACTAATTTTCTTTGAAATGATTTATCAGCCATATGAACACAAGTCATCCTGTCTGATCTCCAAAATTAAAACCACATTTCTCTTCAGAAAAGAATGAATGTGCAGTCCTGACAAACAGGATGCATTTTCATCAGTCTGGGATGAGCAGCCCTTTGTCAGGAAGCAGCATGGTGAACAGGAGGGCACTCCAGCCAGGCCTGCCACCTCCCTGCATCTCACCAACTCCACATCTGGCACCCAGTGCCTGGGGACTCCTTCCCAGTGCTGACCTTTAATAATGACAATAATCACCCATCTTTGGCCAAGCTGCAGGCAGCAGCTACTCTGTGTGTGCAGTGGAGAGGAGGAGAAGGCAGGGCTATGGCGAGGTGAGAGGGGTGATGGAGCAGAAGTAACATGCCTGCAGTGCAGTTTGACAGAGATACAAGTTCAACCCCTGCAAAGCCATGGAGCTAAATTCTTGGGAGGTAAGGAAATAAGCCAAGGGGGCCAGTCTAAAGGCAGGCTGCTAGCATGGTAGGATTCTATCCCAGGGAGTGCACTTGTACCCTGAGAAAAGTCTGGAAAGGAATGTCAACCAGAGGTCATTCACTTAGCTTCCTTCCAAAAGGATCCCACATCCCTCAACATCATTGGAAAGCTATGATTTCATGTTAGGGGTGCCCATTCAGAGCTCTGAAAGTCTCCCAAAACAAGTTACATTTTTTGGCAGCCTATAATATTCCTCAGTATTTTGTAACTTTGTCAAGGACTACCTCCGATAAGACTTTGGGGTTCTACTATCCAGAAAGAGGCTTCCCTGGTGGCTCAGATGGTAAAGAATCTGCCTGCAATGAGGCAGACCTGGGTTTGATCCTTGGGTTGGGAAGATCCCCTGGAGAAGGTCATAGCAACCCATCCCAGAATTCTTGCATGGAGAATCCCCATGGACAGAGGAGCCTGGGGGGCTACAGTCCATGGTGTCACAAAGAGTCAGACACAACTGAGAGACTAAGCACAGCACTGCACATCCAGAAAGAGATGGAGATTTTAAACTTGAGGATGCAAATACCAAAATGGATTTGGAGTTCCCCACTGCAATTCAGCCAGTTCTATTCCTTAAACTCCCTCAATAAAAGACTTCCTCACCAACCAACCTCCAACATGACCTCACTCTTTATTCATGAGAAGTAACAGAGAGAATACTTTGAATAGGCACCAAGCTACCATAAATGAATAAAATCCGCACCATGTTTTTCTATGTGTGGCACCTACACTACTGAGGATTTTAAGGAATTTGTTATGTATATTAAACCTGTGATTTCACCAACACCAAGCTGGAGGGAAAAAAGAATTGACTTAAAGAAAAAAATATTTTTAAATAAATTCAGGTATTTGGAAATGTGGCAGAAATCAGGACCTGGTACCCACAGGTCTGGGAGACACAGGACTGGAGGTGAGTTGGGAGATCCACACCCACTGCTCCTGCAGCCGCTGATGAGCACACACCACAGCTCAGCTGTGATGGGGGAAGGAAACAAAACATTCTTTGAGCAGCCACTCTGCAGACTTCAGGCGCCTTTCACGCATCATCTCGTTTAATTCTCACAATGATCCTGCAAAGCAGAACTAGTCTCCTCACTTGATACTCAGAAAAGGAGCGCACACACCTGGAATCCAAGTCTAGAGACAGAGCAATTCAATTAGAAGCCTGGTGCCCGCCCCCCCCCACCACCACCAACTCCATCCCCAAAGAACCAGGTGGGTTCCCTACCCACCACCAGGCTCCCTGTTCCACCCACACCAGAGATGGAGGTTTATTCTCAATGGAAATCAAACATAAAAGGTTCAAAATTCTGGTAAGCCAAGCGTAGCAAGGAACTAAATGTGGCAAAAAACTAACTAAATAAAATGACTTAAATAAAAGACTTCAGAGTGAACTCACTCCTGCACCTTGAATACCAGCAACCAGGTTTACATATCACTATGAATTCAGACAGTGAAAACACTAATTATTCACTTAATCAAAATTATGTCACAGTCATTACTGATTTAACCAAAAATTATGGAATAATTGTAGGGAAGATTGGGAGACAGAAGGTAGCATGGACAAAAGAAGAGGGATGGAGCCTAAACTGCTATCACAGAAGTCTAGAAATAATGTGAAATTGATATATTTGAAAATAGTGGTAAAAACTTAATTTTTGTCAATATGCAGGTAAACATCAAAAGAAACCATTAAGAGAGTAGAAAGTAATTGCCTCTTGGATGAGTATAGGAGATAGAGAAGAAAGGGGAAACTGATCTTTTTCTTTATAAGACTTATTGTACTATTTTAAAATTATGCACATGTGTTACTTTGATGAGTACTTTTAACTGAAAAAAAAAGGAAAGAAACACAGTGGGCAATGCAGATGTCCAAAGTAACAGATTTATAATCCCAGGAGTATGAACTGGGTCATCTGACTTGAAAATGTGGCTGAACCAATGTATTGCCATACTAGAGGGCATCTCAGTGGTGAATTATTCCCTCCCACTGCACAGAATAAGAAAGTATTACATTAAGAATGTGCTCTGCAAAGAGCCTTATACTTTTAAACTTGAGCTTTTCACATCCATCAGTATCCACTTAAACTTACAGTATCACTTTCCTTTGACACAAGAAGGAAACAGGCCCAGAGGTGGTGAGCAAGTTGCCCAAGGTGGCCCAGTAAAGTGAGCCACAGAGGCTTTCTCAGCTCTGTCTTTCAAACTAGATCCTAAGTTCCCAAGGATGGGGATCAAGCCATCTTTGCCAGCTCAAGCTGCTCTCCTCTATGACAGCCCTGAAGGCTGTGAGGTTTATTCACTGTCCGCTCACTCATCACAAACGTCTCCTTATTTTCCCTGCCAACATGGAGTCAGATGGTGGATCTTGCCTGTCTGTCCACCGTGAAGTTACGATGATGAGCACGTGGACTCTTGCTTACTGGCTGAGTCATGTCCAACTCTACCACAATCCCATGGGCTGTAGCCCACCAGGCTCCCCTGCCCAAGGGATTTTCCAGGCAAGAATACTGGGGTGGGTTGCCATTTCCTTCTCCAGGGAATCTTCCCGACCCAGGGATTGAACCCATATCTCCTGCATTGCAGGCAGATTCTTTAGCGCTGAACCACCAGGGAAGCCCCTTATCAAAGTCTGACTCATCTTTTAAGACCCATCTCATTTATATTATCTTCTCTGTGAAGCCTTTCGACACTTCCCTATGCTCACTTAAATACTTTCTTCTTGAACATTCTTACAATGTATTTTCATGACTCTCTCCCTCCCTCTTTTCTTTTTCTTTGGCTGCACTGCATGGCCTGCAGGATCCCAGTTCCATGACTTGTCAAACCCATGCCTCCTGCAGTGGAACCTCAGAGTCTTAACCACTAGACTGCCAGGGAAGTCCCTCATGACTCTTAGTTTCAGAGCTTCCCCTCATCTTTACAATCCTAATGTCTAGGGTCACATGTCTAGTGCATTAGTAAAGCTAAAAAAGTGAATCTATGAATGAATGAGTGATTGATTCATTGAAAGAATGAATTAATCTTAGCTCAGAGATGAAAAACTTATTGAGACAAGTAGAATGTCACATATTATATATCTCTCACTAAATTCAGGACAGTGCTTTGTGCCTACTAAGTATTCAATAAATATTTATAGATTGAACACATTAATTCATCAAAACACAAAATAGTTCTTTAATCCTTTGTTTCTTTCCCTTAGTCATTCTTTTTTTTTTTTCCTTAGTCATCCTGACTAAGTCATCACTACTTCTGGATCCTCTTTTCCTGGCCAAAGACCAGACCTTTTTTTTTTTTTTTTTTGGCCAGAATCTCAGTTCTACAACCAGGGACCAAACCTATGCCCCCTGCAGTGGAACCACGGGACCACAAGGGGAGTCCCACGGCCCAGACCCTTTAATGTGCTCCTATCACTGCTATGTAAGACTTAGGTGGTCGAGTACAGAAACACAACAGTTTCGTCTCTACACACAGATCAAACCACCCATAATGCAGTCCTTCTCAAACTCTTGTCCAAGCCCACATACATATTCTAAACACAGCCTTTTGAAGTCTCATCTCCCCCCGCTTACATAGGACTTTGGAGACAGACTTCCAAGTTCAGGCACCAACTGTTGACCTCCAGCAACTCACTCACCCTCTCTGTCAGTCAGTTCCTCCTCCAAGTGGAAATAACATTAATGCCTTACTGCTCACAACTGTAAGGGGTCCAACTGAGAGAATCAGCATGAGTCATTTCACCTGCCTCTTAAATATTCTTCAAGACTCAGCTCAGGCATCGCCTCCTCTAGGAAGCATTTTTGGTTTTTGTTTTTTTCAATAATAGAAGACGTTTATCAGTTTTCACAATCAATAGCCAGATGAAAAAATAAAAGATCCTTATAATTGCAAGCCATAATGGAAACATGATTAACCTAACAATATAAAATAATTACATAAAATTTGGGGGGTGAGTGATGTGGTAAATGGAAGTACATGCATGCTTATGTTTTCATCTGCCCAGCCAGTCTTTATCTTTTGGTTTGTACATTTAATCCACTTACATTTACGGTAAGGTAATCATTGATAGGTATGATCCTATCACCATTTTCTTAATTATTTGGGGTTTATTTTGTGTAGGTCTTTTCCTTCTCTCATGTTTCCTGCTTAGAGAAGTGTATTTCTTGTAAAACTGGTTTGGTGGTGCTGAATTCTCTTAACTTCTACTTATCTGGAAAGCTTTTAATTTCCCCATCAAGTCTGAATGAGAGTCTTGCTGTATAGAGAATTCTTAGTTGTAGGTTCTTCTATCTCCTTAAATACATCCTGCCATTCCCTTCTGGCTTGTAGAGTTTCCGCTGAGAAATCAGCTGATAACCTTACTGGAGTTCCCTTGTATGTTATTTGTTGTTTTCCCTTGCTGCTTTTAATATTTTATCTTGGTCTGTAAATGTTGTCAGTTTGATTACAATGTGTCCCAGTGTGTTCCTCCTTGGGTTTGTCCTGCCTGGGACTGAGAAGCACTTTTGGGTACATCCACCCTCCAGCCCACAGAGGGTGGGCTGGAGGCCCACCTGGCACACAGCAGTAGCTCCATAAATATTTAGCCAGTCAATATTTAATGAGAATTTCCAAAAGAAAGGAGAATCCTCAAGGCCCAAAAGAAGAAGGATGACCTACTGAAACGACAGTGGGAAGGCCGATCTTCGGTAGCCCGGGGAGCCTGCCCAGGACACCCTTTCCCCACCAGCTCACGGATGTAGGGGGCTGCCTCTTTCACTGACACTGGGACTCGTTCTGCTACCTATGAGGCTTTCAGTGAGACCTGCCTGCAGTTTCTGGGTATGTGCAAACCTCAGTGAGGCAGCCTCATTAGCTGATGGGTTGCAACAAGGTGGTACCATGACAATAACTCGTGCCTTTGAAATAATTGGTGCCTGGAGACCAAGTGTTCAGTTCAAGATAAAGTGGCACAAGGCAGGTCCCCATCACCCCAGGAGACAGGCCAGGGAAACCTGAACTGCCATCAATCCCCAGCTCCCCCAGGAAAAGCAGAATTCAGCATGATTGTGTCTGGCATAAAGCAATGTCTCTGGCCTTGGATCATTAACTTATATGGCTCATGAAAATACAGTAACAAATCTGAAATATTTGCTTAATTCATTTCTGTGCCCCTATCCCCTCTAGTAGCTTCTCATAGGATATGCAGAACACACCCTTCTCTCAGGAAGACAGAAACAAATCTTTGGGGAAATTATAAGAGTAAATAAAGCAGGAGTCACCAGGAGACTGAAGCTAAACAAATACTCCACAAATCTAATTGATTCTCTGGTTTGGAAATTTGGCAGATTAACAGGGTTTCATGGTGATTTTATGGATAATATTTCCATAATTTCTTACTGGTTAAGTGATCAATAAAAATCTAATACTACAGCACCTGTTTATTCTTGAAAATGAACGAACAGCATTAAAAACACATAATGATGGCTTCCAAACGTACCAACCTGCAATAACCTGGAGACTGCGGACAGAACAGAGAGACCAACCTGGTGGGTGCACCGTGCAACAAACCATGTGGCTCTCCCAACTGCCTGACACTGCAGACAGCTGGGGAAACCCAAGATGGCCAGAGGTTTTAGCCAAATGAATGGGTGGGGGAGGGCCATCTGTGTACCAGTGAACCCAAAGGGTACACACGGGAGGTATGGAGAAGATGCATGTGTGCCGGGAGATGTGCACGTATCGTCAATATTTCAGTAAACTGCTGATTTTCCCTAAAAGTTCTATTTTTCTGAGCACAGCAGCCCACATAGAATGCTGAAAGTGATGCCAGAAAGTGTTTGAAATAAACCAGGGGTGAGGATGTCAAGGAAAGATTGCATAATGTAACCATGATAACTAAGAGTTACTGAGAGTTAGGTATTGTGTGTGGAAACCAAGAGCTCTTTTAATTCTAGCAAACCTACCAGGAAGTATCCAGAGCCCAGGTTCTTCACTGCTGGGCTATACTGCCTCTTTAAACATTAAAAAAAAAAAAAAAAAAAAAAACTGTGCCTCTGTTACCAACGTTGACAAACGACTCTGTGCAGAAGCCCACCACCAATAGAGAGCTCCCAACCGGCTGTGGTCTGGGGTGAAGACCACAGACCATTTGCACTGGAGAGGGAAGATCCTGACAACAACAGAGGAAAGCTTTGTGTAGGGGTTACAAGTCAACTTTTTCAAACTGCATTTTTCAAATCAACATGCTATTATAAAAATATATGAAATGAATCACCAGTCCAGGTTCGATGCATGATACAGGATGCTTGGGGCTGGTGCACTGGGATGACCCAGAGGGATGGTACATGGAAGGAGGTGGGAGGGGGCTTCAGGATGGGGAACATGTGTACACCCGTGGTGGATTCATGTTGATGTATGGCAAAACCAATACAATATTGTAAAGTAATTAGCCTCCAATTAAAATAAATAAATTTATATTAAAATATATATATTTTTTAATAAGGAATAAAGACATCACAATACTTGCTAACTCTGGGAAAGTCCACCTAATTTTTCTTCTGACCCCACTATCTCTGAGGTCAATTTTCCCTGGAAAGCAACAGAATAACTTTCCAATCTGTCAGAATTGTCTGCTGCTGCTGCTGCTGCTAAGTCGCTTCAGTCGTGTCCAACTCTGTGCGACCCCTAGACGGCAGCCCACCAGGCTCCCCCATCCCTGGGATTCTCCAGGCAAGAACACTGGAGTGGGTTGCCATTTCCTTCTCCAATGCATGAAAGTGAAAGTGAAGTCGCTCAGTCATGTCTGACTCTTCACAACCCCATGGACTGCAGCCTACCAGGCTCCTCTGTCCATGGGATTTTCCAGGCAACAGTACTGGAGTGGGGTGCCAACTACAGATAAGCTGGCTCATCTGCAAAGGTCTGGTTTGCACACATAGACTGTAAGGTGGGCATGATCTTCTCGCCTCTTTGTTGGCAACTGTGTGTCACATGGCTGTGGCCATGTACCTGGCAGCCTCTAGCCAGCTCAGACTATCTACCACTCACAGGGTGGAAGAGGACACTATTCCTCATGCAGCCCCAGCGTAGGCCAATCTTCAGTGCCTGTCCCTAGGGGCAGAGACTGCACCCAGGAGCCTATGGTAACCCCAGGCAGCCTGCAGGTTCCCACAATACAGGCAAATGACTAAGGGAAAGAGCCTCATTAGTACTGGAGCTTCCACAGAGCAAACACTCAAGCCAGTTCTGCATGACAAGATTCTCAAATGGACAAAGGGACCATTGAGGTCTGCAAGGAAGCTACATGGAGGGTTGACCCCCACCTGTGCCCAAGAGATGCTTGGTCCTGCCTTGTCCATCCCATCCAGCCAAAACAGCCCATCTGCAAGATGCACTGCATTTCCTAGGAAGGAGGGCCTTTGAGTTACAACCCATTACTCCTACTTGGAGGAGTCAAGAGGAAGAGCTTTTACCATAACTGGGTTTCACAGAGAGTGCAGAGGGTGAGCACTGCGGTGGCCAGGAACCCTCAGCACAGCACTCACAATTTCAGAGGGTCCTTGAGAAGACTTAGGCTCCACTCCCAGCCAGGGAGCTGGATGCTATGTGGGCAAACACACAAGCTCAGATGCTCCCAAGAACAGCTGGCAAAGAGGGAGGAAAGGAATGGATCAAAGAGAAGGAAGTCCAGCTCCAGATAAATCAGGGGTGTTCCCTCTTCCCAGAGGGAGATCCTTGCACAGCTGCTTACAGACTCAACCAAGGGAGCCCATGCTGGAGACCCCACCCCACCCATCCCCTAGTGTGCTGCCTTTGCTGGGAAGAGTCAGTGGGTGGGTGTGGGGCAAAGAGAAGAGAGGATCTGTCTCCCGTCGAGGCTGCAGTGCATCCTTGCACCACACCCAACACGGAACCAGGGGCCAGGAACCAGAGGCCATCCCCGGTGGTTCTAGAAGGCCCAGTCACCAGGGGAGGTGTGTACCAGTCCCACTCGTGGGAACATTACGGCTGGAGAAAAAGCAGCAGTGCTGGAGGAGTTTATATCTTCTCATTGTTCTAATAGAGAAGAAACAGGCTAACCCAAGGGGCCGGGGGAAAGTTGGCAAAATGAGAGCTAATAAAAGCAACATTTATCCTGTGCTAGCCATGCACTGGCTCCACCTCCATCACCTTATTTAATCCTCAGAATGACCCTGCAGCTGCTGCTATTAACATTCTTATCTGGGAAACGGAGGTTTAGAGGTTATATGACTTGCCCAAGGCCACACAAGAATGGCTTCTAACCCTCTGAGATCTTAAGGTTTGAGCTTCAGGTTTGTCTGGGAAGAAAGGGGCACTATGAGGAAGCACATTTTTTAGTGTTTTCTCAGAAGCATTTCTATCTCCTACCCCAGGAGCTCTGAGGAGTCCCATCTGTTCATGAAGATTTCACCTTGAGGCCAGCACAGAAAAACTCAGGAAGACAGGTTACAAGTGCCATGCTGTTGTGTCTACGAGAAAATAGACCCATTTATCTCAGTTCCCCTGAGTCAGAGGGGGTTTGCATTTGTTTCAGGAGAAGCTGTTTGGTTTCTCTTGGAAAAGCTTTTAGGAAAACATATTCTAGTTCTTGTGAGATTAATCTGCTTACAGGCATTATAACAAAACAGACCCAAACATCGCCCCCCAAAATGAAATTAAGGAAGAAAGCACTTCGCAGGTTGGAATTTAGTCAGCGTTTTTAAATGCCGCTTTTTATTGACAACCATCTGGAGTGGAGATGAGGTGTGTTTTATGCCACTTGGCCGAGGTGATGGTTGGCCCATACTATTTCACATATGACTAGTTAATTTTCTATTAGTAAGTAGGGATGGAGGTGCAAAGCCACACAATCCTACTAGACACCACAGTGTGAACGCTAGGCTCCCAACAGAGCCCGAGGGGGTAAGAACTCAGCATGTCCCCAAAAGAGATGACACGAAACCACACTGAGTAAGGCAGAACTTGGGAATCACATTGTATTTCAGCAAGTAGAAGAAAAGTGTCCGATTCCAAGAGAAATTGCTAATGGAAATACGACAAACGAGAAAAATTGCATTTTAAATAATACAGATCCAGGTTCAGGAAACGACTTGGAACAGTACAGTGCAGGGGAGAGGCCCAATGATTTTACCTGGAGATTCTCCTCCAAAGTGGGAAATACATTCAGTGTGGACCAAGACCTTGTCAGAACTATTGATCTACAGCAATAAAGAGCTGAGATATCCTCAGAGAGGGTCTGAAACCACAGGCTCATTTTATGGCTGCTGATACTGAAGCCCAGAAATGTGTAAGCAGTGACAGAGCTGTATAAACTCAGAACTGGAGCCACCTGCATGTGTCCCATCCCCTCTCTTTCCCCACTTCCTCTTTGCTATGTTGAATAAGGACGCTACCCCCTTCATCCTCAGTAACAGAGGAAGAGAGAAAGTGACAAGACCAAGTGAGAAGACCATGTAGGAAACAAGATCAGGGGAAAGTCCTGGAATCCTGGCCCTCCCACCTCAGGCCGCATTGCACCCAGGCTGCCACTTCCTCTGGTGAGCTCCCCTCCGGGTGGCACTCACCAAGATGGGAAAACCACTCCCTATTTCCACCATTCTTAGTTTTAAGCACCTCAGAGCTCAAGGCAAACACGCCATGATTTCAGCAGCATCCAACAACAGACACTGGTTACTATTCGCTGTGTGCCAGGCATTGTTCTAGATGCCTGGGATAAAATGGTGAACACAACAAAGACCCTTGTCATTGCAGCATACACATTTCAGCAGAGAGAGGAGGCAAATAATAAACATGTTAGAGAAAACATATATTGTGTTTAAATGGAATAAGTACTATAGAAAAATATGGAGCCAGGTAAGTTGTGAGCAAATACAGAAGGTGAGCAAGTGTGAGATGCAATAATAAATGACATGGTAAAGGGAGGTCTTGCTAATAAGGTGAGATCTGAGCCAAGATATACAGGAAGTGATGGAAGTAGCCAAGAGGTATCTTGGAAAAGAGCTTCCACAGAGATTGAGCAAAGGCCCTGAGATCTGGCACATTCAGGGGACAAGGAGGTCAGTACAGCTGGAACAGAATAAGTGAGGGAGAGAGGAGGAGACCAGCTCAGAGAGGCCAGGAGGCCAGATCATGATGGGCCTGTAGGATGGTGAGCTTTGTGGCTTTTCTTCGGAGACAAATGTGGAGAGATTGCAACACTGTGAGCGAAGGAGTGAAATGGTCTGCTATGTTTTAAAAGGACCAGTCTGACTCCGGAGCTGAGCAGTGCCAAGGGAGCAGCGAGGATGCAAAGGAAAAGAAGGCAGGAAGGACTGTGGGAAGGTGTCTGCAGTAGCCCAGAGACAAGACATCAGCTCAAGCCAGGACAGGAGTAACAAGAACAGAGAGGCAGTCAATCACTGGGCATAAATACCTCCACTCACTGTGGCTGTAGGGTCACAAACTCAAATGCCAGGTGGGGCCAAACTGATGAATTAAGCAAAGCACATCAGGTGGAAACAGAAGTGAGTTGACAGAGAAGGTGCTCATGCCCCATTGGAAGGGGCAGCCACTGTCACACTAGCCAACTATTTCCTTAATGGACCACAGGCCCCTGAGGCCATGTCCGAGGATTTTCCAAGAGAAACAGGAAATCCAGATACATAGGGTTTTGGATGGCATCTTCTAATTTTTTAATGTTAATATCTGATTTAAAAAAAATTTTTTAATATACTGTCCAAAAGAACACATCTGAGAGGTGGGCGTAACCCATCGGTTTGTCACCTCTGGTGCACTGACAGAAGCAGTTTAAACAGTCATTGAAAAACTGGCCAAATAACAGCTGAAGAGTTACACCACATGAGCACTCTCCACACAGTTACATTTCCAGGTGCTCACGGTTTTATCGTCAAGAATACCTCCATCAGTCACTTTGAACCTGGCTGTAAACACAGCAAGCACTGACAAAAAGAACCAGAAGGCTAAGTCCTTTGAGGTAATGCTCTTAATAAATATTTGATAATTAGGAAAACAAAGACATCACAATCTTACCAAAGATGCAAGGAGCCTCTGTCACATGCGATGCTAGAACACATCATCAGAAACCTCATCTAAGACAAGTTTTTTACAAAGCGTTGGATGCAGAGCTCAGAAGTTATCCTGAACTGAAAGAAGCTAATGTCTAAATCCATCGCTGTCAGGTCAAGAATGCAAAATCAACCTGCGATGATTCTACAAGCATCCATGGGAAGGAAGAGGGAAATCCCCTCATCAATTCATATAATTACTGACAATGCACATAATGAGCTTATTTTAGTCCCATAAATCAGCTGAACTACAAGTCATCATGTCTCTGAAAGGGGAGAGAAGCCTGAGGTGTGCTTTGTAGAAGGGCCAAGGGAAGGAGGCAGAAGGCAGACAGACAGATGGCAACTGTTTCTCACATGGCCTGCCCTCCAGGCATAAAGGGGGGTGTTCCCAAGGGCAAAGCAGGGACAAGGGCCACCTCCCTACAGCCCCCCATCCCATCCTTCTCACCAGGAACAAGCCAAGGAGCTGCCCTGATCCCCACTGGTATAAAGGGAGCTCCTCCTGTTGCCCCCCGCCACCTGGGAGGGGGGCCAGATTTCCCCCCAACAACCCAGGGCAAAGGACCACCAGGAACAAGCCGGTTGACAAGGCCCAGACTGCAGAGGCCAAGGAAAGACATAAGTCTGGCTAATTCCTTTCCCAGTTTAGCCAAACACAGTAAAATTCCTAATTTGAGAGGACACATCTTTATTCATAGTTAGAAAAGCAAGGAACACACAGCTGTGCTGTGGATCAACCATGCAGCCTCACCACGCCTCCGGGAGCACAGATCAGGTAAGCCAAGTCACCCACAGGCTTCCTGCAAGAGCCGGGCCCCAGCTCTGTGTTTCCCAATCTGGCCCCACTGAGAGGAGAGAGAAAACAGATGCTCCTGTGGCCAGGCAGGATCCTGACCCCATCACCCCTGAAATTCAGTAACCCCGGTAAGCTGTTGCCCTCCAGGCTCCTGCCCCACTCCTACTGAGAAGACGTCCACAGTTCCAGGAGGCAAAATGAGGAGATGCAGTTTACCCACTGCAGGCGCCCAGCAACTCTCCACGGATAGGAACCCGCAGCCCCAGGCCAGGCGTCCTCATAAACACAGCCTCTTCCAAGGGCAGTCACTCTTAGACACACAGAAGTGGCATCAGCCCTGGTGCTCCATGCCTGTGCCAGCTGCCATCGGTGCTAAAGACATCTGCAGGAAGGTATTAAACCTGGGATTGAGAAGCATGTCAGATTCCACCAGGAGCAGCCAGGCCAGCAGGAGTGGATGCCTGCCCACCCTCCTGAAGGCAGCTGATACGACTGGGAGCCATGACAGATCACCAATTTCCAGACAGCTCTACTGTGTCAGTGCTTCCTGGCTGAGCATGCAATCCATCTTGAGCATCAGGTGCCAAGGGACTGTCGCCATCAGCAGAAAGCCCATTTGGATTCAAAGCCTCTGCCCTTCTACTTAGAAGGCTTCCAAGAGGACAACTCTTCAGAATCAGAGGCAGACTCAGGAAGGGCGCGGAACACTCAGCAGGCACTGTGATTAGGGCAGAGCTCACATTTTCCACTGATGTCTCCAAGGGAGGTTTAGTTAGGTGCTAAGAACACAGGCTGTGGTTTCATATCCCAGGTCTTTTATTGATACTTTCTGGCTGAGTGACTTTGGGCCAGTGATTGAACTGTGCCTTAGTATTCATCTCTGTAAAATGGAAATAATTACAGTACTTGCCATGTTGGGTTGTTATAAGGATTAAATGAATTATTCAAGTAGGTGCTTCGATAGCCTAAGTATGAATGTTACCTACCATTAGCTTCTGCTGTTATATCAATTTTACATGGAGGAAACAGAAGCTCATGGGGAAAAGTAATTTTCCTGAGGCCAAAAAGCTAGTAAGTGGCAGAGCTGGGTCCTGAACTGAGGTCTCGCCCTTAACCACTGTGAAACGTTAACAGCATCTTGAGATGCTGCTGAAATGGGGTTGAAATACACTCAAGAAGCACTAACAGCTTAATTATATCAGTGAAATATGTACTGGTGCAGGGCATACTTTCACAGTCTGGGAAAAGACATATACGATCTGGACTTCAACTCCAGGGCTGTCACTTTAAGCCAGCTCTTGTCCAAGGAGAATGGGCCTTTCAGAGCCATTGATCTTTTTTTCTCTAGGGCAAGGTGACAACACTGTGCTTTTGTGCTTTAAGCTACATTTCACAATTGAGGAAAAACTTAGGAAGAGACAGGAGCCAGAGAAAGGGCAGCAGTGACAGGCTTAACCCAGAGGGCAGGATGTTACAGTAAAAATTACACCTGCCTGGGACCCAGGCCCCCCAGGGTTCTCGCAGGCATTTACTAGGTGTTGCAGCTGACAAGGGAAATGGTGATCACATTAGGGAATGACGCACTGGTCCCAGCAGACAGTGACCCAGGGATACCTAAATCCTGTTCAGGCCCACTGAGGATATGTCAACCATGTCCCAAGTCCACTGATGTCCAAGAAGAGAAAGCACGCCCCTTTGCTGGGACCAGCATCACCATATAAGCCCCACCTCTGGAAACTAGTAACTCCTAAGTGTTCTTGACCTTGAAATGCATCAATCCTTGCCCTCCTCCTCAACAATGAAGAATTTATATTTGACTCCAACCTACCTTTGGAAAAAAGTAAGAAAAGGAAGAGGGGAAAGGCTTTGAGCTCCCAGCTATGGCCAACATGTAAGGAAGACACTCTCTGGATCCTATTTACTTTATTTTTCAGACTGCGTGATTTTTAAGGTCATTTGCGGCTCATACATTCTCTGATTTTGCATCGTGGTAGAGGATACCAGGTAAACCCACCAAGGACTGATTCCCCTGGAAAGCAGAACAAGATGTCAAAGAAAAAAAAAAAAAAAAACATGAATCCTGGCATGAAACAGATGGGGGGACATTCCATCCCTACTCCACTAGCTGTGTGGCCTTGGCCATGCTTCCTAGACTTTCTGAGCCTCAGCGTCCTCAACTGTAAAATGGGAGGATAAATCCACCCTCCTCCCCGGGTGGTGAGTAGATGGATGGGTACACAGTGGGTCCACCACTGTGCCTGACACACAGCTTATGTTCAAGCAAGGTCAGTCCCATCTCCTCCTCAAACCCTCTCTCAAAGATGTACCTCATAACACAGTCAACTAGACTCCTGAGCAGGAACTTCCAAGTCTGAGGGGACCCACACTACCTTCAGACCCCCAAAGTGTCATGATAAGTCTCCCCAACCCCATCCAGGAAACGCCAGACATGGTCCAACCACCTCCCCTTCCTTCAAGAGGAGTTCCCTTTCTTCATTCAAAGTCTGGAAGGAGGCAATACTGTTGAAACACCAAGAGGGTGAGGGTGAGTTCAAGTCCTATTCGTCATCCCCTTCATAGGACACCTGAGGAGAAGGGCTGAACAAAAGCATGAGCTCAGGGAAATCTAGATCCACAAACAGTGTACAGGGCAAGAGGCAGGCTGCATTAAATACACTGGCATGAGGCTCCCAAACCTTCATGGGATTGAACTGAAGGCCAGAGGACATCAGGTGAGGTGGTCTGTCCAAGTGACTCAGAGTACAGCTTGCCTCAGATCCCAAATCTGCCACATCCTCACTGTGTGAGGCTCTGTTTTCCTTTCTGTAAAATGGCATAATAGTACCCACCACATAGGGTCATTGTGAGGGCTGGGCTGATGCACACAAAACACTCAGCACACAATCAATAACTACATGGATAAGAGGCATAGAGCAGCAGCCCAAGGAAGACCAGCGGTCGTGTTAGCATCATTGGGTTGGTAACATTAGTTTTGTTCTGCTTTTTCATATTCCTCTGTCTCTCTGTCAGTCTAGAAGTTTGTACATGCAAGTACCCTATTCATACCCATACATCCATACATACATGTATGGATATGAGAGTTGGCCTATAAAGAAAGTTGAGCACTGAAGAATTGATGCTTTTGAACTGTGGTGTTGGAGAAGACTGTTGAAGTTGTTGAGAGTCCCTTGGACTGCAAGGAGATCAAACCAGTCAATCCTAAAGAAAATCAGTCCTGAATATTCATTGGAAGGACTGATGCTGAAGCTGAAGCTCCAATACTTTGGCCACCTGATGCGAAGAGCTGACTCACTGGAAAAGACCGTGATGCTGTGAAAGACTGAAGGAAGGAGAAGAAGGGGATGACAGGGGATGAGATGGTTGGATGGCATCACCGACTCGATGGACATGAGTTTGAGCAAGCTCTAGGAGTTGATGATGGACGGGGAAGCCTGGAGTGCTGCAGTCTATGGGATCGCAAAGAGCTGGACATGACTGAGCAACTGAACTGAACTGAACCCCATTCACTCGGTGGTTCAACATCTGCTAAGTTCTAGACTCACTAAGCAATGGCACCCCACTCCAGCACTCTTGCCTGGAAAATCCCATGGACGGAGGAGCCTGGTAGGCTATAGTCCACGGGGTCGCTAAGAGTTGGAGATGACTGAGCGACTTCACTTTCACTTTTCACTTTCATGCAATGGAGAAGGAAATGGCAACCCACTCCAGTGTTCTTGCCTGGAGAATCCCAGGGACGGGGCAGCCTAGTGGGCTGCCATCTATGGGGTCACACAGAGTCGGACACGACTGAAGCGACTTAGCAGCAGCAGTAGCAGCAGCAGCAGCCTCACTAAGAGTTGCCTGGCCCCTGGGGAACTAATGGGTGAATGAAAACACAGTTTAGCCCAGTTCAGCATTTCAGGCCAGGGGATTAGGGGAAGAGATGCCAAGCTGAATCAGATCAGGATGGTCTTACAATGGACCCTTGTGAGCTGCTTGCTATCCCTTGGGGCCTTCATTGCCTCCCTTGGCACCACCACACCTCAAATCATCACATCAGTACATAGCTACCTTTTCAAGTCTTCCCATTTTATACCCTGATTATCATGCCCCTGATATTCAGTGTTCACAGGCACTTAATCAAGATGCTAGGCTGGTTTATTACAACATCTTCCAGCTGATATATTTCCTCTTATCTGGGAACTCCACCATCGTGCCTGTTAGTGTTTAAAAAGATCATTTCGAGGTATCATTTCGCTTGTTCCCGATGATAATTAATTTTAAGAACTTATCAAGATGTTAAGGGGTACCAGCCCTTGGGAACTGATGGCCATGAAGGTTTATCATGACAACCAGGCCTTTTTAAGATGTTATAAGCAGGCTGGCTGCAGGAGGCAGGGTGAAGGCTGCTTTTCGATAACCGTCTCAGTGGCTGCATGGATCATTGCCATTGGGCTCTGTTATTAGTTTCATTATTCCAGACAAGTTCTGCTTTGTGCTCATTGGATAACTGCCTACAAAAATGTCTCTCTCTTTTTTTTTTTTTAAATGGAGCCAGCAAGTATTAGAGACCAAGCCCCACATAGCCTAGGGCACATTCCAGAGAGCCGGCATGCACAGTGGGTGCTGCCTTTGCTGTCCATGGCCCTCACCATGAGCTCTAGTTAGGAAGGGCGTGTGTGGGTCAGCACTCTGAAGGGTACAATCAGAGACATGCCCGGCACAAAGGAGGGCGCTCTTCTCTCCTCAGAGGCCAGAATGGAGAGGTGCGTGACTGGAGGAGGGAGGGAGAAAAGGGTGCACAGGGTGGGAGAGGCAGAAACGCTGCCTGAGAAGGACACCAGACCCCCAGACGATCCCACCAAGTTCAGAAGCCACAGAAGGGTGCTTCCTAGCATCTTCCACAGTCCAGTCACAAATGCCCTTGTTCCTGGTACCAGTGGCAGCATGGATTCCAACAGGAAGGTCCTTACCTGGCCCCTTCTTACAGACCAGGCACAGTGCTGGGGATACTGAGGATTCAGGGGAGAACAGCAAGGTCCCTGCCATCAAAGTCCAGCTGTGACTGAACACAAGTCCACGTGCCAGATGCACAGTGAGGCCAAGCCAACCAAAACGTCAGAGTTTGGAGCAAAGAAAGCTCTATCGCAAGATTCTGCAAGAAGAATGGGTAGCTCACACCTCAGAAACCCTAAACTCCCCAAAGGCTATCAGCAAAACATTTTTTAAGGCCAGGTGAGGGACTAGCATCCAGGGTCTGTGATCAGCTTGTGCACAATTCTCTGATTGATGGTGAGATAACAGGGTGGTTAATTGAACATCATCAATCTTCAGAGGCCAGTAGGCCTGAGGGCTATGTGTTCATGGCCACCAAGTAATTCATTTCTTCCATTTGGTGGGGGTTTTAGTATCTGTAAGACAACTCGGAAAATGTGCATCCGATACTGTTATCTGGGTACTTCAGAGAGGAGCTACAGCAGAGGACATGGAGGGGGGTCTATCCCAGAAAGGCCCCACAGGGTCCTGCTCAGCTACACAGCTGGGGACACACACCAACACACACAACAGGGTGCTGCACAAGCAGCTGAGAGACCTATTTAACCCAGACTGAGATTTAGCCAAGGCTTCAAGTTTAATTTGCTGTTCAAAGGATATTAAGTTTAGTTAGCACTGGCTATTCACAAAGACACCCAGAAGATGGTACTAACTCATGCTGCCCATCTTGGATGGGTTAGAAAAAGATATCCCATGCCACAGCATCTCTTTCCTGGGCTTCCCAGGTGTCTCTAGTGGTAAAGACTCTGTCTTCCAATGCAGGATACATGGGTTTAATCCTTAGGTCGGAAAGATTCCCTGGAGCAGGAAATGGCAACCTACTCCAGTATTCTTGCCTGGGAAATCCCATGGACAGAGGAGACTGGCAGGCTGCAGTCCACAGGGGTGCAAAGAGTTAGACATGACTGAGTGACTGAGCACACACATGGTCCCAGACCAAGAGGACTCTGAGCCAGGGCCTGAAGGATGGGTCAAGAGCATCCACAGAAACGGGGCAGAGCAGAGAGATGAGCATGTTCTCGGGGCAGGAGGCAGGACAGAGTTTGTTCATATGGCTGGAGCAAGCCTGTGAGAAGCAGAAAGAGAGGTGGTACCAAATCACCCAGGGCCTTGCCCGGCTCCTTGAGAGTTTGGACTCTACTCTGAACAACACAGAGTCCTGGAGGATTTCAAGAACAATGAAGACAACTGGTAACTAACATGCGGTTCTGGAACGAACCCTGGACTCAGAGCAAGGAGGCCCAGACTTGCACACACTCCGCCGCTTGCCAGCCATGTGGTTTCGGATGACTTGCCTCCCCTCCCGAGCCTCATTTCATCATCCATAATATAGGGTGAACCAAAACCAGACCCTGATGGCCTCACCAGGGTATGTGAAGCTCCAAGCATCAAAGGAAAGCAGTGTGAACCACAGTGGGTCAAACCAACACAATGTGATCATGACCATCCCCAGAACACCCAAGTCTCACTTCATCCCATCATTCTAGCCTCTCCAGGGAAAAAAATCTATTTTAGATCCAAAAACAGAAATAAGTGTTGAGTGGGAGCCTCCACTGCTCTCTCCAGTCCTCACGTTCATAAGAAAGAGGAGGTTTGCACGACTAATGCAGCCATCAAGGAGAAAGAAGAACTCGGGACAAGAGGCACTCAAGGATTCTGTGACACTAAGATCCCCGCCCAGGCACAGGAAGAGGACAGACTCTTCCCCAGTTCCCCACATCAGGGGAAGCCTGGGAACATCCGTGGAGTCTTCACCTTGGCCTGGGGCCCAAGGCAGGAAGTGTGTGCTGCCTTTTCAAAGGCCTCAAGCAAGAGGCTTGTGAGGGAGACAAGCACAGGAGACCTAAATCTCAAAAGAAACTGGAAAACAAGAGACTCTAAGCACACTTTGATTAGATCTCTGCATTCCAGCATAGAAAGTTGACCAAAATCTGACATTAAATGGAAAACATGGTACTTTTGAACACAATGTGTTTAGTAATATCCTATTCTTATAAATTCTTAAGAGTTCACTGTTTGGGGTGTTATATCAAGATACTTACAGGCATCATCATCTCATTTAAACCTTTATGGGACAGGTATCTACTATTACCTCATTTTGTAACTGAGAACATGAGTTCAGAATTCTCCCAGACAGTTTGCTGAATACAGAACTGTACTGTTTCCCATGGATGAGTACAAGCACTCAGTCTATCCCGAGGTTTTTCTCCCAAGAACACTCTTCATTCTAAACATTAAATCTCAAAAAAATTAAAATATACACACAAACACTAATTCTCTTTTGTTTGTAGAAAAATAACCACTCACACCAGCAAGAAAATATACACATATACATCATAACCCATGATTTTATTAACTTCCTTTATTTCAAAAGTGACTTTGCTACTTCATATTTTTAATAAGTTGATAATCAATGGGTGAGTGGGCAGATGGTTGGAATTCATATTCACACATCTGGGTAGCTCCAGCTGATCTTGGCCTGCCTCCCTGAAGGTTCTTCTTTGCCACACCTACTCACTCGTAGCTCCTAGACTGAGCTTCATCCAACCCAGGCATAAATCATAGCCCTCCAACCAAGACCTGAGCTATATTCTTGGCATCCCTGAAACCACAACCTTTGGAGGGAGCTGTGCCACATCCAGATTTCACAGTCTTATATGGAAATATGCTGCCTCTAGACAAACTTCAGTCCCAAATACTCGAATACTTTACCCCTCACAGTACTTAAATAGCAAAAATACCATACAGAACCTCTACCTGTTTCCATAAACAACCAGCTCATCAATCACCTGGGACCAACAGGTGTACGGATGACAAGAGGCTGTATTTACTCATCTCTGCATCCATTCAGTTTTTACAGAGATCATGCTCTCTCCACCCTCCTGTTATCCACAAATCCTGCCTCCAATTCTTTTGAAAGCTCAATGTAAGCACTCTGCAAATCAAAGAGCTTCTTTCCAACAAAAGGTTCAAGAAAAGATCATCTCTAGACAAACTATGAGAAATGATTCCAAGTAGAAAGAAAACACAGAAAATGCTTTGTCCAACTCATAACAGTATGAACAAATTTAATATAGAAAAGTTCCTTCTAGGGAGTCAAGCAGATTTGACTTCCTTCCTACCCGTGCTCTGTCCTTCACCACAGTACTTGAAATCTCAGGCCCTTCCCTGCCCAGCAAACCCCCTGGTCAGGTAAGAGGAGCAAGTAGGCCAGTGTTCCTGGATGGTAAAAGACAGTGACCAAACATGCCCGTCCTTTGTCACTAACCACCTTTCTCATCCCCCTCTTCCTTCTGCTGAGCCATCTGCAGGAAAATGTCAACATGTGCTGCAGGGAGAAAATGCATTTGCTAATTTATGTGCCAGGTAAATTCACTTATTCAGTAGAATAATAAAAATGTGACTGCTCACCACCCTTCCCTTCAAGGGTAAAGACATCTTTATTAATGATTTTAAAACCTGAAGAAATGGGAATGCTTGCTCTGTTTACATTTCCCTATATTAAATGGAAGACATTCTCTTGCTGGTGGCAAAACATCAAAAATACCCTTCTGGTCATGATTTATTGCTAGAGAAATTTTATTAAATTGGGATGAGACTATGTGTCTAGCTATCAATTACATCACTAGAAAAAGAAAACAACAGAGATTTACATTTTCAGTAATTCCTACAATAAGCATTCTGTGTTCCTGGGAGATGTTAGAAAATATTTTCCAAGATCTCATGTTTTAACCCCTAAGGTTCAGTGCTTCAAATGCTGTATATTCTGGTGCTAAAAGGAGTCACAGATGATCCCAAGGATTTCCCTATCCCAACCACCTTACTAACTGGAGGATATTACATCTTGTGCCTCATATGCTACAAGTTTGCTGGTCAAAGAGTAGTCAATCAAAGACCTCCTTAATTCTGAATTTGGTCTAAATCCACAAATGAGCATTCAAATAGGATCAGAGAAGCATTTAGATTTAGGAGCTAGCATAGTTATAAATAAATCAGAAGAGACTATACAAGCTGATGCTTTTAAGTCTTATTTTGAGGATATGAGGCATTTGGGGGGGGTTAAATTCCAATTAGATAAGGGGGGAAAATGGTATTTCAGGATAAATACATATATTGGTATTTATGAATAATTCCTGAATTAGGGAAAAGACAAGATAGATAAACAAGGTCCCAAATGTTTTGATATTCCAATCATTAAAGGAAGTCCTTTCCTATTAAGAGTTTACAGATACTTTTCAGTTGAATCAACGTTACTGTAACCCCTTGGGCTGACTTTTGAAATATAACTGTGAGAGAAAAAGAATAAATCCAACCTGTGTTTTTGTGCAGCTGTTGAAGGCTACTAGCTGAGGGGAAAACTGTGGCCATTACAAGCCTAGGGTGGAATGACTTACACCACAGGAAGTAGGAAGGGTCTGCAAGGATGGGATCGAGGTGACAGCTAAGTCTTGCCTTCTCCCTCCACTATAAAGGATAGTGTAAATCACCGGGATTCCCCTCATGGGGTAAATAGTCAATCAGTTCTGAGTCCAGACAAGCCATTCAATGCATCCTAGAAGTTCTACCCCAAGAGTCAAGCCACAAAGCCACAAATGGGAAATCTTTAACCAGTCAACTACCCAGATGAATCAAAATTTAAATTTCTTTTAATTTCATTAATTAGGAAAATTCATTTTCTTAGCCTAGAGTCTGGCAGCAAGCCCACCTTACTTCTGGTGTAGAAGTAGAAACTTACTAAACCATAGCCACTTATTTCCCTGCTAATTCAACTGAATGAAAATTCATTGGCTAGCATACTTGATTGTTACCTTAGCAACCCTGAGAAATCACATATTCCTGAATATTCTGATATCTCAGGTCATCTTGTTAAACTCACAGAAATCTTAGTAGATAAAAACTATAAACCTACAGATCCAAGAACCTCAATGAACCTTAAGCACAAGAAACATGAAGAAGACTATCTGAAGTCACATCTTAATCAGCTGTTCAAAATAAGTGGTAAACAGAAAATCTTTCACATAGCCAGGAGAAAATATATGTCACACACACAGAGAAACTAGTGAAAAGGAAAAAAAAAATTTCTTTATTGAAACAATACTAACAGAAGACCAAGGAGCAGTATCTTTAAAGATACTAAAAGAAAAGATTGTCAATTTATAATTCTATACCCAGCAAACATATCTTTCAAAAAATAAAGTTGAATTAAAGACTTTTTCAGACAAACAAAAGCTGGGAGAATTCCTCATCAGCAGACTTAAACTACAATAAATGTTAAATAATACTTTAGGCAGAAGGAAAACTACAGCAGATGTAAATATGGATCTACACAAAGATATAAAGAGCTCTGAAAGTAGAAACTACATGGGTTGTCAGAATCAACATTGTCATATATATTAACTGCTTCCTTTAGAATAATTATCTTGTTGAACATGTGTTTTATTCTTTTAACTCCCACCTATATAGTATGGCTTTCTTTGACATTGCCTTGGGTTAAGTAGAAGAGCAAAAGTAATAACAATATAATCCTGCTCAAAGATAATGATATCAAGACTTGAGAAAATGTATTACTCTCCCTAAAGAGCTATAAAATTGGGGGAAATAAAATAAAACATATAGTGACTGTCGCTTCAGTCATGTCCAACTCTGTGTGACCCCACAGACAGCAGCCCACCAGGCTCCCCCATCCCTGGGATTCTCCAGGCAAGAACACTGGAGTGGGTTGCCATTTCCTTCTCCAATGCATGAAAGTGAAAAGTGGAAGTGAAGTCGCTCAGTGTCCAACTCTTAGCGACCCCATGGACTGCAGCCCACCAGGCTCCTCCATCTATGGGATTTTCCAGGCAAGAGTACTGGAGTGGGGTGCCATTGCCTTCTCCATATACAGTGACAGCAGGAACCTATAACACACTGAAAGAATTCAGAAGGCTATCAATAATAACATGGATGAGAAACTGCCAAACACTTTTTGAAAGTGATTGTACCATTTCATACTCTTGTCAGCAATGCATAAGAGTTCCAGGTGTCACACACGCTCACCAGCACTAGGTACTGTCAGTCTTTTCAATGTTACCAAGTATAATGGATGTGAAACAGTATGTTATTATGGTTTTAATTTGCATTTCCCTGATGACTACTGGTAATGGCACCCTACTCCAGTATTCTTGCCTGGAAAATCCCATGGATGGAGGAGCCTGGAAGACTGCAGTCCATGGGGTCGCTGAGGGTCAGACATGATTGAGCGAATTCACTTTCACTTTTCACTTTCATGCATTGGAGAAGGAAATGGCAACCCACTCCAGTGTTCTTGCCTGGAGAATCCCAGGGATGGGGCATCCTGGTGGGCTGCCGTCTATGGGGTCGCACAGAGTCAGACACGACTGAAGTGACTCAGCAGGTGACTACTGGTTACATACAGAGGAACAGGGGAAAAGCAAAACAAACAAACAAGAAAAAAGTTTCTTGATGGAAACAAAGCAAAGGAGCAGCGTCTTTAAAGTACTGAATATCTTTGTCAATGAATACCTTTGCATGCGCTCATTGGCCATCTGTACATGTCCTTTTGTGAAGTTTTTATTCAAACCTCTTGCCCATTTCCTAAGTTTTTAATGGTGATAAGATCCCATTCACTTTTTTCTTCTATGACAAGTGTTTTTTGTATCCTATCTAAAATATCCTCAAGGATATGCCTCCTCAAGGTAATAAACACTTTCTCCTATGTTCCTTCTAGAAGCTTTACAGCTTTACATTTTGCTTTAATGTTTAAGTGTGTAACCCGTTTAAAGGTTATCTTCACGTGGTATGTGATATGCTTATTTTTTTCATATAGATATCTAGCTATTCCAGCACCGTTTGTTGAAAAGTCTGCCCCTTTCCAGGGAGTTCACTTGGCACTTTTGTTTTTTTAAAAACAACTGACCATGCATGTGGAGACCTGTTTCTAGACTTTCTGTTCTGTTCCACTGGTCTATGACTCAGCAATGACACTCCTAAGTAACTACCCAACAAAATTAAGTGATATGTCTACAACAGCTTTGCACATGAACGTTCATGGCAACTTTATTCATAATAGTTCTAAGATAGAAATAACGCAAATGTCCACCAACTGGTGAATGGAAAAACAAATTATGCTATATTCATGCAATGGAATAGCAGTTAGCAATAAAAAATAATGTATCACTGGTAACACACAATAACATGAAGAAATCTTTACAATATTATGCTAAGAGAAAGGAGCCAGACACAAAAGACTAAACATCATATTATTTCATTTATATGGCAAGTTTAGCTACAGTGAAAGAAAGTAGATCAGGTCTCCTGGGGCTAGAGGACAGATTACAAAGGAGCCAGAGGAAACTTACAGTAATGGAAATGTTTTAAATCTCGATTGTGGTGGTATTTAACATGGGTGTGTACATTCGTTAAAACTGAACATTCAAAATGGGTGTATTGTGTTGCAGGCAAATTTTTCCTCAACAAAATTGATTTCTGAAAAGCAGCCTTCACTGTTATCAGTATGGGTTTTCTATTCTTCAAGTTTACCCAAGAGTCTGTCTATATTCTTAAGTACAAAAGATCACATTTATAGATATAAAGATGCTGGGCTACCCCTCATTTCTATCGACTATTTCTAGAATGCTTTCACAAGGCTAATATTTTAAAGTAACACTCAAGGTTGGACTAGCACACTGAATGGCCTTACCTAGTGGAGACACATTTATTACTAATGTACTTATTGATCTGCCATGGTTGTTTATTTTCCAGAGTTCCATAAAGCCATTGGTATGATGCTACAGACACAGCAGAAATATTCAACACAAATACACTTCACTGCATAACATCTTCTGCTCACATGTGTATCTTCCTGTCTATGCTACCATGCAAACATCTTTCCTAACATGTCCTGCAAAACAGGATGACCTGGAATTTTGCTACCTAATTCACCTCCAAAAAAAAAAAAAAAAAGAAGAAGAAATATGTCTGCATTTTCTGAAGCAAACCAAACAGCAACCATAATGATATTGATGAATTACAATACCACTCAGCTCTGCAGAGCACTGTGACTTGCCCAGGCCGTCATACTCACACCCTACTTCCTGAAAGCTGATGAGACATCTTTTAGCCAATGTCTATTGAAGGTATTCAACCTGGGAAGTGGTTACCCCAAGCAGCACCCTGCATTTTACTAGGAAGCACAGCAAACAACAAAATAATATGGTGTATCTTTTCTGATGCATCAATTTTATATGGAACTTTAGAATGGAGAAAATGTTTTTAGGGTAAATGTCATGCCATATTACTGAATAGAAAGCAATATTCACATAATTGGTTAAGATTTTTAAAAAGACACTTTCAAGACATTTCTTACCTGCAATAGCAGTTCCAGATTTAATTCTAAAATCTTCAAATCCTTTTAAGGTATGTGTTCCCTTTTCTATATTGTCCAGAAAAAAAAATAAAAGAAAAGGCTGCCAGAAGAACCAAAGTATGACTAAAGCCATTAAACTGACAGAGATCAGAAAACCCAGCTCTTGGCATGTCCCTGATCCCCTACCAAGTCATTCCACCTCAGTGCCTATACAGTCAGGTGCCAGACCCAACAGCCAGGACACCAACCCTGGCTTGGCCACAAATCTACATTAGCACCTTGGAAGAGCTACCAGGAAAAGAGCTATCTCTTTTCCTACATCCATAAAAGAGAGATGCCGATAGTACATAGTTTATAAAGTACTATCCAGCTCAATGCCTGGCCAATAGTGAATGATCAATCAATGTTAGCTGCCTTATCATCATTATTGCCTTATTATGCTTTTTAATTCCTATATCCCACAGCACAAACTTTTTGTGTATCAGCTCCAATCCATTCAGTAATAGATTACTGACTGCTGCTGCTGCAGCTGCTAAGTCGCTTCAGTCGGGTCCAACTCTGTGTGACCCCACAGGCGGCAGCCCACCAGGCTCCCCAATCCCTGGGATTCTCCAGGCAAGAACATTGGAGTGGGTTGCCATTTCCTTCTCCAATGCATGAAAGTGAAAAGTAAATGTGAAGTCGCTCAGTCGTGTCCAACTCTTAGCAACCCCATGGACTGCAGCCTACCAGGCTCCTCCGTCCGTGGGATTTTCCAGGCAAAAGTACTGGAGTACCCTTCTCCAGAGATTACTGACTATTCACTCTAAGAATTCTGGACACCCAGTCAGGAAGCACAGTCTTTCAAGAACTCTTACTCAAACACAGTATACTTCCTGGATAGCAGCTGACACCCTCAAAAGAAATAAGGACTCTTTCTGGTTGAGCTTCAAAAGGTGACCTGAAGCAAGCTTTGGTGCCCAGCTTTGCAGTGGAGATGAGCTTAAGAATTAACTCACTCCTTCTGAACAAATATAAGTCCAGTTTATAGCTCAGAATGCCCACTTATATATTCATATGCAACAGGAATATCTATGATCAAAAGCCAGCCATTCACACAAAGAGGCCTCTTCATGCTGAATGGGGCTTCCCAGGACACCACAGCACCCAGCAAAAGCCTGCCTTACGAGTAGAGAATGAGAGCCAAGGCAATGACAAGCTTTCAAAGGATATTTCTAACAATGGCAGCCTGATGAGTTATTCTCCTACATTTCAAAAATATTTCTACTTAAAGAACGTGGAGAGTGTCCCCGAGCAAAACACTGGAAAATTCTCATTACATGTAATCCAAGTTTCCTCAAACTTAATCAACATACAGGCTTTTCCCCAGTGTCTTCCCCAACAAGACATAAGACCTCCAGCTTCCAGAAGTCCCATCCAGTTATTCCTAGGAATCTCTGGGAGTAAAATACACAAGCTTACACACAATCCTTCCCCTCGTGGCTCCCCTCTATTGCAATGTTCTACCCCAGCAGCACCTCGAGAATGCTGATATCTCTATGAAGGATACAATCTCCAAGGGCTTCCCAGGCCACCAACCCAGAGGTGTACTACACTACAGCTGTATGTGGAGGAGAGAGCCAGCTTCTCAGAGGAGCTTTCCCAGCCCACCCACCCCCACTACATCAATTCTCTCATTACATATGGTATACATTACATTGTGCTTTGAATATATGTAAATAGACTATATATATAACATAAAGGAAATAATTACATGTATGAAAAACATATAATTTCATTATACTTTTCCTCTGTAACATTATTATAATAATTATTTATTTATGATAATTGTAATTGTTGTTGTTCAGTCACTAAGTCACGTCCAACTCTTTGCAATCCCACGGACTGCAGCATGCCAGGCTTCCCTGTCATTTACCATCTCCCGGAGTTTGCTCAAACTCATGTCCATTGAGTCAGTGATGCCATCCAACCATCTCATTCTCTGTTGTCTCCTCCTGTCCTCAATCTTTCCCAGCATCAGGGTCTTTTTCAATGAGTTGGTGCTTCACATCACATGGCCAAAGTATTGGAGCTTCAGCTTCAGCATCAGTCCTTCCAATGAATATTCAGGGTTGATTTCCTTTACGATTGACTGCTTTGCTCTCCTTGCTATCCAAGGGACTCCCAAGAGTCTTCTCCAGCACCACAGTTCGAAAGCATCAATTCTTCAGTGCTCAGCCTTCTTTATGGTCCAATTCTCACATCTGTACAAGACTACTGGAAAAATCATAGCTTTGACTATATAGACCTTTGTCAGCAAAGTGATGTCTCTCCTTTTTAATATGGTGTCATAACTTTTCTTCCAAGGAGCAAGAAGTCTTTTAACTTCATAAACTTATTTGGACAATTCTTTAATAGCTGTCTCCTTTGCCAGCATCTAAGCTCCATGAAAGCAGGAATATGTTCAACTTGTTTTATGCTATATCCTGGATAGCAGCTGACATCCTCAAAAGAAATAAGGACTCTTTCTGGTTGAGCTTCAAAAGGTGACCTGAAGCAAGCTTTGGCGCTCAGCTTTGCAGTGGAGATGAGCTTAAGAACTAACTCATTCCTTTTGAACAAACATGAGACCAGTTTATAACTCATAATGCCCACTTACACATTCATAGGCAACAAGAATATCTATGACCAAAAGCCATCCATTCACACACAGAGGCCTCTTCATACTGTGTCCAGTACCCCCGCACATAGTAGACACTCAGTACGTTAACATGGCTTAGTCAATTCAACCCTCCTATGTAGTAGATGAAAAAAAAAGGAAGCCAGAGAACATAAGTCTTTTTAACTTTATCAGAGCCATAGTTCAAACCCTAGACTCTTTAATCCTTAGCCCACACTGACACCTAAGCTGCTCTAACACTTAGTGATCAATCCACCCATGATCCAAAGGAGAGAATAAAATCTAAACTACAGAGACCAAAGACCTGTATTCAAGTCCTAGATTTGCCACTTAAACCTTACAAGGTTGTGACAGGAATTAAATGAAGTGGTGTATATACAGTGATAGGCACAGGATCAGGCACATATAATCTATTAATCTCAGCTATTTTAGCACAACTTACAAAGTCTGTTCTTCAATTTCCACATGTCATCTTGATCAGGCCACAACAGCCAAGTCCTTAGGAAGACAGGAAACCCTTCCTAATGAGCAGTCACTGTCCTCTGCCCCCAAACAGGGATGGAGGAAGATGATAAACACAGGCCCACCAATCTTACCACACAGATATGTGTGTTCAACAGTGGGCACACAGAGCCACGTAGCAAGTGATCTGTCTTAAAATGATGGCATTGCCAGCTAACTGATTTCTGCCAGCCATGTGTTTATGAGGAATTTAAATTCTGATTTAAATGTGCTCATAGCATTATTATCGAATATACCAAAGGCTTGATTTCCACATGGACAAACCAGACCATCCATCACTCCAGTTCATACTCAGCCAATGCCCAGACAGCCTCGGCTGTGTGCAGGAAATCAGTGTCCTGGAAGCTTTTACACCACTAGCATATTAAAATGATGTTTCAGTCAATTCTATAATTACCTATTTTTTCCCATGATGTTTCAGGCCCAGTGTTAGGCCCTGGGGAGTCAGCAATGATGAGACACAGCCTCTGCTCCAGGAAGCTCACAGTCCTGCGAACTACATTTACATAGTATTTTACTATCTACTAAGTGATTGCACTTAAACCTTTATGTATCATTCCTGGTATTTTTATTATTGTTGTTATGGTTCCTTTGGTCTGAGAACAATTTGATGTCAAATTTGTTTTCAGTTAAAATCAGGCAGAGGAGCTTAATTACCCTTGTTTTCAGCTAAAGAATTCTAAGTAGGGAGGAACAAATCAACAAGATTCCTCTAGAAACATACAGTGGACAGACTGTTGAGTGGCTGTCCAAAAGCCACAGCAAACCCCCTTTTCCTGGGCTACCTTTCACAACAGAGGCTAAATAGTCAGGTGCTTGCCAGCCTCCTTTTCACTGAGGGATCACCTGGTTCCAGCCATTGCAATATTTGTAGGAATCTGTTCCAGAGCTTCTAGGAACGCTTTTGGTCTGATTACAAGAACAGAGAGTCCCAGCTAGGTTGGCCCTAATCCTCGTTACTGTCTTCACAACACAGAAATGTAATGCTTGGAGCTGTAACAGACAACTTGCAAACAGGAAGCAATTAGCAAGTCACAAGGGAAAGACTCAGAGAGTCAGAGTCATTCTTGTTGCTAATGTTAAGCTGCTGAGACAATGACAGCAGCTCTATTCAGCAGCTCTATGCCTTTACTCTTCGTACGAAGTAAGAAAGACCAAGTCCTGGTTGTTTAAACCACTGCAGCAGAGATTTTCTGTTACCTGCAGCCACACAGTCCTGGAATACATAGTTCAGGGCATGACTGAGCACATGCCTTTAAACTAGACACACTTGGGTTTATGTACCCACTCATTCACTTACAAGCCACATGAGTCTGGACAAGTTATTTAATTCCTCAGAGTTCAGTTTCCACCTTCTATAAATGAAAATACTATCACTGCTGGCAAGAATGTAAAAGGGTTCAGTCACTATGGAAAACAGTATGATGGCTCCTCAAAAAATTAAACATAAAATAACCAGGGGATCCTATAGTTCCACTTCTGGGTAGGTATTTTTTAAAAAATGAAAGCAGGAAATCAAAAAGATATTTGTACACCACGCTCATAGTAGCATTATACACAATCAGTTCAGTTCAGTCGCTCAGTCGTGTCTGACTCTTTACGAGCCCATGAATCGCAGCACACCAGGCCTCCCTGTCCATCACCAACTCCCAGAGTTCACTCAGACTCACGTCCATCAAGTTGGTGATGCCATCCAGCCATCTCATCCTCTGTCGTCCCGTTCTCCTCCTGCCCCCAATCCCTCCCAGCATCAGAGTCTTTTCCAATGAGTCAACTCTTCGCATGAGGTGGCCAAACTACTGGAGTTTCAGCTTTAGCATCATTCCTTCCAAAGAAATCCAAAGAAGGCTGATTTCCTTCAGAATGGACTGGTTGGATCTCCTTGCAGTCCAAGGGACTCTCAAGAGTCTTAGACTTGTGCAATCCAAGAGTTCATCAACAGATAAATGAATCAACCAAATGTGGTACACATACAAGGGAGTATTATTCAGCCTTAAAAAAGGAAGGAAATTCTGACACATTCTACAACGTAAATGAACCATATAAAGAACACAGATGTTCTTCATGCTAAGTGAATAAGCCAGTCACAAAAAGACAAATACTATATGATTTTATTCACTGAGGAGCTTGGTCAAATTCATTAGACACAAAGTGGAATGGTGGTTATAAGGAGCTACAGAGGTGGGGATTGGTGTCTCCATTTTGCAAGATGAAAAAATTTGGGGATGAATGTTGAAGACTGGTCCTCTTAATGTGATTATACTCAAGGAGACTAAACTACACTTTAACAGGGCTACAGTGGTAATCTTATACTTATTTTACCACATTTTTAAATTAATAAATTACAAAAAAATAACTTTAGAAAATAAATAAAATGCAAAAAACCATCCTAATGAATTCACAGCTTGTCAGACCACACCACGGCGGACCACCACCCTGGGTGAAGTCCAATAGTATTTGTCCCTTGTGGATTTGCCCCAAATCTAAGGCTCTAAAAGGTATTTCACTCCTGCAGCAAGTAAACACAACTCTTTACCTCTGCAGGAAGTCAGACAGGAGTTGTTTGGCTTCCTGCCCTGAGGCAGTCAAAAAGGTATCCACAAATAGCCACCCTGCAAAGGAGAATTTAACATCTGCCCTGCAGAGAGGCAGAAACAATGCAGGGTCTTCACAGGTCGGAGCCACTGCTCATAGCTTTGGAGTCTGAGAAAAGTTCTGAAGAAGAGATGGCACGGGGAGCTAGATGTGAAGATAAAGAACATTTATTGCTGAAACAGGTGGTTTTAAAGATGTTTCCAGATAGCAATAACAGCAACATGAGCAGAGGTGACAGAGCATTTGTCTGGTTAGAGGGAATCACGCATTAGGATGAACAGGAAAGATAAGAGCCAAACGAAGCCCTGAGCACCAGGAAGGCAGCCATTATCTTTATTTCAGTAGAGGAGGACTGAGATAAATGTTCTTGGATCCACAGCACCTAAGACTATTCTAAGCACAGCGCAAGTCCTCAAAAACTGTCAACTCATTCAGTGGACTGCAGCCTCTGGACAGATGCTCCAAATGACTAGAACTGGTCATCAGAGTGGGAAGACCCCACTCAGCTGACAAAATCCCTCCTACAGCGGTTCTCAGGCTACTTCCAAAAAGAGTGAGAAGCCACCACGATCACCTCCAAAGACCTCAGTTACTGCAGGACACCACAGGCCAGTCTGAGCTTCCCAAAGGCCTTTAGTATGCATGCTCCCAGAGGGGCCAACACCACCAGACAGCGAAGGGCTCCCCTTCTAAAGGGACACTGCCCACTTCCAGCTCAACTCCAAACCCAGGCATCTGGCTCCTGGAGAGCACTGGCCCTTGTCCTTCTCTATTGGAAGGCAAGTAAACTAGCACAAATAATTAAGAGAGAAAAGAAAAAAAAAAAAAAAAACACGGATAAGGAGAATCAATGCAAAAAAAATTTCAATTGAGTCCAATTTTAAGAAATTATTTCAAAGTTCTAATCGCTGTAAGTGATGAAACAATTCATGACAGAAATTGCAATTACCAAAGAAATGATCTGTTCTGCAACGGCAATTTTAGCGACATTTATAACACACAGGAAATCATGAGGCTTAATTATTTGAATTTACTGGGGCTACAGATGCCGTGTTGAAATCTAATTAAATAGATCCACCGAAACTGGCCAGCTGAAGAAATGGCTAAGTTGCTGAACCGTGCACTGGTTTTTAAAAGCAGTTCGTGAACAGCCTCCAAATAGGCAGTGAGTAATGATCTATCTTTCTTCCTCAACTGTCATTTCAAAAAAATTAAAAAAAGAGAGACATTTCTCTACTGATCTTCAGTCCTTCACAATAGAATTTACTTCAACTCCTATACCATATCCCCCATTCTAATGATCTTCGATAGATCACCAGAATAAATGGAAACAACTCCACTCCTTACCTTTCAAGTCTTACATCCAAACTATCTCAGGCCTCAAGGAAGAAAGTGCAAGTCATTAAGTGGTGGAAAAAAATATTTCCTTCTTCAATTTCTTAAGAACATTAACAGTCAAATATTAATAGCCTCAAAAAGTTCTATAATTCCTGAGGTCTCAATGAAATGCTTGTTTAAATACTAAGATTCTGATTAAAAAACTAGTAAACGTTTAAAGGAAAAAACATGCAGAAAACACATAAAGGTACAAAACTGAAAATTAAAGTTTGCCAACCATCCCACCAACCACCATACTTAACCACAATTAACATTTTGGCCTCTCTCCTTCCAGTGTATTTTCTAAGCATACATATTTTTATCACAATGTAAACATGCTATATGTATAGTTATATCCCATTGTATCATCAAACATTATTTCAAGCACATTTAACATAATTTTTAAAACAATCTATTTCTGCATTTATAGTTTGCTCCCAAGTTTCAAGCCTTCATCAGTAAACTGATTCATATCCACTTACATAAACTTGTATCAGCAGCTCTGATTCATTCTTTAGGAGGCATTCTCAGAAACAAACTCCTGGGACAATGTTCATTAACGTTTTAAGACTCCTAATAAGAATAGCCAAATTGCTTTAACTAAAAGTTATACCAATCTACATTTCTACCAGCAGTTTAATGAATACCCAAAATTGAGAACTGTCTTTTTTTTCCTTTCCAATATTATTAAACTTTCAGTGAATGCCTTGCCAATTCTTTCTGCATGCTTCTCTGTTTTATAAATCTTGATATATTACTTTGTCCTGTTTTCAAATAACACTACAAGTAACATTGGAACCCTAAAGATTCTTTGAAAACATGATTCTCTTAGTGAATACTCTTTGACCATAACATAAAATGTATTTCTATAAGTAAGGGGAGGGATTTTAAAAGGCTGATTTTTTTTTTTTATTAGCTATTTGTATGTCCTATTCTGTTAACAGCCTGGTTTACAGCCTTTGCCAATTTTCCTACTATCATTCTTGTTTATTTATACATTAACGAAACTAATCATTTGTTGAGTATGTTTTTCAAAAGTTTTTTTTTTTTTTCAAACTGGCATTTTTGTTTTCTTTGGGAAGTTTTGACTTCTAGAAATGTTAATTTTATGTAAAGCAATAATTTTCCTCCTTTGAAATTTTCTCTCCTAATATCAGCATCAAGTACAATTCTTCTTTGTTTCTATTTTTTGTGGTGGTTAATTGTTTTCCATTTAACTCTTTAATCCAACCAAAATTTATTTTGGTATATTGTATGAGGAAAGGCTATGATCATATTTTTTCCAGTAATTAATTTAGAATTCATTAAACAATTCCCCCTTCCCTTTAATGCATTATACCCCCTCTCACATTAAGCTCTGTTTCTAGACTATTCTGTTCCATTCAGTAGTATGTCCCTGGGCTAGTAACCACATGGTCTTAATTAGTAAAGTCTGTAAACTAAGAGGAACTAAAAAGCCTCTTGATGAAAGTGAAAGAGGAGAGTGAAAAAGTTGGCTTAAAGCTCAACATTCAGAAGACGAAGATCATGGCATCCGGTCCCATCACTTCATGGGAAATAGATGGGGAAACAGTGGAAACAGTGTCAGACTTTATTTTGGGGGGCTCCAAAATCACTGCAGATGGTGACTGCAGCCATGAAATTAAAAGACGCTTACTCCTTGGAAGGAAAGTTATGACCAACCTAGACAGTATATTGAAAAGCAGAGACATTACTTTGCCAACAAAGGTCCGTCTAGTCAAGGCTATGGTTTTTCCAGTGGTCATGTATGGATGTGAGAGTTGGACTGTGAAGAAAGCTGAGCGCCGAAGAACTGATGCTTTTGAACTGTGGTGTTGGAGAAGACTCTTGAGAGTCCCTTGGACTGCAAGGAGATCCAACCAGTCCATTCTGAAGGAGATCAGCCCTGGGATTTCTTTGGAAGGAATGATGCTAAAGCTGAAACTCCAGTAGTTTGGCCACCTCATGCGAAGAGTTGACTCATTGGAAAAGACTCTGATGCTGGGAGGGATTGGGGGCAGGAGGAAAAGGGGACGACAGAGGTTGAGATGGCTGGATGGCATCACTGACTCGATGGACATGAGTCTGAGTGAACTCCGGGAGTTGGTGATGGACAGGGAGGCCTGGCGTGCTGCGATTCATGGGGTCGCAAAGAGTCGGACACGACTGAGTGACTGAACTGAACTGAGTACATTTTATATCTGGAAATGCAAATCTCCTCTGATTATACATCATTTTCAAAATTTTCTTGGCGATTGCAGACAGCTGATTCTTTAAGAGTGTGAGAATAATTTGACACAATACCCCAAAAAGAAGAAAGAAACTCCAAGCTATGATGTTGATTGGACTGGAGTGAAATGATACATTATTTGGGAAGAACTGACATCTTCATCACACCGGGAGAAACTGGCAGCCCTCACCCCCATCTATTCAAGCCTTCTTTTTGTCAGTCAACACGTTTTTGTGATTTTCTTCACACAGATTCTCCAACATTTCTTGTTACACTATTTCTATGAGTCTTATTTATTTTTACTCATAAGTAGACTACACCAAGCAAGGATGGTGTGAAATAATGTGCTTCAATTTCAGCACCACGTCGTGAAGGATACACTTGTCTCTCCAAACTCTGACAGAGAGGCTCATCATTTCACGAATGAATGAAAGGACAAATAGCAAATGGATGACAAGTGGGTTCAAAAGCCCTGATGTGGAAGAACTGAGTTGGCTAAACTATACAGCAGGCTCGTGACAGGTCTATCATGATCAATACTCACATCATATTTTTTTTTTTTTAAAGAGAGAGAGATCATCTTAAAATATTTATAGAACTATGGATACTGAAACTGAGTCAGGATGGTGTCAGCCCCGATGAATACTTTTTAAAGTACCAGTTTTTAAAAAACTGGTTTGAAACAAAAACAGATCATTTTAATGATACCATCCACATGCCATCCAACTCACTCACTTGAAGTGTATGACTTTATGGTTTTAATACACAGAATTGTGCAACCATCACCTCAAAAGGAAGCCCTGTAGCCATTTTTACCTTTTTTAAACTGTAAAATATACACATATTTACCATGTAAACTATTTTTAACTGTCTAGTTCAAAAGTGTTACATATTTTCACATTGTTCTGCAACCAATCTCTGGAACCATTTTCTCCTTGCAAAGCTCTATACCCATTCAACAGTGATTCCCTATTTCTCCCCTATTCCCAGCCCCTGGCAACCACCACTCTACCTTCTGTCTCAGTGAGTAAGGGAGGGAGAAGCAAGGAGAGATACAGGGACAAAAGGCAGAGACCAGCAGTTGGAAGGCTCCTGCACTGGTCATGACAGGAGATGACAGTGGCCTGCCCTACAGCAGTGATGGGGAGACAGAGAATCCAGATGCAGTCAGGTATATTTTGGGTTAATGAAATATACTTAAGGATAGGATGACAGGACTTGCTGATGGATGTGATATGGGACTAAAAGAGAGGAATACTCCAGATAATACCTTGAGTACCTGAGAGATGGAAATCAGCACAGGACAGATTTAAGAGGGAAGGGAAATATGGAGCCAAGCAGCCCCTGGGAGCTACACCTAAACAAGCCCAAGAAGAAGGATAAGCACCTCATCTCAGTGAACTTGAGTCTGCTCTGACACGGAGTGTCACAGGCAATTTTCCTAAAATGTGTTGGTCAGTTTACCACCACTGTTCACTTTATAAGAAGACTTCATTCATCAGGATTTCCTTTAGAAGAACACACTCACATGAACATGCATACAGAGAAGCCACAGAGCTCAACCTGATGATTTATCTGAATTCTCACCAAAAGATTAAAACGAAAGATAAAGAGTCTTCTCTCAGCTAAAAGGAATTAAAGGGCATGCCACTGCCTTGCAGAGGGAACAGTAAGGCATAGACCAGATGATCACACTGAATCATAGGGAAGAGTGTGATTCCTATGGCTTCCCAAGTCAAGGTTGGCTATCAAAGCCATCACAAGAGTGAGTAAGGCATACAGATAGTCTGGTATTTCAGTCAATGCCCAACACATGACTTAAGAAGGTTCAATGTAAGAGTTAACACTGTGCACTTGGGAATCTGACACTGGCTCTACCGCCAAATAGCTCTGTGGTCATGGACAAATCCAGGCATTTATCTGAGTTTCAATTTCCTTGTTTATAAAATCAAGATATTCAAGCCTACCTTAAAGGATTGGTGGGTGATTTCACATGAAACAGAGAGGAGGAGGGAAGAGTGTGAGTGAGTGTGTACATGTGCGTGTATGTGCATTACAGGAAGCTATGACAAACCCAGACAGTGTATTAAAAAGCAGAGACATCATTTTGCTAACAAAGGTCCATGTCATCAAAGCTGTTTTTTTTTTTTCAGTAGTCATTACAGATATGAGAGTTGGACCATAAAAAAGCATGAGCGCCAAAGAACTGATGCTTTCAAACTGTGGTGCTGGAGAAGACTCTAGAGAGTCCTTTGAACTTCAAGGAGATCAAACCAGAAAATTATAAAGGAAATCAACCTTGAATATTTGTTGGAAGGACTGAAGCTGAAGCTCAAATACTTTGGCCACCTGAGACAAAGAGCCGACTCACTGGAAAAGACCCTAATGCTGGGAATGATTGAGGGCAGGAGGAGAAGGGGGCGACAGAGGATGAGACGGTTAGAAAGCATCAACTCCATGGACATGAGTCTGAGCAAACTCTGGGAGATAGTGAAGGACAGGGAAGTCCATGGAGTCACAAAAAGTTGGACACAATTGAGTAACTAACCAACAACAATGAGTTCACTGGGTGGTTTCAGGGCTAGACAAGGAGTCAAAAGATCTAGTTTTTCCTCTGGTTTGTACTAAATAGTTAAATGACAACAGACAAGTGACTCTCCTCTCTTGCCTTGGGCTTCCTCACTCATTAAAGTCTCAGCTGACCTGATAAACAGCCTTAAAAAACTAGCAACAGAGAAAGCTAAGAACCAACCCATAACCATTTCAATACCAAAAGGCCGAGAAACTCCTCCTTTTGAGGTTCCTCCTGAGATATGGTGTAAGGGCTTAAAGAAGAGTTCATTGAAATTCAGATCAAGAAGCAAGAGAGTCCCCAGATGCCCTCTGCCACTCTGCAGAGCTGAGCACTGCACTTTCTCTACCAAGGCAAGACACAGGAGGTTATCAAAGGACAGGGGATATTAGAGGGTCACTTCACTGAGGGACCCCCACATAGGATGAAGGCTAGGGCTGTTGTTGTTGTTTAGTTGCTAAGTCATGTTCAACTCTTTGTGACCCCATGGACTGTAGCCTGCCAGGCTCTTCTGTTCATGGGATTTCCCAGGCAAGAATACTGGAGTAGGTTGCCATTTACTTCTCCAGGGGATCATCCTGACCCAGGGATTGAATCCACATCTCTTGTATCTCCTGAACTGGCAGGCAGATTCTTTACTGCTGAGCCACCCACCTGGGAAGCCTGAGGGCTAAGGTAAATCACATAAAATAGAGGGTTAAGCAAACAAAGGAGGATGCTGAGATCATCTCACACATACACACACCCCAACCCTCTCCTCTCCACTGGCCATCAGTAATTCTGATGGTCTGACCTTCACATTCCAGGGAGGAGATGGTAAGAGTCTTCTGTGGAGAGTCTGAGCAGCCCAAGAGGAAAGGGCAGGAGACAGTAGCACTGACTCTCTGGTTACACTGGTTTATAATATTATATACATTTCGTGTGTACAACATGACATTTCAACTTCTGGACATGTGTGCTCACGTGTCTATGCATCACCACCACCCAGTAGGTACTAAGGAAAACAGTATGGAAAGTCCCCCAAAAATAGGAATAGAACTCCGTGTGACCAAGCTATTCCAATTCTGGGTATTTATCTAAAGAATACAAAGACACTGTTAGTGTCCGTCATTTAGCCGTGTTTGACTCTTCGAGACCCTATGGACCGTAGCCTGGCAGGCTCCTCTGCCCATGGGATTTCTCCAGGAAAGAAAACTGGAGTGGGTAGCCATTCCCTTCTCCAGGGGATCTTCCTGACCCAGGGATTGAACCTGGGTCTCTTGTATTGCAGGCAGATTCTTTACCATCTAAAATACATGCATCCCTATGATCATCACAGCATTATTAAGAGTAATCAAGATACGAACACAACCTAAGTGTCCTGGTCTTGAAGAACGTGACACCCACTGATGGAAGAGGGAATAAAGAAGATGCGGTCTATACAGAGACAACGGAATACTACTCAGCCAACACGGATTCTTTAATCAGACATCCCAGCCAGAACACCCTACAGGGAGACTCAGCGTCAACGAGCCCCACACACACAAAAGCCTCCAAACAGCTTCAAAGCCCCTCATCCAGACAAACCAATAACTAAACATTATCTGACACTGGAATAAAGCTATGATCGTGAGAAAGGTCAAAACAGAGGAGAAATTAAAGCAAGAAACTTAAAAGAAAAAAAAAAAAGACTCTACAGGAAGGGAAAAAAGCAAAAATAATTACGATTAACATCCTCAGAGGGATAAAAAAGATATTGTAACTATAAAATATTAATATCACAGTACAATAAAAGACCATCTGGAAAAAAATTTTTTAAAGGTCTTGGGAAGTTAAATTTATGTACATGTGTATTTTCAAACTAATAAGGATGGTAAGCTGGGGAGGCAACAGTAGAAATGGGATGGATGGTGGGTAGGACAGAAATGAAACTCTGCATTTAGACCTTTTTGAACAATGTGAATGTTGCTATCCATTTCTAAATACCGTGTGATACCTCGTAACATGCTATTTAGCCACACCATGGCTACACAGATTTTTCAGGGCCATTTGGTAATGTTATTTCCAGGGCAAAATGCATCCATAGCTGCCTATTGATTCACTTATAAACAAGTGACATTTACAGACCTAAGCTGGAACTGCCAGCATGAAATAAGAAGGAAGGAAGGGAGGAAGAGGATGGGAGGATGAATATTGGTCAGTTTGGGTTGCCACAACAATAAATAAATACAACAGCCTGGGTGGCTTAAAGAACAGAAATTAATTTTCTAACAGCTCTAGAGGCCAAAGATCTGAGATCAGGGTGCCAGCATGGGTGAGCGTCCCTTTCTTACTTGCAAATGGCTGTCTTCTCCCTGTGTACGCATGTGGCAGAGAGAAAGAAATCTCTCTTCCTCTTCTTTTAAGGTCATCAATGCTATCAATGTTAAGATGTATCATCCTTTAACTGTGATTACCTTCTAAAAGCTCTGTCTCCAAATACAGTCACATTGGGAGTCAGGGTTTCAACATCTGAATTTTTGGGAGACACAATTCAGTCCATGCAGACAGAAGAGCATTTACATGACCCAAGAATGTAACTCTGGGACAAAATATGTACACCTAGCTTTGGAAGGATGTTCATCGAAGAGCAAAACCAATATACAATAGAAACAGACTCCCAGATATCGAAGTCAAACTTATAGTTACCAAAGGGGAAATGTGTGGGAAAGTAATAACTTAGGAGGCTGGGATTAACACATACATACCACCATATATAAAACAGATAATTAATAAGGATCTACTGTATAGCACAGGAAACTCTATTTAATTTTCTGTAATAACCTATATGTGAAAAGAATCTAAAAAAAAAACACACACACAGAACCAGTTCACTTTGCTATACACCTGAAACTAACAAAACACTGTAAGTCCACTATTCCCCAATAACATTGAGAAAAAAAAAAAAAGAGCAAGACCAAGATCAACAGGAATGAACAGGCAAGGGCGATGCTCACATGTGGAATCTTCTGACTGTGTCAGGGGCCAACCCCTACCTCTTGCTGTTTATCACCGTCCTTACACGCCCTCTCCAACCCTCCAAGCACCATTACTAGTGGCCCTATCTACATCCTTCCTCATGAGCAGTCATCTTACAGAACTCAGAATTGAATTTTGAATCTAAACCTCATTATGGTGAAGGGTTGATAGAAATGGAAATGGTATAGTGCTTTGGTTCCCTGGAAGTCACATTTTATGTCTTATAATACCTAAATTGGACTCAAGCTTTATTCTTATAATCTGCCAGTTTTATTTTTTCCCAAAAGCCTATTGCCCCTAAGGCAAATTCCAGAAAAAAAAATAATAAGCCTGTCTAACATGAAAAAGAAAGATAAATGTCTTATGAAAATGATGTCTATTGACGCAGATCCTGCTGAGTGAGCAAGCGAATCCTTAGGTGCAAACAAGGCACTTATGACTGCTATTTAAGCCTCGGGAGGCTTCATTTATTACATGCCTGTCGGACGGCACTAATAGTTCTTTAATAACCTGAAGAGCAAGGGAGTGTTCTAACATGACAACTGATCCTCGCTCACCTGGCAGAGTGGTTGAGCATTCACCACCACTATTCCTATGATTGTGGACAGACATAACCAAAACAAAATCAAATGCTCAACATTAGAGCATGAAGAAGAAACCATCCAAGTCCACTGGAAGACTGATGAGGTTTCTCCTCCCATTTTGTCAGCCAACAGGATCAGCCTCAGAAGCATTTTCCCTGGGGATATCCAGAAGCAGCAACCCAGAAAAATTGCGGGCACAGGTCAGGGGACTGCCTCAGCTTTCTTCCCTTTCTTCCCTGAGCTCTGATAAAACCAAGCCAAAAAGAGGACCTCCTTTCTCCAGCCTTTGTTTTCTCACTTACAAGATAAAAGGATTAAAACAAGGTTCCTTCAGTTCCCTAAGTCCATGATTCAAACGTTTATCAAATCACAATACTTAGGAAAATAAATGCAATCAGAAGGCTTAGCCACTTGGCAGGCCTAAACCACTGCTCACCAAAGGCTAGCAAGTGAAGGCGTATTTGCAGGGCTCCCTGTGCACAGGAAGGAAATGTGAAGGTGGCTAATGGTGCAGCTTTGCAATCACCTCAGGGGCTCTGAACTCGGTTCCCAGTTACACAGGGCTGGCAGCTGTGTCTTATGCCTCAGGGATGGCAATGTCCGTCCACTATGCCCGGGCCATTGATTCCTGGACAATTCATTAGCAAGAGAGCGCAAGGCCACCCTAGTGACAGAAGGGAAATCCATCAGCAAGAGGTCTCAACAAGAGGAAATCTTTGTAAGTATTAAGACACTGGCTCTCAAGAGTCACTCAGTCCAGGTCTCTGGGGATGAGCAGTTACCTAGTCACAAGCCAGCAGGTGGAGCTGCCAGCATGCTCCTGGCAGGAATGAGGGGCCCCCAGAATTGCTCGTAAAGGCCACAGGGTGTTCAATCACATCGCAATTTCCAGAGTCTCACCAACAGCCTCGTTCCACTTCTAAAGAAGCAGAACAAAGCTTTGTCGGCAATGGGCCTGCAGTGTTCACTAATTGGTGATGGTCTAAAGAACGCAGCCCAGTTCTCCTGGGCTTCCAGCTATTTCCCAGGCATTTGCTACTCCAACCTCCGCACAAGTGACTTTCAGGTCATTCAACCAGTTACCTCTTCAACAACCTTGCTAGCCCTGCAGGGTCCTCCAGGACAATCATATTTACAGGCCAAAAAAAAAAAAAAAAAACACACACACATAGACTCAGGCCAAGGAGACTCTGACTGGACAAGATGCTCAGCCCACAACAAACAAGGGAATATGCAGACAATAACTGGGGGGAGGCCAGAGAGCTGAATTCAAATCCCTAATTCACCACCATTTGTCATGGGATCTTGAGAAAGCTGCTTAACTTCCTTCAGGAGAATTTCTCCACCAGAAAAATGATAATTATATTACCTAACTCCCAGGGTTGCACCAACAGGTAAATAAGATAACACAGGGACAACATTCAGGTATATTCTCTTGTACACAGTAAGTACTCAGTAAATGTCAGATATAGGTGTGTACCCATACTCATGAAACCTGAGGACCACCCTACAAACACTTCACTGCCCAGCAAGACGATTCCAACATCGAGACTTTAGATAAAAGCTGATCCATCAGGTGTACTCAAGAAGGAAAAACTAAAGAGACATTTGCCAACAAGAAGAAAAGAATAGAACTAATTATAGTAGGTCCTCTGTGTCTTGTGCCCAACAGAAAATGAGTTTGTTGCTAGGTTCCTTCTCTGGCCTCAATTCATGATGCAATTACATTACTGGCATTGTTTTCTATGTTTCATTTTAAACAGACTCCTTGTCCAGGTGTCCGTTATATGACCTACACAATGAGAAAGTAGGTCAGTGGCCCCCATCTCAGACTTGTACGTTCAGTGGTTAAGTCCCCTGAACTTGACACCTGCCCAAATTGTTGGGGTCCCTGGAGGAGAAGGGTTTTCTGGACTCTGGTGCCTCCATCTGTACTGCAGCCACCATTCCCACGGGGTAGAAAAGAACGTGGTCTTTGAAAAAACTTGGGCCTACCTAGTTGGCTGGGCAGCTAATCTCAGGCTCGTTACTTAGACTCTAAGCCTATAAATCATGACTAATGCCCACTTGCAAGGCTGTGGCAGGTTTCAAGAGTGAGGTTCATGAAGTCCCCAGGAGGGTGCCTCAGTCATACTAGACCTTCACTTAATAATAATGATTAATGATAACACATTTCGTCCTATATCTCCTGCTAGTCCTTCTTGGTGTCCTTTGTAGACTCACCTTTTCTTGCCTTCCCCTTAGACACTGGCATCCCCAGAATAGTTTTGACTTCGTCTTCAACACACTCTCTCCCTGGATGGTCACATTCATGGGGATGGCATCAAAGATCACCCACAGTCTAATGACTCCCAAGCTGCTATCTCCAGGCCAGTCTCCTCTTCTGGTTCCCAGACCCTTACTTCCAGCTCCCTGCTTGACTTTTTTATCTGGCCACCCCTAGGCCCCTAAACTACATATCTAAAATACAGCCTCAGTATGCCCAGTAAGCCTGTTCTTACTCAGTTACCCTCAGCAGCCTCCTCACAGATTCACATGGTCCTACAGTCTGTTCCTTTTGCTGGTTTTGCCATTAATACTCTCTCTTCTAATTCCATTACCATGGCTGGCTGCAGTCCATTATCACTAACCCTGCTTCCAACTGTGTTCCCCACCCCACCATTCTCTCCACTGCCTCTTGAATCATCTCCACAACTTGAAACCTCACCCTGCCATTCTGATGCATTACATACTGCAGTGGATCCCGCAACCTACAAGTAAGACGAAGGTTTAATTTATTATCGACCTGGACACTTCTAAGAATGTAAAGGGCACTGTTATGTTCCTCCCACCGGCCTCTGGCTGTGGGTAAGAGCTGCATTTAGTGCAGTAGAGATACCCAAGGTTCAAATGAATATGTAAGATCCAGCCAATGATCTCCCCTCTCAGTTCTGAGACCAGGTCACACAAGAGTGCCAAGCCATGGCAGAGGTGACAGATTATGACCAAGTCACTAAGCCTGGCTGCTAAGGAGATCAAGCCCGACCTCCCCAACAAGCTGGTAAGATACAATGAGAACTCTAGTTCTTCTCCCTGAGGCTCCCTCTATTCCTCAGCACTCTTTTAGATGCAAGTAACACATCATTACACATCAGAGCTGAACTAAGTAGAAACCACAGGGATACTGAAGCGGGTGGGCAGGCAGGGCTACAGCCTGGCCCTAGGACAAGGTTGGGTCCCAAAGACTGGAAAACCACCCAATCTCTTCTCAACTCTCTCCTCTTCCTCTGCTAGCCATCCTCCTCCCCTTTCACAGCCTCTGAAGCAGGTACCAGATGTCCACCTCCCAGCTCCCAAACTCACATGACACAGACCCAGCCACCCAAGTTCCTCTCCCAGTTCCTAATCCAAATTCCCAGGAAAGAGACTGTTTGAAGCAGCTTGGGTCAAGGGCCCATCCTTGGGTCCATCAGCTATATGCATCAGGGAGATGCTTTACGACAGTGGCTGCTGAGGGGCCCACTACTGTAAGTGTGGGAATGAGAGGACTCATGGTGAATTAGGTCAACAGTTCACAGAAAATGCGCTGCCTGTCTCCACTCTGGGCAGCTTGCTTTTTTTCCTCTCCTCTCTGTATTCCCTTCCTCCTAAGTAGGCTATTTTTGCTCTGCTAGAGTTGTCTTCATGAATTTTTTGCCCATCCTTCAGAACCAAGACCAAATCTCACCTCACTGGTGAAGCCTCGTAGGACTGATTCTACCCAGTTACCAAACTCTCCTCACATTACTTAAGGAAACTGCATTTTATTTTTAACTGTACTTATTCCTCAACCCTGTGTAGTCTACTTAAATTCAGTACAACCATATTTAAAGGGCCCCTCCTATGCACTGGCCATGAGTTAGAAGCCGCAGGAGGACCTCAGGAAGCTTATAAGAGCACAGGGAGTAACTTACGAGGTCTCTAAAGAATCTCATACAATTTGGGGTGAGTAAAGGTAAGAGGGCATCAAAGGTGAATGCAAACATTATTTCCCGTAAAAGGATTAATAGAGGGTGATTTTTTTTTCTTGTTGTAGAATAAGTTTTCCATTTTCAGAATGACTTAATCCAACAATCTTCTAACAGCACCTTGGAATCTTAAATTCAAGAGTTGATTTTTGCACATGGCATTCAGAAGAACTCTTTTGGGTAAAGGGAGAACAATCCATGGAGGGTTTCAGACATGGTAGAAAGTCACTTCTCACAGCTTTCGGACTCAGCACACACTTACTTCAAGCTAACAGATGTATTATGCTCTGAAAAGGATGATGTTTGCATATGTGGAACTAAATTCAGTTTTATAAATTCCAAGAGGGTGAACACAAGGAGGCCACAATACAAACCAGAACCTCAGCCTGGTTCTGGCTGTGCCATGACCACTTCCCTAGTCAAAACCCCAAATTCCTCCTCTATAAAACAAGGAGGTTGAAATAAAAACCCTCAGAGATCCCTTCCAACACTAAAATTCTACGTTCTACATTAAATCATGTACATGCAGACTCCACAATATCCCTTTGGACTTAAATATCACACCAAAAAGCAGTAGCAGGCATTTATTAGCAGTAAAAATTCAAATGATGCAAGAAAAAGGCTACGTTTTCTCTTTGGGGAAAATGGAAGTACCCAAAGACTTTTTTTCCTGCTGTACCTTGTATAAATTTGTCAGCAGCAGAGTAATAGCAATTAAACCAAACCCAGTGATACAACTTTTCGATGCAGCTGCAAAAACAACAACACAGCATTTGGATCTCAAGAGACTGGCTGGGCCAGGAAGAAACAGATCATAGGTGATACCCAGTGATGACAAGCAGAAACCATCATGGGAGGGCCCTGGGGGGGAAGGCAGTCTTTGCTTTGATCTCTGTAGGAGGCCACAGGTGAGAGATCCCAAAGTAAGTCCAACCTGGATTCTGAGGAATTCCCACAGGAGGAAGGTATGTGAGATGCACAGTAAGAGAAAACTAAAAATGTGCCAACACCAGGGAAGAGACTAAAGACAGGCACAGATCAGCATGCCTTAGAGAATGAAAAAAAAATTACTTTTATTTTTCTTTCACTAGGGTGAAAAAAAATGTCACATAAAATTTAGCATTTTTGCTATCTTTATGCCTATAGTACAGTGATGGTATATACATTCATATTTTGGGGCAACAGATCTCCAAAACTTTCTCATCTTGCAAAATTGAAACTCTATGCCCATTAAATATCAGCTCCCCATTTCTCCCTCCCTTCTCAGTTCCTGGCAACCACCATTCAGCTTTCTGCCTGGATGAGTCTGACTACTCTAGATACCTTATATAAGTGGAACCGTCTATAAAGTTTCTTTTGTAAGTGGATTATTTCACATAGCACCACGTCCTAAAGCTTCACCATGTCACACCACATTTCAGTGTTTTCTTCCTTTTAAGGCTGTATACCATTCCGTTGTGTATATACTACATTTTGTTTATCCATTCATCTATCAGTGGACACCTAGGTAGCTCTCACCTCTTAGTCATTATGAATAACCCCTGATTACATCCCGGCTGTATGAATGTGGCAATGGTTCTTTTAAGTAGATTTTTATAAATTGAAAAGCTTGTTTTTTGCTTTGGGAAGGTTTTTTATGGCCACACTGTAGAGCTTGTGGAATCTTAGTCAGTCCCTCGACCAGGGATTGAACCTGGGCCTCGGTGGTGAAAATGTAAGTCCTAACCACTGAACTGCCAGGGAATTCCCTTGAAAAGTCTGTTTTGACACAAAAAGTCAGCCAATTTTTTTTTTTTTTTTACTGTTTCCTAACATAAACTATCACACCTCTCAGCCTAAGGTGGAGAAGAAGGGGGAAGGAGCTGATACAGCTCTTCAGCAGCAAAGAGAAGAACGTCACAGTGCTTCCTAAAATGTACCATCACGGCCCAGCGTTAGGGGCAGTAGCTTTTCCCTAAAGCCGTGGTCCCCTATTTGGTGTTTCTGTTTGTTCGTTTGTTTGTATACAATGAGAATGAAAATAACTTCCTGCTGTATCAGTAAACAAAGGTTGTTGCAGCCATCCAGCCATCAAATTACCGCTGCCCTGACAGGAGCTCTGGATGGTGCACCCTGAGGAGACTCAGGATGAGAAAACACAGGATACTGGTCTCAGATAGCTGCAGTGCATATCAAAGGAATGATTTCAGTGAGCCCAGACTCCTGCGTTTCCCCATACATAGTCCTAGTTCAGTCATTCAGTCGTGTCCGACTCTTTGTGACCCCACAGACTGCAGCACGCCAGGCTTTCCTGTCCACCACCAACTCCTGGAGCTTGCTCAAACTCATGTCCAGCTGGTCGAAGTGTTGGAGTTTCAGCTTCAGCATCAGTCCTTCCAACGAATATTCAGGACTGATTTCCTTTATGATTGACTGGTTTGATCTCCTTGCAGTCCAAGGGACTCGCAAGAGTCTTCTCCAACACCACAGCTCCCATACATAGAAAAGCACTAAATTCCTTAACTTGAGATATTTAGTTTTCCTTAATTAACAGCACTCTTTTGATGTTCTGATTATCTGAACATCGTTGTAAAACCTTCTATATATCCTGACTTCCCACGTTATGGAGCAGTCTCTCAGAATTGTCTGAGATTCTGTGTCTGGGCTTAAGTCCTCAGTTTTGTCTGCCAAATAAGATGTAACTCTCAACTTTTAGGCTATGCACTTTTTCAGTCAACAGAGTTGCTCCTTTAAACAGCAAAAAAGTCTTTAAATAAAGGACACAATGAAAAAATCTATTAGTAATTTAGAGGAGTTTAAAATTAATTGTTGCATTACATCGATGGTGTCCTCTAATATATATAAACAATATAAGCAAAGCATGACGGGCATAAGGGGTCATAGGCTTGAAACCACCCACAGATGATACACGCCACCATACGACAGCCACCACCCCAGCCAGGGACTCGAGGTCCAGGGGTGGAAAACGCCTCCCCACACCACCCTTATCCACCCACTCAGGCAGCTGTCACCCATAATTGTAAGAGAAATGACAAGGGTACCACCTAGGCCTGCAAAAAATTGCTAAATAAACAATCCGCCTCTGTTAAGCCAGCCTGAAACATGAATAACTCAGGTACACAACACAACCTTTCAAAAGCCAGGAGCCTAACGTCTGGTTTTTTCCTTATATTCATCTTCAGTCTCTCACATCAAGTAGGATTTAAGCTCTAGTACTGAACAAACAATACAAGCTCACTGGCACTGCAGTCAGAACCACCCCGACCTCATGTTCACGCTATGCAGAGGCACTCACTCTGAGAGCAAGGAACCACACAAAACCATTTGATTAGAAACCTGGCAGTTTTCTCAGATCTCCTGGGATGAGGAAAACTGGGACGGACGAATTCCACTGTGAAGGGCAGCCTGCAATCCCTAAACCACCCCCCCACCCCACCCCCACCCCTGCAGAGACCACCTGTGGAGCCCGCCAGCAAAAAAATGAGCCCCTCCCACAAACCTGGGCCAGTGGAGCTGGGAGTCTGCAGACCCGCTTTCATCAGATACTGCCACTATAGAGAACCCCCAAAACAGCCAAGCTAATGTGCAAGTGAAAAAAATCAGACATGTTTTTCAATTTTCCTAGTGAGATATCCTTGAACTTGAAGTTTTCAGATATCCTTGAACTTGAAGTTTTCAAACAGCAGTACACTGAAGGACCCTTTTTCCTATCAGTCAGTGTGAATCACTAATTTAGAATTAATTCAGTGATGGATTTCAGATTCCAAAACAATCGGGTTCTCCGTTGTTCTGACATCCGTAGATTTAGCAGACACTTTGTACAAACACATCCGGTATTTGACAGCTGCTCCGCTTTCTACCCCCTCCCAGTGTTACCCCTTCAGCTCCAGGTAGAGCCTGTCTTCAGGAAGAAGGTCTGACGTGCAGCAGGAATTTGACCTGAGAGTTGCCTTCCCCCAGAGCCGTCAGCTGTGTGCCAAGGGCTGTGAGACTGGCCCTTCTTACCCAGGTGCTGATTTCTCCCCCACAACCTCCCTCCCATCTCCCTCCCTCGGGCTCTGCTTCCAGGCATTGGAGCAGCTGAAAAGCCAGGAAGGAGAAGGCTGGTTTGGGCCCCCAGAGTGTCTGGATGACCAGTTGCCCTGATGTTCCCTCCAGCCTGCTGGCAGGTCACAATCTACAAACTGGAAGATGATTTCTCTTCAAATGACTCAAGGGCCAGACACTTCTTCCCAGTGAGACAAAAAGAGAACCGTTTCCTCCAACAGACTAGAGGCCTCCAGGGCCACTGTGTCAGAGGCAATGCCACCTGACCCTGATTTTTACCCCAGAACAGTCTCAGCCTCTCCTCTCTCTAGGGCCCTGAATCCAAAACCCAGTTGATTCCCTCAAAAAATAGTTTTAACATAAGTTCTGCCACAACTTTTTAAAAAAATCTTGAGCAGCTCAACTGTTTGTGTTTTCATGACCAGTAAAGAAAGGCAACATCATGAGAAGAGACAGATCCTGTTGCCTGGAGCTGTGGAGTTTTAGAGACTCTTGCCTCCCTAAACTTTAGTTTTATCTGTAAAATACAGATAAAATAATAATGCCCATATAAAAAAATTAGCATTCATAAATGCTCTCTAGAAGAGTGTGTCTGACACAAATATGACAGACATCTGGGAGGGAAAAAAAGGTTAATATCTTTTTTCCCCAACCCCAAAATGCCCAGGGAGTCTGGGCAATATGCACACCAGAGTGAGCTCTTGGTATGGAGAAAGAGCAAAAAGATGGGGAGGCTTCTAAAAGTTCTTCAGCTTTCATAGTTTTTATTCACATTTCAGCTGAGAAAAATGTCAGACTTCTGGGTCCCCACTTGTTCTGAGGAATTAATCACATCTGGTAAGAAGCTTATCACCAATGACCATGGGGATAACTACCCCATGCAGAGATGGCTGTAATTCTTGTTCCTCTCAGCACCGTGATATCCCTGCACCAGTGAGCACAGTCCTGCTCTGTTCCTCACTGGACATTCCCAGGCACGTGAACAGGAGCCCAGGAAGAACGTGGGGTGCACCGCTGTTCAATCAGGGCTGACTTTACAGGGAGTACCTGTGCATTCACCACAGCCCATGCTTTGAGCCCCATCTCAAGCTCTGTTTTCAGAATATTTACCTTTTCTCCTGAACCCACTCTTCTATTCCTAACAACAGCCACTCCTTCCCCATTACCTAGGCTGGAATCATAGACCCTTCTCTACCCACAAGCCCCACCACCCCACCAGCACCGCACTCCACCACAATGAAAGCTGCCAGGCACGGTCAGTTCTGTTCCAACCTTGTGTCCACAGCTTCCTCACCATCACCATTATGGTTGCTCAACTGCTCTCTCTCACCTGGATTATTAAAATACCCTCCCAACTCCTCTTCCCTCCTCCAAGCTCTTCACTCACTCAACCACCCTGCCCACCCATGCCAGATGAACCTCACCCAGGCAAGAGGAGTCACAGCAGTTTCCTACCCACTGCCCATCCCAGTGGCTCACTCTCTCCCAGTGCAGTAGCTCTGTGGTTGTATAGCTACTGACCACCCCAGCCCTGGCCCAGACAAGGAAAGGACCCACCCTGCCCAGGACTCTTCAGCATTTTAGGAAGCCACAGGCTAAGGGTAAGGTCCCCTCTCCCTCCTGGATGCACCCTCTTTCTGATTTATGTACCATCCTTACTATACTATATACACCCTGAGGTCGGAATCCATGCTTGAGCCACTTCATCTCTGCCTTCTGCAAAGCACTCCAGCACAATGCAGAAATTTTTAGAAGTGACGTCTCACAATACACATTTTCAGCGTTGCCCTAAGCTCATGTTTCAGCCTTAGCAGGGGTGAACTCAATGCTATCACAGTACTTTTTATACCATATTTAATTTTGCAGGACATCTGTCATCTTATTTTCTCCTTCCTTTTGCTTTTGACAATAAACACAGAGGAATTACATTAAGCATAAACAGACTCTTGAAATGTACCTCAAAGTAATATAAAAAATCTTCACTAATCCAGCTAATGTGCTTTCTCTCCAACACCCACTGAAATCTACTTCTCATTTGAATATTTAACAAGCATCATCTTGGAAAACCTCTTTCTTGATCTATGTAGGAACAAAAAAAAAAAAAGGATTTAGCCCATTCAGGCTGTGTTTGGTCCTGTGCACACACTTTATGCCTCTATTCAAAATCTTAATCCCATTGCAGAACATTAATTCTGGTTTGTATGAAATCCTGCCAGCAGAATCCATTGATTTGCCTCATCCATTTATATGAGTTTTTTCCAGTAAGTTCCATAACTTTTTAGCAAAGTAACTATGCATGCATGTTTTCTAATTCTACAGATTAGGATAATTTCAGACACTATAATGACTGCATAGTTTAGATCACTAGCTAATAGAGAACCTTGTACATGTGGTTTGTAAAATAAACCAAGACCTAATGATCTATAGTTTCAGTACATAACCTCACCACTATTAGATGTGTGTTTCGTATCACAACAATGGTATTCTGATTAGACAAGCTAATGCCAAGAAGCTTATTTTTGTATCAGTTCTGCAATTTTATTGTTACACAGAGTAAAAAAAGAAAAAACAAAGAATTTTAAATAGAATGTTTTTCCAAGTTATTACAAAGCTGTCATTTTAAAAGGGTAGGGCTTATTGACCCCATGTGATTTAGTTCTCCTTTTTTCCATTTGAGTTGGCTACAGCCTACTGCCATGTGAGAACATAAAAAAACTCCCCCTTCTTACTTTGGGTATATCTAGGAGACATCATAATAATTGAGCTTGTAATGTACATGGGTAACATGCTCCATGTGATACTCATACAATAATTTTTAGTGGGAAAAAATTCCCAGGACATAGTTCTGAAGAATCCTGACAATGCTATGTGTATTGTTATGGCTAGCATTTCATATGCAAACATGAAGCCTCACCCTTTGCTTATGTGGCATCCTTAGTACATGGACAATTACTTATCCTATGTCTGTTTTTTCTACTGCACTGTTGGCTGTATGAGGGGCCAGCTACCAAAAATATACACATAACTGAATATCACTTTTGATCCTGGTGTTGGTATCAAGGCAGCACAGCTATGTAGGTGATACACTTTCTTCTTGAAAGTGTTCCCTGTTTCCTGGGAATCTTCTAGGGCATCAGTAGCCTACAAATCCAGGACACCTTCAAGCCTATGAATCTGACTTTTAGGAAAAGAAAAGTTGGCGGTATTTAATTTTTTTAATCCCTTTACACCATACAGTGTTCTTCACTTTCATTCAAACATAGACAAATATTAGACAGCTTGTGTTTTCCTCAAATATTGCAACTAGTTGATTTGTTTAGGATAGGAAGACATGCTCCTGAAATAATACTCAAAACCAGAGCCCATTTGGTCTTGCCAGAAAATGATTATGGAACTCACTGTCAATACAAACAGCACTAGTAGCACATCCCAAAGCCCCTGATTCCACTAAAAAGAAGTGCAGGGAATTCAGAATAAGAAGCCGCTTCACATACACCTCTCATTAAAAATAATTGTCAATTCCCTGTGTTCTCTCTGTGATCCTCTGGGGTAACTTCAAGAAAGGAAAAATGAAAACATGAGCTGTATCTACCAGAAACAGTCCAGAAGTGAGAAACTCTCTCAATATCTAGGACCAAGAGAACTTAAAACAAACAAACAAAAAAAATCAATGTACAAACAGGAAAAAAAAAAAAGCATTAGTTTAGCGCAAACCAATGAAATAATTATCCTCAATTCCCCACTTCTTTCAGTATGGCAAAATCCAGCCATGGGAATCTACAGCTTTAAGTTCAAGGAGCCAAAGGTTTGATTCCATCCAAGGCTATGTTCTTGCTCAAGAATAGTTTTCTTGTAAGCCTTTCAGGACCATGGACAGTTCAGAGGAGAGCTGCCGAGGCATAAATATTTCCACACAGTTACCTACATCACAACAGTGATGCAATTAGGGAGTGGACTGAAAAGAGATAATATTGTCACTGTCTGCTTTATCTTGCCCTGTTTTGTTGGAAGAGAACACGGCAGAAGGGAGCAAAAAAAAAAAAAATGAAAAATCAAGGTCTTAGAATTCTAACATGACATCACCCTGGGTTTCACTTCTCTAAGCTAAATTCAGCTGTTTGTACATGGATTAAAACTAACATATACCATGTTCCCTATTGGTAAATAACTATGGTTCATAAATATGTCACAAACAATAGCAGACAGATGTATTTGGGGTCAGGGGAAAAATGTAGGAGAAACAAAATCTGAGTCCATCCACTGTATTCAGGAATAGAGTAGGATAAAATAGGATCATGTCTGTCCCTTTTAGAGTGGTCCAACAAGAGACAGGTCCAACACCAATACTTGGAGTCACCAGGTGGATTCAACCGCAAGGACCCTCCAAAATACCTAGGAGAGTGGAAATACACTCAGAGGATCATTAAGCTGCTTCTTAGTTGTAGCTCAAAAACAATCACATGAAGGAGCATTTAAAATCTCTTTCACATGACTGGTACACTCTGAAGCAAATGTCACATCCCTGTAAATCCACAGAAAAACCTCAAAAGCCTGTGGCACAGGAGAAGTATACAGAGAGATTTAACTTGTTGGGATAATGAGGTGAGTCCCCTAGAAAAATTCAAAATTATTTCTCCCAGCAATGTTTGAGAAGGGTTCACAGTGATTAGGACTCTCATTCAAGAGTGGATATTGATTCCTCCATGGAAGAATTAATAAACATGAAAGTTACATAATTTTCATGATGAGAATGTTGTTTCCCCTTAATTTTGTTTTGGCAAAGTACAATGAAGGCCCTTGAACAATTAATCACCATGGCTGAATTACAGCAATAAATGACAGCTTTTCTACAGTCCCTGGCCAAGAATGCTGTCAAGTCATATATATGCAAAGAGTCTGGTTTTTTGCCTTTAGATACCAGCTTTTTGAAAAGCTGTCACATATAATTTGGAGCATTTGAAGATAAGGCATAAATTTCTTTTTTTTTAACCCAGAGAAAATAATATACTAGAAAATAATCTCTTCTTTCCAAATTAAATGTATCACCAAAGCAGACCTCCATTGTCTTAAAGAGCTTCTCCAGATTCATATTCAGTTCTTAAACCTTTATATGATGAGTTCATTCAGCTAGAAATTGTGGAGCAATGAAACCAAGGTTTGAGGCATTAACCACAGATTTTGTATCTTACACCAGAGAATGCACCCATTTTTCATCATGACAACACTGCTTCCCTATCATCATCCAGAATATATATTTCCTCAAAAGACTTGAATCGATTGGCAGATACTACCTTATTACAAGGGCAATACAGAAGTTATTTTCTCCATCTGAAGAGGGATATGAGATGAGAATAGGTTAAGGGACCTGTCCAGAGTCCACAGTAACTCATCAAGAAGGAAGGATCCTTCCTTACAGATGGGTTTGTTTCCAAGGCAGCCCAATAGACATCAGGCTGCCTGTATCAAACAAAGGTAACTATTCCCAGAATACTGAGCATGTCTCCTAGGAGACAGGGCCACGTTGGCCTAAACGGGTGTATGAGAGAAAGAGCTGCTTTGTGGGATCCTAAATGAAGACAATGCTACAGTGGTCAAAGTCACAACCCTGAGATGGCCTGGGACAGCAGGAACCACTCTCCTCGAGTGTGTGGGCTGACACGGTCCACAGTAACAGGTTGTTCCTTGGCTCTAGTACTTGCAGCCCCAGAAATCAGAGATACTTAGCAGATTCGCTCTTAATATGAGATCATTCGTTCCTGGCAGCCACCAACTTTCTCATGGCTTAGAATTCAGAGGCTAATTCATTTCCTCAGTTTAATTGAAACATCACAGTGGTCAAATGAGGGGCCACAGGATGGCCTGAGAACCCTGTGGCTGTCCAGAGTCCTTACCTGCACTGCTCCATGATACTCGGTTGATTCTCCAAATCTTCAGACACTGGTGATTCTGCCCAATCCAGTGTTCATAGTTCTAGCTTTAACTGGAGTGAAAACTATGTTATAGTACCTCAAAACTAACATTACCAATATCTCATGCAATTTATGTAGCTTCTTACACAACTTTTAATATTCACTAATATGATTTCTTCTTTCCTTTCCATACATGGAGAGGAACCGTGCCCCTCAGACTTCCCACTGATTCTCCAACCATATGAACTGCTAAACAATCTCAATAACCCCTCAACTCCAATGGGATCTTCATACCCAATCACTCAAAGGTGTTCTGATCCACCAGCTTAAGACTTTTGATACATTTATTCAATTGATTAACACTTATTGAATAGAAATGTCCTGGCATAATTATCACCCCTGGGAATGCATACAAAAAGACTGCTCATGTCATCAAGGAGAAAATAATGAATACTGGGGAAAGAACCCATTGCCAGTAAAATGATGCTCCAAAGGAACTACAACAGAAGTCTGTTATGGATGTGACGGTGGACTCATGTCATCAAGGAGAAAATAATGAATACTGGGGAAAGAACCCATTGCCAGTAAAATGATGCTCCAAAGGAACTACAACAGAAGTCTATTATGGATGTGACGGTGGATTCAAACAATAATTGGCCACCTAAAGCCAATGGGAAACCTATACAAATTTTATGTCATCAATGAGACTATAATAAGCATACCAAACATTCTACTTCCACATAAGACAGCTTGACATCTATAAAAGAAATTCACTGGTGACACACTACCAACTACTTCGCACTGCTAGTGGGTATGTTAACCTTTGTTTCGAGAGACTACGTAACAAATCTGAAATAAGTCTGCAAGCTGTTGACTTACTAGTGTCTTCTACTACTCATCCACTTAACGGTCTAGGGCTTTTTTGTTTAGCTTGATATCCAAGAAAGAGAAAATTGAAATTTAAGAGCAACTCATCCAATGGGGGAAATCACTAGGTAAGATGCGGCTTCACTGTCAAGGAGGAGTTTCACATATGGCTGGTTCTGAGCAGAAATCCACTCACAAGCAGATACCTGCAGAGGTTCGTATGAATTTTTCAGAGGAAGATCAAAGAGAAAATAGACATGAATGGGTTGGAGCAGAATGATATGAAGTGGAAGCAATGCTGGCATGGATTGGAATTTAGATAAAGTCTATCCATTCAGGGTGAACTTGAGCAGAATACAAGGTTCCAAGGCTGAAGGAGGCAACTGGGACATAGTGTGAAATAGGGCAAGAGCACGGGTGGCTCCAAAGAGGCCAACCCAGTGCCACTCACAAAGGCTGTTTTTAAAAAAATACTATGAATCAAGCAGCTAATCAAATCTCATACCCTGGATTGACTATAGCTTGTAGACAAGACCAACACACTCGGCCACACAAGCAGGACAACCCATGTGAAGGATGTCCCAGGGGTTACACAGCATGACAGCCTTATATCAAGGAAATGAACCAATAAGGGTGTGTTGATGTTTAATTCTGTTTTTTAACTGAAATTCATTTTTGAGTAGCTACTATGTGCTAAATAGTCTGAAAGGCACTGGGGATGCAAAGATGGAATGGTACTTGGGGTCCGCACTCACAGAATTATCATATCACTGGTCTTTCAACAAAAATAGGCTGGTTTTTCTAATTACCTCAGAGAAACAAAAAAGAGGAATTTGTGCCTTGAACAAGGCACAAATTTGTGCCTTTGAACCAAATCACCTTTGATTCAAAACAAAGTGAGAACGGTGTGTGGGAGAGAAACCAAAAGACACAAAATGAGAAAATCCACAGAAATGACTCACTTCCATTCAGTGGTCACTGAAAATGAAACAGTGGCGGTCAGTTGATTGCCAGGGAATACGAGCAGGTACTTAAATGCTGGGGTGTCTTCTAAAGAAAGACTGTTTCTTTGAGGACTAAGCACCATCCTTTCAGTGGTTCCTCGTTCTAAATGAGGCTGTCCCCTTGACAGGTCAGAGCAGCACATTTCAAAGGGAAGACAGCATGAGTAAGCTGAAGCTGGCAAAGGATCTACATGAACAGACACACTCTTCTGTAAGGTTCAAGACACAGGCACTGAACCAGCAAAATGATCCTGAAAAAGCTACAAGAGAGTGTCATCATTTCTGAAAATAGCTCCAAGATCAGGTTATCTTGACCACCCTGGGAAAGTCTCAGAAAGAAACCAAGAGTTAACTCTATTTTCTAAATTTCAGACAGCAAATATTTACTATTTCTACAATAAGAAATACTACTTAAAGAAAAAAAAAAAAAGGGTACTAAATATTGCCTGAAGCAACATCTTTGGGCCCTAGATGGTTTAACTTTGCAAAATAAGTCATTCTTCATGAAAAAGTTAGTGAGTCTTGGCCTTCAGTCAAGTTTTTATAGTTAGAACTCCTGTGCTATGAAATTTGGAAAACATTTCTGTTATTCAATTATCTTATTTTCCCCCACCTAAATTTCTCCTGGGGTAAGAGTTTCATTTCTTGTGTGTGTGTGTTTTTAGCTTTTACCAGTAAGACAGGAAATCATTTAATTTTCTTGAGTGTATCTTATTGTCCCTTTGAGAAAACATATGTGATCTGTGGGTAAAAGAGAAACGCTTGGCCATCACACAAAAGCATACCTATTAGCCTCCGGGTAATATAAAATACTTGTTTCCAATACTTAGAAACATTTACGCCAAAAGAATATTAGAGGAAGCTGATTTGGATGGTTTTACTATCTCTCAGCCCATAAGGGTAGACCACAAACTTGGTTGTGCCTATTTGAAATGCTGTTTGTGAACAGAGAAACAGAATGCACACGAGTGCAGAGTACGCGCTCTGAAACTCTGGCCACACCGTGCCACTCCTCACTGAAGCCACTCACACAATGAAGTGTGGGTAAGCAGCTCCAAGAACATGCGGCCCGGGTATCAAGCGAGCACACTGGCATGATAGACAGGAAGGGTGAACAAGATGAGCGGGTGTGGATGTACGTGCCCTGTGGACCCCTAGAAACAAGAGTCACTACTGAATTCAAGGGCAAGAGAAGCTCCCTGAGGTCTGAGACAAGAACATTTATCAAATCATTGCCAGAAGCAAGAAGACGGTCCCTGGGACCAGGCTCAACCAACTCTGGAATTGACCTTCCTCCCCAGATGAAAAAGGCACCTTCCACTCCAAGCCTGGAGGGAGTTTTCCCATCAACGAAGAACTGGTTCCAAGAGCAAGATATCCTTGCCCTCTACATGGGATAAAAGCTAATTCAAGGCTACAGCGAGATAAATCATCTTTCCTCGTGGCCATAGTTCAGGAGAGACATTTCAGTAAGGGGTCCTTTCTGAAAAGCTAACCAAGACTGCCTGGAAACTTAAAACACGGCTGTTCCCTCTTTGTGGACTTGTTCATCTGGATTAGACTCCCAGCCTGAGCTTTAGGAGATGCATGTGGTCTCCAGCTTGTTCACAGATGTTTACCCTCCCTCAACCTTCTATCATCATCATCATCATCATCAATAAGGCACCCGCTTCCTTCAGGAGCTGATGGAAGGGCGAGACACACACAAAAAAGTAACCACCTTGTGAGGTATGACAATTGAAAATTATAAGCACTTGAGTTGTTCAGAGGTACACAAAAGATCTACATTAACTAAAGCAACAGGGAGAGGCTTCCTGGAGAGGCAAGCTTGAACTAGAAATCCAAGGTGCTTCTGGGGTGTTAAGATGATAGAAAGGTGTGTTAGGGGACAGGCTTGGCCTGCACAAATACATGAGGCCAGAAAGTACAAGTGGTATCTAGAGACTGCAAGTAATAAACAGGTCTGCCATGAGGGCAAATCTATGTAGAAGAGTGAGAAGGACAGGGCAGTAAACAGGACAAAACTGCCAGGTTAGGAGGGTGGATTTAATTCGTCAACGGCAGGCTGTTTTTGAAAGCACCCAAGCAGGTACATTTAAATGCCATATGGAAGATTAATATGGAGCCCCCCATACTGTGGTCTGGGGTGGGGAAAGCCTGTGTTGAAAAATCAGGAAAGACTCCGGAAGTCCAGGATAGCTGGCTCTTGCATCTGTAGGGCTGAAGAGGTTATGACCATGATTCTTCTGAACCTCCCTGCCCTGAAATGTAGCAGGACCCTTTGGGGCCTTCCCAGGACTGACCCCCCACCAATGCCTGCACCTGCCTTTTGACTGTAGAAAGTCTTTAGCCAAAGAATGAATTTAATCAGGGAAGTGAGAAAATACAGAAGCAAAGGAAAACAGTCGATCAAGACCAAATAGTAATAGCTTAGTCATCAAACAAACTCAAGGACCCTTAGTTCCTCCTCAAGGGTTATAGATAATATTGAAAGTCATGAGCTGTTTTATAAATACTGAAACCCCCACCAGGTGGTAAGTTAACTACATGATGACCAGACTGGCCATGACACAAGCTGCCACAATTCCAAAAACTGGCCTCAAAGAAATGGGAACGAATGAACTCTGGAACTGAAGATTAACTGTACTTAAAATAATCAAGACATTGCTGATGAGACCACTGCATGATCAATTTCAAGACGACTGTCAGCACCGTCCATGGTATTCTGCATGTAGCCCCCTCCCTCTGCCAATACACCTTGAGATTCCCCTTTAAAAGCTCTTGCCCACTGATCAGCAGTGGAGAGTTGGCCTTTGGAGTCTGCCCTCCCCTCCTGGTTGCTGGCGTCCAGAATAAAGTGAACTTTCCCTTCTACCAGCACCTGCCTCTTAAATATTGGCTTTGAAGAGGCAAGCAGCCAGACCTAAGTTTCATTAACAGTCCCATCTGCTTAACCATCTTTCTGGCAAGGGAGCAAGCCCCTAGGATATGAAGTTCCAGAAAGAATCTTCTAGGTCAAGGAATAAGGCAAGGAGTCAGTGTAGAGCATTCAAAGGACACAGAAGAACCTAGAACTCTCCCCATGTGCCCCAACCCCACAGAAGATAGCCAGTTTGCCAGTCAGCCAGTAGACTAAGGCCAGCCCCCAGGCAGATCCTGCACACACAGGGAGGACCATGGTGACCGTCCCCAGTAGACAAGCGGGTAACACAGGATCACAAAGTCTCTCCAGGCAACTTCACACTGTGGGATTCTGTTACACTTGAAGAGTAGAGAAGTGATATCTAATTTCAAGCAAACCCCAACTTCTTAACCTGTCTACAAGGCCCTGCATGATATATAGAACCCTGCCTACTTATTCCATCACACTGCTGCTCACTGAACATACTCCAGACATACCACTTCCTGTTCCTAAAACAGGCCATGTTCATTCTCACCTCTGGGCCTCCACATGGGGGCTTCTCAGGTGGCGCTAGTGGTAAAGAACCTGCCTGCCAATGCAAGAGACTTAAGAGATATGGGTTTGATCGCTGGATCAGGAAGATCCCCTGGAGGAGGAAATGGCAACCCACTCCAGTTTTCTTGCCTGAAGAATCCCATGGATAGAGGAACCTGGCAAGCTCAGTCCATAGGATATCATAGTCAGACATGACTGAAGCAATTTAGCATGTACACATCACCCAGAACACCTTTCCCCAGACTTAACCTGCCTCCACCTGACTTTCATTTCTCAGTAAGACCTTGCTGACCACCCTCATTTAAGGGTGGTCCACCCTCCACACCAGCACACCTATCTCATCACCCTGTGACGACTTCTGTTCTTTCAGAGATTCTAATTTATCTAAATGTCTGGGGTGATGTCTGTGTTCCTAGACAAGCAGGGACTTTTTCACTCTTGTCCAATTCTGTCTCCCTAGTGTCTATAAGAGTACCTGACACATATTAGTGCTCAATAAATATCTGTCAAGTAAGTGAAATAATCAATCCATGTCTTGGGAGATCCATGACACTTCCCCCTCTGAGCAGAAAATCTAGCTAAGAGAATGTGATGCTCAGGCATATCCTAAACAGACTAGAGCTCTAGAGTTTCTAGTTTCCTTTAAACCATCTGCATCCAAAACACTGGCAGCTGGGTATTATATGTGTTCACGTCAAATGGGGCAAGCAATGGGGAATGTGCTGAACACAGAGTCAGTGGGGAAAAGAAACTTTCAGAAATGTCTTCATTAACAAAGCAGCTGTAGGGGCAGCCCCTTGAAATGTTGCCACTGTCAGTAATAAAACTCCCTTAACTGTGGAGTTAAGGGTGGGGAAAGGGGGTATGAAGGCTGGCATTTCACCACAACTGAAAGGAGAGAATCCGGAAGCCTTAGGCCCTAAGTCCCGGAAGGGTCCCAGACCCGCATCTTGCTCTGCTCCCATGTCTGGGCTCTAATGAGGCTTTATGAATAGAAGAGCTACCTTTTAAGAAACTTTCGTCCTAACCTACAAATACCAAAATGCAGCCAAGTCTCACTTACTGGGACTAATGATGCGGAGAAGCAACAAATGAAACCTTCAGATAATTCAAAAAATACCTTCCAGCAAACCTCTCTATGATTGAACAACAAAAACTGCTGCCATTTCTGTAGCATGGGATCACTAATGAAGCACTTTCACATTTTACCATCTCTTATGATTTTCACACTCCCCGCAAGGCCATCATCAGCATTCTACATATGAAGAAACTGAGGCTCAACAAGACAGGAGGCTTTCCTGAGTCCCAGACAGGAGGGAGAACGGGGTCAGGACCTTGTGCCTGCAGAGGGAGGAACTCCCGACCCATCCCACAATTCCTGAAGGCAGGCGTGTGAGCACCTGGGGTCATCCTACAGGGACCTGTGCTCGGTCTCCTGGGCCAGCACAGGGAGGCTCACACCCAGGCTGCCCCAAATCGCTCAGTCGTGTCCGACTGTTTGCCACCCCATGGACTGCAGCACACAAGGCTTCCCTGTCCATCATCAACCCCCAGAGCTTGCTCAAACTCAAGTCCATTGAGTCAGCGATGCCATCCAACCATCTCATCCTCTGTTGCCCCCTTCTCCTTCCACCCTCAATATTTCCCAGCATCAGGGTGTTTTCCAATGAGTCAGCTCTTAGCATTAGGTGGCCAAAGTATTGGAGCTTCAGCTTCAGCATCAGTCCTTCCGATGAATATTCAGCATTGATTTCCTTTAACATTCACTGGATTGATGTCCTTGCTGTCCAGGGGACTCTCAAAGGTCTCCTTCAACACCACAGTTTGAAAGTATCAGTGCTTTGGCACTCAGCCTTCTTATTTTCTCTTATTTTCCACTGCTGGAATCTGCTGTTTGCATGGCTTCCTCCAACTATTTCTAGCACGTTCATTTCTCCCCAACAACCAGACCCAGGAAAGGCCCAGAGGCACAGCCATCACTGCTGTGCCTGCAGCTCCCCTGGCGGCAGCCGTGACTAGACACAGACAGGCCTCAGCTCACACCCTCAGGTGGCAACGATTCTTGTGAGCCACAGTCCTGGGACGGGGAGGATGTGCTGGTCAGCGGGCAGCTTTGTGGCCTGATTGTCTGGCTTGGAACCCCAGCTGGGTCACCTCCAGCTGCATGACCCAGGGCAAGTGATTTAGCTGGTGCCTCAGTTTCATCTGAAAAATGAGATTTATGACAGTACTGATGTCAGGGGCTTACAGTGAGTATAAAGGGAGAAAACACCTGCAAAGCACTTAGCACAGTGTCTACCACTGTCAAGCAGGGGCTTAAGAAATGTTGGCTATTGCTATTAATTGCTGTCATTTCAGATACAATGTTCTTGAAAGGTTAAAAGAATCTGCAAAGCATGAGCGCTGGGAAGAAACATGGACTCATGTTAGAATGTGGAGTGCTTAGCACCATTGCAGAGAGCTGGACAAAGCTTGGGAGCCAAACACAAAACCAAAAACTCGTCAGAAGAGACAGAAAAGGTGTTCCTGAGAACATCAAGCTCACTGCAGTTTCAAGGTCTTTGCACTTGCTTGGCAAGGGCTATGCCCTCTTCCTCCCATGACTGGCTCCATGTCCCCTTCTCAGAGAGGTTTCCCCAACCACCCATCTGAAGGGGACATGTTTATTCACTACTGCTTTGCTAGGGCCTATAACAGGGCCTAACACAGGGCAGATACACCAAAAAACTGGCTGAACCAATAACTGGACACTGAACTGAGCCATGAAGAATGAGCGGGAATTTCCCAGGTTGAGAAAGGATGCCCCAGGCAGGGAATGATGAGAACAAATGTGCATCTGACTTGAAGTGCTACCCACAGCGGAAGTCCCAGAGGACACCATAATGTCAAATTAGATGATCTCCTGTGTCATGGGCCACACAGTGTGATAACTCTCTTTAAGTTCTGAACCTCCACTTAGTCTCTCTAGAGCCTAGCACTCATACAGTTCATCCAAGCAACTCAGAGCCCCCCCACCACCATCCATCACAGCAGGGGGCAGGGGCTTTCCAGCACCCAGGGGATATCTGCCATGTGAGATGGAAGAACCTGGGTCTTCATCCACCTGCTTGAAGAAAGGAGCACGAGCGTCCCTGTGACAACCTCATGTCAGGAGCCTCCTCCAGCAAACCACCAAGCTCTCCAGGGACCAATGGTCCGCTACGAGATTGTGTCCCAAGCCACACAGCCTACATGGGGGAAATTCACTTGTAACAAAGGGCTGACATCAAAACATTTCAGGTGTTTGAAAATTAAGAATTATATTAGGAGAGAACTATATTTTATCTAATAACACATAACTATAAATTATATTGGGCTTCCCAGGTGGCGCTAGTAGTAAAGAATCCACCTGCCAATGCAGGAAATGCAGGAGACATGAGTTCAAGTCCTGGGTCAGGAAGATCCCCTGGAGGAGGGCATGACAACCCACTCCAGTATTCTTGCCTGAAAAATCCCATGGACAGAGGAGCCTGGCAGGCTATAGTCCATGGGGTCACAAAGAATAAGACACAATTGAGCAAATGAGTATAGTCCAGCACATAAAATTATATTAATAATTAAATATTAATAGCAATACCTAACATTTATTAAGCTTCTGCACACTGGAGGAGAATTTTGAATTTACAATATAGGAATATATGAAATCATTAATTCAGTAAACACTTATTAGGTGCCTCATCTATGCCAGGCGCTGAGATTTAGATGAGGTCACAGATCATTTCCTCATGGTGTGCCCAGTCTATGTGTGACATAAAGAAGGAGTGATCCATTCTGCTTGAGTAGGTAAAAAAACATTTTTAGTTAAATAACAGATCAAGTAATAATAATGTTATAAAAAACTAACATTTATTGAGCAATTACTACCTCCCATACATGGTCCTAACATATTCTTCACTCATTTAATCCTCGCAACATACATAAGACATTGAATAATCATTACTTGCATTTTATATATGAAGAAATTGAGACAGAAGCAAGGTCACTTGCCTAAGGTCACAGAGCTAGTCAAAGGCTGCAGAAGTGAACTGGTCTTGACCTGGCCAAAGCAAAAGAAGTCACCAAGCACCACGGCAGTCTTTCTCAACCTGGCACTCCAGGCACATGAAAAGAGTTAACTCTGTTTTGTGGCTGTCCTATGTGTTGTAGGAAATTCAGCAGCAGCCCTGGCCTCCACGTGCCAGTAGCAACTCCTCCCTGCCAACTCCTGTTCTGACAATCAAAAATGCCATCAGACGTTCCCAAATGTCCCCTGGAGGGAAAAACCAACTCCAGGGCTTGGTTGGTTTGAAAACCACTGGACTAAAGGAAGAGCATGCCCACAGCACCCTGGCAATGGCATGACAGGTCTCGGGAACTACATATGACTAGCATGACGTGCCTGAGAGCTGGGACAATTTAAGGAATGGCCAAGAGTGAGGTTAAAGGGATGAGCAAGAACCAGATCACAGAGAGGCATCAATAACCCACAATAAGAATCTGGACTTTACCTGGAGGACAGTAGAAAGTCACTGAGGTGTTTTAAGCAGGGATGTGACAAGATTACATGTCGGTTGCAGAAATATGGAACTGGAAACCAGCTGGCTTAAAGATGGTGTAATAAGAAGGACGAATGATGTGGGGCTGGGGGAAGGCAATACTAATTTAAGGGACTCATGGGAAGCTGGGAAAGAAAAATTGATTTGAGAGCATCAGAGGTATAATGGTCAGGTTTGGGGATGGGTAATTCAGGGGTAACAGCAGCACATAGACCAGGCTGACCAGATAGAAGGCAATGCCACTCTCTGTGACAAGCAGCAGGAGGAAGATGGGCTCAGTTTTGCACATACGGAGTTTGGACTGCAAATTCACAGGAGTGAGGCCACACAAGCACCAATGTCCCTGAACAACTGGACGAGCAGTATCGTGAACCTCTGACCTGGGCTGGAGATATCTATTTAAAGGGTGGAGCAGTTATGTGTATGTAAAAACTTCCCTAGTGAATGGAAAGATCCAGGAGAGATTAATAAAGAAGATGCTTGAGGACAGAACTCTGGGTAATCATTAACATTTAAAGGTTGACAGGAAGAACCGGACACAGACAAAAAGACAGAGCCAGAGATGTCAGGGAAGCCACGTCAGAACATGAGAGAACAGTGCTGCAGAAGCCAAGGGAAAAGATGGCAGATATCAGGTGATGCTAGGATCCAGGGTCATGGCTGAATGGGAAGAAGCAACTGTTATGTACCACGGCCATCCATTCTAGTTATAGTTATGATATATATATAATATATATATATATTTCCATTCTAGTTACAGTCATAATATATATATATTTCCATTCTACTTAGAGTCATTTTATATATATGTATATGTATATCCTTTCATGAGCAAAATATAAGTTACCAGTATAAAGAACACATTTCTCCAAATGTAGATACTTGAACAGAATACCAAATCAAACATTCATTTCATTCACTTGTGATCTCACTCACATTAGAAAACAATTCCAGTGTCAAAAGGCTGCCAAAATCATGACAGCTGAAAACAAATTCAAATCATGACAGCTGAACACTGGAGGCCAAACAGAGCTGTGCACATAAAATCCAAATTCCATCCAAACTCCCTTGCATAACACCATTAAGACCAATGTACAAGCATATACTCCTGACAAATTGTAAACTGATCTTTTCATAAGAGCCCAAACTTGATTATTGTTTATCTAGAAAAGTTCTGTTGAACTGTCAGAGGGTTTTACTATCAGACACATGGGTTTGTTTGCAGAATACGAGGTCTTCTCTCAGGCAACATTTCAAATAGTTACACAGTCAACATCCTTTTTTTTTTTTTTTACCCAACACTTATTTGTAATCTGTACATGCCTGGTTATTTGTCCATCATTCAAAGTGAATCTATTTGAGCGAGCAATTATGATGCAACGCCACAGTACTCAAGAAGTGGGCAGAAATCGATCCTGAGGCGGGAGGTACACAAGCACACCACAGGACAGAAAAATGGACAACAACGCAGTCACGGTCTTCCAAAATTTTTTTGAAAGAACATCTATTCCAGAATTCCAGGCTCAGAGTCATTGTGCATACAAAAATCATTTCCAGCACAAAGCCTTGGAACTGCGGAACCTCAATTTATAGAAATCTTACAGCATGTTAGCCTCGCCCTCAACACATCTTCTGTTCTGTTGCACTGCATTTTTAGGTCTATAGATAAATGTGATAAAATGGGACATAAGCTTAAAGGGCTTTATTACCGGTTTAAATATTCACAATGCCACAATCTGCCGCAGACAGATCTGAGTCATGTGGTTAAATGTGCAAACAATTACTCAATTTAATTTCATCCTGCAGAAGTTGAAAAACAAGTTGTAATCACGGTGGATGCTGTTCATTTTCTTCCAAAAGCCACCATCTTTTATTTTCCTGATTGGATTTTACTCTTGGACACAGGAGGAGTGGGCTTCCACACTAAGCATGCCAATTCACAAGGCATTAGGAAGCCAAGCCTCTATCAGAGAACAGCTGGATCGCTTCTAGATGGGCTCATTCCTCTCAAAGAGACAAGGTCGAAGCTGAGCCACCACCCAAACCCTCATCCTGAACCGTGGCACCCCCCAGCCCCATTGCACTAAGTCCTGGAAACTAAGAGTTAGGATCCCTGGTCTTCATGTGAGGAAGGAGCCCCAAAGTGTTTCAGGTTCTAGTCTGCCTTCAGCACAGGCTCCAGGATTACACTGCCTGTGCTCTGCCGAGACCCCTGGACAAGCTACTCCACTCTTCTCTGCCTCATGTTTCTCATCTGTAAACTGGAGATAATAATAGAACCTACATCAGACAGCTCACGTGAGGAACAGATAAGAGTGTGCATATTAAGTGTTGAGCACAAGACCTGGCATATATATAGATATATACACACACACATACAGTAAATTCCCATTATCATCATTAATATCATCTAATAACCTCACAGAGAAAAATCTGGGTATTCATGATCTGACTCTCTAACTAAATTACCCCAAAACTTAGTGTCTTAAGACCACAAGCATTTACTATCTCAGTTTCTGTGAGCCAGGAATCTCAGCACAGTTAGCTCAGCGCCTCTGCCTTAAGGATCCTCACAGGCTGCGGTCGACTTAAGGGCCAGGGTCTCATCTGAAGGCTCAGCTGACAGATCACCTGCTTCAACGTTCACACAGGCGGTTGTGGGCGGGATCCCGTTCCTCCCAGGACACTGGGCCAAGGGCCTCGGTCAGCTGGTGACCAGAGGCCTGCCTCAGCTCCTGGCCACGCGGCCTGGGCCTCTCATTGCACAGCTCTCAATACGGCAGGCAGCTTCCATCAGAACAAGCAAACAGCAGAAGGGGGCACACGAGACAGAAGCTTCATTCTCTACGCCACCTCCCTTCACCAGTGACACCCCGTACTCTTGCCATGTTCCACGTGTCAGAAATGAGTCACTACACGGTTCATTTGAGGGGAAGAGCTCACACAAGGACATGAACCCCAGGAGGTGGGGATCACTGACGGCCATCTCAGAGCTCTGCCAACTACAATGTGAAGAGCCAAATTCTTCACAATAAGCTTCCAACTCTTTCTTTCCATCTTTCAACAAATGTTTGAGCACCTACTTTGTACCAAGCTCTGCACAAAGGCCCTGAGAATATATTAAAGAACAGAGATATACCTTTTCTCTCAGGAAGCTGATAATCTAGCAGGAGACATTAAAGAAATAAGACAGATTACTACTGAATTAAAATCGTGGCAAGCACCATGAAGAGAAAAATACATCATGTAAAATTTCAGGAAGAATGGAATCTACTCCAATTCATGTAAGGCTTCTCAGAGGAAGAGAGCCAGGCTGAGACCCAAAAGGATGAGGAGTAGTTAACCAGGTAACAGGCCAGGCCAGGAAAGAGGTCCAGACACAGGCAAGGGAATAGGAAGGCTGTAGGTGGGTCAGCAGACCCTGCAGGTGGCAGGCTCCCTAAATGGAGGGGTGGAGGCAGGACAGGGGCCAAACAGCACTCAAGTTTCTAACTGGCCCCTATTCTCAACTAAATTAAATTTGCAAAATACAATTCAGAGAGGCTGGCCCTCTATGATTAGGGTTATATCCACAAAATACTGCAGAAACAATTAATAAAACCCACTTTGTTCTCAAATTTGCAGACTTTTAAACCTCCAATGTCTTGTTTGGGTTTTTGGGGGGTGCGGGGGAGATGGGAGGGGTTTAAGCTGCTCTGCACAGCTGATGGGTTCTTAGTTCTGCCACCAGGGACTGAACCCAGGCCAAGCAGTGAAAGGGCCAAGCACCTAACCACTGGACCACTAGGGAATTCAAACCTCTGATGCTTTGAATGCTTAGGGTTACTTTCATAATTCATCCATGAAGACAGGCTTTCATAAAGAACACACTACCCCCAACCAAAATCATATCTCATTCTGATGAATTATTGCTAACCTAAAGCACTCACTGAGACCCATGAAAACTTCCTCTCATTCCATTTCATTAAATTCAATCAATTTTTCCATAAATAATGCTGCTAAATGACTCCTGGAGTTAAAGAGAACACGGGAATGCTGATCCATGGCTGAGGTAGACTGAAACACTCGAAATAAAACTGCTTTTCCGTTGATTCCCAAGGTTAGAGAACAGACCCAGAAACAGATGCAGCCCAGTGGGAGTTTAAATAAAGAACTTTCCTTCAGGCGCTCAAATTCTGCTCAGTGCCCTCTCTTGCGCACCAAGCTGCGGGTTCAAGTGTCCAACAGCCACAAAAGGACGTTTCAGTGCACCTGAAATCTGACACATGAACACAGGTAAAGAAATCCGTAGATCCTCATTATATGCGCATTACCCTGGGCTGAGATCCTTATGGTAAATGGCCTCCATTGTAATCCTAGTTGACAAGGGACCATCTTTTCTAAGGAGGCTGTGATAACTTCTAGTACACTGTCAGTAGTCAGTCCACACATAATGACACAATTAAGGTGACATGTTTATTATGCTCAAAAACAATGTGCACTGGAAGCTAGCTCTGGGAAGAGCATCCCTCCAGCCCCACTCCCCTCGCACCTAACACCAGGATGGAGTCTCTAAGGTATGACTCACAGTCAGAACAAAGCAGACCAAATCAAAATTGTATGCTTTCCTGGGGCAAGAAGGTGTCCTGGGTGAAAACTGAGGAAGGAGGGCTGCCCATAAAAATAAAAAACCTCCCACAGGTTGTCTAGTCACCCGCATAATGACAGCTTCAGCCATAATAACATGGGGAAAGAGAGTCAAGGATGATAGACCACGAGAAAACTACTTAATAAGGGAGTTCAGTAAGCTTTTAAAGCAGCTTTGGGAACCAGCAGGAGACTAGAGGGCCCTAAATTTAGAGTTTGTTGGCTGGCAAAACAAGCCTCTGGCTAGAAGTTGAAAGAATTGGATTCCAGCCTCAACTAATTAACTTTTTGGCCTTTAGCAAACATCTTCAATCAAGCAATTAGCAAGTAATTATTGAGTAGCAACTATATGGTCAGTGCTGATCAGGCTTAGGGGTTGACACAAAGGGAGTTAAGTCTCCTCTGCTGCCCTCAAGGAACTTCACTTTTTAACTCAAGATGAAAAACAAGCAATAACACCTCAGCTTTCCAGAACCTGCCCGATTGACTTTTGGTTACTTGGTCTTCCGTGAGTTCAGAGTTAAAGCTTTAAGTATAAGAGCTTTTAACAGTTAAGTGCTTTTAAGATGAAAATCTTTCAGAAACTTATTATCTCAGCATTTCCAAAGTGTTTAAACACACACAAACACAGGTTCTGCTTTATATTAATTATTCCCTTAAAAAGTTGGGTGGCCCCATGGTCAGTAAGTTTTAGAAACAATGGACTGAAAATTAAATAGGATTCCTTAATACTGGACTTCTGAGAGCCTTTTTAAAATTGATGTGTACTGTGAGCATCTACAAGAAGACATGATATATTTCTCCAGAGAATTATTTTTCTCATGGGATTAAGGTTCTATACCATGAGTTTGGGTAAACTCCGGGAATTGGTGATGGACAGGGAGGCCTGGTGTGCTGGTCCAGGGGGTCGCAAAGAGTCAGACATACTGAGCAACTGAACTGAACTGAACCATGTACTTTGGAAAGACTGTGCTGTACGCTTCCCTTTCTCCTTAAGTAAATGATGAGTCAGAAATGTCTTATCATAGACCTGAGTCATTGTAATGAGATGCTGATGAGGACAAAGCGCTGCGCAGAAAATGCCTTCCCACCACTGGCCACGCTTGGACAACGAGCTGTGTCACGATGGCAGCTCTGGACCGCCCTAATCATGCTGCATGACTGACTGTGCTGCTGGGGGCAGGGAGGAGGGGTTTTCTGGGTAGCACAACCTTCAGAGTGGAACCCAGAGGCGGACTAGGAAAACCAGTCAGGACCTAAAATACTCCAACCTCCATATGAAACTCCACTGCAAAGTATCACCTGCCCACATTGCCTTTAGGAAGATTCCAGACCACATTGCCCTTTTCCTGCTCCACTCAGAGCACAGATGGCCTGCAAGATGTTCTTGGCACTCACCTGGGCACTGCCTTATGACACTTCCTGTGTTTCCTGTTATGACTACTGTTCTCGTGGACTGTTTCTTTGTGGAAGGATTTGTAGGCACATCCTCAACTAAACAACGCACTCCATGGAGACAGAGACTTTGTATTTCCCTGCAGCACTGAGAACACAGGCTTTCAAATTTCGGGTGACTGACCAAGAAAAATTTAAATTAAAATGCAGGGTGCTGTTACGAAAAGAAGTCAGCCAGTCCAGCACTGGCCCTCCTGAGATGAGAGCTGTGCTGTTTGTCTTATCCTTGGGGACTGGGGGAGGCGAGCCCTTCTGTTGGGATGGGGATTATCAGGAAGAAGGCCAAACTGGAACAGAGGTGGAGGAGGTCACAGGGACATCAACAAAAGGCTTCTCAAGTGCTGGCTGCTGGGCATGGTGTTCCCAAGACCCCAGCAAGACCTGATGGGGTCAGCTGTTTCCAAATCCAGTCTGGGGGCTCATGCTGCCCCAGAGCCATGCCTTCTGCACTGCCTGGAGATACCTTGGCACAGGCTCACCACAGGCAGAAAGGAATTCACTAACAACGAACAGCAATAGATCCTGGCCTCCCTCCTTTCTCTGTCCACAGGGAGGGTCCCCCTGGTGGCACTGCCCAGAGGTCTGGGGAGACTTGCCGAGCCCCAGAGGGAGGTGATACCTCATGATAGTTACGAGCATGGGTATCTGGGGACAGGATACCCAGGTCTGAATCATGGCTGTCTTGTGATTTACCACTGTCTTTAGGGCTTCCCTGGTGGCTCAGTGGTAAAGAATCCACCTGCAATGCAAGAGGCCCAGGAGACTCGGGTTCAATCCCTGGTTTGGGAAGATCCCCAAGAGGAGGGCTTGGCAACCCATTCCAGTATTCTTGCCTGGAGAGTCCCACGGACAGAGGAGTCTGGGGGGCTATAGTCCATAGGGTTGTGAAGAGTCAGACACAACTAAGCAACTACTATATATATATTTTTATACTGGGAAATTCAGTTAGTGTTTTGAGCTTGTCTCCTCATATGTAAACTGGGGAGAAAACAGTTTCTTTTTCATAAAGTTGTGAGAATATATGACAATCTCACAGAGTGTTCAGCCCACACTGAGTGCATAGTAAATGTTCACTGAACACTGGCCTTTCTAACTAATCACCACATCCCCTAACTATGGTCCTCATGGTGCAAGACCTTGCTCTGCTCAACCTTCCACCCCAAGATGAGGGCCCTACAGCCACAGTGGGTGATGCAGGCCTGATCTAGTTAAGTGACATATCCTCAAGAAGCAAAAATTATTTTTTGCATCATTAGATTGGCAAACTTTACTGCCTTCCCCATCAGATGATAATACTTCCCAGAGTCAAATTACTTGTGTACTTCCTTGCTTTGCCATTTAGTAGCTATGAAGGCTTGGGCAGCTGCCTCATCTTTTATATATATATAGATAGATAGATAGATGATAGCATATACCTTATTCTGTTGCTGCAAAGGTTGAAAGTGTTGAAGTGTTAGTTGCTTACTTGTGTATGGCTCTTTGCAAACCTATGGACTGTAGCCTGCCAGGCTCCTCTGTCTATGGGATTCTCCAGGCACGGATATTGCAGTGGATTGTCATGACCTTCTCCAGGGGATCTTCTAGACCCAGGGAGCAAACCCAGGTATCCTGCATTGCAGGCAGATTCTCTACTGTTGCTGCAAAGGTTAAATGGAAATATGTATCAGATGGTCACCACATAGGAAATACACAATAAACAGTAGTTGCTATTACTATTTGTGTGGCTATACTCTCTAGAATCAAGAGAAAGACTCACCACCATGTCTTCTGCTGCCATAGCATGGCTAACCAAACGGTTGGAAACTGCAAGGCCTTGGTGGCTGTTCTGAGCTCACATGAAAACTCAGAAGCAGACCCATTACCACCCAGCCTAAAGATGGCTCCTGGGACCAGCAGTCAGCAGACCAGACCCAGGGCAAATGCAGCCAGGCAGGAGGGCAGAGTCGCAGCAGTAGGAAAAGGAGCTCCTCCTCTCAGAGCAGGAGGGGCCTCAGCCCTCTCTCCACCTCTCAGTGGGGAAATGAGAGGCTGAGAACTAAGTGACCATGGAGCTCTGATGCCTGGCAATCAGCACCAGGTAATCATATGTCCGTGGGCCATGAGGGCATGGGAAATAATGGAGCACAGTGATTCAGCCCCAGTAGGTTGAGCAGGAGAGGGGAAGCAGGCAGCTGACAAGGTGAACAGAGAGAGGGTGATGAAACATTCAAGCTGCAGTCCTGGCAGCAGGCATTTTCTCCACCAAGCAATGCATCTGGAGAGAAGCTGGCCAGGGACTCACTGCTGGGAATTCATGTGAGGGTACACCATCTAGCAGGGCTGGGCCACCAGCAGAACACATGCATGCTCACAGGGGACCTGAGGAACGGGGAGATTTCAGGAATGGTTTGGTTTGCGGCTGCAATTCTCCAGGGGAAGAGTTCCTGGTCAGACAAGAGATGTCCCTGTCACTTGTTCCCTCTAATACCCCCTTCCCCTTGTCCAGGTAGAAGGGTGATCTGCCAGGAAAAAAGGTGAGTAAACCTTGGGATGTAGGTGATACAATGCAGAAAAAGAAATACAAGTATCTGAAGTGTATGAAAAATGCCAACACAAATTAATACTTCACTGAGATTTCAAGTTTCACCTATCAAGACCAAAGCACAAAAGCCATAACCCAGTCTGGGAGGAAACAGGCACTCACAAACATTGCTAGTGAGGGTGTTAACTGGGGCAACCCATGGGAGAGGAGGGTTTTCCCAGTGGCTCAGTGGTAAAGAACCCGCCTGCAATGCAGGAGCCACAAGAGACAGGTTCAATTCCTGGATCAGGAAGATCCTCTTGAGAAGGGCATAGTAACCCACTCCAGTATTCTTGCCTGGGAAACCCCATGGACAGAGAAGACTGGCAGGCTGCCGTCCACAGGGGTGCAAAGAATCAGACACAACTGAGTGATTTAGCACATACGAATGCATACATGGGAGGGGAGCATAATTTGGCAAAACCTATTAACATTATTAATGCATATACCCTTTGACCAAGCAAATCTGCTTCTGGAATTTAACCTACAGATACAGCTGCACATGAGTGAAATGGGGTTTCCATAAATCATTCACTGCAGCATTGTTTTTAACAGCAACATACAGGAATGAATCCAACTTCTACCAACAGGAAACTAAGTAACTAATGTACATATATTCAGACAATGGAATACTATGCAACTTAAAAAAAAATAATTAAAACCCAAGAGGAAAATGAGAAAAATTTATAAACAGTCCACAAGACGGGTAAAATATATTAAAAGATGCTCTACTTGATTCTGTTGTAAGAGGAATGGAAATTAAAACTATTGTTATACATTTCTTGGCTATCATATCTGCAAAAATTCAAAAGCTTTATCACATATGCTATCTGCAAGGCTGTTGGGAAACCAGCTATGTCATCTGTCCATGATAGGAATACAAAATGATTCAACCCCATGGAAGGGGAGTTAGCAACACCCAACAAAACTGCATATACTTCTACTCTAAACTAGTAATCCCACTTTCAGGAATTTACTCCCAAAATGGAACTCCACAAACACAAAACAACAGATGCCCACGGTTATTCACCTGCCTTCATGAATTTGCCAGAAAACACTGGAACAACCTAAATGTACTTTCACAGAACACTAGCTGAATACTACTATAAATCCACATAGTGGGAAAAACTCTGAAGCAATATTCAAGAATGAGAAAAATCTTGATAAACTGCTATGAACTCTTTCCAAGGTATGCTGTTAAGTGAAAAAAACAAGGTGCAAAAGTACATATCTGTATACCCACACACACACACACAAAAAAGAAGGAAATAAAAACATACACATATGTGCACTTATAGAAAGAAACACAGAAATAAAAACCATAAGCTAATGAAAATGTCTACCTTTAGTAGGTCGGTGTAACAGAGAGGAATGTACTGCTGCAAGGAGTAAAAATTCTAAATAATCCTTTTTATATAGTTTTGATTTTGAAATGTAATATTTAATACAAAATTTTAATGACAAAAAAGCAAACTCCAATGCTGAGTACAAACAATAATAAACCTAAATGGTTATTTAAATGGTAACAAAATCACTTAGAAATCTCGAACATACTACTCTGACTGCAAACCCTTAGCAGGGCATGGTTTAAGGACAAAAGAACTGTAAACAAAGCTAGAGCCTTACTTAGCAGTTGTTGGGAGTCGTAGCATTGGTGCTGTAATCCCTAGACTCTTCGTGTACAAAGGAGAATAAAATACATGAATAATTGTGTTATTATTAGGAATCAGGGTTCTCACTTAAGGAAAAAACAGATTAATAGCATGTAGAAATGTAGTGTTCAATTTACACTGAAAGTATTGGTAAGGCAAGTAATTTACCCAATCCCTACCGACACGCACTTACAGAGGCTAAAAGCAATGCCAAGTTCCAGCACTGATGAGCACCCCCAGCACCTAGATCTTGGTTTCTAAATACCAGTTCTCACTAGAAAGAACCAGGACTCTGAATAAATGTCTGATTCCAGGATTGTGGAGGGAGATACATAAGGTAATCCCAGAACATCTTACTATGCCAGAAAGCAGGAGAGTGCCCAAAAGGACATAAAAGGAAGCTTGAATTGTTTCCCACAGTCAAATCTGGGACAATTTGAGCATCAGGAGGAATAAGGATGACAACACACTAAATGGTAACACATTCCGTTTTTTTTAAAAATCCATGTGTCCCTTGTGTTACTAAAAAGTAACACTTCTTTGCTAAAAAATATAGAAAGAGTATAATTGGAAAACCGTCACTTTGCAATCCCCAATGCAGTAACTGATACAGGCAAGGACCATCAGTGGATGCTAAAACCATTAGGCAAAAGATTTTTAGGAACACAGCATTCACATGGTCTCAAAATTCCACCCCACAGATTGTTTATTAAATACAAAGGATATAAGGTACCTTTACAGGGAGGGAACTGGCAGGTATCATCTAGACCAAATGATCAAATTAAGCATCCCCAACAGTAAGAAAAATTGGTATTGGACATTTTATGTGATACAGTGCTAAGTATCAAACATCATCCATATGGTCTTCTAGCCCAAATGTCTGATCTGAATCTAACTGTGAAGACACAATCAGATAAACAGATTGTAAAACGTTCAATAGAATAATGGGTCCTAACTCCCAATATTTCAATGTCTTCAATGACTCCCAAAAAAGTGGAGGCACTCCTCTTTCCTAGACAGACTGTGACACGACAACCAAATTCAATATTCAATTCTGACTAGTTCCTGGAATGAGAAAGAGCTGTAACAGTGTCTTTAGAAAGTAGGAGAAGGCTTAGTGTAGACCAGCTAACATTATTGTATTAAAGGTAAGTTTTACATTAAACAGGCAAGATATGTAACAGTGTATAAAGAATTCTTCCTTGGCTTAAAAAGTGGAGTAAGCGGGGGAAACATACAGCTTTATTTGCTTGTGAGAGGGTAACAGGCAGGAAGGATAGAGGGTCCCCAGGCGGCCTGAGGAAATAAGCTGCAAGTGGCAGAAATTTTTTTTTTTTTCTCTACACAAAATTTAAAAAGGCTTCTTTTAATTCTGAGTTGACAACACCAGGTTCTGCCTTGAGCTAACCGATGTGTTTTTCTTATGAAAACGTTTTTAAGCTATATTAATGAAACTATGTATTTGCTTTGGAATTTGCCTTTCTTCAAAATGGTTCCACCTATGGCTAACTTTTATTCTTTTCTCAAATCTTGGGCTGATAAAAGCTCAACAAACCAGGATTCCTGTCAACTGTTTTATGGCCAGGGCACCATCCTATCTCAAAAGTGCATATTGTGGGAGAGGGGCCTGGTGAAACTCCCTCAGCCTTGAGGTGTCTCTCTCATCTGATTAGCAGCTTGCCAATAGACATAAAACACCTGGCTAAAAGCTAGCAAGGGGGCACTCTCTCTGTTCCCTTCTGATGCCTATGCCAGAAGCTTTCCCTATCTCTATTATACTTTAGTAAAACTTTGCTGCACAAAAAAATTCCAAGTAGCCAAGCCTCATCTCTGAGCCAGGACCGAAATCCTCCCCTCCAGAGATCACGAATCCTGATGTAACACGTGGCTCACAGCAGCAACCTTCACTTGTACGTGCACATGTAATTTCTAGAAGGACACACAAGAAACTAAACCCAGTGGTTATCTGCAGCATGCAGCAAAGAGGAGCAAGGAGGAGAACACGAGAGACGAGAGATGGAGGTGGGAGCCAAGTACATGCACCGTGTATACTTTTTAAAATATTGGGAACCATGAGTAGGTATTATCTACTCCAAAAGAACTGAACATGGTTTTTCAGAAGAAAAAAAAAAAAAGACCTACAAAATGGAAGGTCAGTGAGAGAACTGAGGGACCTTTGGCTCCAGGTCTCAATATGTCCTTGGTTTTGGAAAACACGGTCATCTCAGATTGAGTGGGGGTAGAGCAGGTGTGCAGTACAACAAAACACGTCCAAAGTGTTAGATGTTGCCTGAAAATTCAGTAATTCTTTCCTAAAAATTTATCCTAAGTAAATAATTATTAAGATGAACAAAGAGTTAATCACCAAAAAATGTTCATCACAACACTGTCATAATACGGAAAAACAAAAAAAGTCCAAATGAAAACAAAAAAAATTCTACCCACAGAAGTACTAGGAAGATGTGGTCAAAGCATATGCTGTGACATAAAGACATTCATATAGCATTTTAAAGTGAAAAGAGCACAGCATTTTGTCATTTCTTTTAAAGTTATATACATGTAGGTATAAGAAATGCACAAACCAATATAGCTATATTAGGGTGATGGGATTATGGGTACTTCTTTTTTCTGTTTATTTCCTCAAAAGATGAGATTTTCATAACTCTAATTTTTTAAGAAGTGAATTTATTTTTGTAAGTAGGCCTAGAAAAGTCTTGTGCAGAATGCTTCTGCAGAGGTACAATCCAGACACCTTCCCCACCAATTTCAAGTACAGGAAGAGACATGAAGATCACTGAGAGTTTGGGGACTACCAATTTACATCTCTAGTGCCTGTAACATTTTTCAGTATAACCTGTGGAAGGGGAAAAGGGCGGGGAACCACCTTGCTGGCTAGGAAAGCAAAGCAAACCTGTCAGCCTGCCGACAACCCCTCAGAACAGCCCTGCACAAGAGTAGGGCAACGTCCACTGGACCATGACAGCACTTCCCGCCAACTCCCGGGGGGGATGGATAACACTTGAGGGACAAACGTAGCCTCATTTCCACCGTGGCCCCTTGCTAAGCTCCACGTGTCAGCTCAGACAGCACCTGAAGCTAAGGACCCCTGTAATAAGCTGACAAAAGCAGCTCCTGCACATCAGCATATCCTTGTGACTGGAGAGATGGACGCTTCGCTTCATGTAATAAAGCTGAAAAAGCCCCAGTTTCCGTCGACTTGCTGGCTGCCGAGCCAGTTAATAGAATGAGGTTTATTTCCACCAGCGGCACAGCATGCTTGAGAATGGAGGTTTGGGGTACAACCTGCATTTGAAGTTCCCCCTTCTCTTCTTTAGATCTACTGCTGGGTGTCTTACTCCTTCTGAGACTCAGGCTCCTCAGGGATCTCTAGGAAAATAGCTATGAAGATGAAACGAGCTGTGTGCAGAGTACATGGTAGAGAAGCTTAGTTTATGTGTGAGTATGCACGGGTTTCCCTGGTGGCTCCAATGGTAAACAATGTGCCTGCCATGCAGGAGACTTGGCTTCAATCCCTGAGTTGGAAAGAGCCCCTGGAGAAGGGAATGGCCACCCTCTCCAGAATTCTTGCCTGGAGAATTCCATGGACACAGGAGTCCATGGGGTCACAAAGAGCTGGACACGACTGAGCAACTAACACTTTCATGCACATTCACAGAAAGACAATGGATAAACAGAAAGCAAAATGTTGACCAGGCTACATTAGAAAAGCACCTGGCTGATACTTAGTCTCAATAAATATTAGTTGTTACTATTGCAAGAGCAAAGATTAGTTAGCTAGAGTCATCTCCCAACAGACCAGGAAGCAAACATGAGAGAGTGAGACACAATCACCTGTGGCTGTTCTCAACGTCTCTGGGACATAAGACTGGCACTGGAATCTCAAAAAGGGAAGAAGTCACTGGATTAGACGAAAAAAATCACACCCAAGTCCCACATATATCAGGGACATAAGATCTAAAATAACCACTGGTTTTACTTTAAATGGAACATAAACTAATAATCCAATAAAATGTTTGTTTTAAGAAATTAAACTCTCTCCCATGTCCCCAGTTAATGTGAACAAGAAAAACACAATTGCATTCAGCCAAGTTTCCCGTGTTGAACAATACAAGCTAGGGTGCAAGTCTAGAGGGTGTTTAAACAGCCTTACTAATTTAAACTAGTAAGTGAATACATTAGTAGGACTTCCTGTTTACCCATGAATTACTATTTTACCAAGAAGAAGGTTAAGTCCCTTAAATCAGGCCCTTATAGTCAGTTGTTATAGGAAAACAGCTCAAAAACTGGGGGCACCTCCAAGTGGAGAGGATTCATTTTCCCAGTGGGAATTCTTCTCAAGCAATGGGCTTGCTCATCTGTCCTGTGACTAACTGAACAAGAAAGAGAGAATTTGAGAGGACTGGCCAAACAGAAAATAGAATTGGGGAAGCATGTGCCCCCATTATTAGTAGAACAAGCAGATGAGAGCTTAGAGAACAAAAGTACATCAAAGGCAGCTCAGCCGGAGCTCCCGTGTGTGCATCCCTGCATGGGGACCACCCACCAGCTGAGTCGACCTCATCAGCATGAGGCTGTGGGCTCAACAGCTGGGAGAGGACACTCGGGATGTTAACATCACTGGCCAAACAGGTGTCTTCCCCTCCTTCCAGGTACCTGGTAGGATTACCCTTAATTTCCTCACCGATGTGGAGTCTGGCCATGTGACTTGCATTATTCAAAAGAAGGCCTCATTTGAGAAGCGGCGCTGAGCATTTGAGTGAATTCTGGGAGATGGTGGAGGACAGAGGAGCCTGATGTGCTACAGTCCATGGGGTCGCAAAGAGTTGGACATGACTTAGCGACTGAACAACAACAACAACACAGTTGAGCTGCTAACACCATGTCCTGCAGCACACACTTCCTCCTGCCATGGTGACGGTGAACCCACGGAGCTGGAGTCTTCATTAGCCTGCCGCCCTATGGACAGCACAGATCAGAGAGAGCCCTACCAACCCATGAGAGATGTGTGGCAGGGGGGAGAGATAAATCCTTGTTTTAAGCCATAAATATGACTTTTGGAGTTATCTGTTACCGGAGCATAAACTATATTGTGCTCAGTCGTTCAGTCGTGTCCGACTCTGCAACCCCATGAACTGTAACCCGCCAAGCTCCTCTGTCAACAGGACTTCCCAGGCAAGAATACCAGAGTGGGTTGCCATTTCCTTCTCTAACCTAGCCTATCCTGACTGACAAAAAGGCAAAAGGGAGGAAGAGGCTCATCTGGAGTCAAGCCACCCCATCAAGGAATTATGTAGTAGGTAGGCCACTGTCTGCCCCCCGCCAACCCCAGAGAACCCACCTTGATGCCAACCCTGGGAGGAAAGGGATGAGACAATTAATTATACATTCACCACTACACCAGCTCCTCAAGCCACAAAGTCTAGACCACACAGGCGAAGCGAAAGAGAAAATTCCGAATCTGTCATGAGATGCAAGTTTTAAACTCAAATGGCCTTAGATTCAAAGCTAAAAATGATGGAGAACCATGGAATGTGCCCAAGATGTTATTAAGGAAAAGAAACGATTGAAAATAAACAAAATTGTCTCCTGTTTATTTCCCAAACTGAAGCTCCTCAATAAGCTGGTTGCCCATACATGTTTGGTAAACAGGGACATGTGTTTATGACTGGTCTCTGAAAGCTGCAGCTGTTCACATTCCCTTTAAACACACACAGTACTGAAATAATCCGAAAAAGACAATCAATATTGCCCCAAGACGATCAGCTCTAATTGGCCCTACCAGCCATGGTGTACTAATCCTATTATGGGGCCTTTCTGCTTCTTTTAGAGATAGAGTTATTTTTCTCTGCACATAAAAAAAGATACACCCTACAGGGAGAGAGAAACAATTAGGATATCAGGAAGTAACGCGTCTGAGAGAAGTGGCTTAGAGCCCAACCATTGCTACTGAGAAGGGTTTACACTGAACAGTGGACATGGGGTGTTACAGGGAAGAGACCCATTAATATGTAAAGGTTTTCAGATTCTTCACTCCACCTTTTCAGCCAGGAGAGACAAAAGTCAAACTACATGACAAGCTGTCAGGAGAAGAGGAAGAGAAAGAAGAGGAAAGGTTCATGGCTCTGTCATGTACAAGACTCCTGAGTAACACAAAGAACAAAGCTTTTGAGAATATAGTTGCAGGTTATGAATTGGGTCTTCTCTAACACACTTGGTGGCACAGTGATAATCTACCTGCAAAGCAGGAGACACAAGAGATACAGGTTCAATACCTGGGTTGGGAAGACCCCCTGGAGTAGGAAATGGCAAATGGCTCCAATATTCTTACCTGGACAATCCCATGGACAGAGGAGTCTGGCTGGCTACACAGTCCATGGGATTGCAGAGAGTCAGACACAACTGAGCATGCATGCTCCTGCTAACAAACACACTTTGAAAGAAGACAAACTGAAATTCTTTCTGAAATCCTTTGGCTGCTCGACTATACGTCTGTGAATGGGACTTGAAACAAAGCCTTGACTGTGTGGAGCCCTGGGACACACAGATTTGGGTGACAGATAACTGCTGCAGAAATTCTGGACCCTCCACATCCTTCCCCTTGCCCTCTTTATCTGGTCCTCCCCAAAAGGCATGGCACAATTCAGAACAGGCATCCTTCTCCCCACAAGTCTCCCTGACCTCTTGTGTGGGGTCGGTCAGATGATCCCCACTGGGGTTCCCATAACATCCTGTGTGTCCCTGTGTTTACTTATATTGTCTGTCTTATGACTATTTTTCTGTTTATCCAAGTGGAGCATTGGCTCCTTAGGGCCAAGATTTAGTACTGAATTTCCACATCCGTGAGCCTGGCACCATGCCTAGCACACAGGTATTCAATAATTAAGATGATCTAGTCTCCCTTGAGCTCAAAAATTTACTTGACCAAAATAATGAGAGGAAAGTGATTCTTACCTGCTCCCCTATCCATATAACACAAGCTGAGTTTCTTGCCTGTCTACCAGCATCTCTGGCTCAGCGACTCTGCAGGTCAGTTCTATGTTCTATGAAAACATCTCCCATAAATATTAACTCTGTGGAGTGGGGAGGAGAGCGGACAGAGTGTAGGATTTTAAAACTATGACCAAAAAAAAAGGATCCCTAAAATTACTGCAGATTAGTTTATGTGTCAAGGTCCCATGTTAGACAACTACTAACAGAGAGGCCAAGTCTGCTCCAGGTCTGATCAAAGCCACAATGGAAGGGGTGCTCCAGAGCTGTGGAGAAGTGGGCAGAGATGCACGACATGGGTTTTCTTCTCTTTGTTCCATGCCCCCGAAAGTACACCTGAGAACTCAGTGAGCTGAGTTTCTTGAACATTTATTTCTTAATTGGAAGCACTGGAAGCATTGTTTTACAATGCTTCTGCCATACATGAATAAGTCATAATTACACAGATATCGCCTCCCTCTTGAGCCTCCCTCCCCTCTGCCATCCCACCCCTCTAGGTCATCACAGAGGGTCAGGCTGGGCTCCCTGTGTTATACAGCAGCTTCCCCCTGGCTATTTATACATGATAGTGTATATATGCTAATGCTAGTTTCTCAATTCATCCTACCCTCTCCTTCCCCTGCTGTGTCCACAAGTTCTCTATCTGTGCCTTCATTCCTTCCCTGCAAACAGGTTCATCAGTGCTATTTTTCTAGATTTCATATATATGCATTAATATATGATACTTGTTTTTCTCTTTCCAACTTAACATCACTCTATAACAGGCTTCAGTTTTATCCACCTCACTACAACTGATTCAAACTAGCTCCTCTTTATGGCTGAGTAATATTCTATTGTGCATATGTACCACATCTTCTTTATCCATTCATCTGTCGATGGACATTTAGGTAAATGAAACTCAAAATAAATTTAAGACTTAAATGTAAGGCCAGAAACTATAAAGCTCTTAAAGGAAAACATAGGCAATATACTCTCTGACACAAATTGCAGCAAATCCTCTTTGATCTGCTTCCTAGAGTAATGGAAATAAAAACAAAAACAAAAAAGCAAATGGGACCTACCTAATTAAACTTAAAAGCTTTTCTTACAGCAAAGGAAACTATACACAAGATAAAATGACCACCTCAGAATGGGAGAAAATAATTGCAAATGAAACAACTGACAAAGGATTCATCTCTAAAATATATAAGCAGCTCATACAGCTTGATATCAGAAAAACAAAGAACCCAATCAAAAAATAGGTGGTAGACCTAAACAGACATTTCTCCAAAGAAGACATACAGATGGCCAACAAACTCATGCAAAGATGTTCAACCTTGCTCATATTCAGTTCAGTTCAGTCGCTCAGTCGTGTCCTACTCTTTGCAACCCCATGAACCACAGCATGCCAGGCCTCCCTGTCCATCACCAACTCCCAGAGTCCACCCAAACCCATGTCCATTAAGTCAGTGATGCCATCCAACTATCTCATCGTCTGTCATCCCCTTCTCCTCCTGCCCTCAATCTTCCCAGCATCAGGGTCTTTTCCAATGAGTCAGCTCTTCGCATCAGGTGGCCAAAGTACTGGAGTTTCAGCTTTAGCATCATTCCTTCCAAAGAACACCCAGAACTGATCTCCTTTAGGATGGACTGGTTGGATCTCCTTGCAGTCCAAGGGACTCTCAAGAGTCTTCTCCAACACCACAGTTCAAAAGCATCAATTCTTCGGCACTCACCTTTCTTCACAGTCCAACTCTCACATCTGTACATGACCACTGGAAAAACCATAGCCTTGACTAGATGGACCTTTGCTGTCAAAGCAATGTCTCTGCTTAGAGAATTGCAAATAAAAACCACCATGAGGTTTCACCTCATAAAAATCAGAATGGCCATCATCAAAAAAATCTACAAACAATAAATGTTAGAGAAGATGTACAGAAAAGGAACCCCCTCCTGCACAATTGATGGGAATGTAAATTGATACAGCCACTATGGTGAATAATATGGAAATTCCTTAAAAAAAAAAAAACTAGGAATAAAACTACCATATTACCCAGCATTCCCACTACTGGGCATATAACCTGAGAAAACCACAATTCAAAAAGACAAATGTACTCCAATGTTCACTGCAGCACTATTTACAACAGCTAGGACATCAGTGAGACTTCTGATGTTAACTCAAGGCCAGAAAGGAGAATAATACATTTTCAGCTTAGCATCACACATGAGTTATGTTGGTGAAAAGTTAACCTTTGAAGTAAGAAAGGGTCTTTGAGACCAGACCAAAGAAAAGATCCTTCTCCACACTCAATGCCTAAGACACCCAACGTTACCCAGGAGTGAGACCAGACAGGGCAGAGACAGCAATGCACGGGGGATGCAAAGGCCAGTAATTGATGGGCCTTGAGAAGGGATGCAGAATAAAGGAGAAAAGAAGGGCACTTTTTAATGGGGAAAGGGGACATGGTGGCAAGGCCCAGTGTGACAGGGCACATGGCACACCATCCTCCTGACCTGAGCTCCACCTCCTGAGAAGCAGCCATGGAAACAGGCAAACAGTCAAAACACAGTACTCAGACATATTACTCCCCTCTTCCCACCACCACTTAGACTCAGAACAGACCGGCAGACTACTCAAAGCAGCAGTAAAGGCTTGATCAGGTAGCCTCTGGGAAGCTGAATGGGCTTGATCACTCTCTTACAGGCTTTGCCCGCTTCCCATCCTAAAGTGCTGCCATTACAAGGGAAACAGAAAAGGCCTCTCCATACATCCTCAAACACGTAATGAATATGTGGAAGCCTCAGAGAGACCAGACTTCAAGAGCCAAGGTCCTAGAATACAAAAGCTCACAAACCAGGTGCACCTCCGACAGACAAAACAAGAACCCCGTGTGGGGAATACGCACTCTGGTATGGAGCTCTGCCGTGCGGGCTGTCATGGCTACAGAACCCAGAGGAGCAGGTCGTTAAAATCTGCTGTGCAGCATTTAGGGAAGAAGGGAGTTGTGAACAAGAATCATCTTGCTGGAAACAGCCACTACCCAAGACGTGTGGTGAAACGAGATTCAGGGGAGAGCCACCAGTCCATCCATCTGGAGCCTGTCAGCTCTTTGGAGGAACAGAAATATTTTCATGGTGCATTTTTCTGCTCCTTGGGGAAACGAAATCAAACAGTCTCTCTGATTCACAGTGCAGGCAATTTACCGTGACTCACAGGTAAATACACAACATCTCACACAAAAACTCCCTGTGGCCATTTATCTTGACAAAAATAATAATAAAAGTCGTATGATTTTTATTATACCTGATTGGCTGTGATAATGCATCAGATTTCCTCAACATATAAAATAATAATGTATGTGTCTGATTCATCCTCTCTTCTCTTGGCTCCAGCAGAGTCAAGTACCTGGAAATCTGAGGAGCTCATGCCCTAGAATGTGCGCTCCACTGGGACAGAGAATGTTGTCTATGTCCCAGGGTCTGGGACAGTCCCTGTCACACTGATTTCTTAAATGAGTGACAGAAAGAACAACTCCCCATAAGCCCTTCACCCTAGACTCTTCCACCTAGACTACACCTCACATTAAAAAATCATCATCACAGGGCTTCCCTGGTGGCTCAGTGGTAGAGAGTCTGCCTGCCAATGCAGGAAATGCAAGTTCGATCCCTGGTCTGGGGATCCCTTGTGCTGTGGAGTAGTTGAGCCCATGTGTCACAGCTTTTAAGCCTGTGCTCTGGAGCCCAGGAGCCATGGCTACTGAGCCTGGTGCCACAGAGACTGTGCTCTGCAACGAGAGAAGCCCCCACAATGAGAAGCCCACACGCCACAACTAGAGAGTGGGTCCCTCTAGCTGCAACTGTGTTGCAGTGAAGACCCAGCACAACCAAAGGTGAATAAATAAACAAAATTTTTAAATAAATAAATAAAATCATCACCATAAAAGGAACAACCATCTTTCCAAGGCCAGCATTTTTAACCTTGGCACTGTTGACATTATAGGGGTGGAGAGGACATGCAGGGAGACCTGTGCTTGATAGAATGTTTAGTAACAGTCTTGGCCTCTACTCGCTGGATGCCAGTAACACCATCCCCCAGCACACCCGCCCCATGTGGGAATCAAAAATGTCTCCAGACACTGCCCAACGTCCCCTGGGGGCAAACCCTTCTCCAGTTGGGAATCACCGCTCTATCACTGCTCCAGGCCTACAGACAGTGCCCAGGGAGCTGACAGACACAGAGAACTCGTGTTTCCCATCCCCAGCATGATGCTGAGACAGCAGCCAGGGGAAACCCTTCTCCCTGCCTCCTCGGAGGCGAGAGCACCAGAAGGCTGGCTGTGAAGGAAATACTAGGTGATGAAAGTCAAGCAGATGTCTTGAACACAAATGCAGCCTGAGACGCGGGCTCTGGCCTTGTCGGTATTCGACAGGAGAAACCATTTTACCACTGTGCTGGGGATGGACTCGGATTTTAATGATCTCCTCTCACCCTCCTCCACCGCGAGGGCATGAAAGCATCTACACGCTCTATCAGGAGCAGGGGATCTGTCAGTAGCAGTTTCACCTGAAATGCAGCTTGCAGCATCTGCTCCTGCTCCTTGTTATGAACGAGGCTGAGATTTGTTCATATCTCCACAACCAGTTCAAAGGCTCTTCAGAGAGTGGGCTCTGCCATGCATTCACAGGGCCACGTACCAAGGAGAGAAGGGGACGCAGCTCCTGTCCCCCCAACCTGGGTCAGCTGCTGACCTCTCACACCGGGGTCCCTGACAAACTCAGGAGGGATCAGAGAAACCCTCCTCCTCCTGGGACTCTTGCAGGCATCATCTTACCTCTGTTGACTCAGTACCTGCACATATCTTGGCATGCTAAGCTTCTATCATATTCTCTTTCTTTACCAAAAAGTCACTAATAGCCAAAGCTGGCAAGGATGTAATAAAACATACCTTCCATAATACTGGGGATCGAGTCACATGGTAACATACATCAGTGACCTTGAAAATACATGTCATTACACCATGTATTTCTACTTCTGGGAATACATGGTAAGGAAATCTAACTGCTGAAAGGCTCATATACTCAAACATTCATCATATAACTATTTAGATTAAGGAAAACTGGAAACTGCTAAGTGTTCACTGTTAGATATTTTAGTTTGGTATATTGCAGTATAGATAGTCAGTGGACTTATACCATTTAAGTGTCATTTACAAAGAACAGCATCATAGTATACTAAAATGATCATGCTAACAAAATGTTCATGCTGTGTCATTACATGAAAAAAAAGAGAGAAAACCAAGTCATAGTCACAGAGTGATATCAACCATGAACACAAAAATTTTGACAAGACTTTGGGAAGTTAACAGCAACTGCATATGGGAAGGAAGTAAATTATTTCTCTTCTTCTGTTTAGCTTCAGAAGAGATTTCTCTTCTCTTCAGCTAAGTCCTCTTTCCAAATTAGCTCTCAACGAGGAAAAGAACAATTTAAAGACAAAAGAACAAAAACTCACAACTAGAGCATAAATATATCCCCTTCTTATTCCCTTTAGCCTAGTTAGCCCTCAGTGTTACAAGAGAACATTGTGTGAGTTTAAGGTACACGAAGTGATGATTTGATTCAGGCACATATTGTGAAATGATTACCAATTACAATAGATGACCTCACAAAATTACCACTGTGATGCTGTTGTTATGGTAAGAACACTTAAGGTCCACTCTCCTAACAACTTTCAAGTATACATGTAGTGTTTTTAACTAGAGTCACCATGCTACACGAAGATTCCCAGAAGGTACTCGCCTTACACCTGGAAATTTGTACTCTTTGACCAACATCTCCTTATTTCCTCGACTCCCTGGGAAACATCACTTTACTGTTTGTTTGAGTCTGGCTTTTTTAGACTCCACATAAATGATACCATACAGTAATTTTCTTTCTCTGACTTATATCACTTAGCATAATACCTTTGAGGTTCATCTATAGTCTCACAAACTGCAGAATTTCCTTATTCAAGGTTGAATAATATTCCATTGTGTATATATCGCACAGTTTCTTTATTCATTCCTGTGTCTAGGGGCACCAGGGTTGTTTCCATGTCTTGGCTATTGCAAATAATGTTGCAGTGAACAGAGCGGTGCAGACACCTCTCCAAGACAGCAACTTCATTTTTTTCAGATATATACTCAGAAATGGGGTCGCTAGATCATGTGATAGTTCAACTTTTAATTTTTTGAAGAACCTTCATAGTGGCTGCACCAATTTTCAACTCCAACAACACTGAGCAAAGGCCCCCTTTTCTCCACATCCTCGCCAACACTTGTTATCACTCATGGCTGTGTTGGCGGCCACTCTAATGGTAGGAGCTTCCCCAGTGGCTCAGCAGTAAAGAATCTGCCTGCAGTTCAGGAGATGTGAAAGATGCAGGTTGGATCCCTGAGTGGGGAAGATCCCCTGGAGAAAGAAATGGCAATCCATTCCAGTGTTCTTGCCTAGGAAATCCCATGGACAGAGGAGCTATAGTCCATGGGGTCGCAAACAGACATGACTGAGTGCGCGCGCGCGCACACACACACACACACACACATTCCAACAGGTGTCAGGTGACAGCACATTGTGGTTTTGATTTACCGGGTCAATTCCCAGGTAACTAGTGAGATTGAGCATCTTTTCATGTACCTCTTGGCCATTTGTATATCTTCTTTAGAAAAATGGCTGTTCAGGTCCTTTTCTGTTTTTATTTGGATTTATTTTTTGGCTATTGAGTTATATGAGTTCCTTATATATTTTGGATATTAATCCCTTATCAGATCGAAGGTCTACAAGTATTTTCTCCCATTCTGTAGGTTGCCTTTTCATTTTATCGATTGTTTCTTTTGTTATAGAAGCATTTTAGTTTGATATAGTCCCATTTGTTGATTTTTGCTTTTTCTGCTTACACTTTTGGTGTCATATCCCAAAATCACTGCCAAGACCAATGTTAAGGACCTTTTCCCTCTGTGGTTTCTTTCAAGGGTTTTTACAGTTTCAGAACTTATGTGTAAGCCCTCAATCTATTTCTAGTTAATTTTTGTGAGTGGTGTAAGATAGATAGGGGTCCAACTTCTTTTTTTTGCATATGAATACTCAGTTTTCCCAACATCATTTATTGAAGAGACTACTTTTCCAATTGAGTCACCCTAGTTTGCTTTTATCCTTAGCACTTAAAAACCAACTATTGTACCTCAGTCTGCATACTGTTTTTCTTCCTCAACCAGAACAGAGGCTCCATAAGGGTAGGCAAGTACTTGATACATAACTGATGCTCAGCACATTTTGGTTGACTTGGATTATGAGTTAGAGACAAAAATGTTGCTCCCAGTTAACTTCTATACACTATTGGAGGCAGAGTAACTGGCAGAACTATTTTGGAAAACTATGGAGTCACATCTCTAAACACTGAGCATTCACCTACCTTATGAGCAACGGATTCCACAACTAGGTATGCAGCATCTGAAAAAAATGTACACGTAGATGCGCCAGAGGACATGTCCAAGAGATTGCTACTCTGTAAGTCAAAACCCAGAAATTATCCAAGTGCTCCTTCACAAAAGAAGAGGTAAGTTGTGGAATAACCCCACAGCAATGAGAATGGACCAACCACAGTCACAAACAACAATGTATCACAAAGGTAATACTGAGCAAAAGAAGCCAGACACACACACAAATACCTTCTTATGATGCCATTGATAAAAGTATAAAAGCAGTCAAAACTAACCTTAGAGTTGTAACTCAGGAGAGCTCTTCCCTGGAAGGGGGACAGTGAGTATGGGAGTCACAAGATGGACTTTTCAGAAGCTGGTAACATCCTGTCCCCTGACTGGGCTGCTGGGTGGATGGTGTGTGAAAGTGCATCAGGTATGACTGGAACCCTCACTATCTCTGCACATCTTCCACTCCAATGAAACACACTCCCCACCCGTGCCAGGCTGTTAAGGACCAGGACTCTTCTGCAATTCTCTCTCCACTTGCTACTGGCCCTGACCTGGAGCCCTGACAATGTTCAACTCTCTGGACTTCAGCCTCCATACACATCCAGGCCAGTATCCTAAATGCTCCACCTCAACTGTACAGACCACACCCTTCTGCTGTCAGTGTCTGGGTCCTAAACTCAGGTAAAATAGCAGGAGCCACCACCTATGTCAGTAAGAGTTGCAATAAGTTCAAGGGTCTTGACCACCAGACAGATTCAGAGATAAAGTCTTATGTGACTTTCTCCCAGGTCCCAAGGCCTCTGGATGTCCACCTTGCCCAGATTTCTCTTGTCCCTTTATAGACCAGGCCTTTCCCTTTGCAGAAGAATACTTAACAGGCTTCCCTGGCCACCAAGCACCTCTGTTTCTTCGCTTGATCTCAGACAAGAAGACTGTGGATGCCAGAGGAGAGAGAGGATATTTTGCTCCCTGCTACATCTAATTGCCCAGCATAGTGCTTAGTACACAGAAGCCTGGACAGTGAGTATCTGTGGTATGAATACATGAATGAACAAACAAACTACTGAATCTGTGCACCAGGCTCTGGTTACTAGAAAGGTATAAGGATCTAGGTTCAGGATGACCATGGAAAAAAACAAAAGATATTTTTTTTAAGCACATGCAAAGGTCTTTCTGAGGAGAGAGGAATTTGTAAACCAATTTCATCTTATTTAAAAAAAAAAAAATTATCTAACACCAGGAAAGACAGCATGATTTTATCTTTACAATGGACAGCATTTTCACTTTCACTCCTTTTACCTCATTCAAGATGGCTTGCCGAAGGTTACAGACCAGGTACAGAGTCACAGCAAGGCTAGAAAGCTCAGGTGGGAAGTGATGCCTTTATGGGATGAAAGTATTGGACACCAACCAACCAAGCCCACCAAAGCCACAGAGGAATTCAACATGTCCAGCGAGTACAGAAATACCTGGAAACTACCCAATTATCCCTTAACAATGGGGTGACTGAAACATTCCAAATAGCCACTCAAGTCTGTTCAATACACTGAACTATTTTCTTCCTCTTGGCAATAGTTTTGTCAATTTTCAGTGCCATTAATTAGAGGAAATTCAGCCAACACAGAGTAAAGCAGAGTTTCAGAGTTTGCTCAGTGTGCCCCAAGGAATTACTGCTATGTCTTGTTGATCCTCATAAATTTTCCAGACTTTGACTAGTCTTTGCTCTTATTGTTCTCTGATCTTTCCAAAATGATCTGACCAATCAAGCATGAAGATTTAGTACACCAAGAAGAGAGTCCAGGCCATAGCCCTCAGACCTTCTCTGTGTTCCCAACTGACAATACAGTCTACCCTCTATAGCCATAGACGCAGAACCCTTGGATGTGGTGGGGGGAACTTGTACTAGGACATTTTACATAAAGAACTAGAGCATCCTTGGGGTTAGGTATCCACAGGGGTTCTGGAACCAACCGTATGCTGATATCGAAGGACAACAATATCTGCATCTCTATGCCTAGAGTAAACACTGTTTATTACATCTACCATCTTCAATACCCACTTCTCCATAAACCAGTGCCAATGTCAGAGTCAATGTCCTCCTGTTTATCTGTGCACAAAACATCATCAGTCCTGCTAGAGAAGATGCAAAGTCAGACCAGAGTTGGCTGTGATTAGGCCCCTTTGGAGACTTTGTCATGGGAAAGGTCCCACATCAGTTCCACTGAGCTCATGTGCATAAGCAGCCCTGATGCCCTAGGAGTAGTGACAAGTCAAACGTCACCCCACTCTAGGAACACCTCATGACAAGGTTTCTGCTGAGACCCATGCACATACATACACCAGAAAGCAAGCCCTTTCTTTCTACTAATGTCAACGATAGCCTTCTCGGCCTCAAGAGAAAATACAGCACTCATAATAATTTACTCTGCATCTTCAAACGCTCATTTTGTCTAAAATCATATTATTCATTAGTGCTAGTGGTATTGGCTATTGGGGACAAATAATAATTCTCCATGGTTTTCCTGAAAATACAGTCTGAGAACTATCTGCATCAGAATCACCTGGATTGCTTATTTTAAATGCAGGTTCCTGGGTGACACTCTTGACCTATTCAAGACTGCTCAGGCTGAGATCTGCATTTTAAACAAGCCAGTGATTTTTTTTTTTCAAGACTATAAAGACATAATTCTGAGAACCACTGCTCTAACACCTTTCTCTGGGCATCTTTCTTTTTGCCTTGGCCATGAAGCATCATCAGCAACTTGGCCTGGCCCTTCTTAGAACTCAAAGTGATTCCACTTAAATAGTGGAACAGTAAGGGCAGAGCTACAATAGGAAAGTGGAGCCTTTTGCCCACTGTCTGTTTTCTCCACGCTTTATCTCTGCAAAGATTGCCTGGAACACCCGAAGTAAGTTCTGCTTCCCTGCTTCAATCATAGGCGCCCATGGACTTTGCATAAATTCCTGCTCACCCACCACATAATTATGCTGGGGAATGTTGACAGTGTCTTCTGTAGTGCGACATGTCACAGATCACCCAAGAAGAGTTTGCAAAGTATTACAACAAAATGTATAACATGTCTTTCCTTCCTTCCTTCGCCACTGCACCAAAGAAAACTTGGCCCTAAATGATCAAGGGAGAGGGTTTCCTGAAGGACATATTTGCACAGAATCCTAAGAATACCAACCCAATCAAGTTAATTTGGACATCAGTGCTATCCTTCCAGGAGTATCCCCAGTAATTCGCATCACTAGTCGTGAACACACCTTACTTCTGGCCCCAAGATAAATCAACATCCTCACATCTGTCATAAGGACACTGGAAGGACCCGGACCCAGGGGCAATGACGCCTCATACTGTTCAGCACTCCAACTGCAGGTATGTCTGAACTCTGACACTTGTGGGTGGAAATCTTGGTTTCCATATTTAGCTTCCAGGTTTGGTGCCCAGTTGGTTCTCAGAAAAGGGAGGGAGGGATGGGCAGGACGTCAAGGAATAGTCCATATAATACCAGTCTCATTTTTTAAATAGAGACTTCACAAATCTCTCTATCCAAGAAATTCTATCTCACCCTGATTTCTAAAGAGCAACGAGAACTGGAGGAGTTCTAAAGCCCAGGATACTTGACCACAGAGGGAAGGAGAAACTCATGGGCCCCAGACCCCAGAGGAGGAGGAAGAATTTTTTTAAAGGGAGAGGTAGGGCAAGGGCAATTTACACAACAGAGATGGCTATGCCAGGACCTACAGTCAGAAAAAATTTAACTTTCAAAAAACCATATAGAACTGAAGACAGCCTCCTAGCCAACAAGGTATGGAGTAAAGACAGGCTTAAGGAAAATGGAACCAATTTCCCCAACATTTCTCTAAGACATGAGACAGAAAGCAACATCTACAGCTGTGTGCGAGCAACTCACTTATGCCCCCAGGACATAAAAGTGACCCTCGGAAATGATATCAGAATCACAGGTAATTATATCAGGCACTGAAAGATCACAAGGATCTACTTTGTGCCAGAAGCTCACTCCATGCTCCCAAAACTCCACAGGAGGTGCGATCATTAGTTTTGCAGATAAGGACAATGATGCTGCAGCCAAGACCCAAGTTCATCCACAACAAGACTGGAAGGTGAGCCCAGGCTCAGAGGGGCCTCTTCACCATGAAGAGCTTTCCACAGGTTCAGGGACCGCACCCAGATTGTGAAGGGGGGCGTTGAGCTTCTCAGTCAAGCTCCCCTGCCTCTCTACAGCATGCCCATCGGTTTGTATCCATCATCATGGTCAATTACTAACAGAATGAGAGACACAAGTCCAAGGCCAGCATGGCGTCCTGGGGCCAGCCCTCTACAAGGAACATCTGCTTCCTTGTCGTGTAAGTGTGCAAAATCCTGGTACGGAAGAGTTCATGCCTTCATTCCTTCATTCACTCAAATTCATTCAAACATTTACTAAGCAGATTTCTGCACTGGGCTCAATGGGAAAGGTCTGGGGACAAAGAGCTCTGTCCATCAGGATATCCTAAAAGGGGTTAAAAAGTTGTAAGGTCCTACTTAGAGATGGGGGTTAGACTGAAAGAAAAAAAAAAAAAAAAAAGATGTTTTTCAATGTGTGTGTAATCTAGAATCTTCACCTACCAAAAAATATGCACCAGTAATTCTACAGGCTTTCCTTTCCCAGAGATTCATCAAGAGGTGTGCTTAAGTAATAGTTCAAATCAATAAAATGCTAACAGACCACCTACTGCATGCAAGGCATGATAAAATGCAAGCTCTTGTTTCAGGAAGAATTAACTACAGAAGAAGCTAAAACATAAATACATACAACCATAAATTGAGGAAAAATGCATATGTAAGTATAACAGGAGTTGTTAATACTAACAAAATTAATAGCCTCCACTTAGTATTAAGCCAGACACTTTGCTAACAGCTTCACCAGTATTAGCCAATTTATCCTCCCCATGCCAGCCGAGTGGGGCTGATCAACACAGTGGATGCCTGTGATGTTTGCCCACAAGGCATCCATTTCCCCTTAAGAAACTACCCTTCAACCTACTTCAACCATGTAACCTGATGGAGTCCCCACCACCCAGGTCCCAGGTCCCACCCCAGGAATGGGTGTGTACCCAAGACTGGCCAGTTAACACATATGCCACCAATGTGGCCATAGTGATCAACTGGGGTACAACACAGGCAAACCTGACAAGTCTCAACTCTGGGACTTCTGTGGCAATACTGAGACATAAAAACTACAGTACGTTAAGTTCAGTTCAGTCGCTCAGTCGTGTCCAACTCTTTGCGACCCCATGAATCACAGCACGCCAGGCCTCCCTGTCCATCACCAACTCCCGGGGTTCACTCAAACTCACATCCATCGAGTCGGTGATGCCATCCAGCCATCTCATCCTCTGTTGTCCCCTTCTCCTCCTGCCCCCAATCCCTCCCAGCATCAGAGTCTTTTCCAATGAGTCAACTCTTCACATGAGGTGGCCAAAGTACTGGAGTTTCAGCTTTAGCATCATTCCTTCCAAAGAAATCCCAGGGCTATCTCCTTCAGAATGGACTGGTTGGACTTCCTTGCAGTCCAAGGGACTCTCAAGAGTCTTCTCCAACACCACAGTTCAAAAGCATCAATTCTTCGGCACTCAGCTTTCTTCACAGTCCAACTCTCATATCCATACATGACCACTGGAAAAACCATAGCCTTGACTAGACAGATCTTTGTTGACAAAGTAATGTCTCTGCTTTTCAATATGCTATCTAGGTTGGTCATAACTTTCCTTCCAAGGAGTAAGTCTCTTTTAATTTCATGGCTGCAGTCACCATCTGCAGGGATTTTGGAGGCCCAAAAAATAAAGTCTGACACTGTTTCCACTGTTTCCCCATCTATTTCCCATGAAGAGATAGGACCAGATGCCATGATCTTAGTTTTCTGAATGTTGAGCTTTAAGCCAACTTTTTCACTCTCCTCTTTCACTTAATAGAAATGTGTAATTGCCATGAGTCACTACATGGAACTAATCAACCTGAGAATACAACCAACACGTGGGAAATAGAGTCCAAAGATGGGTGGGCAGTTGGGGAAGTGGTAAGAAAATGACAAACACACACACCCAAGTCTGGTGGTGCAGCCCGAGCCCATGGAGCCAGCCTTTTCTAGATCTAGAACTTATCAGCAGAATTTTCAGTTACACAAGTAAATTTTCTTTTCCATTTAAGTCAGTGTGGACCAGGTTTCAGTCACTTGCAATTTGGAGCCCTCACCAATACACTGTGATCACCCTACATTTACCCAACGAGAAGTCAGGGATTCAGAGAGGACAAACAGCCTGAGACTGAATTTACTGTCTAAGGTTGCGGCGGGGAGACCACCATGGTTGTGTGCACTCAGGCCAGAAATCTGCAAGAGCCAGTCTGCCAATCGCCCAGATCCTATCTTTCCCCTTCATCCACCAATGCCAAGGTAGAGACACACGAGTCACTCTGCTATGGTCCCTTTTCTGCCTTGTGAGTTTATTTCTCGTTTACCTTCACACCGAGGGGATCCTCTGGAGTCCTAGCTTTATCTATGGCTCTATTAAACTCTTCCTTCTCAACACTGCTTTCTTTCTGAGTAGCACAAAAATGGCACATCCTACAATTGACAGCATCTTATACTGGAGAAAATATGAACCAAAAAATACCTGTAACCTTGGGCAAATTATTTAGTCTCTTATAGAAAATTTCTTCCCTTTGTAATTATCTTACCCGAGGAGATGAGACCATCTATGAGCTTGAGTCTGAGGAATTTCCTAAGGAACATAAACAGTCACCTCCCCAGAGGAAAGGTAAAATGAGTCATCTTGAAGGTGCTCAAGTTTAGACACTAAGCATGTTTAATTTGAAATACACTACAGTGAGTAAATGAGTAAGAAATGACATTTTACAATATTTCATTTCTAACATTACTGTGTCTCCCTGAGCACAATAAAATAGTTGTGCTCATGTTTATGTCCCACTCTGCCAGGGGAAGGGTATGGGTCCGATGATCCATTTGAAACCAGTCCTTGCTTTTGAAAATAATATCAGCATACAGGAGAGTACTCATCCGCCTAGCAATCCAATTCCACTGGAGCACAGTTGGGGCAGGGCTGGGAGAACCAGGAGACACAAGGGAACTCAGCCTGGGAGGGTCGACTGGGGCACAAGCTGTACCATCCTTGCCAGGCAAAAATGAGGTTCTCTCTACAAGAGTAAACTGAAAGGGCAGAAAATACAAGAATGGCCATAGGCTTATCAATTTCTACACTGTCCCTTTGTAACGATTCCCGTGAAATAATTATTTCTATTGGTGGTCATCTAGTATAGGGGATTTAAGATAATGGGTTCATTAAGGAAAGTCAGGATCACAAACTCATTTAATTCTCCTTGAACCTGTTTAATCAAAATGATTTTCTGCTACTCTCTATTACAAGTCGAGTTTCTGTGGTGACAGATTAATGACTGATCCACTAAGCCACACCACCTCTCTTGTCACCGACCCCACAGACTGAAGCAGCCACTATTCTATCAATAAGCCTCCCTTGCCCTTGAAACTCATTATGGCTGAGACGTTGAGATCAAATGAGCAGATCAGATGCTCCGTGCCACCCCAGTCCTGCTACAGAGACCACCAAATCCCACAGCGTGTGCATGAGAAAGAGAAAGCACGCAGGCTGGTCCTTGTGGTCTCATTAGAATTACAAACTCAGGTCACTCTGGAGTAAGATAAATGCCAGCCAAGGCAACACTTCTGAGTCTTCGGGCCTGCTAAAGGCAATTATCCCAGAGTTAAATGTCAGGGCTAGTTTCATGAGTGCAAAAGAAAGAAAATGTCATGTTTGGTGTAAGCAACAATATTATTTTAATCAAATCAGAAGCTCATTATTAGCAGAAGAGAAGCCCTGATGTGACCTCTACCATAAGCTGTGTCCACCTGGCTTCCCACTCCACTCGGTCTCAACCTAAGGCTCCTCACTGATTTCCCTTAGGCAGAAAGCAGCAAAGACGTTCAGTGTAATACCAGTGGCGACTCACAGCCCAAATCCACTCCTCTCAACGGGCTGCAAGAGTCTGGAGTCAGACCGCCTGGGTCCAGCCCAGCTCCTTCACAGTCCAGCTCTGTGGGCAAGAGACTTCACCTCCTAGTAAATAAGAATAATAGTGCTTCTCTCCTAGGATGGTTATGAATATTACATGAGATAATATATGTAAACTACCTTAAACAATGGCTAGCACACTAAGTGCAGGATAAATGTTAGATTCCACTATTTCTGCAATGTTTTATTTTAATTGCAATTTGTGTATATTACCTTTACAAGAAAAAAAACTTTTAAAAAAAGAAAACAGGGACTTCCCTGGTGGTCCAGTGGCTAACACTCTAAGCTCCCAATGCAGGGGGCTGGGGTCCGATCCCTGGTCAGGGAACTAGATCCCACACCCCACAATGAAGACCAAAGATCCTGCATGCCACAACTGGTAAGACCTGGTGCAGCCAAATAAATGAATAAAGATTCTGTTCAAAGAGAACAGAACAAGGAAGCAATACCGACTGCGGAAGTTAAAGTTCTAGCCAGCAGACAAGCGGTTACCTGAGAGAAGGGATCACATGTATATATCTTACTCATTCTTCTAGCCACTGCCTAGCACATGTTAGACAGTCAAATATTTGTTGGAATGAATGGACAGATTACAAATGAATGTAGGAATGAACAGAGGAAAATCTCCTTACCGTAACTGTATGGAAAGCCAAATCAGAGTCAGAAAAAGATCAGGAAAACGGCGGTGGCATCCTCACCCCTCAACCTGAAACCACAGAGGAGCTAAAAGCACACCAGTGGGAGCAGCTGGAATTGGGAAATAACCATACAACTTAACAAAAACATCTGCCTTCTTCATCTTCTCCTTCTTCATACTGTATTTGTGCAGAAGTCCAGGTCTCCATCTGGCCAAAACACCCCAATTGCTAGTATTTATCAAGGAAGAATGACCACCACACTAACAGGCTCCCACTACATTTTGGAGCAAAGAGTAGCTGTGAAAGTTTTACTTCTGGAAAGAAGGAGATAGCATTATTTGTGTATCTAGAACAACAGGACCACTTCAAAGTATTAAGTAGAGGCTGACCGGTCCTCTCTGGCAACATCACAGCACATTCAACAAGCAAGAGGACAAGGAGCACACAGCCCGCCACCCACTTTCACTTCAAATTTAGCCAATAACGTCCACCAAGGGGTATTATCAACTCTCTAAAAGGGGCTCTTAGTTTTCAGTTTCAAAAGTTCAAAAGCCACTTCTTAATATATCTTCCCTTAAGTGCAAAAAAGAAAAGAGACAAAGGAAGAAAAAGAAAACAAGTCAAGGGAAAGGGCAAAAAGTTTTCTTTCACAAAGTAAAAGAAAAAAAGTGACTTTATCACAAACTGACAAGCATCATAACAATATCATAACAACAGTCTCAGGGCCTGGTCTTTCAAAGTGATCAGGGGTTTCCACAAAACTGAAACATCAGGAGAGAAGCTGAGCGTTGTCAATCTCCAGCGAGACCAGTGAAACAGTGATGGCTCGGTGAAAATCACCAGGCTGGCTGATCCCTGGCACCCTTAGCTGAGGCTTTGTCAACTGTCCACTGAATTGCTTCTACAGGAAGCAATCTTTTAGTCCCTGGTCCCAGGGGATGGAGGTTTTGTGCTTATTTCAAGTAAAACAATCAACTAAAGACACTCAGACTCAGCCTAAAAGAGAATCTAGTTTGAGTTTCGCAACACATTAAAGAGGTTAATGGCATTAAATTATGTCTGACCCACGGCTAGCATCAGAAGACTCCATGGAGCATATATTAATGCCATGGTTGATGATTGAAGATATTTGGAATTCTGAAACATTTTGGATGTTTTTAATGGTACGTTGGATTAAATTATCATTTTTAAAGAATATATACTGCTAAAAAATATTAGTTGAACACCTAAAATTGCTTCAGAAACAAAAAAAGCAATACATTTGAATACAGGTTTTCTCTTTTTGTTAAGATTAGGATATTTTCAACAGGAAGTATTCCTAGTCATCCTAGGAATTACCTAGAATGTTCTTTTAAAATATGGATTTCCAGCACTCATCCCAGAACTATAGAATCAGAATCTCTGAGGAGGAAGGGGTGAGTCTGGGTGCTACAATTTAACAAGCCCCCCAGGTGAGAGCTTCATGATCAGTTAGGCTTGTAAAAACACTGATCCAAGAATTTAAAATGTCACCATTTGCAAGAAAGATGAGAAATGAAGAAAAGCCCAATCTTTCAAAATTTAAATCTGAATGGGAAACAAGAATAATGCCATATGCATGATACACCAAGACTAGAAAGCCTTAAAAAGATACAGAAGCAGAGTAAACCTGTCCACACGGAAGACCAACAAGCACAGTTGCTTTCCATCCAACCCAGCTGCCACATGAACCAGAGGGGGTGTGCAGAAGGGGCTGAGTCCTCCAGCTCTAGCTGAGTCAAGCATCCACCCCTTTCCTCAACTCTAAAATGTAATGAAGAAGGTAAGAAAAAAGCAAGATAATTTCTACCCTGTGTGAGTCTGGGAATGGAAGCTTCCGTGGGGCATCTTTCAGGCAGCTTGGCCATCTTTTTCAGCCACAGGCAAAGGTAGTCTGTACAGGGCTCTTTGGGGAGGAACGGAAAGGGGATGGAAGATGGTTAACAGAATAGATCAGGAACAGGAGATGTCATGGTGCCAGGTGGTGGGGGCGGGGGGAGCGGGGAGGAGCGCAGTAAGGCCTCATATCGCTTGTTCACCGCAAGTGTTTGAAAGTCTCTTTCAAGGAAAAGACCACCATCAACTAAAGGGAAAGGGAAGAGGAACAGAGAGGAGAGAGATAAGTAAGTCCCCACTCAAGGCCTTAGCGCCTCTGGAATGGGCCCTGGAGAGATGCTCTTTAGAAAGTACTAGAAGACATCTGGATTTCTCAGGCCCTCCCTTTGCAATGGCTGGGCATGTCCGGCATGGGGTAAGAGGAATCCAGGGTAGGGGGTGACTCCCACATGTCTCCCACTCAAGGAGTCCTGTGCCAAGACCAGGGGCTCCGTGGTATGGGTCCCTCCCCAGGGCAGGAATTCCTAGTGTTAAATATCATCCAAGTTTTCCCTAGTCCCCTAGAAGCACACGGTCCCAGCCACCTAGGGCAGCCTCTGAGAGAGCTGGCAGCACCTCCCACAGCACAGAGGGGATGCCATCTGCTGGAAAGACTGCATCAGGAGCCTCTGGGCCGGCATCCTTGGGGCGTACCTGGGGAGCAGCCGCCAGCCTGGGGCAGAAACAGGCAGCAGATTGCCACTGGGTGCCCAGGAATAACTTTCTCGCCTCCCACGGCTCCCTCAGAGGAGCGATCCTCTGCCATTCAGGCTCCCCTTCAGGGTGGCGGACCAACTCACCAGTGCCTGCTCCCTTTCCCTTCTTCTAAGGATTCCCAGGGGCCAAACCCCCATGCTCCCTCCCAAGAGGAGCATGTATTAAAGCCATGGTTCTCTGAACCTCCTGGACACCTGGCTCCCTACTCAACGAGCTGGGCTCACTCCAAACCTAAACCTCGGCAGCAGGCATTCTTCTGGACACCCCCCACCCCACCGCGCCCCCTGCCAGAGATGGTCTAAGTCACTGCTGCCCAGGGAGGTTCTCCAGGGGGCTTGATAAAGTCAACCAGCAGCATTAGGAGAACTCGAAAGCTTAAGGAGCCTCTGTCTCCGCAGCTGCTCGCTGTTAACAACATGTTCAGTGCAGTCACTTTCCCCCAGTCGTACCAATTACACACACCTGGACCACAGGTAACAGGGGCGAAGAGCATCAAGCCTTCCAAGTTGTCTTTAAAGTTCCTCTCAGGCAAGATGAAGCCCATGAACCCCGACCCCACAAGCTGCCTGCGAAGTCTGCACCAGCGCCTTTCCCACACGTTAAGGAGGCGCACCGCACCGCACCGCACCCCCAACCACCACCCACCTCTGGCTCTGAGGCTCTCCCGCCACCCGCAGGGCCCCCGAGTACTCACGTCTCGAAAGCGGTTCCAGTACTTGTCCCGCTCGTACTCAGAGACTGTGCTCAGCCACTGGTCATTGTCCAGGAAATTGCCGTTGTTCGGGCCCGCGCCTCCGGCGAGCGCGTCCAGGTGCCGGCTCTCGACCTGGAGGAGGCACCACGCCGCGGCAGCCGCCGCGAGCACCGCGATCGCTGGCATCTGCGGGGCAGGGGCACGCGGGGGCGGTAAGGGGAGGCCCGGGGCGGCGAGCCCAGGGCCGCGCGCCCCCGCCGTCGGGGCAAGCAGGGACCGCCCCGCGGGGCCAGGGTCAACCCTGGGCACACCTGCGGCGGATCTACAGACCCAGGGGTCTTTCTCACGAATGGAGGGGGGTTGGGTCGGTTTCAAATGAAGAGGCTGCGTCACAAATTAGGGGCCGCTATCAAACTATAGAGGACCCCTATCGTCCGGGCGCCCCACGCACCGCCGCTCTCGGATAGGGGCTTCAGTACCCCTCCCCGAAAACGGAGAGCCCTGGCTCCGCAAGCCTGACTCCCAGACACTGCGCCCAGAGCTCGGGGTAGGGAGGGGGTAAAGAGGGCTCCGAGCAGCAGTCCAGGCTCCCACTGAATGAGGGATATACCTGCGTACGGGGTGGGGGGGTGTCTCCCCTCGGCCCCCGCCGCCGCCTCGGGGAAAGAGGGGCGCGCGGAGACAGCCCCAAGGCAGGCCCTGACCCCGCCAGCCCCCACCCCCGGTGGCCGCGGGGAGGTGTCCCAACTACGCCAAGTTGGGGCGCGGGGTTCTGCAGGAAACGTACCTTGGGGCCCGGCCCGGGTCCCCGCGTCCGAGTTGCTCGAGCTCTTGTGGCGCGGTCGCCGGGAAGGCTAATCGGCTGGCTAGCTCCCCAGCGCTCCTGCCACCCGCCGCCGCGCGTCCTGCCGCTTTGTGAGCCCGCAGCGCTCTGGCTCCGCTCGCTCGCTCGCTCGCAGGCTCGCTCGGGCGCGGCGTCCGCGGGCGGAGGAGCCCGAGCGCTCGAGCCGAGGCCTCTGGCGACCCCTGGCGGCCGCGCGCCGCTGTGCGGCCCGCCCGACCGCCCCGCCGCCCCTGGTCCTGCAGCTGGAGATCCTGGTTATCCACATCTCTACGCAAGGCTGAAATAAGCTTTCAGGCCCAGGCTGGCGAGCGACAGCTAGGGAACTGAGGATCAAGGCCAAGAGGAGGGCCAACGTTGAGGCATTCTCAAAACCAAGGTCGTTGGACCACTTAAATCAGGATCATCTTAGTGGGGGGGCGGGGGAGGACTTTTTAAAAATCAGGACTCCTGGTTCACGCCCCAGACTCGCTGAATCAGCGTGCCTTAGGAGAGCATCCTGAGGTGAGTGAATCTCTGCACTGCCCACCCCAGGTCATGCACCCACCCACGTCTCTGCACATCCATGGCCTGTACCATGACAACTACCGTCAGTCCCTTAAGACAGTCCTTCTGGCCCCCATTTCTATCATTTGTCACCTATTTCTGCCTGGTGTCACCACATTGACCCTGTGGGCATCCCTTGGTGTTCTTACACAGCAAGGTCCATATCTGTTTCTGTCCCCACCCCTTGGGAACTGGCCGCAGCACCAGCCTCTTGGGTTTTCCTAGAGGGGAGGGAGCAGGAGAGGGAGAACTAGGCCAGGCTCAGGGACAGGACACAGAGGCAGGAGATGCAGCCCCCATTGGCATTCCAGATCCTCAGGCAAGTCTGATCAAAAGGACAGGGCATACTGACCTGCTGCCTTGTACAACCACGGCCCATTCTGCAGATGGCTGAATGCTTTTAGAACAGGTCTGAGATAGTCACCCATCTTCCCTCAATACACACTTACATCTCTTCGTGTTTGCTTTCCTGATAAAGACCAAACTCACGGCTGGGGCTCCAAACCCTGCACATTTGACCTCTCTGGCTGCCTGTCACACCACTTCATCTCTTCCCTGACTTCCTAGCTTTGGTATGGGTCTCAGTGGATGCGAGCTCCCTCTAGCACTGGGTGGTAACTTCTACTTGGGCTGCTATCCAAGGGACTAGCGGTGGGTGGTGACTTCTACTTGGACTGCTGACCACACCTGCCCCCAACACCAGCCTCATTGATTTCAGCCCTCAGCTTACTCACCCTGACTGCTTCAGACAGGCTTGCTAAACTGAAGGCCAGGATGCTGCATGAGGCCAGGATGCTGGTGACTTTCCCCTGAGAACAGTGCTTCTCAGCTACAAGATCACTTGAAATCACTCATTCCAAGTATGTGTCTCCGCGTGCCTGGAGTGAGCTCCGTGAGGGCAGAGGCCCAGTTTGGCTTGTTCACCAGTGCCCACGGTGCCCAGAGCCAAGCTCCCGACACTGAGCCCCAACATATGTGAGGTGGTCATCTACTGATTGTGCTGCAAGTGATTTGGTTGCATGTAGAAGTTGGATTATGATTTTTTCCTAAAAAAAGTAGCAGATGCTTATCCCAGCATTACTGTGACTGATTTACATTCCTAGAAGTGTTCCTGAAAGGGAGGAAAAGAGTGGAGTCACAACTATTATACCGGGGACTGCGGTTGTCACAGGAATATTTTAGGTATTTTCATTTTATGTCCTGGTGGTGTCAGAGCAGGAGAGAAATTTACATATGATGGAGAGTACATTTCTTACATTCTCATGGAAACCCAAGTAAGTTCAGCTCCAATTCCTTTTTCCATCCACTCTAACCTGCCTTTCATCTTCCCTGACTGACATGACTTATCACATCAGCAGTCTCCTCCAAGTGGGCAGCCCTGAATCCTCCCATATTTGACTCTGAGTGTCCCTTTAGGGCCCCATGGGACTCTCCCTCCTGGCTGGATGTACCCACGTGTACACGCCATTGCTTCTCTGGGCTCGGGCCAAAGCTGTCTGCCCTCTCTGGGTGTTCCCATCCTGTCCTGTGCTGAGATGCTCCTGTTGCATTTCCAGCCCAGAACTGTCTGATAACTTCCAGCTGTATATCCAGTTTTATAATCGACAAGTCCTCCAGATGCCCCAGGGGTATGTCAAATCAGAAGTCTAGATTTTCCTCCACAAACCTGTGCTGAGTCCTCCCCATAATAGTAAATGTCTCCCCAGCCACATGGCTGCTAAAGCCAGAAACCCACGAGGCACCTTCAATCCCTCCATCTCCCTGGTCCCTCACTGCCCATCTCTCAGCAAGCCAATCCCCTCCACTTTCAGACTCCCCTCCCACTCATCCTCATCCTTCCACCTCCATGGGACCACCAGGTCCTCTTGACTGTCACGCCCTCCTGAAAGACTACAGTGGCATCTTGGCTAGTTTCCTTGATTCTTTCCTTTCCCTTCCAACCCACTATTCACTAAGGGGTCAGTGCCATCTTTTTAAACAGATTGTTACTTCATCTTATAAAACTGCTCAATGGCTCACCATGACACGCAATGAAAATCTAAACTCCTTGCTGTGATCCATAAAGCCCGGCACCATCTGGCCCCTTCTCCTATGCTGTGATTCCCTGAATTCTAGCCACACTCCTGCTCACGATTTTGCATGCACATGAAGCATGTTCTCACCTCTGGTCCTCTGCACTGGCCATACCCTCTGCCTGAATGGTCCTCTCCCTCCTCTTCAAAGGTCAGCTCCTTCTTGCGAGCCTGCTCAGATGTACCACCTCATCAAAGTCTTCCCTGACAACCCATCTAAAATAGGCCCTCCCCATCCAGCCACATCAATACTCTCCATCCTTGCATTTGGTTGTTCCCTTTTTGTCCCTTGATTCTCTGTCTTGCAATTCAAATAGTAATTCTAGAAAAACAAAAACAATGTATTTTTCATGCCTGTATCTCCAGGCTTAACTCATAGCCTGATGGGCATTCAATAAATATTTACCCAATAATTGGATGAATGAGTGAAGCAAATTCCATAACCCTTAATTCACCCTAAAGTTTGAAACCTAACTGTCTGGAGACATTTCCTCTGGTCACCCTTAAACCCCTTGCTCTGCAGATTCAATCTCTGCTTTTCTGGCCAGCCCTGTCCCTGGTTTAATCAGAGGGCATCTGCTCTTGGCCAGGCTCCAGTTCCACAACTGGAATTGTCCCTGTAACCACCCACCAGGGTGGGAAGGGCACTCAGAGCAGCCGAGGCAGGCGTGGGGTTGCTGAAGCTGGCCTGAGATGAGAAAGGACGTAACCTTGGAGCCAGGGCAAGGAGCTAGAAGCTGGAGACCTGCCATCAGCCCAGCCGGCTTGGCGAGGAGGGATGTCAGATTTATTCGGCCGCGGGAAGCACCCGGGACCAAAATCAATACTGAGCCTTGGGGCTGTATTTCTGCTTGTCATTGGCTTACACACCACTATAATAACTCCTTGTTTTAACATAGTTCTTATTTCCAAAGAGCACCACATGTTTTATTTTCAGTTTAATGGATCCTCAAACATGTGCTATTGGTAGCCTGAAGCAGACATAACTATCACCATTTTATGCTGGGAACAGGGACACACAGAAAGGTTAGATGAATTGCTGAAGGTCGCAAAGAGAGAGAGAAAGATGGATCTAATAGTGGAAAGTTCTAGGTGTAGTGCCCCCCCCAACTTCATGATACCTCCGTCTGATCAGAGGGACCTGTAACACTTACACTGTCATCAACCCAGATTTATTTTTAGCTGCACACTCATATACCTACCTGTTACACAGCATCTCCATTTGGCAACTGTCTCACTGGCCACATGAACTCACTGTGTCCAAAACTGAATGCTTGAGCTGTATCCCCCAGCAAACCTGCTCCCCTTCCACCTCCCCGATGGGAAAGCAACCGCCACTATGCTAGTGGTGGTCGCCAAATGCTAGTGTCATTCTGACGTCCTTCACAGCCACCACTTTTAATGAATCAGTCAAAAAATAAAAATGAGGAGAAATGGCTCAAAAAAAAAAAAAAAAGAATCAGTCAACTGTCAGGTCTACCGTTGCAGTTATTTCCAGTTCCACCCACCCTCCTCCACTGCTATACTTTCCCGCCACCTCTCACCCCCAACTCCACAGGGCCCCTTACAAAGGTCTTGCCTCTCAGTCAGCCATGTGTAGTTCATTCTCCATGTAGATGCCAGAGTGATCCCATCTCAGCATAAATGTGGTCACTTCTCTCTCCTCACTGACCTTCCTGAGCTCTCAGGGTGACGATCAGGCACCCCACTATGACGACCTATGCACCCACTAAGCCTGGGGGCTGCCACCCTCCTTGGTCCCACATATCCCTCCCCCTCCCCTTCTGATCACCTGCATCCTACACCCTCCACCTCAGGGCCCTTCTGTGGGGGGCTCACTACAGCCTGGATGCTCTCCTTCTTCCCTGCCTTCTCCTCACCCTCCCCATGCACACTTCAGTTCACAGCTTCCCTCCAAGTGCTCAGGAAAGCCGCCCCTGACCCCAACAACCCATGGCACTCATCCCAGCTGTGTAATGCCCAGCTCCCACCAGGCACTCAAGGCACAGGACAGGGTCCAGCTGTGCATGTCTTGTCTTATTTGCTGATGAACCCGTAGTGCTTAAAAAAGCCTCTGGTACACGGTAGGTACACAATAAATATTGAACAAATCAATGGATGCTCACAGCTCAATGCATTTAGTTCCTTAGAGGCAAAGGAGCTCCCAGGTTTACGTTGACATCTTAACCCCAACACTCCATAGATGGAAGGTGGTAACGGTGGAGGAAGACTTGACCTCTCCAGTCACAGGTCTGAGGATGAAGCTGGAACCCATCCTGGCCCCATGAAGAGAACAATGAAATAGATGCGCTTCCTGGCATCCCTGAAAACAGCTCACCCAGCAGGGCCTGTAGCTTTCACAAACACGTCGATTTCACCTATTGATTATATGTGTTCAGCAGAACCAGGCTCACTCCACCTCCCCACATCCTCCATTGCCATCCTCACCCCCAACATGTACCTTCATGCTTTCTTCTCCTCCCCATGCAGAGCCATGGTGTATGGGCAGCCTAGCTTGGGAGGAATTGATTTTAAGCAAATGAATACCTCACAAATAAATGAAAATAACTGGCAGAAAAACCTAAAGGCCAAGTAATTACCCAGGGACAGAGTAGAGAGGGTCAAAGAATCACCAGTGTGACAATACCAGTGACATTTGCTGATGTGTACAGGGCACTTGCGATGTATCAGATCAGATACCGTAGTCCTGTGTGTCATATAATGTCATCCTTACTGCAACCCCCTAGGAAGTTGGCACTGAGATAAGCCCTATTTCACAGCTGGAGACACTGAGTCCCAGCGCTGTGCTGTCACTCATTCTGGATCCCTCGGTGAGTAAATGGAAGAGCCAGGACTCAAACTGGCCACTCTGATGGCAAAGGCCTCCCACAGCCCTCAACCCCACAGCTGACGTCTCCTTCACTGCCCCATTTCCCTCACCTCCCGCGATAAATTTCACACTAGGGGAAGGGCACCTTCTGATGCAAATGGGCTGGTACCAATTCGTTTATACACAATGTATGTTGTCGTCATGAAGTTTAGTGTCTGTTACCATGGAATGTATGGTCTAGTCAGCAAGATTTAAATGGAAAATAATACTAAATTAATTATGGTTGTGATCGTATATCCTGCAAAAGGCACTGGCACCTGTGACTCATTGAATATAGTAGCAAAAAACTTAATATGACACAGGGTCACATTAAGTGTAAAAGAGTATTTGGCTGCCAAGGGCCACATGTTTGGTCCTCCCCCAGGAACACTGGGATGCTCGCTACCTCTAATAGTGATGGCTGCTTACAAGACACCTGGTAAATGAGACGAGGTGGTGTCTTGACCCACCTCTGCGGTCCCCCAGGTAGAGCCTAATGAGGTGGCCAGGGATCATGGGAGAGAGACTCCTGGGGACCAGGGTATCTGTGAAAGACACTGGGGAGGGAAGCCACCTGGGTTGCTCTGGGGAAGGCAGAGTCTTCATTTACCCATTCAGCAATCAGCTATGGAGCAGGCCCTTTGTGCCAGGCTAGATGACGATGGGAAGACGACAGGGAGGTGGGACTGATAGAGCCCAGCCCTCATGGAGCTCTCTCTAGCAGAGAGGGCCTCAGCACTTCTGGGCAGCACTGCAGGCAAGTGTGCTTGGCCAGCTGGAAAGCACTTGTCTTTGTTTGATTCCTCTGTGCTCCTGCAGGCTCCCCAAAGCTAAGACATCCTTCGGCCTGGAATGTTCTCCCAATTCTTAGTTTGTGGGACTATCAGCTGTCAGCCGCATCCCATTTCAGAGAAGTTAACACAGCACTCATCTCAGACCCAAGAAGACAATGTCATGCTTATCTCATAGGGGATTAAATGTGTTTATATTTGTGATGTGCTTAGAAAGTTCCTTCCACATGATAAATGCCATGTAAGTGCTTGCTTGTTAAAGGTTCCTCACCCCACCCTGTGAACCAAATGCCTCAGTTCTCCCACTTTGTGTTTAAGGACTCTGAGGTCAGGAGAGGTTAAATGACTTGCTCAAGGTGATGAGGGATCTGAACCCAGGCATCCTGGCTCCCGAGTCCACGTCCACACCTCAGTGTGGGGCTGCCTCACTCTTTCCATGTACATGATGCTCTGTGATGGAAAGTATGAAGACACCTGCCCTCTGTTGACTGAATAACAAGCCCGCAGAGACTAGAAGATAATTGTCTTCTCCTCTCCCAGAAAAGCCATCCAAGCTCCTTTTCTTTCTCCTGTTCTCATTTTTATGTTCCTTTCAAGAGGAGCATTGCATCCCCGTGTCAGCATGAGCCTCCACACTCTACTGCAAAGATTCAGAACTGGCTGGCTGGGGCCTCCTTCCTCTCAGGGTCAGCGCCACATCTCTGCCTTTGGAAGGGCTTCCATTTAGGCTGATGTGGGTTCACACGTTTGGGAGGTGGAGGCCAGAGAATGCCTGGTCCACAGAGAGCTTAGCTGTGCCTCCAGACAGCAAGGTTCCCAAAAGAGGACCTGACAAGGATCCCAAGACTGGCAGCAAAACAGGGTTCCTTGTGGAAGAAGCTCTCCAACTCAGATGGAAACCAGAGAGCAAAACTGGAGCTGGAGCAGGCACACAGAGCCAGGTGAAGCTTGGAAACACCACAGAGTGAACCCGACTGGTTCGCCCAGTCCCAAGAGAAGCCCGAGCATTAACAGTCTTGTTGAATGCAGCATGATCTAACACAAAAGGATTTCCAAAACCACCCAGCAAACTAACTTGAACCATAACCAAGTCTCCTGTAAATACTTCCTATCACAGCTTCTGAAATGGAATACAGATGGGTCACCAGGTCCTAAACACTAAATTGAACCAGCTTATGCCCCCAAGAATGAACAAATCTAAGAAGGCATCATTTAAAGGCAAGACATCTCAGAGGCCTGGACAGCTAGATAAGAAGATTCAAACTATGGCTGTGCTAATACCAAGAGTACAGAAGCTCTGGGGACCTTGGCTCAAACATCAGCTCAGCCTCTTACCAGCTACAGACTCTCAGACTAGTCAATTAACCCCTCTAGACCCATTTGCTTGCCTGTAAAACGGGGATAATAATGTCGTGCCTTCTTTACAAGGCTGTGGGGAGGATTAAGAGGTATGTAAAACTCCCGTGCCCAGTGTCTGCTCATGAGCACTATAAACACGGTACAGCGGTGTCATTGCCGTTCCTATAGGATGTTTTACAACTCACCCAGCAATGTCTTATTAAAGTTTCACATATGAGGCTCACATAAGCAGGTCAGTCACCCCTTTAAAAACTGAGAAACTTAGAGAAGAAATTTTAATCACTTACACACTTCTCTCCACTAGATATTTGTTAAAGTCAAAGTGTTAGCAAGAATTTGCCTGGCTACATACATATTCGTATATAATTCACAGATGCCTACAACTATGAAAGACATCCTGAGGCAATTTGCAAGTTAAATTTGTATCATTTCATTCAAGGCATGAAGTGAAAAGGGAGCTATCAAGTCAGAGAGAACTGCAGAGAAGACAGCGGGGGTCCCCAGAAGTTCTCCCAAGATCTGCAGTGGGAGAACACTAAATTCAAGAATTTAGCATCTGCCCAACAAAGGAATATTATGCACATCATTAAAATGATGGCTATAAAATCCATGAAGCAATAGGGAGAAACACAGAGTGGAAAAAGTCAAGTTACAGAATTGGATGTACAGAATGATTTCAGCAGGAAGGAGGGAAGAGGGAAAGAAATACACCGGGAACTGGCAGTGACTGTGTTAGGGGCAACCTGTGCATAATGTTCTTTTTCTTCTTCCACAGATATCTCATTATGGAAGTATAACAGAAACACTATAACCTTTGTGAAGAACATGTACTCTGGAGTGAGAGAGACTGGGATTTGGAGCTCAACTTTAATGGCTGTTCCCATAACTTTTGCACTCTTTTGGAGCTTCAGTTTCCTTATGTGTAGGATGGAGGTAATGATAGCATATATGCACCATGATTTTGAGAAGATAATACCACATCCAACATATTCTAAGTTCTCAATTACCATTAAATGAGTAAGTATAAGTTTTTCCAGTAGTCATGTATGGATGTGAGAGTTGGACTGTGAAGAAAACTGAGCACTGAAGAATTGATGCTTTTGAACTGTGGTGTTGGAGAAGACTCTTGAGAGTCCCTTGGACTGAAAGGAGATCCAACCAGTCCATCCTAAAGGAGATCAGCCCTGGGTGTTCACTGGAAAGAATGATGCTAAAGCTGAAACACCAATACTTTGGCCACCTCATGCGAAGAGTTGACTCATTGGAAAAGCCTCTGATGCTGGGAGGGATTGAGGGCAGGAGGAGAAGGGGACGACAGAGGATGAGATGGCTGGATGGCATCACTGACTCGATGGACATGAGTTTGAGTGAACTCCGGGAGTTGGTGATGGACAGGGAGGCCTAGAATGCTGCGATTCATGGGGTCGCAAAGAGTCAGACACGACTGAGCGACTGAACTGAGCTGAAGAAGTAGAGGCTCTCTTCTCCTTATCAGTGGGCACTGGCCAACAGTGGCTGCTGTTCTGTCAGTTCCTCTCCATCCTCACTTCTGATGAAGATGGTAGAGGGAATTGGGTTGGAAGCCCAATTCATGTGCTGTTTTCCTGTCTGGCCCTAGGACTCTGTTCCTCCTCTAAAGTGAGGGAAGGAAACTCAGCACCTCTGCTCCAGCACTCTACTCTGAGGAGGAGTGAGGTGCCCTTGACATTAACAATTGAAACTTCCATATACTTTGAATCAGTTAAAAGAGTCAGATCTATGAGAGAAAGAATATCCACCAATGGGAAAACAGGCAAAGGCCTTGAGCAGGCAATTCACCAAAATACAAATGCCAAACTATATACCAGTCAACTGCCTCATAACCAAAAAAAGTACATTAGAATAATGTCACCTATCAAATTTGCACACTTGTAAAGTTCATTATTCTCTAGTTGGCAGATATGAGGAAAAATCACCCTCCCATACTGTGGGCTCATTAACCGGCACAGTCCTCCTGGAGGCCAAGTTCATGATGTTTATATTAAGAGCCATAAAATGTTTGTGACCTTTGACTTCACAACTTGACCCATAACAATTTAACCTAATAAGATAGTTAAGGATGTTTACAATGATTTATCAACATGCTACTCTTCTCAGCATTATTTATAAGAGTGAAACTTGGAAACAATCTTAACATCTAGAAATAGGACTAGTTAAATAACTACAATAAAGAATCTGCCTGCAATGCAGGAGACATGGGTTAGCACGTTCAGTCCCTGGGTCGGGAAGATCCCCTGGAGGGAAAAATGCAACCCACTCCAGTATTCTTGCCTGGAGAATTCCATGGACAGAGGAACCTGGCAGGCTACAGTGCATGGGGTTGCCTAAGAGTTGGACGTGACTAAGTGACTGAGCATGCACAGATGCCCAAACTGGGTAAAGGACATAAGGGCAACAATCCATTCTGTCTCAAATTAATTCAAAATGAAAAAAATTTAAAAATAAACATCAAAAAATAAAACATACTTCACATTTTATAAACCAAGAAAAAGGAAAAGAAAGTATAGGCCCAGGCAATGAAAATTCTTTTTAGTGTTACCTAAGCCCAAGCAAAACAAATAACTCAGGTAGAAAAATTAAAAATTATGTTTGCTCCCTGAACCAAACAGAAACTGTACTTAGAGTCTCTGCATGCTGTGTTCTTCCATTAGCATGGATAATTGGAAACGGACTGTCTTTAGAAATGATGCCCAGTTTCTCTCTCTGGGTACAGCACAAGATAAATCCCCAGGGCAGTGGCCTATGTTATTGAATCCAGCAGTAATTAAGTTAATGTATCCTATCTTGTGTGTCGAGGTATAATTCAGATGGTACAAATCCTTTATTGAACTCAAATTCAATAGTCATGTACAATTCCCCCATTTGTGCTATGTTCAAAGGTTGTAGGAAAATTACAAAAGGTGAAACATTATCATTATATTCCTAGAAAGGTTGGGTGCTGTCATTGACACAAGTCATTCATGGGGCACCCTTTCAGTTGCACAGAGGAAAATGTTCTGTGGAGTAAACATCAGCACATCATCAATGGAGCAAAGGCCCGCAGCTCTTGCCTGCCCAGTATGTTTTACTCTTCATTCTGCTAAATATACTCTGATTCTACTTTAAGAAACCACCTCCTTCCTTCTCATAGCCCATATGATTCAGGAGGGCAGGTGTCACACCCTAGTTCCAGACATGGGTACAGAACCCCAGCTGGTCAGTGAGGCTCCTTTCTAAGACTTTTGTTGGAACTATTAGGAAGGATAGGGGCTTCTCCTTTATAGGATGATACTAAGGTGATAGGAGGTAAACCCAGAATCAGGGGTGCCCATCTTACTGGCATCTTGGAAGAGATGCTGAATGAGGTCCATGCAGGGGATGGAGAGCTAAGAGAAATGGTGACCAACCATTTGTCAACATGTTTCTTGTCTCTCTTTCTTCCTGTCTTTCTTTAACCCAGTTTTAGTTGGGTTTCTAACACTTACTAACAGAGTAAATAATTTTAAAAATGTTTCCTGGCCAAAATATATATATATATCACTTATTTGAAATCTCAGCACCCAGATCTATCTCTGACAGACCACTCTGTTACCCCACCGTAAATAATTCTGTCTTCCTGATTCTTTTAATTATCCTCTTTCACTTATTTGGTCTTCCCTTTCACCTCACATCTCAACAACACTCACGAAGCTCACCTTTCCCCAGAGCAATCAAGCGTCCTGCCTGCTCCCTTCCCCAAGTGTCACACAAGTGAAGCCTCTGTAACTCAGGCTCTGAGTTTTCTCTAAGCTCTAAAAGAAACAGTAAAAAAAAAAAAAAAAAAAGAGGAGGGACAGAGAGAGAGATGGTGAAAAGAATAAGACTGCATAATCATTCTGAGGTGAAACTTGGAAGTTTATTCTAACAGAAGCAGCAACCAGAAGTTGCCATGGCCAGTGTTTTCATGGTAGCTACTTACCAGTTCAGGAGTCTTGGACAAGACACCTGAAGGCACAGGCTCCACACACCTAAAGTTTAGGACATGAAAGGAAGGATTACATTAGATGGAAAGCCACCAACATGGTTTTCATTGAGTCAGCGCATCCTCCACAAAGAAAAGTAGCAGAGGGAACCAATCCTCAAGCGTACCAAGAAGCTAGACAAACTATCACTTCCTAATGTTCTTATGCAACTTTCACATTCTACCCACCTCCCCATAATAACCAAATTCCTACAGAGCAGAGACTGTCTGCCTGCAAGCAAAGAACAGCTACACACTGGTAGCAAACACTTTCTGCATACTTACTACATGCCAGGCACTATACTAGACACCCCTCTAACTGTATCTCCAACCCTCGCAGCATCCCTTTAAGGTAGATTGCTTTAGTCTCCTTTGTTAAACAAGAAAATTAAAGTTCAAAGAGGTTAAGTAATTTGACCGAGATCCCACAGTGAGGAAGGGTCTGCACTGTCTACCCTCCGACCCTTCCTTTTCCTCTGTGTCTTGCTCTATATCCACGTTCCATCTAACATATGAAAAGACACAAGCAGGGGCACATGTGTCAAGCTGGTGTCTTTGAAAGAAACTAGGAGAGCTGGGTCCACCAAACAGAGAAAGGACCAGAGAACCACCTCCGCACTTATCCCTCAGCAGTTAACACTAACAATGATGAGTAAAAAGTACCTATTTCCAATGTGTATCAAGGGAAAATCACAACACTGTAATGAAGGGGAAAAAAAAATCTGGAACTGTCCACCGGAGAAGTGGCTAAGCCAACTGGTACAGATCACTAGGACAGAGATCTTGTAGCCTTAAAAAATGATGTTACCTGTTGTGTACATGAAACGAGATCAAGCCAAAGGAAAAGAAAAACAGGAACCAAAAGAATAACATCAATTACATAAAATAATTTTTTGATCATATACTATGTGCAGGCATAGTGACTAGTACATTACTTGGATTATCTCACTGAATCCTCAACTATAATTCTATGAAGTGGGTATTATTCTTTCCCATATTTCAGATGGGGAAACTGAGGCTTGTGTTAAGTAAAATACCCGAAATAATTCAACTGGAACTCATTTTAGAAACTAGGGAAGTTTCACTCCAGAGCCTTCTCTTTTAAGTGTTTATCACTACGATATGAAAACACAAATATGAACATGTATTCAAGAACAATGAATAGGAATGCCCATATATGCTCAGCACTTTTTAGTGTTCTGGGACACAGAATTAACAAAGCAGAGAAGGTTGCATATTTCATGGAGCTGACATGCTGGGAGAGGTAGAAGACAGACAAATGTGAGAATGGAAACATGGACCATGGAGAAAGTACAGAGCAAGGTAGGAGGAGGGGAAGTGGTGCGGAGGGGGCTGGTGTAGATACTTGAATAGGGTCATCGAGAAAGGCCATTTTGAGAAGGTGACACTGGACTAGAGAAATGAAAGGAGAGACCAAGCCATGCAGCTGGAGTCAGGGTAGGTGGGGGAAGAGGGGAGGTCCTCCAGGGGAAAGAAACATTAGTGTGAAGGTGATGAGGAAGGATTAACCTGTGAGTCCAAAGAACAGCAAGAATGCCAGTGTGGCTAGAAGAGGAAGAGGATGATAGAAGGTGAGTTCAGAAGGAGGGACAAAGTCACAGCAATATGGATGGACCTAGGGATTATCATACTAAGTGAAATCAGACAGAGGAAGACAAATACCGTGTGACACCACATGTGGAGCATCTAAAATATGACACAAAGGAGCTTATCTGCAAAACAGAAACAGACTCAGACATACAGACATGTAGATGCCAGAGGGGAGGGGACACGGGAGACTTGCACTGGCAGTTTCGCATCAGCAGATGCGAACTATCACATAAAGAATGGATAAACAACGAGGTCCTAAGAGATAGCATAGGGAACTACATTCAGTATTCTGTGATAAACCAAAATGGAAAGGAATATGAAAAAGAATATATAATATATGCTGCTGCTGCTGCTAAAGCGCTTCAGTCGTGTCCGACTCTGTGCGACCCCATAGACGGCAGCCCACCAGGCTTTGCCATCCCTGGGATTCTCCAGGCAAGAACACTGGAGTGGGTTGCCATTTCCTTCTCCAATGCATGAAAGTGAAAAGTGAAAGTGAAGTCACTTATTTATATATAAATAAATACGATATACAAATAACATATATTATATATATACATATATATTTATACAACCCACTCCAGTATTCTTGCCTGGAGAATCCAATGGACAGAGGAACCGGGTAGGCTACACTCCACAGGGGTGCAAAGAGTTGACACAATGGAAACGACTTGGCATGTACACACACACAATCCACGTATAGCTGAATCCCTTTACTGTACTGCAGAAATTAATACAACATTGTAAATCAACTGTACTTCAGTCAAATAATTTTTTGAAAAAGGAGGAACAAGATTCTGAAGGACTCTGTGACCACTGTAAGGCCTGTGAATTTTATGAAACCAACTTTAGAGGACTGTGAGCAAGGAGTGATACGATTTGATCAGGTGGACCTAAAAGGGGGGCTCAGTGGTAAAGAATCCATCTGCAGTGCAGGAGTCATAGGAGATACAGATTTGATCCCTGGGCCAGGAAGAGTCCTTGGAGGAGGGCCTGGTAACCACTCCAGTATTCTTGCCTGGAGAATCCCATAGAATGAGGATCCTGGCAGGCTACAGTCCATAGGGTCCCAAAGAGTCAGACACGACTGAAGTGACTTAGCACAGCACACTACAGGGGCACAGTGTAAGACTGAACTTCAAACTCAAAATACCTCAAGTCTGTGAGGTCTCTTAAGGACACCTCGTCCGCCTGCAGATGGGCAAACTGGTCCCAAAGGTGCCTGACCTAAGCTCAAAGAGCAACACGTGTGAAAGGGCCAGCTCCTTCAATGACCTGTGCGACTCTGGGCAAAGGAAAGGAATGAGCCAAGGAAAAGGAATTACAATGTTTGAAATCAAAAAATTTAGGAACTTAAGACCCCTCAGGGACAAGGTCACTGGGGGTGCTCGAATCTGTGTTCTTATGTGTAAAATGAAAATAATGGTTACCTGACAGAGTTTCTTTTAGGATGAGACACGTACACTTCTCTAGGTGTGGTAATAGACTACTGACTACCCTGCAATGTGGTAACCCAATTTAAAGCTTAGCTGGTTCCCAGCTGTCTATAGGATAGAAGCTAAATGACAGTCATCCAGGTCTCATCTTAAATATCACCGGTTACGTAACCCAACCCTCACTTGCCTATTCCCTCGAAAGCTGTGCCAACCCCTAGGCCTCTCTACCACACGTCCCTGCTTCATTTTCTTGATATCACAAATCCTGGAGTTTCTTATTGAAAACCTGCACATGGCTATACCACAAGTACTTGAAACCATAGCTGTTAGATAGTGTTGTCCTCTCTCGGAGGACATCATAGTTGATGACTGAATCGGCTTGAAATTGAAGACCTTGGAGGATGAAATGATTGTCAAAGGACATTGTGAAACCCTCTTTTCTACCTGGAATGGCCTGGAGACAGTCCTGCCAGTGGACAGAGAGCTGGAGCCAGAAACCTCTTCAGGCCCGTTCTACTTCTGGGAGTTTTTTTTTTTTGTTTTTTTTTATCTCCCCCTGTCTCTTTGCCACTGGAAAATCTGTCATTTGTAAGAAGAGACAATGAACCAGCAGCATCTCCCACTTCCCTGTGAAGCCTTAAACCCATACAAAATTGTACAATCTGGTCACGCAGTTGAAACTCAACTCTTGGAAAAGAAGGAGACAGAGAGCTTTTTATACTCAAGAGCTAAGACTAAAATACGTAAAGAAAAATAACAACGCTGGCAGTGAGTATTGGCAGCTTCCCTGACAGCAAAATTCAATTTTAAAATAAATCAGGCAATTCTTCAAACTAGAGCTAGACTTCAGGAAATTAGGGTTTGTGTTCAAGTGGGCACATTACAATTCCATAAAAATTGTCTTAGCTCTTTCTCAGCTGTGGACTTGGGAAGATAATGATGTACTTAATGTTTCTGATTATGTTGCTGGGCGAATCGAGGGCCATGGAATAATTGGAGAAGCAGAGACAGAGAGGTTATTTGGAAAGAAATAAACCAGAAGCCATCCTCCAAGACTTGTGCTTTCAGCTCACAGGCTGGGCCAGACCTTCATATCACGCCCCCACCTCACTCCTACTTCTACTTTGACTCCTTTAAGTCAAATTCAACCAAAAGGGACGGAAGATCCTAAGTCCATTCTTAATAGGGATTGTTCTGTTTTCAAATAGATAGTGTCAAAGGAGGGGGAAACCCTGCTGCTGCTGTTGCTGCTGCTGCTGTTGCTGCTGCTGCTAAGTTGCTTCAGTCGTGTCCAACTCTTAGCGACTCCATGGACTGCAGCCCACTAGGCAGGCTTCTCCGTCCATGGGATATTCCAGGAAAGAGTACTGGAATGGGGTTCCATTGCCTTCTCTGGGGAAAAAACCTGCTCTGTGACAAACATCTCAATGGTTCAAAGCAGCAGGAAAGCTCTTTCTCTGAGAGCAAAGGGTCACTGTGCCTTCCAAACCAAGATTATTCCAAGTCAAAAAAGGAAAAAGATATTTAACAAGAGAATTTACGATTTATCTCCTAGCAAGGAGAGTCCATTAGTTTAGGTCCAGAAATGACTTGCCTTAAAAATACCTAACATAAAGAAAATCAAATCCTATAGACTGCCAAAGTCAACCCTCTCTCTTCTCACACAAAAGGAAACAGAGGCTTCAAGACACTGAATGTCATGCCCAAGGGGACTCTGCAGAGCCAAGAAAAGATCTCAGGTCTCTTCACTCCAGAGTAGGGTAACCAACCACCCTGGTTTGCCCAGAACTGTACTCATTTTAACATTGCACAGCCCTCCTCTGACTTCCAGTTTCTGGTCTGGCATGTAAAGAGTATGGAATCTTCACTTCTGTCCTAACAACTAAAAGGCTGAACAAGCTGAAAAATCAACAACTCTTTTTAGATCCATCAGAGAAGTGAAGTCATAGGTCAAACAACTGCCTCCCAAATTGGGGGAAATAGTTTACTGGAATAGAAACACTCAAGCAAAAACCTCTGCAGGAGTCAGTACTGGGATAGGATAACCTGAACTATAAGTAATGAATTACTGAAGGTTCATCAAGGACAAGTCTGAGAGTTAAAAACTCTGGCAGGGCCCAGGCAAAGGAAGATCCTCATACTTGTGAGTTTTGCCTCCAGGTAAGCTCACAGTGAGGACAGAAGAGAAATGCCTTCATGCTTCAAGCAGACATAGAGGGAAATAGCCATTTTGAAATACACCAGAGCATTCTGTTCTTTCTCACAAGGCCTACCCATAAGAGAAACTATTTTACCAGAGCCGAACATACTGGGGTGTATCAGAGCTCAGATAATCCGGGCGAAGGAAACATTCAACTCTAACCTGCTCCAGCCTTCCCCATGGAAGAAGGAAAATACACAACTGAGCCCCCTCTAACCATCCTGTCCCACATGAAGGGGGAACAATTCTAAGAAACACTGTGATGTTCACAGTTCAAGGACACAGATTCACTGAGACCGGAACCTAATCATAGGACCATAGAACACTTCTCTTCCCCTACACTTCACCACCATATCACTAAACGCCTATTTATCACAGTTCCTTTTACCCAATACATCATGTCTGGCTATTAGAAAAAAAATTGCAAGGGATACTAAAATGCAAATAACACACAGTTCGAAGAGACTGAACAAGCATTAGAACCAAAGTCAGATATGGCTTTGGAATATTGAAATTATCGGGCCAAGAATTTTTCTTTCTTTTGGCCCATGCAGCATATGGGATCTTAGTTCCTGAACCAGGGATCAAACCCATGCCCCCTGCAATAGAACCATGGAGTCTTAACCATTGTACCACCAGCGAAGTTCCAAGAATTTTTTTAGACTATGATGTATATGCTAAGGCCTCTACTGGAAAAAGTGAACAACATGCAGAAACAGATGGAAAATATAAAGAGAAAAGTGGAAATTCTAAGATAGAATCAAAAAGAAATATTAGAGTTCAAAAACACTGTAACAAAAATAAAGAATTCCTCTCATGGGCTACTAGTAGATAAAGTTTAGGGAAGACTCTTTGAGTTTGAGAATATGTCAATAGCAATGTCCCAAACTGAAAAAGCTAGAAGAAAGACCGAAAAAAATTTTTAAAGGAAGAGAATATCCAAGAACTGTAGGACAACTACAAAAGGACAAATGCACATAATGGGTAATAGCAAAAGGAAAAGAAACAGAGAAAGGAACAGAAGCCATATGTGAAGTAATATTGATTGGTTGTTGATGTTCAGTCACTAAGTCATTTCCGACTCTTTGTGACCTCATGGACTGTATCACGCCAGGCTCCTCTGTCCTCCACTGTCTCCTGGAGTTTGTTCAAATTCATGCCCATGGAGTCAGTGATGCTATCTAACCATTTCATCCTCTGCTGCCCCTTTCCCCTTTCACCTTCAATCTCTCCCAGCATCAAGGTCTTTTCTAATGAGTCAGTTCTTTGCATCAGGTTGCCAAAGTACTGGAGCTTCAGCTTCAGCATCAGTTCTTCCAACGAATGTTCAGGGTTGATTTCTTTCAGGATTGACTGGTTTGATATCCTCGCTGTCCACAGGACTCTCAAGAGTCTTCAACACCCCAGTTGGAAAGCATCAATTCTTCAACTCTCAGGCTTCTTTATGATCCAACTTTCACATTGCCTCAAATTAATGTCAGATGCCAAACCCCAAATCCAGGAAACTCAGAGACAACCAAGCAGAATAAATGCAAAACAAAAACAAAAACAAAAAAACTACACCTAAGTATATCATATTCTAACTAAAAAAAAAAAAAGTCAAAGATAAAAGAAAAAATCTTGAAAGAATCCAGAGGAAAAATCATCTTACCTATAGTGGAACAGGAGTTTCCCTTGTAGCTCAGGTTGGTAAAGAATCTGCCTGCAGTGCAGGACACCTGGGTTTGATCCCTGGATTGGGAAGATCCCCTGGAGAAGGAAATGGCAACCCACTCCAGTATCCTTGCCTGGAAAATCTCATGGACAGAGGAGCCTGGAGGGCTGCAGTCCACGGGGTTGCAAAGAGTCAGGCACAACTGAGCAACTAACACTTACTTACTATAGTGGAACAAAGATGAAAATTAAATCTGACTTCTCAAAAACCATTCATTCAAGAAGAGAATGGAGTGAAATATTTAATCTTGAGAGTAAAAAAACCACCAACTTAGAATTCTGCATCCTACAAAATTATCATTCAAAAGTAAAGGAAAAACACTTTCTCAGATAAACAAAAATTAAGAGAATTTATTCTGCTAGACCTGCCTTGCAGAAAATGTTAAAAAGAAATTCTTGAAAGAGAAGAAAAATGGAAGGCCAAAACCTTTTATCTACATAAATCAATGACGAGTACCAGAGAAAGAATATATAAAAATAAAACTTTAATTTTTCTTATTTTTTATTGATTTACCAGAGAGAAGCTAGGATGAATTCTGCTTGTGCCTTACTCGGAAACAGAGGCAAAGTGTCTCTGTAATGACTACAAAGGTTAATGGGGAAATACAACTTAATTTATAAAAGTTGTAGTTGAGGAGAAATCTTCGGAAATGGGTCTCCTATATAAACCAAGACATACCTATTAACAATTACAAAAAATCAAATATTTGAAATTGGATTTCTTAAATCACAGGTTAAAATGAATTACTTCGGTACTTCTGTCCTTAGGCTATAAGCCAGCCTCTGAGAAGACAGCATGTAAAACAAGTCCTTTCACCACCAGCACAAGGATTTATGGATTATTCTGGCACACACATCTCTGAACTATGAGAGGAAAAGGTAAACTTGCCTTCTAAAATACAAACTTTAACACTTAGAGAAATCACATTTTATCTGTTAAGAAACTTACTCCACTCACCTGAGGTGTCCACAGATCCTTAAGAGCTATGAAAATTGTATTAGTATTTGTATAAGAAGGTGGAGAAAGGGGCCTAGAAGAAGAGAAGAACCCGCACAAGGACTCCTTGCTGTGAAAAGACTGGTACTAAGGACTTAGGGTCACTTCTCTCCCAAGCGTGTTCCACACACTGCTTTCCCTTGAAGCTGATGCATCTTACTGGACCATAGATTCCCCTGGAATCCTAGGGAAATGCATCTTGCCAACACCTTGATTTCTGACCTCTGGCCTGCAGAACTGTGAGAGAATATGTTCCTGTTGTTGTATGGCACCAAGTGTGTGATAATTTGTTGTAGCAGCCACAGGAACCTAATATATCCCCTATAGTCTAATCTCAACCAGCAGCCAGAGGATCCATTTAAATCGTAAATCAGAGCTGATCACTCTTGGGTTCATAAGGGAAGTTCCTAAGGTACCTCCCCATGTCCTTCATGATCAGCTGGATCCTCGGAGGCTCTGCGCCCCAGTTCTCACACCTCATGACTTCTCTGATTTCCTCCCCTCTGCTCTCCCTCCTGCCCCTCCACTCCAGCCACATGGTACTCCTCAATCTACCTTGAATCCACCAGGGACACTTCCACAACAGGGCCCTCCGCAGAGATCTCCATGGCACTTCCTTCACCTCCTAGACTTTCATTCAATTTCGCTTTCTCACTAAGGCCTACTCTGACCATTGTTTTTAAGATTGCAAGCCCCTTGCTCTGCTATTTCTTTTTCTATAACACTTGTAACCTTCTAACATATAATTTCTGTATTTATCATGTTTACTATTTATTATCTGTCTTCTCCAAAAAACTATAAGCTCCCAGGTGGCAGCAATTTTTATGCTTTTGTTCACTGATATAATTGCCTGAAATAGTGCTTGGCCACAGTAGCTTCTGAAGAAAGATGAAAAAAGAAAGAAAAGGAAAGGAATAAAAAGAGGAAGAAAGGGAGGGAGGGAGGAAGAGAAAAAAAGAAGAGAAAGGAAAAGGAAGGAAGAAAGAAAAACAATATCATAATACAGCTGATATTCAAACCCAAGGCTGTCTGGTTCTAAGGTCTTTACTATTTTTAATCCATGCCCCTCCATAGATTGTTGTTACAATAATACTCCTGAAATACCTGCCTTTGTATATCCTTGTATGTTAAACTCTCCTATGAGGAATCCCTCTTGCAAGTTCCATTCTAAACACACATAGAGTGAGTCCAAGGCAGACTTAGTAGGCCAAGTGAGCTTAGTGAGCTCCAGCAGGAGCTACAGAGCAGAGTGAGATGTGGGCTGTGTGCACACGGAGAGAGGGGTGTGCAGGCAAGGGCAGAGGTGAGACATATCTGAAATAAGTCAGAAAATAAACCCAGAAGTAATTTAAGAAATGCCACAAGGCAATAAATCAGGTACTTCCAAAATGGAAAAGGGAGTCCAAACACCTACCACTTCTTAAATCACCTTGATATCAATCATACCAAGAAGGTAACTCAACTCTTACATTCAATTAATATCTTAAATTTAGCTTTTCTTCCTTTCATTGTATAAAATGGGCCTTCTTAAAGTGTTCACGGTCAAATCCTCCAAACTAGATCATCTTCCCATGCAGTAGACCAGAGGTCAGCACACGTTTTTTTGGAAAGGTCCAAGTAGTAAGTAGGCTTTGTGGACCATACATTCTCTTTGGTAACAGCTCAGCTCCACTACTGGAGTACAAAAGCAACCATAGACAAGGTACACAGGACTAGGTGTGGCTGTTTCTGATAAAGCTCTATTTACAAAGGCAGCCAGCAGACCTTGGTTTGCCAACCCCCTGCATTAGACCACCCGAAACAAGTCACGTCTGTCTTTCACAGGTCAGTCCTGCAGATACTGTAAGATAAATTCAACAACTTCTCTATTCTCTGAATCAAAAAAGTCCAGCTTCTTCCTTTCTCACTGGTATGGTCTCCAGTTCCTCTGTTGGAATCCTCTTCTAACACCACCCCCCTCCCCCCATCATCTGTCTGTGAAGTTCTCATCGAGAGTCCTACCCTGAGCAGGATGCCCCAGCATGACCAGGCCATACTAGAGAGGGCTCCTCAGCGCCTTCACTCCAGCCATCATGACTCTAGTAACACTGCCACAGGGCACTTGCCATCCTGCATCCCCTGTCCTACTGTTGACTCAGAACGCCCTCACCATAAACTAAAACCCCAAATTACATCCACACAGGCCAAGTCCCTACCCGTGTCATGTTTGTGCCCTTGGTAATTTAGGCCTCATCTTTGTCCCCATTAGATTTGCCTCATGAGATTTCAGGCTCTGGCTCCATCCAGCCAAGATCTGACTCCTACATCTGTCACTCGGTGTATTAGTCACCCTCCCATCTCTGTCATCTACAAATTGATGAGTGGACCTTCTCTGTCCTCACCCAAGTCCTTGATAAGAAGTCTCTGGGAGGATGTGGCCACTCGCCCCCATAGTCTCCAGCACCACTACTCACATGAAGCCCCTTCTGTGGTTCAGAATGACATCCAGAGTCATGATTCCCCTGGCTGCCTTCTCTCTCCTTCAGATCCTTCATCACAGGTACTATAAGCCCAAGACAGAATAGGACAGAATTGTGTGGAACTTGTCCCCACATCAGTGGCCTGTGGTGGTAGGGAGAGAGGAAAGAGGAGGAAGAGCCCCTGCTGGGAGACAGCAGTCAAACTCCAGCACATTTAAAATCCAAAGATGTGCCTGTGCCTACTTTTTAGGGAAACGACACGACTGCAGTAATTTTACATGATTATCTCTGATGTGATATTGGATGGAGAAAGTCAGCTATCAGTGTTTTTTCTCTCACTACCATGAAGTGATTGAAAATGGAAACGTTTTACCGTTTCTTAGGCTGGCTGAGTTTTTGAGAGATGAGGTAAATGGGTTTTTTTTCTTCATTGTGAAGTATTTTTAGGTGAAAAGCTAATTGTTTTACATTAGGTGCTATTTTTACTCATAGCACTTCTGACACCAACTGTGGGGGTTCTTCCTTCACACCCACCAATTCTCCAGACACCAACTGGGTGCCCTCCAATTCACCTCAATCCCAACACTAACCACCTGGGGTTGGCATCATATCCCATACCCCCACTTCAAGTGCCAGGCGCAAATTCCAGACCATCGTGCTTCTGACCAGAAAGCTATAAACTGAGGGTTCCCACGGCCCTCTCCTCATGCTCAGTAACTCACCAGAACAACTCACAGAACTCAGGGAAGCGGTTTACTTACTGTTAGTGGGTTTATTATAAAGGATTCAATCCAGGAACAGCCAAATGGAAGAGGTACATAGGGCAAGGATGGGGCAAGGGGCACAGAGCTTCCATGCCCTCTCCAGGCGTACCGCCTCCTGGTACCTCAGTGCATTCACCAACCCAGAAGCCCTCTGAACATCAGGTTTGGCAGTTTTTATGAAAGTTTATTAAGGAGACATGTGTGCATGCTTTGTTGCTCAGTTTTGTTCGACTCTTTGTGACTCTATGGACTACAGCCCGCCAGGCTCCTCTGTCCATGGAATTCTCCAGGCAAGAATACTGGAGGAGGTGGCCATTCTCTTCTCCAGGGGGTCTTCCTGACTGAGGGATCAGACCTGCATCTCTTGCATTTCCTGTATTGGCAGGCAGATCTTTACCACTGAGCCACCTGGGAAGCCCCTTATTAAGGAGGCATAATTGAGCAAATCATTAGCCATTAGTTATTGAACTCAACCTCCAGCCGCTCTTCCTGGTCAGGTGCTGACCTGAAAGTTCTAATCCTCTAATGGCTAGTTCCTCTGGCTAACAGGCCCATCCTGAAGCCCATCAACAATCACTTTACTAGTGTAAATTCAGGTGTGGTTGAAAGGGGCTCACTTCCTATTATTCAGGAAATGCCAAGAGTTTCAACAGCCCTGTGCTGGAACCAGGCACAAATACGATTTGTTGTTCAGTCGCTAAGTCTTGTTCAACTCTCTGTGACCCCAAGGACTGCAGCATGCCAAGCTTCCCTACCCTTCCTATCTCCTGGAGTTTGCTCAAACTCATGTCCATTGAGTCGGTGATGCCATCCAACCATCTCATCCTCTGTTGCCCCCTTCTCCTCCTGCCCTCAATCTTTCCCAGCACATGCTCAAAGTTCAGTTATATATTTTATTATATGACAGGTACAAATCACTGACTTCTATTTTTAAAAGTTTAAACATCACATCTACTTGGGTCCCAAGAGAAAAGCAACTCAGAAGAAATGTTGGTCTCTCCCTTGTCAGGATCAATCTAGAATCATCTAGGGTTTCATGCTGCAACAAGGAATCAAACTTTAAAAACCAGAGAGAGTAGAAAGAGCCAGAAATACAAAGTTTTTTATTGTGACCCTAAGGAGTAAGGCTGGAAGTTCATCAGACCTGAGTCGAGACTGATGGTGGCTTTTTCTTCCACTTGAATAGACAGTCAGACTTGGAGCATGTACGTGTGAGTGTGTGTGCTTCCAGCCAGTTACCCAAATAGAATTTGGTATTCATGAGTTTTATATTCGTCTGTTTAAGGATGCTCAGACATAAATGGATCTTTAATTACGTGGGTCTAAATATAACCCCATCTCCTTGCACACGAACCTCACCTTTCACCACATACATTCATTCACTCCTACTAACTTTAGCTCTTTCGGAGCTTTCAGAGAAAAGCCTAGGGTGAGTTAGGGAAGGAGTTCCTTGTGTGCAAAGGGAAGACCTCTCCCCAACAAGAAAGCCCTCCCTCTTTTCTGTGAGTCTTTCCCTTTCTAGGGAAAGCGGGTGTGAGGAGCCTGCAGCTGCGTAATTGCAGCCTGACCTGCCCATCTGCTGTTTATGAACATCAGTGCTTTTCAGGCTGAGCAGTTTTGCCTTAATGGGAGGTTGTTACTAAGTGCCAAAAGGCTCCACTCCACTGCCCTGTACAGAAAGAGTTGAGGCCTGGGCTGAAAGTCAACGTTTCTGAGCAAAGTAGGACCATCCTGGTCCCTGTCCCCAGGACAATCTCTCAGCCTCTGGCTTCCCAAAACCTGCATGGTGCTCTGAAGCTCGTTTATTTCCTCCAGCACTGACATCTGCAAGTTACTCTGGTTCCCTGTCCAAAAGTAGAGTTGATTCTGGGCTGGTGGGAAGGAAGCAGAGGCAGAGGAATAGTGGGATAGGAGTTGTGTTTTAGGTGGAAGAACCAGGCTGTGTGGATCCCATTAGACCTGCCTCACTGAGCCTGTTCCTGGAGACACACCACGTTTTCCCTCCTCCCTCCTTCATGCCTGAGAGCACAGCCACACCCAGCTCCCAACCACACACTTCTACCTGCTGTGAACCCTTACTTGGCAACCGGAGTTCCTTTTCTTCCTTTTCTTCTCCAGATGAGCTCAGATGACCCAAGGGAGTGAGACGAGGCCAGATTCCAATTTATTTCCTTGAGCTCCAAACCTGAGACATGTTCACTGCCTACAACCATGAGCTCTAATAGCTTGCCTGCCATTACAACCACCCCACATTGCAGCTGAGGCAATTTGCTTTTCAAAAGTAATAGAGAGTAAATTGCAGAGGAAATATTTTATGCAAATTAACCAAGCTTAACATTTTGATAAAGGCCTCTTATTTCCAAATGAACCAAGGAATCCAATACTCCATTGCAAGTTTAACACAAAAGAAAATTTTAAAAGCCTGAGTTTTTAAAGTAGGTGACAGCAAGAGACATTAACCACCTGTAAGATGGAATACAGAAGGCAAAGTGCATAAATCTATTAGTTCAAAACAATATTTATGTGAGCTTATGGATTAAGGTGTTTCAATAATTTAAACAATTCTCTCCCTTCTTCTGAGTGGACTCATCGCTAAGCCAAAACATATTTGTAGTGGGATCAATGCTACATTTGCAAATGAGCTTGAAATGTGCTGTCAGAGCAGGAAAAGAGCTAAGATTCCTCCAGTGTGAACTGTGGGCCAGGCCCTGTGCTAGGTGCTTGGCGTGTCTTATCGCTTTGCATCAGGAGTGCTCTGAATTCTCCCAGAGAAAATGACAAAGGGACCAGGAAAAACCACAAGCCCATTATCCTTGGTGAAGACACTTTGTTTGGAAAGAAAATTGCTGAGAAGAGTATCGTTAACGTCTTTCTCACCTGCTCCCAGGATATCTACATAAGATAGCCCTTCAAAGTTGAAAAAGGTGGGTTGAAAACAAAATGTTTTAGAAGCCTACTAATACTGCCACCCTGGAGAAGGAAATGGCAATCCACTCCAGTACTATTGCCTGGAAAATCCCATGGACAGAGGAGCTTGGTAGGCTATAGTCCATGGGGTCACAAAAAGTCAGACACAACTGAGCAACTTCATTCATTCATTCAGTACTGCCACTCATCCCAAATCCAGGCTTCCCAGGAGCCTCAAGCCCATGTCCTCACAATTGCTAGCTAAACACAGTTTAGAGGAAGAGGCAGGCTTCAGCATAGGCAAATCACTTAATAAAATGTGATTCCCCACAGAACTTCCCAAATCTGAGGCCTTAGAATTACTACAGAGGCAGCCAGCATCTACATGCACACCAGATTTTGTCTGTAGACAGAATTCATGCTTCTCGGGTGTGCTGTTTCTCAGATGTGTGTCAGGGCTGGGGTGATTAACACAATGCAGATTCATATTTAAAAGTAACTGAATGGTATAGGTTTTGGCCATTCTCCATCCACAGACCTAAAAGTAAAATCACTCTCATGTGGGGGTCCACAATGTTTTTACCTTAAAAAGAGTCCATAAACACAATCAACTTGGAAAGCAGTGACCTCAACAGGGCTGGAACAGCTGCCACCAAACTCACATGCATTACTATGTAGGAAAAAAAAAAATTAAAAGTCACAGGCCCACACTATAGCCTCAGTGACTCTTACTTTGTAAGAAATCTCAGGAAGTTTGATTACCCATTGTTTTCCAGAGACAAAAGTTACAAGTCAGTAATGTGGAAAAATATAAAGAACATTCATAACACTCAATTGATTCAACTATAGAACTTTTAAAGTCCCTGTGAGTCAAAAATTCTCTATAAAAATTAAAATCACAAACTGGGAAAATAAACATAAGCAAAAGGTTTAATAACCTTAATACATAAAGGCTTGGGTGTGTGTATACATCACACACACACATAGACATACGTCTTAATGTATAAGACAGCAGAGAGCCCCCAAGTTATAAAGGACATGAATAAAATGCCTAGAAGTACAAATGACCAATAAACACTTTATGAAATACAAACTCAGCACAAGTCAAACATGTACAAAATTAAACAATTATATATCATTTCTCACCTATCCAACTGGTCAGAGATGCTTAAAAATTGTAATACCTAATAATGTCAAGAACCTACCAAGAAAGACATTTACATACTTTTAGTTTGAATATAAACTGGTACTATATTCTAGAAAGAAATTTGGCCATATGTAACAAGACCTTCTTTGAAAAATAGCTTCATCAAAGTATAATCAACATACAACAAATGATACATATTTGAAGTGTATTATTGATAAAATCTGTCATACCTATGAAATCATCATCACAATCAGGATGCAGACATATGCATCATGCACCAGAAAGTTCCTTGTGTCCCTTTGTAAACCCTCCTTAGCCGTTCATCCCACCTGCTGATTTCCAGTCAACCATTAAAACGCTTTCTGTCTGTGCTAGATTAGTTTTTACCTTTTAGAATTTTATGTAAATAGAATCATAGAGAATGTGCTCTTATTTGGTTGGCTTCTTTGACTCAGCATAGTAATCTTAAAAATTCATCCATGAGAAAAGGGAACCTTCCTACACTGTTGCTGAGAAAGTAAACTGGTGCAGCCACTGTGGAGAACAGCATGGAAGTCCCCTAATAAACTAAAAACAGACTTACTATCCAATCCTGCAATCCCATTCTTGGGCACACACATATCCAGAAAAGATGAAAACTCTAATTCAAAAAGATACATGAACCCCAGGGTTCATGGCAGCACTGTTTACAATAGCTAAGATGTGGAAGCAATCTAAGTGCCCACCGACAGATGCATAGATAAGGAACATGTGGTATTTGTATACAATGGAATATTACTCAGCCACAAAAAGAATGAAATAATGCCATTGGCAGCAATATGAATGGACCTAGACATTATCAAACTAAGTGAAGTAAGTCAGAGAAAGATAAATATCATATGATATCACTTATATGTGGCATCTAAAAAAATGATATACATGAAAGAGACTCATAGACATAGAGAATGAACTTATGGTTACCAAAAGGGATAGCAGGAGAGAGATAAATTGGGAATTTGGGATTAATGGATACGTATGGAAACAGTGGCTGACTTTATTTTTTGGGGCTCCAAAATCACTGCAGATGGTGATTACAGCCATGAAATTAAAAGACGCTTACTCCATGGAAGGAAAGTTATGATCAACCTAGAAAACATATTGAAAAGCACAGACATTATTTTGCCAACAAAGGTCTGCTAGTCAAGGCTATGGTTTTTCCAGTGGTCATGTATGGATGTGAGAGTTGGACTGTGAAGAAGGCTGAGCACCAAAGAATTGATGCTTTTGAATGGTGGTGTTGGAGAAGACCCTTGAGAGTCCCTTGGACTGCAAGGAGATCCAACCAGTCCATTCTGAAGGAGATCAGCCCTGGGATTTCTTTGGAAGGAATGCTAAAGCGGAAATTCCAATACTTTGGCCACCTCATGCGAAGAGTTGACTCATTGGAAAAGACCCTGATGCTGGGATGGATTGGGGGCAGGAGGAGAAGGGGACGACAGAGGATGAGATGGCTGGATGGCATCACTGACTCGATGGACGTGAGTCTGAGTGAACTCCAGGAGTTGGTGATGGACAGGGAGGCCTGGTGTGCTGCGATTCATGGGTTCGCAAAGAGTCGGACACAACTGAGTAACTGAACTGAACTGATTACTATATATAAAATAGATAAACAACAAAGACCTACTGTATAGTATAGGAAACTGTATTCAATATCTTGTAATAACCTGTAATGGAAAGAAGCTGAAAAAGAATACATATATACATATATAAATGTATACATTTATATACAAATATAATGTATGTGTGTATATATATATATATACATACACACACACACACACATATATATAAGTAGCTGTGAAAAGAAGAGAAGAGAAAAGCAAAGGAGAAAAGGAAAGATATAAGCATCTGAAGGCAGAGTTCCAAGGATTAGCAAGGAGAGATAAGAAAGCCTTCCTCAGCGATCAATGCAAAGAAATAGAGGAAAACAACAGAATGGGGAAGAATAGAGATTTCTTCAAGAAAATTAGAGATACCAAGGGAACATTTCATGCAAAGATGGGCTCGATAATGTCAGAAATGGTATAGACCTAACAGAAGCAGAAGATATTAAGAAGAGGTGGCAAGAAAACACAGAAGAACTATACAAAACAGATCTTCATGACCAAGATAATCATGATGGTGTGATCACTCACCTAGAGCCAGACATCCTAGAATGTGAAGTCAAATGGGCCTTGGAAAGCATCACTACAAAAAAAGCTAGCAGAGGTGATGGAATTCCAGTTGAGCTATTTCAAATCCTGGAAGATGATGCTGTGAAAGTGTTGCACTCAAGAAGCCAGCAAATTTGGAAAACTCAGCAGTGGCCACAGGACTGGAAAAGGTCAGTTTTCATTCCAATCCCAAAGAACGGCAATGCCAAAGAATGCTCAAACTACCGCACAACTGCACTCATCTCACACGCTAGTAAAGTAATGCTCAAAATTCTCCAAGCCAGGCTTCAGCAATACGTGAACCATGAACTTCCAGATGTTCAAGCTGGTTTTAGAGAAGGCAGAGGAACCAGAGATCAAATTGCCAACATCCGCTGGATCATGGAAAAAGCAACAGAGTTCCAGAAAAACATCTATTTCTGCTTTATTGATTATGCCAAAGCCTTTGACTGTGTAGATCACAATAAACTGGAAAATTCTTCAAGAGATGGGCATACCAGACCACCTGACCTGCCTCTTGAGAAACCTATATGCAGGTCAAGAAGCAACAGTTAGAACTGGACATGGAACAACAGACTGGTTCCAAATAGGAAAAGGCGTACGTCAAGGCTGTATATTGTCACCCTGCTTATTTAACTTCTATGCAGAGTACATCATGAAAAATGCTGGGCTGGGAGAAGCACAAGCTGGAATCAAGATTGCCAGGAGAAATATCAATAACCTCAGATATGCAGATGACACCACCCTAATGGCAGAAAGTGAAGAGGAACTAAAAAGCCTGTTGATGAAAGTGAAAGAGGAGAGTAGAAAAGTTGGCTTAAAGCTCAACATTCAGAAAACGAAGATCATGGCATCTGGTCCCATCACTTCATGGGAAATAGATAGGGAAACAGTGGAAACAGTGTCAGACTTTATTTTGGGGGGCTCCAAAATCACTGCAGATGGTGACTGCAGCCATGAAATTAAAAGACGCTTACTCCTTGGAAGGAAAGTTATGACCAACCTAGATAGCATATTGAAAAGCAGAGACATTACTTTGCCAACAAAGGTTCATCTAGTCAAGGCTATGGTTTTTCCTGTGGTCATGTATGGATGTGAGAGTTGGACTGTGAAGAAAGCTGAGCGCCAAAGAATTGATGCTTTTGAACTGTGGTGTTGGGGAAGACTCTTGAGAGTCCCTTGGACTGCAAGGAGATCCAACCGGTCCATCCTAAAGGAGATCAGTCCTGGGATTTCTTCGGAAGGACTGATGCTAAAGCTGAAACTCCAATACTTTGGCCACCTCATGCGAAGAGTTGACTCATTGGAAAAGACTCTGATGCTGGGAGGGATTGGGGGCAGGAGGAGAAGGGGACGACAGAGGATGAGATGGCTGGATGGCATCACCGACTCGATGGACATGAGTTTGGGTGAATTCTGGGAGTTGGTGATGGACAGGGAGACCTGGCATGCTGCAGTTCATGGGGTCGCAAAGAGTCAGACACGACTGAGTGACTGAACTGACTGAACTGAATACATACACATATATAACTAAATCACTTTGCTGTACACCTAAAACTTTGTAAATCAACTATACTTAAATTTTTTAAAAATAGATTTATCCATGTTGTTTCAGATAGAAATAGCTTATTTCTTTTTATTGCTAAATAGTATTCCATTGTATGGATATTTCACTATTTATCTATTTTTCAGTTGAAGGGATTGGAGATATTTCCCAATTGGGGCTATTATAAATAAAGCTGCTATTGATGTTCTTGTACAGGCCTTTGTATGGACATATATTTCTTTTTATCTTGAGTAAAAACGTAGGAGTGGAATGACTGAGTCATATGGTGGGTGCCTATTTAACTTTTCAAGGAACTGACAATTTCACATTCTCATAAGCAATGCAGGAGAGTTCCCATTCCTCCGTCACCAACAATTGGTATTGTTAGTGAAAGCAGGTATCAAGAGCTTTAAAACAGTAATAATTCTACAGTATGATCTAGTAACCTCACAAGACCCCAGGTATATGTCCAGCCCCTGATTTGTTGGGAGTTGCCCACAGTGTAAACAGAATCAGTGGATTTCAGAGCTGACTGGACGCCTCCAACAAGTAAGCCTTGTCGGAGCTCAAATTTCATATGACTGAGAAATGAATGGACCCTTCTCAATAGAGGACTTCCAGACATGTCTATCCACAGGATCACATTCCAGGGGAACATATACACACACTTGAGGAAGACTGTGAGGGGATGAAGCCACGAGAGATCGATCTGCACTGGCGAGCCAGATAAACTGGGAGGCTCCCTAGCAATGAGCTTTTCCTTCCAGAACACAGCTGTGAAGTGCAGATTCCCACTTATAGAGAAAGCTTTTCCCAAAGGACTCACTGATACTAAGAAAAAGGAAGAAAGTTATCAGTTGAGTCCCCAGACACTTGAATTGAGTTTCCTTGAATTCAACATTCAGAGAGCTACTTTCACTATCCAAAATTCACCTAGCCTCTACAGCTCACGGATAGAGTTGAAGGCACATAGATCTTAAAAGCTCACCCTACTCTTGCCCCACCAACTTACAAAAGTTCTCAGCCCTTGGAGATCCTCCACCTCTAACAAGTCCCTGAGGAGTGTCCCTTACAGGCTCATGGTGATAGGCCCATCTATCACCTAGCAGCCACTGCGCAGGACCTCCACAGCCCCCCTCTGCTTTATCAATGTCCTCACCATGAGCTACAACAAAGAGAGCCTCAGCCCTCTTGCTTCTGACAGCACCCTTCAGAATGCACTGATTCGTGACAATATTCATGTCATAAGTGCTCTCTCCAGACACCTCCCAGCGCCTACAGAGCCACCAGCTTTCCACAACCACAAGGGAGAATGCCCCTCCCTGAGCCTGCATTACTCTGTCCTGTGGGCACCAGAGCATCCTCCAGCACTGTCATGACTCATGGGGTCCTTTGTGCAAATAGTAACTTCTGCTTCCATCCCTAAGCCCTCTCATCATCAAATTTAAGAACTGGGTTAAGACCAGGCTGCAGAGCATCCTTTCCACCACCCTTGTCCTCTCCTTACTTTGCTCCAGGTGCTCTGGCCACCAGAAGTCAGCTCCTTCCTTTTAGGCAAAATCCAAAAAGTCACATAAAGTGTAACTCCTGCAAATAAAGAACTAAGCAGGTCCAAGACCTGTGTTTCCTGCTAGATAATTGCCACTCATATGGCCCAACTCTCCTCAGGTTCAATATGGGTGAACTGAACCCTTCCTGCAAACATAGCCTCCTCCCTACCACTATCCCCTGTCTGTGTCTGCTAGCAAAATTCTCATTCTCCCCAGAGGTAACCAGACCCTCAGAGATCTCTTGCCTCCTTTCTCTCAACTCCACTCCTGATCACCAAGTCCTAACCAGTCTTTCCTGCTTGCTGCTCTCTTCCTCTGGCCCCAGTTCTACAAACCTCATACCTGGACAATGAGACAGCCCCTCACTGGCTTCCAGCCTTCCTCTCTCTCTGTCTCTCTCCCTCTGGTCCATAGCTGGCCCAGAGCTCAGTGAGAGCAAAGCCACCAAATCACCTCTCTGATCACAGCCCATTCCACATGCCCACTGCGATGCTGGGGTAGACAGTCACCCATAAGCAAAGTCATGTCCTATTACCCCGTGATCACCAGTAACAGTGGCCATCTACTATGCACCTGAGCCAGACCCTTTGAATACTTTATTTTACCAATCTTCACACAACTCTGTGAGGTAGGAGCTATTGCTCCATCTTACAGATAGGAAAAATGAGTCATATATTTAAATTATTTTTCCTCCAAACCTATTATTTTTCCTTAAATTATTTTTCCACTAAACCTATTTGAGGTCTCAAAATTCTGTGAGAATCTAACAAAAGCTACGGACCTCTCATCCAGAAAAATATATGTGCTTAAAAATTATAAGAAATATAACATATGTGTATTATATGTAATATATTTCTTATGGTGCATATTATGCTTGCAATACAAAGTCCTGCATCCTATTTCATGGGATGAGCAGATAGAGTGAAGGAACCCATATGCCCCCTATTGGTGTACTGCCAGGTGAAGAATCCCAGCTTAACAACGTCTTTCACTCTCCCTAGAAGCAGGCATCCAGAATTTTAAGTTAATGATCTTGAATGGTTGGGGTTATTTTTATTTTTCATCTTTATCTTTTAGCACATTCTATCCCCTTAGAATGGGACTAAGGCATCCAGCTCATGACTCTAAAGAAAGACAAGAAGGTGGGTAAGTCATTACACCCCAATTCGCCTAGAAAAGCATATTCCCATTTCCCTAAATGTGTGTGAGGCGTTTCTCCTGGGCAGCCAGTGTGGCTTTGGAAGAGATGAACAGAGCAGAGGCTGTCACTGCAGGGAAAGTAACCCACAAGGTTAAGAAACCAACCACTTTGCTTCAAGATCAGAATTTAATCTGACTGGTGTCAGAAATACTTCCTGGTGGCACCAAGATTTAAACTCATGACACCAAAAGAACAGTGAATGTCCAGCTTTATAATCGCTAAAATGCCCTCGCCAGCCCCGGGTTAATAGGCTGCCATTCAGAACACAGGTTTAGCCGGAAACAAACCACAGCCACGACAAAACAAAACCTCTTCCTCTCCATCTCACTCTCTCCTCCATCCATTCAAAATTTATTAGACATCTACTGGATGCTTGTGGATTCAGAAATGTCCCTGCTTTCAATGAGCTCACCGCCTCCAGGGAGAGACAGATGATTAAATGGATAATTATAGTGTTGTCCGAGTGTGGATAAATGGACATTATAAGGGACAGGTTAAATTAATCAGGAAACGATCATACAATAGAGTCCTATATACCCATTACAAAGAATGATGCAGCCCCATATTTATTGACAGGCAAAAATCTCTTCAGTGTATTAAATGGAGGGGGGAAAGCAGATTGCAAAACAGTAGTTATGGTATTTTGCTCTCTGTAAAATTATATTTCATATACACACCAATGTTGAAAGGATGTTCACCAAATTATCTACCAGTTAGCTCTGAGTGGTATGTTTTCAGGTGATTTTTACTTTATCCTTCATGCTTTTCCATTTTGTTTATACAATTTAATATTTTCAAAAGGAAACCTCTTTCTATAATAAAAATGAGAGGCAATCACAGCAGAAAATTCAATGTGCTAAGTTCAGTAACAGAGATACTGTCACACACAGACACACATGCAGCGAACATACCCCACTCACTTGGAGTGAAAGGCTATGTGAAAGGTCAGTGACTGTGTCTGGAGTTTTCTTCAATTGGGGGTTAGCTAGCTATATGGACCAGAATTCCCAAAGCCAAAGATCTTGGAAAATAAGAAAGGATACCAAATGGCCTGTAGTGTTCCCTACCAACAACGATAACAACTTCCCCATTCGAGCTTCCCTTGACTAACGGAAGCAGTTTGCTCTTGATTCTGCCAGAATACCAACCCCCACCCCCACCATTCTGGCCAGCCCCTATGTACTCCAGCCCTGTGGACCAGTAAACCCACTGAGCCCTAATCCTCTCCTTCACACCTGCCTTCCCCACTCTTACACCCAAACAAGGCTGATCACTGATTCACTTAACAAATACTTACTGAGCTCCCCTGTGTGCTCGGCTTCCGTCGGGAACTAAGGTGTAGAGATGAACGAAACAGGTACTGTCCCCATCTTCGTGGACCTGGTGGGGGAGGGGACTGAAACAAAAGTCGTCTGGAGTTAAACTCCCTGCATTTATGTCCCGGCATCCCGCTGACCAACTGGGTTACGTGGGGATATGGCTTAACCTTTCCAGCCTTCAGTTCCCTGTTCTTCCTTTCCTTTCCTTTCCTTGCATGAGTGCTGAGTCATGTCTGACTCTTTGTGACCCCCATGGACTGCAGCCCGCCAGGTTCCTCTGTCCATTGGATTTTTCCAAGCAAGAATGCTGGACTGGATTGCCATTTCCTCCCTGGGGGGATCTTCCCAACCCAGAGTTCGAACCCGCATCTTCTGCATTGGCAGGCAGATTCTTTACCACTGGCCTCACCTGGGAAGCCCCACTGGTAAAGGAGCTGTTAAAGGGGCATAATAACCCTCACTGAGTCGCTATGGGGATTAAATGAGATGATGCATGTGACATGCTTGGCACAGAGCCTGACACGGAGCAGCCCCAGATGAAGGTTAATTACTATTGTCACAAGCACTTACATGTGTAGTGAGTTGTGTAAATGAAGAGAGCTTAGAGAGCAGAGCCTGGGAGCTCCCGGCAGGGTCATTGCCTACCTTTCCAGTAACAGTGGCCCCATAGGGTAAAGGGAAATATCATCAGACTTGCCACCATCACTCTCTTTCAGTAAAATCGTGGTCATCAAGGATCCACAGCACTGCTGCAATCTCCTGACCACATGGGCAGTACTGAAAGGAAGGACAAGGCAGAACGTCAATATCTCTCCCAGAAAAATATATGGTAGGAGCCCCACCATGTTGACCTTTTCCACACAGAGTATTTTGATTAACTGGTCATCCTATTCCTCCCCCGCAGGTCTAGAAGGCTATTAAACAGAGAGGGGTGACTGGTCCGCCAGTCACATTTTGACTTCATGGAAAAGGTTAAGAGACTGCACAGTAAAGCACAGTGTCTGGAGGAGGAGAGGAACCACAGCGGCAGTCTGGAGGAGAGAGGGGAATGGGAGACAGCGGCACTGCCCCACCTTGAACCCCTGGTCCTGAGCCAGGCGCGGCCCTTCTGCTGGCCTGTTCATTCCAAGCACCAACATCTGCCCTGAATGCTTCAAGGTAATTAGCACCACATGTTATCAACAGGAAGCTGGTACCCACAGGCACTTGAGATAATTGTTTCAGCACCAGCACGTCTCTGCCTACCGTGAAAGGTCACTGCAGCCGATATATTCCCACCACCCCCATCCCTCTCATCAAATGAAAAAAGCTGTCCCTGTGACTGCAGTTCTATCAGTTCTTTGGTGCCGGGCTCAGGGCATCCACACAAAGGCTTCTCAGATGGACATGTGCTCCAGGAGTTTGTAGTGATTACTTCCTGTGACATTGCAGTGTGGCCATCCCCTCATACTGGCAGTAGTTGAGGAACACAGCCAGGTTTCGTGTGTCTGGGACCTGATGTGCTCAGAAGAAGAAAATACAATTGCATTAGATGACTGTGACCAAAACTGCTCAGGACCCCTGCCAAAGTCCGAGGAAGCATCTTCCAGAGAGCCAGAAGAAGTGGAAATCTCAGTGCCCTGGCCAGTCCTGCTCCAGGAAGGTGACTGAGCCGCAGTCTCCTTCCTCTAGATCTGTGTCCCCTCTCCTGTTCTCTTTTTCCTGACCTCACCCTCTTAATACATCCTCCTCTGGGTCTCACCTTAGCCAGCACTCACCCCCGAACCTCTCATAGCCCTCAGTCTCTCCAGCCTTGTCTGTCCCACCCCAATCCATCCTCTCTCCCACCAAAGGAGAACTGAGAAGGAGCAGGGGTCCCGGCTATCTTGTTCACCCCCTCTACCTCCAGTGTCCCAAACGTCACTCAGTAAATATTTACGGAGTACATTTTGATCACACAGAAGGCATTGCTATTTGCTAACTGATGCTGTCCTGCTTCCCACTCCACGTAACATGAAATTCAGGAGACTATTAGTCCCCAGGGAGACATAATCAACAAGTTCTTTATTCCAGAGCAAACAGGAGCAAGAAGAATCTAAATTGTGAAGTAAGTCAGCAGCTGGAGGCCCCAGCACGAGTTTCTCAGCAGGCAGCCATGTCCTTCTGTCTGCATGGAGAGCTGACGGCCCCCACAGGTCAAGGCTTCAGACACGGCAGCAAGAAATGCAGGACTGCCCCCAGGCAGCCAGCATGTGCTTGTTACTCTGTGCGCCCAGTCCACGGAGACCTCCTGCACCCGGGTCAGGAACGGGAGCTCGCCTTCTGCAGACACTGCCCTCCTACATGGCACCCCCCAGTCCCACCCAGGTGATAGCTGCACCAAGTCACGGGGAAGGGAAATTTCAGTGGCTCCCCTGTCTTCTCCATCAGACCCCCACAAGACCTCCCCCGCAGAGCGCTGGCCACACTGGTTTCTCCCCACCTCTAGAAAATGCCCCCGCCCCCGGCTCAGGGCCTCTGGCTTGGTTAATGCCCTGCATCCTTCATTTCTCCTTCAGTCACACAGAGGGGCAAATCCCCAGGTGGAACCACAGTCCTCTCCTGCACGCACTTTCTCCTGTTGTCATTTTACTTCCAGCATGTGCTTACTTGGTTAATGCTGGTTTCCCCCACTAGACTGTCATCATCATGAGCACAGGGTCGAGCCTAGGTCTGCTTTTACTAACCACTTTGTCCCCTGTACCTGGCACTCGGGTGGCCGCCCTAGGTATGCATTACCCAAACTGAGTCTTAAGAAGATCCCATTTGCTCAGTTAACAATCAGTGTGCTCAGAGCACACTGATGCTCAAACAGATGCCCAGTGTGAGCATTAGTGTACTCTCGTCTCATGGCATGTAGTAACAATCTCAGACAACAACATCAGCATGTAATACGACCACGTGTAAAACAGTTAGCTAGCAGGAAGCTGCTGTGCAGCACAGGGAGCTCAGCTCCGTGCTCGTGATGACCTAGACAGGTTGGATGGGGCTGTGGGTGGGAAGGAGGCTCAAGAAGGAGGGGATGTATGTATGCTGCTGCTGCTGCTAAGTCACTTCAGTCGTGTCCGACCCTGTGCGACCCCAGAGACGGCAGCCAACCAGGCTCCCCCGTCCCTGGGATTCTCCAGGCAAGAATACTGGAGTGGGTTGCCATTTCCTTCTCCAATGCATGAAAGTGAAAAGTGAAAGTGAAGTCGCTCAGTCATGTCCGACTCTTAGCAACCCCATGGACTGCAGCCCACCAGCCACCTCTGTCCATGGGATTTTCCAGGCAAGAGTATTGGAGTGGGGTGCCATTGCCTTCTCTGGGATGTATGTATACATATAGCTGATTCATGTTGCCGTACAGCAGAAACTAACACAACATTGTCAAGCAATTATATCCCAATCTTAAAAAATAAAAATAAAAAAACTCCAAGCAGTGTTGTAAGAAAGAAAAGTATTCATTCAACTTTAATGCAGTGTTCCAATTTACCTGAATATGGAATCCTTTTTCTCATTCCTTTCAATATCCTAAGAAGAATAGTGTATCTTAGAACACTAGTTTGGGAAACATTATTCTGGGTAAGGTTTCTGTTTTTAAATATCCTATTTAAACAGATTAGTGAACCCACAATTTTTCAAGAATGCTCTGAACCAAAACAGTGGGGTGAGAAGGATCTGCTGTTCCCAGGCTCTGACTCCTGTCCGCCCCACCCCTGCCCTTCCTTCCCATGGTCTGGGCCATGCCAACTTTGTGCCAAAACCACGCTGATAGATATGGACAGAAAGTTCCAGGCTCATGTCCCTTGGGTTTAAGTCAGGATGAAGAACAGGCTGGAACCTGCACAGGCCTGAAAAGGACCATACTTTTCACATTCACAATCCCTTCATATCACAGGTTGTCCACACAAAGAACAGCAATTGGGCATTCATACTCTTCAGATCGTGTTACTGATGTTTTCCTTTTTGTCTCACAAAAAACCTCAGGAGCCAGTAGGTAATTCTGATGTAATTTTTCTTATTTGAAAGAACAGAGGCATGGAGGCCAGTGGGGTGTGACTTGCTCAAAGTCACTCAGCCCCAGAAGTGGCAGAGCATGAACAGAGGACAGCTCCTGTGCCTCTCTTCCCTCTACAGGATGAGGTCACTGCTTCTAACTAAAACTCTCCCCAGAACACACAGTTTCTGGCCCAACAAGTCTGCGAGCAGAGGGAACACAGGCAGGCAATCCCAGTTCATCATGAGCCCAACACATCAATGGCAGAGGCTGCAAACAGGTAGTCTCTGAGCTGAATCTAGTGGTTTTTATTCAGTTTAAAGAGTGGTATTACTTCTTAGCTGCCTGCATTCTAAAACCCACTGGAGACCTGGCCCCCTGGGGACTGCATTCCTGTGGCCACCATCAGTGGCACAGGGCTCTCTGTCCTTCCAGACAGGCATGACCCCTCCAGTTTACTCCAGGCCCCCAGCCTATGTCATTCATTTATTTGCCTGCTGGGCCCTATGGGCACTGGAGTTTGACCCCTTGCTTTGTATGTGATGGTCTTGTTCACAATACCACCAAACTCGGAGGTGGGGGCAGAATGGAGGGGCACAGGGATAGCTAAAGAAAGAGGGGGAAAGCACCAAGAAGGACATTTTCTGAAGCCTGGAAGAACTAAAAAGCAAGTTTCTGCAACAAAGAGAAAATACGGACCTAAATTCCCTTTAACCAGCAGTCAAACATTTTAATATTTATGCCTAGACTTTCCCAGGCAATTTTAATTCACATGTGCACTTTTCCTATAGAAAATAAAAAGGAAGACAGAGGGTACAGAATGTGAAAAATACTCAAAATGCCATCATTTAAATGTAATTGAATCCTTTTCAAAACACGGTGTCCAGTGAAGCCGTTGCCTTGAGAGGTGTTTTGTCAGCTCCCTGCACCACTCAAAACCCAATGAAAGCTATAAAAAGCACCTGCCACCTCAGTGAACTCCAGATTCATTCGCTCTGGGCTTGGATTCTAACGTGGCCCCTTTGCAGCTGGAGCAGAGCTGGCAGCGACAGCTGAGGAACTTCTCAGGCCTGTGACAGGCGACCTTGTCACATTACATTTCAAAGCCACACACTGTGTGAAAAAGAGGCAAAGCCTTCCAGGGTGGCCGCATCCCATCCCCGGCTCTATCAGGCCGGGCTGGCCCTGGGAGGAGAATACTGATGCGGAAATTGCCAACCACACTTTTTCCGAGTCCTTCAGAGTTCAGTAGTTCAAGTTGGCTCTTTCTTAGAGTAAAGTCACCTCGTATGGGCTACGGAATTGGCTGACTGGGCACTGCACGTGGACGGGAATTAATTTCTCCTCAAAGTGAACTCTCGAGTCAGCCCACCTTTCAGTCTCAGGTTCACCTCTGTCTCCACCAGGGAGCCCTCCACCAAGTCTCCAACCTTCCCCGTTCTCACTTTCCTCCCAGCTGCTGGGGTCCTTGGTCTTTTTAATACTTGGTCCGCTTCCTTGAATTATTATTTTCCTTTTCTACCTGGAGATCTTTGTGAGCAGCAGTTAAACAGGCTGGTCCCTCAGGACAGAATAGGGCCTCCTACTTCTCTTTACAAAAACCCATGGTAGGTGCAGGAATGGCCACCTCATGCAGAAGACACTCTGGACGTGAGACTCAGGGGCTCCAACGATGGCAAAGAAAGAGCAGAAGCACAGGCCTGGCGGACTATGTGGCTGGGAAGATAGGCATCTCAGTGGCCAGTGGCTGGGGATTTCCCAAACCCTTGGCACTGCCTAAAACCTGGGACCTTGGCACTTCCCAGGGGAGAGACAGGACCCAGGAATGACCAAGGCTGAGCCTCTACCAGCCTGGTAGAATGGGAACTCAGATTTACAGAAATGAAACATATCTCACATCTGAGCCTGTGCACTGGGATTCCCCTTGGCCTCAAATCCAACTGAACGAATGACAGAGAAATAAAGTGTAGATTGTCATCCTCAATGTGGTGGAGGGAGGGATTGAGAACGTGTGGGAGGAAGCTGCAGCATAGGCTCTAGGAGCAGAGAATAAGGTATGAGTGTGTCTCAAGCCTGGGGTCTGTGGATTAGGTTTGCTTATGAAACCACAGCACCCATTTGGATATAATTTCTCTACCGGTCTCAACAGGTGCCCAGAACCTATTGTCAGTCCCCAGAACAAACCACTAGAGGCCACTTAAAGTCCCCAAGGAAGCAAGGCACCTTCTGAGCAGAGAGTTCTTATCCCAGAGAAGGCACCAGGGTACAAAACCATGGCATGTCATGCTGTAAGTAGCTGTAGCCCACAAAACATGCAGGATAGGAACAAGGTCCCCCTTCACCAACAAGAAGCATGCTGAGCACATGGCTGAATCAAGAATGAATTAATATCCACAGATAATAAATGCTGGAGAGGGTGTAGCGGGTGTGTACTTTTGGTAGGAATGTAAACTAATACAACCACTCTGCAAAACCATATGGAGGTTTCTTTAAAAAAGTAAAAATAGATCTACCATATGATCCAGCAATTTCACTCCTGAGAATATATACAGAAAACCAAAAATACTAGTTGGAAAATGTGCATGTACCCCAATGTTCACAGCAGCACTATTTACAGTTGCCAAGGTATGAAAGCAACCTGTGTCCATCAAGAGATGAATGTGTTCATCGACAGATGAAGAAGACATGGGCTATAAATACAATGGAATACTACTCAGCCATAACAAGAGATACATTTTGCCATGTGCAGCATGTCCACTTCACTTATGCTAAGTGAAATAGGTCAAAGAATGACAAATACCGTACAATATCCCTTCTCTGTGAAATCTAAAAATAAAGCAAATAAATAAATATAACAAAACAGACTCGCAGATATAAAGAACAAAGTGGTGGTTACCACTGGGGAGAGGAAAGGGGGCAGGGGCAGGGGGAGCAGAGGATTAGGAAGTACAGACTACTGGGTATAAAATAAACTACAAGTATATATTGTAAAGCACAGAGGCTTCCCTGGTGGCTCAGATGGTAAAGTGTATATTGTATAACAAAGGAATATATCCAATATTTTGTAATAACTATAAATGGACTATAACCTTTAAAAATTATGAATCATTCTATTGTATATATGAAACATATAATATTGTAAATGAACTGCTGCTGCTGCTGCTAAGTTGTTTCAGTCGTGTCCGACTCTGTGCGACCCCAGAGACGGCAGCCCACCAGGCTCCCCCGTCCCTGGGATTCTCCAGGCAAGAGCACTGGAGTGGGTTGCCATTTCCTTCTCCGTGTAAATGAACTATACCTCAAGAAATATACATAATTTCCCTATTACATGTAAATAAATAGGAAAATTCACAAAGGAAGAACAACAACTTTTAAAAATGAATAAATGAGTCAATCCACCAGTGAGGCCCCACCTGAAGCTTTCATCCACTCAAGAAGTATTCATTATACACCCATTGCCACGTGCCACACACCCTGCAAATGCCCTGGCACAAGAGCTACAGCAGGAGCCAGGTAGACGTGGACAGACACAGTCCCTGTCTTCATGAGGCTTGCCCTCTAAATCGGGGAGAAGACCACCCAAAACTGACAAATAAACTGTTTCAGCTAGGGATCAATACAGATAAAGAGAAGTAAAGCAAGAGAAAATGTTTAAATGTTAGAAGAGAAAATATCTAGACAGTCACCTGCAGGATGGGTGACATTTGGGCAGAGACTTTGTGAAGATCTGAGATGAGCATTCCAAGCAGGGAAAGAGCAGGCACAAAAGGCCTAAGGCAGGAGCGAGTCTGCCAGAGAGAGGGAGGGCCAGTGTGGCTGACGTGGAGGGAGGGCCACAGGCGGAAGGACTGCACCACGCCACCACTTGTCATCCACTCGTGCTCTGGGAGCACAACCACCTGTGCCCATGCCAGCCCCAGAGGGCAATGTGAGTGGCAGGCCCAGTGCGGCAGCTCCTACCCCAGACCTTAGCCTCCAGCACTAGTAAGACCCCACAAACCCTGCTCAGAGAGAAGACCCATGGAATGGCGAAACTTCAACAAGATAAAATGGGTACTTTCCAACCCAGAACTTTCTGAACATCACCTTTGGGTCCAACATTTATGTTTGACACTAGCACAAAGGAAATTTTGTCTCAAAGGGTGAGTTACCTCTGTTCTATTTCTGCATCTGGGGAAGTAGGAAGTCCAAACTGTGCCTCAGTTTGAAGAAGATTCCAGAGCTCCTCTCTTCCCTGTTTGAATCACTGAAGGGATGCTGAGTTTCTAGATGGAAACATCAAGAGTGGACAGTTCAATTCAGTCGCTCAGTCGTGTCCGACTCTTTGCAACCCCATGAATTGCATCACACCAGGCCTCCCTGTCCATCACCATCTCCCGGAGTTCACTCAGACTCACGTCCATCGAGTCAGTGATGCCATCCAGCCATCTCATCCTGTCATCCCCTTCTCCTCCTGCCCCCAATCCCTCCCAGCATCAGAGTCTTTTCCAATGAGTCAACTTTTCGCATGAGGTGGCCAAAGTACTGGAGTTTCAGCTTTAGCATCATTCCCTCCAAAGAAATCCCAGGGCTGATCTCCTTCAGAATGGACTGGTTGGATCTCCTTGCAGTCCAAGGGACTCTCAAGAGTCTTCTCCAACACCACAGTTCAAAAGCATCAATTCTTCGGCACTCAGCTTTCTTCACAGTCCAACTCTCACATCCATACATGACCACTGGAAAAACCATAGCCTTGACTAGACGGACCTTTGCTGGCAAAGTAATGTCTCTGCTTTTCCTTATGCTATCTAGGTTGGTCATAACTTTTTTTCCAAGGAGTAAGTGTCTTTTAATTTCATGGCTGCAGTCACCATCAAGTGGTCCTAAATTAGCCCTTGTGACTGGGCCTGCAGGGACAGTCTGCACCTATGCTAGAGACCAGAGACCTGCCCTAGAAGGAGCAAGTCTGAGGGAAGTCCAGGGCTGAGGCCAAGTCTCCTCAGTGCACCCCTGGGGTTCTCCTCCATCTCCCAAGCTCTCTGCTCCTTCCGCAGTCTTCTGACCACCTGTCATGTGGAACATTACTGCAGTCTCACCTCCCACTTCACACTGCCCAGACTGCAGGCCCAGTCGTGACCTCACTGCTCTCTGTGTACAACCTTAAAAGGCTCCCACCAGTCTAGGAACAAAGCCCAAGTCCCTCTCACAGTCCCGTCTCTCCCACCATCCACTCCAACACTCAGTCCAGCTGCACCAGAGTTTCCCACAAACCTGGGACTGTGCTCACAGCAAGAGACAGGTTTTTCAGGAGACCCAGTGTACACATCCACACAAGCTTCTGAGACACAGGTTTCAAGAAATGCTGATCCATAACATATATAACCCTTAATGTTTTTGACTTCAGATTATTCTATTTGCTTTTAAAGCTGGTCATGACATACTAAATGGATTTCGTGACCCACTAACAAGTCATGAACCACAGTTTGTAAAACAACATACAAGAGGGATACTGAAGTCTGAGTCATCTTTTCCTCTTGTCCCTCTGATGTTTTAATACAAGCAGTTCTTTCTGGTGGAATTTCCTTTCTCTTCCCCATTCCCCCTTCTTCTTGCTAATGCTGTTGTTTTCAGTCTTGGCTGCACGTTAGAGTCACATGCCTTAAAAATGCCCAGCCCCCAGTGCCCCTGATCTGATGTAATTGGTCACTATGGGGTCCTGACTTCCCAGTGATTCTCAGGCACAGCCAGGGGTTAAAAAGTCCTGGACTCACTCCTAGGTCAGTCTTCAAGTTCATCTGAAACATCCCCTCTAGGAATCAGGAAACAGCCTCTCTCCCCACTCCCACTCTTTCTCTTTCTCAGTAAACACACACACACACACATACACATACACACACACACACACACTCCCTAGCCCAGTCTCTGTAGCACCCACCACATGTTACTGTGCTTGGGGTTCTTTATGTGAGTGGCTTGAGGGCACAGTCTGTGTCACATCTCATCCCTGTAAACCCATGGTGCGCAGCACACAAAAGCTGGTCAGGAAATATCTGTTACCTGAACCTGTGAGGAAGGTCCAGTCATGATCTCGGTTTACAGGTAAGGAAACTCATCCAGAAGCTTACATAAATGAGCCAGTGTTGTACAGCTAGAAGTGGTAAAGGTGGGATGAGAACTCGGATTACCCAGTTCCAAGGTCAGAGCCTGCTGACCAGCACAGTAGCTTCCCATCATAGCCTGAGAGACAAGAGTTACAGTAAGTCCACAGACCCAACTCACACAGTTACTCCCAGTCCATATGGATGAAGATCCAAAGAAAGCCATCAGGTCACCATTAGGTCACGTAGTAGGGCTATTCCACCCCCACCCCCCGCCCCCGGGTCTTTTCTGGCCCTGGGTTCACACAGCATCCTCCAGGGACTTGGCCTCCAGTCCTCTTTTACTTCTACCCTGCCCTCTCACCAAGGATGCCCCAACCCAGACCCCATACTGGTAATGCTAGTTGAACACTTGCAAATGGACATTCTCAGATCATGACTCATCCCAAACTCATGTTCTCCCTGCTATCACCAGTCTCACCTCCTCCTCTCTGTCTTAATGTTTCCAATTAACTAAGTTCAAAATATCCCAGCCCCAACATGGCTGACTGGCTGCCTCCTCCCAGGCCCCACACCATATCATTCTGGTAGTCACCTGGCTCTCTTATCACTTCCCACACCCTACTTCTCAGCCTCACCACTCTATTGGCCCACAGCCAGCCTGCCCCCAGTTCATCCCCACTTTCCCCTGGACTGCAGGAGTGGTCTCCATACATCTTTCTGTTTCCAGGTTCTCCCCACCTATCGACCCCTCACAAATAGGATACCTGACAAATCCTCCCAAGCCCAGTTCTGGCCAGATCTCTTCCCTATTCAAAATCCCCAGGGAGCCCACACCGGCCTACACTGGTAGATGAAACTCCAGTGGCAAATCCACTGCTGTGACCTGATAGAACTGGGCCTCACCAGCCACATCCGAGCGTGGCTCTGCCATGGGTGCCTGTGCGGCAACTGACGGGTCTGCCAGGTGTGTCACTTCTCAGAGGTGCCTCCTACCCGCACCCATCCAGGCACCAATACCACCCGATTGCAGGAAGGGCTCAAGGAGAAATAATATCGCAGGAGGACCAGCCCAGTAAACCAGATGATTTAGACACTGACTCCCTACTCTCCAAGTTAGGACCATGAAATTGGGTCATAGCTCAGGTTCACTCATAAGCTAAAAGCAGGGCCATGGGATCATGAAACCTTGGCCATGGCAACTGTAAAAAAAGCAGGTGGTGATATTAATAGTAACGGTTTCTAGCAGAGCCATGAGAAGGTGACTATGGATAGGGTAGCACGAAATTACGAGAGTAGGAGGGCTAAAGCATGGAGATCCACCAGGTCATGGGACCTCTGAGGGCAATAGGGGAAGGGAATATTGATCCCTGGTATGCCCTCAAGTCAGTTACACTTTCATTAGGGGAGGAGGTTCTGCCAGGATGTCTGTCTGTTCTCAACTAGGTAAGACTCAGAGGTTTTGAGGGAAACATTATTCAGAAACATCCTCCACTCAGCAGAGCTTTCTTTCCTCCCAGAGCTTGGGGAGTTTGGGACCATGCCTCCTCCAACCCACAGCACACAGGGAATCAATCCCTAGGGTCCCATCCCAGGGGGCCCCCAAATCAACCCCTTTCTCTCCCATGCCCTGTCCCTGATTCGGGCCTGATGCTACCTTGCCTGGGTTCAACTGATTGGGGCCCCTACTTTGGCATTCCAAATGCCTAATTGGGAATAATTATAACTCTTAATTATACTTCAATCATTACATACCAACACCGCAGCTGCTTTTAGGTTTTATTTTTCATTAAAGCAATGTTTTCAAGAACCTGTTTAAAACGAAGAGAAAAAACTACTGAATAATCATTTATAATTTAAAAGTAAATAAGAACAAATTATGTTCATGTTTGTGAAACAAAATGCTCTATCTAATCCAGTAAGTTATTAACCTAAAAGTCTCCTTGAGTCACCTGGAGCTTCAGACTCAGGCACTAGACTCAGAGACTCTGAATCTGATTCCAGCATTAATTTCCAGTAACCATAGACCCAAAGATATCTTGCATCCATAGATCCAAAAGCTATGTTTTTTCCAAGAAAGAATGGCAAGGAAAAGGATGGTCAGCTCAGAAGGATAACACTGACAGACAAAAAAGCAGGTGACACAAAAATAATGCCAGGCACCGATAGAGCACTTCCCATCTTGAAGCACATACTCAGATGTACGGGTGCATAACTCCAAGCCTCATTTTCTCAGTGGTTCTTAACCTTTTGAAGATAAAGCTGTGAAAACTTGTCTCCAGAAAAAGGCACTATAAAGAAAGCTGAGCACCAAAGAATTGATGTTTTTGAACTGTGGTGTTGGAGAAGACTCTTGAGAGTCCCTTGGACTGCAAGGAGATCCAACCAGTCCATCTTAAAGGAAATCAGTCCTGAATATTCATTGGAAATACTGATGCTGAAGCTGAAACTCCAATACTTTGGCCATTTGATGCAGAGAACTGACTCATTTGAAAAGACCCTGATGCTGGGAAAAAGTGAAGGCGGGAGGAAAAGGGAACGACAGAGGATGAGATGGTTGGATGGCATCATCGACTCAATGGACATGAGTTTGAGGAAGCTCCAGAAGCTGGTGATGGACAGGGAAGCCTGGCATGCTGCAGTCCATGGGGTCGCAAAGAGTCAGACACAACTGAGCTGAACTGAACCGAGCCAAAAATACACAAGATTTTGCATATAATCTTAAGAGGCTCACAAGATTAATAAGGCTATCTGTAAATTCCTTAAGATATATGATTTGCAACCTTCCCAATGTTCATTTGTTTGTTTCTATAATTTGCATGCCCTAGCATGGAGGCCCTTGCTAATTTTATGCACTACAAAAGTTTTAGGCAAAATTATTTACAAGTCATTCCATAAACATTGACTAAGTGCCTACTATGTTTCAGGCACTGGGCTCCTTGTCAGTGAGGTTGTAATGATAAATCAAATAGGGTCCCTTAAGGAACTCACATTTCAGTGGGTGAGGCAAGGAGAGGATATTTTCTATAGTGAGAAGGAATTGGGAGGAAGCTCTGGAAGAATGCTGGTCCCTATGATGCTGCCAAGCTTGGCCGTGCTCCATAGGAAAGCATGGTGGGGTGGGAGGGCGGGGAAGTGCCTCAACACAGATGTGCCATGATGACATTAATGCCAAGACCTGAATCCCATGCTAGGAATGCTGACCCCCTTCAGACAAGCCCTTGAGCCTAACCCAGTGGCCAGAGAGTATGACCAGCTCATCCATGTACTGAGTATTTTCTAAGGACCCAGAAGATCAGAAGAGCCCCTACAGGTCATAGAAGAGCCTCCATGGGTCACAGAAGAGCATTTGGAAACTACCACAAGAGGGTTGGGGAAAAAAAAAAGAAAACATGGTCAAAATACACTGTTGACCCTTGAGTAATGTGGGGTTAGGAGTTCAAACCCTCCACACAATGCAAAACCCAAGTAAAGTTTTTAGTCCTCCCTCTGTATTCATAGTGCCCCTGTATATGGGGTATCTCTGCATCTGGGGTTCTGCATCTGCAGACTCAATTCACCGTGGATCCCATAGTACTTTAGTATTTACTATCAAAAAAATCCACATGGCAAGAGGACCTGTGCAGTTCAGACTCTTATTATTCAAGGGCCAACTGTTTGAGAAGCAATTAGCCCTGACCAGGACAGAAGGAGGGCTTCTAGGTCACTCAAGTGGTAAAGAATCCACCTGCCAATGCACAGGCCACAGGAGATGTGGGTTTGATCCCTGGGTTGGGAAGGTCCCCTGGAGGAATAAAAGGCAACCCATTTCAGTATTCTTGCCTGCAAAATCCCATGGACAGAGAAGCCTGGCGGGCTCCGTGGGGTCGCAAAGAATCGGACATGACTGAGCATGCGCACACACGCACAGAGGCCAGAAGAAGGAAGGTTTCTCAGTGGAGGAGCTATCTAGACTGAGTGCCGAAGGTTGTAAAGAGCCCCCATCAGTGTGGTTGCTAGAACCCTCCAGACACACTGGAAAGAAAGGAAGTTGGTGAGAAGCACAGTGCCAACCTCATTTTTTTAACCTCTTCTACCTGTTAATACCAACGGGGGGTTTCCCAGGTGGCTCAGTGGTAAAGAATCCACCTGCCAGGCAGGAGACATAGGGTCAGGAAGATCCCCTGTAGAAGAAAATGGCAACCCACTCCAGTATTCTTGTCTGAGAAATCCCATGGACAGAGGAGCCTGGTGGGCTACAGTCCATGGGGTCACAAAGAGTTGGACACAACTTACAACTAAACAACAACAACAAATCTACCAAGAGCCCTTTTTGTCCACGTCTGTGTCTTTGCATGTTATACACTGTTATCTCTAGACTGCCCTCACAGCCCAAAGCTGGGCTTTCCTAACTTTTGGACAAATACTTCAATCTCTTACTGGCTGACCTTGCTCCCTAAACAATAATGCAGCTTTACAAGGTTTACTTCATTTGTGTGTAGTTCCTTATTTTTACAAACACTTCAATATTAGCTTATGAAAGAAAAAAAACCAAAAGCCTATAACAAGAGGGGGAAAAAATCATATAAACTTTCTACAGTTTGGAAAAAGAGGAAAACTATTTTGTGAGCCCAAAGCAGTACATCTTTAGTCTCCACAGTACTCCCTGGACTTAAGCCAGTCAACTACATATTCAATTTGGAAAAGAACAAAAACATAAACATAAAACTTCCAGTTAAATACAACCCACTGATCACAAGCATTTATCTCTTCTTCCTCTGAAAACCCCACTAAAATAATAGCAGAGTAAATTTTAAGTATAACTACCAAGGGAAAAGAGAATGAGAATGGAGGTACCAGAGAATAAACATTTTCTAAGATTTGGGGAAGACAGCAAGTAGACGCAGGGTTGATAATCTACATAGCTAGGCGAGCTATGTAGATAAATAAAAATTCCTCCAACGCATCCAACCAGCAACGCATCCACAAAATAGAGACACTCATGATATACAAGCTAATCCCTTCTTCCCTCACCCCAGCACAGACCTTGGAAAGCCTCCGAATTTAAGGTTCTAGGTGCCATCAAAGGCAGTAGGTGGGTAGCGTGAGGTACAAAGTTGAAAATAAGAGGACTCATGAAAAGTCAGAATACAGAATTATTGTGCCTTCACAACCCCAAAGAGCCAGGTGACTAAGTCCACCCACCCAGTTGCCAAAGGTTTACTCTCTGGAGAAATCCATCCAGACAGGCTTTGGACTCAAGAACAGCTGGCATATTAGAGATAAACGTAGCTTAAGTCTGCAGTTCCCATTCCTCCACTCTGTTCTCAGAAGGCTGAAAACAAAGCTTTCCACTCACAGGCTGGAGACTAGAGGATTCATTTCCAAAGAAAAGATGTCCAGATTTCTACATTTGCCTGGTATCACTTGAGTGAAGTGTACTAACAGACATACATCACATGCATGCACACACACACACACACACACACACACACACACAGTAACCAGCTTTTTCAGGACCCTATTGTGCAATAATACCCAACCAAAGATCATTTAACATTTGAGGAATTTTTCTGATATGAAAAGTAGATCAAAACAAACAGAGAAAAGTAAAGAACAGGTAAACTAAGCTAATCAAGAGAAACAAATGTCAAAATTTTAATAAAAAATAGATACTACATCCAAGAAAAAAAATAAGATTCTCTTTGTTAAGAGAACAGAGTTGAAAAAAAAAAAGAAATCTAAAAGTAAAAATAAGATAGCTCAAATAAAAATCAATAAAAAACCTTGGAAAACAAAGGATTTACCCCAAAACTAGAGTTTTCACCTAGCTTCCTCCCTCTTTTCTAGAAATAAAGACCAAAGAAAGGGAGATAATTGAACATGGGATGCAAAAGATAATGGATTAATGGTTTCAAATAAGTTTTTAACCTGAGATTTCTTAACCAGCTAAGCTATCATTCATGTGAGAATAAACAAGTTCATTTTCAGAGTTGAAAGAACTCAAAACTTAAACAAGGGATCTGAAGCAGGAAAGCTGTTACTATTTATGGGTGACACTGTGCCACAGGCCTAGAGAATAATCAGTTTAGAAGAAGCAAGATAATCGAAGCTTCTAGAAAGGAAGACTCCAGAAGAAAACCAACATCACAGAATTGATAGGCTATCTATGTGTGTATTTAGAAAAAAAGTGTGATAGAAGTGTAGAGGTTGCTAATGAAAAAGAAATGAAGGTTATGCAAAAAGAAAATTCTGCAAGTAAAAAGTAGGAGGGGGGAGACATTAACTCTAGGAAAACAAAACAAAACAAAAATTCCTCCAAAAAGAAAACAACTGTAGTACTGTACTTAGCTTGTCCATAAACTAATCATAGTCATGTAACCATTGATTTCAAATTCAAATAAAATGTACTACATAATCATACTGGAAGGATGGGGAGGTAGCAGTGTGGTGAGAAGTGGACGGTAGGTAGAGGACTGTGTGTGAGCATTCCAAACCCACCCAGATGCTGAAAAGAATGCAATGATGTCTAAAGTGGGGACATTAAGAAATGGTAAAATATATAAGCTACAAGGACATATTGTACAACACAGGGAATATAGACAATTTTATAATAACCATAAATGGAGTACAACCTTTAAAAATTGTGAATCACTGTTTGTACACCTGTAACATAATATGGTACCTTAACTCTCTATCTCAATAAATAAATAAACAGAAAGAAATGGCAGTGTTAATATATTATCTGTAAAAACAGAGTTAAGTTCCCCCCAAAATATTAAAGATGTGGAAAGCAGCTGACTCGGGGACATAACTAAAAAGGGATGAGGGAGGGACATTTGACTGCTACTTTTCATTTTAAGTATTTAATGACTGCATATATTACCTTGGGGCTTCCCAAATGGCTCAGTGGTAAATAATCTGCCTTCAATGCAGGAGACGTGAGTTTGATCCCTTGGTGGGTAAGATCCCATGTGGGAGGACATGGCAACCCACTCCAGTATTTTTGCCTGAAAAATCCCATGGACAGAGCAGCCTGTTGGGCTACAGTCCATGGGGTTAGAGAGTCAGACATGAATGAAGTGACTGAGCATGGCATAGTACATATTATCTTGATAAAAGTACATTTTATTTTTTAAAATAACATATGAAACATGACCATGTCATTTAATAATATGTTTAAATGTTAAGAAGCTTCAAGGATTTTGTTATAGTTTTAGTTCTCTGAGAACAAACACACTCTTATAACACATGTCTATTGTTCAATGGCCACCTAGTCACTTTTGACTTTAGTTCAGACACATGTTACATACAAAAACAGGGGTATGACTGCTAACATTTTCCTACTGCTGCTGCTGCTGCTGCTAAGTCGCTTCAGTTGTGTCCGACTCTGTGCAACCCCTTAGACGGCAGCCCACTAGGCTCCTCTGTCCCTGGGATTCTCCAGGCAAGAATACTGGAGTGGGTTGATTTTCCTACTATTCAGTAGCTAATGGTTCCCCAGGCCTCTGCAGCCCAGGCTTGGACTAATAGTTTCATGATTGGCCCAACCTGTCTGGCCCACATGCTAATGACCTCATTCATTGTTCTGTATGATAACAACAGTTGAGCCATGATTTTCAACAGCTGGAGCCCTGAGCAGCCTGCCAGGCCCAGCCAACACTCCTGCTGTTAAGGAAACCACCTGCCCCTCAGCAGAAGCCAGGAAGCTGCTCAGACCAACTTGCTACCCTGGCTCAACACTGAGCATCGTGTCCTCTCCCAATACATCCTCAGTAGGAACATGATAAAAATGTCTTTTTGCAAGGTAATAATCTCATAATTGTGACAATTAATAATCTCCCTGTTGTGAATGTCATATCTTCCCAAGAAGTCAGCAGCAGTTAGGTTCATACAATCTGTGACGCCTCCTGGGGCTGGGGTCCTGAATAGTCACTGCATCTGGACCCTCCTTCCCAGAGGTGCCAGGGGCTCTCCTTCTGCCCTGATGTGGAAGCCAGCCTGTGTGATATAAGCCTGCTATTGAGTAGACTACCAAATGGGCCAGGCTTGACTTGGACAGCCTCAGTTCAAATCCAATCACATCCTAATCAGGCTTAATTGAGATTAATAACCTCTCACAATGGCTCTTAGCTAGTTCATCAACAGATATCCTGCTAAGGAAACAGCTCCGCCAGCCTCCAGTCTGGCCACAATTTCTACCCTTCTCCATCCCCACCCTGGCTCCCAGCCCATCAAACCACCCAACCCTGCAGGAATGGAAGAAAACACCAAGGGCACTGTCAGGACTTTGAGAAGATGGGAGACACCAAAGCAGAACTACTACTGAGTCAGAAACATCGCAGCCCAGGCATGAACCTCTTTGCCCCACTCTGATGGCCCCTACAGGGTAGACGCAGTGAAGTCCTAGAAGCACTGTGTGAACAATGTGTCCATCATTGTTTCTGGACAGACCAGACCTAGACCTTCTGCACTGTGGCTTATGCTTTCCAGCTCTGCCCACCTTGGCTGCCACACTGGACCAAAAGTTTACATCCATCATTCATTTCCTCAAAAGATGCTTGTTAAGTACCTACTATGTTCCAGGCACTGCATGATAAACTATAATTTACTGGAGAATAAGACCGACAAGGTACTTGCCCTTGGGAGTTTAGAGTCTAGGCAGACAAAGTCAGTAATTTCAACATGCAGACATGGCCCAGCAAATTTTAATAAGGGCTGTGAATTGGGAGTGATGGATGGATAGTAGAGTGAAGAGAGGGTACCTGATTTAGATTAAGGGTCAGACAAGACCTCCATAGGGCCAAATGAAGGATGAGCAAGAATTACCTGGATGTGGAGAAAAAGAGCATCCCCATCACAGGCACAGTCTGTGCCATGTCCCTAAGGTGGGACCAAGACAAGTGATTAGTACAGCTGTCACAGAGACAACAAAGCAAAAAGAGGCCACAGCAGTCCAGAGAGGCTGAATTATGGCCAGTCGTGTAGGCCCAATGGGAAGTTACTTAGGCAGGACAGCCCTCTGTGGTTTATGGTCAAGAATCTGCCTGCCACATGGGAGACCTGGGTTCGATCCCTGGGTTGGGAACATCCCCTGAAGAAGGGAATAGAAACCCACTCCAATGTTTTTGCCTGGAGGATTTCATAGACAGAGGAGCCTGGCGGGCTTCAGTCCACGGGTTGCAAAGAGTTGGACACAACTAAGCTACTAACACTTCCACTTTCATTCTTCACTGGGAAACTTTATTGCAGTTTCCCATTCAGAAAACACTTTCCCAGAATAAGTATATACTAAGATGATAAGACTGACTCTCCCACACCATGGGTGAAATCAGTGTCACATGGTCAGTGGAAGGGACAGCCCTAAAGAAATTCTAGGTGCTTCACTGCCTGGGCACATGGAGGCCACTGGGGAGGAACGCAGGCTCCTGACCTCAAGAGGCTGGAAAGAAAAGCCAGGTCAGCCTATGGCTCCCCAAACAAGAAAGGCCCCTTCAGACCCCTGCTCTCAGTTCAGTGCAGTCTCTCAGTCGTGTCCGACTCTTTGTGACCCCATGAATCGCAGCACACCAGGCCTCCCTGTCTATCACCAACTCCCGGAGTTCACTCAAACTCATGCCCATCGAGTCTGTGATGCCATCCAGCCATCTCATCCTCTGTCGTCCCCTTCTCCTCCTGCCCCCAATCCCTCCCAGCATCAGAGTCTTTTCCAATGAGTCAACTCTTCGCATGAGGTGGCCAAAGTACTGGAGTTTCAGCTTCAGCATCATTCCTTCCAAACAACACCCAGGGCTGATCTCCTTTAGGATGGACTGGTTGGATCTCCTTGCAGTCCAAGGGACTCTCAAGAGTTTTCTCCAACACCACAGTTCAAAAGCATCAATTCTTTGGAGCTCAGCCTTCTTCACAGTCCAACTCTCACATCCATACATGACCACAGGAAAAACCATAGCCTTGACTAGACGAACCTTTGTTGGCCAAGTAATGTCTCTGCTTTTGAATATGCTATCTAGGTTGGTCATAACTTTCCTTCCAAGGAGTAAGCGTCTTTTAATTTCATGGCTGCAGTCACCACCTGCAGTGATTTTGGAGCCCAAAAAAATAAAGTCTGACACTGCTTTCACTGTTTCCCCATCTATTTCCCATGCTGCTCTAATGGGGTTCTTTTAACTTAGGACTTCAAAAAGAAATAAAACAAGCTGAAAGGAACCGAACTTCACTTAAGAATGAGAATTCTGAAAATGTACCAAGTAATACTTTTTACATGGACACATACATTCCAAGCTCAGTCTAAGGCATTCTCTGCTAAGGGGCGGTCCTGAGAGTCAATATTGTAAGAATTAGGAGGGGAGGGATGGGTCTCTGTTTCTTCAGATGGAAAAGCAAGAAAATCCCCTGCTAGTTTACCTCAGCCCCATTAACTCACACTCTGCACATGGGCTATTCAAAGAAGCACTTCATAGAGAATCATAATTGAACACTTCAAAAAACTTCAACGCTGAATATATTTTTTGATGGGGCCTAGAAGGTAACAGCTTTAGTCCCAAGAGTTTGCATTGGCACCAACAGCCTGTACCAAGCCTTTAAGTCGACCCAACCCTTGGGATTAGCTTTTTTTTTTAAATTGGAAATGGGCCCTTACCTCATCCATTGTGGCTCGAATACCGTGTCTATTACCCAAACTGCTGGCTACAAAAGGAGAGAACCTGAGATGACTGTCACAGTGAAAACTGCAATTACTCATGGCTCCAGCTCACCTTTGTGCTTCCTCATCTCTGCACCTTTCCAATCAAGTGTTTTTTCCAAAACTACTGAAACTTGAGCACTGGGCTGTGTTCCTGTGTGTTGTTGCCAGAATTCTCTTTCCTAAACATCCTAGGAAAGTCAGAGCCTCAAATTCTTGTCCTGTCTCACTCCTCTTGTCTGCAGACATTGAGTAGGGTATCCCAAGCCTTGCCAAAGTCTCCTTTGGAAAACTGAGTCTTGGGAAGCTCTCTGCAGAGCAAAGGGTTAGAGCAGGTAAAGAAGTACAAACAAGGCGCCTTTGGCTGAAAGGGAAGCAAGCACTTTCCCGGGGCAGATTACAGAGTTCCCCAAAACCTAAAACTACAAATCAGATCAGATCAGTCGCTCAGTCGTGTCTAACTCTTTGCGACCCCATGAATCGCAGCACACCAGGCCTCCCTGTACATCATCAACTCCCGGAGTTGACTCAGACTCAAGTCCATCAAGTCAGTGATGCCATCCAGCCATCTCATCCTCTGTCATCCCCTTCTCCTCTTGCCCTCAATCCCTCCCAGCATCAGAGTCTTTTCCAATGAGTCAACTCTTCGCATGAGGTGGCCAAAGTACTGGAGTTTCAGCTTTAGCATCATTCCTTCCAAAGAAATCCCAGGGCTGATCTCCTTCAGAATGGACTGGTTGGATCTCCTTGCAGTCCAAGGGACTCTCAAGAGTCTTCTCCAACACCACAGTTCAAAAGCATCAATTCTTCGGCGCTCAGCCTTCTTCACAGTGCAACTCTCACATCCATACATGACCACAGGAAAAACCATAGCCTTGACTAGACGGACCTTTGTTGGCCAAGTAATGTCTCTGCTTTTGAATATGCTATCTAGGTTGGTCATAACTTTCCTTCCAAGGAGTAAGCCTCTTTTAATTTCATGGCTGCAGTCACCATCTGTAGTGATCTTGGAGCCCAGAAAAATAAAGTCTGACACTGTTTCCACTGTTTCCCCATCTATTTCCCATGAAGTGATGGGACCGGATGCCATGATCTTTGTTTTCTGAATGTTGAGCTTTAAGCCAACTGTTTCACTCTCCACTTTCACTTTCATCAAGACGCTTTTTAGTTTCTCTTCACTTTCTGCCATAATAGCAGCATACAAAGCAATCCATGATACAAACTCCAACTGTTCCCTCCTCTCACTTCCCACTGGCTTTGCCTGAACTTAGGGACTCGCCACTCCTCTTCCAGACTGTTGTAGCAGCTTCCCTGCCTCCAGCCTGGCCTCTCTAATCTAGCTCCCCTATTAGGACCACACTTCTATCAGAGTGACTTTTCCCAAATTCAGTTGTGACTCTGTCACTCCCACACTGAACACTCTTCAACAACCACCCACTGCCTATTAGAAAAAGTCCAACCAAGCTCCCTGGAGTAATGCAGATGGTCTTTCATGATCCATGATCTCCTGTGACCTGCACTGTCTCATACAGTAAGACCCTACATACAAACCTTTAAGTTGCAGACTCTCAAAGATGTGAACATATGTTCCATCAACATCAGGCATGAGTGAAATTGCAGCTTGCCCTCTGTCTCTCATTGATGATGGTCCTTCAGCTCCACCATCCTCCACCTCCTCTCCCTCCTCCAGTCAGTAACTCTTCTTACCTGTTCACTAGATGCCAGACGCTGTATGCCAGCTGTTATACTACTGTACTTTTTAAGGCATGGTACTGTAAATTTTTTAATGTTTTATTTATTGTGTTTGTCTCCTTTTTATGTACTATTTGTATGAATAGTATTATAAACCTATCACAGTACAGTACTATATAGCTTATTGTGGCAGCCAACTGGGTACCTAGGCCAACTCTGATGGACTTATGAACATGCTCTGGGAACAGAGCTCCCTTGTATGTAGGGGACTTGCCATATTCCCCTCACTCTTCTCTTTCCCCAAGATGCACATCCTTCCACTCAACAGAAATGCATCACCAGTGACTATTCCTGGGTTGTGCCTGCATGAGGTTTGCATGCCCGGGCCTTTACACATGACCTTCTCCCTGCCTGGGATGCTTTCTCCCTCTGCCTTATCTGTTCATAAACACTCACCTAAATGTTCCCTCCCTCTAAAGCTGTCTGTTCTTGTCTGATAACAGGTCTGCTCCTGCATTGTCTAGTATGACCTGTAACACCACGTGGCAAGTGATGATTTACAGGTTTGTCTACCCCACCAGATTAAGTTCCCCAGAACATTAAGAGTTTATCCTTCTCCAGTCCCTTATCCAGCACCTAGAGTGAAAGGATCTTTACCTTGTCCTTATCCATAACTAGAATCATTTTCATTTTACATTTGAAAAAACTGAGGCCCAAAGAGGTGAGTCACAATGCTCATGGGCAGTAGACTTGGATCTAAAAATCAGTTTATCCAAATCTTAATCCAGAGGATTTTCCACCAGGGCTCCCTTCCCACATGGGGCTGGGCCTGCCCATCTCTGCAGAAGGTGACATCTTCAATCTTAAGTCCCATTCGTCAGAGTCACTTGATACAGAGGCCTCTGGGGTCTGATGTCAAGGGCTGCCATGTTACTGTGTTGCCTTTTTCTCCCATTTCCAGGGAGCTCACTAGACTCCCCAGCAGCAGGTTAACATCAGATACCATAGCTCACTCAAGCCCCTGAAAGTCCATAGAAGGCCTCATGCAAAGCATTTTTGTCAAGGAGTAGAAAAGTGGCCTGGTTGAAAGGCCTTGGACAGAGGGTCAAGGCCGAGACATAGCAGAGGGGCTGAGGGCACCTATATCCTCCACATTGTCTTAACCTCCCAGAGTCGTAAGTACAGAGAAGGCCATCAGGAGGGAGCCTTTAATTACCTGCAGGTGTCCCAATTAAGCAGTATTGCCTCCCCAATTAGCAGTCCCTTCCATTGGAAATCATTAGGCTTAATTCCATTTCCCAGGAAACATCTTAATCAAGCAAGCTCTGTCCGCAGCTCCTGAGGCAGCCAGACTCCTGCTGACGTCAGCCTGGCCCTGTCTGGCCTAGATGATGATGCTAAATTGGGTTCTGGGTCAATTTCCCAATTAAATACATTCCCTGGGATTACACAGTTTTCTAACGTTTAGCCAGACCAAGAGACTATGTTTCTTGAATTACTTATTAAAGGTAAGAGCATGTTCAAAGAAGGCCCTTCCCTAAAGAAGGTGATAAACTTGTAAACATACTCCCAAAAAGCATCCATTAGAAAAAATAAATCCTGGTCAAGCCCAAGATGGCAAAAGAGTAGGAAGCAGAGTTTGCCTCCCTCCATAGACACACTGAAACTATATCTATAGGTGGGACGATTCACACAGAACAGCTACTGAATGTAGACAGAAGACCTCAGAGGACTGAAAAGACAAGAAAACCTCCACATAACTGGGTAGGAAAAAAAAGACAAAGAAAAAAGAAGGAATCAGACCGAGGCCTGCACCCTAGGAAGGGAGCTGTGAAGGAGGAAAGGCTCCTCACCAGCAGAGAGATTAGACTAGATGGAGGGAGAATTTTGGAAACTTCCGAGGGGAGAGCAGCAACCAGTCTGTGGAGGGCAAAATGGAGAGGAACCTGTACAGAGGGTTGGCACTGCCACCAGGTGCCCACAACCTGAGATACTCCTGTCAGTGAGGGTGGGGGTCGGCGGCTGAAGTTCAGACTCTGAGGTTCAGTCCCAGGGACAGAACCAAGGTTAGGTGTGGAAACAGCCTGAAAAGGTCAGGCCATCGAAACTCAGGATGGACTAGGAAGAAGCCTTGGCCTGCCAGAAAGACAAGGCACCGTTGTTGGGAGGTGCATAAGGAGAGGGGCAGGACCACCACAGGAATTTCTTTCCCTGTGAGAGCTCCCAGACTATAAGACTCTCCCCACAGGAGCTCCAGCTGCAGTGTGAGTCACTGCTGCCATCTTGGGCTCCAGAGGCCACGACTGGCTGCCTCTTCCAACTCACAGGCAGATGCCAGGCCCTACCACTGTTGACCTAGAAGGGCACAGATGGCTCCAGCCACTAGCCATTCCACCAGTGTGCCCCGGGACGCACCCCCACTGACTCAGAAGGGTGCAGACAGCTCCCCGCACTAGGAACTCCACCAAGACCTGCCTACACTGTCCAGGGAGGGTGCGGATAGCTCCCACAACTAGGAAACTGCCGATGGGTACCAGGACCCACCCAGCTATCCTAGGAGGGCATGGATCACTCCCCCACTAGGCACTCCATCAGCAGATACCAGGACCTGCACCACTGTCCTGGGAGGGTACAGAAAACTCTGCTACTAGGAAATCCTCCAGTGGGTGCCAGGACCCACCGCAGTGATCCAGGACAATGCAGACAGATCCCGTGCTAGGAAATCACCCAGAGTAGGAGCTGAAGCTGTTAGGGGAAGCACACGGACTGAAACCGCTCACCCTGGCCAGGCACCATAGTTACCATTTGCATGAGCTGTTTTACAACAGGAGATTCTGACATAAACCACAGCAAGATCTTTTTAATCCACCTCCTAGAATAAAGAAAATAAAAACAAAAATAAATAAATGGTATCTAATTAAACTTAAAAGCTTTTGCACAACAGAGGAAACCATAAACAAAACAAAAAGACAACTTTCAGAATGGGAGAAAATATTTGCAATCAAACCAACCAACAAAAGATTAATCTCCTAAATATACAAATAGCTCATGCAGCTCAATATCAGAAAAAATGAATAAACCAATCAAAAAATGGGCAGATCTCAACAGACATTTCTCCAAAGAAGACACACAATGGCCAAAAAGCACATGAAAAGATGCTCAACATCACTAATTATTAGAGAAATGTAAATCAAAACCACAATAAGGTTCTCACAGGAATCAGAATGGCCATCATCAAAAAATCTATAAACAATGAATGCTGGAGAGGGTATGGAGAAAAGGAAACTCTCCTACACTATTGGTGAGACTGTAAATGTACAGCCACTATTGGAAAACATTATAGAGGTTCCTTAAAAAATTAAAAATAGAGTTATGATGTGGTCCAGCAGTCCTGTTCCTGGGCACACACCCAGATAAAGTCATAATTTTCAAAGATACATGCACCCCAGTGTTCACTGTTTACAAATCCAAGGACATGGAAGCAACCTAAATGTCCATCAACAGAGGAGTGGATAAAGAAGACGTGGTACCTATATACAACGGAATACTACTCAGCCACAAAAAATGAACAAAATAATGCCATTTGCAGCAACATCGATGGACCTAGAGATTGTCATATTGAGTGAACTCAGACACAGAAAGACAAATAGCATATGATATCACTTGTATGTGGAATCTAAAGTTTAAAAGGTACAAATGAACTTATTTATAAAATAAATTTATATACAAAATGAACTTATTTACAAAAAGTAGAGTCACAGATAAGGCAATGGCACCCCACTCCAGTACCCTTGCCTGGAAAATCCTGTGGGCGGAGGAGCCTGGTGGGCTGCAGTCCATGGGGTCGCAAAGAGTCGGACACGACTGAGCGACTTCACTTTCACTTTTCACTTTCATGCATTGGAGAAGGAAATGGCAACCCACTCCAGTGTTCTCGCCTGGAGAATCCCAGGGACGGGGGAGCCTGGTGGGCTGCCGTCTATGGGGTTGCAAAGAATCAGACACAACTGAAGCAGCAGCAGCAGCAGTGTCACAGACGGAGAAAATAAACTCATGGGTTCCAGGGGATAAGGGGTGAAGATAAATTGGCAAATTGCAGTTGACATATACACACTCAGTTCAGTTCAGTCGCTCAGTCGTGTCCGACTCTTTGCAACCCCATGAATCGCAGCACACCACGCCTCCCTGTACATCACCAACTCCCGGGGTTCACTCAAACTCATGCCCATCAAGTCTGTGATGCCATCCAGCCATCTCATCCTCTGTTGTCCCCTTCTCCTCCTGCCCCCAATCCCTCCCAGCATCAGAGTCTTTTCCAATGAGTCAACTCTTCGCATGAGGTGGCCAAAGTACTGGAGTTTCAGCTTCAGCATCATTCCTTCCAAACAACACCCAGGGCTGATCTCCTTCAGAATGGACTGGTTGGATCTCCTTGCAGTCCAAGGGACTCTCAAGAGTCTTCTCCAACATCACAGTTCAAAAGCATCAATTCTTCCTCACTCAGCCTTCTTCACAGTCCAACTCTCACATCCATACATGACCACAGGAAAAACCATAGCCTTGACTAGATGAACCTTTGTTGGCCAAGTAATGTCTCTGCTTTTGAATATGCTATCTAGGTTGGTCATAACTTTCCTTCCAAGGAGTAAGCCTCTTTTAATTTCATGGCTGCAGTCACCATCTGCAGTGATTTTGGAGCCCCCCAAAATAAAGTCTGACACTGTTTCCACTGTTTCTCCATCTATTTCCCATGAAGTGATGGGACCGGATGCCATGATCTTCGTTTTCTGAATGTTGAGCTTTAAGCCAACTTTTTCACTCTCCACTTTCACTTTCATCAAGAAGCTTTTGAGTTCCTCTTCACTTTCTGCCATAAGGGTGGTGTCATCTGCACATCTGAGGTTATTGATATTTCTCCCCGCAATCTTGATTCCAGCTTGTGTTTATTCCAGTCCAGCGTTTCTCATGATGTACTCTGCATATAAGTTAAATAAGCAGGGTGACAATATACAGTCTTGACATACTCCTTTTCCTATTTGGAACCAGTCTGTTGTTACATGTCCAGTTCTAACTGTTGCTTCCTGACCTGCATACAGATTTCTCAAGAGGCAGGTCAGGTGGTCTGGTATTCCCATCTCTTTCAGAATTTTCCACAGTTTATTGTGATCCACACAGTCAAAGGCTTTGGCATAGTCAATATAGCAGAAATAGATGTTTTTCTGGAACTCTTTTGCTTTTTCCATGATCCAGCAGACGTTGGCAATTTGATCTCTGGTTCCTTTGCCTTTTCCAAAACCAGCTAGAACATCAGGAAGTTCACGGTTCATGTATTGCTGAAGCCTGGCTTGGAGAATTTTGAGCATTACTTTACTAGCATGTGAGATGGGTGCAATTGTGCGGTAGTTTGAGCATTCTTTGGCATTGCCTTTCTTTGGGATTGGAATGAAAACTGACACTACCATATATTAAATAGATAACTAATAAGAATTTGGCACAGGGAACTCTATTCAGTACTCTTTAATAGCCTATATGGGAAAAGAATATTTTAAAAAAGGTGGATGCATGTATATGTATAACTGATTCACTTAGCTGTATAACTGAAACTAACACAACTTTGTAAATCAACTATACTCCAATTTTTTTTAATTTAAATAAAAAATAAATAAATCTCAAACACCATAGGTTGAGAGCTACAAAGCACAGCATGTGTAAATGATTTAAGGCAGGAAAATTAAAGGTGCCTTCATTATCAAAGCCAGAGGAGCCCCATTTCTCTCCCCTTTCTTTTCCTTCACTATTCGCCCAAATTATTAAATTCAGGGAGATCTTTCCAGGTGCAGATGCCCACAGAACTTTTAAAGTTCTCAGTGTCTAAATTTAAAACATTTTAGTCAAAAGGTGAGGGAGAGGGACTAAAGAAAGAAGAGAATTTGGAGTTGTCCCCTGCTTGGATGACTGTCAACAGAATTGCAGCCTAATCCATGTCAGCACTGAACACAACCGCCAACCACCAGATTTACAGTTTACAGATGCTCCTTCTTGGTTGTGTCCAACTTGCTTCTTTCAAATTCAGAGAGCCCTACTCTCATGCTGACAAAGGTTCATCACCAACCAAGGGGCTCTCTTCCCCTGGATACACCAGCGTGAAATCCTTTAGACTGGTGTTGCTAAAGTACCTCCCCTCCCTACCCCCAGCATGGCATCCTCCTGGCACTTCACTGCTTTATTTCTTCCTTCCTCTTGCTTCATTCCCAGCAGACTTAAACCTCATGGAAAGAAGAAAGGGAGGGAGAAAAAGTACAAGATGAATTTGGTTCAATCACAGTTTAGAGTCCCTGGAAACTTATCCACGAAAACTCTGCAAATGCATCTTAATTTTCACTTTGAAATAGACTAGAAGTTCAAATCAAATTCTGTTTCCTTTAACTTTTTTTATATCCATGTTAATCACATTCCTATGAAATTGAAGAGAGAGAAGTGCCCCTCTCCTTGATGCTAAATTTAATATGGAGATGATTAGAAGTGCATTTGCCATTGTTGCCTGGAGAGCTCCATGCATTAGCCCTTCAAAAATTAGATCAACACCTAACCATTCCTGCCTCTCCCCAAGTCCTCATCACAGTGCCAGCCTCTCTCTAAACGTGTGTGTGTAAAATTTGTCTGAAGTCAATTGTTTCGTATTGACTTTTACCATTTATCCCCTCTCTTCCCCAAAGACAACACTGTTTAGATCTGATAAAGCATCTGGCCTGTTAGATGAGCCAGTCTTTCTCCCTTACAGAAATACTGATTGAAAATGTCTCTGCTGTGATAGTGGATAGAGACAGTTCCCAGGTGTGAACCACAACCTGTCACTGGGTTCAGTTGTAAAGCCTTCTGGTTGGAGAAAATGGGACTCTTCATATTTTCCTTAACAAGTCTCAAGTCAGCCCTGTGAATTCAGATAACATGTGCCCTGTGCCTTGTGACCCAGTCCGTCTAGCCTTTGTGCCTACTCAAGGGAGTAAGCCAGGTTAAAGCCGTGTAATGATAGTACCGGTGGTCATGATATTAATAATAAATTGTTACTAATAATAGATAATTGTTGACTCCTAACTATGTTCTCAGTTCAGTTCAGTCACTCAGTCATGTCCGACTCTTTGCGACCCCATGAATCGCAGCACACCAGGCCTCCCTGTACATCACCATCTCCTGGAGTTCACTCAGACTCAGGTCCATTGAGTCTGTGATGCCATCCAGCCATCTCATCCTCTGTCATCCCCTTTTCCTCCTGCCCCCATCCCTCCCAGTATCAGAGTCTTTTCCATTGAGTCAACTCTTCACATGAAGTGGCCAAAGTACTGGAGTTTCAGCTTCAGCATCATTCCTTCCAAAGAAATCCCAGGGCTGATCTCCTTCAGAATGGACTGGTTGGATCTCCTTGCAGTCCAAGGGACTCTCAAGAGTCTTCTCCAACATCACAGTTCAAAAGCATCAATTCTTTGGAGCTCAGCCTTCTTCACAGTCCAACTCTCACATCTATACATGACCACAGGAAAAACCATAGCCTTGACTAGACAAACCTTTGTTGGCAAAGTAATGTCTCTGCTTTTGAATATGCTATCTAGGTTGGTCATAACTTTCCTTCCAAGGAGTAAGTGTCTTTTAATTTCATGGCTGCAGTCACCATCTGCAGGGATTTTGGAGCCCCCCAAAATAAAGTCTGACACTGTTTCCACTGTTTCCCCATCTATTTCCCATGAAGTGATGGGACCAGATGCCATGATCTTCGTTTTCTGAATGTTGAGCTTTAAGCCAACTTTTTCACTCTCCACTTTCACTTTCATCAAGAGGCTTTTTAGTTCCTCTTCACTTTCTGCCATAAGGGTGGTGTCATCTGCATATCTGAGGTTATTGATATTTCTCCCGGCAATCTTGATTCCAGCTTGTGTTTATTCCAGTCCAGCGTTTCTCATGATGTACTCTGCATATAAGTTAAATAAGCAGGGTGACAATATACAGCCTTGACATACTCCTTTTCCTATTTGGAACCAGTCTGTTGTTCCATGTCCAGTTCTAACTGTTGCTTCCTGACCTGCATACAGATTTCTTAAGAGGCAGGTCAGGTGGTCTGGTATTCCCATCTCTTTCAGAATTTTCCACAGTTAATTGTGATCCACACAGTCAAAGGCTTTGGCATAGTCAACATAGCAGAAATAGGTGTTTTTCTGGAACTCTTTTGCTTTTTCCATGATCCAGCAGACGTTGGCAATTTGATCTCTGGTTCCTCTGCCTTTTCTAAAACCAGCTTGAACATCAGGAAGTTCATGGTTCACATATTGCTGAAGCCTGGCTTGGAGAATTTTTAACATTACTTTACTAGTATGTGAGATGAGTGCAACTGTGCAGTAGTTTGAGCATTCTTTGGCATTGCCTTTCTTTGGGATTGGAATGAAAACTGACCTTTTCCAGTCCTGTGGCCACTGCTGAGCTTTCCAAATTTGCTGGCATATTGAGTGCAGCACTTTCACAGCATCATCTTTCAGGATTTGAAAGAGCTCAACTGGAATTCCATCACCTCCACTAGCTTTGTTTGTAGTGATGCTTTCTAAGGCCCACTTGACTTCACATTCCAGGATGTCTGGCTCTAGGTCAGTGATCACACCATCGTGATTATCTGGGTCGTGAAGATCTTTTTTGTATAGTTCTTCTGTGTATTCTTGCCACCTCTGACTCTTTTGTTGACCATGACAGCTACTCCATTTCTTCTGAGGGATTCCTGCCCTCAGTAGTAAATATAATGGTCATCTGAGTTAAATTCACCCATTCCAGTCCATTTTAGTTCGCTGATTCCTAGAATGTTGACATTCACTCTTGCCATCTCTTGTTTGACCACTTCCAATTTGCCTTGATTCATGGACCTGACATTCCAGGTTCCTATGCAATATTGCTCTTTACAGCATCGGACCTTGCTTCTATCACCAGTCACATTCACAGCTGGGTATTGTTTTTGCTTTGGCTCCATCCCTTCATTCTTTCTGGAGTTATTTCTCCACTGATCTGCAGTAGCATATTGGGGCCCTACTGACCTGGGGAGTTCCTCTTTTAGTATCCTATCATTTTGCCTTTTCATACTGTTCATTGGGTTCTCAAGGCAAGAATACTGAAGTGGTTTGCCATTCGCTTCTCCAGTGGACCACATTCTGTCAGATCTCTCCACCATGACCCGCCCGTCTTGGGTTGCCCCATAGGCATGGCTTAGTTTCTTTGAGTTAGACAAGACTGTGGTCCTAGTGTGATTAGACTGACTAGTTTTCTGTGAGTACGGTTTCAGTGTGTCTGCCCTCTGATGCCCTCTTGCAACACCTACCATCTTACTTGGGTTTCTCTTACCTTGGGCGTGGGGTCTCTTCAGGGCTGCTCCAGCAAAGCGTAACTGCTGCTCCTTACCTTGGACGAGGGGTATCTCCTCATCACCGCCCTTGCTGACCTTCAACGTGGGATAGCTTCTCTAGGCCCTCCTGCGCCCACGCAGCCACCGCTCCTTGGACGTGGGATTGGTCCTCCCAGCCACCGCCCCTGACCTCGGACGTGGGGTAACTCCTCTCAGCCGCAGCCCCTGATCACGGATGCAGGGTAGCTCCTCTCGGCTGCCTCCCCTGACCTCGAACTTGGGTAACTCTTCTCGGCCGTTCCTGCACCGTTGCAGCCTGGCACTCTCGGCCACTGCCCCTGACCTCGGACGTGGAGTAACTCCTCTTGGCTGCCGCCCTTTGGGCATGGGGTCCTCCCAGCTTCTGCCCCTGACCTCAGACATGGGAACTATGTTCTAGAAACAATTAAAAAGGGCTCTCCCTATAATATCTCATTTATGTGGTAGGTATTACTATTACCTATAATACAGAAGAGAAAGCTTAAGTTTAAAAAGGTCAAGTAATTTTTTCAAGAACAGGCAGCTATGAAATGACTGTGCTCAAAAACCAAACCTGGCTTGTTCTACTGGCAAATTGTTTGAAACCCCAGAATGAACAAGAGAGGAAATTAACACTGAGCTGGGGTTAACAGCCACTATCTTAGACACTAAACCCTGATTCCTGCACAGTTTATGTGACTACAAATTAGCTCAATATATTAGATCTCACCCTGGAATCAGGTTCTGACTTCAGGTGAATCACTTTCTCTCTGAGTCTTAGTTTTTTCACGTATGCATTGAGAATACTAGACTGAGTGATCTCATGGGAAACTTCCAGCTCTTAGTCTGGGATTCTAGGTAGATGTGAGATAGATAGTGCTATTGACAGACGTTTAAAGCTGGAAGCAATCTAATCTAGGTATGCCAAATGCACAGCATACAAACTACCTCTTCCCCAAGCTGTGCCCATGGCAGACATCACTAATGGATCACAATCCCCCATCTTGCTAAGCCCAGATGTAGTTTCAGGATCCTTTTCAATTCTATGCTGATAAAGCAACTGATCAAGACAATAACATATTGGATAAATCTATTTGGTTTCCAAATTTACAAATGAGGAATCCGAGACTTAGAGAAAGTATGAGGTTCAATAAACATTTTGGCCAGTTAGTACATGCCAGGTCTTGTGTTAGATGTCTTCAGTTCAGTGAGAGATGTAGGCTGTTAAATGAACAATTGTAATACTTTGTAATGAGTCTTATTTGGCCTTATGGGAAGCCACCTAACTTAGATTAAAAGATTCATGGAAGGCTTCCTATAAGAAGTAGAACTTAAGCTAAGACTTGAAGGGAAACAGGAATTTGTCAGATGAAGAAGGTGTAAGAAGGCCACTCTAAAAAAAGGTAGGAATCCAACAGTGAAAGAGAGTTCAGATTACTCAAGAAGTTATAAATTTCTAAGGATGGCTGAAGCTTTGGGGCACAAGATCCAATGAGTTTAGAGAATGGTAAGCAGAGAGGAGGCTAGCAAGAGCCAGCCCATGAAGGGTCACACACACCATGGTACTAAGGCCATCCTCTGAAGACATGACTGTACTCCTCACACTGAGAGGTAGGGTCTTTGTCCATTCTCCTTGAAACCTGTCAGGCTTGTAACTACTTCAGTCAATATAGCACTATGGAAAATGATGCCATATCATTTGTGAGACTAAGCCATGAAACACCATACAGCTTCTACCATCTTCACTGGAACCCTGATTCTTGGAGCCATGAATCACCATGTAAGACCGACTACCCTAAGACCACCATACTGGAGGGGCCGCACATGGGTGCTCCAGCTGACAGTCCCAGCTGAGCCCAACTTTGGTCTTCTCCACCAAAGTGCCATATATGTGGAGCCATATAAGTGGAGCCATCTTGGGCTTTAGGCTAGCCCATTACCAGCTGGATATGACCAAATGACCTCTGTTGATGCCCCGTGGAACAGAATTGCCCAGCTGAGCCATGTCTGAATTCCTGACTCAAAGTTTATGAAATATAAATAATGGCTATTTTCTTTAGCTACTAAGATTTGGAATAATATTTTTATGCAGCAATAAATATCCAGAACAGAAGAGGAGCACTGAAGGTTTTTAGGAAGGAGAGTGACATGATTACTGTGTTATGGAAGGGGCTATGTTGGGGGGCAGGGAGTGGGGAGTGGGGAGAATGGAACAGAACAATTCTCTGGGCTACTGCTGTTGTGTAGGTAAGTGATGACCAAGAGAGGGGCAATGAGGTGAAGAGAAATGCTGAGCTAATTTGAGCTACGTGTAGAAGGCAAAGTTAACAGAATGAAGTGAGTGATGGGAAAGAGGAGAATCAAGAAAGGTTGCTAGTGTTCTCGCTCTGGTGGATGGTGGCACTACTGCTGTGATGGAGAAGTTTGGAGGAGAAGCAGGCATGGGCATCATGGGGAGAGGAATGAGTCCATGGTCATCGTGTGAGGTGAGACAATGCAGGATGGGGTGGGTAGCAGCTGGAGAACTCAGGAGATCCACCTGGACTGGAAACCCAGGTTTGAGAGTCACGCAGTAAGGGATGGTGATGAAAGCCCTAAGATGGATGGAAAGACCAGGAATCTCACTGCAAGGAATGAGAAGAGAAAAACCAGGCACAGAATCACAGAGAGTAGGAGAGCTGAGACTGAGTAGAAACAGGGAACGGTCTAGCCAGCTAAAGCTGCCCCTCCTGGCTGAGCCCCAAAGTTACTTACCACCTCCATTCTCCCATTTCCTGCCCCCGAGGAACTCTGTGGCTTTGAACATGACAAACACTAAGGCAGAGAAAATGTGGGACTAGGCTCTCTTCCCCTGGTGCTCATCAGAAATGCATATGCCACCCCATACCAACTTCTTTAATTTTTTAAATGCTCTGCTGTATCCTCCTCTCTTCATTCCCTCCAGCCTGATTGTTTTCTTTTAAATGCTCCTCATTTCTTTCCCATTTCATTTTCTTTCATCTGCAACCTGCTATTAAGGTTGTTTTCCCCACAGCTATTTTGACACCAAAGCAGCTTAATCTATTCTCCTAATTAGCTTGTGATACATACACAGAACCCAACATCCCCTGCACAACAGCATCTCCCACACAATGCAGCTTTCCTCCTGCCTGTTCCATGGTTCCTCCGACCAGATCTTCCTCTCCATGGTCAGGGAATCATGAGCCTGGACCACTGGTCTGCCCCATGACTACTGCAGCAGTCATCTTTAGAGTTCTTCCATGGAGTGAGACATTGTCTCCAAAAAGCCATTAGAATGTACCATGAAAATTAAGGAGTGCTAATGGTATGTCAGATAGCTTTCTTTGAGAGTTAACTTCTGATGGAATAAGGGAACTCAATCAAAGAGGAACTCAATCAAGACACTGGATAGAAGAACCCAGCTCAAGTCCATATATAGGAAAATGTAAAAATGAACCTGGAGAGTGGACAGCTGGCTCTGGGGTGAACGGGGGCAGGGGGCATGTGAACAGCTCAGAAGAAAGACATAGTGCGCCCTGAAGTGGGGTGCCAACGCCATGCGGAGGTAGTGCAATAGCCTCACAGAATCTCATGTGCTTTTACTCCTCCCACCTGCTCTGGTGGTGCCTCACAGTGTGCTGAAAACCAAGGGATCTTGCAGCACTGCCCATCACATAGTGCAGAGGTGTCACAACATTGCTCATGATATAACCAGAAATTTCTAAACACACACACACATACACAAACACAGTATGTTTCCCCCACAAAACAGGCTGCTGATAAAGCTAATGAGCCTAAGCTGGCCAGACTCACCTTGGAATTTACATGACTGACTGGGTACAGCCCCAGCACAAGTGAAAAGAGGAAGAATCTGAAACAGGGACTGAAATAGCATGCCTTTCTTCACAATTCCCCACTCTGCTCAACTTGTTGGCAATTGACTTAACAGCCTACAAAAACTCATTTTTAGCCTCATGACAATCCTGAGAATTTTCCTCATCTTACCTCCAGGACAATATTAAACGCTACAACATTGGAATCATAGGGGTCCCAGAAGAAGAAGACAAAAAGAAAGACCATGAGAAAATACTTGAGGAGATAATAGTTGAAAAGTTCCCTAAAATGGGGAAGGAAATAATCACCCAAGTCCAAGAAACCCAGAGAGTCCCAAACAGGATAAACCCAAGGCGAAACACCCCAAGACACATATTAATCAAATTAACAAAGATCAAACACAAAGAACAAATAATAAAAGCAGCAAGGGAAAAACAACAAATAACACACAAGGGAATTCCCATAAGGATAACAGCTGATCTTTCAATAGAAACTCTTCAAGCTGGGAGGGAATGGCAAGACATACTTAAAATGATGAAAGAAAATAACCTACAGCCCAGATTATTGTACCCAGCAAGGATCTCATTCAAGTATGAAGGAGAAATCAAAAGCTTTTCAGACAAGCAAAAGCTGAGAGAATTCTGCACCACCAAACCAGCTCTCCAACAAATACTAAAGGATATTCTCTAGACAGGAAACACAAAAATGGTGTATAAATTCAAACCCAAAACAATAAAGTAAATGGCAACGGGATCATACTTATCAGTAATTACCTTAAACGTAAATGGGTTGAATGCCCCAACCAAAAGATAAAGACTGGCTGAATGGATAAAAAAACAAGACCCCTACGTATGTTGTCTACAAGAGACCCACCTCAAAACAGGGGACACATACAGACTGAAAGTGAAGGGCTGGAAAAAGATTTTCCATGCAAATAGGGACCAAAAGAAAGCAGGAGTAGCAATACTCATATCAGATAAAATAGACTTTAAAACAAAGGCTGTGAAAAGAGACAAAGATGGTCACTACATAATGATCAAAGGATCAATCCAAGAAGAAGATATAACAATTATAAATATATATGCACCCGACATGGGAGCACCACAGTATGTAAGACAAATGCTAACAAGTATGAAAGGAGAAATTAACAATAACACAATAATAGTGGGAGACTTTAATACCCCACTCACACCTATGGATAGATCAACTAAACAGAAAATTAACAAGGAAAAACAAACTTTAAATGATACAATAGACCAGTTAGACCTAATTGATATCTATAGGACATTTCATCCCAAAACAATGAATTTCACCTTTTTCTCAGGCGCACATGGAACCTTCTCCAGGATAGATCACATCCTGGGCCATAAATCTAGCCTTGGTAAATTCAAAAAAATAGAAATCATTCCAAGCATCTTTTCTGACCACAATGCCGTAAGATTAGATCTCAATTACAGGAGAAAAACTATTAAAAATTCCAACATATGGAGCCTGAACAACACGCTGCTGAATAACCAACAAACCACAGAAGAAATCAAAAAAGAAATCAAAATTTGCATAGAAATGAATGAAAATGAAAACACAACAACCCAAAACCTGTGGGACACTGTAAAAGCAGTCCTAAGGGGAGAGTTCATAGCAATACAGGCATACCTCAAGAAACAAGAAAAAAGTCAAATAAATAACCTAACTCTACATGTAAAGCAACTAGAAAAGGAAGAAATGAAGAACCCCAGGGTTAGTAGAAGGAAAGAAATCTTAAAAATTAGGGCAGAAATAAATGCAAAAGAAACAAAAGAGACCATAGCAAAAATCAACAAAACCAAAAGCTGGTTCTTTGAAAGGATAAATAAAATTGACAAACCATTAGCCAGACTCATCAAGAAACAAAGGAAGAAAAATCAAATCAATAAAATTAGAAATGAAACTGGAGAGATCACAACAGACAACACAGAAATACAAAGGATCATAAGAGACTACTATCAACAATTATATGCCAATAAAATGGACAACGTGGAAGAAATGGACAAATTCTTAGAAAAGTACAACTTTCCAAAACTGGACCAGGAAGAAATAGAAAATCTTAACGGACCCATCACAAGCACGGAAATTGAAACTGTAATCAAAAATCTTCTAGCAAACAAAAGCCCAGGTCCAGATGGCTTCACAGCTGAATTCTACCAAAAATTTAGAGAAGAGCTAACACCTATCCTGCTCAAATTCTTCCAGAAAATTGCAGAGGAAGGTAAACTTCCAAACTCATTCTATGAGGCCACCATCACCCTAATACCAAAACCTGACAAAGATCCCACAAAAAAAGAAAACTACAGGCCAATATCACTGATGAACATAGATGCAAAAATCCTTAACAAAATTCTAGCAATCAGAATCCAACAACACATTAAAAAGATCATACACCATGACCAAGTGGGCTTTATCCCAGGGATGCAAGGATTCTTCAATATCCACAAATCAATCAATGTAATACACCACATTAACAAATTGAAAAATAAAAGCCATATGATTATCTCAATAGATGCAAAGAAAGCCTTTGACAAAATTCAACATCCATTTATGATAAAAACTCTCCAGAAAGCAGGAATAGAAGGAACATACTTCAACATAATAAAAGCTATATTTGACAAACCCACAGCAAACATTATCCTCAATGGTGAAAAATTGAAAGCATTCCCTCTAAAGTCAGGAACAAGACAAGGGTGCCCACTTTCACCATTACTATTCAACATAGTTTTGGAAGTTTTGGCCACAGCAATCAGAGCAGAAAAAGAAATAAAAGGAATCCAAATTGGAAAAGAAGAAGTAAAACTCTCACTATTTGCAGATGATATGATCCTCTACATAGAAAACCCTAAAGACTCCACCAGAAAATTACTAGAACTAATCAATGATTATAGTAAAGTTGCAGGATATAAAATCAACACACAGAAATCCCTTGCATTCCTATACACTAATAATGAGAAAACAGAAAGAGAAATTAAGGAAACAATTCCATTCACCATTGCAACGGAAAGAATAAAATACTTAGGAATATATCTACCTAGAGAAACTAAAGACCTATACATAGAAAACTATAAAACACTGGTGAAAGAAATCAAAGAGGACACTAATAGATGGAGAAATATACCATGTTCATGGATTGGAAGAATCAATATAGTGAAAATGAGTACACTACCCAAAGCAATTTATAGATTCAATGCAATCCCTATCAAGCTACCAACGGTATTCTTCACAGAGCTAGAACAAATAATTTCACAATTTGTATGGAAATACAAAAAACCTCGAATAGGCAAAGCTATCTTGAGAAAGAAGAATGGAACTGGAGGAATCAACCTACCTGACTTCAGGCTCTACTACAAAGCCACAGTTATCAAGACAGCATGGTACTGGCACAAAGACAGAAATATAGATCAATGGAACAAAATAGAAAGCCCAGAGATAAATCCACGCACATATGGACACCTTATCTTTGACAAAGGAGGCAAGAATATACAATGGATTAAAGACAATCTCTTTAACAAGTGGTGCTGGGAAATCTGGTCAACCACTTGTAAAAGAATGAAACTACAACACTTTCTAACACCATACACAAAAATAAACTCAAAATGGATTAAAGATCTCAACGTAAGACCAGAAACTATAAAACTCCTAGAGGAGAACATAGGCAAAACACTCTCTGACATACATCACAGCAGGATCCTCTATGACCCACCTCCCAGAATATTGGAAATAAAAGCAAAAATAAACAAATGGGACCTAATTAAACTTAAAAGCTTCTGCACATCAAAGGAAACTATTAGCAAGGTGAAAAGGCAGCCTTCAGAATGGGAGAAAATAATAGCAAATGAAGCAACTGACAAACAACTAATCTCAAAAATATATAAGCAAATCCTATAGCTCAACTCCAGAAAAATAAATGACCCAATCAAAAAATGGGCCAAAGAACTAAATAGACATTTCTCCAAAGAAGACATACAGATGGCTAACAAACACATGAAAAGATGCTCAACATCACTCATTATCAGAGAAATGCAAATCAAAACCACTATGAGGTACCATTTCACACCAGTCAGAATGGCTGCGATCCAAAAGTCTACAAGCAATAAATGCTGGAGAGGGTGTGGAGAAAAGGGAACCCTCTTACACTGTTGGTGGGAATGCAAACTAGTACAGCCACTATGCAGAACAGTGTGGAGATTCCTTAAAAAACTGGAAATAGAACTGCCTTATGATCCAGCAATCCCACTGCTGGGCATACACACTGAGGAAACCAGAAGGGAAATAGACACGTGTACCCCAATGTTCATTGCAGCACTGTTTATAATAGCCAGGACATGGAAGCAACCTAGATGCCCATCAGCAGATGAATGGGTAAGAAAGCTGTGGTACATATACACAATGGAGTATTACTCAGCTATTAAAAAGAATACATCTGAATCAGTTCTAATGAGGTGGATGAAACTGGAGCCGATTATACAGAGTGAAGTAAGCCAGAAAGAAAAACACCAATACAGTATACTAATGAATATATATGGAATTTAGAAAGATGGTAACAATGACCTTATATGTGAAACAGCAAAAGAGACACAGATGTATAGAACAGTCTTATGGATTCTGTTGCAGAGGGAGAGGGTGGGAAGATTTGGGAGAATGGCATTGAAACATGTATAATATCATGTATGAAACGAGTTGCCAGTCCAGGTTCAATGCACGATACTGGATGCTTGGGGCTAGTGCACTGGGATGACCCAGAGGGATGGTACTGGGAGGGAGGAGGGAGGAGGGTTCAGGATGGGGAACACATGTATACCTGTGGCGGATTCATTTTGATATTTGGCAAAACTAATACAATTTGTAAAGTTTAAAAATAAAATAAAATTTAAAAAAAGAAGAAGCTTAGAGGCAACTCCTTGAAAGCTGGACAAAGTCATAGCTTTCTCAATAATTCCAGGGTTCCCCCTCCAGCCTCAGCCAAGACTCTAAGGATCATCCCATGGGTAGAGGTTATCATAGGATAGTATACATAGAGAGACTTACACTGGGTCTAAGATTTGTTAGGTCCCCCATGTGGGGTTCTCTAACTCCAAATGTCACAGCTCTTTCCACAGTGCTTCATGGTGTGCTGAAAACCAAGGGGTCTTGCAGCACTGCCCATCACATGATGCAGAGGTGTCACAACATTGCCCATGATACAACTAGAAACTTCTAAAAATCCGGGTTCCTTAATTCTGAGAACAGTCTCTGTGGTCTGAGCCCCCTCCCTAACCACCCATAAAAAGAACCACAAGCCCTCAAAAGGAAGAATCATGCTATTATCTGAGCTGCAAACAGTGTTTATAAACCCTCTGAAAAACCCACAGTCCCTTGAGGTTTGCATTTCTTTTTCTGAGGTTCACACCCTCCCCTCTAGCCCCCTAATTCTCTGCAGGAGAATTACAGAAACTCACCATTACACTTCAGTACACATCTCCTGCTCTTTCCCTAAGGGGACTTGGGCTATTCCAAACTCTGTCTCCAGTATATATCAGGCTCTTTCCAATAAAGCTTATGGGGCCTGGACTCCCAAAATAATTACAGAAAACACATTTCCTAGACAAGAATATATTTATCTTAAGAAGCATTACCTTCTTAATCTGCCTTGCCCTTTGCACTCCTGATGACTTCCCTAATTGAGTTTTGACAGTATTATATATTAAATCATAACTGATAGTTAGAGCAGCATCTGGGCCTACACTGTCCTTCTGCCCTCATCCTATCAAAGCTCCTGGGTAAATACACACCTGCAGCTTCTGGAACATCCCAAACCTCATTTCCAAAAGCAGAAAAGTACAGAAACTGGAGAGATGTGTTCTTGCCCTCAAAGGTAACATATTTGTTGCAGGTGGCTGATCTGGAGAACACACAATGTGACCGAGAACATAGGTTTTAGACTCCATCAGACTGGAGTTAAAATATACTAGCTTAGCCACTTACCAGCCCCATGGCCCTAAGCAAGTTATGAATTTTTTCAGCACCTCTTATTTTAATCTGTAAAATGGAGATGACAATAGTACCTGTCTCAGAGGGTTATGAGAGAGAACATTATAAAGCTCCCAGCACTGAGCAAGGCACTGGGGAAGCACTCCATAAATGACATTTATTAATTATACATTATACTAGGGATGCCTTTTATAAACTTTGAGCTTCGTAGTTTGGTGCAAGGGCTATCTTGGGATGAGAGAACCAGGTGTCTTCCTAAACAGTACTGGGTAGCATCTATAATTTAGCTGTGATCTCAGGAGCCATCTTCACTGCCTGGTAATAGGTTTTGGTGTTACCAACATTTAGGCACCCCTACATCTTCAGATTTAGTGGTAAAGGACCCGCCTGCCAATGCAGGAGACATAAGAGACACAGGTTCAATCCCTGGGTCAGGAAGTTCCCCTGGAGGAAGGCATGGCAACCCCACCAGTATTCTTGCTTGGAGGATCCCATGGACAGAGGAGCCTGGGGGGCCACAGTCCAGGGCATTGCAAAGAGTTAGATGTGACTGAAGCAACATAGCGTAGCACACACCTTCAGATTGCCTAAAGCTATCAGTGGCCTTCACACAACTCTTGGTCTACTCTGGGCTGCAAAACTGCCATTTTGTTGTGTTATTTCAGAGATGATTGGATGAAAACAGGCATCAGCAACCATCTAGCTCAAAATCCAAACCCCACACATGGAGATATTAAATCAATGAATTCAATAAACACCCTACCTACCTCCCAGCCGAGCTCATTTCTTCTTTCTAAGTCACTCTCACTCAACCTTTGGAATGGCAGTATATTAGCTGGGTCAGCAAATATTTAATGAGTACCTACTGCATTCTAGGAAGCATGCTAAGCAATGGGAGTAAAAATAAAATGGGCAAAAATATCCCTGACATCATGGAACTTATATTCTAGTTGGGGAATACAGACAATAAACATAAATGAGTGAGTGGTACAGAGGAAAATAGGCATGTTCACATAGAAAGGGAGCAGGAAAAGAGTCTACTGGTTTCTGTAGAGTATTTAGATGATTTTCTCCCCACGGCTTTTCTCCCAAGGCCTCCCAGAGGCGTGCAGAAAGCAAGGGAATGATATCTGCAAAGAGCATTCCAGAAGCAGAACTCACAAATACAAAGGCCACAAGTGGGAGCAGAATGAGTCTAAGATGTTGGAAGACCAGCAGGAGATCAGAGTTTGTGCAGTGGAGTTATCAAGAGTGAAAGTAGGAGAAGAAATCAGAGAAATAGTGGAGAGTCAGATCAGGTAGAACTTGTAAACCAAGGCAGCAACTTGGTTTTTAACTCTGTAAAGATTGGCAGGCAGTCTGGGCTGCAAGTAAAAGAGAGACAGAAGCACTCTGAGTGGTGTACTGAGGACGGACTGTATGGGTAGCAAGGTAGGCACAGAGATGTCATTTAGGAGGTTCCTGCATTATTTCAGGAGAGAGCTGATGGTGACTTGGGTCAGAAGATGCCAGTTAAGGTGGTGAGAGGAAAGCTCAGACCCCACTTGCTACAGGAAGCCTCATTCTCCCTTCTTTTGTGGTGCTTGCACCATCATACCATTTTCACCGTATTTCAGTTGTCTCTTTCCCCCAACTGACTCTGAGCTCCTTCAGTTAAGAACTCTATTTTATGCATTTCTATAATCTCAACAACTAACCTAGTGCCTAGCACAGATCCACAGTCCTAATAAAATGAACAAACTTTTTCTGCCCTCCCACTACACGCCAGATACAGTAGAGATGTACATCAAAGGTCTAGGGAGCATAGCAATGAATGTGTATGCTATCAAGAGTGATTCTGAAGGTTCCCGGTTTGTTGTTTTGCTGAAGCACAAATTCGAATTACTTGCCTGAAGATTGCTATGCAAGAAAAAGACATTTCTCTAGCGATTGGGTCCCATAACTACACAGAATACAAGCTCTACCAAATTTGTTTTTCTCTCCCTTTTCTCAGTGGCATTTTGCAGAGGGATTCAGATATCTCAGGATCCACAAAGATCTCTCTCCTGAAAGTCAAGAATCTATTGTAGATGCAGTATCTCCCTTCATCAGGCTCATATTCTACTGGGGAGACATAGACTATAATAAAATATAAGTGCTATAATAAGATGGAAATATGGAACAGAAATAAGAAGGATATTTAATATCTGAAAATTGATTAATATAACATACCATATTAATTGGGCGTCCCAGGTGGCACTAGTGGTAAAGAACCTGCCTACCAATGAAGGAGACACAAGAGACACAGGTTTGATCCCTCAGTTAAGAAGGTCCCCTGGAGGAGGGCATGGCAACTCACTCCAGCATTCTTGCCTGGAGAATCCCGTGGACCGAGGAGCCTGCCAGTTTACGGTCCACAGAGTCGCAAAGAGTCAGACAGGACTGAAGCTACTTAGCATGCACACAGACCATATCAATAGAATTCTTTAAAATCTACTATCTCAATGGACGAAGAAAAAGCATTTAGCAAAATCCAACAAGCTTTCATGATAAAAATCTCAACAAACTAGGAACAGAAGGGCATTTCTTCAGCATGATAAAGCATATCTACAAAAAACCCTACAGTTAACATATCAATGATACCAAAACTGAATGCTTTCCCCCTAAGATAAGGTACAACAGAAGTATGCATACTCTGCGACTTTTATTTATCATTTTACCAAATGTTCTGGCCAGGGCAATTAGACAAGAAAATGAAATAAATAAAAGTCATACATATTGGAAAGGAAGAAGTAAAACTATCTCTATAAGTAAAACTATCATACAGATGATACAATATTGTATGTACAAAATCCTAAGAAGTCCACTAAAAAATTATTGGAACTAACAAATGAGTGCAGCAAGTTTTCAGAATGTAAGACGAAAAGTGTATTGTATTTCTATAGACTGGGGCTTCCTAGGTAGCTCAGCTGGTAAAGAATCCACCTGCAATGCAGGAAACCCCGGTTCAATTCTTGGGTCAAGAAGATCCCCTGGAGAAGGTATAGACTACCCACTTCAGTTTTCTTGGGCTTTCCTGGTGGCTCAGATGCTAAAGAATCAGCCTGCAATGCGGGAGACCTAGGTTCAATTCCTGGGTTGGGAAGATCCCCTGGAGGAGGGCATGGCAACCTACTCCAGTATTCTTGCCTGGTGAATCCCATGGACAGAGGAGCCTGGTGGGCTACAGTCCATGGGGTCGCAAAGAGTCAGACATGACTGAGCAACTAAGCACAGCACAGCAATAAACCAACTAAAAATGAAATTAAGAACACAACTCAATTTACAACAGCATCACAAAGAGTAAAACAGTTAGAATAAGTTTAACAAAACACTACGTATCTACAGTAATCAAGACCCTGTAGTACTGGCATAAAGATAGACATATGCACCAATGGACTAGACTGAGAGTTCAAAAATAAATCCACACTTCATGATCAATTGGTTTTTAGCAATGGTCTAAGATCATTCAAAAAAGCAAGAGAGTTCCAGAAAAACATATATTTCTGCCTTATTGGCTATGCCAAAGCCTTTGACTGTGTGGATCACAATAAACTGTGGAAAATTCTGAAAGAGATGGGAATACCAGACCACCTGACTTGCCTCTTGAGAAATCTGTATGCAGGTCAGGAAGCAACAGTTAGAACTGGACATGGAACAACAGACTGGTTCTTCCAAATAGGAAAAGAAGTATGTCAAGGCTGTATATTGTCACCCTGCTTATCTAACTTATATGCAGAGTACATCATGAGGAATGCTGGGCTGGAAGAAGCACAAGCTAGAATCAAGATTGCTGGGACAAATATCAATAACCTCAGATATGCAGATGACACCACCCTTATGGCAGAAAGTGAAGAGAAACTAAAGAGCCTCTTGATGAAAGTGAAAGTGGAGAGTGAAAAAGTTGGCTTAAAGCTCAACATTCAGAAAACGAAGATCATGGAATCTGGTCCCATCATTTCACGGTAAATAGATGGGGAAACAGTGGACACAGTGACTGACTTTATTTTTCTGGGCTCCAAAATCACTGCAGATGGTGATTGCAGCCGTGAAATTAAAAGACGCTTGCTCCTTGGAAGGAAAGTTATGACCAACCTAGACAGCATATTCAAAAGCAGAGACATTCCTTTGCCAACAAAGGTCCATCTAGTCAAGGCTATGGGTTTTCCAGTAGTCATGTATGGATGTGAGAGTTGGACTATAAAGAAGGCTGAGCGCAGAATCGATGCTTTTGAACTGTGGTGTTGGAGAAGACTCTTGAGAGTCCCTTGGACTTCAAGGAGATCCAATCAGTCCATCCTAAAGAGATCAGTTCTGGGTGTTCATTGGAGGGACTGATGTTTAAGCTGAAACTCCAATACTTTGGCTACCTGATGCGAAGAGCTGACTCATTTGAAAAGACCCTGATGCTGGGAAAGATTGAGGTCAGGAGGAGAAGGGGACGACAGAGGATGAGATGGTTGAATGGCATCACTGACTCAATGGACATGGGTTTGTGTGGACTCCGGGAGTTGGTGATGAGGCCTGGTGTGCTGCAGTTCATGGGGTTGGAAAGCATTGGACATGACTGAGTGACTGAACAGAACTGAAGATCATTCAGTGGGGCAAAGAACAATATTGTCAACAAATTGTGCTGGAACAACTTGGTAAGCCAATGTGTAAGAATGAAGTTGTAGTCTTAACTCACATCATGTAAAAAATTAACTTAAAAGGGATCAAAGACCTAAATGTAAGAGTCAACACTATAAAACTCTTAGAGGAAAACATAGCAGCAAATCTCCATGACCTTGGATTAGGCAATGGATTCTTAGACATGGCAACAAAAACACAAGGAATAAAAGTAGAAACAGATAAAGTGGACTTCATCAAAAGTAAAAACTTTTTTGCTTCAAAGGACACTATCAAGGAAGTGAAAGACCATAGAATAGTACAAAATATTTCCAAACCATATCTGACAATAGACTCATATCTAAAATATAAAAAACATACACAATAATTTAAAAATGATGCAAATGGTAAATGATGCAAATGGTTTCAAATGGTAAAAGTATCTGAATAGACATTTCTCCAAGAAAGACATACAAATGGCCATAAGCACATTTAAAAGATGGTCAAAATCTTTAGTATCAGACAAATAGAAATTGAAACCACAATGGGATGTTACTTCAAAGCCAGAAGAAAGAATATAATAAAAAAAATTCAGAAAAAGAATACAAGTGTTGGTGAGGATGTGGAGAAATTGGAATTTTTACACATTGCTAAGAGAGTCCTCTTTACATAGCTAAGGAATGTAAAATGGCACAGCCACTTTGGCAAAGAATCTAGAAATTCCTCAAAAAGTTATACATGGAGTTATTTAGCAATTCTAATCCTAGGTATACACCTAAGAGAGATGAAAATGTATGTCCATACAAAAACTTGTACATGAATATTTATAGCAGCATTATTTATACTAGCCAAAAGGTGGAAACAACTCAAAATGCCATTCATTGATAAAGAGATAAGCAAAATGTGGTGTATCTATACAACAGAATATTATTCAACCATAAAAGAGAATGAAATATAGATACAAGCTACAACATGGATTAGCTTAGAAGATATTATGCTAAGTGAAAGAAGTTACAAAAGACTGTGTATTGTATTGCTTTATATGAAATGTCAGAAGAGGCAAATATATAGAGATAGAAAGTAGATAAGTGGGTGCTTAATGTTAGACAGTTTCTTAGATGAGGCTGCTATTACAAAGTACCATAGACTAGGTAGCTTACAAACAGACATTTATTTCTCACAGTTCTAGAGGATGGAAGTCTGAGATCAGAGTGACAGCACTGTTGAGGCCTAAAGACCCAGTACTGTTGACGTCTAAAGGTTACAGATTGCTGATTTCTTGTTTTCTCCTCATATGGCTAAAAAAGAGTGAGTTAGCTCTCCGTCTCTTATCAAAATGGCACTAACCCTATTCATGAGGCTCTCCATCCTCATGACCTACTCACCTCCCAAAGACCCCACCTCTAGATATCATCACACTGAGAATTAGATTTCAATATAGGAGTTTTAGGGGAAAACAAACTTTCAGACTATAACTGTTGGGACGATAGGCTAAGAGATGACAGCTAAAGGACATGGACTTTCCTTCTGAGATGATTAAAAGACCTAAAATTGATTCAGTGATGGCTTCACAGTTTTGTAGATATACTAATAAACCATTGAATTCTATACTTTAGTGATTTAAATGGTATGTGAACTATATCTCAATAAAGATGTTAAAAACCAAAGATACAAAGTGGGTAGAATAAAAATATGTAACATGTATAATCAGAGCTCCAAAAGCAGGAGAGAAGAAAAATGGGTCAGATGCAGGATTTAGAGAGGATTCTCCAGAACATATAGGAAACACCAACCCACAGATTCAAGAGGTCAAACAGACCCTAAGAAGGATAATTTTTTTCTAATCACCTGATGTGGTATAGTGAAACCACTGCTGCTGCTGCTGCTGCTGCTCAGTCGCTTCAGTCGTGTCCGACTCTGTGCGACCCCATAAACGGCAGCCCACCAGGCTCCGCTGTCCCTGGGATTCTCCAGGCAAGAACACTGGAGTGGGTTGCCATCTCCTTCTCCAATGCATGAAAGTGAAAAGGGAAAGTGAAGTCGCTCAGTCGTGTCCAACTCTTCGCGACCCCAGGGACTACAGCGCACCAGGCTCCTCCGCCCATGGGAATTTCCAGGCAAGAGTACTGGAGTGGGGTGCCATCACCTTCTCCGAAGACCACAAATGAAGGAGAGGAAAAAAAAACCAACAAAAAAGTACTCAGAGGAAAATGATAAAGAGGAATGAGTTATCTCAACAGCTGACTTATCAACAGCAGCAATAAAAGCCTAAAGACAGAGAAATTGCACGTACAATGTACTGAAAGAAAATTACTACCAATCTAGATAAAGACAAATGATCACTGAGAGATTTCAACTTTAATAGAATAAGGTGACAGGGAGGTTTCTCAGGAATATCTGGTATAATTTTTGTGTATGATGGAAGAAGAGCTTTAGCACTGAGCCACAAGACCTGAATTTAAATGCTATCCTGTTATTATTAGGGAAAATAAAAATTGGACAGTTTGCAGAGCCTCTAGGCAAGTCAGTTTCCTCATCTGTATCACCGGAATGTCTGCTTACTTCACAGAGTTGATACAAAGCTTAAACAGAATAGAATAGCTTGAATAGAATCACATATCCAAAAAATCTTTGAAATCTTTAAAGAATGAAGCAACATGATGTATACTGATATGAAACTACCTCCAAGACATTTTGTTAACTGAAAAGAAGTAAGACATTTTATCGTGTGTATAGCAGGCTATTACTGGTGTATGAAGAAGGAGAGACTATAGTAGGTAAATGCATTTACATGCATAGACTATTTCTAGACAGAAACACAAAGAACTGATAACCATACTTGCCTCTGGATAGGAAAAGTACATATCTGGGAGACAGAAAGAGGAGATCTACCTGATAATTTTTATGACACCTTTAAAAATAAAACCATAAAAATGACTGGTAAAGTATACTGTAATATATATTTGTATAATTTTTGTTGTATTATTTGTGTAATTTTAAAGTCAAAGTTTTTAAAAACATGACACCAAACCCAGATATAATAAAAGAATAGACTGAGAAATTCAAATACCCAAAAGTTAAAGGATCCTGCATGGTGATAATAAAAATATCATGTATTTTGCATGTCTTACCTATTCAAAAATTAATAGTAAAATAATTAATATTTAAATGTATTTGAATCTCTCATGTTACATGGTTCCCGTAACAGCCCTGTCCCTCTCTGTACTTTACCATTCATCCTAGGAGCCCTTTCTCTGGATAGCAAAGCATCCCAGCTTTTGCATCCCAACAGAGGGCCTCCCCAACTCATGGCTCCATGGGAATAGGTTCTGCATCCCGTCAGATTCTCCTTTACTCCTGGGTGATGTTATTGATGTTTAGATTTTTACACTCCTAGCTCTGTGACATTCTACAAATCACATGGGCTAATGGAAGCAAAATAGTGGCAGCCAATTTGCATGTCATTTGATGCTCTATTCCTCTAAGAACAAAATGTATACCAGCTTCCCACCCATGACTCCCATAAATAAATGCCTACATCTCTTCTTCTCAGGCAGACTGACAAAAACCCCTAGCCTACCACTCACTACCCTCCTATAGGGAATGGTGCTGTGCTAAGTCACTTCAGTCGTGTCAGACTCTTTGAGACTCCATGGATTGTAGCCCCCTAGGCTCCTCTGTCTATGGAATTTTCCAGGCAAGAATACTGGAGTGGATTGCCATGCCCTCCTCCAGGGGATCTTCCCGATCAGAGATTGAACCCACATCTCTGACATCTCCTGCATTGGCAGGTGGGTTCTTTACTACTAGTGCCACCTAAGAAGCCCTATAGAGAATACACATCCCAAATTCCAGCCCCACAACCTCTGATCAAATCATCTCTGAATTTTTTTTCAATTTTCAATCTCATCTCCCTCCCTGCTCAAAGCTAGAAACAATTTTCTGCCACAAATTTTGGTTGTCAGGCTCCTAGGCATAAAATATTCTCTTTCCTAGAACGAGAAGACATAGTAGTCCTTTTTGAACCATGTAGCTTCTGTCGTTGTTCAGTCACTAAGTCGTGTCCAACTCTATGTGACCCCATGGACTGCAGCATGTCAGGCTTCCTTGTCTTTCACTATCTCCCAGAGTTTGCTCAAACTCATGTCCATTGTGTCGATGATAGCATCCAACCATCTCATCTGCTGTTTCCCCCTTCTCCTGCTGCCCTCAATCTTTCCCAGCATCAGAGTCTTTTCCAATAAGTCAGCTCTTTGTATCAGGTGACCAAAATATTGGAGCTTCAGCTTCAGCATCAATACTTCCAATGAATATTCAGGGTTGATTTCCTTTAGGACTGACTTGATCTCCTTGCTGTCCAAGGGACTCTCAAGAGTCTTCTCCAATACTACAATCTGAAAGCATCAATTCTTCAGCACTCAGCCTTCTTCACGGGCCAACTCACATCCATATATACATGACTACTGGAAAAACCATAGCTTTAACTATACGGATTTTTGTTGGCAAAATGATGTCTCTGCTTTTTAATACACTGGCTAGGTTTGTCATCACTTTTCTTCCAAGGAGCAAGTGTCTTTTAATTTCATGGCTGCAGTCACCGTCCACAGTGATTTTGGAGCCCAAGAAAATAAAATTTGCCATTGTTTCTACTATTTCCCCATCTATTTGCCATGAAGTGATGGGACTGGATGCCATAATCTTAGTTTTTTTGAATGCTGAGTTTTAAGCCAGCTTTTTCACTCTCCTCTTTCAGTTTCATCAAGAGAATCTTTAGTTCCCCTTTGCTTTCTGCCATTAAAGCCGTATTATCTGCATATCTGAGGTTATTGATATTTCTTCCGGCAATCTTGATTCCAGCTTGAGCTTCATCCAGCCTGTCATTTTAAATGATGTATTATGCATATAAGTTAAATAAGCAGGGTGACAATATACCACCTTAATGTACTCCTTTCCCAATTTTGAACCAGTCCACTGTTCCAGGTCTGGTTCTAACTGTTGCTTCTTGACCCACATACAGGTTTCTCAGGAGGCAGCTAAGGTGGTCTGGTACTCTCATTGCTTTAAGAATTTTCCACAGTTTGTTGTGATTCACACAGTCAAAGGCTTTAACACAATCAGTAAAGCAGAGGTAGATGTTTTTTCAGAATTCTCTTTTTCTATGATCCAATACATGTTGGCAATTTGATCTCTGGTTCCTCTGCCTTTTCTAAATCCAGCTTGTACATCTGAAAGTTCTCTGTTTGAAGCCTAGCTTGAAGAATTTTGAGCATTACTTTGCTAGCATGTGAAATGAGCACAATTGTGCCACAGTTTAACATTCTTTGGCATTGCCCTTCTTTGGGTTTGGAATGAAAACTGACCTTTTCCAGTCCTGTGGCCACTACTGAGCTTTCCAAATTTACTGGCATATTGAGTGGGGCACTTTCACAGTATCATCTTTTAGGATTTGAAATAGCTCAGCTGGAATTTCATCACCTCCACTAGCTTTGTTCCTAGTAATGCTTCCTAAGGCCCACTTGAGCTTCTAAATGAATATATAAACATTTTCTATAAGTTCAATCATGGCCTAAGATAATACTATTAAATGCATTCTAAGCATCATATTGTATTAACATTTTCAAAATTTAGATATAGTTGATTTATAATGTGTTGTTAGTTTGGGGAGTATAGAAAAGAGATTCATTATATATATATAAATACATGTATATACATTTATATGTACATTTCAGATTCTTTTCCATTATAGGTTATTACAAGATATTATATATATTAATAGCTCCCTTGCTATACAGAGGGTGCTTGTTTTTAATCTATTAATATTTTATATGTAGTAGTGTGAATCCATTAATTCCAAACTCCTAATTTATCCCTCCCCAAAAGGCATTTTTATTAAAAAGAATGACGAATCTTTCACATTGCACATGAAGTGATGTCATATAGTGTTTGTCTTTGTCTGACTTATAGGCATAATATTCTCTAGGTTCATCTACATTATTGAAAGTGGAAAAATGTCAACATTTGTTATTTGTAGAAATCTAAAAAATAAAACCAATGTATATAGCAAAAAAGATGCCTGACTTAAAACTATGTTACAAAACACAGTAATCTAAACAGCATGGTACTGGCAGTAAAACACACACAGGGGCCAGTGAGACAGGCAGGAAGCCCACAAACAAACTCAAGCCTTACAATCAACCAACCTGGAACAAGAGGCAAAAATATACAGTGAAGAAAAGGCAGTACCTTCAATAAGTGGGGCTGGGAAAACTGGAGAGCCACACGTAAAAAAATGATATTAGAACATTCCGTAACACCATATACAAAAATAAACTGAAAATAAATTAAAGTCCTAAATGTAAGAGTGAGTATTCTAAAACTCTTGGAGGAAAACATAAACAGAACACCCTTTGACATAAATCACAGCAGTAATTTTTTTGGATTTGTCTCCTAGGGTAATGGAAACAAAAGCAAAGAGAAACAAATGGGACCTAATTAAACTTAAAAGCTTTTGCATGGAAAAGGAAACTATAAACAAAACAAAAAGGCAACCTACAGAATGAGAAAATATTTGCAAACAATGCAGCCAACAAGGGATTCATTTCCAAAATATAGAAACAGCTCATATAGCTCAGTATCAAAGGAAAAAAAAAACCTAATCAAAAATTGGACAGAAGATCTAAATAAACATTTCTCCAAAGAAGACATACAGATGGATGGCAACCAGGCACATGGAAAATGCTCAATATCACTAATAATTATAGAAATGCAAATCAAAACCACAGTGAGGTACCATCTCACATTGGTCAGAATGGTCATCACTAAAAGGTCTACAAATAATAAATATTGGAGAGGGTGTGGAGAAAAGGGAACCCCTTCCACAGGGTTGGTGGAAATGCCAATCGATTGTGGCCACTATGGAGAACAGTATGGAGGTTTCTTAAGCAACTAAAAATAGAGGTACTATATGATCCAGCAGTCCCACTCCTGGGAATATATCCATAAAAGACAAAAACTCTAATGGGAAAAGATACATGAACCCCAGTGTTCATAGCAGCATGATTTACAATAGCCAAGACATGGAAGCAGCCTTGGTGTCCTTTAATGAATGGCTAAAGAAGGTGTGATACATATATACAAAGGACTATTACTTAGTTTCAGGTATTTTTACAGATTATACTTCATTAAAAGTTATTACAAGATAATGGCTGTAATTTCCTCTGCTGTACCACATATCCTTCCTGTTTATATATTTTACACATGAATGGCACCCCACTCCAATACTCTTGTCTGGAAAATTCCATGGACAAAGGAACCTGGTGGGCTGCAGTCCATGGGGTCACTAAGAGTCGGACAAGACTGAGCAACTCCACTCTCACTTTTCACTTTCATGCATTGGAGAAGGAAATGGCAACCCACTCCAGTGTTCTTGCCTGGAGAATCCCAGGGACAGCGGAGCCTGGTGGGCTGCCGTCTGTGGGGTCGTACAGAGTCGGACACGACTGAAGTGACTTAGCAGCAGTAGCAGCAGCAGTTTGTACCTCTTAATCCCATACCCTTGTCTTGCCTCCTCCCTACTTCCCTCTCCTTACTGGTAACTACTAGGTTGTTTTCCATATCTTTGAATCTATTTCTTTTTTTTTTTTTTTTAAACTTTACATAATTGTATTAGTTTTGCCAAATATTTTTTTTGAAATATAGTTGATATACAGTGTTTTAGGTGTACAGCAGAGTGATTCAGTTGTATACACATACACACTCACGTATATATATATTCTTTTTCAGAAAAATTTCCATCATAGGTTATTACAAAATGTAGTTCCCTGTGCTATATAGTAGGTCCTCATTGTTTATTATATATATATTAATGTGCATCCATGAATCCCAGATTACCATTTTATCTCTCCCTCACCTTTCCTTTTATAATAATGTTTGTTTTCTATGCTTGTGAGTCTACTTCTGTTCTATAAATAAATTAATTTGTATCTTTTAAAAATATCCCATATCTATGTAATACCCTATGGTACTTGTCTTTCCTTGCCTGACTTATTGCACTTAGTATGATAATTTCTAGGTTCATCCATGTTACTGCAAATGGCATTATTTCATTCTCTTTTCAGTTAGTCAGTTCAGTCGCTCAGTCATGTCCAACTCTTTGCGACCCCATGAACCGCAGCACACCAGGCCTCCCTGTCCATCACCAACTCCAAGAGTCCACCCAAACCCATGTCCATTGAGTAGGTGATGCCATTCAACCATCTCATCCTCTGTCATCCCCTTCTCCTCCTGCCCTCAATCTTTCCCAGCATCAGGGTCTTTTCAAATGAGTCAGCTCTTTGCATCAGGTGGCCAAAGTATTGGAGTTTCAGCTTCAACATCAGTCCCTCCAATGAACACCCAGGACTGATCTCCTTTAGGATGGACTGGTTGGATCTCCTTGCAGTCCAAGGGACTCTCAAGAGTCTTCTCTTTTGAACCATAGTTCAAAAGCATCAATTATTCTGTGTTCAGCTTTCTTTATAGTCCAACTCTCACATCTACACATGATCACTGGAAAAACCATAGCCTTGACTAGACGGACCTTTGTTGACAAAGAAATGTCTCTGCTTTTTAATATGCCGTGTAGGTTGGTCATAACTTTCCTTCCAAGGAGTAAGCGTCTTTTAATTTCACGGCTGTAATCACCACCTGCAGTGATTTTGGAGCCCAGAAGAACCTCTTTGAAAGGTTAAGGGGCATCCCCTCCTTCTCCCTCTCCTCCCATACCCACACCCTCTGAGACTTGCACTGAGAGCATACAGCACAAATAACACACTCAGCCACTGGAAGGTGATGAACAGCCAGTTCTTTCAGCAGATAACAACACTTCATAGCCTGTTTTCAAAACATTTGAACTCGATAATGCATGCTCACTCTGCTACAAGGAATTACTGAAAATTGATCCGCTTCTCAATACTGAGCAGTATTATTGTTCTTGGTCTGGTTGTTTACATGTCATCTGGGCTTCAGGGCACATGAGGAGAGATTGCACAATTGAGGAGGGTATTAAGGGACCTGGAGAGTGAGATGGCTAAGAACTGCTCAGAGCCTGGCAAGGACTTCTCTGTAGAGTAATCACAGACACCCACACCAAGGAGTCACTGCTAGAAATCAAGGTCAGCTGGAGTGTTCCAAGTTGGGGATCATTTGATTCAGCCCACTCCAGTGGCTCTTTTTATTCTCAGTATAATTTCTCAGTATTCCAGAGTGTCAGAGATAGAAGGGGCTTAAATATACCCCATGTTTTTCAATGTTCTCATTTACAAGCAAACATCAATAAAACCCTGAAACCCTGAGAGGGTGGGTAACTTTTAAGGTCACAGAATTAGTGAGATAATCAGGGCTGGACTCCAAAGCTCTGACCCCAGTCCAGTTACTCTTACAGTTACATTATGGTCACTCGGCCTCCACTGCTCACTGTCTATGCGTCCATTAGGAAGTAAGTTACCTTCTCTGGGCCCCAGTTTTTTCATCTGTTAAATGGAGACATAATTAGCCCCTCTCTCTTTGGGTTCATGTGAGAATAAAATGAGATCATTCATGTGAAATGCATAGTATAATAAATGTTTGAGGGTCATAGTAAATACTCAACAAGTGAGAATTCTCATGATCACTAATATTATTAGTAATATTGCCACCTTACCTATGAAGAAACTAAGTACTGGAGCTTCAAGAAGACTTGACAAAAGAAAAAGATTTTAAAATAATTATTTTTGAACTCTAAACCCTAAATTGTTATGGGTCCTTAAGATGATTACACTCAGGAATATATTTCTTGAGACAAACATGCTGTTAAGCCAGCAAGATTGTATCTCTCATACCCTCATGCCCCCAAAGGCTGAGCTGAGAACTCCAACACCCAGGAAGAGCACTAAACTCAAATTGCCCTTCACTTTCAATTTCCTCATCCTCAACATCCAGGTTGGCAATGAAGCCATCAGCAGACTGAAATTCTGTATTTGACCTGCCTCTGCCTATAACTTTCATTGCTCAAAATCCCAATTTTTGTCAATCCTCTAATCTGCTTAATGAAGCACAATAAATGTTTGAGGATTAATGAACATGTTAATAAGGGAAAAAAAGAGATGAATTTACCAAGGATGCCTGGAAGATGAAAGAATGAAAGCCAACAGAGAAAAATATTAAAGGGTGTGATTAACTGTACATGAGAAAAATACAATTACAATGGCTGTTTTCCCAAAAAAACTCATCACATGCATCAGATTAAATCGCTCCTTTTTCCTGAAAATAAACTAGAGACTTGACTTCTCTGTAATGGAATTCAACCCTTGGTTCTTATGAATCAGGACCAGATTGCAACGTTCTTGCCCAAAAAGTAGTGGAATTATTTCCAGCCAATTCAGAAGCTGTTCACTTTTGGTTATTTAGATCACTAACAGAATTAAAATAGAGAGAAGAGCCAGCTTTCATACAAATCAAGGGAGAGTAAAGAGAAAAGAGGGCGGAAAAACCTGCAGGCAGGAATCAGTTAGACCAGCTCACAGCCTTTGCAGGCTCTAAGACTCACTCCAAGAACCAGACCCAATTCCAACTCATACTGCACTTGTCACTTATTCCCTAAGACTTCATATTCCTCTCTCAGAAAAAGTCATTTTAAGACAAGCAAGAGACAACAGAGACTAAGAGAGAAGGATGGTGCCTGTCCCTTGCCAGGGATTTTGTACGTGATTAGTGTACACTATTCTATTCAAGCTTTGTACCAGCTCTGTGCAGTAAGTGAGCAGACATCCCTAGAGTACAGATGAGGAAGATAAATCCCCAAGAAGTTCTGTGACTTGCCTAAGTTTAGGGGTTTTTTTCCCCAATAGGGTGAGGATTCGAATTCAAGTTTGTAGTTCTGTACTAAAGCTCTTCACACTCATATACACAAATTATATTGGAAATCTCCCCTAGAAAATTCCCTGTCACCTGAATTCAGTAAGAGAAATCTATCAGAACAAGGGAATGGCAGGCACAGAGGCAGGAAACTAAGTTTTGTGAGCACTAACTACAAGCCAAGCCCTCTGCTGGGCCTGCTCCAGGCACCTGCTCCAAGCACTCTCAAAACAGAGGCTCTGCAAGGAAGATGCTATTGTGTGCAGAGATGGTCCCATTTTACAGATGAGGACACTGGGTCACAGCAAAGCAAAATGACTGGCATGGGCTTCAGTTTCCTCATCTACAAAACTGTAGGATTGAACTTGACAGTCTCTGAGGTCTTTTCCATTTCTAAGGTCTGTGATTCTGGAACAAGTAAAGAGGCCACCTTCCCCACATAGTGGAAGGAACACCTAGATCTCTTCTTCGATGATCACTGGCTCCCTCCTTGGTGTGTAGGAGCCAACTCCCATCGTCGGAAGCCCTCCTAGGCCAGAAGGCATAGGGGTCTTCTGAGAAATGGGAAGCCCCCATGGAAGTTTCTTTTGTCACTCTACAGGTGAAAGATTCCCATGATTCTCAGCATTCAGCCCAGACCCACTAGCCCACAGATTCCCATGGAAATGAGGCTTCCAGCCAGGCAGACCCATATGCTGAGTAGGAGGCCCACAGACACACAACCAGAACAAACTTCCTGAGATCCCCACAGAGAAGCCCACTTTCTGCAAGCCTCCCCACCGCCCACCTGCCTTGGCTCTCCACTCCTCACAGCAAGAGCCACAGCCCCAGAGACCAAGCCAACACAGGGAGGGGATTTATGGATGCGTCTGGCTCAACCAAGGCTAACTTCAATTTCCTGACGTTGATAAGAGCAGCAGCCGCCAAACATCCGTAATCCCATACCTCATGCCACCCACAGCCCCCAGCACTCTGCACAGCCCACCCCAGTCAGTCCTTTCCATGACTTTGTGTTGTGGGCACTGCTGTTTCACAGGTGAGAAAACCAAGGATCAGAGGTTAACTGGCTAAAGTCACACCACTAGGAAGTGAGGGACTTGGGAGTACAATCTAGGTCTTTCTGACCTGACAGCCTACTCTCAGCAGGCTCTCTTAGCAGCTTCCCCCAGGGCTGGCACCAGACCCGGAGCTCACCAAGCACCTGTTGGAAAGCAGGCGTGTCCATATGACAGAAGGACAGGAGACCTGCAAGGAAGAGTTCCTTGCTCTGGGAAGAAACACAGGCCTGTGAACAGGCTGCAGGTGAAGCAGTGCTCAAAACACAAGGGAGACCCTGCACAAAACCCTGGGGAAACGAGCCACACCCTCGCTAAAGGCTAGAGGTGAACAGGGACAGAGGGTGGGGAGGACCTGGCGTTTAGGCTGAAGGGAGCTTCTTTTTTCATTCACTGTACAGTCAAAATTCACATGTTTCAAGAATACGTGTACACCTGTGGCAGATTCATGCTGAGGTATGGCAAAACCAATACAATATTGTAAAGTAATTAGCTTCCAATTAAAATAAATATTTATATTTTAAAAAAATACAAGAGAATCATCTCTAGAGAAGGTGTTTAGAGGGAAAAGGGATGGGACAAACCCAACGTAAAGAAAGGGGAGAAATCGTCCCTCATTCACGCAACAATTTTGAGTACCTACAATGTATGCCCCAGCCTCAATGCAAGACTCTCCTCGCAGAGTGCAAGGGGAGAAACCCTGAACAGAGTAACTTCAAAAGATATGGAATTAATAATTGTGGTGGGCACCAAGCAGGCAAAGTGAATTATGTGAGTATTTAATAGAGCAATTTGATTTGGTTTGACAGGGTTGTGGCGGGCCTAACTGAAGACATTTAAGTAGAAGCATGAAAGATGAATAGGAGTCCATCAAACCAAGGGAGGGTGGAGGTAGGACAAGCATTGAAGGAAAAGGGAACAGCACATGCAAAGCCCTGAAGTCTGGGGCACTGAAGGAAGGCCAGTGTTGAAGACTGTGATGAGGCGAGTCAGCAGGGATGGGCCTGGAGAGTTCCACAGGGCCCGGTCACACTGAGTTCTGAAGGCTACGCTCAGTGTTTCTTCACTTTGCAAGCACCAATGGGAAGTTACTAAGCTGGCAAGAGATGAGTGGAATTTCCTATGTTGGAAAAGCTATGCTGGCTATTGTACAATGGATGGATGTGGGTTTGGGGGAGCTAGAAGCAGGGAAATTAGTTATGAGGTTAATGCTTCCACCTAGGTGACAGAGAAAGGGCAGCAGATTGCGGTGGTGACACCTGCAGTGGGTCAGGTGACATTTTTGGCAGGGACTGGCATGGTGGCAACAAATAAGACTGGAAAGAGCTGGAGCCCCATACCCTCCCACCTGGACCTCACAGAAGCTCCAGGCACAATGAAATGCGGGTCTCAGCCTCTCCATCACCACTCCCTCTCATTTGGGGAAGCCAAGCATAGCCTGGGAACCAGCTCCCCCAGCTTTTGCTCTCATGTCAACCCTCCCCACTGACAGCTAAGTGGAAGTCCCCCTGGGGCAGGAGGGGGACTGGCACTCTTGAGAGGAAAATAGATTAAAAAAAACAGATGAGGGGATGAGAAGTCACCAACGTACCTCACAAAAGGGAGAAACTTCAGATCTCAAGAAGCAGGGAAACCCAGTCCAACTCCTAATAAGTACTTTCTAACTGGAGAAAAATCCTAGTATTCTTACAAAAGTATGTCCAATCATTTCTAAATGCCATTCTTTATCTCATCTCAGATTTCTGAAGGAGGATCAATAGACTTGTTTGCTTCTCCAGAAAGAGAAGCAGAGATAATGATGCCATCTAGGGAGGCACCAAGCCAGCAGAGCCAACAGCAAGGGGCCAGAGCACCCCACTTTTGGACCAGCTAGAGCCCTACACAAGCCATTCCCCACTAGCAGTTCACGGGGCAGCTCCCTTGTCAATCTCCCCCAACACCCACCCCAGGGCTGGTGGTTCCATCATCACCCTACTAATGAGAATAATAGTTACAATCTATGGCGCATCTACTGAGAGCCAGACCCACATTTCAGACCGTGTCATCACAATTATACAGACGATGGATCTGAGAGTCAGGAAGGTTCAGTGACTTGTAATTGACTTAACTAGGACTCAAACTCCAGGGCTGAGTTCTGAGTTGCCTTTAGCCACTTTGCTAAACCTCCCACTGGGCTCTCCTTGGACCACCACTCAAGATACTTTAGGCCAGTCACTTGGGGCCAGGGCAATGGAGGAAGGGCTAGCAGGGTCGTCTTCTGTAATGATGGCCCTCACTCTGTCCTCTGCCAGACAGCATAGCCCCTGTTGCCTGCTGGGCTGAAACAAGGAGAGACAACCTCAGAGCTGAAAGCCAAGGGCCTGGGCGCCAGGTAGTCGGAGGCCATTGGACTGCAGGTCCCAGAAAGTACTGCCCTGGAACCCCAAATCCAGGGCTGAGGCTGATGGCTCTCCTTGCCCCCACTCCACTTGTCTCCAGGACAGACGGTATTATCCCCAGGGCTTTAGGTTGGGAGGTCTAACCTGACAGAGAGGCAGCAGAGTGCAGGGCCCTGGAGTCAGTCCAGTGGGATTCTAATCTTGGGAACGTTGAGAACATTACTTCCCCTGTCTGTGGTCATAGTTTCCCCATCTGCAAAATGGGAATGACAGTAATAATCCTCCCTGGGTGGGCGTTACTGCAAGTGCTGGATGGGACAATGCGGGTAAAACCTGGCACACAGCAGGCTGTTAGCTGTCATCCAACCTTCTAAGTCCAGAAAAGTCTCATCCATCCCACAAGAATGGCCCATAGGTTAGTGCTGCCAAGAAGCTTTTCTGGGAGTGGATGTGCACACATCCCCATGCAGGACAGCAGGGCAGAGCACCAGCCCTCCACCTAGCCAGCACAACCAGAAGTTCATTGGAGCCTCGCTGGAGCCCTCTGCAATCACCCTATGCAACTGATGTGGAAATGGAGACACAGAAAGGCAAAGTGATTTATCCAAAGCAGTAATCACGTATGGGTGTGAGAATTGGACCATAAAGAAGGCTGTGTGCTGCAGAATTGACACTTTTGAACTGTGGTGTTGGAGAAGACTCTTCAGAGTCCCTTGGACTGCAAGGAGATCAAACCAGTCAATCTCAAAGGAAATCAACCCTGAATATTCATTGCAAAGACTGATGCCAAAGCTGACACTCCAATACTTTGACCACCTGATGTGAAGAGCTGACTCATTAGAAAAGGTCCTGATGATAGGAAAGATTGAAGGTAAAAGGAGAAGGGGATGACAGATAACGAGATGGTTGGATAGCATCACCGACTCGATGGACATGAATTTGAGCAAACTCCAGGAGATGGTGAAGAACAGGGAAACCTGGCACGCTGCACTCTATGGGGTCTCAAAGAGTTGAACACAATTGAGCGACTGAACAGCAATGACAACACAGCCAGGAATCAGTGCTCCAGGAAGCAGTGAACCCTGATCCAGTGCATGCTCCATCATTTCACACCCTCCTTTGTTCTTCCTGTGTAAAGCATGCCAATGAGTATCTTGCCATTCATTTATGGAGACCACAGTTTCATCCAGACACTGTGCTGTGCTCTACCGTCAAAGATGAACATGCTGATATGAACAGATGATTGCAATTTCCGGCACTGGTGTCTGTAACAAGGTCCTTTAGAGACACATAGGAGGTGGCAATCATCCCAGCTGGGGAGATGAAGATAGAAAGCAAAAGCTGCTGTGTGGAGGGACACCACAGCCAGGAAGACAAGCGAGGCTGGGGAGACGATCCAGATCCAGGCTTAGAGAGCTACTGGGAGGGCCTGAGCCCAGAGCAGCCCCCTGTGTCCCTGTTTCCCTGTGTCTGTGTGCTGCCCTGGCCCACTCTCCTGGAATTTCCCTGGAATTTCCTGGTTAATCCCCAGCAGCTGTTCCTGACATCATCTAACACTCTCCTAACCAGTAGGTGCAATATCCCCCAGAGTAACCTCCTGGAGGCACGCTCACTGTGTTCCAGCCGTGCTCAGCTCCTGACACCTGCCAAAGAAAGCCAACAACGTCCAGGCAGCCTCGGTCTCAGGTTCTCTCGAAACCCTCGCCCTGCACCTTCCTCTAGGGCTGCTTCTGGGCCAGGAGCTGGGGACCATGGTGTGGCCTGTGCTGGCGTGACCAGGCTGTCACCACACTCACCCCTGAGGGGCCTTCTTCAGTTCCTAGCTCCAGGGCCCTCCCCAGGCCTCACTGAACCAGCTCATCCAGCTGCTTTATTATTAGCAATAGCAACTACTACTCATTTTTAATGCTTACTACATTCCAGGCCAAGAAAAAAAATTTTTAATTAAAATGAATATTCTGCCCAGGATCTGCAATTCATGGTAACACATGCTACCCAAGAAAGACAGCTGAGTCTGTCTCCTTCAGAACCTTCCTTGACAACAAACTTCAACTCCTTATATACTGATCATATTTTCCTCTGGAGTAATAAGAGAACCTGAACGGTTCTACTCTAGAAAGTATAGATATTTCAGGATTATTTCAGGGACCAAATGTCTCTGTGATAACAAGATCCATTCTTCCCCTCCAAATGCGGGCCTGTGAGAATGATTAAAATGATAGACAGGCCTGCTATTTTCCAGAAATCTATAAAGACTGCAGCAATATACCCCAAAGTCTCCCCAGAGATAAAAGAGTAAGATTAAATAATTTGAAGATAATTTCTTCCATGAAAAGAATAATGTTGCCATCAAAATGAAAACCCTTGTAATAAAACCAAATTATGCTGAGACCTCGGGAGTACTCTGCCGCTCTCCTGCCATTTCCAGACAGCACTTCTGCAAACGCGGTGCTGGAACTGTGAGCACGGCTTACAGGGGAGGCGGAGGCTGGAGGATTGCAGGTGCCCACACAGCCCATTCCTGCAGGATAACACAGGGATATATAACACAGGATAACTGGTCGTATATTAAGTGCCCAAGTGAGTGAGCATACAACAGAAGAGAGAAGGGTGGCCAAAACCAAGGAGTCAGAACCAAGCTGGGTCAGGCCTCAAGGAAATCAGAGCAACCAGCCACTTCTTTGTCCAGTTCTGACTCCTTGGTATTGCTTAAAGACGAGTTCAGCAGGTTCAAGTTTCCCACTTGGTTGGGGCCCTGGGCATTGAGTGGGCCCAGGGGCAAATCTGTGTTTGATTGGAACCCTGTGGGCTGACAGCAGAGAAAGGCAGCAGATGGGACTTGTAAGGGTGCCTGTAGAATTGAATTCTGCTGGAACCAGGGATCTGAGCAAACTATGTGCAAGGCTCCTCCAAAGGCTAGAGTGGGAGAAACTGGGCAGAGAATGTCTTTAAGCACGCACATAAGGATTCCGTTTCTGTCTCAGCACAGCACACCAAAAAGGCTGAAGATATCTTTCCTTCTAATTAAGGGTGTGTGCGAGACAGTCTGAATTAAACCACAGAGACACATACTAGTCACTTTAAATGCAATGAGAGGGGACCCCTCCTCCTCCAAAGAATCTATTGACAGCCACAGTCCTGGCCTTCAGGGAAATCTTTACATTCATATTAAGGCAATACAGGCAGAGAAAACAACAGGCATGTTCAGTGTGGGTCTTCAACTGAAAGTCTCAAACACAGACTGCCCGGCCCCCAAAATTTGGTTTGTGATGGGGCACTTCCTTACTGGGCAGTGAGTAGCACCAGGGATTTACTTATTTCATGGTGTTTAATGATTCACTGGAGCCTCAAAGGGGAGGCCAGTTGGTCTTCACAACTAGCCAAACAGGGGGCAGAGAGGAAAGATGAAGAGCATAGCCTGAAGCTTCAGTAAGGCTGGGTGTCAGCAGGAGCCAGCCCCCAGGAAAGGCTATCTCCTCCTGGGGCCCCCACCTACTCTTCCTTTCCTAAACGCACCTCTCTAGGGTGGCCGGAGTCCACAAGTACCTATCCTTCTCCCTCTTCTCAACACGACTGCTGAGTCACCCTGGTGTGCCCAGCATACAGTGGGTTCTCGGGACTGGATAAACAGTGGTGAAGTCTCCAGGTCTAAGGCCTGCAGTCTGTGCAGCTAACTCAAAGAGGCACTTCTACCCCCTCAGTTTTCAGTCCTCCCTGTGCCACAGTGTTTCCTCCTGCCTCTCTCAAATTCTGCTCCCCGAGGAGGACCTGAGGCCATCATATACTTAGCTCTTGGGCCATTTCCTCTGCCCTGGGACTCCCATTTCAAGTTGTTTCCTTGGGATGAAAGATGTTGTCCTTATTTGAAGAACATCAAGCTTAACAGAGAAGGGAAGGAGGGAGGCTGGAGGCAGAGGAGGAAGGAAGAGAGGCGGAGAGAAAGAGACCGAAAAGTATTTGACTTCGTTCAAGCAAAAGAAACTGAAAAAAAAGAGGAAAGGCAGAGGAGTCTATAAGTCCTGAAACCCAGAGGACCACGCCCCACCAAAAGAATCCAGGGAAAGTACTAGTTAAGGCCTTGATGCCAGACAGACCTGGATTCAAATCCTAACTCTGCCATTTCCTAGCTATGCAATTTAGGACAAAGTACTTGACAACCCCAAGTCATTTCATCATCAGTAGAAGGGGGATGCTAACACCAGGTTCTCAGGACTGTTGTGAGGAATAAATGAGCTGATGTAGATAAACCATTCAGGGGAGTCCCTGGCATGCAAAAGAAATTCAAGAGCCAGTAGCTGTTAAACTGTATTTGTATTTCTAAACCAAAGAGGGGCCTCTGCTGTGCAAGGAAGGTACTTCCTTAAGTTATAGGATGGAACTGACTTTTAAAATCTTTGCGATTCTCTTTATATACAAATGGAGAAGCTTCCAGGATCTCTTAAAGATAAGAGAATAAGGCTGGAAAACAGTTTTTAGGGGGAAAAAATGCTTTGGGGATGACACAGACAACTCAACATTAAGTCTCCATGTAACAATGTTTATGGTAGCTTTCAATAATTCTCCCACTGTGAGAAATATTGTAAGTTTCACACTGTTCAGAAGGAGAGAGTCATGTCTTGTTTCACTTTTTTATACAGCCAATTTCATGCACTTTTGACAACTGTAGCATATCTCTAAGACATGATTCTCTGCCCCTGCCCCCATACACGGAATATCAAAACAACATATTAGGGTTGCCCCAGGCAAAAGAAGAAAAGGACAAGTGCGCGAGACTGAGATGACAAGCCTGGTTCATCTCTGGTGCCACTCTCACTGATCAGCAAGAGGCTGCCCGGTGCCTTGTCTCGCAGGAGTCACTAAGACGGTGTCATGATTAGTGATGTGTGCCGTGGACCCAAAATAGGGTACCCAGGACTCTAGTGATGTGTTTTTCATATCACAAATTTTGTGATAATTCTCCAGCTACTTAGGAGATGAATTATGACCACACTCTGCTCAATAGTTGCTAAAGCAAGGAGGGGTCCCCCAAGGAGAGGCCCCCAGGAAGAGGATGGTCCAATGCTTAGTGTTTGATGAAAACACACCACCTTCCAGGACAAAGTGGAAGAACCAAACTTAGACAGTTGGGACATGATGAGAGACATCTGTGAGGGTTAATTTTATGTTACCTTGCCCAGACTAAGGGATGCCCAGATGGCTGGTAAAACATTATTTCTGCATGACTTTGTGAGTGTGTCTCTGGAAGTGAATAGCATTTGAATTAGCAGACATGGTAAAGATCAACCTCACCAAAGTGGTAGGGTGTCACCTGATCCTGGGTGTCACTGAGGGCTTGGATAGAACAAAAAGATCAGGGAAGAGGGAACTCTCTTCTGAGCTGAGGCATCCACCTTCTCTTGCCCTTGGACTTTTGTGCTCCTGGTTCCTGGACTTTGGGACTGAGATGGGGACCTACACCACTGCCCACTGAGTTCTCATGCCTGCAGACTGGGGCTGATTTATACCAGCAGCTTTTCTTCTTCTCCAGCTTGTGGACGGCAAATTGTGGGACTTCTCAGCCTCCATATCAGCAGGAGCCAATTTCTATGGTAAATTTCTATATGTGTTTGTGTGTGTGTGTGTGTGGTTCAGTCAGTTCAGTCACTCAGTCGTGTCTGACTCTATGCAACCCCATAAACTGCAGAACGCCAGGTTTCCCTGTCCGTCGGCAACTCCTGGAGCTTACTCAAACTCATGTCCATCAAATCGGTGATGCCATCCAACCATCTCATCCTCTGTTGTCCCCTTCTCCTCCTGCCTTCAATCTTTTCCAGCATCAGGGTCTTTTCCAACGAGTCAGCTCTTTGCATCAGTATGAAGTACAGGAGTTTCAACTTCAGCATAAGTCCTTCCAATGAATATTCAGGACTGATTTTTCTTTAGGATTGACTGGTTTGATCTCCTTGCAATCTAAGGGACTCTAAAAGAGGCTTCTCCAGCACCACAGTTCAAAAACATCAATTCTTCAGCGCTCAGCTTTCTTTATGGTCTATGTCTCATCCATATGGTCTATGGTCTCATCCATATGGTCTATGGTCTCATCCATACATGACTACTGGAAAAACCATAGCTTTGACTAGATGGACCTTTGTTGGCAAAGTAATGTCTCTGCTTTTTAATATGCTGTCTATGTTTGTCATAGCTTTTCTTTCAGGGAGCAAGCATCTTTTAATTTGTGTCTCTTATTTAATATATATATTAAATAAATTAAATGTCTTTTAATTTAATATATATATATATGGTGGTGCTAGTGGTAAAGAACCCACCTGCCAATGCAGGAAACATGAGATGTGGTTCCGATCCTTGGGTCCAGAAGATTCCCTGGAGGAGGACATGGCAACCCATTCCAGTGTTCTGGAGAATCCCATGGACAGAGGAGCCTGGTAGGGTACAGTCCATGGGGTCACAAAGAGTTGGACATGACTGAAGTGACTTAGCACGCACGCATGCATATAGGTTTTATTTGGATCTGTTTCTCTAGAGAATTCTGACTAATAGAACATTTTAACAAATAGCCATTTGATTATATTCATCCACAGAAAGTTTGGGGAGGAAAAAAGAGCAAATGTAGCAATGGGTTGTGCCCAAGAGCATGAAGAACTGTTAGCTGATGAATTTGCCAAATCTTTGCCAGACCTGTAGAAAAATTAAAACCTGATGGTCCAGTGGTTAAAATTCTGCACTTCTGCCTAAGGGTTTCATCCCCAGTTAGGGAACTAAGATCCTGCATGCAGTAAGGTGTGGCATAAAATAAAAAGAAATAAAATAAAGTAAATGAAATGAAATAGAATAGAATAAATGAAATAAAATAAAGAAATAAAAAATAAATGAAATAGAGAAATAAAATAGAATAAAATAAATGAAATAAAATAATAGAACAAAATAAATGAAATAAATAAAAATAAAATACATGAAATAAAATCAATGAAATAAACAAATTAAATCAAAAAAAAAGAAAAATGGGACTAAGAAAAGCGAAGATAGACTCCTGTCAGCCTCCTCCAAAACTGATGAGGACTTTGGTCTAGTTTCCACATATCTGGGTCTTTTTCTTAGATATCCTATTGTTATTAATTTCCAACTTAATTCCATGGGGGTCAGAGAATGTACTCTGTATCACTTCAGTACTTATAAATTTACTGAGACTTTTATGGCCTGGATGTGGCTGGCCTTGGTGTACAGATGTTCTATGGTAAATGGCAAAAATGGTTCAGTGAAAGGTGGAGTCCATTTTTCCATTCTCTGAGTCAGAATTGGCCATGGGCCATTAGCAAACGTGAGAGAAGCCTTTGCGACTTAGGGCCTGACCTCTTGCTGTGCCTGAACCTCTAAGACTACCATGCGAACAAGCCTGAGGTAGCCCAACCCCGATAACCTGCCAACCACCAGATATTTGAGTTCAGCCATCCTAGATCCTCAAGCACTAGCTGACCACAGGCAAATGAAAAATCCCAGCAGAGACCAGCTAGACTACATCAAACCAAAACTGCCCAAAACAATCTACAGAATAGTGAGAAATTGTACATAGCCATTATTCTAAGCCACTTAGTTTTGAAGTGCCTGTTATGCAGCAAAAACTGGCATGTATGTGTATATATGCATATTATATAATATGCACTACATACATACATATATATGTATACATACAGACAAGCACACATGCCCCAGTTATCCTTTCACTCTCCTTTTTTCTACTTTATAAAGGCTCTGGTATAGACTGTGGCCGTTAGATGTGTGTTTAGGCTTCAGATTATATGCTATCAATGCAGAATTGTCACTGAACTAGAAGAGGAATTATATCACTTAGGGATGCAGTGACTGATGAAAATTTTGCAGAGGGTAGTTACATTAGATTAGAAAGGAGCAAGTTACATTTGCTCTGGTAATTTAGATAGGTGGGAAGAAGGGTATGTACAAATATTGAGTAGCAGATAGAACAAATGTGGCAGATTGTGAGGCCCGAGAGCTCACTAAGCCTTCCCATCCCCTCCTACAGGGCAGGGGCTGGAAAGCAAAAAATACTACATCTCCCACCCAGGAAAATACATTCACTATCCTGTGAATAGTGATAAACCATAATGGGAAAAGAACATAACAAAGAATGTGTATATGGGTATAACTGAATCACTTTGCTGCATAGCAGAAATTAACACAACATAGTAAATCAACTATACTTCAATAAAAAATTTCAAAAAATATAGTTTCCCAGACTTATTTTATACCTAGGGTTTCTGGATGTGATTTAGGTTCTGCTGATAAGATGCTCTGAAGCCAAACAGAGATTGGGATCTTAGGATATGAGGAAAGAGGCGGGTGCCCACACTCATGGTGTGGATGTGGCTAAGGTGGTGGGCAGGTGGGCAGGACCTGTGACAGCCATCTCTGATTCTCCAGGGCCCCACCTGTGACGGAGACAGCCCTGCTCTGGCAGTCAAGCTGTGCGGCACAGCTTTGAGAGCCAAGCAGCCTCCAGTCTGTTCCCTTACCTCTCCCCAAAATTTTACAAGCCATTAAACATCCCACTGTATGTCCCTTCTCTACAACTGAACACTGGTCAGAGAAGGACCGATTCTCCACTGCCATGAGAATCCAGCGCACACTCTTAGATACCATTCTGGGTAAGAGAAAAGGGGACTAGGCAAATGTGAGAGGCTGAGAACTACCTAAAGATGTTGTTAAAATTTTTTGAGTAAGACTAAATTTACCAGAATGGACTAAAAATTGAAGTTTTGGGGGTTTTTTCTTTGTTTTTCCCTCGCAGTAGCAAGCAAGTGGGTGACTTGTAAGGAAAATCAGAACACTATTAGAGAAACTGAGATTGCATTTTCTCTTTTCATATGACTGTCTTTCCATTTATACTCATTGTATATGTATTATCTCATTTAGTCCTTCCAATAACCCTCAAGCTGAAGACTATTACTACTCCCAGATCAAAGATGAAGTAACAAACTCAGAGAGATAGTGCCCAAGGTCACACAGACTGTAAGCTGCAGGGCCAGGAATGTAACCTAGACAGTGTACCCTGGAGCCTCACTCTTCACTGCTCTGCTCTTCTGGCCCCAGTTTCCCCTCCCTGCCGGTTTGAGCCCAGTCCTTTCCAGCTCCCAGTCCCCTTTGCTTCCCTCCCCTTTCAAAATGTGCTTAGGTATTCAGGCTTGGACAGGAACAACTGTTGAGCTGCTAACTTTGACAGGCAGAGGCATTATCACTTTAACAGCATCGAGATCCTCTGAGTTTGAAGGATAATACTTCAGAGTAAAGCAAGCAGAGTGAGATCCATGGGACCTTCCTGGGTTCTGGAAAACCACCCCACAGTCACCCAGTCTCTCTCCAGGTTCTTATACTGTCTCCCAGTTAACCTCCCCCCATCCCCCCATGCTCCAGGTACCTTCTCCCAATCTCCTCCATAGGGAGAAAAAAAATCTACCAAAGGCAGCCCAGCTGCAGCTATTGACACCCACCCACCCCCAGCCAGGGTGGATCCGAGAGTCAGCAACTTGGGGCCTCAGCAGTGGGCCTGAGAGCCAGCATGGGGGGGGCACACATTTCAAGGATAATGTCCCCGATCCTCCATCAGCCTCCAGGAAGCAGCTTCACGGGGAAGCCTAGGGGAAACAGCAGTCAAACTGCATCTCCATCAGCCCTGACTTCAATTTGTTGAAATCCGTAACTCTCCCTGCATTTTCAAGGGAATGTGTTTAGGTGTGGGAGCATCCAACAGGAAACTGAAATATTGATGAAGATGAGCCTATAATCTTTTGATAAATAACATGCCTTCTAATGCCAGATTTTGACATAATACAAACAAGTTGTCAACGTGTGAGCAAAAATTTGCATCCAAGAGAAAGGATTAACAATGAAGAAATCCTGTTCGTGCCGTTCATTTTTTCCTGTAACCTGAAGAAAACTGCCTTCCCTGAATAGTAGCGTGGTCTGGCATCTTTAAGTCGTTGGGAAGGGAACGCCTTACTTCAGTTTAACAAACATTTCTGAGCACCTTCTCGATGCCCTGTACTGGCTGCTGCAGACACACACAGATCTGGTCCCTGCTTTCAAACCAATTAATTTTTTAGGAGAAACAAATCTGTGAATAAGTGAGCACAAAATAGCAGAAAATCATAGCAAAGAACATGGTCTTCAGCTTCAGATAGATGTGAAATCACAATCCTGCACGGATTTTCATTAGTTATGGAGACCCTGTGCCAGTGGTTTAACCTCTTTCACCTTAAACTGAAAAAGGTGGATAACGATGCCTGTCTCTCGGGGTTGTCAAGAAGGTCACATGCGAAAAAAAGCTCTGTGCCACTTCCACTCCTGTGTTCCACTTGGACACACTGGTGCATAACCCCACTCCCTGGAGGTGCGCGTACCCCCAGCCTCCTAGAGTGTCCTGTGCTCAGAGCCAAACTCCTCCCCAGAAATTGCTGTCGGCCCAGGGGAGCTGCCAAGGTTATACCACCTGCAGGGGTGGGAGGTGAGAGTATGCATATAAAATGACCTTTTTCAATGTGTTATAATTCACATTCCATAAAAATTTGCCCTTTTAAAGTACAACTCAGTGGGGTTTCATATATTCACAAAATTGTATAGCCATCATCACTAATTCCAGAACTTTCCATTTCCTCAAAAATACCCCAGATATCTCATGCCCATTAGCAGCCATTCCCTTTCTCCTATCCCCCAACTCTCACAACCATTGATCTAGTTTGTGTCACTATAGAACTGCCTACCCTGAATATTTCATATAAATGAAACTATATAACATATGGTCTTTTATGTCTGGCTTCTTTCACTTAGCAAATGTTTTCAGGGTTCACACATGTCATAACATGTCTCAGTACCTCATTTCTTTTGATGTTGATCCATTCATCAGCTAATGGAGATTTAGGTTTCCACTTTTTGGCTATTAGGAGTAAAGCTGCTATGAACATTCTTGTACAAGTTTTTGTGTAGACACACGTTTTCAATTCTCTATATACCAGGGAGTAGAATTGCTAGATCATGTGGTAACTTGATGTTTAACATTTTGAGGAACTACCAGACTATTTTGCAATGAGGCTACACCATTTTACATTCCCACCAGTGATGTATGAGGATTGCAATTTCTCTGCTAGTGAGTGCGAAGTGGTATTTCACTGTGTTTTTGATCTGCATTTCTCTGATGGCTAATGATGCTAAGCATCCTTTCATGCGCTTATTGGTCATTCATTTATGTTTTTGAAGAACTGTCTATTCAAATCTTTTGCTCATCTTTAAATTTGGTTCTTTTTCTTTTCATTGTTTAGTTGTTCAGTTCAGTCAATCAATCATGTCCAACTCTTTGCAACCCCATGCACTGTAGAATGCCAGGCTTCCCTGTCCATCACCAACTCCCAGAGCTTGCTCAAAATCATGTCCATCGAATTAGTGATGTCATCTAACTATCTCATTTTCTGTCATCCCTTTCTCCTTTTGCCTTCAACCTTTCCCAGCATCAGGGTCTTTTCCAATGAGTCAGTTCTTCACATCAGGTGGCCAAAGTATTGTAGCTTCAACTTCAGCATCAGTCATTCCAATTAATATTCAAGATTGATTTCCTTTAGGCTTGACTGGTTTGATCTCCTTACTGTCCAAGGGACTCTCAAGAGTCTTCTCCAACACCACAGTTCAAAAGCATCGGTTCTTTGGCGCTCAGCTTTCTTTATGGTCCAACTCTCACATCCATACATGACTCCTGGAAAAACCATAGCTTTGACTATACAGTCCTTTGTTGGCAAAGTAACATCTCTGCTTTAATATGTTGTCTAGGTTGGTTATAACTTTTCTTCCAAGGAGCAAGTGTCTTAATTTTATGGCTGCAGTCACCATCTGCTGTTATATTGGAGCCCCCAAAAATAAAGTCTGTCACTGTTTCCATTGTTTCCCCATCTATTTGCCATAAAGTGATGGGACCGGATGCCATGATCTTAGTTTTCTGAATGTTGAGTTTTAAGCCAGCTCTTTCACTCTCCTCTTTAACTTTCATCAAGAGGCTCTTTAGTTCCTCTTTGCTTTCTGCCATAATGGTGGTGTCATCTGCATATCTGAGGTTATTGATATTTCTCCCAGCAATCTTGATTCCAGCTTGTGCTTCATCCAGCCTAGCATTTCGCATGATGTACTCTGCATTAAGTTAAAGAAGCAAGTGAAAATATACAGCTTTGATGTACTCCTTTCCCAATTTGGAACCAGGATATTGTTCCATGTCCAGTTCTAACTGTTGCTTCTTGACCTGCATACAGATTTCTCAGGAGGCAGGTCAGATGGTCTGGTATTCCCATCTCTTGAAGAATTTTCACAGTCTGTGTGTTGTGATCCATACAAAGGCTTTAGTGTAGTCAATGAAGCAAATGTTTTTCTGGAATTCTCTTGCTTTTCCTATGATCCAACAGATGATGATGATTTGATCTCTGGTTCCTCTGCCTTTTCTAAATCCAGCTTGAACATCTAGAAGTTCTCAGTTCACATACTGTTGAAGCCTAGCTTGAAGAATTTTGAGTATTACTTTGTTATATGAGATGAATGCAATTTTGTGGTAGTTTGAACATTCCTTGGTATTGCCTTTCTTTGGGATTGGAATGAAAATTGACCCTTTCCAGTCCTGTGGCCACTGCTGAGTTTTCCAAATTTACTGGCATATTGAGTGCAGCACTTTCACAGCATCATCTTTTAGGATTTGAAATAGCTCAATTGGAATTCCATCACCCCCACTAGCTTTGTTCGTAGTGATGCTTCCTAAGGCCCACTTGACTTTGTATTCCAGGATGCCTGGCTCTAGATGAGTGATCACACCATCATGGTTATCTGGGTCATGAAGATCTTTTTTGTATAGTTCTTCTGTGTATTGTCAGAGGAGCCTGGTGGGCTACAGTCCATGGGGTTGCAAAGAGTCAGAAACGACTGAGCAACTTCACTTTCACTTTTCTGTGTATTGTGGCCACCTCTTAATATCTTCTGCTTCTGTTAAGTCCATATCACTTCTATTCTTTATTGAGCCCATCTTTGCATGAAATGTTCCCTTGGTATCTCTAATTTTCTTGAAGCCATCTCTAGTCTTTCTCATTCTATTGTTTTCCTCTATTTCTTTGCACTGATCCCTGAGGAAGGCTTTCTTATCTCTCCTTGCTATTCTTTGGAACTCTGCATTCAGATGGATATATCTTTCCTTTTCTCCTTTCCCTTTCGCTTCTCTTCTTTCTCAGCTATTTTTTAAGGCTTCCTCAGACAACCATTTTGCCTTTTTGCATTTCTTTTTCTTGGGGATGGTCTTGATCACCACCTCCTGTACAATGTTACAAACCTCTGTCCATACTTCTTCAGGGACTCCATCTATCAGATCTAATCCCTTGAATCTATTTCTCACTTCCACTGTATAATCGTAAGTAAGTAAGTGTTAGTCATTCAGTCATGTCCGACTCTCTGTGATCCCATGGGCTATAGCAGACCAGGCTTCTCTGTCCATGGAATTCTCCAGGCAAGAATACTGGAGTGGGTTGCCATTCCCTTCTCCAGGGTATCTTCCCGACCCAGGTATTGAACCCAAATCTCCCAGATTGCGGGCAGATTCTTTACTGTCTGAGCTACAGCGAGGAACTGTATAATCATAAGGGATTTGATTTAGGTCATACCTGAATGCTCTAGTGGTTTTTTCCTACTTTCTTCCATTTACATCCGATTTTTTTTGCAACAAAGAGTTCATGATCTGAGCCACAGATCATGGTCTTGTTTTTGCTGACTGTATAGAGCTTCTCCATCTTTGGCTGCAAAGAATATAATCCATCTGATTCTGGTATTGATCATCTGGTGATGTCCATGTGTAGAGTCATCTCTTATGTTGTTGGAAAAGGGTATTTGCTATGACCACTGAGCTCTCTTGGAAAAACTGTTAGCCTTTTCCCTGCTTCATTCTGTACTCCAAGGCCAAACTTGCCTATTACTCCATGTATCTCTTGACTTCCTACTTTTGCAATCCAGTCCCCTATAACGAAAAGGACATCCTTTTTTGGTGTTAGTTCTAGAAGGTCTTGTAGGTCTTCATAGAACCATTCAAGTTCAACTTCTTCAGCATTAACAGTTGGGGCATAGACTTGGATTACTGCGGTATTGAATGGTTTGCCTTGGAAACAAACAGATCATTCTGTCATTTTTGAGATTTCACCCAAGTACTGCATTTCAGACTCTTGTTTTTGAGTTGTAAGGAATCTTTTGTTGAGTTATAAGAATTATTTATATATTCTGGATGTTAGATCCTTAGCATATACTTGATTTGCAAATATTTTCTCCCATTCTTTGGGTTTTCTTTTCACTTTCTTGATAGTGTCATTTGAAGGACAAAAGTTTTAAATTTTGATGGAGCCAAGTTGGCCCTTTTCTTTTTGATCAATGACTGATTTTTGCAAAGATTCAAAAAGTAGTCCCCTTGTATCAATACCAGGCGGTACTGAAAGATCCTCCCAGCTCCAGAGATCCCCAGCTGAATGGCTGAGGCCTCTGTTGCAATCACATTACTGTTCAACTTCTCCCTCTCCTCCTCCTGCTTCCCTCTCTCCTTCAAAGGGGTTTCAGCTAATAGGACTAGTGACACTCTAAATGAATATCTCAGCACACAAGAGTATATTTTGGGGAGAACCCAAGTTTAGGAACTTCCACTGTTTTCCCACTGACCTCAAGAAAGAGAATTACCTCCTCCCCATGGTTTCAAGTCCTCCTGTGACACGGCTCCTACCCACCTCTCCAGACTCATCCTTCCCGTACATTCTCCTCACATGCTATGATCCAGCCATATTGAACTACTTGTGTTGAAGTTGTGAAATATTGAAACACATATTGAAAACTTATGTTTTCTCAAAAAGACCATCTCTGTAGCCTCTGGGCCCTTATACTTGCTATAACTTCTTCCTCTCTCCCCCACACTAACCTTGCTATCATCTATCATCCATTCAAAGCAGAACTTTAGCTGGCCACCACTTCCTCCAGGACACTGCCCCTGACCCTTCTGTGTGCATCCATAGGCCCCTTTATTCACCCCATCCTTATGCGCACCACACAGATTCTAATCCCTTCTTTATTGTTTTGTCTGCATGACCAGACATGAACCCCCCTTGGGCAGAGACCCTCTTATTTACCTCCATGTCTGTAGAGCTGGTGTAAATCCTGACATCCAAGAAGAGCTCGATTAATGTGCACTGAATAAATAAACACATATTGAATACATACAACATGCAAAAGCAGCCCAGAAGATGCAGTGACTGACTAGGGACAGTCTCAGGAAGGGAAGCTCCTGTACAGGGTACAGAGTGCACAGGCGCCCCATGCCCCTCCACCCAGGCCAGCAGGGGGAGGGCTCCACTGAAGCCCCTCCACAGCCAGCAGTGCCCCTGGGCATCCCTGTACTATGCACTCAGACCACAGCAGAGCCCAGTTCCCTTGCTCACCCTACTGTCTCTACCTAGGCCTCCTGAGTACCCCCAGTGCCCCCTCCAGTCCCCGCCCAGTCTGCATTCACAGGATCCTGGTGCCTAACATTTTCCCAGGTCCACGCAAAAAAAAAAAAAAATCTTCTAGAAGCTGCTAGAAATCAAACCACTCTGAGACATGTATAAAACCTCATCTAGCCGCCTGGAGAGGGTTTTATGGGTTGCCTTATCAGGGCACTGCAGAAGTCATAGGCAATAGGACAGACCATTCCTTAGTTAATCATTCAAATATGAGGCTGGGGTACATTAAAATGATGGATCTACGCCTGAAAAATAATTTGGAATGCCCTCTGTAGGCTCAGCCGTTCCCCCCACCCGGATACCATCCTCCCAGATCCAGGGTGCAGCTTGAAGGAGAGATAAAGCCCAGGACCAAAGGAAGGCCCTCAAGGGGACTATTAGCTCCCAAGAGTATAGGCTCCCTCAGGACTGGGGGGCAATGCCTGTGCCAACTTGTCTGTCCATGTCCTCATCCTCAGAAGGACTGGGCCTGAGCCTGGTTTTATTACCAGGGTCCCCCTGCTAGTGTTTGGTGGGCATGGGTTTAAACCCACACTCTCCAACTTAGAGCCTTAGCTCTTACACACTGTACCACCCTGTCAAGCTCTACTTTGCAACTAGATCATCCAGTTTTTCTATGGCCCTCTCCACGCTGCCATACAACCCCCTCACTAGGTTCAGGGAGAGGCCAAGCCCCTCTCAAGCTCAGATAGAATCCCCTCCCACGCTACTGCCAGGGTGGAGCAGGAGCCTCACTTGGCAAGAACAGACGTAGGACAGCCCCTTGGCACATCATTTCCTTGACCTCCTTCAGTTTAGCATGGCTCAGACGCCACTTGCTGGGCTACGATTAAATGTGAAGATAGCTTGCGGTGGGTGGGGTGTGGGCAGGATGACAAGGGAGTTGTGTAAGTGCCTCCAAAAAGCCAACACCAAATCTCACCCATCTCCACCTCCCAGTTTGTGGCCCAGCAAGATTTATGACCCTGCATACAGGGGTCATTCTTGAGATAAAGGTCTTAGATCTTGCAGCTGACAGGCCTCCTCAATCAGAGCTTCAGGAAAGCATCCTTGACTGATAAATGAGCTGTCCCTAAAGCCTCGGTGACAGGCTTTTAAAGGTCTCCATTGTTCAGAATGTCTCCTTCATCCTGCAAGAGGCATATTCACCCTCGATGCCAACACAGCAAGGCAGACAGCTGAGTGAAGTGGGAGAGGGGGCCTTCCCCACTCAGCCCTGCCCCAGAGCCCCTGCTCTGCACCCCCTCAGCGGATGCTGAACACACATGGAGCATCACTGTGCTTCACTGACAAGGGTCCCGCACATGCTGAGTGTCCAGCCAAGATAATTGCAGGACAATGGACCTAAAGGACATAGGCTTTGGATCCAAGGAGACTGACCATTGGAGCAGGAGCCATATGGCACTTGGTTAATAGGAGCTTTGACTGTGGCCAACACTGCCAATTATCTACCCAATGTCCATTCTACCCTTCTTTATCCCAGGCAGAACTCTGAGTTTGATTGGAATGGCAATGTGCCCAGTTAAAAGTATTCACCTCCCCTGACTCTCCTGCAGCTGCGGGCGCTATGAAGAACACTATCAGGAGTTTCTGGAAAGACTTTCCTTTCCTTTTATGAGTACTGTACCTTCTACCTCCCCTTCATTTTTTTCCACGCCTTTTGCAGATATGAAAAGAACTATGGAGCCCCTATCTTACAACACGCTAAGGATGGAAGAGCAGAAAGGCAGAAGGACCTGGGATCCCAATGACACCATGGAACTGCTTATGCCAGCCCTGGAACTCCTATCTCTGGACTTGTGGTTATCAGGGCAGGGGGAGGGGGAACCCACTCTCTGGTTAAAGCCACTATTGTAATTTTGTTGTTACAGTGAGCCAAACATAGTCTTAGATGATAAAGTCCAAGCTTTAACTGATTCAGAATTTGAAAGAGTTGCTTCACCTGTTTCTAGCCTCATTTCCCCTATCTGTATAAAGAGAACAATGACAGTAATAATTGCTGCTGCTGCTAAGTCACTTCAGTTGTGTCTGACTCTGTGCGACCCCATAGATGGCAGCCCACCAGGCTCTGCCATCCCTGGGATTCTTCAGGCAAGAACACTGGAGTGGGTTAAATCACCCACTATGTGCAGGCACCAAGCAGTGTTTCAAATTCCCCACCCACTGCACTGAGAAAGTGACCACTGTATATAATGGGCAGAGACACATTGCCCAAAATAATACCTGCTGTGGCCACTTCATTGGACCTTTTTTCAGAATCAAATGAGACCACATTTGAAATTCCTTGGGAATAAAGGGTTACACAGGTTCCTACTAAATCCCATGTTCTGTGCAGTCAGTGGGATCAAATCAAGGGAGATGCTCTGCTCCTGGAGCAGGAAGTAAACTCATGAGACAAGCCCCCATCACCACCCAGAGGAAAGGAGAAAACAAAAGGAGTTGAAACAACAGTTGCGCCAAACAGAAGCCACGTGACTGCCGGGTGAAAGCAGGCCCCGTCTGCATTGTTTCCCTTGGGGGCCTCCTTCAGAAGCTAAGCCCTGGGTGCATCCCCAGCCCAGACAAGACTCAGGGTAGAGAGCTTCATCCTCTCTTCTGTCTATCTCCCCTCCATCGTACCTGGTCCGGTGACCACATGCAGTCAGGATGCTCTCTGTGCTGTCACTGCAGAAATTGGGTTTCTCATTCCAGAGGCTGCTCTGCCAGGCCCAGTCTCCCTGGAACCTTGAGTGACTGCCTTCTGTTTCAGGGCCTTTTCATGTAACCTTCTGCAAAAGCTCACAAAACTGGTACTACCATCTGTATCTTACAGTTGAGGGTGCTGCAGCTAAGAGGCAAAGAGACTGGCTCTAAACCACAAGACCACCTGACCAAGATCACATTTGAACTCATGTTTCCAGACTCAGAAGCTTCTGATATGAAGCTCTAAACTGACGTGTCTCCTGTCACTTTAAGAAACGATGTTGGCTCTGTCTGGCTTGCCTATGTATTTCTATAAAAATGGCATCTCCTCCGGCAATGTGCATGCATCTCATTCATTGTGTTTCTGTTTCCCTCTGTTTCTATCTCTGTGTGTCACAGTGTCTCTCTTGGTCTCTATCTCTCTTCCTTTGTGTGAATCTCACACCCTTTCCCTAGGTCTCTATGAGCTTGTCTTTCTCTGGGTGAGCATGTTTCTCTGCCCACCCCCGACTAGCACACTATACTGTACCCATTTACCAACTGTGTCCCTTACACAACTCCAGCCTCCAGTCCTCAGGGACCTCCTGCTTTGTTGGCAGTTGTATCTCAAGTAGCCAACACAATGTGCTGAATGCATTTCTGTTGAATGAATAAATGTTTGCAGAACATATTGTGAAAGGAGGATGAAAGATCCCCCATACTAGGAAAGATGGGGTAGGGGTGGTCTCTCTCAGAGGCAGCTGGGAACTGAGAAGGGGAAGGGAAGGAAAACAGAGAAGGAAAGAGATCTAAAGCCAACTTTCCAGTCCTTATAAAAACTCACAGTTAGAAGACTCACCAAACAGTCCTGATCATGCATGTGTTTGGCAGGGCCCAGTGGCCTAAGAGCTTAAATACACGTGCAGCAGGGTCATCCAAAACTACTTCCATGGAAGATATGGGTTCAGATCCTAGCTCCCCACTGTAGCTTGGCCTCTCCGAGTTTCATCTCCTCCCCAATCAGGTGGGAGCAAGAACAAGACCCTGCAAGTAGAGTAAATGCTCCTAAGGACACAAGAGCCCTGTGTTTACAGATAAGGAACTGAGTCCCAGAGAGCGGGAAGGGGTTCCATGCAGGCCACACAGCCACCTGCAGGGACTCCCCCCCCCCCCCGCCCTTGCAGGGGTTCCTCCCATCTGCAGCTAGTGAAGGACAAAGACAGCTGAGGGAGCATCTGGAACAAGCCTTGAAGCTGGAGTGACCACAGGGCAGGAATCTCAGAAAGACCAGGCCTGCCAGGACAGGACCACCTACCTCTCCTCTCTCCTAACCCAGAGAGGGTGGTGGCCCTCAAGCCTGCAGTCACTGTCTTTTCTCAGCCCCAGAGCCTCCTCAGGTACAGGTGGGAAGGCACGGCCCTGTAGCCTCTCTGGACCCCACGGGGACCTGGCTCTGCCACAGGAGCTCAGGCCAGTCTACAGCTTCAAGCCCCAGGCTCCTCTTCTGCAAACACAGAGGCTGGATTAGAAGATGTCCAGAGTCCCAGCCAGATGTCCCCCCTCCATAGGCCTTGATATAGAACTTTATAGGGAAGTTGCCTGGGCAGAAAGGAGTGGTCAGTAGGAGACGCAGGCCACTCCCTGAAAATCTCAGGAGGCAGACAGAAACAACAGATTTTGTATTAAAATAAACTAACTAGGTAGGGTCAAAAGACCCTATTTGTAAATTGTAAAAGAATAAGTTGGTAGAAAAGCTACCAAATATGATTTCACTCTGGACCTTCTGGGTAAGAAGAAACCAGGTCAAAGGGTCAACGGGAGGGAAAGGTGTGTGTGCTCCAACTAGCAGCCATTTGCTCATCTGTCCCTCCCCAGGATCCTCTCAGCGGGGATGACAAGGCCAAGGAGTGGTTCCACGGCAGGCTGGCACACGGCTCTGCCTCTCTGATGGCCCTGGAGGACCGGATGTTGGCAACTTCCTCACTCTAGGAGGCTCACATAAGGTCCAGCCCACTGGGATCAAGGGTGCCACAGCTCCACAAGCAGCCTAGCAGGAGGACAGGGTCTGCATCACTTCTCAAGGTTCTGTCTGACTGCAGGCCACTTAACTAGCCCCTGCGATCCTGTGACTTGAGCATCACTCCTCTCTATGAGGTGCTGTGGGCATTAAAGCCCAGGACCTGCTGCTAAGCAAATGTACAATAAATGCTTGCCACTATGATGATGGAAACAAGCACATCCTCAGCCCTCTTCTCAGCCTGATTCTCAAACTCAGTTGTGGACCAAAATAGCTTCTATCTGGGTCTGAGCCCCGGCTCACTTATAACACACCCTCAGACAACTAGATTCACCTCTCTAGGCTTCTGTCCAAGGAGAGATATAATCAATAGCGGTTAGTGCCATTGGCACTAGAGTAACAAATGTGATTATTCGCCATTAATGTAACACTGGGACATTGTTGGTCCAAATGACTGAAAACTTGGGCTGCAGTATTTTTCTTGAGCCAGGTTTGTACTTCCCCAGGGACCCCTGGGGCCTCCCTCTCCTTGGTGCTTCTCAGCACACCCTCCTCCCCTCCTCACAGCTGGAGCGAGAAGACTAAGGACCCAGGCTCGGGAGAGTGACCAGTATCCTGCAGCACTGCTACCTCAGGCGGTGGTCTAGCCCCTCTGCATCTCACATCTTTATCTGTAAAATGAAGATAATAGTAGTAACTCAGAAGACCATGATAAGGATTAAATGTGTGGATAAAAGCAAAGTACTTAGAAAAGTGCTGGCATACAGCAAATACTCAGTACATGTTAGCTATGACTATTATTTCATGGGTTTTGATATTTTATAAGTCAACATGTTTAATAAACAGCTGTGTATCTCTGATAAAATATATTTGCATTTTTAATGATTTAAACATAACAAAATATCTATACAATCTCTAGTTCTTATAATAAACTTTAAAAAAAAAACCAGTTTATTTATAGCCAAATCTCTGCTTCCTCCTCTGGTGCCTGACACCATTTCACTCACCTCTCAGTGATCACCCGGCAGTTGTCCACATACCCACTGAGGGGACTGGCCTCTCTGGGCCTCACTGAAGAGCTTCATGGATCTGGCACTGTGCCAGACAATAGACACCAAAGGAACCCAGACTCTGTCCAGTACATCTTGAAGAAAAAATATTTTTTAACTAAAAGCACGCAGGAGTGGGTCTGTCCTTTTCATGTCTGAGACAGGATAGACAGCCTGGGTGACAGAAATAAAATACTGAGAAAGGTTCTCACAGTTCAGCTTTTATTAAAATTAAAGGAACATAAATTACAGGAAACTAGAACACGAGTCCTGTTAAAAGAATACATGTGAGGAACTGTTTTCCTCAGCTAGCACTGTAACCGATGGAGCAGGTGACAAGTGTTCTTTCATAAGCTCTGTGGTTCCTACCATCCAAGCAGAGAACACCCGATCAAGGACCTGACTCATGCAGTGTGGTGTACAGGGCGTCAGGGATCAAGTCTGCCTGCCAATGGACAGCCACATGGACACAGCACCCACACAGACATACAGATTCAGTGCCTTGAATTTGCTTTCAAAGAAAGTATTTTACACATTATGTACGAATTAAACAAGAAGTCCAACAAAGGTTCTTATTGCCACTGAAAAGGGGATAAAATAACTTGAAATCTCATAACCAAAGGTGAGAACGTAGCACCGGGGCACTTTGTTGCTCCAAATGCTCCAGTCCCATGAATTACTGCTTGGCCAATGCTGAATCTGTAAGTCACGAGCCCCATGACAAGGGGTGCGCAGGGGCTCTGAGGTTGTGATTATCCACTATGGAAGAGACCTCTGACACTCCCAAATGTCAGAGGTGCCGCGAGCTCTCCTGCTTGGGCAATAGATACACAGCATGGCTGAATATGAGGGGCTTAGGACTCTAAATAGTGCAAAAACTTAAAACAAAAAAAAATACATTCTAACCTCCTCGCCTCTCTCGGCAAACAGAAAAACTCCAGCTAATTGGATTATGAGTTTGCTCAGCTTCCCAACTTGATCCACCAAGGTACGAATGGGGAGCACAGAGGCAAGTCAAATGGCACCTGTCCCAAAAATAATAAAGATTCTTTACATGAGACTAATTGCCAGATAAATACACAAAATAGAGCCTGGAGTGTAGACACAGCTCAAGAGACGAGTAAGTTGTAAGTATAGTATGAACATCTGCAAAGCACACGCTGATCACATTCTTAGCAGGGTCCATGACCACTCTTTTCAAGTTCCTTGACAAGATGCTTTCTCAAGGGACATACATCATCCAGCAGCAAAGGGCTTAGGCCTGAAGCTCTGAAGAACAAGGATATAGGAAAGAATGAAGACTAGTCAGCTGGACCTAGAACCTCCTTGGAGTATATGCTGAAGGGCAGGCCTTTCCCTGGGCTTCTCCATGCCAGACTCCAGGCCAGACTGTGAGAGATGCCAGGAGATGGGCCAACCAGACTCACCCTGCCTCACTCCTGCCGAAAGCCTGTCTCCAGAAAAAGCAGACAGGCATCATAGATGGGTAAGTGCTGCATTAGGCTTACTGTTAAACCCTGAACAACTAAAAAAACACCAGTGATTTATGTGTTTTTTAGCAATCTCCCTTGCATGTGTTGTAAGAAAGAAGCCTCCAAGTCAGCCTGAAGCTACTGAAAAATCAGTTTGGGTAAGGTGAGAAACAAAGGGAAAATACCTACAGGCATGGATGATGTTCGAGTGAATGGCACAATAGAACATAACATTTCATTATCATGGATAATAAGAAGCAATTCAAATATTGTGAAAAATTATTTTATAAAAATATCTACATTAAAATTTTAGCCTGAAAGCTATAGCTTCAGTTTTATAAAAAGGCAATCTTTGAAAGCATCTGGCTCAGGAAGATACAAACATTACACAACAGATATCAAAGTAAGACAGCTCAGAAAGCATCTTAGGGGATATTGCAACTGGTTTGTCACAAAAAGAATTAAGTATTCTTATTGCATAGCAGAAAATGAGGTCACTTTCATTTGCATAATACTGCAACTTTTTAGATGGAGAGATGCCATTGGGTACTTAAGAGAAATAACTTTGGAATTCAGTCTGACTTCTCTGTTGTCCAAATCAGTATCCAAGTAGAGTCTAAGCTGCTTCTAACCTTGGGCTGCAATTCCATTTCATCACTGTGATCAGACTTCAGATACACCACTGGCAAAGCTGCATTCACAAGCAGTTGTGGCTGTCAGAATAGGGGTATGGGGGGCTCACCTACCACATGACCAGCACAGACTTGAAAATAAGTCTGTTGTGCCCACTGTAGGGAGAAAATCATATGGTGGTAAAGGGAGAGCTAGTTTTGGATGGCATCTGCGGGCAGATACAGCACATTGGCTTTTTGGTGATGACGTACCAGTGTTCTAGTCCCCATGAGAAAGGACGCATGGAGGTGAGATGAACACAGCCTCAGAACACTGCCAACAGGGGCAGCACTTCCTGGGCAGGGAGACGTAAGAAGGGGCCAACAGCAAAAATCCAAAAGCAGAAAACACGCTGGCTAGCTCTCATGGAGGGGACCCTCTCTGGGAAGATGACCATGAACAGTAGCCTCCCCTACACAAGCATGATAAGCATTAAAGTTCAGCTTCTAAGTGTTGGGGGGTACTTCACGTTTCATTTGAAATCAGGAGCTGTGTGACGGCACGCATCAGACCCCAACCCCCAACCTTATCACCAATACACATGCACACACACACACACTCACACACGCACCCTGAAACAAAGTCCCAAACCTTCCTCAGAGAGGGAGGAGAACAACATTTGGAACAGAAAGCACATTCCTTCAGCTTCTGATCCAGAGTCAGGCAGGGCTCTGAAACCACAGCCACCTCCATGCCAGTTAAGGGCGGAAAGCCCAGCTAACAGCATGTCTTGATCTCTTTGGATCTTCGGAACTGTTCTTCCAGGTCCATCAAAGCTGGATATTTCAGCCCCTTCCCAAGGCTGCTAAAGACCCTGGGTGCCTTGGTGTTCTCCAAACATCTCACTGATATAATATCTGCTCAACATCGGAAGATGTTTCCCCCTCAAGAGAGTTGAGTGGTTCGTGCACGATAAATATACAGTAAATACACAGAGTGGCCAATTCGCTGGGGAGAGTCCTGGGTTTCTAACTTGGGGTGAAGTGGGAAGAATGCCAGCCTCCTGCAAAATCTGCTTGAAGGGGCCCAGTTGTATCAGAAGTCCAATGTCAGGGTTCATAAAGCTCCTTGGCTCCCTAAGGGTGGACCCTGACAACAGGGAGGGTAAATCCCAGTCCCCAAGTTGTGAGGCTGCTCCAGACATAAGATCTCCCCTCCTTATGCTGGAAATTCCAATATAAGCAACTTGCTAGTTCAGGAACAGTACAGCTTTAATTTTCTTCTTCTTTTTTTTTAAATGCAAGTGAGTCTGTGCACCCTCAAATACCCCTCTCCAGATGCCTGAAGTTGTGTCATTAATCATTTTACCTGTGAATTAGCAAACCTTTCATCAAGCTCCTCTCTCAAAATGCAAGTATTCCTGAGAGACATCACACATCCAGGGCCTAGCACCATGTCTCCCCTCACGGAAGCAAGGAGTGGGATTTCTGAGGGCTGGAGAGACGGTATAGGCCTGGAATGGGGGAGAGGACAAGGGTGTCAGACAGACTAGGACCTTCATCACAGACTGCTGATGGCCAGGGCCAGCCGGTACACCCCTTTAAAGTCATCCGTGTCCATTTGAATCACACGAGTCCATCCAGTGCAAGGAAAAACCTATCTTTAGGTTTGGAGGTAGGGTGACCTTTTACTTCACCACCAAACCAGAACACTTATGAGAGTAAAATGGGATGCTCTGAATAATTAAACCTGGATAATAAGTATAAACAGAGGCGTCCTATCCCAGGAAAACCCAGAAGCAGGGTCTTCTCTGAGACTGCTATGGGCAAGGACCAAAGCCCTCCCACTTGGTTTTGTTGCTTTTATTTCCCATGTATTTTTTTCTCCAGTGTGTTTTTCAGTGCTTCACTGAAGAGCTAGTTTTCTCAGCTGAAGAGACACAAAATCTCCCAAACTTGGAATCCATTACATCAAAGACCAGGGGCCCGGAGACCAGGCAGTTCTGATGAGAACTTCTGGGAGAAGAGGTGAAGGAAGAGCACCCAGTCAAGGGGCTGGAGAACCCACGGTCCTAGTTCTAGTGCACAGAGGACACGGGGCAGCTTCAGGACAGCCCCACTCTTCTGCAGACAGTGCCAGTGGTCTAGGCCAGCACGTGGGCCTGGTCATTTCTGGACATTCCTGGTGTGTCCAACTGCACTTCCAGTAGACAGCAGCTTTCGTAGTCCCAAGGTCCCCATGGGCCAATCCAGAAGAGAGGCTTCTGTGACTTGTTTTTTAGCATAGCGGAAGGATCAGTAGTACAGAAATGGAGTAGACCGTCATCATCCCCCAACTTAGTGAAGCAAAACGTTCTGCACACGCACATACACACACACACCCCTACACACACACACACACACACAAGTTCCAGCTTCTCTAATACCCCTATAGAAACACACACACACACACACACTATGCTCAAAGGTGCAGCCAAAACTATCAGGAACCCACTGCTCAAGGCAGGAGACAAAACACCTCATGGAAGCCAGGGGTCAACCACTGTCTTCCCACCCAGACAATACTGCCAAGTTGGAGGAGGGCAGTTCCCACCCCACTGCAGACTCCGGCAGCGAGTGGCATCCAACCAGCGTGGTCCTGCTGTGCTGAGTCACAGGCAGCACCCCTCCCTTCCTCCACCTCCTGGCAGTGGGAGTTGGGGTCACAAGGGCTTGTGAATCACAGCAACACCTAAGATGAAAGGGGGAGAAAGTTACCATATTATTAATAGTTTCTGCAAACTTATTCAGAGTCTCAAGGAGTTCATGAACAACATCCCAAGCCACAGTCAAGGGAAATGGGCATGACCAAACACTAAAGGGCCTGTGGACTCAGGTTGTCAGCAGCTGCTGCTTCCTGCTGTAACAGCTAAGTCCCCACAAGATGCTTAAACATAAAGCACAGTCCCTCAACGCCACAGATGAGAGGTCTCACCTCGCATCATCACACCAACTCATCTCATACTGTAATGACTCCTCTTTCCAGCACTCAGCACCCTCACTGGAAACCTCACAGCTCTAAGTTTGTATCACTTTAAGAGAAGTGATGAGTGATTCATGCCCCCTTTTAGCAGACATGGAAATGAACTGGAAAGAACAATGGACTGACTTCATGGCAGCAAGAACAAGTAAATTCCCATCCTAGCTCTGCCACCGCTCAAGCTGCATTGTGGCTTCAGATAAGTCCATGTACCTCTTTAGGCTCCGTTCCCATATATTTAAGGTCATCTAACTGAATGTGAAAGTCGCTCAGTTGTGTCTGACTCTTTGCAACCCCATGGAATTCTCCAGGCCAGAATACTGGAGTGGGTAGCCTTTCCCTTCTCCAGGGGATTTTCCCAAGCCAGGGGTCGAACCCAGGTCTCCCACATTGCAGATGGATTCTTTACCAGCTGAGCCACAAGGGAAGCCCAAGAATATTGGAGTGGGTAGCCTAATCCTTCTCCAGTGGATCTTCCCAACCCAGGAATTGAACTGGGGTCTCCTGCGTTACAGGCAGATTCTTTACCAACTGAGCTATCAACGGAAGCCCATCTAACTGAAAGATCCCTCCAATGCTAAATTCTACACGTGGATAAACATTCCAAACATGTCTGTATGTGTTACTGTTTTAGCCAAGTTGAACCACACTCAACAGCTAACTTATGAGCCTAAAATCTTACGTGTAATGGGCTGCAGCTGTGCAGCAGACATTTGCAGGCTGACTCACCCAACACCCCTTCTACTTGCTGTCCTCTGCTACTGAGAGTAGCAAGTTTCGAGCTCAGGTTCCCAGACTTCCTTGCAGCTGGAGGTGCTGCAATCCTGGCCTATGCAATTGTAAATACAAGTCTGCCAGTACTGCAGCTTTGGCTTTCTCCCTTGACCTGCCGGAAGAAGCTCACGTAAGGTGCAAGGGGCAGCAGGAGCTATTCATAAAGCTGGCAGAACAGAAAAGACAGGAGGAACCTGATTCTTCAATAACAGTCTGAACCTCCAGGCTAGCCAGGGACTCCTTTCTGCCTGGGACAAATACATACATACAAATAAGATACTTCCTTATTTAAGCAAGTACCTGACAGGTTTTCTGGTACCTGCAGCTGAACCAAATTCTAACTTACAGGTAAGGTATAACTAGGGGCCCTACTTTAACATATTCCCATGACTAGACTATCAAATCTGGTTGAAAATAAGATTGAGAGAACATCGCTAAAAGAAAGCCCAGGACACCCAAATGGTGAGATTCTGTTGAGACACGCATTTCATGTCAATATCTGGATAAAGGTTCAGACAGAAAAGATCAGAGGTGGCAGAATCCACGTCCTCAGACCCAGATGTGCTGTCTGCCTTTCAGAACATCCTGCCTGCATCTGAGGCTCCTCCTTCTCAAGGTAGCATTTCTTTAAAAAGCAGGCTCCTGTACTGCTTTTTATATAAGCTTTCTGATTATAAAATAAAATATTCCCATTATGGAAATTTTAGATAACACAGAAGAACACCAAGAAAAAAAAAATTAATCCCTACATACAAAGAGAATCACCATTCTCTTTTTTGGAATATATCCTGACTTCTAATGATAGTCATAATCAGCCACTGAGTGGTTTCTACCTGCCAGACAGGCATTGTGCTAGGCGCTTTCCACATATTCTCACATTTCATTCTCACAACAGCCCCAAGAGGCTTGATATGATTTTATTTTCATTTCACAAATGAGAAAACGGGGGTTCAATCAGACTGACTGACTTGCCCAGAGGCCAGGGCTAGTGGCAAAGCTGGGACTTGAATTCAGATGTGACTCCAATATCCATTTCTGTAAGCAGGAGCTAGTCCAAGCCCTGTGACCCAGGACTGCTCGACCAAGCTCACATGGTACATATACTTTGCATCATCCTTTTTTTTAACCTAATAGCCTGTCACAAACATATTCTCATATTAAAAACACGTCTGCTGTATAAATATTCCACAGCTTATTTAGCTATGTCCCTCACGTCCGACAATAAGTATTTCTCAGCTTTTTGCTATGATAAATAATGCTCCAATAAATAACTTTGTCCATAAATCTTTGCACGTCAGGCCATTTCCGTCGATTCTAAGATAACAGATTCACTCAGTCAATGGGTTTGAACATAAACTGCACATCTGCTCGTCTCCCTGCCACCTACTTCTGGAGTAAGCAAACAGTAAAGAAATGGACATGAAATACTCAGCAGATACCCAAAACTCTAACCACTCACACCTGCACTTTCCCCTCTCATTAAGACTCACATGGAGCCAAGGGGGCATCGTTCACTGGCCTCCCTGCCTCATATAGGAAAATGTCCTGCACTTTTCACTTCAGCTTTGGAGAGAAAATGAGAGTGCTGGTTTTAATAAGTAACAGTGAGAACAGAATCACTCTAGGACCAAAATGCCCTGAAATCTTTTCTATTTAGTTGATAAAAATCCTCAATGAGGGAAAAAAAAAAGGTAAAATAAATTCATTAATTGAAGCTTTGGGCAGACAGAACGCAATACAAAGCCCTTTGAGCCTGCATGGCATAGTCTTCCTTTGCACTAAGAGCCAAACAAAATGAAATAATGACCTTTCTAATGTAAAATAGAATAAGAATACCACTGGAGTCATAGTGAATGATAATGGTCATAAAATACTTAGGACAATTACTGGCATACTGTATGTGCTCAATAAATAAATGTTAGCTCTAACTCTTCCAGTTTCTGGAGAACCAGATACAAGGAGCTGAGCTACATAGATATATTTGCTTGTCTCCCTGGAGACCCTTGACCTCAGCCCCACCAACTCTGATCCTGTGCCCTACACCTCACCAAAACTGTCACACACACCCACTACCATAGGCATTTTTCTGGCAGCCCAGTGGTTAAGACTCTGTGCTTCCTGTGCAAGGGGCATGGGTTCAATCCTTGGTCAGGGAACTGATTTCACATGCCAAAAAAAAAAAGCTTCTACAGCAGCTTCTTTCCTCCCCCCTCCCTCCAGCCTCTTGCTTCATCCCCCAACCCTGAGTTATGGTAGCACAAAAGGCATGGGCTTAGGACTGGGTTTGAATTCTGACTCTGACACTTTTTTTAGTCACTTGATCCTGGACAGATTATTTAAACATTCCAAACTTCAGTTTCATCATCTATAAAATGGAAGGATACAGTCTCATTCAACCAGAGGGTTGTTGAAAAGAATATCTTGTAGGTAAAGATTTATAAACAAAGTTATTTACTAGAGCATTACTTATCATAGCAAAAGAAGACTCTGAGAACTACTTAATGTCTGACATGAGGGGAAGTAGCTAAGCTGTGAAATAGTTACCATATCTAACACACCGCTTTGTGGTGCAGGGAGTGGGTACCCAGCAAAAAACAGCTATCTGTGTAGCTCTGACCCAGCCTTTAAGTTTAGGTAGGCTTTGTCTCCTCCAGGAAGTATTCCCTAACTCTGCCACTTCTCGCATGTCATGTCCTAAAGCCTGTGTAGCACATTTCTTTTAGCACTTACATGTACATTATCTTGTATTTCCTGGTTTTGGAGGCTGGTCAGGAAGGGCAATGAAATTCTAAAACCTCTTATGACAACTCAGATCAGTTGGAAGGGATTCCCTGGAACACTGTTAAGAGTTCGGAGGCTACCTTCAATTTCACTGGGGAAATGAGTGTTAATTACAGGTATCTGCCGTGGGCACAGCATGAAGGAGTGGTGACATGTGACAATCATCTGCCATCCCTGGAGGAGGCACTTGGTCCCAAGTTAAGCAAACTGACCTGACCTGGGCCCCACCTGCCCCACCCCATCCCGGGCCCTAGTGTGGGGGTGCGGGTAGGGTGGAGCACACTGACCTGCATAGCTCCGCCCTGTGCTCATGTTGGTTGGCAGCAGTGTCCACTTGTCAGTGACAGGATTGTAGTACTCCACCGAAGCCAAGTTACAGGATCCATCATCCCCGCCAACCACATACAGGAGCCCATTCACTGCACAGACCCCTGGGAATCAAATAGAGGCCAGAGGAGGCATGAGAGCAGGAGCACAGAGAATGGGTGAGAGATAAGTCTA